>NC_090921.1:1331505800-1341505800 GCF_040938575.1 Ambystoma mexicanum | reverse complement strand
GGTGGTATTTCTGAAATAAACGTTCAATAGCGTGGATATTCAGACATACGACTGATGGAGGCGGTAACTTTCTTCAGTAGTATTTCATTTTAAAAAATACACCCAACTCTCCCTGACCCCCTTAGTTTGTAGCCTACTACCAACACCTGAATGTTAAATCTTTCTGTGCATGGTTTTCAACTGTGCCCAAAAGTCAGCAACACAAACAATCCAACAGCCATTTCTATAACCACCAATAGTAACATCCATGGATGCCATTCCAGGTGCTATTAAACCCTTTGCAATAAACTCATTAGTGATTGAGAAATTAACCAGAACATAGGGCAAGCCTTCTTACAGACTGAAACTGAGGACACACTCTAATACTATGTGCCCTTACCTCCTTGGCTAGTAGGAGTCCAGATACGCTGCTGTGGATTGTAACAGGCCAGTGGCGTATGGGGCGCAGTGGTGCCAACATCCATGGTCACAGAACGTGTCATCTAACTCTGTACATTGCTGAACATGTCCTTGCAGGTTAGTCTCTTCTTCCTCTCAATCACTCTCAGTGGATGCCCATGTGTGTGGGTCGCCCAGGAACATCTACAATATTGCTGAACTCAAGGCGGGTGCCTCGCCCCATCTGCACAGAAGCCGAGTAGACTTTGCAGAACTTGGTTCCTGTATTCGGGAAGAATTTGCCTTTAATTTATTTGTTTTACGTTGTGCAGCTCTGGCCAGCCTGGGGGGCAATTGCCACCTTGCCCCCCTTACCAGTCCGCAACTGCAAATGGGACAATAGCTCAGACCCTTTTTGAGAGATTTCAACAAAATTGGGCCTTAGTTAATTAGCAGGTTCTTGGCAGCGTTTCTCATGAGATGGATGCTTTTTTCTAGGAGTGACCTTTCAAAGCACACATACTTGTTAGAGGTTTACAGTCGGAGAAAAAGATTTGGAGGTTACAGATGCCTCTCTCCCTTGAGAGAGTGAGGTCTGTTTTACTTTCCGTTCCTAGAATCGTTGGTCTGGAGGGGAGTCAGCACCCTAAATAAAGGTAAATGGGCCATCACACTTGCTCTTTGGACTTTTCTACAAGTATTTCAAGTGATAAAAGTTATATCTTAATCCACAACACTCATATATGCATGGTATAAGGAATAAAGTAGTGTAGAGGAGCAGGTGGGCACGTCATCCCTAGCTCCCGCCCCCTCACCTCCTTCATATTGGAATAGCAGGAGAAGAGCCCTATGCGGGACACCAGGTATTATCCCAATACCGCATTGAGTGTATGAGAAACGATTTGCACTCAGACAACCGTATCAAATGTGCTCTCGCACTGAAAGGGTTGACGGATGTCTGCACTATGTAAGGAAAGAATGGTATCAAAGTAAGACACACAAGTCATCACAGTTCAAGGGTGTTTATTGAACTTTATCAGGGGTGTGACAAATGCCTATCTAAACCTAAATCTAAGATGGGAGCCAGCTGCGACCATCAAATAATAACAGTCCTAGTGGAGTCTAGCCAAATAAAAAAGGGCCAATACCGAAAAAAAACAATTGCCAATTCTTGATGGTATGCTACAAAGAGTGTGGGATAATGTTCACAAAATGATAAGTCAGGTTGTTCAGGCCTTTGGCCTCCCTTCCCCACATTTTTAGCACAGGAAAAGGCAGGTCGCTCGAGCACAGCACAATCTTGGGCTTCTTCGGCACAAGGTCACAGTTCCTTTTACCAACATCAGGGCCTTCTGTGGCCAAGTCTCTTTCGTTCAAAGTCTCTTGCTTCAGAGGGCCTGATGTACCAGAAACAACAAAGAAAAGTTCCTTTCCAGATTTTCAAGCCGGCGTGAGTTACTCTTCGCCCGGGATCCCCCTCAGCCGGGCTCAGATCCTTCTTTCAAAATTAGCCTCCCTCAATCTGGTTCGACCAACTTTAATTCACAGGCATCTCTCAGTTGTGTTCACATTTGCCACAACAATATCTTTGCGGGTGAGTTTTACTGTTCACCCCGGATCCCCCGCTTCCGGGCTCAGATCCCCTTTTAGGCAATTAGTCCCCCTCAGCCATTGGATATTTTGGAGATATTATGGACCTCATTACGAATTTGACTGTATTCTTGTGGTAAATCTGCAGAAATAACGACAAATGGAATTACCATTACTGCCACTTAGTCCAGCGGATTTACCCTAGTTTTACAAGTGGTGACAGGATGAATTAAGTCCCCATTTTTTAAATCCATAGGACCCCATGGGGTTTTTGGTGAATTTACTGTTGGCGGTAATTCTGTCTGTGGTAATTCTGCCTATTTTGCCACTAAGGTGGAGAATTTACCTCCATCTTTTTGCTGGAGGTTTATCCTCCACCTTACCACCAAACTCATAGTACGGTCGTGTGGTATTTCGGTGGTAATGGAATTACTGACACATTAATGCTGTTTTTATTGAATTACTGTACTCGTAATGAGGCCCATTGCCCGCAAATATCAAGATGCGGTCGCACGTTTTGGCCATTTTCCATGTGCACAAGGAAGTTCTAGAACTTTTGGATTTTTCTTGCTAAATGTAAATTTTATTTATAGAGGGCTAGGGGCCCAGGGGCATTAAATCACTATCCAACTTGAGGAACTGACAGACACTCGATCATTTATGCAAAGTTATTAGCAGAGGGAATGAAGGGAAAATTAGCTGCCACCTGCATTGTATATGTTAAAACGAGAAAGTGGGTGTTGGGTGACATCAAACTTCTCTACATAGAAACGAAGTAGTTTAAAAATGCAAGTTTTAGTTCCAGACAAAAATGTGTGCGTCAATTAACCTATTTTAAAAGTAATTCTTGAATGCACCCGGAGCCAATGGAATCTAAATAAAATAGATGTAGCATGAGGAGGATTGGTGACTGTACAGGCCACCTGCTTCTGTACAATCTGAAGTCGAGGGATTTGCAGTTTGGCGAAACTTGATAGAAGGGAGTTAAAATAATGCCTTTTGGACCCAACAATGGCTCTAGCAATATAGGCAAGATGGGATGCCGAAACAAACGGTCGCATTTTCTTGAATACCCAAATGTAATAAATGAAGGGGCTGATAAGGGGGCTGATCTGTGCTGTCATACCCCAAGCAGGTTCAAGCAGCACTCCTAGGACTTTAATTTTCCTCAGGAGAGGGAGAGTGAAGCTTATTTTGAGTTGGGTTAGGCAGAAGATTATTACACTTCTGCAAACTTTTTGGAGAACCTGAAAGTAGAAGTTTGGTTTTTGATACATTGAGGCTCAACCAATTATGCTCCATACAGGTCTTCATAGAGACCATGGCTGATTGAAACTTCAGGTGCTGCATCTGATGATGAGTAAATGCCTCATCAATATTGTCCTTGTTTATGACTTCTGAGGATAAGGCCTTGTGCTCCCTCAAGGCTAATATGACTTTACATTAGGATTGGCATCAGTGCAATGCATTGAATGTAATGAGACTGCATGTGCTTTCTGTGTTAGAGAAAGTTTATTTTAAATGTGACTTGGCTCCATGTGGATCGCTTCATGCATGACGTATTTACCAGTAGGTCTACACGTAATGCAGAGGCGGCACATAGCAATTCATTTATAACGTGCCACTAATGTTTGGTTACGTACTATATGACAGATAAGCAAATCTACCTAAAAACTGTTAAGTGGAAGGCTCTTACCTCAGCATCTTACTGTATTAAAAGAATGTGACTGTGTCGGCCACCCTATGCTTACGCGCAGCACACGTTCCTTGGCGTTGATCTGTTTAGAGTCCAGTACAAACCCACACAGTTTCCAGGACTTCAGATGCAGTGTCATGCCTGCATATTCCTCCTTCCAAAATTAACGGGACCTTGCAAACATGTGAATCTATAAAAGACTTGCTGTACCCAATGTATGAACAATCTCTCTCTATCTCTCTCTCTCGCCCTCTTTCTCTCTCTCACTCTCTCTCTCTCTCTCTGTGTCTCTGTCTCTGTCTCTGTCTCTCTCTCTCTCTCTCTCTCTCTCTCTCTCTCTCTGTCACGTGGTCAGTACTAAGAATGTAAAGTGTGTTTTGCACACTGGGTCTGGTGCTCATCTCATTTTTTTACAGCACTCGCAATAACATTAGACTGTTTCTATCCATGAACCAAATGCACTCATTTGGGCAGCCTTAGAAGATGGGTGTGAGGATCAAATGGCTGTGGCAGCTTTGTTTCCTGAGTGTGAGCAAGCTCAATCGCCAAAGCAAGAGGAATTCTTAGACAAGTACATGCATAGGATAAGCAAGTAACATCTTTCAGGGAAAAGTGATGTTATCTCCTTTAAAAAAATACATATTGCTGCAAGACTTAATCCTTCTCAACTTATTCCCCCACTCACTTGTTTGTGCCCATGTTTCTTTCTTTATCACTCTGTTTCTCTGTTAAGTTTCCTCATCTTTGCCCAATAAGTTATCTTTCCGCTCGCTCTTGTTCTCTTCTGTTTATTTTTGCTAGCTAGACCTAACTCTATCACCCTTTCCTTTGTTTTCACCCTGCTTCTTTTTCCGTCTTTCCCCTCTTGAATCCTGTAGCCTTGTTCTCGCTCTTGTATTCTCTGATCTTCTCCTCATGCTGTGTCTCCTTTGCTGCGTCCCCTATTCATCCCATCATTGAAATGTCACTGGAGTACTCACGCTCCTCCTTCTTCCCTACAGTTGAACTCTTTTGAACAGCTGTGCATCAACTACACCAACGAGAAGCTGCAGCAGCTCTTCAACCACACCATGTTCATTCTGGAGCAGGAGGAGTACCAGCGTGAGGGTATTGAGTGGAACTTCATCGACTTTGGCCTGGACCTGCAGCCCTGTATCGACCTCATTGAGAGACCGGTGAGCTTGCTCAAGTGACAGATTTCTCGTTGCTCAATGTAGTGGATCCAGATTCTCATGCAACCAAACTGTGAAGATCGTGAGGGCAATGTCTGGGTTTTGTTGTACTTCCTTTAGAGCCAGAGGTAGAGGATTTTTGCATTAATAAAAGTGAGTCCTCCATCTTTCCTGGAGTATAGATACTTGCATGAGCCACTAGTTTAATAGCAGCGTCTGGCCTAAAGAAGGAAAGACTCTGGAGACTTGACGGACCGGATTAAAGGCCTAAACCTGCTTATACAGCTGTACTGAACCCACCAAGAAAAAGAGATCTAAGGGGCTGATGGCCCCGATTATCTTAAGCACACCTTGGCAGGGACTGTAAATCATCCATGCATGACATCTTGTTCCATATGTGGTTACAAGGTGATCCTGTGTTATCAGAGACACTGTGTTTCCTACATTTGGCTTTTATTTAATAACCCGATACCTTCTAAATTTTGTTGGCTGGGGTTCTTCTCGAGTGAAAAGATTGGGCTGCAGCCCCAGATTGTGTGTGAAATCAAAGCACAGGATGGGAACATGGGGTTTGCAGTGTCATTGCTGTGCTCCGGTCACCCAGGTTCAGTTGCCGTTGATCATGTTGATCACTTCCCTGGATGTGAGCTTTCAGCCAGGGCTACAAACTGGTGCCCTCCACCTGAACTAGTCCATTTTAAGCCCTTTTATTAATGGTAACAGTGTGTGCCCTGAGCCTTCCCAGGTACTGAAACTCAACAACTCCTACCTCTCGGGCAGCAGATAGTTGTATACCAGGGCTGCAGCAAGTTGGTGTTGTTGTGTGATAGAAAGTGAATTCAATGGAATGGGGTAAATTCTTCAGGATAGTCTTGGGGCTAAAAATGCAGACCATACTTCACTGATGATGTGAACATGTGTTTGGGCTAATGTGCCGAGTAGAGAGGTCTGTGTGAAGATTAGGAAAAGTGATGGAAAGAAGAGCATAAACGACGACAGGGAAACTGTTTACCACAAGGTTAGCACATCCCCGGGTAATCGGGGGCCGGGGGGGGTGAGATATCTATTTTCACTGACATTGATATCACAGGGTTATGGTCTGGCCTATTAGAGTATAAAAGCAAGAGTAAAGAACGAGCGAGGGATTTCTGAACACTGTAGTGAATAGCCGCCGCTCCCAGATAGCCAGCTATGCAATCATTGCCAATGGCTCCAAATTGTGTTATGTGCAGATCATGTCTTGTGCATTAGTTCCTTTAACTTCCAAAACTTGAAATGGCCTTGTGTTGTGATCCAACCTCTAATTGACAAAATTAAAGCCTTTCTCCATCTCCAGGAGCTCGTACCTATCTATCTACCCTTTTCTTGTTACTGTTTACTGTCTACTTGACAGAATGTGCACAGTGGTCCACTGTGCCGAATGCTCTGGATTGGAGGCAACCATGTACTCAGTAAATGGTTTCACATGTCCTTAGCGGTCTTATTTTGTTTCCTAGGCAAACCCCCCAGGCGTCTTGGCCCTGCTGGATGAGGAGTGTTGGTTCCCGAAAGCCACCGACAAAAGCTTTGTGGAGAAGGTGGCCCAGGAGCAAGGCACACACCCCAAATTCCAGAAACCTCGGCAGTTGCGGGACAAGGCTGATTTCTGCATCATCCACTATGCTGGAAAGGTGAGGAGCACAGGGTGTAGGCGGGATCTGGTTTGACCACAGAAAGGACAGACGCCACACAAGCATATTTGGAGTACTAAGTAAGTAACGTGTTCTGCACATCTGTTGCTAGGCCCCAATATATTCCAGTGTGGGAGAAGTTGGTAGCCTGCTCCTGCCAAGATACTGCAGGCATGGAGATACACCAGCCTATGCTAGGGGAATCTCAAGCACTGACTCATGAATTGGCTGCCAAGTTGAATTATTGAGCCGTGCCCATTGACACATTGTTTTCATGGAAGGCGGGGTGTGTGGAAGGCTCAATGTATGTATATTAGGTTACTTGTATGGCACCAAACACTGCAAAAAGGTTAAGATACTGATGGCCCTGGAAACTCCCAACTGACAAAGTCTTCCTTGTCCCCCCACTCTAGGCTTGAGGTAATTCAGGTGAGGAGGACAAAGGTGTCCAATAGATCATGAGGTACTGGGTTTCCACTTATTCTTCCCTTTCCCTAGTGTACATTGCTCATGGAGGCATAGTAGAACCATTCCCTAAAAGAGGGGAAGGGAATTTGCTTAGATTTCCCCCTTGGGTCTGAGGAATCCCTTGAGCTGCTGCCCCGAATTGCGATGCATGCATGGTCGCATTTGAGGGAATTGCTATGGTGGCTCGGGGAAGCGCCTGCCATGGGGTAGATAAGTGTGAGCTGGTCACTACTCGTGTTCCGCCAGTTGGCCTTGCAGGATCATCTGTCCAAGTCATTAATATTGGCCATCATCAGGTTGCCTCTTAAATGTAATTGGTAGAAATTTATATTGGAGGCCTTGGGAAGGATGTTACTTGGGCTGGGATGTGGGGGGACTTATCAGCACATCAATATCAAGGAGCTGAAACTGAAACCACCTTATTAGTGAGTAGTTAATCCAACTTGCATATAAACCTGAATCCAAACGGCTAAACAAACATTCTACTGACATCTGTATATCCAGTTTACATCAAGTCCAGGCCAAAAGGTAGTGTGATTGGAATGCACTGAGAGATTCAAGTGCTGGTTTTTATCGAAACTTGATGTAAATTGGCAAGAGTTAGTGGCAAAAGCCACTGAAAATTCAAGATGTCCTTAAGGTTCACTCGATAGCCATGTGATGTTTGGTCCTCTGAAACACTTGCAGAATGGACGGAATGTGTTAAACAGGGGCTTTCCCCCAGAAGGTGTGAACCATTGAAGATGGCATTGAATCTAATATCTGTAGCACATGGCATAGGATAGGAGGGATATTTGGGCTTTTGCTGTGATAGGTGGCTTCCTGCACATGGAGACTTGCACATGCCGTGTGGGCTTGCCCTGAAATTATTCTAGCCGATAGCTTTTGGGGGGATTGGTTGTGTGTACTATGAACTATCAGATCAAAGAAACACATAAAACAATACACCGTTGTAATATGATGCAAATGCACTCAAGCAGACATGCACTCATGGGGCCTGATTCACAGAGGCTTTACATGGGAGAAAATCAGGAGATACCTGTTATTATCTCTGACTTGCACTGACTGCCTTATTCCTGAATCCTAAAGCCTAAAACTGGAGCCGGCTTGGACATGTGTGGAGATTCTCAGAGATGCCCTGGAGAAAATCTTTGTGAATCTCAGTTGCATGTGAGCAACTCAAAGATGCCCCAGGCCTCACCGGATTTGTTCGAGGTTTAGGCTTTGTGGCTATGAAATGAGGCGAAGGCAGCAAAGCATTAATGGTCACGGGATCTCCTTCTTTGCTCCAGTGCACATTTTTACGAGTCAGCCCAATGGACTCAAATTGAATCAGACGATGCTTAGACTGATCAAGGACAATGATTTAGGCAACCCTGGGCTGTGAACCCCCAGGAGGACTATAGAAGAAACTGGATTGAATCAAGTCTCTGTTTGCTGGTAACCCTTCCTAATTCTGTATCCCTTCAAAGGTGGATTACAAGGCCGATGCCTGGTTAATGAAGAACATGGACCCGCTGAACGACAATGTGGCGACCCTCCTGCACCAGAGCACTGACAAGTTCACTGCTGAGCTCTGGAAAGATGGTGAGTAACTTCCTCCTGGGACACTGTTTCTTTTGGTGTAAGAAAGGCAGGGCCAGCACAAGCCTGCAAGGCAAGGTTGCCACCCACCCAGGGCACTGTTAGCAAAGGCATTTGATTGCAAAATGGACAAAGACTGCCTAGTATTTCATGAAGAAAAAGCCCAGGCCTATCTGTGGGATCCGTGTACAGTACTATTTGCCTCATAGTGGTTGCAATAGCAAATAAACCGGCCTGGTCTTCTTCAGGTGGACCCCAAAGGTGTCTTGGGTTTTAGGCATGCAGTGGAAGATGATCATATGTTTTAGCTACTAAGTGTCCTCAAGTCACTTGCAAGCCGGTAGTTTTAAACCACTTTACTTTGCATGCAGGGACTTTTATGTCCATCGCGTGCAATGGAGAAAAGCATTGCTACAAGTCCCGCCCTTTAAAGTGCTGTTGGTTAAAAAACAAGCACTTGCTGAAGATGTCCCTCTCAGCCTTGGGCATTCGGCTGCAATAGGAAATCACTGATGTCCTTACTGGCCCTGCAGATCCAACAGCGATTGGCTGCATTGAGAAAAAGCTGGGCTCGGATAAAGCAGAGGATATTGCCAGGAGTCTGCTATGGTCCCAAAGCTGTCCCATCGATCATGAACCTTAAGTGGTAGGAGGAAGGATGGCGAGGAGAAGCTTTGCTCATGTGTCCTCTGTAGAACTGATGAGCTGAAGAGGCCGTCAAACCCAACCTCCATGCACGTTCAAACCCAACCTCCATGCACGTTTAGGGATGACTGTTGGGAATTGAAAGTAAAGGTAACGCAGGGAAATGGTGGGGCCGCTATTTGTCTTGCCTGCTTGGTAGGAGCTACTGCAAACGACTCTTCGTCTGGTAAAGTTGAGGCTGGCCCTTTAATGTCTGTAGGCCATGACCGCCTTCAGTCTACTTGGGAGCCACCATAATGTGATCCTACCCCGTGGTACCTTTAACTCCAACCTCCTTATTTCTTCTTTCATAACCGTGTGTTCTGCTATTACTAACATCTTTAATGGTTGCTGTCTCTTTTTCTTCTCCCCCCAACCTCGCCCTCTTCCCCTTCTTCATTTCTTTCTCAACTCTCCCCATCCTGTCTCCCCTCAACCATGCCTTCCCGATCTCCTCTACGGCATCACTGATTTACTGAACTCTCTCCCCTTCATTACACCGCCTGCTGCATCCTTACCTTCATACCTCTTCCCCTCCTTTCCCCCTAACCTCTGCCTCTCCAGACATCCAGAATATTCAGATGGCCTATTTCTATGACACCTACGCTGTGCTGCCCCAGGGCCCAGGAGAAAGTATGTAGCCTTTTGCTGTGTGCGGTCACTCTCTGCTGCATCCCCCACACGGCCGGAGTTCTCTAGCACAGCAGCTTCCGCTCTCTATGCTCTGCATTGCTGCTGGCACCGCTTCTCCAATGCCTGCCACACTTTACAGACATGGCCGTCAGGGCTCGCTAGAATGACTGCTTGTACTCCCTTCATATCACGCTTCACTGCCATCGCCTTCTTGCCCATGCCACCCTTACTGCTTTACATGCAAACTGGATCCGCTTTGCAATGTAGCAGAAATATGAAGCGCACAGGATGAATGATTGAAACTGGTTTGCTGTTCAATCCTCATGGAAGTGAAGAGAAGATTGCATTTGGTGCAGAGTGTGGGGGTAGCATAGATGGAGCATGCTACCTCAATGCTGATCAGCGTGCTACCTCAGTGCTGATCAGCGTGCTACCACAATGCTGATCAGCTTGCTAGATCAGCTTGCTACCTCAGTGCTGATCAGCGTGTTATCTCAATGCTGATCAGCGTGCTACCTCAGTGCTGATCAGCGTGCTACCTCAGTGCTGATCAGCGTGCTACCTCAGTGCTGATCAGCGTGCTACCTCAGTGCTGATCAGCGTGCTACCTCAGTGCTGATCAGCTTGCTTTGAGCTAACTCTGGACTCTGACACAAACCTGTTCTTACATTCCCTAAACTCTTTCAGGGATCTCGGCTAAAGAGATGCTTTAGTTATAAAAAAAACTTAAATTAAAATAGTCCCAAGCGTTCTTCAGAATGAATAGGGTGTTGGCAGAGGTACTAATTTCCACCAATATATGCATGCAGTCCTCCAGATGAGCATGCGCTCTGTGCCCATAGCGGCCCAGTGAGGATGAACTTGCCTGCCATGTTCAAGTTCTTCTGCTAACGCCTTTCTTGGTAATAACCAGCCAAACCTATTGACACGAGTTAAGAATGTACCATTGAACATTGTTTTCCATCCTTCGGAAGAGCGTTTTGTCATGTAGCGCTTGTCTGCAGGGATCTACTTCAGAAGGTTGACTTCTGATGGATCCACTCAACCTCTCCTCCAGCCATCGGCGAAGCAAGTGCTGATGACGCAGGGGATGCAAACTCCCACCTAAACCCCTTATTGACAGAAATGGCACACTGCTGCCATTACCACAATAGGTACAATTTTGATTACTTTTCAAGCCCATGTATAAATGTCAGTCATGCCAAGGTGCTACATTTATACTCTTGCCACCATATGTATAGTTCATCCAGCCTGTAGTGAAAACAAGTAGCCTTGGTACCAAATGAGCCTCCGCCTCGGGAGTGAAAAGAAGCCACTAACAGCAAGTTTAAAAACAATAAAACTGCTTGCCTCATGAGATAACCAGCTACACGGTTTGCTTGCCGAACATGGGTAGAAAGGTAAATGCAGCAAGGGGAATGGTGCACGTTGTGCTATCTCTGTAGGGATCACCCCTGAAAAAATGTTACTGCTCTATGCAAGGTCACAACTTGCAACCAGTTCCATTTGGTTTGGCCTCCTCCTCCTCCACTGACTGCTTGCCCTTGTGGGAGGTGGCACTGCCAGGAACGGTTCAGAACACGAGTGCACAAGTCCCCGTCCTTGAGGGTTACAAGCAGGCCAGATTTTCAGGTATCTAACATGAAGGTTCATGAGATAAATCTGCTTCCAATGGACCCAAAAGGGAATTAATTTGCATATTTAGGGGTTAGCCTGCAAATCCAATAGGTTTGTAGGATTGAGGGCGGGTTAGGTCTGTTTAACCGAAAAGAAACGGCCCTTTTCCAATTTGCCAGAATTATTTATGGGTTATTTTTTAGTTAAAAAATGAGGGGGAAAACCCCCTACCCCCACCACTTTCCCCCCACCCCACCTTTCTATTTCCTTACCCCACCCCACATATATATTTAATTTAATTTGACCGAAATTCCCCATAAAACGATCCAAAAAATTCAGTCAAATTGAAAAGGTCAATTTGGCCTGCGATCAAGTATGCTAATACCTTGAGGGCCAGAGTTGGACAGCACTGGTTTTAGCACTTGATAGTATTGGACCTTGCACGCGTATTTTGTGATCTGAAGTACTATCAAGAATGGTATTAAATAGTTTCCGCCATAAGATAATGCAGAATGCTGGGAGTGAGGCCAAAGCCTTGAACAAGTTACCCAGTTACCTGGAGAAATTCCCAAGCAGACATCGTAGAACCTTATATTTGAAATTTCGACTAAATCTATTTCAAACTAAAGAGGTTCTTTGTCTGTGGAAAAATAACTTGCAGAAGGACATCAAATGCAGATTCTGCAATGAAGCTAAAGAATCTTTAAAACATCTGACTTTGTTTTGCCGGGCACTAAGATCCATTAGAACCAAATATTTGGGATCTTTCATTACGGAAGACGTGTCCTTGAGTGGTGAAGACTGGTGGTCTGTATGTCTTGATGAAACAAACTACTAACGTTTGTTTTGACGTTTTTTTTGGAACAAATGGTTAAATTGCCAACATATGAGGAAAAGCCCAGTGAACATTGATGGAACTTGGCATACATTCTTCACAAAAAATTGGATAAAGCTTGTAGATAAACACTGTCTATAAAGACTGTGAGAACTATGAGCTATGATCGTAAAGGATCTTGTTGAACTATCTGTATGATGTAAGATCTGAGATTGTGAAATAATGCTAAATGTATTTTAAAGGATTGTAATAAACCAAATAAAAATAGAAAAATAAATAGTTTACGCTTTCATGCCATACTTAGAATCGGCAAAGCAAGCACAGCCATTGCTGCTGGGAGTGGCTAATGCCACTCGGAAATGCACTGGGCATATAGGGTGGTATGTTCTATACGGGGCCCAAGGTGGTCATGGGGAAGAGCAATCATTTCCATTGCGCAAACCATTGTCAGCTCTGCTCTGCATTGGGTGGGAATTATGGAGGGTGGGGGCGCCCATCTCCTTTAGGTTCACCCCATACCGCAGCTTTACCTGACATGCCCGTTACCAAGTCCTTGCTTTGAAGTGGCTTGTGGCTAAGATCATTCCAGCAAGCATCAGTGGGTGCTCACTGACGTTGCATTTGGGAAGCGCGCAGACCTTCCGATCGCTGTCTGACATTCCTGGAATGCTATTGCTTCAAAATTACGAGTCGGAAAACAACGTGGCAGAAAACACTGCATGTATTTAATCGAATTACGCCCGTTTTTAATCGAAAAATATAGGGTTGTGTGGTTAGGGTATTAAATAAAGTGAGGGGATGTTGGGGGATCTGCAGGGGGTCTCCCCTGCATTCTAACCAAAAAACCCAGCAAAATTCGAGTAAACAAACCGGTGTTTTGTGCCACGTTGTTTTTTTCTCTCTATTTCAAGGTAGAACCCCCTGAGTATATGGTAGCAGCACATGCGCCGAGGAGCTCAGAAGTCCAGGGTCCCCAGCACAGGTCACTCGATGGAGCGTAGGAATAAGTGATGGCATTGCGGCAGAGGACGTATTTGTGTTGCAATGGTGGGAAACGCGTGTGAAAGATTGACCAGTTCTAATGTGAACTTGTGCCGTACTGTCTGGTATTTAGACAGACACACACTAAGTGCCGTTACTTAGACTGATGTTTTTTTGTTATATGGCTCTTGGTAAACTTATATTTTTCTCTCTTATCAACCCCTCCACCCCCCTCACCCGAAACCTTAGTGGATCGCATTGTGGGCCTTGATCAGGTGGCTGGAATGGCAGACATTTCCTTTGGCCCCTCCTACAAGACCAAGAAAGGAATGTTCCGGACAGTGGGGCAGCTCTACAAGGAGTCTCTGGCAAAGTTAATGTCAACTCTCCGAAACACCAACCCAAACTTCGTTCGCTGCATCATCCCCAACCATGAAAAAAGAGTGAGTTGGCCGCTGCTTGTTAAAGCGTTCTGTTCTAAAACAACCTTCCTCTCGGATGAAGGACACATGCATTTTACAGCTAAGCATGAAGCCAGCTCCATGCAGCTTTGGCTTTTTTTTTTCTCCCTCCTGATGTCATAAAATTAATGGCGATTGAACAGTGGTAATGTAGATAGACATGTTGGAGGTCATTGTCTGCCAGGGTTAATGCTGCCACTTCCAAAGGTAGTCATTCGGTAGACCTGCTATAGGATGTGATCTTTTCTAGTGAGTGGCTTTGTACAAATGTGATGGCTCGCTTCCCGCATTTTTTATTCATTTTTGATTTTTTAAGGGGGGGGTCCACCCCAACTCCCCCTTTTTAACCTTTAAAACCAATTTTTATTAAACCAAACCCTTTACCATCTAAAAAAAAATGCATTAGATGCTTTTTATTTAGATGGTTTGGCTGTCGATGCAATGACCGGATGCCTCCCTTCTCCATGTTGAAACTTGTAATGTGGCCTTCCACTCTGACTCTTCCGCTTGAATATCAGTGGTGTGCGGTGCAGGGCACTTGTTAAAAGGACTGGTACGCAGTGCACACATCAGTGGTCTACTGGCGTGAGACTGTGTTTTATAAGCAGAAGTGTGTCGATGGGAGATGGTGCGTTCCATGGAGCTGTGTCTAATGAGGGATGCTGTCTTTAGGCAATGATGTTGGGGACACTGTGAATAATGATTGCTGGTGACATATGCTGCCTTCCAAAGGATGCGGTCTTATAAACAAACACGCCTTGCAAAGCACAGTGCTTGTATGAGGCTGTGGTGTGCAGTGCAAGGGAGCTTAATGAGGTGGGCGGTGGTTCAGGAGAAAGGAGGGCCTCGGAAAAAACCACATAAGGTGGTTGGCTTGCACTTTCTGTGTTGTGGGAATTGCTAGTGGTCTCTATGTGCAGGGTGAGATGAGCTTTGCCAAGCCTCTCAATAATATCAATCACAGAGTGTCTGCAGAAATCCATGGCACAGTGATTTTTTTTGCTCTGAGTAGAGGCAGTGCTGTCACTGTCTAAAGGCTAACACGTTGCACAGAGAGGGGTACCTTGGAGGGCCCTGTTTCTGTAACTAAATGCCCTGTGTTTGGTCCACAGGCTGGGAAGCTGGAGCCTCACTTGGTTCTGGACCAGCTCCGGTGCAATGGAGTACTGGAAGGAATCCGCATCTGCCGGCAGGGCTTTCCTAACCGAATCATCTTTCAGGAGTTCCGGCAGAGGTAAGTCAACAAGTACTTGCAGGCATCCTGAATTGAGTGCATATTTGAGGCAGAGGTCAGTGAGCAAACGTGGATGAGCCTATTTAAAGGTGTACATGTTGGAAGGTGGAGGTAAGGCAAGCCCCAGGGAGTGGAAACACCTGGCCTTCCTTAAAGCTTCCTTTCTCTGTATCGCTTTCTGAACAGACACTTTTCCTGAACATAACTGAGGCAGATGAAAAGACACTACATGACTGGACACTGGTATGCATTGCCTCATCCAACCCACCCCCCCTCCCTGGCATCCCCCACCTCATTGTAGCTCAACATGGCCACTCTTCGCTCTGCGACTCTGCCTTTTGAGCCATACCAAGATATGTTTCTGCTCAACTTTGCTTCCTGGACCTCGCCTGACTCCTCCGTACCAATGTTCCTATCATCAGAGTGTCTCTATGCGCTTTCAGTGTGCCACTCAATTCCCCAAAGCATCATTGCTAAACCCTCCATTCTGTCTACTTGTTGCCTATTTTGCTCTCTGTTGTGATGCCTCTGAACTTGCTGTCTCTTTTTGATAACTTCCTCTATTCTCCTTTCTTTCTCCCCATCTGCCCCCCCTTATTACCTCCATAGTTATTCCTCTTCTCCATCCCGAGCCACCTTCTTGCCCCGTCCCTTTGGTTTTTGTCCTGCCCCATCTACACCATTTCTCCTCCTTCGCTCCTCTCAAGAGACTAGAGACCTTATACATGACACTACTCTGCTGCTCATGTGTTCCTCAGAGCAAGACTGAAGCGTGTGCAGGTCATCTCTCTGGGCTGTGGCTCGCCTGCTCTGAAAGATGTGAGGCTCTGCTTGTTCTTTCCTTGGAAATACCCAAGGTGTTGCAAACCAACAATGCATCCCAACACCGGATCCCCACACACACAGAGATCTTGTGAAACCTCACCATGTTCCTTGAATGGTGACCCCCTCTTCCCCTCTGAGGTGCTGAAGTTTCTTGCCTCACAGCCTTTTGTTACCCCTTTTGTTTCCTGTGGCAGGTATGAGATTTTGACTCCCAATGCCATCCCCAAAGGCTTCATGGATGGGAAGCAGGCCTGTGCCCAGATGGTAAGTTGAAACCCTTTTGTTTTGCCTCATTTTGTTTCATTGCCCAAACATTGGACTTTTGGGGTGCTACACAAGTCAATATATTGATATTCGAGCATTTCTACGAATCTCACAGGGGCGTTTTGGGTGGTTTTTGTGCCACTGGAGCCTTTGTCAATGCATGTTAATTTCTCACTCTTTCTCCCATCCCATGCAGATCAAAGCTCTGGAGCTAGACCCCAATCTGTTCCGCATTGGACAGAGCAAAATCTTCTTCCGGGCAGGAGTCCTCGCGCACCTGGAGGAAGAGCGGGACCTGAAGATCACAGACATAATTGTGCTCTTCCAAGCAGCTGCTCGGGGATACCTTGCCAGAAAGTAAGCATCCAAAACATTACATTTCCATCTGCCCTGATTCTCTTCCTCCATCTGCGACTTGTGTGGAAAGCGCCACCTGAGTGCAATTGTCATAGATATTTGCAAAGAAGAATTCTTCCCTTGAAGATCTGATAGTGAAACAAGCCCTCAAGAAGACATATGGGGGATATTAATGTAAGTTTGCTTTGGAATAAACTGGAGACATGAGTTGCAAGTAAGGACTCACTAGGTACCTGGTTGGATGTCGCCTCATTCCTAAATTGATAAACGCAACATCTGATTGGGCCTGCAAGTCTTTAAGAATATTTCCTAATAGTTCCCTGATTCGAAAGGCCAGTGGGGTTTCAAAAGAATGAAATGGGTGCCCCATCACTGTTGGGTTTTCAGTGACAGGTTCCTTCCGAGGCATTTCCTGGTCTTACTGTTGATCGTGGCACCTCCATGCATAGACGGCGTTCACCGGTGCCCAACATTGGACCTCTATTTAAGACCACATCCCTGTCCCGAAAGTGCCAGTTTAGCTGTTGCTTCACCATTGCCACCCATTGGCCTCTGTTGCAGAAACATCAGAGCTTACATGCCACTCCCTTTTGCAGAGCCTTCCAGAAGAAGCAGCAGCAGATGAGTGCCCTGAAAGTGATGCA
The DNA here is from genome assembly GCF_040938575.1 of Ambystoma mexicanum. Lineage (NCBI taxonomy): Eukaryota > Metazoa > Chordata > Amphibia > Caudata > Ambystomatidae > Ambystoma > Ambystoma mexicanum. Next base: position 1,341,488,707 of record NC_090921.1, on the reverse strand, counting down.
GCGGAACTGTGCCGCCTACCTGAAACTGAGGCACTGGCAGTGGTGGCGGCTTTTCACTAAGGTAATTGGTGGACTGTACATCATTCTATAATGACAATCCCAGCAGATGTGGAGGAAATCAGTGCCACAAGGGAGAATGAAATGCTGGAAGTGGTATTACTCTTTGAGATGAAATATGGCATGCCATGACATATGTGTAGCATAAAGGGAATGAGGTAATTACTTTGCAATGTACAGAAAGTGGCATTGCTATAGAGCGTAATGTCACCACTCTGAAAGCAAGCACGATGCCAATAGGCATGTTGCAGGGAGAGAATGGGCATGTTGCAGGGAGAGAATAGACATGTTGCAGGCGGAGAATGGGCATGTTGCAGGGAGAGAATAGGCATGTTGCAGGGGGAGAATAGGATAGGCATGTTGCAGAGAGAGAATGGGCATGTTGCAGGGGGAGAATAGGCATGTTGCAGGGGGAGAATGGGCATGTTGCAGGGGGAGAATGGGAATGTTGCAGGGGGAGAATGGGCATGTTGCAGGGGGAGAATAGGATAGGCATGTTGCAGAGAGAGAATGGGCATGTTGCAGGGGGAGAATAGGCATGTTGCAGGGGGAGAATGGGCATGTTGCAGGGGGAGAATGGGCATGTTGCAAGGAGAGAATAGGATAGGCATGGTGCAGAGAGAGAATGGGCATGTTGCAGGGGGAAATATGTATGTTGCAGAGAGAGAATGGGCATGTTGCAGGGGGAGAATAGGCATGTTGCAGGGAGAGAATGGGCATGTTGCAAGGAGAGAATAGGATAGGCATGTTGCAGGGGGAGAATGGGCATGTTGCAGGGGGGAATAGGCGTGTTGCAGAGAGAGAATAGGCATGTTGCAGGGGGAGAATGGGCATGTTGCAGGGGTAGAATGGGCATGTTGCAGGGGGTAGAATGGGCATGTTGCAAGGAGAGAATGGGCATGTTGCAGGGGGAGAATAGGATAGGCATGTTGCAGGGGGAGAATAGGATAGGCATGTTGCAAAGAGTGAATGGGCATGTTGCAGGGGGAGAATGGGCATGTTGCAGGGGGAGAATAGGATAGGCATGTTGCAGGGGGAGAATAGGATAGGCATGTTGCAGAGAGTGAATGGGCATGTTGCAGGGGGAGAATGGGCATGTTGCAGGGGGAGAATGGGCATGTTGCAGGCGGAGAATGGGCATGTTGCAGGGGGAGAATAGGATAGGCTTGTTGCAGAGAGTGAATGGGCATGTTGCAGGGGGAGAATGGGCATGTTGCAGGGGGAGAATAGGCATGTTGCAGGGAGAGAATAGGCATGTTGCAGGGGAGAATGGGCATGTTGCAGGGGGTAGAATGGGCATGTTGCAAGGAGAGAATAGGATAGGCATGTTGCAGAGAGAGAATGGGCATGTTGCAGGGGGAGAATAGGCATGTTGCAGGGGGAGAATGGGCATGTTGCAGGGGGAGAATGGGCATGTTGCAGGGGGAGAATGGGCATGTTGCAGGGGGAGAATGGGCATGTTGCAGGGGGAGAATAGGATAGGCATGTTGCAGAGAGAGAATGGGTATGTTGCAGGGGGAGAATAGGCATGTTGCAGGGGGAGAATAGGCATGTTGCAGGGGGAGAATGGGCATGTTGCAAGGAGAGAATAGGATAGGCATGGTGCAGAGAGAGAATGGGCATGTTGCAGGGGGGAATATGTATGTTGCAGGGAGAGAATATGCATGTTGCAGGAGGAGAATGGGCATGTTGCAGGCGGAGAATGGGCATGTTGCAGGGGGTAGAATGGGCATGTTGCAGGGGGAGAATGGGCATGTTACAAGGAGAGAATAGGATAGGCATGTTGCAGGGGGAGAATGGGCATGTTGCATGGGAGAGAATAGGCATGTTGCAGGGGGAGAATGGGCATGTTGCAGGGAGAGAATGGGCATGTTGCAGGGAGAGAATGGGCATTTTGCAGGCGGAGAATGGGCATGTTGCAGGGAGAGAATAGGATAGGCATGTTGCAGGGGGAGAATAGGATAGGCATGTTGCAGAGAGTGAATGGGCATGTTGCAGGGGGAGAATGGGCATGTTGCAGGGGTAGAATGGGCATGTTGCAGGGGGTAGAATGGGCATGTTGCAGGGGGAGAATAGGATAGGCATGTTGCAGGGGGAGAATAGGATAGGCATGTTGCAGAGAGTGAATGGGCATGTTGGAGGGGGAGAATGGGCATGTTGCAGGGGGAGAATAGGATAGGCATGTTGCAGGGGGAGAATAGGATAGGCATGTTGCAGAGAGTGAATGGGCATGTTGCAGGGGGAGAATGGGCATGTTGCAGGGGGAGAATGGGCATGTTGCAGGTGGAGAATGGGCAGGTTGCAGGGGGAGAATAGGATAGACATGTTGCAGAGAGTGAATGGGCATGTTGCAGGGGGAGAATGGGCATGTTTCAGGGGGAGAATGGGCATGGTGCAGGCGGAGAATGGGCATGTTGCAGGGAGAGAATAGGCATGTTGCAGGGGGAGAATAGGATAGGCATGTTGCAGGGGGAGAATAGGATAGGCATGTTGCAGAGAGTGAATGGGCATGTTGCAGGGGGAGAATGGGCATGTTGCAGGGGGTAGAATGGGCATGTTGCAGGAGAGAATAGGATAGGCATGTTACAGAGAGAGAATGGGCATGTTGCAGGGGGAGAATAGGCATGTTGCAGGGGGAGAATAGGTAGGCATGTTGCAGGGGGAGAATAGGATAGGCATGTTGCAGAGAGAGAATGGGCATGTTGCAGGGGGAGAATGGGCATGTTGCAGGGGGAGAATGGGCATGTTGCAGGGGGTAGAATGGGCATGTTGCAAGGAGAGAATAGGATAGGCATGGTGCAGAGAGAGAATGGGCATGTTGCAGGGGGGAATATGCATGTTGCAGGGGGGAATAGGCATGTTGCAGGGGGGAATATGCATGTTGCAGGGGGGAATAGGCATGTTGCAGGGGGAGAATAGGCGTGTTGCAGGGGGAGAATAGGCATGTTGCAGGGAGAGAATGGGCATGTTGCAGGGAGAGAATAGACATGTTGCAGGCGGAGAATGGGCATGTTGCAGGGGGAGAATAGGATAGGCATGTTGGAGAGAGAGAATGGGCATGTTGCAGGGAGAGAATAGGCATGTTGCAGGGGGTAGAATGGGCATGTTGCAGGGGGTAGAATGGGCATGTTGCAGGGGGTAGAATGGGCGTGTTGCAGGGGGAGAATAGGCGTGTTGCAGGGGGAGAATAGGCATGTTGCAGGGGGAGAATAGGCGTGTTGCAGGGGGGAATAGGCGTGTTGCGGGGGGAGAATAGGCATGTTGCAGGGGGAGAATGGGCATGTTGCAGGGAGAGAATAGGCATGTTGCAAGGGGAGAATAGGATAGGCATGTTGCAGGGGGAGAATAGGATAGGCATGTTGCAGAGAGAGAATGGGCATGTTGCAGGGGGAGAATGGGCATGTTGCAGGGGGAGAATGGGCATGTTGCAAGGAGAGAATAGGATAGGCATGGTGCAGAGAGAGAATGGGCATGTTGCAGGGAGAGAATAGACATGTTGCAGGCGGAGAATGGGCATGTTGCAGGGGGAGAATGGGCGTGTTGCAGGGGGAGAATGGGCGTGTTGCAGGGGGAGAATAGGCATGTTGCAGGGGGAGAATAGGCGTGTTGCAGGGGGGAATAGGCATGTTGCGGGGGGAGAATAGGCGTGTTGCGGGGGGAGAATAGGCATGTTGCAAGGAGAGAATGGGCATGTTGCAAGGAGAGAATGGGCATGTTGCAGGGAGAGAATAGACATGTTGCAGGGGGAGAATGGGCATGTTGCAGGGGAGAATGGGCATGTTGCAGGGGGAGAATAGGATAGGCATGTTGCAGGGGGAGAATAGGATAGGCATGTTGCAGAGAGAGAATGGGCATGTTGCAGGGGGAGAATAGGCATGTTGCAGGGGGTAGAATGGGCATGTTGCAAGGAGAGAATAGGATAGGCATGGTGCAGAGAGAGAATGGGCATGTTGCAGGGGGAATAGGCATGTTGCAGGGGGAGAATAGGCGTGTTGCAGGGGGGAATAGGCGTGTTGCAGGGGGGAATAGGCGTGTTGCAGGGGGGAATAGGCGTGTTGCAGGGGGGAATAGGCGTGTTGCAGGGGGGAATAGGCATGTTGCAGGGGGAGAATAGGCATGTTGCAGGGGGAGAATAGGCATGTTGCAGGGAGAGAATGGGCATGTTGCAGGGAGAGAATAGACATGTTGCAGGCGGAGAATGGGCATGTTGCAGGGGGAGAATGGGCGTGTTGCAGGGGGAGAATAGGCGTGTTGCAGGGGGAGAATAGGCATGTTGCAGGGGGGAATAGGCATGTTGCGGGGGGAGAATAGGCGTGTTGCGGGGGGAGAATAGGCATGTTGCAAGGAGAGAATGGGCATGTTGCAGGGAGAGAATAGACATGTTGCAGGGGGAGAATGGGCATGTTGCAGGGGGAGAATGGGCATGTTGCAGGGGGAGAATAGGATAGGCATGTTGCAGGGGGAGAATAGGATAGGCATGTTGCAGAGAGAGAATGGGCATGTTGCAGGGGGAGAATAGGCATGTTGCAGGGGGTAGAATGGGCATGTTGCAAGGAGAGAATAGGATAGGCATGGTGCAGAGAGAGAATGGGCATGTTGCAGGGGGGAATAGGCATGTTGCAGGGGGAGAATAGGCGTGTTGCAGGGGGAGAATAGGCATGTTGCAGGGGGAGAATAGGCATGTTGCAGGGGGAGAATAGGCATGTTGCAGGGAGAGAATGGGCATGTTGCAGGGGGGAATATGCGTGTTGCAGGGGAGAATATGCGTGTTGCAGGGGGAGAATATGCGTGTTGCAGGGGGAGAATAGGCATGTTGCAGGGGGAGAATAGGCATGTTGCAGGGAGAGAATGGGCATGTTGCAGGGGGAGAATAGGCGTGTTGCAGGGAAAGAATAGGCATGTTGCAGGGGGAGAATGGGCATGTTGCAGGGAGAGAATAGACATGTTGCAGGCGGAGAATGGGCATGTTGCAGGGAGAGAATAGGCATGTTGCAGGGGGAGAATATTATAGGCATGTTGCAGGGGGAGAATAGGATAGGCATGTTGCAGGGGGAGAATAGGATAGGCATGTTGCAGAGAGAATGGGCATGTTGCAGGGGGAGAATAGGCATGTTGCAGGGAGAGAATAGGCATGTTGCAGGGGAGAATGGGCATGTTGCAGGGGGTAGAATGGGCATGTTGCAAGGAGAGAATAGGATAGGCATGTTGCAGGGGGAGAATGGGCATGTTGCAGGGGGGAATATGCATGTTGCAGGGGGAGAATAGGCGTGTTGCAGGGAGAGAATAGGCATGTTGCAGGGGGAGAATGGGCGTGTTGCAGAGGGAGAATAGGCGTGTTGCAGGGGGAGAATAGGCATGTTGCAGGGGGAGAATAGGCATGTTGCAGAGGGAGAATAGGCGTATTGCAGGGGGAGAATGGGCATGTTGCAGGGGGAGAATAGGCATGTTGCAGGGGGAGAATGGGCATGTTGCAGGGGGAGAATAGGATAGGCATGTTGCAGGGGGAGAATAGACATGTTGCAGGCGGAGAATTGGCATGTTGCAGGGAGAGAATAGGCATGTTGCAGGGGGAGAATAGGATAGGCATGTTGCAGGTGGAGAATAGGATAGGCATGTTGCAGAGAGAGAATGGGCATGTTGCAGGCGGAGAATGGGCATGTTGCAGGGAGAGAATAGGCTTGTTGCAGGGGGAGAATAGGATAGGCATGTTGCAGGGGGAGAATAGGATAGGCATGTTGCAGAGAGAGAATGGGCATGTTGCAGGGGGAGAATAGGCATGTTGCAGGGAGAGAATGGGCATGTTGCAAGGAGAGAATAGGATAGGCATGTTGCAGGGGGAGAATGGGCATGTTGCAGGGGGGAATAGGCATGTTGCAGGGGGGAATAGGCGTGTTGCAGAGAGAGAATAGGCATGTTGCAGGGGGAGAATGGGCATGTTGCAGGGGTAGAATGGGCATGTTGCAGGGGGTAGAATGGGCATGTTGCAAGGAGAGAATGGGCATGTTGCAGGGGGAGAATAGGATAGGCATGTTGCAGGGGGAGAATAGGATAGGCATGTTGCAAAGAGTGAATGGGCATGTTGCAGGGGGAGAATGGGCATGTTGCAGGGGGAGAATAGGATAGGCATGTTGCAGGGGGAGAATAGGATAGGCATGTTGCAGAGAGTGAATGGGCATGTTGCAGGGGGAGAATGGGCATGTTGCAGGGGGAGAATGGGCATGTTGCAGGCGGAGAATGGGCATGTTGCAGGGGAGAATAGGATAGGCTTGTTGCAGAGAGTGAATGGGCATGTTGCAGGGGGAGAATGGGCATGTTGCAGGGGGAGAATAGGCATGTTCAGGGAGAGAATAGGCATGTTGCAGGGGAGAATGGGCATGTTGCAGGGGGTAGAATGGGCATGTTGCAAGGAGAGAATAGGATAGGCATGTTGCAGAGAGAGAATGGGCATGTTGCAGGGGGAGAATAGGCATGTTGCAGGGGGAGAATGGGCATGTTGCAGGGGGAGAATGGGCATGTTGCAGGGGGAGAATGGGCATGTTGCAGGGGGAGAATAGGATAGGCATGTTGCAGAGAGAGAATGGCATGTTGCAGGGGGAGAATAGGCATGTTGCAGGGGGAGAATAGGCATGTTGCAGGGGGAGAATGGGCATGTTGCAGGGGGAGAATGGGCATGTTGCAAGGAGAGAATAGGATAGGCATGGTGCAGAGAGAGAATGGGCATGTTGCAGGGGGGAATATGTATGTTGCAGGGGAGAATAGGCGTGTTGCAGGGAGAGAATATGCATGTTGCAGGAGGAGAATGGGCATGTTGCAAGCGGAGAATGGGCATGTTGCAGGGGGTAGAATGGGCATGTTGCAGGGGGAGAATGGGCATGTTACAAGGAGAGAATAGGATAGGCATGTTGCAGGGGGAGAATGGGCATGTTGCAGGGAGAGAATAGGCATGTTGCAGGGGGAGAATGGGCATGTTGCAGGGGGAGAATGGGCATGTTGCAGGGAGAGAATGGGCATTTTGCAGGCGGAGAATGGGCATGTTGCAGGGAGAGAATAGGATAGGCATGTTGCAGGGGGAGAATAGGATAGGCATGTTGCAGAGAGTGAATGGGCATGTTGCAGGGGGAGAATGGGCATGTTGCAGGGGGAGAATGGGCATGTTGCAGGGGGTAGAATGGGCATGTTGCAAGGAGAGAATGGGCATGTTGCAGGGGGAGAATAGGATAGGCATGTTGCAGGGGGAGAATAGGATAGGCATGTTGCAGAGAGTGAATGGGAATGTTGGAGGGGGAGAATGGGCATGTTGCAGGGGGAGAATAGGATAGGCATGTTGCAGGGGGAGAATAGGATAGGCATGTTGCAGAGAGTGAATGGGCATGTTGTAGGGGGAGAATGGGCATGTTGCAGGGGGAGAATGGGCATGTTGCAGGTGGAGAATGGGCATGTTGCAGGGGGAGAATAGGATAGGCATGTTGCAGAGAGTGAATGGGCATGTTGCAGGGGGAGAATGGGCATGTTGCAGGGGGAGAATGGGCATGGTGCAGGCGGAGAATGGGCATGTTGCAGGGAGAGAATAGGCATGTTGCAGGGGGGAATATGCATGTTGCAGGGGGGAATAGGCATGTTGCAGGGGGGAATAGGCATGTTGCAGGGGGGAATAGGCATGTTGCAGGGGGGAATAGGCATGTTGCAGGGGGTAGAATGGGCGTGTTGCAGGGGGAGAATAGGATAGGCATGTTGCAGGGGGAGAATAGGATAGGCATGTTGCAGAGAGTGAATGGGCATGTTGCAGGGGGAGAATGGGATAGGCATGTTGCAGGGGGAGAATGGGCATGTTGCAGGGGGTAGAATGGGCATGTTGCAGGAGAGAATAGGATAGGCATGTTACAGAGAGAGAATGGGCATGTTGCAGGGGGAGAATGGGCATGTGGCAGGGAGAGAATAGGCATGTTGCAGGGGGAGAATAGGATAGGCATGTTGCAGAGAGAGAATGGGCATGTTGCAGAGAGAGAATGGGCATGTTGCAGGGAGAGAATAGGCATGTTGCAGGGGGAGAATGGGCATGTTGCACGGGGTAGAATGGGCATGTTGCAAGGAGAGAATAGGATAGGCATGGTGCAGAGAGAGAATGGGCATGTTGCAGGGGGGAATATGCATGTTGCAGGGGGGAATATGCATGTTGCAGGGGGAGAATAGGCGTGTTGCAGGGGGAGAATAGGCGTGTTGCAGGGGGAGAATAGGCATGTTGCAGGGGGAGAATAGGCGTGTTGCAGGGGGAGAATAGGCGTGTTGCAGGGGGAGAATAGGCGTGTTGCAAGGAGAGAATGGGCATGTTGCAGGGAGAGAATAGACATGTTGCAGGGGGAGAATGAGCATGTTGCAGGGAGAGAATAGGCATGTTGCAGGGGGAGAATAGGATAGGCATGTTGCAGGGGGAGAATAGGATAGGCATGTTGCAGAGAGAGAATGGGCATGTTGCAGGGGGAGAATGGGCATGTTGCAGGGGGAGAATGGGCATGTTGCAGGGGGTAGAATGGGCATGTTGCAAGGAGAGAATAGGATAGGCATGGTGCAGAGAGAGAATGGGCATGTTGCAGGGGGGAATAGGCATGTTGCAGGGGGAGAATAGGCGTGTTGCAGGGGGGAATAGGCGTGTTGCAGGGGGGAATAGGCGTGTTGCAGGGGGGAATAGGCGTGTTGCAGGGGGGGAATAGGCATGTTGCAGGGGGAGAATAGGCATGTTGCAGGGAGAGAATGGGCATGTTGCAGGGAGAGAATAGACATGTTGCAGGCGGAGAATGGGCATGTTGCAGGGGGAGAATGGGCGTGTTGCAGGGGGAGAATAGGCGTGTTGCAGGGGGACAATAGGCATGTTGCAGGGGGGAATAGGCATGTTGCGGGGGGAGAATAGGCGTGTTGCGGGGGGAGAATAGGCATGTTGCAAGGAGAGAATAGGATAGGCATGGTGCAGAGAGAGAATGGGCATGTTGCAGGGGGGAATAGGCATGTTGCAGGGGGAGAATTGGCGTGTTGCAGGGGGAGAATAGGCATGTTGCAGGGGGAGAATAGGCATGTTGCAGGGAGAGAATGGGCATGTTGCAGGGGGGAATATGCATGTTGCAGGGGAGAATAGGCGTGTTGCAGGGGGGGAATAGGCATGTTGCAGGGGGAGAATAGGCATGTTGCAGGGAGAGAATGGGCATGTTGCAGGGGGGAATATGCATGTTGCAGGGGGAGAATAGGCGTGTTGCAGGGAAAGAATAGGCATGTTGCAGGGGGAGAATGGGCATGTTGCAGGGAGAGAATAGACATGTTGCAGGCGGAGAATGGGCATGTTGCAGGGAGAGAATAGGCATGTTGCAGGGGGAGAATATTATAGGCATGTTGCAGGGGGAGAATAGGATAGGCATGTTGCAGGGGGAGAATAGGATAGGCATGTTGCAGAGAGAGAATGGGCATGTTGCAGGGGGAGAATAGGCATGTTGCAGGGAGAGAATAGGCATGTTGCAGGGGAGAATGGGCATGTTGCAGGGGGTAGAATGGGCATGTTGCAAGGAGAGAATAGGATAGGCATGTTGCAGGGGGAGAATGGGCATGTTGCAGGGGGGAATATGCATGTTGCAGGGGGAGAATAGGCGTGTTGCAGGGAGAGAATAGGCATGTTGCTGGGGGAGAATGGGCATGTTGCAGGGGGAGAATGGGCGTGTTGCAGAGGGAGAATAGGCGTGTTGCAGGGGGAGAATAGGCATGTTGCAGGGGGAGAATAGGCATGTTGCAGAGGGAGAATAGGCGTATTGCAGGGGGAGAATGGGCATGTTGCAGGGGGAGAATAGGCATGTTGCAGGGGGAGAATGGGCATGTTGCAGGGGGAGAATGGGCATGTTGCAGGGGGAGGATAGGATAGGCATGTTGCAGGGGGAGAATAGACATGTTGCAGGCGGAGAATTGGCATGTTGCAGGGAGAGAATAGGCATGTTGCAGGGGGAGAATAGGATAGGCATGTTGCAGGTGGAGAATAGGATAGGCATGTTGCAGAGAGAGAATGGGCATGTTGCAGGTGGAGAATGGGCATGTTGCAGGGAGAGAATAGGCTTGTTGCAGGGGGAGAATAGGATAGGCATGTTGCAGGGGGAGAATAGGATAGGCATGTTGCAGAGAGAGAATGGGCATGTTGCAGGGGGAGAATAGGCATGTTGCAGGGAGAGAATGGGCATGTTGCAAGGAGAGAATAGGATAGGCATGTTGCAGGGGGAGAATGGGCATGTTGCAGGGGGGAATAGGCATGTTGCAGGGGGGAATAGGCATGTTGCAGGGGGGAATAGGCGTGTTGCAGAGAGAGAATAGGCGTGTTGCAGGGGGAGAATAGGCGTGTTGCAGGGGGAGAATAGGCGTGTTGCAGGGGGAGAATAGGCATGTTGCCGGGGGAGAATGGGCATGTTGCCGGGGGAGAATGGGCATGTTGCAGGGGGTAGAATGGGCATGTTGCAAGGAGAGAATAGGATAGGCATGTTGCAGGGGGAGAATGGGCATGTTGCAGGGAGAGAATAGGCATGTTGCAGGGGGAGAATAGGATAGGCATGTTGCAGGGGGAGAATAGACATGTTGCAGACGGAGAATGTGCATGTCTCAGGGAGAGAATAGGCATGTTGCAGGGGGAGAATAGGATAGGCATGTTGCAGAGAGAGAATGGGCATGTTGCAGGCGGAGAATGGGCATGTTGCAGGGAGAGAATAGGCATGTTGCAGGGGGAGAATAGGATAGGCATGTTGCAGGGGGAGAATAGGATAGGCATGTTGCAGAGAGAGAGAATGGGCATGTTGCAGGGGGAGAATAGGCATTTTGCAGGGGAGAATGGGCATGTTGCAGGGGGAGAATGGGCATGTTGCAGGGGGAATATGCATGTTGCAGGGGGAGAATGGGCGTGTTGCAGGGGGAGAATGGGCATGTTGCAGGGGGGAATAGGCATGTTTCAGGGGGAGAATAGGCGTGTTTCAGGGGGAGAATAGGCGTGTTGCAGGGGGAGAATAGGCATGTTGCCGGGGGAGAATGGGCATGTTGCCGGGGGAGAATGGGCATGTTGCAGGGGGTAGAATGGGCATGTTGCAAGGAGAGAATAGGATAGGCATGTTGCAGGGGGAGAATGGGCATGTTGCAGGGAGAGAATGGGCATGTTGCAGGGAGAGAATAGGCATGTTGCAGGGGGAGAATAGGATAGGCATGTTGCAGGGGGAGAATAGACATGTTGCAGACGGAGAATGTGCATGTCTCAGGGAGAGAATAGGCATGTTGCAGGGGGAGAATAGGATAGGCATGTTGCAGAGAGAGAATGGGCATGTTGCAGGCGGAGAATGGGCATGTTGCAGGGAGAGAATAGGCATGTTGCAGGGGGAGAATAGGATAGGCATGTTGCAGGGGGAGAATAGGATAGGCATGTTGCAGAGAGAGAGAATGGGCATGTTGCAGGGGGAGAATAGGCATTTTGCAGGGTAGAATGGGCATGTTGCAGGGGGAGAATGGGCATGTTGCAGGGGGAATATGCATGTTGCAGGGGGAGAATAGGCGTGTTGCAGGGGGAGAATGGGCATGTTGCAGGGGGGAATAGGCATGTTGCAGGGGGAGAATAGGCGTGTTTCAGGGGGAGAATAGGCGTGTTTCAGGGGGAGAATAGGCATGTTGCAGGGGGAGAATGGGCATGTTGCCGGGGGAGAATGGGCATGTTGCAGGGAGAGAATAGGCATGTTGCAGGGGGAGAATAGGATAGGCATGTTGCAGGGGGAGAATAGGATAGGCATGTTGCAGAGAGAGAGAATGGGCATGTTGCAGGGGGAGAATAGGCATTTTGCAGGGGGAGAATAGGCGTGTTGCAGGGGGAGAATAGGCGTGTTGCAGGGGGAGAATGGGCGTGTTGCAGGGGGAGAATAGGCGTGTTGCAGGTGGAGAATAGGCGTGTTGCAGGGGGAGAATAGGCGTGTTGCAGGGGGAGAATGGGCATGTTGCAGGGGGGGAATAGGCATGTTGCAGAGGGAGAATAGGCGTGTTTCAGGGGGAGAATAGGCGTGTTTCAGGGGGAGAATAGGCATGTTGCAGGGGGAGAATGGGCATGTTGCCGGGGGAGAATGGGCATGTTGCAGGGAGAGAATAGGCATGTTGCAGGGGGAGAATAGGATAGGCATGTTGCAGGGGGAGAATAGGATAGGCATGTTGCAGAGAGAGAATGGGCATGTTGCAGGGGGAGAATAGGCATGTTGCAGGGAGAGAATAGGCATGTTGCAGGGGAGAATGGGCATGTTGCAGGGGAGAATGGGCATGTTGCAGGGAGAGAATAGGATAGGCATGTTGCAGGGGGGAATATGCATGTTGCAGGGGGAGAATAGGCGTGTTGCAGGGAGAGAATAGGCATGTTGCAGGGGGGAATAGGCATGTTGCAGGGGGGAATAGGCATGTTGCAGAGGGAGAATAGGCGTGTTGCAGGGGGAGAATAGGCGTGTTGCAGGGGGAGAATAGGCATGTTGCAGGGGGAGAATGGGCATGTTGCAGGGGGGAATAGGCATGTTGCAGGGGGGAATAGGCATGTTGCAGAGGGAGAATAGGCGTGTTGCAGGGGGAGAATAGGCATGTTGCAGGGGGAGAATGGGCATGTTGCAGGGAGAGAATAGGCATGTTGTGTTGTACAAAGGGTATGGCTCACAGCTTTGGAATATGACAGAAGGGATGCTGGTATGGAAAGTTGAGTTGTGGCTTAGTGAATAATGAATGAATGAATAATTATGCTGTTGTCCGTGATACAGGATGAGATGTCACGTGCTTTGTATTAAAAGGTGTGGTATCGTGCCTTATATTTTATTTAAAACATTGAGGTAATTATGGGCGACACCTTGAACAGCATTATACAAACGTCAATATGTAAATTATCACCCAAAGGACCCCCCATATTTAGAAAGGGCAACTTAATTTATATTGTCTACTGTGTAATGAAAAACCACAATGTGGGCCTGTATTTACTTTCAGACAGGGAGTGGCCTCCTCTAAACAGTGTCAGGTTTCCAAGCATCAGTCCTTAGTTGTTAATATATAAAAGTGTCTTCAGCGTGACACTTAGTCATTCAGAAGCGGCTCCCCCACAGAAGTACGTTTTACGGCTCATTTTGGGGCTAGCTTCCATAGTTACATGTGGCCTGATAATATTCTGCAATGTGCCAGCCATGATTAATTCAGTGCTATAAATAATACATGATGCCACACATACAAAAAGAATGACATCACACATTTGAAATAAAAAAAAACTGAAGGGGGTGGTGTCAAATAACGCTAGGGGAGAAATACCCACCACGGGAGAAGGAATATGGCTTTACTGTGTACTTTAAGGGGAATGATCACACACTAGTTTTGTTAAATGCAGGAACTGATGTTGCCAGTCAAAGTGGTGTCACTGGCCAGTGGAGTTCAATGAAAATCACTACTATTATTGTGTATCGTTTAAAACAAACCTTTACAATTCAACGCTCATGCGAAATATCCAATAAACAATAAGAACAACCTAATCAAGGTATTCTCTGCCAACACTTTAATGCAAATACTAAAACAGATAAAAGGAGAATCTAAAATGTTAATAAAACTAAAAAAAATGAATAATTATCCCCTTTTCCTATATTATGTTGAACAATATCCCCAACGATTTAAACTAGGTAGAGCCTTTGGTATTCTGACGAATTCCTGTTTCCACATAATTGACCGTATTTCATAGTATTATCCCGACAGGGGGAAAACACGATGCAAAAGAGAGGCTAAGGACACTAATGTCGAATATGACGGCATCTAACCCGTATACATTTAAACATGAAAATAGGGAATGGGATGGCCACCCACAGCCTAACACAGCGTGCACCTTTTTAAAAATCTTATAAGAGCAAGTAATAGAGCAACAGATTTTTCCCCAAGATATTGAGTCTCAAATTCTCCACATCAATCCATTGTAGGTTATGAACACGTTTCCCAAATATTTCAATCCGCTGTGGCAGGAGGACTGCACAAAATAATAGATGTTGCAAATTTTCCTTAACCTCTATCTTTTTACAATGCCTGCAGAAAGCAAGATCCTTTGGGGTACTACTAGGAGCGCACATCATTTCATTAGTTGGAAGAACATCAAAACGAAGCCTCGCAAAATCATTATGTTGGGCTCTATCCAGGAATCTCACAATATAGGATTCAGGAGTACCCACTCTCTTCTGAATAAGACAAAGATCTCTATACAAATTCAACCTCTCCAAAGCCTGCCCAGCTCTTATCCAGTTCCTGAGACACCCGGCCTTTTTTAACTTTGCCAGGATTAGGGATCAGGGTATCCCGGGTCAAATCCAGTGCAAAGAGTTGCTTTACACAATGTTCCCGAAACTCAGAAGCCGGTCACGCAGTAGAGGTTATGGCTTCCGGACCAATAAATGCATACATTATTTGCGCAAGTGCACATAATCGTTTCTTAAAAAATGCCAATTGTCTCCACAACACCCTGCTATACAGAGACTGTAAGCCCAATTCCTGGTGAATAGCCACCAGCGGAACACCATTTGGCAACCAAAACAGAACCTTCCTCTAAGCCCTGAGGTGCAAAGGGCTGTAATCTCACTGTTTGGCTGTTTGGCGAGTGGGCGACGTGGTCTAGTTGATCTATCTCCAGATTTCCATACTGCAGCCCAAAGGAATCCACTTAAATGGATGGTCCACAGCAAACATCAAGGACAAGAGCGCAATTAAAACGCTTGGGTAAACAAGAGGGGACTCAAACAAAACGTAAAAGACAAACTCTGGTGAGCCCCTATACCTCGTGTAGCTCCGTACTGGATTTAAGTATGGAGTGTAGCGCATGTGACCCCCAAGCTGTTATTGTTGATGAGGTCTCGGGATGTGCGATCGGCGATGTGCGATCGAGTGCACACGTGACTTTGCAGGAGGTTAGGGATGGGAGCGATGCAGCGCTCCCGAGGGGTATGGAACACCTGGAAATCAGTGGCTGCAACTTTATATTTACCGCCGAAGTGGGAGCCGAGGGGTGTTCCCCGGTGGGGGAGGTGATCCCGGAGTTTTTGCTGCGGCGTGAGGGTGGAGCGGCTGCTTTGGTCTCCCCGCCGTCGGAGCGGCCTGGGAGTGTGGGGGCGGAGCCAGTCACCTGTGTGGCGCCACGTGATAAAGTGACGGAGCAGTCCTCGAAGGGGGAGGCTGCAGCCCCAGTCGAGGAGGTGGGCTCCTCGCAGAGCTTGGCGGAACCGCGCCACGACAGCTGCTTGGAGTTGGCCA
Organism: Ambystoma mexicanum; assembly: GCF_040938575.1. Lineage (NCBI taxonomy): Eukaryota > Metazoa > Chordata > Amphibia > Caudata > Ambystomatidae > Ambystoma > Ambystoma mexicanum. The sequence continues at coordinate 1,341,473,362 of NC_090921.1, read as the reverse complement.
CCGTCCAGCAGGGTCTGCACACAGGCCTTCATTCTGTGCCGGTCAGCAAAACAGCAAATGAAGAATGCGTAAATGAGCGAATGCATGAAAGCCAGCTAAGCTCCAGTGATTTGCGAGCACCTTTGGAGGTTCTGGATCGCCATGAGATAGGCGACTCCGGGCATGTTGAAGATGAGGTGTTCACCGCTGTGCCCACGGTGAATGCAGGTAGAGAGCACACCCTTGTTAGCACAGAGGATAGACCAACAGTGTCTCTTGAAATGGTGGTGCTGGAGTACACTTTAGATCAGCCATGTGGTGTAGGTGTACAGATGATTTCAGGAGGGGGATGTTATGCTGAGCGAAGGAACTCCTTAGAGGTAGTCTCATCTGTCCTGCAAAACCTAATTGAGCTGAACAAAGCTTGTGCTCATAAACTAATGCCAGATTCTATTCCGGAACTAAGTAGGGCGCATAAAATACCTCAGAAGAGACAGTGGCATGATTTAACGGACACAAACTGTGATACTTGGGGTGTTGGTTTCTACAAGCGTGCTAGAACAGCAGAGGCTGAGACATCTGAGGAGTCCTCCCAGTCTTCTGTGGGAAAAGTGGCTGAATCCCAGAAAAGGCTGGCTAACCCTCCCAATGAAGGCCAGGGCATAAGGTTGAGTCGGCCAAACCAGCGGCCGCATAAATCACATAGTGAGGATTCAACAGATGACGCTTCATCAGAAGACTCTTCTCTTGTGGAACGTCCGTTTCCTAAAATACGACAGAAGCGTTATGCCTCAAGGTATGCTGCACAGGAGTCCAGGTCAAAAGACAATGGGAGCGAGGCAGCTCCTTGTGTGCATGTGCCCACTAACAAGTTATTTTCATCACTGACCGCCACCATTGCAATATCACTAACGCTGTTTACCAAATTGTATGAAGCAATTAACGACAATGTGAAAGATCTGTCAACACTAATTGCACTCATGAACTCAAAGGTAGTGCAATTAGAAGCTTTGCATAATGGACAGAGAAATGTGCAAGAAAACGTCAACCAGAAACTGTTGATTGGCCTTGCTGCAGTCAAGGAAGCAAAACATAACGACATGATTGATAAGAAATTATTTGCAGAAGTGGCAAGGGAAGCGCCTGCTCTCTTTCACAAGCCACATAGCAAAATAGGTGGCGACTCACCAGGAGGCTGTGCAGTTCTGCCGATGCCACGGTCTGAGCAGTCGGCGGCCCTCGACTTACCGCAAGAGAGTGTTTCAGCTGCAGAGTTAGTAGCATCTGAAAGGCAAACTAGCCAGCACAATCTGATCCAGGATGCAAAGATCGTAAGTACAAAAAATTCACTCGAGTGGTCGAGTGAGCCCCCTGAAATAGTAGACAAGGGGATTCACCAACAGGTGGTAAGCGAAGTAGTTGAGCCACGGGCAGATGTGCCCAGGTCAATGAATGTAGCGAACCTGATAGCACGCTAGTGACCTCTTTTCACTCTGCGTTCTTACAAGCAAGAAGCGCCGCAAATTTGGGTCAAACAGGCTGCCAAAGTGCATCAGGGTCAAGTTTGCCGCTGCCTGTGCCTGAAGTGTGTACAGGTCTCACAACAGATACTACCGAGGGGCCAAAACCTGCGGCCTTGTTTCCCATCTTTGGCAGTACTGATGCTGCCCCTCAAGTAAATGTGGAAAGTAAGAGAGCTAAACCCCGACAAGCCAAGAAGCAAAAAAACATGCAGAGTCATAAGTTGAACAAACAAAGAGGTGCCCGCAAATTTCTACGCAATATTAATGTGCTGCAGATAGTGGATGAAGCTATTTCCACTCGCCTGAATCCTGTGGCAAATAGGGATCAAGGCAGCAACATATGCCCAGAATCGATGCCCAGCTCTTCGCAAGTAGGTGTCAGCCAGATGACTGAAGATGAGAAGGTGGTCCAGGACGAGTTGATGAATTTGTCGGTCTACGAAGATGTCGAAGACCTTGTAGGCTGCTTGGCGCCGAGTGGGATTACTGTCCCTTGCAATCAGAAGGTGGCGCTGAAGGGACAGAATGTAGATGTGGCTATGATGAATCCAACCTCGTGCAATCCATCAGAGAGATCTGACCAGTCGAGCGAAGTACCTGGAGTGGAGCATGGAAGAAGCTGCATAATAATCTTGCCTGAAGTGGTGGGGATAAAGGAGGACCAGACTGTCTGTCTGAGTCCGGTGTTTTACACCTTACAGGAAAAAGGAGAGAAGTTATCAAATGTTCTACAAAGTCACCCTCCAATGAAGAATGCACCAATGGAAAAAGACAGTTTTAAGTCTAATTCAAGCCCTCGGTCTGCAGCCAGTCGAGGCCTGAGTAATGGTGCCCCAGCTCAGCCATTAGTGTTGGAAGAAAGAATGATCTGCACTAAAGGGCAAGCAGCTGTGCACTCTATGTCCCACGCTTTTACGATTAAATTGATGTTGGAGAGAGTGGAGTCACGAGATAAACTAATCTTGAATTGTACCAATGTTGTAAGATTGCTCCATCATATTCCGCGTTTACGTTCAGTAGGATCTAAGGACATAAAAATTGTGGAATTCCCCGATGAATTGTGCCATGACAAGGTTATTCTACACATTGAATCCAATATTATCGCCAACGCAGTCTTGGAGGCAGGGGAAGACCTTCTGTCCATGGGTTTTGACATTTACAAAATAATGGAAAAGGTCCTTGAGAAAAAATACGAAAACATTGGTGCCATAGGAACCAGGTTAATACCACAAGAGGACTTCCAGTACACAACAACGAGGAAGCAGCAACCAGAGAGTAGAAGATCAATCTCGTCAGTGCAAAATAGTAGAATGGACCTAGGTCCCAAGAGGGTACAACCGTGTCGCGAGGCTAACAAGAGATTGGAGTCTGATCAAGAAGTGAGTGTCAAACTGAGGCCCCTTGACAAAATTCAAATTACATTTAATAATGGAAGCCCCCTGGACGAAAGTGTGCCTAGCGCAGGAGTTGTCCCGGGTGGATCTGAAAACACACAGGATTGGAAATGGCTGGCCAAATCATTGAATGAAAAAGCACAAAGCTAATGTCCACTGAGTGGAAATTCACAAATGTGCACGTTTGCGTCATGGAACACTCGAGGCTTTCTTCATTTGTTAAACACTGATTGGCTGCAAGATTTACATCTGTTCTGCCTCCAAGAAACATGGATGAGTGAGATGCCAGTCACCTCGGAGTACGAATGTGCCTTAAATCCAGCAATTAAGGCAGTGAAGGGGCGCCCGATGGCCGGCTTGTTAACCATGATTAAACGGTCATCGGGTTACCGCCTGTTAAAATCAACTAACTTTACTTCTTATATTCAAGTTTCGGAGATTGGCAAAAAGAACTACATAGGGAGGGAGTACTGGAACCATCAATGTACGGGAACCTACCCCTTCATCGACCAACTAACGACGATCATCGACAACTTGCTGGGCTTGAATAAAAGAGATGGAATCATTGTTTGTGGCGATTTAAATATTGATTTCACCAAGTCTGTTAACCAGGAGAAAGACCAACTTGCGAAAGATTGGTTGGAAGAGCTAAATGCCTCACAATGTTGAATGGAAACACGCAAGGCGATATCTCAGCGAGAGCAACGTGGCACCGAGAAGGTCAAGCGTCAACTATTGACTAAATTTTTACAACTAACGACCTGCATGCCAGGATAACCTCCTTCAAAATTGTTCCCATGAAAAACAGTGACCACGAAATGTTGCAGTTAAAACTTCAAGTCGCTGACACTGACCAAGCTTGCAAGTGGGTACCTAAGGTGTTGGCTCAATCAAATCGCCTAAGATTAAGACTGCAGGAACATGAGGTGTTAACGCTCTATAATCAATTTAAGGGCCTGCCGGAGGAGTTAGAATACGCCTCATTATTGCAACAATTTAAGGCCAAAAACATTGGTCTGAAACAATTGTCGTTCCAGAAGACTCACCACTTTGATCTATCAGTGATGCAACGTAAGCGTTTGATGCGTGCCGAGATACGACGAAATAACCAAGGCCCGGTGATGGAAAGGAAGCCGAAAAATAGAGCTACCAAGCAAGCCTATAAGAACTGGTTAAAAAGTCATAAATACCAACTTCACCAAAATGATGCTGAGGCTATGATGAAAACCCTCTCGAACAAGAACAGCGGTGAGTTTTGGCGCCTAATTAACAGATTGGAAACATCACAAGAAGCTCTACAAAGATGCTTGGTCTCCGAGGTAGAGTGGGTTAAACACTTTACGACCCTATATAACAAAAACTCGACCAATGAACCCTTAAAGGTGGTGAAGTCTTCATCATGGGAGTTGCACTTCTCAAAAGAGGAAATTCGTGAAATTATTGTGAAAGCAAAAAATTCTAGGGCTCCTGGACCCGACAGGTTAACGAATTTCACAATCAAGCAACTCCCAGATCTCTGGGCAGACTTGTGCCTTGACTTGTTTGAGAAAATCAATTTGCAGCAGCAAACACCAGCGTCTTGGAAAACAGGGATAATTGTCCCAATTTTTAAGAAAGGTGACAGAACATCTCCCAAAAACTACCGGCCAATAGCCCTGCTAGACGTCTTAGGCAAGATCTATGCTTCAGTCCTACAAAAAAAACTAATTACCTGGGCCCATTCTGCAAACAGAATCGACGAAAGACAAGCAGGTTTTGTAAAATATGTGGGCTGTTCCTTGAACCTACTTATTTTAAACCTGCTAAAGTTGGAAGCGCTACGAACAAACACTGCAGTTTATCTTGCCTTTGTGCACTTCTCTTGCGCTTTTGACATGGTTGATAGAGAACTGCTATGGCATAAGTTAAGATCGTGGGGCTGCCCTGTTGGGTTGCTGGAGGCTATCAAAGAGCTACATACAGACACGTCAATTTCTATCCGCCTGGATCAAACGGGTACCGTGTCATCGCAGATTCTGACACATAAGGGGGTGAAACAGGGATGCTGTTGGCTGCAGCAATATTCAGTTTATTCATCTCAGACATCGGCGATTCGATAAACGCGGTGCGGTCTTTTCCACCTAAGCTCCACCTTTCCAAGATAAGTTGGATCCTATACACTGATGACTTAGTTATTTTAGACGTAACCCTGATTGGGTTACAAAGAAAATTGGAAGCAGTCCAGGAGTATGTGGCCATGAACAACCTGAAAATCAACGTAGCTAAGAGCGAAATTCTGGTGATGCACAACATGAGGAACAAACAAAAAGCAAAAAGGTCTGAAGTTCGCATGGAGGTTGGGTCCCGAGACGCTTCGCATTACAAACAGTGTAAAGAGTCTGGGTATGACATTAAATGCCAGCATTTGCGACGCTCCCTAGGTGCATGATTCAAAAAGGAAATGCAGTCAACTTACAAACCAGGCACTAATTCTGCATAAAAAGTTTGGTAAATTCTCCTTGCAACCTTTGAGAAATTTTTACGAACTGAAAGTTAACCCAATACTAACATTCGGTGCAGAGAATGCGTTGGGATGTTCATCTAACCATTGGTCTTCGTTAGAACATGTGTTCTGGACCAAAGCCTTAAGTCTTCCTCCAGGTATTTCAACTGCGTGTATAAGATATGAACTGGCCTTGATCTCTTTGCACGCACGGATTAGTTGGAATTTACTGGCACTATATCGAAAAACCAGACCTGAAGAGGGAATTTTGCAATTTCGTGTATTACACAACGTACCATCCGATGGAAGAGATATTGCTTCGTTATGGGTAAAACATTGTAAAGATCTACTGCTGGAATATGATATCAGTGTGGAAACACTCCAAACGAACCCCTTAGCTGCAAAAACCAAGATTTGGCGAACAGATTGGGAAGTAACATGTAATGAGAGATCTGCCACCAGAGCTATGCGAAATTCCCCAGCTGAGTCTAGAGGATTTAATGTGCTACAAAATTACCAGCAGCGATTTCCGAATCCTGGAGCGCGGAGACTGTTTTTGTTGTTTCGTTTAAACGCTCTACAAACCAAGGATCAGTCCAGTCATTGGGCGTGTAATGCAGATATAAATCTCTGGTGCAGATTCTGTAAGAGCGGATCGGAATCGCTTAAACATCTGGTTTTGTTTTGCCCGAAATTGAGGGATGAGCGAACTGTCCACTTGGCACGCTGGAATGAAGACCATCCGGCGCTGGATGTGAATGACTGGTGGGGGCGAATGTGGAATGGCACCGATACAAAGCTAATATTGCCCTTGACATCTTTTTTAGCATGCATTGAAGAAAAGCTAAAGGCCTGGCAAGAAAAATAGGAAGTGAGACTGAGTCGGAAATAGGATGACCAGGATCGTTTAAATGAATCGGCCTAAGAAGATGGGGTGGTGTGGTAAAGAACGTGTGTGATGTGGATTGGGGATTTGTTGATTTGTCACTTATAAAAATAAAATAAAAAAAAAGAACCTTCCTCCATAGCACCGCTTCATAAATTTCTAATTCAGTCATTAACCAGGTAGGATGAACCTCTAACCCGAAATCAATTTAGGGACGACTTTGCCAATGTAATATTTTTTGAGAGGTGATAAGGAGAGCTTTCCATACTTCTGGGTGGCTAAGGAAATGGCTTTCTGCTTCACGACGTTTAGATAAAAAGCTTTACTCGCGTTGGCAATAATCGATAGACCCAAATAGCTAATATTTTCTTTTTTGCAATGAATCCCGTTGATAAACCATGGATATTTCCAGCTCTTATTTTTCCGACATACTTTAAGCACCTTTGTCTTCGTGGGGTTGATCCTCGGCTTCTTTGTGACCATAAATGTCTCAAAAGCCCTTAGTAAGCGTTGCAGACCAATAGGAATTTTATCATAAAGGATGAAGTCGTCTGCATAAGCAAGCCAGCATAACTTCACCTTCCCCTCACGTGGTCCGATCAAGGCAGCCCCTTCCAAGCCCTTTCCAATATCTGCCAGGTAAAGGTTAAAAAGGCAGGGTGCTAAAACACACCCTTGCCGTAAGCCGGAACAGGTATCTATTCTCTTGGATATAGAGCCATCATTATTCATCCCAACCTGTATAGATGTGCTCTTATGCAGATACACAAAGATGCTGGGCAGCCTATTGTACAGACCCCACTTATCTAATTATGTCCAGAGCAGATTTCTCTCAACCAGGTTGAAGGCTGGAGTTCGATCCAGAGAGGCTACACAGGTTGCCAGCTCATCCTTATCCCAAGCCTGTTTCTGGATGCAACACATTAACAACCCATTACACTCACCCCCATGTGCCTTCTTGGCAACTGTCCCCAACCCACTCCTCTAGTTTCTGTAAGACTATAGCAGCAAAGATCTTGCTCCGGCATTTAGTTGTGTTATAGGGCGATAGTTCACTGGAAGCGTTCTATTGCCCTTTTTATAAAAGGGAATTACATCTGCATTCTTCCAACTCATAGGTGTCTATTTTTCCAACATTATGTTAGAAAATAGAGCATGTAAAATGCTTGACCGCATTTCAGGAGCTTCCTTTAAAATCTTATTAGACAAATAAGCAGGGCCAGCCGCCCTAGACCCACTGGCCCGCCTTAATACCACACATTTAAAAAAGAATGACACAACTCATTTGAAATTGCAAAACTGAAGCGGGTGTTGTCAAATAAGCTAGTGGAAAAGTACCCACCATGGGAGAAGGAATATGTCTTTACTGTCTACTTAAAGCAGAATAATCACACAATAGTTTTGGTAAATGCAGGAACTGATGTTGCCAGTCAAAGTGGTGTCACTGGCCAGTGGAGTTCAATGGAAATCACTAATACCATTAAGGAGAATATATGGAATGCTATGTAGGGAAAGGAGAGTGATGCAACTGGTTTGGCTGCACTGGGGGTAGTGCCACCCGAAGATTGGGAGAGTAAAAAACCCACACTGGGAAATCATTTGAGTAAAATACAGAAGCATTACCCTGCACATTGGAGTCTCACTTCATTTAAACTAACGGTTCTGCTGTTGATTTTCCCAAACATTGCTCTTTGATTAGAAGGATGACTTAAGGGTTGAGTTGTTCATTTTCTGGGGTTCCTTGCCTTGTTGTGATGAGACTTCTGATGAAATCAGAATTGTGTGGGCGCGCCATCCTTTGTTTTTCATCTCCCTTCCTAGGCTTTGCGTCTTCTAAAGAAATGGACATGTTCTCTTTCTTTCCCAGGTGAAGCCGCTGCTCCAGGTGACGCGCCAGGACGAGGTGATGCAGACCAAGGTGGTGGAACTGCAGAAGGTGAAGGAGAGCCACATGAAGACGGAGACGGACCTCAAGGAGATGGAACACAAGTACCAGCAGGTACAGGCCCCCGGGGGCGGGATGGTGCATGTCCAGATGTGTCCTGTTTTACATTGAGTACCCGTGTTCAGATGAACATTGTAGGTTCCTGGCAAATGCTCTCAATTTAGATATCCATTGACCCACAGCCTGCTCCGGGTGAATAAACTGTTTTTCAGTTAACCCTTTGTCTAATGGGGCAATTGGGCATCTCAGTGGTCATGCCTTTTGTAGCAGTTTACCAGCAAGTATGTGAGGACTGTGGGGGGGTCATGTTCCAGTTACAACATGTAGTTGGCATGTATGTGCATGTTCAACGAGTGAGGTAATCTCAATAAATATACTATCCATGCATATCCTAATAAGCTGTGGTGTTTTCGAGAGAGTGCCGTGTGTACCCAAGCCTCAGCATCAAAGTGCTTCATTTTGACAAATAAGTGAACAGAAAGATCTTGATAACATTGGCCAGGGATTTATGTTGATTTCTCTGCTCTTTTGATCAATAGTGGTTGCAAAGTTTTTAGGAACACCAGACTGGACCAAAAGGTCCCACGGACAACCCCCTGCCCCCCCCGATTAGCTGATCTTTGATCTGTTAAACAAGGGCAGTGTTGCGTATTACTACGCTGTTGGGCGCATGCGTGAGCCATAACGAGGCTCACGCATGCGCAGTGTAAATAAACATGGCACGTGCGGCAGTTCGCGCCGGGGACCGCAACCATCCACACGTCTCCGGCGTGGCTCCTTGAATGCATGCAGAGCGAGTGTGTGTGTGATTGCGTGGGCCTCCCAACGCCCCCACGATACATAACACTGGTGACGAGGACGGCGCGGGAGCCATCCTCCGCTCCGGCAACGTTCCAGGAGAAGAACGTTGACTCGCATTTACACAAGTCCACGCGTATGGCAGGCGGCCATCTTGGTCAACACGTGAAAGGCAGTGGTAGCGGCCCGTGAGGGTGCTCGTGCGCCACTTGCACTTTTGCTTTGCCCAGCAGCAATTTTTGGAACTCCCACAGCCCTCACTTCTACAGGGCTGTGGCACAAGTCACCAGGAGGAGAAAAGGGTGCAAGAGAAGCACCACATCGGAAAGGGGACTCAGCACACCAGCCCAGCAGCCACAGAAGGTGTCCAGCAAGTACTGGTGAGTGCTATTCGCCAAAATGGGGGAAGATGATGACCAGGATGGTGCAATTGCCCCCATCGCACGCAGGATGAACAGCACGCTAAGCCCCATGCCTGAATTTGACACTACAGGCCCTCCATCTAAGCTGGGTCCGAAATGGCTCCTGTGGGTGAAACGGCTATAAATGTTTTTCACGGCCGCGGTGGTCACGGAAGATGCAGAAAAAATCGCCATCATGGTATACTCGGCAGGGTTGGAGGTACACAAGATCTATGACTCGCTGACTATCCCTGTGGCCACCTACGTTGCGGTGAAACAAGCATTCAGAGATTACTTCCTCCCCATGGCAAATGTAGACTTTGACAGGTTTGTCATGGGTGCGGAGAAGCAGCGAGATGATGAATCGTTGGACAAGTTCTGTGCGCGACTCTGATACCTAGCAAGCTCCTGCCGATGGGGTAACGAAGAGGAGATGGTTCGTAACCAGTTGCTGCAGGGGTGCAGCTCCGGAAAACTGCGAAGGCAGGTTTTGAGAGAACCTGGGCTAACCCTACAACAAATCCTAGACATGGGGAGAGCGTACGAACTGGCTGATGCCAGGGGGGCGAAAATGGACACCGCCACCAATGCAAAAAAGGAGGAAGAAGCTTTTGCAGTCGGTCGCTATGCACCTGGGAAGACAAGATGGGCGCCAAGAGGTGGAGACCCACCCACCGGTCACAGCAATGCTCCATCATGCCAATACTGCGGATATGACCTGCCACATGTAGGCGAGTGCCCCGCCAAATCTAGAACCTGCGGCAGGTGTGGCACTCAGGACACTATGCGAGAGTGTGCAGGGCAACAACACCAGTCGCAGCGTCAAGGGGTCCAGAGAGAGTTGGCAGAGGCACCTCTAGGAGAATTAGGGGTGTGTCGTCCATTGAACAGAGCATGCAAGACTTAAACATCGCAGAAGAAGAGGAAGAAGAGGACGAAATCTTCTTCATCTCCAGTATCGCCAAAGGACCAGGGAAGCGGCGTCAGCCCAAGTGCACAGTGAACATTGGAGAAACACCCACGCCTGTCCTGATAGACACTGGAGCATCCGTCTGTGTGCTAGCGACCGAGCACTACAATGCGTTGCCTGGCCCACCAGGGTTGGCAGAGTCCACGGCACACATATATGCTTTTGGTGGGCACACTCTCCACTCCCCATTCAGGGGGTGTTCGTAGCTCCGGTGACTCACGGACAGACCAGAATCAAGGCAAGATTCTTTGTCACAAGTGTGAGCTCACACTCACTCCTAAGTTGCGCTGCCACGGAAGCGCTAAACCTTGTCCACTTCTCATTTGCGGTGTATTGCACTGATCTGGAGAACCTACTGCAACGGTTCGAGACAATCTTCAATGGCATAGGAAAGCTGAAAGCGGATCCAATACGCCTCCAAACACCATCGCATCCTGTTCCATCTGAGAGCACAGGTGGAGAAGGAGTTGCAATCCCTGGTTGACCGAGACATCATCGAAAGGGTGGAAGGCCCCACCCCGTGGGTCTCCCCTATCGTAGTAGCCCCGAAGCCCAGGCAGTCTGTTTCTGGTGCCTATGTGTATTTGTTCTGTTTTCATATAAATATTGATCCCTAAACAATGGAGAAGTACCTCATGCTGTGAAATTCATGGCGGGAAACGCATCCCAAAGGACAACATCCCAGCCAATTAATGGACATTTCAATCAAACTCCAAAGCATATGTAAAACGGACGGCCAGTTATTGCTGCACAGAACATTACTGCTCTAATAGCAGTGTCCAGAATCCGGTCAAATATGCCCGGACACTACAGAAAATAGAAAATCCTGTTTTTACAATTTCACCATTTTTTTTACATACATATATGTAAAGGGTTTAAATATTTTTGGGAAATGGTTGGGGTGGGACACGGGTTTGTGGGGGGACCCCCCTAAAGCACAACACAAAAAAAGTGCATTTTCTATAACATCTTTCGTTATAAAATATTCAATATATGTTCATTCTTTATAAAATACTTTGGTATAAAGACATGTAACCGGTGTGCCTTGACTAGAGATGGTGTGTGCATATTGGCTTTGTCCAGAGATTATTATCTGCTGTTAAATTGTGTGATCTTTCTTAAGGATTTGAGCATTTAAAACAGTGGTCGGACAAGTACAGAGAATACTGTGAAATTGGCACCAGGCCACATTTTGACAACATTCTCATGCATACCTTGTTGTATCTTGGATTTGCTCTTCTAGAATGTCCTCATGTGTGTGACCTTTAGTGTTATTATCCACAGTGCCACATCCCATGATAACAGGCCCCATGTTCATTAGGTCTTCATGTCTCTCTTCCAATGACATTGTCATGTCTCCCACTTCCCATAAAGTCATCAAGGGACAGTCTGCTCATATTGTCATAATGTTTGCCTACTCACATGAACTCATCAAATGTGTCTTCTTCCAGGATGCCATCAGGTGTCCCTTCTCCTGTGGTGCCTTCTTGTGCCTTTTTCCATGGGTCCATGAAGGCATCTAAGAAGTCATAATGACCTCTTACCGCTATGACGTTATGTCCCCAGCCTCACATGCTTTCATCATGCATCCGGCATCCCATCACCTGTCCCTTGTCCAATGACTTTATCAAATGTCCTTCCTCTCATGATGTTCTCCATACATCCCACCTCTCATGAGATCCTCAATGCCCTCCCCTTTCAACTTGCATATCCTCTCTGTGTTCTCTAAATGCATCAAGTTCACTTGTTCTTGGAATATCCAACAATGTTTATACTTCTACTGTTTTTGCTTCTCTAGTGGCTTACCCTTGTGTTACCTCCTAGCATATCAGTGTCAATAGCATATCCCTTCAATTGATCAATTTTCTTTTCTTGCAGCTGACGGAAGAGAAGTCCATACTAGCGGAGCAGCTGCAGGCTGAGACAGAGCTTTTTGCTGAGGCGGAAGAGATGCGAGCTAGACTGGCCTCCAAGAAGCAGGAGCTGGAAGATATCTTACATGAGCTAGAGTCGCGGGTGGAGGAGGAAGAGGAGCGCAACCAACAGCTCCAGAATGATAAGCGCAAAATGCAGCAGAATGTGCAGGTCTGAAGAATCATTTTGATAAAACCTCACCTTGTGTCCGTTGGAAAGGGTTTTCTGCTCTAGTCCTTTGGCTGTAGCAAGTACATGTGCGAGAGACCTCGGATACTGGTACAGATAAGGGTGTCCTTCCTTGACCGTAGCACAGGTGTAGCGAAGAGTCGTTCGTACCCCTCCCATTATGGCACCACAGGTATGGATGGGTGTGTGCTTGCTGCATTACTCCTTGGGCTCTAAGATCTGCTGCATGTGCCTTTGGGAGTGGCCTTTCTACATTGTTACTTGTTCATGCCACATGTACCCATGGGAAGATTCCTTCTGCCTCACTATTTAAACTGCAAGTACTGGTGGCAGAGTTTGTCTGCTGCCCACTCTATGCGTTGGGCTGCAATAGAAACAGGTGGGAGAGTCTCTCCAGGCTCCCACTAGGCAGCTGCTCCAGGGAGCAGTGGGATAGCCATTCCTGATTCCGGCATTGTAGATACTCCGAGGAGCAGTGAGAGACCTCCTGCTCTGCTCTATTCTCTGGTAATGGCTGAATAGTCCTTCCAGCTCACGCTGTGAATACCCCTGATGCTACTGTTGGGAGAGCACTCCTGCCTCATTCCTTTTGGGGACCCCTTGTGGGGATTATAGGTATCATTGGCTGATCCCTTCCTACCTCAAAACGCATTTTTACCATTTATAGCGGTGGGGGGTAAAATGCCTCGTAAACCCTCTTCATTTAGCCTTAAATGGATATAGTAGCAGAGCCTCTAGCCTCAACGATTCAGCAGAATCAACAAGACTGCTTTTAAAACCAAACAATCAGCTGCACTCCTGCCAATGGTCTAATGATTTTTGATCTCTTAATTCCTGAGAGCCATGCCCTTGGGCTTTATCCCATGATATAGGTCCTGGAGCTGCAGAGCTGCACAATCACCATGACACTACATACCAAAGAATTGGCCACACTGAAGATTGTCAACCTTATTATACCTCTTCTATACTCATAGGTTTTGTTACCGAAATAAAAATAACGAATTAAATCTTTCGGGAAAAATAACGAAATATAAATATACAGGGGGTGGGGTAAAGGGTTAAAAGGTTTAGGGGGTGGTTCATATTGGGGTTACAATCATAGGGGAATGGGGGGGGGTTTGGTTGGTACCACCCCCAACGTAAATAAACATCGATATTTTTTTCTGTTTAAGATTTCATTTGTTAAAATTAATTTCGGTAACGTAACATGGAATCATGGACGTCTTCCTCTCTACCATAACTGCTTATCCACTCCCTTATCCTATCTTTCAATTGTTTTCTTACCATAACCCTTTCTTCCTATTTGCTTATGTCGATGGGGCAAAGTTAATTTCTCATAACCCAATTTACAGTCAAAACTCAACTCTGTATTCTCTGATGCTTAAAACCCATTGTACTGAATTAACCTAAGCTAATGAAGATATTTAAAAATAACAAAAAGAAGTTACGCCTGGCATCCGAAGAAATGTGCTTTTGGGTACATGTTTAAGGAGCACAGGTTTTTCACATCTCCAGTACAACTCGCTAAAGCATTTCTGCAACCGGAGCAGTTTTCCAGCAGAAATACTGCATGCCATAATATAGCTTTATAGACCTGCAGCGAGGGCTGTACCGGGCATTATGGGCCCTGAAGACCGAGTTAATTTAACGAGGCATGAGGGACCATAACGCCCGGTACGGCCCAAGCTGCAGGTCTATAAAGTTATTGGAGCACCCTCACTGTTTAATTAAAGTTGAATAAATGAGACATGTTTAATTGAAGTACAAAAAATTGCAAAACGGTAAATAAATGTTGCAGACATTCTTTGTACTTCAATTAAACATGTCTCATTTTCTTTATAGGTTGGTGTAAGTTGCTAGGGTCGGAGGAGTATTCTACCAAAGTGTAATCAGGTGTGTGTATGCCTGCCCCCTTCACCTTCACTTTCACTTGTCCCTACATGAACACGTTGGTTTTGCAACGTGCCTTTCGGAATGGAAAGATCCTCCAGAGACTCATCACCCCCCAATATCACCATTTTGAAATCCAAAGCAGATAAACCCTCAATCACCACATCGCACACCCGACCAACCTCACCCCAGAACAACCTCACCAACCTGCAGTCCCACAGCATGGCCTCCAACGTACCTTCTTTTTCACTTATCCAAAAGCTTCCATATCTAAATTAAAACCGAAAGCGTTACCTTCACTTTCACTTGTCCCTACATGAACACGTTGGTTTTGCAACGTGCCTTTCGGAATGGAAAGTGAACTCTTTCCGTTCCGAAAGGACACTTGTTCACGTAAGTAAATGAAGCCCGAACACTACGGGCTGTAATCAATCTGCGGGCTATACCAGTGCATATAGCCCGCAGATTGACCAATCACCAATGCCAAACACCTGCTAGGGTGTTCTAATGACCATTACTATATGGTTTCATTTAGGAAATGCACCTAATTATGACAATATCGATGGGTTGGCAGTAATGGATGCAGTTTCACTGAAAGGGCGCATTCAGAATATCGGAAAATCTGCATCCGCACTTTTCCTGTTTTTGGAATCCATTTCCCTCTCGTTTGGGTTAGAAAATGCTATTTCACAAAATGGTCATTCCTGAACCTATTGTGCATTGCATGGGACACGTGGTGAGAGCAGTGGTATCCGGGATACGACATTCTCGTCGCCTTTGATGTCACAAGCAGGATTTTCTTTTCAATTGCCACCTCCCTCTCTATGGTAGAGGCACACATTGGAGGTGTTTTTTTTTTTTTTGCAGTGTTTGAAATGCATCCCCTGGCATTATTTACCACACACAATCCATAAATGGGTCACCCCCTGTCCCTTTATACTATAAAGGGCACCTTCTCTTCATCCAGGGAAACAATATATAAAATCCAAGCAAATAGAGTAGGTTGCACTTCCCTCCTATTGCTCCGGTGGACACCAAAGTCTATTCATCTCGTCAATACTTGACGATTAATCTTTGGCGCACTCTGCTACTTTCAAATATTTATCCATTTTCCGTTCCACAAATCGTCAAAAAATTGTGGATTATTAAAATCCATTTAACATTTTATTATTGCTTGTACATATCTTATTCACTTCTCTCAAAAGTGCATATTAAGACGAATGGTCTCTGTGCAAAAATACAATAAAGTGCAGTAACCGTACATCAAAACACCATAAAGTGCAAGTGCATCAAAGTGCTATCTCAGGAGAACATCTCTGTCAAACAGGCTTTGTAGGGGCGGCATAAGAAGGTACCTCGCTGCTACATACAGTGTCGAAGAGATTATCGCCTGGTCAGAAATGATTACATAGAAAAAAAACGGTGCCTTTGGTCATGCGCTACCTTCGGTACAACAACACATATGATTCACTGAAGCTACAGTTCCCCCTTCTGGGAAACAAAAATGCCACAACGGATAGTAAACAAGTTGGCATCAAACATGTGACACCAATTTTACAGGCGTTAAGTATTTACCGCATTCAGTATTCATACGAATACCACATGCTGTAAATACCCCATAATCAGGCAGAGCAGTACAACAAGCACTAGTCAGAAATACTGCCTATTTTACTGTGACTGCCTAATTTTTAATGAGGCCCTTTAGTGTGTATTTCTACAACAAAGCAAGCAAGGACTGGATTCTGTCTGGGGTGGCACAAGATGGATTATAGGGTATGTGACAAGGTGGTCAATGGGTCACAAGGTAAAAATTGGTAGGGTTCAACTTTTATTCTCAGAAATGCTATTGGGAGGCCTAAAGGCCATAGCCTTATCTAGCCGACTCCTTCAGGGGCTTTCTGCAGGACCTAGCAGGGCAATCTAGTCGACCTGGCACCATCGTCTGCCCGTCATCCTCTTCACAATGGCTGTCTCCTAAGCCTCTCCTCACTTGCCTTACTCCTGTTTTCTCCACCTCTTCTCTTTCTCACTCTACGAACAATGTTCCATTATCGTCCCAGTTTCTCCCCCATCTTCTACTTCCAGCTACCAACTGATCTCCTCCTATAATCAATTTCCTGGACTTACTGCTCTCTCCTCTCCTCTTCTCTTGTCCCCACCCTCTCAACACATTTCTCCTATTTATCTCTGTCTCACCCATTTCCTCTCTGTCCGCCAACTCCCTTCTGGCCTCCCTCTTCACCAACACCCCCCCACCTCTACTCAACTCCTCTCTCCTTCTTCCTCTCACCTCCCCCAGCCTCCTCCATCCTTCCTACTCGCCCTCCAAAACTCCATCCAGTCACTCACATACATCCAAATTGGTACCCCCACCCCCCTCTTGGCACCTTACATCCCCTCTCTCAAAGCACTCCAAAAGCTTCCTCCCATTCTCCTTCACCTGCTACGCCCTCCACAAGGGGAAAGCCCGGTCCGTTCTCATTTTGCAAAACAGTTAATTTCTCCTGTTCCAGACCAGGTCTTGTCATTTGGCCCCAGAGGCATTGTGGTACTTGTGGTTCCTGTTTTTTATTATTGGTTTCTGTTTCCTGGGACCTTTGATCCATAGTGGGTTTCTGAAGGGTTTGGGCATGCTGGTCATCGTATTCCCTGCAAGAATAGAAAAAGAGACCTCCCCAGGATCGAGGCTGACAGGTAATGGCATAGAGAGTGAGGCACCAATTAAACAGTACGCATTCATGGTGTCAAAAGGCCCTGAGACTGCAGCTGTCCCCACACAACACTCCCAGAGCACCCTGACCCTAGGGTTGGTTGGGATCGTACTATGCATTGAAATGGGGCCCACCCCAGCTCTGAATAGGTACTGGAACCTAGTGACCGGGGCAAAGTCATGACCCTCTCACAGATACAAAAAAACGATCCCAGTTTTCAATAGGTCTGTGAACCTTAGCCCGTTTCTCTTTTCCCTCTGGTTGGGTCTGCTCCCTTAGAGGAAACAAACAACTTGTGATTTTAGCATCGCACACTCCTTTCTTTGCTGTTGGTTGGGTCTGTCTTGATTGTGGTTGTGTTGATCGTCCCTGTTGTTGATGCCATCATGGTTTGGCTTTGTGCACCTTGGATCTCCTACCAGGGAATCCTGCCTCCTTTGGTAGGGTCAGGTGTCAGGCAGCGCTATAAATCTAGGATGCAAGGGGTCGTAGCTTCCCCACCTAATGACAAAGTGCAGGTATTAAGGGCGGGCCCTCGGCCTCTCCCCCACTGTATTACCTTTGTCAGGTCCCTCGTCCCCAACGCTTCCCTAATTCCACCCGTTTGCTCATCTCTCCTGCCTTTTGTGTCTCTCTTTTCTGCATTCTCTCTATTCCTTATCGTCGCTCCACCAGGTTGTCCCTGTCTTCTTGTTTGCCCCTTCTGGTTCGCTTTCTCTTTTCCACTGTGTCTGTTTCTCTCCCTCCAGCCCTTTCCTTCTGCCCCCTTTACTATTTTCCATCTTCTTTGTTCATCTCCCCTAATGTATGCTCTTACCTTTTACTCTCCCACCTTAGGGTTGACCTTCCCTGTGCCCTCCTCCTCTCCACTCTCTTACCTCGGCTCCCTCTTCTTGCAGTACTGTCATGCTCTAACCTGCATCCCTCTCTGCCTACTTCTAACTCCAACACTCCCCATTGGCCCGGCTTCCTTTTTATCTCCCTGAGGGATTGGGTCCGGGACAGGCACCTGCTCAAGACGAATCTGCTGCGATTGCTGATTGTGTGTGCCTCAGGATTAGGTGCTAGCAACCCAACCTACAGAATCCCCAGGGGACCGTTATTCACTGGCGGACCGCCCTGCGGCTCCCCCATTTTGGAACTAGTGTGTGAGTGGCTTTTATTCCTGTTGCTGTTCAGAAGTTTTGTTGTCGCTGCCCAACTACCATTCGGTAAGACCTTTTGAGTGTTCTGGTATGTGCACAGCCTCCTGTGTCAGACTGCAAGCGCTGCACATGAACATGTGACTCTGAATGAACTAAGCGTCCCTAGTTGAATGGTTTGGCGCACGAATGTATGCGGTGGTATGTCGATGAACGTCTCATTCCACCCTTCCATTTCTCTGTGTTGCAATCATGGAAATTAATTATTGAAATGTTATAAAGCCCCGAATCACCACTGGAGTGGTCTTGAAGCAACTATCCTTGTTCAAGCTTTAGGGTGAGTCGTTTCCCTGCACCAGGATCCCAAGACCTTAGTCTGCTGTAGGAAAATGAAAATAAGTGGAGATGGGAAAGAATGGTTAGGAAGAGAAATTAAAAGAGCACGTGAATGGAAAGAATGTAATAAGGACATGTGGATGTATTAGGGGTTCAAGAGGTGCTTAGGCCATCCTAAGTATAATGCAAGGCGTGATTGGCTAGGTCTTGAGAAGTAGGCTGCCACGGCAAGGACAAAATAGCCCCAAATATGTGTTGCTTACATATACAAGCTTTGGGGAATGGGTAAAAAGGGTTTAGAGGAGAAAGAGGATTCCAGAAATTAAACCTACTTTGTATTAAATATTTAGAATCATAGGGTACACACCAAGAAACCGGTAATTTGTGAGCATTTATGGGTGATCAGGTGTTCTAGTGTTAGATAGGAGTTAATCTTGCACAGTTGGCCTCTTAATACTTAAATAAAAATCCACTAGAAGTCTAATTTCAAATCAGGCAAAGTGCATTGCATCACTCAACATAACATCTCAGACTTCTATTGCAATGTAAAGCCACGGGTATTCAATCAATCACCTTTATTTCAGTAATAAATACCATAAAAGCACAGGCAATCACTATGCACATTAAAATCTTGAAAACATTTCGCATACATTACAGAACCTATTCGTGCAAGTCTATATCAATCATGTTCAGAAAAGTGCTTCAGGCTTGCAGTGCAAAGACTATAGGGACAAGTCTCCAGTAATACAATATCAGGGAATTCCATAAGGGCACATACAGTTAGTCCAAAACTAGTCTCTGCAAAACAATGCAACACACATCCTGATTGATAAAGTGCTTCATGCTTGAGATGCAAATAGTTCACAGTGACCTCACCTGGGGCATATTTGCTATATTTATCAGCACCTTCATTACTTCAACACTAGCCATAAATCAGACCTGCCTATGCTAATATAGCATCTAGGGGGTTGTAGGCAACCTTATTTGGTGTTTCTAAATGTTGGCAATCCTCCTCCTTCATGCTCTGGGCAAGTAATCAGGCTATAGGAGGAGTTGCAACAGAGTTTCATAGCCTCATGGACGGTTCTAGTCTGCCTATTCAGAAATAGTGGTTTCAGGAATTTTACTTAAATCCATATATCCTGTACAGATAAACATGAGGTGGATGACACTCTCCGGTATCATGCCACAAACTGGGCACAACGCCTCACTTTCACCACTCCAATTGCTGGTCCATTGTCTCACAGCCAGAATATCCAGGCGCAGTTTGGTATACAATGCTCCCCGGTATTTTGGCTGCACATTGTCCAGATATATTTCATAACCAGTGGTTGCCTTCTGGTCCCAGGAGTCACTGAGTCTAGTATTTAATTCACTTTGCCCAGGATTTCCAATTCAGCTTTTACCCTTAATGTCTTATTCAGTAAAGCCCTAGATGAAGATTTCATCATACCCCTTTCGGACCAGATGATGTTGAGCCCCAGGCAACAAGTTCATTACTTATATGCTGGAACCAGGGGAGCGAAGTCCCTCCTGGTTGACTCAAGAGATCAATCACTGTCTTTCTATTTTTGTGTGATCCCTCTTTTGACCAAATTCTTATCCAAAATTACAGAGGTTTGGATTTGCACAATGAATCCAGCCTCTGTAGATCTAACTCCAGATAGTCTTGTACATTTGGGGCACATTTCTGCAAACTTAACACTTGTTTAATGAAATTATTGCCAATTACTGAAAGTGGGCCATAGTTTGCATGCCACCATAGCTCTGTCCCATACAAGGTGGCTTTCCTGGCCTGCTGCTTATAGGCCTCAATCGACACCTTAACTGGCCCGCTCCCATGTACACGGGCAACCCACTATACCTCCTCAAGGATTGACTTGATCTGTCTGTCGGCTGCCCATCAGCAATCATCTCTTGCCCTCAACCCCAAATAATCACATGTATCCACTTGCTCAATAGATTCCCCATTCAGCTCTACTTACATCCTTGCCATAGTAAGTGGACCTATCCTGCTTCTGGGAAAATGCGACAAAGTTAAACACAGATCCTAATCGGATCAATGCTCTTTTCTTCCATTCCCAGATGGGCAATTTATCGGGAACCTCTCTCCTCCTAACCATTGCTTGAATAAACCACAGCCATTGTCCATGCAAGTTTTGATGCAAACATAAGCAGTGCTGCTGCAGCTGTAAAGCCCCCCTCTGATGAGGACATTCTTATAATTGACATTTCTTAGGGTGGCAAATAGTCTTAGAGTAAAAGAGGGCTTGCCAGACACAAGAGGCCGGGTCCGGCTCGGGAGCTGGGAGAAATCTGCCTTATGTCGCCTCCAGTGCCTGCATCACAAGTGGGTGGGGGTTCCCGGTCCCCAGGCTCACCGCAGTCCCCTCTGCTGGCCTCCAGCATTGAACTTAGTCTCTTGTCACAGTATTCATTCACTCTGTTTAAACCTTTGGTTCCAGCCCTAATGAAGATGCACAGCATAGAAATGGTGCAATGATTTTGTTAGAAGTATTGGCTCGAATACTTGCTAGACATAAAGTGTGCAGATCAAACATTGGACATGTTGACATGTGGTACATCAAACTTAGAAAAGTAGACAGACATGTATATAAATCCATCACTGGGTAAGTCGTTGAGACGCTGGCAGGTGAATGAGCTGTTCTTAAGGTAGACTAATACATACCCAATCATCGAGACGATCAACATAGATTCTGCCTTCCCCCAAACCATAGAGTGCTTCACTGGTGCTGTAAGTTTCTCAACCATTCTTTGTCCTCAGGATCTGGAGGAACAGCTGGAGGAGGAAGAAGCAGCTCGGCAGAAGCTCCAACTTGAACGAGTGTCAACCGAAGGGAAGCTGAAGAAGATGGAAGAGGTCATCCTTTTGCTGGAGGACCAGAACTCCAAACTCAGCAAGGTGAGATGGGCAGGAAATCTGCCCCTGTGGGTTTGGGCGCTGGGGCACAGCGGGTGGTCTGCAAAGACATCTGACCAGTTCATGATTGCACAGGGTGGTCTAACTGGTGTTGGAATAGGCAATGAGGAGGAAGCAGCGTTACAAGAAATTTGACTAAAAAGGATATCCAAAATAAGCAGATTTTGAGCAAAGAGGTTTAACCGACATGGGATTATTCACTACAGTTTAGCCGCAATGAGACTGGGAAGTGAGGCTTCACCAGCGAGGAACTGGCTAAGGATGCCTTCCTATTATGGGATTGAGAAATATGGTCTAACCAGCAGGGGATTTGCAATGAGGGACGAGCTGCGTTGGATGGGACAATTATGTGCAGTTTCATGCGTTGTTACCAACCAACTTTTCACCACATTTTTTTAACCACACATCTGTTGCCACTTTTTTGACAAAATGAGGGGAGAGACCCACTGCCCCTCCACCCATCCCCTTACCTCCCTCCTCGCTCCCCACCTCTCCCCATAAAATGCTGGCTCACACAAATCAACCACCTATGATGTTTCTTAGAAAAATAGGCAGTAAAAAATATCTGCAGTGAAAATTCTTCAGTAAAAATGGAGTACCATAAGTCCTACCTGTGTGGGACTGGGCAATGCAGTGCAACCACCATGGGTGTGGGCACTGAGGCCTAAGTGGCATGGAGCTGGGCAATGTCCCTTCCAGCTCAGGATTGGTCTATAAGGGCTGCGCATACTGAGCTTGGGCAGTGAAGTCTATCCGGCCTGGGACTGGGCATTTAGAGTTTAATGGTATGATATTGGGCATGATCACCTCTGTGTGGTTTGGCAGCATGGGCACTAGATCTGGGGTTGAATTACTGCCATGTCTTGATAAACTCTGGAATAATGATAGGAGGGTGGAGCTACTGAGGAAGGCTGTTAAATCGCGCCCAAACGAATCAGAGCTCATACGGTCGGGGGGCCGTGGAGCCGAATATTATTTAAATGCAGTTCGGGTCATTATTGCAAAATCTGTCATTGGTGTTTACCCGGGTAGCAGGCAAGCCGCACCAAGGGCCGGATGGTTTGGCAATGAATGTACCAGGGCCAAGGGGTGCTTACTTCTAGTACTGACAGATCCCCTGGCTTCTAAATACTATATTATTTGTCCAAGTCTCTTTTTACAAAGGCTTTGGCTAGAGGACATTTTTTTATTGAAGCAGATACATGGGGTACATGGGTCAGAGCATTCCAGGGTAATGACGTTAAACTCTTCTGGGGAAATTGCGAACTATGGCCCATTCTAGAAATGTAATCAGAAGACTTTGGTCGCCAACGCATCTGATCCGGCCTGGGAGGATCATTTTTGGCATTGGGAAGTGGATAGGAAATTTGGAGGAGGGGGGTCTTGCTCCAGGGATTCTTTTTTCAGTTGTGGAAGTAACGAAAGCCATTGGCTGATAATGTACCGGCAGATCTGTTTGGAATGGCTGCGGATATGTGGGCCCCCGGTTCTGACCCAGAGATTTAATGCCATCAGTGCAGGGGGTAGCTGTACCCGCCTCATGGTTCAGCGCAACCATCTACCAATATATAAAAAGGGGTCGCGGGATGTGCCAGCCTCATATAGGCCCAATTCATGAATGGATTCTCTTTTCAAAATGTTTGGCCGTGCAATTTTGGCAAGGCTTAAGGAGTGGGCTGTGGATAGTGCAGCACTCTCGCTGGTGCAGCTGGGATTTCCGCTGGGTTTGGGCACGGCTGAGCAGTCTCCTAATCTCTACATGGTAATTTCTCACTCAATTTATGTAAGGGAGGAACCCAATCTATCTGGCATTTATGGATCTGAGCACGGCCTTTGACAATGTCAATCGAGCCAAGCTATGGACCGTGCTTGGAATCTGGTGGCACAATTGCATGACTCTACACAGGCTTGTGTCAGGAGTGGAGCCAATGGGAGATGTATGGGTTCATTTAAAGTGGAGTAGGGGTTTGCCAAGGCTGTGCCCTCGCCCTCTGCTCTTCTGTCTGATTGTTAATGGCCTATAAAATTATCTACTGAGCTCTTCACCCAATGTCCCGGGGATGGGTTGCCCGCCCTTACCGGTCTTGGTGTACGCACATACAATTTTAATGGTGTGTACCCCGATGGCCTTGCAGTAACGTATTCTCGATTACGCTTGATTAATTGACAGTTTGGGTTTGGTGGTTAATGCAACGAAGTCGGCAGTGATGGCCTGCCGTAGAGGGAGTGACATGGTGAAGGTCAAGGCCATGGCAGTGTGCTCTGATTCCTAGGGTCGATAACTTCGACTATCTGGGGGTCAGGCTCTCATTTAATTTTGGCCCATTTTGCATGTGAGCAAACTGACAGCACAGTTTAAGCAGGCTATGGAAGGCGTTTCCAGGTCGATTGGCATGTTTAGAGCCAAACCAATTGACCTGCTCTTAAAATTGTACAACGGTAAACTGGCTTCTGTTGCCAGATTTGGGATGGATCTATGGGGATAATCGAATACCAATTCCCTCCAAGTAGTGGAGAACCAATGTTTTTAAAGTATTTTGGGCCTGCCAGCCTCTGCTTCGAATTTCTGGGTACATTTGGAACTGGGCTGTAAATTAATCAGGGATGTGATCTCTTTGATTCCTGTTCTCCACTGGCTCTGGTTATGGGGCAATGAAAAAGTGGTCCTCACCCAAGAGTGAATTAATTTCATGGTTACTAAAGACATTGGTGGAAAGGTCCCATAGCTGAGTCCTGTTAAGAAAGCAATGCTGGAAAATAATTTTACACCTTTTTATCCACCTCTATATGTTATATCGTATGGGGAGATAAGAATGTTGACCATCCACTTTTGTGATCATGTAGGGTTAATGAGAGAAAGTTTGGCGCTGTTAAAACATAAGAACAGGACGCTGTTGACCATTATGTCCCCTGCTAAACAGAAAGCTTTACTGTGGGCTGAGTCACCAGCTGACCGAGTTATTGTAACAAGGGCAAGGCTTGACTTTATTCTGTTAAGGGCAGTAGTGGCTTCTTGGTCAGGGGAGAATAGTAATCAGTCTTGTCCTCTGTGTGATGCCCCACTTGAGGATCTCGCCCATCTGTTACTTTTCTGTTGGGCATATGAGAATGTGAGAGGCTCTCTGTTATGCCCATTGCTGCGCGAACTGGGTTTTGTGCACTATCGACCCGCACTGAATTTTATACTATGGGTTGATTCTCCAAGCGTTGGCTGGACCCTTTTATCCTACCTCAGCGCTTTATATGAGATAGCGTCTGCTTGGGAATATGTTATGAAATGTGGTTTTGTATGGTTGTATTATTTGATATGATACTGATATGTTCTTCCTTTTTAAAAACATTTTTTTTGGCATCTATACTGTTATGTATTTTATTTCATATTTTTTCTGTTTTTATGGAAAGCTTTGTACATTTCCAAAATAAACATGATGATGATGATGAACCCTATGAGCCTTGTTGAGTCACAGGCCGCTTCTGAATTCCTTATAATGAAGTCCGCGTCTGACGGTCGTTGTGGGTCTGGTTTGGGAAATAGGCCTTGTAGCCAGTTGCCTGCCTGCATGGTGATGGGGATGTGGCCAACATCTTTCCTTGCATGTAATATCAACCCCTTGCCCGGACCCTCTCTCTACACAGGAGAAGAAACTGATGGAAGACCGTATCTCAGACTTCACGTCACACATGACCGAGGAAGAGGAGAAGGTGAAGAGCCTGAACAAACTCCGCAACAAGTATGAGGCGGTCATTGCTGACATGGAAGGTGAGGCTCCAGAGCCACATTGTGGTGCATTGCTGACGGTGCGGATAAACACTGCCTACCACAGAGAGACTCTTTTTCTCTGTTACTCTGGGCAGGGCATTGGTTGGTGGGTAGAACTGCAAAGTGTTGCCCTTGTGCCTCGGAGATGCTTGGACCGTAGTGGCAACGACATGGCTTTGTCTGTGGCTGCTGCAGCCAGTGACCCATGACACAGATGTGATCTAGTACCTGCATATGCATGTTGCGGGCTTTTTACAGCGCGCAGCTAGTTTAAAGCAACGAAGTGCGGCATAGCGGGGGACTCGGTAACATGGCGCAATTATATGGATTCAATAAGATGGGTAGAACGTTACTTGGGGACAGAGCGAGGGGATGGAACGGGTATGGGCAAGGGGATACAGCTTAGGCACGGAAAGGCACACACAGTCTTGATTGCTATGGTAACTATATTGTCAGCTTTAGAATTTGGAGACTAGGGGCCTCATTACGAGTCCGGCGTTAACCGAGGCGGTAAAACCGCCTGGTTAACGCCGGACTCGTATTACCATTCCGCCTCCGTGATTCCCGGAATTACCGGGGCATCACAACCCCGGTTTTCCGGGAATCACGGAGGCGGAATGGTGTAAATCCCCATTCCCATTGAGTCCTATGGGACTCAATGGGAATCGGGATCATGGAAACACCGGCAGCATCTTGTAATGCTGCCGGTGTTTCCTCGTCCGCCTGCAGGCGGGCGGTGTTAAACCCGCCAGGTCAGACCTGGCGGGAACATCACCTCCCGCCTGCAGGGGTCGGGATCAGGCGGTCCGGAAACAACGGTGGCGGCGGGTTTACCGCCACCGTTATTTCCGGACCGCCACGGTCGTAATGAGGCCCTAGGTTTTGAAATCCCACTTTCCCCAACTTTGCCAAGATGAGCTAATCACTTTCCCCCAAATGTCACTGTAAATGTGACTGTCAGCCAAAGACACTCGAACATTACACAATGTTTTACCCTGCACGAAGCTCCCCATTGATGGGTAGTTAACATGCTTGGTTAGTCATGGTGTTTGAGAGCCAGAAACCCCAAAACTATCTGGATGCTGTGACAGGGGAAAAGAAATTGGGGGTGGGTGGACAAACTGTCACTATAATGTCAGTTAAAAATATATATATATATTCCTGGTGATTATCTATATTATCGCTCAGATATTGTATTGCAAATGGTTGCATTATTGCTAAAAAGACAATTTGAATCTTGGCCTCATGCCAGCAGTTGTGTAGTGTGTGGCAAGCTCTAATCCCGCCTCATGTCCCGCGCTGCTCCACTGCCTCTTCTTCCTGCCCTGACGACATCGCCTACCATTTCAGACCGTCTGAAAAAAGAGGAAAAAGGTCGTCAGGAGATGGAGAAAGTGAAACGCAAGCTGGATGGTGAGACCACCGACCTCCAAGACCAGCTGCTGGAGCTGCAGCAGCAGATTGAGGAGCTGAAGCAGCTGCTAGCCCGTAAAGAGGAGGAGCTGCAGGCGGCCCTTGCCAGGTGAGATCCGGGGGTGGGGCATAGCGATGGGCAGGCCGCATTGGCGTAGTTTGGTGTTAGAATTGTACAGCAGGCGTTTCGGTACAATGCTGCCCCTACAATCTCGAAGGTTGGTCGCAGAGGAGCGCTTTATGTTATTAATAATGATAATGAAGAGAAATACCCAGTGATGAGCCCATGGCTTGTAAATTCCAGGAACATCAGTCTCTATGGTAACGACTACGCCATGATTAAAATAGTTATCTTTTAGTGCAGTGATTGGCTCACTGGCAATGATAGCTTAAATACGGTGTCCAGTCAACTTGTCGAAAATAAAAGATCGAATGACCATTTGGTCGACAGTTAACTGGTTGGAAAAAAAAAGGTAGAATTATTTATTTATTTATTTATTTATATATATTTTTTAGTTTTGGTTGGTTAAAAAATATTTTTAATAAAGAAAATGGGGGGTGGGTGGCACCCCCCCCTATAAAAAATAAAAAAAAAAATCGACTATTTGACTGTCGATCAAATGGCATTCTATCCTTTGGTTTTCGACCAAATGACTGGTAACCCTTAAATACGGCACTTACTGGTCAACATTGTGTCCTTAGTTTACTAAATGTGCTTTTCTGACCTGCCATCGCTCCAACTCTCAGCCCCCCTCATTCCCATAAATTGACTGCAGGGTTAGGGAAGATCTCCCACCAATGTTGTTAGTCCTGGGACTCCTCCCTTCTCACAATGCCCCAACATCCAGTACATTTTGGAGTCACCAGGACTGCAGTTGTGGAGACTGCACTAGAGACTTAGAAGTTTGTGTTACGGAAGCATGACAAGTACAAAGGCGCATCTCTGAAGGCAAGTCTTTCTTCTCTACAGACTTGCCCTTTGTGCCATCACATGCTATATTGAGTGTTTTTGACTGATGCCCACCCATGTGATAATTCCCAAATATAAGCTCCATCGGGGCTGTTGGTACATATAAATGTATCACTTATATATGCCGCAGGCATGGCTATCCTTCCACTCAGAGTAGAATGCAGCTACGACCTAGGACAACATTCAGGCTAGCTGGACACTTAATGTTTGTAAGCCTACTTACACCAGACTACGCCTAACACCCTTGACCTCAGTATGCAGCGAAGACCTATGACAAATTCAGGCACGTTGGGCACATATCGAGTCTCTAGCACCCACGCCATCTCCTGACTCCTCTCAGCACCCATCCACATGCCTGACCCCATGGGTGGCTTTCTGCCTGAACCTGACCAGCCCTGCCAAGCCTTATTTGGGCAAACGCGCACACACATTCTAATCCTACTCGGTGACCTCCAACATTCTGGATGTCAGTCCGCGAGGGCGTTCCCACCACCAGCGCATTGAGACTTTAGTAATGGTAAAAGGCGCTATGTAAATGACACCAGCAAGTACAATAGGCACACAGTTGCCCTTTCTTATATTTAAGGAAGCTGAACCCCAGACCGGTCTGCCAGACATGCCCGCTCCCCTCCAATACTTGTGGTTCTGCCTGAGTGAGCGTCAGCTGTGTGAATGCCAAGCAAGTTCTTATAAAAATTGCAGATTCATGATGCAAGAAGATTGCATCTCCTGGGTGCAAGTGTATATTAAATTCAAAGAGACCCCACATCGCACGGTCCCTATACAGGGGAAATGGCACAAGAAGCCAGAAACTAAGCAAGAAAATCCAAACCATTGGGAAAGAACCAGGGGCGGAGTGAGAGACGGGCCATGGGGGCAGAATAAAAAAGGCACACA
This sequence comes from Ambystoma mexicanum, assembly GCF_040938575.1. NCBI lineage: Eukaryota > Metazoa > Chordata > Amphibia > Caudata > Ambystomatidae > Ambystoma > Ambystoma mexicanum. The sequence continues at coordinate 1,341,444,821 of NC_090921.1, read as the reverse complement.
CGCAAACAGTTCTGTGTGAGATATTTGCGTTCAAAGCAGCAACAGGTGCCTAATTCTAAGGCAGTCTAGGTTGTTGAGATGTAGCATTTCTCTATGGATGTCATGATGTCGTTTATTAAGCGTGGTCGTTTTTTAATTTCTTTCCACAAAATGGACTTAACCCTGACTTAAACACGTGTTTCATGCCACTATCTTCTTCAGGGTGGATAGCGAAGCGTCTCAGAAGAATGGGCTGCTTAAATCGCTGCGCGAGCTGCAGGCCCAGCTGGCCGAACTACAGGAGGATCTCGAGTCTGAGAAGGCGCTCCGAGGCAAGGCGGAGAAGCAGCGGCGAGATTTGGGCGAGGAGCTAGAGGCCCTGAAGACCGAGCTGGAGGACACACTGGACTCCACGGCCACACAGCAGGAGCTCAGGTGGGTGACAGTGGGATCAAGGTGTCTGCGAGACTCTGCAGGACTTTCTTAGTGGTTACGTGTATCCACATAGAATGATATGTTCTTTCTTTTAAATTAACCATGCCAGGGCTCCCATATTATTCTTTCCACACTAGGAATCCTGAATTGATGTTGTTTGCTCTCTCGACTCCTTCCCACACTGCAATCTCCAGGGGCACTGCGCAACCCCTTCTAACCCCCGGCCCATGTAATGCCATCTGCACTGAACGTACCCGGTGGTCTTCATCACTATGTATCCCTGTGGATTCTGCCTGCTTTTTACAACAGTGGGGATGCAAGCCTTTCCACCTGCATCAAAATTAAGACGTGGGCAGATGTGCTGGCAGTTTTCCTGCAGGAAACTGGGAAAACGGGTAGAGGTCTTGGTGTGTGCCTTACCCTTGCTAATGTGCCTCACAAAAGGGTACATGTCCCACACTATACCAACTGATGCCGGGTTCCCACACTGCCCACCTAGGTTAATTCTAGGATTTGCAAGGCTCTGTGCTGCAAAAGACCTGTACCGCCAATGCAACTTATTCCCAAACCTTACTGCAGATATTGGACTAGATTGGAAGAGAACAAGCATTGGCATAGCCAATACATTCAACTGTCCCATGACCTCTTTCCGCATTGGACTGTAGAGTCTGCCCTCCCTGCCCTCAAAGGCAGTAAGAGTATGATGCCTTCCCCATTAGGCAGCATAACTATAAACTGCTCTGTGGCCCCTGTCATGCAATAAAGGAATGACCCCTAATATGGGAATCACCGGATAGCGGTATGGTTCACTGCCCTACGAGCCCCTATTCACATGGCTGCCATCAAGCAATATAAAAAGGACACCTCCTCACATGAGACTGTATTGGTGTGGCCCGTCTAGCAACATAATTTAACCCCTCCATGAACACCACCATTCAGGACAGGAACCACCATGCAGTATGATCCTTGTCAGGCAGAAGAGAACCAACCCCACTGGGCAGTACAATTGACTACCCATCCACTGGGCAGTAGTATTCATTTGAGGAACCCATTGGACAACTTACAAGACTCCCTCTAAGAGGCTTTCAGGCTCATTTTTTAAGCCATTGATTGCAAAATTAAGGTGTAAAATAAAGACATTAGCCCTTTGCGTCTAATTTCTACACTCCAGAGCATGCAACAGCGATTTATGAAATGATAGGTTATTTATAACACGCTTAATACCCAGAGGTTTCAAAGCGCGGACCCGGGGATCGAACCTGTGTTGCTCCGTGTCGTCTTGTTTCCAAGGCAAGCACCTTTCCGCTGAGCTATGCTCCCGAGATTTGGAGGCCGAGAAGGAGCACGAAACGGTATTTGCATTTCCGTTGTGCATTCCACATCCGACTTCAAAGGGAATTTGCTACTGCACCTGTATGACATTTTCATCCAAGCTTAAAAGGGATGGGTTCCCAAGGGATCCTCGTGTTTTTAGCACCTGCTAAAAGCACATCGCTTCCTTAGGAATCCATTGCATATGACGTCTGCAAAGCAAATCAGGATGTATTTACATTTTATGTTTACAAAACTGAGATTAAAAGTAAAGAATGAAAGTGATTTCTCCTTTTATTCTCTTTACTTTTACACTCCTTTTTGTAAAAGTTGAAAATTACAGGCATGGGTGATCAGTGGTGGAAATGGAAAAAATGTGGTGGGGGATCCGACAACACTAAGGCTGGGTGGGGGAGGAGTTTAGGGGGGCCGGTGCCCGAGGGAGCGTGGTCTGGAGGGGCGGGGCTCGTATTGGACATCGAGCAATGCTGGAATACGTAAAAAAAAAAAGCCCAGCCCGCGACGGCAGCATTGCCTTTTACCGCCGGCGTTGGCACTGGTGTGTGATGCACAATGCTCGCTACATGGACAACTCAAAGGAATCAGTTGTACATGTAGCGAGCATTGCGCATTACACACCAGTGCCAAAGTTGCGGGAAAAGGCAATGCTGCCGTTGTGGGCGCTTTTAAAAAAAGTTTTAATTATTCCAGCGCGGTTCAAGGGCTTGAGCGGCTGACTCTGGGCGGATCCCGAGATCCGGCTCCAGATCTGGTGCCGAATCTTGGATCCACCGAGAGCCGGCCCAATGACCAGCACTGGACCCGACACCAGGCAAGTGCTAACGGTGCAGCCCCCTGCATGCAGTTAACACTTTTTCTGAAATGACCCTGCTTGCATTTTCAACATCCTCCATCCAAAAGTAGAACTCCTGGGCAGCACCGTTAGGGGGGGGTCATTGTTTCTAAAGTGGAAGCTTAAAATGCCTTTCACGCTTTCATTTTTCGGCCCTAGTCATTTTGGAGCCGTTCGGAGTCCTAGGAGGGCAGGTTTGCTGTCCTCCTCCGTCTCGGAAAAGCATGTGGTTTTACGCCTACAGTACATTTTCACGCAGGCGTAAAGCCAAACATGCAAATGGCATCTGCCCTTGTTCAGCACCTAGGAATTGGAGCACATTAGAAAACGCCACGTGCTGAGCATCTTTAAAAGTCGAAAGTAAAGGTGATTTCACCATGTGAGAGTGATGAAAATTGCATGCGCGGGACTAGCAATATATGTAAGTGTAGGCGTCATAGCTCAAGCATAACTCATATCACTCATATTACTGACCTCACCCTGAGTCTAAACATTCCTTTCTTCTGTGGCCGTTGCCTCCTCAGCTTCTTTTGCAGGTAAAACCAACAAAGTGACGATGCAAACCTTCTACTATGTGTGAGTGATCGGGGTGCTGTGCCCTTTCCAATGCAAAATGTCTGCAGGAGAATATCCAGGCAGCTCTGCGTGGAGAAAAGCGGGTGGGAAGTCTTCTGCATCTGCCCCTTTATTTAGGTCTAGATGGAGAGGTTGCAGGGGTACACAGACGGTGCTTGGTGTCCATCATCTGACCCATGATGCAGAAAGTGTGCATCACAGTGACACCTCTGCAATGGTGGTGGCCATTTTATAGAAGCTAGTGCAGATGGGTAAATTGAGAGAGTTGTGAGGTTAAAGACTGCAACAATGAGCCTGCGGCTCCATAATGATCAGCTGCACTGTGATGCAGGGACTGCCTTTAATTAGATCATTCTATATGAACAACTCACGGGGCTACAACCAAAAGACCAGGGGATACAGCCCCTTTAGACCTCCCCTAGCAACGCCTCCGTGAACAAGTAGTATTTTTCACAGGCACCATCTTCTGATAGTTGGCAGGACACAACTGACAACACTATCCATTAATTGTGCATGCACATTTGTGTGTGTGTATTAGCTCCCGGGCAATCTTTCTTTCCACTGTGCATTTTACTTGCGTGTGATAACTTTGCGCTGTTGCATGTAAGAGTGCATTATTGTGAATGACTCTCTGTACTGTTGAACGGGATTGATGTCGCTAGGCTTTGGGGCGTAACATGCATCCCTTTTGTCACAGCAGTTTGGCGTTTCTCATCATTCTGTTGTACTGAACAAGCTTGTGCAAAGTGGAATTTATGGCAATATTTCAACAACAAAAAAAAGTTAGGGTGGCCATGTATGCTATTACGCCATTGGCCACCGGTTCAACTTTCTCTGATTTACACTTTGTGATCTACCCTGTGTGAAAATTTAACATGATTTACAGAATGAAAGCTGCAGTATCTACACACAGGGATTCATTGTTACATAAATGAATGCGGGCTGATGTCGGAAGTGTGCCTGGTAGGGGCTGGTCAGGGAAATGAAAACGCAAATAAGACTACAGAGTGAACAGAGAGTTTGGTAATGTAGCAGAACGTGTAGGGTTTATATTGGGTTTTCACAGAGAGGAAACACATGTTATAGTGCAATTCTTCTACGGAGAGAAAGGATTATTGTCTACCCTTAAGGCATGTGCACAACATCAAAAACTTGCTTTAATAAGACTCCTGGATTAGTTTAAGTATTTACTGGTAGTAGTGCAATGCATTCTGGTGCATATAGGCTTGCCTTCTCTGCTTTGCATAGTCCCATGCTGATCTGGCAAGCCATAGAGAGCCACTGCTAGTCTAACATCTGGCCTTTCACATTCAACCTCTTGCAGAGTGGTCAGTGTAATTGAGTTTTTGGGGGAGAAACAGTAACCATGCATGCAACGCTGATCATAAAGTGGGGCTAAGTCATGCAGACAGTTCTTAGGTGTGGAAGAAGGGAGGTTTCTGTATTTCTGTTCAGCTCTGGTGTGCAAAGCTCCAGCTTTTTCTTAAACACTTGTAATGACCCCCCCCCCCTCATTTCTTGGAACATCAGTGAATGTGCCCAGTGTGTCTCTCTGCCCATGTTTGCTTGTTCAATTAACTGGCAGTGGCCTAATGGACATGGAGATGGCCTCCTAAGCTGGGGGGATGTGGATTCAATTCTCACCTGCATCTCGTAAAGCGACCACACAGGATTTGCTATTGAGAGATACACACAAACATACACGCTGAAAGATACAGAGGAGCACCAAGAAACCACGCAGGTGGCAACAGTGCGCGGTGTAAGAACCTTTGGCATAACATAGGCAGGAATACAGACATCACAAATTGTCTTCTCCTCATCACGCAGCTGCCCTTTAGTGATCTAAAAATCCAGATCCAGAAGTAGGAATCATAAAACAAGCAGATGCAAAGCCAATAGGTCTGTTTTTGAAAATGCTGATGGTGGCGTTGTTTTCATTAGCTCCCACTGTACTTTGGAAACCAGACCGACCTTTTAGCTTTGCCAGTGCTTGTTTTATACAGGTATAATTTGGTGAGTCCCCCTTACAATTTTTTGCACTCGGCCACCGGCGGCACATCCGCAAACAGGAGACTCGAGAAATCTACCCTGGAGTTTGTGTGCAGGATCCCAAATATGGTTTATTACTACAACTCCAAATCAACTACAGCAAAGTTAGATTTCTCTACTGAAGAAAGGTTCATGCCAGACTAACTTTTTTATCATATGAATAAATATATATAAAATGGCAAGAGCTCTCCACTGCGCCACCTCCAACTCTCTGAGGGCCAGTCACTTTTCCAAGCAAAGATTTGAGGGCAGATCTATTTCTTCGGCTGGGGCCTTCCTCTGGAAACAGCCTCCCTGCCTCGCTGAAACTTGAGGAGAACCATCTCCGGTTCCGGAAGCACTTCAAGACCTGTCTCTTTGCTTCTGCCTTCTCTCTTCCTCTCCCTTGCTGATCACTTACCTGATCCATGCACTGGTCACCTGGTCAAGCTCTGAATTTGGGCCCAGGTCCCTGCCTGTCCTGTTGTAATCCTGCACTGCCTCTTGGCTCCCCTGCACTTGTGGTCTGTATCTGTAACCCTACAGTCCCTCTCTTGCACTTATTCTCCACCCATTGGGTGCACTTATGAGTACCCACACTTGCCACCCGTTGGCTGCACTCTTGTTTCTCCTTTGTTCCTGCACTTCTGCATCCTACCCCACCCTCGGCACTTCTCCCCTCCCACTTCCCTGCTCTTGCGCGATCTGAATGACACAATGCCTAGTAAGATCTGTGTTTTGTCCTACTCTTTTGTTTCTCCCTCCTTGCCTTGTCGCGCCTAGAAACACTTGTGTACAGGCACGTTATAAATGCCTTATCATATCATTAAGGAGCACCCTGCCCCTGTGTGCGCATTAAAAAACACATCATACACAGTGACAAATGATGTACAGTGGAGGCTGGTACATTTCTGACCTTAAGAGGCTTAAATGTTTGTGCCAATTAGGCAGGATCAACAGAGCACAGTGAGGGAGCCCAAACCAAACAAGGGTTGCTTAAGGGGGGTTTTCATTCCCAAGAAAGTGTTTGAAACATTGGGTTAAAAGTATGCATTTTACAGCACTTTCTTTGCCAAATTGGGTAGAAAGCCATACAGTTTGCAATTGGTTTTGTATGGAAGCACATGGAAATTCCCAATAGTTGCAAATCACAAATAGTGCATTGGAACATTTTCCAATACATTTCATGCTGCCTTTCCACGCGAGATATGCTAGTATAGAAATATATTCATGCTGGTTGTTCTAATTATGTCGATGCAGGCTGCATCAATATATGCCATTATTACCATGTACGGACCCCCAGCCAGTAAAAATGGTATGCCACAGAAAGTATATCCAGGCTGACAGTGTACCATAAGTGTTATTACTGGCTAGAGTGGCCTACATTCAATGTGGGCCAATTTAGCCAAGTAGTATGTTTGCTTTAACCTTGATGCATAGTCCTGTAAGAGGATTCAATTCAGCACTACAGCGAAGTCAACGCCTAGTCTATAATACTGAATGAAAACCCTTATTGATATATCTTTAGGTCCAGTTCATGCGTTCTGGATGACTACCCCTATATAACACCCCTCTCTTGGAATCCCCCTGACCCCACTGAGCCAAGAAGTAGTTCTGTTTTGCAGTTTAAAAGGTTTATTTGATAATTTAAAATAGATATATATATCACGCTTTATAATAAATTAATAATTGAATAGCACACTGGTAAATAGGAACAAAAGAAGAAGGTGGTACAAAATGCTTTATAGAGTTCAAATGGATGCAAGGTTGAATGAAGGAAATGCAGTATAGAAATACTAAATATGATTTCAACAAAACAATGTAATCACTTTTCTCTGGCAATTCCCTCCCCCCCTTGATGCAAGGCAAGGAAATGGAAGGAAACACACAGTTCTCAGAAATGCAATCAAATGTGATTCAGTTCAATCCCAGCAAGCTTACAGAAAACAGATAGGAGTTTTGAAAACACAGGCAATGCTTGGATATGTGCTGGCAATGAATGAGAAATATGCTAAATTTGCTTTTAATTCCCTTATAGAGGTTCAGGGTGAGTGGTATCTAGTTAATATTAGTCCAGGCTCACACTAGCAATGATGCAGGGATAGTTAGCAGGTTAAACGAATTTCTGACCAATGGAAAGCAAACAGCAGCAGTTTTTACATGTGAAGAAATTGCAAATCGCGGTAAAATTCGCGGATGCGCCGAGCGCTATTACAAAGGAACCGCAAGGACTATCTCTACCGTTTTGGGGTCCTAGAAAAGCCTGGGATCTCAGCTTCCAAATGAAAGTTATTGCAAGTCTCTAGCCCAAACGGTTGCGGAGATATGAGTAATTTAGTAAAGGTCGTTTTTGGTTTTGTAAATTTTAAACGCACACTTTTTCAAAATGACAAGTGACAAATTTTTGCAGCTAGAATGACAGGTGACAGCTAGGAGGCAGTTCTACTTAGGTTAAATAGATTGAATTAGATGAATTTAAACTAAGAGATTGGTTCTACACAGTTCTGCTGGGTACTCACTCTATATTCTTGAGTGAAATGGGCCTCGCCATGGATCTGGTCAGGGTTTTAGACTGGGCTCTGGTCACTCTCTGGGCACAGCACTACTTTCTCCCTCTGGTCTGGTCTCTTAGTTCTGGATAGATTGAAGTCTCTAGTTTGGCTTTCTGGAGGTTGATGGAGGTAAGTATGGATTTTTCCGGCAGAGCGTCCCGCTGCAAATGGATTTGGAAAGTCCCTATCTGTCCTGTCTGTCTGCTTTTATGTGTTTAGAATGTGGGTGTGTTCTAGCATCACTGACCCTACCTCTCTCTCAGCTTCTAATTGGTCAAACTTCCATTCCTCCGCTTGATTGGCAAACTGAACTGTGAGTCAGATTGATGTCATTTTACAGCCTGCAGAAAGTCCACTCCTCCTGTCAACTTACACACAAATCTAGATTTGAAACAATACATATTTGCAGAGGTACATATTGTTTTAAAATCATGTGCACCCATCATGCATCACAGGAGGTATCCCCTGTTCAAACTCTGCTCTTCCTGGGAGCTTGCATTCAGAACTGGCACATATTTCACTTTTTAACTGCTTTTTCAATTTCCGACATGGACCCAACTTTACATACATGTGTGCAGGGGGTAGGGACATTAACTGATGAAGTTTCAGATTTTTAACATGCACACATTTAGAGTAATATCCACTTTTCCGCTAAAACCTCCCCGAACATACCACCGGTTCCTACCACGTCTTAAACTGTGGGCAGAAAAATCACAAGAATTATGGTATCATTTATAAAATTTTCACATGTCCGCTCTATGAGTTATTCATCTTTTTATAAAACCATATCCTTGCTGCAGGGGTGTGTCTTTTCAGGTCACATGGTACAGAAACCAGTCTTTCCAGTTTCTGCCAAGCCAGCTTGCTTCTCACAGGCAGTGCTCCTCCCAGCTCCTGCCAAGAGGAAGCTACAATTTACGACTGCGGTAATAAAAACCTTTGCCTGAGTGAAGAGGGCTTTGTTCACTCTCTTGCAGAGCACAGATAATTCAATTATCAGATAGATGGCATATCCTTAGCCTGGGCAGCAAAAGGAAGGTTGGCCTGGGAACACAGTGGTGACTCAAGTTTCACTGCTGATGGGATCCGTTGCTAGGCAAAATCAAGTTCCTTAAGCCAGACCTTCAGCTAACTTTTTGTTGCTTTTAAAATAACTTGTAATTTTACACGTGCAGCTAGAATGCTGATTCTAAGTGCAAAACTATGACATTTCAACAGTTACAAAGGCATGTGACACCAAACATAGGTCACTCATTTAATTTAACATTTTCGATTTTGGTGGTTTTAAATCCAGTTGCAGTTAGGCTTAAGCTGCTGACTCCATAGCATTTTTGTTATAAGCATTGTTTTTGGGCTCTTCATTTCCCAGATTTTGTAGGCACACAAAACTCCATTCTGCCAAATGTCTGCTGGTGTTCAGTGAATATTTTGCACATGTTGCAAGGTTTGAAATAGGCATTTTGCTTGCCTTCAGAAAAACACACAGAGTGGTTTTAAAACGCCGGCTTTTGGATAGTGGTGAGTACTGGTACTGCACTCATTTTTGGGATTTAAGAAATGAATTCCCCACACTTCTAGGTTGCATTTGGCAATCAGCATTGCCATTCCCAATGGTTTCAGACTACTATGCGGGTAGTCCAATGGTGGTTTTAAAGCGCTTTGAAGCTAACCGGCGCTACTGTTTTTCCTTTGGCAACCCATTTCCCTCATGGCAACCCGGCCTTTCATTCTCGCACTGGTGGGTGGCAAGTGAGGCAACCATTTTGGTGGGCGCACAAACTGCGCAGCTTTCCTGGATTTCGGCGCACATGTGGGTTTTCCGCCATCTTGAATTTTCTAAGCCCACAGCACCAAATGTTGTAGCAGGGTAGCTTAAACGTGGGTCAGGACACCCAACAGTCCTGTGCATCAAGGGTAAAGCAAAAAGAGCACTGGCAATGCTAACAGTTTGGGCATTCGTGTAGGCATGGGAAAGGCACTTCTGTATTGGTATTAGCTGGCGATTGATAGTGCCAGTGCAAAATGGTTTGAGTACCTGAGCAACTAATAGCAGTGCCTGGTAAATGCCCAATACTTACACACAAGCCAAAACTGTTGGCTTTGCCAATGCTTATTTTTAAAAAAAACTTCAGTGATAGACACACAGGGTGTTTTTAAATTGAGTGGCCAAAGTCAGACCTGATTAAAACATTTGTATTACACCAGTTACGTATTTACAACTCCAATGAAGTCATGATTCTCAGAAGACTCCTTTGAGGAAACACTTGTAGGCACATTGAGGGCACCGTTTGATGGCAAGGCATGTTTAAAGCTAGCTCAAAGAGTTCCAGTGAGGAGGTGTTTTGGGTGGGGAGGGCAGGAACTGGGTGAGAATTACCATAGGGATTAGCATGGCCATGAGAAGTAATTTCACTGTTAGCACCTGCATTCATATCCATACATTTTTAGGTAATTGAAATCGTGATGTGGGGTTAGCACTTGCATGCTAGGGGAGTGATTAGAAGGGAAATGGTGACATGAGATATCTCATTCTCACAGCAGTCCTTAAGTGTGACGTTTCAGAAATGAAGGCAAGAGGTAGCTGCTTGTAACATTGAAGCTTCACCAGAATATTCTCATTTGAAATGGGGAAAGATGTTAGGTGCCCCCACACAAGGAAGTGTGCCCCTTCCTCACAGCCTCTGATGTTCGCGTCTCTCCCAACATTTGAAGTGTTAGTCCCCTTTCCTCCCTGACATTTTAGCCTAGGTGCAACTCTGATGCCATGAACCCACCCCTTAATGAAGTGGCCCCCAGGGCGGCTACATTTCGGGGTGGTGCTGCACACATTCACAAAAAACACTTTCACCCATACATTCATCCACCAGTTACACAACTCCATACATGCATGTATACATAAAACCAAACACAGCATTGACACAAACACAAACATGCATGCATGCATTCATACATACACATATACATACTAATTTAATTTAAATACACATATACACTTTTAATTTAAAATAAAAAACACTTACCTTACCTCCATGCACCCTTAAAAAGCATCCACGCAGCGGACACGTAGACATGCTGCCTGACAAGAGAGAACTCCTCTCGAGTCAGTCAGCATGATCACGCTGACAACATGAACACACTGACTGACAGGAGTCACGCTGAGCAACATGAACACACTGACTGACAAGAGAGAACTCCTCTCCTGTCAGTCAGCGTGGTCATGCTGAGCAACGTGAAAACACTGATTGACGAGAGAACTCCTCTCCTGTCAGTCAGCGTGGTCATGCTGAGCAACGTGAACACACTGACAAGAGAGAACTCCTCTCCCATCAGTCACTGACTGACAAGAGAGAACTCCTCTCCCATCAGTCACTGACTGACAAGAGAGAACTCCTCCCCCATCAGTCAGTGTGGTCACGCTGAGCAACGTGAACACACTGACTGACAAGAGAGAACTCCTCTCCTGTCAGTCAGCGTGGTCATGCTGAGCAACGTGAAAACACTGATTGACGAGAGAACTCCTCTCCTGTCAGTCAGCGTGGTCATGCTGAGCAACGTAAACACACTGACTGACAAGAGAGAACTCCTCTCCCATCAGTCAGCGTGATCATGCTGACAACATGAACACACTGACTGACAGGAGAGGGTACCTCTCCTGTCAGTCAGTGTGGTCATGCTGAGCAACGTGAACACACTGACTGACAAGAGAGAACTTCTCTCCCATCAGTCAGCGTGGTCACGCTGAGCTACGTGAACTCACTCACTGACTGACAAGAGAGAACTCCTCTCCCATCAGTCAGCGTGATCACGCTGACAACATGAACACACTGACTGACAGGCGAGGAGTCCTCTCCTGTCAGTCAGCGTGGTCATGCTGAGCAATGTGAACACACTGACTGACAAGAGAGAACTCCTCTCCCATCAGTCAGCGTGATCATGCTGACAACATGAACACACTGACTGACAGGCGAGGAGTCCTCTCCTGTCAGTCAGCGTGGTCATGCTGAGCAATGTGAACACACTGACTGACAAGAGAGAACTCCTCTTCCATCAGTCAGCGTGGTCACGCTGAGCTACGTGAACTCACTCACTGACTGACAAGAGAGAACTCCTCTCCTGTCAGTCAGCGTGGTTATGTTGAGCAACGTGAACACACTGACTGACAAGAGAGAACTCCTCTCCCATCAGTCAGCGTGGTCATGCTGAGCAACGTGAACACACTGACTGACAAGAGAGAACTCCTCTCCCATCAGTCAGCAGGGTCACGCTGAGCAACGTGAACACATTGACTGACAGGAGTCCTCACTTGTCATTCAGCATGTCTATGTGTTACCTGAATGACAGGAGGCAGCAGAGCCCACTTCTGAGCCCTGCTGTCTCCCATTATTTTGCTGTTTGTTGGGGAGCCAAACGGCTTCACAAGAAACAGCAAAATCATTGCAGGGGCAGCACAGTCCCCCGTGTGAATAAAGGACACGGGAGACTGTGCTGCCTTCCACTTAGGAGAGGTGGCCGCGAGGCCCGGAGCAGTTTCACCCCCCTGCACCCCACTCGTGACGTCCCTGCCGGGAAAATCATCTTATAAAATCACAGCAGCTACCCCCACACGTGGGCATAGGAGGACCCATTGAAGGACTAGGTTGAGAGTGGTGGTCGGGCAGGCATCGAAACGATTGTTCCAGGGATGAGAACGCTTATAGGTAGCATCATGGGCAGTAGAGGGCGAGAGGTGGGGACTTTTTTCCTGTGCCTGCACTTAAGCACACACAATGCAATAAAAGAGTCTGCCTCAGGCCCTTGCGGAGCTGTCATGTCCTGCCTGGTCTGCTTGTCGAATGTAACCTTCTGTGTCTGGCAGGGTAGGACTGGCAACATTTGGCCTTGGGAGCAAGTATAATTTTCTGTCCCACGTGGCAGTGGCAAAAGGCCACAACACAGGGGCCCCCCATCTTCCAGAACAAGGAAACCCAGCACCAGCCTCTCCCTCAAACATTCCCAAGTACATATAGTAGACATTATTGACATTACTTTCCATTTATGCAACATAGCTTTCAGTTAGGTTTGTGGTTTCTTAAAGACCTGGACCCCAGGAAACATGCTAAACACAGTAAAATGATTTCACAAGGATAATATCATTGGTGACAAGGGATAGCTGGGATTTGAGCTGAGGTTTCCTTGTGTCCTAGTTTGCAATTTGACAGCAGCCTACATCTCCTCCCATCCCATTTAATCCCATCAGTAGTTTCACACCAATGTAAAGACACAGTGAAGCTAGATAATTCATTGGTAGAGCTGAGCCATTGATGAACAGGGGGGGTCTGATTTTGCTCTGGAAAGAGCAAAACATGAGCTGGCACAGCAAAAGGCCCATACCTGGCTTCCTGCCTCCTGAGCCCACAGCACAAAATCCACACATGAACCCAGTCTTCCCACCCCACCTACAACATAAGACCCTCACTTGGCATCCTGCCTCCCTACCAGCACGCATTATATAAATGGTTAAAACTATGATTTATGGAGTAACAGTATATATTATAAACCCACATGAGTCAGACCTTCTCTACAGATAGTTAAAGAAAATAAGACAAAGTGATGAATAGGGATTTGCACAGGATCACAATGTATAAAGCGTGGAAGGTAAGGATTTGAGCCCTTTCTTCCTAGTTCCACATTTAGAAAGCAGGGGAGTCTTCCTCTTCTCATTTGCCATCTTCAATATTAGAAACAACAAAACACTCTGCAAAGTTGTTATTCAAGGGCTAAACTAGTACACTGTTCAATAAATCTGGCTTTCAAAGGACACATGTATCTACAAGAGGGAACCCTATTAACTGTCTGTATTGTGAGGCAAATGTATCTGAGAATGCACACACATGTTATAATTGTACTGAAAACTCACTATAATTATACTCTTATTCTATACAAATGTGTGTGTTTTCAAGGCCCCAAATCACATGATGAAGCAACCTCAAAAAATATAACAGCAGATATTCATAAAGCAAGCATGCATCACTTTGTCAGAAAAACGAAAGTGGTTGAGCCAGTCCCACAATCTGGTACAGTGGCAGGCAGGTCAGGCACAGACCACGGTAACCATCAACCTGCTGACCTATTAACACTGTCTCTTTTAACCTATTTTCCTTACCCATCACTCTCCAGTGTCCTTCCCCTGCACCACATTTTTGATGCACCTCCAATCTTTACAATAAACTCAATCCCCTTTCCTGACCTTGCACACACACCCTTACTTGCCCCCATTGCTCAGTCACCAATTCCTTGCCACTCACCCGCTTTAATTTCTGATCACACCAAGACCATTCCTTGCCCTCACCACCTTCTTTTGCCCTGGATCACTTTTAGAAGGTAGATCACCTTGATTTGCCAATCAGCCCCTCAAACACAACAAGAAGCTATAGTCTGGGTCTTGCTGTTAATTGTGGCTATATGGGACTGAGCTTGAACTACACAGAATTACAAACCCTGAGCGGACTGTGCTTTTATTGTGCTCCCAAGTTGCACTTATTTGGACATGCGGCTGCATATTTCAGTTCATGGAAGCAGAGGGAACTCCCAGGGGAATCCCCCTGGGATCCAGTGATGCAGAGGGAGCAAGAGGGCCATATTATATTTATTTGTGTTGTCAAGGAAGGTTTTCTGTGTGCGTGTCTGTATTTGTGACTCTGTAGCTATATAGCTGTATCTGTTCTTGATTTGCGTGTGTCTCTTTTGTTCATCACGTAAGATAAGATTGTTCTGGACATGACAATGAAAAACAATCACAGTTACGGGGTCATTCAGTTGGGTGGTAATGGTGAAATCGGCAGTATTGGGTTAAAAATACCAATTTTTCATTGACCTAATTCAGTGTTTGATCAAATACCATTGGCAGACGGCAGTATTTTAGGTGGACTTTCTGTAGAAAATCCCTCTATTTTTACCTTACCCTAAAGAGGTCAAAATAAAAATCGAAATTGGACCCAATTATTTTACCGTACAGCAGGGAAGCGCGGTTGCTTTCCTTCACTAGGTCGAAAAAAGAACTTTTGCAGAGAGCCATGTTCAGGGGGTGAAAAAGTGGGAAGCTCTGGTTGCCCAGCCCTCCTCACCTTGCCCTAGTAATGCAGAAACTATCAGAATGTACCCTTTTGTGCATACACATGTACAGTAGTGGTATGAGCCACAACTGTACAGAATCCATTTATACCTTTGCATTGATGGTGAAAGTGGCTGAAATGTTTTTTTAAAATACATTTTTACAATACCAATGGTAGAGATGGTATTTTTTAAATAAACTTTGAATAGGGTGGATTTTCTGAAATACGACCTTCGGTTGCAGTAACTTTCTTCAGTAGTATTTCATTTTAAAAAATCCACCCAACTCTCAGTGACCCCCTTAGTTTGTAGCCTAATACCAGCAACTGAATGTTAAATCTTTCTGTGAGTGTTTTTCAAGTGTGCCCAAAAGTGAGCACCACAAACAACCCAACAGTCATTTCTATAGCCACCATATAATAAAATCCATGGGTGCCATTCCGGGTGCTATTAAACCCTTTGCAATAAACTCATTAGTGATTGAGAAATGAACCAGAACATAGGGCAAGCCTTCTTACAGACTGAAACTGAGGACACACTCTAATAGTATGTGCCCTTACCGCCTTGGCTAGTAGGAGTCCAGATATGCTGCTGTGGATTGTAACAGGCCAGTGGCGTATGGGGCGCAGTGGTGCCAACATCCATGGTCACAGAACGTGTCATCTAACTCTGTACATTGCTGAACATGTCCTTGCAGGTTAGTCTCTTCTTCCTCTCAATCACTCTCACTGGATGCCCATGTGTGTGGGTCGCCCAGGAACATCTACAATATTGCTGAAATCAAGGCGTATGGCTCGCCCCATCTGCACAGAAGCCGAGTAGACTTTGCAGAACATGGTTTCTGCAAGGCATGCTGTATTCGGGAACAATTTGTCTTTCTTTTTTTTTTTTTTACGTTGTGCAGCTCTGGCCCAGCAGAACAGCTTAGCCAGTCAGGGGGAGGGAGGGTAGCAATTGCCACCTTGCCACCCTTCCCAGTCCGCCGCTGGGGTCTGGCTGCTGCATGTCATCAGATGGAATGTTTCCAGCATATTCTGCCCCCAGTGTTCTGTGAATGTCAGTTGGCCAATATAACGGTCTTCTCTATGGTGTGGTTGCCTGGTGTCTCTATATCCCCTACATATCTGCACTTAACACCCATGGCCTGCGCACCTGACAGTTCCCGTGACATACAGTAAAGGGCACTTACCTTGGACCTCCTGTCCTTGCCCTTCGTTCTTCAATTGTTACAGGTACGCAAACGAATGTGTGTACACCGCAAAACCATCTTTCTGGCACCTGGGCCAATTGCCATTTGGCCGTCAATAATATTGGAGAGCCTTTGCTCGGTAGATGAGTTCGATCTTTCATAGGGCCGCCTGCACTATATCCCTGCGTCCATCTATTGTCCTAAATGTTAATATATCAACATGTTCCTTTTTGCAATGCATTGTACTGTCCTGCAACACAAGGGGCTCAGAATACGCCAGATCAGTATGCAAAATTAGAAACGTGATGACTTCCCCTGCACATTACATGCAGTTGACAAAAGAATGCCGTAAACTTGTGGTGGTTTCAGAATTTTAACTCAAACCAGTTTAAAAAATCTCCATAAAAGAATGCATGAGCTAAAATTATTTGTATGAAAAGGAAAATGTTTTGGAGAACAGTCATGACACGTCCGATTATAAAAGATATTTAGTACTTTTTAAAAAAAAAGGTTGCCATTGTTAGTTAAAAAGTTATCGGGTACTTATTTTAATACGTTTTTATAAAATTGTGGCTTGACAGTTTATGAATAGTTTTTTTTAAAATATTGGACTTGTTTTATAATTTATTGAAGGTATTGAGAGGATGTCACAGTAGTTAAATATGACATTTATAGCGAAGATTCAAGGTCACTTCCTGACCAACGGAAAGGCCTCGCTGGTCAGAAGGAAGTAAATACCATGTGCAATAAATACCGTCGAAATCAGCCATGCTTATTCTGCAAATATGGGGTTGTGGTAATCATAGCTTCCTAATTTGGCATACTTCTTATGGCTCCAAATTAATTGCATCCAGGATTTATGACCGCATATATGTTCATGCATCGTATAGTTCCAATCCTAGCCACTGGATGGCAATGTTGCTTTAGCATGCCGGCCTCTGTTTTGTTTATTCTCTCATGTGATGTGTTTTAAGAAGCTGCAGCGTAGATAAGCGATCAAATGCTATTCAACTGGAGGATTGTGAATTGCGTTATCATATAAAATGATAAGATAGCAGTGATTTACATGAAATTATATATACCAAAGAATTCTGACTTAACAATTGCCTACCATAGCTTAAGCTTGGTTATTTTTTTTTAAAAAAACGGCGTGATGGGGCGGGGGCAAGGGAGCAGAGGGCCCTAATGAGCCGTGAAACATTATTTCGGGGCGGGGCCTAATACATGTCTTAAGCGACATAAGAATCCCAAACAGCCAAGGAATCTTCAAAAGACCTCTGGCCTGTATAAAGGGGCTGCCTAACAGACACGGTCACATTTTCGTACCTGGAAATTAAAGTAAGTAAAAGCTATCTTAAAATGAATGTTATATTGAATATAATTGCAGTCGATACATTCATTAAAATAAAAAATATTCAAATATAAAGACGAAATCAAATCAACGGAGATCAATGCTGGTTTCAGTTTCCCAGTTCTTTTAATTGAAACGCGTGATGCTTACTTAGTAATTCATTTTATGAACGCATTCAATATAATTCTGTATTGCAAACATCAAACTATATTCGATATTTTATATTTTTCCTCCATATTAAAAACAAATTATCTAACTCAAGCCGTCTGAAAGTGACGA
The DNA here is from genome assembly GCF_040938575.1 of Ambystoma mexicanum. NCBI lineage: Eukaryota > Metazoa > Chordata > Amphibia > Caudata > Ambystomatidae > Ambystoma > Ambystoma mexicanum. The sequence goes on along the minus strand of NC_090921.1, from coordinate 1,341,427,179 downwards.
TATGATTCTAAAGCTGTCTTATAGGGACATCTACTGGACAAAACCATTATTGTCGCTGCACCTCTTCATTGAATTTTAGCACAAGTAACAGATTGAAAAGTAAAGTGTACCGAACACGTTGCTTTGTTCTTTTTAAATTTACTTTCAAGCCTTAAAGCAAACAACTAAAGATTCTGTGTGGTAGGGCCTAATTAAAATAATTGTACGATACATTTTTGTGGTAATTTTGGAGAATGGTCGTCAGGGAGGCACCAAGGATGCTTCTTGCCTGGGGTGCGGTCTGGTCGAGGAAATCAGCTCGAGGAGCCCCAGCAGAGTTTCCGCTCAAGGTCATTTTTCGGCCAGTGGCAGGGTGGAGTTCGCTGGCTACACCCACCCCACTTAAAACCCTGATTTCATATGCATGTGGCACAGGCTGCCATGAAAGCTGCTTCTGATGAAGTTCTATAGTATGAGATCTATGAGGACTATAAGGAACTCATGGTGGCAACAGTAAAGACCGACACAAGTGATCACATTTCAAGGGTGTTAAACTCTATCTAGGTTGCTAAAACACCAAATCTAAACCTAGATCTGAGATGGGAGCAAGCGTGGACCATCAAATGAAAATAAGGCAGTCCTGGTGGCGTTGTGTCAACTAAAAAGGGCCTATACTGAAACCTATTGACAAACCTTACAACTTATACAAAAAGGGTGTGGGATGGTTTTCAAGAAAAGAAAGAAGTGTTCACAAATAATATGTCACGATGCGGTAGCTTGGGTCTCCTACCCCACATTTTGAGCACGGGGCAAAGTGGGATCTTGGAGCACAGCACACACTCGAGCTTTCACAGCACGAGTGGACAGTTCCGTTCCAGTCTATTAGGAGCCTAGATTTCCAAATCTTCTTTCCCTCGAAGGTCTATTGCCTTCTGGGGCCTGATGTATTCAATAACAAAATTAAAGTTCCTTCAACACAATGAAAGTTTGTTTTCACAGTTCAATTTGGGTGATGGCTTCACCCATGGGTCCCCCTCTTCCGGGCGCCAACCCCTCTTTACTTTCAGCGTCCCTCCTCCGGGTTCACTATGGCTTGTCTTTTCACTTACAAATCTTAATATCTTTTTAAACAGTTCCAGTGGACATCCCTCCCTCGGTCGGGTTCACCTTTGTCAACACGCTGTTTCTTGGGACTTTAGACTTTGCCTGCTCTTTGTCAGCATCCCTCTTCCGCGTGCACGCTTGCCATCTTTATATTCACATTCGCTTTCAATGTTTGCAGGATTCACTTCCCTTGTTTTCTCACAGTTCTTATGTCAAAGGCATTTGACTGTAAGGGGATTTTCCTTGACCTCATGTATGACCACTTTGGCCTATCTTGGCAGCTCTCATATGGCCTTCTGGTATCTGTAGTTACACTTAGACGGAGATCAATCAGAGTCTCTGGTGTTAGCGGCCACGTGGTGCTGGTTCCTTCTGCAGCAGGTATCCCCTTTAACATCTTTACAGTTCTTTGAACTTGGTTCAAGTTGCCATTTTGCAATATTTATTCACCACAGCCGGGCTCTTATCGGTTCTCCCCTCGACTCACCGGCTGTGATGAACCGCTTGGCTTTCCTCATAACTGGAGTCAAGGTCGGTACCATGGTAGCAGTTTTCCTTGCTCCCGCTTATCGGCGTCGACACGCTCCGTGTACCATTGACATCTGTTGCAGCACACTTGGGCTATTGTCCTCGGTTCTACCATTCCCTCTGCGGAGGTCTCGGGTCTGCGTCGAAAAGGGCAAGACCGTGTCCCTTCTTGTCAGCCTGTCAATATTGGCTGCCTTTCTCCGCCTCTTGAACTGCCGTGCCTGGTTATCTATCTCGTTGTGCGGTCTGCCTTGCTCATACTGTGATCTCTTGTTCAACCTTTTATCCATGTGGGGAAGGGAAAGGGCCATCAAGTCTGTGTGTGACATTCTGATCAATTGCCTGACTTTGCCTAACTTTGCCTGACCCTTGTATTGGGACATGTCAGGTAAATGGCTATCGTGTTAGTCTGTTCTCAGGTGTGCCGTGCGTAAGTATTTGTGTCGGAAAAGCGGGGGCGAGGGGCAGTGATTTTGAATGTCCTATGTGGAATGATGGGGAAAAAGTGTTGAAAGAAGGGGGATACCGCGCCTCACCCGTTGGTGTCCCACTCCCTGAAGACCCCCCCCACCCCCATCCAGGTGATCCTGCCTCACTGGTCCATCCCTAGGAACTGGATCCAATAGTGATGGCCCTGGCCACCTGGGTGACAGATCCCTGGGGACTAGCTAGGGAGACACCTTCAGGTTTCTCACAGGACCTGGGGACACTCCAGTGAATCGATGTTAGCGTTCGACACTGCATATGGTAAAAAGCATCATCATGGTATTGCACGATGTGAGGGGAAGTCTCTGACCATGCAGGCCGCAGTTGGTCTTTCTGGAGCATGGGGGCTGAAGGCTAACCATAGCTTGCTAGAAAAGCCCCAGGAAGAACCATCAGAGGCCCCAATTCAGAGTCACAATATTCATCTGATGCTGGGAACAATTACTGGGCTTTACAAAGACACTTTAGCCACTGGATCCGTCATTCATCTACTTGCAGACAAGGCAGATATGACTATGAGCTGACAAGCCACACGGTATAGTTGCAGTATTTTGCAATAGTTCGAGGGAAGGAGTTGTGTGGAGTCCACTGAGAAGCAGTGTTTTTCATCCATGAAATCGAACCCCAAAAGATCTGAGGAGAGAATGGTATTAAAAGAAACGAATTCAAGGGGAGCCATTGTCCACATTCTGAAACCCTTAACCTGCACGGAGGGTCATTAATTAAGAGTGCACCAGGCATGGGGTGCGACGGACAATGGAGAACTCGCGGGTGGGGGGAGTTGCATGGGAACTGTGGAGGAGGGAATACGAGAGAGAGTGTGACTGCACTTTAAAATTGTATTGGCACTCAAGGAGAGTAACAAGTCGCCTATTTTTCCTTTTTCAATGGGGAGTCTGCAGCAACTGCTAGGGGGTTCAAGGAAGGAATTCAAATTGAGCAGGCAACATCTGGCAAGCGCATCAGCCTTCCCTAATTGGGGATAAAAAGGCTGAGGTCAGGACACATAAGCTGAGAGAGCTAAATTTGCACTCGTTTTGGAGACAGTTGTTGCACATGTTTTATCACAGTTTTCGGGATATAATACTCATATGATAACATAATTTAGAATACATGTTACTTTGCTTTAAAACAAATTGTTTCCCTCTATACCTATGTTTCCTGTTGAACACTAACTGCCAAGGTCTTTTAGGCCAGTGATAGTCTGTTTCGTCTATACACTATTCCTAAGGAAATCTGGATTCATACTTATTCCTAGGAGAAATTAAAATAATCTGGTCTTCAGCTTGTAATGGATATTGTGTGTAATTGTGCCATTTTCCTGCATACGGCTGTCATTACACTAGATTTACCATGATGGTTCTATTAATCATGATATTCATTGCAAGCTGAAGACCAGATTTAGCAAATACACTATTTATATGCAGCTTACAAATGTCAACAAGTATGTATAAACCCAGACATCCCAGGTACCCCCGTGCTTCCCAAAGTTGCTTGAGGGTGTCAGACCAAGTAAAACAGAATACCTTTGTAAGCATTTAAAAATAATGACCTGAAATTGAATTATAATTGTCTAAAACATTTAAGGGTAGCCAGGTTTATTGCCACTCGGACAGACTTCCGCGGTATTACGGCTAGCACGTACGTAACCGATTCACCAGCCCACATCCAATTCCTGATATTCCAAACCCTACTAAATAGATGTGGCTGTTTTAAAAAGTATTTTTAATACTCTTCTCTTTTGGTAAAAGGGTTGTCATACCCTGCGCACTTGTGCCATATACTGTAACATTCAATTCAGCCTCTTTAAGCTCTAGTAATATTGGGAATTGTTTCATAGCATACTACGTGTTAGTGGCATTCTCAGTTTTTAGAACATAAATGGATCATAGAGAAAGACACCAGCTGTCACCAGCAAAAAATACCATGCCTCCCCCGTGCCCCCAGTGCCAAGTGCAAACTGTTAGGCTTTTTACCCAATTTGTTAAAAAGAATTTGCTCTAAAATGCAGCATTTTAACCCATTATGTTACAAAATTTCTCGAGGGGACAACCTCTCCCAACCCCCTCTTGATTGTGTTGGTCGCTATGACATATCTGGGGGAAATTTTTATGGCACCCCTTCTTAAGAAATTCACCAACCGTCACTGGCCTTGGGACTCTGCTGGGAGTGGGGTGGGGGAAGCTCAGGGACTGTGGTGGGAGCAGGATGGGGGGAGCCGAAGGACTGTGGTGGAAGCAGGATGAGGGAGCATGGGATAGTGGTGGGAGCAGGTTGGGGAGAGCCCAGGGACTGTGGTGGGGTGGGGAGAGCCCAGGGACCGAGCTAGGAGTGGGATGAGAGAGCCCAGGGACTGTACTGGAAGCAGGAAGCTGCAACAGCGCGTGATTGTCACTGCCATTTGGACTTACTGTCCATTTGGTATTTTTTGGGGGGCCCGGCCTGTCCACATTTCGCTCAGGGGGGCCCAGGCCAAAAAGATTTGAAGAGCACTAATGATGGTGCCAGCAATACATTGGTTCCATGGGCTGCATCGGGCGCACCAATCATTATTTAATGAAGTGTGGGATGGGTGGAGGCGGGGCCCCTGTTCTCTCGCCGGTTGCAGCTTCTTTTGAGTGTTCAAGGTGTGTAATTGGCACTACCGTTGAGACATATTCATTGAAAAGATTCACTTCACTTTGCTTTTCTTCCTGCAAAGTAAAATGGAATCATAAAGAAAAACGTTTGTCACTCGCATATGCCACCCCATTTCCTCAATTCTCTCTGGATGCTCAGCCGGGACGTCCATACGCTGGACTATTGGGTCGGAATAGAGCAGCAACTATGGTTAGTAATATTTCATTGTTGAACTCTGGAGTGCTGACAAGATAATTTGCTTGTTGAATGCAGGAAACTTTCTCACAGGCTCACCTGGCCTATGCCTTTATATTTTAAAAGTAGGATAGCCATTAGGGTAGTTTACAGCGCGCTTAAGGTTGTCCCAAACTACGAGTTCGTTTGGTGAAACCAGTGGGCAGTGGTTTAGCAGCAATGCTAGCTCGTGCAGGCTTTACATTTGAATATGCAGCACCTCTGTGAGCACACTCAACATGCACATTACTGTTGTGCAGCAAAATATAGGCTTTGTAAGGTGACCAAAGCATACATGGCATACCTATGAATATGGGACATTAGTAAAAGAGAGTACTTAATAAAAATGTTCAGCTAATGTTTGTCGACACTCTTAATGGACATGCATGGGAAGCCGTTTAAGTTATCGTGTAGGTTCCACAAAAATGTCCTTGGACTCTGCCCCTCATAACTTACATGATGTTACCCCTGGCTCTTGTCTGAGTCTGCCCCTGCCCAGCAACTCTGTGCCCCAGCCCCACCACTATAAAGTATATATGCTTTTTTTGGGTAAGCAATTGCGTTAAATACTGGATTGTTAGAATTGTTTTCGTGCTGACTTGGGATGTCCATCAGCCTCTCCGCTCCTCCTCTCATTGGAAAATGATGCCATTTTTCTGATGCCAACTATTGCTCCCTTTGCAGGTCAAAGCGGGAGCAGGAGGTGACGGAGCTGAAGAAGACCATCGAAGATGAGGCCAAGACGCATGAGTCGCAGATCGTGGAGATGCGTCAGCGGCACACCAACGCATTGGAGGAGCTTGCTGACCAGCTGGAGCAGTCCCGAAGGGTAGGTCTCACCTCAAAGAGGAACCCCTAAACTTGTAGCGACATCCCTTAGGCATCCAGTTCCCACTCCATTGCTAAACGCGTCTCATAGCCACTGCCGATAACTCAAGTCGCACACTAGATCGTGAATCCCAACTCCCGGGATCCAGAAGACCACAGCTGTGCATGGGCACGGCACCACCACCTTCCCCAGTGGAAGCTGACAATGATGGGACAGGCCTCACTGCCACATTAGACGAGCAATAATGTAAGGTATGGGGACAGGGGTACTTTCTCATGTTATGATAATTCACTGGAGGGTAAGAACGTGGGCACAAGACCTCGAGAACTGGTGGCAACTTCTCGACATATGGATAAATATAACCAACAAGGCTTGTTTAAAAAAAAGAAAATTCGACAAGAGTTTTCAATTATAGACAACCACAGTCGGCTTATGGTTAAAGGAACGTCTGTACGAAATACCATCATAGTGTTGCATTGATACAGTACTATAGGTCTGTCTATGGATGACTGGGGGACATGGAAATGAAGCAGGATAACAAGAAGGGAACAAAATGTGTGGGTTAATGAAAAATGGCATAGTAAGATTAATTCCAGTGAGTTATGTTATGTGGCCGTAAGACGGATGTGCAGAAGCATCTTGGCAGGACTCAACAATGGTGTTTTCACGCACACCTGTAGTCTTTCTTGTTTGCCTCTAGTACGCAGCATCTGTACCATAGCTTGTTTTTGGTGTCGGCCCATCAACCCCCTACCATACTTGAGTCTGGTAGGACCAATAAATAATTAATCGGATCCTGGCAGGGTGAACCCCCTGTGCCATCAAGGCCAGCATTTTATTGGCTCCTTTGACATCAGACGCCCCCCCCCCTTGACTGAAATTAGGGCTGTTTCTTGCTCCCAGTGCCCTGCTGCTCTTCTCTCTGCAGCCCCCCTCTCTTGCATGTAAACCTCTAACTGTACCCACCCAAGCATAGACTCCACCCAAGAACTCTTGGTGTTAGTCCAGGATCAAAACCCAGAGGCCAGCATGGATGAGAACATTCATGTGTGCAATATAGATCTACACTCTACACAACAATGCCTTCAAGTTTTATTGCAATCGCTACTCATCCTTTCACTAATTATTCTGCAGTGGCCTTGCTTAAAAGGTTCTATGCTCTGAAATTACATAGTGGCATTTTTGTTTTGTGTTAATCGAGGGTGCCCACAACCCTTCCAACCCTCTGCCCTCCGGCATCTAACTTCTACCCCATAGCGTATACATACATTTCTTTATCCACCATGAGTTAATTTTAGTGACGTAAGTTACCATGATGATGTTTACTTTGACAAAACAGTTTACGGCTAAGACCTAGGCACATTCTTTCCACATGAAGAAATAATGTAAGTACTTGGAGAGCTATGGCAAGAGCAATAACCAGTGAAGTGGACTCTTTATATATTTTACATTTGCATTGAGCACTACATCCATAGGCTCTCTTTAAAGCAAATTGGTTCCAAAGGCAACAACATGGTTGCCACTTGTAGCTCAAGTTGCAGCGATTCACCTCCTCCATTTGTCCACAAAAGTTAAGACTCAAGTCCACCTCCCAATAGACCCTCAGATACTTCAGTGATTTGGCACCGATAGAGTTAGAGGTCCATATGGCAGGAGGAAAGGGATGTCTGGCAAGATCAGTGAGAACATCTTTAGGGCCAAGTAAGATGAATTCAGTTTTGAGGGGGGTTAACAGCTGATGGTTGTTCAGCATTCAGTATTATATCTGTCGGAGAGAATAAGTCTTCAGAGAGTGTGAAGAGTTTTACGTACATCTGGGTATAATCGGTGTAGAATGAAATTGGAGACCCCAGTTTTAATAAATGCAAGCAGAGACCTCACATAACTACATAAATATTGAAAAGAAGATGGGGGAAATCATAGAGCTCTGCAGGAACCCCACAGGGAACAGAACATAAATCGGAAGAGAAATGCCCACTGGTGTTTCGCTGAGTTTTTAGGTAAAAGGTACTGGAACCAGGCTAAAGTTTTTTTAGAGACATCAGCCACTTCAGAGATGCAGGAAAAAGGATACCGAAATCAGTGGTATGAAATGGTGCTGTCAAGTCCAAGTCAACCAGGTGGGTTAAATGTCCTTCCTCAGCATTTTGAAAGCATGCTGTCCCATACGGAGACAAGGGCTGCCTGTGTTCCATAGAGTTGTTGGAAACCAGACTGTAGTGATACGGGAAGTTAACGATGTCTGAAGGCTTGGGAACGCACAGAAACACTCACCAGCTTCTAGGCCTCTGTCACAGGCCGTAGGACTTTGACTGCGTGGATTTTCTCGACCGTGCACACTTCTCACATCAAACTGCCTTCTGTACCACCACACAAGCACAGGTTTGGCTCACCACGACCCCCTGGCTCTAGGCACGGTCTGCTGCATGCTTCTCGTTGCAAACACTCCGCAATCAGGTTCACATGGGGAAAATCTTTCAAACCTTACACTTCCCGCTGCGCAACCTCTGCAATCCAGACTTTGCGGGAACAGGGCCAACTCAAGACTGGTCACTGTAATAAATTGGTGGAAAATTCCTGGGTCCTTCCCTTCATCTCACTTCTGTGGATTCTGGCAGCAACAGGCTTTCTCCTGCCACAGCCACTTCTGCTGCTGCTAAAACTGCTACTACTCCTCCAACTAGGAACACCTCTAATGCTCTGCACCTGAGGGAGCTTTTTAAGCCTCTCAGCCTCCCTCGGGTGTGGGCTGTTAAGCCTAATTGCCTGACCTTTAGGCCTGCCTTGCTCTTCAGCTGCCTTCTACATCCTAGTACTCTTGGGCCTATGGGACATGAAGTTTCAGGTAACAAAATGAGTTATACTTATACCTGCTAATTTACTACTTTTAACTTTAGAACTATTTTGTTCATACATTTTTTAAAATATTTCAGGTTCTATCACAGAAGGGAAAGGCAGTTTATTTATGCCACCATTTATAACATTACTTTCTCTGTACCTTTGGGAGTAAGGAGAATTTTTATCTGTACAAGGCACAACTGGTTCCTCCTTAAGGGAAGATGTTGCATCCACTTTGCCCATATTACAAAACTTAATATGGGGTTCAGATACTTTTATAATAGCAAAATTATATGTTTTGGTATACAAGAAAGGTTACTCCCTTTCAAAGAAGAATACTGTGTCTCATCCCACAGGAACCCTTCACCACCCTGGGTCCCATTTCCTCCCAGGTGATCCTCCTGCAGTACACCACCCCCAAGGTCAGGACCAGGAAGCGTCTGCCTTTGCTGGCCATCTGGTAGTACACTTTAGGCAGGGGTACAGTGAGGGATCCATAGGATTCATCTGACAGCCTAGCTAGCAAATCTACCTCACCATTTGTGTGTTTCAATGTACGCAGTATGATATGATAGGTTATTTATAACGCGTTTAATACCCAGAGGTTTCTAAGCACGGACCCAGGGATTGAACCTGTGGTGCCCCGTGTCGTCTAGCTTCTAAGGCGAGCACGTTGCCCCTGAGCTATCCTCCCAAGACAGTAGGTTAATAAGGTCTTGTTTATCCACAACTCTGTGGACAATGAGGTATATAGTATCGGAAGCACCTGCAAGTGACTCATTTGGAAGAGTTGACTTCTCTGCAATGGTGGCCAGCTATTCACTTATGTTTTCAATGTTAATGAAAATGTATTTAAGCTTTCAGAAATTTGGTGTGGCGGTACAGTCGCAACAGCGGGAATCAAGCTAATGAGAGGTCTGGACTGATTCTAAGCATTTTCAATATCATCTGCCATTAATTGTTCCTTGTCTTTTAATATTGCTTTTTTATATGCTTTATCCATTATGGAATATGCTGCTCTGATATCTGGATGGAGAGTGGTCTCCATTCTACTGTGGCTTGTTTGTACTTTTTATGACTCTGGTTAAACCAACGTGATGCAGTATTTGGGGTCTCGAATTTTTCGATTTTGCAAAACCCATCCAGAAAATGTGTGTAATGTTTGGAGAAGATACCAAGGTGATTTGCACTTTTTCTCTCTGATTCAAGAATGTGGCCTCGTGTGAGCTTTTCTGTATGAGTAGAACACGATTTCTGGGTGGAATTGATTTTTTAAAAAAACCCTTTTTTCAGCTGAAACGGCCTAAATGTAGAACCAATGGGTAACACAAATTCTTGACCATTTAACCTGACAAAATTATAGACTCTGCAAATGACCGCCAGCCAGGGTGGAATGAATGGTTATCCATTTAGGGGTGCTTTAGCTAACATCCTCTGTGTATGCCTCTTACAGTGTTTATGCACAGAGATGCATTGAGAGGTGGTGTCCTGGCAGAATGAAGTTCCAACTGGAACTCTTGGTCAAGTAGGCCAGGTTCACACTACTTCTGCCACAGCACATCTGCTTCACATCAGCCATTGTGGGCAAGGTCTTGGATCAGATCTTCCTGCACGAGGCAGAATATTTGTCCGCCTAGACCCCTTTCAGAACTTCACTGGCCACTCCTGCAACACAGCATGGCAGTTCCATAGGAATTTTAGTCTCATTAACTTCCGCAGGCAGGTAGTTCTTTGAACTGTATTGTACTTGCTCATCCCCCGTAAAAACAGAGGTCTCCCAATCCTTCATTAATCCAATTTCCAGAGCAGGAAATGGCCGGGACAGGTCTTTTAAGGAGTGGAACCGGTTGTTGTGGGCTACTCAGCTTGAGGGACGCCCATTTTGAGTGATTAGTAGGGGTCGGGAACTACTGTGGGTCTCCTGAGGATCCCACAGTCTATGTTCTATGAAGAATAATGTTTTCCTTTTCAATATATGGGCAGTGGACTCATCTGTCCCCCTGCGGTTGCCTTGCACCTTACTTCCCCATATATAGTGAATTTCCTGTTTACGCATGCGCTCATGTTTTTCATGTTAACGTTGTTGTTTGTACAGTGTACTAGTGTACTGCGTCCCAATCTTAAGGTGTAATACAAAATATCTGCTTAACTGAAATAAAACTATTATTTGGAAGCCATCGTTTGGACTTTGAAGGGCTGGTTTCTGTTGATCCCAGGCAGGAAAGCACTTGCTTTTACAGTCATTTCTACTGTTATACTTTACACCAACAAGCTGGATGTGCTTGCTTCTCCCTACTGTATCTTTTAGCAGCAAAATGTTGCTGTGACAACGTCGGTTGGCAAGGACATGCCACTGTCAGTCACCCACGTTTTTGAGAATCTTTAGTTCCCAGGGTAACGAGTGGTATCTCCCACCAGTAGATGTCTTCTACTCTTTTCTGCAGTGGGTTTGCAGAGGTTGATGTTTGTTTAATGTGAAGCAAACAAGAGGCTTCCTCTCCTCACAGTTTGGATGGGATGGGGCAGCATCGGGGTATTCCCCCATGTTATACTTTAGTCTCACTATACGCCCCTTCAGGCCCTGTGATATCCAAGATCGAAACTAAACACAAGATGGGGGCTCCATTATCCTGTTGCCTCTCTACTAGCGAAAGCATTTTGGGGGTACATTCTGCCGTAGGCTCCTTCCTGAGCAAGGCAGTCGATCCGGTCCTGTACTCTTGGATCACATTGCTGCGCTCAGGCCTTTTGCTTTTGTGCAGCTACTAAATGGATATCACCCAGAATACCCAGGGACAACCTTCCACAGGAGATATGCCCAGTTCGGAGGTACCACAGTTGATTGCTTGCTAAAGGGTTGATGTTTGGGCAGTGTTCCCTTTCATGTTTATCCCCAGACAAATTATATTATCCAGGCAGAAACTCTGGACTCATCTTCATCAGCTATTAGCATCCCACCCGCTCTGAATTTGAATGGCTTCTTCGATTTGGTTTGATTGTCACTTGCTCAGTAGCCAGTTTAGGTCCAGCGACATTTAGCTGGTATCAGTGAATTTCTAATAGAGGTGTTTCTTCAACCGGACTGATAGATTAGCTAGTGGATTTATCAATCTGTGCAATCAATCAATCCATATAAGCGTTATTTCGGCAAGCAAAGCCTAAAAAAATCCAAATCTTAGAATAAAAAAAAGCAGTAGCAAAGTGAAAAACAACCACTAGATACAAACATTAAAAAGCGCACTTTACAACATATTCCCATTGCTCTGTGCGGTGCTGTTACACTATCATTCCAAGTTGCACAGGAGGGAAATTCGACATTCATTGATATACAAAAAAAAACCAATTCATTCGTTCATAGATCAGTTCCGTCTAAGGATATGCACTAATTAGCACTAAACCAACTCACAATAGAATGATTCAAAAGCATACTGGCTACATTGCTAAATTATTCGTGCTATTAGCCAAACTTGTTTGTCATACACTACATACATGTATTATTACATTAAATGGTTTTTCGACACATATACTTCTCAAGTTCCATGCCCTCATTACAAAATGAGACGCAGCAAAAATGACATCAATAGAATCCATATTTTTAACAAAATGTCTGCTGTCGTCATAGTTCTAATTGATGGCTGATGAGACATGGTTTGAGGTTTGTTTCTCACATGCTGGGGAGATGAATAAAAAGTGTATAATAGGTTCCCTCTATGTTAAACAATGGGGGCTTTTTACCATTTAGCGGTAAAAGCCCCCAACGGTAAAATACCAGCTCTTAGTTGGAATAAAAGTGCACAAGCAAGAGGGTTTTTGACTAGATCGAGATATTGCTCAGCATTTAGCTCCACTTGTATTGATCAACAGCCAATAGGTAGGTTATTTATTCTCAGTTTATTTAGTAGGAGGCAAAGATTCAATTTCTCAGTCTCTGCTTTCAATATCACTCTTGCATTAGCTGTGTTCGTGCTGGGCGTGGACCCCAAGCTACCCCTTCTCAGGGACCGAGAATGTTTTTTAATGTGCAGAGATCCACTAGTGAGCATTCTCAGTGGGTAAAAGTGTCTTCCCTATACTAAGCAAGGGCTGGAGATGTCCAGGGCGAAGCCAATAAAAGGGCGGCGAAAGGCTAGTCTTCAGAATTAGGTCAATTCCTATCCAGTTGAGTTATAAATGTAGGATTGAATTAGGCGATTTCGATATCCAAACAACGTTTTTCAAAAAACCCTTTTTACTCGACCTAAACTGATCATCGGCTGAGGGCCCCAAGATTTCTGCTCCACATATGGCTGCCTGACTCTCCTTACCTTTAAAGAGTGTCAGTGTGGGCCCTACTGCTCTCTGGCTGTTGTTGGGAGAAGTTCACTGTGACCTCTAAAAGTTGTTTCAAGGTGTTAGCTGCTTCACACTTCCGCTCACTGGCGAAGCGCATCCCAAGATAGTCAAAGGATTGGACCTCCCCTTCCCTTTCTCCATTAATCACTAAATACATTTTCCTGAAGTATAAACTTTTCTTCTTTACAACCATTGTTTTAGATTTAGTTGGGTTAAGTTGGGGTCCCTTTGAATGGCACATCATAATAAACTCATCTACCAGTATCTTTAGGCCACCTGTCGTTTTTAAACTTATACTGCGTTGTCTGCGAATAATAGAATTGGTATCCTCTCATCTCCTAATATCAGGGCATCTGCATTGACAGCGAGAAGATGGGAGGCCATATAGTTTATATAGATGGAAAATAATGTGCGGGCCTGCACACAACCTTGTCTATCCACATTTTCGACATTGAATCGATTTGTGCATTCACCTGTTTTGCCCCAAGGCAGTATTGTTTGAGTATAACGATATTAGGCTTTTTTTGAGTTCGAATAGGATTTTATACTGGTGGGGACTTTTAAATACTTCCCTCCTGACTGGCCCATCAAAAGCGGGTTTTAAATCCTCAAAGAAAAGGTATAAATTCAGTTTCTTAAGAGTTACATATGTTTGAGATATTAAAAAGAGTCTGTGGCTTTGGTCTATGGTACTAATTCCCGTGTGAAAACCAGCTTGTAGATGTGTAATAAAGTTTGTACTCTCAAGCCAGTGTTCCAATTTAGTTAAGACCAATTTTCAAAATAGTTCACCTGTCGAATTCAAGAGGGAGATTGGCCTTTAATTCTCTGGGCAATCTCTCCCTCCCTCTTATTTATTGGGACAATTGTAGCTTAAGTCCGGGACTTCGGAATTATGCACTTGTACAAAAGGTATTAAACAAGAATGTTAAATATGTAGGCCAGAGTCATGTTTGGTGCTTAATCAAATACATTGGGACTATATCCGGTCCTCGGGCTCTTTCTGGTTTGAATGAGTTGATTGCTATGACTACCTCGTTTTGTGTAAAGATTAAAGAATATTCATTGTCTACTTGAGTGGAATTCTGTGGAGTCACTGTCGAATAGCAAACGATGTGGCCTATATTCATTTATATAGATTTTTAAAATAATTTAACCATGCCTCACTTGGTATACATCATTGAAGGGGTGTTTGGTGAGAATTGGACCCCGTTTGGATAATTCTCCAGAAAGATTTACTGTCTCCCGCTCCACCACTTTTCAAAGGTTTTCCCATTTTACTTCTGAAAGTTCTTGTTTCTTTCTGACTATAAGGCTTTTGTAATTTAGTCTAACTTTTCTCCGATCCTCTATATTATTAGGGTCGTTCATTTTGATTAGAGTCAGGATTTCACTTTTCACCTTATGTCATTTGCTGTACTACCATCCTGCCGTGGGAAAAAAGTTGGTCTTATTTTGCTGGGATTTCCTGGTGAACACAGTGCCCGTCATTCCAATGATCCATTCTGTGGAGTCCAGAAGATTCACATGATTGTTGGCATTCCATTCTAGTTCAACTAATTCAATCATTGGAATGATTTCATTATACAGTCCAGACATAGATTCAGGCTCTATTTATTGGCATTTGATTGGACCCAGTCCACAGGAATCAGCAGTTACGCCACATGAATGAACTCCCTTTTAAAGGTGAGTCATCAATGGCCACTGTTGGGCAAAGGGGAGCATGATGACTTTCAGATCTGTTTTCTACTTCATAATTGACAGCTTTATGCCATGATTCAAGATTTGACAAAATAAAGTCAATTGATGCCCAGACACAGCCTTTCTTATCAGTGTGTTTAGGCTGTTGGTCTGCTTTGAGTCTACCGTTGCATGCATGGAAGTCAAGCTTCACTAGAACTTCTGCTAGCGGAAGAGCGTATTTGTGCTCTTTATTGAGCCCTGCTGATGTCAACTCGGGTATTCTCCAAGCCTGCTCTTCTTCGCAAATTATCTCATAAATAACATCTAATGGCTCGAATTTTACATTGAAGTCGTCCGCCGGTATGACAATACAATCCTCATTAATACACACATTCCATTGCTCCCAGTAGTCATGAATTGTATGGACGGCAGAACATTCCAAAGGTCTATCATGGCGGTTATAAATTTTAATTAATAAGATCTGCGTATTTTGTCTGATTGTGATTTTTAATGTCAGCACGTCTAGGGAATTAGATATTAATTCTGAACAAGAATTTAAAAAAACGCTCTCAGCCATGTCGCTAGGCCCCCACTAGGACGACCCTTGCTACCTTTAACTAGCAAGTACAAAATCCTCGATGGAGAGGTCTTCAATCGCCCACGTTTCGTGGAACCACACTGCATCCTTATGGTCAATAAACAGAATCCAGTCATCATCATTTAGGTTTTTCTTAAAGCCCACAATGTTCGAGGATGCTATTGTTGAATGTTCGGGGCTAGATCTATTACCAGGAAAACTGAACATATACCAGAAGGATGGGCTCATGTTGGGCAGTCCCGTCAGTGGATTTATGGTTACTACTTGTTGCATATCCTTGTACATTTTTCCACTGGGGCAAATTTATTCCAAGGGTTCATGCTTTCTTTCCACCTAAAGGTGTTAGGCGAGTTCCATATTATTTAGGCCATATGCCTTTTTTGCTTTTCCCTACCCTTACGTTACACAAAGAAGGTTTTCATGGTTTATTTGCTGGGAGAGCTTTTATCTCATGTTTGGCTTGGATGGAGTCCTTCACCTACGGTGGCCCATCTCAAGGCAAGCAGGCTTCTAAGATCCCCATGACGCCCTGGGCTCTCTTTTACATTTTAAAGTCTTCTAGAGTTTCATTTTCACTGCCCCTCACTGCGAACGTTTTAGAGGAAGAAAGTCGGGCACTTTGCCAACCCTGATCTTCCACCTCCAACCCATACTTTTACAAAACGGGGAGACATTTAAGAGAAGAGGAACCGGAGATGCTGAAAAGGCTCAAGGACATACAGGCTACAGCGGATTTCATATGTGTTTCTTCCAACAATCTCAACTTTGGTTGAAAAGAAAGGAAGGTAACCCGGTGTTCGCATATTCATTGCTTTAAAGAAAATGCATCCAAGTCTAACATTAGTTGATATTTTGCTGCACAGAACGTTAATCTGGTGCAACAGGAAATAAGGTTAATGTGTGTGTGCAAAATCAGGCACAGGGTGATGGCGCTGAACCCATATGGAGGGGAGAGAAGAGAGAAAAACACGGATTGCAGGGTCGTGTTTTTCCTCCATCATGTGTGAGTTAGTTGAGATCGCTGTATGTAATTGTATATGTATGTTGTACGAGTACGTAGGTTTGTGAAGTCCTGACCCGCCTTAAAGAGAAATTAGTCATCTCAAGCACAGGCTAGGAGTGTTCTAAGTAAATTGCTACAACTCATGTGGTTGCTTGTGGCTGGCAGGTGGGGTGTTGGCTATTGCATACGAATGCTGCCTGTGCACCCGAAGGCTCGTCCCAAAGTACCAGTCCGGTTCACCCACAGTACTTCAATCAGGTTTATTTAAAGTGAGGACATGATTTGTTTCAGTGTAGTTTATCATTCCATAGATTAAAGCTTAAGAGGGCGTGTTTACATTGCAGCAGACTCCATTTTATAGCCTATAGGATGGGATAGTTGGAGACTGTGAGGCACCAAAACATTTAAGTACAGCAACAGTAGTAATTGTACAGGTGTGATGTCAAATAACGAAAATGTTTAGGCCACGTGGCCTAAAGTGTCAGATTTCAACATTTTTGTTGAAGTAGCCAAAACATAATAGTTAAACTCCTAATTGAGGTTTGTGTGCAGGATATGCACTCTGGACCTATCCTGTATGAAATGAGGTCCCAGCACACAAAAGATTCTTATGTAAGATGCACAATGCCTTAAAAACAAAACTCTCGTTCTGCCACTGGTAATCAGTAGAAGCTCAGTGGGTAGTAAGGTGCTCATTACTCTTTTTTTCGTGTTTCTCCCTGTTCTTCTCAGTTCAAAGTAAACCTGGAGAAAGTGAAGCAGAGCTTGGAGGGAGAAAACGCTGACCTGCTGAAGGAGGTGAAGTCCTTGCAGTCTGCCAAGCTGGACTCGGAGCAGCGCCGCAAGAAGCTGGAGGGGCAGTTGTCGGAGCTGCAGGTCCGAGTCATGGAGAGCGAGCGCCTGAAGGGGGACCTTGCCGAAAAGGCTCAGAAACTACAGGTGAGTCATGTTCTGGATTGGCTTCTTTGACAGGCTCTCGTGCTTGCAGGCTTCCAATCCACAGATGTGAAAAACGCTTTGCCTGGGAGAACTAAGGTTTCACTCTGGGGAGAAGGGAACATCTGATGGGCAGCTGGGTGGGTGCTGAGCTCTGGGGCAATGCTCCACAGAGGAGATTCCAGTCGACCATGCCGCTCAGAACTGTTTGCTTGGGTGGGTCAGTTGGAGAGACCATACCAGACAAACCAGATCATTTTTCAAATGAAGTGGAGTGGCACAGCAGTAACCTGAGAACATGTCTTTCTTGCATTCACAATCCTTTCCATATAGCATATTCCCAGGCGGAGAGGCAGAGTCAAATCCCTTAAATGAGTTCAAAGCGAGGTGAGATAAACATAAGGGAAAAGTGGTACTGACTAAGCAAGGGTATACACCGGACCCCATGCAGTGTCTGGGAGTAAAGGGCATAGAAAAATAGGCCCGTCAAAGTGGCTGAGGAGCAACACTACTGAGAGAACATGGGGGGGCGGGGGTTGTTTGTCTAGCTGGCAGAACACACGTTTAAAATGGATGGATCTAGGGAAGTAACACTATGCAGATGCCAAGGTTTAATGCTGGTTCCCGTCTGGGGGTCTTTGATTAAAGAACAGGCAGCACACGGGCAGCCTGGATGCACCTGCTGTCTGTAAGCAGCAAAGATAGCCCAACGAGCTGAGCAATCCCTCCACAGATCTGAAGTCCAGGTCAAATCCAGGAGTGCTGTGTCAGTCCTTAACCTTTCAGAGGTAGTACATTGGATCAGGTCATAAGGACACCTAATAAAAAAATAAATACCAATTATTACAGAGCTTAGAAGCAAAAAGAAGCCTCATAAATTTCTATACAAAGGCTTGCTTGGTTTTTAAACACCATGCCTCCTGTTTGCAAGTGAGGGCTAACATTTTGATTTAGGCCTGATTGCACAAGGCCATAAGTGGTTGTAGGAACCAGGTTTTGGGGTTTCATTGTTTCTCAGAAAAGTCAATGGTAGTGTTTGTAATGGTAGTGTGTGTAATTCACTGCACATACACCTTATTTGTGTTGGCTGATTCTTGTGACGATTCACATGATCTTGTCACTTCTCCCTAGCATGCTGCCTTTCCCTGTGAGCTTGGGGAGGCGAGCCTGCTATGCAACATTTCCATTAGGGCTGGCGGATAGCAGGACATCACAGGAAGAGACTCCCCTCTTGGGGATAGGGCTCCCTCTATCCTATGAGGCTTCCATGTCTTAAAATTGCGGCAAAAATAGCACGGTATGCAAAATATTGTGGCAAAAATGCCATGGTTTTGTCGCCACAATCATGTAAAGGATGCCGGGGACACCCCCGCAACCCCTGCTCCCCTTAAATGGTATAATGGGGTACACCTTTACTGGGTCAAACCACGGCATTATTGCTGTGATTTTTTTACCAGCAACATTTTTGCCGCAATTTTATTACCTGATACCCCTATGAGACCCTTAGGTCATCACTACGACCATTGTTTGCTATTGTAACACCTCTTCCCATACCCCATTAAAAACCACAACCACCGAGAAGAGGAAGTGTGAAGGAAACATGAAGAGTGACAACAAGTTGGAATCCACTCATACCAGGAAGAATAATAATGAAGGAGTAAAAACGATCATTCCTCCATTGAAAACCTATATCACTGGGAAGAGTTGGATCCCCATGGAGTCCTGAAGCATACTTCATGGAGACTGAGGAAGGACAACGATCCTCCAGTGAAGAGGACCCAGCCCGATAGTATACAAATTGAAGAAGTGCTTGCAGAAGAGGGAAGCCAACGCCGAGCAGGTGTAGCCAGGGAAGTACAACCCTGGGAGGGGGAACCCTGTGGAAGCAGGCTCATCCTCAGTCGAGAGGACGTGGCAAAGCTGGAGCAGTCCAGGAGCCAGCAGCGTGCCAGCCCACGTGAAGGCCTGGATGATCCAGGTGGTGGTGTGAGCTTGAGGAAGTGCAGAGAACACCTAGATCACTGAGCAGAGGGCTCTGCAGAGTCGCTAAGAAGCATCAAAAGCCAGAGAGAGAGAATCACTGGGAGCATTTACCAACATGAAGGAAACCCGTGAACCCAGGAATAATCAGTGATGCCATCCCGTCAAGACAAAGGAAGCAGTGAGAGACCCGGTAGAGGACAGGGGCATAAAGAAGGCAATAGCAAAAGTCAAGAAGACTTCGCCAGTCATCTCAATCATTTCAGTTATTGGGAGAGCATTGAAGCCAGTCACGAAGACTTCAGGAGACATCTCCCTCATCCCAGTAGTAAAGTCGATCAAGGGGACTTTGGGACTTGTGGTACTCGTCCCAATAACAGAAGAGAGACAGAAACCAGTGGGGAAAAGAGCAAGATCCTAACATAGCGAAACACAAAATACTGAATCATTGGGCATTCAAGAGAGACTGGAAGGAACTTAAGAAACTACAGGGTTTAATTAGGAATATCACAAGGAACTATATGAAGATACGTTACTAAGGCTGAATAAGCCTGTCCCGGAGAAGCGAGTCATTCTTCTGGACACATTTTTGTTTGCTGAACCTTTCCCTTTAGTGGTAGGGTCAGCGTAGGTTCGTTATGGGAAGGAGGGTGGACTAGTTTGATTTGGACAACATCACTGATGGGGAGCACCATAGTTTGATTTCTGTTAGGCAGGGAACCCTCCATTTGTGATGGGGACAGATAGGCCTTTTTTTCTATTAGTTTAATAAAGTGTTGGGTAAGAATGCCACCCCTTTGTCAGCCTCCTTCTTCTGGCCTACCACAGTCTGCAGAGATTACGTGATTGTGGACCTCTACCACATTGAAGTACCTTCTTAGCACTCAGCGTTGCATGTCTAGCTGTTTCATGCAGCAGTGGTGAGATGGATTTCTAAAATCAATCCTGGTGGGAGGATTTGAGGTTGTGGGGCAGCCTATTTTGGTAAACACTGAGAATGAGAGGTTAGCAAGATCCAATCGAGGTAATGTAGCTGAGCAGTTAAGGCTTTGTCTCAGGCAGGGTGTGAGAGTGGTCTAGGGGTACAGTAAATCCATACAGGGGGGAAGTTAGACAGTAAGTGTATACAAATGCAGTTATTTATTAGGTCTTTAGCTTGCACACTAAGCACATAAAAACCACAGGTAAATATTGTCACACAAATCCTTATAAAACATCTATACACATTTATCATTTAGAGAATTCCAATTGCATATGAATCAGTTGCCAGTGCCATACAGGTGAGTAGGCAGAAGTCTTTAGAATCAACAGAAATATGGCGTCCCTCCATCTTACAAAGCCCAACACTAAGATTGTTTGGGGCTTTGTGCCCCAACTCCTTCGGGTATGTTTTTATAGAAAATAGTGCAGTGGGCAATTGTGGTGATTATCACATGTTGCCAAGTTAGATAAAAGTTCAAGTCAAGTTCAGGTAAGTGCTCAACTCAATCCAACACATTAGGATAGGCCTACGGAAGTATCCTTGGCCCAAGTTCCAGGTCAGAGTGAGATAGGGTCAGGACCTCGCGCCCTAGATACTCTCTAGGAGATGTAACCCCCTGGCTCAGAGTTCTCAGGATATCACGGTTTGGTCTTTACTTACCTCCAAGAAGTCAGGACAGGGTCTAAACAAGCAAAAAAGAATGGGGGTCCCAAAGAAATCAATAGAAGGTAAGGAGCAGAAAGAAAATCTTTCTTAACAAACGAGCACACCGATAGCTACTCATTCTGCCAGATTAATAGTAAACATTCTTTTTAAAAAACAGATGGTTGTATACAATGCACATCTCTGCTTCAATGTATGCACAGTACATGCAGTCTCGCCTCTAATTCATCCAATATGGCAGACGAAGAATTGCCCCTTCACTTTCCTTTTTTTTTGCTTTAGACCCCTTTTGCTTGATTTCTCCTGTTGCATCTAGATGTGTGGCCATGTTGTTTTCCAGATAAATATTAAGCCCTTTTAACCTGTGCACCTGTCTGTGGTTGGCATCACCCTTTTCTATCTACTCTCAAGGAGTTTGGTTCAAAATTGCATGCATCAGATGGGTATGCTCCCCATTTTAGCTTTGGGCAACAGCCAGCAGTGATATATGAGCATCGGCAAAAAGATTTTGGAAGGTTAAGTTAATTATTTCCTGTCGAGAATGCAAAATGTTGCATCAAATAAAGATACACAACTATTTTTTTGTTTAGATTGATTATTGGCAAAATTCTAAACTTGCATTTTGGGGATGTGCAGCACCTTTGGGGTCAAAGCCTTCCTGTTTGGTAGAGCAACAGATGTATCATCACTGTGTCGAAGCTTCCTGAAGCTGTTCGCTGGATGGTTTTTGACACTTCAGAGGAATAAAGTCATATTTTCCTCATAAGGTGGATATTGGCCTATCGGTTATGTGAGCATAGTATTATGAAACAGTTTTCAGAATGCAATGCAACGTCCTGGCAGTTTTTTCTTCGGCAGCGTAAGTCTATGTGGTAACTCAGAGGAAAGTAACAACGGGCACCGGGACATGTGCAGCGGCCTTCAGTGGTCTTTGGTAACAGTCGGCTCTCTCTATCATCATCTCTAATAGTTGGAATTAGAAGGTGTATCAGGAACACTGGGATCTACAGAGACCAAGACCCTCAAGCTATCCAAGGATGTGTCGACCATGCAGTCCCAACTACAAGATACACAGGTAATGTTTGAGTTTCCCTTTCAACTCCCCACTTACT
Source organism: Ambystoma mexicanum (assembly GCF_040938575.1). Lineage (NCBI taxonomy): Eukaryota > Metazoa > Chordata > Amphibia > Caudata > Ambystomatidae > Ambystoma > Ambystoma mexicanum. Next base: position 1,341,405,273 of record NC_090921.1, on the reverse strand, counting down.
GCCCCATTCCCTAACCTCTTGTGTTCCTTATCCTTAGTTTCTCACTCTCGATTCATCCTCTTCCATTCTCTTCTACTTCGCTTCCTCTATTGTGCTCCCTCTCCCACACTACCTCTTTCCATTATCCCTCCTACATGTCTTCCTCTCCCACTCTAATTCTTTCATTCCACTCCTTTTGTTTTCCTTTATGATGATTCTCCTCTTCATGATCTCATTCCTTATTTCTTCATTTGTCCTTCCAAACCCTCCTTCATTCTTTTATCTTGAGATATGTTGTACTGTTATTGTTTCTCTTTTGCTCCAGTTATTTTGCTGCATTCATCTGTCTTTCCCTTACTTCCACGTCTTGCTCATTTTTGTTCTTCAGCGCACGTTGCGCCCTTATACGTTGACACGTTGTGGTATTGCTGGCAGTTCTATAAATTAGCTCATAGTTGCCCTGCATGTTAGAATTGACAAATTATGTACACTACTTGGTGTTTATATTCACGAAGCATAGCATCACTTTACCATTTTTGCTAAATAAGAAGACCTTATGGTAGGCAGGGGGTGTTGCTAGGTCTGGAAATGATCAGGGGCTATGCTAATGTCGGGACTGTTGGGACTCTGGGCTAGCTAGCCTTTTGATTGTAGCCTCTATCCGGGGCTACAACCAAAAGACCCTGGGATAAAGCCTCCTCTGCGCCCCTCTAGCAACGCCTCTGCCTTATGGGAGATGTCATGTTTTCTTAGCTTACTTGACTGGCTTAAGGTGTTTCAGTGTTGGTAAAATAATGTAAACAAAAATAGCTGAACAAGTCAGGGGAACTCAATGGTTCATCTCAAAGTCCCTACATTATCTTATTCTAAAATCAGGGTAAAGCTGTTGCCAAAATTCTGTTTATCACAATGGCAATTTCTACTCTGTCTGCATATAAGCTATAGTCACTAGGTTAAATCTACATTGATTGACAATCAAGGTGTTAGAGCAAAGTTGTAATGTCCAGGGGTCCTGTGTGTGATGCTGTTTCTTCCTTATTTCAGGAGCTGCTTCAGGAGGAGACCAAGCAGAAGCTGAACCTGAGTGCGAGGGTCCGACAAGTTGAGGAGGAGAAGAACCACCTAAGCGAGCAGCTGGAGGAAGAGGAATCGGCCAAGAACCAACTGGGCCGACAGATGCAGGCTCTGCAGCAGCAGGTGAAGCCCTTAGCAATGACTAGTCTCAAGTGGCCATACATCAGGCCTTTCACAACTTCCCATTTCCAAAAATCTATGCAAGGGCAACTCTCATGCTCTTGAAAGTCTGTCTCAGCTGAATCAAAGTGCGCCTTTTGTAAGTACCCAACAATGGCATGTAACCAATTTTGTCTGCCCGGCTGGTTCAGTGTGAAGATTCAAGAGATGTCTCTGTGGTTGACTGGTTTGGAGATTCTTTATTGCAACCTCCAAGATCAGTTACTCGATCCACCTTGCCTTGTTTTTTAAAGATCCTTCCTGCTTGCTTCTATTATTTTTGTAAGGCACCAAGCAGGAGGTGGCAGGTGCCCCTGCTCAATGCCTGAGAAACAATAGGAGCCACCAGGGATGCTGTTACTGCTAATGTCTGCCTCAAGGCTTATGGTAACAGCAGTAGGTTACCTTGGGAAAGAAAGGCGCTCCGTATCGCTCCTCCTTCGGCCTCCAACCTTAATTACTTCCAATGCAAATGTATTTACAGTTTTAGCCCACATAGTATTGTGAACCTTGACTATACCTCATGAATGTGAATTTTATTGAAGGTCCAAGACATGCATTGCAGGCGTCTAAGGGAAACGCAGTGGCTCTGGCCAGACATGGATCATGTTTTGAGAACAGCGGATCTTACTAGAAACAATGCCTCCACTTAATAAGTTGATTGTTAATCCAGGAGAATATAAGAGACATTACTGAATCCGTACCGCAAAAACATACTTGATACTGGCATTTGGCCTGTCTCCAAGTGCTCTGGCATTTTTCAGGTGAGGTGCGTGAGGCATGGATGAACAAAGCAATTCGTCCATAAACATACCACGCATGAGTTAAGACAATCTGCAAGTAAAATTATTGGTTTATAGTTAATATTTCGAATTCAATTATTTCGAATGCAAAAATGTCGAACATTAAGTCGAAATTTGTTTTTCTTTTTTTCTTTTTTTCTTTTTTTATGGGGACTTCCCCCTCCCAAACCCCCGTTTTTTTACACTTTATTTTACTTGCCAAAACCCCCAAAAAACGTATTAAATAAAAAAAATTATACATTCAAAATTTCGTTTTTAGACATAATGTTTTTGACATTTTTGCATTCGATAAAATGCGTTTGACATACTGACTGGACACCAAAATGATTATCTTCTGATAATCCCCCTATCTGCTGTGCACAGCATACAATTGTTTGTCCTTATTAGTTGCTAGACTCTAAGGAGAGTATCAAAAAGAGACCAAGAAAGGACTTCGCAACTTTGCTTTTTTTGCATGCCTGCACTCTGACATTTTCAGAATGTAAGTCATATTTAAAAAACCTAAACCTTTCAACACCAACGTTTCAACATTAAATCTCGAAAATAAAGTTGGAAAATACTCCTTTCTCTATACCTTCCATCATCATGGGTTGAAGTTTGAAAATGTAAGTGCAAAAAAGGTTTTTCTTGATGCACTTAATTTGTCATTGTCCTGTTTAAAGGGAGTTCTCGGTTGCTGCTCTCCTGACACCTCCTTGTCAGCTATTGCTTGTTCCCCACCATGCTATACAGCATTCCTTTGCAAACATAATAGGGGGTGACTCTTGTTGCGCCCATCCCCCTTTCTACCCTGCTGACACCGCTGTTGTCCTCTCCTTCAAACCAATTGTCTTTCTCCCCTTTTTCTTAAAGATTTTCTTTTAATATCAAAAACAGGGGGACACGCCGCAATTCCTTCCTTCAGTGACCTGCCCCCTTCCGTCTGTTTAGGTTTTACTAGTCAAATCTGTTTTCCAAACTTTTGGTTGCTTTTGCTTTTCAAACTTGTATATCTTACAACTTGTATGTTCAAACAATTACTTTCGAATTCAGCACCACGCACCCATTTTCCAACTCTGGTTTTGCAGTATTGACTAGTGCTTAAATAAATGTGCTGTCGCTCAAAGAATCCACTCCTGTGCATGGTGCATGAAGCTCGATAAAGACTGCCAAATCGTACACATCTGTATTGTGCCAGTGAGAGATCGCGCCAGGCACTCTATGGGCTGGCCGCTCTGCCATTTCCTAATTTAGCGGCAAGAGCGTCATTATCCCATAGTTTAAAGGACATACTCAGCAGCACCTCCAGTAAAGACAAGAGCGTTCGCCAATAAATAGTCATTTAACATGTGTCATTTCTTTCAATACAGAGACGAGAAACCACTTTGGTTCTCTAAAAGGAAATACCAAATTGCTTTCACCATAGAAGTTCTGGATGAGCTAACTGAGCAAGCTGCTCTCTACTGAGATCAAGCAAAAGCAAACATGGATTGTTCTATGAGCTGTGCCCTACTTAGGAGGACCCTAGTCACAATTTAGGTATCTCTGTGCCCTTAAAGGTAAGGATAGCCATTTTCATATCGGCCTGATCTCTCCCATAAGGACAATGCAGCCTGAAATGCCAGATGAATCTCCCCTGAGCAAGAGCACCACTAGCCACCCCAGACATGTGTTTAGGCCTCCTTGGGCGTCATCGCTGAGGTGCAGAGGGTTCACGTCGCGATTTCCCAACACACTTAGCCGGAAACGCTAAGTGATTCAAAAAGAACCAACAATATGCATATTTCACTACTGAGACAAAACGAAATCTGAAATGGTTTCTTCTTTCCATGGGGCATCGAAATAATAACAGAAAATGTTCCATTTTATAGAGTGGCATCGTCGATATCTTTCTAATGCCTGGGCGCTTTGTGGCAAATTTCTCTTGCAAACCCAAAAGGGTTTTCACACAAAAGCTAAATTTAGCAAACAATTGCGTACGTTATTTTAGGTTTTATATCAATGTGCAAATAGAACGATTTTAACAAGTTTAAGAAGTTATTAAGGAGTTTTAAAAACGTTATGTAAAATTGCAACAAAGTCCCATTAGATGTAATATCTAGGCTGCGAAAGAAAAGACTCCTTGTTAACTGAGAACTAAGTGTTTTGCTGAAAGAAATGCATGCAGATTTAGCGTAATCTTTTGAGAAACTGGAGGAGGAGAAGTTCGATAATGTTGCATGTCTTTAGAGTTTACATTATGCCGTGAGAGTCCCTTGTCTCGTGCTGGGAGTCGGAGGGTATTAAACTGAGCGACGTCACCAGCAATCAGAGACGAGCATGTCATTTTAATCCATATCTAGATTATGGAATCTAGGAAGAAGATGGAGGCTGATGGCGGCATTGTGGAGTCACTTGAAGAGAGCAGGAAGAAGTTGGGCCGTGATCTGGAGCTACTGTCTCAGCGCTTTGAAGAAAAGGTGCAGGTGAACGACAAGCTGGAAAAAACCAGAAACCGCCTGCAGCAAGAGCTGGATGACCTGGCCGTGGACCTGGACCAACAGCGGCAGATTGTTTCCAACTTGGAGAAGAAACAGAAGAAGTTTGATCAGGTGAGCCCTAGCTGGGATAATAAATGGAGATGAGACTTGCTGGTAAGATTAGGGTTGGGAAGTCCACCAGCGTCAGTTCTTCAGCTCAGTCTGATGTCCCTGTATTGCTATTAATAGCATATGTTGTCCTTTAACCCATTTGCTAAAACTTTTTTTATTTTATAGATGCTGGCAGAGGAGAAGAACATATCTACAAGGTATGCTGAAGAACGGGACAGAGCAGAAGCTGAAGCTCGTGAAAAAGAAACCAAGGCACTGTCCCTGGCCCGGGCCCTAGATCAGACTCTGGAGCACAAGGATGAGTTGGAGAGGCAGAACAAGCAGCTGCGCGCTGAGATGGATGACTTGGTGAGCTCCAAGGACGACGTTGGCAAAAATGTAAGTACAGACAAGCTCTATTCTTCTTATCTGGTGCAGTGGGGTATGGGCAAGGTGGCCAGGTTCAATTGTTTCACAGAGAACATCATGTTTCTCGGGGGGAAAAGAATGATGGTGTAAGTAAAGTCGAAGAAGCGGGTTATGGTGTTAGTCCCCTTTGAAGAAAAATGTTTGAGGGGAAATGGGCATAAGGGCAATGAATGTAAAAATGAACCAAAGGCAACGCTAATTATAAACAGGATGACATTTAGGAGTCGACATGTTGGTCGAAATAACATACACAGTAGAAGTTTGACGTACAGGAAGCCATACCTCTTGAAAGAGGCAGGCAAAAGAACTCATGCCCTGTCAAAAAGATACCCCCAAACACTTACGCAAAATAATACAGTCGACGCAATGCCAAAGACACCCGCTCCCTCCAAGAACCCCAATCTACCAACAATTGTACACAGAAACCTTTCAACTTGTCAAGTCACTCTCCAATCCACCATCCACACCCCCATCCACTTCAGTATGAAACTCTCTCATGGACTACTCCATCTCTAAAATGCACAACATACAAATCTCACCCCTCTGCTGTCCTCCTCCCACACCTCACTCCCAAACATTCAAACACATGGGACACTTTCCGCCTCTTCGTCAGAGATCTCCTCATCCTTGCAGCCAAAACAAAACCTGCACACTTACTGAATGACTCATGCCCACCTGAAGCTGCATCCTTCTTCATCACCACCCTGGCTTCACATTTGCTCAGCATCATTAATTCCATGGTACAATCCTCTCCACGCTTAAAATTAGACATATCTAGCCCTCCTTAAAATCATCCCTCAACCCTTTGATCTCCAAAAACTAGAACCCCATCACTATCCTGTCAAACCCCACCAGAATCATGGAGCACTTTGTCACGAGCCAACTCCAAAAACCCATCACCACAAACAACCTTCTCAACCCCTTCTAATTTGGCTTTCGACCTGGCCACAGAACCATGACCGCTACATTTCATATTATCAATTGTCTCCACAACATCAGTGACAAAGGGCAACTTGTACTACTCCATTTCTTTGCAGCCTTTACCACCTCGCCAGTCTCCTCAACATCTTATCCCTGAGGTTGAAAATCTCGGGTACCATTCTCAACTTACGTTCTTCCTCGCTTTCTCTCCAAACTCCTTTTATCGATCCAATCCCACCCCAGTCAAGTGACTCCTCTTCAACCAACATGCACCTCTCAGACAGACATTTAGCGACTACAATATAAGTTTCTACCAATAACAGATAACAAGAAAATATAGTTACAAATCTCAACCCCCTCACAACTCCAAAGGCTGTCTATCCTCCATCACCACCTGGTTGGCCATCTACATCCTCAAACCTTCCAAAATGGAATACGTCATCTGCCCCCAGGCACAAACTCGACTTCACCCCTTGGATCAAATATCTCTCCAAAGACAACACACACATATCCATTGCCATACATGTCAAATCTCCAAACATCACCATTGGCCTCTACCTTTGCTTCACACACTACAAAGCTTCCATCACTAAAACATGCAACCTACAACTGCAACTCATCCGCAAGATAAGAACCATCGTTCCACCTTACGACTTCTGCACCACAGTCCAAGCACTGGTTCTGTCCAAGATGGACTACGTTAACCCTCTTCTCACTGGACTCCACAGATTCCAGTCCCCCTACAAGCCATGCACAGTGCAGAAGCAAGACTCAACCTCCAACTACCCAAACATTCATACGTCACTCCATCTCTCGCCCAACTCTGATGGCTCCCAGCACCACAGTGACGTGACTTTCATGAGTGGTCATGTGCATTTGGAAGGTTATAGATCTCATTCAGTTCAACTAATCCAATTATAATAAAATATGAGGGTATTAAGGTCGGCAGCAGAAAAAAGCCTATGAGAGGACTAAGTGTCTGCCAAAGCTGGAAAGGTTTACAATGTGAGAGGTGATCTTGCTAAAGTGATAACCTTTAGTTGGAGTGAAAGGTTTCATACACAAGGATCTATCTGAAGGGTAATGCTAAAATCCTTTAACTACCACACTTTGGTGAGTGAAGGTTGTTCATTTGACATTTAAAATAGAACAACGGATACAGGTAAGTATTTCTGTATCGTAGCCTAATTTTGTAGCAGATGTGTGTTGGAGCTTGGGACGCTTCGGCAGTGGAAACTCAAAACGTGGGACCCAATTATAAATACTTACCTCTTGACTTTGGCCTCCATGTCTGAGGCGAGAGTTGCTATGTTTGGAATCCTGGCCTCTGCTGTGTTCTGGAGCTCATGCTACCAGGAAGAAACTGGGTGCTTGGTGAGCAGCATTCATTTTTTGTATTGACAGGTCCATGAGCTGGAGAGGAGCAAGCGCGCCCTGGAACAGCAGGTGCAGGACATGAAGACCCAGATGGAGGAGCTGGAGGATGAACTGCAGGGCATCGAAGACGGGAAGTTGAGGCTGGAGGTGAACATGCAGGCTTTGAAGGCTCAGTATGACCGAGACCTCCAAAACCGTGATGACTCCAACGATGAAAAGAAGAGGCTGCTGATCAAGCAGGTGAGTAATAACCATAGAGGAAACAACTGTCTTTATCCATTTAGTGTTTCTCCTAATAGTCAAGCAATTGTGCTTACTGTATCTTGCACGGACACTTGGCCCGATGTATGTAAATGCAGGTAGACTCTGATGCAATGATCAGGTATATTATGGTATTTTACAGGTCTATTGAATTTGGAAATGCTTCCATGGTCGCCCTTTGACAGTTTTGCTCAATTGTTCCTCTCTGAGACTGTACCTCTTCAATGCAAAGCTATGTCTGTACTGCAGGCTCTCGGTGATGGTGCTCAGACGCCAAACAGATAAGGTCTGCACCTCTGTGGGTTGCTCGGATATTGATCAGTAGACCTTCAAATGGGAGATTATGGCACAGTACCACTTCAAGCGTTACTGCGTTTCCCAATCAATAAATAATCGGTGATGTGAGAGATAATTTGCATTAGTACCCGGCACGCGTGGCTGAACAGAAATACTGTGTGGTGATTGGCTCATGTGCGAGCCATACCACAGAGTATTCTCGTCCACGCCGTGCGTGCCGGTTACTCTGTTCCCGGCGAGGGGCGTGGCAGCCCCTCAGCCAATGAGGAGGCTCGAAGCGGGGCAATCCCCGCTCCGAACCTCCTCATGGCTGGAGGCTTCCTTCGTCCCCCGCCGGGGACTCAGGTAAGATTTATTTTTTTCCCCAAGCCTTTCCTCCCTCCTTCCTCCTCCCTCCCCACCCCACTTACCTTCAATCCTGCGGTCTCTGGCGGGGGACGATGGAAACCTCCAGCCGTGTGGAGACTCGGAGCGGGGCCATCCCCGCTCCAAGCCTCCACACGGCTGGAGGCTTCCATCGTCCCCCGCCAGAGACCGCAGTAGTTCTTTTTTTTTTTTTTTTTTCTTCCTCCCCATCCCCTCCCTTCCGCCCTCCCGATTCTGTTCTCAGCGCGTCCTCTCCCGATGGCCGCCATGGAAAGGGAAAACGGACTACGTTTTCCCTTTCCATGGCGGGCATTTTTTTGCCGTTTTTCTTTTTTTTTTTTTGTTTTTTTTGTTCCGAAACGTGTTTCAGAACAGAAAAAAATGCCATTAGCACCCTGATCCAACAGGCCGGGGTACTAATGGCAATAAGACCCTCGGTGGCGGGCCAATAACGCCGCAGGTAATGCCCGGGGGCTTCGTTAAGGCCCTCGCTACACTCGGGCCTATAACTACAGCCCCGGGCATTACCTGGGGCGGTATTGGCCCGCCGCCTCGGATTTTATTGCCACAATAATGCACTTAACATATTCCAGCTAACTCTTGAGCTCCCACTAAAGCAAAAGTCTCCTGTTGGACTTTTCAATCAAGTGTGTTTTTCACCTATTTGTTAACTTTCACTTCATGCTGGAGCTATGGAAGCAGCAATGTGATCAGAATAGTGACCGACTTTAGACGGATCTGTATGTTCTTTGAGGCTTTTATTCTGGGTTAGGGGTTAGTGTTGAATGCGTGACTCTGAATGTTCTTCTTCTTTTATGCCATGGAGATCCAGATCCTGGATGGCTCTTTGTATCTTGGAAATTGAACTGTGTTGATGTTGCCCTCCAAGCCCACTTCTTGTTCAAAGATGGTCAGTCTGTGATCCATCTGGTGTTAGAATTGCACCTAATCGTTATTTCTTTTTTCGCCAAAAACCTAGCTATGTTATCATCTTGCAGTGAGGTTCTCTATGTAATTCCAAGTATACTTCCTGCAGATGGGCCAGCAGCATGCAGTGTGATAAAAACCTATCGCATCATACATATTGCTCCCTTGAGGCTACCTCCATGCAGTGCCACCATTCCACTACTCCCTCAGCTTATAAACTACATTCCCGAGCTGAGCAAGCATAGATGGTGCCATAGATGCTCCATAGCCATACCTGAACATTTATGCGCCCTTTTTTGCACTAGTGTCACAAGTCTCCTGCCTCAAAACTGAGGTCTTTCTTTTTCAGCTACGTCTTTTCTTTCTATCTTTGCCTAACCATCTCCCTTTACTCGCATGCGGGTTGCAGGTGCGAGACCTTGAAGTGGAGCTAGAAGACGAGCGCAAGCAAAAGGCCCTAGCCATCGCTGGCAAGAAGAAAATGGAGATGGACTTGCAGGACTTGGTGAACCAGATCGACGCAGCCAACAAAGGCCGAGAAGAGGCTCTGAAACAGCTGAGGAAGCTGCAGGTGAGGCTTTGCTAAAAAATAAAACACACCCTGAATTTTGTGATAAGTCTGAAGGGTGTTTCCACCAGTGTCACCATGTCCCTCACAGAATGTGACATTTGAAAAAACAAGATTTGCACATTTTATTTCTTTTTTTGTTACTCTGGCAAAATCCTTAGCACATTCTCTTATTCTGATGACAATACATTAAAGCATGCCTCTGTAAGTATGTGGAGCAAACTGTTGCTGTTAAAGTTCCAGGTGAGATAGACTCACTGTGCGTGTTGTGCTTGTTCTTTCAGCTCCAGATGAAAGAGCTGTGGATCGAAGTGGAGGAGTCCCGCGCATCCCGTGAAGAGATCTTCATCCAGTCTCGCGAGAGTGAAAAGCGACTCAAGAGCCTCGAGGCAGAGTTGCTGCAGCTACAAGAGGTTTGTGTGCAAACAGCGTGTCAAGGAAAGGGGTTATACAAGATTCTTCTGCAAAATCTGCCTGGCAGAAATGCAAAGCAGTGTCTAAAGTTATCAAATTAGAGACCTAGAGGCCAAAGGGTAATCAGGACATTTCTAGCAAGGCCGGTGCCTTTGAAGGACTGTAACGGTTGCGGAAAAGTGGTCCACGCATCAGGCAAACCATGCACTGACCCGTTCTCACATTCACCCCACTTGTTAGGCCTATGTTTTCATCAGTACAGTTGGTTGGATCTCTAGAGCTTCCATCATGGGCAATAAAACCAATCCAAATGGCCCAGGGAGGCACCTTCCCAGCCTCATATTTCTTGTCCACCTTAAGCCAAGGTGGCTAATAGAAGAACAAATATTTTTGCCACTGTCATTGTATCCTCCTAAAAAGCATAATATTTCAGCAAGCCAACATCATTACAGAAGAGAAACACATACACATTCATGGTGTTGACCCTTGGTGCCAACTTCTTACTTGCATTAAAGTTAATGTTAAATATCTTTTATAGGGCGCAACTCGCCCGTGGGCCTCAGTGCGCAGCATGTAGGAGGAGAAACAGGAAGTCTAAAAAACCAAAAGGAGACAGGAAGAAGTAAGGAGCTTTGTCATTGGAATCAAAGAGATACATTTTTAGAGATCTCTTAAATGAGGAAAGATCAGGGCAAAGAGGAAGATCAGTGGGCATCATATTCCACATGCGAGGTGCAATAGAATCAAAGCAGGTGCCGCCAAATCGAGTCGGTCTATAGCGAGGCTGCTCAACTCTATTAGACTTGTTAGATCGAGAAGACGGGAGATACAGGGTTGCCTAATCCTTTTCTTCAGATAAGGAGGTGCTCTGCCACTGAGACACTTGTAAGTAAGGAGAAGAATTTTATAGGTGACACAATGTTTAACTGGAAGCCAATGCAGGGATCTACGAGCTTCAGTGACATGATGCCTTCTTGCCAGACCATAAACAACTCGAGAACAGGATTATTCTAAGCCACCTGTAATGAGGCCAGGTTGGACGCAGAAGTGCCTGCAAATAGACTATTTCCATAGTGCGGTTTTGAGTTGACCAAAGCAACAGGGAGGTTAGCAGTATTAGTTGTAGAGAGGAAGGGCTTGATTTGCCTAATGAGGTGAGTAGTGTAGTCACAGGATCTCTTTACCTGGCTTTAGTACTTATTCATAGGCATCAAAATAGACACCAAGAGTCTTGACCCAAGGGCCTAGTTTTAATTGAGGTATCAGAAATGTCAAAGGCGGCATACCTGGGATCTAGTTTACCAAGGCGTTGGGTACTGACCACCATCATAAATTCGGTTTTGTTCCTGTTAAGAGCCAGTGAGTTGTTAATCATCCACTCCTTAATCAAAGTATAGATAGAAGTGATCCTGGACCGATCCCTCTCATAGTCGACAGTCAGCTCGATCAATATCTGGGTATCATCGGCGTAGTTAGTGTAAGCCACGCTGATGCTACCCAGAAGATCGAAGAAAGGTTGAATATAGAGGTTAAAGATGGTGGGAGAAAGGCAAGCACCCTGAGGGACACAGGTATGTCACCAGAAGCAGCTGCAAAGTACTAGTATGCAAAGGTTTGGAGAAAATATGTATGAGCTGTATAAAGGTGCTTCGAGTGGTATGGAGGCAATGGCCGACTCTGGGGTTGGCCGAGAGATGGGATACTCTGGGGTCTCAAATGGCTGCTGTGAGGCTCAGTGAGAGAATTTTCTCCTATTTCTGCTCAACTGATTCTCAGTAAACTTTAGCTAAGTATCCCTTTAGTAGTGTGTTGATTTTTAGAAGTAGCCACTGTTTTCACTCCTGTGGAAGATCGCACGTGGAAGGTGAGAGTGCAGCTGGGGGAAAAATAAGTGTTCAGGTAGGGGACACGAAGGGCAAAGAATGGGGGAGAGGGAAACAGAAATACAAAGAGGGTTAAAGTGGACAGGGGACCAGGATTGTAAGAAGCTGGATAGAAAAAGCGTTCAGGCAGGCCGGCATCAGATGGGGGGAGTATAGTGGAGGCTGTGCAAGAGAACGAAGGGTTCATGGGGGTGGGTAACCTGGAAGGTGAGGGAGGGGGAAAATTCACTGTGAGCGGGGAGGGTGTGGCCACATGGTATGAGTTTTCAGTGGTGGAGCCCATTCCTGAAAGGAATGACAGCAGAGAAAGTGCCGGATTTAAGAGTTCAGCATTGTGGAGGTGGTGATTAATGCAGGCAGCCCCTCCACCCCCACCTCACGGCCATATGGCATAGAACCATTTTACTTTGTGTGTCTAAATGGCTTCCATGAGCTCCATTAAACCTGTAACCTGCCACCATCCTACATTTATTTTCTTTGTTAACGCCGGAGAATATCTGAACACTGCGGTCCTCGCTCTACGGGCTTATAACCTTTTTGAAATAAGCATCTATTCTTGTTTGTATCGTTTTTTTTCGATGCCTTGTTTTTCACAGTCCCATATTTTTGTTGTTTACAATCAGTTGCTTTTTACTTGACCTCCTGACATTTTATGTTTGATTTTTTTTTTTCTTTTCTTATCCTTGAGCCAATTCCTCTAAGTAGGCTTGGGGAAGGGCCCATAGTCTATTGTGTTTCCCAAATGAAGGATTATTTTGTAGGTAGGATCAATTCATGTGGCTTTGGCAATCTGACCCTGGAACAGTGATGTGCATTATTTGCAAGGAGACTGAAGACAGTGAGACTAAATGTCTGGCATCAAAAATAGTGAGAAGTATTCATAGGGCCTTGCCTGTCATTTCATCAAATGAAAAGGAGGCAGCAGGGGAGAATCCTGGCCAGTGAGTCTTCTTATTCTGAAGTTTCTCTCTCCCATTGTCTACGAGAAACATCAGTGCATTTAACTTTGTTACAACACATCTTTGGCCTGGAATTGCCCTTAACAAGAAATCAGAAAGGCACCAGTGGTTGCACTGATGTTCTGCTCTTAAATGCTCTTTCACTTTTTACACACACTAGTGTCAACTTGCTATTTTTCATCTTTCATTTTCATCTTTGTGACTGTCTGCGCTGTTTGCTGCAAGATGCTTGGTGCTCTTGACCTTAACACCTGTCTGATTAGCTCACTCCTGAGTGTCAACAATCTCAACTTTGAGGGACATGTCTGGATCTCCCATTCATTGTGAGGTCACGGTGGCCTTCGAGTTGTCTTGGAAACAAAAATAGGCTTTTGATACAGAGACCGCATTTAGAGAAGAGGAAATATTTGGCTCCAGCAGTACTTCGACTCTTGAGAGACCATTCTTCTTTTAGAGAACAAGCACTGGAAGAGCCTCCACCCCAGCCTGTTTGTCTGACCACCTATCAATTCTGAGTCTGCAAATTCACTAAAGTTATTCTGGGGACGATGATGAGGAGGTGGAGGAACCTGAACTTGAAGAAGACATATAGGGTAGTTTAGAGTGATCCACGCTGATAGTGTCTATTAGACCTGCCTGTTACTAGCCCCACCACAGAAAATCCACCCGGCTGCCTGGCACCATCCACAAGGGCTTGAACCTGAACCAGAGAAGTGGCCATTTAGTCTTTGTGCGAATCCTCCAAAACAGGCAACATTTTCCCGAACTCTCGTATACTAGTGAGTCAGGAAGTTACTATAAAAAATAATGGAAGTTTGCAGTACAATAAACAGCAGTGCCAAGTGAAGACACGAGAGTCCGTTTTCACATGTTACCGTGAAGTTTTGATGAAGCAAGTCAAAATGGTAGATGCCAGGCGTTCTAAGTAGAATTTACACACCCTTTTCCTTGCAGGAGCTAGCAGCAGCTGAAAGAGCAAAGAGGCAAGCCCAGCAGGAGCGGGACGAACTGGCAGACGCGCTGGCAAATGGGGCTAGCGGCAAGTAAGAACCTTTGCTTGTAATAGGAGAGGGTTTGTTTGTAACTGAAGGTTGAAATTTCTCGGTGAGCTGGTAGTCCTCAATCTGGCCGTATCATTCACTCGGCTGGCTTATGTTGTCTAGGACAGGTTCTACAGGAAGGTGAGCTGCATGATTGACATCTGTTCTTTCACTGTCCCTGTGAGAAATGGAGGGCTGTGTTTCCTGTGCTAAATTGTCCTCGCTGGCCCATAGGCCTGCTCTGCATGAAGAACAGTGGACTTCAGCCCCTTATGCTGTCATTCCATCCCCAGCCCCCACCCCTACTCCTGCACCATCATTTTTCTGTTGAGATCACAGGGCTTTGGAAAAACCTTATCTTTCTCTACTCTTGCAGTATTTCAACGCCTCTGAGTTTCACTTTTTCCCCACTTCTCTGATGCCAGGTCTGCATTCCTGGATGAAAAGCGGAACCTTGAAGCGCGAATTGCTCAGCTTGAGGAAGAGTTGGACGAGGAGCAGAGCAACATGGAGCTACTGAATGACCGATACAGGAAATTCACCTTGCAGGTAAACCAACCCCTGTGTTCTAATCCCTTCCTGCCCACGCAATCAGTCTACAGACAGCTCCAGGCATACATAGAACAATACTTTGAGTTGGGATATGGATTGGGAAACAACTCATAGAATTGTCAAAGGTCAATTAATATAGGAGGTACTGTTTAGTCCTTTTACATTCTAATCGAATGGCACGGGTACGGGAGAAGCAGAGTTACACAGCGCACTTGGTGTTAGTTGTTGGGAGAAAAAGACACATTTTCATATGTTGGTGGGTAGATTCTTAGGATGAAATAATGTTACGTTTCTCCTCAGGTCGAGACCATGACCACAGAGTTGTCTGCTGAGCGCAGTTTCTCCCAGAAGGCAGAGAATTCCCGGCAGCAGTTGGAACGCCAGAATAAGGAGCTGAAGCTCAAATTCAACGAGCTGGATTCATCCATCCGGGCCAAGTACAAGATGGCGATTGCAACCCTGGAGGGCAAGATTTCACAGATGGAGGAGCAGTTGGAGCAGGAGTCCAAGTGAGGATATTTGCAAGGATGGGCCTGGATCCATGCTCTTACTCAAGGGGGGTTGCATGCCAAGCTAGATGCAGACTTTGGAGACCAGGGCATCTGAGAATTCATAGACATTAGGGATGGGGTTTCATGGGTTGTTCCTCTCTTTGGAAATGTTCTGAAAACTCTGGGGAGTGTTTTTCCTTTGCTCACTGATCAAAATAAGATGGCACTGCATTGACAGTTCTAAATGGAGATATTGGGTGTACAAAATCAAAGAAAAAAGTCAATGTGGCCATGTTATTTGCTAATAGAAGGTGTGTTTCAGAAATACCTCTAAAGGGATGAACAACTAAAGATTATGTATTTACTTGTTCAGCTTCACATTCATTTGCGCCCCTTTACTGCAGTTGCCATCAGAGTAACCTGCAGAAGGTTTCTTCAGCAGCACTGATGTGTTGCAACACCATCACAGTGGAGGGACCATTTAGTATCAGAGATTACTGTTGAAACGGGACCCTTTGGATCCTCAACCACAGGAATATGCCCATCCCATATTGGTGTAACGATATTGAAAGCCACGAGGCACTACTTCACAGTGGCATGTTTTTATTGGCTCGGGACGCCAAAGGCTGCAGACAATGGGAATAGTAATTTAGTATAAGTTAACAAACAGCTCCCGAATTACACTGTCACCCGTCAAATTCTTCTCAAGGGTCGCAACAAAATCACCATCACTTAGAAAGACCGGAAGATGTCAAAGTTTACAATGCTTAGAACCTGGATGTGTCTGCATGGAGCAGTATGTAAGAACAGAATATTGTTATTACTTTGGACGAGAGACAGAGGGTTTGAAAGTACAGGACCTTCTATATCATGCCCCCAAAACTCCATGCCGTTTTGGTCTTCTTTGAGATCAGGGGGTACTCATTCTCTTTTCCCACTAGTTCCAGTAGCCATGTGATGGTGGCCACACCATCTTTCTGTTTGCTGGGATGTTGGAAGAGACCCCAAACAATTGTAAGGTGACCCTTGTGTAAAAGAAAGCCAAAGAGGTGTATCATCGAACGGATAGAACACCCACTTATCAGTGATGCTCGAGAGATTCTGAGTGGTCAGCCTTTTCTGGTGAACGGAAAAAGACATCAATGTCTAGCCAAACTCTGTCTGGGTAGTTTGACTGAGCAGCAAGGGACATGTGAGAGTGGTGAAGGGTTCACTTAAGCACATAGAGAGTCCTATTAACAATTAATAGACAACACCCAATCTGGCGGGCCGTATCGAGGATAACGACCTGAAACTCAAGGTATAGGCCTGAGCGCAGCAAAAGCCTTACCAATGTGCCCCGATTCCATTACCACCTGATACAGCCCGCTGGATCAGGTGTTATTGCTATTAGCACCAGTGATTTTAATCCAGAATCCTGAGGTGCTAAGATCAATATATTTTGTTTCAATGAACTGGACGCCTTTCTGCGTCCCGTTCATTGAAACAAAAATACTTACTGACATGGATCTAGAAGATACGGAACCCCTTTAAAATGTCCATGGCAGCTCAGGAGGCTGGAGCGGCGGTTGCACAGCCACTGCCGAAAGAAATCAGGAAACTGGCCGGTGGGAGGGGACAAGAGACCTGAAGGAGGGTTGGGGAAGATGGCGCGGCGGGAGGGGCAGCCATGCGGTTGCTTGGAATACAGGCTTGCAACTTGGGATTCTGCCTGCGATCCAAGCAACTAGATGGTACTACACCTTTATAAAGGCATTCCCTAGCTAGAAAAGAGTGTACCAGTGCCCTAAAGTCACAGGTCGCAACGCAGTTCTCTTGAGAAGGCTTGGAGTCTTTTAAGAGTCAGAACAAGTGTTGCAAAGCCAACTGGCAGTGTGTAAGGGTCTTAAAGTTAGAAAACATTTGAAGAAAAGTTCTTAGCTGGCCCTCTCCCAATCACACCATATTAGGGAATGCCTAGGGGAGGATGTTTGACCAGAACTCCACTGATCACAGTTGTCAAAGGAGAGGTAGGGTAAGGGTGTTATGCCCTTTAAACCCTATGGAGGTAGGGGGATAGGAACAGGAATGGTTACTCATCCTCTCTACTCCGATTCTCTCAGGGATCACAGTAGAAGTTCCTGAAATTGCTGGGCTCCCTTTTCTCATGACTTGGTTCCGTTTGGGGAGGTTAAGGTGTCTTGAGTGCGGAGGTAACTTTTGGTTTCAGGTTTTGGGTCTGGCTAGTTCCGATGGATCGATTCTCTGTACTGGACACATGGACACCTCTGCTAGGCTGAAGATGGGACCACCATTTAGGACGATGACTCCAGATGTGCCCCAGGACATGATGCAGGTGGCCATCAGCAATGGACACTCCAAGGAAATGGTGGAAGTTTACTCTTGTGGCAGAAACTAAGAAACTGGTCCTGCCTGGCCCCTCTTCGTTTTGGAGAGCTGCAACTGCAGGGAGAGGCTTCTTGTTTCACAATTTGAGGATCTGCAGAGTCCCAAGGCTTACCTCAGGATGACGATTGAAGCAGGGAAATAGCTCAGAAAGAAGTTGGTCAGCCCACAGCACGATTCCGGGACACTTCAGAATTCTTCCAAGGGCAGGATATTCAAATGGGGGTCATGGCTAGTAGTTCCGACCGCTTCAAGAAAGGACGCAAGCCTTCTGGAGATCAGAAAAGCAGCAGGGCCTTGTGAGGATGGTTGAAGAAAGCAATTCTGTCTGGATTCCAACAATGAGTTCCAGGTCTTCAACAGGATGCTCCTATTCATAAAGGTCTTTTCTCCATCGATGATCTGTTGATTGGCTGCAGGAGTCCCCTTTCGATCTGGTGATACGAGCTGGAGTCACCCCTGAAGCTTACTAATAGTAAGGATCTGCACCTGTTAAACTGGCATGGGATTTCCAATCCTGTACAGCCTCTGGCAAACACAGCTTCCCAGCAGCAGACACAATCTGGCATGGATGTGGACTGGAACCAGACAGTCTGAGCCCCCACATCCTGCCACAAACACATACCGCTGCTTTGTTCGGGAAAGCTGAAGCTTTCCCCCGTAAAGGGCTTACCATATATGGCAACCCTGGCCTTGTGAGTTCAGAAAGACGGCCAAACTAGATTAGGGCCAAAGGACAGGTGAAAATCTCGTGGCACGGCCATTTTAGAGTATATAGTGCTCTAGTTGGCAGTACGCGGTAAAATGCAAAAGTACACAAGACAATACAAACGAAAATGGTAGATAAGTAGCTGCTGCCACCAGCCCGTCCTAAACACATCATGCAAGTTATCACAAAGTTAAAATTACAAAGTTATAGGCGCACACAGTGTCCCTGCGGCATCTTTCAGTACGGTAATGTATGTAGGGAAAAATGAAGAGAGAATTTTAAAATGGAGAACAGAGTTCTCCTGCATCAATAATCATAGAGATGGAACAGTTCTCCCTAAACCGATGCGCTTAGCAAGGCAAGTGAAGTAAAAAGGCGTCACTTGCCTCCAAAAGTCTTAGCAAGTTACAGACAATAGCAACAAGTTAGGGGTCCCATTGTTATGATGGAAGGAATGCAGCAAAAAGAAAGCCTTTCCAAACACTCCTTATGCATCAGGTAATAAGGCAACCGGTCTTGCGGCAATTCACTAGATTAGCCATTACAAACGGGGAAAATCTGCAGTAATTGGTCAGCAGACTTCAAAATTGTGTTTCCGAAGGGTTTAGCTTTCGTTGCTACTCTATTAGTTGTACCTCTGGTAGATATTACGTCCATAAAGTTTTACACCATATATGATTAGGTTTTGGGGGACGTGGGGTATAAGCCATAAGGAAGTGTGATTTTTATTAAATCAGCTTCTTTGGTGTGGGAACTACTGCTATGTTGAGCGCTGCAGGGGATTGCAACTAAAAAGTAAATGGTGATAATGTGAGATTACTGTTGAAAGTCAATCAGGCATATTAAAAAGTCTTTATTTTTACTATCATTTGAATTTGAAGACAATAAGAAGCATTCCAGAGTGATGCTAGTGTTCAGAGATGCACACAGTGGCCAAGGAAAAGGGGCACTAGAGAAACATTTCAGATGAAGAATGTCAGTGAATCAGTAGAGGGTGAAGAGAGTGTGTCGCCACCTATCTATTTTGTGATGGGTATGCTATAGACAATAGACCAGCGAAGTTAGTTAATTTGCAGGGATATGCATATAAGTGCCATGTTGTAGGCTACAGTCCTAGTAAGATATCTCATTAGGTTAATGTCTTTGCTGCAGACATGAGTGTAAATTCTGGACATAAAGGGTTCAGGTTATTTCAGGGGCACCTCAGTATTCTCTCTGTCTGATGTGGGTAATATTTACAATACAAACAGTTTGAAAAGTCTCTATTAAAAGGTATATATGAAAACAAAGTGCATAATAAGCAGTATTATTATAATAATCATGATTCATAGCTCCTGTGATGGGAAGGAGATTATCTAAGAGGCTCACAAATCAATGCATTGTCCCCTGCAGAGTGAGGGTTCCCTCTTGTTCATGGAAAGACATTGCAGACAAACAATCTCTTCATTGTTTATTGCGCCCTGTGTCATTGTGCATTTGCGGCACAAGGGCGGCTCCAGTGGAAAATGGGTCCTAACGTTCATCTAGAACCAAGGGGGAACCCAGTGGAGTATTAAACATTCTTTCAGATGTGTTTGTGTGAAAGCAACTAGGCAGACATGGTATTGGGCACCCAGAGAGAGAAATCGGTGCACAGTAAAAATAACTGCAAATTTGAAGAAAAGAGAAAATAAAGTGGCAAATATAACGTTTACTGAAAATGACCCATTGTAAAAATGAAGAAAGCTAAAATATCCAAACTTTATTATTACAATTACACAAATGTAAAATGGATCAAAACAAAAGGGGAAAACAATCTAGGCTGATATCAGTATGGTTTAGAGAAGCTAAGAAGGGCAGAGTAGGGTTGGAATCCTGTTTGGGGTGTTGGTCGGGGGTGCCCCCCTTTGGGAATGTTACCTTAAAGACTGGAAATAGGTATATGCACAATGTCGATGCGGCTTTAGCTGGGGGTAGTACAGAGTGGTCTTTGAGATACCGTTAAATCAATAAGAAATCAAAAATGCATGTTTTAAACAAATGCATTTTCTCAATTTGTTTTTTGAGAACAAAGTAAGAAAAATATATTTAGTTTTTATTTTCCTCATTTAAGTTGTATTCATTTTTAGACTTTACTTTCAGCTTAAAATTAATAATTTTTATCTCTTCATTTTAACTGCTTAATCTTCAGTCCAGGTTATTATTCCCAAGATATTATAACATAGAACAGATAAACCAGGGTCTACAAGATCCACCTTGCCTAAAACGACTGCCCCAGAGCAAAAGCGGATTGAGGGGGCCAATAAAGCCCTTAAAACCCCATCATAAGCTTTGACCATATACCTGTGCTTCATTCAAAACAGGGAGCGGATTCTGTCCAATAAATTGGTGCGCCGTGCTGAGAAGAGGCTAAAGGAGGTTATCCTGCAGGTGGAGGAGGAGCGCAGGAATGCAGACCAGTACAAGGACCAGGTAGGTTCTGCATTCTGGCAAGCCCCCAATTAGGAGTTATTTATTTTTTAAAAGGAAAAAGAGGACGAAAGGCTGAGGAAACAAATTGAAACTGTAATCCTTTGGGGAAATGATCAAATTAAATGATTGTTTCACATTCTATTAACAGTCGATGACCTCAAAGGAGGGTCAATGGCATGTAAACAAATAAACACCGCTCAGAACTATTATTATGTTTATAATTGTTGCTATTATTTATATTATCATTGTTAGTATGAATAGTCATTTTAATGTTATCACTATTCTTCTCTATTTTGAAATGTTACTCGTGTTGCTGATAGAAAATGCCATTATCAATAATAATGCTATTAGTAATACCTATGCATATTGTTTACGAAGAATGGATCAGTGAAAACATCTGGAGCCCTTTTTGTTATTTTGGATCTTTTTTTAAAGGGCTTCTTAAAATTAAAAAATACAGAGAATTTTAGTTTCTGATGGATTCCTTCCTTCCACGAATTCCTCATCTATGATATCCTATCCAAAGCACAGCTCTTCTTCGGAAACCTTTCGCCACCATGAGGTACAGTGTGGTTCTGCCCGACGCCTCTACACGCCCCCGCTGGACATGTAGTTGGGGGCCAGTATACATTGAGATGCCGCACCCTGGGACTTTAGTTCCTTTTACCCATGCACTCACTTCGGTAACACATGCTTTGATTATTCTAATTTGTGTTCATCATCATGCCCGACACAACAAAGGTTTCCTTTTTCAAACCTTACATGTATAGTGGCCAGCAGATATTGGTATCGGATCGGCACAGGATTTGTCTCTGCTGCTTGAGCGAGGACCACAACACCCAGAACTACATGCAGTGGTCGAAGTGTGCGAAAAAAAGTAATGGAACTATGTTCCCTGCTGACCTGCCCCCGCTCCCCTCACACCCCAACCCCACACCCCCGCCCGCATGCAATCCAAACCCCCAAACAAACACCCTTGCTTAAGGGAATGTTCAGTGTTCAAGGGAAGTATCGGCTTCTCCCTACACTTTTAGTTTAAAACAAAACCATTCCGGAATGGTTTCTTTTGAAAATAAAAGTATAGGAACGGTACAAGTTCACTAAAAAAAAGTAGAGGAGCATCGCTCCCACCCACTTCGACCACTGACTACATGTCATGCCAGTCCATGCACCCAAAGCCTCTCTGGGAAAGAGTGGCAAAGATCTTCACCTATGTCCAGAAGACTAAGTTGAAGTTACGCAGCGCCGAACATCAATCCGAGGAAAGATCGCCCCTATGCAATGAAAAGAAGAAAGATTAAAAAAAAGCATTGCAGGTGGTCTTGTTCCCCAAGCGGATCCTCGCACTGGCATTCCATGCATGAAGAAGAGACATTGCTCCAGAGAATCCCCAGAGAAGGTGTCTCTGGTACCCTTTCCAACTCAATCCTCTATTGGAGACTTTTTGCTGGAGGATGCTGACATCTTTGCAAAGGCGACAGCTTCAGCACCATTGGCTTCAGCGACAGTGCCAATGGCCTCAGCGCTGACTGGACTCACCGCATCTGCTAGGACTGGCTGGGCACCTGCAGGGGATCACTCCTGAACACATACAGGCTTCGGCATGGGCTTGGGTGCAAAAGAGAACGAAGCACGCCGGTGACGTCAAGCTCTGCCTTCAGGCATCGAAGTCACAGCACTGGCTCCGACTTCATCCTCTGCATCATCAGCGCCAATCACCATCGTAGATGCCATAGCTCCTCTGGAATATGCCCCTCACCCTGCCCTTTGGTTTGGAACCTTTAATCTCCAAAGAGGAAAGACTTTGGAGAGGAGTTTTACAGGGAAGGTGAAGACATCCAGGGGGTCGTCTCTGATCTCTAGGAAGACAGTAGTCTGGACACCACCTCCCTAAGCTGAACATGCTTCCAGCCCCCATCCCGTTATGCCTCAGGCATCCATCTAGAGATTGATTGCTAAGGTGGATGGTATTCTGGGGTTATCCGCTCCATCTAGACCTAACATTCAGTTAAAATTGACTAACATCCTGTAAGAAAGGACCCAAAAGGGGAAACCCTGCTACCTTTAAATGTGGAGGCCCTTGTACTGGAAGTGTGGGAAAGGGTCACTGCTGCGCCTGCAGGTGACAGGAAACTGGCTAGAAAGCACTGTCCTGCCCCCTTGGATCCAGCCTTCTTGTCCACTCATGCCTCCCCCAAAAGCTTTGTGGTATAGGCTACAACTGCTAACCTGAAGTCATCCACCTACCATTTCCTGCCTCCTGACAGGGACATTAAGAGATAGGACACCTGGGGGAAGAAGATTTTTTTCATCGCATAGCCTTGCCCTCTGTGAAATCAACACCGCTTGTAACCTCGCAAAATTCTCTTTTGCTCTGTGGCCCGCAGTAGCCACTGCAGCAGATCCCCTCCCTAAGGGAAAATGAGAGAGGGCTTACTGTCTATGGGCCAGGATGGCAGAGCGGCCTCTAGTCAGATTCTGCAATCGAGACTGGACACAGCTTATTGTGTTGCCCGGTTCATTGCCACGGGTACAGTGGTTAGGCATCCCCCCTGGATGAGTAGGTCCGGCTTCGCGCATGATGTTCAAGTTAAGCTTTTTGACATGCCATTTGATGGACAGAACCTGTTTGGGGCGAAGGCAGATACTGCCCTTCAGAAACTACAGTCCTCAAAGGTTACACTGAAGTCCTTCAGTCTGGGTGTCCATCAGCCCTCCACTCCTTGTACTTCAGCCTCCTACATCCCAAGCAGTCGAGGTCAGCTGTCTCCGGGAAGACTACAGATGCTTCTAGAGGGAAAGGGGTTAGGGGTGCCCCCATAGATGGTGCGTTTGCAACCACTATTCCCTGAGCACCAAAAAGGTGCAAAACCTGTAAAGACTTCTTCCATGGATCCCCTTTGGGGGGGGGACATTCCCTGTTCAGCGCAGAATGGTACAGGACCAGATCTGATGCTTGGGCCTTACAGGTAATTCAACAGGGCTACTGTCTCTTTTGTTCAATGTCCTTCGGATAATTGCCCTCACACCAACACCTTGCCTCCGGATCACATCCTCCTGGCGGCGGTCCATCTGTTTCTCTGAAAGAGCGTGACAGAACTGGTACCACGCTCGGAATGAGGCAAGAAGTGTTATTCACCTTTTTTTCTGGTTCCAAAAAAGGATGGGGGTTTACGTTCAATACTGGATCTGTGGATGCTGAATTTGTATCTACTGTGAGAAACTTGAGGGTGTTCTCCTGAGTAGAGCCCTGAAATCCCCTATCACAGTTGGATCCAGTTCCTGGGGGTGGATCAGTGGGCGAGGATCACCTGGGTAGGTGAGACACAGTACTAGGCCGAGGTAGAGGCGGACTACATCTCGGAGGCTATAATACCTCTGCCACGCTTCCTCCCATTAAATCTATCCTGCCCAAATCTAACAACCCCTCCATGTCTGACCAACCTGGTAGGAACTGCCTCAGAACGAGGAGAAATTACCTCTCCCTAATACCCTAATAATCCTAGTCATTCTTCTTCACGTCCCGTGAATTATTATTTTCTGAACTCCCAGTCCGCTTCGACCAAACACTACCGTTACCACAATTCCCCTTGTTCAGTTCCTGGTAAGAATTCTGGTCATTCCCATTAATTTTACAACTCTTACAAACCCTACCTTTCTGAGTTGCCTAACCATCTTCTTCCCTATGACACATTTTCCCCTTCCTATCCCGTAGGACACTCAAAAACGCCTCTTATCGATCAGAACACTTTCGCATGACACACTAGAGAACGGACTAACACCAGAGCCGTTTACCTGACATGTCCCAATACAAGGGTCAGGCAAAGTCAGGCAATTGATCAGAATCACACACACCTGACGGCCCTTTCCCTTCCCCTCAGGGATAGAAGGTGGAGCAAGAGAGCACAGTACGAGCAAGGCAGATAGCACAACAATATATATAAACTAAGAGAATGCCAACCAGCTACCTTTCGAGTATCCACACCAGAGGACAACAAAATTGGGGGCACTAAATCTAAGCAAAAAATACATTTGCTAGTTTCAAGTCACCCATGTGCTACTAACATCACTTATGATACAAATTGTCATGTGAATGAATGTAAAGATAAAAACTGTGGATTTATTGTCTCTCTTTTTACTTGATTTTTTTAGATGTTGTCAAGATTTGCCAATGTGACCTATTGGTCTGTTTTATGACAGAGTTATACATAATAAATATGAGATATTTTTGTTAAAATGGAGCCTCCCATCTCTTTATATTTGCTAAAAGATTGATGGTGTGCCTGTACACTTATATGGTTTGAGACGCATTTTTGTTTCCTCTGTTGTGGATACTCGAAAGGTAGCTTGTTGGCATTCTCTTAGTTTATATATTCTGTACTTAGTCCTGGTTAGCACAACAAGACAGCTAACCAGGCATGAGAAGGTGAAAGGTGGCAGGAATCGATGGAATGGTGAGGAGAGAAGTGACCTTGCCCTTTTCGTCCCAGGCCCGTGGAACCTTTGGGGAAGAGAACCTAAGACCGGGAACAATAGCACAAGTGTCTTGCAGCAGATGTCAATGGTATACGTGGCAAGCCTACACCGATAAGCAGGAGCGAGGGAAGCTCCAGCGACCATGGTATTGGCCTTGACTCCAGTGAAGCCGAAAGCCAACGGTTCATCACAGCTAGTGAGGCGAGGGGAGAACCGGTAAAAACCGGACTGTGTTGAATGAGAAGCGCAAAGTGGCAAGTTTGAACCAAGTTCAATGAACCATGAACAACTGTGAAAAATGTTAAGTGTTAAGGGGAGACCAGCTGGAAAGGGAAACCAGCACAACGTGGGTGCTAACACGAGAGACTGTGGTCAATCCCCATCCGAGCGAACTACTGGTACCAGAAGGCTCTAGGGCAGCCGCCAAAAGAAGTCAAAGTGGTCATACAGGAGGTCTAGCAAAAGCCCTGTACAATCAAAAGACTTTGATCTACGAACAGTAAAGAAAGGTAAGGGAAGTGAATCCTGCAAACTGTGTGAAAGTATCTAGCCATAAGTGAAAATAAAGAGGGGTCAGCGCTCAGAAGACGGGGAACCAGGAGTGAGCCACTATCACCCTAATCGAGAGCCATAGTGAACTCGGTGGAGGGAGGCTAACGGTCGAGAGTGGTTGGAGCCCGGCAGAGGGGGATCCAAGGGAAGAAAGCTAGGGAAGTGAATCCTGCAAACATTAAAAGTGAATGTAAAGATAACGTTGGCAAGAGTGAACCCGACTGAGGGATGCTGACGAGAAGGGGCAAGTCTAAAGTCCCAGGAACAGTGCGTTAACAAGAGTGAACCCGGCCGAGGGATGTCCACTGGAACTGTTTAAAAAGACATTAAGATTTGTGAAAAAAGGAAAAGCTGTAGTGAACCCAGAGAAGGGAGGCTGAAAGTAAAGAAGGGTCAAAGCCTGGAAGAGGGGGACCCAGGGGTGAAAAGTCCTCACCCAAAGTGAAATCAAGAAACAAACTTAAATTTATGTTGAAGGAACTTTTGTTTGTTATCTGCGTCAGACCCTCGAAGGCAAGAGACTTTCAAGAGAAACGAGACTTGGCCAACGAGGCTCCTGATAAGCTGGAACGGAACTGTCGACTCATGCTTGGGGAAGCTCGAGTGTGTCCTGTGCTCTAAGATCCCATCTTACCCCAGCTCAAAACATGGGGAAGGGTGATCCAAGCTACTGCATCCTGACATATTATTTAAGAACACTGCTTTCTTTCCTTGATAATCACCCCACACCCTTTTTAGTATTAGTTGTAAGGTTTGGCAATGGGTTTCTTAGTAAAGGCCCTTTATATTTTGACACAACTCCACAAGGACTGCCTTATTTTTATTTGATGGTTAAGGCTTGCTCCCATCTTAGATTTGGGCTTAGAATAGAGTTTTTCCAACCTGCATACAGTTTAATAAACACCCTTTCGCTGTGATTATCTGTGTCTATCTTTGCTGTTGTCACCATGAGTTCTTCACACTATGCAAGGAGAAATTCAAAATGGTTACGCTAGCCCAGATACTGCAACCCCTTGAACTGCAGGACTGTTTGGTTCCATTGGACGCCTACTTCCATCTGCCCATTCTTCGAAAGAACAGGAATTACCCAAGGTTTGGGGTTGGCCAGCATCATCACCAGTTCAAAGCCATGCCATTCAGTCTTTATTCAGCTCCCAGGGTTTTCATCAAACTGCTAACACTGGTGGCAGTTCTCCTCAGGAGGGAGAGCATTAATATCTATCCCTACCTGGATGACTGGCTCATCCGAGCCTGCTCGGCAGACCTAGTGTCCGAGCACCTGCTTTGTACATGGTTCTACAGCTTGGGCTTTTCTCTGAACTTCACAAAGTCTCACCGTCCCAGCCCCTCTGATTTATTGTAGCTGTCTTGGACACTCTGCAGGGTATTTACTGCCCGAGGACTGAGTGGTGAACATTGCTGGATGGTCAATGTCCTCCAATCACAGGGACAAGTCCGTGCCTCAGCCTTTCTGTGTCTACTAGGCTTCATGGTCTTTTGCATCCCAGTGGTTCAGAAGGCACAGCTCCACATGAGATTGATTCAGTAGCTCCTCCATTGCCAGTGCTGGCAAGTTCAGGGCCACATGTCATACCTCATGCAGGTTTCGACCCAAGTGACTCAAGAACTTGCATGGTGGGCCGTGAGAGACAACTTTCTGTAAGGTGGGTTTGGTCATCCCTGGCCCCAAGTGATTGTGGTCAGTGATGCATCTCTGAGAGGTTGGGGCACTCAGTGAACAGACTTTGGTCTCCATCAGAGTCTCTGGAACCTATCTGATTGCTGTATTTGAGAGCGATCCGGCTGGGCCGGTCGCCTTCTTCCCCTCTGAAGTGCCACACTCTGGTGATCCTGATGGACAACACAGTGGCCATGCACTACCTCAACGAGCGAGGTGGAGTGGTGTCCTTTCTGCTATGCAGAGAACAGTATGACTGTGGTTCTGAGCTCTGGCTTCTTTCTGACAGCTGCCCATCTTGCAAAGAGAGCATATTTGTTCAAAGATAATAGCTGTTTTAAAATCTTTCTCTCCTGTATCTCTAAAACATTTGCGCCTTATAGCCCAACAATTCCACTCCATACAATGTTGCTGCTCTTGCCTGGCCTTATAGACCTCTACTGGCGGAAGGATCTATCTACCCCGAAACCTAATGAAGAGCCTATTAATAGCACCCAACTTCTGGACCACACTGTCAATTGCCTATATGTTTCTTCTACTTTTTTTAGGCGAATCGAACCCAAAGATAGTCAAAATATTTGACTTTCTTTAACGGTTCACCCTTAAAGCTGAAGGTAACGCTTGATGTTTTCTGTTTATGGCTGACATGGAGACTGTTTTTGACAAATTCACACTAAGGCAGTGTTTATCGCAGAAGAGGCTGAGGATTTCAAGCAGAGTGTTGATTCAGCTCGGGGTCTTCAAGATGAGCACTGCATCATCTGCATAGAGTAGGATGCCAGTTTTGCTACCTCCTATTACTGCGGCATCACAATCTGGATACTTTGCGTGAATTATCCCGATATTCTCCTGTGGTGTTCCTCAGGGTGCCTGCCTGTCACCTCTATTGTTCAATATATACATGTGCCCCCTTTTTGACCAGCTGGACAGCGTCGGTATCAAATATACCAACTATGCCGATGACATCCAGCTGGTCTTTGAACTCTCCGTTAACTTTGAGATGGATTCCATTTTCATTAATGATAAATACAATGTGATCAAGGAATGGATGTCGGTAAATTGCTTGGCATTGAACAAAGAAAAAATGAGGTAATGATTTTTGCCTATAGTCAAAGAATAAAAAAGTTAGACCCAAGGATTAGCCATTTCGCTATATCCGATTGTTATCCCAATAAGTCCCTTTGTCAAAACACTGGGTTTCATTTTAGACTCTGGGCTAACAATGAAGCAACATTTTAGCCATGTCCACGATGTCCTGTGCCTATGTTAACAAGCTGCTTAGACGAATAAAACCATATTTGTCTTCTGATGACCTCTCTTCTTTGGCCACAGCGCTGGTTAACTCTCAGCTTCACTATTGCAACAGTCTCCTCGCCGGCACATCAAAACATAATCTGAAAAGCCTCCAAATTGCCCAGAACAGCGCAGTAAGAGCTGTTTGCAATCCGGATCCATGGGAGCAGGTCTCAGACTCAACAAAAGCACTGCATTGGCTCCCTGTTAGCCAACGCATCACTCATAAAATACTCACTCTGACGTACAAATGCATGGCTGACAAGGCTCCTCGGAACCTCAAGAACCGGCTTTCTAAGGCAACTATGGGCATACCCTTCGCTCCAGTAGGGCCAATAAACCTTGTGTACGGAGACACAATCTGAAAAGTGTTGGTGGCACCTGGTTTCCAGATTATGCTTCAACGTTATGGAACTCTATTCCCCTTCAAATTGGGAATCTTCCTTGTCTCTAGCTTCAAGAGAGCCTTAGAAACACACCTCTTTAATTCCAGCGATTAGTTTTTCTTCCCTTGTCTGCCTGTTCCCTGGCTCGATCACCCTTCATCTTGTTGGACCAGGCTTTAGTCTTCCTGCGCACTGAGGCCTTTGGGCGTGTTGCGCATTATAAAAATGAAATGATAATAATAATAATCCTTGTCTGACCCCAGCTTTTACTTCAAATGGATCAGTTACATTCTCCATTGGTTCCATATCTGACTCTAGCCTTATTCTCACCATATAATAGTTTGATATCTGCCAACAGAGCACTGGGAATCCCCAGTTTTCCTAAAAGCGTCCGCAAGATCGCTCTATCAACACTGTCAAATGCAGCTTTGAAGTTTACAAATACCATGTGTTAGAACATTTTCCTCTGAACTACATATCTCTGGATTAGAGCAGATCCAATGAAGGCCTGTTCTATAGTTACAAACCTTTTCCTAAATCCTCCCTGAAAAGCTGTCACAAGGTTGCTACTCTCTACCCATTCTTCCAAATGTGCCAAAATTACCTTGGCGTACATTTTTTGTGCACTGTCCATGAGTGAAATTGGATGTTAATGTGCCGTTAGAAGAAATTTGTATGGCTGTAACTTAGAGTACCGTACATACATTAACAACACTATTCTGCCGATACCCAGACAAGGGTTGATTCACTGGTGGGTGAAGCAGTACTTCAGCATCTTCTTTCTGTGGGTTGTATCTGCTTAGAATCACATGCGCCCACCCTACCTCCCTGCAAGGAAGGAATGGGACAGTACAGAAAGCGTCATTCACATACTTCATTGCATTCCAACCTATACAGACGTCATGACAGAAAAACAAACAATCTAATGATGTCTATGTGCGATTTTAGTGCACTTCTCAGTGTCCCTTTATCTGAACTTGCAGCATGTGACTGGGTATTGGTGATTTAATTGGGCCAAACCTCAATCTAAGCATCTTGATGATCAAAATATATCATAAGTAAGTGATGCAGTCCGCCTCACTCTTGTATCTCATAACTGAGCTTGTCGGCAAGTAATTCTGGTTGCTTAGGCTTGTCAGTCTGGCTTTAAGAAAGGGGTTGGGACATCCCTAAACAATTATTTATTGGCACTGTTGGATAAGCAATCGAGATTGTGTGGTAGATCGATTTTATTTTTTTAGACTTCTTGGACATCTTGAAGGCTTTTAATTGTATAAATCGGTCTAAACTTTGGCAGAAAATGTTGCTTTTGGGTCGCCCGCCCGCCCATCCGCCCTGGTTAGCATTTTGCCCACTCTTCACAAGGATACAAGAATTAAGATTAGGCATTTCATCAACAAACCCACCCACGATAAGGGCCGCACATTAGATTGGATTTGGAAATCTTGCCGGATTTTCAATGCCCCTTGCCCTTGGTCCGTGCACCATATTATCGACTTCATCATCCAACACCCTAAGAAACCAAAGTCCACTGCACTGCCACCTTTGTTGGCACAAAGCTCATGCAAGCGTACTAAAGAATGCATCTTGCCATTGCTTGACACGCCCAATCTAGCCGCCTTATTCTAAGGATCTGAATATTTTGGCAGACATCTATGTCTCAACCCTAACCTCGGCAGTTTACACCCTGGCCCCCCTAGGTCCCTGTAGAGCTAAACCTATTGGGCACATGAACTCCAGGTTCACCCCTGACCTCATATAACTCCGAAACTTTAAATGGACTGCAGAATCTGGGTGACACACAACAAAATGGTGAAACACATGTCGAGAGAAGCATAAGATGTGTGATTAAAACACCTTTGAGAGACTTTAATCTTAGATTGAATATCATTTACTTTAAAAATTAGTATTTTTTGGGAATTTATCAAAAACATGCATATGGAAAACCAAAATATGTGAAGAGTTGTGAAGTAACACTATCTGTAAAATTGGAACAATTAAAAGAATACTAGCTTATCATCTGATCTTTTCATAAACTGTCTCTTTTGTCTGGCGCATTGAGAACAAATCACAATATTTTTCTTTTGTCTGATAATTAAATAGTGTGACAGCCACACTCCATTGGGAAATTTCTCTGCTTGACAACCACCCATACAGTGAACTTAAAAAAGGAGTCGCCAAGGTTTAGCTTTGTTTGGCTGCATCTTTTTTCATTATATTTGTGACATGGTCCATGGTCTGCAAAAGGTGAGGGCCAATCCTCCAAGCATTGGTTAGACTCAAATCCAATAATTAAACTGTCGACGACATGGTCATTTGTGACCTGACTCCGATTGGACTCCAAAGATCTCTGGAGTATTTAGACCTATATTTGTTGGGCCTAGATTTACATCTAAACACGGCTAAACCAAAGTCTTTGGTATTGAATGCTGAAAAGTTCCAAAGGAATAGGTTTTATGGCACATTGGAGGTATTGACCTTGAATTGTTAATCATTTCATATACTTTGTGAGCTATATAGACGCCAAAAGGGAAAAGCTGAGCATGTATAACATTTCTAGAGCCTTCTTTCTATCTGCTGCTAGAGAACTGTGTCAATTTGATTTTAAATTCAGTCATTTCTCAATTTGACCTGTTAGGTTATATTATCAAACATTGGTGCTGAGTTTCATCTTAGACCAAGAGGTAGCAAGGACTAAATCAGAAGCCATGCTCTGGCGGAAAGTGTTTTCTTTTCCTGTGCCAGTTTCCATGCCAGCAATATGTCTAGAGATGGGTATGGTCTCTCTAGAAGTCTGGGAGGACTGGAAAATACTGCAGATTTATAAACGTATTCTATCCCTACCGCAGGCATCATTATTTATAAAACTTCAAACTGAATTAACAAATAATCCATGTAAAACGTTGATGTCATGGAAAGTAAAATGTGATCAGCTTTTAATGAATATTGGTTCTACTGTGGAAGAACTGTGTGCAGCCCCAAGGAAAACGAAACAAAAACTATTTAGGAATGACTGGATTTTAAATAGAGACATTTTAATAAGGTATACTTGTTTTAATGACCATTTTTGTTGGTCTATTAAATCTTATAATGTATTTGCACCTTACCTGATGAAGCATCCCTCGTGTGATTTTAGAAATCATGTTTTATGGTTCAAATTAAATGAGCTCTTTATTGCTGATGTGGTAGGAGTTGGAGTTCGTATTGCAAAGGAAAAGAAACTGTGGTTTTATTGAATGTGGAAACTCTGAAACATTTATGTATTGAATGCTCTTGCTTATCTGAAAACCGTAGAGAAAAATTTAGTAGATTTCTGCACTGTCCTGAAAACATCTGACCTGTTCTGTTCTGGGTCTATATATGGAGAGATTTATTTTACCACTGCTGTACTTTGCGCTTTTAAAGAAGATGTTATACATTCTCTGTTATTTGAATGTTATGCATTGTTTTGTTTGTAGGATGTGCGAAAAGCTTTTATTCTTAAACTGTATTGCGCGGTAAATCAAATGAATAAAATGTAAAAAATAAAATTTAAAAAAAATTGGGTTTTTCTATACCAATGGCATCATCAGACAAGTCTTTGATTGGTTATAACCAGCGGGGTGCCAACTCTCTTACTTAACCATGAAACCTGATTTGCCTTTTTTTCCCATTCCAATAGATGGAAAAGCTACACATCCGCATGAAGCAGCTAAAGCGGCAAGTGGAGGAATCTGAAGAAGAGGCCACCC
Source organism: Ambystoma mexicanum (assembly GCF_040938575.1). Classification (NCBI taxonomy): domain Eukaryota; kingdom Metazoa; phylum Chordata; class Amphibia; order Caudata; family Ambystomatidae; genus Ambystoma; species Ambystoma mexicanum. The sequence continues at coordinate 1,341,372,563 of NC_090921.1, read as the reverse complement.
GTGCCAATAACAACAGGCGCCGATTGCAGCGTGAGCTGGAAGACGTAACTGAGACGGCAGAGTCCATGAATAGGGAGGTTACCAACCTCAGAAGCAGGCTTCGGTAAGGACACTGTGCAGTGCATTGCGGGGCAGACTGAAGATGTGTCAGTTTGCCATTGCACCCACCTCAGTATGGTATCCCGTTGCTTTCTCGACAGTAATTACTTTGTGGCAATTTACTACAAAGTAACTATTTCGAGAAATATGGGTATTTATGGGTTATACACGGGGTGGGAGGGGTAGTAATGAAGGGGAAGGAAGGCATGGGGATGACCCCAAAACTAAAATAAAACATTTAAAGTATGATTTCGAAGTAATTACTTTGCAGTAAATGACCACAAAGTAATTACTACTGATGAAATGGAACCCCCAGTACAGTGACAGTCCTTTCTTGACTGGTCTAACCTCAACCCCTACATTTTTGTCCTAGTTGTGCCCATACATTGAAAGTACTGCCCCATAGTCTATTATCTTACTTGTCTTGCTAGAAAAATAACAGGCCCTGCTGATCCTTAAATGATCATGTATAGAAGGATGTCTTGTTTAACCCTGATGTGTATTGGAACTGATGTGTACCAGAATGTCTGAAAGGTCTAATTGGAAAATTGTGCTTCAAAATGTTGTCAAGACGACCGGTTGCCTTGCAGGTTTGTTCTCGTCTACCTTGCTGTATATCTTGTGGGCTAGGCGGATAGCTAAATAGATGACAGTTGCACTGATAGCAGATACCTACTTTGATGAATTCCTGGTTTTTAGGTGAGCCTAGAGGAACATTTTTCTAGGTGACAACATTTCTATCCAGACAATGAACAGTTGGTTAAATATTATTTAAATGAGTGGCTGCTTTGGTGGGTGCCTCCAAAAGCGAATGCCTCGATAAGCTGGTGGCATGTTGCGAAGATGCCTAGTCGAATGTACACATGGACGGTGGAATTCCTAGTTGACCGATGGGGATGATTTGCCAATGATTATACTCTTTGCAAATAAGTTCCATCAATGTCAGTGCATGCCTCGAAATAGACATTTCATTACTTTCAGTACTCAACTGACCGTTCACCCTTGCTCAGAGAGATGGTTTTGTTTTCATCAAACTGGAGCAAATCCACCTTGAGTTTGAACAGAGCATAGATGTTTTGAACACACCAATAAAACTAGAGGCTGAGATCATGTATGTTATGGTTACCATTATAGTTCATAAACTTGGCATGACTGCGTAAACAACTTCAGGGGTTGATGGGAGAGCCGTTTAAGTTTGGGGTGTTTTCAGTGAGGCTTTTACAGACCAAACTCAGGTCTTGACTCAAATTGAGATGTGGATTGCCAGACAACAAGGTTGGGACTGGGTCAGAAGTATTGTGGAAACAGGATGTAAATCCACTCGTTCAGCTTTGAACAGTATATACATATGAATTGTTAAGACCCTAATTCTACCTGTACCACATTAAACCTCACATTAGCATATGCTGTTTTATTTATGCAACTATTTTTAATCAGTCACTACTCTTCTTCATCTTCCATCCATGTTTACACTTCTTGTTTTGTGTTCACTTATTTCTACTTTTCTCCTCTTCATCCTGTCCATCTGTCACTCATCTCTTCACCCTTCAAACCAACAGGAAGCTAGAGCGACTGCAGCGCAAGTATGTGGGCCCTCCACCCACCTGCATGAACGGTGTGCTGGCTGCTGATTGGCTTATAGGCGTATCTTAGTCATTCGGATGTAGGGCCTTAATTGGGTGGTTGTTGTGATGACAGGCAATGCCTGAACTAACTGCATTGTGGCAAAGCTTACTAGCCAATTCTTATTATTATTGTATTCATTGTTTATTGGTTACATTACTCATTCTACCTTAATAATATATATCGACAAAACACAAAAGTCATCATACATCTTTTAGGAAAGTACTAAAGAAAATACAGAATTTCACACAAAAAATAGAATTCCATATATCACTCTTAAAATCCCCACAATAGATAACATGGACATCTCTCACCCAATAACCCACCGTCATCAATTTCAATTAATATCAACCTATACTAATACGAAAACAGTCTGTACCCAGTGACATTAAGTTGTGCAAAGAGAAAGCTACTACAGTAATATGCAAATACAGTACCTTCCAAATTACCCCATCATGTTCAAAATACTGGAGCAGTGCAGTAATATGAACGTGTGCAAAGCAGCATAGTTCTTTAATCTAAAATACATATTCACAATGCTCTAAGCTATCGTCAATTACTTTGAAACCAAAGAGCAACCCAACTCCCTTTGGGCTAAATGACGACTTCTCATAACGTTTACCACTGCTGTGGCCATCGAGATAGGTTGTCCACCTAAGCATTTAAGCCGAAAACCATCCCTATCCATTGTGGTCCCTTTAGCAAATAGTTTTCTAAAATGGATTAGCCTCCAAACACTCAACGAAGGACAAGAGGCCACACGATGCTCAAGCGTCTCTAAGGTTTTCCTATCTTTACAGAATCTGCATTTTGCCTCTTCCTCTGAGAGCTTTTTACATCTAAAAGATATTTTACCCCTAAGGAGGAGATTCCGGCGTAACCTTATAATCTCCCGCCTAACCTTGGGGCATGGTAACAATTTAAAATAAGCAGCTTGATCCCCCAACCTCTTATGTTCAAGCACAAGGTGTCTCAAGCTCACAAACCCGTGAAATGCAGTAATCGTTCTTCACCAATCGGACACATTCTGTTTTACCCTCGTGGGTTCTATTATTAGGTCTGATTTAGTCAAATTACAACTAACGAGTAGTTCATTACACTTCAACCCAAAGTCTCTAAACACTTTCACTGACTCCTCCTCCATTAAGGTGCCCAGGTAGCCAATTGTAGAAAAAACATCTTCATTTCATTGTTTGAGTACAGGGTGAAGTTGTCACTTCCCAAGAACTGAGTGAAATGAGTGGATGCATTATTGTGGTAGGGGGAAGAGTAGTGTTTTGTCTCATCTAATGCCCTTTTGCTTTACCTTACACACTTCAGCTTTCATGCAGTCAGATTTTCTTGTAAAAGTGTGCATTTAGTCTGATGTTCCAAAACTGCACAAATAATTATAAAATCTAAGGAAAGTTTATTGTAAATCAATAAACGCCAGCAGATAAGGTTAGTCAAGGCACACTTGCTCACTAAAAGGGCAGGATTCCTATTTTTGAGAGAGTTCAATAAGTATGCTATAACGAATCGAGTACATATGATGTGGGCGGGTGTCTGGGAGAAAGCCTGGAGGGTCTAAGGTTATGATGAACGTTAGTGAAAGACCCAAAACACTGATGGACAATTAATACACAGCTTGTTAAGCCATGTTGGCCATTGTGAAATTAGTGTTGGCTCCTGATGGAAGTCATTTAATATACCAAATGTCTGATTTATATGCTCCAAGCGATACACACTAATTTCACCACAGACTTTCCACGCCCGCTCATTTGTGAGAATCTTGTAGAAAGCATTATAGTATTCCATGCATGCCAAGATGGTGGCCTGATTTGAGCTCCTAAGCGGACAACAGCAGGCCCATGACGAAAATGTCAACCGGGTTTGATCACATCCATTATCTGAGGTTACATGATGTGCAAGTTGTGGTTATAAATGGTTCCTTAATTGTGCACCTTCAACGCACCCTAGACTAACCTCAGATGACCTACTTTATCTAAGATCATTGCACAAAAATGCTTTTTCCCATCTTTATTATGTCAATGGGTGGTTGTGAGCCAGACAGGCTGACGGGGATCAACATTTTTCAGCTCTGTATCTGTTTTTAATCTAAGTACTTGTATTGCCTCCTAATTTGTTCAACTAGTGACCCTGAGTGGCAGAATTGCTGCCTCACTAGCCCAAAAGGTAAGTAACCTTTTGAAAAATGCTTTTCAGTAATCACCCCATCGTAAAGCAGGTCTCCTCATGCCCTGCCATGTCCTCCATAACTTGCAGCGCTCCCTCATGTGGAGCACTTTGTATCATTCAAGTCCATAAGGTGTATAGGAGCATCCTCCACTGACACTGTTAGTTCTTAGACCCATCACAAAAGCACAGCCTATTTGCAAAGTACCAGATAAGTGTGAGACCTTGTTGCATTGCCAGATTGAAGACCATTTGTGACATGCGTCCAAATCCAGAGAGTGGCAGGCCCAAAGCACATAGCATTGGTGCAGGATGCTTTTAAGACTGTGGGGGCTTTCACAGCAGACTGCCGAGTGCCTAGAAGTAAGATGCAGCATATATTTGAGTTTGTAGGACTTTCTATACTTTGCTGCACTAGGAGATCATATTTTAAAGGAGAGTCTGGACAAAAATGGGCAGAGGAAACAGCTTCTCTCCCAGATTTGAAAAGTTTTAAAGATCTACATTTTTCGTCTGAAAGCAGACCTTGGACAGAGTGGAAAAAGAAGGGACACACAAACTACCAATTGGGAAGGGGTAGAGTCAAAAAGTTGGGAAAGCGAGAACAGCTGAATAATTAGTGCAAAAGAGAGTAATGTTGCAGGAGAATGAGAAGTTCCAAGTATGAAGAAGGGACTGCTGAATGGAGAAAAAAAAGCTGCCAAGGGACAGGGTGAGCAAGGCAGCTATTGTGATGATATGGTTACTCTTGCATCCCACCCTGTTTCCCCCACACTGAGATATCTGGCAACCTTTGACTGGAGACTGAAGCATGGACAGCACAGCCTTTTAGAATTAAACCATACCTCTATAACAAACTGGAACGTGTGACTATGTATTAGGCCTCCTGTGACAAATCGCAGGTATTAGTCCCTTCTCCCCAAGGGGCTATGGAGGTGAGTCAGCTCTGCAAAATCCTCTCTAGGGGTTCGAGGCCAGTGGGACCTCACCGGGAGAGACTCCCCCTTTTGGGTACAAGGGCTTTGATACTGTGAGGAACTCCTTAAATCAACTACCATAGCCTCATATATGGGGCTATCTTCTATGAACAGTAGTGCGACAAATTTATGTTTGGTTGAAGACAATGTGAAAAGAAAGATATATAGAAGAAAGGAAGATTTCTCTTTAACCAGAGACGTGTATTTAACTGTGAGGAGTCCGCAGAAAGAGAGGAGAGTGTTATATTCAGGGGAAGCCCCCTGACATCATCACACCGTGTGAAGTCAGAGTGAAGTCAGGTCATGCTATGTTATGTTATCTTCATTTATATAGCGCACGGTCGCCCAAAGACATCATGGCGCTGAAGAGGGAAAACTGACCAGTTGGCAAAAGCCACAGAGTAGAGAGCTAGAAAAGGGTAGTCTTAAGTGCTCTTCTAAAAGCAGGGTGGTTGGGAATTTTCCTCATTACAGAGGGTAGACCATTACAGAGGTTGACCGCGGCTATGGAAAAAGCCATACCACCAACCCTAGTATGGTGATATCTTGGAACAACAAGAAGATCCGCAGTGGAGGAGCGTAGGTCCCGTACTGGAAGATAGCGAGAGAATTTGGCCTGCAAAAACTCTGCCCCTTGACCGTGAATAGCCCGGTGAACTATGCACAAGGCCTTGAAGCAGACATGCTGTCTAACCGGCAGCCAATGGAGTGAGCAGAGCACCGGAGTGATGTGAGCTCTATACGGGGTGCCCATAGCGAGCCTCGCTGCCAGATTCTGTTTAGGTTGTAGCCGCTGTGCCAGGCCAATAGGCTGCGACAGATACAGCGAGTTACAATAATCCAAGCAGGAAAGAACTAGTGCTGCGACTACCGGAGGGCGCAAAGGTTTGGGTATCATAGGTAGAACCTTCTTCAGAACCCTGAGTTGGTAGTGGCCTGCTTGGCACACAGCCATGACTTGATTTGACATGGAAAGGGAGGCAGAGAGAATGACACCTAGGTTTTTTACCTTACTAACTGAACTGGGGAGGGGACCCAGAGAGGTGGGTCAGAAGGTAGTGGCCCACAATGAGGGATCCGGGGAACAGCCCACCACCAACACCTCGGTCTTGTCGCTGTTGAGCTTGAGCCAGTTATGGTCCATTCAATCGAAAAGGTGCTCAAACAGTCACAAAGGCACGACAACACCTCTACTCGATCCTGATCTAAACGGATCAAGATTTGGGTGTTGTCGGCGTACGAGTAGCAGTTGAGGCCGTAGGCGCGGATAAGGCATACCAGTGCCCAGATGTAAATGTTAAACAAGATCGGGGACAGTGAAGAACCTTGCGGGACACCACAAGTGAGAAGACAGGGTGAAGAAAGGAACGGAGGCATGGCAAGAGTCTGGGTGCGGTCTGGTAGAAAAGAGGTGAACCAAGCAAGAACCTGGCCAGATATTCTGATTTGTGCCAGGTGTGACAACAGGATGGGGTGGTCGACCGTGTCGAATGCGGCCGAGAGGTCCAACAGAATCAGTGCCCCAACCCCACCTGAGTCAACCAACCTGGACATATCACCCTGCACGGACACAAGCACGCTTTCAGTGCCTCTGCCTAGTCGGAACCCTGCCTGTGCAGGATTGAAGACCTTAGAGGATTCCAAAAAAGAAGATAGTAGAGGGGTAATTAGTGATTGCAACAATTTGGAGAGAAAAGGGAGCATGGAGATAGGACGAAGATTAGCAGGGACCATGGGGTCGAGTGAGGGCTTCTTAAGAAGGGGAACAACCCTCGCAGATTTCAACTCTGGGGGGACAAATCCTAATTGGCAGGAATTATGTATTGCTGATGTAAGTTCTGCCAGGAGATCAGGGGCGATCTTCTTCATGATTTCAATAAGGATAGCATCCGCAGGGAGGACGATTTGATTCTTTGAATAGCAGCTAGGACTCCATCTCAGTGAAAAGAGGGATGGTCGACCAGTTGGCGAGGGATTCAGTGGCGGGAGCGGGCAGCAACTTGGTGGCATTAAAGGTTGATGTAGCCAGGGATTTGGCGATATTGGTGTTAATGACTTCTATCTTATTAATGAAGAAAAGAGAAAGATCATTGCCCAGTTTTTGAGACGGTTTAACCCTGGAAGTAAAGGTTTCAGAGGAGGCTAGTGACTTCACAATGGAAAAGGGGGTTTTAGGTTGACACAATGCTGTTTCGATCTTATGGCTTTGGCAGTTTTAATATCAGCCAAGTAGATTGAAAGACGAGACTTATAGGATTCTCTAAGATCGAGATCATAATTTTTGCGCCATTTACCTTCCGTCTGCCTTAACTTCAGGCGGGCGGCTTTAAGTTGTTCAGAGAACCATGGTTGGGAGGATAGCCTGCGACCCTAAACCAATTTCAACGGAGCACAGATGTCTGCAGCGTCCAGGAATTGTTGAGAAAGTGACATCAGCAAAGGTTGCCTTAGAGGGGCACAGTTAGTAATTATTTGGGCGCAGAGTACTTTAGCTTCAACCAATCGCCATGAGCGTAGAAGACTGTTCAGGGGTAGGAGGTTAGTGGGGGGCTCACAGACTTGAATGCACAGGTTACTAAATGGTGGTCAGACCATACCACTGGTTCGATAATCCCAGGGCATAGCAGTGAGTCATTCGAGAAAACCAGGTCAAGAGTATTACCATGAATGTGGGTAGGGCCTTGGACCAGTTGGTGTAAATCAAGATCAAATAAACTGGTCATGTCATGGTGCCTGCGACTTTCGAAGAGCCAGAGAAACATAGTGGAAGACGGCAGAGCCCCGCTGTATGCCACCGCAAAGGAAGCAGTACAAGAAGGAACAGAGAGAAGCAATACATGGTAGTGGCGTGACCACACTTGCAGAGTGGTGGGCAAGACGCCAGAGGAACAGCACAGAGACTACTGAGATGGAAAGCCTGAACAACTTCCGATCACCAGCGTCTATAGAAGACAGGCGTTGGGTGAGGAACCGAAAACAGGAATCCGAGCATTGAGAAGAGCGAGAAGCAGTACCTGAGCGATAGCCGAGCCCTGAAACCTTTCCCTGCACAGCGAGAGTTACCAGCGGAATCTGGAATAGCAGAGGGCCACCAGGGGAATCATTATATGCCTGAAGAAGCTTTTCCCAGTCTTCATGATAAGAGCAAAAATATAAAACGGAATGATTGGAACTGTGAAAACACAAGAAAGCAAATAACAACCCGGTCAGGGAAGACCAGTGGCACTTGAAGAGAGAAACTTGTCCCCGTCCTGAGGACAAGAAAGCATTGAAGTAAGTAGGTTACAAGGGATGAGAGCCATATATAAAAGAAAGATTTAACCAACCCAGATGGGGAGCCAATGGGGACTGGGAACGAATGCCCTGGGATTAAGGGCAACTACCCTTTATCTGCAGAGAGGAGGGTTGGAGAAAGTACAACCCAGAAACACATAACAGGAAAGATGAAATAAAGCTCGCCACTGATAAAAGAGCAGACAGCCTCAAAGAAAGCCTAAAAGGGAATCAAGGCAAACGTTATTTAGGAAAGCCTGAACAAAGAGACTGGGAAGAACATATATGTGATGACAAGAGTGTGAGTAACTTCTGGAAGGAAAAGTACTCCAAAGACAGGCCCACAGAAAGCACGAGACCCAAGAGTCATTTTGAAGGACTACAAGAGTTGAAAAGGGAGACTATCAAAGGAGATTACGCTAAGAATTATACGGTCCAAAAATAAACCCGTATAGAAAAAGACTAGTCACGAAGAGAAGAGCACGGGAAGAAGAGACATTCTCTTGGCCTATTTACTTTAGTTGTATTTAGTGGTAGGTTCAGATAGTTAGTTTGACCAAGGACATATTTACTTTGGACTTCCTGACATCTGACAAAGCACCTTTAGATAGGTAGGGTATTCCCTTTGGCATTAGGGAGAGATAGGCATTATTCGTATTATTGTTATTGAAGAGAGAACAGAAAGTCCTCAATGTGTCTGACTCCTTCTTCCGACCCACCACAATCCTCTGGCTTCTCTCTTCTGTGGTAGAAGTGCAGCGTGTGTTGTGCCGAATGCATGAATATCTTCTGGCCCCAACACATTTTTCTCAGTACGTGTAAGCATTCACACTCTTGGTCTTGCCTTGCTTCTTTTTCTTTCCCGCTTATGCTTAGAGTTTCCAGCTTCAAATGTCTCCTGTGCATAGTTCTTTCCATTGGTGGACCCTTACCACCTTTGCCTGCTGTCCTTCTGCCAATCTGTTTCTGGGATATTGCACTGCATGCTTTTCTCGATGGTCATATGTTGTCTCCCTTCAACCATCACTGCAGCTCGTTATGCAGTGCAGGAAAAATCGGGCAGGTAAACACTTTGTTTCCTAATTTATAAGCCGGCAATAGGTTTCAGATTCACTTCAATGGTCAGAGCTCTTTGAGCCCTCACTTAGGCTTCCAACACATATCCCAGTGGTCTATTAGACCTCTGATTCCCCCAAAGAGTAAACAGGACCTATCGTTGCTGCACCTCTAGCTGAAGGTCACTCCAGCCCTCCTGTCATTAGTGCAACATGGTCACCAGCATTACCAGTGAGGATTTGATGCTTAGAATTCTAAGCATTAAATCGACTCCTTTCCAGCACACATGCTGCATTACCCATGGAGAGTAGTGTTATGCATGGACCGACCCCCACAGTCCTCCCATGCAAAGTTCTTCTCACGGGAGGTCCTGACCCGCAGGTATACACCAGACCGATGAGAGTTGCCAACCAGGGGTAAGATTATCAAAACTTTGCCATGGTTTGAATAAATTGAGCAAATTAACTTACCACCAGTTATGTTGCTTGTACATAGTCGGGAATTGAGCAAACCAGTTTTCCACAATCTGCATTATCTAAAAGTGTTTACACTAGGACAAAAATGAAGCAGGCTGTTTTAATTTGCTGTATTTGCTGCATACCATAAAAAGAGGTATTGTGAACATATATTTTTAGGTTACACAACAAACATTCTACATGGGTACCTTTCCTGTATGATGTCATGGATAACAAGGTTAAAACAGGTACTGGCATCTACACCTCCAAAGAGTGATTCACCTCCTATACAGTCTTGTCAGAGTGAGGGATTGAACACTTGAGCCCCCTACTCTTTCTATCCAGACAAACGAGGCTCCTTCTAGGACTCATGCGATTCCACACGCGTATGCGCCTGGTCAGCCAGGCCCCAAGATACTGCACCACCTGTGCCTCCAAGAGACCCAGCTCTGCAGGGCTCAAGGGAGGATTCTCTTGGTGTAGCACACTCTCTTAACACCCAGGACACTGGCAATGAACTTGATAAAGAGTACCCTATAAACAGGACTGTCTTTAACTAAAGCTTACCACAGGGCATATGGCAGAGGCCACACACATCCCTTTAGATCAACAGAAAACTGGAGGTCAAGTGTCTACCCATTTATGAAGAGAAGCTCTGCCTATCTTCTCAACTTCCAGCACAGTTGTAATTATAGGTAGTGATCCTGTCTAAAGCCAAGTCCCTCTCCTGCCACAACTCATTAGCGACTACTCCCTACAAGGTGCACACGTGTCTTGACATTAGAAAACATGCATATTCGAATGCTTCCTTCTGTTCTGGCAGGCTTAAACTGATTCCGTGTTGGCCACGTGTAAACTCCTTATACAGAATGATGCATTGGCCAGGTCATGAATGGGGTTCCATGGAATCTGCAGGGCCCTTTTCTAGATGGCTCCACCAAGGTTGAACATTTAACCATGCAGATGCTCAACCCACTTCGCAAACCACCAGGAGGACACAGCAACAAGTCCCTGTGTGACGATGCTAGACGCACAAGGTGATTACAAGCCTCCAACCTCCATCAAGTGACACAGGAGAAGGGAATTCACCTGCTGCTTGATGTAAAGTTGCTCTTCAGCCCTTCCACAATCATGGCATCAATTGTAAGACAAATGCCATCGTGGCCAAGTACTTCTCTGTGATAATTGAGACTGCTGCTATGCCTTCTACCTCAAACAGAATCAAAACACAGACTCCTTCCCTGGTTTCCCGCCGGACCAAAATCCATAAAACTGATATCGTTTTTGCAGCTCATTCATTATGAAGCCTAAAATGTGGTTATGAGACACCTGTGGAGGCGGTTCCAAAGAGCTTACACGCACCCATCCCTTCCTCTTCGGGGCCACCCTACCGGCCCCCTCCAATGTGCTCCATCCTGCTGTGGAACAGCTAATGGAGGAAGCCCGTGAGCTTCTGAATAATGGAGGCAATAGAACCTGTCCCCCACTCGCAGGTGATATATTTTCTTTTTTAACTATGCAGTGGAAAAGATTTGCACGGCAGGCCTGGGTAACTTGTAGAGGCGTCTTGCCCTGTCTTTCACATATCATATCATGTCGGTGAACATATCAAAGTCAACTCCCAAATATAGAATACAATACCTTTAGTGTTGTATAGAATTCTGTAGTGCCCTGTTGTCGCCTCTTCTCAACCTTTGTACCTCCACCCTCATGTTTCAAAGGTGTCCGTGTTATCTCCCTTCTTGCCTTCTAGTGGCCCCTAGTGCCAGACTGCAGCTGACACTCATGCAGCTGAATCTGGCAGAGCGATTGCATTATGAACTGCTCTCTGTCTTACTGAATGTTAATTTCAGAGGTCAAAGTCAACTTTAAAGGTTGCACTCCACAACATCACCGCTTGCAGGGAGTTCATTATGCTCTCATGATCTGTCTGTGGCAAAAATTATGGATTTGTAAGAATTCGGTTAGGGAGCAACTCTGGGTTCTCTATGGATCCACAACCCTCTATGGAACATAATTGTATTCCTTATTGTTTTTTCTGTCACATAAGTAATTTGAGTAAGAGTACAATTGTTTCTTATTCAACAAAAACATTGAGACTAAACTATTTAAATATGAGATGTCCCAAAAGGAAAGGTAGTAGGGATAAGCCATAGCTTCACGACCTAAAACAAGCAGAGGGTAATAAAACTGAGTAGAATCAAAAAAGAAGGGAACTGAAATGGGGAGACAGAAACCCTCAACATGTTTAAGCCATGAGCAAGACACATAGCAGAAGGGCTCTATAAAGGTGGGGCAGTCATGTGAGACTGGAAACGGAAGGTATAATGTGTACACTAAAGCAGGATATACATAAGACTGATACATTTCCAAGAGTCAGGTCGGAGAACATGTAGAAAGCTCAACATCGGGAAGAGTTAACGTAAGCATCAGCCAGAAAGTAAAGAATGGTACGAGCAAAGGAGCAAGAATGACATCAGGCAGAAGAATTAAGAGTATCAGCAACAAGTAGCTGATTACAGGCTACACTCTGGTGAGAGAACCAATGGCAAAGCCTGGAGCTCGTGCAGTTGGGGTACAAATGAGGAGGCAGAAGGTAATACGGTATGGATTTCTAATAAAGAAAAGGTAAATAGAGCTGAGCGTGACTACCAGAGGGAGCTGTGAAGAATTCACTACAGTAGCAGAAAGAGGCTTTACATCAGTGTTACACCTGGAAGTGGCCAACAAGGGCAAAGGCAGGTCATCCAGTACTAAGTGAAGTAAAGAAGAATTGAAGGGGTCCCCCTAGTTGACCGAAAAGTTAATATAGTTCATCATTACCCCCCCGCTGCAATGGGTGCCTCCTGCTGGAAATTGTAGATCAGTTTGGTCTTGGGAACGCCAGTTGATTATATGTGTTGTTATTTGTCTTCTCGTGAAGTACCTTTGAGCAGTGGAAAATTACATCTAGGAATTCTCTTGGTGTAATTAAGAATACCAACAGACCCCACTAGGGACTATTGGACGCAATTAAGATACTGAAAGCAGTTCTGAGGTATAACTCCAAACAGCTGGAATGTCCCGCAAGGTGACACTGTCTAAAATAACTCTATGTTTTATGTAATAATTTTAGTCTTGATGTTTCTCCTTCCAGGCGTGCCCCACTACAGTTCACCACTAGAACCATTCGGCAGGTCATCCGCTTAGAAGGAGTATCTGATGAGGAGACGGAGGATCACGAGGGAGATGCCGCCTCCAACCACCACCATTCTCCACAGCAACCCTCAGCTCAGCAGGAGTAACAAGCCCAGAAGAGGAGTCAGAGGGCGCCTTCTTCCCCCTCCAGATCAACAACGCAGATAATGGAATATTTCTGAAAGACCACAAAGCGGCAAACGGTTAAAGGCTATTATGAAGAAACGGTGCGCTGGCACACTTACCATGGGGAAGAATGCAAGACCTTCGAAACCCCTCACACTTCAATCACACACACATTTAAATATGCTACTCCCTCCATCGACAAAACCCTAGCCACCAATACCAATGAGCACTTTACAAGGAACAGCACCATCCGTGACTGCGGATCAGTCTTCCTTGCATTTCCTCGACTAGGAGATGGCAAACACTACAAGATGTGCAGTGGAGACGCAATCCCGTGCCATTCAGGGCACATCAAGGATGGAGAGCTGGAATTAGGGTGCCTTACCTACCCCATTCCATGGGGACACTACACTCTTAACACAGTTCATGACAGGGGCAGAATATAGGATTTTTCTAACCATGTTTGCATATGAAATATTTGTTATTGCCTATTTAGAGCTTGTGTATTCCAATCCAATCCAATGCTTTGTTTGTCTCTGTTCTCCTACACACAACTATAGTATGCCTAATAGGTATCCAAACATTTGGTGTAGCAATGAAAATAAAATAAGGCTGTCATGATAGCATTGCAAGGATGCTGCCTTTTATTTACATTGTTATGGACATTTTGGGCCACTTGAGGCCATTTTTAGTGCAGGCGTTCAAGGACTCTAAAAGGCATGGAGTGATGCACAATACAAAGGCAGATTGTAGTCAAATGTTTCCAAGTAGGCATCGGTCCCCAAAACTCCTTCAGAGTGGGACTCTCTAGTTCTTTAAACCCTAAATACCTTTTTCCGAGGCTCCCAGTTGCCTTTTGCATATGGTGGCTATCAGGATTTGTATATATATTGTTGGCATAAGAAATCATGTAAAAGAAAATGGAGTCATTCGGAGTCGCGGTGCGTAGTTAATGAGGAAGAGACAAAAGTAGTCCTTTGCACAGGAAAAATAGAGCCATTCAAATTGTCAATTACATATTCCTCTTGGATTTATCCTAATTGTTTTTTTCTTGAGGCCATCTAGGGCATAGTTTTGTTGTGTAGGCCAATAAACGCATATTTTGATTTTTGGACGAAATTCCTTAGGTTTTAAAAAAAATCGTTTTTTTTTCATGTACTCCACCCCATGAGTCCATTCATATGGAGCTCCTTGGGTCTAGGATGTACATGTTAAAGATACAAAACACAACATAATATAACTTTGAATTACAACTTACCTGGTGAATACAGTGTGGGTTCTGTTCTGTGTCTTGTGAACTGTTGGAAAACACTAAGTTTGGAATTGTTCTAATAGAAAGCCTTGATTACCATATATTTGCACACAAAAGGTGCCCAATTGACAAAGCTAATTTGCACATTCAAAGCCTAAAACTACAGAACGTGTCAGTGTTGCAAACTTGCTCAATTCATCAAAAGAAAAAATGAAAATCTGCATGAACATTTCATTGCCATACTTGTGTATACATTTGTACATTTGGGGAAATATACAACCCAGCGTAAATCCATAGGCGGGAAAGAGACAGAACGCTGATTACACAATTTGAAAATGCATCATGGGAGTGGCAAATTAAGTGACCAAGGATAGACAATGCCAAATGGTGATGCTCCTGCAATGGGAGCCAGGCCCAGAGAAAAACAATGGCGACTAGCAAAATAGTAGCACATTTCTTGCTCCTGTTCTCAATAGTCACCTTTCCAAAAACGGAAGGATTAAAAGGATTTGGAGGGAGGTCTTTTCATGCACAAGGCGCTTACCTCTGAATCGCCATTCTATTGCATTGGGGCCTCCCGGCCGAATGAAAATACTGCAAAGTCCTAGACAAGTAGCACTTCAGAAAAGAGAACGGTCCTAACACTTGTTAACCAACTATGAGGTTCCCCTCAACAGATACCCCTCCTATTACCGAATTGCCCCCAACACTGAGAGCACTCTGGAGCAGTCTGATATGATTGTGATTGCTCTATTAGTACCCTGGGATGATGTTTGTTGTTGTGATTGTCTAAACTCTTGAGTTGTAATGCTTGATACGGCTAGGAGTTTCCACAGAGTCACCTGCATCACCTGGACCGGCACCTATCCCGTGCCTGCACAGAGGACATCATGCTGCCTCACAGGTCTTCATTGTTGCAGTACTGAGTCTCCCGGGAACCCTGAACTCCCCATGCACTTCTTTCCCACCTCTAATACGAATTTAGCCTATATAGGCTGGAAATACACATTCATGCAAAGCCCACATTAGAGTTTAGAGGAGGCATTAATCAAGGGAGTTGCTGGAAGAGGAGGGCAGTAATGGAAATGGTTGCGTATAAGGTTCTATGTTATTTCGTCCACCACTTTTTCATTGTGGGACTTTTCATCGCCGACCCTTTCATCGCCAACATTTTTATTTTTTTATTTATGGGGGCGCTGCGCCCCCCGAAACCCCTCCTTACTTAAATAATCATACCCCAACCCGCACAAACAACCCCCCTAAAAAAATATATATTTTTTAAAAAGTGTTGGCGATGAAACGGTCGGCGATCAAAAGTCCCACGATGAAAAAGTGGTGGACGAAATGCGTGTATACGGCTTATAAAGGGTTCATAGATGGTGTCCTCGCATTGTAGCAGACACATTTGGTATATTAACCCTGAATACGATGGACTCATTCATGGTAAATGTCTTCCTATTTATATCCAATTTATTACCAGCATTTACCCACTTTCCAGGTTTATTTTGGCCGATGAGGGAACCAAGGCCCCTGGAAATAATGCGATCTGCCCAGAGTTACAGAATGTTGTTGAGTGGGGGAGTTGGGATTAAAACTTCTCTGTTGGGGATGATTGACAATTTGGCCATTTGGCTACACTTCTTCAAAAGACTCCAGATATAACTGGTTCAGCCCTTCTCTGTGTTGCCTGGTAAAAGAGGGTGGGTGGCTATGTAAATAGAGTGTGGAAGTGTATTCTTTTGGCAGAACCGGCACATAATATGTTGTAGAATGTTGAGGGCATTTCAAAGGCAACACACACATGCAACTGGAGCGGCCTGAGGGCACGAGTTCCATTCTCTGTACAGACGCTACCCTTCTCCTGAGAATCTTTACTTTATTGGCCATGATGTTTTAGTCTAATGTTTCTGTCTTAGTTATAATTATGTTTCATTTGAGTGTGTGCAAGGGCTGCTAATGGTGTTTTAAAGATTTTTTAATTTTTTATGTATTTCAGATGCAGGATGTTCTGTTTGTTTACTATGTATATATACTGTTGGATATGCCAATTAAGGTTTTTATGGGTTGGATCAGAATATGCATTTGTGAGCATAAAGCTCTTAGCAAGCCCTGGCGGCACATCTGTGTAGGCTACGACTTTAAGAAACCTTGAGCCTGAGGCCCTTGTATACAAACCATAGAGTGAAGGGGCGGTTGATGATATTGGTGGTGGGGTCTCTCCTTTCTGTTGGTGGTACAGCGCTTTATTTGGATTTATCGGCCAAGCTCCACTCCACCAATTGCTAAGCCTTACTAGCCAGCTCCTCCTATTGTTGTCAGAGCCATCCCCTTTTTGCCTATATTTCTTCAAAATGTTTCTTTTCCTGATGTTTTGACAATAGGATTACAATTCTTCCAATTAGAAGCAAACTGGCCTTTCGGCGAAACCAGGTGGTTTCTTGACTGACTTGTATTTCTGAAAGGCACCTAGGACCAAGACCATATCGGTGCATGTTAGGCTGTGTCCAACCCGCATTCCTTTATGCCCAGCCCTATCCATTTTTTCAGGGGGGTCTAGCTCATTAGCCATGATTCATATATCCTCTAGACCCGAGTTGATGAAAATCTAGTTTCCCCAGATATTTGCAGACTCTCCCTGATTGGAGTTCCCATACTGTTCTATCTGTGTCTAAGGTCCTTGCTGACTCAGAGTCTGCAAACTCTTTAGAATTAAACCCCCTTGTTCTCCCTTGCTGCTCTCATATGTGCCTGTGCGATTCCTGGTATTTCAAGAGACAATTTAATTATCTACCTTGTTATCCAGTTGACCAAAACAGTGCATTCTCAGAGCTTGCAATCTACTGTTTTCTGTCAAAAAGCAAGACCGACCCAGGAGGAGTGAGTATTTTTTGTCACACACAAAGCCGTAGATTAGACCATAAAAACCCAAACTGGGTAAAATAGTTTACAAATGCATTTCAATTTAAAATCTTTCAGTTAGGAAATCAATTCAGAACACTGGATTTCAATTTGTATACAAGATTTTAATCTGGAAATTTCTGATTTTCATTTTGGAATTTTGTGTTGTAATTTGAAATGAAGTATAGATATATTTTGTATTCTGAAATGCATTTACCCATCCTTATTTAAATCACAAGTTCCCTACTTGAAGCTTCGGTGCTGCATTCTGATCCAGTATTCTGTTTCAATATTTCAAAATGTTACATGCTATTTCATTTTTGAATATTCTTTTCTAATTTGGATAAAACATCTTCATTCATAATTCTATATTGTTTATTCAAAATGTGAGTTTGTCTGATTGATGAATTTTGGTAACCAAAAATTCAAATCATCCGCAATTCTTATAGTCGACATATCTGCCCACTCATAGCTGTGCCGTTGATACAAACATGAGTTCATGATATCGAGAACAATAACTGTGTGCACCTGTGAAGTGCATAACTCTTCAATTGACTGATGCCTGAACCCGTGCAATGGACTATTGTGGCCTGGAATTGTGAAATCTCCAAAGGACTTCTGGAAACCTTTCAAGATCTTACTACTCAGCAGTGGAAACGTGTTCTCCTTACTGGCATTATCCCTTCAAATGTCGAGACCTCTCTGTTGCTCTTTTAGACCAACATTTTTTTTTAAGTTATAAAAGGCCTTATTTTGATTTTCTTTTCTTTAAGGTATGGAGCAGCAGCAAAAGCTCCTTTTAAAATACTGATGGTGTGTGGCTTATAATAAAATTTCATCTCGGATAACGTAAATAGTCTGTGGTCCATTTCTGCTTTGCCCAGAGGCACCACTTGCATTTCAGGGCATGGCCATCAATTCATCATTGTTAAAAGAGGCCAGATAACGGTAAGTGCTTTTTTTTCTAATTGATAATATCATCAAAGTCGACAAGAAATGTTATAATGCAATTAGTGCAACAAATCATCAATTTGTCAGTTAATTTGATTTAATTTGATAACCTTCTCACAACACTTTGTTCAAATCCATTTGAAAAGAGGTACTTCCATCATTTCAATCAGTTTAGATACCCTTCTCTGCCAGCAGTCATCCACGCCCTTGACATGGGTTTGTGTTACTTTAGGTAGGCCACATTGCACAAGAATCCCATTTTTCTGGTGCCACTGGCTTAACCGGTATTGGATGGCGTTCAGCCTAAACATTGATTTACATTAATGCAACCAAAAAGTGCCCCTGAGAACATCTTCTCCACATCTCGCAATCTGCCCCTGGCTGTAGAAACGAATTCTTGTCATTCCTATCTAGTACTTCTCCTGGTAACAATTCCCTGCTATTTAGACAACTCTAGTAGTTCAAAAATTCAACCCCTTCCTTACCTATTGATTCCTTCAAAAAAACACCCAATGACCTTAGGTCTGCTAATGTCCAATGGATTTTCTTTTCTCTAGAAGCTTCTCACTTGTGAGTATTTGAAGAAATGTTGTGGCAACCCTGCCCATACTCTGTTTTACTACAGTCACAGCTGTGCATAGCCTGGTCCCTATAAAAGCACCGTAGTGTTAGCATTTCTCTGTGGACCCAATGCAGTGTGTTAATTGTTGGTTATATGCGATCGACTGTTGCTCGTAGGGGCTTAGTGTTTGAGCATGCATTTTGGGATGTAAAGGCAGATAGTTGGTTACACAAGTGACATTGAGAGGACTGTGAATACATTGCATTTGTTTCTTTACAGCTCTAGAGTTCTTTGAGACCGTGCAGGAAATTCAGAAAATAGAGACACTTGCAGGAAGCATGGTGACCCTCATGCAGCGAATGTTTATCATGGCATCGAGTTTACGGAGTGTATCACAATGTTCTGATATTTGCTTCCGATTTACGGCTTTACTGCAGATATTAGGCTCTTATTAATTCATAATTCAATTCATTCTAATCAACCCAGCATTATATTACCAGGCATTTTGATTCTAAATAGAATTAAATCTTGTACTCCTCAATTTAAGGAATCCGATGATCGGTCTTCATCCTAACTTGGTGATTCATGTTGATCATTTCTTTTAATTTCCTCCCGCTGTCTTTGTGACTCGTTGGCCCCCTTCAAATGAAAAAAACATAAGAAAACCTTCTCCCCCTGGTTTTCCTCCCAGTTTCATAGAGAAAATGCTGAAGGAAATAAAAAAAAAACTGTCCTGTCCCTTTTCTCTGCTAAGGAATCATTAGGTCTTTAAAAAAAATAATCTATCCATGATGCCAAAAGGGTGTTCGTTCAAAGCAAGATCAAGCGAGCCGATGATGAGCCTTAGGAGGTTTTTCAAGTAACCTAGCCTTTTTTTAAAACCTATTTATGGCAACCCATTCTACTATTTTCATTGAACATTGTGAAGCATTGGCCACGTTCTTCATCTAAAAAATTACTGATATCCAATAGAACATTATTAAAAAAATATGATAGAGAACCCCTCGTATGGGCCCACCCTGCACTCATTTTTCCATCTTTTAAGTGCCAACTAGTCTCTGTAATGTCTACTTTGCTGCTGCTAAATTTCTTGCCTTCTACTTTCTGGAATTGAGCAAGGCCGTCCAGCACTGGCTGCAAAACAACCTTCTCAGGATTTAGATATTCCTATTACTAAGTTCATCAATTTTTCCTGGTCAAAAGGAATAGTTCCCGATTCCTTGAAACAGTCTGTCATTACTTTTCCCCTCAAAAAGCCCCCTCTTGATCCTGCTGTTTCAAATAACTACTGTCCTACTGCTGGCATGCAATAAATATCACAGATTCTGGAATAGATGTTACATCTCAACTCCAATAGTTTGCTCAGAGTAACAATATCTTCGACTCCTAGCAATACGACTCCTAGCAATACGACTCCTAGCAATACGACTCCTAATAATACGGATGTCCGCCATGGGACAGACAGCCTTGGTCTCAAACTAGGACATTGATATGCTGGCAGCTGATGAGGATTGCCTCATTGTATTAGTGATGTGTGATCTCTCAGTGGCGGAGCCATGGAGTGGACAAGGGGGCGGTTGACCCCTCTGGCTCCATGGTGGTGCTAGGTTTTGGCCCCTGTTGGCTTCCGCAGGGCTGGCGGGCGAGCTGGCGGGCCTCGGGCACTGGCTCTACTCTGAGCGTCCAACATGAATTACACCTGTGACATGTGCTGTGCTACCCTACTTGCGGCACTCGCTTGCTTGGGGTGATAGTTTTATTTGGTGTTGGTGCATTGAACTTTCCTATGCATGTAAAACAAAACAAAATTCTGGGGGCGCATGAAACGTGTGCTGTGCGTGCCACTCTGCTGCGGCCCTGTTGCTGCCTGTGCTGGTGGCTGAGGCCACAGGGTCGGGGATGATGGTGCTGGCCTGGTGCTGAAATTTGCACTAATATGTTGGTTTCCATTTCCCTTGCCGGAAACCCAGATTATCTGGAGCCTGCCCGCCTCAGTGCGGTGACAACAAGGCAAAAATAACAACAAACTGTCCTACTAGGCCTTGTGACATTCGAATTGTGCAAGTGCAGTAAAGAAAAATGCAAAAAAGGGGGGACTACATGCAATGCAGAACGGGGGAGGGTGGGGCACTGTGGCCCAGGGGTAAGGCAAGTGCTGATTGGAGCAGTAAATGCCATCAGGGGTGTATAGGATGAGGACCACCATCTAAGTGCAAGGACGGGGTGGATCAGATTCGGGAGGGATGATCAGCCCACCAGGCTGGTCAGGGGGCAGGGCCCAGGGGGCAATGCTGGTTCGGGGAGAGCTGGTATAGACTGGTCAAGGAAGGCTTGGTAACCTGTAAGACTCATAAGGGACCAGGCCTCCAGCTGCAACGGCAGATGGGGGAATTTAGCAAAACAAGGTTGACAAATAAAGAGGTAGAGAAAAGTAGGGTCTTGAGAAGTTTCTGGAATTTAAGGAGGTCCGGCTCAGGTATGAGAGGGGCAGAGTGGCCATTCCAGAGGGAGGCACCTGCCGAAGAGAGAGATCGACCCCCACTCTCTGCTTGGAAAAAGGTCTGACCTGCAGATGGTTTGAACTAGAGGACCGCAGAGCTCTAGCAGGGAGGTATTTAGGGAGGGAGAGTTGGAAATAGCGGGCCCCATGCCCCAGAAGGCCTTGTGGATGATGCAGAGGGTCTTGAATTTGATCGTTGCAGCAACCAGGAGCCATTGCAGAGATGTTAGGGGTGGTGAGATGCGGTCCCTGGGCTTGAGGTCAAGGATACATCTTGCAGTCCTATTCTGAATTGGTTGAATGGGGCAAAGGAAGGAAAGAAGAAAATTGAGGAAGAGGCTGTTGCAGGAGTCCAGCTTAGAGAGGACAAGAGCTCTAGAGACATTGAGCTTTTGGGGGAAGGTGAGGAAGGGGAGAATGCCTCTGAGGAGATTAAGCTGAAAGTGGGCCTTCTTGGCAAGGTCTGTGAAGTGAGGGGAGAAGGAGAGACGGGAGTCGAAGATGACACCAAGGTTTTTGACCTCACAGGATGGTGCGGGGAGAGGACCCAAGGAGGGCGACCAAATAGTGGGAGGGAAACGAGGGTCCCAAAGAGAAGTATCTCGGTCTTACTGGCATTAAGAAAGAGATCATTGGCTGTCACCATGCCTGAATAGCAGTCAGACAGTCAGGGATGAGGGAGGAAGAAGAGGAGATAGTGGAGGGAAGCTTGAAGGAGAGCTGTGTCTCCTCAAAATAACACTGGAAATGAGGAGAGAACGTGGAGATCTGGTGGACCAGAGGGATAAGGTAGATGTTGAAGAGCCACGGCGATAGGATAGAGACCTGAGGAACGCTGCAGGAAGAGAGAGAGATGGTGAAGAAGAAAGGGCTCAGTTACACCTGTGAAGGTCCATTAGATAGCAAGGAGGTCAGCCAAACCAGTGCCAAGTCCATGATGCCAAGGGTATCATGTAGCCATTTTAAGACGATGGAATGATTAACCGTGTCAAAGGGAGAAGAAAGGTCGAGGAGAATGAGAATGGAGAGAGAGTTGAAATCCATATTTGAAAGCAAGTCTTCACAGGTGTTCCGGAGAGCAGGTTCCGTGCCTCTGGATGCTTTGGAGCCAGACTGGTGGTCATGGAGACAACCAAAAGATTTAGTGTCGTGGATCAGTTGGGAGATGACCAACTTCTCCAAGAGTTTGCCCAGGAAGGGGGTATTGGAGATAGGGTGGTAGTTAGCAGGGCAGGAAGGGGCAACATGCTTTTTTAGGGGATAGTGCAGAAGGGAGTGTGTGAGAGGTAGTGGGAAGGAACCGGTGGCAATGGTTAAAGAAATCAGCAAAGGCAGGAGCCAGAAAGGAGATATTGTCCTTGATAGTTCTGTAGGAGCAGGGAAGCACCTGTTTGGAGGAGACTTTCATAGAGCAGACAACTTTGGAGACCTCTTCCGGTGATGTGGGCAAGAAGGGGCAGAGTGTGGTGGAGACAGAGAGGGGGGCTAAGAGAGGACTGAGATCAGGAGGGGAAGTAGAAAGGGGAGTTAGAGGAGAGGGAGGACAGGATGTCCTGTGTTTTGGTAGTGAAATGGGAGGCCAGTGTGGTTCAGAGGGCCTGGGATGGAAGAGGACAAGTGGAAACTGCAGTAGAATTTCTGAATTCCTTACAGATTTTGAACAGTTCAGCTGTGTTGTTGGAGGCATCAGAGATGCGCGCTTGGATATGGGCTCTCTTCTTGGAACAGATTGGAGGGATGATATTGCCTCTGGAACAGGCGACAGGCCAGTTTGTCAGTGAATGTTGAATGTTCGCGGTCAGCCACTTCCGTTCAGCAACTCTGCACTTTTCGTTTCAGTGAGGCTAGGTCAGAATTATACCAGCTGTTGTACTTGGAGGCGAGCTTCAAGCAGATCCTCATGACAGGAGCAAGGATGTCAAGGGTGTTGGAGATGGAGAGGTGAAGGTTATCGAGGGCTTTGTCAGTGGGACAGTCAATAGCATGGGTAGGCAGGGGGATGAAAGTGGCGGTGTGGGAAGCGGTTTAGCCAGGGAGCCCTGGAGCTCCAGGTGAGAGGAGAGGAGAGCATGATCAGACCAGGAGGGAGGTGTAGTGTGTGGGTTTGAGACAGGAATGTCTGCTGAGATGAGCGCATCCAAGGTGTGACTGGCAGAGTGGATCGGACCGGAGGGAAGAATGGTAAGGGAAAGAGAATCAAAGAGGTGACGCAAGAGTACAGTGGTCACTTCATTAGAGTCAAAATGGATGTTGAAGTCTCTGAAGATGAGAAGCTTGGAGGTAGAAGTCGGGAGAGAAGAGGTAAGGCCAGCCCATTCAGAAAGGAAGAGAGAGATTGGCCAAGGGGTCCTGTATATGGTGGCAAGAGTAAGCGAGAGGGTAGGAGTGACACCAAGCCTGCAGACAAGGTGTGCGAAGGAACAGTAGGATTGAGTGGGTATGATAGTAGCAGGCACCCATTCAGGGAAAATAAGGGCCACTCCGCCTCCAGACCGGTTTGGGCCTGGGCGTGGAGAGGATTTTATAGCCATCTGGCAGAAGAGTGTTAAAAGAAGTGACAGAGCTGGCATTGAACCATGTCTCGGTAAGGGCGAGGACATCAAGGTTAAAGTCTTCAATAAGGAGAAAGATGTCAGGAGTGTTTAACAGCAGAGCGAGCATTCAGGATAGCTAAGTGAAGCTGGTTGCCACCTTTTGAAAGTTTTCTAAGGGGGGTACAGTGGTGTGGTACGTCCATCGGTGGTGGCAAAAAGGCCAGGGTGAGGGCGGAAGGAGGACTGGCAGGAAAATGGACGAAGTTAATGAGAGATGGAAGACGCTGATCAAGAAGGAGGAGGTTGGGTTGAGAACTTTGGGCTGGGTTGAGAACTTTGGGCGAAGAGGAGAAAGGGCAGAGGATTGAGACCATATGGGGAGTCCATAGGTACGGAGGGAAGGGGAGGGGGGGCAACAAATGAGATATCAGTGATAGTCTGCCAGGAGGAAGCATTGACGTAAGTGTCAGTGATAAGCAGGCCTGGGTTAGAAACCAGGAGAGCTTTCTTAAAATGTCTCCTACCAGGCTTTTAGACAGAAGTATGATAAGTGATAGAGAAGCAGTTAGAGTAGATGGGGGAGATGGAGAGTACCATGGAGGCAGGGGGAGAGAAACAGACAGTGGAGCTGCACAGTGGGATGGAGACGAAGGAGGCACAGGCTATACGGCCCCCACCCACGAAGAGAGGGGGAAGCATGTTACAGAGGGGTGGTAGAGGGGGGCTATATAAGGCCTCAGGGCTCCTGGGTGCGCCCTCTTGATCCTCCTTCCCCCAGCTCAGAGGAAAAAGCTGATCCCATTGTCCTGTTCGGAGAAAGGAGTTTGATTGAGGAGAGGAAGGAAATCGAGATCACCGGGATTGTTTGTGGAGGTAAACATCAGAGCCATGAATTTCCATTGGATAATGGGTGTATTATAAGTGAAAACATGCTACAAAAAAATAAATTTGCTGCGGTTAGGTTTGAAGGGGCGTTGGGGATGGCCTGGTTGGTTGCTGTGCCGCTGGTGGAATCTGGGAAGCCATGAAAATGTTAGATTGAGTGGTGACAACAAGCATGGGGGATGCTTCGTTGTACATGCGAGTGATGTGGTGCAGAGTTCGGCCCTTGTCCGGAGCAGAGCCATATCACCCCCCCAAATCTCGTGGCAGCATACCCCGCCTCTCCCCCACACTCGGCAAGGCCTGTCCTTCCAAGTCATTATGCAGCGCATCCACCCTCCTTTGTTTGGGGTTCTCTTTCTGCACGCAGAGCTGGCTCTATCCTCATCCCCATATTTCCCTCCTTACACCCGATGTATCGGCGTTCAGCGGGCCCCTAAATCGAAACCCAAGTAAGAGGCAAGATCTGTGCTGCCGGACGTTGTGGCGCTCGACTAGTGGTGGCATGATTAGGTACACATGGTGGCTTGTGATAGCAGCATTGTTGAGGTTTAGGTGGGTACGACAGTGCGCAGGGGGTTTTGTACAGATATGCAATCGGTAGGGCACCCTTGTGAAGGGTGCACTATGTTTCAGTGGGGGGGGTACATCACGATATGGTATGATGTCGGGACCTACGGGGGACCTTTTTCAGGAATGATAGCATTTGTGCAGGACTCTCGGGTATCTAGGAGCACAGTCACTTGTAGCGCGTGTCATCGGAACGGCACCCGGCCCACCAGGCTTTCACCATTTCGATTTGTGCGTCCAGTTTTAGTATACAAGCCCAATGTGCACCTTTTCGCAGATGTATTCTGGTATCGGTAGTCTCCAGGCCAAGAGCGGTCAATAATCCAAAAATTGTGCACATAAACTTAAACTCTCTGTAAGGATTATACAGTGGGTGGCCACTTAGTATGGTAGTGCACAGTGACTACCACGCATAGCATTGAAGAACTCAAAGTCCACTTACATTGTGCAGTTGATCCCAATGTATACAATTGCTGGGAGCACAGGAGTGGGAGAAAGGTGCAGGGGTATTTCGCGGGGCGTCTGAGAGTGGGCAGGTGTATTTCGCTGTGCATTCTGGGTATAGTTCGGGGGAGGTGCCCACGTTGCATGTTGTAAGTGATTTCAATCCGGCACACACCCAAGTCAAAGCCCAGCATGTAGTGCACAACTGAAACCCTTATTTCTTTTTGTCTATACGTTCAATATTCTGAACGATATACCACTCATATCACACCCTTCTCCTGAGACCCCCCCCACCCCGGTCACACTGAACCAGGAATCAGGCTAGTTTGCAAAGGTAAATATTTATTTATGTATTTAAAATGTTATCACAGTATATTTGAATAGGTACACAACAATCACCAATGGGGTGACAGAACACTGAATGAGGTCTTTAATACACTAAGAATGAGTAATGAGCAAAACAAATGCAGCACAGAAAATAATACTTTTGTGTTGGTTCAGATCAGATAGCACTATGATTAGAGGTTCCCCCTGCAACACCCCTCAACCCCGAATAGGCAATGTAAAGAGATGGAAGGAGAGCGCAGGTATTCAGGAATAGCACAAATCAAACAGAATATCAGTCCCACATTCCCCCAGCAAACACAGGAGAAAAACGGAATTGACTTTTCAGCTGTCAGTATGGCTTTGAAATTATCTTTAGAATTGACTGGGCAAAAACACCAAATATGGTCAAGAATAATTAAATTGATGTAAATTCTTATGGGAGCCACTTTTAATAGGTGCAAACAATCACAAGAAATGATTTAGCCAGCAGAAGACATTTGAAATCTTAAGTTCCAAGTCGGAAGCAGTTTAGAGCTATTTCACACGTGTAAACCTTTCCGATTTTTCAAATTGTGGCAAACCTTTCACTGCGCGTTATTTGCGATAACGGGAGAATTGATTTGTTCTGGATAGCTACAGATGAAAGGTACCAGTAGGAGTTGAAATTCCGTTTCTATCACAAAAAATGAGGGAGTTATAGAGGTTTTAGTAAAGGTTGTTTTTGCGAGATAGGCGTGAGAATGGAAAACAGAAATGCACTTTTGAAAATGACAAATGGGTTTGCTTGCACTAGAGGATGACTATGAAAAAGCGAATACCACACAGGGATCTTGCAGTCACTTGATCAGGGTGACCCGCCTGCTAAGGAAACTCGACTTCTTCAGATGAGAAAAGGGTCAGCGCAAAGATGGTTCTACCAATACTGGTTCTGAAGGAAAGATAGGATGGGTTTCAGATAGGGATAAGATAGGGATAAAACAATGCAAAGATACTCCTAACAATACTGTTTCTGAATGAAAGAGAGGACGGCTTTGAAATAGGGATAAGACAATGCAAATATACTATGGGCCACAGATCTTCCTATTAATACTAAGTTTTTTTTTTTTAAATTGGACCGTCAGTTCTGGTCATGGATTGGGTCTGGTCTAGGGAAGACAGCACACCAGGCACGGTACTGGATCAGCGAGGCCGGTCGCCGGATTTGCGCAGGATCTGCACTCCTAGTCTGTGGGTATTTGAATCAGCTGGATGGCGAGTTCCTCAGGCAAGCCTAGTGGTGGCAAGCCAGAGAATTTCAGGATACTGGTTCAAAAGGCCTTCTCACTGTGGGATGTTCTGACCCCCTAGGCTCTGCCCTGCAACACCACTGTGTGCTGCTTTCATCAAAAACAACACAATGGCTGCCAAAAAGCCTTATGTGCGCTAAAAATCTCTGAGAAGTGCGCAGGAAAACCTGAAAAATAGGCCGCCGATCCATTCTGCCTGTGTCAGTGGTAAAACAGGAGACCACATTGCCAAAACCTGTCATTGGGCTGTCCGCAGAGTGAAACGAAACTACTTGAAAAAGCAGTACTGCATTGCCAGGAAAACCCAGAAGTGCTTTCAAATCCGTTTTTCCTTGGCTGTTGAAAGTGCAAAATCATGGTTCCCAAACATCAGGAAAGATCCAACATCCTTGTTGGGTGTTAAGCATCACTTTATTTAAAGAATCCACCTAAGTACAAAGTCAGGACAAGCACATTTCATCACAAAAATATCCCCATTCAAAAAGGTGCTTGCCTGGAAAAATATGTCAGAATATGGGCACAGTACCGCCGCCTGCCTGTGTCAAAGCTGTCATTTACTTATAATGGCAGTTTAAAATCTGTGTCTTAAAATCAAATTGTGGAAAAAAAGAGACTTGCCATCAAAACAATATAGGTTGCTACAATTCAATTTCTATGTTTTAAAAAGACTGGAATGAAGAGATCTGTGGGTATATTTTTTGAAAATGTAAAGTTTATTTTAGAGAAGACAATTTTAAAACAGTGTTTTAAAAGTGAACTAATGTTAGCCACAGTACTTCAAAGGCACATTCCACAGTTTGTCCCAAACAAAGGCATCTTCCCCCTGCTTTCTGCTCAGGAACTGTCACTGAGTTGTTAATGGAGATGGGAGGAGATTTTGGCCTGTTGCTCTGAGGAGAGACAAAAGACTACCTTGATTGAAAAGATATGCAGATTCAACTGTCAACAGAAAACAACTGCCAGCAGGAAGAGGCCAGGAGTGCTCTGGACCCAGCCAAACCTTGGGGGTGGGACCAGACAGATTTGTGTATCTGGAACTGTAGAAAATATCTTTTTGAAAAAAGACTCATAGAAAACTGTTTCAAATTTGTAAATATCTGTAATTTATAGGTTGTTAATATGAAAATGCTGCTCACCGTATGAAACTATTCTGGACTCTGTGCGATGTTCAGAGACAGGACTACCGAAATGTGGATATTGTAGCAATTGTGATAATGCTAGGAATATGAAAGTTTACAGGATTATGCCCAGATGTCATGCGCATGTATGGAGAAAAATGTGGACAGATCTTACACTGGGTACACAACCAAAAGCGTGAAAAACTATACAATTGGAACTAAAGCTCTCACTGAGTTGGAACTCGGACGGATATGTGCTCTACTAAATCTGTAATGTGAATATGTATGATTAGCAAGTTGGTGATATTGTAAATATGATTTATGTGGAAAATAGATTTACTGGACAGAAACCAGGGGGGCGGTACTCCCTGGGTTGTAAAATGCAGCATCACTATGACACTAGATTTCCTTCTCAAATCAGGAAGGGGGAAAGACTTTAACCAATAGGAATCCTAGAGGGCGTGCTTAGTATAATTCAGCCTACCCACCCCTTTGGGAAATACATAAATAGGGACTGCTTAGGACCCAGAGACACACACATTCACCCATCAACTGATTTACTGGCGAAGCGCTCTGCAGGAGAACACAGATCCAAGACTCCAGAACTCTGAAAGCAGAAGACCCAATTCCAAAGCTGAACCTTTCTCAGCTGGCCTTTAAAATCTTGAAACCTTATTTTAATCCCAGACTTCCAAGGGGCACACCAAAAATTGAACAGCCTGGCTGTGCTGTTTCTGCTTCTTGCCAAGAACTCTTGCTAGAACCCAGAGATCCATACCAGTAGAGCAGAGCTGTAACCTGATAAATCAACCCAGAACCAACCCGTCAGATCCAGTTCAGAGGCCTTGCAGAGACCAGAGTGCCATGCTGAGTGCGGAACCGGGTGCCTGAATCCTGTCCAGTGGGCTAGCAGATTCCAGTCCAAAACCTTTGACCAGATCTTTGATGGGCCTATTCCAAACCATAGTTGTGAGTATCTATAGCATAGAATTGTCCATAGCCAGTATCTTATCCTTAAGTAATCCAATCCAAAACCATTCTATCATATCCAGACTGCATTGTAGAATCTCTTTTGTCTTTTCTGAATCTTTCCCTCATCCATATAGTCCTTTGTTAATTGTAGTGATAAATTCATCTTTGCGCTAATATATTTGCTGAAGGAAAGACAAGTGTCTTGGCGAGCAAAAGTCAGAGCAGACGCGCTGTTGTTCTGGTGGCTGTCCATTGGGTATCTTGCATCTTCATAGCTTCCCTAGCGTACACAAAATTCTTGTTTGTAATTCAAAATCGCTTCTTTCATTTGAAAAGCTTGACTCTTTTCTGAGAAAAATTGACCTCTATTAAAACCTCTGTAACTTCCATACCTTACATGCTAGAAGCGAAATGTAAGTGTCAAATTGAAGCTAACATCCTCAGCTTTCAACTCCTTGTAGTTTTTCTGTAATCACGTTTCTCGCGCGGTGAACAGTTTGCTGCAGATTTGCATTCGGCTCAATTTCAACACGTGTAAAACAGCTATTCTTTGCATCTGACCTCAGAATTCGGTTTTCAATCCGCTAGTTATTCAATCATCATTGCTAGTGTTTATCTGGAACTATACTAAGCGGCTCCCACTAGTTTTGAATCCAATTTAGTGATTTAAATCCATTTTCCAGTGTTTTTCCCATTCATTAAAAGCCACATTCAAAAGCATTTGACCTGTTTTAAAATCATTCCTGTTTCTCTCCATGCTTGCTAGGGGGAAGTGGGATTGAAACTGTATTTGTTGAGTGTTTATTCCTGAAACCTGTGTTCTCCCCTTCCATCTCTTCATCTTGAATATTAGGGGGGATTGAGTAGTATCAGGGGGAAAAGAGACATTGCATTGTTTTCCTATCCATATCAAGTATTATTCTATGCTACATTATTTTCTTATCCATACTCATTGTGATTAAAGAGATTGTTGATTGTTGTGACATCACCCAATGGTGATCATTGTATAAATATTAATAGTGTGATATCTATATATTGTTCAAATTCATAAAAATAAATCTTTTAACTTTGCAAAACAGCCTGGTTCAGTGAGACCGGGGGGATTGAAAGAGAGGGGCATGATATAGGGGTACATCATTCAGAAATAAAATAACTTTTAGACATAAAAATGTATAATAAAGGGTTCCAGCTGTGCATCACACGCTAGGCATTGACTTAGGTGGAGTGCCAGGTTGAAATCACTTACATCACACCACAAAGCGCTTTACTGGTGAGAATAAGTTTGAGGATTTGGGCCTTGCTGGAAATCAATAGTTCTCTGTTGCTGGCAAGAGATTTGGCATCTGGATCTGGAAGAATATTAAAGCTGGATGTAGAATGCTGGATCACAGTGCTTCGCCGGAATCAGGAAAGTGAGTGGATCTTTGAGTCCCTATGTGTCAGCTGTCTCTATTTATGCATTAAAATGACATCACAAAGGGGGTGGTTTAGCTAAGCTTGCCTCTGTGAGCTGGGATAGGACCAACCTTCATCTCCGCCTTGCAATCGGAGTGATTGGATCAAGGCCGGATGATGTCACATTTTATGATTTGCTTCACAATCCTCAGAGACCTCACTTTAGCCACTGGTCTCAAAATCGGATTTGATACTAAAAGTACATTTCTACATTGGTCACCTTACACAAATCGCACACAAATATGAAATATTTTATGCAGCAGCTATTCCTCAAAACCCTGTAGCTGGGGGATCTTGTCTCAACTTTCTACAGAATGTTGTCCTTTTCGCTATGAATACAATTTCCAAATTTTAGGCAACTTTTCACAAATGTGTGTGTTTCACACAGGAATGTGCATGTACATTTTCACAATTCTAACATTAATACATTTTGCATAAAACAACATATACTGCCATTCCTGTCCAGAAAATGTCATACAGTACTACTGCCTCTTCACACGTGCCGCCAAAAATTAAATTAAATTAACAACTCTGTCCTTTTTATATATATTTTTCATCTCTTTGAATAACAAGTTATGAGTCTTTTAAACATTGTTCATTGTTCATTATTAACAGCAGATGGTCACTTGGCTCCACCCCTTTGTGTCTCCAGGAAGTCCAATGCATCCCCCTCCTTGAGGGAAGCTCCTTCCAAGAGAGTTTATGACTGCCTTCACACCTCCGCTTCCTGGGCTGAAAGGCTTTTCATTGTTCCTTCGCTCTCTGTAGACAAGAGTCTAACCCCACAATTAACCCCACAATTAACATCTCCCAGTGAGTTTCTGCTGAGAGGAAGGCCCTCCTTCTGGGAGAAAAACCTGTTTTTCCAGTTCTTGCAGCTTCAGCCAGGCTAATGAACTACTTCAATCCAGCAAAAACTAAATGTGTTACATCAAACATCAATACATTTCTTTCTTGGCCTTAAAATCTATGGGAAAAAACACAACTATAATCTGTATTCTTTTTTGGCAACAATCCTTTTTGTTTGCTAATCCAGCAGACTTTTTAGTTTTATGTCCTTTAAAGTTTCCTCAGTACTCTTCTGACACCTGTCATTCAGGTGGCCCTGGGTACAGCACCCAGAGTTTGGGCATGTGCTGTCAGTTTTCAAGCAATCCAGTTTGTCTGAAGAATGTTTTTCTCTTCACATTGGGACTTTGTATTTTCACAATACTTCATTAGATACATGCATTTTAGCACCAAGCAAGATTGTAAATGTTGAGAAGTGTTCTGTTATAGGCATTTTGGAGTTTTTGGCAACATAGCAAAGGTCATTTATAGGCCCATTTTGGGATTTCACTTCTAATGTGCTGCTTCTCTCTCTGCACTCTGTTTGCTGGTCATGGAGCCCACTGGCACATTTCTGCAGGGTGTGCTCTATTCCACTGCACATGCACCATGGGTGGCAGGTTGTGCATTCCTCTTTTTGTGTGCTGAAGCCCACGGTTTTTGTAGGTTTTGTACGTTTTTGGCGTGCACAAGGGTTTTGCCACCCTTGTTGCCATTTCTTTCACCATGACTGGCAGAGTGATGCCGCATAGCATAGCGGAGTGGGTCAATACATACCACAATGTCGGTTGGGGTTGTTGGAATGGCGACGTTGGGGATTTTTAGATGTCAGGGGTTCATTCGCACACGTGAATTGCAGGGTTGTAGTTAACTGAAAGAAACCACGGAATGGTGGGGAAGTTAAAGGGGAAAAGCTCTGAAAATGTAATGCACTTAAAGTTTGGCCCGTAGTTTAAGTGAAAGCATGCTACAAAAAACTGAATGCGCTGTGTATTAAGGATCGATGCAGTACTGAGGATGGCCTGGTGGGGCACTGTGCCGCTAGTTGCAATCTGGGAAGCACGGCAAATATTTAGATGATTGGCGACATCAAGCATGGAGGATGCTTTGTTGGGCAGGTGGGGATGCGGTCAGAGTACGGCCCTTGCGGGGGGAGCACGGGAATGGGAGATGTCGGTGGTGTTGAAATAGGGTTACCAGGGACCTCTCCCAATTAACACCTGTATTGGTGTCCTTTGGCATTGGTTTCTGGGATTATGGTGGAAGCCGCTTATTCCACGGTGGCTAGAAACTGTTAAACAGTTTTAATCCAGCGACAGTTGGCTGAGGAGACACAAGGTAACGGCTTGGTTCTCCTGTCCAAGGTTTCACTGGGAGCAGCCATTTGGTGTCGGCCAATGCAGGCATGGTTTAATTGGAGTATTGTTGGCAGGGGCGTTGCTGGGGGGGCTACGGGGGCTATAGCCCCTGATCTTTTGGTTGTAGCCCCAGATAGAATCTCAGGAGCTACAAACAAAAGGTTAGCTAGCCCCCAGTCCCGACAGTTCTGACATCAGCGTAGACCTGGGTCTTTTCCAGACCTAGCAACACCCTTGATTGTTGGGCCTCTTATTGTGTAGTGTTGGGTTTACAGTAAACTATGGGCTCAGGTTTTCATGTCGGCTATTGTTCAGGATGCACAATATGGGGTCCATTTTACAGAAATTATGTAGTGTGTGTCTTGCGATGCTAGGTGTTAGAAACATTCTTGAATGCGAAATTTAAATTTCCGAAATTCTCCAAAGCAGACCGTAATTCCTACCTGATTGTTGGACGGGGATGTTCAGTCAGTAGGCACTGTAAATAGTTTCAGAAGCAGAGCAGGCATGGGCTGTTTTGGGTGTTCCCGGGGTGGTTGCCGTGCTGTTTTGGGAATTTGTTGCAAGGCCTATGTACGTCCTTCCTGGGAAAAACAGAACAACTTTTTGGAGTGAAGCCTCATCAATTGGGCACCAGTAAATTAATTTGGCAGACACCACAATTAACTGTGTTATATCCATTGTTGCACATCCTTGCCGTTTTGGGGTTTTGGAAGACTGTTGTGGCATACAACCTGGGAATTCCATATGGTCAACAATGGGGGGATGGTGATGTGAAATGCATAGAAGGAATATTATGCACAAGCATGCTCGTTTACAACTTCTTTCCAACCCGAAATCCAAGGCACCCTCACCCCGCTCACCGGAAAGACTCTCTTGGTCCTATTGCTTGCATGTTTATGTGCCTGCCTGCACTCACACATTTTATGCTTGCGAAAGTGAATACTGCAGCCGAGTTGGGTTTTAACTGTCTGGTCTTCCACTAATATCAGATGGCTTTCATTGTTAATCTCGGTTTGGAGGAATTCTTCAGCGGAAAGTATAGGATGTATGTTGCGCAACTTGTCTCCGGGGCACAATCCGTTGATGCGGGTGCTGGGAATCAATCAGGTGCTCGATTTCTCCTTCAACAACGCCAGCACGAAAACGGTGAGTTAACATTAAGGGTATGGGGCGGTTGCTTTATGAGGGCTGCAAGGACAGGGGGTGGAATTTGGATGGGTTTTCCTGGACGCCTAGGGTGTTCCACCAACGCATTCTGGTAGTGGTAGTCACCCCGAGCGATGGCCATATGGGGGAAGTTACGGTGAAGTTAGGGAGTGCGGGGGGTCCTTGCTGTGTAGCTTGTCTCACTAGTAGCCGTCACCTTCGGGGCGCTGGGGGTGTTAATTGTGGGGGGCAGGAGTGGTGCTGACGGGGGGGAAGTTGTAGTCTAATTTACTACTGCCACAAAACCAATTGCTTCACTTGGACCCTGATTCCTGCCATCGGAAAACAAAGAGGCCCCAAACAGCCCTACGGGAATTTGGCTTTTGGAACCACCTCAGTGTTTGGCCGGGCATGCAAGGTGTTGCGCAGGTGGGGGCCGGTGGAGTTGACAAGTGTTGCTGAATACATTTTCTCTAGTTGCGTAATTGCAGTCTTGCAGAGGCAACGACTCGCTTGGGCTGTTGTTTGAGAGCGAATAAGTATTGGTAGAATACCCCGTTCAAAGTAGACATAAGAGGTGGGTGAACTGAACATATGTTGAATGGGTTAGTGGGAGGATTGTGCTTAATGCGCGTAAGGGCTTGTGGTTGCCTAATTAGCACATCCAACGAGACTTCATCGCAAGCAGGCAGAGTAAACTTTGTACCCAAATAGGGCCAGCAGGCACCCAGATCACAAGTGTGAGAAACGTGGTTTGGCTTGCAGCAAGCGGTCATTTCTGTGCTTTTAAAACAGTAAGTTGTGACAAGTGTTGCTGAATAAATATCCTTTAACTGCACAATTGCAGTCTACGGTCGTTTTAAGTGCAATGCGGCTAGTATGTTTTTGACAAAGTGTTGCTGGCTAAACGCTCTTTAAATGCACAAGTGCATAACCCCTGCATTTGTCCATTTGTACCCATAGCCAATAAGCCATATTTTGCTCATGCTTCCATTTCCCTTTATTTTCCCTTTTTGAGAAAGATTTGCTGGAATGAGACAGTTGTTCTTCAAAATGGGAAACTTGGCGGCAGATTTATTTTCACAACAAATGAATCACTGCACACATTTACTGAAAATCAGCCTGTAAGTGGGGCGCCTGCTCCGTGTCCAATACACCTGCGTCCCCCTATTCCTTTGCACCAAGTCCATAGTGGGGCCAACTCTCCCAACCCTTTGTGCCTGAGCCCCCCTGCCCTTGCAGGTGTCCGTGGGCAGGGAGAGCGCCATTTCTTTTGGGGGAAGCTGAGGCCTTGTTGTTACCACCAGACGTCCCTGCCATTAGGCTCCCAAGAGGCGCTATTACGAGAAGAGCGAAGACCCTTCAGGCTTCCTCCTGGCTCATTCGGAGTCTGTCTCTTGTGCTTGGTCGCCCAAACACCACCATACTCCCACCTGGTCGTCCTGCGACAGCAACGGCCAGGCCTTATCCTGCTTATGTTCCTTTGTGGGGTCGGTGGGTGGAAAATGAAAATCTTCTCCTCTCAGGGGCGGGCGTCCTACTGCAGGGGCCGGTTGCTACCTGTCGTAGGACGCCCACTCATAAAGGGGTTACCATGCCCCTTTCCATTGTTCGCCCTTCGCGGGCTTTGGTGATTTTTGGCACTGTTTTTGCCTGTGCCCTCTCCCTTACCCAGGGGGGAGGAACGGCAGAAGAGGACCCTGCAAGGGTTACGGCTGCCTCCTCCATTTTTGTTTTACTTTCCGTCGCCAGCTTCATAACCCCTGCATTTGTCCATGTGTACCCATAGCCAATAAGCCATATTTTGCTCATTCTTCCGTTTCCCTTTATTTTCCCTTTTTAAGAAAAATTAGCTGGAATGAGACAGTTGTTCTTTGAAATGGCAAACTTGGTCGCAGATTTATTTTCACAACAAATCACTGCACACATTTAGTGAAAATCAGTCTGTAAGTGGGGCGCCTGCTCCGTGTCCAATACACCTGCGTCCCCCTATTCCTTTGCACCAAGCCCATAGTAGGCCCAATTCTCCCAACCCTTTGTGCCTGAGCTCCCCTGCCCTTGCAGGTGTCCGTGGGCGGGGAGAGCGCCGTTTATTTTGGGGGAAGCTGAGCGCTTGTTGTTACCACCAGACGCCCTTGCTGTTAGGCTCCCAAAAGGCGCTGGTCCGAGAAGAGTAAAGACCCTTGCAGCTTCCTCTTGGCTCATTCGGAGTCTGTCTCTTGTGTTTGGTCGCCCAAACACTGCCACGTCACTGGTGGGTTACCGTCCACCGTGGCTCCCCCTTCCTTCTGCTTCTTTTTATAGCTCCAAGAGCTTTGTACATATAATCCAGTAGAAGAGCTCCATTCCCATTGCTGACAAATGAACTCCATCTTTTAGAAAGTATTTGGGGGATTTCAAGTTGATCAGGCCATGTCTGATATGTTAGAAGCCTCTGCCCCTGCAGAATTTAGACATGGCGCAATTCAACTTCTTCCTCGATCTTTCAACTGCTGTGTGGTTCTCTGCTCCCCTCCATTCTGGCCTGGGATTATCTCCGACCACACGATCTCCGTCTCTCCCAGCTGCACTGATATCTCCTGTAATGAGAGCATCATGTCCCTCACAAGACCCCCCTCCCCAAGTTAGTCAAGTCGTTCCCACCCAAGTGGATGACCAGCACCTCGGGCCTCTGCTGCTTACCCAGCAACTTCAGTATAAGCCCCTGCAGCTGCGCCCATTTCATCCCTGGCATCCCATGCCACCATATCCGGTACTTGCCGGCTGTCAGCTCCTCCTGTTGCGGTGTCCAGCTTGCCCCAGCCCTTGAAATAAACGAGTGCCCCACCACCCAAACGGAGCGCTTCTTCCTCCTTTGCGAAGCTGGTAATGAGAAGGAGACGAAAGGTGGCATGTTACTTCAAATCTTTTCTGGCCTGATGTATTTCTTAAAACACCCTGAAGACCACCTCCCTATTCGCTTGATCTCCTCAGGCCCTAATCCCCCAGCTGCTGCGGAGGTAGCGACCCCAATCCTGAAACAGTGAGTGCCGAACCGCCCTTCTGTCACCCCCATCTTTGCCAGTGCCAGATCCATCACTTTCCGAACCGGAAGCGCCTCAAGGCGGTCCCGCCCCTATGCAACAGTAGTGGAGCCCCTGAGTCCGACGGCAGCCTTTGCTGAAGGAAGCTGGCCAAGGCCGCCACTGGGCAGACTAACCTTGCCTGGATGACCTGCAGTGTCATCACCACCCCTTTTCCCTTCTGTTCGGTCTTTGACCTATGTACGTAAATAATCACCTGGGTGCTATTTGCCTGATCATCCCCTAATCACAAGAAGCCAGACCCCTTGCCCCCTATGTTCTCGGGCACTAGCTCACTCACCCTGAGGGCCCCAAAGAATGCTACTGTGAAGGATTCTCTGAATAACACTCTCTTCGTATCACTACTGCATACTATATTCAGACATTTGATTAAACCATGTAGTTTCACCACGTCATTGGGCCACCTATCATCAGGCTTCGGTACAGTTTGTTTAGCCCAGCCTCTCATGGCCAATGCGATGTAATGTTCCTTGGTGGGGTCCCTTTCACCCCAGAGTTTGGCATAGTGGGCTATTGCTGCCAAGTGATAAGTCATCCAAGCTCTGTTTTTTTCCATCCGCCAGCACCAGCCCACAAAAGCCTGAACCGGTAATTCTCTCTGCCCTTCTGATAGAACGTCCCTTTGAAACATTGTGAATCGTTCCCAGCATGCCCTGTACCTTCTTGCTGTGCCTGGCGCCAGAGCTGTGTCTATCAGAGAACTCAGATCACCCCACTCATCTCCCACCAGTGCTCTTTGAACGGGGACATCACCTTCCTTGCTTCTGGGCAGTTGCCTTGGATCTTCTCCCACTGTAAACGAGACAGAGAATCAGCAGCTGTGTTTTTAACGCTGGGGAGATGCCGTGCCCTGACCTCGATGTTTAGTGCCAGTAGGCACTTAGTGAGTTCCCTGAGCAATTTCAACACCCTTACATTGTTGGATGACCCCAGATTGATCATCTGAACCACCACCAAATTGTCTGACCATAAAGACACCTTTTTGTTCTCCAGTTGGACCCCCCGTAGTTTAAATTCTATCACAATGGGAAACAGCTCCAGCAGCATGATGTCCTTTGTGATTCCCTTCAGATGCCACTCTGTAGGCCATGCCTTACCGCACCAACTGACCTCCAAGATCGCCCAGAAACCGTGAGACCCTGAAGAATCAGTAAATAGTTTGAGCCTTTCGCTGCTGGCCCATTCCTCCCTCCAAAGTGAAACCCCATTTGATTCATCAAAAAAAAATTCCCACATCCGGAGGTCCTCCTTTACTTTGGATCCCAACAGGACATGTTGGGAAGCATGCTGCAGTCACACTGTTTTAAGCTCTATACCTCTGGCAAACACTCTCCCTGTGGGTATTACTCTCCCAGCAACATTGAGGTTACCCGCCAGCGACTGCAGCTCCCTCAAGGTTGCTTTGTTCTTACCCTTCAGCACCCTGATGATCTCCTTCAATCTCTGCACCTTGTCTTGTGGGAGCGTGCATTCGCCTTTGACTGAGTCGATTTCAATCCTCAAAAATGTCAATGTAGTGGCTGGGCCAACTGTCTTCCCTTCTGCTAATGGGACCCCCATGTTCCCCATCAGCCCATGAAATGCAGCCATGAGTGCCCTGCACTCCTCGGTCCCTTCTTTACCAATGAATAATAAAATCGTCAAGATAGTGCAAGACCCCACCCTTCCTCACTTTTTCCTTCAATGTGAACTCAAGAAAGGTGCTGAATGCTTCAAAGTACAAGCATGAAATGGCACAGCCCATCGGCAGACATTTGTCATAAAAATACTTGTTATCCACCTTGAACCCCAGGAAGTGATGTCTCTCTTTGTGAATCGGCAACAGCCTGAAGGCTGATTCAATGTCTGACTTTCCCATTAGAGCCCCCCTCCCTGCAGCTTTTACTATCTGTATTGCATCATCCAGGGAGGCAGACTGGACCCTACACAACTCCTCTGGTATGCCATCATTCACAGATTGTCCTTCTGGGAAGGAGAGGTGATGGATCAAGTGATACTGACCTTCTGTCATGATGCCTACCCCCGGGGACCCAGACCACGTCCAGAAACCCCGGAAGCAGGCATCAAGTTATCCTAAGCAAGCCCAACAACCCCTGCTAGGGGCTATTTGGGTCCAGTCCTGGCGCCAGGCTCATATGGAGAGTCAGTCCTGGTGCCATAGGCGCCAAGCTCATAGATTAAAACTTACCTGATGCAGACCATACTGTAAACTTACCTGATCCAGACCATGCTGCAAGAGCTCCAAGCCAAAAGAGGCTTGGAAGGGACTACTTTACTTTGGGACTATTTTTTACTCGGGTGGGGATGGGGAGGAATACTTACCTGGGACTACTTTGGAGGCTATTTAAACCACGCCCGAAGAGCAGCACACGCTTCGCGTTATTCTGCATCCAGCAGCGTAACGCTCACCGTGCCTGCAAGTCTGCATCCAGCCTTCTGCCACGCCCGCCTCGAGTTTGGAGCTCCTAGAAAAAGGGAGAAAGAAGGAGAAAAGGTTAGAACAATACCTTTAATCCTTACCTGAATTCCCGATCCATCGCACCTTCGAGCTGGAAGAAAGAAGTTATTTTACGCACGTCGCCTCGCCTGCTGCAGCGCCGCGCTGAACTCACCGGCCTTCGCAGCAACTTCACATTCCACTGCATCCTCCTGCATGTTCCCGCCACACTTCGGCACCTAAGGAGAAGACAAGAACAGCAAGGTGAGCCAAGGGAATACACAGAGGAATTTTAGTTACCCCTCCCATAGACTTACCTGATTTTACCACCGGGGGAACTATTCCTCTTCACGGGTCGGCGCAGCTTCCACTGCATCTTCGCCGAACCCCAGCCCCTAAGGGGAAACAAAAGGACAGCAAGGTGAAACAAAGGGACTAACAAAGGAACCCTCCTCACCACAATAGACTTACCTGATTTTACCGCCGGAGGTATTATTCCCCAAGACTTCATACTTTCTCTCAGCGCCTGAATAAGGGAGAAAGCAACAGGTTACATATTGACATTATTTTATCGAACTGTGTTGGAAAATACAAATCTTTACCAGAATACTACCGGTTACCACGAGGAACTCTTCATTAGGGTCAAGCTGCAACCTGCAAGGAATCGGACAAGAGTGAAAGTCAGGCATTTGAACTCTTACTAACTTTATACTTACGGCATCTTGCCGGGAATCACAGAGTCATTATTGTTCTGGAACTCACCAATTCCTTCGAGCCAGTGAAGCAACTGGTTATCAACGCGCCCCTGCGCTCAATGCAGGATGGAGAGCTCATCTTTTCAAACTATCAGGTGAGACTATAAGAGGGGACATCAAAGGCGATCTGTGGGGAGAACAGCGGGGGCGGGGGATTTACGCTCAACTCCACGGGTGGTTAATTCCCTTTCTCCCTTTGCAGAAGAATATTTCTACGGGCCAAGCAAACGAAGCTAGGTGGGCCAGTCCAGTCCATCATCTGGGCCCTACGCGTCACATTGGTGGAGACCGCAGCTGTCCAGTTCCGATCGACGCCTCTGTGGGAGCCAGGTGAGCGTAACACCTTCCTCTTTTTTGGGCACTAGCCCTAATGGTGACACCACCAAATTGTCCATGTAGGGGGGGGAGAAAGGGCCAGCCACTCTACCCAGCTTGATTTCCTTCTCCACTTTGCATGCCACAACCTCCGGCCTTTCCAGCACTGACCGTAGATTGGTTGCTTCCTTGATCCCCATGTTTCCTGTCCCAGGGATCTTGAAACCCCACCTGAACCCTTGCCACAACAACTTTGCATCAACCTTGTTGTGATATATATTAAGAAAAGGAGTCATGGCAAGAAGGTTAACTGGCGTGGGTAAATTTGTTTTAATCGTATTCTTGTCTCTCACCGGTTTGACAAACTCAATTATGTCTGGTAATTCCTCACTCTCTCTTTGACTTCTCTTTAGGCTTGCTGTTGCTTTTATGCTTTGTTTCACCCGAGGAGGACATGAGGACCTGCGAGCTTCCGCCTTTTGGGTGCCTGAATCGACAGGTTTTACCAAAGGGGCAATCCCCTTCTGCAAACCTCCAGCAATCTGCTCGCTCCCCCTGGTAGCTGGCTGCCCAATTGACCCAGGAGGAGGGCCCGCGAAAGGACCCCCTGCCTCGCTGTGAATAACCCCCTCTACCTCTCCAAACCTGAGACTTCTCCCCTTGTTGCTTGTCCCCGGACTCTCTACCAGGCACCATTTTGTCAATGTACCCCCCGACATCCACCTCATCCCAAGACATAGCGGGCCAAACTTGCATTTTGAGCCGAAAACCCAGGTCATAGTCCAGCCATCCTCCCACTCCCCGCCCCCCCCTACTTCAAGTATAGGTCATGGATATATTGCTCAGAAACCACCATTGCCAATGCATCATGTTGATATTTTTCTAGCATCACAGACATGTATATTCTAAACGCTTTGAGCCAAATGTGAATAGTGGGTTCAACCTTAGCCCTCTCCCTTTCCCTTTTTTCTTTCTCCTTCTCTGATGGTTCTTTCAAACCTTGCCCCAAAGGTACAATCCCTAACAAGTCAAAGATGTCCACAAACTCCTTTCGCCGTAGCTTCTCCTTAGTGACCCAGGGGATGTGCCACACCAGCGAGTTAACTGCTGCTCGCACTGGTGCAAACCCTGGCATTGGCCTTCCATACTGGGTTACCTGCCCCCACACTCCTCCCGCCCCCAAGTTGGGTGGGACCACTGGCAAAGGCTGGGCCTGGCTCTCCCCACTGACATTGTGAGCCCCGGGCCCCTGCCCCCACCAACCCTGTCCTTACTGTGTTCCTGCTGGCGTGGATATTTGGGAAAGCTGACTAACCCCTCCACCCCCCAATCGGCCTGCACTAGGCAAACCGACCGACTGAAAACCACCTGGCGGAATCACCCCCCCCTTGAGATACCTGACCAGACCCCCCCATGGGAGAAAAGGCATGATACATTCCCCTTCCAGGCCCCCCCTGAGCCCTGGTTCATCACCTGTTGATTTAGCATTCCATTTTCATTTACCACATTTCTCATCATACTGTCATTAGCACATACAGTTTGACCATGCCTACTTCTCCCCCATGCTTGCAATTACGGCATGAACATACCTTTGACCATCTAAAGGGATGTGGGTCCATCCGCAGCTACTTCCACCGGTCTGCTTACAGGAGTGCTTGGTGTGCCACCATGGTTCCCCGGAGCCTCAGCAGGTACAGGTGCTGGCAAGGCTGCATCCTCCTGCACCCTCCCTTTCCCTCTCGTTTTTTTGCTGGCATTGGACTGATGCTTGTTTGCCCTGGCCTTCGCAGTCATAGTCCTTTTTTCTCTATTTTGCCTGGACCTCTTCTTCTTCTACCTCCGCCAGTGCCCCCTCAGTGGCACTGTCCTGAAACATTAGTGGTGAGCCTTTTTCCTGGCTGGGCCCAAGCGTTTCCTGTCCTCTTTGGGCCTCCATTGTGTTCATCCAGTCGGGCCCGTGTGTTGCTGCAGCCAATCTTGTCATCTCCAGAAAGGCCTCCAGCTCCATCATTCCGTAGGCTGTGCAAACGTTCACTGTTGCTAGCTGCCGCCCTTATCCTAACAGCTCTTTACAAAATTTCACGGCTCCTGCCGGTGCTTCCCAGGTGCCTGGCGCTTAATGATGGGTGTACTGCGAGATCCGCCCCTTGCTACCGTACGGAGGAACTCTAAACTTTGCTGTGTTCCTCTAAAAAATGTCTTTTCCTCTCTGACAGCCTGCACCACTTGCGCACCTCCCCCAATTTGATCTCCTCCTTGCGAAGTGTCCGACAAAGTTTTCACCCCTGAGCGGCCCGGGTTAAATCACCAGCACACTTTTCTCACTATATTTTACCCCCTGGCGGGCCGGGTACGCTCAGTCAAATGCGGCGTGCTCCCTGTGCTCTCCGCTGCTCATTACCTGCACGCCTTGATCGGCGCTGCAGCTCCCCTCTCTCTCTGTCCTTGGGCGTTCACTTCGGTATTCCCGGCCACCGCCCGCAGCTGCTCCTCCGCTCAGATGGGGGTTTGTTCGCCTCCACTTCCGGATTGCATCCACCGGCGCTGCTACCGTCCTGGGGGTCCGCGGCAATCGCAGGTAGTGTTGTTTGTACGGGTTCCCGCTCCAGCGCCTCCTCCTCTCTCATGAAGC
This sequence comes from Ambystoma mexicanum, assembly GCF_040938575.1. Classification (NCBI taxonomy): domain Eukaryota; kingdom Metazoa; phylum Chordata; class Amphibia; order Caudata; family Ambystomatidae; genus Ambystoma; species Ambystoma mexicanum. The sequence continues at coordinate 1,341,329,294 of NC_090921.1, read as the reverse complement.
CCCGCCGGTGTTGCCACAGCTGCGCTCCCAATCCATGCCTGCACCTCAAAGTCCCAGTTCACCAGTAGGCAGAGTGCTTGCGCAGGCTTCTTTATTGGAACGCGACCCTCCTGGGCAGCACTTTGTGACGACCGAAGGATCAGCAAAACAAAAACCTTCTCTTCTCAGGGGCGGGCGTCCTACTGCATGGGCTGGATGCTACCTGTTGTAGGACGCCCGCTCATTATAAAGGTGTTACCACGCCCCTTTCCATTGTTCGCTCCTTTGCAGGCTCTGGTGATTTTTGGACTGTTTTGGCCTGTGCCCTGGGGGTAGAGGTGGCTGAAGAGGACCCGGCACAGATTATTGGGCCGCCTCCTCCATTTTTGTTTTACTTTCCGTCGTCAGCTTCAGTCTTGCAGAGGGAGCGCTTGTTTTGGGCTGTTGTTGAGAGAGAATAAAGTATCGTTCTAAGTAGAACTAAAGGGCGTGCAAACAGAACATATGTTGAATGGGCTAGTGGGAGAATTGAGCTTAACATGCATAAAGGTTGGGGGTGCCTAAGTCAGTAAACCTATGATACTCCAGCCCTTTGCGAAAGTGAAGTCTGATAACTTCTGGAAGAATTTGAACACGTGAGAACATATGGCTTTTCTTGGGCAGCAATTTCATAGCCTGCCGTGCTATTAGAGAAGTGGAGAGACCATATGCAAACCAGGTGGGGTTTGTTGCAGCAAGGTGGTGGTCCTGCTGCATATGGCCGACTACCTAACAGTTTGGGGTTCTCGCTCACTTAATCTCTCCGATAGTCACTTTCACTCTCCTTGATTGTCGCTCAGCTGGCTATAGTGTATTTAGGTACTTTACTCATTTGTGTTTTGGTTTACGATCATCTTTTGCTAATGGGTAGATTCCTACTGAAGTCCGTGTGCAGCTGCAACGGGGTTAATACCTTAGCACTTGGACAATACCTAATGGGCCCAAAAAAAAAGCACAAAAAAACGCGGAGCAAGATTGAGCCGCCTTAGATGAAATCAGGTCCCGTAATACATCGCCAGCTCGCATGCTTCACACGGATCCCGGTCCCTGCCATCTGTAAACAAACAGGCGCCGGAAGCACAATGGATATATTTACATTTGGAACCGCCTCCCGCGCTGAGCACTTTCCCAAACCCTATCAGATCACCCTTGAAATGAGGCGAGGCACTAAGCCACAACTGCACTCGCATCGACCCATCCGCAATCTGTCCGTTACCAAACCTTGCAATACAAATGTGTATTTTGGTGAATGACAAGTCCCGGCCGTGCAAAGAATTTGGAACCTCATTGGATAATCCGCAGGGCAACGCTAATTGAGGGGTTTTCTGTTTGGCCCGGCACTCAAGGTGTTGCGCAGATCACAAATTGCACAAAAACACTAATCTGCTTGTAGCTGACGTTCATTTTGTGCATTGCGGCTAGTTGTTTTGACAAGCGTTGCTGAATTAATATTCTTTAAAATGCACAATTTGCATCACACTTAATCAAAAAACCCTCCCTTGGGAACTATTCAGACAGTATCACAAAAACAATTAATAGCCTTTTACAATTGTGGGCCACCTCTTCATTGGGGCCTGAGACAATATTCATGGCGCAGCGACCTTGTAGTACACATGGAAATGTTTTGATGCAAGTTTTGCGGGCTTTGGCTTTGTTTTGCGCTGCAGGCCAGGAATGAGCACCCCACCTCGTGAACGAGAGTGAAAGACTTGCAGACGGGCAGGACAGATGGGAAGAGTCTGGCTGCGGATGCCGCACTCTGCAGGGTATAGGTGGACAAGTTGGTGGTTTTAAGGGGTGTCATATTGGCTTGGCGTTTTGCATACCTTATCACTGTTTGGTGCTAGGTTGATGGGTCCCCGGGAGGGGCCTGCTAATATTTTTGTGAAGTGAAATGACCTATACTAATACATTTTGTCTTTTGTTTTTCCAGGTGGCAACGTTCATGGGGCAGCTAAAGGAAATTCATAAGGGGGCTCACCTACCTTCCGATGCAGCTGTTTCCTGCAAATAGTAATGGCATACGCTTGAAGCGGCAGGGGGAATACGGGAGTGCAAGACCATACATGTTCATCTCATACTTCGAGTGGAGGATGCAAACATGCTCTATGTACAGCATATATAAATAACAAACACAACGGAGGGTAATTAACTTCCAAGGAGCGATTTACAGTATTTATAAACACTAGGGCAGCCGTACGAAAGGTACTGCACCGGCTACTTTCAAAACAAGCAAATGCAGCACGAACAAACGGCTGGCAGAGGGGGCTCCATTGTCACAGTGGGTTTCAAATCAGTGGCACACATGGGCTGATATCCCGAGAAGGAACTCTAATCATCAGTGGCATAACACAAAATTTGGGAGACCCCCTGTGAACTATTCTGAGGGGACCCCATGCAACTCGGCAACAAATCATGAGCCGCGGCATGCTCTGAGCCGGCCTAGACTACCAAGCTTGCGAAACACGCACAAACGTGCTGCTGAAGGGGTATGCCGCACACTGCACTAGGAGAAAGATATACATATGTGTTGTAATGCAATATACAGCACACTTTCTGAGAACAATTGGCTAAAATGCCAGTGTGTTTGCAATTGTTTTGTAGGGTAGCACCAATCCAATACATGCAAGTCCCCAACAGTGCACAGGAACATGAATGCTTTGCTATTAAACATGCCATGCCACAATGAAAACCTGTCCAACTGGCTGCACAATGTAGACCAGTGTAGACATGTAATAACATTACAGTAAAGCATCCCAGGCCATATTTAGACATAATGTCGTGATAAGCTGCTAGGCGCTTGCAGTAACCTGCATTTGCACTAACCCACTGAGCTATCTTGTGTGTACTAGAGCCTATTCGAAGCGTGGAGGAAAATGCTGACATCAACCAGGACTCTCGAACTGGGTGAGCCTGCATGCTTGCAAGGGGTTAATTGCAAAGGCCTTTTCTGAAGACAAAAAACATCTAGCACAAGAGGCTCTGTGCAGCCCTTGGGAGTCAGGCATAGCTTTGCTCGTCTTCGCTCTGCGAGTCAGGTGCACTGATAAGGCAAGAATGCAAAACACAGTGCCCGAAGCCTGGGAGCCAAGGCTGGCTGTTTCCAGTCTTGTAACTTTCCAAGCAAAAAACATGTTTACTGCCAGGAAGGGAGAGCCTAGAAGCTTCTCGAAGAGCTGACACGTCATGATGATTGACGTGCAGCTCCTAATAAGAGAACTATACTTGGACCAGGGAGGGGGGACTCATCCTGGACTGTTGGAAAGACGCGCGCATCAAGGACAGTGCCTGGACGACCAGCTGTGCGCTATCAGGGCCGAGGCTCCTAACATCACATCCCCGCTCTGGTGTAGGACTGTGGGGACATGGCCAGTCCTCCCCTCCTCTGCTGAGGAGTGCCAGGCACCTGTAGCGGCAAGGGTCCTGGGTGTGATCAGATCGTACCTTCATCTACATTTCATTAGGAGCGTAAGACGAAATAATTGCATATTCATCTGTGATTGATAATTGGCATTATATAGCTTGCACTCTCTATTTCCACATTATTATAAACTGCTGCTTAGTTTTCATTAGTCATTGTAGATAATAAATGCAAGCATCATATTCTGTGTGATTGGCTTTTTTCCAGACTGAGTTCATCGTGCTTCTTAAACCTTATTTGTGTGGAAAGGTAATTAGGAGTGATTTACTTTGCACAAAGGGCTGGATCCCAGGGAGGTGCGGGTACTGTTTATCACTACACATACCTAGACCTAAATGCCAGTCGAAGCAATAACACTCATCAAGAAAAGAGTACACATTCAAGCCTGGGTCTCTGCAGCCTCTAACAACACGGCCAAACTCTTAAAATCTGCAAGGAACTGGCCAATCCTGTTGCAGTCTCTACCTCTCCTGTTCCCTCCCTGGCCCTCTGTACGGCTCTAGCCTCTCACTTCTCTGCTGGAACTCAGGACATCCTGTCCTCTATCTCTCTTCCTCTTCCTCTCTTGGCCCCCCTTTGGCCATCTCTCCCTCTCCTCCTCCTTTCTCCTCTTTCTCTCTGACAACACCTGATGAGGTTTCTAGATAAGTCAGATCTATGAAAGTGTCATCCAAACAGGTCCTGCCCTGCTCCTCCAGAACCATCAAGGACCATATTGACACCCTTGAACCAGCCTTGGCCGATTTCTGTAATCACTCTTTCACCACTGTTACTTTTCCCTCTCCAATTAAGCACTCCCTTGGGCACCCACTCCTCAAGAAGCCGTCTGCCGATCCTACCTGTCTGAGAAACTATCGCCCAATCTCCATTATCCCTTTCCTGGGCAAACTCTTGGAAACGCTGCCCATCTCCCAAATTACTCTCCACACCGAATCTGTTGGTTGTCTCCATGACCATCAGTCTGGCTTCAGAGCTGCCAGAGGCTTGGAAACTGCTCTCCTGAACACCCTTGAAGATCTGCTCTCTAACCTTGATTCCAGCATTCCTTCTGTCCTCACCCTCCTTGATCTTTCCTCTGCTTTTGAACCTGGGCATCATAGATCAGGCCCTGGAGTGGCTGACCCCCCCCACCCCGCAATCCAACTTGGTTCCTTACTCTCCACCACCTCTCTATCTACCTGTGGCGTTCCCCGGCACTCTATCATCTCACCCTGGTTTTTCAACCTCCACTTGGCCCCTTTGGCCCACCTGATCTCTACCTTCTCAGTGTTATGTGGATGACACTCCGCTTTCCTTCAGGCACTGATCAGCCTCCTCTCCTCGCTCGCTCATTCCTCACTGTCTATCCGCAATACAGGATTGGTGAGCCTCCAACGATCTCTACCTTAAAGCCAGTAAGGTGGAGATCCTTCTCATTTGGGACCCCTGCCCCGTTTTCCCTGGGCCTCATTACGAGGTGGGCGGTAAGGGATAACGGGCACCGGTAAGGGGACCGGTGCCGGTAAACCCTTACCGCCCTATTCCGAGGTCCCTTAGCAGGTCCCGCTATGGGCGCCTGGTTTTACCAGGTGCCCTTAGCGGGAGCCGCTAAGGGACCAGGGAACTAATAACGGGCCCACTTTTAGCCCTATGGGGGCTCGAATGGGGAATTTTTCTCGGAATGGGGATTTACCGGGTCCTCCAAGGTTGGTGCACCTCCTCAAAGGGACTCTTCCCTTTCTCACTTTTCCCAGAAGGTCATTGTCTCCAGAGCCCTGGTTCTCTCTAGACTGGACTACTGCAACAGCCTCTTTCTCAATCAGCCTTCCTCTACTCTCTGCCATCTGCAACTAATTCAGAACAGGACAGTGAGACTTATCCTTGGCCTCAAGCCCAAAGACCGTATCTCTGCAGCTCTGAAATCTCTCCACTGGGTCCTGGTGACTGCAAGGATCAAGTGGAAGACCCTTTGCATTGTCCAAAAGGCTGCACTACACCCAACACTCTCTTCCGAAATACCTTCCTTCCCGAGCCCTTTGCTCAGCTACCTCCAACTCTCTGAGGGTTAGACACCTCTCCAGGCAAAGAGTGGGGGGTTGATCCCTCCTCTCTGCAGGTGCCTCCCTCTGGAATGGCCATACTACCTCTCTCGAATTTGAGCCGGACCACTTGAAGTTCTGGAATCAGCTCAAAACTTTCCTCTTCTCCTGTGTTTTCTCTCTTCCTCCCCTGCTGACCTACCTGTCTGCTTTACCAACTGGTTGCTTGCCTACCATCAGAGTCTCACTGAGTCCAGGTGCTTTCTCTATCAGTCACCCTTGCACTGCCTGCAGGCCTACTACACAAATAGGGTCTGTAACTGTAACTCTACAGTCCCTTGTTCTCCTTGCACTACCCAGAGCAGTGCTGCCCTGGCTGCACTTACTGAGAGCATTGCTGCACCAATTTCACATCATCCTCTCCCTTGCAGTCCCCCCATCCCCCTTGCCCTGCTCATTCTCGCATTTGCACGATCTGAATGACACAAGGCCTAGTCAGATTGTTTGTCTTGTCCTCCCTCTGTCTTCCCTCACTTGTCTTGTTGCACCTGGAAATACTTGTGTACAGGCGCGTTATAAATGACGTATCATATAATATCATATGATTTTATCACAGATACCCAGAAAAATATACAATGGCGCAGTAAGAAATTGATCAACTGGCAGCACCTAAATGCCACTCTAGCCAGGTAATTACACTAAGCACGATGGCTTTATCAGAAATGCCCAGTTAAAAAAAAAGTCATACCTAACTGAGGAATGACTAGACTGGCTGCACCCAAATGCCTCTCTAGCCACTAATAACACACATCATTCCTGCTAATTTATTTATTTATTTGAAATTATATAGCGTGCTTAAAGCCCATGGGCATCGAGGCACTGTTACGACATGATAGGTTAGTTACATGATACGGAATTGCTTACTGGTTACATTGGGCATAGCAATGTAAATACATGACATGGAGTTACATACTGATTACAATTGGGATGTTGTGGAGAGTTACAGGGGTGATGATCAAGTTACAGGTGAAGATGAGGCGGGCGTGAGACAGGCGTTTTAATTGAGCAAACGTGTTTTGATTTCCTTGAGGAATGCTAGGTGATATGTTTCTCAGGCTAGGGGGAAGGGCATTCCATCGAGTTTCTGCAATGAATGGGAAGCTTGAGCCTCCAGCCCGAGCTCTCACAACCTTGAGCACGATGAGGAGGTTGACATAGGGGGTTCTGGTAGGTCTGTCAGTGGAGGGTCTAGTGATTCTCTGTGAGAGAAAGTCCGATGCTGTGTGGTGAAGACACTTGTGAGTGAGAGAGTGTTTTGAAGACAATGCATTCTTTTACGGGTAGCCAGTGGACTTGTCTTCTGGCGGCCGAGATATGGTCTCTTCTGGGAATGTTAATGGCAGCTCGGAGTGCATTCTTTTGGACCGTTTGTAGTTTGTCTATGTTCTTAATAGATGTACCTGCTAGGAGGGCGTTGCAATAATCTAGCTGAGAGCCGATTCAAGCTCTGGCTATTGTAAGGGTGTTTTCCTTCGTAAGGTAGGGTTAGCTGCAGTAATGAGTTTGGAGTATTAGGTGCAGGATGAGGAGATGGAATTGACTTATTTTGTCATGGAAAGGTTGGCGTCAAGGTATACTCCCAATGTTTTCAGAGCCTGTGAGACTGGTATTGGGATGTTATCAATGGTAAACGCTGTGTATTGGTTATCTAATTCCTTTAGGGTTTCTGGCGACCCACTTTAAGTAGTTCCGTTTTTGGCTCCATTGAGACATAGCCAGTTTTGGGCCATCCAGGTTTGGATTGTGGAGTAGACGGAATTGAGTGATTTGGAATCGGATTCGTAGTTGCCTGTGAGTGTTAGAAGGACCTGTGTATCATCAGCGTAACTGGTATACGTGATGCCTAGCGCATCTAGTATGGAGAAGAGGGGCCTTGTAAAAATGTTATAGAGGGTAGATGATAAGCATGAGTCTTGAGGGACTCCACATTTAATGGTGCTAGGTTGTGCATACGCTAGATCGGAGAACACTCTCATGGCTCTGCCTTTGAGGAATGGGGTGATCCATGTTGTGGCCATGGGTGAGAAATGTGTGGCGGTAGACAATTGTTTGCATAGAGTCTCATGGTCGACAAGATCAAAGGCCGCCGAGAGATCAAGGAGAAGTAACAGGACTGATTTTCTGGTGTCTCTGATGCCGTCTATTTGCTTTTTTTAGATCTGATAGGGCTGTCTCGGTTCTGTAACGGGGGCGGAAACATGAGTGTCGGAGGCCAAGAAGGTTATTAGTTTTGAGGAACTGGTGGACTTGCAGGTAGGCTGCTTTGTCTATTATCTTGAGGGTAAACAGGACTGTGGTGATGGGCCTGTAATTGCCTGGGGCGGAGGGATCTAGTGATTGTTTCTTAAGAAGGGGGCGGACCCATGCTTCTTTGAGAGATGTTGGAACTATGCCTGTTGAAAACGAGGTGTTGATGAAGGGGGCAAGGGTGGGTGTGCATTATTTAATGGATTTGGCTGAGCAAATGTCACCTTTACAGTTCGATGGTTTGATGGACTTCCTGAGTGCTATGACTTCCTTTTCAGTGATTTCTAGGAAGGAGAATATGGGGAAGTTCTCAGTGGGTGTCGGTGTGCGTTTTGACTGTCGGGATGTGGGATACTGGGTTGTTGAGGGCCTGTTGGCTCATTTGGATTTTATTATGCAACAAATCGAATTTGCTGAGCATGGTGTTTCGGATATTGTTGCACCATACTTGATCTTTATCAATGGCTTTGGGGGGGTTGAGGGATGAGGGTGTTTCCAGCTCTCTGAAAATTGAGAAAATCTCTTTAGTGTTGGAGCTTGCTGAGTCTATCCTGGCATTAAATAAGGTTGCTTTTGCTTAAATTATGTCTTTTTTGGAGATTCTGTTGAATTTGCTTTTATTGGCATGGCAGGGGTTTGCTTTCCATGTGGAGAGTGCGTCCCTTTTTTTCGAGCGCAGTTCAAGGAGTTCAGGGGTGAACCAGGCATTGGCGTGTGTAGAACGCTTGGGTTTTCTGATAGTGAGTGGGGCAATGGTGTTAATGGCTTGGGAGATGATAGTGTTGAACGTTTGGATGAGTGAGTCTGGATCTTTAGATAAGGGTGGTCTTAAAGCAGGGACTGCGATGTGTGGTAGCAGTATCTCTTTGGTTAATTGGCAGGCGCTTCTTGTGCGAGTAGGGGGAGGGGTATAGAAGGTTGGTGGGCTGTATTAGATGTGGTGATATCAAAAGGATGGTGTAGTGGTCAGTCCAGGGCAGGTTAGCTTGTATGGTGATTTGGCAATTGTGCTGGGCTATCCAATCAAGGGTGCGTCGTTTGATATGCGTGGGGTCTGAGCTGACTTGTTTGAACCCAAGCATTTGGAGTGCTTTATTCAGATTTTTGGCTACCTGATCTTTTTGGTCATACAGGCCAAGGTTGAGATCACCTAGGAGGATGGTCTGGGTGGATTCTTTAAGGTTTTCTGAAAGAAGGTTGGTCAGGGAGGCTTGGAAGTCAGATATGGGTCCTGGAGGGCGGTATACTATGTGTAATGAGATGGTACAGTTTGGGAATGGGTTAAGGTTGAGGAATAAGTGGTCACTGTTGTTTTCTGTAGTTTTCTCTATTTTTCTGATGGGCATCGATTCTTTGGCAATCAAGGCGACTCCCCCGCCTTTGCGCCTAGGGCGGTCTTGTCGAAAGATGGTGAGAGAGGGAGAGGGCAAGTGAAAGGACAGGGCCAGATGCTTTGTGGAGCCAAGTTTCATTGGTGGCTAGTAGGTTGAGGTTGTTTCAAGTGATCGAGGTCTTGAATGTCGAGGGCGTGGGCTGGGAGAGACGTGCATTCATGAGGGTGCAGGTATATAGTTGGGGTAGTTTATTGTGTGCTGTAAGGATGTGAAAGTCGTGCTTGGTGGTGTTAATTGATGGTGTTGGCGGGTATCCGGTTGTGCAAGAGCGGTTTAGTGGTTGTGTTAGTTGTAAGGGTACTTGGGATGTCAGCTGGTTGGTTGTGCTTGGTGGCATTAGATGTAGGCTTCTGTAAGGTGAGAATGTTGGGTCGGTTGCAGGAGGGAAGGGCAGGTGCATTCAGTCTGGGCATTTGTGGGGTAGAGTAGAGTAGAGTAGAGTAGAGTAGAGTAGAGTAGAGTAGAGTAGAGTAGAGTAGAGTAGAGGTGTGCGATCTGGTGCAATTGGATGACTCTGTATTGGGTATGGACGGGGTGGTAAGAGTGAAGGTCCTAGATCTGAGGTGAGAGATTCAATTTTGGCCTAGACGGGGGAGGGTCAGGCTGGGTTGGTCAGGAGGGCTGGTGGTTGTTTTGATAGTGGTCGGAGAGGAGGATGAGGTAGGGGTGGTGGTGGGTATAAGGGTTGGAAGGAAGTGGGCGGGACAAGGAAGCGGCTGGTCGCGAGGGCAACCTAGGCGGGTAAGGCCATTACCTAAATAGGAGTATGCGCTTGCTGAGCAGGGCAGGGTGTGGGCAATGGCCGGGGTTTTAGATGAGTGAGTATGTGCGTAGGTGAGAGTGGAGAGTAAAGAGCACTGTTAGGTAGCTAGTTTAGGATATGTGGCTGGGGTCAGCATGCTGTAAGGTGGTGCTGTTGGGCTGATGGTACAGCTGTGTGGAGTAAGTTAGGTGGGCAGTGATGGTAGGAAGGTCGAGTTGTAGGTGAGGTGCAGGTCTGAGCTGACATGCGTGAAAGCGAAATGCAGGTAAGTCATGCAGATATCATTAAGTTGCAAAAAGAAGTAACATGAATGTGTAACAATATTCGATTGCGTAAATAGGCTAATAAAATGAAAGTTCAGCAGTTTTAAATATAATTACACAGGGTGTGGTGAGACGAAGGTGAGGGCATATCTAGTGCTCGGTAGCGAATATGGCGAAAAGCAATACAGATTTAGATACAGGTTAGCAGAAGACAGTCGGTGTGTTCCCATTATAGTAGTACACTGAGCGTCACTCTAGGAGGGCGAGGTCCAATGTGTAGTACAGTAAATGGCACATTTCTCAGGGATCATTACAATGGCATGGCGCATGCGACATTTGATCATAGGTTAATGTTAAACATTGCTGTTCAGATGCCTAGTGCTTACCATGAGGTAGTTGTTGGGACAGGAAGCTGTGATAAGGGTCTTCGAAGCGTTTGAAGTTTTGACTGAGATGGGATGATAGTTGAGGCTCATAATGTACGAGTCTTAGTTTGGTTAGTGCGGGATGCAGACGGCGCACAACATCTCGGACTGGCTCAGACTGGGCCTTTTAACAACGGGCCTTATAACAATTAGGCCGGCTTCCGCTTCTGGTGCAGGCTCTCCACAGATGTAGTCACGGCTGACCAATCAGCTGTGTTTGGCGTCTTTCACAGGCGTTGAGGCGATGCAGTGGCCATTTTAATGGTCCCTATGGCAGCATTAAACAATGGCGCAATGGTGGCTCTTGCAGATGCCGCGTGTCTGCTGTAGGCGAGGACTTCTCCTGTGGATGTTCACAGGCACAAGGTGATGCAGGATGAGAGAGAGAAGATGAGAACGCAGCTCTCTCTTCTCACTGTTGGTGCTGGGGTAGTGTCCTCAGGGACCACGCTTCTCTGCTGCGGTGTGCTTGGAACAGCTGGGCGGCTCCTGCCCTCTCATGAGTGCAGATGGGGGTTTGGGTCCAGGCTAAACTGGTGCTTAGCCTGGACATGGACGACCATTATGGTTTATTGCACCATCCCGCCCACCCATACATCCCCTCACCCCCCCCCCCCCCACCCCAACCTCCACAATCAGCTCTTTGGCCCAGAATTACCTCCACATGCCTCTTCCTTGTCCCTGTGCTTATGTATGAGGTTCTTTGCCTAGGAGTAATGAAGATTACAGGTAGCTAAGTCAGGCATTACCTCCATGTACTTCTACCTCATCCCAGTACCTGTAATAGGAGGCAGAGTGCCTCATACACAAGTACTGCCTCAAACACAAGTACGTGGACGAGGAAGAAAATGGCTAAGAGTAATGAAGATTACCAATAAGTGATCAAGGCATTACACACAAGTAGTGGCGCAGGACCATTAAGCTGACTGGGCTTCAGCATCCCCACCCCTGAAATTTTGGGCTATGTTGTCTGGACCTGGCTGACCTACAGAGCATTTGCCGGACAGAACAGGGCACCTGGCTTTCGCGGTTATCAAGGGCCCAGCAATTACTAACGTAAAGCATTTCACTGTTAGTACCTGCATTCAAATGCCAAGGCAATCGAAATGGTGATGTGGGTTTAGTACTTGCATGCCAGGGGATTGATTGGAAGGGTAGAGAGGGAACAGGAGAGCAGTCATTCTCACAGCAGTCCATAGGTGGGTGCTTTCAGACTTAAAGGAGAAAGTTAACTGCGTATAACATTGAAGCTGCACTAGAATAGTCTCATTAAAATATGTAAAGAAGTTAGATGCCCCCACACCAATAAGTTAGGCCCTCCGCCCGTGAATTTAGTGCCTCACCCAACATTTGAAGGGTTATGATATGATCAGGGGCGTTGCTAGGGGGGGGCTAAGGGGGCTATAGCCCCTGATCTTTTGGTTGTAGCCCCGGATAGAATCTCAGGAGCTACAGCCAAAAGACTAGCTAGCCCCCAGTCCCAACTGTAACGACATCAGCTTAGCCCCGGGTCTTTTCCAGACCTAGCAACTCCCCTGGATATGATATTTTATTTATATCGCGCCCATACACAGGTGTTTCAGAGCGCGCCCATGAACACAAACACCATTCAAGAAACATATATTCTCTCTCTTCTCTCTCTCTCTCTCTCTCTCTCTCTCTCTCTCTCTCTCTCTCTCTCTCTCTCTCTCTCTCTCTCTCTCTCTCTCTCTCTCTCTCTCTCTCTCTCTCTCTCTCTCTCTCTCTCTCTCTCTCTCTCTCTCTCTCTCTCTCTCTCTCTCTCTCTCTCTCTCTCTCTCTCTCTCTCTCTCTCTCTCTCTCTCTCTCTCTCTCTCTCTCTCTCTCTCTCTCTCTCTCTCTCTCTCTCTCTCTCTCTCTCTCTCTCTCTCTCTCTCTCTCTCTCTCTCTCTCTCTCTCTCTCTCTCTCTCTCTCACCCCCTCAGCACCTTTCGCCATTCAGGCACACCCTGGAAGGGGCACCGAGTGGGGGAAAGAAAGAAATGGGGAAATAGAAAGAGAAATAAGACAATCAATGAAAGAACGGTAGAATGTGAAGAAAGAAACTAATAAATAGAAATAGGATAGAATGTGAAGAAAGAATGAATTAATAGAAGGATAGAATGTGAAGAGAAAATGCATGAATAGAAAGAAAGAAGAAAAATAAAATATTACAAAATAAAAAATAATTAAAGAAATGGCAATGTGTAGAGAGGGAATGACTAGGGCGGGAGGGGTCTTCCCGAGGACCCTGACGGAGGGAAGGTGCTTCAGAAGCCACACCCAACGTAGAATAATCCTGAGGTGTGGTGGAGAAACGGATCACCTGTAAGATAACTCCTAGCTTGATGCTTCAATAAAGCTTGCTGCAGAATTTGTTACTTCCGCCTTTGAAAACTGGACCTGCCTCTTTATTTCGGTGAATTCACTAGGGTCCTTTGGGAAGGAGGGAGTGGAGCCGGCCGATGGGGAAGGTCTAGTATGATGGGTGAGATGGTGGATGCCTACAACTATTGGGAGGGCGCAACTGCCAGGCGAAAGCACCATCAGGACGGCAAATGGCAGACACCGCTCTTAGTGGGGATGCCCACCCAGCCCAACCAGGGGGATGGAGAGCAAGGAGGGACGGACTATACTGCCCCCACCCATGGGGAGAGGTGGGGAAGCACATCACAGTGGGGCAAGAGAGGGGGGCTATATAAGACCCCAGGGCCCCTGGGTGTGCCCTCTTGGTCCTGCTCCCCCCAGCTCAGAGGAACGTACCCACCCCTTCCCTCTTTTTTTGCATGGTCCTGTTACTGTCTTGTAATGATCTGTTTTTCTTCCAGAGTTGCCTAGAGGATGTTTCATGGTCCTCCCAAGAAAAAGGAAAGAATTGGGGAAATGGGAATGAGTTGGGGAATTGGAAGAGTTGGGGGATGGAAAGGCATTGGGGGAGTAAGGATTTCGGGTCTGGAATGAATTGGGCAGTTGAATAGATTTGGGCAAGGGAGTACTGGAAGAGTAGGGATTTGGGTATTGTGGATGGATTCGATTAGCAATGGGAGGAGTTGGGGGGACAGGAAAAAGCATTTGGGGAACTAAGATGTGGGGCATAGGAAGAACTTGGGGAGGGAATGATAGGTATTTCTGGGAATAGAAAGAACGGAGAAAGGAAACCGTAAGGGGGGGAATGGGCAAAACCGAAGGGCGATGAAAGCACTGGGGGAGTGAGAAGAGACTTAGGAATGGCGCAAGGGGGGTGGGGGGATGGGTTAGATGGGGTATGGGGCACCAAGTGCGGAAAGAAAGAAATGAGGAAATAGAAGTAGAATTAAGAGAACCAATGAAAGAAGGGTAGAATGTGAAGAAACTCAGTAATAGAAATAGGATAGAATATGAAGAAAGAATGAATAGAAGGATAGAATGTGAAAAGAAAATTCATGAATAGAAAGAAAGAAGAAAAAGAAAATAACAGAAAATAAGTAAAGAAATGGCCATGGGTAGAGAGGGAATGACTAGGGGGGAGGGGTCTACCCTTCAGGGTCCTCTGGACACTGACATAGGGGAGGTGCTTAAGAAGCCACACAAAGCGTAGAATAATCCTGAGGTATGGTAGAGAAACAGATCACCTGTAAGATAACTCCTGACTTGATGCTTCAATAAAGCTTGCTGCGACATTTGTGACTTCCACCTTTGAAAACTGGTCCTTTCTCTTTATTTCAGGGAATTCCCAATGGGTCCTTTCGGGGAGCTGGAGGGCTAGCCGGCCGATGGGGAAAGTCCAGCATGATGAGTGAGGTGGTGGATGCCTACAACTATGGGGGGGGTGCAGCTGTGGGCTGTCCTCGCTAAGGTTTTGGTACCGCCGTCACGATGCGGTGGGCTCTGTAAATGCTGCACAAAGGAAGAAGCCTAAGCACACGCGGGTACCACTGCTGCAGGAGTGATCTAGGCTGCAGCACGGCGTATTTTTCATCAAGTGTACCTAGGAGAATCACCCCATTGTTATCGGATTCATATTGGTGCTGTAGGCTCAAAATGGTTGGCACCGCCATCATGATGCGGCAGGGCTTCGAAATGCCACACAAAGGAAAAAGTCTCAGCACACGTGGGTGCCGTTTCCATAGGAGTGGGCGAGGCTTCAGCAGGGTTTGCAACGAGGGGTCGGGGAGGGTTTCACGCAGTACACGCACTATTCAGCCAGACCAGAGCGGCAGAGCCGGCCACAGCTGTCTGGCCCTCCCTGACCTACCTAGTGCCCTGGGTGCATGCAGAGGGAACTGTCTTTGAGTGAGCAGGTGAGCCAGCCGAGCGAGCGTGAGTGACCGTCCTGACCATGAGTCGATCATGTTGGTCCTGGTTTAAGGTGGTGAAGGATGAAAGGGGGTGTGTGTAGTGGTCTGGTTCTGTGAAAGAGATTTGTTTCTGGCAGTGGCAAGATTTATCACTAGACACACTAGGCCGGTTTCAGAGGTGTGGCTGCGCCAGGAGTATTACAGGTGTTTTTTTGATAGATTTCAATTCCTGTTATTCTGGGGTGACCCAGCGGGTAGGAATAGGCTTGAGAGCATCTGTGGGTAATGCTGGCACTACTAGGCCTGGGTCGGGTGTTTTCAGGAGATTAGCTGGTCATTTCTCTGATTCATTTCTACCTTTCGGCAGTTCTGCTAGGGGGAATCACCTTATGGGTGCTTGTTTAATAGACGTCTTTCCGTTGTCAGCCAGGCTTCTTAAGGTTGGCAGTAATTGGATTGCAGGTTGTGAGGCTTGATATGAGAGCATAGTTATCAGACCTGGTTGCGTATGGCTGTATGCAAGAAGAGTGCATTTCTTTAGTAGAACTGGAGACATTAGTGCTCTGGTCTCTAGGGTAATATAAAAGGGATGTTTTGGAGCGGGAGCACCAAGTGCACTGCACTAAGTGAGGACCAGTTGCAGGTGAGTGCAGCGTAGGCTGGAGAATGTGAGTAGAAGGTTGTGTCCCTGTCCCATCCAAATCAGACAGGGTGACCAATGCCATTGGTGCGCTACCGCTTGGTGGTGTACCCACTGCATGTCCCTCCCTCCTACTTTAAACACCTTTGCCATTGTTATCGAACGTTCCCTATGGCCTTTGGGTGCCATAGTGTCTCTTGTGTTTGTATGCAGGGTTTAGTGTGTATGGCAAGTGGTTTCAAGAAATGGACCATGGGCTTGGAGAGGATCTTATAGCCCTCTGGAAGAAGAGTGTTAAAAGTCGTGGCAGTGCTGGCAACCAAGTCTCGGTAAGGGGGAGGACGTCAAGGTCAAAGTCTTCAATAAGGAGACAGCTGTCAGAGGAGTGTTTAACAGCAGAGCAAGCATTGAGGGTAGCTAAGTGAAGCTGGTTGCCACCTTTGAAAGTTTTCCGAGGGGGTTATGGGGTGTGGTACACCCATCAGTGGTGGCGAAAAGGCCAGGGGGAGTGCGGAAGGAGGAGTGGCAGGAAAAGGGAGGAAGTTAATGAGTGATGAAGATGCCGATCAAGAAGAAGGAGGAGGTTGGGTTGAGAACCTCGGCCAAGACAGTGCCATTCTGATTGCCATTAATGATACACCTAGAGGATGGGAAGTATGCCAAGAGTACTTCCCATCTGGTTCCACCACTAACGGGTGAAGAAGAGGAAGGGGAGAAGATTGAGACCAAATGGGGAGTCATAGGTCCGGAGAGGGGGCAACAAAGAGGATATCCGTGATAGTATGCCAGGAGAAAGCGTTGATGTATGTGTCAGCGATAGGCAGGTCTGGGTTAGAAACCACAAGAGCTTTCTTAAAATGTCTCCTACCAGGCTTTGAGACAGAAGTAGGATAAGTGATAGATAAGCAGCTAGGGTAGATGGGGCCCTACAAGGGATCCACATCACAAAACAACTGAGTGGATATATAAGGGCTTAATGGGGAGTTTAGGAGAATATAGGACACTGGGATTCTAGGACACTGACAGATCATGAAACTATGTTCCTTTCCAGGAAGGCGGCCTTCGCCCCCTGCACATTGGGTGAGTTCCTGGATCTCATTTCCTTTGTGGGTTTATGTCTGATCCACACATAGTGTCCCTCATTATTAAGCATAGACAGGAGTGTCATGTGTGGGGGCACTAAGAAGGGCTGCTCTGTTCCTTTATCTGCTGGTTTGGCTGTCCTTTTTCATTCCAATGGTGCTGTTCTGTTTTTTGAGAAATTGCTTCTATGTGGTTGAGTGTGGGATGGTCTTTATTCTTTTGCCCTCATCACTGTTTTTTTTTTTAAAGTTCAGATGTTCATAGGGCATAGTAGCATCCGGGAAAGAAGACAGGAGGCTTAGAGCTTCTATCTACTGATATTCACTGTGGGCAAAGCATGTATTCAACCTATCGGGTATTGCAATCTCAATAATATATGAATAGTCGCTGGGTACATGGGGCAGAGGGCATAGATGCACCCGCTGTCCTTGCCATGGGTATTACCTGAATTGTTTGAGTACAATAGTTCGAATGACCGAATTACAGGTGTCCGAATTGACCTTCTGCACAATTGACCGTATGGTCATTTTAATATATATATAAGGTTGTGATCAAGCGGTGAGGAAACCGCAAAACGTTAACTCTGCTATGCGAACGCCGTATGTTCTGGGAGAACCACGATGTTAATGGATTGTACGAGCCACATGCTGCGTATTTTTATTGAATAAAGGCTACCTTTTGAAACTCTTTTCAAAACTGGTTTCCTGAATCAACATTGAATGACTGGGGGAGTGCTTTCCAATGGACTGGAGAAATAACGGTCATCTGGGCATATATATATATATATATATATATATATATATATATGGGTTCGGTTGGGGTAATAATAATATAAGGGTATTGGGTGGGGGGCTGCGGGGGGGGGTTTCCCCCCTGCATATATATCCTAATTGACTGTTTAAATTCGGTCAATTGTCATTTGGACAATTGTCATTCGAACAATTCATATACAACCTTGCCATGCTCACCTAAATCACTGGTTTTGGCAGGTTTTCTGCATCCTCTCCTGCTGGGTTCAGGCTTGGTGACGTTTTAGCATGCATCTTTCAAAATTAGCAACTGTTGTTCACTTCAAAATTGGAAAGGAGCCTAATGAATGGACCACTGAACCTTGTTTGGAGGGGATGGCCAGACCAAATCTGCTTTTCGGGTGCGGGTGTAGCAGATGAAGTCTTTGTGGACAATTTACAGAACCCAGAACCAGCCGGTTTGGACATGAAGTTTGTTGACAAGCGCTCTCAATGTAGACTGTATCATTGATGAAGAAAGTCCCAAGTAGGATGAGACCTCGGACCCCTACCATATCCGTTGCCTCTTTCACTGTGAATCACAGAGCAGCCTCAGTACATCCTAAAGTGCTGTGATTGGTGATGGCACCATCTTTGCCATATGCCGTATTTGCAGTATAATGGCGAAAATTGAGCCATTAGTAAGAACACATTCAAATTACACTAACGAATCATATGAAGAACCTTTGTGCACCATTTTGTAGTACGGCATGTGCTGAGGTCCATGTCTCCAATAAAACAGAGAAGAAGTAGGTGTTCAGGGGTGGCACAATGTTTGATGCACATTCACAAATGCAAGGACCATTTTTACTGCATCATGAGAATCGGTCCTAGGGTGTAATAGCTCAATGCAATTTTTGGACCCTCATGATGACCCTCGTAACCTATAGTTTGCTATATACATCCATTGCTAGTCGTGCAAACTGCAGTATCCCAGCAAGAATTTACAAAAACACACAGTAACCCAAACTGGTGCAGAAGGTCAAGACACATCTTGTGCATTATATCATCTGGCCTTTAGCAGTCTTTCCAAGAGATGTTTGGGCGGTGGGGGGAGTATTTGTGAGCTGCCTGGCTCTTTTGCCACTTTTAGAAATACATTATAAAACATCTAAAAATTCACGGTGAGGAAGGTGAAAATAAAGATAGATATTTATTGCCATTAAAGGAACATTTGTTCTGTTAACAAAAGCCTGCATATATTAATGAAGCAAACAGTATTTCTTCTGTTTAAAATAATCTTTATTAAAGAGAGTGATCAGAAAAGGCTCGGTTTTTAGTGTGGGGGAGACTATTGAATATGCCTTGCAACTTGTCCACAGTGTTTGCAGCATTTGATGATTACATGAAAGCAGAGATGCACTGCCCTTTTAGCAAACGTGACAGTAATCGACATGGCGCTTTAGGATGGCCAGTAAGCTATGGCTAATTGCCTGCAAGCATTTAATCACTGGCCCGATGGCTATTCGCAGCATTCCCTTGTAATCGGTGCACCCCGGCCTTAACAAATCTATGCGGATTACAAAACATATGGGCATTAGTGCACAGCTTTCTCCCCATTGTATTTGTCCAAAAACATTGTTTTTACAGGCCTTTTAAACAATATTTTGCTGTATAGTTCAGCTATTTTAATACATCCTTACATTAGAAGGAATGGCACTTCCTGGAGTTATATTGTCACTGATGCCCTTTCAGTCGTCATTTTATCCAAAAGTGCTAGTCTTCAGCAACAAGAGGCATTCAGAAGATAACCTTGTCCACTCTGAGTTCAGATCCGGAGGGGTCGTATAACCAGGGAAACCTTGTCGTTCGTAGTGTGACTTGGCTCTGATGCCACTTAGTCTTCTGTTGTGCCTCCTGGAATCCTTTCTGCCTCAAAATGCCCAGAAAATTGACGAGGCGGTGCTGGTAGAGAAGGGGGGTGGGGAGGTTCAAGTGTCTTTAGTCCCAGACCTTGCACCTGGTTGAAAAATATTGCACCAGTCTTGCCTGCCTTCTGTCCATGGGAAATTCCCTTGTACACAGCAAAGCCATGATTGCCTCGGACAGCACTAAGTTGGCTACAAGTACTGTTTGATGACTAAGGAATGAAAGGAACTCTGCTTGGCATGTGGGTATAGACCAAGGAGAGACAGAGGAAGTAGCAGTCAGAATTTGGGTCTAACTCCAGGAAGGCGGTTATGTGTCCTGGCCAACTGGATGACAGATCCCCGGGGACTAGCGATGGAATCACCTTCAGTTTCTCTCACTGCACATACATTTTTGGTGTTACTAAATTGTGTGTTTGCTTTGAAAGTGAACTGTGTTTTTGTCCATGGCTTACTGTACTAGTGTTGTGCGAAACTGTTCCGCATGCTTCCTGCATATCAGAGGGCCCAATTTGTTGACTCCCCTAAACTAATCTTTGCTAGGAGAACGTGGCAGCCCATGTATCCAGTGGCTGTGGTACCACCGGTTGCTGGCTGGTCGCTGCCCACCTCTCGTTTCATATGGTCTATAAATGTTGCAATAGGATGCGGGAGATGAAATACCCTGAACTAACAGAAAGTGGCAACATTTGTCTCTGGCAAGTTTCCAGCAATATTGTGCAAATGTGGAGAAGCATGGCTTTCTTTATTTCTCACCATTCTCAGGAGACCTGCGCAATACTAATGTAAAAAGTCTACTGTTAATCCAGCAAGACAGACTCCTGCTCTGTGTCCAAGTTCTAAATGTGTTTGGCTTGACAGGCAGAATTCTCCCGCCTTCACTTTTTTAAGACTGAAAACAAAATGGAAGACAAAGCAGCAATTGGATTTGACTCGGGAGACATTCAATGAAAATAAAAATACTATCATCCTATTTTAAGACTGCTTCTGAGGATCCAGAGCTGGAAGTCATGTTGTAAGCACTGCAATCTTCAGAAATCTCAGACTTCTTACGTCCTATTTAGTTTTTTTTACAGATTTTGTAAAAACGCCCAAAAAAGGGATTATGTAAGGCGTCTGCAACCTTTGGATCTGCAGATGTTTTGGACTTCAACCTCCATGACCCCTCACCATTGGCTATGCTGGCTAGGGCTGATGGTCCAAAACAACTGGAAGGCCAAAGGTTGTGATGCAATGACAATGCGAATTGCACGAGGTTCTTGGAGTCCACTGAAGAACAAGCAACTAACAGTAGGCTTTGAGGACAAGCAGATTTTTATTTTAAATCGCCTCTAAATGAAATTATTCATTTGATATAATAGGACAGAAAAAACTATTTTGATTGTGGATACCTTGCGCTAGTTAATTGATAGATTGATGGATATCTACACAGAAGTTTTTCAAAACCAATTGTGGTTTTATTTGTGTTTTTAGACAACTAGTCAGTCATAAGTAGTCAGCCGACACATGTTTCGATCTCAACGGTCCTTTTCAAGGCTAGAGTAGAAACATTGTGTTGCCCCATATATTAGACCCTGGGATGGAGTTTATCCTGCGGTCCTGGTTAGGCTGGTGCTTTTTTTCGCCTGTTGATGCCGCGGTGTATAGGTGTCTCTCTGTCTGTAAGGACAGTCCTTACTTGAAACAAGTAGACTCCAAGCAAAGCTTTGTCTCAAAACTCAACTTATCCTTATACACTCACCTGTTCAAAGTGTTCTGAAGCATAAGGGGCACACACAAACAGAACTGGGTACTGCTTCCAGTAATACCAGGAGGATGGCTCGGAATGTTCACTACTGTTAAGCGACTACTTGTTTTTCTATAACATACAATGATGTAGGAACTTGCCCTTCAGTGTTCTATGCAAAACTTGTATTGCACGCGCTTTCTGGCCACTCCATTCTAGACTTTTCAGAGCAGAGGGATCACTCCTGTCTTTTCAATGTAACTTTACCCTCCCATGTGCTCCATATTACCCAGTGCTTGATCAGTTGGTTCAAATTCTGTCATTCCATTTTCCTATGGAGAATGTGGGCAAACTATTTTTACACAATAGTTGTGGGGTGGTGCCAACCTCACACCTAGCGGCAAGGGTAGCAAAGATACCGAGATGCTCTAATGTGCTTGTTAGCTATAAGCACTGTCTGCAGAGATAATCAGAAGGACTGCAAGCTGAGTCTGGTCTAGTAATTGTGCAAAAAGGCAAATAGATTAATTTTGTAAAGAATTGCAAAAACTGCTTGGTGAATATCTGGGAGAAGCCATGACACGTGCTGAACTTTTGATAGCCATATGTAGTTCTCATCTCTATTGCAGTTGCCCACTATGTTTTTGGGGAAAGCAAAGATGTTTTAAGTTATCCATTTGTAAGAACACTAAGATAAATAAATTACTTTTCTACAGGCTCAAATCATGCTCACCCCCTACCCACGGCAGACCCCACACAGAATGTGCATGTTGACCCTTTTCCAGGTCCAGTGATAGGTGCCATAAGAATGCCATAGTAAAGTGAAACAAAGACAGCTTTTCTGACAATAGAGTGCCAGAAAACTCCTTCAGGTGCCACCAGATTTGCCCTTGTCGAGTGCTTCTTGCTGGAAAGTTCCTTTGGTTGGCTCGTTTCACAGAGTCCTCTTTAGGTCTTTGGGTTTTAAATCTGAACAGGTGACGAGTCCTTGAGCCTCATGGGCTTGGAGCGGCGCGCTGCCATGCGGGCTCCTGGTGTCCATTGCCGAGTAGCCTCTTGTCTAGCGGGTAGGAGTGGAGTTTGCGGTCTGTGGAGCCCTCACAGTAGGTATGTTGGCTGTATGAAGAGAGTGGAATAAAGTCAATTAAGATGAATGCTTCATCGTGGGTACGCGTCGTTCCTATTGAGTTAGCATATTCACACTTACAGCGAAAACATTTCTCCAGCACAGGACCTCTGCAGTACGCAACCACTTAAATCAAGGTCCATTTCACTTTTTTGATTGAGTTCACATTTTATCAGTTTAAAAAAAATACGTGAAAAACAGAATTGGCCCTCAGTAAGCACAGTGCCAGGAAGTAAAATGCCCACAGGTAGACATATTGTAGCAAGATAAAGAAATAATGAATTAGGATACCATTCCTATAAGAGGTGAAGAATACATATTCCAGAAATATAATGCCTGCCCCCAAATATTCTGCCACGAGGAAAGTCCAATAGCGAATGGTGCCAGGAAGAGCCATGTCACCCCAGAAAAACCGCTGGAAATACTGCTGCATAAGGAATTCGTATTACAAGCACATGACAAGACCTTTGACTATATCACTAGATAGCAAACTCTTCATAACATAAATAGTATCTTCGATATAATGTTTCTACAGTTCTAGGTATATGATACATATGCTTACAGATATATATATTCACTGAAAAAACTTTGTTAAAGGGACGTTATGGTTAAGTTGCGCTACTAAAAACCTATGAAATTCAGTGAAAAAACAAAGGGACGTTATGGTTCCAAGTAAAACCGAAAAACCCTTGAAATACGCCAGTTATGGTAAGCTAAGCAACCATAACTCGCACCACCACCGTGCACTGCTAAGACTAACACCCAGGACATCAAAGATGACATCACAAATGTCATTGATGACATCACATGTGTATGTACTTTTCATGAAATATGTGTACAAGGGATTCTTATTATAATGTTGCGAAACAAGTGTCAAGGATCATTGCAATAAATATCATCCCCTAATTAGTGCATTGAACGATGCATTGATATAAATAGCATTCTATTATGGGGTTCTATCTAGTATACTAAGCTACTCATACAGAAACATAACATTGTGTGCAGTGTACAAGATGAAGGTATAATATTCGTAATGTTAATATGTTGAGTAATGAAATAATTGTTTTCTTAATAGATTTTTGTGTACTGTGAAATATGTAATAAGTAGCTAATAAAACACATGTATTACATAATTGCATTACTATAGACAAAACACAAAGACACACGAACACATACCAATATGGGTAAATACAGGGAAAGTGAAGTTAGCAAAAAAGCACAAGTAGTAGCAGAAACAATTCATAATTTAACTGATTATTTTCATGCAAATAAATGATTGCTCTGTTTCAAAGCTGCTATTTACCCTAGGTATATCTATCACTTGATGTGATTGGACCCTAAGGAAAGTAGTGTGAGTACAATGTATACAAATATGACCATATACAGGGAAAGTACAGCCATAAAAAAAACCAGAACTATCAGAAAGTGCTCATGAGTCTATTGATTATCTTTATGCACAAAAAGGATTGCTGTCTTTCAAGCTTGTGTCTTCCCGTATGTATATGTTTCATATGATGTGACTAGACTCTAAGGGAATTACTGTAAGAACCTACTTGAAGGATACGTCTACAAATAAAATAAAATGTTTAGTTTCTGACTGTTACTGAAGAAAACCATGTGGCTTAGATATGTCAGCAAAAGAAAAAAGAGTGAGCCAGACGTGATGTCATCAGTGATGTCATCAATGACATTTGTGATGTCATCTTTGATGTCCTGGGTGTTAGTCTTAGCAGTGCACGGTGGTGGCGCGAGTTATGGTTGCTAAGCTTACCATAACTGGCAAATTTCAAGGGTTTTTCGGTTTTACTTGGAACCATAACGTCCCTTTGACAAAGTTTTTTCACTGAATTTCATAGGTTTTTAGTAGCGCAACTTAACCATAACGTCCCTTTAACAAAGTTTTTTCACTGAATTTCATAGGTTTTTAGTAGCGCAACTTAACCATAACGTCCCTGTAACATTTTGTTTGACTAAATTTTAAAGGTTTTTATTAGTGCAACATCACCATAAGATCCTTTTCAATAGATGAAGACCACTAACATCTTATGTCCTCAAAGTGGGAACGCCGGGTGGTAAAAAAAACAAAAAGATTTTCCTTCCTACACCGGGACGTCGTAGGAAGGAAAATCTTTTACCAAGATGGCCACCATGGAAAGGGAAGGCGGGGTGTATAAAGAACACAACAGGGCATGAGCGGGGTGTGGGGGGGAACAGGGGATACACATGGGCATGAGCAGAGGGTGAGAGGGAACAGGGTACAAATGGGGCATGAGCGGGGGTGGGGGGAAAAGGAAGGAAACACGGGGCATGAGCAGGGAGATGGGGGGTAACACGGGGGAAACACAGGGCATGAGCGGGGGGTGGGGGGAACATGAGGGAGACACAGGGCATGAGCGGGCGGTGGGGGGCAACAGGAGACAGACACGGGGCATGAGGGGGGTGGGGCCAACAGGAGAGAGACACAGGGCATGAGCAGGGGTGGGGAGAACAGGAGACAGACACGGGGCATGAGCGGGGGGGTGGGGAGAACAGGAGACAGACACGGGGCATGAGCGGGGGATGGGGGAACAGGAGACAGATACGGGGCATGAGCGGGGTGGGGAGAACAGGAGACAGACACAGGGCATGAGCGGGGGGTGGGGGGCAACAGGAGACAGACACGGGGCATGAGGGGGGGTGGTGGGCAACAGGAGAGAGACATGGGGCATGAGCGAGGAGTGGGGGGGTACAGGAGACAGACACAGGGCATGGGTGGGGGCAACAGGAGACAGACACAGGGCATGAGCGGGGGGGAACAGGAGACAGACACGGGGCATGAGCAGGGGGTGGGGGAACAGAAGACAGACACGGGGCATGAGCGGGAGTGTGGTGGGCAACAGGAGAGAGACACGGGGCATGAGCAGGGGGTGGGGGTACAGGAGACAGACACGGGCATGAGCAGGGGGTGGGAGGTACAGGAGACAGACACGGGCATGAGCAGGGGGTGGGGGGCAACAGGAGAGAGACACGGGGCATGAGCGGGAGTGTGGTGGGCAACAGGAGAGAGACACGGGGCATGAGCAGGGGGTGGGGGTACAGGAGACAGACACGGGCATGAGCAGGGGGTGGGGGTACAGGAGACAGACACGGGCATGAGCAGGGGGTGGGGGGCAACAGGAGAGAGACACGGGGCATGAGCGGGGGGGTGGTGGGGTACAGGAGACAGACACAGGGCATGAGCGGGGGGTGGGGGGCAACAGGAGAGAGACACGGGGCATGAGCGGGTGGGGGGAACAGGAGACAGACATGGGGCATGAGCGGGGGCGGCAACAGGAGAGAGACACGGGGCATGAGCGGGTGGGGGAACAGGAGACAGACATGGGGCATGAGTGGGGGGCAACAGGAGAGAGACACGGGGCATGAACGGGGGGTGAGGGGAACAGGAGACAGACACGGGGCATGAGCGGGGGTGGGGGCAACAGGAGAGGCACGGGGCATGAGCGGGGGTGGGGGAAACAGGAGACAGACACAGGGCATGAGCGAGGGATGGGGGAACAGGAGACTGACACGGGGTCATGAGCGGGGCGTGGGGGGAACAACAGACACGGGGCATGAGCAGGGGGTGGAGGGCAACAGGGAGACAGACACAGGGCATGAGCGGGGGGTGGGAGGAACAGTAGACAGACACGGGGCATGAGCGGTGGGTGGGGAGAACAGGAGACAGGCACGGGGCATGAGCGGGTGCGTGGGGGGCAACAAGAGAGAGACACGGGGCATGCGCGGGTGGGGGGAACAAGAGACAGACACGGGGCATGGGGGGATGGGGGGGGTGGGGGGAACACGAGGGAGACACGGGGCATGAGCGGGGGGTGGGGGGCAACAGGAGAGCGACACGGGGCATGAGCGGGGGTGGGGAGAACAGGAGACAGACACGGGGCATGAGCGGGGGGTGGGAAGAACAGGAGACAGACACGGGGCATGAGCGGGGGATGGGGGGAACAGGAGACAGATACGGGGCATGAGCGGGGGTGGGGAGAACAGGAGACAGACATGGGGCATGAGCGGGGGGCAACAGGAGACAGACACGGGGCATGAGCGGGGCAGTGGGGGGCAACAGGAGAGAGACACGGGGCATGAGCGCGGAGTGGGGGGTACAGGAGACAGACACGGGGCATGGGTGGGGGCAATAGGCGACAGACACGGGGCATGAGCGGCGGGTGGGGGGAACAGGAGACAGACACGGGGCATGAGCGGGGGGTGAAGGGGAACAGAAGACAGACACGGGGCATGAGCAGGGGGTGGGGGGGCAACAGGAGAGAGACACGGGGCATGAGCGGGGGTGGGGGGTACAGGAGACAGACACGGGGCATGAGCAGGGGGTGGGAGGCAACAGGAGAGAGACACGGGGCATGAGCGGGGGTGGGGGGCAACAGGAGAGAGACACGGAGCATGAGCGGGTGGGGGGGAAGAGACAGACACGGGGCATGAGCGGGGGGGCAACAGGAGAGAGACATGGGGCATGAGCGGGGGGAACAGGAGACAGACACGGGTCATGAGCTGGGGGTGGAGGGCAACAGGAGACAGACACAGGGCATGAGCGGGGGGTGGAGGGCAACAGGAGACAGACACAGGGCATGAGGGGGGGGTGGGGGGAACAACAGAGACAGACACGGGGCATGAGCAGGGGGTGGGGGGCAACAGGAGACAGACACGGGGCATGAGCGGGTGATGGGGGGCAACAGGAGACAGACACGGGGCATGAGCGGGTGGTGGGGGGCAACAGGAGACAGACACGGGGCATGAGCGGGTGGTGGGGGGCAACAGGAGACTGACACGGAGCATGAGCGGGAGGTGGGGAGAACAGGAGAATGACACAGGGTCATGAGCGGGGGGTGGGGGGAAAAACAGACACGGGGCATGAGCCGGAGAAGGGGAGAACAGACACGGGGCATGAACGGGAGGGGTGGGGGGCAACAGGAGACAGACACAGGGCATGAGTGGGGGGGGATCAGGAGACAGACACGGAGCATGAGCGGGGGGTGGGGAGAACAGGAGACAGACACGGGGCATGAGCGGGGGTGGGGGCAACAGGAGAGACATGGGGCATGAGGGGAGGATGGGGGGAACAGGAGACAGACACAGGGCATGAGCGAGGGGTGGGGGGAACAGGAGACTGACACGGGGTCATGAGCGGGGGATGGGGGGAACAACAGACAAGGGGCAGGAGCGGGGGGTGGGGAGAACAGACACGGGGCATGAGCGGGAGGGGTGGGGGGGAAACAGGAGACAGACACGGGGCATGAGCGGGGGTGGGAGGAACAGGAGACAGACACGGGGCATGAGCGGGGGGTGGGGAGAACAGGAGACAGACACGGGGCATGAGCGGAGGGGTGGGGGCAACAAGAGAGAGACACGGGGCATGAGCGGGTGGGGGGAACAGGAGACAGACACAGAGCATGAGCGGGTGGGGGGAACAGGAGACAGACACGGGGCATGAGCGGGGAGTTGGGGGGCAACAGGAGATAGACACCGGGCAAGAGCGTGGGGTGGGGGGAACAGGACACAGACACGGGGCATGAGCGCGGGATGGGGAGAACAGGAGACAGACATGGAGCATGAGCGGGGGGCGTGGGGGCAACAGGAGACAGACACGGCACATGAGGGGAACAGGAGACAGATACGGGGCATGAGCGGGGGGGATAGAAGACAGACACGGGGCATGAGCGGGGGGTGGGGGGAAAGGGAGAGAGACACACTGGGCATGAGCAGGGGTGGGGGGAGGGAGAGAGACACATGGGGCATGAGCGGGTGGTGGGGGGAGGGAGAGAGACACAAGGGGCATGAGAGGAGGGTGGGGGGAGGGAGAGAGACACACGGGCATGAGCGGGAGGGGGAGAGATACATGGGGCATGAGCGGGGGGTGGGCGTTCGGGGAGAGACACACGGGGCATGAGCGGGGGGGGGTGGGCGGGAGGGGGAGAGACACACGGGGCATGAGCGGTGGGTGGGCGGGAGTTGGAGAGACACACGGGGCAGGAGCGGGGGTCTGGGGGGGAACAAGAGAGAGACACAGGGCATGAGCGGGGGTGGGGGAGGGAGAGAGACACACGAGGCATGAGCAGGGGGTGGGGGAAGGGGAGAGACACAGGGGGCATGAGCGGGGGTGGGGGGACGGAGAGACACATGGGGCATGAGCGGGGGTGGGGGGAAGGGGAGAGACACACGGGGCATGAGCGGGGGGTGGCCGGGAGGGGGAGAGACACACGGGGCATGAGCGGGGGGTGGGTGGGAGGGGGAAAGACACACGGGGCAAGAGCGTCGGTGGGCGGGAGGGGGAGAGACACGCGGGGGGTGGGCGGGAAGGGGAGAGACACACGGGGCATGAGCGGGGGTGGGCGGGAGGGGGAAAGACACACGGGGCAAGAGCGGGGGTGGGCAGGAGGGGGAGAGACACACGAGGCATGAGCGGGGGGTGGGGGGAAGGGGAGAGAGACACGGGGCATGAGCGGGGGTGGGCAGGAGGGGGAGAGACACACGGGGCATGAGCGGGGGTGGGGGGGAGGGAGAGAGACACACGGGGCATGAGCGGGGGGTGGGGGGGAGGGAGAGAGACACACGGGGCATGAGCAGGGTGGGCGGGAGGGGAGAGACACACGGGGCATGAGCGGGGGCGGGGGGAGGGAGAGAGACACACGGGGCATTAGCAGGGGGTGTCGGGAAGGGGCGGGAGACACACGGGGCATGAGCAGGGGTTGGGCAGGAGGGGGAAAGACACATGGGGCAAGAGCGGGTGTGGGCGGGAGGGGGAGAGACACACGGGGCATGAGCGGGGGGTGGGCGGGAAGGGGAGAGAAAAACGGGGCATGAGCGGGGGTGGGCGGGAGGGGGAAAGACACACGGGGCAAGAGCGGGGGTGGGCAGGAGGGGGAGAGACACACGGGGCATGAGCGGGGGTGGGCAGGAGGGGGAGAGACACACGGGGCATGAGCGAGGGTGGGGGGAAGGGGAGAGAGACACGGGGCATGAGCGGGGGTGGGTGGGAGGAAGAGAGACACACGAGGCATGAGCGGGGGGTGGGGGGAAGGGGAGAGAGACACGGGGCATGAGCGGGGGTGGGCGGGAGAGGTAGAGACACACGGGGCATGAGCGGGAGTGGGGGGGAGGGAGAGAGACACACGGGGCATGAGCAGGGTGGGCGGGAGGGGGAGAGACACATGGGGCATGAGCGGGGGTGGGGGGAGGGAGAGAGACACACGGGGCATGAGCAGGGGGTGGGGGGAAGGGGAGGGAGACACACGGGGCATGAGCGGGGGTGGAGGGGAGAGAGAGAGAGACACGGGGCAAGAGCGGGGGTGGGCAGGAGGGGGAGAGACACATGGGGCATGAGCGGGTGTGGGCGGGAGGGGGAGAGACACACGGGGCATGAGCGAGGGTGGGGGGAAGGGGAGAGAGACACGGGGCATGAGCAGGGGTGGGTGGGAGGTTCGAGAGACACAAGGGGCATGAGCAGGGGCGGGGGGAAGGGGAGAGACACACGGGGCATGAGCGGGGGGTGGGCGGGAGGGGGAGTGACACACGGGGCATGAGCGGGGGTGGAGGGGAGGGAGAGAGACATACGGGGCATGAGCGGGGGTGGGGGGAGGGAGAGAGACACACGGGGCATGAGTGGGGGGTCGGGGGGAGGGGGAGAGACACACGGGGCATGAGCGGGGGGTGGGCGGGAGGGGGAGAGACACCTGGGGCATGAGCGAGGGTGGGGGGAAGGGGAGAGACACCTGGGGCATGAGTGAGGGTGGGGGGAAGGGGAGAGAGACACGGGGCATGAGCGGGGGTGGGTGGGAGGGAGAGAGACACACGAGGCATGAGTGGGGGGAAGGGGAGAGAGACACGGGGCATGAGCGGGGGTGAAGGGGAGGGAGAGAGACACACGGGGCATGAGCGGGGGTGGGCGGGAGGGGGAGAGACACACGGGGCAGGAGCAGGGGTCTGGGGGGGAAGAAGAGAGAGACACAGGGCATGAGCGGGGTGGGGGAGGGAGAGAGACACACGAGGCATGAGCAGGGGGTGGGGGAAGGGGAGAGACACACGGGGCATGAGCGGGGGTGGGGGGATGGAGAGACACATGGGGCATGAGCGGGGGTGGGGGGAAGGGGAGAGACACACGGGGCATGAGCGGGGGGTGGCCGGGAGGGGGAGAGACACACGGGGCATGAGCGGGGGTGGGCGGGAGGGGGAATGACACACGGGGCAAGAGCGGGGGTGGGCGGGAGGGGGAGGGACACGCGGGGGGTGGGCGGGAAGGGGAGAGACACACGGGGCATGAGCAGGGGTGGGCGGGAGGGTGAAAGACACACGGGGCAAGAGCGGGGGTGGGCGGGAGGGGGAGAGACACATGGGGCATGAGCGGGGGGTGGGCAGGAGGGGGAGAGACACACGGGGCATGAGCGAGGGTGGGGGGAAGGGGAGAGAGACACGGGGCATGAGCGGGGGTGGGTGGGAGGAAGAGAGACACACGAGGCATGAGCCGGGGGTGGGGGGAAGGGGAGAGAGACACGGGGCATGAGCGGGGGTGGGCAGGAGGGGGAGAGACACACGGGGCATGAGCGGGGGTGGGGGGGAGGGAGAGAGACACACGGGGCATGAGCGGGGGGTGGGGGGGAGGGAGAGAGACACACGGGGCATGAGCAGGGTGGGCGGGAGGGGGAGAGACACACGGGGCATGAGCGGGGGTGGGGGGAGGGAGAGAGACACACGGGGCATGAGCGGGGGGTGTCGGGAAGGGGCGGGAGAGACACGGGGCATGAGCGGGGGTGGGCGGGAGGGGGAAAGACACACGGGGCAAGAGCGGGTGTGGGCGGGAGGGGGAGAGACACACGGGGCATGAGTGGGGGGTGGGCGGGAAGGGGAGAGACACACGGGGCATGAGCGGGGGTGGGCGGGAGGGGGAAAGACACACGGGGCAAGAGCGGGGGTGGGCGGGAGGGGGAGAGACACACGGGGCATGAGCGGGGGTGGGCAGGAGGGGGAGAGACACACGGGGCATGAGCGAGGGTGGGGGGAAGGGGAGAGAGACACGGGGCATGAGCGGGGTGGGTGGGAGGAAGAGAGACACACGAGGCATGAGTGGGGGGTGGGGGGAAGGGGAGGGAGACACGGGGCATGAGCGGGGGTGGGCGGGAGGGGGAGAGACACACGGAGCATGAGCCGGAGTGGGGGGGGGGAGAGAGACACACGGGGCATGAGCAGGGTGGGCGGGAGGGGGAGAGACACACGGGGCATGAGCGGGGGTGGGGGGAGGGAGAGAGACACACGGGGCATGAGCAGGGGGTGGGGGGAAGGGGAGGGAGACACACGGGGCATGAGCGGTGGTGGAGGGGAGAGAGAGAGAGACACACGGGGCAAGAGCGGGGGTGGGCGGGAGGGGGAGAGACACATGGGGCATGAGCGGGTGTGGGCGGGAGGGGGAGAGACACACGGGGCATGAGCGAGGCTGGGGGGAAGTGGAGAGGACACGGGGCATGAGCAGGGGTGGGTGGGAGGGAGAGAGACACAAGGGGCGGGGGGAAGGGGAGAGACACACGGGGCATGAGCGGGGGGTGGGCGGGAGGGGGAGTGACACACGGGGCTTGAGCGGGGGTGGAGGGGAGGGAGAGAGAAATACGGGGCATGAGCGGGGGTGGGGGGAGGGAGAGAGACACACGGGGCATGAGCGGGGGGAGGGGGGAGGGGGAGAGACACACGGGGCAAGGGCGGGGGTGGGCGGGAGGGGGAGAGACACACGGGGCATGAGCGGGGGGTGGGCGGGAGGGGGAGAGACACCTGGGGCATGAGCGAGGGTGGGGGGAAGGGGAGAGACACCTGGGGCATGAGTGAGGGTGGGGGGAAGGGGAGAGAGACACGGGGCATGAGCGGGGGTGGGTGGGAGGGAGAGAGACACACGAGGCATGAGTGGAGGGAAGGGGAGAGAGACACGGGGCATGAGCGGGGGTGAAGGGGAGGGAGAGAGACACACGGGGCATGAGCGGGGGTGGGCGGGAGGGGGAGAGACACACAGGGCATGAGCGGGGGTAGGGGGGGGAAGAGACACACGGGCATGAGCGGGGGTGAGGGGAGGGAGAGAGACATACGGGGCATGAGCGGGGGTGGGGGAGGGAGAGAGACACACGGGGCATGAGCGGGGGGTGGGGGGGAGGCGGAGAGAAACGGGGCATGAGCGGGGGGTGGAGAGACACACGGGGCATGAGAGGGGGTGGGGGGAGGGAGAGAGACACACGGGGAATGAGCGGGTGTGGGGGAAGGGGAGGGAGACACACGGGGCATGAGCGGGGGGTGGGGGGAGGGCAAGAGACATACGGGGCATGAGCGGGGGTGGGGGAAGGGAGAAATACACACGGGGCATGAGCGGGGGTGGGAGGGAGGGAGAGAGACACACGGGGCATGAGCGGGGGGTGGGGGAAGGGGAGAGAGACACACGGGGCATGAGCGGGGGGTGGGCGGGAGGGGGAGAGACACACGGGGCATGAGCAGGGAGTGGGGGGAGGGAGAGAGACACACGGGGCATGAGCGGGGGGGAGGGAGAGAGACACACGGGGCATGAGCGGGGGTGGGGGGAAGGGGAGAGAGACACGGGGCATGAGCGGGGGTGGGCAGGAGGGGGAGAGACACACGGGGCATGAGCGGGGGTGGGGGGGAGGGAGACACACGGGGCATGAGCGGGGGGTGGGGGGGAGGGAGAGAGACACACGGGGCATGAGCAGGGTGGGCGGGAGGGGGAGAGACACACGGGGCATGAGCGGGGGTGGGGGGAGGGAGAGAGACACACGGGGCATGAGCGGGGGGTGTCGGGAAGGGGCGGGAGAGACACGGGGCATGAGCGGGGGTGGGCGGGAGGGGGAAAGACACACGGGGCAAGAGCGGGTGTGGGCGGGAGGGGGAGAGACACACGGGGCATGAGTGGGGGGTGGGCGGGAAGGGGAGAGACACACGGGGCATGAGCGGGGGTGGGCGGGAGGGGGAAAGACACACGGGGCAAGAGCGGGGGTGGGCGGGAGGGGGAGAGACACACGGGGCATGAGCGGGGGTGGGCAGGAGGGGGAGAGACACACGGGGCATGAGCGAGGGTGGGGGGAAGGGGAGAGAGACACGGGGCATGAGCGGGGTGGGTGGGAGGAAGAGAGACACACGAGGCATGAGTGGGGGGTGGGGGGAAGGGGAGGGAGACACGGGGCATGAGCGGGGGTGGGCGGGAGGGGGAGAGACACACGGGGCATGAGCGGGAGTGGGGGGGAGAGAGACACACGGGGCATGAGCAGGGTGGGCGGGAGGGGGAGAGACACACGGGGCATGAGCGGGGGTGGGGGGAGGGAGAGAGACACACGGGGCATGAGCGGGGGGTGGGGGGAAGGGGAGGGAGACACACGGGGCATGAGCGGGGGTGGAGGGGAGAGAGAGAGAGACACACGGGGCAAGAGCGGGGGTGGGCGGGAGGGGGAGAGACACATGGGGCATGAGCGGGTGTGGGCGGGAGGGGGAGAGACACACGGGGCATGAGCGAGGCTGGGGGGAAGGGGAGAGGACACGGGGCATGAGCAGGGGTGGGTGGGAGGGAGAGAGACACAAGGGGCGGGGGGAAGGGGAGAGACACACGGGGCATGAGCGGGGGGTGGGCGGGAGGGGGAGTGACACACGGGGCTTGAGCGGGGGTGGAGGGGAGGGAGAGAGAAATACGGGGCATGAGCGGGGGTGGGGGGAGGGAGAGAGACACACGGGGCATGAGCGGGGGGGAGGGGGGAGGGGGAGAGACACACGGTGCAAGGGCGGGGGTGGGCGGGAGGGGGAGAGACACACGGGGCATGAGCGGGGGGTGGGCGGGAGGGGGAGAGACACTTGGGGCATGAGCGAGGGTGGGGGGAAGGGGAGAGACACCTGGGGCATGAGTGAGGGTGGGGGGAAGGGGAGAGAGACACGGGGCATGAGCGGGGGTGGGTGGGAGGGAGAGAGACACACGAGGCATGAGTGGAGGGAAGGGGAGAGAGACACGGGGCATGAGCGGGGGTGAAGGGGAGGGAGAGAGACACACGGGGCATGAGCGGGGGTGGGCGGGAGGGGGAGAGACACACAGGGCATGAGCGGGGGTAGGGGGGGGAAGAGACACACGGGCATGAGCGGGGGTGAGGGGAGGGAGAGAGACACACGGGGCATGAGCGGGGGGTGGGGGGAAGGGGAGGGAGACACACGGGGCATGAGCGGGGGTGGAGGGGAGGGAGAGAGACATACGGGGCATGAGCGGGGGTGGGGGAGGGAGAGAGACACACGGGGCATGAGCGGGGGGTGGGGGGGAGGCGGAGAGAAACGGGGCATGAGCGGGGGGTGGAGAGACACACGGGGCATGAGAGGGGGTGGGGGGAGGGAGAGAGACACACGGGGAATGAGCGGGGGTGGGGGAAGGGGAGGGAGACACACGGGGCATGAACGGGGGGTGGGGGGAGGGCAAGAGACATACGGGGCATGAGCGGGGGTGGGGGGAGGGAGAGATACACACGGGGCATGAGCGGGGGTGGGAGGGAGGGAGAGAGACACACGGGGCATGAGCGGGGGGTGGGGGAAGGGGAGAGAGACACACGGGGCATGAGCGGGGGTGGGCGGGAGGGGGAGAGACACACGGGGCATGAGCAGGGAGTGGGGGGAGGGAGAGAGACACACGGGGCATGAGCGGGGGGGAGGGAGAGAGACACACGGGGCATGAGCGGGGGTGGGGGGGAGGGAGAGAGACACACGGGGCATGAGCGGGGGGTGGGGGAAGGGGAGAGAGACACACGGGGCATGAGTGGGTGGTGGGGGGAGGGAGAGAGACACACGGGGCATGAGCGGGGGGTGGGGGGAGGGAGAGAGACACACAGCGTTCGTGTGCAGGCGGCAGATCCCGCTCCTCGGCCCTTCGCTGGCCACCGTGTGCCAATGGCATGAGCGGGGGCTGGAGGAACAGGGGAGACACAGAGCATGAGTGGGGGTGGGAGGAACAGGAGACAGACACAAGACTTACTGTGCAGGCAGCAAGAACAAAGATGGCGGGCGTCTCTGAAGCCAGATGCACTGCACGCTTTCACCGCATCCAATGAGAGAGCACGTCAGATGTCCGCAGACATCACGCAAGCTCCTTACCCAATCACCGTCCTGTCCGCGGAGCGAACAGGGAAGTGTGACCGCGAAGCGAACACAGATATCACTAATTTTTTTCACTTACATTTTTGTCATTTTTTTAAAAAACTACTGGACAGATTTACACCAAACAAAGCAAAGCACACTTTCGGGACCAAGCCGCCGCTCCTGCCGAAATTTGCTGTAAATCCTTCCAGCGGTTTGGGCTGTAGGCGTGAGCAAAGATTTTTCCCATTATGTCTATGGGAACAAAAAAAGTTTTTGGACCCCCCTATAACTTTGCCCCCCCTGGACGAATACTCGCAAAACAATTCAGAGTGACCCAAATACTTTTTTTGCAAAGTTTGGTGAGGATTCGTCCATGGAGAGCGAAGTTATAAGCCGCCTAAAAAGTGCTCTTCCTATGGAAACACCAATTTAACCATAACTACATGGCCACTACATATATATATATATATATGGGTGGGGGGAGGGAGAAATACACACGGGGCATGAGCGGGGGTGGGAGGGAGGGAGAGAGACACACGGGGCATGAGCGGGGGGTGGGGGAAGGGGAGAGAGACACACGGGGCATGAGCGGGGGGTGGGCGGGAGGGGGAGAGACACACGGGGCATGAGCAGGGAGTGGGGGGAGGGAGAGAGACACACGGGGCATGAGCGGGGGGGAGGGAGAGAGACACACGGGGCATGAGCGGGGGTGGGGGGAAGGGGAGAGAGACACGGGGCATGAGCGGGGGTGGGCAGGAGGGGGAGAGACACACGGGGCATGAGCGGGGGTGGGGGGGAGGGAGACACACGGGGCATGAGCGGGGGGTGGGGGGGAGGGAGAGAGACACACGGGGCATGAGCAGGGTGGGCGGGAGGGGGAGAGACACACGGGGCATGAGCGGGGGTGGGGGGAGGGAGAGAGACACACGGGGCATGAGCGGGGGGTGTCGGGAAGGGGCGGGAGAGACACGGGGCATGAGCGGGGGTGGGCGGGAGGGGGAAAGACACACGGGGCAAGAGCGGGTGTGGGCGGGAGGGGGAGAGACACACGGGGCATGAGTGGGGGGTGGGCGGGAAGGGGAGAGACACACGGGGCATGAGCGGGGGTGGGCGGGAGGGGGGAAAGACACACGGGGCAAGAGCGGGGGTGGGCGGGAGGGGGAGAGAGACACGGGGCATGAGCGGGGTGGGTGGGAGGAAGAGAGACACACGAGGCATGAGTGGGGGGTGGGGGGAAGGGGAGGGAGACACGGGGCATGAGCGGGGGTGGGCGGGAGGGGGAGAGACACACGGGGCATGAGCGGGAGTGGGGGGGAGAGAGACACACGGGGCATGAGCGGGGGTGGGGGGAGGGAGAGAGACACACGGGGCATGAGCGGGGGGTGGGGGGAAGGGGAGGGAGACACACGGGGCATGAGCGGGGGTGGAGGGGAGAGAGAGAGAGACACACGGGGCAAGAGCGGGGGTGGGCGGGAGGGGGAGAGACACATGGGGCATGAGCGGGTGTGGGCGGGAGGGGGAGAGACACACGGGGCATGAGCGAGGCTGGGGGGAAGGGGAGAGGACACGGGGCATGAGCAGGGGTGGGTGGGAGGGAGAGAGACACAAGGGGCGGGGGGAAGGGGAGAGACACACGGGGCATGAGCGGGGGGTGGGCGGGAGGGGGAGTGACACACGGGGCTTGAGCGGGGGTGGAGGGGAGGGAGAGAGAAATACGGGGCATGAGCGGGGGTGGGGGGAGGGAGAGAGACACACGGGGCATGAGCGGGGGGGAGGGGGGAGGGGGAGAGACACACGGGGCAAGGGCGGGGGTGGGCGGGAGGGGGAGAGACACACGGGGCATGAGCGGGGGGTGGGCGGGAGGGGGAGAGACACTTGGGGCATGAGCGAGGGTGGGGGGAAGGGGAGAGACACCTGGGGCATGAGTGAGGGTGGGGGGAAGGGGAGAGAGACACGGGGCATGAGCGGGGGTGGGTGGGAGGGAGAGAGACACACGAGGCATGAGTGGAGGGAAGGGGAGAGAGACACGGGGCATGAGCGGGGGTGAAGGGGAGGGAGAGAGACACACGGGGCATGAGCGGGGGTGGGCGGGAGGGGGAGAGACACACAGGGCATGAGCGGGGGTAGGGGGGGGAAGAGACACACGGGCATGAGCGGGGGTGAGGGGAGGGAGAGAGACACACGGGGCATGAGCGGGGGGTGGGGGGAAGGGGAGGGAGACACACGGGGCATGAGCGGGGGTGGAGGGGAGGGAGAGAGACATACGGGGCATGAGCGGGGGTGGGGGAGGGAGAGAGACACACGGGGCATGAGCGGGGGGTGGGGGGAGGCGGAGAGAAACGGGGCATGAGCGGGGGGTGGAGAGACACACGGGGCATGAGAGGGGGTGGGGGGAGGGAGAGAGACACACGGGGAATGAGCGGGGGTGGGGGAAGGGGAGGGAGACACACGGGGCATGAACGGGGGGTGGGGGGAGGGCAAGAGACATACGGGGCATGAGCGGGGGTGGGGGGAGGGAGAGATACACACGGGGCATGAGCGGGGGTGGGAGGGAGGGAGAGAGACACACGGGGCATGAGCGGGGGGTGGGGGAAGGGGAGAGAGACACACGGGGCATGAGCGGGGGTGGGCGGGAGGGGGAGAGACACACGGGGCATGAGCAGGGAGTGGGGGGAGGGAGAGAGACACACGGGGCATGAGCGGGGGGGAGGGAGAGAGACACACGGGGCATGAGCGGGGGTGGGGGGGAGGGAGAGAGACACACGGGGCATGAGCGGGGGGTGGGGGAAGGGGAGAGAGACACACGGGGCATGAGTGGGTGGTGGGGGGAGGGAGAGAGACACACGGGGCATGAGCGGGGGGTGGGGGGAGGGAGAGAGACACACAGCGTTCGTGTGCAGGCGGCAGATCCCGCTCCTCGGCCCTTCGCTGGCCACCGTGTGCCAATGGCATGAGCGGGGGCTGGAGGAACAGGGGAGACACAGAGCATGAGTGGGGGTGGGAGGAACAGGAGACAGACACAAGACTTACTGTGCAGGCAGCAAGAACAAAGATGGCGGGCGTCTCTGAAGCC
Organism: Ambystoma mexicanum; assembly: GCF_040938575.1. Lineage (NCBI taxonomy): Eukaryota > Metazoa > Chordata > Amphibia > Caudata > Ambystomatidae > Ambystoma > Ambystoma mexicanum. The sequence continues at coordinate 1,341,290,982 of NC_090921.1, read as the reverse complement.
AGATGCACTGCACGCTTTCACCGCATCCAATGAGAGAGCACGTCAGATGTCCGCAGACATCACGCAAGCTCCTTACCCAATCACCGTCCTGTCCGCGGAGCGAACAGGGAAGTGTGACCGCGAAGCGAACACAGATATCACTAATTTTTTTCACTTACATTTTTGTCATTTTTTTAAAAAACTACTGGACAGATTTACACCAAACAAAGCAAAGCACACTTTCGGGACCAAGCCGCCGCTCCTGCCGAAATTTGCTGTAAATCCTTCCAGCGGTTTGGGCTGTAGGCGTGAGCAAAGATTTTTCCCATTATGTCTATGGGAACAAAAAAAGTTTTTGGACCCCCCTATAACTTTGCCCCCCCTGGACGAATACTCGCAAAACAATTCAGAGTGACCCAAATACTTTTTTTGCAAAGTTTGGTGAGGATTCGTCCATGGAGAGCGAAGTTATAAGCCGCCTAAAAAGTGCTCTTCCTATGGAAACACCAATTTAACCATAACTACATGGCCACTACATATATATATATATATATATATATATATATATATATATATACACACACACACACGTATATAGCGGTGGTCTGCGGAATCCACAAAAGCCTCCATAAAGGAATTCTCATCTGGGCAATGCTACCAGAAAAATACTGTGCCGGATGCCAGGGAAAATTGTGCCTTCAAAATAATGTACTTAGAATAACATGCTTTTGGGTTAAAACCCTAGCACACTGCCTATGATCATCATGCTGCCAGATTATTTTGCCAGGCATGAAAATATTCTATCAAGGTTTTTGATTTTTGTTCTGGGTTCGCCCTCTTGTGAGGTACTTGGAATTTCTTTAAAACTGCTTCATAGATGAAAAACCTTTTTTATTTTATTTCTCTATCCACAGGGTATTAAAAAAGGGGGGAGGAAGAGATACATGTATATATATATTTCTGTTGTATCTCTAGGCAACGACAAGCATTGTACTTTTAAGGTGAATCTGAATACTATGCTTGCATGTCTTGAGACATAGTATCGGGTGATATCAGGATCTTTTGATTCAACTCTCCCATGTCTTTTCTACACTGGTCTTTTTCGTTATCTTTCCAGAATCCAGTGCGAGGTTTGAATGGTTCTCATGTTGTTTTGGAGAATCATAGACCAAAACACTTCCACCGAGTTTCAAACAAATTTTTCCTCATCTCGGTTGTTTTGGTGAAGAAGAAAAAAGCCAAAAAAAGAGCCTACCGGTTTCAGTGGCACTATTAAGTTGAAGCCACTTTCATCAGGGCTGGGCAGACACTCACTTTATGATGTGTCAAAAAGAGGTTGCTGATCTAAGAAGGATTAAGACAGGAGATCCCACCTGTAGATGGAGAGAGTAGGGGGAAGGGGATAGAGTAGATACAATTTGCAGCATTATAGGTAAATATTTATTTTGCAAAGTAAGACTGAAAAAATGCTGTCATACAGTCTACTGCAACTATGTCTTACCCAGTTGTGATGATCCCCAAGGATATCAATCCGTGTGTGGAAACAGAAAAATAATATGAGGCCGGGAAGCCCAAAAAGAAACACACCAACACAGGTTACAAAGAACATACAAGTGCTTTATTTAAAAGCTACAACAGTTACCAAAGTCAATTGACAAACGGATAGCTATTCGGCTCTCAGAGTAACGTAACGAACTTCAACGAAGGTTCGATGCATTAGTAAGAGAGACCGTACATTGGAATACTTGGGCTTTTTATATTCTTTATCCAGCCCTTGGCCAACCCCCTCGCGGGTTAACCATTCTAGGGATCGGGCCTATAGGTTCCTAGCCAGGTCAATCCTATAATATATGCATTTTGATTAGTTTCGCTGATATAGTTGTACATTTACACATAGGTCAGCAATAGGACAAGGTCTCAGTTCGCGACCCCGACAAGTGGCCTGCAGGCATATTAATTATTCGTGTGTACGGAGGTCACAACGGCCAGAATCTTACTCAGAATGTCATTCGGCCTCCATTTTGATGTTCAGGGTGACTTCCATATTACAAGAGAACCTAAAATGGCGGCTTAATCCAAGATGGCGACTTACATTACTTTCTCTAAGGTCAAGACCTTGCCGTGGAGTTTGTTCGCATATGATGTTTTAGACAACTTGGCGTAGGCCAATACACATACAATTGCTGCGATAGGAGGCATAATATTGTTTCAATTCCGACAAACCCTCCTTTTGGCCTATGCCAAGTGCTAATATCACTTCTAATACTTTTGTAAATAACTCCATGCATTGTTGTCCATACATCCTGAATCATTATCTGTAATGTCTATAGCCATTAGGTCGTTCATCAGAACCTCTTGTAACACAAACTCTTTAGATGCTGTATCTGGGGCGTACATTTTGTGCCCTACTGTGCTCACTGCTTGAGCACAACATCCCCCTAGCATTGCACATATACTAGGTAGACATTGGAAACGGCAACAAAGGAATAGCAGGATTCCCAAAATAACCAAGATAACAGAAAGAACCTTCCAACCCCAGGATCGTAGAGAATCCCAGAACCAGGCGCTAATATTCCAATCTCCCACAGGAACATGCACCTCAGAACTAAGGATGTGCAGGTTCTGTATTGCTTTAAAAATTGTCGGTGAGGAGTCTGGTACGAAAACACAGCAAGCGGACCCCACTAATTTGCATACTCCACCACGTTCTGCCAGAATGACATCTAATGCCATCCGATTTTGGAGTGCTACCAATCTTATTTCCTTTTGTTCTAGTGTCATATTGTAGAGTATATCCGTGGTCCGGTTGATGGTTCTCTCCAGTACTCTTGCTAACCCCCTAATGTTTTCAGAGTTTGCTATCTGTCCCCAAAAGGGCACCACTGATTTCGCTATATCTCCCAATACTTGCCCAGGGGTATCCCCATCCTCGTCCCGCCGTGGGCGAGCCTTAGAAACTTCCAATGTACTAGCTATAAATACCCCAGTTAACAGGATTCCTAAATAACAGGTTCCCTGCCAATCCTTGGGCAACCAGGGAAATGCTGAACTACCACAAACGAAATAAACAGGCCCCCCTACATACAGAGGCCTGTTCTCCCCAGTCAAATTTACAATGTTTACACAACCTTCAAAATCTCCCATTGGCCGAGTGCCATTTCTTTGTACACAAAAGGGGACTGAATCAGGGCTATGATTAATAGAGTAGGAAGGAGGCACGGCGTCCTTATTGCCTATCGGAGCCATTTTAAAGGAAAATAGAGTTTGAAAAGGAAGAGATAGTTTATCAGATGGCCTAACGGGAGCAACATCAGGTCTACTTCTATTTGCAAAAAGCGAGCGTCCCAGGGGAGTCAATTCACGTTTCTCAAAATCATTTAAATTAGTTCCATCAAAGTTCCCTGAGACGCTATCATTCCAACGGCCAAAGAATAGTGCTCTAAGAGAAGCATAGCAAGCAGTCGTTAAAGGTAAAGGGTGAATATACCATCCTAGCCCCTTGTTCCCATGTTGCGGTAAATGGGTGCAAATCCAGCAATTACTCTTATTAAAAATGGCATGCGTTGCATTCATTACTATCATTAAAGTGTTATTATGATACTTTCGTCTATGCTGGGAGTCTCTAGGTGACAAGGTGTGCAGGTGTACAGAGGGAGTCAAAGCAGTCGGTACAATCTCAATTGGCAGTAGAGGTTTTAGAGGGTAAATTTCTTTGAAGTACCAAAGTCCCACAGCAGTAATTACACAAATTCCAATTATTATTAACACAACACAGCAATACGTTTTCGGGGCCCAGGCACATTGTTCGTTGTCCGAGTTGGTCACCCCCTTATTTACAAGTCCAGTGCGGAGTGCAGCGGTGGAGGTGGCAGGCATCGTAGTTTCTCAATCGACGACCCCAATGTTCGTTGCTGGCGACAGTACAGTCGCGTGACTACTTAGTCCTTCCCAACCCTAGCCAGCAGAATCCCCTTTTTTTCCCTTTTGTTCGAAGGAAACTTTCTTTTACAAGAGAAAACTTTCAATCACTTCTTCTTTCCAAATGCACGGAAAGACCCGTGCCGTAGTTCTATTTTCTTCGTCGAAGGTCGTACCTGGTGGTACCCAAAACTGTTTGATGCGGAAACAAGGTAACGTCACTTCCTGAGGGAGGCGACGTAAGTTGCAGAACTTGAAACAATGTTTTCCGGAAGTGATTTTTCCAAAGAGTGCGGAGACGAAATGGACTGTTCCCCAAGCTCCACGGGCTGAGAGAAATTCTCCGACGCACTCACAGCGTTGTTTGCTACTCCAGGATCAGAGATTGCAGCATCAGCGAGGGGTTCTGCTTCTTCTGTAACGTGTGGCGTCGGGTGAGGAAGTTTCTTGACATGCGTCGCGTGGATCCAATGTTTTTTTCCAGCCACCCGCACTGCTGTCTGAGTGACCAACAGCACCTGGTAGGGTCCCGTCCAGCGAGGAGCGAGACAGGAAGACCTTTCGTAGGCCTTCGCTAGGACCCAACTCCCAGGCTGAATATCGTGTCCTGGGCCTGTAAACCGTACATGTAAAGCTGATTGGACCTGATGATAAATGAAATACAGGTTTTTAGTCAACTGGTTGCATTAGTCTACAAGCAATGCATTTTCTAGCTCCCTCAATGCTTTAGGCTTTGGAAGACCCCAAATGTTAGCAGGTCTCCCCATCACTACCTCAAAGGGAGAAAGCCCACTCTTAGTTTGAGGTGTGGTACGCATGGCTAACAATACAATAGGTAAGGCATCTGGCCATTTCAATTTGGTGTCGGCACATATTTTTGCAAGCTTATTCTTTAAGATACCGTTATGTCTCTCTACCAACCCAGCACTTTGAGGGTGTCTAGCCGAGTGAAATCACTTTTCAATGTGTAATGCTGTGCATATCTGCAAAATTACTGCTGCAACAAAATGGGGACCATTGTCTGACCAAATTACCCTTGGAAGCCCAAATCGTGGAAAGAATTCTTTTACCATAGTCTTTGCAGTGGTCATGGCAGTAGCATCTTTAACGGGGAAAGCCTCGACCCATTTACTAAAAGCACAAATAATCACAAGAACATATTTTAGATTGTCACACCGTTCCATCTCAATAAAATCAAAGTGGATGACCTCGAAGGGAACAGAAGGGGGCCCAAAGCTACCCCTTGGAGTTACTGTCCCCTTCCCCACATTCTGCTGTAAACAAATCATACAATTCTGAACATGTCGCTGTGCAGTCTTCAAAATTTTATCATTCACCCAGACTTGTTCTAGCATTTTCGTGATCTGTTGAGCACACACATGCGTAGGACCGTGTGCCATCGTAACCATTGCCAGCACATATGAATCCGGGAGCAACCATTTTCCTTCAGATGTATCCACCCAACACCCATCATCATCCAGTTTCCCTATTCCTTCGGCCCACCTTTTAGACTCTTCTATTGTGGCATCAGTTTGAATATCTCGCACAGACCCAATACCCTCATCCATTACATAGGCATCTTTTGTTTCCCTTAGAGCATACATGTCTGCGCTAAGGTCTGTAGCCGTTTGCCTGGCTATCTGGTCAGCAAAAGCGTTCCCTTTTCCCACATCATCTATGACCTTACGATGTGCTGCACATTTCATGATCGCTAACTGCCTAGGGAGTGAGAGTGCCGAGAGCAATTGCACTATCAGGGGACCATGCTGGATCTTGGTCCCATGTGAGGTTAGGAACCCTCTTTCCGACCAGAGCCTCCCAATGTTGTGAGCCACCCCAAAGGCGTACTGGCTATCAGTATATATGTTTACTATACGCCCTTCGGAGAGTTCACAAGCTCGGGTCAACGCTATCATCTCTGCGGCCTGCGCGGAGTTATGCGAAATTCTCTTAGTTTCAACAACCGTACTCAACGTAGTAACTGCGTAAGCAGCTGTAGATGTACCATCTGGAAGTTTGAAGCAGGAGCCATCACAAAACAGCTCCCCTTCTGCATTGTCCAAAGGAGTATCTATAAGATCTATCCTGCCCTTCGTTTCCTGTTCAGTGGTATACAGGCAGTCATGTAATTCTTCGTCACCGCAAACAGTATTTTGCGGGAAAGGCAGAAGTTCAGCCGGATTAATAACACAACACCTCTTAATTTGAATGTGAGGGGCAAACCGAATTAATTCATACCTTGTCAGCCGTGCAGAGGTGAGGTGAGGTGTTGCGTTTGGGTTTTATTCAATAGGACATCTACAGAGTGAGGTACCATCAAAATTAAATCATGGCCTAGGACCATTCCCTCACTCTGTCTTACAGGCGCGGCAGCAGCAGCGACAGCTCGCAAACATCTTGGCAAAGCTCATGCGACAGGATCAAGGGCGGAGGAGTAGTAGCCGCACAGCCTATTCTTCCGTCCGTGTTCCTGTGTTAACACAGCCAAAGCACATCCATCACATTCATGCACAAACAACACAAAGGCCTTGTCATAATTTGGAGTACCCAGAACCGGTGCAGAGCATAAAGCGGTTTTGAGAAGCTCAAATGATCGTTGATGTTCCGATTTCCTTGGCAGCGGCAAAGAAATGCCCTTCTTCGTCAAAGCCAACATCGGTTTTATCACTAGTGAAAAGTTCGGGATCCACAACCTACAGTAAGAAGCCATACCTATTAAGGCTCTGACTATTCTTTCAGGTGTCAATCTTCTCCCCTCCTTTGACAGGAGGTAGCCTAAATAGGCGACCTCCTGACAACAATATTGACATTTTTTGAGCGAAGCTTTATGACCATTTTTAGCTAGATGAACAAGCAACAGTACAGTGCCTTCCTTACAAGCACTTTCAGAATCTGCGGCCAAAAGCAAATCATCGACATACTGAAGTAGTGTACAAGTAGGTGGCAATTCAAGGGTGTCGAGCTGCTCTTTCAAAGCTCTACTATAAATGCTTGGACTTTCAGTATACCCTTGAGGTGCCCGAGTAAATGTAAATGAACGTCCTCCCAAGGTGAACGCGAACAAATATCTACTCTCCTTGTGTATAGGAATGCTAAAGAAAGCATTCTTTAAATCCACAACACTAAAGTGCGTAGCCGTAGCAGGGATCATTGTTAGTATCGTGGTTACATCGGGCACAATTAGAAATTGTGGGGCGACAACATTGTTAATAGCACGAACATCAATTATGAACCGGTATGGGATTGCATTGTCACCTTTCTTGAATACAGGCAAAATCGGGCTGTTACATAAACTACCTGCAATTTCTTCAATCACCCCTCGATGCACAAAATCGGAGACAATGCACTTCAAAGCACGCTCGCCCTCAACTGATATTTTATACTGCGGAATGCGTGGTAATTTAACTCCACGTTTCAAAACTATTTTAACGGGCTCAATCTGTAGTACCCCGACATCATTGTCGGCAACTGCCCATAAACATTCCGGAACAACGCTAAACTCAGGAGGCAATGGTCGAATCAGAAAGTGAGAATTGGGAAGTTGCTGTGGTGAAACCGTCAGTCGTACTCCATCAGAGGAACAATGAATTACTGCATTCAGTTTCTTCAACAAATTTAACCCCAGCAAGTCCGTGAAGGGACCCAAAGAAACGGACACCGGCGAAGAAACCGGGCAAGCAATTGGTATACCAGAAAACCCTACAGAAACATTTGTTTGCCCTGACAGTGGAATTTTTGGAACCCGGGAATGATCAATGAAGCACTTCTGTGCTCCAGTGTCTATCAAAAACTGATGTTTCCTATTCCCCACTAACAATTCAAAGTAGGGACCTTTCTGATTAACGGGAATAGGTGAAGGTTCCAAACCCTGCTTCGGGCAGTCCTAACGAAATAAAATGTCGTCGGAAGGAAGCTCTTCAGAAAGGTAGGCAGCAGAAGTGTGATCAAATATATTTCTTGGGTCCACACTCGAAGTCTGATTTTCCTGTGAAAAAGGTTGCTGAGGATCTTGTGAAAACTGACCTCTATCAGTGCCCCCTGCTCCAGGATGACCTCTAGGTCGTCTACCCATACCCCCAAACGCATTGTTTGACCTTTGTCGAAGGACGGGGCACTGTGCTCGCCAATGACCTTCCTGGCAGCAATAGGCACATTGATTAATATTCACAGAACCCAAAGGAGCGTTTCCTTTTGGGACATGCTGACCTCTGGTCTGTGTCATACCTCCTCTGGGATTTCTAACAATTTGTTGTAACAATACTTAAGTCTTCAAATCTCCTTTCCTCTTCTCTATTGTCTCCTTTTCATTATTAACATGGTTCTCATAATACTGAGCCATGTGCAAAACCTCAGATTGAGATTTCGCCTGCCAAGCGCTCTCAGTGGACATAATCTGTGACTGGATGTCGGGCAACAATCCACGTATAAATTTGTCCACAAACAACCTTTTCCCAGACTCTGTGCCCAAGTCCTGTCCACTGAAGTCAGAGAATACCTGTTCGAATCTATTAAAGAAGTCGGTGGCACCTTCAGTTTTTCCTTGAACACAGGCTGTAAGCTTGTCCCAAATAATTCTTTTCTCTGGAATTATAGTTTTCAATTTTGCGACAATTCTATCAGGCAAAGTAAGTATTACCTGAGGTGGTTTCTCACCAGCTGGTCTTTCCCCATCAAACCTAGTCATGTTAGCCCACGTATCTCCCAACCCTGGCACATCGTCAATTGTCCGAACCTGCTTCCATAAATTCACGGGTAGGAGTACAGGGAATAGCAAGTCAATATCACTTAAGGTGAACACAGAGGACTGCAAAACGGACTCTATGGGCCTCATTACCCGGTAGGCGGTGAGCCATGGCGCTATTAGCGCCATAGCTCATGCCGTTAAAATACCGGCACCGCCTTGGCGGAAAGGGGATTTACCGCCCCATTCCAAGGTTGGAGGGGCGGTAAATCCCCTTTCCGCCATTGCCCTTCCCCATTCCCGCCCCATTGGGCTCTATGGGAATGGGGAAGGCGCTAATTACGGCACCGCAATTTTGCGGTGCCGTAATTGGCTCTGAGGTCCCTTAGTGGGTTGGATTTTAACGCCTGCAAAAAGCAGGCGTTAAATCCCCCAACCCGCAAAGGGACCTCGTAGTAAGGCGGTAGGGATTTACCGGTACCAGTATTTTACCGGTACCGGTAAATCCCTACCGCCATCCGTGTAATGAGGCCCTATCTCTTTGTAAAACCCTGTCAGGTTTTTTCTGATATCGGGAATTGATTGTCTAATAGTGTTCACTTCCTGTCGTGAAAACGGGACATGAACAAATTGCGATACATAATGCGCAGGGATATCCACAGCGGGTGCACCAGTCCCAGCGTTAGCGGGAATCTCAACCTTTGGGACAAATGTCGGAGGAACCTCTCTCATAGGCAACTGAGATATAGGTAACTCCGACCGCTTACTAAGCAACAGAGCCAGGTCGAGTGCTAAGGCAGTCGAAGAAGTGTCGGGCGAAAAAGCCCTTTTACAAATTCCCAATAACTCTATAGCACAACTAACCTTCTTCCTTACACATTCTTCCTGCAGGTACTGTACCATTACCTGAATCACCATCCTTTGCATTTCTACTGCATACTGACTATACGTGTCATATACTTCATCTGGCGGTATCGATGAATCCGAGATCCATCGAATCGCATCTTTGGTACAAATTCGTACTTCCTCAGGTGCCGATCTACGACACGGAAGGAACCGTTTCTGCACATACATACTGTCGTCTTCATCATCCTCATCTCGTGATTTCTCAAAGTCGCTCCTATACTCAAACAATCTTTCAACATGACCATTACTTTCTCCTCTGTGTCCCTCGAAAGTGCTAAAGCATTTAGATCCCTCACCCCTTGTGGGAGATCCGAATTTTGTAATTTACCCCACATCACACATACATGAGTCCCCAAACCTTCGATAAAAATATTTTTCTCGGGAAAATTGTTCAAATTTGATTATGTGGAAAAAACGTTAACTTGATCACCTTTCGCCACACAGTGCTTAGCTCAAGCAAATAATTCTTGTTTCTTGTCTGCAGAAACAGTATTACGAGTGACAATCTTTGACCCCGCACCCTGATCAACTTCAGTCAATACAGAACCACTCGGGAGCAGAGGTGCGGGCAAATTCAATAAGGGTGCAACTATCAGCGCAGGAGGAAGGGGTGGTGCGATAGGTGGAGGAACAACAACTAGAGGAATAGGAACAATAGGTTGTACAGGGGGAACAAGAATAACAGCAGGAACAACAGCAGGAATGGGCAGAACACCCGGGAGAGGATCATATGGAGGTGACGCAGAGGCACCAGGCCTGCGTTCGTTTAACAATTTTTCAATAAATTCTTCAGAAACATGGAAATCTTTAGAGGGATACATTTTCTGGATTCCGAGTGAAAAAGCCCTATCCATATTTTTAACTGACTCCGAATGTTTTTCCTTATCGTATGACAACACCTTTTCGGCATTTGTTTTATGAAGGGGTGCATGTTTATCCCTACTTTTAAGCTGCTGCAATGCTTCATTTTTCCAATTCTGCAAAACATCAAATGCTGCAGATCTGGCCTTCTTTTTTAGCAAGACCGATTCTAGGTATTCAATACGGGGATCTCGAAACTACCATTGATTGGCCACTGAAATTCAGAGGCATGTCTGGTTTGTCTGTGCCAAATATCATTAAATACTATACTTCCAATGCCATACTTACAGTACATAGTACATGCCGGCGACCCCTCCTGTGGTGCCAGGCGGCTAAATTCCAAAGATTGGCGATCGCTGCGGAACAGAGCCCTAAAGCAGCTAGACAATTTCCCAGGCATTTCACAAAAAATTGGTGTTACCTGGTCAATAATTGTGTCTGCAGATACAATACGCCAAATTCAAATTGTCAGGGTTAAATTAAGAGCGGGGTCACGACTGCACCTGACCAAACCTAAGGAGGACCGTACGGTTTACCAAAGAACTTACCTAACGAATTGTACCTTGTGTTTGGTGGTTGCGACAAATCTGCCGGCTTCAAAAATGGACCCTCGTCAAGATGCTGTGTCAGACCACACGACTATCGTCCAAGGATCGGATCGTGCAGCGCTGCCGAGGTATCGCGTCTCGTTCGGTCGGGCCCGCAGTATTACACCGTCCGATCCCGGTTCGATAGTCTGCGTCAACCTTCAATGATCCGGCATCAATCTTGAGGGTCCCTGTTCGGGCGCCAACTGTGGAAACAGAAAAATAATATGAGGCCGGGAAGCCCAAAAAGAAACACACCAACACAGGTTACAAAGAACATACAAGTGCTTTATTTAAAAGCTACAACAGTTACCAAAGTCAATTGACAAACGGATAGCTATTCGGCTCTCAGAGTAACGTAACGAACTTCAACGAAGGTTCGATGCATTAGTAAGAGAGACCGTACATTGGAATACTTGGGCTTTTTATATTCTTTATCCAGCCCTTGGCCAACCCCCTCGCGGGTTAACCATTCTAGGGATCGGGCCTATGGGTTCCTAGCCAGGTCAATCCTATAATATATGCATTTTGATTAGTTTCGCTGATATAGTTGTACATTTACACATAGGTCAGCAATAGGACAAGGTCTCAGTTCGCGACCCCGACAAGTGGCCTGCAGGCATATTAATTATTCGTGTGTACGGAGGTCACAACGGCCAGAATCTTACTCAGAATGTCATTCGGCCTCCATTTTGATGTTCAGGGTGACTTCCATATTACAAGAGAACCTAAAATGGCGGCTTAATCCAAGATGGCGACTTACATTACTTTCTCTAAGGTCAAGACCTTGCCGCGGAGTTTGTATTGGCCTACGCCAAGTTGTTTTATACAACTTGGCGTAGGCCAATACACATACAATTGCTGCGATAGGAGGCATAATATTGTTTCAATTCCGACACGTGTGGTCAGGAAGGGTTAATTGGTGACTTCCTGGAATAGCAAGAGATAGTTGGCATGCTAGGGAATTTAAAATGAGAAGGTAATAGTTTAATCTCATTTCGGGGGGGCGAAGGGTATGTGTATGATTACATCATGAGGTGAAAAGAAAGTGCTCAAATACTCGGGTCAGTTTGAAACAAAGAGACCCACGGTATATTTAAATCAAAGAACTTCAAAAAGAGAACCGTAGGTTGTAAATTAATTTGAGGGGTGTTAGGAGGGCAACGGGTGCCACTGTTAAGATATGCTCCATAAATGGTTGGAACACTAAATTATTAGCCACAACACTAAACACATTCAGACCGCTAGAAATAATGAGGTATGGGTGTGTGTAGCCCGGTTTGGTCCCTGTAACGAGCTCCCAGATTGCAGGGGGCAGAGTAAGGAAACCAGCACAGTACCGCTGACAACTCTGTCAAATGCATAGGAGCTAGGCTTACCTTTTTTGGTGGAATCAGGATCCCATGGGGCCGGTTCACCTTGGATACCAATCCGTGCTTGACTGCTGGCAATGTACACGTAAGTGCGTGCGGCCGGAACTGGGAATATTAGTTCCTGCCACTCTGGAGTGTGATAGACACAAAGGGTGGACTAGCGAATTGTCAGCGCCATGTCTAATGGGTGCGTGACAGAGTGCGATGGAGCAGAATTGTTGTTGAAAAGTATTGTTCGCTCAAAATCCCAACTAAAAGAAAGAGGTTATAAGGTGAGACAGGGAGCGGACCAGCAATGCAGTGGACTTGCAAAACAAATGTGCATACGGACCAATGGTCCTTGCCTAGGAGGTATACATTATATTGTAGGTGTACTGTCACTCGAATGGATGCAAAAGCCCCAACTGGTGATGGTAGGAGGATTTGTCACTGTTATCCAGCGGGGCTAAGGCTACGAGTGTTTCACTAGTATAGCATGCCCTATGTGTTTTTAGAGTGGAAATACATTATATGTGCTGTAAATAGTAAGACCAGGAGTGTCCAGAAGGCATATATATGTAGAAATCCGATAATTAGCGGTCATCATAGCTTATCATGTCACTGTAAACATGGCAAGAACAGTACAAAAAACAGTGCAAAACAGTTGGAATTTCAGTGCAACACCAATGATGGTCATGATATAGAGCAGAGCAAGGTGAATCAGGCATCATTCATAGTGGTTCCACTCATAAAGTTGCCAGGGTCTGCCAGCTGGTTGGCTCATTCAGGCCTATCTTGTCTGTTTTCAAACGGAAAATCCATAATTGTTCTCTTCTAAAGAGTAGATTATGGATGTTTCCACCTCGTTTTGGGATATTGATCTTTTCAATAATTGTCCATTTGAAGTCAGTGGCACCATGTTGGTGTTCTACAAAATGGGTAATCATAGGGGCAGTTAGTTTTTTGGTGGGAATGCACGACCGATGTTCAGCCAATCTGGTTTTGATGGGTCGGGTGGTCATTCCCACATATCGCATTTCACAAGGACAGGTGATCAAATAAATGACATTCTTACTGTTGCAGTTTGTAAACGTTTTTTGGAGCCATGGGTAGTGCCATCCAATGGTAATTGATGTGGTTCTGGTTGTTCCAATGCATGCACTGCATGTCCCACACAACGCATGTCCTGTGGGTTTTACCTGGTTCCACAAGGTGTTTGTGATGGGGTCCCTTGGTCCTTTGTAAGTATGGATGAGGGAGTCTTGTAGGTTCTTTCCTCTCTTAATCGAAAATCTGGGTTTCTCTAGGCTTGACTCGCCTACATTTAGGAGTGGCCAGAGTTTTATCACTTCCTTCTTGATTTTGTTTGTTAATGGTGAGAAACTGAGGATAGCAGTAATTTTCTCTTCTTGTTCCTTTTGTTTCGTATGTTGCTCCAAGGTAGTGTCTCTCGGAATGTTTTTTGCTCTTTTTCTGGCCTGTCTTATCGTGCGTTTGGGATAACCACGATCCCGAAGTTTACAAGAGAGTTGTCCTGATTGTTGTTCATAGTCCCAAAGCGTTGAGCAATTTCTTTGGTACCTAAGGAATTGTCCAAAAGGTAAATTGTTCCTCAGGCTTGATGGATGGTAGCTTGTATAGTTTAGAAGAGAGTTTCTGTCTGTGATTTTGTTGTATACCTTGGTGGTTACTGGATTATTTTGTATCTCCAGATGCAGGTCTAAGAAGTGAATGGATGTCTTGCTATGTATTTCAGAGAAAGTGAGAAAGGGGTTTTGTTCATTAAGCCAAATTATGAAGGTGCTAAGTTCTTGTTAGTTGCCTTGGTAGATCATAAGAACATCGTCAATGTACCTCTTCCAAAGTTTTATATGTGCTTCCCAGGGGTTATTGATAGGGTAGATGGTTTTCTCTTCAAAGTCTGCCACATATAAATTCGCCAGGCTTGGCGCAAAAGTAACACCCATCGCTGTATGTGATATTTGTTCGAAGAATGAGGTTTCGTACATAAAGTAATTCTTGGTTAAGGCGATCTCAGCGAGTTGCTTAATCAGATTGATAGGTGTTTCAGGAGGGGGAACTGTGTCTCTCAGGGCCTTTTCTATGACTTGTAGGGTCGCCATCTGTGGGATCTTGGTGTATAGCGACTCGATGTCCAGGGTGACAAGTAGCTGGCCTTCTGTGTCAAAAGGAAGATCTTTGAGTAGATGGAGGACTGCAGTAGTATCTTTTAGATATGACTTCATTTTGTTCACTTTGGGTCTCAGAAAGTAGTCGACGAACTCTGACAGAGGTTCTAAAATGGAACCTTTGCCCCACACTATGGGTCTTCTGGGAATCGGTATGATTCCCTTGTGTACTTTTGGTACGGCGTAAAAGGCTGGTCTTTTTGGTGTTTTTGGGTTCAAAAAGTCATACTCTCTTGTAGTGATATGGCCCTCTGCTAGGGCTTCTTCCAAAATAGATACTATCAGTTGTTTTATATCTTCCGTTGGGTCTCTTCCCAATTGTCTGTAGCTTGTTCGTTCCTCTAAAAGGGTTCCCCATTCCCCCTCCATCTACAGGTGGGATCTCCTGTCTTAATCCTTCTTAGACCAGCAACCTCTTTTTGACACATCATAACTTGAGTGTCTGCGCAGCCCTGATGAAGGTGGCTTCAACTTAATAGTGCCACTGAAACCGGTAGGCTCTATTTGGCTTTTTTCTTCACCAAACCAACCGAGATGAGGAAAAATTTGTTTGAAACTCGGTGGAAGTTTTTTGGTCTATGATTCTCCAAAACAACATGAGAACCAATCAAACCTTCCACTGGATTCTGGAAAGACAATGAAAAAGACCAGTGTAGAGAAGACATGGGAGAGTTGAATCAAAAGATCCTGATATCACCCGATACTATGTCTCAAGACATGCAAGCATAGTATTCAGATTCACCTTAAAAGTACAATGCTTGTCGTTGTCTCGAGATACAACAGTAATATATATACATGTATCTCTTCCTCCCCCATTTTTTAATACCCTGTGGATAGAGAAATAAAATAAAAAAGGTTTTTCATCTATGAAGCAGTTTTAAAGAAATTCCAAGAACCTCACAAGAGGTCGAACCCAGAACAAAAAACAAAAACCTTGATACAAAATACCCTCAACAGAATAGACCAGCCTGAGTCTTCTAATGTGTGAACATACAGGGTATACTCAGGTATGAGACCCTCCCTCAGTCCTTTTGGTGTAAAATGAAAATATTCTAAGCACACAGTAAAAAAAAAAATGCCCTTGAGATACTATGGTAGGGGAAATGAGGCCTACAAAATTCTTCAAGGTAGAACAAATCTGACAATAATAAGTCAAGCAGAGTTATGCCTCTAGATCATTTATTTTATTTATTTGTAAAGTGACTGGGGGGGCAAAGGCATATGTTTTGCTGAATTAGAAGGGAAAATGGCTCCAAAGAACTGAATTCAAGGGAGTTTCACGATGACGGAGATTATGCATAAAGACCTGGAAGTACCAGTATTGACATCATGTGGACAGTCAACTCCCTGGAAGTGCAGTTGTACTACCTTTGGCCCCACCAACCTCACAGGAAGTTATGTTGAATGACAACTGACTCTAAATGCATAATTCAGTGATATCACTGATGTAAACAAACTACAATAAGCACAATATTGATATAATAACACATAGTTAACTATGTAATCAAAGGGCACTTTAACTGCCATTGTAGACCAGGTACGGACTTGCATGGTATATAGTCACCATAAATATCAGCAAGCCTCACGTGTGCAGGTCCTGCTTTCTTGTGCATATTACCACCTTCAATGCCCCACTGACTACATACTTTCCACTTGTGTTGAAAACCCACAGACGGTATTGATAATGGGGAGGGGTATTATGCCAGGATTGCCTCAGGATTATGTGCGCTCGCTTCTGTGTTCACCTTGCAGTTCTGCTATTAAAGATTTACACAACCAACATCATACAAGATTTGAGTCAAGCGTCTGACGTTTGCCACAGTTATTGATGCACTTCACCTCTGATTCATGAGCTAAGTGTGCGTCCAAGAGGAGTAGCAGATGCGCCCTTTGGAACCACTAAAGAATGTAGCACTCTTCGTCGTATTGGGGATATGGTGTAGGGGAATGCCCGTGTGTTGGGGGAGCCTTTTTTCAACTGAAGAGAGAGCCAGTTTCATTCATTGGATGGTTTAGGAAATATGTGAGCCTATTATTGTTTCCATTTGTTTATTGTGTTTGTCTCTGGTACCTGTTATTTTGAATCTGTCAAGAAAAGCAGTCTTAAAAGAAAAGCCTGTCTGGACAGGGAACAGCAGCTGTCAGTTGTAGCAGCATAGCAGCACTTGCATCAACACACTGTTTTAAGGGTTAATAGTGTAGGGAGTGAGTATTCTTGTGTGAATAGCACTTGAATTAATGCAAAGAAAAGATCCATGCACAATTCAAAACCGTGGTCAGCCTTGTATCTACCTTGCAAGTCCGAATGCGCGTCATGATGGGAATAGGTTGTACTGGGGAGACCCCCGGCCGGCCCATAGAACCGAGGTTTGTTGCAGAGTACTTTAAGACAAGATAGCTGCACCTTTGAGATGGATGGGGGTGCAGATGTATTACTCCAACACCAATCAATAAGGACAACTCAATGGTTTGGCAAAGGGAGTCCGTTTAAAGACAAGTACAAAAAACGGGGAGTCATGTAAATCAGCACTGATGCGATAATCCGCTTTGCTTCAACTCCAACGAACTTAATACAAATATTGACATTTATACTCAAAACTCGTCATAATCTGGTGTGTAACACTCAAAAGTTAATCAACATTTCTATTGGTTAGGAAAAGGTAACTTTAATATAGGTGCTATATCTGTATATGGTAACGGAGTGAAGGGATTGGATAAACACTGTCAGGTGGGCGTCTAAGTCCTTCCTTCAAAAATGACTACTGTAGACGTCACTAAAAGTACAATGTCCCATTGGTTCTACTAACTACAGGACCCTAGATTATTTGGTCCATTGTGATTGGGTTGGCACCAACCCCTGCATATTCTTCCACTTCGCTTAGCAGCACGCAGAATGCTCAGCCTGGTGCGGGTTGCCCCCCTAGTTACCCGGCCTTTCTCCAATTATAGTTACAATCAATCATCACTTCAACAACTGTGTGTCAATTATCTCGATGTGATTGGCCTCGAAACTGCATCTTCTCTCTGGAAATGTTCTGATATCTTCTGCTGGGGTAGATGCCAAGTATAGGTGTGAACCCGTGCTATCCTCGCTCGGCTGGTCATGTGATTTACGCACCATGAATTTGTCTCGTTTCTCTCAATTTGTGTATTTGATTTTTATTTAGCTCAGCCACCTGCCTACGCCTCCTTATCTTGACCTTTCAGAGACAGGATATTCTGTGCTTGAGTTTCAATTATACGTAGCTACCGTTCCTCTTCGTATTAGCTTGACCTTGGCTCTTCTGGCACGAGTTGCTCTTGCTGAGTTTCGATTCAGCCGTCTCTTCTCGGTTTGCTAGAATATGAATCTCTGATCATTTGGCCTTTAGTAACCTAGGTGGATTCTGTTTCATTGTGCAAAGTGGACTCGCATTTATAATACTGTGCTTTGTTGTGAGGTAGATTATGTATAATGGCTGATGCCACGCTATTCTTCTACTTAGCATAGCAAGCTGTACTGTTTTCTTTTTCTTCTTGAAGTTTCACATGTATGTACAGGTGTAAACTGGTCGACTGTATCCATTTTGCTTACAGCTTAACTCTCTTTTGTTGTGATAGCTTCCTATCACTTTTAAGTTCACAATCCCTTTTCTCACGACGTTTCATCTCTTTGTGTCATCCTTCGGTCGTCATATCGTCTATCTGTGAGTCTGTCCGTGTCCTTATGACGTCACCATTCATCTTCCATTAGTACTTTTTTGGTTTCTTCCGGGACAGTGCTTAGGCTATCTTCATTTCGTCTTATTTGCTGGTAGGATTTTCTCAATGGATACCTTACTGTCCATGGTTTTCTGGGTATCGGTGCTTCAACAGGTGTTGTTCTTCTGATAGGCACTGGGCAGATCCCTACTGCTGCTCTCTGCAGGTTTATTTGCTGATTATACGTCACATATTTTGGTGTGAACGTTCCTGGTACTTCAAAATGGGCGATGGGAGTGCAGGCCTTATTTGGGGCCTCCTCTACAAGGTTGTTGCATAGGGCTAGCGGCAGAGCATACTGAACGGGTGCCAAAAGGTGACAGTGTGAAAGAACTTGCTGTCTGTCTGTCTGTATATCCTTTTCAAACCCAAATAATTTGTGCAACCATAGACATGTTGCTTTGGGAAATGCAGCTTTGGTGAAAACGTTTATCTCTGATCTTTGTTTAGTTTTGGGGGTGTGTGTGGAAACCTTCTCGCCTTTCCTAGCCTGTCTCTGGACCGCTAATGCTGTTAATGTGAATAGTGGGTATAAACCGTGTCTCAAAACCACTGTGTGGGGCATGGTTACTGAACAGATGGTGTTAATGGTGGGTATAAACCATGTCTTGGCGCTACTCTGTGGGGAGGGATTACTGCACGGTCAGTCATGAGCCATGTTAGTCATTATAATATGGGGCACTGCGAAAAGTGGCACAGAATTCCTTACAAGTTAATCTTTGTGAGAATGAGAACTCCCCCTAAGGGAAGTCCTGCTTATTTTATGTCCCCAAATTATTTTCTTAAGACTTGTACAGTTATGTATCAATGGCACTATTTTACAGTTAGTGGCGTGAAAAAGCAGTTTCCTGAAGGCACATTTGATCCTGACAGGATTGTTTATTTAAGAGGAACTATAGAAACACTGGGATCGAAGGTTCACCAAAAGCTTTTTTTCTTTTTTTATATGAATTGTAAACAAAGGGCACTGAGATGCCTTTTCCGAGCCCTAGACCAAAGCTCTGGAAGGTGCGCAAGGGAAACTCCAAGAGCAGTTAAATGAAATTAAAGCAGAGCAAGTGAATTTGTCCATCCCTAAAACAGAAAACATTACAGTAGACTTTATCCACCATTTCAAGGGGTACCCACACCAAAAGAAACTTCAGATTGGTATAGATTGGTATACTCCTGATGTATTAAAGCCTGTAAATGATCAGACATAAACCGCAAGAAACAGCATCTGCTTCGCCATCACCACTAGCTGGACAGATTACATTTTAGAGCCCATACTCATCTTTCAGTGAACTGCTGGTTTATAGTAAATCTACCCCTACATGAACTCTGGGAGGCTGTACATCGCAATCTCTTTCAACATTGATGCGCTAAGCAAAAGATTGCTAATTTCTAATTTTGTTGGTACCTCACCTACATCTAGTACATCGATCACCTTTTGAAGATTTCCCAAGTACAAACCCATTGTACACTTTGAGACAGTTTCCTGGGGCAGGTGATACAATAGTGCAAGTGCACACACCATGGAGCTCCACTGATCTAATATCATGCAAACATATCTTAAAGTCCATGAGGATACTTTAAAGTTTCAAAAAGGGTTACAAGTTATTATTGCTTTTTATAACCCTACTTGTGCTGATCTCAATCAATTATTGCAAAGAATTTGGGCATTGGAAGACCAGCCAGTGCGGCCAATGTTGCTCCCTCCTCACAATCATTTCCCCCACCACCTGCTATGTTTAATACACAATAGAACAGTCAGGGTACCAGGAACATAGTGACACCACTGATGCAGTTTGACTATTCTGCTCCTTATCTACACTGTGCTATTAGCGATAAGAGAGTTTCTTGTCTAGTTGACAAAGGAGCTTCGTACTGAACTCAAAGAGCCTCTGAATGTCTACATGCCCCCTGTTCAGATAAATTGGTAAATGCAGTGGGTATTGCGGGTCAGTCGATAACTCATCCAATTATGTGACCTATAACTGTCACCTTGGGTTCGATCTCCAAAAATCTTGCCTTTATATTAAGCCCTTCTACGTAAATTGTTTCTCATTTTAATATGCGTTTTTGTCAAGAAACTTGGTGATGGACTCTATAGTTATGGATGGGTATGCAAGCCTTTTATAAAAAGTCGTCATGGGGCCTAGCGGCCATACTTTTGGAGGTCTTTTGATAGCCATCTATAACAGTTTGAAGGCAAGTGCAGTTCGATGTCCGACCCATGTGAGGGCATCCTAGCTGTTTCCCTGTCCTGGAGCTAGAGCTTTGGTGTATCTACTATTTGGATGATACATGTCTATTATAACCTACAGCGTGTTGCAGATAAGTTCAATCATATTTTTGCTTGGTCGGAAGTGGGAGACATCGAGAATATACTTATAATGTTGATCTAAATTGTGATTGTTTAGATCGATCTAGAAACAATTTAAGCAGGCCAATCATTTCTAATATTCAAAATAGGTCACATTATTAGTTAAATCAAATCCTCAAAGGTAATAGGTTGAATTACCTCATGGAAAATTGGTCTTTGTACATGTTTACTGAAAATATAAGTGGTGACATGCCTGGAGCACCAACTTGGCATAATAGTGTATTTATTTCAGAGAAAGACTACCCAAGTTGCATTTAATGTTTGTCATCACTTTGACCGTCGAAAGACTGTTTTGAGGGATCATTCCCTTTCAACTCTTCATTTTGATAATATCATGGCAAAGGTCTTCTCCAGCACCAGTCCAGTTGACCTAGTAATTAATACAGCTGCTAATGGATCAATTAGGACAAAGAAAAATGTTACCAGATACGGCAAACAGATCAATGACTTGTGGCAATCACTGTGTGCCGTCCTAAGGGAGCATCTGCAGTCTCCTGTTATATAATGCCTGAATTTGTAATTAAAAAATATGTACCAACCCTTTTCCATGATCCACTCCTTAAACACACACACACCTTTAATTTTTGGGTGAAAGAGAAAAAATGAGAATTGTGTTACAATGCATGACTGCTTAAGAGGATACTGTTACATCTAAAATAAGTTTTAATGTTTAGAAGGAAGGAACTTAAGTGCAATTATAAAAATTGGTTACACCACTAGCCAACCTATGAAGACAATTTTGCACATTAAAATGTCATCATATTTTTGGTAATTGATAAATAGGGCATTTGCAAAATAAGCAAAAAACAAACTCAATATCAGCCTCCACTTGGGAAAAAAACACTTTAGAGATCTATACTCTTGTTCTAGGACCCTGGAATAACTTAGCGCTAACCCAAAGGTCGAACTGGCACATATCTTTTACTTGAGAGGACATTACCAAATTCCTTTTTAAAGCCAAACATTCCAGGGGCGCAAGGCCAGGCAGTCTCTGAAGCTTCACCCTAAAGTGTGACACAAATTTGTGGCATATTGTTCTTGAAATTCTTTTTCATTAAATTCCTCTTAGAACACTAGGAGGATCCCATACTCACTCCTTATGGGCAAACAGCCCTTACTGAATATTATGAATTGTTATTCATAATTTCTGATAATGAACTGAGTCATTAACGATATCCTTTCAATCTATTCATTACAATTTTCTATATTGTATTCAGAATATTTTTTTATTCCATAGACAAATTAAAACTCTTCAAATTATATAATCATTTCAAATCAAGTGTACTAACCCTACACGTTAGCCTACTATTCTATTCAATGTGTTATTAAACAATAAACTTTCTTTAGATCACAGCAAAATATAATACCCATGAAATGAATAATAAATTCAGTATTCACATAAATGACATTCACATAATAAATGCAACAAGAGAATTCAATGTCTCAGATTCCCCCTGGTAAATGTTCTAATTCAACAAATATTCAGACTTCATTTCAAAAGTGTCTTATGGAATCTTTCTACCCATTTCGGGATCAATCACCCTTCTTCGGAAATGTCTTTGCTGTCTTCCTAGCAAGTAATACAAGTATAATGTTACTATTTTAATCTATTAGCTGTTCAATATATCTCTTAAAGAACATGACTATCCTCATCTAATTCACTTTGAAATCCCTCTTCTCTCCTAATGAATTTTAGTTTCCTAAAAGATATAACAATAGGTTATGATAATGTCTTCATTCTAAATCTCACTTCAGTGTTTATTCACCAATTGCATCTCTCCACACTTCATTGTATGTTTACCTTACTGATATCAGATCTCCATAAAGAGTTCACTAGGTAATCAAGCAAAAAAAGAACCAAACTCAGTTACGTGTTAATGATACTAAACCTAAATATACAACAATCTCTCCTGGTGGTCCCCTTTAACGACCTACCTTTTATACGAACAAGTTACTCCTTACCTGGTAACATTCTTTCGATGGGATGTTCCTCCGACGTATTCCTTATCTATGATATTTGTATCTCCAGCTTGCTGGCCTCGGAAATTTATTTTCCCAGTAGAGGGCGCTGTGCGTAAACGTCCGTCGAGTAGGTGTTCCTTGACAGCCACCGTATCGACGCCGACGTCATCATGCCTATAAATGGCCACGCGCAGCGTCCATTGCTCAGTTCCGTTTTGTAGAGTAAGGTAGTTATTGCATGAATGGTTACTACCCTTGAAGGAGCGTAAGCTGCAACCACAAGGGAAATGTTACTGCGGGGATGGATGGGAGGGGCGATAAGGAATACGTCGGAGGAACATCCCATTGAAAGAACGTTACCAGGCAAGGAGTAACTTGTTCTTCGAAGGGATTGTGTCCTCCGACGTATTCCTTATCTATGATAGACTCCCATAGCAGTGGTATGTGATTGGAGGCGGGAGTAAGAGATGCCATATTACTCTTTAAGAATGAACAGAGTGTAACACAGCTTTGCCAAATCTAGTCTCTTGACTAGAGGAGGAATCTAGGCTATAAAATTTGGTAAAGGTATGTGCGGACGACCATGTGGCAGCCGCACATATGTCTGTAATTGGTACCCCTCTTTGAAGAGCTGAGGAGGCTGCGATACCCCTGGTCGAATGAACCCTTAGATTTTGAGGGGGCTCTTTCCCTGCCAGTTTGTAGCATTCCAGAATGGCTAAAATAATCCATCTGGAGATGGTTTGTTTGGTTATTGGTAATCCCAACTTATGTCCTGCGTAACCTACAAAGAGTTGGTCTGCTTGCCTAATTTTAGCAAGTCTACTGATATAAAAACTCAAGGCTCGCTTAGGGTCCAGCCTGTGTAGTCTCTCTTCCTCTTTCCCCGGCTGGGGAGGAGGATAGAATGAAGGTAAAGTAATCTTCTGAGTAATGTGAAATTCAGAAACTACCTTTGGGAGAAAGTTAGGCTTCACCTGTAGAACGACTTTGTCCTTGTGAAAAATTGTATGAGGAGGTTTACAAGATAGGGCTTGTATCTCGCTAACCCTTCTAGCAGATGTTAATGCTACCAATAAAACAGTTTTGAGGGTGAGAAACTTCAATGAACAAGAGTGGAGTGGTTCAAAAGGAGCACCCTTTCGGAAGTTTAAAACTAGATTTAAGTCCCATAAGGGAACTTGGAATGGTCTTGCAGGGTAAACATTAGTTAGACCTTTCAGGTATTGTATTACCAATGGAATTTTGAAATACAATGGCTCCTCTGCAGTGCACTTAAAGATCGATAGCTCTGCGAGATAGGCCTTAATATTGTCAACTTGAAGGCCTGAATTTGCCAAATAAAGTAAGAAGGATAACACCGCAGGTGTACCACATGAAAAGGGTTTGATATTCTTTTCTCTGCACCAGCTGCAAAATGTATTCCAACGGCAGCGTTATAAAGTTTTAGTGCTGGCCTTCTGGCCAAAAGCAACACCTCCATGACGTCATCCGGAAGGTCCCAATCCTTGTACCTCAACCTTTCAGATACTAAGCGTGAAGGTTGAGGATCTTGATGGCTGGATGGAGAACCTGACCTCCCTTCTGCGAGAGAAGATCCTCTCTGTACGGTAGACGAATTGGAGGATGGATGGACATATCCAGAAGGTCCGGGTACCACGTTCTCCTGGCCCAATACGGGGCAATTAGGATCATGGTCTTCCGAAGCCTTCTCAACCTCCTGATCATTTGAGGAATGAGAGGGATCGGAGGAAACGCGTACAGAAGTGGGAACTCCCAGTCCACTACGAACGCGTCTCGTAGAGCTCCTCTCAGGGGAAATTCCCTTGAGCAAAATCTGTCGCACTTCCTGTTGATACTGGTGGCGAACAGATCCACTTGAGGGGTTCCCCAAAGGGCGAAGATCTTTTGAAGGACTTCCTGAGCTAGTTCCCACTCGTGGGAGACTGTGTTCTGCCTGCTCAGAGCATCCGCTGTCAAGTTCTTCTCTCCGGCTAGGTGAATTGCCGATAGAGAGATTCCTTCCTGAATTGCCCAAAACCAGAGCTGCATCGCCTCTCTGCACAGTGGCAGTGACCCTACGCCTCCTCTTTTGTTGAGGTAGTTCATGGCCACTGTATTGTCCGCCATTATCAGGACGTTTCTCCCCCGTACAGACAGCAGAAAAGCCTTCAGTGCCAGTCTGATGGCTCTCAGCTCCAACAGGTTGATGTGTAGTCTGGACTCCGATGGAGACCAACAACCACTGATGGTCAAGTCGTTGGCATGGGCTCCCCACCCCGTGAGTGCGGCGTCTGTGACTACTGTTATCTCCGGCCATGGTTGCCAAAACAGTTCTCCTTTCAAGATGTTCTCTGGAGAGGCCCACCATTGAAAGTCGTGGGCTACCTTGTCCGGAATCCGGAGATCTGTCATCCTCACTGAGAATTGTGACCACTGAGTCCTCAGTGCCCACTGAAGGGATCTCATTCTCAGGCGAGCCTCTGGCACAAGGGATATGCAGGATGCAATGAGGCCTAGCAACCTCAAAAGGTCGTAGGCTGGGAGACGTTGGGCATTTTGAAACCTGGTGACCATCTGCAGAATATCTTGAGCCCTCACCTCTGGTAGCGAGGCTTTTCCCATGGACGTGTCCAGGACTGCTCCAATGAACTGGAGTCTCTGTGATGGTATCATCTGTGACTTCTTTAAATTGAGGGAGAAGCCCAGATTGTGAAGGAAGTGGCAGACATAATCTAGTTGGATCCGAGCTTGTTCCGAAGAAACTGCTCTGATCAACCAATCGTCCAGGTAGGGGTAGACGTGAATCCCTTCCCTCCTTAGACTTGCAGCCACAACTGACATTAGCTTGGTGAAGACCCTCGGGGCGGAGATCAGCCCAAACGGCAGAACTCGAAATAAATAATGAGAGTTTCCAATTGCGAACCTCAGTTACTTCCTGTGCTTGGGATGGATTGGCACATGGAAATAAGCATCCTGAAGGTCCAGAGATACCAACCAGTCCTGAAGCTGAAGGGCCTGAAGGATCTGAGAGAGTGTTACCATCTTGAACTTGTCCTTCCTGAGGAACTTTTTCAATTCTCGTAAAAACCAGGATGGGTCTCAGTCCTCCGTCTTTCTTTGGTATGAGAAAGTAGGGGGGAATACCAGCCCTTGTTCCTGTCTGCTACAGGTATCGGTTCTATGGCACCTTTCTCTAGCAGGTCTACAATTTCCTGCAAGAGTAGCGGATCCGGCACTTTCAGAGAGCTGTTCCCCGGTGGATGGCTCTGAGGGATGCGTAGAAAAGGCAGGCAGTAACCTTGGGCAACTGTCCCCACTGCGCAAGCATCTGACGTAATAGCCTACAATTCCGTCAGATGGTGAGTTAACCTGCCCCCTACAGGTGTCTTTTGATGGGAGACCTCAGAGCGGTTTTGGAGCGGCTGATGCAGTTGCCAAAGGTAAAGCGGCTCCTGCTCCTGTGATGCGGCTTTCTTTCCTTTACCCCGTCCACCACGGGTACATTTTCTTTGGCCTCTTTGAGCCGGCCGTCCTCTGCCTCTTCCATATGAGGAATAATAGCGAAAGGACCTTCCTCTCCAAGAGAATCCTGAGGGACGAAAATTAGTTTGGCGGATTGCAGCTCCTAGTGACTTGGCTGCTGCTTTAGATGTTTGCAGTTTTTCCAAACTGTCATCCGCCTTCTTACCAAACAGGGAAGAGCCGTCAAAGGGCATATTTAAAAGTCTGGCCTGTACGTCAGAAGCAAAGCCGGACTTTCTCAACCACGCATGCCTGCGGATTGTGGTACTTGCCGCCATGGCCTTGCTGATACTGTCAGCAGAATCAATGCCAGTTTGAAGGGACTCACATATTGCATCTTTACCATCTCTAATTGATATTTAAAAATGCGTTCCTTTCTTCTCCTTCCTGGAGGCAGACTCCCAAAGAGTGTGGCTGAACCTAGCGAGCGTACAAGTCGCATTAACAGATTTTAAAGCCATGCTACAGGCCGAGAAGACTTTCTTAGCCATGGCATCATATTTATCATCCCTATCCTGTGGAGCAGTGGGGTATGCAGATGTACTGCCTGATGAAGTTGCATCCTGGACCACCAGACTCTCTGGAGTAGGGTGCTTAGATAGGTATTCAGGGTCATCAGCAGATACCCTACATTTCGCTGACAACTTCTTGTTAACCGCAGGGACAACTTCAGGAGTTTCCCAGTTAGTTAAAATCTTTCATTGTAAAGCAGAATGAAAGGGAACCACAGGATCATCCTGTGGACCTTTATCCAGAATATCTGTGAGGTCATCCTGTTGAAAAACAGGTGAAGGCGCAGAGCAACCCATGAACTCCATAATTCTTGACATTAGGGTTCTATAAGGGGTTTCAGCATGTTCCCCTGGGTCTGGTTTGACAAATTCCACTTCTGGGGAAGTGTCTAGGCCACTTGCTTCCTGTAATGCATCCTGAAGGTCTTTCAACCTTCTTTCCTCAGAGGCAAAAGTCTCTGGTTCAGGTGATGTGGTCCTCTGCAGCCCAAAAGGCCTTTCTTGATCAGAATCTTCCCTTTCTTCATAAACTGAAGTTAAGGGGGGATGCTCTGGCCTGTGAAATGTTATAAAACCCATCTCTAAAGCAGAGGGAGCCATCATCAGTGGCCTTGAAAAGGTCGATGTCGTTGACGCCGATGTAAAAATCCTCGAAGGCGCCGACAAAGGTGTCGAGAAAACTGGAAGAGGCCTCGAAGAACTCGAGCGGATCGGAATCCTGCTCGAGGATGTCGACGACGTTCTCGACGTCGTGTCAGAGGCTCTCGGTGTAACCGTTGGCTATGGAGTAGCCGTGGGTTTTTCTTTTATCGCGTCGATGTCGGCGTCGACGCCGGCATTGACTCGATCGACGGATGCGTTGAAGAACCCTTCGGTGTCGATGGCGCCGATCTATGCTTCAAAGGGGCTTTCGACAATGGCGTCGAAGATGCTTTACTTCCCGATGGCTCATGGCGCTTTCGGGTCGACTCTTTCACCGGGTGCTTCGACTCGCAGCGTTTAGATTTTTTGGGCTTTTCACCCGGGTTTCACCCTCAGCTGACTTCGAGGGGGTCGAGGCCGCTTTCTCGAAGACGCTTAGCATCTTTTTTCTGAATTCCTCCCACTCAGCCTGAGAGCTGTGTTTTGTGGGGCAATTTACTCTTTCATGGGAACTAGAAGACGACGACAAAGGAGATCTTCTACGTCTCTTTTTCGAGTGTCTAGACCTCGACAAGTGGTGGGAGCCACTTCGAGACCTAGACCGAAAATGCTTTCGACGGTGAGGAGACGAATGTCTCGACTCTACCGCAGAAACTTTTGAGGAAGTTAAAACTGACTTACCTCTCTCGAGCTTCCCCTTACGCTCCTTTAAGGCTTTCGCCGTCATGGATAGGCATTCCTCACACTCCGAACACTGGTGTTCGATTCCCAGACACCACAAACAGATCCTGTGAGGATCCGTCAACGACATTTTCTTCCCACAGTCTCGGCATTTTTTGAAACCGGACCGAGGAGTCGTCGGGTCGGAGGAGGAAGCCATCGAGCACGAGTCGGTTTTCTCAAGGAAATATGAATATATTTTGACTGACGAACTGAGCAACGGTATTCCGAGGCACACGGAGCGCGGAAAAACGGAACTGAGCAATGGACGCTGCACATGGCCATTTATAGGCATGATGACGTCGGCGTCGATACTGTGACTGTCGAGGAACACCTACTCGACGGACGTCGACGCACAGCGCCCTCTACTGGGAAAAAAAAATTCCGAGGCCAGCAAGCTGGAGATACAAATATCATAGATAAGGAATACGTCGGAGGACACAATCCCTTCGAAATGTGTTTGCGCCTCGCTATCTAAAAAGAACCAACATTACTTTTTACCATCCGTGTTTCATGTAAAAATGGCCACTGGTCGCTTTACGGAGCATGATGACGTCACCTGTGTGACATCCGCAGTTTAAATAAACAACGTGATCCTCTCATTCTTTGAAGTCAAATTGCTCGATTTGTATGCACACTATCTTTCATATTATCTCAAGTAGATAATCACAATTCTTCACAAAGTCAATAACTATCTGGAACTACAACAGATAATATATTGCAGATATCGTTAACTACGAAAGTCAAGATGATATTAATCTAGTGTCATTCTCGAACAACGTTATGATTCACAATGTTATATGAAGATAGATAACAAAAGTGGTGATGATTAAAGCTACTATTAATCACACATATCACCACTCCCAAAATCGAGGACTCATTTCATTAGTTGGAAACTTACAAAATATACATATCTCCACATAAGGGAGCCAGTTATGTATAGACCATAATTCTCAATTCACTCAGACCCATCTCAATCAATGTCTGACCACAATTTACTTCAGTCGTAGGATATAATTTAATTAAGTGACATTGCTGCTCCTCTCATTCACCTAATCTCCTGAATAAGTCCCAATCTGATTATTCAAATCTCTAGTGAATTATCTTATTAAAGAAATGGTGTTAGGTCCCATTCTATGTTATATCTTTTGGTATAAGCCCCTCCAATTCTCTGATCCAAAAAATCTCTCTTCTCATCAACAAAGTTCCCAAATCCTCTCCTCCAAAATAACAAATTGCATTTGCAGTATTAAATGTTTAGCCTCTAGGAAGTGTTTCGCTACTGGTGAGGCCGGGAGGATAGCTCAGGTGTAACAAGCTCGCCTTGAAGCAAGATGACACGGAGCAACACAGGTTCGAATCCCGGGTCCGCACTTAGAAACCTCTGGGTATTAAGTGCGTTATAAATAACCAATTGCAATTACAATAATTCCTAGTTCTAACATTGAACTTATGTTCCGTCCAATGGACTTGACTTTTCTTGTTGTCATCCCTATGTAGAATAAACTAGAAGGGCAACAAATCCCATAGATGCATCCTTCGAGTCACATGTGCTAGTGTATTGCAACACAATTTGTTTACCTGTTGTAAGAGTGCTGAAGGAGGAGACTGACACACAGGTGGCATAGTGATTGTTATAGACTTTTATTCACCACAAACATAAACATTCCCTACTTCTATGAGAGGTTTCCTTGCCTCAACTAAAATGCTAAAGGGGTCTGTCAGAATGTCCTTGTAAACTAAAGAGTCAACCTTCCTTCTAGAAGGCTTGCGTCAATGTTCTTGGTCCAGGGGAATTACTCCCTTCTCCTGGACTGAGTGGCACAGTTCTGTTGGAAACTTCTTAAGCAGGGGGAATGACTCCCTTCCACTGGTCCCAATATTCTACAAAGGACTACCAATACTATAACTTTCTTTATCAACGTTCCCAGTTCCCAGTTCCTCAGGCTTCGTTGGCTTTTTCTTGTGGATGTAGCACTACCAGGATAATGTCTTCCTTCTACTGGTATGTTGATTTCACAGTCACTTTACCCTCGGTGATACTCAGGGAGAATTACTTTCTTCTCTGATGATCCCTGTTTCACGGTTCTCCTTCTTTCTCAACAGTTGGTATGGTAATGTTTATTTATATCTGTTTTTTTAAAAAAGTGCACACTAAGGGCTAAAACAAGGGAGACAGACAGACAAGCTTTAGGCAAAGCTGCAATCACACCATGCAAGTGCAGGAAGGGCAATGGAGGGGCGGGGTCCAAGTGCACCCAGTCAGTTAAGGCTGGGGTAAGTGCAGAGAGAGAAGCTCTCCAGGTTTTGGTACAAGTGCAGTGAAGGGGAATGGGGTGCAGGGCCCTGAGGCAAGTGCTGAGGGGACTGGCAGGGGAGCGAGGGACCTGTGACACTCTGAGGTACACCAGGTGGCCAGTCAGCAAGCTGTATTTAAGAGTAGGAAAAATGGAAGAGCAGAGAGCTAGGTTAGCAGGGAGGGGGAGAGAGAAGGAGGAAGAGAAGCGGAAGGTCTTGAGGAGTTTCCAGAACTTACGAAGATCAGGCTCAAGATGAAGGGTGGCACAGAGGCTATTCCAGAGGGAGGCACCTGCAGAGGATAAGGATCTCCCTCCAAATCTCTGCTTGGAGAACTGGCTCACTCGCAGAAGGTTGGAGGTAGATGAGCGTGGGGCTCGAGAGGGACAGTATTTAGGTAGGCAGAGTTGCAGGTAACTAGGCCCCAGGCCCCAGAAAGCCTTGTGGACCATGCAGAGGGTCTTGACTTTGATCCTTACCGCCACATGGAGCCAGTGAAGGGATTTCAACACTGGCAAGATGAGGTCCCAGGGCTTGAGGCCAAGGATAAACCTCGCGGTTCTGTTCTGGATGATTTGCAAAGGGTGGAAGGCAGAAGCAGAGAGGTTGAGGAAGAGGCTGTTGCATTGTCGAGAGCTCTGGAGACAGTGAGACACTGGGGGAAAGTGAGAAAAGGTAGAGAGCCTCTGAGGAGGTGTAGCTGATAGCTAGACTTTTTTGAGATGTCAGAAATGTGAGAGGAGAAGGAGAGAGTGGATTCGAAGATGACCCCAAGGATTCTGGCCTCACAGGTGGTGGTTGGTGCAGGACCAAGGGAGGTCGGCCAGAGTGAGAGTGGGAAAGCAGGAGGAGGGCTCCCAATGCGGACAATCTCTGTTTTACTGGCATTGAGGCAGAGGTAGTTGGAAGCACACCATGACTGAATAGCGGACAGTCAGGTATGAGTGAGGAGGAGAAAGCAGCTGAGGGTAGCTTGAATGATAGTCGAGTGTCATCCGCATAACATTGGAAATTAGAGGTGAAAGTGGCAATCACACATGCCAAGGTGACCATGTAGACGTTGAAGAACCAGGGGGATAGGTTAGACCCTGGGGAACGCTGCAAGATGAGAGAGTGATGGTCAAGAGAAAGGCTCCAAGTTCTACCTTGCATGGACGGTCGGAGAAAAGAGGTTAACCAGGCCAGAGCCTGACCCATGATTCCCATGGAGTCACGAAGACGTGAGATCAGGATGTTATAGTTAACCATGTCAAAGGTGGAGGAGAGGTCAAGGAGAGTGAGGACAGAGGGAATGTTAGTGTCAAGATTTGAGAGCAGGTCTTCACAGGTGTTCAGAAGACCAGTTTCCATGCCTCTGGATGCTCTAAAGCCAGACTGATGGTCATGGAAACAACCGATTAATTCTGTGTGGAGGTTCAGCTGACAGATAGCCAACTTCTCCAGGAGTTTGCCCAGCAAAGGAGTGATAGAGATCGGCGATAGTTTGCCAGAATGGCGGGGTCAGCAGAGGATTTCTTGAGCAGAGGGTGCACAAGGGAGTCGTTGGGAAAATTACGGTGGAAAAGGAGAGATTGCAGAGTTCAACCAAGGCTGGGGCGAGGGAGTCAATGTTGTCCTTGATGGTTTTGGAGGGGCAATGGTCCACTTTCTTGGATATGGCCTTCACAGACCGGACTTGTCTGGCAACCTCATCAGGTGTGACTGGTGAGAGAGAGGAGAGTGGAAGTGGAGGTGGGGCCAAGGAAGGCACCGGTTTAGGTGTGTGCTGTAATGCGGGGGTAAGGGAGGAAAAGATGTCTTGGGTTTTTGTGGTGAAATGTGCAGCTAAGGCCGAACAGAGGTCCTGGGTGGGTGTAACGAGGAAGAGGCTGCTGCAGTATTGGCCAGTTCCTTGCAGACTTTGAAAAGTTTGGCCGTGGTGTTTGATGCCGCGGAGATGCAGGCTTGAACAAAGACTCTTTTTTTTGGAGCAGATGCAGAGTCGATATTACCTTTGAAGGAGGCGGCAGGCCAGTTTGTCAGATGGTCCACCCAACGAGTTCCATTTCCGCTCTGCTGCCCTACATTTGCGTTTAAGGGAAGATAGATCAGAGTCGTACCAAGAGTTGCACTTTTTGGAAGGCTTCAATTGGACCCTCATTACAGGGGCAAGAGTGTTACGGATAGAGAGATTAAGGTTAGTAAGGGCTGTATCAGGGTGGGAGTCGGCCGCATGAATGGGTGGAGGTAAAGGCAGCCACTGTCACTCTTTTCATGGGTCTGGTGACTTTGTGCCGAGTGAGTTACTGCCAAAGGAGAGGCAGGCTCAGGTGTGTTGATAGAAGAGAGTTGTTGGTCCAAGAGAGAGATGTAGTGAGAGGGATAGAGAGTGGGATGTCAGTGGAGATAAGAGCTTCAAGCGTGTAGCCTGTGGTGTGAGCAGAGCCAGAGGGTAGGATAGAGAGCGAGAGAGAGTCATATAGATTGCGGAAAGGTCCTGAAGAGTCAGGGGAGTCCAGGTGTTGAGATCACCCAGCCAGAGGAGTTGAGAGGAGGAGGAAAGTAGAGAGGAGGCCAGGTCGGCCCATTCTGAAAGGAAGAGAGTGGGCTGTCCATGAGGCCGATAGAAGGTGGCCATAAGGAGAGATGATTTAGGGGAGAGTGAGAGCCTGCAAACTAGCCACTCGAAGGAGGAGAAGACCTTTGTAGGGATAATAGACACAGGTATCCATTATGGAAATATCAGTGATACTCCCCCGCCTGTGTTCTTTGTCCTGGGCACAGAGAGGATTTTGTTGCCTTCAGGAAGCAGAGTGTCAAAGCTTGTGATGGAGCTATCCTTGAACCATGTCTCAGTGATGGCGAGAATATCAAGATCCATGAATTCAAGAAGGTTGCAGATGTCAGCTGAGTGTTTTACAGCAGAGCGAGTGTTAAGGTTGGCAATGTAGAGGAGTTTGCCATCCTTAAAGGTCTTCCATAGGGGAGCACAGGGGACAGTGGTCCCCCTTGAGGGTGGCAAGAAGGCAAGAGAGATAGTAGCACATGGTGGAGGGGTCAAGGATGACAAGGGAGGCGGGACAGTAAGGCACGGCATAGGCAACTGTACAGAAGGGTGGTGGAAGGCACAGTAGGCAAGGGAGCCTCTGCACGGGAGGCAGAGGAACAATAGGCAAGGTATCCTGGCCGGATGGGGAAGTAAGGTTAGAGAGGCGAGGGAGGAGCCTGTCAAAGAGAAGAAGTTTGGGTTGAGGGCCCTGAACCATGATGGTCCCATTGATGTAGACATTAATGATGACTTTGGAAATGGCAAAGAGGTCTAGGAGAACCTCCCTGCGAGTGCCACCATTAATGGGAGAAGAGGCGATCGGGAGAGAAAGCTGACCATATAGCGAGTCCATCTGTCAGGTGTGTTAACGAAGAAGAGGATGTCAGTAAGAGTCTCTCTGGCAGAAGCCGTGACATAAGTGTCTGCAATAGGACAGCCTGGGTTAGAGGGAAGTATGTCCTTCTTAAGTTTCTTCCCGCCAGCTTTAGTGATAGAAGATGGATAGGAGATAGTGAAGCAGTTAGAAAAAATAGGAGCGATAGATATACAAATAGCTAACTGCAGTGGTGATTAGTAGTTCGAGGTACTGGGGCACAAGGAGGAGGGGGAAGGACAGAGGGAGAGAGCAACAAATAGATAGTACAGTTTTAGCAGAGCAAGTGCAGAACTAGCCGATGGGCATAGCTAGGATGCCGTTCAAACAGGTCAGGTGAAACACAATGCGGCCACTGGGCACAGCTAAAAGCAGAGATTGCAAACAGGTGGTAACACAATGCGCTCACTGGGAACAGCTATAAGCAAAGATTGCAAACAGGTGGTAACACAATGTGGCCACTGGGCATAGCTATAAGCAAGGATTGCAAACAAGTAATACACAATGCGGCCACTGGGCACAGCTACAAGCAGAGATTGCAAAAGGTGGTATCACAATGCGGCGACTGGACACAGCTATAAGCAAAGATTGCAAACAGGTAAATCACAATGTGGCCACTGGGCACAGCTACAAGCAGAGATTGCAAACAGGTGGTAACGCAATGCGGCCACTGGGCACAGCTATAAGCAAAGGTTGCAGTTTTGCAGTTCATGTACAAGTATGATCATTGACCCAGGTCTCCCCAGTACAGCCCACTTGGTCTTTTGGCTTGCCAAGTACAGCCACAAGCAGAATGACTTCTATCTTGCTCCTTGTGTGGGTGCCTGTGCAAGATCCGTATTGCCCTGCTCTGATGAGTTGGCAGACTTGGTTCACTCTCCTGCCAAGTACTGCCGCAAGGAATATGACTTGCCTTTGTGTAACTGTTAGGGTCCCAGACCATTCCTCTCTGTTTTCCATGGTTTCCCTACCCCTGTTATATGTGCCACGAGCCACTTTAGCCCCTCTATGCCCCTCCGGTGAACCTGTAGCCACTTGTTTGCTACCAGGCCATGTGGGAGCTGCCTCTGCCCATCTGGTGACTGTCCCTGTGCCCCCTACAGCTTTCTCGTATTGCCCGATACCTTGCTTCAGGACTCTGTGCCATGCTGGGGCTTCCTGTGGCTGGAATCCGCCTCTCCGCTTTACTGGGCTCTCGTTGTTGGCATTTGCAGTCATCCAGTGTCTCCTGTTCTCGGGCCGCTCTGCTTCCCTTCTTCTGAGCAGTTGATGTGGTTCTGCTCCTGCAAAGCCCTCAAGGAAGTATCCCATCCCAGCTTCCTGCCTGCGGCCTCCATTCTGTGTCGACTCCAGCACAGGATTTCAATCTCCCGCACTGGAGATCCCTTGCGCCTGCTGCCTCTTTCTGCTGCATTTGACAAAAGGTCTAGTCCCTTGTCGAACTTTATACTATGTTGCAAGCATACTCTTGGTAAAAGGGTTACGTCCTTTGTCCGTTTCCCGGGCGTGAGCTTCATTGTTCTGCAGGGCCAACTCGTCTCAGTCCTAGATTTACTTGGGTCTAGTATTTTCTTTTTTGTCTCAGTACTTCCCAGGTAGATAGGAATTTGGGCCTTACAATAGTACATATTTCTACAAGTTGCTGAGTCTCAGAAGAAGAAAAAGCAGAGTGAGGATGTGTGGTTGTGGTGTGCTGGGCCATAGCCTAGATGATTGTCCCTGTTCCCAGAGGTGGAGTCGATCCCCATGAGATCCTGCCACTGTGTGCCACCCCCAGGGGGACTATTGGATAGTAGCCTCACCACCCTGCCCTCATGGGAAGGGGCTCTCTTTGGGGAGAAGTAATGGCATCTAGGGATTTGTCACTCTGTACAGGGGTGACTCAATTTGTTTCCTTTTATAACATCATTGCAATGCTGGCAATGACCGCAAGGAAATGTGTCTTTCCAATTATTTCTCGCATCATCTCATTGTTTCACTTCCACCTTCACTATAAGATTCCTCAGTGAATAACTTTTCCTGTATATAAAAATTGGTAGGCTAGGAAAATGTTTCTCTAATGTAGAGTCTAATTTTAAACCTTGCACATTTTTCTTAATGATTTGTTTTATTTTCTTACTTCTTACTGAAAAAGTGAATACGTAAACTAAATTTAGTTCCTGTTCTTTCTCACTTTCTGTAAGTAATGTATTTCTATCCAACTATTTTGGGCTTTCTGTGGTGAATTAACTAATAATTCCTCTGAATGATGACGTGCTCAAACTTCTTTTTCAATGTTAGACTATTTTGTGCAAATTCATTCACTGTGAATATAATTCTTCTGTATCTTACAAACTATTGTAGGGTGGGCAAACCTTGTTGGTAGTGGCGTTGGAATATGTTAATATCCTGGATAGGGTTTCTTGTAGAAGAACTTCAGTATACCTTTTTGGGGTTCACAGTCTGATTTTTTTTATTATTATTTTTGTTGATTACTGCGAGCATGAACATGGCACGCATGTGAGAAGAGCCAACATGTGTTTCGACCCAAGTCTTTGTCAAGGCAGTAGAATATGAAGGAATGTCCTTGTATGAGGATGGTGGGGGTCAGGGTCTAATTAGGTAGTCTGGATCAGCATAGGAAGGGTGAGTAGCTACTCTGCATCTGATCTCTCTGGTCCGCGCAATGTCGGTGATCCCAGGATCACCTCCATCATCCTCATACAAGGATCTTCTCCATATTCACTTCATCATTTTGTAACCTTTTTAAGAAATGACCCGTATGCTTTACATAAGTTCTACCAATGGCTGTACTGCCCTATAATTATATAGGTGTTTGTCTTGAAATTCTTTTTTATCAGAATCCTAAATAAAAGCATTGTTCCCTCAACTTGACATACATTACATATGAGCCATTTAATAAAAAGAGTGATAGGAGCAATCCTTGCCACTATCGCCCCATTTCTCTGCTGGATGCCTCCAGAAAAGTATTTGCGTCTTTACCATACTCAATATACCACACTTTACCATATTTAACAATGGGACTCTGTTTCTAAAACAAATATCAAGATTCCAAATAGGCTTTCGACGCCAGCAAGGAAACTTAACCCCTTAAGTGCTAAGGACAAGTCTGCTTTTGCTACAGATCGAGGCCACTACTAATAGATCTCACTATACTTATTTGCTAGCATCAACTCTGTGCTGGGGCTTCGACAGAGTGAATCATAATCTGTTCTGAAAAAGTTATCTGAGTGGGTACTGCCGTATGGTCTTTTGAAATTGATTCTTCTTCTAAACACACAAACATGCTCATCCAAGTTTAACTCAAGAGGTGATCTTTCAGACCCCATAGAAACATCTATGGGCCTTATGTGAGACTGAATACTTAATCCTTGTTTGTTCAATCTGTATCTATCCGATTTGGGCAAGGTTATGAAGACAGAGCCTTTCCTTCACAGTTGGGCGATTTGAGGCTCCAATAGCTAGCATACACCGATGAGATCATACTCTTCAACCAGTTTGTATAAACTGAAAGGATATGCAAAAGACAACGATTTGGAATTCAACACCAACAAAATAACAATACCTCACTTTTCCCATTTAGAGATCAAACAAACTTTCAGCTAATATATAAATAAAAATGGTCTAGCTGTGGTGAATACATTTTCTTATAACAACTAGGCCAAATAAGACTGTCTTATCTTAAA
The DNA here is from genome assembly GCF_040938575.1 of Ambystoma mexicanum. Lineage (NCBI taxonomy): Eukaryota > Metazoa > Chordata > Amphibia > Caudata > Ambystomatidae > Ambystoma > Ambystoma mexicanum. Next base: position 1,341,253,657 of record NC_090921.1, on the reverse strand, counting down.
GATTATGAACAAAAACCTTTCTGTCAATTGTTCAGATGAAAAAAATGTAATCTAAATATTGCAGGTTTTCCTTTCTTCCAGTTATTTCATTTTACAAATTAAAAGTAGTCCATAGTCTTATTCATAGATTGGAATTTAATATACATTTTGATTGTCACCACTTACTAAAGACTGAGGGTCAAATTTTTGGGTGATCTGTATTATTGTTACCACTGTGTGTCCGTGTTTCCATAATAGACCATGAATTAGGCCTGAATGAGCTTCATGTTGCAGTTCCTTGGATATCCTTGTTGATAATTTACAAGATTCTATCCCCTCCAGAAAGTACTCTCCATGAAGCTTTGTCAGCAAGGTCATCAAAGAAAAATTGTAAATCTATTATGATATATGGTGACCATTGTGAGACTATTCTCAAACAGCTAAATGTTTCACATTCCGTCTTTCTGGGAAATCCCAGGGCTACAAAACGTGAACTTTGGCATCTTGGCTGGTGTCAAACTTCAATTCAGAAAACCCATATACAAGCTGTAAGATGATTATTTGCAGGACAACGTCAAAGTAGGCTCAGTCCCGATTCATATAATGAAGCCAGGAGCATGCTGAATTTATTAGACTTTGTGTCAATTTGCTACCCACTCTTGAGATCCAATGCCCAAGAAATAACAGTTATATGTGATTTTACCGACCACAACTACAGAGTGGTAAATTTAATCGCAGACAAAATACCGAAAAACACAGAATTTTCTTTTAATTTTATTTGGCGGGGGTTTATCCCCTTACCCCACTACCCTTTAATTATTTAATTAATGTTTGCTGTGTATTTCGGTATTATGCTCCACTCTGAAATGTACCACTCTGTAATGTTTTAGATATATGACTGGATACCAAAATAACGTATTCTCTGATTTGCTACATTTTAGGCTATACAGCTTTAAGGATGTACTGTTCTGTTATGGTTCACATTCTGTGACGGTCAAGTAGTCAATGGGCCTCATTAAGAGTCTGGCGGTAGCTGTGCCAGAAAAACTAGCAGGCTGCAGCCGGACCGGTAATGCCATTCCACCTCCATGATTGCCAGAATCACCGGGGCATTACAACCCCGGTGACCCGGTAATTCTGGAGGCGGAATTCTGTTAAGCCCCATTCCATCGGGATGGGAACAATGGAAACACAGGTTCCATCTATGACGGAGCCGGTGTTTCCATTTCCGTCTGCAGGCGGGAGGTGTTACTCCCGCCAGGCCAGCCCTGGCGGGAGTGACACCTCTCGCCTGCAGAATTCGGAATCAGCTGGTCCGGAAACAATGGTGGCAGCGGATTTACCAACAGTAAATTTGGAAATATTTGGGACCATCTCAGAGTAAGTACTCAGACTTTGTTGACTCTAGAATTACTAACATGTTTAGCTTAGATATTTAAAATAATAGGTTGACATTAAAGAATAATTTATATTTTATAGCAAACTAATTACAACTAGGAAAGTTGACAATTTATCGTATAACTATTCTTTTCACTAGTTTTTAAGGACTTGATTGCTTAAGTGTCATTTTCAGATTATAAAATGTGTGTAGTTTTATTAATATTGAATCACATTTTATCTTTTCTAATGTTTACTGTGAAAGGTTTATTTAAACCATATCACAGTAGCAATAATAAAAACAAGATAGGCCCTTAAACACCAGTGAATTTGTGTATGGGTTGGATGAACTGTTATTCCCCTGGTGGTATTTATTACATTGCATGAGTCTCTAGATTCGAAAACGTAACTCTGGAACGGCTATCCCTTGTTGCAACTGGGATTGTTGGACCGGGCTCCTCTGCAATTATGGTCAACACATTGAGATGAAGCTGGACACATATGTAATATGGAACCATTACACATTACTGTGAACCCAGCCAAACCTTCATTCCACAGTATCCCATTTCAAAAGATGCAGAAGAATTAATAAAACCTAAAGCAGCACAACTTCATTTCCTTTAATACTCCTATTCTACCAGTCAAAAAATCTTCAAAATAGACCTATTAGGTTGTAGAATAACTATGTATTTTTAATGCAGTGGTTATGCCCACTTTCCCCATTATTCCTTATCCTGCTACAACTCTACATGCATTCCTGCAACAGTTTTTACAGTAGTGATCTATCTTCTGCATTCTTTTCTGTACCTGATTATCCCGCCAGTCAATATTTATCCAACTTTCTTTGCAAAAATGTACAATTAGGCAATATGCCACAAGACTGTGGGCCATTACTGCATAAGGTAATGCCCCCAGGACCCATAGTTACATGTACGAAGGCAGGTCAGGGGCAGGTCATCCACACATCATTTTGGACAGCTTTTTACTCCAATTGTGTCTTGTTTTCTATGGCCCGGTGGTTTCAGAATTCTATCCCCTTTATATTTGGCTTCTTCCATCTCTCTTAGCCTTTCATAAACCTTTTACAAACTCAATTGGCTTACTCTTGATTTAAGTTCACGATTCACTCTGGCCTTCCTTTCGCGATGTCTTTTGAGTGGGACGTCATGTGCCAAGTGAAACTATTGTATGCCAGCTCATTTTTCATTTTCTTGATATGCTCATATGCAACGTAATAACTCACAGTCTAAGATACAGTCCCATGCCTCCTCACTCTTACCTTTATGGCAGCTGGCAGTGCCATGCAGTCCAGAGCTGATGGTAGCCAGTACTCTGGGGGTAATATGATGGGTCATTTTTATAACACGCCTGTGCACAAGTGTTTTAGGCACGACAAGACAATGAAGGGGAGACAAAGGGAGGAGAAAACAAACTATATTACTAGGCCTTGTGTCATTCAAATCGTGCAAGTGCAGGGGGAAGGGAGAGGAGTAGTGCCAGGGGGAGGGCAAAGGGGAGTGCAATAAGCAAAGCTCAAGTATGGGCCACCGGGGTGGCCGGTTCTAAGTAAATGCAAGCAGGCAGGGAACTGTAGGGCTGCAGATACATTCCCTAGTGCGGGGTAGGCCAGGAGGCAGTGCATGGGGCTACTGGTCATGAAGGATCCTGGTCCGGTCCCCATAAAGTTCAGAGGGAGGCCAGGTAACCAGTTAGTGCAGCAGCCAAGAACGTCAGCAGGGGAAAGAGAGAGAGCAAGCAGAAGCGAAAAGGAAGGTCTTTAGAAACTTCCGGAACCTAAGATGGTCCTGCTCAAGTTTGAGAAAGGCAGGGAGGCTGTTCCAGAGGGAGGCGCCAGCCAAGGAGAAAACTACCCCCCCACTCTCAGGCAGGAGAAGCATCTGACCCTCAAAATTGGTGGTGGATGAGCGGAGGGCTCGAGAAGGAAAGTTCTTAGGGAGAGAGAGTTGGATGTAGTGTGGTCCCCGGGCCCAGAGATACTTGTGGATAATGCAGAGGGTCTTGAACTTGATCCTTGCAGCCACTGGGAGCCAGTGGAGAGATTTCAGGGCTGGAGAGATACGATCCCTGGGCGTGAGGCCAAGGACAAGTCTTGCAGTCCTGTTCTGGATTATTTGCAGAGAGCGAAGAGTAGAGGCAGCCAGATTTAGAAAAGGCTGTTGCAGTAGTCCAGCCAGGGCTCTGGAGACAGTGAGCTTCTGGGGGAAAGTGAGAAAGGGAAGAATACCTCTCAAGAGGTGCAGCTGGTGGTGGGACTTCTTAGAGACGTCCGTGATGTGAGGAGAGAAGAAGAGGGTGGAGTCGAAGATGACAACAAAGTTTTTTGCCTTGCAGGAAAGCACAGGTAGAGGGCCCAAGGAGGGCATTGTGAGAAACCAGAGGGTGTTTCACCTGCTATTCTACAGAGATTTCTCTCTCAAGTGGCCAGGGCACGGCCATCGCCTTTGGATTCAGACCCTGCGGTGGACCAGTGTGGGAGGATCACCTTGGTGAGGGGTCTTCGGGGAGTGGGGGTGAGACAGCTGATGGCAAGACACGTTATTCCCCCTTTTCCATTTCATCTACCCAATTCTATTTTGTAGGATTATCTGAAGTCACAGCTCCCATACCCCTTTTTACACAAACACTGGGCAGAGGAAGAGTGTGACTGAGAGTAACCAGACTAACTCTCTCACATCGTACTGGACATGTCCCGTTAATCGGGTCAGGCAAAATCAGGCACTATACACGAAGTGCATACACCTGATAACAGTTAGCTCTCTTCACACGAATGAAAGGCAACACCTAAAGACACACTCTGAGCAAGTCGGAACACGAGCACGAGCAGAACTTCCGGGTCGAAGGTACACCTACTGGAGCAGAGTAACTGACCAAGGGACGAGAGCACCAGGCCGAAAACCCCAAGGTTCCCTACTGGAGGTTGTTGCCTCTGACAGACCACGAGAGACACATGGAGAACGCCAGACCACACAAGTGAAGATTGCGTTGTGTTCCAAAGATGCCAGCGACCCTCCCGGGTGAACGGTAGAGTTGGGGAGGTGAAGCCAAGCCTGTGGTACTAACTTTGACTCATGAATTGGAAATAGCAAAACAAGAAAGAAGCGCACACAGCCGGTGAGTTGGCAAGCAACCTGAAAGACTGATGTGTGTTAAAGCAAATGTAGGAGCAACATTACATCATAAGTAAAGGCTGCACGTGTATGGATAAGACGCTAAGAAAGGCAGACCTGTGAATTAATTTTGAAGCAAAAAGCAGGTTTGAGGTCAGCGATAATAAGTAACGGAGTGGTCTGGTGAAAGGAAGTAGCCCAGTCGAAAGTCTCCATGAAAGGTACATTGTTTGAAGTTATAAAGCAAACAAACAGCAAAAGTGAACTAAGCGTGAACTTTGAGTAAAAGTGGTCCTGCACTGGTCTGTAAAGAAAGCCACATTTGAAAGTCTTCGGCATCCGGCAAAGGGGTCGTAGCCCAATTGAGGGTGACCCAAAGTACAATAAGCTTGGGGGAAGAAGCCCCCCAATAAGCTTGTGATGAACTGTGATGTGAGAGGTCTGAGCTCGGCAGATGGGGACCTATGTGATCTGTGTGCTGTAAGGTCTGAGCCTGACAAAGGGGGATATTTGTGAACTTTATGTTGGAATACAAATTTGAGAGTCAAGAAAGAGACTTTAACGTGAGAGGCCAGGCGGGCCTCAAGCCACGTTTGGAACTCCTTAGAGTGTCAAAAACCGAGCCAGAGTGTGTCATCCTGCCTACAAGGACAGCCTTACTCTGTGAGGTTCAACCTGAGGAGGAGAGCTGGTTCAAATACCTTTATTCTTTTGAACACTGATTTTAACTTTGCATACATTTCTCCTTTTTACACAAGAGATAGGGCAGGCATTTGGTTGTTTTTAGCATAGGCCATTTTGATTGGAATGTTTTCTTTATCGTTTGATGGTCGAGACTACTCCAATCTTAGTTATAGGGCAAAATAGGAGTTTCTCCGACCCCAACATTTTCAATAAAGGCTTTGCAAATTGTATTCATTTTGTGTCAGTATCATACTTGTGATACTATGCCTTCCCAACAGTGGCCAGAGTGAAAGAGGGAAAGCGGGTGCAGGGGTCCCAATGAGAAGGATCTCAGTCTTACTAGTGTTCAGGCAGAGATTGTTAGAGGCACACCATTCCTTAATCACAGATAAACAATCAGGAATGAGCGAGAGAGGAGGCTGAGGGGAGCCTGAAGGAGAGCTGAGTGTCATCTGCATAACACTGAAAGTTAGGAGAGAAGGTAGAGATGAGGTAGGCCAGAGGTGCCAAGTAAAGGATGAAGAGCCAGGGTGAGAGGTTAGAGCCCTGGGAAGCATCACAAGTGGAGAGAGAGGTGGTAGAGTGAAAGGACCATAGTTGGACCTGGGAGGGTCGATCGGAGAGGAAGGGGGTCAACCAGGCTAGGGCCTGATCCGTGATGCCCAGGTTGTCATGGAGATGATTGATCAGGATGGCATGGTTGAGCGTGTGCAAAGCAGAGGAAAGATCCTGGAGGATGAGGATAGAAGTAAGGCTAGAGTCGAGATTTGGGAGCAGGTCTTCACGGGTGTTCAGGAGAGCAGTTTCCGTACATCTGGCTGCTCCAAAGCCAGACTGATGGTCTTGGAGACAACCAACAGATTCGGTATGGAGAGTATGGAGAGTAAGCTGGGAGATGGCCAGCTTTTCCTGGAGTTTGCCCAGGAAAGGAGTGATAGAGATCAGGCGGATACGGGAGGGTAATCTCTTTCTCCTCTGCCCACTTCCATGTATTATCCTCCCTAAACTCTGTGAAGAGAGAGAAACATATCTTACCTGTTTTCCCACCTATTCCTTTTCAAAGGGAAATGTGTGGTTTATCGCTGAAGAAATTACACAAGCGTATTGCTCTCCATAGTGCTCCTCCGCCGCTTTTCCTTGACACGCTCAAATGGTATCAGCAGATATTCATGATTCAGTACAAGTTTGGTGGTCTGGAAACAAGGGTGCCGGTAAGCTCACCGGCACTCTTGTTTCCGGACCGGCAAACTACGAGCAGCAGTCACGGTACGCAGACCCGTCACAGAAGCACCAGCACCATTGCTAACGGTGCTGGTGGTCCCGTGTCCCCACTCCCATGGAGTCCTGAAGGACTCTATGGGAATGGAGATTATCAATTTACTGGCGCCTGACTTCCTGGCCGCCGGACTCGGAATGAGCTGGTGGCACCGGGAGCGGGAGGTCAGGCACCAATAAATTATTCCCAGTCCGGTGGCAACCAGGTAGCACCGGACTTGGAATGAGGCCCATTCTCTTATGTATAACATACAGGGATAGTTACGTGGATTTGTCAGCCAAGTCAGAAATGTCCCTAAACCTCCCACTAAACACACCTTCCCCCCTGAGAATTATACAACACTGGTTAAGGTCTCTCATCTCAGATTACCTGCCCAACCACTTAATCCCACTCTCCATATGAAATTATCTCACATGCAATGTTGCAGGAAAATACATTTATCAGTAGGAAAGGCCACATAAGGGTATCCTTACCTTGTCATCATTAATTAAATGAAGCATGGATTAGCCACTCATGTGACCTCGAGACTAACACATTTATCTACTCATCCATCTCATGTGTACCTAGCACCCAGAAAGCTGGAGACAGTCACTTCCACACTGCCGGACCCATCATCTACTTCTGCTGGCAAAGTTCCCAACATACTAACTTTTGAGAATTATCCAACCCAACTATACGGTCTAAATTCCTTTGATCTTTCTGCATATTATTATTATACTGTTTTGTGATTAACTAACATGTATACAATAATAACAAACAGATTACAAATATGTATTTCCTAACATCATTGTAACGTAGTTGTGATAATTTTCAGGGACTATTTCCCGGCCATGAAAAACTTAATCATTGCTTAAAATACATCAAATAAAAAGAAGATGGCAAAAAGAAAACACCACCATATTGTACCAATGTTGTGAGACTTAGCTTAACCTTCACTTGACCGTCTCATCCACTCCGAAGCAGTTGCGATGTGGAGTTTGCATAAACTGGGCTCCTAATCATGCTGTTTAACATACACATTCAGCTCTTCAGTCCCTGGAATACTAGTTGTCTACTTCACATTAACCCATGTAGGCCTGGATTTAGCACATGACTTGAAATACCCACAAACCAAAAAGCAGTCCTAGTAAAATTCACACACCCGAGGTTCATAAGGGTCCCTAACTCCTTTTCTTGCCATTTCTGGCACCATATGGCAAACAGACCTAACTATGCCCTCTCCTTTGCCATGTCAGACATCTTTGCTACCATTAGATTCCTACTATTGAAGGCAACCCAGAATCGAGTCCCGCCAGAGGATCAAGAGGCAGTCTCTTCATCTACCCATAGCAAGACAAAGGCCATGAACCCTGGCACACTCACATTCTCTGAGCACCATGTTTTCTGTGGTAATACAATCTGAAAACCCACCACAGAAAATGGGTGTAAAGTGAGATCCTATGCATTAAAGAATTCTCATGAATCATCCCTTACGCTATGAGTCACAGCAGTTGTTTTAGAAACTAACAAACATTCTAACTACTGTCACCCCTATGCACAACTTCTTCCATCTGTGTGCAAGTTAGGTAGGTCGTAGGTGGCAGGATACCTGCTAACCATTGCCACCCCTGTGCATAACTACTTTCTGATATGATATGATAAGTTATTTATAACGCTCTTAATACCCAGAGGTTTCTAAGCGCGGACCTTGGGATCGAACCTGTGTTGCTCCATGTCGTCTTGCTTCCAAGGCGAGCATGTTGCCCCTGAGCTATCCTCTGCAACTTAGTGTGATGAATCCTATGAATCCGTCCCTTCTCTCTGAGGGGGGAGACCCTTTCCATGAGGCCAGGTAGGTGAGGCTGCTACACGATACTCCCCCTAGGGGGTGGTACTCAGTGGAAGGATCTCATGGGGAGCGATTCCCCGTCTGGGATACAGGGTGGACATCCTGGGCCAACGCAGTATTCTCACCACTCACCCACCTCTTTCGCACCTACTCCCTTACTTTCCCCTACTTCTACCAACCTCCATATGTACTTATGCCAAACCTTTAATATCTATAGTACTGAGACGAGGAAGAACAGGGTTGACTGTACTGAATATCTATGCCGAGATACTGTGTTGAAGAAAAGGCAAGGAGTTCTGGGAAACTGCTCTGACAACTGGGTTGAACACTCTAGTCGTCAAGCCTCACGCAGCTTAAAGATGGAAGAAGGACCAACAGAATTGTCAGTCCCTCTCTGGAGACACTGCGTGCAAAGTCACAACACTGCAGACCACGAGGCTGGGAGAGAAGCAGCTGACCAGGATATGGACGGTGGTAACACGAAGTCCCTACCTGCTCTACCAAGGACCAGCAGACCAAGACAAGTGGGAGAAGGAAGTCCACAAGCAGGAGAAACCCTTTATGATGCAAACGAGCAGAGATACGCATCTCGGCTCGGAAGAAGTGTGGCGGAACCACCGCAAATATAGAAGTGGCCTGATAAAAGCTGTCGGGCGGACTCAGAAAAGCCTGAGACTGACGCCACAGACCAGGAACCTGACATCAAGGTACGGGGGCTGTCTGGGTCAATGAAGGGTTCTGGGATCCAAGCACGAGAAACCATATTAATGGGGTCTGGGGACCCAAGCACGAGAAACCATATTTAAGGGGTCTGGGACCAAAGCAAGTGAAACCATACTAATGCGGTGTGGGACCAGAACAACAGAAAGCATTTTGAAGGGGTCTGGGACTCAAGGCAGTACCTGGCAGGGGAGTATACCAGGACCGCCCATAGAGCCAGCCACTGAAAGGGCTCCAACAAGAAGGGCCTGAGAAAGGCCAGGGGAAGGGAGACATTCCCCCACCTTTGTTGAACTGCCAAGAAAAGCTTGACAAAAGGCCAGGGGAAGGAGACATTCCCTCAGGTATACATAACTGTGACTCAACTGTGAGGGAGTCATTCTTCTGGACCCACAGGACAGCAAACCATTTTAGTTTCCTTTCGAGTGAAAGGCATAGAAGTAGGTTTTTGATGCTGGACTTGGACTCTACTTACGGATATTCTGACATTTTCCTTAGTGTTTAGTTGAGGCAGGGAACCCCGACTTAGAGTTAGGAGTATAAGAAATAATAAAAGTCTTTGCCCAAAACCATGTCACCTGTGTGTCACTCTCCTCCTTCCACACCCTTACATTAGATAGGATTCACGACATTTGCTACTCATTGCCACCCATGTGCACACCAACTTTCAGCTGTGTAAGAGTTAGGGAGAGTGCAGGGCACATGATACCCAATGCTATCTCTGTGCACAGCTACTTCCTGCTATGAGTGAGTAAGATAGGTTGTAGGGCACCTGCCAACCACTGCCAACCCTGTGCACAGCTACTTCTTGCTATGTGCAAGTTAGGTAGGCTACAGGACACCTGGTGCCCACTGCCATCTCTGTGCACAGCAACTTCCTGCTGTTTGCGAATTAATTTAGGTTTGAGGAAACCTGCAAACTACTGCCACCCTGTGCACTGCTACCTCCTGCTGTCTTTGAGTTAGATAAGTTGAAGTACACCTATCAACACTGCCAACCCTGTGCACACTGTTTCCTGCTGTGTGTGAGTTAGGTAGATTGCAGGACACCCGGTGACCACTACCACCCCTGTCCACAAACACCTGCCAACGATTGCCGTCCATCTGCACAGCTGCTTCTGAAAACTCTGAGCAAAACAATTTTGAATGAATGATCCAAGGATTGGTCCGCAACTCAATCGTGCTCACAGTAAAACTCAATTGGCTAGCGCCTGTGTGATGATTTCTCAAGATAACTGAATACCCTGCTCAAGTCATATCTCATGGGATTTCCCCTCATCATATTAACTATTCTTGTCCAACGGCATCCACAACTTGGCATGTCCTCCCCACCACTCTAAGGCCCATTTCAATTACCCCCTCCGCCCTGATTGTGATCATTTGCATAGCGCATAATGACGAATGCACTGCATCCTGATGAAGTCTCACTGTCAGAGAGAGCACTTACTGTCATTGTCCCACCGACTCAAGTCCCAAATGCCGTTTCTCCCCCTGAATTCCCGGAACTGGACAGGTCTACCTCAGACTTACATGTAGTCAGATTGTGTATATGTGTGGCAGAGACCGGCTAATCCTTATTACAGGCACTGCTACTGATGTTACTAAGCAAATACTTGATAAACTCAAGAAATGTGAGGAAGATATAAAGAATCTTACCCTACTGGAAAATTTTTCTAAAGGATATCGAAACTGAGATAAAAGAATTTTGTGGAAACTATACATCAGATAGAATCAGAAGGTTGAAAAAAAGATCTTAATCAATTTAGCATGACGGGGACCTTTCCCATCTCTGATAAGGACTATAACATTGATCCTGAGCAGTTTTGTAGACCTAATCGTAGAGTTAGGTTTGCGACCGCTCATACATATAGTAGTGAATCAAATTATGAAGAATACGATCAAAACACTAAGTTTGACAGTGTGTTGCCAACTGAAATTAAGAACTCAGCATTGCATATGCTAACTAATGATGTTGATCAAAATATCGTGTTGTACAAGCACAGAGTTTTTGTGATATTTTGTTAATTAAGAACTGAAAATAGTCTTGCCAAATAAGCACCATGTTGTAATGTTTAGATTAAGCCTTGTAAAAATAGTAAAACTGTGACTCAGCCATCACGTATTGAGCAGCAAAGTTCTGGTTACTGGTGGACGGTGGATTGAGGTGGGCTGAATGGGTCATGCAGATGGTGAGACATCCAGTGTCTGAGTGAGACGGTAGGGTGTACTAGCTTCTCTTGGGGACTGGTTTGCCTGTACTGCATAGGTACCTCCATAGAAGGAAGCCTTAGAGTGCAGAATTGCTACTGGTGCAATGCCAATGCTCCAACAGCAAACCCCCATGTAACAGCAGCAGTCAGAAGACAGGACAAGGGGTCCTGGTGGGAAAGGAAGCCAGAAGGGAAATTCTCTGCTTACTGGACATTACAGAAACTGGAAATAATATGTTTACTGAACATAATGGAAACTCGGCTATGCTTGCTTCAGAAGAGACTCAGATCTATGAGCGGAGCAGCATAGGAGCGGGCTGTTTCCCACTGTCAATATTTGCAGGCGGAGTGGAGCCAACCTAGCCAGCCCACCAATGTGTCAGGTGCGGCGTATTGAAAAGGAGCCCCATTCCTTGGATTGAGCGACTGCAGGAGCAGGCTTTTTCCCAGCTGTCAACCATTGCAGGCAGATGAGACCCAAACTAGCCCAGCCCATTCATGTGTCAGGCATCAAGCGCGGTATATGGAAAAGGGATTCCACTCCTGGGAGCGGGCTATTTCCCACTGTTTGATGCCGCCCGCACTGGAATGCACTTTCACCACTTACTTTTTCAATCCCCAAAGGACCCTAGGAGCGGGGCCGGCCTTAGCTCTGGCAGCGCCCGGGGCGAAACAGCATGTTGTGCCCTCCCCCACAACCCTACTTTCAAAGGCTGCCCAATGCTGGTGTTGCAGCGACACTTGATTTACATGATAAGCGCCCCGGTACAGCAAGTGAGCGGGGCGATTTTCATTTGAATAGGGCGCTGCTGCAACACCCGCATGGGGCAGGCTGCTGCATGGGGCAGGCTGCACCATGCGCTTTGGTGCTCTTTTTAAGCTCCTTATATTAGGAACTTGCATACCTTTGCACAGTGGCACACAGGACTAGTTGGTCATTAACTTTTTTAAAGGCCTTAGGACCCTTCTTGTTTAAAAATATTTCTGCCATCATTGTGACTTTAACAAGTGATCACGGCTGGTGGCTGAGGCGGAGTGGCGGACCATGGTTACCCCATGAACCATTCAGGTGTTCTCAGCTACAGCCTCGGCAGCCAGTGCTATTTTTAAAAGATTAGGAATTTATTCTGACATTTTAGTGGCAATAAGTATCTGGAACCAGTTTAATTTGAGTAACCTCCTGCATCCTAGTATTGATTGGAATTGCTTGCACTTTTTAGCCAGCACACACACTAAGCATTCCTCGTTCCCATCAACTCTGCACGTCTGGTGGGTGAGATTCTGGCCCTGTCCTGTAAGCCACCTTACTTAACCTTCCATGAGACGTTTGTGGTGCTGCGGACGCACCACTCCTTCATGCCCAAGGTGCCGTCTGACTTTCATCTAAACGAGCCCTTGTTGTTGCCTTTATTTTTTCCAACGCCTTAGTTGCTGGCTGAAAGGACTTTGCACTTGCTGGATGTGGCTAGAGCGTTGGAGTTCTACATGGACCGGACAAGTTTCCGGAAGGCGTCTCAACTCTTTGTGAACTTTGCCCCTGTAAACCATGGGAAGGCTTTGTCCAAGGTTTCCGTTTCCAGGTGGCTCTCTGGCTGCTTCACTCACTGTCAACGTTGGCAAACCGGCCATTGCCTGGCTGTCCGAGAGCCCATTGTACCAGAGCGATCACTGCCATGACGGCATTCGTGTCTGGTGTGCCCCTGCTGGACATCTGCAGGGTTGCTACTTGGAGGTCGACGCACACCTTCACGAAGTTATACTGCATCGATCGGGATTCCAGGGAGGAGTCCAGAGTCGGCCAAGCAGTGCTGCGCAACCTGCACTCTAAGGCAAGAGATGCTTATGTTGAGCCTTGCCAGCTCCCGTGGTTGTGCATGTTTGTACTGCTATGTATTTATTCATGAGCATGTGAATCCATGCCAGACCCTATGCTGGAGAAGTAACAAGTTACTTACCTGTAACTGTTGTTCTCCGGCATGGGTCTGGCACAGGTTCACTTGCGAACCCTCACCCCTGCCCCTCTGTTCTTGAGCCTACTGCCACTTTAAGTGCTACCAAATCTGAAGATGGCTGCCAGAGGAGGGTCTTAAGTAGAGGGAAGTCATTGGTTGGGGGCAGTAAGACCCAGAGCTCAATGATTGGTTGTTGGAAAATTACAGTTCAGAAATTAAACAAACTGTTTTTTTTTTTCCTTCTGTTACTGAGGATTCCCAGCCTGACGATGGAATATTCATGAGCATGTGAATCCATGCCAGACCCATGCTGGAGAACAACAGTTACAGGTAAGTAACTTGTTGTGTCCTTTTCGAGAAGGAACCATTACTTTCCAGAGAACACGAGAATAGAAAGCCTAAGACCAGGAAACCAGGCTGCAGAATCCTGCATTGTGTGAGATACCTAGGGCCCTCCCGCGTCGGTAATCAAGGTGGGGAGAATCGCCAGCTGCTGTGGACCGTCCTTGGCACCAAGAACAAAGCGGCATCGGTGAAGTCAATAGAGCCGGTGAATTGGGGAGACCGATGCAAAACCAGTCTGTGTTGAAGCCAAGGCTGCCAGCAGCAATATTGTAAGGCGAGCGCTCGAGCAAACATTGTTAAAACTTGTGTGATAAGAGGCGCGAGTGAAGTTGAACTGTGTTGAGTGATTGAACATTTAAGCGGCTCAATCGAAGGTCTCTGTAAGATATCCAGCTGAGAAGTAATAATAAATAAATGAAATCCAAGCCGGTCGGAGGGAGACCAATTGAAGGAAACTAATAAAATGTGAATCGAAGTGGTCCTGCGACGGGACAAGCAAAATCCTCCACACAATCGAAATTCTTAGATTTTGATCAAATAGAGAAAGTTTGGAAAAGTGTGTGAATTTGGTTTGAGCCCAGCAGAGGGGCATCCGGGGTGAATTGAAAATCACCCAAGCAGTTGTACATGGGAATCTGGAGGAGAAGAACTTTTGATTTTTGTTGTGCTGCATCAGGCCCTCTGGAAAAGACTTTGCATGGCAAACAGACTTTTCTACCCAGATAACTGGTCGCTCTAATGCACAGCTCTTACATAGAGATAGCGTTATTGTCATATTTATCGACTGTCGTTATTCCTGTTAATTCACTTCGATAGTTGAATCCTGTGCAACAACGCCGAAGACTGCTGCAGACTTTCAACACCCGATTGATCCTAGCGGCGTTGCCGCCACGTGGCTGGGCCTTCTGGCCGGCCTACACAGGGAGAGTGGGGTCGGGGTGGCCATATCCTTTACAAGTATGCCTTTCCTCTTTCACCCTCTCTACTCCCTGGGTTTTGTCATCGTTGTACCTGTCTTTCGATATGGAAAATGCGCCATTTAGATTTTGTCCCTTGTGTATGGCCAAATATCCTTAGAAAGACCAGCACTCTCGGTGCAACAATTGTCTTCCCCTCCACCACAAAGAAGCGGGTTGCACGGCCTGTAAACTCCTGCGCCCTAAGACGCTTGCAGGCTGAATGTTCTGCCGCTGCAACCGCAGAGGGATCTAGCGATGACCAGGCCTCCGTGTCGGAAGCCATTGACCTAACCGAGAACTGCTCTTGGTCCGCGACGCCCGTCCCCACCAACACCCATCGACGGGGGCGCACACGATCATAGCACCAAATGCACAACTCAAGGTTCTGCTTCGACAGCATTGTTGAAGCATACCAAAGCGCCAAGGAACTGTCAAACTTCGACGGGATCCTCTGATCGGCAGCCTTCCCCACAGTTGCAGCCTTCTACTGGGCAATCCAAAGTAAAGGGCGCTAACACTAAAGAACATGTAGTCGAAGCGCACCAGGAGGACGCGCAGATGCCGCTAAAGGACCTGGTGGCACCGAAATCCACCGCTCAGCCCTCGGTTCACCTGGTGATGCCTAAATCCACCGCTCAGCCTCGGTTCAGCCGGTAGATCGACCAGATTCCCTGAGAGTATCGCAAGGATTGTTTCGGCAGTTTGACCAAAGGAATGGTCGAAGGAGGCGGTGAAGCATAAAGAATGGCCTAGAGACGTGCCGAAAGACACGCCACAGTGCCCTGGACCCCGCCAGGACTACGCTGAGTCCTATGCCTTTGTCTAGTACATTAGGGGACAAATCTCAACATCACCGAAGAAAATGAACCCTTTCCTCCCCTGGACCCCTCTGGTTCATCCTCATGGACAAGGGAGAAATTTGAGGGATGTATGGACAGATTTTAAAAATGTCTCTTATCTGAGATGCTTGCTCCCAAGAGACCTTGAGGACCTTCCTTTTACGCCTTTATGCAAGTTCCAGAGGACCTTGGAAGATCCACATGAGTATACCTATTCCTTCACCATCACTGTCTTGTGGCCAATGCTGGATTTGACTTTTATAGACTTCATTCATTCACGGTGAGTCACTCTTTGTAAACTCTCATGCTGGATTTCCTTTGCATCTTGTACTCATGGTGGCCCTTAATCATGCTGTTCCCATCTTCATCTTGTATCCTGGCTTGCAACATTATATGTTACTACTGACTTCTGCAATTGTATTCGCTCTCCACTCTTGCTTCTCCACTCTTTTTTTGACTGCTTACTCTCTTCTCTCTCCTCCTTTCCCTTCTCCCTTTTCCTATCTCCTCCATTTACTTTCTTCTATGCACTTACTCTATCAGATTTGTCCCTGGACCTAATATGATAGCAACCTTGTCTGTTTCCTCCACCCTCCCATTACTGTTTTTTTCCTCCCCACCACCCCTCCAGCACTATCTGAAATGTTGTCAGGCCTAGTATGATAGTTGCTTGTTTTTTTCCTCCGCTCCCTTTCTGCACCCCTCTCCCTCACCTTTTGTTTTTTTACGGCTCTGCCAGAAATGTCATCAGGCCTAGTACGGTAGTCGCCTGTCTGTTTCCATTTCCTTCCCACTCTCCCCCTCCCTTACTTATCTATGTCTTAGCTCTTGCACTATCTGAAATGTCATCAGGCCGAGTATGATAGTTAATTTCACATCCTTACTGTTCATGGCCTGTAAGAATGTGGTTGTATTTTCCCTTGTTCCCTCCCTTGCTTTGAAGCGCTTTGAAACACATTGTGTATAGGCGCTATATAAATAAACAATCATATCATATCATATCATTAGTGCCATTCTGTAGCCATATATCTCATCTGTCTACAACATAGTTTTGGGCACGAGACAGACGACTTTACATTTTTTTATAAGGATTAATGCATTTTTGCATTACATTCTGTAATCTTATTATGATTTTATGGAATTAAGATGAATTTTAATGACACGTGAAATTGTATTGCTTCCTGCAAGTTTTATCGGCCTAATAAATCAATTCAACAGTAGTTGAGTTCGCGGAAATAGTATCAATCATTGCACGCCGCTGATTGTAACCTTACATTTTACAATGTTTATTTGTTTAATTGTGATTTAGTTTAAAAAAACCTTTTACAAAAATATTTCAGCAAATTTAACAAAAACATGAAATAGAATACATAGTTTTTTTAACATAAAATCCTTTAGCAAGAATCATTTTAACAAACGCTAGTACAGCAGCCGTCTGACGTGCCGCTAAAATTCTAAGCCACACTTGATCAGATTGCTGGCCGGATTCTTGGCGTATAAATGTTCCTAGCCAATGCCACCTCATAAGCAATAATACTTCACAATCGACTATCGGATATTTAAGAGTCTCTACGGCGACATTACAAAACCAGCTTGTCTTAAAACCCTGCTTCTAGCACCACTGACTTCATAAGTTAAAAATAAATTCCGTTTTAACCTAATAAAATCATTCCTATAATCTTTATTAGGTTTGTTATTTCTATAGAATTTGTATGGAAAAACGTAAGGCGACCTGTCCCCCACCTCAAATACTTTCACTGAGGCCCATAAAAAATAGGCTGTTATAACAAAACTTATAGATAACACCAAAGAGCTAATAAATTAGATTGAGGTGCTTCTGAAGTACTTTGAGACTTGAGCCCAAAAATGCTAGTCAAACGGTGTCGCATTTTTCAGGCCAGAAATGAAGACAATAAATTACATGTGCAACGTAGTAGTAATGGGATGAAATCTGCATCAGTCCTGTCAAAGCTATTAATGACCTGGGGCGGGAGGGACAGCAGCGGTTACCTGTCGTAGGAAACATACTGGTGCAAACAATGATCATTTACCACCTTATGAGCTCCCGGGGGAACTTGCAAGGAGGGGGAAACTCTATAAGATTGCTGCTGATATACATGGCGTAGCAACAATGACAATTTATGGAAAAGATTGTAAGCATGTGATTTCTGGGGAAAAAGGGAAAACAGACTGCCCAACTCAACAAGGCCTAGTATCCCATGACGGCAACGAAGAGTGGAATGTAACAGTTGACAAATGGATAGTCTCATCGAATAGATTTTCTCCACAAGACCATGACTTGGACAAGATAAAGAAAACTGTATTGCAGTCACTGAAGGTTAGCTCAAATCGTATATTCCTATGCGAAGCACTCAAAAGTAATCAAAGAATGGATGCAGGCATACATTATTAGGAAATAACAATAAGACTAAGGTGGCAAAAAAGGAAACTTTATCAAAGAACACCTACGCAAGGTTGACACACTACAAATGGTAATTGCAGCTGGGTACACTTAATAGGACCTCCACACTCGTATATCCAGTTTAGGAGGGACCACACAGCAACTATTAGCACTCTGTAGTGATGTTGATGAAATAAAGTTGAAAACAGGAGCAGAGTATACTCGGCCTGCTACTTATTGTTGTACTAAGGCTAAAGGCAGATGTTGGGAGCCAGGGCGGATGTCCCAGGCCCCTCAGCGATTTAGGACGAAACGATTGGATAAGGAAATGTTGTAGGGGAGCTAAGAGAATGGAGGGGGATGGAGCACCCGTAGAAGTTGGAGTATAGTGGCAATGTAGTAAATTCTGATATTAGTATCATGTGTCTAAGGAAACTCTATTTTGCAAGTTAGATGCCATCTTGAAATCGAGGCCTTGCACCATAGTTATGCCAGTATGCTTAATCCTCTCCCGAGGGTTAGAAGGGTGTGTGTGTGTGTTTTCTGCTTGCAGCCCTGACAGCTCTACAGAAGGTTAATTTCCTGAACACACACAGTTATTTATTGTGTCTTATTATTAATGCATGTAACCCAGAAAGAATGTGCCCAGCAAGGCCAAGAGGGGGTCAGAATGTATCTTTGAAGAGCAGAAGGGGGTGAGGGTTTTAGGCTTTTCCTAGTTCAGATGTCTAGGTTCTAGTGGCCCGGTATCCTCAATTCCCGGACACAAACATCTGAGTGCACTGACCAGCCCAAGACCCCTGGCCATAAACCTGTAAAGTGGCCAATTGATCAGAAAGCTCAGAGGGCGGTGACGGGTTGCCCCCACCATCTGTTTATGTGATTTGTGCTGCGAGGTGTCAGAGGAAAAGGTAACAAATCTAAGCTGCAGGTGGGGAAGTTGTGGAGGCGCCGGGGTGTCTGGAATTGGAGCAGGGGTTCACATAGTTCTGAGAATTTATCAAGACCTCAACAGTATCTACCTCGCTCACGTCCTTGGTACCAGGAGCACTGTAGAAGCTATGAAATAATTAATTGTGTAACTAAATTGCCAATTAGAGCTTTTTGGAGCGGGGCGCAGCTACTAGGATTGTGCAGGCCATGATCGGGTGAACACGCAGATGAAAGTAGACCTCTTGCGAGTGAAAACAACGGGGGAGGATGCTGAGAGGGGAATTGGGGGAATTAAGAAAAAGGTGTGTGCGTCGAAGAGGGGAGGGTGAGAGTATATGGTGGGATGGTGTGTGACTGAGTTGAGTAGTGTGTGAAGACCACGTGGCGGTTATACATATTTTTTATTCTTATAAGTATAGGAGAAGAAAAATGGAGAAGTGGAATCCTTTCTGAGGCAGAGAAGAAGATGCCACCATATTTTTAAAAAAGATAAGCAAATAAAGTAGGGGCTCTGTATAATTAGAGGGCTAAAATTCCTGTGATCAATATATCCCAGGTGGGGTTAATAAGATGAAATAGTGGTTGTTATTTTAGTTCATTGTGTTAGCCTGTTGTTTGAGTGTTTTTATTTATATTGTATAGTTTGAGGGGGCTAAGGGAGGGCCTGTGAGAGAAGTTGTGTGGTTGTTATGTGTGCATGCATGGAGTGAGTGAGATAGAAGGGAGTGTGGATAGGAGCAACAAGGGTGTGGGAGCGGAGGACTGTTAGGGATGCTTAAGATGACCTATATTTTGTATATTGTGTGACATTGTTGTATATAAAAATGTTTAACATGGGGCAATTACACTGTTAGAAAAAAATATGTGTAGTAAATTGCTGTTGTACAAGGACAAAATTGAGAAATATCTTACGCAGTGGGTGGCAGAGACAAAAGGAGGAATGTTCCACCTATGGCCAGTGCAGGGTACGAACAATAGAAGGATACTGGAACACATGTACACATTTTGGCCGCTAAATATAAAGGGAAAAAGCTCCATAGGAGGCAAGACATGTTAGATGATGATGATGATGATGATAAAATCTTTATTCGGAAATGTAAATTCCCATCACAGAACAGACAGTAAAAGAAAAAAGGTACAACAGTAAAAACCACTTAGATACAATCAGATTCTTGTAATTCACTTAAATAGGCTAAAATCATTAATCAATACATAGAAATTGTCTACGTAACTTGAGTGCCCATTCAGTATACAGATATACATTATGAGCTGTCAACAGATCCAGGTCTGACAATAACAATCTATGTGCTAATTGCACATGTCTAATTTTGGAAGCTCTTAGTACTGGAATTATAAGGTCCTTTCTTAGCTTTATTAAAGTGGGACAAAAAAAGCAAAAAATGTAGCAAATTATTCTTATCACTCTCACAGCTAGGGCAGTTACTCCTCACAGTGCAATTTGTTGGTGAAAGAGGCATCCCTTTCTCTATTAAACAAGAGATTTGTTCTAAGTGCCAAAATGACTGCCCTTTTCCTTGGGTTGACGAACCATTGGACGTAGGCTGGCCTTACCATTTTAGGGGGCAACATTGCAATAATAAAATTGTACACTTTGTTTCTGTGATTTGCTTTTGTTCCTTATTCTCATTCTATGAGTGTCATGATGCCTACCCCCGGGCATCAGGAACAAGCCCATCAGCTCCGGAAGCAGGCATCCAGATACTTACTAAAACCTCAACAGCCCCGGCTAGGGGCTGTTTGGGTTCAGTCCTGGCGCCTTAGGCACCAGACTCATCATGGAAATCAGTCCTGGTGCCATAGGTGCCAGGCTCATAAACTTTACTTACCTGATGCAGACCATGCTGCTAGTGAGTCCAAGCCAGCGTGAGGTCTGGATGGGACTATTTTTCTACAGGGACTATTTTTTACTTGGGCGTGGTTCTAGGGAACTTCTTACCTGGAACTACTTTGGAGGATATTTAAACCACTCCCGAACAACAGCACACGCTTCGCGTTATTCTGCATCCATCAGCGTAACGCTCACCGTGCCTGCAGTCTACATCCAGTCTTCTGCCACGCCCGCCTCGAATCTGGAGCTCCTAAAACCAAGGGGAAAGAAAAGGACAAGATTAGAAAACTAACTATTTCGAATTCCTCACCTGATTTCGGATCCATCTCGCCTCCGGACCTGGAAAGAACATAATTTCAGTGCGCGTCGCATCTCCAGCTGCAGCGCCGCGCCATAATCACCAGTCCTCGCAGCATCTTTCGATTCGGCGCTGCCTCCATCATTTCTTCCCCGAACTCCGGCACCTGAGGGACAAAAGAAAACAACAAGGTGAGCCAAGAAAACCAACAAATAAAACACTTATCATCATAGACTTACCTGATTACCACCGGAGGCATTATTCTATAACTCTCCACATCTTCATGTGCCGCCCCTCCAAAGAGAGAGAAAACAACATGTTAAACACCGGCAACATTTACCGGATGGCGTCGGGTAATACAGACTCTTACCTGAGCGCCACTACCTGCCACGAGGGGTATCTTCTCACGATCTTAGTTGCAAGACAAGGAAGGAAGGGGGGAACAAGAGTGAATCATCGGACATATTGAACTCTATGAACTTGATACTTACCGAACCTTGCCAGGAACCTCAGAGTCAATACTCTCCGGAACTCTCCCACGCCTTCAAACCAGTGAAGTAACTGGCATCAACGCACCCCTGCAATCCACGCAGGATGGAGAGCTCATCATTTAAAAACATAAGGTGAGGTTCCTAAAAGGGGATATCGGAGGTGACAAGAAGGAAGAACGGGAACAGTGGGAGGGGGCTATCACTCATATCCACGGGTGGCTCAATCCCTTTCTCCACTTGCAGGAGAATACTTCTACGGATCAAGCAGACGAGATTAGGCGGGCCAGTCCAGACAGTCATCTCGGCACTACGTATCACGTTGGTGGAGACTGCAGCTGTCCGGGTCCGATCGACGCCCCTGTAGGAACCAGGTGAGCGTAACAATGAAGATAAAAGGCCTCTATTAGCTCTCCTCTGGCAGTATTGCCCATCTGCGGCTTGTCACCAAACACATGTCCAAGGCCAAGCTCTTGTAAAGAAGATTTTATATACTTCAACCAAGACGAGGCAGCACAAGAATTTGTGGCCATGAGATCCTTCACTAGGGCCCTGGTTATTGACAATTAGAGCCTCTCCCATAAACGCAGCCAATAGATCAGAGGCTGTATTGCTATGAGGTCTTCTACATAAACCAATTCAAGTTCTTTGTGTAACAGGTGGCCTGGGAAGCCCTGTGGTAAACCAATGATATTTCTAAGGAACGTGTTTTCAGTTAATTGTGGTTTCTATGTTTGGTAATGACCCCACGCAGCCGCACCATAAGTTAACAGAGGTATTGATTTAGCTGTGCAGATTCGAAAGGGTATGATCCATGGGCAGTCCACTCATTTCTGCCCCAAATCTTAGGATTAGGCCATTATTTTGTGATGTTTTTGTGGTTTGCTGTTTTACCTGTAATGGCCAGCCCAAATCACTAGAGATTGTCACCTCAAGGTAGCAAAACGATTCAACCCACTCAAGACGTTCCCCCACTGTCAGTATGGCATTCCCTCGTGGTTTGCTGCTACCAACACACATGATTTTAGAATTATGGAAAATGGTGGAAGACAGTGATGAGTGTAAATCCCAGTGTGACAACGGCCCAACCCTGAGTGTCGTTAAAACAGTAGTATCTGGGGAAAAAACATTGCCTCTGCCCCCAGTAGGATGTTCCCAAATCCTTCCTGCCACCAGATATACCAATCCAACGTATGTGCCCCCGTCAGCCACAGCACCACCCCATCTGTTTTACCACCTCCATATCAAATGTATACTAACACTGCTGTACCACTGGATAGCAAACCACAGATGGAGTTAGAAGATGATTTAAAGGCAGCACAGATGGAATTGATGCGGTTAAGGGCCCTCGGGGAAGGGGGGAGCAAGTCGGGTGTGGATAAGACGAATGGAGGGCCGGAGACATTTTGTTTAGACTAGATAGTACTGCGATCAATGATGTTCATATTGAGAAGAAGGGGAAGCGTGATGAACGAGAGGCGGCGAGTGTAGACTACGGGACAGTATGGTCAGATGGAGATACAAATAGGGAGTTGGTGGGAGGAAGATTGGGACACGGTGGATGAGTTAGAGGATGAGGATGAGGAGGAGGTTCCTGGTAATTACCCCACGGGTAGAGAGATTGTGGGGTCCTCAGCTGAGCAACAGATTTGGGCGAGCAGCAGTGGCTAAGAAAAAGTGGAGTGTCTGCAAGAAGTGGAGAAGAGGGGTGGGTGCTTTCAAAACAACTGCCATTCCTTTAGCAGTGGGAGATATACAAAGATTGCTTGTGGCAACTGTGGGGGTCAGGCAGGGGATGTTTGGGTTAAGGCTGGATATCCAGAAATTAAGATAGATGATAGATGATGATGTACATTATGGGGTGCACTTTAATGACATCAGCGCGCTGGTGTGGGCTGTACTTCGTTGGGCTTACCCCGACACACCGGACTTGCAGTCCATA
Source organism: Ambystoma mexicanum (assembly GCF_040938575.1). NCBI lineage: Eukaryota > Metazoa > Chordata > Amphibia > Caudata > Ambystomatidae > Ambystoma > Ambystoma mexicanum. The sequence goes on along the minus strand of NC_090921.1, from coordinate 1,341,230,449 downwards.
ATACAGTATACATTGGAGGATGATGAAGACCCATCCCAATACATTTTGAAAGTGCAGGAGATGTGGAGGGCAGAGATGGGGGAACAGTGAGACTGATGAATTCTGCATTTTTATTTTGTTATTAAAAGGGGATTGCCCAAGGAAGTACAGAATGCTCTTGATAAGATTGTGGGTGTAGAGGCGAAAGGGTGGGCCGAATTACAGACTATAATTACACATCACTGTAAGTGGATCAAAGAAAGAGAGAAGGAAACGGCACAAAGTTTGCAATGCTGAGGAGGCTAAATTGGTACAGAAAAGATTAGCAATAATAGCAGTTGAAGGGGCGGTTGTGGCAGTTACCCAAACGGATTCAGCAGTGCAGGCAGCAGTGCGAACAGACGCAAGAATAGCAGCGTTCTGGCCAGGCAGAGGGTAATGGAATGGTGGGTCTCAGTCACAATACCCTGAGTGGTACCGAGGTGGTCAGCAGTGGGGAAGGGGAGGGTTTCAAGGAGGAAGGGGGAGCAGCGGTGGATTTGGTGGAATGGGTCCAACAGTTCAGTATTGGAGATGCAGGAAAATTGGTCTTTTTTGTAAGAGTGCAGACGCAGGATGCGAGCAGACTAAAATATGTACACTCCTGGAGCCCCAACATCACAACAGCAGCACTTTCTGGCACCCCGATGCAAACGTCAATACCATATGAGATACACCAAGCGTATACACAGTTGCCACCATATCCCCCTCAGTCACAATTGCCTGCCCCGCCCGGCATTCCAACACTATCTATGCCGCCAGGACAATCATATAGCGCCCAAATGCCCGGAAACAATGCTGTTCCTAATGGGACAGTGCATCCCTATCGAAGAGTAAGTGTTATGGGAGGCAACCCTTTCGCGTTCCTGGGTACAAATACATATCCTGACTAGGACAGCCTACAGAAAGCTCTTGTGTGCCCTATCCTGTCCATGACCCCCCAGCCAGACAAAGAACTTGGTGGGCACTGAGATAGGAAATAAACAATTCATCTTTTTGGTTGACACGGGGGCCACTAAATCATGCATTAGTGAAGGAAACTTCCCGTCATCAGGTGACATGCAAGGCTTCTCTGGGGCTGTGGCAACAGTTCCTTTTACAGAAGACCTATCCATCAAAGCAGGAGGCATGGTAGTGCGTGCACCCCTACTATTTTCGGAAACCTTCACAGTAAATTTGTTATGGTGTGACATCTTGAGCAAATTTAACATGGCCATCTCCTTCACAGATTGGGGGATAATATGTGCTAGCCCTGGAATGTGTGCCCTGAGAGCAATGATGATAATACATGCCAGAGGAAGGGAGGTGGTGCTTCGGGGCATTCCTGTCCACCCTGATATATTTGTGTATGGGATTACAGTTTTGCTTAATGCAGTGCCCCAGATTGAAAAAGTGTGTTGGATGGTAAAGTCTGATTTTATTTTTTGACCGGTTGTGTTCCTGGAGCTTGTGGCAGGTACAATACACTCACTGGACTTGCAGGGATTGCTGGTGTCAGAATAGAGGGGTGTGGTAGTTGGGATCGATCCAGACGGGTGTGATTGGCACACCGTATTGTCTATTGAGCCAACAGTACCCTTGAAAGAAGTCAAAGAGGCAGACTTGTTTTAGGATTGGGTTGATGATGGAGAGATCGTGCTGGCTATTTGCATACCCTGTGAAATAATGGTGCAGTACCGTAAAGTACAGTGTTACATGATGGTCCTTGTATCAGTGCCCCCTTTCACTGAAAATGACCTAGCACAAGGTCCTGAGAGGTTATGGACCACCAGTGCTCACGAGGTAGGCCTCTTACATGGAGTGGTACCTGTTCGAATCACACTCAAATATGGTGCAGTATTACCCCGGGTGAGACGATATCCGCAGTCCAAAGAGTAAGAGGAGGGGATAAAACATACCATTTCCACACTCCTAGATTAAGGGATTATTGTGCCCTCCAGCTACCCATGCATTACCGCTATATACCCAATAGAAAAGGCGAAGGGGGGAATTTGGAGAATGATTCAGCATCTCCTCCCCTTGAATGACATTGTACAGGCAGAATTTTGGTTAGTTCCTAATCCTGCAACCATTCTGCGCAACATCTCAAAGGAAGTAACATACTTTCCTGTTGTAGATCTAAAAACCGCCTTCTGTTCCATATCCCTACATCCAGACTCTCAGTACCTCACTGCTTTTGCGCATGGAGGAAAGCGGTATGAGCACACTAGACTCCGACAAGGGTATTGCGAATCGCCAGGGATTTTTAACAGGATCCTACATGCAGATTTGGGAAATATAAAGGTACAGAGGACTATCATTCAATATGTGGACAACTTGCTAGTGTGCAGTGATAATAAACAACAATGCTGAAGGGATTCTGTCATGCTCTACAATTACCATGGGATGTTCAGTAACATTGTATGTGGAGCATGCAGTATTTGCCATTTTAGACCAATCCAAATCAACATCAACCACTCAGCAGGCATCCGCGTATGAGGTCATTTTGTCCACTCCAAATATATACATAGTATGGTGCAAGACACTAGACCCTGCTACCTTCCTGAACTGTGCGCTGAGGAAGATATTGCTAGGCATGACTATGTGACATTTGAGGGGGAGGAGGAAGACATGACAAAAGCAAAAGCCAGCCCGTTTGATGGCGGAGAAATAGTTTTTGTTGACGGTTCGGCAACTATTGACCAGGGTATAGGCCTGAGATATCCGGGTGCGGCAGTTGTCCACCTAGTGGATGCTAAGTACAAGGTACTCATACAAAAAAGGCTGCCCATGTATTACTCAGCGCAGGCAGCAGAGCTTATAGCGCTTATTGAAGCACTGTTGGCCTCCCAAGAGTGCAAGGTAAACATGTATTCTGATTCGGCCTATGTAACAACAACTGTGCATTCAGGCCTTGTGAGGTGGAAAAGGAGAGGGTTTAGGATGACTAACAGGTTCCTGGTTCAACATGCAACACTGCAGGATAAGCTGGTTGACGCAATTTCCCATCCCTCCATGACAGCAGTGGTTAAATGCACCGCCCATACCAATGACACAGACAAAGTCTTACTTGGCAACGCCGCACGAATGCAGCGGCCAAACAGGCTGCTTATCTCCCAGTGCCTAACATCTCCAAGTATCCAGTAATAGCATGGAGACAAGAGCAGTTACCAGCCCCATACACTTCACTTCCAATAGCACACATTGTTAAATTACAAGGCTGGGCCCCACATGAGGAGAAGGAGTTATGGCAGAAAAAAGGTTATGCACAGTCCCCCATAGATTTGTTGTGGCAACAAGAAAGCCTGGGTAAAGTTGTCAAGCTGCACAAACTGTTGCTGTTCGCTTTCGACCAGTTGCATCATCCGACTCATTTGTCAAAACAAAATATTGCTGCAGATGTACAGCAGGACTGATTTGTCCCCAATCTACAGGAAGTACTTACTAAAATGGTGATAAAATGCATCAAATGCCAGACCTACTGTACTGGCCACACACTGAGAATGATATAAGGTGCACTACATCGCCCTACTGGGCCATTGAGAGAGTTCCATATAGACTACGCTGATATGGGAGAGCAGTGAAATGTGTGTAGGTATACGATCACTGTGGTGTGTCCCTTCTCCCGGTAGGATGAGGCTGGTCCTCGTGCACATCCAGATGCTAAATGAGTGGGCACATTTTTAATATGAGAGGTGTTTCCTCACTGGGGTGTTTGTGATGTGCTGTGGTCAGACAATGGCACCCATTTCTTTAACAAACTTTTAAAAGAAGTGACCCCATTACTGGGTATTAAGCATTGGATATGTGCAATTTACCACCCCCAGGCCAAAGGAATTGTAGAGAGGATCAATGGATTGCTGAAGGCTAAATAATCCAAGTTGTACAACACTCCTAAAAGAAACTGAGTGCATTGTTTCCCTCTTGCTTTATTAAGTTTGCACACGCAGCCCTGTAAGGATCTTCATTTATCGCCACATGAGGTGGTAACGGGCCGGCGGATGCATACACCTCTATCTCCTGTAAGGAAGGCCTCTGATGCTCACGGGACAGCGTCCGTTCTAGGTGAGGAATTTAAGGATTACCTGACTGTTTTCACTAGATCGATTACATTTATTTCTCAACAGATAGTACCACAGCAGTCTGAAGAAACAACCAGTGCTGCATCTGCTTTGACGACATCACAACCTCTTCAATTGTTCCCTGTGATCTTGTATTTGTTAGGAACTTTGTACGCAGGCGGAATGAACCAAGTTACAACATAAACCTTTACCGTTGTATGTGCCACTCCGTTTGTGGTGAAGGTCTGAAAGCTGCGATATTGGGTGCACCTTTCTGATATTTAAAGGGCTCTGAATGCCCTACCACCCACTAACGAACCTAGCAGTAGTACATGAGTAGTATCTAAGGTTAGCATTAATTTGCACAGCAATTCACTGAATGTACATATGTTTATGAATTACATACAGAAAGTCCACAAAGTGTTTATTTCACTTGCATAATGTTTTGATTTCCATTTTGCTTTATGTGCTAGTTTCTTCACTGTTTCAGACACATTTTTTTTTTCCTTTCCATTTTCTATAATAATGCAAGTACAAGTACTTCTCAATGTGCCTATTCCTAATGTACGATATGAAGCTAAAAATAAATGTGAGAATACTGTGTTTTTCTCTATGTATTTGTGCGTGATGTGTTTCCCATAGAAAACATTATGTATTTTTATGTTTGGTTTAGGACTCTATTTAGTATGTAATTTTATATGTGATGGGATACCCGAGGGAGTGTTCCAGGGGTGGGTGTGCGCATCAGGATAGGCACAGTAATACAATATTTGGAATTCACTCAAACACACAAATAAACGGAAATGTGATGATACAACAAATGAATATGGATGTATCACCATATATATCATCTATATGGGCATTATTCAAACCAATTAAAAAGTGTTACATGACAAATTATGAACAAATTCGATGAATACCGAGGATTAGGCTTTGATATGACAGAGGACATACACCATCCAGAGATGCGTAATAGTTGGTATGCGGACATGAGCTCGGTGGGGAAACAGAGGGTAAATGGGAGTTGCTATAGTTGCTCCTTAATACCACATGTGTCGGGAGCCCTCAAGGTACTAATACCACAAGAGGTTCCACTTTTGGGTGCTCAATGTCTTGCCCATCTAGCACTATGTAGGTTGCGTAGCATGTTCCAAGCGCACAGCATTCACCTTGCGATGATGGATCCAGACAACCAACAGTGTCACTGTAATGCCAGTAGCCCACAGTGTTTACAAGACCATTCATGCAGCTAGAAGGAGTGAGGTTTGTGGCCAATCGGTGGGAAGAGACTGTGATAAGCTGTATGGCAGGGGACTTATCAGACACAGAAAAGAAGTGATTCAGAGGGTAAATGAAGCTTATCAAGACTGTTAGGCAGAATCGCATGCAGTACCCTTTAGGAACACTACACACAATTAAGAATACAAGTGTAAGTACAAGTTCAATTTAGTACAAGCCTGTACTACACAGTAATGTGGTAGCAGTGGCTGAGCAGCCAGACTTATCTCAAGAGTAAAGTGAGCAGTAGAACAAGTTACACAAAGGACCAACAATTACAGTGATTCAAACAAACACCTACTCAAGGTTTCTTGGTAAACGAATATACATTTATTTACACAGTCAGTTGGAAAACATTCCACTAGTAAGAGCAGCTCAATATCCCAATCTAATATACTACAATACACAACCAATCAGTTCCTGAACAAGTTCAGCTCCCCTCAAGTGGGAGAAAAATGGCACTTCATTTACTTTAAAAAGGGGATAAAAAGACAAGGTTAAAATAATGAAAGCACAAATACTTTCAGAGGAAGGGCAAATAGTTTCAGTTCCCTACAACCAGCAATACAATTCAATAGGCCTGGGCCAAAGTAAAGTTCAGAGTCTTGGATAGGATAGCACAGTTCTGGTAGTAAATGGTTACGTCTTTGCCACTGTTTTTAGAAATAGTTGGTCAGACGAAAAGTTATATGCCGTTTAGGGAAGCACAAGCCTTCAAAGTTGGGAAAGTTTCACAAACTTTCCCCGCGGCAGAAAGAATTTCTTGACCCACTTGCACAGTACCTTTTAAATTAAGAAGAGCTGTAGCTGAGGCAGTTGTTCCTGGCAGTTACTGCAGATCTCGCTGTTCCTGAGCTTCAGTCATGGGGACAAGAAGGAGGACGTCAGGAGGTTCCTGCACTGCCCAGGGAAGAGGCCACAAGCTTGGCAAAACGTCGGTTTAAGGTGCGAGTGTCTTAAAGACCACAAACTGGTTTCCTTCTCACTGGCTATGCAGTTTTCAACAGCACTCTGAAGAAAATTCGACCAGTATAGAGACGGTGTCCAGGTGACTTGCAAGTTGGTTGTTCCCACCAAACTCAAGGGAAGAAGTTAACCTTGAAGGGCTTCTCTGTCGATGGAGTTTCAGGCAATTCTACAGGGCTTCAATGGGGGACCAGGAGTTGCAGCAGTCGTCTTCCTTCAGCTCGTCTTCGGTTCTCTCGTTCAAGTGGTCGACTCTGCTTTCCAAGTCCCAAAGGCCTGCTTTTAAACAGTTTTCCCCCATTCATTCCAGCTTAGCTGTCACTCACCCAGCAGGGTGGCTGTCCTTGCCGGACAGCCAGCCAGCCAATCGCGCCAGAGTGCATTCAGGTCAGGACTAAGCACAGGGAGTTTCGGGCACCTCCCTCACATCCTGTCCACCCCAGACACTCACGAACAAAGGGACCAAACCTGGTTTGGCACACAGAGACAAACACTACAAGGACCTTTCCATAAAGAAACGGCAAAAAAAGTTTACCGGAGTCTGTTTTTACAGATAGGTCTTGGGCGCCATATTGAAAAACATGGCTGACCCGATTTTTAGCTACCGTTGTTCGCGGTTGGGAAAAATCATGGTAGTTTGTTCTAAACCACTGCCACCAGCCATTTCAAGAGGGAAAGGGTAACATTTGACTGTTACATGAGTGTTTAGACTCAGGGGATGCTAGGCAAACCCTCCAGCACTCTATAGGAAGATAGTGTGTGCTGGGTCTGTAAATTTAAAAAGACTAGTAAAGTCAATTTAACTTTACATGCTCTGGGAGACAGTAGTCAGTCACAGAGAAGGTATTTAAACCTTGGGAAGTCTGAAAGACATCCCTGTGCCACTGCACTTAAGGTGCTGTGTGACACACAAGAAAAATATGATGCCTATGGAGTTGTTTTAAAACTCCATATGCATAGAACACAAACGTAAAACACACAAACAAAATACATGAGAGTGGGGATAAAAGGCTCACACCCTACTCTTTCTAGGTAAAAATTAAAATCCTAGAAATAAAGAAAAGTTGCTGGGGGTCTCAAAAGGTAAAGGAAATAATGACATTCTTGAGAATTGTCCCTAACAAAGACTATTGGGGAAGCACACTGCAAAGCTGACATGGATTGAAGCAAAGGAAAAGCCAATGAAGGTGCAGAAACAAGAATAATATCAACTGTGCTTCTATAAAGCAGGCAATGTCTCTGGGGGTGCCAATGACAAGTGCAATGTGACAATAAACATTCCAGACCTAAAAAAAAAGGGAACCGCAGCAGTGATGGATATGTACTGTGTCTGTGGTCTGCAAGCGTTTCATCATGGAGGGTTTATCCTCGCTGACCACCCTGCACTTGGCTCTATTCCTGGTCCCTGAAGCATATTTAACTATGAGACCAGGGAGCTTAGTTACCCCCATGCCACCCCCAGGCACTATTGCCACTACAGCCCCCTGTTTTCCAGATCTTGCCAGGGAAGAAGGAAAACATGCTTCTGAAACAGAATAAGAGGTCTAACTGTCTGTCAAAAGACTCAGCTCAATTCACAAAATACCTGATCAATACAGACTGCACAATAAAGAAGAGACATGGTTTGCTTCTCTGTTAGTGCCAGGGATACAAGCAGCAGCAAATGTTAACTGGCTGCAAATAGTTAGATGGGAATTGATACAGCTGGCAAATGATACTGAACATGGATTGAATGCAATCAAGGTCCAGCTGAAAGCCATCCGATTAATGACGTTGTAGAACCGGTATTTGCTCCATCTACCCACACCATGGAACAGAACATTTGTAAAAAAAAAAATCACCATTGGGATGAGAGCAGTTGTGATTATACTGATGCCAGTGGTAGTGTTTGTGCTGGTGATCGTCTGCACTTGCCAGTTGGGACTTCCATACTGTGCTAAAGTGATCCCTAATACTGCGATGATGATGGTTTCAATTGGGGTAAGCAGTGCACATTGCGGTACAAAAGATGGGCAGGTACAAACAGATAACCCAAATATGCCCCACATGGTGAGAATAGAGCAAATTATTGACCCCCTCTGCAACAGTTATTACAGCCCCACTAGGTCCTGAAAACTATGAGGAAATCCGGTTGACTTAGATGGAAATGGGGGCTGTATATATATCTTACTTGCACACCGGAGCAGTATGCCCAAACTGGAGAAAGTTTACATTCAGTATGTAGAGCGTGGGTGCCCAAGAAAGGAACAAGGAGGTATGAGGAGGCTGTGAGGATGGCAAGGGAGTTTGTTAATATAGAATTAACGAAAGGGTGGAATGTTGGGGAGCAGGGGCAGAAGTTCCAGGGTCCTCAGTGATTTAGGATGGGACGAATATAGAAGATGTTGTAGGGAAACTACGTGAATGGTGGGAGGCACCCGTAGAAGTTGGAGTAAAGTGAAAATGTAGTGAATTCTGGTATTAGTATCACGTGTGTAAGGAAACTCCATTTTACAAGTGAGACGCCATCTTGAAATCGAGGCCGAGTGCCATAGTTATGCCAGTATGCTAACATCCATTCACAAGTGTTAGAAGCGTGTGCGTGCGTTTTCTGCTCGCAGCCGTGACAGCCCGGAAGAAGGTTAATTTCTTGAACACACAGTTCTTTATTGTGTCCTATCATTAGTGCATGGAACCCAGAAAGAATACGCCCAGCAAGGCCAAGAGAGGGCGAGAATGGATCTTTGAAGAGCAACCCCATGAGAAGGAGGGTGAGGGCTTTAGGCCTTTCATAGTTCAGCTCTCTAAGTTATAGTGGCCGGGGACCCTCGAGCTCCGGACACAAACATCTGAATGCACTGACCAGCCCAAGACCCCTGGCCATAAACCTGTAAAGTGGCTGATCGATCAGGAAGATCAGAGAACATTGACTGGTTGTACCCACCACCTGTTTATCTGATTTGTACTGCGAGGGGCCAGGGGCGAAGGTAACAAATGTAAGCTGTGGGTGGGAATGTTGTGGAGGTGCCAGCGTGTCTGGAATTGGAGCGAGGGTTCACTTAGGTCTGGAAAGTTATCACAAGCTCGAAAGTATCCGCCTCACTCATATCCTTGGTACCAGGTGCACTGTAGAAGCTGAAATTTAATTAATTGTGTAACAAAATTGCCAATTAGAGCCTTTGCACCGATGCCAAAGCAAGAAGATCCCCACGTGGAAGAAGACGGACAGAAGATGCTGGGACCAATCGCCTGCCATCCCGTATGGAGCAGACTATATGGGCCTGATTCATGGAACATTTTCCTATGGGATTGCGCCATCATAAAACACTTCCATGAATCGGGCCCTATGTGTATAGGGTCGCACCAACCAGCTACCTGGATTTGTAACCTATGTGATGTACGTCACTTATGATGCAGTGTATCCTTTTAACCTATTGCGCATGCTGTTTTTGTCAGAGCGCTTCATGGCAGCAGAGATGTTGCTGGTGTGTACTTGTATTTTTGAGAATAAAAGCTTGTTCTCCTTGCAAGAGTTGTGCTGGGTCTTTTTCCCTAGTGGGTTGTATTTGTTTTTGGTGTGAGCTTTGAGGGGTTACTCTACACAGAGTAAATTATGAGGACTACACAATTAAAACAACACCACATAGACATAATAACGACCAACACTATGCAGTAGATAAGGTGATAGAAAGACATATCATTCTAAAGCCCCATCACGTAGTTACAATGGCTGCGCAAGGCAATGTCAAAGTGAGCAAAAATGGGTACTATAGCTCATAGAAGCTGCACATCCGAAAGTAGAAGTGCCAGTGTGTACATCAACAGCACTGTCTATCTGACCTCAGTTCCTAAGCTTACCCAAGACTTTAGAAAAAGAGACGCCTCTCTGGTAAATAAATACCTACATTGGATCAGGAGTGTGAAAGGCTGTTGCTCCATCCTACAAGATGATATTGTCCGTACAAGCAGAAACCCTGATGCCCCATCCCCAATTTTGATCACATAACTCTAACACTTGTGGATCCAAATTTAGTCAGTGGCCTTTTGTCCATTGACCATAGAACCTCTAGCACACAACTTAAACCAACTGCACCTGGTCTGGGAAGAAGGGCAGGTGTACCTAGAGACAACATATGTTCCACACAGATCAACGTGATTACTGCGCATCGGGAAATTGCAAATACGAAAATATTGAATTGCAAAATCCTGCTGCGCTGTGATCACGCTAGCCGGTCCTGCATAACCTCCCCCTGACCCCCCTACTTACCTTTTCAGCAGCAGACACAGAAATGTGCCACTGACTCCTCTGTCCTGGCATCAGTTCCCTCCCACTAACTTGGGTCGGAGCTGACGCTTCAGGGTCCCCTTTTCTCTTTTCTTATTATCTTTTTATTTATTGTCCCCTGCTTCCAATGGCATGGAATCGAGGGACGCCCCTGCACCCCCCGAAGCCCATAATCATGGACATGGGAAGCGGGGGACACCCCCACAACCCTTGCTCCCCATGTTCGCCATTTTGGACTTTGATTTATTTGTTGCAAGCAGAATGTGCAGTAATTCTGCATAAGACTTTTTTTATATATATATTTTCGGGGAATACCGTTCTACACTGCATCAAACATTAATCAGAACAAAAAGAAGAATGAGAGACTAGCCCCTATAGGGACATTTCAGGGGCCCAAACGGCGGCCAAAATATTGGCATCCTCAGTTGACTGCTGCTTGCACGATACTAGCCTGATTGATTGAAATATTGCTGCCCCTACTGCTCTGACTGAGGATCAAAGAACAAAAATAGATGGTGATCTCAACAATGTCTAGCAACATTATAGGGTATGTATTACTTCCTGAATATTGCTGGAATAAGAACTAAATTGGGTTATGGTGATTATGTAGATTTTGTCAAAGAATCCGATATTGTAGGTCTTCAAGAAACTTGGTCTCTTGTACACATTATGGAAGGCTAAATGTTTTACTGCACAAAAGCAGGAGGCTTGGCAATCTGGACAAAAACAGGCTTATGTATTAGATGCCTAATTTACCACCAGCTCTCTTGACAGTCAGGCTCTTATCAATTTAACATCAGATCTCATGATGTCGGTGGTTAATGTGTACAATTGACTGGGGCTGAAATTGGCATTTTACACAAGGTAGAGGCTCTCCTATACGAATGGGAGCAGGAACACAGACCTAGGAAGAGGACTATAAAGTAATCACAGGCGATTTCTGTTACGCCGGGCTTGTCTCTTTAAGAGACACGGACTGTGTCACGTGGTCCTGACACGTGACGTGTGGCGCTGGGGGGAGGGAGTTTCAAGAGTTAGTTCTAAGTTGTACGGGAATAAAGAAAGACGTGTTTCCAGACCCTCGGTGTGCCTGTCTTCATTGTGAGGGCCCATCCGGGCTTAACAACTGGCGACGAGGTCTTTCCTCAGGCCGCCTCCTCCTCCTCCTCCTCCTCCTCGCCTCCGGCGCCCATCCCGCTCTGCAGAGCATGGCAGGCACCGTCTGCCCGCGAGCGCCCGTCTCCTCCTCCACATCTGCTGCCTCACGCCGATCCCGGCCCTGCCTGCATCACGCTCCTCCGCGGCTCCCGCGACACGCAAGAAGGATGCGTGTGTCATCCTGAAGGTTCCTCCTCCTCCGCTTACAAAACGAAAAAAAAAAAACCAAAAACAAACGAAACCACCACGTGTGCTCCAGCAGACCTGATCCCAGGCCCAACACAGCAGCAAGCCTGATCCCAGGCACCTTCCAGCACGCCTGCCCAGGCCCAGCTCACCAGCAGGCCTAAACCCAGGCACCCATCAGCAAGCCTGATCCCAGGCCCAGATTCCAGCAGCAGGCCTGATCCCAAGCACTCGCCAGCGCGCCTGACCCCGGGCCCAGTCACTGAAAGCAAGACATCGATTTCGGGGTGCATGACCATCCGCCAGCCACACCATCTAGGCTCCAGAGACTGCCAGCGAGACCCTGGTGAAAGGTGGGTGACACCCTGCGCCGCCTGCTAGCCCACATTGCCCGCCACTAAGGCAACGGACCCCCAGAGACAGACGCCCACAGGCGAACCGCGTCGCTCACCGTCACAATGAGCGCGCCCCAAGATCAGCAGGCCCTGGCTCCCCCGCCCCAGCGGGGAGCACAGCAACCACGGCATGGCGCATGCCCCCCCCTTCTCCATGATGCCGCAGGCAGACAAAGGCCCAAGGTGGGTCGAGTGGTTGGAAGACTTCAACACCTTCATTGACGCCGCGGGAGAAGAGAAATCCCCAAGACTACGCAGCATGTTTCTGAACCTTGCGGGGAACGACATCAAAATACTGTTGAAAACCATTCCATCAGCAGAACAAGCTGACTTCCCAGCCCTTATCGCAGCACTGAACAGACGGTTGGTGATTGAACCCAACAGGGACTATGAAAGATACATTTTCAATCAGTGCACGCAGAGGGTAGATGAAAGGGTCGACGAGTTCATCACCCGCCTACGAATAAAAGGCGCAAACTGCCAGTTCCACGCTTTCTCCCTAGATGAGGCCATAAGGTTGAGAGTGATTGAAGGGTGTGTATCCCAAACACTAAAGAAGCAACTTTTTAAAAAAACCATCACTATTGATGAAGTTAGCCAGATGGCAAGGATTCTGGAGAGAGTCGAAAAACAAGTGACGCAGATAACTGGCACCGCCTCCTCCAAACATGACAAAAACGAGACGATCGCAGCAATGCAGGCCAGTAATGCCAGAACAACAGATAGAGGATCGAATCTCAACTACTCAACGACCCCAAGAACACAACGCCAGTGATACCGCTGTGGAATGCCGTATCCCCATGCAGGGACGTGCCCCGCATTGTCCCAGAAATGCGGCAACTGCGGGAGAGAAGGACATTTCCAATCGGTCTGCAGAGAGGGCAAACCATTCCCGACCCAAAGACCACCAGTCGCCCCGCAGTTCAAAATACCCTACAGGAATCCACAAGGCCAAAGCTACCAATCGCGCCCTTTTCAACAAAACCCGAGAAGGTACGTCAGAGTAGTTGAAGAAGAAGAACCCCAAGGCAATGAAGAATACGAACAAATATCCCGCATAAGAGATGAATACGACGGGCCCCCAGCTTCCATCTCTCACTACGAGGCAGACCAACAGCGCCTCGAAGATGAAGGTTATCAATACTATCACTATCGGCAAGATGAGTACGTCAACCTCATCATGGACGAAGGACAAGCACGTGAAGCACCCAAGATACCAATGGAAATAGGAGGCAGGGGTGGACTGGCCCATAGGGAACTCTGGAGATTTCCCGGTGGGCCTCTGCACCCTGGGCCTCTTTTGTGTGGTATTTCCAAATTTTCTCATAGGAAAAGCATTGGGCTTGCTGAAAATGTGTCATATGGGGCCACTTTGAGCATTATTTCCAGGGCCTCTTTTGGTCACCAGTAATTATTTCCAGGGCCTCTTTTAGTTCCCAGTCCACCCCTGATAGGAGGCCACCAATTCTGTTTCCTGGTTGACTCAGGAGCTACGGTCAACATAATGGGTGAAAAGGAGTTCCACCAAATCCCCAAGAAACCAGCCTTAGTGTCGTCTGAATCCAAAATATACCAATGGGGTGTCGACACCCCATTACAATCAATTGGCTTCTTCGCCCGTCACCTCATCCACGGCAACCGTGCCATAACGACAAGCATACACGTAATTCGCAGTCCAACGATAGGAAGGTGCCTCCTCAGCTACAGGACGGCCTCCTCCCTGGGACTCATAGACATACACGTCCGAGACGGTGACAAGATCTATTCATCAGAGCCAACTCAAGTAGCAAAAGAGAGCGTGTCAAACGTCCAAGCGGAACCCAGGGAGATGGACGTGATATCAAAAGACACCATCGTGGAAGAATTCCCCCTCATCTGCAAAGGCCTAGGAAAATTGAAAGGACCCTCAGTTAAACTACATATTGACCCCACAGTTCGGCCCGTCCCCCAGCACCCAAGGAGAGTTGGGTTCCATCTCCAAGCTGCAGTGTCAGCCGAACTCAGACAACTCCTAGAAAATGATATAATCGAACCAGCGACGGGTCCGACCCCGTGGGTCTCCCCACTGGTCATCGTGCCAAAAGAGGGGTGACAGCTCAGACTCTGCGTTGACATGCGTATCGCCAACACCGCGATCCAGCGTGAGCGACACTGCGGCCCCCGAATCGAGGACATGATCGTTCAGATAAACAAGTCCACCCTCTTCTCGAAACTGGACCTTAATCAGGGTTACCACCAGCTGGTTCTCCATCCAGAATCCAGGGGCATAACCACGTTCGCCACGCAAGATGGACTATTCCGTTATAAGCGCCTCAACTTTGGCCTTTCGTCGGCCGCAGAGATTTTTCATGAAACCATCAGACAAATCATTCGCCCAATAAGAGGGGCACTTAACTACAGCGACGACATCCTAGTATTCGGGAAGTCGAAGGAGGAACACGATGTTGCTCTCCGCGCCACCTGCAAAGCCATTCAAGACGCTGGTCTCACCCTCAATGTCGACAAGTGTCGATTCAGCAAGACCAAGCTGAAGTTCTTTGGCCACATATTCTCTGCGGACGGAATGACACCAGATCCCGACAAAGTGGCGACAATCTTCAGCCTACAAGAACCAAGGCAAATAGCAGACGTGCGATCGTTCCTGGGGATGGCAGGATACTGCGCGAGATACATACCACATTATGCCACAATCACGGAACCGCTCAGGAAACTCCTTCAGAAAGACATGCTTTTCGCCTGGAAGGCAGAATGCCAAGATGCATTCGACTCCATCAAGCAATATCTAGCGGAAGCCAGAAAACTTGCCTACTTTGACCCCAACTGGCACACTGAAATCGTGGTCGATGCAAGTCCAGTCGGGCTGGGTGCCATCCTTGCCCAAACAAATGGAGCAGACACCCACCCGAGACATGTGGTGGCCTATGCCAGCAGAGCTCTCTCAAAACCTGAGTCCGCATACCCGCAGGCGGAAAATGAAAGCCTAGCAGCAGTCTGGGCATGTGAACACTTTCACAATTTAGTCATAGGAAAAAAATGTACCCTAATAACGGACCACCAAGCCCTGCTCTCACTGTTCGGCAACCCACGAACCAAGATGCCGCCAAGAATTGAACGTTGGGGCATCCGCCTGCAAGAATATGACTATCAGATAATACATCGCCCTGGGGGGGAACACATCCCAGCGGATTACCTGTCGAGACACCCCACAGGAGAAGCCACGCCGAGAAAGGGAGATGTACAATACATTAGTTACGTCACCACGAACGCACTGCCTCCTGCAATATCACTGGAGACTGTCGCAGAGGCGTCAGCTGCTGATCCGTCCATAGCACTGGCTATCAACCTCACGGAGCACAACAGATGGAAGACATACAGGAAGTTTCTGACGGAACATCCAGACGCAAATCTAGATGAACTGGAAAGGCTGGCAAAAGTTCATACGGAGCTGGCCGTCAAGGACAAATCCATACTCCTCCGAGGGTGCAGAATAATAATCCCAGCAGCCCTGCGGTCAGACATTATAAAGACGGCACATGAAGGCCACCGCGGGGCGGACAACACCAAACGGCAACTTCGGTGCCACGTATGGTTCCCATTCCTTGATGCGCTAGTAGACCGTTGGGTACGAAATTGCATGGCATGTCAATGCACAGCCAGGGCCGAAGCTCCAGCACCGCTACAGTCAACTCAGATCCCTGAACACCCGTGGGAAAGAGTGGCAGTGGATTTTTATGGGCCCCTCGAGTCTGGGGAGTACCTGCTCTTGTTCATTGATGAGCACTCTCGCTTCCCAATCGCGAAGAAGTCGCCGTCAACAGCCTTCGCTCACATAGCAGCTATATTTGACAAAGTTGTGAGTGAGTGGGGCATACCAGAAGTCATCAAGTCGGACAACGGCCCGCCGTTTTGTGGTCACGACTTTGCAACCTTTGCCAAGCATCTGGGATTCAAACACCAGAAAATAACACCAAGATGGCCACAAGCCAACGGGATGGCCGAGCGGTTCATGTCGTCGATCAAGAAGACCCTACAAAGAGCCAGACTAGAAAATGTTGACCCTCATCAGGCCCTGTGCAGGATGCTTCAGGACTATCGAAACACGCCAGATGAGGCAACGAACAGGACACCGGCTGAAATGATGGTGAAATACCAAGTTTGCACACGTATCATAAGACATCCCACCAACAAACCGGAAGTAGACCCGGAAGTCCTAGCGAGAGATGCGGAACGGAAGGAACGGGACCGCATCCAAACAGATGAGAAAAGAGGTGCACGCCCAAAAGAGATCCAGGTTGGTGATGAAGTACTGGTCCAACAGACGGTGGTCAAAAAGACTGACCCAAGGTTCTCCCCACAGCCGCTCCTAGTGACGGCCACAAAAGGAACCATGGTGACAGCTGAAAATGAAGAGCGGGAAATAACCCGGAATTGCTCGCAATTCAAGCTCACTGCCATCCAGGGCCATGAGGAGCGAGAACCCCCGGATCCGGAACCGATGCCTTTGGACCCGAGAGACTCACTGTGGTCGCCACCGAGATTTTTACCTCGCCCAGGAATGAAGAGAGCGCAAGGGCCAGAAGAAGATTCGGGAGAAGCCACCAATGGTCGACCCCATCGTGTCGTGAAGAAACCGTCACGCCTAGTTGAAGAATGTTAATTTTGTTGTTGCAAGGACATTTGTCCGGGGGTGATGTTACGCCGGGCTTGTCTCTTTAAGAGACACGGACTGTGTCACGTGGTCCTGACACGTGACGCGTGACGCTGGGAGGAGGGAGTTTCAAGAGTTAGTTCTAAGTAGTACGGGAATAAAGAAAGACGTGTTTCCAGACCCTCGGTGTGCCTGTCTTCATTGTGAGGGCCCATCCGGGCTTAACAATTTCAACCTTCAATTTTAAACTCTAGAGAGGGTGTAACATGGAATATTCCAATCTAAACTAATAGCAAACGCAGGGAAGAAAAACGCTTTGCCCTGGACATGGCTCAATTACGGTTGTGCTTTAGCTTAAGAACTGGGAAAGGTAGCGTCAATGGGAATATCCCTGTGCAACCCACATATGTTGCTGGGAAGGCAACAGTCACTTTGAATATATATATTGTTGCATTTGTGTGAATGGGGCAGACTACTCTCGCTTGAAACCTCAGACATAACTGAAAGCAACAAAAAAAGAATTGAGACTGCAATATTCTCTGAGTGTAAAGAAGACCAAGCCCAGAGGCTCAAACACCTACAACTGACTCATAGAATGTAATAATACACGCAAGGGTTAAAGACAGAGGGTTCCTTGACAAATCTTTATCTAGCCCTGCTACCCCATCTCGAGCAAGTACTGAATGATTCAAAAGTAGGTATCAAATAGTCTGGGATTCTTCCCACAATTGCATAGCAGTGATCAAACCCCTAGTTAATAGAATTGGCAGAAGTAGTCTCATAAACCCTAGAATGGGTGTTACAACAAAGAATGTAGACTGAGCAACCTTTGCTTACTCACTGTATTAAAGAAAGGGAGAGGAACAAATAATACTGAAATAGCCAGTGCTTGTGTCAGCTATAAACTATAAAATGCTATAAACTATAAAAAGCATGAATCCCAAAAATGAGAGAATCTGGTCCTAGCTGCCAAGTCCAAAAATTCGAGAAACTTTTGGAAAATTGGTGCTGGACAAGTTTAAACAACAACAAGCAGACTTTGGGGGCTTGGATTCCCAGGGAGGAGTTTTATATACATTACGAATCACTATATCATACTTTAAGTAACGATGGAAAAGGGGAAGACAAAGCAACAATGACGACACAGTCTGTATACTGTGATGAACAGCCCCTAAAGGTCTCAATAATCTAGGTAACCAAAGTAATTAAGATGCAGATCTTGCACAGTACATCAGGCCCAAATTGTTTTCCTGTACAGCTTTTTAAGGACGAACCGACAATCTGGGCACTGTATCTGGCATGTTTGTTTGATTTCATATTGCCAACTGGCAGAATTCCGGGATCATGGTGACAAGCCATCATAGTGCCACTGCATAAAAAAGACGAAATGTATGTATTATGTATTTTTATTTATTTGAAGGACAATGGTGTCAATTTTGATCCGAAATGGCTTACAATAACACATTTACAGATGGCGGAAGCATTCCCACAAATGGTGCCTGTAAAATAGCATAAAGAACAAATAGTGAGTCAGTTTAAGAGGGTGTACAAAATTAGGACATATAGCAGGGACAAAATGAAAACAAACAGAAACAAAGGGTTTAAAAGAATATAGATGAATTACAAAGGTAGCTTTAACCTAAGGGTGAAGTGCTTGTACTGATTAAATATATAAAATGACATTATTAAGCCTCACTGGAGGCAGTTGTGTGGTCATTTTGGGAAAATGGGGAAGAGGGCAGGGGGTGCTCCCCTTTTAGCAAGTAAGTGAAGTTTAAGTCGAGCTTTGAAGAGATCCACAGTTGGGCTGGCTTTGATTGTTACGGGCGTAGGGTTCCAGTGGAGCGGGAGGAGTAGGGAGGAAGAGACGAAGCGAGAGGAGACACCGTGAGGGTATGGGATGGTGAGGTTAGTAGCAGAGGAACATCAGAGGAATCGAGATGGAGAGTAAACTGAGTTATAATCAGATAGGTACTAAGGAGCAAAACCATTGATAGTTTATAGACTAAGAGAAAGAACTTGAAATGAGAGCCGTTGTGAATGGAGAGTAAACAGCATGTTGTCGGTAGTTAGAAGTAGTGGAGGATCTGGGTAGGTTGTAGAGAGTTTGGTTTGCAGGTGAGGACTTTGTCTAGAGTGAGGAAGAAGTACAGAGGAAGGCAAAGGGGTAGGCTTGAGCAGTAGTCCAGTTTGCTGACCACAAAGGTGGAGATTAAAGTTGTTGTAGAGTGGTTGGTAAGAAAAAGATGCATTTTTCAAATGTGATGGAGGTTAATACAAACAGCAGAGGCAGTGGTAGTTAAGAATTTCAGCAGTAGTCATTTGCTATTAAAGATTATCACAAGATTGCAAGCCTTGGGTGAGGGAGCAGGAAGGTCAGGCGGGAAGGAGATAGAAGAAGGGAGGTCAGGGATGACACCGGAAGTTGGGTGAAAGATGACTTCTGTTTTTGAAGAGTGCAACTTTAGGCAGCGGAGAGCCATCCAGTGACAGACTTCAGTGAGACAGTTTGTGATCTGTCCCGAGATGGCAGCGGTGAAGGAGAGAGTGTAGAAAAATGTTTGAGTGTCATCAGCAAAAAGGTGATGGTAAAAGCCAAATGATTAGATCACTTTTCCTACGGCAGAGGTACAGAGGGTGAAGAGCAGAGGTCCAAGGATTTTCCAATAAACTACTGCCAATTTCACCGATTTGTGCTTCTTGTAAGATCTTTATAAGGACCCTTTATGCCCATCTGGAAAATTGAATACTAGCCAACAAAATGACCCCTCACTTGCAAGGGATTTTCCAGAAGGGTGTCAGTACAGTGGACCAAGCTTATTCGAAACTGAAAAAGATGTCTCTATAGATGGCCTTTGTTGATATGAAATGCTGACTTTTGACTGCGTCCTATGATATAAACTGTGGAGGACCTTAGCCGCACTGGGCTCACCAAAGGCATTATTCAATTCAGTTATAGCACTGTACTCTGCTAATACAGCGATGGTTAGGTGAAGTCTTAACGGGGAGCGTATCCCTAAATTTTAAGTTGATATGGGCGTAAGGCAGGGGTGCGTATTGGTGCTTACTCTATTCTCAGTATACATAAATGATATAGCTACCACCACTGAACCTCTTGAAACTGATGGACCAAACCTGGCACGTACTAAGATTGGCGTTCTTCCATTCACAGACAACTCTGTAATAATCTCCAAGATACAAACTGGCCTCCACAAACAAATTACCCTTTTTGATGATATGTGTAGAAGAAAAGGTCTGGAGATTAATTAAAGCAAAACCAAGACAGTGATGTGTCATGGAAGCAGTAGACTGAAGGACGTCATGATTCTGGAAGACTATGTCCTTCGATAAGAGAACGTTGAATCTAATGTTAACTGGGCTCATGTTGCAATTTGACCATGATCAAACACAGTGCAGTGGTTGCTGTTGTCACGCCACTCACCTGGGGTTCAGGGTGCGCTTGCCAAGCCCGGTGCGCCCCGTCTCGGTGGATTTATCTGAGATTCTGGTTGAGGGGGCTGTGGTCCTCAGCGGCTCCCGCTGCTTCCGGGTTTCCCATCTGCGTGGGTTTGGGCATGCGCGGGCGGCCATGTTCTGCCTGCTGCGCGTGCGCAGTCCACATGGCGCTCGGGGCAACATGGGCTTGCTTCTCAAGCCTTGCTCTGGGCACGTCACCACCCGGGGACAGCACAGCTCGCGTTCCAAGCCTCCCGGGTGCTGGTTTCCCTTCATTAAGGGCCGGATTTCTGAAACAAGCCGCGTCTCAACGCGGTTTGTTTCCAGGTCGTGCCCTCGCCCGATTTGCTCCTCAGGGCAGTCTCTTGCCTTCTTCGTTTCTGACCTGGTTCCTTGCCTTGCCCCTTGGTTCCTGGCTCCACTTTTATTGTGGCTGTTCCTGTGCCTTAGGCTCTGATTTTCTCTCCCTGGCTTCCAGTATCCTCGGGGTGGGGTTTCCCCAGACACCTGGTCCCCGTTTCCTGGTTCTTACCTTGCCCATCTGGGTTCTGGTGCCTGGTCTCCTGCCTCTGCCTGGGTGCTTTGCCTTGTGGATCTCGCCTGCTTCTCCAGTCTGCTTCACCTTCCTAAGAGTTTGCAGCTTACTGGGCTCTACCGCTTCCAGAGTTCGAATCTTCGCTCCAGCCAAGACTCGCCTTCCCTGTCAGTGCTTGCACTGTCCTGACGCCACATTAATCAGGGAAGTGCGCACCCGTGGCATTGGAAGCCGGTTCACCTCCGACCCGGTGGTCTCACGGGTGGGTGTTCTGCCGGTTTTTCGCGTCACTCATTCATCATCAGTTCATCGGACAGTCTGACTACTTCACCGCAACCACATCTGGAAGTTCAGGTACTCAGTGCCCCCGAGCCGCTTTCCTTAACAGATTGAGACGCCTGCCTTCCGACTCCGAAATGGATGAAGCTCAGGAACTCCGGGATGAGATACAGGCCCTTCGCACCGAGATGACCACGCTTCATCAGGAGAACATCGCATTATGACACATGGTGTCACAAGGTACCGGGGCCGCTCCTGAGGTCGAAGGCACAATGGCTCACACAGCGCCGATCAAGTTCGATGGGGATCCCAGACGTGTGGCCGAATTCTGTAACCTTTGCAAGATTCATTTCCTCTTCAGGCCCTCACATTTCAGTCAGGATAAGGCCAAGATTGGTCACATTCTGGGCAAGTTGACCGGGAATGCGCTTGCTTGGGCAGCCCCCTTGGTTTCTGCCAACAGTCCAATCCTCAACGACTTTGTGGCCTTCGAAAAAGGCGTTTTTGGAGGTTTTTAAATAACCCAACCTGGCCTCAGCGGCACAAAACCAATTGATGGACATCAAACAAGGTACCAACAATATCATAGCCTACATAGGGCATTTCCGACAACTGGAAACTAATTCACAATGGCCAGAAATAACCCAGAAGACCCTGTTCCATTGGGGGTTGAGAGAGGAGTACAAAGATGAGTTACTACACATCCCAGAGCCCAATACCCTCCAGCAACTCATTGAGCAGGTTTTGCGAATAGACCATAGACTGGCAGAATGAAGAGGGGAAAGACGTCGGGCTGAGAGGATGTTCCCAAGACCATCAAACGCCTGACTGGGACACCTGGGTCTTCGGATTCCGGTCCAGAACTCATGCAGTTGGGTGCTGCAAGGGGCCCATTATCAGAAGCACAAAAAACGCAGAAAATGTTTGCGATTGTGCTTGTACTGTGGAGCCGCCTGCCATTACCTGGGTACCTGTTCTCTACGCCCTTCCAGAAAGTCGGAAAACTAGAGGGCCTGTCGTGTGTGGGAAAGGCAACAACAGGTCCTCCTCCGCTTTCAGTCCATTCCGGTTCCAGCCCAATGCTCCAGCCCATACAACTGGTTGTCCTGTTAGTGCTGAAGATCAAGTTGGCCTGGCTAGACAGAACGATGGAAGTCCCTGGCCTATTGGATTGCGTAGCCTCTGGTAACTACATCGATGAAGTCTTTGCTGGAAACAATAGAATACCATTATATTCCAGGAGCAGTGCCCTGCCCGTGGAGGTCATTGATGGTACTCCTCTATCCTTGGGTCCCATAAGAAAACATACCATGGGTTTGCTTCTCCAGTTCGAGGAACACGGGGAAAGGATCACCCTGGACATAATCAAATGACCCTCATACCTGGTGGTTTTGGATTTACCTTGGCTTCTGCGACACAACCCCACTATCGATTGGGAGGCACGCACCTTGGTGTTTGCTTCCGCCCACTGCCTTCAGAACTGTTGTTTGTCCGGCATGCCCCAGATCACCACACCTTCCGCACCTCTCGCATGGGGCAAAGGCTCGCCTGGTCTTTGTTCTCTGTCACCGGTCCCGCAGGTACATGCCTATTACCAGACTGTGTTTTCTGAGCCCAGAGATATATCTTTACCACCTCACAGATCTTTCGATTGCTCCACTGACTTGATACCACGTGCGGTGGTCCCTCACGGGAAGGTGTATGCCTTGCTTTAATCCAAAAAGCAGGTCCTGCAGGAATACCTGGCTGACAGCATCAAGAAGGGGTACATCGCACCCTCAAAATCCTGCTGGTCTCCCCTCTGTTTTTTGTGAAAAAGATGGAGGGCACTTTACGCCTGTGTATTGATTACTGACAGCTGAACGACATCACACAAAAGGACACTTACCCACTGCCCTTGATCCGGAACATAATGGAGTCTCTCTGACCGGCTCAAATCTTCACCGAATTGGATCTCCGTGGAGCCTACCATCTGGTCCGGATAAAGGAAGGCGATGAGTGGAAAACAGCCTTCAAGACTCCATTCAGGCATTAAGAATACCGGATAATGCCATTGGGCCTATGCAATGCCCTGGACCTTTCCAGCGGTTCATGGACAACATCTTCAGTGACCTCATCGGCATCTCGGTTTGGGTGTATCTTGATGACATTCTCGTTTTTTCCGCTACCCAGGAACAACATGTGATAAACGTCCGAGAGGTGCTTCAACGATTGTCCCAGATCCAACTGTTCGCTAAAGCCGAGAGGTGTTCCTTTCACCGTTTGGGCTATGTGATCAGCAGCTCAGGCATTCTCATGGATTCCGCTAAGGTACAAGCCATTCAGGACTGGAACCAGCCTCATGATCTTAAGTCCCTCCAACGTTTCTTGGGGTTTGCCAATTTTTATCGGCGTTTCATACCCCATTTTTCACAGTTTACAGCCCCTTTGACCCGATTGACCAGCAGCAAAGTGCCTTTCCTTTGGGACTCACGGGCTACTGTGGCCTTTGACACCTTGAAGACAGCTTTCAGTACGGCCCTCATTCCGCGTCATCCTAACGACAAAATGCCTTACATTGCAGAGGCAGACGCTTCCGACTTCGCTGTTGGTGCCGTTCTCCTGCAGAAAGAACCTGGATCCGGCATCGAACATCCTGTGGCTTACTTCTCGTGCAAACTCTCTTCCAGTGAACGGAATTACACCATGATTGAAAAGGAACTCCTGGCCATAAAAGCAGCGTTCGAGGGATGGTGGCACCATATGCTAAGGGGACGTTTTTCTGTGGAGGTTCGCACAGATCATCGCAGCTTACAGTACCTGCGTTCTCTACAGTGTCGTACCTGCCGCTTTCTTTTCCCACTGTGATTTCCACATAACGTACATTCCCAGTACCCAAAACCTGAAAGCTGATGCCCTGTCCCGCTCCTTGGAGAATGATATCGAGAGCAACTGTCAGGACACGCCACTGATTTCTCCGAAACATTTTTTACTCACGCTCTCACCCCACCTTCATATGATTCTGCGGGAAACTCTATCAGACCCAGGCCGTACGGACCTCCTGAAACAACCACGGATCAAGGAACGCAACGGATTGCTCTTCTATCAGAGCAGGCTATACATCCCCACAGTTCTTCTTCGGACGATCATACTACATGGGTTCCATGATTTCCGAGTTGGTGGCCATCATGGCATTAAGGCCACCCAAGAACTGGTATCCAGGCAATTTGGTGGCCGGGTTGGGCCGATGAAATAAAGCGGTATGTGGAGAGCTGTCTTGTGTGTGCCCAGACCAAGACGCCAAAGAGAAGGCCTTCGGTTTTGCTTCGTTCCACAGAAATACCACCTTACCCATGGCACACCATCGCCACCGATTTCATCGTTGAGCTCCATACGTCCGAGGGATGCACCTGCATCATGATAGTCGTGGACTGTTTCACTAAGACTGCACATTTCATCCCGTTTCCCAGGATACCCACTGCATCCCAGATGGCCTTGGCGTTTCTGCACGACATCTACCGGCTACATGGTTTACCGGAAAAGATCATATCCAACCGTGGATTCCAATTCCTGTCCTCCTTTTGGCATCAGTTGTTTAATCACCTCGGCATTCACAGAGCCCTGAGTTTGGGTTATCACCCACACACTAACAGCTAGATGGAGAAAACAAACCAGACCCTGGAACAGTACCTACGGTGCTATGCTAATGCCACTCTGACCAACTGGGAAACGCATCTAGTCTTAGCAGAAACATCCTACAACAACACGGTCCATACCGCTACCGGTCACAGTCCATTCTACTGTTCATTTGGACAACATCCTAAACTGGTACCCTTTTGTCCTGTGCCACCCAGTGCTGACCCATCTGCCGATCAGCTGTTCATCGCCATCCAGAAGCACCATGCCTTGGCGCACAGTACCCTTGCAGAGGCACAGGAGTGCATGAAAACACAGGCTGATAAAAGGCGTACCACTGAACCCATTTTCCAAGTGGGGGATCTGATCTGGTTGTCCTCTAGGAATCTGCCAGTACGTAATCTGCCCACTAAACTGGCTCCTTGCTATTTCAGGCCCTTCAAGATCACTATGCGTTTGTCCTCAGTGGCCTTTCGCTTGCAGTTGCCCCAGTCCTAGCGGGTCCACCTGGTTTTCCATGTATCCCTCCTGAAGCCATACATGGATGATGACTATGGGCAATCGTTTCCCATCCTACCTCCATTGACATACAGGGGGCCCCCGAATTTGAAGTCCAGGAGATTTGTGATTCGCGCATACGACGAGGGGTGCTCCAGTACCTGGTGGACTGGAAGGGTTACCCTGCTTGTGATCGCACTTGGGAACCGTGCAGTTATGTGCACGCTCCCCGTCTGGTTCGCACATTTTACCTCCGGTAGCCTTGGAAACCTGGGGCCCGGGCCTTTCTGCAATGGGACATAGTGTCCAGCGACTCACCTGGCGTCTGGGGCGAGCTTCCCCAATTCCAGTTGGGGGAGCTGTGGTCCTCTGCGGCCCCTGCTGGTTCCGGGGCGTGGGTTTGGGCATTCGTGGGCAGCCGCCTTCCGCACATGCGCAGTCCACATGGCGCTCTGGGCACGTCAGCACCCGGGGACAGCACGGCTTGCGTTCCAAGCCTCCTGGGTGCTGGTTGCCCTTCATAAAGGGCCAGATTACTGAAACAAGCTGCTTCTCAACGCGGTTTGTTTCCAGATCGTGTCCCCGCCGGATTTGCTCGCCTTCTTCCCGATTCGGACCTGGGTTCCCTGCCTTGCCCCTTGGTTCTTGGCTCCTCTTTCCTTGTGGCTGTTCCTGTGCCTTGGGCTCTGCTTTTCTCTCCCTGGCTTCCAGTATCCTCGGGGTGGGGTTTCCCTGTTCATTCTCTCGGGTTAGCTCCCCCCTTGGGTCCCCGTTCCCTGGTTCTTACCTTGCCCATCTGGGTTCTGGTGCCTGGCCTCCTGCCTCTGCCTGGGTGCTCTGCCTTGTGGACCCCACCTGCTGCTGCAGTCTGCTTCACCTTCCTAAGAGTTTGCAGCTTACTGGGCTCTACCACTTCCAGAGTTCGAATCTTCGCTCCAGCCAAGACTCGCCTTCCCTGTCAGTGCTTGCACTGTCCTGATGACACTTTAATTAGGGAAGTGAGCACCCATGGTGTTGGGAGCCGGTTCACCTCCGACCCAGTGGTATCACGGGTGGGTGTTGGGCTGGTTTCTCGCGTCACTCATTCATCATCAGTTCATTGGACAGCCTGGATACTTCACCGTAACCATGATATGATATTTATAATCATCTGGAAATTCAGGTACTCAGCGCCCCCGAGATGCTTTCCTTCATAGCTCTCTTTAATTAGTTCAGCCCTAACTGTATTTAAAATGAAAGCTAGAGAGGGCTCGTAATATGGCGCAAGGTTATGCGGGCATTGTGACATTACGAGTCTATCAGTCTCGGAGAACAGGTTTTCAAAATGCGTACTATGCCTTCCTCGATCAACTCCCACAAGAGTCCTACACTCCGAATTAGGACGGATAGAAATAGATGAGCTGGCCAAATTAAGAGCTGTCTGTTATTGTATCAAGTTAAGATCCAAACATAATATAAAAAGATCCAGAGACCCATTGTGGGAGACTAGTGGGAACACAGCATGCACGCAGCTACCACTACCAATACTCATCAACAATTGAAACACACCTCTCGTGCTTGGGCTGGGGAGTTAACCTGGAGAACTTGTACGAAAAGAAAATTGTATAGAGTATAACAAATGATTAAAAACATATAATGTTTTGAGAATTTCCTTCATGAAATACGACCTCCTTTTGTACAAACAATATTAATTAAACTGATGATAGGCATATTGTCAGTTATGACGTTTGTGAAATCATGGAATCAAGCGCACTCTGCCCTCTGCGCAGCATGTAACACTGTCGAAGAGTCTAGCCAACATTTTGTGTTGTGTGACCTTTATTTTTATTTATTTTATTGTTCATTTATAACACGCGGGATCGGGATTCGAACCTGTGTTGCGCTGCGTTGTCTTGCTTCCAAGACAAACGCGTTTCATAATGCTGTGCGACAACAGGAATGAAAAACATGCTTAAATAATCATCAGGTGAGGGCCTTACTAGAGGCTGAACCACTTTGTAAAAATGCCATGAACCTTGATGTAGTACATGCACTATTAAGCTATTTGAAAAAAAAGAATGACCCCACATGAAAACATTGATAAGAACTAAGGTGACTTGATGTAATTATTCAGGTTGCTTTGAGTGAGCACTGTTATTTTTAATTTCGAAATGCGCATGATGATCAATAGTGCATACATACTGGGCCTCATTAGGACTCCGGCGCTAATCCATGGTGCTATTAGCACCATGGTCCATGCCGGAGTCCGCCATGCCCGAATGGGGAATCACCACCCCATTCGGCGGTAATTCCCGATGCCGCCATGGCCCTTCCCCATTCCCATTTTTGCCCCATAGGGCTCAATGGGAATGAGGAAGGCGCTAATTAAGGTACCGCAAATTGCGGTACCGTAATTAGCACCAAGGTCCCTTTGCGGGTCCCTACTTTAACGGCTGGTAAAACCAGCCTTTAAGGTCGGGTCCCGCAAAGGGACCTCGTAATTAGGTGCTAGGTGTTTAACGGCGCTGCAGCCTTTTACGGCGCCGTTACACACTTAGCGCCTGGGTCATAATGAGGCTCATTGTGTTGTAAGGATTCTGAACGTTTATGGGCAGGTTGTATTTTATACGTGGATTCATGACACCTGTCGAAATATACAGATTTTTGATTGATTTGATAATGGGAAACTGCATGCGGTGCTAACTGGACACTGCTCGAATCTGACAATGTTGTATTCTAAGGGCAGACTTGAAATTGACAAAGACATGCTAACTGATCATAACAAAAACTGAAAAAGGTGTAAACTGTGGACAATGGAAACTGAAAATGATGTGCTTCATGCGCATAATGAGGACTGCCCATGATATTCTAGCTGGGCATAATGGAAAGCACTAATGCTGTGCTAGGTGGGCTTAATGTCAATCCTTACAGTTACACTCGTTGGGTTTAATAGAATCTGTTGAGGATGGACAAACGTGGCCTAATGGAAACGGCATAATGCACAAGCAGGGTATGTTGGAAACTGGGAATTCTGAGCAATATGACCATCCGCATGGTGGGTGTGCGCTCACCTGGTCTTTTTTGAAATGTTATATGAAATTGAATGATGGTAGATCAACCTCTAGAAAATGTGTGGGGCTTATCCACACACATTTTCCTGTGCTCACTGCACAACATACTCATAGACCTGTGTACTCTGGGTGGACACATACTACAGGCACAGTCCCTGTGTCATATTTAGTTGCAATATGACAGCCAGGATTACACCTTGTCATCTCACAAGGGGGAGGGCCACACCTTCCTCCTGTCATGGCCAGCCTAATTAACTGGCAAAGGCTCAATTAACACGATTAGCGCTACTAATAGAGTATACTTCAAACAGACCCATATGGGGCCTGGCTGCAGAGGTTAACAAAGGAGACCAGAAACCCCAACAACCTTTGATATGCATCTGTGTCAACCTGAAGCCAGCTCCTGCCTCTCAGTATCAAGGGCAGTGAACTGGCATTCATGTCTGGGACAGCTGTTTACAGTAGTCATCCCCACAGGGTGACCCCATTCAGAAGGTACGTGAATGTGGTTTGCAGGAGCCATAAAGTCTGGTCACGCCACAACTTCAAGGGATCTGACGCTTTAATCAGGAACCACAGAGAGCTCAATTAACTAGAGAGACCCTTTGATCCACAACGGACAGGGAGATGGGTTGGACTTAGTATTACATGTTTTGACCCCTTTACCTTTCTGTTGCAAAGCACTCTGTTTATGAACTCATGCATACAGGAGATTGTTGGTGGGGACCGAGGATTGGCTCATTAGGGTAGGCTTAGTCTCCACCAATCACTGTGGCCCATTTGGCTTTAAAAGAGGGCTGAGTCCCTCTTTTGGCAGATCATCTAAAGACTTTGCAAGGAGTTGCAAGAAGAAATCAGCATTGCACCCTGGCTGAAGGTACAGTCTGCCTTACATCTTCCACCAGTGAAGGAAGGTCAGGGTTTCGAAGAGGGAAGCAAGATCCCTCCCCATAACATGTCCCAGGGAACAGAGGGGGATACTGAATCCAGAAGACCCTCCAGCAGCTCCAGAACCAGCACCCAGCCAGCACACTGTGGGCCATGCTAGGCTCTGCAGCAAGCTTCCTAAGTGGGAAGTGCCAGAGTCTCTGAACCAAACCAAGGACAAGGCAGCTGTCTGCAACACTCTACTCAGCTTTGGGCCGTCTGCCTTAAAGGACAACACACTCCCAGTGAAGAAGCTGGGAGGAGTGCATCGACAAGCTTCTACCGTTGTCTGCCTTAAAGGACATTTTTGAGCCAGTCGAGACCCTTGAGCTGCAGCCAACTGCACTGCTCACTGTTGTTATGCTGCAAACCAATCGCTAAAGCACTGCCAACCAGCACTGAGATGATTCCTGACTCCGAGCCGTTGTGTAGGGCAGCCTGCAATCGTCCGTTCAGCCTTGCTTGCTGAACTGCCTACCTGAAACCGACTCTACACTGTCGAGCACCAAGAACTTCTACCAGCACAACAGAACATTGTGGTTCCACCCCCTGGTCCTTCTCTGAAGGCCCTTAGTGAAATGTTATGACCCATTGCTCCCTTTGTTGTGAAACCAAGTATTCTTGAACTACTGCGATGGATTACTTTCCTCCTGTCAGTATCCAGAGTGCATCCCTTTTCCTTCTTTGTAACTGTCCTCTGCATTCCTCCACAGGGTGGGTTGTATTTCGTAGTGTGCTAGAACTGTCTGTTGTGATAATAATAAAGTAGGTATTTTTTATACAACCTTGACTGGACAGTGCCTTTTATCATTGGGTAATAATTGTATTTTCGCTGTGTTGGAAGTAACCAGCGATCCACGACTTTTTGGAGATAAGCCTGCCGTTCCGTCCACGTTACCAAAATTGAACAAGGAGGTTTATAATTGACTTGTGTTTCCAATCTGTTCAGATCCCTTCTGGTGTACTAGAGGTGTGGGGCTGATTGATGGTTTAAAAACCGATTTTCATCCCTGGACCACTGGTACCCAGGAGGTGGATTTGTCACAAGAATGGTGTGGTAACTAAGCATCATTGAAAATGCCAAGCATTGCACATGGGCATATTAGGTGCTGATAATGATCTACTTATGTTGGTGGTCCTGCCTGCCAAGGTCATTATTCTGTGGACTCTGTCATTTGTAACATGGATGTGAATATATCAGTGTTATTCATGGGTGGTCCGTACTACCTATTGAGTCTGGTGGGAGGCTGTATTGCTTGCACTATTTAACATGGCAAATCACAATTACCACTGAGTTCTCAAAATTCCCCTGATGGGAGAACCTTGTATCCTCCTGAAAAATGTCCTTGACCTTCTGACTATTTCTCACTGATGTTACTCCCCGAATCTACTATAAAATAAAAAGTCGGCAACTAATATGCCCCAAAATACTCTATAGTACGCGCCCATCCCCTTTAAAGGGATCACACCATCCAACTAACATCCGAGCAACGTGTCTTGACTAGAGTGCGGTACTGTTGTGGGGTTTATGATAAAAGAAATCTGTTCGTTGGGGCACGTCATGGGCCTGATTCAGAGAAGCGTTTTATAATGGCAAAACCCCATTGGAAAACGATCTGTGAATTTGGCCCATGTATGGCTCATGGATGGGTATCTAGTATTTTCTATCGTGCACACACATTTCAGATAGACGCATGTGATGTGATGTATATTGTCCCAGGGTACCCTTATTTCCCCCTCCTGAACTTCCTCTAAAACCTCATCTCGAGCTTTTGCGGCAATATATATTGAACGAGTTTGGTTTGAAATAGCAGACTGAGACCGACCTGCTCTTTTAAAATAGAAAATCCCGGAGGTTATACTTCCATCGCTCTAGCAGCATGTAAAGGTGTGTTTAAAGAAAAAAATAACGGCTTTTTTTTGGTTCTTAGTGCGCCCGGTTGGATAAGCCGTACGATGCGTCAGCTCAGCTGCACCCGTGCGGGGGTTGGGGGTGTCTAGGTTTGAGGCTGGTCAGGAACTTAGCGGCCTCGCCTTCTGGCATTGCGGGGTCCGGGGCTTACGCGTGTTTTATTTTTGTACTCGCCTGTTGTAGCAGGGCCCCTAATTCTGGCTGCATTCCTGGTTTGGCGCGCATACCTGCTGCCGCGGGATCAGAGGTGGCAGCCATCTCGGTCCCGGGATCTCCTTAGGTCGCGCCTCCCTGGTGTGAGGGGTTGAGGGTCTCAGCTGTCTGCAGCCCTCCGGCGGCCAGCGCTCCATCACGGTCGCCACGGGAACATCCTGCGCTGTGCTAACGCTGCTCCTACATACAGTCACTCCAAAAACATGAGCCTACCTACGCCAAGAAATGGTGTGAAAGTACCCCTGCCAAATGAGCTTACTTCCAGCATTGCCACGGCACTTACTATATACACATACGGCGCATGAGTCCAGCAGTGAGAGCAGGGCTTTACGTGGGGTAAGAAATCAAGGGGCGAGGGGGGGGGGACTCATTTGGAGGCGTGGCTTGTGGGAGGGGCTTTTAGGCTCTCACTCTCTCTCATTCATAAGCATGCAATGAAGAGATGGAGCCTGCTCTGCCGTGAACTTCCTTTATTCACACCCTAACACCAACTGCCGTTTCCCTCTCCAGCCCCCTCCCTTCCCACTCTCTCTCTGTTGGTGCTCTTAAAGGGGCAGTGTCCCTTTGTTCATGTACAACAGGGGCGTGGCCTAAAAATTACACAAATCGTAAGGTCTGCACACAAATATATATACATGTCATATATTTGTATGCGTGCCTTACTATGGTTTGTGTACTATGCAAGCCATCTTTTCAAAACATAGAAATATAGAAATATGTTTAGAAAAGATGGCTTGCAAAGTACACAAACCATAGTAAGGTACCCACACAGGCATATAACATGTATATTTATTTGTGTGCATACCTTACGGTTTGCCTCGTTTTCAGGCCATCTTTTTAAACATTTTGGGTTTATAAAAGAAGGCTCTGAAAGTACACAATACAAGCCATCTTTTATAAAGCTTTGACTATGGACAACATTGTCAGTCGGCAAAGCTTTATAAAAGATGGCTTGAATTGTGTACTTTTCAAGCCATCTTTTATAAACCTCGAAAAATGTTGGGGAATCCCCAGGTTCGCCGAGGGTTAAAGATGCCTCGGCGACCTGGGGAAACAAAGGGACAGTAACTGCCTCAGTTAAAATGACTGAAGGAAGTGGCAGCCAGGCACAGCATCACTGGGGTTGCCTGCAAACTTCTGGCAGCTAGCCTGACTTCATGGCAGGAGCATCTCCTGTTGCGGCCGCAACATCCCGCCAATGTTTCGGTGGGACCGGGGGTCGTGCAGGGCCTCGGCTCAGCCCCACTTTTTGGAGGGCCCCGGCAGGTCCCGGCCCACTTAAAGCACTGAGTGAGAGCATACTTCCAGCATTGCCATAGAACATACTACAGACAGCAAAGGACTCAATGTGAGGAATTCGACCATCCACACGGTGGGTTTGTGCTCACCTGAGTTCTTTTAAAATGTTTGTAATGAAATTGAATAATGGTAGATCAACCTCTGGAAAATGTGTGAGACTAATCTACACACAATGTCCTATGCTCACTGCACGACATACGCATAGACCTGTGTATTCTGTTAATGTTAAAGGTATTTGTACTGTGCATCGTCACCAACGGAATTGGTCCCCAGGCGCTCAGGCGGATCTGCAAACAAGAAGGCAAGGGCGAGGTGGGTGTTAATTGGGTGAAGATGGAGTAGGAAAGTGAGAAAAGTGATGTCCTGTTGGCAGCTTCAGTTCGGTTTTTACCATGCACTGAGCTTGGGTGTGAATATCGGATTGATGTGAATCCTCGTGTGCTGTTGGTGCGAGTTATGTGTTTGTTTTTGCAGTGTGGTGAAGTGCGTGCGGTTTGCCGTGCGAGAGGGTGGGTGTGTGCATTTTTTGTGTGAGTTAAGTATGCAGAAATTTGTGCTTTTGGGTTAGTGGGTTATATGTCTCTTAGTCCTTACAATTCTTGTTCTATGTATCTGGTTGTCCTATGGATTAGGCATATTCTTTCTTTTTCTTTCCTGTCCGTCTAATTGTTAGTAATTAGGGCGTGGACAGTCATGTGGGGGGGAGGTGCTTAAGAAGCCACACCCAGCATAGAATTATTCCTAAGGTGTGGTGGAGAAACAGATCACCTGTCCTGGCTTGATACTTCAATAAAGCTTGCTGCAGCATGTGTGACTTCCACCTTTGGAAACTGGCCCTGCCTCTTTATTTTGGGGAATTCCCAAGGGGTCCTTCAGGGGTGCAGGAGGGGGGAGCCGGACAATGGGGAAGGCCCAGCATGATGAGTGAGGTGATGGATGCTTACAACTATGGGGGCAGGGGCGCATTTGTGGGCTGTCCCCGCAATGCCAGGCAGACGCAACGGCAAATGGCGGGCGCCGCACTTAGTGGTTGGAAAGGAACGAGGGACAGACTAGATGACCCCCCCACCCACGTGGGTGGCAGAAGCATGTCACAGAAGGGCAACAGATGGGGCCAGGGCCAGAGAGTGGGGGCTATATAAGGGCCAAGGTGCGCCCTCTTGATCCTGCTCCCTCCAGCTCAGAGGAACCTGCCCACCCTTCCCTCTTTTGATGCATGGTCCTGTTACTGTCTTGTAATGTCTCTTTTCCTTCCAGCACTGCCCAGCGGATGTTACATGGTGATCCCAAGAAAAAGCGCTGCCAGATACCACAAAGGGGACTGCAGAGCCAATAGCTTAGAATGTATGGCGCACAGGAGTACTAGACTCAGGGAAGGCCCGGGGAAAGGGGCAGGGGTAGGGGGCTTGGATGGCCTTCCAACTCCAATGCGGGAGGGCATGTGGTAAGCTCAGGAGAAGGGGGATGAAAGCAAATGGGGGAAGGGAAAAGTAATGGGGGAATGAAAACTTGGGAAAGGGGCAAGTAGTGGGGAACAGGAAGAATTTGGTTACAGGAAGGATTGGGAAAGGAAAGGGTTTGGGGAATGGATAAGAATGAGGGCAGGGAAGGAATTGGGTAAGGAAAGAATTGGGGGAATGGGAAGGAGTTGGGAAATGGGAAGAGATGGGGTGGAAAGGCATTGGGGGGAGTAAGGATTTCGGGTCTGGAATTAATTGGGCGGTTGCATAGACTTGGGTATTGGGGGACTAAACAACCGAAGGGAATGAGGGTACTGGGGATGGAAACGATTAGCAATAGAAGGAGTTTGGGGGCAAGCTAAAGCATTTGGGGCTAAGATGTGGGGCATAGGAAGAACTTGAGGAGGGAATGATAGTTATTTTGGGGAATAGAAAGAACTGAGAAAGGAAACCACCATGGGGCGTGGATTGGACAAAACCGAAGGGGGATGAAAGCACTGGGGTAGTGAGAAGAGACTCGGGAATGGCGCAAGGTGGGGGGTGGGTTAGACGAGGGAAGAGAGGTGGCCATGGGTAGAGAGGGAATGATTAGGGAGAGACCGGTCTACCCGGTGGGGTCCTCTGGACACTGACAGGAGATGCGGGGGTGCTTAAGAAGCCACACCCAGCGCAGAATTATTCCTGAGGTGTGGCAGAGAAACGTATCACCTGTAACATTTGGGTAGACACAGCCTACAGGCACTGTCCCCCTCAGTCATGTTTAGTTGGGACTTGACAGGTGTAGTACATGATGCATCTCCAAAAGGGTAGGGCCAAACCTTCCCCCTGCCATGGGCCAGCCGAATTGACTGACAAAAGCTTCATGGATCTGCCCTGTCCTTATGTTGAGCCCTGTAGCTGGTGGCAGCAATTTTGCATACCATTCACATGGTAATTCTAACAGGCTCACATGGGTTCCTGGCCGCATAGAGGCTAACAAAGGAGACAGGTAACCCTAACAACCTTTCATATGCACTGTGTCAACCTGAAGCCAGCTCCTGTCCTCAGTATTGATTGACAGTGCGTGTTTACAGTAGTCATCGCTGCAGGGGGACCCCATTCAGAAGATACGAGTATTGGGTTTGACTGAGACAGAAAGTTTGGTCTTGGCGCAGCCTCAAGGGAGACCTCTGCTTTAATCAGGAACCACAGAGAGCTACATTAACCAGAGGGACCCTTTGATCCACAACAGACAGGAAGATGGGTGGGACATGTTTTCACCCCTTTCCATTTTCTGTTGCAAAGCACTCTGGTTATGACCTCATGCATACAGAAGATTGTTGGTGGGGACCCAGGATAAGTTAATTAAGGTAGGTTTAGTCTACACGAACACCTGCGGTCCATTTGATTTTAAAAGTGGGCAGAGCCCCTCTTTTGGCCGATCATCTGAAGGCCTCACCAGAAGCAGAAGGAGGAACTCATCATTGGACCCTAGCTGAAGGTACAGTCTGCCTTACATCTTCCGACAGTGAAAGAATGCCAGGACCTCCAAGAGGGAAGCAAAATCCCTCCCCTAAACATCTCCCAGGGAACAGAGTGAGATACTGAATCCAGAGGACCCTCCAGCAGCTCCAGAACTCATGCCAAGACAACACTCAGCTTGCCCAGGTAGGCTCTGCAGAAGCTTCTTAGGTGGCAAGTGTCAGAGAGTCTCTCAACCCTAAACCAAGGATAAGGCAGCTGCCAGAAACACACTCCTAGGCTTTGGGCCGTCTGCCTTAAAAGACAACACAAGCCCAGTGAAGAAGCTAGGAGAAGTGCAACAACGAGCATCTTCGGACGTCCATCATAAAGGACATTTTCTAGCCAGTCGAGCCACTTGTGCTTCAACTGACTGCACTGCTGACTATTGTTACACGGCAGTTGCTAAAGCCATCCGAGATGCCGCAACAAGGGCTTCAGTAACGCCGACCAGCACTGAAACGCCAACCAGCACTGAGACGATTCCTGACCCCGAGCCGCCATGTAGGCCAGCCTGCGGACATCTGTCCAGCTTCGCTCGCTAAACTGTCTGCCGCCTGATACCTGCAGCTGTCTCCTGTCTTCAACTCTGTCGCAGAAGCTGCAAAGCACCCTGAAACCGACTTGACCCTGTGAAGCACCAAGAACATCTACAGCACAAGGTACGTTGTGGTTCTGTCCCCTATGTACCACAGGCCTCTAGTGACATTTTACGAGCTGTTGCTCCCTTTAGGCGGAAACCAAGTATCCTTGAACTGTTGTGATTATTTACTATATTGACTACCCTCCTTTCAGTATCCACAGTGCATCCCTTTTCCTTCTTTGAAACTGTCCTCTGCATTCCTCTATAGGGTGGGTTGTATTTCATAGTGTGCTAGAAATGTCTGTTGCGATAATAATAAAGTATATATTTGTATACAACCTTGACTGAACAGTCCCTTTTATCATTGGGTAATCATTGTATTTTCGCTGTGTTGCAACTAAGCAACGATCCACAACCTTTTGGAGATAAGCCTGCCATTGCGTCCACGTTACCAAAATTGGACAAGCAGGTTTATAATTTGCTTGTATTTCCAATCTGTTCGAATCCCTTCTGGTGTACTAGTGCTGTGGGGCTGAATGATGGTTTAGAAACCGATATTCACCCCTGGACCACTGATGCCCCGGAAGTTGATTCATCACACTCCAGCAGCGAGAGCTTACTTCCAGCATTGCCTTGGCACTTAATATATGCAGTACATGACTCCAGCAGTGAGAGCTTACTTCCAGCATTGCCATGGCACATACTATACACAGCAAAGGCCTCCTGAAGTGTGAGCATACTTGCAGCAGTCCTATACCACTGTGCTGTTCAGTATGCTTACAGCCGTGTAAGGGCCTAATTCACAGAAGCGTTTTATAATGGCAAAACCCTTTGGAAACCAGCAGATACTTGTGAGCATCTCTGATTTGTACCTGCTAACTTCTGGTATCAACCCAAAAGATCGTATCCAGGTTCACCCATTCATCATAGGTATAAATGACAGTATCCGAAAATTCTGAGGTAGGTGAGCGGGCATTGCGGGGGTGTCCCCTGCAGTCCTCCTTTGGTCTTCTTTCAGGTTTGGGGGCTGCAGGGGTGTCCCCTGCATACAAGAAACAAAGCGGGGGCCAAAAAAAAAGAGAAATGAAAAGTTCAAATAGCAAAATGCGGCAGAGTGGGCCTTTGTATTTTGCAATTCGAGCTTTTCATCTACGTTCTTTTAACATACATCCCTAACTTCTTGCTGGCTCGGATGCCTTAGAATCAGAGTCAATCTGGGTATGCCTGGGGCACCTTTGAGATGCCACATGCAAATGTGATTCACAAATCAATGCTCAAGCCTTGTTCTGGATTTGTGAATCGGGTAGTAAAGATTAGGTGCAAATTGCAAATCTGAAATGTTCAAGGGCAACGCCCGATTTGATCCAGTGCAAATGTTTGTCAATTAGGCCCTATGACTCTCACCTCAACAGATCGATAAGACAGCAGCCATCTGACCGTCCTCATGGCAATAACATTACACATTATCTAAAGTAGGCTGACTTTCTCCTCAGCGGAGCCATCACGCTCTCTATGCTATATACCAGCAGTGTGATCTGGTGTAAATGGGGAGCACCAGGGGGAACGCAAAGCGTTTCCCCCCCGGGGTTATTTTGGCGCTGCACAGCCAGCGAGTTGGCCTGCGCGTAGCGCGCCCCCCGGGGGGGTATTTAAGGGTCAGGGAAGGTTCGGGAAGCAGGCGACGGTTGGGACTTTAGATTGACCCGCCCTCCCACCCCCTTTTTTGGGTTATGTCAGGTATCTGGTTTTATTTTCCTGGGGGTTGGGGGGCCTTCAATTTGGTTTCTGCTGGGTTATTATTTCTTTTCAAAATGTTCACAGGGTTTTTAGTCTCTGCTTAAGGTCTGTATTGTTTCAGTAGTTTTGTGTGACAGGTTGGGGCACTAGTTGGGGAATTTGTGATGTAAAATTTCTGTTGCTGATGTGGCAGGTCAGACTGGCTGCAGGTCATAGGAAGGGGGAGATTGGTGTAGAGGGGAGTTTTTTATGGGTTGGGGAAGTTGCTTGGTTGCCGGGGGCATGGCCCTTTTAGGTGTGGGGGGAGGGAAGCACAATGGGGGAATGGCGCGGGAAAGGATGGGGGTGGTGCTGTTTGCACAAACGGGCTACCCCGGGGGAGCAGGTATTGAACCTGAAGGGGCATGGCCCCGGGGAGAAAACGGGACGCATTGAGAAGTGGTAAGGAGACTGTAGGGACCAAGGGATTGTTAGGGAGGAAGTGGATTTATTTAATTATTTAATTGTTGGGAGAAATGAAAGTGTTGAATTATTAATTGGTTGTTTAAAATAGTTTGTTAGTTTGTAAGGCCAGGGAGCCGGGTAACCTTTTCTACTTTAAATGAGTCTGGGTTTTTGTGCAATAAGACAATAAGAATGTGTGTGTGTGTGTGTGTGAAGTTGTGGCAGCCCCTCTTTATTGGCAAGATACTGCAACATATATAAATTCACCAGTGCCACCCAGCAGTAACTTGCCTGTGCAAACGTTTTCCGAGCAGTGCGTCATCATTGTGGGAACTTTGGCAGTGTACACGATGTCTTAGCGGTTGCCGGTGCTCCTCAGAGGTACTCACAGGCTTGAGAAGTGCTGCTGATGGGACACCAGCAGTGGTATATTTCTCCTGGCAGTGTCCCGTCGCTGCTATGGAGAAACTCAAGCTATGCTACGGCTTTTCCTAGCTGTGGCCTGCTGGTGCCAGGATTCCTTCCGCCTGTGTTATTTCCCCCTAGCAGCACAGTATCCTGCCTGTGCTATGGAATAGCAGCAGTGTAGTGTAGAGCTTCTGCTAGCATGTCCCTGCTCTGTGACCTCCAACACTGACACGCCTGTCTCTGCAGGCTACACGTGGTGTGATGGGGCTGCGATGGTGGCAACGTTATTCTTCTCCTATGCTTGCCCGCTCAGTGACAGCGGGACTGCTGCAGTGTTTCCATTCCTACCTGTGCCGCTCTAGGGAGTAACCCACCTGTGCTAGCTTTTTCCTAATTGTGTGTAGCCGCTGCTATGGAAGATGCAGCCGTGCAAAGCTTTAGTATTACAGGCATGTTCCTAGTAGACCACTGCCAATACCCAAGTGGTATTAGTGCCCTGCTTTGCTATGGATGTTGCTAATGCAAACGTGTTCCTACTAGTCCCCTGACAGTGTTTTTTTGCAGCTGGCAGGGTTAAAGGTCGATGCAGCAGGGCCCTATTGGTGTTGTGGGGTGTCTAACACTGCGAACTATTAACTACTGTACCCCGAGGAATGGCAATGCTTTGGGTGGAGGGGGGCTCCAGTGTTGTAAACATTCTGGTGCTCCTGTTGGGCGTTTGCCTAGAATTGCCCCTTCAGTGCTACGGTGGGCATAAGCCGTGTGGTCATTTTCCTAGGCGTGCAGTCTTGCTTCTTGTAAAAGTACAAGTGTTTAGTATAGTGCTGAAGATATAGAAGCAGACAGACCAACCCAAAAATTGGAAAGTTTCCCATAGGCCTGTGTCCCTGAAAGGTCAGAGGCACTAAGGAAAAGTGAGCAACACGACATGTATAGCTGGATGCGTGATGATTTGTATTTGTATTTATTTATGTTTCATATACAGCGCCTTAAGCCAAGGCGCTCTACAGAGAAACGGAGAGCGGTACAATAAAATGAATAAGCATAGAAAATAAAAAAGCAATCAATGTAAGCATGTTAGAGAAAAATTAGATTTCAATGACTTACGAAATAGAGGATAGACATAAATGAAACTAAGAAAATAAGGGAGGGTGTTCCAGTGTAGAGGAGCTAAAAGCATGAAAGTACGAAAGCAAGATTGAGCACATGGGGGGGGTGAGGTGCTACCAGGAGAAATTGAGAAGAGGACCGAAGAGAACAAGAAGGGGTATAGAAGGATACCAAGACAGAGAGATAGTAAGGAGCAAGTCCTTAGAGGGACTTGAAGACGAGGTATAGAAAATGTAATTTGAGTTGAGAGTGAAAAGGTAACCAGCCAAGAGTACTGAGAGAAGATGAGATAGAATCTCGGAAGGAAATAAGGCAGAGAAGACGAATAGATGAGTTAAAGGCAGAATTTAGAGGGGCAAGACGAGAGGTTGGAAGCCCAAACAGAGAAGAGGGGCAGTAAAAGAGGCGGGAGAAAATCAAGAAAGAGATCAACAGTTTTGAAGCTAGAAAAGTAAGAAATTGGCAAGCTTTCCATATATTGTGTAGATGAAAGTGGCAAGCGCGTGATGTTAGAGAAATGTGGTGAGAGAACGATATGCTAGAGTCAAGATAAAGCCCCATATTTCAAGCGGTAGGAGAGATTGGAAACTGAGATGGGTGAAAAGAAATAAAAGACAGAGGAAGAGAAAGGAGAAGAGTGTTGGAGGGGAAAAAGGGAACCTCTGTTTTCCCAGCATTAAGTGTGAGATAGTGAGTAGACATCCATGATTTGATGGCTAAAAGAGAAGCAGAAAGAGTGTGGTGAATAGTGGAGGAAAAAGAAGAAAAGGAAAGACATTTTTTTGTATGATAAGCATAAAAGTGGTGCGACAGACCTAAGGAAGAAATAACAGCAGCAAGAGATAGCGTGTAAAGAGAGAACAGAAAAGGGCCCAAGACGGTCCCTTGCAGAACACTATGAGCAAGCATGAAAGATTCATATGATTTGCCAGCCCATGAAACAGAGAAGGTTCTTTGAGACAGATATAATTGAAACCAGGACAGGACAGAACCTGTGAAACCAAAGGAAGAGAGGGACGCCAGTAGTACAGAGTGATCAACAGCATTGAACGCAGCAGACAGGTCCAAGAGAATAAGAAGGGATGAGTGTTTAGAATAGCATACAAAATGAAGTGAATTCAAAACAGAGAGAAGAGCAGTTTCAGTAGAGTGACAAGGACGAAAGCCTGACTGGAATTGTGGAAGAATTGAGGAATTAGAAACAAAAGTAGAAACTTGAAAGTAAACCAACCGTTCAAGTAATATTTTAGGAATATGGTAGGGTAGCAAGGAGATAGGGTGAAAATTAGAGACGAGTAATGGGTCGGCGGTAGGTTTCTTTAAAATTGGAATGATAGAAGCATGCTTAAAAGATGAGAGAAAGTTTCAGGTTGAGAGACAGATATTAAAGAAAGTGAGGTAGGGCACCAAAGAATGATAGACTTTGAGGATAAGTGCAGAAGAAATTGGGTCAGTAGGAGAAGCTGTTGGGTGGGCCTTCGCCAATAGGAGAGAAGTGTCAGCATTGGAAAGCCGTGGTTAGAGGCAGAAGAAGCCTGAGTAAAAGAAGTTGCAAGTCTGGGTGAGATAGAAGCTTCAATATCAGATTGGAGGGAAACCACTTTAGAGGAGAAAAATTGAGCGAAGTCAGAGGCAGAGAGATCATAACTAGCAGAGTAGTCCAGGGTGGGAGAAGACAGAAGACGAAAAATTATTTGAAAAAGATGCCTAGGATGGGCAGACTGTGTATGTAGGCAATCAGAAATATAGGTGTTTAGCAGAGAGTGAGCATGATAGGTAATGTATGAATAATAGTCTGCTGTAGAGTTATTCTTGAGCCAGTGTCTTTCAAGATGATGGAGAAAGCAGCGCATAGAGCAAAGATGGGGAGAAAGCCATGGTTGAGAAGGTTTACGAGTGGGAATAAAGGGCAATGTGGGGTATAGGGAATGAAGAGACGGAGAAAGAGTAGAGGTAGCCTCATCAGCTGGTAAAGTTGCAAAAGAGGAGTGAGGAGGACGATCAGAGATGCAAGTAGAAGTAAAGAGTGAAGAGTTAAAGTTACGTAAATCACACCGATAGAACAATCATGTGGAGGCAAAGACAGTGGAACATGAAGAAACTTGAGGAAAAAGTGACACAGGAAGAAGATGGTGATCGGAAAGATAAACTGGGAGTGAGGAAACAGAAGAGGCAGAACAGGAAGAAACGAAAATAAGATCAAGACAGGAACCAGAAATGTGGAGTAGGAAGAGGATAGAGAAAATGGGAATTAAGAATTGAAAGGAAAGGGAGAGTAGAGTGTATCAACAAGAGGTGAAGTTAGAAGTCACCCAGCAGTATTAGAGGGGTGGAAGAAGGAAGAATATAGGAAAGAAGATTATCAATATCCTCGCAAAAGCAGCCAACCATGCCAGGAGATCGATAGATAAGCAAGAAGGAAATAGGATAGGGTTTAGCAAAGATATTGTTGGAAAATTCAAAGGAAGTCTAGGTAAGGAGAGCCAAAGGCGAAGAGATAAGTGAGAAAGAAGGTTGATAAGGAATGCCAGTACCTGTGGTAACCATGAAACTGGACTGACCTGGGTGAACCCCTCCCCCCCAGCCGATGTGCTGATCTTTAGCGAGGCCGGTGCAAAAACACCTAATCAACCGCCAATACCTTTGGGTTGATCCCGTGATGACACTGTGGGCATGGGCATGTTCCAGCACTTGGACTAACCTGCGAGAACAGAGGTGCAAAACTGAATGTCACTGGAGTTTCGCCCGGCCTTATACGAACTGCTTTAATTATGCTCAACCACCACCTGCACTGATGTGCCATATTTGCTGTAAACTGTATTGTGCCAGCAATCAAGCCATGGTATCTGTTTTCAGATTGTTTGTTTATTAAAATCAATATAAATTGTTATATTTAAAAAAAAGAATGCCAATACCCCCTCCTTGAGCAATGGGACGTGGGGTATGACAAAAAGAGGTCTGTGAAGTGGTCAAAGAAGCTATAGTCTCGAAGAGAGGAAAATTGAGAAGTAGAAGGACTGCAACATTGCTACCTACCTTCCAGTGGGACATGGCTGTTATAAGTTCTGATTTGCTGACGATCAGTATGTCTCTGCAGGGTACACAATATGCAAATGAAAAGAATATATATTGATCCTTTATGTACTCACTCTTGTTGCTCAGGCTTTGATGCGATCACATGGCCCTTTCAGTTGGCTGACAGTGAGTGTCTCTGTACAGTTCTGGCTCCCAGCAGATAGCGACCTCCTGGCTTGGTTGGCTGATGGTCCGGTCCACCGTCGAAGATGCAGGGAACCTGAGCCGCCCCGCTGACGGTTGCGCAGGTACTCCTTGTAGTTCCTGGTAAGCAACGTGTAGAGGAAGGGGTTGATGCAGCTGTTACTGTAGGTCAGGCAGGTTACCAGGTGGTTGACATAGATCTCCGTCCGTACTGGGATGCGTGCCGCATCCGGGCTATACAGCGGCACAAGCTGCCAGACCCAGAAAGGCAAGAAACAAGCCCAGAAGGCCAAGACGATGATAAAAATCATGAAGATGACTCTCTGCTTGGGGGATCGCTGCAGTTCCTTGTTCAGGAGGCTCTTTGTCTGTGAGAGCCAGTAGGCCCTGGCCAGCTTTGCGTAAAGGTAGCCAATGATGACTCCAGGGGCTAGAATGCTGGTGGTGAACAGCACTGTGAGGTAGGCCTTGTACTGCTCGTCG
Source organism: Ambystoma mexicanum (assembly GCF_040938575.1). Classification (NCBI taxonomy): domain Eukaryota; kingdom Metazoa; phylum Chordata; class Amphibia; order Caudata; family Ambystomatidae; genus Ambystoma; species Ambystoma mexicanum. The sequence continues at coordinate 1,341,186,768 of NC_090921.1, read as the reverse complement.
CTCCACATCGGGGTGCAGAGCTTCCTGATGGTCCCATCATCCAGACTCCTCTCCTCCTGGTGGATCATCACCATCATGGGCAATGTCAACAAGAAGGAGACCACCCAGATGGCAAGTGCAAGGCTCTTGCGGTAGCCCCGGGAGCGGTTTACAGTGTCAAAAGGCTTAGTGACGGCGATGTAGCGCTCAGTGCTCATGATGGTCAAGATGAAAATGCTGGCATGCATGGTCAGCAGGTCGAGAGTGAGAAGCACCCGGCAGCCTGCCTCTCCAAAGTACCAGTCCTTGACGAAGCTATTGTGGACGATGAAAGGGATGGTGGAGAGATACAGCAGGTCGGCCAGCGCCAGGTTGATGATGTGAACATACATGGAGGTGAAGCTCGAGACGGACACGCACATCACCACGAGGGTGTAGAGATTGCCAGCCACCCCAGCCAGGCACATCAAGGAGAGTATGGCCCCAGTAACCGAGGTCATGATCAGGTCATCGGTAGAGCGATTGGAAGCCGAGTCAAGGCCGGAGAGGTTGCTGGAGCCATTCCTGACATAGAACTCCAGGTAAGGGTCTACGATGACCTCCATGGTTGCTTTTCAGAGGTTCCCTATCAAAGATGCTCAGCTATTCGGTTCTAGAATGGTTGTCACGTGACTACAATGGGCGAATGGGGCTACGGAATAACTGGGTATGCCACTGCCAGGAATATGGCTCCGTTCTTCTGTCTAGAGGCAATACGTTTGATGGACACTGCCTCAGACGTCCACAAATCCCAGGACACGCGTACTCCCACCGTCCACTGGCTCTGTATGGATTGTGGGATCTCCTCCTGATCCTGACGCTTTTTCAGAAAATGAAACTTGATTCTTGTGCGTTTAGGCGCATGTCACAGCCTCAGGTGTGAATGGGTAACTTTACGTGCCCAGGCGAGCCCCCGTTGTGGAACGCTGGTCTCGTGAGAGAGCATGCATGATCACACTCAACCACCAGCAAACATGAAGCGACAGCCTGCTCATGCCACAAAGGGGGGCTTCACAGATGTCCCTCAGCACGGCCAGGCCTGGTCTTCGCCTTCAGCAAAAAGACGGGGAAATTAAGGGGGAAGCGTCCAAATTGTATGCAACGGCCGCGCCGGCAATATTTATCCAACGTCTGCCTGGCTGGTATGGCGAGACCGAATACTCATGCCGAGAATCTCGTTGTTAAATAGTGAAATCAGTTGGAGGTGACAGACTGTCCAAAAATGCCCTCATCTGGCGGGCAAATACGCGGAGCCGCAGGTGGCCCTGATGGACTTCGCTGCTGTTTCTAGTCTCGCCGCGTGACTTCTGGGGAAAGGCGCGCGCTGCTCGCGACGGCGGCTAAGGGAGTGCACTGACGTATTTCCAAAAAGTGCCTCTTCTTGGTCTCGCGCTGGAACTAGTTGAGCGACTGTACCATTTGACGGGCTGCCAACGTCATTCTGACCCCCAGCCTTGGGGTGTGTGCGTCGATACCTCTGTGTCCCCTGGCGTCTGGAGGAGACCCCCGCGGCCCGGGAATGGAGGGAGAGCTCCGTGGGTTGTCTGTCCGCTGCCCGCTGCCGACCACTGCGGCCCGGTCTTCCCAGCTCGGGCTTCTGCGGTCATCTGTCGCGACTCTCTGCTTGCTTGTATGTTTTCTTGCAGTTGGGATGTGAATTCTCGTATGTTAACATTCCATGCACCCTGCTAACACTGGCATTTCAGGAGCTCTCTGCAAACAGGCCCCTGCCGCCTGCCCCCACCTTTCTGGGTCATTCCCTCTTTCGGTCTATTTCTCAATCTATACTGTTTTCGGTGGCTTTTCCTTGCCTGCATTGCTATTTCTCAGCTGTCTGTTTAGTTCTCTCTTCCCGACTTACTTTTCGCTCAGCTTTTCCCTGTCACCTTTTCTCTTCGTTTAACTTGTTTCTGTTTTTTTAGCTGTCTTTCATTTTCTCTCTTTTCTTTCTTTATCTCGTTCTATGTATCGTTCGCATTTTTTGTCTCACTCTATGTCTGTTTCCAGCTTTCTAGCTTGCTTTCTATAATTGATTTTCTCTGCTCCCTCACTCACTCTCGCCTTGTCATATTTTAGAATATTTCTGTACTTTCTCTTTTGTATTCTTCTGTTCATCTTATTTGGTTCTGAAGATCTTTTTTTGTTTTGTTTGGCCCTCCCTTTCCGCCTCCTTGTCTCCGCATGTCTTTCCATCTCTCACTTCTTTTTTACTTCGTTTTTTTTGTTTCTCTGTCTTTCTTTCATCTTGTTTTTCATTATTTTGGTCTTTTTCTTTCTGTCTGCTATCCTTCCTTCCTTTTACGTCCTTCCGCTATTTCTCCCACCCCACAGACCCCCCCATGAAAAACAATAAAGGTGAAATGTCCAATTTTGGAACTGAATGTTCCAGGGAAAACATTTGTAGTGGTTCTTGGAATTTAAAACGTGCACACCTTTTAACTTTTTCAAAAACACTATTAGAAGATAATATCCTCTGTTGGTTTTGTATGTGTGATGATTTTATGAAAGGCAATGCCATTCACCCTGTGAAATTTGGGGGGGGGGGGTTATGTAAAGCCGATTTAATGAAATGTACATATTTCACCTTGATATGCTAATTTCTTGCGACGTCACTTACCATCGCGTGTGTTGATGAGTCCCCCACTTTAATTTTTAGGACGTGACCCCTGCCCCGCTTATTTGCATATCCGTCTGCCCCAATTGTGTAACCCCATCACTTCCACCCCTCAACTCTTTTTCACTCTTGAGACCTTCCTGTGACTGATGTCCCCTCTTGCTCGTTTTCCCATTTGTTTGATTTCGCATGTTCCTTTCCCCGCTCACGCCCTCCTCTCTCCTATCGAATGTACACCCTTTCACCCTTCCATACTCGCGCTAGACGCGTCACAGTGGCTCTTCCACCCCCTGCTTCAGCATAACCCCTGTTGTGAGGGCCGCATTGGTTTCCATTGGCAGTGCGTTGCGGTCCGAGAAACCAGAGCTGCAATGCAGACTCATTCCTGAGTCATGCCGCGTGCAAATCACCCCGTGCTTTATTAGCTTCAATGCACTTTACGTAAAGCTGGGAAGAGAATGTCGTTTTTTTTCTTTCTAAAAGTTCACTGAGAATCCACTTTTAAGATTTACGTCTGCGTAACGACATATACGAGGAATAATCAAAATTGTACTACTTTTTATATTAAGACATGTAAAGGCGAACTCTCCAAAATATCCACTGTACCCAATTTATGAAGCAGGATAACATGAACCCAATGTATGCAGGTTTACCAACATAACATTACAAACATTATTTAACAATTTAGACTTTTGAGAATATCCTTAAAAAAAGATCTGGGGCTACACTAATGTTGGGACAGTCTCGACTCGGGACCAGCTAGCCTTTGGGTTGTATTGGGGCCTACAACCAAAAGACCCGGTGCTACAGCCCCCCAGCCCACTCCTAGCAACACCTCTGAGAGATACCATCCACCATACCACAACTCTTATATTTAAAGATGACTCTTCCATCAGTAGGATAGACTCATAACTATAAGGTTTTCATACAGGGATGCATATCCTAAATGCAGCCGCTGTACTGCAGACACTTGGCTGCCAGTCACTGCAGCTATCAAATGGGCACCTGTGACCCCTGTACCTGCCACTGGTACCGCAGGCACTGCGATCAGGATTCTGATGCAGCAGGGCAAAGGTACACACTATGCTTTTCCCATAGACCTTATGAAAGGAGACTCTGAGGGCCCAATTCGCAAGGAGGTGTTAAGTACCAAAAAGGTAGCAGAAAGCATTGGTAACGTTTTAGGTACTTAACACCTATTCTGAAGGTGGCGCATTGTTCTGAAGTCGGAATGAATGCGCCACTTTCGGAATATGTGTGCCGGTTGCTAGGAAGTGCAGAAAGCTAACCTAGCAACCGGCAATTTCAGAATCTTTCATTTTCGATGCCCATTCTCGTGGCACTCCTCCACTTTTGAAAAAGCAAAAAAGTGGAGCCCATATATGGTATCAAAATGGTACAGTGCGGGTCGCTGTTGTGGAGGAGTGCCACGGTTGGTAGTATGACAAGCCCCCAGCTTCACTGAGGGGCCACTCAGCAAAGCTGGGGGCTTTGATCTAATTAATGTGCCTTGCGCTCCTTTACCCAGCCGTCATTCGCACCATTGTGCTGGTGCGTGGTGAGATATATGTATGTATGTATATCACAGGTGATATATATCCTCGGTAGCACTTTCGTTAAATTTGGAATTACCTCGCTATTTACCGAAACTGCTGCTGGATCGTAATCAGCCTGTTTTCTACAAAAACAGGCGGATTGCAGACAGTCCATGAAATTTGGTGTGGGTGAATTGCGCTGACGCCCAGGCCCACTTCAGAAAAAACATGGTTCCTGGCCTTCAGGAAAAGACGCAGTGAAGCGTGCTGTTTAGCATGCTCACTGCTCCTCCATGAGAATCGGGCCCTGACTGGCAGATTACCCTTTGAGAGATGGAATTACTGCATCATCTTTGAATTAATTAAAATCAGAAAAGCCAGGGCTTCTACAACCTTGCCAAATGGAAATTCTAAGCAGTCACACAATTAGCCCAGTCACTCCGTTGCACGTCAAATCTCCCTGTCTGGATTTTAGAATCCCTCATATAGAAATAAAAATAAAAACGAAACTTTTAATGTGATGCAAATAATTATTTCGAGCTGTTTCATAAAAATGGCTTCAAAAGTTGGCATTGGTTTTTAAAAAAGGATTACATGCTGATGGATTGCTGCTTTCCGTCTCACAATGCACACTCAGTTTTTAATATCAAGAATAGGATGGTAGTTTGTTTATTTAACACACTTCTGGAGTTTACAATGCAGCAATCCATCAGCATGCTGCTAAACACCTGAGCGTCCTTTTATGAAGTGAAATCCTGCATATGGAGCTGCCTTTCACACTCTGCACTTGTCATAAGAGTGTCCTTGTGAATATGCAACTCACCTTACTACTTGCCACAGCTCCAAGAGGAAACAGGTCTCACCGCTGTTACGCGCGCCCCAAAAGTACGTTTTACCGCCCATCTCTTGCCCCTTTAGCCCACAGGCTGATAACTTTGCCGACCCCACACCTCCCTAGCTGCAGCCAATGCCATCGGCATTGTGCAGCAGGCCAGCCACCTTCGTTGCTGCCTGACTTCTCCCAACCCTCTGTCCACCCGCCTTGAGCCCTGATTGGTATTCCTCAGGGTCAGCTACCCAGAAAGCACACCGGCCCACTAGCAAGCCGCTGAAGTGTGGCCCAGCCTTTTCGCTACAGCTCTGAGAGGAAGCATGTCTCACTGTTGCAACCCATGCCCCAAAAGTAGGTTTTGCCTCCCATCTCTTGCCCCTTCAGCCCAAAGGCTAATAACTTTGTCGACCCTACACCCACCTAGCTGCATCCAACATCATCTGCGTTGTGCAGCAGACCAGCCCACTTTCCCTGCCGCCGCCTTCAACACACCCTCTGAGGGTCTCCCACCCACCCCCACCCAGCCCTTGTTGGTGTTACCTGACCCAGGAAGCACAATGCATGTATAGGTGAGACACAAGGCAGCCTTACCCAGGTATCCAGCAAGGGCAGAGGATAAGGGCAATTCCTATTTGCCTGTTCTCCTGCTGCCCAGTCTTGCACCGCAACTGCCCACTGACCCATGGCACCACAAAGAGGTAAGCAAGGGATGTCGTTAATGTCGATATTAAAATGTTGCTACTGTAAAGTGTGCTTCGATTTTGAGTTCTGTTGCCTTTCAATTTTGCCACTTTAAATGCTCCCACTTTGAGGCCTCCCCACTTTGAATTTTGCCACTGCAAAGTTTGCATCAATTTTGAATTCTTCTGCCCTTGTTTATTGGCACTTTAAATGCTCTCACGTTTAGGCAACTACACTTGGAATATTTCCACTGTAAAGTTTGAATCCATTTTGAGTTATCCTCTCCTTTGAATTTTTGCCGCTTTGATTTTACCACTGTGCAGTTTGCATCCATGTTGAGTTCTGCTGCATTTGAATTTGCTGTTTTGAATGTTCCCACTTATTCTGCCACTTTGAAGTTTGCATCCATTTTGAGTTCTGCGACTTTTGAACTTTGCCACTGTGAGGTTTCACCGCATTGAATTATGGTACTGTGACGTCTGTACCCATTTTGAGTTCTGCTGCCTTTGAATTTGTCACCTTGAATTTTTCCACTGTGAGGTTTTCATCCGTTTTGAGATCATCTTTAAATTCTGGAGCTGTGGTGCCTCTCACCACTTTGAATCTTCCTTCCGTGAGCCAAGCAGGAACAGTACCGATTTGGTTCTATGCTGCTTTTCAATTCACACTAAAATGGAAATGTTTTAGTGTAGACCGCATAGAGGAACCAACCAGACAAGAACTGCACTGATTTGTTTTGTCACCGGTTTCAGATCTAGCAATACCAAGGTGCAGCTGTTTAGGTCTATTCAGATCCCATACCTGCCCACACAGAACTGTACTGATTTGGTTTTCTATTATTGAACTCTCCCACACTATTATCATTCCGATTTGGGTCTCGGCTGAAAAAGAACAAGAGTCTGAGACCAGATGGCATATCGTCCTCATTAAAGCAATGTCATCTTGGATAATGAAACTTTTAGTTGAACTTTTTAATGCAAACAGAAAAGGATCAGATATCCCCAATCAAATGAGAGGGGCAAGTATTGCATTAATTCCCAAACCAAGGAAGGAACCATAATTATGCCAATCCGATAGACGAATTGTGCTCCTTAATTTAGATATTAAAATATTCAAACACATTTTAGCGTATGGATTCAGGCCAGTCAGTGTTCATCACTCAAAGAAGCACCTTTGAAGAAGGTCTGATGGGGGAAACCATCTGGGGCCTGGAAAAGAAGGCGAGTTGATTACTGAAGCACCAACAGTACTATATTTCCCCCTTTGACTTCACAAACACACCACAAGTTATCACAGTCAGTTCCAGAGTTCCACCAGCTCCGTAAGAAGCAAAAGACACTACAATATTTAGGCAATTCTCACCTGAGTAATCTCCTCATTACAGCGTACGCCTGCCTGATGATACACATTGAGTGAGCCAAGTACAGATCCCATGCCATGTCCAAGCCACCGACCAAACCCAAGGGCCAAGGTAATAAATCCCTCTTACAAAAATATGCTGACAAACATCCGGTCACAGTTATGGCACAAATATATACGGTTTTCTGCAACCTGCAGACAGCATAGAATCCATAGCAACAAAGCAAGGCTTACAGAGCCTTCTGCAGGAATTAAAGCAAGAAACAAAGGGAGTGCAGAGAAACTCTCAAAATTGACAGCTGATCTGGATAAACATGTTAAAGCGATGGAAACACGTTTGGACGTGGCAGAAAACACAATTTGTAAACAGGTATATCACCAAGAGGAATTGACGATTTGTGTGACAAGGCTGGAGGAACAAATGGAAGTGATATGCACACACCAAGAGAATGCAGAATAGCACCCGTCGCAATAATATTCGCCTGCGAGCGATCCCTAAAAAGGTGCCGGACCAGAAATTGGAAGAATATGCTCAGAGACAGTTCAGTCAGATTTCGGATCTAGAGGATTCGCCTGAAATCGTGCTCAACAGAACTCGGTCTTCTCAACCTTCCAGCAGAGGGGAAATCTCCTTACGGACGTCTTGATGAGGTCAATTTCGACCAAATGAAGGATAAGATCACGAAGAGAGCCAGAACCACCAAAGCACTTCAATTCCACGAAGCAACCATATCTCTATTTCAGGTCCTATGACAAAAAATGTTATGCAGGAGAAGAATATTTAACTTGATAGCTCAATGGCTACGTGAGAAGAATATCACCTATTGTTGGGGCTTCCCAACAAAGCTTTTGGTCACCATTAAGCGGCAATGTCGGGGTGATTTCCCGGGGGTCGGCAGGGCCGTCCATGGACTCTGGGGTTAGGGAGGCCCCAACTCCTCCCACAGTCCCCAATGAGTATGAGACACACGCAAGAGCAAGGCGTTACTGCTGTTTATTAGATGAAACAGCAGGGATAAGTTCTGGGATCACAGGTCATCCGGGAACACATCTCACAAGAGTAGGCTTGCAGGCCCTTTTTCTGCGTGCGTGACACCTTATCGTGCCTCACCTGGAAAACTTCCCCCAAAACCTAACGCCACCTCGGGTTGGCTCCCCGAGTAATAGGGTTAGCATAGGTACGTATAGAAAGGTTAGTGGTTGGTAGAGATGGAGTCAGGTGGTACGCTTCGGTCGTCCCTAGAAATTGTTACAGCAAAATTGCTACACAGAGAAGGTTAGTGATTGGATAGGTTGTGATGCCGTCAGTAGTTAGCCCCCTGTGTCCTGATTGGTTCATCCGCGAGCCCCCAAGCCTGGGACCATCGTTGTTCCCAGCTCGCGGTGTATCTAGTGTTAGAAACAATGTATGACTATGTGTCAGCAGTGGACAATGGACAGGTCTGCCACTTGCTGCAGGAGCGCTTCTTTCTCACTGTCGTCAGTGTTCAATTTGTCACTTAATTGTTGCAGTCTGTGACCCAAACGTGAGACCCCAGAATTTCCCTGGTCCTTGAGACTTGGCACTGCATAAGGTCAGCCTGGTCACGTGTAGTGAGACTGTGGCGGGAGCAGAATTATGAGCATTTAATTTGTATTTCGGCTCTGAGGGGCGGTTAGCCGCGACAAGTGTAACCTTGGCTCGGGGTGTGCAGCGTGTAAGTTGCAACTTCGTGTCCTTGGCTTTGAGGCCCTCGTTGGGGTTTGTTCTGCATGATCAGCACCTTCCAGCTCCATCCGAGCTGCTCTGGGCCTGTGGTTTCTGAGTTTGCGGCCTACTCTGGTGCTGAGGCCTACTATGGCCTGGTTCGTGGGCGGCGGCAAATGGTTCACAACACGGGGGGTCACATAGGGCAACATGGGTCCTTATACATAAGTGCCTTATGTCGCCATGGTTTTAGTAGCGAGGAAGCATTTCCAAGCATGTACACAAGCTGTTCTTGCGTCTTGCGGTACTGTAGCTAAACCTATGTGAAAAATAACAACGATGCATCAGTGTGTGTAAACGGTCCGTTACGTCATGGTATTGAGTATGTTCTTCGTGTGGGATTGGTGTGGGTATGACCAGTGTGCATGGTGGCACATGTGTTACCGTCCGTTGGCTATGTCGTCACAACATCTCTAACAATGGTGATTTTCATTGTTGCTGTTTTAGTCGAGTTGATCCATATGGTCTATGTCGGCTTCGCCTGAGGTTCCGGCATGTGGCATGATTGATGGGCAGTTTCCCTGGCCCTGTGGGGCGTGGCCACGGTAGACGTTGACATCTGGGGAATCTGTGAGCGGGTCAAATTCCTCTCGTGGTGGGTGCTTAGGCCGTGACTTTCTAGGCCATGGTCTGGATGAGAATCGGGGGAAGGGAACGTCCCATTTTCCCTCTTCAGCAACAATACACCATAACCAACAAGGAGGAAGCCGATAAACTAATGAATACTGGAAAAAATGTTAAAGCATCTGATGGTCAAGAAGCTAATTGTGCTGGGGGTACCCACGTGGAAGGGAGGAAATGTATAGTAGGAACAAGTTCAAAAAGTGAACTGGCACCCAATCTCCAATTGGGGCTTGCAAAGAGAATTCAGATGAAGAGCTCACTCCAGTCAGATACCAGAACTTGTATTCAGAAACTCAAACTAAGGGCAATATTTATTGGGTTCATAGGCAGAAAATACCTTGCCATAGGAGGAAATGTGAAGTGTGAATAGAAATTTGAGAGGGGGAGGCAGAATCCTATAATGTTTGGGCCAAGGATTACACCTGATTAGAGGTTAAGAGAGCATATATGTTATATATTGATTCCGAAGTTATGTTTTTGGTTTATACCTCAACTAAGTGGAGAGCAGGATGTTATCATTTTTGGTCTGTTCATAATTTTCCCTTTTCAGTCCCCCCTCTGGTCGACTTGTCGACCACAAAATTATCCACTCTCTTGTCTCCTCTTACTAGCCATACCTTCGTTATGCCCATCAAGTGCCTGTATCGGTCCACATGATCTTCAAAAGACCAATATATATAAGCACATCCACCAACGCGCTTGTAATAAACCCATTTCCCAACGTAGCTCTTCGGGTTCCTTGGGTTTTCAACCTTAATAGGTGGGGGGTTCAAGTCTGCTTCTACTATTTGTTGGCGCAGTCGTTCACGTTCCTTGATGATAATGTCTGCATTCTTGTTGTCTTCAGCTGGCATTAAGACGTGCATGCCAATCATTTCTCCTGCTGTGCTCTTAGACCTCGTCTTACATACCTTCACCCCTATTATGGCAGCCATTCCTAAAATCACACACCCTGCTACTACTTTGAGGCCGTCTGACAGCCAAGATGGCATCCAGGACATGTAGGAAAACCAGCTGCTGTCCTTCTTTACTCCTTTTGCTTCATCTTCCATCTTGGCATGCATCTGAGCTAGCTGTGATACTGCTTTCGATAATGTACCGTTATCTTCATCGTTGGCAGGGATAAATGTGCAACACGAGCTTCACGCAAACACCTCCTTCCATTGCTGTTAAAAGGTCCAGTACATATCTATTTTGTAGGGCTAACATCCTTATTGCTCTTAATTCTTCTTTTATTACTTTGAATCCGTTCACCATGGAGTTGATGGTCAGCATGAGCTCTCACCTGGTGATCTGCAACCATTTTGCATTGGCGTAGGCTTGCACTCCTGGATGTATGATGGAGGAGAAGAACATTGCTGCTCTGCTGAGTAATTTGTGTGCTGGTGGGATGTCACTCAGGGCTGTCTCCGATTTTCCCCATAGCTAGTTCCCTGTCAATGGTTCTCCTTGTCTCTTGGCAAGTGTGTAGTGGTTTTCCCTTGTTTCCTTCCTACCATCTTCAGTGATCTTTTCCTCCTTTTATTCCCTTCATCCATTTTAGGGAAATGTTCCAATTTGACGTACTTCTGTGGTACCACTAGTGATGGTACTTTGATGTGTACCATAGTACATACTCCATCCCACATTGGCGGTAAGCTGTTGTATGCCCTTGCTCCACAGGCCCAGTAGTGGTCCATCAGTACAGCTGTTCCTGCACCCCCCCTCAGGAAGCTTTACTATTCTCTTGCATCCTTCGTTTGTTCCAACGTCTATTTCTCTGTCATTCTGGTAACACAGTGTCAGTGTGGTCAGTGGGAGTATTGTTATGGGTTCCTCTTCTTTATCTAACCATGTCACCAGTGCTGCACTCTTCGTCCATTCCTTATAGCACTTGTCATTTTCTTCTTGCACTTTCATCACTGGTGACTTTGCCAATGTCAGTATTTTGCTTTCTACAACTCCGTCCACCCATCCATTTTTCATGAATACCTTTCCATATATCAGTATCAGTGGTCTTTCCCAACTCCCTGGTTCACCTGCAACCTCTTTCGCATAACACTCGCATGGTAGGTAATCCAACGTGGCCTCTTGTGTTTCTCCTTTTTCTGGTCCTTCTGCTATATATGCAAGTCCTTTTGTCTGTTGCCATGAGTCATCATACATGGGGAGTGTTTTGATGGAGTGATTCTCATATGGGTACGTCGATCTTGATTTCCACTGGAGTGTCACCCTTTTGCCTTGGAATCTTCCTCTCGTTTGGAATAATGATAGGTATAGGAAGCATTCAGTAGTTGTTGCAGGCACTTCTGTTGCAACAAAAGTTCTGGAAGCGCTCATGGCGTATGGGATCAATTAACACACATAGAAGTTGTCATTTGTCGTGTCCTTACCAATTTTCGACATGTGTTTATACCACAAGTTGTTAGAGACGTGTGCAGATTCTGTGAGATATGTGTCCACCCCATTTACATTGCTGGACATGCTACATTTGTACCTCTTAATGTTTTGCCCCGTACTAGCTGTACCACCTGACACAGTGCTCCTTGCAGGCATTGGGGGGGAGATATTAGTAGTGGGACTGCAGCCACATAGAAAGCATAGTATGCCTGCCAGACAGTGTCAGTAATCAGGCCAGTGGTAAAAAATATACAGAGCATTTTAAGTACAGTTGCTAATACCACAGGCATTCTCACTCTTACCTTTGCTGCGGTCCTGTAGCTACGTTACTTTAGATGATATAGGTGCCCGCCAGAAAATTTCAGAAAATATGCATTATTATTGTTTGTATTTTTATTTAAGCCCTGAGTATTAGGTAATCGTTCAATGCCCAGGCGAAAAGCTCTTCCCACACTTTCCTTACCGTCCTATCTCGTAGGGCTGGTAGTGCTTCGTGGAGGTGTGGAAATGATTGAGGAATTATCATAAGAAATGTATTATAATATACACGAATCCTTCTTCGTTTTAAATGTTTTGGCCTTTTTATAACATATACAAACTGGTGTAACAGTGCTTCTGGGGTGTTATCGTCTGCGGGCAGCTTTTACCCCTGGGCAGTGACCTTTGTTTCTGTTTTATATGTACCTTTGAATTTTTATTGCAACCATAATAACAATATGCAATTCCTGCATGTGCGAGACAAAAAAAAAGAGAGCATGCACGTGTTTACACAGTGTTGTGTATATTACAGATACTCTTGCCAATGTCCTTTAATGGCTGGTGGCCAGGGAGTGGTGTTTTAATGCTAAGTATATTTGTTTTGTTGGGACCTTGTAATCATAGGGTGGCCTATGGGGCGCTGATTGTTTGTGCCTTTTGGGGCATTTTGATCTTGGGCTGCAGCTATATCCGGTGTTGTTGCTGAAGCCTTGGCCCTTTCGCTGAGGAGAGGGTGGGTCAGTGCTTTTCAGGGCTTGATGTCCTGTATATGCATCCAAGCGTCCCTGCCCCTGAGCTTCACCGCCCTGGGGGCTACTTTCTCAACCAGATAGGGACCTGTGAACCATGGACTACGCCACGTCTGCCGAAAGTTCCTCAATAGTACCTTGTCTCCCTCTTTCACTGTCCACTGTGTAGGCTGTTCCTTTTCCTCGTTGGTGGCTTCTCCTTGATCATTCTTCGACCGGCCCTATGCCCGTTTGATCTGTTGAGGGATAAAAGAAGCACTAGTAACCAAGGAAGAGACATATTCGTGCATTTCATTACCAAAAACAGTACTGGTTGTTTGGCAGTCGGGTGTGGCCCTTGATGGTGGTGTGAGTGCGAGGTGCATTTGATGCCCAGTCACCACCTCGTGGGGTGTGAGGTGGTGGTCTGACCCTGGTCTATTCCTTAATTCAAACAAAGCCAAGGGAAGGCAGTACAGCCAACTCTTCTTGGTTGTTTGCTTAATTGTTGCTATTTCTTCCTTTAGGAGGCCATTGAGGCATTCGTAGACGCTGTTTGCTTGAGGGTGGTACGCACATGCAAACGTATGCTTTATCCATACGAGGGTGGTTACATGTTGGAACAGTTCGTTAGCGAAGTGGGGGCCGTTGTCTGACCTTAATACTTCGCATACCCCCCACCTCGGGAAGACCTCCCCCACCAAGAACTGTGCTGCTCTGAATGCGTCAGCATGGAGCATGGTCCAGCCTCGATCCATCGTGAGAATGGACACACCACTACAATCATGTATCTTTAGCCTTGACATACATTGAACATGTTGACGTAGTGAATGTGGAGGTGTAGAAAGGGTCCTTCAAGCGGGGGTATGGTACCTTTGATCACTTGCAGCGTGTGACCGGCCGTAAATTGCTGGCATGTAAGGCAATTACTGATGAAATTAGTGACATGTGAGTTTAACTCAGGACAAAACCAGTTTTCTTTTATTTGTGCTGCAATTACCTCTTTCCCTGTATGCGTGGGATGGTGCGATTGGGTCAGGGCTATTTTCAACAGTACTAGGGGCATCACCACTTTCCCTGTATTGTTCTGGTGCTATAATGCATCTGTGTGGGACATGGTACACCCTCTTCTTACCCACAGCTCCTTTTCTGCCATTGGTGCTGCTGCCTGTAGCTCCATGACCTGTGTCTCTGGGATGTGTGTATACCCATCCTTCATTGGTAGTTATCTTACCCCCCCTTTTCTTTTTCTTTTTCTGGGAGGGTCCATATTTCACCAAAGTATGCAGCATATTTAGCATGGATATCAGCTGTTTCGTTACCTCTTGCTATTGGGTTGTTACCATTGGAGTGAGCCTGACACTTCACAAGTGCTACCTCTTCTGGGTAATTAATCACTTCAATTAGTTTGGCCAGTAGGAGAGCATGTTGTACTGGAGTACCATTGGCTCTCTGAAATCCTCTCCTTTCCCATTTTATTAATCCTGAGTGTACTGTTGAGGTTACATATGTACTGAGTATATTGTTATTCTTTTGTCATTTCCTTCTTCTAGGGCCAAGATAAGGGCTACTAGCTCTGTGGCTTGGGCTGAGTAGTGCTGGGGTAGTTTTACACATCTTACTGGAAAGAAGGTCAATACAGCTGCTCCCGTACTTCTTATTCCATTACTTTGGTCAATAGTTGATGACCCATCTATGTACATAATCTCTCCCCCCTCTAAGACATTTCCCTATACTTTCCTAGCCCCTGAGTAATTTTCACTTGCTTCTGGGCAGTCATGTGAGTATTCTCCATTTACTGCTTCCTCTGCTATAAATCGTGCTGAATTTACATTAGTGCATCTCACTACTGTCAATTCTGGCCTGGACAAAATTATCTCATACCCTGATGCTCTTTGTGTTGTCAGTGTGGACTTTGGTTTGGTCAATATTGCAAAGAGGGCATGTTCCACATACAAAATAGTTTGGCATCCCATGGTAATGGAAGATGATTTTTCAACTGTAAATGCTGCCGCTGCTAGACTTTATTTGCACGGGAAATGTCCAATCATTACTGGCTCCAAGTGTCCACTGTAAAACACCACAGCCTTGTGCCCCATGCTTGTCCTTTGGGTCAGTACTGCTTTCATTGCTGCAGTGTCACAGTGTGAGAAAATGTAGAGCTCCTTTTCATAATTGGGTGTGGCCAGTACCGTTGCAGTTGAAATAGCATTTTTTAATTCATTGAATGCATCTGACATTTCCTGTGTCCATTCCAATTTCCTCTGCCCCCTCTGTGCCTCTCTGAGTGCCTCAAGCAGTGGTCCTATGTATGAGCTGTAATCAAAAACTCACGCTCTGCAGTAATTGCACAGGCCAAAGAACTGCTGCAATTCTCTCACTGTTTACAGCTGTGGTGTGTTGTTTTATTGCCAGTGCCCTTTGTGGTACAATGTTCCTTCCTTTCTGTGAAATGATCTGTCCAATGTAGAGTACTTGCTCTTGGCAGTATTGTAGTTTCTCCTTGTCAACTTTGTATCCCTTCTCAGCTAGGACTGTGAGCATTTTCACTGAGTCTCTCCTGCCCTTTTCCTCAGTGGTGCTGCATATTATTATACCATCTATGTACTGCAGCACCGTGCTTTCCATCTCTATGTTTCCCAAATCCATTTGTATCGCTCTGTTAAAGATGGACGGTGACTCACAGTACCCTTGGAGTAGCCTAGTGTGTTTCCATTTTGTGTTGCAGTATGTGAAACTTGTTAGGTCTTGTGACTCGGGGTGCAATGGGATGGAGAAGAATGCATTTTTGAGGTCGATCACAGTAAACCGTGATGCCTCCGCTGGGATCCCATACAGTATTGTTGCTGGGTTGGCTGCAACAGGGTACTCTGCTTCCACAATGTGGTTGAGAGGCCTTAAATCCTGGATGAAACGCCATGACCCTCCCTTTGCCTTGCGCACGGGATACACTGCTGTGTTACATGGTGACTACATGGCACTAGTATTCCTCTGTCAACTAACGCAGATATTGTCTCATATATCCCCTCATCAGCTTCTTTGGATAGTGGATACTGCTTCACCCTGGGCAGCATTGCCCCTTTCTTCAGCTTTATTTTCACACCTCCAATGCTTTTGATGCAACCCACGTCATAGGGACTAGTAGTCCATAACGATGTGGGTACCGCAGCTAAGTCTTCCTCATAAAATGGTACATGGTAGGGCAGGGTGCTTCCAGCGCCATTGGCATCTTTTGGGCTACGTCTTTGAATGTTACCTTCAGCCAAATGTAAACACTCATGTCAAACACCATTTCCCTCCATCTCCTTCCTCATCGGAGAACAGTTCCTCATCTGATACCTGCGTAAGCCTGCATCCTTCTGCCAACGCTATCACTGCTCTCCAGGCCTTCCCTTCCCCATCGTGTGCATGTACTGCAATGTAGTCTGCCTTTGCAACAATACTCTCCACTTCCACTGATATTATTGCTCCTTCCTCTTCGTCAGTGGATGTCTCTGGCCTGAATAGGTATGCTGCAGGTCTCCTCCATATCTTGCCCTCTATTTCCGATAGCCACGCTATTGCCATGTCTGTCCCATATTGAAAAAGGTCCCTGTCCACTGGCTCTGCCCTTATCACTTTCTTGCCACAATAAGCCTGTAGTATGTGTTGGGCTGTAAGAATGTTTATGCCTGGTGTGGAGCACACTATTCCCTTGTCAGTAAAAGAGATAGTCCTGTTCAATCTGCTCATGATGTCTCTTCCAAGAATATTTACTGGTGATTGCTTTAAATATAACAATGGTAGAGATAAGTCGTGCTCCCCAACAGATAAGGAGATGTTATCAGTAAAAGGAACCAGCCCTTTAGCCCCAGAGAATCCTTGAGTGTGCATGGCATCGCCTGACAGTTTGAACTTTCCTACCCTGATGCAAGACCTAGTTGCACCTGTGTCTACTAAAAAGGAAAATGTTTTGTCACCTATCGCCATTTTATGCGTGGTTCCCCCGCAGGGTTAGGTGTTACCGACAGGATGGGATACAGCAAGGATGTCTGTGGGCTGTCCTATTGGGGGTACAGTGATTGTCCGTTCCCTGTGTACGGGTTGTACCTCAATATTGTCACCCTCCCCAAATGTGTTTGTTGCATTGGTTCCTCTGCAGGTTGTTTTTTACTGTCCTGTATCTGTGTTAGTTGTTGAACTGTCTGAGCTTGTTGTTGTTGTGCCGTTGTCATTTGTCGCTGTGCTTGCTGCTGTGCCAGTTGATGTTGCTGTGTGTATTGAAGCTGTGGCGACATTGGTTGTTGTTGTATTTTAGTCTGTGCCATCTGTTGTTGCGGTGTCTGTTGGTAATACTGCTGTCCCCCATTGTATCCTTGTTGCCCCTGCTCTCCCCATCCTGCTTGTGCCAGCCTTGCCCTTCATGTGCGTGACACGTGCCCTACCACTCCACACGTCGAGCATGTTGGAGGTTCTCGTGCTTGCCATGGGTACCCCCCAGTGTTGTCTAAGTACCCCGATTGTCCATATGTGTTGTACCCTCGGAACCCTCCCCCTTGTTGTGGTGTTGTTGGTCCAAATCCTTGCCCTCTTGTTGTCCTGCCTTTTCCTCTATAGTTGTTTACTTGGCCGTTTCCCATTTGTGTGTATCCACCCCCCACCTGAAGAGCATAGGAGTGTTGTGCTGTATATGGTGGTGGCATTTGTTGTGTTGTTATCTGTGCTGGCTGCATTTGTGCTACTGAGTGCTGTTGTGACGCGTCTGGTGCTTGTACAGCTTGTGTGGGGCCTGTTATTAGCGCACCTTCCATTGCATATTTGGACAGTTTCTTTTGTACCATTTTCGCTTTCTTTGCTTTCCTACCCTCTTCCTTCTGCTTCAACTTTTTCTGACATAGGGCCTCATCACGACTTGGGCGGTAACGGTAACGCTATTAGCGCGGGGCTATTAGCGCGACCGCCATAGCCTCTGGTGCTAATAGCGCGGGATCACGACTTTGGCGGATTTGGGAGTCCCCATTGAGCCCATTCGGGAATGCCCCGCCGGCGGTAATAGCGCAAATCTTTGGCGGATTTCCCCCCAGCTAAGAGCTGGGGGGAAATCCACCGAAGCCCTGATTTGGCGAACCCTTAAATCCGGCAGTAATAGCGCTACTGCCAGATTTAAGGGTTACCACCCAAGTCGTGATGAGGCCCATAATCCGCAGTGGTGCACTATTGTTAGCAGTATTTCTGGCCATGCCTTTGCTTCCATTCCCTCTAATTTCTTTAATTGTCTTTCCACTTGCTCTGGGAGGCCCTGTATCAGTATGTGGTAAAAAAAAATGCTAGCGTCTTGTCCCACGGTTCCCGAGTTTCCAAGCGGCACTTCTCTTGAATTTCTTGGATGTAATTAACAGGGTCTTCATTTTCACGCATCTTACGTGATGTTATTGCTCATATGTCTGACGTGTCTGGGTACTGGATTATCAGTGCCAGCCATAATGCGTGTCTGCAGTTTGCAAATGGTGTCCCATCATGTGATGTGTCGTTAATGGTCCCCCCTGGGAATCCCGCCCTTTTCCAGATGTCATCTTCTGCGTCACCCAATATGGAAATTAACAACCCCTTTACATCGCCCACTGCTAACTTTAGCCCAGCAATTTGTTTCTCCATTTCGTATATCCATTTCCCAGCTCCTCCACTCAATGATGGCAGTCTGCATTTAATGTTTTCCTTATCTGCATGCTTCCATGGAACGTATTGTGGCCTTGCTCCCCCTCTCTCTCTCTAGTAATGGCATTTGTGTGTGTTCTCTCATCTCCCCTGGTGTGCGTTTGTGTGGTGTTATATGTGTGTATTCGCTATCCTCTTCCACGTCAGAAAGTTCCTCAAAGTCAGTAAGGTGTTGTGTAAGCCTATTCTCTCCTTTGGTCACATGTCCCCTCCGCTTATCTACCTGGTCCTTGCTATGTGGCATTGTCAGCTCATCCATTCTACGTCCTGGGAGGTCCCTAAGTCTGTTAACATATGGCGTGTGTTGTACTGGTGTTATTGGTTGCCGTTGTGCCCTTTCTCCTTGTTGTCTATTATTCGCCCTTTACTACCTCTCCCTTTTCTTGCATGTTGCACTCCCACGATGACCCGTAACATGTGCGTGTTATGTATAGTTTTCTTAGTCCTTCCCCAATTCCATCGCTTTGTCCTCCACGCAATCCTTCTTCTTCCTCACTGCAGAATCCGTCCGAGAATGCCAATCGTGTAGTTATGCCTTTCCCCCCTACTATTACTGTTTCTAAATCTATGTCAGCGTACTCACCTGTGTTTCCTGTGCCTCCCTGCGCTATCGGCACTTCCTCTGTGTTATTCGCGGGTGCCTTACTCTTATGTGCCTTGCTTGATCCTCTTGGTCCCGTATTTTCGTGTTTATTCCCTTCATTCTTCATCTCTGCTCGTGCCCCTTACTTCTTTAAGCACCCTAATATCTCTATCCTTTTCATACCATGCCCTGCCCTCCTTTTCCAGTAAGATCTCTAGTATTCTCCCTTCCTCATACTTATGTGCACTTTTGCTATAATCTTCCTTTTCCATAGCGTCATCTTCCTGTCGTTTTCTTCTCACTCCTCTTCTTTCCTCCTAAATTCCCGCTGCTCCATGCGTGCTACCCTCTCTGCAATCCCCCTTAGTCGGTCTTCCTCCTTTTTCTTTTCTATCTCTTGTTTGTTTAATTCTGCTCTATCACCCTTACCTCCCGTCCTCTTCCCCTGTTTCTCACGTTCCTCCTGTTTCAGTTGCCTGATCAGTACACTCCGTGCCTCCCTCAGTTCTGCCAGCTTTTCCTCCAACATCACCTCCCCCGCCCTTGTCATCCTCCCATCTTCTGCTGTACCTACCTCACATCTTCCTTGTGCCCCTCCGTCTTCCTCCTTCTCTGCCCTGATAACCGCTTCTTCCTCCTCTTCTGTTAGTTTCCCCCGTAGTTTGAGTAACACTTGGGCGGCTATCCATTCGTCTTGTCCTACATTTGCAAAGTCTATATGTGTGTTCTGTGCACTCCCCGTATTCACCTGTGCCTGCTGTGCGCCTGTGGCGATCCCCACACCCCGCCCCCTTTGGTAATTATCTGCTGGTGCATACGGTGGTGGGCTAAACATATGGTTTGAACATCCTTCTGCAGCTGTCAACTGCAATCGTGCCTCTTCTCTAAGTTCTTTTATTGGGTACAGCCCTTCTGTTTCCTTCGTTACCTCCTTAGTTATGGGTGTCTAACCTTTGCCTTCCTGTTTTACCTCTGCTACTGGGTATGACACTTCCGATTCTTCCTCACTTTCCTCCATGCTGGGAGGTGCTGGGAGGTGCCGGAGGCGCGCTGCCCTCGCCCTCTTCTTTCAACTTCTCCTCCTTCACCCCCTGCATTGTTAACATCCTGTCACCCCAGGTGCGCATCCCTGAAACAATTTCCAGAGATTGAAAACGTCTAGGTGGTTTGTTATCTTCTTTCCTTTATATGTGTTATGTAGATACGCTAGGAGTGAGTGTTGAGTGTACATATCAAAGCTGCCGTTGGGCGGCCATGGTATCCTTATCTTATTGTCTGGTCCTTGTGTCCATTCGATACTGTATTTTACTATTTTATCTCTATGCAGTGCTAGCGTTGCGCATATACTTTGAAGTGGTGTTGTTAGTGTGCTGGCCCTATACCCAGCCCCTATTCCATAATACACAGACATTATTAAAACTTTACTTTGTTGCCACCACTGTTACCTGGCCCCGTAACCTGGGGTCTTACGATTTTCCGCTGCAAGGAAAGCAATTGTATTACAATACTGTTTGCTGAGCGTCACCGCCCTCCCTTCTTTTCCTGTAGCGTCCCTTTCCTTACACTTCACTTCCCAATGCTAGGGCCCCTTTCGGCCCGTGGCGCGGGAAGCCCCCCTATGACTTTGTATCCCGTGCGGCGTGCTTTTGAGCCGCCCCGCCTTTTCCTGCGCCGCCGCTACTCGGCGCGCCTTCAATCGTGATGCCAACTCCTTCCCCTTTCCCTTCTCGTTCCACCACCAACAGCGTCCCTGTTCTCCCATTCTCTCTCCCACTGTTTTCCACTACCTCCCGGAGCTATCCCTTGATCAAGGCAGGCTGGCATTCTCTGTGCGTGGCCGACTCTCCCCTTCACTCCTCCCTTCACCACGTGCCCCCGCTCCATTCGCGATTCAGAAAACACAGCGTAATCCTATGCAACTCTATGAGTGATGTCACCAGTTCTAAGACAGTTGGATACAGGTACGTACAAGTACAACAAGGAAATGAGATGCGCGCTAGTTTTACAATGTTACTCCCCACAATCCCCACAGCTGTCTTCCCACCACGCCTGGAGTGGAGTATTCATCAATCACTTCATTATTATAGCAGACTGCACACGCTGCGTTGCCTCGCGTGTGATACGCTCCCGCACTGGGGAACTTAACCAGTCCACTATCTTCCGCACCGAGAAACAATCAAGTTACCTCAGCCAGGGATACGTCATCTATTCACCGAGCTATAACACTCAACCAATAGGAATCCTCATCTACTCATCTATCAAAAACGTCAATTCGTAGGAATGCCACACCCCCGTCTGCACAGGTGCCCACGATCAAAACCAATCAGCGCGATTCACCAGTCGCATGTGGGTTCCTTAAGTCCCACCCTACTCACTCTGCAATACTATACGAGGCGGCCCTCGTGCCTGTCCCCACAATACTTCGCATCAACTGCCGCTCAGTTGCCAAAATCCTTCTGGCCACACTGTAAAGCCACCCACCACCCTCATTACAGTTCCTCCCACCACCCGCACAACTTTGCATTGCTGGTTGTGTGTGCCACACTCACATCGGTTTTTGCCTGCCAGTGCCGCTCGGCTGCGGGTACTCCTCCCAATCTGCTCGCCACCTCCCCTTGTCTGTACCACGTCTGGACACTCGCCAACCGCGGGCAGGATACTTCTCAAGTTGGCTCCAGATGGCCACTCTCCGGATTACGCTGTCCGGTCGTCTCGCAGTTCCGCGATGGTCCTATAGTCCTCCAAGTGGGGCAACGGCGGAGGTGGCTGGTGAGGCCCCAACTCCTCCTGCAGTCCGCAATGAGTATGAGACACACGCAAGAGCAAGGCGTTACTGCTGTTTATTAGATGAAATGGCAGGGATAGGTTCTGGGATCACAGGTCATCCGGGAACACATCTCACAAGAGTGAGCTCGCAGGCCCTTTTTCTGCGTGCGTGACGCCTTATCAAGCGTCACCTGGGAAACTTCCTCCAAAATATAACGCCACCTCGGGTTGGCTCCCCGAGTAATAGGGTTAGTATAGGTACGTATAGAAAGGTTAGTGGTTGGTAGAGGAGTCAGGTGGTATGCTTGGGTCGTCCCTAGAAATTGTTACACCAAAATTGCTACAGAGAGAAGGTTAGTGATTGGCTAGGTTGTGATTCTGTCAGTAGTTAGCCCCCCGTGCCCTGATTGGTTCATCCACGAGCCCCCAAGCCTGGGACCATCGTTGTTCCCAGCTCACAGTGTATCTAGTGTTATAAACAATGTATGACTACGTCTCAGCGGTGGACAATGGACAGGTCTGCCACTTGCTGCAGGAGCGTTTCTTCTCAGCACCGTCAGTGTCCAATTTGCCACTTCATTGTTGCAGTCTGTGTCCCAAACGTGAGACCCCAGAGTTTCCCTGGTCCTTGAGACTTGGCACTGCATCAGGTCAGCCTGGTCGCGTGTGGTGAGACCATGGCGGGAGCGGAATTATGAGCATTTAATTTGTATTTAAGCTCTGAGGGGCGGTTAGCCACGGCAGGTGTAACCTTAGCTAGGGGCGCAGGGCGTGTAAATTGCAACTTCGTGCCCTTGGCTGTGAGGCCCTCGTTGTGGTTTGTTCTGCATGATCAGCACCTTGCAGCTCCGTCCAAGCTGCTCTGGGCCTGTGGTTTCTGAGTTTGCGGCCTACTCTGGTGCTGAGGCCTACTCTGGCCTGGTATGTGGGCGGTGGCATATGGTTCACAACACGGGGGTTTGCTTAGGGCGACATGGGTCCTTATACAAAAGTGCCTTATGTCGCCGTGGTTTCAGTACCGAGGAAGCATTTGCAAGCATGTGCACAAGCTTTTCTTGCGTCTTGCGTTTCTGCAGTGCTGAAGCTTAGCCTATGTGAAAAATAGCAACGATGCATCAGTGTGTGTAAACGGTCTGTTACATCATGGTATTGAGAATGTTCTTCGTGTAAGATTGGTGTTGGTATGACTAGTGTGTATGGTGGTACATGTGTTACTGTCAGCTGGCTGTTGTCATGGTATCGCTAACGATGGTGATTTTCATTGTTGCTGCATTAGTTGAGTTGATCCATATGGTATATGTCGTCTTCGCCTGAGGTACCGGCATGTGGCTTGATTGACGGGCAGTTTCCCTGGCCGTGTGGGGCGTGGCCACATTAGACATTGACATCTGGGGCATCTGTGAGCGGGTCAAATTCCTCTCGTGGTGGGCGCTTAGGCCACGACGTGCTAGGCCATGGTCTGGATGAGAATCGGGGGAAGGGAACGTCCCATTTTCCCTCTTCAGCAACAATACACCATAACCAACAAGGAGGAAGCCGATAAACTAATGAGTACTGGAAAAAATGTTGAACCATCTGATGGTCAAGAAACTAATTGTGCTGGGGGCACCCACGTGGAAGGGAGGAAAGGCATAGTAGGAAAAAGTTCAAAAAGCGAACTGGCACCCAAACTCCAATGGGGGCTTGCAAAGAGAATTCAGATGAAGAGCTCCAGTCAGATACCAGAACTCGCATTCAGAAACTCAAACTAAGGGCAATATTTATTGGCTTCATAGGCAGAAAATACCTTGCCATAGCTGGAAATGTGAAGTGTGAATAGAAATTTGAGAGGGGGAGGTAGGATCCTATAATGTTCGGCCAAGGATTACACCCGATTAGAGGTTAAGAGAGCATATATGTTATATATTGATTCCGAAGTTATGTTTTTGGTTTATACCTCAACTAAGTGGAGAGCAGGATGTGATCATGTTTGCTCTGTTCATAATTGTTTTAAATACAGTGTTGATGATGACAAGGTTAAAGTGTCACAAATTGGGGATCGGGCACTTGGCACAGCTTTACTATGAACACAAAAGCACCAGTTATAAAGGTAGAATTAATAATCCTCATGAGATCAAAATATGGTTTTTGAGTGCAAGAGGTCTCAAACTCTGGTGAAGCAAAGGTCCATAACACAGTGCTAGTAGCAAAAGACCTATCAATGGTTTCCTTTCAAGAGACTCATATATTTCCTGCCGATGAGAAAAGAATGGACAATGGATTTTTCACCTTTGGTGTTTTTGTATCAAGCGGAAGTAAGAAAAGAGGGGGTCAATCTTCCTTAAGAAGGGGTTCCTATTCATTAAATGGGCAGTCTAATTCTGATGGAGATTTTAATTGAGTGCTAACTCCAATGTTAGTTAAGTCATAGCTCCAATCCCCAGATGACAAAAGAAATGTCCTTGCGCTAGCTAAAATACTTAGGTATTTTCCGCTGGTTGAGGCTTGGTGATTTTTGCACCAAACAAGGAGGGAATACACCCTGTACTCTGCAGTCCATCTGGGGCTCTCTCAGATAGACACATTTCTAATCTCCAAGACCTAAATCCCCAAAACAAGTGAAATCTCAATTGGAACTAGAGTCTTAGCAGGCAACGCTTCAGTACTAGTCCTAGACATGGGCAACCTCCTACTCCCAAACCATGGCAATTCAATGTAGGATTGCTGCAAGAGGGGGATATATCCCACCATATACAGGAGGTCCAAGAAAACTATTTAAAGAGAACAATATTAACACTATAGCCCAAGGGATCCTGTGGGATGCCCGAAACGCAGTTCTGAGGGGAGAGATCAATACCAAATCAGCAGCAATGTCCGCAGCCAGGGAGCAGCAGAGGAGAGTGCTGAAGCTGGAGGTCAAGCAATGTGAGATGGAACACAAACAAAGAGGATCTCTGAAAAGCACATGAGAACTCAAAATAGCAAAGAATATTTTAGAAGCCCGTTTTGCAGATAAAGCAGCCCCTCACTCTTGCACACTGAACAATTTTATTAAGCTGAGGGAAAGAAAGCCAATACATTTATGGCTGCCAAATTACATAACCCCTTCACCAGAAACAGTATTAATGGTCTTAAGAGTGATCCTGAGACATTGGTTACCATAGAGGTGGGGGAAGAGAGAGATCCTAGAGAATTATTTCTCTACCAAGTTCTCAGAACTTGCAGTGAGCCCTGATTAAGTAGATTCCTATCTCACTGCACTAAATCACCCCAAAATTACACATGCTGAGAGGGAAACCTTAAAAGTCCCAATTACTAAGAAACCACCATTGCGAACCTCCCATTAGCAAAAACACCAGGCCCGGACGGATTAATTAGTGGGTCCTATAAAGCCTTCAAGACCACACTATTTCAGAGGCTCCTAGAGCTATTCAACTCATTTTGAACCTCTAGTTTAGTGTCTAAATCTATTGTGGAATCTGCCACTACCTTACTATTGAAACTGGGTAAAGACTCCACTGACTGTACATCATATCGTCCAGTCTCAATCCAGAACAATGATGCATCAGGGGAAGAAATAAGCATGATAATATAAGATCATGCAGTCAACTTAAATCATCAAGGCACACAATCATGGCAGAGGTTCTATTACTCGGATTGGACATCAACAAAGCGTTCAACAGTATTGACTGAATATACTTGCACAGACTCTTGGAAACATTTGGATTTGGCCCTAAACCCATGAAGCTAATAATGTCCAACTTCCAAATCCCATACACAAAACTTATAATAATTTGAGTTATCCTATCATGAATACAAGTGGTACATGATAGGGCTGACCCCTGTCTCTGCTATGGCAATGGAGCCTCTGGCTTGCTTAATCAATGCAAAGCCTGAAATAGAAGTCATTGTGGCACAAGCTATCCTTATACTCTGATGACATTCTACTGTACTTACGAGATTCCTTAAACTTCCTACCAGAAGTGTTTTTAAGATTAAGCAGTATGGGGGAAATCCAAAGGACTGAATATTACAGAGTCCCCAGAAGTATTGGAACAGCGGCACACACATTCAAAATACTCCTGGTTGGAAGACCTGCTTTAAGACTTGGGAATTAACCGTACACCCCTATATGAGTCCTTATAACAAGCCAATATTCCAGATTTATGGAAATCAGCTAGGGTAAATTAACTAGATGCGCCATGTAGGACGATTTCCTGGATAGGTCACATCAGAGCCGTTAAGATGACCATTATTACTAAACATGATCCTTATTACTAAACTCCTATATATATTTAGAACTTTACCAATTTCCATACCGCACAAAATGATTAAGCCCTTACAAAGGTCAATCAATCTTTAGATTTATCCAGGCAGGCAAAGCTCCAAAAATATCCCGCAAAGTATTGATGAGGAATGCCTTTCTGGGAGGCTCGGGGCAACCTGTGTCAGGAGCTACCTAATTGCTTCGCAAAGTATTCACATAATAGCTTGGTCAAAACAAGATACTAGCAATAAATGGACCTCAATAGAGCAGGGTGCTACCAGAATCCCTCTTTATCACATTCCATTAATTCCCAAGAGGTCACAGAACCAACCTTGTACATTAATGCCGAGGATGAAAAACTCCCTATATTTCTGGGAAAGAGGTTGTAGGTTCTTGGGAATAAAGTCAGGCTTGGGTCGCTAACATCTAGCACGCTTAATTCGAATTCACACCTGGCATCCAAAACTCTGCATTCATTAACAGGGATAGAAAAGGTCCTGTTGTGATAAGCAAATTATACCAGGGCAACTCTTCATATACATTTATGGGATTCAAGGGCAAATTTGATCTCCCGGAATCGGAAAGATTTCGATATGCCAATTGCGTCATTGGCTAACTAAAAGAGAAGTCAGTGAATGGGGTACCTGAGCTACTATAAAAGGAGAGAAACAGTAATCTCAGAAAGGTCCTCACACAAAATAATCTCAGGATGCTATCACTCACTGGAATCTTCTGAGTCTGAGCAGGTACTGCCATACATGAGTGACTGGGAAAGACAATTAAGAGTCACTATAGCAGCAGAATCGTGGTGATGCATATGGGAGCGAGCCAAAAAATCTCTAAGTATGTCACAACCAAAAATGTACGCTTACAAAATGTGTTTCCTCTAGCACCCAAGCAAGCTACAACAAACATTCCCCAATACCTCAGATCTTTATTGGCGAGTCCATGGCTAACCTGGTAACATGGGACACCTGGGGATGCATGATCATCAAAATATATTGGAAAGGAATTCTAGCACAGATTAAGATTATACTGTACATCACTATTCCATGGGACCCGCTAATTATAATATTGGGTGATGTAGATGTAGAAGGCTTGTACCAAATGACGGACAACAGAGCAACTATCTTTACACACTTGCTCTCAGCCGCCGAGTGAATGTGGCACAGTATTGGAAGAACCCTGTGGGTCCCAGTAGTGCCACACGGTGGGTGAGTCTTTGCCGCAGAGAAGATTATGACATTCCTGGGGAGTTGTTCCGCTAAATTCATGCAAACTTGGTCTGCAATTATTTCATATGTTAGAGATTGCAAGCATTTATATAATAGCCTCAGCTGATAAAACACCTGCCTATGTTATAGCGTTGCTTGTGGACAAATAAACCTTGAGTGACTAAGGGTACATCTAGATCAATTTAATTATGAGAATGGGGAGTAACATGGACCTAATGGGGCTAGTAAGGTCAGGACTAGAAAGTTGGAACTTAATTCCGGAAAGCAATCCCGTTGACTAATTGTTAATGTCTCTATCTCTATGCTCTGTATTTCTATGGCACTGTAAAGAACATGTAAACGATTATAGTTGTTGGAAATGTGATTCATTATAAAACTTTGAAAAATGAAGATAAAAAAATGTAATGAAAAACAATCTTAGATTCTTAATGTAAATTTAAAAGACAATGGCGTACAAAATCTGGAGAAGATTACACAATTCAGATGGCCAGAGAAGCCCACAACTCCCCAACTATGTAAAGTTATTTAATATGAAAATAAAAGATGTAAAGAAGTGTATGGGGCTGCCCATCTCTTAGTTAGGCCACATCGTGGTTAGAATAATGAATATCTAACCCAGAATGCTATAACTCTTCAAAGAAATTCCTATAGAAAACCTCAAGAAAGATTTAAAAAACGGCAAAAATGATTAATACAATTTATATTGGGGGCTGGGGGTGAAGAGGGCATGCATAAGCAATAAAATTCTACTAACGCCAAGAGCTGCAGGTGGCCTCGTTTTTTCCAATGTCTACAGATATTATTTAGCTGCACACATTTTCATCATCCCTGAATGAATGCAAATCTTTTCCGAGAAGAAATTAATGTTTTTAGAGCAAACAATTGTTAAGGTACATATATGACCCAAAATGCGGCTTACAAAATTGCTCTGAGCCCCAAATCTGTACATAAATATAATAACCAAAGGTACGCTGAGAGCATGGGATCCAGTGAGTAGAGAGGGAGAGAACACCACTTACTCATCCCTCTTTACACCTATAAAGGAAAATGCTGAATGTACGCCAGGGCTTCAAAAAGGTGCCTTCAACAAATGCTACAAAGGGGGATGCTAGAAGGCAGAGAACATGTTTAAAAGGGGAAAAATCAAAACATTTGAAGAATGTAAACTGAAATTCAAAGTCAGAGAGCATGAAAGTTTTCAATACTCGCAGCTGAGACATTGGCCACTACACCCTCTAGTTAAACCTGGAGATACCAGGTCCCAAGCGATATTAGAAAGAATTCTGCAGCAGAGAGTATCCGCTAAAGTATTAATCTCCAAAATGTGTACCTTGTTAGTATCTCAGAAAAAAGATTCTAATTGGCAGCATAGAAAGAGATGGCAGAAACTTAAATCTCCAACAGGACAATGGACATTGGGAAAGGATTTTCAGGAAATCCAGAAAATCTCACTAAGCTCACATACAGTCAATATCCAATTAAAAATCCTCTACCTATGTTATTTGACACTTGATCGCCTGTACCACTGCAATCAAGGTGCAGACTCCCAGTGTTGGAGATAATGTGGCCTAAGGCGAACACTGATACACGTTCTTTGTGCATGTCACAAATTAACTGCTTTGTGGTTAGAAGTACGCTCCAAGATCAGACTGATCTTGGGCAGAGAGATCCTGGAGGATCCCAACTACATGTTACTAGGATTTGAACTGAAACATATGGGGAGTCTAGATGATTGCATACAGTCCCTATGGCTGACAGCAGCAAAACAAGTCATGGCTTTGCGGTGGAAAAGGACAGAACCCCCATCAGCTTCGCTATGGACCACAAAGCTTTGGCAATGCTCAGCTCTGGGAAAGATAACTGCGTCCACCTATATTTATAAAAGTGAATATTTGTGGTTGACTGGGTTTGTGGCAAAGCGTTGTTCTTAATACAATTCCATACCGTTTCACCAGTCTGCACCACACTTTGCATAGTTACCTCTTAGGACCCTCCGGACATGACTGGATACATAACATTTGGACCCCCCAGCCCTTCGCCCAGTCTCGACACGAGGAGCAAAACTTGGGACCTCGGAAACAACATTTCAAGGGCCTAGGATGCACGGTTTCCGAGATATTTGCACTGCAGTGCACCGCAACAAACTGCACCACGCAAGAGTGAGGCAACAAGTGGGGAGAGAGCACAGAAGGTACCAGTATACAGCAGCACACCAACTCTCGCCTCCCCCCAACGTCTGCTCCAGGGTATGTCAGTCAGCCACATGCTCCCATTCTCAGTGCAGTTTACTTCAGGGTGCAAAGGATATTAAGCAAATTGGAAAAGCGACCTACTGGATCATTCATTTTCAACAATTGATGAGCGTGTTATCATGTATGTCTACAGAAGAACGAGTACTTTTGCTAGTACATGACAAAAATGAAAAATGTACAAGACTATGGTAACATTTTCTGAAATATGGCAGAGACAAGATGGGAATCCTGACGTGTCCAACAAGATTAAGAGCCCCACATTTATTTGATATAGACTTTTAAAGAACATTGAGCTGAAACCAAAAACAAAGCCATTATGTACTCTGTTCTCGTACCCAGGATGAAATTTTGTGTTTTCTTGTTGCTGTTTTTTTGCTGGGGAGGGGAGAGTCTGGGATACCCTTATTACAAAAATGTTGGTTGCATCACCTGTTAATTTAAATGTTTTGGTTGTTGTAAAATGTCGCAGTCTAATTTAATTAAATTTGAAAAACAACAAAATAAATTGTTGCGCTCACCCGACTCCCACGGAGGCGCTGGCCTGGTTTGCGCTGCTGTGACCTCTTCTAAGGTGATGCGCAGGGTTCGGAAGACGGACTGGACCGCGCCCCCACATCTGGCTTGCCTGGCTCGCAGAAGTATTCTTCTGTAGCCGAAAATAGGGGATTAACTGTCTGCGGGGTAATGCAATCGGCCTCCCACTTTCCCCTCTCACCCTCCTCGAAACCCTTCCGTGATTTCTCGTAGCGTCTCACCTTAGGGTCTGGAAGGACGAGCTCTCCATCCTGCTTCTGATGCAGGGGCGCGTTGGTATCCAGTTACTTCACTGGATTTTCGGATTGGTGAGAACCAAACTTGCTTGGCTTCCAGGTAAGTGTTTTGATAAGAGGTTCCCCTTGGGTCCATGCATTAATGTACTAATGCTAGTGTCTTTTTCCTCATAGGGGCCGGGGTACGGAATGCCGGGGAACAGGCACCGACCCGAGATGAGAGGTGAAATCCTTGTAGAAATCAGGTAAGTCTTTAATGAGTGTTTTTTGGTAATGTCTTTTCATTCGCTCATTTACGCTGATGTCTCTTTTTCCCCTTAGGGGCCGGGGTCCGGAAATGCCAGGAAGAAGCGGCGCGGACACGAAATGAAGAGGGAATGAATCAACAGGTAAGTCTTTAGCTTTCCTTATTCCCTGCTCTCTCTCACCTTTTGTTCTGGTCTTTTTCTCCCTAGGCGCTGGGGCGTGACTGCGAATCCGGATGATCGCTGCTGAACATGGAGGCGCCCTGTAAAGGTGAGTGGAATGCGGCACTGCAGCGATCGACGCAATGAGCTTTTAAATTAAAGTCTTCCTTTTCAGGATTGTCGGCGAGATGTCTCCGGGATGCGGATTTAGCAGGTAAGGACTTTTCCTTCTTCTATTCTCTTCTTCTCTTCCTTTGCAGGTGATCCAGGATGCTGGCAGGCATGGCAGAAGTCAGGATGCAGGAGCAGACACGGTGAGCGTCCAGCTGCTAGATGCAGAACAACGCGAAGCACGTGTGGCTGTTCGGGTGGGGTTTAAATAGCCTTGGAAGAAGTTCCAGGTATGTATCCTTCCTCCAATCAGGTATGTATCCTTCCCCGACCACGCCCGGATGGTAAATTAGTCCCACAGGTAAAGTAGTTCCTTTCAGACCTCAAGGAGGCCAGGATCCTGCAGCATGGTCTGCATCAGGTAAGTGCACCCAATCACTCCCATAATGAGCCTGGCGCCATAGGCGCCAGGACTGATGTCTTTTATGAGCCTGGCGCCATAGGCGCCAGGACACTGTCCAAAGGGCCCCTATATGGGGTTGCTGGGTCCTTCCTTGGGGACTGGATGTCCGCTTTCGGGGACGCAGGGCTTGAACCGGCTCCCCGGGAGCAGGCATCATGACAGCACTCCCCCCCAAGGCCCCTCCCAAGGTTGTTCCCTCCGGGGGTTTTGGTTTGTCTGGGAAGAGTCGGTGGAATTTCCTGACTAATCGAGGTGCATGCACATGGTCGCTGGGTTCCCAAAACCTCTCCTGAGGTCCGTACCCCTTCCAATCAATTAGGTAGAACAGTTTTGACCTAAACATTTTTGAGTCTAAAATGTTCTTCACTTCGAATTCGGGCTCCCCATCTATTAGAATAGGTTCTGGAGGTTTGAGTAGTCGGGTTCCGGGTACCACTGGTTTCAGAAGTGACACATGAAAAACAGGGTGAATTCGCATACTAGCTGGTAAATCAAGTTTAACAGCCACTGGGTTAATTATTGCCGTAATAGAATAAGGTCCCAGATATTTTGGGTTAAAAGTTCCAGGCCCTTAACCACACTTGATCCCCAATCTGATACGGAGGTGCTTCACTCCGATGTAGATCAGCATTCTCCTTGTATTTTCTCTTGGCTTGTTGTAAATGCGTAGTTGCCTCTTTGAAGGCTTGGGTAATTGTAGAATGCAGATGTTCTACTGCAGGTATTCCAAGGTTCTGAGGTGAGTCAAGGTTTGAGGTTCGAGGGTGATGCCCAAACAAAGTATAAAAAGGACTGTGGCCAGTTCCAGAGTGTACCAAATTATTATATGCGTATTCGGCTATCCAAAGAATGTCTTTCCAGGTGCTTTCAGATTGCTGTAACATACACCGTAAGTACTGTTCAAGGGTCTGATTTGTCCTCTCGGTCTGACCATCGGTCTGGGGGTGGTGACTGGTCGATAATCTTACTTCGATCTGCGCCATTTGATAACATTTGCGCCAAAAGTGGGAAATGAATTGGCTTCCCCGGTCAGAGATTCGTATAGATGGGAATCCATGTAGCCGAACAATATTTTCGAGGAATTCTTTGGCTAGGACAGAAGCTGAAGGTAAACCTTTCAAAGGAATAAAGTGGGCCATTTTGGAAAACAAATCCACAATTACCACAATAGTATTGTACCCCAAACAAGGAGGCAGGTCCGTAATAAAGTCCATTAATAGGGTGTGCCAGGGTGCTGGTGGTATGTCTAGAGGTTGAAGGAGACCGGCTGGTCTTTTCTTTTGACTTTTATTTTGGGCGCAAACACCACAGGACATCACAAAAGATTTAACATCTTTTCGCCAAGAGGGCCACCAAAATTGTCGTTTCACCTTTTCCTCTGTCTTGGCAATACCGGGGTGTCCCTCTAATAATGTATCATGATAACCGAAAATAACTAGTTCGTGTAATTCCTTATGTGGCAGGAATAAGCGTCCTTGGAAATAAGGTAAACCATTATCTATGGTAAAGTCTGATCCCTTTTGTATCCATTCCTGTAAGGTTGTAGGGTCCAGGAGTTGTTTCACTCTGGCTTGAATGTCCTCAAGCGTCTGTAACGAAGTCATGCCTAGAATTCTCTGTTCGGGAATTATTGGTACTGGTTCTGAGTTTGTATCAGATTCTCCCATTCCAATTCGGGATAAGGCATCTGCTTTGCCATTCTTGCAGGCAGGTCGATAGGTAATCACGAAATCAAATTCAGCGAAAAACCAAGCCCATCGGAGCTGCCGTGATGACTGAGCCTTGGCGGTTTCAAATACTGTAAATTCCGGTGATCAGTGATCACTGTGATAGTATGTCGGGCGCCAAGCAGATAATGCCGCCAGGCTTTAAAAGCGGATTTAATGGCTAACAGTTCTTTGTCCGTGATTGCATAATTAACCTCGGGTGCCGAGAATTTTCTGGACCAAAATGCTACGGGATGCAGTTGGTTGGTTTCAGGATCTCTTTGGGACAGGACAGCTCCCATGGCTAGGCTGGATGCGTCAGTCTCGACGACATAAGGGAGATCTGGACGCGGGTGTTTCAATATAGGTGCGCAGGTAAACTTAGCTTTTAAACCTCGGCTTCTTCAGACCATTCAAAACGTTTATTTTTCCTCAAGAGTGCAGTAATGGGTTGTACCACGTGTGCAAATTCCGGGATAAACCTGCGATAGAAATTGGCAAAGCCGAGCATGCTTTGAACCCCTTTTACAGAGCTAGGTGATGGCCATTTGAGGATGGCATCCACTTTTCTTGAGTCCATTCGGACTCCTTTGGGTGTCAGGATGAAACCTAGAAACTCGACTTCTGTGATATGGAAAACACATTTCTCCAATTTAGCAAATAGTTTGTGTTGGCGCAATTTTTCAAGTACTGCCCTGACATGTTTTCTGTGATCAGATTCCGAAGAGGAGTACACCAGAATGTCATCGATATATACGATAACACAAACATCGATGAGTTCCCGAAGGACATCATTCATGAAGTATTGGAAGGCAGCCGGCGCGTTACACAATCTGAAAGGCATCACCTGGTACTCGAATAATCCGTATTTAGTACGGAAGGCAGTTTTCCATTCGGCGCCTTCTTTAACTCGGACCAGAAGATAAGCCCCCCCCCCCGAGATCTAACTTGGTGTATATGCAAGCGTCCTTCACCTGGTCAAGGAGTTCAGGGATCAGAGGCAGAGGATAACGTTTTTTAACCGTTATCTGGTTCAATGCGCGGTAATCGATACAAGTTCTAAGGTCGCCTTCTTTTTTGGGCTCGAAGAATAAAGCCGAGGATGCCGGGGACTTTGACGGGCGAATAAAACCATTAGCTAGGTATTGATCCAAATATTGTCTCAAATGCAGATTCTCAGGTTCGGTAAGGGCATAAATCCTGCTACAAGGGGGTTGTGCACCGGGCACCAGATCGATTTGGCAATCGTACGATCTGTGAGGAGGTAACGTGTTGGCCTGTTCCTTTTGGAAGACGTCCTGAAAGTCTTGGTATTCCGGAGGTAGTTGCATGGAGGCAGAGGTTACAGATGCTAGATTAATCTTCAGGTTTTCTGGGTAGCAGGTTTGTGTACAATCCGGGAAGGTTATTCTCTTAGCTCGCCAATCAATTCGAGGATTATGTGTCTCTAACCAAGGGATTCCAAGAATAACCTGAAACTGTGGAGCCTTGATTACATCAAACACAACACCCTCCCGATGGCCGTCGGGACCAATAAGAGTCAACTCAGTAGTGGAATGTGTTACCGGTCCAGAGGCAATTTCAGTTCCATCGACGGTGGTGATGACATCTTTGCTGGTTTTAGGACAGAGAGGGAGGTTAATCCTAGAGACCAATTCACGATCCACATAGTTTCCAATAGCCCCACTATCGATGTATGCCTTTATTGCATGCAACCGCTTAGGCTGTTCTGGATCTACGAGAACCATTGGCACAATGAAATGCGAGGTCTGAGAGTTAGTTTTCAAGCTCGGCAAGCGGACCCCTACACTTGTCGGGCGGAGTCGTTTCCCGAAACAGAGTCTTCATGGTTTTTATCAGCGGCTCCTACCGCCTTTCGAGGCGGTTTTGCCGGGCAATCTCGTAGAAAGTGTCCAGAATTCCCACAATAAAGACATAATTTTAACTGCCGCCTCCTTTCACGTTCCTTTTGAGTTAAGGGTCCTTTAACCCCTCCAATTTGCATAGGCTCAGAGACATCAACTCCCTTGGGATTAGCATGGGTCTTGACCAACACCCGGGTCTCAAACCTGGACCGATCTGCTTTTCTGTTTTGAAGTCTGTGATCCAATTGGACCACTAAGTCTATATACTCTGTGCATTCTTGGGGCGGATTTACAACTTGGGTCAAGACATCTTTAAGTTCTCCGCGAAGGCCTCGATAAAACAACGTGACTCTTTTATCCTCTGGCCATACCGTTTCCACAATTAGTCTATTAAAGGTTGCAATATAGGATAGGAGGTCCTGATTGCCCTGTCGCAGGGATAGAAGTTCGTCATCCAGAGCCTGCCCCTGAGAGTGTCGAGCAAATAACCTTTCCATGCTTGCTTGAAACCTTTGAAAATCACGGAGAATCGGGTCATCTTGAGTAACCAGTGGAACTGACCAATCGGCAGCGCAGCCGCTGAGATATGACAATACAAAGGCTACCTTGGTCTGATCATTAGGGAAGGTCCCAGGTCTGCATAGGAAGTGCAAACGACACTGATTCATGAATACGGCGAATCGTTTGGGGTCCCCAGCAAAGCGTTCGGGTGGGGCCAGCGGCATGTTTCCAGGTAGATTTATCTGCACAGGGTTACTGGAAACCACAGGAGCGGGGTTCCCTCCGGAACCGGGTAGAGGAGTTTGCCCAGCTTGACCTTGCAAAAGCTGTCTGGCCAGGTCATCAGTTCTTTCCTTTGATATTATTAATTCCCTCCTGAGGGCATTAGTCTATTGACGAGCGGCATGTACTTCGGCCCATAATTCCCCCAGTAATTGGGCCAACTGATCAGTCTCAGAACTTTCCATAGCGCCTGGGTGGGAATTTGTAGGAGGGCTTCGTGTTCTGTTACGCTCACCTGACTCCCACGGAGGCGCTGGCCTGGTTCGCGCTGCTGTGACCTCTTCTAAGGTGATGCGCAGGGTTCGGAAGACGGACTGGACCGGGCCCCCAAATCTGGCTTGCCTGGCTCGCAGAAGTACCCTTCTGTAGGCGAAAAAAGGGGATTAACCATCTGCGGGGTAATGCAATCGGCCTCCCACTTTCCCTTCTCACCCTCCTCGAAACCCTTCTGTGATTTCTCGTAGCGTCTCACCTTAGGGTCTGGAAGGACGAGCTCTCCATCCTGCTTCTGATGCAGGGGCGCGTTGGTATCCAGTTACTTCACTGGATTTTCGGATTGGTGAGAACCAAACTTGCTTGGCTTCCAGGTAAGTTTTTTGATAAGAGGTTCCCCTTGGGTCCATGCATTAATGTACTAATGCTAGTGTCTTTTTCCCCATAGGGGCCGGGGTACGGAATGCCGGGGAACAGGCACCGACCCGAGATGAGAGGTGAAATCCTTGTAGAAATCAGGTAAGTCTTTAATGAGTGTTTTTTGGTAATGTCTTTTCATTCGCTCATTTACTCTGATGTCTCTTTTTGCCCTTAGGGGCCGGGGTCCGGAAATGCCAGGATGCGGCGCGGACCCGAAATGAAGAGGGAATGAATCAACAGGTAAGTCTTAACATGGAGATTTAGCTTTCCTTATTCCCTTCTCTCTCTCACCTTTTGTTCTGATCTTTTTCTCCCTAGGCGCTGGGGCGTGACTGCGAATCCGGATGATCGCTGCTGAACATGGAGGCGCCCTGTAAAGGTGAGTGGAATGCGGCGCTGCAGCGATCGACGCGATGAGCTTTTAAATTAAAGTCTTCCTTTTCAGGATTGTCGGCGAGATGTCTCCGGGATGCGGATTTAGCAGGTAAGGACTTTTCCTTCTTCTGTTCTCTTCTTCTCTTCCTTTGCAGGTGATCCAGGATGCTGGCAGGCGTGGCAGAAGTCAGGATGCAGGAGCAGACACGGTGAGCGTCCAGCTGCTAGATGCAGAACAACGCAAGCACGTGTGGCTGTTCGGGTGGGGTTTAAATAGCCTTGGAAGAAGTTCCAGGTATGTATCCTTCCTCCAATCAGGTATGTATCCTTCCCCAACCACGCCGGGATGGTAAATTAGTCCCACAGGTAAAGTAGTTCCCTTCAGGCCTCAAGGAGGCCGGGATCCTGCAGCATGTTCTGCATCAGGTAAGTGCACCCAAGCACTCCCGTAATGAGCCTGGCGCCTATGGCGCCAGGACTGATGTCTTTTATGAGCCTGGCGCCATAGGCGCCAGGACACTGTCCAAAGGGCCCCTATATGGGGTTGCTGGGGACTGGATGTCCGCTTTCGGGGACGCAGGGCTTGAACCGGCTCCCCGGGAGCGGGCATCATGACATAAATATCCTAAAACCAGTGTGGTCTACTCAACATTGAACGCATCTGAAATATTTAAAGTCCAGATTGAAATGTTGTATTTAAAATGTCAAAACCAGTGAGCAAATACAAATATAATCTTGAGGAAAATAAGATTTGGAATAATTTCACATTCTAGTACTTACCACACACCAATTTTGATTCTTTTTTTGCATCCAGGGGTGAGGACAGGAGACCCCTTATACTGAGAAGGATCAAGTTGCATACATGTAACTCTTGTTCTCCAAAATTGGTATCCATCATAGATTCACATGCTGTTGCATATTACCCGTCTTCAGGCCGAAAATCCACTCTAATAAGAGTACAGTTTCATAGGATTTAACTAATTTTAGCGTTTAATTAGACTTGTTTTGAGTAATTTCCCCTTCAGTCAACAGACAGTCTCCCTCAACTCCACCCCAAGGGGCCATATTAAGATTCTTAGAAAGCACTGAATTTTGCAAAGTTAAACCTCATGCGGGGTTGGTGGGAGGATCGCATGTGAATCTATGAAGGATACCAATGCTGATGAACAGTAGTTTCAGTGAGTTAATCCTTCCCCTGATTTGGATCTTTCATAGATGTGTGTGTTGTTGAATAGATTACAAAGAAGTAAAACATACAAATAGGTATTATAGGGAGGAGGAATGTGAAAAACCAGACGGTGTCTCACCCACTAGTCCCCGGGGATCTGTCATCCAGGTGGCCAGGACACAGCAATCGCTTTGGAATCCAGTTCCTGGGGGTAGACCAGTGTGGGAGGATCACCTAGATGGGGGATCTATCCTCTTCCCTGTAACACCTTTACCCCATCCTACCAGGTAGGATACTTAGGAATGGAACCTCACCCTTTCACAACACAAACACTTTCTCACGGTCAGCCCGCTTTGAGAGAAAATGGACTAACACCCGAGCCGTATACCTGACATGTCCCAATACAATGGTCAAGCAGGGTAGGGTCATGCAATTACTGACCGCTATGCAGACCTGACTTCCATTACACTTCCCCACATGGATAAAAGGCGGAGCACGAGAGCACACTCTGAGCGAGGCAAAGCACACAAAGATACAGCAGTTCCAAAATGGCAGTTTAACACGAGGAGGAAGACTGTGAAACCGAAGGGGATCACAAGGAGGGAAGTTCCCTTGACCTTTTCGACAAGGAACCATTACTTTCATGAAGCCTCAAGAATAGAAAGCGTAAAACCAGGAAGCCTGTCTGAGAAATCCAGCATTGTGTGTCAGAGGTACTCAGGGCCCTCCCGCGTCGATAACCAAGGCGGGGAGAATCTCCAGCTGCCGTGGTACTGTCCTTGACACTAACAACAAAGCAGCATCAGTGAAACCAACACAGCCAGTGACTTGGGGAGACAAATAGTCACCGAGCGGCCTTACTGGAGACTTTGGAAGAAGTGGAAGCTCCTCCATTAATGTTCTCTCGCGTATTCTTCAAACGCGCCTGCGTGTTCAGTGTTCCTGGTTTCCCGATCCCAGGCTTGCATGTATGATTGCTCCTCCCATTCTTCTCCACGTTGCAACCACAGTGTTTACTTTCTGTCCCCTTGGTTGCTAGTTTCCCTCACACCTTCTTGATTTCCCCCTGTCCCGCTACTCCTCAGCCCTGCTGCTCCCAGCTTCCACTGCATTTCTTCTCTGCTGCCTTCAGCTCTGCTTCTCTCCCCACTCGCTCTCTGGTGGCTGCTGATTGCGGTAAACTGCTCCTTGACTCGCTCTCTCTCGTTACTTACCCGGCTCCTCCTCCATTTAGTTCCTAATTTTTCCTCCGCTTCAGGCTCTCCTCCGGTTTTTTGGGAGACTATCCAGCATCTTTTATTGGATTACTCCATGGACATATTTGGATCCTTTGAACCTGGAAAGAAGGGATTTTTGTAGCCTCAGGCTTTTTCCCTTCACTACCAGCTGCTTCCGGGAGGTCAGTCTCCTGCCTAGGCTGTAAATTCAGCGGGCATAGTGGCTACTTCCCGGGTCGGCCATTTCTCTACAAAGAACGGAAAACTTCAAAGAAGAAAGGCTCAACAACACAATCTGATGAGGAAGCAGTGTTCTCATCTGAAGAAGACTCAGGTGAGGACGTTGTTTCACTTCATGATACAAATACAAGACTAGTATTTCTTGAAGCCAATGTTGCAAGTGGCAACATTGTATGGCGAGTGCTGGAATGAACATTGTATGAAACGCATGTGATAACTAACACGAGTAAAGTTGAACTGCAGATGAGTGATTGAACTTTGAAACCAAGATATACGATACCTTTGAAGAGTGGTCCAGCACCGCGATTCAATAAAAGGTATCTGTAAGGTGCCCAGCTGAGAGTTCACAAAAGTGAAAGAGTGGCAAAGGATTGTGAATCGAATTGTACTGCAATGGGTCAAGCCAAATTCTGTACACAATCGAAAGTCTTCGATATTGCTACAGGAAAGAAAGTTAATGGCAAAGTAGATAAAGTTGGTCCGAGCCCGAAGGAGCAAGATCAATTGAAAGCTTTGTGTTAAAGCCAGTTTCTGTTACAATAGATAAATTGGTCCGAGCCCGGAAAAGGGAGACTGATTGAAGATTTTGTTTTCAAACGCATCTGAGCTCGGCAGAGGGCGATCGGGGTGAACCGTGAATCACCCGAGAAATTGTATACCTGAACATCTTAAGGAAATTGTGTATATGTGAAAATACAAACTTTGTGTTAAAATGGATCTGAGCCCGGCGGAAGGGGATCAAGGTGAATAGTATATCACCTGAGAAAAGTGCGTGTAGGAGAATCTTGAAAGGAAAGTAACTTTACTAATTGTTTGTTGCATCAGGCCCTCTGAAAGAAGAGACTTTGAAAGGCAAAGAGACTTTGGCACAGAAGGCCATGATGTTGAAGTTTTGAACTGCACCCTCGTGCTATGGAAGCCAGACACCATGCTAAGTTCAAGTGCGCAGCCTTATCCCGTGCTGAAAATATGGGGGAAGGTAAGCCAACAGCTTGAATATCCTGACATATGATTTCTTGAACATATTTCTTTTGCTTAACATTGTTTCCCACACTATTTGTATTTAGAGGTAAGGATTGACAATACGTTTGATAGTATAGGCCCTTTTATTTTGACAAGGCACAACTTGGACTGCGTTATTATTTTTGATGGTCGTAGTTTGCTCCCATCTTTAGATTTAGGATTAGATAGGCGTTTTTCAAAACCAATTGAAGTTCAATAAACACCCTTGAACTGTGGTCACTTGTGTCAGCCTTACTGTTGAAAATTGAGGTCAAGTGAAGATTACCATTTCAACATGGTGACACCACAACATTATACAGAAACATATGGTCACGTGAGACGCTGGACGTGCCGCCAGCATCACGTGACAGTGAGACTTTACATTTAAATGCCAACACGGGACAGGAGCTGCGCCAGCAGCTGTCTCCCTGTTCCCGTGTCGGGCATTTACAAATGAAAATCAAGGTAAGCGTTGTAACACTCGTGACTCATGCGAGAGAGTTACACTGCTCACAGGAAATTAATAATAGTACGTAATTTACATACAGGGTTTCCAGTCAGTGGAGTTGAGAGAGAGTGATTGATCTGATGCCTGTAACCTGAGAAAAAGTACATATTCAACAGTACAACATTTTAAAACAGGTTATTGGCAAATATACACCAATAGAGAGTTTAGAAATTCGGGTATATGAAGCATTTATGAGACGAGGTACTTTCAGTAAGAGAGACTGTACTTTTATGTCTTTCAGCTTCTTGAACATTGAGGGAGTTAATGAATGGACCAGTCAGTGCCAAACTAGACAGGTCAGTCCTCTGGCTTTAAGGATTTTTGTAAACGCACACTTGAGTGATTATACAATGGGTTGATAGGAATTTTTCTTTTTTACATCCTACACAGATCATAAGCATAGATAACATTTGCACCTGAAGAAGGGACCGAACGTCCTGAAACGTGTAGTGCGGAATCAAGGTAAAGCACCCCATTAAATGGCATTTATAACGCGCCTATACACAAGTGTTTCAAAACGCGTCGAGGCAAGGGAGGGGGAACAGAGGGAATACAGAGACAGCGATCTTACTAGGCCATGGTGACATTGAAAATGTGCAAGTGCAGGGGAGGGGGGAAAGGAAAGGTGTGGGGAGTGGGAGAGGGCAGTCCAATACATACGATCAACAGTAAAAAATAAATAAAAACAGTAGGTAAAAGTGCAGCCAGCTAGTGGCAAGTTCTGGGGTAAGTGCAGACATCAAGTGCCAAGAGCTGGTGGGGACAGTAGGGATACAGAAACAGCCCCCAAGTGCAGGGGTTGCCCGGAAGGCAGTGCAGGGGTACAACTGGTTGGGGCAGGGGACCTGAGCCCAGGATCCGAGGGTAGCCAGGTGACCAGTGCAGTTTCAGTCAGGTGTTCAGCGGGGGACAGAAGTAGAGAAAGCAGAAGCAAAGACGAAGGTCTTGAGGTGCTTCCAGAACCAGAGATGGTTCTCCTCAAGTTTCAGGGAGGCTGTTCCAGAGAGAGGCCCCAGCCAAATAAAGAGATCTATCAGCAACTCGTTGCTTGGAGAAGTGACTGATACTGAGGGAGTTGGATACGGATGAGCGAAGAGCTTGTGAAGGAAGATATTCAGGAAGAGAGAGTTGGAGGTATTGAGGCCCCAGGCCCCAGAAGGCCTTGTGGACAATGCAAAGGTTTTGGACTTAATCCTCACAGCTACTGGGAGCAAGTGCAGAGATTTCAGTCCTGGAGAGATACGATCCCTGGGCTTGAGGCCAAGGACAAGTCTTGCAGTCCTGTTCTGGATGAGTTGCAGAGGGTGGAGAGTAGAAGCAGGCAGATTTTGAAAGAGGCTGTTGCAGTAGTCCAGCCTAGAGAGAACCAGAGATCTGGAGACTTTGAGCTTCTGTCGGAAGGAGAGGAAAGGATGAATACCTCTGAGGAGGTGCAGCTGGTAGTGTGACTTCTTAGACGTCAGAGATGTGAGGAGAGAAGGAAAGAGTGGAGTCGAAGATGACCCTGAGGTTTTTAGCCTCACAGGTGGGAGAAGGAAGAGGGCCAAGAGAGGCCAGCCATAGAGCGACAGGAAAGGATGGAGCAGGTGTCATGAACCATCGGACGCGTCCATTCTGGACTTCCTGGTCCCTGACACGTAGGGGCTTGCATTCAGCAGTACTTCCAACATGGCCGTCAAACACGGAACGCTGTTTACCAGATTCCGCGTCAGACGCATCACGTTCTATAAAGCAGACACGCCCCTGCAGCCCTGCGCGTCTCAACGCTACCACTTGCAGTGGCTAGACGTGTGCTGTGGTAGTTCGCTCTTGCTAACTTCATTGATTCCTGGTTCTTGGTTCCCCTATTACTTCCTCCTCATTCATTCCTTCCCTTTTTGCCCTCACTTGCATCCCGGATCTCCGTGCACTTGCTTTCCGAGCACACGCTTTGCTGTTTCCTGAACTTCCCAGACATTCTGAACGATCCAGGAATCGGACACTGAACGCATGCTGGAACCCGAGGACGTATGCACAGGGTTATACAAGACCCGCACTGTGCGCAAGAAGACTCCACCAGAGAACTCTACTAAACAACGCAGACAGGTGTGAAGGGGGGAAACCTGTGACAGAATGAGACGCCAACAAACCAAAACTGACACGGAGATGGAGGCGGCAGTCCAAGACCTCATGCGCGGCATGCAGGAGTTAACAACAGAAGTTTAGAATCTCAAAGCCGAGAATGCCGCATTAAAACAATTAGTCTTGTCACGTGATTCCGCGACCAAGGAAAGTGTATTGCTGGGTGGAGTAGTGGATAAATATGATGGTTCATCAAAAAACCTTCGCGGATGCCTAGATTCGTGTTTAGTTCACTTTACCTTGGAGCCCTACTACTTCTCCACCCCCAGGGCAAAGGTGGGCTTTATGATCTCGCATCTTTCTGGGAATGCATTAACTTGGGCTACGCCCCTGGTTAATTCTGGAGATGCCCTCCTGGATGACTATGATGGGTTTGTACAGGCTCTAAAGACCATGTTTGACCACCCAGAACAGGTCTACAGCGCCCAGGAACACCTACTGGATTTCCAACAAGGTTCCCAGGATATGCTTACCTATGTGACACGCTTTAAACAACTGGCCAAGGAAGCAGATTGGTCCTCGGAGGCCTGCTTTACCCTTTTTCGAAGAGGACTGAATGAAGAAATAAAAGATGAGCTAGCCAGGGTAGCTCGCCCAGGTTACTTCCAGGCTCTTATGGACCTCTCTCTACAAATAGACTTCTGCATTCAGGAAAGGAAGGCGGAAAAGAAGAAGACTAAAGTGCCTTACCAAAAGACCTCCATAGAACCTTCCTCTAAACATGAGCCCAATCCCGCCCTCACTGCAGACCCAGAACCCATGCAACTGGGGGCCTTCCGCTGACCTATATCGCCGCAAGAAGGATTGCGATGGATTCACACTGGGCTGTGTACGTATTGTGCCTTAGATAAACATCTTGTAAGAGAATGTTCCTGGAAACGCCAGCTCCCGATCCTAGACAGAGCACAGCTTCGGGAGAGAGATGTTTGCTCCACATCTATTCTATCCTTGAACTCTCATGGACCAAACATTCTTGTCATTTTACCGGCCTTTCTATAGCCATCCAAGAAAGAAACTTACCCCATTTTGGCATTGGTGGATTGTGGAGCATGGGGATATTTATAGATCAAGATTGGGTCACTACCCACCACATTCCATATGAAACTTGAGGCATCATGCAACCTGTAGAGGCTATCGATGGAAGACCTCTCTATTCAGGACCCATAACCCTGCAAACCAAAGAGATCCAACTCTCGATAAACCATCATCGAGAGGTGATCAAATTTGACATCATAAAGTCTGCCCACTATCCAATGGTACTGGATATGCCCTGGTTACAGAAGCACAACCCATACATCAACTGGGCAGCAGGATCCTTGTTTCTTGGTTCAGAGCACTGTATGTCTCACTGTCTATCCCTGGATTCCTCGTCGACGTCCTCTGAAGGTGCGCTTACAGACCAGCAGGGCCCATTCACGGTCTCAAATATTATCCAGGTCTCTAGGGCCTATCAGGAGTATACTGATGTGTTTTCAACTGCCATAGTTCAGGCCCTACCTCCTCACAGACCTGAAGATTGCGTTATTGATACTGATCCCTCAGCGGTGATTCCTTTCGGAAGGATGTTCATTCTAGCCGAACCTGAAAAAAGGGCCCTCCGAGAATACTTGGATACCAACCTTGAAAATGGCACCATACGACCATCCAAATCTCTGGCGG
The DNA here is from genome assembly GCF_040938575.1 of Ambystoma mexicanum. Lineage (NCBI taxonomy): Eukaryota > Metazoa > Chordata > Amphibia > Caudata > Ambystomatidae > Ambystoma > Ambystoma mexicanum. The sequence continues at coordinate 1,341,142,189 of NC_090921.1, read as the reverse complement.
TAGCTTTGTTGTTCTTTGTTCCAAAGAAGGATACTAAGGAGCTTAGGCCTTGTCTAGATTATCGTGGTCTAAATCAATGCACCCTCAAGGATTGCTACCCATTGCCCTTAATCTCGGATATCCTGGAAGCGGTGAGAGGAGCTGTAATCTTCACGAAGTTGGATCTCAGAGGTGCCTACCATCTGATCCGTATAAAGGAGGGTGACAAATGGAAAACACCCTTTGGTCACTTTGAATACCTGGTCATGCCCTTCGGACTCGCCAATGCCCCAGCGGTCTTCCAACGTTTCATGGACTGGGTGTTCTCCGACATGCTATTCCTATTCGTCATAGTCTACCTGGACGATATTCTGATATATTCCAAGGACCATCTTAAGCATGAAGAGCATGTTAAGGCAGTCTTACAGCGGCTACGTGAACATAAGCTCCTGGCTAAACCCGAGAAATGCCTTTTCCATGTCTCTACTGTTCACTATCTAGGATTTGTTCTTAGTCCAGAAGGAATTGGCATGGACCCCTCAAAGGTAAAAGCCATACTATCCTGGCCTGTTCCAACTACCGTGAAACAGATTCAATCCTTCCTGGGGCTTGCCAACTTTTACCGGAAATTCATAGCTTTCTTTTCAGAGATAGTTCAACCGATTATTACATTGTTGAAAAAGGATACTCCCTTTCTTTGGATCACGTTCTATAAAGCAGACACGGCCCTGCGGCCCTGCACATCTCAACGCTACCGCTTGCAGTGGCTAGACGTGTGCTGTCGTAGTTCGCTTTTGCTAACTTCATTGATTCCTGGTTCCCCCATTACTTCCTCCTCATTCATTCCTCCCGCTTTTGCCCTCACTTGCATCCCGGATCACCGTGCACTTGCTTTCCGAGTACACACTTTGCTGTTTCCTGGACTTCCCGGACATTCTGAACGTTCCAGGAATCGGACGCTGAAAACACGCTGGAACCCGAGGACATACGCACAGGGTCATACAAGACCCACACTGTGCGCAAGAAGACTCCACCGAAGAATTCTACTAAACAACGCAGACAGGTGAGAAGGGGGAAACCTGTGACAGCATGTGTGCAGGGGAGAATCTCAATTTTACTGGCATTAAGGCAGAGATCATTAGCGGCACACCACTCCTGGATAGAGGACATACAGTCAGAGATGAGAGAAGGAGAATAGGTGGCGGAAGGGAGTCTGAAAATGAACTGAGTGTCATCCGCATAGCACTGAAAATTGAGGCATAGACCAGCAATGCAGTGGGCAAGAAGTGCCAGGTATTGGTTGAAAAGCAGGGAGAGAGGTTAGACCCCCGGGGAACACCAAAAGTAGATATAGAGATAGAGGAGAGGAAGGACCCAAGTAGGACTGAGGAGGGTCGATCGGAGAGGAAAGAGGTCAGCCAAGCCAGGGCTGATCGGTGATACCCAGGTTATCATGGAGACAGTTGAGCAGGATAGTCTGGTTGACTGTGGCAAAGGCAGAAGAGAGATCAAGTAAGATGAGGACACAGGGGGCATTGGAGTCAAGGTTGGAGAGCAGGTCTTCACAGATGTTCAGGAGAGCAGTTTCTGTGCTTCTGGCAGCTCTGAAGCCAGACTGATGATCATGGAGGCAACCAACCAATTCAGAGTGAAGATTATGCTGGGAGATGGCCAGCTTTTCCAGGAGTTTGCCCAGGAAAGCAGTGATGGAGATTGGGCAGTAGTTAGCAGGGCAGGAGGGGTCGGCTGAGGGTTTGTTAAAAAAAGGGTGTCTACGGGGGTACTTCAGGGGGGAAGGGAAGACTCCAGTGGCGAAGTAGTGGTTGCGGAAGTCAGCCAACGCAGTAGCCACAGTATCAATGTGGTCCTTGATGGTTTTAGAGGAACAGGGGAGAACCTGTTTCGACGAGACTTTCATAGATCGGACTTGTCTAGAAACCTCGTCTGAGGAGAACAGGGGAAAGGCAGAGAAGTAGGGAGGAGAGGTGGCCACAGAAGGGCCAAAAGAAGAGAGGGGAGCAGAGGTAGGCGTAGGAGAGGAAGAGAGCGAGGATGTGATATCCTGAGAGCCAGGGCCGTGCAAAGGGCCTGGGAGGGGACTGGCGAGGTAGAGAATGCAGCAGGATTGGCCAGCTCCTTGCAGATTTTAAAGGGTACGGCCGAGTTGTTGGATGCCACAGAGACGCAGGCTTGGATGAGGGCTCTCTTCTTGGTGCAGACAGAGAGCCGCATTGCCTTTGGAGTAGGTGGCAGGCAAGTTTGTCAGAGGATGTACAGGAAGCACGGCATTCACACTCAGCCACACTGCACTTGCATTTAAGGGTGACGAAGTCTGAGTCATACTAGGAATTGCACTTGGCTTTGGGCTTCAAGCGGGTCCTCGTGACAGGGGCAAGAACATCACGAGTATCAGATATAGCAGAGTGGAGCATGGAAAGGGCTGTGTCGGGGTGTGAGTCAGCCAAAGGGGGAATGGGGTGAGAAAGTGGCGGCGAAAGCCTCAACTGACACACGCTTCATGGGTCGGATAACCGAGAAGGTTGGTAGCAGTAATGGAGTTGGCTTGGCCTGAGGGATAGAGAGAGTGAGCTGGGAGGAAAGGAGAAAGTGATCATTCCAGGAGAGAGGAGTGGTGAGAGGGATAGAAAGGGGAATGTCTGTAGAGATCAGAACATCCAGAGTGTACCCTGAAGAGAGAGCTGGGCCAGAGGGGAGGATAGAGAGTGAGAGAGAGCTGCAGAGGTTGTGAAAGAGTCCAGAGGAAGTACATGAAGCATCCAGGTGGATGTTAAAGTCTCCAAGAAGGAGGACTTGAGTGGTTGAGACCAGGGGGGAAGAGGAGAGGTACATCCACACAGAGAGGAAGGAGGAGATATGAGCAAGTGGCTGATATGGTAACCACAGTAAGAAAATAGCTAGAAGAAAGAGAGAGCCTGCAGATGAGGCATTCGAAAGAGGAGTATGCCTGCGTAGGAAGGACCGAGGCAGGAATCCACTCAGGGAAGATCAGGGCTACACCCCATTAAGGAAACTTAGTTTTGCTCATGTGGCACAGCTTGGACTTGATACATAACTGTTATCTTTTATAATTAATAAAGGTACAATGTGGGTAGGAGTATGTTAGTAAGAATATCTAAATGTGAATTTGATGACATCTCTTCCGTATAATGAATTGAGGTGAATTGAAGGTTTTTTCTAAATTGAAAATTTCATTAATGATCTTATACACAATTTTGTTCAAATGAATTTTGTAAATTGAGACAATGAGAACTTATTCTTTTGTTTGTTATAAAAACATTGTTTAAAGATATTCAGGAAGAGGTTATTCCAGACCTTTTTTGAGTGACTGGGTTGTTCATCAGTGAGTCTGATGAATAGTGTATTGTTGTCTTACTGTTGATACCATGCCTTCTTTACAGGAACTGTAACTCACCAAAGGAGATTGGGCTTCAGAGGACTGGCTGTTCTACTCTGGATTCCTTGTTTCAGGTATTTTAGATACAATAGCATTGATGGTAGGTATTAGGACAATGCCATGAGGCAGCCCTGCAAATGTCCAACCATGGCACTCCGACCGAGGGAGCTGTAGTACAGGATAAAGCTGTAGTGGAATGTGCTTTTGGCCACCCAGAGAGCGTTATTTTGGCTTGTTGATGACAAAAGACAATGCATGCTGATAACCACCTGAAGATGGGGATTTAGAAATGCCTTTGCCAGCCCCAAAAGGTCCAAAGGCTATCATCAGCTATGAAGGTGTAAGGAGCACACTTGCTGCGGTCCAGCTTGCCTAGTATTTAAGTGCCCTCACCACATCCAAGGAATGAAGAGACCTTTCAGCAGCCATTGTTGGGACGAAGAAGAAAACTGGCAGCACTAAAGGTTCATTCAAGTGGACTGAAGACTGGACTTTTGGCATACATTTAGGGTTGGTCCGAAATAGGACTCTGTCTTTATGGAAGGGCAAGTAAGGCAGCTGTATAGACTGGGCTTGGATCCTGCCTACTCCCCTTAGGTGTTGGCCGCTAGGAGTGCTGTCTTCCAGGAGACTAACATTTTCAGCCTTATGCATAGGTTCAAACGGGGCTCTCAGTAGCCTGGTAAGAAGGGTGTTTAGTTCCCAGGAAGGGGAAGGTTTACACACAGGGGGAAAGGTCCTGAGAAGTCCCTTCGTGAACTCTTTGATAATTTTGTGTGACCATAGGGAGGGCAACAAAAATGTACGTGTGTAGTGAGAAATGGCAGACAAGAGTAGACTGAAGGATTAAAAGGCAAGTCCACTTCTTGCTAATTAACAAGCACGGTAGGATTTCTTTACTCTTGCTCTCAGCAAGTATGGTAGGATGTCATGAAGTTGGAAATTGAGCCTTTTACATGTTTTGTTATAGATGGAGATGGTGGAAGGGCACCTTGCCCACTATAGAATGTCCCTGCAATCTTGAGATGTGTTGATTTGACCAAACTCTAGGCATGTGGGAGACAGGTCTTGAGGTTGACAGAAGTGGGGTTGCGGTCAGGGTTGTGAACAGGCAGAAGTGTGATGGGTTGAGCCTTAGCGAGGGCCAAGAATTCTGTGAACCAGAATTGCCTCGGCCATGCTGGTGACACAAGGATCAGGCTGCACGGCTGGCTCTTGACCTGATGAAGGACTCATTATATGAGGTATTGATGCAAAGGCTTAAAGCAATCTGTTGTGTGAGGAGAACATGAACGCATCCCCTAAACTGGATTTTTGAGGTAGCCTGCTTGCGAATGATTCACACTTGGAGTTGGCCTTTGTGGTGAACAGGTCTATGTCTTGTCTACCCCATGTTTGGAAGGTGATGTCTGGCTGGCTCTGTAGAATCTCTGATTCGTAGCAGAGTTACCTGCTGTGTGAGTCTGCCACTGAGTTGTAGACACCGGGTAGGTGACAGGGAGATTCTTCCAAAGTGGATAGGATTTGCAATCTGTTACCACTCTGCTTACTCTTCATGGGCATGCTGAGGCCCATGGGCATGTTGGTGCGTTCCAAAAATTTAAATAAATAAATAAATAAATATGAAAATGTGTACTGTTTTCCTTGCAGCTGCATCAGGATAGACTTGAGTGCCCACAACCTTCAGTAAGTGGCGTGGTGATTTCCAACATGGTCCCCTAGCCGTCCATGGGAGCATCTGTCATCACTGTAACTTTGTGACATGGAACCATGAAGAGTGCTCTGTTCTTGAGGTTGTTGGTGTTTTGCCACGAGAGAAGAGCTTTGTGGAAAAAATTGTTGAGCCTGATTTTATTGTTGCAATGTCTGGAGACTTGGTTTCAATGAGCGTCCAGAAATTCCTGTAGGGGGCACATACAGAGCCTTCAGTTTTGGATCAATGGATGAAGGATGACAGCTTGTTGAAAAATGTTCTTTGATTACTCTCAGTGAGACAACAGGTTTCCGAAGTAGAGTTTCAATTGTACAGGGTCACTGTTGAGCTTGCAGTACTTAAGGGCACTCCCACGAAACCATATGATACAACAGAGTTGTGGATGACTTTGGTGATGTATTGAGAAGCACAATGACTTTAAACAATCCTATTTGGCTGCCATGTGTATGAGTCTTTGGTTATAAGGGAGCAAATGGCAGACCCCTGCTCTTCTGATGTGAGCGGTGGCCGGTGCGAGGCATTTGATTAAAATCCTTGGGGCCGACTTGAGGCTGAATGGGAGGACTCTGAATGGGCTGGGCTGCCACCATGAAACTCAAGTTTTTGCGGTGCTGGTGCTGAATGGGGTTGTCGAAATATGAATGTTTCAAGTCTAGTGATGACAGGAAATCCCTGCTACATAGTGTGAGGGGTCAGAAATAAGAGGCGGGCACACAGTGGTAGTATTTCATCATCAGACATCTTTATTACAAGAAAGCGGTTGGATAAAGTCCTCTGTGTCCCTATCCAAAAGAGGGTTTCCCTACCTAGGAAACTAAAACTAAAGATCAGTCTGTGTCTGTGTCTTGTTGTCAAAATTATGTAAATTGTCCTTGTGTCCAGAACATATCTGACCGTCCGACTAGAAACAACCAATTAAGAAGTATAAGAAAACATGTCTCTGATCTAGGTTTCGCCAAAACGTATTTGAATGTAATGAAAATAGATACATCCAGCATAAATGGTTTCTTCCAAGGAGATGTCCTTGGATCTAGCAGCTAATACCTTTCCCCTGTATTATTTCAGGAAGGATGGCAAAAGTGTCTTTTCCCAAACACTGGGGCTCATTACAAAACTAGCTGTCCGGAAGCAAGGGTGCCGGTAAGCCTACCGGCACCCTTGTTTCCGGACTGCCAAATTCCAAGTTTGCCTGCCGGAGCCACTGTCCCAAACAGGTCTGACCCTTCTGGGCACAGCAGCCACTGAGGCAGACCGGGCACGGAAGCACCGGCACCGTCAGAAACAGTGCTGGTGCCTCCGTGTCCCCACTTCCATAGTAGTCTATGGGAATGGGGACATACATTTTACCAGTGTTTGACTTTCTGGGTCACCGGGGTGGTAATCTCCCAGTGGCACTAGAAAGTCAGGCACCTGTAAGTATTTATGGGTCCGGCTGCAACCCGCCGGTAGCACTGGCAGTGTTAATGCCAGGCCCAATGTTTCCTTAAGAAGGGCAAGAATGTCTTTTCCATACAACAATTTCTCAAGGCTGGCAAAAGTGTCTCTTTTGCTCAACTGTTGTTTCAAGGATGGCAAAGTGTCTCTTTTACACCACTGCTTCTTGGATGGCAAAAGTTTCTCTTTTATATAACAACTTCTCAAGGATGCTTTCCTGGTGTACTCTCCTGCCAGGTATTATTCTGTAGATTCTTAAGATCCCTGGTATACTCTCCTGCCAGCTATCTTTTCACAATGTATTTTTATTTCATACAGTTTAATTGGATTCCCTGGTATATTGCTCTACCAGGAATCCCCTTTTGGGTTTTGTAGATCGCCCGGTGTGCTCTCCTGCCAGGTATCTTTCTCCCCAAAAGGGTCTCTGCCTGATATATTTCTTTTATCAGGGCTTCTTTCAATTTTCTCTCTGTTTTCCAGTATTGCACAGCTGTACACCTGCACTGTCTATACTTCATTGACTTTAGATACTATTGTCCCTTACTTCTCCATATGGACATCTCACATATGAAGACATGTTCAAGTTCTGTCTTTTAACTTCTCCACAAGTATTACTTTGCTTATGACAATGCTTGCTCCAACTCTCCCCACTTGGACATCTTATATATGGAGACCTGTGCAAATGATGTCTTTCAGCCTCTTTATTAACAGTAATCTGCTTGTGATAACATCTGCTCCAACTTTCCCCATATTGACATCGCAGGCATGAGGAATTGTGCAAATTCTGTCTTTTTAATTGGACTTGGTCGGTATTCAAAATGCACTTTTAACTGTTCATGTGCCTGTTGGTACGCCAAGAGGTTACCTCCATCACTGGGCCAACTCTGCTGTGTCTCATAGCGCTTCTGACCCGTGGAACGTTGCTGCAGTGAAGTCTTAACTCGGGAATGGCATCTCTCCCGCTTGGCACACTCTCTTTCAGCTCCCCCGCCGGCCTCTCATTCACTTGCTGGTAGCTGCTGCTGTTTATCATGACTGCATCTTTGACCGCTCCGGAGCTGCTGCCGGTTCCTTCGCGGCTCTTCCCTGCAGCCTGCTGTGCTCCGCTGGGTCTCCTACCATTCCGTAAGAAATGCTGACAAATGGCAGCTTAAAAGCACCTGCCTCCTTCAGCATGGTTTGTTGCTGTGCGTCTGCCTTCACCTGCGGCTATGCCCGATTTGCTTCTCTTCTCTACACCTCCTGATTGAAAGTGTAAACCTGTGAAAATGCATCCATTCTGTGTTATTCTGTGTTAGCCTAAGCACACACATTGAAGTAAACCCTTAAGAGTCCATTATGGACTCTTTGCTTATTTGCTGGGTTTTCATGTTGCATGCAGAAAATGATCACAGCCCAAAGGGCTGGTGAACGTGTTCCTGCGAGGAATGCTTAGCTAATGGAATTTACCAGCTTCGGGCCTTGAACGCCCAGATACGGAAAGAGATAAAGGGTAGTTTATGTATCTTCCTGTCTCCTGCTTTCCGGAGCTAATTGCGCTACCAATGTTTAGAAAACATGATTACCATGCACATTCTAAGTAGGAAGGGATAATTGGACTACCGAGCCGAAATATGAAGTGCCCTTTTGGTACAAGGAAACACACAGATAAAGATAGGCCAGGAATGTATCCTTGCCCTGGGAACAGGGTGAACCTCACTGCTCTGAGACAGTAAATTGTACAGACATGACATAGAGCGAGGATCCATGTGTTGCCATGGATAACACCCACACTACCCAGGTCATAAACTATCTGTAATTGCCTATGTGAACTGCATAAAGAGGCTAACTGGCCGCCCTGTAAATTGCTCAATTTCTCTATGGCTGTTTGTAGACATAGCTGAACCTGAGACGGCTTGAAACAAAAATAAAAACTCTTGTTATATATTTGTTTTGTGACTGGTGTTCATCGATTTGCAGTTATTCATTTTAGGACTTACAAATGGCGCCCGGAACATGCGGCTTCTTCCGATGACGACCCATTGTTTTTTGAGGACGAGGTGGACGGACTGAGACCAGTGAGTATCGGGGGCCCCTGCAGTTAGGAGCCACTGTTTCTCGCAGCCTGCTACTCATGATCTCCGTTCGCCACTTCACCCAGAGGTCATTGCGGTGAGAGTCCCGGACCGTATGCAGCGACTGTGTTTTGCTATTTGGGAGACCACCAGCCACGACGGGGTCCATTTAATGATGGGGCATTGATTTCAATCTTTGAATTCGTTGAGTCTGTTTTAAACTGGAACTGTTTGGATAAAATATTTTCCGCAAAATATTTGCTAGGTAATAATCACTGTTTTTGAAAGTATGCCTGGTTTTAGTAAATTGTCGACTTGTTGGGCAACACTTTGTTGCAAGAGAAGACAGCAAAATGGTTTAGAACCTAGTCAGCCGACACCACCGGAAGGGTCACCTGCCTATGAGATATACATTAAGTATGGATTAGGAGTTATAGTTTATAACATTATTTGGCACCGCCAGACCCGACATGAGGCAGAACCTCAATGGCCTGCACTGGGAAGTTATGAAATATCGAGAATACAATACTTAAAGTCAGTACTATTAAGGAAGAAAGCTAGGCCTTCCGCTTTTAACGCAGTGAGGAACTGGCACAAAGAAGCAACCCAATGCCTCAAGAGTAGGGAGAAATATGTACGCAGACATATTACCCAAGCTGAAAAGGCTTTAGCACACGATCAACAGAAACAAGGAGAGGCTATGAGGGGAAATGGATAGAGAATTCCAATTAAAGGTACAGAAAATATACCCATCAAAAGAATTGCATGCATCTGATGAATTAATAAACAAACTACTGAATGAAAGGCGAACAGCTCCTATCGCACCCCCTCCATATATACCACCACCGCCTACTCCAGCACAGCCACCATTACCAGCTCCCAACACACACTCAGATGACTGGCCTACAAACCCTACCGCACAGGATTTAATTTTGCCACCAGCTACCTCTGCCACTTCCGATACTCCTCTTCTAGTACCTTAGAACCTTTCTAGCAACCAGAGAACTGTGACTCGGAGTGTAGTACCCCTTGAGCTGAGAAAAATCTTACAGCAATGGGCAGAAATATATATACAGGAGGGTGACGAAGCAGCCTCTTCGGGCTCTCTGACAGATCATGGAGGTCTCCCTGAACAAGAAGTAATGCAAGAACAAATGGGACAATACTTGGCCCAGATTTGGGGCGATTTTACTGATTCACCGTCCCACAGGAGTTTCAGGATTTACATTCTTTGTCCTGTATTAGAGACACACCAGCGAAAATACATGAACGCCTGTCAAAATTATTTAGCTTTAAACAAGAACTAGACAAGCTGCACCAATTGAAATTAAATAGAGAGACAGAACAAAAATCCTATGTCCAGAAAAGATTTTTAGCTGCACCAAAAACTATTAGTGAAGAGATGCGCATCTGCACGAGAGACGCACTCAGATGGATTTCAGATGCCTCTATCTCCCCTATTGACATTAATGACACTTTTAGCCGATATTCTCCCTCCCTTCAAAGAAAAGTATTACAGGTTATGGTTGAATATTTGCAAGACAAATGCCTCAAGAAGAAATGTTGCTGTCCAGCAGATATTATGGTAATATACAAACGCACATTTTCTAATGACACACTGCTGAGCTCATTTTCTCTCAACCTAGCTTTGCTCCTTAATAAACGCTCTGAGAATCACACTGCACAGTTAACCATGTGCAAAGTTCCCCCTACTGTTGTGCCCCAAAAAGAGGAAGCAGGCGTTAACGGTGCAGCTGCAACAGTTACCCCTGCACACTATGGGCCTCATTACGACCCAGGCGGTAAGTTACCGCCTGGGCCGTGACTTTACCACCATGGCGTAAACTACGTTTACGCCATGGTGGTTGGCGGACTTACCGCCCCATTCCGACCTTGGCGGGGCGGTAAGTCCCCAATCCCCATTTACCCTTCCCCATTCCCATTTTTGCCCCATAGGGCATAATGGGAGTGGGGAAGGCGTTAATTACGCCACCGTAAATTACGGTGGCGTAATTAACTCCATGGTCCCTTAGCGCCATGGATTTTAACACCTGCTAAAAGCAGGTGTTAAAAGCGCCATGGCGCTAAGGGACCTCGTAATTGGCGGTAAGGGGTCGGCGCAGCTAACGCTGGCGTTAACCCCTTACCGCCAGGGTCGTAATGAGGCCCAATATCTCGCAAATTTGTACATGTTCCATTCTCATGGCAGGAAGTTAACACTCTTAAACAGTCTATCCCTGACATTGGGAAGTACCCCACTGGGTTCTATAAAGGAATAGAGTCTGGTTTGAGCTTGTCTGTCTTTACTTTAGGAGACATCGATTTGTTATTCCCTGTCATCTTGGTGGCAGATTTATGGAAGCAGGTTAGGTCCTTAGACGATGTATCGGTTATGGCCGATACATGGGCTGCACTCGAACTAGCTGATAGGTCAAGAACAGCTGCTGAGAATCCTCCACAGAACATTTTGATCTTACCGAATCACATTGTAGATTTTGGTGCCTGAGAAAAGAATAATTTGGGATAAATTAACTGCATACATGCAAGGGAAGACAGAGGGAGCCACAGAGTCTTTTAACAGGTTTGGGCAAGTGTTTTTGGATTTCAGTGGCCAGGATTTGAGTTCTGAACCAGGGAAGAGATTGTTTGTTGATGAATTTGTATGTGGGTTATTGCCCGACATTCATTCTCAAATCATTGCCTCTGAAAGTGCATGGCAGACCATGTCGCAATCCAAAATTCTACATATGGCTCAATACTATGAGAATAGAGTGAACAATGAGAAGGAGAAAATTGAAAAGAAAAAGGTTGACTTAAAGACTAGGGTGCTCTTGCAGCAAATTGCAAGAGGACCACGTGAAGGTAATGCTCAACAGAGAGGACGATTTACCCCACAAATTGGGACTGTGAATATAAACCAATGTGCCTATTGTAAACAGGAGGGCCACTGGAGGGCACAATATCCAACCCTCCATCAGAAGGCAAATGGAATGCCCGGTAGAAGGTTGAGAGCACGTAGCAATGGCGTGCAAGGGCCAAATCAAAATCAATTCTTTCAGAACCAGCAATATGACAGCAATGCAGGGAATCAGGATGGGCAACAGAAAAATAGGAGCGCAAACATTTTCGACAACACTACACGCACATATTTTACTGAAGACTTTACATCTGATGACATTTTGTTTTGCTAGGACAGCCCGAAGCAGGATCCGGAACCTACACCTATCCCCATAGACCAGAAAGGACCCTACGTAGAAATGAAAGTAGGTGATAGGCCACACACTTTTCTGGTGGACACGGGAGCTCAAAAATGCTCTAGTGACCACTTAAAGGTTCCAGATATTCCCCTGTCAGGGCAACAAAATGCATCAGTAGGGTTCTCTGGTACACCAGTAGTAAGTCCGGTCTCTAAACCGGTGCCCATTTCTTTAGGACCTTTCACTGACTCATGTCCATTTTTGCTGACAAGCAACTGCGGCGAAAATCTGAGGGGATTGCATTTTTGGAAGAAATTGCACGCACTGATTTACTGCTCTCCAGATGGAGTATATTAGACTATTTCTCCCCACGCTGAATTCCACCTCACAGTTTATGGCTTTGCCTTTGCCTACTGAGTTGCACCAGGTACCTACACATCTTTGTGCAGTCATCGACAATGATGTAGGAATTTTAGATGTTTAACCAGTGAGCATGTATTTAAAAACCAGTATTATATTTCCTCACATTCCACAATATAAAGTTTCAGTTGATGGTGAGCAAGCACTTAAAAGTATTATTTCTGACTTAATGCATCAAGGTGTAATAGAAGAAATCTCTGGTAGTACATGTAATAGCCCTGTTTTGCCTGTTTATAAGAAAGGTGACAATGCATTACCCTACTGTTTTGTTATTGATCTTCGAGCGATTAACAAGGTAGTAGAACCACAGTTTAACATTGTTCCTGACATCACCACCATTCTGACTATGATTCCCACAACGGCTACGCATTTCTCAGTCATTGACTTGAAAAGTGCATTTTTTAGCATCCCCATACACCTAGATAGCAGGTATTTGTTTGCTTTTTCCCTTGGAGGACGTTCCTTTACTTTCACACGAATACTGCAAGAGTACACTGAGAGTCCTAGTGTTTATAGTAGGGCCCTCAAGGAACAACTAGATATGCTTGAATTGCCTTTCTCTTGCACACTCATCCAATACATTGATGACTTGCTTATCACTGCAGATTCAGAAAGCGCTTGTAAAGAGGGTACCATTTTGTTACTGAAAAACCTAGCTGACAATGGTCATAAAGCATCTTTGAAAAAATGTCAGTATCGTCAACAGGAGGTCGCCTATTATTGCAGGCAATGGATTCCACATGTTTTACTTTTGAGCAAGCCTTTGTTGACACTGACAAGAAAAGATGTGGCGTTACCTCTACCTTGGGATACAGATTGTCAGGACGCTTTTGATCTGCTCAAAACTGCTCTATGTTCTGCACCAGTATTGGGCACACCAAGGTATAGCAAGGAGTTTGTTCTATTTGTACATGAGAGAGATGGATGCGCTTTGGGTGTTTTGACATAGGAACATGGAGGAAGGAACAGGCTTTGCAGCTATTTTTCCTTCACGTTAGATCCTGTTGCATGCACTTTGCCGAAATGTCCCAAGGCTGCGGCCGTGCTGCTGCCTCAGTAAAACAAAGTGAAGGCATGGTTTTGGGTCACTCCTTAACTGTGATGATGCCTCACTCGGTAGATGTACTACTAAATAGAATGTAAACCCATCATCTCACATCTGCCCGGCTCACGAGATACAAGCTTATTCTATTTGCACCCCAAATCAAAATTAAGAGATGCTGTTATTTGAATCCGGCAAACTTTTTATGTCATTGAACAAGACACCAAAGGGAGGATTGATTTAAGCGACACACCCTTGCCATCCCCGGACAGACTATGGGCCGAGAGGGTATTTTTAAGATCTTATGGTACTAAGATTCAACACGGTCCTTTGATAGTGCAACTGTTATCAGCATTGGCTCTCCCTAAACAACTAGCCATAATGAAATGAACAGCACACCAGAGAGTGACTGACGATATTGGGGGAGGGAACACATTCACAGACAAAACAGCCAAGCAAACTGCCATAGACACAATCAAGAATGTATGTGTTGAACTCTGCTAGATGGGTCACTGAGAGCGAGATGATGGAAGAGGGCATTAGTAGCTTGAAAGAAATTCAGGCCGAAGCCTCAGCCGAGGAAATTGAACTATGGGGTTCTGGCCCAGCAGGGTGGGATAATGAAGGTTGTTGGGTTGATCATGAAAAACAAAGGTTGATGCTGCCCAACACTTATATAACAGCTGTAGTTACTATGGCACATGGGCCAGCTCACATCAGTGCCAAAGGTATTTGTAAACATCTAGACCCATTATGGAGTAATGACAACATTCACAAAATTGCAGAGCGACTAGTTCAAAACTGTATGATCTGTCTAATACACAACATTGGGAAGGGAACACCAGCACCTAAGGGTAGTTTTGGACCCCCTTCCATGCAATTTGAAAGGGATTCATTTTGACTTAATTGAAATGGAACAATGCCAGAATTACAAATATGTGTTAGCAGTGATAAGTGCATGCAGCAAATGGGTTGAGGCTTTTCATTTGAAAGATAATACTGCCATTTCCAACGCAAAAGTCATGTTAAAAGAGTGCTTCCATAGATTTGTATTACCCAGAGTAATATGGGCCGATAATGGACCTCATTTTATTGCTGCTATCAGACTACAGGTATCTGAGGGGCTATAGATTAAGAAGTGATTTCACTCCGCAAGACATCCTCAGAGTGCCGGTTTAATTGAACGCCACAACGGCATCCTTCAGAAAAAGTTAGTGAAGGTGTTTGCACATAGCAAACTGAAATGGATCGATGCCTTACCACTAGCTATGTTATCTAGGAGAATCACTACCCAGGCAAAAACAGGACTTTCTCCGTATGAGATAATGATGGAACACAGCCAGGCCTAAGAGATTATCTGATATTGAATACCCATTATTGACTGATTACTGTGACTAGTTGGCTCAAAATGTGCGTTTGATTCACCAACAGGTTCGTGCACCACTGCCCGATAAATATGAGGGTTCTGGTCACCGCATTCGACCTAGTGACTATGTCCTGGTGAAAGACTTTGAGCGGATGTCCAGTCTTACCGCTCATTGGAAAGGACCCTAACTGGTGCTACTGGCCACTCAGACAGCTGTTTGAGTGGACGGAAAGAGGCACTGGATTCATGCAGCACATCTGAAATGAGTGCCCTTGCCTTTGCCCTATAACAAGTGGGTAAAGGAGGGGGAAGGAGATCCTGAAACCAAATGTGTGCCTTGCAGTGACGGTATATGTTCTGATCCTGAGCCTAAGCAGCCTGATTGTTCACCACTTTCTTCGGATACTGATCCTTTGTTCACGGATCACTCTGTGCCTGGAGTGACCAGGTATAACCTTCGACCTCGGAAATAGCTAGGGAATGACATTTTCCAGGTAGGAAATTGTGGTAAGAATACTGCACCCACAAGAAACCAACTTTATTCCCTCTATTCCCCCAAAGACGCTTGCTTGGAGGTAGAGGGGGGCTGGGAAAAGAAGGAATACAAGCAAGATTGGCCATGTGGTCAGGTGCCATCCACGGATGAACTTATAGAGCCTGTTTCAGTGAGGCTTCTTACCAGACACTGAAAGACTATGCCTCTGTTTGGGGCACGAAGAAGCGAGGACATGGAAAGTATCCCCACTGGAGAGTCCAGGTCTAAAGGACTATGGTCCACTAGGGACAAATGCGTAATCATAATTATTGTAGCCTGTATTATGCTCATACTGATACCTGTGTTATGGTTCTAGAAAGCTCACATCCTCTCAGCATACTGTTGCCTATGGTTATCTCCACTACTGTCTCCTTTTTATATGCACCTGCATACCCTTCGCCCCATTGATCTTGAACACAGAGAAGGGTATCTTAACAACACCCAAATACGAATCATGAATGACACACACGCGATTCTGATCAGAACAAATTGCTGGGTATGTTCTCACCTCCCACAACATGGTGAAAAAGGTTTAGGTTGGTACATATATCCACTCCCGTTATCAACTGCTCGTTATGCTTCTTTTAGGGCTCTTTTTTTTGGGTAAATGGAATAATAGTACTACTGGTAACTTTGATGGGACAAACATAAATGAATTTGGTCAACAGGTATTGCTGCCTCTAGTATGCTCTGTCTTTGCTAATAAAAGCACAACCAATGTTGCCTCTACCAAACATACAGATAGAAAATCTAGACCTTACCAATCAATGATCTGATTCTGGATGTCACCAGTAGGAAATAGGGAAGCAGCTTCCCTATCCTACACCATCAACCATAATCCTGATACAGTACCATTTTGTGTCAGTAAAGAAGGTTCGAGTATATGGGTACATAAGACAAATATATGCACACTGTGGTTTTGGTAAATGAGACAAGGCCCTTATACATTGGGGGTTCCATTTACTTTGTCTGTCGGAAACAAACGTATCCATGGTTACCCAAGGATTGCAAGGGAACATGTTTCTTGGGGATACTGTTACGAGGGGGTTACATAACTTCAACCACCGAAATATTGAAACATCGCCCTAGGAGGGGGATCAATGATGGCACACCTCTCCAGATATTAGGTGATGTAGCTAAATCCATGATTCCCTTTTGGGGACAATTAATACATTCTCGAGATATTAGAAGGTTGGCCAGAGTATTAGAGAAAACCAATAATGAAACTACTGACATAATGTTTAATATGACGTTAGGACAAAGCTCTATTGGATTAGTTGCTCTTCAGAATAGAATGGTCTTAGATGTCATGTTAGTTGAATGTGGAGGAGTTTGCAAAATGGTCGGCTCAGCATGTTGTGTATATATATATACCTGACTCCTCCCCTACTTTGTTTCAGACTATCAAAAGATTACATACACTGGGTTCGGAAATTCATGTCGATGTAGGTAATCGGGACATTGCGACATTTGCTTGAAATCTGTTTAGAACCTGGGTTTGGAAGATATTCTCTGTACTTCCGATTTTCGTTGGACTAGTTTTGTTCTGTTGCTGCTGTATGCAGTGTTTACCAGTTTTAGGTTCTATACTAAGTAACTGCTGCTCTAGCGCTCCGGAGAACTTGAAACCAAAACCATATCCTTCAATTTCTGTGACTAATGCCTTGATCATGCAGGATGTAGAGATTAGACAATTTATGGCTATCGATATACGCGATGATGATGATGATGTATGACCTTAATGTGTTAGCATAGGCTAAAAATAGGGTTTGTGAAAATGCATCCAATCCCTGTTATTCTGTGTTAGCCTAAGCGCACACATTGAAGTGCGCCCTTCAGACCCCATTATGGTCTCTTTCCTCATTTGCTGTGTTTTCATGTTGCATGCAGAAATTATCACAGCCTGAAGGGCTGGTGAACGCGTTCCTGGAAGGAATGCTTAGCTAATGGAATTTACTAGCTTCGGGCCTTGAACACGCAGACACAGACGGAAATAAAGGGTAGTTTATGTATCTTCCTGTCTCCTGCCTGTGTTCCAAAGCTAATTGTGTGACCAATCTTTAGAGAACATGATGTACCATGCACATTTTAAGTAGGAATTGCATAATTGGACTACTGAGCCGAAATACAAAGTGCCCTTTTGGTACAAGGAAAACACACAGATAAAGATAGGCCAGGAATGTCTCCTTGCCCTGGGAAAAGGGTGAACCTCACTGCTCTGAGACAGTAAATTGTACAGACATAACGTTGATCGGGGATCCATGTTTTGTCATGGATAACACCCACATTATGCAGGTTATAAACGATCTGTAATTGCCAATCTTGACCTCTTGTAAGAGTTGGTTCTGTCTGGTTATCTGCTAGGATGCAGTGAAGCTGAGCTTCTCGCTAAAGCAGATTCTGAGGCTATTGTGCCTTCATTAAGCCAGGCCACTAGCCTCCTGTGCCTGTCTTTTAAAGTTTTATTTGAAAGAGACTGACAAATGGGACAAGAGTCCAAATTGTGATCAAGATACAGGCCTAGAGTCATTCATTGGTCAAAACGAATCAGAGTTTTGAGTAACAACTCAACTAGGATCTGCTAAAAAGGCGTTTTCAAGAAAAGGAACAAATTGTCAAATTCAATTTTGATTTTAGTTCTCTCGTGTCCCCATTCCTGCAGATTCCTATAGGACTCAGTGGGAATGGGGACTAACAAAATTACCGGCCACCAGACTTGGAAGAGCCCGGTGGCACTGCGAAGTCAGGCGCCAGTAATTAATTACGGGTCCGAAGGTTACCTGCCGGTTTTCCCGGCATGGCTACCACCGAACCCGTAATGAGGCCCATTGACACTGTGGACAAGATCAATCAGCTATTCCTGACCCTCTTCAAAGGCATAGGAAAACTATGAAACCAACAGATAAAACTACAAATTGACGAGGACATACCATTAGTGGTACAACATTACAGGGGCATCCTTGTCAACATACAACATCAAGTGGAAGAAGAACTTCACAAGTTACTGGAACAAGACATAATTGAACCAGCGGTGGGTCGCACACTTTGGGTATCTCCTATTTTACATGTCCAAAAGAAATGCTCCGATGCCATTAGGTTGTGTGTCGACATAAGGAGACCAAATCAGGCCATCAAAAGGGAACACCACTAGCTCCTCGTATCACAGACACGGTATATCTTCTAAACGGAGCCAAAGTATTCTCAAAATTGGACTTGAACAAAGGTTATCACCAATTGGTACTAAGCCCCGAAAGCCGGTACATCACCACCTTTGTAACGCATTTAGGATTATACTGTTACAAACGGCTACGTTTGGGGTCTAATCGGCTGCAGACATTTTTCAGCAAGAGCTACACAACATAATCAAGCACATACCAAATTGCTTCAACTACAGCGACGACATCCTGGTGTTTGTCACAAACATGGAGAAACATGACAAGAAACTTGCGAGAGTATGCATGGCCTTAGAGGAAGCGCATCTAACCTTAAATCGAGAAAAGTGTGAATTGCGCAAAGGGACCCTCCAGTTTTCAGCCACATTTTCTCAGAAAATGCCATGACTCCAGACCCCGAGAAGGTTGCTGTTCTCACCGAGACACCTTCTACAACAAATGTCTCGAAACTTTGCTATTGTCTGGGACTAGCAAGTTACTGCGCCAGGTATATCAAGGACGTTGCCACCATCAGTGAACCATCAGTGAACCATTGAGATCTCTCACAAACTAACAAGTGCCTTTCCAGTGGTTGTCAGCATGTCTTCGTGACCTGATATCGGAATGTAAACATTTGGCATACTTTGATGCTGGGAGGGAAACTGTGGAAGCAAGCCCAGTAGGTTTAGGTGCTATACTGGCCCAAACGGCACCAGGTGACTCCCAACAGAGATTAATCATCTGATCAGCAGGATCTTATCAAAAACAGAGCAGGTGTATTTGCAGACTGAAAAGGAGAGCCTGACAGTCATCTGAGCCTGCAAACATTTCCATTTTGTTCCTTTACAACAAGCTGTTTACTACCATAACAGATCACCTGGCCCTATTGTTCTTATAGAAAGGCAAAGATTACCCCTCGTATCACTCAGTGGGGACTGCGGCTACAGGTCTATGCGTTCAATATTGTGCACCAGTAAGGGAAGGATGAAAATACAGCCGAGTTTCTCTCACGTCATGCAAGAATGGTGTCTACTCCTGAACCGTCCATGGCAGATATATACATTCGATATGTGCTCCAACAAGCCACGCTGCAAGGAATAGACCGAGTGGCCATTCAGATCATCATCAAAGGTTTGAGGTTGGGAAGGTGGAGGAAAGCCAAAGAAAGAGGTAGGCTTGAGTCGAGAGATGTACACAGGGATGTGGAAAGTTTTCTACAGGTCATGGAGGGGTTGGCTGTGTGAGAGGATGGAGTGCTGTTGAAAGGAAACAAGATGGTGGTGCCCACCATGTTCAGGAAGCAAATAGTGGAGTTGGGCCATGAAGGACACCGGGGCAAAGTTTCCACTAAGCAGATGTTGAGACAGAAAATATGGTTCCCCTATTTGGACTCTATGGTGGAAGATCTCCTAAAGGAATGAAAAACAAAATTGAGGTGTGTCGGTGTGGTGAGGCGCTGGGTTAGAACTAAATTTGAGAAGACAAACTAAAGTCAATGAGACCCTTACAAACCAAATAAGATTGGGTTGCTGCACGAAAGAGGGACCAGCAGTCACCTCATAAACTGCTAATAGATACAAACACTTGAAATTGTCACCTCTAAATGATTGCGCAGGAATGCCCCACCTGCCTGTTCATCACACCCACTTGGCACCTGGAGCCACTAAAGATGGTCGAAGTCCCGGAAGGGGTATGGGAGGAATTCGCAGTTGACTTCTTTGGACCCATGGAAGGGGGGAAATATGTATTAGCAGGCGTAGATGAATACTCTCTTTTCTACTCAGAAGCACAGCTAGTTTTGTCAACAGCGGGCCATCACTTCATCCCAGTACTGGACCGCAAATTCACAGCATATAATAATAATAATTTAGCATTTACATAGTGCTACGAACCCTCAGGCATCTGAGCGCTGCTTATTATTACCCATGGTGTGTGGTGCTCATTTTATCGACCTCGGAAGGATGAAAGGCTAAGTTTGGCCCTGCCGGGAAACAAATATGCGTCAGCAGGCTCGGCACACATGTCAAAGCGAGCACTCTACTTGCTGTGCTATCGGACCGGCTATGTATGGAATTCCAAAGCAAGTGAAGTCAGATAATGGACCCCCATTCACCAGCCAAGACTTTTCCACCATTGAAAAATAGCACTGCTATGGCTCCAGGCTAACGGAACAGTGGAACGCTTCATGGCGGATCTAAAATGAACGCTCCAAATATCCCACCCAACGGGACAGCCTTATGAACAAGTACTTTATCAACTGCTGAGAGATTACAGAACCACGTTCCACAGCTCCACAGGGAAGTTCCCTGTTGAAATTCTGTTTGGCCTGAGTCTTTTAACTTGTCTGCCACAGCACTACACCACCAGGATAAATATAAGCAAGACAACGGAGTGAGAGTAAAGGACACTGCTGTGAAGGACACGATTAAACAATATGCTGATACAAGACGAAGGGCCCAGCACACTTTATTGACACCAGGGGAAGTAGTAGTCGTAAAACAACCAAGACCAAACAAACATACTGCCATCTTTCAGGAGGACACCCTGGTCCTCACAAGAAAGAATGGGTCCATGATCACAGCTGAAGGAGAACAACGCCAGGTGACGAGAAATGTGTCGCCCTTCAAGAGAATACCAATGTCTAACTTTCGACGACAAGGCGGGAGTGGCCCAGATGACATAGAGTTCTCCTCGGATGATTCCTATCTGGGAGACGGAGAGGAGTCTGACTGGGTCAAACAAGGTGAGCACGCACCTAGACCGGGAACCAAACTGATAGAGCTCTGACACGAGAGACCTCAACGGCCGAGAATAAGGCCCTGGAGACTGATAGAAGAAATGGTGTGAGGAGGGGTTTTTTGGGACTTAAATTGGGGCGGGTTGTAGCATTGGGGAGTTGGGGCAGTTAGGGATTGTAGTTCATGGGGTGGAGGCCGGCCATTGGGAGAGTGGCGGGGAAGGGAAATGATGGGGGAACAGGGGGAAGTGGTCAGTACGTGTGAGGGGTTGGAATAAAGAAGACGTGTGACCATTATGCTGTCTCTCTGTCTCTTTGAGGGATACACAGTTTGGGCTGTGAGCAGCGGGTGGGCCCCGCTACAGGAACGTTACAAAGAATAAAATAGTGCAATTTTTTTAAAGGTCAATGTGTATTAGCAATGAGGGGAGAGCAGCTGGTCAATCTAGATGTAAGGAATTTAGGTGAAATTCATCAGTAAACTCCTGTGTTTTCCTTTCCAGCCTCCTGCGCCTCTCCTCTGGCCTCCATTTTCTCTTTTGACAACCCAAGTAAATCCAGTTCCGTCTCCCCACCCAAGACCTGCACATCCCTCCACCAACCAAGTTCACACCTTACCGCTTTCACCACCCCTGTTCTTCATCTCTCTCGCATCTAAATGGGTGCCATGAAAAAGTGAAGCTAGCAGCGATCCGATTTGCTTGTTTCTTTTTTTTAACGGAAATTGGTCATGCACATATATAGGGGTTGAGATTTCCCTAAAAAAAAAAAAATAATTATAAAAATCACCCTAGAAGAAAGCCCCAAGCTACTAACAGAGATCCCCCACCCCCACATTCGGTACCGGGCAAAGGCATTAAAAGTCCCCTAGCCTTCGATAAGGCCCTCCGGCATATCTTGGGCTTCGGTTGCCAGGCCATTTTCGCTCTATAATTTGACACCATTTTTAGGAAAGACTTGAAAAAGCGAGCAAAATTGTGTAATTTTAAGCACATTTACATTACCTTACTTGGCAAACCTATTAAAAAGAGTTAGGATATAAGCAACTATTTCTAAAAAGGATGATCACTACTATCACTATTAGTAACCTTTTGCTGACTGTTGCTAGACTACACCTCCTAAATCTTTGCTGTAACACTGCGACTGCATGAACCATTGCTGACCCTTACTTTTACTGAGCCAACCAGCTCACAGGCTACATACCGGCCCTCTACAGGCCAATTTACCGACTAACACTGTTATGACATCTCCCATGTTTGACACACCTATATGCTACTTAGCTATACTCTCTACACCAGGGGTGCACAACTGATTTTGACAGAGGGCCGAAAGTACCTTACATGAGGGCTATAGTTGGCCGAAAAGTAAATGTGGGCGGGGCGGTAGGCGGGGCGTGGCAGGAGGCTTTTTAAACCCCCAATTTGTACTAAACACATGGAAAAAGAATGTTTTTGAGGGGTAACGATTTTTATTTGCATTTCAAACTTACATTTTGTACTACACATTTTCCATTGTTATAATTTATTTCTATTTAGTTATTGTATCTCGCCTGTTTAATTAACTTATATATATTTTATTGACCTTAGATACGCTATGCCCCATGGCCCCCTCACCCCAACCAAACACTATGCCCCATGTCCCTCACCCCCAACCAAACACTATGTCCCATGGCCCCCTCACCCCCAACCAAACACTATGCCCCATGGCCCCCTCATCCCAACCAAACACTATGCCCCATGTCCCCCTCACCCCCAACCAAACACTATGCCCCATGTATCTCGCCTGTTTAATTAACTTATATATATTTTATTGACCTTAGATACGCTATGCCCCATGGCCCCCTCACCCCAACCAAACACTATGCCCCATGTCCCTCACCCCCAACCAAACACTATGTCCCATGGCCCCCTCACCCCCAACCAAACACTATGCCCCATGGCCCCCTCATCCCAACCAAACACTATGCCCCATGTCCCCCTCACCCCCAACCAAACACTATGCCCCATGTCCCTCACCCCAACCAAACACTATGCCCCATGTCCCTCACCCCCAACCAAACACTATGCCCCATGGCCCCCTCACCCCCAACCAAACACTATGCCCCATGGCCCCCTCACCCCCAACCAAACACTATGCCCCATGTCCCTCACCCCCAACCAAACACTATGTCCGATGGCCCCCTCACCCCCAACCAAACACTATGCCCCATGTCCCTCACCCCCAACCAAACACTATGCCCCATGTCCCTCACCCCCAACTAAACACTATGCCCCATGGCCCCCTCACCCCCAACCAAACACTATGCCCCATGGCCCCCTCACCCCCAACCAAACACTATGCCCCATGTCCCTCACCCCCAACCAAACACTATGCCCCATGTCCCTCACCCCCAACCAAACACTATGCCCCATGGCCCCCTCACCCCCAACCAAACACTATGCCCCATGGCCCCCTCACGCCCAACCAAACCCCCCAACTCAGCACACACACAAACATGCACCAATACAGACCCGAACCCCCACCCCCCAACTCAGCACACACACACAAACATGCAGCCATACAGACCCGAACCCCCCACACCAGCACACAAACATGCACCCATACAGACCCGAACCCCCCACCCCCCAACTCAGCACACACACAAACATGCACCCATACAGACCCGAACCCCCCACCCCCCAACTCAGCACACACACAAACATGCACCCATACAGACCCGAACCCCCCACCCCCAAATCAGCACACACACACAAACATGCACCCATACAGACCCGAACCCCCCACCCCCCAAATCAGCACACACACAAACATGCACCCATACAGACCCGAACCCCCACTCCCCCAACTCCAAACCCCCACCCCCAACTCAGCACACACACACTCAAGCATGCACCCATACAGACCCGAACCCCCATCCCCCCAAATCAGCAAACTCTCAAACAAGCACCCATACAGACCCGAACCCCCACCCCCCAACTCAGCACACAAAAAACATTCAAATCAAAACATTCATACACATCCGACACACATCCGACACCCCCCCACCCCCGCATCTCAACATGCACACAAAATACATTCAAATACAAACATTCACACACACCCCCCACATCTCAACATACACACAAAATACATTCAAATACAAACATTCACACCCCCCCACATCTCAACATACACACAAAATACATTCAAATACATTCATACACATCCGACACACCCCCCCACCCCCGCATCTCAACATACACACAAAGTACATTCAAACACAAACATTCATACACATCCGACACACCCCCCCCAAACCCGCATCTCAACATAGACACAAAATACATTCAAATACAAAAATTCATACACATCCGACACACCCCCCCACCCCCGCATCTCAACATACACACAAAATACATTCAAACACAAACATTCATACACATCCGACACACCCCCCCACCCCGCATCTCAACATACACACAAAATACATTCAAACACAAACATTCATACACATCCGACACACCCCTCCACCCCCGCATCTCAACATACACACAAAATACATTCAAACACAAACATTCATACACATCCGACACACCCCTCCACCCCCGCATCTCAACATACACACAAAATACATTCAAACACAAACATTCCTACACATCCGACACACCCCCACCCCGCATCTCAACATACACACAAAATACATTAAAACACAAACATTCATACACATCCGACACACCCCCCACCCCCGCATCTCAACTTACACACAAAATACATTCAAACACAAACATTCATACACATCCGACACACCCCCCCACCCCTGCATCTCAACATACACACAAAATACATTCAAACACAAACATTCATACACATCCGACACACCCCCCCACCCCCGCATCTCAACATACACACAAAATACATTCAAACACAAACATTCATACACATCCGACACACATCCCCCGCAACATACACACACAAACATAAAGCAAAACAAACCCGACACACAAACACAAACAGACCACTTACCGGAGACGTGCTGGAAGGTAAGCGGCAGGTAAGCTGGAAGTCGCTGCAATCGCACTACGACTGGCGTGGTCCAAGGCTGAAATGCCTTCCGGCATCAAGCCTTATGGACCACGCCAGCCGTAGTGCTGGCCCTCCATTGGTGCAGCACACACGCATTACGTGGCTCGTATGAGCGACATGATGCGTGTGTTTGTGCTGAGCCAATGAGGGCCAGTGTTTTCACCGGCCCGGAAGACAACAAAGACTTTCCTAATGGAGGTCGGCCGCGGGCCGCCCTCCATTAGGAAAGTCTTTGTGCCTCGCGGGCCGGTCAAAAGGGCATGGCGGGCCGCAACTGGCCCGCGGGCCATATGTTGTGCACCCATGCTCTACACTTACTGCCTTAGCTATTAAGGCAGCCCCCCACCACAATCTGCCTACAGAAAGGGAACCGACCAGAAAGATGTACACACAGCTACCACCCCAACAGCCTGCTCCCCTTACCCAGACTCAACCGAATCAGGCCTGTCCTACCGGACTAAGGAACCTTAGACTAGGCACCAGACTACCCAAACCACCACATGCCCACCCACCTCACAGCTACCCTAAGATGGAGCTAATACACGTCAGGCGCAACACGCACAAAAGGAAACCTAGCGGCAATCAAATACCCAGTACCAAATCCTCTGAAACCTTGCCCAACAAGGTCCACACTACCAATAACCCTAAAGTAGCACACAACCTCAAGGGAGGTCTTATCAACGCTAGATCTCTAATAGCCCACGCCTCTGAAATTGCTGACATCATTACCTGTAACCAACTTGACTTCCTAGCAGTTACTGAAACATGGCTACACAAAGCTGCAGGCCCTGCCCTAATGCTAGCCATACACCCGAACTTTACCGTCTTCAGAAAAGACAGAGAAACTTCCAAAGGATGTGGCATAGCTCTTATCTGCAGAGCCAACCTCACCATCAAAGAAATAGACAGCATTACTATGCCGTCAGCTGAACTACTTTCCCTAAAACTAGAAATCTCCGCCTCACGCACTATCACGGTACACCTTATCTACAGACCCCCTGTCCACTAGGCGCCTTTGAAGAAGACTTAACCACCCTCTTAAACACTAATGCCAAACCGGGAACACAAATCATCCTACCAGGCGACTTTAACTTAGGCTACAATGACCTAAAAGATACCAATGCCTCCATCATAGCCAACACCATTTTGGAAGCAGGTCTCACCATACTGAATAACGGCCCCACGCACTCTAAAGGCTGCACATTGGACTGGGTCGCAGACATCAACTGCGTTTCCCTCATAACGGCAATTGAACCTTGCATATGGACTGATCAATCTGATCTCATTGACCATTTCAGACCTTCCCCAACCTAAATCTACTAAACTATATGCTCCTTCTGCCTTCACCCGCTGCAAAAAAATATAACACTCTCGAACCTCCTCCCTCTGATCCAACCTATCACTAATTACTCCAGCCTGATCACTAACCCTAACGATCTAGGTGACCTGTACAACACCATCAACTCATCGATTGACGCCATTGCGCCGCTGAAGCTCACCAAATCCAAACCTATTGCCCATCTTAACTACTGGTTCACTCCTACGCTAAAAGCCCTACGCAAAGAGAAACGACACACAGAAGTCTGCTGGAGAAAAAGCCCTTCTCCCCATAACAAAATCCTCCTCACTGCCCTTGCTAACAGCTACAAAAAACAAATCATTCAGGCAAAAAAAGAGACCTTTAACGACAGAATCAAAAAAGCGAACTCGAATACCAGGGAAATCTTATCCATCCTGAGAGAATTAGAATCCCCAATTGCACCCATAGACTCTTGTACCAAAGACAAAGCCTGGTGCACAAACATTCAAAAGGCCTTATGCAACAAAATCACAATGTTACAAGACAAAATATCAGCCAAAAAATCCTCCCTCCACAACATTGCCCTCTCCACGCAAGAAACCATCCTTCAGGAACTTGCCACCAACCAAACTAAACCTCTTAACCAATTCAGTTTCAGAGCCATCTCTATTGTGGAAACTAAGAATATCATTACGTCTCTTAAACCTTCTCGATGCCTTGGTGACACCTTTCCAGCCCCAATTATTAAAGAGGCTGTACATGAACTAGCCTCTTTCATCACATCATTTATCAACGCATCATTCAAATCATGCTCTGTGCCTACTAACCTTAAAGATGCATGGATACTACCTCTCCTGAAAAAAGCAAATCTGGACCCTAATGTCTCGACGAACTATAGGCCAATAACAACTGTCCCGTTCCTCCTCAAAATCTTAGTTAAAGCTGCATATCTACAGATCCAATCTTACCTGGAGATCAACAAACTACTAGGGACAAGACAATCAGGATTTAGACAGAGACACAGAACCAAAACGGCTCTCCTTGATCTCAAAAACCAACTAGACGAACGCAAAGATAGAGGAGACATATCTATTCTCCTACTCCTAGACCTATCTGCTGCCTTCTACCTGGTAGATCACAAGGTACTTTGTAACCACCTCAAATCGGCTGCCAACTTCTCCACAAAAGCCACGGCGTGGATTAACTCATTCTTGGATAACAGAACCATAAGAGTCTTCTCACCTACATCAGCAGCGGATCCAGTCCCCATCACCTGTGGAGTCCCTCAAGGGTCATGTGTTTCCCCCACTTTGTACAATATTTTTACAAAACCTCCCTTTGATATATTGGACAAATTAGGGGTCTCATATACCAACTACGCTGATGATACCCAGATTCTTATCCCAATCCAGGGAGACAATGACACCAGCCTCATAAATAAAATCTACCAAATCATCCAAACCTGGATGGCCACACATGGCCTATGTCTTAACGACGACAAGACCGAGCTCTTAATCATTGGGTCTACTAGTAAACTTAACAAACTATCCCATTTGTATAATTCCATCACTATTGATAGCATCAAAATCAAGGTAGCCAAGGAAGTTAAAACCTTAGGATTCTACTTAGATTCAACCATACCTGTCCACAGACAGCTGCACCACCATAGCGCGAGCCTTCATCCTCTCCAAATTAGACTACTGCAATGCACTGTACCTAGGCACCAGTAAACACAACACCAACAAACTCCAAACACTGCAGAACAATGCCCTTGGAACAGCTCTAGGAATTCCCAAAGGGCAACACATATCAAAGAAGAGCCGTCAACTGGCTGGCTATCAATGACCGTATCAAACTTAAAACTCTGAACGTTACACACAACTGTCTGAACAATAAAGCACCTGCATACCTCATAGAGAAATTCACAAAGTACACTTCTGAATGACCCATCAGAAAGGCCCATTCAAATAGTGTCAAAATCCCCAACTTTAAACTGAAAAGAACTGGAGGGTCCAGCTGCCCCAGTACTAGCAGCTCATCTCTGGAACTCCATCCCAGACTCACTCAAAGCTTCTCCTTCCTTCCATGTGTTCAAAGCTAACGTCAAACTCTGGCTTCACACCAACGACTGTTAAAATCCTCAACTGTACCAAATAGTCTGTATATTTAATGTAAAGTATTTGAAACTGTATCCCACTTGTTAGTCATGTTACATTGTAACATAAGAATTGTTTGATATGTGATCCTGTAACATAAGAAATGTAAAATATTTATGTACCTGTAACCTAAGTTTTTATTTCTTGCAAGCGCCCAGTTGCTTAACGGCCAGGTGCGCTCTATAAATAAATAAACAATACAATACAATGATTTTTCGAACATCTTTGGTTGAGTAAATCTCTGAAATCAGACAGGAAACACTGAAAATACCTCCCAAGTTGCGCAGTTACATGAAATTGCTCTACGGCTAGCGAGGAAGTGCCTTTTGGGAGCACTATTGAAATGATAGCATAACCATTGATGCCATACACTCCACAAACCAAAATCTATGATGGCTGCACATTGGTTTCAAAACCCATATGGGTGTGGAGTGGCGAAACAGGATGCATTCGGAAACACTGCCTGTTTAACTGTTACAGCACTGCTCGTAAAGAGGCCATGGGGTGTGCACTCATATAAAAAGAACTTAGATTTAACAATTGCACCATTAATTCCAGTATTTATGAACTAATGAGACACATCCAAATACTACAATTACCCACTACTTCCAGGCAGTTATCTCTTACTCCCAGTTTTTGGAATCTTCAATCGTATCTGTCTTTTTGCCGACACGAATTCCGTCAAATTACTTTTTGCCGAAAAATGCATCAAATTTTACAGCGGTTGGATTAAGGATTACGAGGTTAAAAGGGGTGGAACCGCCCCCTCACCCCCCCCGTCCACCCCCTCGACATGAAACAAAATTGACAAGTTTTGTCTGGGGAATTCTCTTTAAAAAATACTTGGAGAAAACTGTGGCTAAAGAAAAGGTTTGTCATGATTCAGTCTCAGATTAAAACATGTGGAAAGTACATTTTAATCAGAAAGTAGACAGGAGGTCGATTTGAAAGGCCTCAGGTAGAGGTGGAACTTGTGGAGAGTGAAAACAGGTCAAACTGGACAGATAGGATGACGCAAACTGATGGGTGAAAAAGAGAGCAGAAAGAGAAAATAAAACATGAAAACGTGAAAAGCAGCGACTCCTGGGGAGGGAAGCTTGGCTTGGACTATGATAAATCAGCAAATAGCAGGTACTGAAAAGGACAGAAAGGACCAGGCAGGCAGAGGGGCGGGGACAGCAGGGCAGTCAGTACACCTGGTATTACATGTTCTGGGATCTTCGTTGGCAAAGGAACGGTGATTAGTGTGGCGCTGCCCGATGACGGATGTGCACTCGGCGGCGTGACGTTGCACGCCGTTGCGTGCAGAATAAATAAACGGGGCGTTTCCCGGCCGCATCAGAGCGACCGGGAAGCCCGAACCAAGACGGACGTGTTGGTCTGTGTTCTTGGGGCCGGGGCTTACGGCAAAGCGCGCGGGGGCGCCAGTCACCCTCAACAGTGGCGACGAGGATGGGAAACGATGCCCGGGCCCGGCGGTGATGATCCGAACAATTTTTCACCGGAACGAGGTCGAAGGACAGACTTCGTTTTATGCCGCGGGTAGTGCGTTGCCCACGCGGCTGGCGGCCATTTTGTGCAACGGCTGTTGGACTTCAAGGAGCTCCGGTTTGGGCCCTGAAACGACCCCAGGCCTAATTTTTGGACATTTCAGTAGCTGACAGCTACATCTACATGGAGGTATGCATATTTAGTGCATTAACTCAATTTTGGGTTTACTACGTCGAGTGGAAGCTAGGAGAAGGCCTATCTTGACTGGGCCTGCTGTATCCAGTTACTATTTTGCTACCAATTTTTGGAACACTGAAAGGCATTCTGCTTTTTCGTCCCCTTCATCATCATCCTGGTGACTCCATCTATCTTCATCCTCTTCATCATCACAGAGGTGGCAGGAGTCACTGCATCCAGGGGTGGTCCATGCTGAGAGTCACTGTGGGCTGAAGATTTGAGTTGTGGCCCCGATCAGCACTATGGGGGTGCCTGTGCGCTCAAGCTCATGAGTGACACCGAGGACCAGGACGGAGCACACGGTGTGGCGGCGCAGTTTCATCCTCGTGCACCAGTGGCCCCGCAGGGTCTTCTACCCCCAATGCAGCAACCAGCAGCTCCAGTAGATGATCAGGCAGCGGTTCCCGCCCTTCAACCCCCAGTTCAACCTGCTGTTGCTCCTGGTGTTCAGCAGGCAGCGCCTGCCATGGCGCAGGTACGTGGAGCTCCTAAGAGGCAGAAATCGACGTCAACCTAGGTGCCTGGTTGAAGTGAACCAGTCTCCGATCCCTGTACTCGTGGACACAGGGGCATCGGTGAACGTCATGGCCCGAGAACACTACAATGCCATGGATCGGCCGCCCAGGCTGGTCACGCCAAAGGCCCGCATCTTCGCGTTTGGTGGTGTGGAGCCCATCCCTCTGGACGGGGCCTTTGTGGCAAAAGTGGAACGCGATTGCTCCCACATCACAGCCCGCTTCTACGTGACGCCAGTGAGTAAGAACACTTTGCTAAGTTGTGCAGCGGCGGAGGCTCTCGGCATCGTAAGCTTTGCGTACTCCGTCTACCTGGAGGACATTAATGACTTGCTGGAGAAGCATCATGCCCTATTCAAGGGGATTGGGCAGATGGTCAGAGAGCCGGTGCGGCTGCACATTGACGAGTCAGTACAGCCGGTGGCCCTCAAACATCGGAGGGTACCCTTCCACCTCCGTGAGCAGGTAGACAGAGAACTGGACAGCCTTGTTGATCTAGACATTATCGAGAAGGTGGAGGGACCGACTCCCTGGGTGTCCCCCATAGTGGTGGCAAGGAAACTCAAACAACCGGGCGCAGTCAGGATCTGCGTAGATATGAGAATCCCCAACAAGGCCATCAGGAGAGAGAGGCACCTCACACTGACTCTGGATGACATCATTGCGGAGGTGCAGGACGCTCGGTTCTTCTCGAAGCTCGACCTCAGGGCCGGATATCATCAGGTCGTCCTCCACCCCGACTCAAGGTACATTACCACCTTCACCACGCACCGGGGACTGTATCGCTACAAGAGGTTGAGTTTTGGGGTGTCCTCGGCCGCGGAAGTATTCCAGAACATCATTCTGGGTGCCCTGGCCGACCTCGAGGGCGTCCTAAACATAAGCAACGACATTCTGGTCTTCGCGAGGACTGAGGTGGACCACCTGAGGCGTCTGGCGAAAACCTTCGAGAGGCTGCAGTCGCTGGGACTCACACTACATAAGGAGAAGTGCAAATTTCTGCGCCCCTCCCTGGAGTTCTTCGGGTTTGTGTTCAGGGAAGGGGGGGTGTCTCCTGACCCCAGAAAGGTACTGGACATACAGAAGGCCCAACCACCGGAATCTGTGTCGGAGGTGCAAAGCTTTTTGGGCATGGTCATGTACTGTGGCCGGTTCATCAAGAACCTGGCATCCAGGTCTGAGCCCCTCCGGACCCTGACAAGAAAGGACACCGTCTGGAATTGGGGTCCGCTGGAACAGGCGGCCTTCAATGACATTAGGGGCGCCCTCACGGCCGGGGACACGATGTCATTCTTCGATCCCGCCTTACCATCGGAAATCATCGTTGATGCTAGCCCATTCGGCCTGGGGGCGGTGTTGACACAGATTGACCGTGATGGCGGCGTCCGGCCAGTCGCATATGCCAGCAAGGCGCTGTCAGACGCCGAACAACGCTATTTGCAGATTGAGCGCGAGGCTCTGGCAGTGCTGTGGGGATGTCGCCATTTCCGGCTTTATGTACTCGGACGACCGGTGACGGTGGTTACTGACCATAAACCTCTGCTGCCGATCCTAGCGGGTCGTCATCCAAACCGCCGGCACGCATTGAGAGGTGGATGCTGGCTCTCTTAGAGTATGGGGTGACCCTGGTTTACCGGCCAGGGGTAAACAACGCTGCTGACTATCTATCCAGACACCACGGAGCGCCTGGAGAAGGAGATCGTGACGTCTGTGAGCAAGAAGCTGGGGAGCATGTCCAGGTCGTGGTAGAGGCTGCCACGCCGAATGCCATGCCTCTCCAGGAGCTGGAGGCTGCGGCGGCACAGGATGAGTGCTTCAAAGTATTGAGGCAGTCCATGCAGCAGGGCTCCTGGAAGTCAGCGCTTGAGGCCCTGGCGGGACGCACTCAGGAGGCCCGGACTGGTCTAGAACAACTATGGAAGGTTCGTGAGGAACTGTCTTTCTCGGCGTCGGGCCTGCTACTTCGGGGCGACCGGATTGTGGTTCCCCAGTCAAAGGTGGGTGAGGTGACCGCGCTGGCACACCGGGGCCACCAAGGGGCCGCCAAGACCAAGGCCCGCCTCCGGATGAAGGTGTGGTTCCCCGAGCTGGAACGCAAGGTGGACGAGTTTGTGGCGGCCTGTGTCTGGTATCAGGCAGCCTCGCCCTTACAGCGGGAGCCGGTCATCGAGGCGATGGCGAGGGGGACCCATCCGTGGGAGGTGGTTCATGCCGATTTTGGGTCCACCACCATGGGCACCCACTTCCTGGTCCTGGTGGACGAGTACTCCCGCTACCCCGAGGTGGAGTTTGTGGAGTCCGTGGCGTTTGAACACGTGGTGGTGGCGGTGGGGAAGTTGTTCGCG
The DNA here is from genome assembly GCF_040938575.1 of Ambystoma mexicanum. Taxonomy (NCBI): domain Eukaryota; kingdom Metazoa; phylum Chordata; class Amphibia; order Caudata; family Ambystomatidae; genus Ambystoma; species Ambystoma mexicanum. Next base: position 1,341,109,038 of record NC_090921.1, on the reverse strand, counting down.
GCTCACAGATTCCCTCACACGCTATGTTCGGACAATGGTGCGCCTTTTCAGGGTGAACGATTTGCTGAACTGATGGTGAGCTGCGGGGTGGTGCACCGAAAGATCATGCCCCTGTGGCCTCGAGCGAATGGGGAGGCAGAACGCCTGATGAGGACCCTCAATAAGACATTTAGAATTGCCCAAGGCCAGGGGCAGTCCCTACAGAGAGCCCTGTACCAATTCTTGAGAGTATACCGCACCACGCTACATGCGTCCACGGGGGTGGCCCCGGCAGAGGCGATGTTCAGGAGATGTCCGCGAGGGCTATTGCCGGAGGTCGGAGAGCGGGAACCTGCGGTGATTGACGACCAACGGGTCGAGATGGACCGGCAAGCAAGAACTGAGCAAGAAAACGTGCGGAGGGGGCTTCGCCCACAACAGCTGGAGCCGGGCGATGAGGTTCTCATTCGCAATCGACACCCGCATGGGAAACTCTCTTTGCCGTACGAGCCTGAGCCGCTGGATGTCGTGGCCGTCCGGGGCTCCATGGTGATGGCGTCGGATGGACGGTCGGAAGTGACGCGGAACGTGAGTTTCTTCAAAAAGATCAGAGACCCCAGAACTGACCCACCTCCTGACCTGGACCTGGGAGGAGTCCTGGAGAACGAGGGAGACCTACCCTGCATGCCGGAGTCCCCAGTGCGGGGTCCGTCGGCGGACCGATCACCCGTGCCGGAGGCGAGCAGGAGGTACCCCCAGAGGACTGGGCGAGGGAAAACAGCTCGCCTCACCGATTACGTGCTGGGACAATTGGCTGAGAATCCCGAGGGTGAGAAAGTCTAGTTAAGGGGACCCGGGTGGATGCTAATAAAGGGGTGCTCATGGGACAGGGTTTGTGTGATTTGTTTGTGTTGTCCCATTGTTCTCATGACTTGTTTCAGTTGCAGTGTTTTGCAGTTTGCAGTGAAGAGATTAATGATGGTTGTTGGTTCTCCCCGAAAATGGAGGAGTGTGGCGCTGCCCGATGACGGGCGCGCACGCGGCAGCGTGACGTTGCACGCCGTCGCGTGCAGTATAAATAAACGGGGCGTTTCCCAGCCGCATCAGAGCGACCGGGAAGCCCGAACCAAGACGGACGTGTTGGTCTGTGTTCTTGGGGCCGGGGCTTACGGCGAAGCGCGCGGGGGGCGCCAGTCACCCTCAACAATTACTATTCTATCTTCGCTCTCAGAATTTGAAACAAATGTTATTTCTCCTGACATAATATGCATGAGATTTGTTCTGCAGCACCCCAACAAATCAGACACCCGCGGGTTGTCGGCTCTATATTACAGGGCCCGCTAACTTTCTATTGGGCACATCCGTGTTGTTTTGTAGGCGCACGGGAAAATGCCGGGGTCTGCAACAGATGATAGAATATTGGATTAGTCAGCTCCTCCTTAACAGCAGTCTGTGTACAATATATAATCTTTGGTAAATATATTGCGAAAGGTGTGCTGTAACATCAAAAGCTGTTCTCGGATTTTGTTTAAAAACGTGTCTTGGCGAGTTTCACCAGGGAGCCACTTTTTCTCAAGGCTTGTTGCTCTCACTTCTTCGTTGACATGGGGAATTAGGTGCTAAACGTCCCTGTTATTTCGGACTGTAACTCTGCCTCTTCCATTCCCCGGTGACCTCTTTGATTGAAGGGGCAACGCCAAGCATTCTGAAAAGGCCAACATGATGTCCTCAGCGCCTGGAGGAAACGTCGCTGTTTTGAAGGGCGTACAATGCGGTGGCAAGATGTCCGTCCTGCGTAGAGACGTCACACCGCCGTGTAGTAGACGAGCACTGGACACTCTGGCCCAGTATACCACGGCCACTACAAGAGGGAGTTTGAAGTCGACCTGAAAGAGCACGAGGAATCGTGAACACGCCCAGATTACATTCCCCGTTACTGGGGAAGGGCGGTAGCCGCATTCCCGTTTCTTGGCGAGGAGAGCCTGACACCGCGCGAAAGAAAAAATCGCTCTATTAAAAGATACCACCCGTTGGCAGAGCTGCCGCTCTCTTTACGAGGTCCCCCGCTGTCTCTTCACCTGGCCTGCAGCCTTCGCCGTCCAGCCAGCGTCTGTGTTTCTCTTTGAGGCTGGTTTTGGTTCTTGAGGTGGAGGGTGGAGAACGGTCGTAGAACAGAGCTTGGTAGTGAAGGCTTCCCGAAAACTGAAGGGAGGAGGCGGCCTCAGCCACTGCTGGTCCGGTCTGAGTCCAGAGCGTGTATATGTGCTTGGCGGTTACCATGCTGGATTTCAGATAAACGACTCAGACTTGAGGGGATCACGGTCCAGTGTAAAACATCCTGATCTCATAGAGTTAATATGGGGATGGAGTTGTACATGAATGGGCCACCCTGGTATCTGTAAAGGGACATTTTATGCAAACCACCTGTTAGCGTAAATCTATGCCTTCCTCCAGAACAATGCTATATACACACAAAACAGTTTAAAACTATCTGCCTTATTTTCACTTGTTCATATTTAAGACAGCAAAACACGTTTATTTTAGGTAGAATGTAGCATCTGCCTCACGTTATATATGAAGCATGCCTTTGTCAACATTGAAACACAAACAATTTAACCTTTGCACACATTGGGCCTCAGTCCGAGTATGGCGGTAAGGGATAGCGGCCACCGGTAACGAGACCGGTGGCGGTGATCCCTTACCGCCATACTCCGAGTTCCCTTTGCGCCCTCGCCCTTAACGCCTGCTTTGAGCAGGTGTTAAAGTCGAGGGCGCAAAGGGGCCTCCAAGCCAATAACGGTGACCGTAATGAACGGTCACCGTTATTTGCATCTTCCCCATTCCCATTGAGCCCTATGGGGGCTCATTTGGGAATGGGGAAGAGCCTTGGTGAATGGGGAATTACCGCCCCGCCAACCTTGGAATGGGGCGGTAATTCCGCCATCCACCAAGGCGCTGCCGGTCCGGGTACGGCGTCAACCAAGGCGTTAATAGCGCCATTGGTTAGCGCCGTACTCGGAATGAGGCCCATTACCTTTTTGTTATGAGTCTTGAAAGTATATTTTCAAAATCCACAAGCCAGGTTTTGCCTTCTGCCAAATTGCATTCTGGTATTTGTAGTCTTCCATTAAACTTTTTGCCTAGCATATTTCTCTAAGAATGTGTGTGTGTATATATATGTATGTGTGTGTGTGAGTACTTTGCTACGGTTTGTCTACTTTTCAATTTACCTTTATAAAACAGTATTGTTGAAAGCCAAACATGGGGGGGCGAGAGGAGGCAAGTGAGTCATTAATTTTTGCCAGGATGTGATGGGAGAGGTTACAGTCCTGGAGACTGGAGGGGTTATTTTCTCTGGTTTTGACCTTGTGCTGATTTTCAGGGCACAAGTCGATGATCCATGTGGGTGGACAGCATCAAACCACTTTTTTAAGAGGCAGACACAACCCCTGTTGAGTGTTTTTGAGGGCAGCATTAAAAACAAAAAAAGCTTGCTTGCTCAAGTGTTCGGCTACTAGGATTTCACACCAGGTTGTGATGTTTCCAGTCCAGACGCTTACCCACAAGACCACATAAAAGTATACCTCCATGAAAAGCACGTACAGAGCGATGGAAACCCACGTGGGACCTTCAACCCATGCCAGGGAAACGCCCGCGTGCACGTTACGTCACCTTCGCGCTTACGCGCCAAGGGCCTTTCCTCGGAATTCACGCAAACGTGCTGTTTTTCACATGCCAAATCACTACGTATCAAGCTGACCATGCGACAACACACGGAAGACCACGCTCCTGCCCAGAAAGCTGAATTACTGCCCCCCAGAGCTCCAAGCAGCCTCCCACGAGCCATCTGCTGCTGCCTGCCTGCTGCCACCGTGCCCTGCCATTTAGTGCCTGCACATCTGCCATCTGCAGGGGTCCAGTTGCTGTGACCACCCCTGCTGGAACAGAAGACTCCCGACTGGTGTTCCATCACTCCACAGCCTAGCCCCAGGACTCAGTTGCCCACCCACACCTGCCTCGGGGGTTGCCATGTCCGACACAACACCTTCCGGCACCAACCTTCCGGCACCAGTGGCAACCCCTCAGCAGAGAGGCAGAGGGCTACCAGCTTCAGTGAAAAGGAAGTTGGTATCCTGGTGGAGCAAGTTCTGCGGCATTATGATGCCCTCTTCACACCATCGCGCGCCAACAAGGAAGGACGGAAGAGGATCTGGAAGGACATAGTGGGTGCCATCAACGCAGAGAGGGTGGCACCCCGCGACATCAAACACGTCCAGAAGCGCTGGGAGGACTACAAGTCCAGGACCCTCAAGAAGACCCAGAGCCTCTTGGAGGTAGCGGATGCAGTGGGGCGCCGGCCCCGCATACCACCCAACAGATGAGGGTCCAGGAGCGCATTCGCCCAGTGCTTCACCACCAGATCCTCAGGATGCACACTTCTCATGTTTGGATTTAGTTTTCTTCAGAATATTTAATTATACATTTTTTGGTTTAAAAGGTGGGCATCTGTCATACTTAGCCAATATAGTAATTGGAAATTCTCCTCCCTCAGTTTATTTTTCCAGGTTGATTAATTTTTTTGAAAGGCAAATGCTAATTTGTATCGCGCACTTTCTTCTAGGGGGAAGGTCAATTGAACTAAATGTGTGTATTTCGTTTTAAGATATGTTCACTTACTTTGCATATATTAATGGATGCAGCTTTTAATTTTAACTATCAAAGGGCAGAGATTACCATTTTGAGTAACATGAGGGAGCTGTACCCATTCAGGTCAATTCAACACATTTTGCAGCAGAAATTGGAAAAAGGCCATATGGTTTAAAGGAAGGTCTAAACATATAACACCTCAGCAACAGTCAATTAACCTGCTGGTTTGTCTTTGCAGCATTCTGCAATAGGATACCCTGCTACTTGCGCACCCGTAAAACAGATTCGTCCTGCCAACCTCCTCCAATCAAGGGCCTGTTGGTCCATTAACGAGGCTCCCTTCCAATTTTGAAGTGAGCAGCAGTTGCTCATTTTGCAAGTTGCATGCTAACACATCACCAAGCCAGTACGCAGCAGAAGAGGAGAAAGAAACCCTGCACCAACCAGTGATTTAGATGAGCATGGCAAATAGAACAGGTGTAACTACACACTCTGCCCCACGTACTCGGCGCCTATGTATGTATTATTTAGCCTCCACCCCACTTGTTTTTTTTAGGACTGGAGCCCTGTTAATTGTGTTAACATTTGTAGTCCTGAAAAATGGCTTACTTCCATGCCTAAAGACCTCCCAGGTAAATAGGCACTATCACACTATAAGGCAATCCTGCACTAGATGCATCCTGTCCCAAGGCCAGTGCCTGCCCTAAAATAGCATCCTTAGAACTTCCTTGGCAGCCTAAATAATCCTTATCTTAGTCTTAAATAAAAGCATATTGCTAGTTCGAACTGTATGGTCAAATATATATAATAAAAACAATTGAGAAATGTCTGCAAAAACAGCAGCAAACTACAATCGGCATATTTTTGCAATGCCTTCCTCAATCAGATGGCGTTTTCAAACATAAGTTTCAAAAATACCTTTTACAAATTATATTTCTACCAATTACATCTGGGATGAAATGTGTTCAAGTTCCTGAATTGCAGACTGGTCTCAAATCCCTGCATCTCCACTTAACCAAAGTGTGTGCTCCTGGCTAAATCCTTTTATCTCATCTGCCAAGATTAAAAGTCTATTTGGTTCAGCTCATACTACTTCAAAAAAAGCCTCACTCCTGATATTTCCACATGGGTAAATGTTAATAGTGGCAATTCATATGCTGCATTTCACAGTTTGTCTCATGCCTTATTCATGGCAATGTGTATTTCATGGCAACGTGTTTTTCATTTAACTTCCCATGATAATGTTACCCATTGAAGACTCATTCTATTTCTGTAATATCACTATTTATGCAAATAAAAGGGGGGGGCACACACCTTTTGTAGCCCAGGGCCCTGCAAATCCTTGGGTCAGACCTGCCCCTGACTGCCAGAACCACTAATCCCATAAGACATTTTGTTTGTGAGCTGACCGACTGCCTAAGTGCAGTCCATTTCAGGAGTAGATGTGTGCAAAACATCTTAAATTCGCTAATTTTGGTTGTTTTTTCTAGGCAAATAGGCAAATATTTCATCTGCTTCTGGTGTCGGGAGTTTGGGGGGAGACAATATTTCAGTCTTCTAATTGGCAGAAATAGCCATAAAACCAGTGATGGATTTCTGATGGCTTTTTGTGGATCTGGCAAAAAAGTTCCACCCCCCCCCCGCTCCCATCAGAGCTGCGGAAACAACTAATTCCCTTGTCCCAATGAATACTGCACTCGTATGCTGGTCGCTAGAACTAAGGGGGAAATTCCGGGTGGAAGTCTGAGCACAATGCCTGTGAAATCGCTTATTAGAATTGTATTCTGCAGGAAATATTTATAAACTGCTTCTTACTTTGGTTTAAAAGATGTGCACCTTTTATACTCTGCAAGCAACATCACCCTCTCTGGTTATTTTGCAGGTGTTCATGACTAATGTTCTGAAAGGAAGGGAGTGGTTTGGAACAATCTGTCATGAACCCTCTCGGTTGGCGATGGATGACGTTGTTACGGCTTTGCCGCCATTAAACACTGCCACCACGTTGTTCACGTTTCTCTGTTTACGGTCTAGTGTTTCCCTCTTCCTTTCCTCTCGCCTATTTACCTCCTGCTACCCATGGTTCCTTGCGCTGCAACCGTCTCCTTTCGTTTTCACGGTGAGACGCTTCCAGTGTTTTTCTCTCGCTTGCTTCTTTCCTCCCCTTCCGGGGGTCTCTTCCTCTCTTTCTCCTTTCTCTCTGCCTCCCTGGCGGCCCCCCCTTCCGCCGGTTTCTCTCCGCTTATGCTTAACGGCGTTTACTTGCCTTCTGCCTGTGTTCTTTTCCTTCTTGCCATTTTTTCTCCGGATGAATCTTCGCATTGCTTCCTCGAGGATTCCGGATGCAATTGAATTCTACGACAACCACGGCTATATATCTCACCGCAATTCACTGCCAGCAGTTCTACGGCGACACAGGGGTTTTTTCCGCCTTCGGGCTTTTTCCCCTTACCCGCCTGTATCCGGGACCGGAGCCGAGGTGGTAACTGATTCAGAGTTCCACCGCGGCTTCGTCCCGTGTCAGAGCTCTAACAACGAAGAGTAAAAAGGATGACCTTGCCCACCGACACGGCATCGGAGCGTCAGACCCTGAAGACTCAGGTGAGGAGAGTGGTGCATCGGGTGGGAAAGCTGAACATTCGGGGAATACCCCTAGAGTAACTGCAAGTCTTACACAAGGTTGTGACAGTTTGCAACGCCAGAAGATACCAATGGCTACTCCAGAGCAGCTGCAGGATCAGATGCAAGAGCTATGGAAAGCTGTGCAGACTCTTTCTCAAGAGCTACAGACGGTCAAAGCGGAAAACGTAGTATTAAAACAATTGGTTTCGGGTAGAGAACCTCCCCCAGAATTGCCACCGGTTGCCCTACCTTCAGGGAAGTTTGACGGTTCTCCCAAGAAGCTTAAAGAGTTTTTGGAAGCTGCTACTATATACTTCACTTTCCGCCCTTGCATGTTTTCTTCTGATCAGGCTAAGGTTGGTTTCCTCATTTCGAATATGGTTGGCAATGCCCTTGCATGGGATACTCCTCTTGTGACGGGAGAGGATCCCGTTTTACAGAATTACAGGAATTTTAAGGCTCTTCTCAGTGAGTCCTTTTGAAAGACATGAGCTCCCCTACCCTGCTTGTGAGGATCTCCTGGATGTGAAACAGGGATCCTCGGACCTCCTCACTTACATCACTAAGTTTAAGACCCTGGCTGCAGGGGCCGGCTGGCCCGAACAGGCACAATTTGCCATTTTTCGTAGAGGTCTTAAAGAAGAGATAAAGGACGAATTAGCTCGGTCTCCCCGACCTGCCTCTTTTTCGGATCTTTTATCCTCTGTCCTACAGATTGAACATCGACTCCAGGAGAGGCGTAATGAAAAAAGATGTTACAGCGAAGATCCCTCTAGCATCGGTACATCATCCAACACTCTTCCTCCATCTCCTAAACATAGTGAAGAACCTATGCAGATAGGAACCACCCGGGCACCACTCACCGCGGAAGAAAGAAGGAGATGGAGAGAAAGAGGTCTTTGCGCCTACTGTGGGTCTGACAAACATCTGCTCAAAGACCGTTCCGAACTACCTCAACGGCGTTCGGGAAACAAATCACCCCGGTTTTTAAAAGGGACAGAAAACCGGTGGTTATCTAACTCTTCCAGTCCCTACGTTTCATTGGCTGTATCCACAAAGAAGACACCAGAGGATTACAGAGTAATGGTTATCAATATCAGCGTGATGATCCAAGACCAGCTCGTAGAGACTTTGGCACTCTTAGACTGCGGAGCAGCAGGTAAGTTTGTTGATACCTTATGGGTTGACAAGGTGGGCCTCAAAAGGCTAGCAAGACTCGAAGATCAGAAGGTGGAGGGTGTAGATGGTACTCCCTTGTCCTCAGGACCAATAACGCAGACTACCGAGGAGCTAGAAGTCCGGATTTCCCAACATGTGGAGAGTCTAAAATTCGACATCATTAGAGCTGCCCATTTCCCTGTCTGTTATTCTGGGTATCACTTGGCTCAGGAGACATAACCCACAAATAGATTGGGTCTCTAATGTGTTGCGTTTCGAGTCTGAGTTTTGTAAGAAGCATTGTATTCCTCAGCAATCTTACTTACAACTACAGGTCACCCCAGCTTCTTGTCAAGAATCCTCAACTGTCCATAATATGGCACATCTTGGTGAGACTTTCCGAGAGGTTTTCACAGAGGTCAAGCCAGCACCTTTGCCACCCCATCGCCCTGAGGACTGTTCTATCGACCTTGAGCCTAACGCCCTGGTTCCGTTCGGTCGTATGTTTTCCTTGTCCAGATCCGAGAAGGAGGTCTTACGAACTTACCTGGACGTGAATCTTCACAATGGCCTCATCCAACCGTCAAAATCTCCTGCCGGGGCTCCCTTATTCTTCATCTCCAAGAGGGATTCCAAAGAATTACGACCTTGCATAGATTATAGAGGTCTCAACAAGGTCACAGTCAGAGACCGCTATCCCATGCCACTCATCACAGACATTCTTGAAGCGGTTCAAGGTGCTCACATTTTCACTAAGTTGGATCTTCGCAATGCTTACCACCTATTACGCATTGCTAAGGGTGATGAATGGAAGACTGCTTTTCGAACACCCTTTGGATTGTTTGAATACAGAGTTATGCCCTTTGGGCTAGTTAACGCTCCCGCAGTTTTCCAAAGATTTATGGACCGCATGTTTTCAGATCTCTGATTTGTTTCAGTGATCATCTATCTAGATGATATTCTTGTATTTTCCATCAACAAGGAAGAACACGAACAGCATGTACGGGCAGTACTTACTCGATTTAAGGAGAACAGTTTACTGGCCAAGCCTGAGAAATGCCAGTTCGGAGTCTCTAGCATTCCCTATTTGGGGTTCATTTTGTCTGACCGGGGTATCTCCATGGACCCTCGCAAGGTGTCTGCCATTTTGGAGTGGTCTTCTCCCACCTCTGTCAAGGAGGTTCAGAGATTCTTGGGTTTAACTTATTTCTACAGAAGATTTGTACCCCGGTTCTCCGAGATGGTGTTACCCATAACAACACTTCTCAAGAAATCATCTGGAACCTTTGTATGGTCCTCGGCGGCAGAGTCTAGTTTCAGACATCTCAAGACTCTGTTTTGCTCAGCGCCCATATTGCTCCAGGCCGATCAATCTAAACAGTTTATCTTGGAAACAGATGCCTCTTCCGCCGCAATTGGTGCTGCCTTGTTCCAGGAGTTCGAAGGAATAGAACACCCTCTGGCCTACCTCTCTCGCACTCTGACCATCAGTCAACTTCACTATACTGTCCTTGAAAAGGAGTTACTAACAATGAGACTGGCCTGTGAGGAATGGCGACATCTGCTGTTGGGTGCCAGCATTCCCTTCGTCATACGTACGGACCATAAGAATCAAAAGGTCCTGCAGTCCCTCGAATGTGCCAACTCTCGCCAAGCGCGATGGGCTTACATTTTTTCCCAATACGATTTCACCATTACCTATCTACCAGGCTCTCAGAATGTCCTAGCCGACGCCTTGTCTCGCAAGGAGTTGGTTACCGACTCGGGTCGCCTCTCATCCGAACTTATGTTTCCATCTACTCGCATAGTGGCACATCTACATACTTTCCTACAGGAGGTCAAAGAGGCTTCGGACTCTGAACCCTGCATTAGAGATAAACGCTTGGCATCTCAGTTTCGCATCAAGGATGGTCTCTGGTTCTACAAGAACCGACTTTACATACCTTCAGGACATCTCCGCAAGAGGATTCTCTACTGGTGCCACGACAGCCGAGTTGCAGGACATCGAGGCCAGGCAAACACCATTGAACTCATTAGACGCTCGTTTTACTGGCCCAACCTTCAAGAAGAAGTCCAGTCCTACATAAAGGCATGCCCGGTTTGCGCCATGGCTAAGAATCCGACAGGAAAACCGTTGGGTCTCCTTACTCAGCCTGACTTACCCCAAAGGCCGTGGGGAAATCTGCTACCGACTTCATTGTGGATTTACCCTTATCAGAGTCCTGTTCTTGCATTATGGTAACGGTAGATTAATTTACCAAGATGGCCCATTTCTCTCCTCTGGAGGGCTTACCTACGGCTAGTCGCATGGCCGAAGTTTTTGCCCGAGATATGTTTCGTCTTCATGGCTTGCCCGATAAAATTACTTCGGACCGTGGTAGCCAATATATTTCTAAGTTCTGGAAGGCTTTGTGTTTTCGTTTAGGAATTGGCCGTGCTCTTTCCTCTGGGTACCATCCCCAGACTAATGGTCAGACGGAAAGACTCAATTCCACTCTGGAACAATATCTCAGGTGCTACATTAATAGACTCCAGGATAATTGGGTGCAACTCCTCCCCACGGCAGAATTCACTTACAACAACTCTAAACACACCGCCACTGGTATCTCTCCTTTTTACTGCAACTACGGACTTCATCCCAAGTCCGTTTGGCCCATTGCTTCCCCTACCAGTAACTCTCCTGCTGCTGAAGCCGCTTTATCTGACATTTCTGAGGCTCACCGGACAGCCAGAGACAGTCTAGCGAGGAGCCTTAGGACCTATAAGACTCTTGCTACTCAACATCACCAAACTGCCCCCACTTGGGCTAAAGGGACGAAGGTATGGCTTTCGACCAAATACCTACCAAGGTGGATTCGTTCCTCCAAGTTGTCTCCTCGATTCCTGGGTCCGTTTCCCATCCTAGAAAGAATCAACCCTGTAGCCTACAAGATTCAACTACCCTCCTACCTCCGCCGGGTGCACCCTGTGTTTCATACCTCTCGTCTCAAGGAGTCACGAACTGAGCCACACTTTAGGTCAAGATACTTGCAGGACATTTCACCCAGAGACTCCCCAGAGGTTTATGAAGTTTCTAAAATCCGAGACTCCCGCTACTACCGGGAGCGTTTACAATACCTTATTTCCTGGAAGGGGTATCCCAGGTCTGAAGATTCCTGGGAACCTGTGCATTTTGTCAAGGCGCCCCGTCTAGTAGCTAAATTCCATCGGATGCATCCTGGCAAGCCGGGCGGGGTTGGCAGTAAGAGGGGGCATACTGTCATGAACCCTCTCTGTTGGCGATGGATGCAGTTGTTACGGCTTCACCGTCATTAAACACTGCCACCACGTTGTTCACGTTTCTCTGTTTTTACGGTCTAGTGTTTCCCTCTTCCTTTCCTCTCGCCTATTTACTTCCTGCTACCCATGGTTCCTTGCGTTGCAACCGTCTCCTTTCGTTTTCACGGTGAGACGCTTCCAGTGTTTTTCTCTCGCTTGCTTCTTTCCTCCCCTTCCGGGGGTCTCTTCCACTCTTTCTCCTATCTCTCTGCCTCCCTGGCGGCCCCCCCCCCTTCCGCCGGTTTCTCTCTGCTTATGCTTAACGGCGTTTACTTGCCTTCTGCCTGTGTTCTTTTCCTTCTTGCCATTTTTTCTCCGGATGAATCTTCGCATTGCTTCCTCGAGGATTCCGGATGCAATTGAATTCTACGACAACCACGGCTATGTATCTCACCGCAATTCACTGCCAGCAGATCTACCGCGACACAGGGGTTTTTTCCGCCTTTGGGCTTTTTCCCCTTACCCGCCTGTATACGGGACCGGAGCCGAGGTGGTAACTGATTCAGAGTTCCACCACGGCTTCGTCCCGTGTCAGAGCTCTAACAACGAAGAGTAAAAAGGATTACCTTGCCCACCGACACGGCATCGGAGCGTCAGACCCTGAAGACTCAGGTGAGGAGAGTGGTGCATCGGGTGGGAAAGCTGAACATTCGGGGAATACCCCTACGGTAACTTCAAGTCTTGCACAAGGTTGTGACATTATCGCAACCCTGCCAAAACACCCCCCACCCACGCCCCGCTGGTAGGATCCCACAGTAAATTATTTCCATTTCCAGCATTGCCTTAAACAGAAACAAAACAGTGGCACAACTCAATTTTGCCTGAAGGGGGGGAAAATGGTAGTAACTTCGCCCGGCCAGGGTAGTGTAATTTAGTCAAACATCACCAATTCTGTTTCGCTGGTAATTATATTTTACCCAAACAGAGTCAACAGACCAAGTGTTCTTTACTTCTGTGTATGATTGCATTTCATCATTTCTTTAGGACAACTCACATTCTAATTGAATTGAACAAATTACTCATGCCTGTCTAGTACAACATGGTACAAATACTTCTTTATTACACTAACACTTCCTGTTTTTTCTGCCTTAGAAAAGGCACAAGCGCACAGCTTCCTAAATATTTGTACTAGTATTTCTCGCTCTTGAAGTGCTTCTCGCTCTTAATGTGCTTCTTGGCAGTATTTAAAGATAAGTATGCATTTCAGTTTGGGTTGATGAGATTGAATCAGAATTTTTCAAGTTTTCTTTTCTTATCATTGTCGAACTGGCTGCAAATATATGTGGGGAGACCCCCAGATCCCCCACAGCCTCCCGACCACCACCTATATTTATATTACCCCTCCCCAGAGTAATCAACCAATCCAGGCATTTCTGCATCTGGCCACTCACTGTATTTCAAAAGGCTCTTATTGGAAATTGGTAATTTTTACCTCATTTTGACCCTTCACTATATAGGATGTCGTTTTCCATTAGTAGGATGTTATCTTCTCCTCCTTTTGATCTTACTGTAAGAATTTGGGGTGGGGGAATTTTGCTACTGTTCCTTTGTGCTTTTTGACAAGTTCAAGTGGAAACATGATCAGGTTGCTGCTGATCCATCAAACAACCTCCCGCAACAGTTCAAATATGTATTATGAGACAGGCATGGTATTAAGAGAGACACAGACTCAAAGATGTCAGTTTCAAAACTAAGGTTCTTGGGTTGGTGTAATGCCTAACTGGCCCAAAATCTAAAGGGATGGTTCCCTCAACACATTTTTCTAAGGGCTGCCGATGTCTGAAAGTCCAAAACAACAATCTGTCTGTGTCTAAACCTATGCGTGTCCTCACCCTTTACAAATATGTGTGGGGAAATCTTTAAAAAGGAAACATAGTGGTTCAACAGAAAATATTAAATCAAGTTTGGTTTCAGGTGGTCTTCTCAACAGGTGTAGTTTGGCCAATGTCACAAAACTGAGTTCAGTCAAAAAGGAATGTTCATAAGACCTTCTCCACAGGGCCCTTGCAGTGTTTTCAAATACTTTCATTGTCTTTAGTTCCCTGGGATTCCCTTTCCCATGCTTCAACTTGTCCCAAGTTCAAAAGAACAAAATAAATATAACACAGTGCCACTTTCAACTTCTCTGGGTTCCCTTCCCTAAGCTTCAATTTCTTCAATATCAAAATTGTTGGGCCTCTCATAGTTCCTTTCCCAAAGCTTACGACCCTTCCATCTTTAAACAAACAAACAAAGTTCTTCTGGTCAGAATGTATCTTTTGTTTCTTACACATTTCTTCTTAGGCCTCTCAGGATTCCCTTCCCCAAGTGTAGGCCCCTTTTGTCTTTAAACAAAGTTCTCCTAGTCAGAATGTACCTTTCACTGTACTGTTCTTACGAACAAACAAAGTTCTTACATGGGGTAGTATCAGGGACTTTTGAGAATTCTGGGCTCTTTACTCCTCCCAAGCATGGCCCCTCTCCTTATTCCTTGCTCTTCCTTTTTAACCCTTCACCTTCAGGTGCTTCCTGCACCCCTTCTTGCTCTCCTTTATTTCCTTTGCTTTATCGGGCACCCTTGCACCTTCCTTTGCTTTATTTTCTCTGTATGGAGTCTCGGGCACGTGTTCCTCTTTGCAGTGTGCACACATGCATTCATCTGCTCCTTTCTTTCCAACATTTCCTTTTGAGGTGCTTCCTGTACCCCTTCTTGCTTTCCTTTGTTTCCCTTATTTCACTGTGTACACTTGTCCCTTCCATTGCTTTCTTGTCTTTATATCGTGCCTCTCGCACACTTTCCTTTCTTCACTGTGCAAACTTACACCTGTCGGCTTGTTTCTCACGCCTCTTGCACACTTCACATGCATTTACTTTGCTTTACTTTCCTTCAGTGCTGCTAGCGCCTTTTCCTTCTTTCTGTTTTCCCTATTTCTGTTATTTCTTGCACTTTCTGTACTTCTATGCTTTCTCTCTCGTTCCGTGCTGTGTACTTCATATGCCTTCTCTCTATTTACGTTCTGTGCCGCTTTGCAAACTGCCTTTCTCCCGCTCTGCTCCAGTCAAACGCACGCTCCTGAGTTTCTCTCTGACTTTTATGAAACTCACCGGGCAGCGTCGTGCTGATAGGCCGTCTCCCTCTGGATATGCAGGGTTGAGGTCAGGGTTTCAACACCTGCCCCTTAGACAACTTCGGGACTGACACAGGTCCCAAGGGAACAAGCGCTTCACCAAATGGTGCCAGCAGGCTGCCTCACTTTTGGCTCCTTGGAGGCACGCGCCCTAGCCATGCTGCAGCCTCTCACAAATACCAGGCCAGCCACTCGGCACGCTGCTATCTGATCCTTGGCTTCTCCGGACCAGATATCATCCCCAGCTCGCTCCTCTCTCTTGGAAGAACCCGGCTTGGAACTGAGAATGGATCCCCTGCTGGTCTCAGCCATGCAGCCTCCCTTCTGCTCTCCCAACTGCTTCTCTCACTGCTCTCTCAGCAGTCTCCTTTTATACACCTGTTGTATCAATGGGCTGCAGGTGTATGGTCCGGGCTGTGTTTGCCTGACCTCTAATACTCTAGTTAACAGGACATGTCGGTCCTGAGTAAGTGAGTTCTTAAAGGTGCAGTATACCTTTTCCTTCCCTGCTCTTACTTCGTGATAATCTGTTGGGGAGAGTCAAGTTGAGTCAGGTGTGCACAGTTGTAGTCAAGTGCCTGACCTTGCCTGACTCTATTAATGTGGCAGCCTAATGGTGGTATGTAGTAGGCCTCTTTTTGCATCTCCTTGTTGTTCCTATGAGTAATCCTCATTACTCTGTCACCTCTCCCTCGTCCCAGCATGTATTGTAAAATGGGTGGGGGAAACGGGATAGGACTGGTAACAACCCATAAAGGCTGAGGGAGAGTGTTATAATGTATAACTGGAAAGGTGGGTGGGGGTACTGTGTCTCTGTACCAGTAGATGTTACATGTGGGAAAATTAAGGAAGATGTTTTACCGCCACCTAAAGAGGTTGCGGGAGGGGTAAGGGTAGATTGGCCATCTGGAGGGAAAGGGGATACTGCATCTCACCCATGGCTACCCCACTCCTAATCCCCAAGGACCCCCTACCCAGGTGATCCTCCCTCACTTGTCCACCCCCAGGTTCTGGATCCAACAGCAATGGCCATCCCCTGGCCACTTGGGCAGAGGATCCAGGGGGAGAAGGAGTAAGAATACCCTCAGGTTTCTCACAGTATACTGAAAGAATTGTTTCTATTTATTATGAACTGTGCGAAGTACACATACTCTGTGTTCTCCTGTCTGTCAATGCCAATCACAGTCAGCTGTAGTGTGGTAGGGAAGAGAATTCTCAACTAATTATCTGTTACTGGAGAATAGTACATCTCCAGTCCAGAAATCTTAAAAAGATTGAGAGCATCACATGCAGGCCCCTTAAAAATTGTGCATGTATACAAAATGAGAACAAATATCTAGGTTTAGCAAAACGTACACATACAGGTCCATTAATATTGTGCAGGCCTATACACATTGAAAGATGAGTGTGCTCATAGATGAAAAACACACACATGCACACATCGACAAACATGCTTACATTTTATATCACACCTTACCTGTGAATTCAAACTTACATGAGCCAATGCAAACAAGTTGCCTTCTGTATGTAAATGGCTCAACACGTAGTTCTATATTAGCCAGTGATTGCCTACATGTCAAGTGGCCTCTACAAAGCTAATATACTCACTACCTTCCATATATACAGAGGAGTTGGTGCATATCTGTATTTTGTCATTGATGTAATTTTCTCTGGTGCTAAACTAGTCTTAATGCTGGAGAAAGTTGAATTTTAATGAGACCTTAGTGATAGTCAGAAAGAGATCAATGCTAAGCAGAATTGTCAGTTTGTCCAGTGTTTATTAGAATCGTTGTCACTGAAAGTGGATGCCTTTGTGGACTTGTACTTGTAATAGTGAAATTCATATAGGCAGGTAAATTGTCTGTTACATATATCATATTGTAGTGGTCATCGGGGTAAAGCTGGAGACCCAGGTGTCTAAAATTGATCTAATTCTTTTAAATACATTTTGATTTTTGAATACGTCACTGTCTGTTCTTTGCCCTTAATTGTGGAGTTGGAAATTATAAGCAGGTGGGGAGGGATGTTAAATTGCTATGTTACATATATGTGAACCTAGCCAAACTTATGTAAATTACACTTACAGAGTACTTGAATTACTTCAGACTATGGTCCTCTTGTACAGCAGCAGATCAAAACTTTGCACACAAGAATGACTGCAATACACCCCAAAATGTAATGGTTGGGTAAGCAGTCTGCCTGATTGATAAGTGGGCAGCTACATGCATTTGATTTCCATGTAATTGTCATTTGTTTTGCACCTTTTACCATTATTATAGTCTCAACGTGCTTGTGGTGGGAACACCCTTAGGAACCACAGCCCAGAGCGGAAATTCTCATAGAGGTTTAGAATGCGTGTCTTCATATGGCCAAGATTAGGAATGGTTGGGCTGGCTAGGCTACGCCAAGCAACCAAATAGATCTGAAATGTAGGTGGGTGCTTAAGGGGGGTCACAAATTGTGGGCGAGTGCAAGAGACTTGTTATCTGTCCGCCTAAACCGGCATTTTCTCATAGGTTGTCACTGTATTCCAATGGCAGAGGTGCTGAGGCAAGTCTAGAGTGAGTAGGCTTAAAAATGTTAAGTGTCCAGCTAGACCGAATTTTGTAGTAGGTGAGTTCTAATGTGCGTGGATGGATAGCAGTGCCTGCGGCAGATGTCCACTGAGGTGGTGCGTTTATACATACCTGGGGCTCCGACAGATCTTATCTTTGTCGCTATGTCCTCAGATGTTGATAATTTGAAGGGCCGTAGGTCTTGTCACCCTAAGTTTCCTAGGTTCATCTAGACGTGGACCCCTTGCCCACTGTGCTCAGAGAGGCATAGTTCCACCTCACTGATGATGCCCAACAAGGCTGAAACACGTGTATGGGGTTGCTGTTGGTATTCTTCAGAAGGGAATTGCTATAGCATTTCGGTGCTGGACTGCCCATGTGGGCGGGACAAAGACTGACATGCAAATGGGTATTTCCCATCTGTGAAAGGCACAGTGAGCTAAAGTGTGGCTGTGGACTCTCGAGTGGGCACCTTCTCAAAGAACAGGTCAACGGGACGTGTTTGTTCTCGCAGAGGGGTGCCATTGACTACATTTTGATAATTTCAAGGGCCTTAGGTCTAGTCGCCCTAAGTTTCCCAGGGTCATTCAGACATGGACCCCTTGCTCACTGTGCTCAGAGAGGCATAGTTCCACCTCACCTATGATGCCGTACAAGGATGAAACACATGTATGGGGTTGCTGTTGGTACTCTTGTTCAGAAGGGAATTGCCATAGCATTTTGGTGCTGGACTGCCCATGTGGGCGGGACAAAGACTGATATGCAAATGGTTATTTCCCATTTGTGAAAGGTACAGTGAGCTAAAGTGTGGCGGCGGACTCTCGAGTGGGTACCTTCCCAAAGAACAGGCCAATGGGCTGTAGAGAAGGAGCTAAGTACCTCCACCTCAACCACTTCACCCATATTGCGTATAGTTTGGGAACCAGAGAGTGAGACGTGTGTGGTACCAGTGAAAATACCGATACCTAGGAGAATCCTGGAGGCAAGGTTCCCATTGAGAAAACCATAACTGCGTACGAGACAGTACGATGGCCATTTGAATGAAATCCCAGAAGAAACATGACCAATATATGACGAAGATGAATGGTGAAGTCATGCAGAGTCGAGCTGACATACATAGAGGAGATGCAGAGCCTAGAGAATGTAGATGTTCTATAAGGCATCAAGAAAGTATCGAAGATAAGTGATATCTTGGGATCAGGATTAAGACACTGATGCTACAGAAAAGATGAAGATATCCAGTCATTTTACACATGTATATATGCAAAGAAACGCAAGCAGAAGTAGTATTCTTGAGGCTAGCTTATCTTATAGTGAATAGATTGTGGCATGCGCCAACATATACATATATAATGGTGTCAGTAAAGAATGGATGTTTCCACTGCGCAATATAGCAGAGCTGAGCTAAAAATGCAAGGCCTCTCTTCCAATGTGGCGCAGTTAGAAAACAAGTGAATTACAGACGAATCCCAGAAAGGCGAGGCTGGATGAGCCAAGAAGCCAAGGTGCCAAGGCCAAATCAGGCTGGGGTGAGCAGACATTGGATACAAATCATGTGAACGAATGAAGCTCCTGTCCAGGATGAATGGACAAAAACAAGGAGACTTCAGAGGTTTATTAGAGAAATAGTATTTTAATAAACTGGAAGCTCGATTTCGTGGTCTTCAGTCACAAGGAGGGGAGAAGTTGGACGAGCAGGGTGGTACCACCTACGCATGAGGGCAGAGCGTGCCTTCACTCCCCTGAATTCTCCAGAGCAAGAGAACACTCCCAAGAACAAGTTCAAAGCCCTAATTGACAGCAGACCACTGAGGTGATGATGGATGATATGCTAATTGGTGGGAAGCTAAGGTTAAGACAAGCACACCAGCACCTGGCAGCCCATCCTGCGTGCTACTAGCGTAGGTGGAAAAGTACTGATGGAGGTTAGAAGTCAACCAATGGTAGGGGACAGCTTCATTAAGGGTCCTATAGTTGTGTAGCCAATGGGACGTCGTGTTTTTAGTGACGTTCATAGTAACCTGCTTAAGGGGAGGACAGAGTTGCCCCACCTGTTGTTAATAAACAAATAATTCCCTTCCACTGCCTTAGATGAGTATGGATCGTATACCTAGATGATCCTTGAGACCCTATCATTCTCTTCAATAGGGGTTTGTAGTTTGCCACGTAGGATGATGTTAGTAATATGTAGGTTGACATCACCTATGATTTTTTTTTGCTATAAAAGAATGCTTTTTAAAAAATGCATTGAGAGAGAACTTATGCTGAGACGTCCGTTGTACTCCCTGTTTTAGATAATTGATATTAAAAAGTTATCCTTTTGCCAACTACTTGAGTCGTTTCGATTATTGACGTTTGAATAATTTCTGCATCCCCATCCATCTCAAGGGTACTGCTACCTTATCTTAAAGGGCTGGAGACCCCAGTTCAGGGCGAGTTTGTTCTCGCAGAGAGGCGTCTATGACAACATTTTGATATTTTAAAGGGCCTTGGGTATAATCACCCTAAGTTTCCCGGGGTCATCCAGATGTGGACCCCTTGCTCACTGTGCTCAGAGAAGCACAGCTCCACCTCACTGATGATGCCCAACAAGGCTGAAACACTGTATGGGGTTGCTGGTGGTACTCTTGTTCAGAAGGGAATTGCCATAGCATTTCAGTGCTGGACTGCCCATGTGGGTGGGACAAAGACTGATATGGACATGAATATTGCCCATCTGTGAAAGGTACAGTGAGCTAAAGTGTGGCTGCGGACTCTCAAGTGGGTACCTTCCCAAAGAACTGGTCAATGGGCCATGTGTGTTCTCGCACAGGGGCGCCTATGACTACATTTTGATACTTTGGACATATACTCTAGCTGTAGATGGGCTTTCTGACTGCACAACGATTTTCATGTGTCTTTTTTTTCAAATGCTTTGTGCAAGATGAACCTCACGTATTTGTCTTTAAATATGGTTACATGTCATTTTTCTTTGTATCTTAATTCGGTATAGATTTCCCTATAGTATTGCAGACTACTGTTTGGCACGCAAGTTCACTATTTTCCACGCAAATAATTCCATGAATCGGGCCCATTGCCTTCCACCTCGCTTGTGTGGTGTGCAATGCCTGTTGTGTTGTCTCGCTAGTCTCTCCTCTTCCACCTCGCTGTGTGGTCTGCAAAACATACTGGTCCTTATTTACAAAGCGTTTTTCGATGGGACTTTCCCTTTGAAAACGACTTTGTAAATCAGGCGCATTGTGGTGTTTCGTTGGATTCTTATTTTCCACTTCGCTTGGTCAAGTAATAGAATGGTACGCCCTTAGCAGATGATTTAGCAGAGCCCTGTTAGGTAGCACTTATTGCAACCTCCTCTTAATGTACTCATGAAAGGAATCTGCATTGTTGTATGGCCAATCGGCTCTATATTTCGAGTTGTGGACGTTTTTGTTCTGCATTGTTATCAAAGAAATGACACTTGTGCAATATGAAAGCACGGATCCTATTGAACTCCGATATCGGTGCAAGCGTGCACTCTTTAAGAGAACGACAAATGCAACAGCGGCCACCAGGCCACAACAATGGCAGATCTGCCATTGCCTCCCCCAATAAATAACTCCCGCCAGTTATGTTTTCCTTTCTTTCTCTCGGCGATTGCCCATTTTCTTCCCCAGCTCCCTGTCCATGCTCTGCTGCCAATCTTCCTTAATTTACCACATTGTATTTCCCTTATAACGTTCTATTACCGTGTTATTCCTTCCCCTTTAATGTTCCCTTTCTTCATCACGTCGTTTCATCTCTCCTTTTTTGTCGAGTCTCCCCATATAATCCTCCATCATGTTTCCCCTTTCTTTAACGCTTTCTTTTCTTACTCAGGGACTTCTGCGAAGATTGTGTCTATAAGCACCCCCCATCGTACCCTAATTACACGTTTTAGATTCACCCCTTGTCCTCCGTTTATCTATCACTTCACGGGGTAGCCCACTTTGTGCTTTCAACGTTCCCCCGCCCCCATTTTCACCGTTTTCCTTTTCTGCACCTTCTCTCTTCATAACCCAGAGGGGAACTGTTATTTGCCTTGGTGCGGTAGGTAGAGCACAGAGAGGGATTACAGTAGGAATAACACTGAGGTGATAGAAAGGGAGGGCCGGCATGAGGCCTGGGGGAGCCTCAGATTTGCTGCCAAGTCAAGCGGGCCCTAGATGTTCAGTTTGTTTAACATTGTGGCCTTCTCTGAACGGGCTGTTTATGAGAGACCGGCAGGGGGTTGCAGGAGAATGACAGAGAGCATGTTCTGACCTGGTAGGGGCTGGTGAGTCAATAAGGAGCAGAAATGGTGATAAATGGTACTGAGGCTCGAGGTTAGTGTACACGCAGGTGGCTGTGTGCGCACTTATGTGCACGGATTGTGCAAGACATTTATATAGCATTGAAGGCACCTGCATTTGTAAACGACCAATGAGATAACAGCCTTATGTATATACATATGCATATGGAATATTATTGTCCCTTTTGACCTGGCGAGGGTGAAGTAATATTCTTTATTTGGCAAAGTCCATCTTTCTTGCATGAAGCCTTAATTATTTTTCTAGCAGTCTTCTTTGAATGGGAGCAAATAAAGGAAGCGACGAAAAACAAGGTGCATTTACAATTTCCATCGAAAATGCAGTAATAAATAACCTCAGTTCTTTTGGATAGGTAAAAAAGAGGGGGAAAGTATGGAATAAAAGAGAAGTATGATAAAAGCAGTTGTTTGTAGTGATGATAGATATGCACGATAAACTGTTAATTGTGTTTATCATCGTTGGTATCTCTGAGTTTTTGTCATGGAATATTCCATTTGTTCAATGCCTGTCTGGACAATAAAGTTGTCTTTGGTGAAGCCTCTCAATGTTTCTCTGTCATTTTAAAAGTGTCTAGTGCATGAGGAAAAAGGCGTTTCTTGGAAGTGACGGCAATGTGCGGTGTGCGTTACATGCTCTTTAGTGCAGGTCGGCTGGGCAGTGAAATGGCGGGTACATAGTATGGCTTATGCTGGGGGTGTACGGCAGGGGTGTTTTGTGTCCAGTCTTGTTCAGCACAATAAGATGTTTCCAGTACCGCTTCAAAAAGCAATGATATGACAAGCACAGCTCAAACAGGCAAAAGATGACTTATTTCACCCAGTAAGACCTGACGAAAACCTCAGAATGGGTTTCATAAATATATTTACATACATGTTGCTTGATATTTGTATAGCATCTTACTACCATTGTCATGGCTTCGAAGCGCTGTGCAGTGAAAGGATTTACATTGACATATATTGGGGTGAGTTGGACACCCATAGGAAACCCAAACAAAATGAATTGCTAATAACTTTTGACTCATGAATGACTGATTTGGTAGAAATTCTGGTCGAAATTCTGCAGATAACTAGGTATGTCTCCCCCATTCACCTCCTCACCCAGACTGCACAATTTGGGAATGATTTGTTAAAAAAAAAAGTTATTCAGAAAACAAACAAAAAAACCAAGTTGCGGCCTAGTCCCTAATTTTTGACGGACCTCACAGACCAAACTGCTGGATGGATTTGCCACAAAGAGTTGACTTAAAGCCTTTTTGTGGTTTGAGGTCATTCCGTGCAGTACTTTTAAAAATAATTGATGGAGCAGGGAGTGGCCCCTTCGCCAAAATAGATAGCTATATCTTGGGTAAATTGACAAGAAACCAGGTGTTTCTAAAAGAAACAGCCGCCATCTTTTTTTTTTTTCGATGCGAGAGATGGTAGCAGCTAAAACCTCAGCAGAAAACAAAAAAACAGGAAAATGCCATTTCCAGGTGAAAAATCAGAGAAATGCCTTTAGGGGTAGAGGTATGTGGGACGGAGGGGTAATAGGACACCAAGTTACATTTGGGAGTTGCAGGAGGTATAGGGACGGAGGTTGCAACACAAAACTTTTCTGTAACCTCGGCTATCAGACGGAATATCCTCGAATATCCGACATTTCATAGCAAACTATGTCACAGAAACAGCGAGTGCTGATGGGGGAATAGGTGGGGCTGGGGAGGTGAGGAGGCTATCAAGGGAATGGTGTGAGCAGGTACAGTTGTGGGGGGCCCTTGTTGAAGGTCTGGGAGGGCAATGAAGCGTTTTTTTCACAGTTTCTCCAGATAACTGCCGGTATCAGGACTACAAAATAATAACCAAGAGTATAACGGAGAGTACTTGTAGTTCCTAGTAGCGATTATGGGAAACAAATGAAATATATATAAGAGAAAACAGTTGTTAGCCCCTTATCTGTGCTCTGCCTCATTATTGAGCTGGTGCTAAAGGGCTAGAGCGGGCTAGCCTCTAAATGTTAAAATAATGTCAGGTAAAGGTGCAAGTGAGCAGATAAAACTGACTTCAACTCCAGCCAAAGATTGCCCAAGCACTCACAACCAGTTACTGAGTTCTAAAATTACTTTATTTTATCACCAGTAGTGCAAAACATCATTAAAAAGCACACAAAACAGTTCCTGGGCAGACCTGGTGTAAAGCAGCACTCACCCCAACGGGTGGAAAAACACCATGTGTTCCGCTCGACTCGCGAGCTTCCTCAGGCTTATTGTCATTCCCAAGCGTGCCGAGTGATAGGCCCCTCCCACCTGTGAACCGCGTGTCACATGATTGCCAGTCTGTATTCACTGGAAAGAACTCTATGGTTCCATGTAGCGGAAATCCACCATCTTGGAATGTCTTTATAATCTAGTGATGTGAGTATATATATTGAACATAGAACAGCAATGGGCCAAATTGATTATAGGCTTGTGCGCACACAGAGCAGGTTGAAGGTGAACCAACCACACACTTCCGCTTTGAGGACAAAATGTGCACAATTATTCACGAGATGTCGCGCCAGTGCGCATTTATAATGTTTGTTGCCTCACTGTGTGAGAACAATTCTCCACAGTGTGGCAAGCAATCCGCAAGAAGGGGTAAGCACTAAGAAATGGATGCAGCAACTGCTGCCCGATTTCAACAATACCCGTTTTTGCAATGCGAAAAGAAAGTTTAGCATATGATAAAACATTATTCCTTCCAGAATGTGAGCTGAGGTTGTTCATGATCACACCAGCCCATTGAATTCATGGGACTAAAACCGGTGTGTATGATAATACCCAACTCACAAAAAGTGCTAGTGCATGTTTAAAAGAAAGTGCAAGTGCATATTGTACCAGAAAGATTATACAGTACTCGTAGTTACCAAAATCTCAGTGCATCTATAAAGTGCTAGTGCATAGTTTGGCTAACTCAGAGGGGTTGGTCTGGCAAATGCCAGCATATACCCCTCAATATATATCTATACTGATCTTAGAGTGCTGTATCCTAGAGGAGCTAAAGTACAGAATATGCCCATTAGATAAACTGCTAGTGCGTCTCTGTCTCATATCTCCCACTCTCTTCACATCGCTAAACAAGCATGTTAAAATCTAGCAGCATGTTCCTAGTTAATCTACTCTTAGGATTACATGCTCTTGTAAACACTCAAAACTGCAGTGTAAAGTGACACTTGCAGTAGATTTATTCTTAAAGTGCAAAGTGATACATGTATATAATAATCCATAATAAGATAGTTAAAAAATATATGGTCAGTGCATATTGGTTAACATGAGATCAATCCGAAATGTGTCTGGATTCAAAGCAGAGACTATCAGAGACTTATTGCATCTTGTGTATGTTGGTATCAAACAATTGCTACATAGATTTAAAGTGCAAGAATGGCAGAATAGCTAAAAATTAAAAGTTAAACATTAAAGATAAGGTTCAGAAAAGAAAGAGGCTGTTCCTTTGTCAGATGTTTGTTTTTAAAATGGCTATAATTCTATTACTATGTTCTTAATCATATAGGAAGATATATAGCTCTGAGTCTACATTCAAGCCATTTGGCTTTAGGGTATCAAATTTACAGATTAACTTTGCTTCCACTTGACGTAGCCTAAGTTCTCTGTTGCCCACCCTCATGTGTTGTGGTATGTGAGCTAGTCCCACAAAACCCATCTCTGATGTATTTTTATTATGTTTTTCACCAAAATGTAGCGCTAGTGGGTATGTCTGATCTCCATTTTTAATGGCCCTGTAGTGTTGCAGAATACGCAATTTGAGTTGACCAATTGTGGATCCTATATAGTGTAACCCACAACTGCATGTTATTGCGTAAACTACAAACCTAGTAAGGCACATCATTTCCTGCTTGTATTTCCATTGTTTCCCATTGGCACTGATTGGTGAGTCTTTAGAAATATGGTTACACATTTTGCATTTACCACATTTTTTAAAACCCACATGCTCACAGTTGCCTGAAAACCACCTAGATCATGGGTGCACAACATACGGCCAGCGGGTATGAGGAATAAGGGCTGGAAGCGCACAGGAGTAACACGTTTTGTTTCTTAAACCTCCTAGGCAAGTACGGAGGCAAGACTATAATTCCCAGTAAGTCACAGGGGGCTTTTAGTTCAAGTCTCGGCCACAGGTGTATGTCACGTGCGCGTTGCCAGCTGCAGTGATTGTGAGCAGCATAAAGGGCAATGGCGCATAAATCAGGTGTGGCTTATTAACGATCTGGGTGCGGTTGGTGTGAGGAGCAGGTCGACGGAGCGCTGCGGAGCCATGGACGGCGTAGCTCTGTCCCGTTTATTGCTGCAACGAAGCTTCGCACGATGGACCATTGAAGCCGCCAGCGTTCGCTCGCACTGTGCAGAGCAGGCGGACCGGCTGCGACTCACTGCATGCTACAAACACTCTGAGGTGTCCCGAGGGGCCCTCGGAGATCAGATAAGTGCTGCGGCCATTGTGGGGTGGGGCTCATTATGTATTTGCTTTCACCCGCATTGTATTTGTGCTTGGCAATCACGGAAGGTCTGAGTTGATTGCTGATAGTGGATTTGTTACCATGATGCAAGACCTTCACTGAGTGCTTATGTGGGCATAATCTCGCCTGTTTAAACTTCAAGGACATGAAGTTACGTGTTTGTGTATTGCATCATGCTTGCCTTATGGGCCATGTGTTTTGTCCTTCATTTATGGAGAAATTCCCCTTGTCCTGTGTTCATCCCGCTTGCTACTTCATGTGAATGTTTGCTTCTCTGTGTTTTCTTTTAAGTCAAGTGCATACGTATTAAGGTGTGTCTTGGGTTATGATTCAGGATATTTAGGTATTAAGCAAACAGGAACCAGACAGGAAGGGTTCTTTCCCAGTGATTCCCCCTACCTATCCAACGTAGGTTTGCCCTGACCCTTTTTCCGGTTTTCCTAACTCCCCCTACCCCATCCACAACCTCTCCCTAACTCCTCTTCCCCCCACTGGCTGCCACGTGGTGTCCTGTGTACTACTTCAGGCACCTGTGCCAACCACGGTGGGGGGGTCGAATTCATTCGGCTTCTGTGGTTTGGGGGAGAGTGTGGAGTCCTCTCCTCCCTCGTTGTAAGTGTGTTTTGACAGCGGGCCAGTTGCGGCCCGCCATGCTGTTTTGTCCGGCCCGCGAGGCACAAACACTTTCCTAATGGAGGGCGGCACGCAAGATGCATCGGCCGCCCTCCAATAGGAAAGTCTTTGTTGTCTTCCGGGCCGGACAAAACACTGGCCGTCATTGGCTTGGCACACACGCACCACGTCGCTCCTACGAGCCACGTAGTGCGTGTGTGCTGCACCAATGGAGGGCCAGCACTGCGGCTGACGTGGCCAGTAAGGCTTGATGCCGGAAGGCATTTCAGCCTTGTTGGCCACGCCAGCCGTAGTACCACTCCACTTACCTCGCCAGCGTTCCAGCTTACCTGCCTTCCATCACGTCCGGTAAGTGGTCTGTTTGTTTGTGTTTGTGTGTCGGGTCTGTTCTGCTGTATGTTTGTGTTGTGTATGTTGAGATGGGGGGTTGGGGGGGGGTGTCGGATGTGTATGAATGTATGTTTTTGAGTGTTGTGTTGTGTATGTTGAGATGGGGGGTGGGGGGGTGTCGGATGTGTATGAATGTATGTTTTTGAGTGTTTGTGTTGTGTATGTTGAGGGGGGCATGGGGGGTGTCGGACGTGTATGAATGTTTGTTTTTGAGTGTTTGTGTTGTGTATGTTGAGATGGGGGGTGGGGGGTTTGGGTCTGTATGGGTGCATGCTTGAGAATGTGTGTGAGTTGGGGGGTGGGGGGGTTCGGGTCTGTATGGGTGCATGCTTGAGAGTGGGTGTGCTGAGTTGGGGGGTGGGGGGTTTGGGTCTGTATGGGTGCATGCTTGAGAGTGTGTGTGCTGAGTTGGGGGATGGGGGTTCGGGTCTGTATGGGTGCATGCTTGAGAGTGTGTGTATGTTGAGTTGGGGGGTGGGGGGTTCGGGTCTGTATGGGTGCAAGCTTGAGAATGTGTGTGCTGAGTTGGGGGGGTGGGAGGTTTGGGTCTGTATGGGTGCATGCTTGAGAATGTGTGTGCTGAGTTGGGGGATTGGGGGGTTTGGGTCTGTATGGGTGCATGCTTGAGAGTGTGTGTGCTGAGTTGGGGGTGGGGGGTTTGGGTCTGTATGGGTGCATGCTTGAGAGTGTGTGTGCTGAGTTGAGGGGTGGGGGGGTTTGGGTCTGTATGGGTGCATGCTCGAGAGTGTGTGTGCTGAGTTGGGGGATGGGGGTTCGGCTCTGTATGGGTGCATACTTGATGCTTGAGAGTGTGTGTGCTGAGTTGGGGGGTAGGGGGGTTCGGGTCTGTATGGGTGCATGCTTGAGAGTGTGTTTGGGGCATAGTGTTTGGTTGGGGGTGAGGGGGCCTTGAGGCATAGTGTTTGGTTGGGGGTGGGGGACATGCGCATGGGGCATAGTGTTTGGTTGGGGTGAGGGGGCCATGTGGCATAGTGTTTGGTTGGGGGTAAGGGGGCCATGGGGCATAGTGTTTGGTTGGGGGTGGGAGCCATGGCGCATAGTGTTTGGTTGGGGGTGAGGGACATGGGTCATAGTGTTTGGTTGGGGTTGAGGGGGCCATGGGGCATAGTGTTTGGTTGGGGGTGGGGGACATGGGTATGGGGCATAGTGTTTGGTTGGGGATGAGGGGGCCATGGGGCATAGTGTTTGGTTGGGGTGGGGGACATGGGCATGGGGCATAGTGTTTGGGGGTGAGGGGGCCATGGGGCATAGTGTTTGGTTGGGGGTGGGAGCCATGGGGCATAGTGTTTGGTTGGGGGTGAGGGGGCCATGGGGCATAGTGTTTGGTTGGGGGTGAGGGGGGCCATGGGGCATAGTGTTTGGTTGGGGTGGGAGCCATGGGGCATAGTGTTTGGTTGGGGGTGAGGGGGCCATGGGGCATAGTGTTTGGTTGGGGGTGGGAGCCATGGGCCATAGTGTTTGGTTGGGGGTGAGGGGACCATGGGGCATAGTGTTTGGTTGGAGGTGGGAGCCATGGGGCATAGTGTTTGGTTGTGGTGAGGGACATGGGGCATAGTGTTTAGTTGGGGGTGAGGGACATGGGGCATAGTGTTTGGTTGAGGGTGAGGAGGCCATGGGGCATAGTGTTTGGTTGGGGGTGGGGGACATGGGCATGGGGCATAGTGTTTGGTTGGGGGTGGGGGACATGGGCATGGGGCATAGTGTTTGGTTGGGGGTGAGGGGGCCATGGGGCATAGTGTTTGGTTGGGGGTGGGGGACATGGGCATGGGGCATAGTGTTTGGTTGGGGGTGAGGGGGCCATGGGGCATAGTGTTTGGTTGGGGGTGGGAGGCATGGGGCATAGTATTTGGTTGGGGGTGGGAGCCAAGGGGCATAGTGTTTGGTTGGGGGTGAGGGGGCCAGGGGGCATAGTGTTTGGTTGGGGGTAGGGACATGGGGCATAGTGTTGCACTCCAAGAGTGAACCCAATAATAAAGCTAAAACAGGCACAGTTAGGAGATGTACATCCTTTGCTTTTTTGAGGAAACCTGACTCAACGAAGGCCATACTCGTGTTGGGCAACCCAAACAGCAAACTATAGCAGTCCAAAATTACGGAATGTCCAAACAAGGGTCAATAAAATATATATAATTTAATTAAACAGACAATATACAATAATTAAATCGAAATAAATTATAACAATGAAAAATGTGTAGTACAAAATGTAAGTTTGAAATGCAATAAAAATCGTTACCCCTCAAAAACATATTCTTTTTCCATGTGTTTAATATAAATTGGGGGTTGAAAAAGCCTCCTGCCATGCCCCGCCTACCGCCCCGCCCACATTTGCTTTTTGGCCCACTATAGCCCTCATGTACGGTACTTTCGGCCCTCTGTCAAAATTAGTTGTGCACCCCTGAGCTAGATGATGCACCATTGGTTATCACTGTGCTTGGTGCAAGGATGTTTTTCAGTGTTGGAGCTTAGCGAAAGTTACACTTGGTCTTAACTCCAATACTTTGCACAGGTCTCTGTCTGTTGTCAATATGTTCCAGTGTCTGTGCATAAAAACTTTGATTTGTTTGCCTTGTTGATTATAGCCTATTATAAACCTTATTGTCTCATGTTTAGGTTTGGAGTTTGGTTTGTATAAATCTCTTCTGGATTGTTTCTCTGCTTTGTTGAAGCATTCCGTCACCATACGTTTTGAATATCCTCTGTCAACAAATCTATTACCAATGTTTTTTGCTTCTTTTTGGAAATCTACCTCTTTGCTACACACTCTTTTCACCCTCAGGAATTCTACATAGGGTATAGATTTCTTAAGAGCTAAGGGGTGGTGGCATGAAGCGTAGAGTTAGAACTGGTTTCTTTTATGTATAGGGTGGTTGTTAGTTTATTCTGATCAATTCGAAATAAAACATCCAAGAATATCAATTTGCTATTGCTGATGGTACTGGTTAACTTCAAATTCAATACATTGGAATTTAAAATGGTGATGTACATTTCTAATGCATTTTCAGTCCCATCCCATATTAAAAACAGATCATCAATAAATCGATGCCACATTGCTATATGTTTGGTAAATTCTTCCAGCTCTTCACTCCATGCCACTGTAGTTTTGCCACTGTAGTTTCCCACCATGTTACGCTCACCTGACTCCCACGGAGGCGCTGGCCTGGTTCGCGTTGCTGTGACCTCTTCTAAGGTGATGCGCAGGGTTCGGAAGACGGACTGGACCGGGCCACCAAATCTGGCTTGTCTGGCTCGCAGAAGTATCCTTCTGTAGGCGAAAATAGGGGATTAACTGTCTGCAGGGTAATGCAATCGGCCTCCCACTTTCCCCTCTCACCCTCCTTGAGACCCTTCTGTGATTTCTCGTAGCGTCTCACCTTAGGGTCTGGAAGGACGAGCTCTCCATCCTGCTTCTGATGCAGGGGCGCGTTGGTATCCAGTTACTTCACTGGATTTTCGGATTGGAGAGAACCAAACTTGCTTGGCTTCCAGGTAAGTTTTTTTTTTATAAGAGGTTCCCCTTGTGTCCATGCATTAATGTACTAATGCTAGTGTCTTTTTCCCCATAGGGGCCGGGGTACGGAATGCCGGGGAACAGGCACCGACCCGAGATGAGAGGTGAAATCCTTGTAGAAATCAGGTAAGTCTTTAATGAGCGTTTTTTTGGTAATGTCTTTTCATTCGCTCATTAACGCTGATGTCTCTTTTTCCCCTTAGGGGCCGGGGGCCGGAAATGCCAGGATGCGGCGCGGACCCGAAATGAAGAGGGAATGAATCAACAGGTAAGTCTTAACATGGAGATTTAGCTTTCCTTATTCCCTTCTCTCTCTCACATTTTGTTCTGGTGTTTTTCTCCCTAGGCGCTGGGGTGTGACTGCGAATCCGGATGATCGCTGCTGAACATGGAGGCGCCCTGTAAAGGTGAGTGGAATGCGGCGCTGCAGCGATCGATGCGATGAGCTTTTAAATTAAAGTCTTCCTTTTCAGGATTATCGGCGAGATGTCTCCGGGATGCGGATTTAGCAGGTAAGGACTTTTCCTTCTTCTGTTCTCTTCTTCTCTTCCTTTGCAGGTGATCCAGGATGCAGGAGCAGACACGGTGAGCGTCTAGCTGCTAGATGCAGAACAACGCAAAGCACGTGTGGTTGTTCGGGTGGGGTTTAAATAGCCTTGGAAGAAGTTCCAGGTATGTATCCTTCCTCCAATCAGGTATGTATCCTTCCCCGACCACGCCCGGATGGTAAATTAGTCCCACAGGTAAAGTAGTTCCTTTCAGGCCTCAAGGAGGCTGGGATCCTGCAGCATGGTCTGCATCTGGTAAGTGCACCCAAGCATTCCCATAATGAGCCTGGCGCCTATGGCGCCAGGACTGATGTCTTTTATAAGCCTGGCGCCATAGGCGCCAGGACACTGCCCAAAGGGCCCCTATATGGGGTTGCTGGGTCCTTCCTTGGGGACTGGATGTCCGCTTTCGGGGACGCCGGGCTTGAACCGGCTCCCCGGGAGCGGGCATCATGACAGCACTCCCCCCCAAGGCCCCTCCCAAGGTTGTTCCCTCTGGGGGTTTTGGTTTGTCTGGGAAGAGTCGGTGGAATTTCCTGACTAATCGAGGTGCATGCACATGGTCGCTGGGTTCCCACGACCTCTCCTGAGGTCCGTACCCCTTCCAATCAATTAGCTAGAACAGTTTTGACCTAAACATTTTTGAGTCTAAAATGTTCTTCACTTCGAATTCAGGCTCCCCATCTATTAGAATAGGTTCTGGAGGTTTGAGTAGTCGGGTTCCGGGTACCACTGGTTTCAGAAGTGACACATGAAAAACAGGGTGAATTTGCATACTAGCTGGTAAATCAAGTTTAACAGCCACTGGGTTAATTATTGCCGTAATAGAATAAGGTCCCAGATATTTTGGGTTAAAAGTTCGAGACCCTTTGAGTGGTAAATGTCTGGTAGCTAACCACACTTGATCCCCAATCTGATACGGAGGTGCTTCACTCTGATGTAGATCAGCATTCTCCTTGTATTTTCTCTTGGCTTGTTGTAAATGCGTAGTTGCCTCTTTGAAGGCTTGGGTAATTGTAGAATGCAGATGTTCTACTGCAGGCATTCCGAGGTTCTGAGGTGAGTCAAGGTTTGAGGTTCGAGGGTGATGCCCAAACAAAGTATAAAAAGGACTGTGGCCAGTTCCAGAGTGTACCGAATTATTATATGCATATTCGGCTATCCAAAGAATGTCTTTCCAGTTGCTTTCAGATAGGTGTAACATACACCGTAAGTACTGTTCAAGGGTCTGATTTGTCCTCTCGGTCTGACCATCGGTCTGAGGGTGGTGACTGGTCGATAATCTTACGTCGATCTGCGCCATTTGACAACATTTGCGCCAGAAGAGGGAAATGAATTGGCTTCCCCGGTCAGAGATTAGTATAGATGGGAATCCATGTAGCCGAACAATATTCTCGAGGAATTCTTTGGCCAGGACAGAAGCTGAAGGTAAACCTTTCAAAGGAATAAAGTGGGCCATTTTGGAAAACAAATCCACAATTACCAGAATAGTATTGTACCCCGAACAAGGAGGCAGGTCCGTAATAAAATCCATTGATAGGGTGTGCCAGGGTGCTGGTGGTATGTCTAGAGGTTGAAGGAGACCGGCTGGTCTTTTCTTTTGACTTTTATTTTGGGCGCAAACACCACAGGACATCACAAAAGATTTAACATCTTTTCGCCAAGAGGGCCACCAAAATTGTCGTTTCACCTTTTCCTCTGTCTTGGCAATACCGGGGTGTCCCTCTATTAATCTATCACGATAACCGGAAATAACTAGTTCGTGTAATTCCTTATGTGGCAGGAATAAGCGTCCTTGGAAATAAGGTAAACCATTATCTATGGTAAAGTCTGATCCCTTTTGTATCCATTCCTGTAAGGTTGTAGGGTCCAGGAGTTGTTTCACTCTGGCTTGAATGTCTTCAAGTGTCTGTAACAAAGTCATGCCTAGAATCCTCTGTTCGGGAATTATTGGTACTGGTTCTGAGTTTGTATCAGATTCTCCCATTCCAATACGGGATAAGGCGTCTGCTTTGCCATTCTTGCAGCCAGGTCAATAGGGAATCACGAAATCAAATTCAGCGAAAAACAAAGCCCATCGGAGCTGCCGTGATGACTGAGCCTTGGCGGTTTTCAAATACTGTAAATTCCGGTGATCAGTGATCACTGTGATGGTATGTCGAGCGCCAAGCAGATAATGCCGCCAGGCTTTAAAAGCAGACTTAATGGCTAACATTTCTTTGTCCGTGATTGCATAATTAACCTTGGGTGCCGAGAATTTTCTGGACCAAAATTCTACGGGATGCAGTTGGTTGGGATAGGACAGCTCCCATGGCTAGGCTGGATGCGTCAGTCTCGACGACATAAGGGAGATCTGGACGCGGGTGTTTCAATATAGGTGCGGAGATAAACTTAGCTTTTAAATCCTGAAAGGCCTGCTCGGCTTCTTCAGACCATTCAAAACGTTTATTTTTCCTCAAGAGTGCAGTAATGGGTTGTACCACGCGTGAAAATTCCGGGATAAACCTGCGATAGAAATTGGCAAAGCCGAGCATGCTTTGAACCCCTTTTACAGAGCTAGGTGATGGCCATTTGAGGATGGCATCCACTTTTCTTGAGTCCATTCGGACTCCTTTGGGTGTCAGGATGAAACCTAGAAACTCGACTTCTGTGGTATGGAAAACACATTTCTCCAATTTAGCAAATAGTTTGTGTTGGCGCAGTTTTTCAAGTACTGCCCTGACGTGTTTTCTGTGATCAGATTCCGAAGAGGAGTACACCAGAATGTCATCGATATATACGATAACACAAACATCGATGAGTTCCCGAAGGACATCATTCATGAAGTATTGGAAGGCAGCCGGTGCGTTACACAATCCGAAAGGGATCACCTGGTACTCGAATAATCCGTATTTAGTACGGAAGGCAGTTTTCCATTCGTCGCCTTCTTTAACTCGTACCAGATGATAAGCCCCCCGGAGATCTAACTTGGTGTATATGCAAGCATCCTTCACCTGGTCAAGGAGTTCAGGGATCAGAGGCAGAGGATAGCGGTTTTTAACCATTATCTGGTTCAATGCGCGGTAATCGATACAAGTTCTAAGGTCGCCTTCTTTTTTGGGCACGAAGAACAAAGCCGAGGATGCCGGGGACTTTGACAGGCGAATAAAATCATTGGCTAGGTATTGTTCCAAATATTGTCTCAAATGCAGATTCTCAGGTTCGGTAAGGGCATAAATCCTGCTACAAGGGGGTTGTGCACCGGGCACCAGATCGATTTGGCAATCGTACGATCTGTGAGGAGGTAACGTGTTGGCATGTTCCTTTTGGAAGACGTCCTGAAAGTCTTGGTATTCCGGAGGTAGTTGCATGGAGGCAGAGATTACAGATGCTAGATTAATCTTCAGGTTTTCTGGGTAGCAGGTTTGTGTACAATCCGGGAAGGTTATTCTCTTAGCTCGCCAATCAATTCGAGGATTATGTGTCTCTAACCAAGGGATTCCAAGAATAACCTGAAACTGTGGAGCCTTGATTACATCAAACACAACACCCTGCCGATGGCCGTGGGGACCAATAAGAGTCACCTCAGTAGTGGAATGTGTTACCGGTCCAGAGGCAATTTCAGTTCCATCGACTGTGGTGATGACATCTTTGCTGGTTTTAGGACAGAGAGGGAGGTTAATCCTAGAGACCAATTCACGATCCACATAGTTTCCAATAGCCCCACTATCGATGTATGCCTTTATTGCATGCAACCGCTTAGGCTGTTCTGGATCTACGAGAACCATTGGCACAATGAAATGCGAGGTCTGAGAGTTAGTTTTCAAGCTCGGCAGGCGGACCCCTACACTTGTCGGGCGGAGTCGTTTCCCGAAACAGAGTCTTCATGGTTTTTATCAGCGGCTCCTACCGCCTTTCGGGGCGGTTTTGCCGGGCAATCTCGTAGAAAGTGTCCAGAATTCCCACAATAAAGACATAATTTTAACTGCCACCTCCTTTCACGTTCCTTTTGAGTTAAGGGTCCTTTAACCCCTCCAATTAGCATAGGCTCAGAGACATCAACTCCCTTGGGATTAGCATGGGTCTTGACCAACACCAGGGTCTCAAACCTGGACCGATCTGCTTTTCTGTTTTGAAGTCTGTGATCCAATTGGACCACTAAGTCTATATACTCTGTGCATTCTTGGGGCGGATTTACAACTTTGGCCAAGACATCTTTAAGTTCTCCGCAAAGGCCTTAATAAAACAACGTGACTCTTTTATCCTCAGGCCATCCCGTTTCCACAATTAGTCTATTAAAGGTTGCAATATAGGATAGGAGGTCCTAATTGCCCTGTCGCAAGGATAGAAGTTCGTCAGCCAGAGCCTGCCCCTGAGAGTGTCGAGCAAATAACCTTTCCATGCTTGCTTGAAACCTTTGAAAATCACGGAGAATCGGGTCATCTTGAGTAACCAGTGGAACTGACCAATCGGCAGCGCAGCCGCTGAGATATGACAATACAAAGGCTTCCTTGGTCCGATCATTAGGGAAGGCCCCAGGTCTGCATAGGAAGTGCAAACGACACTGATTCATGAATACAGCGAATCGTTTGGGGTCCCCAGCAAAGCGTTCGGGTGGGGCCAGCGGCATGTTTCCAGGTAGATTAATCTGCACAGGGTTACTGGAAACCACAGGAGCGGGGTTCCCTCCGGAACCGGGTAGAGGAGTTTGCCCAGCTTGACCTTGCAAAAGCTGTCTGGCTAGGTCATCAGTTCTTTCCTTTGATATTATTAATTCCCTCCTGAGGGCATTAGTCTCTTGACTAGCGGCATGCACTTCGGCCCGTAATTCCC
Organism: Ambystoma mexicanum; assembly: GCF_040938575.1. Taxonomy (NCBI): domain Eukaryota; kingdom Metazoa; phylum Chordata; class Amphibia; order Caudata; family Ambystomatidae; genus Ambystoma; species Ambystoma mexicanum. Next base: position 1,341,072,930 of record NC_090921.1, on the reverse strand, counting down.
CCAGTAATTGGGCCAACTGATCAGTCTCAGAACTTTCCATAGCGCCTGGGTGGGAATTTGTAGGAAGGCTTCGCGTTCTGTTACGCTCACCTGACTCCCACGGAGGCGCTGGCCTGGTTCGCGCTGCTGTGACCTCTTCTAAGGTGATGCGCAGGGTTCGGAAGACGGACTGGACCGGGCCCCCAAATCTGGCTTGTCTGGCTCGCAGAAGTATCCTTCTGTAGGCGAAAATAGGGGATTAACTGTCTGCTGGGTAATGCAATCGGCCTCCCACTTTCCCCTCTCACCCTCCTTGAGACCCTTCTGTGATTTCCCATAGCGTCTCACCTTAGGGTCTGGAAGGACGAGCTCTCCGTCCTGCTTCTGATGCAGGGGCGCGTTGGTATCCAGTTACTTCACTGGATTTTCGGATTGGTGAGAACCAAACTTGCTTGGCTTCCAGGTAAGTTTTTTTTGATAAGAGGTTCCCCTTGTGTCCATGCATTAATGTACTAATGCTAGTGTCTTTTTCCCCATAGTGGCCGGGGTACGGAATGCCAGGGAACAGGCACCGACCCGAGATGAAAGGTGAAATCCTTGTAGAAATCAGTTAAGTCTTTAATGAGCGTTTTTTTTTATAATGTCTTTTCATTCGCTCATTAACGCTGCTGTCTCTTTTTCCCCTTAGGGGCCGGGGTCCGGAAATGCCAGGATGCGGCGCGGACCCGAAATGAAGAGGGAATGAATCAACAGGTAAGTCTTAACATGGAGATTTAGCTTTCCTTATTCCCTTCTCTCTCTCACCTTTTGTTCTGGTGTTTTTCTCCCTAGGCGCTGGGGCGTGACTGCGAATCCGGATGATCGCTGCTGAACATGGAGGCGCCCTGTAAAGGTGAGTGGAATGCGGCGCTGCAGCGATCAACGCGATGAGCTTTTAAATTAAAGTCTTCCTTTGCAGGATTGTTGGCGAGATGTCTCCGGGATGCGGATTTAGCAGGTAAGGACTTTTCCTTCTTCTGTTCTCTTCTTCTCTTCCTTTGCAGGTGATCCAGGATGCTGGCAGGCGTGGCAAAAGTCAGGATGCAGGAGCAGACACGGTGAGCGTCCAGCTGCTAGATGCAGAACAACGCAAAGCACGTGTGGCTGTTCGGGTGGGGTTTAAATAGCCTTGGAAGAAGTTCCAGGTATGTATCCTTCCTCCAATCAGGTATGTATCCTTCCCCGACCACGCCCGGATGGTAAATTAGTCCCACAGGTAAAGTAGTTCCTTTCAGGCCTCAAGGAGGCTGGGATCCTGCAGCATGGTCTGTATCAGGTAAGTGCACCCAAGCATTCCCATAATGAGCCTGGTGCCTATGGCGCCAGGACTGATGTCTTTTATGAGCCTGGCGCCATAGGCGCCAGGACACTGTCCAAAGGGCCCCTATATGGGGTTGCTGGGTCCTTCCTTGGGGACTGGATGTCCGCTTTCGGGGACGCCGGGCTTGAACCGGCTCCCCGGGAGCGGGCATCATGACACACCACCCCATGTATAGATTAGCATATGTAGGTGCCATGCATGACCCCATGGCTGTGCCCTGGGTTTGTCTGTAAATTGCATCATCATACAGGAAAAAATTATGTTCCAAGCAAAATTTTAAAATATCTAGCAACATATTATTGTGCTGACGGTAGTTAACAGATCTGCTGTCCAGAAAATGACGGCATGCATTCAATCCATATTTATGCTGTATTGACGTGTACAAGGATACTACGTCTAGGGAGACAAGGGAGTAGTTGGGCTCCCAGTTGACCTCACTTAATTTCAGCAGGAGATCTGATGTGTCCAGGATATATGAGTTCAGACTTAACACAGATGGGTGGAGAAAGTGGTCTAGAAATCTAGAGGTGTTTTCCAAGAGGCTGCCTATTTAGGACACTATCAGGCATCCTGGAGGATCTATTAGGGTCTTATGGATCTTTGGATTAAAGTAGATCAATGGGGTGATTGGATGAGCATTCTTCAGAAAGTGATATTCATCATTATTGATCAGATCTTGTTCACACCAATTGAGCAGTAATGTATAGTATTCACTGTTGGTAATTCTCCAAACTGATTTATCAGCTGTTTCATGACAGGATGTATCGCTGAGTTGTCTGTTAGCTTCTTTGACATAGCTGGTACAGTCCATAATGACTATTCTCCCTCCCTTGTCTGAGGGTCGAATTACTATATTGCGATCATTTTTCAGTGTTTCCAACGCACATATTTGTGTAGGGTTGAGGTTTTTTGATCCCATGTTGACAGAACTAGACAGACATTTCAAGTCTCTCACCACCAGTTTTTCAAACATTTCTATTGGACTGCATTCAATATTAGGGCAGAAAAGTGATTTAGGTTTGAATTTGCTGAAACGGCTCATATTTGTTATGATGCCATATCGTTCCGCCAGTGTGTTGTCATCCATTGTTTCTGTATGTGCATTCACAGAATTGGGATTGAGATGCAATTCATCTAAACAGAACAGGGTGGCTAGGTCTTTTTCTGATGGAATTGAGGCAGTTTCTGTGTCTGAATCTTTCTTCTGTCTTTTATCCCCAACTTGTGTTGAAAAAAACTTTGTAAGCTTCAATTTTCGTGTGAACTTAAACAGATCTATTCTAGCAGACGTGTAGTCATATGCATGAGTTGGGCTATATTATAGTCCTAATGATAGGACTGATTTTTCAGTCTGGGTGAGGCTCCTTGCTGAAATGTTAAATATTTTTAACTGTTCATGTTCTTGCTTCTCTGTCTCCCCCTCTGCTTGTTCCCAGATCTTGTTGCCCTTCCAATTTGATTGTCCCCACTTTGCACGGCTGCCCGCCTGGTTGTCCTCTTCCTGTTTTTCCTCTTGGTCCTCTTCCTCAACCGGCTGATTGGCTTCCTCCTCTTTTGTCCATTTTGCTGTCCAAATGGAGCAGCTTGAACTCGTCTAAAAAATTCAACTTTTTTGTTGATTGTGCTCCTTCGGTATCTGAAAAGTCCACTTCTGAACTGCTGTGGTCCTCTACTGGTGCTTCATTTTGTGATGTTTTGGGATACTTTTGTTCCATTCTTGCTTTAATGGGCCCATCAAATCTCTTAGCGAAGGTGTATATTCTGTCTTGCTCATAGTCCAGCCTATCTCTTTTAAATTTGAGCTGTTTTCTTGTTCGTAATTCTCCTTCGAATCTTTCAAGATGCTCTTCCAGTCTTGTCATATGTTTTTTGCATTCATCTGCATCTTCTGAAGCAAATAACAGTTCTTCCAGGGTTTCTATTTCTTTCATTAGTTTTATTCTGTCTAATTTGGCGTATTTTATAAGGCTTTCGATCATTCGAAATTAGCAAGTGTTTATATGGGTTGTCCATTCTTCTATTGATAGAGGATCCATATCTTCAAACGTAGGTATTGTAAGAATTCTTAGTCCCCTTGGTATACATTGTGCTTCCAAGTACATCTGTAAGGTCATGGCTTCCCCCCATTTGGAGATCTCTTTTTTCTTCACTCTTTCCAATTAATCAAGTTTTTGTTGCACTGTAAGACTTGCTGGTAAGCTATTGCCATTAGTAGTACAAGTTGTTGTCTTTTCTTGATCAAATAGGATTAACACTGCTGCCATCCATTTTGCTTCCACCTGGTCTGCCATTCCTCGGGTTACAGAGAGAATTAGTGATACTCAAAGTGTATGCTATGGTGTTGCACTAGAAACTCAGTAAACTACTGGGTGGTGAGACAGATAGTATAAAGATAAATGTCTTTGTCTTATCCAGCTCTACACACAGGTTCTGTGGTGGCTCTCCCAGGTGGTCTGCCCCTCAATAATGTTCAAGAGATATGTTGTAAATGAAATGACTATCTCTTTGTGATTTCGACATTAGAGGGACACCCAACCGTAATAATAGTAAAACTAAAAATATCACTGTAAACCAAAAATGGTATATCACGGGAGGCGGCAGCAGTAAGCTGGTATCAAGAGAAAACAGTTGTTAGCCCCTTGTCTGTGCTCTGCCTCATAATTGAGCTGGTGCTAAAGGGCTAGAGCGGGCTAGGCTCTAAATGTTCAAAAAATGTCAGGTAAAGGTGCAAGTGAGCAGATAAAACTGACTTCAACTCCAGCCAAAGATTGCCCAAGCACCCACGACCAGTTACTGAGTTCTAAAATTACTTTATTTTACCACCAGTAGTGCAAAACATAATTAAAAAGCATACAAACTGTTCCTGGGCAGACCAGGTGTAAAGCAGCATTCACCACCAACGGATGGAAAAACGCCATGCGTTCCGCTCGACTCGCGAGCTTCCTCAGGCTTGTTGTCATTCCCAACTTACGTTTTCTCGTATGTTTATTACCTCGCGGGCCGAGTGATAGGCCCCTACCACCTGTGAGACGCTCGTCACATGATTGCCAGTCTGTATTTACTGGAAAGAACTCTATGGTTCCATGTAGCGGAAATCCGCCATCTTGGCATATCTTTATAATCTAGTGATGTGAGTATATATATTCAACATAGAACAGCAATGGGCCAAATTCATTATAGGCTTGTGCACGCACAGAGCAGGTTGAAGGGAACCAACCAAACACTTCCGCTTTGAGGACAAAATATGCACAATTATTCATGAGATGTCGCGCTAGTGTGCATATATAATTTTTTTTGCCTCATTGTGTGAGAACAATTCTCCACAGTGTGGCAAGCAATCCGCAAGAAGGGGTGAGCACTAAGAAACGGATGCAGCAACTGCTGCCCGATTTCAACAATACCCGTTTTTGCGATGCAAAAAGAAAGTTTAGCATATGATATAACGTTATTCCTTCTAGAATGTGAGCTGAGGTTGTTCGTGATCACACCAGCCCATTGAATTCATGGGACTAAAACCGGTGTGTGTGATACCGCTAATTTTGCACTACTGGTGATAAAATAAAGTAATTTTAGAACTCAGTATCTGGTCGTGAGTGCTTAGGCAATCGTTAGCCAGAGTTGAAGTCAGTTTTATCTGCTCACTTGCACCTTTACCTGATATATGTTTACAGCTACAGTGACGTCTGGGTGAAAGATCACTGGCCATGATCGTCGGCCATGACCAGTGACACAATCCGGGACTCCCATCCATGCAGTAACTGGGACCAACCCAGCTTAGGTCGAAAGCAAGGGGACGTCACCCTCAGGCCACGTGGTCTAATAAATGAGCGCAAGTTACAAGGGCCTGATCTGAGCCCCTAGAAGCAGACTTTGAGTTGGCCGGTCCGGAAAGGTGCTGGTATATGTTGTCACCAGCACCTTATTTCTGGACCAGCCAACTTGTAATGAGGCCATGCTTAAGAGAACAGGTATTGAAACCCTGCACTCTGGCTGAGAAAAGTCCAGTGGAAATGTGTGTGACTCAGGTGGTTCATTCAAAGCCTGAAATTCCTAGTATCGGAGTCCTTGACTCAAGTCTCCCTCTCCTACCACCTTATACTATTCACATAGTGAACACTTCCACACAGTGGCGATCTGTCTGCGAAAAACCACATTAACTGACAAATGCCACTGCTAAAGTCTCCAGTTCTATGTTATGTCTATTTCTTACCGCGCACCGCTACCACCCAGCAGCAGTCTCAGATAGCTTATCACCTATTAACATATGCCACCATTCCCCCACACTAGCGGCTGTCCCTGTCTCATAGCGCTAACTTCTATTTGATTGATCTTGGGCTCTTCACTCTGGATGAAACACACATCCAAGTATCAGAGCCACAAACCACTTAGGATCATATCGGCACCCAACACTCAGGTAGCTATGGCTTGACGCACCAACACCTCAGGATTCAAATATGCCTTGCCCTCTATTCGACTAACAACCAACTGCCCCTCCTCCTGTCTTGCCGAGAAATATACAACAGAGCCACCAAAATCTCTGAGGTAAACCTTACAAGGGCTCTCTACTCTGTGTTACATTACACCGGGAAAGCCGCGTTGTGGATACTTGCACTGGCTTGCCCCAAAGCTGCATTCTAAGACAGTGATGACATAGACGTCAATCACACACACGTATGTTATGGCGCAAACAATTGTATTGCATATAAAGACAAGCAGAAGATGCGAAGATTCAGACAGCCCTATAAAGAGTTATAGTGCCACATAAAAAGCACACACATAAACTGTATGACCTGTGACAAGGAACATGTGGGAGGATTGGGAATGGCTCTACGGATTGGGCAGAGTGCGGCGGAGTGGCGAGAAGGTGGAGAGAGGAGAGACCGAAGGAGAAGGGGAGAAGGAGAGCAAGACAGAAAGAATATGGCAGAGTGTTGAGAAGGTAGACCGAGGTGGGATAGAAGAAGGCATGTAGAGGGAAGAAGGAAAGGAGGAAAGAGAAGATGTGGCCAGTGGGAGGAAGGTAGAGAATGGGGAGTAGAGAATGGACAGATATGTAGTTGGAATTGGATGTGTCCGCGTGTCAACATTTCTGTTTGTGCGTCTATGGTATTTCTATGTGTGGTTTTATACATGGATATATATATGCAGAGGCGTTGCTGGGGAGGAAAGGGGGCTAGAACCCGGGTCTTTTGGTTGTAGCCCCTGAAAGAAGTTTGGGGGCTACAACCAAAAGGCTAGTTAGCCCTGAGTCCCTATATTCCCGACATTAGCGTATCCCCGGATCTTTTCGAGACCTAGCAACGCCCCTTCACATACGGCTGGAGTCCTGTAGTAACACATGCGTGAAGCAATGTTCTGACTTGAGTGTCGTGTAGACCGTTGAGACCTCCGTCCCCAAGTGACGCACAGGGAAACCAAAAGAAACCCGCTGTGCGACCTTTGGGGCCACAGGTGGGAGATGTTACTTCCCGGATCCACGGAACCTCTGGAACACCGATGCTGCTGCAAAAAGAACGAGGTTAAGTACCAGGCAATTACAATATATCACAAGAATCAAAGGATCTGAATAGTCTTACCTATCCGGTGTTTGGAAAACCCAGGAAACCTAGGAGGGAGGTTTGAGACTCAGATGAAGCGGTTCCTAGAACAAGAGGGACGCAGGCAAGCGTGGATACAGAATAAGCCACCTGTAACTTGAATCCCAAGAGGGAAATGGCGTAGAAGTTCAACAAGGTACCAAGGGATGATCCAAAGACAAAGTGGGGGACGAGTCAAAATCCAGTAATAGGTAAGCAGTTCCAAGCAAAGGTACAAAAGGATAATCCGAAGGAGTCCATGTGAGAGTTCCAAGATCAAGATAAGCCAGTAGTGTTTGTCCAAACGTAGCGCCAAACAGGGTCTGAAGACAGCTGAGAAGCAATGAGTGTTCCGTACATCAAGCCTTATATACTGTGCGCTTCTGGGTCATGTGACGTCCACCAAGGTCACGTGGGAAACGCCGCTCTGAATCACGTGAGCAAGTGAACGATCGGCGTGGAGGTGTTCCGCCGCCCCTTCTGCTGTATGCTCTCCATGGCAACTGCCAGTGCAGGAAGGGCTGCAATCAAGCCCGTAAATCGTACCTGGTACGGAGCTTTCGGTCCTTTGGGAAAACCGAATCACATGAGCCTCGAACCCTGGAGGGAGTCGTGTGGGAACCCGAGGAAGGTGTTGGGGAAATGTGATCAGTGTTCTGGTGTGCAGTGGGTCGGTGTGCAGAGGATCGCCTAACATAGCCCCCCCCAACGGCCCACGACCCCGTGGGCAGGACGGGTGATCCTTATGAAACCGAGCTTCCAACCGAGGGGCGTCGAGATCGAAAGCGGAAACCCAAGAACTCTCCTCCGGTCCGTAACCCTTCCAATCCACTAAATACTGGAGCCTACCCCTAAACCAACGGGAACCCAAAATGGCTGACACTTCAAAAACATCAGGGGAGGCCAGGGACACCGGGGCTACTGGGGCCCGAAGGCGGGAAGAATCAGGACAAGGCTTGAGGAGAGAGACATGAAAAACAGGATGGATTCGCCAAGAACTTGGGAGAACCAGACGAAAAGCCACTGGATTTACAACCTGAGAGATCACAAACGGGCCAACGAAGCGAGGTAGAAGTTTCTGACAACCCACCAGGCGAAGGTGACGAGAAGACAACCACACCCTGGAACCCACCGCAAGGGGAGGAGCAGCCAAGCGCTTGCCATCAACACGGGACTTCATAGAGGCCTTTGCTTCAGTAAAATGGACCAAAGTACTAGCATGAACAGCAGACAGATCCCTAAAACAGGCCGTGGCTGCAGGATTCAAAGAGACAGAGGCGTCAGGGACAGGCAAAACCTTGGGGTGTTGGCCATAGAGGGCGTAGAAAGGAGAAAAACCTGTAGCAGAGTGAGCCACGTTATTGTATGCGAACTCGGCCAGCCGTAAAGCACTCAACCAGGAGGCCTGCTGCTGCAAGATAAGACACCGAAGATACTGCTCCATAGTTTGATTCGTCCTTTCAGTCTGCCCATCAGTCTCAGGGTGATAGGCCGAAGAATACCTGGTATCGATGCCAAGCAGTTTAGTCACAGATCTCCAAAAACGAGAGGTGAACTGTGACCCACGATCGGAAATAATGACAGAAGGAAGTCCAAACAACATGAACACCGACTCAAAAAACAACTCCGCCAAGAGCGGGGACGAAGGGATCCCTTTACAAGGAACAAAGCGAGCCATTTTTGTGAATGTGTCTGCCACCACCCAGATGGTGTCAAAACCCCGTACCTTGGGGAGATCGGTCACAAAATCCATCGTCAGTGTATGCCAAGGTCTTGGAGGTACCGGAAGAGGAAGCAGAAGTCCAACTGGACGACCTCTTCGATGTTTGGCCTGAGCGCAAACAGCGCAAGAGTTGACATAGCATTCCACGTCACGCTTCATAGAGGGCCACCAGCACCAGCGCTTTAGGAGATCCATAGTGCGCTCCTGGCCGGGATGGGCATTAAAGGGAGCATCATGAGACCATTCAAGGGCCAGGTTACGGGTGTCAGGCATGGGAAGGAACAGACGTTCATGCACGAAAGGCAAACCATCACAATATACGGGATCCCAATCCCGCAGTTGGTCAGAATGATTGCTCGTCCATGTTCGCACAGAATCCAGCAGTGACAGAGAGGGAGTGCAGAGACATATCACATGACTCTTACCAAGTACAGTTTTGGGGAAGGTTGGCAACTCGACTCCACCCGGAGAGCGTGACAAAGCGTCCGCTTTTCCATGAGTGCTTCCAGGACGATGAGTAATGTGAAAATCAAAGGCGGAAAAGAAAAGATGCCACCGGACCTGTCTGCTATTGATGCACTTTAAAGAGGCCAGATCCTGTAGATTCCGATGATCTGAGTATACAGTGATCGGATGCTTAGCCCCCAGGAGGTGATGGCGCCAGACACGAAAAGCGTCCATGACAGCCAGAAGTTCCTTCTCCGTTACAGTATAATGGGTGTCAGTACTGGAAAACTTGCGGGAGTGGTATGCCACTGGGTGCAACTTGCCTGTCGTAGGACACGTCTGAGACAACACTGCACCGAGGGCAAAAGAAGAGGCATCCGCCTCAACTATGAATGGAAGATCGGGATTGGGGTGCTGGAGAATCGGTGCGGTGGTGAAAGCGGTTTTCAAAGCCTCAAAAGAATCTTGATGTTCCTTTTGCCACCGATAGGGTACCTGAGGGCTGGTCAGGGCCGTAAGTGGGGCCACAATTGTGGAAAAGGACGAAATAAAGCGCCTGTAAAAATTGGCGAAGCCCAAAAAGGCCTGCAAGGCCTTGAGTGTCTGAGAAACTGGCCAATCTAGGACTGCCTTAACCTTGGATTCGTTCATGGATAGTGCCCCAGGGGTAATGTGGAAGCCCAGAAACTCAACAGATGTTTTATGGAACTGACATTTCTCGGGTTTGGCAAATAGGGAATGTTCCCTCAGACGGGATAAGACCTCCTGGACATGCTTTACATGGTCATCAAGATTCCGTGAAAAGATCAAGATGTCGTCCAAATAAACAACCATGTATACGTCCAGAATGTCCCTGCATATGTCATTCATGAAACGCTGGAATGTTGCCAGGGCGTTGCATAGACCGAAGGGCATGACTAGATATTCATACAAGCCGTAACGGGTGCAAAAGGCAGTTTCCCACTCATCGCCCTCGCGAACGCGCACTAGATTATATGCGCCGCGAAGATCCAGCTTGGTGAAAATGGAGGCATGGGACAAGTGGTCCAGAAGAGGTGTGATCAAAGGAATTGGATACCTATCTTTTTTCGTGATGGCGTTAAGACGCCGGTAATCCACACAAGGACGTAAATCCCCCTCTTTCTTAGGTACAAAGAAAATGGGACTTGCAGCTGGTGACGTAGAGGGGCGGATATGTCCTAGTCGTAGGGCGTTCTGTACATACTGTTTCAATGCTTGTTCTTCCGAGGGGGACAGAGAATATATCCTGCCCGAAGGAATGGTGGAATCCGGGATTAGTTCAATCGGGCAGTCATATGGTCTGTGTGGAGGAAGCACCTCGGAAGAGCCGCGATCGAAAACTGATTCGAATGCTTTGTACTCAGGTGGAATCCTGGTAACTACCCCTCCAACGGTGTGGGAATTCACAACCTCTGATCCATCATCATTCAACGTCAGTTGAGCAAGATCTCGCAAGGCCCGTGAAGGAGTATCTGTTACTTGATGGGTTGGGAGACAATAGTTCTGACAGATATCAGACTCAAAGAGCACCGTGCCTGTTTGCCAATTAATCAGAGGATTGTGTTCATGCAACCATGTGATTCCTAATATGATCCCGAATTGAGGTGTGGTGATCAAGTCAAAACTTAGCGTCTCTGTGTGAATATCTTGTATGGTCAATAATAGAGGAGCAGTTTGGTGTCTGACGGGACCAGAGACTAGTGCAGTGCCATCTACGGCCTGAACGGGTTCAGGTTTGGTCTTTACCACTAAAGGTAGATTGAGAGAATGGGCTAAGGCAATATCTATGTAGTTCCCAGTGGCACCAGAGTCAATGATGATCGTGACTGCATGAGAAATACCCGTAGAGGGACAAAGAGTGGCCTGTACAAAGATGGGCTGGACACGAGCAAAAGCAAAAGTAGTACCCGGAGATGAATATTGGGAACTCGACCTGGTCTCCGGATCTAAGGCCGAGCTGTCCGAAAAACCTGAGACTTCTTGGGACGTCGGGGGCATTCTTTCACATAATGTCCCGTGGTGCCACAATAAAAGCATGCATTATCCACCCTCCTATGTTCTCTCTCGGATGTCGTGATAGGGCTACGTAAACCTCCCACTTGCATAGGTTCCTCAGTGCTAGAAGCAGGGGTACTAACAACTGTAGGATGAGAAGAAAGACCCAACTCAGCTCTGCGCTCTGATCGACGTGCATCTACCTGCAGGGCAAGATCCACTAGTTTCTGATACTGAGTAGGCATGGAAGGAATCACTGCTAAGGCATCTTTCATTGCGTTATTCAACCCCCTATAGAATATGACCGCCCGCTTGTTTTCTGGCCATGAAGTCTCGGCGACCAATTGATTGAAACGGGTGATGTAATCTATCAAGGTCCCTCTACTCTGGGTTAGCTCTAACAATTCCAAATCCTTAGACTGTGCCTTGTGTCGGGTATCAAAGACTCAAGACATCTCTAGAACTAACAAATCAAAATCATAGAGAACCGGGCTATTGTTCTCCAGTAGAGGGTTAGCCCAAGCGGCAGCTGTCCCGGCCAGGTGAGAAAGGGCAAAGGCCGCTTTAGCAGTGGAATTAGGAAAGGCCAGAGGTCTACACAGAAAGTGTAACTTGCACTGATTGATGAAAGTCCTGAACTTCTTGGGGTCACCTTGATAACGTTCAGGAGCGGCCAAAGGGGAAGGGGTTGGGAGGACCACCGGAGTTGGAGCGGGGGTACTTGCCAATGGAGGAGGTGTGGTTGAAGTGGCAGCATCCCCGAATTCAGAGTCTGCAGGAAGGGAATGCTGAACACTCTGTATGGAATCTAGCCTTTGGTGTATCACCGTATTAGCGGCGGCCATATCTGCCCTTAACACTGTAATTGCCTGAACTAAAGCAGCTATGGGTTCTTCCGTGGACCCCTGCATTATCTAACACGACTATATGGCTTCTCAGTCTGTTCTGACTTGAGTGTCGTGTAGACCGTTGAGACCTCCGTCCCCAAGTGACGCACAGGGAAACCAAAAGAAACCCGCTGTGCGACCTTTGGGGCCACAGGTGGGAGATGTTACTTCCCGGATCCACGGAACCTCTGGAACACCGATGCTGCTGCAAAAAGAACGAGGTTAAGTACCAGGCAATTACAATATATCACAAGAATCAAAGGATCTGAATAGTCTTACCTATCCGGTGTTTGGGAAACCCAGGAAACCTAGGAGGGAGGTTCGAGACTCAGATGAAGCGGTCCCTAGAACAAGAGGGACGCAGGCAAGCGTGGATACAGAATAAGCCACCTGTAACTGGAATCCCAAGAGGGAAATGGCGTAGAAGTTCAACAAGGTACCAAGGGATGATCCAAAGACAAAGTGGGGGACGAGTCAAAATCCAGTAATAGGTAAGCAGTTCCAAGCAAAGGTACAAAAGGATAATCCGAAGGAGTCCAGGTGAGAGTTCCAAGATCAAGATAAACCAGTAGTGTTTGTCCAAACGTAGCGCCAAACAGGGTCTGAAGACAGCTGAAAAGCAATGAGTGTTCCGTACATCAAGCCTTATATACTGTGCGCTTCGGGGTCATGTGACGTCCACCAAGGTCACGTGGGAAACGCCGCTCTGAATCACGTGAGCAAGTGAACGATCGGCGTGGAGGTGTTCCGCCGCCCCTTCTGCTGTATGCTCTCCATGGCAACTGCCAGTGCAGCCCTTCCTGCCAGTGCAGGAAGGGCTGCAATCGAGCCCGTAAATCGTACCTGGTACGGAGCTTTCGGTCCTTTGGGAAAACCGAATCACATGAGCCTCGAACCCTGGAGGGAGTCGTGTGGGAACCCGAGGAAGGTGTTGGGGAAATGTGATCAGTGTTCTGGTGTGCAGTGGGTCGGTGTGCAGAGGATCGTCTAACAAGCAACCAATAACATAATATTTTGTATTTTGTTTGTGCTTTTTTCCTCCTAATGCATCACTTACTCCAATCACAAGAAACAGTCAAAATTGTCCCTCTAAAATACATCTCAAGAGGTTGTGTCTCCAAATGTTTTTAGATGGAGAACTTATAAAGTCAAGGGGGAAGAACTCTTTTTAGAGGGTAATGAAGATTTCCTTCAAGTGCAAGTATAGTGAAACCTACTGGTGGGTTTGGGCTTATTAGGAGGTTAGGGTGAGAATGTGATGGGTGCCACCATCCAAAGGGGGATGTTGAAAGGTTTCTTCTTAAATGCTCCCATGTTACATGCATGCACATATCCCTCACACCCTTCCCATGGAGAGGCTTCCCCGACAGCAGGACATATCGGGCAGCAAAAGGGTAATCGTTTATTTATTCACATCTATGCAGAAAGATAAGAGCAAACGTTAAAAAGAATGATTCAAATAGGAAGAACACCTGTGTTGTAGGAAAGCATCCGTTCTTACAACAGAGCGCTTTCTTATAATTCATTTAAAAACATATGTCAAGATACTAAAAGTGGGGGCCCGTTGATTTCCAGGATAATCAGAGCTTGTTTTCACCAGGGAAGCTGGTGAATTATGATAGGGTGGTCAGCAGAGTGATGTTATGACCTAGTATTCTACGAATGCTGGGGTCATTAACACGTTTGCTAGCCAGACCAGTTCATGCATTGGCAGTAGCAGTGGTATTTTCTATCAATGGGAGGCTTCTTGCATCCTCCTGTTCCCTTTCATGCAATGCAATGTCTTCCCAGTTAAATGTTCACATTGGTGGTACCCTCGGTGGTCCATATTTACTGTTCATGCCTTTTCATGCTTTTCATGTTAGCGATTTTCATTTACATATATAGCCAACGACTCGCAGCTTCATGGTAATCAGCAAACAGCAACTTCTTTATTGGAATACACGGTTGCTGATTTACGAGGTGGCGTCACAAGGCAGCATCAGTGATACTGTCAGATAGTGGAAATAAGTAAAAGTGCTTGTTAGTGGAAGGCTCACTCTGGATGCTGCTTGTCCATTAAATGGCAATGTTGGAAATTAGGGCTATTGTTCTTCAGAGTTCTCAGCTAATTCCATGTCTGTTGTCTCTGGTTCTGATTTCGTTCTTTGCATTCTGATACTTGGGATTTGGTTTTCACATCATGAAATCGGAGCAGAATTGGGGTGCTACACTCAACTGGCATGGGTCAAGTTAAGGGATCTGAACCTTTCAGAACCCCTTCAGCTCGTTTGATGGAAAAAGTGGTGCATTTTCACTGCTCCTCCCAATAAAGTCACGTCATAAAGTCCTTTGCTCTAAAAGTGTTTAATTGCCATTGTGCAGTCCCACACTTCTACCGGGAATACAGGTTGTTGGCGTAGGATTACCGTCACTATTCTCAAGAGGAAATAGAAAATGCACAGCGATCCTACCTACTCAATGATGCTTGACTGGAAACTGTCATATTGCAATGTACTTCCCTCCTTTCACTAGCATTGTCAACATTTCAATAGCTTTACATTTCCAGATAACGTTTGCTTCTTATCCAAGTTTGGCACCATTTTTAATGGCCAGTTAGGAAAAACGCCATGTAAATGTGTAAGTTAGTGATTACAAAATACTCATTCCCTTTTACTGTATTGACTTTAAGTAAAAGTGTCAGTCCTTGTGGAATTGCATATATATGTTGTTTTGTGTAAAACTACAAATAAACAGGGTTCTATAATAACCGTCATTGCTTGCATGTCAGGTAACGAGTGGCCAGTAGATATATATTGTAACCAGCATTTTATTTTTGAAAGTGTGCCTAGCACACCGTTAGGAGAGAAGGAACATACAAGGAAAAGGAGCACATGCAAATGGGAGATGGGGTTGATTGGTTGGGCAGAACGACATGCTGAGAATTTAAAGATCACATAAAGGGAGCAACTAACTGAACAGATTGGACAAGTCATGCATCTCTCAGACATGAGAGGGCCTCAAGGGAACTGTGCGGTTTATTGACCCCCAATGCTGCTAAATGTGCCTAGCAAATCCAAAGACTGGTATTCCTTCAGTTGACACGAGGTATATATGAGCATGTAAATGACTCATTTTTGGTTGCGACACAAAAAGTGGAATTTGTCATTTAAACTGCCACATATCAAAAAGCTGTGCACCCCGAATTGAAGAAACACAGGAACTGACATGTTGAATGGGAAGCTGTGTGCATTCTGCAGCTGAAGTCAAAAATACATGGAGTTAAAAATGTTGCTAAGGCTGAAAATGCACATGGTAAATGACAAAATAAACAGCAGGGTTTAATTTCTGTTACCTCATTAATAAATTAATGCTGTGCAAAGCAAGAAGAACATACACTGACTCAAACGTGCATTCAACAATAACAGAAAGATGCAAGCTGTTTAAATAAGTAAAATGCTGAACTGGGAAAAGAATGCAATCATTGAAAAGGCTATTTTGTTTTCAGATGCGACATGTACATCTTGTCTGAGCACAAGGAAGACGGAGCCATGTGGGTTACTAGGCAGATTTCTCAAGGGACTTCCTTCCATTGCAGATCTGGTGGGCTCCTTTTCTAAAAGGTAGATCTCTTTGAGGCTCGAACATGCCAGGCATTTACGATGGCTAAAACCACACAGGGCCAGCCTGGGTGGGTAAATGCTTAAAAATATACACCATTAGATCAGAATTGTGGTCAAATGAAGATTACAAGGACAAAAGGGCAAATGCCAGAAAGGCCTCATGATGTCAGGGACCATCTGGTGACAGAGCTACAGTCTCTCAAGTGTCCATTAGCTTAGCTTTGGGCTCCTCAATGGTGATTCATCTTTTTATTTCAGGCTAAATCAACATTAAGTGGGGTCCTGGGAGTCCCTCTGCCGGACATTATTCCCAGTTATGAGAGACCTACCCAGAGTCTTTAGCTCACTATCTTTCACAGATGAGACATATCTAAAACATATCAGTCTTTGTTCTGCCCTAGGTAGTCCAGCACTGAAATAGTAAGCAATTCTCCTCTGAACAAGAGTACAAACAGCAACCCCAGACACATGTTTCGGTCTGGTTGGACCTCAGTAGGGTAGAGCTGTGCCTCTCTAAGAATAGTGAGCAAGGGGTCCACGTCTGGATTACCCTAGTAACTTAGGGTGAGACCCAAAGTTACTTAATATGCAAAAAACAAGGAGGTTCCTGGGAGTCCCTCTGCCGGACCCTGGGTTTTTGGTGTTTCAGGAGAGAAGTGCTTTGCAAAAGTGAAACCCAGTGTCATCCTCAATTGAAAAATATGCATTCTTTCCTGAGAGTGAGTAAGGGACCCTGATAACAAAATGAAAATTTGCATTGCTTTTGATGTGAAGAAAGAAAGGTTCTATGAATAAAAATGTATCTTCACAATCTGTGTGATTGTAAACTGCTCGCATTTTCAAGTGTGCAGGGAAACCCCATGTATCCAGGACTACATGTATAACTTGTTTTAAAATCAAAACTGTGCTTTGTTTTCACTCTAAATTTTATCAAGTAATATTTGACTGTTTATTATGAAAAGGAAATTGCATGTTATGTTGAAGCTTTGTTCTGTGCCACATAGAAGGTGGTGTGTGTAACCATTAATGGAAATTAATTGAACATAAACTTTAAATAAATATATATTCTGTCTATACCCTGGCCTGGCTCTTGGCTCATTGTTGGCACAGGGGGAAGCTCTGTATGAGTCATAGACAGGGCTTGTTGAATCCAGAATCAGTTGGATATTGTGGGCCATATTAGTTGGGGCGACCCCTATGTTAAGCGTGATCTCCCAATATATTGTTACAAAGTGGGGGCTCATCCCGGATTTACCTTACTATCTTTTGACTCATGACAAGTGTATTGTGACAGACTGTTCTTTCTGGTGTAACTGCATTGAGGTGGTTAGAATGTTGTTTATGCTTTGTTAAAGTACTCCTCCGACTTGACCCAGAGTGCCAGAGAGGTGTATAGATGAGAAATGAGATTTGTGTATAGTACCAATGCAAAAAGTATATTGAGTTCAACTGATTTTTGATTTGGCATTGAGTGTTGAAATCAAGCAGGAACAAGGTGATTTTGCCCGTGTGCAAGGAAGTGTTACAAAGGAGGAAACATCCAACAAGCCACAGGTTCCTCATGAGGGGGCCCGGGTGGAGGGGAGATGCCAAGCCCGAGTGGAAGCTCCTTTCTCACCAAAAGAAAATAAGTGGGCACCACTGAGTAAATTCACTTCGAGTATGATAGTTCGTATAGTCAAAATTTAAATTCGGATGTGGTTAGAAAAATTAAGAAAAATTTACAGGCGCTGGCTGCGATGAGTCTGGAGACACCCTGACTCGAAAAACATGTGAAGCAGGAGACTAGATATCAAACCTAGCCACACAGTCGCTCTCTGTTGAGCCCAACATGGGTAATGCAGTTATCAAAAAGAGTTCTTCAAAATAGTGGATGCTCTGTTCTTGATCATGATATGTTAAATTTCAAAAAAGTTCCAAAGAAGATAAGAGTCTTAGTTGAATCTCAAAAGGATAATTATTTATCAAATACATTTCAAAATGCAATCACTAGTACATTCTTAGTGAGGACGCGGCTAACACATCTCATATTAGGAGCAGACTTAGTATGCCAATGCATTTCGGAGTATTTTCTCCTTCGTCAGGGCAAGTCTGTGATATTGTAATACAATACAGAGCATAACAGCAACACAAATTGCAACATAATATTGTCATAAAATGTAAAATGGTCACATACCAAAACGTGAGTAAATTCAGGTGAAGCTGAGGTGCCGGAAAATAGAAAGAAAAAGAAATGTAACAATTGTGATGGACGGTTGTATATATACATAGGTGAGAAATGGATATCAAGTAAGTTTACCTCTCAAGTTGCGTTAAGCCTACGGGCTAAAAAGTGCTGTGTGAATGACAGGCGTGTGATTGTCCATGGCGTTCAGGAGGAACACCAGACCCAAAGCAGGACCTGCCCCATGCAGGACCATATTAGCCGCGTCCTCACTAAGAATGTATTAGTGATTGTGTTTTGAATTGTTTTTGATAAATAATTATCCTTTTGAGATTCAACTAAGACTCTTATCTTCTTTGGAACTTTTTTGAAATTTAACATATTATGCTCAAGAACAGAGCATCCACTATTTTGTAGAACTCTTTTGATAACTGCATTACCCATGTTGGGCTCAACGGAGAGCGAGTGTGTGGCTAGGTTTGATATCTAGTCTCCTGCTTCACAAGCTCCTTTCTCACCCACACAGAACCCCTGGAAACCTCTCAGCCTGAAAGTGACTCTTCTACCCCTGGGAAGATAAAACCCAAAGAGCAAAGGGTAAGTAGGAGAGGCCAAAGAAGAACCTACTTTGTGGAAGAGCTAAAGATAATCCCCTTTGAAAGAGAAGAGTCCCTGGAGGATTCAGCTAAGCAAACCTTCTCTTTCAGGAATGGGGCGATCCGTCCCAAAGAAAAATGGGCCCAAAAGACCCTGAGTTGGACAGCATAAGTATGGAGACAACCCAAATCAAGAAACTCTTCACATGTCAAAAGTTATTTGTTTAACTGTATGATACTCAAATAAAAAAAGAAACTCTTCAAACCCATTAAATGCTAGCCAGACAAGGTAGAAACAGAGGAGAGGAGGCGCCCCTCCCCCAAACAGGTTCTGAGAACTGTCTCCAGTTAAAGAGGCATGGCAAAGAATTGGGGGAGAAAGAGAATCCCCCAGATCCACCCATTGTTAGTTGTAAGATTTTCCTTACAGATTCCCGATCTCGGGTACGGAAAATCGCCCAAGATCACACAGTGTTGGAGTTCAATATTAAGAAAATTACCAGCAGGCTAGCCAATGACTCACACTTTCTTTGCACCCTTGAGGAGAAAGAAGGCAGATTTTATGCCCCGGTCAAGGTGTAGGGTCAGTCTGAATTATCAGCTCGGGTGAATACTGGAGCCGAAGCCACCCCCAAAATTTTGATGGGAATTAGATTCCTGTCAGAGAGACTGCAGATCTGAAAATAACAATGGGCGATATCATTTGAAACGTCTGGTGATAGGGCACACCTTGTTTACTGGGGAAGGATCTGCTGAGGAGGTTATCACTGCTAATAGACTGTGTACACAAGGTCCTCTGGACACAGACTAACTGGCCGATAAAATTAAAAATTAGTACTAATTATGTAAGCATGAATGGTACGTGTCATTTAATCTAACGATCGTCTGAGAAAGTAGAATTCCATTTCAAGAATAACCAGGTCCTAGACATCATCGTCATCACTGTAGGAGAACAAACTGGTGATTGGAAACCTTCTCCATTCTTGAAAATCATGCTCCCTCCCAGTGCTAAGTGGCATTCCACAATGGAAGGGAACACTCTGAAATGTTACACCAGTCTAAAGTCAGAAGAAACATTGAGTCCTGTGAAAAAAGACAATGAAGAACCAGCTCAAAGTGGACGGACATTCAGTTGTTTTCCCCCCATTCAGACAAATAAGGGAGGAGCAGTCTGTCCTCACCAGAGTATGCCTGAATAATGGAAAAAGCTTCATCAGCCAAGGATTATTCAAGAAATTCCCAAAAGATGAGACCATTCCCACATTTAAATCGATTGATGAATGTGAAATAGGTCTGGAAACCCCAAATTCGAAACATTCTAAACATTTCCTGCATACCAGGTGTATGCTAAAAATGTCCATTGGAAAGAAAAGCATAGAACATATCCGTTCTGCCTTTTATTTAGGTAGTGACATTCTCAACCGATTCACAACCAATTTGGACCTAATTAATAATAAATCCTGGTCACAACTCGGGGATAACCCCATGGGCTTTGAAGACACTGAAAAAGCATTAAATCAGACACCTCTAGTTGTCATGCCGTTTGCAAGGAGATTCCCTTGGCGTCTAGGTAGCCAATGGCAACTGCGCCGCCATTGAATTGTTCCACGCTATCTCCTACTTCCTGTTGTTACGCTCTAGTCTCTTTCCTGGCCCATTCCTGGTTTCGCTATTTAACTACGCCCCCTTGGTCTGTTCGGGGCGTTGAAACTTTTTGCAGTTACGCTCCGCACCGTTCGGTCTCAGCCCGGTTTCCTTTCTTTCCTTTGTGCCTCCGTGTCCCTTTCATTCCGCGTTTTTAGTAGCTTACGGTAGCGTCCTTGTCTACCTTCCTTGGACTCTGTTTTTCCTCTTTCCTCTATCTGCCCTCACTTTCGGCTTCTTGGCCCCTCCCCCTTTCACTCGCTTTACTGTATTCCGACCTCTCTCGGGTCTGCTGTTTCTTCCTTCCTTCTTTTCTATTTTTTCTTCTGCTTACCTTTTCAGGCGACCCTAGCCGTTCAACCACTTTACCGGTGTGCCGTTCTTCTTCCGGCATTCCGTTCTTGCGGTGATCCTGCTACCACCGCTTTCGGCTCCGGCCCCACTCTCACATGATCCTCGGCGGTCACAGATTTCTTCTACTACCTGGAACAACTACACCTTCGGAATCAACCACTTACCTGGAATAGATCCTTGTCTGGTAATCCTACACCGCAACAAGACTCCAACACTCAGGAGAGGTTTTTTTAAGCACACGCTTTTTTCCTCTCTTGCGGCTTCTTCGGGAAAGGAGTCCCTTGCTTCCCTGTTTTACCAGGGGGACAGGGTGGCTTCTAACCACAGAAGACCATTTCTCTTCTCTAAGAATAAGTCATCAAGGAGAAGAGGGCGAAGACACGAGATATCCACAGAAGAATCAGGTGAGTAGGAATGGGTTGTGGATAAAGACTGTTCTAACTCAGACGAATTGAGTGATAAGCCTGATATTCATGACAGATTGCAACGCCCAAAAGATCCTACAATGGCTAAAGCTGAACAAATTCAGGAATTGCTAACTGCTGTACACAATCTTATGCAGGAACTTCAGACTGTTAAAGCCGAGAACGTTGTTCTTAAACAACGTGTGGACAACCAAGAAAGAGTCTGTGCGTAATTACCTCCTATCCCTTTGGCATCAGGTAAATACGATGGTTCGCCACATAAGTTCAAAGAATTCATGGAGGCATGCATCATACATTTTACCTTCAGACCCCAGACATATGCCTCCGATAATGCCCGAATAGGGTTTCTTATCTCCAATCTCACTGGAAATGCATTGGCCTGGGCAGCCCCACTAGTTACTGGTGCAAGCCCTCTGTTACAAGACTATAGTGGGTTCACTGCTCAGTTTAAAGAAGCCTTTGAGAGACAAGAAACCGCCTGGGTAGCCAGCGAGCAGTTGCTTGACATCCGTCAGGGTAACTCCGATTTGCTATCCTACATATCCCGTTTTAAGAGGGTTGCTGCCGATACCGGGTGGCAAGAGACGGCCCAATATACCATATTCTGGGGGGGCCTCAGAGAAGAATTGAAAGATGAACTGGCACGGGTACCCAGACCAGCAACTTTGTCTGAATTGTGGTCCACTGTTCTTCAGTTGGATTTCCGTCTTTCCGAGAGACGCTCAGAAAAACGAAGAGGTCGAACCATACCAACATCCTCCGAGCCCTGTTTACCCACCTCCTCCTTAGCCCATCTAACTAAGGACAAACCCATGCAGATCGAATCACCCTGGGGCCCCTTACTTCTGAGGAACGGAAGAGAAGGAAGGACAATCATCTGTGTCTGTATTGTGGTTCTAATCAGCACTTGCTACGAGACTGTCCGGAAGTACCACCACAGCGGTCAGGAAACGCTCCACCTCGGAACTAGTAGGGACAAGTTATCGAGGGGGATTTCCTGGTCCCTACGCTTCAATATCAGTAACATCTGTTTCATCCACAGAGGACACTTGTTTTATGGTTCTGGCCGTCCAACTTACCCTTCATCAAAGGACTTATGATGTCCTGGCATTACAGGACTGCGGTGCAGCAGGGTGTTTCATGGACATCATGCGGGCTAATAAAACCGGCATTGAACGGCTGGAGAGGGACGAAGACCAAAAAGTGGAAGGGGTAGATGGCAAACCCTTAAGTTCTGGTCTGATCACCCATACCACACCTCCTATGACCATGAAGTTGTTACAACATACGGAGACAATCCAGTTTGATCTCATAAGAGCTGCTCACTTTCCAGTTATACTAGGGGTTTCTTGGCTACGCAAACATAACCCTACCATAAACTGGAAAGCTAATCAGATGCCCTTTTCCTCTGATTTTTGCCTAAGGAAATGCCTTCCTGAAACCAGTTATTCCACAATCCAGGCCATCACTGAATCCTCTACAGTGTCTGATACCTTGGGAATTTACACCATTCCCATTGACCTGGCTCAGTACAGTGAAGTGTTCCAGGATCAAGAAGCCCAAGAATTACCTCCACACAGCCCTGTGGACTGTTCTATAGATTTGGTCCCAGAAGCCCTGGTGCCGTTTGGGCGAATGTTCTCTCTTTCTCTTAAGGAAAAATAAGTCCTCAAGAAATACCTAGACTTCAACCTACAAAACAGACTCATTCAACCTTCACGTTCTCCTGCTAGGGCATCTTTGTTTTTCGTTCCCAAAAAAGACACAACAGAACTAAGACCCTGCATCGACTATCGAGGTTTGAACAGCATCACCATCAGAGATCGGTACCCAATGCCATTAATCAAGGATATACTAGAAGCCGTACAAGGGGCCAGTGTTTTCTCCAAGATTGACCTACGAAGGGCCTACAATTTGCTACGTATCCGTTCCGGAGACGAATGGAAGACCGCTTTCAGGACCCCTTTCGGTCACTACGAGTACCGAGTGATGCCTTTCGGCCTGGTAAACGCTCCATCAGTGTTCCAACGGTTTATGGACCGTACCTTTTCCGACTTGTTGTTTCACTGTACTATCATTTACTTGGACGATATCCTGGTGTTCTCAAGATCTCCAGAACTGCATTCACAACATCTACACCAGGTCGTCCAAAGACTTAAAGATGCTCATCTAAAGGCTAATCCGGACAAGTGTGTATTCCAGGTAACCACAGTTGCCTATCTTGGGTTTATCCTGTCCGCTGAAGGCATCCAAAAGGATCACCGCAAGGTAGAGGCCATCCTGCAGTGGCCAAGTCCGACTTCTGCAAAGGAAGGCCAGAGATTTCTCAGACTAGCCAATTTTTATCACAAATTCATTTCAGATTTCCCCAACAAGGTACTGCCCATCACTTGTTTGTTAAAGAAATCCTCTACCCCATTTCTTTGGTCTAACGAAGCAGAGGACGCCTTTCAACAACTCAAAAATGCCTTTTGTTCTGCAAAGGTGCTACGTCACCCAGATCAAGGCCGTTCATTTATAGTGGAGTCCGATGCTTCATCTGCAGCTTTGGGAGCAGCATTGTTACAAGAGCATGAAGGGGTTGAGTTTCCTGTGGCCTATGTATCCAAGACTTTGACACTGAGTCAACGGAAATACTCTGTGATTGAAAAAGAGCTGCTAGCGATGAAAGTAGCATGTGAAGAGTGGCGGCATCTCTTGCAAGGGGCTGTTTTTCCCTTTTGAACTACGAACACACCACAAGAATCTGAAAGTCATACAAAATATGGAGTGTGTTAATTCTCGACATACCCGATGGGCCCATTTTTTCTCCCAGTATGACTTCGTGCTTGCTTACTTACCCGGACCAAAAACCTGCTCGCAGACGCTCTTTCTAGAAGGCCCTCTCCAGAATGCCATTCCGAGCAACGTCTAGATCTCATGCTACCCCAGAAGAAAGTGGTATGTAGATTAAATGCTTTCCTGGAAGGGTTACGCGAAGCCACAGCCAACTTGGACAAACCTCCTTCTGTAAAACCATCAGAGGATCTTATCTTCCAGGACGGCGTATACCTCTTCAAACAACGTCTGTTTCTACCAGACTCCACCTCCGTCAACAGGTCATGAAATGGTGTCATAATGACCCAGTAGCAGGACATCGAGGAATTAAGAGCACTCTCGACCTGATCAGACGTCATTTTTGGTGGTCCGGAATGGAGAAAGTAGTTAACAACTATGTTTTGACCTGCCCAGTCTGCTCTAGGTCGAAATACAGCACTCAGAAACCGGTAGGATTCCTTCAACAAGAAGAACCACCTACGAGACCATGGAGGGTAATATCCACCGATTTTATTGTTGACTTACCTCCTTCAGACGGTTGTTCATACATCATGGTAACCGTGGAAAGTTTTTCCAAAATGGCACACTTCACTTCACTGGCAGGTCTGCCTACAGCAGTGGAGATGGCTTCTGTTTTTGCCAAGGAAATATTCTGGTTACATGGCATTCCGGACAAAATCATTTCAGACAGAGGATCGCAGTATACGTCTCGTTTTTAGAAAGAGCTCTGAAAGAGGCTGGGGATAGAAAGAGCTATGTCCTCAGGTTTTCATCCGCAGATGAATGGTCAAACAGAACGGATTAATGCCTCATTAGAACAATATCTTCGTTGTTTTACCAACTCTCAACAAGACAATTGGGTGGCCCTACTGCCAACAGCCGAGTTTGCATATAATAACTCTACTCATAGTGCCACCAAACTTAGTCCTTTTTTTTTACTTATGGCTTTCATCTCCGTTTCTTACCTATCAAGACTTTCCCTCCTGCTGATACACCCTGTGTTGATGTATTGCTTGCCAACATTTCTGAAGCACACAAGATTGCTTATGAAAGACTACAAACCAGCAAAGTTCGGTATAGTTCTTTCAGCAATCTCCGGCGCCTTCCTTCCCCCAATGGCAGAAGAGAACCAAAGTTTGGCTTTCCACAAAGTACCTCCCTCGCTGGTTGCATCCTTCCAAACTTACCCCACGTTATTTGGGTCCTTATACCATCTTGGAAAGGATTAATCCAGTTTCCTACCGACTGCAGTTGCCCGGCTACAAGAAGCGCATACATCCGGTATTTCATACCTCCCTATTGAAGGAACACTGGGAAGATACTTACAAGCGTAGAATACTGAAAGATCAGATACCCAAGGACTTGCCTCCTGACGAATATGAGGTCGCTGCCATCCGGGACTCCAGATATAAGTGAGGCAGGCTGGAGTATCTCATACATTGGAAAGGTTACCCGCATTCAGACGATTCCTGGGAACCTGTTTCGCATGTTCATTCCCCCCGTCTGGTGCAGATATTTCATTGTCATCACCCTGGCAAACCGGGGGGGGGGGTGTCCCATAGGAGGGGGCATACTGTCATGCCGTTCACAAGGAGATTCCCTTGACGTCTAGGTAGCCAATGGTAACTGCGCCGCCATTGAATTGTTCCACGCTATCTCCTACTTCTCGTTGTTACGCTCTAGTCTCTTTCCTGGCCTCTTCCTGGTTTTGCTAATTAACCACGACCCCTTGGTCTGTTCGGCGCATTGCAACTTTTTGCAGTTACGCTCTGCACCGTTCGGGCTTGCTTCCAGCTTGCCTGCTTTGTGCTGCCTTACCGGTCTCAGCCCGGTTTCCTTTCCTTCCTTTGTGCCTCCCTGTCCCTTCCATTCTGCGTTTTTTGTAGCCTACGGTAGCGTCCTTGTCTACCTTCCTTGGACTCCGTTTTTCCTCTTTCCTCTATCTGCCCTCACTTTCGGCTTCTTGGCCCCTCCCCCTTTCACTCGCTTTACTGTATTCCGACCTCTCTCGGGTCTGCTGTTTCTTCCTTCATTCTTTTCTATTTTTTCTTCTGCTTACCTTTTCAGGCGACCCTAGCCGTTCAACCTCTTTTCTGGTGTGCCGTTCTTCTTCCGGCATTCCGTTCTTGCGGTGACCCTGCTACCACCGCTTTCGGATCTGGCTCCACTCTCACGTGATCCTCGGCGGTCACGGATTTCTTCTACTACCTGGAACAACTACACCTTCGGAATCAACCACTTACCAGGAATAGATCCTTGTCTGGTAATCCTACACCGCAACAAGACTCCAACACTCAGGAGAGGTTTTTTTAAGCACACGCTTTTTTCCTCTCTTGCGACTTCTTCGGGAAAGGAGTCCCTTGCTTCCCTGTTTTACCAGGGGGACAGGGTGGCTTCTAACCGCAGAAGACCATTTCTCTTCTCTAAAAAGAAGTCAACAAGGAGAAGAGGGCGAAGACACAAGATATCCACAGAAGAATCAGGTGAAGAGGTGTGGGTTCTGGCTAAAGACTGTTCTGACTCCGACGAATTGAGTGATAAGTCTGATATTCCTGACACTGGTAGACCTAGATCACAAACCCACTTGAATATTGGTGGATAACAGCGACCCTCAACGTATCACTTTGGGCGCAGACACTTTTATTGGAATGGCAGTTGATGCCCAACATTATTCTATTGATTTAGGTAATTAAATCATTGGACCAATACCAAATGACTGTTACGACATCAGCAACAGTATTCCTCCAGAAAAGATTTTTACCAGACATGGGTGGAATTTTGTGGTGTACTCCTTCTGCCCTTGTGGGGTGGAAGAGGTGATCTGTGACATCAGGACGGATGAGGTAATATTCAGAGTGAAGGACCACTACCTTGAATCCCTAGAACCTCCTGTCCAGGTTAATACCTTATGAAGAGATTTCTCCACCCAACTGGAGGATACCACTGAGATTGCCACGCCAAAGGTCTTTCCAGGTTTCAAGCAAATGGTCGAAGAACGGATAATCTTGCTCATGCCTGTGAAACCGAGGAGCAAAACAAAAGCTAAAACGTGTATTCCTGGACTTCAAGGATATCTTTTCATTGGACTCATATGATTGTGGACGTGCATCAATTCATCCAACCACCATACCCACTGACCCAGAGATGGCTCCAGTATTTGTGAAACAATACTGGTTACCTCTCGCATCCATGGAGTCACTCACAGAGATTATTAAGAATTTAAAATCCTGTGGGATCATTTGTCTAATCTGCAGTACCTTTAACAACCCAGTCTGGGGATACTCAAATCAAACAGCCAGTGGACACTATGTGGTGACCTGAGGAAGTTGAACAAACAGGTCCACATGTCAAGAGGGCCACTTCCCTACATCGATCAAGGGCTGGCAGAGTGGTAATCTTGCACAGGAGCGATTGGCCATGCTCCATCATCACCTCTCCCAAAACAAGCTTGTTTGAATCCAACGCCTGTGGGTTCCCTTTATCTCACAAGGAATCCCTCACCTGCCACCTACAGACCATCTCACACGAGTGATTCTTTCAGTGCCGACATCTCAAACTGACTCTCCTCCACCAAATGAGCACACACTAATAATGTCTTTCCAGATATCACATCCAGTGTTGTTGTGAGGACTGGTGATGGTGGGTTATGGAGAATACCCTCCTTCTACCTGACCGACCGACAAAGGCGCCATGGACAAACACTAGAGAATGCAACAAGAGCCAAGAATCCATTGAAAGAGTATAAACAGGCCATTTTCTAAGCCAAAAAAAGAGTTTTTAGGTAAAAGGTTGAAGGCAGCAAGTTGTTCTCCACTGTATCTAAATGTTGTAATCCTGCTTGCAAATCCACACCGACTGAATCTTCACATATGCAGGCAAATCTATTTAACTCCTTTTTTATAGAAATAATTGAAGGGATCAAGGCTGATATTGCTAAAATAATTCAGACCCCAGGGATCTCATCTGGTGAGCCACCTAGCAATCAATGTACAGCAGACCTTAATGACCTAATTGGGCAGAACACTGACAAACTTTTGATTTTCAACAGGTTGATGAAAAGTATATACATCATCTGCTGGACACACTCAAGCCAACTAATGATTCCCGTTTTGTCCTGCTTATGTGGCTAGTAGTTTGGCATCTGACTTGACGCCATTTGTAACTCAATTTGTTAACAATTCTCTATCCCAGGGGATGGTACCCCTTAGCTTGAAACATGCACTAGTTACTCCTTTGTTAAAGAAACCCACCTTGGACTCTGAAATCCTGCAGAATTTTCAGCCAATAGTAGGCCTTCCTTGGCCCGCAAAAATTCTAGAAAAAGTAGTCACCAGTCAACTGCAGGATTTTGTAGAGAGGGAAATGTTACTGGACAAATTACAATCTGGGTTCAGACCTAGGATTAAAACTGAAACAACCCTCCTGGCCGTACAGGACGACTTGCTGAGGGCCGCGGATCAGGGTGAGCTGTCCCTTTTGGTGAAGCTGGGCCTGTCCACATCCTTTGACACGGTCGACCATACCACTCTTTTGGGTTAACTACAAGAGGTGGGAAGGGTATCAGAACATGCTTTGCTTTGGTTTAGATAATTTCTGACCAACCGCTACCAGCAAGTAGGGGTGGAAGATTTCTTGTCGGATGCTATTATACTGACTTGTGTTGTGCCACAGGGATCATCATTGTCACCATTATTATTTAATCTGTACATTCGGCCTCTGTTAGAGATCTTGAGGCGTCATGGATTGAATTTTCACTCCTACGCAGATGACACTCATATCTTTATCAGAGTTTCGAATTTTGTTGACACACTTAGTAAATTGGAGCAGTGCCTGGAAGAGGTAAGCAGTTGGATGTCCTGCAATCAGTTTCAGTTGAATGCTGCCAAAACGGAGCTGATTCTATTTGGGCCTAAACATCTTTTAACAGCTGCTAACAAATTACCTTCCCCAACACTATTGGGGTCAAATTTGAAATTTGTTTCTAAGGTCAAGAATTTAGGCTGCATCTGACAGGATGATTTGAGCAGTGAAGCTGAAGTCGGAGCAAAGGTTGGTGCGGTACACTTTTTCCTAAAGCTTCTCAGGCAGGTGTTACCCTACATTCCCAGGGAGGACTATGCCATTGTGGTAGGTGCACTAACCAACGGGCACCTGGACTACTGTAACAGCCAGCTGTTTGGCATCCCGCTTAAACAAATGCCAAGACTGCAAAAAGCTCAGAAGGCTGCAGTAAGAACTATTTTTGTCCTAGGTCGATGTGCACACGTCTTACAATCGCGGCGCGCATTCCACTGGCTATCTGTGGAAGACCGGATTAGATTCAAAATGGCGTGTTTAGTCTTTAAGTGTATTAATGGTCTTGCCCCAGAATTTTTAAGAGATTTGATCCAACCATATCAATCTCCAAGACTTCTAGGCTCTAATGATAAGCATCTTCTGGTTATCCCCCGCTATGCATACAGCTAAAGGGGAGACAGAAGATTCGCTGTGGTGGGGCCAAAATTATGGTAGTTTCTTCCACTGGAAATTAGGACTCTTCATTCATTACCTGAATTTCGGAGGACATTGAAGACTTTCTTATTTAGATTGGTTTGACTTTCTCTCTTAGTGCTAAGTTGCTTCACTTCTTGGATGTCAATCCAAAATCTGATCAACTGATTGTTACATCTGCGCCTCTATATGGCTTGTTCTGTCATATGCGCGTTATAAATTCAAGAAATCAAAATCATACATGTGGCCCACAATCTGCAGGGTCATCTTCAGGAGTGGAATCCCTCTCACGAATTCCTCCCGCGAAGTCGTGGTGGTGAGAGAGAAGTGACAGAGAATCAAGCTGATGGGGCAGACCCCTTGTGATGCAGGAGTGTGGGGAATGATTGCCTCAGTGTCCACTGCCACCCTTGTTGCAGAGCTTTGCTTTGGCATTTGGTGATCTGAGGCACAGAGGCAGGTACAGCGGTGCTGGTGGTCTCCACTGTGGCTGTCATGGAGGCACATATGACTGTGGTCATGGTGATGGTGGTGGTGGCCACAGCGTCACAGGTGCAGGAGGTGGGGATGGCACGGTTGTCACCAGTGTTGGCAGGCACAGCTGCTGTTGCTGCCAGGGCATCAGGCACCATAATGGTTGATGCAGACTTTATGCCCTCTTTCCCTCTGCCAGCACTGTATCCTGCATCCCTGGAGGTGTGGCGGAAGGTGGTGATGTGGTTGAAGTTGTGGTACCAGAGGTGCATGCTGTGCTGCTGCTTTTCGGTTCCTCCTGGCTATCATGGATACCTGTAATGAGATAAGTGACATGCCATCAGATCTAGTGTGCAAAAGGGGTAGTTAGTACATTTAATTACAGCAGTGTTCTTAGCCCACCCATCCAATACAGTTCTTCTGGAGAAGGGTATGGATACTTCACATGGGGCACTAGGGACTTGATAGCTTTGTACAATGCAAATGGTGAATGCATCTTGACTGCCTGAATGCAGTAGGTAGTGTGGCCTTAAAGGGATTGTGTTGTGGCCATTGGGGTGATCATAGCGGTGAGAATGGTTTCAGTGTTTCATTGAGTACACCTTCACTGATGTGTGCAGCATCCCTACAGCCCTTCATTAGACTTGTTGGTGTGTGGATAGGTGGCAAGGAGACTATGCACCATGGCCTTCAGTTAATTCCATTGTTTTTTGATGTCCTCGAAATCCCTGGGTACAGTCCCCACTGCCAAAACTTTGTCACAGACCTGAGACCAGATGGGAGCCGTACGCTGCAGTGTCTTTCTGCTACTGGCCCCATACCACATGTCTGCATTAACCACCACCTAATAAACCAGTACTGTAAGCTCAGCCTCTGTGAATTTTGGCATCCGCAGCATCATTTCCATTACACTTGATTTCTATCTGTCCCATCACATGGCTGGGAAATTCTTTTGTGTGGATGGCTTCTACAAATTGTGATATTCAATATATTGTGTTTTTCAAAATGGCTGCTGGTCAGCTTAACCTTTTTAAGGGGAGGCTAGTTCCACCTGGCGCTAATTTTGCTGATTTCTAAGCAGACTTACCGTTAAGTAATTCCTCCAATTTTAATGGCAGTAACAGTAATTCTGTCCGAAATTGGCAGAATTACAATTCAGTGTTTTATTTTGGCAGTAGCATTTGATTCTATATAAGAGAAAATTAAACCTTAGTAGATGGTTACTTTGCTTTTTGGGACACACTCAAAGTGAAATTCAGGGCCATTAGTAATATTGCATCTAAATTATGCAAACATCATCTGCATGAGCATGGAGAACTGTAACACAAGAGCCCTTTTGTTGAAATGTGTGGTTGACCCAACAGAGGACAACTGGTCGTCCCTTCAAGATCTAAGGAGAATGATTACTATTTTGCTCCACCAAGAAGCAGAAAAGAGTGTCTTTTATACTAGGCATGCATATTGGAGGTTTGGGGGAAAAGGCAGGTAGACATGTGGCTAGTAACTGAAAGAGGTTATGTGAGAAGTAGACGGTTGACCATTTTATTGGCAGTGGTGGAATGCCAGTTTCTTCCAACAATAGCATTGTAGCAGCATTTCTGGGCTACTACACCTCTACATTTTGCTGACACTAAACCAGACAATCAGGCATTGGTGGATTTGTTTTCGACTATAGCAGTTCCTGGCTTCAGCTCCGAAGACACACCCTCTTGGAATCCTAGATATCGCTAGAGGAATTAGTCATGTTCTCCAAGCTGATGAGACTTAGTAAATGTTCAGGCGTTGGTTGATTAGCAATAGAATTCTATATTGAGTTCAACCACTTACTCTTCCCATTCCTTCTGTCCTTCAGAAGCGATTCAATGAGATCTGTAAACGAAATGTACTCCTGCATTGAATGACCAAAGGAGTTATTACAGTGATCCCTAAACCTAATGAGCCACCCACCTCGTGTGCCAATTTTTGACCAATAAACTCCTAGCCAAAATTGTCTCTATAAGATCAGATGCCCTGATGTGAATCTTACTACATCTAAACCAGGTTAGTTAATTTTGGCCAAAGCAATGGCATCATATGCAGATCTTTAGACATTAGCTACATCCATAGGAATCACCTAGAGGTTAGCATTGACGCAGAGAAATAATTAGATTTTATCTTTTGGGAGTATCTTGCCTTTGCATTATCCATGTTAAACTTTTGGCTGTGGGCCGGATCTTCTGCTTTCCAATCCAAGAGCCGGCAGGTGACACCGGCCCCCATCCAAGGGCCCCCTATAAAGGTCTAGTGAAACTCAAGACTGCAACCCGACAGTCCCCCGACTCTGTACTTATGAGCCACCTCCCGGCAGCACTTAAGAGTACTTGCACTCTCCCTACCACTTTCCCCCAGACACTTCTCCCCCTCATTCCCCCCACACTGGTGCAATCTGAAGGACACAAGGCCTAGTAAGATTGTTGTTTTATCATCCTTCTGTCCTCCCTTCCTTCCTTGTCTGGTCATCCCTACAAACACTTGTGTACAAGCGTGTTATAAATGACTTATCATATCCTATCATATCACCCTTGCTGGGCTTGTGCTTTTCTCTTGGTAGCTGTCGGCTCATTCAATCATGGCCGCCAGAGCAGCCTAAACACAGCAGAGACTTTTCACCACCTTGAGCCTGCCTCTGTAGTCTGCGGATTGGCTGTTGCCGGGGTCTTCTGCTTTGTGAACCGGAAGCTGGCAGGCGACGTCTCCCCCCCCACACTGCCACACCTGTAACACCTTTTACCTGTTGTAGTCTTAAATTCCTTGGAGAGACCCCATGATCGTCCCATACTCCTACTACTGCTGGGAGTGGCATCACTGGATGCATCCCTTGCCCTCCTATCATACTTTTCACCTCGTCTCGCAAACCCTCCTATGGGTTGTCTTTGTGTCGACTTTGAAATGTTGTGCACGACACCATCCTCCATGGTAGTCTTGCTGCTGCTACCTTCTGCACCTTTATCTAGTTGGAGAGCCTTTATACACTTCTCAGTATGTTCCACACTCTTTGCAATTTCTATGGCTCTCCCCAGGGTAGGATTTCGCTCCCACCACATCTCCTGTCTGTTCCTGTCCTTGTTGCACTGTATCATCAGTTGATCCCTAAGATGTTCATCTTGACAATGGGTAAATTGACATTTTGCAGCTAACCCTCTGTTACGCTCACCTGGACCCCACAGGTCGATCGGACCCGGACAGCTGCGGTCTCCGTCAACGTGATGCGTAGTGCAGAGATGACTGTCTGGACTGGCCCGCCTAGTCTTGTCTGCTGGACCCGAAGAAGTATTTTCCTGCAAGTGGAGACAGGGATTAGCCACCTGTGGGTTTTAGTGATGGCCTCCCAACTGTTCTCGCTCTCCCCCACTAATCACCTCCGATATCCCCTTAGTAACCTCACCTTATGTTTGTAAAAGATGAGCTCTCCATCCTGCGTGTCTTGCAGAGGCGCGTAGATACCAGTTACTTCACTGGTTTGAAGGCGTTGGGAGAGTTCCGGTAAGCATTGACTCTGAAGTCCCAGGCGGGATTGGTAAGTATCAAGTTCAAAGAGTTCAATGCGCCCGATGTTCACTCTTGTCCCCTTTCTTCCTTAAGTTGCAACTGAGTTTGTGAGAAGGTCTCGTAGCTGCTGCTGGCGTTCAGGTAAGAGTCTGTGTTACCCAACGCTGTCCGGTAACTATTGTATGCGTTAACGTGTTGTTTTTCTCCCTCTTTACAGATGCGGCATATGAAGATATGGAGAATAATACCGCCGGTGGTAAATCAGGTAAGTCTATGGTGGTAAGAGGTATTTGTTGATTCCCTTGGCTCACCTTGTTATTCTTGTGCCCCTAGGTGCCGGAGTACGGGGAAGAAATGATGGAGACAGTACCAGATCGAAAGATGCTGTGAGAACTGGTGAGTATGGCGCCGTGCTGGAGCTGGCGAAGCGACGCGTGCAGGACTGATGTACTTTCCAGGTCGGGAGATGAAATGGATCCGGAATCAGGTGAGGAATTTGAAATAAGTTCGTTTTCTAACCTTGTCCTTTTCTTCCTCTTTATTCTAGGAGCTCCGGATTCGAGGCGGGCGTGGCAGAAGACTGGATTCTGGCTGCAGGCACGCGGGCGTGGCAGAAGACTGGATGCTGGCTGCAGGCACGGTGAGAGTGAGGCTGCTGGATGCAGAATAACACGAAGCATGTGCTGCTGTTCGGGCGTGGTTTAAATAGCCTCCAAAGTAGTCCCAGGAAAGAAGTTCCCCAGGACCACACCCGAGTAAAAAATAGTCCCTGTAGTAAAATAGTCCCATCCAGGCCTCACGTTGGCTTGGATTTATTTGCAGCATGGTCTGCATGAGGTAAGTAATGTTTATGAGCCTGGCGCCTGTGGCGCCAGGACTGATTTTTATTATGAGCCTGGTGCCTACGGCGCCAGGACTGAACCCAGACAGCCCCTAGCTGGGGCTGCTGGGGTTTTTGTAAATGTCTGGATGCCTGCTCCCGGGGCTGATGGGCTTGATCCGGATGCCCGGGGGTAGGCATCATGACACCCTCTCAACACCGTTATAAACTCTTCAATACTCTCTCCAGTTTTCTGCTCCCTCGTTGCAAACCGATACCTCTCAAGAATAATCTGTTGTTCTACTTCAAAGTGCTTATCAAGCTTTGCCAATGTTACCTCATTAGCACCCGAGTCCACCATTCCACCGTGCTCAGGTAATTTCCTTAACATGTCCTGACCTGCTGGTCCTAGACAATGAAAGATCAGAGCTTCGTTCCTTTCATTGGAGTAATTAGAGCCAAACATAGCCAGTGCATATTTTGTGAAGCCCTACCTCCAATCAGATCAACACACTCTAGGTTCACCTGGCGCAGACAAGAAAAACACTGGAGCTGGAACATTAGCCATGTTGAGTAATTATGAGGCAGTCACACAATTCTAGTGAACCACTGGGTTTCCTGAGACTTCTGTCTTTTAATCCACTAACTGCGTTTTGTAATGTTGCCAACGCTCTTCCCAAATCACATGCATGCCATGAACTGATTAGCTTTGTTTTAGTTCCTTGACTGACACGTGTGCAGTGCCTACTCTCGGTCTGTCTCTATTTCATGTGAGTCACTATTTCAAGGTTGCAGAAACATTTCCGTTGCCAAGAATTGATGACTTGTTGACCAGAGTGGCAGGTGCAAGACTATTTTCGATACTGGATCTTAAGTCTGTGTATCATCAGATAGAATTGCTTGAAAGCTCGAGTGACCTTACAGCATTTATCACTCCGATAGGGCTTTATAGATGTAAAAGGATGTCATTTGCCTGGTGTCAGCAGCCAGCGTTTTTCAAAATGTCATGCATAAACTGTTGGGGAGTGAGAAGAGTGTTGTATTCTATCAGGATGATGTGCTGGTGTGTGGTAGTAGTAAGCATGAGCATAACATACATTTGAGGAGGATGTTGGAGATCTTAAAGGAAGCAGGGCTGACGATTGCTAAGGAGAAGGGCACTTTCAAAGCAGAGAAAGTAGTGTACCTGGATCATGAAATTTCCTGGGAAGGAGTGAAGCTAAAAGAGGATGCAGTGGAAACAATATAGTGCATGGAGTTTCCCAGGAGTATGGGAGATGTTTTATTGTTTCTTGGGTTGGTGTAGTTCTATGGTAAATGTATTAAGGGATTATCTGACAGAACAAGAAACCTGAGGAAGCTCACTCGTAAAGGCGTGTCATTTACATGGGATGAGAGATGTGCGAAGGAATTTGAGGATATCAAACAGGCTGTGGTCAATGCGCCAGTGCTGGCAACTTTTGTGGAGTCTGGGAGGACTTTTGATTTGTGTGGATGTCATTTACTATATATTAGGCGCAGTTCTGATGCAAGAGGCTGGAATGGAGTTGCATACTGCTGCTTTTGCTTCAAGAACTTTAGAAGATGCAGAAGTTAAGTATTCTGTGGTTGGGAAGAAGGCCCTGGCATGTGTATGGGGTGTGGAGAAATGTACTTGTAGGGTTGGATGTTTACCATTTGTACCAATCACAAACCCCTGGTCAGTATTTTTTCCAAAGGTGGCCTAGAGGGGGTGTCGAGGTACATCATGAAATGGATTAGCAGTTAACAAGGCTTACAGTTTTCCATGGTGCATTAAAAGTAATGTGGTGGCTGATGCCCTTTCGAGGTCTGTGGAGCAAGTAGCAGAGTCTGGTGAACGTGCTGCAGTGGATGAGGAAGATGTAGGTGAAATATTTCGAGTTCATGAAAGTTTAAGAAAAGCCAGAGTGGGATTCGGCCAGTGTGGAGGATGTAGTGTATCAGGAGGTGGTGGCTTTGGTAGCTGGAAATGCCGTTAACGTCAGAGAGGGGACTATGGGAGGTTATGGGAAGGTGAGAAATTAACTCTGTGTAAAGGGTGATTACTTGTACAGGGGTCATAAATTGGTGGTCCCGGAAAAAATAAGGAATGCTGTGGTGGAACTGGCACATGCTGGTCATTTGGGTTTGGCGAGGACCAAAGGATTGGATGAGGTCCGATTTTTGGTGGCTGGGTGTTGATAAAGATGTTGAGGAACAAGTCAGGATGGTATCTGGTCTTTTCATCTAATACCATTGCATCTAATGCCATTTTTCATCTAAAAAATGTCCATCTAATGCATGTTTTTGGGGGGTAAAGGGTTAATTTCTGTCCAGGTGCATTTTAAATGGTAAAAAACTGGGGTTTGGGGGGGGGGCAAAACAAAAGAAAAAGATAATAAAATGCATTAGATTGATATTTTTTAGATGGAAACATTTTGATGGAATGGCATTAAATGCAATGGCATTAGATGAAAATACCATAAACCAGTCAGGATGTGTGTAGAGTGTGTGGAAGAGGACAAAGGACTCAGGGTGCAGAAGACTCCCATGGTTGTAAGGGAGAGTCCCAAGGTGCCATGGGATGAGGTGACTTTGGATCTATTCAGACCTTTCAATATCAGAGGGTCGAGGGATGCCTACCTACTTGTTGTTATTAATTTGTTGTCAAAGTGGCCAGAGATGTGTGTACTCAAGGATGTGACCAGCAGCAGCATAATATGGTTTGTACAACCTTTGTTTTGGAGAGAGCGTTTTCCGAGGAGGTGACTTTCTGATAATGGGTCACAGTTGGTGTCCAAAGAGTTTAAGGAATTTTTGGAGCAACATGGGGTGGAACATATCACCACTTCATTATATCCCTCACAAGGGAACGGCTGTATAGAACAATTTAATCTCACTTTAATGGAAGCTATTAGGATAGCAGTTGCCACAGGCAGTGACTGGGTGCGAACGGTCATGGAGAGAACATTTCAATATAGGTTGGCCCCCCATGGTGTCACTGGTGTGTCGCCGTTTAAGTTACTATGTTGCAGGAAACCCAACTCGCACCTATGTCCTGCATGGATGGGAAGGTTGCGATTTGTTGGCATGGATGTGGAGGGAGTGAGAGAGAGAGATTATCGGCCAGTGGGCATAGATCAAAGTTACCCTATGATGAGAAGAATTGTTGTAGAAAGTTGGTAATCAAACCAGGTGAATGGATCAAGGTGAAACTGCCTACCAAGGTTAGGAAAGGGTGTTCTTTGTTTTCGGAGCCCAAGGAAGTAATCAAAGATTTAGGGTCTTCAGTATTGCTCAGAGGGAGAGCAGTATGGAATAATAAGAGACAGGCTGTGTTGAGAAGGAATTAGTTGACTGTTGAGAAGTGAGAGAAGGAAGGGAGGTGTTAGAGGTGCTTGCAAGGAGGCATTTGCATTTGTATATTGTAGCAATGTCTGCTCATGTGTATATGTTAGCATTGAAGTATTGTATATAGTTACTAGGTCCCAAGGTCAGCATTGGTAGAACTTGAAGTTTGGTACATGGAGAGGTTCTAATTCCATCAGGAGTCAGTTGAGGAGGCCTTTCCCCACCTAGGGGTCGTTACTTGATGATGGCTCAATGAAGCGTTGCTAATCCTTCAAATTGGTTGAGTGTCACACTTTCACACATAACAGTATCACATCCCAAATTGTAAGGATCTTCTTTTCCCCTCAATTGGCGCATGACCTTAACCTCTCTCACTCATTTGCTGCCTCTTACCAATCATCCGTCTCATGCTGTTTTGTCTCTCACCTGCTTTTGTCACGGAATCTGAACACTGTGACCTGCACATCTGCCACTGCATGAGGAGCACTCTGCTCCCCTTGCAATATAGTTTTACATAGTCCATCCGACTAAGCTTGCGCACTAGTCTTGAGTCACCAACATAGCCCCACTGCACCATGAACTAAGGCTCTGCTGGACTGTGCACTCACTTGATCATCGCCTTGCCACTATTTCACCTGCTTACCAGTCCCACGCACCACGTGGTGAGGTTTTTCCAATCTGTGCACTCACGATGATACTGCTGCTTACCTTTCTGCACCACTACATTTCTACTTTACTTACCAGCAACCACCAGATTGACATTCTCCGCCCTGTGCTGAACTTTGTATTTGAGCCTACCGCAACCACCGGATTTTCATTCTCAGCCCTGCGCTGTACTTTGTATTTTAACCTACCACAACCACCGGATTGACATTATCAGCCCTACGCTGTACTTTGTATTTGAGCCTACTTCAACTACCGAATTGACATTTGCATCCCTGCGCTGTACTTTGTATTTGAGCCTACCGCAACTACCTGATTGACATTCTCAGCCCTGAGCTGTACCTAGCACCTATTTGTACCTGAATATTTGATGTAGCCCCGTATCATGAAGCGTGGCTTTTCCATTTTGTGTACCGATCTAAATGTTGCATTTTACCTATACCAGCATACTTGATGTGGTCCCCTGCACCATGGGCTGAGGCATTCCAATGTTGCTTTTTACCTACTTGTACCTGCATACTTGATATAGCCCCTTACACCACGAGGTGAGGCTTTCCCAAAGTGTGCACCCACTGCAATTGCTCCTTGTGCTGTGTTTGAACCTGCTCACTTTGCACTTAATGTATCATTCTCATCCCTCCCTCCTTAGCATTGCTCCTTCCTCTCCGACCTGACATTTCCCTCCTCCCCCTCTCCTCCGCATTTCATGCTCAGCATTTGCACAATCCGAATGTCTCAAGGCCTAGTAGGAACGTTTTTGTTTTATCTTTCTTCATCCCTTTCCCCCCCCTCTTATCTCGATGCACCTTGAAATACCATTTGCTGCATAGGCACATTATACATACCCAATAAATAGATAAATAAGAAATAACTTTGTCCAGTTCTTTATCTCCCTATTTAGTGCTGTGTACTGTCAATGGCATGACCTTGTTCAGGGGAACTCGTCAGGGGACCATCTCTCACCGTATCTGTGCAGTCTTACTGTGGAACTCAGAATGAGAGGGATTAAGTAGAAAGAATTACCTCCAAGGTGGAGCTATCGGAGGATGACCTCCTGGTCCTAATCTCAACACTGGTGATATCAACACCAGCATTGTTCAATCTACTGGTGGTGTGCCATACTTAAAAAACAACATTACTAAGACAGAGATCTTCATGATCTCCCCATTCTGTCGTGGGCCTCATTTGGAGAGCAAAATATTAAATGGACTGCCGCGTGTTTACATATGTGGGTATTAAAGTGTTACGCAGTATTACGGGCATCATGATTGATAACATTAACAGTCATGAACACAAAACTCATTTTGATTGAAAAAGATGGGGTAGATTTCACCTTACTTTGTGGGTTAAGTACACACTATAAAAATGACGCGGCTTCCAAGGGTCTTCTTGGTTTCCACTATGATCCTACTCCCTTTGTCCAGAAAAACTGGCAGACTCTATTGAAGCTGTGTTCAAGAAATGTTTGTGGGATAGTAAAACCAAGCGAGACCTCGGAGTCCTGTGAAAGAGAGTGAATGAGAGACGATTTGGCTATACATTAGTGAGCCTCACCATATGGCTTTCTTCCTATGATTTTTTTGGGAAATTCGTGGTCTGTGTCCAGTGACAGGGATTATAGATGGGTCTGCATGTAAAGGAACTTGGTCGCACCTGCTTCTTTGAATGCTTTTCTAGCCGTGGACAAATGTACACATGTCTGTGTCCATGCCCACAGCAGTCCATGAAAATAACCAGTCTTTGAAACAGTATTTTCATATTGTATAAGCGCCTAACAAGCAAACGATAATAAAGTACTGTGCTAGACATGGGCAAACATGACTAGCTCCATTTTGAGGCTTCTCTGTGAGGTGATGCCGCAATTAAATTGAGGAATAAGAAACTCAACTGCAACTCTTGGGTGATGGCAGGCATCTATACGATCAGTTGCGTTTGAGCATATGGTCCTTCCTCGCTTTTGGTTTCTTATATTTTAAGTAAACGCTAGATCCGCGTGGGATCAAAAGGTACAAAGAGGTCAGGGCTGTATTTGATGTGCTTTTCGCGGTCCTGCAAACTGAGTTACACAAGGTTCCATGACTGTACACACTCAGCCCTGCCGCTGCTCTTTCTGCATCTGCTCTTTGGAAGATGTTAGAGAAGAGTGACTTCTCAAGCATTGGTGACTGTGGGCCTCAGTAGCCGTGCCGGAAAAACCGGCATGCTGCCGCCAGACCCGAAATACCACTCCGCCTCCGTGATTGCCGGAATCACCAGGGCATTACACCCCCAGTGACCCGGTAATTCCGGAGGCGGAATTTCGTAAATCCCCATAGGACTCCATGTGGATGGGGACAATGGAAACACTGGTTCCGTCTATGTCAGAGCCGGTGTTTCCATTTCCGCCTGCAGGCGGGTGGCGTTACTCCTGCCAGGTCAGACCTGGCGGGAGTGACACCTCCTGCCTGCAGCACTGGCGTTACGGGGGCCCCCGCATCCCGCGCGGTGCAGGGGGCCACACCAGCAAATGTCCTGGTAGGGGGCCACACTTGGAGAAAAACATTTTAAAAAATTCTTTACATTTTCTTTTTCTTTTTGATTTCACTTTGCATTCATAAAGAAATTATATCTGTAACAGAAATAATGTCTTTATGAAGGTAGAGTGACTACAAAAAGCAACTTTCTTTTTGAAGTCCGAGGGTTCCCCCAATCCCATGCAATAGAAGACCCTAGGCTGGAGGCCTCTATGTCATGCGGTGGGGAAGCCCTATGATTTCAAATAGAAACAGTGGGCCTCATTATGAGTTTGCCGGTCTGGAAACAATAGTACCGGTAAGCTTGCAGGTACTGTTGTTTCCGGACCGGCAAACTACGAGTTCTGCGAGGCGGTGCCTTTCAGCCCGCCAGGTCTGACCTGGCGGTCGGAATGGCACCGGTGCACAGACCTCGACAGATGCACCGGCACCATTCATGAAAGGTGCCGGTGCATCCGGCCTCCCCATTCCCATTGAGTCCAATGGGACTCAAATAGGAATGGGGAGTAATATTTTCCAGCGTCCGGGAAAGGGCAATTAGCGGGTCGCCGGGGCTGTAATGCACCGGTAATTGCCCATTCCCGGGCACTGGAAAATTCATGACTCTGGCGGCAGCTGTGCTGGTATTTACCGGCACGGCTACTGCCAGGGTCATAATGACCCCCAGTATCTTTTTGAAGTCACTCTGCATTCATAAATAAATTATTTCCGTTATGGTTCAGTCCTTAAGGGAAATCATTTCTTCAAGAAGTCAACGTGACATGGCTCCCCTTAACCCCATGATGGGTGCGTGTGTGAGTGTATGGTGAAAGCGTGCACACTTAAATGTATAGGTGGCTGCCTGTGTGAGTGTATGGTGAAAGGGTGCACACTTAAATGTATAGGTGGCTTCCTGTGGGAGTGTATGGTGAAAGGGTGCACACTTAAATGTATGGGTGGGTGCTTTGGTGTGTGTGCCTGTATGGTGAAAGGGTGCACACTTAAATGTACGGGTGGCTGCCTGGGTGTGCCTGTGTGTTGAAAGAGTGCACACTTAAATGTACGGATGGCTGGGTGTGCATGTGCGTTTATGGTGAATGATGTGTGTGCTTGTGTTCAGGGCTGCAACAAAACCTACATTTTGGGGGGTTAACCCTTCAAATGTTGGTATAGGGGCTAACTTCACTGGCGGTAGGGGAGGGGCAAACTTATTTGTGTGAAGGCATCCAATTTCTTTACGCATTTTAATCACACTATTTGAGTTCAGCTTCAATGTTACAAGCAGTTAGCTCTCTCCTTTAAGGTTTACAGCTCCCACTTATGGATGCTGCAAGAATTGAGTGGTCTCCTGTTCCCTCTCTACCCTTCCAATTACTCCCCTGGTATGCAAGTTCTAAACCCACATCACGATTTCAATTGGCTAAAAAAAGGTGGCATTTGAATGCAGGTACTAACAATGAAATGCTTTATGTTAGTAACCACTAATATCTTGTGTCACGATTTGCATATATCTTCTTGTCCCTGGTCGGATCACTCATTTATTCACTTTGCCATAATAGTGTCATACTCTCCAAAACTTAAAAACCTTTCTAATGGGTATTTGTTGTCACTCAACCGTAAACTTCTTACAGCGGACAATATTGCACCATTATTAGCTCTTGACTCAAACTTTTTTACAGATGCCACACTATTGTCCATGTCAACAAATCTTGCTTCTAACATGGCTAGATCAAAAAAGTCAACCTTGGTTCTCAATTAAACTCATGAAACTTAAGTCCTCATCGCTCAAGGCATATTACCTATGGAAATCCACGCCATCGCCAAATGTGTTACAAGAACCTATTAAAAGCATACAAATCTGCAATCCTATAGACAAAACAAAACTTTCATAACCTAAGAATAGACAAAGCAGCCTTAAATACAAAGGGCATTTTTAAAAATGTTAAAAGAGCAAGAGTCAGTTCCTTTACTAGCAGACCAATTAGAAACTAGAGATGCTGCCTGGTGCCAGAAAATTCAGGACGGTATGCATAAACAAACCATGGTTACACCCATCATAAAGAAAACAGGATTAGACAGAAATAACCCCTTGAACTATCACCCATATTTCAAACGCACCTTTTCTTTTAAAGAGTTTAGATAGAGTTGCCAACGGACAAATCTCAGAACATTTAAAGTTATACCCCATCCTGAATGAACACCAGTCAGGATTTAGAAGCAGCTTCGGAACCAAAACCTCACTTCTCGAACTTAAATCGAACCTACTTAAGAGACTGGACAAAGGTTCATTATCTCTGTTAGTCTCGCTGGATCGATCGGCTGCATTCGATTTATTTGATCATTTGATTTTGAAGCACAGACTCACAGATGTTGTCAACTTCTCTTCTTTGGCGGGCTCCTGGATTATTTCCTTCCTAGAAAATAGAATTAGAGTCTGTTCTGAAGTAGCAGAAGCTTTACCAATACCAGCCTCTTTTGGGAACCACAGGGTGCCCGTACCTCTCCTTGCATTTATAATTTGTTCATGACACCGTACTCCTCGGAACTAGAAGAGGAGGGCATAATGTTCTGTAACTATGCTGACGACAAACAATGTGTCATTCCTCTTTCCGGTAGCCACACGCAGGATGAACAGGAACTTAACAGAATATTCACCATCATTGAGAAATGGATGCTTAATAATAACTTAGCCCTTAACAAAAGTAAAACTGAGCTCATGATTGTGGGGAGGTCCGCATCTATAAAAAAATTAGATAGCAATTATGATCCGTTTAGACTAGGAACCGACATGATCGCCCCTGTAAAGAAACTTAAAAATGTAGGAGTTAAGAATGTAGATCAATCATTGACTATGGAATCTCATGTGTCAAGTATAACAGCCTCCTCCACTTATCATATTAAACTCCTACATCATCTCAAGCCACTCATTACCCAACAATGCCCAGAGATAATCGCCAGAGCCATAATTGGTGCGAAGATAGATTACTGCAGTAGTCTACTAGTGGGTATCAACAAACACGAAATACACAGACTACAAATAATACAGAACAGAGCGGTCAGAGCTGTATTGGGTCTTCGAGAAGAGACCATGTTACTAGCACCAGACAATCCTTGCACTGGCTCCCAATTGAAGCTCGTATAGCTTTTTGGGTACTTACCATAAGCTTCAAGTGTAGGATGGGTAACATGCCACTTTACTTACGGACCTCCATTATCGATAAACCGATTAGTAGGGATGTCAGGGGAAGCTGTCAAAATGAGCTCTTGCAGCCTAGATGTAGAACAATCAAAGCTGAGAAGGGGGCTTTTTTCTCAGCTGCTCCTAAACTTTGGAACAGGTTACCTTA
The DNA here is from genome assembly GCF_040938575.1 of Ambystoma mexicanum. NCBI lineage: Eukaryota > Metazoa > Chordata > Amphibia > Caudata > Ambystomatidae > Ambystoma > Ambystoma mexicanum. Next base: position 1,341,029,175 of record NC_090921.1, on the reverse strand, counting down.
AGTATTAAGACTCCTTGGGTCTTTACCCGTCTTTAAGAAAGCATTAAAAACCCACCTCTTTGTATAATTGCCAACCCTCTGGCCTTTGTGGCTCAACCTTTCTATGTTATATGTTTGTTTAACGGTTGGCACCTTCATGCCCGAGGGTCCACAGTGTGCTTAACAAATGTTGTAAAGTAAAGTAAAGTAAATTGCTTGGCTCTTGTTAACAGCAAAACCCAGGTGCCGTTTAACATCTTTGTCCTGGTCTGTCCGGCAACTGCTCTGACGGTCAGCCAGGTCGAGTCAACATAGCCCAACATTTCGGCAGGGGAGGAGTACTGAATCCCAGTCAACTCAATAGTGTTGCACCACTACATGTGTTTAATGCCTTGATTACTTATTGGTAATCTTCATTACTCCTAGCCCTATTCTTCCTCGACCCACTACTTGTGTATGAGGCGCTCTGCCTCATACACAAGTACTGGGATGAGGTAGAGGTACATGGAGGTAATGCCTGACTTAGCTACCTGTAATCTTCATTACTCCTAGTCCCACTCTTCCTCATCCCAGTACTTAGCTATGAGTGAAGGAGCCTCATATGTAAGCTCTAGGACAAGAAAGAGGAAAGGGGGTGTAATCATGGGCCAAGGAGCTGGTTTTGGAGGTTGGGGTAGGGGTGGGAGGGAGAGGGGATGTTTGTGGGGCGGCGGGATTGTGGGACAAATTATAATGGTTGTCCATATACTGTCTAAGCAGGCATAATATGTGGTATTAGTGGCTAGAGAGGCATTTTGGTGCAGCCAGTCTATCATTCCTCAGTTTGGTATGACTTTTTTTTATAACTGGACATTTCTGATAAAGCAGTCCTACTAAGTGTAATTACCTGGCTAGACTGGCATTTCAGACTAGTGGTTTCTAACTGGGACATTGTATATTTTTCTGGGAATCTGTGATAAAATGATATGATATAAGTCATTTATAACATGCCTGTTCACAAGTGTTTCTAGGCGCGACAAGACACAGGAGGGAAGATAGAGGGAGGACAAGACAAACGATCTTACTAGGCCTTGTGTCATTCAGATAGTGCAGGTGTGAGAAAGAGAAGTGCGAGGTGAAAGGGAGGGGGGAGTGCAAGGGAGAGGGGAGTGGAAAATAGGACAGCAATTCTCTGAGTAAGTGCAACCAGGGCAGTGCAGTTCTGGGTAGTGCAAGGAGAACAAGGGACTGTAGGGTTACAGTTACAGCCCCTAAGTGCGTGGTAGGCCCAGAGGCAGTACAGGGGTGACTGATCAAGAAAGAGTCTGGACATAGTGAGTCTCTGAGGGTATCCCAGCAACCAGTCGGTACAGCAGACAGGTAGGTCAGGTAGGCTAGGAGGGGAGGAAGAGAGAGAAAGCAGAGGAAAAAAAGAACGTTTTGAGCTGCTTCCAGATCTTCAGGTTTTCCGGTTCAAGTTTGAGAGGGGCAGGGAGGCCTTTCCAGAGGGAGGCACCGGCATAGGAGAGAGATCTACCCTCCCCCCCCACACTCTCTGCCTGGGGAAGTGTCTAACCCTTAAAGAGTTGGAGGGAGCTGAGCAAAGGGCTTCAGAAGGAAGGTATTTTGGAAGAGAACGTTAGATGTAGTGTGGGCTGGGCCCAGAAAGCTTTGTGGACAATACAAAGGGTCTTGAACTTGATCCTTGCAGCAACCGGGAGCCAGTGGAGAGATTTCAGTGCTGGAGAGATGTGATCCCTGGGCTTGAGGCAAAGAATAAGTCTCGCAGTACTGTTCTGGATTAGTTGCAGAGGGCAGAGAGTAGAGAAAGGCAGGTTGAGAAAGAGACTGTTGCAGTACTCCAGTCTAGAGAGAACCAGGGCTCTGGAGACATTGAGCTTCTGGGGGAAAGTGTCAAACTCAGCAGCCTCAGAAGAAGTATCCACAACCTCCTCCCCTTCCTCCTCACCTGAATCCTCAGAAGAAGTTAAATGGCGGATGGACTTCTTCTTGGTCTTCTTTTTTGAGAAGAGATATGGCCGTCCGCGTTGGGAAGCCACCCTGTTTCCCTGCCAAGCAGGGAAGCAGGAGGATTCCTTTCCGCAGGGACCGAAAACAAGAGGGAAAATAGCGGATGCTCAAAAAAACCCTCTGTGAGTAGGAAGACCGTTCAACAGGTCCGGGAGATGAAGCAAAGAAATTCTGCAGACTCAGTGACAGACGGAGGCTGCCTGATGGAGCTTTTCTGGACTGAAGACCGAAGGTGAGGGAAGTCCTTCAAATGGTTCCGGAAGAGACGGGTGATGGAAACAATCCGAACGTTGGAGCAGGATCAACTGTAACAAGTAAGAAAGGAAGAGAAAGCAAGGGAACAAGCGGGAAGATAGGAGGACCAGAACGGCGAAGGACTCCGTGGAAAGAAGGTAAGAAAAAACAGAGTGGCCAGGGGATGCCGCGAGGTAGAAACAGGAGAGAAGGGACGGCAAAGGAGCGCTGTCAGGGGCCCAAGGGGCTGAGTGAGAAGCACGGAGGAAAAAACACACGGAGCAAGCAATGAATTAGAATAACAAAGTTGCAACGCGCCGAACCCGGAAGAGGGTGGAGCTTAAATAGTGAAAGCCAGGAAAACAGAGCAAAGACTAGAGCAGGAAACCCAGAAGTGGACAGAAAACCCGGAACATTCTAATGGCGCCGCCAGCGCCAGGCGTTCCATAGCCCCCACCGGCGACTAGAAACCGGCGGCATGACAGCATGCCCCCTCCATATGGAGACCCCCCCAGGTTTGCCCGGAAAGAGACGGTGAAACCTCTGAACCAAAGATGGGGCATGAACATGAGAGACCGGTTCCCAGGAGTCCTCAAAATGGGGGTACCCCTTCCAATGGATGAGATATTCCAGGCGACCTCCCTGAAAGCGGGAGTCCAAAACAGAGGCCACCTCATACTCCTCCAAGGGTAAAGCAGCAGGGATCGGCACAGCCAGAGGGGCGCGATGATAGGGGTCCGGCCTATACTCCCTTAAGAGAGAGGAATGAAATACAGGGTGAAGGCGGTGCATATGTTTGGGTAGTGAAAGCCAATAGGCAACAGGATTGATCCTGCGCAGTATGGGAAAAGGTCCTAAGAACCTGGGAGACAATTTAGAGGGATGCAACCAACGCGGGAGGTATTTGGTGGATAACCATACCTTAGTCCCCTTCTTCCAAGCGGGGGAGGGCAAGCGCTTGGGATTACTCTGATCCCAATAGCGCTGGTTACTAGCCCGTAGACTATGGATAACAGTTTTGTGGGCCTCTGTCAAAGTAGTGAGAAGAGAATCCACAGAAGGAACAGTAGAAGGAGCAAGAGACAGGGAAGGAGTAAAGCTGGGATGAAACCCATAGGAACAGTAGACAGGACTAAGACCAGTGGCACTGTGTACAGAGTTATTGTAGGCAAACTCAGCAGTAGGGAGAAGGCTAACCCAATTGTCCTGCTGATTGTTGGGGAAGCAGCGTAGATATTACTCAAGGGTGGCTTTTGTTCTTTCCGTTTGTCCATTAGTTTGGGGATGGAAGCCGGACGATAAGGCACATTCAATGCCCAGCCTCTCACATAATTCCCACCAGAAGTGTGATGTATACTGCGAACCCCTGTCAGAAATTATCTTGTCAGGAGTGCCATGCAGGCGGAAAATCTCTCTGGCGCACACGGTCGCCATCTCAGCAGCGGTGGGTAACCAAGCCAGAGGTGTGAAATGGGCCATTTTAGAGAAACAATCAACTGTAACCATGCTGCAGGAACATCCTTCAGAAGCTGGTCGATCGACGATGAAATCTGTCGAGATAAGACTCCAGGGTCTTTTCGGCACCTCACCTTGCTGTAGGAACCCAATGGAACGTTGAGTAGAATACTTAGATCTACAGCAAATAGGACGCAAGCGAACGTACGAGACCACCTCCTTAGACATGTTAGGCCATCAAAAACTTCGCTGAAGCAGTTCCAGGGTGTTCTTTACCCCCCTGTGTCCGCCACCAGATTGTCATGACACCATTTTAGCGCAGTGCGCCGGGTCTGTGAATCGGGTAGGTAAAGACGTTGCTGTTTGAATCCCAAACCATCCTGGATGGTTATGTCTTCCGAGCGTAGAGTAGTGAGAGGAAGACCATCAGACTGAGTAACTTGACGTACCTTCTCCAAGAAAGCATCGATGGTACATATGAATTTGACGTCAGAAAGCAACAAACTGGGAAGTTCCCGGGCAGGACCACCGGGATATGGTCTCCTGGAAAGGGCATCTGCTAGAATATTCTTTGATCCAGGCAGGTAGGTCAGAAGAAAGTCATATTGTGAAAAAAAAAATGGGCCCATCGGGCCTGGCGGGAGTTGACGCACTCCATATTCTGCAGGACTTTGAGATTTTTGTGGTCTGTTCTGATCTCGAATGGATGAATAGCCCTTTGCAGAAGGTGTCACCATTCTTCACAAGCACTCTTCATGGCCAGTAGTTCCTTCTCGAGGACTGAGTAATGAGTCTGACTGACATTCAGGGTCTTGGAAAGGTAGGCCACCGGATATTCGAGACCAGCATGTTCCTGTAAGAGAACTGCCCCAAGGCAGCTGAAGAGGCATCGGTTTCCACTATAAACCTTAACCCTTGGTCCGGTTGCTGGAGAATGGGAGCAGAGCAAAACTTCTCCTTTAACAGTAAGAAGGCCTGGTCAGCTTCTTGAGTCCAGGAAAAAGGGTTGGACGTTTTCTTAAGTAGTTTAGTAATGGGAAGAACCGTTTCCGAGAATCCCTGAATAAATTTGCTATAAAAGTTCGCAAGACCAAGGAACTTTTGAATCTCCTTCACTGATCCCGGAGGAGGCCAACGCAAGATAGCTTCAGTCTTGGCTGGATCCATGTGAATGCCTTCCGAGGACAGTATGAAACCAAGGTAAGATACTTGAGAGACTCCAAAGACACACTTTTCTGCATTAGCTTTGAGGTGGTTGTCTTGTAGCCTTTTAAGAACTTGGAGGAGATGAGTGTTGTGGATCTGGGCGGATTTCGAGTATATCAGAATATCATCGAGGTAGACAATAACACAATGAAAGAGAAGATCCGAGAAGGTTCGATCCATAAAGCGCTGGAAAATTGATGGCGCATTGACCAAGCCGAAAGGCATGACACAGTACTCATAATGTCCAAACGGAGTGTGGAACGCAGTTTTCCATTCGTCTCCTGAATGGATGCGCAGAAGATGGTAGACTCTTCGGAGGTCTATTTTGGAAAAGATCCGCGCTCCCTGGACCGCCTCCAGAATATCCCTTATGAGGGGCATGGGGTAACCGTCTCTTATCGTTACTTGATTGAGGCCCCGGTAGTCGATGAAGGTCGTAATTCATCAGAACCTTTCTTCGGCACAAAGAACAGGGATGCCCCTGCAGGAGAGTGGGAGTGTTGTATGAGACCGTGTTGTAGGTTGGAGTCAAGGTAGTCCTTTAGTACTTTCTTCTCCTTGAGGGAAAGAGAGAACATTCGTCCAAATGGTACCACCGCATTGGGTACCAGGGTGATGTGGCAATCCTCAGGCCGATGCGGAGGTAGTTCTTGTGGGCTCTCATCAAGAAAGACTTCCTGATAGAGAAGACACTCCTTGGGCATGTTGTTCACAGATAACACATCTGTCAGAGTATGAGGATCAGGCAGTGTGTGGACTGTAGCAGCCAAAGGTTGTATTGAGCAGGATTTTTTACAAAAACTAGATGAGAAAACCAATTTGTCCTTGGTCCAATCAATTGTAGGATTATGTTTCTGGAGCCAGGAAACCCCCAGAATGACGGGAAAATTAGCTGCTTGGATGAAGTCAAATTGAATGGTCTCGGTATGATGGAGCACCTTCATTATCATGGGAGAGGTAGCGTGAGTGATGAGACCGGAGCTTAAAGGCGTGCCATCAACACCCTCAACCTTTTGGTCTTCTTCCTTCTCCAGGCGGCTAATACCTGTCTTGTCTGCCCAGACGACGTCCATGAAGCATCCTGCCGCCCCACAGTCTAGTAGCGCTAGGACTTTGAATGTCTGATGTAAGTGGTTCAACTGGGCTGCGATAACCATGAGACGGTTGTCTTCGGTGGCGCTGACTGTTGGTGTGATAGACAAAGAGACGTAGGGACCGGAATATCCCCCTCGGTAACTGGTCCCCACTAGTTCCGAGGTATGGCGTTTCCCGACCTGCAGGGTGGTACATCTGGGCAATCCCTTAAGACATGGGTTTTGGAACCACAGTACATGCAGAGATTGATGTCTCTGCGCCGCTTTCGTTCTTTGACCCTAAGTGGCCCTCTAGTGGTTCCAATCTGTATGGGCTCGTCTGTCGTTGAACCCGTAGGAGAGGGGCAAGACGGAGCTGAGTCAGCGAAATTTTGAGACCCACGTTGCCTCCGACGCTCAGACCGTCTTTCAGATAGCCGGAAGTCAAGCTGGATGACAGTAGCCCAGAGTTCAGAATTTGTTGGGTGATCCGTCATATTTACCGCAGGATAAAGGCATGGGAGGAAGGTCACTGCGAGACTGCTCGGAACGGTCTAACCTCTGTGTGAGGGTAGTATTTTCCGTTTTGACTGCCTGTAAATCCAGTGTGAGAGTATGCACAGCTGCGAGCAGTTCTTGCACCTGCTCGGGAGAGGCCATAGCTCTTAACTGTTGGCGTTGGAAACTGTCAAACTCAGCAGCCTTAGAAGAAGTATCCACAACCTCCTCCCCTTCCTCCTCACCTGAATCCTCAGAAGAAGTTAAATGGCGGATGGACTTAGTCTTGGTCTTCTTTTTTGAGAAGAGATGGGGCCGTCCGCGGTGGGAAGCCACCCTGGTTCCCTGCCAAGCAGGGAAGCAGGAGGCTTCCTTTCCGCAGGGACCGAAAACAAGAGGGAAAAAAGCGGATGCTCAAAAAAACCCTCTGTGAGTAGGAAGACAGTTCAACAGGTCCGGGAGATGAAGCGAAGAAATTCTGCAGACCCATTGACAGACGGAGGCTGCCTGATGGAGCTTTTCTGGACTGAAGACCGAAGGTGAGGGAAATCCTTCAAATGGTTCCGGAAGAGACGAGTGATGGAAACAATCCGAATGTTGGAGCAGGATCATCAACTGTAACAAGTAAGAAAGGAAGAGAAAGCAAGGGAACAAGCGGGAAGATAGGAGGACCAGAACGGCGAAGGATGCCGCGGGAAGAAGGTAAGAAAAAACAGAGCGGCCAGGGGATGCCGCGAGGTAGAAACAGGAGAGAAGAGACGGCAAAGGAGCGCCGTCAGGGGCCCAAGGGGCAGAGTGAGAAGCACGGAGGAAAAAACACATGGAGCAAGCAACGAAGTAGAATAACAAAGTTGCAACGCGCCGAACCCGGAAGAGGGCGGAGCTTAAATAGTGAAAGCCAGGAAAACAGAGCAAAGACTAGAGCGGGAAACCCGGAAGTGGACAGAAAACCCGGAACATTCTAATGGTGCCGCCAGCGCCAGGCGTTCCATAGCCCCCACCGGCGACTAGAAAGCAGCGGCATGACAGAAAGTGAGAAAGGGAAGAGTCCCTTTGAGGAGGAGCAGCTGGTAGTGGGACTTCTTGGCGATGTCTGAGATGTGAGGAGAGAAAGAGAAAGAGAGAGTGGAGTCAAAGATGACAACCAAGTTTTTTGACTCGCAGGAAGGTGAAAGAAGAGGGCCCATGGTGGGCAGAGAGAGTGCGAGAGGGAAAGCAGGGGCAGGGGTACCAATGAGAAGGATCTCGATCTTACTGGCATTAAGGGAGAGATCGGTGGATGCACACCAAACCTGAATCGCAGATAGACAGTCAGGAATGAGAGAGAGAGAAGAGGAGTCTGAGGGGAGCCTGAAGGAAAGCTGAGTGTCATCTGCATAAGAGGAGAAGGTAGAGATCAGGTGGGCCAAAGGGGCAACGAAGAGGTTGAAAAACCAGGGAGAGAGGATGGTGCCCTGGGGAACGCCACATGTATAGAGAGATGTGGCGGAGAGAAAGGGACCAAGGTGCACCTGGGAGGGGCAGTCCAAGAGGAAGGGGGTCAGCCACTCAAGAGCCATGGTCTGTGATGCCCAGGTTCTCATAGAGTCGATTAATCAGTATGGCTTGGTTGACCGTGTTGAAAGCAGAGGAAATATCAAGGAGGACAGAATGAATGCTGTAATCAAGGTGAGAGAGCAGATCTTCACGGGTGTTCAGGAGAACAGTTTCCTTGCCTCTGGCAGCTCTGAAGCCAGACTGATGGTCATGGAGACAACCAACAGATTCAGTGTGGAGAGTAAGCTGAAAGATGGGCAGCTTTTTTCCAACAGTTTGCCCAGGAAAGGGGTGATGGATATTGGGTGATAGTTTTCCAGGCATGTAGGAAAGGCAGATGGCTTCTTGAGGAGTGGGTGCATAAGGGAGTGCTTAAGGGGAGAGGGGAACTTTTCAGTGGTGCAGGAGTGGATACAGAAATCAGCCAAGGCTGGAGCAAGGGTGTCAATGTGGTCCTTGATAGTTCCAGAGGAGCAGGGAAGCACCTGTTTGGACAACACTTTCATAGATCGGACTTGTCTAGAAACCTCATCAGGTATTGTCAGAGAGAAAGAGGAGAAAGGAGGAAGAGAAGTAGCCAATGGGGGGCCAAGAGAGGAAGAGGGGGAGGAAGAGGATATTGGGGGCTGGATGTCCTGAGTTTTACCAGAGAAGTGAGAGAACAGAGCCATACAGGGTCTGGGTAGGAACAGGAGATGTAAAAACCGCAACTGGATTGACCAGTTATTTGCAGATTTTAAAGCATTTGGCCGTGTTGTTAGCAGTCACAGAGACGCAGGCTTGATTGTGTGTTCTCTTCTTTATGAGTGTTATTGTTTCGACCTGCATTTTGGTGCAACCAGTCTAGGTATGTCTAAATGTGGCCTGGCATGCTTTACTGTAATGTTATTACACTGGTCTACATTGTGTAGCCAGTTGAACATGTTTTCATTGTGGCATAGCATTTTTAACAGCAAAGCATTAATGTTCATGTGCAATGTTGGTGACTTGCATGTATTGGATTGGTGTTACCCTACAAAACCTTGGCAAACACTCTGGCTTTTTAGCCTATTTTTCTCAGAAAATGTGCTGTATATTGCACTAAAACACATATTTATGTCTTTCTCCTAGTGCAGTGCGTGGCATACCCCTTCATCAGCACATTCATGCGTATTGCACAAGCGTGATAATCTAGGCCGGCCCAGAGTGTGGTGCAGCCCGTGATTTGTTGCTGAGGTGGGGGGAGAGGGGGCCCTCAGCCTGGCTCGCAGGGTGGCCCCCACATTTTTTGTTACACCACTGGTCTGCAGAGCTCGGAATCAGCCAGTCCGGAAACAACGGTGGCGGCGGATTTACCGCTACCATTGATTCCGGACCGGCAGGGTCATAATGAGGCCCTGTATCTTCAAGAGGAACTGGGAAGGGTAGCTAGGCGCATCAAGAGAAGACTGGACCTGGTCCATGGTATGCTTGAAAGTGAAAATAGATTTGAGCCTGAAACTGTACCAACAGAAGGTTATTTACATAATAGATTGTAGCCCACTGAGAATGCTACGGTGGTTACTGGTGAGAGGAATTCTGGGCACGCTCTTATAGTCATGTGTTCTGGGAATGTGAAGTGACTGTCACAGCCGCTGGCGACTGGCGTGTGTGGAGGAGGTGGAAACTAGGACGCCATTAGACTGTGCCACCACGTTTCCTTTTCTACGTGTTTGACGGTCTAGTTTCTTTTTTCCAACATGGCCGTCGCCGATAGTATTTACCATTCGTCTGTCGGCGGCTCGGCGCATTGCAACTGTGCTTATTTCCTCTGTTGCGTGCGCACGTTTGCTACCTTTCCGGCGGTGTTCTAGTTTAACTCCGCCCGAAACTCCAGCTATTTTGCTCACCCTCTTTTACTCCCTGGCTCTCTCTCCCTTCCCTTGTTTCTTGCCTCCCTTTGTCTTGCCTGAGCATATCTATTGCTTCTTCCCCCGTCTGCCTTTCCAATTAGGATCTCTCCTGTTCTCGCTGTGTTGCACTCTGTGGATCTTCCACCAGTCATCCTTCAGGAGCGACGATCCGGTGCCTCTTCTTCCAGTGGATTTTCCTCCACCCGCTTCTTCAATCTGCGGACATACCTGAGACCTCAGCCAAGTCTTCTGACAGCTTCTCCAGCGTCTACTCATCTCCGCACCACGGGGTTTTTTGAGCAAAGGATTTTTCCCCTTGCAACATCTGGCTGTCACGGAGGGGAGAGACTGTGGATCTCTTGGTCTAGAGTCACGATGTCTTCCTTTCGAGGCAGACCATATCTATTCAAGAAAAAAAAGCCCAACACACTGAGTTGATAAAGTTCAACATAATCCGCGCAGCCCATTTCCCGGTCATTTTGGGGATCGGCTGGCTCCGGAAGCACAACCCTACAGTAGACTGGACAAACAATCTGTTGAGTTTTCACTCGAAATTTTGCCAAAAAGAATGCCTACCAGAGCCTTTGTTCAAAACTGTGAAGACCGTGGCCGCAGCCGAAAGGAGTTCTATTCATTGTATTCCGGTGAGTTTTTCTGAGTTCTCTGAGGTCTTCAGGAACAAATTCCCATTAGACATCCTCCACATAGACCCGAGGACTGTGGCATAGACCTAATCCCTCAGGCATTGGTTCCTTTTGGTAGGATGTATCCCCTCTCTATGTCTGAGAAGGCTGTACTCTGGAACTACCTCGATGACAACCTCGCAAATGGACTGATTCGTCCTTCCAAGTCACCAGCCGGGGCTTCATTATTTTTCATACCCAAGCGGGATACCAAGGAACTGAGGCCCTGTATCGATTACAGAGGTTTAAACAAAGTGACGATCAAGGATCGCTACCCTATGCCCATCATTTCAGAAATTTTGGAAGCAATTCAGGGCTCAGTGGTATTCACTAAACTCGACCTACGGAATGCCTATCATCTGCTCCGAATTAGGACCGGGGCTGAGTGGAAAACGGCCTTTCGCACTCCCTACGGTCTGTTCGAATACCAGGTCATGCCATTTGGCCTAGTCAACTCACCCTCGATCTTCCAAAGGTTTATGGACCGTTTGTTCTCAGATTTGCTGGGTCAGAACACAGTGGTCTACTTGGATGATATTCTAGTTTATTCATGCAACCAGGAAGATCATACACTACATGTGAAAGAGGTTCTACACAGACTACAGAAACCTCATCTTCTGGTGAAACCAGAGAAATGTGCATTAGCTCAGTCTTCCCTATCCTACCTGGGATTCATCTTGTCTGAGAAAGGGATTACCATGGACCCGAAGAAGGTAGGTGCCATTATGTCCTGGCCACCACCCTCATCGGTCAAAGACATCCAAAGGTTCCTTGGACTGGCAAATTTCTATCGGAAATTTATTCCAGAATTTTCTCAACTCACTCTTCCCATAACCTCTTTGCAAAAAAAATCCTCCGGTCCTTTCATTTGGTCCAAAGAGGCTGATGACAGCTTTCTCAGTTTAAAGCGAAGATTCTCCACAGCCCCCATATTGAGACAGCCCGGTCAACAATGACCTTTCATTCTGGAGACGGATGCTTCAGCTGAGGCTGTGGGAGCCGTTCTTCTGCAATGTGACAAAGACCATGAATATCCAGTAGCCTACTTTCCAAAGACCTTGAGCCCCAGCCAACGAAATTACTCTGTCATCGAAAGAGAACTTATTGCTATGAAATTGGCTTGCCTAGAGTGGAGGCATTTACTCCAGGGGAGGCTACATCCGTTTCAGATACGAACTGACCACAAGAATCTCCAAATTCTAAAGCAACAAGAATGTTATAACACCCGACAAGCCAGATGGGCGCATTTCTTTGCTCAGTTTCATTTTTCCATCACATTTATTCCAGGCTCCCAAAATTAGATCGCTGATGCCTTTTCCCGCAGAGATGATGCTAACTAGACCTACAAAAAGAACTGATGTTTCCCCATACACGGATCATTTCTGCTGTGACCAATTTTTTGCAAGAAGTAAGAGAATCGCCCCTGGATGATCCAATCCTAGGACCTGGAAACAAACCAGTCAATACCAGAGACGGTCTGCACTTCATACGCGGAAGATTGTTCATTCCGTCCCAAAAACACAGACTACGAGTCCTTCAGTGGTGTCATGACACTAAGACTGCCGGACATCGAGGAGTGCGTGGTACCCTAGAATTGCTTCAAAGATCTTTCTATTGGCCAAACATGAAGGCTGATACCCAGGCCTACGTACAGTCCTGTCTGGTATGTTTACAGAGCAAGCACTCTACCCTACGGCCTTTGGGGTTGTTACAACAAGAACAGATCCCTCCGGGTCCCTGGAAATACATATCAACGGACTTCATTGTTGAATTACCTATTTCCCGAGGCTGCACATGTATAATGGTAACCGTGGACTCTTTTACCAAGCCGGCACACTTCTCTCCACTGTCCAAGATACCATCAGCCTCAGTCATGGCCGAAGTCTTCCTCAAGGATATCTTTAGGCTGCACGGGCTTCCCCAGAAGATTGTATCTGATCAAGGGAGTCAATAGACCTCCAGATTCTGGACCGCCGTGTGCAACCTACTAGGTATTGAGAGAGCACTTTCTTCTGGATTCCACCCCCAAACCAATGGCCAGACCGAAAGGTTAAACGGAACCTTGGAACAATACTTATCAACCAGCAACAGGACAACTGGGTAGACCTGCTTCCCACTGCAGAGTTTGCATACAACAACACAGTCCATACTGCTATTGGTGTTAGCCCTTTCTATTGTACCAACGGTTTCCATGCTCAATCCATCGTACCTACTTTTTGGAGAGAAACAAACACCCCATCATTAGAGACTACTCTCGAGCAGCTAAAGGAAGCCCATAACACAGCCAGATGGAGTCTACAAGAAGCCAGCAGACGCAACAAGGAGCAATCCGATAAACATCGGAAACAAGTACCTGCTTGGGAAAAGGGCTCTAAGGTCATGCTGTCCACCAAGTTTTTGCCTCGTTGGGTCCGTTCATCCAAACTATCTCCCCGGTACATCGGTCCCTTTGAAATACTGTCAAGGATCAATCCAGTTGCCTATCGTCTAAAGATGCCCAAGACTTTTAGGCGGATCCACCCGGTATTCCATTCCTCTCTGCTACTCCCTTTTGTACCAGATACCCGGAAGCAAGTAACTCCCAAACTATGGACCTTGCCCACTCCAGCCTCTGATGAATATGAAGTCTCTCAAATCCTAAATTCCCAGTATCACCGAGGTCGCCTGGAATACCTCATTCATTGGAAAGGATACCCTTCTTCTGAGGATACATGGGAACCAAATTCTCACATTCATTCTCCCCATTTATTACTTAAGTTCCACAGACTCCATCCAGGAAAGCCGGGAGGAAAGGGCCTTCGGAGGGGGCATACTGTCACAGCCGCTGGCGACTGGTGTGTGTGGAGGAGGTGGAAACTAGGACGCCATTAGACTGTGCCGTCACATTTCCTTTTCTACGTGTTTGACGGTCTAGTTTCTTTTTTCCAACATGGCCGCCGCCGATAGTATTTACCATTCGTCTGTCGCCGGCTCGGTGCGTTGCAACTGTGCTTATTTCCTCCGTTGCGTGCGCTCGTTTGCTACCTTTCCGGCGGTGTTCTATTTTAACTCGGCCCGCTACTCCAGCTATTTTGCTCACCCTCTTTTACTCCCTGGCTCTCTCTCCCTTCCCTTGTTTCTTGCCTCCCTTTGTCTTGCCTGAGCATATCTATTGCTTCCTCCCCCGTCTGCCTTTCCAATTAGGATCTCTCCTGTTCTCGCTGTGTTGCACTCTGTGGATCTTCCACCAGTCATCCTCCAGGAGCGACGATCCGGTGCCTCTTCTTCCAGTGGATTTTCCTCCACCCGCTTCTTCAATCTGCGGACACACCTGAGACCTCAGCCAAGTCTTCTGACAGCTTCTCGAGCGTCTACTCATCTCCGCAGCAAGGGGTTTTTGGAGCAAAGCCTTTTTCCCCTTACAGCATCTGGCTGTCACGGAGGGGAGACACTGTGGATCTCTTGGTCTAGAGTCACGGTGGCTTCCTTTCGAGGCAGACCATATCTACTCAAGAAAAAGAAGCCCAACGCTCGACACACCCGAAGGAAGAAGTTGGACTATTCAACCTCATCAGGTGAGGAGGAGGAGGAGGAGAGGAGATGGGGGAACTCCGGTACTTAAGTGAAGAGGAAGATATTGCTGAACCTTTTGCCAAATCCATTGATCAAAACGTTAGCCCTGATAGTGACATTGGCAGGGTTGACCTTGCCCATTTGGATTTGGTCGTGGGATACACATTACAATGTGACCCACTATTAATGCTGTTGAGGATTTTCCCACACTCCTTGACCTTGCCCCAGGGTAGTATACAGTGGGCTTAAGGAGCGCTCATTAGGAAATCATCAAAGTATGAAAATGCCCAGAGAAACCCTCCTGTGAAAGTTGGTAAGCTAACGAGTACTGGTTGTCTGCCATAAAAGATTTACCACCTGAACAGGGACTTAGCTGAGACTCATCAGAGACATGGGGCCTCATTACACGGACGGCGGTAAGGGTTAACGGTCACCGTTAATGGCAACGGTGACCGTTAACCCTTACCGCCGTACTACGAGGTCCCTTTGCGGGTTGGAGGATTTAACGCCTGCTTCTTGCAGGCGTTAAAATCCAACCCGCTAAGGGACCTCGGAGCTAATTACGGCACCGCAAAATTGCGGTGCCGTAATTAGCGCCTTCCCCAGTCCCATAGAGCCCTATGGGGCAGAAATGGGAATGGGGAAGGGCAATGGCGGAAAGGGGATTTACCGCCCCTCCAACCTTGGAATCGGGCGGTAAATCCCCTTTCCGCCAAGGCGGTGCCGGTATTTTAACGGCATGAGCCATGGCGCTAATAGCGCCATGGCTCACCGCCTACCGTGTAATGAGGCCCATGGTCTGAGTTGTCCAACTCCAGCCCTCGAGGGCCGGGATCCGGATGGGTTTTCAGGGTATCCCTCATGAGGAAAAATGTGCATACATTTAGAATCATTGTATGCAAATATATCTCATGAATATTGATGGTATCCTGAAAACCTGAAACGGATCCGACCTTCAAGCCCTGTAGTTGGACAACCCTAGTACAACTTCTTCCATCTATGAACTTACTAACCTTGCCCCACCCCCTTTTTTCTTTTTCCCGTGTGTCCCCTTTCTCAGTTGTCGTCCTCCTCTGTCACCACCGTTTGGCTCTCTACCTTTTTATTTTTTGTCTCGTGAGTTTGTATCTCTGTTTTTATCGCTTTTATTGGGCGCCTCATCCTTTTCCACCACAGTTTTGCTCTCTCTGATACAGTTCCCTATTATTACGTGAACCTGCACTCCTTATAAAGGGCCTCATTACAACCATTCCAGTTTCCTAGTGGTAGAGCCTGCAGGATACCGCGAAAGGCTGTTAATATTTCCGGCACTATGTCCGGCGGCATTGCCGCCGGATTACGCGTTCAGGCGGGGCAGTGTAAATCCCCATTCATGGAGTCCCATTGGGCTCCATGAGGAGATTTGCGGTCATTATGGCATAGTAATGAGGACCTTTATTGCCGGTAGGTCACCTGGGTTACCTCCAGATTCTAGCTGGAGGTAAGCCAATGTGCCCCACCAGCAAACCCATTGTCGGGCGGTCCGGTAAAGTGCTGGTATCCTCGGATACCAGCACTTTTTTATCGGACCGCCCGACTCGGAATGAGCCCCAAACACTTGTTCTGAAGATGTGTTATCCCTTTGACCCTGCAGTTTTGGATAACGGCCCTTTGGTTTACCATAGTTCAGTTTGGGTCAGGTGCTTCCACCATTTTAATCCTAAATGTGTTCCTATATATTTGGTGCTCGAGGAAGGGGAACACAATTTCTATGTGTGATTTTGTTCTTGTCTGTGTTCTTGACAAGCTCATTGTAATAAATAGTTCATAAAAAAGAAAAAGCACTCCTACACTATTTGCAGTGCCTGCTGAAGATTAAGGGTCCATTGCTGAAAACTGTTTTGTATTCAAGGCCTATTGGGGACAGCTTGGACACACTTGCAGGAGACTCATCGATGCTCTCCCATGTACACCAACTGGGCAAAAAAGTCCCAAACTGCTTCAAAGGTTCCAAGCCCCCCACATTGTGTTGCCTGGGTGGTGGCAAGCTGCCCCCCCCCCCTGTCTCCATGTGTCAGTATGCCACTCTCTTTCAGGTTTACCTCTTAAACCTTAGGAAATGAGCCTCATTACGAGTGTGACGGTCCGGAAACAAGGGGGCCGGTAAGCTTACTGGCACCCTTGATTCCGTGCTGCCATACTACGAGTCTGCCTGCCGGGGCCATCGCAACTTGTCACGAAAGCACCAGCAACGGTGCCGGTGCTTCTGTCTCCCCACTCCCACAGATGGAAATGGGGAGTTACAAAATCTGGCACCTGACTTCCCGGCCGCTGGGACTTGTAATGTCCCGGTGGCACCGGGAAGTCAGGCACCGGATTCAGTGTTGCTGGGTAGCAACAACCTCGTAATGAGGCTCCATGTGTTGAGGGAGAGGAGACTTACATTTTTTGGCCAATATATCAATCAATCAATTAATTAATGTTTTATATTCCTCAATACATTCCAAGTCGGGCGGTCCGGTAAAAAAGTGCCAGTATTCGCACATACTGGCTCTACCGGCAAACAAAGCCCTCATAACCGGCATGGGAATGGGGATTTACTACGTTCCTACAGCACTCGTAATCCAGCAGCAATGACGCCAGACTGAGTGCCGGAAACGGCAACCGTCTTTGCCGGTATCCCGGCAGGTTTACCGCCAGGATAACGGCAAGTTTATAATGAGGCACTCTATGCTTATCTGAGCTTCATGGAAATGTGATGTTTCAGCCAATTTGGGGGCCACGGATTTAAATGCTCAAAAAAGTTCAAACAATTCTCGACACCTACATTAATCATAAAATAAGCTCTAGTTAATCATAAGTATGCTTTATCCAAAAAATGATGAAATCTCATTTTTGCAGCATGTGCCTTGTGAAAATACAACCGTAACACTGTTACAGCAAAGGTCAAGGTGCCGGATTTGTATAGCAATGCATAGTTACAGCTTGTGCGCCTTGTTAGTAGGTTTCCTTTTGCCTATATAACAAGACGATGGCTTCCAGGGCTCTAACCAAGCTAAACGTCGGATAGGTTGAAATCCATTCTTGTTCTTACAGCATCTTAATGGAACAAGCAGGCCTGTAAGCAGCAGGAATGGCCTGCTGGGCGAGAAGCAGACGAGCAGACCGCGTATTTAACGTGGCTGCTCGTCTTGGCATGCAATGGAACCCCTGGTGCCTGCGTTGGCGCGCGCCTTAGCACAAGACCCAGACAAACAGATCCAGCCTGTGTCTCTGCAAACCGCATCCCCACTAAGCCCAAACTGAGCAAAGAAGACAAGTGCTTCCAAGGGCACCGGCCGCCTACACCCCACTGTGCCTTGCCATGGATGGATCTGTGGAGCCAACAATGAGTGTCTGTATGCCTCGGCTGCTGGCAGAGGCGGCCGCTCAATGTTATTGAAATCATCATCTGTCTTTTATCTCGATGCTTTCCACTGCACGAGGTTAAAATATCACGTGAGTGGAAAGACTTTTTTTGAACACCACGTGCAGTAAGTACATCGCGTGAGCTCATTGCTATGAAAGGAAAACAGAGTGAAAGGGATGCTTCGTATACCATAGGAACTAGCTTCCAAGTAGGGCCTGAGGGATGGCTTGGGCACTGATGCTGTCTGCATATGGCTACCGAGGATTGCTTGTTATAAGGGTTGGGAGCTGTGTTTGGGCCTTCCATTGATGCACAGCGCTGTGCAGGTGTCCCTTTGCGGGGCTGAGGTTGTTGTTTGGCGTGGTTGGCAGGATAGGTCTGATGAGGATAGTTCTTGGCGTTTTGATAGAAGGCAGGAGGCTTGTGCCAGCGAGACTAAAGCCAGAGGGCAGCTGAGTGTCAGAAGCCCTGGGCTGCTGGATACTAAAGGAGGTCTGGTGAGCGGGAACCGAGGAGGGTGTACTAAAAGTTCAGCATTTCGGAGACGGAGCTGAGCAGGGCGATGGCGGTCATCACCCCAGCAGTTCGTTTAAGAATTCTGAAGGCGATGACAGCATTCAGTAATGGCGGAAAGGGCAACAGGCATAGTGGCTGGCATCGCAAGACTGTTCAGGCATGGTTCTCTCAGTGGTTCTGGTATGCTCTGGACAGGGAGGGCGTAGGATACATGTGAGTGGAGCAGGGGTGTACCCAGCCTCAAAATATTGGGGATCTGCAGGACATTTCTAAAAAGCAGGTCACTTCCTGCCCACTATCAGTTGTCCCTGTGCTTTGTGCACTCTGGCCTCCCTAACCCTCATACACAAGCTGTCTCTCTTATCCCAACTGCCCTGAAAAAATGAGGGGAAAAATGTGAGGCCTAGGTGTCAATGTTGATACATTACTTGTTCTGGGATTCAAACAGAGCACCGTCTCGAGGTGATGTGCGGAGACTACAGGTCCCAGACAGAGGTGTTGCTGGGGGGGACTAAGGGGGCTATAGCCCCGGGTGTTTTGATTGTAGCACCGGATAGAAGCTCAGGGGCTACAACCGAAAGGATATGGCTAGCCCCGAATCCCGCCAGTCCCGACATTAGCTTAACCCCTGATCTTTTACAGACCTAGCAACACCCCTTGGACTCCCAGCACAGCAAACACACATGGATCAGTGTCTCTCCGGGACCTTATGTTGTGCTGTAAAACTTGCATTTTCAATGGTGCAAAATATTTCATGACGCAATATCCTGGAGAGTCTGCTTAGTGTGTTGCCTGCAGTTTACACATAGCTGTACTAAGTGTATAATAAGAGATTGAACTGTTGATCCCCACTTCCTCTGAGACCAGGAGGCTGAACACCTGGCATGCCGACCTTTGGCCTGTTAGATCAGAGGATATTCAATTTCGATTTCACAAAGATATGCCTATCGTACATGGGAGACAATTTTAAAGCTGAGCAGAGCAGCGAAGTCATTGACTTTGTCGTGGGGTATATTGATATGGGCATTGCATGCGTCTGTCCTCTGAACACAGTGCATGTGTTGCTGCTGCCTGATAATGACTGTAAACGCGTCATCGGAGAGTGCTGCCTTCTGCCCTCAACCTCCTCAATTTCGGAGGGCTTAGACTCTCTGTTACTGGAGTGGACGGATGTGGGGAGACGGAGAACATGAGTAGGAAACGGTGGTGGCAGACAACAAAAGCCAGATTGGTGTGGTGGGGAGGGGAGAAGGTACAAATGATTGAAGTCAATGAGAGATAAAACAGGGGATTCAGGGGCGTGAGTGTCCCTTTTCCAGAATTAGTGAGGTCCTTGGAATTTGCCAGAGGTAGGAAAAAGGTGATCTTTGCGGGGCAGATGAAAGTACCCCGACACAGTGAAGAAGACGACACAGTGTATGAACATGCAAAGTAGAGCCTCGGTAAGCAATTTGCTCGCTTTTATAGAAACATGTTGTCAAGCACAAGATAGAATTCTATGCCAGGACCCAAGGCGGGCATGAATCTGCAGATGTGTATGTGGTGAGCCTGCATCAATGACTACCCGTGGCATGAAATGTAAAAGACCAGACAGGCACAATGATCTGCTACGTGCTTTTATTGCATACATGTGAGCGATGTGTCCTACAAGCGGGTGCTCGCCATCAGCCCAGCAGTAGAAGAAGCAATGATGCCCAAGAGAGAAGTGACAGGTGAACATGCATGCTGAACCAAATCAACACTGTATTCTCTAAAGCAACATTAGAAGAAGCTTACAAGATGAGAACATGGACAGAACTAAAAGGCCAAGCGAGAAGGCCTGCTTTCACCTTGACAGCGAACTTTAAATGGGCAAGCATTATGACTGCCCTGCAGGAAACAGAGTCAAATTGTGTGGCTGGATATGTCACTTAGCCGAAGTGTGCCAGCAACAGCAGGATCGCTCTGTTATTGCGCTGGAAGAAGGCCTCCAAGTTCTGATATGGCATGTTGGCTATTGGCAATTAAGTGAGTTGAAGGTCCAACTCAGTTTTTGTGAGAAGAAATCGATGGAATCTTAGTGTGCTTGGTGATGGCAGAATCCGACCCCGATGATCTCACTCTGATCCCCTTGGACTTGTACAAAAAAATGGTAGGTGCTGAGTAGGTGCAGTCCCGCAGTCTACTCTGGTGCAGTCTGTCTACAGTCTATAGAGTGGGTGGAGTGTAGCGGAGCGAAGTGAACAGCCAAAAACCCCATTCTGCAGCGTAGCGGAGCGGAGTAGGTGCTGAGTAGGTGCAGTGCAGCAGTCTAATCTGGTGCAGTCTGTCTACAGTCTCTACAGTGGGTGGAGTGAAGCGGAGCGAAGTGAACAGCCAAAAACCCCATTCTGCAGCGGAGCGGAGTAGGTGCTGAGTAGGTGCAGTCCTGAAGTCATGCCTGGCAGGCAGGTGAGCGACCACAATTGCCTCACAAAACTGTATCCACGTTACTTAACGAAAGCATGATTCATTCACAATCAATATCGTCGCCCAGCCAAAGTGCTATACAATCAAAGCTCCCTGTGTGCCCGCCCCCGCCCATTCATCAATGTCCTGCATCGTCCCTCCCCAGTCTGGCCGGCGACCCAGAGTCTCCTACCTTGGTGGCAGCGCGGGCAGGGGGACGTGGGGGAGAGGAGAGGCACGGTGCTGAGTTGGAGGTAGCGGAGATCGAGGTGCTGGGAGGGGAGGCGCTCCTCTCTTAGACTCCACGACCCCAGGCGAGCGCTGCCCGGAAGGCGCTCGTGGCGCGGGGAAGGGACGGAGCTCCCACTGCGGTGGAGCCGACATTGAGGGCTGAGGAGCTAAACAGGGGGGGCCGCCTCCTAGGGTCCCACCCCCAAACACAAATCTGGAAGAAGGGGGGGCTCCTTCCAAGGGCCCCTCCCACTAACACAAACCAGGATCTTGCAAGACAAACAGTACTGGTCGAGGCCATGATTCACCTCCCTCATGTCCTCTGTGAGGCCACGCCCTGTCAGGCGAGCTTGACGGAGCGCGAGCAGGAGTCTGGAACTCCTGATTCACAGGCTGTTGAAAGAAACAAAGGCTTAAAAAGAAAAAGGCAACACGCCGGCACAGAAGTCACGGGAAAAACCAGGAGGAAGCGGGACACTAGTAATTCCTTGATTAAACACAAAACAGCGCCCAAAAGAAACACAAAAAGAAAACATTAAAACCAGTGATACCCCGAGGTGCGCACTCAAACAAAATCATGATTGAAGAGCAAAACGGATGCCAAAATGAAGGCAATAATCTAAAAAACTACTTCCAATCTTGCCATAAACCACACAGACCCTTGATAGAGGAACTCTCAGACGCTGAAATTCTACAGGCTGTCAAAGACTCGCCAAACATCGTAGAACTCCCGAGCTGGAACCTTAACTCGATCGTACTCCCCGGGGAGACACTCAAGACAAAACAAGGGGAGAAGAGAATTCGGGGCCCAAGGGACCAAAGGAAAGTATTGTGACATCAAGCGACAACGTGGCCCCAGCGCCGAGCATACTTACTGACGATCCAGCATCGACAAAAGGGGCTGACATAGCCCAAATCAAGACAGGGCTAGTGAATTTAGGGGAAGAGTCTACTAAGCTTGTGGCATCAAAAGACAAATCCCCTTCAGTGTCTCTCACTGAAGACCGAATTCTTGAGGAAAACAGGCCTACAGGATTAAACATTGTACCCTTGAAAAGGCCAGAGCCTGATAAGGCGGTATCAACTCCAGTGAGACAAAAAGAACCTTCAATCTTGGAAACCTTTCAACACAAACTTCAAAAAAGCGGCAAATAGAACATAAATCTGCCACTAATAGGCTCATTAAACATCAATGAAAATCCACAACCGCAAGAATCTCGTAGACACTCACTTGTGGCCGTGGGGTGCCACGGTAACCATGAACCCATGAGACGGCCCCGGATTCAGGAACTCCAAGAGAAAGCAAGACCCACCACTTCACAAAATCTGTCACCTCCAGACACACCAACGAAAAAAGGTGATATGCTCTCGATAATGTCAGCGATCACAATAGCTTTAAATCCATTCATGAAGCTATATGAAACAATTAGTGAAAATCTAAAAGATCATGCCAACATTCAAGCTACAATGAACAACAAATTAACCTGCCTGGAGGCCCACATTTTGGCCTGAGAGCAACTGGAGGCTGCGTTACTTCCAGGGATGATGGCCTCACATTCCTCTGTTAAATTCACGCAATCTGACTTAACACACTTGAAAATTAAAATATCTAGCAGCACTCAAACAGAAATAAAGATTGATTTGACCGAGGGGAACAACAACTCGGGGACAAAAAGTACCAGCATTTGGGGCCCGTGTAGCAGTAACATGAAGGACTGTACAGCTGAGCCGACAAACATGAAAATAGGAGGAATAAGATCAAAAAAAGAAACACTGGGACAACGTGATCTAAATACCCGAGTGAAAACAAAAAAAACAGCTATGAAAGAAAATATAAGTTCGACTCTGTTGGCCAGTAACGAAACCCTATTGGCTCCAGTGTTTAAAAAAGCATGTACTACGAAGGCCGTTGTACCTACTGTTAATAAAGGAGACCCTAAACTGATCTTGGGTGAGAAGGAAGGGAATGAACCTCAAATTGTAAGACCCAGGGTCACTCTTAGATCTGCATGCTCCCCAAGGTCGGTAGAAGACTTCTTGGCAGACAACGAAATGATGAACATAAGCCAACATATGATGGATGAAAAAAGAGGGGAGACCACTTCATCACCCACTTCTGTGCACTCCTTACAGATAGAGGAGTCTAGAGAAAAGCCGATGGCTTTTTAACCTTGGAGGAGCAATGTAAGAAGACATCCAAGAAAGGAGGGTGGACCCAAGGGTCTTCGAAAGATCCAAATCGCACACAAGAGGAGAGACCACAAAAAAGTGCCACTAGTGAAACTAGGAGGAAGCCCTGGGAGTCACACCAAAAGGAGAACTCACAAGAACGAAAAAGTACTAGCCCCGTTGCAATAAGTGACCATCACACGCACAAAGTAACAGTTGAAAGCAAGAGTTACGGGAAGAAATGGGGAAATGACCTTCCTCTGCGAAAAAAGGAGAACATCAAAAGAAAGGAGACAGACCCCGAGAAAAAGAGATGGGTTCTCAAATTAGAACAGATCCCAGGGAATGAAGATGACGTGATACTAAATCGGGGTTTTGTTCTAAGACTCATCGCCTTCATCCCGAAGCTAGGATCTATCAAATCGGATGACTTACTGATTGTAGATCCCAGCCAGACACATCAAAAGGCTATATCTCATCTATACCTCTCCTCTAAACAGGTTCGTGATCTGCTAAAAGAAGAAACTAAATCTCTGCTACAAATGGGCTACGACATTACTGAATCATCAAGGTCGATAGCCCTGAGGCTAAAGACTGGGCGCGAGGAGGAGTTTAAACTAAGAGCAAGAAAGTCTAATACAGTCCATCGAACGCATTGACGTGAAAGAAAGTCACCCACTAAATTTGACAAACAAGAGGAAGAGATTCAGTACTACAAAGACAGAAACGAAGCTGTAGATCGTGGACAAATGCAGGATCGCCATTTGGTACAATTCACAGAAGAACAAGAAAAGATCTTGAATAACAATAAGCCCGAGACCCAAGAGAACAGAAGAGCCAGAAGACAGAGTGATAAAAGTAAAGTCACCAAGATAACGAGAACTATAAAGAAATCAGCAGTCAATGACAACAACAGGCCTGACCCACAGCTAAAATCGTCTCAATACTATTTGGTCATGGTTGCCAAAAGCCCTCCAAAGGGAGACTAAGAGATAGCAATGCAACAACCAGAATTCAGAGAGAGACAACAACGAGAAAGAAGCAACACACAGGCCACTTTTCCGTATAGGCTCATGGAACACCAGAGGCCATACTCACTTGACAGCACAGGGAGCTATAAAGCTAGCAGATTACGATCTATTGTGTCTTCAAGAGACTTGGTTAACACAAGCACCAACATTAGACGGCTATGAAATAGCATTTTCACCGGCTAAGAAGGGGCCGAAGGGGCCACCATCCTCGGGGCTCCTGATAGCCTGCAGGCAGGGATGCGGCTGCACCTTGGAAAAAAATATTATCTGCAACACTTCTTTGCTATTGGTCAAGGCCACGTGGTTAGAGGGCACTTTGAAAGAAGACCAGGGAAAGCCGTCAGTTATTATTATAGCAAACACCTATTGGAACCCGGTGACGCTCACTGATTTGGCGTATTTGGAAATGCTGGAAAGCGCTATCGACGAAACCATAGGTGTCCACCTGGCACCCTATCTTCTGATTTGTGTTGACCTCAATGCCACTTGTACACAGGCTTCAAATAAACTAGCTCCCCATGAATCAGTAAGTTCAACAGCTAAAAGAGGAGCGGCCTGGCTTAATTTGATGAAATCAAGAGAAATGCACAATTTAGATGTGTTTCCAGACCCCTCTCGCCTACCAACCTGGAAACGAGAATCTACAAGGGCCACAATAGACTACATATTTATATCTACAACCTTATTATCAGTTGTGACGACATTTGAAGTAATTGAAACGTCAGCCAGTGATCACAATCTCCTCTGTGCAACATGGCCTAGAAAAAAGGGCTGAAGAGCCAAAAGGGGACTTGCCATTGTGTACTAACAACCAGCGCACAAGACTGAAGTTATCAGCAGCAGCGATCCATGACCTCAGGTCAAAGTACAATACCCAGTCAGACTTGGCCCCCGAAAAACAGATCGATTATCTTCCATTGTTATTAGCATATAGTCATCAAACTGGAAAAAGTGGTCCTAAAAGATCACACATTCATATCTACGACCCAAAATTGGCAACCAAAAAAAGGGAAATGCAAAAACTGAAACGGCAAACTACTATACTAGGAACTCTATCTGCAATCAAGGCAACGAACGAAAGCCATCATGAATATAAAGCCTGGGTCCATAACCACCGTGCGGCCTTATACCAACAAGATGCTGAGAACATTATTACTGCAATAACAGCTAATAATACTCAAGAGTTCTGGTCCCTCCTAAAAACGGCCACCTCCCTACCAGAGCCAGTGTTTATCTCAAACATTGGAGAGGGTGAGTGGGTGAACTTCTTTCAGACTTTATTTGAGAAGACACAAACACGGACAAGATCACCTAACAAGGTTGTCCTAATAGCCTGGAGATGTCTGGACGATGAAAAAGAAATAACAAGACAAATAATGAAACTGAAAAATTTGCGAGCTCCCGTCCCAGACGGCATAACCAATATAGACCTCAAGGCCTTTCCATCAGAGTGGGCAAGACTCTTGAGTGAAATCTTCAGGAGATGTGCAACACTAAAATCAATCCCGCCATCATGGAAATCCTCAATAGTTCTACCTGTCCTCAAAAAGGGGAACAAAGCCGACCCGTCTAATTACAGGCCAATAGCCTTATTGGACTGTATAGGGAAGGTCTTTGGTTCCCTGCTTCTGGAGGAATTTAACCTATGGGCAAAAACTGCGCCATGCAGGGATTATCTTCAAACAGGCTTAAAAAAAACATGGGGACCTCGGCCAACATTTTGTTATTAAGTGCTCTAAAGAGCAGAGTTTTGGAAGGAGGTCCGCGGCTTTTTGTAATTTTCATCAACCTTACCCAGGCTTTCGATCGTGTAGATTGTGCCCTTCTATGGGCTAAACACGAAGCCTGGGCATGTCCACAAGATCTTCTGGACCCAATAAAGGCCCTATACACAGACACCAGCATGAAAGTGAAGCTAACTCAGCAAGGCCTCCTTTCTAAAGCCATTCCAATGGCCAGAGGAGTTAAGCAGGGGTGTCCTTTGGCGCCGGCGCTCTTTCTGGCCTTTCTGGGTGACCTACAAGAAGTGAACTCAACAGTTCGATGCTTTCCCCCTAAAATAGGGAGTGCCCAAATAAATAGATTGTTATATGCTGACGATCTAATATTATTGGACCACACACCAATTGGGCTGCAGCGCCAGCTGAGCAGCCTTGAGGAATATATGAGGGCAAATAATCTGGAGATAAACGAAAAGAAAACCAAATTCGTGATTATCTCGATTAGCATAAAAAAACTGAAAAGGTATCACTACACCTGGCAAATGAATCAATTGAAAAGGTGCCCGAATTCAGATATCTGGGAGTGATCTTGGACAGCTCGAAACATGAAAAGGCGATGCAAGATCACTTAAAACTGAAAATAAAGAAACTGATTGGGCAAGGAAAGGCCATCAACAGGAAATTTGGCCGATTTTCACTGCTACCAGTGCTTGAGTTTTACAAAAAAAAGGTTGTTCATCATTAACTTATGGGGCGGACGCAATGCCAACTTTACCAGCTACACTTTGGCCGAAACTAGAAGTTCAATTTTGCAGATCAATGCTAGCCCTCCCAAATTCTACTTCCGTGGCAGTGAAAAGACAAGAATTAAGCTTGCTGTCACTGGAAGGCATAGTAAAAATTAATTCCCTGATGCTATTTTGCAAATGTAGAATGTCCGAGGATCAGTCGAAATATAATCTGATATTGAGAGAAACTAAAAGTGGTTCCAATAAAATGCTAAACGCTTGGTATACTCTGAACTGTGACATTTTAGTATCAGTGGAAAGCGATGAAGAAACTTTGTTCATAAATCCAATAAAAATCCAGAAGAAACTGAAAGAATCAGATTGGATCAGAACTAAAGAAACAGCCTCACAAAACAAACTAACCCAGCACCTTCCACCGAACACAAGGAGATTAAATGAAGTCCAACCTTACATCAAAACATTTCCATCAAAATAGCACGAGACCTGATTATGAGAGCGAGATTAAACCTCTTACAAACAAATGAAATTTTATTCATTAGAGGTTTATCATTAACAAAAGAATGCCGCTTTTGCATTGATCAATCAGCAACAGAATCAATTTGCCATCTGATCCTCACATGTTCCAGTACTAGAGGACTAAGAACATCATGTTTGCAGGACATTCTAAGCGAGTTTGCACTAAGTGACCAGGATAACTGCTGGGCTAAGCTAATAGGTGGGGACAGAACACGATGGCAGCTGGCAATTTTTAACATCTTAAAAAACGTAAACTCTGTTCTACTTCTACAGAATCCCCCATGCTAGCTACCTAGCTATCTAAAGAACTTTAAAGAACATTCTTTGATAAAACTCTTCTTGAAGAAATTGTTTTTGTACACGACTGTTTTGTAAAAAATCTTAATGATTAAACACAAATTTAAAAAAATCCAAAAAAATAAATGGTAGGTCAAGAAGTGTGCAGAAGCTGAACTACAAAATCAAAGTGTTTGGTGGTGCCGCTGTGGACTTCCTAGGCTACAAACATTTGAACAGCGTTTAGGGAGGTTTAGTTTTTGGCAAAGCATGCACCGCCCATACTAGGATGACACAAACAGAAAACAGGTGATCAGCTTGGGCATTGAAAGCCCTGCAACATTGTAGTGCAACAAAAACAAGTATTCTCGAAAGGCATAGGATGTGTTCATATATTTGCCCACAACATACAACACACACGGGTGAAGTACCAGACAACCACAAGATCAAATCAGAATCTGCCATAACCGGACAAGCTCTCAAAGACTCATTGCATGATCTGAAGCCAGAAGGGACTAGCAAGCTGGTCAAAGTCACAGAATGGGTAAGCCCAGTTGCCTTGATGAAGAACATAATTCATTAAAACTATGGCTGTGCATAATATTTTATTTGGGGTTTGGCTCTGGGTGCAGCTACTTATGCCAGCGACCTTAAAATGCCTCCGGTTGGTCTGGCGTCGCATTCGTGCGTTGGTTTAGGTAAGGACCAGTCCCCTCCTTCCCTTGGTTCAAAGCTATGGCAGATTGGTACACACTTAGACTGTGACACCTCTGTAAATAAATTAAGTTTGAGTCAAACTTGATTTGGTGTTGTTGGAGCAATTTATTAATTATTTATTGACTCCTATTGCCCGTTTGTTGTTGACACGTGTTTCAGCCTCTCAATGGCCTTTTTCAAAACAATAACTTATTTGTGGGCAGATAAAATCCTTTTTAGTACTTTCGGGATTCAGTTTCACGAAATCACGGGTTAATCCCTGTTTCCGCGTTGTTAGCTAAATCAGTCTCATTAGACAGATGCCGACGCGAGGGACAGTGTAACAACGCAGAAATATGCTATGGCTGTGTATGGAACTCCACAATCTTATAAATAAGAGCTACCCTCTACCCAATATCTCTAAATTTGTGCTTAGCTGAACAATGCTACAGACTTTACCAAGCTTGACAGGTGGAAAGCATATCATCCCAACAAGTTGCATAACGAATCTAGTTCATTAACAGCATTTACCACCCCATTTGGGGTACACAGGTATACCTGCAGGCTGTTTAGCTGTTTCTCACATGATTAGTGTTCAAGAAAATGATGGGCTTATGGACGTATCAAGCACTAATCGATCATGAAAGGCCCTGCCCTCCTGATACTACTCTCTCAGGTTAATCTCTCTGCTGTGGTTCTGAGGAGCAGGTGGCAAATGACAGGGCAATGAGGGGATGTTTAGCTGGTGCCTTGGGCTGCTGAGATGTTTTTGAGATATGCCAGGATCTGTCCAGACTCAGTGCGGGGTAGGCCTCTACTACCACTTACTACAATGATTTAGCTAAACAAATATTCTGCTCAGTGTATTAATAATGCCCCAAAAGAGCAACTGCTTGGGGGCACAGGCAAGATGGCTGCCTGATCGTGTAGCTCTGTCCTGAAGCCCACCATTGCTTGAGAATGCTGGGCAGTGAGCCCCATTGTCCACCCATTAGAGGAGCGGAAAGTGTGGCTGAACCCCCTGAGGTAATGGCGGAACGAGACCGGAGAGGAGTGCAGCGTGGCCAGCAGGAATACCCCTGGTGTTGTGAGCGTAGGTGCCGCAGGAGCTGGGCCCATTCACTGTCAGGCTGCAACAGCAGGACAAGGTGGAGCACGGACCGGAGCGGACTAGGCCTCAGGGCGGCATGCAGCCGTGTTTCGTGCGGGCTACCGCCAGAGATACCCGGCTTGAGTTATCAAAGCGTGAGTTATCAAAACAGCTGCGGTCGGCCGCCCTCCCCCCTACTGTGGAGGCCGTGAAGAGTAGTGAGACCTCTCGTGGCCATAGGCATGTAAGAAGAGGAGGCCTGTTTGGCGACACCGGATGGACAGGCAGCGAGTCTAGTGTGGACAAGGCACTGTGCTGGGGTGCAGGCCAGAGGCTGACAGTGTGGGATTCGATGAGCTGAAGTGGCCTGGCATGGTGCGCTTGCTCACTTGGGCAGAAGGCTCAGCCTACGGAATGCGAAGTACTGGATAAGTGAGGACAAAGACAATCCCCTCCCCCTTCCTGACATCCGGCCCTCTGAGGACAGGAGAGTGTGGAGGTGCCCAGCACAGAGAAGGGAGCCCTGGCATGGGAGATCTGTAGAGCCTATGCTGCCGAAGAAGGCCGCTAAGAAGCTGGGTGTATTCAGGAGGGCTACACAAGATACAGCAGGCCCATCTGAAATGAAGAAGGCCCCAGTAACAGTGCCACGGGGGAAGAAAGGGTCACAAAGGCAGATTTTAATGCACTGCTGGGGGAGTTCAAGTCAATCAGAGGGAACATCCAGGCCTCTATCCAAACTCTGGATGGAAGAGTTTATTTACTTATTTTTTTTTTATAACACAGTGGGAGGGCGATGGGATGAAGGACATTTGCTTCAACAGGATTCATAGGGCTGGCGGGCCCCCGGGAGGACCATGCTCCATATTGGCTAAGTGTCACAATTGCAAGGATAGAGTGCGAATTCTGGACAAGGCCAGGCAGCATCCGGATCTCACCTACGAAGGAGCAAAAGTGGCTACTTACCAGGATCTGTCAGACTTTACACTGGTCAGACGCAGAGACTGTGGAGCCCTCACCGAGTGGTCAAGGGAGCATGCCACGAGATATCACAGGAGTTTCCCTTTTCGCTTACCTTCGAAAGAGGAAGAAAGGAGTTTTGTGTTACTACTAAGGAGGAGGCAGATGGGGTCTTTGACCACCTGCAGGGCATCTCCAGAGACGATTGCCGAGGCCCCAAAGGAACGCAGACCGAAAGAGAAAATGTATGCTAGAATGTGTGCTACCAGTGAAGGCAAGAGGGCAAAGAGGCAAGGATGCCGAAAATTTTAACGACCGAATACCCCCTCCCCAGCGACATGAGAAGGAGGGGCTGGGCACACGGGACAATAACTTAAAATGGTTGGACACACAGGTGTTGATAATTCTTTGGGTTTACTGTTCAGATTTTTATAATGGATCAAAGCACGCGGGTGGGGGATATGGTGCAAACCTGGTGGCCCCAACTTTCTGTTGGGGCATCTCGGAAGGCTCAGCTGATGAGGGGTTGGGTGGAGGGGGGAGGATGAGGTCCCTGAGACCATTGTGTCTTCTTTTTTTCAATTATTTTGGGGAAGTTGAAGTTGTTTTGTTGGGACGGGGGCATGGAAACATGGATAGCTGTTGATGGTGGAGATGACTAAAGAATGGAGGGAAGAATACAGGCTGAATATGGGTACTCTTAACATCAAGGGCATTAACTCACACACAAAGAGGTCCTTAGTGATACAGGAAACCCGCAACTCGGCTAAGACATATTGTTTATACAGGAAACAAGGCTGAAGAAGGGTGAGGAGCAACTGATGATGGGAGGGGGCCTAGCGCATCTATATTGGGCTTCCAGTGCAGCTAAAAAGGGAGGGGTGGGCATTATAGTGCGCAACCACTTGAGATTTATGCACATTACAGTAGCTGAACGGATGGACGGGAGGTTGTTGATCCTTCAGGGTATGTTTGAAGGTATTAGCATGGTAGTGACATCAGTATATTCTCCTAATCAAGGCCAGATAGAGTTCAATGCACGGCCATTGGACAAAGTGATGGCACTGCATGGGGCAATGACAAGCCTGTGGGAGACTTCAACTCCTGGGCAGATATAAACTTAGATAGGGTTTCAGTTGGACAGTTGGGTTATCGGGCATGTCAGATGTGAGTAGACGAATTTGGGAACAGTATAGAGGTCTGATAGACGTGTGTTGAAAGATATATCCACACCGAAAGGGATACACGTTTTATTCAGCACCACACACTACCCACACAAGGATAGATTATTTGCTGATAAACAGAGAGCAAGACACCAGAATCCACCATTACGAAATCCACCCAGTGGGATGGTCGGACCACAACATGGTCTACATGGCAATAGATGTGGCGGGAAAGAGTGGGATCGATTCGAAGTGGCGGTGCAATGACTCGCTATGGCGGAACCCGCAGTTCGCCATGCGTATTAGTCGAGACATAGAGTAGTATTTCCACATTAACGATACCAGGGAAGTGAGTGTAGAGATAGTGTGGGAAGAAGGGAAAGCAACCTGGAGGGGCTTATGATATGAGAGGGGGCAAGAAGGAAGCAGGAGCAAAAGTTAAAGGAGGACTCCTTGTGTACGGATATAAGATTGGAGGAGCTCATACATGGAGAGGGTTTGTACTGTGAGGATGACATCCCAAACTTGCAGGTGTACCGCATGGAGCTAAAAGTGGTGAACATGGGTTATGTGGCCAAAAAACTAAAATTCCTTAAACAAAAGTATTACGAGAGGTGGGACAAGGCAGATGTGATGCAGGCAGCCAGGCTCTGGGCTTAAAGACTGGCGATATGGCTAACGGGTGTCCAGGATGAGGAGGGGAGGCTAGATAATGTGTTATCTAGCCTCCCCTCCTCATCCTTGGCACCTCTCCATGTATGAGCTCATCCAAGGGTGTGACTGGGTTCTTTGTGCAATATTATGAGAAGCTTTACGCGAGTGATACCTCGGTGCGGGAGGAGGAACTGGAGAGATATTTGGGGGAGACCGATATGGTGCGATTGAAGGATAGTGCAGTGGACCTGCTGGACACCCCATTCACGTTAGAAGTGCAAGGCGCAATTAATAGACTACCAAATGAAAAGGCACCTGGGGAAGATGGATGCACCATAGGGTCCTATAAGACATTTGCGGGGACCCTTCTCCCCCATCTTGTTAAGCTATATAATAATAAAATGGAGACAGGAGTGGCACCCCCTTCTTTAGCAAGGCTCTGATCTCGGCTATTCCAAAAGAGAGTAGGGACCCTGAACACTGCCAATCCTATCTCCAAGTATAACTCCTAAATCTGGATGTGAACATGTATGCTAGAATGTTGGCTAACAAGCTGGAAGGAATCATGCCTCATCTAGTCCATCAAGATAAGGTGGGATTAATTACGGGAAGGCAGGGAGTCTATGCCATGCGCAACACGCTGAATTGAATTGAACACTCTAAAGAGAGTGAAGGGGACTATGTGCTACTAAGCCTGGACGCCAAAAAGGCATTTGACCGTGTGGAGTGGGGGTGTATGTTTGCGGTCCTGTGAAAGCAAGGGTTTGGTGACAGGATCTTGAAATGCCATATACAGGAAACCAACAGCCCAAGTGGTTGTAAACAGGAGGTCATGACGCTCAATCCACCTAACAAGAGGGACTAGGCAGTGCTGTCCCCTGTCACCCCTGCTATTCCCACTTTAAATAGAGCCTTTGGGGAAACGGAATA
Organism: Ambystoma mexicanum; assembly: GCF_040938575.1. NCBI lineage: Eukaryota > Metazoa > Chordata > Amphibia > Caudata > Ambystomatidae > Ambystoma > Ambystoma mexicanum. Next base: position 1,340,996,561 of record NC_090921.1, on the reverse strand, counting down.
GGATGGAAAAGGATATTGTAAGGGCTAGGATAGGGCAAAGGGAATATAAACTTGAGATATATGTAGATGATGTACTCCTGCATGTAAGAGACCCCTACACGTCCATACCAAAGGCATTACAGGTGCTCGGGAGTATAGGCGCCTGTCGGTCTCGAGGTAAATAATAGCAAATCGGTCATCTTCCCTTTAGTCATAACATTGAACAGTCAACTGAAGATCTAGATAAATACGGGATATGCATAGAGCATAGAGAGTTAAAGTACCTGGGTTTCTGGATTACAAGAGAGATGTCGGGTCTCTATGAAGCGAATTTCCCAGTACTGCTCAACAATCTCTTCACAGACTTGGAGACTTGGTCCTCTCTGACACACTCCTGGCTGGGCCTCTTAAATGCTTTCAAGATGACCCTAGTCCCTGAGGTGCTATATTTGTACGACATGCTACCGATCTAGATGCCCGAAGAGCATTTCAAAGTGCTAAAGCAGAATATTATGAGGTTCATATGGTTGGGACAGAAACAAAGCATTGCAAGTGTGACCTTGATGCAGCCCAAGGAGAGGGTGGAGTGACACTCTCCGATATGTATACCTATTACCGTGCAGCACAGTTTCGTGCACTGATCCCACACCTACGGGTAGACAAGGAAAAGCATTGGGTAGCCATGGAAAATCACCTACTACGGCCAGTCATGGTTTGGGAATGGCTGTGGGCGCCATTAAACAAGGTGCTGCATAAGGTTAGAAAGCACAACCTATTAGGCCCGCTCTGGTAATTATGGAGAATAAAGCTCGAGATGAAAGGGTTGACAACCTGGCCTTCACCTTTGAGTCACATTTGGGTGCCCCCAATAATAGACGAGATACAAGAACCGCTGCGCTTCCAGGCATGGTTCGAGGCAGGGCTGGAAAGGGTGAGACAATTGGTCCAGGGAGACACCTTTGTCTGCATTCAGGTGCTTGGAGAGGCACTATGCCTGGGGAAACTTTCAGTGTTCCACTACCTGCAACTGAAAGGGGTGTTACTGACTGAGAAATGGAAGGGGAAATTACAGAGGGAACTGACGAGAATGGAACTGATAATGAGTGAGAAGACAACGACAAAGGTACTGACTTCCAGTATATATCAAGTTCTGCTGCAGGCAGGAGGAGGTCAGAACGGGCAGTATCGCAGGAAATGGGGGGGGCCTTGGCAGAAAACTGGATGAAGGGCAGTAGAGAACCCTGTGTATATTAATGCACATAAGACATCCGTGGCGTGTCAATACAAGCTGCATGGTTTAAAGCTCTTATATAGGTGGCAATATGAGCCTCACCGCCTCTCCAGAATGTTCCCTGTTGTAGACCCATCCTGTTGGAGAGGCTGTGGCCATAGAGCCACGTATTGTGTTCTGGGTGCTGGATTTCTGCAGGGTTACAGCAATATGAATCCAGCTTTACTATTCCACCTGGGAGCGTGTTCCACCCTGATCATATATTCATGTAGCTTAGCAGCCTGTCTTGCTAGTCTCAGGGTGTTAGGTTATGTTATATAGACGTGTACCACGCACCGCTGCCCTTTTCGTGGTCTCCAGGTGCTCTTGTGGATCTGTAGATTGAGGTGGAGGGAGGGGGTGATTAGGGAGTTAACGGGAAAGACAAAGTGTTGTGCTTGACTGTTGATGCTGGTTGAGCCATGAGCAACTGCAATTTGTGCAGGTGAGTTTACTAGGTGGTGTGTGGTGTTTTTCCAGATGCCTTTTATTTCCATGTTGGAGGCCTGAAGGGGCGGGGGATGTCTGTGTGCTTTGGATTGGTTTTAGCAGTTGGTGGGAGAGAGTATTGACGTGTTGTGATGTGCCAAAGAATTTGTTTTGACGTGTTTTGTGTTATTGTGTTGGTGAACGTGGTGTGAATAAAGTATTTGAAAGATGAGACTGTTAGTAGGTTGGAATCATTGGTTAGGCTTGCTGGCCATGGATGTGCTATTTACTTTCTTTTGAGCATGTTTCTATTTGTAATTTTCTTCCTCGTACAAAACCTGCAATCTTTGATGGTAGTGTGTGTGGCTCAGGTAGACGTGTGTGCTATCTTCGGAACGGTTGGATTCGTTTATAGTTGTTTCTTTGTTCTGTAGGTTTGTTGTGTTGTCTATGAAAGAGGGTCAGGGTTGGTCATTGTGCTAGTTTTGATGTGCCTTCTATTGAGAGGTGTTGATATGTGCAGTAGTTGTCTTGTTTTGCGAGCCCGTTCTTTGTAACCTATTTTAGGGACTATCAATCTATCCATCTGTATTGAATAACCAGGCTGTAAGAGTTTCCAGAAGGTGCGTGGACGGAGTAACATATTTTTGCTATGAGGATGTGGAACGCGGGCTCTCTGTGCTTGTTTTTCTCATAGTGTTTTGATTCTATCGGTAAGTTGCTGCTTGATCCCAACGTACTTTTCGGTTGGTAGTGGTTGAGCTTTGATTTGAGGGATTCTGCTCCTTGGCCATGCAGTGCCCTGTGAGCGATGCAGAGTGATTTGAAGTGGATTCTTTTCTTTACTGTTGCCCAGTGTAGGCTTCCCAAGGCCGTGAGGATGTGTTCTCTCCTTTTTAATCTTAGAAGTCTTGCTGCCGTATTTTGGATGCATTGTAAGTTCTTGGCGAGTACTCTGGTAGTCCTTGGTATAGGCTGCTTGCATAGTCTGTTCTTGACAGTATCAATGAGATTATGGTGAAGGTCCGGTGTAGGAAGGTTAGGTATGGAAGGATGCACCTGACTGTGCCTAGATGGTAGAAGCTTTTTCGTACAATTGAGTTGATCTTGGGTTCCAGTCTATTATTGTATCATAATTATAATTGTTATTTTTTTTATCAAGTGAGTTTATAGTAGGACAGACCAGCTATCTGCCAGGTATGCAGTCAGGTCACAAGTACAGTAGCCCAGCTGTGCACCAGGATGCATACAGGTTATAGTTGAACAAGCCTGCTATGTGCCGGATATGCAGACAGGTTATAGCCGAACAGCCCAGCTATGTGCTGGGTGTGTAGACAGATTATAATAGAGCAGCACAATTCTGTGTCAAGTCTATATGCAGATCATAGAAAGTTAGCCCCGCTATGTGTTAAGTATGTAGAAAGATTTGAATAGAGAGGCCTAGTCATGGGACAGACCTGCCACTCGATTACAATACAATAACCCATCTGTGGGCTAGTTTTGCAGGTAGATATGGAAAATAGCCCAGCTGTGTCCTAGGTGTGCAGGCAGCTTCTGATGAAATGAGCTGGCTGTGTGGTATGTGTGTAGACAGATATGAAAGTCTGCCAGGGAGTATGCTACCTCTGTCCACAGATTAGGATGAAGTAGACTAGCTCTGCCCGAGGTATGCAGACAGATTACAACCTGAACAGCTTGGCTATGTGCCAGGTATCCGCCTAGATTGCATTGAAATAGCCCAGATATGTGCAAGATACGCAGACAGGTCACAATTCTACAGCTCGGCTATATGCTTGTATGCAGACAGGTAAGGCAAGTCCCAGCTGGAAAGGGTAAGAATAAACTTTGCATAGTACTCTGAAAGTCCCAAAAATGCTTCCGTTTATCCATGAAGATGGTTGTAATATGCCTTCAGGCGATCCTGTTTCTGGTTCGACCCCTTCACTAGAGATGGTGTAATTCAACTACTCTGCTGTTTTTATTATGATATGATAGGTTATTTATAATGCGCTTAATACCCAGAGTTTTCTAAGCGCGTCCGCGGGGCTCGAACCTGCGTTGGACTGTGTCATCTAGCTTCTAAAGCGAGCACCCTGAGCTATCCTCCCGCGACAATGTGAATGTATATGAATGTATAACGTAGGCATATGTACAACATGCGCGTCTGCAATGCTTAATTGTATAACAAGATATTCTATAGAAGTAGGACACATTTCTGACGTTATGCAACAAAAACTGCTTAATCATAATGGGAGAGTGGAGTACCCGGACATAGTGGTTCCAAGCTCTTGGGCAGTCACCATTACCTGCAATAAATCATACCTGGACCTACTAGTCACTCGGCAGGATGTATAAAACTCCTTAGAATTAATAAAAAAAAAGCTCAGAGCCTCCCTTCACATCTGGCAGCAGTGGAACCCCCTCAACCTCAGAGCCGGGATTATCACCAGTCCACGGCCTTGAACGCTTTGCTGAATTAGGGTCACTTCAGATTGCGGCGGGATGAACCAAGGATCCATTTTTTGTTTAGGAAACGTGCCAGAGGTGTTGCTTTCAGCATTTCCATCTGGGAGTGCATTAATTGAGGTCACTCCTTGGAGTTTAAAGCCCCCCTGTGTGTTAAAATTACACTAATTGTGTACTCCTTTTCCTGTGCTCTTCAATTACTTCCGGCCAGTTTTCATTTATTCTCATTTCAGGCCTCTAACTTCTCCAGGAAACTCCTCACTTATTTTGGATTAAGTTAAATGAATCTCCTATTATTTTCCACGTTCCTGGCCTGCAGTAGAGGTTCTCCCTAACGCTGTGCAGAGGCGCAGACAGGGTAGGGCCTGAGCGGACAAGGCCCACCCAAAATCTGTAAATGCCCACCCAGCAGCATTGCAAGGGTATTTACATATGTTAATGTCACTGCCGTGGGCCCAACTACATTAGCTTCAGGCTCCACTTGTTAGACAATCCTGGCTACGCCTCTGACGCTGTGGCTCTTCCAGAATCTGCCAAACCTACATGAGCAGCAACTCTCCCCTCATTAGAGTCCCCAAACACAGACATGTCCCCAATTCAGGTGCACTTATGTGAGAAGAAACCGTAAGTATTGTGTGCGTCACTATTACATTGTGCTAAGCTTCTTCGGGAAACCACGCTATGACTGTCTCTGTATGTCCCAGTAGAGTCTGATACTGAAATCACTGCGAGAGGCTCAGTGCAACCTAGGAACATCATCTCCCTTTGCCAGGATTCCAATTGAATTCCAAAGCCTTGGATGGCAAGGGCGATGAATGCATTTTGAAGAAAGGCCAGCACCCAACTCAAGAAAAGGGCTGTATACATATGGGTCACAAACCAAGGGCCTCATTACAAGCACAGCGGTCCAGAAATAAGGGTGCCACTAGCAACGTACCAGCATCCTTTCTGGACCCACGTACTACGAGAATGCCGGTAGGGGTCACGGATTCCCCGGGAAGGCCTGAACTGCCAGGAAATCAGGCCCCTACAGGCATGTCTCTAGGAATGGGGATTTACCGTTCCACCAACACTTGTGATATCCCGGTGGAACCGGGATATCAGGCGGCAGAATCAGTGTTACAGGGTTACCGCCAACCTCGTAATGAGGGACGGGCCTCATTATGAGTTTGTCAGTAAAATGGCGGGAAAATCTGCTGATTTGCCAACAACATTGTTTACCGTAACTGCAACTCAGTCCCATGGCATTACCACAGAATGATAATTGGTGGTATGGCTGTGTAAATCCCAATTTTTGACAGCTGATGGGCCTACATGGATATTTTTGCAGGATTTGATTTTGATTTTGAGGAATTTATTACGCGCACCAGACTGTGAGGATTTACTGCAAGCATTAATTCCGTCCATTAAATCCACAGATTTTTTGGGGTAAAGTGAGGGTTCCTTCCTTTGGCGAAACGATAAAAGTGTTGGTGATTCCATAACTGGCACTTTATTTTACCACAGTGCCAAACTTGTAATGGATCATGTGTACCTTAATCCACAGTCTGCTCCCTGGCCCTTCTGCCAGTACGCTCAGTGCTACCCGGGTTTATAAAGTAGTTGTTACTGCCCTCACTATGGCCAGCTATATGGGGGTCAGCCCAGTCTGCAGCCAGGAATGGTCACAGCTCTGCTGCACAGCTCAGGCTTCCTTTGCCACTTTGTGGCACGTTCCCAAACACACTTATCTGTTCCCACGGACACCCTGCACTTTTCTTTTGTAGTGAGGCATCACCTTCCAATGGCAATAACCAATTGGTTAGAAATACCTCTCACCCTTTTGGAATCCTGCATCATATATATACCCTGTGAGTCCTGAACTCACTATAAAAATGAGGCACAATCATACCTCCTCCGCACTGCTCTGAACATAGCAACGGCCATCCCGGCCAGATTTCTGTGACAGAATCTATGGACACCCAAGGACCGCCCTCCCAAAGGCTGGGCATAAGAAGTATCTGCCTGTGACCTGATGTGAAAATGACTATTGAACTCTGCACCTGACATCACAATGCAGCACACTATAGACGCTTCCCTCCCATGGTCCCCAAGCAGGGCTGGACTGGGAACTAAAAGAGGCCCTGAAAATAATTACTGGGGACCAAAAGAGACCCTGGAAATAAAGTTCAAAGTGGTCCCAAATGACACATTTTCAGCAAGCCCAATGCTGTTCCTATGAGAACATTTGGAAATACCACACAAAAGAGGCCCAGGGTGCAGAGGCCTACCAGGAAATCTCCAGAGTTCCACCCATGCCCCCAAGATCAAATTACAACGGTGGTCTCACTTTAATAAATGATGCACAGTGTCATGACACCAAGGGTGTCACCTTATGTCAGAACAGATTTGATCAGTACCGAGTTCCTATCGAGATTAGCTGTTGTGCAAGAGGCATGATCATGTTCGAGACATTAGGGATAATAGAGAATTTACTAGAAAGAGAGAGAGAATAACATTCTTAATGATGCTATTTGAAAAGCTGACAATTATGTGACCAACTCAAGCCACACCCTAGCAGAGTTCACAGATTTGCACAAAGGTACAGGGGGTCACATTTCCGTTCTGAGAGAGTGAACTGTGACTGGACTTAAAGACACTGTTAATTCCTATTGTTGGCTGTCCCTTGGTCTGGAAACCAGGGCTTCCTTGTTCCTTCCTGTTTCCCTTTCACTTGCGATCGCCGTCCTCTTCACTGTAACATCAAATCAAGGCTGGTTACTTGTGCTCTTTTGGACGGTGGGTTTATGCTGCTCTCACAGAGCTAAATAGTATATTGACAGAGGACCTGTCTTCTGGGTCGGATGCTATGCAGCTAAACAGGCCAAGCCCTCCAAGACAATGGTATTATTGAGGGCCAACATTACGACCATGTCTTTTTTGATAATTTGTACACAGACATGTAGGTTTTCTTCGTTTGCATCAAGAAGTACATGGAGAAAACCTGTCCTATATCTGGGTGCCTGAGATGCTCCATGCAGCTATCTCGGTCAAAATTGTTGCAATTTCTTGGTTCAGATGTCCGAGGAGCTAACCCAACAGGCCAGAGTTTGCTAATTTTTTTGACCAATATGGGTTTGATTTCGAGTTTGGTGGCATTTCCTCTGGAAACACTGCCAAACAATACTGCTGTTAGTGCATGTAGTAAGCATTCTGTAACTTGAAGGGTCTGCATGATTTCAAGTCATGCAGAACCTTCAGTTATACCGTATTTTGGAGTCGCATAGGACTCACTGGGGAAATGGCATATCACATTGGTGCAGGCGAGTGTTCTGCCTGTGGTCCGCCGATGTCGTGGAAGCGGTGAAGGGCTGGACTGCCCTAACTGATATCTTGCTAAGTGACGGAGCAACGGAGTGCCATGTAAACAACAGTTTGCAGTAAGCACCAACTGCCCTTCTGCTAATGTAGGTAACAGTAGCAAGCGTGATCGTTAATTTGCAACCGCGCTTCCGTGACCCGAGAAAGTTCTCCACTTAAACTCCAGCCTGATGTAAGTGCGCACTGACTTCTTCTTGCTTGTCAGCTGACGGCAGCAGTAGTGAGTGTGCTCGTTAAACTATAACAGCACTTCTTAGCCCCTCCCCATGCTTACCACTCATTCATTGTTTCAATTTCAATTGGTGAAGAGAATATTTTGTGAAGAGAAAACTTGGGGCAATCGGAGAGAAAGGCGGTCTACAGTGTGAGAAACCTGAAGGTGTCTCACCCGCTAGTCCCCGGGAATCTGTCATGCAGGTGGCCATCACTATTGGATCAAGTCCTGGGGGTGGAAGAGTGCGGGAGGATCACCTGGGTGGGGGGTTTTTGGGGAGTGGAAGTGGGACACTGACAGGTGAGACAAGGTACCCCCTTCCTTATTACAGCTTTTCCCCACCCTACTCCGCAGGATATTTAAAAGCACTACACCCCCTTTTACTATGCAAACACTTTCTCGCACCGCGAAAGACAACGGCCTAACACCAGAGCCGTTTACCTGACATGTCCCAACACAAGGGTCAGGCAGAGTCAGGGAATTGCCGATAACTACGCACACCTGACGGCCCTTTCCCTTCCCCACAGGGATAAAAGGTGGAGCACGAGAGCACACTTTGAGCAAAGCCAAAAGCACGAGGAAGCAGCTATTCTGGGACAGCAGTACAAACGAAGCAGAAAGGCAGAGGAAACCCAAAGGACGACAAGGAGGGAATTGCCCTTGCCCTTTTCAAACCAGACCCGTAAAGCCTTCGATAAAAGAACAGTAAGACCGGGAATTGCATCTGGCGATTGGTGTGGCAGATGTCAACGGTACAGGGCCCTCCCGCAATGATAGCCGGGGCGTGGAAAAGAGCGTGCCACCATGGTACTGTCCTTGACCCCAGCGGAAGAAAAGCCAACGAGTTCAGCACAGTCTGTGAGTCGGAAGAAACTGATAGTAGAACGGACTGTGTTAAGCTCAAGGTTGCAGTTGCAACATTTACTTAAAGAAAAGAAGATAATAGAAAAAAGGTCTTTTGTAAACAACCAAGGTATTAGGGTTAGAGTGGTCCAGCGCTCATTCGAAAGACTCTAACGAATGCCCCGCTCCTGAAAAAGGAGGATATGTTGAACTGAGAAAAGTACAAGAACCAAGAGGCCCTTGTACAGTCGAACGTCTTTGACACGTGGTGAATTGAAAAGCTAACTGAACTGCATTGTGGTGACAAACGTGAACCCGACTGAGGGATGTCCACAGTGAGTTGTTGGTTTGTGAAAGGGATTGGAGCCCAGCTGAGGGGAATCCTTGGGTGAAGAGTCTGACGTGAAGATAAACAAAAGGAACTTTTGTTTGTTGTTTGTGATGCATCAGGCCCTCTGAAGCAAGAGACTTTGCATAAAGAGATTTGGGCAAACTGTAAACACGGGCTGGAGAAGCCACAGAAGTGTGCTGTGCTTGAGAGTCCTGCCTTGTCCCATGCTTCAAACGTGGGGAATGGAGACCCCGGCTATAACATCCTAACTTATCTCACCCATTTTTCAGTTTAATAAACACCCTTGAACTATGATCACTTGTGTCTGTCTTGCTTTGATACCATGCCTTCCTTAGAGCAGCGGAAAGGATTTGGGAGGGAGTGGAGGTGCTGACTTAAATGTTTTTTTCTAAAGGACCATGCCCACTTTCCACATATATGATAGTGTGAGACTGTGAAATACCACTAAAGTGGTGGTTTAAAGACCTCAACGACCTCATTGGGCCTCGTTACGCGGACGGCGGTAAACATGGCGCTATTAGCGCCATGGTTGCCGCTAGTATTTTACCGATTCCGCCTTGGTGAATGGGGGAATTACCGCCCCATTCCAAGGTTGGTTGGGCGGTAATTCCCCATTCACCAAGGCCCTTCCCCATTCCCATTTGAGACCTCATGGGGCTCAATGGGAATGGGGAAGGAGCAAATAATGGTACCGCTATTAGCGGTACCGTTATTTGCCCTGAAGTCCCTCAGCGGGTCCCTTCCTTAACGTGTGGTCTGGCCACACGTTAAGGATGGGACCCCCTGAGGGACCTCGTAGTATGGCGCTAAGGGATTACCGGCACCGGTGCCCTTACCGGTGCCGGTAATCCCTTAGCGCCATCCGTGTAATCAGGCCCATTGACTTTAACGACCTAAAGGCTCCATTATTTTGATAAAGGACCGCTTTTGCAACTTTTGTACATGGCCTATTAATTTTTACACGGAACTTGCATATCGAATTGAACAGTGAACAGTGAATTCTATCTAGTTTTAAATTCATCATCTTAATTTCCGATATTCATGAATTTATTTCTTCAGAAAATCTGTGTCTGTTCTATTGTGCTTGTAAACTTTCAATTTGTAACTTATTTGATCATTCTAGTAGCAACAATGAAGTCTTTTAGGTTCTGAGATCTTTTTAATCATTTGATTTTGCTCATACTAATTAATTGGGATTTTCCCATATTTTATTATTGCACCTTCTCCGGAGAGAATGGCAAAGCGTAAGGCAAAAGATGGGCAGCTAGCTGAATGAAAAGTAAAGAAGAGTAAGAATGCTCAGAATAGCCAGGGAGAGACAAATAACACCATGGGGTCACAACCTACATTGAATACCTATTTAAAGCAGAGGGCTGCCAAGATTGAGGAACGTATCTTGGACACAGAGAGGGCAATAGAATCAGTTTCTAATAGTGGGGTAGGAATTGCTAGACTTCTTTTGGGTACTGCTATAGTTCCCCCAGTGGCTCCCCATTGATAAACTTCGATCAGCAGGAGCGGGCACCCAAAGTAATGGCAGTAGGCACTATTGAGACGGTGCACATGAAACTTCCACCTGGTTCCTTAATCACACCTAGTGGTCAGCGGGAGATGGGAATTATTGAGGTGGAAGAAGATAGTATTGGGTCTCCAAGTACACAGGGGGATATTAGTTCCACCTCGGTATCCAGTGATTTTAAGTTACTGGAGGAAGCCCTGGGTAGGAAATTAAGTCCCCTCATAGATGATACACACTCAATAAAAAAAAATATTCAATACTTCCATTGTAATTTTGGATGACATCATTAGGGGGATAAAAAAAAGGACTCACTAGAGCTAAAACAAGTAACTCCTGGTTTAGGCTCCATTGCCACTATACAGGGTACATCATGAGGGATAAAGCTGCCATTGGTGTGGGAGGACGGTGGGAAACTCATAAATCCAATACAAAGCCCTCTTGCATTAAAGCTGATCTATGCCCACATAGAGGGCTGGAGCAGCTAACCACCCAAAGCTACCCCCGAACACAAGAAATACATCTATGGAGGGGAACCAGATAGTCATTGATCTCCCATCAGCTGCAGCTCCGTTGGTTGGGGTGATTATTGATATCCCCCCATTGGTGGGCAGATTAGAAGAGACACCTATCTCATTAATTAATAAAGCAAGCCACTGGATATATACCCGTCTAGCAGGCCCCAAAATTAACCCCTGTTTCATTCTAATGGCCAGAAGAATGCCAGACAGACAGAAAAAACAGTGAAGGGGTATTGTGTGATTGTTACGATGTCTACCCCAGCTGCTCTAACGTATTTGGTGAATGCAGTAAAATATAGTTGCAAGTGGGGGGACAATCAGATTCATGATATGATATGGTATGGCATTTATGACGCGCCTATACACAAGTGTTTCAAGGCGCGACGAGGCAAGGGAGGGGAACAAAGGGAGGACGGACAACAATCCTGCTATGCCAGGTGTCATTCAGATTGCGCAAGTGCGTGGGAAGGGATCAGGGACAGTACAGTACATGAGAAAGATGATAACAATAGTTAGTAAACGGCCAGCAAGTGGCAAGTGCATGGGTAAGCGTGGGCAACATCAGGTGTCAAGGGCAGGTATGGGGACTGTAGGGATACAGAACAGTCCCCAAGTGCAGGGGTTGCCAGGTGGGCAGTGCAGGTGTGTGACACTGGCAGGGGAAGGCCTGGGCCCGAGGTCAGAGGGTATCCAGGTACCCAGTGCAGTTCCGGTTACAGCCAGGAGGTCAGCAGAGGAGAGGAGGAGAAAAAGCAGAAGCAAAGAGAAAGGTTTTGAGGTGCTTCCGGAACCGGAGATGTTTCTCCTCAAGTTTTAGGGAGGCAGGGAGGCTTTTCCAGAGGGAGGCACCAGCCGAAGAAAGAGATCTACCACCAACTTGTTGCTTGGAGAGGCGACTGACCCTGAGGGAGTTGGAGGCAGATGAGCAAAGAGCTCGAGAGGGAAGATATTTAGGAAGAGAGAGTTGAAGGTATTGAGGCTCCAGGTCCCAGAAGGCCTTGTGAACGATGCAGAGGGTTTTAAACTTAATCCTCGCAGCCACTGGGAGCCAGTGTAGAGATTTCAGTCCTGGAGAGATACGATCCCTGGGCTTGAGGCCAAAGAAAAGTCTTGCAGTCCTGTTCTGGATAAGTTGCAGAGGGCAAAGAGTAGAAGCAGGCAGATTTAGAAAGAGGCTGTTGCAATAGTCCAGCCTAGAGAGAACCATGGCTCTGGAGACGGTGAGCTTCTGGGTGAAGGAGAGGAAAGGAAGAATACCTCTAGGCATAGGTGCAGCTGGTAGTGTGACTTCTTAGAGACATCAGAGATTTGAGGAGAGAAGGAGAGTGTGGAGTCGAAGATGACCCCAAGGTTTTTAGCCTTGCAGGTGGGAGCAGGGGGGGCAAGAGAGACCGGCCAGAGAGCTCCAGGGAAGGAGGGAGCGAGTGAGCCAATGAGGAGAATCTCAGTCTTTGTCATACCGCCGAGTTCCTGGCGTCTATGGAGCCGCTGGCGACGCGGAACCTAGCTTCGTTCGCTTCGGCCACGCCGCCTATTTCGTGGTTCCCTTTTGCTGATTCCGATTGGCTAGACGCTCCGCGGCCCGGTGTTTTAACCGGCCACTTCCGGGTCACGGACGCGTTGCAACGCTTCCGGTTTCGTCCGTAGGCTGTGCTGCTTCTACCTGTGGCTTTCGTGCTGCTCTCTCGCTTGCTGCTGGTCGGGTCCTCGTACCCTGTCTATCCTTTCTGTTATTCTTTCCGCTGTACCTGTCTGCCTTTCCCTTTCTCTTTTGGTCCGCAGTATTCTCCCTTGCCCTCCTTCCATCTTGCTTCCCCTCCCACCTTCCCATCTTCACTTACCGCTTTTTTCCTTTTCCGGTCTGTTACTCTCTCCGCTCTTCCTTCGCCTACCTTCAGCATTGCTTCTGTGACCTCCCGTGTACCAGACTCCGGCCTGTTCCCCTGGACTGCCTTTGCTTGCTGCATTAGTACTTCCTCACTTAGCCTGTGTACCAGTTCCTCGGACCTCTTAATGGACTGCCTGTGTTTTCTGAGTCTTCACTCCACGTGTTGTCTCCAGCCACTGCTACCAAATCTTACCTTATAAGAACTCCTGGTTCCACATCTCCAAGACACCCAACGATACTACAGGGGTTTTTTGTGCCTAAGGCTTTTTCCCCTCTTGGTCGATCCCGGGGGTGGGCCCCCTGTTCTCCCTTCTTGGGGAGCACGGTGGCTTCCTTCCGGGGTCGTCCCTATCTTCATAAAAAAAAGGTGTCTACTCGAAGAAAAGAAAAGAAGGGTTCTTGGAAGGAAGAAGAAGGTGAGGAGTCGGGGGAGGGGGAGATTTCAGAAGCTACACTTTCGGACGAAGATATCACCGATCCCGGTGACAGTTTGCAACGCCAAAAAGAGATGGCCACCCCACAGCAGGTACAAGAACTCGTAGCCGCTGTACAAAGTCTAAGTCTAGAGATGCAGAACCTTAAGACTGCTAACGCCACCCTTCAACAGCGTATGACGGACAGAGAAAGACCTTTAGCCGATTTACCTCCACTTCCCCTAGTATCAGGGAAGTTTGATGGATCCCCAAAGAAGGTTAAAGAATTTCTGGACGCATGCAATCTTCATTTTACCTTTCGCCCTCAGACCTTCGCCTCAGATCACGCCAAGGTGGGGTTTATGATCACCCACATGATCGGAAATGCCCTGGCTTGGGCTACCCCTCTAGTAAACCAGTCAGACCCGGTTTTACAGGACTACAATGCCTTTAAGGCCCTGATTCAACAAACCTTTTTGCGAACAGAGAGTACATACTTGGCCTCGGAGGACCTCCTTGACATCCGTCAAGGGAATTCTGATTTACTGACCTACATCACCACTTTCAAACAGGTGGCTGCAGAGGCAGGTTGGCAGGAACAGGCTCAGTATGCCATATTTCGGCGAGGTTTAAGGGAGGAATTGAAGGACGAACTTGCCCGAATAGAAAGACCGGCGTCTTTCGCCGAACTTCTGACAGCTACCCTCCGAATTGACTTCAGGATGACGGAAAGACGTCAAGAAAAGAGGAAAAACAGGCTAAGCGTACCCCCTCCCATGGAGACTCCTTCACCAGCGTCCATACCCTTCCAACGGACAACTAAAGAAGAACCCATGCAGATTGGAACCACCAGAGCCCCACTGACACCGGAAGAAAGGAAACGGCGCAGGGAGGGTTCCTTGTGCATGTACTGTGGATCTTCATTACATTTATTAAGAGATTGTCCGGAAGTACCACCCAGAAGATCGGGAAACGCTCGCCCTCGGTAAGCATTGGGACGCATTACCGAGGGGCTGCTTTTAGTCCCTACGCACCACTTTCTGTATCCTCTACAGAAACATCTGAGGACTCCCGGTTGATGGTGCTCACAGTTTCTCTCAGAGTAGGCCCCAAAGAAGTAACCGCTTTAGCACTACTCGACTGTGGAGCAGCAGGAAACTTCATGGATACCCATTGGGCAGAACGACATGGAGTCAAGAGGATAGCCAAAAACGAAGATCAAAAGGTGGAAGGAGTTGATGGCGAACCTTTGAGCTCGGGTTTGATCACTCATACCACTAAAGCACTTACTTTATCCATCCAACAACACACCGAAAGTATCACATTCGATATTATCAGAGCTGCTCACTTCCCTCTTATCCTGGGTATCTGTTGGTTACGCAGACACAACCCCTGTATAGACTGGTCTAGAAACCTACTTAGCTTTCAGTCCTCACTATGCAAATCGGAATGTTTGCCAGAACCAAGATTCGAGACCGTCAAGACCACTAATAGCTGCGAAGTCAAAACGGTGCACTGTCTTCCCCACTACCTGAAGGAGTTCAATGAAGTGGCAACTGAAAAGATACCCGTAGAGCTCCCTCCTCACCGGCCTGAAGACTGTTGCATCGATCTCACCCCAGGTGCATTGGTACCCTTCGGTAGGATGTTTCCACTATCATTAGAAGAAAAACAATACCTCCGAAAGTACCTGGACAGCAACATGGAGAACGGGCTAATTAGGCCTTCCAAGTCCCCTGCAGGGGCATCACTGTTCTTCATCTCAAAAAAAGATTCTAAGGAGTTGAGGCCGTGTATAGACTATCGCGGCCTAAACAAGGTTACCATAAAGGACCGGTATCCTATGCCATTGATAACCGATATCCTACAAGCTGTACAGGGTGCTACCATCTTTACCAAACTCGACCTGAGGAATGCGTATCACTTACTCCGGGTGCAGAAAGGAGATGAATGGAAGACAGCATTCCGGACTCCTTTCGGACTTTTTGAATACCAGGTAATGCCGTTCGGATTGGTAAATGCCCCGTCGGTATTCCAACGATTTATGGACAGACTATTCTCAGATCTCCTGTGCCAAACCACATTGGTTTATTTAGATGACATACTGATATACTCTCGTACACCTGAAGACCATGTGGAACATGTTAGGGAAGTATTCAGAAGACTACAGAGAAACCAGTTGTCGGTTAAACTCACCAAATGTGTGTTCTCAGCCTCCTCCATTCCTTATTTAGGATACATTCTGTCAGATCACGGAATCTCCATGGATCCAAATAAGGTGTCTTCCATCCTTGAATGGCCCTCACCCACCTCAGTCAAAGAGATACAAAAATTCCTGGGGTTAGCAAACTTCTACCGGAGATTCATCCCAAATTTCTCTCAAAAGATATTACCCATCACCTCGCTCTTAAAGAAATCTGCAACTCCATTTAAATGGACAACGGAGGCAGAAGACAGCTTTGGTACTCTTAAAGAAGCCTTCTGTTCAGCACCCATTTTACAACAACCAAACCAACATCTACCCTTCATTCTAGAGACGGACGCTTCTTCAGCCGCAATAGGGGCTGTGCTTCTTCAAGAAATTCAGGGCACAGAACATCCGGTGGCTTATTTCTCGAAGACCCTAAACTCCAGCCAAAGGAACTACTCGGTTATTGAGCGAGAACTTCTAGCCATGAAAGCGGCCTGTGTAGAATGGCGTCATCTACTTCAAGGAGGAAGGTTCCCGTTCACCATAAGGACTGATCATAAGAACTTACAGGTTCTCAAACAGTTCGAGTGTTACAATACTCGACAGGCCCGATGGGCTCACTTCTTCGCCCAATTCGAATTCAACATAACTTACATCCCGGGAAAAAATAATGTTGTAGCCGACTCTCTTTCCCGCCGGTGTGATTACGTGTCAGAGTCAGAGACGAATCTTGAACGGATGTTTCCCCAGTCCAGGACTATCGGAATAATTTCTAAATTCCTTCAACAGGTACAGGAGGATTCTGGAGGTCGTTTTGAAATTGAAAAACACTCTAAAGATCTGGCCTATGAAATCAGGAACGGTCTTTACCTAGTAGGAGGAAAACTTTATCTACCCACTCCGGCTTTTCGTAGAACCGCACTTGTCTGGTGTCATGACTCTAAACTAGGAGGACACAGGGGTGTGGCTGGTACTCATGACTATCTTCAAAGACATTTCTATTGGCCTACAATAAGAAAGGATGTAGAGCAGTACGTTCAGTCATGCATCATCTGTCTGAGGAGTAAATCATCCCGAAAAAGACCAATTGGTCTACTGGAACCTAATGCTGTACCCAAGGGTCCCTGGAGCACAATTTCAACAGATTTCATAGTGGATTTACCTCCGTCTGAAGGATGCACCTGTGTCATGGTAGTAGTGGATTCATTTACCAAATTGGCTCACTTCTCCCCATTACCTGGCGTCCCTACGGCAGCCAAGATGGCGGAAGTGTTTCTCCAAGACATATTCCGGTTACACGGTCTACCTAACAAGATTATTTCAGACCGGGGTAGTCAGTACACCTCCCAGTTCTGGAAGGCCCTGTGTAGCAGACTAGGTATTGAAAGAGCTCTCACCTCTGGATTCCATCCACAATCCAATGGGCAAACTGAACGTTTGAACGGAACCCTGGAGCAGTACTTAAGATGCTTTATCAACAACCAACAAGACAACTGGTGCACACTACTCCCTCTAGCTGAATTCTCTTATAATAACTCCACACATGCAGCTCTGGGGTTCAGCCCTTTTTTTGGTACTTATGGTTTTCACCCTCGCTCCATTCTTCCTGTCTCGGGCCTTTCTACTAACGTACCTTCAGTAGATTCTTCACTCTCCCTCCTTAGAGAGACACACAAGAAGGTAGAAGAAGGCCTTAAGTCAGCCCAAGCCCGATATTGCATTCAAGCCAATAAACATCGTAGACCTGTACCAGGATGGGATGTGGGTACCCAAGTTATGCTCTCCACTAGATATTTACCTCGTTGGGTACATCCCTCCAAGTTATCTCCAAAATATCTAGGGCCATATGAGATCATACAGAAAATCAATCCTGTGGCTTTTCGCCTAAGACTACCCAATAACCTAAAAAGGGTACACCCTGTTTTCCATGCTTCCCAACTTAAGTCATTTCATGCTGATACATGGGCACGACAGGTTAGACAGACTCCTATTCCCCAGGGTTCCACTCGAGCTGAATATGAGGTCGCCCAACTCTGTGACTCCAGGTATCATAAGGGCAGGCTGGAATATTTGGTTAAGTGGAAGGGCTACCCTTCTTCGGAAAACTCTTGGGAACCCATCTCACACATTAATGCTCCTGTCCTACTTCGCAAATACCACTTTTTCCATCCAGGGAAACCCGGAGGAGGAGCGTATAGGAGGGGGCATACTGTCATACCGCCGAGTTCCTGGCGTCTATGGAGCCGCTGGCGACGCGGAACCTAGCTTCGTTCGCTTCGGCCACGCCCCCTATTTCCTGGTTCCCTTTTGCTGATTCCGATTGGCTAGACGCTCCGCGGCCCGGTGTTTTAACCGGCCACTTCCGGGTCACGGACGCGTTGCAACGCTTCCGGTTTCGTCCGTAGGCTGTGCTGCTTCTACCTGTGGCTTTCGTGCTGCTCTCTCGCTTGCTGCTGGTCGGGTCCTCGTACCCTGTCTATCCTTTCTGTTATTCTTTCCGCTGTACCTGTCTGCCTTTCCCTTTCTCTTTTGGTCCGCAGTATTCTCCCTTGCCCTCCTTCCATCTTGCTTCCCCTCCCACCTTCCCATCTTCACTTACCGCTTTTTTCCTTTTCCGGTCTGTTACTCTCTCCGCTCTTCCTTCGCCTACCTTCAGCATTGCTTCTGTGACCTCCCGTGTACCAGACTCCGGCCTGTTCCCCTGGACTGCCTTTGCTTGCTGCATTAGTACTTCCTCACTTAGCCTGTGTACCAGTTCCTCGGACCTCTTAATGGACTGCCTGTGTTTTCTGAGTCTTCACTCCACGTGTTGTCTCCAGCCACTGCTACCAAATCTTACCTTATAAGAACTCCTGGTTCCACATCTCCAAGACACCCAACGATACTACAGGGGTTTTTTGTGCCTAAGGCTTTTTCCCCTCTTGGTCGATCCCGGGGGTGGGCCCCCTGTTCTCCCTTCTTGGGGAGCACGGTGGCTTCCTTCCGGGGTCTCCCTATCTTCATAAAAAAAAGGTGTCTACTCGAAGAAAAGAAAAGAAGGGTTCTTGGAAGGAAGAAGAAGGTGAGGAGTCGGGGGAGGGGGAGATTTCAGAAGCTACACTTTCGGACGAAGATATCACCGATCCCGGTGACAGTCTTACTGGCATTAAGGCAGAGGTCATTGGCAGCATAACACTCCTGGATGGCAGACAGACAGTCAGAGATGAGGGAAGGAGAGGAGGAGGCCGAGAGTAGCCTAAAGATGAGCTGGGTGTCATCCACATAGCACTGAAAGTTGGGTCAGTGAGCGGCGATGCGGTGGGCAAGGAGTGCCAGGTATTGGTTGAACAGCCAGGGAGAGAGATTAGACCCCTGGGGGACACCACAGGTAAAGAAAAAGATAGCGGAGAGGAAGGACCCAAGTTGGACCTGGGAGGGTCGGTCGGAGAGGAAAGAAGTCAGCCACGCCAGAGCCTGACCAGTGATACCCAAGTTATCACAGAGACGGTTGAGCAGGATGGCATGGTTGACAGTGTCAAAGGCAGACAATAGATCAATTTGTCCCACTTGCCTTTTTTACCCATTCCAACAGGGAGGTGGCTATTCCATGGCACCCCAAACGAAGGCAGATGAAAGAGCAAGGACTCTGAACAGCATCAGGGGATGGGGCATGAGGTGGGATAATGTCATAAAAAAAAAACATGGGACCACCAAGGGGCATGAACAAGTATGTGGGAGGGGAGCGGTTATAACATTCAATTGGTTTGAAGTTTTCTCTACTATTGAGGAACTAGATTGACTAGAGACTGCCCCACTAGAGACCATCAGTCAACAGATACTGGCAACAAACCCTATGGTTCATAATTCTGAATCACAAGTGATTGGTCCCACTGTAGCACATTCTGTTGCTATCCTTAGCTGGAATATAGCAGGGGCTAGCTCTAAATTTAGGGACCCTGACATATTGGCTTATATGAAACAACAAGACATCCTATTACAGGAAAAATGGGCTTTGGAGGAGCTGCTGATAGATGGGTTTGTGTAATTCTCAGCTCCGGCAAGTAAAATCAAAGGAGGGTGTTGCTATGGGTGTGTAGCGATACTGATTAAGGCATCTATGACTTATCGTATTAATGTTATAGATACCTGTACATATTGTATACAATATATCACAATGTCCCCTAACCACTGTGATCACCTGCTGATTGTGAAATTCTACAACAGTCGCCACATATCTGAATCTAACAGGCTCGGGTTGTTCAAAGATCTGGTGGAAGGGACTATGCTAGATAAATTAGACCACCAGACAGTGTTACTAATGGGAGGAGGCTTTAAAATTAAACTGGGGAATGGGATCCCAGGGGGCTTGTTTAATATACTTTGATGATGCCGCTTACCGCATCATACACCCACAGGATGATGGATCTTCGGGTTTGCCCCAAGGGCTTACAAGTTGGATTGTGGCTATTGAAATGGGGATTTCGGGATTGCGTTCCCTGAATGGACACGTTGCACCTGACGTAACAGGGGCAGTGACTTTTAGAAATACTCAGGGGTCTTCTGCAATTGATTACCTTTGTATGCATGTTCACCATTGGCACTTGATAAAAGAATTTGAGGTGATACAGGAAATGTGCAGCGATCATTTCCCGCTGATAATAGGTTAATCCACACTGTAAAAGAAGAATGAAATGGGCTAAGTGGAAACCGATGTTTCACCAGGAACTTGTTTCTGCCAACTTGCACCTGATTCTCCACATTCTTGATGACACCAAGCCCACAGAATTGGTGGTGGAATTGTTGATGGAATTGATGGGGTCTCTAACTAATACTTTGGAGTATGATTTTAAACACAGAAAAATTGGGGAGAAAAGCTGGTTCAATGAAGAATGCAAAACATCAAAGAGAAATCTGTTGAAGGTATTGAAGGAACCGGATAGCTGCAGAGGGGAGAACATTAGGGTCAGGGCGGAATACAAAATGGTTGTAAAAGTTAGGAGGGAGTCTTTGGAAAATCAAGCAGGGGAAGATCTACTTACAGCTGTTTCCTCTAATGGCTCCAAAAGGTTTTGGGGGTTTGTAGCAAGAGGCCCCCCTTACAGGAGCAAGTTAAATTTGAAGGAAACACATGTGGAGGTAAAGGCCTGGGTGGATCGCTTCTCATCCTTGTATGGGGCAATGTTGTTAAGACCACCCCTGGGGAGCATGGCTCAATGGTTTACTTTTCCATAAAGGGAGTGAAGGCTGTAATTGACCAACAAGCACTTAATCACGCCCCAAGCTCAGATGCGGTCCCAGCAGACCTCTACAAAGTGGTGGTAGATCTATGGGCACCTTTGTTGACCATTTGTTTCAACGCGTTTCTCCAATTAAAGGAACTCCCACATTCTTGGAAAAGTCCTATTTTCTAGAAGGTGATTGTAAGAGCCTTTTGGCCCACAGACCCATATCGCTCACCTCTTTCAAAATCTTTGGGCTTATTGTACTGGGTCACATGGAGGATTGGATCTCGAAGGTACTCGGTGCTCGCAGATGTCCAATATGGTTTTAGACCCCCCGTGGCAACCCATGATCAGGCTTTGAATGTATATTTGGTGGGGCACAATCTGTGTTTTTTAAGGGTGAACCAATTTACCTGGCTTTCATGGACCTAAGCACTGCCTTTGACAAGGTAAACAGAGATAAACTCTGGTCGGTACTTGGGCCCATGGGTTGCCTAGCTGGGATATTAAGGGTCCTGCAGTTGATACATGAATGTACCAAGGCCTGTGTTTGTATTGGGGAACAGAGTCAGTGCACTGGATATTTTGAAGTCAATACAGGAGTTTGTCAGGGTTGTGTCCTGGCACCGGTCCTGTTTACTTTATATATAAATGATCTGTACAGGGCCCTTGTTGACTCAAACGCAGATTACCCCCGTGTTGGTAACACACCGTTCCCTGTGTTAGCCCATGCTGACGATACAGTGATCATTGCTCGGATACCAAACGCCTTTCAGAGACTGATTACTATGTTTACAGATTTCATGACTACTTTGGACTTGAAAATCCACAAGTCTACTGTCATGGCCGGCGCTGACGGGCATAAAAAGAAAATAGAAATGTTTAAGATGTATAGCAATGGTTCTGTAATTCTGCGTATGAAAGAGTTTGATTATTTGGGAATTCGGTTTTTGGAAAATTGGAAGAGCACAGCACATACACATAAACAAAGAAATAAGATGAGCCAGGCATGGGGGTGGGGGGGTGTGTTGCTTTATGCAATTGTGCCAGGGGAAACCTCTTGACCTGATGATGAAAGTATATGATGCACAAACAAGGGCAGCGACCAATTATGGGGCTTCACTCTGGGGGTTTACGAAAATGCTTCTTCATTACAGACTGTAGAAAATAAAGTCTTTAACAAAATATTGTGTTTCCGTGTTCGACCCTGACCTTAGCAAAATGTGTGGCAGATGAAGGGTACCAGGCTCCATCATTACACTGGCTCAGCATTTGCTCAAAGCCCAGAGCATTTGTAACACTAGACATTATTCGAGCCATAAGGTGTAGTGATGCTTGGAGAAAGATACCCTGGCTGAAGTTTATTTCTCTTTGCACGACTCAGTTAAATGACCCAAAGCCTTTTCCCAAAAACGAACCTGTTGAGCCAGGGGTGTTGTGTACGTAGTACACGATGCGCGCATGCGCGGCCCGCGGGGCCGGCACATGCGCGTGGAGTTTGCGCCGGAGCACCGGAACACACAGACGTCTCCGGCGTGCGTTCTTGCGCGCCCGCCCGCGCGCGCTGGTACTCAGACCCTGGGGGGCCCGCAAGCCATCACTGGGCTTACCCAGGTCTCAACACTGGCGACGAAGGTGGTACGGATCACTTCCCTGCTCCGACAGCCTCGGAGAGACGGAAAGCTCTTCCGTATCACGGACCCGCGGAGTGCCGGCGGCCATTTTGTTTTCGCTCGCTCCTCTCTTCACACACAGCTGCAGTGGTTGCGGCCCGAGAGGGTGCTCGTGCGCCACCTGCCAGCTGTGTTTTGGGGAATATAACCTAATTTTTGGAACTCCCACAGTCCTGCAGGCGCAGGGCTGTGGCATTAAAGAAGAAAGAAGTGGGTTTCTACACCCCAGCACTACTACAAGCCCAGGACAAGACGCCCATCATTCTAGGAATAGATAACTGTGAGTACGTGACGCAGAAATGGGCGAAGAGACTGATGATGAAGGTGCCATAGCCCCAATCCCGCGCAGATCTCGCAGCTCCCTGGCCCCCATGCCTGAATTCGATACTACTGGCCCCCCTTCCAAACTGGACCCGAAGTGGCTGCTGTGGGTCAAGAGGCTAGATATGTTCTTCAGGGCATCTGGGGTGAATGATGATGACACCAAAATCGCGACTATGATCTACTCGGCAGGCGCGTAAGTCCACAAAATCTACGATTCCCTCGTCATCCCCGTGGTCACGTATGACGCAGTCAAACAGGCACTCAAAGACCATTTTCTCCCCATGGCAAATGTGGATTTTGATAGATTTGTCATGGGCGCCGAAAGGAAACTAGACGACGAACCTCTAGACAAATTCTGTGCCCGTCTGAGGCACCTGGCGACCTCCTGCAGATGGGTCAATGAGGAAGAAATGGTCCGCAACCAGCTATTGCAGGGGTGCAGCTCCGGCAAACTTAGAAGGCAAGTACTGAGAGAACCTGGTCTGACCCTCCAGCAAATTTTGGACCTGGGAAGAGCACATGAGCTGGCAGAAACCAGAGGTGCGAAAATGGACGCTGCCACGCGACTGAAGAATGATGAAGACGCATTCGCTGTGGGACGTTCAGCAACGGGAAGGTCGAAATGGGCGCCGAGAAGGCCTGATACCCCGCCCACACTAGGCAACGCCTCATCTTGCTCCTACTGTGGATATGATCTTCCCCACGGAGGAGAATGCCCAGCTAAGTCAAGAACATGCGGCCGGTGTGGCACACCAGGGCACTATGCAAGGATGTGCCGGGCTGCCGCCCCTGTAGCGGCTGGAAGAGGACCGGAGAGAGTGGGACGTGGAGGCGCTCGCAGAGTGAGAGGCATCTCATCGATCAATCAGGGTCTGCAAGACCTGGACATCGCAGAAGAGGAGGAGGAGGAGGAAGAGATCTTCTTCATTTCCAGCATTGTGAAAGGTCCTCGCACGAGACGCCAACCCACATGCACTGTTAACATCGATGACGTCCCCACCCCCATTCTCATAGATACTGGGGCTTCGATCTGTGTGCTGGCCACCAAACATTATGAGGCCCTGCCTGGCCCACCGGAGCTGTCAGCGTCCACGGCGCGAATATATGCCTTCGGAGGGGAAACACCTCTACCCATCCAAGGTGTGTTTGTAGCCCTGGTTTCTCATGGACATAACACTATCAAAGCGAGGTTCTTTGTCACCAGCGTCAGCCCACATTCCCTGTTGAGCTGTGCGGCATCAGAAGCACTCGACATTGTCCACTTCTCGTTTGGAGTATACCATGCCGATCTGAAAAGCATTCTACACAGATTTGAAACTCTCTTCAAGGGCATTGGAAAGCTGAAAGCAGAGCCCATACGCTTACATATCGACAAGTCCGTGAGGCCGACGGCCCTCAAACATCGCTGGATTCCTTTCCACTTAAGAGCCCAAGTGGAGGAGGAATTGCAGCAGCTGGTCGACCGGGACATCATTGAAAGAGTGGAAGGCCCCACCCCTTGGGTTTTGCCTATCGTAGTGGCCCCAAAGCCGAAGCAACCGGGGGCAGTACGCATTTGCGTGGACATGAGACTCCCAAATGCCGCCATCAAAAGGGAGCGTCACCTCACACCCACTCTAGATGACATCGTCGGAGAACTCCAAGGTGCCAAAGTCTTCTCTAAACTGGACCTCAGGTCTGGGTATCACCAGCTAGAGTTACACCCCGAGTCGAGGTACATTACGACATTCACTACTCACGAGGGGCTGTACCAGTACAAAAGACTAAACTTCGGAATATCGTCCGCAGCAGAGGTTTTCCAAAACGCCATCAGAGGAGCCCTGTCCGGACTGAAAGGAGTCATTAACATGTCCGACGACATCTTAGTCTTTGCCAGGTCGGAAATTGAACATCTTAAACGGCTAGAGAACACTTTTGAGAGGCTACAGGCGGTGGGTTTAACCCTGCACCAAGAAAAGTGCGAATTCCTAAAAGACCGACTAGAATTCTTTGGTTTCACCTTCCATGCTGGGGGCATATCCCCGGATCCTGGAAAAGTGAAGGACATTAGAGACGCACCTCCACCCACATCACCGGCAGAAGTTCGGAGCTTCTTAGGGATGGTCAACTACTGCGGCCGTTTTATCAAGGACTTAGCCTCTCTGTCGGAACCTCTGAGGGCACTCACCAGGAACGACTTAGCCTGGCAGTGGACTGAGAATGAACAACGATCCTTCAAGGCCATCAAAGAAGCCCTGTCAGAGCAGGAAACAATGGCCGATTTCAATCCCAGCCGGGAATCGGAGATTGTGGTCGATGCCAGCCCAGTGGGACTGGGGGCAGTCCTCATGCAGGCAGACAAACTAGGGGTCATGAGGCCCATAGCATATGCCAGCAAAGCCCTCACCGACACGGAGAAGAGATATTCCCAGATAGAAAGGGAGGCCCTCGCCATCCTGTGCGGGTGCAAACACTTCAGAATCTACATCCTCGGCAAACCTGTCGTCGTGATAACGGACCATAAACCCCTGATTCCTATTTTGTCAGGAACATCATCCATGCCGCCACCCCGCATCGAGAGATGGATGCTATCCCTCATGGAATACGGCGTCAAGCTAGTATACCGCCCAGGTACACAAAACCCAGCCGACTATCTTTCTCGTCATCCAGGCACGAGGGATACCCAGAGTCCCGCGGAGATGACTGACACTGGGGACGCCGTACACCTCGTCATTGAATCGGCCCTGCCCGTGGCCTTATCGAGTCAGGACATTGCGGACGACTCGAACTCCGACGAGGCGTTCCTGAGGGTGAAAAGGGCGGTGGCCACCGGAGAGTGGAAGGAAATCCTTTTGAACAACGCCAGGAGGAACCCGGAGGTGCAAAGGGATCTGCAACTGCTGTGGAAAGCTCGACACGAGCTCTCGGTGTCCACGGACGGTCTGTTGCTGAGAGGGCACCAGATCGTGATACCCAGGTCATTGGTCATGAGAGTCCTCCAGTTGGCCCACACAGGGCACCAAGGTATGGCCAAGATGAAGGCACGCCCCAGGCTGAAGGTCTGGTTCCCTGATCTGGAGCACAGGGTGGCCGAGTTTGTGAGGACCTGCATTCCCTGCCAAGCCACGAGTCCTGTGGAAAGGGGCCCACCCATTCGGGCCATGGAGCGGAGTGACGTACCATAGGGAACGGTGCACGCAGACTTCGGCTCGACCGGAAGGGGCCTATATTTCCTGGTGGTCACGGACCAGTGGCCGAGGTATTCGGAGGTGGAGCTGGTGGAAAATTTTCGCCACCCATGGGTTCCCCTTTGAGATCTGCTCAGACAACGGAGCACCGTTCCAAGGGCAGCGGTTTGCTAGGTACTGCGAAGAACGAGGCATAAAGCACCGGAAGGTAACCCCGCTATGTCCAAGGGCCAATGGAGAGGTTGAGCAATTCATGCGGACACTGAACAAGATTTTTCGAATTTCTGTCAATGGAGGGGAGGACCTACGACACAATCTGATTGACTTTCATCGTGAATACCGGTCCACCCCACATCGTTCCACCGGAATCGCACCCGCCGAGGCGCTGTTCAGGCGAATACCCAGAGGGCTGATACCCAAAGCGGGAGACAGACACCCAGGTGTGATCGATAGCGCACGGGTGACAGCAGACAGAGCAGCGAGAAACGAGAACGAAACAACAAGGCGGAGGCTGCCTGAAAGGGAGATATCGGTAGGAGACACCGTCCTAGTCCGGAACAGGAAACCGGAAGGAAAACTCTTGATGACTTACGAAACCCAACCAATGGGAGTCACTCATGTCAAAGGGTCAATGGTCACAGCTGCGAATGCGCGGGGTACAGTAACCAGAAACGTATCCTTCTTCAAGCGCATAGGACCTATGGCAGCGGAAGAAGAAACCAATCCTGACCAAGGACAAGCAGCAGAGGCGCCGCGTGGAGGCGGTGAACCGCCAGAGGACCCCGGGGGACCAGAGAACCCCGAGGGAGGTTCACCCAGGTACCCGCGCAGGGAAGGACGTCGCCCACCGCAAAGATTCCAGGATTTCATCATGGACTCAGTGGCATGAGTAACAAGCCCTGTTAAGTACAGTTTGATTTGAGCCACGTTGGCTCCCCTGTTTAATGTGTTTGTTGTTTGGGGGGAAAAGGAGGGATGTTGTGTACGTAGTACACGAAGCGCGCATGCGCGGCCCGCAGGGCCGGCGCATGCGCGTGGAGTTAATAAAGGCAGTGCCCGGGCAGTTCGCGCCGGAGCACCGGAACACACAGACGTCTCCGGCGTGCGTTCTTGCGCGCCCGCCCGCGCGCGCTGGTACTCAGACCCTGGGGGACCCGCACGCCATCACTGGGCTTACCGAGGTCTCAACAAGGGGGAGAGGAATGTCTACAAAATGAGGTTTTGCATTCTAAGCAAGGAGAGACGTGAATCAATGGGGCTCTCACTGGTTTCAAATAAAAAACATGCTATTGTGACCAAAGTAGAATCTCTGCAACCCTACCTGACCTGACCCAATAGATCACTGGGTTGTAACCAGAGCTCGATTTGATCTTCTTCTGCTGTGAGCCAACACAGCGAATTGACAGGGTTGTGTGCAGGACTCAGCATGCCCTTGCTGTAACTCAGCAGCTGAAAGTCTTTTGCGTTTTGTTTTGCTCTGCCCGTACTATAGGGAACTGAGAAGGCAAACAATTATTCCGATATTGAAACAAGAAACATGTACTCAATGTCGGCGGCATTCACCCTTTCTATTACAGGCAGAACCACTTTTTGTTGCTTGGGCATTTCGAAATTATTTAAGGAGGGCCTGGAGTGCAAGGAAAGGTTGCTTGGGGAATGTTGTTTCAACTGATTATATGAATGGGAATATCTTAGGCAGTGTGTAGCTTATAGCCCTTATGACCTATGTGTTATTTATTGTATGAATTGATTTTTAATGTTGACCTCTTGCTGCTATTTTATTGTGTACAATGTTTAATGGATTTTATCCGAAAAAACTTACTTTGATGATGATGGGTGAATACTTTGGAGGTTACCACCTCCACACAAAAGCAGGGAGAATTGAAGAGCATCAGTGTTTTTTTTTATCAAAGATTTTATTGGTGTTCAAGGTTAAAACATCATTACAAACATCTCTCAACATTCCAGGGAGGGGGCATGGGAGGGGGAGAGAAAGAGGGGGGAGGGGAAGGGGGAAGTGCCAAGGAAGGGGTGTGGTGGGAAGAGAGCAAAGTAATCAAAGGAAACAACAATAACAGTTATGAACTCAGCTTCAGGGACCTTGGTCCAACAGACAGTGGAATTTCACATAGGATGATTTCATGGCACAGGGCGCTCTTAACAGAGTCAGTATTTCCCTTTCAATGGGTCTCACACAGTCACAGTGGATACAGGGTCAGCCTTGGCCTTCAGCCGTCCTCTTCCCATCTTCTCCATATTTTCCACACTCTTGCTTTGTACACCCGGTGCTCCATTACCGCACATATGTCCACATCCGTGACCCACTGGTCATAGCTGGGTGTTCGCTCCGAAGCCCATAGTTGTGCATTGTTCCGCCTAAGGGCTGCGAACGCGGTTGACCACAGCAGTTTCTCATAGCGAGATGGGTCAGTTTCCCCCGGAGACCTCCAGAAGCAATTGTTTCGGGCACCTCTGTATCGTCTTTCCCAGAACGTTAGACAGTTTATCGCAGCATTTCTGCCAGAACAACTGAATACTACTACACTCCCACAGGATATGAAAAAAGGTACCTTCCTCTTGCTTGCAACGTAGGCACCTTGCGTCCGCGGCAATGCCCCATCGGAAGAGTGCCACTCTCGGGTAGTAAGTGCGATGCAGGATCTTCAGCTGGACGAGTCGGAGTCTCGAAGAGATGGTGGTTTCACGCGGGTACATCAGGGCCTCCGTCCAGTCTTCCGGAAGGAGGGGGCCCATATCTCGTTCCCATTTTGATTTCAGGCTGGATAGTTCTGATGTTGCGAAGGAGGTTATTACAGTGTACATGGTGGAGGTGACCTTCCGCTCCACCCAGTCCAGGACTATGTTTCGTTCAAGCGGGGAGCTTTCAGGCAGATCTTGTATGGTTCGTCGGTGGGCTGTCCAGGCATGATTTAGCTGCATTTGGTGGAACCTTTCTGTGTCTGGCAGGGAGAACCTTTCTTGCATTATCTCGAATGTTGCCAGGTTGTCTTCCTGTACCACATCTCCAACGGTGGAGATTCCACGCTGGGTCCATTCGGGCCATTTTGGCAGTTTCCGTACTTCGGGAAGGTTGCAATTGTTCCACAATGGCTGGGCCAGTGTTGTTTTCCGCCCCACCCTAAGAATCTAAGCACTTCCTTCCAAATTCTCGTTATGTGGGATGCCATGTCAGATTTCGGAGGGCGGTCCAAGTCTCTGTAGAGGTGCTCTATTGGCTTGTTCGTAGTGTTGCAATGGAAGCCCTTGATGTGCGGGAGACTCCCGTCACCGTGAAGCATGTCGTTTACCACCTCCATCTGACTGGTCCAGTAGTATGATTGCATCCTGGGGAGCCCGATCCCCCCTCCCAGACGGACCTCTGAAGAGTCGCAAGAGCAATTCTCGGGTGGCCTCCTTTCCAGAGCAGTTTCCGAAGGGTGCATTCGATTTTGTGGAAGTCCCGTTGTTCGATATACAATGGCGCATTTTGCAGGATGTATAGAAATTTCGGGAGGGCGATCATTTTAAACAATGCTGCCCTACCCATCAGTGTCACTGGCAAGGATATCCAGTGGCGAGTGTCGTCTGCAAATTTTGCCACCAAGGGGGAAAGGTTCAGGGCAGTATATTCAGTAAGGTGCATTGTAATGTGTATCCCCGGTATTTGAACTGTTCCTTCTTGATTTGGTAGGGGCCGGTCGCCAGGCTCAACGATGGAGTGTTCCCTATAGGGAAAAGGATGGACTTGGACCAATTCACGTGTAGTCCACAGAATGCCTCATATTGGCCAAGCAGCTGCACGACTCTGGGGCAGGAGGTATTTGGGTCCTTCAGGTAGATGAGTAAGTCATCCACGTAAAGGGATATTCTGTCTTCCCAGGTATCGGACCACCGGAAACACTCCCATGTTAAGTCGTTTGCAACAGGATCGCCAGGGGTTCGATCGCAATAGCAAAAATCATGGCCGATAGTGGGCAGCCCTACCTTGTACCCCTTCCCAGACTGAACAGTTCTGATCACCAACCGTTAACGAGTATCAGTGTTAAAACGTGAAATGTGTTGGAGTGGTAAAAGAAAATGCAGTATTTCCAAATACCACATGTTTTACCACTAACGCCAAAATCATAATGACCCAAATACACCATATTTCTCAAACATTCTGAAAATCCAAAAACCAGTAACTATTCAACTAGTTGGCGTGATAAATTATGAATTGCAATTTGTAAATGTGAGCCCCGTTTCTGGTGCTAGGCCCAATTTATCATCCCAGTCTGATCCTGATTGTTGCAGAGATGCCTGTACAAAATGCCCAAGCAGGGTTAAGGATTAAGGAAACATTCTTTGGCGACGTTACACAGCAATTTTCCCACAGGTTGGGGGAGAAAAAAGGGTACTCCGAGGACGGTGTCAAATTGTGGGTCAGAGGAGGAGGAGTCACTGAAAGCTAAGGAGAGGAGCCTTTCCCAATGCTACTTAAGGGGCAGAGGAGCCACATCCACTGCATTCTGTATTGACACATTTCTGCTGTAAGAATATCTTTATCTGGAGGACCATTGTGGGTAATGACCCCACTGGCAAGTGGACTTTCATAGAAAGAGGAATGTAGGGACAATCTCTGCATTTTCTTTTCAAATCCCATACATTTTTGCATATCTGTCTCATTCCTTCATTCTATGTGCCCCATCATCTTTAGTTACTTAACCCAATTTACAGCTTGAAAAGGGCAAATCCAAAATGGCCTCTTGTCCCTCAGGATGCACAGCAGTCGCATGGAGCCACAGCGATCTTCTCAGGGAAACACTGCTAAAGATGTCCCGTATCACAAGATGGACTACTGCAGATTTAGTCATAGTGCGGTTTGAGACCCTCTACCCCTGACTCAAGAATTTGCAAGCTTCCTTTTTTTGTGTCTTGTGGCAGAAACTGTGCAATCCATCTTAACTTAAAAGGATCTGTCATACATGGGCAGAAGCCAATAATGCCACAGCACAGGTGCTAAGACTCCATGCCTCTGTATCCTCTTGTTTCAAATTTTCGCTTTCGCTCTCAAGTGGTCTAAAATGGATCTCTTTTAGCTTCTGCCTCCACCAGGGGATCAGCAGGAGTAGTGTAACCAACAATCTTCGAACCCAGATTTAGATGTGCACTTCTGTTCTATCAGGCAAGGCTACATGCACACCGACTTAAGGAAGACCAGCCTTTCTTGCTCCAAAGAACCTGTCATTATGACACCAAAGGAACAGTAGTCTTGGCCACAGTTGGAGCATCTAGGGTTAGGAGAATAAGTGAACTCTTACTCCTATATGTCTTCAGTGAAATTTGAATCTTCAAACTTGCTTCTGCCCTCAGCATCATATATCGAAAAGATAAAATGTCATCTGGTGAAATGTTTTTGTAGGCCAGAGACTTTATGAATGAATCTACATTCTAAGCGCTATCCGAAGCTGACTAGGACACTCTGAACTGCTCTTGCGGGTTGAAGTAACAGACCTTAAAGGTAAAAGTTTACTGGGTCTAGCATGAACGACGCCCTGTGTGGACAAAAAATAAACACACCTTCCATGCTCCTTCTTGGCCTCTGTGGTGTCAGAGTAACTTTTTGAGAAAGTTGTGTCTTGTAGACTGTAAAGACTTAGTAAAGATTGATAAATACATTTTTTTAAACTATTTAAAAAAATACGAAAAACCTCACCATTCCTCACACACTCTAACCAAACACAACCACACCTCGTAAAGCCGCAGCAACCCGCACGCACTTCACCTCACCGCAACAACAACCACCCCATACAGACCCCCAAACAACAGCACAGGATGGACTCAGAACCGAATAACACACCAATATACTCGGCGAAAGGTGTTAACCGAACTGAAGCTGCCAACAGAACGTCACAGCTCCCTTGCTCTTTTCCAAACTTTGTTCTGCTAAAACGCCTAACCTACCCCCCTTTGTTTCAGATTCACCAGAGCGCCAGGGGACCAATCCGGTGGTGAGAGTGCACAGTACAAATATCCTTTAACATTAACATTAACAAATGCTGTGTCGATGTACATTGCATTGGCAAGTGCCTCTAAAACAAAATGCTTCTATTTCCTGGGCCTCACCGATGCTGCTGCTGGGGATAATGAGCTCTCATTGTATAAATCAATAATCACTATCTTTATTACAAACCCCTCAATGACAAAGGCCTCCTCATACTCTTACAGGCACGGGTGTTTTCTTGCAGGCTAATTACAAACCTCCTTGACGTGTGCGGGATCTCTGAAGATTTTAGAGGGCATTCTAACAAAACCTGATGGTGTCCTCCCTTGGTGGTTCGCTGGGCGCCAAAACAAAGCACCTTTCCTTACATGCTGCCTCTTGGCAGTCTCTTCAGAGTAGCTAGGAGAGGCCTCATCAGAACAATGGGCAAAGCTAGGTTTATGACTTGGCGTGACTATTTTCAACAAAAGGGACCTGGCCTCCAGACATGTCTTTGTGGGAGGGCAAAAGGGGCACTTGCCCAGGGCCCCCACCTTGGAGGGGGCCCCCACAAGACTGCCTGATCTAAAGTAAGATTCCATTGTTCACCAGACTTAAATAGCACATGCCAGGAGAGCTAAACCTATTGTCTGTCTGTTTTGACAAGTACATTCTGCCTCGATCAATTAATCATGTAATGCTTTCTGTGTTGACTGTGGAATACATAGTTTGTGTGTTCCGTACTGCACAACTTCTGTAGCATTCTTTCCTTCTTGTGGGAATTATGTTGATCATGTGTAATAGCCAAAGTTGAAATCCATATTGATAAATTGAGTGCCACAATGGTTCAGGCGTTAGCTCAGTGTGTTAAGCAGGCATTGCAGAGATGTGTGTTCATATGAAAGATTAGAAGAACACATTGCAGCAAGGCTGGCTGAACTTTTCCTATGTCTGAAGTTTATAAACCTACCTGCATATGTACTTGGTTTTGCAGCATAAGAGGTGCTACTATCAGAAATGTTTCTGCACCAGATAGGGGTTGATATAAAAACTAACATGTCATTCGTATGGTGAAGGTCTAGAAATTGACGCTGACTGACACTGACCGGCAATCTCCGCCGAACACGGCCACAGACAGGCTATCCAGCCCAACTTGGCACCCGGACTTGGGTGGACCAGCAACTATCTCTATCTAGAGTCCACTACTTCATTCACATCTGCCTTGAAAAAGACTCAGGTCGAAACGCGCATCGGCTGTTTGCACTCACCGATGTTGAACAACTGGCAGTAATTGCCACACTGATGATTTTTGGTTTTGGTATACCAATATGAATAATAAAAAACCACATGCACCAACAAATCTAAGATTGGACTTTGACTAAATTAAGAAACAGGTTTAACTGCCAGAACCTTGTACAAACGAATCCAACCAGCGCCAATACACAATCAAAGGTTTGTCACCCCAACAGGTCTAGAAATTGGTTTGTTCAGTGATCCTGGTCAAATCATATATATCTTGCATTACTGTGCTGTATTCTGTGAAATTTGCCTTCTTGCATGCTGGTGGCATCGTTTAGCTCATTACTTGATCTTTCATTTTATGTAGGCCATTTAAGTGGAAGGGGTTCTAGACAGGAGAGAGAAGACCAGATGGTGTAGGCATTGGGCAAGCATATTTTAAGGTCTGTTTGTTTGACACAAACAACTTTTTGCTTTTTATATAAAGGTCAAAGGTTTTTCTGCACGTTTATGAATGACAATTTCACAAGTCATTGTTTTGAAGTATTTAAAGCTTAAAAGTACAAAAGACATACCTAGATTAAATATGTTAAATCACATCGATTGGTATGCTGGTACTTATATACTTCCCTTGATGATGGATAGAATGTAGCTAGAATCATTCCCATTTCGCGTAACACCCTTCTGTAATATTTTGGTTTTAAAAATTGTCAGTTTCGGAAATGTGATTTGTGTGCTTTGCAAGTCAGTTTTATATAATGAGATTGTTTTAGTACATGTAAGAGCTGGAAAAGATAGTGTTCAAATGCAGAGATTGCAGAGTTGGCACAAATCCCAGCTTCCCCCCTTAAGCAATATGCGATCCTGAGCATCTCATTTAATCTTGTATTGCCTAACCTCTCAGTGTTGCCAGTCCCTAAACCTTTCAAAATTGTCAGCCCCTAAGTGTGATTTCATTTTCAGGGTATGATCTTCATAAAAGCCTCACTCATGGTCTCACTGGCTATAGGGTTGCTTCCACTATAATAGTGAGCATTGATATACTGCACACCACAGGCACTTGTTCCCTTGATCTCTAATGGCAACGCTATTTGCAAACCATGTCCCACTTCTAATCTCAGTCTGTCTGGATAGAGGCACCTTCCTGATAGCTTCTAATCTGCCTCAACTATACCATGCTATGGTATGTGTAGCTTTCTCTTTCCTTACAATTGGTTTACTCTATCCATGCTTGAGCACTTTTGCATTCTCTGAGGCAGCTAATGTGAGCTCTCTGGCTATTCTGGGTTACATGTACCTTTTACATACAGTACTGCATTAATACTACAAGCTGCATAACTTCCCGGATGCTATTGATCAAAAGTATCCTGTTTCTATACTACAAGAAAAGTAAGCTCTTCGTAGATTGCTAATGTTGGCCTTCAAATGCTACTTGTTTATTAATCTGATTAGAGCAAGAATGAAGAGGGTAAGGGGACTTAAAGGGAGTAAACATGCTTATTTTGAATGCTGCGAGGCAGGGTTTTGCTCACGGTGGGAGTGGAGGGGGGGTCCCACCAGATATACTTGATGACTTAATTCCTTTGGTTTGATAGAGGGAGGCCCCAAAGATGTCCATGACCAGGGCCCCAAAAAAGCTTAAGATGGCCCTGCTGGCCTCTATTTTACTCTTGTGTTCTCTGTGGCATTACACCGCAAACTTGGCAGTACCCAACCTTATGAGAGACTGGGCGGCAATAATGATATTTTTAAGTCTGAAAAAGAATTATAGTTATAGTGGGAAGGAAATTGAGAAAAAAAAGTCAAACTCTGCTAGAAAAGGTAAGGTGGTATTTACAGCTTCTCTTGTGATTAGTGTGAAATACAATAGGGACAAGGCTCCCGCGGGACATTGTAAGTGGCTCTCAAGCATTGGCAAACGCCTATTGTTTTGGGGCTTGTGTGAGCCTGTGCCAAGCGTTTACGTTTGCCAGATATTGGCATCACATGCCCAGGTAGTACTGTATTAAGCTCTAGTATGGATATCATATGATGGGTATTGTTACCGTAAACAGTTGTTGCCATTATAATCCTGATACTTTCACCGTTGCCAAGTTTTGCTACCAAAAACCCAGGTAGGCACATCATGGAAGAGGTATGGTGAAGCTATGGTGGGTAGGAAAAAACACTTTCACGGCTGCAGGAGACATTAACCCTTTATGCTGCAAGCCAAACTGTGCTCTCCCCTCCCTTTGGGAGTATGTACTCCACATCCTTCTATGCTGTGTCATTTTGAAACATGATTTGCAATGGAAGGGTATGCACAAAAAGGTATGCTTGGAATGAACAGTAAGGAATGTGTGGAATGTTAGTACATCCATTCGCCTTAAGCCTTTTACCATGTACATGGCAACAGTTGCAGTTGGCAACTACATCACAGATCAGCCCTAGAGAAAAAAGGCACGTTTCTCTTAGTGTTCTTTTTGATGTCTTTGGTTGCTCTTTTTAGGTCTCTCAGACTTGAACTTTCCAGATCAAAAGCAAGCATTTTTGTTGCACTAAACTGGTTAAAATTTCAGTTTGTGTGACTGTGCCCACAACTTGATGTTATGTTAAAATTGGTGTTTTGTAGTGTGCGTGCTTTCCAGGGGTGGCCTCATTGTGGTGTGACGCTCACCTTAGCATGCAAATTGTGTATTTGTGAAAGCATATTTATTTTGTTTAAAACGTACCCACCGCTCACCAACCTAACTCACTTAGAACACCTCGGCGTTCAATGTCCATGAGCAACATCCCTAACCAACTGTAGGCAACCAATAGTCCAACACGCATGATGAAATAAACATCTTCCATTGCCGACAAAAAGAGCCTAAGAGGCCAATGCAATGATGATAACAATACCCGTTAACCAAATAAAACAATAGTCCAATGGCATTGGTCAAATCCCACCCATCCTCTTATAACCCACAAAAACAATTGAAAAGTTAAAACTGCTGATTTGGTACCCATCTCCGCCCTGCAACCCACAAAAAAACAACAAAGCAATGAACATTCGTGATTTGGAACACACCCTCCACCCAGTGTGAGGGAGAATTCTCATAAACGTGCTAATTCCATAGGCATCATCTTTTTCTTGTGTGTCACACAGCACCCTCAGTGCAGTGGCACAGGGATGTCTTTCAGACTTCCCAAGGTTTAAACACCTTCTCTGGGACTGACTACTGTCTCCCAGTGAATGTAAAGTTAAATTGTCTTTGTTAGTCTTTTTAAATTGCTAGACCTTGCACACACTGCCTTACAGCAGAATGCTGTAGGGAATACCTAGTATTCCCTATGCCTAGAAAACTCATGTAGCCCTGAAAAGCTACCCTTTCCTCTAAGAATGGCTGGTGGCAGTGGTATTACCTTGATTTTCCCGACTGCGACCCGTTTAAATGCTCCGGTAGCTAAAATCCACCTGAGCCATGTTTTTCAAGATGGTGTCTGAGCCCCTCTGTAAAAACAGGTTCCGATCGACTTTTTTCACCATTTCTTTTTGGAAAGGTCCTTCTAGTGTTTGTCTCTGCGTGCCAAACAAGGTTTGGTCCCTTTGGTCATTTGCCTTTGACGGGCCTCAGTACTGAAGCCCCCTCTGGCGCCTGAGTGTCTGGGGTGCACAGGATGTGAGGGAGGTGCCCGAAACTCCCTGTGCTTAGTCTCCTAGGAGACCTGAATGCACTCCAGTGTGATTGGCTGGCTGACTGTCCGGCATGGACAGCCACCAGGCTGGAATGAATGGGAGCAAACTGTTTAAAAGCAGGTCTTTGGGACCACTGGAACAAAAGAACCGAAGACGAGCTGAAGGAAGACGACTGCTTCAACTTCTGGACCGTTTGTTTGCCCGGTGAAGCCCTGCTGCAAGTCCGAAAAGCCTGAAAATCCCTCCACAGAGAAGCCCCTTCAAGAACAACTTCTTCCCTTGAGCTGGTGGGAACAACCAACTCGCAACCCACCTGGAAACCATCTCCATACTGGTCGAATTTCAGAGTGCTGTTGAAAACCAGATAATCAGTGAGAAGGATGCCAATTTGTGTACTTTAAGGCACTCACACCTTAAACCAACGTTTTGCCAAGCTTGTGGATCCTTCCCCATGCAGTGCAGCAACCTCCCGACGTCCTCCTTTTGTCCCCACAAATGAGGCCCAGGAACAGCAAGACCTGCAGGAACTGCCAGGAACAATTGCCTCAGCTACAGCTTTTCTTCATTACAAAGGTACTGTGCAAACGCGGTTGCGATATCCTCTCTGCCGTGGTGAAAGTTCTTTAAACTTTCCCAACTTTGGAGTCTTGTTCGCTCCTAATCCGACATATAACTCTTTTTCGTACAAACTACTTCTAAGAACATTGGCAAAGACTTAACCGTTTACTACCAGACTGTGCTATCCTATCCAAGACACTGATCGATTGATTTTGGCCCAGGCCTATTGAATTGAATTGCCTCTTGTAGTGAACTGAAACTATTTGCCCTGCCTGAGAAAACATTTGTATTTAATTCTTATAACCTGTGTCTTTTTACCCCTTTTTAAAGTTAGTGAAGTGCCATTTTGCTCACACTTCAGGGGAGCCTAACTTGTTCAGAAACGTATTGGTTTGGTACTGGAGTGTATTATAGTGTGATATTGAGCTGCTTATTGCTAGTGGAATGTTTTCTCAATGACTGTGTAAATAAATTAATAGAGTTTTACCAAGAAACCTTGAGTAAGTGTTTGTTTGAACCACTGTGATTGCAAGTCCTTTGTGCAACACCTTGTACTGCTCACATCCCTTTTGAGATAAGCCTGGCTGCTCAGCCCTGCCACCACAAAACTGTGTAGTACATACTTGTACCAAATGTGAGATTGTGCTAACACCTGTAGTCCTATTTGAGTGTAGTGTTCCCAAAGGTTACTGCATGTAATTCTGCCTAACACCCAGCATAACACATCATGAAACATTAGGTTGATGGTTTCTACTGGGTGGGTATTGCCACCCACTGGTACTCCGCTTGTGTATTCTCCTGGATCAGTCTGGGGCCTGCTGTGTGGAGGAGAGAGTGTAGAAGAATAAGGGGCTTTGGGTGATGCTGTGCTGTTCTGGCTGCAAAATATGGGCATGATAGCAGCCCAGTCAAGATGACATTAGACGGAGAGTGCCTAATCCTGGCATCAACCATCTGGCAGCTGATTGAGAGATTGGTCTGAGAAACCCTACTCTGGGAATTCACAGTCACAACTCCAGGCAGTGGTGCATGAGGCCACAATGGAGTCAGAATTGCACCTCGATGCTTGCTGCTCGGCCAACTTGTCTTCTACCTGAACCTCGAGGCACAGAGCCTCTGCATTTGGTCTCTTTTTATCTCATGCTTATTTTATCTCATCAATCAGGTGTGCTGGGGCAGTGCCTATCCTGCTCCAATTCGAAAATGTGTCATGCAGAAGGAATAGGACTGACACCAATAAGCTCTGCGCAACATATGATTCATATCGAAATATCTCCCCATTGCTGTTAAATTGTTTGTGATTCAGTTGTTGAACCCAATGACTCTATTTTTCACTCTCTATATTTCAGTGCAGCTACCTTCAGAAATTGCTCCCTACCGCGCTATCCAACGATTCCAATTTCATTAACATTCTCATTTATTGTCAAAAAAATTAATTTAAAAAGGATTAATTCGGCAAATGAAAACAGTCATTCCATCATAAAATATTTAAATCCAAGCATTCAGATGAGCATAATTGTATGATTATCCCCTGTGTTCTTAGACTGTTTCAAAACAGCACGGCCTTGAGCCAACACCAAAAACAGATGAAGGACAAACCAGTTGTATTTGATAACGTCAGTGAAAACACACTTAGAAAGAAATATAGGTGACCAAATATTGCTTCTTCCCAGGGTACAACAACATTGTAAATGACTGTCAGAATTACATAAAATGGTTCCAAGTTATCATTTTGTGTTGCCCTATTAATGTTTATGGTGATGCAACCCCCCCTCCCATCCAACACCAAGCTCCTTCTCCCACCATATCCCTATTAGGTTACATTTATCTCAGGGGAGAGCCTCCACATCAGCCCTACAGATAAGGGCTGTATCTGCTACTTTTACTCTCTAAAAATAGGCAAATACTCCCAATAAATAAAAGATAGGGAGCAAAAATATTACCAACAAAAATGGAAAACCGACTGTTTTCAGCCACACAGCTCCATGGATATGTTTGGACCAGTCGAACACTTAATGCCACAGGAATAAAGTCTTCTAGTCTTGCTGCCTGATCTGAAGAGGTACAAATGTATCCTTTAATGTGCAAAGCAATATGTATTACAAAACATTTCTTTTTGTTTGTTTAAGAGATATTATTATTGTCAATACCCATGCAATGCATAAAACAAAGTAACAATAGAATGCTGCAACTGATTTGATCCTATGAGTTAACAATGAAAAGAAAATCTAAATTAACAATTTAGACAAATTGAATATTTCCATGGATATAGACCTAAGAAGAATAATCAACCTAAAATATTTAAGTGGAGGGAGGGGATTAAGACATACATGACAAACAAGACTAAAACATAACTAAACATATACAAAAGGATTGATGAGGAGAACAGGAAAGGAAAGGAAAGGGTGGATACAGATAATGCGGACAGATTTAAATAGTACAAATTATTTAAATAAATTCATGGTTACTAATGAGAGGTGATATTAGTTAAGAATTCTATGAAGGTGTTCCATTTTAATTCATATTTGAATAGTTGCGAAGGGTACAGGCATTACATTTCTCTAATCTATGAATATTGTACAAAGAGTTCTACCACATCCTAGGATGAAGTTTGGCCAGATTTGTCAAATTAGATGTTATCGTCTTAATGGCTATTAACATGAAAAGGGTAAACAGGTTCACATTACTTTTGTGTACGGTGAGTGCAAGTATAGAGCAAGTATTCGCAATAAAAAGAACTTTGGGACACAATTCACATTGTAGATTAAATATTTTCTTGAGTGCCCCTAAACACTAAGCCAGAAAGGTTTAACAAAACTACAATCAAATATCATATGTTTAAAAGTTCCTGAAGGTTGGTGGCAGCTCCAGCAGTTGTCATCCTGTGAGACACCACACTTAAAGAGTAACAACGGAGTGATGAAAGCTCTGCGATAAAGGAAAAATATGGTTTGTAATAGGCTTGCTGAGGTAGTAGCTCTTAATATTTGTTTCCAAATTGCAGGCCATTGTAGTTCATCATTATCTGGAATAGTACTGTTTTGATTCCACGCTTGAAGACAATTTTGCATAGTGACACTTGAAGGGGTAACAAGAAGAAATTTATGAAAAATTGAGGCAGTCACGAAGGAACCATGGATAGAATTAATTCTATCAAATATATACAGTTATATTATTACATATGAGGGATTCATAGTTTTCCATAATCGCATCAATTATTAGTACATATTGTTGAATAAATGAGATTGGTGTATGAAATTTAGTAGCAAAATCATTGAAAGTAACTGGAACACCATATACAAAAATCTGATTGAGATGTTTGAGATGTGTGATGGCAAGAGAGAGCCACTGCCCCCAGAAGAGGGAACTTTTTTAAATTTTAATTAACGGATTAAACCAAAGACATGGTGAGATAAATTTGGTGGGGTTTGAAGTCTGAGGATACAGGTACATTCGAAGATATCGAGATGACAACATAGTGCTAGTAAATTGTTATTTTTTTAATAAGATAGTAATCTTCTAAGTGGGGAAGCCATAGCTCTCTCCAGACATAGCCACTGGGGTACATCAATAGATAGGTCATAAGTGAACCACATCTCAGTTTGCTTCAGGACAAAGGCCATTTGGTATTTCCGGAAATCCAGAAAGCCTACTCCACCAGATGTTCATGGATACTTGAGCTTACATATAGAAATTGTATGCTTCTTGGTGCCCCAGAGAGACCTTGTCAAACATAAGTCTATGGATTTTAAAAAAGAAGACGGAAGGGGTAGTGGGAGCATGTACAGCATATACATAATAATAGGAGATACCATCATTTCAATAGATTCTACTCTACCCCATCAGGATAGAAATAAGGGAGACCAGAAGTTTGTGAGTTCTTTCATTTTTGATAATATAAATGTGGTATTAAGTTGTATGCTTTCTTTAATGGAATAACAGATGGGGACCATTTCATGACTGATGCAAAGGTATGATGCTTAGTGCAGTGTACATGAAGGGGTAGAATTTCTGATTTGTCTATATGCAATTTATATCCTGACTCTTAGGAGAATGCTGAGATGTTGTTCAAAAGATGTGGTATAGAGAGATCTCATTTTTTTAAATAAAAACAAAATATCATCAGCATAGGCTGCAGTTTTAATTAGTACATTATCACATTGTATTCCCATGATGTTTTCGTTTTGCCTGATACTTTATAGGAATGGTTCCATAACTAAGATGTATAGAAGTGGAGAAAGTGGACAGCACTGATGTGTGCCTCTTTTCATGCCCCGGCCCCATGTGCGGCAGCGACAGCGTCTGAGCACCCCTTATGTCACCTGGAAAGTGCCCTGGCATCTTGGCCAATGCCGCAGGTTCGGCGGTCCTGTTCGGACTACAATTCCCAGCATTCTGCGCCAGTAACGTTCTTGAGCACTATGGTCACGTGAGGAGCATGTAACGTGTTTCCGCAACCGCACGCTAGTAGACTATTAGTGGCCAACCTAACCGCGGCTCGGGGTCCTCCTTAACTGTGCATGTGGTGCCAGTTTAGAAGTGTTTTGAACTCTGTTACTTACGTCCTGATTCCTGTTTTCGACCCTTGCCTGTTATCACAGACTATTCCCTTGGATTGCTCCTTGGTTTTTGGGTTTTGGTGCCCTGCTCCTTCGAATTGATTCCCCGGTTACCTGACGCTGCATTGCTTACCTGGATTGTTTTGCTGCTTCGTGCCTTGTTACGTTAATACTTGGATTCCAGTTATCCTGTGTTTAAACTGCTAGTGCTTGTCAAGAAGTTTCCGACTCCCGTCTCAGCTATGAACTTTAACTTTTCACTTACCTGTGTTCCACTTCCTTCAGCCTTTTCTACTTCCACAAACTACCTAGCTTGACTTTCTCTATCTTCTCCTGCGAAATCCCATTTCTTATTTTATTTTATTTCTTGCCATTCGTTTGGGACACTTTGCTGAACTTTCAAGGACCTTTTTCCTGGACATCCTGGTGAACACTCTGGACGCTCTCCTGATTTCACCTCTGGTCATCCATCATACACTTACCTTTGGGGCGCTATGCAGAGTATTGACGGACTGCCTTGGAAACCTTTTTAGATTGTGCCCTTGTGCCATCCAGGTCAGGTGCATCAACACTGACTATTTGGGATTCTGAACTTACTCTGTGGATTTCTCTACACCTTTTCCTCACCTTTGTGATTCTGTGGCACCAAGTAGGTTTCAGGTCTTTTCCTTCACGGAGCAGGTAAGAGTGGGAAGCAGAGGGTGGTGGTTGCCAAGGTTTGTATCCTTGACTACTGTGCTGCACTGTTGTTATTGTTCTCTCCTCTAGCTCTGTTGCTGCTGCTCCTGCTTTTTCACTCAAGCCCCTAGTCTGTCAGGTGTACTATATTACTGCAGACTGCGCTCTTATGGGGAAAGTCTGTTTGCAATTAGCTCCAGACTATTGAGTGAATTATGTGATATACATAACTGTCTAAGGTTTGACACCTCTAAAGAGAAGAAAGTAAGGGGACATTTGCCCATTAATGAATATAGTAGTTCTCGGATTACAATAGAGTATTTTTATAAGAGAAATAAAACTCGAATCAAAACCATGCCACTAGAGTGCTTCAAACATATAACTCCACTCCACTCGATCAAATGGTTTCTCTGCATCAAGAGATATTGCAGCAAATGGGTCATTAGATTTATGAATATGATCTAGCATGTTCAGGAAAAGTCTAATATTTGAGGAAGAGAGCCTACCCTTAATATAGCCCACTTGATCATGTTTAAATATCTTATTTAATAAAGGGAGAAGTCTATTCGCTAAGACTTTAGCAAAAATCTTGCAATCTGTATTGATGAGAGGTATAGGCCTGTACCTTTGAGGGAGTTCTGGGTCTTTATTAGGCTTTAGAAAGACAATAAGCATAGCCTCCAAAAAGGAGCCTTTTGCTTCATTATTTAGGATGAAATGAGAAAAGATTTC
Organism: Ambystoma mexicanum; assembly: GCF_040938575.1. Lineage (NCBI taxonomy): Eukaryota > Metazoa > Chordata > Amphibia > Caudata > Ambystomatidae > Ambystoma > Ambystoma mexicanum. The sequence continues at coordinate 1,340,953,371 of NC_090921.1, read as the reverse complement.
ATTAAGCTTGGGCACCAAAAGTTGTTTGAAATAGGTGAAAAAGTCAATAGAAAAGCCATCCGGCCTTGGAGTTTTTCCCTTTTTAAGATCCTTTATGTCCTTATAATCTCCTCAAGGGATATAGGGTTACTTAGCATCTGCAGGTCAATCTTAGGATAGGTAGAATGAGGTATGCATTGAAGAAATTCCTCTATATGAGTATTGCTGGGAGGTGCTTCTGATGTATATAGCTTTTGATAGAATTTAGTAAAGATAATATCTTTATCCAAGAAGACCCTATTGCCGGCAAGATCTTTAACTACCACAATTTTGGTCTTATCCCTTTTAAATTTGAGGCATGATGCGAGAAATTTACAAGATCTATTAGAAAATTGGTATATTTTCGCTTGATATGTAAGTAGATATGCACAAGAATACTCTGTAGCAAGTTTATTGTATTGTACTCTAAGTTTGATAATATTGTTAAGAATAGTTTCAGAGTTAGTATGTGCATATAAAGATTCCTGAGTTTTGAGTTGTGTAAGGATGTTGTCCGATTCTTGTTTAAGTAACCTTTTCTTCCTTGCAACGAATGATATAATGGTGCAGCGCAGGACTGCTTTATAGCAATCCCAATTGTTGATTACAGAAGTATCTTGAGTTTTATTTTCTGCAAAAAATTGATTATATTGTTGGGATATATACAGAGTGAACAAATCATCCGTTAAAAAGGACGAGTTAAACCTCCATCTATTGGATTTACATATCGTTAGCGGTGAGGTGAGACGGATGTTAACCGGTGCAAGATCGGAAAGCGTAATGCACTCAATATTGGCTTGCAGTAGAGATCTAGTCATAGATTTGGATGTACATATGTAATCAAGTCTAGTAAAAGTTTGGTGGGGGTTAGAGAAAAAGGTGTGGTCTACATCTGAGGAGTGAGTAATGCGCCAGGTGTCAATGATTCCTAATTCAAATATAAAGTTTGTAAATTGTGTGTGAGATTTGGTCTTTTTGAATCGACAATCAGATTTTCTATCAAGAAATGGATCGACCAATTTGGTTGCAGTCTCGACAAATAATGTAATTGTTTGGATGAGATTGGAGAATATGATTTCTAAGGCGTGTGCAAAATTGGGGATCTGGTAGTGTAGAACCATATATATTTAGAATAGTATATTCAATAGACTCAATGATCAATTTGACAAGCACCCATCTTCCAAGATCGTCAGATCCATTCGCAACAACTCTGCATTTAAAACGCTTATTTAGAAGAATCGCCACTCCATTCTTCTTGCCATCGGCAGCACTAGAGAAAACTTGGCCAACCCGATATCGCTTCAGTTTGGCACATTCTACTTGTGATAAGTGGGTTTCTTAGATAAATTGAGATGTGATAACATGTTCTGTCTCTTAATAGGATTATGTAATCCTCAGACATTCCAGGATGTTATATTGAGTGTCATGATTCAAAGCAGAGTGATATATATAGTAGTGCTCTAGCATAGTGTAATTATCAATGTGGTAAAAACCGTGAAAGCAACAACAACTAGAATAATCATTAGTGGACCATCCATCAATAGAAATTGATAATACTGTGCAAGGTGTAGGAACATGAGGGTGAAGACACAAGAAGGATAAGGGGAGACAAACAAAGTCAACATGGATATATAAAAATATGTCATGAAAACCTTGAAAAAATATGTGACAAACCAAAAACAGCTACAGCAAACCATGTTGACCAAAAATGGAAAAAGGATGGGGGTTAGAGGGCCACAAAGGTGACATCCTCCCTCAAACCCACTCTGATCAAGTGAAACAACCACATATTGCAATCATATTAATCATATAGGTTAAAACAGTCAAGTAGGCACTTTTGAAGTATCCATTTAATCCTTTGTATAGTTTTGAATAAAGATCCTTAATTCGGCTAGATCTTGAAAGTTAGATGTACAGCCATTGAGGGTGACTTTAAGAGTGGCAGGATGTATGATGCCATATCTGGCATTTAATTCTGTTAATGCTGGTCTGAAGGTAAGTAGTTGTATCCTCCTTGTGGCTGTAGTATTAGAGACATTTTGGAAAATGAATATTTTTCTGGCATTCCAGAAGAGCTGCTTCAATAGCTTAACTTTCTCCATTATAAGTATTACATGTCTGTAGTCTAGTAAAGCAAAAACGAGAGTTCAGGGGGGATTATTGGAAGGCTGGATATTGTTGATAGGACTGATGCGATGAGCTCTTTGAATGTTAAGCTGTGTCGATATAGGCAGATCCAAGAGTTTACTGAGCATTGTATTGAGGAATACAATTGTGTTATCTCCTTCCGTACCTTCCAAAAGTCCAATAATGCGAAGGTTGTTCCTCCTATTGTGATTTTCAAGATTTACTTTCTGTTTTTGCAAGAGTTTGACGGAGATCTTCAACATTTGGACTTTATTCACAACATCCTCTGCATTTCTGACATATCTCTCAGCCTCTGTGTTTCTTGAATCAATGGCAGACCATTTATCATTAAGCTGCTGTAACTTAATGTTTATGTCTTCCATAAAGGGTTTCAATGCTCTAATGTCGCTAAAAATAGCCAACATTCCCGGGTCTAGGGATTCATCTTTAGGTGGGGGTGAATCACTCTTTTGCCTATTAAGAGTATTGGAGGGAGAAGCTGGTATGTCTTTCTGCTGACCTTTTTTGGATGCCATTGTAAATAAGTGCGTAGTGACTGTTTGCAGCTAAGTAAGTCATATCAACGGTCTGCCTCCAGCACAGGATATGTAACAATACATTCAGCAACAATAATGAATATTGAATTATTTTTACAGTAAAGAAGTGCCTCAATTTCTGTGAAAATAATATAAATAAAAATGTTCTGGAGAAAGAGGAGTAAAATTGAGTATAATAGAGCTACCACATGAAAAAGTTCAAAACATAAGCTTTAAAGCAAGTAAATGATGTAAAAAGTCCATATGCGTGTGTTCAGAGCAAAATTTCTTATGAAAAAGCACTTATCATGAAAGAAATATGTTACCAATACATTAGCACTTCTCACGCAATACCGTTGGCGACCAGCTGACAGGAGACGTCGGATTCATTTTCAGAGAGCCTGTCATGTTTGGGCCTGCCAGGAAGGGATTAAAGGGCAAGCCTTATGGCGGTTTAATTTGTGCTTGGCGTGTATCCGCTGGTTATAATATTGAAAACATATGTTTGGGCCATCCTGACATTTTAGGCTGTAAAATATCTTGGTATGACCCATCTGATGAACTTCTAAGAGTTTTAATTGTCTTGAATATATATTTTAATCCTGTTTCAACTTCCTCGACTAATTTTATCTCATCCATTATTAACGTATTTGATTAAAACCGTTTCCTACCAAATGTCAGTTTTATGCTTATGGGCGATTTTAATTCTGAATGTTTAGACCCTCAGTGGTATTGTTCTGAGATGTCTAGGCGTTTTTCTCAATAAGCTTGAGCGCGAGGGATCATTTTTTGTGCATGTTTTGATAGTTTGGCTCTGGTACTCTTAAATGGGATTACTTTGGCTGACAAACCGGCTAATTACACTTGGTCCGATTCCTTCTATAGATTCACTTTGGACTTCATATTAGTTTCCGCTCATATCTTTCCAACTATTAAAAACTTTAGAGTTGATCCTCATACTTGTAGTGACCATTCACTTCTGAGGATGTCCTTGGAAGACATTCATATAACGGAAAACTCTGACCAGACCTTGACTCCATAGAGATCAACCCGCGTAACCAGGCAATAATCTGGCGCCCTAAATATGCAGCCAGGTTTAATGCTAAAATTGACAAAGACCTGCTGGGCGAACTCTTTGTAGATATGTGTCCCCTTTCTTTCTCGCTGTATTTTAAAAACATACTTGCAGTCCTGATTCTGTTCTTGACTGTTAAAAAGGACAGCAACCGCACAATGCCCGCCCATGAGTTTAATGAAGTGATACATGCCAAGAAGAAGAAGCTGAATGGGATATAAAGGAAAAACGTAAAATGGGCATAAATGTGAATGTAGTCGTAGCTAAGGTTAAAAAAAAATTAGAAATTGGGTGAAGGCCCATCGTGCCCTATTACTGCAAAAAGACGCATAAATTATGTTAGCAGCGTTGGTATCTACAGATACGACCAATTTCTGGAGATTGATACATGGGGGTCTCGAGAGCTCCAAGCGTCCTTGCAGCATCAGCCGATCGCAGGCAAGGTCTGGGAGAATAATTTCCCCAAGCTCTACTCTGTGCTGTGCATTGTCAAAATCTGTGCGACTTTGATCTTGGGCCCTTGTATGATTAGGGAGGTGTGGGTCCTATTAGATATTGACTTACAAGGTATTTAGGTAGCTATAGGGAGGGCCAAGTCTTCAAATGCTCCAGGACCTGATGGGCTTTCCATTGTAACACTAACATCAGTACTGTGTCTATGGGCAGAGGTGTTGTTCCAGTTGTTCTGTAATGTGGTTGAGCAGCCCAGGTGCCCCGCAACTTGGAGTGAGGCCATTGTGATAGCCATTTTCAAAAAGGGGATAGGGAAAATCCAGGAAATTATCGCCCTATCTCCCTTTTGGATCCCTCCTATACAATTTTTTCCACTTTCTTGCTTTGTGCGCTAGAAAGATAGGCAGGGGTGTGGCTTGGCACCAAAGAGAATGGCGGCTTAGGTGTTTTGCTCCGGCCCACCAATTCATAAACCTTCCTTGCAGCAGCTTCATAACATGGATTTCAGTTCTTTGTATCGTGTAGCGGCCTTGGCAGGCATAAAGGAAGGCTTCAGACACGTTTTCTCTGCGCTTCAATGTTCTGTGGAGTGCCCGCACCATCTCTCACAGCTCACGGCAGCTTCTAACGTCGTGTCCCTGTCACATGTGAGGAAGTTGTCAGTCAGAGGCATTACGCAATCTTCCGGCTTGGGCCTAGCCGGCATTCAACAGCAGGAACACTGCCATCTAGTGGACGCTTGTGAATACAGAGATAATTCACAGTTTTAAAGGTATTTTTGAAGGAATACTTTATATTTACAGCAAGTTTTAAATTCATACCATAGTCTTTATGAAATTTTTGCTCTTTCTTCAGGATAACAAAGCTATTTAAAGCGCGGTATATCTATATTATCACACTTTAATAACATATCATTACTCTTGGGAGTTCTGGTTATCTGCAGTACAATTTGACTCTGTTTGGACTGGAAACATATCTTCTTTGATATTTTCTTCCAATTACTGTTACCTATTCATCATGTCTTCAGGAAAAAATAACCAAAAACTACCCATAGCCTCAAAAGAAACACAGGTGGCTTCTACTGCCAATAAAAGATAAAAAAAGTGGCTCGCCCCCAGCGCAGTCCCCTGTAGAACCTGCTATTTAATAATAATTTAATAATATTGATATCATACTGCAAGAAATAAGGTCGCTTAAACCTTTCATAGAAACCACCAACCAAAAATGGCAGCAGTTAGATGATAGGTGGAATGTCTTTGAGAAAAGGATGGCAGAAATGGAAAACAGAATTTGTCTTACAGAAGATATTTCCCGTAGAGTGTTACTGTTGGAACAATCTGTGAAAGACCTTCAAAAACATAACTAAGATTTAGAAAACAGAAGCAGGCGTAATAACCTCCACATCATAGCTCTTCCGGAGGGCTGTGAAGGGAATGATGCCATCTTGTTTCTTCGGAATCTACTCTCAGCAGTACTACATGTACCTAAAGAAATACCCCTCAATATCCAACAGGCACACGGCATTGGTCTTGCCAGAATCTCATCAACATTGCAACCCTCTTCACGTACTATGATTTTTTGCCTATTGTAATACACCCAACTTCAGCTCATTATATCAAAATCCAAAGAGAAGAACTCTCTAACTTGGCACGGCAATAGGATCTACATCTCACAAGATGTCACCAAGAAAAGTGCCCAACGTAGGAAAGAGTTTCTCTCTTTTCATCCTGCGCTAAAACAGTGTAATGTCAGGTACGGCCTATACCATCCCTGCTCCTTTAAAGTAAGCTTTGATGGTCGAACGTCTCATGATTGCTGCCCCTCATGTCCCCAGCCCTCCAAGATGTCAGGCTGGAGCCAGGCCACGATCACCTACATGGCCCTCAAGGGCCTCTCCATCCCTCCAAAGACCCACTTGGAGTCAGACTTGGCGCTTGTGGCACCAGACTCACTCCCTCCCATAGGATAACATTGGGGATTGGACTTGTAGTGCATTGATGGGGACAAGATGTATGCCCCCACATATTTCGGTTCCCAGAACTGCATGTGCAGTATAGTATTTTGGGTGTGGTTCAGCCCAGAGACACCTGGGATACCCAGAGACTATTAAAGCCACGCCCAGGCTGAAAAACATGCTTTGTGTTTTCTGCACCTGCAGCGTGACTCTCACTGTGTTCGGATCGGTCTCCAGTAGGCCTGCATCTTTCTTCGGTGCTCAGCTCTTGCAAGAACGAGAACACCGTTAGGAACAGCCTTACCTTGCAGCGCTTCTGCCCATCATTCATCGCTTCTTCTGTTCTGCGGGCATCTTCGGCGGTGTCATTCCCATCCCGGCACGCCGCTTCCTAAGGAAAAGGGAAAAGAACAGAAAACAGGCATTAGTAAGCATTCAGCAAATCTTCGCTTATTTTTAAAGACTGTATGAGCTTCAAACGCTTACCTGAATCCCAGCCGCTCTGGAGGAACTCTGCCTCCGGAACTTCTCATCCATCTGCAAGAGGGAAAAGACACTCCAGGTTAGCGTGGAAACATCTAGAGGTGCCACACATACTGCGCTTACTCACCGCATTTCTTCTTCATAACCGGCATCCATGCTGAAAACGTTGTGGCACCTAAAAGACACAGAAAAAGAACTCAGTTCAATACAAATACAAAAGGGTTGCATCGCGCATCGCACTCTCACTCACCTTCAGCGCTACTTATCTCAGCAGCACGTCGCCATCATCTAAGGAATGGATGCCGGCCATCATCTAAGGAAGGAAAGCAACAAAGTTAGAGAACTGTTCAAAAGACTCATTATACTTACCTGTCAGACTTTTGCCAGTGAAGAAACTAGGCATCAGCGAGCCCGCATCAATCAACGCGCCCCAGCGCTGAAGGCAGGACAGAGAGCACACTTTCCATGAAAACAAGGTGAGCTGTGGATCAAAGGGAAGGGTTGGACCCCGGGAAGTAGGGGTTCAAGCACACAGAGACAATAGGGAGTTAAACTCTACCAATCCTGTTTTTCAGGCCCAGTGTCCATCCAGTCGAGTAGACTCTAGGGAAGGATTTGAGGTTGTAAGAGGTCAGAACAGGCTGAGTGACGTCCTCATGGATACCAGGTGAGCGTTACAGAACACAAAGCCTCACATCAAAATCCACCTGGGCGTCATGGAAACATCAGAAACCGACGAGTTAGCCCACATGTTGGAGCAGCTACGTTCCAAAGTACATGCAGCCAGGCAGGAGACCCTCACCCTGAGGAGAGAGCTGATAGTAGCCAAAGAACGCACTGATGATTTAAGTCAGCAACTTCTCCAGTCACAAGCAGGGCATGCACCATTGCCGGGAAGCGTGCCCTCGATGCCAGCACTATCAGCCAATCCCGTTCAGATAACCCTTCCTGGGGCAGTTCCCTTGGCCCCGCCCGAACGATTTACGGGGGATCCCAAGAGGTTTGCAACGTTCATGAACCAGTGCCACCTGCACTTCCTTTGTAGACCAGGGGCCTCTCCGAATGACCAATCATGGGTCGTTTTTGTGCTATCCTACCTGAGTGGTAGTGCCGCGGACTGGTCTGTACCCTTTGTGGCCCAAGCGATCCTTTGCTGCATGACTTCAGGGTCTTTCAGCAGGAGATGGAAAAGCTGTTCGCCTGTTGTACTGATGGGCAGGCATTAGACAATGAACTTCTATCCCTACGCCAATGGAATCAAGACCTATTAACATACATAGCCACGTTCAATAGACTTGTAGTTGAAGCAGAATGGCCAGTGGAGAAGAGAACCACGTTCTTTCATCAGGGGTCGCGGGGGGAGCTCAAGGATGTTCTCGCACAAGTAGTGAACCCCCAAAAGACTGCTCAGAATTCATTGACCTTGTTGTTCAACTGGATCATAGGTTGCAGGACCGAAGAGCAGATCGAACCAGACCGGACCCTCGCCCTATGTATGCGCATTCAAAGGACAATATTGCCCGCACAACGAAAGGTTCAGGAGAACCAATGCAAATCGGGGGGGGTCAGATCCACCTTGACTAAAACGGAAAGGGATAAAAGGAGACAGCAGCAGTTATGCCTGTACTGTGGAAGGTCAGGTGATTTCCTTAAAGAGTGCCCTGTGAAGCCACCGAGGAGGACGGTAGGGGCCACGAACAAGGAAGATACCATCAAGGAATCGGAAAACTCCCCAGCCCGGCAAGTGTAGGGGTCCACTTGTCGAGCGAAGAAAGTGAACTACAGACCTCCCATTCTGCACTATCTGTGGTCTCGATCAATCACCACAACCATCTTGGATGCACGCAGTGAGAGCGTACATTGACAGTGGAGCCATTGGGAATTAAATTGACCAGGATCTTGCGTCAAAGATGGGGCTTCCGTTATGCCCTAAATCAACCACCGACACTGTTACCACTGTCGACGGCACGGAAATAGCTTCTGGTCCAGTATCCCAATGCACTGCAGCTTTAACCCTTGTGTGCCAGGATGGACACCAAGAATCTATTGTTTTCGACCTCATAAGGCACCATAGTTCCGGCTGATTTTGGGAATGCCATGGTTGGTAGCTCACAATCCTCGAATCGATTGGCGAGCAAAAGAATTGGCCTTTCCCATGATTTGCGCCACACATGTTATCGCCAAGAGAAACAACCAATAGACACCAGAACCTCCACGCTTGCGACTGTGGCAATTGGCACCCTAACAAGTGAATACCAGGACTTTCAAGATGTCTTTCAGAAAGAACAGGCTAATACCCTGCAACCGCATAGACCATACGATTGCCAAATCGACCTGATAGCCGGCGCACAAATCCCTTGTGGGCGAATTTACGCACTCACGGAACCAGAAAACCAGCACCTGAAGGCCTATCTTGACCAATACCTGGCCAACGGGTTCATCCATCCCTCGAAGTCTCCAGCGGCCAGTCCTCTATTCTTCGAAAAAGGAGGGGGACTTGAGAACGTGCATTGACTATCGCGCACTGAACCAGCTTACCGTAAAAAAACACTACCCCCTGCCATTGATCCCTGAATTGCTTGATCAAGTCAAAGATGCCCAAATCTACACAAAACTAGACCTGACGGGGGCATATCACCTTGTTCGCGTAAAACACGAGGACGAATGGGAAACCGCTTTTCTCACCAAATACGGCTTGTACGAATATCAAGTAACATCCTTTGGCCTTTGCAACGCGCCTGCATCATTTTAATACTTCATGAACGATGTCCTACGGGAATTGATTGATGTCTGTGCTCTAGTGTACATCGACGATATTCTAGTATATTCCGCATCGAAGCAGGACCACGTTAAACATGTCCGATCCGTATTGGAGAAACTCTGTCAACATCAGCTCTACGCCAAGCTCGAAAAGTGCTCATTACACGTCTCCGAGGTGGAATTCTTGGGCTTTATTCTCAGCCCGAATTGAATCCGAAAGGATGTACACAAGATGCTATCCTGAACTGGCCATCCCCAAATTCATTCAAGGGGGTTCAAAGTATGCTGGGTTTTGCAAACTTCTACCGCCGGTTCATCCCAGGATTTTCGCAAATCGTGCATCCTATCACGTCATTGCTAAGGAAAAGAAACAAAAAGTTCCAGTGGACAACAGAAGCCGAGAAAGCTTTCCAGGAACTCAAAGCAAGATTCACATCTGTCCCAATCTTACGCCACCCTCGCCCTGATCTCCCATACCTGGTGGAAACGGACGCCTCAAGCATGGCTATGGGTGCCGTCCTCTCAGAAAAGGACCCCGAAACGGGCCAGTTACACCCTGTTGCCTTCTGGTCGTGTAAATTCACACCCCTTGAACTCAATTACGCTAGCACAGACAAAGAACTCCTGGCCATTAAGTCAGCCTTTAAGGCATAGCGGCACTACCTCTTGGTTAACGTATTTGATTAAAACCGTTTCCTACCAAATGTCTGTTTTATGCTTATGGGCGATTTTAATTCTGAATGTTTAGACCCTGAGTGGTATTGTTCTGAGATGTCTAGGCGTTTTTCTCAATAAGCTTGAGCGCGAGGGACCATTTTTTGTGCATGTTTGAATAGTTTGGCTCTGGTACTCTTAAATGGGATTACTTTGGCTGACAAACCGGCTAATTACACTTGGTCCGATTCCTTCTGTAGATCTACTTTGGACTTCATATTAGTTTCCGCTCATATCTTTCCAACTATTAAAAACTTTAGAGTTGATTCTCATACTTGTAGTGACCATTCACTTCTGAGGATGTCCTTGGGAGACATTCATATAACGGAAAACTCTGACCAGACCTTGACTCCATAGAGATCAACCCGCGTAACCAGGCAATAATCTGGCGCCCTAAATATGCAGCCAGGTTTAATGCTAAAATTGACAAAGATCTGCTGGGCGAACTCTTTGTAGATATGTGTCCCCTTTCTTTCTCGCTGTATTTGAAAAACACACTTGCAGCCCTGATTCTGTTCTTGACTGTTAAAATGGACAGCAACCGCACAATGCCCGCCCATGAGTTTAATGAAGTGATACATGCCAAGAAGAAGAAGCTGAATGGGATATAAAGGAAACACGTAAAATGGGCATAAATGTGAATGTAGTCGTAGCTAAGGTTAAAAAAAAATTGAAATTGGGTGAAGGCCCCTCGTGCCATATTACTGCAAAAAGACGCATAATTTATGTTAGCAGCGTTGGTATCTACAGATACGACCAATTTCTGGAGATTGATACATGGGGGCCTCGAGAGCTCCAAGCGTCCTTGCAGCATCAGCCGAACGCAGGCAAGGTCTGGGAGAATAATTTCCCCAAGCTCTACTCTGTGCTGTGCATTGTCAAAATCTGTGCGACTTTGATCTTGGCCCCTTGTATGATTAGGGAGGTGTGGGTCCTATTAGATATTGACTTACAAGGTATTTAGGTAGCTATAGGGAGGGCCAAGTCTTCAAATGCTCGAGGACCTGATGAGCTTTCCATTGTAACACTAACATCAGTACTGTGTCTATGGGCAGAGGTGTTGTTCCAGTTGTTCTGTAATGTGTTTGAGCGGCCCAGGTGCCCCGCAACTTGGAGTGAGGCCATTGTGACAGCCATTTTCAAAAAGGGTGATAGGGAAAATCCAGGAAATTATCGCCCTATCTCACTTTTGGATCCCTCCTATACGATTTTTTCCACTTTCTTGCTTTGTGCGCTAGAAAGATAGGCAGGGGGCGTGGCTTGGCACCAAAGAGAATGGCGGTTTAGGTGTTTTGCTCCGGTCCACCAATTCATAAACCTTCCTTGCAGCAGCTTCATAACATGGATTTCAGTTCTTTGTATCCTGTAGCGGCCTTGGCAGGCATAAAGGAAGGCTTCAGACACGTTTTCTCTGCGCTTCAATGTTCTGTGGAGTGCCTGCACCATCTCTCACAGCTAACGGCAGCTTCTAACGTCGTGTCCCTGTCACATGTGAGGAAGTTGTCAGTCTGAGGCATTACGCAATCTTCCGGCTTGGGCCTAGCCGGCATTCAACAGCAGGAACACTGCCATCTAGTGGACGCTTGTGGATACAGAGATAATTCACAGTTTTAAAGGTATTTTTGAAGGAATACTTTATATTTACAGCAAGTTTTAAATTCATAGCATAGTCTTTATGAAATTTTTGCTCTTTCTTCAGGATAACAAAGCTATTTAAAGCGCGTTATATCTATATTATCACACCTTAAGAACATATCATTACTCTTGGGAGTTCTGGTTATCTGCAGTACAATTTGACTCTGTTTGGACTGGAAACATATCTTCTTTGATATTTTCTTCCAATTACTGTTACCTATTACTTCATCATGTCTTCAGGAAAAAATAATCAAAAACTACCCATAGCCTCAAAAGAAACACAGGTGGCTTCTACTGCCAATAAAAGATAAAAAAAGTGGCTCGCCCCCAGCGCAGTCCCCTGTAGAACCTACTATTTAATAATAATTTAATAATATTGATACCATACTGCAAGAAATAAGGTCGCTTAAACCTTTCATAGAAACCACCAACCAAAAATGGCAGCAGTTAGATGATAGGTGGAATGTCTTTGAGAAAAGGATGGCAGAAATGGAAAACAGAATTTGTCTGACAGAAGAAATTTCCCGTAGAGTGTTACTGTTGGAACAATCTGTTAAAGACCTTCAAAAACATAACTAAGATTTAGAAAACAGAAGCAGGAGTAATAACCTCCACATCATAGCTCTTCCGGAGGGCTGTGAAGGGAATGATGCCATCTTGTTTCTTCGGAATCTACTCTCAGCAGTACTACATGTACCTAAAGATATACCCCTCAATATCCAACAGGCACACAGCATTGGTCCCGCCAGAATCTCATCAACATTGCAACGCTCTTCACGTTCTATGATTTTTTGCCTATTGTAATACACCCAACTTCAGCTCATTATATCAAAAACTAAAGAGAAGAACTCTCTAACTTGGCACGGCAATAGGATCTACATCTCACAAGATGTCACCAAGAAAAGTGCCCAATGTAGGAAAGAGTTTCTCTCTTTTCATCCTGCGCTAAAACAGTGTAATGTCAGGTATGGCCTATACCATCCCTGCTCCTTTAAAGTAAGCTTTGATGGTCGAACGTCTCATGATTGCTGCCCCTCATGTCCCCAGCCCTCCAAGATGTCAGGCTGGAGCCAGGCCACGATCACCTACATGGCCCTCAAGGGCCTCTCCATCCCTCCAAAGACCCACTTGGAGTCAGACTTGGCGCTTGTGGCACCAGACTCACTCACTCCCATAGGATAACATTGGGGATTTGACTTGTAGTGCATTGATGGGGACAAGATGTATGCCCCCACATATTTCGGTTCCCAGAACTGCATGTGCAGTATAGTCTTTTGGGTGTGGTTCAGCCCAGAGACACCTGGGATACCCAGAGACTAATAAAGCCATGCCCAGGCTGAAAAACATGCTTTGTGTTTTCTGCACCTGCAGCGTGACACTCACTGTGTTCGGATCGGTCTCCAGTAGGCCTGCATCTTTCTTCTGCGCTCAGCTCTTGCAAGAACGAGAACACCGTTAGGAACAGCCTTACCTTGCAGCACTTCTGCCCATCATTCATCGCTTCTTCTGTTCTGCAGGCATCTTCGGCGGTGTCATTCCCATCCCGGCACGCCGCTTCCTAAGGAAAAGGGAAAAGAACAGAAAACAGGCATTAGTAAGCATTCAGCAAATCTTCGCTTATTTTTAAAAAATGTATGAGCTTCAAACGCTTACCTGAATCCCAGCCGCTCTGGGGGAACTCTGCCTCCGGAACTTCTCATCCATCTGCAAGAGAGAAAAGACACTCCAGGTTAGCGTGGAAACATCTAGAGGTGCCACACATCCTGCGCTTAGTCACCGCATTTCTTCTTCATAACCGGCATCCATGCTGAAAACGTTGTGGCACCTAAAAGACACAGAAAAAGAACTCAGTTCAATACAAATACAAAAGGGTTGCATCGCGCATCGCGCTCTCACTCACCTTCAGCGCTACTCATCTCAGCAGCACGTCGCCATCATCTAAGGAATGGATGCCGGCCATCATCTAAGGAAGGAAAGCAACAAAGTCAGAGAACTGTTCAAAAGACTCATTATACTTACCTGTCGGACTTTTGCCAGTGAAGTAACTAGGCATCAGCGAGCCCGCATCAATCAACGCGCCCCTGCGTTGAAGGCAGGATGGAGAGCACACTTTCCAAGAAAACAAGGTGAGCTGTGGATCAAAGCGAAGGGTTGGACCCCGGGGAAGTAGGGGTTCAAGCACACAGAGACAATAGGGAGTTAAACTCTACCAATCCTGTTTTTCAGGCCCAGTGTCCATCCAGTCGAGTAGACTCCAGGGAAGGGTTTGAGGTTGTAAGAGGTCAGAACAGGCTGAGTGACGTCCCCATGGATACCAGGTGAGCGTTACAGAACACAAAGCCTCACATCAAAATCCACCTGGGCGTCATGGAAACATCAGAAACCGACGAGTTAGCCCACATGTTGGAGCAGCTACGTTCCAAAGTACATGCAGCCAGGCAGGAGATCAACACCCTGAGGAGAGAGCTGATAGTAGCCAAAGAACGCACTTATGATTTAAGCCGGCAACTTCTCCAGTCACAAGCAGGGCATGCACCATTGCCGGGAAGCGTGCCCTCGATGCCAGCACCATCAGCCAATCCCGTTCAGATAACCCTTCCTGGGGCAGTTCCCTTGGCCCCGCCCGAACGATTTACGGGGGATCGCAAGAGGTTTGCAATGTTCATGAACCAGTGCCGCCTGCACTTCCTTTGTAGACCAGGGGCCTTTCCGATTGACCAATCATGGGTCGTTTTTGTGCTATCCTACCTGAGTGGTAGCGCTGCGGACTGGTCTGTTCCCTTTGTGGCCCAAGCGATCCTTTGCTGCATGACTTCAGGGTCTTTCAGCAGGAGATGGAAAAGCTGTTCGCCCGTTGTACTGATGGGCAGGCATTAGACAATGAACTTCTATTCCTACGTCAAGGTAATCAAGACCTATTAACATACATAGCCACGTTCAATAGACTTGTAGTTGAAGCAGAATGGCCAGTGGAGAAGAGAACCACGTTCTTTCATCGGGGGTTGCGGGGGGAGCTCAAGGATGTTCTCGCACAAGTAATGAACCCCCAAAAGACTGCTCAGAATTCATTGACCTTGTTGTTCAACTGGATCATAGGTTGCAGGACCGAAGAGCAGATCGAACCAGACCGGACCCTCGCCCTATGTATGCGCATTCAAAGGACAATATTGCCCGCACAACGGAAGGTTCAGGAGAACCAATGCAAATCGGGGGGGGGGTCAAACCCCCCTTGACTAAAACGGAAAGGGATAAAGGGAGACAGCAGCAGTTATGCCAGTAATGTGGAAGGTCAGGTCATTTCCTTAAAGAGTGCCCTGTGAAGCCACCGAGGAGGACGGTAGGGGCCACGGACAAGGAAGATACCATCAAGGAATCGGAAAACTCCCCAGCCCGGCAAGTGTAGGGGTCCACTTGTCGAGCGAAGAAAGTGAACTACAGACCTCCAATTTTGCACTATCTGTGGTCTCGATCAATCACCAACAACCTACTTGGATGCACGCAGTAAGAGCGTGCATTGACAGTGGAGCCATTGGGAATTACATCGACCAGGATCTTGCGTCAAAGATGGGGCTTCAGTTATGCCCTAAATCAACCACCGACACTGTTACCACTGTCGACGGCACGGAAATAGCTTCTGGTCCAGTATCCCAATGCACTGCAGCTTTAACCCTTCTGTGCCAGGATGGACACCAAGAATCTATTGTTTTCGACCTCATTAAGGCACCATAGTTCCGGCTGATTTTGGGAATGCCATGGTTGGTAGCTCACAATCCTCTAATCGATTGGCGAGCAAAAGAATAGGCCTTTCCCATGACTTGCGCCCACACATGTTATCGCCAAGAGAAACAACCAATAGACACCAGAACCTCCACGCTTGCGACTGTGGCAATCGGCACCCTAACAAGTGAATACCAGGACTTTCAAGATGTCTTTCAGAAAGAACAGGCTAATACCCTGCTACCGCATAGACCATACGATTGCCAAATCGACCTGATACCCGGCGCACAAATCCCTTGTGGGCGAATTTACGCACTCACGGAACCAGAAAACCAGCACCTGAAGGCCTATCTTGACCAATACCTGGCCAACGGGTTCATCCATCCCTCGAAGTCTCCAGCGGCCAGTCCTCTATTCTTCGTACCGAAAAAGGAGGGGGACTTGAGAACGTGCATTGACTATCGCGCACTGAACCAGCTTACCGTAAAAAACAGCTACCCCCTGCCACTGATCCCTGAATTGCTTGATCAAGTCAAAGATGCCCAAATCTACACAAAACTAGACCTGAGGGGGGCATATCACCTTGTTCGCGTAAAACAGGGGGACGAATGGGAAACCGCTTTTCGCACCCAATACGGCTTGTACGAATATCAAGTAACGCCCTTTGGCCTTTGCAACACGCCTGCAGCATTTCAATACTTCATGAACGATGTCCAACGGGAATTGATTGATGTCTGTGCTCTAGTGTACATCAACGATATTCTAGTATATTCCGCATCAAAGCAGGACCACGTTAAACATGTCCGATCCGTATTGGAGAAACTCTGTCAACATCAGCTCTACGCCAAGCTCGAAAAGTGCTCATTCCACGTCGCCGAGGTGGAATTCTTGGGCTTTATTCTCAGCCCGAATGGAATCCGAAAGGATGTACACAAGGTAGATGCTATCCTGAACTGGCCATCCCCAAATTCATTCAAGGGGGTTCAAAGTATGCTGGGTTTTGCAAACTTCTACCGCCGGTTCATCCCAGGATTTTCGCAAATCGTGCATCCTATCACGTCATTGCTAAGGAAAAGAAACAAAAAGTTCCAGTGGACAACAGAAGCCGAGGAAGCTTTCCAGGAACTCAAAGCAAGATTCACATCTGTCCCAATCTTACGCCACCCTCGCCCTGATCTCCCATACCTTGTGGAAACGGACGCCTCAAGCATGGCTATGGGTGCCGTCCTCTCAGAAAAGGACCCCGAAACGGGCCAGTTACACCCTGTTGCCTTCTAGTCGCGTAAATTCACACCCCTTGAACTCAATTACGCTAGCACAGACAAAGAACTCCTGGCCATTAAGTCAGCCTTTAAGGCATGGCGGCACTACCTCTTGGGTGCCAGACACACAATCACCGTAATAACTGACCACCGGAATCTCCAGTACCTAAAAAACGGCAAAGGCCCAATCCTCACGACAACTACGTTGGGCTCTTTTTTTTGCTGAATATGACTACGTGATTGCATTTCGACCAGGGGTGAAAAACGGGAAGGCCGATGCCCTTTCCCGTATGGGGGTGGAAGAGCAAGGGTATCAGGCCCCTGACCCAATAGCAATCATCCCGAGTGACAAGCTCCTAGGAATCACAGCAACCATAACTCAGAAAGAATTACCTGAAGAAATCCAAAACCTGATGAGTCCGGAGCAATTACAAGCGTGGAGTGCACAAGGAGAACATTACATGATAAAAGATCAGTTTCCCTACTTCAGGAATCGTTTATTCTTACCAAACCAAGAACTACGAGAACAAGTCATGTCTGGTTATCATGATTCCTTGATCGAGAGCCACCTCAGAATCGCTAAAACCATAGCCAAGGTAAAACGAAATTATTGGTGGCCCACGTGGCGTAAAGCCATTATCCAATTCATCCTATCTTGTGGAGTGTGTGCTCAAAACAAGTCCTCCAAGCAGAAACCGGCAGGGCTATTACAACCATTGGAAATCCCACCAGCACCCTGGCACACGTTGTCCCTCGATTTTATTACTGATTTACCACCCAGTCAAGGGTTTAACATTATTCTTGTGGTCGTGGACCTATTTTCAAAAATGGCACATTTCAATCCTCTTAAGGGGCTCCCAAATGCTTCCACTCTGGCAAAGGTATTTCTTGAAGGCATCGTACGGCTCCATGGGTTTCCTTCAGTTTTAATCTCAGACCGAGGTACTCAATTCGTATCTAACTTCTGGAGAAAATGCTGCTCTATGGCCCAGATCGACATCCGGCTATCCACCAGTCACCATCCCCAAACGGATGGTCAAACTGAGAGGACAAATCAGACACTCGAGCAGTATCTGCGTTGCATGTTACACCAAGCTGAAGGAAGCTGGTTCGACCTATTATGGATAGCTGAATATGCTTATAATATTCCCTACAAACCAGCACTGGGCAGACACCCTTTTATACCATGTATGGCAGGCACCCACGTACTTCTGAGTTGGACATTCCTACAACCCTGGAAATGCCAGCAGTCAAAACCTTGCACACAACCATTTCTCAAACCTTTGAAAGGGCAGCTAAACACCTACTTCAAGCTAAGAATCGCCAAAAGAAGTTTGCTGATCAACACCGAGCAAAGGCCCCCAACTACCAAGTGGGAGACAAAGCCTGGCTGGCGTCTAAACACGTGTCCATTAAAGGAACCCAAACTTTCTGTCCAAGATACCTGGGTCCATTCACCGTCACCTCCGTCATAAATCCTGTGGCGGTCAGACTAGCTTTGCCGTCAAACATGCAGATTCATCCTGTGTTCCACGTGTCTCTCTTTAAACCTGTTCAACCTGGGACCCGGGTAGCAACGCCACCGCAGCCAGTAGTAGTCGCTGGGGAGCCAGAATTCGAAGCCAAGGACATCCTGGATTCAAAGTACGTCAGATCCAAATTATATTACTTAGTAGGCTGGAAGGGGTATGGTTCACAAGACAGGACATGGGAGCCTTGTGAGTACATCCATGCACCTCGCTTGCTTAGACGATTTCATCAAAACCATCCAAACAAACCAGGACCAGACAGAAGAGCCACCTTGAGAGGGGCCCTGGGGGGAGTGCTGTCATGATTCCTGCCCCTCATGTCTCCAGCCCTCCAAGATGTCAGGCTGAAGCCAGACCACGATCACCTACATGGCCCTCAAGGGCCTCTCCATTCCTCCAAAGGCACACTTGGAGTCAGACTTGGCGCTTGTGGCACCAGACTCACTCACTCCCAGAGGATGACATTGGGGATTGGACTTGTAGTGCATTGATGAGGACAAGATGGATGCCCCTACATATTTTGGTTCCCAGAACTGCATGTGCAGTCTAGTCTTTTGGGTGTGGTTCAGCCCAGAGATACCTGGGATACCCAGAGACTATTTAAGCCACGCCCAGGCTGAGAAACATGCTTTGTGTTTTCTGCACCTGCAGCGCGACACTCACCGTGTTCGGATCGATCTCCAGTAGGCCTGCTTCTTTCTTCTGCGCTGAGCTCCTGCAAGAACAAGAACACCGTTAGTGACAGCCTTACCTTGCGGCGCTTCTGCCCATCATTCATCGCTTCTTCTGTTCTGCGGGCATCTTCGGCAGTGTCATTCCTATCCCGGCACGCCGCTTCCTAAGGAAAAGGGAAAATAACAGAAAAAAGGCATTAGTAAGCATTCAGCAAATCTTCGCTTATTTTTAAAGACTGTACGAGCTTCAAACGCTTACCTGAATCCTAGCCGCTCTGGGGGAACTCTGTCTCCGGAACTTCTCATCCATCTGCAAGAGGGAAAAGACACTCACTTACTCACCGCATTTCTTCTTCATAACCGGCATCCACACTGAAAACGTTGCGGCACCTAAAAGACACAGAAAAAGAACTCAGTTCAATACAAATATGAAAGGGTCGCATTGCGCATCGCACTCTCACTCACCTTCAGTGCTACTCATCTCAGCAGCACGTCGCCATCCCCGGACGCCAGCCATCATCTAAGGAAGGAAAGGGACGAAGTTAGAGAACTGTTCAGAAGACTAATTATACTTACCTGTTACACTCTTGCCAGTGAAGTAACTAGGCAGCAACGAGCCCGCATCAATCAACGCGCCCCTGCGCTGAAAGCAGGACGGAGAGTACACTTTCCAAGAAAACAAGGTGAGCTGTGGATCAAAGGGAAGGGTTGGACCTCGGGGAAGTAGTGGTTCAAGCACACAGAGACAATAGAGAGTTAAACTCTACCAATTCTGTGTTTCAGGCCCAGTCTCCAGTCGAGCAGACTCTAGGGAAGGTTTCGAGGTTGTAAGAGGTCAGAACAGGCTGAGTGATGTCTCTGTGGATACCAGGTGAGCATTACAGTACGTCAATATTTGATGAACCTGCGGATCTCAAAGGGTACATCTGTTCTCTTAAAACTGTAAACATGGATACATCTCTGCCTATCACCTCGTCAACATCTAGAACCTGACTATTATTTCTGTTACATCACAGTATGCTGTAGTCCTTAGAATGTACCCACTCGCATGGTGGGCCGGGCACTGCCTGATAACCTCCTTCTCTCAGGGCTGTTTTTCTTTTTTGCCCTGCTGGTATCATCTGCCCCAACACTTTTTCTCCCTTTTTGTATCTTAAAGGTACTTGACTCACTTTACATCTCTTATCCTTCACATAACATCTCCGATATGCTCTTCAGTACTTGGTTTTTTATATTTTTTCTCTCCTTCTGGTCAAGTTTGCCCTCCCTTTCCCATGTTCCTATTGTGTTTTCCTTTTGTGGCCACCCTCACAACTGATCGTGCATCTGTTATTTTTTCACATTCTGGCTAAGATAGCAGTATATATTAGCTTGCTTACAATACATATTGATTCCTTTATCCTTTGGCCTCTTAAAGTGCATATAATATAATTTTCTGTAAGTCACAATGGTGTTTAGATGTGTAATGTGACATATTAAAGGCTGTAATCACCCGATTAAGAGATATACGATCATATTCCATTTGAAAAAGCTTAATCCCTCTAGTGCATGTTTGCAAGAAACCCATCTCTCATCTCAGAAGATATGAACTCAAATATTTTTGGGTAAAAGATGTAATAGCAAGTGCGGCAGAGGGTAAGAAAAATGTTGTTGCTATTCTGATTAGTAAAAAACGTTCATATATAATTGTGGGTCAGGATGTTTCCACCAATGGAAGATGGGCATGGGTTAAATTGCACATTGGATCTGACATCATCACAATCATGAACATATATGGTCCCACTCTTCCTGATCTGGATTTTTGTCTCTCTATCAAACAGATAATTATCACATCAAACTTCCCTAACCTCATACTATGTGGAGATATGAACCATGTCTTGGACCCCTTCCTGGATAGAAAATGCAAATGTTCATTTAAAAATTCCAAGTCACACAAATCCTTCAAGAAAGGTCTAGTGGAGTCAGGTTTTATAGATTCCTGGAGACTCACACTACCGGTGGATTTAGATTATACATTCCATTCACATCCCATGATACACTTTCACACCTTGACTACATCTTTATAACCAAATCCCTTACAAACTCTATTACTGACTCCCACATCTCAAATATTATCATCTCTGACCATGCCCCTGTCATCACTACATTAGACCTCTCAGATATGAAAAGATCATCCCTCTAGAGGGAGATTTAACAATTGTCTCCTTCAAGATAAGAAATGTATTCAATCTTTTCTCACATTTCAACATCAATATTTTGACGACAACTCTGCAATGACACCTTTATAAGTAATAATTGGGATTCCTTTAAAGCCACCCTCAGAGAACACATTATTGCCTAGTCCAGCATGAAAAAGAAACAATATAAAATAGACCTTGACAGTCTTTACTAACTTCTGACTAAGGCAGAAAAACAATTCTATCTTTCCTTGTCCAATGTAGACCTCCGTAAAGTACTATTCATATATTTCCAAATCAATAAAAAACTCACTGAACAAGCCTCAGGTGCAGTATCAAACCTCGAATAAAGAGGGTCGGGCCCTTGCATCCTATCTCAAAGCAATAAAGGAAAAGACACTTATTGCTAGTATCAAAAATTCAACAGGAACTGTAATTACTGGTCCTCTGTGCATTATTGAAACCTTCAAGGAATTTTACTCTGATCTATGCTCCCCAGACTCAACCATACCAGAAGCCAATATTTCTAACTTTTTTAATGATATTGATAGAAGCTCCTACCCTACACCAGATCTTTCAGACCTTGAGGGAGAACTTACAACTGGTGAAATCAATCAAGCTATCAAAAGGTTAAGCAGAGGGAAAGCCCCAGGACCTGATGGTGTTTCTTCAGAATTCTTTTGTCAATTTTCGCGTCTGCTTACCACAGACTTGAAACTTTATTTTCCTCTTTCATTTCTAAGGGTTTTTCATCTGGTACACTTTCTGAAGCCCATCTTATTCTATTTCCTAAACCAGGAAAAGATCTTGACTCCCCTAAAAACTATAGGCCCATTTTCCTGATTAATGTAGAAAGTAAAATCTTCGCCAGGATATTAGCTAACAGAATAGAATCTCACCTTTCCAAATTGATTAAACCCGATCAAGTTAGATACGTTAAAGGCAGAAACATCTCAGCAAATACCAGTCTTTTACTAAACACCTTATACATTACTGCCAAAGATAAAAATGACAAAAAAGGTTACGCCGCCATTGCACTAGATGCCGAAAAGGCCCTTGACTGAGTCAATTGGGATTTTATGTTCCATGTTCTAAAATGGCATGGCTGTGGTGCAGGCTTCATCGCCAAAGTAAAACTTCTATACTCAAACCCAAAATCCTCTATATTCTTCAGTGGCCAATCCTCATCATTCTTTTCATTAATAAGAGGTACCAGACAGGGCTGCCCCTTTTCCCCTATTCTACATGTACTATCTCTTGAACTTCTCTTAGAACTCATCAGACAAGACGGGAATTTCACCGGTATTTCTGATGGTAATTATTAAACTAAGGTCACTGGATATGCAGATGATATTCTTGTCCTGACAACGAACCCTAAACTACAACTTCCACACCTATTAGCTGTACTACAGAAATGTTCGGAAGTATCGGGGTATAAATTCAATAGAGATAAATCAGAGTTACTACCCCTAAATTCCTTCCGTCTTAAACATGAATTAGATATTTTTGGGTTCAAATTGTGTGCTAAGTCCTTTAAATATTTGGGTATACATTTTTCTTCCACTATCAAAATCAACACAGACATTTTACTCAATAGGCTTTCCGAATTTACATCCACCTGGTAGCCCCTATTTCTTTCATGGTGGGGTCATCTAGACACCGTCAAGATGATGCTCTCTCCCATATTTTTATATACGTTACAAATGCTCCCCGTTCCTCTTCCCACCACCCTGTTCAAATCCATCAATTCCATCCTTCTCAACTTTCTCTGGGGCATAGGTAAATATTAAAGAATTGCAATCAACAAACACAAAACTCCCTTTGAACAGGGAGATGTTCGCTTTCCTGATTTAAAAAAATATCACCATGCTTTCTTACTCAAGCAGACTAGTTTCTGGTACGCCCCGTCACACTCTGATGATCTCCCTTCCTGGTGTAAACTTGAAAAACAAATAGCCCTCCATCATGACATTAGAGACACCAATTTTCTCTTTCCTCATTCGGCCCACACCCTCTCTGATCCCATTAGAGTATATAGATCTGCCCTTAGAATCTTCCTTTTGCCATCAACTAAATTCCCCTCCCGAGAGTTCTCACCCTATCTGTGGAATAACAAATCAATCACCACCAAAAGCAGAACCTTCTCCCGGAAGGTCTGGCTCTTTAAGGGTATCAGATATATAGACCAAATTGTTCACCATCACACCATAATATCATTTCAGGATCTTAGAAAAGCATTCTCTCTACTTCTATCAGATCTGACCTTCTACAATAAATTGGTGAATGCATGCCTAGACGGATTACATGTTCATGATTATAATGTCTTATCTCCTGACACTAAGAAATTACAGTTACTCTCCATTAACTCTATCAAAGCTGCGAAATGTTATTAACTATTAGAACCTGTAGAACCATTGATGCTGAAATGGACTGTTCAAACTTTATTACCCCTTTAAAACTTACAAAATCTCAAGCCCACGTGGATGGGAACTGTTGGTCTTGTGGAGATACTCCTGGTTCATACAAACATATGTTCTTTGACTTCCCTCATGTTTTCCGGTTATGGCAGGATGTTTGGAAATATATGATGATGATCTTTAATGTTCAGATACCTCTTTCTTTTGCTAATGTTTTTCTTGGGAGCATTGCACTTAAGGGCAAAATATCTCCACTTTATGTGATCTTCTCATCGCCATTGCCATTAAACTTGTTGCCACCAATCAGAAGCAACTTCAAAACATGTCCTGCAAGAACTGGTGGAACAATGCTTGCCATACTCACAGAATCAAACATTGCATGGCTTCCTACTTAGATAAATTGCAAAAGTATAACCTGAAATGGGCCCTTTTCATTAACTACTTAGAATATCACAATATGTCGGCCCGTGGCTCATAGTAAATGACTCATGATATTATGATCTTATATATCTCGCCATATTGTATTTCTATATTTGTAAAATGATGCACTTTTATGCTTATTAGGCCATTTACCTATCACGGATCCATCCCTTTCCACTTGTCTCTTCCCTTTGGTTTCGTGTTGTCTCTTGTACCTGTCCCCTGTTCATCTCAGAAGTTTTTTCATATATAACAGTATTTTATTAGTGACCATTATATACCGCACAGTTGTTTAGACTGGCTCAGTTATATTTATCTTAATATCTCTAATATTCTTCATATATTGATACCTTATATATATATATACATATATATATATTGTTTGTATTGTATAAAACTCATTCACAGTCATTGTAACATATGGTTGCTGTTATGAATTGTTTTATGCTCAATAAATAAAAATCATTAAACTTAAAAAAAGAAAGATGGGAAATTCAGGCAAATAATTGGATCCTAACCAGTCCAGGTCTGAAAGGCCTTTGAATCAAAGCACACATTATATCTTTCTTTTCTTGATGTCTCCAAGGCTTTCGATTGTGTGGATCGAATTAGGCATTGGGGAATGCTTAGACTATGCGGTTGTCTGGAGGCCTTGGTCCGGTTGCTTGAATTTATGCATAAAGACATTAGAATCAAGGTCAGGTTGGACAGGAATGGCACGTACTCTGAATGGATCCATGTGGATCGTGGCTTACGTCAGGGTTGTGTATTAGCGCCTTTCCTGTTTAACCTATATATCTATGGCATTAGGGTATTTTTGGAAGGCATTGGGGTTAATCCCACAAAGCTAGGGCACATGAAAATCCAATACCTTTTATATGCCGATAACCGTGTATTACTTGACCACACTGCAATAGGCCTACAAAAATCCCTGACACAGACACAAGGTTTCTTTGTGGAACTTGGACTAGAGATCAGTGTGTCTAAAAAAACATTTTGGTTATTAATCACAGAAAGATTTTATCAGGTAGATCAAACTTTGGTTTGTATGTCGATGACAAAAAGTTAGGGTTGGTCACTGAATTCAGGTATCTTGTGGTGGTGATCAAATCAAATCGATCTAATAAAGCTTTGAAGTTAGATGCCATTTCAGCGGTAGCACAGATTTAGGCGCTGGACAGAAAATATGGTTGTTTCTCATTACTGCTAGCCCTTAGAATGTACAATCAGGTGCTAGTACCTAAACTAATTTACGGGCGGAGGTATGGGAGGTGGGCTTGGATTGGGATAAGATTGAGTCCTTTATTTTGAAACGTTTTCTGAGCCTTGCAGGTGGTATCACCTTGCCGCCGGTTAAGCACATTCTGGGTATCACATCTTTAGGCGCTAAGGTTCATTGGAAAATAATCCTCCTTTTAAGGTCTATTATGTTTCCACCAGCATTGACCCTATTTGTACAATTGAATGCGCTCAAAACTCAGCACAACTGTGTTGTGTTTAAGGTCTGGGTAAACCCTGTTCTGTGCATTGTTAACGACAGATCAGTATCGTTGGATGTATTGTAGAATGTCCGGCTTTGATTGATCAGCGAGAAGAAACTTTTAAATTCTATTTTTACACTCGCCCTTTGCAAAATTGGGAGTCTCTCTGGTGGCAGCTACTAGTTAGTCCCAACGACAAGACTGTTAATTAATGTGATTATTTTTTTTAAAAAGTGTGAGACTTTGCATGAAATCTTGTTGTTTTAAAATTATTTTACCAAGTAACATGTATGATGCTATATGAATTCTGTAAACATTGGTTTATACTGTGTAGAATGATCTTATGGGACTATGTGTAAAGTTTCGTCTGCAAACTTTATCACACAATAAATAAATACATTCCAAAAATGTGTCCCACCAGGCCTTCGTGCATGAATGCCTTTATGTTATTTATGCCTTCTATGCCTCGTATGCCTTTCAAGTCTTTTAACTCTTTTATGGCCATCGTATAAGCCTGTATATCTCCTAAGGTGGCTTACGGCCTTCTGTGCCTCTGCATATTTGCCATGCCTTTTACAGCCTTGCATGACTTTAAGGCTTACGGTACTTTTAAATGCCTTTTTGTTGAAATGCCATCGGTCTGCAGTGTATGTATGAAATGACATTTGTTATGCAATGCCAGTAAATGTGGTTAATATTTTGGTGCTCGCTAACGCGTGGCCCGCATGGTGTTCTACTCCCCCATCGTTGTCCACAATTACTTTTATCCCCAATGCCATGTAGCCTCCCATGGGGTCACGCCACTACTGGCCTCGATAAGCATCTAGAAATTGCTAGTGACCTAGTGAGCCCACACACCAGCCTGCAGTTGTTTGATCGCTCATTCAGCCTATTATCCTTTGTCTGACACACATTTGCAATTGGTGTGCACCTGTCTAAGAGTGTTGTAGGTCAGGGGCCTGTGTGGCAGAAATTGTGCAGGTGGGTGGTGTCACTGCGTGAGTGCCACAGGCGTGCTCAGATCATGATGCTGATTTGTTGTGATGGCATCTAAGACATGCCAGTACAGAAGCCAAAGAAAAGTTGGGGAGGGACTAAAAGATGTTGCTTCATGGCTACTGCGCATTCTCCCAGGCATCTCGTTGATGACAAAATGGCTATTGGGGAGCAAAGTCACTGACTGTCCTGGCCAATAATATAATACGCAACTAAAAGCATTTGACAGCAACAATGGGTATGGCCCCAGACCAACTTGAACAATATAACAATAGAAATAGGAAATGTTGATAGATAAATTGGTTCAGATCGCACACACTATCAAACAGCAATCATGACCCTGTTTTCCCACGAGCACCACCAGCTGAAACACAGCGCTTCATATCGTTTTTCACTCTATGAAATGTCACAGGATTGATTAGTCACTGCATCTGGCATGTAAGGGGAAAACAGGCAAATCACACTCAAAGTGGTTGCGATAGACTCCACCATCGCACTCAGACACATTGGTATTCACTGCAAGGAACAGTTATGGGAAGCATTGTGCCAGGCCCATGTCTTGTAGCAGAAGGCCAGGTTGGGGTTTCTCGTGCATTACTCTGGGAAGGCAATCAAGAACTATCCCCAAAATCGCAATGGAAGGACTTGAAAGATGTGCAGGTATCATGTATGGATGAACTATAGGATGGGCCACCAACGGTAAAGGTAACAATTAAGAAGGTTCAAGAAGCACACAAAATCTGGGTAGATTCGCCATGCTATCCGCCTAGAAGCGCCTGTGACTATATCCCGTGCTCCTCTAGTTGCAACTAGTTGAAGCATAGACTGTCGCTGTCACTAACCATTTTATCGCAGCCACAAGAATGGACAGAAAAAGCCACTACCTGATTGGGAGGACATACATCAAATCACCACCAAATCTGCTAGGTACGTATAACACACCACTCCGGTGGACACTGGCCGCCGGAATGGCTACACGCACACATCAGAATACAGCAGAGACTGTGACAAATTTGGTTAGGCTGGTCACATAATTCTCGGTGCACTTACACCAGACTACACCTCAAGACCTCTGACATCAGCATGCAGCAAAGACCTATGACAAATTCAGACACGCTGAATACACAGCGAGTCTCTAGCACTGACTCCTCTCAGTACCCATCCACATGCCTGCCCTCATGGGTTGCTCTCCACTGAAGCCTGGCCAGCCCTGCTATGCCTTATTTGGATACATGCACACACACATTCTAATCTTATTCTGTGACCTCCAACACTCTGGACTGGGGTCCCTGAGGGCGTTCCCACCACCAGCACATTGAGACTATAATAATGGTACAAGGCGCTATATAAATGACTACACTACAATACCATAAATTATCCCATGATCTCATATTAGAATTCTTTAGTGCTTTAATAGAGAATGATAACACTCAATCAATGTGGGTAATGTGATGGACACAAATTCCCTACAGCCCCTACTAGCACTTGACACCTGATGTCTGCACTTACCCTTGCATTTGCCACCAGCTAGCTGCACTTCTATTTATTCTTTATTTATTTTACTGTCATCCTATGCACTGCACTGCCCTTTCCCCTTTCCCCTTGCGCTTTTCCCTTTGCCCCCTCCCCTGCACTTGCACAATCTCAATGTCACCTGGCCTAGTAGGATCACTGTCTCATCTCTGTTTCCCCTCCCCTGCCTCGTCGCGCCTTGAAACACTTGTGTATAGGCGCGTCAAGAATGCCATATCATATCATATCACTTAGATTGTGTGCTTATGGAAAATAATTGTTTTGTTTTAAACGTTTTAGTGCTTCTATGATCAACATCAAATACAAAAAAAGTATTTCACTAATAAGTTCTATTTGCCCGTAGTGTAGTGTAACTCAGTGGTCGAAGTAAGTGGGAGCGTTCGGGAGCGGTGTTCCTATACTTTTTAAAATTACCTTGTACAGCTCCTATACTTTTATTTTAAAAACAAACCGTTCCGGAATGGTTTTGTTTTAAAATAAAAGTGTAGGAAGAAGTTTAAACCTTCACTTTCAGTGCAGTGCACTGAACATTCCCTTAAACAGCAGGTGCAAGTGTTTGGGGGGGTGTATTGTGTGTGGGAGGGGTTGTGAGAATGGGGTTTGTGGGGACAGGGGCAGGCCAGCAGGGAACATAGTTCCACTACTTCTTTTCGTACACTTCGACCACTGGTGTAACCTGCAAAACGCACGGGGTGACAAGAGCGACCTGTTTCACGTGGGAGAAACGCAATCTTGCACTCACCAAGCCACGTCGGAAGGCATATGTGCCTGGAACTGTGTGCTCTCACCCTCCATTTTGTAGTAACTTGAACTGTGATGTCAAAGGTGTGAAAGGGGGATGCCTTGGATCTGCTCTCCAATCAGGAATGTGAGAAAATAGTGCTTTGTGATAAAGCCTGTGCATGCCATTGGGCCTCATTACACGGATGGCAGTAAGGGTTTACTGGTACCGGTATTTTACCAGTACCGGTAAATCCTTGCCGCCTTACTACGAGGTCCCTTTGCGGGTTGGGGAATTTAACGCCTGCTTCTTGCAGGCGTTAAAAACCAACCCGCAAAGGGACCCAGGGAGCTAATTACGGTACCGCAATTTGCGGTACCGTAATTAGCGCCTTCCCCATTCCCATAGAGCCCTATGGGGCAAAAATGGGAATGGGGAAGGGCAATGGTGGAAGGGGGAATTACCGCCCCGCCAACCTTGGAATGGGGCGGTAATTCCCCTTTCCGCCAAGGCGGTGCCGGTATTTTACCGGCATGAACCATGGCGCTAATAGCGCCATGGTTCTCCGCCATCTGTGTAATGAGGCCCATTGACTTATCACGCCCCTTAGTTAGACACAACAGACGACCGGAAATAGTTAATGGGCTGAAGCAATCATTGTCTGCTGCTACTTTCTCTAGAGATGGGTACATTTTGTTTACCCCAACAGACTAAAAGATTTGGAAATTCCCGTCATAGCAATAGAAACACGAAGCCCCTCTTACAAGCCTCTTGTTGCGACCCAAGGGAATTCTGGAGTTTTGACAAAAAAACATCTGAGTGGTTCTTTGCTAAATGTAGGTTTTCTTGCCAATATAAAAGGCTGAAGCACAGCACATGACGAGTGGCTGATCTTAGAAAAATCCATGACGCACTTGGGGGGCCCACTTGAAGAGCATTGTAAAGAAGGGCCCCAAGCTTCTCAAAAAAACTGTTGCCTCCAGAAAGTGTCTACCACCGGGCTCTCTGAGACAAACCAGAGAAGAACTGCTTTATCAACACAAACACAACAAGCAAAGAAAAACGGCTGCCCTCAGAAACGCAAGAACAAAGAGTGAGGCACCTGCCTGAAGAAAGTGGAGTACAAAATGTGCACTTGCCACTAGCCATTGGCTAGTGATATTTGAATGTTGTAAGAAATGTGTGCTTTTTTTAGTAACTTTTTTTTATTGCTGGCTAGTAGCTAGCAACTTAAATTTTTGCTCCATTTGTGCTCCATGAAGAAAGTATAAAGCAGATGGGCCCAAAGCCCTGGTTAAGGAAGCTTAAAGGAGAACTAGGAAACATTCCAATATGAACAAGAGATTGCAAGACAAAGCCAGAAAACACGACCCTCCAGAAGCAGAAGTGGAATTAGACCTGAAGTATTATTATTTTTGTCACTTTGACCTAGAGGCCAGCCTTGAATCCTAAACCCCACCTATGCTTAACAGTTACATGATTATGGACCTCCTTTCAGGGATGACATGTTCCCTAAATAGTTTTCTGCCCGATAGTCCCTCCTGTAACCCTTTTAGTTTTCCTGGATGTGAGTGTGAATCCGATTGAGCACTATATCTGATGTAAACAGGAGCACTGTTGCAGTAGCCACAAAGGAGCCACTAACTGAAGTTTTAGAACAAAAAAATCTACGAAGTCACATGGCATTACTCCATCCCCATTTGTTAGAGGACAAATGTGGGAAAACCCCCTTTGGATAAGCTATGTGTACTCCCATCTTTTATATATAAAGCAGAATGTATGTAAGCATGTGTGTATGTTTGTCCGGCTATACAAATCCACACCTTTGAACCCGCGTCTACTAAATTTTGCATGGATTCCTCTTTTGTCTGGGGCAAGATCGTAGTCTATTTTGGATGCAGAAAATTCACTCACTAGACACCCTCATTTACTGATGCTCACCCCGATTCACTACAGTAGGTACTATAAGGAGGACACATTTGGAAAAGTGTCTGAAGCAAAATGTTCGATGTGTTGGTTATTCCTTTGAAATGTACTACTGTATACAGTTCGGAAGTGTTTATTAAAGCATTTTTAAAGGGAATTTAAAAAAATGATCATTCCACTCCAAATATGGGAAATGGCAAGGTTACAGTTTACTTAAGTTCATTCACAAGAAGAGAGCACAATCAATCAATCTTTCTTGGATACTTTCCCAAATGTGCTGAAGCCATTAAGTGACTGAAACATGACGCACAAAAAACGAACATCACTTCTAAAAGCTCCATCTGATGCAAAGCAAAAATCAATATGAAGAGCTTCTGAAACACATCAACAAACAGCAGCACGACTTGCCGACCAGAGGACAGGAGCAACTTTCTCCAGGGCAAATGAGATGCCAGAGCAAACTGAAGCAAGCCTTGCTGACACGAGGACAAGAGCAACATCCTCCAGGGCCCATGAGACACAAGAGCAAACTGAAGCCAGACTTGCCGACAGGAGGACAAGAGCAACATCCTCAAGGGCACATGAGACACCACTCTATCAAGATACGGGCAACACCAGGTACCCCAGCTAGTTTTAAAATATAATGCAATTCAAACATCATAAGCCAAACAGTATGTGGAATGCAAATAGTGCCATACACCTGGGTAGAGAACATAACATACTTTATATTTCCTTTTGGCAAACCTAAAAGAAGTATTCCACTGTGAGAAATTGCCATCTGGCACGGATGCAGAAGCCCTGGCTTTTTTTAATTTGTATTAATTAATTGAATGATGCAGGTAATTCCATCTCAGAAAGGATGGTCTGGTAATCAACCCCCTCCCCCACCTTCATAAGTTACATGTCAAAAGCATAGCATACACCTGGCCCTGTTGCATCAGTCTCCTGATGCAACAGGGCCAGGTTCAAAGTTCACAGGTGCCCTTGTGACTAGCTGCTGTGACAGCCAAGTCACTGCAATGCATAGGCTGCATTTAAGCCTGCACCTTTGTCCCCAAACCACATAAATACAAGAGTTAATATTCAAGTGGCAGTTGTAAACTATATATATCAGTCATACACGTGTTTAGGGCATGGTGGACAGTTTTTATAATGAATATTAAAGCCACATCTAAGAGGTATCATACACGTGACACCACTGAGAGCCCAGGCCAACTGTTGACAGGCTGTGTGTATTCTCGCCCAGACTGACTGTCTCAGCTGTACCCAGCAGGACTATAGCCCTGTGGGTTGCCTCTCTTTGATCCTTTGTGAGTTTGGGAAACATCCCTCTCCAACAAGAATGCCCATCAGAGCAGCTGTTCTGGGAAACAGGAATAAAAGGGCACACTCTACACAAAAGGACTGTTGATGTTGTGGGCAGGGGAAGGGGCAGAGTTAGTTTAAACAGAGGGAGCTCAACACAAGTGGGGAAGGGTTCCACCATCTTGTTTCTCTCTGTACCTCTCTTTCCTTCCTGTCTCCTTCACTTCCTTTAGCACAAAGCACTTTGGGTATGATATCAGAAGGCAAAGAAAACTTGCCACAAAGACAGGGATTGGACCCTTTAAAACAGGCCTGCTTTTGTACAATCACCTGGGAATCTTTGCCTATAAAAGAGGAGTTCCCACACTCCTTCTTTTAATTCATCTCTAGGCTTTAACCCTTCAAAATGAATGTGTTGGATCCAGCTGGGAGAGCCATCCCTTCCAACGTCCTCCAGTTGTGAAGGCAAGTGATCCAAAATAGAGGCAAGATCTGCTGCCTAACCATCCCCAAGGCATATTAGGGGTGCCCTGCTGCTGGAGCAAGAACTGGCTCGCTGACAGCTACTCCAGCACCCAGGACCTCACTGGAGGTGAAGGTGTCCTGCAGGTGTTTGCCAGAAAAAGAGAACAAGGACCTCACTTGCCCCTGGATTGGGACTCACAGGAAACAGAACAAGATCAGCCAGGATCCCTGTGTTTTTGCCATTGAACCTTTCCGAGTCTTGTGTTCTGCCTGTTCGACACAATCCACCCAAGAGGACCCTCCATGATGCTTTTGGCACCCTACAGATCTTTTAACCACTGTGCAGCACCTTCGAACCAGTTTGCTACAGCACTAGCTGAGCATGTCATCTGCTCAGCTCAAACAAACACATTGCTGCACCTTCAAAGCACCAACCTCTTCATCGCTGAAACAACCCTGGTGTTCTCATCGAACCGTGACCTGTGAATGCCACATAGAACCGCCTTGACCTGTGTATCCAGTCCTGATCATCTTTGCCATCCAACCATCTGCTGACCCTCTTACCGATCCTGGTGGCCCTCGCAATCCATTTGTCTAGAGCACCACTTCGAGCGGTAGCCTAGCCAACTTGAGCTTAACTCCTCCTTGCCATCTGGAACACCTTGAATGAAACTAGCAGAGCTCTAACAAGCCTGGCTCGATACTGCCGAACCATCAGGAACAACAAGGAGGTATTATGGACTAATTTCCCCCCTGATCCATCGTTCGACCCTAGACTATTGTTAGGTCACTTTTAATGCCTTTTCTCATTCAAGGACAAATCCTTTACAAACATTGTGGTTATTGATTGCCTTTCACCCCTGTTTTATTACCCAGAGGGCTGCATCTTTATATCTTTGCATAGTCTGTAATCTTCTAATTAGTTATTTTGCATATTGTGCGTTTAAATCAAGTATATATATTTTTTTATAGATTCTTCATTGGACATTCCTTTATTTTGGACTCTTGTACTTTGCTGTTTGGGTTGCTACTGGTTCACTTCCACACCCCTCTTAAGAGTACAGCCTGTCCTTGGCCTGCGTTACCACAAAAGGCAAAGGAGCTCTCACCTGTGCCTGTTTCAACTTTAATATAGGGATCACTCTTGTTTGGTAAAAGTGTCAGGACTGAGTAGGCGGTTTAGTCACTAATCATCCTTGTACTTCTGTGGGGCAGATGTCATGTTGTCACATCACATCTACTTAAATCTGCGGTCACAGGCCTCATCCTCCCTCACACCTCCATGTAGGTTCCACATAGGCAGCTAAGCCGAGGTGTCCATCTAACAATGTTTGTTTGTTTGTTTATTCATTTGGTAATGCGCACCACGCCCTTGGGTAGCTGGGAGCAACAGTACAAGGAGACTTAAAGCTTCGTTACAGTGCATATCACATGCATATGTGTGCATACATACATACATTACAGTGCATATCACATGTATATGCATACGTGCACATACATACATATAGGGAATATATAGTACTGACGCCACCGGTTACAGTATAGTGGCGGCAAGTTATTACATATAAAGTGATGCAGGCAGATAGAGGAAAAGTAGCTTATATTTCTAACAAACAAGGCTTGATGACCTCCAGAGAGAGTAGGTATTGTAGCAAAGCCCCTCAACCCTCACACCAGAAAAAATACACCTCACTAGGGAAAAAGGGCAAGCACACCTCTTGCAAGGAGAACAAAGCTGTATGTCCAAAAAAGACAAAGACACGCCAGCAAAGGACTCTGCTGCCACTGAATGCTCTGATGAGAACAACATGGACGATAGGTTATAAAGGTGAAAGGCGTCACAGCTGATGTACATTACGGAGGTTACAAATCCATGTAGCTGGTTGGTGCAACCCTATACATATGAGGCCTGCTCCATATGGGATGCCGGGTCATCGGTCTCAGCATCTTCGTCCACATGGGGTTATTCCTTGCACGTCATTGAGCTAGCAGTTCGTAATTGCTAATTAAAAAAGCACAATTCACAGCATGCACCTATCTCTGTCCAAATGTGCACCTAGTACTGCACACATTGGCGCGGAAGATACTTTTGCGGTCACACTATTTTATAAACCTCAGCTCAATTTCAGATCCGTCGGCGCCACTCCAACTTTTCCCACTCCGGGCTTAAATTTGTTACTTTCCCTCCCTGGCACTTCGCAGCACAAAGCACACAGGTCCAGGATATTCTGCTATGATCTTTCTGAGAAATGGGTTTTCTAACAGTTTTATGGTTGGTGGTCTTGAGCTGGCCAGTGCTCTGGTATGCTGGGGTCTTGGAAGAGGGGTGCCTGGAAACTATGGGCCTCATTATACGTTTGCCAGTCCAGAAACAACGGTGCCAGTAAGCTTACTGGCACTGTTGTTTCCTGACCGGCAAACTATGGGTCTGGCTACCAAAGCCGCCGTGCCTGCCAGGTCTGACCCTGCCGGGTAGGCAGACCCGTCACGGAAGCACCAGCACCTTTAACAACAGTGCCGGTGCTTTTGTGGCCCCCAATCCATAGAGTCCCATAGGGTTGTAATCTCTCGGTGGCACTGGGAAGTCAGGCGCTGGTAAATAATTACAGGTCCGGCGGCAACCTGCCGGTAGCACCGGCATGGTTACCGCTGGACCCATAATGAGGCCCTATATCCTAGGGTTGGTGCTGGGGTAGGTCAAAGGCTTGTGCCCTCCTTCTCCTGGGATAACCGTGGCCAGGGAACTCTTGGCTCCCTCACGGCCTTGCAGGGCACATTCTTTCTGGACTACACATTCTAACAGTATGAGACAAGAGGTTTATGAGTTCCTGCTGCCGAGGCGACAAATCGATCCAACATTCACACTTGTATCTCTATGTTTCGTGCCTGGGCCTACCGTCCTTGCTGCAGCGCAGCGCCATGCCTCGATTTGAAGATGGCTGCTGTTTTCTAAGATGGCGTCTCATATTCTAGTGCAATCTACGCCCAGTCATGTAATAATCTACTCATAATGCAGCTGCTAATGGCACACGCTTGCCCCCATAACCTCCCCGAGCATCTACAGCACACTCCTGAGCCTCGGCCGCATTTAAAACCTCTTGGGGACCTGGGACAATCATCCCCACTTCCCAACATTCCCCCTTTTGTAAATCCCACATTTACGAATTGCCACGTCTTTCCAGCTGCTCATGCTCAATTCTTTCCCTCTCCAATTGCTCAGCCTTCATATCGAGCGGTGTCCCATCCTTGGGTATCCATGCTCTACACACAGAACTTAAACTTTCTCCTGCTTGCGCGTACTGCTCTGGGGTACATGTCATATATATACACCCCCCATACCCGGCTAGGTCAACCCAGTGTTCCTCATAGTTCTCTGGGTCAGGTTGGGGAGTAGTGATGGTGCCTGGGTGGTGAAAGTGTTGCTCTATTGCAACATGGGAGGTTTGATAGGGTAATCTGTTTGTACCTTGCTGTCTTTTGTACCGCGAGGTGCACCCTGTACCCCCATTGAGATCATCATCATTGCAGACTTAGACATTGCTTTCGCACAGCATCGAATTCCCATTTGGCAGGTGCAGAATATCACCAAAACTATCACTGGTACCAGTATTTTCACGATCGCCCCCATCCATGATGGTGCCCAAGAGAACAGGTCGTCAAACCAGTCACTTCTCTGGATGCTAGTGTCATCAAAAGTGGGGCTCACCTGTGCTTCAGTGTCAGATTCGCAGGAGGATAGATCAGATCTGGAGAGTTCCGTAGCAGTCTTATCAGGAGTTCCTTTTTTTTAGAAGAGATAAGGTCTGTTCCGGGAGCATGCCACAATTGTCGTGCTGAAGAACACACAGCAACAAGAATGACAATCGCCCTGCACAGCCCAAGGAGGGGAAAAGCCAGTGGCACATAAAAACCCTGTTGTTCTTTCTTGTATAGAGACTGAGGAGTGTTGGAGTCTTTACTTTTCTTTTCCTGACTTGCAGTGTATTGAAAGCAGGTATGCTGGAAAGTTGGGTGCAAATCACCACTGGAAGCATGATGGGGCTCAGGATGCATAGTATCCGTTGGACCAGGACGGTAACAGGAGGAACTAGGTAACAAACAGCTAAAAGAGAGTAGGCAGCACCGGGAAGGATGAAGACAGACAGGAAGGAGGAACCAAACAAATACCAGAACCGAGAAGAGGGCTAAAGAGGGCTAGGTAACTATGAGAGTCAAGTAATAGAGGTCTAGAGCCTAGAGGAAAAAACACCTGTAAACAAACACGAGGAAAACAAAGAGAAAACTTACAGAATAGTGTCGGAATATAACGAGAAAGCAGGGTGTCGCAGCAGACCATGGAAAACACCGGAGAGTAGGTAGGGATTAGAAAAGCAAGAGACAGAGCCGGAGGCGGTGCAGGGGAAAACAAAGCCGAGGGTGGTGCAGGAAAAATGAAAGTAAACAGTGCCAGGAGTAAGAAGCGCAGCTTGGAGAAAGAGAGAACAGGCATACAGTAAGAACCCAAACGCGGCTTAAATGTGGAAGGAAAAACAAACGGTAGTGCAGATGAAAATCCGCACTGGAAAGGAAGAAATAAATAATAATCCAAGAGGGCGAAAGCTAAGGCAAACAAGGGCAAAAAGCTATTCACGAAGGGAGCTGGAACCGCGACGGAACCAGACAGCGAAGAACAGAAACACAGTTGGTACGCGCCGAGGGGGCGTGCCTACCATGAATTTAAGGAATGGCATGTAACAACTAGACTGCTGCAAGGAGAGTAGAAATGGGACTAATGGGACCTCAAAAGGGACCAAATCTTCCATTGATCTCTCCTCATGACAGCCAGCCTCTGTTTGCATGTGGGTGCCAAGAGTGTGCAGGGCCCCTATAATTTGCATCAGGGACCCATTGTCTGCCTCATTTGGAGGAGGTAGGTACAGCAGGACTTGCCAATTTTGCAGCAGACGCCTCCCTCCTTAGTAAGTCCAGCACATAGCGGTTCTGCAAAGTCATGAGCCTGATTTCCCGCATTTCAGCCTTGATGGTGTTGAGGCCCTGTTCATCACTTCCCAGCAGATGATCTGGAGCCACTTGGCATTAGCAGCTGCTTGTACTCAGGCAATAACAATGATGCCGCAAAGGTTTCTTCTTTACTATACAGGTGTTATTTTTCTGGTATTTCTTTAAGCAATTGTGATGAATCCTGGGATAGGTAGTTGGACCTCTGCCTTCTCTGCATTTTTTCTCTCTCCTCCTTTTCGGGAAGGGTACAGATTATGGTCCACTGCAGAGGAACTGTGGTGGGGGCATCTGACATTGGTGCGGTTGTTGGGGCGTACAGGCCACCCGGTCCCACTATTAGATGCTATTCTGGAACCACCGGGAGAGATGAGTGTAATGAGGCCAGCAATCAGGTGCCCCTCCATAGTGGCGGGAGGTGCAGAAACACCTGCTGGCCACAGATCCAATAGTTGTCTATCACTGAAGCTGTCCCTTGTTTAAGATCTGGGATGTATAATGTCTTGTTGCACTTATTGTTGGCCCCCACAAAGACGCTTCCCTCGTTATAGAAGCACAGTTGATATTCTCCTAGATCTTATATTTTCACTGGCTTCTCCATCGCCTCGATCCATGTGAGTTTCGCCACATTCTCATTCCAGTATTCTCAGCACAATGCATTCACTTTTTGGATTACTTCTTCTCCAAACCCCACAAGGCCTCCCGAAATGCAGCTCATTGTGGTTTCTTGCCAACTGATTGCCACAAATGGACCTTGTGTCTAAAATGGGCCATTTTATTGCACTCAAAGGACTCCCCAATGCAAACACACTAGCTCAAACCTACCTAGAACAAGTTGCCAGACTACATGTGTTCCCTTCCATAGTGATCTCAGATCAGGGTAGTCAATTTGTGTCCCAATTATTGAAGAGGTGTTGTGCAATAGAAGTACGATTGTCCACCAGCCACCACCCTCAAACTGACAGACAAACCGAGAGAACGAACCAGACATTAGAGAATTACCTTCATTGCATGCTTCCCAAACTGATCATAATTGGGTCGATCTCTTATGGGTTGCCGAATACACATATGAAAACTCTGTACACACTTACAATTGGGTGCACCTCGTTCTTCATTTTATATGGCAGGCATCTCGGCACCTCGACTTATCACCCCCCCCCCCGGAAACATTGGAAATGCCAGCAGTCACAGCATTACACAACACCATTAACCAAACCCAGAAACAAGCCACAATACATTTGTTAGCAGCCAAAGAAACCCACAAGAGATTTGCAGATGCAGGGACTTCCCCAGATACACAGTGGGCGACAAAGTATGGTTAGCCACCCAACACATCCAGTTAGGGGGACCAATTTCAGCAGTGATTAGTCCTGTGGCTATGAGGCTGGACTTACCACCATCCCTGCACATACAGTCGGTGTTCCACGTCTCATTGCTCAAGCCAGTCCAACCAGGCACACTTATCAGCACTATAACTCTGGCCCAGTGCTAGTTGACAGCAAGCCTGACTATGAGGTACAAGACCTTCTCCACTCGCAACTAGTGTGAAGCACTTTGTATTACCTAATAGACTGGAATGGGTATGGGGTGCTGGATCGTACCCGGGAACCCGCCAATAATGTACACGCTCCACGGTTGGTTGCCGATTCCATCGGAACCATCCGACCAAAACCTGGCCCCCATAGGCTCACCTTAGGAGGGGCCTTGGTGGGGAGTACTGTCATGATAACCAGCAACACCCCACATCACCCCAACTAAACCACTCATCATGCTACTCACACTGCTACCCACAAGAAAAGGGAGGGCTGAACCCTGTTGCTACACGCCTGCCATACACATCTTGGTTGCCATAGAATGCATTGAGGCACCTCAGGACCTCCAACACGGCTGCCCTGTATGGCCACTCTGTTCATACCCAACATGGCCACCACAGAGTCCACAGACAGCCTGGTTTAACTGCGGCCTAGCAAACATAGGTGTGGTTGCTATATAAGCCACACCCCAGGCTTCCCTCCTTCCTTTGTGTTACTCTGCACCCTGCAGCACAACGCTTACCGCTGGCTCTCTGTTCATCTTGGCCCCCGTCCCGCATCTCTGGCCCCTGCAGAAGAAAAGAGACAAGTTACCATTGTGCTACCACAGCAAAAGGACAAAGACATTTCCGTGCCCATCCCTCGGAGCTCCATGCATCTTCTGACTCCTGGCCCCTGCAAAAGCAAAAAGCAAGTTACCCGCGACCAAAGCAAAAGAACCAAGACATTTGTTATCACTTACCGCTATCATGCCCATCCCCCAGCACTCCAACTCCAGAGACAGCTCCTCTGCAGCAGACCAGAAAAGAGATAAATAAAGGCATTAAAGGCACTGGTATAATCGGAAGCAAGTACAAAGCAAGAGCATATGCAAGTGAAAGAGCACAGAGGAAAGGAGACAAGGCAAGCAGGAAAGCACGAATAAACCAGAAATCAATTAGAACTTGCCCGACGGTGTCCAACATTAGATTCTCATTCGAAACTCTGCCGATTTCGGCGTGATTATTTGAGAAGTAACCCTGCGCTGCCTAACTATGGCGGATCGTCTACAAACCATTTGAATGACATTTCAGATAACCAAAACTCAAACAGCTAATGCCAAATAGGCTCAGAAGTTTTCCAAAATGCTTGAGGAGAACAGTTACACCGCTGCATCTGAAAAGACAGAGAAAACCATTTGAAACCACCAATTGTTCGGATCCTTGTCTACCCTAGGCATAGGGAATTGTAAACAAATGTGATGGTTGAAGTCAATGCAATTTTTGTATCAATCAGTACTACCATTACACCCTGAAGACGGTCTAGTCAAGTTGAAATACGTGTAGGCGAGACATAGTTATTTATGTGATTAATGAGGCAAATTAAAGTCAGTGAGAAAACTTACAATTGTTTTGACACTTACCATTTGGTTTTTACAATGTTCTAAATACTCAGTAGGAACTAACTTTCTGGTTGGAACTATGACAAGCTACCATGTAGCGTAGATGTTAAAACAACACAGCTACCAAGTGGTATATGTTCTAAGGTGCAAAATGTTTATACTACTATGAACAATAACATTGCAAGTGTATGAAACCAAAACTACTTTTTCATTTGTGGTTTTCACCAGGCAGATGTCTGCATTTCAATACAAACCTTTATCTAATTACTTTGTCTCCTACTTGTAATTATTTTCAATCAAACTTTAACAAACATCCCAATGTGGTAGTACATTAGGATTGCCTGAGCGCGGTCTGTTAGGTTAGCGCCTCTCAGAATACGTTTTCTACATAGGTGACAGTGGAAGATCACCAGTCTAACCATACGTTGCAGCCACCTATGCAATCACCCCACAAATTAGGAGATTTTCCACTTCAGTTGTGCGCATTCACAACTTTTGGGCCTGTTTTCCGCAAAGTACATCTTTTAAACCAGAAAGCAAGCAACCAAGAGCACGCTAAGATACTACAAAAGGCAAGAGAAAACACAGTGAGCAGAAGGAAGTAAGCAGACACTTTGGACAGAAAGTAAAGAGGAGCAAAGAGACTAGACACTATACACATCCGGCTAGCTGCAGCCAGTCTGGGCAGCGCTAGTGAAGCAACCAACACGGATGTAATCGGGAACTGCGTACAACTTGTGTCATTCAACAGGTGATTCCAGCCTCCCAGGGGAGAGGGTGAGAGATAGGGATTAACCACAGAAACACGACTGATACACATGTTTTGGCCCTAGGTATTCAGTATCCTGCAAGACACCAGCCATTCCTGGTTGCAGAATCCAACACATCTTTCCCACTACTGCCACCCTACACCCGCTGGTGTTTTATTGTTGCACTACACAGAGGTGGGGCGGCGAGTAGCAGAAAATTGCCATCAGAGGGTCCATACGCTCCTGCAGAGTCCAAGGTAAGCGTTACAGGTAGGTCTTGGATATTTGACTATTCCAGCTACACCAAACCCCTGTTGCAGGGGCTAAAGGGAGCGCAGAAGGTAAAGGGACCTATTAATTGGACAGACGAGATGAGCAAATGTTTTCAGGAACTCAAAAATGCAATAAGTACTGCACCGGCATTAGCAACACCACATTACAATAACATATCTTTTCTGTTTTCACACTCTAATGGTCAAGTGATGACGGCTGTCCTCACTCAGCAGACATCCTTGGGACACAAACCCATGGCTTACTACAGTGGACTTTTAGATCCAGTCATTTTCCATGCAAGCAGTCTCTAGCAGCAGCAGCTTTCACAATACAGAAAACCTCCACAATCACAATGGGATGCCCAGTGACATCTTAGGTGGAACATGCCTTTTTTGCCATTCTTTAGAAGTCAAAATCCACCCTCACTACACAGGGAGCTTCGAGCTATGCAGTAATATTTACCAACTCCTCCATACACACTCTCAGATGTCACAGAGTTAATTCTGCGATGTTCATTGCAGAACCAGTACAGCCAAATGATTTGATACACAACTGTGCAACATATGAGGGCCCCACAGATGAGGGCAGCAATGTCAGGAATGATGCGCTTGAGGAAGGGGAAGTGCTTTTCATTGATGGTAAATCAACAAATGATCAGAATACGGGACAATGGCACACGGGTGCAGCAGCAGCAAGCCTTGTAAATAGGGAGTATTAGGTAAAGGTAAAAAAGAGGTTGCGTTTGCATTACTCTGCACAAGCTGCAGAACTCATAGCCCTCAGGAAGGCATTGGAAATGTCTAAATGTCTAAAGGATGTCTAGTTACCATTTACTCAGATTCAGCATATGTCACATCTACAGTGCATTCAGGTTTGCCGAGATGGCGTAGTAGAGGGTTTAAGAAATCCGATGGTACACCAGTACAAAATGCAGCATTGCTCTCCAGGTTGATCGGGGCATTGACAAACCCTACAGTGGTAGCAGTAGTGAAGTGTGCAGGTCATACAAGCAATACAGATCCAATAACTTATGGCAATGATGCCGCTGACAGAGCAGCTGAAGAAGCGGCATACCTGGAAGTACCAGAGGCCAGGAGAGCCCGTGGCACAGCACTGCAGCATGCACAGTTGCTATTTGCTTACAATGCAGTACACCTGACACAGATTATTGAGTTACAAGGACCTGCACCACAGCAAGAGAAAGATTTATTGTTCAAAAGAGGGTGTCCCTATTGCCCACAGATTTACTTTGGAAACAAAATATTACAGGAAAAGAAGCAATGCTCCAAGAATGACTTACAGTGGCCCTTGGGCAATTGCCATATTCCACCCATGCTTCTAAGCAGTACATTGCAGCAGACATAAAAGAGGACTGGTTTGTCCCCAATCTTCAGGAACACATAGGGGCTCATTAGGGCTCCGGCAGTAACCGTGCCAGTGCTAACGGCGGGTTGCCACCGGACCTGTAAATATTTACCAGCGCCTGAATTCCTGGTGCCACCGGGGGATTACAACCCTGGCAGTGTCACGACCTTAACCCCTGGCCTGGGAACTCAGGGCCTCTGGCCCTTGCCACAGTATTCCTGCAAGGCCCCAAGGGCCCAATCATGCCCCTTTAAGCTGTCCTGGAGACAGTCCTGGCA
Organism: Ambystoma mexicanum; assembly: GCF_040938575.1. Classification (NCBI taxonomy): domain Eukaryota; kingdom Metazoa; phylum Chordata; class Amphibia; order Caudata; family Ambystomatidae; genus Ambystoma; species Ambystoma mexicanum. The sequence goes on along the minus strand of NC_090921.1, from coordinate 1,340,910,417 downwards.
CCGTTGGCGCCAGGCTCATATGGCTGGTAGAGTTCACATTGGGCAATGGACCAACATGGCTGCCCCCACAAGGATCAACATTGAACTGCTTCATGCAGTCTAGCATCCAGGGCGTGGTCTGCCATGAAGGCACCTGGGATACCTGCTGGCTATTTAAGCCACACCTGAGCTGATGCACGCGCTTCGCCTTGTTCTGCACTTGCAGTGTGACGTTTACCAAGACCTGCTCGCAGCATCCTTGGCCTGCATATCCGGGGAGAAGAAGAAGAACACCGTTATTCATCCTTACCTGTTCTGCCTCCAGCTCCTCGATCAATCCGGAACCTTCCCTGAAACTCGTCTTCTTCCACTAGTAACAACCTAGAGAGGAGAGACAAGAAGTGGACAGTTAGTAAGCCTACATCTTCCGATTCCATCGCCTCCAGGCTCCACTTACTTACCGAAGCTCTCCTAGAAATCTACCGCCGACCGGACATCTTCCATTCTACGCTCTGCTTCCATCTGGCCACATTTCTTCCAGGAACTTCTCGGCGACCTGCAATGAAAGAAAGCACAGGTTAGTCCTATTCAAAGATGCTCATAGCGCCACGCTTCGCGCATTCTCTTACCTACTCGAGCACTGCCCTCTCCATCAGCTCAGCATCTCCATCACCCCTTCTGCATCAACGAGAGAAGGAGAAGGTCAACAGGGCAACAACTATTGCGGACAATCATTCTTTGAAAAGACTAAAGACTTACCTCAAGAGTGGAGTCGCAGCCGGCCTGGACTCCCAGGCTCACGCCAGTGAACTAACTTGGCGGAAAGGTGCCCAGCCACGATGTGCCCCTCCAGAGAACGGCCGGACAACGAGCGCACATTATCGAAATACAAGGTGAGAGAGGCTCCAAGGGAGTCGCAGGGGGACACTTGGGAGGCGGGTCCCGAGAGAAGGTGTTTGTGGCTAAAACTGAACTCTTATCGTCCAGACTAAGCCCACGGCAGCGTGAGTCCCCGGGGGAGGTGCATCCATCCCAGAAGTGCTCCAGACCAGTTGGGTGGCGTCCCTGTGGATACAAGGTGAGCGTTACAGGTGGCCTGGAAAGTCAGGTGCCGGCAAATTGTAAGTCCCCATTCCCAAAGAATCCCAGTGGACTCTATGGAATTGGGGACCATGGAAGCACCGGCACTGTTGCTAACAATGCCAGTGCTTCCATGAACATCTGCCTACCATGGCTACTGTGCCCGGCAGGGTCAGACCTGTCGGGCACAGCGGCTCCGGCAGGTAGACCTGTAATATGCCTGTCCAGAAACAACGGTGCAGGTAAGCTTGTTGGCATTGTTGTTTCCGGACAGGCAGGGTCTGAATGAGGCCCATAGACAATGTTGTAGCAAGCTGTACCACATGCCACCTGTACAATAAAGGCTACACCCTTAAACCGTTGAAGGGAACATTGCCCCACCCCTCTGGACCATTTTGGAAGCTCCAAGTTGATATATTGACATGATTAACAGGTGCAGTAACTTCTGTGATTTAATTGTTCTAGTGTGCCCATTCTCTCGTTGGCTTGAAGCTGGTTGATGTGTCCACCCTGATGCCAAACCGGCAGGTAAATCTTTGGTGCGTGAGGTAGTTCCTCATTGGGGAATATGTGATGTCCTGAAATCTGACAATGGGACATACTTTTTTAATTAGCTCTTCAAAGAAATAACGTCCCTATTAGGAATAAAGCACAAACTGTGCTCCATTTATCACCTGCAAGCCAACTGAATTGTAGAGCACCTGAACGGCCTGTTAAAGCAACATTTTGCCAAAGTTTGTAACTCACTACAGAAAAACTGGTTGCATTGCCTTCCCAGAGCGCTCTTTTCTCTTAGGAATCAGCCAGGGAAAGACCACCATTTAACCCCTCATGGGATTGTGACAAGCAGGAGGCTGCATACACCACTCACACCCACATGCACAGCCTCTGATGCCCACAAAGCAGCTGAAGTATTAGGGGAAGAATTTCAGGGCTATCGTAAGGACCTAACCAAATGTGTTAAAGGTATACCTCAACAGTTTAGACCCATCCACGACAGCCGGATGCATCACAGCCCATCATGCTAGCATCTGTGCAGCAACCACAGCTCTTCCAAGGCGATAAGGTGTATGTGAGGACATTTGTCAGAAAGTGGAAAGATAGAAGGTTCCATGGGCCTAAGGATGTTATTTTCACGATGCTCACCGCTGTCAAGGTAGCAGGACACACAACTAGGATTCATCTAACGGACATTTGAAAGAACACCAGCAGGACACACAAAGTGAGATGCACTAAACATGAGTTTTATTAACATGCTATTGACATTTCTGAAATCAGTGTGTCGGACGAGTGAATGCTATCCCTTCTTCACAGCCTCCAGGAGCACAGATAATTTAAGAAGAATTATTTTGTACATTGGTTATCTGTTTTTCTCTCTTCTCCTTTCTTTCTTTATGATCCGGGTTATGCAGACAGGGTTAGAAAAGGGGTTTATGATGATATTGAAATAGCACCTTTGTTAGTGTTAAGACAGATTTCTGAACTCTGTCCTGGCGGCGCAGAAGTTCAGAAGGCCAACCTAATTACTTGGAACAGGGTAACCTCTGGACAAGCCAGACCAATCAGGGTAGCGATCGCGGCGGTCAAGACTAGGTCTCAAGAGGGGTGAGGGTGACTGAAAGCCCGCAATGAGCACACAAAGCGAGGACACTTACAAATTACTCCAAACAGGTGCTATATTAAAAATATATACACATTTATTCCAAGGCCTTTGCAACAATGACCGTAGCGAGAAATCACAATAAAACTCTAGTAAACCAACACATACCAAAACAATACAATATATATACAAATACAAACGAGTCTAAAGCGTTAGATGCACGAAATGTGTAGTCCACCTAGAAGGGGAGGAAAACAGGCAGTGCGAAATAATGATTAGACCCAGTCCGCCTTCAGAGGCACCTAACTAAAAGGAAGTACAAGCCCTACGAAGAGTGGAGCCTTGTGCTCAAGAGTACGTGCACACGCTGGTGCCAACGGGCAAAAAGGGGAGTCTCTTCGAGGGAATCAGGCAGTTCAGTTTGGTGCACAAATGAAGAAGAACAGAGTTCCGCGACTCAAGCGCAGCCTCCACTGTGGGTAGAAGCAGAGCGCGAGTACAGAAAGGCGTGCTGTTTGACACAGCGGGGAAAAGCTATGGGCTCCTGCAGGAGGGCGACCAGTTCCTGGCTATGCTACTCACCGGTCCCCGATGCAAGCAGAGCCAGGCTTCTCCGCGTCAGTTTCAGTGCTGGCAGGTTCAGGAGAGCAGGGGACATCTCGTCGTCATGTAGATTCTGCAGCAGCAGAGTTGAGTTAAAGATGTCCCAAACAAAGTGAACCTGCACAGTTTGTTACCACAGCAGGGCAATGGAGCGGCCGGGTGTATCTCAGCCAAATGTACACTACTCACTTCAGACCTGGGAATGCCAAGTGTACGAATCGTGTGAGAGTGACAAGGACTAGAAATACAACACAACCTGGCGGCGGTTACAGAGCAGGACTCCTGGGTAAGATGGTCAGTCTGCTGGATGGCCCAGAGACACTTCCGAAGGCTTACGTGCGGGAGATGGTGAAGATGCCGAGAATAGCTGTCCCCGCTATTCCAAGGGTCGAAGTACCAGTACAGGCCTTCTGGTTCGATCAGAGGTAGAAAGGGTTTCACAGGGCGACAGCAGTGCAGAGGAGCAGTCCTTCAGCGGGTCACCAGCGATTCCTCGGTTCAGCCTCGTGGTTGCAGGATACTTGGCTCCTGTATTCCTTTGTTCATGAGAACTCAGAAGATCGACATGGTAGTGGCATTTCCAGCCCCCTCTTATCCACGGTTCCCCTCGCGCCAAAACGGAGGGGACCCAATGGGAGATCCGCTCATAAAACACTCACACCATACGTGGACCTATCACGGACCACGGTGGTCCCAGGCATTCACACCACACTAGACTCTCTGGTCCCCAGGATGTGTATTGGGACCAGACATCCCAGCCCACATCCTGGAGGCACACACAAGGCCTGTAGAAGCCCGCGAAAGCATCTGTGTTTCGCGGGAAAGTACATGCCCAAATAAGGAAGGCCCCGGGTCGGATCGACCTGGGGAAGATGAAGGGGGCAAGACGGTCAGCGGACAGGACAAAGGAGCCTCGTGGACTGGCCATTTTGGGAGCCAGGCCACCATTTTGGGCTAAGCGTGAGAAACGCGCTTAAAACACCAAAAGGAGCTCAAAAACACAAGAAACGATCGCTGCCACCATTCCCGTCCGTGATTCACTTGCACCGATCAGTTACAATCCAAAAAGAGTATCTAGGGCCTGTAGAATGCTAGAGACCCAAGAGAGCAGTAACTTAGCTTAGAGTGCCCTCTTGTGTCATGTTGCACGAAAGCTGCAACATGATAAAGAAACTACGGAAAACAGCGTTTCCCGGTACTGACTGTCTTAAGGGCATGTCAGTTTCCCCGTAAGAATGGAGCGAAAGCCCAGAGGAGTGCGGCAGAAGGCTGCACTTCTCTGGCAAAGTCTAGATCATGGTGAAAACAACAGCAAAAAGTTTAGGGGTTGCCACATGGAAGGAAAATTACCCACAATTAAGAAATCTTTCCTAACACTTAGCAATTGTAGCGTGTCCATGACTTCAAATAGAAGGGACACTATTGCTCAGGAGGACATTCGAGATGATATTGCAGTTGTGCAGCACCCTGATACAGACAATTTATAGTATAATGACATGAGGGAGGTGGGAAGGGAGAAGTCAAATGATTCCTGGTACATGTGTTCTTTAATACCCAAGGCAACTGGCACACCCAGACTGTTCTTGTCCCGATAAATGCCACCTCTAATAGCAATAGCACAAGGTCTAGTGCACCTTTGTCCTATATATGGTGAGTGGGTTGTTTCAGGGACACAAGATTCAAGCAACCGTGTTAGAACCAGATAATTCTGAGAATAACGAGCAGGGATGGTTGTGGTGCAGAATAAGACCTCAATTACAGCTGGAAGGTTCTGTCTATCACAACAATAAGTAGGTTGACGGAATGATGGGCCGTAAAGCAGGAAGATGGGTGGGATAGTTGGAGGAAGTAGTGCCGCATATCCATGAGACATGTTATGCGGTGTGAGGGCAATATGTAAACAACTGACATGGATCAAGCCATGTGAACAACCCAACAAAGTACAGATACTTACACAATTCTCCGTTTGTTACGTGGGCAATGGCAGCGTGCCTGTTGGCACAAATGGACGATGCAATAGAACACTTTATATTCCAGACCTCAATCTAGGAAATTGATGTTTTTTGTACCGGTGGAGGCCTTGCATATCTTCAGCTTCCACTGTTTTGGAAGGGCACCTGCTCCCTAGTAATTATGCCGTCCCCTGTTCTCATTGTGCCAGATGCCAATCTCACCATAATAAAAGGGCAACCCCTGTCCTCACTCCTAGCCCCTACCCACTAGCAGGCCCGTCGAGCACTGGGCCTTCGCCACTATAAACTCTCAAACTATTTTTTCCAAGTCTCAACAGAAAAGCGCAATGCTATTCCCGAACAATATTGCCTCTTTAGTAAGGCAGAGGGCCTCATTACAAGTACTCCGGTCCGGAATTAACACTGCCGGTAAAACCATACCGGCACCGTTCACATGTCTGCCCAATCATGACCCGCGGCCCCGGTAATAGCACCACCCTAAACCGCCACCGCGGAAATAGGGTTCCCGTTAAGTCCGTCTGCACGGAAACCCCTCCGTTACCGTCAACACGAAACACTGTGAGCATCACAACTAGCGCGGACACGGAAATACCGGCAAAAAAATGGCGTAAATACCGTGATCACGGTGGCGGAACCGCCGCCACCGCGAACATAGCGTTATACACTGCCTGCTGAACTGAATCAGGGCACAGGTGCACCAAATCAGCCCAGCTGGACCTAGCAGGCCACTGGGAGCCTACAAAAGGGCCACACCCAGCCCAACACAACACAGAACCATGCAGGCAGCAGGTCTAGTAGCACTGGGACTGGGCCTACTCAACCAACAGGCAGCACTGCACATGGTGGCAGTAATGGCGCAGAGGAGGAGGCGTAGGCGGAGGAGGCGCAGGCGGCAACCAGCCAACCCTGCAGCTATGGCAAACCCCATTGCCCAGCCAGCCCGACCCTGCCGCCAGCCAGCAATACCACGCATTAGGGCCACACCCTGGAACCTCACCCCAGGACAGATCGACACACTATACCGGCTGGACCGTGCAACAATCCTGCACATCACCGCCATGATTGAGGACAACATCAGCAGCCTAATTGACACCCCCACCGCCATCCCCCCCTCTTGAAGGTCGTCTCAGTACTGCATTTCCTTGGCACTGGCACCTATCAATACACGGTTGGTGAGCTGCACGGCATATCACAACCCTGTTTCTCCAAAATCCTGGTACAGGTACTGGATGCCCTGTTGCGTCATGTGTCGGAACACATAGCCCTACCCCGCACCCTCCCCGAGGTCATTGCCACCAAGTTGGCCTTCCATGCCATAGCAGGCATGCCAAATTGCATAGGCGCAGTTGACTGCACCCACGTCGAGCTGACAGTACCACATGCAATTGAGGCGGTGTTCCGCAATAGTATCACTCTTTGAATGTCCAGATGGTTTGTGATGCCATGCAACTGATTACACACTGCTGTGCACGTTTCCCAGGCTCATCACATGACTCAATGGTACTGCGGAATTCCACGTTGCCACGGTACATGGAACGCTATGCCGGACAAAGCACATGGCTATTGGGTGAGTACAGCTGACGATGCTACAACCCTGTCGGAGTGGTGTGTGTGTGTCCAGGCCAATGAGCATTGTGAGTGTGCCGCTGTGACCGCACATGCATCACCCCCCTTCCATCTACCAAATACACAGCGGATGCCAAACATCATGAAGGAAGACATGACAGGGCACCACAATGTGCCCGTGCACACGCTGGCACAGCCAATCCCGTCACTGTCCCATGAACCCTGTGCCACTGCAGACACCCACCCTCAATTGAAACACTGCCTCAAAAAGCACGAGAGGCGTGTAAATGAGACGACGTGAATTTACTACTTACGTACAGTGGAGTCACTCTGCCATGTGTGGATAGCACTGCACCGTGACATGCACACAATCAAATGTCACCCGCAGGGCACAGTAAACATGCAAGTTAATGTGTAGGCCCATATGCAGTCAGCGACATACATCGTGATGCCCAAAACATACCTCCATACACTGCATGGTACATATGCATGAATGAATGATGATACAAGAATGCACAGCAGCAGATGAGGACATGATGCCACAAACACGGACATGTTACCCCATCTACATCCCATGTAGGTGATGCGGGATATGCACTCACGCCATGGATGATGACACCTGTACGGAGACCAAGGAACAGGCATGAAGAGTCATACAATAGGGCACATATCCGCACACGTGGAATGATTGAGAGGACATTTGGACTGCTGAAGGCCCGTTTCCGCTGTCTGAGCAGATCTGGCGGATCACTGCTGTACAGCCCAGTGAAGACGGGTAAAATCACGCACGTATGTGCCATGCAGCACAATATATGCCTGCGCAGGAACATCCCAATGCCACCAGACGCAGATGAGGAAGATGGGGATGGGGATGGAGATGGGGATGGGGATGGAGATGGGGATGGGATGGCACCGCCTTCCCCCTGGGGGTCCACATGATGGCCGGAGAGCACGGGATGCCCTGATTCGCATTTACTTTTGAGTCACAGCACATTCACAGAAATGCACGAACATGGTGACGACAATGAATTAATAGTTGCACTGCAAAATAAATGATCAATGTCCACACATGTATGTCTTGATTTGAAATGGTGATGTATTGATGTAATAACAACAGGGAAGGAGGTGCATTGGTTAGGGAAGCTTTACACCCGGGGCCACCCACCACCCAAACGTGCCCACCCCACCCAGAGCCCATTGTTCAAACCCCCAAAACTACCTACCCCACCACCCAAACGTGCACACCCCCACCCAGAGCCCATTGTTCAAACCCCCAAAACTACCTACCCCACCACTCAAACGTGCCCACCCCCACCCAGACCTCATTGTTCAAACCCCCAAAACTACCTACCCCACCACCCAAACGTGCCCACCCCTCTCACACCCTTGTAGTCCACATGTGTCCTGCACTGCCCCACACACATGCCATCACTTCCGTGTGCGCTTCTGTGCCTGTGCAACCTTGCCCGAAGGACCCGTTAGCCTACTCGAGCGCCTCCTTGGACTGGCAGTAGTGGAGCTGGATGGGGTGGTTGTGTTTGATTGGCCAGAATCTGGGATTGAGGGCATCCGTGCCAGATTTGCCTGTTGGCCAACCAACATGGCCGCTACAAGCCTAGAGGTGTGGTCGTTGCCCTCCCGCACATGGCGTGCAAGGGTTACTATAGTGCTCGCAAAGCGTCCGATGGACCTTGACAGGCGACGCACTGAGGCGCTGTAGCTCTCCCTCTGCAGTCTGGATTCCTCTAGCTGCCTCTCCACCAGCTGGGTGAGGGTAGCTTGCTGGTCCTCCATCCGCTGCATGCGGGCATTCAGTTCGGCCATGGATGGGGTGGGCGACCTCATGGGACTCCCCAGTGAAGTGGGGCTGAACCCCAGCTCATGGAAGGAGCCCAGGTCTTCCAATGTGGGCATCTCCCCCTGTGGCCCCGTTTCCGAGTGCTCTTGCGGGGCACTGTTATCACTGCAGGCCGCCCCCTCTGCAGTGCTGCTGCCTTCGGTGTTGTGTTGGGTGGCCATGATAGGTTCCCGTGGCACCTGTCTAGACTCAGCCAGTGTGGAGACGGTGGGGATGTCGGTGGTGGTGGTGGGCTGCACATCTGTAGTGGCTGGTAATGTGGACATAGGTGCAGAACTGCCGGCAGCATCCTCCTGTGTGGTGGCGGTGGATTGTGTACTTGCCGGTGCAGGTTGGCTGGCCTGTTGTGCAGTATCACTGTCACTTGAAATGGCTGTGGGGACACAAAGGGCATGCAATTAGTGTTGTTGTGGTGGCAGATGGGTGCATCACATGCGTCATTAAGATTGTACATTGAATAGTGTTAGTCACATGCATCTGATTGCTGGTGTATGCATTCTGTGACATTGGTTGCCATACGGATCATGATGGGTCCTTTGGCCCACACATGCACTGCCTGGGGTGGGGGTTGTTAATGGGTCCTTTGGCCCACACATGCACTGCCTGGGGGTGGGGGGGTTGTTAATGGGTCCTTTGGCCCACACATGCACTGCCTGGGGGGAGGTTGTTAATGGGTCCTTTGGCCCACACATGCACTGCCTGGGGGGGTTGTTAATGGGTCCTTTGGCCCAGTACTCACAACTGCATATTTTCATGAGGCGTTCATGTTTGGGCACTTACCGGCATCTGCAGGTGGGCTCACTCCTGCCTCAGCCTGCCTGATCCCATGGATTCCCTCTAGGTGGAGGACGCTGCTGCAACGCTCCTCCCATGCTTGCAGCCTCAGTGGGGAAGGGGGTCCTCCACCTGTCCCACTGCTGCGTTGGCGGTGTGTGGAAATGAGGTTGCGTACCCTCAGCCTCAGGTCGTCCCACCGCTTGTGGCAGTCCTTCACGCTCCTCACTGCCACGCCCACAGCGGTGCACTTGCGTGCAGCTTCGGCCCACACCTCCTTCCTCCGCTGCTGTGTGGCACGCCGTTGGTCGGCGCTGAACAGCATCTCCGCATTGTCCACAATGTGCTCCACCAAGACGGTTAGCTCCGCCTCGCTGAAGCGCTGTTTGCGCTGCCTCTGAGCAGGAATCCTGGCAGACATGCTGGTGGTCCCTTTTGGCTTCTCAGAGTTAGGATTGTGCTTGTGCTGGCTCTGGATAGCAATGGATTGTGCTTTTATATGATGGCCGCCTCTCTGTTTCCTGTTTTGGCGATCATGGTATTTCCGGTTCCGTGTCCGTGGCGGCGGAGGCGGAAACGGTTTTTGCGCCACTTGTGGCTGCGTTATTTCCATTTCCGTGGGGTTTTCCATGACGGCGGTAACAACGTTTCCGAGTCCGTGTGGTGGGTGCGACCGACAGCGTGTAACCGGACGGTTTTTCCGCAACCTTGCGGACACGGAAACGTTTTTACCGCCATCTTGGATTTTGCATGGTCCCGGACTGGCAGGTTGTAATGAGGCCCAGAGACTTTCTTTACCTCCCTGCTTCTTCCAGGCAGATGCTAACTCGAAATGGCTCCACATTACGTTCTTGGAGCTCATACAAATAGCAAATGACACTGAGCACAGACTGAATGCGATTAAAGAGAAATTACAAGCAATCCAATTAATGACGTTGCAGAAGTTTTACATCCTCAGCTTCCTCACTGCCTTGGAGGGGGGTGTTTGTACAAAGACAGGTAGCTCTTCTTGCACCTATGTTCCACCCATGATTCAGAAAACAAGTCCCTGACACATGCAATTGGAGTTCTACACAATCTACGTGCTGTAATGGAACAGGAAGGTGAGTTGGGGGGAACAAAACTGTACAACTTCCATAGTTTCATTGGTTCCTTTCTGGATTGGAATAGTCATACAAGTGCTACTGGCAATCGTTTCCTGGTGCTTCTTATATTTTGCTCCTCTCAGCTGGTGATAAGATGCTGCGCAAAGGCGCTGTCCAAAGGAACAACTGTGATGTCCGTAACAATTAAAACAGGTGAGGCCACTTTCCTCTTGAAACATGTACACATAGACAGACAAATGGAATGGCGAGATTGAGCATATAATGTTTAGGATATCGAACCAAATTGGTCCCCGAGGTACACTGTCATATCCCCCACCTGATTTTGAGTATTACACTGAATTGGGTTGATTGCGCTGGATATGGGGGTTGTTTTCCAACATGCAACCCTGGGGAATATTTTCAGAGTGGAGAGAGCTTGTGTTGTGTTTGTAAACTGTGAGTGCCCAAGGATGATTTTGACAGGGAAAGGGAAAGAAGTAGATTAGTTATTAAATTAGCTGAAGCGGGAAATGTTGACATGCAGATGCAACGTCCCAAACGAGGAAGAAGGTACAGGCTGCATACATTTTATTAGCATGGAGAGCTGGTCATTTTTTATTGTCATCATTTTTGCCATTTGGTTTAGCATTTCTGCACATGTGTTAATTGTAGTTAGTTTTGACACAATTTATAGAGCATTATGTGGTGAAATGAGGAGCAGCAACAATATTATTCATTATAGTTTATAGTTAGGGTTTAGGCCCATGACATTTTAAGGGCTGTGTAGCCAGGATTAGTGAATAAAGTTGAGTTTTGATTTTATTTAGGAGAACTCAGAATATGTTGTTTTAGTATTGAGGAAAGCTTTTTGTAGTTAGTGAAAGGGTGGCTGAAGTGCCACACATTGCAAACAGTAGGCGAGGTAGATGTTGATTTTTAGTAGAATAAAGGCTACCTGTCGCATTAGCCAGAGTTCTGCCATTTTGAACTAAGCCCAGAGTTTGAAGCTCTTGGTCAGTAGAGAAGCACTAGGCTGCATTATTGAGTTTCTGTTCTGTTCATTAATCAGATTTTATTTTTGTTTCCCCCTTCCCTGAAGGAAGGGGGAAGTGCCACACAGATAGTAGTTAATGGTGCAAGGCCGAGCATTCCACAGGAGCTGTGCACGGAAGGCGTTAGGTCAGTTTGTTCTTGACAATTACATTAGTGCAGCAGTTGTGAAGGGCAGATCTGGTGAGAACAAGATGTGTTGAGATATTGCCAGAATACCGAATCGAGGTGTGGTTATACTGCCTCATTGCAAAAAGGCAAGACCACCGGAATTGCAGGCGTGAGGCTGAATAGAGCAAATACAAGAGCAATGCTTCCGCTGCATTTTTTCTAAAGCCACCTGTTTCCCATGAGAGATAGGGTAGGATGTGTGCTAGGAAAGCAACGTTTCAAGATGGGAGTCACAAGAGGTGCTGCCAAGTGTGCAGCTGCAAAGACACAGAGCCATTCGGGATTGCCAAGATGTCTAGTCCCCTGAGAAAGTAGTATTGTGCTCATTTTGTTGCCACAGGATATTGACTTCACTTTTCACATTTGCTCCATGATTGGGTGCTCTCAGGGGGCATGCACATCACGAGTTAGCCGAAGTTGTTTTGACCAATAAGAAAGGTTCATTGTTACAACAAGTAATGAATGAAAAGGGCCAATTGGAACAAAGTATTTTCTGCTGACTCAGAATTAGGTCATTTGCAGGGGGTTATTAAGCAATAGGGTGATGAACTATAGGGTATGTTTAGATTTGTGTATAGGAACTAGCCAATGGGGAATGGGATTAACAATTTGTAACAAATGTTTTGTGGTTCTCATCTATAAAAACTGTAACTAATATGGGTGTGTCGAGAGATCTTTCAGTCCAACGGAGCTGGTTACCCCTCACAGACATATGTGCATGTAATAAAACTTGTATCATTTTTTTTCCGGTGCCCCCGAATGGGCAATTAGCGGGTCATTACAGCCCCGCCGGACCCGGTAATTGCCCATTCGCGGGCACCAGAATAAAATGCTCCCCATTCCTGTTTGAGCCCCGTAGGGCTCAATGGGAATGGGGAGGTTGGATGCACCAGCACCATTCATGAATAGTGCCGGTGCATCCGACATGCTCTGCCCACGGGTGCCAGTATGCCCGCCAGGTCAGACATGGCGGGCGGGAAGGCACCCGCAAGCAGAACTCGTAGTTTGCCAGTTCGGTAACAACGGTACCGGCAAGCTTACCGGTACCGTTGTTGCCGTACTGGCAAACTTATAATGAGGCCCATTTATTGATTCAGCTCCCATCTTATTTATACTAATAATCGCAAAGGCCAATGATAATCTGCACCTACTCACGTCATCCTCCCTCCATTGCTCTATCCATGACTGTGCCACAGAATGAAGCATGGAGGGGTTCACGGATGCACATAGTTCTATTATAATCTATGCACACCACGACCGCCACAGCTGCCTCAGAGGGATGCATAGATTATAAGGGCACCCTATATCAAATGGAGAAAAAAGACTGCTAAATATTGATACCGCAGGTGCTAATACATTGCAAAACTTTTTGACTGGGTATCAATGCCTTCTTCGCAACATCAGATCCCACTGTAAACGTGTATTATGTGCCAAAAGAACACAGACACAAACCTTCGTTTGATGTAACAAAATTAGACAAGTATTAGACAAGTCAAATTTATTTTTCTGAGACAAGAAACAAGAAAAGAAACAATGTACAAATCATTTATCATTTTTTGATTATGTTGATTTGACATTTAGACCAAGTGGGAAAGTCCCACTTGTAGGTAAAAGTTTGCATAGACTCTAGATAGATAAGACCCAGTGTGAGAAACAAAAATCGTGAGTGATCCCCGTAGTATTTGCATAGAATGCTCAAAAGAAAGGGGGGAAAGAAAAGAGAGTTAAAACCGGTTCTAGAGACCTTATTGTACCAGAGAAATTCTTTGTAATTATATCAAAACAAAACACTTTAAATCAGTGTTTGCACCTCTGGCATTTTTGCAAAAATACAAATTACAATGTCAAAATACAAAGTTTGAAGTTTTAGTTCAATTGGCCGTCTTCTGGACCGGTGAGTAACTTATAGGCCCATTCAATTTCCTAATGTATGGGTTAAGGCCCTCATGTTTTCATTAGTGAGATAGCTTATCAATGTTAAATGCATCAATTCTTGAATAAGTAAATCCTTATTGGGTTCGACAATGTTCCAGTAACTTAATGGGAAAACCCAATTATAATCTGTGCACGCCACGGTTGCCTCAGAGGGATGCATAGATTATAAGGGCAAAACATAATTTGTTTGGTGCCTGTTGCTTTGTGCTAGGGCTAAGGTCCTGTCTTTACCACACCCTCCTTCCTCGTAACGCTCCTCCAAAGACACACCGAGCCAGGGATAGGTGTGACCTCCTTTATTCCCCATTACAGACTGCTGTTTCCCAGGCTCTACTAGCCACTCCTCCTCCTCCCTCAATCCCCCTGCCCATGTCCTTCCTCTCCGCCTTAAGGTCGTCCCTGGTTTTAAGGGGGACTGACCTTGTTTACTCCACAACACCTCCCCTCTGCTTATCATAATTGTGGGTCCGGTGTCTTCTTTTTCTTTCTGGGGCGTCTCGCTCTCGTTGGCTGTTCTCCACCCTGAATTCGGAGTGTCTCCTCATGTCATCACTCCAGGGTGGACTCCTTCTCGTGGGGTCACTGTCAATTAGAGCTTCTTCCTTAGTGCCATTCGATCTCATCTCCAATTTTTCCCCCTGGTTCATAGTGGTATCCTTGTTCGTCTCTGTTCAGTGAGTCTTCCCTCCTTCCGTATTTCCACCAGTGAAAGTCTCTGTTTGCCCTGCCTCTGCCGCTCTGAGGGTCTTGTTTATCCTTTGGTGGGAATGGGGTCCCTTCTCTGCACACCCGTTCAAAGTGATGACTTCTCCCGCATTTGGCGGACCGATGCCTGATGCCGGGCATGGTCCACTGTGGGGAAATCGCATCCCACACCTGTAGCACATACCTTCTTCTCCCCTTGGCTGCAGGGTGGGGTGTTTCAGTGTTCTCTCAAAGCCCAGTTGTACTTGTGGCCCCTTTGTCTGACATGTGTATATGGCAGCCACCTGCCCTCTCTCCTTCGACTTTTCCATCTCTGTTGCTTGAGTGTCCACGCTTTCATGTTCTCGTGCCAGTCCAGGACCTCTGCGAGCGGGACAGGCTCCTTCAGAAGATGCTTACAAAGTATGGGTGAGTTGCATCCTTCTATTACCCGGAGACGTATTGCCTCGGCGTCCATGTAGTTTGCAAAGTCACAGTGCACAGTCATCTTTTCCAATCTGATAATGAATTCTCCTATTGTTTCGTGAGGTAACTGTCAGCATTTGTTGAACAGGTACCTTTCAAAATCCTTGTTCGGTTTAGAGAGTAGTTTCCTGTTGAGTGCAGTGATGGCCATCCCGTACGTCACTCTCTTTTGTGGTGCGATCGTCTTGAGAATCCCTTTGATCTCTCTCCCTGTGATGCTTGTGAATACCTCCAGGAGTGTTGTGCAATCATCCTCCCCCAGTGCGTTTATGTAATCAGTGGCTGTTGTGGCTGCACTGTTGTGGCTGCAGTTGGAATGGCTGCGGTATTCTCAGAAATGCTGCTCTTGTCGTACTTGCTGCACTGCCCGTTCTTGGGGTTCCCCATTCTATACTGTTGCTCAACACCTGGTCTGCACAGCGTCCTCACTGTGGTGCTTCCTCCTTTGGCTCTTGATTACCACTGGGTGCTTACTATGTAGTCTTTTCCTCGACTCTCCCCTTCCTCCTTGACAGTGCACGTTCCCGCACCTTAGCTCCTTGCTCCCTCATGTACCGTTGAGACAGTGCTGTTGCGGATGGCCCCTGTCCTGCGGTCCTTATCCGTCCTGTGTCTCCCTCTCTGGTGGGTTGCTCAACCGGGCTCAACTAGCCCCTCCTCCCTCAATCCCCATGCCACTGTCTTTCCTCTCCTCCTTAAGGTCGTCCCTGGTTTTAAGGGGGACAGAGCTTGTTTACTCCACAACAGTGCCCAACGCATCTCCAGCCGACCAGGCTCCTGCATGTTGTGTCCCTGTGTTGTGTGTTTTGGGCGAGAGTGCGGCTCATATGTAGCCTGCCATAAATTCTACCGTTGTCACTCACTACCTCCACCTGTGAAGCGGTGGTGGTTTTCCGTGTGTTTCAGGGATGGCTCGCTACTTGAAATAGTTTGATAGTTTCTCTATGACGATACCCCATTTTCGTCTGTTCGACGCATTTGCCGCTGGCATTACTTGCAGTTCAGTGGCACACTCAAATATGCACCCATTCGATAACTACCTGTTTGCCACTTACCTCATAACTCGGAATGGGGCCCAACATGTCTTAATGGGCGTCAGGATCCGAGCCCCTGCTGCGGTCGTAGATGCTAGCAACACATTTGCAGGGCACTATACTTCAAAGCATTCTGTGTCTGTAATTGCTGCCAATAGCAGGGTAATGCGGTTGCAATGCTTTGAAATTGGAATACTACCGTATGAAAGGTTTCCTTTAATATTTCCATTTGTGTTTTCCTTTTCCGCTCACTGACTACGAACATCGTGTCCTTGTGATGCCTAGACAGCTGGGGCTGCTTACACGTGGGCTGGGACGAAGCAAAGGCCCACTCACTGTCTGCTAAACCCATCCCTCTCAATGTCCGCAAAATCTGTCTCATGACATCTACAGCTCGCCTCTCTCTCCTTGACCCCAACAGTGGGGGGCTCACACTGTAGACAGGCAGTCAGCGGATTCCATTGCAGGATGGGAACATTGAGCACATGGCACAAGAGACAGGACTCAGTGGGGCGGTGGCAGCCACTGCCTAATTCTGTTCCTCCTTTCCCCCCTCACATGGAATCGATTGCTCAAACGACTGAAATGCAGGCGAGCTGGGCAAAACGGTCGGCTCCTTGTCAAAGATTGAATATTGCCTCCTTGGACGGTTTCGTCCTCTCTCTGTCTCTCCTCTCTCTGTCTTTTCACGGAGGCATTTTTGGTCTGCTGGTTCCCCATTTAGTCCCTTCTCTATTTCATTCGTTCATGCCCTTCTTGTAAGCCCTTTGGTCAGTTATTTCTCTCTCCATCATGCCGTCACACCGTCCACCATTTCCCTACACCTTTATTCAAATAAATAGTCATGTTTCCGTGTGGGATACAACATGTATACAACATGTATACACCAAGCAAAAGTGTTGCTGAACTATTTGAAAACGTGTAGCACAAAGGTGGGGTCATGACATTGGGGGCGTGACATACAGCCCTTTGGGGGAATACAGGGGAAAAACACCTGATTTTAAAGGCTTAGATCTAATACAATTTCAAAAACACATTAAGTCAAAGATGTAAGATCATGGCCACACTAGCAGATCCTAAAACCTTAATTATTTACATTTAGTGTGTTTAGTTGTGGCTGTTAGAACAACAGTAGTCTGTCTCAATGTCGTAGACAGTTATCAAGTGTGGAAAGTTTCCTCAACAATATACAACAGAGCTGCCCCCCTTATGTTGAAAGTTAGTTGTGCCTAAAGAAAATTCAAAGTCCTGTCCAAATAATGTATGGTGGCATTGCCACTATAAAACATTTCCATGATGCTTGTGCCAATAAATCTGCATGGGAGATGCCTGAATAATATTTCCACTGTAAAACGTGTTCATAGGGGAGGCTAATAAAGAGATGGATATAGAGCGTTTTAGTATTTGCACATGCTGCATCTGGAGAACCACCAGTTCCCCTTGAACATGGAGGCCTTGTGTTACCCATACTCCTGCATTCCCTGGGACATTAGTAATGCTTCTGAGTCACCCAAAATGAAATATGCAGTAAAGCGGGCTCCTAGCTACCAAGTAGCCCCATGCCATCCATGCATCCTTCCAGGCAGTCCTGATTTTGCACATTGCATGTTGGGATTTGTATTATTAGAGCGTTTTTTACTGAGGCAAAAGAAAACTATGGAAAACCTATCAGTTGTACGATAATTGGCAAACCACGGTTATCTCGGGTTCATTTGTAGTATATCTTGTGGTATAACACCTTGTGTGTGATAGATAGCGTACTTTTGTGGAAACCACAATTACAAATAAAAGTCAAATATTGGTGACGTTAACATTGGGTATTTTATTTGAAAAAAAACGTGAACACTCTTTTTATTGGCCAAATAATTTGGTAAATTAAACTGCAATGGAAAATCAAAAGTAAAGAGGAGATGAAAGTATGTCTTCCAAGGTTTTATTGTTACTCTTAAT
The DNA here is from genome assembly GCF_040938575.1 of Ambystoma mexicanum. Taxonomy (NCBI): domain Eukaryota; kingdom Metazoa; phylum Chordata; class Amphibia; order Caudata; family Ambystomatidae; genus Ambystoma; species Ambystoma mexicanum. The sequence goes on along the minus strand of NC_090921.1, from coordinate 1,340,892,589 downwards.
TACAATTCAGAGGCATATTTTGCAGGATGGAGCACGTTATGGTTTACAAATTGAGTGTTCCTCTATCTCTGCCCATGTTTAGTATGAGAAAACGTTCCCACGGCCTTGGCCACCACCTCCATTCACCCTTGTTCCAGTCTTTACTGGCTGAGGAGTGCCGCTACTCTACAGTGGTCGAGGCAGCTTTCAGTACTGGGGAATGGGCAAGCCAAGGGGGCACCTCCAGTGGTCCAGATAAGATTTTGTGGTGGAGTATTTTATTCCCTTTTTTTTTATATTTGGGAGTAAAATGATTTTTTGGGGTGTAAAACTGTAAATTCCATTCCTATTGCAAGTTTTTTTGTATGCAAAACATTTTTTTTTACTGTAAATCAGATGGTTTAAAATAAATGTTTCTTTTCACCCAGTTATTTATGCATTTTAAACAATAGATGTTTACCTCTTCAGATCAGCCAGTAATAGTAGTAGTTTCTTCCTGTTGCACTATGTATACTACTGGGCCAAACAGATCTATGGAGGTGTGTCTGGAAAGCAGGGGGCAGGACGTTCCTGTTTCATAATTTTTATTGGGAGTATTTTTCTGAGGTGTGTTTATTTTTTTGGGAGTATTTCCCTGTTTTTAGGGAGTAAAAGTGGCTGGTACACCCCTTATCTATAGGGCTGGGCACCTGCCTTGTGAATGATACCAGGTCAGAGGCGATTGTAGATTTTTGCATTATTGTTTTTATAGCATGTACCCTGAATTTGCATGGGTCACCAAGCAAAGCAGGGACGCAAATCACTGTTGGAAAGTTGAGGGGGTTGAAATGGGCCATTTTAAAGCACATGGTTTGATCAAAATGGAGTCAAAATGTACCAGTCAATGTGCACTCGGTTCTGTTAAAAAATCCTACCAATGGGTGCCAGGTCACAAACAGTGCAAAGTTATTTTGTGCAACATTGTAATGATGCCCCCTGTGGCCACAATATACGGTACAACTGCCATTATGAAGTACATTTGTATAGTGCTTATGTCTAAAAACAGGAGTGGATGGCTCTCAAGAAAAGTGCAACAGGGAAACGTGCGAGCCCTGATATAGTAATAACAGGGGAGGAGGGAAATAAGACTGGGGTTAATGAAGATTATCATGTGTAATCAGGGCATTATTGTGTGTACCACAATTATTATACGGTGCTCTACAAAACATGTTTCCATGCTGTCTGTGACCAGTTATTTGCCAGTATTGCCTCTGCGAAACACTTTACAATGGAGGTGCTGGCATATAAGTTATTTGAGAGAGGATCTGTGAGTGCATAAGAAGGTTCAAAAGTTCAGCAGGTGAGAGGTGAACCACAAGTTAAAACATTTTTCAGGACAGGATAGGAAGAAAATATAGACAGGAGATGGCGGGGGAGATGTTGTGGCTGAATTAGGTTGCGGGAAACAGATCTGTTTTGAGACTTTTTGTAAAGTGGCGATGGATTGGTTTGACAATAATAACTACCTCTAAATTGTTTTGTCTCCAAACCTGAGCGGCAATACATCTCGAAACAACACTACAATATTAAAAAACACATGTTAACACAATGGAAACAACATCATCCCATGACACATATGTCTACACTAAGGGTCTCATTACATGTTTGGCAGTATTCCAGTGGTAAATGTGCCGGAATACTGCCAAAAGGGAATTACTGTTACCGCCACTTGATCTGGTAGATTTACTGCTGGATTACAAGTGGTGGTAGGCAGTGTAAATCCACATTTTTTGGAGTCCATATGACTCCACAGGGATTTCAGAGGAATTACCACCGGCGGTAATTCCTCAGATTTTTCAAATTTTTGGCGGTAATGCGGTAGAATTTTTTCCAGCTTGTTGCTGGAGGAAAATCCCCCACTTCACTGCCAAACCTATAGTGCGGTAATGCCGCTGTAATGCAATTACCGCCACATTACTGCCATTTTTTACTGCACTGCCGCACTGGTAATGAGTCCCAAACTTTCCACCGTCACAAACACAACTGCCCACTTTCTGAGCAAGCAAAGGAAAAACATTCTACACAACCTTAGTACTTAAACACCCCTCTACCAGTCATACAGACAACCTTACAAACAATTCACATTACAATTCTAGAGCAGACATTAACCACTTCTCCAGATAACCTGCAAAATACCTAAAACGTACACACCACAAACGCCCTTTTCTATAGATGCACATGTCAACACTGCAATAAAGCAACCTTGTCCCTTTCCTTCTACATCTAAATTAGTCCCCCTACCCTACTTTTACGCTTGCAGATGCTGAAGTGCCACATGACTATTGAACGGTCAAAGTTGTGATATAAAACATCCAATAACAGAACGTAATTACAAGGCATAGCAAAGAGTTTCATTCATTCTCCTGTGGGCCATTGCTTTCCTCGACTCGAGACAATCCGGTGACTGGCAGTTGCAGCGGAGGAAATGTATGTTGGCTTTGCTGCAGTCAACCCACTACACTAGAACCTCCGGTTGCCTAACTGACTGGTTAAAATATATATATTCTCCTGTTAAATCGAGTGATATTTGTATTTTTTTGTATTTATTTGTCACTTATATGGCGCTTTACTCCAGAGCGGTGTACACAAAATAAACCAACAGTAAAATAAATGAAATTGATACCTGGAAAAAATGTACACAAGCTTCAATTTAGGAATGAAAAAGATGATTTTTCAAAGATTTACGAAATAAAAGATAAGAAGTAATAGAGCGAAGAGACTAAGGAAAGGAATTCCAGTGCAGAGGAGCAAGAAGGGAAAAGGGCCGAAATCGTGATTGGGCACATGGAGGGCAAAGTACTGATAATGTAGCGTTATGTACCCGTTCCACGGGCATCACCGGGCGGTAACAGGCCGAGTCCTGAGTTAACTGCCTGAGCGAAGCGAGGGCCGTTGACATCGGCCCCAGCTGTTATCCCTCGGCAATGCCCATGGAACGGGTACATAAGGCCATTAGCACCAGTCGGATGTGCTGAGACGGGGCTAATTTACAGTATTTTCGCTCTGTGAATGGGGCGCCTCACGGCATCCCATTCACGGAACGAAAAGACTGTTCCAAGATGGCCACCATGGAAAGGGAATGCAGGGCTCCATACAGTGCCCCTCTTCCCTTTCCATAAATGCTATCAGGAGCAGAGAGGAAGGTGCGGCTGCGCAGCGAGTGCCGCTGCATCCGAAATAGGGTAAGTTGGGGGGAGTAAATACATTTTTTTTAATATTAAGGGGACAGAGGGTGGGGAAAAGGCAGCGGGGGAGCCGTCCGTCAGGCGTCATGGAACGCAGGCTTTCATCGCCAGTTCAAGCCTGCATTCCTAGCCATCTGATTGGCTGACTCCCCTTGCCAAGTTCCTAATAGAAATTGGGACTGAGATCAAAGAGAATGAGAAGGAGAATAAAAGGAAATAAAGATGAAAGAGATAGGTGCAAAACCATATAGAGATTTAAATACACTACAGAGAAAGTTAAATTTAAGACACGAGTGGAACGAAAGGCAACCAAGTGAAGATAAAGTCAGAGAAATAGAGTCACGAGGAGCTAACAAATATAAAAGACGAATGGAAGCATTGAAAACAGACTGGAGAGGAGCCAGACCAGATACAGGGAGGCCAAAAAGAATAGAAGAACAGTAAAAAAGATGAGAAAAATGAGAGAAGAATCAAATGTTTAGTGGCACTAAAGGTAAGAAAAGGGCAAACTTTACAAATATTAAAAAGGTGAAAATGGCATCAGCGAGAAATAGCAGAAATATGGCAAGAAAAGGATAGGTCAGTGTCAAGATAAAGTCCAAGATTATGAGCAATACTAGAAATAGGTGTTAGAAACCTGAAGGTGTCTCACCCGCTAGTCCCCGGGGATCTGTCTTCCCGAGAGCCAGCACACGGCCATCGCTTTTGGATCCAGTTCCTGGTGGTGCACCAGTGCAGGAGAATCACCTGGATGAGGGGTCCTCGGGGAGTGGAAGTGGGACACCGCAGGGTGAGATGCGGCATCCCCTTCCCAATAACAACTTTTCCCCATCCTACCAGGTAGGATACCTAGGAATTCACCCGCCCCTTTTCCGACACGAACACTTTCCAACGGACAGTACACAGTGAGCGACAATGGACTAACACCAGAGCCGTATACCTGACGTGTCCCAACCCCATGGACAGGCAAGGTCAGGCAATTCCAGATTATTACACACACCTGACTTCCATCACGCTTCCCCACACAGATAAAAGGCAGGGCACAAAAGGACACTCTGAGCGAGGCAAGCCACATGAGGAAACAGCAGTTCCAAGATGGCAGTTTAATACAAGGAGAAAGACGGCGAGGCCAGAGAGAGTTGCAAGGAGGGAAGTCCCCGTGACTGATATCAAGTTTATGTTTTGAACCAAGGTTGCAAGCTGCAACATTGTACAAAGAGAACAGTGTGTGAGGCGTTTGCAAGGGCGACACATATAATTGGAACCAAAGGAGTAATTGAACTTTACATTTTGAACTTTGGGAGGCCAACATAAGATACCATACACAGAGTGGTCCGGCGCCACGTGGGCGCACATTCGAAAGTCTCTGTCAGGTATCCAACGGATGCTGAGTGTGTGAAAAAGGAATAACAAAATCGAATTGGTCATGCAATGGGTCAAGCTAAACCCTGTGCACATTCGAAAGTCTTTGATAGTTTAAGGTAAATCACAATTGGTACGAGCCCGGATGAGGGAGACTGATTGACAGAAAGAAAGGGATCTGAGCCCGGCTGAGAGGGATCCAGGGTGAAACATGAGTCACTGAGAGAGAGTATGTTCTGAACATTGATTTAAAAGGGATCTGAGCCTGGAAGAGGGGGATCGTACTTGGAATTTATGAAAAGGATCTGAGCCCGGCTGAGGGGGATCCAGGGTGAATACCCAACTGTGAATACATAGGAAAGGAAAAGAACGTTTACGTATTGTTTTTGCACAGCAGATCCTTTTGAATCTAGAGACTTACAAGTAGTAAAGAGGCTTCAACCTAGAAGGTCCTGAATTGTGAATATTGAACTGTATCCTTGTGCCGCAGAACCAGAGTGTGCGCTTTGCTTGAGTGAATCGTCTTGCCCCGTGCTGAAAACATGGGCAAGGGAGGCAAACAGCCCAATCATCCTGACTTATCATTTTGTGAACACTTCTTTCTTTTTCATGAACTTCACCCACACTGTTTGTATTTAGCGGTAAGGATTGGTAATTGTTTTTTTTTAGTATAGGCCCTTTTATTTTGACAAGACTCCACTAGTACTGCATTTATGTTATTTTATGGTCGTAGCTTGCCCACATCTAATATTTAGGTGTAGATAGGCGTTTATCACACCCCTGCAGAAGTTCAATAAACACCCTTGAACTGTGGTCACTTGTGTCTAGCTTACTGTTGATACCATGTCTTTCTTACATATAGTGTGAGGAATGGGATGTGCTTCAATTGATAAAAATTGTGACCCCATGCTGATAATTGTCATAACCACCGGAAGGGGAAAATTGAATTATTGAACTCCTTGACTTTGATCGTGTATCCACTCTTACAGAGGTGTTGCTCTCTCAACTACATATCCCAACTAATCAACAAGACCTGTTTTTTTTTTAAACTCAAGTGCTATTGGATACCCTCACACTCTCTCATTATAATATCCAACAGTGGGATCAAATACTATTGAAAATCCGACCAGCCTTTACCTTCATAAGACCTATTGCCTTAAACACTTCCCCCCCTTTCCTGAACCTTTTTTTTGGTGCCCAGTTACCATCGGTCGCAGGGCCATAAGGGCCAACCTACCAAAATCACTCCCATCAGTGGAATCAGACTCAGAAGGATCAGATGACTTTGAAACTATATCAAAGGAGTCAAAACCTGATTTTCTTCTGATTCAGGAAAGACCACCAAAGGAACCCTTACCCCACTGGTAGAAATGGTCGACCTAGCAAATATCATAGCCAAGTTGGCAGCCCATCAAATGCAGGCCGAAACTAGGCGCCAAGAAAACTTCAGGAAATTGGTTGAGTTGCAAGCCAGAGCCCTACTACCACAGGGGATACTTCAACCATACCTAGAAGGGGAAGATCTAGGGAACGTCTTTCTGAATTTCAAACCATTAGCCGAACAGTTAGGATGGGAACAAAACCTTAAAAGATGTTATTTGGGGACCCTTTTGAAAGGTGAACTACAGACTGCCTACCAACTACTTAATCTTTCCCAGGGAGCCACCTTTGCATCCATAAAAGAAGGGCTATTGAAGAGAGTGGGCCAAACTTGTAACTTCTATCGGCAAAAAGTGAGGGCCATTCGATTAAATCCTGGAGAAACCACCCTTGAAATGGGTGAGCGTATCAAAAATACCGTAGCCCTTTGGATCAATAACAAATCCCTGGCAGAATTGATAGAAATCATTACATTAGAACAGTTCACCAATTCCTTGCCACCTTTTCTGTAAAATGCGGTATTACAATTAAATTGACCTTCCCTAGCCATGGCCATTGAAACTGCACAAAACCACTCGGATGCAGCTAAACACTTCTACTCAGTACATTGAAGTGAGGAACGGAAAGATTACAAACCTACCCACCAACCCCAACCTCATGGAGTAGATTAAACAAGGAGGATCATATTAAATCAAGGAATGGATACCGTAGGAAAGAATGGAAGCCGAAAGATGTGACCCTAAAAGTAGAGAAGAAAGTAAAAGGGAGGATCCTAAAGAAAGCATACCTCCCCCTTATCTGATTTTCATGTAAAGATACTGGGCATTTGGCCAGGCACTGTCCGAAAAATGTAAAAGAAGAACCGATGGAAATATGCTGTTTAAAGGGAGAAGAGTGGGTAGAACCCGAAGAAGATCTAGACCTTCAGCATATGTTTATGTCAGTCGTATTGCTGTCTTTATCACATATGAAAAAGCTTGGGTGAATGGGAAGCAAGTGAAGGCGTTAATTGACACAGGTAGCAAGCAAACCGCCATAAGAGCTGACTTGGTCACAACAACAGACCTTGAGAACGCTACCATACTTAGAGTTACCTCTGTACACAGGGACAATGAAATATACCCCAAAATAACCATGTACATTAACATCAGGGGTGGTTCATGTTTAATATCTTCAGCCATCATTCCTAGGCTCCCCGAGGAAGTCATTGTAGGTCGGGATTTCCCTACATTTTCCAATCTTTTGCAGGACACCCGACCCTCCTATAGAGAGTTTTCACCCCAGGACTGCTGGCACTCTAATTACTATTCCCAAAACTTTCCAATATGGGACTGGGAAAAGACGGAATCCCATGAGCTTCCCACAAGATATAGAAAACCCATAAAACCAGGGTCAACCCCTAGAGACCAGTTCATTGGTTATTTTCGAGAGATCAATAAGACTACCTCACCTCTACCTACACAGTCAAAATAAAATAATTTGAATATGCGAGAGTCCTTGGATATATCTCATCCCTGTTCTTTTCCAGGTCTTAACAATGAAGAACCTGGCCAAAGACCAGTCATATCCACCTTGCATAGGGCAAGGGTATGTGAGTAACCTCAAGGTGTCTAGCCCGCTAGTACCCTGGGATCTGCCATCCTGGTGGCCAGGACACGGCTGTTGGGTGGGACTCCCAGGTATGCCACCAATGCTGTGGGTCTGTGGACTCGGAGGGCCCAACACCCTCCCCAGGAAAAACGGAGGACTCAGTCAACGGCAAGTACAAATTGCAGTTTTAGCAAATAAAACCAACAGGGATCAGTACAAGAACACAGGGACATTCAGGTACAGCTCGAGGCTCCACGGTTTTCTATCATTCTTGCGTCATCACTCGGATCCTTCCCTTAAAAACCTATCACCATGAGGGATTGGCTTCTGAGAGTCCATACTACCTATAGTGGACCCTATAGGTGTTTTTCTACTGGTCCTTGCATGTCAGATGGCTGGCCTGTCCCATCCCCAAGGAACTATATGTTGCATTGTTGCAGAGTATTGGGCTTACCATTGGTTCTTGTCCTTTGCCATCCACCCCTGGGATACTAAACTGTGATTGGTTAGAGCTGATGACCCCAGGCCTGGGAATCGATCAAGTTCTCAGCTCGCTGTGCACCTCTTCAAGGTGATGTGAATGATTGTGTCTGTATTGTAACTTGTGTACACCACCTTTGCCTATGAGAATATTCTCCTAACGGTTGCAGCACTTGTTGCGGTCTGCATCTGGTTTGTTGGGATCGGCTCCTCTTTCTCACCATGGATGACTGTCCATTGTCTCTCTTGGCTGCATCACATGTTTAAAGACCACAAATTTGAGCTCTGTAGCTCCCATTTATGAGGATTTATTCTGTTTTTCTGCAGCTGGTCCCTTTGTTTTCTGGGTATTGGAATGTGTCTTCAATCTCTGACCTTGGCTGTGGGCCCGTCTCACGCGTCTTGCTCTCTATGCAGCCTCAGTCAGCTCTGCTCGTCTCATGGTCAGTGGCTTGAGGTCTGCTGTAATTTTCCTAAACTGTATAATGTGGGTTCCACATTGTCCATGTAATACTACTTTCCCTATTGGTTAGCTCGTCATGTTCGAATAGTTTCTATATAGTCCTGTATGTCCATGTGAACATTAGCTTTAAGCATCAGCAAGCTTGCTCAGGATCTGTTGTGTTTTGCGGTTCTGCGTTACTGCATTTTGCTAATGAGAAAATAATGAAAGCATTGACAGTATATATATATATCTGTTCTCTAGCTATAGAACTGTACGCTCATGTTCTTTATGTATACAAGTGTGTGTTTATGCGGTTCAGTGCAGACTGCACATGTGATTCATGTCTAATGTTGCTATGTCGTGGTGTCCTGAATGACGTCAGTACCATGGCTTCTTGGTGCTCAGTCGAGGCTGTCCATACAGGCTTCCCTGTCCACAATCACGGGCTCTTCTACCACAGATGGAAAGATTTGAATTGTATTCAGTCTGTATGGCTGACTGAGAGGATACCTTTCAATGTATTTGTCAATCATTGGTGCACTCGGGATCTGTCCACAATAAGATGGGTGGCTGCGGTTGTTTCTGCCCTTCTGTCTCATCATGACCTTCGGAGGGAAGAGGGGTGGTCTCTGGACCTACTGCACACAGTGTGGGGACCAGTGAACTTTGGTGTGTCCCACCTTTGGATGAAATTGCGTAGAAGGACCAAGTCTCCAACGTTAACCTGTCTCTTAATCTCAGAGTACTTTGGTTCATTGTCACAGTTCCTTTCTTCGCTGTCTTCTGGGCCTGCGTTAAATGGTAGTTGGACCCAGGTTTATTGCGCAATGCAAACAATGCAAGGGGTAAGCAGTGTAACCAATTCTTCTTTGTGCTCTGCTTTGTTTTGGCTATTGCCTCTCTCAGGAAGCCATTCAGGCATTCACACAACCCATTTGCTTGTGGGTGGTACGCACAAGAGAAATGATGTTGAATGCCCAGCAACATGGTGATGTGCTTGAACATCTCCTTGGCGAATTGAGGGCCGTTGTCAGACTGCAGGACCTTACACACACCCCATCTTGGGAATACCTTCCAGACCAAAATCTTTGCTGCTCTGAGAGCATCAGGGTGCAAACAGGATCCTGTCTCAATCCACCTCGAGAATGAGCACACAACCACTATCATGTAGCGGTATCCTTGACACGCTTGGATCATGTGAACATAGTTGACATGTAAATGCTGGAATGGGCCTACTGGGTGAGGTATGGCTCCTCTCACAACTCTCAATGTATGTCCTGCTGTATACTGCTTGTATGTCAAACAGTTGCTTACAAATTCAGCCACGTATTCCGTCAAATTAGGACAGAACCATGTTTCTCCAATGCAGGCAGCAATGACCTTTTTTCCCGTGTGTGTTGGATAGTGTAACTGTGTCAGTGCAGTGTTCAATAATGCCAGTGGCATCACCACTTTCCCTGTGTTATTTAGTTTGCCATAGGACACCTGTCGGGTATACTGTACATCCCCTCATAGTTCACAAGTCTTTCTACTCCCGGGGTGCAGCTCCCTGCAACTCCATAATCTGTGACAATGCATTGTACCCTTCTTTCAGTACTATGTTCCTTGCATAATCTTGGGCATTTGAGGCTCTCTATTTCTAGTAGCTCCCCAAAATATGCTGGGTATTTTGCTTCTGAGTCTGCTGCTTCATTTCCCCTTGAGATAGGATGTTCGCCTCGTGTGGGTGTTTGGCACTTCACGATTGCTATCTGTGCAGGGTACTGAATAACATCGATCAATTTGCTCAATAAAAGTGCATGCTTTACTAGTGTCCCATCTGCCCTCCTGAATCCTCCTCTCAGCCATCGTGGCAATCCTGAATGTACTGTTGACGTCACATATGCTGAGTCAGAGTACACTATCACCACCTTTCCCTTGCTGTTCTCCAATGCTATTATTAGGGCCATTAACTCTGCTGCTTGTGCTGAATAATGTGATGGCAGGCACGCACTCCCCAATACCTCACTTGTTCCATTTTCCCTTAACCTCACCACTGCAGTTCCTGTATGCCTGACCCCATCTGTCTGGTCAATTGTCAAAGACCTGTCAATGTACAGAATGTCTCCTCCCTCAAGTGCGTCCTTGTGTCCCTTTCGAGTATCACTAAATTCCTGTATGTTTTCTGCGCAGTTATGTGCATAGTCGCCTTCTTGTAAAATGGTTGCTAAGAAAATCACTGGGTTAACAAATCTGCAGCTCACTACCTTTAGTGACGTGTTCCATAAAAGCACTTCGTACCCTGATGCTCTATGTGTTGTCAGTGTGCTATTTGGCTTTTGCAGTATCGCGAAAAGGGCATGCTCCACGTAAAGCGTGGTGGTGCCCCCCATGGTAATCCCTGCTGACTTCTCTGCCGCAAATACAGCAGCAGCCAAAGCCTGTGCGCACTGATAGTGTCCTCTCATTACTGGGTCAAGATTGCCACTGTAGTATGCTATTGGCTTGTGTCCCAAGCTTGTCTTCTGTGTCAGTACTGCCTTCATCACTACTCCGTCAGTGTGTGAGAACAGGAAGAATTCCTTTTTGTAGTCTAGGATCCCTAACACTGGAGCTGTGCATATGGCTTCCTTCAGCTCCTCAAATGCCTCGGTCATCTCCGTCATCCAGTTTATTGCCTTGTGTCCCTTCTGTGCTTCTTTCAAAGTGCCCAGTAAGGGCCTTGTATATGTGCTGTAGTCAAAAACCCATGTTCTGCAGTAATTGCACAACCCCAAGAACTGCTTCACCTGTCTCACTGTCATGGGTTTGGCTGTCTTGCGTATTGTCTCTGCCATCTCTGGTATGATCTTTTGGCCATTTTGGGAGATCATCTGTCCAATGTATAGCACCTCATTCAGAAAGTACTGTAGTTTGGCCTTGTCCACTTTATATCATTTGTCAGATAACACTGTGAGCATGTGTACTGTGTATCTCCTACACTCGTCCTCTGTCTTGCTGCAAATCAAAATGTCATCCACATACTGTAGGACTGTGCTCTCCATCTCTACATTCCATAAGTTCATCTGGATGACCCTGTTGAATATGGAGGGTGACTCGCAGTAACCTTCAGGAAGTCTTGTATGTTTCCACTTCCGGTTACTATTTTTAAAAGACGTCAAGTCTTGTGAGTCTGGGTGCAATGGCACTGAGAAGAATGTGTTTTTAAAGTCTATGACCGTGAAGCATGACGCTTCCGCCTTAATTTTGCACAAAATTGTTGCTTGGTTTGAATCTAAAGGTTACTCTGCTTCTACAATGTGATTAAGAGGCCTCAATTCCTGGATGAAACGCCACAACCCTCCCTTTGATTTTTTGACTGGGTACACCACAGTGTTGCATAGTGATTCTGATGGCACTCGGATGCCTCGCTCCACTAGTGCTGCAATTGTTTCATAAATGCCCTCATTTGCTTCTTTTGAAAGTGGATACTGTTTAACTCTGGGTAAAATTGCTCCTGGTTTCAGCTTTATCTTCACTCCCCCTATTCCTTTCTTGAGCCCCACATCATAGGGACTTGTGGTCCACAGGATACTGGGCACCTTGGCTAGATCCTCCGCGCAGAAGGAAGGTGTTTCCTCCAGCGCCATTACCATCCTCTGTGGTACTTCTCTGTAATGTATTTTCAACCAATATGTCACACTCATTTCCAGCACCATCTCACTCTCTGACCCCTTGTCCCTGAATAGTACTTCGTCTGTCACTGTGGTTAGCCTGCACCCTTCTGCCACCGCGATCACTGCTCGCCACATGGGTGCATGTGTTGTCCATCCCATGTACTGCTATCCAATCATCTCTTACAGCTACTGACTCAATTTCTATTGGCACAATGGTCCCCTCTGCCGTGACCAATGGCATCTCAGGCCAGAATAGATACTCATTTGGAACAGGCTACATTTTCTCTGCAATCCCTGGGAGCCATACAATAGCAATGTCAGTCCAGCACTGGAACATCTCCTCATCCACTGGCACCTACTCTGTACCTTCCGTCCACAATAGGCTTGAATGATCTCTCTTACATTGAGCATATGTATTCCTGGTGTAGAGCATACTATCCCCTTGTCTGTGAATGAAATTGTCATGTTCAATCGGCTCATAATGTCTTGTCCCAGTATATTTACAGAGGTCTGTCGAGAGTAGAGTAAAGGCAGAGATAAATCGTGTTCTCCTATAGAAAGAGAGATATTGTCTGTGAAAGGAACCACTTCCTGAGCCCCAGAGAATCTTTGAGTATTCATGGCATCTCCTGACAATGTAAATGCTCCTTCCCGAATGCAGGACCTAGTCGCCCCTGTATCTACAAGAAAGGAAAAGTCTTGTCACCTATCGCCACCCCTATGCGAGGTTCCTCCACACGGGTGGGTGTGATCGACAGGATGGAACACATCAAGTCCATCTGTGGGCTGTCCTATTGAGGGTATAAGGACATCCCATTCCCTGAAAAAGTGTTGTTCCCTACCATGGTGACCCCTCCCAGTTTTCTAATGGGGGTCATTCCCAGGGAGTCCATGTGTGACACTGTACCATCGTTCTGTGTGTGTTGTCTTGGATCTATGGCAACTGCTGTGTGTTCCCTTGAATCTGCATTGCTTGTAAATACTGTGGTATCGGTGCTTGCATCTGTGGTGTCTGTGTCATAGGCCGAGGTGCCTGCTCGGGAGCAACCTGTAACTGCCCTTGCTGTAGATGGGGTTGGCCCTGCGTATAATAGTCATCCTGGTCAGTCTGATATGTCTGCTGGTATTGTGCTCCCCAATTCTGCTGCATTCCCCTGCTTCTGCACACTCTCGAGATGTGTCCTACCTGCCCACACGTCCAGAAAAGTGGTGGTTCTCTCCCTTGCCCTTGGAAACCCCCTGCAAAATCCCCTGGGCCCTGCTGCACCAGCTGCCCATATCCCCAAAACCCTCCTGGAAAGCCCACTTGGTTGTGGTGTATCTGTGGTCCGTACCTGCGTCCTCACAATGGCCCCCCTCTGCCTTGAAACCTTTGCTGTGTGTTCCCCCGCCCCATGAACCCTTCCCCCATGGGCAGTGGTGTGAACTGCTGATGCTGTGTCCCCTGTGTGCTCGTGTTGGTTAGTACCGCCCCTTCCATTGCATACTTTGATAGTTTTTTCTGTAATAGTTTTGCTTCATCTACCTTTCTGTCCTGCGCCACCTTCTTAAGCTTCTCTTGCACAGCCTACAATGGTGAAAGATCACAAGTTGTATCGCTGGCCAAGCGTTTACTTCCATGCCAATTTTAATTGTAAGCTGATTTTGTACCGGTTCTGGCAATCAGTTTACTAATATGTGGTAAAATACTGCTATTGTTTTATCCCACGGTTCTTGATTTTCAAGGCACCAAAGCTCTTGAATCTCCTGAATATATTGTAAGGGGTCTTCGTCTTCCCGCATTTTCCAGCACTTAATTACCCCAATGTCTGATGAGTCTGGGGATTGTGTCCTTAGTGCTCGCCATATAGCAGCTCTGCAGTGTGCAAACGGCGAACCATCGTGCACTGTGTTTTGGGTTGTTAACACGGGGAACCCCGCCCTCTTCCATACATCATCAGCAGCATGCCTGAGAATCGCCACCAGCAGTCCCTTTACGTCTCCCAGTGCTAACCTCTGTCCTGGTGTCATTCTTTCCATTTCATAGATCCATTTTCCAGCAACCGCGCTCAACGTTGGTAGCCTACACCTCACGTTCTCCTTGTCAGTGTGTTTCCATGGGATATATTGAGGTCACCCCTCCCTTTTCCAGTAAGGGCATGTGTGTAAACCCTACCTACGCAGCTCCCCTCTGTAATCCCCACTGTTCCATCCTTCATTGTCAGACCCCGAGCCCATGTTACTACAAAAGTCGTCTACAAAGCTCAGCCTCCTAGTTGTCATGTTCGTGCTAAGTTTCAAGTTAATGTCAATTTCTCTCAAGTCATATCTGCTGCCACCCCCAGTCCCCTAGGCCTGTTCTGTCCCGTTCCATTGTACTCCAGTCCCGTTCCATTGTACTCCTGTCCCGTGAGGTTGTGCTGTCTGGCTCTGCTCGTCTGCCGCCCTCAAGTCTATCGTTTCCCCTGTCCACTGTCCATTATGTCTTTACAGGGATTTGGGTTGTTTGCCTGTAACAGAAAAGTTTGCGGCCGAAAAGACTGTAGCTAACTTGACCGTTACGATCAAACAACCCAAAGCAAATGCCTCCCCAAACATACCCCACAAATACCCTCCCTTCCTCCTACCCGTTTACTTACCTTTTGCTTTTGGCGGCACACCTCGATGTGTGCTGACGACTCCCTGCAACACCGGTTCCCTTCACTTACGTGCCTGGGAACAGGCGCCGTAGGATCCTTTCCTTTTTATTTATTTTTTACATGGGGGTGTCCCCTATGCGGGGCACCCCTGCAACTCCCAAATCTGAAAATGGCAAACATGGGGAGCGGAAGACACCCCCGGGACACCCGCTCCTCATGTTCGGTATTTTCCTATTTGTACGAATGGTACAGGTCTTTTTCGTTTTTCTATACCATTCGTACAAACGAATACAGCCTTTTTGGACGTTTCTGTCTTTACAGTCCTTACTGCACCCTAGTCCTATCTCGCGTGTGGGTTCCCTTACCAGTCTGTCCACCTGCAACTTCCTCTGTTCCCTCTCAATCAACTTGTGTTTTCCTGCTCTGCTGCCTCCCTCCGTCTCTCGATCTCTTCTACTTCTCTTATCCTTCTGTCCCGCTGCTCCCGTTCCTCTCACTTTTTTTTCTCTAGGATCTCTTTCTATCCTTTCTTCTCTTTCTCGCCACACCTGGTCCTTTTCCTCCTCTCTTGTCCTCTCCCTGTCCTCTCTCTCTAGCCTCTCCTCTCCTCTCTCTCTATCCTCTCCTCTCTTTCCTTCTCCTTTCTGTCCATTTTCTCCATTATCTCAGCCCAAGCCGATGCTTCGCTGCTCCCCTTCAGAACCTTCCATTGCCTTAGTTGGCCCTTCTTTCTCCCCATCTGTCTTCCCTTCCAACTTCAGGAGGATCTGTCCCCCTATCCACTTGTTTGTGGCTATGCTCCCAAGACCCTCCTTTGCACCCTTCTGCACCTTGCTGCTCGTCTCCCGTTCACTTATTGGCTGCCCCACTTCCTTAGTGTACAGTGGTGGTTTGTATATTGGTTTTGACTACCCCTCTGCTGCCCTTAATTCTCATGATGGGTACATCCCTTGCTCATCATCTGTGTCATCGGAGACCACACTTGGAGGGACATGTGGAGGAGCGGAAGGCGGGGTCACAGGACCCTGCACCTCCTGCTGGCTGAGCATCCACTGACACCTCTCTGCGTCATCCTCGCCTCCTGAAACATGTGCCACACCTCGAATATCGCCATGCGGCTTACTAAATTCTTCCCCTTATAGGTACCCTATATGTGTGTAAGTAGTGATTGCTGCACGTCTTTGGAGAAACTTCTGCAAGCTGGCCATGGTTTAGTTAACTTTCCCTCAGTGCCTTTAGACCATTCTATGCTGTATTTACAGATTTTGTCTTTGTAGGGTGGAAGTCTCCCCCCCGCACTTCCCTTGGTACATTGCTCTTGTGTTTACCTGACCCCAAATCGAGGATTTAGACAGTCACTGTTAAGGGAGAAACAAAATGTAATCACAATGTTATCAATCTGCTATGAACCTCTCTGGTTCGACAGCCTGCCTGGCGTGCTCTACGCACCACCCCTTTACAAATTCGCTGCCTCCGCAGGCACACCCACAATCTTGTGCATGCGCCTTCCGCGCTCTGCCACTTGTTCACCTCATCTGCCAAACCCAAGTTTCCAATGCTAGCTCCTCACCGTCTTGTGTTCTCCGTGTCCTATGCGCAAACCTACGTGTGATGTCACCAATTTACTAACTGTCTAATGCTGAGAAATCAAATATGGCGTGCACAATGCTACAATCCGTTACTCACAAAATGCACAAAACCGCAACACAAACCCTCACAGCTGTCTTCCTGCCTCCAGGAACAGCATACCACTATTTTCTTGTCATCAAACTGTCCCTGCTGCATCGCCTCATGTGCAAAACCTCTCATTCCAGGAGACTTAACCAGTCAACTCAACTTCCGTAATCTAGGCAAGCTACCTTTGCTAAACCTTACAGGAATACTGTCATCTATGACACGAGTTAAAACGCCCAACCCATAGGAAATCCACTATTTACATAACTTCTGTCATCCGTGTCCTCAAGTCAATAGTCTTGGTTATTCACCAGAACCATTTATCTCTACACTCGAATATGCCCCTCCCACAAATAATGACATCTACCTCCGCTCCAGTCCCTGCTAAATTTGACAATGCTAGACAATACTTTGACAATACTCGATGATACTAAACAATACTCCACAATACTTAAGACCCTGCCTCCCACCCACAGTTGCCGTGTGACTGGGTCAATACTTACACTCCATGGTCTGCTGGTGCTGCTCGGCTGCCATGTCCCCAAGGCTGCCACTTCCCCCTCCTGATCTGCCTGGACGGCTGTAACGCTCACCTGATTCTCGCAGAGGCGCCGGTCTTGACTGGGCGACTACCGTATCTTCAAAGGTGATGTGTAGCACCCGGTTGGCTCTTTGGGCTGGACCTCTGTGCACTGTATGCCTGACGTGTAGAGTAAGATGTCTGCAGATAGAAAATATGGGGTTAATGAACTGGGGTTATTGGGGTGTCCCTATCTCTTTCCTCTTCTCCTCTCCTGTAGACCCCCAAAGGTTAACGCTCTCACCTTAGGTAAGTGAATGCCGAGCTCTCCATCTGCCTCGGGGCAGGGTGCTGTAACCAGTTTCTTCACTGGATAGGTAGCGCAGGCCTCTTGACTTCAGAGGACTGCTGTCCGTCGTTTACTGCACGAACGGTAAGTTTCGAGTCATTCAAATGTCTTTAAAGTCTTTAGTAATGATGTCTCTTGTTTTGCAGGGTTCCGGCGATGGCGGATGACGGGCTGAAGTGAGTTGAAGATGGAGCCCGTGTGATGAATAGAAGCGCCTGGAAGCACGTAAGTAAGCGCTTGTTGCCTGCTTCACTATGCGCTCTAACTGTCTTTTTATTTTGCAGGTACGAGTTCGGAGCGGCTGTGGGGTGCCGGAATACCCACTGGATTAGATGTGGAAAGGAGTAATGGCACGTGAGTATTAAAGTTCCCCAATGTCTTTAAACGCACCTTGTTTTGTCTTTCAGATGCGGGATGCAGCGCCGAAGGCCTCCGGAGCGTGCAAAGAGTTGGTAAACTTTTGTCTTTCAGATGCCGGAATGCTAACCTGTTCTTTCTTGTCTTTATAGGTGTTGCTGAAGACTGGATTCAGGATGGTAAGCCTTTGCCTTTCAGATGCCGGAATGCTAACCTGTTCTTTCTTGTCTTTATAGGTGTTGCTGAAGACTGGATTCAGGATGGTAAGCCTTTTTCCTTAGGCCCAGGACCGGATGCAGAAGACACGATGAGCGTTCTGCTGCAGAGGTTGCAGAATAACGCAAAGCAAGATTCATCCACCGGGTGTGGTTTAAATAGCCTCCTGTAGTGCTTAGGTGTCTCCTTCCACAGCCACGCCTAAGTAAGAAAAGAGTTCCTGGTAAGAAAAGAGTTCCTGCCTTCCAGAAGAGTTCCAGTGTTCTGAATCTAGGGAGTGGCTCCAGCCCCACCCAACAGGAAAAGTAGTTCCAAACAGAAGAGGATCAGAGACTCAACTGGCAGGCAAGTAAGCAGCATGGTCTGCTGAAGGTAAGTCCACCCAAGCATTATGAGCCCGGCGCTTCCAGCGCTGGGACTGGGCATATTTATGAGCCTGGTGCCACTGGCGCCAGGACTGGGTCCAAAAGGTCCCAATTGGGACTGGTTGGCACTCGGAACCTGGGTTATGGATCTGCTTCCAAGGGAGTTGGGAAAACCCTGACCTTTTGGAAGCAGAGATCATGACAGTACCCCCCCTCAAGGCCCCTCCCAAACCGGGCTTCTCCGGGGGTTTTGGCTTGTCAGGAAATGTTCGGTGAAATCTTTTGATTAGGCGAGGAGCGTGGACATATTCAGCAGGTTCCCAGGATCTCTCTTGGGGGCCGTAGCCTTTCCAGTCAATTAGGTAGAATAGTTTAGATTTGGAGATCTTGGAGTCCAGAATGCTTTTGACTTCAAACTCGAGTTCTCCATCCACTAGGATAGGTTTTGGAGATTTGGTTAGTCGGGTTTGAGGTTGCACGGGTTTTAATAGAGAGACGTGGAAGACCGGATGTATCTTCATGTGCGGGGGCAAGTCCAACTTGACCGCTACTGGGTTTACTATGGTAGTGATGGAATAGGGACCAAGGTATCTTGGGTTGAATGTGCGTGGCCCTTTTAGAGATAGATATTTGGTGGATAACCAGACTTGATCCCCTACTTGATAGTGAGGGGCTTCCTTCCGATGTTGATCTGCTCCTTTCTTGTATTGTTCTTTAGCCCTTTGAAGGTGAGAAACAGCTTCCTTAAAGGCTTGGGTGATTGTAGAATGCAGGTAGTCTACTGCTGGTGTTTCAAGATCTTGGAGGGGATCCAACTCCGAGGTTCGAGGGTGACTGCCGTACAAAAGAAAAAACGGGGTTTTCCCAGTTCCCGAATGGACAGAGTTATTGTAGGCATACTCGGCTATCCAAAGGATATCTTTCCAAGTTTTTTCAGTTTGTTGCAGCATGCAGCGTAAATACTGTTCCAGAGTTTGATTGGTCCTCTCGGTTTGTCCGTCGGTCTGAGGGTGGTGACTGGTCGATAGTCTCACATCAATTTGAGCCGACCGACAGCAACTTCGCCAAAAATGCGAAATAAATTGACTACCTCGATCCGAAATTAGAACCGAAGGAAAACCGTGCAGTCGGACGATGTTTTCGAGAAATTCTCGGGCCAGAGTTGCTGCTGTTGGCAAGCCTTTGAGCGGAATGAAATGCGCCATCTTGGAGAATAAGTCCACGATTACTAGAATCGTATTGTATCCGGAGCATGGAGGTAGATCGGTGATGAAGTCCATAGAAAGCGTATGCCAAGGGCGAGGTGGGATGTCAATAGGGCGTAAGAGGCCTGCTGGTCTTTCCTTTTGACTCTTGTTTTGGGCGCATACTCCACAGGACATTATAAAGTCTCTGATATCTTTTTTCCAAGACGGCCACCAGAAGTAGCGCTTGATCTTTTCTGAGGTCTTGGCTATACCGGGATGACCTTCCATTAAAGAGTCGTGATAACAAGAGATTACTTTTTTCTGTAAATCTGTGCTGGGTAGGTATAATCGTTCTTGGAAATACAATAAGTTGTCCTTTACTGCAAAGTCCTTTCCCTGCAGATGCCAATTCTGTATGTCTGCTGGAGTTACAAGTTGCCTGGCTTTATCCTTAACTTCTTCTATGGATTCTGTGGCGATTACACCCAGAATTCTTTGTTCGGGAATGATTGGTACAGGTTTAGGGTTGACCAAGTGTTCTTCCACTCCCATCCGAGAAAGGGCATCGGCTTTACCGTTCTTTGTACCAGGTCGATAGGTAATTATGAAGTCAAACTCGGCAAAGAATAATGCCCAACGGAGTTGTCTAGAGGATTGGGCTTTTGCGGTCTTCAAATATTGCAGGTTTCGGTGATCCGTAATCACAGTAACGGTGTGTCGGTCCCCCAGCAGATAATGCCGCCAAGCCTTAAAGGCAGACTTGATAGCCAGAAGTTCCTTGTCAGTAATCGTGTAATTGATTTCTGGAGGCGAGAATTTGCGGGAACAAAATGCCACGGGATGCAACTGATTGGTTACCGGGTCCTTTTGTGATAGAACTGCCCCCATGGCAAGGCTTGAAGCATCAGTTTCCACGATGTAGGGGAGTTCGGGGCGAGGGTGTTTTAAGATTGGTGCAGAGATAAATTTAGTCTTCAAATCCTGGAAAGCTTGTTCCGCCTCGGTAGACCATTCAAAACGTTTGTTTTTCTTTAACAAGGCAGTGATGGGCTGGACTATTCGAGAGAATTCGGGGATAAACCTGCGGTAAAAGTTAGCGAAGCCTAACATGCTTTGCACACCTTTTACGGAGGATGGTGATGGCCATTTGAGAACTGCATCGACCTTCTTTGAATCCATACGCACTCCGCCAGGTGATAATATGAATCCCAAGAATTCAACTTCAGTCACGTTGAAAACACATTTTTCCAACTTAGCAAAAAGTTTGTGTTGACGCAATCTTTCGAGGACCATTTTCACGTGTTTCCGATGTTCAGATTCCGATGAAGAATAAACGAGGATGTCGTCAATGTAAACAACAACACATACATCTATGAGCTCTCTGAGGACATCGTTCATAAAATATTGAAAGGCGGCCGGGGCATTGCAAAGTCCGAAGGGCATGACCTGATATTCAAATAGCCCATACTTGGTGCGGAAGGCCGTCTTCCATTCATCGCCCTCTTTTACTCGTACCAAGTGGTAAGCTCCTCTAAGATCCAGCTTTGTATATATGCATGCTTTTCTGACTTGGTCCAGGAGTTCAGGGATCAAAGGTAACGGATATCTATTCTTAACGGTGATCTGGTTCAGGGAGCGATAATCGATACAAGTTCTAAGGTCTCCTTCCTTTTTTGGAACGAAGAACAAAGCTGAAGAAGCAGGGGACTTGGAAGGACGAATAAACCCATTTGCCAGGTATTGATCCAGGTATTGTCGAAGGTGAAGGTTCTCAGGCTCGGTGAGGGCATAAATTCTACTACAAGGAGGAGTAGATCCAGGTATCAGGTCTATCTGGCAGTCATAAGACCTATGAGGAGGTAGAGAGTTAGCCTGATCCTTCCGGAAAACATCTTGGTATTCTAGGTATTCGGGAGGTAACTGGGGAGTCTCTGAAGAAATTGCGGCCAGTGCAACACCAGGTGGAGGGTGACAAGTAGAGACACATTCTGGAAACTGGACCGTTCTTGCTCGCCAATCGATCAGAGGATTGTGTTTCTCTAACCAAGGTATTCCTAGAATAATCTGAAACTGAGGGACCTTGATCACATCGAACACGATCTTCTCATGGTGTCCATCTTGACTTACTAGCGTCACCTCTTGAGTGGTATGCGTTACTGGCCCGGAGGCTATCTCCGTACCATCCACCGTAGTAATGACGTCCTTTACAGCCTTGGGACAAAGAGTTAGATTCATCCTCAAAACCATTTCATGATCCACATAATTGCCGATGGCACCGCTGTCGACGTAAGCTTCAATTGCATGTAATCGATCCGGATTATCAGGGCTAATGAGGACCATAGGTATCACGAAATGCGAGGTCACGGAACTGGTTTTCACGCTCGGCAAGAGGACCTCTATTCTTGTCGGGCGAGGTCGTTTCCCTGCTCAGAGTTTGTAACTTTGGTAACTGCAGCTCCTACTGCCTTCCTGGCAGGTTTCACCGGACAGTCTCGAAGAAAGTGCCCTGCGTTTCCGCAATATAGGCATAATTGCAACTGTTTCCTCCTTTCCCGCTCCCTTTGTGTTAGAGGACCTTTCAGACCCCCTATTTGCATGGGTTCCCCGGAGTCTACTCCTTTGGAAGGAGTTGGCGGTTTGGAAAATACTCGAGCATCAAACTTGGAACGATCGGCCTCCCTGTTCTGCAGCCTGTGATCTATTTGAACGACCAAGTCTATATAATCCGAACAGTCTTGTGGGGGATTCACTACTTGGGCTAAAACGTCTTTGAGCTCTCCACGTAGACCTCTATAAAACAGCGTAATCCTTTTGTCCTCAGGCCATTGAGTTTCCACTATTAGTCTATTGAAAGATGCAATATAAGCCAAAAGGTCTTGATTACCCTGTCGCAACGAAAGAAGCTCATTGTCCAAGGCCTGCCCCTGTGAATGTCTTGCGAACAGTTTTTCCATACTAAGCTGAAAGGCTTGAAAATCATGGAGAACCGGATCATCTTGATTAACTAGAGGGATCGACCAGTCTGCCGCATTGCCACTAAGGTACGAAAGTACAAAAGCTACTTTTGCTTGATCAGTTGGAAAGGCTGCTGGCCGGCATAAGAAGTGCAACCGGCACTGATTGATAAATACTGCAAACCTCTTTGGGTTACCAGAAAATCGTTCGGGCGGAGCCAGAGGTACATTCCCAGGTAGGTTGATCTGCACTGGATTCATAGAGGATGTTGAAGGAAGATTTGCCCCTGATGCGGGTAACGGGGTCTGTCCGGCTTGTGACTGTAGCACTTGTCTAGCAAGATTGTCTGTTCTCTCCTTGGAAATAATTAGTTCCCTTCTTAGAGCATTCGTTTCCTGACGAGCTGCATGCACTTCTGCCCTTAGTTCCCCAAGTAACCGGGCTAGGGGGTCAGTATCCGAGGTTTCCATAGCGCCTGGGCGAGAGTTTTGCGGTAGGCTTTGCGTTCTGTAACGCTCACCTGATTCTCGCAGAGGCGCCGGTCTTGACTGGGCGACTACCGTATCTTCAAAGGTGATGTGTAGCACCCGGTTGGCTCTTTGGGCTGGACCTCTGTGCACTGTATGCCTGACGTGTAGAGTAAGATGTCTGCAGATAGAAAATATGGGGTTAATGAACTGGGGTTATTGGGGTGTCCCTATCTCTTTCCTCTTCTCCTCTCCTGTAGACCCCCAAAGGTTAACGCTCTCACCTTAGGTAAGTGAATGCCGAGCTCTCCATCTGCCTCGGGGCAGGGTGCTGTAACCAGTTTCTTCACTGGATAGGTAGCGCAGGCCTCTTGACTTCAGAGGACTGCTGTCCGTCGTTTACTGCACGAACGGTAAGTTTCGAGTCATTCAAATGTCTTTAAAGTCTTTAGTAATGATGTCTCTTGTTTTGCAGGGTTCCGGCGATGGCGGATGACGGGCTGAAGTGAGTTGAAGATGGAGCCCGTGTGATGAATAGAAGCGCCTGGAAGCACGTAAGTAAGCGCTTGTTGCCTGCTTCACTATGCGCTCTAACTGTCTTTTTATTTTGCAGGTACGAGTTCGGAGCGGCTGTGGGGTGCCGGAATACCCACTGGATTAGATGTGGAAAGGAGTAATGGCACGTGAGTATTAAAGTTCCCCAATGTCTTTAAACGCACCTTGTTTTGTCTTTCAGATGCGGGATGCAGCGCCGAAGGCCTCCGGAGCGTGCAAAGAGTTGGTAAACTTTTGTCTTTCAGATGCCGGAATGCTAACCTGTTCTTTCTTGTCTTTATAGGTGTTGCTGAAGACTGGATTCAGGATGGTAAGCCTTTGCCTTTCAGATGCCGGAATGCTAACCTGTTCTTTCTTGTCTTTATAGGTGTTGCTGAAGACTGGATTCAGGATGGTAAGCCTTTTTCCTTAGGCCCAGGACCGGATGCAGAAGACACGATGAGCGTTCTGCTGCAGAGGTTGCAGAATAACGCAAAGCAAGATTCATCCACCGGGTGTGGTTTAAATAGCCTCCTGTAGTGCTTAGGTGTCTCCTTCCACAGCCACGCCTAAGTAAGAAAAGAGTTCCTGGTAAGAAAAGAGTTCCTGCCTTCTAGAAGAGTTCCAGTGTTCTGAATCTAGGGAGTGGCTCCAGCCCCACCCAACAGGAAAAGTAGTTCCAAACAGAAGAGGATCAGAGACTCAACTGGCAGGCAAGTAAGCAGCATGGTCTGCTGAAGGTAAGTCCACCCAAGCATTATGAGCCCGGCGCTTCCAGCGCTGGGACTGGGCATATTTATGAGCCTGGTGCCACTGGCGCCAGGACTGGGTCCAAAAGGTCCCAATTGGGACTGGTTGGCACTCGAAACCTGGGTTATGGATCTGTTTCCAAGGGAGTTGGGAAAACCCTGACCTTTTGGAAGCAGAGATCATGACAACGGCTTGCTGACTTCGTGTAGGATATTCTCCAAGCTGGCCTCTGTGTTCCCCATCTCTCCCGAAATACATCAGGGTCCTGCAGCCTCTCAGGTTCTGTGTCAGAGGAGACGGCTTTGTTCCGGGTGGGACTCCCAGGTGTGCCAGGCCAATGCAAGTAAAACCAACAGGGATCAGTACGAGAACAGCGGGAGATTCAGGTACAGTTTGAGTCTCCACAGCACTCAGGCCGATTTTCTATCATTCTTGCGTCATCACTTGGGCCCTTCCCATAAAAACCTATCACCATGAGGGATTGGCTACTGAGAGTCTCTACTACCTATAGTAGATCCTATAGGTGTTAGATCCTTGCATGTCAGGTGGCTGGCCTATCCCATCCCCAAGGAACTATTTATTACAGTGTTGCAGAGTAGTGGGCTTACCATTGGTTCTTGCCCTTTGCAATCCACCCCTGAGATACTAAACTGTGATTGGTTAGAGCTGATGCCCGCAAGCCTAGGACTCAATTGAGTTCTCAGCTCTCTGTGCACCTCTTCAAGGTGATGTGAATGATTATGTGACTGTATTGTAATTTGTGTACACAACCTTTGCCTATGAGAATATTCTCCTTACGGTTGCAACACTTATTGCGGTCTGCATCTGGTTTGTTGGGATCGGATCCTCTTTCTCACAGTGGATGACTGTGCATTGTCTTGCTTGGCTGCATCATATGTTTAGAGACCACATACTTGAGCTCTGCAGCTCCCCTGTATGAGGATTTATTCTGTTTTTCTGCAGTTGGTCCCTTTGTCGTCTGGGGATTGGAATGTGTCTTCCTATCTCTGACCTTGGCTGTGGGCCTGTCTCACGCGTCTTGCTCTCTATGCAGCCTTAGTCAGCTCTGCTCATCTCATGCTCAGCAACTTGAGGTCTGCTGTAATTTCCCTAAACCTTATAATGCGGTTTCTATGTTGTTCATGTTATACTACATTCCCTATGGGTTAGCTATACGTGGTTCGATCAGGTTCCATATATACTCATGTATGTCCACGCGTTAGCTTTAAGCATCAGTAAGCTTGCTCAAGATCTTCTATACTTTGCGGTTCTGCGTTACTGCATTTGGCTAATGACAAAATAAAGCATTGACAGTATGTATTTGTATCTGTCCTCTAGCTATAGAAATGTACGCTCATGTTCTTCATGTATACAAGTGTTGTTTATGTGGGACAGTGCGGACTGCACATGTGCTTCATGTCTAATTATGCTATGTCGTGGTGTCCCCAATGATGTCAGTACCATGGCTTCTTGGTGCTCAGTTGAGGCTGTCCATATAGGCTTCCCTGTCCACGATCACAAGCTTTTCTCCCATACATGGAAAGATTTGCATTGTATTCGGTCTGTATGTCTGACTGAGAGCAGACCTTTCAGTGTATTTGTCAATCAGTGGTGCACTCAGGATCTGTCCACAATAAGATGGGTGGCTGCGGGCATTTCTGGCCTTTCATCTCATCATAAACTTTGGAGGGGTGGTCTCGGGACCCCCGGTCTCCCACTTCACGGCTATCGCTTTTGGATCCAGTTCCTGGGGATGGACTAGTGTGAGAGAATCACCGGGATGAGGGGTGCTCAAAAAGTAATTGAACTTTACATTTTGAACATTGGGAGGCCAACAAAAGGTAACATACACAGAGTGGTCCGGCACCATGTGGGCACTATTTCGAAAGTCTCTGTCAGGTATCCAACTGATGCTGAGTGTGAGGAAAAGGAATGACAAAATCGAAGTGGTCATACAACGGGTCAAGCTAAACCGTGTGCACATTTGAAAATCTTCGATAGTATAAGGTAAATCACAATTGGTCCGAGCCCGGCCGAAGGAGAGTCATTGACAGAAAGAAAGGGATGTAAGCCTGGCTCAGGGGGATCCGGGGTGAACCATGAGTCACCCGAGAAAGAATATTCTCTGAACATTGATTTGAAAGGGATCAGAGCCCAGAAGAGGGGGGTCGTACTGGAACTTATGAAAAGGATCAGAGCCCGGCTGAGGGGGATCCAGGGTGAATACCCAACTGTGAATACATTTGAAAGGAAAAGAATGTTTGCATATTGTTTTTGCACAGCAGACCCTTTTGAGTCTAGAGAATTAGAAGTAGTAAAGAGGTTTCAACCCAGAAGGTCCTGAACTGTGAAGATTGAACTGCTTCCGTTTGACGCAGAAGCCAGAGTGTACGCTTTGCTCAAGTGAATCGCCTTGCCCTTGTGCTGAAAACATGGGGAAGGGAGGCCAACAGCCCAATCATCCTGACTTCATTTTGTGAACACTTCTTTCTTTTTCATGAACTTCACCCCACATGATTTGTATTTAGAGGTAAGGGTTGGCAATAGTTTTCTTTTAGTATAGGCCCTTTTATTTTGACGAGACTCCACAAGGACTGCATTTTTCTAATTTGATGGCCATAGCTTGCTCCCATCTTAGATTTAGGTTTAGATAGGCGTTTATCACACCCCTGCAAAAGTTCAATAAACACCCTTGAACTGCGGTCACTTGTGTCTGTCTTACTGTTGATACCATGCCTTCCTTACATAGGTAACTGTCATGGCCACTCAGTCAGGAGTACAGTTGCCCATCCGCCCCTGTGTGGGGGGCATCTTGGGGCACTCCCGAATCCCTTGTGGGATACAAAATGGAGCCAGATGGGTGTTGTCCTGGCACCTCTATGGGACCAGGCTCATGAGGAAGACTAAACCATGGGGAATGTTCCAGGCCCACTCTGCACATACATCTGGCACTAGGTGTGGCAGGGCGTGCCCATCCAGACTGCTTATGGGCATGGCTAAGCAGCCCAGGGCTATATAAGCCCGCCCTCATGCTGATCTGTGCTTCGCGTTACTTTGCTGAGGCAACGTGATGCTCACCGCGATCCTGTCTCAAGCTACACTCACCTTCACGCACCTGCAGCTGACTCCACCTACACCAGCGGCGAAACCAGGAACCTTCGCAGAACTTATTCTCGAATCCAACGCCTCACAGCGATCGCTGTAAAAGAAGAAGAGAGAAAGGTTAACAACTTGAAAACATGCGCTGCAGCTCAGTTGCTTGCAGGCGCATTTCAGACTCTACATACCTGCGTCTTGATCCACTCTGCATACTGCGGCTCCATCCTGTGCACTGCGGCTTCATTTCTGGAACTAGCGGCTCTGCCACAGCTACCACGGGCCACTCCTGCTTGCCTTCCCTCGAATCCGAGCAGCATCAACACCTGAGGAGAGAAAGAAACAACGTTAGACAAGGACCATGAATATGGGAACGAACAACATGGAATAAAAGACAAACGACACAGATCCTACAGAACGAACAACAGGGATCACACAGAATGAACAACACGGAATAAGACAGACAATACGGAACTTACAGAACAAACAACACGGATCACACAGAATGAACAACACAGAATAAGACAAACAACATGGAACATGTTGTCATGCTCATGAAGTCCGGGGCACAGGCATGCATGGGTCGCATGCACAGGAGACCTGGGTGGACACTGTCCTGGCACCTTTGGCACCAGGCTCATGAACAAAAGTAAACAAGAACATCCATTTAACACCAAAAGGCTTTTATCATGGACATAGCACTTCAGATGCATTAACCTTGAACATTCCATCCATTAAGCAGGATGCATTAACCTTGAACATTCCATCCATTAAGCAGCCCCAAGTGTATTCTTGGGTGTGGCTGCTAATGGATTGCCTTTGCATGTGCTCACTCTCTAGGAGTGCCAGGGTGTGGCTCGTAAGCCGGCCCTAATGGGCGTGCCCACGATCTCAGCTATATAAGCTGCCCCGATCCTCAAGACAGACCCTTTGTGTTATTCTGCACTTCAAACAGCGTAATGCTCACCGTCGCCTGAGGTCAGACTTACCTTTGCAGATCCTGCTTCCTAGACATCCTGCTTCCTGCCAGCATACTTACCAACTGGGGGAAGCTGTTCTTACCTGTACATCTCTTCGGCGAACCAAGTATTCATCTTTACACTTTCCAGAATGCCGAATTCTTCATCTTGGCACCGCAGCACGACACGCCCCATCGTCGACAGCAGCACCTGCAAGGAAAAACAGAAGACAAGGTTAGACATTGAAAAAACAGTCAGTTTAAGGTTGCCCTTCGCCATACTTTGCGCTTTTCCTTAAACCATCACTTACCTGCTGTCGAACATTGCGGTAGCATCCATCTTCCATCCGGCCGCGACTCACAGCTGCATTGAGGCCACATTTCCATCTAAAGGAAGAAAACAGAAGAGAGACATTATTGTGGGCATAAATAGGAGCAACATATAAAGACATTAAACAGAACGAACAGCATCACAAGAACTCAAGAAAGACTTACCAATCATAAGGAGAAGCATAGTCGCAGCTGGACTGGACTAATCCTTGTAAGGGATCAGTGAAGGAACTAAATCACATTAAACATGCCCCTGCCAGAAGTAGCAGGACGGAGAGTTTATCTTCCATAATTCACAGGAGCAGTATCATCACGTACCACTGCTCACAGCTTTTTTACTGAGTGAGAGGCCTGAAGGGGGTGATTCAAGTTCAGGGAGGGCTGCAACCGTGCCCCAACACCTCCGCAGAGACCAGTTGAGCGTAACACATACAGATGGACAATAAGGAGAAAGATAAGGAGAGCATTGAGAGGGCAGAAAAAATTAACAAGCAGCAAGGGGAAAGAGCAGCAACTTCCAGAACTACACCACAGCAGGCCTGGGTTAGCCCCCATCAGCGATCAGTGAACTAACTTGCCCAAAGAATAACTGTGCCCCTGCAAGAAAAACAGAACGGAGAGTCCAGCATTCCAAACTACCAGGAGTAACCCTTACGAAGCCTGTTTTTGAGTTATCCCAGCCAATGGACCAGGGGAAGATCGCCCACCACCCGAAAAGGACCAGCAGCATCAGACATCCCCTCAGAGACCAGGTGAACCTAACAGTAACAAGGAGGGAGGGCAAAAGATAGAAGAAGGAGGAGAAGGTGGAGAAGTGGTGTTAGCAGGGAAGAAAAGAATTACAGGTTTAGTCGAATTCAAGACAAGAAAGTGATCATACATCCCGGACTTGATTAGCTAAAAGACAAGAAGTTAGATTATCATGAACAAAAGATAAGAAAGAGGAAAAAGACAGACCAATTTGGGTATCATCAGCATAAAAATAATGTGATATCCCAAAAGAGGAGATAACCGCAGTTTCATCCAAAATGACCTAATAAAAAATACTGAATGCGTGATTTGGCTGACTTTCGGCCGTTCGGAAAATCCAATGGCTGAAAAGTTCTACCAAATCACGCATTCAGTGCTGGGGGCTGCCGGGGTGTCCCCCGCACTCTTGCTCTCTATATTGTGAGCGGGGATTGTGGGGGTGTCCCCCGCAGCCATCCAAAAAAAAAAAAAAAAAAATGCTGCAGGGGCTGCAGTGTTCCCCCCACCCTGCACCCTTGCTCACTTTATTGTGAGCGCGGGTTGCAGGGGAACCCCCTGCAGCTGTCCCAAAAAAAAGGAAAGTACCCTGCGGCACCGGTTCCCGATGACAGAAGTGAAAGGGAACAGCCGTTGCAGGGACACAGTGAGACGAATGTAAGGTAAGTAGGTGTGTGGGTAGGGGTGTGTTGGGGTTGTGGGTAGGGGTGTGGGTGGGGGTGTCTGTAGGGTTTTGGGCAAGCCACTAATTTAATATTAAATTGTTTGCCCAGGATTACAGAGTTTGGTTAAGCAGTGAAACTGAACATTTTACCTGCTCTGCAATTTAGGCCCTTAACCAAGATAGCATATGAACACTACTGGGTACAAATATTTACATTTTAGCTTTCAAGAACTATAATAACACTCTCCTGTGACAGAGGAGTCACATAGTAACACAATCTGACAATATACACAAATCCTTTAAGAAATATGTTTAGCAAAAAGAAAATGATTTGTAGATTTAGTTCCCACACCCCGAATCTAACACTAAAAACACAAAATGAAAGTTTTGTGATTCTGAAAGATCAGGAAACGGAAGGAGCATTCTAGGTCATTATTTTTCAAAGAAACGTTTATTTAAGGTTCCTTTTTGTGGTAAAAAAAAATCGTACAATTAATTCAAAGAGCACATTGAAAAATAAAAGCACAGAGGAATGGAGAGCTCAAACAACATGTTTAGTCTAAAAAAAAAGTAAAAAAATCATACTTTCAGTCATACCATTCATACCATCAACACAATTTTAACCCAAATTGCACAACACAAACACATACTTGTCTATGAAACAATCTCATGAATCAATTTCTTTAGGTTGAGAAGTTAGGGGGCCCAAATGATGTTCTTATAGGGACCCTGAAGATAACCAATCGCCTGAAAGGTCTCCACTTTTACATGCATGCAAACATGCTGAATTCCATTCAGGAGATGCCAGTCCAGTCCTGCTTTTAACTTTGCATTCTGGGACTTGTGGGCCTGGGGTGCTTCATTATAAATACCATACTACAAGTGACAGAATGCAAAGTAAAAATCAGGACTGGACCAGTATCTTTCAAAAGGACTCTAGTATGTTGGCAGTTATGGTTGTACACCAGTACAATTCCACACTTAAAGACACATAATGGAACTGCCTATAGTAATTGTCTAGCACAAGCATCCAGCTTGTTCCTATGCAGAGTGCTAAAACATTTTGAATATTTCCCCAAATAATAGCCTTTTGTTGTGTGTCAAAATAGCAGACATCACGGATATACACCGAGATTTACAAAAGGCGTTTTACTTTGTGACTCACTTTATTTATCTGGAAGAAGGCACATACTTGATAGATAACTGTATATATCTTTTGTGTAATTTGGGTTAATATTGTGTTGATAGATACCTACGGGTTATGTGCGCTGCAAATAAATACAAATACAAATTAACTGGAGCTGTTCTGTGGATTTTTTGATGGAAATTCCACACAGCTTTTCAATTACCTGAATGTTCAGACGAAAGAAAGGCTGTGCTAATAATTAGGAGATATGGGGCCTCATTACGGCTTTGGCGGTAGCCATGCCGCTATTGGCGGCATGGCTGCCTCCAAAACCGGGTCCGGGTTGCCTGAATGGGGAATTACCGGGCCATTCCGAGTTAGGATGGCCCAGTAATTCCTCCCTCAGGGAACCCGGCCCGGACCTTCCCAATTCCCATTCGAGCCCCCATAGGGCTCAATGGGAATGGGTGCAGGGAGCTAACAACGGGCTGATTACGACTGGCCCGTTGTTAGCTCCCTGGTCCCCTCGCGGGACCCGGTAACGACATGTCGTTACCGGGTCCCGCGAGGGGACCTCGTAATCAGGCAGAATGGGAATAACGGGTCCGCATCCATTAGCAGACACCATTAACCCATTCCGCCTGACTCGTAATGAGGCCCATGGTGTGGTAAACTGGATAAAGAGCGCTTGTGTTTTCGATTATATTATGATCTTGTGATATTATGATACCCCTGGGTTTGGGCGTTTAACAAATGCAATAAATAAATAAATAAATAAATAAATAAGATAAATATAAAGGGGAGATAGCTGCACGCCTATAAGAAAGCAGAGATTAGCCCCTGAAATCTGTCCAGATTATAGTAAAGGAGTGTTTATTTTACTGTGCTAATTATCATCTAGGTAATTGCCCAGTCCTTTGTTAAGCTGTAGCGTGCACAGCAGTGTTATCTTCGGCCGTCCACTTGCAAGCCCTGGCAGGATGGGGGCAACGGAGAGCAGGGATAACGACTACTCCTGTTGCTGGATTGACCGGGGAAACGGCGTTGCCACAGAACTGCTGCCAGTGGGAGCGCAGTAATTTGTGGTTGGTTTAATTTTTCTGCAACTCCCGCAGCGGGCCAGTCTGCGCTGGGACTTCTCCTTTTGCCCCATACGCCCCTCAAAATAAAATGTGCATGACATGTTGCAGGTGCTGCACATAGTGAGCCGCCAGTGTAACCCAGTGCCGTTGTAATACTACCACATGTAAAGTTGCATTTTGGGACCCTCACTTTATAAAGGGAACAGATTTTATATTTCAGGGAAAAAATGGCACCCACTTGTGCCCCTTCTGCCGTTGGATCCTTATACGTCTGCTCATAATTGCCTCATTGTAGCACTGGAAACAGATACGGGTGCTTGACAGCATGGCAATGCATAGAACAGCATAGAAGCACTCCTTTAGAGAGATGCAAGTATAATCCTTCTATTGCTTCTTCTTAATCTCTATCATAGACTTTCTTCCTTTCTCATACCTTCCCTGCTTGGCCTCCCCTTTCCTGTTTTCTTCTGCATATAAATGCCGTGCCTTAGTTTTGAGTCTCGTGTGAATAGGATTGGTCCCCATTTCAGAAAATCACCTTACATCTCCCTGGCTGCAGAGTACTGTAATCACTTGCTATGTTTTGCCATCCAGAACGCCACAAGAATTCTCAGCGGTTTCTTGGCAGTGTCCTTTGACTGCTCGGGCGGCATCCTCGGGGCTGTGTTCTCAGTAGGGAACCTTCGTACAGAAAGCCACCATGCGCTGGATGTGTCTTGAGGGTCACCCTCTTCTCTTTACTATAGAACTGTACGTTTGTGGCCGCCAGGGCTATGGGGCCCTTCTGCGCTCTTCGTTAGGGTCAGTGGTACTTACATTGTTGGTTAAAAGAGACCCCTCTGCGCACCTCAGTGCTGCGAGGTGGCCTTGCTGTGACATAGTGGTACACACGCAACAAGAGTGCCAAAGCCTTACATGGTACAGTCATGTAACACATGCAGCTCCCAGCAAAGAAACCCCGAGCTGTGCAGTGACTGCACTGCCAGATCAAATATTATCAAAGAATTAAACTATTCCCCCCTCTTTCTGAGTGCCAGACTTCCAACATAACCCACAGATCCATAGGAGCTTGCCCTATCATTTTGTTCTCCAACTACATTCACCTTTCACACAGTCTATTATAGACTAGGCCACATCTGACCTCCTGGCTTTGCACCCCCAAAGGACTAAGCTGAAGTTTGTTGTGCGGAACAATGGGAAAAGTCACAAAGCCAACATGATTAAACTTGGTGGCTGGAGCACACCCAGAACCCATTACGCAACCATCACCGTGTGTTATCAACCACCTATTGCTTCTCTAAACTGCTTCACATAGGCAATCAGGGGGATGCTTAGAGCATACCATCCTTTCTACAATGCTGATCCATGATGCAAACACACCCAAACTTCCACAAAACATCCTTTCCCCTTCTACATCACCACATCCTTACATCTGTGGAATTTCACCTGCTTTCCCATCCTTTTATCTTCTCTGTACTTTTCTGCAAACTAAGGTCTTGATACCCCAGGCAAGGGAACAATAAGCCAACCTCTGAAACCACTACAGTGGGGAATTGGCACAGTATAAAACCCTTGCAATGTAACATAACTTATGCCTAGGTAACCAAACTATATGTCTGGCTTTCACATTATATGCCCAGCTACACCCATCATTTGTCAGTATTAACATCATATGTCCAGGTACTATCATCATTCGCCAGGTTTAGCTATCATATGCTCGTGCACTCATATGATTTGCCAGGCATTGCCAATTTTTGCCCATGGACTTGCACATTGTGTAAGATTTTCCCATCATATGGTTAATGTGGCGACTCCAATAAAACACGCTCCACACAGAAGTATGTTTCAAAGGCAATTAGAGTCACTAGGATGGGGTTGGTATGATCCACTATAGGTTTTTAGGAAGTGGCGGTGCCAGGGTGGGGGAAGAGGGGTGGGACCCCCATGGTCCTCCCTGTTGCCTGGTTCGCCCCCCTTGCCTTGCTCTGAGCACCAGCCCTGGTTTTCCAATGTACTTAAAAAAAAAATGATGGATGCCCGACAAGCTGTGTGGCTTACTCGAGGTTGCTTAGGAACCACGTTGCTCAGCAGCGCGGCAGCGCGGAGGACCCAGGTGTTCTAATGCCTCTGGTATGTGCTTGCGCCTATATTCGTTCCAGCCTAGCACACAGTGCTGTGACAGTGCCCCTGCCCGACGTGTCTCTCCCACCTCTCTTTATTCCTTTGTAAGGGGGCGCAACACCCCCTTTCCCAGGGACAGCCACTCCACAGGAAGTTGGCCTGGGTACAAAAATCAAGGGTCACACCCATTCACAAAAGGCTTGCTTTACACCACGCTGCTGCATATCTCAAGACTTTTTACCCTGTTGAGGGGGGAAGAGGGTGATTAGGGTTAATGTACAGAGGGAGAGCTCTGTCCTGTTTAGGGAGGTTTCCACCATCTTGTTTCTCTCTGCCTCTCCTTCTTGTCTCCTTCACTTCCTTAAGCACAAAGCACATTGGGTGTGATTTCTCAAGGGCAAAGTCCACTTCTTTCAAGAACAGGGATTGGACCGCTAAAGCAGGCTATCCTTAGTCCAATCACCTGTGGACTTTCACATTTAAATAAAGGGGTAAAAGTACTTGGAACCGTGATTCAAGCTTGATTTGATGCCATTGAATGTGCATCCTCACAGCCACATGGATGTTCAAACAGAATGGTGGACTTCACGATCCGCACCTAATCAAGCTCTGCTTCGAACTGCCACATATTTCTGCCTTGACCTGACTCGACAATTGCTCGCTGCCTGGAACCATGCAGCTGTGGCTCAAATCCTTCAACCAGACGTGCTTGGACAGATCGAACCACCTTGACACTGCCTCGTACATCATTGAGCCCATCTCCTGCCCTGCTCGAATTAACTGCTCCTTTTCGGCTCTCAACTCGAACTCCTGGGACTTCACTTTCTGACTTTCTCACAGCTGTTACCAAACAATTCGATTGCGCTCAACCTCAAACCACCACCTCACTGAACCACATGCTGGAATATCAAGGTCACTGCTTCAAACCCATACCCGACCTCAACGCAAACTGCTGGAACATCACTCATCGGTCCTAACCAGCAGACACACCGGTTTGACTTCAAACTGACCCTGGTACACATTCCAACCTGCATTGCACAAGTGCAGTCTGACCTCCCCCATTTGACCCGGCTCAAAGCCTGTTCTATGCTTGGATCAAATATGACACAAAGTCCACATACTTGGTTCGGCTCGCTGGCACAACAGCTCGAAGCCTGGTTCGACGCTGTCAAATCTCCAAGAACCACATGAAGGTATTATCGCCACTGGTCTAATTCTGGGCCCTAGAAACTGGTTCGGTCATTAATCCCTTTTTGCATCCAAGAAACATATCCTTTTTAAAGAACATTGTGGTTTGTACTTGCCTTATACCCGTGATTCATTACTAAATAGTGCTGCGTTGTGCTATCTTTGCTTATTCTCTGTTCTTCTTTGTTCTTTCCTCCGGGGTGGGTTTTGTGTAGTGTTTTTCTATTTAGTTATTTTGCATATCGTGTGTTTTTATAAAAGTATATCTATTTTTAAAGAACCTTGATTGGACAGTCCCTTTATTTTGACCTGCTATGCTTTGCTTTTTGGGTTGCTACGGAATAACATTTACACCCCTCTTGAGAGTATAGCCTTCCCTCGGCCAACATTACCACAAAAGACGACGGAGCTATATTTCTTAACTGTTCATGTTTTACATTTATGATTGTGCTGGCTCTTGGTTTGTAGCAGTGTGAGGGCTGAGTGTGCATGTTAGCCTCTACTCATCCTTATACTTCTGTAGATATTAGTGCTTTCACTGAGATGACACACCACCATGCTGTTGATATTACTTTGCAAATTGCAAACATGAGCAAGGCTCCTGACCCGCTTAATATCAATGTAAATTATGTACCACACCGTACTGCGACCTTACCAATTGTCACAACTAGTCAGTCCAATACCACTGTAAGTGATGATGTTATTGATGTTACCCTGCCAAATGCCAAACCTAGTGGGGCCAATACCACTGTAAGTGATGAGGTTATTGATGGTACCCTGCCAAATGGCAAACCTAGTGGGGCCAATACCCCTGTAAGTGATGAGGTTATTGATGGTACCCTGCCAAATGGCAAACCTAGTGAGGCCAATACCACTGTAAGTGATGAGGTTATTGATGGTACCCTGCCAAATGCCAAACCTACTGAGGCCAATACCACCTTAAGGGATGCACCACACCAGGTTGTTACCCTACCAACTACCCCACCATTTGTTAACATCCAGCCCTTCAAACGACCACCGCAGTGACCAGAACTAGCCCTACCAACCCAGCTCACAATGTACCCTTTAGCTGTGCCATCATCAATGCCCATTCCATCAACGCTCACGCCCTGGACATTCACAACCTCATCACCACACACAATCCTGACCTCCTCATGATAGGAGAAACTTTGCTATTTGAAGCCTCCACCAGCCCTGTCCCTTGCACTATCGACAGGGTACACCATCATCAGACAGGACTGACCCGGCAAAGGAGGCGGAGTCGCCCTCATAGCTCGAGACACTCTACCCATCAGGAAATCCGACAAGACCATGGATAACAACAGTGACTACCTCCTTATCAAACTAATCCTCTCTTATAACTGCACCATTTCTATTCACCTTGTTTACCGCCCCCAGCCCCCTATGTGACTTCCAGCCATCCCTTACCCACCTCCTTTCAGATAACTTGAAGAAATCCACCAAAGTCATCCTTCTAGGAGATCTAAACCTTGGCCTCAACAACCCCAAAGATCCTGCAGCTAAGTCTCTCAGCACTGCCCTTAAGACACTAGGGTTTACCAACTCCATTTCTGACCCCACTCACACTCACGGTCGCACCTTAGACTGGGTAGCCCACCACAACTGACCTCTTTCTATAACTGGAAACACACCAGCCCCCTGGTCTGACCATCACGTCACCCAGTACGACATCGACACCTTAAAGAAAACACACCATCCCACGCCAATACTCCCACCAGCAATTTCCAGAAGCTCTTGCGAGCTCACTGCGGAAAGATTACTACCCCATTTATAAGTCCCTGCTTTCAGGCCCCCCTTCTCCAATGAACCAGAGACTCTAGCAATATCCTACAACACTGCTATCAGCAGTGGATGCTATTGCTCCTCTCAAAGCTCGGAAAGCCAAACGCACTAGGCACACCAATGCCTGGTTCACTGCTGACCTCCTGGAACTCTGTTCTAAAAAACATGCCTCTGGCAATCTAACCACTCAGACTCGGCCAAGCAGGAATTCCAAATCCGCTGAAAAGAAAACAAAAAAGCCATCATCCAAACCAAAAATGTTCTTTCAAAGCGGGGATTTCGGATGCAATATCAGACACCAAAGAAATCTTCTCTACATTTAGAGACTTAGAGACCCCCACCAACACCCCCTCAGAATATCACCAAAGACAAGACCTGTTGTGATGAAATCCAAGCAGCTATGCTCGGCAAACTGGACACCTACAATCCAAAATCAAAACAACCCAACAAACCTTGAATAACTCCCCTCTCCATAAACCAGTACAAGCTAAAGAGTCTACTTCCACATTCTCCTTCAACGAAATTCAGGAGCAAGATATCATCAATATCTTGAAATCCATCAAACCCTCCAATTGCAAAGGGGATATCTGCCCCACAGATATCATCAAGGATTGTGCCAGCACCCTCGCCCCCTTCCTGACAGCCTTTGTTAACGCCTCTTTTTCTATCGGAAAAGTACCTTCCTGCGTCAAAGAAGCCTGGGTCTGCCCTCTTATAGAAAACTCACCCTGGACCCAATGTCACCCAAAAACTACAGGCCCATAACCACTATCTGTGGAAAATACTAGACAAAGCCGCTTACTTACAAGTTCATCAATTCGACGAGGAGAACAAAGTCTCCAAAGGCTGCAGGAAATTTGGGTTTCGCCCAGGTAACGGCACTGAGACAGCCTTACTTGATCTGAAAAATCAAATGGAAGAGGTAAGAGACTCAGGCATCCCCACGCTACTCTTACTCCTAGACCTTTCTGCGGCATTCGATCTCGTCGATCACAATGTCCTTTGCCATCACCTGACCTCGACAGCAAACCTCTCACCAAATGCCAGTGCTTGGATCACATCTTTCTTACAAGGTAGGTCCATGCAAGTCTTTTCTGACCTAGCTTCCGCCTGTCCTACCATCATCTCATGCGTTGTGCCTCAAGGGTCCTGCAAACTTGCCCACCCTCTACTACATTTTTTCAAGTCCCCTTTTCTACATCCTGAATTCACTAGGCATCTCCTACACAAACTATGCAGACGACACGCAAGTCCTCCTCCCACTAACAGGTGACTATGAATCTGACACAAAAGCCCTCAACTCCATATACACGGCTATCCAAGCCTGGACGGCCCTGAATGGACTTTGTCTCAACAGTGACAAAACTGAGCTTGTCATAATTGGGTCCACCGAAAGCCTAAAGAACCTAAATTCCCAATTCAAGCATTTCACTATTGATAACATCATAAACCCAGTCTCCAAGTCAGTGAAAACACTTGGAGTATACTTAGACTCAAACCTCTCCATGACCAGGCAAATCAATGTCATTGCCTCTGCCACGGCATACCATGCTAAACTTCTAAACTCAGCCAGTCCTTTTTTATCCAAAGAAAATTGCCTAACCATTGCCAGAGCCATAACAGGGTCAAGCCTTGACTACTGTAATGCCCTTTTATTGGGCACGTCAACTAAAAGCACAGCGAAGCTGCACTTTATCCAAAACAGCGCTCTTCATGCAGCATTAGGCATCCCCAAAAGGGAACACATCACTGCAGCCAGGAAACAGACACACTGGGTACTCATCATGGAGCGCGTCCTATTCATGACCCTCGCTTTGACCCACAAATACGTCCACCAAACTGCCCCTACCTACCTGCACCAAAGAATTCACCTATCTGCCTCCACCAGACCATTCAGAACTCCTTACTCCAACATGTTAACAGTTCCCAGAATCAAGAGAGTCAGAGCAGGTGGAGCCAGTTTCCCATACTGTGCAGCCCAGCATTGGAACGCCCTTCCTCCATCCCTTAGAGCAGAAAACTCACACTTCACCTTCCGCAAAGCAGTCAAGACGCTACTCTTCATCTAAATCACCACCACATGCTACGACCTGTTGCATATATTGTTTCCCTAAAATGTTTTAATGTATGTAACTAACCACTATTGAGCCCAAAGGTGTCCCTGACGCCCCTTGTAACTAAGCTCCTCGCATGTAACAGTGCCTCGATGCAGTTGGGCTGTTTGCACGCTATATAAATCTAAATAAATAAATAAAGGGCAGAACCCAATTCGTCAAAGTTTGGGACAAAGTAATGTTTATTTCTGTCCGGTTTTCATGCTACAGTAACTATTACTGTAAGATAGGTTGTCGCCCCACTTAGGCTCATACAAGTGATTTACAGTATCCATTTACTGGCATAGATAGGTTGTTGCAGCAGCTTCATCCATGTGATTTACAGTGGCCATTACTGGCAAAACGAGCTGCTGACTGTAGCTTAAGTTCAGGCAAGGGATTTAAGGTGACAATTAATTGCATGGATACATTGTGGCAAGAGCTTCAGGCATGTGATTTACAGTGACTATTACTGGCAAACAGATTGTTGCAACATCTTCATGCAAGGGATTTACAATTACCATTATTGACATTGATAGGTTTTGACCGAGCCTCTACAAAGGATTTACACAGAAATACCTATTGATAATGAAGACGGACAGACATTTCCTCTAGAGTTAGAAGCAGCAGTAGTCAGAGAGGAAAAGGTGGTTGTTCATGGGACAGACGATGAGGGAAGAAGATGGAGAGCAGTGATAGCTCTTGGTGAAGGATACAGACTGACAGATTTGACAGACGAGGAATTGTTATGGGATGATTACTCAGATAATAAATTGGTAAGCTTAAAAAGGGTTTTGTATTTGACTTGGTAGATGATTGTATGCACGTTCTCAATTTTGCGGGTTTTTCTATAAAACGCCCTGTGGCAAATCCTGTAAAAGTTAAGAAAATTCTTAAAATAAGAGACTGGGCCAACACTGTGGGGAAGGTTCTAAACACTAAAATGTATGCCCAGGTGGTATCTGGCTTTAATGCATCTGGTGTGATTGACCATATCTTCAATGCTTTTTTCAAATAAGGAATTTAGAAATCAATTCATGTGTTTCAGACTTAATGTTCTCTCTACAAATGAAATTCTAAATATAAGGGCAAAGTCTAGTGTTGTTAAAACCTGGTGTAGACATTGTAAAGGCAATTTGGAGAAACATTACCTCATTTCTTACTCTGTTGTCCTGCACTTAGAGCTCAAAGAATAGAATATGTTGGTAAATTTGTACTGGAAAACAGTTTGGTATTTTTGGATTTGCTTTGGGTAAAAATGATGCATGGGAAATCAATAACACTGATGTTATCTGTCCTGAGATTTTTTAAAGTATATATGTAAGATTGATTAGTTGTTCAATGAGTTTTGAATATAATACTGTATTTTATTCTGATGATGCAAATGTAAATGGTGATATATAGCTATTAAATTACCTTTATGTCTAATTCCTTTATGTTACATTGTTATACTTTCTGTGAACTATATGTAATATATAAATCTGTATATCATATTTTGTTAAGGTTTATTTGAATCAAAACAAATAATTAAAAAAAAAGATTACTCAGATAATTAATTTGGGTTTTTTCTTATTGGATTAAAATAGAAAATAGAGACATGGGAATGGCATTAGTGAGAATGAAACCATCATACTTCCAGGTGCACTTAGAGAAAGCACCAAGCATCTTGTGGACTTGTAGACCTTGTGACATAGGTTTATTGAAAGGAGTAGGGGCAGTTAAAATCAAGCTCAATCCTGGAGGTATTCTACCACGAGCAAAGTAGTACACCACATCCAAAGAAGCGGATGAGGGCATGTTTGAAACCATTTCCCCTTTCATGAAGTAAAGAATATTAGTACCATCAGATTCTCCATGAAACATGGCTGGGTATCCCATAAAGAAATCAAAAGGGGGGTCATGGAGATTTATTCAGGATGTATTCAGGATCTCTGCTCTCTTAATAATAGTGTTGAAGCAGAGTTTCCTTTGGTGCCAAATCCAGCTACAATATTGTGCAGTGTTCCACCCACAGCTAAATAGTTGACAGTAATAGGTTTAAAAACGCATGCTTGTCAATTCCCCTTCATGAAGACTCAAAGGATTTGACTTTACTTCATTTTCATATAGAACACAGCACCTAAAACACACTTGTTTGACCCAGGTGTACTGCTAGTCCCATTGAATCCTTATTAGGGTCCTTCAGATGGACCTAGGCAATGTACAGCTTGAGAGTGTAATAATTCAATACGTAGATGATATACTAGTTTGCCGTGAAATAGAAGAAAGATGTAGAGAGGATTTGGTTCAACTCATGAAAAAGGATATGAGATGGACAAAGAGAAGCTACAATATTGCCAAGAAGAAGTCCTGTACATAGGACAGTTAATCTCTCAAGAAGGGAGAAAGGTGCAGAGGCAATTCGAAATACTCCCAAACCAGAGACAGTAAAAGAGATGCAACAATTTCTAGGCCTTTGTAATTATTGCAGGACCTGGTTTTTTTTATTACAGTACATATATTGAACCACTTTTAAAAGGACTCAAGGAAGCACAGGTGGACAAGAAAAAGATAATATGGACTGAGGAAATGACTGAGGGATTTGAAGAATTAAAAAGAGAAATTTGCACAGCTCCTGTGTTAGGAATACCAGATTATAATGAAGAGCTTTACTTGTACTTGCATTCAAATGGAGTAGTGATGACAGCAGTCCTTACACAGAAAATGACTTTAGGGCTTGGGCATATACCATTAGCATATTACAGTGGGATTTTAGACT
The DNA here is from genome assembly GCF_040938575.1 of Ambystoma mexicanum. Taxonomy (NCBI): domain Eukaryota; kingdom Metazoa; phylum Chordata; class Amphibia; order Caudata; family Ambystomatidae; genus Ambystoma; species Ambystoma mexicanum. The sequence goes on along the minus strand of NC_090921.1, from coordinate 1,340,850,536 downwards.
ATATATATTACATATAGTTCACATTACCTTTGCAAACAAGCTTTAGCTGCTGCTGCATTTGCAATTGAAAAGGCTGTAAGTATTAGAATGGGATGCTCAATGACGTTATTTGTCGAGGATGCCTTATTTGCTATTTTAGACAAGCACCAAGTATATTGACTATAGAGAGAGCATCAGGGTATGAGGTAATTATTTTGAATCCAGCGATTAAAATTGTTAGATGTCGAACAGTAAATCCAGCAACATTTTTAGCAGAATTGGTAGGGAAAGAAGACTTTGTGCATGATTGTACTATATATACTAAATTGTATGATGAGATACCCCATGTTAGATACAATTCCCTCGCATGGGGGGAGGTTCCCTTTATTGATAGTATCTTAAAAATGGACCAGACAATTGGCAAAAGGCATACTGGGACGCAAGAGTGAAATTAAACCGTGAGGGCAAATTTGAGGTAGTGACAAGTGTGAGACTACTTTCGAATTGTTCAGCACAGGCTGCAGAATTAGTGGCACTTATCGTCGTACTCCAAAGATACAAGGATGAGGAAGTGACAGTGTACTCCGACTCTGCCTACTTGACGTCAACCGTACATGTAGATTTGTCACGTTGGAAAAGGAGGGGCATCCTCCGTGCAGACAGCTCACCAGTGCAACATGCACCGCTATAGGACAAGCGTATTAAAGTACTAAAGGTTCCATTGGCTATCACAGTCGTGAAGTGCTCAGCCCATACTAAAAGGTCAGATTTGATTTCTTGTGGTAACAAAGCCACAGATTTACAAGCCAAAAGGGCAGCATATTTCCCAACCATTTCTGATTTCGATGTAGAGCGTGTTAAACAATTGCCAGAAAGATACATGATGATAAGGGAAAAGTTTAATAAGTTATTCAATGTACAATTAATTGAGCTGCAAGGTGGAGCAGCACAGGAAGGATAGGATTTGTGGAAAAAAGGTGTGTTCTGTATCCCCCGCCGAGACCTTATGGAGACAGGATACCACTGGAAAGCCTGTTATGCCTGTAGCATTACCAAGGTGGCATTAGAGCAGCTTAACTACCCAGCATACACAACAAGAGAGAGTTTTGCTGCCATGAATGCAAACGACTGGTTTGCACCAAATCTATTAGAAAATGTGGCACAGTTTATTGTGCACTGCATTGAAGGCCAGAAGTTCACGCTTCCATTGTAATAATGTCCCCGCAAAAATGCAGCCATGCAAAGCATTCACTGAAAAATTGTTGTTTTGTGCAGATACATTATTACATGGAACATGCAGGGGACACCCCAGCAACCCTGAAACCTTTTTATTTTTTTAAAGGGTGCGGGGGACACCCTCATTCCCGCTAACCCTATATATATGTCACACATATAATGTTGCCACAAACCTTTCCCAGCGACATTTTACACAACAACTATATATATAGTGACAATATTACCTGTACCAAGTTAACAGAAGGACACACCTTAAGAACAGTGAGAGGAGCAATCCCAAGGCCTAATGGTCCCTTTCAGCATCTACATAGATATCATGTGGACATGTTGCAAGTATGTAATGGTTATATGTAAATGTTGGTAGTAGTATGTCTCTTCTCCAGATGTATCGGGGCAGGTCCATGTATGCACCCCAATGCCACATGCACTTCCAAGTTTCTTGTGCATAAGGTACTTCCAAAATGTGGTGTGTGAAAAGTCCTGTAGTCTGACAACTGACTGCATTTTGTAAATAAGTTATTAAAACAGGTAGTTCATCTGCTTATCACCCCCAGTCCAAAGGTATATGTGAGATGTTTGATGGACTCCTCAAAGAATGGATAGCGAAACTAAAGATGACTCTGAAGAAGGACTGGCTGCATTGTCTTCCCCTTGCTTTGTTCACACTGAGAAACCAGTCTGGTTCAGATCACCACCTGACTCCCCATGAGTTGGTGACTGGACGTCATATGAGAATACCTGTTGCTCCTCCCACTAGAACAGAAACTGATGCCCACAGTGTAGCACAGGCTCTAGGTGATGAAATGCATGATTATTTAACAAATATGACGCTAGTGTTTTGTTTATTTCTCAACAGATCAAACATCAGAAGGAAGGGTCGAAGAAGATTGAAGATGACAGCCAAGCCAATGATCCAAGTGAACTATTGAAAAAGCCTAGTTCGTGTCCAGGAGACCAGGTGTTAGCACATAGTTTTGTGCGCACTTGGAATAAGCCCCGCTTGGAAGGACCCTACCTAGTACAGGAGGTCACACCCACTGCAGTCAAATTAAAAGGTAGAAGTGCCTGGCTGCATCTGAATGATGTGAAGCTCTACAAAGGGTAGACCCATATGCTTCCAGCAGCCTATGACAGAGAATAAAGAGAAGATGTTATGCGCATGCAGACCAGATAAACTACCCAGGGCAAGGACAAAGATTCAACGGATTTTAAATATTCTGGCGGCATGTGACATTTCCTAGAGTTTACAAGGAAGTGAATGGACTTGCCGCGGTTCTAGAGACTTTTTTAGCTGAACTCAAAACAAAATTACACATTAAACAGAAGAGACAAAGATCATATAACATGTTATCTGTTGCTTGAAATACTACAGCAATTTTAGAGTAAATGGGCCAGAAACAAAAACACTGATGTTTATATAGAAATCACTTCACGAAACCCAAAATGGTAACATTGTGCACATTTCTACTTATATACTCCAGTCCTACACAGCACACATAAGACAAGATATGGATGCTTATACATTTGTTGGAGATCCTAATAATGGTCCTATCATTCTTAGAATTGTAATTGCAATTATTCTGCAATATTTGTTGTAAAAAGGGGAACATTTTATGAAAGTGATTTGAGCACACGTTGAAAAAGAGGAGAAAATGTGAATATATCAGAGGACAAGAGGCACTGTGCCTGTGGGAAGAAGAACAATAAGTTCATTTGGGTTGATCATTGTATCATTCTATACGATGATGTGTCTTTTCTTCCTTATTATTGCATTTAGGAGAATAATCATTAATAATCCAGATGAAATATTAGGTAATGATACTTCCATGATAATTCCTAGCCTATGGTACAAATGATCTTTTCCATAATATCTCTGAATAAATGGTTTGAGCAAAAAGAGATGCTGCAGAAGATAATGAGGATATAAACTCATCCCTTGATAATTCTTCCAATTTAAAGAACAACGTGGTATCAGCACATGAGTAAAGTGGGGAAGTGAACGTCAGAGGAAAGCTCTTATGTGTGTTCTCTCATCCCTTACGCCTTGAATGCAGCCAGAACATTAATTTAAAAAGAAATATCTGCACATGATGCAAAGTGCCTCAATCATCTAGCAGCATGCAGAATTAGAGGACAATTCGAAAGGGAGACAGGCAACCCTACAATGGCGATCAAGGAGAACATTCCAATATGAAGATGCTTATATGAAAGCACAAAAGATGGAAAAAGAGATAGGTTGGACAAGCAAGCAGATTGTGTATTCACCTCTGATTGGGGAAAAAGTGATGGTTGTTGAAATGAAGGAAATAGAGTGTTCAGACATACTGGAAAAATCAAGAGTACCAGGATGCTGGGAGAGACCTCAGCTGTTGGTAAATTGACGAATTGCTACTAGCACAGGATGGCAAGAATAAATGTTATCATGCAGAGCACATTTATTGATGTAAGAATCAGTGGATATAGTGTAAATTGTAAACAATGGATGCTTAAAGTCATGGGCCAAGTATTCTAAGCTGCTAACATGGATTAACAATGAAGCAGGGTCAATGTCCATAATACACAGGAATGAAGGGCTGGATCAAGTTGGAGTAAATAAAGGATTTAAACAGACATTCGAAGTACTAGGAATGAATGGAGGAACTGATGTACTGATGGATCGCTATTGGGCCTGTGGATCCAGATCTTAAATGAGGCTGCCTTTAAATTGGGGGGAATATGCTCCTTAGTGTTCATACATGTTCCTGAATTAGTGATTCCCCAGAGTGATCTCCATATCGAGGAATTTCCAAAAATTGATGTGCATCAGAGAAGAAAGAGGTCGATTAGCCTCTCCCGGATGAAGAGAGAGAACTATTTCTCTGCAAAATCGGCTTATAATGATATTCTAGATAAGCATGAAATGTTTGACAAAACTGCAATGATACGTACATCCATATTTATGCCAGGGCTTCAGACTGCAGTGAATGCCAAATGGTTACAGATCACTGGATGGGAACTGCTGCAACGATTAACACCACAATCAACGGATTTAATGTGACCCTGATGACCCTCCAGAACAGGTATGTCTTGGAATTGAATACAGCAACGGAAGGTGGTGTTTGTGCAAAGATCGGGCCTTCTTGCTGTACATGCACACCTGCCCATGATGGAGAAAATGGAACCCTGACAGAGGCAATAAAGATGTGTTCGAACCTGCATATGATGATGATAGAAGAATCCAATAAGATGGCAGGAGATAATTGGTTCTCGTCTCTGCCGTTAAAGACCCCCTGATAGTGGCATCATGAAACCCGCTGATACCGCCTCCGCCCATGAGCAACCCCTAAATAACAGGCCCGCCAATACCATCATGTTAATACCGGGTCTGTAATAAGGACCCGAAAGTAACGTCATCACGCCGGAACGGGAAATGCACTGGTGGCCATCTTAAAAAACACAATCCATCGCAATCCTCCGAACACAGTACTGGTACTGAGTCGAGAGCAGCCTGGATCACCAGAGAATGTCTAAAGCTATCATGAAATCCACCCCCGCCTGCGTAAGAAGAGGTTTTCTGATGATGAGCTAAACATGTTAGCTGACACGTTGGTTGCCCACGCTGATGAAGTGTTCTCAACAGACCTAAGGCCCCCAGCCCAACTGCGCAAAAAAGAAATCTGGGAGGAGGTGGCGAGGAATGTCACTGCGGTTGGCACCATCACCCGCACTGTGAAGGATGTGAAGAAAAGGTGGGACGACCTACATCTCTGCATCCGAAACATCATGTCGGCCAACCGCAGGGAGGGCCTGGCAACAGGCGGCGGGGACCACTCTCCCACAAAACTGACAAGGTGGGAGGAAATTTGAAACAACACCATTAGCATGGAGTCAATTGAGGGATTCGGAGATGTGGAGTTGGGAGTGCCGTCATCAGCAGATGGAGGTGAGTGTCCCCACAAACCACAGATAACCAAAGCATGACGTAGCACAACTAATGTGATAGTGAAGTAAGGCAATGCATGGCCCATCATACACACATTAACATATCATGTCCAGATGGTGGCCCAAACACTGGCACATTGATATGCATGCTGCATGCCAATCCCACAACCAATAGACACCCAAACACAGCAAAACATCACATGTCACACATCACGCAAACCGCAATACAATGGTAGGCCACACAGCACACACCAATGCTAAAATATGAGTACCCGATGTATGTCAATATGGCCCCCCATATTGCAAGCACCCTTTCCGCCACACCTACATGTATGCAATGCATCAAATGGGAACAACACCAATGTATGCATCATGCACGTAGCACCATCACTGATGCCCTGCCTCTCTTGGTCTCCCACAGGCACAGATGCTGACAGTAATGGTCAGGAGGCTGCCGCACAGGCTACGACACCCGCCAAGGGATCCATGTCCAGCCAAGAAGGCACAAGGCCATCAACCTCTAGGGCAATATCAACACCCAGACTGCAACATAGAGCAGCATCACCAATACAGGGCAGGCCACAGGAGAGGCAAACACCATCTGAGACACCACCTGAAGACACAGCTACACTGCACTTGTCCACTGTGGTGGAAGCAGAGGCGGAGGGCCACGTTGAAGACCAATCAGACATGGATGGCAACCTCCATGGGGATGGCGCACATACGCCGAGCCCCGAGCCCACCCCCAGCACACCACATAGGGCACCTCAGTCAGCACCCATCAACACCAGTCTGGAGTACTGGGGAGAACACATCTTTGGTTCCCATCCAAGTACACCCCTCCATTGCGCCACCCTGCAAGTGCCCCATCCACCTTCACAGCCACCTGTGACATGGAGGCCCGCATGACCAGGATGGAGGCCCGCCAGGATAAGATGATTGAGCTGGTCAGGCAGTACGTTGCAGAGGGGGAATTGACCCACCGCGAAATCCGTGAGACCAATGCTGCACACATTGTGGCCATGAACAAAAACACGATGGTGATACATGAGAGTCTAGCAGCAGTGATGCAGGACCTGGGCAGGATTGCCGATCACTTGCAGGAGCAGCGTCCTGCACCCTCAGATGCACAAGCAGGCATGTCCACTTCATCCAGCACACCTGCCAGTTCGGCTCAAACCAGCCCTGTGCGGTTGACCAGGCACAGTGCACGCCACACAGATATGCAGCCCCCAGAACATAAGAGAGGCCGCAACTAACAGGGCCACCCTGCATGTGCTGACTGCATTTTGATTAAAAACATTCATAGCACATCATGTGTGGGGGAGGTGGTATGGGGTGGTATGGGGTGTTGGGTGTGTTTGGGGGATGGGGTGTTGGGGGGAGGGGGTATGGGGAGTTGGGGGTGTTTGGGGGAAGGGGTATGGCGTGTTGGGGGGGCATGGGGTGTTGGTGGTGTTAGGGGGGAGGGTGTGTGTGAGGTGGAGGGTTCAACCACAATGATGTTTAATTTTCAATACACCCGTTGTGCGCAACATCATATAATGATTGGACATTGGTCATTTTGTGTGTGTTTATTCAGTTCATGACAGTGCACAGTGCCCAGCTCCCCACACACCCTGTGTCCATATGCACACAATCCCAGTGCCCAGTGTAGTACTAACACAGAACCATCAGCATCCCAGTGTTTCAGAAGAAAATCATAAATCACTGATTGGCACACAGCACGGCCATCTTGTGCATCGCAAACTGGCAGGGGTGCTGCTTCTCCTCCATCATCATCTTCATCTTCACCCAGTGCATGCAGGTCAATGTCAGGTGGCAGTGGTACGTTTCTCCGGATGCACATGTTGTGCAGCATGGCACAGACCATGGTGATCTTTCCCACCTTCTCAGGCCCGTAAAGGAGTGCTCCACCAGACTTGCTGAGGCAGCGGAACCGTGCCTTCAATAGGCCAAATGTCTGATCGATCGCAACACAGGTACGATGAGCCCGATTGTAGTCCTCTTTGTGCCTGTTCTGCGGGTTCCAAACAGGGGTAAGGAGCCACGGCTTCAAGGGATAGCCAGCATCACCTGCATGAGAACACAATGAGGTATGTGTGAGTCAATTTCTGACATGACACCTGTACTTATCACTCTCATGCCTGCAGCTATTTGGTGTTGACATGCACATGTCCCTGGATGTCTGCACATATGTTCATTTGTCACAATGTGTACTGTACTATGGTCTGCAGGTGTGGATTGTGTTATCCAGATGATGCAGGGCGTTCACTTGCATGCTGTTGCAGATGTACTGTGGATGCTTACCACTGTATTTGCCCTCATATAGGTGATGTATAGTACTCTGCATGTATTCCTACTAGCAGCATTGGCACCAGTTTCATCATGATTTGTCATTCATCGGTTGGTATTACCATGGTGGCATGCAGCACGCATGTGGTGGAGGGCCAGTGACAATCAGTGTATTCCCTTGGTGGGATTTTTTTGTGGACACTCATGGGTGCATGTCCTGTGTTGTGCTTTGCTGCAGTCATGTTCGTTACGCATACTCACTGCATGTAGCTGGATTGTGTTGCAGAGGGTACGCTCAGATGATGTGCAGTCGACGCGTTGAGGGATGTGGCCTGCTTGAAAGTCTGGCATATTGGCATTGGTGTGCACCATTGATCTTTTGTATGACATTGATGTGTCATTCTCAGGTTGGGATGTTTTGGGCCAGAGCGTTTTGCTGTATGGCAATTGTCCAGTCACCACCCCAATCTCACCCAGGTGGAGTATGCACCCCCCCAATCTCACCCAGGTGGAGTATGCATCCCCCCCATTACACTGCCATGGGCTTGTCAGGTGATTTACCGAGCAGCCAGGCACGTCATCCAGCATGGTGCTCTATGAAGCGGGGTAGCATGGAGTTCCGCAGCACCATTGCATCATGAGTAGATCCGGGAAATCGGGCACAACAATGTGTGATCATCTTGCTGGAGTCACATACCATCTGCACATTGATGGAGTGGTATAGCTTACAATTGTGGTACACCACCTCCATGGCATGAGAGACCACCAATTCAACATGGGTGCAGTCGAGGGCACCGATGCAATTGGGAATGCCTGCCAGTGCATGGAAGCCAACTTTAGTGTCAAAGAGCTCCTGGGCAGTCCGTGGTAGGGATATGTAGTTGCTTGCGTGCTTCAGGAGGGCATCCAGCACTTGGTTCAGCATGCGTGAAAAGAAAGGTTGTGATATGCTATGCAGCTGCCCCACTGTGTCGTGGTAGGTGCCTGTGGCCAGGAAGTGGAGCACAGACACTACCTTCAGTAGAGGGAGGATGGCAGTACAGGGTGTGGATCTGCACATGGGTTAGGTTTTATGGACTGGCTCTGATGCAAGGGATTGGTGGCTGCCTACGTGGTACCACTGGCTGCACTGGTGGAACTTGCTGGGCCTGTATCACCCTCCTTCTCCTCCTGCATCTCCTCTGTGGTGCCTGTTGTTGTTGTTGCTGGTGGCATGCAGGCATGTCCTCCAGCCCCAATATTGCAACTGCAAGTGGGATCATTTTGGTGTGGGAAGGGGTGTGGTGTGTGGGTGTGCTCCTTTTGTGCTAGGACAGACTCCATTGTCTCCACCTGTGGCGATTGTGTACACCTGTGGCAGTTGGGAAGACAGCAGATTGCTATTTACGGGTGATCCGCGATGCCTGTAATACCGGCATCGTGGAGACCCTATTTACTGCCTTCGGGATGCCGGTAGGTGCATGCCTACGTGAATTGTAATATCCTCCTGTTAGCGGCGTCCCGGTATTGCCGCCACGAAGGGCACGTGTACTCGCGCATGCCGGTACGGAGGGGCACGGTTCAGGCGGTGGCGGTAATGCCGGGTGGTTGACTCGTAATGGCCCGGACCGGTCGTCGATGCCGGTATTACCATTGCACCTTCATTTTTCCCTTACCGCAAATCTTGTAATGAGGCCCAATGATTGACATAAATGCTGAAACTGGTGAACACAACATACAAAATGAGAGCACAACCCGTGAACATATAAAAAGGAGTTCCCTTGCACCCCCAGGAATGAAGTTCTACTATTCAGTGGATTGTAAGAAGTATGTAGGACATTGGATATTTTGTCAACCATCTGGGGAGTGTTGCCACATGACTTGGAGTGTGGATGAGCATATCAAGAATGCAGGTCACCTGAGTGGGATGACAAAGATATGGATCCCAAAGAAACCACAGTGAGAAGAAAAGGAAAAGGTGAAAAAGATTGAGGAGGTAGTCGATAAGTCAACCAGAGGGGGGAATGTATAGTAGCAGGTGAAGTCATCCCTAGTGCCCGCACCTTCACCTCGTCATACTGGGCGAACACCAGTAAAAGAGCTCTATGTGTGACACCAGGTATTGTCCCAGTACTGCATCGGATTTATGAGAGACGTTATGCACTCAGACAGCCGTATCGAATGAACCCTAATACTGAAGTGGTGGAAGGATGTCGACATACACCATTGGACATAGAAGACCTGTAAGTACAAGTTGACACGTGTAAAGTGATGTCATAAAATGGAAGATACGATGACGCACAGAAACGATGTAAGAATACAGAAACGCAAGGTAGATGAGATATATAGAAACTTACTGCAGTAGAAACTGTAATATAAATAGAGCAGCCATGATGAAAAGATGGACATCGGATTGTATCGAAACGACCTCAGAGACAAACAAGGCTGCAGAGTTGGGAGACGCTGCAGAAACAGCTTTCTGCGAGAAACAAAGAATATCTGTTTTATTAAGACTAAGGATAACACAGCAAGGCATAGTTGGAACGCACAAAGGGAGTTAACCAGGATAAGCAATACATTAAGGGCACATTTCTCTTAGCTTAGGCAGAAGCAAAAACCTTTGCAAGTGCCAAATTCTGGACAATCAAGGTTGCGAAAATCATATGTAAAATGGAACAACCAAGTCTCCAGAGGCCAAGAAGAGTAATAGCACCCAGCACAATTAAATCAACTAGCAGTAAACAAGAGGTTGAAATGAACAAATTTGTTGTCTATTAACACGTGATTCAGAACTTGACAACAAGGTCTATTCATTAAGCCTCAGACAAAGATAGTGGTATACCGTGACTCCCATAAAAGTTCCATAGAAGAAAACAGTCAGCAAGGTCAACTGTAAAGGAGAAGCCTTGGTTTACGGCCTGATTAGAGATGGTAGGCTAATTGACCAAAGTGGGCAGTGTTCTGATGTCGTTCTCTGCACCTGGTGTTTGCTTTGTTCACATGCTGCTTGCGAGCCTTAAATCCAAGATTGGTAGAGTACGCCAACCAATACTGAGTCGCTATGAAGCAGCATGCTTTACAATGTTGCAGAAGCCAAACAGCTCTTAGTATTTTCCTATAATCAGTATTATATATCTTTTATAGGTAGTTTGAGGCGTGCCAACCAGATAAGGGGCAGCCAATGATGTTATTAAACCATACACATACAATAGGTATATATGTTCCCCTAACCAATGCCTCCCCATGATAGTTTTTGTTGTCTGCCACATAGGATGATGTCATAACTAACTTACAACGAGGCATAAAGTATTTTGTGTAGCAGAAATGCTTTGAGCGTGTGTGAGCTGCAACTTGTTATGCTTGCCATATTTCCCTACTTTATTTGAACTGACAATAAAGTAGTACTTTGCCTTAGTCGTTGAGTCTGTCTGATTATTTTGGTCAAGGTCATTTATTATGGTAATTCCATTCTGCGCACGAGATACGCTCCAAGGTGCTACTGTGCATTATCATAGCAAGCATTGAGGTGATGTTTAAGGAATGGGGACTGGAGGTCAAGGTCAGTACTAAACAGAACATTGAAAACACTAAAAATCTTACATGTGCCCGCCTCTATGTCTGCATGAATAGTTTTACTTTTTGACAGTGTTCCTTACAATGTATGGGGCAGATGCAGGAGCAAATTGTGGAAAAAATTAAGGCCCTGATTCATGGATTATTTGCGCCGAAAAAAACGGAATTTGTGCGCCATTCTGCCCGCAAATCCCTGTTTAACAAATGGGGATTTGCGGGCAGAATAGCACACAAATCCTGGTTTTTTTGGCGCAAATTATCCATGAATCAGTGTGTAAATCAGTAGTATGCAACGCCGCATTCTGCTGAGTTTGTTCTCACAGCATGGGAAGCCTAATTCAGCTTAAGGGTTGTGGGTTTCTGCACCGTCTGAGGAACATCTAAGTTGTGGGATCAGTGATGTGATTTAAGCGTGGTGTCTTTATTCCTGCAAACCACGCCATTATTGCCTAACTATGAAACAAGCGGCCTCTGTTCATAGGAAGAAATATGCAAAGACATCCAGCATCTGTGTCATGATGGCAGCTATTGCTGATCTCCACCGCATGCAGAAGCACACAAGGAGAAATACTACGGATCACTAAGTATCCTCAGTTTCCAGTAGTTTTACCCACTGCATGCAGTAAAAGACACAAATCCTCTGTTGGTAAATCTATGGGTTCAGAAATCCTCCCCTGATTGTGGTTTGTGTGCAATATGAAGGATTGTGGAAACACACATCCCATGTGAGATACCTCACTGATTGTGCTTTCCTTTATTAAAAGTGCTGTTAGGAAATTAGACATAGCCCGACGTGTGGAAATGTCAGCGGTTGGCCTCTTACCAATGGATTGTCTAGGCCTTAAAGGCATCATCATGTGAGGAGATGATTGTTTCTAATGAAAATTGGAAATCAAAAACTGTGAAACTCCTAATTATACCCGAGTCTGCCGAAATTGGAGGTGACAAGATCACTATGCCAGTCCATTGAGGTGCCTCTCACTTCAGTGTGCAGTGATCCCAGAGATAAGCTTTGAAAAATGCATGTGCAATGGTCCGGACTGCCTAACCAATGACAAGGTGTTGCCCTAAAGACTGGGACTTAAGGGCCTCATCATGAGTTGGGTTGTAGCCCTTAAATGCGGTGGTAACGCTATTACTGCCACATTTAAGGGTCAGCCCAATCATGAGTTGGACGGTAAGTGGGAGCTTTACCTCCAGAATTTTTCTGGAGGTTTACATTCTCCCCTCACCACCCGTTTTCGGCGCTATTTGCGCCAGCGCTATTAGTTCCATGACGCCCCCATTGGGAATGGAGAATTACGGGCAAAGCGCTACTCCTGATCCGGTGCTAATAGCGCCGGACCAAGTAGCAGCAATGATATTTGCATTGTGTGGTATCCTGGCACAATTAATGCTGGGCTACCGCCCAGCTCATGATGAGCCACCTTTGTTTAACAACGTACATTTTTCAGGAACTCTACCAGAACTTTGGTCACAGATAATTCTAGTTCCCATACATAAAAAGGGTATTTACGATGATTTCACGAACTATAGATGTATAGCATTCCAGGATAAAACACCTTACATGGCCTCATCCGCTTCTGAGAGCAAACACCTCATCGCACCTATTTATAGAAAAGATGATGACTTCGATCTACTGTATTTTAGCTGAGTTGCTGCCACTCCATCTCCAAACTCCTGCCACCCCATCTTGCCACGCAAGAGGCTCCAAAGTTAGGTATCAGCTAACACTCATAGCTACCATCAACACAAGGATCACCCTCCAAGACACAGATATACTTAATAGCCTTCATGCTGACACTGCTCCTTGTTAGCACACTCATCAACGTATCAGACGTGGCCTAGGGGTTATTTCCATGAATAAGAGGGCTATCCCTTCTTCCTCCACTTTCCATCAGACGCCCGCCTACGCTTATTTAAATACACCACTACTCAACTCCTTGCAACTCCCCTTCCCACCGCTCCCCGCACTATCCACTTAATACATATTAACACTCAACTCCTTCACTGACCTGGGCCTACCTTTACAAGCACTTTCCACAGAAGCACCTGTTGCCATATTAAGAAACTTTAACTACCAAAAATGTCCACCAACCACCAATATCAACTTGCAACACTACACTCCAATCAATCCCTGACCTCCCTTTAACACCACAAACCTGGCTCTTTTCAACTCCCTTAAACTCCTGTATGAGCCATCCTGCCTCACCTCATCCATATTCTCCATTGATCCCTCTCTAGCTTATCACTTGCTAAATCACTTCAATGTTGATTCCAGCAACCAAAATAAAGATATTATAACCAAGAGCTATAAGCAGATTCTGTATTTTAGGCATCACCTAGTAAATAAGAGCTACCTCTGGGGAATGAGGTGCTAGTCGTAATGTATAGCAAATATGACTCCCACTAAGGATGAACACTATGTCCTCATTACACGGAAAGCGGCAAGGGTTAACGGTCACCGGTAATGGTACCGGTGACCGTTAACCCTTACCGCCTTACTACGAGGTCCCTTAGCGGGTTGGTACTTTAACACCTGCTTTTAGCAGGCGTTAAAAACCAACCCGCTAAGGGACCTTGGTGCTAATTACGGCACCGCAAATTTGCGGTACCGTAATTAGCACCTTCCCCATTCCCATTATGCCCTATGGGGCAAAAATGGGAATGGGGAAGGGCAATGGTGGAAGGGGGAATTACCGCCCCGCCAACCTTGGAATGTGGCGGTAATTCCCCTTTCCACCAAGGCGGTGCTGGTATTTTACCGGCATGGACCAAGGTGCTATTTGCACCTTGGTCCACCGCCTACCGTGTAATGAGGCCCTATACCTTTGTATCCATTATATATGACCAATAGTCTTATAGATGAACAAGTTACTTAGCCCTGGTAACGTTCTTTCGACTGGATTTTCCTCCCACATATTCCTCATCTTTGATTTTCGATATCCAGCTTCAGTGAAAAAAAATAGGCAGAGGGTGCTGTGCGTCGATGCAGTCGACTCGATATCCTTCGCCAAGGCCTCCGTCTGGAGAATGATGCCATCAAAGGTATATATGGCACGCGCAGTGCCGTTGGCTTCAGTTCTGTTTTCTTACAGTAAAAACTACCCGCATAACCACGGGTTTGACCATACTAAGCTTTGAAAGATCGCAGGCTGTAATAGAATGGGAAATTCTACTGTGGGGTAGGTTGGGAGGGCGATGAGGAATACGTGGGAGGAGCATCCAGTCGAACGAACGTTACTAGGGGTAAGTAACTTGTTCTTCGATTGAATTGTGTCCTCCCAGGTATTCCTCATCTTTGATAGACTCCCAAAGTAGTGTTTGATTTGGTGGAGGGAGTAAGAATTTAGTTATTAATGGTTTCCATGAACCGAATGGAGGACAGATTTTCCAAAGCTTCCATCCTGACAGAGGGAAGACTCAGGGCAGTAAAGCTTTGTGAACGTGTGTATAGTCGTCCACGTAGCTGCCTCACAAATGTTTTTGATTGGTACACCCCTTTGCAGGGCTGTAGAGGTAGCCATGCCCCTGGTGGAATGGGCCCTTAAGCCTTCTGGAGGATCCTTGCCCGCCAGCCTGTAGCATTCTGAAATTGCCAGAATGATCCATCTGGATAAGGTCGGTTTTGTCACAATCTGACCCAGTTTGTGACCTGTATAGCCTATAAAAAGCTGATCATCAATACGAAGTTTGGATAATCTAGATATGTAAAAGCTCAGAGCTCTGCATGGATCCAATCTATGTAATCTCTCCTACTCTTTGCCAGCATGAGGTGGAGGATAGAAAGTGGGCAATACAATGTTCTGCCCTACATGAAAATCAGAAATGATTTTAAGTAAAAATGAAGGCTTAATCCTCAGAACAACCCTATCCTTGTGGAAGATAGTAAAGGGTGGCTTGGATGATATTGACTGAAATTCACTCACTCGACGGGCTGAAGTTAATGCTACCAAGAGAATGGTTTTAAATGTTAGCAACCTTAACGGACATGAATGTAGAAGTTCAAAGGGTGCACACATAAGAAATTTTAGTACCAAATTAAGGTCCCAAACTGGAACCTGGAAAGGAGATAGGGGGGAACACATTGATGAGTCGCTTTAGAAATTGTGTCACTAGTGTGATCTTGAAATATGTACATTCTTCTGACGAGTGCTTAAAGATGGATAGCGCCACCAAATAGCCCTTAATTGTTCCAACCTGGAGGCCCAGATTGGCTAAGGATAGTAGAAAAGATAACACGTCTGGTGTTTTGCATAGAAAAGGGTCTACATTCTTGTCTTTGCACCAGCTGCACAATTTGTTTGAACGGTACAAGGACGTTGTTGATGGCCTTCTGGCCGAAAGCAAAATCTCCATTATGTCATCCGGGAGGTCCCAATCCTTGTATCTCAGCCTCTCAGAAACCATGCGTGAAGGCTGAGTGTCTTGACCTCTGGATGGAGAACCTGACCCTACACTTGCAAGAGAAGGTTCTCTCTTAATGGAAGACATATTGGAGGGCAGATGGACATGTCCAGAAGGTCCAGTACCATGCCGTCCTGGACCAAACTAGGAAAACTAGGGTCATGCTTTTCCAGAACTTTCTCAACCTCCTGATCCCATGAGGAATGACGGGGACTGGAGGAAACGCATACAGGAGTGGAAACTCCCAGTCCACTGTAAACGCATGTCCTAGAGCTCCTCTTGGAGGAAATTTCCTGGAGCAGTACAGTTCGCACTTCTGGTTGACACTGGTTGTGAAAAGATCCACTTGATGGGTTGCCCAAAGGGTGAAGATCTCTTGAAGGACTTCCTGAGCTTGTTCCCACTCATAGGA
The DNA here is from genome assembly GCF_040938575.1 of Ambystoma mexicanum. Lineage (NCBI taxonomy): Eukaryota > Metazoa > Chordata > Amphibia > Caudata > Ambystomatidae > Ambystoma > Ambystoma mexicanum. The sequence goes on along the minus strand of NC_090921.1, from coordinate 1,340,834,734 downwards.
GACTGTGCTCTGCCTGCTCAGAGCGCCTGCTACTGTGTTCTCCTCTCCGGCTAGGTGAACTGCTGATAGAGAGCTTCCCTCTTGAATTGCCCAGTAACAGAGCTGCAGTGCCTCTCTGCACAGTGGTAGTGACCCTACACCTCCTCTCTTGTTGAGGTAGTACATGGCCACTGTGTTGTCTGCCATTATCAGGACATTCTTTCCCTGTACAGAGGTCAGAAAAGGCTTCAGCGCAAGTCTGATTGCCCTCAGCTCCAAAAGACTGATGGAGACCAATGACCGCTGATTGTCAGATCATTGGCATGGGCTCCCCACCCCGTGAGTGAGGCGTCCGTCACTACTGTTATCTCCGGCCATGGTTGTCAAAAAGGTTCTCCCTTCAGAATATTGTCCTTGCAGGCCCACCACAGGAGATCCTGTGCGTCCCTGCTTGGAACCTGGAGTAGGTCCAACATATTTCGTGAGAACTGGGACCATTGTGTCCTGATGGCCCATTGAAGGGATCTCATTCACAGGCGAGCCTCTGGCACCAGAAAAATGCAGGATGCCATGAGGCAGAGCAACCTCAAAAAATCAAAGGCCGGGAGATGCGGGGCACTCTGAAATTTGGAGACCATCTGAAGAATTTGTTGAGCCCTCAACTCGGGCGGTAAGCTCTTTCCCAAGGATGTTTTCAGTACAGCCCCGATGAACTGGAGCTTTAGAGAAGGTGTCATATGGTACTTCTTGTAATTGAGGGGGAAGCCCAGTCTGTGAAGAGAGTGGCAGGTGACGTTGAGATGATCCAGGACTTGTTCGGGAGAATGCACCCTAATCAGCCAATCATCCGGGTAAGGGTAGACGTGAATCCCCCATCTCCTGAGACTCGCTGCCACCACCGCCATCATCAGTTTGGTGAAAACCCTCAGGGCAGAGGTCAGCTCGAAAGGCAGAACTCAAAACTGATAATGAGAACCGCCAACGGCGAACCTCAGGTACTTTCTGGGTTTGAGATTATACGTGAGAGTAAGCATCCTGAAGTCCAATGACACCCTCCAATCCTGTAGTTGGAGGGCCTGAAGGACCTGGGAAAGTGTGACCATCTTGAATGAGTCCTTCCTGAGGAACTTGTTCAAGTATCTCAAATCCAAGATGGGTCTCCGTCCTCCGTCCTTCTTGGGTATTAGGAAATATGAAGAGTACCATCCCTTGTCCCTTTCCTCTACAGGCACTGGTTCTATAGTGCCTTTCTCTAGCAGGGTCAACATTTCCTGCACAAGGAGCGGATCTGGAACTCTCAAAAAGTGGCTACCCGGTGGATGGTTCGGAGGTCTCTGAATGATAAGAAAGCAGTAACCTTGAGCTATGGTTTCCAATGCACAAGCATCCGAATTAATGTCTCACCATTCTTTCAGATGATGAGGCAGCCTGCCTCCTACTGGTGTTTTGTAACTCAAAACCTCAGAGAGGTTTTGAGGTGGCTAATGCAGTGGCTGTTGGTAAGGATGCCCCTGCTTGAGCGGGCTTCGCACCTCTCCCTTGTCCACCATGAGGGAATCTTCTTTAGCCTCTTTGACCATCCATTCCTGTCGCTCTTCCCACTGAGAAGTAGTAGCGAAAATATCTACCCCTCCAAGGCTGTCCACTGCGGCGAAAAGGCTGAGGTTGCCTAATAGCGGCACCTAAGGATTTGGCTGCCGCCTTTGAGGTTTGCAACTTCTCAAGGCTTTCATCAGCCTTGTTGCTAAAAAGATGAGACCCGTCAAAAGGCATGTTGAGGAGTCTAGACTGCACATTCGGTGCAAATCCCGACTTCCTCAACCACACAAATCTGCGTATCACGGTGCTTGTTGCCATGGCTCTGCTGATGCTGTCAGCAGAATCCAGACCCGATTGAAGAGACTCTCACATGGCTTCCTTGCCATCTCTAACAATAGCCAAGAACCTGTCTTTGTCCTCCCCCTCGAGAATGTGCTCTGCCGCTATGGAAATACCGTCCCATTGATTGAATGAGAATGTTGCTAGGGCACATGTGGAGTTGGCTGATTTAAGAGCCATGCTCCCTGCAGAAAATACTTTTCTTGCCCATCCATCTACTCTCTTGTCATCCCTACCTGGAGGGATAGTTGGATAAGCTGCCTGCTTTGAAGATGCAGTAGCTGCCTGTGCCATCAGACTCTCTGGAGTGGGATGTTTTGACAAGAAGTCAGGGTCACTACTAAATGGGCGGTAGTTTTTTGTCAGGTTTTTGTTTACTGGCGGATTAGTCTCCGGCGTCTCACAATTTGCCAGCACCCTTTTTTGGAGAGCAATATGAAATGGTAAAATAGGATCCATTTGGGGACCCTTATCAAGGATGTCTGTTAGATCATCCTGCTCAAAGGGGAGGTAGGCCTACTCCACCCCAAATAGTCTACAACTTTAGACATTTGTTGTCTATATGAAGCATCTACATGCTCACCAGCCTCAGTTCTACCAAAATACAACTCTGGTGAGGTGTCTATCCCACTGGCTGTTTGCAAATTGTCATAAAGATCTTTCAATCTTGACTCTTCTGAAATAAATCTCTCAGGCACATTTGGTGTACCAAATTGAAGGCCAAATGGTGCATCATTATCTGATGGCTCATTTTACTCAGAAATTGAGGTGAGAGATTTTAAATAATCTTTCCTCGTTAAAGGAACATAGGTCTGGCGTTGATGGTGCAGTTAGCGTCAAAGGTGCAGCTGGCATCAATGGCACAGCTGGCATAAATGTCACAGCTGGCGTCTAAGGTGCCACCAGTGTCGAGGGCGCAGCTGGCGTCGAAGGCGCAGCTGGCATCTATGGTGTCGACGACCTCGACTTATGTTTGGACTTACGGCTCGAAAGATCCTTCGATGATTTATCATCACGTCAAGGCTTCTACGGCCCTCGGTCCTCGGTGAGGATCTGGCCTTTGTCCCGATCTCGAGGAACACAGGCTTGGGCTTAAGCCCTTTCCTTACCAGCTTCTTTGGAAGGTGCGGTAGTCCCATGGCTTGCCGGGGGTTTTTGTTTTTGAAATATTTTTAGCATTTCAGATCTAAATGCTTCCCATTCGGCAGGTGTGGAGCTTTTAGTGAGACAAGATACCCTCTCAGAGGAGGTATCTGACGACGAAGTCGAAGAAGGCGACCTGTGGTGCCTCTTTTTTACTTCCTCGTCGACGATGGGAGTCACCCCTCGACCTGGATCTTTTAACCCTATTCCTTTGCGGAGAGTCACCTCTCGGCACGTCCGAAGAACGTTTCTTCAATGGAGTAGTCGATGGGGATATTTTGGGGTTTTAACCTACCGCCAATTTCCCATTTCGCTCTTTCAGAGCCTTTCCGGTCATTGACTGGCATTTGGAGAAGGCCGAGGTCTAATGCTCCACCCCGATACACCACAGACAAACTCGATGTGGATCGGTTAACGACATCTTAGAATTGCAGTCCTGACACTTCTTGAACCCGGTCTTCGGGGTAGTAGGTGTCGAGGAAGAGGACATTATTACAAATTAAAACAAAAGAAGCGCACTGTAGTTTCTCGAAGCATAAGCTTACCCGGAAAAACAGAACTGAAGCCAACCGGTGCTGCGGGTGCCATATATACCTTCAATGACATCATCCTCGAGACAAAGCCCTCGAGCGACATTGAGTCGACCTCACCGACGCACAGCGCCCTCTGTGAAAATACATTTCCAAAGCAGCTGAAGCTGGATATCGAATATCAAAGATGAGTAATACGTGGGAGAACACAATCCATTCGAAGTGCCCTTTAGACATGCTCCCGAACACAGAAAGTTAATGTCACATTGGTATGTTTGTTTGGCACCATTTGGAAGTCATAAGTAAAAATAGCTCCTGGTAGCTGTTAATGTCAAGCGAATAAGGTTATTCTAGAATACAAGCCAACAGTATTAACTCTGAACCGTTTCAGTCCCTGTGATCCCTCCTCCACACTCTCTCTTCTCCATCTCCCTGCTATATAAATGTAAGTTTAAATAGGACTCTATGCTGTTCGACCTAGCAGAGGTCAGGTCCCCTCTCAAGCTACCTCTTCCCTGCCTTGCTTGACTGCAAAGCCACACTCACCTCTCCTTCGCTACAGCACTAACCAAAGATCACCTTTATTTCCGCCAGCCCTTGATCTTCCCAAAGATTCCCACCTCAAGACCAACATGGAACACCATCTGACACAAAGACATTTCCCCCTCACTTCTGTCCTTTAACAAGGCTACCCTCTCTGCTCTGTCCACTACCTTAAATGAGGCTAAATCACACTTCTTCCCCAAATATATCCACACACGGCATCCCAAAACTTTCAAAACAGTCTGCTGATGATGCCCCTTATCCTCACTCTATCGCCTTCTCTTAAGGACTTAATCCTATACTTTATTTATTTATTTTATTTATCTTCTTATAATGCGCCGGAGCCCACAGGCATCAGGGCGCAAAAAGATTGCTGGAAGCAGACAGGTCTGAAAGAAAAGGTTATACAATTTATTTAAAAAAAAAATAGTTTTCAGACGTTTTCTAAATAGATGTAAATCTGGAGTCATCCTCAGCTCCATGGGCCACTTCTTCCATGATGTAGCTGCTTGAACCGGAAAAGAATGACTTCCACCCCTAACTCCTCTTATGCAGGGGCATCAAAGGAGCATGGTATCACTGGCCCTTGTAGTCCTAGCAGACTGCTGCAGTTGTACACTATCTTGGAGGTATACCGGGGCTGAGCCCTATAGGCACTTATGAGTAATGGTACTGATTTTAAAACTAATCCTCTCCTAAATAGCCAACCAATGTAAGTCTCTTCAGTGTTTAGTGATTGAATCACCTCTAGGGATGCTTTTAACGATGCAAATTGCATCATTTTGCAGTACCCGCATCCTCTGAATGCATCTCTTGTTTTCTCCCGCCAAGATAGCATCACAATAATCTAATCCTGGCATGAGTACTGCTCTCGTCAAGGTAATACAATTAGCCTGAGAAAGAAACAGTTTAATTAACCGGAGCAGCCTTATATGGTATTGTGCTTTATTCACAACACTACTGGTGTGGACTTCTGAACTTAAGGAAGGTTCAAGCATAATGCCTAATGTTTTAACTTCTGTGGAGGTGTGGATCAGATGTTGTTCAATTTTGAAACCTACATATTCTACATTCAATTTTGCACGTGATTGTGTAGACCCAAATATGAGGAACTCAGTCTGGGATCCATTAATACACAATCCGTTCTTTGTCATCCATGCCTTGATTGATCCATAGATGAAGGAAACCTCCTCTGAATCCTTACTATAATCCCCAGTTAGTTCCATGACGAGCTGGGTATCATCCGCGTAGTTAGTAAAGAGAAAGCCCAGCTCGTCCAATAGATCACACAGAGGGCGACAAAACACATTAAACACGGCCGGGGAGAGACAGGCCCCCTCTGGCACTCCACAGCCAATACATTCTGGCTCACAGCTTTCTCCCCCCCAGTGGATGTTGGACATCCTGTTCCTGAGGAAAGAGACCAACCATTTAATTACCGCTTCTGAGCAGTGCCCTACTCTTACAGGCCTTTTTATGAACAGATCATGGTTCACCAAATCGAAGGCTGCTGATAAATCAAAAAGCATCAGCAGCCCCGATTTACTCTTGTCCATGATAGCCAGCATTCCTGTCTGGAGATCTATCAAGGAATTTTCAGTACCGTGGTGTGCTCTAAAGCCCAACTGTTTTTGGTGAAGTACTTTGTTAGACAACAGATACTCTTGTAACTGTATGGCTGCTAATTTATCAATAATTTTAAGCAAGAAAGGTACGTTCCTAAGAGGTCTCAGGTTGTTATAATTTCTGCAGTCTTGTCCTGGTTTTTTTGGCAGCGGGGTAACCACCACTCTTTTACAGCAGTCGGGAATTTCCTTGTGTTCAAACGATGCATTAGTAAAGTGCACTAAGAAAGGCATGAAGATCTCAGCCTTGTCCAGAATGACCTTTACAGGAAAGACATCTCCAGGGCACGACGTAGGCTCATATTCCTAAGAGTAAGAATCATACTAGATATATTTAACTTCTGAAACATAAAAGAAGATACAGAAATATTTACAGTTTTCTCCCTTTGGGGTTCCTTATTGTTCCTCTTTGTTGTTGTGTGACTTGCTGCAATTTTGATTTGAGCTAGCTGTATTTTAAGCTGTATTTGAGCAACACTAACTACCCATCTCTCTCTCACTCCTACTTCCAGTGTCTTCCCAACTCGCTCTGCTCTGCTCATTCCTATCTTGGCTCTTTTGTCTTTCCTTCACCTGCTGAACTATTCCCCATTCTCATGAGAGCCAACCCATCCTATACACCTATGAACATATTTGCTCCTCAAACCATCAAGTCCCTATTACCCCTTGCCTGTTGCTATCCCGCTCATCCCTGTTCCACTTGTCTCTTGTCCTTGAATGAGTGGTTTTTATTGCGTTCATCAGCAATCATGGCACTAATAACACAGATAGCCCCTCAATCTGGTTTCCACAGCTGACATGGCATTGGCCCATGTCTCTAACTTTCTCACCATTGCTCTATACTCTCCTCTGTCCTCAACCTTCTTGACCTTTCTGTGGTCTATGATATGGTTGGCCATCCCTATCTCATAACCTTCGGACAGCTCGGGATTCAAGACACTGCACTTCCCTGAATTGGGCCAATCTGTAAAATCCATTATTCTTTTTTTTTGTATATTGATTTAGCTGAATTTAATCAACTTTTTCAATTTATAACAACACTTTTATCAAAATTACATATAAAACACATAACAGTATAAAACATAAAACTATAAAACAAGGGCATTCTCTTCAATTCATCATAACTGGAATAACATCCTAGAATGGTAATGTCACATATAGAAATGAAAAATAGTGAGTGAAGGACACACTAACCATGATAATTAAAAAAAGTAAAACATTGTTTTCTGAGACACATAAAAAGAATACAGACGAATACAAGAACAAAGATATCACATATCATTGCTGGTAGCATAAAAACAACACAATTAGCATTTGGCTTTCATGTTATAATCACTTTGTACATGGTAGTGGTCATAATAATTAACATCACATAAGGTTGTAAGGCCTTATAGAATGCATCATATACTACAACACCCCCACTAGCACCATACTAGTGATTGCATTTGAATATTGCATTGCCAATCAATTGGCAGAGCAATAAGTGTATCACTGATAGATCTCAGAGGACATTCATCATCAAGGATCAATCTATTTTATCAAATCTGTTATTCTCCGTCTCAGGTAACATTAATATCTTCAACTGTACCCATCCCCAATGGTTGTTCCCCAAGACTATGTCCTTGGACACCTACTCTTCCTTCTCTGCATCTACTCTCTCTCAGCAAGCTTATCTCCTCCTTTGGATTCCCCTATACCTTATTTACTGGTGATATCAGATCTTCTCCTTTCCCTCCATTACCCCTGAAATCTCCTCCAGAATCGCAAATTATCTTTGGTCTATCCACATTCGATGGCACTCAATGGTGTCTCATGCCGAACTCAGCAAAGCAAACGCCTTCTACCTCTCTGTTCATTTTGCTCCACCACTCCTTAGCTCACAAATATAATTTCCCCAACCTCCTCGCACCATCCACTAAGGCCCGCAAACATGGGCTCCTTTTTGACAGTGGTCTTACATTTTACAAGTTCATCACCTCCCCTGCAACCATTGCTAGACACATCCTTCTAACATCAAGAAAATATGTCCCCTCTTTACTTAATACTCCTCCAAAACACCCATCACCACCTATACACTCAATTGTCTTGCCTACTCCGCTTGCATCCTTTTGCAATTCCATCTTTACTCGTGAATTCCCTTAGTAGAATTCTCAGTTGTTCTACACGTACCCTCTACAACCTCCCTGCCCCCTCACCAACCACTGCTCACTACCTCTGTGCCAGTTCTATCACTATACAACACCAACCCCTATTCATATTCCTTCTATATGTTCTACCCCATTCCCTCACCTTGCTAACTCCATCACCAGCTATTCTCCACTGTTGACACTGCCTCTAAAGCCCTACTCTACCTCTCCATTTCCTGCACCCGGTCTGACCCCCACTTCAGCTCATTCTCACTTCTAGCTCCCACCACTGGAGCCCCCTCCCTCCTAAGTTACACTACATGAAAAACTCACATAGCATACTGAAATGGTCACATGTCCAGAGACATCCGGAGTGGTCAAGAACATTGGGATTCCAATGGACTTCAGACAAACCTCTAGAACCACAAATAAATGCTGTGGCCAAGAAATGCTTTTTCAACCCATGCTCTATTGGTTAATGCCTTTCCTCACTTTCCCACACAGAACCCCTGTGGTCACATCACTGCTTCTATCAAGAATCCACTATGTCAACATCAGATATCTTGGCAATCCACAACACCCAACAGGAACACTCCACTGGCTGGTAAGTGAAGAAAAGAATACACTCTAAGGTGCTCTGCATCACTCAGCACACACCTCAGGACCATAGACTGAAATTGATACAATGAAAGATAAGCCCATACCATCATAGGAGACCTCTAAGATCCAGCAACTAAGTAGTCATGGAAATTCTGAGGTATATCAGCAAAAAGCCACAGTGGCTCAGCCTTCTACAACATCAAAGCCAACCTCTGGAACTCACTTCCGAGGGGCATTTGTTCATTGAAGGATCATTTTGCCTTTTTGTAAACACTAAACACGAGGCTTTTCAACCAACCACGAGCAACCATCATCTGCCATAAAAATCCAACTCCAGGAAGGGACAACAAACCAAATTAAACCTAGTGACACTTTGATGTGGGGTGGCTATGTGCCACAGTTATATTATTACATGAGAAACCTGAAAACTGCTATTCAATACTCGAGTGGGCAATGAAGATACACACAAACGCACTATTTATTTTCTTCACAGTAGAAATATATACACGGATTGGCCTTCACGCAGCCACATAATATTACCACGCTATTGAGGTAAAATGACACAACATTTTTTCTATCAAACCAATTGGATTAGACTTGTTAAATATTTTCTTACATGCGTTATCCGTTTTTTTCGTTTTCTTCTTTCTGTTTTTTTTCTTTTGGGTAACTTTGTGACACATGGACTCATTCTGGTATGTAATCTGATACTACTTACGATATTTTTCAATTTGCATTGCTAAATTTGCCAAATGACTTAATTTGATGAAAATTGTGCTGTATATTGTAATTGTAAATAGGGCATCGCCCTGATGAAGGATTGATAAAACTCTGAAATCCATTGGCAATTGAGCTCTACTTACATTTAATGGTTGCTGGCCGCTGACCTGATAATACATCATCACACTGCTGATGAAATATGTTCGAATCACGTTAAGGATCTTGTGCCTTTATTTGTATTGAATTTACCACTTCTAACTACCACAACATTCTGGATCTAATAATTTTTCTGACATGTTTGATAATCACCTAGAGTAACCCTGAGGGGAACAGTTTGTGAGCGACTGATTGGCTATATGGTTCTCATCCAGCTTCATGCTACATTGCACTTTGATGTGGAGTACCAGCAACAAGGATTAAATCCAGAATGGCTCAAGGCATGAACTCGAGGCAGATTAACCTCCGAGAACACACAAAATCACCTCAGATTCAAATCTCACATGGCCGGGGTCAATGCATGGGGGACGCCAGCTCATTCATGGTTAATCAATGAAAGATCCACTACTGGACCACACACGCAATGTATTTTCCCACCTGGATAGCAAATTCAGGCAACTCCATCAAGAAAGATCTTTCGCAGATGTTAGCCACAGTGCGATGTAGTGGGGAAGATTACAAAATGGTTTCTTCCTGGGGCACACTGCAATGGCTAAACCGAAGTTATAAACAATCTGCGTGGCCCCGGAATAATGAAATGGCTCCAAGACGATCGTGCAGTTGTTGGACTGGACAGTGGAGCACTAGCGCCTTGCTCGGAGGTGTCCACTTTGACCTGGCTCATAGATAGCCATTATTTGTTCTGGCATTTCTACTACTTTAGGTGTCTACAGTGAATCTACTCTTGAATGTTCAATTGTCCCCAACCCATAGGTATCCCCCTGGGGTGACTTTGCCAGCTTTGAGGGTCCTCCCTGGAGCAAGTTCGCTCCAATGGGATTCCCAGCTGAGCAGCCACTGTTATCTACTTTGGGAATTCTGCTGCTGTCATGGATTGTTCCACTGCTCACCTTCACACTGCTAGCTGCTGCAATGACCTTACTCCATGGTGACTCTGTACCACTATTGTCTTTCCTGGATATCAAATTCTTTTTTCCAGCTGTGGCTCCTTAAAGGGATCCCCTCTGCATTGTACTGATGAATGTCTGCTGCTGTTTTCTTTCTCCTTGTTGATTTCAAACTGCTGGCTTACCAAGGTATTGGCCACTACTTTCTGCTACTGGGTGTTTTCCCATGTACCCGCCTTCACGTTGATTTAGGAACCGGCAATGCATGCAATCGTCTGACAGGAATACCATCCCACTACTGGGTGCTTCAGGACTTGGCCACACAAGGTCCCTACCTGAGGTGCACTGCTGTCAGGAATTTGTTATTGCTATAACGAATAGAGCCATCAAATTCACATCTTGGTCTCCTAGGACTCCTCCCTAGACTAACACCCCAAATTCTACTTCCCAACACACTATAAACATACCAACCAATCCACCACACTCAGCAAATAAACTCCCCTCCCAGCACACATCAATCATCGGAAAACGACATCTTTCCAAGCAACCTATATATCGCAGTCCCGACCAACACAATCTCTCACTATGGATCAGAAAGAACCCCCCGGGATACAGGTACCTCACATGCACCAACACGAACCACCTAGATCCAAACTCGCACAATGAACCTAGGTACCACCGATACTGCATGCATCAACACAACCGCATAGCTACCTAGTATTTCAACTTGTCTCAGCTGCCTCTTTTTCACAGACTGGAGCGGAGTGGTCTTAAAACCGTGGGGCTACCACGAAGAATGTCGGGGACGTGGGGGTGGGCAAAAATCTCCTTAAAAAATGGAGGACAGTGACTGCTCTTTATTGAAAATATAAGCAGTTCTTATATTTGGGGTCCTGCCAACGATACGTTTACTCAAGGAGAGGGGCTCACCATAAATGATGATGTTGATTGAAAAACCTTTATTTGGCGTGAGCCTTTAGATGCAAAATAATACATTTCCCAAATACATTGCGTGCATAATAATGCAATCCAAACAAAAGATACTCACAAAGAAATTGATGTTTCACCATCAAATCCATAAAAACATTCTAAAAATACTGAACATATCCCAAAAAGTTAATATTTCACAATTTTCTTCATAAAACCAATCCACGGTTAGTTAAGGTACACAGTTCATAGGCTCAGAACGTAAGTTGTCAAGTGCTAGTGCATATGTTCCTAATTGTTGGGGTTTCAGCCCATGCTCAGTATTGATCTGTTCCTTTTTAGCCATGCCCGATGTATGTGTTGCATAGCATCGCTAGCCGTGCGGATATTAAACCATCGAAACTGTGGTTTTAAATATCTAATCTTAAATTGTTTTGGGCCCTCACAAATTAACATACAATGAAGAGGGCGTTCAACAACTGTACTACAACACAAACAGTCTGCGCCCTGGTTCTTATCCCAGTGCCTAGCATAGGACCTCACCGGGAGGCTGCCCATTCTGAATCACATGTACAAGGCCCAGCATATGTGGGGGCTATTATATGCAAGGACTCTACAAAACTTGGTTTGCGCTTGTGATTGAAATAGTTCAGCCCTCTAGCCATATCGGAGCAGCTTATCATTGCCCTATTACTCTCGTACCTCGAGTAGGCAGTCTTTACGCTTGTTCTTGTGTCTCCATGTATTAAAGTCGGGTCATCCCAATAACTGGGGTACAACGTCCTTTCATTGCGGGATGTTTTTTTGCTGGTTTTTTTACCACGATTTTTTCTCGAAAATTCCCATCAAATTTTCTTTTATTCTCACTTGGTGTACTTTGTGGCAATAAAAGGGTGCTCTCCAGAAACTTATTTTCAATGGTGGTGAGGGGAAAAGTGTCTATGTAGCCCCAAATTTCGGCCGTAGAGTTCTGATGCCTTCGACTGAGCTTGATAGCTTTCAAGGACTGGTTCGATGGCTCCCCCACCATGTTTAAAATAAAAACTTTTCAGGGCCCTGCTGTTCTTCTGTAGCATGGTCTTAGCCTTTAACAGCTGGTTAATTGAGCTGGCACTACTTGCAATGCGCACGCCCAAGTACTCATACCAAGACACCTGCTCCAGCATGATGCCCTCCACCATTAGATTCAGAGGATTACATTTGGAGTTTTGGGGGCTGAAGACCATAGATTTCGCCTTGTTGGCATTGATCTCCAGTCCAAACTGTTTGCACTTGCCTGCAAAAGTTCACAAAGCCAAGCGCAGTCCCATAGGTGTCATTGATAGAAGTACTACCTCGTCGTGAAAAATAGGGTGGGCAATCGATCGTTCCCCACCCTTGGGGGGGTCTATTCCAGTGACAAGGAGCTGATCGATGATCGTGTTTATATAGATGCAGAATAGCAAGGGTGCCGGGAAACAGCCCCAGCGAACCCGCCCTGGCCTCTGCAATAGATGTTTGTAATGTCCCGCCCCAAACTCCATCAGACCACTGCTGTATTACTAGTATACAAGAGCTATATCGGGTTCGGTATTTCTTCTGGGATATTTTTTGCCTGTAATGCCTCCCATAATAGATTTCTCATAATAGATAATAGATTTCTGTTGAATGTTGTTTTTAGGTCTATGAACACCCCATGTAGCTTGGTCTTTGTGATGGGTAGCTGTTTCTGTATGATCAGATGTAACCTAAAACCTTGGTCTATTGTGCTCATCCCATACTGGAACCCAGCTTGCAGATGGTTTTGTTGTTTTATTTCCTAAACCCAGGTTTGGAGATGTTTTAGTATTGCCTTAGCGAAAATCTTTCCCGCTGCATCCAAAAGAGAGATAGGGCGGTAGTTGGAAGGTTCGACCCTGTCTCCATTTTGAAAGATTGGAACAATCTCGGCGGAGGTCCAGGTCTCGGGATACAACCAGTTGCCAGGATAGCATTAAAGGCCGAAGTTAGTACAGGAGCCCAGATTGCAAGCTCGCTCTTGTAGAGATCAACAGCTATTTTGTCTGGGCATGCCACTTTCCCACCCAACTGTGCCCTGATGGCCTCGTCCTCCTCCCCCACAGTTAGCAAGCACTAGGTGGTTAGTACCCCAGTTCTTTGCCGGGCCTGCCACCGAGGGTAGTGGCAACTCCATGTTCCTTGTGCTGACAGGAGGTTTATACAAGGCCTCGAAATGGGTATCAGGTAATATTATCCCCATATATATGGTCGCCGTAAATAATATCGCCGGGAAAAGGTTGTGGCGACATTATATGGGTGACCATATATATGGGGACAGGGGCATTTTTTTTTTTTTTAAAAACAAACAAAAAAAAAGTTTGGGGGTTGTGGGGGTGTCCCCCACATGTTCCATGCAATAATGTCGCCACAAAAAACAGCCATTTTTCGGCAATATTTTTGCATGGCGAGAATTTTGTGGCGACATTATTACATGGAACCTCGAAATGTCTATACCACCTGTCAGGTGTGACTGATGCTTGTAGTGTCACATCTCCCTTCATGTCTTTACCAGTGAAGCACTTCCAACATCTAGAGTAGTCACCCTCTTTTACAGATTCAAGCATGGTGGCCCATATCGAAGAGTTTTTCCAGTAGTTGTGATCTTCCAACAGCCAACTCTCGGGGTACATAAGTAGTCTCTGTTTACCTTTTCAACGTGCTTTAGATATTTAAACAATCTATTCTTGGCATCTCTCCAATCCCCCTCAAACCGCGTTTCTGCTTTTCATGCACCCTTGCTAATTCTAGGCTTTGGGACAGTTACAATGGTTTAATTGATTTCTCAAATCCCAGGAGGACTTCTTGGTCTGATTGTTCCCTATCACACTGATCTCAATATCATTTTAGATGTTGCTGTATATGGCAGAGATCAAGCCCCCCTGGGTCATTGATGCCCACTTCACTATGCAACAGGGGTCCCCTTGTGCCATTATGCCAGAAGATCTAGTGTTACTCAAATTATTAGTTGCAGCTGTGCTCTTACTGAGGAGCATTATCGGCCTGTGGTCGCTTTCCAGGCGATCAATCACCTCGAAGCCAGCCACTGAATGCCAGTGGCATACCGATACCGGGGCATAATCTATTCGTGAACTCCTGCTTGGGCCATAATAAGTGTTAATGGCTGGCTGATCAGCCTTAAATCGTCCATTGCAAGGACTCAGTTCCATGTTATACAATGTCCGAGTTGTATCTACTGGGTGCCATGAGCTCTCTGGGAGCGGGAGAGGGGGGGCTATCGTTCACTTGAGGAATTCCCCAGGCCTCATCCTGTTCGTTCCATAGGCCTTCGAGTTCCTTCATTGGCTCAATCCCCCATGACAATAATCCCAAGGTTCGTCTTTCTGGCCATTTCCCGTTTAGTTATGCACTGGTGAAGGACAGTGGCAGCATTAAGCCTGTTATAGACATTGAATTAGAAACAGCTGTGATTGCTGGGCGTAATGGTTTCCAAATGCTGGAGATCTGGTTACCCAGTAATAACTTGCTTTGTTTCCCAGTTAAGTGCAGCTTTCACCCATGTAACTAGTTCCCCGTAGGGCCTCCCACTTGGGCCCTTCTTAGGCTTAATCTCAAATGTCTGGTACCCCCGGATTGTCACCCCTTCTAGCAGTGAAGAAACTTTGCTGAAAAGGTTGGGGGGACATGACCTCTGAAGAAAAGGTGCCCCATTCAAATGAATGGGGACAAAATAGTGTGCCATGAAAGTTGGGGGGACAAACATCCCCGTCTCCCCCTAAAATTACGCCCATGCCTTCTAGGGCCCATGTTTCTTGTAAGGTAATAACGTCATATGCCTCAATAGATCTCACCCCTCGCTGTCTCTTAGATGTTTAGTGAACCCTGCTATATTCCATGATAAATACTTAATGGGGTCACAGGAAGTGTCAGGGGTGGTTTCGGCCATCATTGCCAGTCAGTCGACTCCTTCTAGACCATCGTGTGTTTCATGGGGATAGGCTTTGGTGCTAATACCAACCGGGTCTTGTGGTTGTTTTTTTCCTTGATGGGCCAGTGAGCCGGCCAGTATACGTCTATGAATCCCTAAGTTAGTTTGGGCGGGCCCAACCATAGGCCGTGAAGCCCTGAGGGTGATATTATAGCCCAGGGGAGGATACGTTCTGGCTTCAATCGCCAACAATCCCTGAACCAGCCATTCTTCGCATTGAACCACCTGTATCCAATCGCCCCTGTTATTAATCAGACTCAATCTTTTACAGAGAGCAATGTCACTGCGGATCACTGTAGTGCATCCCGACCTATGGCGTATCCAATTAATTACTTTGTTGATGAGTGCCTCTTGGCCCTCATAGGATCCTTTCCCCAGTTTACGGCATTGGTCATGACTAAAAACGTTTGGATACCACTGCTGTAGCACCAAAAGACCATACAAATGGCAGTGGAGGATGGTATAAAACCCAACCACATAACCTAGCATAGAAAATATAAGTGCTATTCCAGAATTCAAAGCTTCTCTTGAACGACACCTCCTCCCGCTTGGAGGGTATACTGCCCTACCCACCACATAATCCACCATCCCTCTTGGTCCCATTCTCTCCCCTCCTGTACTTAACATATTTCACCATAGAGCTGATATATATTTGATATATATGTGTACATTTGCACCAAATCATAATGCCTGTAGGTGTCTGTGCTTGCCCACTCAATGCTATCTCAAGTATCACCCCCTCCAGCATCTGCACCGCTACTTGCTGAGACCATGCCTTTTATTTGTCTAGCACAGGTAGTAGGGTTAAAGACTACAATGACAAGGCTCCCGGTCCAAACTAATCCGCTGCTCTGTGATGGAGAGCCTGCAGCCCTGGGCCTTTGCATTCTAACTAGAGCAGCAATGCTATGGTGCTCGCTTGGAATGGTAGGACATGCCAGACAGTGTAATCATTACTCGTGTGGGGGGCAGCACTGTCGTACTGCTTCTTATACAACATGTGTTTTTCTTATGTGTGAAAATATGCAGCTGCAGCGTGTAATGATACATTCTAGTGAATGAATCGCGACATTAATGTATAGGAGAAAATATTCCTTGCGCGTGTTTTACCTTTGAGTTGTGACATGTGAAGTAGTGATTCATTATAGTGAAATAATAGCTGTGTTATGTTAAGGCAGGACAATTTGGCTTATAGATTATTTATATAAGATAGTGTCATTCGATGATGCACCCCATATGGCCCATAGGACTCATTGGAGGTTCACAATGAATTCTAGTTGTTTCAGCTCTAAACATTAGAGAACAATAAAGCAAGATGTGAATTAGGACAAGTAAAAACCTCTTCATTTTCTATATATATTTATTTTCATACCCGGCAGAATGAAAAATCACTTAAAAAAATAACAAAACCATTCCTTCAAACTTTGCGCTACTTCAATGGTACCCTACAAACAATAACAGTAGAGTGCATGATTGTGGCTGTGATGGGTGCCAACCACTTCCCAACGTACACAAATGACTCAAATTAGAACTTGCTTTCCATGTTGTAGGTATGAATTGCATGACATAAGGGTGCCCTGGAACATATTATTGGTTAAGTTCAGCAGCAATATGTATGGCAATCTTAATTTGTAAAACCTACCAAAAAGAAAACAGTCAATTGTAGTGATAGTTGAATTAGATATGAAAAAAGTAAACATCAAATTTCATAACTGATTTGCACAACAAAAAAATGGTATCCAGCGATTTCAGCAGAAAAAAAACAGAGGTGTTTTTCGGAGAAACAATTACAGCAAAAAAAAAAGTGTATACGGGGGTGGGGTGAGGGGTTAAAACGGGTGGGGTTAGGGTGGGGTTATAAGCATAGGGAAAAGGGGGGCTTAGAGGAGGGACTTCCAAAATTAAAACAAAATCAGTATTTATTCGATGTAAATGTGTCTCTGAAAAATACCTGCCTGTAATGTTTTGCAATATAATCACACAGAACCCAACACATTATATTTGCCATGGAAACCATACTGCAACAGGTGTTACAATAAGATGGTGTCAGAGAGGGCGGGCTGGCCTTAACTGTACCAAGATGTCTGCTGTCCCGCCCACGGGACTTAAAGCCATCAGCACAGCAGTCCATGCTTGGGGTGGAGGGACTCATTGCACAGCCTTGTGGCCTTGGGCAAACAGTGTACGTACAGCATTCGGGTGAAATCAAGGGGAGATTTGAAGCAATTTGCAACGGAAAATGAATGTATTATTGCAGAGCAGGCTTGTGATCTTGGGGAAAATCGATTCTAAGATCACATGCTCCCTTATGAAACATGCGACACAACACTATGCAGGTGCATTTCCTCCTGTATCCGAATGTCTTCTTAACATCTCCCGCCGTTGCACAAAAGCAGCTAGCTGTACAAAGCTGCTGGGTGTATATGGGTGTGGTGTGTGACTCGTCTGTGTATTGTGCTGCTGGGGATGCTCTAGTCTAAAGTATAATGAATTGATGTATTTGTGTGTGTTTATATGATCACCTTCATTCTCACAATACTGTCCATCCACTGAACTCATTGGTGATCCATCCTATGCTGTGCAGGTTTTATACTGAACCACATAACCATCGTAGTAGTCTCCGAGAGCCCAGGTTTGTCTGAAAACAGGCGTACTGTGCCCCACCATACATATTTTTTTAATGTATTTATTACATTTATGTAACGCCCAAACCCAGGGGTATCACGGCGTTGGGTGCAGAAGTATTTGAGGCAAGAAAGGGGTGCATAAAGTACATTAGTCATATGTGTTGAGCAGCCAAGTTTGTGCACGTTTTTCGAAGGCTGGGTAGGCTTGTTTGTTTCCGGTGTGCTGCGGGAGAGAGCTTTCTAGAGTGCAGTCTGCGAGGAAGGGAAAGTGGAGAAGGCAGAACAGGAAAGGAAAGGACGGTACCAAAGGGTGAACATATAACATAAGGAAGAAAGAAGCCGTTCTCAGAGAACATGAGTTCATGCCTATGCAAGTGAGGACTGGCAGATTTCTGGGCAAGGCAGGATAAATGCTGGCCAGAGAAATGAAAACACAAGCACACAAAACGACACCAAAGTCAGGACTTGCTCTCCCCGCCAAGAAGAATCCATCCATCCTTCCATCCTTGGCTGTCGGTCGTCGACATCCCACAATGTACAGTCGAACATGTGTATCATCTGATTACTCGAACATTTGCCTCAATATCTCTTCTTCTTGCCAATGTCCATTTCTCTTGACTATACACAAGTCAATAAAATAAATAAAAATAAATAAATGAGTCTGGGTGGAGAGAACAGGGAGCTCAGCATTAGGCAGACATAATGACGTGGATGTTTTAGGTATTCCCTTTAAAGGTAAATGTGGAATAATAAGGATTGACAAAAACCAACACTAGATCTGGTCATGTAAATATCGCGGGTAAGCCTTTTTTTGTCCCATGGGAGCTGTGCTGAAAAGTCTCACCTCTGCTCACACTGTAATAGTCTAAGCAGAACTACTGGCTTTGCTCATTTTCCTTTATGTCCTTCCATGATTCCTCCCCGACCTTTCTCTTGCTCCCATCTCACTTTATCTAAGTCCGTACACACAGCCTTGTTTAATTGATGCACCCTTGGCAGCCCCCGCAGATTCTCTCCTCCCTAACAATATCCACATCTCTCTCTTCTACACCCTCCCCCTCCCACCAACAAACACAGACACGCACACAGATCCTCAGTGTGAATCCCCGTTCTGGTACTGATCTGCTAACTTCCTCCCACCGCCCCTTAGACTGTTCTGTTACATGGGGTCTGGGATTCGAGACTTGTTGAGAAGGCTGTAGGAATCTCACGCCTCTCTGAGGTGCGCTAGCTTGGCGTCTCTGCCAGCTGTGATTGATGGCCTGGACGTGCTTTCGTGCAGAGGACTTGTCTGCTGAGGGCCCGATTCTGAGCTTGTGTTAAAAGTAGTGAACAAATCAGACATTCTCCCCAAAAGCTGCTTACATCTATCCTTGTGATAGTACCAGTGGCACTGCAAGCATTTCTAATTTACAAAAAAGTGTTCTTAAGCTTTAAGAAACTAGAAAATTGGTGCTGCAGTCTAGGAAATGCTATTTTTATAGAGTGAAAAAGTGTGCTGCAGAGTTTAACAGCACCTCACTGGTGCAATATTTTAACACATTTTTTTACTTGCTCTTTTCAAAGGAGAGTCCCTTTGCAGAGCCTGTCCTGCATTTCACGTGGCTGCTAAGGCTGATATCAAAGAGTAAATCAGGCACATGCAAACGTTGTGACTTTGATGCCAGGCTGCCACATTATCACTCTAACAGAATATGGTGCTTTTAAGGAAAGTGTTCTTCCTTTTTGGAAGAACACTTTCCTGTTTTTGCATGCCCCTCAGAATCCGAATTCAACACCTGATGGGATGGCAAAGAAGCACACGCAATAATTCTAATGCAATGGAGATGGAATTAATACTTGTTAAAGATCCTTGGAAGGCAGAGGTCTCTATTTTAACCAAAGGAAATGCCCAGTGCAAACAGTAGCCCAGAAAGATTAATCTGCACACTGCCAATGCCTGACAGCTAACTACTTCTCCTGTTACCGGCTCTGCCCCAGCCCAGTTCAGCCTATTCCTATTCTTTTTTCCAAAGCTTCTGTTCAGGGCCCACTCTAACATTGCCCAATGTGTCTATTTCCTCTTTCAGGACATTACGCAATATCTTGCAGCCACACTGGCTTTCAGGAATAAGGTCTGTAGGTCAATCTGCCTGTGCAAAAACACTACCATTACCAGCACTTGCGAGGTCCAGGTCTCCGTATGACTGTCCTTGAATTAAAATCATCGGCATTACTGTACCAACGGAGGAATTTTGAGACACTTTCTATCCCTCCACTGCAGGGCCGGTCTTTGCGTCAGTCAGCTTCTAGAGGGTGCTGCACCAGCAGTCCACAGTGCTAGAATACACGTGTAACACGTTCGTTTCCTAACATTATAAAAATGAATGTGCCTGTTCATTTTTATAATGTTAGGAAACGAACGTGTTACACGTGTATTCTGCCACTGGAGGCTGTGACCTCGGCAGTTTCTAGTGCATTTGGTGCCCAAGGCGAAACATTAGGAAAGCGCCCCCCCCGCACCTCATGCACCACTCCCAGCGCACCCCGCGCTCCACTCCCGCCGCACCCCGTGCACCACTCCCACTGCACCCTGCGCGCCATTCCCAAACTACACCGTTAAGGAACACCTACCCAAAGTCAAACAGTCCGTCACACAAGGAATGAATTGCCATTTGCAATGGTGGGCCACTTTTTCACTGGTGCCCAAGACAATTTTATGCCCCAGTCCCACTTAGGCTGCAGATAATGAGTACTGGGCACACCAACCAAGAGACCATGAATATGGCACAGGATGCAGTATATACAACCAACAAAGAACACAAGATGCTGAAGGGGGTTTGGAGGCAACCTAAGCCAAAAGGGCAATGGCAAGGAGACACCTGAACCCAATAAACAATCACTTTAACATTCTTTGAATGGGAATCAAGGGTTATGCTTTGATACAGTAAAGTCTTTACTGTTGTAAGGATACATGGACCAGGATTATTTATTTATTCATGCAATGTTTTTCGGGTAGCTGCATAAATAAATTATCCGTCTCCATGTACCCGACAAACATTGTATAAATAAATAAATAAACCGGTTCTTAGCTTAAAGAATATTTACTCAGCAACACTGGTCAAAACTATTATCCGCATAGTGAAGTAACTCATCACCAGTGCCATGGAAGTGGTTTAAAGTGTAATTGATATATAGTTTGGAAAAGAAGCGGCATGAAAGAAATAGCGCTGCTTTAAACTATTATTTTGGCCTTCTTCTGGGCTTGCAGGGATGCACCATGGGCCCAAATGGGTCTCTGTTTGTACCGTGTCGGGGCCCACGGTGCGTCCCTGCAAGGCACGCACACTCCCCACAGCCCACTGCACCTCCCCTCCCATTCCATGCCAGCACGAAACCATTTAGTGACTAATGGGCCACCATTAGCAGTTTCCTGCTTATTCCCCCACCCAAAGTGGCGCAAAAGTGGTCAGAGGGAGCCTCTCACTTCTGTAATGTCACTTAGTACTTTTGTACTACGTGACATTACAGTCGGAAGGGGCAGCTCCAGCACCTGACCTGCGGAACTTTCCCCACGTCAATGCGCCGCCCCACAAACTAGGGAATTCCATCCCCTCCAGAGGCTCCAGGGACTGGGGCAATTGTGTCCCCCGGGGCTATCGCGCCCCGGGCAGTTGCCCACCTCGTCCGGGCCAAGAAACAGGCCTGGCCTCGACCCTCTGGCAGGGCAGGGCAATTGGCAAATAAATTAGCAATATTTGTTGCTTTATTACCTTCCCCGGGCCCCGGGTGGCACCGGCGCTGCTGGCGCCAGCCAGGCCCATGGGCACACGTGCAGTGTGCCCTCCTCCAGGTTATGGGCGCGCACTGACACTGAAGTGTGGATCGATTGGGGCTGGCTGGTGTTGTCGGCCCCGACCATTACAGAAAAGAGGAGCGAGTGGGTCACTAAATCCTGAAGTTGTTCCCATCACAAGCACACACTGCCAAGCAGCAGCAGAATCAGCAAATACAAACAGTTGCTGCATCCTGCCCTCGCTGATTGGCCTTGTTTGAGGAAATCCGGCAGTTACTACAGCCTGCCGAGGCAAGCACACTTCTTTCCTCCTGCTCCCGTCCTCGCAGGTGAGGCCTATTGCTGCATAGGCGTTTTATTTATTTTAAAATGGTATTGCAGAGATGAATGGGCCATCCAAGAATAGCCTCTGGAGGCCACAAAGCTAGAAACATTTGTCAAGGCTCAAGTAGTCATGAAAAAGGAATCGAGCACTGGTGGTGGACTCTCCTCAGGAGATCAAAAGGCCGGTTCTCGGAAGACCTGGGCAGAGTGTCACCGTCAGCAGATCTTAGACAGTTGCACATTCCAGCGGGGTTGGATTGGTCGGTCCGTTGGCCGGGCCAAAATCACTTCGAGGGCGAGGCCCTCGGGGCCGGTACCACGCTTGGGCCGGTTTGGGGTTTACTACGCCCCCCTAGTTCCCGCTTCCGAGCATATTGTTCGTCGTTCCCTCTTTCCTGGGCATGCACTGCTGACTTTATTTTAGTGCAAGAGTTTCATACATTTCATTGTTCGCTCAGACTTGTCTTGTACTCTTCTTTGTCGTTGTGCTTCTTTTGTTTGGAATTGCAATCACGCTAGTCTAACAAGATAAACAAACACCTACACGAACGCGCCTTGTGAATGATGGTGTGAAGGATGGATGCAGGCGCTGGACCAAAAGCTGAGTGAAGTCTGCACAGCAGCTGACTTGGGAAAGCGACTCAGCAACTACAGTAGAAACCGTCTCCGTGGACGGTTGGCCCGTCTTCCATATAATGGAAATACCCAGACTTGCAGGATGCATGCTTCACTTTCTTTGTTCCATTGGGGGCGACATGCTGTAGCATCAATTCATGGCCTTTAAAATACCCTGCATGGTCCAGCTTCAATCTCCTTTAACACAAACGCTGGGAAATGGCCATGACTAGCTAACGCCACATTAATCAAAGCCAGGTCTCTAAAGAATGGTTCAAGTGTTGGGGAATCACCTGCTCACGCTTTCTGTCGTGTGACAAAACAGTGTGCAAAAGATGTTTCACAGCGTGGCCTCTTGATGCCACCCATTTCTGCATTTGATACACCAGCAGCTAAACACATCCTGGGGAGGCAGCTCCTTCTGCATAGTCCATTTCTCTCCCAAGTTCGGGACAATGTTCTTTACCATAATGGAGAATATGAAACAGTGCAGGGCTGCAAGGCTGGGGGGTGAGGGTGGAGGGCAAAGCGCACTACGCTTGGGGTACACTGGAGATGCTTCCCCTGATACGAGCAGTACTCCAAGTCCCTTGAAATTAAATTCGTCTGTACACTGCACAATGTGCAAGGGCTGATGTTATTCAAGCAGCACGCGACTAGTAATTTGCAAAAAGTAAACTTAACGAGTCCCAAGAAAAGGTCATCTTCCACCCTTTAAGAATTTGATTGTTTTTGTTTTTATGTTGGGATGGTAGACATCGTTTTTCTTTGCGATCTTACATTTTCATGGTGCTGTCGGGAGCTAAAATGAGTCATCACGAAGGAAACATTGAAGAATTTTGAGAGTTCACGAGCATGAGCGAAACAAACCCCAATAACCGAACTGCCATTTCGCTACCGCGGTAATGCACTGCAGTGTGTTTCAATGTAAAGTCCACATTGTAATGTCATAATTTTAGAACGCCACCTCTCCAACATTAACATTGGGAGCTATGTTGAATTGTATATGCCTGTTAACGCTCTGCATATGTTTAAAGTACACTTTACCACTCACATGGAGTAGTGATATTGTTTATGTGTGTCCCTCCTGAATATATTTAACTTCCCGTGAAATATTTGATGCAATACAAATTGCATAAATGCATGTCTTTTAATGCTGAGATAGACGGACTTGTACAGCTATCGGTGGGTATGTTGCTGGTGCTTGTTCTTGGAAGTTTGAGTAACACTGTTCAAGACCAGTTCATCACCTTTTAAGAGTGGCTAAATGTTTACGGTCATACGAATGAGATTAGTGTAGATCTGAAATTGTTGATTCTCTGACCTAAGTCACAGCAGCAAACTGGTCATTGTTACTAAAAATGAAGAGCAAAAGCACACTAACATGACCAGGCCTGTTCGGGTTTGACCCTCTTATTGCTGTTTTCTGAGGTTCATGAAATTCAGCAGATGCCAGCATTGATAATTTTGTCAACTCATAGTCCCCACTCCCACTGCTCAGCCCATGACACATGCATGTGATCACAGGTCGGGGGAGGGGGGTGCCAACAATGCTTCCTGCCTGGGGTGCAAACTGTTGTAAGACCGGCCCTGCTCCACTGTACCACCCAGGCACAGGTTAATTTTACAGCCCCTCGGTCCAGTTGTTGTGTTAGTGCTAATCCACGAGGCAGCCTAGAGTGGGTGGTTAGTCTGCCTGTAGTGCAGTCTCTGCCACACACATGTACAAGGACACCCTTTATCCAGGCGCCATGAAATTCTATATTGGCCGCTCACCCATACTGTTGTGGCAGAAGAAGGCAGCGACCCCTTTAAGAGGGCAGTCACGTGACTAAGGGTGTGCGCGGGGAGTAAGGGAAGGGCCAGAGAAGAGAAAGGGCAGTCTACATTGTAAGAGATTAAAGGAGATTGAATGGATGAAGGGCTCCGTGTCATCTGTGTAGCCCATAACAACTGGTGATGGAGGCGGACTCACGTGCAGGGAGACCACTGCGGGCGCCTGCACCACGATGAACAGGTGCACAGAGAGCAACCCGGAGGATGGGTAAGAGGATGTTGCAGTGCTGGGCCTACCTGACGCCAGGGTGGATAGCGTCAGCACGGAGAGGCCTGGAGAAAAGCCGCTGGTGCAGGCGGCATGCATGCAGCCCGTTGGAGGTGCGGCTACGTGACCTTTGTGAGGAGGACGGTGGAAAGAAAAAAAGCAGGAAGGTCCTGACAAGCTGTGCAGTTCACTGCAGTTAGGAGGAAAGCGGGAGGAGGACCCACTGAAAGCTGGCAACAGAAGGGGAGGCAGCACCACGCAGAGGGTGAGAGAGGAGGAGGAAAAGGGAGGAGGACCTGATTAAAGCCGGCAACAGAAGGAAAACAGCATCATGCAGAGGGTGAGAGAGGAGCCAGTGTAGTGTATTACACGCTAAAAAGTGTATTGTAAAGCACACAGTACAGCAAGGAGGAGACTAATAAAGAGGAAAGGCCCCAACTTACACCGACCACTGCAAGGAGAGCGACACCAGGCAGGGGGAAGAGAGGGAGCTAAAGGCCATTACAGCAACAAGTGAAGCAGCCCGCAGTCACTAGGCGGATTGTGACACCGCGGCATACACACTCACCCAGCACAAAGAAACCACATAGCAGCAGAAAAAAGATACAAGGCACCTTGGAGAACGACGCCCCGCCAGATGTGGGTGGGGGTGAAGGAGGACCGGCACACCCCACAACAGGAACATCCTCCAGAGCAACATTCATGAGACAACCCAGCCCCTTCAGCCTACAACCACATCACGACCAGGGGCAAAGATGGGAAGAATGGATGGAGGGGTTTGAGGACTTCACGAGGGCAGTAGGAGACCAAAACTCCCCCAACAAAGCAGACATACTCATAAACCTGGCGGATAAAGAAATAAAAGGCATCCTGAAAACGATTCCGCCTCAAGAGAAGTCCACATACACACTACTGACCTCAGCGATCACCCGGAAACTAGTCATATTACTGAACAGAGACTAAGAAATATATGCATTTAAAATGCACCCAACTGCCGCACGAAACAATAGGTGAATTTGTTATTAGACTACAAAGCAAAATAAGCCACTGCGACTTTGTAAATTTCTCAGATGAAGAAGCTATCAGACTCAGGATAATTGAGGGATGCACATCCTCATTATTTAGAAAACACCTCCTAAAGAAACCACTCTCACTACAAGAGATACTAGATCTAGCCAGGGTCTATGAAAGAGTAGATGTGCAAGCCGCAGCCATAGAGAATGCAAAGAGAGGTGACAGTGTTGCAGCTATTCAGCAGGGATGATACATGAACGCCCGAGGATAAGGGACACCACCGAGACCGAAACCTAGAAGCCCATACCCAAGACAACAAGGAGAAAAACAATGTTACAGATGCAGGTTTGAATTCCCCACATAGCGCCCAGCAATATGGCAAATGTGTATGAGATGTGGCCAAGAGAACCATTTCCAGTCAGTCTGCAAAGAGAAGATCACCCTCCCCAACTACCGACCCAAGTCACTACACGGATTCCAGAGACGAGAACTGCCCAGAAGACCAAACTGCAGAACATACCCTGATCAGAATGCCCATAGAAAATACCAAGGGAGACCTACCATGCCAAATAGGAACCCAGAATGGGTGTAATAAGGGTGATAGAAGGGTTAACGATAGAATCACCGGCACAATGCCATGAGGAATAGAACTACCCGCCGAATGTGGAGGACTACCAAGTTCAAAGCCACAAGCAATACGGCTCCCAATAGGGGACAGACCTGTATGCAAACTCACCACCCAAACACACCAGAGACCCGTATGAGAACCCACTTACAGTCCTCACAGAGGAACTACAGGACCAACAATGATACAAACAATACGACAAATACAGCAGAGAGTATGTACGATTTATCAGTGAAGAACCAGAGGACAGCGCATCCCCAAAAGTAACAGTACAGATAGGAGGACTCAACCACCACTTCATTGTGGATACGGGTGCACCAGTGAACCCTCTACCATGCAATAAAAGATACGTACCCATTGAGCCCATCTCAGGCCCGCATATTCCAATGGGGGCGCTGCTCGCCTGCTCCAGTCAAAAGGTCTGTTCCACTGTGATCTACACCACAAGGGCAAGAAGGTGGCCACCTCTATCCATGTCATAGTGAGCCCCATGGCAGGGCAGTGCCTACTGATCTATCGCCTTGCTCACACACTGGAACTCATAGATATATACTATAACCAATCCAAGGTTGTCCAAGGACTCCCGGCGTAATCACATGAACTGTATACTATGACCAGCCATGAAATGACTCTCCAAAAGGTTAAGACCCTCTTCCTGCCACTATTCGAAGGGGTGGGCAGATTTAAAGATGCAGTAATCACTCTCCACATGGACTCGAAAGTGAGTCCAGTACCCCAGCACCAACGCCGGGTCGGTTTCCATCTGCAAGCACGAGTAGCACAAGAACTACAACTCCTTATCAACAATGATATCATTGAAAGAGTGACTGGGCCCCCGTTGTGGGTATCACCACTAGTAGTTGTACCAAAGGAGAATGGATGACTATGCTTGTGCGTCAACATGCACATTCCCAATGCCGCCATCCAGAGGGAGAGACACCCTGGCCCCAACATAGAGAACATGATGGTCAGGCTGAATCAAGCCTCTCGGTCCTCCAAGCTAGACCTCAACCAGGGGTACCACCAGCTGGTCATACACCCAGACTCAAGACAAATCACCACATATGTGACACACAAAGGACTCTTCCGCTACAAGCGGCTCAACCTCGGATATCGTGGCTGAGGTATTCCAGGAAACAATCTGCAGGCTAATATCACCCGTGCCCTGCGCATTCAACTACAGCAAGGACATCCAGGTATTTGGCACGTCACAAGATCAGCATGATGAAGCCTTGATGAGGGTGTGTGACATCCTACTCTCAGCAGGCCTAACCCTCAATGGAGACAAGTGTGCCATAAACCAATGCAGCCTCAAATTCTTTGGACACATATTTTAAGATCAAGGGATAACAGCCGATCCTGAAAAGATATGCGCCATCATCAGCCTAAGTACCCCGACTGAGGTTGCTGAACTCCGTCGATTTTTGGCCATGGCAGGATATTGCGCCCACTACCTCCCAGATTATGCCACACTCACAGACATCCTCAGACTGTTACTTAAAAAGGACGTCTCCTTCAGCTGGGATGCATCATGCAAGGCTGCTTTTCAAGCCATCAAGAGGGAACTAACCAACAATTGAACACTAGCATACTTCAATCCGGAATGGGACACTGAAATTACAGTGGATGCAAGCCCTGTGGGCCAAGGAGTCATTCTGGCCCAGTCTGAACCCAATGGACAGCAGGGTCCCAACATTGTGGCCTACAAGCAGAGCCTTATAGCCCACAGAACGCACTTACTCTCAAGCTGAGAGGGAGAGCCTGGCGGCCGTCTGGGCACGCAAGAAGTTTTACCACTTTGACATTGGGAGGAGGTTCACTCTCATATCGGAGCACCAAGCACTCACCTCCATCTTTGGGAAGCCAAAGATGAGAATGCCCCCGCGAAATGAATGATGGGGCATCAGACTTCAAAAATATGACTTTCGCATCATACACAAACTGGGGGCAAAATGCAAACCCGGCCGGAGGGGCACACAAACAATTTGCTAGAAGAAGAGGCAGAGCATTACATCCAGTACCTACCATTATTATTATTGGTTATTTATAATGCGCTTAATACCCAGAGGTTTCTAAGCGCAGACCCGGGGATGAAACCTGTGTTGTTGCGGATTGACTTGCTTCCAAGACGAACACGTTGCCCCTGAGTTATCCTCCCGAGTCAGAAAATGACCTATCCTACCTATCAGAGAATACACTCCCGCCTACACTTATTCTCGCCTTGTTCAAGGACAAAAGCAAATCAGACCCCACCATCACAGCAGCCGTACAACTAACCAACACAAACAGTTGGAGAAACTACCGGAAAGAGGTGACTAATGACAGAGAGGTGGACATGAAGGAGATAGAAAGAATGCCAGGATACAAGGAGAACTAGCCACCACGGAACAAGGGATCCTGCTAAGGGGAAGTCGACTAGTAGTCCCCAAGTGTCTGAGAAAAACAATGGTAAACCCAGCACACGAGAACCACTGAGGGCTGGCAAACACAAAAAAGATATGTTGCAACCAAGTATGGTTCCCAAATATGGACACCATAGTAGAAGACGTCTTAACACACTGCCAGGCCTGCCAGAGAGCTGCAGCAACCACAGCACCATGCCCCCTAAGGATAGTACAACTGCCCGAAGGACCCTGGCAACAGGTGGCACTGAACTTCTACGGGCCCCTAAATGAAGAGGGCTACCTGCTGGTCACAATGGACGAGTACTCGGGATTCCCAATAGTGAGGTCAGTAGAGTCCACGGCATTCCATGATGTAGTGGGAAGCATTGATGATATATTCAGTGAGTGGGGAATACAAAAGGGCATAAAGACAGACAAGAAGAATTCCAGAAACTGGCAGAGCACCGCAGGTTTCAACGCCAGAAGATAACACCCCTAGGGCAACAGATCAGAAATAGGAGGAACACAATACGGAGAGGAGAAACAAGGAAATGAGAGAGAGAGCATAGAAGAAGCAAGGGCCAAAGAACAGCCGTAGAGCGGCAACCGCAAGGTAGATGAAAGACCCAATGTGCCTCATCAGCCAGGAGGACAGCAACACTGAGCAGTAAAGAAGTCATCGCTTCTCATAGAAGAGATGTGAGCTTGAGGGCACTTCATGATAAGCAAGGGGGAGGTGTTGCGGCAGAAGAAGGCAGCGACTCCTTAAGAGGACAGTCACGTGACTAAGGGTGGGCGCGGGAGCAGGGAGGAAGGAGAGGGCCAGGGGAAGAGGAAGGGCAGCCTACATTGTAAGAGAATAAAGGAGGTTGAATGCATGAAGGGCTCTGTGTCATCAGTGTACGGTACGCACCTTAGCCCTTTAAAATATACCGCCTTATAACTAACCCAGCTCACTTCCCGAAATAGGCTCAGCCCCCGAAGCCGGACATTCCGACGCAAGGCTTTCAGTGCTGGACGTTTTGGCATGGTGCCTTGGTTGCTAGTAACTTTTAGGACCGCCTTGTTGGCCACGGCTAGCAGTGCACCGAGACATGCGCACCTGGATAGTGCTGTTTTTTAAAATATATTGTCACCCAAAGCACCAAGAAATGCAGTGCTTCGGATTTCTTATATTTAAGCAAACACTGCAGCTCGGTACATGATGCTGTATTTTAACTGCACGCTCCATGCACAAATAGGTTTCTGGCATAGGGTGTGCCTAAAAGGGACCTGCGGCAAGTTGCTGCATTAAAGGAGAGTTCCGGGACTTTTTTTTTATTGTCCCTACGGTTCGGCCATGTGTTTTTAAGCATAACTCGGTAGATCGTAGAAAACTTTCCTATGGACCTTACCCGACTTATCGTCCATTAACGCACTCGAAAACATCCGCCATTTTATGATAATCCTCTCACTTGCCGCATCGCCCTGGCTCACCTGCTTTTGCGGCACTAAATCAAATCCCCCGCCCCTGAAACATACTTGATCAAAACATTCATATTCCCCGCCTCTATCCGTGACGTGACTGAGCTGCGTAGGCAAACGCGCCCAGGCGTCTTCTACGCGACTCCACACAGAACCAGGAAATCAACACAGATGAGCTCAAACAACACAGCGCGCCACAATTGGGAATATGAAACTGTACTTTTAAATTAAACCGCAAGATTGTAAATTTGGTAAAGTACATTTATTTGACATCAAATGTTTTGAGAATATTCAGCGATTATCATTTTTATTTGCACATGTTCCAAAAAGTTCGTTTCGAGGCACACGATGTTCCTTTGCTGTACACAGGGTCTTAGATCATCTCACAATACAGCGCCACAATTCGGAATATGAAACAGTGGTTTAAAAGCAAACGGCAAGATTGTACATTTGGCAAAGTACATTTATTTGACATCAAATGTTTTGAGAATATTCAGCGATTTGCATTTTTATTTGTTCACGTTCCGAAAAGTTCGTTTCGAGGCACACGATGTTCCTTTGCTGTACACAGGGTCTTAGATAAATGAATTTTTATTTGCTCTCGATCCAAAATATTTCGTCTTGAGGCAAGCGATGTTCGTGTGCAGTAGACATGGTGTTGGTTTACGATAAAATAAGCTCTTCGGTCGCACTGATAATCGCATGGCTATTCCAACAACGAGGCACTAGGGCACCACAACGGTCTGTATGTTGCATCTAGCCGTTAGTACCGCGTAAGGGCATACTTGTACTTGGCGATCGTCCCACAAAATGGTCAGGGTGCTAACGTTGTTCACGCGGAGAAGCAACTGGCGATTATAGAAGCCATCCGCCGGTGTCTGGTACTCGTGACACAGACAATAATGGACGATGTATCTATTTGAAAAACATAAAAAAAGGAAATTAGTCTCACCATCAGATCTTTATTAAAATTATTCATTTTATATATTAGGTCTGGAAATTATTTCATAGCTAGGACAGTGCAACTGGGTTTTATATGTCAAGGGGGGCTGTAGGATACTGAGACAGTCCCCCAGTGCAGGGGTTGACAGGGAGTGCAGGTGGAGAGTGGAAGGGCCCAGGACCGAGATCGCAGACAGTGGACCAGTTGTAGCAGGGGAGAGGGAGAGAGAAAGCAGAAGCAAAGGTTTTGAGGTGCTTCCGTAAAAGTATGATATGATATGATATGATATGATATGGTATTTGTAACGTGCCTATACACAAGTGTTTCAAGGCGCGACGAGGCAGGGAGGGAGGGGAACAAGGGGAAGACAGACAAACGATCCTACTAGGCCAGGTGTCATTCAGATCGCCCAAGTGCAGAGGTAAGGGGAAAAGGAGAAAGTGCAAGGAGAGGAGGTGGGGGGGAAGTGCAGTACAAGGTAAGTAGCGTAATAAAATAACAAATAATAAATAAAAAGGGCCCGCTTGAGGCCAAGGACAAGTCTCGCAGTTCTGTTCTGGATAAGTTGCAGAGGGCGGAGAGTGGAGGCAGGCAGATTAAGATAGAGGCTGTTACAGTAGTCCAGCCTAGAGAGAACCAGGGCTCGGGAGACAGTGAGCTTCTGGGGGAAGGAGAGGAAGGGAAGAATACCTCTGAGGAGGTGCAGCTGGTAGTGTGACTTCTTAGAGACGTCAGATATATGAGGAGAGAAGGAGAGTGTGGAGTCGAAGATGACCCCGAGGTTTTTAGCCTTGCAGGTAGGGGCGGGAAGGGGGCCAAGTAGACGGTTCTCCCCAAGATAGTGCGCGGTACAAAACAACATGCCACATAGAACGAACAAGTACAACTTAACCCGTCTTTAAAGCAACTGTATAGTAATTAAATTGCGGTATAAACTCATCTAAAGAGTTACTTACATTATATTTGCATTTTCCATTGCGTCTGTGCGTAGGGCAGCCCCGAAATACCACTCCTTCTATGCCGACGTTATTTCTTCTAATGAACGAACATGAAATGGCTTTCGTTTCTGAAATTATATTCATTATCGTTTCTTACGTGGTCCAGGCCTGTCAAGGTCAAAATACAATAGAACCTTATTCTGAGTCGTGGGCCATTCTGGCACCCGAGAAAAAATCAAAGCAGCTGACCTTCACTTCGAACGAGCACACATTCCAAGTTAGCTACATTCAGTGTAAGGCATTCTCACAGGACTTGAAATTTACACTCCATCTTTGCATTTTGTCTGCGTGCTTTGCAGCCACACAGAACCATAAATACGGAGAGATTCTATATTTATTGAAAAATGATTTATATTACTGTTTGGTTTAATTTAATGCGCAAATGAACAAGGTTGGCTAGATACACATATTCAATGGGCCTGCGACATGAGGAGACTTGAGAGAACAGACAATCAAATTACAATCATTTAAACCGTGATGTGTATTTCTCAATGAGTTCTTCTTTAGGTGGACATGGAACAGATGCAATGTTGGGTGGCAATGCAGTTGTCCCCTGCACAGGTTTGTTCACAACTCCATTTATGTGCCTATCTAGGACGTCAACAATAAGTTTCTCAATAAACTCATATTGCATATCCTCAAACACTGGTTTGATCACCCATTGTTTACTTCTTTTAGTGAAGGCCTTATTGTAGCGAAGCGTCCCTAAAGTTCCGGTCGTCCTACTTTGTTGACGGCCAACATTATGGTTATGTGCCAAGACCGCTAAAAGAGTCCGATTTATCATGCCCTCCATGCCAAAATGCAATCGTTTTGGCCTGTACTTTAGGCACATATTGTGGAACACCTCCAAATCTCCTGTGTGGCAGAATTCCGTGAGTCCCCTCAAAGCTTTTGTTATAGTTTTATCAAATACAATCTTTTCAATGGCTTTGTGAGTGGGTGATGAAGGAATCAACCACTTCTTCTTCCGTGCCTCCTCTGTGGACAAATGGCCATGTTCACAATTGTGGAAATGTTGGTTCATGTTCCATCGGTGAACGTTCGTACAGTGTGGCATTACTGACCGCCATTTTTCCAGTAGAATTTCCAACGACCCTCCACATGTTTTTGAGCTCCACCAAAGATGGTTGCTGATTGACTTGGACCACTGTGAAATACCTTGCAATTCTTTTTTTTTACCTGCAGCCGACAATTTTTTATTGATTGATTTTGCAAGATGCCAAACGTCAAATTGGTGATATATATTTTTGTACTGTTCTCTCATTGTCTTGGCAATTGAAACGTGTCTGTCCGTGGCTATCAGGTCGATCACCATTCCCCGCGATTGTAGTTCTTGCAATGATGCTACAAAGCCAACTTTCTCCATGGCCACTGAGGATGTACTTTGTGACACCTGCACGACCACCGAACTCACAATTTTCTTACTTTCCATGTCCTGAAAGTGGTAGGTGCAGTACTTGGCTGAAAATCCTGGGCTGTCGCACTGTCCATCACCGGCTAGCCTGAACCGTTTGCCCGCGAATGTACTATCAATAGACATTTTTTCCATTCTCCAAGCTTCGCTAATGGCTGGAAATAGATAATCGGTTTGGTATTTGTAGAACTGAGTTTTCGCAATGAAATGGATTCCCACAAACTGAAAGAAAGACTCTAATTTTTTAAAACTTGAACCACTAAAAAGTGCAGCCGCTGCACAAAGTAGATTGCCTGCTGGCAGTTGTCCCAGCATAGGTTGTGCAGACCATGTGAAAGGATGATATTTTGTACAGGTGGCATGTATTTTAAGGTTAGTGCCTCGAATTGCACGAGTCACATTAATCAATGGCTCCCCACATACTTCCCCACCTACCAAATGCCCACATTTAATCCGAATAATAATATCAATCAAACAACTATCGAATACAATGAATTTGGCCTCTTTCCTTATACTGTCACTCTGCATCCCAGCTGGTTCGGCCTGTAACGTTGAGGACATGTCACTCACATGAAAGGTAGAATCTCTGATATCGTCTTCCGCTATGTTCAGTGATATTGATGGTGTTTCATTGTCGTCTACTTCATTCTCTTCCATTGCAACATCTGTTCCTTCTCCGGCGATGGGTGAATAAAACAATTTCTTCAACTTTCTCGCCGTCTTAGTTTTTGCGGGTGTGGATTCTGTGAATTGATCTCCGACTGCATCCGAACTACCAGGAGGACATTCACTATCAATGGCTGGTGGTGGTATAGCTCCGTTGTCAATCACTTCATATTCTTCCCATTGGCACGATGCTTCTCCAGTCTCAAGTCCCTGCCAAAAGGTTTGACAAGCAACATCTCTCGTTCGCTTCACTGTCTGTGTAGATCTAGTTCGTACACCCACTCGCAACTAGAGGACAGATTGGAAAAGGGTTGTTCAGTTTAAACACAACTTACAGTATTGAACTATTAACAGTGAAAAACAACATAATATAGTGACCAGGACACTAACCTTCTTTTGCTTTCTTTTCTTTGAAACTTTCTTGCCTCGAACTTCAACATCAGGACGCTGTTGCTCCGACTCGTGTGTGCATGTCTCCACTTCCTCTTGCGCTGCAACGACTATGTTTTCCTGATAAGCACATCCATCACGCACTGACGCTCCATGGACTCCCTGAAACATAGAACTTTCATTAGTATGTATAATAATATCGAAAACACAAAATGTACTTGGGGACCAATACCCACGTACTTCTCAATAGCAAAACACGAATGAACGCTTTGTGTAGAACATTCAAACGACAATTATTCACGCATTGTTGATCTAGTTAGATGGAACTGTCAAGATCCATACCTCGGGCTCCTCATAGACTTCCATTGATGATATTATTGAAGATGATGCTTCAGTGACTCCCTGAAACACAGTAATTGCATTAGTATGGTTTTCTATTTTGATAAAAAGAACAGAAAGTTTGTGCAGGCGTGAACGGCTCATCTAAATAGACCTGCACAAATGATCAGTTGTCTAAAATAAATAATGGATATCTAAATATGATTCGATTTGCTCGATCGTTGGAAGTGTCACCACCCAGAAATCTGCATCAACTACTAGGGGTGATGTTCTTGTAGAAGAAGCTCCGTCATCTCCCTGAAACATAGTACTTGCGTTAATAAAGAAGGAAGTATAGCGGATGTAATCACGTCATATGATTTCGCTTCATCGAACTGTCAGTATCCATACCTCGAAATGCATAAGAACATCAAGGGACGATGTAACTGCGGTGCACACTTCTGCAAGCTGTTGCGCCGACCCGTAACTGCACGCTCCCCCTTCTTCTTGGACTAATGCTCCATCGACTCCCTGAAACATAGGACTTTCATTAGTAATGAACACAATATTGAAAAAAGAAGACACATAGGAGGGCGACGACAGAAGGACATATCAATGGCTAAAAACGAAAGAAACATTGTGTGTAACAATCACGCTACAAGAATGCAAGATCTGATGATCTCCATCGATGGAACTGTCCTGAAACGTACCTCGAGCATCTGAGTGACATCAACGGTAGTCGTCAATACGTTGGACTCCTCAGCATCTCCCTGAAAGACAGTACTTGAATTATTTTGGATAACAATAATTATAACTGAAAACAAAGACTAGAGGACGAGTACAAGGGTGTACCATTAGGTAAAATAATTACACGATAAATTAAAACTATTGATTTACATGCCTAAAACAAGTCAGTGGCAGAATAGCCAAGTAAGATTACCCGATAGGCGCTTGAAGTGGCTGATGACTGCAATAACGACACGGATGGAGAATCTTCCGCCTTCATATTGAGTGGATACATAAATGGGGAAATTATTGTTAGCTAATGCTACACACTACCGCAAGGCCGAGAGATAAATACGTAAACTTGACTCACCAGTGGAGGGATGTGGACGAATAGAGTGGGAATAGCGGTTGAGAGCAATTTTCGCCTCGCTCGCGGTGTGTTCTTCTTTATTAGCAATGATGTGGAGTACATGTCAGAGGTAAAGTGCCTGCTGCAGATGCGGTATCGATCACCCCTCTTGTCCGCAAAGACTTCTAGGACTCTACTTTCAAGCTCAGAGGGTGGATATCCGCAATATCGGACCCATTCTCTTATCTGATCTATTGTCTTAGGGAAAACATGCATTATAGTACCTTCAGATTTATTATGGGTCTTCGAAGGACAACCGCCAATGGAACAGGCAGGCATTGTGGAAAGTTCGGAAAAGTAAAGATCAACAATTCTCTATGAATACCAATGTGTTAAAAAATTAAATACATAAAAGGTTCAATGCAAGGTATGTTTTGGTTCTTGGAACTATACACGTTATTCACATGCGGATAAGTATTTGAATAACTTTAAAAAAATAGAAAAATAATTTGACTAAACTCAGAACATGTGACTAGTTCCTTGCATGTACTGTCTTGAACGAAAAGAAATTGGACGCAAAATGAGTATGGTACATGGCCTTACCTTGACGAGCAAACAGTTAGATGCAGGGATCAGAGTAGTTTCTTGTCGTAGAACAGGGAGCAGTTCACAGGTTGCAAACTGATGAGTTTGCTCAAAGTGGTCACGGAAGTTCACAGAGACGAAGAGCAGACAACCAGCACCTTCACGGGTTGACTAGCAAAGCGCAAAGAAGTTCTCATTAGAAATATGAAGTGGGTTATAAAGAATTCGAAACAGGGGTGTGTTTGTGAATGAATGACGTGTATATGTCGTGGCATTATGCGGTTTGCAGGGGGGCGTCCCGCGTGAGGGGGGATGCTTGGCAGGAGACACGGGGTCTGGAGGTAGACATGGGAACAACAACCCATGCTCTATAGACCACTTTGAAGTGTACATGGTCTTTGGCACCTCTTGGCCTTTATCGCTCCCTGACAGCTCCACTTGCCAGCACAAGTACCCCGGTGCGAACTGCCTTTGATAGGGCGGGGGTGGATTGGGGCGGTGGTCGTGCAGACAAGACACAGGAAGACTCGTGAATGGAGACACACTTATGTGGATTGCAGGGGGCCGTCCAGCGTGAGGGGAGATGCTTGGCAGGAGACACGGGGTCTGGCGGTAGACATGGGAACAACAACCCATGCTCTATAGACCACTTTGAAGTGTACATGGTCTTTGGCACCTCTTGGCCTTTATCGCTCCCTGACAGCTCCACTTGCCAGCACAAGTACCCCGGTGCGAACTGCCTTTGATAGGGCGGGGGGTGGATTGGGGCGGTGGTCGTGCAGACAAGACACAGGAAGACTCGTGAATGGAGACACACTTATGTGGATTGCAGGGGGCCGTCTAGCGTGAGGGGAGATGCTTGGCAGGAGACACGGGGTCTGGCGGTAGACATGGGAACAACAACCCATGCTCTATAGACCACTTTGAAGTGTACATGGTCTTTGGCACCTCTTGGCCTTTATCGCTCCCTGACAGCTCCACTTGCCAGCACAAGTACCCCGGTGCGAACTGCCTTTGATAGGGCGGGGGGTGGATTGGGGTGGTGGTCGTGCAGACAAGACACAGGAAGACTCGTGAATGGAGACACACTTATGTGGATTGCAGGGGGCCGTCCAGCGTGAGGGGAGATGCTTGGCAGGAGACACGGGGTCTGGCGGTAGACATGGGAACAACAACCCATGCTCTATAGACCACTTTGAAGTGTACATGGTCTTTGGCACCTCTTGGCCTTTATCGCTCCCTGACAGCTCCACTTGCCAGCACAAGTACCCCGGTGCGAACTGCCTTTGATAGGGCGGGGGGTGGATTGGGGCGGTGGTCGTGCAGACAAGACACAGGAAGACTCGTGAATGGAGACACACTTATGTGGATTGCAGGGGGCCGTCCAGCGTGAGGGGAGATGCTTGGCAGGAGACACGGGGTCTGGCGGTAGACATGGGAACAACAACCCATGCTCTATAGACCACTTTGAAGTGTACATGGTCTTTGGCACCTCTTGGCCTTTATCGCTCCCTGACAGCTCCACTTGCCAGTGCAAGTACCCCGGTGCGAACTGCCTTTGATAGGGCGGGGGGTGGATTGGGGCGGTGGTCGTGCAGACAAGACACAGGAAGACTCGTGAATGGAGACACACTTATGTGGATTGCAGGGGGCCGTCCAGCGTGAGGGGAGATGCTTGGCAGGAGACACGGGGTCTGGCGGTAGACATGGGAACAACAACCCATGCTCTATAGACCACTTTGAAGTGTACATGGTCTTTGGCACCTCTTGGCCTTTATCGCTCCCTGACAGCTCCACTTGCCAGTGCAAGTACCCCGGTGCGAACTGCCTTTGATAGGGCGGGGGGTGGATTGGGGCGGTGGTCGTGCAGACAAGACTCGTTTGCCGTAGGGCCTCACCAAGGAGAGGCCATCTAACTGCATGTAAGAGGCAGGCTGCAGGATCTAGTACATGGAAGGCAGGGGGGTGAGTTTATAAATACCTCAGCCTCCCAGGAGAATATATGGGTGCAGTTCACCCTGGAGACCCTGAACAAAGTGGTGTGGTAAGTATTTTTGGGGGAGGAGGCAAGGCCGGGAGGCTTGATGCCAACCCGCAAAATAACATATGTATGTCTGCTGCATATGGGTTCAATGGTTATGTGGATTGAAGGTGGGCGGCCAGCGTGAGGGAGGATGCTGGCCGGAGACATGTGGTGTGACAAGACAAGGCACAGGAAGACTATTCAATGGAGACACACTAGATTCATTTAAAAAATCAAAACAACCATTGTTAAAATATATGTTGGGTTTTATTTTAGAACTTGTAAAGTTGCGGTTGCAGCACATCCCGGGAAAAGCCGCGGTATTGTCCACTGTCGCTGGGGAAATGTTGTCTAATGGCAAGTACCGCACAGGCAGGTATTACTCTCCGAACGCGGTGTCCGAGCCTCCCGTGAAGCCACCAAGTGAAGCAACGATAGGCCACCAGCCTGTACCACCTGTGAAAATGAAAGATGCAAACTGTATTAAAATGACAACTTTCTTATCACTGTCGATTCAGGTACAAAAATGTCATTCTGCTTTGAAAAAAATTCTATCTAGAAAATGCACAACATGGAAC
Source organism: Ambystoma mexicanum (assembly GCF_040938575.1). Taxonomy (NCBI): domain Eukaryota; kingdom Metazoa; phylum Chordata; class Amphibia; order Caudata; family Ambystomatidae; genus Ambystoma; species Ambystoma mexicanum. The sequence goes on along the minus strand of NC_090921.1, from coordinate 1,340,795,749 downwards.
CAATTTACATGCATTCGAATGATATGTAGATGTAGTTTTATATGTGGGAGACGACCATGAAATAGTAGTGGCATCACTGACATCACAACCAGAGTATACTTACTCGTTACTCGGATTACGCGGACGAACAGTGCCGCAAAGTTCGTGCATAAGCACCATCATCATCCTCAACACTGTCCGTGAGAGGCAGGCTTCCCTGATCTCTGGCAGCTCGGTGATGCATTGCGGACTTGGCTCGCCTTCCGAAATGTAGGCCAAGCACCCGGAATTTTCACGGCAGCAGCAGTTCTCCTCCTCAGTTGGCATTAGCTCGCACCGATTGCACGTGCACCAGGTGGAGACGCCGTCCATGCGACATGGTCCAGGCTCTTCATCCGTTGACTGGTCCTCCCAACTGCCGTCCGAATCCCCATCGTTTTCGCGTGCTTGCCTTTCCAGTAGTTCTTCCTCGGTGTACTCGGGCTCGTACATATACGGCATTATTGTAGCCATTGTGTGGTAAAGAAAGTAAAATAATTTATAGCGGTGGTACTGGTATCTGTTCACACGGGCTACAATCAACGAAGGTAGCTGACCAGAGCACAGAAACGAGTCACAGAATACTCAAAGTAACACAGCGAGAGTAATGGAATCGAAAATCTGCTGCTGTGTGTTGTGAAACGGTGTGTTTATACTTATTGAGGAAAGAGGCGTCCTGCCGTTTCCATGGCGACACTTCATTAGCTGAGGCGCAGCGATTGTTGACACGAAACGTGCTTTGGCGTTGGGAAATGGGCGGTACGCGTCTGCTGATGTCAGCCTCGGGGGCGGGGGATTTGATTTAGTGCCGCAAAAGCAGGTGAGCCAGGGCGATGCGGCAAGTGATAGGATTATCATAAAATGGCGGCTGATTTCGAGTGCGTTAATGGACGAAAAGTCGGTTAAGGTCCATAGGAAAGTTTTCTACGATCTACCGAGTTATGCTTAAAAACACATGGCCGAACCGTAGGGACAATAAAAAAAAAGTCCCGGAACTCTCCTTTAAAACTGCAGGTGCAAAAGGCGCTAGACCCAAACACACTGCCACATCCAGGCCTGTCCCCAATTCGGCCAAAGTGGTAAACATCTGTATCAATGAGAAACGCTGTACGTCGAGCATTATTTTCCCAACCCATTGTTCCAAACAAGTAGGCATCCATATCATACCCGGAAGTCACAAAGCTAATTTAAAACGTACATATTTTGAGTGTGAGTCCAATGAATTAGAATTCAATCTTACATTTTTGAGGTACACAATTTGGTTATTAAGTATTGTGTTATATTATGTTAATATGGGGGGGTAGCTCAGGGGCAACGAGACAACGCAGTCCAGCAGAGGTTCGAATCCTGATCCTGCGCTTAGAAAGCAATCTCTGGTATTAGCATGTTATATGAACAATTAAAATAATAACATGCTTTTATAATTTGCAGTGGTCATCACTGTAGTAGTATCAGAGCGTCTAGGGTTGTCCATGAAGTGGTGTACTGTTCTGATGGAAGAAAGAAAATGTGTGAGGGGACATAAGAGGATGGGAAAGCGGGAAATAGCTGCTATAAACATCGAGAGGGCCGAATGCATCAGGAAAGAATGTTTTGTGATTACATGGGTGCATGTCAGTCGTATTAGGTGGGTCATGGTTCTGCAAAGAGGGAGGGAGTGGATATGTCCTATGTGTTGTAATAATTAGGTTGTGTTTCCAAAGGAGATTTGGAGGATTGTAAGTTAGAAAACAATGTAATGTTGGATGAATGAGGGCTCGATACTGTGCTTGGGCAATACCTGAAGTTTTAATTGTTAATTCTGTGACTGCCAAGCCCGAACCAAGAATGGCATAGTCAAGAATAGACTGTGCACAAAGGTGAATGTTGCTGGTAACAGTAGGTACAGTAATGGAGTGGTCGTATAAAAAAAAGCTTGGCTCCTTGATGTAAAAAAGGTTATTATTAAGAGTGTGTTCACTGTCTTGTCGTGCTAGGCTTGATTTCAGTTCATGGTGAGTCGGGTGGCACCTTACTTGGAACTAGGCTATTATAGTATAGTAATACTTTGTGTGACAGGTGAATGTGGATGTGTGAACAAAGAGGGTAGGTAGGAAGAGAAGGGCCAGATGTCTGTCCTCCTGTATGCAGTGACAGATCTGCACCCTTTTCTCACTGTGCTTTGACTGCTACAATGAGGCTATGACATGCTCTGTAAATAACCTTATTACACAGTAAGGCCACCACACAGGACTGAGGAGCACAAGGTGAAGCTTTTAGGTCACAAGCCAACAAGCCTGAACACCTCTTCAGCCAGCCAGTCAGCCAATGGAGAGAATAAGTGTGAAACAGAAAGGAATGTGGCCCAAAATGGACTCGCGGGCAAGAGAAATGGTGATCTGGGCAGCTTGTAAAACAGGAAATAATTGTACTAACACATTTCAGGGGTGGGAGTGTTGTATGTCAAATATGTAAATTTGCTATTTTCACAACGCCCTGAAGAATGAGCAAAAATCATGTTTTGTGTCTGTTTTATTTTCTGCTAACAAAGATGTTAGACTGCACCAAGTCACCACGACAGTAGTCTCAGAGCAGCCAAGGCTTGTTTACCAACATGGATACTTTCTTTGGCTAAGCAGTGGTCAGAGTTTTAGGCCTTCCACCATGCCAGGGTGTCGTCATCAACATAGGTATGTTTGAAACCATACCCAGAAAACCACAGAGGGCACATTCCTTTCACTTAACCCCCCAGGCCAAGAACTGGCATGTTCTATAGAAGAGGAAGCTGGCCAGACGTATTGGTACTTTTAGATAAGGGTGGATTTACAACCACGGCTGCGCTTGGGGCAAAAGTCCAGCATCGGCTTCCTGGATGATCCTGAGGCCTGATGGGGCCTTTATGGAGATGCAGTAGTGGTGTGAGGCGGGAATCCTTTTAGGCGGAAGGTGGGAATGTATGGGAGTACATGTGCATAATCCAACCATTGCACGTTATTCTCAAACTGTCCTGACGTTACCTTGGCATGGACCAAATGAGCAGCAGGCACATTTTAGGTGAAACCAGGGCTTCTTCCATGTCTACCAACTGTGTTTTTTATGTATTGGCATGTTTGGAGAGTGCTACCTGACGACAAAGGGTTGCATCAGGGCGAGTAAAAATCCAACATGAAAGTAAAATAGCATAATGAAACAACACATACTACAACCTGACATAACCAGCTAGTATACATGGGAACCAGCACCAGGTCCCAAATAAGAAAAGAAAGAAAGGCTGAATAAATATATATAAATGCAAGTGAAAAACAAGCAACACGCAGGCTGATTCAAGTTAATGTTTATTTATCTTTGGAACACAATTCATAGTTCCTAGCAGACAAACGTTACACATGACCCAACAGCTTAAAAACACAACATAGTATAGTATATAACATAGCCCAGTGTAGCATACCAAACCGAAGCGAGCATAGCATTTCAAAGCATGGCAGAGCATAGACAATATGATATAGTGCAAACAAATCACAAAACAAGCCATAGTTTAGCAAATCATGGCTCATTCCTTGGCATACCTAGTGGCTTCCATAAATGTCGGTACTTTTTCTGTATCTTGTTTTCTACTTTGCTTTGTGTTTGCTTTGTGTTATGTCATCTATGCATGTCTGAACGCCATGATTCTACTTTGTGGTATTTGTGTGCCTAACAAATGCTACATTCATTCACTCACCTCCTCCATCTTTTTATTTCTGTATTCAGGGCGGTAGTTCCCTAACTTTACAACAAAGTAAAATAGATGACATAAAAAATAAAGTTTCCAGAAGCACTTACTCCTATGAAATAATTACTATTTTCCCAGGATGTGTACAGTCAAATTACATACCCCACAGCTCAGTACTTACAAATGACAGCAGCCGGGATTCAGATTATTTTTCCCCTCTGAATTATCTTCCCCTTTGGCACTATACTTACATATGATTTTCTTTTGGCTGTCTCACAGACAGGTGGGCTCCCTCTCAAGGACTGGTTTAATACACCCTCTCAGGAACAGGTGGGCATCAGTCGTCAATATGGTGCCAGCTTCTCTCTAAAGTCTGCTCTAGAAGAGGGCTTCCTCGGCAGCCACAACGAGTGATTGCAAACTCACATGCTCCAAGGCAAGCAAATCTACACCATGCAGTCCCCAGTGTACCAAGTGGCAAAGGAAAGAAAGCTTCGGGAAAACTGGCTAACGAGGAGAGGAGTTTCCCCAACAGTTCCGAACAGATGCAGGCCCTCAAACTCAATCCAAAGTAGACTCAAGGCCAAGTGTGTGGGACAGAAAACGTGAGGAGAGCATCAAGGTCCCAGAATCACCAACCCACCAACTTAAGGTGCAAACTACAAATAGAAAATATTGCGGGCCCGAGAAATGAGGTTAACTTGAATAGACATAATATTCTAAAACTACTCCATTCAGTTCCAACGTTGTGCACAATTACAACAAATGACATTGATATGGTGGAACATGTATCGGAGCTCCGCTCAGATTGGGTGATCTTACACACACTCAGCTCTGATCGATAGTACTCTATTGGCGGCTAGCGATGCATTGCTACCCTTTGGCTATGAATTATCTGTCTACTATGTGAACGCAAGTTCAAGGGAGAGACAAAGTCAAATTGCTCAAATTTCACTGAGGCAGGAGCCATCACAAAACAAAGAAAGGCGACTAGAGCCACGAACGCACTACGAAGAGGGCGCTCACCACTGGGGCCATACAGATGCTGACGGAAGAGTTGCAAATCGACCAATGCCGGTCAAAAGAAGCTGGCCATGTCACCAATAGCATTCGTTAGATTTGGCACAACATGAGCACTCACTTCTTTCCTGAAACACAAGAGGATTTACACACTTGTTCCAGGCTGGCAGCTTGGTAGAGAACACGTACTCGCTGATATGCCTACAAGAGACGTGGTTGCAGGAGGCGCCCATTTGTGATGGCTATACCACCCTTTTGAACCCTGCCGGGAAAATCAATATAGTCGCCTGTTTTCTGGTCTCCTGACACTGCTCAAAAATGATTCCCAATGGAAATTTGTGAAGTCTTCAAATCCAAATCTGTTTGTGCAAGGAACCATAATTAACACGGCCGCTACAAGGTACAACATGACATTCCTGTTACTCTTCAAAACTTATTGGAATCCAGGCGAAGATTTCATCTCAGGATTTAATTTAATCAATTACCCATTTAATTGATGACAGCATCTGTGAGTATGATAATAATAATTATTATTTATATCTATATATAATTATTATATATTATATATAATTATTATTAATAAAAAAGTATGCAGACCTAGCTATCATTGTCTGTGGCAACCTGAATTTCAGTTGGTTCGATCAGAAGGGGTAATTAATAGTATTCGATACCAACTCAAGACGCAAAGAGGAGGAGCGTGGAAGATGTTGGTTACAGGAAATGAATGGCAAGAAACTGTGAGATGTTACATGACAACATATTAAGTGACATGCCACCACAGCTCACTTGGCATAATGTAGGGATAAACAGAACCATTGATTACATTTGGGCTTCTAAAAATGTGATCCCGCTACTGAAATCTCTTAAAGTCATTGCAGGGGCCAATAGTGATCATGACCCTCTACACTCGATTTGGACAACTGAATGTCAACAAGTCCAAACCCCATACTGACATTCAATGCGTATTAACTCAGGCCTAAATCGGCTAAGAATTAATAGAAAAGACACAGAAACACTATGTCACAGGCTCTTAGAATTAAGCGACCTGTCGGGTGGAATTGTGAATTATACCTCCCTGCTCACAGTTTAAAAACGTGAAGATTGGATCAAGAGCAATCCAGCCGGCTAGTCAACATCAGTTCAGTAAACAAGTATCGAAAGGAAAAAAGAAACTATGGCAGGACCTTAGAATGTTGTTTCAAACAACTTAACCAGATGGGAAGCTATAAAAAAAGCGTTGTCAACGCTATCGCAATTGGCACATTGCATTCAAATTACTACGTGATTAGGAGAGAGGAGAGATCCTGCTCAAATACATGTTTGAGAAACATAGTAGAGATACGTGGACTATCCTCAATGATGGGTGTATTGCTCAAAAGGCGCATTTATCAATGACCATTGATGCTGAAACTTGGGAACGTCATTACTCAATGGTATTTAGTGCTCCGATAATGCAAGAACATCAAAACAGCTGCTTTAAAAAATTACCTTGGTCAATTGAAACAAGCCGAGTGGATATAGATCCTCGAGGCGATTTATAAATTGAAAAATTCTGGTGCTGCAGGCCCGGAAGGGCTGACAAATTTAATTCTAAAGAAGAACAAAGATCAATGGGCAACTTTCATCCAGATCCTGTTCATACAAATTGCAGCCTCCTCGACAATTGCTCCTTCTTGGGAATCGGCGGGGTTGTCCCTATTTTTAAAAAGGGTAATCGGTTAAATCTGAACGACTACCGACCAATAGCTTTATTGGACGTTGTTGGAAAAAAAATTGCACGTTTTTTGCAGAAGCGTCTAGCAAAATGGGCTGATGAGGCAGGATTAGTCGATCACAGGCAGACATGCTTTACCAAAGGCGTCGGGGTCGAGATCAACCTTGTAATCTTAAATCTACTAAAACTTGAGGTGATGAGCAACGACAAGAAGCTTTTCTTATCTTACATTGACCTGCGTCAAGCCTTCGATAATGTGGATCGACAAAGGCTGTGGTCCAAGTTGGAAAAGTGGAAATGCCCAGCAGACCTATTGCAACCCATTATAGCATTACACAGCAATACTTCCATTAGAGTTCGTCTAAACGCAGAAGGAGATCTTTCATCAAACATCAAAACTGTAAAGGGAGTCAAACAAGGCTGCCCTCTTGCAGCCTTATTATTTAAACTTTACATGGCTAAATTATACACCGCGTTTGAAAAAATCAAAGCTTTTCCTCCAGAATTAAATGGACACCAAATCTTGTGGATCATCTATGCAGATGACATTGTTTTAATGCATACCACACAGATTGGCCTCCAAAGATCATTAAACGACTTGGCAATTTATCTGGAAAAAAAAACTTGCAGTTAAATGTAGCCAAGTCGAAAGTCTTGTCCTTTGGGAATAACTTAGGTAAAAAGCGTTGTTCTTTCAGGTGGTATGTAGCCGGCGAAGCCCTTGAAAAAGTGAATTTAATCAGATATGTGGGTCCTGTGTTCAATAAATCACTATGCGAGCACCAATGGACTGATGACCTAAAATCCCGAATGAAAAATCTTGCTCTTCAGAGAATTAAAATTCACGCCACCTATGGTAAATTCATAATGAAACCGATTATCCTGTTTTATCGGTGAAAAGTAATGGCACCTATGACGTTCGGAAGTGAGGCCGGTCTTAACATCACAAACTTATTCTGGGAAGAGCTTGAAGGTCAACTTTGGAGAAAAGTGCTGCACCTTCCCAAGGGGGTCCTGATGTCACTGATTAGACAAGACCTCGGGATGCAGTCCTTATACTCCTTAGTGCTTTGGAAGTCTGTTGCACTATCGAGGAAAATGCTTCTGTCACAGACTGCAAAACCTTATAAATTACATGCTCCAGATCCTAGCTTTCCGTATAAAGGGCTTCTTATACTATGGGTACTGAATATCCAAACCCAGCTAATCCATCTAAACATCGGTACAGAGCATTTGTTATCCAACCCATGTGCAGAAAAACCAAAATTGCTAGAAAGAGATTGGATTGCAACCTTGGATAAATGCAGTGAATATGTAACAGCTCTTAATCAAGGAGGGCGATCTTTGAACACTCTCCCCAAGTACGTGGTGATGTTCCCTTCTAGATACCATCACGATCAATTTTTGCGTCTTAAGTTAAATCTGTATGCAACCAAGGAAATGCAGTATCTGAAGCATCTGCCAGATGCTACGGATAATCAATGCAAATTTTGCTTTAAAGACATTGAATCGTTAAAACACCTAGGAGTAAGCTGTGAAACTCTAAAGTGTGAAAGAATGTTTTTTTTTTTAACATTTATGTCACAATCACACTTTGTAAGGTAAGAGTTCGACACTCTCTCCCGGATGACAGAAGCCGAATGAATAGATCCCTCCTACCGTGGTTAGCACAGGTACCTGATAGAGATATACACAGGACATCACGTGGCAGCCAATGGGGGGAAGAGGGATTAGGGAGAGGTTGTGGATAGGGTGGGGAATTAGAAACACCGGAAAGAGGATAAGGAAACACCTAGTTTGGATGGGACTGGGGAAGCACAGGGTAGAACCTAATCTATATGAACCTATGATATGATATGATATTTTATTTGTATCGCGCTCGTATGCAAGTGTTTCAGAGCGTGACTAGGCAAGGGAGGGGAACAGGGGACAACACAGCACAACATAAAAATGATTTTACTAGGCCCAGTGACATTGAGAATGCAAGTGCATGGGAAAGGGAAAAGGGAAAAAGTGCCTGGAAGGGGGAGAGTGGAAAGTGCGGAGCCGAGGTGCGCAGATAAATAAAATAAATAAAAATAAATAGAAAAGGAGGAAATAAACTGTGTTAGTGCAACCAGCAAGTGGCAAGTGCTGTGCTTAAGGCAGAAGACTGGGTAAATCTGAATAAGTGCAGAAAAAGAAGAAAAATGAGGGGGGCTGTATGGCTACAGATACAGTCGCCAGTGCAAGGGGTGGCCAGGAGGCAGTGCAGGAAGGTGGAAGGGTGAGCAGGTACCCGGGCCCAGGGGACAGAGGGTGTCCAGGTGCACAGTGCCAAGAGAGAGCAGATCAGCAGGGGAGAAGGGGAGCGAAGGCAGAAGCAAAGAGGAAGGTTTTGAGGTGCTTCCGGAACCGGGGATGGTTCTCCTCAAGTTTTAGAGTGGCATCAATCAATTTGAAATCATGCATTTCAAATAACTGGATACCTGCGTGGCTAAGCACACACACACATGGGATGAATACCCCCTACTCGACCTGTCTCCTGATCCCACCTGGCTAAACACACTTAGATACATGTACAGATTCAACATAAACACATGAAGAACAATTTGCCATAAGCGAGATGAAACAAACAAATGGGAAGTTTCCCAACATAAGACACACACATGGCCTCTTAGGCAAGCATAAGCAATACATAAAGGAACACAAAACACATTTGGTAGCAGGCTCTAGTTAGCAGCACTAGATCAGCGTTACCCGATTGACACATGTTATCCTAGCACACATGACTTCCTGATACAAGGATTATGTGTTCTCCTCGTGATAAATGACACTTTGCTTTAGCCCCTTAAAGTTTGTGCTTTACTAATTGCCCAAAGTTTCAGAGAGGCGCATAGAAAATAGGTGTAGCTAAATGCCCCCTGACCGCATCGGAAATACTCCTGTGTTTTATGACCCGGACTTTACCACACAATATTTCATCTCCAGGCCCCTCCCGTACTTATCTTGAGCCCGGGAGCCCCACGGGACTACCCGGACAAAGAATGCTCTGCCAAATGGAAGAACCGGCAGCGTTTCTGTCCTCCTGCCCAATAGCTCTGTCCCAAGTCCGTCAGCATTACCGTGCGAGTGGCACACCGAGAACTCTTTCTTCCTCCGACCGCATGAACGCCTCACACCTAAAATAAGCCGCACCTGTAGAACGCCTTTGCCAGCTGATAAGCTGTTCTTAATCACAGACAGCTGGCAATGTGCGTGCAACCAAGGACTCCAGGTGCCCTCTAAGGCTGCTGGGAAGTGTAGCCTTTGCTTCCCACAGCTCCCAAAGAGCTTCATCATGCAAAATGTAACACCCCACGTCTGCTTGATCCTCTATTATTGACAATGTCGCCCCGCTAAATGGGGGCATGCACGCCTGGTGGACGATTATGCTAGCAGGAGAGAGCTTCCGGTGAACTTGTGCTGTAGTGGACTATTTCGACAGCATATTGAAGCCATGAATTATGAAAATGGGTTGTCTACTTTTACAAACTTTGACAAATTATGATGGTGTTCCATTTGCTTTTTGTTGACTGTACTGTGAAGTAAATTTTGACGTGATGAAACGATCTGTAAAAGGAAAAAATGTAAAATGAAGTTTGTAAGAAACTAATATATTTTTACAATAAAAATAAAATAAAAAAGTCTGGTTCCCTTCTTTCTGTATTTAGGCTTGTCTGCTGTCTTTCTCACTGAAGAAGGCCAGAGACGATAACTCCAGGTAGGCCTCTCTTGCAGTGTCCTTATATTATCCAAAATGGGTCCAAAAGGAAAGCAGTATATCCCATTCTCCTTGTTGTTGCTATCAATTGTCCTTTCTCTCCTTGTTTCAATCAACCTATCAGTGAGAGAACGAGTGCGTCCAGAATCTATTGGTCTGAACTTATATAGAGCAGAAATGACTGTGTGTATCCCTTGTCTAATCTAATTGGTCAGTTTATGTGATGGGCAGTATTCCAAAAGTGACATCACACCAAACCAACCCCTCTGTACTCATTGGGCATATTAATGAAAAGGGGAGTCCAATGCAAGTGACTTCTTAACCCAGTTTCCCTCCCACCTGATGTTATGTCATCTTGGAGATTTTGACATTAAACAATTGGAACTTTCTAAAACATCATATTCCACACATTAACTCACGTTAATAATCAGTTCATCAGAGGATTACTCTCACTTAAACAAATCAAATGATGTGATTCTCATCTCGGCACGACATGAGATCGGTGTGTCACTAATTTTCTTGTTTTACCCTCTGATATTTTTATACACAAATTCAATTCCCAGCTCAGAATAACGGGCTTACTGGCACGAATGCTACAAAGTTTGACTCAGGGTACAGGGGGCTTCACCTTAGCGTTGCCATGGACCAAAGTGACACGCTGGAGGATGCTCAATGAGGTACTAGGTCCCTGTTCAATTTGCTGTTGGAGTTAGGCAATCGGGGGAGAGGGTGAGATACGATGGGGGAAAGAACAAGGAAGGTGAGGCTGGGGGAATCCACGCGATGCTGGGGAGCTTCGAAGCAGAAAAACGAAATAAAATGCAGAGATTACCGGGTGCAGGGGGCCTCACCTTAGCGTTGCCAGGGACCAAAAGTCCATAATAACGTCTGATACCAACAAGCATAAATTATACTCATATAGAATATACATACTCCCCACCATCCAAACAGGGCCCAGCACCTACAGCTGTCCGGCCTACCAACCCCACAGAAAAACCTGTATGCTAGCAGGTTCAACATAACCCACCCCTCTACAAGCAACACCACATCTTTCACCCGTCCTCTCCCCAGACCCATCATCCTTAAGGCACCACAACCATACTGGGTGTAAGTTAATTCGCTACCACACCCTTTTCCCATCTCCCAAATAGTATACACTTTACAGCAGCTGCAAGTCCAAGCAGGCCTTGAGTACATCCCAAACTTTGTGCCAAACACTGTACTGATAAACACTGTTCTCCATATGACTCAGAGACAAGGCCACATCTCTCTGCCCTGAACCGCCTTCGCATCACCCTCTAATCTCCCAACCTCAGTCCAAACTGTGCCTTCCACGCCATTGCTATCACACATTTTGCCCGTACGAGACCCAACTCTACCACTCTGTTTAGTGCCTTACCGCGTCTCCCTCTATGCTAGGCAACAGCCCCAACAAACACTGCTTTGACCGTCGGCTGGAATACCAATCCAAATATTTGTTCCTGAACTGCTTCCCAAAATTCTGTCACTCGATCGCACATCCACCACATGTGTAAACACAACCCTAGTGCCCCTTTTCACCTCCAACAATTTGGGTTAGTGCCCAGAGACACCAGAGTGATGTATGCATACCTCACTATTTTGTATTGGATATAATGAAACCTAACATTCCTAGTCACTTGTTTTGTATGCGACAAGACTCTGCACCATTCCCTGTCCGTAACCGTTCCCATATATCTCCTTCCCATTTTGTCCTCAAGGCCTCCGCCTGTCTTCACTATAGATGTCTCCCACTAGACCCCACGCCCCACTCACCCAATACCACTCCCCCCTTTCTGGTTAAGTGCATACCCTAATCTATTGCAAGTGAGGAGCATTGCCAGCATTAACTGTATCTTCTGCCGAGTCAGTTTAGTAGCCTGCCACCATGCCCGGATAACTCTGCTCACTGGCGTCAGAAGCTGCGTCAGGTCCTTTACCCACCCTCCGAGCAACTCCAGTAATCTCCTTGAGGCAGATTCCACCTTAATCCAGTCAGTGACTCGGTCCGCATGTAGCACAATGAACCAGTCCACCATATGCTGGAACACAGATAATCAGTAATAGGACGTAAAGTCTGGTGCCCAAACAACCTCTTTATCAGCTGGTAACTGCAAAGTAACCAATGCTATCCTTGGTGAGCCCACTTCCAAAGCAGTAGTGATAACATTCTGTGAAGCGCTGTGAAGCAGGAAGTGGGTTTAGACATAGGCAACACCTGAAACACATACAGCCGCTTTGGAAGCAGAATCATCTTTACCAGTGCCACCTGCTCCATCAATGAGAGAGGGAACCTTTCCCAGAATTCTGACAGTTTGCCAAAAGTGGCCACTGCCCGCTCCACGTTCCTCTGATACACCCAATCCCAATTTGCAATTACCAAGATACTGATATACGGAAACCCCCCTTCTAGAATCTCCTTCTGGAAATGCGAGAGCTAGTCCCCCACCCCTCCAGGCAAAGTGTAAATTGCGGATTTGGAATTATGTATCACCAGCCCTCATTGTATCCCAAAGTCCTCCACAGTGGCCATGGACTGTCCCAAGTTTGCAGGAGGATCGCCAACATACAAAAGGACGTTGTCTGCAGATAAGGACACGCAATGCCTCACCCCCCATCCACAATCCCACCACTTCATGCCTCTTCAGATAGACCTGTGCTAGAGGTTCAATGACTAGTGCAAAAATCATCAAAGACAGCGGGCACCCTTGTCGCGTGCCATGCCTCACTCACCACAGACTCGAGATAACCCTGTTAACTTGCACCCTTGAAGTTGAGCCTTTATACAAAAGCCGCGGCTAGTCGACAAACTGGACCCACAGTCCCATCTTGCCCAGTACCATCCATTAGAAGTCCCAGATGACCGAGTCAAATGCCTTGTACAAATCCAAGCTGACCACTGCCAACATCTCAGCATATTCCCTATATTTATTCAGGATCAAGAATAATCGTCTCAGATTCTTCAAAGTAGACCTGCCCGTAACAAAACCCGTTTTGTCTGGGTGGACCAAGCCCTGCAAAATTGGATTCATTCGGGTGAGTGCATCTTCCCTAGTGCTGTTTCGCTCCTCTGCCTTACTGCCTGGATTAACTATCCAGCAGTGAACCCGACCTCGCTTCTTCCTGGCTAACGTGAAGCTTCAACTTGCTTTGGACTCTTAATAACGGCATATACTTAAGGTTAACACACCAGACTTTGCAAGTTGTGATATTAAGAAACCGGACTTTTAAAACTGCGTTTTTTTAAAATTTCAGTGTATAGGCCACGCCCACTTTTCTCCCGGCGTGCTTATCAAGAAGGGGGCGCGCGCATCTGCATGCACGCATTCGGTTGAGTGCATCTCTGCGAGTGCTGTTTTGCTGTTCCGCGGTTCAGCAGTGCCGTGTGCACTTACCCTTCCTGGCTGTTACACATCTCCAGTTTTTTTGCCCCTTGTTACTCTGTGGTGCTCGTTGTTAAGGCCACGCATTTGAGACATGGCTGCCTACACTTTAAAAACCAATATGCCGCTGAAAGCAGCGAGTGTTACTTCTGGAGTCGATTTGACCACACTACCACCCCTGGATAAAGGGGACGCTATTATACTTAAAAGCATCGACATGAAGCAATCAAGTGTCCAAACCATCCAATACAAATCAGCAGGACCAGACATCCGTCCGTTTTGCCGCACAAACAAGAGCGGTCTTATCTCCCTGATGAGTGGTAGATTACAAGGCTTGACTTCAACTAAATTACCAAAGCAGGATGCGCCTTTGAATGTGACTATGCTTCAGCCTTTGACTGACACTGCAATGTCGGCCTGTGCTACACCTGTGTCGATTGACCCTAATTTAGAATTGTATTCAACTCCTGAGGCTGCCACACCAGTGGGCGGGCACGACTCCTCCGCCCACTGGTTCGTGCAGTCGACTCGTCCTCTTTACCGTTATTGTATTCCCAGGCCGTGCAAATGGCGTTACTTCTGCAAATCATCTCGCCTGCCTCTCTTTTCTATTCTTTGCCTCATGTGCCAGCAAAATTACAGTCTAATGCTGCTGGCCTTTCGCAGTCTCCTTCTCTGGTGAAACCCGGATGGACAAGGCTGTCAACAAATCTCTCAAATTCCCCCATTTTGTACCCAGAAATGTGCAATCAACCAGTAATGCAGTCCTCATTTTCACATCTGCAGCTTAATTCGCAAAGCCAACACTGTGCCCATCATTGGGCTTTACTCATCCACCTCATTTACTACATGAATCAGTTTTGTATGCTATTAACACAAGCATCTATAGCCTGGTTAAATTACATGAGAACATGGACAAAAACATGGACTCTCACAATATATTATTGTCTATACTGTCTGCTAAAGTTGACTGGGTGGCTGCAGAACTAACTTCTCGCCCTGTCCATCACAAATGTCAAGACCCTGTTACTCTTAATACAGTGATAGGACCCCAAACTGAGAATCCTTTAATGTTAATTATTGAAATTGAGGAGACTCTCCCGCCGCTTGAACCGAGTGAAGGCTCGAATTTGGTGCTTGTGCCTTGGATTGATAGCATTGCCTCGGTTGAATCACTATCTTCTGGTCTGGAGCAGCCCCTGCCAGGGACTGGTCCACTAACCATAGAGGAAATGGCCTCTTCACAGGTGTTTGATCTCTTTCATCCAGTTCCACGCAAGAAGAAAGCAAAAAAACAAAATATTATCTCACAAGCAAAAATCTCACATTTTTTTTAAATCAATCAACTTCAAAGAAGTCTGTCAACCTGAGAACTAAAAGCTTTATTAACGTCCTGACCACTCTGTTTGCACTTACCTTCCCTCAACCACCATAGACTGCATCATTTTCAGCCCTGCAGCCTCTCTGACCATATAAGGACCCCCGAGATTAGGAGGAAAAGGTAGTTCTAATAACCCTACCCTTCCGTTTCGCTCCCACCTTCCCCAACCCGTGATCATCTAGGTCTGACTCTTGCAAAACAGCCACATCTACTTTACATCCAACTAAATACGAGTTAACCATGCTCCTCTTCAGTACATTGTGCATTCCCTGCACATTCCAACTAATTACATTTAGAGCAACCGTCAATTTGACCCCTACCATTCAACGCCCACCCTTCCAAAGATGCAAACATTGTCAAGGTCACCATATGCATGAAATAGTAACTTGGAACCAAAAAAGATCCATTGCATTTTTTCCCTCCCCACTCTCCACCCCAGAACCGCAAACCCCCAACAGCGGATGCACCCGAACCTCCTTCCTCAAATGCCTAAACAAACCCACCCTGAATAAACCTCAAACTGAGATTCTGCCGTGAGTACCCAAGCCTGAGCTGAGCATGGTCAAATGCAAGGGCAAGAGGCTGAACACTAGGGTGAGCCACTCCCCACCACCACCAGAGAACCCCCCCTTCCCAACACCACCCCTTCTCCACAATCAGATAAAACAAAACACTATAACCCCCACTCCAGCCTGGCACCCTATGAATTTCCAACCAACCGTCGAATGCCACCCACCAAGGTGTAGGAGCCATGCCCCCAGTCCTATGGGCAGTACATCACACCAAGACCTCCCACCGATAGCCTGCACATTCACAACCAAAGAGCCATCCCAGCAAGCCTCCCTCCCTCATATACACCAACCAGTCACTTCATGTCCCCACTATCGCCTGGCCTGGAAGATCCACTGGACCATCCTCCAAATCAGGGTTATCTCCCCCCATCCCTGAGTTTCAACCTCTCCCTCTGAGCCAGCGTGTCATCCTTGCCCACAGAAGTCCACCTGGTTGACATTTCAGCAGTCGCATGCACAGCAGGATGGGGAGAGGCCCCCCGGATCAGACCAGATGTGTCCCCGCCCCCATTCTTTGCCCCATTTCCACCCGGCAGTCGGACGTCCAGCTAGTCCCAAACCTCACCTGGTTTGTGAAAGAAGAAAGTGTGTCCATTAGCCAACACATTCACTTTGGTAGGGTAAAACATATATCTATGCCCCAGTTCCCTCAGCATCCTCCTCACTGCGTCATATGACTTGCGCTGCCTTTGCACCTCCTGGATAAAGTCTGGGAAAACTGTAGTCCTTGCACCACCCACAGTGTAGACTGAGCATCACATAGCATCTTGAAGGATAGCATCCCTGTCCCAGAAATTCATCAGCTTCGCCACAATGACCCGTGGGGGTGCCCCTACAGGTGGTCTCCTACCTGGCACCCTGTACCCCCTCTCAATTGAGAACCACATTGAGAGGCGCTACAATTTTAAGGTGTCTATGTAAAGCTTCTCCAAAAACATCTCCATGCTTGGGCCTTCCTCCCCTTCCGCAACTCAAAAGATCCTAACATTACTGCGCCTGGAGCGGCCCTATGCGTCCTCTGCCCTTCCAACAATCTAGTAGACGCTGCGAGAACATTGAGCCCTGACTGCAGCACCATCACTGTGTCCTCCACGTCCCCTACTCTTCTTTCCACCTCAGTCACCCTCTCTCTCCCACCTTCTTCAGATCCATCCTGATCAGGGAGAACTCAACGGACACTGTTTGCACCTTATTATTCAGGGAAGATCTGGACTCCTGAATTACCTCCAGCAACCGTCCCATTGTAATGGTGCCTTTCGTTGCCACAGGGTCTCCGCTCACCTCCGTAGTTGGTTGCTTCTGCTGCTGGCCCTTGGCCATTTTGTGACCATCTGCCTCCAAGGGTTCAGCATCAACACACCAACCTTCACACCTCAGGGAGCCTACCAACAGGATAGGTTATCACCTGTGTACAGCTCCAGACTTCCAAACCTCTTCATCGGCACTTCTGGTTTTCCGTGATGGGACCCAGGCAGAGCAGCGCTGCCCCTTTGCCAGCTACACTCCCTTCCTCATAAATCCAAACGGCGGCACAGCATGGCCAAAACAGGCTGCTCCCCCGCCTGCCGTTTCTTAACAGAACACGTAGGACCTGCAAGCCGACCCACACAGCCCTCCTCCACCTGCGGCTCCTGCCTGTGCTTGATGCTGGATAAGCCCTCACAGCCTCTCTGCAGTGTACACAATGGTAGGCCCAGCTGCCTCTCTGCTTCATGCTCCACTCCAATAGGCTCCTGGACGCGCCAGCACACCTGGCAGGACAGCCCCTGTGCCCACCTTCCATGGGACATTAGCCACCGCTGCCGCTCTGCAGCACACACCAATGTCTGGGCTCCAGGCGATACTCCACCGCCTTACAAACAGTGCCCCGACATGACTAGACCCTCAGCGCCAACGTTCGCACCTTCAAAGGGCGCGATTCAGCTAGTTTAGGCACTCAGTTCCTGCAGCAAGCCCTCAGTGTCCCTCCAAAATCGCTCTAACATAG
This sequence comes from Ambystoma mexicanum, assembly GCF_040938575.1. NCBI lineage: Eukaryota > Metazoa > Chordata > Amphibia > Caudata > Ambystomatidae > Ambystoma > Ambystoma mexicanum. The sequence continues at coordinate 1,340,778,223 of NC_090921.1, read as the reverse complement.
AATATAGCCAGGATATTTAAGGGTTTCAGGGGATATTCTCGGTGGCGACACAGAGCTCAAAGAGACGCGCCCATCTTGGTTGGACTCTCCGGCACCCTCCTGAACTTGACTTTAAAGAAGGAATAATAATAGTTTGTTACAACAAAGGGCTGGACATAAAATATTTACATGCAATTATTATCACCCAACCGAAGTTGGTACTCATTTATCAGCCAAGGAAGAATGATGGGCTGAGTTGGTTTGGGCAGGATTTGAACCTGTGACTTGCAGATCACATACACAGATCTCGGTAGCGAGTTATGAACCTGCTGCGCTACCTTACCAGCTAAGCAGTTAGATCAACTGCATGTTTCTGTGATGGGATAACGTTTGAGGAATATTCTTTGTAGATCTTAAAAATCTCAGAGGATTGCTTGAGTGCTTGGACTTTGTTTTTCCCAATTATTGTGGGATAATGGCCATTAAAATGCCTTGCATATTCTGCCTTCTCTTCTTTGTCCTGGGTTTTTTGCCACCGTTTTTCATGATTGATTAGTGTGAGTGCTACATCTTAACACTTATTAGCACCCAGGAATGGGTGTGCAACCAATCAGGTTGCTCGAAGCGCAGGCTGTATCTATCAATGCAGGCCCATGTAACGGGCCACCTGATGGCTGCTTCCCCGCCTTCCCTTCCCTTCCTTTCTCTATTTTAAGCCTTCCCCTAACTTACCCTCTTAGCGCAGCAGCAGCACACGCTGCTGCTGCTTCCTCCCAGTGTCCTCTGTGACCGCCATGGAAATGAAAGAGGGGCTCTGTACGGAGCCCTGTCTTCCAGGTCCATGGCGGATATATTTAGTGAGTATTTAGGTTGAATGTGGCGTCCCGTTCATTCAAATTAAATATGAAATACTTTGCTCTCAGCACCCCGGGTTAGCGGATAGGCAGTCCGGGGTGCTAAGAGCGTTACTATCCTCTCCAGCGTGCTGGATCAGGTGGTATCGGCCCAGGTTACAGGTTGTAGGTAGAGTAGCAAGGGCATTTAACGAGCGTCCCTGGGCCGATCCGGCCCACCGGATTGGGTAGTACCGCTTAATTGTTGCCTTCTGTGTGTGGTTTGTGTTTTTAGAGATGATGGGAGCGAGATGTAAAGTGTTCTGGTGGTCTCCTCCTGCAGGTTATAAAGTGGTCCTTCAGGGGGTAGTTTTGGAATAGGTTGGGTAGATACTATTTGACATTTGTGGGTGAGCCTGCTTCATTGGTATGACTATCCCCTGAGTGGAAGTTTCTTAGGTGTTGTTTGTTGGTTCTGCAGAGTATAGTGAGGATACGTTTGTGATCGATCCTCGGTAGAGGAGTGATTCTGGGCTCAAAGAGAGGACTGTTTATAGAAAGAATGGTGTTCAGCATATGTCCTCCCACCTGGGTGGTGGATGTTGGCCATAGTCAGAGGCTCCATCTGTCCACATAGTCCATAAATAACAAAATCTCCCACGTATACAGAGAAAAATAACAATTGGTTTGACACAATGCAAAGGCAAATTAACAAGGGGGGACTCTGGGTAAGTCTCTTGTAACCAGGACTAATGTCAGGCAGAGGGACTCCCAGGACCCCCCCTTGTTAATTTGCATATTTAAGCAACTTTGGGTCTTGCCCTAAGTTACTAGGGGAATCCAGACGTGGACCCCTTGCTCACTATTCTCAGAGAGGCCCTGATGAAGTCCAACCAGACCGAAACACGTGTCTGGGGTTTCTGTTGGTACTCTTGTTCAGAGGAGAATTGCCTAGCATTTCGGTGCTGGACTGCCCCAGGGCAGGACAAAGACTGATATGTTTGGGATATTTCTTCTCTGTGAAAGATAGTGAGCTAAAGACTCTGGGTAAGTCTCTTGTAACCAGGACTAATGTCTGGCAGAGGGACTCCCAGGACCCCCCTTGTTAATTTACAATGCAAAGGCGACAAAAGTAAACTCCTGTCTCTAGTGGAAAGTGATCTGGGTAAAGATGACAGATGCAGACGTCGGTGTGGAATATAAAAAAAACTGCTAGAAAATAAGAAATACATTTACGAAGAAGATAAGTTCAGTTCTCTAAAAAAATGATGTGTCCTCAAAGAATACCACAGCTTCTCGTCAATTGGTTTCTGCAGCAGTCCCACTGCATGTCGAATCTGCGATTGCTGTATCACCGAACATTTGTGGTATCATCATTTTAGCAATCTTTCTAAAGAGGATAGGGCACATTTTATTAATATTGACGGGTCAATAGCAGATTTGTTAGAACAGGCTCCAGTTTTGAAAGCTCTTTCATAAATAAAGTAAAACCAGCGCTAGAGGCTAAAAGAAGAAGCAGAGCCCAAGAGATCAGCCCATTGCTTTGGATTCCGTATATATCACCCTGGTACGCAATGCACTTATATCATGGCATATGACGCTTAAATCTTGAAAAACTACTGTTCCATACGACTGGTAGACTGTACAAGTAAGATCTATTGGAACGTTGAATTAAATCGAGGTGGGTGCAGGAAAATAAGATGTTGAGTAAATGGCAACTGGGTTTCCAAAAGGGCCGTAGTACTATAGATCAGACCTTTAGACTTTTTTCACTAATTCACAAATACACTTCTGCGCAAAAGAAGTGTTTATATGTACTGTTTTAGATCTTAAACTGCATTTGACAGCATCCCTAATGTGGTACTGTGGAATCATCTCTGATCCTATAATAACATACCCATTGAACTCCTGGTGAATCTGTATTACAAAAACACAGATGGCCACTTTGTTATATCTTAATGCTTATGCACGCTTGCTAAACAGTCATAAGTTTAGTATCCCACTTTACATAAATGACAAAGTTTTAATCTCAAAAACTCAACCAGACCTGAAAATCCAATTGACAAAATGTTTCTATTTCTCCAACCATAAAGGCCTTGAGATTGACAGTGGCAAAACACAAATGATGGTCAACAGGCCGAAACAACCAGTTACCTCCTCTCCCTGTGTTGCTCAAGCTTGTTTGATGTTTCCCTTAGTCTGTGACCATTGTGCTCTCGTTTGTATGTAAAGCACAGACTTTTCTCCATCTCTGTCTTTTCAGTTTCTCTCTGTTACTTTTTTGTTTTCACTATTATGCAGTGCCTAAGCACCACCTATAAGGCAAAACTATTGCATTGCAATACATATAGGAGCAGGGAGATGTGATTAAAAAGAGATACACAGCTAGTGAGTGTTGTTTGGCTATTTACCCACTTGAAGGCATCATGAAGCAAGACACAGACAACAGATTCAAAGTTTAAAACAAATAGGTTTATTAAAGCAAATGTCAGTATGGTATAAGGCCTAACTTGCTCTTTGCTAAGGTGGGATTTCCCTACCTGAACGAAACTAAGGAAAGTTTGGGTCAAAGAGCGCAACTTAAAAGTCTGTCTGTGTCCAAAACCTGTCCTTGCCCTCACAACTAAAGCTAAACCATGTCTAGGGATGTCAATAATAAAAGAGATGATCCACACAAAGTTCTGAGCTTCTTCCAGCTCTTACCTTCCTTTTCAGCTCCCCTTCCCCAAGTTCAAGAATGTTCCACAAAAATCTCACGATGACCTTTCTCAAGTTCAATGCAACACAGTTCCACACAATCCTCTGGGGCTCCCCTCCCCAAGGTTAAAGCACAACAGTTCAAAAGAAAAGGATCTTGGGGCTCTGTCCTCAAGACTGCATTTGCAGTACATCTGGTCTCAGGGTTCCCTTTCCCAAGACTTCAACGTAGCACCTGATATTTGCTTCAGTCTTTCACAGTTCAACACAACTCTAGGTCAACCTGAACCTGGATTACATCACCAGTACACTTACAGTGCTTCTCCTTAGTTTGTTTCACGACATACAGTTTCTTGAGGGTTCACAGTTCACAATACTTCTCTTCACTGTTAACTCCTAACAAGAGCACCATCTGGTTGGTGTTCTTTTCGCCAACTTATTTTTACCTGTTCAGTAATGCCTTTGGCTTTCACAATTTAGGGCTTACTGGTCTAGGTGCAGTTGTCGGACTACGCGGTCCACCCATCACAGGTCGCGCAACCAGGAACCCTAGGCTCTTCAGCCCACACAGGTTCTTCTGCACCTGCCACTGTGCACAGATTCACCTTCACTTATGTTCTCCTTGTTTGCCTCTTGGCTTTGTATGTAGCTTTACACTCTCCTGGTTAGCCGCTTGGCTTGGCCACAACGTGTCACACACATCTTGTCAGTCTTTGGCCTTGCCACACAGCATTCACATATAAAGTTCACTTAATGGTGGTCTTACTCATGCCCCACCTTCTTGTTGCACTCTTTAACACGTCCGCTCTTTTTCGTAAGTTGCTTTCAAATGAGCACGTTCCCCTTTAACTTTCATCAGCTACTCGCGTCACCCATAAAGTTTTATTCAGTTTGTTCATCAATGTGATTTGTTTCCGATTTTCATTCAGTTCAATATTCAATGTACTTAAATCAGCTTGGTTTCAAGTTTTCATTCATATGCCACTTTTTGACTTATGCGCAGCCCGCTAGGAGCGCACTGGCTTTTGAGTGGCTTTCCCTCAGCGTTCCACTCTGGTGGCTCCTGCTGCTTCCTTTCTGCTTATCAGGCCGGCGGGCCGGCCTCTGCGAGCCCGGCTCGCACGCCGGATTCTGGCTTGCACACGCCGGCAACTCGACTACTTTTACTTAGACGCAGAGGTCGTCCTCTATCATTCCTGCTTGATCGCAGCCCCGGCTGCTTGTTCTTCAACACAAAGGCTCCCACACCTGCTGCAGCCTAACAGCTCAACTCGCCTTGGGCTCTACAGATCCTCTGGGATGTCGGTCGGCATCCTGGCTCCTCCTCAGGCCTCACCACGGCTCTCTCCTTCCAGAAACGGTCCCCTGCTGATCTCTCCCACACAGGCCTCCCTGTTGCTCCCTTTGCTGTTCCACTGGTCTCCCTTTATACACCTGCAACCACTTGACAGGTTGCAGCTGTGGGATCTCAATTGGACTTTCCTGATGACTATAATTAAAGGGACATGCCTGACCCTCACAGTACTCTGCAGGCATCTTCCTCGTCCCACTACTAGAGTAGTGAAATGGGTTTTTAGTGTTCATTACTATCGCCTCTTCCTCGTCCCAGTACTGTCAAAGGTAGCATGTGGGGAAATGATGGGAGCTTGTTTACAGAAGCCTATAAAGGCTGGGGGAGGGTTACGCTGGTCTTCAATAGGGAAACAGGAACACCATGTCTCGCCTGTGGGCACCCCACTCCCAGTCCCCAAGGACCCTCCACCCAGGTGATTCTACCTCGCTTCTCCACCCCAAGGGTCAGGATTCAACAAAAATGATGGCCTTTCCCTGGCCACCTGAGAAGAGGATTCAGGGGGAGTAGGAGTGAGGATACCCTAAGGTTTCTCACACCACCCAATGACTGACCATTGTAATGTGCTTGCCTATGGCTATTCCCACCTACTGCATGACACATGCGTACTAAATACATCAGGGGTCATTCCGAGTTGGGTGGTAGGGGCTTAACGGCACCGTTAAGGATGGCGGTGCTGTTAAGCCCCTACCGCCCTATTCCGAGGTCCCTTAGCGGGTCCCAGCAGGAACGGCTGGTCTGACCAGCCTTTCTTAGCGGGACCCGTTAAGGGACCTTGGAGCTAATAACGGGCCTGCAATTTGTTGGCCCGTTATTAGCGCCTTCCCCATTCCCATTGAGCCCTATCGGGGCTCAATGGGAATGGGGAATGGTTTACTGAATGGGGACTTACCGGGTCCTCCAAGGTCGGAATGATCCGGTAAGTCCCCATTCAGTGAGACCGGACCCAGGTTTGGAGGCAGCCATGGCGCTAATAGTGCCATGGCTACAGTCAAACTCGTAATGCCCCCCTTTTGAGCTAGCTGTATCAAGCACTAACATAACACGTTGTGCTGTATAGTGCCTACCAGTGTTATTTCCTAGCAGACTTCTGGGAATGCCTTAATTACAGCTGTAAATGTACCGCTGGTGTAATAAACATGTCTTACCAAGTGTCCTCACATCTGTTCATTGAACTGAATTACTGTTTAAAAAAAGCATGGCTCAATTTTGCCATATGTTAAAGTATTTGGTAGGCATTTGCCAGGCAGTGCTATCATATGCCCAGGTGTTCACGTGTTTTCCAGATGTCACAATCTTTTGGCAGGTAGTACCACTATGGCAGTGTCTGGCAAATGCCTATTTCATATCTACAAAAATCCCAAACTATTTTTTCACATCTCCTCCGATCAAAACAAGGGTTGTTATTCCGTTTTCTTGGTTTCTTGCCCCAAGTGATTTCCACTTTTTGCAATTGTTACATTACATGGTGTTTGCATATCGCCGTATTAGTACATCCAGACCTTTAGCCATGATATAAAATAATGAAAGAATACGTGCCAACAAACAGTGAACTGCTGAGTACATTACAGCAAGTAATGATCCTTTTTCCCCTTGTTCTACTTCAGTGTCCGGTGCAGGGACACTAATTAGAGGGTGTGCGATTATGAAAATTAACATTACGACACTGGCGTGACAGGGGCCCCTGCAGCCCCTGCGGTGCGGGGGCCCCACCAGCACATGTCCTGGGAGGGGCCCCCATTGGAGGAAAAAAAAATTTTACAAACATTTTTTTTTTCTTTTTGAATTTACTCTGCATTCATAAACAAATGATTTCTGTAACAGAAATCACTTCTTTATGAAGGCAGAGAAACTACAAAAAGAAACATTCTTTTTGAAGTCTGAGGGCACAGCCCTCCCGATGGCATGGAAGACCCTAAGCTGGATGTCTCCATGTCATGGGGTGAGGGGAGCCCTATGACTTCAAAAAGAAAGTCACTCTGCCTTCACAAAGAAAGTATTTCCGTTATGGTTCGCTTCTTAACAGAAATAATTTCTTTATGAAGACAGAGTGACTTAAAAAAGAAACAATGGGCCTCATTACGGGTTTGGCGATAACCGTGCCGGTGCTACCGGCAGGTTGCCGCCAGACCCGTAATAATTTACTGGTGCCCGACGGTGATTACAACCCCAGCGGTCCGGGAAGTCAGGCGCCGGCAAATGGTAAGTCCCCATTTCCAAAGGACTCTATGGGAATGGGGACCACAGAAGCACCAGCACGTTAATAACGGTGCTGGTGCTTCTGTGAAAATTCTGCGGGTGGGTGCCGTTCTGCCCGGCAGGTCTGACCTGCCTGGCGGGATGGCAACCGCCCGCAGAGCTGAATTATGCCGGTCCGGAAACAGCATAGTTTCCAGGCCGGCATAGTTGTAATGAGGCCCAATTTCTTTTTGAGGTATTAGGGCTCCCCTCAACCCCATGACATGTGCATGTGTGAGAGTGTGGTGAAAGGGTGCACACTTAAATGTACGGGTGTCTGCCTGAGCGAACCTGTATGGGGAAAGGGTGCACACTTAAATGTATAGGTGGCCGACTGTGTGAGTGTATAGTGAAAGGGTGCACACTTAAATGTATGGGTGGGTGCCTGGGTGTGTGTGCCTGTATGGTGAAAGGGTGCACACTTAAATGTACGGGTGGCTACCTGGGTGTGCCTGTATGGTGAAAGGGTGCACACTTAAATGTATGGATGGCTGCCTGGGTGTGCCTATAGGGTTAAAGAATGCAAACTTAAATGTATGGATGGCTGGGTGAGCGTGTGTGTATATGGTGAATGGTGTGTGTGCTTGCGTTCAGGGGCACAACAAAACCTACATTTCGGGGGCTAACCCTTCAGATGTTGGGAGAGGCGCTAACGTCATTTGCGGTGGGGGAGGGGCAAACTTATTTGTTTGGGGGCATCTCATTTCTTTATGCATTTTAATGAGACTATGCTTGTGCAGCTTCAATGTTACAAGCAGTTAACTATCTCCTTTAAGGTTGAAAGCACCCACTTATGGACTGCTGTGAGAATCAGTGGTCTCCTGTTCCCCCTCTACCCTTCCAATCACTCCCCTGGCATGCAAGTATTAAACCCACATCACGATTTCAATTGCCTAAAAAATGTGGCATTTGAATGCAGGTACTAATAGTGAAATGCTTTATGTTAGTAATTGCTGGGCTCTTATTAACATCGAAACCCAGGTGCCATTTAACATCTGTGTCCTGTTCTGTCTGGCAACTGCTCTGAAGGTCACTCAGGTCGAGACAACATAGCCCAAAATTTCAGGGGCTCGGGGGGAGTGCTGAATCCCAGTCAACTCAATGGTGTTGCACCAATACTTGTGTTTAATGCCTTGATTACTCATTACTCCTAGCCCTATTCTTCATCGTCCCAGTGTGTATGAGACAGTACTTGTGTATAAGGCACGCTGCCTCATACACAAGTACTTGGGTGAGGTGGAGGTACATGGAGGTAATGCCTGACATAGCTACCTTTAATCTTCATTACTCCTAGTCCCACTTTTCCTCATCCCAGTACTTACCTATGAGGCAAAGAGCCTCATACGTAAGCTCTGGGACAAGGAAGAGGGACGTGAAGTTCATTCTGGACCCAGGAGCTGATTTTGAAGGTTGGGGTACGGTTGGGATCGAGAGGGGATGTGTGGGGGGCAGGATTGTGCAACAAATCATAATGGCTCTCCATGTCCAGACTAAGCAGGCATGATGTGTGGTATTAGTGGCTAGAGAGGCATTTTGGTGCAGCCAGTCTAGTCATTCCTCAGTTTGGTATCACTTTTTTTAACTGGGCATTTCTGATAAAGCAGTCCTGCTAAGTGAATTACCTGGCTGGCTAGACTGACATTTGTGTGCTGCCAGTCTAGCCATTTCTTACTGCAGCATTGTATATTTTTCTGGGCATCTGTGATCATATTATATGATATAAGTCATTTATAACGCACCTGTACTCAGGTGTTTCTAGGCGCGACAAGACAAGTGAGGGAAGATAGAGGGAGGACAAGACAAACGATCTTACTAGGTCTTGTGTCATTCAGATTGTGCAAGTGCGAGAATGAGAAGTGCAAGGGGAAAGGGAGGGGGGAAGTGCAAAGGAGAGGGGAGGGAAAAACAGGACAGCAATGCTCTGCTGAGTAAGTGCAGCCCGGGCAGCGGGGCTCTGGATAGTTCAAGGAGAACAAGGGACTGTAGGGTTACAGTTACAGCCCCTAAGTGCGTGGTAGGCCCAGAGGCAGTGCAGGGGTGACTGATCAAGAAAGAGTCTGGACTCAGTGAGACTCTGAGGGTAGCCAAGCAACCAGTCGGTGCAGCAGACAGGTAGGTCGGGTAGGCCAGCAGGGGAGGGAGAGAGAGAAAGCAGAGAAGAAGAAAGCTTTGAGCTGCTTCCGGACCATCAGGCGGTCCGGCTCAAGTTTAAGAGGGGCAGGGAGGCTATTCCAGAGGGAGGCACCTGCAGAGGAGAGAGATCTACCCCCCACCCTCTGCCTGGAGAAGCATATAAACCTTAGAGAGTTGTAGGTAGCTGAGCGAAGGGCTCGAGAAGGAAGATATTTTGGAAAAGAGTGTTGGATGTAGTGCGGGCCCCAGGCCCAGGAAGCCTTGTGGACAATGCAAAGGGTCTTTAACTTGATCCTTGCAGCAAGTGGGAGCCAGTGGAGAGATTTCAGGGCTGGAGAGGTACGATCCCTGGGCTTCAGGCCAAGGATACGTCTCGCAGTCCTGTTCTGGATTAGTTGCAGAGGGTGGACAGTAGAGGAAGGCAGATTGATAAAGTGGCTGTTGCTGTAGTCCAGACTAGAGAGAACCAGGGCTCTGGCGACAGTGAGCTTCTGGGGGAAAGTGAGAAAGGAAGAGTCCCTTTGAGGAGGTGCAGCTGATAGTGGGACTTCTTGGCGACGTCCGAGATGTGAGGAGAGAAAGAGAGAGTGGAGTCAAAGATGACACCAAGGTTGTTTGCCTCACAGGAAGGCGAAGGAAGAGGGCCCAAGGCGGGCGGCCAGAGTGAGAGAGGGAAAGCAGGTGCAGGAGTCCAAATGAGAAGGATCTTCATCTTAGTGACATTAAGGCAGAGATCATTGGAGGCACAACAATCCTGAATCGCGGATAGACAGTCAGGAATGAGCGAGAAAGGAGAGGAGTCTGAGGGGAGCCTGAAGGAAAGAGGAGTGTCATCCGCATAACACTGAAAGTTAGAGGAGAAGGTAGAGATCAGGTGGGGCAAAGGGGCCAAGTAGAAGTTGAAAAACCAGGGTGAGAGGATGGAGCGGAGAGAAAGGGACCAAATTGGACCTGGGAGGGGCTGTCCAAGGGGAAGGAGGTCAGCCACTCAAGGGACTGATCAGTGATGCCCAGGTTCTCATGGAGTCGATTGATCAGGATGGATCAGGATGGCGTGGTTGACTGTGTCGAAAGCAGAGGAAAGATCAAGGAGGATGAGGACAGAAGGAATGCTGGAATCAAGGTTAGAGAGCAGATCTTCACAGGTGTTCAGGAGAGCAGTTTCCGTGACTCTGTCAGCTCTGAAGCCAGACTGTAGGTCATGGAGACAACCAACAGATTCCGTGTGGAGGGTAAACTGGGAGATGGCCAGCTTTTCCAACAGTTTGCCCAGGAAAGGGGTGATGGAGATTGGGCGATAGTTTGCTGGGCAGGCAGGATCAGCAGACAGCTTCATGAGGAGTGAGTGCATAAGGGAGTGCTTAAGGGGAGAGGGGAACGTTTCAGTGGCGAAAGAGTAATTACAGAAATCGGCCAAGGCTGGAGCGAGGGTGTCAATATGGTCCTTGATGGTTCTGGAGGAGCAGGGGAGCACCTGTTTGGATGACACTTTCATAGATCAGACTTGTCTAGAAACCTCGTCAGGTATTGTCAGAGAGAAAGAGGAGAAAGGAGGAAGAGAGGTAGAGATGGCCTATGGCGGTCCGAGAGAGGAAGAGGAAGAAGGAGAGGAAGAGGAGATGGAGGACAGGATGTCCTGAGTTTAAGTGGAGAAGTGAGATGAAAGAGGCATACAGAAGGCCTGGGAGGGAACAGGAGAGGTAAAGACTGCAACAGGATTCACCAGTTCCTTTCAGATTTTAAAGAGTTTGGCCGTGTTGTTAGAGGCCATGGGTTTGAATGTGTGTTCTCTTCTTGATGAGTGTAATTGCTTCGCTTGGCATTTTGGTGCAACCAGTCTAGGAATGTCTAAATGTGGCCTGGCATGCTTTACTGTAACGTTATTACATGTCTACACTGGTCTACATTGTGCAGCCAGTTGGACATGTTTTCATTGTGGCATGGCATTTTTAATAGCAAAGCATTAATGTTCCTGTGCACTGTTGGTGACTTGCATCTATTGGATTGGTGTTACCCTACAAAACAATTGAAAACACTCTGGCTTTTTAGCCAATTTTTCTCAGAAAGTGTGCTGTATATGACAATAAAACACATATTTATATCTTTCTCCTAGTGCAGTGTGCAGCATATCCCTTCAGCAGCACGTTTGCACGTATTGCGCAAGCATGATAATCTATGCCGTCCCAGAGCGAGGCGCGACCAATGATTCGTTGCCGAGTTGGTGGGGGGCCCCCTTAGCATGGCTCGCAGGGGGGCCCCCACATTTTGTGTTACACCACTGCATTACGACTGTTATCTTCTAACGCCAAGTGGTGCCCACTCACCAACAATACATTACAGGAAGTGCCATCACGTGACCTTTAATCTCCAATGATATCACACTACATGTTAACATTTCTAAATCAACAGAAGTGGATACAAAATCCTACAAAATGTGGAAACGAATACATAAACTAATACATAACACAGAAGTAGACAAAATGCGCCCTCACGGACTCGCATGCGGTATGTTAATTTGATACAAACATGTTTCAATTCCTCCTAGTTTCTGCAAATGCTGCACAATATCATCCATTAACCTATTCATTGCCGTTTCTTAGAGTGGGGAAAGCAAGCAGTCCGCCTAGGCGTTGGTGGTCTTAAGTGCAGGTTCCCAACCGTGGCAGTGCTCAAAGACTAACATTTTTTTAAAATGGGTATTTATGCATCTGGCAATAAACCAATATATAAATCAACAAAATGGTTTGTTTCTAATAATAGCATTCTACATTATACACGAGCAACACTGCCCAACCCCAAATTAAGTGTATATATAGTATGTGAAATTCTGGCATTCTCAATGCTTGTTCTTCTCAGCACCAGCTAACAAAGAAGATCGATAGTGCGCCCGCACATCTACAGTATAGGGCGACTTACAGCAAGGAAAGGGGCACAGTAGGCCTCATTATCCCATACCAAGCTGCAGCGCCACATTTCAATGGTTGGGAGATTTCTGTGTTTCCAGTTCTCAAGTACACATTTTTTTGACACCAGTAATCCCAGGTAAAGGAATCTTTGTTTAAATTTAGATATTGGGCCTGATCACGACTTTGGCGGTAACCCTAAAATCCGGCGGTAGCACTATTACCGCTGGATTTAAGGGTCCGCCAAATCAGGACTTCGGCGGATTTCGCCCCAGCTCTGAGCTGCGGGGAAATCCGCCGAAAATTTCACGCTATTATCGCCGGCGGGAAATCCACCGGCGGTAAGAGCGCAAATTTTCCCCATTAAGCCCAATGGTTCCCGAATGGGCTCAATGGGGAATGGGGAATTACATTACCGCTGAACTCGTGATCCGGCGCTATTAGCGCCGGGGAGTTTGGCGGTAGGGCAAATACCACCGGCAGTAATACCGCCAGCGTTACCGCCAAAGTCGTGATCAGGCCCATTGCCTCAGTAGTACCAAGCAAATAACAGTAATCAATATTGATTGACTGGAATGTCCACTCCAGATATTACAGACAATTCTTGACTTGCTGCTTTCCAGTGGTCAACCAACTCTGAACAAGACCAACCCAAGTGCAAGAGTCTGGCTTTAGGTTCAATAAAAAAAAACACTGTATTCAGCAGTAAGACACCAAAGTGCAATCAGTTCAACACAAATGATATAAAATCACATATATTTGCAATGGAGCATTACAGATCTAAAATACAGTTCAGCCAGCCCAACAGATAAAGGGGGTAACTGATACTTTTACTCACTGAAAATAGAGAAAAATACTCCCAAAAACAAAAAATGTGAAACTGACACACAGGTGCTCCTGCTCCTACTGCTTTCACCCACACTTCTCCTTTGATGTGCTTGGACAAGTCGTGCACATAGTGGCACTGGAAGAAACTCTTCTACTATTACTGCCTGATCTGAAGAGGGACAAATATATCTGTTTCATGTGCATGAGTTACTTGGTACAAAGAAATATTTATAACAGAACATTTCTGTTTTTTAATAGTTAAAAAGTACTTGTATCCGTTTATTAAGTACTCCCATTGAGACTAGCACTTATTTTTTTACTCCCTAAAAATCATTACCAATTTTAAAAAAAAACAGGGAGTAAAAACTCCCACTTCAGAATTGGAGCACTGATTTCCGCTCCTCTGAAGCTTGTACAAATGGGGTACAAATAAAAGAAAATAATTTTCCAAAAATCTATAATTCAGTTAATCTTGCCATATTCCAGTAAGACTAATGGAAAACATTTTAAAACATGTCATTTTAGGACGCTGCGTAATAAATACAGACAGGCAGTTTGAGGATGATATAGTAATATATACAAGTGCAAACTAACCTAACAAGCTTTTCCAAATTGAAAACACAGCAAAAAGAAATGTAGCTAGAGCTACTGTTATTCCTTTAGAATGTTTTGAGAAATCTCACTGCCTACCTGTCTTTTTATTTAACATATTCTATTGAAGGCACAAAACAATGCGTGTACATCATAGTACATAAAATAATAACAAAGCAGAAAATCTTGTATAATAGTGAAACTTAGGGAGCTTACATTGTTGTATCAAGACTTGACGCATTGGATTAAGACTATGTAAAAGTCAGACCTAGAAACATTTTCAAAGAAATAATGGGGAGGGGAAACATATAACATACAATACAGATATGATATTAAGGAAGTGGGGAGGATAAGGGGAAAAGGGAAAGGATACATATCATATTAAATAGAATAATCATTTGAGGTGCGGAAGTCAAAAAACATTCTCCATTTCAATTCATACTTGTGATACAATATTAGGGTTTGAAGCAATACATCCCTGCAGTCTATGTATATGGAGTTCTAGCATATTTTATGATTAATCAGGTCGAATTTCTTCCAATTAGTTGTGATAACCTGGACCACAGTTAGAATACAAAGATCAAATAAATAAGAAGTGTGGGAGTTTAAGTAATGTTGAAAGAGAGCACTGCCCAAGAATACAATCTTAAAATGAAAAGCTTCATCTAACTTAAAAATACATTTAATGATGCGCCATACATTGTTCCAACATTTTTCAATATACTTACATTCCGAAAACATATGTTTGAACGATCCTTCACCATCATTATAATTCTAACATTTGTTATCTAAAGATATCTTACACTTAAAAAGCATAGCAGGGGTGATGACAATTCTATGACAGAAAAAGAAAAGAGTTTGGGTTATATTAGCCGAAACAGTTATAGTTTATGTTTTTTTCCAAAAAGACGGCCAGCCATTGTCTTCTAAAGTTACTGAACAGTCTTGTTGCCATTGTTGCTGTGTTTTCCATTGGGGATTCTCTGTCAAGTCATTATTAAGCTCTTTATAGAAAAGGGAGGCTGAAACCTGGCAGTTGTACATATGATTTTGTCTAACAACACTATTTTGCCCAGAGGATTCCATCAGAAGCTGCATATTATCTATAATAGCATCAATTAATAGTGAGTATTGGTGATAAAAAAAGACTTAGGAGTGGCAAATTTCACCCTGAATGCATGGAAAGTTAGCGGTATACCTTGATTGAGAAGTTGATTTACCTATTTAATTTCTTTTAGCATCCAACCTTCCCAAAAAATGACTCTACCATTAATCTGAATAAGATTTTTGAACCAAATGATCTGTGATATACACTCAGAGGGGTTTGTAGAGATGAGATACGTTTTAATCTGTTTAACTGTAAACAGAAGATAAGTGCATTTAATAAATCTATTTCTTGTAGCAAATAAATGGCATTCAGATAGAGAGAAGGTCCAAACCATAGTCATTTCAACACAAACCCACGTGGGGGTGAAAAAATGTTCAGCTTGACAAAACCAGCTCTGTGCTTGCTTTAGAATGATATTTAGTAAAATCAGGGAATCCCACGCTCCCCCACAAATGACTTTCCTTTTCAGTCTAGTAAGGGAGATCCCATGTTTTTTTCTTACCCCACAAAACTTTGGCGAGGCATGAATCAATATCATTAAAAAATGTACTTGGGATTGGGGCAGGAAGCATAAATAAAATGTACAAAATAATCAGGGAAATCAGCATTTTAATGGATTGGAGGCGACCCCACCAAGATAAATATAACAGGCACTAGGAATCTAAGAGACTTTTAATTTTGGCTAATACAATATTATTGTATTCTTTAATAATATCTTTAACTGACTAGAACATTTGTAGTCCTATATATTTCATTTTCCTAGGACACCCCCCCATGCCTTATGCTTGGACGAGATGTTTAGTGCAATAAATATTCACGGGAAGAATTTA
This sequence comes from Ambystoma mexicanum, assembly GCF_040938575.1. Lineage (NCBI taxonomy): Eukaryota > Metazoa > Chordata > Amphibia > Caudata > Ambystomatidae > Ambystoma > Ambystoma mexicanum. The sequence continues at coordinate 1,340,762,732 of NC_090921.1, read as the reverse complement.
CGATTGGTCCATGTTTAATTTGTATCCTGAGGCTAATGGAAAATGTGATACAGTATCAAGCATATTTTCTAAACTCATTTCTGGATTCTGAAGGAATAGAAGAATATTATCTTCATAGGCCGCCAATTTAACATGCAAATCACCAAATGTTATTCCGTGGATACGTGGATGTAGTCTAACAGTTTCGAAAAATGGTTCAAGGGCTAAGATAAATAACAGAGGAGAAAGGGAGACAGCTGACCGTTCATAGATATAGTCATTTTGGGATTAAAATTAAGAACTCTAATCATGGATATAAAGGTTTCATGAAGACTGTGCCATAACAACGCATCAAACAAGTAATCCCACTGAACTCTACCAAATGCTTTTTCAGCATCTAAGGCAACAGCTGCATATGGATCACTCGAGAGGGCTGTGACATTCAAAGCATCCATAAATAATCTATTTTGGATGCAGAGAGTCTTCCTTTAACATACCCAACTTGCAGGCCGATTCATGGAAATATTGTGCGCCGCGCAAGTGTGCGAAGGCGTGTGAATCGCAGCGCCAGCGCGAAAATTGCAGCACAAGCATGCGAAAGCCGCGCACATCGATTCATGGAAGTCCGTGCGCGTGTAAATCCTGGGATGGGTGCTAAAATCCTGCGTGGCGCACGCAGGCGCACACGTCATGAAATGGCGTGCGCTACACGCACAGCGAAAGCGCACATAGCGCAGCGCACACAACAAAAGTAGGCGGAACACAGGGCAGAACACGCGACATGGGCAACAACGCATGAAAATGTGGGCGTTACGGGGGAAGTACAGGAGGCAAATGCGCGGAACGCCCACACGCACGCCTAAAACACGTATTCATGGAATCGAACAGGGGAAACGCGTGCGTCAATAAAGACACGCTAATCCGGAAACATGTATGCCAGCAGGAAACAGGCGTACATGGCCCCGCGCAGCATAAAAGTGTGCACAAACAACAAACAAGCTCAGACGCTACAATGAATATACCATTCCTCGCAGCAGTGGTCATGGGACACCGCAGGAGGAGGAGGATAGCCAGGCCCAGAATTTTTACACGCAGGACCAGCCTTTTTGGGATGGCTGATGACCAGGTGTATGGGAGGTACAGGTTCCCACCACACATAATACTCGACCTGGTGAGTATGTGGGAGGATGACCTCATATCACCCACCCTGTGCTCCCAAGCACTGAGCCCCTTGGAAAAGGTGCTCAATGTACTGCACTTCTTGGCCACTGGTTCATTTCAGCAGACAAGTGACATAGTGGGGGAGGTGTCGCAGGCCACGCAGTCACGCTGCCTATACCAGGTGTTGGCCATCATGACTGCACGCTCTTCAGTCCGCAGGCACATATACATGCCCAGAACACCTGCAGAAAGGCAGGCTGCCGTCCAGGACTTTTACAGGTGGCTCACTTCCCCAAAGTGCTAGGTGCCATTGATTGTACCCATGTGGCTCTACGTCCTCCATGGGCAACTGAGCACATCTATAGAAACCTCAAGCACTGGCATTCCATCAACGTGCAGGTATTATGTGATGCCAAGGAAATCATCACCTCAGTATATGCCAACTATCCAGGGTCCACCCATGACAGTTTCATTTTCAGAATTTCACCCCTAAACCGGGACCTAGAAGCTGGGCGGCATGGCGATACATGGCTGCTTGGTAAGTATAAATGCCTCTGCACATGCATGCATGTCAGATACTGAGTAATGTCACAACCCCACTAATGATACCCATCATCACCTCCCCAGGGGACAGTGCCTACCCTCTGAGCACCCACATGATGACGCCAATTCGGAGCCCCACCACACCACCCGAGGTAAGATACAACACAGCCCATATTGCAACCCGGGGCATAGTGGAGCGCACATTCGAGTGCTCAAGTCATGCTTTCACTCCCTTGACCGCTCTGGTGGGGAGCTGCTATACGTGCCCCCAGTAGTGTGCAGGATCATAGTGGCAGCATGTGTCCTGCACAACGTTGCAACACGCCGGGGCCTGCGGGTGGACATGGTGGTGCCCCCACATCCCCGACCACATGCATGGCCGCTGCGCATGGGAGGGGAAAGGGCACGTGGTGTCACTGTGTAAGTCACTGTCACTTGGTCACACCCTTTGCAAGCCCATGGAAAGGGGAAGCAGGAGGGATGTGTGTGTCAGGAACCCAAGCATCTAACCCAAACACAGGACAAGCCTGCATGTGCCCAGCTGGAATACACAGTGGATGCCCACGGGAGCCACACAAGGCAACACACTGTAAAAAAATAAAAAATAAAAAATAATCAAAAATGGCCATGTGTGGGCCAGGGGGAGGGGAAGCCACCCAGGAGGTTCGAGGACAGGGTGCACACCAACACCCACCTGCGTGGATGTTGCAGAAAAAAATACCTCCATGGGCTCATGGCCTGCACGGCTACGCCAATGTGGGAGAACTGCTGTCGCTCTCTTCACTCTCTGCTGCTACATCAGGAGGTGGCGGTGCTATGGGAGGCAGCCCACGCAAAGCCCTGGTATGGTCCTCCATGGCAGCAAGCATGCAGGTGTGGAAGATCTCGTTCTGGAGGATGATAGTACGGAGATCCCCATGCAGCACCTCACGGGTTGCCTGCATTTCTGCACGCATGGCCTCGCGTGATGCCCGGATCGCCTCACCAGTTGCCTGCAGCTCAGCTGAGAGCGAACGTGTGAGCGTGCAGTCATGATGGCCAATACCTGGTGTAGGCAGCGTGACTGCATGGCCTGTGACACCCCTCCCCCCCACTATGGCACTTGTCAGCTGAAATGAACCAGTGGCCAAGAAGTGCAGTACATTGAGCACCTTTTCCAAGGGGCTCAGTGCTTGGGAGCACAGGGTGATGTGAGGTCATCCTCCCACTCACTCACCAGGTCGAGTATTATGTGTGGTGGGAACCTGTACCTCCCATACACCTGGTCATCAGGCATCCCAAAAAGGCTGGTCCTGGGTGTAGAAATTTCGGGAAGCCTCAAGTTCTACCAGATTCTCCCTGAGGAAATGGAGTTCTAGCCTCAGGGCTTCCTTGTGGCCCTGGGACTCTACAGATATGGCTTCGCGCAGAGTCTCCAGTGCCGCCTGTTGGTCCCTGTTGGACGCCAACATGTCCTGCCTGTGTGATTGGCAAATGGACTCTGTTGCCTGCTGTTGGAGCTCCATCTGCCTTTCAGGGGGGAGAATGGAAGTGGCCACCCTCTCCATTGCCTGAGCCATCATTTCAACCGATGCTCCCTGTTGTGGTGCTATACCGTACATGGAGTTTTCTCATACAGTATTGCCTGGTGACGCACGGCCACCGCGTCGGTGGGCACCACACCTGTTTGGGGCAAGGCGATCTGCAGCTTGCTGTGCTGGCACTGCCTGAGGCTGCAGGACTGCATTCCCCCTCTGATCTGCTGGCCCAGGAACAGGATCAGATGTTGTGGAGAGTGACCCTGCATCCGTAACCGCCAAAGGCTGAGTTACCAACACTGACATCCCCATAGAGGGATCTACCCCTGGTGCAGGTGGGTTCGACAGAACAGCATCCCTGCCAGAAACACTCACCTGCGACAGCACATAAGTCTCATCATCCGATTCAGCACCTGAATCATAGAGGTCTGGGGAGGTGCACCCAGAGACACCCCTGGACAGTATGGTCTGCAGGAGGATTGGGTTTTCACCCACCACCACAACACGTCCTCCACTGGTGCCCGGTCGTGCCTGAGATTCCTCATGGGTCTGCACCATCTCCTCCACCTCTACAGCATCAAGTGCATCATCACCTGCAAAAACATGAAAGACAACAAATGGAAACAGGCATGAGCACCATAGCACACACATAGGCCTGACAAGCCAGAGATCCAGTACATGAACCACACATGTCCCACATGGCCATAACCTTGGCATGCATGCACTGTCAATGATTTGGAAGGGGAGGCAAAAAGCAGACACTGAGGAATCCAAGATGGAAAATGAACACATGTGCTGCATACTTGATAGCACTGTCATCACATATTAGCCTGTGAGTGGCATGGTCAATCCACATACATGGCACATGCCAGCACACAGATGGCACGTAGCATAGCCATGGTACATTTGACAAGTACAGTGTTACAAAGTTGCCGGTAATGCAGATAGGAATACCTCTGTCCCCAAGTACCACACAGGCAATTTTAAGAACACTGCCTGTGCAGTCCTTGAGGCCACAGGTGTGGTAGTTCATCGAGTCTGGAGTCAGGAACTGCCGGAAGGACCCTTTGAGCGCTGTAAGGCAAGGAGGGATTAAGTACAGGGCTAAATGCAATATTACACGGTATACTAGGAATAGTAACTAAACGTTCTTACCTATGTGTACTGTAGGCCCACCCAGAAAGGAAGGAAAGTGACTGGACCTGAGCCTGGGTTTAGATGGGCTTCCCACAAACTCTGGTATGGTGATGGTAAGCACTGGTGTTTAGAGTGCTTGACCAGGCGAACGCCTAGTGAGAGGCCGTAGGCCCAGGTGACAAGGAAAAATCATGAGATTCAGAACTAATCAAGGCAAGTTCAGGGTTTAGAGAGAGCAATCCGTTAGGCAGACCGTTGTCGAGTGATCAAGAGTTCCAGTGATATTCAAGGCAAGTTCAGGGTGTAGAGGGAGCAATCCGTTAGGCAGACCGTTGTCGAGTGACCAAGTGTTCTGGTGATATTCAAGGCAAGTTCAGGGCATAGAGAGAGCAATCCGTTAGGCAGACCGTTGTCGAGTGACCAAATCCTGGTAAGTACAAAGCGTTGCAATGTCCGAGAGAAAAACCAGCTGTGAAGCAAAGTTTCTGTGTTTCCGAATGCATTTGAACCAATGGAGAAGTCACGTGATGTTCAACAGGGAAACGTTGAAGCGTGGGGTCCTCACGTGATACTGATTGCGTTTGGTCTCCTCACGTGACGATCAGGTCCACACGAGCAACGGTGATTGCGGACAAATGGGAACCTCCAATTACATTGTCAACGGAAAGAAAAGGGCGATAGACACCAAGCCTGCCATGGCCCCCCCTGACATTACGGGCGCAATGGTGCCGCCTCGTCTGCGCGCCCGGAGGTAAGCATCGGGGGCTACGTAATGTGGGAGTTGTGGCCGTGCGGAAATGTGAGCCTGTGGGAATCATAGTAGTTCGTAAGGTAGAGGACGTGGAAGATGTAACATACAGCCATATGTCAGTGAATGAGTACTGTCAGCCATCCATGTGAGATGGACATGATGAGAAGAAAAATGCTAAATAGTGTGCCAAAATATGCATGTGCCACACACTGCAACACATCCAGTTTGCAATAATACATTGATGGCAGGAAGATAGATACATCAATGGTTGGTCACTTCAACATGACAGAACACAAAAGTCATGTTCAACATTCAAACAGGGACCAAAAATTAATGTGAGCAGGCCCTTATTCAATGAGCCTGAATGGTCAAATCATTCCCATAACAAGGTAATAAATGTGGGCCAATGTGGGTTGTAATCTATGACAGAAGCATGTCACATATGTGGCATTAGGGTAGAAAAATGGGTTGCAAAAATGGGAGGATTGAAACAATCAGGCTGAATGAACACTGAAAAATCAGAACAATGTTGTTGCAAGATGACAGTTCAAGGGCAACTGCAGTAATGTGGCGCTAATTGGCTACTGTGGTCGGAAGGGATACTACAACAATGCAATAGATGGGTACCCCCTACGTCGCTGGCAAAAGGGGAAGCAACCAGCAACAAAGCACAAAAATCAAGCCAGCGGATATGTAAATAAGTCTACTGAAAGAAGCACAATCCCACCAGCAGTCGGGAGCGGTCCCTCTATAAACTCCTCAGATCACTGCACATAATTCACAAAAACATTTATGAAAAATGTGTTTTCCTTTATTTAATTAGAAACATTAAAATGATTATTAAATAAGTCAGAGCTCATACATGAATAAGAGTAACTGTAAATATAGAACATACAACTATACAGCACGAATAAAGTGCATAATGTGAAGAAAATACTAATTTCCCAATAGGACTGCTAAGAGCTTGCTGCCAGATCACAAGCTGGGGAATGATCACCATCGTCCCCAAATAGGTCTAAGTCAATGTCGGTGGATTAAACCCACTTGAGAGAAGGGATACTGTCATACCCAAACCCAAGGCTGGTGAATGGTTTGGAGGAATGTATCCACAATAATAGAACCTAGTTTGGGGATCTGGAACTCAAATCTTCCCTCGTATTGTATCAGTTTGATTTGAGTCAATTCCATTCAGGTATTACTTCTTATTTTGAGGATTAAATCCACACCGTTGAATTCCTGATTTGTTTTATCCTTCAAGATTTCACACATTGGGCCTCATTACGACCCAGGCGGTAAGTTACCGCCTGGGCCGTGACTTTACCACCATGGCGTAAACTATGTTTACGCCATGGTGGTAGGCGGACTTACCGCCCCATTCCGAGGTCGGCGGGGCGGTAAGTCCCCAATCCCCATTTACCCTTCCCCATTCCCATTTTTGCCCCATAGGGCATAATGGGAGTGGGGAAGGCGTTAATTACGCCACCGTAAATTACGGTGGCGTAATTAACAACATGGTCCCTTAGCGCCATGGATTTTAACACCTGCTAAAAGCAGGTGTTAAATCCGCCATGGCGCTAAGGGACCTCGTACTCAGGCGGTAAGGGTCGGCGCTGTTTACGGCGCCGTAAACCCCTTACCGCCTGAGTTGTAATGAGGGCCATTGTATGTTGTTTCCCAAATAAACATTAATATTTATTTCCTTTTTTGGAATGCAACCCTTTAAAAACAGAGGCGTTGATCTAATGTCTCTCAGCTGAAAATAGGATTATATAAGTCGAGAGGCAGAACTCCTGAATTTATTTCACAAGTAGTATTTGTTAAAAAGTGTTACTTGGAGTGTTGGACCAAAGATAGTCGAAGACTACTCCTATTCCTATCCGACGTCGGATTCGAATCACAAGGGGCACCTCTCATCCACCAGGAGGTGAGCAAGGAATGTGCGATCTTTTTGGATCTGTGACACTGTAAATCACTATACTAGATCAAGGGCCTTGACGTATGGGAGTTGTCTCATCAGTGATGGGGCAACCTCCTATAAGAGATTCATTATTACGAGCGGAAGAAATTAGACCACACACTAACTGGTGTTGGTCCTTAGCCCTGAAGAAAGTGGTCTTAATAATCCCAATACCACTGAAACCAGTCGGCTTTTATGAGACCTGATTGGCAAAATTACGGATCAGAGATATCCCCGATTCAGGCCACAATGTAATCCCAACACCAAAAGGGATTGTGTATTTGAAAACCCTAGGAACGGAGCTTACACGAAGGAATATATCTCCGAACCACTCAAAAAATAGTAGTGGTTTGGAGGAAGCACATGGGTTACCCATACCACTCAGGAGTACACACCCTCACCTGGCACTCAATCATTACACATCACCCAAGAAACATACACATGGATTACACACACTTGCATGGGCACTCACCGGACAATGCATCATAATCTGGTAGGTCCCCCACGCCTTGGATCTGTTCCTCTGTGACGAAGGTTCCAGCAACAGACTCATGTTCAGTGAGTTGGTCGTCCTCTGGTGGAGACCCACCGCCAGTCACCAGAGTAGAGGCATGATTTGAAGCCAGCTTGTTCTTTGCTCTGCGTTTCAGGTCATTCCACCGCTTGTAGCAATCATCAGCTGTGCGCCTCACAAATCCAAGGGCACTAATGTGGTCCGCGATGGTCTGCCAGTGGGCCCTACGTTGACCAGGCGAAGTCTTACAGCCTGCAGTCACCAACATTTTGCGGCTATGTGCCGACACATAGGCCACAAGTGCATCAAGTTCGGCGTCATTGAAGCTAGGCTTCCTTGACGTGCCGGAGTGTGTAGCCGTGTCTGTGGTCTCAGCCTGTAGTGCAAGAGCACCCTTCTTTTTTCTCTTGTAAGGTGGTGCAGATCCTAAGTGGCTTACACCGCTCTAGTCAGTAGGGGCAGAAGCACAGGTGAACTGGGTACTAGAAGCCTGTAAAGGCACAATGACCATAGGTCTTGGTGCAGGCATTGGCTGCAGGGTGATGTCAGCAGGGCCAACGTTGGTGTGATGGACCTGGACCGACACTGTCCCGGCTGGGAGACTCGGAGCTGGGGTGGATTGAGCTGCAGCTGCCCCTGCAGCCTCCCCACCCTGCCTACTTGGTGCAGCAGATGACATTGCTGCCCCAGATCCACGTGGCCTGGTGACAGCAACTTTCACCGGCACACGTAGATTAGATTTGCTGACCTGGAAGTCAGCCTGGGAGTCATCCTGTGGCGGTTCAGGTGACAAAATGGGCCGGTCCAACAAGGGCTGAGCTGGGATGGTGTCAGCTACGTTTCCCACAACCATTGGGGGGGCATAGGTGTCCCCGATTGGTCCTCCACACACGGGGCTCTAGGGGCACCCTGCAAATCCTGGCCACGGCCCCTACCGCGCCCACCACGCCCACCTTTTGGAGGTCGGCCACCTTTGCCTCACTTACTACTTGGTCACCTCCCAACCATGGCACTGATGTTGTTGTGCGTATGGGAGTTGCAGTAAACAATTGTCCTGGGCAATTGGGGTGAAAGGGGTAGGGTACTAGATGGAATTCGTACCCTAGTGCTCTAGCAAGGCTGGATGTGACCCCTGGGGGAAGATGACGGGTCATGCAATTCACAGGCACCCAAAAAACAAAAGTACACGTGCACGCAACCCCTGGTAGACCACGTGCATGGAAAAATGAACCCGCACTACGCTGTGGCACCCAGAAACACAGAAATAAGCGTACGCGTGTTACACGCAACCTGGGGTACGCGACACACGGGGGCAACCACAGTTGGAAAATATGTGCGCGACTCACCGTCTGCCTTGAAAAAGAATGTGAAAAAGGCGCGCGCAACACCACCGCCAAAAGCAGAAAAGAACGCAGTCGGAGGAAACGGGGAGTACGAACTGGAAACGTTGTGAAGTAATCGCGTGTGAACCAACAAGAAGTACAAGAAACACCCACTCGCTCTCCACAAAAAGCACGTACAAGAAAATAGCATGATACTCGTATCTTTTAAGCCAGCCCACACGTGCAACATCACTTACGCGCTTACGCGCTAAGGCCCTTTCCTCCAATAGCACGGGTGACATGCAGTTTTCTCATGTGCTGAATCACAATGCACCCGTGTTGTGGGGAACGCCCGCGCGCATAACCTCACGTACGCGCTAAGGGCCTTTCCTCGGATTTCACGCTGACGTGCACTTTTTTCACGTGCCAAATCACTCCGTATCAAGCTGGCCACGCGAAAACACACGGAAGACCACGCTCCTGCCCAAAAGGCCATTTTCCTGCCCCCAAGAGCCCCGAGCACGCTCCAACCAGACATCTGCTGCTGCCTGCCTGATGCCCACGTGCCCTGCTATTTGGTGCCTGCACGTCAGCCATCTGCAGGGGTCCAGTTGCTGTGTCCACCTCTGCTGGAACAGAAGACTCCCGACTGGGATACCATCGCTCCACAGCCCAGTCCCAGGACCCAGTTGCCCACCCACGCCTGCCTCGGGGGTCACCATGTCGGGGCAAACACCATCTGAGACCACTGGTGACCCCCAGCCAGAGAGTCAGAGGGCCACCAGTTTCAGTGAGAAGGATGTTGGTGTCCTGGTCGAGCATGTCCTGGGGCATTATGATGCCCTCTTCGGAACATCACGCGCCAACAAGGAAGGACGGGAGAGGATCTGGGAGGACGCAGTGGTTGCCATCAATGCGGAGGGGGTGGCAATCCGCGACATCAAGCACGTCCGGAAGCACTGGGAGGACTTCAGGTCCAGGACCCTCTACAAGGCCCGGCGCCTCGCGGAGGGGGGTCAGGTCAGCATGAGCAACATCCAGATGAGGGTCCTGGAACGCGTAGGCCCAGCGCTCCACGCCCAGATCCTTCGGAGGCAGACCCGTCTGGAGTTGAGTGGTAAGTGGCCAAGCATTGCTGTGTGAGACAGGGCATGTTGCAGTGTGCTGGTAGTCTGATACTTGCCTGTATGTGTGACATAGGCCATGTATGAATGTGTGTGTGCAGGGACATCATGGTCATGCATGTGAGACCAGTAATGTGTGAACCACATGGATGGTGCATGTGTTCCAATGCAACATGGGGAGCTGTATGTGGAATGCACACATGAATGCATGCCAGTCTCTGTTCTTGGACATGGAGGGGGGGTGAGGGATGGGTGCTGCTCTCATGTACATGTATGGTGCACATGTGTGTGTGTCTGAGAAGTGTGTGTGTGTGACTTTGAAATGACATGGATGCATGACACATGTCCGTGATGATGTGTAGATTCACTCATGCAGTGCGGTCACCGTTGTATCCAATGTGTCTATCCACTGTGTCTGTGGTGTACAAGCCATGATGCATGACCCTCCGGTGATGTGTGTGCATGGGATCAGTGTGAGCCATGACGCATGTGAGTTTGAAGGCAACATTTTGGTTAAAAGAGGCCCTTGTACATGGATGCTGATGTTGATTGCAGGCGCCGTGCCTGTTTCTGCATGTGTGTTGCGTGCATTCACCCATGTATTGTGGAGGGACAGGATGGAAGTGACATTTGACAGAGCCACTCATGTGTTATTGCTTCCTGTCTAGGGGAATATTGTACTGTACCCTGATGCTTGTGTTCTATGTCTCCCTCTACGCAGCGTCAAGTGAAGAAGAGGGCGGAGACAGGGCTGTGGAGCCAAGCGGCAGGGATGCCTCCACCGGGGGGCGACGCAAGGCCCAGCCACCCTCCCAGGAATTGCCATCATCCGGGAGCGAGGGGCCTGGTGCCGCGTCTGCCACTACAGCTGTAGCAGAAGGGCCGGGTGAGCCCCCACAGGGGCTTGCAATGGCGGAAGACGGTGTGGAGACATCCAGGTTGGTGGTCTCCACAGAGGAGGAGGAGACCGCTACTGAGCCGCACATGGGGCCTGGTGGGGGTAGTACCACTGGTGCAAGTGGTGCAGTCCAGGGCCAGTGTCAGGAAGCAGCACAGGTCACCGCGGAGGGGCCTGTGCATGTCGCTGTCCTTGACCCTGTGACTGCACCACCATGCACCAGCAGGGATGCCCCATCCCAGGCCCATCCGCAGGTAGGGGGGAGTGCCAGGTCATCTGCCTCTCCACTACCTGCGGACGCGGGGTCCCATGACTGTATGGGCTCCGTCCTGGTTGGTGTCATGTTGTGCACGCGTGACATTCGTGATGACGTGCGTGCTTCCTGTGCGGAACACGCACGTCATCACGAAGAGCAACGTCGCGACGTGGCACTGTTGGGAGGGGCCCTGGTCGGTGGGTTCCTACATGTGTCGCGCACTCTGGCGGACCTCTCCTCCTCTGTGGAGACTATGCGCCAGTCGTTCTCCCTGCCGTCTTCCAGCCCAGATTCCACCAGGGCCCCCTGTGGACCTTGCCTGACCAACACAGCCAGCTTGGTGGAGATTCCATCCCTGCCACAGTCGGGAGTCGGCGGTCCAGCAGGGGTGGACACCACAACAACTGGAGACCAGCTGATGGAGGATGTGCAGGCATCATCAGACAGGGCACATGGACAGCAGCAGCAGGCTCTAGGTGGGAGCAATGATGGCTCGGGGCCATCGACATCAGAGGGGCAGGCATTGGCCAGAGGGCAGGAGAACCCTGGAATGGGTGTGTCTTCCGTGTGGCTGCGGTTGGGCCGGCGTATAGATGCGGAGCGCGCGGCGGGCAGAAGAGGCACGGCTCACGATGGTCAGGGTGGAGAACTCCATGCGGAGGGCACTGAGGCGGGCCGAGTGCCTTGAAGTCATTCGCAGGGAGTTGGAGTCCGACATGGCAACGTCCCTGCGAACCTTCGGGGCCATGGAAGAGGACCGCCTCCAGGACATCGAGCAGGAGTTCGATGATGCCCTGGCCTGGGACATCGAAAAGAGAGCCGTGGGACTAGCCTGCCGCCATTGTAAATAGTTTTTAGTGTTAGGTTTCATTTTCGTTTTCATTTCTTTTGGGGTGATTGGACTATGCCCCACACTTTTGGTATATAGTTCTTTTCTTAGGTAGTTTTTTAGATACGTTACATTTCTTTCGTTGGGTTCATGGACCCTTTCAAAATTGATTGTACATAGTTGGACTTTGGATTTATGTGTGCATTTTATTTGGATTTCACCATGCGGCAATGGATTTTTGATTTTACGTTTCCTTTGGATTTCTTTTTGTGGACAATGATTTTGGACCATTTTTCTTCAGGTTTTTTTTGGATTTCAGCTACATTTCATTTTTCATATTTTTGGACATGCATTTCATTTCATGTGTGTTTGATATTTTGGCCTTTCATTTCATTACATTGATTTTGTTAATAATACATTGTGATATTTTAATTCCATGTGTTGGATTCGCTCATTGGGTTCATGCATGTGAAATTGTGGTTTTACACAATCTACGGCAAACAGTGTGTGTGTGTGACAGACATGCGTTGATGTACATGGATGACCTTTGATTTGTGTCCTGACATAGGCATGTCGGTGTGGGGTGGATTGGTGAAATCATTGCATGTCAAGACTCGGGTGGCGTGCAGTGGTATTTTGGTGCACATGAGGGCCATGATTGTGCATCTTCCTTTTGTGTTGCAAGGGGACATAAGTCGGGCCCTAACCCTCACTGATGGGGGATGGGGGTGCTGGGGACATGTGTCGGACCCTGACCCTCACTGATGGGGGTTGGGGGTCCTGGGGGACATGAGTCAGGCCCTGCTGGCAGGTGACCCTCACCGATGGGGGGTGGGGGTGCAGGGGGACATGAGTCGGGCCCTGACCCTCACTGATGGGGGGTTGGGGGTGCTGGGGAGACCTGAGTCGGGCCCTGTTGGCAGGTGACCCTCACTGATGGAGGGGTTGGGGGTGCTGGGGGGACCTGAGTCGGGCCCTGATGGCAGGTGACCCTCACTGATGGGGGCTGGGGGTGCTGGGGGGACCTGAGTCAAGCCCTGACCCTCACTGATGGGGGGTGGGGGTGCTGGGGGTGCTGGGGGACATGAGTCGGGCCCTGCTGGCAGGTGACCCTCACTGTTGGGGGGTGAGGGTGCTGGGGGACATGAGTCAGGCCCTGACCCTCACTGATGGGGGGGTTGGAGTGCTGGGGGACATGAGTGGGCCCTGCTGGCAGGTGACCCTCACTGATGGGGGTGAGGGTGCTGGGGGGACCTGATTCGGGCCCTGATGGCAGGTGACCCTCACTGATGGGGGTTGGGGTGCTGGGGGGACATGAGTGGGCCCTGCTGGCAGGTGACCCTCACTGATGGGGGGGTGAGGGTGCTGGGGGACATGGGTCAGGCCCTGATCCTCACTGATGAGGTTTGGGGGTGCTGGGGGGACCTGTGTCGGTCCCTGCTGGCAGGTGACCCTCACCGATGGGGGATGGGGGTGCTGGGGGGACATGAGTCGGGCCCTGCTGGCAGGTGACCCTCACCGATGGGGGTGGGGGTGCTCTGGGACATGAATCGGGCCCTGCTGGCAGGTGATCCTCACTGATGGGGGTTGGGGGTGCTGGGGGACATGAGTCGGGCCCTGCTGGCAAGTGACCCTTACTGATGGAGGGTGGGAGTGCTGGGGGACATGAGTCGGGCCCTGACCCTCACTGATGGGGGTTGGGGGTGCTGGGGGGGACCTGAGTAGGGCCCTGCTGGCAGGTGACCCTCACTGATGGGGGGTGGGGGTGCTGGGGGACATGAGTCAGGCCCTGACCCTCACTGATGGGGGGTGGGGGTGCTGGGGGACTTGAGTCGGGCCCTGACCCTCACTGATGGAGGTTGGGGGTGCTGGGGGGACCTGAGTCGGGCCCTGCTGGCAGGTGACCCTCACTGATGGGGGGTGGGGGTGCTGGGGGGACCTGAGTCAGGCCCTGCTGGCAGGTGACCCTCACTGATGGGGGGTGGGGGTGCTGGGGGACATGAGTCGGGCCCTGACCCTCACTGATGTGGTGTGGGGGTGCTGGGGGACATGAGTCGGGCCCTGACCCTTGCTGATGGGGGGGTGCTGGGGACATGAGTCGGGCCCTGACCCTCACTGATGTGGTGTGGGGGTGCTGGGAGACATGAGTCGGGCCCTGACCCTCACTGATGGGGGGTTAGGGGTGCTGGGGGGACCTGAGTCGGGCCCTGCTGGCAGGTGACCCTCACTGATGGGGGGTGGGGGTGCTGGGGGACATGAGTTGGTGATCACTAGTGCAAGGTGATATGTGGGCTGGCTGGGGGGCATGCCCATGGTGGATGGGCTGCCTGCAGGACATGACCAGGGGTGCAGGGAAGTCCCCTGTGGTGTGGGCTGCTGGCAGGGGCCATGGAGGGGGTAGAGGACACACCTGGGAGGACCCACACTGCCAATTCACGTGTGAAACTTCCCGTGCACCCCCAGAATCCACGTACCCCGCTCGCACAGGGCCAATCGCGTGTGAAACTTCCCGCGCACCCCCGGAATCCCCGTACCCAGCTCGCACAGGGCCAATCGCGTGTGAAACTTCCCGCGCACCCCCGAAATCCACATACCCCGCTTGCACAGGGCCAATCGCGTGTGAAACTTCCCGCTCACCCCAGTAATACACGTACCCCACTCACTCAGGGCCAATCGCGTCTGAAATTTCCCGCGCACCCCAGTAATACACGTACCTCGCTCGCACAGGGCCAATCGCGTGTGAAACTTCCCGCGCACCCCCGAAATCCACGTACCCCGCTCGCACAGTGCCAATCGCATGTGAAACTTCCCACGCACCCCAGTAATACACGTACCCCGCTAGCACAGGGCCAATCGCATGTGAAACTTCCAGCGCACCCCAGTAATACACGTACCCTGCTCGCACAGGGACAATCGCGTGTGAAACTTCCCGCACACCCCAGTAATATACGTACCCCGCTCGCACAAGGACAATCGCGTGTCAAACTTCCCGCGCACCCCCGAAATACACATACCCCGCTTGCACAGGGCTAGTCGCGTGTGAAACTTCCTGCGCACCCCTTTAATACAGGTACCCCACTAGCACAGGGCCAATTGTGTGTGAAACTTCCAGCGCACCCCAGTAATACACGTACCCCGCTCGCACAGGGACAATCGCGTGTGAAACTTCCCGCACACCCCAGTAATACACGTACCCCGCTCGCACAGGGACAATCGCGTGTGAAACTTCCCGCGCACCCCTGAAATACACGTACCCCGCTCGCACAGGGACAATCGCGTGTGAAACTCCACAGTTTTACAGGCGTTTTTGTAGTTGGGGGCCTGTATGCTGGTCCACTGGCCTGTTCGCCGTGTACGGGATTTGTGCGCTGTGCATGGCGCACGGGGAGGGGTTGGGGGCGTAACTGGCACTGCTGCAGGGTCGATGCACCACTCTGTGCCACGGCTGGTAATGGATGTTGAAATCCATGAATACGCTGTGCGCGGAAATGGATTTTGGCGCACGCGGCTGGCGCAGACTGTCGAACGCGCACACTGTGAGCCAGCCGCATACGCCACTTGTGCGCTGAATTCTATGAAATACCCCCTTGGTCTTGTTTAATTAATTTAGGCAAAAAAGGGAGAAGTCTATTTGATAAAATGTTGGTGAAAGTTTTGCAGTCAGTATTAATTAGGGAAATTGGTCTCTAGCTTTGTGGTTGTTCAGTATCCTTATTAGGTTTATGGAATGCCAGAAGCATAGCTTCAGTAAAGTTTCCTTCAGAATGTGAGTGTGGGATAAAGTGAGAGAAAAGTTCAAATAGTCTAGCGGTAAGTAGTGATTTAAAATGAGCATAGAAGTCAATGGAAAATGCATCGGATCCTGGCACATTGCCTTTTTTAAGCCCAGGTATAGCCTTGAAAATTTCATTTTGCCTTATGGGTGAGTTAAGTAAATCAACATTAATAGTCGGCTAATTTGAACATGTCATATTTTGTAGGAAGGCAGCAATGTTTGGATTATTGGATGTAGAGTCAGAGGAGTATAACTGATTATAGAATTTACTGAATGCATTGATAATCACTTTATCTGCACATTTTCTAGTAACATTCAAGTCTTTTATACTGTAATTCTACTTCTTTCTTTTTTGATTATGAGATAGAAATCTACAGATTTGCAAATTGTATTAGAAAATGGATACATTTTAGATGTATATTTTAGCAGGTTAGCACAAGAATATTCAGAGGTACGTTTATTATATTGAATTCTTAGCTGTAATATATTAAAATGGATTTCCTGAGAAGGATCAGAGATATATTGCCTGTCAAGAATGTTTAATTTTCTTAGGATTTCTTTGGATTCGTGTTTCATATCTTTTTTTTTGCAACAAAAGACATTATTTCCCCTCTAAGTACTACTTTATAACAGTCCCAATTATTAGGGATAGAAGTATCTGCTGCTTTGTTGCTCTTGAAATAATTATTGTGAACACTTGTCAGAAAAGAACCAAATTGTTTGTCTTTTAATAGGGCCAAATTAAATCTCCATCTATTTGATTTGGAAACGGGATTGGTATCACCAAGTTTAATATGGACATAGGGCATGATCAGACAGAAATATACAGACTGTAGTAGAATCAATTAGATTAGCAGCCAAAGAGTTAGCCAGAAAGATATAGTCAAATCTGGAAAATGAGTCATGGGGGCTGGAATGAAAGGTTTACTCCATGTCTGACAGGCGATGTCGGCTGCTCCAGGCATCAGCAAGGCCTAATTCAGAGATAAACTTTAGAAATTGATTATGAGACTTTCAATTTTTAAAAAGAAATGTAGACTTTCTGTCTAGGCATGGAGCTACTATTTCATTACGGTCCACACATACAATAAGGTTTTGTATATTTGAGCAGAGCAGACGTTCTATGAGTTGTTTCCTGAAAACAGCATCTGATGCGTTAGGGCCATACATATTCAAAATTGATTATTAAGTATAGTTAGAGAGAAGATTCAAAAGAACCCATCTAACTGGGTTATCAGATTGTGAGCTAATAGTCCCGCCATCAAAATTCTTATTTATCAAGATAATAACGCCATTTTCCCTACTGCCTGCCACACTAGCAAACACTTTACCCACCCCGAGCTTCTTAAGCTTAGCAGCTTCTAATGTTGAAAGGTACGTTTCTTGAATGCAAGCATGGAAGGCGTAGTTCTATTGATATATGAGAGTAACTTTTGTCTTTTGCTGGGATTGTGAAGACCTCTAATATTACAAGATGATATATTTATTGACATTGGATTTCAGAGGTAAACAATATGAGCCTAAAATAAATAGTTAACTAAGTAGTGGGAGAATATGAAGATATGGATTTCCAAACAGTTTTGATGTAACATCCAATTATTATGAATAATGCGATACCATTAGGGGAAGAACAAAAGGATAGAGAGATACATAAGGAGAGAGGGATGACAAACAACAACAGGTAAATGAGTGAAAGTAGACCATAACACTTGATGTGAAAAAACAATATGGCTAGCAGGAAACAGCCAAAACATTTCATATTGAAAAAAAAGAACAGTGATGAGGGCGGGGCGCCCTGCAAGACCAGGCCATCCAAGGCAACACTCTTGCACAGTAAACCTTTAAAAGGTAGAGAGAAATTATTCAGAAGACCGTATGATGCATTATTCGGAGAAGGGCCAGTAGTATCCATTTCCTCCGACCTTTGAGACTGAATGCATTTTCTCAGGTCCCCAGGATTGTCAAAAGAGGTAGTATGACCCTTAAGGGTTACTTTTAATGATGCAGGATGAACCATTCCATATCTGGCATTAAGTTGTTTCAAAGCTGGTCTTAACGCAAGGAGTTCTTTTCATCTACCGGCAATAGAATTTGCAACATCTTGAGAGAAGAATATATTATTTCCATTCCAAGAGAGATGTTTAATCATCTTGACCTTTTTCATTATAAGCTGTACATGTTTGATATCCAAGAGAGCAAATATAAGAGTTCTTGAGGCATGCCTAGCATTAGCCAAAGGGCACATAGAGCCAATCCTGTGAACATGTTGAATGTTAAGTTGCAATGAAAGGGGAAGGTCCAGTAACTTGGTAGTAATGAATAAAATATTATCCTCTCCTTCAATTCCTTCTGGAAGGCCAGCAATGCAAAGTTTATTTCTTCTATTCCCATTTTCCAGGTTTTCAGAATGTTAATACTTTGACCGAGTCTTCCAAGTTAAGAACTCTATTTATGATATCTTCTGCATCGCTCCCTGTACGCTCTACTTCAGATATCCTAGATCCAAAAGCTGACCATTTATCATCCAGAAGTTGCAGTTTGTTGTTAGTTGCCTCCATAAATGGTTTTAAGGCTCTTCACTGGGAGAGGGTGATTCACTCTTTTGCCTTTTTAACGTGCTGGCAGTTGTTGAGGTAGAATCTTTAACTGGGTTTTTCTTAGATGCAGCCATAGTTATATAATAGAGGTGTTTTGAGAATGATAAACTTGAGAGGTATAATGTTAGACCCCGGTATCACCTCTTAATATTATAGAGCCTCAAATTAGAAATTAGAAATTAAGGGTAAAGCATCCAAAATTACTTAAATGAAGAAAAAGACACTTTTCATGCAATATGAATAAGTATAGTAGCGTGAGTCTGTAAAATACACCAGAAGAGCAATTATTTAGCACTTGCAGCACAACTGGGAGTCACAAAGATGACTTCTCTGGGATGACTTGGTGAAAAATATATATCTTATGTTCGTGTGAAATACCTGGAACACTAATATGTGATGATTTAGTGTTGTTTCCAATGCAGTGAGTTGAAATGGTCCGTGTTGTGACAGAAATGCGTTTCTACCAGCAGGCCGCACGCATACTACACGTCAGCCAGAGCAGCTGACAGGAATCTCCGCCTCGCCGACACACCACCACGCTGCTTTACAGCTCCCACACGCTGCCTCCTTCACACTACAGACTGGCTGCACGTCAGACCTCCAATACTTCGTAGTTGCACTGACCTTATTCTAAAAGGCTTCCGGATGAACAAACGGTAAATAAAACGGCTTTTAAAAGGTCATGATGTAGTTGGAATGTGTGCGGAATGTGTGCAGAATTAGCCCACCATCACGCTCAGCGCCAGGCCACACCCCACTGCCTACCTGTCTAATCCCTTCTTTCCCATACTGCAGTTTAAGGCATTTAATTCTTGGGATCGAGTACAGGGGCAAAAAAACATAAAATGGACAGTCGTTTTGATAGTTACAATGAAGTGGGCAGTGTTTGGCACTACTACATACCCACTTAGAAGTAAAAACTGGAAGGGGAAGAATATCCAGCCAAAACCTTGTTAATGTAGTTATTTATTTCAATCTAGGAGAGATACTGTTCAAAACACCAGCGCTCTTTTATGTTCAGATATACTCTCTAATGACCCCGCAAAAATGTCTCCTGACAAAAAAGTTGCTGTTTTTTGCAGAGACAATATTATATAGAACATGCAGGCACACCCCTGCAACCTCCACATTTTTTTTGTTGTTGTTTATAATAGGAGCATCCACGCAACCCGTCCCCATACATAATGTCACCATATATAATGTTGCCAATGGCTTTTCCAAGTGACATTTTGTATGGGGACATTATTTATGGGGACATTATTACCCGATACCCTCCAGAGATGGCCAAAACCTAGGTCAAGTAACATGGATTTTACCAATATCAGTCATTGCCAGTTACTGCACTCAAGATCATTTGGAATCGACCATCAAATTATTTTATGCAGAGTTAATGGCTCATTCGAGTTCAGATGCACCCAAAAAGGTAGGGGCTTCAGATATGTCTCATAAACGCTCAGGTGAATTGCCACTTCCAGATTAACAGGACTTGATGGAGCGCTTGAGAGAATTAATCTTAACTGTCTTTTAAACCTCCGGTCAACCAATTCCAACCTACCCATCGACACATGGCCCCTGTGGTAAGTCAGGAGGAGGTTGACTAATTGTGTCATTGTACACTCCTTTATTTAAATAATAAGAAAAAATGCCTTACGATCGCTAACCTATGGGGTCCCTACCTTACCAAACTAACTAAGGTGCTTGTCGTCTGTATTGAAGTCCAAAAGTAAATAGTCTGTCTGTCCTCCATCCAACTCTAAGCTATTCTGTCCCTAACACCATGCAAAAACAACAAAAAGCCAGGAGAATGACTCCCTTCTCCTGGAAAGGCTTCTTCAGCTTCTGAACAACAAAACTCTAGGAGAGTGACTCACTTCTCCTAGATGTTCTTCCTTGGTTTTAATATGTAATTCTAAGACATTGTTCAGCGATATCTTTGAGTAAGTGGTGTAGTTCCTGTAGGGGACTTTTCTCAGTTTCTCTTTCCCCTGCTTGCTTTCTTGTTAGGCCTTTCCTCTTTAGCCTTGTGTATTTTAGAAATACTGGGCAAAGTCTCTTTTCGCTGTCTTGTAAGTCCTTCTTTTCCCAGTCCCAACTGGGAGAATGAATCCCTTGTATTCTTCTTACTCTTAATGTTACTCTGATTCTTCAACTCTTTGTGTATCAGATAATGAGTATCATATATCTCTCCTTCACATTCACTGTCTTCCGTTGGGCCTTTCTTATTCTCAAGCCACTCACTGGTATGAGTAGACTGAGTTCGGGGTATTTGTTGCTCTACTTACCTTTGTTCTGACTACTGGGATGAGTAGGCTGACTCTCAGAGTTTTCGTTACTCTTCTAAACTTCTTTCGGAAAACTGGGACTAGTAGGATGAGTCCCCGAGTATTCGTTACTCTCCTTAACTTTGGTCTAAGTACTGCAATTAGTATGATCACTCACAGGTCTCCCTCCAGTCCTGTTAGCTTGTTTAATTATTTATTTTATTTTATTTATTTATTTTATAAATAGGGGTTGGCGCCGCCAGGCCTGTTCTCAGGAGCAGGACTTCACACAACGTCCATGCAACTTGCTTTCTCATTCGTAAGTGTTCTGCTGCTTCCTGTGGCTCTGCAGCTTCCAGAATTCAACGGTCTTGGTGCAGTTGTCGGATCCACTGGTCCACCCCTCCAAGGGCATGCCACCGATCTTGCCTGTTTCTTCCTCATGGTGTTTCCTTCCCCTCTGCTCATCAGCCTCGGTCTCCTTCAAGTTCTCTGGCCAGCAGCTCCTTTTTCCTTCCTTCCTCCCATCGGAGGCTTGTGTTGTCTTGCAGTCCAGCCACGACTTGACTGGTTTGAAGCTCCCGATTTTCTTTCTTGTCTGATGCTAAGAGGAGTCCTTCCTTGGTTTTATTACAGTTTGCTGGATCTTCCCCAGCTGTGTATCGTAGTCCCTCCTTTCTGTCTGATGCATGTTCTGCATCCTCAGTTCACTCTTCTTCATCACAGTATTTGGAGTAATCATTCCTCTTCCATCACTACTCTTCTTCACAGTACTCATGATGGGTTATTTTTTGAGAGGAAAATTGAATTCTGTATTACAGTAACACACAGTGGTCTGACTCAGTGGTCTTGTTGTGATGTTAGAGAAAGGGGCGTAAAGAAGTTCCTCTACGCGACGGGAGTCCCTGTCCCTCAGGAAGGAGTCTCTCCCTGTGAGGTCCCACTTTCTGCCACCCCTAGGGGGATTATTGCATAGTGGGCTCACCTCCCTAGCCTCACAAGGAAAGGCTCTCTCCCGGGGAGAAGTGACCAAATACTATAAATAGTGCTATCCGTGCCATAGCTTTATAAACCTCCCTGCAGGTAAAGTAGATTTGTCCCCGAGTTTGTACACAAGCTAGATGGTTCCCCTGGCCTTTATCTTAATATTCACCCGTTTTGGTTTGCTGATCACCATGGACCATAATTGGATATATGTATACCTAAACAATCAAACGTATCAACTAGACAAATCTTGTCACATTCAATATGAAATCGCTTTTTAGCTTCCTTGCTCGGGGGCTCTGACACACCATTGCTGTGGTTTTGGTATACTCAAATCTTTACAAAACTGCCCCAGGATCGCACGTTGTTTTTCAATAGCAGCAAGGGTTTTAGATATAATAGTCACTTCATCCAAATAGAGCAGAAACCCCAATTGCCCATCAATTATATGGGCATCAAACAATTTGTTGGATCAGTGTTGTAAAATTATGAATGTACATTAAAAATAAACTGTCTCTATAGTTACAGAATGATCAGGTGGGAGAAGAATCCGTTTGGACGTGGGAAAAGTGAACAGTGAGTCCGTTCAACAATAAAATG
The DNA here is from genome assembly GCF_040938575.1 of Ambystoma mexicanum. Taxonomy (NCBI): domain Eukaryota; kingdom Metazoa; phylum Chordata; class Amphibia; order Caudata; family Ambystomatidae; genus Ambystoma; species Ambystoma mexicanum. The sequence goes on along the minus strand of NC_090921.1, from coordinate 1,340,740,527 downwards.
CGATTATAGGGCAGGGTCATCAAGGATCTTGTTGAGGAAATGTTTCAATGCCTTGTCCATCTTGCTGAGATTGTATTTTCCGGGACCCCTAGGGCGCGCATATTATTGCACTAGAAGCGCAATTCTAAGTCATCGCACTTTGATCTGATTTGCTTACTTGTTTAGTTAACATGTCCACATGGCTTCTTAAGGATTTAAAGGTATCCTCAGGGTCTCCTATTCTGTTCTCTGTGATCCTAATGTTTTCTTTCTCTAAATTGGATTTGAAAATACATTGGCTGTGACGTCATCCCGCTTGTTAACCGAGGCAAATTGTTATTGCATACTGTCAAGAACATGCTGAATATCAGAAGAAATTAGTGCGGGGGGCCTACCCTTCAGGGTGCCCACACTCTCGTATGGGTGGCCTACCCTTCAGGGTGCCCACACTCTCGTAGGGATGGCCTACCCTTCAGGGTGCCCACACTCTTGCAGGGGTGGCCTACCCTTCAGGGTGTCCACACTCTCGTATGGGTGGCCTACCCTTCAGGGTGCCCACACTCTTGCAGGGGTGGCCTACCCTTCAGGGTGTCCACACTCTCGTATGGGTGGCCTACCCTTCAGGGTGCCCACACTCTCGTAGGGGTGGCCTACCCTTCAGGGTGCCCACACTTTTGTGGAGGTGGCCTACCCTTCAGGGTGCCCACCATCTCCAGAGCAAGCGAGGGAGCCACCCATGGCTACATATCTGATCAAATTGTTCAAACAAGTCCACTAACAGGGCCTTTAAGAAGAGTGGTGTATTGTTGTGCGCCGCCCCGCTAGCGCAATGTACTACAAGCCTCCACGGCCCGCCGTAGCAGAGATATATCAGGCTGCCATGTTAAGCTATAGATGATGAGGAATGCGATACATCAGCAACAGGTCAGATCTGCCAGGCCTCCCAGGTTTATAAACACAACCTGAGGAGTTGGAGGGGGGCATCATCTGTGCCCATCACCACCACTCGGCCACTGCCAGATAATATATGTTGTTGCAGAAATTGCAGCCATAACACTTATTAGGGCACATAAAAGACCAGCAGCGAGCACAAACATGAAATCTTCTCCAGGCAATGCTTCCAGGTAGGACAGGTGCAAACAGCAGCCAGTCCACCAAGGGCACACTTCAGTAAGGTCAAACATGGCCACGTCGGCTACATCTCAGCCACACCAGGGGGCCTCCAATGATCTCCACTCGATCAGGGTGCAGAATCCTCCCCTCCACAGGAATCTCAACAGCACAACCTGGAGTGGGGCCCGCTTCCCGACAGGGCTCTGCACCGCATCCCAGCGAGCAATCCAGGTCCAAAAACAGTGTCACCGGCGACATCAGCTCACAATCTCTGGCCTTCAGTGCCTCAAGTTTTGGGTTTCGGATCACAGCTAATGGCACAAATTAAGAAAATGTTTGCCGAAGCTGCTTGGAGCGTAAAAAAAAGGATGCTGCCATCTTCCACTGCAGCTCAACAGTGCCCCAAAGACTAGCGTTTAACTCAAACTGGAAGAGTTTTGCTTCTGTTTGTCTTTTTTCCATTTGGCACTTCAATCACAAAAAAAGAAAGGGGACAGCATAGGGTTTCTGGGTCTGTCAAAAATCTTTTGAATATATCTTTTTGTTAACAGCAGACCATTTAAAATGTGCAAAGCCATTAGTGGTTGAAGGTGAACGACACAGCAGTGAATGGGTAATTAGGAGTCATTAAACTTTAGTGTGAATGTGGGGTGTTTGGAAATGGGACGCATTATTGCAAGCTTAATTCTGTGGGAAACAGTGACTACAAGCAAGGACCTGACCATGCATTTTCGTTGCATCGTTTTCGCGTGCTTGCCTTTCCAGTAGTTCTTCCTCGGTGTACTCGGGCTCGTACATATACGGCATTATTGTAGCCATTATGTGGTAAAGAAAGTAAAATAATTTATAGCGGTGGTACTGGTATCTGTTCACACGGGCTACAATCAACGAAGGTAGCTGACCAGAGCACAGAAACGAGTCACAGAATACTCAAAGTAACACAGAGAGAGGAATGGATTCGAAAATCTGCTGCTGTGTGTTGTGAAACGGTCTGTTTATACTTATTGAGGAAAGAGGCGTCCTGCCATTTCCATGGCGACACTTCATTAGCTGAGGCGCAGCGATTGTTGACACCAAACGGGAAATGGGCGGTACGCGTCTGCTGATGTCAGGCTCAGGGGCGGGGGATTTGATTTAGTGCCGCAAAAGCAGGTGAGCCAGGGCGATGGGGGGAAATGATAGGATTATCATAAAATGGCGGATGTTTTCGAGTGCGTTAATGGACGAAAAGTCGGGTAAGGTCCATAGGAAAGTTTTCTACGATCTACCGATTTATGCTTAAAAACACATGGCCGAACCATAGGAACAATAAAAAAAAGTCCTGGAACTATCCTTTAAATCTTGAACGTACAAATGTAAAACTCAAAGGAGATGAATTTAGGCTCACATTACTTTGCATGCAGTTTTCCATTCAGGATGGTGGAAATAAAACCACAATAACACCCTTTTTATGCACAAGATGTTACTGTTATGAAACTACTACTGTTCTGCAGGAGAGCAGCGATGAGTAGTTGCTAAATGCCTACTTATTCCATCACTACTACCAAACCAACAGTGATCAAAATTCATAAAGGTGAAACAGACACAACTCAACAGGTATGCCTCTTTCAACTCTTTTGGTAGCGCATGCCATGGCCAGGCTGCATCTTCAGGAAGGGTGTGAACTGATAAGATTAGGCACCCAAACCGCATTAGCAAAATAGTTCCAAAATAAAATAATGTTCAATCAAGGTCCTACAAAACATTAACATTAATAAAACTATGAAGTCAAACAATTAATACAAAATTGCTAACGACCAACCCCTTAAGAGAAACACAGAGATTGCAAACTTGATAAGAGGGGCACTGGGTGTTGATAAGCAGGTGTGTTTAGGTAAGAGATTTCAGCAGTAATGTCAATGTTCTAGTATATTTCCTTAAAAGGCAAGCACGGGGTGCTTAGAAGTCAGTATTGTCCTTTAAGGCAGACCAGGGGGGAGGGGTCCTTTGTATCTTGTCTTTGGGGTTCAACATTATCGGGCCCCATTTCTAGACGCATTGCTGCAGTCGAGATGATCGAGTTGTGTGGTCCCAATTGTGAGTCGATGTCAGTTCGGTTCATAGCACAGGCTACCATTGAATTGAGTCAGCATTCGAGACGGTCAAGTCGATGGCTTCCAATGGTTTGGCTCAGCCTTCGAATTGGGTGCAAAATGATGCTTACATGGAGTTCAGTTGGCTTTAATCAGCCAGTCGGAGGCTTCCAGCAGGTCGGGTTGGTCCTCTAGTCAATTGCTTTCATGGAATAAAGCCAGTGGTTGAGTGGGCTCGATGCAGTCTGCTGCACTGGGCCAAGCCAGCATCTGGATATCTCCAAGAGCAGGTCAGTTTTTTGCAGAATGTAGTCAAAAGCAGCACCAGATGTCCTGTAGTGGTTCAAAGTGAGTCAAGCATGGACAGGCCGCCTTGGCGATGTGTTAATGTGATAAAACAGGGTTACAGCTGCTTCTGGACATCTGGGTTGCCCAGTTCAGGGTCTACAGTGAAAGGATGAGTCTAGGAAGGTGTCTGGCACCACACCTTACCTCCACTGAGCGGGATCCTGGTTCCAGTGCATAGACAGCAGAGAGAACTTGGACTCTGGGATAGACTGTACTCTCAAAAGAGTTAATTCAAGGCCAGCTATTATTTATTGACTTCTTTGTTACCTTCCAAGACATTTCTATAAACTGATGATCACTCTTTCTCATTGTAATTACCTGAAATTTCTCAACAAAATTGAGTATATTACCTGATATAAAAACGTAGTCCAAAACCCGAGATTGCAGGCCGTTGGCCCAAGTAGGGTTAGCTGGAATATCCCCTTTTGTTTGGCCATTCAACATGTGAAAATCTCTCCTTTCCATTTCACTAACCCGATTGGCCGCTCTTTGTTGATCTCGGTTGGTAGTTTCAAAATTCTCAATTATCTGACCCTTTTAATCGATGCATGCGATATTTAAAACACCACAGATTATTGTAAACATTACGCTCTCTTGAGTACTACAGTCATCCACAATGCCCAATACCATGTCTAAAAGATCACTTGATTCAATCTCCAGGGGTTTTCAATATACATTTATAAGGAGTCCCCCTTTCAAATGCCAATTTCCTGTCTGCCTCATTTTTATCAAGGTGGCTTGAAGAAATGGCGAGGGGTTCCACGACTTAGAGACCGTGAATCCTGAATCATCTTTCACCAAAGTAAGCAAGCCAGATGATGGCCTACCCCTTGGCCCTTTATATGCCGGGTTAAGATAGACACTAAAGCCATCAAGCATAGGGTTAGCCACCAACCATGTTTTTTGCAAACATAAAATATTGAATCTCTCAAAATCATATGCATTTTTCTTAAACAAGTGGGTAAAGCCTTGAGTGTTCCAGGAGCCTACCATCCCCCCGTTCAGATTGGAATTATTTTTGCATTATTTATTCTTGGATAAGACCAAGGCCTCAGCCATCCAGGACCATTGATCTTCTTGTGGAACCTTTTTAGTGTTTTTCATGCCCTCTTTAATCCATCCGCCTGCATGAATTTGCCAACTAAAGGTAATGTTCAAGGATAGATGAATATTACTGTTGGGAGCACTCAAGCCTTCTTTCCCTTTATTCTTCTTTAAGCTAGGAAAGTTTATCTAGTCCATCTTAGAGCACAATTGTAATTTAATTCATTGAGGATTGCCGTCCTGAATATGTTTTTTCAGAGGTTGCTCCGGAGGTGAGCACCTCTCACATGAGAGTGGACTAAATTCAAAACCCAGTGGGAGAAATAGATGAGCCGTTTCGAGTAAAGGGTCCTTTGCCACCTTTGATATTAGCTGGAGTACTACTTTATCCAGGTCATATTCATTTATAAATTCCACTATTCTTATGCCATCTCTGACAATGGAACATATTTCTGTTATATGATGGAATAGTTTTAGCACATTATGTCGATTTAGCTCTAAACCATCTTCTGCTGGTAACATTCGCTGTAACATTAGTATTTTGAACCCTATTCCATTTTTAATGGCAAGGATATTCAATCTGGTTTCTTAAAGGATATGAACAGAGGACGATTCAATTTACAGGTTCCCATCGACTTGATTTTAAATCTAAAGTCATCCTTTTTTTCTGCTAGAGTCAGGAAAAGCGAGACCATCACCAATAAGGACACATTTGTGTCATCCTCTTCCTGCTCTCTTCCTTCCAAAATGTGGTTATGTGAACTGGACAGTTTTTTTCCATTTCTTCAAGCTCATCTTCCATCGAATAAATGAATATGTTAAGCAGATGTCTTGAGACTGATTCGTCGATTAACACAATCTTTTTGACTGACAGTTCCTTTTCCTACTCCATCTGTAAGTTTCTAGCATCATTAGATTTCCCTCGTCTCTCTTGTTTTAGGTTTTTGGGTTTCCCTTTGCTTATTATATATTTTCTTTTTTTTAGGCTTTTTGAAGATTGAAAAGGGGTTACCCAGAATCCTTGTAAATTTGTGTTTGATTTCCAATGGGTTTTGCCTCTAGGGAGGTGATCCCTCTATTACGTGAGAATCTCCTAGTTTTTCATTACTGCTCTTTACAATTGAGTCATTAGGAGGCAACTTCCCGTTGCCTAAGTCTTGTATCTGTTCTGGAATGAACTTACCAAATCCATAGGACGTCGCTTCCTGAAGCTGGTATTAGGATTTCAGCGCAATCTGCTTTTGGTGGCATGTGAGGATCATTTCTCCTTATATTGTTGTTGTTGTCTTTTGTTCCTTGTGTCAAATTTGGCACTTGCTCACTTTTCCACTCTTTCAAAATTTCTAATAGGGAGCCTAGAAATATTTTTTTGTCTGCTGTCTCTATTTCCAATGATTCTTGGAGCCTCCTTTGAAGTCAGAGGACGTCTCAGCTTCATGGTCCACTTTGGTTTGCAACGAGGTTATAAAGGATTCTACAAAAATGTATTTGAATGAATCATCGGTAATAGAGTTGCGTTTTTCATTATCATTAATGTCCTCATATAGCTTTATAAAGGGGGCTAATGCCATAGACAAAGCTGACAATATATTGCAATGTGATTGAAATGCTGCACCTTGGTAAATCTTCAAAGAAGCTTGGTTGGGCTGTGGTGAAAAAACGGACTCTTCCAAACTTGTTCTGGATAAGGAAGCTGCAATAAAATGCGCATGAGGGATGTCTGATGGCATCCTGCCTTGTGTTGGTGTTAATTCTTGCGGATAATGTAATTTCAGGGGCTGTACACTCTTTGCTAAAATATTGGAGAATTTCACAGCTTCTGCCTGGTCTCCTCTTTTAGAATCTATGGTCGCATTCTCGTTTTTTCCTTTCCTTTTATTTCATCAGAAATTCTGCTCCAGGGTGAGCTCCCATGCTTTTACTTTCACTGTTATTAGATTCTGTTTTTTCATTAATAAGTGTTATATCCTTGACCAGGCGAAGTGCCAAAGACAAGGACTCTTTTGAAGTCTTGAAGTTACCATATTAAATGAAGATGTAGCACTGGCAATCAAGGGAGCAGGCGCTTGGTTTGAAGGTTGTAATGGCTTTAGCCCTTTTCCCGCCTTTGTCCCCGGATTAGTTATTACTAGATGAATCACTTGGACTCGGTGAATAACATTTAGCTGGCTATTAATAGATGTATTTAGATCCAAAGCGCAATTCCTTCACGTAATCTATGGTGGTTCCTTCTTACTCCCACTCATAAAATCGTTCCATGTTTTCCTTCCCGTTCTGTCTTTTTTGTAAGTGATGTTTCCAAAACGTTTAGCAGAGGTAAACCTCCTTGTAACATTTTGCTGTCAGTTAAATCATCTGCATTAATTTCCTGAGTGACCCTACAACTCTTTTTTGGAGCTATTAGTGCCTTGTCAGTCAATGAGATTGCAGGGCATAACACATCAGATATAAGGGGGAGGCAGTCCCAATCAGAGTTTTCTTTGCTTTCAAAATATTATTCAGTCCCACACACTCCATACCCACCTTAGAGTCTTGGCACCATGTGTTTGCGTCTTTTACTTACTTCTGCGATCGCTGTTGTTTTAGCTGTCTCTTCTTGCTGTCCAGGGGAAAAAAAATCCATCTATCAGCCTCAGCTGTCCGAAAGAAAGTCTGGAGCTCAGAATTAGATCCCTTGTCATTTTATGGCAAACCTTAATCGCACCACATGCTCTCGGGTGTAGGTGGAATCCTGATCTGTACGTCCTGTAAACAGAAGGAAGCTGTTAAACCACCCAAAGCCAACGGGAAGACTGAGAACACTCCCCAGCACTCCACAACGCTCTGCTAGGGAGTAATGATTTTAAAGGATCACTGCAGTCACTCTGCCTCCTTAACAATAGGTAGAAAGCACAGACACTCCAGCAAACAAATCGAGCTGGGAACACCGAGAACACTCCCCAGAGTTACATTAAAGAGCAGAAGAAACCTGGCAAGAGAATATACCAGGTATCCTACGAAATTAAGACTAACAGCCAAGTTGTTTTGCATACAAACAATTTTTGTTGAACAGAGAAGTCTAAGGAAGGCCCCTACCATTGGACATTTATATAAGGGAAACCTGGGGAAGGGAACAATCCTCTTGAACTGTGAAAGCCATCCAATTGGGAACTTTTTGTGTTAGAATGACCTCTATGTTTTTGAACTCGAACATTTTTGTACACTTTTCAAGGCCAGCACATTACCCTTTTCACCTTAGAAATCATTTTGTTTAGAATGTTAGGGCCAGAATAGAACTTTTGGACACTGGACGTTTTGCTTTGGACATCTTGACATCGGACAGACCCTTAGTTTTGGTTCAGGTAGGGAATTTTCCAGCACCCTTCTTGTTTGAAATAGAAGTCAATAGCCAAAACTATGAACTCTCTGTGTCCTCGTCTCATTCGGCATCACTCGTTTGGTGCGAGGGTAAAAATACTGAATGCCTCATTTTTTGTAAAAGATAATTTGCTGTAATTATATGTGGGGGTGGCTACGGGTTACTCATTATATAAGGGTGATATGGTGGAGGGGCTGCGGGTGGTCCCCCCTCTTATAATTGGTTGAATCGAGAGAAAAAAATTAAGTATTTTTGCAGTCTGTATTTTTTACTCGCAGTAATCACATAGATCTTCTGATTCCCGGCTCCTCACAGTGAGGTTGAGCTGAAAAGAGTTAGCCAATTTCCTTTTTTTCTGTCAGCAAGGATGTAATCCATTGCAGTGTGACGTTTCTTAGTCCTGTTTCTTCTCCTCTCTTTATGAAGATTGCATCACTGACTCCACCAAAAGCCACTGAAAGGGCCAATAATATCAGTGTGGAGGTGGTGTTGGAGTCCAAGTTCATTTTTTGGTTGTCCCAGTTGAAGGGTAGTGCTGATTCAGTCCCTCTCATAGGTCTGAAACATTTTTGTGCATGGTGCAGTGGATGCTTAGTTTCCATGTGGGTTAGGATTTGTTCATATACAAATGTTTCTGGGAGCTTGGTCGTATAAGAGATGTTTGATATTGGTCGGTAGTTGGTGCAGTTGTCTGTGATTCCTGTGGGCTCTTTCAGAAGCGCTTTAATGTAGGCAGATGTGAAGCTTGTGAGGACAATTCCTATTTCCAGTGAGTGGCTCATGAGTTTGCAGAAGTATTGTGGAGGTAATCCTTTGCTGAGGATGTTTTTGTAGATGTCTGGTGGGCAGGGGGAGTCTGCATTGTTGCTTTGCTTCACAAGGTTTGTAAAGTCTTCTCTTCTGTGTAGAACGTTGCATACCATACTTAAGGGACCCCTAACATAATTTTGAAAGGGACTGAACCATACTCCATTCTGTGACACACCTCAGTATGGGACCAGAAGACAAGGCAAGAAAACCTCCCCTTTTCTTCATAGGTGCTCTTGCAAGTCACTTATCATGCCTTTCAATGTTTTACTGAATCGCTCACAAGTCCATTGGTTTGGGATAGAAAGCTGTAGAGAGCTTGTAAATCAATACACACTAGTCTCATATCTCCTTCATATATGCAGATATGAAGTCGGAGCCCTTGTCAGAAATGACTTCTTCACGGAACTCCACCAGAGAGAATATCAATATCACAATCTTCACCACTGCAGGGACCTTCATGACTACTGCACCAAGATACTGGGTGATGTGGTCTACCACAACCAAGATGTACCATTTCCCAGAGTGGGTATGGAGATCAGAAATACCCACAATATCCATGTCAATCCCCTTGAAAGGCTGCTCAACCATTGGTAGTGGAATTAAGGGAGCCTTTTTTCGTCCTGCCTGACTGACCAGAAGTTTGGCAAGTATGACAGGACCAGACGAATTCTTTGAGTTTTACACCCATCTGTGGATGTTAAAAAGGGCAGACATACTTTGGACTGTCTTGGACTGCCAACGGAATATTGTGAATCAAGTCCAGTAGAAAGCTCCTGTGCCATCTGGGCACAACCATGGTCCTGTTGGCCATAGCCTCAGTAATTTTTGGCTCACTGTACACGGCACCATACTATGCATACAAAGTGAACCTCCCATGGGGTTGCGCCCTGATCCTGTTTCTCTACCTGTTCTCACAGATCTGCTATAGTGGGGTAGTCTTTAGGCGTATGACAACTCACTCAGTTCTAGGCAGCTCCCTGAGGTCTGAAGCAACCATGTCCTTCTTCACAGCCTCTGGTTCTAAGCAAGTAGGCAACCATACAATCACTGAATCCTTTGCCACCGCAGAAGGCGTATCATTGACCAATACGATTACGCTGGCAGGATCAGGCATTGGATTTAAGAACTGTACTTGGGACGACCAGGGTCGTCCGTCTTTCGGTTTCTCCAGCAAGAAGATCCTTGGGCCCACGCCTTCAAGTGCTGGTTCAGTGGCTGCTTCATTGGCTCTATATATAGTGACCATGGCAATTTTCTCTGGATCAAGAAAATAATTTCCCAACAGTCTACTGGAGCTAAAAGGTTTCCCACCATTGCCAGTGGGCATCGGCTGTGGCCATCAAACCCCCCGACTAATCTCTCTGGACCTAGAGTTATATGTCCTTCTTGCACCCGCTGTCTCGTGCCAATGGTGACACTAACAGCTATGTCACACGGTGCTGGTGCTTTGTTCCCATTAATGAAGATATGCTCCAAAATGATCTGAATATTTGCTGGGACAAGGGCCTTTTCAGGGGACCTGGTAACTTTCCCCCTCAGAGTTATTAGGGAACATTTGGCCACTTCCTGGCCTAGTTGGAATTAATCTGCTAAAATGCAAAGCCTGAATATGGCCTCCTCCATGAGGTCAGCACTGACTACGTCCTGTTTGGTTCTACCCTTACAGGCTGGATCTCCCTTCCAACATATGACAAAATGCCACCTAATGCCAAGTGGCGAGGGTGTGGAAGCACTGCTTTGTTTCTTAATTTTTATAAAATAGTAAAATGATGCAGGTAATTCTGTTCCTAAAAGATTCCTTAATGAAATTCCTGCTAATCAGACCCCGCTTTCATAAAGCTCCATGCCAAAAGCACAGTGCATACATGTGCCCTTGCAGCATCAGTCTTCTGAAAGCTGCAGCACCTACTCTTCAGCGGCACCGGCCACATTTCAAGGTCACATGTGTATTGCTTACAGCTGCTGTGCACCAAAGACACTGCAGAAAGAGGCTGCATTTAACGTGTGCACCTCTGATCCCAAATATCATAATTGTTGCCCTATCAGTCCGGTGGCAGGGTAAACTCGAAGGATAAACCATACCTCGTTTTGATACAGTGACTGATAAGAGTGTACAATTATGAAAGCCACACAAAATGTGATACCATGCAAATGTCAACCCTCTGAGCCCAGGTCAGCTATGTAAAGACTATGAGGATTCACGGATAGCCTCCCTGTCTCCACTTCAGCAAATCATACAAAAGGCAGGATGCTGCTCTTTTGATTCTCTGGGAGGAAGAGTAGCATCTCCCCTCATACCCAGGTGCTCTCATTATGAGATCTCCTGGGAATCAAATGTTAAATAGGCACGCGGATAGCAAAGGCCAGCCTTACACCAGTGTGTTGCATACCAAAGGGTCTTTGAAGCTGCAGGCTTTGTAAAGGGGTGGGTTTAGAGTAGACAGAGAGGACAGAGGGGACCTGAGAAGAGTTTCACCATCTTGCTTTCTGTGGGACACGCTTTCCTTCCTGTCCCCTCCGCTTACTGCAAAAAAAGCTCTCTGGGTATGATGCAAGAAGGCAAGGGTCACTTGTTACAGTTACAGGGATTGGAGACCTTCCAGCAGGCTTGCTTCTGTCCAGTCCTCTGTGACCATTTACCTTTATAAGGAAGAGATCTCCCACTTATTCCAGGAGCCTTTCCTGAACACCAAAAATGAGACATCCCTGGAACCTGTTGGGAGTGCAGTCCATTCCAAAGTCTGCTGCCATAGATATAAAAACAGGTGCATCCAAGTAATGGGAGAGCTCTGTCCCAAAACACTTCCCACTGCACATATGGGATGGCCGCTGTTTGGCCCAGGTCCTGTTGCTCTACCAGCTGCCCTGGAGCCAGGCTCATCACTGGAGGTGAACTCCTGTAGATGCCAGCCAGGCTCTAAAGGAATGAAGAGCAAAAGCACTCACCTTGTCCTGGAGTCTGTGGAATGGGACACACCGCACCCTGACAAGCTTAAATCAGCCTGGACACTGTTTCACTGCTTCAAACCGTCCTCAAACTGATTCGAATCACACAGGACCATGGTGTTGCCTTTGGAACTCTCATTGATCTTCAAACTGCTGTTTGTAGCCTTCGAACCATTTCAATGCTTTGTCACACCAGCAGCGCTCATCGCTGCTTCAGCTCGAACAGCATCTGACTGTTGCTGAAGCCTCGAACTCCTGCATCTTCGAGCAATGCATCAAACTACCAGTTAAGAATTTGCGAGGCCTGGTGTAGCATTGACAAAGCCAACAATGATGGCTCTAGGATAGTGAAACGTGTTGCTAGTTGCAACATATTCACATTTATTGCTTCCAAATGTGTGGGCTGGGTAGGGGTGCAGTCGAGTGTTTACCCTGGGCGCTGTATTGTCTGGATATTGCCTTGCACCTGGACACTACTGATTCACTTCCATAACCCAGACATGCCCATGTGCCGAACCTACCCCCTCGTTTAGGCTGCCATCCCGATTTTGGGTGCACAAATCTCTACCCTTTTGGAATCTTCCTTTACCTTCTTTCTTCTGTTCCACTTCCCGTTTTTTTACATCTCTCCTCTCTTTTTTTCTGTCTTCCATCCCGAAGCTTGTTTTCTTTACTTTGTTTTACAATCCGCTGAATTATTTTTGCAAGACAGCGCTGCTGCACGCAAGCACACAGGTGCAATTCATCGGGAACAACGCGGAACCTTGTGAAACTTCCCGCCTCCTGCCAGGCCCGGCTCATCTGGAGCCCAGAGCGCCACAGGGGTACCAGCTTGATGCCCAGAAATACACGCCAGAGAGGTTGGAAAATAGAGGGTAGACATCAGGCTGCCTACGGGCAGCCAAGGAACTTGATATTAAAAAGCACACAAAAAGTGCACGTCCTTCCACCTGGGTATTTTTGTACCTCTTGGCACCTCATACAGCAACCTCTGCTATTGAGGGCAAGCAGAGGTTTGCAAAGCTGTGGCAACAAACCCAGTTCAACCTGGCTCAAAATGAATTCATACATCCATGCTAAACCAGACAGATAATGGAACGTAGGCATGTACATAACATAGTTCTTGCTTTTTCTCCAACATACCTAAAATGACACAATGGTGCACTGGGTGGAATGGTTGTAGCAGAGTGTCACATTTAGAGCTTGGCATTGAGGAGCTACTTATTTACATGTAAAAATGGCCAATGGCTTGTGCCTGGCTCATTTGGTTGATGCCGAGTGAAATGCAGAATTGTACTTGCTGTGAACATACCCGTTAACACAGCTGTTTCATACAAGAATGTGTTATATACATTTTGAAATTTGCAGCAACCACATTTTAAAAACAGCAAACGATATAATTAGAAGGTGCAATGTCTGGTACCCTGTTAGTGACTGCAGAAAGCTGTATTTTAAGGAGACAGCTTCTAGTGGGCCTGCCAAAGGGGGAACACTGGTTACCCCCAAGCGATGGGAAGGGTAACGTCACTTTAGCCTCTGGCGCCCATAACACAGCTGCATGAAGACAAGCTCTCTGTGTAGGGGAAAGTTATAGTTAGGACTTTAAGTAAGCTGGGGATAGCCCCCACAGGCTCTGAAAACTGTCTGAAACGGAGCTCTGCCGGGGCTTCCTAAAGTCCCCTGCAAACCTCAGGCCATCAGGCCACCAGTGCGCTCTGTTTTGGAGCAAGTCTCTCGGCGACGGCCGTTTTAGTGCACCGCTGTGGCCGCAGAGCCCCTTTTGGCACGGATAGAGCGGCACGACAGCCAATTCGGTGCAAAGATGATTTAGGCGCAGCAGCTGACATTTAGCAGCTGTGCACAAATCGTCCTCCTGATATATTTTAAAAGAAAATGGACAGCTGTGTGGCATTTGAACCCCTATCACCTATCCTTAATGCACAGCAATTAGCCACATGACCAATATGATGACAATTGTTTGAACGAGGAAGCGTTCTGTAGAAGCTCGGTTTTCCTACCTCAAGACAGGTCTATAAGGAATCATTTCAAAATCCCAAGGGGTTAATTAGGTGGCACATAAACAAGGTTTTATGATAGGAAATGACTCAAACTCCAAGCAGAGCATTTTAGGGGCTAGGTGAAAAGGAGTACCGTGGTGTGTTTGTAAAGAGTGGACTAGTTTATCTGTTTGTATAGTTTGTAATTGAAGAGGAAAAAGTGTCGAAAAGCGACGAGAGTAAAAGTGTGAGGTTAAAGAAGAGATAAAAGTTATCTATCTCTCTAGTCATTGTCGGCGCCGACTGAAACAGATAGGTTGAGATAATTGAGAAGTAGAGGCTTTGAGCGGCGAGGGTGGAGCGCGCTCATATTTGTTCTTATTCTTAAACGTATTTGTGTAACTAACGGTAAGTATTGACAGTCAATTGAGAGTTGTCACAATGGGGGATGTTACTCCACTGATGCTCCTGTGCAAGACACTGCCAAAGCACAAGCCTAAACTTAAACAGCATAATGCAGAGTGGGTAAAGGGCACAGCAGACAAGATGTTCATGCCGTGGCCACAAGGGGGATCGCTGTCAAAAGCGGTTTTGCAACACATGACAACATACATGCATGCTGCGTACACAGGGAAGAAATTGGAGAAAAGGTTAGCTAGTTTAGAGATTTGGAAAATGTACAGTAGGAGCGGGAAGAGCCACCTTCTGTGGATTGGATGCTTTATCAGTGTAGGGAGGAAGGTGCTGAGCCTTCTGCTCCCCTTACCTCGCCCGAAACAAATGGCGATAGTGTCAAAGATGAAGGATTGTATCCATTGAGGGAATTAAAGGCGGCAACAGGATATACTAATCCGAAATATGAACCACCTGCTTACAGCAGTGATGATAGTCCAGAAAAGACTAACGGAAAGGAGATCTTTAAGGTCTCACTGAATAAGGAGGAGAAAAGTGAACGATCGAATATATCAGCAGATATAGAACGAGAGATTAAGAGATGGAAAGGAGAAAAGGATAAACCCAACGAGGTAACACTCGTACAGAACGAATGGATGGGTGGACAGATATTGCTCAAGCTCAATGGGAAATGTATTGAGGAAGTTAGGCAAAAGGAGGATCAAGATGAAAGGGATAGAAAAGACAGGGAACGAGAGAAGAGATTGAAAGATGAGTACAAGAGAAAGAATAGACAGAGACGAGAACAGATGTATTAGGAGGAGCAGCAAAGAAAGGAAGAAAGGGCAGACGGGAAAAGGAAGTATGACAACATGCAGATGGAAATCAAAGAATAAGATAGGATAGAAAAGAAGAGAGAAGAGAAAGAAGCTCAGAAATTCCGTGATAAAAGAATGCAAAGATGAAGGGAAGAAGAAGAGCATAGGGAGAATGAAAGAAGGGAAGAGAAAAGACAAGAAGAGGAAAGAGTTAGGCAGGAAGCGAGAAAGCAAAGGGAATTAGACGAAGAAATGGAGCGTAAAAGAAGACAAAGGGAACGCGACATTGATCACCTTCAGAAAGAGTTAATGGAACCGAGTCCAGTAATACCGTGGAGAAATATAGAGAAGTTCCTCCCGTCGCAGGGAGCAACATCAGGGCCATCTAGGATAAACTTAGGGGAGAATTTTGGCATAGGGAGCATCAGAGATAGTATCAATAAAGCCTATCAAGACTTAAGAGAAAGCAGCAGATTGGGAAGCCGAGGAAAGGAAGAGCAGTCCCTGGTTCTCCAATCACGAAACGAGGAAAGAAACCAGTTCAGTCTCCAGCATAGAGCCTTGTCCTTAGACATGCTGACTTTATATAAGGGTGATGGGGACGAAAGCCTAACTAATTGGGGACTAAATATGTTAGACGAAGAGAGGGAAACCTTCCGTGGGGAGAAGGGAGAAAGTACATGCGGTCCCGAGGGATGTCTCCAGACAGACAAGGAAGTGAGATGGTCTGATTTAGAACAGCCTCAGGATAGTATGCCAGATCCTATGGCATATCCAGAGCACCCTAAAGGGCGATCGCACAGCGAGAAGGGAGAGACAGCACCATATGTGAACACGCTGAGGTCATTGCCAGGAATAAGGTGATCAGGAACCATTGTCCCTACTATGGATAGGCAGACAATGGGAGCCAATTGCAGAGTTGTGCTTCTGGCAGTTTCCTTTATTGGAGAAAGGAGGGGACGGACCACAGTATATCCCCTAGCCCCAAATGGATAAGGATAATTTAAGATGTAAACTTCCCATCTTAATGGCGGGTGCAGTAAAATAGATTCATGAGATAGAAAAGATGACAGGAGGAAATACTCTAGCCATAGGGGGCATTAAGGGTCTGCTAGCAGTCATTTTTGGGGAACATGCAGATGATATTTGGACGAGAGCAGGTTACTCAAGTGTCACGGCACAGAACACAGTGCACGATGGAGGGGCATTTAATCATTGTAGAGCAGATGTCTGGGGAGTGCTCAGGGTACATTATCCTGATACGTCAGACATGGGTGCAATTATGGCACGTAAGATGAAAGATGACAAAGATACGCTTGCTTATATTCAAAGTATTTAGGAACGCTGGACTTTGTAAATGAGGGAGCCGTGGGGGAAACCAGTGCCAGTATTTTACCATATTCTGTGTCAATGATTGCCTGAGCCGGTACAAAGGCAGCTTAAGAAATGTGTGGGAATGGAAATGAAGCCATGGGCAGAAATACAGTTGACCATAGCACATCACTACCGACTGTTACAAGAGAAAAATAAGAAGAAAGAAGATGATAGGAAACTTGAGGAAGCCAAGTTAGTTCTGAACAAATTGTCAAAGTACGCCACAGAAGGGGCTGTACTGATGAGCGGAGAGGGATTGGGAATGCAGCAAGCAGAGGGTGAATTACAGGCGAATAATCAACGCCAAATATATCAAGGTGGGAATGGGTTCATACCACGAGGCAGAAGAATGAGTTACAGAGGAAGGGGTGATTTTCAGAATAACCAAGGTGAATTTCAGAATATGCAGAACGATAATCAGACTGTGCAAGGAGGATTTAATCAAAAGGCGCTAATCAGAAGGGCTCCTTTTGTATGTTGGGCATGTGAAATGACAGGGCGCATTGCGCAAACATGTGGAAGCCAAGGGTATGTACAGAATGAGCAATTCCCAAGAGGGGGGACAGCTTATCCTCCAGCATATAGCTCACAAGCTAGGGATGGGTTTGCCCAATATCAGACAGTGTATCAAGCACAAGTGCTGCAAATGCAACAGGCATTGCAACCACAGCAAGCACCATTGAATCCGCTGCAAGGGCAGTCACATCACGCACCCATGCAGATACAGCAGAATACAAACACGGGACAGTTATTGACACCTAGAGTAGGCGGTGTCACTGTGATGGGGAGAAGTCCTTTTACAGGTACGGGGATAAGCATATATCCACAATAGGACAGCTTGCAGGGCGACTTGTTGTGTTCAGTACTATCAGTGACACTAGACCCCCAAGAGGAACCAAAGGTTGATGTTACCATAGTAGGCAAATCGTTTTCTTTTTTAGTAGACAATGAGGCTACTCGCTCATGTATACGAGAGGGAAAATATCCATTATCGGGAAATGCCATGAATGCGCAAGGCTTCTCTGAAGCTACAAGCAGAGTTCATTTTACTGATGAATTACCAGTCTCTATAGGAGAGTGTGACATGTCTGTTCCATTATTATATTCAAGGCAGACACTGGTTAATATTTTGGGCTGGGATTTAATGACGAAGCTAAATATGACAATTTCTTTTGCTGATGAAGGCATAGTGTGTTCTACCCCAGGGATACATTATCTAAATGTGGGAACATTTATAATGGTGTTTACAGGGCAAATGGCTCTGCGAGGAATACCATTAAAGCCTGAAGTCTTTTTTTATGGGGTATGAATTTTGTTGACATGGCTATCCGGCCTAGTGGGAAAGATTATGAGAATAGCTGATGAGTTTTCATTCAGGCCACAGATACCTATGGATAAAGAGGGGGGACATACTATTCCCCCAGAGTTAAATGCAGCCATAGTGCGAGGGGAATCGGTCATGCTCAAAGGAACTGATGAAGAGGGCCGGCCATGGAGAACAGTGATCGCCATTGGAGAAGGGTATAGATTGACTGACGTCACAGGCAAAAATATGTTCAGAGATGATCCATCAGATGAAGAAGTAGTATTCGAGATTAGTATTACATATTGGATCATAATAGAGAGAAGAGAAATCCCACAGTGAATGGTGATAGTGCTCCAGCGCCCAGCGTTTTTTGATGAAGATTTGGAAAAAGTGCCAATCTCTCATGGACTACAGGCCCCTATGACGTAGGCCTATTGAAGGGGGTAGGGGAGGTTAAGATTAAGATGAAACCAGGAGCAATTTTACCTCGAGCAAGGCAGTACCCGATGTCTCGAGAGGCGGATGAGGGTATTTTTAAGACTATATTAGCCATGAAGGAACAAGGTATCTTAGTGATGTCAGAGTCACAGTGTAGTACCGCTGTGTACCCTGTGGAGAAATTGAAGGGAGGGTCGTGGAGACTAATTCAGGATATGAGGGCAATTAACCAGATTGTAAAGGCAGAGTTTCCTTTAGTTCAGAATCCTGCAATGATTGTATGTAGTATCCCAGCAGAGGCACGATATTACACGATGATTGACTTGAAAAATGCATTTTTCTCAATCCGGTTGCATAAGGACCCTCAAGACCTTACGTCATTAACGTATCGTCAAACTAAGCAGAAGATCGCTCGTTTGCCCCAAGGGTAATGTGATATATAAATCATAGAATGAAGAGTGTTGCTGTGCCATGGGTTTGTGTTTTGAGAAACCAGGTGGGTAAATATTATTCCGTAACTTACCCTTTGTTAACCCAAAATTATTGCAATAAATGCTGCAGTGAATATCACATCTAGTCCTATTGGCTAAACAGATGGGATACCTGAAGTGAGAAAAGAGACACACAGTCTATGTAAAAAAAGTACAAAATAGTTTTGTATTAACAGCATAAAAAACATGAAACAGAAAACTGTTGGTTGTCATTGAAGGCATAAACAGAAAAAGCAAATAACAAGCAAAGGAAGAAAAACACACACCCTATACATTCATATTCCTTAATCATACGATATGTAGGTTTCAAATCTGGGCGGTGGTGTGGGGTAGAAGGGGAAGCATGCATAGAAGGAAATTGAATGATCTGCCAAAGTAGCGAAGAGAAGATGTAAAGTCGTGATAGCAGCAAAAGTGAGACAGAATGATTCCTGTCCTAACATAGTGCTACGAGCAAATCATTAGGCTAGACAACAATTTGTTCAGATTAGGTTTGGGAGTATCACTTTGTTGCTCCCAGTAGAGGTCTAGGTTGAAAATGCGGATAAAGTCCTGGTGGCATTTTATTCTTTCTCGGATGTGGCTTCGTTTTCCGAGGCTTAAGTTTGACTTGATTGAATTGGAGGTACTGTAATAAACTGTCTCTTGTATTGGTGGCGCTATTACACTTTTAAAAGTTTTAGATGCTTTTTCTGGTTCAGGTCTTCGAGGTTCAGCCTTTTTGGGTGCTTTCCGAAATCCATGTCTCTGCTGTGTATATATTGTAAACCTGTTCTCGTAGTTCCGTGTCTGTGTAAGGCGGTCTTGTATCCAGCCCCTTCCTCTGCAGACTCTCAGCGCCCAGCTCCCGCAGGCCATGCTGATAACGTTGACCTGCTGTCACACCCACCTCAATTTTCAATGAAGACTTTCCTTACTGTCTCACTTTAGATCTCTTTGAAGTTCTACAATTTCTCCATACAGTAGACCGAGAAAAGGGACGCTAAACTGTGTTTCCGATATTCGGTCCTTCTCAGGCTTACGAGTGTTAGCCGTGGATTTTGGGGTAATGTGAGCCTCCGTCAATCTTTACTAGGGTCCTGCAGATGGACTTAAGCAATATTGATTTGCAAAGTGTTGTGCTGGAATACATAGATGATATTTTGTTTTGTAGCACAACAGAAGATGAGTGCATGCAAGATTCGATTCAGTTAATGACTATCCTAGCAGACAAGGGATATAAAGTAGACAAGGAGAAGTTGCAATATTGTCAAGAAGAAGTGTTGTATATAGGTCAGTTAATCTCACATGAGGGGAAGAAAATCACTTCTGAAAGAGCTGAGGCGATTATGAAAACAGCAAAACCACACACAATAAAACAAATGCAGCAGTTTCTCGGATTGTGCAACTATGTTACAGCATGGGTATTTGATTATAGATCAAACACAAGACCCCTTATGCAGGCTTTGAAAAAAGCACTAGTGAATAAAGAAAAAATGGAATGGACTGAGGAAATGGAGGGAGGGTTCAAAGAATTGAAGAAAGCAATTTGTACAGCTCCAGTTTTAGGAATGTCCAACTATTCTGAGCAGTTCATACTGTTTTCACATACAAATGGGACAATAATGACAGCGGTGCTAACAAAGAGGACTACAATGGGGTACACACCGCTGGCATATTACAGTGGGATTCTAGATCCAGTTATGAGAGGGCACTTTCCTTGCGAACAATCACTGGCAGCAGCCGTGTTCGCAATAGAGAAGTCTACTGGTATTGTGATGGGGTGTTATATGACATTGTTTGTTGAGCATGCTTTGTTTGCTGTTTTGGAGAAACCTAAGGGTACATTAACATCTCAGAGGGCTTCTGCATATGAGGTGGTTATATCGAATCCAGCAATCAAAATAGTCGGGTGTAAAATAGTGAACCCTGCCACGTTTGAAGCTGTACCTGTGGCACAGGGTGAGCAAGTGTATGATTGCTCAAATTGTGAAGAGTTCTATGATTATATCCCAAGAGTAAAGGACAATGCTCTAGCGGGGGGAGGTTCTCTTTATTGACGGGTCTTCAAAAATTGATCAAACTGCTGGGGAAAGGCATTCAGGTTTAGCTGTGGTAAGGCACAGTGCTAAAGGGGAATTTGAAGTGGTAGCAAGTGCAAGACTACGTCTCATTTTTCGGCACAAGCAGCAGAATTGATGGTGCTTTTTGTCTCACTCGAGAAACACGCAGGGCAGGAAGTGGCAGTGTACAATGACTCCGCCTATGTGACATCAACCGTGCATGCAGGGCTAGCATGTTGGAAAAGGAGGAGCTACCTCCGAACGGACGGCACTCCAGTGCCACATGCAGCATTATTTGACAGGCTTATTAAGGCACTACAACTCCCAGAAGCCATCGCAATAGTTAAATGTGCAGCACATAATAAGCAAACTGACTTGATCTCTCGTGGGAACGAAGACGCAGACGAAGAGGCCAAAAGGGTTGCATATTCAACAGATATTTCTAGTTTTGATACTCCAGATCTAAAAGAAAATGTGGTCACGATTATAATTGTAAACAAAGGGTTTAATCATTTGTCCAGAAAACAATTGATGGAAGTTCAAGGCAATGCACCGCAGGAGGAGCAAGAATTGTGGAAACGGAGGGGATGTTATTTATCCCCCTCTGAAGCATTGAGGTGACAAGGCAGCACTGAAAAGATGGTAATGACTGTAGCCTTATTAAGGGTAGTGCTTGAACAGCTGCACTAACCTGCGCATGTAACTAGGGAAAGCCTTGCAGCAGCTATTGCGGAGGACTGGTTCGTACCGAACCTGTTAGAACACGTTGCATTTTATGTAGTAAATTTATGTCAAATGTTTACCGCTGGGCACACACTGCGAACAATCAGAGGAGTAATTCCTCGATCGAACGGTCCTTTTCAGCATTTACCTATTGACTATGTTGATATGCTGCAAGTATGTAGTGGATATAGGTACATGATAGTCGTTGTCATGAACCATCGAACTCGCCCTTTCTGGGCCTCCTGGTCCCTGACACGTCGGGGATTACACTCCATAATACTACCAACATGGCTGCAAGCTCAGAACGCTGCTCACCAGTCTTTACGTTCTACGCAGCGTACTCTATAAAGAAGCCACACCTCCGCAGCCCCGCGCGTCTCGACGCTGCTGTTAGCTGTGACCAGACGTGTGCTCCTTACTCTCCCTTGTATTATTCTGTTGTTTCCTGGTTCCTGGACCCCCTTCTTCCAATCTACCTTCCCTCCTTCTTATCCAGCCCTTCCCGGAACCCCTGCACCGCCTCTGCATGCTTCATATCCTTTTTCTGAATTTCCTGGAGTTTTCCCTTGATCCCGGACATCGAAGCTCAACGAACACTGGAAGCTGAGGACGGCCGAGCGGGCTTGTATAAGACCTGAACCATACGAAAGAAGACTCCTCCTAAAGAACTCATCAGAAAATCAAAATAGGTGAGAAAGGGGGATACCTGTGACAGTGGTGGTGTGTCCCTTTTCGAGATGGATTGAAGGTGGTCCATGTACCACCCTGATGCCACTTGCGCAGCAAAGTTTTTA
This sequence comes from Ambystoma mexicanum, assembly GCF_040938575.1. NCBI lineage: Eukaryota > Metazoa > Chordata > Amphibia > Caudata > Ambystomatidae > Ambystoma > Ambystoma mexicanum. The sequence continues at coordinate 1,340,718,481 of NC_090921.1, read as the reverse complement.
GTTCGGAAGTATTTCCCAGATGGGAAGTATGTGAGGTGTGAGATCTGACAATGGGCCCCATTTTGTTAATGAAGTATTTGAACAGATTAGCCTATTGCTCAGTATAAAACACACGTTTTCTTCTGCTTATCACCTGCAGGCGAACAGATTATGTGAGAGACTCAATGGTCTTTTCAAGAGAGAATAGCGAAACTCAAATTGACACTGAAGAAGGGATGGCTGTATTGCCTGCCCCTTGCATTATATGCATTAAGGAATCAGCCTGGGTTGGACCACCACCTCACACCCCACGAGTTAGTGACAGGGAGGCAAATTAAAATACCCTTGTCTCCTCCATTGAGGAGCAGAAGTGATGCCCAGACAACTGCAGAATTGTTTGGAAATGAGCTACATGCATATTTAACATCTATGACCGCTATTATTTCTGTCCTTTCAGATCAACTCAAGTGCAAGGGGTGTCTGTCTCAGGACACAGATGAAGACCATTCACCAACCTGATTGCAGGAATTACTACCAACACCTAAAATATTAATTGGAGACTCAATCCTAGTGTGCAACATCACAAGGAAATGGCACGAGCCCTGTTTTAGTGGATCTTTTGGTGTCGAGAATATCTCTCCATCAGTAGAAAAAGTCCAAGAAAGGCGCGCCTCGATAAACTTGGGTGACGTGAAGCCGTATGCTGGTGAGACCAATGCACCCCCACCAGTTAATTCAAAAGCAAGACAAGAAGAAGTTCTGCACATGCAGACTCAATCGATGACGAGGAATAAGGATGGTAAGTTTGCTGATTAAATAAATGCAAGTGTTCATTTGGACTGTGACTCACCCCGGACACTCTTTATAGATATTTTAGCAGGAGTGCTAATCAAAAGTTCTTGAGCCGTGGGAATCTTTGAATTGGACTTTAGAAATTGTTGATGTGCTAAAACATGCTGGATCTAGACTTTGAGTTTGATGATGGGGAAAAGGGAGCAGTTTCCCAATTCATTCCTCACTGAGTTTCTCTTCGGTTAAACCTCATGGTTTTATCAAATGTTGATGCCCATAGACTACTTCTCGCTGTCTTTGTACACATACTCCATGCCTATCCTGCTTTTGTTTGGCGTAGTAAAAATGTATATGTGTTTCTAAAAATGGCCCTACAATTAGGAGGTTACTTATGGCAATAATTGAACAGATCCTGCAGCTCCCTGAGCATTTGACAAGGCTGCCTGATTTCAAAGTTTTTTCCTTATTTAAAGTAGTAAACAGGCACAATGTGGACTTTCGAGAATGATGCAGTTCTGGAAAATGAGCAGACTCAACGACGTGTGGAGAATCGCAAGTGGTGGGGTCTCATGTATTGGTGCATAATCATTGTTTCTGATTTTGCTAATCCACACTGTCTACTTCGTTGGCCCAAGTAAGGTAGAAGTCCCTTTGATTCATCCTACTCCAGTGACTCATGCAAAATTGTCTATTGTTGAAATACCAAGGCCATATGTAATTATCCCTACACCAGTGACGCATGTATGGTCACCAAGTTCTGCGACAAGTGTTCCTATGATCCCACCTGTAGGATGGTCTGTTTTGATATACTTCACATTATGTACGTGCTCACCTTGCAAGAACGAGACCTAAGAGAAGTACAGGGGAAGATGATTATAAGTTAAAAAATGATGTGGGCAGAACAGCACATTTGGAGAACAACATGTGGTATCAGCATATGAAAGAGGTGGGAAAAAGCTACTCTAAGGAGAGTTGCTATGTTTGTGCTCTCCTACCTTATGCTATGGGGAATTCTAGGATATTCATAGCTATAGAAATAGCAGTCCAGACAGCTCATTGCCTGACACACCTTGCACTCTGCCATACAAGAGGTCAGTTTCAGGGTCAAACAGCATCCTTGGTATGGGTGACTGAATGGACAGCTCCAGAAGAAGATGATTACGTGCAAGATTTAAAGACAAGAGCGAGGCCACACACCAGAGATCATGTGATAAGATATGAACAGCCTGGAATGAAGGGAGCAGGAATCAGATGGTAAATAAATAAAAAAGCTCAATTTTCAAGGAAAGACTGATGAAGAAATATGAAGATGCAAGGAGAGAGGCCAGATGCAGATCTGGGGAACAGTACTTTCTCCACACGGCTGGGGAGAAGGCATTGTTGTATGCAAGTGGTGTAAGTAACAGGACATTAACAGCCAGTCATAGATCGCGTGGAGAAGGGATGTTAGCTCCTCTAGCCGAAGCTTGCAAAGTTGCTGGCATGGGTCGATGATAAAGGAGGTTCCTTGCAGATAGTACCTCTGGCCAGTGCAGAGTTATGCTTCAGGAACAGTGGCACAAGAAACGTTGGAGAGAATCAGCAGTGCGGCCGAATCTTTGATGTACCAGGATTGAAGGATGGAACTGTAGTGCTAAATGGACCACTACTGGGCCTATGAATCCAAAGCATGAAGTTGCCCAAGGACTGTGGAGGGCTGTGTCCCATAGTAAATGTCCATGTTCCAGCATTGGTGATTCCAAATTGTGGCCTGAACATTGGAGAGTTTCCAAAAACAGATGTTCACCTAAGAAAGAGGAGATCAGTTGAATTTCTCAATCAAGCCAAGAGGGAGAACTATTTCTCAGTCAAATCAACAGAAGCCTTCGATGCTATTCCATATGAATACAGATTGGTCAGTCAGACTTCAGCAGTATTTACGACACTCTTCATGCCAGGGATCCAGATGATGGCGAATGCCAAATGGTTACAGATTACCAGATGGGAGCTCCCTCAGACAATCAACACTACCATAAAGGGATGTAATGCTATCAAAGAAGAACTGAGAGCCATAAGACTGATGACTCTTCAGAACAGATATGTCTTGGATATGATTACAGCTATGGATGGAGGTGTTTGTGGCAAAATCGCAGAATCATGTTGCACATTCATACCTTTTCATGATGAAGAGAAAGGGACCTTGACAGAGGCCATAACGATGCTGACGAACTTGCACATCAAGATGGAGGACGAAGTAGACAATATTGCAGATGATAGCTGGTTTGCGTCAATCTTCTCATGGGTCCACAATGGATGGCGAATATCTTCAAGTTCATTGGAGCCTTGTTGGTGATGATCATGTTTCGATTTTGTGTGATCAGAATAATAATCACACAGTGCAAGAAGACAGCAAAGAATGCAGTAGGAATGAAGATCATGATCAATGTCTAGTCAGGGTTTGGACCCAAAGAGCTGACAGATGAAGAAATCAGAGATTATGTAAAGGCTAGTATCTTTGCACCTGAGGGAACAAAGTTCCTGTATCCCAAGAGCGACAAGAAGTATGTGGGAAGATGGATCTACTGCAGTCCAAATGGACAATGTAGTCACATGACCTGGAGTGTTGATGAACGTGGCGGCTGCTATCAGAGGGCGGCAGGGCGCCACCCCCCCCCCCCCAACAGGCCCAGAAAGCAGAAGCAGTAAAAGATTCAGAAGAAGCTCTTCTGAATCTTCTTTGCATTTGCCAACAGCGCGGGGGCGCTGTGGCAACAATAGTGTTGTCGGAATAACTCCTATGGGCTGGCTGACTCCCACAGCGGGGCGCGTCCCTTTTTACACTTCTTTTTCACTATAGTAGAGTGCGTGGAGCTCATAGCTCCACGCACTCTACGTAAGCCCTTTAATTGGTAGGCTGGCGGGGCGCTTGAGGGGTGGCCCCGCCAGTACAAAATGTGCGCAAACAGCGCACCGAAGATAGACACAGTAATGTCATTGGCTGTTTGCCAGCCAAGGAAAACCTCCACACTCTAATGTCATTGGCTGGCAAACAGCCAATGACATTACTGTATCTAGGCAGGTGATGGCGCAGGGTTTGTGCGTGCGCCACCTTCACACTTCTCTCTCTCTCCTCTGGATTCTTTTGGTGACGGACTGGACGAGACGAGCTGAGCTGCTGCTTAGACCAGCCCATCAGAGATGGCCATTGCCGAAGGACCGGTAAGTACCCACTATCCCAGAGTGACTGTTTGGGCTGTGTAACATGGCCCCAACAGTCCGCACTGCAAGCGTGTAGGCCAGGGCCAGGGCCTACACGTCTTTCAGTGCTGACTGTTGGGCCCAACTCCCGAGACAACTGTAAATTACAGAATGCAAAGCAAAAAGCATGAATGCGAGAGCCTGAGGGAACATTGGGGCTTGCCGATGTTTGTATATGTGAACCAGGCTACCGACAGAAGCCAAGCCTGTGCTAACGTCATCACAAGGAGGACTCTTTCAGAGGCCGAGTTCAACTCTACCACAGATGACACACAGATCCAAAGTTACACCCCGTCCCTTTTCGCTGCATTGCCATGGCTCTGCCGCTGTTCTGGAGTCTGAATCCAAGCATGTTTTCAATGGAAAAATACCATTGAAAAACGGACTCTGAATCAGGACTCTGCGCTGCATCCTTTGTATTCTCTCCCAGTTGGCTTATGAGATAATCGGGCGGTATTTGGCTGTACAAAGAGCTCTCAAGCTTTAAACGAGATAGTCCTCTATAAAGAGAATTCTGAGCCCACTGGAACCCATAGCAGGAGACCGGTCACTGTAAAAAGATGACCCGCCATCCAAATCGTTGTCAGCTGCGATGTAAAGGTAGTATTAGCATTTTGTGAATGTGATGGTGTCTTCTGGTTACTAACCTACATCGTGCACAAACCTCATGCCATTATTTCCGTCTCGTAGGATGTTTTGACCTGCACTGGGCCGAAAGTGAAGTAGTAACGCCGCCGCCAGCAAACGGCAAACACTGAGGTAGCAGCCTTAAAAAAATCACACACATTACGTTTATACATTACGGCCAACGTGTGCACATGTGTATTTGCCAAACTAGTAGATACACAGCCTAGTGAGATTTTAATTTCAAGACCTTGGCTTTTAGCATGCGTGCCCTTTTGAGTGCAATCACCCGTTATGGCTACGCGCAGTGGAATTTTTGGAAGGCACACGAAGAGCCGCCAACAGATTCATTTGTTGTGCTTTTTTTTTTTTTAAGATGGACACGATTTCGAATTTGGCTGGCTCCAGTCCAGAACTGTAGTCAAATAACATTGCCTTAAGTGTACCTTACCCTTAGAGTGAACAATTAACCGAACTTTGAGCGGTTTGTAAATATGTTTTTCATGTAAACTTTATGGAGTGTAATATGCTTATTGATATAAATATATTTATTGGAATTATGTTTTAAATTAATAAAGTATTGACAACTTCCTTTCACGGTGCATTTTGTGCGGTATTCCTTTATCGAAATTGGAACCTACTGGGAACATAGCAGACATAATTTCAAATGCACGAGGTTATGCTATGCTCAACGTTCACCTAATGTAAGACATTTGGAAAATTGCACATGCGATTTTAAAAAAACGCACATTTTACTGCCAAACCGCGCGAAGAAGATTGAAATCGAAGGGTTCATGTGTGTGTCTGTCATCACACAGAAACACTACTCACTGAGGTAAAAAAAACTACAAACTGCATACAACTCGGCACGTTGTGCTCAGGTTCGAATCACTTCAGGTCCGACTCGTCCTTTCATCACTGGAAGTCAATCGATAGTTATATTCAGTAATCGTAAGGTATGCTATTTACAGCACTATGAAACAACCGCTGTATTATTTCAAAAACAGTTGCTGTGCCTTTGCCTTGATTGTGTTCTCCCTGTAATGAAGTACTCACGCCAATGCATGCGAGCTGTAGTTATTGGGGCAATTTGAATTAGTGGAGATGTTGAAACCTTAAACCGACCTTCTTTTCCAAAAATGCGTTGTGTTTGTGGTTACAACAGGTGATATGATATGGACACGCCTTCCTATTGCCTGAAATGTTCCCCCATGCACCTGCTGAAAATAAGTGCCCTGTTCACTCCGGAAGTAATCCTTTCACTTATTCATGGGAATACCAAGCTTGTGTTTAAACGGACCCTCAGTGGCTTTGCCATTGCCAATGCTGTTTTTAACAGGACTTTGGCGAAGGACACGCAGAGTGCTTGTAAATAGGGTGCCTGAAGGGCTGCAGCAAATGAATTTTGTAATGTATGTGAGCTCTGCAAAGTGCACATTTAAAGCCCCAGATCGAAAACATTATAGAAATTAATATCTTGCAGCGTTATACAAATGATGACTGGCACATGGTGGTAGTTGCTGGTACTTTCTTTACACCAGCTATTCTCAATACAAGCTGCTGTAAAATACACCATCACAAATGGACACGTAAGAATAATGTACCACCATTGGTATGTAAAACCTAAAGCTTTTTGTCATACTTCGGTGGGTTTTTTGGACAGTAAATGGCACATTTTGGAGGCCATTTTTCTAAAGATTTCACGCGGGGAGAATCCTCCCGCACCCACCTTGGTTGGTGTAGGTTCGTGCGCTGCGCACACTCGCTCAGAAATTGAGATGGGGAAATGTACGCCCCACCAGGTTTCAAACTCACCAGCCGCCACTGGTTGATGAGCATGTGAAATCAGCAGGATCTCTGAAAGGAGTAATGAAGATATGGCCCTCATTACAACACCGGCGCTAAACCATGGCGCTATTAGCACCATGGTTGGTGCGGGTGTTGTAACGGGTCCGCCATGGTTCAATGGGGAATCACCACCCCATTCCAAGGTTGGCAGGGCGGTAATTCCCCATTGAACCATGTCCTTCCCCATTCCCATTTTCGCCCCATAGGGCTCTATGGGAATGGGGAAGGCGCTAAGTACAATACCGCAAATTGCGGTACCGTACTTAGCACCAAGGTCCCTTTGCGGGTCCCTACTTTAACGGCTGGTGTAGACCAGCAGTTAAGGGCGGGTCCCGCAAAGGGACCTCGTAATCAGGCGCTAATGGGTTAATGGCACCGCAGCCTTTTACGGCGCCGTTAACCCATTAGCGCCAGGGTCGTAATGAGGCCCATTGTCACATCCCGGTTAAATTGGAGACTACCATGGCGTTTGTCCGAGCGCTACCCGATACGCAGAACCCTTTGAGACTACAATTCCAACTCCCGCTGTGGGAATTGTACAACAAGTTGTACTTGTTGTAGTCACGTGACACGTGCACTACGTTGTTGTGTTTCCTTCATTGTGGACCGTATTAAAATGCCGGCTATTCGGAGATCGGGTGCTCCTAAACTGTTGTTAGTTACGAGCTTCTGTTCCCGGACTCCTGTTTAAATCCTTGACTACCCGGCGCTCGAATCAAGTTGTTGTCTCTGCCTTGTCCTTGTCTGTCTCCCGACGCCTGCCTCCCTCGATTGTCCCCCTTGGATTATATGAACCCGGCTTACTCATTATTGACCTCCCATTTCTGATTCCTTAAGTTTTGGTGACCTGATAACCCAAACATTTCCGTAAGGGAACTAGCGTGAGGTGAACGCCCGCTTCCCTGGTCATTTCATTTCTTTTCCTTGTCCGATTCTGTTATTTTGAACACTTTTGGAACACTTTGCTGCCTTAACACCGGATTGCTTTGAACACTTTTTGGGACGCTCTGCTGCTTTAACTCTGGATTGCTTTGGACACTTTTTGGGACGCTCTGCTGCTTTAACTCTGGATTGCTTTGAACACTTTTTGGGACGCTCTGCTGCTTTAACTCTGGATTGCTTTGAACACCTTTTGGACGCTTTGCTGCTTTCACCGTGGTGTTCCTAGGATAATGGCACACCTTCCCTTCACCAGACATCCTCCTTGTCTCTGCATATCGATACTAGTAGGTTACTGGTATATTGTTCCTACGGAGCAGGTAAGAGTGGGTAATTGTGGGCGGTGTTGGCTGTTTGTTCTCCGGCACTACTTGGCTGCATTTCCTGAACAACTGTTTTGTTCTTTGTCCCTCTAGCTCTGACGATTCTGCTGCGGCCTTTTCACTTAAGCCCCCGGCCTGCCAGGTGTATTGATCCCTGTAGGCTGAGCTCTTGGGAGGAAAGTCTTTGGCACATCACCCTAAAGATTTCATATTCCTTGAGTGAAGGTATTATCTGCAACAACCAGAAAACAATCCTTGAGTTGTGACAGATTTAGGAGCCTTACAAAAACGCCTATTGGTTATGGAGGCTGCATCAGACCCAATGGCAGCTCTCATGCAGGCTTTTTCTGCCTTGCGTACCGATATGGCATCCGCACATGTGACCTTACATCAACGCATGGATGTATTACAGAGCTTTGTGCAGCCATTACCCCATGATGAGGAATTTGGTGATGCTGCTGCAGCAGCACCTCCTCCTGTACCCCCTCCGGCTCCAGCTCCAGTTGTCCTTCCTGGGCCCTTTCCTTTGGTCCCACCCGAACGCTTTTTGGGGGATCCCAAGGCGTATCGGACTTTTGTGAACCAATGTCGCCTTCACTTTCTTTGTCGTCCCTTGGCGTTTCCAGACGCTACCACTAAGGCGGGCTTCGTTCTCTCCCATCTAGGTGGCACTGCCACAGCATGGGCTAATCCTTTGCTGGAAGCTAATGATCCGGCTCTATATGACTTTGATAGATTAATCCAAGCCATGAATAGCGTTTTTGATATGCGATACAAAGCACAAACTTCGGATTTGGAGTTCTTGGCTATTAGTCAAGGCAAAACAGATCTCTTGACCTACCTGGCTCGTTTCATCCAATTAGCGGGTGAGACCACGTGGCCAGAACAGAAGAAAGCGGCTGTTTTCTATAAAGGTTTGTCGGATGACCTAAAAGACGCCCTATCAGTGGTACCCGCCCTTCCGCCTGGTTTTCCCGAATTGCTCGACCTAGTCCTGCAAGTCGATGCTCAGCTTCGGCAAAGGCATGGCGAACGTCGGTACCCCGATATTCGCACCTCTTCCCGACCAGATGGAACTACTCCTGTTTCCCATGGCGAGGCCGAACCCATGCAAATCGGGGCCATCAGGGGTCCGTTATCCAAAACCGAACGAGAAAGACGGGCAGTGAATAACCTGTGTTTCTATTGTGGCCAGTCAGGTCATTATATTCGTTTGTGTCCTAAAAGACCTGCCAAGTTGGCGGGAAACGCCAAGACTCGTCCTTAAACCGGGCCTTCCGGACGAGTCGAATGAACCCGGGCTCGGATAACTGTCTTCCGTCTTCACATGTTTACCTTGCGATGCGTTTCAAGGCTCCTGGCATTAAAACCTTTTCCAATCCTGTAATGATAGACTCAGGGGCTAGTGGGAATTATATGGATCTCAAGTTGGCCGAACATTATGGACTACCCGTATTTCCCAAAACACGACCTGAGGACATTCATGCAGTAGATGGTTCCTGCTTGGTATCTGGACAAGTAACGGAGCAAACTGCTTCACTACAAATGTCCACCGCGCAAGGTCATTCGGAATCCATTACCTTTGACCTTATTACGGCCCCTCAGTTCGGCATAATTCTGGGTCTTTCTTGGCTACAGATTCACAATCCTGTAATTGATTGGGTTGAACAGATGTAGCAGCATTTTCTCCTTGCCTAGCGATGGTGACTAGCGTCCCTTCCGTCAGCGCCATGTCATCTAATCCAGTCCCTGCACTTCAATTGGAATACCGGGAGTTCTCGGATGTGTTTGATAAAGGACTGTCAGAAAAACTGCCCCCACACAGATGTTATGACTGTCCCATTGACCTGATACCTGGGGCAGTAATTCCACATGGTCGTATTTACTAGCTCACTCAGAAGGAAGAGGAACATCTACGGGATTATGTGGACAATGCTGTGCGCTTAGGACACATACGTCCGTCCCGTTCACCGGGGGCCTCCCCAATCTTTTTCGTGCCAAAGAAGGAAGGGGACTTACGCCCCTGTGTGGATTATCGGGCCCTCAACAAAGTCACAATTAAAAACCAATATCCACTGCCGCTCATCACGGAACTCCTCGATAAAATGACCTCCTCTACTATCTTCACCAAGTTGGATTTGCGGGGAGCATACAACTTGGTGAGGATACGAAAGGGGGACGAATGGAAAACTGCCTTTAAGACGAAATTTGGGCTCTATGAATATTGTGTAATGCCCTTTGGGCTTTGCAATGCCCCTGCGACATTCCAACATTTTGTAAACGACATCTTCAGAGACTTGCTGGATTGCTACGTCGTAATATATTTGGACGACATCCTGATATATTCAGAATCCCTGTCTCAACATGTACAACATGTGCGCTCTGTCCTACTTCGTCTAAGGGAGCATTCCCTCTTTGCAAAACTAGAGAAATGTGTGTTCCATGCATCCTCTGTGGAGTTCCTGGGGTTTCAAATTTCCCAAAAGGGAGTACTCATGTGCACCTCCAAGGTCCAGGCAGTATTGGATTGGCCTCTCCCGACCTCAGTAAAAGCTCTTCAATCCTTCTTGGGCTTTTCTAATTTCTATAGGCGTTTCATCGCCTCCTTTTCCGAGATAGTAGCCCCACTAACCCGGTTAACCAGTCCGAATGTCCCTTTCCTTTGGGATGACAAAGCGCAATCCGCATTTCAGACATTGAAAGAAGCTTTTACCACCGCTCCGGTATTGCAGCACCCTGATCCATCTCTCCCGTTTATTGTGGAATCTGATGCCTCCGCTGTTGCAGTAGGGGCCATCCTATCACAGATCTGCCCCGCTACTCAACGCTTACATCCAGTGGCCTTCCATTCTCGAAAACTTACGTCGGCCGAACGTAATTATACGATCATGGAAAGAGAACTGCTGGCAATAAAGGTGGCATTTAAGGAGTGGAGACACCATCTCTTAGGTGCCAGGCAAACGATTACTGTGTACACGGACCATCGAAATCTCCAGGCCTTATCCCATGCGAAATGTACCAATGCCAGGCAGATACGTTGGCATTTGTTTTTCACCATGTTTGATTTCATAGTGACATATCTCCCTGGTCCATTACATGGAAAGGCAGACGCTTTATCCCGCATTGGTACGGATATGGAAACTGTGAGGCAGACTACCCCGGTATTACCCTCCGGGGCTATTGTATGTGTTTGTTCGGTCTCTTCATCCATCCTAGATGGATTAAGGAGGTGGGCTAGGGATCATGTTCCTGTTCTTGAGGAGATGGGCGCCAAACTTATCACCGGCCTTCCGTATATTAAGGGTCTACTGTACCTGCCTGATAACCAAACCAGACGGAAGGCTCTCGAATGGTCCCACGATCTCCCGTTAACCGCTCATCCTGGCCAGGCCAAAACCTATGATCTTCTACACCAATGGTGCTGGTGGCCGGGTATGAAGAAGGACGTCGAACAATACGTCTCTAAGTGTGCCATATGTACACAGTGCAAGAGACAGCCGCGTAAACCCGTAGGTCTTCTAATGAGCATGCCATTACCACCACATCCATGGCATACGGTTACCCTTGATTTTGTGGTGGAACTCCCTTGTGTCGAGGGAATGTCCACCATTCTGGTGGTAGTGGACGTCTTTACCAAGATGGCTCGGTTTATACCATGCTCAGGATTACCTACTGCTTCTACATTAGCCAGCTTGTTTTTGACCATGTGATACGCTTTTTTGGATTGCCTACGGTCCTGATTTCCGACCGAGGGTCTCAGTTTACCTCACGTTTCTGGCATTCTCTCACTTCCTCCTTGGGTATTGATGCCCGCTTGTCTTCGGCCTACCACCCTCAGACAGACGGCCAGACCGAACGTACCAATGGTACCATGGAACAGTTTCTTCGCTGTCTGTGTCTACAGCATCAAACTGGTTCTCGCTTCTAGGTGCAGCCAAATTTGCCTATAACAATTCCAGGCACTCGTCGATTGGTTGTTCTCCGTTTTATGCCCTATATGGATTACATCCTAGAATTCTGCCGCCTGTCTTGCTTTCTCTAAAACAATTCCCCGCAGCTGATGCTGTGAGGGATTCTCTACTCGCCATCCGTAAATCGGTCTTAACGCATCTGCAAGCTGCGCAACGTCGCACCAAAATGCAAGCTGACAGGTGGCGCTCGCCAGCTCCTTTGTATTCTTGTGGCGACCGTGTATGGCTCTCTACAAAGCACCTGGCCATTCGGGGCAAAAGGAAACTTTTGCCATGTTTTGTGGGACCTTACACCATCCTACGGTGCCTCAACCCTGTCACTGTTTGTCTAAACATTCCATCTCATTGGCGGGTGCACCCTGTGTTTCATGTCTCCTTGCTTCGCCCTTTTATTCCCGGGACACGGTTGCCTGCTGTCCCAGCCCCAGTCAATGTCAAAGGACAGGATGAGTATGAGGTACGTGCGATTTTGGACACTCGCCTCTGTCGAGGGGTTCGAACTTACCTGATTGACTGGGTGGGGTACCGTCCAGAGGACAGGTCCTGGGAACGGGCCTCTAATTTGAATGCACCCCGTTTGTTGCGTGCCTTTTGGTTGCAACGCTTACAGAAGCACAGAAGATGTCGTCCTTTGTGGAGGGGTACTGTCACATCCCGGTTAAATTGGAGACTACCATGGCATTTGTCCGAGCGCTACCCGATACGCAGAACCCTTTGAGACTACAATTCCCACAACTCCCGCTACTTGTAGTCACGTGACACGTGCACTACGTTGTTGTGTTTCCTTCATTGTGGACCGTATTTAAATGCCGGCTATTCGGAGATCGGGTGCTCCTAAACTGTTGTTAGTTACGAGCTTCTGTTCCCGGACTCCTGTTTAAATCCTTGACTACCCGGCGCTCGAATCAAGTTGTTGTCTCTGCCTTGTCCTTGTCTGTCTCCCGACGCCTGCCTCCCTCGATTGTCCCCCTTGGATTATATGAACACGGCTTACTCATTATTGACCTCCCATTTCTGAATCCTTAAGTTTTGGTGACCTGATAACCCGAACATTTCCGTAAGGGAACTAGCGTGAGGTGAACGCCCGCTTCCCTGGTCATTTCATTTCTTTTCCTTGTCCGCTTCTGTTATTTTGAACACTTTTGGAACACTTTGCTCCCTTAACACCAGATTGTTTTGAACACTTTTTGGGACGCTCTGCTGCTTTAACTCTGGATTGCTTTGGAAACTTTTTGGGACGCTCTGCTGCTTTAACTCTGGATTGCTTTGAACACTTTTTGGGACACTCTGCTGCTTTAACTCTGGATTGCTTTGAACACCTTTTGGACGCTTTACTGCTTTCACCGTGGTGTTCCTAGGATACTGGCACACCTTCCCTTCACCAGACATCCTCCTTGTCTCTGCATATCGATACTGGTAGGTTACTGTTATATTGTTCCTACGGAGCAGGTAAGAGTGGGTAATTGTGGGCGGTGTTGGCTGTTTGTTCTCCGGCACTACTTGGCTGCATTTCCTGAACAACTGTTTTGTTCTTTGTCCCTCTAGCTCTGACGATTCTGCTCCGGCCTTTTCACTCAAGCCCCCGGCCTGCCAGGTGTATTGATCCCTGTAGGCTGAGCTCTTGGGAGGGAAGTCTTTGGCACATCACCCTAAAGATTTCATATTCCTTGAGTGAAGGTATTATCTGCAACAACCAGAAAACAATCCTTGAGTTGTGACACTCATGGACTCCAAAGAAGCACTTTTTCAGACGAGGATGTCTAAATGTGAAGACTGATGGGAGAGTGGTCGTTGAATCAACCAGAGGGGAGAGGGTATAGGAGGAGCCAAGTGCCTCTACTGAAAGTCCCACCCCCATTCTGCCTATATGTTGGAAACTTGAAATTGTGACGTACACAATGCCAGTAATTGGGCCTCATTACGACCCAGGCGGTAAGTTACCGCCTGGGTCGTACCTTTACCACCATGGCGTAAACTACGTTTTTACGCCATGGTGGTTGGCGGACTTACCGCCCCATTCTGAGGTTGGCGGGGCGGTAAATCCCCAATCCCCATTTACCCTTCCCCATTCTCATTTTTGCCCCATAGGGCATAATGGGAGTGGGGAAGGCGTTAATTACGCCACCGTAAATTACGGTGGCGTAATTAACAACAAGGTCCCTTAGCGCCATGGATTTTAACACCTGCTAAAAGCAGGTGTTAAATCCTCCATGGCGCTAAGGGACCTCTGAATCAGGCGGTAAGGGTCGGCGCTGTTTACGCTGCCGTAAACCCCTTACCGCCTGGGTCGTAATGAGGCCCATTGTACCTATTAACAAGGGGGGTCCTGGGAGTCCCTCTGCCAGACATTAGTCCTGGTTACGAGAGACTTACCCAGAGTCTTTAGCTCACTATCTTTCACAGAGAAGAAATATCCCAAACATATCAGTCTTTGTCCTGCCCTGGGGCAGTCCAGCACCGAAATGCTAGACAATTCTCCTCTGAACAAGAGTACCAACAGAAACCCCAGACACGTGTTTCGGTCTGGTTGGACCTCATCAGTAGGGTGGATCTGTGCCTCTCTAAGAATAGTGAGCAAGGGGTCCACGTCTGGATTACCCTAGTAATTTACGGTGAGACCCAAAGTTACTTAAATATGCAAATTAACAAGGGGGGTCCTGGGAGTCCCTCTGCCAGACATTAGTCCTGGTTACGAGAGACTTACCCAGAGTCTTTAGCTCACTATCTTTCACAGAGAAGAAATATCCCAAACATATCAGTCTTTGTCCTGCCCTGGGGCAGTCCAGCACCGAAATGCTAGGCAATTCTCCTCTGAACAAGAGTACCAACAGAAACCCCAGACACGTGTTTCGGTCTGGTTGGACCTCATCAGTAGGGTGGATCTGTGCCTCTCTAAGAATAGTGAGCAAGGGGTCCATGTCTGGATTACCCTAGTAACTTAGGGTGAGACCCAAAGTTACTTAAATATGCAAATTAACAAGGGGGGTCCTGGGAGTCCCTCTGCCAGACATTAGTCCTGGTTACGAGAGACTTACCCAGAGTCTTTAGCTCACTATCTTTCACAGAGAAGAAATATCCCAAACATATCAGTCTTTGTCCTGCCCTGGGGCAGTCCAGCACCGAAATGCTAGGCAATTCTCCTCTGAACAAGAGTACCAACAGAAACCCCAGACACGTGTTTCGGTCTGGTTGGACCTCATCAGTAGGGTGGATCTGTGTCTCTCTAAGAATAGTGAGCAAGGGGTGCACGTCTGGATTACCCTAGTAACTTAAGGTGAGACCCAAAATTACTTAAATATGCAAATTAACAAGGGGGGTCCTGGGAGTCCCTCTGCCAGACATTAGTCCTGGTTACGAGAGACTTACCCAGAGTCTTTAGCTCACTATCTTTCACAGAGAAGAAATATCCCAAACATATCAGTCTTTGTCCTGCCCTGGGGCAGTCCAGCACCGAAATGCTAGGCAATTCTCCTCTGAACAAGAGTACCAACAGAAACCCCAGACACGTGTTTCGGTCTGGTTGGACCTCATCAGTAGGGTGGATCTGTGCCTCTCTAAGAATAGTGAGCAAGGGGTCCACGTCTGGATTACCCTAGTAACTTAGGGTGAGACCCAAAGTTACTTAAATATGCAAATTAACAAGGGGGGTCCTGGGAGTCCCTCTGCCAGACATTAGTCCTGGTTACGAGAGACTTACCCAGAGTCTTTTTCTCACTATCTTTCACAGAGAAGAAATATCCCAAACATATCAGTCTTTGTCCTGCCCTGGGGCAGTCCAGCAACGAAATGCTAGGCAATTCTCCTCTGAACAAGAGTACCAACAGAAACCCCAGAGACGTGTTTCGGTCTGGTTGGACCTCATCAGTAGGGTGGATCTGTGCCTCTCTAAGAATAGTGAGCAAGGGGTCCACGTCTGGATTACCCTAGTAACTTAGGGTGAGACCCAAAGTTACTTAAATATGCAAATTAACAAGGGGGGTCCTGGGAGTCCCTCTGCCAGACATTAGTCCTGGTTACGAGAGACTTACCCAGAGTCTTTAGCTCACTATCTTTCACAGAGAAGAAATATCCCAAACATATCAGTCTTTGTCCTGCCCTGGGGCAGTCCAGCACCGAAATGCTAGGCAATTGTACCTATACCATGAAGAGTCCTTGAAACAAGGTATCCATTGAGAAAACCCTAGATGTATCCATGAAGAAATGACAGTCTTCTAAAGGAAGTCCCGGAAGAAGTGTGAAGATGAATGAAAGAGAAGACTGGTGACGTCACAATGAAGCAGAAATGACAAACCCAGAAGAGATGACAATGAAGAGGGTATATACACCTTATAGCTCCTGATGTCAAAGTAAAGAATCGAGTAACATTTCATGAGCAAAATGAAGATTGCACGTGCAAAGAAGCACTGAAGAAAATGCAAAGCCGTTTTACAATTGTACAGATGCTGTAACGCAAGTAGACCAAGTAATCATGAGGCTGGCTATACATAGTGAATAGACTGCAGGTGGTGCCGCCAATATACATACATATATAAGCGTGTATAGAATCTGAATGTTCCATGACGCATTTTAGCAAACTAAGACCCCATGAATAGAAGGGCTGAAAGTGTGGCGCAGTTGCAGAAAACAGCTGCCGGTGAAGGAAGATTGGAGAAGGCTTGCCTGGCCCAGTGTCAAGAGTTGGGGCCGCCAAGAATCTGGTTATCTATTCAAGGAGATACAATGGAAAAACACTAGAAGTAAATAATTGAATGGCAGACAGCAGGAGTGATGATGGATGTTGGGCTAATTGAGTGGGGAGGCTTGGTCAGGCCAACCCCTCCAGCACCTGGTGTACCAGCTTGCGTGCTGCTAGCGAGTGGAATATTCCAGAAGGGTACAAGTGTGACAACCAATTATAGAGGGCCACGTAGCAAAGCGCCCTATAGTTTGAAAGCCTATGAAACATTGTGTATTTTCATGATGTGGAAGAAGACTTGTACTAGGGATGTGCATAGCTTTCCACCTGACCTTAGAGATCCAATGACAGTCCAGACCCCATAGAAAGTATACTTAGATGTTCCCTTTAAATCTATCTTAATCCCCGTAGGTTTTTGCTTATTTTGCTATGTAGTATGACGTCAGTGATGATTAATTTTTAGTGTAAAGTTGTGTTTTTTCATGTAACACGTTGAGAATGCTTGTGTGGCATCCGTTGATGCCCGTTGTCCTCCCTGTTTTAGATAATTGTTAATAAAACAACTACAGCTTTGCCAATTTACTGAGTCGGTCTGATTTTTGGTGCAAGACTAAGATCTGCATCCTCATCCATCCTAGATAGCGCTACCTCATTTAAAAGGGCCTACGGATTCACCATGAGTAAGAATTATATTAATAAACTGGTTATAGACCCTATTTGATTACGTTGCATGTAATCCCTCAATGTTTTTAAAGCTTCCAGCTTGTATACAATTCTAAAAGTAGGAAGCCCTGCTGATGTTAAATGGTCATCAGAATTGCATTGGGAAGAATACTGTGGGATACAATTTGATGATCAAATGTGGTTTATGATTTGGACCAAAATTAAGATGGTATTTGTCTCTGCAAATTTAACTAAAACTCTACATTACTTTACACATAGAGCCTTTGTTATTCCGTTGAAATTGTTCAAATCCAAGATCTATGTTTATGACTTATATTGCTCTTGTCATTCAGCTTCTGGTTCTTTTAAACATATGTTTTTTAATGCTCTTTATTGAAAACATGTTGGAGTCAGGTTTGAAATTTCCTTCAACGTATTTTCATAATTTTCCATCCCTTTAACTCTAACCATATCTTTCTGGGAAGTCTTGCCTTTAATGCAGGGACAATTAGGACTCCTTTTGTTATATTTGATCTGTTTATTTTTCTTTCAATATGGTTAAGAACTTCGAACTGGAAAGACTTTACAAAAGTGTCTATTAAAGGTCTCCCACAATATGAGATTTTGTTTATTGCAACTGAACGTGCTCCATAGAACACATATGAAGCCTGGACGCATGGCCAGATTTAATCCTGATGAATCTTCCACTTGTCCGTGGTGCCATGTTGACCCTGCAGATATTATTCATATGGTCTGGCACTGTGCACAGGTAAAAACGTTCTGGCAGCGGATACTGCTGTCATGCGAGAAGCCTGGGATTGTACGTTATGCGATTGTACGGATGCCTACTAGGAATTTACCATAAGCCAGAGAAACAGCAACATGTGTTCAAACTGATGGATTTAGTATGTGTTCTCGCTAAAAGGCACATAGCCATGGCTTGGAAGCAAAAGGGTGGACCTCACGTCTCCATGTGGTACAAAGACTTTCTGAGATGGAATGCAGGGGAGACCACTGCCTGGCAAAGGCATTGAAAATAAGACTCGGAGAACCAACAGACAACATGGAGGCAAGGAAGGCCCTTCTTCTAGCATTGTCTCATCACTTGGATGACAAACCCCCGTGAACAATGGTTTTTATTAATATCTTTTAATGGATGTAAACCCCCTTGGTTACACATATGATTGAGATACTCCATTACCGCCTGCCCCACTTTCCCTGCATGTCTGCGGCGACCAGACGACTGAACTGAACTCCTGATAAAAGCCAGGCAAACTGGTGTTCTCTCCCTGTGGCCCCCTCTTTATGGCCGGTTCCCCCCTTTTCCCCGCCCATTGATGATAGTGCTGCAAACCTTAGGATGACTGAAAGTTAACCGTTTATTTGGTATCGTTGAAGAGGGATCGTACATTGATACGTCATACTGTGTGTAACTGATCTTGATCTTGCCAATTATTGAAGCATCGACTGTGTATATACCGCTATGCCATATGTGTGAATACAATAACAAATAATAATAAATAATTCATGTTAAACTCATGCACCTGGAATATCCACATTTCTATGTGGGGGAGTGGGCAGCAGAAAGGATCCTTTAAAGATGTGGAACAGTGGTTTGTGGTACATGTGGACCTTAAAAGGTCTGCCATACAGGTACAGGTGTAAGTGTCTACTTCACCAAACAACTGTGATGGCCTCTTTCTTGATTTGTGAGACCTTGTCACCGGCGGGTTGACCATTCGGCTCGCAGAGGCTACTGGAAGGATGTTACCTGATGTAGAGCATTGGGTAAGAACAGCGTCCAGCACGTGGGGGCAGGCATCCACAGCTAATTCAATGTCGAGCCGCGGGTCCAAGTATGACATTTTGATGTCTTCAGCCAGCGCATTTTTGGTGTCATTGAATGCTTTTCCCTGTAGGTCGCCCCATTGCCATGGTTTTGAGGACATTCTCAGTTTTCTGAGGGGTTCTGTGAGAATGGCTATAGGGACACAACTCCCACATCTCCCACAATAGTTGACCATCTGCAAGAAACTGCACACTGACCATAGATTTTTTGGTGCAGAAGCTATCTTGATGTCTTCACCTTTTATTTTGCCGGTCCGCTGAGACCCCTTCCTTTTGGAAGACAAACTCTGAGAACTCCAGCTAGTCTTTTGAAATTCGCACTCTTGTTTATAGTCAGCCCATCATCTTTCAGATGCTGCAGGACACTTCTCAGTTGGTTATGATGTTCAGATAGAGTCTGCAAACATTAGAATATTGTTGCACACATTTAGGACGGTTACATGGGATTTCACCAAATTAAAAAATAACAAACTTTTTTAACTAAACATTTTTTTGTTTGGGGAGGTCCCCCCTCAAGCCGCCTGTTTCCCTTCATTTATTATCTCACCCCAAACCCTACCCACCCGTTTTAACCCCTTACCCCACCCCCATCTGCATACATTTAAAAGAATTCCGTATTTTTTTCAGCAAAAATGTTTAGATACATATGTTATTTGTTATTTCTTAATCCAGTAAATCACTGCTTACCATTTAGGACTCCTGGAATCCCTGCAATAACCCTCAGATGAAGTTCTGAAAAACCTAGACTATGGAGGAGACAAAGAAGCTGAGCCTCTCATAGCAATAGATCCCTATATGTTCTGAGAATGTCGTAATGTATCTTGAGTCCTTGTGCAACGGGATCTGATATCTGACTGTTAGGTGGAACTTCTGGATGTGCTTTGCCCCCTGTCTAAAAGTAGGTCGCCCAATGTGGGCATTGAATGTCTCTCCCATTTGAACACTTGGTTGGGGAGGCGCATGTCCAGACAAATGCGCACTTGGTCCGGTAGCCTGGGTTTCCTGGCCATGACTATGGGCAAACCCCGGGGATGGGGCCTACTGCCTTCTAGATGATGCCGGCCTATTCCACCTAACATAGTTCTTCTTTTACTTGCTGAAGTAGATGGAAAGGAATGCGCCTGTACTCCTGCACCATGGGTTGAACTGTTTTATCGATGTGTAATCGTACCTCTTGAGACCGCAGGCAGCCTATTCCTTGGAACAGGACTGCAAATTCTTCTAACAGGCTCTCTATCTCATCTTCGTGCATGCTGAAGGTGAACTGGGCTAGCACCAGGTCCTCTGCATTGTCTCAGCTGAGTAGTGTAGCTTAGTCAGCAGGTGTCATGTAGATTTAGCGATGCACCATGGCATCTTTGTGCTGGAAAGTTGGCTTGGCAACACCATCTAGCTGAATATGTGTGTCGCTGCCATATGCAAACATCTTTACGTTGGTGGGTCTGACTGGTAGGCATGCTTTAAGCTGTCTGAATTGTGGGCTGCTCTTGACATTTACGGAGGTGCCTGTGTCAATCAGTGCAGGCATTAGAGTGCTTTCTGCATGATTGTGCAACGCGGTTGTCAGCATCGCCGTGAGCCGCAGCCTAGCATGGAGATGAGGAACATGGTGTAATCTTCATCTGAGTCCAGCTTTTGTGTGGTTTGCACATAGCGGAACCCATGTCTCATTGGTCAGCGGCACCTGGAGGGAGATTGAAGGTGCCTGCTCTGCACACAGTGTGCTGGCAAAGTGGTTCAATCTGTCCCAGTTTATGCATTCCTTCCCTTTTTCAGGTCTTCCCATCACAGGATGCACATCTCATGGTAGGGGCTTGCAGGATCTGTGCCATTCGGCACTTTTGGGGTTTTCCTTCCACCTTCCCTCCCCCGCTCTTAAATGGGCCGTTGTGTGGAACCGATTGGGCTTGCGACACTGCCTCGTGTTGGAAGGCAGCTTCCATCGTTTTGGCTCCACTTTCAGAGAATTCATGCAAGCAGCCTAGCTCTAGGATCCACTCTGCAAGGGCAGGCTGGATTCTCTCAGTGCCTGTGTCCGCAGCTTGTTCGAGTAGCTTCCTTGGATCAGTTGGGCGCAAACCTCCTCTGTCTCAGTGAGGAGGGAGCAGGTGGAGGCAAGTTGTCAAAATCTTGTGTTAAACACATCAATTTGCTTGTGCGGCATTTGAGACGTCTGACACAACTGAAACCTTTTGAAATCCAGGTTACCTTGCAGTTGAAAGAAATTGAGGGCAAGGGCTGTTTTCACCTCCGCATAGGAGGTATCTAGCGGCATCAGACTCTTAAAGATTGTGTGGACTCCTCCATAGAACAGTGTCACAGACTTCTTGGAGATGTCATCATTTTATTTCATGGTGTCAAAATAAAGTTCAAAGACTTTCATCATGGTACCCATTTGGGCCCACCGCTGATTGCGTTCCTGGTGGCTCAATTTCTATGAAGTTCATGTGTGAGGGCCAAGGTTTGTCAGGTTTACTGGGCGTGAACCGAGATAGAAGGGGTGCACCTTCTTCTGAGTCCCCCATCCCGCCCAAATTTGTCACCAGTTGTTGGGTCCCACAATATGGTGGTCCACTCGTGGGCAACCATTTTGTGTGCATTCTGGAGGGCCCAGCGGGGGGAGGCTGCTTTGCTTCACGGGCCTGAGAGGACTGCAGCCTTCCTGATTCAGTAGCTGAGATCACCTGTCCTGGAGATGCAGGTCACAGAGGAGTGGTCACTGGCTCCAGGGGATGACGCTTGTTAATCAGGAGCATGGGTCGCAGGTGTAAGAAATACAGACCCACTTGTTGCAGGCTCCATGCGTGCTGGCGTCCGTGCTCCTGCATTTATGAGGCGCTGTGCCGTTCCGTGACATCACTACATGTCTGTGTGTTTGCATGCGGATGTGTCCACGGGCAGGGAGCGCAACGCCCCTGCCATGCCTCTTCTGATGGCACCACACACTCCAAAGTCCACAGAAAATTAGGGAATATGGGTATGACAGAGAAATCAGCTTTGTCAGGATTTCCAGCAACTCTGACTTACTTCTGACTCCTGCAAAGAGAAGAGCAAGTCAGGGTTAGGTCCAGTGGTTGAAGTGTACCAAAAACGTAGTGCAACCGTGACCCCGGTGGGGAGAAAAGTCAAACACACTTTTCAAGGGTTGCAGCCATGCTGGTTGACAGCCAATTGAGTTGAAACATATTTCAGTGTAGCTGTAACTGCTATTGGGTGGTAAACTGGAGAAATGTGCTTACACTTCACAATGAGCATTTCCGGAATGGTGAAAATGGTTACAAAAAGTAGTGGAACTGTTAACAGAAACTCTGCTCCCGACCATTCCCGCTCACTCTGACCACTGGTTAAGTCAGAGTTACTGCCGGTAACCTTTGTGAATCAAACAATCTCTGTGCAAGAATTACTCTTTGTAATCAGGCCCTTCAGTGTTGATATGATAGGTTATTTATAACCCAGTGGTTTCTAAGTGCGGACCCGGGGATCGAACCCGTGTTGCTCCGTGTCATCTTGCTTCCAAGGAGAGCACATTGCTGCTGAGCTATCCTCCCGAGGCTTGGTTGGTAGCACCGCGAATGCATAGAATAATCAGGACAGGAGATTCAAAGCGAGACAAGTGGCAACCCCATATCTGCGGGCAGTTATGTGCATGTTCCCAGTTCTGCTAAAGCCCTGAGCAGGGCATATTGACTGTGAAAGGGCAGAACCTGTAACAACTACTCAGTCACTACCAGGGTATGAGTCAGGGGACGTCACAGGAACTGAACAGATGTTACAGAGGCGTATGCACATTTCACTCAATTGGTCTTTCCCAATCAAAGAAAGTTCACAGGAAAAATATACATTTGCCTCTCATTGGAATGACCATGAACACCCGAAAAATAACCCTGAAGAGAAGCATTTCCTGTAATGTTGCTGTATGAAAACTTTGCACCTTTTAGACCAGAAATGCTGGCACAATCCTAATGCGCTATTTCACAGGTTTCGTAAACGCACCTTTGTGTGGTCTTATGGGTAAGTGGCTCGTCCCTAATCCTGACGATCTTGGTTCTGTCACTAACTTGTGTGAAGAGAGCAAGCACACACGCAGGGCAGGAGGACCGTCCACTCACATGTTCCTTTGACTTGAGCCCTGACCACCTCGCCATAGATTTAGTTACGTCTTAAATTGTGCAGCCTGCAGGAATGGACATGAACAACAACCGGATGTCTGTCTGTTTCCCCTTTTTAATCCTAGTATTAAACTCACATATCAAGAATATTGCCAGTTAAACTTCTTCCTACATCAACATTGAAGTGGAGATGGACAGTAATGATTATATCATCTTTTTCCAAGGAGATTGAAACGAACAGGACTGTCTTTTCAGAACGAAAAAATGCTGGGGTTTTATCCAGCACGCCTGCCGTGGGATTTTTTTATTGGAACAGTTTTGATAAGTGCCTGTCAAGCATTATCCTATGCTGTGAAGCCCTGAACGCAGCACCTACTTTTTATTATATTTATTTATTTAGGTGGTTTATAGCATACCCTGTTTCACAGCAAGAAGAGGTGGACAGTGGAGAAGGTAGAGTCCTAAAAAAAAGCCTTTGCGAAGAGAAAGGCCTTCAGGGAGCTTTGGGAGTGAACAAGGTTTTCTTTGTGCCGAAAAGGCAGTCGGGAGCGAGTTCAAAAGCATGGGAGCTTGAACAGCAAAACAGCCACCTCCCAGGTGATGTTTTGAAAGTGTAACTAGGTGTAGAAGCAGTGGCGTAACACAAAATGTGGAACCCCCCCCCCTACGAGCCATGCTGAAGGACCCCACCTTCCCACCCCCCAAGCTTGGCAACAAAGCATGGGATGCTCCACACTCCAGGTTCTTGCCTGGACCACCATGCATGTACAATGTGCATGAGGATCGTGCTGCTGCAGGGAAATGCCACGCACTGCACTAGGCGAAAGATGCCAGTATGTGCTTTATTCAAACCTTAGATCTTTCACCTCACATCGAAACAAGGGAACTGCGCCTGGCTCCTTAGTCCTGAAACCCAAATGTACCAGCCAACTATGTGCGTGGCCAGTAATATTATGCACAGTTATGATACCATAAGAAAACATGTTCATGATGGCTTTGCCAGTATCCCCATTTATGAACATTCTGTTGTTGGCGTTGCCCTTAATGCCAAGAAAACTCTCTTGCCACAAGAAGAAAACATGTTACTGCTGCTGCATAAATTGTGTGCCCAACCCCCATGTAAGAAAACTGACATTCACTTTGCCCTCAATGTCAGTAAAACATGCAATGCTACAGTAAGGTCTATTTCCTCGTTTGGCTGCACATGTGCCTCCACCCAATCAGTAACAACACTAATCATGTTGACTTTGCCTTTAACACCAGTAAAACATGCAACGCCACAGTAAGAAAACATTTACTTGCTGACTGCACAAGTGCCCTCAACCTCCCCATGCAAGAACACACATCACTATGTCCTTGCCCCTCAAGTGAGTAATAAATGCTATGTCAAAGAAAGAAAATGTTCTGTCTGTCTGTCTTATTGGGCTATAAACCCTCAACTCCTCCATGTAATAACGTTCATCAAGTTGGCTTTGCCCAAAAATACCAGTAAAACATGTAAGAAATAATCCATGTTACAATGCCCCTTGCCTGTGCCCCAGACCTGCATGCACACATTCATACCCATTGAACCACCAGTCACTCACCCATTGGCGGCTGGAGATTAATCTAATTGGAAGGGTAGAAACATTTCCGATAAATATACCAGAGCATGAAAGCGTAGCGAGGGAGTCTGAACCAACTAAAGGTGATTTGGGGTGGGTAAGGGTCCCTCCCTCCCCGAGAAATATTTTTGAATACTAGGTTAAATGGTGGTTATATAGCACACTTTCTGTGGAAAACTGTTTAAAAACTAGGCAATTTGCAATTGGTTTTAACTAAAAAATCCAACAATTCACAAACAGTGCACAACAGCATTTCCATAATGCCTTTGCCCACAATATGTGCCAGTGTTAAAATGCGGGCTGTACCCATACAGGTCAACTTTGGCAGAAGCTATGTATATTCTGGTATTCCCATATAAGAACGCACTAATTTTTGCTTTTCGCATAATGCTAGTAATGATGCTACAAGAAAATATGTCCAGGCTGGCT
This sequence comes from Ambystoma mexicanum, assembly GCF_040938575.1. NCBI lineage: Eukaryota > Metazoa > Chordata > Amphibia > Caudata > Ambystomatidae > Ambystoma > Ambystoma mexicanum. The sequence continues at coordinate 1,340,693,440 of NC_090921.1, read as the reverse complement.
CGGCCAATATATGCCAGTATCCCCGTGGAAGACATACTCCTGTTGGCTTCTCCATTCAAAATGCCATGCCACAATAAGAAAACGTGTCCAAACTGGCTGCATAAAAAGGCCAGTCTACTCACATAATAAGACTTATCATGTAATAACATATCGTGCTTGCTTAATCATGGTTGGCTGTATATTAAAAAATGTCATGCCACAGTAAGAAATGGCTAGACTGACTTCACCCAAATGCAAATCTAGCCAGGTAATAACATATCATGCTTGGAGCTTGCTTTATGATGGATGGATGCCCAAAAATGCATAAACCCCCAGCAACCATGCCACCAAACCCCATCCCTCACCTGTCAAAATCAGCTTCTCAATTTGGTAAAAACTGCCTTGCCCGAGCACCATTCCGTGTACACCAGAGGCCCAAAGACCCCAAGTTGAGGAAACTCTCTGCCCCTGATTGTCTCGTATTTTCGCCTTCACAAACTGCATCTGAAAGCCATCCTTTGCTCACCATGACAGCCCAAACTCAAACATTGAAAAAGTACAAACCTGTATATACGTCTCATGCTTTGTACACATTTTGCTGTCATGATGACTAGTCTGACATGAAATGAGCATCATACCAAATGTGCATTGCATACTCAGAAGGAATGCACATTTCTATTACTATAACAGACATGTTTGACAAATTGGTGGTCATTCCTATGTTCCCAAAATGCACTTTGTTTTTATGCAAATCAGCCAGCATCCTATATTCAGGGAGCCCACATTATTCAACACCTAGCTCCGCCTTTCGGTCCCAGCCACACCGGTGACAATCCACCTCCCCAACAGCATTCATTCTCTTATTTACTCCATTCACAACGTCAACCATACACCAAACACTTGTTCAATCACACACATGTGCAGAGCCACCATACACTCACTCAATCACATACCACATTGTATTGCATAATTCACAATTATGCACGCATACATACAAAAAAAATGTTCTTACCTGCTACTGGAGTGTGGGAATCCTCTCCCAGGTAGGCATCCGGCTGAACTCCCTGATCGCTGCCACGCTGACAGGAACAAGGAAGCCGGAGCTTGTTTCCGACATGGGCAATGGACCCGGGGTGCCTCCATTGCAAAGACACCTTCCCGGTTGCACAGCCGGAGTAGATCCTTCATGCCACGGTGCAACAAGAGCATTTCTTTCTGAAAGAAACCATTTCTTTCAGAAGTTGAGCTCTGACTCCTGAAAGAAACAGTTTCTTTCAGAAGCTTCTGGAGGCTGGACTGTCCCCCAGGACATGGCGTGGCAGGGCCCCCTGCACCGTGGGGGTTTCGGCCCCCGTTATGCTAGTGTGTAGAAGGGCAGAAGTGCATAATCTAAGAGGTGTTCCTTATTGGTGGGTCCTGATGTACCTCTTGATGCAGTAGGGTCTGTGATCATGGCTACACCCTAGGGTCAGGCATGAATGCTTGAATTCTATTTGAGAGGCACCAGAGAGCAGTGGTGGCTGGTGAATTCTTTAATAGGAGAAGAGTAAATATTCCCCCCAAATATTCCAGAGTGATCAAGCATAGTGAGGGAGCAGGAACCAACCAACGGAGGCGGGGGGAGGGAGGTCCCCCCCAGAGAATCTTTTTTGCTATTGGATTAAAATTGTGCATTTATACATCACACATTCTGTGAAAAATTGGGTAAAAAGCGAAAATCTGCAATTGGTTTTATAGGGGTAACTGCAATCTAAAAATGTAATAACTGCAAGTCACCAACAATGCACAGGAGCATTTCCCAACAAATTTTCATGGAACCTACACCCACAATACATGCCAAACTTGTAAAAACATGTTCACATTGGCTGTACCCATACATTTTCATGCTGCCGTACCATTACATGTCAGACTTCCTGTAAAGGAACATACTAGTATTTGCTTTGCACATAATGGCAGTAATTACCATGAGAAAACAAGTCCACACTGGCTCTACCAATATATGGCACTATCCCCAAAAAAGAACATACTCCTCTTGGTTTTGCCTTTAAAAATGTCATGACACAATAAGAAAACATGTCCTAACTGGCTGCACAATGTAGTCCAGTCTAGACACGTAATTACGGATCTGTGTGATTTGGCCGTGGCATAATTGTTTGCGGCAGGAATTGACCCCCACCCTCCCCCCACTTACCTTTTATGCGTCTGCTTTCATTCTGATCTGCAGCATCAGTTCCGTCCCTCCTGCGTGAGTCGGATCTGACGCTCTATGGTCCACTTTTCTTCTTTTTTTCCCTCCGTGCCAGCCTCCAATCTTCCGGAAGCGGGGGACACCCCCACTACCTCCAAAAGTAATCACTACCAAACATTGGGAGGGGGGACACCCCTGCAACACCCACTCCCCATGTTCAGTAGTAATTAATCAATTTGATTGATTTTAATCGATCAAATGGTACTGGCTGAATTCGACCAGATGTACCATTCGATCATTTAAAATCGATCAAATTGGGTAATACCGTAATATGCTTGCTTTATCAAAGATGCCCAGAATAAAATGCCATGCCACAATAAAAAAAAGGGCGAAACTGGCTACCCCAAGATGCCAGTCTAGCTGAGTAATACATATCATGATTGGTTTATTACAGATACCCAGAGCTAATGTCATGCCACAGTAAGAAAGTGCTAGACTGGCTTCCCCAAAATGCGGGTTTAGGCAAGTAATAATGCAGATCATGCTTGGTTTATAATTACAATGCAGTAAAGAATGTCATGCCACTATAAGAAATGACTAGACTGGCTTCCCCAAAATGCCAGTGTAGCCAAGTAATAGCACATCATCCTTTTTTTCATCAACCGCCTGTTGATGAAAGAAAGGATAACAATGTTTTACTAGGCATCTATGATAGGGGCCCGATAAAAAAATTCATTTTTGCGTGCCACCATCCCCACCCCCACTCCTATTTCCCACTTGCTCCCCAGCCCAGCACAAGCACACACACACATCCACATTCACATAACACATTCACACACAGCATTCTCTCACTCATTCACACGTACATCCATACACTCACTCATTCAATCAAACATGAATATTGTAATACGAAACTATAAACATCTTACCTGAAAGCAGCTCTGGTCCGGAGTCAGTTCCCTTCTCTCACAGTTCCTGCTCGTGCATGAGAAGAGACCAAGAAATAGAGCATTTCCTGGTTCCTGCTCATGTGCAAGTAGGAGACGGAGCGCCGATGATACAGCGCCGCGCAGGAGCGCCCCCTCACACATACAAACATGCAGTTCCCGAGCCAGCACTCCTAATGGGCCATGCAAGGCTGGGGAAGCATAATGCCCTAGTCTTGCTTGGCTCATTGAGCATGCGCTATGCTGGGGAACTGAAATGTCAAAGGGAAACCGTGTTTCTCTTTGACAGTTCAAGCCAGCCCAGTAGTATTCCTTCGGCTGCAGCTTGAATTTATCTTAGGTGAATTTATATGAGGTGGCGACCTTAACACCAGTACTGAAACGCATTGCAGAGTCAGTCCACAGTGATTGTGGTACCAGACCCTTCTTCAATATGGAGCTGGTTCCTGCTCATGTGCAAGTAGGAGACGGAGCGCCGAAGATACAGCGCCGCGCAGGAGCGCCCCCTCACACATACAAACATGCAGTTCCCGAGCCAGCACTCCTAATGGGCCATGCAAGGCTGGGGAAGCATAATGCCCTAGTCTTGCTTGGCTCATTGAGCATGCGCTATGCTGGGTAACTGAAATGTCAAAGGGAAACCGTGTTTCTCTTTGACAGTTCAAGCCAGCCCAGTAGTATTCCTTCGGCTGCAGCTTGAATTTATCTTAGGTGAATTTATATGAGGTGGCGACCTTAACACCAGTACTGAAACGCATTGCAGAGTCAGTCCACAGTGATTGTGGCACCAGACCCTTCTTCAATACGGAGCTAAGTGGTTCTTAGCGACCTGGGTTTTATGCTCACACAGAACTGACAGGAACTCAGTGGGTGGAAGTTCCTGTGACAGTTGACACAGGTTCTGGGAGGTTCCGCTGCAGAGACGTTCTTAACACATCCAATACATCGCTTGAACACTGTTGTCAGCCGCATGCATGGAAAACGAGGCTATGATGACAAAAAAAGTATCCAATTGAATTGAATAAAAAATAGGCACCGCTGGGAAGGGAGACAGCAAAAATGAAAATCAAGAATGCCCTGAAAAGGGAGGTGTACGGAGAAACTCTTCCCTCATCCAACCGCATTGGTGGAAATACATGAACAGGGAGATGTTATTTGGTGAAGCACAGGTGGGCACAGGGTGTGGCTCGCTGAGGGATGTTCACATGTACCGAGCTCCACCTCAAAACACTACATAGTTTAACACTGGAGTACATTTATGTGCTGCTGTTAGATCAATGAGCCCCTGGAATCTGCCTGAATTTTACGTCTGGTAAAAGTAGGTGGATTTCATAGGAATCCATTGTAAGTGTCCGACTGAATCACGTGTACGGCCAGGTTTAACACCTTTGATATTGATATTGATATTTTATTTCTATCACGCTCGTACACAAGTGTTTCAGAGCGCGACAAGTCAAAGGAGGGGAACAGGGGAGAACAAAACAGCGATCTTACTAGGCCCAGTGACATTGAGAACGCGCAAGTGCATGGGAGAGGGGGAGGGGAAAAGTGCATGAAAGGGGGGAGAAGTACAAAGTGCGAAGCAGAGGAGAAACAGATAAATAACAATAAATAAATAATAAAGGCAACAAACCGTGGTAGTGCAGACAGCAATTTGCAAGTGCTAGGTTTAAGGTAGCAGACAGGGTAGGTCTGATAATTGCAGGAAGAAAAACGGGGGGCTTTATGGGTACAGATACAGACCCCAGTGCGAGGGGTGGCCCGGAGGCCGTGAGAGTCTTGCAGTCCAGTTCTGGATTAGTTGCAGAGGGCGGAGAGTAGAGGCAGGTAGATTTAGAAAGAGGCTGTTACAATAGTCCATCAAAGAGAGAACCAGAGCTTGGGATACCATGAGCTTCTGCGGGAAGGTGAGGAAAGGCAGAGTACTTCTGAGGAGGTGCAGTAAGAAATTTGACTTTTTAGAGACCTCAGAGATGTGGGCGGAGAAGTGAAGGGTGGAGTCAAAGATGACCCAAGGTTCTTAGCCTCGCAGGTGGGAGTAGGAGGAGGGCCAAGGGAGGCCGGCCAGAGAGTGAGGGGAAAGAGTGGTGAAGGTGTGCCGATGAGGAGGATCTCCGTCTTGCTGGCATTCAGACAAAGATCATTGGTGGCACACCAATCTTGGATGGCGGTTGGGCAATCAGAGATGAGAGAGGGAGAGGAGGTTTCAGAGGGCAGCCTGAAAATGAGTTGAGTGTCGTCAGCGTAGCACTGGAAATTTGAGCAGAAAGTGGCAATGCAGTGGGCGAGAGTTGCCAGGTATTGGTTGAAAAGCCTTTGTTTTCCATTATGTTTTTCGAAATGTGGACAATCGCTCAGAGGGGAACTTTTTGCATGAAAGTGCAAATGGATCCAGCAGCTTACAGGCAATTACCACCTTTGGAAAATAGATTGATCTTAGAACGTATTTACTGGGAAGACTAATCATGGACTCAATAATGCTCTAAAGAAAGCTATTATTCTTTGTTTGTATATATTTTATTTACATTTTCAAGAAAAAGTAATAAACAATAGAGTAAATTCAATGCAATACTCCCCAATAATACAAAATTCATACTAGGTAAAACGCACACAGACAACTGCAATTCAACTAATCCATATATTATAAATAAACACCTATCCCAACAAACAGACAAACCAAAATAACAAACACAAGCAACAGAAAGAAGAAAAGAAAAAGAAAAAAGAGAAAAGGAATTGAAAAATATAATATATTACTGAATTTCATAGGTTTTTAGTAGCGCAACTTAACCATAACGTCCCTTTAACAACGTTTTTTTACTGAATTTCATAGGTTTTTAGTAGCGCAACTTAACCATAACGTCCCTCTAACAAAGTTTTTTTACTGAATTTCATAGGTTTTTAGTAGAGCAACTTATCCATAACCTCCCTTTAACAGCTTTTTTTAAACTAAATTTCATAGGTTTTTATTAGTGCAACTTAACCATAACGTCCCTTTAAATGGATAAAGGCCATTAGCACCCTAGGTTCCTAAAGCGGGAACCCGGGGTGCTAAAAAAAGATTTTTCTTCCCACACCTTACCAAGATGACCACCATGGAAAGGGAAGGCGGGGTTCCATATAGGGCCCCTCTTCGCTTTCCATGGCAGCCTACAGAAGGCAAAAAGAGAACTCTATGACCATATTTCTTCCTTTTGAATTCTATACCAATTTCGAATAACTTTACCACAAAGCCAGTCCCAGGAGGACATAGCCACTTTAACCCTATGTTTTGTCCCTCATGGTCATGGCCAGTAGCCAAATTGCCAAATTGTCCAGATCATTACCTTATTCCATGAACCGGACAATGTGGGCACTGCCCATGGCCACAGGCTACACCTCAGTCACCAAAGATATATCACAATTTTTTGTAACTACTTTATGACAGTGGTCAAAAATTAAAACACGGGCACATTTGCAAAACCATGCTTTCGGGTCCTTCTCAATGCTCCTTACACAAGTTTGCTGGAAATCCACCCATGTTTTATTTTTTCAAAAGTGTCAAATATATGCACAAACAATCATCATATAACCTAGCCCCCACTTGACAAAATCCATACAGACTTTACGAAAACATTTATATCTAGATCTATAATCTGTTTGCAAACCTTTGTGTCGATTTGTCAAATGGCACCATATTAATAAGCCTTTACAATATTTTGGACCCTCCCCTCTAATTTTGCCCCTCTTGACAAAATCCCACCAAACTTCCAAAATCATTTATATCTATATGTATTATCAGTTTCCCAAATTAAGTGTAGATTCATCAAATGGCACATCATTTATAAGCTTTTACATAATTTTGGGACTACCCCTCTAGTTTTGCCCCTCTTGACAGAATCCCACCAAACTTTGCCAAGAGCTGGTGAAGTAGTTACGCGCGTGCGCGGTTTTTGTTTGCTTGTGTCACTAACTCTGCTGCGGTCTTCACTGATACATGTTTCCTCCAAAACGTGTATCAGTGAAGACTCTACTGCAGGAAATCTCCTATGCGTGTGCGCTTTGGAACGTGAACTCTGCTACGCGTGAGCGTGGTCTACACCGCTACGTGCTTCCTTCAACACGTGTGCGCGGTCTTCGCAGCTACATGTTTTCCACAATGCGTGTGCGTGGTCTTCGCAGCTGCGTGTTATCTACAGCACGTGCACGCGGTCATCACAGCTACGTGTTTTCTACAGCACATGCATGCGGTCTTCACAGCTACATGTTTTCTACAGCGCATGTGCATGGTCTTTGCAGCTACGTGTTTTCTACAACATGTGTGCGTGGTCTTCGCAGCTATGTGTTATCTACAGCGCGTGAGTGCGGTCTTCACAGCAACGTGTTTTCTACAACGCATGTGCATGGTCTTCGCAGCTACGTGTTTTCTACAACAGGTGTGTGTGCTCTTCGCAGCTACGTGTTATCTACAGCGCGTGTAGCGGTCTTCACAGCTATGTGTTTTCTACAGCACTTGTGTGTGTTCGGATGAGGCGCGTGAGAGCTCAGATTCACATTTGTGATGTCATCTTTGATGTCCTGGGTGTTAGTGTTAGCGGTGCACGGTGGCGCGAGTTATGGTTGCTTATCTTACCATAACTGCCGAATTTCAGGGGTTTTTCGGTTTTACTTTGAACCATAACGTCCCTTTAACAAAGTTTTTTCACTGAATTTCATAGGTTTTTAGTAGCGCAACTTAACCATAACGTCCCTTTAACAAAGTTTTTTCACTGAATTTCATAGGTTTTTAGTAGCACAACTTAACCATAATATCCCTGACATGTAACATAGAACATACTAACCCCCTCGTAGTGATTTTCATGTCCGCGGACTACTGCCATGTCCGCAGACACATCGAAAATCTGAGCGTGCTGAATGTAAATTTAAATAGTGTGCCCCATTTCCCCTTTGAAGTTGGCTCTGAAAAGAGCCGTTTTTTTTTTTTTTTACAGATGCTTGACAGACACCTGTTATTTTATTTTATTTTTCTTGGTTTTTTTTTCTTACTTTACTCCTAAAATCTTCACATAACCGTCTGCAAAGCAACCCTTACATTCCAAAATAGAAAGGCATTTCCGGTAAAAGATAAAGAAATGCCATCTTCTTTAAAATTAACAGCATTACTGGCATCAATATTCTCATTGTTACAGAAGAACATACCAGCTCTAAGCATGAAGGCACACATGCCTGGGTTGATGACACACCTAGCAATGTTTTGCTGAGGACAAAAAACTGAACTATTGTCCCATATTGCCCTAGGTAGTAATCCAGAAAAAATTACTTTCGCATTTGGAAGGATCTTCATTACGGCTTGAACCAAGCGTTCCAAATCAGCCAACAAAGTAGGGGCACTGACGTTGCCCAAATGGAAAGCACCATAGTGCAAAACTACCACATGCGGACTGTTCATCGTGGCCATATCCGCACAAACTTGTACAATTCCCTTTACATTGCAATCAGGCACCGTGCTCCACACCACCTCCACTCCTTTCACATCAAAGTTCTTTGCAACATGCCTGCATTCAGCGTGCTGCTGTAAACCATGCACAAACATATCTCCGAGCACCAACACCCTGACTTTCTCCACTTCTGCCACCTTCACCACACACAGTCTCTTTCAACACAAATCCACAACCTCGACATCTGATTGGCTGATCCGTACAGTCTTCTTTCCATGTTGGATTTCCTGGAAAAACCCGGATGTACCACGCCCTGTCCACGAACAGCCGCGGTGTCCGCAGACGGCGTCCACTTTACTCTCTGTGCCATTCCCTCATTGCATATGGCTAAGCAATCACACAATATGAATAACGTCCTCAGAACACCCCCATTTTGTGAATTTTCGAACATTTCAGGACAATTATCATTTCATTATTCAACATATTAACATTACAAATATACTTTTATCTTGTACTCTGCACACAATGCTATCTTTCTCCATTAGTAGCTCAGTATACTACATAGAATCCCATAATACAATGCTATTTATATCAATGCATCGTTCAAAGCACTAATAACGGTATGATATTTATTGCAATATCCTTGACACTTTTTTCAGAACATTATAATAAAAATCCCTAATACACAAATTCCATGAAAAGTACATACACATGTGATGTCATCTGTGATTTCATCAATGACATTTGCGATGTCATCTTTGATGTCCTGGGTGTTAGTCTTAGCAGTGCATGGTGGTGGCGCAAGTTATTTTTCATAGCTTACCATAACTTGCTATTTTCAGGGGTCTTTCGGCTGTACTTAGAACCATAACGTCCTTTAAACAAACTTTTTTTAATATCACGCAAACAATATACAAACATGGCGTGCAAAAACCAACTTCTACAGGTGGCTTTACACAGAATGTTGCAAAGTAAGAATTTATGCTCGTTCACAGTGAAGGTCAGCTGCTTCCATTTTTTTCTCGGGCCCCGGAGAGGCTCACGAAGCAGACTATAAGGTTGTATTGTGTTTTGACCTTGACAGACAGAGATTGTGATGAAAGACTTCTCTTGAAGGAGTGTTGCTAAAATGTAAGAGAAGATAAAGATGAAATTTCTGAAACGAAACCACTTTTATATATTATATCACTATGCGAAAGATCATTGGCACACGCAGAGTCGTATTTTGGGACTGCACCACTCGTAGACAATGGAAATTGCAATTGTACTGTAAGTAACCCTTTAGATTACTTTATACCAAATATAATTACAATAGCGTAGCATTAAAGACCGCTGAAGTTGAACTTGTTCGTTGAAAGTGGCATAATGTTTTCTACCGCGCACTATCACCGCCGAATTGATCCCCTGTCGTTTAGAGGGCTCTGAAAAAGGCAGACGACACAGGGTGGGTTAATAGAAATAATTTAACCGGTCTATAGGCGGTCAAGCGCTCTACTCGCTGTGCCACTTCACTGTAGCCGTCAAGTGGCACAGCGAGTACAACGCTCGCTTTGACATTCGTGCACAGCTTGCTAACGCAAGTTTGAATCCCGGCAAGGCGAAACCCAGCCTTTCATCCTTCCGTGGTCGATAAATGAGCACCACACACTGTGGTTAATAATAAGCACCGCTTACATACCTCACGGTTCTTAGCGCTATATGAATGGGAAAATATTATTATTTTATTATTAACATACTCTGTTGCACTATCTTCGATAGCAAATAGTTTCACGTCCTAATAAATAAAATGATGATTTTTAATGAAGATCGGCTGGTGAGACTAATTTATGTTTTTTAAAACAGGTACGTGGCCCCATTTTGTCTATGTCACGATTTACAGACTCCAGCGGATGGGGTCTTCAACTGCCAGGTGCAAGTCCAAATATGCAACTTCATGACCCTCACCATTTTATGGGACAATCGCCAAGGACCAATATGCCCTTACGCAGTACTAGCGGCTACAAACAACATACCAACCAATAGAGTGGTCTAATGGCTCGTTGTTGGAGCAACCTTCCGATTATCAGAGCGACCATTTACTGCTTGTATCATAAACCAACAGCCTATCTACCGCAAAGGAACAACGCATGGCTCCAAATAAACTTTTCCTGATCGACAGCAGAGATAATAGCAAATCGCTGAATATTCACTAAACATTTCATGTGAAATAAATGTACTTTACCAAATGTACAATCCTGCTGTTTACTTTTAAACCACAGTTTCATATTCCGAATTGTGGCGCACTGAGTTGTAAGCTGATCTAACACTCTCTGTACCGCAAAGGAACATTGCGTGTCTCAACATGAACTTTTGCGGATCGACAACAAAGACAAATGCAAATTGCTGAATATTCTCTAAACATTTGATGTCAAATAAATGTACTTTACAACATTTACAATCTTGCTCTTTGCTTTTAAATCACAGTTTCATATTCCGAATTGTGGCGCGCTGTGTTGTGACATAATGTGTGTTGTCTTCCGGGTTCTGTGTAAAGTCGCGTAGTACTGGAGACGACTGGGCGCGTTTGATTACGCACCCTGTAACGTCACGGAGAGCGGCGGGGAATATGAATGCTTTGATAATATCAGGCTTAGGGGCGGGAGATATGATTTAGTGTCGCAAAAGCAAGTCAGCCAGGTCAATAGCGCCAGTCATAGGATTATCACATAATGTCGGCGCACACCAGCCGGATTTATCGTTTCTTTAGTGGACAAAAAGTCGGTTGACGCTCCAAGGAAATTGTACTATTAGCGAACAAAAGGAGTGCTCTTAAAACACTTTCACTCTGACAACAAACAATACAGACAACATTCTCAGAACACCCCCATTTTGTGTAATTGCAACCATTTCGGGACACTGCGAGTGTTCTTAGAACACATTCAACTAAACAGATTACAATACGGACAGCGTCCTGAGGACACCCCCAGTTTGTGTATTTACGAACAATTAAGTACACCACGAGTGTTCATAGCTCATTTTTACCTTCCTTGCGAACAAAAATGACACATACTCAGTCCACTAAACACCCCACCATTTAGTTTATTTACAAAATGTCAGAACAGCCGTGTTCTCCGCGGACAAATCGAACGCAACAAAAAGGTCTAGCACATAAAAAAACAAAACATTGAACCTATCTCATACACTCCCACCCTCCCCAAACACTCCTACACACCAACACACTCTACAAAATACACATTTTGAACAAAGTTTCACCGCGCTGTCCGGGGACGTCCACGAATCCAATATGGCAGGCGCTACCGAAAAATCTGACGCGCTTCACGCTCCACGCCGTCCAATCAGCGAACACGTCGCATGTCCGCGGACATGACGCAAGCCCATGGGCCAATCGGGGGGCTGTCTGCGGAGCGAAGAGGGAAGTCCGTCCACGAAGCGAACGCAGATATCACTAATTTTTTTGCCTTACATTTTGGTCATTTTTAAAAAAACTACTGGACAGATTTACACCAAATTTACAAAAGCACGCTTTTGGGACCATGCCACCGCTCCTGCCGCAAATTTGGTGTAAATCCGTCCAGCGGTTCGGGCTGTAGCCGTGCGCAAAGTTTTTTCCCATTCAGTCTATGGGAAACAAAAATTTTGGCGCCCCCCCTATAACTTTTCCCCCCCTGGACGAATCCTCACCAAACTTTGCAAAAAAATTCAGAGTGACCCAACTACTTTTTTTGCAAAGTTTGGTGAGGGTCCGTCCAGGGAGAGCGAAGTTGTAAGCCGCCCAAAAAGTGCTCTACCTATGGAAACAGCAACTTAACCATAGCTACATGGCCACTACCGTGGCCATGTAATATATATATATATACATATATATATATATGTATGTCTGGATTGGATATATATATATATATATCCAATCCAGAAGAAAGGAGGAGAAGGGAACCGCACTCCCGCCAGCCCAAATGTGGACTCCACAATACGGACAAAAGAGAAAAACACTGTGTAATGGATAAGGATGTTTTTTAATAGTGAAAAATGTAACAAATATTACACAATTGAAAAAGAGCAGCAACACATAGACAGACAGAGGCAGGACGCCGTGGTGCACGACCTGCAACACAATGCGTTTCGCGCTACACTGAGCGCTTGATCACCTGGGGGGAAATGGGTTGTCCGGCATAAATGTGGTCAAAACAAACAGTCCTACAACTCTGTCAGTTATTCACTCAGTCAACACAGCATTGGATGGAAACAATGGCGGCCATATTGGCATGGAGACAGGAGCATGAAGTGCATGGGAGACTGGAGTCCAGCCTGCACAAACAAGAAAACAGGGGACAAAAAAGCAAACTTGGCGCATAGTGCGCGTATACTGCTAAATATGGAGAAAACACGGCATGAAAAAAATATGCATAAAATTAATGTCGAAATAAACATCAAAATACCACATATACATTGTAATCAACAGAAGCAAGTATAAAATCAAATAATGCAATATAGTCCCCAGGTTTCCGACAAACATGCACACAATAAAGCAATGCTACCTGTTAAAAAAGGCTACGTGGAAGAATTGCAAATAGTAAGTATTAAAATGGGCACAGAATTGTGCAGCAATATAAAAAACATACGAGGAGACCAATTAAGGTGGACAAACCATGACAGCCGAAAGAAGATACAAGAACAGGTAAGTTTAATGGTCACAAAGATTATAAAAATATGCAGAGAAAATAAAATACATGAGGATAAATATATATATATACACACGCACATATATATATAGCAAAGAAAGGAAAAGTAATTTCTTCTTTCCCAGAGGGGATGGCACTCCAAACACTGAAGTGCTCGCCAGAAAAATGCTTCGTCCGTTTTAAAAAAAAAGCCAAAACCAACTGAAATGTCCTTTCAAAGTATCCAGTTTTATTGCGGCATCAGCCAAAGATAGAAAACACACGGTACAACGCGTTTCACAGCTTCCTCGCTGCTTGATCACGTACCTATATATACTCACATATACATAAATACATACATCAATAGAACCAGTCATGTACAAACATATAGTTAAGAACCATCATTCTGTGTCAGTGAGAAACTTGAATTTGGATAGTACAATTTATTTCACTTTCCACGATGTAACTAACGGGGACAATGTGCGCGATGATGTGTTTTGTAGGATGCAAGGGTGCGGTGGCCGTATCTTTGAGTTATAGGATTGCTTCATCATTATTTGTAGAAATGTAGCGCTTCTCAGATGGACGGTGGATGAAATACAGACACATTTGATGGGGTTATTCTATCTGTTGAGATGAATTCAGACATACCATTGTGTGCGTGGACCTTTACAATATATCTAGCATGTTAATATAACAATTCTGTATATGACTTTGTTCAGGGAGATAAAGTTGCTCAACAGTGTAGTCCGGGTTTTTTGCAAGAGTGTCCCTCCACGTTATACAAAACGAGCCCAGGGCAGGTGCCCACGCAACCGAAGGAATTATGTTTATTTTATTGGGGTTTTTTCTTTAGTGTGCTTCTGCGCACCAGGAAAACATCTGAACTATTGTAGGCCATTATAAACATTTAATTCAACCAAATGTCCACTTCCATTGTCCTACAACGTAAAGTAACGTGAGCACAAAAACGAATGTCCTCTGAGCTTTCTAACTGTACTTTCATGATACACAACAAAAGAAACTGTGTCTCATTACAAGGTCGGCGGTAGCCCGCCGATGCTACTGCCGACCTTGTAACACCATGTCTGCCGCCTGATATTCCCGTGCCACCACGGTATTACAAGGTCTGTGATTTCAGGCGGCGGGAACTTTAAGTCCCCATTCCCACAGGGAAAGGGAACGCAGAACACGGAATGGGGACACGGAAGCACCGGCACCATTGCTAACGGTGCTGTTGCTTCTGTAGAAACCATGCTTGCAAAGGGCCAGTGCTCCCGGCAAGTCAGACATCCCGGGAGCACCGTCCCCAGCAGGCATTCTCATTGCTACCGGCACCCTTATTTCCAGACCACCAGCCTTGTAATGAGGCCCACTGTGTGAAATGGACAGCTGCTTGTAATCATTGTTTGACGCAGCATGCAGACTTTTGATGTGTGTGATGTGATAAATAATTCGAAGTGCACAAAAAAGGATGCCAGGTTTCTTTTAGATTCCGGTTCTTCTTTTGTAATATAAGATTTCTAAATAGGACGTGGGAGCGCTTTCAGACCAAATGCACCCACTCGAGTTTGATTCATTCAAACATTCACACTTACATGAAGGAAAATGTGTAAAATTCCATGCTTCACAGTAACCACAAGTGGCTTCATTTCATTTTTAATAATGCCTTTTTAAAATGGTATTCATTTTATGGACCGGAAAAACAAACGAAAGTGGCCCTGGCAGAGTTCAAGCATGTGCATGTTTTTTCTTCTGGGGCAGTACAATGAGATGCATGCAAAGTGACTGGCAGATATGAATATTCATAACCTTGCTAAAGGCAGAAATGCAGAAATGCAGAAAAGACGCAATCCACTTTTCTCAACTAACGCCATTTCATCATACATGCTAGGGTTTCTTAAAAATATGCCAAAACAGAACTCTCAAATCAGGGTCTATAAACCTTGGTATTTATATTGGATGCAATTTTGCATTGCTGTACATTTTATATATACAGCACTAAATGAACCAGAATGCAACAGGAAGTCAAAGTAAAACCCAGAATTGGTTTACTTCACACCTGAAATGGCACAACTTGAGATCTCTGCAACCATATTTATTTGACTTTAACTCTTTCATACCTAAACACAACCAAAAAGGGTCTGTTGGATAGTCACCCGCTTGTAGTAATTGTTCCACACATGCAAGTATCTTGGTACTGTGCGGCACAATTTTGTAAATCCTCAGTTAAAGGTGGTAAATCCCTTGCTACCCGAAGACTAGCCGAAGCGGTTGACTGTCCATCCTGCTTATGTCATAGCTAGGAATATCACAGATGTTACTAGGCTCTATTTATCTTTGTTTTCCAGTCTTTCTGAAGAGGCTCTCAGTACTTTTATAGTAGAGGACCCGCCCCCTTCTCCAAGCC
Source organism: Ambystoma mexicanum (assembly GCF_040938575.1). Classification (NCBI taxonomy): domain Eukaryota; kingdom Metazoa; phylum Chordata; class Amphibia; order Caudata; family Ambystomatidae; genus Ambystoma; species Ambystoma mexicanum. The sequence continues at coordinate 1,340,677,841 of NC_090921.1, read as the reverse complement.
CCACCCACCCGACTCAACCACTTCTGTTTTTGTAGGTTGCGTGTACGCGGGGGTGACACTCTCTTCACATCAGTCCAGGAGATGCTGCTAACTGGGCGCTGGCCTTCAGATCTGTCGCAGATACTTAGTTTCCGCCCACACCTCGATGTGATTGCCCACAAACGGTGTGTTTGTAGTCTATCACATCGAGGCGTGGGTGGATTTCCTTGGATTGCGGGAAACCCTGGAGACTCCACGCTCTTCCCCAGAGACCCGGAGAACAGCGTAAAAACCTGGAGTCTCTGGGGTAAACCCAGAGACGAGGCAGGTATGGACAGAGCCCCAGTGCTGGCGGGGCCCTGGTTGTTTATTTCTCTTTGCTATCTGGTTGTTTATTTCTCTCCTGTGATATTCTGTTCACTGGAAACTGTGTTTGACCCTTTTAAGTGAGGGCATTCTTAACATATTTTGGAAATCTGGACACAGGCCAGGTTTGGGGCACTCCTCAAAACCCGAACCTAAAGAAAGAAGGTACCCTAAGTCTCTCTAGTTGTGCCCACCTCTACACATTTGTCGCGATAACATACCCATCTTAATACTTTGCCCTGATGGTCATTAAAAGAAACATGGGACTTCCTCAAAGTCCCCCTACCTTTTCATCCATGTTAGAATGTTAATAATAAACAAGTGGCATTTCAATGGAAACATAGGCTATCCAAAACAAGGCTACTTGTGTTCTAGCATAGCTACAGGACACATTGTAACAATAATAGCCACAAGTAAAGTACAAAGGATTGAGTATAGATCCAGGGGCTGACCAGAAGCCCTAGAACAAAGGTACACATAGCACAGCATCGGGACAGAACTCGGATTACCAGCCTCACAGGGCGTACAACCGTTTAAGCATGGAAGAGGTGTACAAATAGGAAGCAATAGGCAATGTACACTTGCAACAGCATTTATAGAGGATACAGATTAGAAGGTACTGGGAAGGTGAACATGCCCAAACACACTAATTGTGATATCCAATATATATCAATTTCCCTATTATAAGATATGAGCCAAAACTATAAACCATGAGGGGCAGATTCCCAAAACGGTTTTTAATGCTAATGAGGAGATGTGCACCCCAATCCCCAAAGGGCATCTGAATGTGCACATTCTGATGCCCTTCTCCAGCCCTTTTGATTAAAAAGGGGGGCGTTACTGCGCATTTCAATGCATGTCCCGAATCTTCAAGCGGGATGAGCTCTGAAAAGTGCAACAATTAAAGACCTTCCTGTTTGGACTAAGTTAATGTTAATATTAATATTAGAGGACATTCGTACCGTGCACTATCACAACCGGAGTGGTCCCCTGGCGCTCTGGCGGCTCTGAAAAAGGAGGGGAGGTTGAGTTAGTGGGAGGAAGCAGGAAAAGTGCAAGAGAGTAGTGATGTGCTGTTGGAGGCCTCAGCCCGTTGGGTCCGTTGGCTGGGCCTGGGGTGTTTGCGGCAGGTAATCTTCGGGTACTGTTGTGTCTTTTTTGTTTTGTTGTTGCAATGTAGTGAAGTTTGTGCGGTTTGTTGTGCTGTAGGTTTTGGTTTTGTTGGTTAGGAATTTGAGAGGTGTATGTAGAGGGGAAATTGTTAGTGGAGTTGGTTAGTTGGCATCTCAACCCTGAGTTGAGGCGTTGGGCTTCTGTAGTCTCACCCGATGCGCCTGTCCTGATCTGGGTCCCTCTGACATTCAAGGTTCCTTACTCCTCTGGTCCCCACCTCTATCAGGCTCTCTCATACCCCCACCTGTACTCCCTTCATACTCCTGTGGCTAGTGCACCTGCCAATGTCAACAAGTAAGACAGTGTGCTAATTGCCAATATCTCGGGAATTCCACACCAATGTGGTACCTGGTGGTAACTAAGGGCCGGGTGGAGTAGTCGACTCGATCTCCGTGCGTGTCGCCTGAGTTCCCGTCTAACCGGTGTCACCCGTCCATGTGACGTGGGAGCTTCCCTATCATTTCTGGGGTTGTCCATGTCCTTTCCAGTTTAGTCATCCTTTTCACTGTTTCGGTTTTCAGTTTGAGTCAGTGGTGTTGAAGAGCCAGGTTTTTAGTGATTTCCTGAATTGTAGGTGATCTTCGGTGTTTCTTATTTCTTTTGGGATGTTGTTCCAAGTTTTTGCGGCTAAGTGGTAGAAGGAGGTGCCTCCAAGTTTTTTCTTAAGGAATGGTTTGATTTCCAGGCGGACTTCGTTGCTTGATCGGAGGTGTCTTGTTGGTTTGTAGATTGTTATTTTCTTTTGTAGGAATTCTGCTCCTTGTCCACTGATTGCCCTGTGCGTTATGCACATTGTTTTAAAGGTGATGCAATGTTTAACTGGGAGCCAGTGTAGTGTTTTTAGGGCTGGAGTGGTGTGGTCTCTTCTGGATAGTTTGAGGAGTAGTCTTGCTGCTGCATTTTGGATCCGTTTCTTCAGGAGGTGTTCTGGTATTCCGAGGTAGAGGCTGTTTGCATAGTCGATTCTTGACATGATTAGGGCGACGATAGTGTGTGTTTTGTGCGTGAAGAATTCCTCTTGCCGTGTGGAGGAGGAAAAAACATTTCTTCACTGTTGCATTTATTTGTGGTTCCAAGGTTAGGGTGTTTTAAATTAGGACTCCCAGATTTTTTACTACCTTCGATGGTGTTGGTGTGTTTCCCATTTCCGTAGGCCACGGGATGGTGGTTTCATTTTCTTGGTCTTTGGGTACGATCATGATTTCTGTTTTTCCTGGGTTGATTTTTAGGTTGTTTGCATTCATCCAAATAAAGACTTCTTTTAGGCAGTCGATTAGGGCTGAATGATCGGCATCAGTGTCTTTGATTTTGTAGATGATTTGAGTATCATCTGCGTAGTTGTAGCATGTAATGTTGCATTTTTTTAAGATTCTGATGACCGGAGTCTGGTAGATGTTGAAATATAGTGGAGATAATGAGGATCCTTGTGGCACTCCACAATCGTTAACTCGTGGAGAGGATTTGAATGTTTTAATCCATACGGTTTCTGTTCTTTCTGCTAGGAATGATTTGGTCCAAAGTAGGGCTGTGCCTGTTATGCCTATGTCTTCTAGTGTTTTGGTTAGGGTGTTGTGGCTCACTGTGTCAAAGGCTGCAGAGAGGTCGAGCAGAATAAGGGCTGAGGTAGTGTTTGAGTCTGCGTTATTTTTGAGGTCGTCCCAGATGGATAGTAGTGCTGTTTCCGTTCCTCTTGCTGGTCTGAAACCACCTTGAGCTTGGTCTAGCAGGTGGTGTTTTTCTACATGTTCATGGGTTAGTTTGTATACGTAGGTCTCTATAAGTTTTGCCGGGTAGGGAATGTTAGAGATCGGCCTGTAGTTGGAGAGGTCTTCTACGTCGCCACTTGTGTTTTTTAAGAGTGGTTTGATATATGCTGATTTGAACATCCTCGGTACAGTCCCTGTTGTTAGTGATAGATTTAGAAGGTTTCTGTAGTGTTCTGCTGGCGTTCCTTGCGCGAGGATTGATTTGTAGATGTCTGGGGGACATGGGTCCATGGGTGATCCAGCTTTTTTGCTTCGTTTTACCAGCATTGCAAATGCCTTTGCTGATATTTCAGGAAAGCTTTGGAGTTTGTGCTGTGGTTCCGTGTTGGGTTCATTAGGTTGTACGTTGTGGTTGGCTGGTCTCTTTGTAGGGTTTGTCGGATGTCATTGATTTTTTTTTTTTAAGTGGTCTGCCAGGTCGTTGCATAGTTTTTCTGAGGGGGTTGAGGTGTTATCGCAGCCTGGTGAGTTTCTCATTTCTTTAATGATGCAAAACATTTCTTTTTGTGTGTTGGTGGCATTGGTGATTCTGTCATTGTAATGTCTTCTCTTGGACTTTTGAATTTCCTTCTTGTATGCGCGGATTTGTTTCTGGAACAGTGTTTTTGTTTTTGGGTTGTATTCTTTCCTTCATTCCTGTTCCATCTTTTTGTTTTCCTTTTTCATGGTGCTTAATAGTGGGGTGAACCATTTACCCATTGCTCTTTTTTATGATGGGGTGAACGGTTTTTCTGGGGCGATCTTGTCTATTGTATCTGCAATCCATTTGCGTAGCATCTCCGCTTTCCCGTCTAGGTCAGCTAGCTCTAGTTCTGTAGTTGAGGGTTTGGTTAATTCCAGTTGTTCTAATAGGTTGCTTTCTTTGACTTGTTTCCAGTTTCTCTTTGTGGTGGTTGTGAGTTTCGGGGGTTGGATGCAGACTTGAGTAGGCAGAGTGATCACGAATGGGATGATGAGATGGTCACTCCACAATATTTGTATTGGTGGTGCCGTGGTGATGAATTTTTCGTTGGCGAAAATTGCATCGAGGGTGTGTCTTGCAGAGTGTGTTGCCCCTTTGACTAGTTGTCGTAGTTTCATGGTGGTGAGTTGTTCAATCAATGAGTTTTGTGAGTTGGCGTGATTGTCTTCAAACCATATGTTGAAGTCCCCCAGGATGATTAGGTGTTCGTGGTTGATGGCTAAGTTGGTGATGGCTTCTGTGAAGTTGTCGACGAATGTTGCATCATATGTCGGGGGTCTGTACACCAGGATGAATGTGATGTTGGTTTTTGGGTTCGCCGTTAGGTGTATTACCATGGTTTCGCAGTTGAGGATGTTGAGTGGTTCGTCAGTTTTTATTTTCAGGTGTTCGTTGAATGCTATTGCGATGCCTCCTTCTTTTTTGTTTTTCCTGTTTATTTGCAGGCATTTGAAGTTGGCTGGAAGGCAGCTATGGAGTATGATTTTGTAGTTGTCGCCCAGCCATGTTTCTGTGATGAACAGGATGTCAATGCCGTTGTCGTCGAGTAGGTTGAAGATGTCTCTTGAGTGTTTTGACATGGATCTTGCGTTTATTAGATTCCAGTGAAGTTTGGAGGTGTTGTTTGGTTTGGACTTTCTTGTTGAGGTCGTCTTCTGATCGGTGTTGAGGTTTCCTTCCTGGTCGATCTCTTGTTGAGCAGTGGGTTTCGGGGTGTCCGCGTCTTCGAAGAGTTCTTCTAGGTTCTGTCTTGGGTTATTTTTGTTTTCATCGTGTTCATCTTCCAGAAGTTGTGCTTGTTGATTGGAAGTTCCTTTTGTTTTGGTGATGTAGGGTGTTATGGCATAGGTCGTGTGCTTGTTGTTTTTTAAGTTGTTCCCCCTTTCTTCTACCTGCTTGTGTTATGTTGTTTGATGTGACTGCTTCTAACATTGGGTTGGATTGCTGTGGTTGCCAGTTGTCAGCGAGGTATGGAGTTAGGTAGAGGGATTTGTCTCTTCTCTCAGTGTTGGTTCGATTTGTGTTCTTTTCAGTGGGGGTGCAATCTATCGTTGTCATTCTTAGTTGCTGTTCTGGAGTGTTTGTTCTTTCTTCTCTTCGTCTTTTCCTTGGAATGGGTCATTTGCACGGCATTATAAGCTTGAGAGTTGTTTAGTCTTTTGTTTGGTGATGTCCAGTTGGTCCTGCTTTGGTCTGGTTGTCTTGTGGTGTAGTAGTGGGTGTGAAAGCTGTCCGCTACTAGTTTGGGCTCTGTCTGTCGGTGGTGTTCCTGCTGAAGTTGGCGACTCGTGCAGCCCCTGTCCTTAGACGGGATGGGGGTGCGTTTATGGGTAGTTTCGTTGGGTGCTATCTGTGGCTCTCTTTGTGTACGTCTCCTCTCCCTGAGCGCGTTTCCCTGTGGTGAGCTAGCTATGTGGATTTGGGGAGGGTATCTGCTAGTTGAAGAGTGGCTTGGAGTGGCGCAGCTCGGACCTGCGCCTTGCGATGTGTGAGCCCCTAATCAGAGTGAGACTCCACAGTAATTCACTAATGGGTTCTGTTTCACTTGAGAGTGAGTTAGTCAGCTAAATTTGAGACACCTGTATGGTGGGAGAGAGACCTATCACTGCAATCTAAATGACACAAAAAGAAATGTGGGCACAGAGGCCCTGCTAAGCTTGAGCGACCTGTATAGTGGGAGGGAGGCTTGCAAATGCAATCTAAATGACACAGAAAGAAAAATGTGGGCGCAGAGGCCTCGCTAAATTTGAGAGACCTGTATAGTGGGAGAGAGGCCTATCAATGCAATCTAACACAGTGCAGTTGGGGACAGAACCCCAGCTAAACTGGAGAAGCCTGTATAGTGGGAGAGAGACCCCTCAATGCAAATCAAATGACACAGAAGGAAATTTGGGAACAGAGGCCCTGCTAAATTTGAGAGACCTGTGTAGTGGGAGAGAGGCCTAGCAGTGCAATCTAAATATCACACAATGCAATTTTGGGCACAGAGGCGATGCTAAATTTGAGAGACCTGTATAGTGGGAGAGAGGCCTAGCAGTGCAATCTACATATCATGCAATGCAGTGTGGAGGCCTATCAAAGCAGTCTAACACAGTGCAATTGGGGACAGAACCCAAGCTAGATTAGGGACACCTGTATAGTGGGAGAGAGGCCTAGCAGTGCAATCTAAATATCACCCAATGCAATTTTGGGCACAGAGGCCCTGCTAAATTTGAGATACCTGTATAGTGGGAGAGAGGCCAACAGTGCAATCTACATATCATACAATGCAGTGTGGAGACTAAGTTTGGATTTAGACAAAATTTGAGGAAGAGGGTGAGAGATGCAGTGTGGTGTAGTGACCCTGCGCAACGTGGTCTCCCCAAATGGCTGACTCTAGTGCAGAGCGGCTGTTCCTCTCCCGGCACTTGGCCACCCCTACCTTACTGGTCCTTGTAGTTGCAGATTGACGGCTGGCCACTGGCTTCCCCTGCGGACACCTGCTGACACTTCCTGGGACCGCCTTTGTTGGAGCTGCCCTTGGCCTTGGGCCCTTAGCCGAAAGCTGCACGGGCAGAGGGCTGCCCTGGAAGGACCAGTGATAAAGGGTGAGAGGACCCGTGAGGACGGGGCGGGTCGGGAGGTGGGAGGGAAGGGGAAGTAGGAAGAGGGTGCGGGGTGGGAACGGGCTGCTGGGGGATCCAAAAAGGCCTCGGGGCCTGCATAAATTAACAATTTAGGGCTCTCCTGGAAGGGCCTTGGCACTCACCGTGCTCCTCTGCAAATGGACCCGGTAACTTCGGTGCGTTGCTGGGTCTGTAGTAGCAAGGTCCTAAGGACCAATGAGGACGGGCCTGGGCGGGTCGGGAGGCGGGAGGGATGGGGAAGCAGGAAGAGGGTGCTGGGTGGGAGCGGGCTGCTGGGGGATCCAAAAAGACCTTGGGCCTGCAAAAATGAACAATTTAGCTGCCGGATTCATGGAATTATTTGCGCTGAAAATGCAGATTTGCGCGCCTTTCTGCCCGAAAATCCCCATACTTCAAACAAGGATTTTCGGGCAGAAAGGTGCGCAAATCTGCGTTTTCAGCGCAAATAATTCCATGAATCTCATATTAGGGCTCTCCAGGAAACCCCTTGGCACTCACTGTGCTCCTCTGCAAATGAGTGCAGTGGAAGGCGAATTGCATGCATTTCTAAACCTTTCATCCAATGTCTTTTAGGTGGGAGAGCACTGGCCTGAATCGCTCTCCGACTTGCATTTCTATCCCTCAAACAAAGATAGAAATGCTTTTGGTCGCTTGGGGGGGGTGCTGGACAGCACATCTTTTCGATACTGTCCATGCCCTCGTGAAATCTGCAGGTCACCTTTGAGAAAAAAATGACCTCCGCGTTTAAAAAAGCAGCGCAAATGATATGTGCACATTCACCGCTTTCCTTTCATTTGCGCTACTTCTTCAGAATCTGGCCCAGCGTGTGGATTTTTTGACGTACAGACCATCAGAACTAAATTCACTTTTCTCTATGTTCCCCCCTGTTTTTGTCTTTTAATTTAGTTTTCTACTTCAGTAAGTTCATTGATGCTGACTTGCCCAGCATATTCTTGATCAATTGGATTTGTTCTGATTCATCAGATCATTTAATCGCTTAAAAATTGGTTTACCTGTTCTCGCACCATTTGCTGTATGCTATTCCTCGAAATTTGCCAGCAGGGAGCCATTACGTGTGTAATGTGCAAATGTGCATGGCAAAAAGCGGCATGCACGCGGTTGCACTCTGCTATGCAAATGAATTAAATGCAGCCTGCCATGCGTGCATGGCAGCCAGCGTTTAATTGCAATTGCACCCATGGTAGGCAGCATTTACAATGGATCGCTATGGAATCGGCCTGCTTTATGCTGGCACCTAAAGCCGGCTAGCTCAATAGCATCTCCAGTATTTACACCGACATGAAAATTCATGCAGGCGTAAATGCGTGGGCATTGGTATGGCGGAGAGGAAAGGGGGCGGCGGAAACCCAAGTTGCTTTCCACCCCTCCTCTAGGCCATACAAATGGACAAAAATGGGGTGGGACGTTCATGAAAGGCGTAAAAGCCTTACACAATGCTTTTACGCCTTCCATTTACATTACGCCCCTCCCCAAAATTAGCCTCAGAATGCCTTGCAGGATTTATTGATCAATTCAGAACTTAGTTATCCACAACAGCCAGACAGCATGCTCAGTGCTTCTATAAAATATCCTAACGTATTCTTTATTTTCATAAAACAATGCATTGCCTTCTTTTTTTATCAGGGCACCAGGTGGGGGCTGCTGCCAGGGTTTTAAGTGTATTCACGTGCCAGCACACTGATCAGTATTCCAGGGAACTCAGAAATAGCTGCAGCTTCCCACTCCACACTCGTCCCCGCCCCTCAATTTAATGTCACAAGCTGGACTCTGAGGAATAGAGTGTGGGCTTTGCCCTCATGCTGTGGCCTGTCTAGGCCCCTGGAAAATTCGAATTTCTCAAAAGATGGCTCTTTCAACAACACCTGACCAAGGACTAATTCCAATGGACGCACATACCGGTGCACAGGCCTCACAGTACTGCGCTGCTGTTAAAAGATGGCAGCCCAAATGCGGCTACCCACACTCTGTACAGTGCTCTGCTGCTCTCGAGCTACGAATGCGCTTTGAACAATAAAAATAAAAAACATTGTGCAGACCCTCTATAATTCTAAAACATCCAGCTTTTTTCCATGTCACATGCGGCAATAGGTGAACCTGAGCTTGCATAAAGTGCTCAAGGGAATTTAAAAAGTTTTCATTCCCTGCCTCATAGATTCCCACAAAGGCCTGTGATTTGGCTATCCTTCATTGGTGACAGTTTTGTGATGATATGGGGATAATTTTTATTTGGGCAAAAAAATGGCCCGGAGGCATGGAAACACGCAGAGGGAAACTCCCCACTGTTTTTTTCAGACGTTGGCCAACTTGGACCAGATTTCCTGCACAGAGCGGGAAATCTGCTCTGTGCGCTTACACACTTGTACAGAGAATCCGTATGAATCTTGCAGAGAATCACAATGTGTATGTGGGCTGAAATACATGAATCTCTGCAGGCTCTGCACAGGACAGGAAGAATCAAATCGGATCAACATCAATGCTGTGTTTTTGATTTCGGTGAAGCACCACAAAATTGCCAAAACCATTGTTCCAGAAGAGAGGGTGAGGGAATGAGTGCTTCTGAATGGAGATTATCTGGTTGGCATAGCAACGGGCAATGCCATGGCATGAAGTTACCAAATCACCCAAATCTCTTTTTCTAAACTCCTCCACCGTACGACCCAATGAGAAGTTCCCTAACATTGTTTGCTCCAGTCAGCAGCTTTGTAAGGCTTTGCATGTTTTAGCTGTGTATTTATTGGTGGGTTATTTTGGGCTATTTTTTGCAACAGATGTTTTTTTGTCCTCCTGCCTTTCAACATTCAGTCACCCGCCGACCCCACTGGCACGCTCTCTACCCTTCACCCCCACTCGCTCTACCCCCACGCACCCCACTCCCACTCGCTCTATCCAACCCACCCCACCCCCATTATGTAGGCTGGTTTGATTTTGTTTGGGCTATTTTGGGCTACTTTTGACCATTCCTCCTGAGGCTGCATTTTTCTTCATGTTTTTTGTCCCAACCAACTGCCCTTACCCAACCAATCCCCATTCACCATAACCCCACCCTATCAACCACCACTAACCAATCCTACCACCTCTTGACCCAACCCATCATACACCCTTTCACTACCCCACCCACCCTACCTCCACTCTCTCTACTGCCACCCAGCCACCCAACCCTCTCTCTATGCCCCCACCCAACCACCGTACCCCCACTCCCTCTGCCCAACCCACCCACCCTACCACCGCTCTCTCGTCCCGCACCCATCCAACCCCACTCTCTACCCCACTCACCCACCCTACCACTGCTCTGTCTACCTGAACCCACTCAACCTACCGCCACCCTCTCTACCCCCACCCGCCCTAGCCCCAACCTCTCTACCCCCACCCACCCAGATATCTACTTCTCTACCCTCACCCACCCAAACCCCACTCTCTCTAACCCCTCCCACCCTACCCCCACCCTGTCTACCACCCACCATCCCTACGCCCACCCTCTAACCCCACCCACTCTACACCCACTCTCTCTACCCCAACCCACCCACCTTACCCCCACTCTCACTACCCCAACACACCCACCCTACCCCCACTCTCTGCCCTCACCCACCCTATCCCACTCTCTCTACCCATCCACCCATCCCTCACTCTCTCAACCCCCATCAACCCACCCTGCCCCACATGCACTCTACCACCACCCACCCACCCTAGCCCCACACTCTCTACCCCCACCAGCCAATCCAGTCCACACCACTCTCTATGCCCCACCCACCCACTATACCTCCCCTCTCTCTACCCCCTCTCTATAGATCCCTACCCATCAACCCTACCTCCACTCTCGAACCCCACCCACTGTAACCCCACTCTCTACACCCACTCTCTCTACCACCCACCCACCCTATGCCCAACTCTCTCTACACCCAACCACCCACCCTACCTCCACTCTCTACTCCACCCACCCTACCCCCGCTAGCTCTACCTCCACCCACCAACCCTACACCTGCTCTCTCTACCCCATCAAACCACCCCCTGCTCTCTCTACCCCCCACCCAAGCTCCCCCACTCTCTCTATCCCCACTCTCTCTACCCCCACCCACTCTTTCAACCCCCACCTTCTCTACACCCACCCAACCACCTTTCTATACACCCACCCACCCTACCCCCACTCTCTCAACCCCCACATACCCAACTCTCTGTACAACACCCCCACCCACCCCCACTCTGTATCCTCTATCATCCTTCCTTTCACAATCTCGCTTTATTTCTTACTCTCTGACTTTTAACATTTCTCGCTCACCTGTCTTCTTGATCATCATCAATGGCACCCTCTCTCAATCGCTTCCTCCCTTGCTCTATTCTCCTTCCTTCTCATTCTCTCCACCCCTGTGCACCTTTCCTCCTTTGAAACTTTGCACTCCCCACCTTGCAGCATTGTGCCTATAAATGCAAAGTACACAGCAAACACTGAAACTACTGGCTTTGCCAATGCTTCTTTTTATGGCATTATCATTCACTGTAATGCACACCAAGGCTTCACACATTCACTGTTTCATAAGGTGTCGACTATTAGCACTTGAAAAGATCCCAGGTCACATCAGTGGTCACAATCATACTCGCACTCCTTCCAGCAGATAAAGGCAGAAAATGCGCTATTGCGCGGATGCCGGGTTGGGCGGGTGTGCGGTGGCCAGGGGGGGAAGTGGCTTATGGATGCCAGCTAAAACTTGTTGCCCCCAGTGGGGGGCCGGGCAGATTTGTGGGCTAGGTGGGGGGGAGCAGTGTGGTGCCGATTTGAGCACTTAAAAGAGGCCCCTGGGGGCGAGGAGGGCATCGATCTCTGCTTCGTCCTGCTGGGGATTGTCGCTGCCACACTCTCACTGCCCTGTCCTGAACCCCCGACCGCTGGACCGATTTCATTTTGGGATCTCGTGATCATCTAGCTTTGGACATCCTGCCTCTGGTCTACCACAGATGCTGTTGCTGGACTCCAGGCAAAGAGGGAGCATTTTGTGGAGCGCAGGTGGTGTGGGTCTCCCATCTTCGCACCAGAGGAGGCTTACAGCGAAGTAAAGTGGCCAGGGCAAGGTGGGGAAGGGAGGCAGGAATGAAGCAACGGTGACTGGGCTGGGAGTGTGGTAGGTTGGGTGGTGGGGCTGTGGGTGAGATTGAAAGAGGGATTGCCTGTTTTGAAGTACCGAGTAATTTTACTGTATTGCATCATTAGTCTTGAACGACCGAGAGCCGGTAGGGGGCAGAACTGTCTGACAAAGGTTGTGCAGTGAGAAAGAAAGATTGATTGCATTAAGGAGTGCCCAGTTGGTTAATTAGTGTCATTTTCCCTTACCTCTGCAGTGACAACGCTGAGTGGCAGTCGATGTTCAAAGAGGCAACAGCTTTCTTAATTATTTGGAGCATACAGATAGTGTCGGCTGGTTTCTGGAAGTGAGCTCGGGGACTAATTTGATTGTCAAGGGTGTGCTGCGGGGAGCAGGCTGTCGGATCTGTGACTGGGTTGCTAGGCAATGGGGAAGATACTTTGTGGCGGAGGGTTGTGCTTGGTCCGGGAGTAATTACACATAGAAGGTAAGAGAAAGGTTTTAAGAAGCTGGAATAGAGAGTTGTAAAAAGAAGGTTGTTTCAGAAGAAGAGCAGGCATGGACCCAGCCGAATTGGCAAAATCTTTGCTCTTTTACGGGGAAAAGAATTGGGAACAGTATTGGGCTCCTTAATGGGGAGCGCAGGGGCAGCGCAAGCGGAGGGGACATAGGGATGAGAGGGGGTCAATGCTGAGGTTCCCCCTACTTCGAGACCTCAGAGAAAGAACGTGGCACCCAGAGCTGCTTTTCCTCCTGCAAAAAGGAGGCGGACAGTGGCAAAGCAGCTTCTTCTCCTGCCACATCAGTAGTATTAGTGGCGACATCAGCTCCTACTCCAGTGGGGGAGAATGGGATTGGCTTTTGGTGAGGAAAAATGCCGGGGCAGCAGGGGCTTGGGCAGGGGTGATGGGCAGCAACGGAGTCAGGGGAGGCAACATGGGGAATGCAGGTGGACACCCCCAGGGAGCAGAGGATTTCCCCGGCAGAGCAGGCCGCCGCGGTGCAAATCATGGGTCCGCTGGGGGCAACAGGTGGGGCTGGTGCCACTTCAGAGACGACAGTAGCATTTCCGCTGGTTGTGCAACAACCAATGAAGAGGGATCTAAGGGGGCAGCTGTACTGGTAACAAGTGCGTAGTACATCACCAGCTCATAACGCCGGCTGCCTCTTTCGTAAGCACTGCCCACGTTCCTCCTTGCTTAACAGCTGCAGGTCCTCTTTATTGTGTTTTATAAAGATTAGAATATGCGTTTTGAAATCCATGCACTTTCAGTTGAATTAATGTGGTGTATCTGTTTATGACGCAGTCAGGTGGATATCTGAAACAACCTTAGGGCTTGAGTGTAGTAACCTGTTTTGTGGGATACTTTGTTAGTTTATTCAATAGAGGCCATGCCCACCTTTCCGCTCCTTTCATGCCACTAAGCTCCTCATCATTTCTTTGGTCTTTTCTCGTATCGACTACTGTTGTGCCCGCCTCTTTGGACTACCCCCTCCCATCTTGCCCCTCTCTGCTCTATACTTAATTAATCTATTAATCTCCTCCTCTCTTCCCTTTCTCTCTTCTATTACCTCCTATTTGCTATCTATGTCTCTTCTTCCCTTTGAGCCCCGTCTTCTTTTTCACTTCTTGTATATGGTCTTTAAGTGTATCCATGGTCTCGCTCCTCTCTATCTTTCCTCACTGATTTCACTCCATTCCCCCTCCCGTGTGTTATGGTCCAAGAACCAGTTCTTGCTTTCAGTCCCCAAACACCCCTGTGCTTCCTTGTGTTTGCTTTCCTTTGCCCTACTCACCCCCTCAAGCACAGGAAGTGCCTCTTTCTATCCATGCGTCTGCCTCCGTACGCATTTTTCAAACCAATCCCAAAACTTATCTCCTTTCCGCTCTTTCTAATAATTGACTGTTTTTCTTTTCCCAGTGATTACTTGTTATTTGTAATGTACTATCTACTCTGAATGTACCGTCCTTTTTTAAACTTGTTCAGCACTTTGGTGAAAGCGCTATAAAAGGGAAATATAATACAAATAGGATCATCCTAGTAATATATACAAAAATTAAATAGAAACATATATTCAGAATGAAATATAAATCCCTTTTGAAAAATGGAGTAAGTGCCATGCAGCTTAAACACAGATCTAAGTTACACTCTCTCAACCTACTGAGCTACCTCTTCTCATTTCTGCTTTAAATCGGATCCCCCATGTGGTTACATCAAAGAGCTAAAAAATGCAGAAAAAGTTCATGAATACTGATGGGAACATGGAACCTTATGGGTGCGAGGGTGCGTCACAAAGCAGGAAGTGAACACCCACCAAGACAAGAAACAGAAAACAGACTTGCAGAATACAGGCAGCAACACGCTTTGGTTGTGTTCGCCTGCAGGGCACATATTAGGTGAGGCATTCACAGTCGACGCACGCTGGTGGGGGGCTGGCATAATACAGCCTAGGACTGATAGCAGTAAGGGCACAACGACAGCTATAAATAGGATTCAGTCCTTTTGTAACCCATGCCCGCTCAGTGCCCTGCCAGGATGACCCTAAGGCAGTGGTCTTCAAACTTTTTGACCCCGAGCCCCCCCTAAGAAAAATTTCTCCGGCCCAGGCCCCCCCTATACACATGTACTCCAAAATGTTACTCGGTTGCGAACGGTTATCGCGCGCTGGAGTATAATGGTGCCCCCAACGAAGGAGTGCATGCCACACACCACGTTGTTTCAAAATCATTGCTTGCAATGATTCAAATCAGATGAGGACAAATATTTGTGAACAAAGCATTCCGATTATTTTGCTATAATACAGAGGACTCGACTAAAAATAGTGTTGGGTATTTATTTCACACAAACGAAAACACCCAATATTGCTGTCCTGTAGTAACATTTGCTATGCAAGTGCTGTAACAATTTGTTTCTGAAGTACAACAACGTACTGTCAATGCTGTCACTTGCAAGTTGGACAGTGGCATACTGGAGAACTAGTGTGAAGGGTGGGCCTGCCTTTCACCAGCCAGCCTGTCAATATTGGGTTCAATTTTTCCAATAGCCAACCGCAGGCTTTCTTCCACCTCCAGCTTTGAGCGCAATCTGAGCAGGAACGAGGAGGGCAAGCATTGACTAGGGGTCCATAGATAGCTTGCGTTTAGGGGAGGAGAAAGGAAATGAGCTTAGTGTAGTAATTGAATTTGCAGTAGTGACAGATGTGGTATTACATACCATTTGGGGATTTTCCCTAGAGCCAAGAACCTTAGTTATGGCCAAGTGCCATCAGTTTGTAGGAGAGGCTTTGCCGAAAGGAGTATCAACCTCAGAATTGGGAAAGAAAAAAGGTACCACCAAAAGTTGAAAAACATTCTCCAAAAGTCAGTAAATCATCTGTCAAACAGGACCAACACTGAAAACGAACCTGACTTCATATCCAGAGAAATAAATTTCAAGCTGCAAGTTACTACCAGGCATGAGAAGTAACTCACCACTTCAATTCGCCAAATGCACACCATATATATACTCCCCATGATCACTCGCTATTGGCGGGTGAAGGTTGAGAGCCCTGGTTTAACCAACACATTTTTTCCAGAACGAGGAGCATTGCGCAAGCTAGGGATCCAATGGATGACTGGAAACACAGCCATGGCAAATGAAGCAGGACCGGTGCTGCATTAACAACGCGGCTCCCCCATGGCAGATTGCTGGGCTCCAGCAATCTGCCATGGGGGAGCCGCGTTGTAAAAAAAAACACCAGCAGAGCAGTTCCGGTCCCCCGCTCGCCTCCTCTCCTCCATGCATGCCCCCCAATGTGGGGGATGCAGGAAGAGAGGGGCGCAGGGGGACCGGTGCTGCATTAACAACGCGGCTCCCCCATGACAGATTGCTGGGCTCCAGCAATCTGCCATGGGGGAGCCGCGTTGTAAAAAAAAAAACACCAACAGAGCAGTTCCGGTCCCCCGCTCGCCTCCTCTCCCCCATGCATGCCCCCCAATGTGGGGGATGCAGGGAGAGAGGGGCGCAGGGGGACCGGTGCTGCATTAATAACGCGGCTCCCCCATGGCAGATTGCCACGGGGGAGCCGTGTTAAACATAAAGCGGAACGAGTCACTTACCTCGGACTCGTCGGCGGCAGCAGCAGCAACAACAACAGGGAACACAGGACACCACAACGCAGCCTGGACGCGCGATCCAAATGCAGGAAAGCGCGCGTCCAGGCTGCGTTTATTTCCTGTTTCCATGGCCACGCCCCCACCACATCGCACTGGCTGAGCATGTGCATGGGAGCCAGTGGCTCCCCTTTGCACATGCTCAGTTCAGTGCGGCCAAAAAAAAAAAAAAAAAAGCGTTACTCGTTTTCTTTTCTTTTGGAAGGCATCACGCGCCCCCCCAGGCATGGTGGCGTGCCCCCCAAGGGGGGCGCGCCCCACAGATTGAAGACCTCTGCCCTAAGGGGATTCCATACAAAGGTAGTCAAAAGGCAGGAAGGGGTGTTAACGACCAGCTCTGTGGGGCATATCGCCAGGAGTTCACGTGGTGGAAAACCAAACAGGTGATAGCTCGAGCCCCTGGAGCTGCAGCTGAAGCTTGCCCTGATGAATAGTGCCTAATGGGCGAAACGGTGGGAGCCGCGGGGGTGGGGGGTGGCAGAAGGGTGTGGCGGGGGGGGGGGCGCAAAGTGGTGATAAAAAGTAACATTCTTCAGGTTGGTTCTATTTCGTTTTACCAACAGTCATTTTTTCGATGGATTTTTTACTGATAAAAATCCATCGGAAAAACTCAGCAAATGTTTTATTTTTATTTTGGAGGGGTACCCCCCAAACCTCCATTCCCTGTTATTAACCCCACCCTGACCCCCTGCCCATCCCTTTTAACGCCTTACCCACCCCACACATATATTTCGACTCGAAAAACCGACTGTCGCTAAAGGACGCCGTGCCCTTCAGGATACACCACAGGCTGGAGATGCATGGAGCAGCAAAGGCAGCCTGTAGCATACGCGCTGCAGCAAAGTGTCTTTTAATGTACACGTTAAAGAGGAATGTACTTATAACGCAACATGGGGGTACTAAATTGAAACGATTTTGCACAGAGACTGGTAGGCCGTTTTGCCCCACCACCGTGGCCCTGCAGAGGCCCCTTCGGCTTGGCCAAAGTGGCACGACAGCCAATTGGGCACCGCTCGCTCGCTCAGCGCGAGGGTGATTTGGGTGCAGCTGCTGACATTTAGCAGCTGTGCCTAAATCTCCCTCACACCAAATGGATGCATAATTCTGGCTTATATAAAAAGAAATGCACTGCTGCACTACGAACCCAGTTCTCCAGTCAGTGTTCAAGGAACGTCAATTGGCCACATGACCGAACGGGACTTAAAGGTGAAGGGAACAACGTTCATACTACCCTACAACCATACATATGCACATACGTATGACACATGGATATGTGTATGGTTGCGGGCTGTTAACGTTGTGCACCTCCTAGCTGCGAGTTCCATTTGGTCGTGTGGCTAGGCGAAGATGAAAGGCCGGTTTCAGATCGCAGCAAGTGTAACCGTACGTTTTTTTTTTTTTAACATATGCCATTTGGCCGGCGCTGATAGATCCCCGCGCCCTGCAGGCCACGGCCTATAGGGCGCGCGTGCGCCGACAAGGGATCTACGTCAAAGCAGCTCCCAACATGTCCTGCTTCGACTTTCAAAAGGATCTCCGGCTGTTTTACAGAGGTTGGCCGCCACCTGCTGGTCCACGATGGTACGGACACTGAAATATTTGTCTGAAATACAACGAGTGAAGAACCATAATACCCTGCTCAGCACAGACTAGGACAGGGCTTTTTCGGACCAGTGTGCCATTTAACAATCCCTTATTCCCAGTTTTTGCTACCCCGATGTTGCTTGTTTTTGCCTCTCCCCTGCTTTTGGTTCAAGGAATGGAGGGAGAAGGGGAGTGCAGTGCTCCTCCTTCCTCAACCCTCCACATGTAACTTCCCGCCCATTATAGCTAAACTAACGACGCTAACCACTGTAATATTTTTGAATGTTCGTTATCAATATCTAAATGCATTTTCGTTTTCAAAATCTCAGTAAATTCACAAAACTTCTTGGTCAAACGCTTTGTCATCAGAACATCAGAATTCAGAATAAAAATCGATTCTTCTGCTTTGGGAAACGTTGGCCCGCCGGTTTTATGTTAATGTTAATGTTAAAGGATATTTGTACCGCGCACTTTCAATACCGGAGTGGTCCCCTGGCGCTCTGGCAGCTCTGAAAAAGGGAGGGGTGGGGTGAGTTAGTGGGAGTAAGGTGGAAAAGTGCAAGAGAGCAGTGATGTGCTGTTGGCAGCCTCAACCCGGTGGGTCCGTTGGCTGGGCTTGGGGTGTTTTACGGTCGGTAGTCATCGTGTACTGGTGTGCAAGTCTATGTGTGGTTTGTTTTGTTGTTGCAGTGTAGTGAAGTTTGTGCGGTTTGCTGCGTTAAGGCTTGTGGTTGTGTTTGTTCGAATTTGAGAGGTGTATGCAGAGGATTGAAATTGTTAGTGGGTTGGTTATTGATTCATGATTGCACGCTAGGCAGGAGAGTCATATCAGTCATTGAATGGCTTTTCTATCTAGATGTGGCGCATGGAAGGCTAAAGAATTCCATCTATGTGTGCACATGCTAACATTTATAATTCTATCCAGATGCGACGCAGGCTAGGTTGAGGATTCCAACTAAGTGAGGCACATGCTAACATTCACAATTCCATCTAGATGTGGCGCATCCTAGGCCAAAGAATTCCCTCTATGTGTGCACATGCTAACATTTATAATTCTATCCTGATTCGATGCAGGCTAGGTGCAGGATTTCAACTAAGTGTGGCACATGCTAACATTCACAATTCCATCTAGATGTGGCGCATGCTAGGCTGAAGAATTCCCTCTATGTGTGCACATGCTTACATTTACAAATCTATCCAGATGCGACGCAGGCTAGCTTGAGGGTTCCAACTAAGTGTGGCACATGCTATCGTTCACAATTCCATCTAGATGTGGCATATGCTAACGATTATTACACCTGTCTAAGGTGGCATTGGTTGATCATAAGGTAGAGTGGCAGAGGCTTTCTGGAGTAGAGTGATTACTCTACCCCCCACCCATGCCACACTTACAGTTTTGTTGGTGTCTGTTGCCTTCCCTTGCGGACACTTGCTGACACTTCTCTGGAGCCGTCTTTGTACCAATCATGGGTGGGGGGTGGGAGGGACGCAGGATTGGGACGGGAGACACACAGGGGAGGGCGCCGGGCTGCAAGGCAGCACGCAGGGGCCTGGGGGCTACAGGACGAAGGCCCAAGATTTCACTGGGGCCAGGGGCCTCCAGGGGCCTCACCTGCTCACCGGGGGACGCCGGATGGTAAAGGCGTGATCCCCCGGTGCAGCGAGCAGTCCTCAGTGCCTGAGTACAGGCAACCAATCACGGGTGGGGGGAGGGCTGGGAGGCGGGATTGGGATGGGAGACACACACGGGATGGAGCCGGGCTGCAAGGCAGCACACGGGGGCCTGGGGGCTACAGGGCGAAGGCCCAAGATTTCACTGGGGCCGGGGGCCTCCAGGGGACTCACCTGCTCGCCGGTCGGAGGCTCGGATTATGCTTTAACTCCTTTCTTTAATTTTAGGGCAACATAACCAGAACATGTTAAAACAACAACACTATGACAAACTACAAATCCCTCGAACATTGAGTCTTTTCAAAGTTTGTGCATGATTGGTGTGTTCTGTCACGTGGCTCTCTCGTCCAATCTGCAACTTCATCCTGCCTTCATCTTCTCTCTCTATTGTCACTTCCTCCGCTTCCTTTTCTGCTCGGGCAACAGATCAGTACACTGTTTTCTTCATGTACTTTGTATGTGAGAGTGTGTGTTATTGTGGATATGTGCCACAGGCTAATTAGCGCATCACGTTTCTGAGAGGGCGCGAGCGCGGCACAAGGCAGACCATTTCCGCATTCAGAGGGACTGGCAGAGGGTGACAGAGTTTGTTGCTCCACTGCCGTCAGAAGGGCCTCTCTTTATAGGGCACTGCCCCACAGAAGTAGCTCAGAACCCGACGGGACCCTGCGGTTCCGCCGTTCCGGCACTTGCAGCGTGTACCTCCGTGGTGGTCAATAGGTGGCCGAGAGGCTGGTAGAGCACGTGGTGAGAGACTCGCTGTACAGAGTTATAGAGCACAGATTGAAGGGAGATTAGCGACATTTACTTACCAATAAGAGAGGTCGGCTGGTATCAAACGGGACACCGATTTCAAAGAACAGCATTAGCTGGCTACGTGATGGGCTCAGTCCCAAGCTCAACTGACAAGGTTTTGGACAGCAACTATCCCTGACTCGTGTAATTATTACTGCGTGATAAAAGTACTGTGACGGGGCAGGCCCAAGTAACCTGCGTGTTACCCACCTTCATAAGATCAGAGAGTATTTGGGACATTACAATGATAAGCATAACAGCAGCTCCATTGAGGAGTAAGAGGGGCCTCACACAAGCCACAAGAGGCTTCAACCTAGCATGGGCCAGGTTATACAGAAAGCCTTATGCGCAGGACTGGGACCCATCTCTAAACAGATGAGCTTGGTGGAAGACTGGCTAGCATTCTCCCAGGGGAAAGAGGAGCTGGGAGGCAGATCAGGAGACGCTAGAACCAAAGGGGGAAGAGAGACAGCCTGCAGGGTTTGCAGTGCACAGAACCCCCCCCCCCCCCGGGCTCACCACGCAAAGAACAAGGTGGCAAAAAGAAGGCAGCGAGGTTAAGGAAAAGAGGTGGCAGGAAGTCACCACAAGCAAGCTCGGACGAGCAAGATGGCATGAACTGGCATGAGTCATCAGACGAGGAGGCAGATGAAACACAATCATCTTCGAGTGAGGCCCATGAGATCAAAGCTTCCGAGAAAAGGGCAGAGGAGCAGGAGGTAGGCAGGGATGAGTTCGATCCTGACACACTCATATACCCCAGATCCTCAAAGTGGGAGCCACCAGCAAAGATTGTGGCATACTTGAAAAAGAGGCTGCAAACACCACTGTCCAAAGAGGCCAGGAATAAATAAAGAGCAGAATGCCCTAGACCACATCTATCAGATGGTGTGATGGACACACTGGAGATTGACGGGAGAATGCTCATGTTCATGGGGCACTATACTAAATACATCCAAAAAGGCCTGGGCAGATCATGGAGATCGTACCAGGACAAAATGCTACGAAGCAACGTGCTATGCGAGCACATGCAGAGGTACCCACAGCAGGCTGGAGAGTAGTGCAGTGCATGGAGTGGGGAAGAGGAATCTCCTGAGATCCTTGGGTACTCGACACAGTCGAAGGTCCAGTCAGATTTCTATTAGGAACTGATTCAGGTCTTTCCCCCAAGCCCGATAGTAGTCAGCGAAGAAGAGCAAAAGCTGCTAGACACAGAGATCGAGGAGCTAGGGCGAATAAAGGCTGTTGCGCTGGCATCGGACAACACAGGCGGGTTTATAAGCAATATATTCCTAGTAAAGGGCAAACACAAGTTGACACCAGTGATCAACCTCAGGAATCTCAATGATTTTCTAGTATACAGACACTTAGAGATGGAGGGAATCCATCTCATAAGAGACATCTTTCAGAAAGGGGACTGGTTAGCCACAGTAGACCTCAGAAACACGTATCTGACGGTACCTGTAGCAACAGAACACCGACAGTTTGGTCAGTTTATCTGGAAGGGACAGACGTGGGAGGGTATGAATCTGCCTTTCGGCTAGCATCAGCCCCGTGCTGTTTCACCAAGCTGATGAAACCAGTAGGGAGTCAGCTAAGAGAACAGGGCATTTGTCTGATTGCATACCTGGATGATATCTGCCTGATGTGTCAGGACAGGGATCTGCTATGGAGGCAGGTGCAGACCACAACCCATCTTTTACAGGAGCTAGGATTTCTAGTAAACTGGGAGAAATCTCAACTAGATCCGGCTCAGTCTATGGGATACCTGGGAGTTATAGTAGACAAGAACCAGGGACTCTCAGTTTCCCATTGGACAAGATGAACATGATCAAAAAAGAAATCAAGACGAGCTTGGTAAAAGAGGTCATATCTCTAAGGGAGCTAGCCAGGTTAGTGGGTCAACTAGCTCCATCGATCCAGGCCCTTTTCCCAGGGCCTCTCCACTACCGAGCATTTCAGCAGTTGAAGGTTCAACATCTCAGTAAAGGTCTGTCTTACGAACAGAGGTTTCCGATATCACAGGAGGCAAGAGGAGGGTTGCAATGGTGGTTTCACCATATGGAAGCATGGAATGGGAGAGCGATTTTCAGATCCTCCCCCGATCTTGTAATAGAGTCGGACGCCAGCCAGTGGGGCTGGGGAGCCAGATGTGGAGAAATGACGACAAGAGACAGATGGTCATAGAAGGAACTCGATATGCACAGCAACTGTCAAGAGTTGCCAGTGGGTTAATTTGCATTGAAATGCTGGATTCAGGAGAGAGCCTGATGTTGCGTGCTCCTCAAGATGGACAACGTGTCCGCAGTGAGGTATATCAACCGTCTAGGTGGCACAAAGTCCAGAATGCTAGCGGAGTTAGCAAAGGACTTTTGGCAGTTATACCTACAGATGAAGGTCTCAGTGATGGCGGAATACCTCCCAGGTCTACAAAGCCAAGTAGCAGACTGGTACTCAAGGTATCTGAGAGATGCCAGCGATTGGTGGCTGGACCCAGCAGTATTTTGTGAACTGATGTCCCAATGGGGCCCCTGCATGACAGACCTGTTTGCACTAAGGTTGAACAGGCAGCTGCCTCTTTTTTGTTCAGTTGGAGGCCGGACCCATAAGCAGAGGCAACAGATGCATTCCTTTAGCCAGGGGGTTTGGAAAGGGAATATGAGTTTCCACCATTCACGATGATCCTGAGAACGTTGGCTCAAGTGAGGAGGCACAGGACCTCTCTATTACTGATAACGCCAGACTGGGAAGGGCAGGTGTGTTTCCCAGACCTGTTGGAAATGTCATGCGACATTCCGGTCTCACTACCTAGAATGGAGATGATTGTGCTGGGCCCAGCAGGAGGGGGCCACCTCCTGGTTCAAGTAGGTAACTTGAACTTAATGGCGTGGATGATTTCTGGGGATCCAGGGTTATGGGCTTTTGGGAGAAGCTGAGCACATTATCAAGGAATCATGGGCTCCAGGAACCAGGGAGGCTTACAGATCAGCTTGGGCGAAATGGCACAGCTGGTGTCTGGAGAGGAACGTGCATCCCGCTGGATCAGATGTGGTACACATGATACATTTCCCGGCAAGTTTGGCAGCGCAAGGCAGAGCATGTAGGTCAATAAATAGGGCATGGTCAGCGTTCTCAGCAGGTCATCCCCGAGTGGATGGCCTTCCGTTAGGGGAACATCCCTTGGTATGCAGACTTATCAGAGGGATACAAATTATGAGACCACTTACACCCAAGTACACACATCTATGGGACGTGAATGAGGTATTAAGGAGATTCCCTGATTGGCCAGATAACAAAGTGCTATCTAGTAAAGCTCTCTCGGCCAAGGTGACGATGTTGTTATGCCATATCTCTTGCAAAAGAGTATCGGATGTAAAAGCTTTGGAGATCAATAGAAAGAGGGTGTCCACAATGGGGAGTTACCTTCTGTGTATTACCTTCTGTGTATCGAAGAAAACTAAGACAGGACTTAGGTTGGTAACCTACGCAGAGTTCCCAGAACATCCGAGGCTGTGCCCGGTCAGATGCCTGGCAGCTTACGAAGCCATGACAGAACACCTTAGACCAGCGGGAGAGTCTCAGCTGCTCATAGCATTACGCAGACCATATACTGCAGTGGCGCCAGCAACTTTGGCGAGGTGGGTGAGATGTTGCATGCAACAAGCGGCCATCGACGTAGAAACCTATAGTGCTGACTCAGGGGAGCAATGTCTTCTAAAACGTACAACGTAGGAGCACGACTAGAAGATATTTTGAAAGCAGCAGAGTGGTCGAATGAGACAACTTTTAAGAATTTTTATTTTCGACCAACTGACCAGATATCGTCATTGCTTCTGAGTAGCTTTGAACAAGCGTAATCCGTGCCTCCGGTCTTGATATAGAATTCAGATTTTCAATGCTAACGTTATAGAAAGTAATAATTCTATTAAAGACACAGAGGTGAAGGATTATCCGCCCCGTAAAATCGAGAATTTCATCAGAGGACTGTATAAAGTAAATGTTGAAAGGTTGTTTTTTTCATAATGTGTTGGATAATTCACGATTGGCCACCCTGAAATGTTGGCTTCATGATGCATTTGTTTATATTTACTGCAGATTTGGGAAACAAACCAGCAGGTTCATGAGGTGTGACACAGAACTGTGCTTGAAGAGTGGCCTCGACCGGTTGGAGCGCAAGAGTTAAGTTATCCAAGAACAGCAAAAGAAACAGGAGGAAGTGACAATAGAGATGATGAAGGCAGGATGAATATGCTGATTGGACGAGAGATCCACGTGGCAAAACACACCAATCAAGCACAAATAATGAAAAGACTCAATGTTCGAGGGATTTGTAGTTTTTCATAGTGTTGTTGTTTTAACATGTTTTGGTTTTGCTGCTCGAAAATTAACAAAAGGAGTTAAAGCATAATCCTTCACCTCCGTGTCTGTAATAGAATCATGACTTTCTATAACATTAGTATTGAAAATCTGAATTGACCTACAGAGCCGGCGCCTTACAGAACAGGACACACATGTTAAACAGCACCTGGGCTTGGCTGTTAACAAAGCCCCTGCAATTACTAATTTAAAGCATTTCACTGCTAGCACTTGCATTCATATAGATACATTTTTAGTCAATCGAAATCGTGGAGTGGGGTTAGTACTTGAATGCTGGGGGAGTGATTGGAAGGGTAGAGAGGGGACAGGAGACGGCTCATTCTCACAGCAGTCCTTAAGTGGGTGCTTTTAGACTTAAAGGAGAGAGTTAACTGCTTCTAACATTGAAGCTGCACTAGAATAGTCTCATTAGAATGCATAAGAAGTTAGATGCCCCCACATAAATAAATGTGCCCCTCCCCACCGTCTCTGTAGTTTGCTCCTCTCCCAACATTTGAAGGGTTAGACCCCCACAGAAATGTAGGTTTGTTGCGCCCCTGGTGTATGAGTGTCATTGCTGATATGGCAAAGGCGCTGCACAGCGGCATTTAGATATGTTTTTAGAGCTCGACGTCGGCTTTAGGTGCTGCAGACTAGGAGTGAGGTACATTGGCAGAGCCGAGCTCTGCATGAGCTACAGTACTGCGGGTGTGGCTATGGCGCTGCAAGCCAGGAGTGAGATATATCTTTAGAGCTATCGCGATGTTAGTGGCATTGGAATAGCATAGGTGCTGCAGGTCAGAGGCAATCGCCGTTAGCAGAGTTCCGCCCTAAGAGCTTGAATTAGCTGGGGAGAGGGGGTTGGGTCCTAGAGTTCCCCGACCTCAATTAATTCTCGAATGCTGCTAATGTTGGTTTACATTTTTCAGATTCATCAACTCACCACATCCACTAGGAAATCAATCCAGTGCCGTACCTATGTGGGTGTTACCAGTACCATGATAGCAAGGAAGTGGCAGAGAAAGATTGAGGTGCACTGGCAGAGCGGTGTGCAGGGTTAAGTGGCGGTGAAATGGACTCCCAACCTGAATGGTGCTGTTCAAGGCCACTGGATATCAGCTGACCATCAGTTAAGCCGCCGAGTGCATCCTACATACAGCCCTTGCCCTATAAACCTCTAAATCCATAAACGACCCTAGGCAGATTTTTACCTGTTTTCAAGATGGCGGTTCTGGCATTCCGGAAGCAAGGGCAGTGCTGAGGCATTCCTTGCATCGCTGCTGCAAGCTTCATTCTATGACAAGACAGGAGGCTCATATTATGCATTACAATCTTTACTCTGAAACCACAGCAGCAAAGAAAAAACTTTTACAAACAAAAAAGTTGTAAAGAACAGAACTAAATAGAGTTCAATGGCAATGTATGGGAGCTCCCCAATCCATCATGGAGGACAGGTCATGCCCTGCAGGAGACCAATGAGCAGGGACCCTTCTCCATATAAGTCCATTACTCCAATCCCAACCCCTCGTTCTTTCCTGCTGACACCACAGTTAAGTACACTCCTTTCAGTTTGTCTCTTACATGTTGTCAGTAGAAGTTAAACCTTAATTGGTTATATTATGGGAAAAATATTGTATGCTTGTAGCATTTCTTTGTGATACATTTAAGGTATATATTAGTCCTTTATATTTTAAAGTACTGTTTGTTTAACTTTCCAACGCTCGCTGCGCCTGGGTGCCAGGGTTCTAATACAATGTCCGGAACATCATGGATATTTTAAAAAATGTATGTATGGTTAATTTGCGCCTCTTTTTTTTCTTTGAATTACACCTGGGACTTCCAGGTGCTGCGGGCGTGCTTGGTCCTATATATTTCGTATTTTTCCTTCTTTTCTATTATTTTGAAGCCAGTCTCTGTAGCACAGGCAGTAGGGGTTGTCACTGGTACTTGGAAGGTTCCAGGTTCGAACCAATCCTCCAACTTTTAAATTCGGAACGTGTTGGGGTAAATAATTACAATTTTATTTTCCATACCGCCCAACCATGCAAATCCCAGAGGGGTTTCTCAAATGGAATCCGGGTTGCCTGTTCACCCTAGTTATGCGAGACCACTTGAGACAGCCCAGTCCGCATTTTTCCACTTTAACAAGATTATATGTAATTTTAATTACTTTTGAATATGAATGTTTATGTATATATATATTTAAAAATTGATATTTTATTTTGTGTTTATATTGATATTTCAACTCATATTAACACTGGTTGCCTACTGCAGAGCCTCATACACTGCCAATTCTGCAGTTTTTATTTTGTTGTTTATTTATTTACTTATTTCTTAAATTAAGTGATTTGTCTTCACTCAGGTGCCATCTGTTCGGTTTCAGAATCAGCCTGAATTCTATTGCGAGGTTAGCCCCTCGTGTACTGCAGATTATCACGCCCTGCTCGGGCGAGCAGTTGGAGGTGCACTTGCTCAGTGTTTCCTACCTTAAACATGACAGTTTTCTTTTGTTTGGGTGCTGCTGGTGGCAGATGTCATTATCTTCCCTGGAAAGGTGCAGTCACCTGCTCGGTGGCAAGGTTGCCTGTGTTTTCTGCGAGGGGTCCCCTCGTATACTGCTGGGTCCACGCCCTGCTAGGGTGAGCAGTTTGAGGTACACTTGCTCAGTGTTTCCTCCCTTAAAGTCGGCAACTTGGGTAATTACCTTAACTGGCATGCACCATAACCTGCTCGGTTTCAGTCTCTGCCTGAGTTCTAATGCAAGGTTACCCCCTCGTATACTGCTGATTATCACGCCCTGCTCGGGCGAGCAGTTGGAGATGCACTTGCTCAGTGTATTACTCCCTTAAGGTCAGCAGCTTTGTTTAAGTGCTGCATATGGCTGACGCCATTGTTTGTTCTGGTAGGCGTGCAGTAACCGTCGGTTTCAGGCTTCGCCTGGTTTATACTGCGAGGTGCTCCCTCGTGTACTATTAGTTGCCACACCCTGCTGGGGTGAGCAGTTGAGGTGCACTTGCTCAGTGTACGCTTTTGATAAACAATATGTTTAAGTGTTGACTGGAGCACATTTGCGTTTTTCAGAATTGTCAGTGGCCCGGATAGCTCAGTGAGTATCAGCTTATATAAGGGCCTGGGGTTCGGACCCCTGTGAGGGCGTAAGCCCTCTTTGTTGGATATATTATATATTTTATATATTATATATTATTTATTTATTAAGTACTTTGAAGAAAAGAGAGTGTGGAAGTGTTTGTAAACAGACCCATATGGAGGGGTTGTACCTTCCTCTCTAACCATCTCTCTGGTATTATCCTTCGTCTTTTAGTTAAAAATTCTGTCGCCCTTTACCTTAGTTAGTTCAGGACAACTCAGTCCTTTCCTTAGGTTTGCTTCCCCGACCTCAATTGCTCCACCCAATACCCGTACTGTTTAAGCTACAGTATTTTCTCTCAACATGAGGAGAAAAAAGTGTCTCTAGTGAGGTCTGCAGGGCTTAAGGCTCTTTAGTGGGGACATGTTTTTCTCCCCTACTTTTGTTCCATTGGACATTCATTATTCTATTGGATTTTGGTGGAGACAGGGTCAGCTCGAGGGTAACTGTTCAGTTTTTGTTGCATGACAAGTTGAGCAACCATGTTTTACTTGGATGGAATGTTTGGAAACACTTGATGGAAACACTTGATGGTATCTGATAGATGAGTTGCCAAGTAATAACTTTATGGCGCCTGCCCCATGGTTTTCCTCCCAAAGCTTGGCCTATGGTTCAGCTTGCTGTCTAATAGTATATTGCAACTTCTCCTCTGCTCAAGGAGTACAAGTAGGCTTCTGTACCCTCATGAGCGTTGCTTAACCTCTTTATACATATATATTTTTCTATAGTGCACCAAATAGAGTGCTGTTTTCATATCTGTGCTGACCCTACTGATGCAGGTTCCTAAATTTGGAAAGGTCTAAATCTGTCTTTTATCCTGCTGAGATCGATAAGTAAGCACCTCTCGTATACCTGAGGGTTCGTCGTACTGTATAAGTACTGGGTTGCTATGGAAAATGTGCTTAGTTTTTCATTCCCTGATTCCTTTAGTGGCCAGTCAGCCTCACATGAATACAGTGATTCAGTCCTCAGGGTTTGAGGGGACAGTGGTCCCAGTTTCTTTCTCAACCTTACATTTACAGGGCATTGATAATTATCCGGAGTCCTTTCCCCCTCATTCCCTTCCTGCCATCCTTGGGGGAGATTGCATCATATCATTACATCTCTGGGGGTAACACCCGATGGTTTTCCGTTTTCCTTTTTTACAGGAGTTCTGACGCGTGACCAGTGCAGACTCGCACTGAGCATTTCCCTCCCGTCAGTTACTTTCCTTTCTGCTAATATCTGGTATTTCAAGAAGTTAAGCTGAATATGTCCACGGTCAGGGGTTGGTTAGAGGTGCTATAGTGTATTTATTTCTCTTAAGGGTGTAAAGCGGTGCTTTAATGGGGTCCTCAGGGTAGCTTTCTTCTGGGTTGCAAGGTTTCCCTTGGATAAGTGGGGGAGGTTTCTCCTCTTTTGGGAGGACTCAATATCCTTTGGTGGGATAGAGGGGTCTGGGAGTGATACTAATTCCCCATCCACGTTCTCATGACCCTCTATTGATGTGTTTCTAGCGTCTATACATTCACTATCAGAAGGTGTCTGCCGCTACGATTCCCAGAGGGCTGGGATATTTATATTTAGTTACTGACGTGGTTCTCATAGTCGCCTGCATGGCAGGTGGTCCTTTGGGTTCTTTCACAAGAGTTTGTTTGTACAGTAAGGTGCCAGCTCAAGGTGCTGTGAGCTTCAAGGATCTGCAAGTTGGCTGAAATATTTGCTGGACCTTTTCTGGTGTACAACTTCAGTTTAACTGTTTAGTGATTAGTTCTTTGCAGTTTAGAGTCTTGCTAAGACTTTGGAATTTTGGTGTCCTCCTTCGGTTAGTTTTGATCCTCTAGGGGGTTTATCTCCAGGGAGGAGGGATCAAGGTTCAAACACCGGGCATATCTACAAGGGGGTTTACATATCACTATAATGGTGGCGATTGGATGTCAGATACATTTTCTCCTTGCCAAGTTTGCCCTCTTAAGGATCAGGTTTGTTAATATCTGCCTTTTGTCATGTAGCAGAGTCCTTCTGCAAGAGTTAGGGAGGTCTGAAGGTCTCTGTGTTGGCGGTTTGATGGGTTTAGCTTCTCAGGTGGGGCTCCTCTCTTCCATTCTGTTTCTGCCTCCAGAAGACATCCCTCCTTAGTATACATATATGTCTGAAAACAATTGTGGGTTAATTCTATTTCTTTTCCGCTCTGCTCAGGATGGGTTGTCCTATTACAAAATGTACTCCCATTTTACCTTTTGAAGATTTGTCTTTCCCTCTTGGTTCCCAGTGTAGTTCTGCGACATGCCCTATTTCTAATGCAATATCTTCCTTTAATGCATGGGATGGAACCTACAAGACTTTCACCCCTATGGGGTACTTTTCTTTTCTTTATCTCCAGGAGAGCTAGGTGCTTATTTTCTTTGGTTTGCTTTCTAGGTTCCCAAAAAGGGTATGAATTTAAGTGTTTTAAATGTTTGATTGAACAACAGAGGTGTTTATTTCAGATGAGTTTTGTCCTAACCTATTAGTATAGGAGAACTTTGTTCAATGTTTTCCCCTCTTTTAACCAGTTGGTTTTGTGGCTGGTAAGGAAGACATGAATTGACACATTTTCCTGTTTTCTTGCAGTGGATTTGTCTATGCCTTATAAGACAGTTTTTCGGGCATCCTAGTCTTGGGCAATTCTCTTGCGGTCAGCTGATTATTTAATGAAAACATTTAAGGTTTCCTTTCCTATTATTTTATTATTCATTATATTGGCTCTATTATGGATCATGTTGTACTAATGAGATGCAAGGGCTTTGAACTTGCATAATATGAGCCTCCTGTCTTGTCATAGAATGACTAATCCCCCACACTAACGTGAGATGGGGGTTTAGATTCTATTAAAGACAAGGAGGCGATTATTATCCCACCCTCCCACCCTGGATATGATATGATGTCAATTGTGATATGCATGTACATAGGTGGTTCAAGTGAAAACATTCTTTGGTTTGTTGTTCTGCCCAACCACCCACCCTTCTTGCTTGTTGTTTTTTACAGCTATGGTTTAAGGTCCTGATCAGGAGTGTGGCTCGCAGTTACAAGTTATGGAGTGCGTGGTACGAGAGCTTCACTGGATTGGCCTTCATCGTTTATCGTCTGATCTGTGCAGTGGACGTCTGGTTCAAGACAGCTACAGAAAGAGGGGTTGGGATTTGAGTAATGGACTTATATGGGGAAGGGTCCCTGCTCATTGGTCGCCTGTAGGGCATGACCTGTCCTCCATGATGGATTGGGGAGCTCCCATACATTGCCATTGAACTCTATTTAGTTCTGTTCTTTACAACTTTTTTGTTTGTAAAAGTTTTTTCTTTGCTGCTGTAGTTTCAGAGTAAAGATTGTAATGCATAATAATCGCCTCCTTGTCTTTAATAGAATCTAAACCCCCATCTCACGTTAGTGTGGGGGATTAGTCAGTCTCGGAACCAGGTGGGGGTGGGTATGACAATTAGATGTAGAGAGGTGGAGACAACAGTCATCAGAGGTGCCCCTGTGAAGGGCCCAACAAGAGAGGGGGGAGGCGAGGAGGGAGCGGTAGTCTTTTTGGCTCTCTTCAACCTGGAGTTGTGTAGGGGTGTCAGGCGAGGGGCAATATCGTCGAATATTTGAGAACAATTAAGAGAGATTTTTCACCAGGAAGAGGAAGGTTTGTACTTTCCCATTGACTTGCACTGGTGTTAAGTTAAGTTTATAAAGGGGGAGGCAGAGAGAAAAACAAGCAATGACAAAGCCAATAGTTCTACCTTCTCTGTAAATGTAGAGAGTACAACGTTTTTGTAAATCCTCCAAAGGAATTAAAGGCCCATTGTCTACCTCTGCAGAGCCAAATCCATTGGCTATAACAAAGTGTGTTATTGTAGATTTGTCATTGAACAGAATAACCAACGCTACTAGTTCATACTATATGGCAAGTTTGTCAAGGTCACTATTTGCTACACAGCCTTGGCTTTTAATGATTCTGACCAGGACCTGCCATGCACGCACCAGGAATCAGACAGGTCTTGTTTGCATAGTCATGAATCCCTCTTCAGATCAGCACTGCCGCTTTCTTCGTGTAAATCCTGTTATATTCTCATACAGGATGAATTACAATGCATTGACTGCCAAGATTTGAGTGCACAGACAGTGTTTACTGTCTGTTGCTCGCAATCTATGGCGGGCACAGAAGACCCTAAATGGAAGCCTGAGGACTGCCAAGGCTCCGCCCACCCCACGCAGGCTCGACCTAGAAGCGGCCTGGCAGAGGAAGGACACCGGCACGCAGAGAAGGTAAGTGTGTGTTTGTGTGTATGTGTATGGATGGTGTGAGGGGCGGGGAGCGCAATGTAGACTGTAGGGCTGTGCCACACTGTTGCAGTGGAGTGAGACTTTCTGAGGTCCCCAAATCAAAGTCTGTACATGGGGGTGCACATTTGTTGGGGCGGATGCCATGGCTCTCTGTTACCTGGAAATCTGCTGCTCAAGCCCTGGGGCACGTTCAGGTTCTGGGCAGTGCATGATTTTAGCATAACTGTGTTCTTGGTAATGCACATATCTATTTTTCGAACAGGATGACCAAACAAGAGCCTAATAAGAAGTTAAGGTCCCGCTAGTCCCCAGGGATCTGTCATCCAGGTGGCCAGGACACGGCCATCGCTATTGAATACAGTTCCTGGGGGTGGACAAGTGCGGGAGGATCAACTGGATGGGGAGTCTTTGGGGAGTGGAAGTGGGACACCGACAGGTGAGACGCGGTACCCCCTTCCGTATAACACCTTTTCCCATCCTACCCTGTAGGATATTCAGAAGCTCTACCCCACACCCCCATTTCCGACACAAACACTTTCTTACACCACAAAAGACAACGGACTAACATCTGGCCCGTTTACCTGAGACATGTCCCAACACAAGGGTCAGGCAGAGTCAGGCAATTGCCAATATTCACACACACCTGACGGCCATTTCTCTTCCCCACAGGAATATAAGGTGGAGCACAAGAGCACACTTTGAGCAAGACAGACGGCATGACGAGACAGCTATTCCAGGATGACAGTTCAAGAGGAGAAAGGCGGTGATAAGCAAAAGGATGACAAGGAGGGAGGTGCCCTTGCCCTTTCCAAACCTGTGAAGCCTCCGTGAAAGGAATCATTAGGCCGGGAACAACAGCTAGCTTGTGTTGTAGCAGATGTCAATGGTGCACGGAGCCCTCCCATACTGATAACCAAATCAGGGAGAGACGCTTGCTATTGTGGTACTGTCCTTGACTCTAGAGACAAGAAATACCAAGCAGTTCATCATAGCCGGTGTGTCGGAGTGAGAACCGATAGCAGACAGAACTGTGTTGAGCGAAGGTTGCAAGTGGCAACATAACTTAAACTGAAAGAACAAAGACTTTGTGTGTTACGGAACTGTTGAAATAATCCAGGGAGAGACCAGCTGCACAGTGGTCTGCCGTCACATGGGCGCTCATTCGAAATACTCTGGCCGGTCCCTGATTTTTGTTAAAACTACAGATCCCAGAGGGCCCTAGGAGAACTGACGCAAGAGGTCAAAGTAGTCCTACAAAGGTCAAGTAAACACCCCTTGTACAATCAAAAGTCTTTGACCCATAACCAAGAGGAAAGAGGGAAGTGTGAACCTGACAGAGGGATGCCAAAAGAAAGCTAGGGGAAGGGAACACCGCTTTCTGATGCGATTGTGTTAGAATGGCTATGTGAACCCAGCGGAGGGATGCCAGGGGAATTAATTCCACATTGGGCATCATTACAACTATACCGGTCTGGAAAGAGCAGTGCCGGTAGCACCGTACCAAACCGTTTTCCGGACTGGGACATTCAGAGTCGCAAGTGCGGAAAGACTGTGACCGTAATCTGTGCAAAGAGTCTCCGGACGTGCCTAAATTACTGGCACGGTGGTAGTACGGGCACATTCAGAGTACCGCCTACATGGGAAAACTGGCACGGTGGACCAGGTGTTAAACAGTGCCAGGTGATCAGCAACAGGCCCCAGGTGTCCAAAATCCACACAGCTGCACACCATTGACCACTGTGAATGCACAAAAGGACCACACCCACACCAAACACCCCTCCCAACACAACCATCCTGGCAAACAGGCCACAGGTGTCAGAAATTAGCTCAGCTGCAAACCATTGACCACTGGGAATGTACAAAAGGACCACACCCACACCCAACCCACCTTCCAACACAACCATGCTGGCAGTCGCAGTAGCAGCAATTGGGCTGGGGAACCTGCAAGGAAGGATTGAGGATGAAGCAGCAGAGAGGCAGAGGAGGTGGCATAGGTGCAGGAGGCGAATGAGGAATCAGTTGGCCATGCATGACATCAATGTCCAGCAGGTAGCACCCAGCAGGCAGTCACCAATACCCCGCAACAGGGCCTCACCCTGGAACCTGACCCCAAGCCAAATCCACACCTTGTACCGGCTTGACAGGGAGACCATAACATCAATAGTCACCCTCATTCATGACGACATCAGCAGCCTGATAAATATAAGGACTGCAATCCCCCCTTGCTGATGGTAGTGTCGGTACTGCACTTCCTTGAAACCGGCACATACCAACAGACCGTAGGTGAGCTGCATGGTCTGTCACAACCCTGTTTTTCAAGGGTCTTGTTCCAGGTACTGGATGCACTGCTGCACCATGTGGTGGACCACACCGCCTTTCCCCAAACCCCATCCCAGGTTAATGCCACTAAAGTGGCCTTCCATGCCCTTGCAGGCATGCCCAATAGCATTGGTGCGTTAGATTGCACCCATGTGGAGTTGGTGGCCAGACATACCATTGAGGCAGTGTATAGAAACCGCAAACAATTCCACTTCCTCAATGTGCAGATGGTCTGTGATGCTGAACACCTCATGACCCATTGTTGCTCGTGGTTTCCGGGATCCACCCATGACTCAATGGTCTTACAGAACTCCACGTTGCCATGGTACATGGCACCGCACATCAGAGAGCGCACCTGGCTGTTGGGTGAGTAGAATGAGCAATGCATAACCTCTGTGTAGTGGGTGGAGGGGTAAATAGGCACACACCAGAGTGCACCTGGCTGTTGGGTGAGTAGAATGACCAATGCATGACCTCTGTGTAGTGGGGGGCGGGCGGGTAGAAGCACAGTTAGCAGAGCATGTGGCAAATGCAACCTAACACACATTGTGCATAAAGCGCGCTTTTCTTTTAAAAAAATCAAAATTTAAATTTCGGATTTGTTTGCCTGCGGGCAGTGGACTGCAAGAAGTTGCAATCTTCATCTGTATTGTACCCATCTTGTGGGTTTCTGCCATTGTGCCTGCCATAAACCATTGGGGCACACTGTTTTTCAGGCCCTTCCAAGATGGCCTCATTCTCTTCATGCAACTGATGTCTTATTGCCTTGCCTGACTCCCAACCCCATTGGCTGCCTGTGCCTTCATTGCCCAATCCAAGCAACCGGAAGGCGGGAGCCAGCACCATCTCCAAAGGCCCACTTCTAAGGCCCCTGTCTGATTCCCTGTCCGCTACCGGTACACTACATGATGCTACTACCACAGCATGACCCTCCCTGGGACTGTCAGCTCACTCAGCTTTGAAACTGGACTACCAAGACTCTCTTACTTCCCTCTCCATTGGTCAGTTCCCTCCTTCTGCCTACCCTTTCTGTTTCCCTTCATGGACCTTCACTCTCCCCTCTGCCTATTTCAACTGTCTCCCTGTATGCTCGCTAATGCTCTTGTATTAATTCTCACCTCTAACTCATACCTCATTTCTTTTACCTGTTGTGTCTTAGCATTTGCCTTTGTTAATCAAATGTGGGTGTGTTTTTCAAAGTCAAATTTGGGTGTGTTTTTCAAAGTCAATTTTGAGGTGCATTTTTGTAAATCATATTTGGGTTGAAGAGCTGTTTTTCACTTCACTTCTGCCCTCAATTGTAAAATGCTAGCCCAGTGACGGTTCCTTACCTCTGTTGTTGCATCATTCTCCCACTGCCTCCTCTCTCTCATGGCATTATCTGTTTCTCCCATCTACTCCAACTGCTTCTCTATCAACTATCCTTCCCTTCTCACTAAGTTTGGTAAGAAGAAATTTACAAAGGATATCTTGGCTTCCAACCCGGTTCTCCCCATCACTGATACCTAGTCCAGCGCCTCTGCCAGACAAACCCTCACCTACATCCTATTTTCCATTCCTTCGCCAGATCTTTGGACCCCTCATATGATCTCTGTGCTCTGTCCTCTCTCCTCCTCTCCCATTAATGGTGGCACCCACTGGGAAGTCCTCATGGATTCCTTTAACTCCTCCAGGGTAACCATTATTGTCTAACTAAATGGCACTTCATGGTTCAAGGCCCTCAGGCTAATCTCCTCTTTGATAGGCGGTTCCCTCGCCTCATCAACTTACTCTCATCTCCAACTGTCCCCTACTCTCCTCCCTTGGCTACCTTACCCTCCTTTCCATCCTCCTCTACCCCATCTCAAACTCCCTCCATACCTCTGCAGGGCGTACCTCTGATTTGTACCCTCCCCGGATTGTCTTTAAGGCTGGCAACCTTCTTCATCTTGCCACTCTCAACTCTCGCTCGGCTGTCAAACACTCCTCTGACATCTGCCACCTCCTAGAAGAACTTAACCTCAATGTCCTCGGTCTTACCGAGACATAGTTCACGGCCAGCTTTGTCACAAGTTTTGACACTCTCCTCCCTGACAGCTACAAGATCCTCCCCGCCCCCAGATTCAGCTGGCCCGCAGGGGGTGTAGCCCTTATCTTCCCTCAGTGGATTCCTGCCTCGATAATCCCCACTCAGACTTACTCCCCTTTCGAATGCCTTGTATGCAGGCTCTCTCTCTCTCCCAGCCATTCTCTTACTGTTGCTTCTCTCTAATGGCCCCCTGATCAAATCACCTCTTTTCTCTCTGAATGGGCTGACCTCTCCTCCTCCCTCCTAGCCTCAACCACTCCACTCCTCCTTGGTGACCTCAACATCCATCTTGATTCTACCTGTTCCTCATCTGTGCTCTTTCGCGACCTCTGCGTTTCACTCTCCCTCTCTATCCTCTCCTCCAGCCCAACTCACTCTGCTGGTCACACACTTAATGTCTTGATCTCCTCCGTCCTCCCCTCTTTACTCCCCTCACCACTCCTCTCTCATGGAGTGATCAATGCCTCCTCTCCTCTCATCTTTCCATCTCCTCCCCTCAAGCCAAGCCTACCCCAAGACTTCCACCCACCTTCTCGGACATCCGGCCCATGAAGCGTGTGTCAGTCGAGGCTTTCGCTGCCACCTTTCCCCCCTTCTTCCACTCCAGGCTGATTCACACCCTGACACAGCCCTGTCCCTGCTCTACTCCTCTATTTCTGCTACTCATGATGCTCTTGCCCCCGTCATGAGGATCCGCTTGAAGTCCAAAGCCAAGTGCAATTCTTGGTATGACTCTGACCTAGCTACACTTAAATGTAAGTGTAGGGCGGCGGAGAGGAAATGGAGGGCTTCTTGTGCATCCTCTGACAAACTGGCCTGCCGCCTGCTCGAAAGACAATACCAACTCGCTGTCTGCACCAAGAAGAGAGTCCACATTCAAGCCCCCATCTCTGCGGTATCTAACAACTCGGCCAAACTCTTTAAAATATGCAAAGAGCTGGCCAACCCTGCTGCAGTCTCCACCCCTCCTCTCACCTCCCAGGCTCTTTGCAATGCCCTTTCCTCTCACTTTATTTCTAAAACCCAGGACATCTTGTTTACCCTCTCCTCCGCTCCCCCCTCCTCTCCCCTCTCCTACCCGGCTTGCTGACCCTCCCTCAGCTACCCTCCCTCCCTCTTTCTCCTCCTTTTCTCCCCTGATGAGGTTGCTAGACAAGTCCGATCTATGGAAGCCTCATCAAAACAGGTCCATCCCTGTTCCTCTAAAGCCATTAAGGACCACATTGACACCCTTGCTCCGGCCCTTGCTGATTTCTGCAACCACTCCTTTGCCTCTGGATCTTCCCCCTCCCCTCTGAAGCACTCCCTTGTGCATCCTCTCCTCAAGAAACCCACAGTTTATCCCTCTTGCCCGGCTTACTATCACCCAATTTCCATTACTCCCTATCTGGGTGAGCTCCTGGAAAAGCTGGCCATCACTCAGCTTAACCTTCATTTGGACTCTGTTGGCTCTCTACATGACCACCAATCTGGTTTCAGAGCTTCCATAAGCACGGAAACTGCTCTCCTGAACATCCATGAAGACCTCCTCTCCAGCCTTGACTCTAACATTTCCTCTGTCCTCATCCTACTTGATCTCTCCTCTTCTTTCGAGGCGGTCAACCATCCCAACCTGCTCAATCGTCTCTGTGACAACCTGGCTATCACCGATCAGACTCCGGCCTGGCTGACCTCTTTCCATTCTGACCGACCCTCCCAGGTACAACTTGGGTCCTTCCTATCTTCTATCTCCCTCTCTACCTGTGGTGTTCCCCAGGGGTCTAACCTCTCGCCCTGGTTTTTCAACCAATACCTGGCAACTCTCGCCTACTGCATTTCCATTTTCTGCTCAAACTTCCAGTGCTATGCTGATGACACCCAACTCATTTTCAGGCTTCCTTCAGCCACCTCCCCTCCTTCCCTCATCTCTGATTTCCTAATCGCCATTCAAAATTGGTGTGCCGCCAACCATCTTTGTCCAAATGCCAGCAAGACTGAGATCCTCCTCATTGGTACACCTTCACCATACTTTCCCCTCACTCTCTGGCCGGCCTCCCTTGGCCCTCCTCCTACCCCTACCTGAGAGGCTAAGAACCTCAGGGTCATCTTTGACTCCACGTGTTCCTTCTCCGCACACATCTCTGATGTCTCTAAAAAGTCAAACTTCTTACTGCAGCTCCTTAGAGGTACTCTGCCTTTCCTCTCCTTACCTCAGAGGTTCACTGTCTCCCCCAAACTCTGGTTCTCTCTAGGTTGGACTACTACTGTAACAGCCTCTTTCTAAATCTACCTGCCTCCACTCTCTGCCCTTTACAACTAATCCAGAACAGGACTGCGTGACTTGTCCTTGGCCACAAGCCCTGGGATCATATCTCTCCAGCTCTGAAATCCCTTCATTGGCTCCCGGTGGATGCAAGGATTACATTTAAAACCCTCTGCATTGTCCACAAGGTGTTCTGGGGCCTGGGTCCAAAATACCTTTAACTATCCCTCCGTAAATACCTCCCCTCTCGAGCCCTTTGTTCCTCCACTTCTAACTCCTCAGGGTCAGTCGTTTTTCAAAGAAACGAGCTGGGGGTAGATCTTTGTCTTCAGCTGGGGCCTCCCTGCCACCTTGATACTTGAGGAGAACCATCTCTGGTTCCGGAAGCACCTTAAGACCTTCCTCTTTGCTTCTGCCTTTGCCCCTTTTCTCCCCTGCTGATCTGTTTTCTCTCTCGGCACTGTGCACCTGGCCACCCTCTGTTCTCCGGGCCCAGTTACCTGCTCACCCTGCCACCCTCCTCAACTGCCTCCGGGCCACCCCTTGCACTGGGGCCTGTATCTGTGTCCATATAGTCCCCCTCCCACTTTTGTTCTGCACTTATCAGATATACCCTATCTGACTAATCTAGCACTTGCCACATGCTGGCTGTATTACCACTGTTTATCACCTTTATTTCTTTATTTTATTTGACTTATTATTTATTCTGTTCTCTCCTCTGTTGCGCACTATCCACTTCTCCCCCTTCCATGCACTTCCCCCTTTTCCCTTTTCCTTGCACTTGCGCATTCTCAATGTCACTGAGCCTAGTAAGATCGCTGTTTTTGTTCTCCCTTGTTCCACTCCCTTTGCCTGGTCGCGCTCTGAAACACTTGTGTACGAGCGTGATATAAATAAAATATTTCATCATTTCATTTACTTTGCATCCCTTAGTCCAAAGGCATTGAACGCAAGTACCAAACAACAATATGGATCATACTCAATCCCTATCAATAAAAAGTCTAATGAGGCAAAACAAAAGTACCACATGTACCAGAATGCCTCTGACAACCTACAAAAGTGCCTGCTAAAAGACTGTGCACATCTCCCACCGCCTTCATCACAGACAAGTCAAATGAATGCAATCCTACACACCATCATCAGAGAAACCCACAGCATGTATCCAGTACACATGCCAACACAACTGTTCAGCAAGCACCAAGTGCTCATTACAGGGCATACACCCACCTCAAACAATACACAATTATGTCAAGCACACCCATGCTGCATCATGTGTGATGAACGATAAACGTATCACAGCACACATGTTCATATATAGCAAATCGATGTACATCTGTGTGCCATCATGATACAAATTGTACCTGTGATTGCAGACATGCAAATTGACATATGAGCACTCAGAAGATGTCGAATAGCATGGTGAAGCAGGCAAAACACACAACATGAAAGAACAATGCAGTGGGATTTGGCATCAATATGTGCGAGACATAAAAGCCAACACGCACATGGGCCACATCCGTAGGCATGTGGGAAGCTTGAGCTTGCCCCTGCTGGGGTTGTGCCGGACACCACATACCTGGCTTATCAGTG
Source organism: Ambystoma mexicanum (assembly GCF_040938575.1). Lineage (NCBI taxonomy): Eukaryota > Metazoa > Chordata > Amphibia > Caudata > Ambystomatidae > Ambystoma > Ambystoma mexicanum. The sequence goes on along the minus strand of NC_090921.1, from coordinate 1,340,637,657 downwards.
CAACAGGCCCATCACAGGTTTCTGAAGCCAGGTACCGGTAAATTGCAAGTCCCCCTTACCATGGAGTGCCAGAGTACGCAATGGGGATATGTACATGTGAGGATTGTCATTGTTGATAAAGTAGCGCCTACTGGGCCAGTAGCGCACAGCAGTGTCATGCCTCTTGCGCGCTGCGGGTGCGATAGGCAGATTGTTAGCACCGTACCAGATACGAGGCTCCTAGTAGGCAGACACGCACCTTTTTTCCATACCAGCAAGAAAACACATAGAAGCATCGTAGGCCATATGAATGAATGACTGCAGACATTGAGCACGACAAACAGTCTCAGATCAAATGAGTGACCAAACATTTGAAAGTGGTCATGGCATCACATGTGACATTGCAGCAATCACTAGGGTAATCTGTGGCATGTGCTATGTCTTGTGCTAATTAAATGTGGGTAATGTGTACATGCACACCTCACTGACCTGAGATTGAGACCACAATGATTCAATCCCCATTCTGTCACTCGCATGCATGTGATGCCGGATACCCCCTCATGCCATGGCTGATGACATCCGTTAGATGGCCACGGAACATGCATGAAGAGGCCTATCACTGTGCACATATCCGTACACGGGGCACTATTGAACAGACATTTAGACTAATCAAGGCAAGGTTGCACTGCCTCAGCAGATCCGGCGGTGCCCCATCAAGGTTGGCAGGATTGGCCTGGCCTGTGCAATGTTGCACAACATGTGTATTAGACGCAACATTGCACTGCCCCCGGACATGGACCCTGCTGAGGAGGAGGATGGGGATGACTACAATGACGGGATGCCTTTGCGACTCCGGCGGGAGGCCATGGATGGGCAACAGCTTGAGAGCTACCGGCGCAATACAAATAAATAAATAAATAAACATGCACGGGATGCACTGATACACAACTTCTTTTGAACACTACTCACAAGCACATGGTGCACAACTAGTGGCATATATTTTTGAGCACTTCTATTAAAAAGGTAATACTCACGCAGAAACGGAATATCCAGTCATGATTTTTATGCAGAACCAAGTGTACTGTTAATTAAGATTTTGAAAAACAGGTGCACCATCAATACCATCCACAACTTACCCTCCCACTCTCTATCACTCCCAACTATGAACCTCCCTACCCCTCCCCAACTTACCCTTCCCCCTCTCACTCCCCAACTATCACTCCCAACTATGAACTCCCCCTCCCCAACCTACCCTCCCACTCCCTAACTAGTCACACATGGAGCAAGTGTTGTCTGCCCATGTGTGAGCCTTGCCATGTCCAGGGTTCCGCACTACTTGCACCCATGCTTGGCGGCATGTGAGTGCTTGTGTGACGTGACAGACAGGCGCATGGATCGCCTCCTAGGGCTGGCTGCCTGGAAGCTCACAGGCGTGGAGCTGGTGGAGACCACGGTGTGTTATCGGTGGAGATTTGCAACATGCAAGTCTGGAGGGCCAGTGCTATTGTCGCGGCAATAGTAGACTGGATGCTATCGCCCTCACAGACCCTCCTAGCCAAATGAACGGTGGCCGCAGTTGACTGCCCAATTGCACGGGCAACCCACCATCCAATGGCCTGGTTACTTTCCCTCATGAGCCGGGACTCTTCCAAGTGCTACTGTACCAGGGCAGTGAGGGTGTCCTGACGCTCTTCCATGCGTCTGAGACGTGCAGTCATCTCACGGACAGAGGGGTAGGGTGAGCGCTGTGGACTTGCTAGGCTCATGTGGCTGAATGTGCCTAACATATCCAGAGTGTGATCTGTGTCGTCCCCCGTGTTAAGTCCAGCCTCTCGAGCTGCATCCCCATCACTGGTGTCAGTGGCATGGGAGTCAGTGCATGTGTTGCACTTCTCCTCCCAGGGAAGCAGCTCGATGGCTGAGGGTGGTCCACCACCTGTAGCTTTGCAGTGCCTGTGGTGTGCAGCAAGGAGGTTGCGCACCCTCTGGCGCAGGTCGTCCCACCGCTTATGGTAGTCTTTGGCACTGTGTGGTGTCACCCCCACAGCAGTCATCTTCTGGGCAGCTTGCACCCACATTGCCTTCCTCTGCTAAAAAAAGCTCCCTGGCATGCTCCACAATGTGGTCGACCAGCATGTTCAGCTCAGCCTCACCAAAGCGTGACTTGCACTGGTGGGTTTGGGGAATCTGGCTGACATGTCCCTTGATTGACTCATGAACTAAAAAGGGGTGGATGGCTTCAGGCACAGGGAGATTGCAGTGGATTGTGATTTTTGAAATGGCTGCCGGGCTCTTTCCGGTTCCCGCCATCACATTATACCGGTACCGGTGTTTCCGGCTCCATGTCCACGGTGCTACTACGTCCAGCATGCACGCGGCGGAGGCGTATGCACCGCCAACCTGCGTGGCGGTGCATCCGTCTCCACCGGTGTAACCGTGATGGCGGTGGCACCGGTTCCGCAAATAATAGATACGTGCGGCTGACAAGCTGTAATCCTACCTTGTTTCCGGCACACCACGTTGGCGGAACCGGTGGGACCGCCATCACGTTAACACCAGATTTTTAACCACCAGACTTGGAATGAGGCCCATTGTGTTGAAGCCAAGGTGAACTGTTGAGTGAGGCAAATTGTCAATCCGGCTGAGGGATGCCTGCAAAACGGGGTGAAGTACAATAACCCAGTGAACATTGTGTTGACAAGAGTGAACCCAGCTGAGGGATGTCCACAGTGAAAAATTGTTTAAAAAGACATTGTGACTCGTGAATACAACAAGTGGAATGATCAGAGAAAAAGGTTGTAGTGAACCTGACTGAGGGAGGCTAACACTGAGAGAACAAGGATCGAAAGCCCGACTGAGTGGTGCCAAGAAGAAAGCTAAGGGAGGTGAATCCTATACTGTGATAAAGCCAAGGGAAGGCTAAGGGAAAGCAAATGTGCACCCGATCGAGGGATGCCTGCGCCTTAGGGCGAACAGTAACACACCCGTGAACATTGTGGTAACAAATATGAACCCGACCAGGGGTTTTTCACAGTGAGTGGTTGGGCATAGTGAACCCGATTGAGGGAGGCTCACGTAGCAAGGAGGATCAGAGCCCGGTTGAGGAGGATCCAAGGGTGAAGAGAAATCACCCAACGTGAAGATTTATTAAAGATACTTTTTGTTGTTTATGGTCCATCAGGCCTTCTAAGGCAAAAGACTTTGTAGAAAAGAGACTTGGCCCCAGAAGAGCCTGGTATCCTTGCAAGGAATGATAACCTCATGCTGGCGAGGCCCAGGAGTGTGCTGTGCTCAAGAGTCCCACCTTGTCCCATGCTTAAAAGGTGGGGAAGGGAGACCCCATCCATACCATCCTGACATCATTTGGTGAACATTTCTTTCTTACCTGGTGACCATTATGCTACACTATTTTGTAATTTAGAGGTAAGGATTTGCAATATTTTTTTTTAGTATAGGCCCTTTTTGTTTGACAAGACGCCACTAGGACCGCCTTATTATTATTTGATGGTCGTAGCTTGCTCCCATCTTAGATTTAGGTTTACATCAGGCCTTTTTCTCACCCATTCATACAGTTTAATAAACACCCTTGAACTGTGATCACATGTGTCTGTCTTTACTACTGCCAACATGAGTTCCTTAAATATGGTGTCAGTAGTGGGATGTGATTCAACTGATAAAAATGTAAACCCATGCTGATAATCATGGTTCCACCATAAGGGGAAAATAAAATCAGTCAACTCCTCGACTCTGATCGCGTATCCACACTCAAAGAGATGTTGTTCTCACAACTTCATATCCTGACTGGGCAGCAGGATCTGTTCTTAAAGACCCAAGTGCTACTAGACACCCTTCCTCTCTCACATAATAATATACAACAGTGGGATCGAATAATATTGAAGGTTCGACCCATCTTTATTTTTATCAGATCAAGTGCACTGGACCCCCGCACCTCCTCGCCACCATCCAGCCCCTCTTCGAAACTTTTTTTTGGTACCCAACTGCCATCTGGGTTAGAGATTAATTTATCAAAACCCACTCCTTCGGCAATCTCGGAGTCAGAAGATTCTGAGGATTTTGAAACCTTATCCAAGGGAGTAGAGAGTTGTTTCTTTTCTGATTCAGAACCATCCACAGAAGGAACCCTTATACCCCTGGAAGAAATGGCCGACCTAACCAATGTCATCGCCCATTTACCGGCCCATCAGATGCATGCTGACTCTAGACTCCAAGAAAATCTAACCAAGCTAATTGAATTACAAGCAAGACCTTTACTACCACAGGGGTACTTCAACCATATCTTGAAGATGAAGATCTAGGAAACTTCTTCCTAAACCTCGACTATCTAACTAAACAACTAGGAGGGGACGAGAACCTTAAAATATGCTATTTGGGCCCTTTGTTGAAAGTTGAACTCCAAACCTCTTTTCAACTACTTAATCTAGCACAGGGGGCCACCTTTGCATCCATCAAAGAGGGGCTGTTAAAAAGAGTGTGGCAAACCTGCAATTTTTATCGACAAAAACTGAGAACCATTACATTAAACCAGAGAGAAACCTCCTTAAAAATAGGTGAACATAAAACACTGTGGATCAATGGTAAATCTCTAGAAGAATTGATGGAAATGATTACCCTGGAACAATTCACTAATTCCTTACCCAAAAAGCCGTTCTCCAGTTAAATAGACCTACCATAGTTACGGCCATTGAGACTGCACAAAACCACTCAGATGCAGCTAAACAATTCCACTCGACACATCATTGGGCGGACCGGAAGGATCATAAGCTGATCCACCGACCTCAATTTCAGGGAATGAAGAAACAAGGGGGGACATATAGAGTCAAAGAAGGGATGCCACAGGAAAAAGTAGAAATCAGAACTGATTCCAAAAACAAAGAGGAAAGCAAAAGAGAGGAAGTAAAAGGAAGCAGACCACCTCCTCCTATCTGTTTTTCCTGCAGAGAAACCGGGCATGTAGCTAGACACTGTCCAAAGAATCTGAGGAACAAAGCTCTGGAAATAGGCTGTTTAAATGGCAAACAGTGTGAAGAACCCAAGGAAGAGCTACAAACCTTTAGCATCTGTTTATGTCAATCATCTACGGATTTTACATACAAAAAGGCTTGGGTAAATGGGAGGCAAGTGAGAGCCTTAATTGACTCAGGGAGTAAGCAAACTGCTGTACGGGTTGATTTAGTTACAACCGAGGACCTAGAGGATGCTGCTCTAGTTAGAGTCACATGTGTACATGGGGACAATGAAGTGTACCCCAAAATACCTGTACACATTAAAATCTGGGGTAAATCCTGTGAAATACCGTCAGCCATAATTCCTGGGCTCCCCGAAGAAGTTATTCTTGGGAGGGACTTACCTACCTTCTCAGATCTCTTACAGTAAACTCCACCTCTGTTTGGAGATTTATTACCCAGATTTGCTGGCAAGCAGACTACTATGCCCAGAATTCTCCAGTATGGGACTGCGAAAACTCTGTGCCTGTGAAACCTGAGATAACCCTTAAACCCCAATTCATGGGCTACTGTAGAGAGACTGGTAAAACCCCTACACCTCCACAAACACTGATCACAGTAAATTAATGGGACAGCTCTCGTCCGTGTTCTCTTCCAGATCTTGACAACTGGGTATCTGGACAAAGAACAGACATATCCATCTAGCATATGGGAAGAGAATGTGAGAAACCTGAAGGTGTCTCCTCTGCTAGACCCCAGGGAACTGTCATCGAGGTGGCCAGGACACGGCCATCACTACAGTATCAAGTTCCTGGAGGTGGACCAGTGCGGGAGGATCACCTGGATGGGGGTTCCTGAGGGAGTGGAAGTGGGACACCAATGAGTGAGACGCGGTACCCACTTCCTTATTTATAACACCTTTTCCCCATCCTACCCTGTAGGATATTCAGAAGCTCTACTCCCTGCCCCCTTTTCTGACACAAACACTTTCTTACACCACGAAAGACAACAGACTGACGCCAGGGCCGTTTACCTGACATGTCCCAACACAAGGGTCAGGCAGAGTCAGGCAATTGACAATCACACACACCTGACAGCCCTTTTGAACTGGGTATATATATGTGTATATATATGTATATATATGTATATATATATATATATATATAGTCTATTTTATGGTTGCCAAAATAATACAGCTGGTCTCTCAGAATAGTCTGCATGACACACGTTGTACCCTCTTCAATAAGAACATAGATGCATTTATCTAAACTTCCCTTACTTATCTGGCCTCATCACAATCTTGTCATTTATCTAAACTTCCCTTACTTATCTGGCCTCATCACAATCTTGTCTGCTTTTTCTGCCAATTTCCATTTTTAACCTAACATACCTAATTACCTCACTGTGAGATGCTGCCAAAGACTGTCTCCAATGTATCAGCCTCTGTTGCTTGTCTGAAAACTCTTGGCATGGTTCATAGCCCGCCACACCTGGCTTAGACCTGGAAACCCTTTTGAAATATATCTTTGTCTGACACTGTATTTTTCTTCAGGGGGATATTATTTATTGATTAAGCATCCCATACTTTGTATCCTTTATTCATAATATATCCTTACACACTTATGGTATGTGTGTGATATTTGAAGCACCCTTTATTTCCTGGGCCATCCCAACCCAAATATGCACAGTGCCATGTGCACTTTTTACTTTTAATGAAGGCAATCTAATCCTGATTTCTACAATGATGGAACTATTTCATCCTCCTATCATGTTATCTATATTCAGTTGAGGGGGGAGGGGTTGGCACACCCTAAACATTTCCCCCAACTGGTCGATATTCGACCAGTGTTCAATATTCAACCACTGCACCATTGTCCACCCTCCCCCATATGCAGTGTACCTATGCAACCCTATCTCAGTCACCCCCCTCAATGCAGTGCTCTATCTCAACATGGGTGGTATCATAAAAGACACTTTTAAAGAATCAATAGTGTCTTCAACCATATAGTATTTTCCTAATCTAAGATATATATGTATCTATGTGTGTATATATGTATATATATATATATATATATATATATATATATATATATATATATATATATATATATATATGATTTCTTCTCCCTCCCAACCCACAACAATTCCTTGGTCCATGCCCTCTCCCATGCACATTTAATTTTGTCTTCCATCTGCACATTTTCCACGCAATTCTTTATTCTCCTTATTCCAAGTCCAAGAACTTTCTCAATTTAGTCCATAATTTATTGTATTTGTCCTTTTGGCTGCTTTGCAGCAAGTTCAATGGCCCCTTAATTCAAAGGCCTATCTTTTTAGGATTCACTGTGGACTCGAACCATCAATCTGCTGATCTGAATAAAATAGTCAGTTGGGGGGCATGAGATTGTTTCTGGGGAACACAAGAATGGGGGAGTTTTATAAAGAGAGTCTTCAGTTTTAGTTGCAACTGGGCATCTGGCTGGGTCCCTCAAAACCCCTTTTCATGATGAGGGCTTTTCTCCCTGCTCGCAGGATCGGTTGCTTTTAATCACACGGAGTGCAGGTGCTACCCGTCCATCTGTAATATAAATATTGGGTGAGTTTTTTGAAGAATAAGTACATTTTTATCATCAGTACTTCCCTCCTCAACCCTAAGCTTTATGGGGACCATATCCCTTTTTTTTAAAGCACTCCTACCTCCTAAAAACAATTGCTACTGAATTTCCTCTTTTTCTTATGATAATGATTTGTTATTTATATAGCACCTTAAGCCAAATTGCTTTACAGAGAACATATTTACATACATTTATCATCCCAACCAATGTTGGTACTCTAATATAATAGAATGGCTGTTTTGTTCTCCCTTTCCTGCATATCTTAGTGTCACCTATGCTATATATACACTGGCTGATACCTGAGTGTGTCTATGACATGAGACCATAAAGCACATACATAATTGTTTTTCTTTCACTTTCACCATCTGGGCTCATACTCCATTTGTTTCCTTTATAGTGTGTTTATTTTCTAAGTGACAAAGGAAACATTTTCTCTGTGGTTGTGTCATTCTTCACACCACCAGAGTTACATTTTGTCCTTCTTTATGATAAAATAATAAAAGACAAAACAGACAACATAACAAATTCTAAACATTTTTTCAAAAAAGGATGTCGTCTTCTTCAGCCGCTCACCTTCTTTCTTCTTTTCGTATCAATAGCTAATATGGTGTCTTGCTCCCTGTAGAAACCAACATAGAGGCAAAGTCATGATAAACTAGCCAAGCGATCAGTTATTTCTGTAAAATAGGCCTGGTTTATTCATTTTTTCCTTCAATATGATGTTGCTGGGGTAATTTCTTTGTAGCCTCAGCTCAATAAAATGAAAAACTTGTTTTCTTGAAAAATGGAAACGACGGTGCACTTTAACTAGTCTTTTCTTTTGAATTATCATACATATAGTGGCAGGCCTGTTGTTAATCTTTTCTGCTATGCTGAAAATGTTCTCTGTACTTTTGTAGTCTTCCTCCTGATCGCGTGGGACCACGGTCTCTGCTTTCTTTGCTATATTTATTCTGTTAAACATAATTAAACATTTTTGCGGCCCTTCCTTCACTGATCTTACTTACCCGTGGTATTTGGAAATAAGCACTGATCCTATTAAGTGCATGCAAATGTGGCATATAGGCATACATGTTTTGCCTATCCGTAAAGTTTTGTGCATTTGCCAAATATACATATATGACATTCCTTATTGTCAGGATTACAAAAGGTTACCCCACCTTTTATCTAAGAGTCTTCTTTGTTCTCTTCAATAGATATGGCCATATTCACATATATGTACTATTCTGTGCTCACACCTGTTTACATCTTTCTTGGGGAACATTCTATCTATTTAAAAATACGGTATCCGTTACTACCTTTTTCTGTACTCACCTGGGTCCTCTTTCTCCTGATAATGATCAATGAGGTTATTCACACACTTATTGTGTCCACTGGTGCCTTTTCTTTTTCTACTTGTTCACTAGTATTTATCTTTGTCATAATGTTTCTTCCCATTATATCGCTATACTCCGCTAAGGTGACATAGACATTCCTCCTGCGCTCCAAAAATATCAATTATTTCATCTGTAATACATAAATCAACATTTTCATGTAAACATAAACAATGTTCTTGTTACTTACTCTCATGTGTTCTTTTGTGCAATTCTGCTATAGGTTCTCTCATACTGTAAGATCATTGTTGGCCGTCCATACCTTCTTGGCCTTTCATCAATCGCATTTATTTGATCAAATATACTACACTGATCAATTTAAACAGGCACCATTCTTTGCGGCTCATTGTTTGAAAATCAGGTTTATCCACACCTTCCTCCATCAACCTTGTGTCACAATGTTATGTGTGTTCCTCTATTTACACCTTCTATCAACTTGTATTATATTGTTGCTTTAATATTCATTAATTCATCCATTTTTTTGTTTATTTATTTCAACCACTGGATTGATGTCAATCTTTTGGTTAGGAACCTCTTACTTCAGTGCTTTAGTTTTAACTGTGTATTTTTATCTTGTATTTATTAGTCTAAACACAACCCAAACTCCTATACTGGACATAATAAAATCCCTCACAATGCATACTTTTATTTTGTCCCCTTATGTACATGTTTACTCCACTGTCTTAGTGGATGTACTGTCTTTTCTTTTTGTTACCTCTTCTGGGTATTTGATGTGCACTCTCCTACCGGGCCCTGCCAGTAGGAATCCTTACCACTCTCATATGAGGTGTTCTAGTGTGTACCCTTCCCGTTGCTTCTTGAGCCTGTACATTCAAGGTATCCTTATCCCTCTTCCATTTATAGTCCCCAAAAATACAGCTTCTCTTATATTGTGTTTCAGCAGGACATAATGTTTCTAACTGTTGTTCCTAATGTGTGTGTGTGGGTGAGTATCACTTCCGCTCTCCTCATAAGCATATCATGACAGGGACGCTAACTTAATTATCTCTATTTTTTCCCAATCGCATAAAAAATGTCTTCTCTTTTCATATCTCCAAATGCCACTTCTTTCTACTCCTTCAAATAAATCAATTCATCATGCATAATAGTAATCCATATTGTACTCAATAATTGTGCCAAGCCTTCCTTGTTTCTCCTTGTCAGCTCCCAGTCTGCTTGCACTTATTCATGAATATGTTTCATCTAAACAAACCTTGCATGAAATCTAAATATTGCACTCTGTATTCTTGAAAATCATACTAATCAGGATGTGTGCTCTATAAAAAAAATACTCCTTTGACCTAATAGCACACTCGTTTACATGTTCAGGCCTTAAAAATACTAGTGTGATTTCTTGTGTGTCTACATAACTAATCCCTTAAACTAGTGCATGTTATCTCCTATTTACTTACTGAGATCTTTCCACAATACAACTATTACTTTGTTATAAAATATATCATGCTTTTTTATCTATAGTGTGTGCAACCTTAGCCTTGGTGCGTTTGAGAGTACTTCCTCTCATTACTTGTTGATCCCCGTTCTAAATATAAATGTTTGCATCAATGCATGCACTTTTAACATTGTTGCTGAAAAAAGTGTTTTATTTTATTAATTCTTGCTATTCCCCATACATATTTACTGTGCTTAATCTAGTATCCTTTGCTATTGTGTTTTACATTTTATTCTCGGCGCATTTCTCACAAATTGTGTGATCTTGGGTAAAAAAAATGTAATCCCTCTATGCTGTACAATGGGGGAGATGCTGCCCCCCTCCTTGAAGCTTGCCTAAAATTTGCTGTAGCTTTGGTGCATATGCTTGAGTCTGCATGTGTAATATCCTTATGACTCTGCATTGTATTATGGTGCATATACCATTCCTCATCTCTCTCTCCTTAAGTACCAATATTCTCACTGTTCTAGTTACTTATAGTACTCTCCTGTGCTTTTATTTGCAATCTGTCTTACTTTTTCTATTTTTTATTTTATTATTATTATTGCATTTGTTTAAATTTAAACCTTTACAATACTCATTAGAAAGGAAGCAGAACAAATAACATCAAACATATATACAGTAAAAGATATCTGTCGTACTTTTGCTCTCCCAAAACTGTACCTTCTCATCCTCCCTCTCTCCTTCTGCAATCACTTTCCCATTTCTTTCTGCTGACATACTTCCTTGCCTTTTTTGTTACAAATTCTATGAAAATAAACTGTGTGCATCAGCTCTTCCTTTTTGTAGCGCACTAAAACATTTTAGCGAAGCAGCTTTCCTTTTTCCAAATTACTTTTCATCAATGTGTCTAGACATTTTAAAATGGTTTCTTTCCATTGCCTTTTTCTCATCTATGTAATTCACCTATGCATGTTTATGATATATGCTCCTACAAAATACCCCATTTATTACTTAATTAAAAAAAGCCTGTATTGCTTAAAATGAGATTAACAGATCAGGGGTGACCAAGTGTGTGCCTAACAGAGAAAGCATCAAGCATTAATTCCAAAATAACTAACAAACCCTTTGAAATGGGAAGTGGCGTGTGTAATTTTAAAATGTGATTTAATGGGATCAATCTAGTTCACATATGTGTAATGACTGGCGACAATTTCTAGTGTAAAACAGTAGACTCACAATATGGTTTAGTCACACATAGCTTTCTTGGCAAAACAACAATGTTTGAGAATATATACCTTTACTTAACTTTAATCAATCAAGGGCTTAGCCACCCCACAATATTATATATTTCAATCAAGTGCTCCTTCAGCACCTTGCTTCAACATAACATGCACAAATACCACTAAAAATGCTTTCCTCAAAACCTACTCAATTTTCAATTTCTTCAACTGGTGTTTGTCATATGAACCTAAACTGAGCTTCACTACTCAAGAAGCACAAGCATTACACGTGTGTTTCACAAACATCCCTAACAAACGAAAGTTAGTTCAATGAGTTCTGGTTGAAGGGTACATTTTCATAAGGGTGTCAGTCAGCCCTGGCTCACTTACAGGCTTTTACACAAAATATGAATATTTTCAAAATACACAATTCAATCATTATAATACTCTCTCTAGTAATAATGTTGAACCAAAATCACTCTACTACTATACAAAACATATTATGTTGTTCTAAAAAACTAAAAGTTACAAATTTAAAAAATAAATCTGTATTTGTTCTCAACAAATTATATGCATGGTCATACATGCATAAGCTCTAGCTCCACTCATTCATTTTCATTTTGCTCAATTTTCAGAAATTGTTTACTTATTTTTCTGTCTCAATGTTAGTACACACATATACATCTACACCACGGTTCTCCTTCATTCACAGACACTTGTCATTTCTCTAATCTACCCATATTTTCGCTGGTGTCTTATAAAAGTATGTCACTTTGCTAAAGAAAACAGCATTTTCCTAATTTCTCCTGCAGAAATGATTCACAGCTGCTTCAACACCAGAGCTCCCTCATGTTTTCACTCATCACTTGTCTTTCACAAGGAATGCAAGGAGCTGTTTTTCTGCAACTATTAATCACTTCCTTGCTTCGTGTCAGCTCTTAGCTCATCTTTGAAAAAGTCTTCAAACTCCCTAGTCTATTTCAAAGCAACAGAATGATGTATCCGTTTGAAACATAAATCTTGCGCTGCACAATATGTGTGGTTCCTTTCGACTATGCACACATTGTGCTTTAAAATAAATCAATTTCTATTTTCTTTTCACTCCTACGGCATGACATGTTCAAGCTGTCTTCATTTGTCCAAAGAGAAAATAGAATCACTGTTGTTTTAGCTCACAACCCAGCATGGAATGCTTTTAACTGCATGCTTTCCTAGCCAGAGAAATGCTCGCAGATTTTATTTCCACTACTGTTTTATGTCATTCTTGGTTTTATAATCTGAGTTTTATCTCTATGCATATGTTGATTTTATTTATTTTCAACCCCTTACTTGATGTCAATCCTTTGTTTAAAATGTGTAACACAAAGGGTGTTTTGCTTAGGTGCATGAGAAGAGTATCCTCCATAATGACAAGTCTCAATTGACTGTCAATACTTACCAGATCGTTAAATAAACCCTTTACTTTAACTTAAACCACCACTTTTAATATTTTAATACAACAAATATGAGCACGCACCATCAATTGCTGCTCAATCCTCTTATTTCAATTACCTATCTATTCTTTTGATTGGCGCCAATCATTTTGCTACACTTTACCTCTAATCACTGTTACCTTCTCAACTCTTCACAATTCTATCACTCCTCGATACTTTATTCAACAACAACATTTAGACTGGTCACACACTACATATTATAAAAGACCGTAATCACGCTTCGCTCGCCTTTATTTTTACCCTGTACAGGGTTTGAGACATCACCTTACACGGTCCTGACCTGTGTGTTTTTTATTTCTCTCTACTCCCGTTGGAGTTTGAAATGTCTCCTTCTAATTCCCTTGAATTAGGACTCCTAGGCGGTCTCTCTTATTTTCACAATATTTCCCGTTACTCAAAATGTATCACAATCACCTTAATCTGTACATAAACATGTTTATTCATTTTCTCCTGCCTCTGCCTTTCACAATACATACCATAATTCATAGATGCCAGGTGTGCTGTGCTGGCAGTCATGAGGACATGTTCTTGACAGAAATGACATCATACTGCAGTTTGTCACTCACCTATTATCTTTTCAGGCATTCTCCTCCTGCCCGCCGGCACATCACCACCAAGAAAAAGGGTCTTGGGTCGTTGACCCTGAATCTAATGAAAGACTAGGTCCCAAAGCTTGGGCGCTGCATGAACTGGGGGTCCTGCTTCCCATCTTCCATCAAGCACCAGACATCTATGAACACTTCTAAGAAAGAGACAAGAGAAAATCAGACGCTTGGGAGAATTTTAATCATAGTCTTTATTTGCTGGAATAACAAGACACACTCTAAAAGAAATGTTTTCCTTTATCCTACTTTATATTCTTTGAAGATGATGCAACATTTTTATGCAAATAACCACCTTGTACATGGTATGCTTCTGATAGGTCCCTTTATTCAGAGGAAAAAAACATTCCTTCAGTATCATTGGATAGCTTATTTTTATGAGTACAACAAGCCCACATTAGCATAGCTGGCATCCACAATTTGCTCTGACACATGAAACTGATATGCTTATTTTAGACTTGGCTGGACACAGCTATGACAGTGCTCAACTCCTGCCAAGAAAATGTTCATGCACCGATATCAAATTCCTATCTGATTGCTGAGGTCCTGTCCAGTTAGTTAGTGCTTTGTACTGTTGGAGAAATATATATATATATATATTCTGTTTCATGGTTGCCAAAATAATGCAGCTGGTCTCTCAGAATAGTCTGCATGACACACACTGTAACCTCTTGAATAAGAACACATATCAGTGTATCTAAACTTCTCTTACTTATCTGGCCTCATCACAATCTTGTCTGATTTTCTGCCAATTTCAATTTTTGACCTAACAAACCTGATTACCGCACTGCGAGATGCTGCCAAAGACTGTCTCCAATGTATCAGCCTTTGTAGCTTGTCTGAAAACTCTTGGCCTGGTTCCTAGCCTTCTACACCTGGTTTAGACCTGGAAACCATTTTGAAATAGATTTTTGTCTGACACTGTATTTTACTTCAGGGAGCTATTATTTATTTAATTAAGCATCTCTCACTTTGTATCCTTTTTTCATAATATATCCTTACACACTTATGGTATGTGTGTGATGTTTGAAGAACCCTTTGGTTCCTCGGCCATGCCAACCCAAATATGTGCAGTGCCATGTGCACTTTTCACTTTTAATAAAGGCAATTTAATCCTAATTTCTACAATGATGGAACTATTTGGTCTGCCTATCATGTTATCTATATTCAGTTGAGGAAACGAGGGGTTGGTACACCCTATACACTTTCCCTTTCCCACAGGGATAAAAGGTGGAGCACGAGAGCACACTTTGATTGATTGATTGATTGATTTATTTATTTATAGAGCGCTTTACACCAAGGCACTGGAGCAAGGCAGACTGCAAAATGAGACAGCTATTCCAGGACAGAAGTTCAAGAGGAGGAGAAAGGTGGACATAAGCGAAAGGACAACAAGGAGGGACATGCCCTTGCCCTTTCCAAACCAGACCCGCAAAGTCTCTGTGAAAGGAAACATAAGGCCGGGAACAACCGCTAGCTTGTGGTGTAGCAGATGTCAACGGTGCACGGAGTCTCCTACACTGATAATCAAGTCAGGGAGAGACGCTTGCTACCGTGGTACCGTCCTTGACTCCAGTGACAAGAAATACCAAACAGGTCATCACAGCCGGTGAGTCAAAGGGAGAACTGATAGTAAAGGGAACTGTGTTGAGCGAAGGTTGCAAATGACAGCATAATGTAAACGGAAAGAACAAAGACTTTGGGCCTCATTACGACCCTGGCGCTAAGTGAAAAACGATGGCGGTATATGGTTACCGCCATCGTTTTCCGCTAGGTCCGATCATGACCCGTGACCGTTAACTATGATGCCATTAGCGGTATCGTAGTTAACGCTGCCGCTAACTGCGCCAAGGGCGCGCGCACGCGACCTCCCACACCGTACTTAGCGCCATGGCGGAAAGGTACGCGAATGCCGACCCAAGCGGACATGCACCTAACGCCATCACCCAGCCCGTTAAGTACCTTACAGCTATGGTGCTAATTACGCCATCGCGAACCAACCGTAAATGGCCATGTAAAGTGAATGCAGCTGCCACAGGTGCACAGAAACAGCACAGATGAAGGCAATACAGACTCAGGAAGTACAAAAAGAGCACACCCCACCCCTTCCCACACCCAGTCACACTCCACAATGATACCAATATGACTAGCAATGTTGGGGCTGGAGGACCTGATAGCAATGCAAGTGCTACAACAGCAACAACAACAACAGGCAGCACAGAGGAGACGCAGGAGGAGAAGGAGGGCAAGGCAGGCCCAGCAAGCCCCACCAGCACAGCCAGTGCCACCACGCAGCCAGCCCCCAATCCCACGCATCAGAGCCAATCCATTCAACCTCACTGCTGAGCAGATCCACACCCTGTACCGTTTGGACCGGGACACCATCACCGCCATCGTAGACATAACACACAACGACATCGTCAGCATGATAGAAACTCCAACCGCCATCCCACCCCGACTGAAGGTAATGTCTGTACTCCACTTCCTGGCCACAGGCACCTACCAGCACACAGTGGGGCACTTGCATGGCATTTCACAACCATTATTCTCATGAACACTCATCCAAGTGCTCGATGCCCTCCTCAAGCACACAGACGACCACATCTCCTTACCACGGACTGCCCAGGAGATTGCAAACACCAAAGTGGGTTTCCATGCACTAGCCGGCATACCTGGTTGCATTGGTGCCATCGACTGCAACCATGTGGAATTGGTGGTTCCACTTGCCATGGAGGTACCGTACCGCAACCAGAAACAGTTCCACTCAATCAACGTGCAAATGGTCTGTGACTCCAACAAGATCATCACACATTGTTGTGCCCGATTCCCCGGAGCAACCGATGATTCTATGGTCCTGAGGAACTCCACAATACCACGCTACATGGAGCGACATGCAGGCCCAAGATCCTGGCTACTCGGTGAGTCCAATGTCATGACCATGGAAATGTGAAGTGGGTAAGTGAATGACGTACCGATGCATACTCCACCTGGCTGAAAGGGGGGGGAATGATGCATACTCCACCTGGCTGAAAGGGGGGGGGTGATGCATACTCCACCTGGCTGAAAGGGGAGAGGGGGGAATGATGCATACTCCACCTGGCTGAAAGGGGGGGGGATGATGCATGCTCCACCTGGCTGAAAGGGGGGGGGGAATGATGCATACTCCACCTGGCTGAAAGGGGGGAGGGTGATGCATACTCCAACTGGCTGAAAGGGGGGGGAATGATGCATACTGCAATTGGCTGTGAGTAGCAGAGAGAACGGAGACAGATGATACCCTAAAGCAACCCAAACTCCACCCAACACCAGTAAAGCCAATACCCAATGTATGCAGCCCTACCATGTGAATGAGGTTGTATCCCAACCATGACACAACCATCTGCAAGTGCAGTCTACCAATTCAGACCACATTGTCAACAATGAAAAGCATCTACATGCACGTCACCAAACACCATCAACCGATAGGCCTGTCCCCCATAACTGCCCACAAAGGAGGCACATGACGGACAGAAACATCAACACACCATTACACAGACAACAGGGCCCCCAAAATGTCCCTGTCTACATCAGCATTGCTCACTGGGGTCATGATGAGGCCCACAGCAATGTTGCAATGATGTGCGCATTGCCATCACAGGACATGTGCCAGGCCAACTAACCAAACGGCATGAACGGACACAGTGGATGGGCACTCACAATGCACTCCACCCCTCTGCATGCATTGGGTGATGGCATGCAAAACAGGCCATGGGAGCCATGAGCATATACTGGTTGCATTGTGTGAATCAATTAGTGCATGTAGAATTGAGCCAAAGTAACAGTTGGATGCAAGCCATGGTGGCACATCATGTTCTTGATCAGACGTCATGACTGACACATACATTCTCGCCTGCATACAGGTGATGCAGGCTATCCCCTGAAGAGGCGGCTCCTTACACCAGTCCGGAACCCGCAGAACCAGCACGAGGAGGACTTCAACCGTGCACATACACGTACCCGTGTGGTCATAGAGCAGACATTCGGCCTATTGAAGGCACGGTTCCGATGCCTCAGCAGGTCTGGTGGGGCACTCCTGTACCGCCATGAGAAGGTGCCAAAGATCGTCATGGCATGTGTCATGCTACACAATATGTGTGTCAGACGGAATATGCCCCTGCCCCCGACGCAGAACTGCAACCACCTGACGATGAGGATGAGGAGGGTGCAGATGGGGCGGCACCCCATGGAGGAGGCGATGCACAGGAGGGGCGTGCAATGCGCCAAAATATCATCGACCACTGCTTCTAGCACACACGGCTGGTGTGTATCACATGGAGACTGCACTTGGGGCACTGTGTGTCTCTGGGACATGCTCACTGTGGACTGTACACCAATAAAGCACACATATGCAATGGAAATGTCCACACATTTCATTTCGGAAAAGCAAAAAGTGTATTTCAATCATAAAACGTCGTGACACACCCCCTCCCACCTCCCCCCTGCCCCCTGCACACCCCAACACACCCCCTCCCACCTCCCCCCTCCCCTCTGCACACCCCAACACACCCCCTCCCACCTCCCCCCTCCCCCCTGCACACCCCAACACACCCCCTCCCCCCTGCACACCCCAACACACCCCATGTAAGTGTCAACAGATGCCTGTGACAGTGGCCACAGGCTGTTACAAGCCCCCTCTCCCGGCCCCCGGGGCACCCCTGGCTGTGGAGCGCAGGTTCCGTCCGGAACGTCGGACGGGGCTGCTCTGTGTAGAACTGGCAGCGGAGGATGTCCCTGCCTGCCCCCGTGCATGCACGTCCTGTAGGGTGTGGGTGAGCTCGGTGAGCGCACGACGCAACCCGGCAAGTTCACCACAAATGTCCCTAGACATGGCCTGAATAGCATCCCTCAGGGTGGCAGTGCTCTGCGCTATTTCGGCCCTTAGGGTCTCTGTGGCCTGTTCAATGGTTGCCCTAGCCCCCACACATTCCGCAGCATGCTCAGTCAGCATCGTGGACAGATGTTGCTGCCGTTGTATGATGTCCTCGAGGGACTTCTGCCCCTGCTGGGCCATGCCCAGTGCTGGTGGTGTGATGGAGGGGCTGCTCCCCTCCTGTGGACTGAGGACTGGGCATGGGGTAGAAGGCCACTCCTCTTCCTCTGTGTGCCCCTGTGTGTGATCCTCATGGGGGCTGGCATTTGACAAACAGGGGGAATGTAGAAGGTCAGTGGGGCTTCTGACTTTGTGCTCCTCAATGTCAGAGTCTGAACATGCAGCAATTGCAGCTGTTTCACCCATGTTGCTGCTGGCCGCAGACCCGGTGCCTTCTGTGGCAGGCAATGTTGGTACAGGTGGAGCTGCTGCTGCTGGCCTGCTGCCTACTGGGGTGCTTGCCGGTGGGCCGTCCGGTTTGCTTGCAGTGGATTCTGCTTGTTGTGGGGTCTGCCTCACTGCAGCTGAGGTTGAGGGTGCGGGGATGGTATTATTGGCCTTCTTGGCTCTCTTCGTCGCAGGGGTGTCCTGGTCCTCGGGGTGTGAATCTGTGCCTGTGGTGGAGCAAAGGAGGGAGGGCGTTATTGATGGGTCTGCGGACTTTGGAATGACAATGATTGACATGAATCTGGTCAGTAAATGAGGCAGATTTCAGGCAGGGCCATGCAGGTTGTCTCCTTTTTGTGTGGAATGTGGATGCAGGTATGTGGGTGGCAGCAGTGTATACAGGGTGGAGCTCGCATGTGGCTATGGGCAGTGTCGAGCTAATGTGTTGC
This sequence comes from Ambystoma mexicanum, assembly GCF_040938575.1. Lineage (NCBI taxonomy): Eukaryota > Metazoa > Chordata > Amphibia > Caudata > Ambystomatidae > Ambystoma > Ambystoma mexicanum. The sequence continues at coordinate 1,340,618,273 of NC_090921.1, read as the reverse complement.
ATTTACACACTAGGGCAACATTGAGCTACACATGAATGGACTGCAGTGACTATGGCATGTCTTGTTTGAGGCATCTACCTTCATCGCCTGATGTCGGAACTCCCCTTTCCATCCCTCCGACGCCTTCAATGCCTTCCATGCCAATCGTGGTTGCACAAATCTCCCACGGTTGGAGTTTCAGTGGGGATTCCGAACCTCCACCGGTACCCAGGGCAAGGTTGCGGTTCGCAGAGATGACGGCTCTGACCCGTATGCAAAGGTCATCCCAGCGCTTCCTGCACTGCTGTGGGGTGCGGGGTACGGTCCCCACCGCGCTGACGCGCTCGGCCACCAGGGCCCATATGGCCTTCTTTTTTGCTATCGCTGGCCTGGTCATTTCCGGCGAGAAAACGACAGCTGCATTGTCTTGCAGGGTCTCCGCAAGCATGCAGAGTTCCTCCCGGGTAAATCTTTCCTGGCGCTGGTGGTCACATCCCTTCTTAACAACTTTAGGCATTTTTGGGTGGTTGGATGGGTGGGTGATGGGTTGGGACAGGTGTCAGGGTTGGATCTGGTGTTGTTCGGAAGGATGGCAATGGATTGTGTTTTTAAAGATGGCCGACATGCTGTTTCCCGTTCCGCCGCGATGACGCTATTTCCGGTTCTGCTTTTTACGGTGACCGCTAATTGCGGCCACCGCTAATTACGGTGGCCGCTAATTACGGTGGCCGCTACTTACGGTGGCGGAAGTGCACCTTGCTCGCCCTACGATGCCGGTAGGGGCCCTTTCCGCCATGGCGTTATTTACATTACCGCCATGGCGTAATGCTCGTGCGCGATGGGTCGTAATGTGGCGCTCTTTACGCCATCGGCCCACGGCGTAAACGCTCATTACGCCATGGCGGTAATGTCGGCAGATTACCGCCTGGGTCGTAATGAGGCCCTTTGTGTGTTAAGGAACTGTTGAAAAAATTCAGGGAGAGACCAGCTGCAGAGTGGTCCAGTGTCACATGGGGCTCATTCAGAAGGTTCTGTCCGACCCCCGTTTTGTTAAAACTACAGATCCCAGAAGGCCCTTGGAGAGCCGATGCAAAAGGTCAAAGTGGTCCCACAAGGGTCGAGTAAATCCCCCTTATTCAATCGAAAGTCTTTGACCCATAACCAAGCTGAAAGAGGTAAGTGTGAACACAATGGAGGGATGTCAAAAGAAAGCTAGGGGAAGGGAACCACGCTTTCTGATGAGATTGTGTCAGAATGGCTATGTGAACCTGACGGAGGGATGCCAGGAGGAAGCTAAGTGAAATGAATCCCACATTGTGTTAAAATCAAGGTGAACTGTTGAGTGAGGCAAATTGTGAACCCAGCTGACGGATGCCTGCAAAACGGGGTGAAGTACGATAACCGTGTGAACATTGTGTTGACAAGAGTGAACCTGGCTGAGGGATGTCCACAGAGAAAGATTGTTTAAAAAGACATTGAGACTTAAGAATACGAATTGAATGATCTGAGAAAAAGGCTGTAGTGAACCCGACTGAGGGAGACTAACACTGAGAGAACAACAATCAAAGCCCGACTGAGGGGCGCCAAGAAGAAAGCTAAGGGAGGTGAATCCTGTACTGTGTAAAGCCAAGGGAAGGCTAAGGCAAGTGAACCCCACCTTGTGATAAAATCCAAATGACCTGTATCATTTGGCAAATATGAACCTGATCGAGGGATGCCTGTGAATTAGGGTGAACGGTAACACACCCGTGAACATTGTGGTAACAAATATGAACCCGACTGAGTGAGGCCCACGTAGCAAGGATGATCACCCAACATTAAGATTTATTGAAGATACTATTTGTTTGTTGTTTATGGTCCATCAGGCCTTCTAAGGGAGTGGTCTTTAAACTTTTCAGGCCTGGGCCGTCCCCATCAAAATGGGGGCAGGCCGGGCCCCCCAAAAATGCCAAATGGACAGTAAGTCCAAATGGCTATGAACTATTGTGCTCCGTCACCGCACCCTACTCTCAATATAGTCCCCAGGCTCCACCGCCTGCTCCCATCACAGTCTCTGGGCACTTTCATCCCACTCCTATCCAGTGCCTGGGCTCTCTCCACCCCACCACAGACCCTGGGCTCTCCCCACCCTGCTCCCACCACTATCCCATGGCTCCCGCCCATCCGGCTCCCACCACGTCCCTCGGCTCCCCCACCCTGCTACCAGCACAGTTCCAGGGCCAATGGTGGCTGGTGATTTTTTTAAGTGGAGGGGCATACACATTTCCCCCAGATATGCCATAGCGACCGAGCGTAGCGTGGGAGCCCAAACTAATCAAGGAGGGTTCGGGGGGTTTCTCCTCTGGGAATTGTTTTTTAAATAATGGGTTAAAATATTGCATTTTAGAGCACACTTTAAAAAAAATTGGGTAAAAAGACAAACAGTTTGCAATTGGTGCTGGGAGGCCCAGGGGGCAGGCATGATCTTTTTTTTACTGGACGTCTAGATGTAAAGTAAAAAGATACCATCCCTATCCCCTGGGCCCCACAGTGCATAACACAATCAACATGATTATGTGTGTATGCACGATGCTGAGGGGCCCAGGGGGAAAGTATGGTGTTTGTGGTGTTTTTGACTGGACATCTATTATAGATGTCCAGTAAAGAAAATACCATCCCTGTCTCCTGAGCTCTACAGCGCCTCAGAAGGAGAGCTGATATTGGCAGGTTGGTAGGGGAATTGTGCAACAAAGACATTTTAAAAATGCCTTTGTTGTACAATCTTCCTCCCCCCCACTCGCCAAAATCAGCTCCATAGACCAACACAAACACACACACAGCAAGCACTTTATCATTCACATGAGCACCCATCATCATACACTCACTCATAGCACAAGCATACATGCATCCATACACATATTTAAATAAAAAATGAATTAACATAAACTTACCTTCTGCCCCAGTCCTGATGTTTCCTCCCCAGCATTTTAGCTCCTGCATCATGAACAGGAATTGGGACGCAAGGGCTTCCTGGTTCCTACACATGTGTGCTGGAGCCTGCTTATGGGTGCTGCAACACCCCGCTCCAGGCTGCTCTGACCATATTTGCGAGGAGGCACACAAGCTCCCCCTTGCACATACAGACATGCAATGAAAAGGGAAGCTCAGAATACACCTCCCATCCCGGAAAACCCTCTTACCGGAAGAAGCACCAAAGACAATATGGCCACCGATCGTATGAACTCACACCAATTCCCACTGCTCCCACAATGGACAATTACCATGAAAGATACCCTCTCAGCAGGCCCTACAAACCTCCAGCAGTACGAACCCTACCCAGAGTGGACGAAGATGCACAAGAGGGAGCTGGGGACAGCTACATGGACATAATCGACTAAAGCACCGAGAAGCCATGCATCAAGTCGTTAGAAACATCACATCGGCTTAGCTACGTCAGACATGATGCACACGTGCCATCCGTACATTCGGGACACTCACACACCCAACTACATGAAGAACACATGTGTACAGCTCTATAAGTTAGAGGACAGTGACATATACATAAGGTTTGTTCGCTGTAATAAACCACAGTTGTACCTTGCTACTTGTGTGGACCTTGCATTATTTTGGGAAAGGAAGGAGTTAGGTCTTCCATGAGTTCGGCATCCGCGGACTCCTAACAAAGGCTCTGCCTGCCTGGGGGTCCACCCTAACAAGTTGGAGGCACTGCTGAGATAGTTTTTGTGCCCGGCCAGAAGCTTCCTCCTTAGCTATCGGACCTGGAAGGCTGCAGGACCCTCGCGGGAATTGCGAGATAACCGGACAGCGCAACCAGAGATAGGCCATCGGGAGCCGTCTTGAGAATATATCCCACCCGCAGTCAGCACGGTGTCCAAGCAGACTAGAAGGGAGAAACAAGCAGTTGATGGGGAGCCAGCGGGCAAGCAGCGTCGACGAACGCAGAGCGTAAGTAGTGGTCCACATAAAAAGCAACGTGTTGTGTGAGTGGGTTTCAGGCATGCAGGAGGAGGGAGGTGTTAACTGTGATTTTGTGAGTTATGGTTGTGAATAGTGGTGATCGAATAGTGGTAGCACGTGCATGACAGCAGGGACTGGAGCGGAGGTAGGAGTCCCTTTTCTATGTCTACAGAACGTTCGGTCTTAGAGGTGAAAGGTTCTGGTGAACAAGCAGGACTATTGACTTGATAGGCTTGGACTATAGACATATGTACATTAGGTATCCCTATGAAGTGGGCATTTTAGCTTGAAGCATAGATGTCAGTATCCCCGTAAGTGTTAGCTGGAGCCATCCTAGATTGCAGAAGATGGATTAGCTGTTTAAGTCTCCTGGAGAGAGGCATGTGACGTGTTAGGCGACGTGGCAGGTGCAGTTAATCACGAGAAATAAAAGAGTATACTCCACCCCGGAGAGTTGGGAAGACAGCTGTGGGGATCGTGGGTTGTGGGTTTTCTGTGCGGGTTTGAAGCAACGGGTCGGTGTTCTGTGTATGTGTATGTACAAATTGTCTGTTCATCTGGTCAAACTTTAGCTTGGTGACATCACCCATAGGTCGGTGCATAGAACGGTGTGTTGTAACGGTGAGGAGTTAGCATTGCGGCATTGGGATTGGTATAGAGGTGAACCAGTGGCGGTGCATGGACCGCACATGCGCACAATTGAGGTAGTGTGCCAGAAAACGGCAGCGCTTGTGAAGGAAGGGCTGTACATGGAGTACGCCATGTTAGGGGCAGATCCGCGGAGGCTCATAATAAGCAAAGTGATAAATGATTGCATTTAACGTTTGTCCCTTGACAGCGGACTATCAAAATCCTCGACTAGAGGTCAGGTTAAAAATAAAAATACATGCATCAAACATACAGCAGGTGGGGGTTATGTACAGCAGGGCTGTAACACCCATACAACACATGTGCAAGACCCTTCCCCCGTATAAGGATAAGATAGTGAAATACTGTGTACAATGGTCCAAAGGTATGGAAGGAAAGATAGCAAGACCTTGGCTGCCTAACAGCAGTTTCTCCAAAAACGTGTTTCAATCACTGCTGACCCAGTTACAGAGCACCTACAAGGGAAAGAAATTATCGAACCGAAATGCAAATATTTGAACTGTGGCGTATGTTCCAGGAGGACAGGTCATGGATGATGAGCCAGCAGGAGGTAAAGGAGGAGGGATCAGACCCTTCTGCTCTGCCTGCAGCTCCGCCTAGTATAGTGTCTGATGATGCAGATGAGGAAGAGGGCATATACTCATTAAGAGAACTAAAAGCAGCCGAGGGGTATTCAAACCCTACGTATAAACCACCCCATATGCTAAAAACGAACAACATCAAGGTTTAGGGCAGGTGGCCACCAGCTCCGATCTCGACGAGGGGGTGCTGTGGCACGCGAAAACAGAGTTCGTGGGAATAGGGGCAGAGGAGTGGATAGCAGCACAGATACTTCTAAAATTAAAGGGGACGACTACCGGGGCGGCCGAAAGGGCCAACAAAGGCAATAGAGAGCTTGGAGTTGAGACAAGGATGTTGTGGAAGGGCAACGCAGGTAGAGGGGGAGGAGAAGCAACAAGGGGATGAGGAAGCAAGACTAGAACGTGAGGACAGGGAGTGGAAACAAGAATTAGCAAAGGAACTGGAGCTTCAGGAGCAGGGACAGAGAGAGCACTTGGCAGTGTTAGAAAGGGAACAAAGGGACATAGTGGAGAGGGACACGAAAGAGGAAAGACTAAGGGAAGAGATGGATAAGAAGAGGGAGGAAATAGAGAAGCTGGGAGAAGAGGAAAAGGAGATGGAAATGGCGTTATGGATGAAGAAAATATTATCGCAAGCAACTCGTAAGTATGAGGAGAAATGGCTGAAGCAGTTGAGGTTGTAAAGATTGGCAAGGGAGCAGTGTAGGGAAGATGAAGATGCGCAAGTATTAAGACGGGTAGGTGACCAGGTCGCCTTAGAATTGGATAGGAAAAGGAGAGATGAGGAGAAGCAACAGGAATGAGGCAGTGTAAATGTACCTAAGGAAGGCCCAGTCGGGAATGGCGCTGCATGCCTAGGAGTACAGGAAAGGGAGAACAAAAGTAAACTAACAGACATTGATCTTAATGCACCACACAACCCCAACCTAATCACATGAAAATTAATCTTTTTAAATGGGTTCTGAAGCCACATGGATGAAGAGTCCGACCATGACGACGGCCATAATGATGAGGAGAGGGAGGGGCCCAGCAAACTCTACCTCACAAGGACAGGTGAAGGGACCTTGTGGGAGGGCAGGTCACAGGAACAGAGGAGAGGAGAGCACGGCACAGACAAGCCAACACAAGGCATAGCAGAAGTGGTAGCCCCACAGACACCATACAATAACAGGCTACGGGATCTCCCAAGGCGTAGGAGGGATGAAGCAATGATTAAACAATCCAGGGGACATGCCTGTTACAGGGGGCAACAGCTTGGGGTACATGACCAACTACAACAGACACCTGCAGTAGAGCAGATAGACTTATGTCCAGGTATCGAGGATGAGAGAGGGCCCGTCCTGATCAGGCAGTACAGATGGACACCAGAGGTGAGAGCAGCATACTCACAAATGCCTTTACTAGAGCGGGGAGGGGCAAGCACACAGACAAGGACAACGTCAAGTACCGATTCCCCTCATTAAGTGCTGGGGCGGGGAGGTGGATCTATGAAATAGAGAACCTGACTGCAGGACACAGACTGGCAGTGGGTGACATAATAGAACTGCTGGTCTCCATACTGGGTGATGAAGCTGACAACATTTGGAAAAGGGCAGGGTTCCCAGTGGTGACTATACAAAATACAGCCTATGACGGGTCACCACTCGCCAATTGTAGAGCTGCAGTATGGCAATATCCACACAATATCCCGATACGTCAGACATAGGGGCTTTTACATCAGGCAAGATGCGTGACGACGAGGACCCTGTTAATTACATTCAAGAGATTCAAGAGTTTTGGTGCCTTGAAATTCGAGAGCTGTGTGACAAAACAATAGCATTCTTTTATCACATCTTGAAACAAGGGTTACCAGAGCAGGTACATAAATGTTTGAAAAAGTTAGTGGGGATGGAGGCAAAGGTGTGGCCAGAAATACAGTTCACCATAGTACACCATTGCAGGTTATGGCAGGAGAAAGCAAAACAAAAGGCAGAAGAGAGAAAAACAGATGAAGCAAAGTTAGTGCAAAAGAAATTATCAAAATATGCACTGGAAGGAGCACTAATAACGAGCCCTTACCCACAAACACAAGCACTGGCCACTTTACCTCAACCCCCGTACCAACAACAGACTGCGTCCAACCTCATACAACAATACACACCACCCATGGGAGGAGGGCGTATGGGAAGGGGTGGATGTTCACAGAATTACCGAGGGTGGGGAGGTTCCCAAAGGGGGGGAGGTTTCTAACCTCAATCACACCAACCCATGGGGGTTCAGGGGATACACACAGCAAATGTCACAGGGACCAGGAGAGGGAGGTGGAGGATTCCCATGGCAAGCGAGGGAGCCACCCGAGTGCTTGACCTACGGGCAGCAAGGACACATTTCCCATCCATGAAGAAAAAGGGGGTACAACAAGGGTGGAGAGAACAAGGACAGCAGGGCTACCAAAGGGGACAGGACGAGGTTTTACCCTCAAGACATGCAGCAACAAGGACATGTACAGAACATACAACAGTAGGCCACACACACAGTACAGATACAGCATCAGGCTGCACCAACAACACCCATGATAGCACCCCAAGCAACAACACCACAAATGACAGCACCATTACCCCAATATCCACAGGCAGCACAACAGTTAACACAATTACAGGAGCATCACCCCCCAGAACCCATGGACACAATGGCAACTGTATCTGTCAGGCGGATGGGAGGAGTTACTATAGTAGGGAACAACCCATACACAGGGAATGGACTATCATTGTACCCACAACAGGACAGCCCACAGACAAACTTGTGTCCCATCATGTCGGTCACACCCAATCCTGCAGAGGAATCTTGCATAAGGGTAGCGATAGGTGACAAAACGTTTTCCTTTCTTGTTCACACTGGGGCGACTAGGTCGTGCATCCGGGAAGGGACATTTGCATTCCCAGGCGATGCCATGAACACTCAAGGATTCTCTGGGGCTCGAGAAGGGGTTCCATTTACTGATAACATCTCCTTATCTATAGGAAATCACAACTTATCTTTACCCTTATTTTACTCCAAACAAGCACCTGTAAACATATTGGGCCGCGACATAATGAGCAGACTGAACATGACCGTCTCGCATTCACAGACTATGGCATAGTATGCTCCACACCAGGAATACACATGCTCACTCTAAGGCAGATTGTTCAAGCATATTGTGGGAACACAGTACAGAGGGGGGAACCATCAGACCCTGAAATGAGGATCTGGCCAAGGTACCCGACACACTATGGACAACAAGTCCCTATGATGTGGAATGCATCAAAAGCATAGTTGGAATGAAGATCAAATTGAAACCTGGAGCAATCTTGCCAAGGTTCAAACAATACCCACTGACCAAAGAAGCAGATGTGGGCATTTATGAAACTATCAATGTCCTCATTGATTGAGGCATTCTAGTACCATCAGAATCTCCATGCAACACCGCAGTGTACCCGGTGTGCAAAGCCAACAGAGGGTCATGGCATATTTATACAGGATTTACGAGCTCTTAACAACATTGTAGAGGCAGAATACCCTGTATCAGCACACCCTGCAACGATCCTATGTGGCATTTTTCTCAGTACCATTACACCTAGATTCACAAGATTTGACCAGCTTCATGTACCGCAATCAGAAATGGAAACACAATAGATTAACACAAGGGTACTGCGAATCACCATCCATCTTTAATAGAGTGATACAAATGGATTTAGGGAACATTCAGACAGAAAGCACTGTCTTGCAGTACGTAGATGATATCCCCATCTGCAGCCAAACCGAGGAAGAGTGCAGAAAAGACTCAGTGCTCATGTTCACAGTACTGGCAGAAAATGGCTACAAGGTAGACAAGGCCAAACTCCAGTACTGTCAGAAGGAAGTGCTGTATATTGGACAGTTGATTTCCAAAAATAGGAGGCACATTGCCCCAAAAACGAGCTCAAACTATCCTTAACACTCCACAACCTAAAACAGTGAGAGAGTTACATCAGTTCCTCGGCTTATGCAACTATTGCAGAGCATGGGTTTTTGACTACAGTACCTATACATGTCCACTCCTCACCGCCCTCAAAGAAGCACAGAGAGAGGCAAAGCCACTGGGGTGGACAGGACAAATGACTGAGGCATTCAACAAGCTGAAAGAGGCAATATGCACAGCTCCAGTGGTAGGGACCCCAAATTACAAAAAGCAATTGTTCCTGTTTTCACACACCAACGGTGTGGTTATGAAAGCAGTACTGACCAAAAAACAAGCATGGGCCATAAGCCAATTGCTTACTGCAGTGGACAACTTGAACCAATAATGAGAGGACATTATCTGTGTGAACAATCATTTGCTGCTGCAGCATTCACGGTAAAAAGGGCCTCAACAATAACAATGGGGTGCACAACCACCCTTTATGTGGAACACGCCCTCTTTGCGATACTGCATAAGCCAAAAAGCAGGTTGACAACCCAGTGAGCATCAGGTTACGAGATAACACTATCAAAGGCAGAGCTGAAGATAGTAAGATGCAAAAATGTAAACCCAGCACTATTTATGACAGATGTCTACCAACCAGGAGAGTGGGCCCATGGTTGTACCAAGAACATAGAATTCTTCACTGAGACATGCAAGGTAGAGGAAGATGCACTTGAGGGAGGAGAGGTACTGTACATTGATGGGTCTTCAACTATTGATCAAAGTGATGGGATCAGAAGAACTGGAGTTGGTGTAGTGAGATTAAAGGAAGATTGGACAAGCGAGGTGGTAGTGAGTGCTTGATTACCTCCCCATTATTCAGCACAAGCAGCAGAATTAGTAGCACTAATATTGGCCCTGAAAATATGTGAAGGAAAGAGTGTGACGATATACTCAGACAGCGCTTACGTCACCTCAACAGTACATTTGGGATTGGCCAGGTGGCTCAGGAGAGGGTTCAGGAGAGCCGATGGAACTCCAGTACAGCATGCCTTGTTGTTAGGAGAGCTGATCAAAGTAATAACATACCCACAGGAGCTAGCATTAGTGAAGTGTCAATAAGGCAGCAGACTATGAGGCAAAATGTGCTTCATACTTTGGAGAACTGTAAAAGGAAGGGGGGTGAGACAAATGTTGTTGAAGGAAGGCTACAATTACTTACCAGAAACTCAGATAATGGAACTGCAAGGAGCCGCACCAAAAAATGAGAAGGAACTCTGGGTAAAGAGAGGATATATAATGTCCCCTACAGATGCCCTATGGTGACAAAACAACACAGGGAAAGTGGTCATGCCACTTGCATTACTAAAACAGCATTAACACAGTTGCATCACTCCAAACACACAGGGAAAGTGGTAATAGCAGCACGCATTGGAGAATCATGGTTCTGTCCCAACCTAAATGAAAATGTAGCTAACTTCATCAGTAATTGTTTGACGTGCCAGCAGTTTACCACTGGGCACACCCTGAGAGTTGTGACGGGAGCCATACCTAGACCCGAAGGCCCATTCCTGCACCTCCATGTTGACTACGTGGACATGATCCAGGTATGTCAAGGATACCGCTACATGATAGTGGTTGTCTGTCCTTTCTCAAGATGGGTGGAGGCTGGAGCCTGTTCCCATGCCGACACTCTCTGAGCTGCAAAATTCCTGGTTCGGGAAGTATTCCCAAGATGGGGTGTTTCTGAGGTCCTGCGGTCTGACAACGGCCCTCACTTCGCCAATGAAATGTTCCAACACATAACCACTCCGTTAGGAATAAAACACAAATTTGCATGTGCGTACCACCCGCAAGCAAATGGAATGGGTGAACGCCTCAACAGCCTCCTGAAAGAGCGCATAGCAAAGACTGCTTGCCCTTGGCATTATTCAAGATGTTCAACAAACCAGGGCCCGACCACCATTTAAAGTCCCGCGATGTGGTGACAGGACGACAAATTCACCCCCCATTGGCTCCTCCCACCAGGGCATTGAAGGATTGCGAGAATGTGGCTGAAGTACTGGGTCAGGAAATGTGTGAGTATATAACTTCACTGGTGTCTAGCGCTTCTTTTATCCCTCGCCAGATATAGCAAACACGGGGCAGGCAAGAAGACAACCTACAAGAAGATACTAACGACCAATAACAGGAACAACACAAAGAACCACCTGTGCAAATGGGGGACCTCGTCCTCCTTAAAAAAAAAGTATCCAGCTCTGGAATTCACCCCGTTTCACTGGTCCTCACATCGTTGAGGAGGTAATAGACTGTGCAGTCAAACTGCAAGACAAATCAGTTTGGAACCACATCTAGGACATCAAGCCCTACAAAGCACCAGCTTCGCCCCAATGCGCAACTGCAGAGATCGACTGAGCCAACACTGCACCTATCAACAATCCACAAGGAAGCACAGATGTCCCAAACACCCCTGAACTAGAGACTACTGACCATCCTATGTCCAAGTCCCTGAAATGCCCACAGCAACATTGGTGCAACTTGACCAGTAAAGAACACTACCTTATCTCCAGTAAAATAATCCCCAAAATATTCCCTTGCCCAAGCACGCTCCTCTGAGAAGAAACAATCCCGACAAGTGCACATTGACAGCAGTAACACGATTTGGCACACCTTTTTCTCGTAAACACAGTTTGTACAAACGCCTACAGCAGTAACACTGTTTTAACATTTCTCTTTCCTCGCACATTCAGGGTGCTGCGACTGTGATATAAATGTTAGAGAGGATTGTCTGATTTTACCTCCTATTGAATGCCCTGAAGTATTTTCAAACCAGTCCGTCCATGCTATAAGAAGACCCAGACACTTTAGAGCATGATCCTCTGAGATTTACTTCCTAGTATTCATAGAGTATTTGGCCCAAGCATACCCACAACTTGAGCACAGGGCATACCCTGTCCTGCCCACGCTACGAAACTCATCTATACAGAAAATTTGGGAAGAGATATTTGCATGGGCACTTAGTGATTATTTAGTTTGCAGAGCTTGAAAATACTCATAAATAATAAAACAATAACACTTTTTCTCATGATTTTCAGGCAACTTTATCATCTCATCAGCTGCCAAAATGCAGCATGAGAAATTATGGCAAATGTAATAAAAATTGTCATGACTTCTGTGTGGTTACTGATATCCACTACCTACTGCCCTCTGGCAGCTATACCTTGCTTTGCATGTCTCTGCTGTAGCCCTCACTAACCATTCCCCGATTCAAGGTGCAAGGACTACTGTGTCAGGTGGTACAGAAGACACTGCTGATAAGGTAAGAGATAAGCGCAGTGTTAGCACAGACATGAAGGGAGTTGACACGTATCTCACAGACACAGCACACATAACAAACAACATGTGGTACAAGCACATGTCCAAAATTGGTAGAGATACAACCAGGGAGAGCTGCTATGTCTGCTTGTTAAACGGGAAATCATTTTGTGCCTCCTTTCCTGTATATATTGGCCTAAACCCAGTCTCTCTGCGAAGAAAACCGTGTTACAATGTTCCCATTTTAGATCGACTTCGCCACCATTTTAGGTCTATCCGCCATTTTGATTTCTGTTCCAATGTAACTCTGTATTGTAAAATGGTGGACAGTGTTTCCCGCTTTTAACTGAGCCGCCCTGAACCTTGTAGTGAAGTTAATGTTTAAACTGTCCATTGGCTGAATGTTTGGGTTGAGTAAAGACACCTTGTCCCATGCCTGACTTGTAGACAGAGGATTGTCTGCACCAAAAAGTGTGATCCGCGGACATACATCGACCACAATGTTGAACAAATACTGAACGTGGTCACTAGCTGAACTGCATTGTAAAGAACATGGGTTAAGGCTTATTGTTAAATCCAAGAATACACTGTTGCCATTGTAACTTGTTTGTATGTAAACTAAAGATGATCCATGTGCATATTGTTGGTCAAACCAGAAGTGAACTCAGCACGAACCTCTGGACCATGGATGATTAACCTGCAGAGGGGCTGGACATCATTATTGGAAATGTATTAAATGTACAACTGTTTAGAGGTCCAGTACCTCTCACTTCTCACACCGAAAGGGATGGCATTCGCTGTGATGTTCTGAGGGCCAGATAGCTATCTGATTCTGATTTTGTTCCTTTGTAACTGTACAGTTTTAGAATAAAGATCTGTGAATCTTTATAAGCCTGCGTTTGGTGTATTTCCTTTTGTGGTAATCAGCCTCGATATTTCCTTGTTTTTACAGATGGTGCCCGAATAGGGACCCTCAAGATTGATGCCATCTCGTTGAAGGTTGACGGGGCTATCGGACCGGGATCGGACAGTGAAAAAGGGGGCCCCTTTCCTGGATGAGACGCGATTCCTCAACAGTACGGCACGACCCGATCCCTGGACGGTGAGCCTGCTATCCCAGACGGCATCTTGACGAGGGTCCATATATTGAGGCAGGCAGTTTTGCCGAAACCACCAACCACGTGGGTCCTTTGTGTCCTTAGAAATCCGATCGGACTTCCTTAGTTCTTTGATCAGGTGAGTCGTGACCCAATTCTTAAGTATCCTGATAATTTGTTTTGGGGTATTGCACTCGCGAGTACAATTATTGACCAGGTAACACCAGTAATCTGATATGCCTGAGAAATTGTCTGCCTGCTTCAGGGCGTTATTCCGCAGTGACAGACAATCTTTGGAATTTGGCCGGCCGGTGCCAGTGGAGGGGTCTCCGGCATGTACTATGTACTGTAAGCACGGCATTGGTAGTATAGTGTTTAATGATATTTGGCACAGACAAACTATACATGCTTCAGAACTTCAGTGGCCAACCAATGGTAGTTTTGAAATTCCTCGTATAGAATATTTAGAGTCTATATTGTTAAAGAAAAAGGCTAGACCTGCAGCATTTGATGTATTACAAAAACAAAATTGGAAAAGAGAAGCTTTGCAGCAACTTAGAAGTAGGGAAAAACATTTGCGTCGTCATATGACCAACGCCGAAAAAGCGTTGTTATACGATCAAAATAAACAATCTGAGTCAGTTAGAAGTATGGATAGGGCTTTTTCACCTGGTGTTCAGAAAATGTATCCGTCTAAAGATTTTCATGTACCTGATGAGTTAATTGACAAACTTCTAAATGAACGAAGGCCTGGTGCCACTGCGCCACATCCGGATGTACCTATTCCTGTTGTTTTACCTCTTCCTGCTGTTATTCCTCCTCCCGTAGTTGCTCCTGCTCCTCCTATCGTTCCTCCCATTGTTCCTCTTCCTCAGGTTGTTGTTCCTCCTCCTACTGTAGCTCCTGCACCTGTACCTCCGCCTTTGCCTGCTGCCGTAGATTTAGAGGATTTGTCTCTTCCACCAGTGTTAACACCTTCGTTACCTGTTGCACAAGATTTGTCTACTCTTTCTCTTCCAAGTGGTTCTATTCCGCTTGTAGTTGATAAGGGAGCGGAATCAAAGATTGTAACTCGTAATACTGTGGGCCTCATCACGAGTTGGGCGGTAACGCCGACGCTAATAGTCCTACCGCCAAACCCCCCAGCACTATTAGCGCCGGATCACGGGGTTGGTGGAAGGGTTATTGCCCATTCCCCATTGGGCCCATTCGGGAATTCCTCAAAATCGGCAATTTTGCCCCGGATTTTCCCCCCAGCTCAGAGCTGGGGGGAAATCCACCACAACCATGATCTGGTGGACCCTTAAATGCGGCGGTAATAGCGCTACTGCTGCATTTAAGGGTTATCGCCAGACTCGTGATGAGGCCCTGTGTCTAAAGAGAGAAAGCACAATTTGACTGCATGGGCTAGACACTGCATGGAGAGGGCTGAACAAGCTGATGTTTTTGCCACACTCTCTAATCTAGACAGTTTTCCTGAGAAAAATGTTTTTATCGAAGGGTTGGGAATTCATTTATGTGTAATGTGGAACAGACTAAACCCACAAGGGTTGAGGGATCTGAATGTTTTAGCATATTTAAGGGACACTGCAGAGAAAGTATATGAGCACGTCAAGAGGGTTTTTGAGTATAGAAGGGAGTGGAAAGGTTACGGAATGAAGAAAAAGATGGTGATTGCTTGGACGCTATGTTTGTACAAAAACGGTTCCTGCCTGGTTGTAAGTCGATAAGTGAGGAAACGCGAATTTGTACAAAGGATGCAATTAGATGGATTTCAGACATGTCGATATCTCCCGTAGAAGTATATGAGACGTATAGTCAGTATACGCCAGAAATGCAGAGGAAGGTGATACAGGGAATGGTAGAATACCTGCAGGATGAATGCATAAAAAGAAAGATTTGGTGTCCCACAGAATTATTGAATATCTATAAGAGAGCCTTTTTGTCAGGCACTTCTTCCGCTGCCTTAGCGCTCGATTTAGCTCTGTTGCTCAGTAAGCGTTCGGAGTTTCCTCTCAGTTGCCTATGAGAGAAGTTCCTCTGACATTTGTCCCAAAAGTTGAGGTTCCAGCTGATGCCACAGCAGGTACAGCTGCCTATGACATTCCTGCACATTATGTGTCGCAGTTCGTTCACGTCCCGTTCTCGAGACAGGAAGTGAACACCATTAAACAATCCATTCCCAATATTAGGAAGACTCCAACAGGGCTCTACAAAGAGATAGAATCTGTCTTGCAATCATCAGTATTTACCTTGAGCGATATTGATTTGTTATTTCCCGTACTCCTACCAATTGATTTATTGAAACAGATTAGAACTGTAGATGATGTAGCAGGGTTAGGAGACACATGGGTAAATATAGTCAGGCTAGATAGAGAAAGGCCAGCTGGTGAGAAACCACCACAGGTAATACTGACTCTGCCTGTTAGAATAGTTACGAAACTAAAGAAGGATTATTTGGGACAAACTGACTGCTTGTGTCCCAGGGAAGTCTGAGGGTGTTACCGAATTCTTTAATCGGTTCGAACAAGTGTTCTCTGGTTTCAGTGGACAAGATTTGAGCACAGAGTCTGGAAAAATTTGTGGACAACATTGTGTGTGGATTGCTGCCTGACATCCAGTCGCAAATTATATCTTCTGAGAGCGCTTGGCAAGCTAAGTCTCAGGCAGAAGTATTGCATATGGCTCAGTACTATGAGAATCGTGTCAATAACGAAAAAGAAAGAATTGAAAAAAGGAAGGGAGACCTCAAAACAAAGGTTCTATTACAGCAAATTGTCAAAGGCCCTAGAGGGGGTAATTCACAGTTTAGGGGACAGTATGCTCCACAGGGTAATGCGCCATTGGGTCCCATACATGCAAACCAGTGTGCTTATTGCAGACAAGAGGGTCATTGGCGTGCGCAATGCCCGATCCTCCAAAAGAGGTTGAATAACACATTTGGTGCCATGGGTAGACAATCCAGAGGCCGCCCTGGGGCAGGGGGTCCTAGTAGAAGCCAGTTTTCACAAATTTGCACTTTTTCGCAGGATATTCAGTCTCCGAGTGTGGATAATAAAAATATTTTTGATCATCCTTCTGCTCATATCTCTCTGAAGACCTACCCTAATGATATTCTGTTTCGCTAGGATTGCCCGAAGTAGGGTTTGGAACCAACGCCTATTCCCATTAATCAGAAAGGTCCCTACGTTGAGATGGGAGTGGGAAATAGGAAACAACTATTCTTGGTAGATACAGGAGCACAGAAGTGTTCCATTGACCATTCACGGGTTCTAAACATTCCACTGTCAGGGCAAACCAATGTTTCTGTAGGGTTTTCTGGTACACCAGTAGTTTGTCCGGTTTCTTCGCCGGTACCGATTACATTGGGTCCATTTACGGACCATTGTCCATTTCTTTTGACTTCGAATTGTGGAGAGAATTTGTTGGGGTTGAAACTGTTGAAGGAATTAAATGCAGTAATTCATTGTTCTTCGGATGGAGTACGTTTGACGATTTCACCACAGCAACTTTCTGTCTCTCAGTTCCTGACCAGACCTTTGCGGCCGGAATTTAGTGATGTTCCGGAGTCTTTATGGGCGATTGATGACAATGATGTTGGTGTCCTACAAATTGAGCCTGTTAAGATTATTTTGAAACATGGAGTAAAGTTGCCACGTATTCTCAGTATAAGATTTCGGTCGATGGTGAGCAAGCTTTGAAATGCATTGTCTCCGATTTTGTACATTGTGGGGTAATTGAGGAAATTGTAGGTAGTTTGTGCAATGGCGGTGTCTGGGCGGGACAAAGACTGATATGCAAATGGATATTTCCCATCTGTGAAAGGTACAGTGAGCAAAAAGCGTGTGCTGCAAACTCTCATCTCAGAACTGGTTATCATGCCATTTTCTTTCTGGAGAGGAACGCCTGCAACCTTTTTTGAAAAGTTTGTGCAATAGTCCGATTTTGCCCGTGTACAAAAAAGGCGATAATACAATTCCTTTTCGTTTCATTATTGATTTAAGTGCCATCAATAAGATTGTTGCTCCACAATTTCCCATTGTGCCTGATGTGACGACAATACTTACCATGATTCCGGCTTCTGCTACTCACGTTAGTGTTGTAGAGCTTAAAAATGCTTTCTTTAGCATTCCTATACACAAAGATAGTAGATATCTGTTTGTGTTCACCTTAGGGGGACGCTCGTTTACATTCACCCGTGCACCGCAAGGTTACATGGAAAGTCCAAGCATCTATAGTAGGTCTTTGAAGGAGCAGCTCGACACACTCGAGTTACCCACCACTTGTGCACTGCTTCAGAGAGTGCCTGTAAGGAGGGCACCGTGCTGTTGCTTATTCGCCTAGCAAAACATGGACACAAAGCTTCACTCAAATAGTGTCAGTATTGTTGACAGGATGTCGCCTATTTAGGCTATCTCCTGTTAAAGGAGGGAAGAAGGTTGACGCCTGAGCTGTAACGACTGCCAATACAATTCAGAAGCACTTTGCAGGTAACAATGGAAAAGTCCTACCTTGTCTTCGGTATCTCCGAAGGAGTGAAAGTTTACCGAAGGCCCCTTCCCCAACCTTCTAGCACAGGTGCCAGAAAGGGGTTCTCCGGGAAACCCTCTTAGAGGGGAAAAACCCGATTGTGGATGTTGTTCTGTACGTGGTTCTCGTCGATCCTTCACGACTGGAGTTGGAAGTCTAACAAGATGGAGTCGCGATGAATTGGCTTGGGGTTTAATCGGTGAGACTCTTCTGTGGGAATAGAATGGATAGAATTATCTACCTGTAGCACCCTTCATCTTATGGTTACCCAAAGTTGAATGAGTGAGAAGTACCTGTGGGAGGATCCCAAAGAGTGTTATGGAGAGTCTTTGTTGGCTGGGGACGTTGTCCGATCTGATATAAGTTAAAGGAAATAGAATGGAAGTGTTTGAATAAGGTTTTGTAAGAAGAGAAGTGAAGTGAAGGGGAGCAGAAGCCTGAATGCTTAGATCCCTACCTGTGGATATGCCAGGATGCAGAGATCGTGTGTTGAGTCTTGGGAGTTTGAGTGTAGTATCGAGACGAGATCGACCAAAGTGAAATAAGACTGCTGAGGATTTCTTCCGTAAAGCTGAGCAGAGTGGAGCTGCCGGGTCGGACAGAATAGGGGTGAAATGGTGGAAAGTCCTGCAGGGAATGTAAGCAGAGTAAAGTAAAGAAAGAAAGGCTACACTGAATTGAAATCAATGAGAGGCGTGTATCGCAGTTCAATAACTCACGGAGCGGAGCTGTAATGAATCGTAGCAACGCGTAGTACTCCTGGAAACTCTCGTTCATATCGTACTTCCGGAGTGGGGGGAGGAGTCTCGCTCTCGTCCTTCTCACAAGCCACTAGACCGCTCCTCTGAGCTTGAGGCTCCATGTTGGTGGTATGAACTCGCAACCGCGGCTGTAACCGCCAACAATGCCAAAGAGTGGTATGCCGAAATCTGGGTGTAACAGTATACCCCCTCCCCAGAGAAGCGAAACCAGGTTTGCCAGGATGAAAAAGATGAAAGGAGCGATCCAATCGGGAAGCATGGACGGCCGAAGCCGGCTCCCATGACCTTTCAGAAGGAGAATAACCCTTCCAGTCCACCAGGTATTGTAGCACACCACGATGATACCGAGAGTCACAGATACCCGAGATCTCGTATTCAGGACCCGCATCGGTCATCACCGGCAGAGGGGCGGATACTGCTGTTCGATGAAAGAGGTTCCGTACGTCCGGCTTCAATTGGGAGACATGAAAAGTCGGATGAATACGGCTCCAGGATCTGGGCAACTGCAAGGTATAGGCCACAGGACCCCATTTAGCCACTATGGAGAATGGTCCAAAACATCTGGGAGACAGTTTGGACGGGACAAGCCTTCTAGGTAGAAATTTGCTTGCCAACCAGACCTGTCCACCAATCTGTAATTGGGGAGTTGGAGAGCGATGTTTATCTGCTTGAGGTTTACTGCGAGTTTGGGCTTCTTAAAGAGCCAGGTGAGCAGTCCGATGTCCTTGTTGGATGGCGTCTACCAATCTCTCTAGAGCAGGGAATTGTGCACCTGGTGATATGGCAACTGGAAAAACCGTAGGATGAAAGCCATAGGTGTAGAAAAATGAACTTGCTTTGATGGCCGAATGTGCCGCATTATTATAAGCAAATTCGGCCAACGGCAGTTGACGCTTCCAATTGTCCTGTGCAGAGGAGACATTACACCTAAGATATCCTTCCAGCGTCTGGTTGAGGCGCTCCGTCTGACCATTGGTCTGCGGGTGAAACCCATAGCTCAAAGCTCGGGATATCCCTAGAAGGGAGTAAAGTTGTTTCCAATATCTGGAAGTATACTGTGGACCCCTGTCCGAAATAATAGTATCCGGAAGGCCATGTAGAGAAAAAATACGTTCCAAAAATATGTGAGCCATCTGGGCCGCTGAAGGAACTGCAGGCAAGGGTATAAAATGAGCCATTTTAGTCAATGTATCTATGGTCACCATGATAGCGGTACAATCTTCCGATCTCGGTAGATCCACAATGAAATCTATTGAAATTATTTGCCCTGGTCTCTCCGGAATCGGGGTCACGACCAATTCCCCCATGGGTGGTATTCGGGGAGATTTAGTCTGAAGGCATATCGTGCATTATGCAATATAATCCTGTACATCAGTACGGACCGAAGGCCACCAAAAATGCCTTTGAACCAATTCGAGAGTGTTGACGATTCCTCGGTGACCAGCTGCTAGTGAATCGTGACAAAGTCTCAATACTTCTTTTTGGAGAGTTATATCCGGGACGTGCACTTGTTCCCCTTTGAATAGGAGTCCTTGACTGCTTGTCAATCCCCTAATGAGACCATGTTCTGGTTCTGCTGTTAGCAGATCCTTAGTCTTGTCCTCCAGTGTCTGTAAAAAGTGATGGACTACTGGAACAAAAACAGCCTTTGGAAACATAGGTTCTGCTCGGAAGGGGATCTTCCCCGTAGGGTCTTTGCGGGATAAAGCGTTGGCCCGGAGATTTGTACTTCCCGGGATGAAGGAGAATTTGATTTGATAGGGTGAGAAAAAATGTGCCCATCGTGCTTGTCGGCTGTTGCAGGTTTGCACATACTGAAGAGAACGAAGGTTGTGGTGATCAGTTCTTACTTCGATAGGATATCGTGCTCCCAAAAGGAGATGCCGCCATTCCTCAAAAGCCCGCTTGATGGCTAGAAGTTCTTTTTCTAAGACGGTATAATTGATTTCTGTGGGTGAAAGGGTTTTGGATAGGAAGGCTACGGGTCTTTCGATGTTACTGCCAACGATGCCAAAGAGTGGTATGCCGAAATCTGGGTGTAACATGAGCGGATAAAAACCCTTTCTGGCATGTCTGTCCCAAATACACAGAAGGAAGTCAGAGCCTTGATAGGAATGGCTTCTTACTGTAGGCAATGGATCCCAAATTTCTCGTTAACGATTAAACCAATGTTGGCTTTGACAAAGAAGGGCATTTCTTTGCCATTGCCGTGGAACTTGGAACACCAGCAAGCGTTTGATTTGCTCAAGAGTGTACTGTGTTCAGCACCAGTTTTGGGCACACCAAATTATGAAAAGAACTTCGTGTTGTATGTGCATGAACGTGATGGATGTGCTTTGGCTGTATTAACGCAGGAACATGGAGGGAAGAATAGGCAGTGGGGCCTTGATCCTTTAGCATGCGCTTTGCCAAGATGTTTGAGAGCTGTCACTGCTGCTGTTGCGTCTGTAAAACAGAGCGAGGGAATGGTCCTAGGCCATTCTCTAACCCTGATGGTACCTCACTCTGTGGATGTTCTATTAAAAAAACACAAACGCAACACCTCACTTCCACACGATTAATGAGATACGAATTGATCTTGTTTGCACCGCACATCAAAATTCAGAGGTGTTGTGTATTGAATCCTTGAATCCGGCTGATTCCAAACTCCCGGATGGTACATCTACGGCTGCTTACGCAATCACCACATTGAGCACGGTTGTGGAGACCAAGAGAATCACACATAATTCCACGCAGGCCGCAGAAATTATTGCATTGACTCGAGCTTGTGAACTTTCCGAAGGGCTTACTGTAAATATATATACTGACAGTCAGTACGCCTTTGGGGTGGTTCACAACTTCGGCAGATTTTGGGCAGAACGAGGTTTCTTGACTTCCCATGGAACTAAGATTCAGTACGGCTCCTTGATAGTACGGTTACTCTCAGCGATTGCACTCCCCACTCAGTTAGCAATCATGAAATGCGCAGCGCATCAGAAGATCATAGATAATGTGGGTAAAGGGAATGCTTTCGGTGATCAGATAGCCAAACAGACTGCCACTGATCTCTATTCAGAAATGTATACTTCAAGGGAAGCCACAAATCTGTGTACTTTTGATGAGGGTACCGAATCTGTGAAAGACATTCAAGCTGATGCCACTTTAGAGGAATCTAAGAAATGGGCTGAGGGTTTGGCAAAATTGGATGATGATGGGTGTTGGGTGGACAAGGTGGAAAGGAAATGGCTACTGCCAGATGCATACATTACGATGATGGTCACTATGGCTCATGGTCCCACCCATATCTGTGCCCGAAAGGTTACCAAAATGTTGCAGAATGTGTGGGTAAATGATAAAATCTCCAAGGTAGCCGAGCACTTTGTCCAAAGCTGTATGATTTGCTTGCAGCATAACGTGGGGAAGGGCACATCGACTCCTAGGGGTAGCTTTGGTCCACCTTCTGTCCCCTTTGAGATGATACATTTTGACTTCATTGAAATGAAGCATTGCAATAACTACAAATATGTACTAGTTGTAATCTGCGCTTTTAGTAAATGGGTTGAAGCCTTTCCTGTCAAAGATGCCACAGCTATGACAACGGCGAAGACCATGCTGAAGGAATATTTTCCTAGATTTGGTTTGCCAAGAGTCATCTGGTCGGACAATGGTCCACATTTTATCACATTTTATCACTGCTGTAATTCTGCTGATTTACGCGGGATTACAGATCGATAACGGTTCCATTCGGCTAGGCACGCTCAGAGTGCTGGTTTGGTAGAGAGACACAACGGCATCGTCAAGAACAAGCTCGCTAAGACGTGTGCCGGCACCAAACTAAAATGGCCGGACGCCTTACCGATCGTGTTATTGTCTATGAGAACAACCCCTCAAACTAAGACTGGGCTCTCTCCATTTGAGGTGGTCATGGGTAGGCCAGCTAACATTTGGAACCTGCCTAAGCCCCGCTCGCTACGTGATATTGAACATGTACTTCTTTCTGATTACTGTGGACAGTTAATTAAAAATCTGTATTTGATTTACCAACAGGTGTGCGAAGCTCTACCTGTTAGGTACGAGGGTCCTGGCCACAGCATACGGCCAGGAAATTGGGTCTTGATTAATGCGTTTGAAAGATCATCTTGCCTCGCACCCCGTTGGCAGGGCCCACACCAAGTTCTCCTGGTCACACAGACCGCTGTGCGAGTAGAGGGCCGGAAGCACTGGATACACGCATCCCACATCAAGAGGATTCCCTTCCCTTTGCCACACGATACAGAATACACAGAAACCCTTACCTGTACCGTAACCAACGATCACGAAGCATCAAACAGCATCGAGAGTGCGTCGGAGACTCTCCCTGAGCCCGTGGGGCCTGAGGAAATAGCCGCTTCATCTCCACACTCTCCAACAGATTCTTTTGCACCATCGTCAAATTCTGTGTTAAATCCTGCTTTGAATTCACCGCTTCCATCAGGAAGTAACGACACAGTGTTTGCAGATCACTCAGTACCAGGGATCACAAGGTACGATCTGCGTCCGAGGAGTTATATTTACTGCACGGTTCGGCTGTGCCATCAAGGAAAATCATTGAAGGGCTTGTCTTTTTGGGCCGATCTTTTGTACGTAAGGGGATTCTTTTGGCTAAGGCTTGGGAAAGGACTAAGAAAACGCTCGATCTGGAGATCGCCAGCAAATTAACTTTGGTGAATTTGTTTGAAGAAACAATGCCTGCAATCGCTCCCACTCGCACAGAACAGATAAGAGACTGTGGCCCTCATTCCGAGTTAGGACTACACCATGGAGTAAATAGCTCCATGGTTGGCAACCATGGAGCTATTTACTCCATGGAATACCGGCATGGTGAATGGAGTAATTACCGGTCCATTCCAAGGTTGGATGGACCGGTAATTCCCCATTCACCATAGCTCTTACCCATCCCCATTTCTGCCCCCATAGGGCTCAATGGGAATGGGGAAGGAGGTAATTACGGCACCGTAAATTACGGTGCCATAATTTACTCCAAGGTCACTTTGCGGGTCCCGTATTTTACTCCTGCTAAAAGCAGGAGGTAAAGAGGGACCCGCAAAGGGAACTCGGAATACAGAGGTAAGGGATTACCGCCATCGGTGCCCTTACAGGCGCCGGTAATACCTTACCTCCAACCTCGGAATGACCCCCTGTGTGACCGATCGTAAAAATGAACTATCGTCTGTGTGGGCCCCGAAAACGTATTGTTGTCTTGTGATTATGTTAACTGGTTTCACAATAGTCATTGCCTTAGGATTTTGGTATTTGGAAGAAGTACATCCGCTTGAAATTCTGTTACCCACTGAAAATGTACCCACTGTTTCAACACCCTCCTAGAGACTCTCAGCACAGACAGAGTTACCATAACAATACTCTATTACTCATCATGAATGCCACACATGCCATTTTTAATAAGTCTAATTGTTGGGTCTGCTCGCATATATCGCAACACGGAGATAAGGGGCTGAGGTGGTATATTCATCCTTTAGCTCTGACTACTGCCTGCTATGCTTCTTTAAGGGCTCTATTCTTTGGTCGATGGAACAA
The DNA here is from genome assembly GCF_040938575.1 of Ambystoma mexicanum. NCBI lineage: Eukaryota > Metazoa > Chordata > Amphibia > Caudata > Ambystomatidae > Ambystoma > Ambystoma mexicanum. Next base: position 1,340,593,954 of record NC_090921.1, on the reverse strand, counting down.
TAGCATCTCGGAAAACTTTGATGGGACGAATCTGAATGATTTTGGGAAACATGTTCTAACGCCCCTGGGATGCTCACTCTTTGCGAATAGGAGCAAGCCTAATGTTGCTTCTATTAGGCCTTCTGATAGACTGTCTCGTCCTTTCCAATCTTTGATCTCTTTCAAGATGGCTCCTATAGGCAATAGGGACGCCACGCCACCTTCCTATACTCTTAACCACAGCCCTGAGTCAGTTTTGTTCTGCATACAGAGGAATGGTACTCAGTCCATGGGTAATTTCAAGGGTTGTGCCAACATTGCGAATTTGACCAGTGAGGACAGACCTTTGTATGTAGACAAACCTATCTACTTTGTTTGCGCTAATGAAGCTTTCCCATGGTTACCTAGGGATTGGCAGGGAACCTGTTATTTAGGAATTCTGTTGCCCGGGGTATTCATAGCGAGCACTGTAGAAATCTCAAAGGCTCGTCCAAGACGGGACGAAAATGGCGATACTTCAGCACAAGTTCTGGGTGACGTAGCAAAATCTTTCGTACCATTTTGGGGGCAAATATTAAACTCTGAGGATATCAGAAGACTAGCGAGAGTACTGGAGAGGATCATCAACCGGACCACTGACATACTCTATAACATGACTTTAGAACAGAAAGCGATAAGGTTAGTGGCACTTCAGAACCGGATGGCATTAGACGTCATCCTGGCTGAGCGTGGTAGAGTATGTAAATTAGTGGGGTCCGCTTGTTGTGTTTTTGTGCCAGATTCCTCCCCAACCATCTTTAAGGCAATACAAAATCTGCACGTCCTTAGTTCATAAGTGCATGTTCCCGAGGGAAACTTGGATCTTAGCGCTTGGTTCTGGGACTTCTTACGATCTTGGGGATGGAAGCTACGCTCAGTCTTGTTGATTATTCTGGGTATTCTGTTGTTTTTCTGTTGCTGTATACAATGTTTTCCTGGCATATGTTTGGTGTTAGGAGGTGCACAGGCGATGGGAACATTAGGACGAAAGGTATGCGCACCGGAGGAAATGATGAGTGAATTTGTGTTGAAAGAAATCTCAGCATCTGACCTCATGGCAATCGATATCTCCGATAGTGATTCAGGATGAATGGACATTGAGACGTGGAGTTACTCATAAAGTGACTAGAAGTAGTTTAGCGCTTGGCTTAGGCCAAAAGGAGGGTTTGTTAAACGGGAAATCATATTGGGCCTCCTTTCCTGTATATATTGGCCTAAGCCCAGTCGCTCTGTGAAGAAAACTGTGTTACAAAGTTCCGATTTTAGGTCGACTTCGCCGCCATTTTAGGTCTATCCGCCATTTTGATTTCTGTTCCAATGTAACTCTGTATTGTAAAATGGTGGACAGTGTTTCCCGCTTGTAACTGAGCCGTCCTGAACCTTGTAGTGAAGTCAATGTTTAAACTGTCTGTTGGCCGAATGTTTGGGTTGAGTAAAGAGACCTTGCCCCATGCCTGACTTGTAGACAGAGGATTGTCTGCACCAATAAGTGTGATCTGCGGACATACATCGGCCACAATGTTGAACAAATACTGAACGTGAACACTAGCTGAACTGCACTGTAAAGGACATGTGTTAAGGCTTATTGGTAAATCCAAGAATACACTGTTGCCATTGTAACTTGTTTGTATGTAAACTAAAGATGATCCATGTGCATATTGTTGGTCAAGCCAGAAGTGAACTCAGCACAAACCTCTAGACCACGGATGATTAACCTGCAGAGGGGCTGGACATCATTATTGGAAATGTATAAAATATACAACTGTTTAGATGTCCAGTACCTCTGACTTCTCACACCGAAAGGGCTGGTATTCGCTGTGATGTACTGAGGGCCAGATAGCTATCTGTATCTGACTTTGTTCCTTTGTAACTGTACAGTTTTAGAATAAAGATCTTTGAATCTTTATAAGCCCGTGTTTGGTGTATTTCCTTTTGTGGTACTCAGTCTCAATATTTCCTTGTTTTTACATGCTCATTGATCCCCTATGCCATGAGTGATTCCGGAACCTTTGTAGAAACAGAAATACCTGCAGCAACAGCACAGTGCCTGATGTATCTAGCAATGTTCCAATCACGAGGAAGATTCCAAGGGTAGTACAGCCACCTTAAGATGGATGTCCAAGGCAACCTTCTCATACGAGGACAATTATATTAAGATGTTACCTATGATGGACAATTACTGGCAACTCAGTGTGGGGCTGCAGTACGTAACAGAAGGACCTGAGAAAGGAGAAACAAAGACAATCACATTGCAATACCTGCCATGCAAGTGGAGAGCGAGAGAAATAGGAGGAGAGCCGGGGAGCTGGGAAAGGCAACAGATATTAGTCTATGGAAAAGTATACACAGACAATGTCTGGGTAGACGGAGTGGTGGGAAGCAAAGCAGTAACATTCACAAAGGCGGCAGTGAATAAAGTGCAAGAAGAAAACGTCAAGTGCCTCAAAGAGTGGGACAGAGGTGCAAAATTAGTGACATGGGTAGACAACGAAGCTGGACTGATGCCAATAATTCCCCTTACTACACCAGCACTGTGTTTCCAACACAATGGTGAAGAAGAAGTAGGAGAAAACGTCAGATGCAAGAGAATAGAAACAATACAGGAAATGGGAACCAGAACAGTTGTACTGATGTACCACTATTGGGCCTGCGGAGCTAAGGCATATGACAAGCTGCCCCCAAACTGGGGAGGAATATGTTCCCTAGCACACGTCAACACGCCAAAAAAAGACTTTAAGCTCGATGAGTTCCTGAAAATTCAACACAACGAAAGGAAGAAAAGATCATTGAACACACTAAAAACTGTCCAACCAGACAACGCCGACCAACACAAGACACTCAGCCGGGTGAAAAGAGAGGGAAATTACTTATGGGGAAGGTCAGAAGCAGCATTGGATGAAGTACCGGCATCTCACAGATTGTTCAGCAGAACACAAATGTTCTTTGCATCACTATATCCCGGAGTGCAGGCATATGCAAACGCCAAGGGGCTACAAATTACCGGCTGGGAGTTGATGGGACTCCACAGTGAACGGGTTCAACGCAATAAAAGAAGAGCTCAGAGCAATATGGTTGGTGGCACTCCAGACCAGATATGTTCTGGATCTCCTCACAGCTATGGAAGGAGGAGTTTGCGCAAAAATAGAGAGTTCCTGTTGCACATTCATAGGTGCCAACAACGAAGATAACGGGACACTCCCAGATGCAGTAGCACAATTGGCCCAGATGCACGCAAAGATGGAAGAAGAATCGAAGGGAAAGAAGGAGGACAGGTTTGCCTATCTATCGTCATGGATGCCCTTATGGCTGGCAGATGGCCTGAAGGTGATAGTTGGAGGATTGATACTAGGAGCAGCGTCTCTGTGCGAAATAAAGATATGCATTGGAAAGTGCCAGAAAGAATGCAACTACCAATGGAGCTGGAAAATGGAGGTGCAATGGATGACATTATGAAGGAAAGAGAGAGACTAAGGCAGAAGATAGCGGAATCTGACATATTCCTACCTGGAATGAAAGTAGAAAACCCACGCAACCAAAAGAAGTACGTAGGGAAGTGGATTTATTGCAAACCCGAAGGTGGATGTGTTTACATGTACTGGTCGTTCGTGGATCATGTCAATTACTATGGACACCTGGCAGGGATAACAAAGGCATGGTGCTTCATAGACGACAGAAGAGATTGTGATGGTGTGGTCGACAAGTCCACCATAGTGGGGGACTGAAGAGGGAAGGTCAGAATAAGCCTCTGGAAGACCCTCTAATGGGAAGAAGCACCAAAGACAATATGGCCGCCGATCATATGAACTCACACCAATTTGCACTGCTCCCACAATGCACAATTACCACAAAAGATATCCTCTCAGCAGGCCCTACAACCCTGCTGCAGGACGAACCCTACCCAGATTGGACGTAGATGCACAAGAGGGAGCTGCGGACAGCTACATGGACAGAATCGACAAAAGCAAAAGGAAGCCATGCCTCAAGTTGTTAGAGACATCATGACGACATAGCTACATCAGAGATGAAGCACACGTGCCATCTGCACATTTGGGACACTCACACACCCAACTACACGAAGAACACATGTGTACAGCTCTATGAATTAGAGGACAGTGACATATACATACTGTCTGCACGTTTATCATTTTGCCATCAGGCTTGTTGCAGCAACGCAGGAACACAAGAAGCAAGAAGGGCTTGTGTAAATTCTTGCAGATGCTTCATGCAAATAACCCTATGGTATGGCAGGAGCACTCGAGGGACCTGACAGCCATGACACACTAAATTATGGATACTATGGGAGACGCATACAGTAGAAGCCAGACCATGGTTTAGGAAAATCTAGTAGGCCATGATCATCTTAGAGAAAGCTGAAGCTACACAAAATGCTGTGCAAGCAGTACCACCCCAGCGGGAACAACGCCACTGCCAAGGTCGCAATGTTGCAAATGACATTCCTCACCCTGAACCGAAGTAACAACAGCTGCAGGAGAGGCACGTTCTCTGACAAACACAGAATAATTCAGAGCTCCTGCACTCAGAAACGTGTTCTCCAAGCACGTGATCCGGCCGAGCTGATGAGGAGATAAGATTTGGTGACCGGGAAGAGCAAACCGTCCCACGGACCAGACAATGGTTGCAACACATTTTTTACACCCCAGCTACAGTTCTGCGCTGGAAACGAAGCACGCTCATGGCAATACTGGTCCACACACGGTTATGGTGCTGACACATAGTTGTACCTCACGGACACATAGTTGCACATGCACCGTGAACAGGTGTCTAGCGGGCTGGGAACTGAGGTTGTCCCAGGCTTGGGGTCTCGTGGCTCAACCAATCAGAAATCATGCCCTAGGGGTGGGCAGCTGGGGTCACTGACCAATCACAAGGTCCACATAGTGTAACAAATAGTTAGTATCAGTTTTCGGGGATGTTCCAAGCCTACCACCTGACGCAGCCTTGTCCAATAAAATTACTTCTATAGGGGCTCCTATATGGGAACTAACACTCAGCAACCTATACAGAGTGGAGTTAGGTTGTGGAAAAAGGCCCAGAGTGTGATGCAAGTTGTGACGCCACACGTCACCAAAACTGTCCTGCGAGCCAGAATGCGGCAAGATGTGCCTGGACTTCCCTCCTTGCATGTAATTCCTGTGGTTTGTTGGCTGTAATAAATCCCAGTTGTACCTTGCTACTTGTGTGGACCTTGCATTCTTTTGGGAAAGGAAGGAGTTAGGCCTTCCATGAGTTCGGCATCCGTGGACTCCTAGCAAAGGCTCTGCCTGCCTAAGGGTCCACCCTAACAGCAGTTCCTCAGCCAGCATTTCCAATAAGCAAATTGCCCCGAGCTTGCAAGGCTCAGTGTGCATGTGCGGCTGGGGAACTGAACTGTCAAAGGGAATGACAGTTCAGCCAGCCCAGGAGCACTTCCTCAGCTGGAAAAAGGAGCTGAGGGAGTGCTCAGTGTTTTACTGGGCTGACTCCTCGGCTCCTCCATAATGGCTGAGGGGGCCACTGGGTCGACTCCCCCTCGCCCATTATGGATGACCGCCAGGCTCGGACTAGCCTATAGGGCAATAGGGCAATTCCCGAAACCAAAAATGAAAAATGCTAGTGTGGGTCAGTTTATTTTGGTCTAAATGGGCCACTTTAATGGCCAGTGTGGGCCAGTTCGATGAGTTACTGCACTATGCAGCTAGTAGTTTTGACCATTGCTGCTGAAAAAATATTCCTTAAATATCGTAAATTTGCTTACATTTTAACAACCCCGCCCCTTGGGTACTATTCAAACAGTCTGTCACCTCAGGAATGAATTTCCATTTGCAACTGTGGGCCACTTTTTCATTGGTGCCCCGAGACAGTTTTATGCCCATGTCTGGCCCTGTGAGACGATCCTGCCCATTTCCATTTTCACCATTTAAAAAAAATATTTAAATTTCAGCCTGGGGACTCGCGTCCCTCTCCCCCTCCCCCGCAAATGTGGCCACGCCTGCCTGCAGGGGCGCAACCCACAGTTTAAAGACCTTTGTACTAAGGCAAAAGACTTTGTAGGAAAGTGACTTGGCCCCAGAAGAGCCTGATATTGTTGCAAGGAACGATAACCTCGTGCTGGCGAGGCCCACGAGTGTGCTGTGCTCAAGAGTCCCACCTTGTCCCGTGCTTAAAACGTGGGCAAGGGAGACCCCAGCCATACCATCCTGGCATATTATTTGGTGAACACTTCTTTCTTTTCTTGTGAACATTATCCCACACTATTTTGTAACTTAGAGGTAAGGATTGGCAATAGTTTATTTTTAGTGTAGGCCCTTTTTATTTGACAAGACACCACTAGGACTGCCTTATTATTATTTGATGGTCGTAGCTTGATCCCATCTTAGATTTAGGTTTAGATGAGGTGTTTCTCTCACCCATACATACAGTTTAATAAACACCCTTGAACTGTGATCACTTGTGTCTGTCTTTACTGTTACCACCATGAGTTCCTTACAATGGGTACATGGTTTCTCTCATGTCCAAGAGCCAGAGGAGCTTTGGACAACGGAAGATCCTTCTCCTCTCTGGATTCTAGAGCCTGGAATTCCTTGCCTGTGAATCTTCAGCAGGAAACGAACTTACCACCATTTCGAAAACGTTTGAAGGCCTTCCTGTTCGAATAAATTCTCACCGGTCTGGTGGATCCCTTGATCTTTCTGTGTTGTCTAGTGTTTTATGTTTTTCCCTTGAGTTTTATGTGTGCCCTGATGCCTGTGTTGTTTTGGTGCGTTATAAACAAACAAATAAAATAAGATTTATCGAATAACAATAGAGTATTAACTTCAGATCCAGTGTAATATACATTTCTGTGCAAATATATTGGATCGGATGCACCATAGGTATGGACCAGTGTCAGATGTATCTGATGGAATAAAACTACAAACCAGAAAGTGAGGTTGAAAAAGTTTTAAACCGGGGTGGAAAGAAAAGCTTGCTGGGTGAAGGCATATGTAAAACGAGGTCTTACTTTCTAGACAGTAACTTAACATGAAAGGTATATCAAGGAATTTGGACTCACTTGTTAAATGCTTAAGTAGTTTAGCTCACCGATAAGCGCGGGCAGAAAAGCCTTGGTGGTTACAGCATGAAGTCGGAGCTTGCGTGGTAATGTCATCCCATCATGACGTCACAACGACGATGACTGAGCAATCGGCAACTGACTGTAAAGTATGGTATGTGTGAAAGAACAAGCTATCTGCTGCTGTGGTGCAGATTTGCACTTAAGTGCTAATGGTGAATGTCAAATAATCCAACAAGTGTAATACACTAAACACACTCTATTCCTGAAATCACAGGTATGTGTGTGGCGCACCAATAAATTATAATTTGTATTTGTATTTTTATTTATTTGTTTATATAGCGCTTTACACCAAAACGCTGCACAATTGAACAACTTGATACATTTAAACATAAAATAATATAACGGTAGAAGCAAATTACAATTATGAATCAGTCAACAAAACAGTAAGAAGAGCAATTAAACTGAAGGGAATAGGGAGAGTGGTGCAGTAGGACTGACTGTGAGGGAGAGGGAGGGGTGAGGAGGAGAAGGAGGAGGGAAGGGGAGAGGAGGAGAAGGAGGAGGGAAGGGGAAAGGGTGAGAGTGGAGTAGTAGGGGAGGGAGATAATCAAGGGGAAAAGATAAAGGAAGGAGGGGAAGCAAGAAGGGGAAGGGGCTCAAGGCGGGGAATGGAGGAGGAGAGATTTAAGGGAGGTGCAGAATGAGGAGAAGGTAGGAATAGAGCGGATAGAGAGAGGGTTTTCATGCAACGTACCACTCTGGCCTCTTTGAGAAACATATGTTTTTAAGGATCAGATCTTCTAGTGCCAGTGTTAAGTATCCACTATAGGATGTCCTCTGCAGAATGGTGATGTCACCAAATGTTGAATAAGTGATGCATTTAGGGTTTTACATCGTATTCTCAATCAATGTTCTGAGATGTGCACATGGACAGCTCTCATTGTCTGGTCAACGTAACTTTTTTGCCATGGGCATTCAATGCAGCAATTACTTTATTGCTTCTGCAGTTCGTCATCTCCATCAGGGACCATGTCTTATCGAAGATAGGAAAGTGTTCCATTTTCTTGGTAAATCTGTAAACTGAGCACTGGCCGCAGGGAAAATGGCCTACTAATGGCCCCAGATTCCACGTTGTTGTTTGATACGTGGTTCTAGAATACTGGGAGTTAACCAACCATCATCATCATCAATTTACTTTATTTGACAATAGTGCCTTACAGGAAGAGTCTTGGAGATTTCTAGATCTTTTATGGGCAAACAGAGGGCCTCATTACGACCCAGGCGGTAGCCGTGCCCTTATTAAGGTCACGGCTGCCGCCGGTAATGAATTTTTACTGGGTCCCAGAAAAGGGCAATAACCGGGTCATTCCAACCATGGCGGACCCAGTAATTGCTCTTTTCTGGGACCCGGTAAAAATCAATCCCCATTCCCATTTGAGCCCTATATGGCTCGATGGGAATGGAGAGGATGCTAACAACGGGCCCGTTAATGACGGGCCCGTTGTTAGCATCCTGGCCTGCTAGCGGGTCCCGCTTTTCACGTCTGGTCTGACCAGACGTGAAAAGCGGGACCCGCTAGCAGGCCTCGTAATAGGGCAGCCCGTAAAGAATAGTGCCGGTCTGTACCGGCACCGTTCATTACGGGACCACCAGGGTCCTAATGAGGCCCAGAATGTCTTAATCTAGGAGACACATCCCCACTAGTAGACAGACTGGACTCGTTATCACCCAACGGGATGAACGAAGAGCTAGACCTCAGTTGGTTCCTTTGAGTCATGAATAGTTAAACATGCAGTTGTTACATTGTAAAGTGCACCCTTTTTGCGAATTTGAAATAACAATGTATTTTGTCTATACAATACAGCACATGATATAAGCTCTTGTCATAAGTGGACGTTTCAGATCCACTGCAGTGATCACCAGTGCAATTAACGTAACATACAGCGAACAACACGCAGGATTACCCAACAAGAATTCTTGAATATGTACAACATATTCGTTTCCTACTTTTTCTTTTCTCTATTTGTTTCCTTTTTTATATATTTTTCTCGTAACTTGTACTGTGTAAAGTAGATTATAACATACCATCTTCCTCAGCCGTTTACCTTCCGGGTTCTCCCCGTTAAGTGTATGCTTTATTTTATATTTTGCCCCTTAAATCAATCCCCGTTTTAGATAGACAGTTTTCCATACACCATTATGGTCTAATTTATCTTTTACATCCTAGACCGCCTTTATAGTACGATCGCTCGTTTCGGTTATGGCCGCCCTTCAGTGCCATCCAAGTATGGTTTCATAATTAATAAGCACCAGATTGTGGCACAGGCAACAGAGATCTGATCAAGACGAGATTATCCACCCAATTAAGCGCTATTATTACGGACATTTTTAGCACTGAATTAACATCCTTCCAACACCTTATGAATTTGTTTTACAGTTGATCATAGTCTCTCTTACACAGTTCGGCATACATTTAACTGATGCTTCATGTGTAACTATCTGATAGCACCAGTATTTGCACATAACGTCTGAAGTTACATATCCTCTAATGCATGGAGGCAGACATTACAAAATGGCCGCCGCTTTCTACACGACCTTGGTCGTTTCCATGACTACGGCATGTAAACACCTTTAAGTATATCTACACGAAGCGCGCGCTCTCGTAGCGTCCTTCGGGGATCTTCAGCCTGTGGTTGCTAGGTAAGGTGCCTTCTCCATATAAGCATATTCTATCCGCTCCTTATATCATACTCAGTACCATCCTGGCACACACTTTAACTATTTATTCACAACGTGATACTTGTGTTTTTCATAGACCCGTAACGCGGCTAGTAACCTGTTTTGTCAACTCACTCCCGGCGGCTGCATCGTGGCATCCAATTAATGCTAGTTTCAATTCAAGGTCAGTGCATTCTTTTTGACCACTGACAATTACATGACGCATATCATCTGAATTAGCTAAACTGCATTTTCTCTTTCCCTTTTTCTTCTCACCTTGTTATTTTGCTGACTTATGGATACACCAATTTATCTGCATATTCTTTATGGTCTGGCACGTATGTAGTCACTTACTTTTTTGATGTACTTCCGGATTCAATTAATGATAAATGTGATTTTTTCATGTGCATCGGTATGCATCTACATGTATTCAGTTACCAATTGTCCTACTGATTCTTGGCATTCACACCTGAACGCGATCTTTGTCTCATTTAAATGGTTTGACTTTTATTGAATGTCCAATATGCTCATGGGGACATGCATTCTGCATATTTAACATGATAATTTGGAATCATGATAAAATTCTGTGTTGACGGCTGTATTACACTGCTTTTCACAGATCTTTTTATTTTTCATTTTTTTATTATTTTTTGTATTAATTTGATGAATAATGTATTCACATCTTCTTGCATTCAATCTATGTGGTTAATACACATTCTATATGTTGTAATATGTGGGTCACAGATCCGTTTTCCTTAAAAAAATGTTTTCGGATCTTATGTGCATATTCAAAGAGCTGGCCCTGACGAAGGATTTTTGAATCCGAAATGCATAGGCCATTATGAGCCCACCCGATGCACCTGCTTTGATCAAGATGCATAGCTGCCTAATGTTAAAATATGAATAAATAACTACATTTTTTCAATAAGCATCATTTGAGTACTAGAGGTTTTCTTACCCTTGAGTCACCAACATTAAATAACTTCACCATTTCGTGGTGATTGGGAGTGCAGCCCGCACCGCTGGCTTTACGGCATTGGTCTTTTCCCCTGTTCTACTTTGTGTGCCATTTCACGGAGGCACCTCTCCAGCGGGTTTGCACCCCTTCTTGAAAGGAGCTTTAAATCAAACACTGTACCTACCAATCTTAAAGAGTCTGGGTCCTCCCCTTACTCAAAAAACAAACCCTGGACCCCACCATCACCACCAACTACAGACCTATCACCACTGTGCCATTCCTACTTAAAATCCTAGATAGAGCTGGCTACATACAAATCCAGGACTATCTGGAAGCTAACTACCTACTAGGCTCACGGCAATCTGGCTTCCGTCCCCTCCATGGCACGGAAACAGCTTTACTAGACCTTAAGACACAAATTGAGGAGCTAAAGGACAATGGAAAAACAGCTCTGCTACTCCTACTGGACTTGTCGGCAGCCTTCGACTTGGTGGATCATGCAGTCTTATGCAACCACCTTAGGTCTGCCGCCAACTTCACTGAAGAGGCCATAGCCTGGGTCCAATCCTTTCTAGCTAACCGCACCATGAGAGTCTTCTCCACCTCAGCCTCTGCTGACCCTATCAAAATAACCTGCGGCGTCCCACAGGGATCCTGTGTCTCTCCTGTGTCTCTCTCACCATGTACAACATCTTCACCAAGCCGCTGTTTGACACGTTGGACAGACTGGGTGTCACCTACACTAATTATGCAGATGACACCCAGATCCTCATACCCCTTTCGGGCAACATCAAGGCTGACTCAGCTTTGGTGAATAAGATCTACATCCTCAATGACGATAAAACGGAGATACTAATCTTAGGATCTGAAGCTAACATCAAAAAACTAAGCCCAAACTATGCATCTTTCAACATTGACAACAATACTATCAAGGTGATGTCTGTGGTTAAAACCTTAGGATTCTATTTGGACTCCTCTCTCACACTCAAGATGCAAGTCAACTCCCTTACCTCTACTACAGCCTACACCTGCAAACTAATCAGAGCCTCTAGACCGTACCTTTCTAGTGCTAGCTGTATCACCCTAGCCAATGCTCTCATCATGTCGAGATTAGATTATTGCAATGCCCTGTATTCAGGAGCTAACAAATATATCACAGACACAATTCAAAGACTGCAGAACAACGCCTTGAGAGCAGCATTGAACATCCCCTATACAGAGCACATTACCAAAATCAGAGAAGAGGTTAACTGGCTGAAAATAAAGGATAGAATTTTCCTTAAAACAGGCTCCCTCACGTCCAAATGCCTGAATAACCTAGCACCCCCTTACCTAACGGAAAAAATCACTAGGAGTACAGCCATCCGCCCCATGAGATCTGCTAACACTTTTATGCTTGAGATTCCCAGGTTCAAACGATCGACAGCGGGAGGAACTAGTTTCCCTGTTACAGCTGCGCAATTTTGGAATAAGCTCCCACTTGACCTCAGACTAGAACCTTACCCTAAATTTAGAGATAAGATACTCAAATGGCTTCGCACTAACGACCTTTAACCAGACTTACCTTACACCCACCACTCCCGGCGTTCATCTGACATGACTTTTGCACACTTCTGAGCCATACTGTACTTTAGGCGAATATGTATATATAAATGTATATGTCAATGTTTCCATGACTCTCTAAGGATATGCTCTGTATTATATGTGTGTATGTACTTGTACTTTCTTGTGTCATGCACTGTAACTAAGCTATAAGACTGCTTGTACTGCTGCGCCCGGCTACCCAAGGGTTTGGTGCGCATTACCAAATAAATAAACAAACAAATCTTGCTCATTTACAGGAGTGGCTGATTAGTTTATTGGGGTATCCCCTCTGTCTTAAACGAGTGCCACATATTTGAGCATTGTCTCTAAAGTCTGCAGTGATGTACAATTCCTCCTTATTCTCAAATATGGATTGAATGGGATGTTGTCTCTTAAGCTCCGTGGATAACTCCTATAGTAGAGCAAAGTGTTTCTGTCCGTCTGCTTTTGTTACAGAGTTCAAGCCAGTTTGCTGTCAACAGTTTTGTTGGTGAAATCTAAAAAGATGATATTTTGACAATTGTATTCCTTGGTGAACTGTATATTGTGATTACGAGTGTTCAACCGGTTAAGGAATAGTTCCAGGATTTCAATTTGGTCATACCAGATCAAAAGAATGTTAGCGATTTACCGCTTCCACATCCTGATTTTAGCTTATTAGGGGTTATTAGCAGGCATCCCTCATACTCAATTGTCTAGGTTCCAAGTTGCTCAAAATGCAGCAGTTAAGACTAATTTTTCACATTCCAACATCTGCCTCCGTCTCTCATTATCGTATATCTCTTAATCGACTGTCTGTTAGACAGAGCATTGAGTTTAAGATTATTTGCCTAGTTTTCAAGGGTATCTAGTGTGTTTTGTACCTCGCTACCTGCCAGAAAGAATTCAGCCATTCAGCCCTATCACCTGGCCTGTAATTTGCGATCTGCTAAACAATAGGCCTCATTACGGGTCTGGCGGTAACCCTGCTGGTGCTACCGGCAGGTTGCCGCTGGACCCGTAAAAATGTAGTTGCACCTGACTTCCCGATGCCACCGGCTCATTACGAGTCTGGCGGCCGGGAAATCAGGTGCTGGTAAATTTGTAAATCCCCATTCCCATAGAGTACCATAGGACTCTATGGGAGTGGGGTCATGGAAAACCTGGCACTGTTGCTAACGACGGTGCAGTGTTTTCGTGATGGGTTTGCATACCGTGACCGCTGCGCCCGGCAGGGTCAGACCTGTCGGGCACAGCGGCTCCGGCAGGCAAACCCAGAGTTTGCCGGTTCAGAAACCAGGGTGCTGGTGAGCTTACCGGCACACTTGTTTCCGGACTGGAAAACTTGTCATGATGCCCAATGTCTACTGCCCAATGTCTACTTCTGGTGTCTAGATCTCGATGTAGCGCCAGAGGTGATTGGCGTTTCCCTGTCTTGGGCTCACGTATATGAAATTCAAGTACTCTGTCTCTTAGAGAAACTTTCTCCTTGCTACTATTCCAGAAACTGCTCAAGGCCTACTATTGTAAAAAATTAAAACGTTCTCTCTGATTATCTCATTTGTGTCTCTTACCTGCTAATGTCACCTGGGCCCAGATGCAGTGTACATCTATTCAGTTTTGTGCATTATATGTTAAATGAAAATGTGAAATGCTCCCACGTAACGTGGGGGCCTGGTCTATTGGAGTAGGTCATTTGTTCTCCTACAACCCCGATTTTAAAAGTTGCGGCTTTAGATCACATTTTCCGAAATTTGGGCTGTACAATTCACAAAAAAGATATATTTTTTTTTTATTGTCTCAGAGGTCGACACCCTCTGACACCATCTCAGTTGATTTGTACTTGTTTATTGTTCTTGCAAATGTGAGAAAAAACGTTTAAAATGCAATTTAATTATATTACCGATCCCCTGACTAAACCCCCACAATTTCCCTTGTATAAAAGGATCTTTCCTTAAGTCTGGCTGCAATGGAGTCTTAATTCATGTCTGCATTCTTCAAAGAACTTTACCCTGAGGCAGTTTGGTCGAATAGAGAAAAAAGAATGTTCTAGACGGTTTGATGCCTCTGAAAGACTGGTAGGACTGTGGCAGAGTCGTCTCTTGTAAGGCTCACCATATTCCAATGCTATTTTCATAATGCCCGAACTGCTTAGTCGCTGGAGGGGGGATCAGTCAGTTGGCTAAAGCACCTGCAACAGAGATCTGCACATAACCTGAGGATTATAAATTTGAATCCCATTCAGATAAATTGGTTGTTAATGCAGGAGCGGCTAAGTAAGGAATACATTTAGCCGTTCGGTGAGTACCACTAACTTGTGCATAATTTTCCCTGCTGATACTCTGGGCACACTTTATGATCTCATTCTTGAGGAAAGAGGGAGCACGTAGTGATAAAAACTTCAGTCTAATAGATTTTTTAAGGGCTTTTAATGTTGAATAATACTTTTTGTATGATGGTTCTAGCTAAAAATATTAATATTTTTCAACTTTCTTCCAGCAAAAGTCCATAGGGAAAACACACTCCCTTATCCTAATGTTAAATCTCCCACTTCCCCATTTAGAAATCTTGGAAGGTATAGGTACGTGGTACGTTTGAAACAATAATGATAAAACAAAAGAATGAGCAGAAGGCTTTGATTTTGGCAGAAGGCTTTTTTCTTCATGTTAAGACCACCTCCTGTTTTATTTACAGCACCTCAGAATCTAAAGAGGGACATGAAACACTGTATGAATGGAGACCAAACATTACAAGCAGTTAGGACAATGGGCCACAATGGACGGCACAAGCCCGAGGGCTGCTGCCTGCAATATTTAATTTGTATGGGGCTATAGAAAGGCCTACCTACAAAACACCGCTGTCACCTTTCTTTCCATCAGGCGGGGAAAAGGTGTTAAAGGAAAGGCGGTTATTTAGCCCGTCAATTAAGAATTGTTGCTTTAATAGCCGTACATTGTACAGCCAGATCCGAGGCACTTCACGTTTCCATCAAACGCTTATTACGGTTCTCTCGATCCTCGACACCGCGCTCCTTCTTTCAACTATTCTTTTGTCTAATTAAGTGGTGCTCTAATTGCCCTCGGCCGCTAGCCTGCACACCACAAGCGCGGAATCTGCGCAGGAAATATTCAGTAATTGGGCAGGTGGCCTCCTGTTTCCTGAATAGTGGCGAGTCTGGCCCGCGCTTGCACCAGTACATTTCAACCCAATATGGCGGGCGGAAGCGAGGGGGAGGGTGCTCGAGCAGCACAGGGGGACCAAGGCTCACCAAGATTCCTAGAAATTGTGCTTTGGGAGTTGTCTCTGCTTAGTGGGCCCACGCC
Organism: Ambystoma mexicanum; assembly: GCF_040938575.1. Classification (NCBI taxonomy): domain Eukaryota; kingdom Metazoa; phylum Chordata; class Amphibia; order Caudata; family Ambystomatidae; genus Ambystoma; species Ambystoma mexicanum. The sequence continues at coordinate 1,340,578,320 of NC_090921.1, read as the reverse complement.
CTTAGGGACGTCGTCCAGCCCTTACTCATTGTATTTTCTGGTGCATGTAAACTGATTATGTGCTTGCAGTTACCAGACATTTGGTAGAAAAAAATTGGTCGACCAGACAAATGGTCGAACCAATTTGGTCGAAAACCAAATGGACGAATTTTTTTATTTTTTTATTTTCACCCCTTTTTTTTATTTTTTGGGGGGGTCCCCCCCAACTCCCTTTTTTTTCTAAAAAACCCATTTTTTTAAAAAACGAAAACCCGAAAAATAAATATATAATTTAAAAAAAAATTCGACCATTTGGTTTTCGACGAAATTGCGTCGACCAAATGTCTTTCGACCAGTTTTCGGTCGACCAAATGTCTGGACACCTGTGCTTGCTATAAGACAACCATATTTTTCATATCTCACGCCATAATTACAAGTAGCAGAAGGAACTCGTGAAATATATCTCCTGCACTCATGAAATCAGTATGCAGTTTCACATTGACTTTCTTTTTATTCATTGATATATATATACTTGTAGTTTATCTTGAGCTTGAATTGACAGGTGGGCCTCCTCCTGGGTTGAATCATAGAAGTTAATAGGCCATTGTCCAAGGAGTGGCAACATTTCTATTAAAACGTTACATACAATGTTATTAGAATGTTCTGTTTAACACAAGGTTGTCCAACATACGGCCCGCGGGCCACAGTGCGGCCCTCCAAGCCATTTCATGTGGCCCGCGAGGCTGTACAGACAACATCGAACAAATAAAGAAATACACTGGGCCGTGGTGGAGGACTGTTACTGCCTCTGGTGCCCCCTAAAAGGGAGTGAGGGCACCAGAGGCAGTAACAGGCCACGGCCCAGTTTATTTTTTTATTTATTCAATGTTTGTCGGGTCCGTGGACCCGATTAATGTATTTATTTCTGCAGAAATAAATATATTAATCGGGTCCACGGACCCGGCAAACATTGAACAAATAAATAAATAAACATAAATAAACCAGGCCGTGGCGGAGGACTGTTACTGCCTCTGCCACGGCCCAGTTTATTTATTTATTTGTTCAATGTTTGTCGGGTCCGTGGACCCGATTAATTTATTTATTTCTGCAATGTTGGGTCCGACCAATAAACCGGGCCGTGGCGGAGGACTTTTACTGCCTCAGGTGCCCCCTGGAATGGGATTATGCTTCTTTCATTACCACAGAAGTAATGAATGTGTATTACAGAGATATCTGGCATATGTATTGGGCACACTGCACATGCTCAGGCAGCATCAATCATGCCTTGTAGAGGACAATGCTGGCCTAAATTGGTAACAGCCAGCACAGACATGTTGCTACAGAGGCATATTTTGGGCACAACCAGCATGTCAATGTGTTACATCAGTGACAATGCTGTCTTACACTGTGGACACATTGATCATTAAAATGTGTTGTGTTCTACAATGTTCATGTCTGCTGTTAGTGACATGGAATGTATATGTTCCCCTTTAGAACTGATTGTAAACGTATGGCTTTTTGGTCACTTTTCCTGCTGTAAAATGCACAATTTCAGCCCCATATTTGGAAAATAAATCTTGGGGGGGGAGACCCCCCCAAACCCTCCCTATATTGTTATAGCTCCCTCGCTACGCTCGGTCGCCCCCACTATTTCCGAGAAATATCAACACATACACACTGGAAGAAATCACAAGAAACTAACCTTTCATCACTGCTCCCGACACCAAAAGCTATCTTTGGGACTGCATGGCTATGCCTTTGATGCTATTGTGTGAAAGGTCACACACCATCGCTTTTGAATATACTGCTTTGGGTGAGGGTGTTCACTTTTGGCTCGCCGGCCCTCCGGGTGACAAAAAGTGAAGGCTTCGGCCCCACATTCAAAAAGGTTGGACAAGCCTGGTTTAACACAAGTAAAGTTAAAGAAAACATTGGGACAAACACTTACACCCGTCATATTGCCCGCTTTCACTTCGGTGTCTGCAATAGATTTAACAACATAGCAATGTTTTAATTAATATTTGGTCTCGGCTGTACCAGGCCTTATGGGCCTAGGTGTGAGGCTATAAAACTGTCATACCCGGCATTACTCTTGAAAGTATAAAGTACATATGAGTCGTGCAATTAATTTCCTGCCACTTCCCAGGTGGGTTAAGCACATAAATCCGCCTCTGCTCTCACAGAGAAATAGCTGCAGATACACACTGCACTGTCAGTAGGATAAGAATATAACATTTTGGGGGGAAAAGGGCCTCTCAGGAGTTATGGGCCCTTAAGACCAAGTTAAAGGACCGAGCAAAGCAAGCGTGTTTATAGAAGTACATGGGTCTATAACGCCAAGTACGACCCCAAGGGCAAGGCCCATAACGCTTTCATATCCTGCATCGTTCTTGATATTTGGTATGGTTACTCATTATTTAGCAATTTGTACTACATCTCTCATGTGACTGAAAACTAGTTGTGCATTTATACTTGGTTTCGTTTTCTTCTTATTTTTTGTTTATCTCTATTATATTTGGTATTTTACATATCATGTCATGATCTACGGTTTTTCTGCTTTCCTTGATTTATCTACTCTACAATGGCATGCAGTGTTTTTATGATTTCACATGTTCTAACTATTTCACTATACTATGTTCACTATGTAAAATGTGTGGTTTGGCACTTACTAAAGCACCAGACAACTCAAATATTTTATGTTAGTTACATTTATTTTTTGCAAAAAGGGTTGTACTTTGTAAGTTGCTGTTATCCTAAAAATAACACAATGATACCTTTTGACAGTCATGTCACACAATTTTACAAAACATTAATTTGTTGTACAACATCTATATTTTTGATTTCAATCCCGATACTTGTCTTGCTATCTAACTAATATCACAATTTCACTTTCTAGCACATCATAAAAATTACATGTTACAGTCATACTGCTTTCTGCCATTCCTGCCTACATGTGTTTCAACCTTCAACTTCAGGTCTTCATCAGGGCTATTGTGCCAATAGTGAACAACATAAATTGAACATAAGATATATTCACAATTATATTTCATCACTATTAATATAATAGTACAAACCGCATGTCAGGTCACTGAGGAATCACAAGGAGATGGGGGACGGGGGGAATGAGATCATTGTTGTGAACAGAACATAGGATATTCATCACATTACATATTCATCATGCCATTTCATATACTCAATATCCTCACATGTTGATTACATAAATAATTACATGTAATCCATTGACCATCTTTTTGTCCACATTGTCGTGAATCTTTAACTTTCCATTAATTACTTTATGCTAATCCTTTTTCCAATTAACTTAAAAATAATACACCGGGGCAGCCCCAGATCCACCACCAATCACAACTGGATGCCAAATTATTTGGCTAAATTAATCCCAATCTTCCGATTGACACATTTCAATAATCCACCCTACGTGATTAAGGTCATTAAACCTACCTCTCTCAAAATCTTGTCATAAGTATTTTAGCGAATCACCTAACAAATTAAATTATTATTATTGTGGTTGTGACAGCAAGTACTTATTCAACACCACATATGTATATCAACTTCATAGCTTATAACTTACTTATTTGCTCAGCGCCAACTTGTGTTCTTTTTCTAACTCTTTATCATCAGCATGATCTCCCAATTCACCAGTACCTACAAACAATAGTTACTATTATCCAATATATCAAGGCTGTTACCTTAGAGCTCTTATTTGAGATACGTATCTTAATTTACCAAAGACCTTTACGTTTTACACATCCATCTTGCTTGTCTCAATTAGTTTATACTTTCTCAATGGTCTATAGCGGCTTTTCGCTACTACTACCAACAATTTAGCATATGTATTTCTCATATAGTGGAACTACCAATACTCTTTATTGATAGTTTGTTCAATCAGTTTGTTTGGAAAGTGTTAAAAACCACTATTACTTGATTCATATATTGTGATTAGTTCTTTACACATAGTTAAATTAATACTATGGTTTTATAAACCCCCAGGGGCCTCAACTAAGTCATTACCAATAGCAATTCAAATACAATCAATACATTTCTAATGATGTTGGTTACCAAATTGTGGCCAATATGAGCAGTTTTAGCCAAATACTTGCCAAAGAATTACTGTCTCACATAACATCTTGCATAATATTACTATGGCACCCAATGTCACTGACAACGGAACAAGAACTGCATCCATGCATCTTTCCACACAATCAGTATATGCAGGTGTCAAACTCACAACCTTTATTTTTGCAATTTGAAACTCTATTCATTTGTTACATTTCAAACATCAGACATCTAATAAATTACAAGAAATGTCCTATTTCATAGTCCCAATTCAGCTCCCTCAATATAGGTCTGTAATTGCAAATCATTTTCACCTAGTGCCTTTTCTTTATCGCCCCATCTCGGGTCTTTCTTTACCATTTTAAGGCCCGTGAATCTAATTCCAGCGTTGTCCTCCATCTGATGGTACTCTTGCCAATGTACTGTTAAAGGTAGTTTCATATCTGTTTTCTGCAATGCTTTGATATGCTCCCTAATCCTCACATGAAGCTCACGTATTGTGCTACCAATATACATAAGTTTACACACACATATAATGCCATAGACAACATACTTTGTTTTACAGTTGAGGAAATCTGCAATATTTAGTTCCTCGTTAATATTAATCCTCAGACTTTGACATTCATTAGTGTATTTGCACATACTACAATTCCCACATTTGTAGAAACCAATCAAATCTTGATGTAACCAAGTAATATTAGTTGGAGATGGTTTTAGGAAAGATGGACATAGCGTGTTTTTCAATGTTGATGCTTTCATGTACACAATATTACGTTTATTGTCAATATAGTCTCTGAGGTCAGGGTCTAATGTTAACATTTTCCAGTGTCTACACATTAGGCCATATCACTTCTGACTCTCAGCTGAGCATTGTGATACCATTCGCATTTGTTGATAACCAGTTTTCTCTCTCTCTTTACGTTTCAATAAATCTGTTCTTACCAACCCCAAATGTTTCTTCCTAGCAATTGACAGTACCTCCTCAGTATATCCATTTTGTCTAAATCTGGTATCCAGTAAATCACATTCCTGCTCAAACTGGTTAATTTCTTTCCAGCTTCTATGCACCCTAATATATTCACCAGTTGGAATATTCTTGACAACACTTGATTTATGACAGTTCGAAGCTAACAGAACAGAGTTCACCTGAGTGGGTATTCTGAAAGTTCTTGAAAAAATAAATCTTGTTGTCCTTCACATATAATCTATCATCCAAAACTCAATTTCCTGTTGGTGGTTATTACATGTAAACTGTATACCAAATCATTCAAATTCAGATATTGTACAAATTGTAATAAATTAATTTTAATTGTTTGTTTATTTGTATTTAATCAAGATAAATAGATTTTTACAAAATTGAGGTATATTGTCAATTGAATAATCACTGTCTTAAAGTTCTGTTTAAAGTTCAATTTAAAGTTCAATTTTAAGGTAGCTTGTGTCGATGTCGTTGGATCAAAATGAGTTAAGTTTGATTTGTTGATGCTTACGCCAATCAGAGGCAGAGTCAGCCTCAATTCACGATGGATTGATTTGAAGGAAATTTTATATGCTGCATAATTTTGTAGGTCGCGATTAACCATTTTGTTGACTCGCCGCTGATCAGTCTAGACCAGCATGTTGGTTCATCCATCAACACAAAGTCTGAGAGGGTGTTTTTTAGGTAACACGATCTGATCTGTTAATTCGCTGGGCACTGGAGCACAAGATGTCGTACAATTTCTTTTTCAGTTTTTGAGTTACAGAAACAACATAAATTGGTTGTTGCTAGGCCTCTGATGTCCAAGATTTCATTCGTAAGAAGCAAGTTGAGTCTGGATCGCAAAAGGAGATCTCGTCCCTGTTTGTTTGGGAATTTTTTTATGCAGCTCTGGAGCTCATTCAGTTTTTTTGTGTTAGGTGGCAGGTGAGCTGCCAATTTGTTTTTATCTGCTGCTTCAAGCGTAGATATCCAGTCTTGCTCCTTTAGTTTCGTTTGAATTCTAACAGGGTTGTTGAATAAGGTGCCTTTGTCGCACCTAATCGAGTCCAGAGCGGCTGTGTTTGAATTCCACCATAAGAGTAGTTTTTTGGATTGTAAAACCTCTAGTTATTGATTGATCAAGTTGTAGATAGAAGGAGCAGGGGCCATCCGGCACTTTCGATAAATCATCAACTTGCTGGATTTGACCATTCCTTGAAGAGAGGACAGACTTAGTTTGTGTCGTATAGACGCTACCAGGGTTGAATTGGGCAAGCCGAGAACTTTCCTCCAAAACAGAGCTTCAAGTTTTGGCCAGGTTTCTTGAGGGATGTTTAGCATCGCGTCTGCCCATATATCAAAGTTGGAGCCACCTTCTTTTTGTAAAACTCAATCACTGGAACCAAGGAGAAACAACCACATTTGTTGTCTATGGCTTTGCCTTGTGCCGCCAGTTTGATTGTTTTAGATCTTATCGACAGTTGCATGGCTGTTTCATGTTTGGTACTGTCGAGCATGACTCCCAAGTATTTGAATTCTTGTACTTTTTCGATACAGTTGCCATTTAGTTTGAGTCGGATCTTTTCATGTTTTCTGTTGCGAGTTTCTAGAATCATGAACTTGGTCTTCTTTTCGTTTATTTCTAGATTGTTTAACTGGATATATTGATGTAGGTTGTTTAGTTGTCGCTGAAGACCAATTGGCGTATAGTCGAGGAGAATGAGATCATCGGCATACAGTAAGCGGGAGATGGCTGTTTTGTGTAATTTTGGAGGGAATGCCCTGACAGCTGTTTCTGACTCCTTAAGATCTCTCAAATTCGCCAAAAAGAGTGCTTTGGCTAAAGGACACCTCTGCTTCACGCCTCTTGCTGTAGGAATTAGTGATGATAGGACCCCTTGTTGATCTAGACTCACACGCATGGTGGTATCGGTGTAAAGTGCCCTGATGGGATCTAAAAGAGCTGATGGACAATCCCAGGCTTCAAGGTTATTCCACAGGCAGGCTCTATCGACTTTGTCAAATGCTTGTGTTAGATCTATGAACACGATGAAGATTCAGGGCCCTCCTTCTAACACTTTGTTCTTCAAGACATTCAACAAAAGGATGTTGGCTGCTGTACCCAAGTTTTTTAAAAACCTGTTTGGCCCAGGCTTTGAATTTATCCAATAGTAGCATGCCGAAGACCTTTCCTATCGAATCTAATAGAGCAATAAGCCTGTAGTTCGCCGGATCACTCTTGTCTCCTTTCTTAAAGATCGGCACAACCAATGCAGATTTCAATGAGGGTGGAATAGATTTTAGTTCTGCACATCTCTCAAAGATTTTGCTGAGGAGTCTTGACCATTCTTTCGGACAGGATTTCAGATCAACATTTGTCACCCCATCTGGACCTGAAGCTCTGGAGTTCTTTAAGATTTTAATTAGGTCTTCGAGGCCTTCCTAGTTATTTAGTTTTACCCAGTGTGTGATTACTGTAGTTGAGGATGGAATAGGCCCGGTGGATGGGCATTGAAACAGTTTCTTGAAGAATGTCATCCACTTTTGCTCACTTATACAGGTTATCATTCAGTTTTCTACTGCTGGCGATGTAGATTTTAGGAGAGTGCAGAATTCTCGAACTTTGTGTCCGCTTATTGCTGTTAAGATGTTTTCGACATCATTTTGATAAAGGTCGAGCCGGTACCTTTTAAGCCAGTTTTTATAGCTTTTTATTGCTTGGATGCTATCAGTGAAGTGTTTGCCTTTCGTTTGATTCTTCTCATCTCTCGTCTTTTAGTCACTAGCATTTTGTTATAGGTGTGAATGATTTGCATACTTGGTCTCTGTTTACAAGTGGTTTTTTTTTTGTACACTGTCAGAAGTGGAATGTAATTGACTTGTTTTAATCGGTCGGAGTAAGTCATCCCATTGTATCTGGTCACCATGTCTCTTATTAAATCGATCTTCTATTGTAACCTAGTCCCTTTGGGAGTTGCTTTCTAGGTTAATACTCATCATTTGTCTTGATGGGGCTGATGCGGACCATGTCATAGACAACGGGTTGTGGTTGCTTATTTGGTTACCTTGCCATATTAAAAACACATCATCTATATATCTCGTCCATAACTTGATCCTGGATGCATATGGATGATCTGAGTATACACATTTGTGTTAAAAAAAAACAGAAACAAATGTACTAGTTAGGGGGCATAATTGCCCCTCATGGCCACCCCTCTCAACTGTCTGTACATGTTCCATCAAATAAGAACACATTGTTTTTCAGAGTAAATTCCAACATCTCTTTTACCATCATGATATGGCGCAAATAGGATGCTAATCAATCTCTGTGCATACATGAAATCAATTGTCTTCAAGGCTAACTCGTGTTCAATCCAAGTGTACAATGCTTTCAGATCAAGGGTCACAAAACAAAAGCCTTCATTGCACTCAAAATTGTCTAACAAATTTAATAGATGCATAGTATCTCTTAGATAACCTGGTATTTTAGGGACTTCTTTGACTATAATTACATCAGTGTATTTGAAATATTTCTCACTGAGCCAAACAATTCCACTCACCTGCTCATTGGGGTTGATGGATGCTCGGACTATCACCATGACATAATCAAACTGAGTGGAAGTCAATAAGTGCCAGAGCTGATCCTGCCAAGCACCCCCACACATTAAGCTATATATATATATATCAAAACCTGAAGAGAAATGCACCGAAAGGGTGTAGGGTCGCACAGCGGGCACGGCAAAAATGAAAATACACCAAACACGACTATGTAATGAAGTAGAGTAAAACTATATATTTAATAGGAACAGTGTCCAGAAACCACAAGGGAAACAAAATATATATATATACTATGGAGCATCCCTTATGGAGAATTCATCCATATCAGGCGAAACTGCAGCAACATAATGGACTTCGATTTAGCCAGTAAAGTGACTGCCCAGAACTTCCTGCAACAACAGTACCCTAAAAAGATAATTGAAAGGGCATACCTGAAAGTCCGAGAAATGAATAGACACAGCATGCTAATAGCATCAAAGTCAGACCAAACTAAGAGAGACGATGAAAACACCACCAGACTGATTTTGACATATTATCAGACGGATAATTAAAAAATATTGGAAGGTGCTGAAAGCAGATAAAGATATTGGTAGCCTACTAAACGACCATCCGGATATCACCTTTAGAAAGAGTACTTCCATTAGAGACTTAGGGGCCGATTCATGGAACAAACGTGCGCCGAAAATCCATGCGCAAGCAGGCGCAAGGGAGCGCAAGCGTGAGAAACGCAGCGCACGCGCACGTGTGCGATTCAAGGAAGACGCTGCGCGTGTTTCCTGCTGTCCGTGCGCCCAATCCAGCCATGGCGCACGCAGGCATACACGGCGTGCGCTACGCGCACAGCAAAAGCGCACATAGCGCGGCGCACACAACCAAAGTGGGCGGAACAGTGGGCGTAACACGCGGAATGGGGAACAACACGTGAAAAAGAAGGCGTTACAGGGCAAGTACTGCAGGGAACTACACGGAACGCCCACACGCACGCGAACAACCCGTATACATGGATCCGAATACGGGAAACCCGCGCATGGCAAAAGACGCTCAGAGGCGTCAACGCGTCCGCCACACGAAGGCAGGCGGAAGCGTCCCCGCGCACAGTACAAAAGTGCGCGCAAACAACAAACACGTATATACAGCTACGATGAATGCCCCATTTGTCGCAGCACTGATCGTGGGACACCGCAGAAGGAGGAGAATAGCCAGGGCACGCATTTTCGCACCACGGACAAGCCTTTTTGGGATGCCTGACGACCAGGTCTATGGCAGGTATAGGTTTCCACCCCACATCATCCTAGACCTGGTCAGGGAGTGGGAAGATGACCTTACATCCCCCACCCTTTGCTCCCAAGCATTGAGCCCCTTGGAGAAGCTGCTCAATGTCCTGCATTTTTTGGCCACTGGGTCATTTCAGCGGACTACTGCCATAGTGGGGGGTCTCACAGGCCACGCAGTCACGCTGCCTACACCAGGTACTGGCAATCATGACAGCGCGCCCCTCAGTCCGCAGGCACATATACATGCCCAGAACACCCACAGAAAGGCAGGCCGTTGTCCTGGATTTTTTCAGGGTGGCACACTTCCCCAAAGTGCTCGGTGCCATAGATTGCACCCATGTGGCCCTACTGTCATGATGCCTACCTCCAAGGAGCCAGGTCTGACCCAGCAACCCCAGAGGCAGGCATCATTCCCCCCAGGGAAGTGCCAGCGGGTCCAAGCTGGGGCCCTTTGGACACAGTCCTGGCGCCTTAGGCGCCAGGCTCATGTTGGACCCCTGTCCTGGCGCCTTAGGCGCCAGGCTCATAAAGCTAGACATGTGTTCAAGTGTTTTAATGTGCACTTACCTGATGCAGACCATGCTGCTACATCCAGGCCCTCTTGAGGCCTGAATGGAACTACTTTACCTGTGGGACTACTTCCACCTGGGTGTGGTCGGGGAAGGATACATACCTGATCGGTGGAAGGGTACATGCCTGGAACTTCTTCCAAAGCTATTTAAACCACGCCCGATCAGCAACTCACGCTTCGCGTTGTTCTGCTCCTCGCAGCTGGACGCTCACCGTGTCAGCTCCTGCATCTGGACTTCAGCCACGCCTGTCAGCATCCTGGGTCGCCTGCAAAAGGAGATAAGAAGGAATTGGAGAGAAAGAAGACCTTACCTGCTAAAGCTGCATCACGGGGACATCACACCGACGATCCTGAAAGGGAAGACATCATTTTAAAAGCATTTCGTTTCGACCGCTGCAGCGCTGCATTTCACTCACCTTTCCTGGGCGCCTCCATCTTCAGCAGCGATCATCCGGATCCGCACCCACTTCCCAGAGCCTAGAGAGAAAAGACAAGAAAACAAGGTTAGAGAAGGAAGGGAAAAAGGAAAAGCTCAGTTTCCTTCTAAGACTTACCTGTTGGGTCATTCCCATTTCATTTCGGGTCCTGCCGCTTCCAGGCATTCCGGACCCCGGCCCCAATGGGGAAAAAAGACAAAGACATTGAATGAGCGAATGCAAAGACATTACCTGAACGCTCATCCAGAACTTACACTTCGGGTCGGCGCCATATCTCCGGCATTCCGAACCCCGGCCCCTAAGGGGAAAAAGACATAAGCATTAGCGCTTGCTGCAATAAGACAATGAACATTATCATTAAGCTTGAACTTTTGAACTTGCAACAGAACTCTTACAGCGCCTCACCTGAATAGTCAAGCTTATATTGAACTCCCATCAAACCTCAATCCAGTGAAGTAACTGGGTTTCAACGCGCCCCTGCATCAGAAGCAGGATGGAGAGCTCATCCTTCCAAACCCTAAGGTGAGACTTCACGGGGAATCGTGGAAGGGTATCGAAGAGGGTTGGAAGGGAGTGGGAGGCTTGAGCATTATTCCGTCTGTAGGTAATACTCCTTTTTCACGCACAGGGGAATATTCCTTCGAGCCAGAAAAGCCAGAGTAGAGGGGCCCTTCCTGTCCATCATCAGAGTCCTGCGCTTCACCATTGAAGAAGCATCAGCACTCGAAGCCAGACCTGCGCCTCCGTGGGAATCAGGTGAGCGTGACACCTACGTCCACCTAGGGCCACTGAGCACATCTACCGAAACCGCAAGTACTGGCATTCCATCAATGTACAGGAGGTATGCGATGCAAAGGGAATAATCACCTCTGTCTATGCAAACTACCCTGGCTCCACCCATGACAGTTTCATATACAGAATGTCCGCCCTGAGCTGGGCCCTGGAAGCTGGGCAGCATGGCTACACATGGCTCCTAGGTGAGTACAAATGCCCTTGCACATGCATGCAAGTCACACACAGACAAAAACCCAAACCCTAATAATCTCAACTATTATCACCTCCCCAGGGGACAGTGCCTACCCTCTGAACAACCACATGATGACGCCAATCCGGAACCCCACCACACCACCCCAGGTAAGATACAACGCCGCCCATATTGCAACCAGGGCCATAGTGGAGCGCACATTCGGAGTGCTCAAGTCACGTTTCCGCTCCCTTGACCGCTCTGGCGGGCAACTACTCTATGCACCACCAGTAGTGTGCAGGATCATTGTGGCAGCATGTGTCCTGCACAATGTTGCAACACGGCAGGGCGTCCCGGTGGACATGGTGGTGCCCCCACATCCCCAACCACACGCACAGGCGCTGCCCATGGGAGGGGACAGGGCACGTGGCGAGGAAGCCTGGACCCAGCTTGTGGCCACATTGTTCACCTAAACTCCCACCCCTGCGGAGTGCACACAGGCCTGGCACATACCAGGTGACAATCGATGATGACAAAGAGACAGTCAACTGTCACAACCCTACCACCCTGAGATAGTTGCCATGGAAGTGCCACATCGTCTGCATCCCTAGCTACTTAAACACAAGCTATCCTGTGTGACCAAAAGGCACACATATGACATATGACATGATATGGCCTATACACAAGTATTTCAAGGTGCGATGAGGCAGGGAGGGGGGAACAAGGGAAGACAGACAACGGTACTACTAGGCCAGGTGTCATTTAGATAGTGCAAGTGCAGGTGTAGGGGGAAGGGAAAAGTGCAAGGGGAAGGGGACTGGGGTGGAGTGCAGTACAGGGGAAGTAGACCAAAAAACAAATACATAGGTCAGCTGGTGGCAACTGCAAAGGTAAGTGCAGACAAGTGCTGGGAAGGGGGGGCTGTAGGGATAGAGAGACAGTACCGCAGTGCAGGGGTTGCCAGGGAGGCAGTGCAAGTGGAGAGTGGCTGGGCCAGGGACCGAGGTCGGTGAGAGTGGCCCAATTGCAGATCCAGTGCAGTTCCAGTGAAGAATTCCGCAAGGGAGAGGCAGAGAGAAAGCAGAAGCAAAGAGGAAGGTCTTGAGGTTCTTCCCGAACCGGAGATGGTTCCCCTCAAGTTCAAGTGAGGCAGGAAGGCTGTTCCAGAGGGAGGGCCCTGCCGCAGAGAGAGATCTACCCCCAGCTAGTTGCTCTGAGAAGCGGATGACCCTGACATGCAAGGTGTGCATCACACACACCTGCAAAACAGGCCATGGCCATCACTGTTATGTCACTCAAACCCTCCCAAACCACAACATGACATGGCAAGCAATACCCATACACCAACACAGTAACAATAAGGTACACATTGCCATGTCCAAAATGTACAGTGGCATCAGACAATGATGCCTGACCTGGAATCAGATGAAATGACAGACCAACAACCTCCCACCCAAAATAAGTCATTTCCAAATGCATTACAAGAGTTGTAGACGTAACATAACAATGAATGCCTGTCTACATGCACATTGTGCATTGCAAAATCAACACTGCAGCTTCTGTGTGCTGTGTCCTACTCCTGCAACACACTGCTGAGCGCACAGCACAGTGAACTGCCATTGTGTGTGATGCACACCCTGAGCATCACATCTAAGCGACAGACCACATCAAAAAGCAAATTAGGCATGTACAGGATCCATAATTGGTCACAGAACATGTGCTGCAGGGACACAGTGGCCACCAGAAGGCAAACAGTGTACACGTGGATATGCAAGGGTGGGAGTACATGTAGTGCATCAGAGTGCAAGTGTGTGGGTCTGCAAGGACATGCACTCAACATATGGATGTGCACTCAAGTGACCATCAGTGTTCTCTACACATCACATGTGAACATTCACCATGTGTACACCCCAGCATGTCAAACCACAACTATCCCCTCGCACCTGAAAGGTAAACACAACACATGAACAGGCATTGATCAGCACAACACAACATGTACATAGGATACCACCATTACAATGTCAGAGTTCCCATCACACTGCAGGGCAAGGCAACTATCAACAACAACACCCCCTCCCTCACAAATGACCATGACCCACTGAACAACTGCACCTGGGTCATGGAGCCTTCAACCCTCAATTCCACCTGGCCACAGGATCACCTTTACCCTTCGTCACCATCTCCCACCTTGTGTGTAAAAAGGTGCCTGCATCCTCAGAATCCACACTCATTTCCAAAATCACAAAATCCAAGGCATAAAAATGAACCCGAACACCCTCCAGTAGATGACTTGACGTAGCAGTACCTCACAAAGGCCAAGTACTACCACAATGATGCAACAACCAAGGTAGCACAGTAAAACAATGTCACAACAGGATGTGAACCATGTGTGGTACATAACATAGGATGATGCACCATGAACGGTGTACTGTCACAGGTCCCGTGTACAGGCGCGGGAGTGTCACGAAACAACCACCCCCACCGTGTCCCGGGTGCCTGCAAGGTCAAACTCACACAGGCCCCTGAGACCCTGGTGGGGAAGGAGGTTCAGGGATATGCAGTCAGGACAGGTGTTGGGACACTAGATAACTGGAATGAGTGGCAGGAGAGGGGAGGAGGAATGACACATGAAAGTAGGTAATGCATGAAAATGTACTACCTGCATGAACACATACACAATCCAAACAAACTTGGACATCATTGTCATGGCCTTCTGTAGTCCAGGCTTAGGAGTGGTATGAACCAACCACCCCCTCTAGGGTTTTGGCGCCTGCAAGTTCGGGGCTTACACAGGCATCCGCAACCCCAGCGGGGAAAGAGGGTTAGGGAACGTTGCTTGGATAGGTACGGGAAGCAGGAACACCGGGTAGAGGGTACAGGGTTCAACATTGCAAAGGATTCCGGGTGATTAGGGGGAAAAAACATACCAAATTGAATCACACATACATCCATGCATTAGTGCACCCCCCAGCAAGCCTATGCAGAGCAGTTTGAAAGAAAAACAACAAGACACTTAGCTCTGGTTTTGAGTACTGGCCTCCTGCCTGCGCACTCTCAGGTCCGGTTACAGGAGCACTGCAATGCTGCAAAGAGAGCCACAGTCAATAACCTGTACGTGCCAATTGCACAAAAACACACCACCAAACATGCCCCATAGCAACAAACTACTCTACAAACAGACAATCTGGTGTAGATGCTTCGTACCCATATATAACCTTACCCATGTGACGGGTCATACACAGTCAATGCAGTAAGTCAGCCGCCGGTGGGTGCGTGGCAAATGGAACACAAATGTGTCACAATTCACACAACATGCAATGTTCCCTGGGTAAGCAGACAGACCCATATAGCAAGCCATGACTTCAGAGCAAGTTGCGTACCACCATGACCGAAAAACAAGGTTGGCAGTGCATTAATCAAAATGTACATGGAAATGAAATGCACTGCACCCGAGTATGTCCCTTGCTGTATGTCCCTGTGAGCTGCCCCTTTCCATGTCTCGGAAGGCTACATGGTTGATACAAGTGCCTCAATGGACCTTGGTGTACCGGAGGGCATGTGCCACTGCCCCTGCAGGTGTCCCAGACACCCTTACAATCAACAGCCATCAGTCCACCAACACATCTGAGCTGCATTGTGTGCTTCAACACCAATATTCGTCCAAGCTCACCCTCAGTGCTGTGACTAAGCCTGCATGTGCAACTCGCCTGGTGCAAGCTTTGCTGTGTTGTGGCCCCCCTGTGCTGCTCACCTTGCCTGGAGTTCCTTGGAACACATCAGCAGTTCTAGGATGTAGGTCTGCAATCCCTGTGCCTCTGCTTGTGCACACATGTGCATGTGGGCACCAACAAACGTGTCCAGAATTCCGTCGTTCAATGGGCCATGTCTGCTGGCAAAGGTGCTCTGGAGGCTCATCCCCCTGCAGAAAGGGCATGAAACACATGATTAATGCTTCAAAGTCATCTGTGTGTGTCTCTTCCGGCATCTCATTACTTGACCATGTCAGAGAGTCACATCAGAAATCACACCATCAGTCTATCTACAGCATGAATTGCAACAAGCACGTATACAGTAAAGATAAGAAACATACTACACAATGCATAGCAATTAATGTACACATTAATCATGAAACACCCCATCTAGCAAAAGCTGAACAGTGGACAATAACACCAAAATCATCCCCACTAGGGGTGTAAACACAAGTCACACAGCACCAGACATGCCACAGATATGGCAGTCCAAAGCCCTTGTGTAAAAGTTTGTGACACCGAACCATCCTTGCGAGCCCATGGATAAGGGAGGCAGGAGTGGCATATGTGAGTCAAGGACCCCAAGCAGCAAACACATACACAAACAAGCCTGAAGGGCCCAGCTGGAACAGACAGTGGATGCCTTCAAAAGCCACAAAGCACTGCACCGTCACATGAAAGCACAATAGACAATCAATTTTAAACTATAGTAACTATTAACTAATTACACTAACTATGGAAAACCTACATTACCTAATTAAACTAACTATCAAACAGAAACTTAACTAACTAAACTAAAAGAAAAATCAAAAATGGCCACATACGACCCGGGGGGGAGGGGAGGCACCCAGGAGGGGGGAGGTACAGGGTGCTGCTCAACATCCACATGCGATGATGCTGAGCCAAAAAAAAAACCTCCATGGGCTCAACGCCTGCACAGCCCGACCTATGTGGGAGATAGATGGTCGTCCGAGTCTGGCTCATCCTGTAAAGGAGGACGTGGCACAGTAGCCTGGCCACGCCTAGCCGCAGCTTGCCCCTCATCGGCAGCAAGTCTGCCGGACGGGTGAGCCTGGTTCTGTGTGGCGATGTGACGTAGGTCTGCATGCAGAACCTCACGTGATACACGTGCTTCCTCTTGCAAGGTAGCACGTGTAACACGGAGTTCCTCCTGCAAGGCCTGGCTGGACAACCGCTGCACCTCCCGGCAAGCATGTAGCTCAGCCGAGATGGTACGCTCAAGCTGTGCAAACCTCTCCTCTGCCTGCTGCCTCTGGGACATCATAAGGACACCCAGAGTGGATCTGAGGGAAGCATACTCCTGCCTCAGGGCATCCATGTGCGCCTCTGCGTGAGCAGCAATTGCTTGATGCAGAGACGACATTTCAGCCTGGCGTGCCCTGTCTGAGGCCGCCATGCCCAGCCTGAGCGAGCGGGCTGTGGACCGTGCCGCCTGCTGCTGGAGAAGCACCTGCCTAGCAGGGGGGGGCACAGATCGGGCCACACGCTCCATGCTCTCAGCGATGTTCTCCATTGCTGCCCCCTGCCGTTCTGAATTGGCAGTCATGTCTTGCTCCTACTCAGTATACTGCGGTTGCGCGCGGCGACCGCATTGCCGGGCTTGACCCCTGCGGGACCCAAGGACCGGGGGTCCTCACTGTGTTGGCACCGCCCGCAGCTGCACGACTACATGCCCCCGTCAACGTGATGTCCCAGGCACATCAGTGACTGGTGTGGAGGGTGACCCTGCATCCCGATCCACCACGGGCAGAGGAACCAAGACTGTCTGATCCCTCAGTGCAGGTGTCGCAGACAGAGGAGTGTCCACATCAGAATCACTCACCCCTGACACATAGACTTGATGCTCATCCAACTCAACATGGACGTCAGAGTCGTCATCAAGGCTGGACTCATAGGCAGCCAGAGACAAGATGAACTGTAGCACTTGGGGGTTTTCGGGGCCTACCACCCCACGACCCCCACCAGTGCCGGGTTGATGTAGTGGTAACAACCCTGTGTCTGGCATGACAACACCATCCTCCGCCTCCATTGCGTCATCACCTGAAAAATAGAGAGAAAAAAAGTCACTACACATGTCAGAAGCACACAACACACACACACCGACAGCAAACGCATCAGGCAGACATGTGACACACAACATATAACCTGCCATGCATGCTGGGTCAACTTTGAATTGCTTCTGTGATCAGACCTGTTGAAAGGTGGCAGTTTCCATAGAAGTGGGTCTATGCAGTGCAGAAAATGTGTACGCCACTCACTACCTACATGTACAAGGACTCCATGGTGTGTGCCAGGAAATGTGAAGGCAGTGCAATGTCAAATTCAGACATCACATGCATTGTGCATTCAATGTGTACCATATCTAGAAGCCAAGCACCCCTCCACCCCAGTACCAAAGCAGGGATGCCTAGCATGGTATCAAAAGGCTGACCATACACCTGTGTATTGACAGGCAGTGTTGACTGGCATCAACAGCTGAATGTGATTCAAGTGACAACACTGCAAATGATGCTGGGACAGTAAGCAGGACACATGATGAAAACTCTGGATTCCGCCCATGTGTGAAGAAGACACAACAACAGTTGGACAGAGTCATTGGACATTGAACAGGCTGAGGCCTGTGAGCCACACAGATTGTCAGACCCTAAACATGTGTGCAACGCAAGACTGAGCCACAGTTGACATGGGAAGGCTGATGAGATGGCAGGCAATGTATGTAACCAAGGACTTGTATTACAGTGATCATCCAGTCAAGGACACATAGGGGCATGCGTGCAATGCACATGGAGCATGAATGGGCACTCATTACCCTGCGGGACATCTGACCTATGCACAGTACAAGTGAGATACCCTGCATCAAGTACTAAGGCTGTACCACATGGCATATGTTTGGCAGATTCTACGCTGGAAGTTAGCATCTACACAGGACGCATGAACAAGAAAGTACACATTGGCAAGATTGAAGAACACCAGTGCAAAGGTGGAACTGGGGTGCAGAGTGGCGGAGGAGGGGCAAGGGAGCATGCCTACATGGAGTCCCCGCATGCAGGCAGAGGAGACATGCATGACGGGAGCCTTGCATTACTTACACATCAGAACCATGTACACGTCACATGTAGCGGCAATCATGCACAACACATCCCACAAGTGAAACACACACGTCCTCAACAAACACGCATCAACACTCACTGGACTGGGCATCAAAGTCCAGCATCTCTCCCACTCCTTCGACCAATTCAGGTGGTATGAACTCCGCAACGAGTGCCTCATGCGGAGTGAGCTCTTCCTCCTCTGGTGCAGGCCCACCGCCAGTCACCAGAGTCAAGTTGTAATTAGAGGCACGCTTAGCCTTAGTGCTGCGTTTGATGTCATTCCAACGCTTTTTGCACTCTTGCGCCATGCGCACCTCATGGCCGAATTAACTGACATGTTCCGCAACATGCTTCCAGTGGGTGTCACATTGGGCAGCCGTAGTCTGACTATTGGCACCCACTAGCATGTCACGGCTGTGGCCCCGCACGTAGTCCACGAAGAAGTCCAGTTCCTGCTTACAGAAAGGCTTCTTCCTCGACGTGCAGGAGGTCGTGGCTGTGTGTGGGGTCCCAGCCTGTGCTGCAGGTGCAACCTTCCTCCTCTTGGACTGTGGCGCAGATCCTGGCTGGCTAATGCCACCCTGACCAGTATGGCCAGTGGGTTCGGTGGATTGAGCCAAGGGAGTGGCAGGTGGAGGGATGACCAAAGGCCTGACTTGTGTCACTGGCAGCTGGGTGCCCACTAATGGACCCTGCGCAGCAACATCAGCTGTGGCAGGGTCATTGACCGCAACGGTCCTGGTTGGCAGACTCACAACCGGGGTGCTGTTGGGTGCATCTGCCCCTGCACTTGCCAACACCCTGCTGTTCGGGGCAGCAGATGACATGACTGCCCCAGGGACACGTGTCTTGGTCTGAGCAGCCCGGCCTGCCCCTATGGTTTCCCCCCTGGCCTGTTGGAGATCTACCAAGGGCTCTTCAAGTGCCAACGCAGCCTGCGCTGGCAGACCCCGAGCCTGGGTGGCGGTGTCCACAGCTGCACCTGCAGCTACCACTACCCTTCGGCCCGTGGCAGTCGATGGAACGGACTGCCGGGTCACACGGGCGCCAGTGCCAGATGCAGAAGCTGCATCCCCCAGAACCACAGGGGGTGGTGGCATGACTGCACCGACACATGGCACAACATTGTGCTCAAGTGGCGCACCCCTGCCTCTTCCCCCTCTGTGGCCACCCTGGATACCCTGGAGTCCCCCTACTCCCTGGTCACCACGGCCACATCCCCGACCACGCCCGCCACGAGGAGGATGCCCAGCTGAGGCGCCCCTCACCTTTGGTGGCCTCCCAACCCTGGCACAGATGTAGTAGTGCCGGCACAGATGGAGTGGTGCCAATGGGAGGTGTACACCACAATTGACCTGGGCAATTGGGGTGAAGGGGGTGGGAAGCAAGATGTTAACAGCCCCCCTGCACCTGCAAGGCTGTATGTGACCCCGGTGATGTAGTGACGGGTCACACAATGCTCTGGCACCCCAAAACTGCAGTATAACCGTGCACGCAACCCTGCAGCCTACGTGCGTGGATTCAACCTCCCGCAGTACGCGGTGGCACCCAGTAACACGAATAACGCGTACGCGTGGGACACGCAGGCTACTATGATATTGAAAATGGGTGCGATACACAGGGGCACCCGCAGTGGGAAAAAGAGCGTGTGCGACTCACCGTCTGACTAGCACGATGCAGAAAAACACGCGTAGCCAATACCCCCGCCAAAAGAAGAGATACGTCCTTGATAGCTGTGAAGTTGTGATGGTGCGCGAAACAGGAAGCAGCAACACACGTCGGTCTCCACGAAAGGCACGTACAGCGAACTGCTGGGCCTGCTCACCTTTAACCCGTGCTGAGGGAAACGCACGCGCGCGTCACCTCACTTACGCGCATGGGCCCTTTCCTCGTATTACACGCGGATGTGCAGTTTTTCACGCGCGCTGAAATGCCCATGCACGCCTGTGCGCGTCACGTCACAGGGGCGCTTGCGCTTGAGGGGCCTTCTGTCCAATGAAATTGCGTATGCGTGCAGACGCGCTTACGCGCTAATGGCCTTTCCTCGAATTACACGCTGACGTGCCGAATTTTCATGTGCCAAATCACTCCGTATCAAGCTGGCCACGCGTAAGCACACGGAAGACCATGCTCCTGCCCAGAAGGCCGAACTACTGCCCCCCAGAGCCCCGAGCACGCTCCCACCTGCCATCTGCTGCTGCCTGACTGCCTGCTGCCCACGTTCCTGCCATTTGCTGCCTGCACATCAGCCAGGGGTGCTGTTGCTGTGACCACCCCTGCTGGAACCGAAGACTCCCGGCTGGGATTCCATCGCTCCACAGCCCAGCCCCAGGACCCAGTTGCCCACCCACTCCTGCCTCTGGGGTTGTCATGTCGGGCACTGCAACATCTGGCACCACTGACAACCCCAGGCCGGAGAGGCAGAGGGGCACCAGCTTCAGTGCCAGGGAAGTTGGTGTCCTGGTGGAGCAAGTCCTGGGGCAATATGATGCCCTCTTCGGAAGTTCCCGCGCCGACAAGGAAGGACGGACTCGGATCTGGACTGACATCGTGACTGCCATCAACGCGGAGGGGGTGATAGTCCGCGACTTCCAACATGTCAAGAAGCGCTGGGAGGACTTCAGGTCCAGGACCCTGAAAAAGACCTGCCGCCTCTTGAAGGCAGTGGATGCCAAGGGGCGCCGGGGCCACTTGTCGGAAGATCAGATGAGGGTCCTGGAACGCATATCCCCAGCGCTCCACGTCCAGGTCCTTGAGAGGCAGACCCGTCTGGAGTCGAGCGGTAAGTGTACATGCATCCTGATTGTGAGCTGTGCTTGTGGTGATGTTTCAGTAGTGTGCAGGTTGCACATCTGTTTGTATGGGGTTGAGTATGGGTGGGGGTGTACAGGGCCGTGGGGCTAATACATGCGAGGGCTGTAATGTGTGAGACATGGATGGTGCTTGTGTGTGTAGGCTTGCATGCCAAATGCAGTTGTGTGGGCACACATGTTTGGATGAATGTGTATGTAAGTAGACATGTCCATGATGTCACGCATGTATGTTGTTTTCAGCTGCATGTATCAGCACTGTGTACATGTGCATTTGTGTGTATTTGACAAGGGTGCTACAGTGATGCAACATGGATGCATGTGACAGCGGGATGTGGAAGCCTGATTGGCAGATGTGACATGGATGCCCATCTGAACACTGCGACACTTGGCAGAGGTGTACACATGCATGCAAGTGTGGTGGTGTGTGTACATGTGTGGTGCACTTCCTGTGTTGCATATGATGTCTGGCTCAGCTTTGCCTGCTCATGCTGTTGTATGTGTATGGATGGTGCTGGCAGTTGCGATATGGCTGTGGTATGGCTCATGTGTGCGAGTTGAAATGACATGTGTGTTGGGGATTGTGATGGCATGTCTGAGGTTTGCCAATGCCACTCATGTACAACTGTCATGTGTGTATGTGTCCATTGTACAGTGCCCTGATGCCTGTGTTTTATTTCTCCCTGTCTGCAGCGTCAACTGATGAAGAGGGCGGAGAAGGTGCTGTGGAGCACAGCGGCGGGGATCCCACCGCCAGCCGGAGACGCAAGGCCCGGCTCCCCTCCCATGTTGTCATCTCGTCGGGGAGTGAGGAGTCCGGTGCCGCGTCCCAGGCCGCAGCTGCCGGGGGGAGGTCCAAGAGGCGGAGGTTGGAGTTGGACTCCTTGGCAGCAGAAGGGGCAGCTGGGACCCCACAGGGCCCAACGGGGGAAGATGGCACAGAGTCATCCAGGTTGGTGGGGGGTTTGGTGGAGGAGGAGGCCGTGCAAGCAACAGAGACGGGGTCTGGAGGTGGGGATCCCACTGGTGCTAGTGGTGCAGTGCAGGACCAGGGACAGGAGGCAGCACAGGCCGCCGCGGAGGTGCCTGTGTGCAATCCTGTCCCTGATCATGCCCTGCATCATCTTGCACCAGCAGGGATGCCTACGTCCAGACCCGTTTTCAGGCAGGGGATGAGCAAACCACAACTGGCCTTCCTCTGCCTGCGGACGTGGCTATCCGGGTCCGGGTTGAGCCTGTCCTGACTGGTGTGGCGTTGCGTCAACGGGCCATGCGAGGTGACCTGCAGTCTTTTCATGAGGAGACTGCACGTCATCTCGAATGGCTCGTTGACCACGTCAGCCTACTGGGACAGGTCACCCAGGCCGGATTGCTCCGTCTGATGGGGCTTGGTACGACCCCCTCCTCAGCTGGACCTCTGTGCCATCTTCCCACCCATCAGTCACCTGGGTGCCCTGTGGAGCTGCCTCTGACGGTGCGGCCAGGCTGGTGGAGGAGGCATCCCTGCCACAGTCGGGAGTTGGACGTCCAGCAGGGGTGGCCACATCTACGACTGCACCCCAGCCGGCGGAGGATGTGCAGGCAGCAGGAGGCAGTGCACGGGCAGAGGCACAGCAGCAGCAGCAACGTGGTGGGAGCCATGAAGGCTCGGGGCCTTCAACATCGGAGGGGCAGGCATCGGCCGGAGGGCAGGAGGACCCAGGACAGAGAGTGTCTTCCGTGTGGCAGCGGTTGGGCCACGCCATAGATGCGGAGCGGCAGCGGGCGGAAGAGGCACGGCTCACAATGGTCAGGGCGGAGAACTCCATGCGGAGGGCCCTGAGGCGGGCCGAGTGCCTCGAGGCAATCCGCAGGGGGTTGGAGGTGGACACGTCGACGGCCCTGCGGACCCTCGGGGCCATGGAGGAGGACCGCCTCCGGGACATTGAGCAGGAGTTCGATGATGCCCTGTCCCGGGACATCCAAAAGTGAGCCGTCAGACTAGCCCGCTGCCCTTGTACATAGTTATGTAGTTATTGTTAGGTTTCCTTTATTTTTTAATTTATTTTGGACCTTTTGGACATTGGCCACATTTTTGTATATAGTTTATTTTATTAGTTAGTGTTGTTAGATAGGTTTCATTTCTTTTGTTGGGATAATGGATCCTGGCTTATTCGTCTGTACATAGTTCACTGTTGGATTTTATTTTTCTTTCACAATTTACCCATGGAGCAATGGCTTTCAATTATTATTTCCCATTGGATTTTCTTTTGTGGACTGTGACTTTGGACACCATTACTTTGGATTATGATTTTTGGTTTTGCTTTTTTTCACGGACATGCTTCTTTTCATTTTTGTACATTCCCATTTCTGTTTCTTTATTTTTGAATCTATTTATGTTTCCTTTAATACATATTTTTTTATCGAACTTCAATGTGTAGTATCATCTCATTGGTTTCATGCATATCATGATATGGGTTTTGAGATTCACTGACACCCATTGGGTGTATGTGGGGACATGTGTTTGTTTCGAAACTTGCAATTGGTGTTCTGTCATGTAATTGCCATTTCTGACTGGGTGGATGCAATACTCGGGTGGATGTTTTGCATTTGGAGGCTGACCATAGGGACCAGGGATCTAGATTGTGATGACATGTTGGCTGGGGAACATGAGTTGGGGCCTGCTGGCAGGTGCCCCACAGTGCTGGGGGGTGGGGGTGGTGGGGAACATGAGTTGGACATGGGTGGGGGCCTGGTGGAGGCTGCCCCTGCACTGCTGGGGGGTGGGGGTGGTGGGGACATGAGTTGGACATGGGTGGGGGCCTGGTGGAGGCTGCCCCTGCACTGCTGGTGGGTGGGGGTGGTGTTGACATGAGTTGGACATGGGTGGGGGCCTGGTGGAGGGTGCCCCTGCACTGCTGGGGGGTGGGGGTGGTGGGAGACATGGGTGGGGGCCTGGTGGATGGTGCCCCTGCACTGCTGGGGGGTGGGGTTGGTGGGGACATGAGTTGGACATGGGTGGGGGCCTTGTGGAGGGTGCCCCTGCACTGCTGGGGGGTGGGGGTGGTGGGAGACATGGGTGGGGGCCTGGTGGAGGGTGCCCCTGCACTGCTGGGGGTGGGGGTGGTGGGAGACATGGGTGGGGGCCTGGTGGAGGGTGCCCCTGCACTGCTGGTGGGTGGGGGTGGTGGGAGACATGGGTGGGGGCCTGGTGGAGGGTGCCCCTGCACTGCTGGGGGGTGGGGTTGGTGGGAGACATGGGTGGGGACCTGGTGGAGGCTGCCCCTGCACTGCTGGGGGTGGGGGTGGTGGGGACATGACTTGGACATGGGTGGGGGCCTGGTGGAGGGTGCCCCTGCACTGCTGGGGGGTGGGGGTGATGGGAGACATGGGTGGAGGCCTGGTGGAGGGTGCCCCTGCACTGCTGGGGGTGGGGGTGGTGGGAGACATGGGTGGGGGCCTGGTGGAGGGTGCCCCTGCACTGCTGGGGGTGGGGGTGGTGGGAGACATGGGTGGGGGCCTGGTGGAGGCTGCCCCTGCACTGCTGGGGGGTGGGGGTGGTGGGGACATGAGTTGGACATGGGTGGGGGCCTGGTGGAGGGTGCCCCTGCGCTGCTGGGGGGTGGGGGTGGTGGGAGACATGGGTGGGGGCCTGGTGGAGGGTGCCCCTGCACTGCTGGGGGGTGGGGGTGGTGGGGAACATGAGTTGGACATGGGTGGGGCCTGGTGGAGGGTGCCCCTGCACTGCTGGGGGTGGGGGTGGTGGGAGGCATGGGTGGGGGCCTGGTGGAGGGTGCCCCTGCACTGCTGGGGGGGTGGGGGTGGTGGGAGAGATGGGTGGGGGCCTGGTGGAGGGTGCCCCTGCACTGCTGGGGGTGGGGTGGTGGGAGACATGGTTGGGGGCCTGGTGGAGGGTGCCCCTGCACTGCTGGGGGGTGGGGGTGGTGGGGACATGAGTTGGACATGGGTGGGGGCCTGGTGGAGGGTGCCCCTGCACTGCTGGGGGGTGGGGGTGGTGGGGAACATGAGTTGGACATGGGTGGGGGCCTGCTGGCAGGTGCCCCACAGTGCTGGGGGGTGGAGGTGGTGGGGAACATGAGTTGGACATGGGTGGGGGCCTGCTGGCAGGTGCCCCACAGTGCTGGGGGGTGGGGGTGGTGGGGAACATGGGTTGGACATGGGTGTGGGCCTGCTGGCAGGTGCCCCACAGTGCTGGGGGGTGGGGGTGTTGGGGAACATGAGTTGGACATGGGTGGGGGCCTGCTGGCAGGTGCCCCACAGTGCTGGGGGGTGAGGGTCATGGGGACATGAGTTGGACATGGGTGGGGGCCTGGTGGAGGCTGCCCCTGCACTGCTGGGGGGTGGGGGTGGTGGGAGACATGGGTGGGGGCCTGGTGGAGGGTGCCCCTGCACTGCTGGGGGGTGGGGGTGGTGGGAGACATGGGTGGGGGCCTGGTGGAGGGTGCCCCTGCACTGCCGGGGGGTGGGGGTGGTGGGAGACATGGGTGGGGGCCTGGTGGAGGGTGCCCCTGCACTGCTGGGGGGTGGGGGTGGTGGGAGACATGGGTGGGGGCCTGGTGGAGGGTGCCCCTGCACTGCTGGGAGGTGGGAGTGGTGGGGACATGAGTTGGACATGGGTGGGGGCTTGGTGGGGGGTGCCCCTGCACTGCTGGGGGGTGGGGGTGGTGGGAGACATGGGTGGGGGCCTGGTGGAGGCTGCCCCTGCACTGCTGGGGGGTGGGGGTGGTGGGAGACATGGGTGGGGGCCTAGTGGAGGGTGCCCCTGCACTGCTGGGGGGTGGGGGTGGTGGGAGACATGGGTGGGGGCCTGGTGGAGGGTGCCCCTGCACTGCTGGGGGGTGGGGGTGGTGGGGAACATGAATTGGACATGGGTGGGGGCCTGCTGGCAGGTGCCCCACAGTGCTGGGGGGTGGGGGTGGTGGGGACATGAGTTTGACATGGGTGTGGGCCTGCTGGCAGGTGCCCCACAGTGCTGGGGGGTGGGGGTGTTGGGGAACATGAGTTGGACATGGGTGGGGGCCTGCTGGCAGGTGCCCCACAGTGCTGGGGGGTGAGGGTCATGGGGACATGAGTTGGACATGGGTGGGGGCCTGGTGGAGGCTGCCCCTGCACTGCTGGGGGGTGGGGGTGGTGGGAGACATGGGTGGGGGCCTGGTGGAGGGTGCCCCTGCACTGCTGGGGGGTGGGGGTGGTGGGAGACATGGGTGGGGGCCTGGTGGAGGGTGCCCCTGCACTGCCGGGGGGTGGGGGTGGTGGGAGACATGGGTGGGGGCCTGGTGGAGGGTGCCCCTGCACTGCTGGGGGGTGGGGGTGGTGGGAGACATGGGTGGGGGCCTGGTGGAGGGTGCCCCTGCACTGCTGGGAGGTGGGAGTGGTGGGGACATGAGTTGGACATGGGTGGGGGCTTGGTGGGGGGTGCCCCTGCACTGCTGGGGGGTGGGGGTGGTGGGAGACATGGGTGGGGGCCTGGTGGAGGCTGCCCCTGCACTGCTGGGGAGTGGGGGTGGTGGGAGACATGGGTGGGGGCCTAGTGGAGGGTGCCCCTGCACTGCTGGGGGGTGGGGGTGGTGGGAGACATGGGTGGGGGCCTGGTGGAGGGTGCCCCTGCACTGCTGGGGGGTGGGGGTGGTGGGGAACATGAATTGGACATGGGTGGGGGCCTGCTGGCAGGTGCCCCACAGTGCTGGGGGGTGGGGGTGGTGGGGACATGAGTTGGACATGGGTGGGGGCCTGGTGGAGGCTGCCCCTGTACTGCTGGGGGTGGGGGTGGTGGGAGACATGGGTGGGGGCCTGGTGGAGGGTGCCCCTGGTGGCTGGGGGTGCAGGGGGACATGCGTTGGTGGGCAGTAGTGCAAGTTGACATGTGGGTTGGCTGGGGGGCATGGCCATGGTGGATGGGGTGCCTGCAGGACATGTGCAGGGTAGGCCCCTATGGTGTGAGCCACCTGCAGGGGCCGTGGAGGGTGTAGAGGGAACACCTGGGAGGACCCACACGTGCAATTCATGTGTGGTGCTCCCTGCGCACCCCTGTAATACACGTACCCTGATGGAATCGCGTGTGATACTTTCCGCGCACCCCTGATATGCACGTACCCTGCTGATATCGCACCCCAAGATACACATAGCCAGGAGATTTGCGTGTGTAACTTCCCGTGCACCCCGAAATACACGTAGCCAGGAGATTCGCGTGTGAAACTTCCCGCACACCCCGAAATACACGTAGCCAGGACATTTGCGTGTGGAACTTTCTGCGCA
This sequence comes from Ambystoma mexicanum, assembly GCF_040938575.1. Classification (NCBI taxonomy): domain Eukaryota; kingdom Metazoa; phylum Chordata; class Amphibia; order Caudata; family Ambystomatidae; genus Ambystoma; species Ambystoma mexicanum. The sequence goes on along the minus strand of NC_090921.1, from coordinate 1,340,550,575 downwards.
CCCCTGGAATACACGTACCCTGCTGATATCGCGTGTGAAACTTCCCGCGCACCCCTGGAATACACGTACCCTTCTGATATCGCGTGTGAAACTTCCCGCACACCCCGAAATACACGTAGCCAGGACATTCACGTGTGGAACTTCCCGCGCATCCCTGATATACACGTACCCTGCTGAATTCACATATGAAAATTCCCGCGCACCCCTGATGTACACGTACCCTGATGGAATCGCGTGTGGAACTTCAAGCGCACCCCTGTAATACACGTACCCTGCTGAAATCGCGTGTGGAACTTCCCGCGCACCCCTGAAATACACGTACCCTGCTAAAATCGCGTGTGGAACTTCCCGCGCACCCATGAAATACACGTACCCTGATGGAATCGCGTGTGGAACTTCCCGCGCACCCCAGAGATACACGTAGCCCGCTTGCAATGCTGGTACAGGGTTAGCGCAGCCCTTTGCGCTGGATTGGGGATTTTGATGGCTTTTCCCTGCGCGAGAGGCGTTCTTGGGGGCGTAACTGGCGCTGCTGCAGGGTCGCTGCGCCACTGTGCGCCACGGCTGGTTTTGGTAGCTGGAATCCATGAATACGCTGTGCGCGGAAATGGGTTTTGGCGCATGCGGCTGGCGCAGGGATTCGCACGCGCACACTGTGCGCCAGCCGCGTGCGCCACTTGTACACTGAATTCTGTGAATTACCCCCTTACTGGTGAACAGCTATATGGCTGTAGAAAAGAGTGATGTTGGCACCAATTGGCTTTCTGCATCAGGAGGTGGCTTCATGAAATGTACCAGATGTAAGATTTGCAAATATGCAAAAAACTGTAAAAGTTACACTCATCCAATTTTGAAACATCTGGTTTACATAAAAAGCAAAATCACTTGCGAATCTGAACTGGTGGTTTATGTTTTGGTATGCTCGTGCCTTAAATGGTACGTAGGAAGTACCAAATGCAAATTGAAGGTACTCATCCTACAACACGTCAGAGCCATCATTAATAAAGACTGTACATATCCTATGGCCAAGCACTTTTCCAAATTCCACAATGGGGACCCAACAAGTCTTACATTTTTTGGTATATATAGGGTCATTTCAAGCCATAGAGGAAGTGACAATGAGAAAACCCTCCGACAAGAAGAGGCCAAATTTATTCTCGATTTTGAGAGTAAGACCCCTGTTGGCCATAATGTTGATGAGGAACTATACACCTTTTTGGGGACTTAATCATTGCATTATAGTAATAGAGTGCCCATCAAATATCCTTCATCATCAACGCAGAGGACCCTATATTATAATTCCTGATGTTTGGTTGTATGTCAAGGTTTTTTCTTTCTTTTCTCCCTCATTTAATGTTTGTAAAAAAAAATAATTTGTGGTGTATGGCTTCATATTCCATTCACTTTCTTATGGTAACTTGCAATATATGGTTGATCATGATCACAGGCTATTTGCACGTTGAATTGGTTAAAAAGGAAAATATACAGATTTGTAAAATATCTGTAACGCTCACCTGATTCCCGTAGAGGCGCCGGTCTTGACTGGGCGTATACCGTATCTGCAAAGGTGATGTGTAACACACGGCTGGCTCTTTGGGCTGGACCTCTGTGCACTGTATGTCTGACTTGAAGGGTAAGATGTCTGCAGATAGAAAATATGGGATTAAGGAACTGGGTTATTGAATGTCTCTCTCTTCTTCCCTTTCTCCTCTCCTGTAGAACCCCAAAGGTTAACGCTCTCACCTTAGGTAAGTGAACTCCGTGCTCTCCATCTGCCTCGGGGCAGGGTGCTGTAACCAGTTTCTTCACTGGATAAGGGGAGCAGGCCTCTTGACTTCAGAGGACTGCTGTCCGTTGTTTACTGCACGAACGGTATGTTTCGAGTAATTCTAATGTCTTTAAAGTCTTTAGTAATGATGTTTCTTGTTTTGCAGGGTTCCGGCGATGGCGGATGACGGGCTGAAGTGAGTTGACGATGGAGCCCGTGTGATGAATAGAAGCGCCTGGAAGCACGTAAGTAAGCGCTTGTTGCCTGCTTCACGATGCGCTCTAACTGTCTTTTTATTTTGCAGGTACAAGTTCGGAGCGGCTGCAGGGTGCCGGAATACCCACTGGGTTAGATGTGGAAAGGAGTAATGGCACGTGAGTATTAAAGTTCCCCAATGTCTTTAAACGCACCTTGTTTTGTCTTTCAGATGCGGGATGCAGCGCCGAAGGCCTCCGGAGCGTGCGAAGAGTTGGTAAGCTTTTGTCTTTCAGATGCCGGAATGCAGTGTGAAGACCTCCGGAGCGCACGAAGAGTAGGTAAGCCTTTGTCTTTCAGATGCCGGAATGCAGCGCGAGGCGTTGGTGACAGCCGATGGACCAGGTAAGTGAAGAGCTGTCACTGAAGACCGTAATGCTAACCTGTTCTTTCTTGTCTTTATAGGTGTTGCTGAAGACTGGATTCAGGATGGTAAGCCTTTTTCCTTAGGCCCAGGATCAGATGCAGAAGACACGATGAGCGTTCTGCTGCAGAGGATGCAGAATAACGCAAAGCAAGATTCATCCATCGGGTGTGGTTTAAATAGCCTCCTGTAGTGCTTAGGTGTCTCCTTCCACAGCCACGCCTAGGTAAGAAAAGAGTTCCTGCTTTCCAGAAGAGTTCCAGTGTTCTGAATCTAGGGAGTGGCTCCTGCCCCACCCAACAGGAAAAGTAGTTCCAAACAGAAGAGGATCAGAGGCTCATCTGGCAGGCAAGTAAGCAGCATGGTCTGCTGCAGGTAAGTCCACCCAAGCATTATGAGCCCGGCGCTTCCAGCGCTGGGACTGGGCATATTTATGAGCCTGGTGCCACTGGCGCCAGGACTGGGTCCAAAAGGTCCCAATTGGGACTGGTTGGCATTCGGAACCTGGGTTATGGATCTGCTTCCAAGGGAGTTGGGAAAACCCTGACCTTTTGGAAGCAGAGATCATGACAGTACCCCCCCTCAAGGCCCCTCCCAAACCGGGCTTCTCCGGGGATTTCGCTTGTCAGGAAATGTTCGGTGAAATCTTTTGATTAGGCGAGGAGCGTGGACATATTCAGCAGGTTCCCAGGATCTCTCTTGGGGGCCGTAGCCTTTCCAGTCAATTAGGTAAAATAGTTTAGATTTGGAGATCTTGGAGTCCAGAATGCTTTTGACTTCAAACTCGAGTTCTCCATCAACTAGGATAGGTTTTGGAGATTTAGTTAGTCGGGTTTGAGGTTGCACGGGTTTTAATAGAGAGACGTGGAAGACCGGATGTATCTTCATGTGCGGGGGCAAGTCCAACTTGACCGCTACTGGGTTTACTATGGTAGTGATGGAATAGGGACCAAGGTATCTTGGGTTGAATGTGCGTGGCCCTTTTAGAGGTAGATATTTGGTGGATAACCAGACTTGATCCCCTACTTGATATTGAGGGGCTTCCTTCCGATGTTGATCTGCTCCTTTCTTGTATTGTTCTTTAGCCCTTTGAAGGTGAGAAACAGCTTCCTTAAAGGCTTGGGTGATTGTAGAATGCAGGTAGTCTACTGCTGGTGTTTCAAGATCTTGGAGGGGATCCAACTCCGAGGTTCGAGGGTGACTGCCGTACAAAAGAAAAAACGGGGTTTTCCCAGTTCCCGAATGGACAGAGTTATTGTAGGCATATTCGGCTATCCAAAGGATGTCTTTCCAAGTTTTTTCAGTTTGTTGCAGCATGCAGCGTAAATACTGTTCCAGAGTTTGATTGGTCCTCTCGGTTTGTCCGTCGGTCTGAGGGTGGTGACTGGTCGATAGTCTCACATCAATTTGAGCCGACCGACAGCAACTTCGCCAAAAATGAGAAATAAATTGACTACCTCGATCCGAAATTAGAACCGAAGGAAAACCGTGCAGTCGGACGATGTTTTCGAGAAATTCTCGGGCCAGAGTTGCTGCTGTTGGCAAGCCTTTGAGCGGAATGAAATGCGCCATCTTGGAGAATAAGTCCACGATTACTAGAATCGTATTGTATCCGGAGCATGGAGGTAGATCGGTGATGAAGTCCATAGAAAGCGTATGCCAAGGGCGAGGTGGGATGTCAATAGGGCGTAAGAGGCCTGCTGGTCTTTCCTTTTGACTCTTGTTTTGGGCGCATACTCCACAGGACATTATAAAGTCTCTGATATCTTTTTTCCAAGACGGCCACCAGAAGTAGCGCTTGATCTTTTCTGAGGTCTTGGCCATACCGGGATGTCCTTCCATTAAAGAATCGTGATAACAAGAGATTACTTTTTTCTGTAAATCTGTGCTGGGTAGGTATAATCGTTCTTGGAAATACAATAAGTTGTCCTTTACTGCAAAGTCCTTTCCCTGCAGATGCCAATTCTGTATGTCTGCTGGAGTTACAAGTTGCCTGGCCTTATCCTTAACTTCCTCTATGGTTTCTGTGGCGATTACACCCAGAATTCTTTGTTCGGGAATGATTGGTACAGGTTTAGGGTTGATCAAGTGTTCTTCCACTCCCATCCGAGAAAGGGCATCAGCTTTACCGTTCTTTGTACCAGGTCGATAGGTAATTATGAAGTCAAACTCGGCAAAGAATAATGCCCAACGGAGTTGTCTAGAGGATTGGGCTTTTGCGGTTTTCAAATATTGCAGGTTTCGGTGATCCGTAATCACAGAAACGGTGTGTCGGGCCCCCAGCAGATAATGCTGCCAAGCCTTAAAGGCAGACTTAATAGCCAGAAGTTCCTTGTCAGTAATCGTGTAATTGATTTCAGGAGGCGAGAATTTGAGGGACCAAAATGCCACGGGATGCAACTGATTGGTTACCGGGTCCTTTTGTGATAGAACTGCCCCCATGGCAAGGCTTGAAGCATCAGTTTCCACGATGTAGGGGAGTTCGGGGCGAGGGTGTTTTAAGATTGGTGCAGGGATAAATTTAGTCTTCAAATCCTGGAAAGCTTGTTCCGCCTCGGTAGACCATTCAAAACGTTTGTTTTTCTTTAACAAGGCAGTGATGGGCTGGACTATTCGAGAGAATTCGGGGATAAACCTGCGGTAAAAGTTAGCGAAGCCTAACATGCTTTGCACACCTTTTACGGAGGATGGTGATGGCCATTTGAGAACTGCATCGACCTTCTTTGAATCCATACGCACTCCGCCAGGTGATAATATGAATCCCAAGAATTCAACTTCAGTCACGTTGAAAACACATTTTTCCAACTTAGCGAAAAGTTTGTGTTGACGCAATCTTTCGAGGACCATTTTCACGTGTTTCCGATGTTCAGATTCCGATGAAGAATAAACAAGGATGTCGTCAATGTAAACAACAACACACACATCTATGAGCTCTCTGAGGACATCGTTCATAAAATATTGAAAGGCGGCCGGGGCATTGCAAAGTCCGAAAGGGCATGACCTGATATTCAAATAGTCCATACTTGGTGCGGAAGGCCGTCTTCCATTCATCGCCCTCTTTTACTCGTACCAAGTGGTAAGCTCCTCTAAGATCCAGCTTTGTATATATGCATGCTTTTCTGACTTGGTCCAGGAGTTCAGGGATCAAAGGTAACGGATATCTATTCTTAACGGTGATCTGGTTCAGGGAGCGATAATCTATACAAGTTCTAAGGTCTCCTTCCTTTTTTGGAACGAAGAACAAAGCTGAAGAAGCAGGGGACTTGGAAGGACGAATAAACCCATTTGCCAGGTATTGATCCAGGTATTGTCGAAGGTGAAGGTTCTCAGGCTCGGTGAGGGCATAAATTCTACTACAAGGAGGAGTAGATCCAGGTATCAGGTCTATCTGGCAGTCATAAGACCTATGAGGAGGTAGAGAGTTAGCCTGATCCTTCCGGAAAACATCTTGGTATTCTAGGTATTCGGGAGGTAACTGGGGAGTCTCTGAAGAAATTGCTGCCAGTGCAACACCAGGTGGAGGGTGACAAGTAGAGACACATTCTGGAAACTGGACCGTTCTTGCTCGCCAATCGATCAGAGGATTGTGTTTCTCTAACCAAGGTATTCCTAGAATAATCTGAAACTGAGGGGCCTTGATCACATCGAACACGATCTTCTCATGGTGTCCATCTTGACTTACTAGCGTCACCTCTTGAGTGGTATGCGTTACTGGCCCGGAGGCTATCTCCGTACCATCCACCGTAGTAATGATGTCCTTTACAGCCTTGGGACAAAGAGTTAGATTCATCCTCAAAACCATTTCATGATCCACATAATTGCCGATGGCACCGCTGTCGACGTAAGCTTCAATTGCATGTAATCGATCCGGATTATCAGGGCTAATGAGGACCATAGGTATCACGAAATGCGAGGTCACGGAACTGGTTTTCACGCTCGGCAAGAGGACCTCTATTCTTGTCGGGCGAGGTCGTTTCCCTGCTCAGAGTTTGTAACTTTGGTAACTGCAGCTCCTACTGCCTTCTTGGCAGGTTTCACCGGACAGTCTCGAAGAAAGTTCCCTGAGTTTCCGCAATAAAGGCATAATTGCAACTGTTTTCTCCTTTCCCGCTCCTTTTGTGTTAGAGGACCTTTCAGACCCCCTATTTGCATGGGTTCCCCGGGGTCTACTCCTTTGGAAGGAGTTGGCGGTTTGGAAAATACTCGAGCATCAAACTTGGAACGATCGGCCTTCCTGTTCTGCAGTCTGTGATCTATTTGAACGACTAAGTCTATATAGTCCGAACAATCTTGTGGGGGATTCACTACTTGGGCTAACACATCTTTGAGCTCTCCACGTAGACCTCTATAAAACAGCGTAATCCTTTTGTCCTCAGGCCATTGAGTTTCCACTATCAGTCTGTTGAAAGACGCAATATAAGCCAAAAGGTCTTGATTACCTTGTCGCAACGAAAGAAGCTCATTGTCCAAGGCCTGCCCCTGTGAATGTCTTGCGAACAGTTTTTCCATACTGAGCTGAAAAGCTTGAAAATCATGGAGGACCGGATCATCTTGATTTACTAGAGGGATCGACCAGTCTGCCGCATTGCCACTAAGGTACGAAAGCACGAAAGCTACTTTAGCTTGATCAGTTGGAAAGGCTGCTGGCCGGCATAAGAAATGCAACCGGCACTGATTGATAAATACTGCAAACCTCTTTGGGTCACCAGAAAATCGTTCGGGCGGAGCCAGAGGTACATTCCCAGGTAGGTTGATCTGCACTGGATTCATAGAGGATGTAGAAGGAAGATTTCCCCCAGATGCGGGTAACGGGGTCTGTCCGGCTTGTGACTGTAGCAATTGTCTAGCGAGATCATCTATTCGCTCCTTGGAAATAATCAGTTCCCTTCTTAGAGCGTTCGTTTCCTGACGGGCTGCATGCACTTCTGCCCTTAGTTCCCCAAGTAACTGGGCTAGCTGGTCGGTATCCGAGGTTTCCATAGCGCCTGGACGGGAGTTTTGTGGTAGGCTTTGCGTTCTGTAACGCTCACCTGATTCCCGTAGAGGCGCCGGTCTTGACTGGGCGTATACCGTATCTGCAAAGGTGATGTGTAACACACGGCTGGCTCTTTGGGCTGGACCTCTGTGCACTGTATGTCTGACTTGAAGGGTAAGATGTCTGCAGATAGAAAATATGGGATTAAGGAACTGGGTTATTGAATGTCTCTCTCTTCTTCCCTTTCTCCTCTCCTGTAGAACCCCAAAGGTTAACGCTCTCACCTTAGGTAAGTGAACGCCGTGCTCTCCATCTGCCTCGGGGCAGGGTGCTGTAACCAGTTTCTTCACTGGATAAGGGGAGCAGGCCTCTTGACTTCAGAGGACTGCTGTCCGTTGTTTACTGCACGAACGGTAAGTTTCGAGTAATTCTAATGTCTTTAAAGTCTTTAGTAATGATGTTTCTTGTTTTGCAGGGTTCCGGCGATGGCGGATGACGGGCTGAAGTGAGTTGACGATGGAGCCCGTGTGATGAATAGAAGCGCCTGGAAGCACGTAAGTAAGCGCTTGTTGCCTGCTTCACGATGCGCTCTAACTGTCTTTTTATTTTGCAGGTACAAGTTCGGAGCGGCTGCAGGGTGCCGGAATACCCACTGGGTTAGATGTGGAAAGGAGTAATGGCACGTGAGTATTAAAGTTCCCCAATGTCTTTAAACGCACCTTGTTTTGTCTTTCAGATGCGGGATGCAGCGCCGAAGGCCTCCGGAGCGTGCGAAGAGTTGGTAAGCTTTTGTCTTTCAGATGCCGGAATGCAGTGTGAAGACCTCCGGAGCGCACGAAGAGTAGGTAAGCCTTTGTCTTTCAGATGCCGGAATGCAGCGCGAGGCGTTGGTGACAGCCGATGGACCAGGTAAGTGAAGAGCTGTCACTGAAGACCGTAATGCTAACCTGTTCTTTCTTGTCTTTATAGGTGTTGCTGAAGACTGGATTCAGGATGGTAAGCCTTTTTCCTTAGGCCCAGGATCAGATGCAGAAGACACGATGAGCGTTCTGCTGCAGAGGATGCAGAATAACGCAAAGCAAGATTCATCCATCGGGTGTGGTTTAAATAGCCTCCTGTAGTGCTTAGGTGTCTCCTTCCACAGCCACGCCTAGGTAAGAAAAGAGTTCCTGCTTTCCAGAAGAGTTCCAGTGTTCTGAATCTAGGGAGTGGCTCCTGCCCCACCCAACAGGAAAAGTAGTTCCAAACAGAAGAGGATCAGAGGCTCAACTGGCAGGCAAGTAAGCAGCATGGTCTGCTGCAGGTAAGTCCACCCAAGCATTATGAGCCCGGCGCTTCCAGCGCTGGGACTGGGCATATTTATGAGCCTGGTGCCACTGGCGCCAGGACTGGGTCCAAAAGGTCCCAATTGGGACTGGTTGGCATTCGGAACCTGGGTTATGGATCTGCTTCCAAGGGAGTTGGGAAAACCCTGACCTTTTGGAAGCAGAGATCATGACAATATCTGAACATTTATCAACTGTTGCATAACATATATGGCATTGTATAGAATACTTTTTAAGTTGTTTCTTTTACATCTAGTAGGATATATTTATTGCAAATATGTGTTGCTGTATCCATACCTGGGTTTTCCATTATGGGTCACACATGTATCATTGATCATAGGAAGGCACTATGCACTTTATATCATGTCAATGTTGCTTTATGAATGGGTAACATTCATGTATTATATGAATGTAACTTGTACTGTATTAGCATGAACTCATGAACCCAGCCATGGCTCTCCTTAGTATCGGAATGCACAATGCACTTGCACTTTATAGTTTGCAATTTTGCACTGACAAAGTAACTGTGACATAATATATAGCACTATGCCATATATGCGCAAATTTATCGAAGATTGTGATAAACTGTTCCAGTGCTGTTAAATAGCTTTTTTAATTGAATAAGGAGCCCTATATCTTTCCATGCACTGGTAATATATGTTTTAGAAAAGGAAATAGCTTGTTTTAAATGCACTATGCACTTTAAATATGACCTTTAGAAATGCGTATTACATTTCGTTACCATACAGCATCCTTGGTTATGCAATCAGTGGAACATGGGAGCCCTTTGAAACGTAACAGATAAAGCCCAAAACACACAGAGAAAAGGATGACGACTTTCTATCATGTCTTTTACAATGTAACAATGACAATAATATGTATGCCTTATTATGAACGTTGAAAATAATGCTTTCATTTTTTTAGCTAATCTTCTTCGTTTTCCGTGATATGGGTAAACCTGGCCTTGATAACCCAATCCAATATGGCTACCAACCATAGATTGACCTTCTTTGTAAGTTACCTCTTCTATGTTTATCACTATGGTGTGGTGCTGGGTTTAAAAACAAACTCCCATAGGGGGAGGCGTAACTGTGAGCAAGCCACTAGGTTGTGGCGAAACGCATCAGGCTGCCGTCTGGCTAATGATTTGACTAGGAAACTTTCCTTTTTAAGAAACTGCTATGAATTAAATAAAGGCTGTTCAAATGCACACAACCGGTGCAGTTTCTTTTTCAACTCGTGCCTTGAGATGAGGTAACTTGGAACCTCATGTTTAGAACTGGATGGTGAGGAGTGCAGCTCGAGGGAAAAGCGTTTTCTATGCTATTCTAAATGGAAATATATATATATATATATATATATATTTATTTTTATTAACATGCTCTATAACTATAGCAACAACAGTTTTTCAGCACAATACAAAAATATTAACATAGACCCCCCCACACTTCTTAGCAATCCAAAAATCTCCTTGCCAATTTCTTCCTCCTCCCACCCATTCATCCCACACATCATTAGATACCCTGCAACCCATCTAAAATCAGCATTAACTTCCTCCACAGAATAGTAAAATAAATAATACAGGCTTCATTATTGCCATTTAGAAGCATCATCCACAATGCACTGTCATCACACTCAGTTATTCATGCCTCTGCACATGCAGCAATCCTTAAGGGCTCAACAGCAACACAGCCCGTTAGGAGATGTTTGTCAGTTTTGATTTTAGTGTCTCCACAAAGCCTACAATAACGGAGTGACCGCGGTATATGGGACCAAACTCCAGTTTTTTCCAGGGACTTGACCATATTTATTTTGATCTTTAAATAGTCCCACCCCAAGGAATTTCCCACTAAGTTGTGGATGTAATTAGGGGGTAGGACACGTTGTAAAATGTATTCATGAAATTGAAAACACAACCTCTTCCCAGAGAGTTTGTGTTTCAGTTGTTCATGAACATTTTGAAAAATTGTGGTTTTCATATGCAATTTATGATATATGTAACTAGCACTCTCGCTCAACCCAATTGTCAGGGAATGCCAGTAATCCACCATGGCCATGATATTTCACCAAATTACTTTTAGGCATTAAGAAAGGCTTGGTTCTTTCGGCTTCTAATATGAACCAATTTAGAGAGCCACTTAGAGCTGAGCTCAGTGCCCTTTAGAAACGTGCGTGCAATTGATGGCTTCACACAGAATAACTCTGAGTCCAAATAACCGAACCAACTCAGAAAGATTGCAAAGTACTGTTTTATTAACAATTATCTAAAACAGGGAGTTACAACGAACATCAACGGACATACGCTTGATTTCTCTCTCTGATCTTTTCATAAAAACATGGTTATATACCCAAAATACGTCAGAGGTGACATCATAGTATGTGGCAAATAATGAAAAACCTACTGAGGATCGGGATAGGCTTAAGGGGAGCATCTAAGTATATTCTCTATATGAACTGGGATTGTGATTGGCTGCCCACTGTCAGGTGGACAACATATGACTACCTCTAAAACATGTAATCTTCAGAAACATTAGATACACAGTTTCTCTTTGGTTTTCAAACTATAAGGTCCTTCATTATGGGGACCACTACAAATGGTTGTCATGCTTGTGCCATGTCTGGAACAATTGGTTTACTTAGAAGCACGTAAGCCCAGACCCAGGTGCAAGGAGATGGGCCAGACTCTACCTCCCCACCCAATCAGCCCAGCATCTCCCATCACCCAAACCTTCTGCCATGAAGATTGCCTTTGAACTTGGCCTTGCAAAGTATCCTTGTCTCTGAGAATACATAGGAGTGCGGGCACTCAGTGTTCTAGGTCTCCAAGTTCAAACTCTATTTTCATCCTGGGCTCACGTGACAGGAGACCATGATTTGGTCAATTTTGCAGGTTTTGAATGTCTTAAATGAATTAAACTTGGCACTCTTGGTGTTCTTTCTTTGCACCTTAACAAGAGATGGCTAATCCTTGCATGTTCACTCCTTTTCAGAATAAATAACCTACCATGGCTGCTTCAGTCTTGACTCCAGGCCAGACAACCTTGCCATGCAGCTCCATGATTCAGCTTATTCTTGCTGCGACACAATTTTCCCTTTCCTCTCCATGTGTCTTGGTTTACTATAAATTAATGATACTGATGTCCAGCTTCTATATAGTGGCAGCTTCGCCTGCATTCTATTCACTACATATAGCCAGCTTCTATGAGGACTTAGTCTACCTTGCGTTTCAGTGTCTGCATAATTATTGAACAGTTTATTCTCAGCAGCACTTTGTGCACGTGTAATCTTCTTTTTCATATTTAAAAGTTCTCCTGATTCTTTACTTCGTTATTCGTTTCTGTAATATCCATACATCCTCTTCAGCCAGTATCCTGAAACATCGTTCATACTCTCTTATGATGTCACAGGCTTCTTTATTTGCTATTTTCTCATATTCCTTCAGGGAGTTCCTCCCTCAAATTGTCCTCCCTCTGGGGGATACATTCGGTAGGGTTGTCTCAATGCGTATCTTCTTTCGAACATAAGTTGCAGTATTGGCACAACTGCTGGTCTCAAACACGGCACAATCTCAGGCTTCCAACATATGGTAGGTAGGGGGCGGGGTTTCCTGCAGAGGCATGCAGCTGCTCCGCTACAGCGCGTTACTCACTTTCCAATTAATGTTAACACAGGACAACTAAAATCTCGAATCCCATGGGGCCAAGTCAAATTCAAGATATTTAGGCACCACTCGAACATGCGCCAGGAGGCGGAAGATTTTCCTCAACAGCTTGCACTCCAGTCTGGTTAGCATCGCAGTATTACCAAAAGCCCAAACCCCTGCACCATATAGGAGTATGAGTAAGATTGTTGCCACATATAGTTGTATCAGGATCCCAAGGGAATATCCTCCACCCCTCCTGGCCATCTTGTACATGCCACCCATGATCTGGATGCATTTTCGCTCAAGTAACTCGAGATGACAAGAGCCAGTTAGCCTCCGATCCAGCATAACTCTGAGATATTTGTATTCGTCAACTACCTCAAGTTTGATCCCCTCTAGTTGCCATTCAAAACACTGAGTCTTGGCATGCAATGGGCTAAAGATCATGACTTTAGATTTATTCAAAATAATAGTCAAGGATTTGAGATCAGAATATTCCTTTAGTTTGGACAAGGCAGCCTGCAACCCTACAGGATTAAGGTTGAGCAGGACAATATCGTCCGCATAGCCTATCCATTGGAGCGGCAGATTCCCCAATTTTGGAGGAATAGAAACAGAGACCAGTGCTGGTCCCATGTCAGCCATGGATAGGTTGTAAAGTAGCGGTGCAAGTAAACATCCCTCTTTGAGGCCCTGAAAGGTTGAAATCCAAGGTGATATCCTTCCTGCCTTATCGATGCGTATTTTGACTCTGGTCCCTTCATGGAGAGCGATTATCATTGAGAGGAGCCCTGCTGGAATATTCCAACTAGCAAGCTTACGCCAAAGCCTGTGCTTATTGACCGAGTCGAAAGCAGCGCTGTAGTCAATAAATGCTACATACACTGCTCTCGAACAAATGCTCCAGGCTTGCTGAATCACTGATAACAGCGTGAGACAATTAGTGGACGTACTCAGACCCTTCTGAAAACCAGTCTGGTTGAAGGGTATATGGTTTGAGCTTAATGCCCACTCCTGCAAATCGTCGACGGGTGACATTTCTGGAGGGGGCGTCCAACATGGCCAGTAGCCGATAATTATTGGGGTCAGTCCAGTAACCCTTCTTCCAGATAGGCACGATGATGCTGTCCCGCCATGATGGCGGGATCTGCTGCGCTTCTCCAATCCAGTGAAATAGCCAGTGAATGGCGTCAGCTTTGATCAGAGAACTACAAACACCATCAGGCCTGGTGCACTGGAGGATTTACTTCTCCCTATTAGCCTAAAGACATCAACCGGGCCCTTGGAGTATGTCCACTTGTTCAAAATATATATTTAATAGGAACAGTGTCCAGAAACCATTAGTGAAACCAAAGATATATTTTTATATATACATATGTATATATATATATATATATATATATATATATATATATATATATATATATATATTAGTCGTTAGTATATAAATCTGCCTTGGTGTTCACAGGGAGTGGGCTGCAGGCATCCGCCCTGCCGATAACTTTAGAATGCAGTTTTCTGAACTGTTAGCAGGCTATGCACGCTATACTGGTTTGTGTAGCCCGCAGATTACCCACTTAGAGCACTCTTCAGCATTCCAAGGGATATGATAACTCATTGACAAGGACTGTCAAAGCTTTGCACATTATTAATTTTTATTACAGAGGTCAACCACAAAATTTTATTTCACAATTTTAACAACTGGTAGGTGTTTGCTATTTCTGAGTGCTTAAATCACCTTGGATCTTTCATGTTGTTTACTGGTGGTCTTTTGTTTTCTAGTTTTCTTTGGGAGCCTAGTAATGACATTTGTTTCTGAACATCTAAGTATAGTATTGAGTATCCAATAATGACATTCGTCTTTTGAAGTCTTTTAGCACTCAATGTTAGATGAGCAATAGTTTCAAATGTCTTTTAGTGTCTGATAATGTGTTAGTGTTTAGGTGTCTAATAGCCTCTATTAGGCTATGGCAGCCTAATAGAGTGTGTTATTCTTTTTTGGGGGAAATCTGACAGTGACCATTGAAGTTTTGATATTCAAGAATGTATTTTGGTCTTCTAGTATCTGAGTCTTTTAGTGTCAGATAATGTTGAGTAATCTGCGGATGTCTGAGAAAGTAATTCAGGACCACTGTGCAGGGACTTTTGGATTAGCAAAGAGAAGTTGCAAGTGACTGAAGGAACCACTCACCAGGCGAGCGGGCCAAGCGCCTGTCCGCAGAAAAATTCCTACTTGCTTTCCCTCATGTTTCTTTCTATCCATTCCGATCAGTTCAGGCTCCCGCCAACACCACCTCGAGGTCAGGAAATCCCCATCACCTGTCAGTGGAATGAAGCTGATTAAAGGACGTGAGGAGGAAGCACTGTCAAGTAGTACACTGTATTACTGCCCATGCAGCAGACCCCCTGCACAAGATGGGGGACCATTGTGCGCTAGTCTGCCTGATATCCCAGACCATCATGCAGACACGTCTGATGAAGGTGTGAGTGCAGGAATGTGCCACCATGTGAGCTGGTCTCTTTCCCTCACATACACCCCTATCATAATAGGCTCACCTGGGTGGTTCATTAGTAGAGGTTAGGTAAAGTTAAAGCCTCTTCACCAAGCTCACGCTGCTCTATGCATTTCCTGATGTCACCTAAGCACGGACATGGTGTTGGTGTCCTACGAGAGCAAGTGACCTATTACCGGCCCATAGAGTCAGAGCTTGCTCTGTAGTACTTTTAAGATGAGATAGCTGCACCTTGAGGTGGATGGGGTGTAGGATTTCTTACTCCAACACCAATCAATAAGGACAACTCAATGGTTTGGCAAAGGGGAGTCTGTTTAATGACAAGTACAGAAAACGGGGAAACATGGAAATCAACAGTGATGCCATAGCCCGTCTCGCTTCAACTCCCAACGACTTCATGCAAACAGTAACAGCTATACCCAAAATTCGTCATCATTGACGTGTAACACTCAAAAGTTTGTCATGCAATTCTATTGGTTGGAAAAGGTAACTTAAGTATAGGTGCTATATCTGTATATGGTAATGGAGTGAGGGGATTGGATAAACACAATCAGGTGGGCGTCTACACCCACCCTTCTAACATTGCTCTTGTAGACGTCACTAAAAGTATGACATCCCATTGGTTCTACTATCTATAGGACCCTAGATTATTTGGTCAACTATGATTGGGTTGCCTTCAACCCCATGCATAAATCTCCACTTTAATTAGCAGCATGCCAGATGGTCACCCAAGTGCAGGATGCCCCAAGATTCACCCGGCCTCCCTTCCACTAATCAGTACTTTAGTGCTATGTGTCAATTAGTTGGCTGTGGTCTGCCTCAAAACTGTAGCTTCTTGTCAGGAAAAGTTATGGTATCTTCTGCTCGGGAGATAGCCTGGCGTAGGTGCCTCTTCTCGCTTGGCTGGTCACGTGCTAGCACACCGTGAATCTGCTTGGTTTTCCTTCTATTTGTGCATTTAATTCTTTATTCGGTTTGCCACCTGCCTGGGCCTCCTTATCTCGACCTTCATGGGGCAGGCTGCTCTGTTCTTAAGTTTCAATTCTCCGAAGCTACTGTCCGTCTCCCTCTCTTGGTCTGACCTCGACTTCCCAGGCATGAGCTGCTCTTGCTGAGTTTAGATTCCACCGTCTCTTCTTGTTTTAGCTGTAATACGAATCCTGTCCTGTTTGACCCTTAGTAACCTGGGTTAATTCTGCTTTTGTGTAAAGTGGACTCGCACTTATATAGTGTGCTTTGTTGAGGTAGATATATAGGTGGCGCTTGCTGCTCTATTCTTCTACTAAGCATAGCAAGCCGCACTGTTTTCTAAGCTTCTTGCAGTTACAAGCATATGTACAGACGTTAGCTGGTTGAATAACTTCATCCTGCTTTATAGTTTGTTTCTTTATATTTCAACATCGTCTCTCCTAAGTTCATGATGTCCTTATTCATGACGTTTCGTCTCTGTGTGTCCTCTTTTAATTGTCGTTTCTTTCATCTGTGAGTCTGTCTGGGCCCTCGTGACGTCACCATTCGTCTTCAATTAAGGCCTGTGGAGTTTCTTCTGGGACAGTGTTTAAGCAATCTTCATTTCGTGTTATTTGCTGGTAGGGTTTTCTAAATGGAAACATTACTATCCATGGCTGTCTGGTTATTGTTACTTCAATAGGTATTACTCTTCTGATAGGCACTGGGCAGAGCCCTAATGTGGCTCTCTGCTGGTTTAGTTGCTTATCATACGTCACATATCTCAGCATGAATGTTCTTGGTACCTCAAAATGGGCGACTGGAGTGCAGGCTTTATGTGGGACCTCCTCTACACTACCCCCTCTGGTCGGTTTATCGACCACTTCCGCTTCATCTTTTGGATTCATCTTACTTGGTTCTTCTGTATCCATTTCTTCTTCATCTTCTGGGTTTGTACATGATAGTTTGAAGGAGTATCTTTTTGGAGTCCATATTTTTATCACTCCTTTCAGGCTTCCTGCTGTCTTTACATGTTCGTCTTTGTTCCATGTCATTAGCTGACATTGTCCATTTGGGCTGCAATAGATCCATTTTCCTTCATAATTTCTGCGTTTCCTGGGATACAGAAACTTCGTACCTTCTGGCGCATGTTTGCTGGCCTTCACAAAGTCTCTTATTTCCTCATCAGTTAGATCTCTGGGCTTCCATCTTGGTTTGACGTCAATCATGATCTTCATCCCTATGGCTTTCTTCGCAGTTTTCTGGCATTGCGAGATTATTATTTTGATAACACAAAATCCTAGTAATATTATTACTAGCAGGGCTCCTAGGAACTTGAATGCATCTGCCATCCATTGCGGAACCCATGAAAACAGTGATCCAAACCAATCAACTTTGTCAGTTTCATTGATCATCTGGTTCTGCAGGTTTGTCAGCATACTTATGGCTTCTGTTAGAGTTCCATTTTCCTCATCGTCGGAAGGTATAAATGCGCAACATGATTCTGCAATTTTTGCACAAACTCCTCCATCCATAGCTGTGATCATGTCAAGTACATAACTCTTCCTTAATCACGTTGAATCCTTTCATTGCCGAGTTGATGGTTTGCAGTAACTCCCATCTGGTTATCTGCAACCATTTAGTATTTGCTCCAACTTGGAATCTTGGCATGACGATTGTTGCATACAATGATGAGATGAGGCTGAACAGCCTGTGTTCATATGGGATTGCATGAAATGCGTCTTCTGATTTGGCAGTGAAATAATTTTCTCTCTTCACTCGAGTTATCAGTTCTACAGATCTCTTCTTCCTCAGGTGAGCATCTGCTTTCGAGAAACTATCAATGTTCAGGTCATTTTTCAGGATCACTAGTGCTGGAACGTGGACATTCACTATTGTGCATATGCCTCCCCAGTTGTTCGGCAGTCTGATGTATGCTTTGGATCCACATGCCCAATAATGATCCATGATTACTGCAGTCCCATGAGTCATTCCTGGAGCTTCAAAAATGTGTCTGCAGTTCTTATTCTCTCCCATCTTCCTTGTGCCATTGTTCCTGAAGCACAATTTTGGGCTTTCTAGTGGCACTATCTGCAAGGGTCCTCCTCTGTCTTTGACCCATGTCAGTAATCTTGTAAGCTTTGGCCATAGTGGTATGCAAAGTCTCGGTGAGTTTTCTATTGCTTCCTTGCAGGCTCCAAGGACGATCCATGCTTGGCAAATCACTACTCCTTCTTCCCATCCGTTTGGTGAAAGCACTGTTCCCCAAATCTGCATTTGGCCTCTGTTTTTCCAAATTTGAGCCTCTTCTGGAGTTTTTCCTTGGACATTCAGTCTCGGGTTTATTTCCCATCTTATCCCTGCTCCTTTGACTTCAGGTTTCTCGTACCTGATCATGTGATTCCTAGTATGCGCTCTATTTCTCGTCTTAATGTCCTGAACATAATCATCTTCATCAGGATAATCTGTTTCAGTTGCCCATATCAATGAGGCATCACTTCCCATGAACTGGCCTCTGGTGTTGCATATTGCTACGTGTGACAGACAGTGTGCTGTCGGGGCATCAATTTCTACAGCCACGAAGATCTTGGATTTGCCCATGCTGTACGGTAGAAGTGCACAAACGATGCATTCTCCTTCTGAGTTTCGTCTTCCCACTTCTTTCATGTGCTTGTACCAAATGTTGTTCCCTAGATGTGCTGTGCTGTCCAGGTAATCGTTTAGTTCATTGTTATCTTCATGTAGGCTTCTCTTGATTCTTAATGTTTTCCTGTAGTTTGCTATAATTACATCTCTGAGTGCCTCTGTATGTTTTTTCCTTGCTGGAGGGTTCTCAGGTATCCTGGTCCATGGTGCAGGCTACTTCATCTGCGCCATTTGAGTGGACAAGAGTCTGGCTGCTCTTTCCTGGTCCTCGTGCATCTTTCCTCAGCTGCGTGCAAGTGCCCATGCTAACCAGCCTAACATTGGTCCGGTATAAGGCTTTATGGTAGGCCTGGTACTTGTCCCTTTTGTTGGAATATGCGTACTGGGTAATACAGCCTCTGTCGTTGTTGAGTTCTTCAGTTCCTCTTGTCGTTTTCTCGCTCTGGCTATGTTTGGAAATAGAAGGTCTACTAACATTTGTGTCCTTTGGAGCGTTTTTCTGAGGCCGCTTCTGTTTTCTTGAGGGCTTCTGATATGACTGCTTCTGTTGGCCTTCCTCTTAATTCTGCTCGTTTCTTCTCACTATCTCCTGTAAAAGTCTTTTCGGTAGGTAGTCTCATCTTCTCTGCTGTTTTCGTTTGAGGTTCTGTGGTCATTGACACTAGGCCTGGTTCGTGTGCATTCAGTGTGTGTGTGCGTGTAGTTGTCAGTTTTTTGTCTTCATTCTTTTCGTGCCGACCCTGTCTCCGGCTTTTCTACTCATTTGTTACCATAAGTGTGTGCATATCACTATTAATCACGTTCATTTTAAGTTCATTTACTCTACCAACAGATTTTCTAGGGACTGGAATGACTATATAAGGTCTGGGTGCTTTTGTGGGTTTCATGCGTGTATCATCAGGAGGGTGCACTGAAATCAGAACGCTTCGAGCACCAATAAAAAATGCAGTTCTGATCGTTAATGACAGTAAAATAATGATGAATACAATGCATAAATACATTATAGTTCGATATGTAAGGCGGCAGCATTTTCTTCCAGAAAAGCAGGGGTGCCTCTCTGCTTGTGGGAGGACCAGGTTACTACTCTGGGCCCCCATCTCGATCATTCACCAAATGTCAATGTTATTGTTTCCCCATCCAATGTCATTTTTTGAGTTCTGCGTCAAAAGTGTCAGGTGCTTCACAAGTGTCCCCCCTCTTGCAAGTGGCGATTGTCTCTTAATACAGGATAAAGTTCCTTTGCTAAACTATGGGAAAAACAGATTAAAATAATACTTCGATGAGTCATCTTTACTGTGCATGTTCAAAGTGTGTGAGTTCCCAGTCCACTCCTAGAATCTGTTTCAGTCCTGAGGACATGTTGGACACTGGTCAGTATGAAAAAATAGGGAAAAGATGACAACAACTGCGACAAATAAGGTTCTTGACTCTGCTCCCTCGATCTGTCCCTCGTCGGAAAGTTTCTTCCAAATCTCCTCAGATAATCTCTCTGAGGGTTGGAAAGTTCTACTTGGAGTATTATTCCATGCAGGAGCATACCCATCTGTGCGATATTGGCTGGATCTCTGATGAAGGTGAGGACGTCAACCTCGATAGGTCTCCCCACTAATTCCACAAAGTCAGTAACTAGGCGAAAAAGGACATTGTGCGCCAATCTGCTGTCTTCTGGTGAAAGGGACATTTGTCCAGTCTTTGTTGAGATTCAGGATTATATGTTCTTTCCTTGATGTAAACAATGTTTGCACTGTCCGGTCGGGTGGAGTGCGACCAAGATAATAATCTTATTCAAAAGATGGCTTAAATGTTCGAAGTTCGCTGGATCTCGAAGGAATGTTAACGTATCAGTTGTTCTCCCGACAATAGATGGACAGTCTTCGATTATGGGAAAGAAAAGTGTATTGATGAGTTCATCTATTTCCCCCTGTGGTGGAAGCATTTGTTTCCTTCTCACTGTACTCAGGGCGTACAATAAATTGTTCAGCAATGACAGTAAGCAGTTGCTTATTATTTTTTCATTTTCAGGATCTTGGAGAAAGTCTGTGACACTGGTGAGCCTCCATACCAATGACGGGTATGATCTTAAATCTAACTTGAAATATATAACCAGGTCCTTTGTGATGTCTCTATTGTGGGACACCATAAGTGCTTCCAAACATAGTCTCGGTTTTGGATGAATCGGGATGTTGTATCTACTCCCAATCTAAATATCCTTGATCAAAGTTTGTCATAGTCTTTTCCTCATCAAGGCTTAAGTGTGCCTCGGTTCAGAGTTCAAATCAACAAAACATGTTGTGGCTTATGCGTGCAATTTCTTCTTCACCCTGCAACTAGGATGCACAGAGTGTCAGTTTTTTATGTCCTTATCACCTTTTTTGCTTAGAGGAAGGGTTCAGGTTAGGCCACAACTTGCAAAAGTTCTTTGTCTTTACTTTGCTGGTCATGCGTCCTTCTTTCTCATCATGGATCTTTTCTGCACGTGCTGTGGTTCTTCCCCATCGACTGTATTGTCTTTGCGGTGGGGTGCAGGCAGGGGGGTTCCTCCGATGTATGGTTTGATATCACCCAGGAAGATCGAAGCTCTTCTTCCTTGCAGATTGACTGCGGATGGAGTCACGTCTTCAACTGTGAATGGTCTGTTAAACCTTGGCTTGTCTCACTTTTTCCTTGTGTGATTCCTCACCAAGACGGTGTCTCCAGGGAAGACGAGTGGAACACGTAGACCTTGAGCTGAGTCTGGTGTAGTGTCTCTTTCTGTGTTCTGCGCTGCACTGCACCCTGTTCGTCATCGCTGCAGCTGATCTGAAATTATAGTAAGGCACATCTAGCTCTATCTCGGGGTGTGAGGAAAGTTCTCATTCTTCCTGTGGCTATCTCATGTGGCGTAAGATGATGGTCAGAGCCAGGTTGGTTCCGAAGAGCATACAGTGCCAGAGGAAGACAGTGCAACCATCCCCTCTTTAGAGTAAGCTTCAACTTGGCTATCCTTTCCTTTAACAAGCCGTTGAGCCTCTCACAGATCCCATTACCTTCTGGATGATACGCCGACGAGAACTTGTGCTTTAAACCAAGCAGCAAGCTAATATGCTCAAAGACTGCATTTACAAAATGTGCCCCGTTATCTGATCTCATGACTTCACACACCCCCCACCTGGGGAACACTTCCCTCACTCAGAATTTGGCTGCACAGGTAGAGTTTGGGTGTGTACATGGACTTGCTACTATCCATCTAGAGAATGGACACACCATGACAATTAAATATCTGTACCTGTTGCATACTTGAATCATGTCGACGTAATCGACATGCAAGTGCTGAAAAGGCCCATTTGGCCTGGGGATGACTCCTCTTATTTTTTAATGTGCGGCCAGCGGTGAATTGCTGGCAGGTTATGCAGTTCACCATAAAGAATGCAACATGCTCCGCTAAATTCGGTATGAACCAGTCTTCCGCGAGCGTTGCTGCTAGAGTCTCCTTTGTCATGTGCGTCAGGTAATGCAACTATTCCAGCGCTATTCTTAGTAGAGCTACAAGCATTACTGGTTTACCAGTGCTGTCTTGTTGCCACAAGCTGTCAAAGGGGTTTAAAGAACACCCTCAACGTTTCCCCAAGTTTTTCTCTTCCTGTGGTGCCTCCCCTTAGAGCTCCATTAGTTGCGTTTTCCCAAGATCGTTATAGCCTTCTGGTGTGATTCGTGCAACCATCATTCTTTCATGGGTGCATGCCACTTCCACTTCCTTAACCATCTCACTTTTGGATGCCATACGCTTGGCTTCCGTGTCTGCTGCGTGATTTCCGCGTGAGACAAAATCTGTCCGTTTCGTGTGGGCGGTGCATTTTACGACCGCTATGCCCACTGAGAACTGTAGTGTCTTTATCAGCCTGTCCTATAAGGCTGTGTGATGTACTGGGTGACGTCCGCTCGGAGGTAGCCCCTCCTTTTCCAGCGCGCTAAGCCTGCGTGCACTGTTGACGTCACAAAGGCAGAGTCACTATACACCGTTACTTCCTGGTCTGCATGATTCTCAATGGCGAGTATCAACGCCAATAGTTCTGCAGCCTGTGCTGAGTAATGAGATGGTATTCGTGCACTAACAAGTACTCAAAATTCTCCATTTGCTATTTGTTTCATCACAGCGACGCCTGTGTATCTTTGCCCATCACTTTGGTCAATCCTCAAAACCCCTCAATAAAGACGATCTCTCCTCCTGCCAAGGCATTTTCTTTTACTCTTTGGATTTCATCATAGAATTCTTCATAATTCGTGCAGTGATGTATCGGTTCTCCTTCAGTGACCGGCTTTGCTATAAACACAGCTGGGTTCACAATCTTACATCGGACTATTTTTATTGATGGGTTTGATATGATCACTTCATAGGCAGAAGCTCTCTGAGATGTCAATGTGCCCTTTGGTTTCTCTAAAATGGCAAATAATGAGTGCTCGACATATAACGTCATAGAACATCCCATTACAATGGTTGTCGCTTTCTCTATGGCAAACGCTGCGGCAGATAAGCTTTGTTCGCATGGGAAGTGGCCTTTCATTACTGGGTCCAGGTTCCCACTGTAATATTCTAAGGGCTTGTACCCCAGCAAGGTTCTTTGGGTGAGCACTGCCGTCATAACGCTGCCATCTGTGTGCGAAAATTCCTCTGCATAATTGGGAATTCCATGAACTGGAGCTGTACAAATCGCTCTCTTGAGTTCAGTAAACCCTTTCTCCATTGTTTCAGACCATTCAATTTTTTCCGTTGTCACTTGGGCCTTCTTTAGGGCCTGAAGTAAAGGCTTAGTATAAGAGCTGTAATCGAAAACCCATGCCCTAACATAGTTGCACAGGCCCATAGAAAGCTCTGCATTTGCTTTATCGTGTGTGGCTTAGCCGTGTTCAATATGGCTTCAGCCCTTTCTGTGGTCACCTTCTTTCCTTCATGCAAGATTAGCTGGCCTATGTACAGCACTTCCTGTTGACAATATTGTAACTTTTCTTTGTCAACCTTATAACCCTTCTCAGCCAGTATAGTCAGTAGCTGAACAGAATCGTGCCTGCATTGCTCTTCTGTGGTGCTGCAGATTAGGATGTCATCCACATACTGCAAGACGATGCTTTCGAATGCAATATTGCTTAAATCCATCTGCAGGACTCTGTTGAAAATAGACAGACACTCACAGTACCCCTGTGGCAGCCTTGTGCTTTTCAGACGCATTTTTCTCAACGTGAATGACGTCAGATCGTGTGAGTCACGATGCAACAGGATTGAGAAAAATGCATTTTTCAAGTCAATCACCGTAAAATATTTTGCCTCAACGGGTATATTCCATAGAATTGTAGATAGGTTAGGGACTAGAGGGAACTCGGCCTCAACAATATCATTTATTGCTCGTAAATCCTGAATTAAACGCCAAGACCCCCTCCCTTTGATTTCTTGACAGGATAAACTGCCGTATTACATGGTGACTCTGATGTCACTAAGATGCCCTGGTCCATCATAGCAGAGATTGTCTTAAAAATCCCTTTGTCTGCCTCTCTGGACATGGGATATTGTCGGACTCTCCGTAAAATTGGTCCTGGTTTTAGTTTAATTTTCACTTCTCCCACCCCCTTCAAGAGGCCTATGTCATAGGGTCCTGTAGTCCATACTGAGATAGGCACTTTAGCTATATCCTCATCAAAATATTCTGGGCGCTTCAGCGCCAACATCATTCTCTGAAGCACTTCTCTTTTGATCATTTTTACCCAAAAGATGATACTCACTTTCACCCTTGTCTCTTCCATGTCTGATTGTTCTTCAAACAGACCGTCATCGGTGACGTCAGTCACTCGATATCCCTCTTCGATGGCGATAATCGCGCACTATTGTCTGCCTTCATCATCGTACCCATCAACCAATGCTACTTTCCCTCGCACTGCTGCTGTGTGTATCGTCAAGGGAAATACTTGTCCCTCCTCCTCATGCATAGGTATCCGTGGTCTAAATAAAAACTCATCAGGGGTTCTCATGGTTCTGTCTGCAAGGTGTGGCAATCCTGCCATAAGCACACGCATGCCATATGCGAACATTTCTGGCTCCAATGGTATGGCCCTCATGGCTATGTGTCCTGAGTATGCTCTAATCATTTTGCATACATTTGAATAGTGCATTCCTGGAGTGGAGCATACTATGCCCTCCTCTGTAATTGAAATTGTCATTTTGAACTTTGTCATTAGGTCCCGACCCAAAATGTTTACTGGGGTCTGACATGAATATAATAAAGGTACATTCATTTCGCACTCTCCTATGGAGACTGGGAGTGTGTCTGTAAAGGGAACTCGACTGTGAGCTCCTGTAAAACTCTGAGTATGTATGGCCTCGCCGGACAAGGAAAACTTGCCTTCACGTATGCACAAGCGTGTTGCACCTGTGTCCACTAGGAAGGAATATTCTTTACCCCCTACCACGACATCCACCCTAGGTTCCCTATGAGGGTCTGGTGTCACTGATAGGATAGAGCACATCAGGGTTCCCAGTGAGCTGTCCTAGTATATATATAAGTTTGGCCCACTGTGCACCTGTGGATTTTTCCCATTCCTAGTGTTGCTTCCCCTTCCAGGGTTCTGGATCTGTGGTAGTTGCGGTGGTGCCTGTTGGGATTGTCCTTGTGGAAAATTCCCCATGTTTTGTGGTTGCGCCTCTTGTTGCGCTCCTGGTGCTTGTTGCTGCACCGTGTGAATTTGTGCAATGCCCTGTTGTAAAACTGCAGGTGGATTCGCTGTGCCTGCCCCCATTCCTTGGCCGTTCTGCATCATGCCTTGACTTCTGCATGTGCGCGCCAAATGCCCTGTTACTCCACACAGCCAACAGACTGGCGGTGGTCGGATGATTTGTCCATTTGACATGTGTTATGTTATGTTATGTTATGTTATGTTATTTTGCACTCATATAGCGCCTTATATACCATTGGTATGGTCTGAAGTCGCTGGTAGGTTGACCGCCCTTGGGAACCGAAGTTCAGGTCAGTAGAGAGAGTAGGGAGATTCAACTGCGCGAGTGCACACCGGTTATGTGTGCAGCTGGTGTGGTATTCGTGTAATAGCTGCTTCTTAGCGGTAGGTGTGGTGGTTGAGATCAGGGCTATGTGTTAGTTCTGGCAGGATTTATCCAGACCGATTGTGGCTGTGTTAGTGCCTGAGGAGAATGCCTGGCTGGGGTGTGTGTAACCAGCAGTGTTTACTTAGAATGATGGGGAGTGAGCGGGAGATGTTGGTATGAGAACAGTTATACCGAATGGTGTCATAGTATCTCTGTGTTCTAGTTGAGTGGTGGTGTAAAGGAGAGTAAGTGTGGGGTGTGATATGATGGGTTACATGGTCTTTCAAACATTCCCTGCATTCCAGACCATACTATTTACGTCGCGCAGTTCTATGCACTCCAGTCCGTTCTATGGACTTTTATTTATTCCATGCGTCCCCGTCTGCTACACACTCCGGTCTGCTCGACGCACTCATGCACTCCAGTCCGCCCGCGCGCTCACGTCCGCCCTGCACGCTCCAGTCTGCCCCACGCATGCACTCCTGTCTGCCCCTGTATTTCGCATTCACCCACCTTACGCAGTCACCAGTTCCCCGCATTCACCCGTTCCCCGCATTCACCCGTTCCCCACACTCATCCGCTCCCCGCACTCATCCGCTCCCCGCACTCATCCGCTCCCCACACTCATTCGCTCGCTTCACTCATCTGCTCCCTGTGCTCATCAGTTCCCCGTACACATTCGCTCCCCGTACACATTCGCTCCCCGTACTCATCCGCTCCCCGTACTCATCCGCTCCCCGTACTCATCCGCTCAATGCACTTGTGCTTTCCACGCATTCAACTCATCCGCTCCCCGCACTCATCCGCTCCGCACACTCATCCGCTCTATGCATTCGCGCTTTCCCCGCATTCAACATTAATATGCACACATCAGGCCCTTAGAGTCATTTGCTAATACGCAGTAATCCTGTTCTATCAATTCATTTGCTCTCTACACTCATCCGATCTATACACTCGTCCGCTCTATACACTCGTCCGCTCTTCCATACTCATCCGCTCTACACACTCATCCGCACTTCCATACTCATCCGCACTTCCATACTCATACGCTCTACATACTCATCCGCTCTACATACTCATCCGCTCTACGTACTCATCCGCTCTACGTACTCATCCATTCTACATGCTCATCCACTTTACACGCTCATACGTTCTGTGCATTCATCAGTTCTACACTCTCCTGCGTTCTATTCGCTTCTCTGTTTTTATGCACTCATCCGCCATACACACTCATCCACTCTACACACTCAACCACTCTATAAGCTCATCCGCATAACATGTTCATCCATTCTATACCCTCATCCGATCTACATACTCATTTGATTTACACACTCATTCAATCTATGTAGTCATCTGTTCTTCCACTCATGCATTCTTCCACTCGGTGCATTCATCTGTTTACACTCAACCACTCTACACACTCAACCGCTGGGTTAACATTTTGCACATTTTGAAAGCCTACTTGATTATTTTGGAAACCTCCCTGATTGCTCTGCCATCCTCTTCCTCTAAATCCTCTTCCCTGGTTATTCTGTTCTGGATTAGCCACCTGCTGCATGTTGTGTTCAGCTGCGTTAGTTAGCATAGCTCCTTCAAGAGCATACTTTGATCATTTCTTTTGCACCAGCTTCGCTTACTCACCCTTTCGAGTTGCCTCCTTTTTTCAATTTTTTTCTTGCAACAGTCTACATTAATGTGCGATAGTCAACTGTATTTCAGCCCAAGGCTTAGCCTCAACTCCTACCAATTTCTTAAGTTGTTTCTACACTGGTTCTAGCAACCCTTGGCACAATATATGGTAAAACACAGGTATTAATTTTATCCAAGATTCATAAGTTTCGGGCACCCACGCGTCTTGGAAATTCTGTATATAAATTAACGGATCTTCCGACTCTCGATATCGGAAGTGTCTGGGTAAAGCACTTGGAGCGCTTTCCATACTGCTGCTCTGGAATTGTTAAATGGCAATCCGTCATGCGCGGTGTTGACTGTGGTTACACCGGGGTACCCTGATTGTGTCCACACATCATCTGCTCTTTCACCAAGTATTGCGATCAGGAGACCTTTAATGTCCCCTATAGCTAGCGTGTTTCCTCCTGTAATTTTTTCTAGCTCGTGTATCCATTTTACAGCTCCCGATGTCAACATTGGAAGCTTGTTTTTCAAGTTTTCTCAATCGATGTGTGGCCATGGAATATATTGTTGTCTTGCTCCCCCCTTTTCTAGTAGCGGAAATTGGAATGTGCAGCCCTCTTTCTCTTCTCTCATAGTTCTCCTGTCTATCGCAGGGGTAATATTCCCACATCGCCATCTACCTGGCAATGTCCTTAGTCTGTCTACATAGGGCGGTGATGACAGCCCCCTCTGACCATGAGGTACTCCTTCATGTCGGTCAGACTGTGCGGCTGACTCTGATGCCCTCGGTGCGGACTCGCTAGTGTCTGACCATCGTATCCCTCTTTCCCTAGGGAGTCGTCTTTCACGCCGTCTCCCTTTCTCGTTTGCCTCGTGCTCCTCCCCCTTGAAGTCAGACATTGTTTGTGCCCAATTCACGGAACTTCTTATCTCCTCATTGTTTCTACTAATTTCTAATCTGTCCAGGGACAGTTTCCTATTCCCACTACTTCGGGTGTCATCCTCAGTGTTATACAGCTGAGTGCTTTCTAAGCGCTCGTCCTCCTCCTCTCCTTGGGGTATTTGTCCTAGCCCCATTTCATCATATACTCTATCGATCGTTTCCCCGATGCTTCTGGTGTCAAAGTCATCTTCAATATTTGCCCTAGACTTGCCTGGTGGTACTGAATCGTACGCAGGAAATAATTCTTCAATGTCTTCCCAGTCTACAACTGGATCAGGTTTTTTGACTTCCCTCTCCAAATATTCGAGATCGCGTGCCCTCGGTCTCCGTTTATGTTCCATATTGTCATCAAATTCTTTGCGCTTCCTCGCCTCTTCTCTGACCCTATCTTCTTCCCTTCTCTTTTCATTTCTACGTTCATCTGCCCTTCAAATTTCCTCATCTCTTCGTCCACTTATCCTTTTTTCACGTACCCTTTGCTCTTCTTCTAACCTTTGCTGTTTCTGTCTGTCTTGATCATAGGCTGCTCTCGGGTTGCGATCAAGCTGTTTTTCTTGCTCTTCGCGATATAGCTGTTCTCGTCTTAGTCTATCTTTCCTTCTTATCCTTTTGTCTCTTAACTCCTCCTCTTTCTCCTTTCTCTGTGCCTCATCTAACCTCTCCTTTGGTCTCACGTCATCACTTCCTTTCCCATCGAGTTTTAATAAGATTTGTCCTCCCATCCACTTGTCTTTTGCGAATGCTATCTCATCGGTTCTGTCTTCACTTCCTTTCCATTCCTTTCCCTCTCTCTCGTTGTCGAGAGATGCACTTGTCTGTGCCTGATCCTACGTTCGTCATCGCGTCTCCCCTTGTCCCTTGGGACTGCAGAGGTAAGATTCTTGTCCTTATCCTTCCCTTGATTTTCGTCACTACTTTATGTAGGTGACTCATATGCGGGGTTGCTGTACCCCGTGGCTGCTTTAAGCTCCCTTAACGGGTATAATCCCTCATCCTTACTTCCTTCTGTTTTCGTTTCGGGTGGGGCAGGTGGCGCGGTAGGCGTCACACCCCCATCTGTGCATACATTTAGTATCCAATCTGCTGGTGGCTCTTCATCCTTTATCTGTTCATACATCTTCTAAAGTTCTAGAACAGCAAGGCGTTTTTCTAGCTTCTTGCCTGCATATGTGGCATGCAAATATGTCGTCATATGTTGTGAGACGGCTTTAGATAAAGACCCATTTTGTGGCCATGGCATAAACATCTTGTGGGCAGTACCTTAAACCCACTCGGTGCTATACTTCTTTAGCTTGGGTGCATGTTTTGAGAACTTCTTGCATAAGTGTGCTAATGGGGTTATGTCTTCCATGCTTAAATCTGTTCCCTTTTCTCTTATATAACACTTGTTAATGCTCACGTGTGGTTTAAACACCTTGCAACAATATGAGCGAGCACCAAACACCCCAAGCTCCAATCCAAATTTTCCACTAACATTTTTATATTACCAATTTGCTCAAAAACATCAATTCATATGCGATTTTGTCTCAGCTATCTAATTGCGCAATTTTTTAAAATCAGTTCTCTTAACAAAAATTTCACATATCACGTCACAACAAAACATGTAAGACAGACACTTAACAGACTAGACGGACACCAGCTGGACACAGATATCTCTGCCTCTAATCATTACCCCTTCATGGAGTCTAAACGAACCCCTTTCACAACGTCTTTAAATGTTGTGGTAGTCTAATTGTTCCCCATTATGTGGGACTCTGGGTACACGTTTCTTCTGGCCGCTATATTAAAACGCAGGAATAAGGCGAATCCTCTCACTTCTCAGGTGTCTGCCCTGGTAACCTCTCTCTTCTCTGGTGTCCACCCCGGTAACCTTTATTTATTCAATTATTCTTGAGTCATTATCCCCTTATATATATACAGTCTTCTCTACTTCTTACTATTTTGTTTTTCCTCCTCCCTCCGTTACCTTTTCCCTTTACTTGTTCTTAAGGTGTACACTGTTTGCCAAAGCACTACATTTTTTGCTTCACTCTCTGTTCTCATTGTTCGTCCCTGGACCCTGGGGATCACCGCCTCCATTACCGCCTCCTTTAGATTTTTGCCTGAACAGCTGCCCGTAGGAATGGGAAGGGATCTGTTGGGAAAACGGGTCCCTTCAGGCCCCGACTGCAGTCTTGGGTTAAGCTACCATTGTCTACGGGAAGCTTCATGGTCTACTCAGCCTAATGGAAAAGGACTTGTGATATTGCCGAAGACCTAGAGTTACTTTATGTCGACGGTCAATAGGTGTCTTATTTTAATCAATAATCAATAATCAATGGTTTCCAACCATCCTCTGCTACCAAGTGTCCTACGAGAGCGAGTGACCCTTGACCGGCCCATAGAGTCAGAGCTTGCTCTGTAGTACTTTTAAGACGAGATAGCTGCACCTTGAGGTGGATGAGGTGTAGGATTTCTTTCTCCAACACCAATCAATAAGGACATATCAATGGTTTGGCAAAGGGGAGTCCATTTAATGACAAGTACAGAAAACGGGGAAACATGGAAATCAACAGTGATGCGATAGCCCGTCTCGCTTCAACTCCCAACGACTTCATGCAAACAGTAACAGTTATACCCAAAATTCGTCATCATTGATGTGTAACACTCAAAAGTTTGTCATGCAATTCTATTGGTTGGAAAAGGTAACTTAAGTATTGGTGCTATATCTGTATATGGTAATGGAGTGAGGGGATTGGATAAACACTATCAGGTGGGCGTCTAAAGCCATCCTGCTAACATTACTCTTGTAGACATCACTAAAAGTATGACGTCCCATTGGTTCTACTATCTATAGGACCCTAGATTATTTGGTCCACTATGATTGGGTTGGCTTCAACCCCATGCATACATCTCCACTTTAATTAGCAGCACGCAGGATGGTCACCCAGGTGCAGGATGCCCCAAGATTCACCCGGCCTCCCTTCCATCAATCAGTACTTTAGTGCTATGTGTCAATTAGTTGGCTGTGGTCGGCCTCGAAACTGTAGCTTCTTGTCAGGAAAAGTGATGGTATCTTCTGCTCGGGAGATAGCCTGGCATCGGTGCCTCTTCTCGCTTGGCTGGTCACGTGCTAGCACACCGTGAATCTGCTTGGTTTTCCTTCTATTTGTGCATTTCATTCTTTATTCGGCTTGTCACCTGCCTGGGCCTCCTTATCTCGACCTTCACGGGACTGGCTGCTCTGTTCTTAAGTTTTGATTCTCCGAAGCTACTCTCCGCCTCCCTCTCTTGGTCTGACCTCGACTTCCCAGGCATGAGCTGCTCTTGCTGAGTTTCGATTCCGCCGTCTCTTCTTGTTTTAGCTGGAATACGAATCCTGTCCTGTTTGACCCTTAATAACCTGGATTAATTCTGCTTTTGTGTAAAGTGGACTCGCACTTATATAGTGTGCCTTGTTGAGGTAGATATATAGGTGGCGCTTGCCGCTCTATTCTTCTTCTAAGCATAGCAAGCCGCACTGTTTTCTTAGCTTCTTGCGGTTGCAAGCATATGTACAGACATTAGCTGGTTGAATAGCTTCATCCTGCTTTACAGTTTAAGTTTCTTTATATTTCAACATCGTCTCTCCTTCTATGTCCATGATGTCCTTATTCATGACGTTTCGTCTCTGTGTCATCTTTTAATTGTCGTTTCTTTCATCTGTGAGTCTGTCTGGGCCCTCGTGACGTCACCATTCGTCTTCAATTAAGGCCTGTTGAGTTTCTTCTGGGACAGTGTTTAAGCAATCTTCATTTCGTGTTATTTGCTGGTAGGATTTTCTCAATGGATACCTTACTGTCCATGGTTGTCTGGTTATTGGTACTTCAATAGGTATTACTCTTCTGATAGGCACTGGGCAGAGCCCTAATGCAGCTCTCTGCTAATTTAGTTGCTCATCATATGTCACATATCTCGGCGTGAATGTTCTTGGTACTTCAAAATGAGCGACTGGAGTGCAGGCTTTATGTGGGACCTCCTCTACACTGCCTTTTCCAAGAATGATAAACTGCTAGTAACCCTTTTCCCCTTCCCAAGGTCTTCTCTGGACCCCGTCAAGCTTTACACCATCTCTCTTCTCCTCCCCTTCTGCCTTTGTCCCTACCTATTTTTCCAACCCACTCCACCTCTAACCTATGTCGGTCGTGGCCTGCTCGGCCTCCTTGCAGCGACCATCACGCCCTTGATGTACCCACTTCGGATCACAGTGTTTTGTCTGGTTACATCTTCTTCTATCCTCCGAGACATCATCTCATGCCTCGTTCCGCAAATCTGCTCCGATTTCTCTTTGTATCTCTCCTGACATTGATGTGGGACACTAGAGGTACCTCCCCCTTCCTGCTTGTCTGCCCTGCATCTCTTGGTGCCCACATTTCTTTGCCCCCCCCCCACTGGTAGTTGCAATCTCCAATTACTCACACCACCTAACTGACAGTGCTTTCTGGCTCAACACCCACTCCACTAGCTCTCGGCTCACTCCAGTCTTTCTGATTGCATGGGCCTTTCCACTTCTCCTCCACTCCTGGTCCTTCCCTGGCTTCCCCTGTCCTGCAGTTGTAACCCTGATTTCCAGCCCTTCACTGTCCATCTTCTACCCTCTTCTCGCTCTCACCCCCACCGGATTTAACCTCTCCATCCTCCGGCTTCTCCACTGACACTCCACCTCAGCAAACCCCCACACCGGCTTTCTGAACCCCTCCCTCCTTGCCAGTTCCTATGACAAGGATTGCAACCAGGATCAGTTAAAGTCTTCTGGTTCATGTAGCAGATGCTTCCTTCTGCATCAGGAAGACACACATCTAATCACCCCCAACTGCCCCCCCCTTCAAAATAATGTTCCCTCCTAATGTAATTGGAGCACACAGCCAAACCATTAACCATCTATTATCCTACACACCATTACCCAAAGACCCACTGCCATGACAGCTACTGTTGACCCAAGATCTGTAATTGAAAGACACTAAAGCCCTCATTCCGAGTAGGGTGGTAAGGGATACCGGTCACCGGTAAGGAGACTGGTGCCGGTAATCCCTTACCGCCCTACTACGAGGTCCCTTAGCGGGTCCCTTCCTAAACGCCTGGCTTGACATACGCTGGCCCGTTATTTGCGCCCTCCCCATTCCCATTGAGCCCTATGGGGGCTCAATGGGAATGGGGGAATGGTTTGGTGAATGGGGACTTACCGGTCCCGCCAAGGTCGGACTGGACCGGTAAGTCCCCATTTCACCAATCCGGACACGGTACCGTTATTGGTGGTAGTCACGGCGCAAATAGCGCCATGACTACCACCAACCTCGGAATGACAGCCTAAGTCTTTCGTAGCTTACTTCTCAGACCACAAGTTTCACCTTAGATCCTTCCGTAATGCAACCTAGTCCACCCTGTGATATGGTTACCTCCCAACAAATCTAAACTCTCTAGAAGAGATAGCCTATATCTCAACCCCCATATAGCCACACTCTGGGGTTAAACCTTGCAGACGGGTAGCACTAGCCCTTCTGTGAACAATACCAAGCCTTGGCTTACCCCTCAGCCATCCTCCAACTCACTCACTCGCTAATCCAAAAGCTCAGAAGAAGGCATGCTGATTGATAAAAGACAGCCCAACATCACCCATCTGGTTATTCGGGATCCCGAAAAGGCAAGTTGAACCACACCAATGCGGACACCAGACTGTTTTCCTCATCATCATCCCCTCCATATATGTCCCACTCAACTAAAAACCCAATCTCGGCATGAACAATCTTTGCTTGGGCTGCATAGAGGCTCGCTCTGCCTGCAAAATCGCACCCAACATCTAAAATTGTATGAAATCCCAACGATTCCCTGCCTCCCTATCACGTAAACATGGTTCACCTTGGGCTATCCAACATTCCTAGGCACTCTCACTTGATTGCAAACTCCTGTCGAGAAACCACCCCACTACAAAAGGAGGAGGTTTAGCCTGGTTCTGTCACAAAGTGCTCAAATGCACCACTGTGGGAAGCAAAGCAAGCCTTACACTTTAGTAGAACACAGGTGGATTAAAGCTGTAGTCAACAATAATAGCAGCCTGATCATCATCATTGCCACTTATCGGCCAACAGGACTTTAGCCTCAAAATGGTTTTAACTGGTTTAGTCAGCATCCAACACAGTGGTCAAAATGCTTATCTGGCTTTGATGTCCCCAAAAAGACTGCAGCACTCGAACTCATGGATAACTTATGTCTGCAGGGCTTTTAATACAGTTTCCTACTGTGGGAAACCCGAGGGTGTTCTCCCAGTAAGACCTCGGGAATCCCTCATTCAGGTGGCCAGGACACAGCCATCGCTGTTGGACTAGTAGGGGAGGATCACCTGCGAAGGGGAACCCAGAGTTACGCCTGGGGGAATACCTAAGGTGAAACACAGTATGTTACCGGGGAAGAAGACGAGGATGGGAAGATCCTTGAGACCTTTGTGGGCTGTGCCACATCGAGCCCCCTTTCTCCCATAAAATGTCCTGTATCAAAATATATCCACCCCCCCCAATCAGGTAAATCACCCAAAAATACAAACCCTATTAAGTTGGAAAACCACATCTCCCAGTAACCCTGCTTTCCCGCTTTCTATCCGATAACTCTCAAACATTCTTCTCCACATCCTTCTGATTATTCTTTTCCGAACACCCAATTTACCCTGACAAAACACTTCCGGTCCCAGACTCCCATGTGTTCATTTCACAATCCCAGTTGTTCCCGTGTGCCTCACAAATCCCAACGATCCCCTTCCTCTGATTATCATTTTCCACATTCCCAGTCAAATGTAGCATACCCTTCTGAGACCCCCACAAACCCTAATATGAGGGTTTTTATTCCATGTAACACCTCTTCACCTTACGACCCTGTAGGATACCTGGAAACTCTACTACATTCTTCTTCTGACATAAACACTTTTTCCCACCATAACACTAGAACTGTTTACCTGACATGTCCCGACAAAAAAGGTCAGGCAGAGCCAGGCAATTCATCATAACCACTCACACCTGACGGCCCCTTTGTTTCCCCACAGGGATAAAACGTGGAACGAGGGAGCACAGTACAAAAAAGGCGAGAAAGGCGAGCACGGCAGACAGCACGCAGAGGCGGTTAACACGGTGCAGCAGTTCAAGAGATTTAGAAAAATGGTGGGAAGCGAGAGAGTGGTGAGGATAGAAGCTACCTTGTCCTTTTCTTCATCCCAGGCCCAAAGAACCTTTGTGGAGGTGAACTTAAGGCCGCAAACAATAGCACAAGTGTCTTTCGGCAGATTTCAGTGGTACACGGGACAAGCCTATGCCGATAAGGTGGAGCAGAGGAGGCTTGTGCAGTACCGGCCTTGACTCGAGGAAGAATAAAAGCCAAGTGGTTGATCACAGCCGGTGAGTGGAAGGGGAGACTGAGAGGGTGGCGAGGATAGAAGCTACCTTGCCCTTTTCTTCGTCACAGGCCCACAGAACCTTTGTGGAGGTGAACGTAAGGCTGCAAACAATAGCACAAGTGTCTTGCGGCCGATGTCAGTGGTACACGGGACAAGCCTATGCCGATAAGGTGGAGCAGAGGAGACTTGCGCAGTACCGGCATTGACTCGAGGAAGAATAAAAGCCAAGTGGTTGATCACAGCCGATGAGTCGAAGGGGAGACCGATAAGAAACCGGGCTGTGATGATTGAGAATTGCAAAGTGCCAAGTTTGAACCAAGTGTACAGAACTGTAAAAAGTGTTACGGGGAGACCAGCAGAAGAGGAAAACCGGCACCATGAGGGTGCTAACTCGAGAGACGCTGAGCACCCTAATTTGACCAAGACTTCAGATACCAGATGGCTGTAGGAAGGCCACCAAGTTAAATCAAAGTGGTCATACGTGAGGGTCAAGCAAAATCCCTGTACAATCGAAAGACTTTTATCTGCAAGTTGGCTGAAACCAAGGGAAGCCAATCCCAAATTGTCAATGAAAGTAAGGGGTGTGAATCCCGTAAACAATGAATCCATTAGAAGGTATTCAAACAGCTATAGTGAACCGGGAGGAGGAATGCCAGAGAAGAGGGGCAAAGTCTAAAAGTCCCAAGAAACAGAGTGTTGACAGAAGTGAACCCAGAAGAGGGATGTCCACTATGAACTGTTGGAAAAGACATTGAGAAATCAGGGGAACTGAATCCCACTAAGAAGAAGAGAAAGCCATAGTGAACCCGGAGGAGGGAGGCTGAGATCTGAGAAGGGTCCGAGCCTGACCGAGGGAGATCCGTGGTGAAGGTAATACCCAAATACTGGCAGTCGAGAGAGGTCTGAGCCCGAACGAGGGAGATCCAGGGGTGAAGCCATCACCCAAGTACTGACCGTCAAGAGGGGTCTGAGCCCAGACAAGGGAGATCCAGGGAGTGAAGCTATCCCCCAAAGTTCATTGAAGAAAGAAAGATGCAAATTGTGGAATACAATAAGTAGGAAGGATCAGCACCCAGAAGGGAGGGACCCAGGGGTGAAACCATCACCCTACGTGAATCATAGTTAACAATTGAGAAACTATTGAGAAGCGTCAGCACCCACAAGAGGGAGACCCAGGGGTGAACCATTATCACCCCAAAGAACTATAATTTGTTAAAGGAACTTTCGTTTTGTTGTTTTTGAACACAGCAGGCCCTCGAGGGCAAGTGACTTTTGGAGAAACGGGGCTTGGCCTTTGAAAAGCCTGATAGCTGAAAAGAACTGTTGTCTTGTGCAAGAGAAGCCCGAGACTGTACTGTGCTCCATGATCCCCCCCTTAACCTGTCCTCAAAACGTGGGCAAGGGAGACTGAGATCACTGCATCCTGACTTATTATTTGAGAACACTTCTTTCTTTTCTTGAGAACTATCCCACACCCTTTTCTGTATTAGTTGTAAGGTTTGGCAATAGATTTCTTAGTATAGGCCCTTTTATTTTGACACGACACCACAAAGACTGCCTTATTTCTCATTTGATGGTTGATGCTTGCTCCCATCTTAGATTTAGGTTTTTCCAACCCGCATGCAACTCTCATTGTTCAATAAACACCCTTGAACTGTGATCAACTGTGTCTGTTTTACTTGTTGTCACCATGAGATCTTCACAGTACCCACTACCAAGTTCAGAAGTTGGACATCCTAATCACAGATAAATGCACAATATCAGAGACTTCCACAACTCCTGCTTTTAGTCTGACCTCCACCTCATGCCAGTATTGCTGCCTTTGTCATCCAAGGGTGAGACCCAAACAACACAAACTTATGTGACCCCCATTTGTCTTTCAGACCAGAATCGAAGAGCACCCTGATCTTGTTTGCCTAACGAGTACCCGTCTCCAGAGTGGATCCTACCTTTTCAAACAACTGCAAAACACTTCTAGCTATAGCCTCAGTATTGGGCCCAATTTGTCTATCATCAAGCAAAACCTTAATTGCAAAAAATGTATCAGTCCAATATGTCATTTCTCTTAAAAATGTGTGATACGATTGTGCCCCTCAAAACAACAACTAGACCTAGAAATCCATTGCTCAAAAAGCTGTCACTAGATCATCATTTATAATATTTGGCCTATTGCAGGCTTGGTCTGGCTCACTAAGATTCTTGAAACACAGTTACCCTACAACTTCAACATTTCCTTGAAGAACACAGGATTCTTGAGAATTTACAGTGAGGGTTAATACCACGCCATGGCACTGAAACCGCTCTTGTGGCGGTCTACGATGATACATTGAGGGATGCCGATGTAGATCATCTTAGCCTGCTGGTCATGCTTGGTCAATCAGCAGCCTTCCAGTTGATATCAATATCCTCATCTCTAGACTGGCCAAGATTGCTTTGGTATCAGGAAAATCACTGGAGTGGTGTTCATCCTTTCTCTATAATTGAACCCACCATAGGCAAATGGGAGCCCTCTGCTCCAACCCTCTGCCTGTACCCTGTGGAGTTCTTCGGGGGTCATCTCTCACCTGCTGTTATTTATTAGTTGCATATATCCCTATTTAATATTTTTGCTCAGTTTATTTAAGTTATCATTCCTATGCTGACAACACCCAAATTAGATGTTAGAAAACAGCCTTCAATTCAATCCTCCAAAATGGAGAACATCTTATTTGGTCCAACAAAACCTGCTGGCAAGTTCACATCCCTGTTTTCCCTGTCTGACTCTATTTGAAGTTCAGAAGGTGTTTCTAAAGTAAGAAATCTTGGCTGCATCTGGCAGTCCACTACGTGTTGCAATTTACACATTATCGAAACTGTCAGAGCTGCCTGCTACCAACTCAATTTACTAAGACCTATTCTTCCGCTTCTAGCAAAAATGATCACCCAGGAGTCGTCAGTACACTGTTCAATCCAAAACTGGATTATTGTAATGCCCTTCTTGTGTGGATCCTGGCGGGCCAGTTTCTCCGCCTCCAAGTGGCACAAAACGCAGCCATTAGACAACTTTATAGCCTTCCTAGAACTACCCCGCGGTCCACCAGAGGATCCTCTTCTGGGCCCTTTGTCTCATCTTTAAATGCCTCTATAGTTTAGCATCGGGTTATTTGGCTGCTAAAATGTCTGTTTACCTTCCTACCCATCCTTTTCAATCGACAGGTCAAAACCTCTTATGAATTCCTTCATCTCATTTTGTTCACCCCGGAGACAGACGTTTTTCTATCTTCGGTCCTCGAGCCTGGAATTCGCTGCCCCTTGAACTCAGAGAAGTCATATGCGTGTTGCTGTCTAGAAAGATCCTAAAGACATATCTTTTTCAATAATCCATTCTGCTCTTCACGCTAAACTGCTTGGTCTACCACATTTATAACATCTGCTCCTAGATGCAGTTTCTGACAGGTTACTTCTGAATTTGTGCTTTATAAATCACCAGAATCAAATCAAATTAAGTCTTCCCATCAAAGCAAGGAAAAAAATGGTTTTACCCTGTATTGTGGGAATAAAATGCTGGAGTTGCAAATTGGTACAGACCTGGCATACATATTCTACCACAGACCACAAAAAAGCTGCATTACTCATAGTAGAAACAATAAATGCACCATTATCAGGAAGCCCTCCTTTTCTCTACAAAGAATTCACACAGCAAATAAAAAAACGAGAGTAGCTTTTCATACACAAAAGGAGAAATCCATGCCGATTAAAAAGGCATTACTCACTTTTGCTGCAAGATAGTTTCACCACATTTTTTAACTGCATTTTCTACCATTTTGGTGCAGTTAAATTATAGAAGGTGAATTTGGGTAAGGTATATAGTAGGTTGGATGGAGGGAAAAGTGCGAGGGTTTCACTTTTTGCTGTAGAAAAGTGGTAAAATCATCAAACGAAAATTCTGCAAAATGAAATTTGGCAAAAAGAAGTCGGTCACCCTTCAAAGATCTATCTAAGAAGCCCTTGTTGAAGCACCCTCTCAAAACCTCACAGAGAAGCATAGCCATTTTTTTCAATTTAAAAGTGGAAGATATCTTATCAACCATCTAATCCACCCTTTCATCCACTCCCCTTAACTGTATATCCCTCTTTCATCCTCTTCCTTCCAAGCTTGTATCACCATTTTCCTGAGGACACTAAAATTAGACGGAAAAAAACACAAAACACCAGACATACACTCGATTGGCACATCTGATTCAATTTCTCATGGGCACAATGGTCACCTTCCTGACATACTCCTGCAGCACTGCCCTCTCCACTGGAATATGCCCACCTTTAACATGCACCTTACCACCTCTTTCATCAAGAAACCCAACCAGTACCATGTCACCCAGGCCATTACGAGCACTTGCCAATCCCTCCAATGAAGCTAAAACCATTGGAGGATTTGCCACAATAGAGCTTCAAAATTACAGTGAGAGGAACCACCTGTTGCACGACAAACAATCCAGCTTACGCCCTGCACTCAGTCAAAGCTCTTACACACACAAGAGAGAATACTTGTCAACATTAAAACCAATTTCCCAAAGGCGGTAATTATCCTAGACCTCTTTGAAGCCTATGACAAGATTGCCGACACTTTCCAGTTGACCTGCCTTAAGTCCGTCATGGGTTCAAAGGAGCACCAATGTCATTGATGTCATCCTTTCTTAAGAACCAAACAACAATGATAAAACTTGGTGCTATCCTGTCCAACAATCACTCTCTCAACTGAAAGCCCCTTAGGGCTCTTCTTTCCCCCCTGTCTCTTTAACAACTTGGTCTCTATCGCAAACATTGCCCGTCAGCTACACAACACTAGATGGATGCCACCTCTGCCTGAACGTATCCAAAATGGAAATTCTCTTCAGTGTGGATACTGCATTTTTATCCTCCCCCATGATTACTGCATAGAATCAGGGGGAAATTATTCAGCTAGCACCTCATCTTGCACATTCTTCCATATTAGTACCAGTCGGGGGTAAGAGGGAGTGGCTGCCTTTCAGCCAGTGAGGAGCTTGGATGGTAATCCCCCCGCCCGAAGTGCCTCACAGCTGGAGGCCACCATCTCCCCCCGCCGGGGAATGAGGTGAGTGCTCCCACCCCCTCCACAGATTTCCCTCCCCCCTTCCCTTCACTTACCTGTTTTTGTGCTCCTCTTCAGAAGTGGACGTGCTGGAAACACTTCTGTCTCCAGCGCGCAACAGCTCCCGATCTCTGACATGCTTCCATCGCTTCTCCTTTCCATGGCAGCCATTTTTTTTGTTTATATTTTTTTCTACTTTTTGAATGGCTCGCCATGGGAAGGGAGAAGGGACTACATGTAGTCCCTTTCCCCTTTCCATGGTGGCCATTTTTGTTTGTTTACTTTTTTTAATCTATTTCCAAAGGCCGCCATGGAAAGGTCGAATGGACTATGTTCTCCCGTTCTTGGCAGGCAGTTTATTTTCTTCTTCTTTGCGAGACATGCAACAAAGAAAAATGCTTTTTAGTACCCTAGTCTTACCCCAGTCACTACGCTCGAGCCTGTAACTATGGGCCCCAGGGTATTACCTGACTCGGGAATGCCCCCTGGCTCGGGGATTATTGCTTAGGTAAGAGATGACTTCTGCCAGTGCTCAACATCATACACAAAATCCAGATAATCCAAGCATTAATAGTCTCCATACTAGAGTACTATAACATAGTTTACCTGGAGCTACAAAAATAGATATACACACTCCAAGCTATTGAGAATAAAGCTGACCACATGCTCTTTGCATTGAAAGAACACAACCACATTAGTAAAGCATTCCAGGACATCACTGACTCGACATGTAGCATCAAATTCAAGAGCTTATAAATCATGGGGAAGGCCTTAAGGGCCTCAAGACCCCAATGCATCAGGAACCTACTTAACAAATACGCCCACTTGTGAACATTTCAATCAACTTCTACTTTGACGCTCATCCATCCACCCTCAAGACTGACAAACTGGGAAATATGAGACTAGCAATCAATGGACCTGAATGCTGGAACTCGCTTCCCTCTAGTGCTCAGACAAGATGCTGACCACTTACAGTATGGGAAATCAATCAAAACTGTAGCATTTGTACAGGAGTAGCTCCACCCCTGCAAGCCTGAACTAAGGACCCAGATCACTGCAATATTTATATATATTAGCTTATCTTGCTATGGACTGTTTTGTGAGGTACTCTCTTGACAGTGTTTGTTTTGACTGCATTGACCAAAACCTTGATTTGTTTATGAAGGCTGGAATACCAATTTCCTTCTCCTTGTCAGGGTTTGTTATGCTATTCAAGTTTGGTTCTTTGTTTTTTTCATCAGCCTTGGCTTCCCTTCCTCTATGCCGCTCACCCCATCCCTCCGCTCTTTCTCCCTAAACTCGTTGAAGTCTTTTGTATGTATGTGACACTCCATAGAGCACCAAATTCATAAGAGAATCCATTTGATAGATACTGTTTTAGAATGCTCTTATTCTCTGGATGTCTGATAGTGTCTGTTCGTCTCTCTGCATCTAGAAGTAATGATTTGCCTTTGCGCATCTTGTAGCCTGTGCTGGTACTTTTGCATGTATAAGAGTCTTTATTGGTATTTAGGAGCTGCAACATGTTTTGATCTTTGGTTGTTCAATATTGTCTATTACATGTCTCGTAATGTTTATTGGTCCAAGAGTGCCTTAAATTATGTAACTGTGTCTCTAGGCAAGGCAGCCCTGTGCATTCAGCATGGGTGCCATCAGCAGGGACTGCCAGATTGCCCCTGCAAGGAGAAAATGTTGGTGTCCACATTTTGGAGGGGAAGGAAGGAGGAGCAAACTGCCCCTTTCCCTACCTGGCAAGAATTCCTGCATTTTCCCTAGCAGTGTTTCTGGGGTATGAGTGTCTGAGAGAGTTTGTTAATGTTTGCATGTCACATTAAGTGTTTTGTTCTTTGAATGTCTGACATTGTTTGTCAATCTTTTGATCTAGTAGTGTTGGTTGGTCTTTGACTGTCGGGTATTGTTGATTAGGGTGCAAAAGGCAGCATGTATTAGCTTTGCTGAGGCTAGTATTGCTTGATGATCTTTGAAAGTTTGGCATCATGTATTGGCCTTTACCTGCTTGTAATGAGTTGAGAGTGCATTTAGAAGCTGTAGAAATCCATGT
Organism: Ambystoma mexicanum; assembly: GCF_040938575.1. NCBI lineage: Eukaryota > Metazoa > Chordata > Amphibia > Caudata > Ambystomatidae > Ambystoma > Ambystoma mexicanum. Next base: position 1,340,507,947 of record NC_090921.1, on the reverse strand, counting down.
GCCTATCCCTGCTTTTGAGCTCCAGCAATAAAAGCTGTAATTTGTCACATATCTGGACTCCTCCATTTCATGGACACGGGGGATTACCCTCGAGCCAACCGTTTTTCATTCCACTTCAATTGGCAGCAGAGGATTGCTGCTAATGCCTTTCCCCTGCATTCCTGCCTGCTCCCAGTGGGACGTCCAGACATCAGAAGGTGGGGGTGACGGCGAGTCTGAGGGCTTCGGCAGTTCCACAGAGTTGTTGTTAAGTATGGGCCCAGAAATCTGACGAATACAGGTGGGAGGAAATTTGGGGGAACAGTTATGTTGTTGTCTTGTGTTGTAAAGAAAATGAAAATGAAAAGAAAAAGGTTACCTGTGAGTTAGGCAGTTTAGCTTGATGCACGGATGATTATAGATGGTTACCTGTGTACAGGTATTAACAGGAGAAGCTAGCTTATATCACAGAAGGTGGTTTCCTAATTTATCTCTTGGAGATGGTTTCCCATAATACGGCAGTATGGAAGAGGGACCACATGATTTGGAGGATACACTGTTAGTTAGGCAGGAAGACGGCCGTGCATTATATAATGTTTTGTTATGGTGCCTATGTTGTGAAGCATGGGGGTATATTTTAAGTATTAGGGGTTTTTCCTTTGTAAGGTTTGTGACCTCACATGTCAGGATGGTGAATATGACGGTGGTCAGTCATAATTTCGAAGAAAAAACATTCGAAAGACAATAATGTCAAAACAATAATATCGAGAAAAAAAAATCACATTTTTTTTTATTATATATTTATTTTGGGGTCCGGGAATAAAAATAATGGGTAAAACAAAACAAAAATTAAAAAAGGGGGGTTGGGGGGAACCCCCTGCATTTCGAATAAAAAACGTAATTTAAAAAAAATGCGACTTTTTTTTCGATATTTTTTTTTCGATATTTTTACTTTCGAAATGTTTGTTTTCGAAATTATCACTATAATCCGAATATGACTTAACATGCTTAGAAGGTGGTGGAGTTTATTTCAGTGAACTGCTGCTTGAATTGATGAAAAGTGTTATGCCGTTTGGGCGAGGCTCGAGGAGCCCATGAAATAATTGTATATTGGCCTTTGAGGGCAGAGAGCACACGCTCTTGTTAATGCGTTAATGCTGGAGAGCCGGAGAGGCTTGTTGTGATTTTGAGAGAATTGGTTCAACATTTATGGCAAATGTGAAATGCATTGTGACCCATAGTGGAGCATGGAGTGGTTGCTGAAGGAAAATGGTAAACATATTGAGGTTTTGAAGCTTTGCAAAATGAAGAGTGTGGCACTATTGGGGTGGGCTTGAGAAGCAGGTGGAAGAATGAAGGAAAAAACCCTAATACTTAAAATATACCCCCACGCTTCACAACATATACACCATAACAAAACATTATATATGACTGGCCTAGGGCAGAGGTCAAAGTGAACGGCGGCTCGTTGTGTGTGTGTGTGTGTGTGTGTGTGTTTGTGTGCACGCGCGTGCAGTTCGGGCACTTACTGCTACAGAGTCTTTACTGTATTCCTGATGACAGCCATATTCTACTTTGCTTGCTGCACTCTATCCACCATGCTGTGGATATTTTGTTGTCTCAAGGTGATGTCCTGGCTAACCTCTTAAAGCTTTGTTTTCAGGGATTTACGAAGACCAGTAATAGCCAAGAGGAACTCTTTGTGCTGAGCACCACTGTTGCACCAATCGGGCCCCAGGTATGAAGTGTACACTACCGCACTCTTCTTGCGGAATGAAACAAAGTAAGCTTCATTGTCCAATTTAGGCAAGAGTGTGGGAGCTTGCCTACATTGTAAAACTTGGGGTTTCACCCAACTTAACCAAGGCTAATGGACTCCTTGTTCACTGTGCCTTAGAGAGGCTCAGCTTCACCTCACTGAGGGGGCCCAACAAGGCCGAAACATGTGCCTGGGGTTGCTGATGATACTCTTGTTCAGAGGAGAATTGCCCAGCATCAGTGCTGGACTGTCCTTGTGAGTGGGACCAGACTGATATGCAAATGGTTATTTCTACTCTGTGAAGGGAGCAGTGAGATAAAATGTGGTTGTAGACCCTCCTGAGTTGAAGAGATTCCATAGAACAGGGTATTTGAACCATGTTCGTTCTCAGTAGAGGGGGTCCCTCTTACATTAAGTGCAATTGTCCACCTTGGAATGGCACAAACACTTCATCCGTCAATCTATCAACAGAAGGCAATAGCTGGGGAGGCATCCAACAAGGCCCACCACTAAGCAAGCGATGCACCTGTAACACTGCCGGTACAAGCACAAAGGCAAATGTCGAAAGCAAGGAAGTAAGCAAGGAAGTAAGTGAACACATGATTAGCACAAGATTAGTACAAGATCTTCAGGCACTAACCTCCACAATGGTAGCCCAATGGTGCACAGGAGGTGCTTAGCACAGCAGTGGATCTCAAAAGACACCAGGAGAGCAACAGGGTAGAGGTCCAATAACCAAAGGGATCCACCAAGGGACAAGGTTCTCACAGCCACTGGATGAATGAATGCAGTAGACCTCCAGGGTGACCACTCAGTGAGGTGCACAACATGCAGAAAGCCAGTTATATTTTGCCTGGCTTACACCATGCAGGCCGACAGTGAGCCTGCACCCATACAGTCACATATAACAACACACTAAGCAATTAAGACTCCCAGGTGGGTGAAATTCAATGTTTTGGATGTTGGTGTGTCAACAATCATGAATGTCTATGAAAGGTTATGGGGCCAACTGTATTAGCAAGCTGCGTCCAGGACAAATGATACCCACCAAATGCAGTTGAGTTGATAGGTATGCGGCAGCAATCACATATGCCAGTGCTGGATCCCACCTCTCCATAAGGCTTCAAGTATCTGCACTGCTGGGCACAGAAGCTGTCCCCTTCAGTGCCTCACACCGCGCTCATCAAACCCTTTCAAATCAGTTTTCAAACCCTCATGGTGCAGCTGCAGCCACAGGAAAAGTCAGATGCATTTCAGGATGTAATGTTGCAGTTCTGTAACTCTACACAGCCGCTGTCAAACCACTCTGCCCCAAGTCTAGTGATCCTTGCCTCCTCACAAGCTGTTTCCTTAGCAGAGCTGCAGCACAGTGGCCATCATGGCCCTAAAGAGGGGAGGGTCTGGACCACTGTCCACAGGAACATTTTCATGAAGCCCAAAGTACACTATGGGCCTCATTACAACCCTGGCGTTAAGGGGTTAACGGCGCCGTAAAAGGCTGCGGCGCCGTTAAACCCTTAACGCCAGATTCAAACTTTAACGCCTGCTTTTTGCAGGCGTTAAAGTCCAACCCGCTAAAGGACCTTGGTGCTAATTACAGCACCGTAATTTACGGTGCCGTAATTAGCGCCTTCCCCATTCCCATTGAGCCCTATGGGCAAAAAATGGGAATGGGAAAGGGGCCATGGTGAATGGGGATTTACCGCCCCGCCAACCTTGGAATAGGGTGGTAAATCCGCCATCCACCATGGCAGAATTCGGCATGGACCATGGTTCTAATAGCACCATGGTCCAACGCCAGGGTTGTAATGAGGCCCTATATCAGGGCAGGCACACAATTTCAACATCGCAGGAACAGCGGTGCTCCATTCATCGCTCTGCTGGGAAATAGCTTGAAAAGACAGATTGCTGAGGGAACATTATGGACAATTTGGAGATCAGAAGAAAGGTAGTATTCAGTATTATAAAGACTTAGCAATTATACAGACCTGATTCAACCTGAATACTTAGGATTCGAATTTAGATATAAGACAAAAAGAATTTGGGAATATCGATGCAGATTCTTTAGGCTTCTCTGCTGCCTTTTGTTTCTCTTAATACACCAATCTTCTGAGGTTTCACCCTGATCTTCAGTTTACTCCAGATCCTCATAGGTCTCACTGCAACGTCTGGTTCTCTCACACTTTCCTTAGATCTCGCCATGACCTTTGGTTCGCTCAGGTCTCTCTTAGGTGTCTCCATGGCCTGTGACTCTCTCAGCAGAGCAATCTGGGCAATAATAGTTATTTCTCACCCCATCATTCTGGGTTCTTGTCAGGTAGGAGATATTGTTACCCTCATTCCAGGGGTTCCCCCTCTTCTCGGTTTCATTAGGAAAGTGCCTGGGCCTCAGGCCTTCCTCTTGATATCTGGTCTGTTGGGTAGGACCTTTTCCTGGGTCCTTTCTTCAATATATCACCAGCACTTGAGATAAGTACTCAAGCATCCATTTGCCAGAGTAACTGCTGAACAACTGCCAGTAAGTGAGCTACCTCCTTCCAGTTAGCAGTCTCCCTGTGTATCCATGTGGAAAATGAAAGCACACATACTCTTTGGCTTCACAGACGTTTGCCAGTTCCTTTTTATAGTGGTGGGCTGGTAGCTGGTTCTGTAAGCCAGCCCAGGATTGGTTCTTCTATAGAGCGGCTCCTTTTGGGTTTCCTGGTTACAATTGCCTCCTAGGACGTTTAATTTGAAATGTAATATCATTATTTTGTCTCATTTGGTATTGGGTGGGTCTTAATTTGTATTCAAAATATTTAATGGTCTACTCCAAGTCTTTTAACAGGGTCCTGGTCACCAGCACCATTTTGGATCTGCAAATGGTTGAGGATGTGGACCTATGGTGTTCCGTGGTGTTCATCTTTCTGGGGATAAGCCAGGTTTGCTGCTTCACCCACACAGGAGCTGTCTTCTCTGCACTTACAAGTTGTCCTGTGTTACTAATGTTCTCACAGATGAAGTCATTGCCATGCTTAGCATTCCACAAAGTCCTGCGGTTTGCAGTTCTTTTGATATTCCGTTGTATTAAAGGGATGCTGTTCCCTTTCTCTTTGTACTCAATCCTTTCTGTACTTGAGGCTCCATATAGTTCCCAGTCTTACACTTCAGAAAAAAAATACATTTGCCATAGTACATGGTGGCCTTTCTGAGGCATGTTGGAACCTGCAGTCCTGAAACAACTTATCAGGCAAAGACAAATTCCCTAAAGAAATACTGGGTATCTGAGAAGAGGGCAGGTCCAGGAAATCCCGGCCCATCTACCCTTTGGGAGGCACATAGTTAGCTGCTGGACTAGCCCAGATCCACAGTCCCTGGCCCCTCATAAAAAAGGATGAGGAGTTTTCCAAACTCACCACACCAGTCAGTAACTAGTTTTGAGCCATCCCAATTATGTGTCCCGTTTTCCATAACTGTTAGGTACTGCAATCAGATGTAAAGGTACTCATATTATACCATTGACATAAATTGGCTTAAAATGTCCAGTTATAAAATGACACATATATGTTTCTGAATTTTTGCTTTTGGAAAATGGAGATAAATGAGGGGCACTGATTCAAAGGAAAAGAAATTAGAAATGTGCTCCATTCTAGTGGTCAAAATATGGACAGAAGCAGGAGGGACAGTTACTTTACAAATCCCCTGGATGGATTAACCAATTAGAAATCATGCTTGAAATTCCTTCTTAATGCAGAGAAATAGCAAACATGGAAGACGACTTGCCATGGTGATAGTGATAATGATAAAAAACAGACATTATTGACAACCGATCTTTAAAATGGTACTACAGTGACGACGTCTCGAAGCTTTGGTGACAACAGAAGTTACCATTATTCCAAACGTCAATACGTACATGAATAGCGTCGAGAAGATGGGAGGCAATGCTGACCCCGAGAGAAGTCGACTGCAGCTGGTGCACCAGCCAGCTAAGCTATTGCACTTACAAACGATACTGCCAGTAAAGTTACACCAGTTTTATGGAAAAGGACATGCTCTTGTGGTCACCACAACCACTCTCCTAAGGGAGTCCTTGTCTATTGTTTGTACGCCGGAGTTATGCAGTGCATTGTCTGCCTTGATTCAACACAACTGGTGTAACATGCACAGACCACATAATGGCATGAGTCGGGTGATTTCACGACAGGCTAGTCTCCTGGAAAGTCTGGTAGAACTTTATCAAAGACAGTCAAATGTCACTCCTACATGCATTTTGGGGCAATTTGCTGACAGGCCTCCATCCCTGTAAAGTAAGCCTGCTCAGGAGTAATATGGCTTCCACCACCACTGTGGGGGGGTGGCCATGGCCAGAAACGGTCCGCCAGCCTGAGCCAAGCTAGGCCCGAGTGAGGGCTGCGGCCCGTTACTGGCTATGGCTGGCCCCCACAGAGGGGGTGAAAGCCCTTCACACCATGGGGTTGATCCAGGGTGTGGATGATTTTTTTTTTCTTCCTTTGGAAATTGGTGGTGCAAGTGACGCCAATCAATCTACAGAGGAAGAAAAAAAGATGGCCGCCGCCATAGGGAAAAGGGACAAAGTCTCTTTTCTTTTCTACTTTTCTGGCAGCTGGAGCGGGAGGCGTGCCGGACCAGAGCAGGTCCTGCAGGTAATTGGGGAAGGAGGGAGAGGGTGGGGAAGAGGCTTGGTTTGGGGGGGAGGGAAGACAACAGGGAGAAGCCCACAGTACAAAAAAAACGATGGCTCCACCCGGGTAAGGCCATGGGTGTCTGGAACAGCAGGCCGGGAATGTGTATTCTCACCTGCTGTTCCAGCCACCTGATGCGAATCAGGTATACAGAAGGATTCCAGCACAATTGAGGAATTAACTAAAAGTTTTGGCATCCCGCTGGCTTCTCCCCCAGCTGCACAACACCCTCAGAGGCACTGGCCCGAAAGCCAATCCATTTCTTAAAAGCAAAACATGGCAACAGACTGCATAAGCCATATGCCCCCTGCCAACTAGTTGAGGGGATAAAAGAATCCAGTATATGAAACAAACACTAGGACAATAGCAGCTATCTGTATCTGAGAGGAGGGTATATCTGCACTGAGAAATATTAGGGCTGGGATGTCTGCCTGTCCCCTTCGAAGATCTATCATATATTTATGAGGACAATTGTCATTATAGTGCTTAGGGAGGTGACGGTTAGATTATTTGTTGGTGTTTTCTAATTTATGCATAACATAACTAAGGAGAGTGACTTGGTAGGATGAGGTGAGTTATTGTTGAAAGCAGTTTGAGTCATCCACTCAGTGCGGACTGAAGCAGGGCCGGGGCCAATATAAAAAGGATCCCTGATGGCCACCCAAACCTATACCTGCCATCAAGTTTGCAGGCCCAGTACAGGCCCAGTACACACACACCCCCACTGTCAATGCATGCTCTGCCAATGTCAGCCATATTGGTAAGTTAATTTGGGAAATAGCAATACCTTTTGTTCAAGTATAAAGAGAAATTTCAAGTTCCTTTGTGCACGAACTACATAGTCAATAGTTTTCTGTTTTGATCAAACATTAAACATAATGTATAAATCCCTTCACTCTTCTGTGAGGATAAGTCGATAACTCCCATTGGACGTTGCTATGAATGAGCTAAGTAACCATTCGGCTAATGGTGTTAAATAGATCATTGGCCAATGCCATTATGATGAATCACAGATACAATGACATATGGAGGTTACACTAAATTTCAATAACCATGGATAAGTGGGCCATTGTCTACAGTTCGATCTGAACTTAATAATTGCTAGGCTATCCCAATTTTGGCTGTTTAGCAACATAAGGACTGTGAGATAGTGATGTGTGTCAACCACACAATTTGGTTACGTGGCGGAGCTTGGTTCCAATTCAAAGATGCACGTCTCCACAAGTTCCAATGTAACATGTAAACCACATCGCCTATCCACTATGTAGTTTTACACCAACATACAACGCCTTTAGCAGAGTTGCTTTCAACACCTAAATGAGTACTCTTTGTTCAATAAATCTAACTTGAAAAGCACCAACTTGACTTCCACAGAGTTTCTGCTACTCTCCAGTTAGGTTTGATCTTGAGAATTCATATACATAAATATACATTCCCTGTTAAATCACCCTGACAATATATGATGAATTTAGATCATAGGGGGTCATTCCGAGTTTGGAGGCAGCCATGGTGCGGGTCGGGGTAGTCGGAATGGGGACTTACCGGGACATTCTGACCTATGTGGACCCGGTAAGTCCCCCACAGGGCTCAATGGGAATGGGGAAAGAGCTAATAACGGGCCCGCAATTAGCGGGCCCGTTATTAGCTCCATGGTCCCTTAACGGGTCCTGCTGAGGACGGCTGGTAGAACTAGCCGCTCCTGGTGGGACCCGCTAAGGGACCTCGAAATATGGCGGTATGGGGGTTAACGGCACCGGCATCCTTACCGGTGCCATTAACCCCCTACCGCCATACTCGGAATGACCCAAAATGAATAACAATTATTCTCATAACAGGAAACAGCAAAAAAAGAGAATGAATATCTGTAATTGGATTGCAGAAAATGCCATGGAGTAAAAATCCGCCTGACCTGTTCTATAATGTTCTGTACATTTTGATGCAATCCGTAAGAAGTGGAAGAGGCTATTGTTTTGTTACAAGTTGTAAGCAGGGTTGTTTTGGCATGAATAACTACTATTTTAGAAGTTGATAAATGTGGCCAAATAGAGCTTAACTTCCACATATTCATAGAAGTAATACATTCCTTTATAAACAAACCCATAGGCCCATAAGACAATAGCCTGCCTGTCATTACATGTGGAAGTTCTGTCACGCCAAGCTGCCGTGAATGCATTTCAGCTTGCAGCTGTGCTGTTTCAAGCTTTTATGACACCAATCATCAGGCAAAGTGGGCCGGAGGAAGAAGGACAGAGGTTGCTAGAGGCAAGTCCAGTGGTCTAGACATGATTTTATGGTGGGAGGGTTTTACTCCTTATTTTTTTAACTTTGAGAGGAAATGCGATTTCAAGGGAGTAAAAATGAGATCTCTACTCCGCAAGAGAGTTAAAATGATTTGAAATCCAGCCACTGTGTGCAAAAAAAAATAAAACTGTATGGAAATTATAATGCGCAAGCGGTCCACATCGTGACAGAACAGCAGGTTTCTTCACAATGTGCAGACGAACAAGGGCACTCTCACAAAAGGAACCGATGCACACCAACACACTGAGCACCTCTTGCATGTACCTTGAAGAGGTACAACAGCAGCATAAGCTTTTATTTTAAAGTATGTACCGTTTGTATTAAGGGTATGTATGAATGGGTAATCCCTATTTTTTGTTTACGGGGGTCAAAACTGTAGGAAGGGATGCTCTGTGAAGGAAATTTATGGGAAACAGATCGACTACCCCTCTCTTTTAGTCCTGTATAGATCACGGGTGAAGATAAAGGTTAACCTGTACACTTTGTTAGTAAGGTTTTCGCCTTGTTGGGAAAAATTGCACAGAAATGCAACTGAATACAAAAATTATATCTCTTTAATAATCGTAAAAATACCTTAAAAAACATTACAAACTAAATACATTTTCAATCAAACCATTTAGTCATCATTCATCTGTTCTAACAGGGGAATACTAGAACTTAAAAAACTTTGTGCATAACAGTAAATCAGAATATGCATTCATGACATGGGAAAAAAACATTAGATTTTCCCTTAAGCAGTCGACATATGTTTCGTCCCGTTATAGTGTACCACCTCTGTCAACAGTGGTCACAAAGATGAATATTGGGCCATCTTCAGGACAACGGTTACTTTTTGTAGATTATTCTTGTTCCCCATTGGGCACACAAGCACATCTAAAAAGATAAATGTACATGTATTAATGTATAAAAAAGGAGATAGAAAAGAGTTATAGTTCCCAACTGGATTGGATCAAGGCGATGGCTAGGTTATACTATTCTAGACACACACACTAAACCCACCTATGGTCCATAGACTGAAGTTTGGACTATTGAGCTTGGTCAGACTCTCGGATGTGGCAAGGAATTACCATCCCTGGTCTTGGTTCCTATGGTTAATTAGAAACAACAGTTTCTTAGTGTTATGTTCTTGCTGATACAGACGATGTATTTAATGAGCTTAAAAAACTTACAAGTTAGCAACTTCTGTAGCTTTGTCTTCGAAGTCGATCTTTATTTTTCTGAATTCCACCTGGTACCATTCAGAGGCAGGACATGGACTATTATTCCTGTAATTGTGGTGCTGCCTAAATCAAAGGGAAAGAGCACGCTAATGAATGGATATATTGGGGCATTTAATATCCAGGTTTAAGGTTAAAAAATAATTGTCAATCTTGTTTTGCCCTTTTGTTACTGTTGTTATTTATTTCTAGAAGCCTGTAGTTAAATATACTCGGCTTTTGATGTTCTAAAGCGGCAGTCATTGCGCCTTATACATGGAGTTTTAAAAGCATTGTGGTCTCGCACCTGAGGTCTGTAGCCAAGGGATACATGAAGTGGCAGTGGCTAGTTGTTATATTTTCTAGACATGTTTTAAATGTATTGCTGTCATGAATTACAAAAACAAGCAGTATTCGAGCATCTTAGCACCGTGGTCACCGCTTTGCAACCAACAACATTACTTTTCAGTGTTTGTTTAAAACGCACGTGGTTACATAACCTGCTGCAGTCATTGCCGTTATTATCAGATTTTACGAGCGAGCACATCTGTCATTTTAATTGCAATGCCATACTGACAGTGCGGATAAGGCTTGTATAATTTAGACCCCTGGATAGATTAAAGCTTTTCCATCGCTTACCTTGATCTATGCCGTTTGTGCGCCCAAGTGAAAGCTGGAAATCTGCAAGACCGGCGAAAGCTCGTTCTGCAGAGTAATGGTGTGTTTAAATTAAGTCACGTGATTGGAAACCCGTGCTTACCTCACGTTTGTAGCCATTAAAACGTGAATACAGGGCTGCTGGAACTTGTAGTGAAAGGCCAATAAAGGCCGTATTTTATTTTTTACTATTGTAAATAGAAACGGCCGCATGAGTGACATATTTTGTAGTGTTGCACCTGGTTATGTAATGTACTCAAGCTATTTATAACAGCTGCAGGCATCATATATTCAAAGAATGCCTCATATACTACCCAGTTGTAATGCAGTTGTATTGGTCAACTTTAGATTATTTACACTTGCATGGCACCCTTTTTGGTTCAATGAGGGAGACCTATAGGTTGTATTATCGGTCTTGCAAGAGTATGTGGGGAGAAAAAAAATGCTTCTTTATATTGGTGGTTTTTAAGTGCCAATGTGCTAAAGATAGCCCTCGTTACCATACACTCAATGTGCCCACTTGTACCGTCTCTTTTTGTTATGCCGAAAAAGCCTAGCCATCATTGTCTAGCGCTTGATGTGTCCACAGCCCATCTCTTCTTTTTTATGCTGGACTGTTGAGCGGTATTTATACCAGGAAAGAGATGTGCTCTATACTTCGGAGGTTTGCTATATTGGTTATAGCTAAATGTCAACGCGCACTTTAGGTTGTGCCTGTACTATGAGTTGCCTAGTGGTAGTCGTGGAGGCATACTGACACAAGTTTGTTATATTATCCTCAACATTGAGGATACTGGTACTGGACAGCCAATTAGAAAAAGTGAAGGGGAGCCCTTAATGAAGGGGGACCTTCAATGATATTCATTTATCAAATGTTGGAAAAGGGGTGGCATCAAATGAGTGCATTCCATTCTATGGCGATGTTAAGGCCATATTTAACCGTATCTAGATTATAAATCCATTTCTGCTCGCATCTTGTGAGGTTGAGATCCATATTGCCTCCTCTCGGGGATGGTTTGATAACTTGTATGACACACCATAATAAATCTGTGCGTTTATTTTGTTGATGGATGTAATGGGCCACTAAGGGTTTATTATCAATTTTATTCCGAATGCAAGATTTGTGTTCACAGATTCTTTGACGTACCTGTCGTTTAGTCTTCCCTATATATACTAGGCTACAGGGGCATTTTATAGCATATACAGCCCATTTAGTAAGGCAATTGGTAAATGTCTTTAGCTGTACTATGGTGTTACGTAGTTGAATGCTTTTCATAGTGGTGGTCTGTGCACAAACTGAACATTTTCCACAACGATGGTGCCCCACAACTGGTGGTAGGCCCCAGAGTTGTGTCTGGGTGGTAAAAGCCTTGGGCACAACGGGATAAGTGTAGACCAAGGCGTCCTTGATGTTGCATTGTCTTTTAAAGGCAAAACGAGGCATGGGAGGATTAAAATCCTCAGTTTTGATCATGTACCAGTGCCTTTTAATGATCTTTCTAAGATGGCTACTTATAGGGCTATATGTGCTGACACATGTTATTTTTTCTTCCTTGTGGCGGTGCATGGATTCAAGACTGGCGATCCTATTGCTATGCAGTGCTCTTTTATATGCACAGTGGACTGTCTTTTTCGGATAGCCTCTATCTTTTAACCTTATTTTCAAGGATTTCCCATATTGTTTGTACATCTCAACTTGTGTACAGTTTCTGCGGATGCACAGAAACTGCCCATACAGAAGTCCTTCTTTTAAGCTCAAAGCATGGAAGCTGTGATAATTGAGCAATGTGTTTTTATCTGTGGGCTTCCTGTATAAGACTGTTTCTATGCTACCTGTATTGGTTTTTTGTATTTGAAGATCCAAGAACGGTATGGTATGCAGGTCGGTGTGTATAGTGAACTGTATATTAGAGTTCTGCGTGTTAAGCCATTCATGGAACTTTGTCAAGTTGTCAGATGTATCCCTCCAAATCATATAGATGTCATCGATATACCGTAGCCATGTTATAATCGATGCGGAGAAAGGGTTAGAAGAATCAAAAATGAATTGTTGTTCAAGGTCATCCATATATAAATTTGCCAAATCTGGAGCGAAAGTCGCTCCCATGCTTGTGCCCTTTAGTTGATTATAAAAACGTCCATTGTATAGGAAAAAATTCTCTGTTAGAACTAGTCTTATGCATTGTAAAATGAATGCGGTGGGGACACTGTTGAGTGTTCTAGTGCGTCTGTCTAAGTATTTTGCCATCACCTTCAAACAATCCTGTTGTGGGATACTGGTGTAAAGACTGACCACATCCACGGTCACCAAGATGTCTGATGGATTAATTTAGAATGCATAAGACTAGCTCTAACAGAGATGGATGGATCTTCATTATGGCTGCCAGTTGTGATTTAAAATATGGGGGTCCTATGGACATGATCCTAGAGAAGATTTCTCTAGTTCTGTGATTCAGTGGCCTGGAGTTCCGGTTGGAGACATTCATCCTACATTGTTTCTACTGCTAACTCTCTGAGTTTATGGCGTCAGGGGCAGTTGCTATGACGATCATGCAGACCTGCTCTTTGGTGCATTCTGCTTCTCTGGTTTCAAACACAGTTGCCTTATGTCTATAGCAGGACAAGACGTCAGCTGGGATGGTGATGCCAGGCCTGAGTGCTATGGTGATATATAAGCTCTGTAGCTGTAATACCAATGTCTTTACCCGCGGGCGGTCTTAGAGTGGGCCCTCACAGGATGGGTATAAGTGGCTTGTGGTCGGTGATCACCTTGAACGTGTGCCCATATGTATAGAGGTGGAAGTGTTGGATGCCCCAGAGCATGGCAATGGCCTCCTTCTCAATTTGAGAGTGCATCTGCTCTGTCGGTGTAAAGCGTAGCTGGCGCAGCCGAGTCAGCACGGCTCTGAGACTTCATGCACAAGCATCTGCTAGATGTTTTGTCTTCATTTTATCATAGTATTCCATGGTGGTTTTGTGTGAGAGGGCAACTTTTGTGTTCTGGAATTCTGCTTGGGGGCATTCAGTCCACTGCTCAGGATCAGTCTTGGTCATGATCCAAAGTGGCTCAGCCAATGTAGCTAACTGCAGAATTAAGCGACCACAGTAATTAGTTGTACTAAGGAAGCTTCTACTTAGGAGACACCCTTGGGGCATGGCCTGTCTTTATATGAGTGACTTTCTTGGGATCATGCCACATTCCTTGGCAGTCGAAGAAAGGTCTGTAGTATTCCAGTGTTGGCTTGAACTACTGACACTTCTGGCAGTGCAGTTGGAGTCTGCTGTTATGAAAGCACTGGAAGACTGTTTGAATTCAGTGAAGGTGCTCTTATTCCATTACAGAGTACACTAAAATGTCATCCCTTAGGTTTATGATGCCTTCTAGGCCTGTGAGGGTGCTTCTAATTGTGTTCTGAAAGACCTTGGTGGATGACGAGATCCCAGAGTCCAGCCTTTTCTATCTTTGGAGCCCCATGTGTGTGAGGAGAACATGGTGTTTGCTCATGACTCTTTGCCCAGAATGAGTTGGTGGTAGCCTGATTTGAGGTTGAGTTTCGAGATGAAGCAGGCAGAGCTCAGGTATGTCACAATATAATCTACTGTTGATGTGATATGCCGTTCATGCTGGATCGCGTTGTTGGGCATGGAGACTTTATGATCCCAGCCTTCTCTAGTTTGACCAGTTTCTGTTCTACTTTTGAGCGCATGTGGAAGGGGGCGCACTAGTGCCACAGACAGATGGGTTGCACCAAAGGGCCCACATGTAGCTTTTGCCGCTTCCCTCAGCAACATCTTGTGCATGTGAGGGAGGAGGGACATCAACTCCATCAGCAGGTCTTCTAGGTCAGACTGATACAGCTTGAACGTGAAGTGGACCAGGCCTAATGACTCTGCTGCCTTTTTTTATTATTGTTATTATTATTAGGGTATTTATTGAGCAGGGATCTGGCTTCAGGAAGTGATGTCACGCTTTACAATCATAGAGGAAGAACACAGTGGGGGAAGCAGGAAGCAGAGAAAAAGGTAGCGGGAGCTGAAAGGGGAGTGCCAGGGTGGGCAATTGGCAGCAAGGGGTCTACAAGCAACTAGGAGAGCTTGCAGCTATGGAACATGTATGTGCTGACCTCTGCAACGAAGGCATGCTCTGTTGTGTTTTTGTTGCCTTGGGAACTGATGGGTGTGAAGACTCCTTTTAGTGATATGGGGGTCCTGTTGCCATGTGAATGCGTACACTTATCTGTTATAAGTCCCGCCGTGGGTTGATGAGGTTGAATTTTGCGATTGATAGAATGTTCACTGACACCTCTGTGTTGATCACCACTCACACGCGTAGATTGTCAATGTGCACCTTGGCTCATAGAGCTTTTATCCTGTGATCTTTTGATCCCTGGTGTATGTCGTATTATTATAAAATTTGTAAAGTGCAACTAAGGCCCTAGGGTGTCTAGGCGCTAGCGGGAGGGCGGCAGACTCAGAAACTCGGGTGCCACAAAGCTCTAGCAAAGAGGAAGAAAAAGATTAAACAGATGTGTCTTCAGGGCTCTCCTGAAGGGAAGATAGTCAGCCAGAGTCCTTATGCCTAAAGGAAGGGCATTCCATAAGCTGAGTGTAAGGACAGAAAAGAAGCGACTCCCCAGATTTGGGAATCGTGAGAAGCTGATGAGAGTCCGATCATAAGTTTCTTGCAGTATCTAATCAGCTTGTTTTTCAAATTAGTGAGGGCCCACATTGTGCATGGCTTGGTGGACAACACACAAGATCTTAAACTCAATACCAGCCGTCACCGTAAGCCGATGCAAACGGCGTAACAGAGCTAAAGACGTAGTTAGCCGTGGCACCCTAAGCGCCAAACGGGCTGCGGCATAGTCATACATAAAGAAGACTATCTCTTGTAGAGTTTTGCCTGTTTGTAGCTTCTTCAACAGTTAATGGTCCCATCCTCCTTCTGATGGGCTTCCTGACATAGCAGGCCAGGATTTGCATACTTGGAGAAGTGGTATAGCTTGTTACAGTTGTTACATGTATATCCCCTTATCAAGCATTGTTGGAGACCTTGGGGGTTGCTGCAACATTGAGTGCGCACATGCTGGGAAGGTTGGTGATGTCCAATTACCAGCTCAAATGCCGTGGATGGGGAGTATGAGGATCACTGATCATGCAGGGGTGCAGTAATTTGCTGCGTTGGATGGCTGGGGTGTGGTCCACGAGGAACACCCATTCTTTGAGCAGTCTGTCAATTAGCTTTACATGGTGGTGGCTAGTGAGTCAGGTAGGTCATGGATTCTCACCCTCTCAAGGCTCTTTTGCAGGGAGATGTGTGATTCTCAGAGTATGTTGCGAAGAGGGGTTTACTGACACACAGCCTTGGATTATCTGCACACCAATTTTGTTGTTTGCATCAACCAATTCGCAGGACTTTGCAAGGTGTTGCACCCTTGCGTGGAACTCATGAGATTCGCCTGATTTGTGTGATGCCTGAAGTAGGATAAATCTCTCATACTTGGGATTCATATGCGGTTGAAAATGTGCAGAGCGTTCCGCAATGGCAGCCGAGCAGGTGTAATCTTCACCAGAGGTAGAATGTGAGGTCAACCCATCATGGCCACCTGCCCCTACTAGATCAAGTGATGTGGATCTCATGATGCTGGGATTGGCCTTTCTCACAGCTTTAATGTAGTTAAGGCAGTTCAATCATCTGATCCACGTGGACCCTTGTGATGATGCCTTCTAGGCCATGTCAAGGGGAAGCAGAGATGTGAAGCCTTGCTTCACAAACATTCTTAACACTGGTTGGACTGCAGCCATAGTGACTACAGCCACGGCAGACCAGGCAGACATGACAGGATGAGACCTGGTACTGGCTCGCCAAGCACGTACCTTGATGTGAGGATTATGGTGCTGCTGGCAGCAGCTCGCTGTGCATGTGCTGACCAATGGGATCATTGTTTGTGGCCGGGAGTCGCGGTGCCCAGAGGCCTCATAATCACCACCACATGATGCAGGTGGCGGAGGAGTGTATCGAAATGGGGGCTTGCCTCATCGCCATTGGTTATGTGATTACGCTCTGTGACCCAACTGTCAGTAGGCCCAGCCGGAGAACTAACACTGGACCAGAGTAAAGATCAAGTGCCGTATGATTCCTACTCGAGCGTGGGAGTGGAGTTCTTTCATTAATGAGCAGTAACGTCAGATGTCCCTTGCTTGTGAAAGTGGGGGGGGAATGGGAGTGAGCTCTGCAACGGGATCCAGTAGTGCACACTGCACTCGTGAACCTACCAGCAGAGTCAGTCCCCGGCCCTCACCCCAAAAATGTCTGCTGCAACGACTGAATAGGCTAAAGCAGGCTGCCAGGGCCCCCACTGGACTGATACCACTCGCTGATCCTTTGTCAAATGACCTCTGGAGCAGGTGAGCTTTCTTAGATGTGTATCCACAAAATGGTGCCAGGAGCAAGTGCTCATGGGAGTGCCGCCAATGTGGTTTTAGGATGGCAAACTATCAGCTTTGTATTTTCACTAAGACATATGAAAATTAGTAGTCGAAGTAAATAGTGCATTTAAAAAAAAATACCAGTGACAAAAATAAACTTCAATTTAAAAAATGAGTAGTTTGCCACTGAGAAAAAGTAATGATTCCCTTAGCCTACATTGGGCCTCATTACGAGTATGCCGGTCCGGTAACAATGGTGCCGGTAAGCTAACAGCACCGTTGTTGCCGGACCAGCATACTCCGAATTCTGCGAGCGGATGCCTTTCCGCCCGCCAGGAGTAACCTGGCGGGCGGAAAGACACCCGCTCACGGACTTTGGCGGTAGCACCGGCACCATCATGAATGGTGCCGATGCTACCGTCCTCCCCATTCCCATTGAGTCCTATGGGACTCGAATGGGAATGGGGAGTCATTTTTCCCGGCGCCTGGCAATGGGGAATTACCGGGACCGCCGGGGCTGCAATGCCAAGGCAATTCCCCATTGCCAGGCGCCGTGAAAAAAAATTACTGCGGTGGCTGCCGTGCCTTTTTTACCGGCACAGCTCCCAGCAGAGTCGTAATGACCCCCATTGTGTAGGCTGGATGGGTCGCTACCAGCCTTAATGGACAGGCAAATGGTGCACGTGTTTCGGCCCCCTTCACTTTGCTGCTTCATGCAAAGAAACCAGTACACAATATAAAACACAAAACATGGATTACATGTCATGATATTGTGTAGTGCACAGCTGAGGCTGATGGGCCTGCTGCCTGGCAGTTGTTGACAACTACGTTCTGATCTGATGAATTAATACTGCAACACGTTCGATGTTCACTGTAATACATTCTGTCTGTGCATATACTATAGCAAAACTTGTGGATCACTTTCCCCTGTCTTTGTAACATGAATTGATCACGCACAATGACCAAAGTTGAAATGCACATTGATACATTTGAGTGGGTAGAAATATAGCTCAGTACCCCAAGCACTTGTTGCAAAGATCTGTGATCACATGCCAGATCACAGCCCTGTGTCAGAGCAAAGACGACTCAACCCTTCCTCTCTTTGAGGTAGATAAACTGGAGTATATAAACCTTGGTGATAGTAACATCAGCTGTGCCGCAAAACAACATAGATGCAGCAGAAAGCGCTAGTTATTTATGTATTTTTTAAACCGAGCAATGGTATGGTGCAGTTCTAGACCTGGGCCCTTCCAAACCAAGGTAATACAAACTGGGCAATAAGCATTCATTAAGAGAGGTGGTTAGGAGGCATAATTGGAGCCAGTGGGACTAAAGCGTTGAGGCTCATATCCCAGTGTTCCCACTTGTCAATACAGTGATACTGGAGAGATATTCTTATGTCACTGTGTAGTACTGTTCTATCTTTCATTAAAGGCATATTTTCTCATGCCATGGTCACATTGTTAAATCCATGGCCTGCTCTCACATTTCAAGCAGGCCATTTGAGTGGAAGGGGCCCTATACGTGGGGGATCTGATACATGTTACGGGCCTCTGGCTAGCTTGTTTTCAGGACAGCTTTTTTAACACAAACATCTATTTGCTTTTGTCTAACATTTCAAATGTTCCTCCTCACATCAAGAATAACAATGTTCAGGTCTGTGTCAAGAAATAACTTGAATCAGATGACCTAAAGACAGTGGCCCTCATTACGACCCTTGCGGAAAGGGGTTTAAGCCGGCGTAAACCATGGCGCACCTTTCCGCCTGAGTACGAGTTCCCGTAGCGCCATGGTGATTTTTACGCCTGCTTTTTGCAAGCGGAAAAATCCATGGCGCTACACTTGTTGTTAATTACGCCACCGTAATTTACGGTGGCGTAATTAACGCCTTCCCCACTCCCATTATACCCTATGGGGCAAAAATGGGAATGGGGAAGGGTAAATGGGGATTGGGGACTTACCGCCCCGCCAAGGTCGGAATGGGGCGGTAAGTCCGCCAACCACCATGGCGGAGTTGGCAGCTTAGCGCCATGGACCATGGTGCTAATAGCACCATGGTTCTCCGCCAGGGTCGTAATGAGGGCCAGTTTCTTTTGTTGGGTGTATTTACATGTTTTAAATACAACACTAAAGCCCATATGAGATGTGTTAATTTCACAGAAGTTAGGATTCTGGTACTTGCATACTTCCATTGATGATGGAGAAAATAAAGCTACGATCGTGCTCCTTTTGTATAATGTATTTCTATGAGGATTTTCTTTTATAAATATTGTCAAGCAAGTCTATCATGTGATTTATGTAATGTCTAAGTCAGGTCTGGAAAATTATTTTATTTTAATTCATGAAAATCAAACCTTCACAAGTGTTTCAAAATGGGAAACAATATGGCCAAGTGCTGAAATTGTGGACTGTGTTCAAAATCCCAGGTTCCTAAATATTGTACTCCCTGTAGGAACTGTTTCTATTATCTGTTCTGCAGGTGCAACTGTACTATGTTCCTGAGGTTGTGGAGAGGTCCTTGGCTATTCATGAGTTGGCATTTTGGGTCCTGGTCATGACTATATAATGCTCTTGTTAAGGGAACTCATTTTCCCGACCTCTTAGCCTTATATGAACTGTGCTTACCACCATGTAGTAGCAATACATTACCACCATGTAGTGGCCATACATTACCACCATGTAGTGGGCATACATTAGGTTTAGGAGTAGGCGGGGTCTGTCTAGGCCCCTTACCATGTGTAAACATACACAGTGTCTTTCTATGTGTTATGTTTACACCTAAGTGCTTATTCAAGGTTGATATGATATGATACAACAGGTTATTTAGGGATCATAGCTGTGTTGCTCCGTGTCGTCTTGCTTCCAAGGTGAGCACGTTGCCGTTGAGCTATCCTCCCGAGACGTTATCCTCCCGTTACCCATGTGTGATGTTATACTCTAGTGTATGTATTTCAATACATCAGTGTGGTGTATTCTCTGGGGATAACTATTGGGCCTAATTGGACCTCACTGCCAGCCTACCTCCACTCAAGAGTGAACGTTCACCGCCAAATAGTGGTTGATTAGCAGTGGGATGTGCTGCTGTGAGAACTCTGAACTCTGTGGCCTTCCTATGGGTCCTGAAAGTGTGTGCCTGTCTGTGTGCCTGCATATTCTTAAAGAAGAATCCGTTGACCTTTTGTAAGTTACTGGTGGCTATTAAACTGTTTATTTACCTTCGTGTTCGTTTATTTTTCCTGGATTATGCTTAATGTGTCTTAATGTGAATGTTGTCTCTTATTTGGGATCAGAATTATAAGGACTTTCAAGGTCTATCAACCGCTCTGCAATGCTCTGGGACACTCACCCTCGAATTGAATTGTGATTCTGTCTAATTATCAATTGGGTGGTATTCTAATTGTTATAATCTTTTTTTTTGTTCTCGATTAAGTTTGGCTTAATTTTGATCCCTTCCGCAATTTCACAAATTTTAGCCTATTTTTATCATATATGTATTGCTACATTTGATGTTTGTAATTTTTAGGATGTTTATGAATTTGTTAAATATTGAAAAAGTTGATATTTCAGCTATATTCAATAAAGTAAAAAATAAGAATAAGAATAATAATGTGTCTCTTCTGTACATTTACACAAATCTTATACTTACCCTCAAATGTGTTGGGGTGTCTTTTAGCAACTTTATTTTAAATCAAAACGGTTTTATTTTACGGAGTTGTAATTTGTTTGTGCTGGATTACTCGCCGCACTTTGCTGTAACAAAAACGGTTATACTTAGCAGTGGATGTTGTTTTCATGTTGGGTAGCTTGCCTTGTCCTTCTAACTGTGTTTTTAGGTTGAACATCTCTTTCAAATACATACCACATATCATTGCAAAGTCTGTTTGGGTAGTTACCCTTTAGGCAGATACTGCTTTTGCCGTCTGTGAGTTGTCTTTCCGGTAGGAAAGCTTACCGGTGCCTGTACCAGGATGGAATCCTTCACCAGTGGGGGCCGGAGCAAAGTGATTGTTAAGAAATGAACAACCATCTTTACTGCCAGAGGGCTGTCTCACTGCTGCGGGTACTAAAGCAGTGCGTGTCAATATTATTCTCCAATACCAACCTGAAAATGGTGCTGCTGAGGTGGGACGGGTCTGTCTGCCTTTCCGGTTGACGCCCCCTTCCGCCAGAATCCGAGCTTCAAATATGGATCTGAAAAATACCTAAATAGAGCCCCAGTGCAAAACTCAGTCGATAGCCCTAATAAAGTTACAGAGAGAGCTTGCTCTCAAACTGACTAAGAGGCTGGCAGTGCCCAGCAGATTGAACTAAAGACATTGGAGTTAGAGAACACCAGGGCCATTGGATCTGGGTCGGGGGGGGGGGGTTTCTGGGTTTCCCCATCATCCTATGTGCCCTACGGACTTGGTTGGTACCGCTGTGTGCATACGCTGCATGGCTTTGAGCTTGCTTGTGCAGTGCAGGGAGGGCCCGATGACAGGAAGGCTGCGTTGCTTGTCTCCTGTCTCCCCCTGGCTGCATGCAGTGCTATTCTGGAATGTACAACCAATCACACTGGTAGTGTCATAAGAACAGAGGCCGAATTCACTTCCATTTGAACTATTGGTTGTTTTTGCAACCTTTTGAGCATAGGAAGGCTACTTCATGTAGAACCGTCATGGCAACATGAAACCCATCATTGATGCCACCTCGTCAAAGTAATACATTCTTCATTTTTCAAGGGCATCCCCCGGATTCTTACCACAAATGTAAACTTGGTAGCCCATAAGGAAAAGCGCAATGGTGCACCCCATTTTCACTTTCTCTCAAGATCCAGTGGGGTTTGCTGCATAACCTAACATCAGTATGTACCCAGCCTTTACAATGGACATACATCATATACTTATTGTAGTCCTGTGTGTGCAGTGACCCAGGCTGCCAAAGATTCTCGCTATTGCCTCATTTAGTGTCTGGTCTATTATTCTCAAAATGCCTACTTAATGTAGCAAATGCTATTTTATTTTTTTACACAACACATTTTGGTTATTCATGTCTCAGTGACTCACATTGTAGAACAGCCGGTCCATATTCAGACCATAACGCAGCACATAGGAGCTGAAAGAACGAGTTAAGCACAGTATTGCAAATGCTCCTATTGTTTTTTTTTTCTTTCTGATTATTGGCGGGAGGAAATGAATAGGTTTCTTCTTTTTCCCTTTCAATAAGACATGGAATGATGACAAATGTTTTGAAGTAATAAGTGATAGTCTTTTCTTTTCGTTTGTATAAAGGTTTTGTATGAAACTACATTCAAATAAATAAATAAATAACGCAGCACAGAGACTGCCGCCATTCAAGTTACCAATGTCCCTCTCCACAATATTGACAAAGGAGGCCCGGTTTACGTGTTGTTCTACGCCACCACTCATGCACCTGCAACAGCATTCGTCATTACGTCTTCCGCATTTGTCTTTCCGAGGACATGGGGGTTGATGGAGGAAACCTGCAGTGGTTCACCGCCAACTTCTCCCACAGAGACCTGTCATCTGGATGGTTCCCAACAGATCCCAGGGGTGCACCATCCTCTCCCCCGCCATCTCTAACCTGGACATCGAACCTCTGGGGGACCTCCTTGCCAACACAAACATTCATATTCACCAATATGCAGATCACACGCAAATTTACCTAAAGATCATTTGGAACAGTGGCACGCCTTGACTCAAGCACTTTCTGTCCCTCGTCCAAGCACGGAGGTCAAGTGCCTACCTGAGACTCAATCCGGCAAGGACCAAAAATGTCCTTCTGGGAGACCGCACCACAGGGGTGTTGCTAGGTTTGGAAAAGATATGGGGCTATGATAATGTCGGGACTGTCGGGACTCAGGGCTAGCTAGCCTTTTGGTTGTAGCTCCTGAGCTTCTATCCGGGGCTACAACCAAAAGAACCGGGGCTAAAGCCCCTTCAGCCCCCCCCAGCAATGCCTCTGCCCCACCAAGCATGCACAAGCCTAGATTTGGTTGGCAGACATGAAGCACGACAGAGTCACGCCTGGACTCTCACTCAGTCCAACTCTCAGTTTTATCCATGACTGCGACCCCTCATTTAAAACACACATCTCCAGGGAGACCCAAAACAGCATGGTACCAACTTGCACCCCTCCATAAAATCAAGCCTTGAACCCAAGCCCCAAGATTGAGAACAGTTGTCCGAGTCCTTGTCATCACCCACCTGTATGGTTGTAATGCCGTACTGGCTGGAGCATGTTAGGCCAGCCTGTCCTCTCTGCAAGCTATCCAGCACACTGCAGCACCCCTCATCAGAGGGCCAATAACAAACACATCACCTCTGTACTCAAGGAGCTGTATTGGCGACCCTTCAACTGTGCATTGTTTTCAGGGCAGCCTACATCACCTACAAGGCAGACACAACCAAAACATCAATTTACCACACTGAGACACTCAACAGCTCTTGAGGACAATGCACCACCATAAACCGCATCACCGCCAGACTGGAAACAAAGAAGTGCAAGAGGGAAAACTAGGAAGCCGGCCTTTTCCTGCTATGCACCGCGTCTCTGGAACAAGTTATCAAAACACAGATAAAACTAAACCCTTCGGTCCTACACTTCAGACAAGATCTGAAGGGCTACTCTTGAAAGAAAATCTCACCAATCGCTAATTGCTACACTGAACCCTACTTCTCCCTCTACGGATCTCCCTCTGTACCCCACTGCTCCCATCCATTCCAGCTACCTCTGCTGCCAGGGCCGGCCTTAGGGCCATAGCCCACCTGGGCACCATTAGCACCCCAGGGCGCCAGCTCGGGGCAGCCTTTCAAGGGCGACCCCAAACTGGCGTGGTGGGAGAAGTGTCCTTTTGAAATTAAATGCGCTTGCGGGCGCATTTAACAATAGGGTGCTGGCACCCTATTGAGATAATTACCTGCTGGCTGCAACACAGGAGCAGGCGGTTTTCATTAGAATAGGGCGCTGAAGGTCCTATTCTAGTAATTAACTCCAATTAACTCCCTGCTCCAGCGAGGGAGTGGGGAGATAATCATCTTACTAGCGTGCTGCAGCACCCTATTGTTGTTAAATTCCCCCGCTCCCGCGGGCACATTTAATTTCAAAAGGACACCTTCTCCCACCACCGAAGAAACAGTTGGCGCCTCCACCTGCCACTGCCCCCAAATTGACTAGGGGCGTGGGGATGGAAGGGCCGCCAAATTCGTCTTTTTCTACCCGGGGCGCTGCCGCCACAAAGGCCAGCACTGTCTGCTACCCTCACATCCTACTGAAACACCCGAGGTGAATCCCCTGTGTTCTTATCGTCGTCCTTTCTGTTCTAGGGTAACCAGTACTTGAGGCCCAAGTGAGTAGTCTATTCTTAAAAATCCTTCTGCCCAATGATGCTGAAACAGGTAAAGATTTGCTTGCGATCTTGTTCAGAAGGGATGGGACACAGCAGTTGGAGAGGGACAGTGCCCCTCTTAGGGTGGACCAGGCCTGCTTTGCATATGGTATTTCTCCAGGGTTCGAAATGGAGGGGAGCTGGGAGCTATTTAGCTCCTGCTTGTAGCCTAGTACAGCCTGGTTACCTTGATACCATCATCTACCAGGAGCTATTTTTGGCTCCCCAGGCCAACTGATGCCAACAGGCACACCTATAGGAATATCATTCTGTGCATTTGGGACAATCCAGTTCCCCAGTGGTAGGTCCTGGCCCCCGTTTTATGCTGGATAACCCAGGAACTGTATTTAGCTCCTGCTTATCCAATCGTAATTTCGATCCCAGTTTCCACTTTATGTAATGGTGTGGCAGGCTGAAATAGCATGGTGTTGAGGGTAGCACAGTGCAAAACCAGAGATTCTATGTCAAGACTCGGAGGCTCAGATTATGCTCTGACTTCTCTTTACTAACTCGAGCAGCAACAATCACAAACCAACAAACATGGAAAACAATGGCAAAAACTACAAATTCCAACAGAACCCAGCAATTTTGTAGTTCGTTTTCCATAGGTTGTAAGAAAAAACACGTGATCCTCTCCTCCAATCAGCATCACTTCTCCCTTATAATATCCAACAACCCCAAAGTCCTTCCTCTTTCTTTGCTGCTTGAACAGCTGAGATAAGTACCCTTTGTTTTGTTAATAATGGAATGTTTATTAACAGGTATAGCGCGCGCAACTAGCAGGCGAGCGCGTAGGGCGTTGGCGGAGCATATCCGCGGGAAAGACGCGACGGGACTTTCGTTCCGGCGTCGATTCCCTCGTTAGGAGGCACTGCAGACACGGAAGTTCGCAACGGTGCGACGGGACCTCGGGAGTTCCGGCGCCATTGCGAACTTGCGTGTCAGGAGACGGAGACCGAGTACAAAACTCCTCGGAGCTCGCACAGGGATATTTCAATCCCTGGCCCTCAGAAGGCTCCGTCGTTCGGGGCGGGCAGCCGTGTGTATAGTGAGGAGACACCGGCTCATCTCCTAGCTGTGAACGCCACCTAGTGGCTGAAACTGGTACCGCAGGCAAGGAAACCTGCTCAGAGACGGTGAGCTGCGAAGTCAGCACAAGCACATTAACCCCTCATTCTGCCACTGGGGAGGAGGTGAAAAGAGGCTACAGCCTCCGCTTGACGGGCTCAGTCCCAGGTAAGACTGCTATTAGTACGAGGACTCGCCTAGCTTCTCGATACATATATTGACGGGGGCAGCCCAAGCAAACTGCATAAGGCACCTTGATAGTGTTACAAAGTCAGTGAAAACATGAGCGACTACACTGACGACTCTGACGGCCCTAATGTCAGTGGACGCCGTATGAGCGAGGCAGTACAGATGCTGCAGAGTGCCGAAAGGCCCTGGGAAGAGAGGGGCATTTTGCGAAGCTTGGCGGCTTTGTCCCAGGGCAAGGCTCGCAAAAAGAGAGGGGGAAGCAAACATAAAACCCGCAGGGGCCGTAGCGCCCAGACCGCCCCGGGTTCACCCCACAGATCGTGGAAAAGGAAGGCGAGAGCCACGAGAGACGGAGCACTAGCTCGAGCGAGTCGGACGACGGCTACTGCAAGAGCAGCTCAAAATCTGAGTTTTACACCTCCTCAGAAGACCAGACCTCCCCGGAAGAGGAGGAAATCCAACCTAGAAAGAAAGGCAGGAGGGAAGAGGAGGATCTTCACAGGGAGGAGTTCGATCCCGATGAGCTTATTCACCCCAGGTCCAATGAATGGGACCCTCCGGAGAAGATCGCGGAATATCTTAGACGGCGCCTGCGGGCACCTTTAAGTAAACAAGCCAGATCTAAATTGAAGTCAGAGTGTCCAAGACCGAGGGTCCCAGACGGGGTAGCGGAGACCCCGGAAATTGACGAGAGAATCCTGACGTTCCTGGGCCGGTATGGCAGGGACGTGAAGAGGGGCATCGACAGATCCTGGCGGTCCTGTCAGGACAAGGTGCTAGACATGCTAGGGCCGGTCACCAAGATCTGGCAGCTGGCCGAGGAGGCGAAGGCCAAGAAAGAGCCCCTGGACCCGGACATTATATCTGGCTGGGCTCAGAGGATTATCTGCCTGCTCGGTAACGCGAATACAGCGTTAGCAACCGAAAGGAGAAGGTCGATCCTAATGAAACTGGACTCCAGGCTAGGGGAGATGGCGACATCCGAGCAGGCCACAGCCGCGAGAGGCAAGCTCTTCGGGGACTTGTTCATCAAGGACATGGCGAAATTCGCCAGTACTTATGTATCGATGGACAGGGCCCAATCTTCCCTGAAGAAGATTTTCGGTCGAAGAGTTTTCGACAGGGCTGGAGGAGGAAGGGGCCGCTCGTCCAGCCGTGGCCAGTACAGAGGGTCCTAAAAGGACACAGCTTGGAGACAGGAAGACCGGAGGTCCAACCCCTTCTTCCATTCTAGGGGAAGAGGCAGGGGTAGAGGTTGGAGGAACAACGGAAGGCAACAGCACCAGAGTAACTCAGGTGAGAGATGTGGAAGTCATATGCAAGTATTCCTCCAGTAGGAGGGAGAGTGAAACTGTATGTCAAAATATGGGAAGAGTTGTCTTCAGATGCTTGGATAAGGCAGACCGTAAGAGGGTTTCAGTTAGAATTTTGGCAAGAGCCATATCAGGAAGTGTGGCCGAGGCAGATAAAATTCAGCAGAGAAGACGAGGTCTTTCTAGACAAGGAGGTAGAATTGCTAAGGGCAAAGAATGCAATCGGTCCGGATTCAGAAGGCCCAGGGGGTTTCATAAGCAATCTGTTTTTGGTCAAAAAGAGACACAAGGTCACACCAGTGATAAACCTGAGGGGTTTGAATTACTTTCTGGTGTACAGACATTTCAAGATGGAAGGCATCCATCCTCTAAGGGATGTTCTCCAGCAAGGATACTGGCTAGCAAGGATAGACCTCAGGGATGCGTATCTAACGATTCCAATCCGGCCAGAACAGACAAAACTCCTTCAGTTCCTTTGGAAGGGACGGAAGTGGGAGTTCAAATGTCTCCCCTTTGGGCTAGCGTCGGCACCATTGTGTTTCACCAAACTTTTGAGACCAGTGGTGGCACACCTGAGAGAGCAGGGGATCAGGCTGATTATTTACCTGGACGACATATGTTTAATGTGCCAGGACAAAGAAATTCTGGTTCGACAGGTCCTGTTAACCACGGGGTTACTACAACAGCTGGGATTCCTGATAAACTGGGAGAAATCACAGTTAGAACCAGCCCAGGATATGGAATTTCTGGGGTTCAGCTTAGA
This sequence comes from Ambystoma mexicanum, assembly GCF_040938575.1. Taxonomy (NCBI): domain Eukaryota; kingdom Metazoa; phylum Chordata; class Amphibia; order Caudata; family Ambystomatidae; genus Ambystoma; species Ambystoma mexicanum. The sequence continues at coordinate 1,340,480,224 of NC_090921.1, read as the reverse complement.
GACGACGCAGGGCATTCTCAAATTACCTCTAGTCAAAGTCAACTCAGTCAAGAGGGAGATCAAGGGGATGATAGCGAAGCAGGAAGTTTCCCTGAGGGAAATAGCGAGACTTATAGGACGTCTGTCATCATCGATACAGGCGATATTCCCAGGGCCTCTGCATTACAGAGCTTTGCAGAGGTTGAAGATCAGCCATCTCAGGAGAGGTTTTTCTTACGAACAGAAAGTGAGGCTATCACAGGAAGCGAAACTGGAGCTAGAATGGTGGTACTGCCACATGGAAGCCTGGAATGGCCGGGCGATATTTGGCTCATCCCCGGACCTGGTGATAGAGTCCGACGCCAGCCGTTGGGGATGGGGAGCCAGATGTGGAGATCAGTCGATAGGAGGGAGATGGTCGAGAGAGGAGCTGGGTCTCCACATCAATTGCTTGGAGCTTCTAGCGGGCTCCTTCGCGATTCAGTGCTGGACACAGAAAGGTGCAAAATTGTCCATTCTCTTTAAGATGGACAACGTTTCGGCAGTCAGATACATAAATCGGCTGGGCGGAACAAGGTCGCAGAAGCTGACGGAGATGGCCAAGGAGTTTTGGCAGATCTGCCTCCAGAAGGGAATAAACGTGAGAGCGGAACATTTGGCGGGGGAGCTCAATCTGGTAGCAGATTGGAACTCAAGATACCTGAGGGATTCCAGCGGCTGGCAGCTGGATGACTCAGTATTCCAGGAGATAATGCGCCGCAGGGGTCCCTGTCAGAAGGATCTCTTCGCTTCCAGGCTGAACAGGAAGCTCTCCAGATTTTACAGTTGGAGGCCGGATCCGGAAGCGACAGCGACAGACGCTTTTCTCCAGGTCTGGGGACCAGCAAGGGAATACGCGTTTCCCCTGTTCTCCTTGATAGCGCGCACAGTTGCGCATGTCAGACGTCAGCTAGCAACAGTGATCCTGATAACGCCAGACTGGAGAGGTCAAGCTTGGTTTCCGGATCTTCTAGAGCTGTCGTTCGAAGCCCCTATTCGGCTGCCAGCCAGGGAGGATATATTGCTAAATCCGGCAGGAGAGATTCATCCATTGGTCAGGTCAGGGAGTTTGAGTCTCCTGGCTTGGGCAATTTCAGGGAGAACTGGTCTAAGCCAGGACTTTCAGGCACAGCTCAGGAATTCATCAGGGAGTCTTGGGCTCCGGCGACAGGAAAGGCATATAGAGTGGCATGGCATAGATGGAGTGATTGGTGTCTGGAGAGACAAGTTGATCCCGTATATACAGATGTAGTACACATAGTGAATTTCTTAGCAGCGCAGGCAGCACAGGCGAAGGCTTACAGGACCATTAATAATTATAGGTCGCCGATTTCAGCAGGCCACGTGTACATAGACAATAAGCCTGTAGGCGAGCATCCCTTGGTGTGTAGGCTTCTGAAGGGTATCAGGTGTATGAGACCTCCCACTCCCAGATACTCTCGTTTGTGGGATGTGAGCATAGTTTTAAGGATGTTTGAAAGTTGGCCGGACAATGAATTCTTGTCTCGGAAAGCATTGTGGGCCAAGTTAACTACCCTTCTGTGCCTTATTTCTTGTAAAAGGGTCTCGGACGTGAGAGCTTTAGAAGCAAACAGAAAATCTTTTTCGCCTTCAGGGGTAGTATTTTTCATAGCAAGGAGAACAAAGACGAATATTAAATTGGTGGAGTACATGGCCTTTCCGGACAAGCTTAAGTTGTGTCCAGTTAGGTGCTTGAAAGTGTACGAACAAAAAGCGAATGAAGTGAGACCTGCGGGAGTAAGTCAGCTACTGATAGAGCTTAGGAAACCTTTTAGAGCAGTAGCATCAGCCACTTTATCTAGATGGGTCAGGTGGTGCATGGCCGAGGCAGAGGTAGACGTGCGGCAGTTCGGAGCACATTCTACACGAGGTGCTATGGCATTGTCTGCCTTTTTGGCAGGGGCTCGTCTGGAAGATGTCCTAAAGGCGGCAGACTGGTCTAACGAGGAGACCTTTAAGAATTTCTATTTTAGACCAGTGGAGCGAGTAGCATCGTTGGTGGTAGGTAAGCTTTAAACGAGCATAATCTGAGCCTCCGAGTCTTGACATAGAATACAGATTTTCCACACATTCGTTACCGAAAGTCATGATTCTATTAAAGACTCGGAGGCGAAAGATTATTCCACCCAATTTAAATCGCTATTATATAAGTTATGTTGTCATGTTGGTAAATAATGCAATCTTGCTTGGAAATAATGCAATCTTGTCTTGTGATAATAATGGTATTGCTATGCGATTGCCCACCCGTCCATGATGGGATTTCTAACGGCTTATGTTTGCTTCAGGAGCGGAACAGAAAGCAACAACTTGAGAAGATTAACTGGAATTAAGTCGTCTACCGGTTGGGGCGCAAGTTTATCAGTTCAGCGAAAGAAAGAGGAAGGACTTTGGGGTTGTTGGATATTATAAGGGAGAAGTGATGCTGATTGGAGGAGAGGATCACGTGTTTTTTCTTACAACCTATGGAAAACGAACTACAAAATTGCTGGGTTCTGTTGGAATTTGTAGTTTTTTGCCATTGTTTTCCATGTTATTGTTTTGTAATTGTTGCTGCTCGAGTTAGTAAAGAGAAGTCAGAGCATAATCTTTCGCCTCCGAGTCTTTAATAGAATCATGACTTTCTGTAACGAATGTGTGGAAAATCTTTACTATGCTCCATTCAGAACCTTCCAGCCATCACCCTCTGTTTAGCATCCTTCCAGCCCACAATGGGGCAGGTATGCCCAGACATGGGTACCGAGCCTGTTATGCCTAAAGACCCATGCTACACTTGCTTGGCAATGCACAGGGTAGCTGAAACATGTATGGGGTTGCTTGTGGTCTCATGCATGATGGCTGTGATCAAGCAGTTCAGGCTTCTCCCCACAGCAGGAGTGATGCGGGGAGGCCATTTCAAATGTCTCTCTAAAGAAGATGACCTCTCCCCCCAGGCGCAGTAGTTCAATGCAGGGACGTAATGCTGGAAGATTGGGAGCTGTCTGAGGTCCCAATGAGCTCGTTGACAGGGAAACGTGAAATGCAGTATTGTTAATGTTGGGAGGTCACAATATCGAGTGGAAAATAAAGTGGCTCAAAATAATGAGTGCAAGAATAAATGTATCTGAAAACAAACCAGAGGCTTGGATGGTGTTTGAGGGAAGCGAGGGTCAGGGGGCGTAAAACAAGGCAATCAAAATGAGCCCATTGAGCTATGTGTGGAAATAATATTGAGCAAAGCGTGAACGCCAATAATTTACAAAGAACACCAATGAATGAATCGGCTGCAATATTTCTGGACCAATGTGTTTAATAGGAATTCTAAATAATGAGGATGATGTCAAAGTAACCTCCAGCTTTCTCCGTTATATATTATAACAGGAAACCGTTGATGACGCAGCTCACGCTGCAGGTGAACCGTAGACAGCATCACAGAAGCCTGCAAGAACCGTCGGCGCGGTTATCGCCCCCGCTGCCAAGATCAGTGTGTTGCTTGCAGGTGAAGTGCGAATAAGTACAGGGCCGCCCGAGCCTTTCACCATTCCGTGGGAAACAAAACGGTTTTAATGGAGCTTGAAAATACTCGTCTCCCAAGCCTGGGCCCTGCTGGGGATTTAACCTGGGGACCGCTGCTAGCACACCAGTGTCACAGCCAGGCCCGGCCTTAGGGGCGGAGAGGTGGGGGTTTGTGGGGCGGCAGGAGGGCCACCTTTGTTTTGTCCTTCCCTGATCCAGCGCCTCACAAGGGGTTTATCACTGGAATAAGGCGCTCCTGAATACTAATGCATGAGCGCCCTATTCCAATTAAAACCTCCTCGCTCCCGCGTTGGCGCAGGGAGTAATCATCATGTGAATAGGGTGCTGAGCCTCGAAGGTGCTGACCCTATTGTTATTAAACGCGCCCCATCGTTGCGGCCGCATTTAATAACATAAGGGCGCCTGCCGCACCTTCTCCCCTAGGCCACCTCAGGGGAGCCTTTAAAAGACTCCCCTGAGCTGGGGTGGCAGGGGCTAATGGCGTCCCGGGGAGTCGCCCGGCCCACCCTGCCCTAAGGCCAGCTCTGGTCACAGCCACTGTGCTATTTCAGACTCAGGAGAAATTATTTTGTTGTATTCAATAGACTGCTTGACTTGATGGGCTTCATGTTTCAAACAGTCTATTGAATGAAACAAAGAGAGATTCCAGCACCTATGAAATAGCACAGTGCCATTTCGTGGGTGATGGATTTCTTTAGTTTCATTTAAGACTGCTTGACACATGAAGCATAAGGGCCTTTATGTGTCAGTCTATTCAATGAAACGAAGGACATTAAGTACCTATGAAATAGCACAGTGCCACTTCCAGAGAGCATCCTGGCTTGTCAGCAGTAGGACCAGGGTTCCAGTCCCCAGCAGGGGCGAGGGAGATCCGAACCCAAGCTCTGTCTATGGCAAGTCTGTCACATCACACTGTGCTATTCGGGAGATGCTGGATCACTCGTGTTTCGTTCAATAGACTGCTTGACACATAAAGCCTGTGTCAAGCGGGCTATTGGATGAAACAGGGCTCGGGTTTGAATCCCCGTCACTAGACAATAAAAAAAAAACTGCAAGAGAGGAAAGCCAATGTTTTTTATTGTCCCGTGCTGGGGACACTTCAGGCCACGCCCATCATTTAGGCCACACACCCTGTTACAGCCCCCCTCGATTTGTCACCCCACTTAAAGCACTGATAATAGCACGCCATTCACTTTGCGTGCATGTTATATACAAGAAATGCAATATTAGCGGCCATGCGACATACAAAGAACCCATTAAGTCCTGATTCACAGAAGCGATTTATAACGTCGCAATTCCATTGGAAAACGCTCTGTGCATCAGGCCCTTTCTTTTCGGAACTGGAAGGCAGGCCATTAGGCATCCCTGCGCTCTCTGTGGGAAAGGGTGGGGTCCCCCGGCTGCAGGGGGTGTCTTCTGGCGTGTGGGTGGGGTCTCTCTCTGTCAGGGGCTGTCTTCAGGCGGACACAGGCGGACCTTGCCGCACCAGGACGCAGCTCTCGCCTTCCGATGGCGCATGTCCCCGCTGGACCCGGCACCTGCTCCAGCCGCCTATCCGCCCCTCGGCAGCTGGGCGCGCCCGCCTAAAGGGCCTCCTCCAGAGCCAGGTAAGTGGACCCGGGGTGCCTCGAGACAGGCTGTGCGGAAATAGCACGAAGAACGCAGGGTACCTTGAAGTGACCCTGGAGGTCACACGTTTCAGTCCCAGTACGGAAACTCGGACGGTTTCCGGACTCGAGGCAGCGATCTCTTTAACCGGCAGGTGAAATGTTACTATCTAAAAAATATAGCTCAGTGCGTTAGAGCGCCTGTTTCAGGGTTTGGAATACAGCTGTCCGGATACCGGCTGTGCCCCGCATTAGAGCGCTCCGCGGGCTGGATCTAACACTTTACTGCTTCAGTTTGCTCCCGAAAAACGTTATTACCTATATCATCTGTGACCCAAAATGAAAGCAGCAGAGAGGGACAGTGAATTTAGTTGCATAGAGTCGGTGTTTTGGAACGCGCAAAAATACCTCCTTCCTACAGCTTCCTAACGCTTGGCGGCAATGTGTGTATATATATAATAATCACATATACCTGCATTAATAATATCTATATGCATGAATGCATCTTGAACAGATGAATGGACTCAGTTGCAGCAAACCAAGTGGAATGCTACAGGGTAGTAGGAAAGTTCGCATTCGTGGGTTTGCAAACGCCCTATAAATTCAGTCAGCAATTAAGAGAGGGTTAGTGGTCGAAGTGAGCAGGAACGGTCGGGAGCGGCGTTCCACTATTTTTAATTTTTACTGTTAACAGCTGCACTACTTTTTGCAACCATTTTCACCATTCTGGAACTGTTCGTTATGAAGTTAAATCACACGTCCCCACTTTATAACAACTAAACTGAAATCTATTTCAGCTCAATTGGCTGTCAACCAGAATGGCCGCACGCCTTGAAAAATGTGTTGCACGTTGCTCCCTTCCTTCATACTCTGTCCCCCGCCAGACACAGTGGTCCACTACCAGCCAGGCGCTGAAGCATGTTTTATACCCTGGCTTGTGCCCATGGGCGTGGAATAAAAGCTACCTTTATGTCATGTAATATGTAAGCACGAATGGGAAAACAGGCGGTTTTGCCGTTAACAGAGAAAAGGAACAGGAACCGGGGGAACATCAGAAAAAGGCCAAGGAAAACGTTACCAGCAGATGCAGAGCCGTTATCAACCCTAGCACGCACGTTCTGTTTCAAGAACATTTCGTTAAAATAAGAAAAAAATAGTTGACAGAATGTGTTCAACCAGTGGCGCCCCCAGACATTTTTCATAGGGGTGGCCACACTTGAAGTCTTGGGGTGGCACACCAAAACCAACATACATACATGAATGGGCCGGTGCTTTTATAAGGGTGGCCGTGGCCCCCCTTGGCAACCTCTTGGAGGCGCCCCTGTGTTCAACGTGAACATATGTTTTGTCATGTCTTGAACAACCAACAACAGGCGTCGTAAAGGCGGCTGATGTCGGTGGAGTTCGCGGCTGCGTGAAACTGCAAGATTTCAGCAGTTTAAAGAAATGGAGCCTCTAGTCCAAGTAGTTCTTTAACGATTCATAGTGGCATGAATTCCGCTTCTAAGCACTCAGCCTTTGGACAGGTGTGGGAAATAAAGCAGAAAGGTGACCTTGTTGCTGGGATCAAAGTGGTCAAGTGAAACAGCGGGGGGTCAGAAACAATTTTTTCTGGATTTGCAAGTGGACTCTTAGCCCAACTACCCGTTTACATTTGGGTTGGTTTTTGTTATAGCGCCGCGCAAACCTAGCTAAAAAGCAGCCAGGCGCTGTAGATGTCGTTCACAGTCACATAAGTGGACTGGGGAGGGGGTTACTTTATATGGCAAGGGGTGTTCGGGTCAAGTGAGTGAGATGCGATGTAGTTACACAAGGAGCATAGGAGACACCTATGCATTGACTGAATAAAAAGACACCCCATGAAAGCCTAGTCACGTGACTGTAACGTCTACTCGCGTCTGGAAACCAAGCCATTACCTCTTACATTCTAAAAGAAATGATGCCGCGTCCCCTTATACACATTACAGCCATTTGTATTTTTACGTAGCACTTCGTGCCCGATTCCGCCCGCTTCTGGGCGCTGTAGTAACAATTGGTGTGGTTAGGGACGCTCCTAACTCGCAAGCTACCCCCCTACCACTTCACACCAAGCAAGGACCCGGTCCAAAGAAGCCTTCAAAGCGCATCAGCCATTACTTTTGCGCCATCTTTTTCACAGCCGCACCTATGTTGCATTTCTTTCTTGTTTGTTCATTGTTAATGTCATTTTTTTTTTCTTCAAATACATTCACTGAAAAGGAAGGGGCGACCAAAGCAGTCACAATCCGTAAACCAAAAGAAAGAACCGCGTATAAAGGTAGAACGGGACCGTCGGCTCCCTGCAAAGCCCTAACGCAAAGCGCACAGAAACCCCCCTGCACAGAGGCAACAATAAAACGCGCCGTGCCTCGCACACGCGACCCAGTAGGAACCTCGGCCGTGGTCCCTCTGCTCCGACTGACTGACTCGCCCAGCCAAAGCGCCAAGGGGCCATAACAATGATACAAGACATGCCACAGCAAGGCCCAGTCATATTTTCTTTAAAAAAAAAAACAATAAACCTAGGTTTTTTGTTCGATAGTAAACTTGGATTGTTCAGGGCCGTCCGCTTCAGCGTGGAATCCCAAAGAATTCTATTCGGATCCATGTAATCATCTTTCCCCAAATATTCTAGGAGGGGTATAATTATATATTATTACCTCCAGTGCGAGGTTATTTGGGGAACGTGTTTGGTAGCCTGGAGGGTGCATCATTAAAGCATTTTATTTTTTAAAAGTCGCCAACCTGACGCCTTTTTTCATGGCGACATTATTACCTGATACCTTCTAGTTTGAGTATGCTGGCGTCACGCAATGTGCCACTCTACCCCAGGCGCTTGGGGTGGCATGTCTTGAATGCCAAGGGAGCTTGACTGGGGCGGCTCCGGAAGTCTGGCGGAATTGTAAAGCTTGCTCTTAATCTGCCTCATTACTATTCAGTGACAGGAGCTTCGGCGATTGGCTGCCAGTCGCTCACAGGATTATATTTAACGCCCAAGTGATAATTCCCCAAATCTACCTCTGGAGCATGACCCGCGTTGCCATCTGATGAGCGTCCTAGAACCCTGCGTTGCTACAGGACTCTGCCTGTACCCAAGACCCTGAGACCTAGAACATGGTGGCGCTCGGGAGCGTGTCTAGGAACCTAGTACATGGGGGCGTTCGGGAGCGTGTCTAGGAACCTAGAACATGGCGGCGCTCAGGAGCGTGTCTAGGAACCTAGAACATGGTAGCACTCGAACATGGCAGCTCTCGGGAGTGTGTCTAGGAACCTAGTACATGGGGGCGCTCGGGAGCGTGTCTAGGAACCTAGAACATGGCGGCACTCGGGAGCGTGTCTAGGAACCTAGTACATGGGGGCGCTCGGGAGCGTGTCTAGGAACCTAGAACATGGCGGCGCTCAGGAGCGTGTCTAGGAACCTAGAACATGGTAGCACTCGAACATGGCAGCTCTCGGGAGTGTGTCTAGGAACCTAGTACATGGGGGCGCTCGGGAGCGTGTCTAGGAACCTAGAACATGGCGGCACTCGGGAGCGTGTCTAGGAACCTAGTACATGGCGGCGCTCAGGAGCATGTCTAGGAACCGAGAACATGGCGGCACTCGGGAGCGTGTCTAGGAACCTAGTACATGGGGGCGCTCGGGAGCGTGTCTAGGAACCTAGAACATGGCGGCACTCGGGAGCGTGTCTAGGAACCTAGTACATGGGGGCGCTCGGGAGCGTGTCTAGAAACCTAGAACATGGCGGCACTCGGGAGCGTGTCTAGGAACCTAGTACATGGCGGCGCTCAGGAGCATGTCTAGGAACCAAGAACATGGCGGCGCTCGGGAGCGTGTCTAGGAACCTAGAACATGGCAGCGCTCGAACATGGCAGCTCTCAGGAGCGTGTCTAGGAACCTAGTACATGGGGGCGCTCGGGAGCGTGTCTAGGAACCTAGAACATGGCGGCGCTCGAACATGGCAGTGCTCAGGAGCAGGGCCGGTCTTACAACAGATTGCACCCCAGGCGGGAAGCATTGTTGGCACCCCCCTCCCCCGACCTGTGATCTCATGCATGTGTCATGGGCTGAGCAGTGGGTATGGGGACTATGAGTTGACAAAATTGTCAATGCTGGCATCTGCTGAATTTCATGAACCTCAGAAAACAGCAATAAGAGGGTCAAACCCGAACAGGCCTGGTTATGTTAGTCTGCTTTTGCTCTTCATTTTTAGTAACAATGACCAGTTTGCTGCTGTGACTTAGGTCAGAGAATCGACAGTTTCAGATCTACACTAATGTCATTCGTATGACCTCAAACATTTAGCCACTCTTAAAAGGTGATGAACTGGTCTTGAACAGTGTTACTCAAACCTTCAAGAACAAGCACCAGCAACATACCCACCGATAGCTGTACAAGCCCGTCTATCTCAGCATTAAAAGACATGCATTTATGCAATATGCATTGCATCAAATATTTCAGGGGAAGTTAAATATATTTAGGAGGGACACACGTAAACAATATCACTACTCCATGTGAGTGGTAAAGTCTACTTTAAACATATGCAGAGAGTTGACATGCATGTACAATTCAACATAGCTCCCAATGTTAATGTTGGAGAGGTAGCGTTCTAAATTTATGACATTTAATGTGGACTTTACATTGAAACACACTGCAGTGCATTACCGCGGCAGAGAAATGGCAGTTCGAGTATTGGGGTTTGTTTCGCTCATGCACGTGAACTCTCAACATTCTTAAATGTTTCCTTCGTGATCACTCATTTTAGCTCCCAACAGCACCATGAAACTGTAAGATCGCAAGGAAAAACGATGTCTACCATCCCAACATAAAAACAAAAACAATCAAATTCTTAAAGGGTGGAAGGCAACCTTTTCTTGATACTCGTTAAGTTTACTTTTTGCAAATTACTAGTCGCGTGCTGCTTGAATAACAGCGGCCCTTGCACATTGTGCAGTGTATAGATGAATTTCATTTCAAGGGACTTGGAATACTGCGGGTATCAGGGGAAGCATCTCCAGTGTACCCCAAGCGTAGTGCGCTTTGCCCTCCACCCTCACCCCCCAGCCTTGCAGCCCTGCGCTTTTTCACATTCTCCATTATGGTAAAGAACATTGTCCCGAGCTTGGGAGAGAAATGGACTATGCAGAAGGAGCTGCCTCCCCAGGGTGTGTTTGGCTGCTGGTGAATCAAATGCAGAAATGGGTGGCATCAAGAGGCCACGCTCTGAAACATCTTTTGTGCACTGGTTGGTCACACGACAGAAAGTGTGAGCAGGTGATTCCCCAACACTTGAACCATTCTTTAGAGACCTGGCTTTGATTAATGTGCCGTTGGCTAGTCATGGCCATTTCCCAGCGTTTGTGTTAAGGGAGATCGGGAGCTGCACCGTGCAGGGTATTTTAAAGGCCATGAATTGATGCTACAGCATGTCGCCCCCAATTGAACAAGGAAAGTGAAGCATGCATCCTGCAAATCTGGGTATTTGCATTATACGGAAGACGGGCCAACCGTCCACGGAGACGGTTTCTACTGTAGTTGCTGAGTCACTTTCCCAAGCCAGCTGCCGTGCAGACTTCGCTCAGCTTTTGGTCCAGTGCCTGCATCCATCCTTCACACCATCATTCACAAGGCATGTTTGTGTAGGTGTTTATCTCGTTAGACTAGCGTGATTGCTATTCCAAACAAAAGAAGCACAACAACAAAGAGTAGAAGACAAGTCTGAGCGAACAGTGAAATGTATGAAACTCTTGCACTAAAATAAAGTCAGCAGTGCATGCCCAGGAAACAGGGAAGGACTAACCATATGCTCGGGAGCGGGAACTAGGGGGGCGTAGTAACCTCCAAACCGGCTCACGTGTGGTACTGGTCCCCAGGGCCTCGCCCTCGAAGTGATTTTGGCCTGGCCACGTGTCGACTGGCCGACGGACGGACCAATCCAACCCCACTGGAACTTGCAACTGTCTAAGATCTGCTGACGGTGACACTCTGCCCAGGTCTTCCGAGAACCGGCCTTTTGATCTCCTGAGGAGAGTCCACCACCAGTGCTCGCTTCCTTTTTCATGACTACTTGAGCCTTGACAAAAGTGTCTAGCTTTGTGGCCTCCAGAGGCCGTTCTTGGTTGGCCCAGTCATCTCCGCAATACCATTTTAAAATAAATAAAACACCTATGCAGCAATAGGCCTCACCTGCGAGGACGGGAGCAGGAGGAAAGAAGTGTGCTTGCCTTGGCAGGCTGTAGTTACTGCTGGTTTTCCTGAAACAAGGTCCAATCAGCGAGGGCAGGATGCGGCAACTGTTTGTATTTGCTGATTCTGCTGCTTGGCAGTGTGTGCTTGTGATGGGAACAACTTCAGCATTTAGTGACCCAATCGCTCCTCTTTCCTGTAGTGGCTGGGGCCGACAACACCAGCCAGCCCCAATCGATCCACACTTCAGTGTCAGTGCGCGCCCATAGCCTGGAGGAGGGCACACTGCATGTGCGCCCATGGGCCTGGCTGGCGCCAGCGGCGCCGGCACCACCCGGGGCCGGGGGAAGCTAATAAAGCAACAAATGTTGCTAATTTATTTGCCAATTGCACTGCCCTGCCTGTGGGCCGAGGCCAGGCCTGTTTCTTGGCCCGGGCGAGGTGGGCAACTGCCCGGGGCACAATAGCCCCGAGGGGTGCAATTGCCACGGTCCCTGTAGCCTCTGGAGGGGATGGAATTCCCCAGTTTGTGGGGCGGCGCATTGACGTGGGGAAAGTTCCGCAGGTCAGGTGCTGGCGCTGCCCCTTCCGACTGTAATGTCACGTAGTACAAAAGTACTATGTGACATTACAGAAGTCAGAGGCTCCCTCTGACCACTTTTGCGCAACTTGGGATGGGGGGCATTAGCACACCAATAAAAACACTTTAGGTCCCCCTGCAGCTAAGACCAGCCCCTTCCATCACAATGCCGGCAGGAAACTGCTAATGGTGGCCCATTAGTCACTAAATGGTTTTGTGCTGGCATTGAGATGGGAGGGGAGGTGCCGTGGGGAGTGGGCGTGCCTTGCAGGGACGCACCTTGGGCCCCGACACGGTACAAACGGAGACCCGTTTGGGCCCATGGCGCGTCCCTGCAAGTTCAGAAAATGGCCAAAATAATAGTTTAAAGTAGCGCTATTTCTTTCATGCCACTTCTTTTCCAAACTATATATCAATTACACTTTAAACCACTTCCATGGTAATGGTGATGAGTTACTTCACTATGCGGATAATAGTTTTGACCAGTGTTGCTGAGCAAATATTCTTTAAGCCACGAACCAGTTTATTAATTTATTTATGCAATGTTTGTCGGGTTCATGGAGACAGATTATTTATTTATGCAATGTTTGTCGGATACCTGTATCCGACACACATTGCATAAATAAATAAATATACAGGTACCCGACAAACATTGCATGAATAAATAAATAATCCTGGTCCATGTATCCTTACAACAGTCAAGACTTTACTGTATCAAAACATACACTTGATTCCCATTCAAAGAATGTTAAAGTGATTGTTTATTGGGTTCAGGTGGCTCCTTGTCATTGCCCTTTTGGCTTAGGTTGCCTCCAAACCCTCTTCAGCATCTTGTGTTCTTTGTTGGTTGTATATACTGCATCCTATGCCATATTCATGGTCTCTTTGTGTGCCCACTCCTCATTATCTGCAGCCTAAGTGGGACTGGGGCATACAATTGTCTTGGGCACCAATGAAAAAGTGGCAATTCATTCCTTGTGTGATGGACTGTTTGACTTTGGGTAGGAGTTCCTTAACGGTGTAGTTTGGGAATGGCGTGCAGGGTGCAGTGGGAGTGGTGCGCGGGGTGCGGTGGGAGTGGAGCGTGGGGTGCATTGGGAGTGGCGCATGGGATCGGGTGCGGGGTTGGGGGGCGCATTCCCAGTGTTTTGCCCTGGGCACCAAATGGACTAGAAACTTCCCTGGCCGAGGCCACAGCCTTCAGCAGTGCCTGTGGTCGAATACACGTGTAACACGTTTGTTTCCTAACATTATAAAAATTAACAGGCACATTTGTTTTTATAATGTTAGGACACGAACGTGTTACACGTGTATTCTAGCACTGGCACTGTAAACTGCTGGTGCAGCGCCCCCTAGAGGCTGACTGACGTCAGCCAGCCGCCTGGGCTGCCTGATGCAAAGACCGGCCCTGCTCAGGAGCGTGTCTAGGAACCGAGAACATGGCGGCGCTCGGGAGCGTGTCTAGGAACCGAGAACATGGCGGTGCTCAGGAGCGTGTCTAGGAACCGAGAACATGGCGGCGCTCCGGAGCGTGTCTACGAACCTAGAACATGGCGGCGCTCGGGAGCATGTCTAGGAACCTAGAACATGGCGGCACTCGAACATGGCGGGGCTCGGGAGCGTGTCTAGGAACCTAGAACATGGCGGCGCTCGAACATGGCGGCGCTCGGGAGCGTGTCTAGGAGCCCGCAAATGAAATCTGCTTCCCTGAGATTTCAGATGCGCCATCGCCCTCTCATCCTTCAGAGCGCATTTACAGAACTACCGCGCCTCTCGCTTATTAACAGGACATTTGGTGGGAAGCTGCCTTCATTTGTGAAAGATGTACTTTAGAAGTGCCTACCTACACCCTACACCTAAACAAATACACTACGTAAAAGAGAAAACATACATGAAATGAAACATTTCAGTTCGCCGCATAGACGCATAAGAAGAATGTTTTAACATGGGAAAGTCCCATTGAAAACATTTCTGTAAATCAGGCCCTTGGGGCCAATTTCACAGAGCGTTTTCCAATGGTGTTTTGCCATTGTAAAAGAGCTGTGTGAATGAGCCCTTTTAAGCAGGGCTGGACTGGCCTACAGGGAACTCCGAAGATTTTCCGGTGGGCCTCTGCACCCTGGGCCTCTTTTGTGTGGTATTTCCACATTTCTTTATAGGAAAAGGTTTGGACTTGCTGAAAATGTGGAATATGGGTCCACTTTGAAAATGATTTCCAGGGTCTCTTTTGGTTCCCTGACCACCCCTTCCCTAAGGGTCTGATGTACACATTTCTTTTGGTATCCGGTAATAAAATTGCTGCAAAAATGTTGCCGGTAAAAAAAATCCTGGCAAAAATGCTGTTGTATGACCCGGTAAAGGTGTACCCCATTATACCATTTAAGGGGAGCGGGGGTTGTGGGGGTGTCCCCCGCTCCCTTTACATGATTGTGGCGGCAAAACCACGGCCATTTTTGCAGCAATTTTAAGACATGGAACCTTTATTTCAATTTTTTCAATGGGATTGTGCCATTGCAGAAGGCTTTTGTAAATCAGGCCCTAAGCATGCTGCCTCAGGGGGTGTCATTTTTGAACCTCCAAGAAAAGGAAATATATTTGAGCACATCATAGTGTCAGAGACAGCATAGCAGCCTCTTTTCCCTTTTTCTCCCTCCTTTTTAATAGGTGTGGGAGGATAGCTCAGGGCAATGTGCTCGCCTTGGAAGCAAAACGACACGAGCAACACAGCTTCGATCCCAGGTCCGTGCTTAGAAACCTCTGGGTATTAAGCCGTTATAAATAACCAATTACAATTACAAACAGGGAGAGAACAAAGACAAACTTGGCTTTCGTTGCACAGAGCGGCAGAAGCGATGCTGGACTCCCCTACCACACAATTGTCCCCCTTCCTCTATCCCAATAGCAGTTTCTCCCATTCGCTTTGAATTGAAGGACATTATATCTGACCATCTCTCACTACCTTCGTCCCTACATATGTTTGAGTGATTTTTGGTACCATTAAAAAAATATACATTGTTCAGCACTTTGACAGCCCGCTAGTTTATTAATTTAATGTTCAGAGCACGTTTATCCAGAGTGCTAAACCATTATAAAGGTGATTAGGTAAAATTCGAAAAACCGAGTTAAATGCAGTCTTTTTCCATTTCCTCCTGAGATACTGCACGCGGCACAAAACAGGGCACTTAGATGCAAATGTTCCAGTATTCACAGGGCCTGATTCACAGAAGCATTTTATAATGGCAAAAACCCCATCAGAAAACGCTCTGTGAATTAGGTGCTTAGTCTCATCTTTAACAGCTACATAATGATGAGTAAAACATGAGGCAAACTGTGGGCTGTAGATCTCGGGAAGGCTGGATTTGGCTGTTCCAGAAAGACAGACAGTAATAGGTATAAATCATTACCTCCACGTCCACTCTTCCTCGTCCCAGTACTTACTTCATGAGGCCCCTGCCTCCGACACAGGACCTTCTTCTATTTCTTTAAATTCCTATAACTCCTTCCCCACATCCACGTCACTTAGTTTAATTTTTCCTGCCTCTGGCAGGTTGGACTTTCTCTTCCCGGTGCGGGGCACTGGGGAGCACCGATTGCTGGCCCCTGGGGGGGGGGGGGCTGTGTGGCGCATGCCGTTTCCTCGTGCTCTGTATACACATCTTTATTGGAAATAATGGCAAGCACTTGGCAGTATGGCCTAGCCTTCCCTTTTTGTTGTGAGGCCTCTCTGCTTCTTGTCGTGGGGTGACAGTGGCAGAGAGTCTTTGAAAGTGCTGGGGCTTTGTTCTGTCACAGGCATGTCACATACTACCCGCTCCTCAGACACACGCAGCCCAGGATGCACCGAATGTTGGCTGCATTCTTTGCGTGCAGCCTGTGAAAACGGCGCAGATTTGGACGCGTCTGCAAGCGGCCTGAAGGGTACCGGCCTGGCATAGTCTACACTTCAGGTTCGAGTCTCTGCGGTGCTGACTCGGCATTTCATCCTTCCTAGACCGACGCATTGGAACGATTTAGAGCTTGGGGCTACCAGCTACTGGATACAGGGCTCAAGCCATCTCTCAGTAATGTGGCGAGTTAGTGGTGTGTTTGGGTCTGTGCTAGCTATGGACGCAGACTCCTTGTCCTGTCCTCTTCCTCTGAACTGCACGAGGGAAGGTCAAAGGAGATGATTTTCTTTTCCCTTGTCGGGCATGGAATTATAGAAAATACATCATGGAAGTAATGGCCATTCAGAGGGTTCCCAGTGTCTCTTCTTTTAGGGCCTAGGTCCTCCGGTGCTGACATGTTGCTTTCACGCCTCCTCTTAGACTTGTGGGAAGTGATATGGCACATAGTGGCACATGTCTGTGCTTAGAGGGGTTCTCAGAGCCCCTGGCCCGGTGGAGGGGGATGTCACTTCAGTGGGTTTTTCCAGTGTAGGAATACCCCAGGTGGGGGTTGCCTTTGATGTCTGCTATCCGGGATGGATTGCTTTGCCCTGCTTTGTGACAGTACTCTGCCCTTTTGACGCCAGCCTGGTGGCTCCTCTGTCGGCCGGGGGGGGGCTGGTCTGCTGGACTTCTGGGCTATCCTGTATCTTCCTTTTGATAAATCGGATCTTTTTGTGGGCTGACAAGCATGCATTGTGGCGCAGGCATGCTTCAACGTCCTGTGATTTTCCTCTGGTGCAAGTGCAGTGACTGGCAGTTGTCCATGGCTCCTCGTCTCTATCTTCTCTGAGGTGTATGGGACCGGTGGGGTTCGGCTTCCTGGGTGATGGGCTCCTTCCGGATGGGGGGTATCGGTTGCAGTTCCTGTCTCCTCCTGTCCAGGTTTGCATGGTTAGGACTTTGGTACCCAGCTCACGGTCCAAGTAGTTGGCCATGGGATCCGTTCTCTAGGAAGGATTGTTGTGGGTTACCGTCTTGCCCATTCCTCTCTCTGTTCAGAGTGAAGTTTTCTACTTGCGGGTGTTCCTGGTCCCTATGCCTTCTAGGATGCGTCAACTGCTTATGGGTCTCAAGACCCTGCACTGCTTGTGCGGACGTCTGGGGAGAGTGTACTCTGGATGTTGTGCAGGGGGGGCGCTTGCTGGCTGGTCTGGGCTGGGTTCTCAGAAGGCAGTGTGTCTCGGCTCGCCTGTTGCTGAAGTTACGGGGCACGTGGCGTCTTGTGTTTTTTCGGTTCCTTGAGCCCGTCTTCGGTTATGTCCCCTGGTGTCTTATACTCTCTCCCACTGGTTTTCGACGTCTCGGCTTTCGTAGTTGTGTTTTCGGTGTCCCCAGCGCTGCGAGTCTCCCTGCTGTGGTGGCGGGGGGTTTCAGGTCTACAGGCTGAGGTGTGCATGGTCCATCCTCCTTGGCCTCTCTTACTACCGACGCCAGCAGAAAGGGTCTACATTGGGGGTCCTCGCAGCTCAAGGGTTGTGAGATCTGGGGAGAGCCGGCGATCAACCAATTGGCAAGAGTTGTGCCATTGTCCAAGCTCTGGTGTACTACAAGGAGTTGCTGGACGGTCGGCGGTTTTGATCCGATCGGACAATACGACGGCCTTGCCATATGTCAACTGCAAAAGGGGTTCCGGCTGTTCCTTGAATGCTCTGGCAGCGCTGATAGGCACCTGGGAGAAATCTCATCTGGTGTCTCTGGTGGCCTCACGTATCAGAAGGGTGGACAATGTTCAAGCGGATCTTCTCAGATGCCGGTTTTCACTCCTCGGCGGAACTGGTCCTGTTGGCCCAGGTCTTGGCAGTGACCTGTGTCAGATTAGGGTCCCTGGTTCTAGACCTGTTTGCATCCCCGGCCTCAGCAGAAGTTCGCCTCTTCTGCTCTCGGTTTCAGGCCGGGGGGATTGGGGAATCGACGCCTTCTCTGTACAGTGGCCTTGGGGTTTTCCTTTATGCCTTTCCGCCTATTCCCCTTCTGCCCCGGGTGGTTTGGCGCATCAGAGTGTTCAGGGTGACTGTGTTGTTGTTAGCTCAGTTCTGGTCCCGCCGGAGTTGGCTCCCCTCTCTGTTGGAACTTCGGTCCTAGGAACCTTGGCTGATTCCGAGGTGGCCGTGTCCCCTTCAAGGGGATCTGAGGTTGGAATTCCACTGGATGCAATGGGCAGTGTGGCTATTGCTCAGTCTAGGTTGATATCTCAGGGGTGCTCAGATCCTGTAGTTGAGTACATAATGGATGCTCTTAGACCCTCCACTCTGATGGTGTTCTGATAAAGGGCTTCCCCCTTGGGATCTCCCTCTTGTATTACGGTTCCTTCAAGGGCCTCCTTTTGAGCCCTTTTCCGAGATTGATATCAAACATCTTACACTGAAATCTGCTTTTCTTATTGCCTTCACTTCTGCCCGTAGGCTTGGGGAGATTGGGGCTCTCTTATGTCACCCTCCTTTCCTGAGGGTGTTGCCAGACTCGGTGCTGCTGAGGTGTGGTCCGAAGTTCCTCCCTTAAGTTGTATCGCGGTTTTCATACCTCTCAGGATCTGGTTCTCCCTGACTTCTTTCATGATCCGAGAATGCATGAGGAGGTGGCTTGGCTTAACATTATGTCCGGCGGGACGTGTTGGAGTATTTGGCTAGGTTTGCTTTTTCCCACCAATCTGATAGTCTTCTGATTGCTTGTGGTCCGACTAAGGCTGGGCAAAACGCATCGGTGGTTTCCATTTTCCGATGGTTCCGGGTTGTGATCCCAGTGCCTATATGGCTTTTGGCCTGCCTGTGCATGATCAGGGGCGGTCCGCCAGGGGTTTGGCGGCTTCCTGGGCTGATGCAAGGAGGGTTTTTCTCTGCAAGAGATTTGTATGGCTGCCGCCTTGGCTGGTCTAGGGATTTCCATCAACCGCTATGGGTTGAGTTTCTCCCACTCGGGGGGTTGGTTCCTTCGTGGTTGGAGTTTTATCTGTGGGGATGTGAATTAAGAGTTATTGTGGGTGTGTTTGCTGCACTGTTTTTAGCTCTGTTTCTCATTGGGACCTTTTCCCCGTAGCTGCTTTGGTATACCTCATGAAGTAAGTACTGGGACGAGGAAGAGTGGACGTGGAGGTAATGCTCTGATTACTTACCGGTAATCTTCATTACTCCTAGTCCTACTCTTCCTCGTCACAGTACTAACGACCCTCCTCACCCTCCCTGCGGGGAAGGTCCCATGCTCTGGCTTGGTAATATGAAACTAAGTGACGTGGATGTGGGGAAGGAGTTATAGGAATTTAAAGAAATAGAAGAAGGTCCTGTGTCGGAGGCAGGGGCCTCATGAAGTAAGTACTGTGACGAGGAAGAGTAGGACTAGGAGTAATGAAGATTACCGGTAAGTAATCAGAGCAATATCCATCTTCAGGGCTTTGAGCTGTCCTTCAATGGTAATAATCTTAACTCATTTTTTATCTGTTCACCTACAACAAGTAATATATGGGGATTAGCCTACGTGTACTTCCCCATTATTCAATTACTCATTACCACCTTAGTAGTCAACATGTAACTAACCTCTATTGTTGTACAGATTACCAAGGTTTGGTCTAACCGGCAAGGAGATACACTCTATTACTGACATGATCACACCCATATTGCTAGTATACTCGCAGATCTCACTTAGCTTGGTCGATATGACATCAAGCCTCGGCACTCAACCTGCTTCAAACGATTCAGGTAAACTGTGTATACAAATGTTCATGTATTGAGTCGAGACCCCATCATGCTGTGCTGCAATATTTGAAAAATACTAATAACAACAATGGGGCCTGTTAGTCGTCCATCTGTGGACCCAACTGACTTCTTGCTCGATACTATATAGTAGCGGTCTGCAAAGCTTGACACGGAATCCTGACTGCGGGTAGCACTGTGTGAAACGTGTTATCCAGATAGTTTAGCTGTAACTCACGTGTATCTGTGCTAACAGCCATAATGGCATAGGACGTAACTTGTTACTTATAAACATTACTCGGTATAGCTGAACGGGAGCAGACGCGGAATGGCAGCCGCAAAGCCGGAGTTTGCCTCGTTCCTTTAGCAACGTATGGCAGCACTGTCAATCTCTATTAGTTTCTACGGTCCTCGTGGGGACTGGATCTGTAATACCCGTGATCAATCCAAACGGGAATAGCGTTCGTACCCAGTTAGATCCCACTTACTTGGTGCTAGGCTATGACACGAAAAATGAGGCAGAAGACCGGCAGCACGGTCGGTTGCACCATGGCCGTGAAAACAACTTCCGTAACTATAGCAACAACCAAGACAAGCAACCGATAGCAGGGTGCTAACGTTGCGGCCATCTTGGTGTCTGTTGGGACTCCATCCCGTATATGTCCGTGTGGCCTGTTGCCAATGTACTGCCTGATTCATGGAATTATTTGCGTAAAAAACGCAGATTTGCGCGTCTTTCTGCCTGAAAATCCCTGTTTGAAGTATGGGGATTTTCGTACAGAAAGGCGCGCAAATCTACGTTTTTCATGCAAATAATTCCATGAATCAGGCTTTTAACAGTGAATACCCATCACGGATTGTCCCTCGGATGGGATCCCACATATCCAGTTATGTGGCTTATTGTATAACTGAATCGGATGACCCAAAATCAAATTCCATCAACCATTGGTTCTCAAAGGCCCATAATGCCCCCAGGGACAGTTGCGTGTCTATCTATCCGGCTAAAAAAGAGAGAAGGGAATGAGGAGCTACCGGCTACACTCTCAGGCATGGCCCACTTACATTCTATAAGGAACGTGGGATGAGCCGAGGGCTCAGTTACCTCAATTCCAATGGTCAATAACATATGGCAACAATATTTAGAAGCTGACACACCATATCCTGAGCGCAGAACACACTGTAGGACAGTCACACCACCGTACATATTCAGTATATGCCTGCACCAATGACACTGGGCTGCAGGCAATCATGGAATCCTCTCAGGCGTAATCAGCTCACAGTCTAGATGAAACACATCAGGTCCCATTCACAATTACCCTCCCCCCCCCTTTGAGGGAGTGGGTCCAATACCTCTTACCCAGGCTTTCTCTCGTTGTAATAAGTTCCTATGGAGGTCACCTCCCCTATCTCCTGCCGGCACAAAACCAGCAGGCACCCGAGGGCGAAGGAATGCAGGGTGTTAATGTTAAATCAGCTCTGTGCCCCTACCCTGCCTCCAAAGGCCATTGAAATACTCTGGAGTGTCAAAAGAAAGCCCGAACGGCTTAGGCCTTGCTATTATGCCTTACTCATGCACTCGGTGGCATAGAAAATGATACCCTTTCTCTACCGCCCACCTCTTCTCCTTGAGGTGCCCCGATGCGGCTCTTGCACAGCGGGCGCCTTATGAGTGAACCATAAATAAATGCATACATTAAACGAGGGGTTGCCTTACCTTAACACAGTAACAACTGAAGGTTCTTAGAAACTGTGCGTGGCTGGAACTCGCAGGGGGTCATTTCATGAAAAGTGTTAATTGCGTGCAGGGGACCGCCAATCGTAGCACGCATATGCTGTTGGCTCCAATGCATGCAAACGTAGCCTGCCTGTGTGCGGTTGGCTCCAATGCATGCAACCGTAGCACAAATACGATGTTGCCTCCAATGCATGCAATTGCCAACTTTTCCAAAATAGAGTGGACAAAGTAAAGAGTAAAACAGGTGAAATTGTCGTTGCTCTTTGGTTTTACGCTCTGTTCTGTAAAAAAAACACGTTAATGCAGCCTGCAAACTACATTTTGCAGGCGGCATTTACAATGGCGTTCTAGGGAAGCTAAACAAAAGAGTTGATGGCTGGAAGGTTTAGAATAAATCTTGACCTCTGGCTGACAGCAGGTGCTAAAAGCAGGCTGATTCCATGAGCATCCCTTTTACGCCTGCATCCAAATCTCTTGCGGGCGCAGGGTGACCAGATTTTGAAATTGAAAAACCAGGACAGGCTAGAAACATAAAAGTAGGACTAGCATTCTAAGCACATTTAACCCCCTCCTCCCATCTCGGTCACGCCGCCTTTCCATGGCATCCCCTCTCCATGGGATCGAGCATTAAAATAAATATTTCCAGCATGTGCCATATATACTGGAGGGTTATGCAATTATACGTCACTAGAGCACTTTGAGGAGCTTTTGCTTTGATTGTTGTTACAGGCTTTGCTTCACTCTTTTTTTTAACCAGTCTCAGTGGGCAATCAGAAGATGCATGTTGTTATGGACAAAAAGGTTGGAGGTTCCAGGCTTCCTAACAATGGTGATGCTAGAACACAATTTGTGATGTAAAAATGTCAGCTTAAATTGTTGCAATACAGCAGCAGCAACCCTCCATTTCCCAAAACCGGGACATGTATTTTAAATTTAAAGAAACTCTTGGGACAGAGTACAGGGGTCCTAATTCCGGGACGGTCCGAGCCAAACCGGGACTTCTGGTCACCCTATGCAGGCGTATAAGCACATGCCCTTTGACATCGGAGGAGGAATGCACTGCGGAAATGTTCATTCCATCTGGGGCGTCTTCACTGCTTCAAAATGGCTGGACAAAGGCCCCAGAGTTCAAAGGCAAGGCCTACATGACTAACATTATGCTTCTTCATGCCGGTCCCATATACTCGGGGGGAGCTCAGGAATAATTTGAGTGAGTAGAAGGAAATGAAAAGGAAGGGTTGTGGCCATCACATCTTATTTTACAAGCATAATGACGTAGATGCATGCATGTAGACGTAGATCAGTGGTAGGCAACCTGTGGCCTTCCGGACGTCTAGGCCTACAACTCCATCCTCCCTCACCATGAGTTGTAGCCCAGAACATCTGGCGGGCCGCAGGTTGCCCACCACTGACCTAGATTACTTGTCCTCCTCAAGGAAACAGATGATAAGACCGCAGTGTTTGCAGTGGTTAAACTTGAAGTGACTGCAAAGCAGAGAATTTTCACAAAAGTAGAGGATGATGGACGGAAGAGGAAGGAGTTATGCAATACCAGCTTCAAGTCTATAAAATTCCAACACATGATCAGTATATCAGAACTTATCTCTCAGATAAATGATACAGAGGATGCAGGGTGGTACTATGGTGACGAACTATGTCTTTCCCAATTTTTGGGGGATGGTGTTCATTGACTCATTGGCGCCAGGGCATGGTGGAATCTCTGGTCATTTCATGAAGTTGACACCCGAGTGACAGGCTAGTCCCCATCTCTCATCGTAATAAATGCGGTCGCCGGGTTCCTAATGAATGCATGCACAGGAGGTATAAGAGATACCTTGGTAATTAAAACAGGAAATGGAAAAGTACCAGGGGGTTATAGTGTGAAAACAAGGAAATAATATGAGGCACACCAAACACAGGTTACAAAGGAACATACAAAGTACTTTATTTTATACTGAATCCAGTTACAAAAGAACAGAACAAAATTCAGATAGCTATCGACCCTCAGTACAACACAGCGAACTCCGGCGTGGTTCGGTGTGCTCAGTGAGTGCAAATATTCATTGAAACAGTCGGGCTTTTATACATTTCTCCAGCCTGTTGTCCAGCCTTTCTGCAGGTTAACCATTCCATAAATAAGTTACTGCTCTAGGGTCCCTTGCCAGGTCAAATCTAGTTCATCTTAGGTTTATACATTAACAAGAAGAAATGGTAATAATGTATGCTCTAGGCCTAACATTACAATGCAGGACTTAATTTATACAATATAGTTAAGCAGGTGTTCTCATTCAATTATAGATCAGTTTTGGTGATACAGGTAATCCATTGCACACAGGTCAGCAGAAGGACACGGTCTCAGCTCATGACCCTAACAAGTGGCCTGCAGGCAAGTTATACATTAGCTGTACAGAGGTAATGACAATCGAGTTCTGTTCTGAATAACATAGGCTACCATTTTAGCTCACATGGTGACTTTATAGAGCAAGAAAACCTAAAATGGCGGTTTGACCCAAAATGACACTTTTCATGGTTTCTAAGGTCAGGACTTTGCAATGAGAGTTTATTCACATGTAGTTTATAAGCAGCTTGTTAGCAGCTTGGCATAGGCCAATATACATATATTCATAGCAATAGGAGGCACGATATAATTTCTAGTTTGACAAACCCTCCTTTTGGCCTACGCCAAGTGCTAAACTACTTCTGACCTCCCTGCAAATAACTCCATGTGTGATCGTACATACACCCTGAATAGCTGTCAGAAATATCTATCGCCATTAGATCTTTTACTAAGATCTCTTTCAGTACATACTCCTTAGAGGTTTTATCCGGGGCATACACTTTATGTCCTATTGTACCTATCGCCTGAGTGCAACATCCCCCTAGCATTGAACATATACTTGGTAGACATTGGATATAACAACAAAGAAATAGCAGAATTCCCAAAATAATCAGCAAGACTGAAAGCACTTTCCAACCCCAAGACCGCAAGAAGTCCCAGAACCAAGCGCTAAGATCCCAATTTCCCTCGGGAACATGCACTTCTGAACTAAGAATGTGCAGATTCTGTATTGCCTTAAAAATAGTTGGGGAGGAATCCGGTACGAAAACACAGCAAGCGGACCCCACTAGTTTACATACTCCACCACGTTCAGCCAGAATGACATCTAATGCCATCCGGTTCTGAAGCGCTACCAATCTGATCGCTTTCTGCTCTAAAGTCATATTATAGAGTATATCTGTGGTCCGGTTGATGGTTCTCTCCAGTACTCTCGCTAGTTTCCTGATATCCTCGGAATTCGCTATCTGCCCAAAGAATGGAAGGAATGATTTTGCTACATCTCCTAAAACCTGTGCTGGAGTGTCGCCATTCTCGTCCCGCCGTGGACGAGCCTTCGAAACCTCTACAGTACTTGCTATAAACACCCCAGGTAACAGAATTCCTAGATAACAAGTTCCCTGCCAATCCCTGGGCAACCATGGAAATGCTACATTACCGCAAACAAAATAGATAGGTTCGCCTACATACAAAGGTCTGTCTTCCCCAGTCAAATTTGCAACGTTGGCACAACCTTTAAAATCTCCCATTGACCGGGTGCCATTCCTCTGTATGCAGAAAGAAACTGAATCGGGGCTATGGTTAACAGTATAAGAAGGAGGCACGGCATCCTTATTGCCTATCAGAGCCATTTTAAAGGAAATCAAAGTTTGGAAAGGACGAAACAGTCTATCAGAAGGCCTAATAGAAGCAATATTGAGCTTACTCCTATTTGCAAAAAGCGAGCATCCCAGGGGAGTCAGAACACGTTTCTCAAAACTATTCAAATTAGTGCCATCAAAGTTCCCCGAGATGCTATCGTTCCATCGGCCAAAGAACAGTGCTCTAAGTGAAGCATAACAAGCAGTTGTCAAAGGTAAAGGGTGAATATACCAACCTAGCTCCTTATCCCCATGTTGCGGTAAATGCGAGCAGATCCAACAATTGGTTCTGTTAAAGATTGCATGGGTAGCATTCATAATTAGAAGTAGAGTGTTATTTTGATAATTCCGTCTATGCAAAAGATCTCTAGGTGACAAGGTATGTAGTTGCACAGAAGGAGTAGGAACAACAGTTATATTTTCAACAGGTAGGAAATCATTCAAAGGGTACATTCTCTCCAAATACCAAAACCCACAACCAACAGTTACTAAAAGTCCCGTGATTATCACCAGTAGACAACAAAACGTTTTCGGGGCCCCCATACATATCTGCTCATTGTCTCTCCTAGTCACATTTTTGTCCAAAAGTTCAGTACGAACGGTAGCGGATGCGGGCATTGTCGTCTTCAATCGAGAAACACCAATTGTTCGTTTGCTGGCGACTCCGGTCATGCGTCTTCTTAATATCTTTTCCCACTACCCTTAGCCAGCAGAACCCTTTATGCAATTGGGCCAAAAAAAGGCATGCCCTCAAATTCTTTCAATTGTACAGCAAGAGCCGTATTGCAAACCTATCTCCTTGGGCAGAGATTATACTTCACAGTTTCCGGTGCAAAAGAATCAGCAGACAGGATGTCGTCACTTCCCACAGGAGGTGGCGAGTGAACGGAAGTTGGATCAGAAGATGGATGATCCACAAACGATGCAGTGGGAGAGCAAGGAGGCAAGATGGCTGTTTTGTCGGGCCTTACAACTTCCGGAACGGCCTCCGATACTCTCTCTCCACCATCTGCCGTTTCGGGTACGTTGGTTTCAATGTCGGAAAGGGGTTCTGCGTCTTCTGTATCGTATGGCACTGGGTGTGGGATCCGTTTGGTGTGGCTGCCGTGGATCCAGTGGCGACGTCCTCCTACCCGCACCGCAGTCTGAGTGACCAGGAGCACCTGCTAGGGGCCCCTCCAACGTGGTGCGAGGCAAGACGCTCTATCGAAGGATTTAACGAGGATCCAATCCCCTGGTCGTAGACTGTGACCGGGGCCCTCGTACCTCACCGGCAATGCCTCTCGCACCTGGTGATAAATTGAAAACAGGTTTTTAGTCAATTGGTTACAATAGTCGGAGAGAAGTACATTTTCTACATCGCGCAATGCGCAGCTTTTAGGCAAACCCCAAATATTAGCAGGTCTCCCCATTACCACCTCAAAGGGAGAGAGCCCAGTCTTAGTTTGAGGGGTTGTCCGCATTGAAAGTAACACGATCGGTAAGGCGTCCGGCTATTTTAGTTTTGTGCCGGCACACGTCTTTGCGAGCTTGTTTTTTATGATACCATTGTGTCTTTCCACTAATCCGGCGCTCTGAGCATGTCTGGCCGAATGGAATCGTTTGTCAATTTGCAATGCCGTACATATCTGTAGAATTACAGCAGCGCTAAAATGCGGACCATTATCCGACCAGATAACTCTCGGCAAACCGAACCGTGGGAAGAATTCCTTTAACATGGTCTTTGCAGTGGTCATGGCTGTAGCGTCTTTAACAGGGAAAGCCTCGACCCACTTACTAAAGACGCAAATGACCACAAGGACATATTTTAGATTGTTACATTGCTCCATTTCAATAAAGTCAAAGTGAATCACTTCAAACGGGACAGAAGGAGGCCCAAAGCTACCTCTTGGAGTTGCTGTCCCCTTTCCCACATTGTGTTGTAGGCAAATCATGCAATTTTGGACATAATGCTGGGCAATTTTTGAAATCTTATCATTTACCCAGACTTTCTCTAACATTCTCGTGATGTGTTGAGCGCACACATGTGTGGGACCGTGTGCCATGGTAACCATCATTACTATATAGGCATTAGGAAGCAACCATTTCCCTTCAACCATGTCCACCCAACACCCATCATCATCGAGTTTCCCCAAGCCCTCAGCCCACCTCTTGGATTCTTCTAATGTGGCATCGGCTTGGATATCCCGTACAGACCCGACACCCTCATCCATTGCATAGGCATCTACAGTCTCCCTTGAAACATACATCTCCGTGAAGAGATCAGAGGCAGTTTGTCTAGCTATTTGATCAGCGAAAGCATTCCCTTTCCCTACATCATCTATAATCATGCGATGTGCTGCGCACTTAATGATTGCTAACTGACTAGGGAGCGCAAGCGCTGAAAGCAATTGTACTATCATGGAGCCATGTTGGATCTTGGTGCCATGAGAAGTTAAAAACCCTCTCTCTGACCAAAGTCTCCCAAAGTTGTGAGCCACCCCAAAGGCATACTGGCTATCAGTATATATGTTTACTGTTAGCCCTTCGGAAAGCTCACAAGCTCGAGTCAATGCTATAATCTCTGCGGCCTGCGCAGAGTTATGCGTAATTCTCTTGGTTTCCACAACCGTGCTCAATGTAGTGACTGCATAAGCAGCTGTGGATGTACCATCCAGTAGTTTGAAGCAGGAGCCATCACAAAACAGCTCCCCTTGTGGGTTATCCAAAGGAGTGTCCCTCAAATCAACTCTGCTTTTGTATCTTGTTCAGTAGTATACAGGCAGTCATGTGACTCTTCGTCACCACAAACAGTATTTTGCCGCAAAGGTAGGAGTTCAGCCGGATTAAGAATGCAGCACCTCCTAATTTGAATGTGGGCAGCAAACAAGATTAATTCATATCTTGTCAGTCATGCGGAAGTGAGGTGTTGCGTTTGGGTTTTGTTCAATAGAATATCTACAAAGTGAGGCACCATCAGGGTTAAATCATGGCCTAGGACCATTCCCTCACTCTGTTTTACAGACGCAGCAGCAGCAGCGACAGCGCGCAAACCTCTTGGCAAAGCGCATGCAACAGGATCAAGGGCGGAAGAGTAGTAACCGCATGGCCTATTCTTCCCTCCATGTTCCTGCGTTAATACAGCCAAAGCAAATCCATCACATTCATGCACAAACAACACAAAGGCCTTCTCATAGTTCGGTGTGCCCAAAACTGGCGCCGAACATAATGCAGTCTTGAGCAACTCGAATGAATGTTGATGCTCCGTATTCCATGGCAATGGCGAAGAAATACCCTTCTTCGTCAAGGCCAACATCAGTTTTATCACCAGTGAGAAGTTTGGGATCCATAACCTACAGTAAGAAGCCATACCTATCAAGGCTCTAACTTCCTTTTGTGTATTTGGGACAGACATGCCAGAAATGTGTTTTATTCTTTCAGGTGTCAATCTTCTTCCCTCCTTTGACAGGAGATAGCCTAAATAGGCGACCTCCTGGCAACAATATTGAAACTTTTTAAGCAAAGCTTTGTGACCATGCTTAGCTAGATGGATGAGCAACAACACAGTGCCCTCTTTACAAGAGCTCTCAGAGTCAGCGACTAAAAGCAAATCATCAACATATTGAAGCAACATACAAGTAGGGGGCAATTCAAGGGTATCAAGCTGCTCTTTCAAAGCCCTACTATAAATACTAGGACTCTCAGTATAACCTTGAGGGGCACGAGTAAATGTGAATGAGCGTCCCCCTAAGGTGAACGCGAACAAGTATCTACTTTCCTCATGTATAGGAATACTGAAGAAAGCATTCTTTAGGTCCACAACACTGAAGTGAGTAGCCGTAGCTGGAATCATGGTCAATATTGTGGTCACATCAGGCACAATTGGAAATTGCGGAGCGACGACTTTATTAATGGGACGTAAATCTATTATAAAACGAAATGGAATTGCATTATCACCTTTTTTGTACACGGGTAAAATCGGACTATTGCACAAACTTCCTGCAATCTCCTCAATCACCCCACGATGCACAAAATCGGAAACAATGCTCTTCAAAGCTCGCTCGCCTTCAACTGAGATCTTATACTGTGGAATACGGGGCAGCTTAATTCCATGTTTCAAAACTATTTTAACAGGCTCAATCTGCAAAACACTGACATCATTGTCATCAACTGCCCACAAACACTCTGGTACATTACTGAATTCTGGCAGCAAAGGTCTAGTCAAGAATTGCGAAACAGAACATTGCTGTGGTGAAATCGTCAAACGCACTCCATCAGAAGAACAATGAATTACCGCATTTAATTCCTTCAACAAATTCAACCCCAGCAAATTCTCTCCACAATTCGAAGTCAAGAGAAATGGACAGTGGTCCATAAAGGGACCCAAAGAAATAGGTACCGGTGAAGAAACCGGACAAACAACTGGTGTGCCAGAAAACCCTACAGAAACATTGGTTTGCCCTGACAGTGGAATGTTTGGAACCCGAGAATGATCAATGGAGCACTTCTGTGCTTCAGTGTCTATCAAAAATTGATGTTTCCTATTTCCCACTACCATTTCAACGTAGGGACCTTTCTGATTAACGGGAATAGGTGTAGGTTCCAAACCCTGCTTCGGGCAATCCTAACGAAACAAAATATCATCAAAAGGAAGCTCTTCAGATAGATATGCAGCAGAAGGATGATCAAATATGTTTCTAGTATCCACACTCAAAGTCTTATTATCCTGTGAAAAAGGTTGTTGGGGATCCTGCAAAAACTGGCCCCTACCAGGGCCCCCTACACCCGGGCGACCTCTGGATCGTCTACCCATATTTCCAAATGTGTTATTCGACCTCTGTCGAAGGACGGGGCATTGTGCACGCCAATGACCCTCCTGGCGACAATAGACACACTGGTTAATATTCACAGGACCCAAGGGCACATTCCATTGTGGAACATACTGACCTCTAATCTGCGAACTACCCCCTCTGGGGCCTCTAACAATTTGCTGTAACAATACTTTAGTCTTCAAATCACCTTTTCTCTTCTCGACTCTATCTTTTTCATTATTGACACGGTTCTCGTAGTACTGAGCCATGTGCAGTACTTCTGATTGGGATTTCGCCTGCCAAGCGCTCTCAGAAGACATAATTTGTGACTGGATGTCAGGCAGCAATCCACGTACAAATTTGTCCACAAATAATCTTTTCCCAGACTCTGTGCCTAAGTCTTGTCCACTGAAATCCGAGAATACCTGTTCGAACCGATTAAAGAACTCGGTAGCACCCTCAGATTTTCCTTGGGCACAGGCCGTAAGCTTGTCCCAAATAATTCTCTTTTCGGGGATTATAGTTTTTAGTTTTGCAATGATTCTGTCAGGCAAAGTTAGTATCACCTGAGGTGGTCTCTCACCAGCTGACCTTTCCCCATCAAGCCTAACTATGTTAGCCCATGTATCTCCCAACCCTGGTACATCGTCTATAGTTCTAACTTGTTTCCACAAATCTACAGGCAGGAGTACAGGGAATAGCAAATCAATGTCGCCTAGGGTAAACACTGAGGACTGCAAAACGGACTCAATCTCTTTATGGAACCCTGTCGGATTTTTCCTAATGTCTAATAGTATTCACTTCCTGTCGTGAAAACGGGACGTGAACAAACTGCGATACATAATGTGCAGGAATGTCCACAGCAGGTGTACCTGCTGCAGCATTAGCAGGAATCTCAACCTTTGGGACAAATGTCGGAGGAACCTCTCTCATAGGCAACTGAGATGTAGGCAACTCCGAACGCTTACTAAGCAACAGAGCTAAGTCGAGCGCTAAAGCAGTTGAAGAAGTGTCAAGTGAAAAAGCTCTCTTATAAATGCTCAATAACTCTGTGGGACAACTAACCTTTCTCTTTAAACATTCATCCTGCAGGTACTCTACCATTACCTGTATCACTTTCCTCTGCATTTCTAGCGTATATTGACTGTATGTGTCATATACCTCAACTGGAGTTATCGATATGTCTGAAATCCATCTAATCGCATCTTTTGTACAAATTCGCGCCTCCTCAGATGTCCATTTACGACACGGAAGAAAACGTTTCTGTACATACATACTTTCTTCTTCGTCATCCTCATTCCATAACCTTTCCAACTCCTTTCTATACTCAAATATCCTCTCAACATGCTCATGTACCTTCTCCACAGTGTCTCTTGAAAACGCTAAATTATTCAGGTCCCTCAACCCTTGTGGGAGGTCTGCATTATTTAATTTACCCCACATTACACATAAATGAATCCCTAAACCTTCAATGAAAACATTTTTCTCAGGAAAATTATCCATATTAGAAAGTGTGGCAAGAACATTAGCTCGATCATCTCTCTCCATACAATGCTTAGCCCATGCAAACAAATCCTGTTTCTTTTCTGTAGGAACAGTATTACGAGTAACAATCCTCGACCCCGCACCCTGATCAACTACAAGCGGTACAGAACTACTTGGGAGTGAGGGTGCAGGCAAATTCAATGGAGGTACTATTACTGGTGCAATGGGAAGAGGCAGAGGAGCAGGTGGAGGAACAACAACCGGAGAAATAGGAACAACAGGTTGAGCAGGAAGAGCAGGAATAACAGCAGGAAGAGGTACAGCAGGAGGAAGAGGAACATACGGAGGTGGTGCAGAGGCACCAGGCCTTCGTTCATTTAACAATTTGTCGATAAACTCATCAGAAACATGAAGATCTTTAGAAGGATAGATTTTCTGAATACCGAGTGAGAAAGCCCTGTCCATATTCCTAACCGACTAAGACTGTTTGTCCTGATCATATAACAACGCCTTTTCAGCATTTGTTTTATGACGGCGCACATGTTTTTCCCTACTTTTAAGCTGCTGCAACGCTTCTCTTTTCCAATTTTGCAAAATATCAAGTGCTGCAGGTCTGGCCTTCTTTTTTAACAAGACTGACTCTAAATATTCAATACGAGGGATCTCAAAACTACCATTGACTGGCCACTGAAGTTCGGAGGCATGTCTGGTTTGTCTGTGCCAAATTTTATTAAATACTACACTTCCAATGCCATGCTTACAGTACATAGTACATGCCGATGAGCCCTCCTGTGGTGCCGGACGGCTAAATTCCAAAGATTGTCTATCGCTGCGGAATAATGCCCTAAAGCAGCTAGACAATTTCCCAGGCATTTCTCCAATACTCGGTGTTACCTGGTCAATAATTGTGTCTGCAGATACAATGCGGCAAATTCAAATTGTCAGGGTTGAATTAAGAGTCGGGTAACGACTCACCTGACCAAACCTAAGGAGGACCGATCGGTTTACAAAGGACTTACCTAACGAATTTTACCTTGTGCATGGTGATTTCGGCAAATCTGCCCGCCTCAAAAAATTGACCCTCGCCAAGATGCCGTCTCAGACCACACGGCTATCGTCCAGGGAACGGATCGTGGAGCGCTGTTGAGGTGTCGCGTCTCGTTCAGTCGGGCCCGTTGTGTCACACCGTCCGATCCCGGTCCGATAGCGTGCTTCAACCTTCAATAATCCGGCATCAATCTTGAGGGTCCCTATTCCGGGCTCCAACTGTGAAAACAAGGAAATAATATGAGGCAGGGTAACCAAAAAGGAAACACACCAAACACAGGTTACAAAGGAACATACAAAGTACTTTATTTTATACTGAATCCAGTTACAAAAGAACAGAACAAAATTCAGATAGCTATCGACCCTCAGTACAACACAGCGAACTCTGGCGTGGTTCGGTGTGCTCAGTGAGTGCAAATATTCATTGAAACAGTCAGGCTTTTATACATTTCTCCAGCCTGTTGTCCAGCCTTTCTGCAGGTTAACCATTCCATAAATAAGTTACTGCTCTAGGGTCCCTTGCCAGGTCAAATCTAGTTCATCTTAGGTTTATACATTAACAAGAAGAAATGGTAATAATGTATGCTCTAGGCCTAACATTACAATGCGGGACTTAATTTATACAATATAGTTATGCAGGTGTTCTCATTCAATTATAGATCAGTTTCGGTGATACAGGTAATTCATTGCACACAGGTCAGCAGAAGGACAAGGTCTCAGCTCATGACCCTAACAAGTGGCCTGCAGGCAAGTTATACATTAGCTGTACAGAGGTCATGACAATCGAGTTCTGTTCTGAATAACATAGGCTACCATTTTAGCTACATGGTGACTTTATAGAACAAGAAAACCTAAAATGGCGGTTTGACCCAAAATGACAGTTTACATGGTTTCTAAGGTCAGGACCTTGCAATGCGAGTTTATTCACATGTAGTTTATAAGCAGCTTGTTAGCAGCTTGGTGTAGGCCAATATACATATATTCATAGCAATAGGAGGCACGATATAATTTCTAGTTTGACAATAGATTGATATCTCCCTCTTCATCTCAAGTGGGAAGTTATTTCTTGTGATTGGTAATGCTTCAAGTGGGAGAATCAGTGAAGAAGCAAAAAGAAATACTCTGCCTGGTTTTAAGATGATGTTGTATATTGCCCTGAAGTACACGCGGTGAACAGGTCCCAGAATGCCTTGCGAATCTAGGGCCCCTTCTGAGGCACAGCTGATAGACAGATGTAAAGGCCACCCATGTAAAGCTTGATTTGTGCAGAATAAAGTACTCATGACATCTTAAAAAGCATAACCAGGGAATGTGAGTCCAAGTGAGGAATGTAATGGATGGATCACTGGCTCCCAACATTTCTGTGTAAAATGGCCTTAGACAAGGCTTTTGTTTTTTACCCGCATACTGTCTTCCCTTATGACTTTCCAACCATATTTTTAAATTGGCATGCCTTCCCTGACTTATTTTAGACCCGGCTTTAGATCAATTCATTATACTATAATGGTGACCTGGTCACTCTTGACCCAGATGCATAAAGGCCTTCAAAGGCCGCTCAGTGCATGGGGAGATTATGAAGATGCCAGCGGGTGGGAAGTTAAGGATGGCTAACGCAAAAGCAGGATGTGGCAAAAAAGAAAACCCTGAAATGTGGACATACGTACAAGGGATTGAGGTTTGAAAATATTGACGCCCTTGTAGATTTATGAATACAAATCGCATGAAAAAATAGCTTGACTCTGCATGTCGGCATGCAGTGTAGGCGGGGGAGCTGTTGATGACATGTCTTCTCGAAGTTCTGTGAAGGGTGCTTGAGGTTGTGGTATCTAGCCTTCAGGACTAAACTTGTTGCCTTAGTGACATGTGGATCAATCTGGTGGCGATATGACATGTGTGTTGATCAAAGAAGTATTAATGAAATGACGAAAAACAGTAACATGTTTCCATTGGACAGGTAACTTCAAGGATTGAGTTATTTCGCTGCTGGACAAGTGCCTCCACCTATTTTTTTTTTAATTTACTTTTTTTTAATCTACCCAGAATTGTGTTGCGTTGTATTGTAGTCGTCATTTATATAACACCTTTTCCCATTTGTATGGCCGCAATGCATTTTGTGGTAGGAACGGCCTTGGGGACCGAAGTGAAGGTATGGGAACATTCTGAGAAAAGGCTGAGTGCATTTGGCCAAGGTTAGGAATTAAGTGGGCCGGCTAGCCTCCAGTACGCAACCTAAGAGGTCAGGCATGTGGATGGGTGCTGAGGGAGGTCACGACAGAGCGCTAGCGCAAGAGACTTGTTCTGTGCCCAGCTGGACCGGATTTGTCGTAGGTTGTCGCTGTGTTCTAATGGCAAAGATGTTGCGAAACTCTGGTGTAAGGAGGCAAAGACGTAAGTGTCCAGCTAGTCAGAAGAGGTTCAAATCTTTTCTACATTCCAGTTGTAGTGTTTCATACACCGCTCAGTACATGACACATCTTTCAGCTATAGAGAATCAATTTGATTTAGAGACGTTTTCATGGGAGGGAAAAAGGGGCACTTGCCCAGGGCCCCCACTTTGGAGGGGGCCCGACAGGGCTGCCTGATCTGAAGAAGTAAGATTCCATTGTTCACCAGTCTTAAATAGCACACGTCAGCCTTGATCAATTCATCATGTATTTTTTTTCTGTGTTCACTGGGGTATACATAGTTTGTGTGTTCTTTACGGCACAACTCTGTAGCATTCTTTCCTTCCTGTGGGAATTATATTGATCATGTGCAATAGGCAACAGTGTAATGCACATTGATAAATTGAGTGCCACAATGGTTCAGAAGTTGGCTCAGTGTGTGAAGCACCCATTGTAGAGTTATGTGTTCATATGCAAAATTAGAATATCACATTGCAGCAAGGCTGGCTGAGCCTTTCCTGTGTCTGATAAACCTGCTTGCATATGTACTTGGTTTTGCAGAGCAACATCTGCTTTTATCAGCAATGTACCTGCACCAGATAGGGGTTGCTATGAAAACTAACATATCATCCGTATGGTGAAGGTCTAGAAAGGTGTTTGTTCAGATGGGGTGTTGTAAAACCTAGGCAATCGCCTCCAACGATGGTATAAACTGTTAGCCCTGGAGGTGAATAAGTATCCAAGTTCAAGACTATGGAACAAAAGTGTTCATGCTTGTGTCCTGGATTTGCCAGCAGTCGATACAGTGATCCTGGTCAAATCATCTAATATATCTTTCATTACTGTGCTGTCATCTGTGAGGTTTGCCTTCTTGCATGCTGCTCGTATCGTTTAGCCCATTACTTGATCTTTCTTCTTATTTATGCCATTTGGGTGAAAGGGTTGGTAGACAGAAGAGAGTGGACCAGATGTTGCAGGCCTCAGACAAGCATATTTTAAGGTCTGCTTGTTTGACACAAAAAAGGTTTGCTTTTTGGTAAAAGTCAAAGGTTTTTATGCACGTTTATAAATGAAAATGTCACAAGCCATTGTTTTCGAAGTATTTAAAGCTTTAAAATACAAAAGACAAACCAGGATTACATTTGTTAAATCACATCGATTGGTAAGCTGGTAATTATTTACTTCCCTTGACGATGGAGAGAATGAAGCTAGAATCATTACCATTTTGCATAACACCTTCTATAATATTTTGTTTAAAAATGGTCACATTTGGTAATGTGATTTGTGTACTTCCCAAGTCCGTTTTTATAAAATGAGATTGCTTTAGTGCATGGTAACAAATGGAAAAGAAAGTGTCCAAATGCAGAAATGGCAGCGTTGGCACAAATCCCAGCTTCACCCCTTAACCAATGTGTGATCCTGGGCATCTCATTTAATCTTGTATTGCCTAACCTCTCCATATTACCAGCCCCTAAACCTTTCAAAATGGTCAGCCCCTCAGTGTGATTACCTTCTCATGGTATGATGTTCATAAAAGCCTTAATCGTGGTTTCATTGGCTATAGAGTTGCTTCCACTTTAATAGTGAGCGTATTTATATTGCACACCACAGGCATTCGTTCCATTGATATCTAATGGGAACACTATTTGAAAACCATATCCCACTTCTAATCTCTGTCTCGATAACGACACCTTCCTGGGAGCTTCTAATCTGCACCCACTATCCATGCTACGGTATGTGTAGCTTTCTCCTTCCTTCCAATGGGTCTCCTCTATCCATGCATGAGCACTTTTGCATTCTGTGAGGCAGCTAATGTGAGTTCTCTGTCTATTATGGGTTACATTACCTTTTACATACGGTCCTGCATTATTACTACAGGCTGCATACCTTCCCGGATGCTATTGATAAAAAAGTATCCTGTATGTACTAGCACAGTAAACTCTTTGTAGACTGCTAATGTTGGTCTTCAAATGCTACTTGTTTATCATTCTGATTAGAGCAAGAAAGAAGAGCACTAGGGGACTTAAAGGGAGTAAACGTGCTTATTATGCTGCAAGACAGCACATCAACCTATAAGTTGTGAGCGCGACGGGTGGGGGGCGCGACCAGTATTCTAGATTCCTTTGGTTTGGTGGAGGGGGCCCCAAAGATATCCGTGCCCAGGGCCCCAAAAGTGCTTAAGATGGCCCTGATTTGATTCTATCATTTTCACAGTAAACTAAAGGGGAATGACAACAGGCTCGCTACGAGCATTAACCCTTCGTTGGTAGCGGTGGCAGAAGTAAGTTCAGAAGCTGGTATGCCAAAGACATGCTTTCTTTTATCTTGCGCATGGGGAAATCTTAGTCCGCGGTCCTTCTCCTCGCGGTGCCCTGGTGGTAACGCCACAAGAATAACCTGATGCAGTTCCTCAAAAAGGAACCATCGCACTATGACACGTAGCTTTCTGTGACAACTTACTGGTGATTAGTGCAGCCCAGGCCCTCTGTCAAGTCTACCAGCAAGCGGTACATAAAGGACTGGCTTGATTTTGGAACCTACCACATTACCCGTGCAGAGAGCCACACCTTCAGTCCCATTGTTGGACGAATTGGGCCTAACTAAACGGCAACGATTAAAACCACTTCAGGACCATTTTAAAAACTTAAAAGCAACTGTCTTGTGCTTCGAGGTGACGACCCAGGGCAGGCCTGTGGCTAAGCTAGGGTTCACTGACCCGGTTCTTTTTCCCACAGGGAAGCCACACGGCCATTCCATTTTTTTCAGAATAGTGATTCCAGGCAATTTCTCGCTATTACCAGGTGGAAATGGTCCTCGCCACAAGTAAATAGGTTGGAATGAATTAAGAACCTTTAACACGGGCAAAGGGACCTTCCACAGTGGACTGAGTGGAGCATTATTGCAATTAGCGCCCAGGACAAGCCCCCATGGGGCTAAGCACAAGCTTCAAGTACATGATTTACACAGAGGCGAGGGGCTTCAAGGGAGACCAGACACAAGAACATCACTTTTTGGACATATTGGGCTGTATTTATTCACACCAAAATGCAAAGTTAACCAGAATAAAACAACACATTTACAACAAAAGAAAACAATTTCTTCAGCACCATTCGTCGCTTCTTCCTGTCATGTTCCCCTTTACATGAAGCGTGGCAGGGGATCCAGCCTGCATACCTGCCACGCTCTTGGGAGTGATACCAGGAGGCCTCTGGCCCCGCACCTCTACTTAGTGCTTCTTAGGCTCATCAGGCCCCCCTGGAGAGTCCATACCACCCCAAAGCTGTCCAGAGCATGCCAGTTTTGGCCACCCCACTTGCTGCCCCTGGGCACCGGAGCCCACCCCCTAGGGAAAAGTTCTGTCCTGACAGTCCTCCGCAAACTGCTCCCCAAAGGTTCTACAGCGACCCATCAAAAACCTTACATCAGTGTGGGGGGTGGGAAATTCCTCAAGTCCCACCACAGGGAGTGTCGTCAGTGACTCCAAGGCGGGAACCAGGACGAGGCAACCCAGTCTCCTCGAGGGGCCCCTTTTATCCAACACTGTTTGAAGCCGTGACACCTCCACCACCATGAAGGAGCCTGCCAACCCATAGCTCTTCCCAGAGCTTCACCCACATACCCCTGCATCACCCCAGCCTGCCGGACTGCATCGCCAGGCGACACCAGGCCCGCATCACCAGCCGACGCCAGGCCTGGGGTGGTGTAGAGAGAGGTAGGAAGGGCCCCCGCCATCTCCCAACCACACCACCTTGCTTCCGGCCCAGCCCGGCTCACCCAATCTGGCTGCCAGGGCAGTCAGCCATGCTAGCCACCATGGGTTGCGCTGGGGCGAGGGCCCGCAAGGGAGACTAGACACAAGAAATTCTTATTGGACATATTGGGCTGCATTTATTCACACCAAAATACAATGCAAATCAAAAATAAACAACACATTTTAAAATAATTTCTTCAACACCATTCGTCATTTCTTTCTGTCATGTCCCTCTTTACATGTAGCGTGCCAGAGGGCTGGGTTCGCGATTAGGGGGCTCAAGACCCCACAACCTGTACTGAGTGCCTCCTTATTCCACTTACCCGGCCCTTGGAAGGTCCCTACCGGCCCTAAGCCATCCGGTGTGTGTCGGCCTACACATGCGGGGCAAAGGTCCATCCTGACAGTCCTCCCTCAACTGCCACAGGGACCTGGACCAAACGGTCTGGGGCACTCCACCAATCCATTCTGATGAACGCC
The DNA here is from genome assembly GCF_040938575.1 of Ambystoma mexicanum. Taxonomy (NCBI): domain Eukaryota; kingdom Metazoa; phylum Chordata; class Amphibia; order Caudata; family Ambystomatidae; genus Ambystoma; species Ambystoma mexicanum. The sequence continues at coordinate 1,340,441,304 of NC_090921.1, read as the reverse complement.
AAAATGTTCTGCACAATGTTGGTCTTTGCCTGGACAGGTGGACCCTGTTCTGGTCAAAAAGCCCATGGGCGACCTCTCTGAAGTGCCCGTGGCTGGATGCCAACTAGGCTAGTTCATTGTTCAGTTTGTGTGCCGAAGGGTTCAGTGGCTGGGCCAGCTCCCCTTTTCCCCATACCTTCCTCTGTATGATCTGGGATCAAGCTATGATAACACCGGGACCGAACCTCCCGGAGGGTCTGGTGTGCAAGAGGGGAAGGCGGGTGAGGAGAGGGGAAAACAAGGAGGGCAAGAGGACAAAAGGCACAAAGAACAGGCCCTGCAGGCGGATGCCTGCTCAACTCACCCTCAGGACCCTTTCTCTGCTGGTGCGAGGCTGTGCAGACGCTGGCTCGACTGAACTTTCACCCTTTACTTTTTTTTAAAGATCCCCTCTGGCCCCTCAAACCATGCCGACTTCTTCTCAAAACCCGGCCTGGCGCAACCAACAACGCTGCCCACTCAAGATCAGCCACTGCAATTATCAGCTGCAGCCTTCTCCCCCTTTGTGCTCCCCTACCTAGGTCGGCCCCACAATTCACCAGCTGCCGCTCCTCAGGCTACCCCAAACCGGCATCCACATCGGCACCCCTGCACACATTTCCTGTACACCAATAGCACACAACATGAGTGTCTGGGCATACTCTGTTCAGAACCCTACCTGCACACTCATCACAGGTGTGGGCCAATAGTCCTACTTAACCTTAATCATTTTGAAAGACCCTTTTTTTGAAGAGATAATACTACTCACATTCTAATGTAAACATTCCCTTAACATATTTATTGTCTCAGAATATATACGGAAATCCTAACTAATTGATAAATGCATTTATATTCGACAAATTCAAAGAAACAAACACAGAGATAGTTATTTCTGTCAGTTCACCTTCTGTTATAACGCCCCTACATAGACATCAGGTCTTGTGAGTTTACAAGTCTTCACGAATCACCTAACTCAAAATTCAAAGCATTTCACAGAATAATCTCAGTCCACACATGGGCGTTTATGGTGACACAAATCCTACGCGTTTCAGGACATCAGATCCCATCATCAGGGAAGAACCCTCATATATCTGTAACATTGATAAAGAAAAATACAATTACTCCCCTTGTACATGTATTCTTTTTAACAAAATCTTATAATAAATGCCATCTCGAAGAACAGAATTCAAGGTTGAATAAAACAACCTCCAGTCTTACATCAGAAACCATTGTCTGTACGCCTTATACCCAGGTTTTGACATAAAGTATCAACATTACCCTACTCGAATACTGGTATGAAAGGCAGAGAGCCTCTATGCAAAATTAGAAACAAAAAAAGAGAAAAACACGTAATCAGACAAAAATGTCTAATCTAAATTCAGAACCTTCACCACATCACCCATGCAGTGTTGGGCAGGTCAAGTACCTCAGAGTTGCCATACTCCTCCAGTCTACAACTATACTATAGAAAGAAGAAAAACTATCAAAATGACACTCCATGATATAAGTAAACCAGCGTGCTCACCAATTAAACAAACAATACCTGAATGGGTGGGAAATCACGTGCACTACTACACACTAAGTTGTCTCAAACAGGTACCCTGTAAAAAATAGCAAAATGCTAAATAAACTGCTCCTATTATGCCATACGTAGGAGCTGCTAATGCCTATAGCCTCGCTTAATCACCAATCGTAAAGATTTTACCTTCGCAGCATAGCGCAATCCTCCTCCGTGCCTGTCGTAGCTATTTTCAGTGGCTCCCCAACATGCCCCAGAAGTGTAGAAACAACTTCCTTATACTGTGAACTGGCAACGCGCATATGCCGTCAACCTACTATCAGTATGTGGCACTGTGCGCCATCTTGGAGAGGCAATTCTCATATTTACTCGTCCACAATGCGGCCATATAGACGTGAGGTGCTCAGGGCCCGGGATCACCTAGGTCGGGTGCTACCAGGCAGCAGACGCACCCGCGGATCGCCATGCCAATGTGGAAAATGCCAAGCAGTTTACTGCTCTTTATCTTAAACTGAGCCTGGCCCGTTAAGAAAGAGAAGATACCAAATGGGTTAACTACCTCCATATGACATAGATGTAGAATTCAAGCACATCCCTAGAGCTCACTTCCTTGTTTGTACACCCAATGGGTAATAATACCATAAATTAAACCAATGGAGTAGACCACCCCAGAGGTAATTAAGAAAGTAATCAATCTCTAGATTAAAGCCCAGGTTTCCAGAACTGCTATCCTGGTATACTGCCATTTTAAAATACCATTCTACACATCAATAGCTCTTGCATTTTTATCTCCAACCGCAAACGCTCTCAGCATGCCCTAAAAGATACCCCCTTGTGAAAAGAAATGTATAATAATGGTGTATACTAACATGGCCAGTCCAGACTAATAAATGAGTCGATGCACATTAGAGTAGAAACAGAATAAATAATAATGTAACTAGAAGAAAAGGTTTCCCAATTAAACACTCAGTGAAATTTCCATAAGGGGATCTCTCCAGCAATTATGCCTACTCCACTCCACAGCCAACTCAAATATACCTAGATATAGCAATTTAAATCAAACTCAGTATTCATTCCTCTATAATGAGGCCAGAGTCTCCATCCACCAGATCGCCCGTTCACGTAGTCAACACCTCTCGTGCCAGCCTTGACTTGTTCTAAAATGACAAATTGCAATTGGTCAAAGGTATGTTTCTTGTCCATAAAATGCACTGCTACTGGCGATCGTTGATTTTGTGTTCTTAATTGTGACTTGTGTTCTGTCCACCTCTGCTTAGCTTGGCGTGCAGTAAGACCAACATAGTATATCCCACAGGGATATTTTAAACCATAAACAACATTCATAGAGTCACGCATACACGATACACAAAAAACCCCAGCAAACCCCCCTGTTGTGCCCTCCAGCTGATGAGACGGGGCACCAGAGGGTTACTGGCATGCACACGCAGGAAGGTACGCACAAATACTTGGGAGACCTGCTGGAAATTCAATAACTCCCTGCTTGGGCTCACTTAATCGCGTAGAGCGTAGCCGTCTTTATTGGGCACATGTGATGGCATGCTACCCACGTCATCTTAAAGGCCTAGTGCCTATAACATTGCTCCTTTAAATAACAAATGTGAAACAAACATATTAGCAGAAACTTTGTGTATCACCACTTGAACAACTTATGTACCATAGTCTCTACACCTGCACACTCACGGTTCCACTACATATTCTTCCAGATGTATAGGATGACGTCTCAATGACCTCACTGGACATACCTCTGGCTGGGTGTACATTCCCTCGCACTAGGAGAAGCCCCAGATGTCTCCAGCTCGTTACACTCTAGACCATCCAAGATCGTTCTGTCCTTTTCAACATCGCTGCTTGAGTCTTCACTATCAGCGTCTATTCCAGTGCCATCAGCCTCTCCTTCTGAGGAGTGGTGGTTGAACACTTTCCTAAAGAAATTGTAGTTTTTTGTGACCTCTTCCCGGCCATTTGACACTGTTGTCATAGATCCGTTCTTGTCCACCACAGTTAATGGACAGGGTTCAAAAGGCAGACTCAACTTCCCAATCGGCCGACGTGTCTTCACCAGTACTGAATTGCCAATCACTAAATCTCGGTCGTGCAGACCCCTGCGCACACTCTTTTTACTGTTGGTGCGACTTCGCTCCTGTTGTACCGCAGCAACATCCATCCAGCATGGTTCCATGGAGAAATGCTGCGGAATGATATATCATGGACATCGTCCAAACAAGGCTTCGGCCGGTTCTACTTTGGTTGCCGAATGGGGAGCTAATCGGTATTCAAACAGGAACTGGTACAGAGCCTTACTTTTATCAATTCCTTCACTATGAGCAATACAGAACACTTTATTGAGTGTCCTCATAAATCGCACCGCATCCACATTGGCCCACGCCCACATGGGGCTAATCTTCCAATGATGTACCCCTCTCTGTTTCTAAAAACCGTCTGGAAGTTTCTCCCTGAAAAGGTGTTCCATTGTCAGAGCACAGCTCCTTTGGATGTCCTTGAGCCACAAACACCTTTTCTAACACAGGAATGTCATCTTACACATTTGTCGACTTCACAAATTCCACTTCAGGATATCATGACCACTGGTCAATTATTACAAGAAAGTGTCCCTGCGCCATGACTGTCCCGAAGTTCACAATTATTGTGCCCCAGGGGTCCCAGCTCCTGGGCTTAGACTGTATCAGTGTTCTCGGCTCCGGTGAGGCGGCTTGACACAACAAGCATCGTTTCTTGTATGGGTCGACACTGTCCTCCAGCGCTGGAAACCATACTTTGGAACGAAGGCGTGTCATCATCTTGGATTCACCTTCGTGTCCCTGGTGCATCAGTTCCAACACCTTCGGCACTAATGTTCTTGGGATGACTACCCAGGAATCCCGCAGCAGAAGTCCTTTCGGTGTAAGTGTCAACTCAAACCTTACCCTCCAAAATTGTTCAAGGGATCTGTGTGCTTCTTCCGCTTTCTTGCTTAACTGGTGTATTGCCGCCATCCAATGCCCACTTAGTAAGGCAGCCTTAATTATCTCAAAACACTCATCCACTTTTGATGCAGAAGCAATTTCCTCCAGTGACATCGAATTTGGCAATACGCACTGTGTACATATCCTGCATCAACATCCCTTACTGCGGTCGTTGGGGTAACTGGATAAGTAGTCAGCTGGGTTGGCACCAACTTCATAATCCTCCAAGGCGGGGATACATTTTTTGATTCTGCCCAGGGCAGCAATGAGGAATGAGGATGCAGCAATAATGAGGTCCTTCACAACTGAATTGGGTTTCCTGTATATGAACAGGTGATAGTGCCAAAAGTCCCATAGGACTGCCAATGCCTCGCATTCAATCTGTGCTAATACCTTTGATCAGTCGCCGACAATGCTCTGCTGGCATAGGCCACCGGCCTCATGTCTCCCCTCTGATCAGCTTGCTAAAGCACCACTCACAGGCCAAATGGGCTCGCATCCACCGCCAGCTCCGATTTCTTCCCTGGATCAAAGATATCCATGGCCAACTCTAAGGATAATGGTGCCTTGATTTCCGAGAATGCTGTTTCCTCCAGAGGAGTCCATTGTCAGGGAACATCTTTCTTTGTTACCTGATGCAATGGTTCTGGGAGGGTGGCCCCGTTTTTAATAAACATTCCGCAATAGGTGACCATCCCCAAGAAACTGCAGATTTCAGAGACATTTGTGACACTGATGCCTCTGGGTCTGCTGATATCCCCCCATTTTGGAATATGTACTGTGAGAAACCCAAGGCTTTTTCCCACATCTACTGCCCCTGGATCCTTGGTGCAAGTGACCACGTATAGCATCCCATGTTAGACTTTTTAGAGTATGGGTTTATGTATGGGGTTTATGAATATCATTTTTGTGAAGACCTTTCAGTTTCTTGTTTATTGCAATGTTTAAACTGCTAGATTCGGAACTAACGACTTTTTTTGCTGCCACTATCAGGATTTAATCCATCTTCTAATTCATTTCGAAACCATCCTGACTATATTCGGTTGACTAGGATTTTTTCCACCCGAGGGATTCCCTTCTCTCGAGTGGACTTTATCCTTCGACATTGACTTGGACTTATTTTGGACGATGGTGATTATTACCCAGTTTGTAATTGGGCAGCAAGTTCCCAGCAGCTCTATCGTGATATTAGAATTTTTCTTCACATTTTGCACTTTATTCATGTTGTATAACTGTATGTCCTATATTTATACTCACTCTTATATGAGCTCTGATCTATTTAATAATCATTTTAATGTTTCTAATTAAATAAAGAAAAAGAAAAATACATTTTTCAAAAAAACTTGCTTATGCATTACGTGTAGTGATCTAAGGGGTTGATTGAGGGACCACCCCTAATACTGGTGGGATTGTGTTGTTTATAGTGGACTTGTTTATATCCGCTGGCTTGATTTCTGTGCCTTGTTTCTGGTTGTTTCCCCTCTTGCCAGCGATGTAGGGGGTACCCATCTATTGTATTGCAGTGACCAAAGAAAGGCCATTGCTTCTGAATCCTGCACTCAGGGTGGACAAGCGAGGGACGATCAGCTGGATATAGGGTCCTTGAGGATTGGAGATGGGACACCTTTACGTAAAGCACAGTATTCCACATCCGCCTTGCCGAAGAATACCCCTATCCCACAAGTAGTTATGGGATTTTGTTCATCATGCTCCGTTATCGCTGAGGAGGGCAGGAGGTATTCTTATCCCAGATATGTTAGAAAAAGGGTGAAAAGACTGTAGATGAGATATTTTGGGGGAAAGCACAGTATCCTCCTTAGCCTCGTAATAATCAGTCTAACCCTCCCCTGACCTTTTTGGGTAATTATAAGACCGTTCCTCTTTATTCACTCTTGGGATACATAACAGTATTGAGAAGAGGAAGAAACAACTGAGGGTTATGAACAGTACATCATTTCCACCCTCTAGTACTGAGACGAGGAAGAGGCAACTGAGAGTAATAGACAACAGGTACTCTCACCACTTTGGAATTTGGACAAAGTAGAGGAGAGGTCTGGCATGCCATTGTAATGAAATCCAGGCAATCTTTAATGAAGAACACCGGCAGAGTGGACCACATGTGTATAAGAGGTGAAATGCTGCCACAGTATGAGGAAGCCGGGAAAGAGAAAGACACAGCAGCAACAGCCGTGTGGGACCAAGGGAGGCCGAGATGCTGGAACGCCAACAGAGATCCTGGGAGTCCTGCTGGAGTGACAGTGCAGAACAGAAAGCCCACAGAAGGAAAGGCAGACAGCAGGTGCTGCAGAAGAGCGAGGGCCACGCTGCGCACAAGAGTTGGGGCAGGCAGTATGAAGCGCCCAGTGATGAGGCCTTCCCGCAAAGGGGGAGAAGCCGTTACGAGGAGCTGCAGAGTCCGGATATGTCTGGGACACTTACAAACGCTAGCTAGCTCCAAAAAAATGTACTTCTAATAGAGGTATACGTAAAGAAGCAAAGTTGTCTTTATTGAATACTGAACTGAATGAAAGAAGCGAAGTTGCTTATAACGAATACCGAACTGAATGAAAGGAGCACATTTGCTTACACTGAATTCCGAACTAAATGATAGAAGCACAGTTGGATTTATTGAATACCGAATTGAAAGAAACAGGCAAAGTGGTGTTTATTAAATATCGAATTGAATGAAATAAGCAAAGCAGCATTTTTTGGAATGCCAAATTAAATGAACTAAGTAAAGATGAATGTATTGAACACTGAATAAGAGGAAAATAAGCAAAAAGGCATACCTTTAATATTGAACTGAATGTAAGAAGCAAAACATACGCCTGTTAAAGTGAAAGGAAAGAACAACCTTGTTGCACTATGGCACAATGAACTGCTAGCCAATAGAAAGTTAAGGCGAATGAAAGATCCTGGGTGCAAAGTTGAAGTTAAGGTTGAGAAACCACTGATGTGTGAAATTCAAGGAACTACATTTGAGAAAATACTTGTTTGACTGAATATTAAACTACTCAAGAGAACCTGGAAGTTCCTGGTTGTGTGACCTGTAATGGGTAGACTGTGTGGTCTAAAACTGCGGCTAGACCAGAGAACTAATAGTAGTTGAATCAAGAACTTGTAAAAGAGAATGATAGGTTTCTGGTTGTGTGATCTGTAATGGATGGACCGTGTGGTCTAAAACTATGCCAAGACCAGAGAGCCCTTATATGCTAACAAGGAAGTTTGCTCTTGTGGAAGAAAGAAACAAACCATTGGTGTATACCAGACTTGGGAAAGGGAACCCTAAGTTGTAAAGAATTGTTAAAATATGAAACCAAAGCTCCAAGATACTTCTTTTTGTGTCATGTTGTTATGGTGATTTGGGGGGAGGTAACCCTGAAACATGTTGTCCTGAAACTGTATTGAACTCCGGGAAAGGCATTTTGACCTTTATAAAAGTGTGGAACTTTATTGCTGCATGTCTAAAGAAAGTAAAATTTAACATTGTAAAGAACCTATTGACATTGGAAGAAGAGAATCTGAAACGTAAGCCCAAGTTGGAAATTGCTCAAAACTTTATTTTTGGAACACTATTTAGTTTATGGTTGACATCCCAACACATTGGTCTGTTTTAGTTGTGAGGGCAAGTATAGTTTAGACATTTCAGTTAGACTTATTGACACAGACTTTCTTTAGTTTCTTTGGGTAGGGAAATCCCAGCTTATTATAGGGCAAGTTAGACCTCACCCCATCCTGACAATTTCAATAATAAAAGCTATTTGTTATATTGAATCTGTTGTCTGTGTCTCCTTCCATGATGCCAATCTCACAGTACCCAAATAATTTGGCATGCTTCTGTGCAAATACACATTTCTCCCTGTGTTATGTTAACCGCACAGATCGTATTCTCCCCTGGGCCTTCTCCAGCCCGCTACATGTTCCACCTCAGTTTGGGCAAAAGACTTAAATGTCCTCACTAATATTGATCACTCCTGGAAGTCATGCCAGCACTCCCCTCACAGTGTGTTGGAAAACGTCTGCTGCCGAGGAGATACCAAAGCTCAACCATTTATAACGGTACAAGCCCCTGTGCGTTGAATACCTAGTGATATACCTTGAAGACTGGTGTAAGCTCAACTGGTGGCAGCCAATTTTTAAAGGAATGCAGCTACTTGTAGTTCTGAAATAATCTCAATAATTATACAGATAATGTGTCTCTCTCGTTTTGTGGCCTTGTTGGGGATCCTCATGTCCACACAGATTTGCACTGAGTCCCATTGTTTCGGATTGGGGGCCACACAATTGGTGAAACCCAAGGTGTAGGCCCTTCCACTGTTTCAATGTTGTCAAGTGATACTGGCTTTTCAAGCTCCTGTTCAGCTTTGTCTTTGAGATGAAAAGTGACCCTGCAATGCTTGAGGGCTATGGGCTGAACAGTTTTGTCACTATACAGCCTTATAAATTCCCCTTTTAAGCACCCAATCCCTTCGAACATATTGTAACATTTTTCCACCAGGGACCGGGCATCCTTGACATATACGCCAAAAGCAAAATTGACTATGTGTAGGGCTTCAGCAGCTGCACACCCTTGCAGAGTATCTTCACTGTCTGCCGTCACATTAAAGGTACCTTTATCTGTTGAGAGCCATGCTTGACAGTGCCCACAAAAGCTCCCATAAGTGAAATCGGTTTCACTCCACCGAATGTGAATATGCTCAACGTCGTCTTCCGTAATGCCATGGGAATTCTAAGCTTTATATAGTGCGATAACACCATTACATTAACGGACACGCCGGTATCTAAGATCACCGATGTGTCTATATCTTGTATTTGCACTGTGCATTTCAGAAGACATATTTGATTCCATCCCACATCCAAAACATTGCATATGAAGAATGCTTCTCCATCCTCGTCCTCCGGAATTTCCGGGTCTTCACCTTGCACAGATGGATCAACCTATGTGACCTTCTGTTTGCGCCTTCCAGACTGTTTACGTTTAGGTTTTCCTTGTGAGGTCAACAGAGGTAATTGGGTTCGGCAGGCCTTAGCGAAATGATTGATTGTCCGCCCCTGCCGCAAATATGACTCTTTGCTGGGCAGTCACCCGTATGAGGCAGGATGTACGTGCAGTATGGACATGGAGTTCGAGATTACTTGTTTTCCTTCCTTGGGAGCATTATTTCTAGAGAACGTCCTTGGCTGTCCCTTGCCAATTGCAGGCACATCTTCGATTTTGATTTACTTGATGGTGGATTCCATCCTCTAAGCCCTCACTTGTGCCGGTTCATGGGATCTCCCGAGCTCCAGAAGCCTAGCGAGGCTGATGGCAGGTTCCCTGAGAATCTGCTTGCATAGTTTCACTGACAGGCCTCCTTGAATTATCTGAGCCCTGACCTCATCTTCCTCATCCAGCAAAACACACGTAAACGCCAGTTGACGCAATCTGGCATAGAAAGTGTCCAGGGACTCATCATCCTTCTGCTTTGCATCCCGTAGAAGAAAACATTTGTAGTCTGTGTTCCCCATCGAGCTGAAATAGTTGCTGAGGGCTGTGGTGGCTGCCGCATATGTGTTGGCAGCCAGGGTCAGGGTTTTAAATATTCTGTGCACAGCAGGCCATGCTGAGTTCAACAGCATGAATTTCTTAGCGCTATCATTACGTTCACCTGTTGCGTCGAACTACATCTCTAACTTTTCAACCCAAAAGACCCATCTCAGAACTTGATTTGAGGGGGCACCCAGAATGATGTCAAATTCAGTAAGTGGGGCAAGGGAACCTTGTTGTTGAGGCCTCACCGCAGGACCAGGAACTCCCTCGACGTCTGCCATCCGTGGATCAGGTTTGCTTCATTCCCTCGATTGTCTTCCTATTCAGCATGCCTTTCAATGTCTTGCAGCATCTACAGACAGTGTGTGGGTGAAAAGCCAGTGTCCTTTGTCTGCACTTGCAGCTAATGGGCTCTCATGCCCTTCCATCAGTCTGTGTCTGCCACCTTGAAGTGACGAGGAGTGCGAGCACTCCATACCGGAGCGGCAACCTCAGTAAACCCCAACCATTGGGATCCCTACCTGTGGATCCAGCTTCGAGCTAGGGGCTCGGCAGTGCCTCTCTTTGGCCACCAAAGGGGTGGGGGTAGCTAGCATAGGACACGAGCGTATCAAGGCTAAGTTTAGCAGCAGACAGTAATCACCAACACAGGTCTATCAAAGATTCAGCACCTGAGGTACTTGACTGTCCTCATCACCAATGTTGTGCCCTCTGGCTGAGGAGCCAGGGTACTAGAGGGTTACTGGAAGGGACACTCATGAAGGCAGGCACAGACACACAGGAGACCCTTTGGCTTTTTAAGAGCTCCCCGCTCGTACTCCCTTAATCACGTAGCGTGGAGTTGTTTTTATTAGGCACACGTGATGACGTGCTACCCATGTTATCTTAAAGGCCTAGTGCCTATAACTTTCAACAACTGATCATCAATTGAAGGGTACTCACAAGTCTTCTTTGTTCTTAACCTCCAGTAAAGATGCATATAGGAACGTCCCTCCAGTCGTCCAGAGGCCAGAAAACTGAGCTCTGTGCAACCCAGGGGGCCGCCCCCTGGGAAACCCTCTTGGGGAATAAAACCCAGATGATAAGGTTGAAGATTGTGTAGAAAAGTCCAGTAGAGATGATCAGAAGCAATCCAATGATGCAGGAGGAAGTAAAGCAGCCAAAGGAAGTCTTTAGTATCAGAAATCCAAAGTAGGCGGCGCAACCCCAAAGTAACAGCAAGTGTTACAGAGGTTGGAAGTAATCCGAGAAAAGTATACTCAGCTGTACAAGCGGGTGGAAAGGGAGCAAGGTAAAGAGGCAAACTGGACAGGAAGCACCGAGGAAAAAAGTGGCAGTAAGGAGGAGAGAAAGACAGAAGGTAAGAAACGGCTGAAGCGCCGTACTCAGGAGAAAGGTGAGCCGTAGGAGAACGGCAAAATAAGGAGGGATACGGTAAGTAGTAGGCAGAAATGCCAAGTAAATAGAAAGGCGAGCCGTGGAAGGACGGCAAAGGGAGGCGGAAAGGAGCTGGCAGTAGTGCCGTGAATTATAAGGTGATCCGTGGAAAAACGGCAAAGGGAGGAAAAGGCGAGCCACGAAGGTACGGCTAAGTGGAAGGAAAACTGAAAGGGCGGTCTTGATAAAAATACCGCGAGCGAGAGCAAGAAGTAAGGAGAAGCTAAGGGTGAAAGCAATAGCGCAGGCGGAGGGCAGGAAAGGAAAAGAAAGTCAGTAAGGTTCCGACAAATGAACACGAAAAAGAAGGTTGAAGATTTGGAATACAAGGAATTCCAAATTGAACTGCAAACGCGAAGGAGAGCAGGAGCAATGCTAAAGCGAATAGGACAGAGTAGCAACGCAATTACCTGTCTTTCCCCACTGCATATGTAGAAGTGAAGGGAGTTGTGGATCTGACTCCTCCATCTTGGATGGAAGACTAGACTGGTAATAGTAGTTGATGGTGATAGAACTGAGAAGCCGCCATCTTGGATTCCATTGTGCATAACAAGGATGGTGATCTTCCACTGTTGTCAGAAGGACCTGGGTGTACTTCTGACAATAACACCCCCAGTGCTTCCATGTCCGCTTATTATATACTATATGGGCTTTTTTTTGCCCAAAGTCGCTTATAATATTTGCAGGTCGCTTGTCGTGGTTTTTGTCCGCTTGTTTGACCATCTGTGCGTGTGTAATTGGGCTTGTTTGCATTGCCCATTACACGTCGCTGTCTCCACAGTGATCGGCTGATCACACTTACTTCACTCCTGTCTGCACCTCGAGTGTTTTACTAATCAAGGGAACCAGTGCAGAGCCACCTTTACCTCTTGGTAACTGCGGAAAGCGTTTCACACGACCAATAATTAACAGCAATTTCTCCTTACATTTTATACAATTGCCTGAAAGAGCTGCAGCCCCGAGCTGTAACGTAACTTTCATGTTCAAATGATGTAAAATTCCGTCTTTTTTGTTAACACGATGCTTGTGGTCTCATGCAAAAGGGATGTGATCTAGCAGTTCTGGCTGGACTGCCCCTTTTGGGGTGGGACCAAGCCTGATTTGCATATGGTTTTTCCCCTTCTGTAATGGCTTGGCAGGCTGAAAAACGATGGTCTGGAGGGTTGCACAGAGCTCTGTGCCTTTCGTTATGAATTGCTTTGCTGTATTTCTGAATGAATCATTCATTTTGAACGTGATCTTTAATGTGATTAGCACAGTATGAAAAGGTTATTTAGAACCATAACATAGGCATAAATAAAAGCATGCATTTCAGAAATCTCTGTAAACGTTCTGCCCAACAGTCACAGGGGACATGAGCAGAGGAGCACGCGTTGAGCATGGTTCAAGTATTTTCTAGTTCATCCAGGATATGAAATTATTTCTTTTGTGGACTAAAGTCGTCTACAATTTTACTGTAAACTCTTCTTTTATAGCAGACTTGAACAATGATTTGTATCTTCTAAAGTAGAAGTCTATCTGACTGCAAAATGTGTCTATGCCATTTTCTCTCCTGAGAGATCTTTTGATAGCTTTTGAATCTGTGAGATGTGGATTTCAGTCAATTATCACTTTCCAGTGGTTAGTGACAAGTGCAGTTTTTGAGCCCTGTCTTGCACCATTCTTTTTTGAGTGGATTTTGGGAAATGTGCAAGTGGGGCAATACCACTCTGACTTGTATCATCTGAGTATCCTATCGTGGCCCTTTAGCTACTTGTCTACTCCCGGGACAGTAGTGACCCTGCCTGCAGAGGACATCTGCAGCCCATCACCCTTTGAGCACCTTTGGAGGAACTCTGACTTCTTGCTCTTACCAAGCCCCATTAGGCAAATGTCCGCCACCGGTCTCCCAGAGCGGAACCAGCTTGCTGCTGTGATGCCATGCATCACCTCAAACTCGTTCCCTGGACCTCTCCCCTTCTCCCATTGAGCCTCTGGCCCAAACCACCCTAACCATGTCGCCCCCACCCAGGAGATGTTACAACAGTCAATGGTTACAAATAAGGGGCTTAACCGCATCCTATTATTCTGTGCGGGGACGCTGATCTGCAGCCTGCATTGCACAGTGTTGCCGTCCGTGCTTGAGTGCCATATTGTGGTGACACCTATAGCTGGTAAGTGATAGTCCCGGTTTTTGTGTGAAAGCTGCTCCATTGCAAGTCGGTGATGTATTGTCTGGTCTAGTGCTGGCGCAGCTGTTAGCGTGCCACACGCACCGGTATTGGTAAGCGGTGCCAGGCATCCCTGGTGGCTTCACATGTTCTCCCTTGCCTCTTTCGCCTAGTCTCTTTTGTCTTGTTCTTCTCGGCTGCGGGGTGACTGAAATCCTCTGGAATGAGTCGCTGGTGGATCACCTTCTTGCCGGCGGTCTGCCCAGGCTTCGGCTACCTCTTTAATAGGTGAACAAAAAAGAGAAAGAAACTGCCCAGTATGCCTGCCGAGAGGGTTATCATGGGGTGATCCAAAGTGGTACTGTAAAGAAACATACAGGCACTTGGGGAGGGGATAAGAACTGTGGGCCTCCCAACTGCCACCATCTCCCTCTCGGGTAGAAATTGGCACTTGTTCCTCCCTGGTAGGCCTCCCACCCCAGGCTCAGAGGGGTCCTTATCTCCCCAGATTACTGACCTTGTCACAACATCAATGGCATCACAGCTGACATCATGACATCACGTGTCAGCCCTAATATCAACATCAAAGACATGTGTGCAACTGTGTCTCATTGGTACTGTCTACGGGCATGCCTGGCGGCTATTCCCTGATACCCATACCCATCGCTAAATTACCCACAAAGCATGGCATGAGGACATGACATGCAGGTGTTCATCTCTTTCTCAATGCAGCTTAAAATGTGTTGGGAAGAGAACAAGCCAACTCTCCCACCAGGCATTTCACCATTTGTCTTGCACCCATGACATGTGGGTACTGTACACTGCCCGAAACACGCAGAAGGCATGTACTGTTGTCATATCACAGAGTATGTCAAACTGTAGGATCTGTGGCTCCAATTCCACTAGGTGTGCCAGTGACCAAGCAGAGTCTGCACTAACAATGTTCATAGTACACAGCATTGCCCCTGAATATGCTAGGTGGGTATTGGGCACAGGGCATGACCTTTGGTTGTGTCCTGTGCCCAGTACCTCTGCTTACATCAATGCATGCATTTCATGCCATCACGGTGCAATGGTGTGCGGGCACTGCACAAGGGATATGGCCTGCTGCCATGCTTCAATCGCAGTACTCCATGCACCCCATATCTAAAGATCTAAAGAGAATGGCGTGGGGACATGCCTTGAGCATAGCAGCCATTGCCCATATTACTCCCAGGGAATGGCCACAAGCCATACCTTAAGCATCGCCCTCCTGCACACATTACTCAAATGTTGGTAATGTGGGCAGGGAGGAGGTCCTGAGTGTAATGCTACTGCCGAGAGAAACCACAAGTCATAGCCTATGGCATGCACTCAGCACACTACCCATGCCAACGGCCCTAGGTTATTGACAAACTGCATGCCCTGTGGGTAGTTTCCTTGCTGCAATAAAAGGCATGGCCTGTGGCTACGCCGTGGGTATACTAGGTACAGGACATGGTCGAGTGTAGCACCCTTGCACGAAATATCCTAAAGAAATGGCCTATCGGCAAGTGATGTCTGCACTACCCCTCCACACAGCACTGCGGTCATGGCCTGAGTGCAGTACTGCACAGTACTACTGTACACCATTACACAAAGGTGCTGCAGTTGCTATGCCATGATAGCGGTGGTCCTGGAGCAAGACTGGTGGCAATGCACTGGGTTCAGAGCTCATGCCCACAGTACCCACAGGGCGTGACTTCTCTATCATATGGCCATATCACCCCTGCCAATAACCACATAGTGTACTAATGGAATAGTAGACACCCCTCTGCTTTATGTGACTAGTGCTACTAGCAGTTAAAACCAATGTTACTGTAACATAAATACAAATAAACATGAACAAATGTAAAGCAATTATCCAAATACATACAATGTATGCTTCCAAGTAACATGCCAATCTACATGTCCAAATATATACAAGGTACGCTTTCTAATAACATACACCAATTGATTGATTACATGTGGCAGTGGTGTACACTTAATTATTTCTTCCTTCTTATCTGCCTATATGCATTCTGAAACCGTACTTGGAATATCACTCAAAATAGTTGAGCTGTAAACGCTTCATACAATTTAATCCTGGGACCCTATGTAGCTGTGCCAGTTTCTTCTTGGTTTTGGGAAAAGCCCTAAAATGAGTATGCCAGTCCCTTAATTCAACCTGACAAGTTGTATTCCTATTCCTAAACAGTAACAGTGGACATTCTAATTGAAGCCATTAGCAATACAAAGAAGTACAGAAGGCATGATTTGAGGACAGATATTCTTTGAAGCAAAAACACATCTAAACATGACAAATTACAATAAATAATTGGATGTGTAACATTTTCACGTATGTCATTTGTGGTTACTACCTTTCCCTATCAGGGTATCATGACTATGCCCTTGTTTAATGTGCAATGAAATGCCACTGTTAGTATTGCGGTGTATTTGACATAAATGAACACTCCTGCTATTGTAAGAGAGAGGGGACAAAAGCAATTAGAAGACCATGAGATGATGCAACAACAGACATGGTTATTCTATATTTAGGATTTGGACAGGACTGAACTTGCATGAAGAAACGCTGCGAATGGTTCCTTTAAACCCTGGTGGCTGTGACAGAGAGAGAGAGAATGAGAGAGAGACAGACACACACACTCTCCTCTCCCACACACACACACACTCACACTCTCTCCTCCTCTCCCTCCTCTCCTCTCCCCCGCCCCACACCCCAAGACTACATGCTTGAAGTATCCTATAAGGAATAATGTTACTTTTCTGAAAATGCCCCAGTCTTGAAGGCCAGTGCCTTCACGCCATTGCATTCGCAGTCGGACGCCAAACTCTTTCATGTCTGTATACGGCGTAAGAACGTCTGTTGCTGGCGTGCGTGATGACATCTTTAATGCAATGACGCATCGGGACACAGTGCAATCTTCCTGGCGCCATAATAGTGAATGATAAAGAATATTCGCGGCCAATAAAATCCTCCCAAACTAGGGATTGAACATATTAATAGAAGGAGAACCGTTTATGAAAAACAAAATGGTTGTAACTCCACAACACCGGGCTTAAGTACCGATTGATGCTGCATTCAAAATGTTCTCATATCTTTTAGAACACAATTAAGAAAAAATTGATGTGTACATGTACCTTTCGCAACATATCCGATGATCACAATCAAATCTTTCACTGATCATTAAGAACATCTTGATAAGATTATCGTCAAAAATAAAAAATGGCAGATTGCATGCATAACCAGAAATTCCTCTCTGACTGTAAATGGGGTACAACGATCGTATTTACAAGGTTCCCATTGTGTGCAGGCATTTAGTCCCACCAGATGGCTTTTGGTGATAAATATAATGTTCTCGTTCCACTCTTCCCATAGTTTTTGTCGGTTTATCACTGATCATGCTTGATCAATGGTATTTCCGACCATCTTATCTCTTCTTCAGTGTGAGTTTTTCCTCTGAAATGTACTTCTGGAGCTGTTGTACAGCGTTCCTGATACAGCTGCGGTGGTCGATGATCCAAACCTTGACATTTCTTCTAGCCTTCCAGCTATATGATCTGCTGCACAGCACCAAATACCATATACCACCATCTGGTTGTTACAATTGGCGAATTCCGTCTGTGTCCAAGCTCTTGCCAGTCCAATCTCCATCTCATGAGTAGTATATTTTTTTATTTTTTACATTTGTATAGCGCACAAACAGCCCATGGACATCGTGGCGCTGTTACTTGCAGGGAGCCTAGTTACAGGGGGGTAAATTTGACATATTTTACATTTGACATATTTTACATTGATAGCACAATAATACAGTCAGCTAGTTGCAAGTACATTTTCAGGTTATCAGGAGATGCGGCGAGTAGTCCCATGGGGACTGTGGTGTTGATCAAGCGAACAGAGTGGTTTTCATGGCTTTGCAGAAGGCATTGAGTCAAGCTTCGGCACGAAGAGTCGTAGGAAGGGCGTTCCAGTGTAGGGAGACAATGTAGGAGAAGCTAGCGCCTCCTGTTCTGGCTCTTTTTACCCTGGGCACGGTGAGCATGTTTGCGTAGGGTGTTCTGGTTGGCCTTGTAGATGTGGCGGGGTAGATACTTGGTGATAGGTAGGCCGGTGCAGAGAGGTGGGTGCATTTATGGGTAAGAGTCAGGTATTTGGATATAACCCTCTCCTTTATTGGGATCTGATTTTCTAGCGGCCATGATGTGTTCTCTTTTAGAGATACCTTGGGCAGCACGCAGAGCACTGTTCTGGATTACTTGCAGTTTTCTAGATTTTTAGTGGAGGTCCCTAGGAAGAGTACGTTACAGTAGTCCAACCTAGAACCAGTGATAGCTCTGGCTATGTTGGTGCAGTTCTCTTTGGAGAGAAATGGCCTAGCCGCGTTTATGAGTTTTGCATGGTAGGCTGCAGAAGAGGCAATTGCATTGACTTGTCTCATCATGGATAGGTTGGAATCCAGATATACTCTGAGAGTTTTCACTGTGTCAGATACTGGAATTGTGATGGAGTCAATGGTGAAGTGGCTGAACTGAGTGTCAAGATTTTTGAGTATGTCAGGTGTATTTGCATGCTTTGCACAAGTCAGGTGATGTCCTGTCATTTTTTTGGTACACCCCACAAAATAGGGAAAGTATTAGCTCCTGAATAGAGTCTGTGCCGACTGATGTCACTACCTTGTCCCGAATGGAATTACTCTTTTAAAAATCAAATAATGGGGCTGCCAGCTTGTGTGTGCCCATGCCATGTTGAAAAGGTCCCAAGGTTTGTTGATGATACGCTTGATTTTCATTGTCAAGGTAGAGTATGTGCTGATAAATACAAAGGGACTATGTTTATTATCCCTGTTTCTTTTCTCTGGAATAGCTTCTGAAAGGTTATTCGCAAGCTCTCTTTTTGGACCTCCTGGTCAATTTCATTGCATAACCTCTTGCTTGAAGTTTGGAAGACAAGCTTCAGTCTCATAATTTGCTTTCTCAGTACTGTTGTGGAATAGTCTAAATAAAACTGTCCATAGGGTAGATTGTCCCTAACGGATCTATAGGGAACTCTCGGTAGGCGTATTCAATGGTTTGATTTCCGAGATGGCGCTACTTTTGTAAATGGTCAAGTCTAAAAAACGGACATTCATGGTGGCTGTGAATTTCAAAGGGGCATTAAGTTGGCTGAGCCACACTAAAAATAGTACTTCCTCCCTCAATACTCGCAGAACAGTACCCAGGACCAAAGAACGGCAACCCTCTCCCTAGTATCACCTGTGAAGCTGCACTGTGGCCACAGCACAAGAGTATGGCTGCAGGCCATGCCATGAGCTTAGTCGTTTTGTCTATGGCACCAACAGAGCACAGCCTGTGGCTAAACCATGTAGGCGCTGTTCCCACGACAGGCCCTCAGTACACTCAATCTGCCCACAGTGTCCAAAGCTGGTGGCTGGGACCAAACCACATTAGTATTGCAAAAAGGATCTGGCCGCACTCAGGACCGCTGGCCAAGGTATGAGCAGGGTATTGTCTGTAGCCATGCTCTTTTCACAGAGCCCCTGCCTACTGCACCCACATGGCATTGTTTGTGGCTGTTCCGTGCGGCTACTGAACATGAGGCAAGACCCAAAAACAGTCCCTCTGAAAGTGGTGCTCAGTACCTGCAGGGCATGTTAGGTTGCTACCCAGCAAGAGGAATGGCCTGCAATGTTGCTAGGGGAGGCATGATTCATGCCATTTGGTAATGTCCCCAATTATCAAGGCTAGACAAGCAATACCAATATGGGGCAAAGCTGGTCGGCATGCACTGTGTGAACTATGATTACTGGGCATGGAATATCCCATTGGGTGATGCCATCAAGCAGCACCCTTGCCTGTTGTAACCACAGGGACTACCCTCATGCCCTATTCAGTGAGGGCTGTGCAAGGGGCATGGTCTACTGCCACTCCCCAAGCTCATAACCCCTGACCACAGCACTCATAGGGTAATACTATCTGCTCTCCTTCTACATCGAGCACAACTTTCTCCTCAGAGAAAAGCAGCCTGGCCGCCACCCATGCAGAGGGACTCTCAGAGAAGATTTCCTTAGTGCTGGGGATCAGGGGAAGGCTTCTGCCCTGATCCTACTAGACCTCTCCAGGAGTGTTGGCACTGAACACCATATTACATTTTCATGCCGGCTGAAAGGGTCTGAAGGAAAACAGAGGACTTTTTCCTTGTTGGGTTGTTTCCCGTCCACAGTGAAGGGCCCAGAAGATTAGATTAGTTCAGTTTCAGTCCTTCAACCTGGACTGTCATGTTGTGTGCCTCAGGGCACGCCCTTTCCACGGTTCATTTTTACTGTCCATATGGACCCACCATTTGTAGGACGAGGGAAGCAGGGGAGCAGTGTGGGAATGCCTCCCGCACATAAAGGATCCACCTCCAAAACCTCCAAGACTGCTCAGTAGCCCAGTGAACCTGTGCATGGCCTACAACCTACCAGAAAGGTCCAAGTTTGTAAATTGGTCACCCCTGAAGCTGACTTTCCCTTCATTCCACGTGTGAATGCAGTCACGAAAGAGGTCTTCTACTTACTACTCTTGAGCGGGATTGTGCCCTTTCCCCAGAATGCCCTGAAGATGCCTCATGTAGATCCGTTATGGTGCCTTGATCAATGCATTTGAATCTATGTGGGGATTCCAGGGAAAACTCTGTAAAAACGTTTGATCTCATCCTTCTCGCATTTAAATCCCCCCCACTCACCAGCAGGAAAACATTGTACAGATTTCAAGTGTCTGCCTGGCCCACCTCAGACCTCTGGTCTTAACATGGACCTTTCACACACAGTATACCTCACCAGTGTTCCCTCACTCCCAGTCGAGCTGATTTGTCAAAACCTGCTCGCAATCAGCGAATGCAGATACCAGAACATTTGGTGGCAGAACATCAAATCTTCAGGGATCCTTTGGAACTCGCTCTGCCCTCTCTTCATTTGAAGGTCCATCTGTTCCGGACTGCCGAAGGCTTATGAATCTTTCCCTCCATTTTAGCCCTTCCACCTTGAAGAAGGTATGGATGGGATCATGGGCTGGGGAAGTCTTTTTGTTTAATGATGGGAATTGATGTACAAGGGTGGGCATGATATATATAGGGGGTGCTCACTAACAATTGGGGAGGGTGGCATGTTAGTCAGGGGAATTATTTGGTTCTATTGCTGTTTCGGGCCAGGACTGGCACCGGCGCAGAGAGTGCTTTTTGAATGGTGACTTTTTAGGGTTTGACAGGCCATCTCCCACTCTGAGACAGAAAGTCTCGAGAATCTCTAATCAGCTCTCAAACCCAAGGGGAACCTGTTTCAGTAAGAGATGCTAAAAAATTCAGATCTTAGAATGTTGATGGTCTCAACTGTCCAGTCAAGAGGAAAAAATGCTTTGGATTCTGGGGAGAACGGGATTGGATGGGGCCATTTTACAGACAAAACTCTTGACAGATGCAGACTCAACTGAGCTGTGTAGGGGCCGGTGGGTCCAGGTGTTTGCCTCCTATTACAATTCATATTGAAGGGGGGTGGCTGGTGTTTTGAATGAGATACTAAGGCAAGCTAGATCTGGAATATGACTTTGAAACTCTGGTCCTAGGAGATGCCCTTCTGGGGGTCCTGTCACGTTTGTAAACAAATTGGCTATTCGGGGCAGTGATGTCAGCGAAATAGTTGATAGTGAAGAGCTGGAAGTTGGACAAACTTCAAAGGCAGTGTGGAGCCATGAGTTAAACAGCAGGACACGTGGGACAGGTTCCTGAAAACCGCACTGTAATCATATCTGGATTGGAAGTACCAGTGTGTCTCCTTAAGTTGGATGGGGGACAAGAGGGGAAGCAAAGGGAAACTGTGGGGGAGGGTTTGTACTCGTAAGGTCACCGATTTGTGCTTCGTGTTTGCTTGTGTTAGAAGTTGTGAACTTGCTACAATGTCAATAAAAAAACATTGATCTGCCTAACCTAATGACATTTCAAATAGTCTAATGCAGATCAAGGGAAGATTAATACATCGCCTTCATCACCTACCAAAAGTCTACCTTAAGAATGTTGACTTCTTGCTAGAAAACATCAACAGCTCTAACTGATGAATCAAGTCCTCCATCCAGTCTTTCTTCCTTCTTGACTTTTGTAGTTGCTATCCAGTTTTTGAAAACTACGCAGCATGGCACTGTAAACTATGCAGCATGGCTAAAAACGGCACAGCATGGCGGAAAACGACTGTAAACCCTTAAATATGAAAGTCTTTCCAGATTTAGATACTCCCGTAACATACCAAGCACTCATACAGTTGTCAGATGATAATGGTATATCTGCTGTTCAGTGATATCAAATCAATTCTTTAAAACCCTGCAGCTCAGTAGGTTGACACAAGAAAGAGATCCCAAAGCATATTAAATAAAGAGCCCTCTTCCTTGGTCCATTCACTCACACTGAGACAGCAAAGATAGGAACGGAGCAGAGGAATAAATCCCCCGTTCAGAATACAAGGGACGACGTATCTGTCGAGACTGGCAGAGTCTGCAAAGTGAATGTTTCTATAGCGTAGACAGTGAAGAGAGCAACAAGAAGTAACATCCATGCTGTGACGCCATCCAGCTTGAGCACACCTGGAAAACCAAGAAGGTAACCGGGTTGCCCAGGGAGGTGGGAGGTGAGCGGGACGCAACACGAAGAAGAAGCCTAATGATGAGGGGTTTGGGAGCCCGATAAACCCAAGTTATGAATATTGGCAGGGGCCAACAATCGCACTACA
This sequence comes from Ambystoma mexicanum, assembly GCF_040938575.1. Taxonomy (NCBI): domain Eukaryota; kingdom Metazoa; phylum Chordata; class Amphibia; order Caudata; family Ambystomatidae; genus Ambystoma; species Ambystoma mexicanum. Next base: position 1,340,418,895 of record NC_090921.1, on the reverse strand, counting down.
AAAACTAACACAGCCAAAAACCAAAGGTATCTGGAGAGCCCCGGGGAAGCAAGGAATATTATACAACTGATAAAGAGAAGAGAACTTCAAGGGTTCAATGAGTCTAGTCAAGACTCAGACATAGGGGAGGAAAGAAAAAGAGCCGAATTGGTGGACAAGGAAGAGAATTCTCTCTCTTCCTAAAGGACAAGAGACATTTGGTTTATACAGAGGCTTTCAACTTTTTATGAGTAGCCTAAAGAAAGACCTAAGGAGTTTGCTTCGGAGAATGGTCAGGAATATCTCTTTTGGTGAACTGTGAACATTGCCATGGGAGTGATTCCATCAACATTGGCTGGATGAAGCCTGAACTGAGGGGTCATGGTCCTAGCCTAATTTTCACCTGTTTTGTTAAAGTGGTAGGGTCAGATATTAGATAGGTTGTGGACTGAGGACTATCTTTTCTTATTTTGACAGTGGACAAGCACCCTTTGTCATGGATGGCACTCTGTCAAGAGTGGCACAGGGCACCCAGGTAGGGTTTGGGTAGTTGTGCTTATGTAAGGTGGGCAGATAAGTACACACTCAGCTGGAAGTTCAAACAGAACAAAGAGTAGGCAAGTGTAGCAGGAAAATAAAAGGTACAAACAAACTGGATTCCCTCTTGGGGTGTGTGCAGAAATGGGAACGAGTGTTCCACGGACCTTAGGAAACTCCAGCCTTCTGCACAGATTGCTATAACAGAGGCCCACGCTGTATGCTCATGACTAGGAAAAACAGCTGTGGGTGTCTGTAACACTGAAACGCGACAAGGGAAGAAGCAGAGGTTGCCTGCCGGAAACCAACAGTCAAGCTCTGTACAAAGGAATCTACATACAATACAAGAGAAGACAAGAACAGAAATATCCAGGGAAAAGGAAGTCGATGAGCAAACTAGCAGAAGGAAATGAAGGAAAAGCAGTATAACTGAAATGGACAGGGATAGAGAACAGAGGGATGAAAACAAGGAAGAAAGCAAGGAAGCAGCAGCCAGGAAACGGGGGCTGCAATAACCGCTGGCACAACGTGCAGGTAAACTGTTGTGCACTGCAGAGGACTGTAGTAGGCTGCAAGTCAGAGAGCCCAGATGAGCAGGACAGCAAGGAGCGAGCCCAAAGGAGCAGGGCTGCCAGGCAGGGAGCCCAGAGGATGAGGGCTGTAGGCAAGGAGCCAAAAGGACAAGGGCTGAAGGCAGATGAGGGTAGCAAGCTGCAAGCCAGGGGTACCAGAGGACAAGGACTGTAAGCAGCGGAGTGAAGCAGACTGCAAGGCATGGAGCCCCGAGGATAAGGGCTGTAGGTAAGGAGCCCAAAGGACAAGGGCTGCAGTCAAGGAGCCCAAATGACAAGGGCTGAAGGCAGAGGAGTGTAGCAAGCTGCAAGGCAGGGGTTCCAGAGGACAAGGCTGTAAGCAGCGGAGTGAAGCAGACTGCAAGGCAGGGAGCCCAGAGGAGCAGGGCTGTGAGGCAGGGAGCCCAAAAGGCTAGGGCTGTAGGCAGCAGAGTGTATCAGGCTGCAAGGCAGGAAGCCCGGAGGAGCAGGGCTGTGAGGCAGCAGGGTGTAGCAGGCTGCAAGGCAGGAAGCCCAGCGGACAAGGGCTGTATGTAGAAGGCAGCGGAGCGTGATCGGCTGCAAGGCAGGAGCCCGGAAGACAAGGGCGGTAGGTAGAAGGCAGCAGAGCGTGATCGGCTGCTATGCAGAGAGCCCGGAAGGGCACTGGATCAAAAGCAGGAGAAAGCAGGAACAACATACAAAATTCGTAGCTCGAAGCAAAACGGTGCTGGAAGTACTCCTAATGCAAGAGACTGAGCTCCTGCAGGCAGCAGCTTAAATACCGCTCTGCCCTGTACTGAGGCAGGCTAATTGGCTGCACCTGGATCAGCACACCTGAATACAATCTGCCTCCTCCCTCTCTGGTCCTGAGATGGTGGAAGCAGCGCTGATCCCTAGGGCTTCTGGGGATTGTGGTTCCGATGATGACGAATTGGAATGGCCAGGAATAGATAGTTGTAGCAAAGTGCATTGTGGTACGTGTAGTTAGTTGAGTAAAATAAAAAGGCACCAAAGTCACGTAAATGAGAAATAAGGTCCAAAGTGTGAATAGGGGTTGTTCCAAGAGTATTCTGTGGGTAATGAATAACAATTAGTCCATGATGGTCGCCAATGTGTGCGCCCCTGGCGCAGGAATGACAGTATGCCCCTCTCCAGGCTCCCTGAAGACTGACCAACAAGAAGAGCACGTTCAAAGTCTGTCACACCGTGAAAGAGTCTTATACCAAAAAGGCACATCATGAAGCACCAAAAACTGTTTAAGGCTGAAAGGTGAGAGTCTTGAAGGGAGGAGACATTACCAATGTTCTGAACCTTTGAGGTAGAAGTCAGAAAGGACAAAGTCTTTGGAGCACAAAACCCAACAGTGCGTTCATGAACTGAGGAACTGTGAAAATCTGCTGCAGGCTCCATGGCAAATATTGCTTTGAAAGTAGTGGTCTTCCTTAGGGCTGGCAACAGTATATTGCTGAAAGATGGAACCAGAGATACAGCTGAATTGGTTGCTCTAGGAAGGTTTTCCAAGGCATCAGAAGCAGCAATGGCAAAGTCAGGATTTGCCACAGAGACTTCAGGAGTCCCAGCAGCGGGTTCTCCATGAGTTGCAGGAAGTTCAGAAGCCACAGCAGCAGGGAGATCATGAATGGCAGTAGGTAGTTCTGGTGCTGTAGCAACTGGGAGAGTAGGTGCCATAGGAGAACCAGCGGGCAGGGACGCACCTGAGACTGATAGAATAGAGTCTGGTAGTTTAAGTGCTGCAGAGGCACCAGCAGGAACAACCGGAGCTGTAGACTTAAAAGAAGAGCTGTTAACTGGCTTAGCAACAGGTACTGTCTTTGCAGGCAGAGAGGAAGGGGGTGCTTCTACTGCAGAAAGAGTGATGTGAGATGCTGCATCAGTAGCAGATTTAGAAGTACTAGCAGGAGAAGCAGTAGAGATTGGGCTAGCAGATACTGTAACAGGTAGCATGACAGATATGGGGTTAAGATAGGGTAGGCCTTCTGATGGCTGGCCTTCAAAGTCTGGTGTGCTCAGGTTGCTAGGTGGGTCTGGGGTATTGATTGTTGGCAAAGCCGGATTCCAGACAGGTACTGGGTATAGTTCAGGATCTGACACATGGTCTGGTGCACAAAAGTCCATAGAAGCAGAGTAGCTCTCTGACTTGGTCACCTCTTTAGAGGCTGTAAGTGTGAGTAAAGGACCGCCATCAAGGGTAAGAATGGGACAATCCTTTGACTGAGCAGAATCTCCAGCCAGATGATTACACTTGATTTGTGGTGTTAAGTCAGTGTGAGTGATTTGGCCCACCGAAGGAGTTAATTCTTCACTATCTGAGCAACAGCCTGAGTGACTGTGGCTAGTAAGGGAATGAGCTAAGTCAAACTTTAGAAGGTATGCATACGCCAAGTTCAGGTCTTCCATCTGCTCTGTATAAGTCTGTATCATTTTCTGTATTACCCTTCCAAGCCTTGTCATGCCAATCTCTAAAGACAGAATGTCAGGTGTTGGGCATAGTGCCAGATGGTCTGGTAAATTGTGTCCCTTTGCTAGATTCTTACTATGCAAATAGACAAATTCATCATAGAGGTCTTCGGTTTGTCTTTTAAGGCGTAAGAGTTGTTCTTGTAACATGTATGTTCTATTAGCCTGTTCTACAGCTTCAGAATCTGGTGTAGCAGAAAATTCGGGTGTTGCAATAGGAAGACTGACCTTAGAGTTATCATGGTTTGTAGTTACTGGGGAAGCATTAAGACAACCGATGGTCAGTATTGGTCTTTTGTACCCAGGACCAGCTGCACTAACCTCAGGATAATGAATGCCTTGTCCTGTTAAATGAGTGTTTGCAGCAGTCTGGGGAGGTTGTGTAGCTTGCCAAGCTGATCTTGAGCATATCACTTTGGCAACAGCGTACTCTGGTTGAGAGTCTCCCACAATGAGTGCAATATCCTTGGCTGTGGCAGTGTTACGACATTGGTCCTGAGACAGGGTAGCCTGGGGTAAAGGAATAAAAGGTTCGTGTACCGGCTGAATGTCGAATGCAGTGTCAGAAGAAATGCCAGAAAATGCATGAGTGTTTTCCACTGGTTGGGCTAACAAAATCTGCAGGAATTCATTTGCTTGCTGTAGTTCTTCTACAGATAGAGACTGCGGATCATAGTTACAAATGTCATAGTAGTTACACATAGAAGGGTCAGCGAGCCAGTGAGTGTAGTACTGTGCTTGTAAACCTTTGTTTACTAGGACGAGTCTGTCTTTTAAACTAGGGTTTTTGTTTGCAGTCCTTTAGAAAGCTTTAGATTTTTGCAGAGGTTTCTTGAATCGAAAGGAAAGCATCCTTGGTCTGTGTGTGCCTTTCCTGCCTATGGAACAAGATATTTTTGGCTCTTGCATTCTGTCACGGATGGCACTCTGTCAAGAGTGGCACAGGGCACCCAGGTAGGGTTTGGGTAGTTGTGCTTATGTAAGGTGGGCAGATAAGTACACACTCAGCGGGAAGTTCAAACAGAACAAAGAGTAGGCAAGTGTAGCAGGAAAATAAAAGGTACAAACAAACTGGATTCCCTCTTGGGGTGTATGCAGAAATGGGAAAGAGTGTTCCACGGACCTTAGGAAACTCCAGCCTTCTGCACATATTGCTATAACAGAGGCCCACGATGTATGCTCATGGCTAGGAACAACAGCTGTGGGTGTCTGTAACACTGAAGCGTGACAAGGGAAGGGGCAGAGGTTGCCTGCCGGAAACCAACAGTCAAGCTCTGTACAAAGGGATCTACATACAATACAAGAGAAGACAAGAACAGAAATATCCAGGGAAAAGGAAGTCGATGAGCAAATTAGCAGAAGGAAATGAAGGAAAAGCAGTATAACTAAAATGGACAGGGATAGAGAACAGAGGGTTGAAAACAAGGAAGAAAGCAAGGAAGCAGCAGCCAGGAAACAGGGGGGCTGCAATAACCGATGGCACAACATGCAGGTAAACTGTTGTGCACTGCAGAGGACTGTAGTAGGCTGCAAGTCAGAGAGCCCAGAGGAGCAGGACAGCAAGGAGCGAGCCCGAAGGAGCAGGGCTGCAAGGCAGGGAGCCCAGAGGATAAGGGCTGTAGGCAAGGAGCCCAAAGGACAAGGGCTGAAGGCAGAGGAGGGTAGCAAGCTGCAAGGCAGGGGTACCAGAGGACAAGGGCTGTAAGCAGCGGAGTGAAGCAGACTGAAAGGCAGGGAGCCCAGAGGATAAAGGCTGTAGGCAAGGAGCCCATAGGACAAGGGCTGCAGGTAAGGAGCCCAAAGGACAAGGGCTGAAGGCAGAGGAGTGTAGCAAGCTGCAAGGCAGTGGTTCCAGAGGACAAGGGCTGTAAGCAGTGGAGTGAAGCAGACTGCAAGCCAGGGAGCCCAGAGGAGCAGGTCTGTGAGGCAGGGAGCCCAAAAGGCTAGGGCTGTAGGCAGCAGAGTGTAGCAGGCGGCAAGACAGGAAGCCCAGCGGACAAGGGCTATAGGTAGAAGGCAGCGGAGCGTGATCGGCTGCAAGTAGGAGCCCGGAAGACAAGGGCGGTAGGTAGATGGCAGCAGAGCGTGATCGGCTGCTATGCAGAGAGCCCGGAAGGGCACTGGATCAAAAGCAGGAGAAATCAGGAACAGCATACAAAATTCGTAGCTCGAAGCAAAAAGGTGCTGGAAGGACTCTTAATGCAAGAGACTGAGCTCCTGCAGGCAGCAGTTTAAATACCGCCCTGCCCTGTACTGAGGCAGGCTAATTGGCCGCATCTGGATCAGCACACCTGAATACAATCTGCCTCCTCCCTCTCTGGTCCTGAGATGGTGGAAGCAGCACTGATCCCTAGGGCTTCTGGGGATTGTGGTTCCGATGATGACGAATTGGAATGGCCAGGAATAGATAGTTGTAGCAAAGTGCATTGTGGTACGTGTAGTTAGTTGAGTAAAATAAAAAGGCACCAAAGTCACGCAAATGAGAAATAAGGTCCAAAATGTGAATAGGGGTTGTTCCAAGAGTATTCTGTACGTAAATGAATAACAATTAGTCCATGATGGTCACCAATGTGTGCGCCCATGGCGCAGGCATGACACCCTTAGATTTAATTCACAGGTCGGGAAATCCCTATTAGCAGAAAGGACAGACAGGTGTTTTTCTTTTACTTAAACACCCTGAATATGACATCCTTGAGTCTGCCTCCTCCTTCTGGTTCGCCACAGTACCTACACCTTGGGCCTCATTACGAGTCCGGCGGTAACCTGATGGTTTTTCCAGCTCGGTTACCGCCAGTCTAGTGTTACCATTCCGCCTCTGTGATTCCCGGAATTACCGGGGCATTACGACCCCGGTGTCCCGGGAATTCCAGAGGCGGAAAAGGTCCATGGAAAAGGTCAGACCTGGCAGGAATGACAACTCTGCCTGCAGGACTCGAGATCAGGCGATCCGGAAACAACGGTGGCGGCGGGTTTACCGCCACCGTTATTTCCGGACCGCCTGACTCGTAATGAGGCCCCTTCTATCTTTCTATGCTTACCATTTACGCACCAGTTGAGAGCAGTGTTCAGTGCAAAGGGCAGGTGGCTTGACAGAAGCCAGAGCACATCTTTTGATTAATATCTGCAGGGATGAAATTGCAGGCCATGAAGGAGCGGTTCAGACATTTTTCTCTGAGCTGCGTGCACTGAGCTTGTCAGAAACAGCACACAGTGAGATGAGGGATGAGTTCTTTCTATTTAACTTCTGCTATGTTTTGTTTCTGTAGATGTTCACGGAGAGGAGCATAGCACATGCATATTTATTTTCTTAGCATTTTGGCATCACAGCAGTATTGAGATGGACAACTTAGTTACAATTGGAAAGTATCCTTTTAACAAACAAAAGATGCTCTTTCAGTCTTTCAGTGAAGGTATTTTTATGAGTTCCTTTGTTGTGTGCATATATTTATTTGTATTTATTGGACATTTGTCTGGCGCCTAGGCACAGGTGTTTCCAGGAGCCACAAGACAAGATTGGGGGGGAGCCTGAGGGCAAGTGCTGGCAAAGGATGCTGGGGGCACTGGTAGGGGGTGTTCTGGTCCCTGTATGACTCTGAAAGGACCAGACCCCAGTTGCAGTGGGAGAGGGAGGGTTAGCAACGGAGGGGGAACAGGAAGGGCAAGCTCTGGCTCAAGTCTGGGGGGGAGGCATCCCAGAGGGAGGAGCCAGATGAGGAAAGGGATCTACCCCCAACTCTCTGTTTGGAGAAGCGCTTGACCTGCAGAGAGTTGGAGCCAGAAGACCGAAGGATTCTGGCCAGGAGGTATTTAGGGAGGGAAAGCTGGATGTAAAGAGGTCCAAGGCCCCAGACAGCCTTGTGGATGATGCAAAGGGTCTTAGATTTGATCCTTGTGCTCACCATGAGCCAGTGGTGAGATGTTAGCGCTGCAGAGATGCTGTCCTTGGGCTTGAGGCCAAGGATAACTCTTGCAGTCCTATTCTGGATTAGCTGAAGGGGGCGAAGGGAGGAAAGACGCATGTTAAGGAAGAGGCTGTTGCATTAACCTAGCCTAGAGAGAACCAGGGCTCTGAAGAGGTTGAGCTTCTGGGGGAAGGTGAGGAAAAGTAGAAGGCGAGGAGATGCATCTGAAAATTGGACTTCTTGGCAAGGTCCATGATGTGTGGAGAGAAAGAGACCAAGGTTTTTTGCCTAACAAGTGGGTGAGGCGAGAGGACCCAGGGAGTCAGGCCAGAGAGTGGGGTGAAAACAAGGAGCAGGCGTCCCAATGAGAAGGGCCCCGTCTCACTGGCATTAAGGCATATATCATTGGTGGAGCACCATGCCTGGATGGCAGTCAGGCAGTCAAGTATGAGGGAGGAGTTAGAGGAAGGCAGCTGGAAAGAGAGCTGTGTGTCATCTGCGTTTCACTGGAAATGAGGGTAGAAAGTGATCAGGTGGGCCAGAGGGGCCCGGTAGATGTTAAAGAGCCAAGGGGATAGGTTAGAGAGCCGGGGGATGCCCCAGGTAGAGAATAAGGTGGAAGAGAGAAAAGGGCCCGTTTGCACTTGGGAAGGTATGTTTGAAAGGAAGGAGGTCACCCACACCAGTGTGCAGTCCGTGATGCCTACGGTATCGTGGAGAAGGTTTATGAGGATGGAGTAGTTGACTCTGTCAAATGCAAAAGAGAGATCGAGGATTATCAGAACAGAGGGAGTGTTGTCATCAAGATACATCTATGTGATATGGTCAGACATATTAATGGGTGGGAGAAGGTTTTCCACAAATGTGATAGCTTGTTTGAAACCAGACTTCTTTGCTACACAACTGTTTTGGTCAGGTGTTCTATTCATTTTTAAGTTTAGTAATGCTCTGGGTGGCTGTCCCATGCTTTTTACACTCTTGCTGAGGTAAATTTTTATTTTATTATTTTATTTATTTATTTATTTATTGCATTTATTACTCGCCCAAACCCTTGGGTACCACGGCGATGTTACAGACAGCTTGGTTAAAACATTTCTTGGACTTTGCCAATCAGGCGCAGTGCATGTGAATACAAAATAATCATACACGAAGACATTAAATGCAGGGTTTCAGTACAATGATATTTCCTGAAGCATGGAGGGGGATTTTTTAGTCTTGGTTAAATAGCCACGTTTTCAGGGATTTCTTGAAACCTGAGAATGTTTGCTCATTTTTGATGGGGAGGGGAAGAGTGTTCCAATATGTGGGTGCGAGGTATTGGAAACTACTGCCTCCTGCCTTGGTTGTCTTGTAGCGGGGGATAGCTAGGAGTAGTTGACTGTTAGATCTGAGGGGCCTCTTAGATACTTTTCTGGTGATGGCGTGGTTGAGGTAGATGGGGACACATGAGTGGATGCATTTGAATGTGACGCACAGGGCTTTGAATGTGACCCTGGCTTTGATGGGGAGCCAGTGATGGTTTCTTCTAATATTTGAGATATGATCTGACTTCCTTATTCCAAGGGCCGCCCGAAGGGCTTTATTTTGGATAAGCTGTAGTTTGTTTAGATTGGCTTTTGAGGTACCCAGGTAGAGTACGTTGCAGTAGTCGAGCCTGGATAATATTAAAGCTCTTGCCAGCGTGATACAATTGGTGGGTGTCAAGAATTGGCGACTGAGAGCAATAAGTTTTGCGGTGTAGGATGTAGAGGAAGAGAGGGCGTTGATGTGCTTGGTCATGGTGAGGTTGGCATCAAGGTAGACACCTAGTGTTTTCACTTGTTTGAGTACTGATATGTTTGTGCCATCAATGTTGATGGATGAGTAATCAGGATGTAATGCTTCTATTTTGGATTGGGAGCCCACAATGAGAACCTCAGTCTTCTCATCATTGAGACAGAGGCTATTTAGTGCCATCCAATTTTGGATTATGGCATATATTTTGTTGATAGTGTCGGTGTCTTGAGTGTAGTCTCCCGATAAAGGGATGAGGATCTGGGTGTCATCTGCAAAGTTGGTGTAGATGACACCCATGTCGTCTAGCGCTGAGAAGAGGAGTTTAGTGTATGCATTGTATAATGTTGGTGAGAGACAGGAACCTTGGGGGACACCAATGGGTACTATGATGGGGTTGGCGGCTTGTTTACCTATGGCGACCCTGGAGGTGCGGTCAGCAAGAAAAGATTTGATCCAGGTAGTAGCTTCGGTGGAGAAGTTGAAGTCTTTCGCTAGTGTGGCGCACAGTTTATTATGGTCTACTAAATCAAACGCTGCGGAGAGATCGAGTAGGAGGAGGATGCAGAGTTTCCCTGAGTCTCTGATGGTATCCATCTGGATTTTTAAGTCAAGGAGCGCCGTTTCTGTGCTATGGTTGGGGCGGAAGCCTGATTGCCTGAAATTATTTGTACAATTTAATTTACACTCCAATTATTAAAACAGTGTGTAAAATAATCCCACCTGGAAACCTTATCTGGAGCATGGAAGAGCATGCAATGTCAAGTTTAAATGTCCTGTAAACCTTAACTTGGAGTCAATGTGGTGAATGTGTTATAAATGGCCAGTGTCAGCAAGGGCGCTGCTGAAGGGTGAGCAATTGGCATTACCCCAATCCCAGGGTTCACAGCCTCTTTCAAATCTTCAAGACTAGTCTTAACACATTTAAAACCTGACTCTCCAGCCAATGCAAGCGCTCTTACAAAACAACAATGAAAAAATTGCATTTGCAAATGAAACAGAAATGCAGCGAAACTTGTCCCTGTACTGATAATCCACATAAGTATTTCAAATGTGTATGTAGCACTTCATTCAGGATTCCTCCAACTTCTAAGCACTATGATTATTATTAGTTCAGTCGATAGTCAGTTTACTGACCTCTGAAAGATGTAAGGGTAACTCGGACCAGCAAACATTTGGCCATGAGATTAGATATACGCTCTCATTATGAGTTAATGCCAAACTCACGTATCATTACCGCCACTTGGTCTGTGAGTTTACCATGGAATTACAAGTGGTATTAGTGCTATTTTTAATCCCCATTTTTCAGCCCATAGGACTCCATGCGAATTACGACAGAATTACTGCTGGCAGAAATTCTGCCAAAATGTGGCCTTAAAGTGGCAAATGTACCTCCAGCATGATGCTCCACTTGAAAATCCTCCACTTCAAGGTCAAACCTATAGTTCACTGATGCAGTAAGGCCAGCAATTCCATTACCACCAACAACAAAAGTAGGCTGAACGAAATTACAACCTGTTTTTCCCATACCTCCTAACTTGGAATGAGGTGCGTAGATTGTAGTATTGAGCACTTGCCTCTCTGTGCTATTGTATGACAACACTGGCATACATTAAGTAGTAGTAGTTCTAGTGAATGATGGCTTTCATTAATCATCAACAGACATGTTTGCTTTACTGTGTAATTGGCAAGGTTTGTTTGGGTGTTAAAAATGAAAATATATACAATATATATATAAAGAAGAAAGCAAATGTGCAGACCTTTGAACAAGAAAAATTAAAGGTGCATTGGGTGACTTAGTCTCTTGCAATATTAACATCCAGTTTGGCAACATGCTTTAGAAAGTAAACCAGATTTGGATTGGCTGGGAATTGGTACACAAATGATTTGTTGTTCTAAAGTGAATTCCTTCTAATTATGGTTTACTAAATTCCTATGAGTTTTTCTGATTCCGGAAGCAGAGTTAGGGCCTCATTACGAGTTTGGAGGCAGCCATGCCCTTCGTAAGGGCATGGCTGTCTCCAAACTCGGGTTCGGGTTCGGGTTCCTTGAATGAGGAATTACCGGGCCATTCCAACCTTGGAGGACCCGGTAATTCCTCATTCAAAATACCCATCCCCATTCCCATTCGAGCCCCCGTAGGGCTCAATGGGAATGGGGAGGGAGCTAACAACGGGCCCGTTAATAATGGGCCCGTTGTTAGCTCCCTGGTCCCCTCGCGGGACCCGCAAAGGACGTCTGGTCTGACCAGATGTTCAGAGCGGGTCCTGCAAGGGAACCTCGTAATAGGGCGGAATGGGATTAACGGCACCGGCACCATTACCAGCGCCGTTAAACCCATTCCGCCAGGGTCGTAATGAGGCCCTTAGTCTTATGTATTTTAACTAGTCGCTATTAATGCTATATTAGTTCTATCTAGGGGGAGCTTGCACTGCAAAGGCCATTGACTGTTCCTGTTCTACGTGGGTTGTGCTCCCTCTGCTATCCATGTTCCTTTCCTTGTGTGGGGAGCTTGGATCACTTAGCCCCTGCTGTGCACGTTTTTTGTGATGGAAATCTGGCCTATGCCGAGGCCTATGCTGTTCCAGTTCTGTGCGAGTTTAGCTTGCATTTCTGAGGCCATTCATTTACCTGTTCAGTGTGGGGGTGCTTATACTGCTCCATCCCATGCAGTTCCATCTCTATGGGAATGGAACTTCTACTGCTGTGACCAATGACTTGTCTGTGTTAATCTTGTACTCAGGCCCAAAACATTCCTGTTCCATGTGAGGAAAGAATTATCCTCTGAAGTCCATGGCTGGCCTTTTGTATACTAGGCTTCAGAAGTGTTTACTCCTCTCACATGTTGCAGCTGTTCTATGTGAGGGGAGCTTCTCTTGTGGAGACCCTTTCCATATCTGTTCTTTGTGTGGGCATTTAATACTCTTGCTTTGCGTTGCACTGGCCTACCCCGCCTTTTTCACATGATGAATGCTTGCATTGCTGTTTCCCTGATTCGTCTTTTCTGTTTGTGTGAGGGACCCCTGTACGGCTCCTATTCAAGATGACCCGTTATGTGTGAGTGAAGCTTTAAACAGTGTATCCTTCTGTTGTACCTATTCTTAGCATGCAGGGGAAGTTCACAGTGTTAGTACTCATCTATTCCAGTTGTGAGTGGGTGTTTGTTCTACTGCACACTGTGCTTATCTGTTAATTGCGAGAGAACATGCTTTGCTGTCAGGACGTGGACGAGTGCTGCATGATAACGATTACCACACAGTTTTACTTTTTTGCATGCGTCGACTGGAATGCACATACATTTTACTCTGTTGCGAAGGAGAAAACACATTTTTACTTCCTTGGAATCACATTTACTCTCAAAGTTTAAAAATAGGAAGCAAAATACTCCCATCTCAAAATCTTATCTGGCGCACTGCCTGTTTGTTTCACTCCCTACTATTAGGTAAATACACCTACAAAAACAGATATAACGAGGGCCTATGAAATAAGAGCAATCTTTGGTCATTACTGGGCACAAAAAAAGTATCTGTTACAACAAAAATACCTGTATTTTTTAAATCAATTAATGTATGTATTTCCATGAAAATATCCCAGTCAACAGTGAGACGTACTTGTTTACTCCCGCAAGAATCCTCTTACTCCAAACATTTGAAAGTAGGGAGTAAACTGCTACCACCTCAAAATCTTACCTTGAGTCTTGCTTGTTCCTATTACTTAAACCTTGTCTTTCCATTCTTATTCTAGTCTGTTATACCCTTAACATAGCTTTCTTGTGAATCTAAATGTCTATTAGATCTACAATGACTTGTTTTCTTATTGGTTTGATGAAACTTCTTGGAGGTCTAAGGTTTCTTTATGGGTTTGTTTCAGATGTTCCTCGTCATTTGAATTAGGGCTTCTCCTTTCTTGGCTTAGGTGTACTATGTTGTATAGTGGTGTGCTTATGTTTCCAGTGTTCCTGTTGTGAGGGGTCAGAAATGAAAGCCGGACACAAGGTTGTCATATTTTCAAACAAAGACACTTTATTAAATTGAAAGGGGTTGGGAAAAGGCTTCTCTGACCCTATTTCTAAAGAGGAGATTTCCCTACGTAGAAACTAAAACTAAGGATCTGTCTATGTCAGGATGTCAGTAACTGAAAAGCTGTCCTTGTGTCCAAAACACCTTATCCTGACCCTCACACTTTAAACAAAAAAACAAAAGGTGCAAGGAAATGTCTTTGGTTTGATGTTGGTAACATATGTTCAAAGTCAAAATAACACCAACCAAAATGTCCTTCAAGGAAAAGACCCCTGTGTCGACAGGGTGGTTCCCTTCCACTGGAATATCAAAATAAAATGGCAAAAATGTTTCTTTAACTAATAGTTCCTTTGTGTCGTCGCTGGACTCACAAAGTTCTTGATTAAACAAGCACATTCTGCAACAGTCTTTCTGTAGAGTTCTCTTGGATCTTTCCAGATTCACTGGTATGCTCCCCTACCAGTGGCCTGACGTACTCGCCTGCCAGGCCCTTTCTTTATGGGTTTTTCAGACTTCCTGGTGTACTTCCCTACCAGGAAAGTCCCATTCAGACTTCTGCTGTTTTCAGCGTTCCTGTGCAAATAAACTATCATACAGTGCATTTGATTATATGCGAGTCAATGCGCCATTCACTTTTCCCTATGTATCCCCATTTGCAAAAATACCATGGAAATGACACGGTCGGCATTTTGCCAGTCTGCAATTCATTTGCAACTGATTTTAAATGCGGGGGGGGGGGGGTCATTGTACAGGTCCCAGTTGCATGGAGGGTACCGCACCCATATGCACTTCCGTACATGTAGTCTCCTTCATGCATTTTTGAATGTTTGCAGTGTGAGTTGCAAATGCACGGAAATGTGAGTGCTTTCATGTTTACACCTCCCAGTGTATGCAGTTGTAAGAGCCTCCCTTGCTGCGCAGGCAGGGCGGGCGGGAGGCTTTGAATATGAATTCCTATAGAATCTGCCAGCTTTTTGTAATTGCAAAAAGATGGTGAATTCTGCAGTAATCGCGGACAGCGTCAGGGCGTTTCAAGTTTCTCTGTTGAAATGGGCCCCAAGCCTGGGGGGGTGTGGGGGGGGCCTTCAGCAGCTGCTCCCGTGTTGGCAAGCATATCACAAAGCAACATCTTTATCATATCATATCATATCATCATATCATATCATCTTTAAACCAGGACATTAAAAGTGCACTTTCAAGCATCACATTTACAACGCCGCCTTTGCTGCCACTCTGATGGCGTCACAATGGCCTCATGTAGCAACGCACTTATAACATTTGCTGCCTTTTTCCTGGGTTTCACTCGCCTAATCGCGCTGTGTCAGCAAGATGCAAACAAGCTTTTCAGTGGGCATTTAGTGTTTTCGCTCCTCGTTGGCTGTCTGTCCTGGGGATAATCAGTAGCTATTAACCCCTTGCTGCTTTTCTGTCTCTGTTGTAATGTAATCACCCCATGTTGTGCCGCAGACTGTTTTTCCCAGCTGTAGGCAGGGAGCCCCAGACTTTATGTGGAAATGGCCCCCACAAGCCCTGACAGATCTCCCGACAGTCCTGGTAGTAATCCATGACATCCAATTCCAAACACGCAGTGATTGACAGTGGCAGGATCTTACATTCCGATGAGCAAAACACGAACATTGAGGAATTTGTAAAAAGCATGCTAACATCGGTGTTCAGGGGCTTTTTACAAAGCACTTGATGTTCGAACTAGGACAAACACCGCCCCCCACACTGCACATAGGAGCTCCTTTTAAAATACCTCGTAAATTGACAGAGATGAGCTGTTACTGTGGCAATGCAATATAAAAGGCTTACCGCCACCAAATGTTGGTCATTTGCACGGCAGAGTGCAAAAGTGCAGGTCAAGGCTTTTGCCCTGTACCTCAGCACTTTGTCCACTAAATGAAGTAAACGCTGCCTGCCATGTACGCATCGCAGTTTACAATGGATCCCTGTGGAGTCTGCCTGCTTTTTGTGCAGGCTCCATAGGGTTCCACACCTTTTGCGCCGGCATGAAAATGAATGCTGACTCAAATGCTGGAGTATTTATATGGCATAGAGAAAGGGAGCGACGGAAATGCAAGTTGCGTTCCACCCCTCCTCTCTGCCGTACAAATGGATGCAAATGAGCGGTGACATTAATGCATGGCCAGTGACTTATTTATAATAAGGCCAACTAGGCCTGGTCCGAAGGGCGGCCGATTTTTGGGGGGGACGGCAAGATCTAGTGTTCAATTTTTTTTGTCAGAATCATCTATATTCAAGGGCAAACGAGGATGGCCTGGTCAATAAAAATAAGTGTTTGCTAAAATATCATTTTCTTGCTGGCTGAAGCTGACCGTCGTTTGCAGTACAGGAACTTACTCAGACAGCGCAGCCTGCTAATGCTCCTCGCTCACATAGCAGCTACCTAAGGACCTGTGGACTCCTGGTCCATTCAAAGATTGTGTCATCTTTTAAAAAAAGAACCACTGTCTGCACCCTAAGAAAAGTGGAGTCTGTATTATGTCCATATCTTTTTGTTGTTGTTGCTATAATTTGTGTGTGTGTCCAAATTAAACCTTTTTAGTAATTGCTGACTGTGACTAAAAGATGTTGTGTCGTCCAGGTAACCATTTTTTTAAATCTATTGTGAACAATTAATAAAATGACTCTTTCTTAACATATACGTGTGTCCTCGTGGTGGGGAGTTGTTTCCATATATGGTTACCAAAATGAACTAATTGTGTGTTGATTTGTACAACATGAATATATTTTTTGGAAAGGCATCACCAATCTATGTGGTATCAGCGGAGAGAGGGGTAATCATTTTCTCTATTTTTCTATATACATTTTGAATTATTTCCCGTTTGAGAATTGATCCCCCTAAAACAAAAGAATAGGGAAAATACCCAATTGCGGAGTAGCATATCTTTTTCATGCATGAAAACATACTTTGTTGAACTGAAGATTTGATCTCGTATTGCATAAGAAGTTGCATGCCTTTGTCAAAGAATTACTTTAGCAGAGGCCCTTATGGGTCCTGTCTCTACGTCTTTAAATCAATAGGTGAGTTTACAGAGCTCTCACATTTTCCCCGGTTGGGTTTAAACTCTTAAGGCAGTCCTGGCTCTAAAATAGCATCACAAATTCACACTTCCTGGTGATGGTGATTGTAACCCTAAACGTATGGATTAGACATCAACAATACAAGTACATTATAGGAATAGAAAACGACTAAGAATGTGGCATATCTTTTGTGAGCACTTTCTCTCTGCATATTTTTTTATTTCTTTTTAACATGATCAAGGAGTGAGGTTTAATTGGAAAAGTGAGCAGAAGTGTGTCAACATTCCTAGGTTTATTAGGCTTCAGCATTTCATCCTCAGTAGTTACTTTGCATGTAGATTACTGTTGTTTCACGGAATGCAAACATGTAATTCTGCCTTGTTTCACAAGGGCTCATGTATATCTGCCATTTACTTACATGGCCTGGTATTATCTTGTGATGTATGTTTAAGACCTCAACTAGTGACAGGACGGTTGGGCTGAGGGGTTTAGCAACAGGGCTGGGAGGGCTCCCTACCTTTCCCTATTAGCCAGGGATCATAATTATCCCCTCTGATTCTTATAATACAGATAATAGAGTGGGCCACTGAACACTGGGTTGGTGATTCTTTGTGTGGGGGAAGATATGTCATACAGTAACCAATATTATAATGCCTTGGTGTGGTGCTACTTCTCATATAGGGTCACATACTTGCCAACCCTACAGGTTTAGGCAGTAGGCTACTGCTTTTTAAGCAGTCCTACCGCCTACAGATTTCAGTGACAGATCCCAGGCTCCAGCACAAAGCATGCAACACATTAATTAGTCTGTCTGTACAGTGGACTGGTAGGTGATTACTTTGATTGGGCTCAGACCAATCCACTGAACTGACCGCTACTTGACTCTGTCCAGCACTCTTGCCGGGACAACTCTTAGGTGAACCACCAGCGAAGGCAAGTGGCAGAGTGTAACGCCTTCACACAACATCTGCCTATCAGGGGGTATAAGTCACCATGTCATTTAGTGTTCAACTTGCAATAAATATGTACTGCCTGGGCTGCTGCTACGGAGCAGTGGCAAACGTTGCCCACCAGCTCTCTGTAATTACCTTCTGTGATGTAAGGTAATTGAATTTGGTGTTAAATTACCATTCAGAATTATACATTTTTAACATTTGAGCATTTTTCCATAGTGTGCTGTTTGATGGGTTGTGTATTTTAGAATACTTCAATGGTGCCAACAATGTATGTTATGTATTTTCCCGTGATGTCATTTTTATGGGAATTATTAAATTTTGAAACTTCAAAAATCCTACATCTTTTTGGTCGCAGAATGTTGGCAAGTATGGGGTCACGCAGGTACTATTTCAAGCAAAGTTGTGCGCCTGCATCTTTACAGGCCGATTCATGGAATTAATGTGCGCTGAAAAAATCGGCGCACGCGTGCGAAAACGTGCCATTCACAGTGTTACTTGAAAAATCGCAGTGCAAGTGCGAATATCGCAGGGAAACCAGCGCACATCTATCCATGGAAGTCCGTGCGCGAGTAAAATGTGGGATGTGCGCTGAAAAAGTGCGCAGCGCACGCCGGCGCACAGGTCATCTAACGGCGTGCGCTAAGGCCACAGCGAAATTGCACATAGCGCGGCGCACATAACAAAAGTAGGCGGAACACGGGGTGTTACATGCAGAATGGGGAACAACTCGTGAAAATGTGGGCGTCACGGGGGAAGTACAGGAGGCAAGTGCGACAGAACGCCCAGAAGCTCGCCTACAACACGTATTCATGGAATCAAATAGGGCAAACACGCGCACGGGCAAAGACGCGCACAGGGCCATACACGTCCGCCACACAAAAGCAGGCGGTACCATCCCTGCGCAGGAAAAAAATGTGCGCCAAAATATGCGCTAACAAAAAGCACATATATACAGCTATGATGAATGTCCCATACTGTGGCCCTCTAGGACAAATGACGTGCAAAGGGGTATGCGACAAACACGGACACCCGCAGTGTCAAAAATAGCGTGTGCGTGTATTCCTGGCGTGCGCGGGAAGTATTACACGCGATCGGGCCTGGGGGAGCGGGTACGTGTATTTCAGGGGTGCGCGAGAAGTTCTACACGCGATTGGCCTGGGTACGTGTATTTCAGGGGTGCGCGGGTGTTTTCACAAGCGATCGGGCCTGGGGGAGCGGGTATGTGTATTTCAGGGGTGCGCGGGTGTTTTCACACACGATCGGGCCTGGGGGAGCGGGTACGTGTATTTCAGGGGTGCGTGTGTGTTTTCACACGCGATCGGGCCTGGGGGAGCGGGTACGTGTATTTCAGGGGTGCGCAAGAAGTTCTACACGCGATTGGCCTGGGTACGTGTATTTCAGGGGTGCGCAGGTGTATTCACACGCGATCGGGCCTGTGGGAGCAGGGTACCACTCACCGTCTGCCTTGCGTGTAGAAGAACGCGTAGCCAACACCCACCCGCTGTGAAGTAATAGCGTGTGAAGCCCAACGCCTGCAAAACACACGCACCGCACCCCACGAAAAGCATGTACAGAGCAATGGGAATCCACATGGGATCTTCAAGGCCTGCCAGAGCAACGCCCGTGCGCAATACGTCACAGAGGCGCTTTAGCGCTAAGGGCCTTTGGTCCAATTAAATCGCGTATGCGTGCTGATGCGGTTACGCGCTAAGGGCCTTTCCTCGAATTACACGCTGACGTGCAGAATTTTCACGTGCCAAATCACTCCGTATCAAGCTGGCCACGCGTAAGCACACAGAAGACCATGCTCCTGCCCAAAAGGCCGAATTACTGCCCCTCCAGAGCCCCGAGCAGCCTCCCATGAGCCATCTGCTGCTGCCTGCCTGCCTGCCGCCACCGTGCCCTGCCATTTGGTGCCTGCACATCAGCCATCTGCAGGGGTCCAGTTGCTGTGTCCATCCCTGCTGGAACAGAAGACTCCCGACTGGGATACCATCGCTCCACAGCCCAGCGCCAGGACCCAGTTGCCCACCCACGCCTGCCTCGGGGGTCGCCATGTCGGGGCAAACACCATCCGAGACCACTGGCGACCCCCAGCCAGAGGGTCAGAGGGCCACCAGCTTCACTGCCACCGAAGTTGGTGTCCTGGTGGAGCAAGTCCTGGGGCATTATGATGCCCTATTCGGATCATCATGCGCCAACAAGGATGGACGGGACAGGATCTGGGACGACTTTGTGGTTGCCATCAACGCGGAGGGGGTGGCAACCCGCACCATCAAGCAAGTGAAGAAGCGCTGGGAGGACTTGAGGTCCAGGACCCTCATGAAGGCCCGGCGCCTCGTGGAGGGGGGCCGGGACACCATGAGTACCATCCAGCTGAGGGTCCTGGAATGCGTACACCCAGCGCTCCACGCCCAGATCCTTGAGGGGCAGACCCGTCCGGAGTTGAGCGGTAAGTGGCCAAGTATTGCTATGTGAGACAGGGCATGTTGCAGTGTGCTGGTTGTCTGATACTTGCCTGTATGTGTGACATAGGCCATGTACGTATGTGTGTGTGCAGGGACATCATGGTCATGCATGTGAGGCCAGTAATGTGTGAACCACATGGTTGGTGCATGTGTTCAAATGCAACATGGGGAGATCTATGCGGAATGGACACATGAAAGCATGCCAGTCTCTTTTCCTGGACATGGGTGGGTGTGAGGGATGGGTACTGATGCCATGTACATGTATGGTGTCCATGTCTGTGTGTCTGACCTGCGTGTCTGTGACTTGTAAATGGAATGGATTCATGACACATGTCTGTGGCAATGTTCAGATTCACTGATGCAGCTTAGTCATCCTTGTATCCACTGTGTCTGGGGTGTACGAGTCCAGATGGATGAAACTACGGTGAAGTGTGTGCATGTGATAGGCATGACCCATGATGCATGTGAGTTTCAAACCAACATTGTATGTTTCAAGAGTCCCTTGGACATGTATGCTAATGTCCATAGCATGTGCCATGCCTATTACTGCATGTGTTTTGCCTGCACTGACCCATGTGTTGTGGAGGGACATGATGGAAGTGATGTTTGACAGTGCCACTCATCTGCTATTGCTTCCTGTCTAGGGGACCATTGTACAGTACCCTGATGCTTGTGTTCTATGTCTCCCTCTACACAGCGGCAAGTGAAGAAGAGGGCGGAGACGGCGCTGTGGAGCCAAGCGGCGGGGATGCCCCTACGGCTGCAGCGGAAGGGGTGGGTGAGCCCCCACAGGGGCTTGCAACGGCGGAAGACGGTGTGGAGCCATCCAGGTTGGTGGTTCCCACAGAGGAGGAGGAGGCCGCTTCTGAGCCGCGCATGGGGCCTGGTGGGGGCATCCCTGCTGGTGCAAGTGCTGCAGTCCAGGGCCAGGGGCAGGAGGCAGCACAGGTCGCCGCGGAGGGGCCTGTGCATGTCACTGTCCCTGACAGTGTGACTGCATCACCATGCACCAGCAGGGATGCCCCATCCCAGGCCCGTCCGCAGGTAGGGGGATGTCCATGTCATCTGACACTCCTCTACCTGCGGACGAGGGGACCCCCAGCCGTATGGAGAAGGTCCTGATTGGTGTCTCGTTGCGCACGGGTGTCATTCGTGATGAGGTGCGTGCTTTCCGGGGGGAGCACGCACGTCATCACGAAGAGCACCGTGCCAACGTGGCCCAGTTGGGAGCGGTCGTGGTCGGGGGTCTCGTACATGTGTCGGGCACTCTGGCAACCCTCTCCTCCTCTGTGGAGGCTATGCGCCAGTCGTTCTCCATGCCGTCTTCCGGCCCAGATGTCACTAGGGCCCCCTGTGGACCTGCCCCGACCAATGCAGCCACCTCGGTGGGGATCCCATCCCTGCCACAGTCGGGAGTCGGAGGTCCAGCAGGGCTGGACACACCAGCAACTGGATCCCAGCAGATGGAGGATGTGACGGCATCATCGGGCAGGGCACGTGCACAACGGCATCGGTGGATTCCATCAGCCTGGATGCCGTCGTGCTGGCACAGGCAGTTGCGTCGGAGGCAGCGGCAGGCTCGACGTGGGAGGCATCATGGCTCGGGGCCATCAACATCAGGGGTGCAGGCATCGGCCGGAGGGCAGGAGAACCCTGGAATGGGAGTGTCTTCCGTGTGGGAGCGGTTGGGCCAGCAGATAGGTGCGGAGCGGCAGCGGGCAGAGGAGGAACGGCTCACAATGGTCAGGGTGGAGAACTCCATGCGGAGGGCGCTGAGGCGGGCTGAGTGCCTCGAGGGTCTTTGCAGGGAGTTGGAGCTGGACACTGCATTATCCCTGCGAGACTTCGGGGCCAGGGAAGACGCCCGCCTCCAAGCCATTGAACAGGAGTTCGATGATGCCCTGGCCCATGACAACAACCAGTGAGCCGTCGGACTAGCCCGCTGCCCTTGTAAATAGTTATGTAGTTAGTGTTAGGTTTCCTTTGCTTTTTTATTTATTTTGGACCTTTTGGACAATGGACCACATTTTTGTATATAGTTTATTTATTAGGTAGTATTTTTAGATAGGTTTAATTTCTTCAATTGGGATCATGGACCCTGGATTGTTTATCTGTATATAGTTGACAGTTGGATTTTAGGTTTTTTTTGGATTTACCCATGGAGCAATGGTTTTCGGTTTTGTTTTTCCCTTGGAGTTACTTTTTTGAACTGTGACTTTGGACACCTTTCCTTTGGATTATGATTTGTGGTTTTTCATTATTTTACGGACATGCTGCTTTTGGTTTTTGATTCCCATTGTCGTTTGTTTATTTTTAATTCCATTTATGTTGCTTTTAATGCATTTTTTTCATCAAACTTCAATGTGTAGTATCATCTCATTGGTTTCATGCATATCATGATATGGGTTTTGACATTCACTTACACACATTGTGTGTATGTGAGGGACATGTGTTCATTTACATACTTGCCATTGGGGTTGTATCATGTAATTGGCATTTCTAAATGGGTGGATGCAATACTTGGGTGGGTGTTTGGCATGTGGAGGCTGCCCATAAGGGCCAGGGATCTAGATTGTGATGACGTGTTGGCTGGGGGACATGTGTCAAGGCCTGCTGGCAGGTGCCCCGCAATGCTGGGGGGAGGGGGTGCAGGGGGACATGAGTGGGACATGAGTGGGGGCCTGCTGGCAGGTGCCCCGCAATGCTGGGGGTGGGGGTGCAGGGGGACATGAGTGGGACATGAGTGGGGGCCTGCTGGCAGGTGCCTCGCAATGCTGGGGCGTGGGGGTGCAGGGGGACATGAGTGGGGGCCTGCTGGCAGGTGCCTCGCAATGCTGGGGGGTGGGGGTGCAGGGGGACATGAGTGGGACATGAGTGGGACATGAGTGGGGGCCTGCTGGCAGGTGACCTGCAATGCTGGGGGGTGGGGGTGCAAGGGGACATGAGTTGGTGATCAGTAGTGCAAGGAGACATGTGCCTTTGCTGGGGGACATGCCCATGTTGGGTGGGCTGCCTGCGGGACATTACCAGGGATGCAGGGTAGGCCCCTGTGGTTTGGGCTGCCTGCAGGGGCCGTGGAGGGTGTACAGGGAACACCTGGGAGGACCCACACTGCCAAATCACATGTAGGACTCCCCGGCACCCCTGAAATACACGATCCCTGCTGAAATCGCGTGTGAAAACACCCATGCACCCCTGAAATACACATACCCAGCCCAGTCGCGTGTGAAAACACCCGCGCACCCCTGAAATACACGTACCCAGGCAAATCGCGTGTGAAAACACACACGCACCCCTGAAATACACGTACCCAGGCCAGTCGCGTGTGAAAACACACGCGCTCCCCGGAAATACATGTACCCAGCCCAGTTACGTGTGAAAACACACGCGCACCCCTCAAATACACATACCCAGGCAAATCGCGTGTGAAAACACCCGCGCACCCCTCAAATACACGTACCCAGGCCAGTCGCGTGTGAAAACACACACGCACCCCGGAAATACACGTACCCAGCCCAGTCGCGTGTGAAAACACACGCGCACCCCTGAAATACACGTACGCAGGCAAATCGCGTGTGAAAACACCCGCGCACCCCTCAAATACACGTACCCAGGCCAGTCGCGTGTGAAAACACACACGCACCGCTGAAATACACGTACCCAGGCAAATCGTGTGTGAAAACACACGCGCACCCTTGAAATACACGTACCCAGGCCAGTCGCGTGTGAAAACACCCGCGCACCCCTGAAATACACGTACCCAGGCCAGTCGTGTGTGAAAACACACGCGCACCCCTGAAATACACGCACCCAGCCCAGTCGCGTGTGAAAACACACGCGCACCCCTGAAATACACGTACCCAGGCCAGTCGCGTGTGTAAACACACGCGCACCCCTGAAATACACGTACCCAGGCAAATCGCGTGTGAAAACACCCACGCACCCCTCAAATACACGTACCCAGGCCAGTCGCGTGTGAAAACACACGAGCACCCCTCAAATACACGTACCCAGCCCAGTCGCGTGTGAAAACACCCGCGCACCCCTCAAATACACGTACCCAGGCCAGTCGCGTGTGAAAACACACGCGCACCGCTGAAATACACGTACCCAGGCAAATCGCGTGTGAAAACACACGCGCACCCCTGAAATACACGTACCCAGGCCAGTCGCGTGTGAAAACACCCGCGCACCCCTGAAATACACGTACCCAGGCCAGTCGCGTGTGAAAACACACGCGCACCCCTGAAATACACGCACCCAGCCCAGTCGCGTGTGAAAACACACGCGCACCCCTGAAATACACGTACCCAGGCCAGTCGCGTGTGTAAACACACGCGCACCCCTGAAATACACGTACCCAGGCAAATCGCGTGTGAAAACACCCACGCACCCCTCAAATACATGTACCCAGGCCAGTCGCGTGTGAAAACACACGAGCACCCCTCAAATACACGTACCCAGCCCAGTCGCGTGTGAAAACACACGCGCACCCCTGAAATACACGTACTCAGCCAAGTCGCGTGTGAAAACACACGCGCACCCCTGAAATACACATACCCAGCCCAGTCGCGTGTGAAAACACACGTGCACCCCTGAAATACACGTACACAGGCCAGTCGCGTGTGAAAACACACATGCACACCTGAAATACACGTACCCAGGCCAATCGCATGTAGAACTTCCCGCGCACCCCTGGAATACACGTACACTGCTCCCCCAGGCCCGATCGCGTGTGAAGATTCCCACGCACCCCTGAAATACACGTACCCAGCCCAATCACGTGTAAAACTTCCCGCGCACCCCTGGAATACACGTACACCGCTCCCCCAGGCCCGATCGCGTGTAAAACTTCCCACGCACCCCTGGAATACACGTACCTAGGCCAATCGCGTGTAGAACTTTCCGCGCACCCCTGGAATACACGTACACCGCTCCCCAAGGCCAGATCACGTGTAAGACTTCCCGCGCACCCCTGAAATACACGTACCCAGCCCAATAGCGTGTAACACTTCCCGCGCACCCCTGAAATACACGTACCCAGGCCAATCACGTGTGTAACTTCACGCGAACCACAGTTATACACGTACCCGC
Organism: Ambystoma mexicanum; assembly: GCF_040938575.1. Classification (NCBI taxonomy): domain Eukaryota; kingdom Metazoa; phylum Chordata; class Amphibia; order Caudata; family Ambystomatidae; genus Ambystoma; species Ambystoma mexicanum. The sequence continues at coordinate 1,340,394,087 of NC_090921.1, read as the reverse complement.
TCACACAGGCCCTTTCGCATGTGGAAGTTACCGCAAAACCCGTAATACACGTTCCCCGCTTGGCGTTTGCTGTTTGGCAGTCCGGTAAACTGGTTTTGGGTTGTCGCAGACCTTTGCGCTGGATTAGGGATTTTGATGCCTTTTCCTTGCGCAAGGGCGTTCTTGGGGGCGTAACTGGCGCTGCTGCAGGGTCGCTGCGCCACTCTGCGCCACGGCTGGTTTTGGAGGCTAAAATCCATGAATACGCTGTGCGCTGAAATGGATTTTATCGCACGCAGCTGGCGCAGTATATCGCACGGGAACACTGTGCGCCAGCCGCCTGCGCCACTTTTGTGCGAATTTCCATGAATTACCCTGTTAGTGTGGATGACAGTCATTTAAGGCTGCGTGTGTGCACACAGGTTGGCTTTCATGAAAAGTTAATGTGTTGCTAAAATCACTAAGGACACACAATGCACAGGGAACGGGTGATGCAAACAGCAAACATAAAGGCAATGCTTACTCAGCTCAGTGGCTGGCAAAGCCTAAAGGTTCATGGGGTTGAAGTGTATTTTCTCCCTCAAATTCAATATTTGTGCTTCAAGAACTTTAAGATAAAATGGTGTGGAGTCTAGAAAAGGAACAGCGTCAGTAAAAGGGATGTGATAAATTAGGGCGGGAAGACGCACTTGGTTGGGCCTAGGCCAGCAGAAGGCCTGATTAAATACCTCATTTACGTCAAGGCTGAACAAAAACGAGCGGAGCCCCATAGGCTTTATTTCGCACTCTAATCCTTTTTATAATTCTTATAAAAATTGAATAATAGTTTAAAAAAAACGACCGGACCGCAAATGCTCTAATTTTTACAATAACTGAGTTAACCGCTGGGTGGCAGCAATGTTCCACGAAAAACAACTGGAGGGAGTTAAACAGTTAAGTCAGATGTTTTTGGTACTTTGCAATAATGAGTCATACCCGCATTTTCGGGAACCAAGAATGATATTTTTCTTTTCTGAGAAAACCTTTGCGTGATAAAAAAAAAGGTACTCAGATCCCAAAAATTCGGTTTAATTGCTTTCATTCCTTTTCTGTTTCTTTTTCTTGTTTTTTTGCAGCATCTGAAATGCGTTTGATCAAATGTTTAATTGCAGTGGCGACAGGAGTGGCTATTTGTATATATACCAGTGGGGGAGGATGGGGATTGTGGGCTTGTTTTTTTTCAGGACAGTCTGCTTTCCACCAAAACTAATAAGCGCTGTCTGGAAGGCTTTAAATGAGTCCTAACCACTAGTGTTGCTCTAGACACCGTAACAGCAAGTGAGAATGTCACAAGGACGCCTTAATGGCTCTTCATCACACATCTGATCACACTGATTTGTCTGCTCTCAGCAGAAATAATCACTATGGTCGGAGCAAAGCAAACAGAGACCAGGTTAAGGAAAATACCCGGTCCGTTCCCAGCCGCTGTAGCCCTTTTCCAGGACGTTGCAGGCAATTTCCCAGGGTGGGGCTAGAGGCTGCATGAGGCCACAGCCCCATGTAGTTGGCGCCCCCTACTGCTGACGAGGCCGACTGCCCAGCTATTTTCTCCAGCCTATCACATCATCATCCAATGTGGCCTATTTTGCATGTTTCCTTTATGGCCTTGAGGAGACCTGCTCCTGTCTACGCAATCTGCGAGTCTCCCGCGCCCATTTGCTGTTAGCAGGGCTGCTGGCGTGTGATTGACTGGTGAGAGGAGCTCCCTCTTCTATTTTTTCCACGGAGGTTTTGGGGCAGAGTGGGTTTGTTTTCATACCTGATACGAATTCTTCTCCACCCACTCTTTGGCCATGCTTTCATATTGGGGGATGTTGGGAAAAGGTGCTATGTGCTGGAAACCCCTCATGGTTTTGTCATTGTCAATGATTTGTACTAAAGTCGTCTTCAAACTGTGGGGCTAGCCCCCCTGAGGGGGTTCGCAAGAGGTCCATGGCGCTAGGGGGTTGGGTGGGTGCAAGGCTCTTTAAAAAGAGAGTTCAGTGACTTTTAATAGAAAAGTTATGCAGTGCTGGCATTTTGGGGAGAGACAATGTTTTTAATCAAGGGCGGCACAGCATACACAAGTTTGGATAACACTAGGTAAGAAAGCACCTCCTGCACTGATGCCCCCCCCCCTGACTTCAGCATGTCTGAATGATGGAATGTAGGCACCAGTTGGGGTAGGTGGATAGAATCATTTCACATTGTCATTATTGCCATGGGCAAGGAAGATGGCGACTGCAAGTTGGGTCTTTTTCTGCGCTCTGTATGGTCAGGCGTGCGTGTTGCCACTTTTTTACTCCCATACACGGACACTGACGTTTGCAAATCTCAAAGCCAGCCTGAGCGCATGCGTCATGCTGAAAAAGAATGCATCCTCCATGTTACCACTGAGACGCTGGGGAGAGAATGGTTCGTTTTAGGCCCCAACTAAAAGCTTACATAAAGGACTGAACGTATGACAGAAACTTCTTCCAACAATGCGCAGCCTTACTGGTTTACCAACAAAGTCAAGAGCCGCTCACAAGGCGTACACCTCGAACATACGCTGTGCACAGAGCTAAACCTACACATGTGTATGCTATGTGAAAGACACAACCTGTTGGCAAGGCTCTAGCAGGAGAGAATGCTACCAATATGGATGTGCATACCACCACAAGGAGGGGATGGTTTATAGTCATTGCATCGAATGCCATACCAGAGAAAAAAAAGCATCGAAAAAAAGCATCGAAAAAAAGCTTCGAAAAAAAGCATCGAATGCATTTTTTTCATGCTTTTTTTTAATGGGGGGGTCCCCATCCCCCTTTTTTAACCTTTAAAACCCATTTTAATTAAACGAAACCCTTTACCTTTAAAAAAAAAAAAAGCATTCAATGCTTTTTTTTCGATGCTTTTTTTTCTCTGGTATGGCATTCGATGCTATTTCATTCGATGCAATGAGCAGATACCGGAGGGGATGCATGTCTTTACTTCTCCTGCATTCACTTCGACATAGATGTACTTGGCCACTTTCACTTCTGGGAAGAGCAAGCACCCCTAATGGGCTTTATGAGTTTGCCAATATGTAGAGATATTGTACCTTCATCATTATAGGGGGGGGGCACTCCTAACCCCTTCTTTTCTACCCCATATTCTTACCCCCTTCCACCTCCTGACCCGAAACCCTAGTGTTAAGCTGACCATAACCACATCCATTGCCACCTTCACAATGTGAAGATGCAGACAATGTAAAAAGGCATGAAAATGTAAACGCATGAAAAAGGAAATGTCTGGCAAAGTGAATGTAGATGTGTAGGTTCCGGTGTCCCGTTAAAGGATCGAATACAAAAGGTTTGAATGCAAAAGGTGAGAGTCAATAGGATCAAAAACAAAAGGTTCAATTTTTTTTTTTAATATATATTTTTTTTGGGTTTCCGTATAGGTAAAAAAAAAGTGTTTTTTACTACAAAAACAGGGGTTTGGGGGGGGACCCCTCCAAACAAAAAAAACAAAAAATAAAATAAATAAATAAATAATTTCGAACCTTTTGTTTCGGTCCTTTTGATTCGAACCTTTGACCTATAACGGTAGGTTCCATGTGATAATGTCCCTGCAAAAATGTTGCCAAAAATGACTGTGGTTTGCAGGGATGTTATCACACTGAACATGCGGGGGGCACCCCTGCAACCCTCAAAACGCCCCCCCTCCCACAGGGAGCGGAAGACACCCCTGCAACACCCGCTCCCCTTGACCCCATACATATATGGTCACCATATATAAAGTCGCCACAGCCTTTTCCCGGCAGCCATATGTATGGTGACCATATATATGGGGATAATATTACCGGATACCGATGAGTAAGTGCAGACAAAGGGCCTGATTTACAAAGCGTTTTCTAATGGGATTGCGCCATTGTAAAATGCTTTTAGAAATCAGGCCCAAAGAAGGGATACCCATAACGGGAACGTGCAGCGATGAGATACACGTGCGGATCCTGTAGTCATGTTAATCATTTTCAGACAGTTTGGACATCTGGAAAACATGAGGACAGCCAGTCACCAGGTACAAGTGCCCAGGAAAGGCTCAGCTCACACGATCCCCTTGATGGAGAAATGGGGGTAAGACAAAACAAAGGATCCCTGAACTGGACAGGAGAGTGAAGACAAACATACAAGAGAGTTCAGCTCCTGAAAGTCCAACAAATGGAGACGCGTTTGCCGAACATATACGCAGACCGACTCTCAGAATGTGGGCCCCAGGCTCTGCATTAAAGCCCGAAGACATTCGATAGCATTTGTGATTGACACAGGGCAATTCTAAATGTCATGACAGAGGTAAAGTACAAGATCCTACAAGAACCTCCACTACTGGCATCCTTAACCCCTCTAATCTACCCTCACAGATCAGACAAACCGTTGCTCTACAAAGGGCGTTTCAAAGCACACCGCAAATACAACTCGGCATCTGCGTCATTAGACCTGAAACACACTGTGATTTGCTCAGTTTGAAATCAGCAGTTCAAATGGGACACATTCCGGTGTTTTACTCTGTACTAACCTCATTTCCTATAGTGCGATGTAACGTCAAGATGTTACTTGCCTCAGTAACCCATGCTTTGGGCAAGCAGTTATCTCTACCTATTGGTGAACTCTTTAAGCCCATTAGGGGGGCTTGCACTATCCAAAATGTACTCTGCAGGAACATCAAGCTTTTCTCGGTGGGTTTCACCCGCCTCGTGGGATTTTTGTGGGATTTCTGAAGGGTCGAAACTGGCCGAATGTCACAAGACACTGTTTGAGGCCCGCCATCCAATTGTAATGCCCAAGACTTGAAGGGGGAGTTCCTCCAGCCAAGCAGAGACCCTGATACATTCTAAAACAGGTTTTGAGCGCCGCTAAAAGGCCCATTGTGATCCTGCTTCCTTTATGGGTTTTGTTTGGCTGCAGAATGGACATGCCAGGATTACAAATTGGTGGTTCTTGTGGAGTTGTAGAGTGGTGTTTTGGGTGTCTCTTGATCCCTGTTTTATCCTCCATCTGCTTGTGTATGTGTGTCTGTTTCAGGCTCTCTCGTAATTCTTCAATCTTTACCTTTAATAACTTTTTTTCAAAAATGAAAAAAATATTCCTCAGGTACTTTGCACCAGAGGTAAACATTTCAAGTTACAAGCTACTAACCCGGCCTGAAAAGTCCCTTCCTCCTCCTTAGTTCTCCACACACACAGCACACCATCTCTTACTTGCCAAGAGTCAATTATCACTAGCTGTTGACTAGTGGTGAGTGCAAGGTTTGAGGCATTTTCTCCCCTGTGTCACCCCAAAAAGGTAAAAACAAAACAGGTAACCTAACACCTTACCGAAACCTTTATATGTGAAATCAAGATGTCTTCCAATGCTGTGCTCAGTCACCTCCTGCGTTTGATTGTTTCAGGAAACCTTTGCAATCATGCGAGCCTTGCAGGAATCCCTTGGTTTGTCTTTGTCACTTCTTCTGAGCTTTGCACATTGCCACCTTAGGCACAATATACACCTTAGGCACATTATAAACCTTATGCACATTATACACCTTAGGCACATTTGTGTTTGGCAAATTGATACCATAGTCAACTTTTCCTTTTGTTTTAAGTAAGTGAGACTTAGTTCAACATTAAAGTTTCCACACCAACATTACAAGCATTCAACTTACAAAATTCCTTTCACTTGGCGGGAGTGCTGGATGAGAAGATGAAGAGCTGAACTCCTCTTCCTCTGCATCAGAGGTTGAGGTAGTCTGCAAGGAGGCGAGACAGTGTCTGAGGAGGGGGAGACAGGTTAAGCTGGAATGAGAGGTGGTGGGCAGTGGTTGAGGAAGAGAGACAGTTGAGGAGGGGGAGACTAGTTGAGGCAGGGGAGACAGAGCATGAGGTGGGGGATAGAACGTGAGGGGGAGGACAACGTGGTGACCAATATGGAGGAGGCTGTTGTTAGCGAGAATTTTCATTTTAGTGCTTAATTCCTCCCACCTTAGGAACTCCCAGCTCTTTTTCTGGACCTAGGACTTTTTTTATTTTAACCCTGGAGTGAGTGAGACCTTTTTCTCACTCTCTCATGTGTTTTTACCGGATTTTGTTTTTTCATAGTTTTTGGAGTCTGACAAACTCCATAGGCATCTGCATTTTGTATGGTAACACAGAGCACCTCCAGTGCAGTGGCAATGATAAATCCTTTGTTTTCTCATAAGGTTTAAATACCTTTTCTTGTGTAAACTACAGTTCTCAAGAATAGTAAAGTGAAATTGACTTTACCTACCTTTTCTCTTTGTAGGTCCAGCACACACTATTTTATGTGGAGTGGTGGAGGGTTACCTAGTATCCCCTTAGCCTACTTTCCCATGTAAAAATGTTTTCTTACCCTCACTACTTTAAATGGCTGTTGGCAGTGGTTTAATTTTTCCTACCATTGTGCTTTTCCCCCACAGGCTGAACCATCAGCTGCAGTACAGCACCGATTGGTAACCATTTTGTCAAAATGGCCCCTGTCTTCTTTTTCTGCTATTTTCTGTTTGTGAGGTCTTTCCTGGCTTTTACTCTGTGCGTTGAGACAGGGTTGAGCACTTTGTTTGTCTTGCCTTTGGCGGCCTTCAGCCCTGAAGCCCGTCTCTGACTCCAGTGTTTCTGGAAGGACAGGATGTGAGGGAAGGTCCCGGAACTCCCCTGTCCTTTGTCTCTCGGAATGCCTGAATGAAACTAGTCAACTAGTCATGATTGGCTGGCTGGCTGTCCTTTCAGGATAGCCACCTTGCTGTGTGATTGACAGCCTAGGCTGTACATGAATGGGAGAAACCTGCTTAAAAGGCGAGGGTTTTGGGACTACAGGCAGAGTTGACCACTGGGAGAAACAGCTGTTGAAGAAACTGTGAATTAAGCTTGCTGCAACCTCCTGGACCTTTGAATTGGCTGGTGAAGCCCTGCTGCGTACCTACCTCCTTTTTCACCTCGACAGAGAATCTCCGGAAGGAATTATTACTGCCCATGGTTTAGTGGGACCAACTAACCCGGAGATGAACTCCACTGGACCACCATCCCCGACTTGCTGTGGCTCTCCATTGCTGTGGGAGCCCAATGCCTGGGGTCGAATGTCCGTAGTCGAGTGCAACGTCTGCCGCAGTACGAATAGGGGCTAGAAGCTCCAGGAGACTCCTAAGGATGATCCAGAAGCAGGACCTCCAGATCCAGAGTCCCCTCACCAGAGTGCAGGACCGAGGGAGCAAAGAGTGTCCAACCGGTGTCCAAGATCTGCATTGGTGCTGTTTGCTAAGCGATGAAACCGTGAAGTGCTGCAGAACCAAAAGGAGCATGTAGCTGCCGACAACCTCCCTAGTACCACCAAAGCAGTCCTCCAGACATCCTCCCGCTTGTCCGCACGACTGAGGCTCGGGTACCAGGGTCTGCACCGCTGTACCAATGATGGAATCCAGCTGGACCACTCTTCTTCTAACCAGAGGTACTGTTTAGGCTTGGGTACGTACCTTATTGCCTGTAGCCGCGCATTTCTCGGAATAGGACGAAATGTCCCAATAAAAATTACTGACCCCACCAAAAGACCTAAAACACACACCACAAAAAGTTCTAACTACCAAAGGTTTGAACTTTTCATGGTATATGTTTAGGTGTTTTGGTGGGGGCGGTGTGAACATTTTTTTTTTTAAAAAGGCTGTGGGGATCTGGGGGTGTGTCCTCCGCAACACCCCGCTCACTACAGTGAGCAGGGGTTGTGGGTGACATCCCCTCAACTATCCCAACAGAACCAAAAAAAATAAAATAACGTAACAGGGGCTGCGGGGGTGTCCCCCGCAACATCCCACTCACTATACTACAGAGTACAGTGAGCGGGGGATGCAGGTGACACCCCTGCATGTTCGCATTGGGAAATGTACAAACATTTTGATTCGTGCATTTCCCATGCGAACATTTCCGTCGCAGGAAAATCTGCCGCAGAAATATCACGTAGATCCCTTTTCTCACTTTGGAATTGCATTGGCTGACCTTTTTTTCGAGTTGATTTCAACTCCCTTCTCACAGGCCTAACAGCTTGTGACCATACAAGTGATGCTTATGAACTCTCTAACTTTGTGCAAGACTTTGATCCAAGAAGTGCATCAGATCCATAGACTGTGTCCCAAATGACTTTGGCTGTCCGGGCTCCCCGAAGGCACTCTTCTAGTCCATTGACTTTGAACATGTTTGTCCCTCATAGGTGGTAGCTTGATGCATACTGTTACTGCCGGGAAAGGCTTATCTAGACTTCATTGGAGGATTTAGTTGTCCTCACATTTACTGAGAAACTGTCCTAACTTTTTTATTTCCTCAACCTTTCCTTTCTGCAGCCTCAGAATCTACAAAGTATGCTAGTGTGATATGTAAATGCCATTACTGTCCTTGTGATTGAAGTCACCTCAGGGTGCAGGAATTGTGTGAGAAGCATATCCAAAGATTATCCACTAACTTGTTTTGATTCTGAAAACTCATTTTAAAGTATATTTGAATTGTTACAACTAATTGCCTTTTTAAAGAATGCTTATTTAAAACTGATGTTAAATAAATAAATAACTATTCATAACTGAAACCTTGAGAGTAAGTGTTACTTGGTTACTTGTATTTACGAATTTCAATTGTACAGCTCTTCAGCTCTTATTTACCCCTCTTGCGCAGCCACACTACCATCTTGTGTAGTACAGACTTATACCAAAAGGTGGGTTACCTAATACCAAGCAGATAAGTGTTGTGTAGTCTCACACAGTGTGACTGCACCAATTCTTACCTAACAGTCGTTGTACTCATAGTGTGACTCGGGGAGCTCCTGCACAAGGTGAGCGATTACCCTGACCTTCCAGTTGGTGGGGAAGAGGAGGTGCACAAGGAGCAGCATGGAAATGTATCCATAGAAGTGAAGGTGGAGGCAGGGCAGAGGGAAGAGGCGGAAGAGGCAGTGGTGCTGCAGGAGACTGAGCCGCACCTGGTGGAAGGATCCATGGCTCCCCAGCAGATGGCTCAGGAGGAGAAGACACTGCACCATTGCCTGTCTATTTAGAGGGGATAAGCCAGGAACAGGCTTTCTACAAGAGGGTGAAATCAGGTCAGAAGGCTTCCCTGCCCATAATATCACTGCTGATCTGGTTATGGGTGTGGGACGACTTCAGGTGGCCAAAGGATTTGACTTTCAGGGGGGGTGGCAGGCAGTGTATTATGCAACCTCTGCCAAAAGTCACTGTATCAGGGTGACACAAGTAAAAGTGCCTTAGACACGTCCTTGTCGCTAAGTGTGATATGTTTGAGACTTAGGCCTGTTTGACTGTCTTCAGTGTTACATGTTGCCTGTGTCCTTAAGCCCCCAGACCCTGTGGTACGCGTTACAAATATTTTAAAGTAAAGCTCTGTAGGCTGTGGCACAACAATGTGTTCAAGCAGCACACATCACGTGGCACAGATGCAGCTTGTGGAGGCCCCTCCATCTGCAGTGACGGTGGCCTGAAGGTAGTGTCAGATTACACCCCAGCTCATCGCTGGCTATGCTGTGGTAAGAAACCTCCACCCCCTGACAATATGCCAGCCCGAAGGACTTGCCAGTGCCCTATAAAAGGACCGGCACAGCATAACCAGCGGCACCATTGATTAGAAAGGGCCAATTTCCCACCACTAGCAGCACAATCACCTGGTGCTGGTGATAGAATCCAGGGTGTGGTACCATTTGGGTACAATAGGTGAGACAGAGTGGTGAGCAATTCAGGTATATAGCTGGGTTTCTCGTTGGACACAAAACCTGAAAAATGTGAAAGAGCTAAATTGTTGTCCACAATGTTCGTGTCATCAGCCTACACACAGTGCCAACCTGCCTAAAAACAAAGGCTTAAGGAACCTGCCGAAGCCCTGTGAATCCTATGAAGATGATCAGAGATGGAAATGTCTCCAGCGTTTTCTACCCAAAACTGGGGTTACAAAATGAAGCCTCTCTATCCTAAGTTGTAATTCAAGAGGCGTCTCTCACCTATCTACAGAAACAGGCTCCCTGACGAAGATAACAGCTTATGACATTTTCATTCTACGAGAGACCCTAGCCTCATTTGACATTAAGATTGATGGGTATACAATCTACCAGACATTCGCATTGAAGGGCTGTCGGGTAGACCAAAAGGTAGTTTACTGATTGGTATTAAGAAAGACATACCCTCCACATTGATCCTGCCCCGAGACCCTGGGGGGAATGTATTGGCGGTTGAAGTAAAAAGTGTCCACGGTGGCCTGTGTACCCATTATTGATTGCCAATATATATGACCCCACGAGCGCCTTGCTCTCTGAAGCAGTTTTCGGCTATCTAGTTGCACCTCTAATTCACTGGGGCGAATTGATAGTCGATAACCCAGTGTTGCTATGTGGGGATTGGAATGCAAGGCGTATGGATAAGAAAAGTGATCCAAGGTAGAACAATGTTAATGCAAAGAGCACTGTGCAATTCCCTAGCTCTAACGCTCGTGGTGCCCAGTGGTTACTATATCTAACAGAGTCGGAACTGATAATGCTTAACGGGCCCGCATGTGGGGGATTGCCCTGCGGCTCCCACATGGTCCAGAGGTAGCAAAAAGTCCACAATGAAGTACTTTAGTGGCAATAATTATTTGTTAGAACTGGTGTTATCCATGAACATTGTCCCAAACAAACATAGTGACCATGCTACATTTACCCTTGAGCTGAACCTGGGTGACAATAAAATTCATGTCCAAATGTGTGGGGGATTAAAATCGAAAGCAGCTGGAAATCGCCTCAGATGGTCTCGAGCCAACATCGACAAATTATGTACCTTAGTCTTCCCTTTCGGAAGGTTTGATTGGCGTACTACAAAGGGCAAAAAAGCCAACGCCGTTGAGAGTTGGCTGAGCAACACTGCACACAAAGTGGCTAGGGGTGAGTGTGTGCCGGCATTAGACAGTGGAACGAGAAACCTCCAGAAATTTGACATTGAGATCCAAAATGCCAAACGATGTAACAAGAGGGCTATCAGACTGATTAAAGCCATGTCAAAAGGTGGCATGCAGCCTAAAACAGCGGTTAGTGAAATAGCAGTCATTTCTAAAAACTATAGACTTTGGACTTTATCATTGAGTCGGGTGGCAATAAAAAAGGCAATTATGAAACTGAAGCCTTCGCGATCCCCTGGCCAGAATGGCCTAACTAACAAGATCTTGGAGGCTGACCAGGAAAACTGGGCACAGGTGCTTTTAGTATTGTTTACCCGTGTCTGCAGTGAGTGCTCAGTTCCGTCCTCATGGCAGCAGTCTGTATTCATACCAGTATACAAGAAAGGTGACCGGTTGGAGGTAAACAACTACAGATTGCTGTCCATGTTGGACGTCACTGCAAAGATCTTTGTTACTTTGGTATTCAAGGAACTGACACACGGGGTAGAGACGAACTCCATCCTCCACCCTTTTAAGAAAGGCTTTGTGGCTGGCTCTGGTACATAGCATAATATCAGACCCCTTTGCCATCTAATCCAAGAAGCCCGCTGCAGGGGTGCTCCTGTCTTGTATGTTGTGTATGTGGACTTAAAATCAGCTTCCGACCAGGTCAACAGGTCCACTCTGTGGGTCCAAATGCAGAGGATAGGGAGCCCCTTGTGGTTATTACAAACGGTAATTTAGCTTCATACCAACAACCGGGCAAGAGTGCACCTGCATAACACAGGGATCGTTACATCAGGGGTACAGATCAACAGGGGAGTCAAACAAGGATGCACTTTGACTCCGATGTTGTTTAATTTATATTTATCTGATTTCCGAGCATGCTAGAGGCAAAATCCGTGTGTCCCCCAAGAATTCGTACTGTCCCTGTGTCTATGCTATACGCGGATGATTTAATCATGTTTGCCAGAACTATAACAGACACGAGAACACTGTGTAACGAGGTGGCTAAGTTTGCGGCCAAACACGATCTGGACATATACCTCGACAAATCTCAGATTATGCGAATAACCAAAAAAAAGATAAACAGGGTAAGACTGGAGACAGATCTGGGTACAGTTAACTTTACACAGTCTTACAAATATCTGGGAATGGAAGTTGGTCCTTCTGGTTATGAGAAGATGGTCGAGAATAAAATCAGAAGAGCTTGCCAACTCACAGCTCAAATATTAATGGTGTCCAAAGCGCAGGCTGGATTCTCATTTGGTGGGGTTGTCCTGCTTTACAAACAATGCATTTGCCCTGCAATAATATACAGGCTTGAGGCATTGACATTATCAGATTTAACGTGGTTGGACCAGATCGACTGAGCTTTTTGGCACAAGATTCTGGATTTGCAGACCTTGTGTCCGGTCAAACTTGTTTGTTAGGAATTGGGACTTACATCATTGCATTGTATGATATTTAGAGGCAGGAATTTATTACACATAAAATCTAAAATGAATCCTAAGGGCGGGTTATTGAAGTGTATGGGCAAGAGTCAAGCGAGAAAGGCCCCTTTTGGAGTAAGGACTTATAACGCACAGATCGAGGAGCTTTTCAAACAGATTGAAGGGCAGCCTAACTTTGAGGGTCTGGGGAACCATGGTGAGATTTAATAAGAATCTTAATCGATTGGACTGGTACAAGAACTACTCCCACCTAGTGAATCTAAAAATGTGGGAGACTGTATCTAAGACATCCCACCTACATAGGAAGTCGCAGCCTTACCTACTACTATGCCCTGAACCAGGAGTTAGGCATTTTCTACTACTTTTGAGAATAAATGAATTACCACTGCTATCTGTTTGTGGCTCACAGCTAGGTCTTAATGCCAGAGAGTAGTTCTGTGGGATCTGCAGGCTTCCACATAAGCTTGAGACAGCCAAACATGTCCTCACTGAGTGGGTGAAGCTGTGCCCAACACATATCTGTAACCTGGGTAACGTGGTGTATCCATATGAGTCTATTAAAACTGAAACCTTCTCGGCTTACGGTTTGAAGGTACAATCCACCTCTGCTCAACTGGCGTTGCACCGCGTATGGAATTATGTTAAAGAACGGCTGGGGGGTAATGTTTAAGCCTCAAGGTATACAACCCCCACCCCGGACGTATGATCAAAAGCCACTCTGTTGCTGTGGGGATGTGGAAACTGCGACTGAGTGGTGCATTTACATGCTTGCCCTGGGAAAGGATGCTATTTGCCACCTGTTATTATTTGCCATCTGTGGGCCACCGACTATTCAAATGGAGCCCACTGATTGATTACTGATTGATTACTATTATTAACCAACCTGCCCATCTGATTGTGGACACTCCGTAATGACCGTACATGTGCAGATGACAAAGACGATCCAGTGATTGATCCATTGATTGACTAATTGTTTGTTTTATCTGTCTTGCATCTGTCTGTTTGTTATTAGGGCATTTATGTGGAATTATTGAGTCCTGTTTTTGTTTTTAGTAATGACATTTTTAGCTTTTTTGCAATGATGATGTTATGATGTCTATGTTTATTAATAATTATTTATTTACTATTTACTATTTACTATTTATTTTTTATTTGTGTAAAGCTCTTTGAGCTAAATCACAATAAAGATTATTATTATTATTATTAATATATAGAGTCCATCAGGGATCATGCCTATCTCCTTTGCTCTTTAATGTTTACTTCAAGCCACCGCATGACTGGCTGCTATCCCAAACTGTTTTCTGTCAGAACTACATGGATGACACCCAACTAATTTTCCGTTACCTAACAATGAAAATCCTAACTTTAGGTGCATAATAAACATCCTTTGAGGTATTGAAGATTGGATGGAACAAAATTAACTTAGACTTAAGCCAACCAAAATCAAATGTCTAATTGTGTCCACAAATCTATCAAGACTAAAAGACAGACATACTTTCAAAATGATTTCCTTACCAAATGGTGAAATGAAATTGCTCACATCTGTTCGACATCTAGATATTTACTTTGATTCAACTGTAACCATACTGAATCAAGTTAATGAAGTGTGCTCGGCTACTCACTATCTGATGATTCTCAGACAAATACGCCCATTCCTCTCAGAAGAACAAAGTGCCCCAATAGCTTGTGTTATTATTGTCTCATGTATAGATTATGGAAATGCCTTATTACTGTTATTACTGGGGGCTCCCCAATATGCCATAGATCACCTCCGACAGCTGTAGAATATGACTGCAAGAATAGTTACCAGCACTCTGAAAACCCCCCACATATTACACCAATTCTTACTATAAGTTGTTAGTATTCTAGTATTGCGCCAAACATCAATCAACACATATACATTTGAGTAAATCCAAAAGGTTTTTATATTCAAATATTTATTCAATATTATCGCAGAGTGCTGATAATATTTCTAATAGGCTACACTGGTTTCCCATAAAAGCTAGAGTTACATTTAAGGATTTGATAATTGTATTTAAAGCCTTACATGTACTAGGACACTCTATTTGCAGAAAAGGATAACATTCCAAAAATCTATCAGATCTTTGATCTCAGCTAATAAAAACCTTTTATATATACTGCACTATAAAGAATCATGAGTACTGGGGAAGTTCTTCCAAGTGCTGGCCTCCAGGATCTGGAATGTACTCCCTCTGGAACTTCAAAACACCACTGAACTCATGCTTTTTAGACGTGCGCTCCAAACCTTATTGTTCAGTGATGTATCCATTGAACCCCGGTTTGGTATGTAGTTTTTCTGCACTTAGATGCCTTTGGGCTGTAGGCGCAATACAAATGCTAGACTGTAGGCAGAGGTTATTGGTTTATGCAGCGATAGCGAAACCATTACAACACTATACGAAGTACAACTCTATATAACCCCTTCAGTGGACACCAGAGACAGATGAAACATCTAATACAGTAAAATGAAGGTTAACAGAAGCACTGGCCTTAGGTCTTCCTCACTATAAGAAGAGGTTTGCACTGTTCTATCTTGAAAATAAAGGATGTGCATTAACAGTACTGACACAAACATATGGGTATTACCGTAGACCTTTTGCCCATTATAGTAAGGAATTAGATCCACTAGCTGCATGAAAGCCCCCATGTCTCAGCTCTGTAGCATCTGCATCCATAGCTGTGCAACTGTGTGAAAATATTGTTTTAGGTTTCCCTTTAGAATTTGCAGTTCTGTCACACTTCATTCTATTTATCATTCTGTCTGCCCCTTGCTTCATGTTGTGTGAGCTGTTCCGGGTTCCTCCAGCATGTCTGAACACAGAATGAGCTGTAACGCTCTAGTGTTTCTGCTGAATCTTAATGGAGGATTAGCCACGCCCCCTGGCATTCACACGGCATATCCGGACTCCTCACCGATTGCAACTCGTGTTGCTTCTCTATTCCAGAGTGGCGTCTCGCTCCGTAATTCGTGCTTTACTTCAAGCTTACTTGCTTACTTTGCTTTCAGCGCTATTGCTGACTTTACTGACCTTGCTATTTTCTGTTATATCAGATTACAACTATTCTTTCTACTTCTTAGACGAACCGGCAGGGTTTTCCTCTGTTTATGATTCAACCTCCATGGGATCCTTTGATCTTGCCGACCTCTCGGATTTATCATTAGAAAAGCTACGTACGTACATCTTACCTGTTTCCACTGTTAGTCGTCTTTTCTACCTCCGACACTATTCAATCTGGTTCCTTGTTAAACAGGGCTCCAGATTCTATATATTGTACAGGAAGTAGTAGGGAGCCTTACTCGGAAGTGCAAGAAGAATCATTTTCACCGGCTTGTCTTATCAGGCAGTAAGATAAGCCTTTTGTAGTACTCCTAGAGAACATCTCTCTCCTGTCTTTAAGAGTAATTGCTTGTTTGTTTATAGAACGACGGGATTAGATGTCAGCTCTTCATTCGCTCTCACGTCAAGATAAGGAACAGTTATTTAATGCAGGGGTAAGACATTGTCCTTATTTCCTACTAAGCTCTACCAGTTCTTTTCCTGCTCTGGTTCTGATTTATTTAACTCCTTGTCTATACATATATATATTTCTACCTCAGCCTACACTCCAACTGACATCCTCACAGAGAAGCCAGTAGAGGAATATCATCATTTCAGCTGTCCTCAGGATTCCACGAACCCTAGCAGCCCAACACAGGGTTTTTTCCCCTTCTGGGGTTTTCCCTGGGGACTCCTTTACGTCCCGGCTCTTGGAGCGGGGTAGTTTAGGGGTTCCTAGGAGGAACCTCATTATCTTCATTTAGATCCATTGTACACCTGGGAAGGATCAACCCAAGAGGTGGGTGTAAATCTTGTATGTTGATGCTTATGTTCATTGAGAGGTACGAGATTATTGATTAGTTATTACAAGTTCATCATTCAGTGGCTTCATTGTTATTGAAGACAAAACCTCAAGACGTGTGTGTCCCATTCAAACATATATGAAGTGTTGTTACTGAGTTCTTCCAATATTACAATGCCCTGTACTGAATCCAGCATCTTTACTTTCAATCTTGTTTGATGGTGAAAGGCATACCATTGAACCACGTGATTGTGTGGCCACCACAGATTTTCTTTTAACTCCCAAAAAAGATTGATGAGATACCCCTACACACAATGCTGATTTGATATACATTTTGGATGGTTCTTGTTACAGGGACAAGGAGGGTCAGATGGTGGTGTGGTATACAGTATGTACATTGCTGGACATGATAGAGAGTTGAAAATGACAGAATGTCACTTCAACTGCAGTAGCAGAGTAAGTCGCACTGACACGTGCATGCCAGCATGCAGAACAACAACCAGTAAGCATATACAAAGATTCTCGCTATGCATTTGGAGTGCCTATGGTTTTGGAAAGTTGTGGATGAAGTGAGGTTTCCTGAGGCCATCTGGTTCTCAAATAAATATCATGCATATGTAGAACTGTTGCTGGAAGCCAATACGCTACCCAAACAGATTACCACCATCAAGAGTGCTGCACACCAACCTTTAGATAGTGAGGTAAGCTGGGGGAATGATGTTGCAGAGTCAACAGCTAAATTGGTGGCTGTTTCCGACTCATAGGCTGAACATGTGTTAAGAGTAAAAAGGGTATAGGAGTCGCCTTCATTTAGAACACCACTTGAGATGTTTGCACATATACAAGAAGTGGCTCCCTCTATAGAAAATGAGTTTTGAATATGTAAAGCACTGTCTGTGGAGAGATGAACTGGGATGTTGGTTGCCCCAAATATACTTTTGTCCTATTAGCCAAATTGTATCATGGGTTGGCACCTGTGGGCAAAGGAGGTATAATTTAAACTTTAAATCTAGACTGGTACGTCCTAGAGTTCCCTGCCATGTTTTAAGACTGTTAAAAGCAATGCATTATTTGTTTACAGAATAATGCTGGAAAGACACCACACAAGGGGAGCATCCAGCACCCTATCGTCCATTCATACATTTGCAGGTGGATTTCCTTCAATTGACTGGATGCTACTCCCTACAATACATGTTGCTAATTCCAGATGTATTCTCTGGCTGGGTCGAAGCCTACCCAGGCAGCAGGGCTGATATTGTCTTTGTTGTAAAGGCATTTACTCAAAGATTGCATACCAGATTTGGAATGCCACTCAGTGTAAACAGCACCAGAGGGTCGCATTTTGTCAACCAGATCATGAAGGAATTATGTAATGACTTGAACATTCAGCACAATCCCCATTGCCCCCACCATTCCCAGTCAGGAGGTGCTGTAAAAAGACAAAATGGGATTATCAAGTACTGTTTGTCAAGTTTCGTGTGGAGACCAACCTCATGTGGTTAGAGGCTCTGCCCTTAGTGTTATCAGGAGCACACCACCTAAAAGAAACACTGAGTTAAACCCTCATGAAGTACTGTATGGACGATCAATGCGATTGCCTTCATCTCTGCCTTTGAAGACTGCTTAAATCAACCTTCGTTTAAAACAGGTGATAGGCTTCTTGAATATTCAGGAAACCTACCTTTACAATTAGATTCCTCCACTCACAGGTGCAAGAAGCATTGCCCAAGAAGCCGATGGATGCCTGCCAATCTCTGCAACCAGGGGACTTTGTACTTATCTGGTTTTTCAAACGGAAATCATCATTGGCATCCAGATAGCAGGTCCCATTTAGGTACTCCTAGTTACTAATTATCTAATTATGCAGTTAACGTTAGGAAGCTTCACACCCTAGTCCACGCATGCTATTGTAAGTGGAGCGTGCCACCTGAGAATGAAAATTAAAACTCATTGGGGCCTGGTTCTGGGACTCTGGTGATTGTTTATCACTCTTTTCAGGTACTCCTTGGTACTAATTCTGCAGTTAAAGTAAGACAGCTTCCCACCTGGTTCCATGCACGCCATTGTCACCTGAGAATTAAATGTAAAACCTATTGGTGCCAATTGGTTATGGTACTCTGTTGCTTGTTTACCAGCCTGAATGACTTTCTTCTCCCAAAGCATTACAAACCAGCATTTACTAGAGATGGACATGGCAGAAGTTGAACCTTTAATGGGTAGTGACTACTTCTGAGATGAAATCTTAGCTCTGGCATAAAAGTCGGTATATAGTAATATGTCAACAAGGTTTTTTGCAGGTTAGGCGGAAGCTGGGACTGTGAAGGAGAACTTTTAAGATTTCTTCCAAAATCAGCTGCCTGTCAGCCAGGTCAAATTCCCAACCTTTGTGAAGCCCTTCCAAATTAGATCTCCTATAACAATTATTTGCAAACACTGACAGTGGAGTGACAGCCAGTCAGTGACTTTGGCCTTTGTTTTTGGAACTAAAACTCTGTCCACACCTGTCCATACAGTTTCAGATAAATTGACATGACCTTCACTTACACATGTATCTTATTTACCTTTCACTTATCTTTCTGTCCTATATTTTCCAGGTTGGGACCTGGAAAGGGAGATCACAGGGTCAGAAAACGTCACCATGGCCTCAAAGGCGAGTTACATTTAACACCTTTGAGGCCCTGGTGACGTGTTAGCTACTTATAGCTAATTTAGCAGACTAATAACGAAGGGGCATATAGAAGGGTAAATATGCCACAGAGGGCACACACAGTGGCAGTACCAGGAAAGTACATTGTAGATGGACAAGGGCTGGGAATTGGTATAGCAATAAATCAGTCTTATGACATTTTTTTGCTTTCTGACAACGTCTTTAACAGCATTGAATGTCATAGTAACTAATGGGTTAATTTCAGGCAATTTGCCAGCATACACATTACGGGAAAAGTAGAACATGAGCTAGGTGCAGTTGTGAGACCACATGGTCCACCATCACAGGTAGCGCAACCAGGAACCTCCGGCTCTTCAGCCACACAGGTTCTTCTGCACCTGCCCTGTGTATAGATTCATATTCACTTAGTTTCTTCTTATTGGCCTCCTGGATCTATAAGCAGCTTCACACTCTCCTTGCTTCTCCTGGTTAGCCACTTGGCTTTGCCATAATATGTCAAACTTCCCATGAGTGTCTTGGGGCTTGTTGCACTGTATTTATCCACAAAGTTCACTTTGCGGTGGTCTTATTTTATTCCCCACCTTTCTGTCATGCTCTTTCACCCTTGCATTCGTATTTCATCTGTTACTTTCAAATGGGCGCTTTCCCATTTGACTTTCATTAACTCATAGCTTTGTTCTCAAAGTTTTCATTCAGTTTGGTATTCAATATTACACATTTTTTATTCAGTTCGGTATTCAATATTTAGGTTTTTTCCATCATTATTTACTTTGCCGCTTAATTTCCATGCCACCTGTAACTTTGGGTTTGTTCCAGCTTTTGGTTTGGTTTTTGGCTCACTCAGCATTAATTCTGCTCACATCCAGCACATTGGAGCGCTCCGGTCTCGAGTGAGGCTTCCTTTCACTCACCGGTCTGCAGCGGTCCTATTGGGTAGCTGTGCTGGACTCCTTCTGCTTCGCTTGCTGGCTTGTCTTCGATTGCAATCCCTGCTCGCACTTTTGATGCCTCTCTGGGATCACCGGCAGCTCTGCACTACCACTGCGGATGCTGTCAGCGGTTCACTTTCTTTTTTCTGTTCTGCCACTCCAGCTGCGTTTCCAGACCAAGGAGGCTTCCCCGCCTGAGGAATTTCAACGGCCCACCTTCTCCTAGGCTCCACGGGTCACCAAGGGTGTCTGCCTGCGTCCTGCCGTTGCTGCAGGACCCACTGTTTTGAACCCAGTTTCCACTCCTAGAGTGATAACAAGGGTCTCCTATTTCAGGGAGACTTTCCTCCTGAAAATGCAATCTGTGGAAATGAAAATATCACTAGACCGGGGATTCAGATGAAAAGGCAGGAGGTAACATGGACAGACCCTAGGAAGAAGACAAGGACAAGGTTTAGACAATCATGTCAATATACCAACCCCTTAACATTACACCTGTCCTAATGTGTTTTTTCCTTCCTGTGTGTAGTTTGTCCAGCAATGAACCTAATGTTATTTAGAGTCCAGAGACCAGAAAACGACCAGCGCTTGTAGCCAATGTCGCAATAATGTCCAGGAAGTCCAATGAATCCAAAGAAGGCAAGCACCACTAACCTGAATGGCACGAGGGAGCAGTCCCTAACCATAGACCTGGAAAACGCAAGGGCCCTAATCCTGAATGCCAGGAGGACGTACTAAGGAGAAGAGAAGGAATAGATAAAGTCCAGCGACTCCACGGAAAAAACAGCAGCAAAAACCACCAAATCTAAGAAAGGGTAATCCAAAAACACCAAATATCCAATAAGCAAGCAGGAAGTAAAAAACCAGTACATCAAATCAGTTCGTAAGCAACAAATCCGACAGGGGCAAAGAAGCAGCAGTGTCTAGAACAATGTGAGCCAAGAGATCAAAGAGCAAGAATCAGCAGGGCACTGCTCCCAGGAAACGAGCACTCAAAAGCAGGAAAAAAACAACGTGCAACGAACTGCAAGGCAGTCTAGGAGCACCGGATCATCTGCTATTCAGGGCATTCAATGTCTGAGTGAGTACACTGTGTTTCCTGGTTGGCACCATCATGCAACGTGGAACGGCATCGTGTGACGAACGCCTGTAGCCATCGGGATGCCGGGAGATGTAGTTTTCCCTTCACTCTGCATACCTTCTGCTGTGCAAGCTTCCACAGAAGCCGTCAGCATTGGAGTGCAACTAAATGTAGCCGCCACTGTGGTGAGACCCTGACACCCACCACGGCTGCCACCTCATGAGCAGGGTCCCCTGCTGGTCTCTCCCACGCAGGCCTCCCTGTTCTAGCCTTTGTTACTCTCTTGGTCTCCTCTTATACACCTACAACCCCTTGACAGGTTGCAGGTGTGGACTTGCCTGACCATAGTTAGAGGGACATGCCTGACCTTCACAGCACTCTGCAGGCATCTCCTTCATCCCAATACTAGAGTGGTGAAAGGAGTTGCTGGTGTTGACTACTCTTAGTCGCTGTTTCCTCATCTCTGTATCTTCAGAGAAAATATATGGTAAGTTGAGGGGAGATGTTTGACATTATCTCATAAAGGCTAGGTGAGGGTTGGGTTGGTCTTCAATAGGGTAAGGGGGATACCATGCCTCGCCTGTGGGTACCCCACTCCCAATCCCCAAGGACCCTCCACCCAGTTCATTCTCTCTCGCTTCTCCACGCCCAGGGTCAGGATCCAAAAGCAATGGCCTTTCTATGGCCACCTGAGAAGATGATCCAGCGGGGAGAAGGAGTGAGGATACCCTCAGGTTTCTCACAATACAGATTTGTTGTTACGGTACTTGCATCCTCCACAGCTGCAATGCATTGTTAAGCTAGCAAGCTGTCAGGTGATGTTAGTGGGAAATAGGGTATATTGGAAAGGATATCCAATAGGTGTTACGCTCTAGGGTATGATTCTCTTCATGCAAATAACAGTTGTCTTGAGTTGACAGTGTTGCCTTTTGTAGATGTTCATTGTGTTTTACAGACAAAAACAATAAGGCATTTTGTCTTTTGGCCGGCAGAAAGTAAGTGTATGGTAATATTGCGTATCGATCTTGAACTGAAGTGGGCTGAAACGATTCCTCAAAGGTTTACAAAATTGTTAGAACTATTGCCACAGTTGGAGCAATTTAATAGAGTCTAAACGGAGTTGCATGTTTTAGAGAAGCAAGCGTTTGAAGTAGAACATCGATCTATCACTCTGTACACCCCCTCTCATGTGATTTGTTAGACTGTTGAAATTATCAAGGAAAGACCTTTCATTACCACCACTCTGCATCTGATATTATTCTGTGCTTTCTTAGCAGGAGTAATTCTATGTTGCTGTAGGTTCCCAAAATAGAAGGGACTGCAATACTATAAATACATCCTGCACAGAAGTTAAATATGGAAATGTACTATTTCACAGTGATGTTTAACAATGTGTATTATGAACCAAACAAGTTACAATGAAAAGTGAATGAACTGATGAACATGGAAATTTAGATTCTATGGCAAGACAGGAGGCTCCCATTATGCATTACAATCTTTACTCTGAAACCACAGCAGCAAAGAAAAACTTTTACAAACAAAAAAGTTTCAATAACAGAACTAAATAGAGTTCAATGCCAATGTATGGGAAACTCCCCAATCCATCATGGAGGACAGGTCATGCCCTGCCAAGAACCAATGAGCAGGGACCCTCTTCTATATAAGTCCTTTACTCTAAAACCAACTTCTCTTTCTTTGCTGCTGACACCACAGCTAAGTCACTCTTTTGGTTCCTTTGCATGTGTTGCCTTTATTGGTTGCTGTAATACTTTGTGTCAATCGTATTACACAGTATTTCTCTTGTCAAAGTAAGCGTTCACTTTGGGAATGTGTGTTTTTACTTTACATGGCATTTGGTGTCAATGAGGAATTTGTGTTGATTTATAGTGTCCTGTTACGCTACACCCCTTTCCCTTCAGGGCTCCTTATCTTAGACCTGCTGTGAGAGCCTTGCTCAGGCTGTCGTGTGAGGGCCTTGTTGTTTGTGTCCATTCGAAATTCCTTTCAGCTACTCATGCAGACCTGCCCCGTTCGGCCTGCGTGTTGCTTTGTTTATTTTTTCCTTTGCCTCATTAGCCGTGACGCAGCCTTCTAAGAAGCTTTTGCTTCAGGTCCGCCTGCGGCACGGCAGATTAACCCTTTATGACACGCTGCTCGCGTGGGGGTTTCATTACATTTGCAGCCTTTTTATGCCCTGAATTGCTCAAGCTGCTTGCGAGCAGGGTTTGTTATAGCCTAATGTGTTCACGCTGCTCGCGTGGATTCCATGTTATTAAGGCACCTTTTTCTAAAATTCTCACTCTGCTTGCATGGGTTTGCCAGGCATTAATGCATTTATGGCCTCTGTTTTTTTCCCTTATGCTTCTAGTGTGTGTCTTCCTGCTTGGTTTAGGCGCTGCCTGTCTTCTTCTGAGAACTTAGTTCTCGGGTGCTGCTAGGGTGAACACACCTGTTGGGTGTGTTCTATTTTATTACAGGGTATAATATGTTTTAATTTATTTTAATTTATTTTGTTTTATGTTATTGATTAATATGTTTTATTTTTTCCGCCCACCCCTGCCCCAGGTGCAAGCCTTTTAGAAGCTGTTGCTTCAGGTGTTGCACACGGGGGCGAGCCTGAGGATTTATAATATTATAGCATTTTTTCTGGGAAATATTGACACACCTGGTTCACCTTGCTATAGGCATATCACGGCCGGCTCGTCTTCAGGCTTAGCCTGATTTATAGGGCGAGGTTACCCCTCATGTGCTGCTGAGGGCCACACCCTGCTAGGGTGAGCTTCTTGATTGTGCGCTTGCGCATTTTGTTTTTCTCTGTGGCAGCGATAATATGAGCCGTGTTTTAAGAGTTTAACCTTTACCTGTTGGGTTTGCGATTATTACATACAAATAAAGATTACATTTGATTTTTTCTTCTAACAAAAGTGAGATTTTAGGGAAAAGTTTGTTTTAGGCCTGTAAAGGGTTTCCCCTGCCTAGCCAACCATTGGTACATTTTTTAGACCTACAAAAGGAGTTCTCTGACTCTCATCCTGAGTTAGTGTATCCAATACAGGTACAGGACAACTAAGTCCTCCCCTTTCCCCCTGCTCCCCCGCACCCTCCATGGTAAGTGTAAAGTGAATAGGAGAAGTACGGACTGTTCCTCCTTGGATCTGGTAGTTGCCTCCCGCAATCCCTTTGTTCTTCTACTTATAGCCCAGTCTGGGATTAGCCTCCAGTAGGGCACAAGAGCTATTAGACCCCATTTTTTCTCCATAAAATGGGTCAATTTCTTCTTGTTGGGGGGGTATACAATATTTCATCTTTCGTTCTTAAAGGTAGTTTTTGTCTCCAAGTTTTGGTCCCGTACAAAGTGACAGACCCCAAGTTAAAGGGGGTATATAGGTACTTGAGGAGTGTCAAGGAGAGTTTTTAGACATGTTGGCTCAGGTCACCCAGACTTCGGATTGGCTGTTTGCCTGTTGTTGTTGTTGTACAGGTACTGCAGGGCTGGATTTTGGGTAAATATTTGCCTGCACGGCATCACTAGCGACATTTCCGGAGGATGGCGTAGGTTCCTTCTCATATATCTCCATCCCAAATTGTCATTAGGGAGGACTACTGTTTAAGACCTTTGCCCCTCAGGGGAATAGAGCACGCTCCTTTGGCTGTTTCTTCTAGGGCTCTAACCATTCCAGGCAAGGCGCATCAGGGGGTGCGCACATTTACTCCTCTGCTCGAGGGGCATAAACCCAGTTTTACCCTTGTAAGGGTTGTGGCTCCATTAGGGAGGTCATACCGGTGAGGGTGCTGCTAGGCCTAGTTTACCTCCAGTAGGTTCACATTTAGATTTTCGGGGGTTGCAGTGAATAAAAAGGGGGTCATTTTCATTTTCCTCCTTGCCTCTCCCCTTAGTGTCTGATAATGTCAAGCAGGATTAATAGTGGTGGAGGTCAGTGACCTCTTGTTCGAAGGAAAGGTGGTACCTGCATCCTTCACAGTTTGAGCACAATAGATACGGTCCCATTGCCTGAAGGGGGGTGATTTTTTCAACTGATTATTATCTTACAAGTTCTAGCTTCTATTCGTAGTCTTTCATCACTACAAAATGGAAGAGATTCATCTGCTCGTTGACTCCCTTCTCCTGGCAGATTGTATGATCAAGTTAGACCTCAAGGATGAGTGCCGGACGGTTCCTGTTTCTCCTCTTTGTCAAGAGTTTTTTGTCTCAGCTCCATTGTGGAGCTTGCACTGGCCAATGTCCTTCCCTTTGGTTTGCCCATTTTTTCCATGCTTCACAGAGTTAATGGAAAGGGTGCTAGCTCGCATTAGGTCCTAGGGGTTTTGGATAGTATCTCTTTGACATTCTTTCTTGGTTTTAACTTCTAGGTCTCAGTCTACTTAGAATATGGTGGAGTTAGCGGTGTCCCTTCTACAATCATGGGGTTGGTTTTTTGTTATAAATACAAGAGATTAAGCTCCATATCTTTATCCTTCGGAAGACAGACTCTCCTTCGTAAGGAAGTAATCACTTCCCCTTGAAAGGGAGATTTTCACTCTGATGGCTAACCTGGATAGGCAGATGGTCAGTTCCATCTGAGTCATCATTCCAAACATCTTCGCAAGAATCAGTTTTTCCTCACCGTTAGGTTCCTGCTCCCCGAAGTCACATTGGAGCTCCTTCAGTAGCTCAGGCTTATGAGTGCCTGGAATGGCACTGCTCTTTTTTCCTTTCCCTCTTTGAGTGTCTTCCGGGGTCAGATACCAGCAGACTGGATTTAGGGGGCCAGGATAGGAGGTTTTCACAGGAAGAGGTGGCCCACTTTAGTGAAGAAGCTGCATGTCAGTCTTCTGGAGTTGTTAGCAAGCTCTTTTGCAGTCAAGAGCCTTTCTCTAGGATCAGTGCCAGACATCTCCAGGACAGGAGCAACATATTGTTAGACATGACTCTCTCTTTGCCAAGATCTTGTACTTTTGGGTTCCGATTTAGTGGTTCTCTTTCCCTTGTGCCGTCTATGCTAGGGTTCCTGGCTCTACAGGTAGATTATGAATACCAGTGCACTCCTTTCAGACTATTTCCTCCAGGACTGGTCGGTTCCTTTTTGGTATGTGTTTTCCTCTTTTGCCATGATAGCAAGAGTTTCTGGTTCAGCCCCTAGCCCTATAGGTATTGTCGGTGGATATTACTAGTATCGTCCCTCTCCACCTGTGGCCTATCTCTGTAGCGACATTCTCATATGAGCGGGTCCTTCAGGGACTCCTCTAATATTTATTAGAATGTTTTTCATCTTCCTGGTGCTTCCGAGGGCTTTCGCAGGACTCTATCTGTGTAATAAAGGACTTCGGGGCAGCCTTTAATAAGTCAGGGCACCTTTCAGCTTGCAGCCGCTGGGTTAGCAGGTGTGTGGCTCAATTTTTCAGTTCTGTTTCTCCCTTGCAGTAGAAATAGGTATCTTCTAGTGGAGCTGTTTAGAAAGAGTAACATTACATGTCGATGAAGGCATTAACTGCCACTATCTCAATGTGACATGGGGTCATTAAAGGGGTAAACAGTGGATAAGCAGTGCTAGGTCTGCAGAGCCTTCAAGGTCCTTTGGCATTGATGGCCCACCTAAGCTAGGTGTTTTTTCTTCTAGGGGACGTTTACATCATATGGGATTAGTGTGTTTTGTTTCTATGGGAAGGTTGTCTGGGCTACAACTGTTTTTCCAAGTTTTCCAGGTGGTTTATTTCTTCCTGTTAAAATGTTTTTTCCAAAATAAGTCCATTAGATAGGGACAGTTTAATGTCCTCCTCGATGGGGAGGGTCATTTTTCTGTATTGCCAGAAGGGATAGCGTGGGGTTTCCTCCTTCCATTACCCAAGTTTCCAGAACATTTTTATGTATGAGTTTTTTTTTAAAGCATTTTAGAATGTTTCATTGCAATAAAGAGGCTCTTAGTCTCCTAATACCTCTCAGCTGCTTTCCTTGCGGAACACTTTTGCGGGGTCTTTTGCCCCTTTGACCAAATGGATTAAGTAAGTTATGTTAATGTTAATGTTAATGTTAAAGGACATTTGTACCGCACACTATCACCACCATAGTGGTCCCTTGGCGCTCTGGCAGCTCTGAAAGAGGAGGGGAGGTTGAGTTAGTGGGAGGAAGCAGGAAAAGTGCAAGAGAGCAGTGATGTGCTGTTGGCGGCCTCAGCCCGGTGGGTCCGTTGGCTGGGCCTGGGGTGTTTGCGGCCGGTAGTCGTCGTGTACTGTTGTGCAAGGCTATGTGTGTTTTTGTTTTGTTGTTGCAATATAGTGAAGTTTGTGCGGTTTGTTGTGCTGTAGGTTTTGGTTGTGTTTGGTTTGGAGTTTGAGAGGTGTATGCAGAAAGGGAAAATTGTTAGTAGGGTTAGTTAATTTGCATCTCTATCCTGAATTGAAGCGCTCGGCTTGCATATTCTCCCCTTTTGCGGCTCTGTCCTGATCTGGGTCTGACTGGCATAAAGGTTCCATACTCCTCCAGTCCTCGCCTTTAACATGCTTTCTCATGGCTCCCCTTATCCTCCATTTAAACTCTGGTGACCAGTGCATCGGCTAATGACAACCTCTCAGGTAGTGGGGAGATTGCCAATGTCTCGATAATTCGTTATGAGGAAAGAGGGAGTTAATTACCCCTTTTGGTTCTTCAGTTAATGATACTATGGTGGTTAGGACGTTCTTCTGTGGTGGGAAATATTATCAAAGCAGCTGATTGGTCCTGGGAATAATCATGGGAATAGTTTATTTAATCACAAGTATTTGTCATGTTGTAATTAATGTGATGCAAGGGCTTCAAACTTGCATAATAGCAGCCTCTTGTCTTGCCATAGAATGACTAATCCCACTCACTAGCGTGAGAAGGGGGTTTAGATTGTATTAAAGACAAGGAGGAGAGTATTATCCCACCCACCCTTGATGGGATATGATATAGCATTTATAACGTGCCTATACACGGGTGTTTCAAGTGAGAACATATTTTGGTTTGTTGTTCTTCCCACCCACCTACCCACCCTTCTTTGGTTTGTTATTATTCCCAACCACCCACCCTTCTTTGTTTGTTATTATTACAGCTTCGAGCTGAGAGGTTCTGTTCAGGAACATGAGTCATAGCTATAAGTGGTGGAGAGTGCGTTATCCGGGAGCTTCGCTGGATTTTGTGTCCATACTTTATCATCTAGTCTGTGCAGTGGACGTCTGATTTAAGACAGCTACAGAAAGAGGAGATGGTTTTGGAGTAAAGGACTTATATAGAAGAGGGTCCCTGCTCATTGGTTCTTGGCAGGACATGACCTGTCCTCCATGATGGATTGGGGAGTTTCCCATACATTGTCATTGAACTCTATTTAGTTCTGTTATTGAAACTTTTCTGTTTGTAAAATGTTTTCTTTGTTGCTGTGGTTTCAGAGTAAAGATTGTAATGCATAATACTCGCCTCCTTGTCTTTAATAGAATCTAAACCGCCTTCTCACGCTGGTGAGGGGGATTAGTCATTGTAATTTAGGTGAGTATTAGAGTCCTCTCTGTGTTGTCCCAGCTCCCATGAAACCCAACTTTTTGCAACAGGGTTAGGGTCTAAAATTATTTTAAATAAAGTTGCTTTTACTTGTTTTGGGTTGAACTAAGATACAAAAGAGGGGAGTTGTTGGGGGAAAACAACAGGAAAATGAATAAACAAATGTTGATGAAGTTAAATGAAATTACTGATGAACAATATGGACAAACAGAATAAAGGTTTGCCACATCCCTTTTACGTCACAGACCTTTTAAACATTGACTTTACCACCACTTGTTTCCCATGGGCCTGATTTAGTATGCATGCTGGGATTTACTGAAAAGTGCTGGTCAGCTAGAATGTATGCTAAGGCCGAAAGAACTCGCCTGATGGCCTCAACCAACCTAAATTACAACAGACAATGGGACTGCTCATGAGTGAACTAGAGTCATGATGGGGGTGGATGCCCAATGCCCCTCATCTGGAATCGGTACACCGGAAGTCATCATATTATGTGGGCACTGGAAGCAGACACCAAAAAGGAACTGTAAAGTCATGAAAGAGTTTATTGTATTTGGTGGAAGGTGGGATGAGTTTGCTGGAAGGCCGAGTGAATGCTTCTAGAATGTTCTTAGGTTTCAATTCTATCAGGTGATAAGTGATCTTTGTTTTAAAATCTTTTATTTACATATTAACCGAACATTAGACGATAACATACATTGCATTATACAAAAGATAAAGCTAAGAAAAAAAGAAGAAAAAAGATTTTAAAAAATATTTTTTTATAATATACATATGTTCAAGAACTAGTACATACTCAAGAAAACATCCCAGACCTTTGAATGTAAATTTAATTTCCCCAACCTTCTGTAAATAACCTTTCCCATACTCGCCAAGCAATTCATTTCTTCAATCCAGTCCTCAGAATTTGGCAGAATTTGGGATTCCCAACCCCTCAAAATAAGTTTTTTGCAGCGCCCGTGAATAAAAACTTTTTCCCCGATAAAGAAAGGTCTTCAGGTAAATCATGACTTCCTAAAACCATTGTTCTGAAATCCAAATCAATATTTTGATTCAGGACACGTAGACACGTAGTACATACATCTTGCCAAAAACCCCAGACTCCAACACAATCCCAGAGCAAATGTTCCATACTGCCCACCTCGTTTCCGCAACACCAGCAAACATCAGAATCCAACATACCCCTCCTTTTAAGTCTTTCTGGGCACCAGTAAACCCTGTTGAGAATTTTAATTTTAATTTGTCTTGAGCGTTCACTCAAACTGATCGAGCAAAGCTTCACATTTGCAAACATCTCAAGCCACACACCAGAAGTGATTTCACATCCCAATCTTCTACTCCATTCATTCATTAGATCTGAATTCTCTTTATAATTTGCCACAATTTGATGATACACCCTGCTAGCGACAGATTGTTTGCCCACAACTTTATCTGTAGTGAATAGTTCCAAACTTACAATCCCATTCCAATCAACCTCTCCAATACATCTTTTCAATTTCCTGTAATCTGCAACAGAAAAATCATCAATACTATATTTTGCGTGCAACTCTTCAAAGTTAATCCATTTCTCATCCTTGTAAATGTCACTAATCCAATTAATTCCACCAAGAAACCACTCCAGCCATAACAAAGTCTTGCCACTGTCCGTAATAGCTGGATTCAACCAGATAGAGGCATCAGGCGACTTGAGAGCCACCGAGCCACACATGTCATATATATTTTTCCACACATCCCTTAGGAATTCAGTCATGGGAAATCTCTTACCATGTCTATTGATCGTTGTAAGAACCGCCCTTAGGGCAAGATGGCCCATCAAGCTTGCCTCAGCCACAGCCCATTTACCAGGGGAATCCCCAAGAAAAGGAAGGAAAAATTGGCATGAGAACACCAAATTATATGCCTTAAAATTTGGCACCCAGAGACCCTCTTCTCAGTAGGCAGTTGGAGCTTCCACAACTTACGTTTCGGAGGCTTCCCATCACAAATGAAAGATTGTAATAGGCCGTCAATCAATCTCCAATAATATTGACTTATTTTCATGGGAATCATACTCAACATGTAATTGACATTTGGCGCGGTATTCATCTTCAAAGCATTCACCTTGCCCCACAGTGATAAATGCATCACAGACCACATCTGGGTACTCAATTTCAGTTGCCTGCAGACCTCCCCCATATTTTCCTCCACCATATCACCAACAACCGGAGTTAACCAAACACCCAAATATTTTATTTTATTCACGCACCATTGAAATCCATAGTTAGTCACCAAAGATTTATCACAACGTGGAGTAACTGGCATAACGTCAGACTTTGATCAATTGGTTTTATACCCAGCCACTTCATGAAATCGATCAAGTGTATCAGTGCTGGCAATGACACTTCCAGATCCCGTAATACCAGCAAAAGACCATCTGCATAAAACCATATTATTTGCTCAACTCCTCTAAAGGATACACCTTTTAAGCTCAAATCACATCGCAAAGCAATAGCAAGAGGCGCAATGGCCAATACAATTAACAATGGCGAGAGTGGGCAGCCTTGCCTAGTACCTCTCTGTAAGCTAAAAGATTCTGATGACAAACCATTTGTCTTAACATCTGCTGTGGGATGGGCATACAAAAGGACAACCCACAAAATATATTCATCTCCTAAATTCATTGCACGTAAGACCGAAAACAAATATTGCCAATATACTCGGTCAAGCCTCTTTTCAGCGTCAAGAGAGAATACCGCTACATCCTCATCAGAATCCCGGGCTTGCGACAAAGTCATCAACATATTCCGGATGTTGTGTTACGCTCACCTGGCTCCCACAGAGGCGTCGATCTGAACTGGACAGCTGTGGTCTCCACCAATGTGACGCGTAGGGCCGAGATGACGGACTGGACTGGCCCACCTAGCTTGGTTTGCTTGGCCCGTAGGAATATTCTTCTGTAAATGGAGAAAGGGAATTAACCACCCGTGGGGTTGAGCATAAATCCCCCCACCCCCGCTGTTCTCCCCACAGATCACCTTTGATGTCCCCTCTTATAGTCTCACCTGATGGTTTGAAAAGATGAGCTCTCCATCCTGCATTGAGCGCAGGGGCGTGTTGATAACCAGTTGCTTCACTGGCTCGAAGGAATTGGTGAGTTCCAGAACAATATTGACTCCGAAAAGTATGTAGTTCGTAAGAGTTCACATGTCTGACTTTCACTCTTGTCCGATTCCTTGCAGTTTGCAGCTTGACCCCAGCGAAGAGTTCCTCGTGGTAGCTGACGAAGTTCAGGTAAGGGTTTGGCTTATCCTACACAGTTCAATAAAATAAGGCCAGAATGTAACCTGTGGCTTGCTCCCTTATTCAGGTGTGGAGAGAAAATATGAAGTTCAGGGAATAACGTCTCCGGCGGTAAAATTAGGTAAGTCTATTGTGGTGAGAAGAGTTCTCCTTGTTTGTCCCTTCGTCTCACCTTGTTGTCCTTTTGTTCCCCTTAGGGGCCGGGGTACGGCGAGGATGCAATGGAGACTGCACCGACCCGTGAAGAGGAATAGTACCCCTGGCGGTAATCAGGTAAGTCTATGGGGGTAGTTACTATTGCCTCTGTTTATTCCCTTGGCTCACCTTGCTGTTCTTGTCTTTCCCTTAGGTGCCAGAGTGCGGCGGGAAAGTGTAGAAGGATGCGGTGGATCGTGAGGATGCTGCGAAGGCCGGTGAGTTCAGCACGGCGCTGCAGCAGGCGAGGCAGCACGCGTAAAATGCTTCTGTCTTCGAGCTCGAAGGCGCGGTGGATCCGGAATTCAGGTAAGGATCGAAGGTTTTGCTCTTATTCTAACCTCTTCTCCTTCTGTTCCTCCCTTTTTCTAGGAGCTGCAGACTCGAGGCGGGCGTGGCAGAAGACTGGATGCAGGCTTGCAGACACGGTGAGTGTTACGCTGCTGGATGCAGTATAACGCGAAGCGTGTGCTGCTCTTCGGGCGTGGTTTAAATAGCCTCCAAAGTAGTCCCAGGTAAGTTTTCCTCCCCAGCCCCACCCGAGTAAAAAATAGTTCCTAGGTAAAATAGTCCCTTCCAAGCCTCCTTTGGCTTTGAGCTCTGCAGCATGGTCTGCATCAGGTAAGCTTGCAGCATGGTCTGCGTCAGGTAAGTTCTACTCTATGAGCCTGGCACCTGTGGCACCAGGACTGACTCTCCATATGAGTGGTGGGAAGGACCGCACCCAAACAGCCCCTAGCAGGTTTTTTTTGGGCTTGCTCAAAATAACTTGATGCCTGCTTCCGGGGTTGCTAGACCTGGTCTGGTTCCCCGGGGGTAGGCATCATGACATGTTGCTAGAAGTTCTACGATCTTTAACAAAGCCTGATTGATCTGTGTGTACAAGTTTTTGCATCAAGTGTTCAATATGTAATGCAAGTACTTTAGCTAGGATTTTATTGTCAGTATTTATCAAACTTATCGGGCAGTAACTAGAGAAGGTAGATTACTGTCTTTACCCTTTTTCAGAAAGACTGATATAGTAGCATGGGTTCTAGTTACCGGTAACAAACCTACTTCCTTAGATTCAATGTACAGATCTCTCAAAAGCCCTAATGCCGCCTCTGGTAGAATCTTGTAAAATTTGACCGGTAATCCATCAGGCCCAGGTGTCTTCCCAGCATTCAATTTGCTAATGGCAAACCTGATCTCATCAGTAGTCACTACCCTGTTAAGATCATCCCTTTCTTTATTTGTAATTTTTGGAACATCCAGGTTGTCTAAGAAATGTTCACCAAGACCTGTAATACCTGACTCCTTCTTGTATAGAGCCGTATAGAATTCCTTGAAAACCGTATTAATCTCACAAGGACTAAAAGTGGCCACTCCATTCCCTCCCATTATTGAAGTTATAGCCCCTTCTGAGAGCTGTTGTCTTAGCCTGTAGGCAAGCCACCTGTCACACTTTTCTCCCCGTTCGAAGTATGCACATTTGATCCTATATTCTCTTTCAACTCTCGCTCTTAAAATATCATTCATTTCCTTCTTCAATTTTTTTAATTCCCTTTTTTTATCAGTGTCATTTGGATTACACACCAGGTCACTTGTTACCTCAACAATATGAGCATCAGTTTCAGATCACACTTTATCCAATTTCTTTCTTTTGCTACTGGATAAACCCAAAACAAGACCCCTCATATTACATTTGAACGCCTCCCATGTAATTTTCTTGCTGAGTTCATCCGATTGATTCTCTATCACAAAATATTCAGCCTCAGTCCTAATCTTCTCTAATAAATCCTCATCATACAAAGGTGACGAATGATCTATAAAGGTAATATAAAGGTAATGGCTCTGTTATCACCTGAAATTGAAGATTGCACCTGGTTTTTCTGACAGTACAACTGTTCATGTTATGATTACTATTTTGTTTTATTTTTATTATTATGTTGTTTTAATTGTAAGGGACATTTTCAGCCATTTTAGGTCATTACTGTTTACATAAAGAAAATCACTGACAGAGAGGTTTGAACCCAGCTCAAAATGGGGGGGTCCTTTTTTAGCTTTCGGTGCAGTAGGTATTGTGATATGTTGGGCATGGCCAGAAAAGTAGATCTCAAATGTTGGGTATGGCAAAAACCTTATGCCTGGGCAATATGGTTTGTGTTAAGCGTCACACTGTGAAGCTAGTGGCAAGATGCAATTGGTTTGCTTTTTTAAGTTCTGGCATATAAATGTGTTGGCGGTGGATCGCAGCTACAAAGTATAATTTCTCAGCAAAGTGTACGTTGCATGTTGGATGATATTGCAAATTCCCTTGACAAATGCTATATGTGCAGATATTTGGCATGCCCTTCCCCAGTTACACACACGCATACACACAAATGTGTAATTAATAAGAGCTTTAAATAACTGTGTGCTTCAATTGCCCTATTCATATCTCTGAAGTTGTCCCATGAATAAACCACACAGTTCAGTTCCTTCTCTTTTCATTCTGTTTTTTTATAGTTTTGCTTTTCAAAGGTCTAAATGCAGGACTACAATTTCCAAAATGAATTGTAAAACCCTGAAGTGAATGAGCTATCACACATATTATGGGCCAAATGACGAGATCTGCCATAATATCATGCCCTTCCCCCTTTACACTCAATGTATTCCCCAGTAATGTTTACAGCATGTGTCCACAACCTTTGGCTCTCCATATGTATTGGGTCACAGTTCCCATCAGCCCAGAATATAGTGTTTGCATCCCGTTGCAAGGGCTGGAACCGGGGGGAGGGCGGGTAACTGCCCGGGAGCCCTCGTTATAGGCCAGAGCTTATAAGGGCCTATAACGAGGGAACCGGAACGTGACCCCCCGTTCCAGCCCTTGGAACGGAGTACTAATGTCATTAGCACGCTGGATTACCAAACGAGTCCTCACTTCTTTTCCCCCTGGACCCTCCTCTCAGGTGGCCATGGAAAGGCCATCGCTTTTGGATCCTGACCCTGGGGGTGGATATGTGAGGGAGGATCACCTGGGTTGAGGGAACTTGGGACTGGGGAGAGGACGTCCTGAGGTGAGACATGGTATTCCCCTTTGCCTTTTCACAATTAACCCCCTAGCCCTCACGACTTTGTAGGCTATTGACAGCCCTTTCCATTTTCCTCCCTCCAAATTGTCCCTCAGAAACATCATCTCAATACTGGGGCTAGGAAGAGACCAACTAGGAAGACACATCATTTAATTGATACAAATACATATCAAAGACAGAACAGAGATATACATACTTCTTTTATTAAATCAAACATTCCCAAACACCACTCTGGTACTGAGACAAAGAAGGGGGCTACGGAGGTATACAGGTGGAACAACCAGGCATGTCCACCTAATGAATTCTGCCACAGTCAGACAAATAGATTTAATGACCCACACATGGCGTCATTTAACACTCCCAATAGATATAAAGCTGGCTGAAAGACAGGAAGGGGGGCTGGAGAGAAGGGAGCTGCAGACCCAGGTGCCGGGAGCTGTGGTAGGCAAGAGAAACGCAGAGGATGGCCCTGAGTGGCTCCACGCAGCAGGGGCTGTGGAACTCCCATGAACCCCAGCTGCCGCGGGAAAGCAGGAGAGTTCTCTGTGGTGACCGCAAGGGAGAGGCAAAGCGTGGGGAAGCCGGAAAGCTGAAGGAGCGTTGAGAGGCCCATCATGAAGGACACCAAGGTGAAGGGAGCTGCCGTGTTCGACCGGTGAGTGTAAACCAGGGAAGCTCTGTTAC
This sequence comes from Ambystoma mexicanum, assembly GCF_040938575.1. NCBI lineage: Eukaryota > Metazoa > Chordata > Amphibia > Caudata > Ambystomatidae > Ambystoma > Ambystoma mexicanum. The sequence goes on along the minus strand of NC_090921.1, from coordinate 1,340,358,464 downwards.
CGGGGTGCTCTGGGAACTTGTAACAAAGTCCTGTAAGCGTTTCTGGATGCCGCACAGAGTAAAAAGACAATTGAGCACTCGTGAACGGAGTGAAAGAAGAGTGATTCACGTGGCAGATACCACAGAACTTATTGAATGAAACACAAGTATTGTCAAAGTCAAGAGAATACCAAGAAGGGTATGAATCAAGAAACAAAGTAATGGCCCAAAAGCTAAAAGGGCTCCATCAATTGCAGGCTAGGAGGAAGTATGTGTTGGCAAGTGCCAGAGGAATATAGAAAGGTGTAACAAAGTGCATAGGGGCCAACCAAGCCCCAGGCCAGTATCAGAAGAGTGTGACAATGGGGAATCAACAAAACATCACTGGCAAATGGAAGCAGTGGCTATTGTTAATGGAAGCAGTCAAGAAGGGGTTGGTTGTGTGACCTGTAATGGGTGGACCATGTGGTCCGATAACTGCGCCGAGACAGAGAGCCCCTGTGTGGAAAGCCAATGAAAGTATCCATAAAGAAGCTTGCGTTCTTCAACAACCTTTGAAGTCAAGAGACAGAACTGCCTGTGTGAATTGGTTAAGAGTACTGATATCAAAGGAGCTGGGAAGTGTTCCAAAGAACTGTGTTATTTTGAAAGCTGGACGATTTGAACTCTTGGGGAAGGGAATCCTGATATATTGTGAACTGTTTTGAACTTGGGGAAGGGGAAGCTGGGCATAAGCCAAGAGCTGGAAGAAGCTCTGAACTTTCTTTTGAACAGTATTCATTTTTATGATGACATTCCTAAACATTGTATACATTGAGTTGTGAGGGCAAGTATAGGTTTTGGACAGATATTTGATTTGGACTTCCTGACACAGACTATCCTTTGTTTCTTTGGGTAGGAAAATCCAACCTTAGTATAGGGCAAGTTAGGCCTTACGCCATCCTGCTTTTTAAGATAATAAAACTATTGCGAACTAATCTTGAATCTGTTGTCTGTGTCTACTTCATGAGGCCTTCACATATGCTGGAAAAAAAGGATTTTCATTCATTGAACGGGATGCTGCTCAGGTCCTATCAATGAATGAAAATCCTTTTCTAAGATGGCCACCATGGTTGTGGAAGTCCCTCTTCCATTACCATGGTGGCCTGGAAAAGCGAGTGGTAGGGAAGCTGCTGCGGTGGCAATCAGGTACGTGGGACAGGAGATGGGGTTGAGGAATCGTTTTTTTAAAAACAGGAGGGTGGAGGGAAGATGGCGACCTGTGTTGGGGAGGCAGCCTGTGGGCTCCGTGGAACCCGGCTGAGATCAGTGATTTCTGCCCACGATCCGCAGAACCTGATTGGCTGCATCCCCTACCCCGAGTGCTAACAGTCAATGAGGAGGGATAACGTGAGTCATAGAACAAAACATCTGCAGAGCAGCAGGTTGCAGTACTGGTCACATGCTTAAAATTGCACTCTTACTCACCACCCTTGCCTCCGCAGTATGCATAAAAAACAACATATGTTGAGCAACAAGGCAGCAAAATGGCATAAAGGTTCATTATTATCTGATGTGATTTTTGCTGCCTTATAAAATGTGCCTATTTTGACCAGTGTCTTTCAGTTATTTAAATAAAGGATCCATTGATGTATTAACATAAAGAAGCCAGGATTTATTTTGAAATGGGCCTCTTGTTTACTGTGATTGTCAGTGTGTGATTTGTAAACTGTGTGGGCGGGGGCGCAGCACTTCACCCTCAGTGGAGACCTGCTTATGAAATTTAAAAAACCTGAATTTGTAGTTGGAAACAATACGAATTTAATTCTCCTATCATTTGCAAAGGTTCTCGTTTTTGGGCATATCTGAATTGTTCTGTTTTAAAGGTGGAAAGGGCTTGGAGCCTGTGTCCAGCGTCCTGTCTCTGAAGCGGATCATGTGAGGGAAGCTTGCACTGCTGCTGCTTGCTGTGCTGTAGCTCGTCTGCGGCTGGTAAGCCCATATCCATTCTGCATGGCCCTGATGTTCACTGTTTGCAAGTGAATAGCACCTGCACTATCATTGCCCAAGCTCTGCCTGCCTGTTGTATATGAGGTCCCAGCATATCCGAGCCCTGCCCAGGGCTGAAACACTGCCTTATCTGTGAGGGAAGCTTGTCACAGTTCCACTGGCCGGCCTGTGCAATAGCTAGTCGGTGGGCTGGAGAAGCTTGCAGGACTGCTGACTGCACTGTACCCATTCTTCATGGAAGGGAAGCTTGCACTGCCCCTGCTGTGTCCCTTCTATATGTGAGGGAAGCTGGCTTGCTATGCTCTTTCCATCCTGTATATGTTCTGTATGAGAGGCTTGCACTTCCCTGACACACCTCTCCTGCGTGTGAGAGAAGCTTGCACTTTTATGCATGCGAGTAAATCTTGCACCACTCATGCTGTACCTGCTATGTATGCTACAGTAGCTTCCAATGTCTATGCTGTATCTACTCTCACTGTTAGGGAAGCATGACAACCCCACACTGGCCCTGTCTTGCTCTGTCTGGTCTCTGTGTGAGGAAAACGTGCAGTAGTGTTTTCCATGCTGTGTCTGTTCTCCTTTACCGGGAAGCTCTTGCTGCTCGTCCTTTTTAGATGACGTTTGAAAGGGAAGTATGCAGTAACCTGCATATACTGCGCATGTTCTCTACGCAAGGGGTGCGTGCACTGCTTCTAATCATCATGGGACTAGTTTGTGTAATGGAAGGTTGCAGTGCCAAGCCCACAATTTGCCTCTGTGAGGAAACATGTGAAAATATGTGCACTCATCCTGCCATGCAGTGCCAATGGTTGTGAGAAGCTTCTGCCTATCTTGTTCCTCTGCAGTGTGTCAGGAAACCTCGCACTTTTGCTTCCCAAACACTACACCTTTTCTGCTTGTGCGAGGCTTGCACTTGCTACAGTAGCCATGCTGTGCCTGTTCTCGGTGTGAGGGAAGCTTGCTCTACAGTAGCCATGCTGTGGCTATAACCCCTGCATTTGTCCATTTGCACCATTAGCCAATTAGCCATGATTAGCTCATTCCTTCGCTGCACCTTGTTTTCTTACAAGAAAATGGATTGGAATGAGACAGTAGTTTCAAATGGCAAACTTGGGCGCAGTTTTATTTCCACAGCAAAAGAATCACTGCACACATTTTGTGAACTCCAGTCTGTAAGTGTGGCGCTTGCTCTGTGTCCGACATCACCTGCTTCCCCCTATACCTTTGTATAGTGTACATAGTAGGCCCAACTCTCCCAACCCTTTGTGCCTGTGCCTATCCTGCCCATGCAGGTGTCCGTGGGCGGGGAGAGCGCCGTTTCTTTTTGGGGGAAGCTGAGCCCTTGTTGTTACCACCAGACGCCCCTGCCGTTAGCCTCCCAAGAGGCGCTGGTCCGAGAAGAGCGAAGACCCTTCCGGCTTCCTTCTGGCTCATCCGGAGTCTGTCTTTTGTGCTTGGTCGCCCAAACACAGCCTTACACCAGCCTGACCGTCCTGCGACAGCGACGTCCAGGTGTCACCTTCCTTCCATTTCTTTTTGTGGGGTGGGTGGAAAACGAAATCCTTCTTCCACGGCGGGTAGGCAAGTGTCCTACTGCAGGTGCTGGATGCTTCCTGCTGTAGGACCCTGCTCGTTATAAAGGGGCTTACCCCGCCCCTTTCCTTTGTTTGCCCTTCGCGGGCTTTGGGGTGGTTTTGCCGCCGTTCCGCCCCCCCGGACCCTACCCTTACCCAGGGGGAGGGGAGAAAGGTTAGAGGAGGCCCCTGTAGCGGTTACCGGGCCGCCTCCTCCATTTTCTTTGGGTTATTCCAATCGGCAGCTGCATAACCCCTGCATTTGTCCATTTGTACCCATAGCCAATTAGCCATTATTAGCTCATTCTTTTGCTGCACCTTGTTTTCTTACAAGAAAATGAATTGGAATGAGACAGTAGTTTCAAATGGCAAAATTGGCCAAAGTTTTATTTCCACAACAAAAGAATCACTGCACACATTTCGTGAAATCCAGTCTGTAAGTGTGGCGCTTGCTCTGTGTCCGACATCACCTGCTTCCCCCTATACCTTTGTATAGTGTCCATAGTAGGCCCAACTCTCCCAACCCTTTGTGCCTGTGCCTATCCTGCCCATGCAGGTGCCCGTGGGTGGGGAGAGCACCGTTTCTTTTTGGGGGAAGCTGAACCCTTGTTGTTACCACCAGACGCCCCTGCCGTTAGGCTCCCAAGAGGTGCTGGTCTGAGAAGAGCAAAAACCCTTCCGGCTTCCTTCTGGCTCATCCGGAGTCTGTCTTTTGTGCTTGGTCGCCCAAACACTGCCACGCCACTAGGTGGGTTACTGCCCACCGTGGCTCCCCCTTTCCCCTGCTCCTTTTTACAGCTCCAATAATTTAGTACATATGTTCCAGTAGAAAAGTTCCATTCCCATTGCTGACAGATGCACCCCATCCCTTAAAAAATACTCAGGTTTTTTAAGTTGATCAGGCCATGTCTGGTGTGTTGGAAGCCTCTGCCCTTGCAGAACTTTGCCATGGCTCCATTCCGTTTTTTCCTCGATCTTTCAACTGCTGAGTGGTTCTCGGCCCCCCTCCATTCCGCCCTGGGAATCACCTCTGACCACACGATCTCTGTTTCACCCAGTTGTGCTGATATCTCCTGCAATGAGAGCATCATATCCCTTAACAAGACCCCCCTCCCTAAGTTGATCAAGTCGTTCCCACCCAAGTGGATGACCAGCACATCTGCCCTTTGCTGCTTACCCAGCAATTTTTGCAGCAGCCCCTGTAGCTGTGCCCATTTCATCCCTGGCACCCCATGTCACTGGATTCAGAAGTCGCCGGCCGTCAGCTCCTCTTGCTGCGGTGTCCAGCTTGCCTTGGCCCTTGAAATAAATGAATGCCCCACTACTCAAACGATGCGCTTCCTCCTTCTTTGCAAAGCTGGTAATGAGAAGTAGAGGAGATGGCATGTTAAATCACATTTTCTCCGGTCTGATATACCGTTTGAAACACCCTGAAGACCATCTCCCCAATTTCTTGATGTCCTCCGCCCCCAAACCCCCGGGTGCTGCGGAAGTTGCGGCCCCTATCCGGAACGAATGGGTCCCGAACCGACCCTCAGTTAACCCCATTTTTGCCAGAGCCAGCTCCATCACTTTTTGTAACTGGAAGCGGCTCAAGGCGGAGCCGTCCCTATGCAGAAGCAATGGTGCCCCTGCCTTTGACGGCTGCCGTTGCTGGAGAATGTTGGCCAATGCGGCCACATGGCACACTAGGCTCATTTGAATGGTCTGAAGTGTCAGTGCCACCCCCTTCCCCTTTTGGTCGGTCTTTGACCTCCGCACATAAATGACCGCCTGAGTGCTGCTCACTTGCACATCCATTAAATGCAAAAAGCTGTTCCCTTTGCCCCTTTCGTTCTCGGGCAGCAGCTCGCTGACCATGAGTGCCCCAAAGAATACTACTGTGAAGGCAGCAGTAAATAGCACCCTCTCTGCTTCGCAATTACATACTGTGTTAAGGCATTTAATCAAACCATGCAGTTTTATAATATCGATGGGCCGCCTCTCGTCGGGCATCATTACCGCTTGCTTGGCCCAACCTCTCATGGCCAGTCTGATGTAATGCTCCTTGGCGGGGTCCTTTTCACCCCTTTATTTTGGCATAATATGCTATCGCCGCCAAATGATACGTCATCCATGCTCTGGTTTTACCCGTCCTCCAGCACCAGCCCACAAAGGCCTGCACTGCAGCCTCTTTCTGACCCTCTGGTAGCACCTCTCTTTGAAATGTAACAAAACGCTCCCAAAATGCCCGGTAGCTCAAGGAGTTCCCCCCACAACTTAAATGCTATCACAATGAGGAACAGTTCCAACATCTTGATGTCCTTTGTGATTCCTTTCCTGTGCCACCTGGTCGGCCACGCTTTGCCGCACCACCTGTTCCCCAGGATCGCCCCAAAACCGAGGGATCCTGATGAATCAGTGAATAGTTTGAGCCTCTCGCTGCTTGCCCAGTCCTCCCTCCAGATGGAGACCCCGTTTGACTCTGACAGAAATTTTTCCCACATCCGGAGATCCTCTTTCACTTCGGAACCCAACCTGACGTGTTGAGAGGCATGCTGTAGCCCTACAGTCTTCAGTTCTACACTTCTGGCAAACACTTTTCCCGAAGGTATCACTCTCCACGCAAAATTAAGGTTACCCGCCAGTGACTGCAGCTCCCTAAGAGTCGCTTTGCTCTTCCCCTTCAAGCCTTGTATCATGCCCTTCAATTTGTGTACCTTATCCTGAGGGAGCCTGCATTCGCCCTTTACTGAATCTATCTCAATCCCCAAGAATGTCAGAGTGGTGGCTGGACCCACTGTTTTCCCAGGAGCCAGCGGGACCCCCTTGTGTGAGATCAACCCCTGAAACGCCTCCGTGAGTGTCCTGCACTCCTCGGTCCCCTTCTTGCCAATGAACAGAAAATCATCCAGATAATGTAACATTCCAACCTCCTTCATTTTTTCCCTCACCGTGAATTCCAAGAAGGTACTGAATGCTTCGAAATAAGCGCATGAAATGGCACAGCCCATTGGCAAACATTTGTCATAAAAGTACTCCTTGCCCCATTGACTCAATGTCTGATTTACCCAGTAGGGCACCCCTACCTGCTGCTTTCACCATTTGAATAGCATCATCCAGGGAGGCATACTGCACCCTACACAATTCCTCTGGTATGCCGTCATTCACTGATTGGCCCTCTGGGAAGGAGAGGTGGTGGATCAAGCGGAACTGGCCTTCTTCTTTTTTGGGCACCAACCCCAGTGGTGATACCACTAAATTGTCCATGGGAGGGGAAGCGAAGGGGCCCGCCATCCTCCCTAGCTTGATCTCTTTCCCCACTTTCCGCTCCACCACCTCTGGCCTTTCCGGTGCTGACCGTAAGTTAGTTGCCTCCTTAAACCCTTGGTTTGTTGCCCCTGGGATCTTAAAACGCCACCTGAACCCTTGCCACAACAACTTTGCATCAACCTTGTTGTGGTATTTGTTAAGAAAAGGAGTCATGGCAAGGAGGTTAACTGGTGTGGGTAAGTTCCTTTTAATTATAATCATGTTTTTCACAGGTTTGTCAATAATGTCTCTCTTTGTTAATACCTTGCTCTCTCTTCGCCTTTTCTTTAGGTTTGCTGCTGCTCTTGTGTTTTGCTTTGCCTGAAGTGGAGCTGCATGCCCTAGCACTCCCCACCTTGGGTGCCTGAATTTACATGCTTTACCATAGGGGCAATCTCCCTCTGTGAACCTCCAACAATCTTCTCGCTCCCCCTGGTGGGTTGCTGCCTGATAACACCCAGGATGAGGACCCGCAAAAGGAGCCCTTTCCATGCTGCGCATAGCCCCCTCTGCCTCTCCAAACCCGGGACTTCTCCCCTTGCTGCTTGTCCTCGGGTTCCCTGGCAGGAATCATCTTATCAATGTACCCCCGACATCAACTTCATCCCACAACATTGCCGGCCACACTTGCATTTTTAGTCTGAAACCCTGATCATAATCCAGCCAACCTTCACCGCCATATTTCAGGTATAGATCATGAATATATTGTTCATATGCTACCATTGCTAAGGCATCCTGCAGATATTTCTCTTGCATCACTGACATGTACATCCTAAACACTTTGAGCCAGTTGTGAATAGTGTGCTCCACCTTGGAACTTTCCCTATCCCTTTTCTCCTTCTCTTTTTCTGACAATTCCTTCAGACCTCCCCCCAGCGGCACAATCCCCAACAAGTCAAAGATATCCACAAATTCCTTCCTCCACAGCTTCTCCTTGATGGCCCATGGAATGTGCCACACCAGCGAGTTGACTGCTGCTCTCACTGGTGCAAACCCTGGCATCGGCCTTCCATATTGGGTCACCTGCCCCCAGGAACCCCCTGCCCCCAAGTTGGTTGGGCCCACTGGTGGAAGCTGTGCCTGGTTCTCCCCTCCTACATTGGAAGCCCCGGGCCTCTGCCCCCACCACTCCTGTCCCACCAGTGCTCCCTTTGAGGCCATTGGTGCAGGCTGCAGACTGCTGGTCCTCCCCCCTGACATTGAGAGCCCCGGTTGGACCTGTGCTAGGTGAACCGACCGACAAAAATCCCCCAGGTGGAATCCCACCCCTTTGAAGTGGAAGACCATTCTCTCCCACTGGGGACCAGGTCTGAACCATTCCCCCACAGGCCCCCTTGATCCTGAGTCATCCCTTGCTGAAATAATGCACCATTACCATTCCCCATAACACCCAGCATATTGTCATTAGTGCATACATTTGGCACTTGCCCATTTTTGCCCCACACTTGCATGCACTCCATGAACGTACCTTTGACCATCTCAAGGGATGTGGGTCCTCCCACAGCTACATCGACAGGTCTGGTTGCAGGAGTGCTGGGTGGGCCCCCATGGTTCCCTGGAGCCTCAGCAGGTGTAGGAGCCGGTAAGGCTGCATCCCCCTGCGCCCTCCCTTTCCCTCGTGGTTTCTTGGTGGTGTTGTCCTGCTCCTTGCTCGCCCTGGCCTTTGCTGTCATTGTCCTCTTTCTCTTCTTTTCCTGGACCTCTTCCTCTTCTTCCACACCGTATGTTTCTACCTCCACCAGCGTCCCCTCACTGGCGCTGTCCTGAAACATAAGTGGCGGGCTATTCTCCTGGCTGGGCCCTGGTGTTTCCTGTTCAGCCTGCGCCACCATGGAGCTCATCCAGTCGGGTCCGTGCGTTGATGCCGCCAATCTCGCCATCTCCAAAAATGCCTCCAGCTCCATTCTAATGTAGTTCGCAAAAAAGGTCACTTTGCTGCAGCAAGAAAGGTCTGCTTGAGCTCTGGGCTTTTCTTTCCAAAAGTCTGTTGTCCTGCTGATAGCCCTTTGTAGCTTTGTTGTCCACGCACAGGTACTAAACACAAACCAAGGCTCCCGCCGTCTTTCCCCTGATTTCCAGGGTTCCTTGCACACTCCGTGTGCTGCATGCTTTGGCTTCCCTGCCCGGAAGCGTAGGGCAGGGTTTTGCTCTCTCCGCTTTAGACCCTCTATGCGGTCTGGTTGCTCCCTTACTGGCCGCCTCACAACAAATTTCACCCTTGAGCAGCCCGGGTCTTTTGCTTCCTTGCCCGGGAGCCTACGGTGGAGTTTTGCTCTCTCCGCTTTAAACCCTCTATACCGTCTGGTTGCCCCTTTACTGGCCGCCTCACAACAGATTTCACCCTTGAGCAGCCCGGGTCATGTATGAGCAGCAGATCCTCTGGCAGACCTAGCTGCGTGTCCTGGCTGTACCCCCATCACCTGCACTGTACCTTTACTGCTTGCTCACAGGCCCTTCCGCCATCTTCTTCTGCGTCCGTGCTGCCTCTGTTTCACCTCGCAGTAGCCGCGTCGCCCCTGGGCCTTCTCCTGTCCTATGCAGCCGCGCTTCTGGGCTCCAGCCCCTCCTTCCGCTGCTTCCGGGTTTGCGCGCGTTGGCTTACCCGCTCCTGGGCTCCTGCCCCGCCTTCCTCTGCTTCAGCTGCCCTGCTCGACCCGCAGGTATGGTGCCGCTCACCGTGGCCGCTGAAGACGCCTGCTTCCTCTGCCTGACGGGCTCGATCGTCTGCTCCTCGCTACCGCGTGGCCCCAGGCTCCAGCCCCGCAGTCCTGGCAAACCTGCTACGGCACGGCCACTTCCTGGTTCTGTGCTCCGGCTCAGGAAGCACGGCAGTCATTCCGGGTCCTCGCACTCCTTCTCAGCTGGGCAGTCCTTGGGCAGTCCTTCTCGGCTGGGCAGTCCTCAAGTCCTCCCAGCAACGAACTCTAGGACAAACAAAAACCTTCTCCAAATGAAATCCTTCTTCCACTGCGGGTAGGCAGGTGTCCTACTGAAGGTGCTGGATGCCAAACTGCTGTAGGACCCTGCTCGTTATAAAGGTGCTTACCCCGCCCCTTTCCTTTGTTTGCCCTTCGTGGGCTTTGGGGTGCTTTTGGCGCCGTTCCGCCCCCCGCACCGTCCCCTTACCCAGGGGGAAGTGGGGAAGGTTAGAGGAGGCCCCTGCAGCGGTTACCGTGCTGCCTCCTCCATTTTCTTTGTTTTTTATTCCCGTCGTCAGCTGCATTCTCGGTGTGAGGGAAGCTTGCTCTCTATGCTTTCTCTTCTGTGTATGAGAGGAGGGGCCTTCCACAGCTTAGACCTGTTACATACCTCTTCACTTGTATGAAGGAAACATACTGCGTTGTGTTCTATGTAGTCTGTATGTGTCTCTGTGGGATGCATTTGTCTCTCCCAGTGCATGCCCTTGCATGTTTTACTGTGTGTGCCTGTGTTCGTGTGAGTATGTGTATGTCTGTAGAGGTGTGCATAGTGGTCAACCAGTGGATTAAGTGGGATGCTAAATCGAGGGGGGTGGAGGCGCGCTCATTAGGGGGCGGGGCCTATGTATGTGTGGATGTAGGCCACGCCCCCCTAATGAGAGCCCCCTCGTCAATGGGGTTAGGGGGTCTGGTAAAAGTAGGGGAGCTAGGGCGCACTGTCATTACTACCTTTGTTGCTCCCAGCCCTTTGACACCAGTACACCCCAGCTCTCACACGCAGAAGGCAGCACTTTCAGTCAAGACGCAGCGTGATTAAAATCCGCAGGCACCTTGAATTAAAGGGCTCCCTGCTGTATGATCACTCTGTACTCCGAAACCGGAGACGGTCTGGACTGAGGGCCGAGTCTCTCCTTTTATTTCCGAGTAGAGTCATCACGCACCATGAAGCCTCGTTTAAAAGGCTTCAGGCTGTATGATGACTCTTTACTCAGAAACAAAAGCAGAGACTGGGCCCTCCAACCCTCCTCCTGTTTGGGAGTTCAGAGTCATCTGGCAGTCGTGTAGCCGAAGGAAGCCACAGTTACACTGGCTGTCTGCAGATGTTAGTACTTCCGAAGTGCTGACACCTGCAGGCAGTCATGGAACTGCAGCGCTTTGGATACACGGCTGCTCCAGGTGTCATGGCTGGGGCTATTCGGGTCGGGCCCCGGTTCAGGAGCCCTATCTGGACACTGCTGAGGCTTGATTCAGGCTGACCCCCACCCACTTAAAGCCCTGTGGTCAACTGTGTTTAATCCAGCCAAAATGTGAGCAAGATGGTGTGAGAAAATAGAGTTTAATACATGGGGGAAAAGAGATAGTTTACTGGATAGTTTGTCTGCATTGCACAGGTGGTAAAGGGTACGTGATGAAAACTTCATGGCAGGATGTAACGGTTGGGATGGGGAGCAGCAGCAGACAGATTTTTTTTACCTAAACCGGCAAAAGCCACTGCATCGACCCTGGATAACAACCTACAGCAACTTCCAGCAAAACACAAGAGAATGTATGACCAGATATGACCACTCACACAGCTATAGGCGACCGGGTGAATTCCGACAGTGAGCCCAAAGGTTTAGTGAGAGACTTAGTCTAATGGAAGAGTCTAATCCGACAATATTGATCGAGGATAGGAAGTTATTGAACGTGTGAAGATTTGCTAACTATACAGGTTTAAGCGTGTTAATCAAATACCTCCTTTGGCTGCCAAGGATGGTGCCATAGCGATTGAGTGGGTGAGTGAGTGGGTGGCACCACTTGTATAGTGTACACTGCCAAGAGCTCTGGTCAGGGTCAATAACAGAGGGGTTGTTGTACCTACCAAATATTGCGAAAGACCCTTTCCTCATTGCCAACATGTAGTAATGCTCCCATACTATAGTAGGTTTGAGCAAGGTTAATTCAAGCAAGTCGCATCACAAAATCTATGGTCAGTCATAGACACCAAGAAGACCAGCTTTCTACAGTATTTGCCGGCACGTCTGAAAAATAAAGGCGGAATTGTCACTCAACGTAATGATACCTTTGCCAGTCAGCTCATAAGGATGAAAGGCTGAGTCATTCCTGCAGGCATTAAAACCTATTTATCTATCTCTGTTATTTTTTGTATAGCGCCATTTGCCCGTGGGCTTCAAGGCGCTCACATGTACAGAGACAGGTACATTGACCATAAAACAGTGTAGGTCTGGTGTACTCGGTAGAGTTTAAGTTAGATGGCTAGGCAGTCCCTCCATCGAACAACCATTTCTTCAGTGGTTTTTAAAAAAATGGTAGTAGACGTACTGTTCTTGAGGTCAAACGGGAGAGTTTTCCATATACTAGGAGCACAAAAATTGAAGTTGGTTCCACCAATCTTTTTTTAGAGTCAGTCGTGGCTGATACAGCATTTGATTTCCATTAGAGAGAAGGGTTCTTCTCACTGAGGCTTTGTTCATCTTGCTGCTAAGATAATTAGGCATATTTCCTGATAAGCATTTAAACACCAATACTGCGCTTTTAAATTTGATTCTCTGTTCGACGGGAAGCCATTGCAGCTTTCTCCTAGCTGACGAAATCTTGGAACGCTAACTGAATCCAAAAACAGCCTGAACTGCTCCGTTGTGTATTGTTTGCAATTTCTTAATATTGGTTTTAGAGGTGCCCATCAAAAGGCTATTGCAATAATCTAATTTTGCATTTATGATCGCACCGGCAATCATAGCTATATTCTGTTCTGTCAGATATGGGTGACTCTGCCAGAGCAGATTCGAATAAAAGGCACATGTAGATTTCAGGTACGAGGTATGTCTCTTGAACAATAAGTGGGAGTCAAAAAAGACTCCAAGGGTTTTTACGTATTCTGATACTAGAATTTCGTTGTTATTTATTTTAAAGCTAATGTACCGATCATCCAGTATTTTAAACTTTTTGTGGGGTTTCCAATTAATAGCTCAGTTTTCTCTTCGTTTAATGCTAAGGAATTCGCTGCCATCCATTTTTGAATTGCGACGAACACAGCATTTACTTTTTGGACATCAGCTTCATATATTCCTGACAGCTCGAAAACCACCTCAGTGTCGTCGGCGTAGTTGGTAAACCAGACACCCAGTGTTTTAAGCATGTCACACAGGAGCTTTGAGAAGATACTGAAAAGTAGAGGGGATAAACAAGATCCCTGTGGTACACCACATGTTAGGGAAGTTGATTTTGACGAGAAGTTTCCTTTAGCTACTGTAAGTGTGACCTTTGATTTGCAAACTCATCTCTGCAGCCAGCTTTCTTAGGACTATATCAAATGTGTCTTTATTGTGTGATAGATCTAGGCTTGAAAAATTGTCACAATACAGATGTGAACTCCGGAAAAAAGAGTGAATTGATATGTGGGGATGAACGACACAATTAATCAATTTTCAATAAATAATCTACCAACTGTCATAATTCAAGAAAACCTCAGGTGTCCTGGATTAATCCTCGGCTACAGAACCTGAATGGGAAGCCCAAGGCACGTCAACTGGAAAATCCCAATAATGATTAAATCAATCAATCAAAAACAATGTTAAAACAATTCAAAACGAGTTTGTTATATTTTGTTAAATAAAAGGTGTTTAAAGAAAAATAATGTATTTCACAAAACAAATAATCATGTATTTATATATTTACAATAATATCTATACAGTTCATTCAAGCAAAACAATAACCATGAACTAAAATAGGGTAAATACCATCACATCGAAGGAACCAGTAAATTGGTACTTCACATGACTAAAATCAATAATTTGAACACTTAACAAAACTTTGTTGCAATGAAGTTCCTGATATAGTGTATCAACAGTCCTTGCTGAAAAAATATCTGATCCATTATCATATAACTCTTTTCTTCCTATAACAACGCATTTCTGACACAATATCCTTCTTCAGGTGAGACAGAACTGTCTTCCTACAATAACAGATAAAAGTAGAATTAACTGGTTCATTCTCAAGGTTTCAGTTACCCAACCAATTCGAGAATGTATGCACAAGTGACCTTTGTCTTCAGTAAAATCCTATGGCTAAATAAAAGCCCATTCAAATCTAGAGCATATCTTTACTATCCAAATACAGATAAAAGGATATAGGCAGTGCTTTAAGTGGGCCACGGGCCAGCCGTGGCCGGGCTGCAGCAGTTTCCAAAAAGTGGGGCTGAGCTGGGGCTGAGCCGAGGCCCCCCGATCCCACCACAACATTGGTGGGACACATGATCCTGCTCCTGGCTGCGACTGGAGATGCACCCACAATTTACAAGTCAGGCAAGCTGACAGAAAAGTGCCAGCCAGCCACTGCAGTGGCTGGCTGGCACTTCTGTCAGTCACTGTAACTTCCTCTTGTGACCCCACGAGCAAGGGGTCACTGAGAAAGTTACTGTCCTTTTGTTTGCCCGCCCCCTCGCCACGTCCATCAGACGTCTTTGACCCTCAGCGAACCTGGGGACTCTGTGCTAATTTCTATGGGGAGCAGGTGCAAGTGGATCTAGGTCACCTAGCCTAAGCCACGCCCACCTGGTGCCTTCCTGCCTGCCGCGCTTTTTCACCACTTAGCAAGCCCTGCCCACCTGGTGCCTTCCTGCTTGCCGCTCTTTTTCCCTACTTAAGGAGCCCTACAGCCTCTTTTCCTTTGCAGGTGGGGAGCAGGTGCAAGTGGATCTAGGTCACCTGGCCTAAGCCAAGCCCACCTGGTGCCTTCCTGCCTGCCGCTCTTTTTCACCACTTAGCAAGCCCCGCCCACCTGGTGCCTTCCTGCCTGCCGCTCTTTTTCACCACTTAGCAGCCCCGCCCACCTGGTGCCTTCCTGCTTGCCGCTTTTTTTCTCTACTTAAGGAGCCCTCCATCCTCTTTTCCTTTGCATATGGGGAGCAGGTGCTAGTGGATCTAGGTCATCTGGCTTTAAGCCCCGCCCACCTGGTGCCTTCCTGCCTGCCGCTCTTTTTCGCCACTTAGCAAGCCCCGCCCACCGGGTGCCTTCCTGCTTGCTGCTCTTTTTCCCTACTTAAGGAGCCCTCCAGCCTCTTTTCCTTTGCAGATGGGGAGCAGGTGCAAGTGGATCTAGGTCACCTGGCCTAAGCCACGCCCACCTGGTGCCTTCCTGCCTGCCGCTCTTTTTCAACACTTAGCAAGCCCCGCCCACCTGGTACCTTCCTGTTTGTTGCTCTTTTTCCCTACTTAAGGAGCCCTCCAGCCTCTTTTCCTTTGCAGATGGGGAGCAGGTGCAAGTGGATCTAGGTCAGCTGGCCTAAGCCCCGCCCACCTGGTGCCTTCCTGCCTGCCGCTCTTTTTCACCACTTAGCAAAGCCCACCCACCTGGTGCCTTCCTGCCTGCCGCTCTTTTTCACCACTTAGCAAGCCCCGCCCACCTGGTGCATTCCTGCTTGCCGCTCTTTTTCCCTACTCAAGGAGCCCTCCAGCCTCTTTTCTTTTGCAGATGGGGAGCAGGTGCAAGTGGATCTAGGTCACCTGGCCTAAGCCCCGCCCACCTGGTGCCTTCCTGCCTGCTGCTCTTTTTCACCACTTAGCAAGCATCGCCCACCTGGTGCCTTCCTGCCTGCTGCTCTTTTTCACCACTTAGCAAGCTCCGCCCACCTGGTGCCTTCCTGCCTGCCGCTCTTTTTCACCACTTAGCAAGCCCCGCCCACCGGGTGCCTTCCTGCTTGCTGCTCTTTTTCCCTACTTAAGGAGCCCTCCAGCCTCTTTTCTTTGGCAGATGTGGAGCAGGTGCAAGTGGATCTAGGTCACCTCGCCTGAGCACCACCCACCTTCTTAGCCCTGCCTCTTCCTTCCTGCTCTTAACTATTAGATCAAGGGTGTCTCTCGCCCGGGCGTCTGAAGTGAAGGGCAGATGAAGAAAAGAGCAATTCCTGTTTGGACCTGTTCGGACCAGGAGGATCCAGGGCCCGACCCCCTGCTCAGACAGCAGGTAAGCATGCACCAACAAGTCTTACTCCCTCTGTCCCCATAGGCCATCCCCACCCCCTCTGGTCCCCCGTGATGTTCCCTTGTGCCCCCACCATTCTCGCACACAGGTGTTGCCTGTTTAGCTTGATTCTTCTACCCTGCTCCCCCCTCACCCTCCTCAAGCCTACTTCTGCAGGAGTCTGTCGTGATAAATTCTGGTTTCACCATCACCGTCTTGTGGCCAATGCTGGATTTGACTTTTATGGACTTTATTCATTCACGGTGTGTCACCCTTTCTTAACTCTCATGCTGGACTTCCTTTGCATCTTGTACTCTTGATGGCCCTGAATCATGCTGTTCCCATCTTCATCTTGTATCCTGGCTTGCAACATTATGTGTTACTACTGACTCCTGCAATTGTATTCACTCTCCCCTTGCTTCTCCACTCTTTTGACTGCTAACTCTGTTCTCTCCTCCTTTCCCTCCTTCCTTTCCCTTTCTCCTCCCTTTACTTTCTTCTATGCACTTTATCAGATTTGTCCCTGGACCTAGTATGATAGCAACCTCGTCTGTCTCCTCCCCCTCCCCTTAGTGTTTTTTTCCTCCCCACCCCCTCTCCGGCGCTATCTGAAATGTCGTCAGGCCTAGTATGATAGTCGCTTGCTTTGTTCCTCCCCTACCTTTCTGCACCCCTCTCCCTCACCTCTCCCTCACCGCTTGTTTTTCTCCGGCTCTACCAGAAATGTCATCAGGCCTAGTACAGTAGTCGCCTGTCTGTTTCTATTTCCTTCCCACTCTCCCCCTCCCTTCCTTATCTATGTCTTAGCTCTTGCACTATCTGAAATGTCGTCAGGCCGAGTATGATAGTTAATTTCACATCCTTACTGTTCATGGCCTGTAAGAATGTCATTGTATTTTCACTTGTTCCCTCCCTTTCCTTGAAGCGCTTTGAAACACATTGGGCCTCATTACGACCCAGGCGGTAAGTTACCGCCTGGGCCGTGACTTTACCACCATGGCGTAAACTACGTTTACGCCATGGTGGTTGGCGGACTTACCGCCCCATTCCGAGGTCGGCGGGGCGGTAAGTCCCCAATCCCCATTTACCCTTCCCCATTCCCATTTTTGCCCCATAGGGCATAATGGGAGTGGGGAAGGCGTTAATTACGCCACCGTAAATTACGGTGGCGTAATTAACTCCATGGTCCCTTAGCGCCATGGATTTTAACACCTGCTAAAAGCAGGTGTTAAAAGCGCCATGGCGCTAAGGGACCTCGTAGTTGGCGGTAAGGGGTCGGCGCAGCTAACGCTGGCGTTAACCCCTTACCGCCAGGGTCGTAATGAGGCCCATTGTGTATAGGCGCCATATAAATAAACTATCATAACTATCATATGTTTACAAATAATGGCTTGAAAAGTACACAATTCAAGCCATCTTTTATAAAGCTTTGCCGATGGACAAAGATGCTTTGGACTTTGTGTCTTCTTGTCTCTGCATCACCCCAAAAAAGAGAAACTATACGTATCATCCCCCACTCTCCCACCCTCCCTCATGTGCCCTCAAGTCTCTGCATCACCCCAAAAAAGAAACAATATACCTATCATCCCCCACTCTCCCTACCTCCCTCAAGTGTCCTCTTATCTCTACTTGACCCCAGAAATGAAATAAAAATGTACCTGATGCCCAGTCAACCTCTCCACCACCCTTGTGGTAACCTACCCCCTTTCTCGCCAAACAAAACAATTGCATGGTACCCTGCAACCCCCGAAGGACCCTCATTGTTTATTGCGCCATCGTTATCCCCATCAAGAAAAAAAAATATTACCTATCTTCCTGCGACCCTCACCCACATCCCTCACTACTCTCTATCTCAACTCGGCTCCCTGGCAAAGCACGGACCGCACATCGGACAGTTTGTCAGACCTGCAGCTTCCGAGCTGAGAATGGCAGCAGAGCAACCCATGTCAGCGCGGTAGCTGCATCTTTCACTAACTGTTATAGACAGGCAATGTTTTGCCCACTTCCTTTGCTTTACAAGAGTCACAGGAAACCCGGGGAGGCAGAGGTAAATGCTGCACCACTTGCGATGCATGGTCGGTGCTAGCCCCTGTCTTGGGTGGGCTGAAGCCCTCCCACTTTGAGGTAGACAGCATCACTCTGCTGTGACAGCCAGCCCGTGGCCCGGATAGGGCTAGAGCCAATCAAATTTCTCACCTTGGATGGGAGAGCAGTGAAATTACTTACAATCACTAACATGATGGCAGCAACAGCAAAGGCATAGTGGCAGAGGACAAAAGCCTGCCCAAACCATATCAATAGCTACCCTACGATGAAGCCAAAGGCTTAACTGCTGTGCTCAGCTTTTAGATGGTAAATAATTCTGGATGGTTTCTTACAACTCTAAATCACCACCTGAAACTACCAGCTGCACAGAGGTATTCTTCCTTTCTAACTATCCCTGCTCACTGAACCGCCTTGTGTTGCAACCACTTGCTTCCCTGCTCTCTGGTTTAAACGCTAGTGATCCTGTGTCCTTTCCCTTCCTCTCACCTGCCTTCTCTCTTCCCGCTGCCTTCTTCCTTCATGTCATCGCCTCGGTTTTGGTAAATAATTCTGGAAGGTTTCTAACAACTCTACAGCCACATTATGCATTTAGTTTCTGTGCTTTTTGGAAATTCGAATCCTGATGTATTTCTAACACTTCCTGTTGTTAGAAACACATAAGGCAGGATCAAAATGTATTGAAACAAAAGGAAAAAAACAGGTAGAAAACACTCCGAAATGCTCAAAATGCATTCAAAAGTCAAAATCCAGCCCGTAAACTAGAAGGAAGGATTACCACCTCTTGATAGGCCAAGAGATGAAAAAATGAGCTCCAAAAAACGCATAAGTGCACAGAATGCATTGAAAAATCAATTATTCAACATACAGCCTGTAAACTACTAGTGAGGAACAAAACGGATTGAAACATTCCGAAGACCAACAAAAACAGCTTCAAAATACACCCTTCCGTCGCGTTTTGGTAAATGCAAATTCAGGTGGATTCCCATTTTGTATTGGGTTTCCATGCTTTGTTACTTCGAATCCTGATCTATTTAACAACTCTTCTCCCATAAGGCAGGATCAAAATGTACTGCTGTTTACAGGTTTTTTCACTGATGAAATCTTCAATGCATTTTAAGCTTTTCTGAGTGTTTTGGAGCTTGTATTTACCATCCGTTAATCTATTCAACACGTGCGCATACTCCCTTGTAGTTTTCAGGCTGGATTTTGAATGATGACATTTTTAATGCATTTTGAGCGTGTATGTGTTTTTTGGAGCTAGTTTGTCCCTCTCTCCTTCTATGCGTCTAAAGGCTAGTTTTTCACTGATGACTCTTTGAATGCATTTTGAGCAGTAGGTCTTGCTCTGGAGCTGTTTTTTTCCACCCAATGAATCTTTCAATACATTTTGATCCTGCCTTGCGTTTAGAGGCTGGTTCTTGAATTATGACATTTTCAAAGCATTTTGAGCATTTAGGTTTGTTTTGGAGCTAGGTTTTCCTCGTTGAACCTCTCAACACGAACTGGTTTTTACTTCCATTGAAAATGAATACATTTTGATCCTGCCTTTCAACAAAAGAAACAACCTGGATGGGCTGACAAAATGCTGCCCCTCCACTACTAAACGGCCCCAGGCTTGCTGGCTGCCACATAGGACAAGTGGATTTGGAGGTACATGCCCTTGCTTGTGATACAGCTGTGGTGGGGGGTGAGGGGGAGTTTAGCATGATTGGGAAAGTTTCAAATAGTTGCAGGTAATGTGTATGCCTGCCCCGTTCCTAGTCTGAATAAAGGGGTTGAAGGACAAGGTGATTCGGTAAGACACGCAAAGTGGTTTTAGCCAAATGCAATGTAGCTTCAGGTTTTGCCACATGTCACCTAATGGGTAGAACATATTACAATGAAAGGATTACATGGGGTGCACGTGGATAAGGGGTTCGGGCATGTTTTCAGGGGCATTATGGGAGTTGTAGTTCACGCTCAAGGGAGAGGCGCGCACTGCATTTTGCAGAGGACAAGAGGTTAGGGGGACCTGAATTGAATGGAATGGGTATGGTCGTGCTGGGGGGGGGCTATTATCAATTATATGTGCAGTATAATAACAGAAAGTAATGGAAGGAGCACGATGGGTGAGCCTGCGGGTAGTAGGATGGTATCTCCTATTGTGGCAATGGATGCAATTCCTCTTTAATAATCAGGTGTTAGGAGTGCTGGAAGGGTTCCGGTATCCTCAAGTTTCAGTGTTCGAGTGACCGAGGGATTCAGTTTCCAGCAAGGAAGGAGCGTTATGTCATGGTCAAAGTACAGGAGGTGAATATAAGAGGAAGGAGTTTTAGTTCGTCATAGGGATGGGGGGGGTCGTTAATTGGTAGGGCGTGTGGTCATTTTTCGTTTCTTTAGGACAAATGGCCACATGCGTTCAGCTTTGGGCAAACACCTTTATCCACGGAAGAGCACAAATGGTTCCTTTGCACACAATGAGCAGCCAGTAGAAGAGGGGGGAGGGGAGGTTGTGGTCACAGGCCATAAAATTGCTCTGGGAAGCGGTCTCCGTGCCGCACATTTCTGTGTTATAGGCCCCTTTGGGATCGTATGTGGGTGCTGTGCATGGGGGCTTCAAAATACATATATTGAGCTTAAATTGGGTAAGGTTATGGCAAAATATAATGTTGGGCAATTGAAAGTCCCCACGTAACCACGGAGGTTCGGGCACTGAAACCACAATTCATAAATAAAAAGAGCAAAGTCCCAAGGTGTCCCCTGTCCCCCCCAGTTTTTATGGGCCTTTTACGCCACTGGCCCACGCCTCCAATGGTTAGCATCTTTGTGAACAAAACAGCCCTTGGATTTGGGTAAAAGGTGCATCTAATGTGCCAAAGGAAAGCGCAATACAGTGGCAGCTTGTCCATAATGGGAGACGGGGCGTCGAGCCACACATTGGGCACGAGCCGCCACTAAGCGCTTTCTCAGTTGCTTGTCAACTCCTTAGAGTTGGTTGGACTGTATAGTACATAGGAATATTTCGAGATGTGTGGATTATAGATATAGATTTCCTGCTGGTGTTTCAGGTACTGTTTCACAGTAAAACTCCAACTATATATTTAAAATCTAATTCATGTAACTATTATGCATTGTGAAGCATACTTCGCAGTTGGTTCTACAGGTAGCGCTGAGCGCACAGCTGGATGCCATCAAAGATACATGATAAACCCAGCAGGGATGCCATTTGCTTGCTGAGTACTGGTCAGCTTCTGAAAAGAGGGCTGAATGCTTATCTTGATGTACTCCACAGAGCTTTCTTCTTTACAGCTGTGAATCAGGGTTTACCTTTGGCACACGGTTCTTGCTATCACCCTTCTATGGCTATCCTTTCACAGGTTTCTTGACGCACTTGCGCATTTAGATTTACTCTGCCATTTTGACTCCTGTACAATCTATTTCATGCTTGCAACTTTTGGGCAGCTACATATCTCCGAAAGTTGGGGTCGTGGAGGGAAAGTAGTGTTTGCATCTGAACATCATCTTAGTGCCCGTCAGTGGGAATGCTGTGCTTAACTTAAGAATAACATAATATTGGAAAAAGATGCATCATTTTTACCCTTTACTTTTCTGTTGGGAAAACACTCATTTTTGCATTGCTTTAAAAAGTGCATGTCATGTTTACTTGTACATAAAAGTGATTTCCAAACACAGTGTATGTGTGTGTGTTGAGTAGAAAGGACTCTGATGATAATGGGGGGTTGCACCATAAACAACAATGAATTTCTGGCTGTTTTAGATATCAAAGAGCATTTTGGAAACATAAGAATAACAAAAGAGCTTTATATCTGTCATATATGTCTGTGAGAGTTGTATGATTGCATCACTAAATACCTAATACACGGTGTGCTTGGTACGCATTTTCTTTTTTTTCTTTTAAACATAAGTCACCCTAACAATGACGTTTTTGTACATTTCAAGCATGCATACAAGTTGGGCCAGCAAAGACTTTAGCTGTCACAGTGGAATGACTGCTAACAGCTCGAAATCCCTCAAGCATTGTTGTGGCTCAGTCAGACTCTGTGAAACAAAACGAACTTTATATTTAACACATTGATAACATTGAAAATAAACTGCTATAAAATGACGCTCTTGTGGCAATCTACTGCCCTAGGCCAGGACCTAGTCGGCCTTATTGTAAATGCGTCTCTGAGTACTGCAGCTCTGAGTGTGTGAGGGGACGCTCCTGCACATCCCTGCACATTCAGAACTGTCGAAGTGTCCTCCAGGGGACTCTCAGGGTCCTGCATGCATGTGCATGTGAAAACAGGAAGCGCTTTCTGGTTCCTATTCATGCCAAGCAGGAGCCGAAGAGTGTTGTGTGACCATTCAAAGCGGATTCTGGACCGAGGCAGAGCACATAAGAAATGCAATGTGTCAGTGGATGCGTGAACGAAAGAGGGTATGTTGTGTGGATGTGAGAGTGAATTTGCATGGGTGTGTGCGTGACTGTGTAGGTGTGTGAACAATGTACCCCCCTTCCCTGCATCTCCAAATCCTTTGATGTGCGGAGGGGGGCCCAAATTAGATGCGCAGTCACTGTGTTTGGAAGTGGGCCTTTGATTTTGTGATGAATCAGAAGCCTGTTCACCATCTCGGTTAGCACAGCTCACCATGCTGTTAAGAGAGCCTAGGCTCAGTTCATTGCCCAAATCAAAGGCCTGCTCACCAACGCGGTGAGCGGGCCTTTGTTTTGGGAATGAATCAGAGGCCCACTCACCAGCACGGTGAGCACTGTTGATTTGCTGGCACCCTCATCCCCTGCACCCATAAATCAGAGTCCCGCTCAGTGGGGGCTTCTGACTTGAGGATGCGGAGGAGAGGTAGCATTTTTTTTTTTACTGTGCATCAGTGTGGTTTGCTTTAACAGTGATGTCCACTGAAAAATGCCAGACTGGCTACAGCAATGCAGTTCAGTCTGGACACATAACACTTATCATGATAAGTTTTATTACCTGGCTAGACTGCCATTTTGGTGTAGCCACTGGCCACTATAAGAAATGGGTAGACTGGATAGCAGTCAGTCTAGCAATTTCTCACTGTGGCATGACATTTTTTTCTGGGCATTTATGATAAAGCAAGCATGATAAGTGTTAGTTCAAGTCTAGACTGGCATTTTCGTGCAGCCTTTCTAGTCATTTCTTATTGTGGCATGACTTTTTATCTGGGCATTTATGCAGGGCTGGACTGTCCCACCGGGACACCGGGACGTCCCCCGGTAGGCCTCTGTCCGCATAGGACCTCTTTGGCTTGGAAGAATACACGTCACGTCCGTCTGGGTTGTTTGCTTGGAATTGGCAGCCTCCCGGCTGACACCACCGACCGAGACAGGCGTTGCACATTTTTTTTTCCTTCCCAGCAGGGCTGGCCATGGGTAGCTATGCTGGCTGCTTGCGCATGAGGGCCTGGGAATCGCACGTGACCTGCACACACATTGCAGGCCAGTTCCAGGGCAGGCTGCGGCAGCCCGGCTGGACAGTTAAGTGCGGGTGTGAGGAGGGCTTCGGCTGTCATGTGATGTTGACTCAAACAGGTAAGCAGACGCCTTCTGTCATTACTGTGGTGAATGCACAAGGAGATATCATATGAGGAACTTTTAATTTGAACTGTCACGCTATTGTTCTACAATCCCGTGAGCAATGCACAAAAATAGAGACTAGACAAACCTGCATTTTCTATAACCTGCGAGCTCCCCCGGTGCCGGCCGGCCCTGTGGGGGCCTGAGGTAATCAGGCCATTCCTTACAAAGCACCTTTTCTTGCCTGGGAGGCATCATCGACCCCACCTGATGCATAACAAGCCCATGCTGTTGCCTTAAACATCCACAGGCATTTGGCCACAAACTGCTCGGGGTTTTGATGGAGGTCCACCATGGGTGCTATCCTCAGAGGACGTTGATCAGCTGCACACTAGCATCATGGATGGGAAGGACGCCACATGGCTCCTTGGGCTCCTTATGGGGGCAAGTTCATGTAAGTGACTTACTCTACCCCAGCTCTACAGGCTTTCCATCGAGGGGCCACTCTACTTCTGGCCATGAACTACGAGCACACCATCTGATGTGTTCCTGGTTAGTCATTAAAGAGAAACAGAATATATTGTTATGTGCTTAAGGTTGGCTGGCTGGAGTCGCTGAGGGTGAGCGGAATTCTGTTGGCTCTGGCCCGTCATTCACCTGCGCTAAGGGTTCTCAATCTCCAAGGCGGCCGGTGGCGTCTGGACCTGCCCATGGAGTGCTAAGGTTCAGTGCTGATGACAGCCACCAGCATGGAGGAGCTACGGGCCGCAGCCCTGCTGACGCTGATGATGGCATCTTCACATGGCGTTTGGGCAGGTGAGACGGTGACAAGGACAGGGTGGGGTGGGGGCGCACTTCGGAGATCACACTTCAGAGAGAGGGGTATTCCCCGCCGAAATATAACATGTGCCAAACCTGGTCCTGCAGCCTTAAATAAACACGGTGCCTGGCCCTGCGGCCAACACTCGACCCATTGGAAGATGGCTGATGTTTTTCTTGTTTACCTCTTTTCTGTTTGCCATGCCAATTCTTGCACACCGCTGGAAACACAGCATTTGGAGCAAGCACTCCATTATTTTATACAGCAGAACCTGCGAACTGATTCGCCTCTAGATGCTTCTGACTGTTTTTAAGATGCGGATTTGTCTCTTGTGAAACGTTCCCGTTTGAGGGCACTAGGGTCTTGACCTCTCCGCACAAGTGCAAACCACTTAATGCCTACATGCATAGAGAGATGGGGTTCACACTCTGTCTGTCAACAGAGCTTCAGATGTTATGCCTGTTAAAGTTTTATGGGACATATAACGCAAAAAAGGAGGTGCATATTGGCCGACAGAGAAGTTTCGATGAGCAAGCCTTTCTAGCCAATCTGGGGAATGCAGAGGTTACGGTATTGCTTGCGTGGTGGCTGCTAATATTTGATCTCTGCGATACCAATACCCTCATCATTACTGTGAAATGATCTGCTGCTGTAATTCCTTCATTTCTGATATTATGTTCTTTCGCATCTTTTTTGTTGCACAAATAGTACAAATGGAATCATTATTTTTAGGTGCGGCATCAAGGCATTTCAACTTTCTCTCTTGAAATGGGCCTCAGAGAGGCCCCCGAGCAGCTGCCCCAGGTTGGCAGTCTTAGGACAAACTAAAATACGTCTTTAAAAAAGTACATTACATGTGTGGTTCCCATCATGCACACTACTGGTTGCCTTTGCTGGCACTTCAAACTGTCACCTCGCTCCAGCCCTTTGCAGTATTCTTATCACCCCGTTGCCTTTTTTCGTCCAGTTCTAACTACATTAGCACCCAGCTGTCAAAGATTGATCAATAAATTTTCAGTGGACATTATTAGTGTTTCAGCTCCCTATTGGCTGCCTGTCCCATGATAATCTACAGCTATTAACCCAGTCGCTGCATTCCTTTAAGTCTCTGTTATAATCTAAGCACACCATGGCTGCCTCACGACTGTTTTTAGGAAAAGGTCCAACCAAGCATCACTGAAATGCCCCCAAGCCCCTCCCCCCCCCCACGAGCACTGGCATATCTTTATAACTGAACAATGGAAAACAATTGGCAGTGGGGATATAGGTGTGATAAAGTGAAAAAATCTGTGAAATAGAAACTGTAATTGGAGGAGGGAGAATATGTGATTTGTATGTGTTCCCCAGACTAGGGGTGGTTTAAATGGTCAGAGTTCGCTCCGTAGAGAAATTCTCAAATATTGGGCACAATTGACCTGCTTCACCAAGTTTGCCAGTGGAGCGAAATTGATCATTTCAGGTTCTTTCAGATACGAAATTTCATTTTTGGGCAGATGTTCCTGATATTTCAACCATTTAGGGGTATGCAAAATGTTTTGACCCCTAGTAGGCCCAAAATTCGGACAAAACAATCTTTAAACGAAATTTGCCCAAAAGTGTTGAATTGGGCCAAATATCTAGCCTGCCAGCGTAGCAGAATTGAGGATGAATATGCCTGATTTTGTTTTGCTGACTGTACATTTGCCCACCCCCTGCCCTGGAGCAGAGGATCAGTATAACAGTCGGTGTGGCTGCTCAGCTATGGATTTCTAATGGCAGGCGCTTAGGTAGCGGTGATGGTGTTTTGGAGTGATAGAGGCTGTATAGATAAGACTACAGAGGCCTTCCGTCCATATCACAGCGCAGTGCCCCTGCTGTCAGCACACTCCTTTTACATCTGGGAGTTGGGCGACTAACTAATGTAGGGGTGGTAAGGTGGACGGGCTGTGGGGATCTCCCCCCACATATATTTGCGGCAAGATCAACCAGTTAAAAATAGGAATTTGATTAAAACTTTTCGATCAGATCACATTGAACCCAATCATCAGCTGGACTGGTTATGATAGATGTGTGTGTAGTGGTGGGTTTAAGGATGACAAAGGAGCCTTGGGTAAAGTTTCACGTTGCTTTGTTCCTTTCCTTAGGTAGAGCTTAAGTTACAGGATACAGAAGAGAGCACCCACCAAACACACCATCACATTCAGCTCCAAAGCAGAATCTAACTCTCACAGAACACTCACCCACGTACCCTCCCACTCACAATGCTGTGAGTGTTGCCAACACTCACAACATTCCATGCAGGCTTGCCACACATCCCAGGAGCATTTGTTCACAAGATGCTCCCTCCTGCACACTCACAAGCAGCCCAGCCACACAACAAACAGAGAGGGATGGAAGGAGGGGGTCAACATCAGAAGAGGAACACCCTAGTCTGGTACAGCATGAACACACCCAGCCTTCCGTTAACTTATTGGGAGGGATGGAAAGTTGTGGAGGAAAATACCAAGATTGTGAAATACACTAGAAGGTGCAAACACTAAGCGGGTTGAGGGGAGAGATGGGGGGCTCAGATGCATACTCCGTCATGCACTAGCCTACATGGAACTCTGGAGATTTCCTGGTAGGCCTCTGCACCCTGGGCCTCTTTTGTGTGGTAACCTATTTTATTTCCAAATGTTCTCATAGGAAAAGGGAAAAGGACTGGGCGTGCTGAAAATGTCTAATATAGGGCCACTTTGAAAATTATTTTCAGGGCCTCGTTTGGTTGCCAGTCCACCCCTGCATTTATGATAAAGCAAGCACGATACGCGTTATCACAAGGCTAGACTGGCATTTTCGTTGAGCCAGTGTAGCCGGTACTTACTGAGGCATGACCTTTTTCTGGGCATTTATTATAAACAAACATGGTGTTTTATTATGTGATATGATATGATAGGTTATTTATAACGTGCTTAATACCCAGAAGTTTCTAAGCGTGGACCCGGGGATCGAACTTGTGTTGCTCTGTGTCGTCTTGCGTCCAAAGCGAGCACGATGCCCCTGAGCTATCCTCCCGTGCCAAACATGTACAATAGATAAAAATGGGTCAGACATGTTTACTTATTGTGGCATGGCATTTTTAAGGGTAAAGGCAACAGGACTATGTTCTTATGTGCCTGTACTGGTATGTATTGGCAGAGCTAGCTTGGACCTGTTTATTTCTAGTGTCATTCACTGCTGGCATTATGCACAAAGCAAACATTAATATATTCTTACATGGCAGTACTGGCATGTATAGATGCAGTCAGCATGGACATGTATGGGCACAGCCAGGGTGAAAATGTTTTTATACTGACATATATTGTGGGAAAAGGCATAAAGGAAAATTTGTTGAGAAATGCTCTTGTGTACTATTGGTGACTTGTATCTATGGGATTTTGTCACACGTTACCCTATAAAAACCGATTGCAAACTGTCTGGCTTTTTACCCAAGTTTTCACAGAAAGTATGCTGTATAATTCACCATTTTAATCCACTATTCAAAACATTTCTCATGTGGAGAAACTGCCCTTCCCCCAACACTCCTTTGTTGATTTGGGTTTCCTCTGTACGCTCAGTCGCACGTGCTTATTTGTGGCAAATATTTACACCCCTCCAGTTAAAAAATGTGCCAGCCCCCACTGGTGTAATAGCTGTTCAGCCTCCTGGGCTGAGTGGAAGGGGGTGGCAGGGGTCGACAGCACAAAAGGTCTAATGGACCCACTCACTACCAGCTTTCAAAACTGCCATCCAGCCCCCTCCATCCAAAATGGTTAGGCTGGCTTAGACCTGGGTGCCATGACATCACAGCAGCTGATTATGAAATAATAATCCACTGCCATGCAGTCTCAGCCACAAGATACAACATTTTGAAATAGAATGTGTTTCTAGAAGACACATATATAGATATTTCTCTTGCTCACCTCACTGACTTGTCACATTTACTTGAAGATTGTTAGGGCACTTAAATCCTTGCCGCTTGTCCTGTATTGTTGCTTACCAGTAAACTTCTCCCAGTGTTTAAGTGTATAGAAAAGTGCTGATTTTTACTTACATATTTGTTCTATTTGCAGGACGAGGTCACGAAGACCATAAGCCTTTGTCCGACACCGGCTAGTATCTCAGGATGCACCAGCGGGGCTCTTCCCAGCAGGCGCTCGGCCTCTTCCCTTCACAGGAAGTGACGTTCTATGAGTGTGGCCGAGATCTCTTCACCTTCGTCACTGTGGCCTCCTCGCACATTATGCGCACTCTCCAGAGACCAAAAAAGACCAGGCCCACCAAGAGGAAAGTCAACCATCGCCGATTCCTGCAGAACCAGATTTGCAGGTACACACACGCCTGCCTTCTTCAGCCCGTGGATAGCCGTTCCACTTTGAATTTCCTACGGCTGTTCTTTGCATGGCGAAAAAGCAACGTCAAACAAACCCACCATATGTTTAGCGTTATGTAAGTGTCCACAGAGTCACAAATCTATACTTCTGACCAAAAGAATAGTAAACAATGGTCAAGCCAGCGGGTTTAAAACTAAGTTCACTTAGAAAAACATAGCCCCATCAGTAATATGAAAACAGCAAGCCACAGTCAACACCGCAGATCACCCCATACAGACCACAATAAGAGCTTTAAAAGGATAAAGTTTTATTATTTTAGTCAAATTTCATTAAGAGAATATTAAATAGTTTGAAATTCACACAGGGAATTAACATACAGAGATATAAAGTGCAATGTGTGATAAAAAGTGCTGGTCACAGAGGGAGGCTGACCAAAAGAAGACAGAAGTGGTAGATTATAAGGCAGAGAGTTAGAGATATTTCCTGAACATTGCCCCATTTGGCCTCTAGTTGACAATGATGACGAGGGTAGCACAACGAAACATTACACAGCGATCAATGTCCATTATAATGAAAGTAGAAGCAGTCTTGAAACCGAGCCATGCAGCACACAGCGGCAGATAACCTAATGTGGCATAGAGCCACGCCCTAAAACCGAACCGTGCAACACACTGCTGCAGGTGACCCATGTGGCAAAGAGCTCTATCCTAAAATATACCCATACTGCACCCACTGCAGGTGGTCCATGTGGCATACAGCTTCACCCTAAAGACACAAATATTCAGCACACAGCTGTATACATCAAATAACATGCTAACACTGAAATGAAAACATTCCTGCCCCCCTATCAGCCGTTACATGGGTGCTGGACACCAAAAACCCTGTAACCAGTCACCCTTCCACAATAAAATAAGAGATATTGGGCGTCATTATGACTGTGTCGGTCTTCTGGACCGGCACAGTACGACTCTGCAGGCGGGTGCTAGGGTCAGACCTGCCGGGTGGGACGGCATCCGCTTGCAGAGTTCTCAAAGGGAACACCGGCACCGTTATTAACGTTAACGGTGCCGGTGCTCCAGTGTCCCCATTCCCATGGAGTCCTATGGCACTCCATGGGAATGGGGACCAACAAAATTACTGGCGCCTGACTTCCCGGCCACTGGTCTTGGAATAGCCCGGTGGCACCGGAAAGTCAGGCGCCGGTAATTAATTACGGGTCCGGCGGCCACCTGACCCATTTCCCATGATGACTATGGTGGTCGAACTAAATACAAGTAATAATTCTTCTGTGACAAATCCAGGGAGTTTGTTCCCTCTCCATAAGGGGGAGCCACCCCCTTTGGGGCTAGGAAGGCGAGCCCACGCAGCTTAATGCCCCAGGGAAAATGGCAAGCAGGATCTCACTGGGGGTGAACCCCCAAGCCCCCTTAAAGGACAGGCAATCCCAAGATATGGATATTAGTTATTCTCCCTTATCCCAAACAGACAACAGTTTTGTTAGTTATATGGGAAGTGATTGGTGCACTGACTTACAACTTCATGCACAAGTGGTTGACTTGTCTTCTGACCCCTTTCAGACATCGTCCGTCTGCACTCCACATTTATTGGTGCCGGCCATTTTGGTGCACCACTATGGCCACAGAGCCCCTTTTGGCGTGGCCAGAGTGGCGCAAAAGCCAATTCAGTGCCGATCATTTGGTGCGAGGGTCGTTTAGACGAGGCTGACATCGCAGGCTATGTGCAAACGGCCCTCATGCCAAATGACCAACCATAACCCACAGGACACATGTATTCTATGTATTCACCGCTGCCCTTCTTCACTACTTTGTTATACTAAACATTAGTAGTGTTCATTCACATCCCACACAAGCCCAGTGGAGCTCACATAGTAGCAAATGGATGTTAAGTTTAACCAAGAGCACATTCCCTACAGCATTAACAAAACAGATATTTTACAGTCGTAAGAAGATAACAAGATTGCTTCAAATATTGAATTTTTATTTTATGCATAGCAGTACACTAGATCCCTGCGCAGAACTGTTTCAGATGTTGAGCTGAGTTTGCAGTCACTGCTCAAGAAGTCCAGAGAAAAGAACTCTGCTGCGATACGCTTCTAATTCTAAACCTGGATCTGGTGCACAAAGCGCCTTACTATGGAGATGATTCTACCATTGCAGCACTAATATACACCTTCTAAATGCATGAAAAGTACATTGTTAGGACCAAAAAAGAACAAAATAAAGACAAAAGCCCTCTCTAGTCCCTGGAACTTGCTATAGAATATCACTGTACATTGCTGACACTGCAATTAGCTGAAAAGTGGACTGTGGGCTGATGGGAGTGGATGTGTAAGGGCATCGGGTGTGAACATAATTAACAGGAGGTGTTAGGGCACTGTACGCTTCTTATAATAAAAGCTTTTCACAAACTTTTATGTAAAAATAGGGCTCTAAGCGAAGAAAACGAATACCGTAACCACAAGAAAACGGTCACTGCAATGTCATTTTGAGGGGTCAGGGCACTGTAAACTTCTTCACTGCCATGTTATTTGAAGGTGTCAGGGCCCTGTAAACTTCTTCACTGCCATGTTATTTGGAGGGGTGAGGGCACTGTAAACCTCTCCACTGCCATGTTATTTGGAGGGGACATGGCACTGTAAACGTTTTCACTGCCATGTTATTTGGAGGTGTCAGGGCCCTGTAAACTTCTTCAACGCCATGTTATTTGGAGGGGTGAGGGCACTGTAAACCTTTTCACTGCCATGTTATTTGGAGGGCACAGGGCACTGTAAACGTTTTCACTGCCATGTTATTTGGAGGTGTCAGGGCACTGGAAACCTCTTCACTGCCATGTTATTTGGAGTTGTCAGGGCACTGTAAACCTCTTCACTGCCATGTTATTTGGAGGTGTCAGGGCACTGTAAACCTCTTCACTGCCATGTTATTTGGAGGTGTCAGGGCACTATAAACTTCTTATCTGCCATGTTATTCGGAGGTGTCAGGGCACTGTAAACCTCTTCACTGCCATGTTATTTGAAGGTGTCAGGGCACTATAAACTTCTTATCTGCCATGTTATTTGGAGGTGTCAGGGCATTGGAGGTGCCACGGCACTGTAAATGCTATTTTGTCAAACTTCCAAAGGCATCCACAAGGTGCCAGCAACTGCACAATTGTGCATTCTCTTGTGGCAAAACATCCCGGTGCCAAGAGGTCCCTGTGCCCTGCTTGCCGCGGCCAACAGGGCGCCGCAAGAGGGGAACTGCAGCAAACTATTCTGGTGTCTGAATTGAGAACACAGAAGACAAATACACCCCCTTTAGGTGAGGAACAAAAAGATGCGAACTGCACTGAGAAGAGGGGAGCAAGTCACCTGAGGCAGAGACGGAAGACCTTCTCCTGGCAAATGTGTCCAGCAGATGCAGACCGATGCTTAGCATAACGTTCGACTGCATGGAGCGGCAGGTGGAACGGCGAGACGCTGACGGAAGAAGCCGGGAACACCCAGAGGGTCTTGAACCGAGATACCAACAGTAGGCTGAGTAACACCAGCCACCGAGTTGAAATGAGCCCGAGAGAGAGAGGCCCCTATGCTAACTGCAGTCGAGATGAGAGAAGCCGTTGCAGAGCCAAGGGGTCAAGTCCTAAATATTAAAGCGGGAGGGACTCATCAACAAACGCAATCGGATGTGACGTCGTCAGAAATTAGCATATCAAGGTGAAATATGCGCATTTCATTAAATTAGATTTGCATAACCACACAAATTGCACAGGACGAATGGCATTTGCCTTTCATAAAATCAGCACACACAAAAAACCAAGACAGGATATTTTCTGCTAATAGTGATTTTGAAAACGTTAAAATGTGTGCATGTTTTAAACTCCAAGAACCAATTCAAATGTTTTCCCTGGGACTTGCAGTACCGAAATGGGATATTTCACCTTTAGTTGTTTGTTATTTTTAATCAGGCTATATAGTGCAGTGGTAAAGTGTCCGGCCTACAAACCTGACGTCTGTGGTTTGATCCATGAGGTCTTCATAAATTCAATCCATGTTTCTCTTTTAACTGGGAGGGGGGGGGGACTGAGTCCACCCTCTGAATAAAGTGGGGGGACTTCGACCCCCGCATGTACCCTCGACTTGAGCCCTGGCAACACTGAGCTCGGAGCTCCACGTCTGCCCAAGGAGGGCCGCAGCGGAAAACAAGATACGCAGTGGCTCTGGGAGACGTTGGTAGGAAAGGTCCACTAAACCATAGAATGGAGTGAGAGAAGCCATAGTCCAAAGAGGTCTACAGGAAACCATACCGCAGGACGGAGTGCCAGAAAACAAACCCCAGGCCAGTGTGGGTACGAGCATACCCCAGGCAAGACTGATACAGGTCATAGCCCAAGGCAGACCACCAGAAACTAAACCCCCAAGGCAGGGTGCCACAGGAAACTACACACTGGGGAAGGGTGCCAGAAAACATACCCCAGGCTGGGGTGAGACTGAGCATACCCCGAGGCAGGGTGAGAGGATACATAGCCCAAGGTAGGCTATAGAAACCCTACCCAAAAGGCAGGGTGCCACAAGAGAGTCGGAAACCTAACCCCAGGGCGGGGTATGAGAAATCAAACAACAAGATAGGGTCAGAGTAACCCAATCCAAAGATTGGATACAAGAAACCAAAGTCCAAGGAAGGCTGAGGAACCAAAAAAAGCAGGAAACTGTAAAGATCACCAGAGGAAGCTGGGCAAGACTCAAGGGCAGGGAACACAGGTAAATGACCTGGCATCAAATAGCGAATTAGAAAGCAATGCAGGCTTGGTCAGCCACCAGAGACTGAGACAAACTATCTGGTGAATTGCAATCCAGAAGAGACTATAATACAGTGAAGGAGAATAGAAGCTTTTTTGTACTGACTGGACCTCCAAAAAGGGCCAGGAGACCATGCTGCCTGTAATTAGGAAGAATCATCAGGGGGTTATTAGTCAGTCACCATTCCTGTGTTGGGGAAGAAGCCTTATTGTCTTTTTTTAGGATTTTCTTGTGTTCAAAGTGGTAGGTACACAATCCACACTAGAGTACGTTTTCTGGACAACAGACTTAATTTTCTTTGTAGGACATCCTGACAAGCACCCTTTAGACTTCTTTCCTTTAAAGTAGAGATACGCACACCAGGAAGAGAATAGGATTTGAAACACTTAACAACAAAGAATCCAGAGTGTCAGTCTCTTGATTCTGACTTACCACACATCCCGTGCCCAAAGAGAGTCTGCCTGGCCATTCCACAGGACACTTAAATAAACTGAACCAAAATTTCAGGGTGGGAGGTAAAGCAACAATTCCAATCTAATACCAGAAAGAAACAGTTAGTCATACTGCAATCCTTTTTTCACAAAATGTATATTTTTAATAACAAATGGATAGTATTAGTGGGGATAGAGCACCCAAGGCGTATTAAAGACACAACAATACAAAATGAGTATGGTCCAGTATGGACAACTGGATCTCAATGTGATAACACAAATGTATACTGCTGTTTTAGGTGGATCAAAAACAGTTATGCAGTCACAGAAGTAGAACATAAACCCACATCAGTGGACATGTATATACAAAAGACACAAAAACAATGCTTCCAATGTACATTGTTTGAATAGTGATATCGTCGACACAACAGTGTTTCGGCCTAAAAGGAGCTGTGAGTGCAGCTATTTGAGCAGGCCTTAATCAGGACGTGTGGTAACCTTGGAGGTAGTCCTGGAGTCTCTATCAAAGATTTATCCAGTGCTATGGTATGCAAGAATATCCATCATAAGTCAAGATATCTGGGGGGCACTGAGTGCGTCATGGAGGAACAGGACTTGAACCTCAACAGGTAAGTTGAAAATTCTCTGCGAGTAAAAGTGGAAAATCCCACTCTAAACTGTGATTCCTCAGCCAAAGGTGTCCAGATATGGCTAAAAATTGTATGCGTGAGTCAGGGCCGAGCAGAGAGGTGAAGCGTCTCAGTACGCGAGCGCTGTCAGAGTGAAAGCATCTCCCAGGAGACCGCGAGTATTCAAACGTCTCCTGGGAGACGCTTTCACTCTTACAGCGCTCGCATACTGAGACGCTCCACCTCTCTGCTCGGCCCTGACTCGCGCATACAATTTTTAGCCATATCTGGACACCTTTGGCTGAGGAATCACAGTTTAGAGTGGGTTTTTCCATTTTTACTCGCAGAGAATTTTCAATTTACCTGTTGAGGTTCAAGTCCTGTTCCTCCATGACGCACTTAGTGCCCCCCAGATATCTTGACTTATGATGGATATTCTTGCATACCATAGAACTGGATAAATCTTTGATGGAGACTCCAGGACTACCTCCAAGGTTACCACACGTCCTGATGAAGGCCTGCTCACATAGCTGCACTACACAGCTCCTTTTAGGCCGAAACACTGTTGTGGCGACGATATCACTATTCAAACAATGTACATTGGAAGCATTGTTTTTGTGTCTTTTGTATATACATGTCCATTGATGTGGGTTTATGTTCTACTTCTGTGACTGCATAACTGTTTTTGATCCACCTAAAACAGCAGTATACCATTTGTGTTATCACATTGAGATCCAGTTGTCTATACTGGACCATACTCATTTTGTATTGTTGTGTCTTTAATACGCCTTGGGTGCTCTATCCCCACTAATACTATCCATTTGTTATTAAAAATATACATTTTGTGAAAAAAGGATTGCAGTATGACTAACTGTTTCTTTCTGGTATTAGATTGGAATTGTTGCTTTACCTCCCACCCTGAAATTTTGGTTCAGTTTATTTAAGAATTCCCTCCTGGGTTTTTCAGGGCTCTGCCAGGTGCCCTTTATTTAATTCATTCCAGAGGACAGACCAAACAGACAGCGCCAAACAATAAATGTACCCCTGCATTGGCTCCAAAGTCTCTTTCAAGTGAATGTCACAACACAATGATACCCAGTGGACCACTGCACACCCAAAAGTTCAATGTCTAACCTCTGACTACCTTAACTAGCGATAATACATGGAGCGGGGGAACCTAACGCATCCTACCATCAACATGAGGCCATAGCACAAAGAAAACTGCAGAATAATGATTCAGGCCTCCCAGGCCTACCATCTTAACCTGCACATGAGGCTACGGCAACAAAGAGAACAGCAGAATACAACCTCCTGGAAAGCTTCCTGGTGATGACTCTAACCCGCTGAAATGTATCCTGCATGCTTCAGTACAACTCACAGAAGGACTAAGGCAATTCGACCACATCACCTCCGATCCTAATCGAACAGCACTGTCTCGCGCTGCAAGCAAGGATCACCTTCAAATCCTTCTGCATTATCTACAAGACTGTCATCCTTATGCCCCCAAGCTATCTTGCTGAGAAGCTCAGCATTTTTGGAAGCCTCTGATCCACAGAAGCAAGGGCATGTGCAGCTTTGATTTTCAACAGTCCAGGAAGGAAAGAACCACAAGACAGGTCGTCTGTGTCTATGCCACCAGAATCTGGAACCTCCTTCTCATCAACACATAAACTCGTCCCTCGCTTCTACTTTTCAGGAAGAAGCTCAATGTCCTCCTCTTCAAGTCATCCCTCCTCCCTAACGCCTAGATCCACACACCTTCCACTGCCTACCTAAACTGAGACCACGTTATCTACTCCCCCCAGTTTCCTCTCCTGTTTGCTTATAAATCCCGTGTTGCCTAGTTGCCCACCCTCCCGTGTCGTTAGCCCCAGCTCTCTTGTATTGATCCCTTGCTATCAGCTTCACTTGCAGCGTACTTTACCTTATGACTTGTAAAGCACTTCATTGCATCCCAAACCTAGGTCTGCACTCAGAAAATGCAATCATATTAACAATAACAGTAACATTGTATAATGCTGATTCTTTTATGCTATTTTATATGCATAATAATTAATGTTGATTGAATTGTTTTATATTTCTGGTGTAACTACTATTAAAGGTTGAGTTTTACTTACCATAAAAAATAATAATAATATTAATAATAATAGTAATAATAAAAAGAATACATATTGCAGCCCCAGACATAAACATCACCCCTCTCCACCCAACAAGAGTAGAAGGGTAGCTACTAGCTAACCCACGTGAGGGCACCTCAAACACAAACAGCATAGTAAGAGAGCACAGGCCACTAGACACCCTACTGCTGCTCTCATTATACTACTCACTGCCACCCCTCTTTAATGTTTAATCTCTTTATCCTCTGTAGAGCTGTCAACACTTCAGGGTCAAACTCCTGTAACATGACTGAAATAGCATCACAGCCCGGCTGCCAGTCAGATACCTCATCGCCCTGGATTCCTGCACCACCAAGAGTCAAGAGTTGCCTAATGGTCTAGCCTGCACCTCAAACCTGCACCCTGTGGTGATCCCCATCCGTAACTAAGTCAAAACAGTGCAGCATCACTCTTCTTTTTAACAATGGAACATTTGCCTGTTCCTTCCACAACTAACGTCACTTGGTGAGCTGTGACGACTGAAGTAACAGCGGTGCACAAGGAAGCGTGCCCCGCATGTGGTCTCCACGATATACAAAGCACCAACAGACATTGCCCTCTTCAATGCAGGATACAATTCTGGATGTGCTTCTCTATACTCTTCCAGAAAATGTTTGCATATCCCCTTCTCTCATTGGGCACTAGCATCTCGTCAATTCAGGACCCCAGACCACATCATATGCTATACCACACGCCAACCGCTCCATGCTCCTCCTCTTGAACCACAGTGACCCACCCGGGAAACTGGTTGTGATGTCATCACTTGTGCCCACAACACTCCATGGAGTACATTTCCTCCTCGGTCTGTCACTGCAAAGTGAGAGTAGTATTCCCTGATCTGTCCCCAGCCACTCAACTTCCTCTCCAGGACCCGCCATGCATGCCATGGGGCGCACCAAACTGGGGATTTCCAAGGCGCACTAACCATAAGAGAAAACCCTAATTCTGTGGCTGCTACAGGTTTCTTCCATGTGCTGCCAGGCACCCCAAATGCGTACTCCCAAAGTGGAACACCTGAATTGGAAAAAAACTTCTTTCCATGGCTGCTACTGCCGCAGGGGGTTGAAATCCTGACAAAGGCTACCGAGCTCACTTAGCCACTGTTTGAGAGAGCACACAAAAAACACAGCACAATGCGCTTCTCAGAGCCTGAGTGTCTCCAATAGACACACAACATGAATGCTCGGTGCACCAGAAAAAATACCCTTACTGGCAGATGTAGACAGTTCCTTGGGTGGCAGTGGTTGTCCAAATCTTTGCTGCTCCCCCCAACCTCAGCACTTTTCCTCTCCAGAACCGAAAACCACCACATTGCCAGTGACGTAATGAGGTCTTGGAAGTTACAGAGGACACAGGAACCCAGGAATCAATGTAAAAGTAAGCTTCATTGTCTGCTGGTGCAGCATTAACATGGAAGGTAAGTACATACAGTAAGTCCATAGGTAGACAGCCGCTGACCAATCCACACTGTGAGGGGTCTGTAATTCGAGGCAGACAACTGCTTGTAGTTTTCTCTGTTTTTGACATTTTATGAATGAAAGAAAATGCAAAGAAAACCTAACTAAGCCTACTCTACCAGGGAGTTCCCTACCTAATCTAGGTTCTAAGGGAAAATCTCATAGCATACACCAAACTGGCCCTCACACTAAACAACAAAACATTCAAAGTAAATCATAAACAACATAAATAACCAGTGACTTGGATGACTTGCACTTGTCCTGGGTAGATCCCCTTCCCATGAATGTCCAAAGTCAACCTCTCACAAAGAAAGTAAATAATTGAATCAGTACAGTTCCAAAAGAAAAATAAGTTCACCCAAATACGAATCCACTGGTAACAGTTCTTTCTCCATTTGTTGAAAAGTCCCCTTTCCAATTTCCAGATAGAAACAGGTCAAAAGGTAATCCTGGATAACCTTCTTCCAGGATAGACTCAACAAAGTTCAAAACAAAAGTACCACTTCTGCTTCAAGAACTGTGCATCTTTTTGTAACGTCTGCAGCGTCTTTGGTATAACTAAGGCGGTTGCTTTCCTCCGAACAACTCCCTTCTGCTAATGGCACTTTGAACGCAGGCTTCTTCACAGTGTACTACTGCTTCAACCACCTTCAATACAATGTTCTCTGACAATATTATAGACAACCACAGTTCTGCTTGCTCTGCTGCAACTTGATACTTTGGGGATTCATTAGGCAACTTAAAGACAAGGCTCTTCAACCTCCACATGTAGGCAAGGCACTCTTCCTTCCTATGCCGTAAGAAAGGGACAACCGCCTTGCCTCTTCTGTCTGTCTTACAGCTACCAATATAATCTGCTTTGGCTTCTAGGCTGCTTCTCTCTCAGCTTCAACAGTCTTAGCTTTACAGATTGTTGAATAGTTCTTTTAACAAGCACCCAGCTCCCTTCCCCAGCTTTATGTACACCTTCTTGGGGTGGTGATAGAGAGCCCAACCAAGATGGCGGACTCCTATCTAGCTCCTGCGAGGTCTCCAATAATCCTAGACAATAGCTGCATTGAGGCAGCATGACCTGGCGAGGGTGGAGGGTGGGGTGCGCCCCCCCCCTGAATTGTGCTGAACTCTGTAGCCGAGGAACACGTGCACAGCTGATCCGTTGACGCAGCCATAGCTCAGCCGGGCGGTGGAGTTGGAGGGCCGCTACAGGTGCAGGCCCTGTGACTGACCTCCCCCACTCGTGGGGTGACAGGGTGGTGCCACCCCCGGGCTGGGGGAGCGCTCTGGTTGTACCTGTGGAGAGCGTGCAGGTGGTCCCGCCGGCTCTTTCACAAAGAGCAGGATCATCTGGCAGACAGCAGCGGAGAGGCGCCGTCGCGCAGTGCCATGGAGCCCAGGGGCGGAGGCAATTCGGAGCCCACTCCTGGTGCCAGAAACCCCATCTGGAGCTGCCGGATTGTCCGGACCGCAGAACGGGATAGCAAGGATCACCAGGTGAGGCGGCGGTCCCCCTCTCCCCCTGCCCCCTTTCCTCTCGGATATCAGTGATTCAGGGGGGTATGGATGAGCAATGAGACTGCGTGGGAGGTTACTGCCCAGAACACACACTGGCAGACAAAGCGGTCTAGTGCAGCTTGGGGCACTGTCTAGACCTGAAGTACAAAGCCCGGGTTTTGGTTCAGCTGGGACTGGAGGCCACGATTCAACCAGTGTGAGGAACCGGCTGACTGTGCGATCACTGTTCCTTGATAGTGGACTTTCAAAATACTGTTTATTGGAGCAGTTCTGTTACAACTCCTATACCGCATACTCTGGGATCATGCAAAACAACAAGCCTACTTCATGGGACCCAGCATGCCTCTGCTTGATCTGGGTCACTTAAAAGGCCAATGCAAATAGCTCAGAGGGTCCATTTATCCTCCCAGACATCTTGCTAGGACCTGGCACCATCAGACACAAATTCCTCCCAAGGGGACTAGAAGGCACTGAAATAAGAGGAGTTGTGCTACACTGAATTACCTTCTTTCCCGCAGGGGGATCAATTCCACCACAGGACCCCCTTTACCCCATAACTACACCATATTAATTGCAGAGTTCCCCAAGGTCTCATGTTTCCACCTATCATGTCCCACGTCTACCTTGGCAGATTCACATTGTGCAGTGGGAGCTCTGAGTAGAGCGTCGGCGTTGTCTCTTGCTCGGATTTACTTTATTGACCCTGAGTGACGTGGGGCCCTGTGCAGGACCGTTGACCCTCTGAAGCTGGAATCTCTGACTGGATACACCTCATTAGATTTCGGGGGTTTGTGGTGGGCTTCCCCTAACATGGTTAAACCCGATAAAACACAGCGGAAGCTTACTTTTGAGGGGGGGGGCCCTCCTCCAGGACACCCAGGCCGCAACAACAGGTGGAGATGCCGGAACCAATGGAGGCGATGGTGGGTGGAGCCACCCGAATGCCGAAAGAAATTGGGCATAAGGGAAATACTGTTAGATCTCAAGGTGGGAATTGGAGGGCTGGACTCCAAATTGGACTCACTTTTCTCCAAGGTCGACCTGTTACCGCACTGGCTGGATAAGCGCAACGACCGCCTAGATGAAGTTGAACAGAGAGTGTTCAGGCTGGAGGATGGATCAGCATCACTTCACACAAGGGTGTCCACCCTCGAGGTGCAGATGAAATTGGTGACTGCCAAGAATGAGGACCTGGAAGGAAGAGCCAGCAGGAACAATATCCGCTTGGTGGGCATCAGAGAACGACAGGCGCAGCTCAAGATGGAGGAATTTGTTGAAACTCTGTGCAAGGAGATCTTTGGAGGATCCAAGCTTTCTGAATGTTTTTGGTGGAGGGGGCCCACCATATACCGGCTGCTCGACCAATACCTGGGGCGGCTCCCCGCCCCATCATTGCTCACCTCCTGAACTATAGGGAGCAGGACACGATCAATTATTTGACCAGACTGAAAGGAGATCTTCAGTACGACAGAGATAAAATCCAGATCTATCCCGATTTCTCAGCAACAGTGCAGGCTTCAAGACGGTCCTTTGCAGGGGTGAAAAGACGCCTTAGCGATTGTAGCATCCCATAATCCATGTTGTTCCTCATTCAGCTTGATGAGAATACAATATTTTTCACCTCTCCGGAGGCGGCAAGCTCCTTTTTGGATGGGAGTGGTGGACGTCCTCCCTGCAGTAATCCAAGGCCCCATGATTGCGCTGGGGATCGGGGTCGGTGGAGCTGGATGGAACCCAGAGGCGGGGCGCATGGCAGCTGCAGTAGAATGGCAAAATAGGTTGGTTGAATAAGGCAGGGGGCGCCACTGGCTTCTTTGATCTTCAGGTTGCTTTGGAAATGTGTGTACGACCTATGGATGGTGGGGCCTCGCAGGCTTTGTCGGGCTCTAGCGCCCCGAGCAAAGCAGTGGCTCTGGTTTATGGTTATGGGTGAGGGGTGATCCTGAAGGCGGGTTGGGGGTTGCCCGTGGGGGAGGGCGGACTCAGTTGGATATGTCATTAGGGGATGGGGGGTCATATGGTTCATTGGGGTGGGTTGTGGTTTGCCTGTGGGGGTCGGGGGGCAGGGCAATCGCACCCTCCTATATACTCATTCTGCCAAAGCAGATTGGTCCACTGTAAGCCTTCTTTGAGGGCCCAATCCTTGCTGCTTTATCGAGAGACTTGCCAGATGCCCCCCCTCATAGTGCCTTGTCTGCAGGAAGTGGGGATGGTGAATACCCTCTCTTGACAGCAGTTCATATCCTGGGCTGCTCTAAATTCCCCCTGCCCTGTCTACCGTGCATCAAAGAGACTCCAGTAATTAACTCCCTGGTGTGAGTTTCCCATTGTACTGGCAGGGTTGCTTTTGAAGCACTGGTTATCACCTAACTGCCAGGAGCTATGTCCTGTCCTCCTGGGAAGTTGTCAATCCTTCCCAAAGAGAACAAAGGGAGCTTCACGGGGGTAGAGGATACCTTGCAAATGTACTGTGATATTTAATTGGATCAGGGGTGCCCACAGTTAACAGCAGTCTCCTCTGGCTGCTGGAATTTTGGGTTCTAGCACAGTCTGTGTACAAGAAAGCCTTTCGACCCCATACAGAGTCCCATAGCAGCCCAGGAACAAAGGCACCTCTCTGGGCTTTGTTTCCTGGCGCTAACCGCTTGCGAGCCAAACTGCATGGCAGCTGCTGTGGCTGTCAGTAGACAGTTCCAGCAGAAATATATGTGTGTACTATACTTTTTCAGCATGAAATGTTATGAAAGTGTGGCTTGCTTGGCAGAGCTCACTTTCTGAGGCAGATTTACCAGCATCATTTCGTGTTACAAAAATCAAAAAAGCTTGGTTTGCCTACACATGCAGATGGCATTCTGTCACACGTCAGGATTAGGATTTCTCATAAAAGATCACATGTCCAGTAGCTAAATACGAGTGCAAGCACAGAGCAACGTGGGTTATAGGTTAAAGGATCGAATGAAAAGGATCGAATGACAAAAGGTTTGAGTCAAAAGGACTGAAAAAAAGGGTCAAATGTTTTTTTGTATTTTTTTTGGGGGGGTCCCCATTCCCCTGTTTTTAGTGTAAAAACCACTTTTTTACCTATACGGAAGGCAAAACAATATATACATTTAAAAAAAGGCCTTTGACCTTTTTTTCAGTCCTTTTGACTCAAACCTTTTGTCATTCGATCCTTTTCATTCGATCCTTTGACTGGACACCAGCAACGTGCCCTAGAATCTGCAGTGATGGAAATGTCTATTAGAACCGTGGGCGGGTGACTAACCCTTTCCCATTGGTTAATTTGCGGGCTATAAGAACCGGTATAGCTCGGCGTTTCATTATAGCCCGCAAATTTGGCCTTTGCTTTTTTGTAACTTGGAAAGTCGAGTACCAACAGTGCTTCACCCCCCACTAGTGGCTTTTAAAAAAAATAACATTTCTCAACAAATACCATGCTTTTTCATTGTGTTCAAATGCATGATGGCTGGGGGTCGCAGTGAAGTCAAAGAGGGACCCATTTACTTGTCCCTCACTCCCTCCATTCTGTGAGCCCGAGCACTCACCTCAGGCTGTGCTCCCTCACTTACCTTCCCTGTGTCCCCTCCCACCTCACTGTGCACTCACTCGCCCCCCACCCCCTCAACTATCCTTTCTCTGCCATCCCTCACTCTTCTGTGGTCCTCGCTTGCCTTCCCCTGTACTCCTCCGGTCACCCCTCTCTGTGCTCTGTCGCACACTCACACCTGCTAACTCCTCACTCTGCAGACATGCTATCAACCCCCTGCGGTGCCCTTTTACTGACCCTCTGTGTGCCCACTCACTGAGTATCCACTCTCTCATCACCTGACTCGCTTCTTCGCTAACTCGCTCCTCTCTGTGCTCACCCACTCCTTACTCTGTATCCCCTCTCTACCTGTGGTGTTCCCCAGGGGTCTAACCTCTCGCCCTGGCTTTTTAACCAATACCTGGCAACTCTCACCCACTGCATTGCCACACTATGCTCACATTTCCAGTGCTACGCTGAAGACACTCAACTCATTTTCAGGCTGCCCTCGGCCACCTCCTCTCCCTCTCTCATCTCGGATTGCCTAACAGCCATTCAAGATTGGTGTGCTGCCAATGATCTTTGCCTGAATGCCAGCAAGACTGAGATCTTCCTCATCGGCACACCTTCTCCATCCTTTTCCCTCTCTCTCTCTGGCCAGCCTCGCTTGGCCCTCCTCCCATCCCCACCTGCGAGGCTAAGAACCTCGGGGTCATCTTTGACTCCACACTTTCCTTCTCCTCCCACATCTCGGAGGTCTCTAAAAAGTCAAACTTCGTACTGCACCTCCTCAGAGGTACTCTTCCTTTCCTCTCCTTGCCCCAGAAGCTCACTGTCTCCCAAGCTCTGGTTCTCTCTAGGTTGGACTATTGTAACAGGCGTTACCTGCCTCTACTCTTCGCCCTCTTCAACTAATCCAGAACAGGACTGCAAGACTAGTCCTTGGCCTCAAGCCCTCAGATCGTATCTCTCCAGCTCTGATATCTCTCCATTGGCTCCCAGTGGATGCAAGCATTACATTTAAAACCCTCTGCATTGTCCACAAGGCTTTCTGGGGCCTGGGCCCAAAATACCTTCAGCTATCCCTCCGCAAATACCTACCCTCGCGAGCCCTTCGCTCCTGTACCTCTAACTCCCTCAGGGTCAGTCTTTTGTCAAAGAAACGAGCTGGGGGAGATCTCTGTCTTCGGCTGGGGCCTCTCTCTGGAATAGCCTCCCTGCCACTGTAAAACTTGAGGAGAACCATCTCCGGTTCCGGAAGCACCTCAAGACCTTCCTCTTTGCATCTGCCTTTGCTTCCCCTCTGCCCTGCTGATCAGCTCTCTTGGCACTGTGCACCTTGCCATCTTCTGTCCCCGGGCCCAGGTACTGGCTCACCCTGCCACCCTTCTGCACTGCCTCCCAGCCACCCCTCGCACTGGGGACTGTATCTGTGACCCCCACAGTCCCCCACACCCCATTTTTCTTCTTTTATGCACTTATTGTTCTGCTGCCGTAAACACAGCTCTTGCCACTCGCTGACCGCACTACCCCTGTTATTGCTTCATTATCTATTTATTTGTATTTATTATTATTTACCTGTTATCCTCTGCTCCGCACTTTCCACTCTCCCCCTTCCATGCACTTTTCCCATTTCCCTTTCCCA
Source organism: Ambystoma mexicanum (assembly GCF_040938575.1). NCBI lineage: Eukaryota > Metazoa > Chordata > Amphibia > Caudata > Ambystomatidae > Ambystoma > Ambystoma mexicanum. The sequence goes on along the minus strand of NC_090921.1, from coordinate 1,340,313,865 downwards.
TGCACTTGCACGTTCTCAATGTCACAGGGCCTAGTAAGATCGTTGTTTTGTTCTCCCCTCTTTTCCCTCCATTGCCTTGTCGTGCTCTGAAACACTTGTGTACGAGCGTGATACAAATAAAATATCATATCATATCATATCTCCCACCACCTCACTCACCTCTTTCTGTGCCCACGTAATCCCCACTGTCGCCCCTCACTCCCCCTCTCTCTCGCGCCCCCCCACCCCACACCTCTCGTGAGCTCCAGGTTCCAGGATGAATGAAATAAATAATTGACTTTAAATAAGAATTGAAGTCCCCAAAAACACTATGTAATAGTAAAAAAATATATAATTTTAAATGAACTCTTTTCTCTTTAGCCATGGGTTCAATTAGCTTTTTGTCATGTATGCTGTTTTTCATGTTTTTTATAAACTTAAATATTCCACGTAGAATATTTAAGCCCCCCCCAAAAAACAAATATTTTAAAAATATATATTTTTACATCAACCTTTTGCGTGTTTGCCCATGGGTTCTAATAGTCTTATAGACCTCGCCATTGGGCCGTACCGTCGTAAACCTCCCTTCTATGTCATACCAATTTATCAGGTGGTATTTCAAAAGCTATAGGTATTCAAAATGTCACGTTTTACTGTTATCCACCAAAGTCACAATGAGGCCCAAATTTGGGTAATACAACATGTATTATTTACAATGCTGTGAATTTAGTGCCACTCTGTGAAATGCATCTTGAGCCTGGGAGCCACCAGCCTGTAGCAGTGTTTTTGGATTGGGTGTGCAAGCATTAATTCACCAAAATTACAGTGGTACCCTAAGTACCACTGCAATTCACCCCTTGAACCCCTGCTCCCCAGAGGAATTTAATACAAAACATATTATAAGTGTAAAATGAATAAAATAGCAAACAGTCTTAATAGCGCAGAGAAAATAGTTGTTCTACTACCAACTCTACATTAACTATGGTTCTGGCAGGAGTGCATCCATCATGCGCCAGGTGTGCACCAGTGCATTGTGTGCACTGAATACACTGCCCCTTCCTATTGTTTTCACCAGGGGTGTTCTCCCGCTACCTTTTGGTCTTATTCTTACTATCCCCTCCCACCTATACTAACCTCAGTAACCGACCCTGTTGTTTGTTTCTATACCTTTGGATTTGTGATTACGAAACGTATTGTTGGTTTCAAGGAAGCTTTACATTTTCGATTTCAAAACATTAACCTGTGTAGCCATCATATGCATATGCAAAGCCATATGTGCACAGCCATATGGCAGGTTCACTGTTACGGCATTCCCACAATCAGCATATGCAAAGGTGCTGCCATCATATTCTTATGTTCTGGTATCATACACCCAGATGTTATCTCAAATGTCCACATACTGTGTTATTGTCCATGTGGCAGCATTCACATACTCCTTTCAGCCCCACACCCTTACTTGCCTGAAAAGACACCCCCTTTATCCGAGGGTTACGCATGCAGCATTATCCCCAGTAAATCTAGTTGCCTAAATGCTGGATGCTGCAGATGGCACACAGAGGTGGGATCCCAATACAGGTGTTAAGTGCCACATGTAGATAGTGAAGAACAGCACCTATGCTTCAGTCCGCTTCCTTCCTTTCACCTGCCCCAAATCTAGCACTTATTGGTTAGGTGGGAAGGAGTGTTCCCAGCAAGTGATCCTCCACAGGCCTCTCACAATGTAATAGAAATATAATGAGTGGCTATGGGGTGAGATAAGTGAACATGGCCCCTGAAGAGCCCTGCCTTCTCTCTGCTGTTGCCGTTTGTCTCAGTTCTTTCTTCTGTTTTGGATGGTGCTGTTAAGCAGAGGAAGCTCTCTCTCCTTTTCTCCATGTCTATCTCCCTCATACTCTCTGCCTGCATTTCTGCCTGAATCTAGGTTTCTTACCCTATATTGTTACCATCAATTTCGGTCTCTACTGTGATACCTCTATGTCTGCACCTCCCTGTCATTGGGCCTCATTACGACCCAGGCGGTAAGTTACCGCCTGGGTCGTACCTTTACCACCATGGCGTAAACTACGTTTACGCCATGGTGGTTGGCGGATTTACCGCCCCATTCCGAGGTTGGCGGGCGGTAAGTCCCCAATCCCCATTTACCCTTCCCCATTCCCATTTTTGCCCCATAGGGCATAATGGGAGTGGGGAAGGCGTTAATTACGCCACCGTAAATGACGGTGGCGTAATTAACAACAAGGTCCCTTAGCGCCATGGATTTTAACACCTGCTAAAAGCAGGTGTTAAATCCTCCATGGCGCTAAGGGACCTCGGAATCAGGCGGTAAGGGTCGGCGCTGTTTACGCTGCCGTAAAACCCTTACCGCCTGGGTCGTAATGAGGCCCATTCTCTAAATCAGACTCTCTTGCTCCTTATGTTCATTTTCCTGTCTCTTATTTTCTCCTACTGTCTCTATCTAGTTGTACATGTCTTTCGAGCTCCCACTCTCTATTTTTGACTCTATGTCTTCATCTATAAACCCTGCTTGTTCTCAATGTTTACATTTTTCCATTTGTCTTTTGGTTGCTTTCCCATAAAAGTGCATTGTATCAGGAAATAACTCTGTGCCTTTGCGCCAATTTGTTTCAGTAAGTTTTGTGGTTTTTTTATTGGGTCAAAATTAAATCAAACCGCCCTGTATGACACGTGTTTCGGCTCAATAGAGCCTTTCTCAAATTTGGGCTACTCTGATATACTCCAGAGATTCATAATATATCCGCTGATTGTGTTGCTCTGGTTTGTCTTATACTGGGCTCCCATACTCCTTTTCTTCTGACCACTAATTCACTCGCGTTGGCATTGCTGGCCCCAACGCGAGTGAATTAGCGCTCAGAAGAAAAGGAGTAAAACTTACTAAAACAAATTGGCGCAGATTCACAGAGTTATTTCCTGATACAATGCAACTTTAACGGCATAGGCTTTATACCGTCAACTCCGAGGAATTGCGACATTATGAGGAGATTATAGTATTTGATTTTCAGAATTAAGACTTGTAACAACAAAAAGGAATATTAAGGAGTCGCCCACTAGACCAGCTGTTAACAGTAAAAGCCAAATACTTACTTTATACTCCCAGAAATGTGATTAGCTGTTGCAAAATCTCACTCTAGAGTTGTTCACACACTCGCGTTCTGTCGCTACAGGACACTGATAGGAGAAAGTTCATGCTGCTCCAGTCTTCCAATGGTTTTATTATTGTAGCATGTTTTGCACTTTCTAATTTTCTCTCCTCCCTGTAGGAAGTATGCAGAAATCGAGGCCGCCACACAGCAGCTTGCAACCACCATATTGTCCCAGAAGGCTGAAACTGACAAAAGTCCAGAGGCATGTGAAACCCTGAGACAGCCTTGCTCCGCCAGGACCCGCATTGCCTGCTCAGTTGCATTGGAGAAGGAGCAGAGTCCTCCTCCATGCGTGATATCTGATTCAATTAACAGCATGGAGCTGGCTACATTGACTGAAAACAGTACCTTCCTAGGGGTGGCCGAGGCCTACTATGTCCCAGATGCAGGTTCTGTCATAGGCATCACCTTAGATAACTTGGCAGATGGACCTGATGAGGTGGACACGGCTGAGAACCTTTTTGACGATATCATAGACTCTGAGTTGGTTGTCCCTCAGGCATGTGCATTGTTCTCCCCGATAAATCAGTGTTTGTCTGGGATGGCCCAGAATACCGTGCATCAGGAAGTCTCAGACTTTGTCCTCTGCAGAGATAGCTTGGTGGCTTGGGTGCCAGAGGTTCATGACATTGCAATTCTACAAGTGCCAGAGGTTCCTCTATCCTGTTCTGTGAGAGAGACTGCATCCGACTGTTGCGCAGCCAAAAACGCCCTGCATCCAAACTGCACAACCCCATTACCCTACACCCTGCTTCCTGGCATGATGTTGGATCTTCACACCTTTCGCAGCAGTGTGGAGGCATGCTCCCAGAACACAGGAGAGGGATTATTTTACCAAGAGGTGAGCAGAGAGTCTACCCTCTCAGAGCCTTCACCTGCACACCACAAAAGAAATGACTGTGGCCTCCAGGCTATCAGCTCCTCTTGGCAGGCTTGCCAGGGTTCTCCGAATCCCACAGAAGTGGATCAATTCTTCTCCATGCAAAATAGTGACTTAACACAGGCTGATGGGCTGAGGGCTGAAAATGGGCGAAGCTCTGATGAGTTGGCTAGCAATGGTTTTTATTTGTATAATGCAAGTGTGAATCCTGAAATACCAAACTCCACAAGGTCAGAGAATTCCAATTGCATGATTTACGACGACTACCTTTCAGTGGGATCATGGTGATGAGGTTTTATAGATCCATTAGGCTATGCTAGCAGGTGTTAAATAGGAACTATAAAGTCAAACTTCAAGAATCTCATTAATGCTTTGTTTCACCCTGTTACACAGGGATTTAAATAGCATTTACATCAATCATTTCAATGTAGTACTTTGCCCCAAAACAGCGCTTTATGTTAAATATATTTTCATATTTAGGTCTTTTTGAAAGTACAAAGGGGGGACCTGTTAGTAATCATAAAAACAACCATGAGGAATAGAGGGAAGTCTGATTAGCATACATTAAGTTCATATTAGCATCTGGATTGGTGGAGAAAGATCTGTAGCCTAAGAAATAGGAAAACTATTTGGAACGTAGACAATATCACATAATGACTTACCATTGGACACGGCAGCATCACTATGAACTAACTTTCTGGAAAAGCAAGTAAAAGGCAGATGATATAGTGAGGGGGTTTCATAAAAAGCATGTGGAAAGTTATTTTTGTTGACGAGAGCTATAAGATCAAGAACAATCATAAATCCTGATTCATTTTGTGCTCTTACACACAAACATCTATTGTTAACGAAACCTGTTTTCTGATGTTTCCTTTATGTGAAGACCATGAGGACAGCATGATAGCTCACATTCCATTGCTGGGTTTGTTTCAAATGTTTTTAGGTTTCCCTGCTGACAACGAAGTGACGATTCAAATGCAAACCTGTTTTACATTCAATTAATTATGTTTCCTTAATTGATCAACTTGTAAAATAAGCAGATAAAATGTGTATATCCTTTATTGTATGACTCATCCAACATCTGTGTCGCTGGTTTGTGTGTCCCACTGAATCGCTTCCTCCAGCCATGTAGGCTGGGTATCACATTATTTAAATGTTTCTTTTGTATTTCAATTATACTCTCAAACATAAGCTGCTGGTTAATTTCACAAATCCAAAATAAAAACAATGAAGTTGTTGATTCTATTTACCACAAATAGAATACATTTAGTTAATTGCTATGTTGGTTCACTTTTTACCTTAAAATCAATCATTTCATCTAGATTCATAAGCTATCTATCTTACTTAAAACTATTGATGAAAATGTAACTGTATTTCTCCAGTATCATATTTTTGGATTCTGAAAATAATAATTAACTTGTTTTATTCTTTATAATGGCATTTAGCAATATTTATGTAGTAACAATTTTGAGATAATCTCACTTGGAATATATTCTCTTTATAGGTTATTTATTCTCCCTGCATGCACATTTTGACTCTAAGGTTTCCCTTTAAGATCCTTCATTGAGGCTAAAAAAGAAAATTAAATAATACAGAACATTTGTATAGTTTCATCTAAATTTAGTTTTTTTATGTTCCATTTTATTCACTTGTTCAGATCTCCCTTTTCTTGAAGTGGAATGAGAGCTGTGTTGCACATTGCTCTCTGACCGGTTTTGGTAAGGACCCGAAACGCCTAATGCTACAAAAAATCTAGAAACTGAGGAGGGTACTACTGTTTGCTTTGCCCTAACCGCCACTATCTTAGCCTAGTGCCATTATTATTGTTAGTGTTTGTTTGTTAAATCGCTAAGAGGGTCGGGTAGCCATAAAGACCAGGTGGCTCTGCCCGTTCTGTGTTGTGGGGCCCAGTGCAGGTGTGTGGGGACTCCTATCACCGCCCCAGCCCTTTAGCATGGCTCATCACATAGGTCGAAGAAAGAAAGACCAAGGCATATTAGCCTTGGTGTGGGCCACACACCCTATTACCCGCCAAGGGTTTGTTGTCTTAATCGTCAAGATCTCATAGATTTGTGGCGACTGTTGTTATTCTCTGAATAAATTGTTATTCCAGTTGAAAACGAATAAAGGTTTTATTTAGTAATGAATGAAGTTATTAGCAAATGCGAATATTGGCCTATTCATTTCGGACACAGAGTGCTTCGTCAGGGCCCTTTGCTCTTGCATGATCGAAATTAACCATAAGATCGTCCAAATATTTTAATTCATCAAAGTGGCCAAATGGCACACGTGAAACAATCGTAATATAGGTGATGAATTCAATTGTGTAGAAGATCTTATGTTTAATTTTGATCCGACGAGAACAAAGGGCCCTGACGAAGGACTCTGTGTCCGAAATGCATAGGGCAATATTCACATGTCTGCCATTTTTTACCCATTCCTTCTTCCTTGTTTCTTGAACATGCTGTTCAAGAAGGAAACATTGCTTTGACAATCCTCCAAGCAGTCATGAATGTGAAAGGAGTGTCTGTCCTCCCCAGAGAGATTGCAAGTTTGTGTCTCCCATGAAGGAAAACCAGACGACAAGGGACAAGTAAGTTTGCATAGTTTGCAGGTAGTAAGGCTACCAGAAAAACAATAACTAGCCACATTGTATACCATAGGGGAGCTCAGGGAGAGGGTACCATCTCTCTAGGCTTTTCAATTGTGTGCTTCGCCGCAGTGGGATGTTGATTTACTGAAACCGGGTGAGTTTTTAAAGTTTCTGGAAAACCGCTCTTGCTTACCAAATGGTCAATGAAGCAAAACATTTGTTTTTTCTCGTGGGACTTTAGGTCAGTCTACAGGGAGTGTTAAGCCTTCTCAGCTGGGGAGACCAAGGGAGGGTGAACAAGGGACCCCCCCCCATATTGCCCTTGGCCTATCATCATTGTCTCCTGATTGCCTACAGAACGTGACCTGACCTGATGAAGGAGCTGGCCAAGGCATGGCTTCCACATGTTGGTGTGGGAGTTTCAAGAAGGAACTGGCATGAGAGGTTTGGAGTAGAGTGGCTTGGGAAGGGGGTGCACAGAGAAGGTGGAGCGAACTGTGGAGGCGAATTGAAAAATAAGGAGGTGGCAGTAACATTAGGTCATGGTTGGAGAAGGAGAAGAGGAGGTAGTAGATCATAGGTGGACGTGGTCTCAACATCAGGAGGTGGTTGGAGAAGAGGCAGTAGTGGTAACATCATGCAGTGTTTGGATGAGAGAGGAAGTGGTAACATCAGGAGGTATTTGGATATAAGAGGACAAGGTGGTACTAGCCGGAGGTGATTGTGTAGCCCTGATGTTCTTGTCCTGTCCTGGTGTTTGTGTATGCTCCTTACCCCCAGGCTAGAGAGGGACCGCTTACCGCCCTTTCCCCAGAGACCAACTGCAAAAAGAGAGACCCCAGACAACCGGCAAATTAGAAAAATGATTTAAACCTTCCATTTAAACAGCAGATGTTCTATCACCTGAGTTCTCTTAACTTTACTGGCTCTAACCCCTCCAACAGGAAACCAGGGGTGAATTTTGTGAGCCCCAACGTAGACCCCCTTTTATTTCAACCATAAACAAACATTACACCCTTCCTAGAGACCTTTTCTCAGGTTATGGCGTGTTTCACTGAAGGGAATATGATTATAGGTGGGGATTTTAACTGTGTAGTAGATTCTACCATGAAGGCTATAGTTAAGCACAACTTCCTAGCCATAGCAAAGATACTGCAAGATCACTCCATGATAGAGACATTGAGATTCTTCCATCCCGGAGAGTGGGACTACACATTCTTTTCAGCAGTTTATAGGGGTCCAATACCCTTATCCCTAAGGTGACAGAAATAGAGTTTCTTCCAAGAGGCCTCTCAGACCATGCCCCATTACAGATGTCCCTAGACTTGGGAGTGCCCTTGCCCCAACAGCGAGAACCCAGGCGGCGGAATGACTTCTGCCTGAGGGATATAAGAATGAAAGCTCACATAACAGAAACATTGAGTAATTATTTCACTCAGAATTATGCTGAGGGCCTAGACCAGTGCATAGTCTGGGATGCGGGGAAGGCAGTCCTCAGGGGAGCAATCAGCGGTCAGGCAGCAGCATATTTATGGGTGAAAAATACCCAAAGAATCCTCATGGAGAAGGAGGATGGACGCCTGGAGCAGGCCCATAAATGCAAGAACTCAAGGAAATCCCTGAGAGACCTTCGATTAACAAGAAATGTGCTTTAGGGTCCTTTGACTGAGAAAGCGGCCCAGACAATCCGCCACACAAAGCAACATATCGATGCGAAAGGCAACCTGGCCAACACACTCCTAGCCACCAAGCTCTGCAAACTCTCCAGATGTAACTATATTCATGCCCTTTAAGACAAACAGGGCCTTAGAGTCACTACGGAGTAGGGGAACCTGGGAAGAGTGGTGGAATATTTTCGAGAGACCGGGGCCAAGATCCCTTACCACCCAGAGAAGACAGTGGGCCTCATTAGGAGGCAGGTGGCCACGTAATGAACGGTGCCGGTACAGGACCGGCACTGTTCATTACGGGCTGCCCTATTACGAGGACTGCTGCGGGACCCGCTAAGGAACACCTGGTCAGACCAGGCGTCCTTAGCGGGTTTAGTTAAAAGGGGAATCCCGTACCCTCCCTAGGGGCCAGCCCTTGGTGCTATAATCACTCCTAATCACCTTCCCACACAAGTAAGTTTATACGAAGCACGATGAACTCAGTCTGGAAGAAACACCAATCACACAGACTATACGATGCTTGCATTTATTTCTATAATGTCTAGTGAGGACTAAGCAGCAATTTACAGTAATATGGGAATAAAAGTGTAAGCTGAATAATACCAATTGTCAGTCATAGATGAATATGCAATTATTTCTCTTACGCTCCTAGAAAATGTAGATGATTAGATCAGATCACACCCGGGACCCTCGCCGCTACAGGTGCCCGGCACTCCTCGAGAGAGGAGGGGAGGACTGGCCAAGCCCCCCACAGTCCTACACCAGAGCGGGGATGTGATGCTAGGATTCTCGGCCCAGATAGTGCACGGCTGGTCGTCCAGGCACTGTTTCTCTTCGTGCGCGCATTTCACCAAACAGCCCAGGATGAGTCCCTCCCTCACTGGCCCAGGTATAGTTCTCTAATTAGGGGCTGCACGTCAATTACTATGACGTACCAGCTCTTCGAGAAGCTTCTGGGCTCATCCTTTCGGGCACTAAACATGTTTTCGCCTGGAAAGTTACAAGACTGGAAACAGCCAGTCTTGGCTCCCAGGCTTCGTGCACGTTGTTTTGGGGAAGGTCTGGCATTCCTGCATTATCAGTGCACCTGACTCGCAGAGCGAAGACGAGCAAGGCTGTGCAAAGCTGTGCCTGGATCCCAAGGGCTGCGTAGAGCTTCTTGCAAAGGCTAGATGTTTATGTCTTCATGAAGGGCCTTCGCAGTTAACCCCTTACAAGCATGTGGGCTCACCCAGTTCGAGAGGCCTGGCTTATTTCAGCATTTTCCTCCACGCTTCGAATAAGCTCTAGTATACTCAAGATAGCTCAGTAGGTTAGTGCAAGTGCAGGTTACTGCAAACGCCTAGAAGCTTATCACGACATTCCACCCCTTTCGAAGTGAGGCCTGAAAATGCTGACTCAGTTCCATGATTTAGAAGCATGTACGGTGTGCTGTAGGCCGATTAAGCGTTTTTCTAGCGCAGTCATTCTAGTAGAAAGGAAGGACATTCTGCACAAGAGCCCAATGAAAATGATAAGAATTAATGTTAGGGAAATCAGCAGCCACAGCAATGGATGCAGCATTATATTAAGCAGCTTAGTGGAGGAGGGAGACCATCCAGTGAATACATCCCACCAGTGGTGAGTAGTAACTGATTTCAGATGGTCAGCAGTTTTGATTCATTGGTCCCTGTCTATTATCAGCTTGCACTCTGCAGAAATAACTGAGGTAGCTAGCGTCTGGAAATCTTTCCAAGCAGTTTGGGCAAATTGTCTAATAGCTTGAAGCCGGGCAGTAATCACCCCATAGGGTAGCGTCCAGTTAAGCAAATACGTGAGCTCGGCATGCAAAGTAGTGTGAGACCACTGGGTTAATGAATATAAGGTATGAGTAACAATGTCTAAGATAGTCACAACCTGATCTACGCAAAATACTTGAGGATTCCCTAATAACCTGTAATTGTTAATAAGCAAGGAATGATTAGTAACTACGCAAGCTTTATGCTGATCTATTTGGAAAATGTCAGTCCCATTAATGTGGTAGTGCATCCAGGTGCACTCCCCTGCTACGGGATGCATGCATGGGTCAGGAATCCTCCCCGTTTGGGGACACACCCACCCCTGATCCCAGGGCATGCAGGTGTGACTGTGGATGATGTGGTTTTGGCTGTCTAATCATTACCCTCGTATTTGCGGCACCCATCAAGAACCATTTATTTTCATAGGCAATACTATAAAAGGACACCATATTTCTAAAGCATAAGCGGTTCTACTAACTTGCATTAAAGCATGGCATGTGTTATTCATGCAATCAAAAGCAAGCGGTTTAATCCATATGTTTGCTGGTAACTGTAGCTCTGTGTGCCAGTGGGTTAAGGATAGTCGCCCCCATTCGGAGCGGAAAGCCAACACCTGCTGATTTAACAAAGTTTGCCATAAAATGCATCATGTGTCTTTAGCAGTCTTGTTGACCTGCCCAATGGCAGAAAAAATGTCTTCATAGCTAAAATCCTGCCATTTCCATTGGTTGCCAATACTTGTAGCACTGTTGCGCAGGGTAGGGCTTATCAATGGGCCCCACTGGGCCAGGAGTTTTATAGCGGCGCTGGCATCAGTACCCATAGTGGCTAACTTATTGCGCACAGTTTCTATGTCAAAAGCATTTAAAGCCCCGTCCCCACCCCTGCTGCCCCCGCAATCCATGAATCTAACCCCTTAGCTACGCGCAATTTGGCGATGGGCCATAGAAATTGACTCCATTTGTAGCAGCTTGGTAGTACTAAGGAAACATTGCCTCGTGATAAATCTATGTCTAAGTGCACCTCTGTCATGATAGACGCGTGCATCACGTGTCTGCAGTTTAAGTGTTGTCTAACTATTGGAAAATCTAGCATGTTTACAGTTTCTACTTTGTGTGACTTGAAGAAAACCATTCTCCAAGTGGGAAGCCTGCCATATACAATATCAGTTTTAGATATGAACACCATACTACCATCCGGCAGTGGCTGTTTCAACGCACAATTGTATGAAATGCATTTGGTCAAGTTATAGTCCAAAAAATCTTGGCGAGTACACTCGCTGCAGTTCTTGGGACAGAAGAAATATGAAACATCAAACAAATTATTGGATCCATTCACTGATACGTTTAGGCCTAAGATTTCATAAGCACCAGTCATATGAGACAAAAGGTGTCCGACAATATGCCAATTTATCACTTTTGCAGTTCCATGTGGATACTCATTTGTAGCGCTTTTCTCACAGGTTACGGTGCGGTTGTAGTTATCACGCAGGACTGGAGCATCAGGTGTAGTGCATGCAATTCTCAGAGTCCATGTAGCGTCTTGCATCAACCCATTCTTTACAGAGAAAGTGTTTGCTTGGCAGGCCAGGAGCACCCACAGCAAGGTAAATCCCATCCCCTGCATACTGCTCTACGTTTGTGGTGTGAGCCTAGTAGCGGGAATATAAACACGCATGTCAGAATTTTGCAAAAGTACAACACAAGTTCTTCCAACACCTTGACTTAACACTTCCCCAGCCTCAGGTTTTTTGTTTGGATGGTGAACCCACACCTTTTTTCCCGAGCTACCGAAGCCTCCTTCCCCCGTCAGTGTAGTGTCTGGGGCCTGCTTACTTTCAACCACTAGGGGAACAACTGCTTGCTCACAAATCAATTGTGCAATTCGGTCATATTTGGTTAATGGTACTGCAGATGCACCAGTGTTATGTAAGAGTACCGAAACAGTCCCTCTATAGTCAGGATCAATCACATCTCCCAAAATGTCAATGGCCCTCATTACGACCCTGGCGGAAAGCGACTGACCGGACCGCCACAGCGTAAATAGCGTTTCCGCCATTGCACGATGGAGCAAAGTGCGGCCCATTCCGACCCATCGGGCACGAGCACCACGCCATGGCGGAAGTGCAAAGTCTGCGATGGCAGAAATGACCCCAAAACGGCCCACACCGCCGCCGTACGGCGCCCTAGGTGCAATACCGCCACCCATCATAGCGGACACCGCAGTGAGCGCCAACCGGAAAGTACGGCGACCGTAAATATACGGAAACGGAAGTAAAAACATGGGCCCGGAACGGGAAACAACACCCCGTACACCTATAAAACCACAAAATACACACAACCACTAAAAACACCACCCTGAGACACATCCCAACCCGTCATCCACCCTAGTGAAACCAAGAAAAATGGGAAAAGTAGCGAAGAAAGCGTGCGACCGCAAGCGGCAGGTCCACTTCTCCCGTGAGGAACTCACCGTACTCACAGAGACCCTCCAGGAGAATGCCGCCGCCGTCTTCTCCACGCAAATGACCAGGACGGCACTAGCGAACAAGAAGGCCATATGGGCCCTGGTGGCACAGCGGGTAAGTGCGGTGGGGACCGCACCCCGCAACCCACAGCAATGCAGGAAGCGGTGGGACGACCTGCGGATACGCGTCCGTAGCATACTTTCTGCCAACCGCAACATTGCCACAGCCACCGGGGGAGGGTCGGAATCACCCATCAAGTTGACCCCCTGGGAAGAAATCTGTGCCTCCACCATTGGAATGGAGAGCATAGAGGGAGTCGGAGGGATGGAGAAAGGAGTGCAGACATCCGGAGAATCAGGTAGGTGGCCCAAATAAAACCATGCCACATCCACAATGTCCAATCATGTGACTCACATGTGTCCACATAGCGCAACAGCAACACATGGCCAGGAGAACGTCCACACACATTGGCCTGATAGCGCACTTTAAAACCACAATAAATACATAAATAATTAAAAACCCCAAAAACACCCACTACACGTGCAGCAGGCACACCCTAACTGCAGGCTGCAAAACAACTGCACCCTCACTCCACACACAAATGAAAGCACCTCCAAGGCCCCGACCCAAATCACCCTCAGGTACCACCCCAATGCATGTGATACATTGCCATTCCAATTCCCACAGACCCATTAATAACGCTCGCCCTCCTTTACTCCACCACAGGGTCCGATCCAAACGACGAGCTCCAGGACACCCCTACCAGCACACCTGCAAAGAGAGCCAAGACCGACGGCCAAAGACCCTCCACCTCAGCTGCACGCATCAAGACACGGCAGCAGCACATATCAAGTGGCAGCACACAGGAGGGAACATCAACAGGCACCCCAGCAGCCAGCATGCCCACAACAGCACCACCACAGGTCCCCCCAATGGATGCCACAGAAGGTACTGCCTCTGGTGGCAGCAGCACCATAGGTGACACCCCATTAATGGCAGCATGCTCCGACACAGAAGACGGGGATGTCGAAGTCAGATCCATCCATGACCTGTCCCAATCCCCCTGTCTGTTCCATCCCGTACACCATGAGGATACCACGCAGGGGCACCCACAAGACGACGACTGGCCATCCCCCACAAGCCCTGTGGCAGGGCAACATGAGGCGAACAGCCCCTCTGTGACACCACCGCAAATGGCCATGGCCCAGCAGAGGCAACAGTCCCTCGACCAGTTAATCGTGCAACAGCAGCAACTGGCCACGCTCCTCAAGGACCATGCCGATGGATGTGGGGGCACTAAGGCAGACATAGAAACATCAACTGAGACACTTAGGGCACAAATGGAGAGTAGCACCAAGAGCCTGAGAGTCCAAATGGAGAGTAGCACCGAGAGCCTGAGAGTCCAAATGGAGAGTAGCACCGAGAGCCTGAGAGTCCAAATGGAGAGAAGCACCGAGAGCCTGAGGGGGGAACTGCATGCGACGTCCAAAGACGTATGTGCCGAACTTGCCGCAGTGCGCCGTGTGCTCACTGAGCTCTCACAAACCCTTAGGGACATGCATGGACGTGAGCAGGCAGAGACATCATCCGTTGCAAGTTCCGTCCAGGGCAGCCCCCAACGTAGATCTGGGAGGAACCTGCGCTCCACAGGCAGGGGTGCCCCTGATACCCGCAGAGGGGGCTTGCAATAGCGACTGCCCACTGACAATGAGCATCTTTGGACACTGGTGTTCGGGGGGGAGGTAGGAGGGTGGAGGGGGTGTGTTGGGCTCACTTGGGTGGCGGGTCGATAGGGTGTTCAACATGATATCACATATGCCATAAACAATGCACGATCAAACAATGAGATGTGTGGACAATGATCTTTGTGTACTAGGCCATCATAGGCGTACAGTCCATATCGTGCATGTACCAGACACACACAGTGCCACGAGTCCCGTGTCCATGTATCAGCCACCAGGCGTGAGTGCTAGAAGCATGCATCTATGAGATGCTGACGAATTTCACGGCCCTCCTGTGCCTCGCAGACTCCTTGAGGTGCTGCCACATCCCCACCCTCATCATGACCATCTTCAGGTGCTTGCAGTTCTGCGTCAGGGGGCATGGGCACATTTCTACGTACGCACATGTTGTGGAGCATGACACATGCCATCACCATCTTTGCTACCTTCTCATGGCGGTACAGGAGTGCCCCGCCAGACCTGCTGAGGCACCGGAAACGAGTCTTCAGTAGGCCGAATGCCTGTTCAATGACTACACGGGTACGTGAGTGGGCATGGTTGTAGTCCTCCTCATGCTGGTCCCGTGGGTTCCGGACTGGTGTGAGGAGCCATCTCTTCAGTGGATATCCGGCATCACCTGTATGTGGACGATAAACGAATTATGTGGAATGCCATTGCTACGTACGCACCCCCTCCCCCCCTTCCTGCCAGGTCATTGCCGCATCACATACCCCACATCATCATGCATGAAATGAGACTCACCGAGTAGCCAGGATCTGTTCCCTGTGTGTCGCTCCATGTAGCGTGGTATTGTAGAGTTCCTCATGACCATAGAATCATGGGTTGATCCAGGGAATCGGGCACAATAATGTGTAATGATCCTGTTGGAGTCACACACCATTTGTACATTCAGTGAATGAAATTGTTTTCGGTTGCGGTACTGGGCCTCCATGGCATGTGGGACGACCAATTCCACATGGGTGCAGTCGATGGCACCAATGCAACCCGGTATTCCGCCAAGTGCATGGAATCCCACTTTTGTGTTGGTAATTTCCTGCTCCGAGCGTGGTAGAGAGATGTAGTCGTCTGCGTGCTGCAGGAGGGCATCGAGCACTTGCAATAGTGTCCGTGAGAACAGTGGCTGAGAAATGCCATGCAACTGTCCGACTATGTGCTGGTAGGTGCCTGTGGCCAGGAAGTGGAGTACAGACACCACCTTCAGTAGGGGTGGGATGGCGGTTGGGCTATCTATCATGCTGACAAGGTCAGCCTGTGTCATGTCCACAATGGCGGCTATGGTGTCCCGGTCCAAACGGTAGAGGGTGTGGATCTGCTCATCAGTGAGGTTGAACGGATGTGCTCGGAGGCGTGGGATTGCGGGCTGCCTGCGTGGTGGTAGTGGCTGTGCTGGCAGCCCTTGCTGGCCCTGCCTTGCCCTCCTCCTCCTCCTGCGTCTCCTCCGTGCGGCCGGTTGTAGTTGGTGTTCGTCTTCTTCTTGGAGTTGGAGTACTTGCAGTGCTATCAGGTCCCCCAGGGCCAACATCGCGAGTCCTGCCGGTAGCATTTCGGAGTGGTTGTGGGAGGAGACTGGGCGTGAAATTTATGTGTTTTCAGGCTGTATGGCCTCCACCTGTGGTGATTCATTCCACCTGTGCAAGCTGCTCTCCCCTTTGGGCGAGCACGTCCCGCACACAACGCTGCAATTCGAGGAATGGCATCTTGCTATTACAATCATGTATTAGTACCCGATGGCCGTGTAACATTGGTTGATATGTTCATTCGGCTATGGTCCCATTGTTTCACATGCATTCTTTGCAGTCGCGAACAGACTTGTGAAGGGTCAGTGGAACGTAGTACTCGAGTAACGGTGGACCCTCATGCATCACTGTACCGAGGTTCACCGACGGGCGGGGCCTCCCATTTGTGAGTGAAGGCAGTTGCCATTTTCACACACAGCCGCACTAGATGGATTAATTTGTGATTTCAAGCGGCCACAGATGCCTTTTCGACGTGATGTTGCAAATGAGGAATTCGAAGGGCGGCGCTTTCGGTCTTCAGCTAGCGGCGAGGAGATGCCCACAGGTCTGACTGCAAATATAACGTTCTATTGTTCAGTGTCCTTGGGACAGGGGCCATGGCGAGGATGCAATGATTGATATGAATAGTTTGGGATGCGCAATAGCGAAGTGGATGATGAGGCCGGACGTTCCCAAATACATGTTACTTCACAACACTGGAATTACGGGCTGGGGCACAGTGGATTTTGAAAGGCTGCATAACGCACAGACTCAATGGAATTCTCACATGTTATGTGAGTATGGTAACAGGCGTTCTCATTACGGGATGAGGGAATGATGAATGGATGCATGGGCAGATAATTTGATACGATGTTTGCCATGTACAGGGCTTCTTGGAATCTGTCCGCCTCCCCTGCGCTATGTGATGCAGGGCTGCCATAGTGGGACCATCGTCTATCTGGCCTTGTTGAGCCCTCCCTGTCTCGACGCGCCTTCAGACACTTGTGTCCATGCACGTTACCAATCCCATCTGATGGATTCTGTTTTCACAGACGCATGCACAGGTACACTCGTTTGTGATGGTGTTTTCACCTCGATATGGATAGTTATGAGTCGCAAGTGGTTTTGGGGTGGTGATGATCCTTTGGAGTGGGCTAGCATGCATATGGCTGTGGATTTAGTGTGATCATTGAGGTGAGTTGTTCGGATGTAGTTCTGATGGCCATTCTTTTCTTTTTCTTTTCTTTTGGTTGACAGGTATCTCCTCCCCTTTTGCCACTGCCATCTGTATGGCACTCCTGCAGATGGGTTTTACTCCCGACACCTGCTGCTTCGTGTTAATCAGTGGAGCAGCATTACGATCTTATGGGACGATCGCCAATGGGCCACATGCCCTTACGCAGTACTAGTGGCTCGGAGCAACATTTCGGCCTTTCAGCTGGACTAGTGCCTCCCTATTGGGACGGCCCTGCGGTTCTAGGCGCTTCCATGTTGCCTTTTCGTACGGAATGTAGCCCCTGTGTACCATGAAGGAACAGGGCGTCACACAAGAAGTAGCTGGTCATTTCTTGCGGATGCAGCCCACAATGGTGAAATGTGTTTTGGAGTTCATGGCCTAATGGCTGTATGGGCTTGGTGAATTTGTTGTGCATTGAATTTCTATTCTGATATGGGCCGTGTAGCGTTCTTCTTTGCAAGTGATGTGGCATATTCCTATTTGGGGAGCGATGTATTGTGAGGAGATCTGCATTGGGTTCCAGCTTCGGAGTATAGTTGCGTGGTACTGTGCTGGGCGCGTTTGCCTACGAAGCCCAGTGAGGTCAGGGGTGAGGGCTGCCAATATGACTGTTTGGATGATGTCATGCTCAGGGGCGGGGGATTAGGTTTTGTGTGACAGATGCCGGTCAGCCAGGTGGATTGGTGGAATGATGTGATTATCGGAATATTGCTGGTCACAGGTGCCTGTGTTTGCGTGCGTTTCTTGGTGGGAGTCTGAGGTCATGTCCATTGGAATAGCTTCTGTGTTCGTGCCATCTGTGCCCTGCAGCTCCCATTGGCCCCTCTTGTGATTCTTTTGTTCGTTGGCATGCATGGGTGACTTGTACATTTCACTGGTTGCATTGTGACTTCGTTGCACCTACGGGGAGTTGTACTATGTGGCCAGGGAGCGGTGTACAGGCACTCAGTGGGGCCGTTTACGGTTGATTCGCGATGCCGTACTTCTCACCATGGCGGAATGGTACTTTCCGCCGTGCTTGATGGCGTTAAGTACATGTCCGCTAGGGTCAGAATTCGCGTACCCTTGCGCCATGGTGCTAATTACGGTTTGGCATGGCGCGCGCGTACTTGGTGCAGTTAGCGTTGGCGTTCACTACGGTGTCGCTAATGGCATCGTACTTTACGGTGACGGGTCATAGTCGCACCGAGCGCTATTCGATGGCGGTATTGCATTTCCGCCATCGTTTTTCGCTTTCCGCAAGGGTCGTAATGAGGGCCAATGCCTTTTTTCGCCAGGCTGGATCGTGCAGCAATGCGTCCATAAGTGCCAGCTGGCAATTTGATGCCAATACCCAGTGATATGGATTTGGTTTGCCCCGCTGGTATAACATCATCCTCACAGATAGATAGATCAAGCCCAATGCTGCCTGCAGTGGCTTGCACAGGCAGCTTTGCATCTTTATCGGTTTACCACACAACAAGAGTCTTTGTGGATTCCACTTTCTCACTTGTCAGTCTCACAAAGGGTGTCTGGCGGTTTCCCAGCGGACCATTGTCAGTTCAAACAGCGCTTGTGCCAGGTGTTTGGACCACCCCTTGAGAGTGTGAGTTTTAGTCAGCTTCTTTATTTGTTGCTTGAGCAGCCCATTGCTGCGTTCCACCAGAGCAGAGGATTCTGGGTACCGGCTGATGTGCAGTGTCCATTTGATGCTTTGTTCTAACGCCCAGTCTTGCACATTGTGTCCAGCAAAATGGCTGCTTGGTCTGATTGGATTTCATCCGGGATGCCATAGTGCCCGATGAGGTATTCCATTCCTTGCAAGGTAGCCCGTTGATCTGCATGGGCGACTGGATAAGCTAACAGCAGTCCAGAGTATGTGTCTACCATGGTCAACACATAATGCTTTCCATTCTCGGGCGGTAATGGGCCAATGTAGTCAACTTGCCATAATCTAGCAGCTCTTTCACCTCTTTTCAAAGGGCCTTGAGGGTTCCTCTCCAGAGGGTAGTGTTTCACTTCGCAGCACACGAACGTTGGGAGGCAGCTTGTCTGGCTTGATCTATGGTAATGGGCAATTGTCTACTTTTAGCCCATTGATATGTTCCTGTTTTCCCTAGATGCCCTGAGGTTTGGTGTGCCCAATCCGTCATTCCTTGCAATACCTTAGCTTCTTCAAGTGTTGTCACTGGGTGAATCTTTGCCATTTGATCCACTTCGTTGTTGAACAGGGCAGCCAGTGAGGTGTCAGGGGGCATGTGTGCATCGACATGCCCAATGCAGATTTTGCACCTCTCACCTTTGCACCACATCTCTTCCCAGATGTCCGGCCCTCCCCAGATCGGAGTGTTCTTGATCTGCCAGCCGTCTCTTCTCCATGCCGGTGCCCAATGCGCAGGCCTTGATACGTGGCCCAACTGTCCGTGTATATGTATGCAGTCTCTTTCACCTGTTCAATCACGGAGGCCACCGCCTGCAGTTCAGCATATTGACTGGATCCTCCCACACCTTCTCTCATTAGCAGTGTTTCTCGGTGGGGCTGGAATGCAACAGCTTGCCAGTGTCTTTGCCCTTTATCATACTTTGCGGTGCCGTCCGTGAACCATGCATATTTTTGTTCTTCCTCCTTCAATGTATCATAGGCGGGTGCGACTTTGAAAGCAGATTCTGGCAGCGCCACAGGGGTGCTCGGTTCAGGCATCACTTCCAAGTTCACTGCCTCCAGCATTTGTTCCTGCAGTCTGGAAACCCCTGTGCGGCCAGCTTTCGCATGTTGCTGTAAATACCATTTCCATTTGACATGAGTGGCGTCTTGCGCTCTGCCACTTTTCCCGCTTGCAGCAGTGTCGCGCACCCAGCCCATGATCGGAATTTCTATGCAAATTGTCACTGGTTGCTCGCCTGTGATTCTTTCAGTCTCGACTAGAGCCTAGTACACTGCAGCAACTTGTTTCTCAAGCGGAGTGTATCTTGTCATAGGATCTATGAGCTTTCTTGACCAGAACCCTTGCGGCACTCTTTTCTGTCCTTGCTTTTGCCACAAGCTCCACACAGCAATATCATTGTAGACAAGAATTTCCAGTTCAAACGGATCAGTTTTTGTCATGGGGCCCACCGTGATGTAATTCTGCAAAGCATCCTTAGCCTGCTGAAAGACAGACTGTTGCTCTAGGCCCCATGTAAAATCATGTTTCTTTCTAGTGACTTTGTAGATGGGTTTCAGTATCAGGCTTAAGTGAGGTATGTGATTTCTCCAAAAACCCATTAACCCAATAAATCGTTGTGCCTCTTTTTTATCTGCTGGTGGAGCCATCTGCTGAACCATGTCAATTACAGGGTCGGGAATTTTCTTTACTGACCCAGACCAGATTGCACCTAATAATTTCACCTCTTGAACAGGCCCCTGTACCTTTTTGGGATTTATGGCCCACCCCCGGTCTTGCATGTGTGTGATCAACTTTTCAGCAGCTTTTTCTACATGTTCTTTCTCAGCACTGGTCAGCATGATGTCATCAATGTAGTGAGCAACATACACATCATCCAACTGCACCATCTTTAAGTCTCTAGCAATCAATCCATGACACAGAGTGGGACTATGCAAATACCCCTGGGGCAATTTAGTAAAGGTAAATTGTCTGTCTCCCCAAGCGGTAGCAAATTGGTCTTGTGATTCAGTGTCAATATCAATGGAGAAAAATGCATTGGCCAGGTCAAGGACCACATGCCATTCACCCACTTCTTTCGTAAGGTTTTCAATCAGAGTAATGATGTCTGGCACCGCCGCAGCTAAGGGTGGCACCTTCTTATTCAAAATGCGGTAATCAATTGTCAGACACCATGCCCCATCTGGGCAGCAGACAGGCCAGATAGGCGAGTTGAATGGACTGACTGCCGGCCTCATTATACCAGCTTTTACCAATGATTCAATAGTTTCACCAATCTCTTTATGTCCCCCTGGCAACCTGTACTATTTCACGCACACTGGCTCAGCAGGAGGAGGTAAATGCAAGGGGGACCATTTGGCATGCCCAACCACCACAGGGTTAACAACTCTCACATGGACTTTCCGATTGCCAAAAACAAATTCACCTAAATCTGTAGTCACACTTTTGCTCAACAACACATCCATGCCAAGGATATATTCCGGTATATCTGCAATCAAGACATTTGCTGTGAAAGGCAATCCCTCGCCAATTGACATTATTACATTAAAAGCTTTTGCAACAGTTTCTGCTCCCCCATAACCATTGACTAGAACTCTGGGACCAGATAATTTACTGGGATTGCCATTCAAAATGGTTACCTCAGCTCCCGTGTCTAATAGAGCCAAGACGTGTTTTACTTTCTCATCCAAATACAATGTAAGTGGCACAAAAGGGCGCCTGTCTCTGGGACTGGTTCTCTTTATTAACCGTGCCTCAAAGACAGAGCCAGCCCTTCAATCAAAAATGGGGTCTGGGACCTCCCACTTGTCCTTTGCTAAATCAGGGTAAACATTTGCTCACACTTTGGGCTTTAACACCTCTTCTTCAGAGGGTGCAGAGGGCTTAGTTTTTCCTGATCCCTGTTTTCTAAATTTCTTCCATTTCTCAAGCAGCACAGGTGTGGGTTTACCGTCTATCTCTTCGCTTGGAATTCCCGCTTTTAGCAGGTCCACCCACATTTGTCTTCGTGTGACCTCGATAGTGTCAGTTTTCTCTTTGGACTTTACATTTTTGCCACGCTTTTTCTCTGAGTCATTACTCGCAGCCACTAGGCGCACCGCTTTGCGCACATCCAGCCCTTATAATTGCCATAACAGAAGTGCCACTTCACCAATGGGTTTGCCTTGCGCTGGACCCAGCAATGAAAGCAATGCTCCCTTCATATGGGTTGGAGCGTTTCTCAGCAAGCGAGCGTGCATTCCAGCTGTAAAGAACTCCATGTCAGGCCCTGCAAAATTTGCACTGTACAGTGCACACTGTAAACCCATCTCTCTAAGCTGATCTGTTGCTTCTGTTATTGATCCCCAAATGCCCCAATTCTCTTCCATATCCATCGTACTCCCATACAAATTCAACAGGGCATTTTGAAGCCAATTAAACAAGGAATGCAAGCCTTGCTGCCCGAGTGCACCGCACCCTATTTGCCCCAACATTACATTAGTAGTGAGTGAACCCATCTTTAACAGTTCTTCTGGAGTTAAGAAGATCGCTTCGGCACCCGAATCCCACAAACGAAGATACCACTTGAGAAGTGCTTCACCTGTCCGTCTGATGGGTCTTGCTACGACCCCCTCCTCAACTGGACCCCCTACGCGCCAGTCGTCCTCTGTGCCATCTTCCCACCCATCAGTCACCTGGGTGCCCTGTGGAGCTGCCTCTGACGGTGCGGCCAGGCTGGTGGAGGAAGCATCCCTGCCACAGTCGGGAGTCGGACGTCCAGCAGGGGTGGCCACATCAACGACTGCACCCCAGCCAGCGGAGGATGTGCAGGCAGCAGGAGGCAGTGCACGGGCAGAGGCACAGCAGCAGCAGCAACGTGTTGGGAGCCATGAAGGCTCGGGGCCTTCAACATCGGAGGGGCAGGCATCGGCCGGAGGGCAGAAGGACCCAGGACAGAGAGTGTCTTCCGTGTGGCAGCGGTTGGGCCATGCCATAGATGCGGAGCGGCAGCGGGCGGAAGAGGCATGGCTCACAATGGTCAGGGCGGAGAACTCCATGCGGAGGGCCCTGAGGCGGGCCGAGTGCCTCGAGGCAATCCCCAGGGGTTTGGAGGTGGAGATGTCGACGGCCCTGCGGACCCTCGGGGCCATGTAGGAGGACCGCCTCCGGGACATTGAGGAGGAGTTCGATGATGCCCGGGACATCCACAAGTGAGCCGTGAAACTAGCCCGCTGCCCTTGTACATAGTTATGTAGGTAGTGTTAGGTTTCATTTTCGTTTTTATTTCATTTGGACCTTTCGGACATTGGCCACATTTTTGTATATAGTTTTTTTCATTAGTTAGTGTAGTTAGATAGGTTTCCTTTATTTTGTTGGGATAATGGACCCTGGCTTGTTGCCATGTACATAGTTCACAGTTGGATTGTATTATTTTTTTCACTTTTTCACCATGGAGCAATGGCTTTCTTCTTTTTTTTCCCATCGGATTTTGTTTTGTGGACATTGACTTTGGACAACATTACTTTGGATTTTAATTTTTGGTTTTGCTTTTTGTAACGGACATGCTTCTTTTCATTTTTGTACATTCACATTTCTGTTTCTTCATTTTTTATTCTATTTATGTTTCCTTTAATACATATTTTTTTTGGTGAACTTCAATGTGTGGTATCTCATTGGTTTCATGCATTTCATGATATGTGTTTTGAGATTCACTGACACCCATTGGGTGTATGTGAGGGAAATGTGTTTGTTTCGGAACTTGCAATTGGTGTTCTGTGATGTAATTGCATATTATGAGTGGGTGGATGCAATACTCGGGTGGGTGTTTTGCATTTGGAGGCTGACCATAGGGACCAGGGATCTAGATTGTGATGACATGTTGGCTGGGGAACATGAGTTGGACATGGGTGGGGGCCTGGTGGAGGCTGCCCCTGCACTGCTGGGGGGTGGGGGTGGTGGGGAACATGAGTTTGACATGGGTGGGGGCCTGCTGGCAGGTGGGCCACAGTGCTGGGGGGTGGGGGTGGTGGGAGACATGAGTTTGACATGGGTGGGGGCCTTCTGGCAGGTGGGCCACAGTGCTGGGGGGTGGGGGTGGTGGGAGACATGAGTTGGACATGGGTGGGGGCCTGGTGGAGGCTGCCCCTGCACTGCTGGGGGGTGGGGGTGGTGGGGAACATGAGTTTGACATGGGTGGGGGCCTGCTGGCAGGTGGGCCACAGTGCTGGGGGGTGGGGGTGGTGGGAGACATGAGTTGGACATGGGTGGGGGCCTGGTGGAGGCTGCCCCTGCACTGCTGGGTGGTGGGGGTGGTGGGGAACATGTGTTTGACATGGGTGGGGGCCTGGTGGTGGATGCCCCTGGTGGCTGGGGGGTGGGGGTGGTGGGAGACATGAGTTGGACATGGGTGGGGGCCTGCTGGCAGGTGCCCCACAGTGCTGGGGGGTGGGGGTGGTGGGAGACATGGGTGGGGGCCTGGTGGAGGCTGCCCCTGGTGGCTGGGGGGTGGGGGTGCTGGGAGACATGGGTGGGGGCCTGGTGGAGGCTGCCCCTGCACTGCTGGGGGGTGGGGGTGGTGGGGAACATGAGTTGGACATGGGTGTGGGCCTGCTGGCAGGTGCCCCACAGTGCTGGGGGGTGGGGGTGGTGGGAGACATGAGTTTGACATGGGTGGGGGCCTTCTGGCAGGTGGGCCACAGTGCTGGGGGGTGGGGGTGGTGGGAGACATGAGTTGGACATGGGTGGGGGCCTGGTGGAGGCTGCCCCTGCACTGCTGGGGGGTGGGGGTGGTGGGGAACATGAGTTTGACATGGGTGGGGGCCTGCTGGCAGGTGGGCCACAGTGCTGGGGGGTGGGGGTGGTGGGAGACATGAGTTGGACATGGGTGGGGGCCTGGTGGAGGCTGCCCCTGCACTGCTGGGGGGTGGGGGTGGTGGGGAACATGAGTTTGACATAGGTGGGGGCCTGGTGGTGGGTGCCCCTGGTGGCTGGGGGGTGGGGGTGGTGGGAGACATGAGTTGGACATGGGTGGGGGCCTGCTGGCAGGTGCCCCACAGTGCTGGGGGGTGGGAGTGGTGGGAGACATGGGTGGGGGCCTGGTGGAGGCTGCCCCTGGTGACTGGGGGGGTGGGGATGGTGGGAGACATGGGTGGGGGCCTGGTGGAGGCTGCCCCTGGTGGCCGGGGGGTGGGGGTGCTGGGAGACATGGGTGGGGGCCTGGTGGAGGGTGCCCCTGCACTGCTGGGGGGTGGGGGTGGTGGGAGACATGGGTGGGGGCCTGGTGGAGGCTGCCCCTGCACTGCTGGGGGGTGGGGGTGGTGGGGAACATGAGTTGGACATGGGTGGGGGCCTGCTGGCAGGTGCCCCACAGTGCTCGGGGGTGGGGGTGGTGGGAGACATGAGTTGGACATGGGTGGGGGCCTGCTGGCAGGTGGGCCACAGTGCTGGGGGGTGGGGGTGGTGGGAGACATGAGTTTGACATGGGTGGGGGCCTGCTGGCAGGTGGGCCACAGTGCTGGGGGGTGGGGGTGGTGGGAGACATGAGTTGGACATGGGTGGGGGCCTGGTGGAGGCTGCCCCTGCACTGCTGGGGGGTGGGGGTGGTGGGAGACATGGGTGGGGGCCTGGTGGAGGCTGCCCCTGCACTGCTGGGGGGTGGGGGTGGTGGGGAACATGAGTTGGACATGGGTGGGGGCCTGCTGGCAGGTGCCCCACAGTGCTGGAGGGTGGGCGTGGTGGGAGACATGGGTGGGGGCCTGGTGGAGGCTGCCCCTGGTGACTGGGGGGGTGGGGGTGGTGGGAGACATGGGTGGGGGCCTGGTGGAGGCTGCCCCTGGTGACTGGGGGGGTGGGGGTGGTGGGAGACATGGGTGGGGGCCTGGTGGAGGCTGCCCCTGGTGACTGGGGGGGTGGGGGTGGTGGGAGACATGGGTGGGGGCCTGGTGGAGGCTGCCCCTGCACTGCTGGGGGGTGGGGGTGGTGGGGAACATGAGTTGGACATGGGTGGGGGCCTGCTGGCAGGTGCCCCACAGTGCTGGAGGGTGGGGGTGGTGGGAGACATGGGTGGGGGCCTGGTGGAGGCTGCCCCTGGTGACTGGGGGGGTGGGGGTGGTGGGAGACATGGGTGGGGGCCTGGTGGAGGCTGCCCCTGGTGACTGGGGGGGTGGGGGTGGTGGGAGACATGGGTGGGGGCCTGGTGGAGGCTGCCCCTGGTGGCTGGGGGTGCAGGGGGACATGCGTTGGTGGGCAGTAGTGCTAGTTGACATGTGGGTTGGCTGGTGGGCATGGCCATGGTTGATGGGGTGCCTGCAGGACATGTGCTGGGTAGGCCCCTGTGGTGTGAGCCACCTGCAGGGGCCGTGGAGGGTGTAGAGGGTACACCTGGGAGGACCCACACGTGCAATTCACGTGTGCTGCTCCCCGCGCACCCCTGTAATACACGTACCCTGATGATATCGCGTGTGTAACTTCCCGCGCACCCCCGAAATATACGTACCCCGCTCAATCGCGTGTGTAACTTCCCGCGCACCCCCGAAATACACGTACCCCACTCAATCGCGTGTGTAACTTCCCGCATACCCCCGTAATACACGTACCCCGCTCAATCGCGTGTGTAACTTCCCGCGCACCCCCGAAATACACGTACCCCGCTCAATCGCGTGTGTAACTTCCCGCGCACCCCCGAAATACACGTACCCCGCTCAATCGCGTGTGTAACTTCCCGCGCACCCCCGAAATACACGTACCCCGCTCAATCGCGTGTGTAACTTCCCGCGCACCCCCGAAATACACGTACCCCGCTCAATCAAGTATTTGACTTCCCGCGCACCCCCGAAATACACGTACCCCGCTCAATCGCGTATTTAACTTCCCGCGCACCCCCGAAATACACGTACGCCGCTCAATCGCGTGTGTAACTTCCCGCGCACCCCCGAAATACACGTACCCCGCTCAATCGCGTGTGCAACTTCCCGCGCACCCCCAAAATACACGTTCCCCGCTCAATCGCGTATTTAACTTCCCGCGCACCCCCGAAATACACATACCCCGCTCAATCGCGTGTGTAACTTCCCGCGCACCCCCGAAATACACGTACCCCGCTCAATCGCGTGTGTAACTTCCCGCGCACCCCCGAAATACACGTACCCCGCTCAATCGCGTGTGTAACTTCCCGTGCACCCCCGAAATACACGTACCCCGCTCAATCGCGTATTTAACTTCCCGCGCACCCCCGAAATACACGTACCCCGCTCAATCGCGTATTTAACTTCCCGCGCACCCCCGAAATACACGTACCCCGCTCAATCGCGTGTGTAACTTCCCGCGTGCCACTTTTTTGATGCGCTGGGACTCTACCGCCTGCCTTCGTGTGGCGGACGTGTTTCAGCTTGTGCGTGTCTTTGGCTGTGCGTGGCTTTGCCCTATTCGATTCCATGAATACGTGTGGTTCGAGTGCGTGTGGGCGTTCCGTCTGCTTCCCTGCAGTACATCCCCAGTTACACCCTTATTTTCGCGCGTTGTTCCCCATTCCGCGCGTTACGCCCCGTGTCCCGCCCACTTTCTGGTGTGTGCGCTGAGGTTGTGCGCTTTCACTGTGCGCGTCGCGCACGCCTTTCGCGATGTTGCAGTGACTTGTGCGCCATGCACGGGTTTGGCGCACATCCCGCGGTGAACACGCGCAGGGACTTCCATGAATCGCACGCGTGCGCCTGTTTTTTTCTGCTTGCGCATGTTTGCGCGAAGATTTTCGGTGCACGTTTGTTCCATGAATCGGCCCCAATGACTCACAGCAGAGGTCAAAACATTGCCTGGATTTAGTGCTTTAAAAGGGAGAAATTTGTCAAACGTGATCAACTTGATGATGAGGTTCACATTGGGTCACACTATTAAAATATGTACCAGAATTGTATTCACAAATTTACTCGCCCATTGTACGAAACAATAGCCGCTTAACAGGTCTTTTGGTCCCATGTTTAGAACAGAGTTCCTCACCCATCACACTACAGAAACTGAGTGGTAGGTGTGGGGTGCAGGCATTCAGAAGGACTCGTGGGATACGCTTGCTAGTGAAGATGATACACTGTCCTAATTGGAGAAACAGGAGTCGATGTAGTTGTTTAAAACACTTCACAATCATGTTATTACTCATTGCTTTTACGTCAGTTTTGGCTAAACTGTCGTAAACATTTATTTAACATTAAATGAGTCGTATAGGGTTTTGGATACTCCCCGCTTTTCCCAGTAGTTTATGGCGGTCTTTCTTTGTTCTGCTGATGCCAATAAACTTGTCCACTGATAATCTGCAGACTTCCATTGCTTTATCTAAGACTTTGCCTCCAAATGATGATCCGAGGTGGGCCTGATGGTATGCACATTTCCCCCAGGGAAGCATCAGACATCACAAACTAAACGTTGAGTCACTACAAATGTAAAGTTGCTGACCAAAGATATCTCTCCAAAAGACATTCAGTAATAATGACACACAAGTTTAAAGCTGCTTTCAGCTCCTTGGTGTGAAGCAGCAAAAATGATTGGAGATTAATAAAGTTTAAGATATATATCCACTTCTTAGGTTTTTAAAATGATGAATAGTTCCCTTTTTTGCTTGCCTCCTCTAGTCGTAAATCATTTATGAAATGGAGTGTTTTTGTGGAATACTTCAGTTATTTTTTAATAGAAGAGCTTTTGTATTTGTATTGTAGGAGAAAACGCTTCCTTTTCAAATTTCTTCTTTATGCTATCTCAAGATAGCTTGACTAACATTTAAAAAGGGAGCAGACAAACTTGTTAATAGATACAAATACGCCTTATCGATTCAGACAAGGAAGGAAACTTTGTGAAAGAAGTTGCAACAGTATGAGAACTATCCTATGTTGCTAGCCGCTCAATTAAGGATAAAAGCATGACAAGAATACAAAAATGGAATTCATGCATAAATTCGAGCTCTGACAAAAACAAATCAAAATTGTTAAAGGGGAAGTGCGCTCTAAAATGTAATTGTCCCGATTGTTCGGGCATGTATTGTTAAGCATACTGTAATCGATCATCATTTATTTTCCTATGCATCTTACCTTGGTTTTCCTCACTTATACAAATGCGAGAAGTGGTTGGGTGCGGCCATCTTGTGCTATTCTTATCTGTTGATTCATCGCCCTGAGTTCAAGTACGCTCGCGGCAAGAATACAGATCGCCCGCCCCTGAAGCTGACATCACTAGTCAGAATGATATGCTCCACCTATTTTCATGACATTTGTGACCAGCGCAGCCAAACGTCTCGTCATCCCCCACGCCAGAACGTTACTTAACGCCGAACCAGGAAGATACACACGTATCCTCTCACAGACCGTAATTTTGCTTTCTTGTCCCAAATAGGATCGGAAAACATCAATAGTCTGCAATGTAACAAGTGCTCTTATTTATCAAAGATGGCTCACAATAGAATATTAAGTCCATGAAATGAACAGTATTTTTTGCCATATGAGTTATAGCTAGCGAACATTGCAAGCTTCGATTGTTGTTTAATACTTCCTCATGATACGCCGATTGCGATCAACGATCGATTAATCCCAGTACTCCAATTCTTGTGTGTCCTCATTCTACACCAGCAAAACGTTCTAATGACGCAGATGGTGCTCCTTTCAGGAGAAGATATCAATTCTTTGCACTTTGAAGTCAACGCTTTTGCTTCAGCACGTACATCGTGAAGGCTGACAGGTTGCTCCTTATTGCTGGTACCGCCAAAGGGCAGATTGGTCCCTGTCTGTCTTCCCACAGAACGGTTATGCACTAAGCACTGTTTATGGTTATCCGCCAATGTTGATGGAAGAATCCATCCAACGGTAGCTGGAAACTATGGCATACGCAGAATGGTACAATATATCTGTGTAGATAACCGAATAAAATAATATATTTCAGTAGCCGTTCTGTAGTAGAATATAACAAGTTAACGTATAATTCATAACCGGATTAAACCTAATCATAAACACAAACCAAACATATTGAATACCCATATGACAACATGGGGGAGTATTTGAGACCACAAGGTGCATTATTTTTATTTTATTTGGTTTATTACAAACCTTTAAAATGTATTTAATCATTTACCACATTACATGCCATTCATCATTTGTTTTCAGACTCTAAGTTCTTGTGTTTTTTTTAGCACAGAATTTTTCAACAATTTTGTGACGTGCATTTGTTTTACAATGTTCTTGGCTTTAGCTTCTAACAATTTTACCAACTGTTCCATTAAAAAAGGTCAAGGCAATTGTTAGTTTCTTATTTGTTTCGTCAAAGCAAACGAGTCACCAATCCTCATCGCTTTTTTGAAAGACTTTCTGCTATAACGGGTTCCAAGTATCTAGTTCTCACTGATCTTAAAGTCGGGCAATAAAGGGTCAAGTGCTTCAGCGTTTCCTCCACCTCGTTACAGAATCTGCAACTGGCGTCCTTTATTGAATTGTTTGCCCATCGACTAAGGAACTCTTTGGTTTCAAATTGATGTAGTCGAAATTTTATGTAGAAGGTTCTTCGATATCTATTAGGAAATTTCTCCAGATAGTTTGGGATCTTGTTCATAGCTTTAGCTTCACAATGTGCATGTTGCATTATTTTGTGTTTGCCTCTCTGGTCTCTATCAATCCAGTCTTGCAACCAGAGCTTTTTCCTTTGCCAAGTTGGGATTCATTTGCAGAATGTTTTTATCAATGTTAAGATCTTCCATGGTTTTGTCACAGCGTTTGGCCCATTAGGTAAGAATGTTTTCCTTCTTTCCACTACTAGGGTCATGTAGGATTTTGAATTGAGGCGGGCCATTTTCCATGATCATTGTTCGATACAACGTGAGCATGTTACTCTAGCGTATATCGATATGAGGCCCAATTCATATCTAATACATGCCGTCCGGTATCCTTTTGGGAGAAACAACACTTTTGCCAGAAAATGCTTTCCGACGTAGTCCATAGTGAAAAAGGGCAACCCAATGCACATTCTGCTCCATGGATCAGGGCTGAAACTGCTTTTTGTCTAAAGTCAGTAGCGGGTTTCAATGAAAATTTGCCAAACTTCTTGTTTATCACGGTGGCTTGCACTGCCAGTTGCTGACGTTTGGCTTTGATCTGCTCTACCCAGGGAGCGTCATTTTAAATTTGAATGAACTCACATCCCCAGATATCTGGTGTGCATCACACAACTTAAGGTTTATTTTCCCAAGCGCAACTTTTTATTAAGAGTGAACCTTTCTTCCTCTAAGATCTTGTAGAGTTAGAATTTCAAATTTGGCAGGATTGATGCTTAATCCATTCACCCTGACATACTCTTCCAATGCATGAAGTTTTCGGTGCAGCCCGATAGGCATTACATCAAGAAGAACTAAGTCATCCGCGTAGAGCATCCAACTTGAATGACTCGCATGGATTTTAGGTGGAAACGTGGATACCCTTTCAAAGGCAACGCCAATATCGGACAGAAACAAATTGAAAAAGATGGATGCCAGGGGACATCCCTGTTTTTTATCGGAATAGATAGATTGTCAGCCTGATCAAGTCAAATTTTTATCTCAGTGTTGGTCTGACACTCTTTCATGGCCATAATCGGACTAGGGGGGCAGTTCCAATTTTTCAACTTTGTCCAAAGTAGCTTTCGATCCACACTATCAAAAGCGTGGGCCAACTCAATAAAGGCAAGATAGATTTTCACCCCCTGATTAGTAATAGATTTAGCCCACAGCTGATGCCCTTGACAAATCCTGTTTGTCTGGAATCAAAGTTAGAGCCTTGATGATAATTGCAGTTGGATTTGCGAGGCAAACATCTTCCCCACGACATCTAGCAGGGCGATCGGGCGATAGTTTTTAGGCTCTGCTCTACTGCCTTTTTTGAAGATCGGCACTTCCATCACGCACTTTCATGATGCCGG
This sequence comes from Ambystoma mexicanum, assembly GCF_040938575.1. Classification (NCBI taxonomy): domain Eukaryota; kingdom Metazoa; phylum Chordata; class Amphibia; order Caudata; family Ambystomatidae; genus Ambystoma; species Ambystoma mexicanum. The sequence goes on along the minus strand of NC_090921.1, from coordinate 1,340,282,325 downwards.
GTTTGAACATTCAAGTGCTATTGTGGAGAACAATAGAGCACAAAGTTCAGCCCATTCCTCTGGATTTTTCTTCTTCTTCAGCATACAATTAGTGATTTTATCGGGGTCTAGGGCCTTTGAAGAGCTGATTGATTTGATGTTTTTTAAGAGGGCCTCTTTTTCAAAGCTGATATCCCAAGGACCTAATTTCAGAAAAATCAGATCTTCTGTCTGTGTGTTTATTTTTTCTTTTTTTTTCTTTTCTAGAGCTCGCTGTAGTCCATTACCCACTGCGTTTCTGATATAGAGCTTGTTGAGGGGCATTTAGTTCATTGATTTCCAAAAGTCTCATGAGTTTTTGCTTGTTAAGGTGTTCATCATAGCTTCTGTATCATGTTGTTCAATAACACATCTGTGTGAGATCAACCAGTTTTTGTATCTCTGTCTGGCTTTTTTTTTCTTGGCAACACGCCTGGCTTTAGGTGCCTTGAGACTGCTCCTAATTTCTTTACGGCACTCTCTTCTTCAGAGTCTGCGCATCATATACATGTTTTGCTTTGAATGCCCACTTTCGAAAGCCTTGGTTACTTTTGGCATATTGTTTTAGCAGGTAACCATATTCTACGTTTGTTGTCATTGCTTTCATCCAATCTCATGCCATGGGCTTCTGAGATTGATTACACATTATTGTCAGTTAGCTGCAAGTTGATCCAACTTGATTCAACAGACACCAAGGTATTCCATACATTTTTCCTGGAACTATCAGAAGCAAGGAATATCATTTCCACCAGGTTGTGGTCACTTTGAGCCTTGGGCGTGACTTGAAGAGATACTAAACCTTGTGCCACTTTTCCAGAGACAAAAAAGTAGTCGAGGATGGAGTCTTGTGTATTCCTCCACCAGGTAGCTTGAGGGGGTATGTCACCTCTTGTATTCCCATTAAGCATCGTCGTGTCTCTTATCTCCATCTCTTCAAGCCAACAGGATGCTGCATCTTGTTAGGAATTTGCCTGTTGCTTGCTGTCCCGCCTGATGCATGGGCGTAATTATAGGGGGGGACAGGGATTGACATTGAAACCCAAAGTTAATGTATGCAAACAAAGGGGGGTCTGGGAATATTCACCCAAGAACAGGTCATTGGGCTGTGTTCGTGCTGGTAGAGAGATTCCCAGACCCCCCTTTGTTTGCATACATTAACTTTGGGTTTCACCCTAAGTTAACAGGGCAATCCAGACGTGGACCCCTTGCTCACTGTTCTCAGAGAGGCAACAGTTTCACCTCACTGATCATCCCCAACAAGGCTGAAACACGTGTATGGGGTTACTGATGGTACTCTTGTTCAGAGGAGAATTGCCTAGCATTTCGGCGCTGGACTGCCCCTGGGCAGGACAAAGGCTGATATGCGGGGAAATGTCTTCTCTGTGAAAAGGACAGTGAGCTAAAGACTTTGTAGAGTCTCTACCAGGGGTTATTCACCCAAGAACAGGTCATTGGGCTGTGTTCGTGCTGGTAGAGAGATTCCCAGACCCCCCTTTGTTTGTAGAAATGATCTGCGTCTGCATGATTTTGCACACCGCACAGAAACTCTGAAAAATATAATTGTGAATAGTGGTTTGTGTTAAGGTGTGTGTCCCTAGGGCGGACAGCACCTGTCGAGGCGGGACTCTTGGATGACGTCTGTACTGGAGAGGCCAGGCTGAGGGACTAATCACTGGCTAAGGTACCAGGTAAGTGCACCGATTCTTCTGGAGCGGTGACCACCAATAGGTGGGATAACTTCAAGGGGCAAGGTACCACAGAGAGCCAGCGGAATCCCAGTAGGCAGGAGACCAGGGTATAGGGATTGGCTTGCCAATGGTAACAGGAAAGTCTTAGTAACCAAGGAGAGAATGAATGCAGGGTGAGAATGCAGGGTGAGTCCAAAAGGCAAGAGAGACTGATTCCTGGTAGGCAGCAAGAAAAGGCTCCCAGATAACCCCAGGAGGGCAGGGTTCGGGAGAGCCAACGTGGACCGAACCCAGGAAGGAGAGCAGGCAAAGGGACCAAGAACAGGAACTCAGGCTGGAGGCAAAACAGAAGGTAGGCGCTGCTACGGCTGGTCAGGAACAAACCGCGTTACGACGCGATTCGTTACCTGACACAGCCTCTATTTACATCCCTCGGCATGAAGCCGAGGCGTGGAACGCAGGCCGCCTTGCGCATGTGCAGCCCGTAAACCCCGGAGTGACAACGAGGCTTGAAGCGCAAGCCGTTGGACTCCGCGGGCCGTGGCGCATGCGCACAACGGATACTATCCGAGGAATCGGGTGCCGGGAGACTCCTCTCCCTGCTAACCGAAACCTCGGATAGATCCTCCAGGACCGGGAGCGTCTCCCCCCCCAGGTAGGTGGCCTAACACCATAACCCCCCACAGAAAGGGCAGGAGAACCGGGTTTCCAAGGATGAGAGAGATAGAATTCCCGAACAAGACGAGGGGCATGAACATTGATGACAGGTTCCCAGGTGCGGTCACAGGGGGGATAGCCCTTCCAGTCCACCAGAAATTGCAATTTACCCCTATAGAAACGGGAGTCACAAATCTCCTGGACCTCAAACTCTGGCATACCCTGAACATCGACGGCTGCTGGCCGAGAGTGGGAACGACCAAAGGAATCGGGACGATAGGGTTTTAACAGGGACACATGAAAGACCGGGTGAACACGCCATGAAGCTGGTAAAGCCAGTCTAAAAGCTACCGGAGACACTTGCTTAGTGATACGAAAAGGACCATGGAACCTAGGGGCCAATTTCAACGGAAGGTTTCGGGCCGGGAGATTTCTGGATGATAGCCACACTAGGTCTCCTACATGAAAAACCGGACCAAGTTTGCGATGCTTGTCAGCGGCCTTTTTCATACTCGCCTTAGCCACATGCAAGGCACTCAAAACCTGGCTATGACAACCTTGTATATTGGCTATCAGCTGATCAGCTGAGGGAACTGAACTGGGTTGTACGGGTGAGAGTGGTAGGAGTTTGGGGTGTAGGCCGGAAGAACAATAGAAAGGGCTAAACCCAGTAGCTGAGTGCATGGAGTTGTTATAGGCGACCTCTGCCAAAGCTAGATTAGACACCCAATTGGATTGGGAAGCATTGGTGAAACAACGTAGGTATTGTTCCAGAGTCTGATTGGTTCTTTCCGTCTGCCCGTTGGTCTTTGGGTGGTGGCCAGAGCTGAGAGCCCTGTGTATACTCAAATGGCGACAGAGTTGACCCCAGAAGGCGGATACAAATTGAGAGCCCCGGTCAGATATAATCTTCTCTGGCAAGCCATGTAGACGATAGATGTTCTGTAAGAAAGACTGGGCCATCTGAGTAGCTGTGGGTATTTTCGGAAAGGGAACGAAATGTGCCATCTTGGTGAAGCAATCCACCACTACCATGATGCAAGTCTGACCCTCGGAGCTTGGCAGGTCCACGATGAAGTCTGTGGCAAGTGTGTGCCAGGGGTGAGGAGGAATTTCAGTGGGTTTCAATAGGCCTACAGGTTTCTGTCTAGGTGTCTTGACCTGGGCACACACTGGACAGGTCTCCACATATTGCTTGATTTGTTTAGCCCAGCCAGGCCACCAGAATTGACGAGCTATCTTCTCCTGTGTAGCGCGTACCCCACGATGTCCTGCAACTTTTGAATCATGTAGTCCTTGTAATATGGCCCTACGGAGTTCTTCAGAGGGTACGTACAATCTATTTCGGAAGAGCAGGAAGCCGTCCTTTTCGCACACTTCTGGGTTCTTCAATAAAGTTGTACGTCTTGGGTCCGCAGCAGTCTCCTGAGCGACTTTCTGTAGATAGGGTGTAAGAGCCAGAAGAAAGTGTTTCGGGGCTAGCACAAGCTCTCCCTTGTTTTCTTGTGCTACGTCATCCTCCAGTGAGCGGGATAATGCGTCAGCCCTGACGTTCTTGTTGTGGGGTATGTATGTGATGTGGAAATCAAATTGCGAAAAGAAGAAGGCCCATCGAGCCTGACGTGATGTTCTACATTGTAATGAACGTAGGAACTGTAGGTTGCGGTGGTCGGTGCGCACTTCTACAGGGAAACGTCCTCCCAATAGATCGTGGCGCCACTCTTCGAAAGCAGTCTTGATGGCAAGGAGCTCCTTCTCGATGATGGGATAATTACGCTCACTGGCGGTGAGTTTTCTGGAATAGTAAGCTAAGGGAAGCTCCATCTCTTCGTCTGGATCCAATTGCAATAAAACTGCTCCCACAGCATAATCCGATGCATCTGCTTCAACAATGTAGGGTCTATCCTCCCGTGGATGTTGAAGAACGGGGGAGGTGCTAAAGGCTTCTTTTAACCGCAGAAAGGAAGCAGCGGCCTCCGGTTCCCACAAAAAGGATCTCTTACTGCTGGTCAAGTTAGAGAGCGGGGCTGCCCATTTGGAAAATGAAGGGATGAATCGCCGATAAAAGTTTATAAACCCAAGGAAGCGTTGCAAGGATCGTCGGTCTCTGGGAGGTTTCCATTCTAGGATGGCACGGACTTTCGCAGGGTCCATATGTATTCCCGTAGCACTGATAACATAGCCCAGGAACTCCACTTGAGCTTGATGAAAAAGACACTTTTCAGGCTTGACGTACAGATGGTTCAGCTGTAGCCTCTTGAGAACCTCTTGGACTTGGACTAAGTGTTCCTTGCGGTCTTTGGAATACACAAGGATATCATCCAGATATACCCAGACTGATACTCCGATCAAATCAGCAAAGACGTTATCCATAAAGCGTTGAAATATGGAGGGGGCATTGCACAACCCAAATGGCATCACGCGATACTCGTAATGACCTATCGGGGTCTTAAATGCGGTTTTCCACTCATCACCGGTTCGAATCCGCACAAGATGATAGGCCCCTCTGAGGTCCAGCTTCGTGAATACCCGGGCTTCATGTAACGACTCCATCATGGTACGTATCAAGGGGAGCGGGTACCGGTCTTTCTTAGTGATGTCGTTTAATTGACGATAGTCAATGCATGGCCGAAGAGTGCCCTCCTTCTTCTTAACAAAGAACAAAGGAAATCCCGCAGGAGATGTGGAGGGTATAATGTATCCCTTTTGAAGGCATTCTTGTAGATATTCCTGGAGAGCTTCCTTTTCTTGCACTGTTAAGGAGTAGACCTTGCCATGTGGTATCGTTGTGTTAGGAAGGAGCTCTATCGAACAATCGAAGCTCCTATGCGGAGGCAATGGGATCTCTTTGGGTTCAGAGAATACCTCGTGGAATTCCCTGTATTCAGTTGGTATCGTAGTGACTGAGTAGAGACCAGTCCTGTTACCTACTTCGGTCTGAGTAGAAGACGAGGCCTTCAGAGCCGGATGATAGTGGTCAAAGCATTCCTGCTTGCAACGGACTGAACAGAATTCCAGTGTCCTGGTCTCCCAGTTAATACTGGGGTTGTGATGTAACAACCAAGGCAAACCCAGGATGATTGGATACAAAGGAGTTTTGATGACGTCAAGAGAAATCGTTTCCCGGTGCTCCTCGATTTGAAGTTGTAGTGTCCCAGTATGCTGATGGACCGGTCCAGAAGACAGAGGAGTGCCATCAATGACCTCCACCATGGAGGCGCAACGTTTCTGTAACAAGGCAATCCCGGTCTTGGCAGCGAAGTCAGCATCGATATAATTCCCGGAAGCCCCACAATCCAGCAGCCCGAGGACTTCTACAGGGTCATTTCTCGCCCAGGTAACATTGATCCTCAAGGCCATGAGGACTACTGGCTGCATGGGTTGTTTCTCCCGGTCGTTCTCTGGAAGGACTGATAACAAAGAAGAGGGGCCTGTCGTCGCCTTCCTTACATACGGCAGGCCGTTTAGTTTTCCGACCTACGGAGAGGACGTTGTGGGCACGTGGAAAGGTAATGCCCTGAGGCCCCACAGTACAGGCACAACCGGAGATCTCTTCTTCTTTTCTTTTCAGCTTCTGACAGGGGTCCTCTCAGAGCTCCCAATTGCATGGGTTCGGATGCTGGTTCTTGTGAGCCTTGGACTTTGGGAATGTCTGGCAGGATTCTAGGAAGTGGTTTGTCAGATCTGCGTTGCTCATTTCGCCTCTCCGTCAATCTATGATCAATACGCAGGACTTGTTCTTGTAGTGCCTGTAAGGTCTCAGGTTCTGGGATATGTAATAATTCGTCTTTGAACTCTTCCCTTAATCCTCTACGAAAGAGGGTTTTCTGGGTGACTTCTGGCCACTGGGAATCTGTGGCTAACTGACGGAAACGACTGATGTAGGCAATGATATCATTGGTGCCTTGTTTTAAGTCCATTAACTGGTTCTGTGCTGTTGCTGCTAGGTTTGGCGACTGGAAGACGTCCAAAAAGGCCTTCTCGAAGGCTAAAAAATCCTCCAGAATCGGGCTCTTGGCTACAACCAGGGGCGTAGCCCAAGCCAACGCATTCCCAACCAGGTTACCCATTATATATCCAATCTTGGCTTTGTCCAGACTGAAATGGGTTGGGCGACACAAAAAATGAATCCGGCAATGGTTGCAGAACTCTGCTACTCGTCTGGGATCTCCATCAAATTTCACCGGGCTGGTCTGTGCCATCACAGACTCTGGCGTTATATTTGCTCCGGAACCTTGAGCAACCATCTGCCGTAAGGCCACGTTCTCTTGGTGGAGTACCGTCATCTCGGCTCGTAAGGCTCGGATCTCAGTTCTTAATTCCTCAATGTCATCCATCCCTGGAACAGTACAGATTGGTAGGCGTCTTAATCTGTTAAGTTGTGTGTCCCTAGGGCGGACAGCACCTGTCGAGGCGGGACTCTGGGATGACGTCTGTACTGGAGAGGCCAGGCTGAGGGACTAATCACTGGCTAAGGTACCAGGTAAGTGCACCGATTCTTCTGGAGCGGTGACCACCAATAGGTGGGATAACTTCAAGGGGCAAGGTACCACAGAGAGCCAGCGGAATCCCAGTAGGCAGGAGACCAGGGTATAGGGATTGGCTTGCCAATGGTAACAGGAAAGTCTTAGTAACCAAGGAGAGAATGAATGCAGGGTGAGAATGCAGGGTGAGTCCAAAAGGCAAGAGAGACTGATTCCTGGTAGGCAGCAAGAAAAGGCTCCCAGATAACCCCAGGAGGGCAGGGTTCGGGAGAGCCAACGTGGACCGAACCCAGGAAGGAGAGCAGGCAAAGGGACCAAGAACAGGAACTCAGGCTGGAGGCAAAACAGAAGGTAGGCGCTGCTACGGCTGGTCAGGAACAAACCGCGTTAAGACGGGATTCGTTACCTGACACAGCCGCTATTTACATCCCTCGGCATGAAGCCGAGGCGTGGAACGCAGGCCGCCTTGCGCATGCGCAGCCCGTAAACCCCGGAGTGACAACGAGGCTTGAAGCGCAAGCCGTTGGACTCCGCGGGCCGTGGCGCATGCGCACAACGGATACTATCCGAGGAATCGGGTGCCGGGAGACTCCTCTCCCTGCTAACCGAAACCTCGGATAGATCCTCCAGGACCGGGAGCGTCTCCCCCCCAGGTAGGTGGCCTAACAGTTTGATTTCACTGGAAAAAAAGCATTTGTTACAAAAAGCTAATTCTCAATTGCAAATTAGTTTTCCATCTTATTAATTATACAATCCTAAAATGCTAGGAAAATAAATATGCACAGTGCTTCTGTTTTCCTCCATGAGCATCAACTCAGCAGAAGCTGAATGGAAATAAAGCATTCCTTTAATCACAGTGTGCAGTTTCTTTTTTTGAAAGGCTTCAGAGAAATACATTCTGTTTCAGAGGCTTTTATCCATGGCTTGCAATTACATCCTTGTAAATAAACCTCAAAAGAAGCATTCTGGTTTGTGTCAGGTAAACTGACTTTTGCACAGTCCTCTGCTCTAAACTTGTGTGTAGTGTAAATGTACACAGGAAAATAATAAAGCAGTCGTATTTACAAGATTTTCATGTGTAAAAAGGCCTGTTTTGCGGTCCGACATCCACCGGCACAATGATCTTGCACACACGCCGAAACTTTTGTTCTGGGGATCCCGATGTTTGATCACTATCAGGTAACTCTGCTTCAGTGTGACTAAGTTTGGCACTTGGAACCTGTTTTCTTTGAATATTGTCCTCTTCATATTCTTCAGTGTCATATGTTTATTAACTGTATCATATCCTCATTGTCACTACTAGCCTCATTTGTTACATGTACCTCATCATTTGTATTAGATGAGCCGAATCTTTCATGATGATGGTAGGTGTTTTGATCGAAGAATTGAAGTTAAAGGTGACATTCAGAGCCTTGATGTTTCTCAATAATTTTCGAGTTATTTGCATTAAAAGTCTTTCTTTCAACTTGGTTTAGTCTTTTTTTACTTACATTGGTTTGGCAACTCTTGCTTTATTGCCAAGCACTTTGTTTGGATGAAAAATTTCATAATTACCATCGCTTTTGTTGTTCTTGTTCATCTTGTCGCTTAACCGGGCTTTGTGGATTGCCAATTGGCACCATAGCATTTGCTGAGGTGGATTGTTTAGAAGTGAGTCTGTCTTCACCATCAGAAGCCTGAATTGCCATAGTTGAGAGAGCACAGGAGTTCGACCTTGAACTTGTGTGAACTTCTTGGGTTTGATTGGGGATGGTGGTGGATCAATTATTTGCAAGGTCTTTCCTGTATCCAAATTCTTATAACCACTCACAGGCTGTGTTGAGGCCACACCCATGTCACTCGCTGTGATTTCATTTTTGTATACCAAGATGCTTGTTTTGACAGCATTGGCCAGGCTCATTGGTGGTTCTTGGTACTTCCAAGGCAGGGTCTTGCTTGTTGTACTTTAGCAAACCAAGGGCTTCCCTTGCGACTTCTGCGAGGAGTCTTTTATCCTCATTGTTGTTCTGTAATTGCTCCATTATAAAATTAAGCGAGGATTCTATTTGCTTGTTCTCATCCATTGTTTTCAGTTTGCTTGTTAGTTTCAACTTCAATGTTTACTAACGGAGTTCATCATGGCAGATAAGGTGGACAAGTCCTTGAGGTTGTCGCTGATTTGTTCATACATTTTTAAGAACTGGGAAAGCGCAATTGCCTACGCAGACATGATATTAGAGTTTAACACTTGAATAACCTGTAGTCACTTCCCTTGTGCTTGGACCATGGTCTTGTTTCTTCGGGCTTCCACTTATTAAGGTGCGTCGTACTTTGGGATATTCCCGTTCAATGAATGAAGAATCTGAAGATGGTTCATTTGAGGAAGCCTGCGCAAACTTGATATTCGTCCAAACTGAGGCTACCATTGAGTTTTATCTCTTCCTTGTCCAGCACTGTTTCAAGGCACAAAGCACAGAATGTGTTGGTCAGCTTGACTGTATTATTTCCAGCGTTCAACTATGGCAGCATCCCACGAGCATTCCTGTAGCATTCCGTAGTGATGTACGAGTAGGCTTAGCATATTATCGTACTTTTCACAATGTGATTTATGAGAGACCTGACCTTCACTCCTTGGATCCATGGAGAGATGAGCCCAGCTGACCCACGCGGGAATCTACAGACGCTGGAGAAACGCACCAATTGTCGCCTGGCATCCCCTATACAGCAGGATCATGTATACTGTCTTACCATCAACAGGGCGGATTCAGACACTATATGATGTCATTACTGACAATGTGGCCTCTCAAAAGGCACCAACATTCATTCTGTAGTCCGAAACATTCTAGAGCAGCAGAAACCGTTGCTGATATTTTTTGTATTCTGTACAATTAAACCTTGTTATCCTTGCTAGCTATATGTTGCCATCTTTCCCTTGAGGTTTGTATTCATTCTGGTGTGAGCATAACTGGGGACAGCTTTCAATTGCAGGGCGTCTACTATAATTGATGCATGTCCGTTCATACTCCCTGGCGCACATGAGGCAGCCCGCTCTCTACCTTCATGCAAGACGGGTGACCATGCGTGCCCATACTAAATAAGTTACATTCATGCTCCGACTAGGCCGTCTGGCAATCGGCCGTGGTAGTGCATAGGGTAAGCAAGGAGTACCCTATGGGTGTACAAGTGCTGGAGGAGAGTGATGAGATGCATTAATAAACTCTAACCTGATGTAATACGCTAGGAGCATTAGACCATTTTTCTGAGTCATTCCCTAACTTTCGAATCCAGCCCTGAGAAGTGGGTAACCTTGTTCTCAACATTGCAGTAGTGCGTGAAAGCACACGATCGTGCAGTTGAAGCAAAAAGTGGTTCTTCTTGGGAAGGCTGTGGCAAATCAGGAAGGGGCCTGAGGTGATGAAGAATTGATTCCCACTATTCGAGTAGGATGTGCCCTTGGCGTCGGATCAGTTTTCAAAAGGTGAGAAAAGCTAGGGAGCGCAGGCTAACCTAGCCAACATCGAATACCTTTATGGGATATTCGTGCGAAAAAGGTATTGGTTGTGCCAGTTGGAAACCGTCAAGTGTTGCAAGGGCTTGATCCATGTAGCCAACTGGAGCCATGGGATAGATTTTATGTCCACGATTACATAATTGTTACCCCTTTCCACTACCCTTTCATCAACCTTGTTGTAGACGGATGCACCTCCGCTCCGTACATATATAAAACATATACCTTACTGTAACGACCTATTGCATCTGCTACGGGGAGGCTGTTAGGACAGTTTTTCTTTAGTCCAAATAAGGGTTTGGTAAAAGCATTCAACTGAGGGACTCCAATACTCCAATCTTAGTACAATGCTGTATCACCTGAGTTCAGGGTAGTGTAGACTCGTGCAGCAAGGCTTGTCTTGGAAGTGGGATGGGGCTGTAGAGACAGTACAAGTGAAATTGTAATACAAACCGTCCAAAGAAACACTGAAACACTATGTATTGAAAAAATAAATTGTTTATTTAAATACGAGTAGGCTTAGATGAATCTTGGGCCACATCAAATTGTATATAACCACATTTATAAAATCACAACACTATGATTGAAGGTACACACACCAAAGCATATAACCTTATTTGGAACACCCATCAGGAGCACTTGAGAAGTCAAAACAACTAGTTACATTTAAATTACTTTTAGTAATACCTGTGTAGTAGACCCTATCAGCTGTACTGTGACGCTCAGCAAGAAATCACATACTGTAATGAACTGGACAATATATTTCTCTAATCTAGTGAAACTCCGATACTAGGCACAGTATAAACCGATAACTCTGATTCAGTAAAACACATTTATTCTAGGGGAGGTGGACCTTGAGGTGTAATATTCAATTACAGTTTCTTTTCAGTTCAAATGTTATTGTGAGTGGATATAAAAGATAGTAACAAATCATTTTAAAACTGGAAGTTGACTTTCAACAAGTTCCAATTTTGGAGGGCAAGGTTCGTTTGCAATGTTTTGTGGCATTGTATGTGTCCTGGGAACAAAATCAGCATCCAGTCCATGATTATGCATGGCCAACACAGTCAATGTCGGATCTTTCACACATTCAGAATCCATTTCCTTGTATATTGGCTTGGCCACCCACTGTTTGCCTCGTTTTGTAAAGGCCATGAGGTAACGAAGCATAATGTTCCTGAAGTTTTCACGTGTTCCCTCCCGACGTTCTCGTTGCGTGTAAGTACAGCTAGTCTTCTTCTGGCCTCCATACCGTCTGTGCCAAAATGCAACCTTTTGGGCCTGTACTTTAGGCACATAATATGGAACACCTCCAAATCTCCAGTATGACAGAATTCTGTGAGTCCCTTCAGGTCTCTTGAAAGCGTTGTATCGTTCACAATCTTCTAAAGTGCTTTGTAGGGGAACATGGCACCAAGCCCCACTTCTTGAGTTCCTCCTCCTTCGATAAAGGTCCATCTGCACATTCGTGGAAATGTTGGTTTTCTGTCCATGAGTGTACGTTGGAGCAATGGTGCACCAATGAAGTCCATTTTTCAAGTAGAATTTCGAAAGATCCATCACAAGTTTTTGAGCTCCACCAAAGATGGATGGACTGTAAAAGGTTTTGCTTTTTTTTTTTTTTTTTTTTTTTGCTGTGATTTTGTTATTGATTGATTTGGCAACGTGCCACACATCAAATTGATGCCGAATGTGTGGAAACTGCTGTTGCATTGCCATGGCTATTGAAACGTGCCTGCCAGTGGCTATCAGCTCTATTTGCATTCCTCTGGATTCCAGATGTTCGATGGATTTAATGAAATCCTGTTTCTGTTATGCTCACCTGGTCTGTGCGGGGGCGTTGGGGCACTGTTGGAGCCCTCCCTGGACTAGACTCCTCTGGTTCAGGCTTCACCCCCAGCTGCGATAGTGTGGACTGCTCTGGTGGCTGGCAATACCCTTGGGAGAAGGTAAGAGGCAATGAAAATGCTGCGGTTGAATTGCGATTTCCCCCTCGAACCCTTCGTTCCAGACTGAGATGAGCATGCGTTTTCTCATATAATCTCACCTGTTGTTTTGTAAGGATGAGCTCTCCGCCCTGCTTTCTCTCAGCAGGGGCACTGTTGACGGTCCAAGTTGCGTCAGTGGTCCGTGTGCGTGGTGGCCCAGTCCGGCTGTGACCAATCCAGCTTGAAGGTAAGTTTTTGTAGCAGTGATTATTGTCCGTGTCCTTTTGTATTTACTTTTCCCCAATGATTATTGTCCGTAATGTCCTTTCTCTCCCCTATAGATGTGAAGATGGCCACGCGGAGTTGCAGTGATGGAAGCGAGTTCAAACAGTGCCAGAGGGGATTTTGGAAGACCCCACTAGAAGGTAAGTTGGGTTTATGGATGGTGCGCAAGGTTTGCGTATTGCGCGGCCACGCGTTAAAAGTTTATGCAGTTGCTAACCTTGTGCGTTCTGTCTCCCTTGCAGGTTCGGCCTGACGGCGCTTGATGACGAGTGGTTATCAGAGGGCCTGTCGGCTGCCAGATGGATGGATCTGTGAGGATGCTGAGCTGGAAGATGTCTCCCTTGCTGTGCTGTTGGGCGTTCGGAACAGGTAAGGATGCGAGGCGCTGCAGGCGTTGGATTTGCAGAGACAGGTAAAATGCATGTGGAAGCTGCAGAGTGGAGATCAGGTTAGCTGCGCTTCGAGCGATGGCGTGTCTGGACTCAGTTAAGATGCGCGCTGAAGATCGAGTTCCAGAGACAGAAGAGTTGCGTGCAGAGCTGGAAACAGGTAAGAAGCTGTAGATGGCGGTAAGCATTACACTGCGCACAGCAGACTAACGCAAAGCGCCAGCATGCGGGTGGGTCTGGCTTATATAGCCTTGTGGCCCCAGCTTGCCACTCCCTCAGACTTCTGCACGTGCTTCCAATGCTTTTGTATGGCCACGCCCGGCCTGGATGCACGTGCCTTAGGCACACTGTGTGCAGAGCACCCTTTCAAATGAGCCTGGCGCCAAAGGCATGAATTGGAGCAACAGGTAACATTGAATGTTTTGTTGGGTGGAACATTTTGAGAGTGTGTAGATTGTGTCAAAGGGTCTGCGAGCAATTGCAATGTATCTTCATTGTCTTCAGTTTCATCGGGGTGAGTTTGCACAAACTAGCAATGGCACATGGTAACTTTGTAGGGTTCACAGGTGAGATTCCATTCATTTTCCGGCCAATGGACATATGCACCACGAGTCTGAATATTGACTGGACCATGCTGTGCCTCAAATAATAGTTGTTCCTTTTTTAAATCTGTTTGGCAAGCAACATCTTTGGTTTCAGTTGTTGTCATACTCCTCTTCCTTCTGGGCCTCTAACAAATTTATAGATAGAAACACATGCTTAATGTATAGCACACATACAGAAGAAAAGATTTTCCAAATAAAAACATAATATGACTAAAACATCCGCTCGAAAAACTTCTCCAAAACAAACTAGTTTGTTTGTTACCCTTGTTTTCTTAATTCGCTTTGAAACCGTGGCATTCTCTTTGATTGATTGATATTTTATTTCTATTGCGCTCGTACACAAGTGTTTCAGAGCGCGACAAGGCAAGGGAGGGGAACGGGGGAGAACAAAACAGCGATCTTACTAGGCCCAGTGACATTGAGAACACGTAAGTGCATGGGAGAGGGGGAGGGGAAAAGTGCATGGAAGGGGGAGAGGTGGAAAGTGCGAAGCAGAGGAGAAACAGATAAATAACAATAAATAAATAATAAAGGCAACAAACAGTGGTAATGCAGCCAGCAATTTGCAAGTGCTAGGTTTAAGGCAGCAGGCAGGGTAGGTCCGATAAGTGCAGGAAGAAAAAGGGGGTGCTGTATGGGTACAGATACAGACCCCAGTGCAAGGGGTGGCCCGGAGGCAGTGCGGGAGGGTGACAGGATGAGCAGGTACCTGGGCCCAAAAGACAGAGGGTGGCCAGGTGCACGGTGCCAAGAGAGAACAGATCAGCAGGGAAGAGGCGGAGCAAAGGCAGAAGAAAAGAGGAAGGTCTTGAGGTGCTTCCGGAACCGGCGATGGTTCTCCTCAAGTTTTAGAGTGGCAGGGAGGCTGTTCCAGAGGGAGGCCCCGCCAAAGACAGAGATCTAGCCCCAGCTCGTTTCTTAGAAAAACAACTGACCCTGAGTGAGTTGGAGGTAGAGGAGCGAAGAGCTCGAGAGGGGAGGTATTTTGGACCCAGGCCCCATCTTTGCCGACCGCAACATCAAGCTGAAAAAATTAGCGCTTTTATATGGTTTAAATCAAGCAAATTTCATTTCCACTCAAATATATGTACATATCTACGAACAGAACCAACTTGATGGACTTGAAAACATTCCATTATAAAAATGTATTCCTAATGCAATATGATGCCCAATTGTATTTCATATTAGGTTATGTATGCCTCACATCTTGGGTACATTCCTTGAATAGAATAATCATTCAAAAGAAAATGTCAATCATACTGATAAATAAAATCTCTCAGTGCACTTCCGCACAAAGTAGTTTAAAATGATTACGAACCATATACTATAAGTATTTTTGTTGCTACACAAATAGAACATTCGTATGAACATACCCGTGAAAACCGTGTACATGATTTGGTCATAATATACATTTCAGATTTCACCTGGTAACCTTCCAAGATGTTGACTACAGCAAAGTAATTGATACAGAATCTTGCTCCTTCGTTTTCAGTACATTGTCAGAAAATAGTACAATGGAAAAAGGTAAATTGGTATTAGAAAGGTGGCCACATCCTACGCTCTAAAATATCACATTGTGCAAGTCGGTAGGGCTCCCCGTTCGGATACTAGACGTGTCGGTGCTTTATTCACTGGTGAGGGTCTGTGCTTCCATCAGTGTGCTCTACATAAAGAAAGACATGTCAACCAACACATTTTGAAAACATTATGCAACTTTTAAAGGGCACAATGGAACTTTTTGCTAAGGGTCACATTTCACAGTAGTCTCCCGAAAGCCGGAATAGATCAGGTATACTAAAGTGAAACATTTTAAAATGATGGTGAATATGGTAACTATGAAACTTGAGTAATACAACTTTGATGGAAACAAACACAGAAAACGGCAAACCGTTCATGAAGTTACCTTTTCAATACACTACTTTAAATAAACCGAGAGATCATAGAGAATACTTATTTACACAGGCCATCATCCTACATACCAACAAACATAACCAATTCATCATCCACTACTCACCTGAGCCAGCGTGCGCCGAAATTGAGTTGGAATTGCACTTGGAAGCAATTTACGAAGAATTCTAGGTCGACGCTTTTTTGTGTACTTTTATTGCTCGCATATATCGTCAGAAAAGTGCAGGCTGCAGAGGTGGAATCGATTGCCCCTCGTGTCTCCCAAGACAGCCCGGGCTCTACTTTCAATCTCGTCCACTGGAAAACCACAATTTGTAATCCATCTTCTTATTAAATCAATATCCTTTGGGAATGTATGCAGGACTGTGCCCGGAGTTAAGGGCATCCAATAAAGATACATGAAGGCATTCTTGAAAAGTCTGTAAGATCTGTATAAAAAGAATTATCACAAATAATATTGTATGCATGGGTGGTATTACACAGCTAGTTTGTATTTGTATTTTATTGTGTTTATATAGCGCTTTCATCCAAAGCGCTTTACCTTTATAACAGAATACAAAGACCATTAAAACAGTAGAAGCAATTTACAATCATGAATTGAACCAATAAAAACAGTAAGTAGAGTAAATAATCTGAGGAGTAAGCGGTGAGGATGAATACCTTTCTTACAGAATTGGTTATACCGCAAATCGTAACGTTACACGTCCATTCAATTAACTTTCAAGCATCAAAAGAAAACCTGCTTGCAAACATGGACCACGAAACATTCTGTTCTATTACAATGCACAGTGATGCAATGTGCTATTTATTGAGATCAAAATACATCAACTGTTCGATAATGGGGAAGCTTTTGCAATAAATGAACATTAGAATACTGTGTACATTAGGTGGAAATCGATAGAAACTTTCAGAGCAGCAATCGATGTACATAGAGAAGCAAATGGGTGATCTACCCTTACTTGAACGAACAAATGAGCCGATTCAGCAAGCAGGGGAATAAGTAGCCGTGCAACAGGTAGCTCGAGGACGATATACCTTGTCGATCTCAGATATGTTCTCCTGGTAAATGTCAAGGTGTTTATGAAGTCTTTGAAAAGTGGGTGTGTATGTGGAATGTGTATGTGTGACGTGTTTGATATCTACTCTGCCTCAATGCCAATGTTTCACATCTGCCATAGTCGCCCACCCATCTCCTTGCGAGCGCACATGCATAGCCTGCTCGTAATGCATATAGGGCAATAGGGCCAGTGTGTAACCACAAACGCAAAATGCTTGCGTTGGTTGTTTCTTTTTTGAGTGGGCAACTTTTTTGGGACATGTGGGCAAGTTTGATGAGTTACAATATGCGGCTAGTAGTACTGAACACTTTTGCTGACAACGTCATCAAATCTCTCCCCTTTGGGTAATATTCAAACCGTGTTCGAAAATGAATGAATAGCGACTTCGAACAGATAAAAACAGTAATCTTGTTTGGTTTATTGTTATGTTTAATAAAAGCCGCAGACTTTTATTGCCAATACAAAAACAGTGTCTGCATACTTTTGTATGATGCATAATGTATATTACACTGAGGCTAGCAATTCCATAGCTTGTGGCTCCTTGAGCGTCCACACCCACCCAGTTGCCTTGCGAGCACTTGGTCTTGGGTGCAAACTGCCATCGATACTGGGGAGGGAGGGAGATGAATGTACTTGGAGAGGTGAGTCTGGAGGCACTGGGTCTGGGGAGGGCATGTGAACTGGTCACCGTGCGGAAGATCCCTTTTGAAGTGTACATGGTGTTTGGCAACTTGACTGTTCCCACCCAGTACCGGAGGGGGGGGATACTGCAGAGGGATGGATGGGGACAAGCTGAGCGCAAAAGGGCACCACCAACCATTCTTTCATGATCCTCATAGACGATTGAGCGTGTTCTTGACTCATTGAAAAATTCAAACAAAAAAAAAAATTCAAACAAATATTCGTATATGCTTCTTTTTTTTCTTTTTTTTCATTTTTTCATTTGGCGATGTTGATGGCACAATCAAACTACAAAGTGTATAGTTGAGGTTGCAGCACAGTTGTACTGTCCGCTGTCCCTGGGGAATTTGGCTTGAATGGCTCAAACGACACATGCGGGTATTACTTGTTGAACACGGTATCCAAGCATCCCATGAAGCCACCATGTAAACAAATGATGGGCCACCAGCCTGTACCACCTATGAAAAGAAACATACATATTTTTATTGAATGAACCAGGTAAGTGTACCACCTTAATTAAAAGTGCATCCTAGTTGCCCTTAAAAAAGTAACTTTCCGGAAAAATGAACTTGTGCTTTGAAGTCTCGACACATTACAAAAGTCAACACCCATTCAACCAAGAAAGGTTAGTCGAGAGAGAAATATTGTTTTTCATCGGGACTAATGACTGTTGCACCCTGATACATCAGCAATTTTTTTTTAATCGAGTGATGTCCACTTTAAAACTGTCTTCATATGATGACTTTACTTGGAACCTGTAGCCCTTTCAAACTGGGGCATGACTTTAGTTCTGAGAATCTATGAGCAACCAAGCATGATGTATTACTTGGCTGGACCGCATTTTGGGGCAGTCATTCTAGCCCTTTCATACAATGGCATGGCTTTTTATTCTGGTTATTTATGATAAAGCAAGCATGTTAAAGGTTAAGTTTGCTCAGAAATTATATTGGTCCAGTCGATCAGGGATGTAATTTCAAGCAAACATCGGTCAATCTTAAAAAAAATTCCAATGCATCTTACCTTAGTTTTTCTCACATTTACACATGTGAAAACGACAGATCACTGTCGTGCATCAGAGTCCTCCCGACATTACCCGTGTCCGGCTTGCAAGGAATTGGAGATTGACGTGGCATCTTGCGCAATGACAGTCTCGGCGTAGGCAAAAAATTACACTACCCATCAATCCTGGTGAGCTGCAGAGAACGCAGTGCGACCTGCGTTCCACACCTCACCCGGAAACCAGTACTTAACAGCCTCCTAAACCACTGTTTCCTTTCTACGATGCGGTTGCTTTGTTTTGGTCTTTGGCTTTTCCTGATTCCTGAATACGACTCCTGGCTGTTATTTCGGATCTGGCTTGCATCATCGATCGTCTGCATTCCTTGTTTGGCTACCCTCAGATTGCTCCCCTGATTCTCTGAAACCCGGCTATACATCCACCGACTACTCTTTTGCCTCGCCCTCAAATCTGTTACATCGGCCTCCCGGCTTTTCTGCTCTGTGCCCGGTGCTTTCCTCTACCTCCCCCTCATTTGCCCACACTCACCTACCTCTGCTTCCTTACCTTACCTTGCACTCTTCCTGGGATGCTATGCTGCGGTACCTCACCTGATACATTGGGACGCTACGTTGACATCTGGTGTAGGTTACCCTTCATGTTTTGTTCTTGAAAGCCCTTTCTTCTATTGGATTACCTTGGAATGCTTTGTGCTACAACAGCTGTGTCTGCTTGGTTGTATACGAATGACAATTGACCTTTTCACAATTGACCGAATTGTGAAGGTCAATTGTACCATATATGTGGGGGGAAACCCCCCACCCAACGCCAAACCCCCCAAAACCTATATATACATAGGTATATAGGTTTTGGGGGGTTTGGCGTTGGGTGGGGGGTTTCCCCCCACATATATGGTACAATTGACCTTCACAATTCGGTCAATTATGAAAAGGTCAATATATATATTCGGTCAATTGTGAAAAGGTCAATTGTGACCCTTTAAATTTGGTCAATTGTTCATTCGAACAATTGTAAACGAACAATTTGGGTAATACCGTCTGCTTTGCTTCTGCTACTGGGATCCTCCTTGTGGACTCTGGTGACATTGTGCATAATCCCTTAGCTATGCCCTCATGCCGTCCGGATCAGGGTCTCCCTTCAGAACTACCCTTTGTGGATTAACCCTTCATCATCCTTCATTTTCCGGTTTTCGCTTCCTCTACATTCAACTCACTCTTGGTTGCTCACCTCACAGCAACTAGGTTTCCCGTCCCATTGAACAGGACCACTGGTAAGAGTGGGGTGTTTTGGGGGTGTTGCTGGTGGAGTCGGAAAATTCTTGGAAATCGCATTTATTATTTGTATTTGTTCTTCCTTCCTTACAGCTCTGCTGTCGCTCCTGCCTTTCCGTTCAAGTCCCTAGCCTGTCGGGTTTCTTTGTACCCTGCAGGCTGCGCTCTTGGAAGGAAAGTCTCTCATTTCATCTATGGAAAGGGGTCCCAGTTGTCAGTAAAGACCGGGACTATTTTCACTTGTTGTATTCCTTGAGTCCAGAGATCCACGACACATGACAATCGGGTACCGCAATCTTGTGCTAATCTTATACTTTGATCCATCGCCCTAAATTCAAGTGCCCTTGTGGCAGTAATTCGGGTCATCCGCCCCTAAAGGAAGTCGAAATGATATGCTCCACCTATTTTAATGAAGTTCGTGGGTAGCGTAGCCAAACGTACCCTGTCATCACCCACGTCCAAATGTTACCTAACTCAGAAACAGGAACATGGACATAAATCTCTACACAAAACGTGAATGTTTTGTTTCTTTTCACCAAAAATTGAGAAACATATATTTTGAAGAAAACAGCAATAGTCTGGAATGTAACAAGTACTTTTATTTTTGGCATAATGCTCAAAAGAGAAGATTATGTCTACGAAAACATTGATAACTTTTGCCAATAGAGGTTAAAGCTAGCAAACATTGCATGCTTTGCATTTTTGTATAACTGTGAATGGTGATCTTATAATGCTGATTCAGTTGATCAATTAATCTCAGTATTTGCATTCTTGAGTGAAGTTATTATGATCTATCACCAATATTTGATCGACGCACATGGTGTTCCGTTACTAAGAAGAAATGAGTAGTTTCACTTTCAAATGCAGCACTTTTTACATCTGCAGGTTTTCAGACACTATGGGCCTCATCACGACCCAGGCGGTAAGTTACCGCCTGGGCCGTGACTTTACCACCATGGCGTAAACTACGTTTATGCCATGGTGGTTGGCGGACTTACCGCCCCATTCCGACCTTGGCGGGGCGGTAAGTCCCCAATTCCCATTTACCCTTCCCCATTCCCATTTTTGCCCCATAGGGCATAATGGGAGTGGGGAAGGCGTTAATTACGCCACCGTAAATTACGGTGGCGTAATTAACTCCAAGGTCCCTTAGCGCCATGGATTTTAACACCTGCTAAAAGCAGGTGTTAAATTCGCCATGGCGCTAAGGGACCTCGTACTCAGGCGGTAAGGGTCGGCGCTGTTTACGGCGCCGTAAACCCCTTACCGCCTGGGTCGTAATGAGGCCCTATAAGCTGCCATGTTGCTCCTTATTACTGCTACTGCAAAAGGGCAGATCGGTATCTGCCGATCGTCCCAGATAAGGGTTATCTAAGATGCGTTGTTGACAATTATTGTCCAATTGCGGTTGAAGAAGCCGTCAATTGGAAGATTGAACCCATGGCAGGTGCACATCGGTAGAAAGTTGCTGTGCAAGTTTGAGAATGCAAAAATGTCAGTACCCAGTTTATAATAGAATATACACATTACATAAATATGTTAATTATCAATTTACGCTAAAAGTAACACGCATGTCTATTCTTTGCGTCAAATTGAACATTCATCCATAACATCGTGAATAATCAAGCATACAGAACATGTGCCATCCTCACTTGCCTAAATATTATGTAAAGCCATGCTTACATTATGTCTTGAGTTTCCATTCTCTCTATGTGACGGTGACCAACCGCTTCGAATGACAGATCTCAGTGACAGAAACTTAACTTTCCTATGTATGCTTTCTATATAGTGAATCTTAACAATTCTTTGTGGCTATTCAACACATTGGGCCTCATTACAAGGTTGCTGGTAGTACAAGCGGCCTGCTGGCAATCTCGGCCTAACGTTTCTGATATCCCGTTGACTGGATATTACGGGTGTTGGCAGAACGGTAATATCCCATTCCCGTAGAGTTCCATAGGACTCCATGCTAATGGGAACACGGAAGCACCACTGTTAACAGTGCTGGTGTTTCAGTGATTTATCTGTCGGTAGGGACCTGAACTACTGGCAGGTCAGGCCCACCGGCAGTTCACAGGCCCTACCAGCAGACTCAGTGAGTCGGTCTGGAAAATGTGCCGGTAACGGTTGTTACTGGCACCTGGCTTACTTGTAATGAGGCTGATAGTGTCCTTCAAATTGTTAGTATGGTTGATTCACGGACATATAACAATCAGACCCTCTGTGTTCACTGCCAGCCACATGTTGGTTTCGTTTTAGGGAACACATGCCACAAAAATAAAGAATATCTGCTTTCAATGACCAGCTGTGCAGTGAATCACAAATAATTCAAGTTTTCAACATAGCAAAATATTTACTCCATTTTTTTTTCACTGTATCATTTTAACGGTATAAAGGCGCCTGGTCCCATAACATTTATGGATTCTTTCACAGATGCACCTAGGTGAGGTGCAGACAGGCTCGGACTGGCCAATAGGTCAATGCCCAAAACAAACAAGTGTGGTCCTGTTTTTTTGGGTCAAAGTGGGCCACTTTTTTGGCCAATGTGACTTATGAGTTACTTCACAATGTGGCTAATAGTTTGGACCACTTTTGCTGTATAAATATTCTTTTAAATTTCACAATTTGTATTTCTTTTGATGGAAAAAAAAAATCCTCTTCGGGTAATATTAAAACAGTCTGTTACAAAAGGAATGAATTACCATTTGCAAATGAGGGCCACTTATTCATTTTGAGCGATACATTTTATGCCCCAGTCCGACCCTGGCTGCAGAACACGTACGCCACACATTGCTGTTTACTAGCATTCACAAAAAAGCATTACTGGCCAGGGCATGTATGGTTTGATATGGATGCACAGAAAAGAGGCCATCCTGCAGCAGTGTATTTATTTGTATTTATTTAGATTTGTATTTATTTAGATTTATCTGTCTGCCCATACGGTTCAGATCGGGCTAGGTGGTGGTTGCATTACTGTGGAAAGAGTTTTTACAGAAAAGTGCCAGTCTTTCTTCAATGTAAAGTCGAGCAACATCACCACAACAAAACCAAATTGTATTGCGCCTGTACACGTCCAAGCCATCGCCTCGCTTTTCAAAAAACAGAATTCGAATACACACCATGAAAACAGTCTGTTCCACATTGGACTTCTGAAATTCTGTGCAATGGTTAAATAATTTCACAGTTGGTACTCTGCAACCTATTCAAACATTACTCCATGCACCTAGTTCCCAGTACGTATTGCTGTTAGCTAATTAGCTATTCGCTACCCACCATCAGTGCGGATTAAAAAACGCACAAACTAATTTCAGAAATCATATTGTACATATAGAGCTGGTTACAGTGTGAAAAACAGATGCATGGATATAGATGGATGAAAAGCGGCGGGTTCATATATAGAGACGGCACGGGTGGACCGTGTGGGAGTGGGGGCGCAAAGGGGCGATTACCCACCAGGCTGGGTGGACTGTTGCTCCCAGGGCCACACATGTAAAGTGCAAAAAATAAAAAATAGATTAAATCATTAAAATTCCAGCATGCCTAGAACGCATTTTGAAAGGCTTCTGAGTAGATCTAGTCTAGCAATCATCTTGATTTCTGCAATGTTGCAGGCACACCATGTGGGCCAACACAGTAAGATGAAAATGAGCAAAGGCCACAAAAGCGCATGTTCATAGTGCACATTAGCAAAATATGCATTTGAATGTCATATTCTTTCACCCGTTATTTCAATTTTGGCTAACAGTGTGACCCATAAACTTTTGGTCTATTGCAATCTGCAGCCACTTAGCACGATTCCTACTTCTCAACGAGGTTAGACTACATAGCTTAATCATTTTTTTCCTTGCTTTCATTCTGAATGACTGTTGCTCCACTTTTCAGATGAGATTCTTGAACTCTTGTGATTTCATTACAAAAAAGAGTTTGGTAGCACCCCCAGTAATAACCATGAATAATAAAATTGTGGTACTCCCTTTTGTGCACAGTTCAATAACACGTGCAGAACGATGGAACAGTCAGGTATTATATATAATAGTAACATTACTGGTCATATTTTATGCACATAATAGACAATAGTGTCACCTTGAAGCTTTTCCTATGAAAGGTTGTGAGAATGTGTGCATATAAGATGCCATCCTTTTCATCCCTTTCTGGAAACGTAATTGTTTCATAGGAAAGTTCTTCCGCTTCGTGCACAACACAAATGCATATTATTGGTCAGACTTTACTCCCTCTCATCACCATATCCATGGATGATACCCCACGCAGTTACCCCGGCTTCCATGAAATATGCAGCAATCTTTACAAGAAAGTGCAATATGTCTGCAGAATGTCAGCTTCTTTCACTGTGTTGTCCATGGGCAGTCACGATAGCTACAATTACCATAAAATGCCCAACCACAATTTCTTCTCATGTCTTGCATAACATGAATGGCAAATAAATGTAATCTGGCTTGTACATGTGAACCAGGGCAAATGGAAGGGGGTGAGTTACGAGCAATTACTCAATGGGCAAATGAAAGGGGTGGCATGCCAGGTAAGGGCAGGGAAGTCAGTAAAGAGTGGGATGGGGACAAATGGTAACAGGGGTATGACATTTTATTGTAAGTAATCTTAGAATGAAGGGACAGCAAGGATATGATGCAATGGAAGAACACAATATGGTGTGTTGTATGTAAAATAGGGTAAATGAGACCAGCATAAATCATGAAATCTGGGTAATTAGAATGAGTGGACATTTATCCTTGACTTGCAAGCCAATGCAACTCCTTGTGGAACTGGCTCTACTCCTTACTTTTTCTAACAAGGTGATGCATAATTGCATTCAGATCATATGTTTAAATTCCGAGTACTGTTAATTGCTCTTCTTAATGCTATGCGACAGAGAGGTAATGTTCGTCAAAGTATAAAAATAAATGCATCTTTGTTGCATGATAAAATCCATACATCGGTAGCCTATTTACTCAGCGTTGTGCACAGTCGGACCATTATCAAGTGTTCAAGTACCAGAAATAAGGGTTGACTCATTAACGTATCAGCTGAATGTTGTTTCACCTGAAGTTAGCATATGACGGTGTACTCTGAAAAAAGTGGATAGACCACTGGAAAAAGATGAGCTACTCAGTCCGCACTCGTGTCCCTTTGTCACACCCTGAGGGGTTTCCATAGCCCATCCCTAACCACAGAAGACAAATGAAGTACGACCCTACCGCCTTGGTTGGCATGTGTCCCTAGTGTTTGCAATACAGGTCACCACGAGACAGCCAATGGGGGGGGGGAGAGGGTTTGGGAGAGGTTGTGGATAGGTAGAGAGGAACACCAGAAAGAGGATTAGGGTAACTTAAATGGATGGGGATTTCTTGGGAAAGGTCTTACTCCTTTACACACCTTCATACACCAACACTAAACTTGTGTACTGAGTACTCAAACAGTGGTAACAGTCCTAACGTCTATTTCACAATCCCTGATTCTAATGCCTGAATTCCTACTCCTGTCCAGTAACTCTCTAACGCTCGACCTGACTCCTAATCTTAAATGCTGCCATGGTCAGAAATGAATGAAACGGAACGAGGGACGGATGAAGAAAAATAAAACACATGATTAAATGCAACACATAGTGAAATGAAACATAAATGGCTTGAGACACTATGAAAGGAAATGACACATGGAAATAGCAGACTGAATGTCTGGCTGAGAACACCTGATTCCCAACTAGCTTTTATCACCATAGGTCCCACCTGCATGGCATTGTTCACTGTGTGTGGTTCCAGTGTAAGAGTCACTAGAAACACTTGTGTACAGGCACATTATAGACATATCATGTCCCTGCCCTGTTACTTCACAGAGCACCGTACAACTCTACAGTTTTCCTGAGTCAAATGCAGCAGTTATGTGAGACTGATTAACGTGTATTTATCTTTGGCCTGGGGAACCTCCTGAGGTTTCTTCGAGCTAGTTGCTGAAGTCAGTGTCTGCGCCCGGTGCTCCAAATGCATGGGGCGAGTGAAGCCTTGTTGCGCTGCTCTTTCCGACTTGAAGGCATGGTAGGTCATAATTTCACTGCTGCATGCCCGGTCCGTTTTTCCTCATACCCCTGCTCAGTGTCCTGCCTGTGCCTACCAAATCTCCAACCTTGAGGACAGGCAGATGCAGGCTTAATAGGACCGGCGGCACGTGCACGCGTCATGTTGCCACCGAGCCTCATGTACTTGTAGTGCCCTGTGTACTCGCAGGCCCAGCAACCTGCACCGCCAAGGCTTGTTGGCACCTTCAACGTGGCTGTAGCCACAGGTGATTCTGATGGCACCACAATCCCTTGCACCCGTTGACTTCAGCTCAGTCATAATGCTTGATTACTATTGAACACACAAATAGTTATTGTTCCATCTATCCATGTCTTGTGTGCAAGATAAATTCGAACAATTTTAATAATACATCTTGCATCTGTTGTATTTTAAATAGTATGTGATTGCATTACTTTCAGTCGATGTTCTTTTTCTCGTAATGAACATTTTGCCAAGACTTATTACAAACTGGGAATAAAAAAGCATGTATCTAGAAATGTAATCGAAGAGGGGCGTGGCTAGGCGCCGAGGCAAGATGGCTGCCTAGAGGATCGGCTCCGCCTCACATAGTATTTAATTTGCATTAGGTTCATATTTTTTTTCATAAAACTTAACTGAATCTTCGTGCTGATCGTTGCTGCCATCCCGGATTGGCTCGGTGGACTTTCTCCGCGGCTTTGTCGTGTAGAACGGCTTCTTTTGCAGTAAGCTCCTCTCACAGGCTTCTTCATCGGGCGCACGTCGGAACGCGAACCGCTCCTCGTGAGGAGAGGAGCGGCGTTGCGTGTCAGCTGACGACCCGGACTGGGCCTGGATTTGAGGCTCCTTCTTACGAGTGCGCCACCTGGTGGGAGTCAAGATAAGAAAAAAAAAACAGTAAGAAACAGTTTTATATTGAACTTGATAACATTATACATGAAAACATACTGAAGGGGGAAAAAAAGAGAAAAAAAAAATACTTCATTATTTTTAAGCTGACAGAAAAGAGGGAAAGGTTTGATTCATGAGAGTGGAGATACAAGTCTTCAATTTTTTTTAGGAGACAAGAAGAACATTCATGAGGACGTTAGGCAACATTATAAAGACATACAGAAAAAAATTATAATACTTTGCACGTTATTCAGCCTTCCTTCTGCAAAAACTCTTCTTTCCTTTAAATTTTACATCACTGCCACACCCTCTCGCTGCAACTTTTCTACATTGTACATTCAGACTGGATTATAATCACCCAACCTGCGTATTCCTACATCTCTACAGGTTGAAACCTCTCTTTTTGGGTAAGAGCTCTAGACAATATAACTCTTGTAATCTCCAGTAGTATATGCCTTATTATTCTAGGTTTTTCCATTTTTTGGTCTCTCTAGCTTGGAGTAAAGCCGTATGAATAATATGGATGTAATAATTATATACTACAAGTCATCATAAATAACTTCTACAAAGAATCATACGCCATAACTACTTACACCTGTTAATAATTGCTCAGATATGGCAACCAGCAAAGCTAACCAAAAGAATGGTGCCTCTTCTAAGTATGCTACCTCCTCTTCAACTACTCTGAAAAGACCCAAAAGTGACTCACCACCTCCACTAGGTATTTCAGCCCCAGCTATTGAAGCCATTCTTGCTGAAATCAGGGGTATCAGGTAATAATATCCCCATATATTTGGTTGCCGTAAATAATATCGCTGGGAAAATGTTGTGGCAATATTATTTGGGTGACCATATATATGGGGACAGGGGCAAAAAATAAAAATAAAGAAAAAATAAAAAGTTTGGGGTTGCGGGGGTGTCCACCGCATGTTCCATGCAATAATGTCGCCACAAAAAACTGCCATTTTTGGGCGATATTTTTGCATGGCGATACTTTTGCATGGCGAGATTTTTGTGGCGACATTATTACATGGAACCAATACAGGGCACTCAAACCCTTTACTGAAACCACAAATACTAAGCTACAGCAATTAGATGAAAGGTGGATGGGAGTTAACAACAGAGTGGAAGAGGCTGAGAAAAGAATTTGCGTTCTAGAAGATATTTCTCCTAGGGTTGCGCAATTAGAGAAATCAATTAAAGAACTCCAAAAGCATAATGAAGACTTAGAAAATTGCAGCAGGCGCAATAACCTACGCATCTCAGGCCTTCCTGAAGGAGCTGAGGGTACTGACCCCATTGTCTTCCTACAGAAATTCTTACCGGCCATACTACATCTGCCATTGGAAACTACTTTTAATATACAACGAGCCCATAGGATTGGTCAACCCTCAGTCTCTTCCTCATCGCGTCAGAAACCAAGAACGCTACTATTTTACCTTTTGGAATATTCTCAACTACAACTTATTATCTCCACAGTTAAAGAATGTAAATCTCTCATTTGGCATGGCAGTAAGTTATTTATCTCACAGGATGTGGCTAAAAGTACAGCACAAAGAAGAAAAGTTTTTTTGGCATTCCGTCCTGCTCTAAAACAACTTAATGTCCACTATGGCTTATTCCACCCATGCTCCTTTGAAGTAACATACGAAGGACGCTCTGCAGTCTTTGATGATCCTGCTGACTTAAGGCTCTTCAGACAATCCAAATAAAAATGGACACCTCCTCTCCAGCTGCGGCCTCAACTTCACCCACTACTTGAAACCTAGTCTCTATTGCTTTACTCTTATGTTTTTATTTACCTAATGCAATGATCTTACAATTATATTTATTATGTGGGGTGGGCGCTCTTTTGGGTCCCTCTTCCACTGGTGGTCGTTTTTTTTTTCTATTTAGCGACCCAGTTTGCGTTTCCTATCCCCTATTTATATTTCCTCCCAAATCCCTCTCCCATTTCCTGTTTGATCTGTAAAATCACTCATTTGACATGGTATACTCCCCTCCAAGGTTTGATCGAACCCCTTTCTCCCTTCCCTGACCCCCTATGTTCCTTCCTTCTGTTTAAACATTTGGGTATATATGATTTCAACCAAATGGCAAATGCTATGTTTTTATTATCGCACTATAGCTATAAGTTGTATGAATATCAAATTTCTTCTAACTAAATGATTTTTAAATGCATTACATGGAGCATCAAGGGTTGTAAGAATCCTATGAAAAGATGTAAAGTCCTATCTAACTTGAATACATTTAAACCAACAGTAGCTTGCCTGCAAGAAACACACTTATCCCTCAAAGAAACAATGAAACTCAAGTCTCTCTGGGTAAAGGAGGTTATCTCCAGTCCAGCTATATCCAAGAAAAAAAGAGTTGCTATATTAATTAGTAAAAAACAACCCTACAAAGTTCTTGCCCATGAGGCTGACACCTATGGGAGATGGGTTTGGGTAAAACTTTTAATTGACACAAGTATCAATTCTCCATATTTATGGACCTACATTACCAGACCCCTCCTTTTGCAATAATATTAAACAAATGATTCTGAAAAATAACTTCACCAATTTGATAATGTGTGGTGATGTCAATCAGGTCTTGGACCCTTTTTTAGATCGAAAATCCAGCTGTATGTTTAAACCCAACAAAACTCACAAATCCTTTGTGAACTGTCTAGGGGAAACAGGACTAATTGATTCTTGGAGGATATCTCATCCTACACATTTGGACTACACCTTCCATTCCCCCCTCACAACACATTATCACGCCTTGACTATATTTTTGCTACTAAGACCCTATCTGGATCCATTATAGACTCTAAAATCTCCAACATTATTATTTCTTACCACGCTCCGGTCATCACATCCTTCTCCCTTACAGATATGAATAGAGGTGCTTCCAGATGGAAACTTAACAACTTTCTTTTAAATGATTCAAAGTCTATTCAATCTATTAATGCTTTCATTCAACAATACTTTAACGACAACCAAGACCACGATACCTCCATTGTCAATAATTGGGATGCTTTCAACGCGGCCCTTAGAGGTCACATAATGGCCCTCTCAGGTAAGAATAAAAAACTTAGGAAAAGATATCTTAATGAACTATATTCTAAACTCACTCTTGCAGAGCAACACTACTATACTGACACTAATTCAACAAACCTACGACAAGTTATTAAAATACGCTTTGAAATCAATAAAAAAATCACAGAGTTGGCTGCTAGTACTATACTCAGGGCTTTAAGTGGGCCGGAGCCTGCCGGGGCTGGGCCCCGGCAGGCTCCGAAATTTCGTTTTGAGGCGGGGCCCTGCCGGGGCCCACTAATCTCCCCTGGCAGCCCCGGCCACAACACAAAAAAAAGGCATTTTTTTCTACAGCTTGAAGCTCTCGCTCGTGTGCGAGAGCTTCAGGCTTCAGAAAAAAATGCCTTTCAGCCATAATGGTGGCGCCGCACCTGCGAGGCATCCCTTTAATCAAGTGATGCACGTGGGCCGGCGCCACCATTATGGAGAAAACGTGAGGCCGCTGGAAGCAGAGGCCTGCTTTCTAAATACTGAAGCTCCCGCAGATTCGCGGGAGTTTCAGTATTTAGGGAAAAGGCCTCTGCTGGCAGTGGCCTCACCCTTTCAGCCTTAATGGTGACGCTGCCCCTCCCCAGCTGGCGAGGGGCAGCACCACCATTAAGGCTGAATAGGCGAGGCGCTGTCCCCTGCCAGGCAAGCCTAAACAAAATAAATGCAGAGATCAGCACCCTCTCCCCAATAGGGGAGAGGGTCCTGATCTCTACAAAAGGCTGCCTGGCAGGGGTGCCAGTAGCCCATTGAGCCGGGGCTCGTCAAGGGGGCGTGGCCTAATGGGCCATCAAGACCCCCGTTGTTAGGCCACGCCCCCTCGATAGGCCCCGGCTCGATTTGTAGTGCCACTTAAGGCACTGACTATACTTAAATACAAAACAAAGATTTATCAAACTTCTAATAAGGCAGGAAAAATGCTTGCCTCCTATTTAAAAACCAAAAAAGAAAAAGTTCAAATCTCTCACATTCAAGACAAATTAGGCATAACGAATCATCAGTCTGATGAAATACTGGAATGCTTTAGAAATTTTATACTGATTTCTATACGCCAGAAAGTGCTATTCCCAAAGATAATATTGATTCCTTTTTCAACAACATCAGTCGAACCACTTACCCCGAAACTGATTCTCACCTTGAAAATGACATCACCTCCATTGAGATTACCAAAGTCATCCATAGCCTCGGAAAAGGTAAAGCACCCGGCCCTGATGGACTATCTACCGAATTCTACAATATATTTTCCCAAGTTTTACCCCTAAACTTAAAAAACTTTTTTCATATTTTATTTCACGAAAATGCTCCTCCGGGTCCTTTTCAGAAGCTTTACTTATCATTTTCCCTAAACCTGACAAAGACCCTACTCTTCCCAGCAATTATTGACCCATTTCCCTTATCAATATAGAAAGCAACATTTTTGCCAAAATACAAGCCAACAGAATTGAATCCTCACTCCCAAATCTAATTAAACCATATCAAACAGGTTATGTAAAAGGGCGTAACATATCCTCTAACGCCAGACTCCTACTAAATACCATCAACCTTGGAGCTAATGACAAAAAAGACATTCAAGGTTATGCTGCCATTGCATTGGATGCGGAAAAAGCTTTTGATCGTGTTGATTGGAATTTTATGTTTCAAACTCTACGTTGGCATGGTTGTGGTGAAAAATGTATTTCACTTGTTAAACTCCTTTATTCTGCCTCCAAATCCGCTATCTACTTAAATGGTCAGACTTCCTCTTCTTTTCCCTTGCTAAGAGGAACGCATCAGGGATGCCCCTTTTCACCATTACTGTATATCCTCTCTCTTGAACCGCTACTAGAATTAATAAGATCTAACAAAAACATCCGGGAATTCAAGTAGGTGCCTCAATTAATAAAATAGCCGCATATGCGGATGATATTCTTATCTTAATTAAAAACCCCAAACTTCATATTCCATACCTCTTGAATGCATTATCGCAATTTGGTCAGGTCTCAGGATATAAATTAAATACACAAAAATCAGAAATTATGCCCTTAAATCCCTACTGTCTTAAACACGACATTGACATTTTCGGCCTCAAATGGTGCAGTAGCTCCATCAAATATTTAGGTCTTCGTTTTGACCCTACTATCCTAGATACTATCAAACTCAATACTATAACACTACTGGACACCCTCAAGGATCTTACAGCCAAATGTCTCCACTCTACCTCTCCTGGTGGGGGCGTTTAGATACAATTAAAATGATGCGTACTCCCATAATTCTATACTACTTGCAGCTCCTCTCCGTCCCATTATCCCTTTCCTTTTTTAAATCCATTTATTCTATACTACTTAATTGTCTTTGGGGAATAGGAAAAAGTAAAAGAATTGCTCTAACTAAACTGAAAGCACCCTATGACATGGGTGGTGTTAGATTCTCTGACTTTAAGTCATATCACTCGGCATTTCTTATAAAACAGTCTCGTCAATGGTTCATGGATCCTAAATCCGTCGACATTGCGACTTGGTGTACATTAGAAAAACAAGTAGTTCAACCACATAATATCACTGATTATATATACATATTTAAACATTCATCTAAAAATATTTTGGAACCTATTAAAGCATCCGTATTAGATCTACAAACTTTTCTCTTTCCCCATACTAAAACCCCCATTAAGTATCGTTCCCCGTTACTATGGCATAATAAGAACATAGTAATTAATAATAAGATCCTTAATCGCAAAACATGGATTCAAAAAGGTATCAGATTCATCCAACACATTATAGATGGTCCTTGTATCCTCTCCTTCCAACAACTCTCTACCACATTTAATATACCTAAGAAGGACTTTCAATTTTACAATAACTTAATTAACTCCTGTCTTGATGCACTTGCCCAATTTTCTTATAAAATTCTTACGCCAGATGCCCTCGGACTAATTCACCTTAGCATGGTCAGTGAAGTTAGAGCCTCAAAAATATACAATTTGCTCACCTCAACTTTTAAGATTTGCCCAATCCGTCTGAAATGGGAACTTGATTTAGGCTACATGTTTGAAGATCATGTTTGGCTCCGCCTGTTTTCCAAAATTAAACAACTATCGGTGTCAGCAAATATTTCACAACACTATTATTTCTTCATTCATAGAGCATTCATTACTCCGACCAAATTGGCTAAGTCTAATCCGAATTATAATGCAAAATGTTGGTCATGTGGTTTATCTCCCGCTACGTATATGCATATGTTTTTTGAATGTTCATATATTGTTACATTTTGGCACCAAATTTGGAAGTTTCTCAAATGGATCTTCTGTGTTGATGTTCCTTTCTGCTTTGTTAATATATTTTTAGGAAGCTTAGCCATTACAACTTATAATCCACTTGACTCTGCTAGACTTTATGATCTATTCATTTGTATAGCCTTAAAATGCATCACTGCTAACTGGGAAGACTCTAGTTTGCTTTCTACCAAAATTTGGTGGAATACTATTTGTAGCACTCATAAATTGGAAATGTGCATGGCCAACAATCAAATCACAATTCCTAAATATAATGCTAAATGGTACTATTTCACCATTTATCTTAACTGTTTCAATGCAACTGCTCATGGTGCATGAATTTATACTCTTATGTCTTCCTCATTATCCATATGTCTATACTCAAACTGAAATGGCTGGACTACACAATGTTAGAAATGATTAGATTAATCTTATGAAATAATCTATTATACCCATCCTCCCCCCTTATCCTTTACCCTCCTGTTTCTTGTGTGTCTCTTGTACGTCTTCCTGTACGTCTCCCCTTATCTCTATACTCACTACACATAAATCACTCTTTACAGACTAGAGCTACAACTATTCATATATAACTTGTTATTTTAACAATGTTAATACCTGCTATAGTTTATATTATATTCATAGGTGAATTTCACTAATGAATTTGTTATACAGAAAGTTTATTACAATTGATCAAAACCATTCACCATGTAAATTATTTATGGTTCCTGTTTCATTCAAAGTCTGTAACTTGTTGATATTTGTATCATTCTCAATATTTAAAACCATAAAAAATTATTAAACAATAAAAGAAATGTAATCTAAAAAGATATTTGAATGATTTTGAAATAAAGGCACGTACTTTGA
Source organism: Ambystoma mexicanum (assembly GCF_040938575.1). Taxonomy (NCBI): domain Eukaryota; kingdom Metazoa; phylum Chordata; class Amphibia; order Caudata; family Ambystomatidae; genus Ambystoma; species Ambystoma mexicanum. The sequence goes on along the minus strand of NC_090921.1, from coordinate 1,340,248,731 downwards.
ATAAGACATTTATCTTGTAATATATAAACCAATGCTATTGAGGGAAATAAATATAAAAAAGCCAAGAAAAATAGAACTGTTAATGCATCTCTAGTAAGATTACAGCACAGAAAACTACATTAAAACAAATTATTCAACAATTCTATTGGAAGATTGCAAGTGTTTCCAAACATTGGGAAAATGCTTGAAACTTGCTTTGTAAAAAATTGTAAAGACAGCATCATTTGAATCTTGAAGTCAACCTATCAACAAGTAAGTTTTGGAGGATAAACCTCTTTTGCAATGTTCTGTAGCATATACTGGGCCCTGGGAACAAAATCTGGAGCCGTTCCAGGAGTATGCATGGGAAGCACAGCTAAGGTCAGATCTTTAATAAATTCAAAATCCATCTGCTGGAATACTGGCTTTGCCACCCATTGTTTGCTTCTTTTTGTAAATGTCATGTTGTAGCAAGCATCCCGAAAGTTCCTGCAGTTTTTGCTTGTTCGCTACCAACGTTCTCATTATGTACAAGTACAGCCAGATTTGTTTATGCCGAAACGCAACCTTATGGGCCTGTACTTTAGGCACATATTTTGGAACACCTACAAATCCCCAGTGCAGCAGAATTCTGTGCGTCCCTTCATGTGTCTCAAAAGCGTTTACGCTCCTGCTACTTACTCAAAGGTCTGTATACACATTCATGGAAAGGTTCGCTTTCTTCCCAAAAGTATATTTTAACAATGGTGCAGCACTGATTTTTCAACCAGAATATCTACAGATCCATTACACGTTTTTGAGCTCCACCAAAGATGGTTGCTGATAGACTGTGACCAATTTTCTGTAACCTTCGTTTTCACCAGCAGCTGTAATTTTGTTCGAAATTGATTTTGCGACATGCCATTGATCATATTTATGCTGTATGTGATGGGAACTGCTCTCGCATGGCTTTTGCTATTCCATTGTGTCTGTCGGTGGTTATCAGGTCTATTTGCATTCCTCTCGATTGCAGAAGTTTAATAGATTTAATGAAACCCATATTTCTCCATGGCAACAGAAGATGTACATTTAGACACTTGAACAATGACTGAACTGACTATTTATTTGCTTTCCATGTCTTGGAAGTCGTACGTGCAGTATTTAGCAGAAAACCCAGGACTGTTGCACTGTCCATCCCCAGCAAGCCTGAGCCTTTTGCCAGCAAGAGAATTGTCCATTAATATCTGTTTGAAATTCCAGGCCTACAAAGCAGATGAATAAAGTACATTTCCAGCAGGCACATTTCCAAGCATCGATTGAGCAGACCATGAAAATGTTTTAGGATTGTGGACACAGCTACCCTTGATCTTCAGGTTGGTGCCTTTGACTACATGAGTACATTTCACCAATGGCTCCCTTCAAATCCTCCTATGTAATTTATGATCCCATTTAATCATTTTCATAATCTCAGGCAGCAGTCTAAAACAATGTATTTTGGCTCGCTTAATAGTCAATCGCCCAGCAGTGTAGTGCAGTGCTTTGCGATTCGATGGTGGTGGACAAGTCCTCCACACTAGGAATAGTGAAGTCCAGATCATGAGCACAATTGTCTATCGATTGTGAAGATGCTTCAGTTATTTCAGTGTGCGATTTCCGGATTTTCGCAGGTATTGGGGAAACTGGGAACATTGTCTCTATCTTTCACATTTTTCAGAGTGTGTGGATTGTGTGAACTGGGATGCAAGCAATTCTGAAACATCATCTGTGTTGTCTGTCTCTGTTGGGTGACATTGTGTGCTGTAACAATGATCCATGGTTACTTTCCACGGGTCACTGGTGACATTCCATTCACTGGACATCTGCATCACGACTCTGAATCTGGAGGGCACCATCATGAGCCTCAAAATGTAGTTGCTCCAAAGTGACATGGGTTTGGGAAGCGACAAGATTGTGTTGTTGTTGAGTCTTTATGTTCCTCTTCTTTCTAGGCCTCTAATCGATGAAAACAAAAACATGCTTAATTTATAGCACACACACACAGAATATATGAATTGCAACTTACTTTTTAAAACATGCATGTTTATTATTTATCCTTGTTATCCTCATATGCCTTGAAACAGTCCACAGTCGCAGCCCACACCCTGCCCGCAAATCCAAGATGGCCGACACAAGACCAAGCTGAAACAGCATTTTGAAAATGTATAAAACAAGCAATTTACTCTTCCGCCTTTAATGTACAAATAGAACCTAATTTGTATGTAAAACATATTAATTACATGATAATAAAAATGGATGATAAATGATATTCAACAATATCTTACGTATACCTCTGGTCCATGTGTTCCTTCAATTTTGACCGCTTCAATAGTACATTCCTTGTACACAACAAAAATAATTCAATTGTTAAACAAGTTAATGTTAAAATCTTTGGTCTTGCAAAGTACATCTTCAAAAAGTTATTTTAATCATTGTCATTATCAGTTAAATGTTGAAAAAAGATATTGTTATTTGTTGTAATTCAATGTTTACATTCTTAAGATGAACTCGAACACTGTTTAGGTGTAACATTTTAAATTGTACCTGATGACCTTCTGAGATGTCACAGGGTGTTGGTGTGAGATCTACCTGCAAAACATAGTGAGTAAATTGTTGCCGCCTAAAGTAGTGTGCGTTGTAATGTTTTTTTTATTTTTTAAATCTATTCAGCTTTGGGTAGGCAGGTTAACATTATTAAAAAAACATAAACTCTTCATGTAGTGAAAGGTTACATGTATTTCAGTAACGTTCTTGTGATGGTTTACTATCATTGTTGCATGTGTGGGGTCGATAAATGCAGCAATTTTGTTGATTTTAATGTTTTGCAATTTGCTGCCAGTATTGTAAATTGTCAAAAAAGTAACACTTATCTTAAATTCAAACAAAATATTATGAATCGGCAACTATCTCAAATTCTCACTTTGCATACCTCATCCTCCAGACCGGTAGCATTAGAAGAATAGTACGTTGGTGAAGTTCCAGCAGCCCCCTATATCAAAGTAATAGTTATAATAAGGATTGTAAAAGAGAAATAAAAAAGCATTACATTGCAGAAGATGGTAAATATTGAGATACAATCCTGCATGCCACTTTGTATAAATTGCTAATATACATAACGATGATCAATATATTTAAAGTTGAACTTGCGACAACACAATATATGTTTATGGTCATCTGAAGGATTAGTATAAAAAAAAAATTACTTGAGAGGTAAGTGAGGTTGCTGCTGACTCCGGAATAATGGTCAATCTTGAATTTCAGTCCTTTATTCAATGTATATATTTATAAGTGTTCAATAGAAAATGTACATTAGTACTATAATTTAGACCACATCCAACTCTCTAGAACAAGTTTATGTGCATGTCGATTGGTCTCACTGTTTGGATATTTGACGTGTCTATGGTTTCCTCCGTGGTAAATGTATGCACTTCCATCAGTGTGGTCTACGTAAAGAAAGACATGGTAATTTAATTAACAGATTTAACAAAATAGCTTATTTTTTAAAGGACGCTATGTAAGTGTTTAGAAAGGCTCTTATTGCACTGGATTATTAGTGGGGATACACTAAGCAGTCTAAAGTGAAAAATGTATGAGCTACAGTACATTGGCCCTCATTACGACCCTGGCGGAAAGTGACTGACCGGACCGCCACAGCGTAAATAGCGTTTCCGCCATTGCACGAAGGAGCAAAGTGCGGCCCATTCCGACCCATCGGGCACGAGCACCACGGCATGGCGGAAGTGCAAAGTCCGCGATGGCGGAAATGACCCCAAAACGGCCCACACCGCCGCCGTACGGCGCCCTAGGTGCAATACCGCCACCCATCACAGCGGACACCGCAGTGTGCGCCTACCGGAAAGTACGGTGACCGGAAATATACGGAAACGGAAGTTAAAACATGGGCCCGGAACGGGAAACATCCCGCCGTACACCTATAAAACCACTAAAACCACACAACCACTAAAAACACTACCCTGAGACACACCCCAACCCGTCATCCACCCTAGCGAAACCAAGAAAAATGGGAAAAGTAGCGAAGAAAGCGTGCGACCGCAAGCGGCAGGTCCACTTCTCCCGTGAGGAACTCACCGTGCTAACAGAGACCCTCCAGGAGAATGCTGCCGTCGTCTTCTGCACGCAAATGACCAGGACGGCACTTGCAAACAAGAAGGCCATATGGGCTCTGGTGGCACAGCGGGTAAGTGCGGTGGGGACCGCACCCCGCACCCCACAGCAATGCCGAAAGCGATGGGACGACCTGCGGATACGCGTCCGCAGCATACTCTCTGCCAACCGCAACATTGCCACAGCCACCGGGGGAGGTCCTGAATCACCCATCAAGTTGACCCCCTGGGAAGAAATCTGTGCCTCCACCATCGGAATGGAGAGCATAGAGGGAGTCGGAGGGATGGAGAAAGGAGTGCAGACATCCGAAGATTCAGGTAGGTGGGCCAAATAAAACAATGCCAAATCCACAAAGTCCATCCATGTGAAGTACCATGTGTCCACATAGTGCAACAGAAACACATGTCCAGGAGAACGTCCACACACATCGGCCTGATAGCGCACGTTAAAACCCACAATAAATACATAAATAATTAAAAAACCCTAAAACACGCACTACACGTGCAGCAGGCACACCCTAACTGCAGGCTGCCAAACAACTGCACCCTCACTCCACACACAAATGAAAGCACCTCCAAGGCCCCGACCCAAATCACCCTCAGGTACCACCCCAATGCATGTGATACAATGCCATTCCAATTCCCACAGACCCATCAATAACCCTCGCCCTCCTTTACTCCACCACAGGGTCCGATCCAAACGACGAGCATCAGGACACCCCTACCAGCACACCTGCAAAGAGGGCCAAGACCAACGGCCAAAGACCCTCCACCTCAGCTGCACGCATCAAGACACGGCAGCAGCACAAATCAGGTGGCAGCACAGAGGAGGGAACATCAACAGGCACCCCAGCAGCCAGCATGCCCACACCACCACCACCACAGGTCCCCCCAACGGATGCCACAGAAGGCACTGCCTCTGGTGGCAGCAGCACCATAGGTGACACCCCATTGATGGCAGCATGCTCCGACACAGAAGACGGGGATGTCGAAGTCAGATCCATCCATGACCTGTCCCAATCCCCCTGTCTGTCCCATCCCGTACAACATGAGGATACCACGCAGGGGCACCCACAAGACGACGACTGGCCATCCCCCACAAGCCCTGTGGCAAGGCAACATGAGGACAACAGCCCCTCTGTGACACCCCCGCAAATGGCCATGGCCCAGCAGAGGCAACAGTCCCTCGACCAGTTAATCGTGCAACAGCAGCAACTGGCCACGCTCCTCAAGGACCATGCCGATGAATGTGGGGGCACTAAGGCAGACATAGAAACATCAACTGAGACACTTAGGGCAGAAATGGAGAGAGGTACAGAGACACTAAGGGCACAAATGGAGAGTAGCACCGAGAGCCTGGGAGTCCAAATGGAGAGAAGCACCGAGAGCCTGAGGGGGGAACTGCATGCGACGTCCAAGGACGTATGTGCCGAACTTGCCGCAGTGCGCCGTGTGCTCACTGAGCTCTCGCAAACCCTTAGGGACATGCATGGACGTGAGCAGGCAGAGACATCATCCGTTGCAAGTTCCGTCCAGGGCAGCCCCCAACGTAGATCTGGGAGGAACCTGCGCTCCACAGGCAGGGGTGCCCCTGATACCCGCAGAGGGGGCTTGCAATAGCGACTGCCCACTGACAATGAGCATCTTTGGACACTGGTGTTCGGGGGGGAGGTAGGAGGGTGGAGGGGGTGTGTTGGGCTCACTTGGGTGGCGGGTCGATAGGGTGTACAACATGATATCACATATGCCATAAACAGTGCACGATCAACCAATGAGATGTGTGGACATTGATCTTTGTGTACTAGGCCATCATAGGCGTACAGTCCATATTGTGCATGTCCCAGACACACACAGTGCCACGAGTCCCGTGTCCATGTATCAGCCACCAGGCGTGAGTGCTAGAAGCATACATCAATGAGATGCTGACGAATGTCACGGCCCTCCGGTGCCTCGCAGACTCCTTGAGGTGCTGCCACATCCCCACCCTCATCATGACCATCATCAGGTGCCTGCAGTTCTGCGTCAGGGGGCATGGGCACATTTCTACGTACGCACATGTTGTGGAGCATGACACATGCCATCACCATCTTTGCAACCTTCTCATGGCGGTACAGGAGTGCCCCGCCAGACCTGCTGAGGCAGCGGAAACGACCCTTCAGTAGGCCGAATGCCTGTTCAATGACTACACGGGTACGTGAGTGGGCATGGTTGTAGTCCTCCTCATGCTGGTCCCGTGGGTTCCGGACTGGTGTGAGGAGCCATCTCTTCAGTGGATATCCAGCATCACCTGTATGTGGACGAGAAACGTATGATGTGGAATGCCATTGCTACGTACGCACACCACCCCCCTTCCTGCCAGGTCATTGCCGAATCACATACCCCACATTATCATGCATGTAATGAGACTCACCGAGTAGCCAGGATCTGTTCCCTGCGTGTCGCTCCATGTAGCGTGGTATTGTAGAGTTCCTCAAGACCATAGAATCATGGGTTGATCCAGGGAATCTGGCACAACAATGTGTAATGATCCTGTTGGAGTCACACACCATTTGTACATTCAGAGAATGAAATTGTTTTCGGTTGCGGTACTGGGCCTCCATGGCATGTGGGACGACCAATTCCACATGGGTGCAGTCGATGGCACCAATGCAACCCGGTATGCCGGCAAGTGCATGGAATCCCACTTTTGTGTTGGTAATTTCCTGCTCCGAGCGTGGTAGGGAGATGTAGTCGTCTGCGTGCTGCAGGAGGGCATCGAGCACTTGCAATAGTGTCCGTGAGAACAGTGGCTGAGAAATGCCATGCAACTGTCCGACTGTGTGCTGGTAGGTGCCTGTGGCCAGGAAGTGGAGTACAGACACCACCTTCAGTAGGGGTGGGATGGCGGTTGGGCTATCTATCATGCTGACAAGGTCAGCCTGTGTCATGTCCACAATGGCGGCTATGGTGTCCCGGTCCAGACGGTAGAGGGTGTGGATCTGCTCATCAGTGAGGTTGAACGGATGTGCTCGGAGGCGTGGGATTGCGGGCTGCCTGCGTGGTGGTAGTGGCTGTGCTGGCGGCCCTTGCTGGCCCTGCCTTGCCCTCCTCCTCCTCCTGCGTCTCCTCCGTGCGGCCGGTTGTAGTTGGTGTTCGTCTTCTTCTTGGAGTTGGAGTACTTGCAGTGCTATCATGTCCCCCAGGGCCAACATCGCGAGTCCTGCCGGTAGCATTTCGGTGTGGTTGTGGGAGGAGACTGGGTGTGCAATTTATGTGTTTTCAGGCTGTATGGCCTCCACCTGTGGTGATTCATTCCACCTGTGCAAACTGCTCTCCCCTTTGGCCGAGCACGTCCCGCACACAACGCTGCAATTCGGGGAATGGCATCTTGCTATTGCAATCATGTATTTGTACCCGATGGCCGTGTAACATTGGTTGATATGTTCATTCTGCTGTGGTCCCATTGTTTCACATTCTATCTGTGCAGTCGCGAACAGACTTGTGAAGGGTCAGTGGAACGTAGTACTCGAGTAACGGTGGACCCTCATGCATCACTGTACCGAGTTGCAACGACGGGCGGGGCGTCCCATTTGTGGGTGAAGGCAGTTGCCATTTTCACACACAGCCGCACTCGATGGATTAATTAGTGATTTCAAACGGCCACAGATGCCTCTTCGACGTGATGTTGCAAATGAGGAATTCGAAGGGCGGCGCTTTCGGTTTTCAGCTAGCGGCGAGGAAATGCCCACAGGTCTGACTGCAAATATAACGTACTATTGTTCAATGTCCTTGGGACAGGGGCCATGGCGAGGATGCAATGATTGATATGAATGGTTTGGGATGCGCAATGGTGACGTGGGCGATGAGGCCGGACGTTCCCAAATACATGTTACTTCACTACACTGGAATTACGGGCTGGGGCACTGTGGATTTTGCAGGCTGCATAACGCACAGACTCAATGGATATTTCTAATGTTATGTGAGTAAATATTCGGGCGTTTTAATCCCGGGATGAGGGTATGATGAATGGATGCATGGGCAGGTGATTTGATACAGAGTTTGCCATGTACAGGGCTTCTTGGGATCTATCCGCCTCCCCTACGCTATGTGATGCAGGGCTGCCATAGTGGGACCATCGTCTATCTGGCCTTGTTGAGCCCTCCCTGTCTCGACGCGCCCTCAGACACTTGTGTCCATGCACGTTACCAATCCCATCTGATGGATTCTGTTTTGACAGACGCATGCACAGGTACACTCGTTTGTGATGGTGTTTACACCTCGATATAGATAGTTATGAGTCGCAAGTGGTTTTTGGGTGGTGATGAACCTTTGGAGTGGGCTAGCATGCATATGGCTGTGGATTTAGTGTGATCATTGAAGTGAGTTGTTGGAATGTAGTTCTGATGGCCATTCTGTTCTTTTTCTTTTCTTTTGGTTGACAGGTATCTCCTCCCCTTTTGCCACTGCCATCTGTATGCCACTCCTGCAGATGGCTTTTACTCCCGACACCTGCTGCTTCGTGTTAATCAGTGGAGCAGCATTACGATCTTATGGGACGATCGCCAATGGGCCACATGCCCTTACGCAGTACTGGTGGCTCGGAGCAACATTTCGGCCTTTCAGCTGGACTAGTGCCTCCCCATTGGGACGGCCCTGCGGTTCTGTGCGCTTCCATGTTGCCTTTTCGTACGTGAATGTGGCTCTGTGTACCATGATGGAACAGGGCGTCACACAAGTAGTGGCTGGTCATTTCTTGCGGATGCAGCCCACAATGGTGAAATGTGTTTTGGAGTTCATGGCCTGATGGCTGTATGGGCTTGGTGATTTTGTTGTGCATTAAATTTCTATTCTGATTTGGCCCGTGTAGCGTTCTTCTTTGCAAGTGATGTGGCATATTCCTATTTGGGGAGCGATGTATTGTGAGGAGATCTGCATTGGGTTCCAGCTTCGGAGTTTAGTTGCGTGGTACTGTACTGGGCGCGTTTGCCTACGAAGCCCGTGAGGTCAGGGATGGGGGCTGCCAATATGACTGTTTGAATGTTGTCATGCTCAGGGGCGGGGGATTGGGTTTTGTGTAACAGATGCCGGTCAGCCAGGTGGACTGGTGGAATGATGTGATTTTCGGAATATTGCTGGTCACAGGTGCCTGTGTTTGCGTGCGTTTCTTGGTGGGGGACTGTGGTCATGTCCATTGGGATGGCTTCTGTATTCGTGCCATCTGTGCCCTGCAGCTCCCATTGGCCCCTCTTGTGTTTCATTTGTTCGTTGGCATGCATGGGTGACTTGTACATTTCACTGGTTGCATTGTGACTTCATTGCACCTACGGGGAGTTGTACTTTGTGGGCAGGGAGCGGTGTACAGGCACTCAGTGGGGCCGTTTACAGTTGATTCGCGATGCCGTACTTCTCACCATGGCGGAATGGTACATTCCGCCATGCTTGATGGCGTTAGGTACATGTCCGCTAGGGTCGGAATTGGCGTACCCTTGCGCCGTGGTGGTGTTTACGGTTTGGCATGGCGCGCGCGTGTGCTTGGTGCAGTTAGCGTTGGCGTTCACTACGGTGTCGCTAATGGCTTCGTACTTTGCGGTGACGGGTCATAGTCGCACCGAGTGCTATTCGATGGCGGTATTGCATTTCCGCCATCGTTTTCCGAATTCCGCCAGGGTCGTAATGAGGGCCATTGTGTTGCAAAGGAAACTTGTGCAATAAAATATTGATGGAAATATTCCCCAAAAACTCAAAACCGTTCGTTACCTTTTCACAAACTATTTCAATAGATTGAGTGATCATTTAGAAGACCTGTGTATGCAGACCAATTTAGTACATAGCAACATACATAAAATAATTAATAGTCTGCTACTCACCAGAGCCAGAGTGTGCTGAAATTCAGTTGTAACTGCACTGGGAAGCAATTGGCGAACGAGTCTGGGGCAACGCTTTTTAGTGTACTTTGATGGTTCATACATATCTTCAGAGAAGGAAGTGCATGCTGCAGACGTGGAATCGATTGCCCCTCGCATCTTTCATGAAATCTTTTCCTCTGCTTTCAATCTCGGACACTGGAAATCCGCAGCCATGTTATTATTAAATTGAATTACTTTGGAAATACATGCGTGTATGCCATGTGTTTTGACATAGCTGATATTAGTGCAACCAAACACAATACATGAAGACATTCCTGGATTGTCCTTAAGATCTTTTAAATATAAATAAATATTACAATTAATAAAGTATCATATTGATTAAATCAACCAACAAATAGCTTTGATAGTAAACTTATTATTTTATTTTTTATTTCAGATCATGCCCTGTAACCGGGTCTAATCATCCCAGTGATCAAATTAGTCAAATCATTGTTCTACCACAAGCAGAAAGGTATTACTAGTACATTGAACACATTTTGAGCCACCTAAAGAAAACCTGCATTGGAAACATGGACTAAGAAACATTACGTTTGGAAACCGTACTGTGTAATGTTATGTGCTAATTCCAGAGAGAAAAATACATAGAACGGTTTACAATGGTGAAGTCTTTGAGATAAATTAAAATGAGAATATGGGGTACATTGTGTATATAGCAACAGAAAGTTGTTGAGCAGAAAACAATGACGCTCCAGAAATCAATAGTGGACTGACTAACCCGTACCTGGAAGAGCAGATGAGCCGATTCAGCAAGTGGATAGATGACAATGGGCCTCATTACACGGTAGGTGGTAACCATGGCGCTATTAGCGCCATGGTTGCCGCCGGTATTTTACCATGTCTGCCTTGGTGGATGGCGGAATTACCGCCCTACTCCAAGGTGAGCGGGGGCGGTAATTCCCCATTCACCAAGGCCCTTCCCCATTCCCATTTTTCCCCCATAGGGCATAATGGGAATGGGGAAGGCGCTAATTACGGTACCGCAAATTGCGGTACCGTAATTAGCACCGAGGTCCCTTTGCGGCACCCTACTTTAACGGCTGGTTAAGGTCGGGTCCCGCAAAGGGAACTCGCTGTAAGGATTTACCGGTGCCCTTGCCCTTACCGGTACCGGTAAACCCTTACCGCCTACCGTGTAATGAGGCCCAATATCCGTTGTAGATTGGAGAGATGTTTTCTTGGTAACTTTCAAGGTGTTTTATAAAGGCTTACAAAAGTGGGTGTGTGTGAATATCTGACATGTTTGTTCACACCCACCCAGCCTCAATGCCAATGTTTGACTTCCTCCTTCCTGCCAGTGCAGCCCCCTTGGGAGTGCACTGCCACCGGTGCAAACTGTCATTGATACCGAGGGGATGAATGTGCTTGAGGGGAGCGTGATCGGCCCACAGCATAGTCAAAGGACACATACAAATGTTGATTGCAGGGACTGGATCTTCAAAGGGGAGTCTGGAGACAACGGGTCTGGGGTGGCCATGCAGCCAATTGTCCCTGTGCGAAAGAACCCTTTGAGGTGTACATGTATTTGCCACTGTGTGCGTACCCAGCCCCCTTGCGAGCTCACAGCCACAGGTGCAAACTGCCATTGATACCGCAGGGCGGATGGATGTTCATGAGGCGAGCACACTGATCCTTCATGATCCTCTTAGATGTTTGAACGTGGTGTGGACTGACATTTTAAAAACTTTTCATATTTTACTTTTTTTATTTAGTTTGTTAAAATGGAAAGTAATGACAAACTATAGATTGTACTGCTGTGGTTGAGGTACCGTCTGTATTAATCTCTGGTATTGTCCGTAGTCACTGGGGAATTTCTCACGAATGGCTTGAACCAGAAGGGCAGGTATTACTTGTTGAATGCGTAATCCCGGTCTTCCATGAATCCACCATGTAAACTCACGAAAAGTCACAAGCCTGTACCACCTGTGTAAGATATAGAAATAGTTTACTTGAATGAACCCAATAATTGCATTTATTTAGTTTGACCTACCTGCTAAAATGTAAGGCATTCGTGCAAAGTACTGACAGTATGGATAAATTCGAAATGTGACCCCACCCCACGCATTTCAGCAAAAACAGCTTTGGACATAGGGAAATATTGTTTTTAACTTCAAAGTGAAAGCAATGTAATTGTTCGGACATTAAATCTAGTGATGAATACTTTGGTTTGAGATTAGTAGGAGAAATGTGTTCAATTTACAGAAAAATATCTTTCGTCAGTGAACCATTGAAGTTAAAATGATGGAGAACAACAAAAAATGTTAGCCGTCTCGGATGGCAAGCAACATATATATAGAGTAAACTTACTTGTTACTTGGATTATGAGAGCGAACTGTAGCTCGAAGTTCGTGCATAAGGACCATCATCATTCACAACACGGATCTTGAAGTCCTGCAGCTCGGTAACGCGTAGCAGTGGTGTGTCTTCTTCGCCAATGTAAGTCAAGCAGCCAGAGTTTTCTCTCCAACAGCAGTTCACCACCACAATTGGCATAACCTCACAACGATGGCAGATACACTAGGTGGAAATGTCTACCATCAGAATGCGTATGTTCATTTTTGCTAAGAAAGGAAGTTTGGTGGGCTGGCCGTGCCCCAGGAAGCTACCCATGAAGGTCAGGCATGTGTATGGGTGCTAAGGGTTGTACAGGGGAATGTGTGAGTGCAAGAGACTCATTATGTGTCCAACTAGACCAAATTATGTTGTAGGTCGTAGCTGCAGTCTAAACTCGGAGATGTTTGGTGTATGAAGTGAGTGCCCGTGCCTGCAGCTGGAGTTCCATAAGCATGGAGTGCAACAGGTTTAAAAGCATTGTCTATAATTTCATGACTCCCTCAGTGGTCTAGATACTTTCGACATTCACCTAGAATTGATGCACTAAATACATCTAAGTGTGACCCACTGCCTGCCCCCAAATACATGTAGAGTCACATAATGCCTGCTCCCAAATACCTCTGGTTTCAACGCACGCATTGTCTGCCCCCCAACTACATCTAACCGCAATACATTGCTTGCCCCCAGAATTCAACATCGTTGCAACAATTCCACATCATTTCAATTTCCCATTGAGGTCTTTTCCAAAAGAGTGGTAGTGTTCGTTGCGGTGGATGTGCAGCGGAAGTGAGTTCCAGATGGTGGGAGCTTGGACAGAGAAGGCGGATCCTCCCATTCAGCGGGCGCTATGAGGGGGGGGGATCATGAGGAGGAATGCAGAAATAGGTTTCTGGTGGGTTAGCGAATGTGCTTGTCCTGTAGGAATAATGGGCAAGTATTATGGAGGGCGCGTTGTGTGATGCCCATGGCCCGTCAGCTCATCGGAAGCCAGTGTAGTACTATAAGGGCAGGGGAGATGTGTTCTCTGGGTGTGAGGGTGGGGAGTATTCTAGCTGCTGAGTTTTGCGTTTGTTGGAGTTTCCTGAGCTGATGAGCTGGAGCACCCAGATCGAGGGAATTGGCATTGTCTAAGCGCGAGACGATGATTGCAAGGATTGCAGAGACTCTGTGTGGGTAGGAGAGATGGCGGAAGAGTCGCCTGAGGATGCAGAGGTGGACGTGACAGGTTCTGGACACAGTGTTGATGTGGTGAGAGAGTGATGGGTCCGAGTTCAGGGTGCATTCAAGGTTCCTTACTGAAGTGGATGCTACGGTGGGGCTCCTAGGGAGTGTGGCCAGCGGGTCGGTTGGGGAAGTAGAGTTGTTTTGTCACATTTTAGGATTTCAGTTTTTCTGGGGTTGAGGATGAGATGGTTATTCGCCATCCATTGGTCGATTTCAGAGAGACACGAGGCAAGGTCAGGACGGGGGGAGGCTGGAGACTTGGGGATCTTGAGAATGATCTGGGTGTCATCTGTTTAGTTATAGCAGGTAAGGATATGAGAGCGTGCGAGTGCCAGGAGGGGACTTATGTAAAGATTGAAGAAGAGGGGGGACAGGGAGTCTCCCTAAGGGAGACCTTTGGGAACAGCAGGAGTTGAGAAGGCAGGCGTGCTCATGATTTGAGAGAGGTTGGAAAGGAAGGAGGAGATCCAACTTAGAGCAGAGTCCCCGATACCTAGAGTGGAGCCTGTCCGAGAGTACGGCATGGTCGATAGGTCAACGGGGATAAGTGTAGCGTACAATTCCAAATCTGTTGTTCCTTTTTAAATTGTCTCAGATGGACCAGAGATGGCTCTGTTCCTCAAAAGGGTCTGAAACCAGACTGGGCGGGGGCTAGAAGGCAGTTTGGTTCTGTGACAAGGCCGCTACGTGTGTTGTGCGGTCTGAGTTTGGCAATGAATCGGGTGTTTGAGATGGGGCTGTAGTTGGAGAGAAGGAAGGTGTTGAGAGAGTGTTTTTTAAGAAGGGGCTTGATGTAGGAGTTTTTGAAGGCTTGCGGGATGATTCAGGAAGAGAGTTGTTAATTATGGACCATTCAGCGCTGCATGCGCATGTGGTGGATAGGATGCCCTTCAGGAGCGAGGGGGCGGGGAGGACGGGGATCTCCAGGGGAGCCAAAGGGGCAGCTTTTATCTAGAAGTTTCAAGAACTCAGTGGGAAATGGAGGTGAAGAAAGAGAGGATCAGCAGTTTGGGCCGAGGAGGGGCGGGACTATGTAGGGGAGGAATAGCGCAGGGATGGGCAATGCTATTTTGGACACGATGGAGCCATGTCTCTCAATAGCGTTGTTGTGAAAGTGATCAGACAGTGCACCACAGTGTGTTTGGGAATGCGGGGGGTAGTTGAGCAGCAAGGGGTCTTGAATTTTGCAATGATCTTTGGAGTTCCCTGATGGGGTTAGGGAAGATATTCGGTTTACATACTAGTTTTTATGTGACTTTTCTGATTTCTGTCCGCTAGGCCCTGGTCAGTCTGTCATAGGATTTTTTTTTTTTTTTGAACAGTGCGGTTGGTCCTCCAAGACTGCTCCCGACAATGTTGCAGGGTTTAAGGGCTTTGTTGGAGGGTGTGTACCATTTGAACTGGGACCTGACCTATGGGCGTTGTCTTGTCTTTGTGTGAAGGAGGAGGGCGCTGGAGAGCCATTGATTGAAGATGTCAGTGGAGGGGGCCGGGGGTCCTTCATGGAGTGAGAATGTTAGTAGGGAGTTTAGAAGGGAATTAGCCAGGTCAGGTTTTATAATGACATTGTTCCAGAGAAGAGCAGGGGAGGGTGTGGTTGATGCAGAGGTGCTGGATGGACTGGGGGCGGGGTTGGGAATGGAGGTCAAGAGGGCGAAGAAGATGGCAGAGTGATCGGCCCAGATTAGAGGTTGCGTAGGCAGGGAGGAGATGAGAATAAAGCATCATGGGTGTGTCTCCTGCTATGTGAGAGGGGTGTGATATCAGTTGGGTCATGTTGAGGGCTTCCAAGTTGTTGGTGAGAGAATGGGTCATTGAGTTGGAGGGAATGGAGTACCAGATGTTGAAGTCTCCTAATAAGGTGAGGGATGGTTGCAGTATTAGGATGGCTGATAGTCGCTGTGGAGTCTGCAAAGTTCCTATTGTAGCTAGGAGGCCTGTATAGGAGTAAAAAACTGGGTGGAGTAGGGGGAGAGTTTAATTTTTACTAGCAAAGATTTGTATTCAGTGTTGCAGGGTGATTTCTCTGTGAGTAGGACTGAAAGGTGTTGTTTGTGAAGGATGGCCAGCCCTCCAGCTCTGCTAGACCTATTATGCACGATGGGGGATTAGCCGTTGGGAAGGCCTTGCAATGGGTTTGTAGTCGTTGGAGAACCAGGTCTCCGTGATAAAGAGGATGTCAAGGTTTTCATCAGAGAAAGTAGAAAAGGGTTTTATTTTTTGTTTATTTTTTTTGGCGACAGATCTCGCGTTAAGGATGCAAGAGAGCTGGTGAGGGTTCTGAAGGATATTCATATTGGCGGTGATAGGGTGGTCGGCGTGAGGAATGAGGAGAGGGTGACTGGGCAGGAGGTCTATATGGGATAGGGCAGAGAGGTGAGATTGAATTGGAGTGGAGGGGAGGGCGAGAGGATAGGGGAGGAAGCAGGGGAAGGCAGGAGGTGGGGGTGTGAGAAGGGAGGGGAAAGATGGGGTGCTGGTAGGAATTGGAGGTTTAGGAGTGTAGGTGAAGAGGTTTTGCACAGGGTTGGGGGTAGAAGGGGAGGGCTGGGTGGAGCAAGGTGCTGTGCATTGTGGGATCTTGGTCGGAGATGGGGAGGACTGAAGGTGCGATGGCCTTCAGTGGATGAGACATGTGTTTTGGAAGGTATCTGGGGACCAAAGCGGTTGTTGAACACGGCTGTTGGCCAGGGGAGCCCGTGCTGCGCTTAGGGAAGAAGTGTGTGAGAGGGAGCTTTGTAGGGGGTTGTAAGGATAAAGGGGGCGCACATGCAGTCGGTGAAGGGTGTAGGGAGTGGGGGTTGCATTTGAAGGTGTGTTGGAGGGGACAGGGCTTGGGAGATGGGATGAGGGGAAGGGGAATGGCAAAAAGGTCTGTTGTGGATTCATGAGGAGCGCTTCGGTGGAGTAGGTTGGGAGGGATAAGGGGTGGGGGAGAGGAATGAGGGGAGTGTGAGAGGGGGATAAGGCATAATGTGAGTAGGAGCGGTTGAGAGAGGTATCGATATGGTGTTTGGCACACAATCATGCAGCTCTAATCTGGGCGGTTTGAGGTATAATGCAGAGAGCAGTAGCCTACGGGATGAACGGAGGAGGAGAGGAGCTGTGGTTGATGGAATAATCTTAAGCATTCCCTTTAGATGTCGAGATTCAAACCGTGAACAGCTCCGGCCTAGACACTATCTAGATTTAAAACATGAACAGTGCACCAGGGCAGGGAGGTTTGCCTAGGAGGCAGGAAAAGGAATAACACAAGGCACAGTGCAATTACATTTTCAACATATACTGGAGCACAGTAGTAATTTAGTTATTAGAGATATATAGAAGTGGAAGGGAGCAGCGGCATAGAGCAATGGAGTGCTATTGGGAGCAGAGGAGTTTGGAAGAGGAGAGGTAGTAGTGGGAGGAGGGAAGAAGTGGTGTTGTGCAGAGGAGTAGGAGTGTGTGAAGGAGGGGGAGTCGTAGAAGTGGTGAGTAGTAGCGAAGTGGAGGGGGAGGAGAAGAAACATCAAAGGGTGGAGACAGGAACTAGGAGGAGTGAAACTTCGATGGACAGAAAACTGGTGCGAGTGCCAACATTGAGATTATAATAGTAAGAATATGAGAAAAGAGGTGAGCGTGGGCATGTGTAAATAAGCCTCATTCCAATCGTGGGGGTGCAGTGCACTATTCCAAAAGCTTGAATAGAGATGGGGCAGTTAGGAAGTCAATGGACTACAATATATCAAAGTGCAACTCCATTCTTGAATACAGTCACTGTATGTCAATCGATTTCTGGTGCTGGGAGAAAATGGAACCAGCTACCCACACTTTACAAACTATACATTCACAAATATCCTTTCTTTCACAGCGGATACAGGCAGACATTTGAGACGGGATATAAGACAGCAACATCTGATATTCTCTGATAACATCTGTATGTTGCCTATCTTCTGTACCATTTCATTTTAACGTTCATAGTAACGCTTAGATCACAAAGTATCACGAAGAACATTTACCATCATATACAAAGGATATTTGAATGCATTCTTTTCCCAGATGAAGATTATGATGAAATTCTTAACGTGTTGGATATAAAAAACAAGATCCTTTTAGATTGGTGAGCGTTCACATAGAAGAAAATAAATACAAATGAAGATTTTATTTTATCTTTTAGATTTTTTTGTCTGTTAATAACTTTGAAGAAGCTAGGTAATTTAGGGGGAGGAGGAAGAAGAGACCCAGACCCCCCAAAAAAAACTCTTGAACTGTCTCTAAGACTTGCAATGATTTCTGTGCCATCTGTGAAAACCCACAACTAAAAAGAAAACACACTACTAGCCCATCACCGAAAGCATAGCGAAAGCGGACTTTAAAATGAAGGGGTACTCTGTGGTTGTAGACGGGGGTGCTCAGACAAGGTTTTTAATGAATGTCTTTAAAAGTCACTTGGATCCTTTAAGGTGAACCAGGAATAGAAGGCCTCTTCAAATTCTGTTTGTTACTTGTCTTTGAGGCTCACCGGCATCGAGCCTGGCTTCTAGGGTCTTTACTTCAGTAGATCCAGTGTAGACACAGCTGAGCCATGCTTTTCCAATGGTGGGCCAGCATCGAGACGATTTGAAGCGAGGGCTCCTAGTGGATCGTATCAACCTTCAAACCAAGTCAGGTTAATGTTTTCTGGATGGTTTGGTCAATGGTCAAGTCTGTCAGTGTGAGCCTTCTGCTGATTGGAGTCACTGTCCGAGATGCGCAAGTCGATTGCTTCCAGCAGGTCGAATCGGCATTCGACCTGGGTTGAGATGTTGAGATGATGCTTCAGTTGGGTGGCTTCTGTGGAGTCAATCCGGCAATTGGGTTGAGCCCAGCCCTACAGATAATGGGTGTATCGGACACTTTTACTCCCTAAAAATAGGAAAATATTCTCAAAAAATAAAAATGGGGAGTAAAAATACTCCCAACAAAAAATGGGAAACTGACCCATATGACATTGTGCACCCCACTTTCACTTACACAGCTCCATGGTTATGTTGGGACCAGCAGTGCAGGTAGTACCACAGGAAGAAATTGCTATTATTATTACCTGACCGGAAGAAGTAAACTTTTTAATGTGTATGAATAACTAGGTGTATAGAGATAATTATTACAAAAAACATTTCCGTTTCCCAGTCAAAACATATTTTTACTTGCTTATGAAATATTCTCCTTGGTAATTGGACTTATATTTTTACTCACTAAAAAATAATTTTACTCCCAACTTTAAAATACTCCCACTTCAAAATCCTATCTGGAACACTGGTTGAGCCAAAGCGAGGTGCAAGTAAGCTGTTCGAAGTACATGGAGTGCCAAATGCAGCACCTTGGGTCCTGTGGCAGCTTGATGTAAATTGAGCTCAAATCTGGGTGGCTCAAAAAGGCACTTGCGGTGGGAAACGGAGTATGGGGAGGTGGCACAGAATGTCTGGGAGCTCTATCAATATCTAAAATGGTGAGACACCTATCTAGGCTGAAACTCTACACTGGTCAATACGAACTCCACCCTCTTCCTTTTGTCTGCCTACTTCAGAAGATCTCCAGTAATTGGCTCCCTGCTGTAGGGTAGACATTTTGATGACAAGATGCTCTTTGAAGCACCGTTGTCCAGGTGATCTCCGAGGTAGGGTTCCTGCTCCCTGGAGGAAGATTTTGGTTTTCCTAAAGGGGATCAAAGGTAAGCTTCCTTGTCTGGACACATGGTTTTTGTAGGTATGCCCAGGCCAGACAGCCAATACACAACAGGCCCCATCATGAATGAGTCGCTGCTCCCCAAGCTGACAATATGGCAACCAATGCTTGTGGCTGTATACGTGTGTAATCCCGGTGGTCACTGCACCCTTACTAGACAAGGTTTACTTTGAGTTTTTAATATCGGTCACCAAGTTGCTGGGGTACACAGTTCTAATATTTTGAACCAGAGGTGTTGACTGTTAATAACACCCCAGCCTATTGGAACCTTAAGCCGCAGTCTTCAGAAATGTACATGTAATCTTTGCACCACCTTCCCTGCTGCCACTACAGGGCAGTTGCTGAGGATATCATGAGATGGTCACAGCAAGGTACATGTGTGCCTTCTATTTTTTGGCATGCAACTGTCACAAGTCTCTCCCCTTCTCACCTGGTTTTGTTGTATGCTTACGACCTTCTGGGATGTCTTCTTTCTCACGGTCTGGGATTTGTACAAACCCCAGCGCTGGTCCTCGAAGTCCAGCGTGAGGTTCGCTATTCTGTTTCCGGGAGCGTTGAAAATTCCAGGATGGATACCAGGATGCAATAAAGTTACGCTCGGAGGCACGGAACGCCGTGACCCGAGCACGGAAGAATTCCAGGAAGGTAGGTAAAGGAATGGGAGGAAGGACGGGGTTTCAAGGAACTGGAAACAAGGATTCAAAAGGGAGCCCCGAACAAACTCTGGCTACACACGTCCGACTACAACAAGCGGTAGCGTTGAGACGCGTGGAGCTGCAGGGGCGTGTCTCTTTTGTAAAGCGTGCGGCGTGGAACGTAGAGACTGACCAGGAGCGTTCCGTTCCAAGCGGCCATGTTGTAAGGATCACTGCATTCAATCCCCTATGGGTCAGGGACCAGGCGGTCCAGAAGGGACGCAGACGACGGTTCATGACGGCAACATTCTGAAAGTGGGATTTAATGAGCTGACCATCCTTTTAAGAAAATGAATTACCTGTTGCCTCACATTTTTATGAGTCAAAGATCAGGCTATCACAAACTCGCCAGGTGGTCCTCTGTCTCAGCCCATTACTGTACAATCCAGCCTAAATTCCACGTGTTTATATCCTGACCCATTTTTATCAGCCGAATCAATCTGCTGAAACGTATCTGTGCAACAAAGGGCCCATTTTTTATAAGTTCCTTACAGTGGAGAAGGTTCTTCTGCTAGGGTCGGAGGTTAGGGTGTGGTTAAGGCTTCTGGTATTTGAAGTTGCCATTACTTACTGGCACGGCATCATCAGACCCTGAACTTATTGACTTTCCGAGCCTCATAAAATCGAGTACCATGAAAAGCAATGACATTTTTTTATTTTACACACAGGCCTTTGTTCTACGTACACACAGCTGTGTCCATTAACCTCTTTAATGACTTGTTCACAGTGATGGATAATTGGGCCTGCACATTGCCTTTTATTAAGAACTGAGCTCTGCATAAACATACAGCATTGGTTAGCCGGAGTATGCAGCTTTTAGTTTTCAGTACACACGTTATGAGATGGTGATGTCTGTGTATATATAGTACTACATACATGATTCTATTCATAATGGTACTAAAGCTCTTACCAGATTTGTGGTGTTCAGATTGTTATTTCCTTGCGAAATACTAAAATACACAGCACAGTTTGCTTATTACCTTTGCCAATGTTAGCCTAAATACAGAAACTCCTTTGCATCAGCTAATTGAGTTTTGGAATAAAGCATTTATTTATATTAAGAATGTATTGCATGTTATTTCAGTACAAGACAACAATTTTTAACTGACATTACTCCATGGAAAACATTGTATTTAATCAAGTAAGTTCTTAGTGTGAAAACTTCCAAACATACTGTATAAACAGATGTTGGAAGATGAAATTTACCAAGAGGAACTGCTAGCAGCTGCAATTGCCTAATAAACTCCTTTAGGAGAGCCATGCATCTAGCGAAGGAAGCCTTGGTACACCTGGAGAGCCCCTTCTACAAAATGAAGCTCATATAGAAATGAACGACGATGAAAATACTGTTCAACAAGTGCAAGCCTGCAGTAGGAGGATCTTTGCACAATGGTGGCATTATGATTGCTAAAGACCTCTATTCAAAATAATCGGCGAAGATCTTACCTGTCCTTATAACTAGGAGGGTTTTCCCCTGCCTCAACTAAATGCTTAGGCCGTGGTCAGTATGTTAGTTTAAAGAAAAAACCTATTTCCGTCCCTTGCACTCAACTAAACTAAAGGAAAGGGGGTCTTGTTGGTCCAGAAGAATGGCTCCCTTCTTCTGGACGGATGGTCAATGTTCACTCCCGGCGGATGGAGGCGTTGAAATAAAAGGTCTCCACTAAACATGATCAACACAAGTCTCAAAGGTTCTCCTTGATGAATATTTCAGGATGCAAACAATAGGAAAGTCTTGCAAGTTCACACCGCCAGGGGGAAGGTCTCCCTTCCCCGGCCTTTCTCAGGCTTTAATTGAACCTATCCAGAGGCTCAGTTGTACAGACCCGGTATCCTCCCCTGCCGGGTACTGCTACGAAGATCTAGCTCTGAGGAACTCTTTCTCAGTCACAACAGGGTCATCTGCCCAGTATTGGTCCTACTGGTTCTCTTTCAGTATCATTGGTTTACTCCCCTGCCAGGGAAAATGTTTCTTCACATTGAACCAACTTCTCTTTCTTGGGTCCCAAACCCCCTTATCTTGGTTTCTCTCTTTTGCGTTCCAGACACTTTCACATTGATTTTGCTTGCCCCCTCTTTGCTCCTGTGTTGCCTCCGTACCTTCTGTGTGGGCTCCTGGTTACTAGCCTCAGTCTCGAGCCTCTACGCATCTTCTGACAGTTTTCCAGGAGGTATTTTCTGTTTGCACACTGCCTTGTGCGTCTCTCCAGCACTTCCTGAGAGCCGGGCTGCGCATACTTGCTCAACCGTCTACCACAACGCTCTTTCCTGCCGGGAGCCTAAGCCTCTTCTGGCTTCGGACCTTCGGTCTTCTTCACAGCAGGCAGGGACACTGTTCCTTCTTCTGTCATGGTCAGCAGCTGCAGAGCCAGCTCTGGTCTGCAGAATGGTTTCTTCACTCGCGCTACCTCCGGGAAGGGACTGACTCTGTGTTTGATTTTTCCCTTGTCTGTTTTGTATGTCCCTGGGCCAATCTGGGATTGACAACTACTAGGCTGTTCAATAAGGTTGTCCTGAGGGTTCTTCATGACTCCAAGCTTCTTCCTCATCCCAGTATGTTGCAATGACAAGTGAGTGGAGTCACCCCTACTCTTCCTCGTCCCAGTACTATTCTGTAACATAAATACATGGGGGCATTTACAAGGTAAGGTGAAGGTAAAGGAGATGGAATAGAGGTGGTTGGGTGTTGTGAAAACGGTGTCTGCCCATGATGTCCTCCCTGTATCCCATAGGGAGAATCCCTCCTCATGAGATCCTCCCACTGAGTACCAACCCCAGGGGACTTTTCGTTAGCAGCCTCACCACCCTGGAATCCTGAGAAGGGCCTCCCCCTCTGGGAGAAGGGACGACATCAGAGGATTTGTCACATAAGCCATTCCAGCTAAATTTGATTTAGTGTCCTTATACCTAATTTAAAGGAGAAACAAATGAGAATGTATGTACATGTTACAGAACAAATACAACAGAGTAATATGCTGTGAAATCAAAGCATGTTTATGTATGCTTTTGACATCTTTTCTTATGCATCAGTTATCCATCTGCTTAAGAAGAGTTGCTTAATCCATGTTATCCCAACCTGCTTATGTCGAGACAGGTGTCAGTCTGTCTTGTGTTGTCATCGCCCTGTATGCTTATCACCTTAAAACCTAGATGGCATGACCTTACACCACCTTCTGCTGCGACCAATTGAAACACCTGTGTATAGGTGCGTTATAAATATCATATCAAAATTAACTGGAGTAAAAGGAAGTTATCACAAGCAGCAGAGGAGGTCCGCAGACTCCTATGTGAAATGAAGGAACCCATTGTGAAGGAGGTAAACGTCATTACCAACCTGATGCTAGCTTTTATTCATATAAGATTGAAGCAAGCGCTCAAGGCTAATGCAATTAACTATTTGGAGGGAAACGCATCAGTGTCTTTGAAAACCTCCTTCAGTTGACCCCAGTCGAAGGACAGCAAGATTTGAAAATGTTTCACAAAGTATTGAATACGTAAACCTGTGGGTAACCTTCCAGTACAGGAGGCTATCTCCAAATAAGAATTTGGCTATAGACTTTAAGCATGCTCCGACATATCAGAATTGGTTTCTTTCAGAGTATTCTAAGAAGACATTGAAACCCTGGCTCATTGCTAAATTGCATTCAGAGGGATGAAAGGGTCTGAACCTGATGGACTAGTTTAGTCGGCTTGATGCCAAAATTGTCAGACTGTGAAAAGTGTAATGTAAGCATGCTTGGAAGTGAACACAGGGCCTAATGTGAAAATCAAATGTATGTATCTGTTAGGACATTGCATAACACATGAGGCAGGATACAATGGTATAATAAACTTGACGTTAATCTCACGTACAGCTACTTGGAGAGTATATTGTCCCTTTGCCTGGATTGCTGAGTAATTTTGCTTTGGAATATTATGTAGACCACATTTTAGTAAATGGTTCAGTGGGTTATGTGGTTGGCTTTGGGCCATATCCTAATCGGGATGAACTTAAGTTTCTCATTGAGAAGTTTATCAAACTCATTGACTTTTTCTTTCTGCAGATATGTATGTGAGAAGGGGACAATTGTTCCTCTGTCCAAGATATGCTGTAACCAGCCATAAGTTGTAAGTACTAAGGGCATCATTACCAATTTGGCAGTGTGAAAACTGGCAGTGAAGTGATAGTAATTCTGTAACTTCTCCTTTACTGCCACTTTCCTGTCTGGCCGAATTTGGAAATAAAGTGGAGGAAATCCTTCAAGCACTGGGCTGAAAATGGAGTATTAAGCACACATGGAATTATCACTTGTTGTCAGTCCTCCAACTTCTCATGGAGTCCGGACAGATTTGCTACGATTACAAGTAGCAGAAAAGGGAAACCTGAGTTGCAGTATTTAATCAAAAATTCTGTTATCCAATGACATTTATCCAAGCTGGATAATGATCAAAAAGTCCGGATAGTGAACCAATCTGGCTTATTGCTCTGTTATGCAGCTTCACAAAATTGTTATTTGACATTTCCTTAACAGGAGTGCTGAATATTGCATACCGGTTAATAAGGTGCCAATTACAAAAGCTTTTACTGTACTACAAAGCTAGTCTTAATGTTGCTCTTGGGAATGTAGGGGTAAATGTTTTGATAGAAACTATGAATTGTGCGGCACTAGCTTACAAGGAACACCTGAAAATAAAAACTGATGCACCACTAAGCATTGAAAACTGTGAATCCCTTATCGTTGGCCTAACGGCAAACCCCAAAACAAACCTCAAATGTGTTCTAGTTTACAGACCACTGACATATGATGCTTCTTTCATGGACGCCTTCACAGAAGCCATTACCAACCTAGCCATCGAGCAGGAACACCTGATAATCCTGGGAGACTTCAGCATCTGGTCACAAAAATGACTAGCCAGCAATTGAAGACAATTAAACTAAATCAGCTAGTCAAAGGAGCAACTCACACAGCGGGTCATACACTAGATGCAATCTTCGCCAACAAAAAACTCATCACCACGGCACTACCAATACAGATCCTCTGGAGTGACCACCTCATCATCTCTTTCATAATCACGCTACCCAGAACAACAGCAAACACCTATATACCAGCATTAACGCAATATAAGTTCAGGAAGAGTGCTTGGTTTTCTAAACCAGTGGAAACCTCCAACATTGTGGAAACTAGCCAGATAGGAAGATTGTTTGATTCATTTGGACACCAGTCCACCAGTAATGTGGTCAGGTATTATATATGAGAGAGATGATTTATTGGCCCTGAGGAAGACCAGTATTCTAAGAAGTCGAAACATGTGTTGGCAGGATTATGCTAATCACCACTACAAATGAAATAAGCACTGGAAAACGGAAAAGATGCCTGAGATTTCTTGTCTGCAAGAATTTGAAAAGATTGCAATTGCCAAGGAACTGAACATTGAGCATTGGCTCCAGTGGTCAATGCGCAGTGGATAAACCAATATGTCATTGATTATATACTGTGTGGTTTAGACTCGTAAGGGGACCTTGAGTCTGGATTGGTAATCCTTGCAGCAACGACATGTAATTGAGTGGATATGGTCTCCCACTAATTGGGAATGTAGGTTTAGTGGTCTGCACATCTGAGTAAAAGTCCCCCCTCCCTTATTTCTTTTAGGGCGTACCTATTTGAGTTTGCATACTACTCTGGTTACTGAGTCATTGTCACTAAGTCTGAGCTGTTCCCGCTCATGGAGGGGACACTGCTCCCCGCTGATCTAATGGGGTTTCGGTGTGCCCTGATTTGATTTAAATACTTGGGCATGCTTGCCCCCAGAGCACATCGCTCGCTGTACGATGACAAGCAAAAGGGCTATCTGAGGGGTCTTGCCAATAAGCTTCAGCTGTGGGCCAACCTGCCATGTCCATGTACAGGCGATTGTCCTTATTAAAAATGACTTTGGTCCCCAAATTCTTGTTCTACTGCAGCAACAACCAGATATGGCCTGGTCACAGGTTCTTTACAGGGTTGCTGTCTATGGCGGTGGAGTTTGTGTGGGGGGCTGGAGTAGCCCGGATGAGTTGGGAGCGATTGACTGAGCTGTACGAGCAGGGGGGCGGGGCTGGAGGTGCGGGGGGTCTGCTGCGCCGGCCTGTCAGTTGTACTAAATTGTTGCACAGGCTCAGTTGGCCGAACATTGGTATTCCCAGGAACCGAGACTTGTGCATCGAGCATTGGAAAGAGATGGGGCTTTGCCCACTAACCTCAAATTGGTACCATTAGCTGACGGGTACGTAGATTTGTGTACCTTTTTGACTCGGTCCGTACGACAGGGAATGCATGGTCACGGCTTTTCCGCTGACTCGAGGGGACGGCCCCGTATATCAAGGCTGTCTCCTGTGGAGTTTTCTTGGTGTGCCCCCCTCCACCTGCCCCACATATGATTTGGATATACAGACCTCCTGGGATAGGGAGGGACAGCTGGTTCTGGGTGATTTGTACCTGGATGGACGCTCTGGAATGGTTGAAGAGTGTGTGGCTGCACTGGATAGCAGCCCATTAGAATCCTGCAATACTACCGGATGAGGGCAGCGATCAGTCGCAGGTGGTCGTTGCTCCCACAGGAACCTGAGATGCACAACCCGTGACCGGGGTTGATACCAGAAGACTGGTCTTCAGACTCTATAGATTGGTTCAGACTGAACATGCTCCCAGGAATGGGGCGCGTGAAAAGCGGGAGCAAGATTTGGGGAGGGAAATACAGGACACTCCGTGGCAGAAATACTGTTGCTTAACAAGGGAGGTCTCCCTAAATGCCAGATTCCGCTTCATACAGTTTAAGGTACTAAACCAGTTGTATTACACTCCAGCCAAACTTGCCAAGTTCTCATCTGATGCAAGTGATGAATGTGCACAATGTGACAAGGCGGGGGCAAATTCATTCCACACGTTCCGGGAGTGCCCGTGTGTCAAGCAGTTCTAGCAAGAAGTGGCTGAGGTTCTACATAAGATCGTTGGCGTACCTCCGGCGCTCTTCCCCTCCTAAATATCTCCTCAGTGATATTGGTAAAATCTCCACGAGTGACCGTAGTTTTTTTTTTAATGTTGCATGTATTGTTGCAAAAAAAAATGTATACTGAGACACTGGAAATCCTCAGCAGCCCCTATTTGTACGGAATGGTTGAGGGACATAAGATACGTCAAGGAAAGAGAGGAAGGATATGTGGCAATGGTTATGGCGAAATGCAGGCCAAATGACACGCTGGGCCCGTTTTGAGGTTATTTAGCCTGTGCGCAGTAAGATGGACTCAAAAAGAAGTGGGATCGTGATGGATCCAGTGTACATGTTGAGGTTAATGTTCTGTTGTGCAAATGTAGGTTACTGTACAACTGTCACACTGGATTGTAAGTCCCCTTGGACGCTCTGAGTCGCTGTACCACATTTCTGGCATGGATTTCTGGTAATGTAAAGTGGCCGCCTGGGGCAGTTCTTAATCAGAATGAACAGAATATTTTGTCCATGGAGTTTGATTTCCTTTATGAAAGTATAATTGATTTGGTTTTAGCTCTCGGTGCATATGTCGATGGGGAGGTAATTTGCGTGTGGTCTGAATGGATTTAGATTCTGTGTCAAGACCGGAGGCTTCATATTATGCAATCTCTTCTTTTATTTACTCGTCAATTAGCAAAGAAAAATACATTTAACACATTTACAGTCAGATGAGAGAAATCTGCAGTGGAAGCTCCTAATTTCTAAGGGATATGTCCGTCCTGAATTATTAGGCTCTGCCCACTCCAGCCGTTCAGCCAAGGTCTTGACCCCCAGCGTCCTCCTTTTCTTTGCTGCTCGTCAAAGCTGAGAAGTACTGGCAAATTCTGTTTCCTCATTGCCGCTTATGTGCGTTTCTGTGCTTGGAGCAATTACAGTTACTGTTTTCTTTGAATACACCGTTTATTTTGCTGTCTTGCTGCCCCCAGAGGGCTGTCGAAGCGCACCATCTACCATGCTTTTAAAGCAGGCGACTTCAGTTGTATCCCTGCATCGGGTGAACACAACACGGCTGGTCCTCCTAGTTTTTTTTAACAGAAAAGCTTTATGGTTCTCTCTGAAATAAAATTTTGTTAACTCTGTTACACAGATTGTATATTGTTGAACTGCTTTACAGGGATAGCATTTATTTATTTGGTTATTAAATGAGGCCTTAGTTTAATTGTTTTTTCCGCCAAAATCGGAAGGCGCTGTAATTCCCCATTTTTTTTTGGGGCGTCAGGATCTCATGGGAATTTTGGGTGGATTTACTTCTGGCAGAATTAAAGCACAATAAATCTGCCGATTTTTGGAGGGAGGAGGATTTATTTCCACGTCAATGTTTGGAAGAAAGTGGCAGATTCACATCCAGCTTGTTGCTGGAGGTAAATGCTCCACTTTCCCTCCAAAATGCTGTGCGATAATTCCACCAGCGGTTAATCCGCCAAAACCTATAATTTGGCGGTGCGGGAAAACAGTGGTAATTACGTTACTGCCATACTTGTATTGAGACCCTTGCACTTTCTTTTGGCCTCAATTTGATTAACTTGCTCGGGGCTGCCCATAGAGAATATGTGAAACGAGTACTAATACAGTTCCTTCCCCCCCCCTGCTCGCTCTCCTCTCCCATTCTGTAGGGTTACAATCTCTGTAGATTGGGTTACTGACGAGCTGCCAGTTTTACATGAGTACATGAATGTGGACGCATATCCCTTTCACGTCATCTCCTTATTTCACTTTACAAATGACAACCTTTTTAGACCCTGTCCCGAGCGATGTGGCTTTTACTTGTCATTGTTTAGCCATGGTCTGTTTCCCATGAGGGAATGCATCTACTGCACAAGTAACAGCTGCTCTATTTATTGTTGGTCAAGTTCATAATATCCAAGGTGTAACCTGACCTTACTCGGAGGTTGTCCTGCGGATTGTGGGCTCCTTTTACAGTTCGTTTTACAGAATTTTTACCAGCTTTGGTGCTGCTCTTGATGGCATTCCTAGCACAAGCATTGTGTTTTTGCTAGTGAAGGCATATGGAAATCTTTACAGAAATTCATTTTGTTCCTTTAGTTCTTTCTCAGAGAGGGGTGGGTATTCCCTTCCATAAAATAATGCATGCCCTCAGTGTGCAGGTTACTGTAAGGTATGTCACCAAGGGTGCCTCGTTTCCATGTGCTCAGTAGGAGTATTTCATTCATTTGTTCAAATGGTTCCCACGAAGGATGATGGCGGCTGATGTGCCTTGTTTTTTCATTTTGAGAGGAGTTCTCTTATAGCGTGATTTTCCCTTTGCTCTGTTGGTGCCAAAAACAAACTTTTTGCTATACTCTCCTGGACGATGGTGTTGAGGTGCATGCTGGAATAGAATATTTTGTTAGCCCTTTTTGTTGTTTCCTCCTCATTAGCAAGCCATAGGGTCTATGGCGTGACAACTCATGGGTGTTTACTAGTACACTTCACTGGCCTCAACCCGTCATTCCTGTTTCTGCAGACAGAGGTAATAATCGGGGAATGCACTTCGTCCAGATGAGTAGAAGGGTATGGACATTTCAGACATTACGTAGGTGTTTATATTATTATTATTATTTATATTTGCGTTTTTTATTACACAATGTTTGCAAAATTAAAATAAATTACCGTCCTCGCCTCCTCATCCTTTTAAGATGGGTCAAAAGGAAATAAAACTGAAGCAGAGCAAATAAGAGACAGCAGTAAGAGAGAAGGTAAGAGGGGGAAAAAGGTGAAGAACGAAGAAAGCAGCAAAATATTATTCCCAAAACTGGTATGTTAATCGCTACTTCTCACACCACAAGGTTGTCTATCCCCATCGGGTTCTTTACTTTCCACTATGGCAATATTTCATTCATAAATTCAATTGCTGCTATGACCATTGACACCTTTTCCCCCACTTACAGCAAATGCCCACCAGGTGCCCGTTCTCATGGATTGGCCATTGTTTGAAAATGGGCTAAAATGTTTTGTTCTGGTTTCCGTCATTCCTGTACAAAACAGTAGGTGTTTTTAAGGATTACAACCTATCTTTTCCTGAGCAGAAACTGCATTTGTTGTTTTTCTTTGCTTTCGGTATGGACTGTGACCCAATTACTTTATTTGTCAAAAAAGGTTCAATCGAAGCCGGAGAAATCGATCTGTGATAGGTCTGGACAGGAACTTGATCAGATATTTGGGTAAACACCAATGGCCCTTGTTTCGCCGGGCACGTTCTGGTGTAACATATAGGCAGAAGCCACCTTCAGGGTCAAAATCCAGTCGTACTCCCCTAGTTTAATTTTCAGTTTATTTGGGTTGGTGTTCAGGTCTTCTTCAGTGGACCCCAGTTCCCTCAGTCTTGTCTGGTTTCCCTCGACCCATGCTTTCAGCACCCCGTTCTTCTCATTCACAATTTTGTTGCAGTTCAAGTTCATGATAGGTGTGTTTGGAGGAAAAGGACACTTCCTAAATAGTGCCAGTTGCTTCCATTCCACAATCGATTTCAGTGATTGGAGCCCCAGTTCCCTCCTCACTATTTGAAATGCAGAGACCTTGGCACTCGGAGCAGTCTCTTCCAAAATATATCATCAAGGGTTGCCCAAAATTTAACAGGGATCCACAGAATTGCGTCTGCTCCATACGTTATCGCTGGGACCACTTTCATCTTGTAGAAAGTCTACGACTGGGACCAGCGAGAAGTGCCCACATTTCTTTTTCAATATTGCCTGGGTCGCCAGAGATTTCACTTTCTGGCGAAGTGAGTCTGTAACCGGGGCCTCTGTGTAACTGTTGTTAATCCGAATTCCCGGGTATTTCAATGTCTCAACTTCGTTTGTGGTCTATTTTCCACACAAAGTTTGCTTTAGGTTTTTCACATTTCTCCAGGACTAAGATTTTTGTTTTTGCTCTCTTTCCGAAGGTCACTTTCCTCCACGTACTTGCTTAATTTGTCCAGTTGACGCTGTAGCCTGATAAGTGTTTGATCAATAAATACCAGGTCATCGGCGTATAAGAGGCGGATTACTTGACCCTGCCTATCCGTGGAGGAAAGCTAATTGCAGTAACTAGGGTTAGATTAAGGTCCGCTAGGAATAGATTGAATAGCACTGGTGCCAAGGGCAGCCTTGTTTGAGGCGTCTGTGTGTAGGTATTTCCTGGGACAATAGACCACTTTTGCTCAGTCTGATCTCATATTAGTGTTGAGTGCAGCGAGACCAACGGTTCTAGAATCGATTCTCGGCAGTTCCAGTTTATGGAACAAATTATAGACCTGGATCGACCCACGTGGTCAAAAGCTAGTACAAAGTCCACAAATGCTAAATAGATTCTTGGTTTGGTTTCCCAAAACGTCCCCTTCAGGATACTAAGCATCAGGATGTTTACCCCTGTGCCCATGTATCTCCTGAAACCAGTTTGGAACGGATCATTTGTTCCTTCCTTTTTTGACCACTCGTTTAGTTTTTTAAGGAGCATTGATCCAAAAAGAATTCTGATGGCTTTGAGGAGCGCAATTGGCCGGTAATTCTGGCGGGGGTCTTCCCTTTCTCTCTTCTTAAATATCGGGACCACTATTGCACTCTTTCAAGGTTCGGGTAGGCAATGGTTGACCAGGATGTGCCTTAACAGGAGGTGAATAAACCTGGCCCAGGTCTCAGGATTTTCAGCATTGCGTTGTTGAGGCCATCCGGCCCCGGAGCTCGGGAGTTTTCCAATTTTGTCAGTTTTTCTGTAAGTTTGCTGATTTTGTGCGGAACCTCCCAAGCATCTTGCTTGGTTGAAAAGTACAGCTGGCATCTTTTTCTGCATACAGCTTCTGAAAATGAGTTACTGATGCTTCCTCCGTGATGCTATTTTTCTCAAGAAGTAATGAGTCACCAGCACAGTTTTTCACTAACGACCAGAATTCGGCTTTCCTTCTCCTGCAGATTACTTTTAACATTTTCTCTGAATCTTGCTGGTACAATTTCAGCCTGTGAGCTTGGAGCCAGTTTTTATATTGTCTAGCTGCTATTTTAGCTTGGAGTAAAATAAGGTTGTACGGCTGGTTAGAAATCTTTGCTCTTCGTTTAACTTTCTCATTTCTTCTTTTCTTTTTGACACCAGGGTCTGGTCATAAGAATGCAGAGAAGTGCGTCCAGAGCCTGTTTTAAGCTGGGTTTGTACCTGGAAAAATGTAAGGAGGGGGCGTAATGTACAGATTCCACCACTTCCGCTGTCCCCTTACCGGCACGCCCCCAGGCAAAATGCATGGGAAGACTGTTGATCGCCTCTTTTGACAATCTTAACTGGGAGCCGCCTTTTATATTGGACAAGGCTGCCCACAGCTCCGTAGACTTTGGTGTTTGATTCTGCTCCCCAGGACAATGCACTCCAGGACAATGCCAACAGGTCATGATCACTATGGATAGTTCTCACAGCTTTGAAGGACACGAGTGGGAGGATGCTCCTGGAGATAAATATATAGTCTGTCGCCTCAAGGCCATCATTTCTCCAGGTTGTTTGGGGCGGCTTGTCTTCTAACATATGGCCGTTTAACATATGTGCGTCTCTTGAGGACATTAGTTGTTGCCAGGCTGTTGCTCTCGTTTTTTTGATGGAGTTGGTAGTGGGCCCAGTGTGTTGTTCATGCGTCTTTATCAATGAGATCACTAGTTCCAAAATGTTTCCCATCGAGGTTACCCTTGGATTCCAATACAGGTTTACGATTGCCAGAGGCGATTTTGGCACCACCTTTTTTTCACCACTCTGCGGTGACCATCCCACAATTGTCACCTGGGCAAAAAGTTTGTCGGGCCCCTCTCAACCAGTTCCAGCCCACTCCCTGACTTGATTGCAGTCAGCAGGCCCGATGTTGGTCTGTCTTTGGGGCTCTTGTGTGCAGGGTTGACAAATACTTTAAAACCGTCCAAGTGTGGCTTCAGCCTAGGCCAGGTCTCCTGAAGGCACCGTATGTCAGTCACCTAGGTTTACGTTGGTGTTTGTGGTGATGTATCCTCTTGTGTTCCATGAGGCCAGCCTTAAGTGAGAGGGATGCTCCTTCTTTGACGGCTACGGATTGGTGTGAATGGACAAAGCACACGAGAGCCAAGACCAGGAGGTGTGATCGAAAGTTCCAGGCTTGATCTCCTGCAGCATCTCAATCTATCTTGTACCGGTGAGAACGTTGTCAAGTTTTAGTGTAATACTAAAGTTTGTTCTTCCTTGGCCATACTGCATTTGCTTTGGTGCAGGAGAAGCTTGTGAGGGATCTCCTGTGTTTTGGCTACCAAAGGTAGCCCTAGCAGGGGTGTTACTCACACACCTCAAGTGGATCTTGTTGGGGAGGGCTATGACTTTGATCCCCTAATTCCTTGACGGGCAATGGTTTTTCAGAAGGGGCTGGAACCCTTCTGCGTATTTCTTCATTCACCTTCCAAGGTTGAACACGTCGAAGAGATTGAGTCACAGGTCTCGTAAATCCCACCCTGGCGATAGGTTCACCATTGAGTCTTTTGCTGCCATGATGTCAAAGCCCAACATTTGCAGGCTTTCAGATGTTCCAGCAGCACGCGTTTCACTATTGGAGCGGGTGTGTGGAGATATACGCTGTTGGTTCAGTGTTCATCCACAAATTCGATTATCTCAATGTCGTCAGAGGTAATTATGCAGAGGTTTGGAATAAATTTGAGTAAGTCCATTACGCATTTGCGCTTCAAAATCAGGTCGTCATCCCTATCCACAACTCTCAAGTTTCACAGAGCGGACAGATTTCCCACCCCGTCTATAATTTTGGGAGGGGTGGAGACCCTTAACTCTGGCCAACCGCATCTGCGAGTTCTTATAACTGGGGAGGTATTCTCGATAGATGTTGGTCACTAGAGTATCTCGACAGTGGGCCTCCTTACCGATCCGTAGGCTGACTTTTAACAAAGGAGGGCCACTGGTTGCACTGGTTCCCTATGCCTTCGGAACTCACTTTCTCGGGGCTGAAATGGATAGATTGGGGGCCCTTTTTATGTGGCTGTTCGTTAGCCTTGGACTGGTCTGGAGGGTGTTGTGATTTCTCAACTCTGTTCCTTCTTTCTTCCAATGTCAGGAACTCTGGGGGTCCTTCTACCGCCGCCCCAGTTGGAGTCGCCCTTTTCAGTTGCGAAGTTAGTTCAATGCCTAGAGTAGACACTGTCTCCTCCAGAAGAGGCTCTCTTTCCATCTCGGACTCTGTGGTAGAATATACTGAAAGATTCATTAGGTCCTGTGAGGTACAAGCTTCGCTTCCCCCAAATCCTCAGCTGTTCAGGCATCTTGGTCAACAACAATCGGCCCTGGGCAAGATGGAGTTGTCCTTTTTATGATGCTGCCTTCCCCATGTATGTCTTGTGGTGCTCCTTTAGAAACCATGATGTTTCTCATGAATCTGAGTCTTTGGATTTCACGCTACGATAGTCTCTGGTCTGGTTTACTGACCAGAAGTTCACCCTTTGAGGAGTTCTTCCTGCCCAAAGATGGGGGTATTCAAAATTTGATTTTGTGCTGTTGGCATTATCCGCTGCTGAATAGCAGCACTCTGTCTTTGTCCCACCACAGCCTTGTTTAGCATGATTGGCAAGTCCCAGGTCTCCAGCACCTCAGAGGATTTTGAAATGTCGTTTATGGTTGGCTATGCGGACTTCTCAAATGGATTTGCATCTGTCACACACAAGTCCCTCAGAGTGACTTGAGTTCCGTGGTTTTGAGTATTCGACTGATCCTTCCCGCCAAGAGTTGGTATGGCTATGACGTCCTCATTTGGTGGTGTTGAACTCGATGCCCGCTGCTCCGCTGCTGTTATAAACCGTTCCACGAATAGAAGTTTGGAATGTACCATAGCCAACATAGTTGCCTGGTCCTTCATAGTTTCATTTAGGGCTTCATATATCTTCATAAATGGTGCCAGTGCAATAGTTATTGATGACATGATGGTTAATAAGTCAGACTTTGCTGTGTGGCCAGTTGGACTGGTCAAGGAGGATCTATCCCTCCTAGATGGTTCTTCATTCGGCGAGGGCTCCATAAACTAATCTGAACTTGAGGAGGAGTTCGAAGATGTTTGCAGAGTTTGGGCCAGAGCGAATTTGTTATGCTTCTTTGATCTAGAACTCTCCGTGGGCAAGCAAGGTGGGCCCGATGGTTGTGGGTGCTTTCTGGGTAGGTCCTTTGTTTCCTCTTTCACACCTTAGGCTTTTCCCCGACCCTTCACATATAGGAGGTGGGTGGGGGTTGTGAGCTAGGGCACTATTCTCGCCTGGACCAGACCTTGTTCTGTCAGTAGCAGGCCTGTCCGTAGAGCCCACTGTAGAAGGGTGCTTAGCTCTGGAATCCCCACTCAGAATAGCGTTGGGGGGGGTGGGGGATTTGAGTCCTTGTTGGGAGTCCCAGGCTCCAACCTGCCATTCCTCACCTGACAGACTCCCGCTCTTTTGGGGGCATTTAGCTTGATTTGGGGAGTCAGTGGAAGCGAGGCTGTCCCCTGTGTCTTCCAGAAACTCTGCATCTGAGAGTTCACCTGTTGCATCATGAAAGTTAGACCGTGATGTTTTTGACCTAGGGTAGAAAAACTCCATTAACTGAACATTAGTATATCCTTCTCAGGGCTGGTTTTATTTGGTCTGCTGCTAGTAACCGATGGTACCCTCATATTAGAGACTGTTTTTACAGAGGTATTGGGAGCTCTGTTGACACAGTTGATGGTGGCACCCCACCCATCCTCAGTCGCATTCGAGTTTGCTTCTGGTGCAGCATGATGCTCCGTTAGTTCGTGAGGTAAGTTGTTCAGTTTGATGGGGGTCTCGGTAAGGGCCCTGTTGAGGATGCCCCTACCCCCCCTCCCTCATAGTTTGAAGAGGATGTCTGGGACGATGAGGTCTCTAGATGTGTAGAAATCTCTACAGATGGAAGCACTGCCAGCAGGGTTTCCCCTGGGGAGGAGATGTTTGGGTGCTCACTGCTGTGCACCTGGGCACACACTTTTCTCCACTGTGAATCAGGCTGTGTGTGGCCCAGTCCTGCCAACTCCTGCGAGAAAATGCCCACAGACCCCGGTTCCACAGGCTTGGAGCCGACTGGATTGGGTTTGGTAGGGAGAATCCAAAGTCTTTAGCTAAAGACTCCTTGTCCACGTTACTAACCCCCTGACTTGAGACAATTTGAGGTAGTAGTGGGCGCTGTGGGTCCGAATGGCCTGATGGTGGTTCCGTATTGAGAGCTGGAGAGGGTAGGGAGCGTTGAATCCCCTCTCCCAGTCGTTGAGCTTGTAGGTTTTCTGCCATTACAGACTCTTCCAGCTCCTCTGAATTGGCCCCACTTGAAATGAGGGCTATGTCGATCGACGCCGACAACACAGATGACTCGTAAGCAGCAGGCTTCAAAACAAATGCAGGAGGTGATGAGGTGCCTGAACCCAGGAATGGTGTAAAATCCTGGACATCTGGTAAGGAACCCCCAGAAGTGGGGAGCTAAGAGTGTCTTTTGCAGCTTCCGTTGAGAGGAGCCGAGGTGAGGGTGGGGCACTGTAGAGGTGGGAGATGCAGGTCGCTCAGGTTTAGGCATGGTGTTCACTGGGAGACAGGGAGAATAGAATATGCTCCAGAATCGCCAATTGGGCCCCAGACCCCAAGCCGTGCCCCACCAAACACATACCCAATCCCATTCTGACTACCGACCATCCAACACCCCAACAAAAATGCCACTCTAACAAACTAACCAAGGAAACCCACATAATCAGCGGTGCACTTATCAATGCTAGATCTCTCGTAGCCCATGCCACTGAAATCGCTGACATCACTATTAACCAGCTCGATTTCCTTGCGGTTACAGACACCTGGCTCCACAAAGCAGCCGGCCTTGCTTTCGCCCTAGCGGTCCCAGAGAACTTCACCATTATCGGGAAAGATGGAGAAACCTCCAAATGAGGGGGTATACCATTCATATGCAAAACCAACCTTGATATGAGAGAAACTGAATCCACACCTCTACAATCGACTGAATTGCTATCAGTGAAACTGCACCTATCTGCCTCCCACACTGTCTCCATGAACCCGATATACTGCCCCACAGGTCCTCTAGGGACTTTTGAAGAAGACATAAAAACCCTCCTTAACAACAATACCAAACCAAGCTCTCTAACAATCTTACTAGGAGACTTCAATCTTGGTCTCAATGACCCAAATGATCCTAATGCCACCATTTTAGCTAATGCCATCTCAGAGGCAGGCCTCACCCTCAGGAACGACGGACCCACCCACTAGAAAGGCTGTAACCTGGATTGGATCGCAGACATTAACTGCCTGTCCTCCATATCAAACTCCGTACCATGCGTGTGGACAGATCACAACCTGATCTCCTTCACCATCCAAGACTCCCCTCCAATTTAATTAAACCCATGGCCCCTCCGGCACTAACCAGAAACAGGAAAAACATCACAGTCCCGAACCTCCTACCCCTACTACAACCTATCACCAATACTAAGGACCTACCATCCAACCCTACAGACCTAGTCGATCTGTATAATACTATCAACTCAGCCATTTACACCATTGCCCCTCTTAAACTCAGCAAAGAGAAACCAATAGCTCATCTAAATTCGTGGTTTACCACCAGCGTAAATGCCCTGCGCATTGAAAAAAGCTGAGACCAGATGGGAAAACAACCCGACCGACCAGAAATAGTGCCTTCTCCCTTCCCTATCCGTGAAGTATAAAAAAGAAATCGTTCAAACAAAAGACAACTTCAATAATAGAATAGAAAAAGCCAGCTCCAGCACTAGAGAAATCCATACTCCATACTAAGGGAACTGGAAACCCTGGGAATCCCGCATAAAAAACAAATCCTGGTGCACCGACATCCAAAATGCTCTCTGCAATAAAATAACTCTACTCCAAAATAAAATCAACATCAAATAAATGGCCCTAAACAAGATTGCTTTAGAAGCTCAAGAAGCCATACTGCTAGAGTCCTCATGCAAGCAATCCAGACCCAGTCACCAATTCAACTTCAACTCCATCTCCATTGCGGGACCGAAAAGATCATCTCTTCCCTCAAACCCTCCAAATGCCTAGGAGACACTTGCCCAGCTCCTATCATCAAGGAAGCCGACAAAAATGTGGCTCCTTTCATTTCCACGTTCATCAACACCTCCTTTAAATCCTGCTCAGTACCCACCAATCTCAAAGATGCCTGGGTACTTCCCCCTACTGAAAAAACACAACCTAGATCACAACATTCCGACCAATTACAGGCCTAACACAACTGTACCGTTTCTGTTAAAAATCCTTGATAAAGCTGTCTACCACCAGATCCAACCCTATCTGGAGATCAACAACCTAATGGGCACCCGCCAATCAGGTTTCAGGCCAATACATGGGACCGAAACAGCCCTCATTGACCTCAAGAATCAATTAGATGAACAGAAAGACAAAGGCAAAGCATCCATCCTTCTCCTGCTAGACTTATCCGCCACGTTCGACCTGGCCAATCACAATGTCCTGTGCAACCACCTCCAAACAGCCGCCCACATCTCTAAAGAAGCCATCACTGGATCAGCTCTTTCTTAGACAATAGATCCGTAAGAGTATTCTCTCCCTCATCGGCAGCGGACCCAGTACCCATCACATGCGGAGTACCACAAGGCTCCTGCGTATCCCCAACCCTATACAATATTTTTACTAAGCCCTTATTCAACATGCTCAACAATCTGGGTGTCTCCTATATCAACTATGCTGATGACACCCAGAATCTCATTCCTATCCAAGGCGACTAGGACAATGACTTAACCATGATCAACACGGTACTAATACACAAACCTGGATGGCCACCCACAGCTTGTGCCTCAACGACGATAAAACGCAGCTCCTCATCGTTGGGTCCCCTAAAGACTAAACTCTCTAACTTGTACAACTCCTTCCTCATTGAAGGAATCCAGATCAAAGCATCTAAAGAGGTCAAGACCCTAGGCTTCTATCAGGACTCTGCTCTTAACCTCAACAGACAAATGAATGCCACTGCATCTGCCACCAACTACACATGCAAATTGATATGCGCCTGCAAACCATTTCTTTCCACTGCAAGCTGTATCACAATTGCAAGGGCCTTAATACTATCCAAAGTGGACTATTGCAACGCCTTATACCTAGGCACCAGCAAACGCAATACCACCAAACTACAGACTATCCAAAACAATGCCCTAAGAGCAGCACTAGGCATCCCAAAAAAACAGCACATATCCCACGTAAGACTAGAAAACAAATGACTCTGTATAAACGACAGATTCAAGCTCAAATCACTTAACCTCACCAATAAATGTCTATCTAACAAGGCTCCCCTATACCTTACTGACAGATTTACTAAACGCTCCTCCACACGCCCCATCAGAACAGCACAATCCAACACTCTTAAAATACCCAAGTTCAAGCTAAAAAAAACTCAAAGAAACTGGAGGCGCCAGCTTCCCAGTCCTGGCAGCACAACTGTGGAACTCTATCCCGACTCATTAAGAGCATATCCCCCTTCTGCTGCTTCAAATCTAATGCCGAGAAATGGCTACAATTCCTAGACCAATGACCCTGGCCC
Source organism: Ambystoma mexicanum (assembly GCF_040938575.1). Classification (NCBI taxonomy): domain Eukaryota; kingdom Metazoa; phylum Chordata; class Amphibia; order Caudata; family Ambystomatidae; genus Ambystoma; species Ambystoma mexicanum. The sequence continues at coordinate 1,340,209,203 of NC_090921.1, read as the reverse complement.
GTTTCCTGTTACTGCTCACTGTAATCCTGCTAATCACTAGAAATAGCTACCTAGGTCTCTACCCCACTGCATACATGCCCATTGCTGAGGCATCTTCGTGTATATTGCTGTATATATTTTGTATTGTATGTATATTTCCGCCTTTCATATTTTCCTGTACTTTGCTTAGCTTTCATATGCATCTCTGTAACCTGCTTTTTCTTGTAAATATCTGTATATACCAGACTATCTGCGTTCTTTGTACTTTGCTGTACGGTTATATGTAACATTGTAACCTGACCTGCGCCCAGATGCCCACGGGCCCGGTGCGCACTATAAACGAATTTACAAGTCCGGCCCACAAAATCGCATAGGAGATAGGGCGATGGAAATGATAGCGGACGTCACAATTATCTTACCTGCCAGCGGCGTAATCCTCACCGCCGCACAGTTGGATGCTCCGCTGGCCCTCCGCTTCATATTTCAGAGGCTTCAACCTTCCTCGCTCGCATGCATCTGCTCCTCCATTCTTCCTTGCCAGGGCCATCTTGAGCTTTTTTGGGGCCCTGGGCATGGACATCTTTGGGGCCCCCCTCAATCAAACCAAAGGAATTAAGTGATCAATTATATCTGGTGGCACCTCCCCCACCGTGAGCAAAACCCATAGGTAGGCATGCCGCATCGCAGCATTCAAAATAAGCATGTTTACTCCCTTTAAATCCCCTGACCCTCTTCATTCTTGCTCTGATCAGATTGATAAAAAGTAGCATTTGAAGGCCAACATTAGCAATCTACGAAGAGGTTACTTCTCTTCTAGTATAGAAACAAAGATACTTTTTATCAATATCATCCGTGAAAGTATGCAGCCTGTAGTATTAATGCAGTACTGTATGTAAAAGGTACATGTAACCCAGAATAGGCAGAGAACTCACATTAGCTGCCTCAGAGAATTCAAAAGTGCTCAAGCATGGATATAGTAGACCAACTGTAGGGAAGGAGAAAGCTACACATAGCATAGCATGGATAGTGGAGGCAGATTAGAAGCTACCAGGAAGGTGCCTCTATCCAGACAGACTGAGATTAGAAGTGGGACATGGTTTTCAAATAGCGTTGCCATTAGAGATCAGGGGAACAAGTGCCCGTGGTGTGCAGTATATCAATGCTCACTATTATAGTGGAAGCAACCCTATAGCCAGTGAATCCATGAGTCAGGCTTTTATGAAGATCATACCCTGAGAAGGAAATCTCTATGAATGGCTGACAATTTTGAAAGGTTTAGGGACTGGCAACACTGAGAGGTTAGGCAATAGAGGATTAAATGAGATGCCCAGGATTACATATTACTTTACGGGATGAAGCTGGGATGTGTGCCAACTCTGCAATTTCTGCATTTGAACACTTTCTTTTCCAGCTCTTACCATGAACTAAAATAATCTCATTTTATAAAACTGACTTGCAAAGTACATAAATCACATTTCCAAACCTGACAATTTTTAAAACCAAAATATTACAGAAGGGTGTTACGCAAAAATGGGAATGATCCTAGCTACATTCTCTCCATCATCAAGGGAAGTACATAAGTACCAGCATAGCAATCGATGTGATATAACAGATTTAATCTAGGTATGTCTTTTGTACTTTTAAGCTTTATATATTTCCAAAACAATGGCTTGTGAAATTGTCATTCATAAATGCAGAAAAACCTTTGACTTTTATACAAAATGTTGTTTGTGTCAAACCAACAGACCTTAAAATATGCTTGCCCATGGCCTACAACATCTGGTCTGCTCTCTCCTGTCTACCACCCCTTCCACTCAAATGGCCTACATAAGAAGAAAGATCAAGTAATGAGCTAAACGATGCCACCAGCATGCAAGAAGGCAAACCTCACAGGAGACAGCACAGTAATGCAAGAGATATATGATTTGACCAGGATCACTGTATCGTCTGCTGGCAAATCCTGCATACAAGCATGAACACTTTGGTTCCACAGTCTTTTATTCACCCTTTGGACTAATAGTTTATGCTCATCTTTGGAGGGGATTGCCTAGCTTTCAGAACGCCCCATCTGAACAAACCAATTTCTAGACCATCACCATACGGATGACATGTTAGTTTTTATAGCAACCCCTATCTGGTGCAGGATCATTGCTGATATAGCACCTCTTATGCTGCAAAACCAAGTACATATGCAGGTAGGTTTATAAACTTCAAACATAGGAAAGGTTCAGCCAGCCTTCCTGGAATGTGCTCTTCTAATCTTTCATATGAACACACATCTCTGCAATGTGTGCTTAACACACTGAGCTAATGTCTGAATCATTGTGCCACTCAATTTATCAATATGGATTTCAACTTTGGCTATTGCACAATGACAACATAATTCCCACAAGAAGGAAAGAATGCTACAGAAGTTGTGCTGTATGAAACACACAAACTTTGTATTCCACAGTGAACATGGAAAGCATTACATGATTAACTGATCAAGGCAGAATGTACCTGTCAAAACAGACAGTAGGTTTAGCGCCTCAGCAGCATGCCTTAAAATCTCCTGGCGTGTGCTATTTAAGTCTGGTGAACAATGGAATCTTAATCTTACTTTAGATCAGGCAGCCTTGTGGGGGCCCCCTCCAAGGTGGGGGCCATGGGCAAGTGCCCCTTTTTGCCCTCCCATAAAGACATCTATGTTCCTTGCAACTGTGGAACTGGCGCTTCGTGCCTCCGGGCAGATTTTGTAGAACCATTATAGAACAGGCAGCAGGCTTGTCTGCGGATAGAAAGTTCCTTGTTTCGTCCGGCACTGTTTTACTGCAGAGGTAGGTTAGCGCGGCTGCAGGTGCTCCCTGCTCACAGCGGCGCAGGCGGAACATGCTGAACACTCCAAGCACTCTGCTTGTGATTGAGGTTTGTAAGGTTTTCAGCTCCCCCGACAGTGATATGCAGCGATGACTGACCAAACTGGTCTCGGGAAACGGACAGTGTGTAGACACGCTGAACGCTCCAAGCACTCCACTGTGCTGTGTAGTTGTTTGATGTTAACTTGGTTTCAAACATGCCCTGTAGTATGCCACAGTACACGCTCCTCACATGTGGCAGGTCAGAGTATTTACCAATGTTTTAGATTTGCACAATATGAAGCCTCAGGTCTTGACATAGACAGACTAATGCGAGGAAGGGGTTTAGAATCTCTTAAAGATACACAGGTGAGCATTCTCCCTCCCTTCAGGGTTTCAGTAACACCCTCTTCAATTTGGGCGTGTTCTGGAGGAAGAGAGGGTAATCTTATGATGGTTTCCTGAGTCAAGACCGTAGACAAAGGTTTACGCATGTTTCCCTTTTCAAGGATTTACATTTTCAAGTGAGCATGGCTTAGCACATTTCAAGTGTTGTGCATTTCTTTCTGCAAATTTGGCGTTCCCTTTATAATACAAACCAGGTCCGTATCAGGTGGTTAAATTCAGAAGGATGTAAATGTTAATACCGTTCATTCCCTTCCACCCCTTTCTGTTTTCTCCCCAGAAGAGGATCTGCCATTTCCAAGTGTCCTTCCTCTGCCAGATATCAGATCTCACATTTCCCAGTTTCTTGCATCCCAAGTCTGGCAAATCCTCAGCATTTCTCAAAATGATTCAGTGGACTTTCCACCAGATTTCCCTGTGTCTGGGGTACATTAGGAATAGAAAGTAGGAACCGTTACCAGAGGAATTTGGTGCACATGGTCCACGGGGGAGTTGGCCAAAAGATTGGGATACATGTGATCCTCCATTTTATACTTCCATAGCGATGCAAGCATCAAAGCAATAGGGATCCTGAGGTAATTTTAAGTATAAAGCTTCCTTAACATTTTTCTTGCGTTCAGGTTAGTATGGTCAAGAAATGTTGAATGATAGGTTACAGCTGCATCAGCTTTGAATTCGGTTTCCCTACTAAATGTGTATTTTCTTAAAGGATTTGCCAAATTATGTGAAAGATTCATTAGTGGGGTTTTCCTCCCAAGATGTTCTATATCACTGATAGACTTGTATAGGGCTAGACACATCAATTTTGGTATAATATAGTTCCCCCTATATTCCAATACATGCCCAGGTTAATTAACTAGTTCAGTTTACTGTTTCCTTAAGTGCCCGTTTTAGAATTTCGCCCCATCTGGGAAAGCTCAGTGCTAGCCCTATTTCGTGGGAGGTTTGCTTTAGTTTGCCTTTTATTCTTTTTTTCCTTTCTATCTAGGTATCCTACATCCCTTCCTTCACACTTCAAACACCACTCATGTGAATACCCTCCCAAATTAAAGAACACCCTATTTATCCTGTATTATAACCTTTTTCTTAAAACCTTTTTTGAATTGATTAACTTTTACAGTCTAACATAAATATTTTAAGGACAATAACAGTTACCAAACATGTCAACCAAATAACTGACGGCTTGTATTTCCCTTATAACACCCCATTAGTACTACATGGGCACTGCTCTGCCAACAATAAACGGGTTTGCTATCATGTATCCTCCCACTACTAGAGCCCTCTGTCCAATAGCTGTCTACGTATTACAACCACCCCCTCTCTTTCTCATGTTAGGATGCCCCACGGGGGTTTATCATCTGGTGAGCTGGACATTGATTGAACCAGGAAGTTCAAGGGATGTCCTATTCTCACTGCTCTCCTTGCTATTTGCATAGCCCGATTTCGCTATTGACAAGCACTTCAAGTCACTACACCAGCAACCGATTCGAGTGCCCCTCTGGGACTTCCATGCCCTGGCTATTGCTCTCGGGGGCAAGTACCATCCCATTCGAAGGTTTAGCCGTCTTTGGCCGTGGAAACAATCCTCCGGTGACCAGCTGAATTTCGTGATGCCCCCTTGCTTCCCCCTGACTTAATTCTCCCGCCAAAACCGCCTGATCACTGAACATTCCCTGAACAAATGCATCATATCTGCCCCTTCCATCTTAGACCTGGGGCACCCTGTATCTTATTACGCCTGGAAATTCTGCTATCGTATGTGGTGTCATGTAAGCTCTGTGAAGAAAATTGAACGGGGTGAGTTTAAATCTGGCATTTCTTGATGCCTTTTTTTTGTGTACAACAGTGCATTGGTCCATTCTTGGCCTGTGAATTCTCTGCTTAAATCCACCTCCCACTTAGATTTTACACTCAGCGTATCTACTTGTAGTGCCGTTCAATAATCCCTGACACAATCTTGATACCCGTGTCCACCTTTGGACAAGTCCTACAGCAATCTCTGCATTCTGACATTATTTCAGGTGTTCAGGGAATACCTGCCATATGTTCCTAGCATCGTGCAATAGTCTAGAGTCTGACATAAACTGGCCTGCATGTATTCCGGACCTTTCCACCAAAGCGCCCTAACTGAAAGCAAATCGCCTCACTTTGCAACACCTTTCCCTTTCCACGGAGATTGGATGAACATAAGGTCCCCACAATCCACTCCATAGAATGCTGCTGAGGGTATATTCGGGGAATAGGGTTCACCCAGGTTTAACAATTTCGTAGACTGAGTCCAAATCCTCCTACCCATCTGCAAAATGTGCGTGGAGTCCCAGATTCTTTGCCAGCCAAAGCCCCTCCTTCAAGAAATAAGGAGCAATCACTCCCCGCAGAAGGTTCCATGTGTTAATATCCCCCGCAAGAATATCGTGATAGAAAAATATCGCCATATTTTTGCGGGGATATTAACCCTGCGGGGCACCCCCCCCACCCCCCGCAACCCCTGCATTTTAAAATGTGCGGGCGGCACCCACGCAATCCCCGCTCCCACAGAATATCCTCCCCAAAAATATCACCTATGGCGAGACAAACAAATATTTTTGGTGGGGATATTTTGTAGGGATACCCCGCCGAAGAGATGACTTTAGCGTTTCTTCATCCGAAAGCCACAGTGTGACGTACTGTAACTGCTCCTCAAGGTAATATATAGATGTGGTAACTTGACCCACCTTCAGCCTAGTCACTTTACAATGTGCGCCCAGGGCCACTCTACGTCTGCCAGAGCCCCATATGAATCCACTGAGTACCGTGTTCAGTTCCCTGAAAAAGGACCTTGGTATAAAGTATGGTATATTGAAGAAGTGATATAGCAGGCAAGGGAGGGCCACCATTTTTATTAGCGCTTCTCCCTATAACTAGGAGTGGCAATCGCTTCCAGAAATAAATGGATGGTTCCAAACCTATCCTGGCTTGTACAGTGTTCAGTTCATGGGAGAGTGTAATTTCGTGGTAAATGTTGATTTGCCCCCCCACCCCCAACTACCGGAACTTCTAAATTTCCTATTTCAACCCCAAATTTGATAAACGTGACTCGTCTAGCCCGGCCAACGGTAATATGCATGATTTTATTCTTATTCACCATGACCCCGGAGATCACTGCCAATTATTCAGCACCTCAAAAATATATTGCAAATTATCCTCTCGGTTGCGAACATACAGGAGCGTGTCGTCTGTGTATAGCAAGACTGTGTGGCTTATCCCATCAACTATCAGCCCTGCATCTCTAAATTTAGTCCGCAAAAATGCTGCCAGGGGCTCCAGCATCAGTATAAGAAGCATAGGGGATAACGGGCATCCCTGCTTAGTTGCCCCTATGTAACGTCAATTTTTCTGGTATGTGTTTGCTTATTCTAACTCTTGGGCTGCATGCTGACATTTTGACCCATCTAAGGAACCCCTTACCCAACCCAACCCACTCCAGAGTGGGATGTAGCTAATCCTACCTCTCCCGAGTCAAATGTCTTGATCGCATCCAGCGATAACGCTGTGCAACCATCCTTCCACGATCAAGTCCTTTTGTGTAGCCTTAAGTTCCCGTATGTGGTCCTATCTGGGACATATTCTGTCTGGTCAGGGTGTATTAATCGATTAAGTGATCACTTCCTCGAACCTCTCTGGCAATAGGGCTGTGAGAAATTTGCAATCTTGGATGATTATAGACCTTGGTTGATGAGACCTGCAATTTTGTATCCGCTTGCCTGGTTTGCGTATTGGGGCAAGTATGGAGTCTCTCATACACAGCGATAACCTTCCCACCTCCTATGCTTCTTCCCGGGTTTCCAATAGCCTCACGGGCCAACACATCTATGAATTCCTTATAGAACTCAGCTGATAGGCTGTCTCTCCCTGGTATTTTGCCTGCGGGTAATGCAAGGATCACCGCCCGTAGCTCTGCTACCTTCAGTGGCGCTCCCAGAGCCGCTGCTGGTTCTGGCTCTAATTTGGGCATGTCTATCTGAGACAACATCTCCTTAGCTTCCTGCAGGTTATCCACTGTCCCCCTCTGAACTATATAAGTCCCGATAGAATGTCTGAAGCAATTGAGAGTCCCTGCAATAATTGAGTGTTGGTCTCTTGTTGCTGGTAAACTTTCTTTGAGGCAGAGCCAAACCTCAAAAACCGTTGCAAGTCCGCGGAGTGGAGTGGGGCAAAGTGTAGCAGTCCCTGCAGTCCGGTCAGGCGAACAGCGAATGGTGCCACATCGAAACGTTTAAGCCACCACAAAGTTGTTCCTCAGCCAAGGACGCTTCAGACTGCTCAGTCCAGAGATTCTAGTTGCCCTTTGTTATAGTTGAGACAACATAGCTACCAACTACCCGACAAAGTCACTAATTCACCTTAGAGATACTGTTGGAAAAAAGCAAAGAACAGTTCACGCCCTGACAGATACCTTGGCGAAACTCCAACACACCCACCCCAGAGTGCCTGTCTCACACACGAAAAGGCAAAGACTTGTAGCCAGGGTGAGCGAGGAGCCTTTGGGGCTAGGCCCTTTGATCCTCGTCACAGAACTGGCTTAGAAATTAGATGGAAAGCAAAAAGATGCACGTTAAGGAGCAATGGCTCTCCTTCTTCTGACAAGTCCTCTGAGCATACGGGGACGCATCAGGCAGCTTCCCCTGTAAACATAAAACAGGGAAAAATATTGTCATTCTTTCCCTAGCAGCCCCCAAGCTTTTTAGTCAAGTAACCAAAGATGGGTGTGCACTTTCTGACAGTACCCTGATTACAATAAATGACATCTCAACGACCAAAGATAAAACGGACAACTCGGAGTGTGAAATGTCCGGACAAGTCCAACACAAGTTGAACAACAAGTAAACACCACCATCTTTGACGCCTGTCTGAGCCTAGAAAACAAAATACAGGCAATTGAAAGTCTCCTTAAACGACTGAGTGTGTCCCCAGGCTTATTCAGAACCCAGGAGGCACTCGGCGACGTGATACCAGATACATTACTTCCCGATAGGGACAGAATGAATGACTCATAACAGTGAGGGGTCACAGTTCTTTGCCTTTCCAGTGGAACGTGTCCAGTTGTAACGAATGAAGGGATGACACCTCAACAACTCTTGCCATTGCTCTGTGACACCTTCCCTAGGGAATCTAGGGCAGGTCCACTGGGACAATGGCTGCCTCCTGGGCTAAGGCCCAGGGGGTGGCTATTGATATATTTGCAGGGCTGCCACTTGGGCCAACCCTAACACATTCTTTCAACACTATTGCCTAAAACTACAAAGGGAGGGGGTGGATGTTTTTCAGGGCTCGCAAAATCTACTAGCCCACTCGCATTAGCGAGGAGATTTTATGAAGGACGAGTACCATTTGCATGGTACTAGACCTTGCTGGCAAGTATGGGGAGGTATGAAACTTTTATTTGACATTTACTGCAAACAAACTTTATTTCCAGTAAATGGCGAATACACGTTTTGGTGTGTATGGCTGGCTTTCAGTGGCAGCATTGTGCTAAATATGAAGTGTGCATATGGTGACATTTACCATTTTGCAGAAAGCACTGGTAAACATTTTGTCTCCAGTCATCACTCGGCACAGCGCATTTCTCTTAGGTTGAGTATGTAAACCAAGGAACTCGCCCTGCAGGTCCAGTGGGATTTTTAAGAATTTGCAAGGCACGCTTTTGGAACTGGGGGGTCAAGTTCACAGGGAATAAAGTGGTGCTGGGTGTTGCGCCTGACTTTTGTGGTTTGAGCGTTTCTTTACTCCATTCAGCACATACAGCTTGTATACCTCACAAGTACGTACTGGGGTAAGTAAGCAGGACATGGAGGTAATGCTGGGATTACTTACTGGTAATCGTCATTACTCCTAGTCCAACTCTTCTTTGTGACAGTACTTTATCGCCTCTCCTTCTCAACATGGCTGAATGGGGCACCTACTTGGTTATACTTTTTTTTAAAAACTTAATTTAACATGCTTGTCTCTACAACAGGGAACAACGAGCATCAAGAGCATATGTTTGGGCAGTACGGCTGCCCAGGGACCCAAAAGAGGAACCGGCAGGTGTTACAGTATGAAGGTAGGTACAGAAAGAAAGAGGAAAAAATTCACACATATAGAGGAATATCAACAAGATCAGAGACCGGGGGATGTCGGATTGTCACGGTCACCCCCCATCATCATCATCAGCAGTTAGAGAATGTAGATGGGATCGAAAAGGAACCCAAATGTTCCTGGGCCTACTCGTGGTCAGCTGCATAGTGGACCAAAGTTGTTCTTCATCTAGGGCATACGGAAAGGCCGATCTCTCGACGTGCAGTGTAGCCTAGCCGGGGTGTAGTGGTATCTGTGAAATACTTTCAATTGAATCCGCCTGAATCTGAAATTAAAGGAGACTTCCCGAGTATGGGCGCACATGGATTCCCATATTTCATCGGTGATGTCTACACCCAAGTCCCTACTCCATCACCCCAGAGTCTGTCTAGTGGTTGACCTGCCCTTTCCTGGAGAAGACTATAAAGTCTGGTGACCCCTCACCTCCTTGAGGAGCCGTCCATAATTTTGGATAATGAGTCGTCCGGGGGGATTGATGGGAATTCCTGCCATTTGCCCTTGAGCGCCCTGAGCAGAACTGTGTATTGCAGCCATCAAGAGGGACGTCCTCTCAGGGATTCTGGTAAGTCTGACCATTCAGTGAAGAAACCTATAGCGTACACATCCTGTATAGCCCCAAAGCCTGCCGCCCACCAGTGGCGAACCATTCATGCGAGGAGTCCCGAGCAGGCAGTTCCACAGGGAAAAATCACCATCAAATGGATGGGGGTTGTCCACCTGTTTCCAAAGTCTGCGCCATGCCGTCATCGTGACCCCAGTGGGGTCGGTGGGCTCCAGTTTCAAGGTGGAGGAGGGGAGAACCAGAGCATGAATATCGAGGTTCCCGGCTGACAGGCGCTCCAGACGTGGGGAGGGGATTTGCTAGGACCAAACCAGAATGCAGCAAAATGGGCTTGGGCGGCAAGCCAGTAACGTTCATAATTGGGGGCAGCGAACCCACCCTGCGCATAAGGAGCAGCCAATGTGACAAGTTTCAGGCAGACTGCACCAGAATGCAAAAAAAGCTATTGATCACCCGAGTGAGTGAATTCAAGAATTCAATTCCTGGCCAAAACGGGACCTATTGAAATCTGTATAGAAGTTGTGGGAGTATCAACTTTTTGAGGAGTGCCACCCTCTCAGCCAGTGTGATCAGTAGCTCTCAGTCTTTCGAGCGAGGGAAGTGAGATACTTTCCATAATTATGATCATATAATGAGGCCCGGTGACGTGTTACTACTACCCGAGGTACTTTATCTCTGAGACCAGGCAAACCCACAAAGGTCCCGGGGGGGCTATGGTGGTGTCCGTCAATGGGAACAGTGTGGATTTAGTACAGTTAACCTTCAACCGGGATATCTCCCCAAATAGGATAACATCCTTTATTATCGGTGCTAGGTTCTCCTCGGGGGAGCGGATATAAAGCAATGCATCATCTGCATAAAGCGAGATGATCTCTGGGTCCCCAGTGAGTCTTAGACCCCTGGCTATAAGTGTAACCTTGTCTGGTGCCCCTGGCTATCGCAAACTGGGAAGAACACTGCTCCTCAGTGCGGACCCTAGCTACAGGGGATGAATATAGTAGTCTCACCCAGTAAAGAAAGCGGGGGCCAAAGTTACCTTTCTCTAGCATCAGCCACAGAAACCTCCAGGAGACTGAATCAAATGCCTTTTGCATGTCCAATGTAGCTTCTACGGCCTGCGTCTCCGGATCAATTCGGGCCAGGATACCAAATGGGCGGTGCAGGTTAAGAGCGGTGAAGTGCCCCAGGATAAATCCTTACTGATCGGGGTGGACGATAAACCACATATATGGAGCCATCCGGGGGACCAAATATTTTGACATCGAAATTAATAAGGGAAAGGGGCCAGTATGAGCCGCATTGTGTGGCTGGTTAGTCGGGTTTCAGCAATACTTAAATAACTGCCTCGCGGAGCGAGGGGGGTCGGGGGCGTTTACCGACCAAGCATGCCTCCTCCCTCACGGCTGCCAGACTGGCCACCAGGCGCCCCTTGTAGCACTTAAAAATTCGGTAGTAAGTCCATCAGTCCTGGTGGCCCTCCCGGACAACAGTGAGTCTATTGCTTCTAAGATTTCTTCTGCTGTCATTGGGCGATCAAGTATCTCTCGTCTCACCAGATAACACAGAGAGAGGGAGACTATGTTAATGTTAAAGGATATTTGTACCGCACACTATCACCACCGGAGTGGTCCCCTGGCGCTCTGGCATTCTGAAAAAGGAAGGGGGGTGAGTTTGTGGGAACGAGTGGGAAAAGTGCAAGAGAGCAGTGATGTGCCGTTGGCAGCCTCAGTTTGTTAGCCATTGTGTGTTGTTGTGCAAGTCTGTGTGGTTTGTTTTGTTGTTGCGGTGTAGTGACGTTTGTGCGGTTTGTTGTGCTATAGAGTTGTGGTTGTGTATGTTTAGAGTTTGAGAGGTGTATGCAGAGGGTTGAAAACTGTTAGTGGGTTGGTTATTGACATCGCTGTTTAGAGGTGCTGTGCTAAATATCTACATTCTTTCTAGAAGTGGCACGTGAAATATCCCAGCATTTCTATCTAGATTCGGCACTTGCTAACATTCACAATTTCATCCAAGTGTGGTACATGCTCACACACATGCTATCATGCACATTGCTATCTAGGTGAGACGCGGGCTAAAGATCCCAATTGCATCCAAGTCTGGTGCAGGTCAAAGTTCACCTTTTCATCCAAGTGTGGTGTAGGTTAAAGTTCACAATTTCATATAAGTGGGGCACATGCTATCATACACATCAAGGAAGGATTCAATATCTATTGAAGGGGAGGTGTCCACACTGGCGTAGAGCCCCTCAGAAAGAACGGAACTCCTCATTGATTTCTTGACCGCAGAGAGCAAGTGTACCATCCTCTCTCTCAATGCTGGGATATGGGGGACAGCTCTTTCCTGTCAGATCAATCTGGCCAGTAGTCAGCTGGGACGTTCTCCCTTGCCATATTGCCTGGTGATTGTCCAGGAAGTTGCGTTCCCGATTCACCTGGGCTCGAAGGGAGTCAATTGCATCCCCTATCCCACTGAGCGTAACAGCATTCGGGGATGAGGCATATTGCGCTTCCAGCCGAGCTAGGAGCTCGCTCTCCCAGATGGCCTTACTGATCACTCTGAGGATCCCTGCCTCCTTTGACAAGGCGACCCCACGAATGTAGACGTTCAAGGTCTCCCAAAGAATGGCCTGAGTTTCTACCGACCCTGTATTGAACTCAGTCATCTATACTAGATCCCAATTCCGATTCAAACACCAGGTCTGACGGGGCGCTGAGTTTCAGTCTCCATGAGCGTGCCGCCCCTCGCCCCACTTCAACGAAACAATGAACGGTGAGTGGTCAGAGAAGGTCCTGGGTAGTATAGACATCTGCCCTATACATCTGATGAGTATGTCGGATACTAGCCGCCTATCAATGTGAGAATGAGAGTCGTGAACCGACGAGTAGAAGGAGATGGTGCAGGAGTCAGGGTGTATCGATCTCCATGCGTCAACCACCCTCAGGGAGGCCTCCACCTCTATTACGGTCCCGGCAGCTCTGGAAAGCTGGCATGCTCGTGTACCAGACCAATCAAGATCAGTGTCTACTATGGTGTTAAAATCACCACCCCACAGTATGGGGATAAGGAGGAACCCAGCCAGCAAAGAAGAGATGTGAGTAAAAATCGGGGTCATCAATATTTGGACCATAAATATTAAGTAAGACCACCTCCTGCCTCAGTAGCGAGCCATATAGTAAGACATATCATCCGTGGGGGTCTATGTGTGTCACCTTGTGGACAAACTTGAGAGACTTATGGACCAAGATCCTAACCCCACGGCTTTGGGTAGAGTAGGTGGTGTAATAGCGCTTGGGACCCCATGGCATTGTAAACCCCTCACAAGCCCCAGCCAATGTGTGCGTCTCCTGTAAGAAAAGAACTAAGACCTTATGTTGTTCGACATACAACTGCAACTTGCGCATCTTAACAGGGTTACCCAATCCTCTGATATTTCCAGCTCATGTATACTATGCCTTCATCTACCATCTAGTCGGTATCAGTGAGATCCCGGCCCTGCATCTGTATGTCAGCCGACCTCCTAACCAGGTTGGGAGGGGCCGAATCATGGTACAATCAAATCGGAGGTAAGTTTCAACTCGTCTCCCCAATTGAAAGCCAAGCAGATTTTCAAACTGCCTCCACCCCCACCTCCCTCCCAATCAAAGGAGTGACATCCCAATAAGACATCGAACCCAACAAAAACAATAGCAGCACTGCATAGGGGCTGTGCACCGGCCAAGAACGGTATCCACATTGACGCTGGGTACGGAAAGGCATAATATGGTGCACATCACAGATTTAGTCAAAGAAACAATGCAGGGGAATTAAATGAGACCTGCCCGGGCTTCCAGCCATTTTAAGAGCACAGTTTTGTATCCACTAAGGACACGAGGGGTTTGTATGACCAAGAGCCATACAGATCGCAGGCACATGGGGGGGAGGGGGGGAGGAGGCCATAATACCAGGGGATTCAGGAAAGGCCGAGTGAACGTGACGGACCCTGCAACAATGGGAAACGAGCATTACCTAAACACCTCCTACATCACATCCCGGAAAGATCAGGGAAATGCCATGTTTCGAGAAGATTCAGGAAAGGGTCCTCGCGGACCAGTGAGGGATAGCTGCTAGCCGGGGAAATGCTCATCAATGAACCTGGAGCCCTCCTCTGGGATAGTGAAAAAGAAGACCCTGTCCGCATGTTAAATTCTTAGCTTCGCTGGTATAGCGCAGAATATTTAACTCCCAGCTCCCGGAGACGTTACTTGGCGGCAAGGAAGGTTTTACGCTCCTGTTGAATGGCTGCAGAGAAGTCGGTATTCAGATGGATTCAGGCAGAGCCACGTAGTAGCTCACCCTTGGCTCTGGCCACACGCAATAGCGCATCCCTGTCACGGTAGTTTACACTCTGGCTATAATAGGCTGGGCGGGAGCTCCAGACTTGGGTTTGGTAGCCAGGGAAAGGTGGGCCCGTTCAATCGTGAACTGTGGCAAGAGCTTAGGGGCATCCAGCAGAGAGAAGAATGCGCTCCACGTAATCCTCCAGGGGACCATCAATTTTATCTTCAGGAACGCCAATAATGCGCAGGTTATTGCGCTTAGCCCTGGATTCGAGGTCCTCATGCTTTTTACTAACCGCCTGGTCAGCGAGGCCACCTCAGATCTGAGAGTCGAGATGTTATCTTCTGTCAGGCCGACCTTGGTCTCCACCTGTGACACGGGTATCCGTCTTCTCAATCCTGGCCTTGATAGAGCTGATTGTCCCACTCATGTCATTCAGCTTTGTGTGTAGTGCTGTGAACCCCTCCTGCATATACTCCATCTTTTGGAGTTCTTTATGTTTGGATAACACTGCAGGGGGGCTTTGGTTTCCGGTTGAGCCTCACCCGGGCTTGGCGTTGACTTTAACAGAACTCTGCTTCCTGCCTGCCCCCTTAGACATGGCTGCACAAGGATATATATCAGTCTATAGTAGGCCACTTCAGTAAGAGGATGGCGCCAGTAAGGGGGGGACAAGAGATGATCGGTGACGCCCTCCGGCACACGGAGCGAAGCCACCCGCTAATATGACAGCAGATTCCAGGATCAAGGGTTTGGGCACACTGGAGGAGCTGTAGGGGCGATGAGCAGAGAACGGCACTGTGAGCCCGCCTGATGGTGCGGACCCACAGAGTAACTGACTCGAGGGACCAAAGACTTGGGGGCAAGGGCCGACTACTGAGACACTCACCAGGTACGAGGTAGGGAAGCTGGAGGAGTCAGTGGGCCGTGAGATGGCTGATGGTGGTGATGGACAGATGAGAGCAGATGCCATTCCAGGGAGGCAAGCAAAAATGATGCACCAACCTATCCACACATGTGATCAAGGCAAAAGGTGGCGACTCATCTCCATGTAGACGAAACAGTCCATGCTGACAGTGCCCTCAAGGCCAGTGCATGCCGGGGAGAAACTGCTGGTGGAGGTAAGCAAGTTGCGCACAGGATGTAGATCGCAACAGTAGGCGGTTCAGGACGAGCGCCTGACATAAGAGTAGGTGTCCAAGAAGCTAGCACAGTCCGGGCAGCAGTGAGCGGGGAGCTGGATGGAGGCAGGTCACCGTTGGCAATCTGGAGGAGGCGCAGTGCGGGATAGAGGAGTCAGCGGGGTGCGCCTCACTCACTGTAGTAGTTGGTGCAGACCCAGTTTGCCCGCTGTGGATGTCACGGCTCCCACGTTCTCCAGCAGGTCCCGGAACGGCTCGCCAGAAAGATCCTCACCAACGTGTAGGCCGCCGTATCACAGGCACAGAGCCCACCATCTGAACGGTGAGATGTCACCCGAGAGGCGGGCAGACAGTGCAATCAGAGCGCCAGCAGCAGGACCATGAGGGCTGATCAGAGAGGATAAGTCCGGTTGTGAGCGGCCCAGGGACCAGCGCTCCGAAATGTCAGTACAGGGGCACAGGCACCGGTAATGAGCCGCCGGCCGCCCCGTGGGTTTTAGCAGTCAGTTGAAGGAGCCAGCGCTGGAGCAGTTTGGCTCAGAATATCCTGCAGGACGAATCGGGGATTTGGTGGAAATGCAGCACAAGGACTGGAGCCGCCACAGCACCGGGGGGCAGAATCTCCTCTGTGCTGAACAGAGGCAGGACCAAATGGAATCGTCCACAGCCTCTCAAGGCTCCAGATGGCAAGGACGGGGAGGCCCAACAAGCGGGTCTGGCCGTGGAAGGGAGTCCTCTTAGGATACCAAAATGGGGCTACAAGTTGTCAAGTTCTCAGGCTCCCACCTCACCAGTTTTTACATATCTCAGTGCACTCCATGATATGGAAAACGCTGTGTGTTGCTGACAGGCGAGCGTAGCAAAAACCTCACGCCGCCATCTCAGCTCATGTGCATCAGCAAGTTCCACCCCCCCCACACCCCGTACTTGGTTATACTTAACTAGCGTCTGTTGGGCCTTAGCGAGTTATAGACTGAGGGAACAAATGGAGGAAGGGTTCCTGGTGGGACACCTCGCCACGCAAGCACTAGTGATGAGGAAGAGTTGGACTAGGTGTAATGAAAATTAATGGGAAGTATTTCCTGCATCAAGACTGTTTTTTGGCTAAGTACCACGAGTTTAGAAAATTGAATCCACAGTTTGTTCCCTCTTTTTGACCGATCTCTTACCCATTTTGCATTGGACAGATTTGTGAGCGTTGCTTTCGTTTAATTAACTCTAGCCGGCAACCCGATCTATATTACCGGCAAACTCGAAGATACCAATTATCCAACACCCTCTTACGCATGGAGAAAGCACGCTGGTCAACGCACGAAGAGGAAGCTGGCACGCTCATTGTGTCATCCTCCGTGACAAAAAGGCTTCAAGTTTACAAAGCCGCTTACCAGGGTCCATGCCAGAAAGGAAACAGGATAGAGGGCACCAGTCAACTCCGCAAGCCACAGAAAACCAGCAGAAACCAACAAAGTATCAGGAACACATCAACACTCTCCAATAGCCAGAGCAGAGCTTCTAAAGAAAGGTCATCAAGGGTTCAGCAAGTGCAATAAATCTTGAAAAATGGCTGGGAAAACAAAGTCTGTTTTCCTTTTCCCTGGCGGGCATTGAAAAAATTAAACAAAAAAAATGGACGCCATGTAAACGGGACTACACGTAGCCCCTTCTCTTTTACGATGAAGCCCATTAAAAACGTAAACAACAAATGGCTGCCATGGAAAGCAAGAGACTATGTGTAGTTCTTTCTTCCTTTCCATTACGGCCTGTCGCATATCGGAGGCTGATGCGCTTGGGACAGAAGTGTTGCCAGCATGTCCACTTCTGAAATGGACTGAAAAGAAGGTAAGCTTGGGGAAGGGGTGGTGGAGGGAGGGGGGAACCTCACTTCCCGGCAGGGGAAGAAGGCAGCCTCCAGCCATGAGGTGGCTTGAAGCTGGGTGATTACCACTGGTAATTCCCCGTGTTCCGAGCCTCCTTATTGGCTGGGAGGCTTACCCCCCCCCCCCACGCCCTTGCCGGGTACTAAGCAATAATCGCGCCATAAGCCACGATTCTGCAACTGTCTTGGCAGAGCAACCTCATGGAGGCACCAGGAACTGCCCATAGCCCCTCGAGAACCGAAGGCACCGTGGCCTCACGGAGGCCCTGCCCCCCTCTCTGATGCACCCTACTCTGCGAGAACAGCACTGTGACTCGTCCCCCAACCCCCCCATCGCCCAAGCCCCGTCAACGTATCCATGCAATTCCAGCGTCTGAGACGAGGACCGAACAGCCCAAACCGACAGACATCCGGAGGAGGGAGCCACATCAGCCAGCCCCACCATATATATCCAGCAACAAGGCGCCCCTCTGCCAACAGGAGGGGAAAAAACAACTAACATGTTGTGGGGCAGGTTGAGTATTGTGTTCTCTGGAGGGGTTGCCAGGTATGGGTGCTAGTTAAAAGATGCAGTGGATTCCTGAGATGGGGGTTGGGAACCTCACAAATAAGGAATGGGACAAGGACGAGGGATATGGAGGTAATTGTATTTTTGTCTGGTACCCTGCTTTGCATACGTGCCAAAATTCCAATCCTGGTTGAAACTTTGCATTCCTGGACTTGTAGTCCTGGAAAGTTAACTCATGGACTGTCACTGGACTAGCGTCTCCAGAATGGAAAGGATAATGATGGTATGTATGGCATTGATGCACTTGGGTGTTTTGGTGGTGCTAGGAACTGCTCTTAATCGTAGAATCTGCTGCCACAGAGAACATTTTTAGCTCAGTTTGGATTTCATGTATAAAAGCGATTCAGCAATAAATAGGATATGTTTTTAACCACTAAGCAAGATATTGTATTCCTTTTGTATTGACTATTTGCATGTGTATTGAATATTACACGTGATTCGGTTTCAGTCTATATTTTTAATCTGAAAGTTAAATTAATTGAATGCAAGATTCATATTTAAAGCTTTGCTAATGGGTTTACATCTATAAAGCTTTGGCACTGACTGCTGTGTATAAGCCGTTAGTACAATGCATGGAGTTATGGGAGCGGGAGAAAGCAGGTTGGATGCCGGGAAGGAGGCTGAAATCACTGACAAGGAAACGAAACCAAGCTCTGGGCTCTCGGTCAGTTTCTGTTTCCTGCGGTCTTATAAACAAACAATTCTCACGTTCCCTTTTCAGCAAATACAGGTTTCGGAGAACAAACGGACAGCAGAGCCAGCAGCCAGCAAGACCTAGATTTCACAACTGTGTATAGATGCCATGAAGTTAAAGGGCATATTTTGCCATGCTCCTAAAGTACTTCTATGCAAATATAAAACCACGGATCGCAAAGCCACGTCACGTGACGTGCAAGCCACGTACTACATTGAACGTAATACATTGTTTTTTTAAAATCTTATCCTAGAATAGCACACACATGTTATCTAGCGTTTCCTGCTGGCAAAGCACTAATAGCTTTATTCTGCGAAGAACGGCGCTTCCAGCGTTCTTCCATCTAGTAATGTTTAGCGTTCCTACTATACTTGCGAATGCTCTAGTAGGTACTGTTCTCGAACATAATTTGCTTTTTTGTTACTTAAAGGTACTGGACTGTTCTTGATGGTGGGGCATTGACCAGTATCACGGGGTAAATAACGGATGTTGAATTATTTGAAAGTTTAATAGGGAACCTGAGGCAACAAGGTTGGAGGGTTTCTCAGCCGGTTGAGTCACTGTTATTCTCATGTTTTAATAACTGCTTGTAAATGCAATGGTTTTCTTCCAATTGCTTCTGAAAAATGCTGTGAAGCACACCATTTGAAAAATTATCTTAAATAAATTTTGTAAGACTCCATAACCCCCTCCCACCCCAACACCCTCACTCTCACTGGGAGAGGTCAGTCTCCCTCACTTTGCTTGGTCTTTCTCATATTCAGGACGGGGAGGTGGCTCTGGCCCTGAAGTGAAACCCACAAGTTAGCAACCATGCTCGATAGAGCTATTCTGGTTAGATTTTGAGGGGCACAATGGCTGTGGGGGCATAGGGATTTGCTCTGGCAAGTTATGGGGATTGGATCTGGTGGGGAGCTCTGGGGACTGGATCTGGTGGAGGCTGGGGCTATAGTCATCGGGTTTCAGAGGTTGGCGGGTTATGGGAGCTATGGGATTGGGGCTATAGCTAGCTATGTGAATCTGGTCTTGGACGGGTATGAGGTTTGTGTCTGTAGTGGACTGTGTCTCTAATGTTGGGTGGCTTTGGTGGTTTGGAGGCTACAACGAAGCATCTGGAGAGCAATATTGATTACATCTGTGATTTGGAGAGGTATGTTACTTGGTAGCTGTGGTAATTGGGTCAGGTGTCATAAATTGCAATATATGCATATCGTAAGAACAACTCTCATTTTCAAGACAGGCCACATCAGCCTGGAGCCACATAGGAAACTTTCCTGTTAGCATTTACAAAGGTATATTTCACAAATGTGCATTCCAACGATTTACGTTGCCAGCATTCTCGTCTCGAGCCCAATTGCAAATCTGCTCATTACTAAAATTTTCATAAATATTAAAGCTTGAGTTGTTTAGAGAATTCATTTATTTTTTCTCGTTGTCTCGGTCTTCCCTCTGTTTCCCTTCCCTTGCCTTGTCGCGCCTTGAAACACTTGTGTATAGGCCCGTTATAAATGCCATATCATATATGCAGCAGGTATGAGAAAAGATATTGCCTAAGCAAAATGTATGTCTGCAAACCTTCCCGTTCTGCTTCATTGATTTTCAAACCAAATCTTCTTGCTATGTTAGCCATCCTCCACAAACTACACTTCAGTCTCCCACTCCGAGAAACAACCCTGCAAAGCAGACTCTGTATCTTTCCTAGGGAAATTCCAAATCACTCCCTCATCCACAGCTTCCTACTCTTTTTACAGACCTCCAGGCTACAATAAAAACTTTGTAGACACCCCTATTTAGTCTTTAACAGCCATCTTGATCTCTCACCCTTCCCTCACCATGCTAGGAAACTGTCACAATTCATACCCCTGGTGACCCTTTACATATTTGCCCTCAGGCCACATTGCAGTGTCTAAGAATGGCCCCACGGGTCTCAAAGGCCATAAGGAAGAACTCCTAGTCCCAGTCCTGGCGCCTCTGGCACCAGGCTCATTGCAGAAAAGACGGCAAGTGTCAGGTACTGATCTGAGTCCAACATGGAGGACTGCATTACAGTTTTGTTCCCCCGAAACACCCATGCAGACTAGTGTTTCGGGTGTGGTTGGGGCCTCGGGAGTGGTTGGCTATATAAGCCACGCCCTGGCTGGAAATCGTGCTTCGCGTTATTCTGCATCTTGCAGCGCAATGCTCACCGTGTCCAGCTCCAGCTTACCTGATCTCCGGCCTGGAAATCTTTGCTCTGGAAAACACCACTGATCTGCAAGGAGGAACAACAGAAAAACATTATTCCCTACACTTAACTTTAAGCAGTGGACATCGAATTCTATCCAGCCTGCTCATTCGCGTACCGCTCCAGTAAACCACTGCAGCCTGCAACATAGGAACAGAGAAGAAACAAGACAGCAGGTTAACAATCTCCATAATTGCCTCAAGCCCAACCCAGCACTTTACCCGTCATCTTCGTGGGTCTCGGCTCAGCACTTCACTGCTCTTCACCTTGCAGCAAGAATAGACAACACGCGGTCCACGTCGCAAACACCGGCGGGGGCAACACCTACAGAGAGAAAAGAACATCACATTAGTCGGACACATTCTGAACGTAGGAAAGGACATTGAAAAGACGAACAACACGGAAAAGGAGGAAAGGGACAGGAGAGAGCCCGAAAGACAATTGGGAAAGAATACAAGAAACTCTTACAATTTACAGTGAAAAGGCACTATTCACTCACCTGAAAAAAGTCTGAGTCGCAGCCGGTCTGGGCTCCACATGCAGGCCCCCGGACCAGTGAAGTAACTGGGTCCATAGGATACCTGCACCCGCAACAGCGCCCCTGCATTGAGAAGCAGGACTGTGAGCTCACTGCTCACAAATACAAGGTGAGAGATACCCCTGAGGGAGGGGCTGGTGACCAGATGGAGGTTGGCCACTCCAACCACGAACGTTTCTCTAATCACTCGAACCCTTCACCTATCTTAGGAGCAGACTCCCCCAAGGTGCATCATAGACCGGAGTGACCACAGAAGTAGCATTTGCAACTCTGCATCGTCCAGTGCCCCCGTGGAGAACAGGTGAGCGTATCGGAACACAAAGCCTTAGTCAATTTTCTGCCCGGGCATCGTGGAGACATTGGACAGTGACCAATTGGCCCAGTTATTAGGCGAATTATGAGCCGAAGTGCACGCCGCCCGACAAGAAACCAATGCCCTCAGGAGGGAACTGATAGTGAATAAGGACCACCCAGATGAGCTAGCCAGGCAATTACTGCAGGCACAAGCCAGCCAAGCTCCATTACCTGAGAGTGTTCCATCAGTCAAGGCTCTGTCTGTGATCCCGGTGCAAGTAGTCCTTCCTGAGGAATTTCCTTTGGCCTCACCTTAGCGTTTCACAGGGGCCCCGAAACAGTTTGCAGTGTTCCTGAACCAGTGCCGACTCCAATTCCTTTGTGGACCAGGAGCATTTCTAAATAATCAGACCGGAGTGACCACAGAAGTAGCAACGTAGCATTGTCCGGCGCCCCCACGGAGACTAGGTTAGCATAACAGAAACTTCAACATTTAGTTGTTTGCACCCTCCAACCCCACTCATCGACAACGTGGAAGCCCTCAACATGACCCAACTGGTTTCAGGACACAACCTTGACGTAATATTCAGCTCCATCAATTTGACCGCCCCACTCCCTCCCGACCACTAATAACTGCTCACACTGCCATCTTTTTCTCACATATGACCACCACCCACTCCCTGCCTCACCCGCTCTAAGCCATCCTCCTGTATACCTATTTGGAACAAGGTGATTGTAACCCCTGACTCGTCAGAATCCCTGCTTTCCTCCCTTCCCAACCTCCCTATCCAAGGAGGACTACCCTCTATCGAACATTTAGACTGATTGCTCTTTAATGCCCTCATCCCGCTCACCCCAACTATATCCGCTTCTCCTAGACTAGGCCCTACTCATAAGTGGTTCACACCCTCCCTCAAATTCCTCAACCACTGCTAATGGCGGGCCAACCCCTCGCCAAGAACAGAGGCAATCATGCCAAACAGATCAAGGACTGCAGGGCAGAAATTAGGAAAGCCAAAAAGTCCTTCTATGGAACCCGAATCGCCAACCCCCATAACTCCAGCAGTGACCTCCACAGTATCGTCACAGAATTCACAGCCCCTCTCCCAATCGCTCTGCGATGCCGTCAGATGACCACTTTTACAACATCACTATCCAAGGAAACTACACCATCAGCACTAAGCTAGCAGGGATTTCCCCCTTCCCATCACCTCCTCCTAACTCTTCTCTCTTTGCCCCTACAGGCCCTCTCCTCTTCCACCATATCACATCCAGAATTCCTGAAGCTACAAGACAGCCGCCCCCTTCAGGATCCCAGGAGACCCATTTCCCCCCCCACCCTCACCATTTCCCCCCCCACCCTCACCTAAAGAACATTCTCTCCTTAACGTGTGCAGACAGTGTCACCAGATCACTAATGAACCATTCACTGACATCCGGAATCTTGGCGGCAGCTTTCAAGACTTCACATGTCAACCCTTGCACAAAGAAAACCTCCATTGACCCTCTCCTCCCATCCAACTACTGCCAGATCTTGCTCAACCACTTAATTGCCAAATTCTTAAACCGCACAGCATACTCCCAGCTCTGCCTCTTCACCGAATCCAATTCCCTCCTCGACCCTGCCCAGTCCGGATTCAGACCCCTCAGAGGAACTGAAACTTCTCTCGTATCCATCTTGGATGACCTAAGAAGAACTGCAGACTGCTGTGCTGCACTTCTTATACTTCTTGACCTATCTGCATCCTGGGATACCATCGGCCACAGCATCCCCACGGACGTACTCCACTCTCTAGGCATCGGGGACTCTGCATTAAGATGGATCTCCTCTTTCCCTGCCAACTGTTCACAAATCGCCCTCCTCCTCTCCTTCCCGCCCTGTCTCCAACAGGGTCCTACACAGGGCAATCCCTATTCCCACTACTCTTCAACCACTACCTGAGCCCCCCCTCACCGCCCTCATCCCGTCACATGACCTAACCTGCTACAACTAGGCCAATGACCCCCAGATACATTTCAGGGTCCCCAAGACCCTGGGTTCTTCCCATCCTGACCCTGCATCACAGAAATCAACCTCTGGATGATGGCTAACAACCCCCTCCTTGGGGCGTGGCCTGAGCTCATGTAGAGCAGACATGCCCTGCACAAGCTCCCACCGAGATCCTGATTTGGATCCTGTACACGGAACCAAACTGCGTTTCTGGCACATTTGTAATATCCAAGAGTGTGGCACATACTCAGGACCAGTCTGTGCGCTGAAACGGAAGACGAACATAGCTTTTGGAGCCCAAACAACCGCGGCGAGGCACTGCGGGTTGAAAAAAACAAGATGGCGACCTGATCAGTCTTTTTGTGTTTTTTTTAATTTTTTTTTCTATTTCTTTTTTCCGGATGAGCTGCGGAGATGGACGTGGAGAGGTAGCCATGTTGGAATACTCCAGGCTGTTGTAGAGACATTGGCTACATCAGGAGACTAAGGTGCGTACAGCCCCCTGAGTGGTGAGTCGAGACTGCTGCAGAGCCGCTGTGTTGAGGGACCGAGACGGCGCCGAACTGCGCGGTCAGTGAGCTGGGAAGAAAAGATCCTTCAGCAAAGTAGATAGCGTGGGCGGGACTCGAACTGCTTGGAGGGAGGCTGCAGGAGCACACTACGGGTGCGGAAGGCGCTTGCAGGCTGCGAGGTTTGAATAGGCACTGGGACAGCTGAACCCAGACCGGGAGCACCCTGGGGAAAGCGCAACAGCACTGGGTGCCATAAGACCTGCGCAGACCCCTGCGACACGTAGAAGCTGAACTGGGAGATAACTGACAATTCTGGATATTTTAACACACACAGGGGAGCAGAACAGATATGAACTGGCGAAAGCATATACTGGATTGTCTAGCTCTGACGCTGGAAAAAAAGGGCAGGCAACAGTAACATACTGGTGAACAGAACCAATGGAGGCATGCAAGGCATAAAATAAGTGACATCGCAATTTGCGATACAATACTGCTGTTTTGCTGCGTATTTAAACAATCATGTCGCACTAACTGCAATATGATTTCCACAGCTACAGCTAATAAAAAAGAAAAGATTGAAAGATTGTGCCTTTAGTCTGCCTCTGTGCACAGCGTGCACTGCAGGCGAGGCAGAAGCACCCGGGCTGGGCTAAACACATTGGCCCTCATTACGACCCTGGCGGAAAGGGGAAAACGATGGCGGAAATGCAATTCCGCCATCGAATAGCGCTCGGTGCGACTATGACCCGTCACCGGAAAGTACGAAGCCATTAGCGACACCGTAGTGAACGCCAACGCTAACTGCACCAAGCACGCGCGCGCGCGCCATGCCAAACCGCAAAGACCACCATGGCGCAAGGGTACGCCAATTCCGACCCTAGCGGACATGTACCTAACGCCATCAGGCATGGCGGAATGTACCAATCCGCCATGGCGAGAAGTACGGCATCGCGAATCAACCGTAAACGGCCCCACTGAGTGCCTGTACACCGCTCCCTGCCCACAAAGTACAACCCCCCGTAGGTGCAATGAAGTCACAATGCAACC
The DNA here is from genome assembly GCF_040938575.1 of Ambystoma mexicanum. NCBI lineage: Eukaryota > Metazoa > Chordata > Amphibia > Caudata > Ambystomatidae > Ambystoma > Ambystoma mexicanum. The sequence continues at coordinate 1,340,184,104 of NC_090921.1, read as the reverse complement.
ATTGAAATGTACAAGTCACCCCTGCATGGCAACGAACAGAAGAAACACAAGAGGGGCCAATGGGAGCTGCAGGGCACAGATGGCACGAATACAGAAGCCATCCCAATGGACATGACCACAGTCCCCCACCAAGAAACGCACGCAAACACAGGCACCTGTGACCAGCAATATTCCGAAAATCACATCATTCCACCAGTCCACCTGGCTGACCGGCATCTGTCACACAAAACCCAATCCCCCGCCCCTGAGCATGACAACATTCAAACAGTCATATTGCCAGCCCCCATCCCTGACCTCACTGGGCTTCGTAGGCAAACGCGCCCAGCACTGTACCACGCAACTAAACCCCGAAGCAGGAACCCAATGCAGATCTCCTCACAATACATCGCCCCCCAAATAGGCATATGCCACATCACTTGCAAAGAAAAACGCTACACGGGCCAAATCAGAATAGAAATTTAATGCACATCAAAGTCACCAAGCCCACACAGCCATCAGGCCATGAACTCCAAAACACTAATCACCATTGTGTGCTGCATCCGCAAGAAATGACCAGCCACTACCTGTGTGTCGCCCTGTTCCCCCATGGTACACAGAGCCACATTCACGTACGAAAAGGCAACATGGAAGCGCACAGAACCGCAGGGCCGACCCAATGGGGAGGCACTAGTCCAGCTGAAAGGCCGAAATGTTGCTCCGAGCCACCAGTACTGCGTAAGGGCATGTGGGCCATTGGCGATCGTCCCATAAGATCGTAATGCTGCTCCACTGATTAACACGAAGCAGCAGGTGTCGGGAGTAAAACCCATCTGCAGGAGTGGCATACAGATGGCAGTGGCAAAAGGGGAGGAGATACCTGTCAACCAAAAGAAAAGAACAAGAACAGAATGGCCATCAGAACTACATTCGATCAACTCACTTCAATGATCACACGAAATCCACAGCCATATGCATGCTAGCCCACTCAAAAGGACCATCACCACCCCAAAACCACTTGCGACTCATGACCATCTATATCGAGGTGCAAACACCATCACAAACGAGTGTACCTGTGCATGCGTCTGTCAAAACAGAATCCATCAGATGGGAATGTTAACGTGCATGGACACAAGTGTCTGAGGGCGCGTCGAGACAGGGAGGGCTCAACAAGGCCAGATAGACGATGGTCCCACTATGGCAGCCCTGCATCACATAGCGTAGGGGAGGCGGATAGATCCCAAGAAGCCCTGTACATGGCAAACCCTGTATCAAATCACCTGCCCATGCATCCATTCATCATTCCCTCATCCCGGGATCAATAGGCATGAATAATAACTCACATGACATTAGAAACATCCATTGAGTCTGTGCGTAATGCAGCCTGCTAAATCCACAGTGCCCCAGCCCGTAATTCCAGTGTCGTGAAGTAACATGTATTTGGGAACGGCCTGCCTCATCGCCCACGTAGCTATTGCGCATCCCAAACTATTCATATCAATCATTGCCCCCTCGCCATGGGCCCTGTCTCAAGGACATAGAACAAGAGAACGTTACATTTGCAGTCAGACCTGTGGGCATCTCCTCGCCAGCTGGAAACCGAAAGCGCCGCCCTTCGAATTCCTCATTTGCAACATCACGTCGAAAAGGCACCTGTGGCCGTTTGAAATCACTAATTATTCCATCGAGTGCGGCTGTGTGTGAAAATGGCAACTGCCTTCACCCACAAATGGGACGCCCCGCCCGTCGTTGCAACTCGGTACAGTGCTGCATGAGGGCCCACCGTTACTCGAATACTACGTTCCACTGACCCTTCACAAGTCTGTTCGCGACTGCACAGATAGTATGTGAAACAATGGGACCACAGCAGAATGAACATATCAACCAATCTTACACGGCCATCGGGTACAAATACATGATTGCAATAGCAAGATACCATTCCCCGATTTGCAGCGTTCTGCGCGGGACGTGCCCGGCCAAAGGGGAGAGCAGTTTGCACAGGTGGAATTAATCACCACAGGTGGAGGCCATACAGCCTGGAAACACATAAATTGCACAGCCAGTCTCCTCCCACAACCACACCGAAATGCTACCGGCAGGACTCGCGATGTTGGCCCTGGGGGACCTGATAGCACTGCAAGTGCTCCGACTCCAAGAAGAAGACGAACGCCAACTACAACCGGCCGCACGGAGGAGACGCAGGAGGAGGAGGAGGAGGAGGCCAAGGCAGGGCCAGCAAGGGCCGCCAGCACAGCCACTACCACCACGCAGGCAGCCCGCAATCCCACGCCTCCGAGCACATCCGTTCAACCTCACTGATGAGCAGATCCACACCCTCTACCGTTTGGACCGGGACACCATAGCCGCCATTGTGGACATGACACAGGCTGACCTTGTCAGCATGATAGATAGCCCAACCGCCATCCCACCCCTACTGAAGGTGGTGTCTGTACTCCACTTCCTGGCCACAGGCACCTACCAGCACACAGTCGGACAGTTGCATGGCATTTCTCAGCCACTGTTCTCACGGACACTATTTCAAGTGCTCGATGCCCTCCTGCAGCACGCAGACGACTACATCTCACTACCACGCTCGGAGCAGGAAATTACCAACACAAAAGTGGGATTCCATGCACTTGCCGGCATACCAGGTTGCATTGGTGCCATCGACTGCACCCATGTTGAATTGGTCGTCCCACATGCCATGGAGGCCCAGTACCGCAACCGAAAACAATTTCATTCCCTGAATGTACAAATGGTGTGTGACTCCAACAGGATCATTACACATTGTTGTGCCCGATTCCCTGGATCAACCCATGATTCTATGGTCTTGAGGAACTCTACAATACCACGCTACATGGAGCGACACGCAGGGAACAGATCCTGGCTACTCGGTGAGTCTCATTACATGCATGATGATGTGGGGTATGTTAATTTTGCAATGTACTGGCAGGAAGCGGGGGGGGGTGCGTACGTATCAATGGCATTCCACATCATACGTTTCTCGTCCACATACAGGTGATGCTGGATATCCACTGAAGAGATGGCTCCTCACACCAGTCCGGAACCCACGGGACCAGCATGAGGAGGACTACAACCATGCCCACTCACGTACCCGTGTAGTCATAGAACAGGCATTCGGCCTACTGAAGGGTCGTTTCCGCTGCCTCAGCAGGTCTGGCGGGGCACTCCTGTACCGCCATGAGAAGGTTGCAAAGATGGTGATGGCATGTGTCATGCTCCACAACATGTGCGTACGTAGAAATGTGCCCATGCCCCCTGACGCAGAACTGCAAGCACCTGATGATGGTCATGATGAGGGTGGGGATGTGGCAGCACCTCATGGAGCCTGCGAGGCACCGGAGGCCCGTGACATTCGTCAGCATCTCATTGATGTATGCTTCTAGCACTCACGCCTGGTGGCTGATACATGGACACGGGACTCGTGGCACTGTGTGTGTCTGGTACATGCACAATATGGACTGTACGCCTATGATGGCCTAGTACACAAAGATCAATGTCCACACATCTCATTGGTTGATCGTGCACTGTTTATGGCATATGTGATATCATGTTAAACACCCTATCGACCCGCCACCCAAGTGAGCCCAACACACCCCCTCCACCCTCCTACCTCCCCCCCGAACACCAGTGTCCAAAGATGCTCATTGTCAGTGGGCTGTCGCTATTGCTTGCCCCCTCTGCGGGTATCAGGGGCACCCCTGCCTGTGGAGCGCAGGTTCCTTCCAGATCTACGTTGGGGGCTGCCCTGGACGGAACTTGCAACGGATGATGTGTCTGCCTGCTCACGTCCATGCATGTCCCTAAGGGTTTGCGAGAGCTCAGTGAGCACGCGGCGCACTGCGGCAAGTTCGGCACATACGTCTTTGGACGTCGCATGCAGTTCCCCCCTCAGGCTCTCGGTGCTTCTCTCCATTTCTACTCTCAGGCTCTCGGTGCTACTCTCCATTTGTGCCCTTAGTGTCTCTGTGCTTCTCTCCATTTCTGCCCTAAGTGTCTCAGTTGATGTTTCTATGCCTGCCTTAGTGCCCCCACATTCATCGGCATGGTCCTTGAGGAGTGTGGCCAGTTGCTGCTGTTGTTCGATCAACTGGTCGAGGGACTGTTGCCTCTGCTGGGCCATGGCCATTTGCGGGGGTGTCGCAGAGGGGCTGTTGTCCTCATGTTGCCTTGCCACAGGGCTTGTGGGGGATGGCCAGTCGTCGTCTTGTGGGTGCCCCTGCGTGGTATCCTCAGGTTGTACGGGATGGGACAGACAGGGGGATTGGGACAGGTCATGGATGGATCTGACTTCGGCATCCCCGTTTTCTGTGTCCGAGCATGCTGCCATCAATGGGGTGTCACCTATGGTGCTGCTGCCACCAGAGGCAGTGCCTTCTGTGGCATCCATTGGGGGGACCTGTGGTGGTGGTGTTGTGGGCATGCTGGCTGCTGGGGTGCCTGTTGATGTTCCCTCCTCTGTGCTGCCACCTGATTTGTGCTGCTGCCGTGTCTTGATGCGTGCAGCTGAGGTGGAGGGTCTCTGGCCGTTGGTCTTGGCCCTCTTTGCAGGTGTGCTGGTAGGGGTGTCCTGTAGCTCGTCGTTTGGATCGGACCCTGTGGTGGAGTAAAGGAGGGCGAGGGTTATTGATGGGTCTGTGGGAATTGGAATGGCATTGTATCACATGCATTGGGGTGGTACCTGAGGGTGATTTGGGTCGGGGCCTTGGAGGTGCTTTGATTTGTGTGTGGAGTGAGGGTGCAGTTGTTTGGCAGCCTGCAGTTAGGGTGTGCCTGCTGCACGTGTAGTGCGTGTTTTAGGGGTTTTTAATTATTTATGTATTTATTGTGGGTTTTAACGTGCGCTATCAGGCCGATGTGTGTGGACGTTCTCCTGGACATGTGTTTCTGTTGCACTATGTGGACGCATGGTACTTCACATGGATGGTCTGTGTGGATTTGGCATTGTTTTATCTGGCCCACCTACCTGATTCTTCGGATGTCTGCACTCCTTTCTCCATCCCTCCGACTCCCTCTATGCTCTCCATTCCGATGGTGGAGGCACATATTTCTTCCCAGGGGGTCAACTTGATGGGTGATTCAGGACCTCCCCCGGTGGCTGTGGCAATGTTGCGGTTGGCAGAGAGTATGCTGCGGACGCGTATCCGCAGGTCGTCCCATCGCTTGCGGCATTGCTGTGGGGTGCGGGGTGCGGTCCCCACCGCACTTACCCGCTGTGCCACCAGGGCCCATATGGCCTTCTTGTTTGCAAGTGCCGTTCTGGTCATTTGCGTGGAGAAGACGACGGCGGCATTCTCCTGGAGGGTCTCTGTTAGCACGGTGAGTTCCTCACGGGAGAAGTGGACCTGCCGCTTGCGGTCGCACGCTTTCTTCGCTGCTTTTCCCATTTTACTTGGTTTCGCTAGGGTGGTTGACGGGTTGGGGTGTGTTTCAGGGTGGTAATTTTAGTGGTTGTGTGGTTTTAGTGTTTTTATAGGTGTACGGCGGGTTGCTTCCCGTTCCGGGCCCATGTTTTAGCTTCCGTTTCCGTATTTTTCCGGTCACCGTACTTTACGGTAGGCGCACACTGCGGTGACCGCTGAGAGGGGTGGCGGTATTGCACCAAGGGCGCCGTACGGCGGCGGTGTGGGCCGTTTTGGGGTCATTTCCGCCATCGCGGACTTTGCACTTCCGCCGTGGCGTGGTGCTCGTGCCCGATGGGTCGGAATGGGCCGCACTTTGCTCCTTCGTGCAATGGCGGAAACGCTATTTACGCTGTGGCGCTCCGGTCAGTCGCTTTCCGCCAGGGTCGTAATGAGGGCCATTGTATCAATGTTATTAGCCCATCCCGGATGCGGCGTCATCATGTCGTAAGAGAAGGATCTCAGCCCTCCTCTCACACTCTGGATTCCGATGAAGAGGTAAGGTGGAGAGAGTCACGGTGCTAGGGGAGGTTTGGGTGGGGGCCCTTTTCAGTGAAATCTTTTCGGTGCTGCTGGGCCTGGGTGTAAGTGGCTGACCATATTATTTCTCCCTCCCGTTCGGGCGGGAGCAATATTATTCGCAGCCACTTGCTAACACCCAGCACCCGCCGTAATAACACAGCCTGCTGCTCGTAGAAGGCCTCTACAAGCAGCAGGCTGCGTTATTACTGCGGGTGCTGGTGTTAGCAAGTGGCTGAGGGGAGAAATTTTATTGCCAGCCACTGTCTAACACCCAGCACCCGCCGTAACATCTTTCCATATTGTGCTGTTTGATGGGTTGTGTATTGACAATATCGACAGATGTTCAAATATTAAAAATGTATAATTCTGAATGGCAACCTGGCACCAAATTCAATTACATAACTTCACAGAAGGTATAAATTACACAGAGCTGGTAGGCGACGTTTGCCACTGCTCTGTAGCAGCAGCCCAGGCAGTACTATTGATTGCAAGTTGAACACTGAATGACATGGTGACTTGATACCCCCCTTGGTCTGAGAGGCGGATGCTGTGTAATGGTGTTACACTCTGCCACTTGCCTTCACTGGTGATTAACCTAAGGGTTGTGCCGGCAAGAGTGCAGGACAGTCTAGTCAAGTAGCTGTCAGGTGAGGTCGGTAGATTGGTCTGAGCACAATCAAAGTAATCACCTACCAGTCCACTGTACAGACAGACTAATGTGTTGCATGGTTTGTCCTGGACCTTGCCTTAAGTCACATTCATTACTTGCCACTGTAAAAAGCAGTAGGGTCTGCCAATGAAATCTGTAGTCGGGTAGGACTGCTTAAAAAGCAGTAGCCTACTGCCTAAATCTGTAGGGTTGGCACTCTATACCCAGCATCCTAGCCGGTCAAGTGGCACAGCGAGTAGAGCGCTTGCTTTGATATCGGTGCAGAGCCTGCTGATGCAGGTTCGAATCCCGGCGGGGTCAAACTCAGCCTTTCATCCTTCCGAGGTCGATAAATGAGCACCACACACCGTGGGTAATAATAAGCAGCGCTCAGATACCTGAGGGTTCGTAGCGCTATATAAACGCGAAATTATTATTATTATTATCCGCAGTAAGCGGCATCAGTCCCGGGTTAAGATGTGTGCCGACGGCCCTCCCACTGCTGATGGTGGAAACAGTCAGGCAGGGTCAGATTGGGGCATACAATTGTCTCGGGCACCAACAAAAAGTGCTCCAAAGTTGCAAATCAATGGGAATTAATTCCTGTGACGCTGCTTGAATATCCCAAGCGGGACGTTTCTGATAAAATGTGATGCAAATTGTACAATATTCAGCAACACTGGTCAAAACTATTAGCCACATAATGAGTCCAGTGACTCATCAAACTGGCAAAAAAGGTTGCTCACTTTTTGACCCAAAAAATTGGCCCACACAAGCAATTGCCCTGTAGGCCAGTCCGAGCAGCCTGCGGTGGTGCATGGAGGTTAGCTGCCAAATTTATCACGCGGCAGGCAGCCAGAGCCAGTAGGAAGCTTTACACTGGCCATAACTTTAATGTGAGCAGTAGGAAGCTTTACACTGGCCATAACTTTAATGTGAGCACTGAAAAGCGCATATTAAAAGCCCCGGAACAATAATTGTGACTTTTCTGCCGTGCTTTGCAGACTGGAAACATGGGGGTAGTTGCTAGACCCCTTCCCCAAGAGGCTCGAGGCCTCTTGTTTGTAAAGGTGAAAGGCCCCAACGCTGTCCCCGATTGCTGGGCTAGATCTTAGCAAGTGGCTGCACTGGCATTTTTCCGGTATGGAGAAATATTATTTTCACTCCATAGCGGGTACTGAGGGGCCCTGTCGATTATCGTGGTGTACCCCGCTTAAAACCCCCAGTCACTCCCCATTCGAGTGAGTGTGCATTGTTGTGGGTAGGTAATGAGTTGCTTTTTGCCCATTTTCTAGGAATTGGTCTGCAGTGTAGAGGAAGATAAGGCAAAGAGGACATTCCCACTGCAACTTGATAACAACGGGCCTGAGAGGTAAGCAAAGCAGCCTAGCCCAACTTTTTATTCTAAAAATATCTTTTTGATGTAGACTATTCAAAGGCCTTTTTTGCAAGCAGGATCATTATTGGTGCAGTTGGCCGTGCTGGAAATAATTTTCTCCTGCCCGTTTGGGTGGGCGAAATATCAATACCAGCCACTTGCTTGCGCTCAGCCCCGCACTAAAAGCACTGCCGGCAGAAAGCCTTCTAAATATTCTTTCAATCAAAATTTTTTTTTTTTTTAAAACTTTTCTTTATTGGCAAAAAGTAGAGACAGGCACATTGCACATTACATCAACAGCTCATAGTACAAATTTCAGGGCTCGGATACCAGTGAAAAGGTTCAACAGCAATACTAAATATCAACAGGAACAGGATACTTACAATAATGACCCCTACAATTCAACTTGCGCGGTCGTTTGTGCGGGTGATGGGGGAGAAGATAGAAGTTCCAAGTCCGCTTTGCTGTTCAGATAACCACAAAACTCTGTCCATATATTTTTGGGGCGGGCTATCACAGGCAGCGTGTTGATATAGTCCTCTTCACACATTTGCACCCAGGTAAGGGCCCTTAACCACATCTCCAGTGAAGGGGGGGAGCGCCGCTTCCAACACTGCAGAATGCATCTTTTAGCCACCATCGCCCCCACATTCAGGAATTTAGCAACACGCCTTGCCTCAGTCCCCTCCCACAGCCCGAACAACAGAGCCAGGGGGTCCGGGCCAATCTGGAACCCCACCATCTCAGAAAGGGCCCCGAGCACTGCTTCCCAGAACGGAAACAACGCCCCGCAAGACCAGAACAAGTGGGCGTGGTCCGCATCAGTGGATCTGCACCTCTGGCAGGGATGAGGTTGGTCCCGTGCAAACCTCCCAACCACATGAGGAGTGTAGTACAGGTGATTAAGTAGCTTGTATTGTTCACATCTTAATCTAGAGTTGAGGGAAACTCTGCGCGTGTGTACACACATTTTTGTCCACATACCATCAGTGATGTCTATCCCCAGCTCCCGGCTCCAAGCACCCCGGATCGCGTAGGGAGGTTCTACAGCCCGTGCCCTCAATATTTTATATAGGGTGGACACTATGCCCCTGCCCCCTGCAGAATTAGCAATGTAACAGATCTCGGGGGACTCAGGGGGCTCGTCCGGGTAACAAGGCCACATGTCTCGAACTGCCGCTCTGAGTCTAAAGTACTGCAGCAACTCAAGTGAGGACTTGCAGTGCCCCGGCCTCCATGTCTGCGGGGTTATGAATTTCCCATCGGGGAATAGATCAGCAAAAGAATGATATCCCAGGTCTAGCCAGTGACGCATAAGGAGCTTATCCTGTGTAGGGGCTAGGCCTGGGAATGACCACAAGGGTAGCCATTTGTAGTACGGGGATTGTCAGACTGGGGTAGCAAACCCTGTCTCCACGCCCTGATGGTGGCGGCCACTGGGTCCGCTGGGGCGTCCGAGTGGTACGAGTGGAAAAGGATCAGGGACATAACGTTTACCTCTCCTGTCGCAAGGATCTCAAGCTTAAAGGATAGTTCCGGGACTTTTTTTTTATTGTCCCTACGGGTCGGCCATGTGTTTGTAAGCATAAATCGGTAGATCGTAGGAAACTTTCCTATGGACCTTACCCGACTTTTCGCCCATTATCGCACTCGAAATCAGCCTCCATTTTGTGATAATCCTATCATTCCGTCGCATCGACCTGGCTCACCTGCCTTTGCGGCACTAAATCAAATCCCCCGCCCCTGAAACAGACTTTATCAAAACATTCATATTCCCCGCCTCTATCCGTGACGTTACTGTGCTGCGAAGGCAAACGCGCCCAGGCGTCTTCTACGCGACTCCACACAGACCCCGGAAATCAACACAGATCAGCTCACAATACAGCGCACCACAATTCGGAATATGAAACTGTACTTTGAAATCAAACCGCAAGATTGTAAATGTGGTAAAGTACATTTATTTGACATCAAATGTTTAGAGAATATTCAGCGATTTGCATTTTTATTTGCTCATGTTCCAAAAAGTTCGTATTGAGGAACGCGATGGTCCTTTGCTGTACACAGGGTCTTAGAGCATCTCACAATACAGCACCACAATTCGGAATGTGAAACCGTGGTTTAAAAGCAAACGGCAAGATTGTACATTTGGCAAAGTACGTTTATTGGACATCAAATGTTTAGAGAATATTCAGCGATTTGCATTTTTCTTTGCTCTCGATCCAAATTAGTTCGTCTTGAGGGAAGCGATGTTCGTGTGCAGTACACAGGGTGTTGGTTTACGATAAAAATAAGCTCTTCTGTCGCACTGATAATCGCATGGCTGTTCCAACAACGAGGCACTAGGCCACCACAACGGTAGGTATGTTGCATCTAACCGTTAGTACCGCGTAAGGGCATACTTGTACTTGGCGATCGTCCCATAAAATGGTCAGGGTGGTAACGTTGTTCACGCGGAGAAGCAACTGGCGGCTGTAGAAGCCGTCCGCCGGTGTCTGGTACTCGTGACACAGACAGTAGTGAATGATGTACCTAAAAACATAAAAAATGAAATTAGTCTCACCATCAGATCCTTATTAAAATTATTCATTTCATAGCGAGGACAGCGCTACTGGGTGTACACAAGTGTTTAAAGGCGTGGCGAGGCATGGAGGGGGGGGAGTGGAGTACAAGGTAAGTAGCATAAAATAATAAATAAATAGGGCCAGCTGGTGGCAAGTGCAAGGTAAGTGCAGAACAAGTGCTGGGAAGGGGGGGCTGTAGGATACTGAGACAGTCCCCCAGTGCAGGGGTTGACAGGGAGGCAGTGCAGGTGGAGAGTGGAAGGGCCCAGGACCGAGGTCGCAGACAGTGGACCAGTTGTAGCAGGGGAGAGGGAGAGAGAAAGCAGAAGCAAAGAGGAAGGTTTTGAGGTGCTTCAGTAAAAGAAGATGGTTCTCCTCCAGATAGTGCGCGGTAGAAAACACTATGCCACATAGAACGAAAAAGTACAACTGAACCCGTCTTTAAAGCCACTGTATAGTAATGAAATTGCGGTATAAACTCATCAAAAGTTACTTACATTATATTTGCATTTTCCATTGTGTCTCTGTGTAGGGCAGACCCGAAACACCACTCCTTCTTTGCCGACGTTACTTCTTCTAATGAACGTGGCTCATCGTTTCGTTTCTGAAATTTTATTCATTATCTTTTCTTAGTCTTTCAGGATGGTCCCGGCCTGTCAAGGTCAAATCACAATAGAACCTTATATTGGGTCGTGGGCCTTTCCGCCACCCGAGCAAAACATCAAAGCAGCTGACCTTCACTTTGAGCGAGCACACATTTCTAGTTAGCTCCAGTTAGTGTAAGGGCATCTTGTCTGCGTGCCTTTTTTTTTATTGTCCCTATGGGTCGGCCATGTGTTTGTAATACGGAAACATTCTATAATTTTTGTAAAAATGATTTATATTACTGTTTGGTTTAATTGCAATGGGCCTGCAACATGAGGAGACTCGAGAGAACAGACAATCGAATTACAATCATTTAAACCGTGATGTGTATTTCTCAATGAGCTCTGCTTTAGGTGGACATGGAACAGAGGCAATGTTGGGTGGCAATGCAGTTGTCCCCTGCATAGGTTCGTTCACCACTCCATGTATGTGCCTATCGAGGACATCTACGATAAGTCTCTCAATAAACTCATATTGCATATCCTCAAACACTGGTTTGATCACCCATTGTTTACTTCTTTTAGTGAAGGCCTTATTGTAGCGAAGCGTCCCTAAAGTTCCGGTCGTCCTACTTTGTTGACGGCCAACATTATGGTTATGTGCCAAGACCGCTAGAAGAGTCCGATTTTTCATGCCTTCCATGCCAAAATGCAATCTTTTGGGCCTGTACTTTAGGCACATATTGTGGAACACCTCCAAATCTCCTGTGTGGCAGAATTCCGTGAGTCCCCTCAAATCTCTTGTTATAGTTTTATCAAATACAATCTTTTCAATGGCCTTGTGAGTGGGTGATGAAGGAATCAACCACTTCTTCTTCCGTGCCTCCTCTGTGGACAAATGGCCATGTTCACATTTGTGGAAATGCTCATTTGTCGACCATCGATGTACGTTGCTACAGTGCAACATTACTGACCGCCATTTTTCCAGTAGAATTTCCAACGACCCTTCACATGTTTTTGAGCTCCACCAAAGATGGTTGCTGATTGACTTGGACCACTGTGAAATACCTTGCATATCTTTTTTTTTTCCTGCAGCCGACAATTTTTTATTGATTGTTTTTGCAAGATGCCATACGTCAAATTGGTGATTTATATTTTTGTACTCTTCTCTCATTGTCTTGGCAATTGAAACGTGTCTGTCCGTGGCTATCAGGTCGATCACCATTCCCCGCGATTGTAGTTCTTGCAATGATGCTACAAAGCCAACTTTCTCCATGGCCACTGAGGATGTACTTTGTGACACCTGCACGACCACCGAACTCACAATTTTCTTACTTTCCATGTCCTGAAAGTGGTAGGTGCAGTACTTGGCTGAAAATCCTGGACTGTCGCATTGTCCATCACCGGCTAGCCTGAAGCGTTTGCCCGCGAATGTACTTTCCATTGACATTTTTTCCATTCTCCAAGCTTCGCTGATGGCTGGAAATAGATAATCGGTTTGGTATTTGTAGAACTGACTTTTCGCAATGAAATGGATTCCCACAAACTGAAAGAAATACTGTAACTTTTTAAAACTTGAACCACTAAAAAGTGCGGCCGCTGCACAAAGTAGATTGCCTGCTGGCAGTTGCCCCAGCATGGGTTGTGCAGACCATGCGAACGGATGATATTGTGTACAGGTGGCATGTATTTTAAGGTTAGTGCCTCGAATTGCACGAGTCACATTAATCAATGGCTCCCCACATACTTCCCCACCAACCCAATGCCCACATTTCATCATCATAATAATATCCATCAAACAGCTATCGAATACAATGAATTTGGCCTCTTTCCTTATACTGTCACTCTGCATCCCAGCTGGTTCGGCCTGTAACGTTGAGGACATGTCACTCGCATGAAAGGTACAATCTCTGATATCGTCTTCCGCTATGCTGAGTGATATTGATGGTGTTTCATTGTCGTCCACTTCATTCTCTTCCATTGCAACATCTGTTCCTTGTCCGGAGATGGGAGAAAAAAACAATGTCTTCAACTTTCGCGTGCTCTTATTTTTTGCGGGTGTGGATTCTGTGAATTGATCTACGACTGCATCCAAACTACCAGGAGGACATTCACTATCAATGGCTGGTGGTGGTATAGCTCCGTTGTCAATCACTTCATATTCTTCCCATTGGCACGATGCATCTCCAGTCTCAAGTCCCTGCCAAAAGGTTTGACAAGCAACATCTCTCGTTCGCTTCACTGTCTGTGTAGATCTAGTTCTTACACCCACTCGCAACTAGAGGACAGATTAGAAAAGGGATGTTAAGTTTAAACACAACTTACAGTATTGAACTATTGACAGTGAAAGACAACATAATATAGTGAACAGGACACTAACCTTCTTTTGCTTTCTTTTCTTTGAAACTTTCTTTCCTCGAACTTCAACATCTGGACGCTGTTGCTCCGACTCGTGTGTGCATGTCTCCACTTCCTCTCGCGCTGCAACGACTATACTTTCATGATAAGCACATCCATCACTCACTGAGGCTCCATCGACTCGCTGAAACATAGAACTTTCATTAGTATGTATAATAATATTGAAAACACAAAATGTACTTGGGGACCAATACCCATACGTACATCTCAATAGCAAAACACGAATGAACGCATTGTGTAGAACATTCAAACGACAATAGTTCACGCATTGTTGATCTAGTTAGATTGAACTGTCAAGATCCATACCTCGGGCTCCGCATAGACTTCCATTGATGATATTATTGAAGATGACGCTTCAGCAACTCCCTGAAACACAGTAATTGCATTAGTATGGTTTTCTATTTTGTTTAAAAGAACATAAACTTTCTGCAGGCGTCAACGGCTCATCTAAATAGACCTGCACAAATGATCAGTTGTCTAAAATAAATAATGGATATCTAAATATGATTCGATTTGCTCCATCGTTGGAAGTGTCACCACCCAGAGATCTGCATCAACTACTAGGGGTGATGTTCTTGTTGAAGAAGCTCCGTCAGCTCCCTGAAACATAGTACTTGCGTTAATAAAGAAGGAAGTATAGCGGATGTAATCACGTCATTTGATCTCGCATGATTGATCTGTCAGTATCCATACCTCGAAATGCATAAGAACATCAAGGGACGCTGTAACTGCGGTGCACACTTCTGCAAGCTGTTGCGCCGACCCGTAACTGCATGCTCCCCCTTCCTCTTGGACTAATGCTCCATCGACTCCCTGAAACATAGGACTTTCATTAGTAATGAACACAATATTGAAAAAAGAAGACACATAGGAGGGCGACGACAGAAGGACATACCAATGGCTAAAAACGAAAGAAACATTGTGTGTAACAATCACGCTACAAGAATGCAAGATCTGATGATCTCCATCGATGGAACTGTCCGGAAACGTACCTCGAGCATCTGAGTGACATCTACGGTTGTCGTCAATGCGTTGGACTCCTCAGCATCTCCCTGAAAGACAGTACTTGCATTATTTTGGATAACAATAATTATAACTGAAAACAAAGACTAGAGGACGAGTACTGTGGTGTACCATTAGGTAAAATAATTACACGATCAATTAAAACTATTGATTTACATGCCTAAAACAAGTCAGTGTCAGAATAGCTAAGTAAGATTACCCGATAGGCGCTTGAAGTGGCTGATGACTGCAATAACGACACGGATGGAGAATCTTCAGCCTTCATATTGAGTGGATACATAAATGGGGAAATTATTGTTAGCTAATGCTACACACTACCGCAATGCCGAGAGATAGATACGTAAACTTGACTCACCAGTGGAGGGATGTGGACGAATAGAGTGGGAATAGCGGTTGAGAGCAATTTTCGCCTCGCTCGCGGTGTTTTCGTCCTTATTAGCAATGATGTGGAGTACATGTCTGGGCTAAAGTGCCTGCTGCAGATGCGGTATCGATCACCCCTCTTGTCCGCAAAGACTTCTAGGACTCTACTTTCTATCTCAGAGGCTGGATATCCGCAATATCGGACCCATTCTCTTATCTGATCTATTGTCTTAGGGAAAACATGCATTATAGTACCTTCAGATTTGTTATGGGTCTTCGAAGGGCAACCGCCAATGGAACAGGCAGGCATTATGGAAAGTTCTGAAAAGTAAAGATCAACAATTCTCTATGAATACCAATGTGTTAAAACATTAAATGACACATAAAAGGTTCAATGCAAGGTCCGTTTTGGTTCTTGGAACTATACATGTTATTCACATGCGGATAAGTATTTCAATAACTTTCAAAAAATAGAAAAAGTAATTTGACTAAACTCAGAACATGTGACTAGTTCCTTGCATGTACTGTCGTGAACGAAAAGAAAACATGGATGCAATTTGATGACTACTAGCAAATAGATATAAATTAAAAAATTGGACGCAAAATGATTATGGTACATGGACTTACCTTGACGAACAAACAGTTAGATGCAGGGATCAGAGTAGTTTCTTGTCGTAGAACAGGGAGCAGTTCACAGGTTGCAAACTGACGAGTTTGCTCAAAGTGGTCACGGAAGTTCACAGAGACGAAGAGCAGATAACCAGCACCTTCACGGGTTGACTAGCAAAGCGCAAAGAAGTTCTCATTAGAAATATGAAGTGGGTTATAAAGAATTCGAAACAGGGGTGTGTTTGTGAATGAATGACGTGTATATGTCGTGGCATTATGCGGTCTGCAGGGGGCCGTCCAGCGTGAGGGGGGATGCTTGGCAGGAGACACGGGGTCTGGAGGTAGACATGGGAACAACAACCCATGCTCTATAGACCACTTTGAAGTGTACATGGTCTTTGGCACCTCTTGGCCTTTATCGCTCCCTGACAGCTCCACTTGCCAGCACAAGTACCCCGGTGCGAACTGCCTTTGATAGGGCGGGGGGTGGATCGGGGCGGTGGTCGTGCAGACAAGACACAGGAAGACTCGTGAATGGAGACACACTTATGTGGATTGCAGGGGGCCGTCCAGCGTGAGGGGGGATGCTTGGCAGGAGACACGGGGTCTGGAGGTAGACATGGGAACGACAACCCATGCTCTATAGACCACTTTGAAGTGTACATGGTCTTTGGCACCTCTTGGCCTTTATCGCTCCCTGACAGCTCCACTTGCCAGCACAAGTACCCCGGTGCGAACTGCCTTTGATAGGGCGGGGGGTGGATCGGGGCGGTGGTCGTGCAGACAAGACACAGGAAGACTCGTGAATGGAGACACACTTATGTGGATTGCAGGGGGCCGTCCAGCGTGAGGGGGGATGCTTGGCAGGAGACACGGGGTCTGGAGGTAGACATGGGAACAACAACCCATGCTCTATAGACCACTTTGAAGTGTACATGGTCTTTGGCACCTCTTGGCCTTTATCGCTCCCTGACAGCTCCACTTGCCAGCACAAGTACCCCGGTGCGAACTGCCTTTGATAGGGCGGGGGGTGGATCGGGGCGGTGGTCGTGCAGACAAGACACAGGAAGACTCGTGAATGGAGACACACTTATGTGGATTGCAGGGGGCCGTCCAGCGTGAGGGGGGATGCTTGGCAGGAGACACGGGGTCTGGAGGTAGACATGGGAACAACAACCCATGCTCTATAGACCACTTTGAAGTGTACATGGTCTTTGGCACCTCTTGGCCTTTATCGCTCCCTGACAGCTCCACTTGCCAGCACAAGTACCCCGGTGCGAACTGCCTTTGATAGGGCGGGGGGTGGATCGGGGCGGTGGTCGTGCAGACAAGACCCGTTTGCC
The DNA here is from genome assembly GCF_040938575.1 of Ambystoma mexicanum. NCBI lineage: Eukaryota > Metazoa > Chordata > Amphibia > Caudata > Ambystomatidae > Ambystoma > Ambystoma mexicanum. Next base: position 1,340,167,255 of record NC_090921.1, on the reverse strand, counting down.
GCAGGGCCTCACCAAGGAGAGGCCATCTAACTGAATGTAAGAGGATGGCTGCAGGATCTACTACATGGAATGCAGGGGGGTGAGTTTATAAATACCTCACCCTCCCAGGAGAATATACACTAGATTCATTTAAAAAATCAAAACAACCATTGTTAAAATATATGTTGGGCTTTATTTTAGATTTTAATTAAACATAAATAATAAACATTACACATTGTAAAGTTGAGGTTGCAGCACATCGAGGGAAAATCCGCGGTATTGTCCACTGTCACTGGGGAAATGTTGTCTAATGGCAAGTACCGCACAGGCAGGTATTACTCTCCGAACGCGGTGTCCGAGCCTCCCGTGAAGCCACCAAGTGAAGCAACGATAGGCCACCAGCCTGTACCACCTGTGAAAAAAAAAGATGCAAACTGTATTAAACTGACCAAACTTTCTTATCAATGTCGATTCAGGTAACACATGTCATTTTTCTTAGAAAAAAATTATATCTAGAAAATGCACTATATGGAACAAATTTACATGCGTTCGAATGATATGTAAATGTAATTTTATATGTGGGAGACGACCATGAAATAGTGGTGGCATCACTGACATCACAAACAGAGTATACTTACTCGTTACTCGGATTACGCGGACGAACAGTGCCGCGAAGTTCGTGCATAAGCACCATCATCATCCTCAACACGGTCCGTGAGAGGCAGGCTTCCCTGAACTCTGGCAGCTCGGTGATGCATTGCGGACTTTGCTCGCCTTCCTGCAGACTTTGCTCGCTTTCCGAAATGTAGGCCAAGCACCCGGAATTTTCACGGCAGCAGCAGTTCTCCTCCTCAGTTGGCATTAGCTCGCACCGATTGCACGTGCACCAGGTGGAGACGCCGTCCATGCGACATGGTCCAGGCTCTTCATCCGTTGACTGGTCCTCCCAACTGCCGTCCGAATCCCCATCGTTTTCGCGTGCTTGACTTTCCAGTAGTTCTTCCTCGGTGTACTCGGGCTCGTACATATACGGCATTATTGTGGCCATTGTGCGGTAAAGATAGTAAAATAATTTACAGAGATGGTACAGGTGTTCACACGGGCTACAAGCGGCGAAGGTAGCTGACCAGAGCACTGAAACGAGTCACAGAATACTCAAAGTAACACAGAGAGAGGAATGGAATCGAAAATCTGCTGCTGTGTGTTGTGAAACGGTCTGTTTATACTTATTGGGGAAAGAGGCGTCCTGCCATTTCCATGGCAACACGTCAATAGCTGAGGCGCAGCGATTGTTGACACGAGACGTGCTTGAAATGGGCAGTACGCGTCTGCTGATGTCAGGCTCAGGGGCGGGGGATTTGATTTAGTGCCGCAAAGGCAGGTGAGCCAGGTCGATGCGGCGGAATGATAGGATTATCACAAAATGGAGGCTGATTTCGAGTGCGATAATGGGCGAAAAGTCGGGTAAGGTCCATAGGAAAGTTTCCTACGATCTACCGATTTATGCTTACAAACACATGGCCGACCCGTAGGGACAATAAAAAAAAAGTCCCGGAACTCTCCTTTAACATGCGGGGGAGGGTCCTGGTATTGGTACCAGTGTGTAGCGTGCTGAGCTTGTGCAGCTATCCAGTACAGGGCAATGTCCGGTGCATTGAAGCCCCCTTTCTCATAGGGCAGTGTCATGTGCTGCCACTTCCTGCGCACTGCGCCAGAATGCCATAGAAAGCGGGCAAACCCCGCATGCAGGTCAGTAAAGTATCGTTTCCCGGGCCAGAGTGGGACATTAGCAAATATGTAAAGGAGTTTTGGGACCAAGATCATTTTGATTAGCGAAAGTCTCCCTGATAGTGAGAGGGGGAGGTTACACCACCTCTTCATTCTGGCCTCGGCATATTGTGCAATAGCCTCGTAGTTATCGGTCAGCAAGGAGGATTTCGAGAGGGACACCTGGACCCCTAGGTACTTGATGTCCCCAGGAGCCCATTTGAGCGGGAATTCGCACCCAGGTTGGGGAGTTGCGGGTGTGAGGGGGAAGATTTCTGACTTGGAATAATTTATGGTGAAGCCCGAGAATGTACCAATTTTGATTTTATCACGAATGATCGGGGCAAGATGAGCCGAGGGGTCGCTGATGTATAGAAGTACATCATCCGCATAGAGTGATATAATCTCAGGGGTGTCCCATTGCCGTATCCCCTTACGTGTGTGATTATCCCGTATGCTATCCGCCATGGGCTCAATAGCCATCGTAAACAGCAAAGGAGAAAAAGGACATCCCTGACGCGTCCCTCTGTGGAGGGTGAATGAAGCTGACAGATGAGAGTTAACCAGGACTTTGGCCACAGGGTTGGTATATAGCAGTTTGATGTAGGACAGCATGTTTGGGCCGATTCCCATCTTCTCAAGCACTGCCCATAGGTATTGCCATGAAACCATGTCGAACGCCTTCTGGGCATCCAGTGTCACAGCAACCGCGTTGGCATTGGGATCGATTCTAGAGATGACGTTAAACAGTCGCCGAATATTTAGCGCAGTGCAGCGGGCGGGAACAAAAACACTCTGATCCGGGTGAATCAAATATTTCATGATGGGGAGGAACCTGTTTGCTATAATCTTGGCGAATATTTTGGTGTCGGTGTTCATGAGAGACAGAGGTCTGTAGGAGCCGCATTCATCAAGAGGCTTACCCGGCTTGGGGAGCACAGTGATGACAGCCTCACGCAGAGACTGAGGGAGGGTAGCGTGGCGTAGCGACTCATCCCTTACCTCGTACAGGCGTGGGGCCAGCAGGGCAACATGCTCTTGATAGAATTCGGCGGTTAGGCCGTCTGGACCGGGAGCTTTCCTCTTAGGGAGGGAAGATATGACCGCAGTGATTTCATCCAGGGTGAAGGGCGTGTCTAATTGCTCTTTAGTAGCACTGGATATAAGGGACATAGGTATGCGATCAAGAAGCATGTCCAGATCTTGTTGGCTGTGCTCTCGCTGCTGAGCGTAGAGGGTTACATAGAAGTCTGCAAAGGTCTCAAGAATGGGTTGGTCAGACCAATGCCAGACTCCATCCTTGTCGATAATACTATCTATTCGGGCTCTACCCCCCTCGATCCGGGCTAGGCGGGCCAAGGTGCGACCCGGCCTCTCGCCCTCGCCATACTGCCGAGCCGCAGCGGGTCGGGTAAAGTATCTTATCTCGCTGAGGGCAAGGGACTCAAATGTGTCTAGTTCAGATCGTATTTATGCTAACTTGGGTGGGGAAGGGGCAGAAGCGTACTCGCGCTCCAATTCCTTGAGCCTGGACTCGGAGCGACGCAAGGAGTTCCTAATGTCTTTCAGGAACCCCGCCTCCCTGGAGATACACATGCCCCTGATGTAGACCTTGAATGCCTCCCATCTAACCCCATCTGTTGTGTCGTGTCGTTTGTTGTTATCAAAAAACGAGGTGATATCTGCAAGGATGTCGGCCCTAAAGACAATGTTGTGTAACGCCGCCGATTTAAACCGCCAGTTGGAGCGATAGGGGAGAGGAGGGTGCAGAGCTATATCCAATGTGATCGGGGAATGGTCAGAGAGGGTGCGCGGCAGTATCTGCGAGTCAAGGGTTTTGCCAATGAGTCCAGCTGAAAGAAGGAAGAGGTCAATCCTGGAATGGCTGTCGTGCACCGAAGAGTAGAATGTAAACTCTTTAGTCAGCGGGTGGAGCGCTCTCCAGGCATCAACCAGACCAGCAGGGACCATGTGGGCGTGGAGGCGGCGGGCGGCTCTGGACATCACCCTGGGAGCGGCTCCTGATCTTTCCAGCTCGGGGTCTAGTATTAGATTCATCCCCCCCCCAAATAATCGGGATCCCAACATATCTTTGGAGTATGTTGTCGATGTGATCAAAGAAATCAGGTGTATCAATGCTCGGGGCATACGTGTTAACCACAAGGCATTCTGTGTTGGCAAGTAGACAATGGAGGATTACGTACCTTCCCTCGTGGTCTATGTGACTGGTGCGAAGAGAAAACTCCACGGACTTGTGAATTAAGGTGAGGACACCCCTGGACTGAGAGAAGTAAACTGTGTAATATTTGTTGGACCCCATGTCGGAGCAAGAGAGGACGAGAGGTGTGCAAGGGCATGGGTTTCTTGCAAGCGGAGTATTTGGACCCCGTGCCTCTGGGCATAAGAAGTGACCCTGCGGGCCTTCGTGAAGTTGCTGAGCCCTCTGATGTTCCAGGACATTAACCTAATAGCCATTCTGTGGTTCTCAGGGGGGATTCCAGCAGCGTGTAACATTATTTGTTGAACCTGCATTGGCTATCAATGCAATGGCACGCTGATTCGTGCCCAGAGTCACCACTACCTTGCCATTTTTGTTATAACATCCCACAACTGTACCCCCCACCTCCCTCACTGGCCCCCAAAACACAGCAGTGTGCAACAACCCACCCGAAGACCAGGTGCATGCGTGCCAAACCCAACAGTGCAACGCTCGCCAATACACCCAACTGGGGCGCATCAAGTGATCACAACAAGCCAAACGCGGCATTGCAATTGCAGCGGGGGTCGCTGCTGCCGTGAGCCTGTCTTAGATGAGTGAATGGTGCGGTACACCATGGATCGTACAGCGGTATCACATATTAGGTTTCAAGGAGGCATTACAACAAGTTAAACCTAGTAATGGATATACAAGATAAATGATTCACAAAATAGCAAGGAAATGCACATGACAAACACGCCAGTGGCGCAGAGGGAGGCGCATACACCGGAGTCCGGGCAGGCCACCTCAGCCCTCCTCCAGCTGAATATCCACCGGACCAGGGAGCGGTATGTGAGCTTCAATGAATTTAACCGCCTCATCCGGGACCGTGATGAAATATAGCTTATTGCGATGGGTGAGCTTCAGTCTTGCAGGGAACAGCATGGCATATTCCACTTTCCTTTCCCTAAGCAGCTTTTTCACACCGTTGAACTGCCTGCGTTCCATTTGAACATTGACGGAGAAATCAGGAAAGATACGGATAGTCTGGGACTCCAGTTTCAGCTCACCCCTCTCACAGGCCAAGCGCAGAATGTGATCCCTGTCCCTGAAGCTGAGAAACTTAGCAATAATTGGCCTGGGAAAGTCACCCGGCTTGGGGTGGGGGGCCAGCGCCCAATGGGCGCGTTCAATCGTGAAAATAGGGAGAGTTGAGGGTTACCCAATAGGTCTCTCAGGAGATTTTCAACAGCTTGTTCCATTTTGCCTCTGAGGGCCGACTCCGGGACCCCTACAATGCGGATGTTGTTTCGGCGGGATCTGGACTCTAAGTCATCGCACTTCGCCTTGACCTGCTTCATATCGCGCACCAGGTCTGAGACCGTGTTTTGGAGCACGTGGACCTCGTCTTCATTGGTCCCGATCCTGGTCTCGGCCTCAACCAGCCTGGCGCCATGCTGATCAAGTTTGGTACGGAGCGAGGCAACGCTAGCGTTAATGTCATCTAATTTTTCGTGGAATGACGTGAAGTTCTTTGCCATAGTTTCCATCAATGTAGTAAGGTCTGGCTGAGGGGAACATTAGGGTGCAACCGGATCGTCCTGAGGTGAGGGATCCCCCCCCTGCTCCCGCCTAGGGAATGTCTTGGCATATTTGTCCATTGCCCCCGCTTTGTTAACCCCGCGCTGCCTATTGGACATGTTGGGGACACGCTGAGACCTGGGGGGAGGTCTAGTAGAATGTATGCGCCGACCCAACCAGGACCGACCACTGTAAAGGAGCTAGGGTGCGATCCACACCAGACAGGTGCGTTCCAGGGCGTGGGTACCCCAGTGCAAGGGAGGACAGAGCGACAGGTGGTCTCAGGTGGCAGCGTGTACTGATGGAAGTAATGACAAGCAGTAATGTCAAGCAGATAGCAGCGCAGTTAGAAGACGGTCAACAAATGCGAGGTGTTGGCGTGTGGGTGAACAGTTCGTGGATCAGTCCAGGTGCCACAGGCCGCACCTCAATAAGGGAACAGCACCACAAGGACCAAAGGGGGCAGCGTAGCCCTGCCGGGGTTAAACACTTTGTCCAAGGCAGCAAAAGTGAGTATGGGGGCACCCATGCCCTGTGGAGCGGAGTGCGCACAGCCCCTGGGGACCTCAGCATGAAAATGGACCGGTACACCGCACTCCCAGTCCCCAGCTCCTCACCTGAAGTACCAAGGTCCACGGGGGATGTAGGGGGTAGAGGGAACGATACATCACAGCGGATGGGTAACCCCTAAACCATGGAACTGGGGAACAACAATGTAACACAAGAAAATCCCAAAGGGGAAAAAAGGAGTTCACATGGAAGAGTACTGTATTAGTTTGAGTACTCAGTTATGGAGAATAGAGGCGAAAAAGAGAAGGAAGCCCAGTCATAAATATTCACATTTTCAATAGAAATGTATTGCCATTATAAAATTGCATAATAAACAAACATCAAAACCACAATAAAATAGATGAATTAAATTTTAGTATAATCTACTTATCAAATCTAATACTTTAAACCATTCAATCGCAATTTAATTGCCACAATTCATAACCTCGTATAACTCGAGGTAAAATATCACTATCTCATTTTAGAATTTCATTCAAATAGTGGAAATGCTGTAGAAAAAGCGAATAGTTAACAATTGGATAAGGTACTAAATACAACCAAGTGCTAAGTACCAAGTTGTTAACAAAGGAATAAGGTACTGGAAGCAAAAAAGTGCTAGGTGCCTACTGTGCATACATGATCTTCAATACTATGCATACATGATCTTCAAATATCATAACAGTTTCGGCGAAATCAACCTATCTGGCTCAGTTAAACGAGCCAGTATTCGCCTTCTTCAGGGCGCACTAAATATTGCCAATATAAACCTGGAACATACTAATGCTTAAATTTGTGTCTATCATTCAGTAGTTCTCACAGGTAAACCTTTGTGCAATTCATGAGGGCTTGGTTGTAGATCTAGAAGTCTGTTAGAGACGTTGACCCTAAGTTGGTCCAAATGTGGTGCCGAAAAAATGTGTTAATTTCGATCCGCCACCCAAGCAGGACTGATGATGCAAATGAATTTACATCTTAAAATTTTGGATAATTCAAACTATGGTCATAACCGCAATAGACTCAATTGTGGTGAATGTTCCAAATCCAAGATTCTTGGACGGTGTGGGGTCAAGCCGGAAGGAGAGGCCAAAAAATACAGGACCATAGGTTCCTCGGTCCCCGGAAGTGCTGCCTTCTCCTGCTCCGCAGACTCGGGGCTCCTCCTCGCCGCTGCTGCTTCCCGCCTTCCCAGATCCAGGGGGTTCAGGGGGTTCAGGGGGTTCAGGCTCGCAGAGGCGCTGCACATCCGCCCACTCTCCTCCAGCCCTGAGAACGCTCCCGTGCACCACAACCCGGAAGTCTCTCTCCTGCGCATGCTCAGTACTCAGCATGCGCAGGAGAGAGACTTCCGGGTTGTGTGTAAATTCATTTGCATCATCAGTCCTGCTTGGGTGGCGGATCGAAATTAACACATTTTTTCGGCACCACATTTGGACCAACTTAGGGTCAACGTCTCTAACAGACTTCTAGATCTACAACCAAGCCCTCATGAATTGCACAAAGGTTTACCTGTGAGAACTACTGAATGATAGACACAAATTTAAGCATTAGTATGTTCCAGGTTTATATTGGCAATATTTAGTGCGCCCTGAAGAAGGCGAATACTGGCTCGTTTAACTGAGCCAGATAGGTTGATTTCGCCGAAACTGTTATGATATTTGAAGATCATGTATGCATAGTATTGAAGATCATGTATGCACAGTAGGCACCTAGCACTTTTTTGCTTCCAGTACCTTATTCCTTTGTTAACAACTTGGTACTTAGCACTTGGTTGCATTTAGTACCTTATCCAATTGTTAACTATTCGCTTTTTCTACAGCATTTCCACTATTTGAATGAAATTCTAAAATGAGATAGTGATATTTTACCTCGAGTTATACGAGGTTATGAATTGTGGCAATTAAATTGCGATTGAATGGTTTAAAGTATTAGATTTGATAAGTAGATTATACTAAAATTTAATTCATCTATTTTATTGTGGTTTTGATGTTTGTTTATTATGCAATTTTATAATGGCAATAAATTTCTATTGAAAATGTGAATATTTATGACTGGGCTTCCTTCTCTTTTTCGCCTCTATTCTCCATAACTGAGTACTCAAACTAATACAGTACTCTTCCATGTGAACTCCTTTTTTCCCCTTTGGGATTTTCTTGTGGTAGAGGGAACGATGTCAGGCCCCCATCCAGGAGCGGGAGCTGGCCCACGAGGCAGCAGCAGGAGACCAGGCCATCACGAGGGAATCCAGAGGACGAGATCAGCACAGAATGCTCGCCACGGGGGAGCTCCAGCAACCCCCGCAGAGCTGTAGAACGAATCCGGCCGCCGCCAGTGGGAGGAAGCGCCACTCCAGCGGCGCGCAAAGGCCCAGCCCGGGTGGGCCGGGAAGATGAAAGATATGTCCGCCGCCACCAGCGTCGGCCCACCATGCAGCTGGGCGGAGACTCAAGGTAGGCGTCCAGAGCGGGGGCCCGAAGGCCACAGCGGAGCAGCTGAGGCGCTCCGAAATCAGGATCTTCTTTGCGGCGGGGCCGCTCCGGAGGCCCCGCGGTGCAGCGGAAATCAGGCCGCAAGCTGCAGGAATCGACGCCACCGCCTCTGTCCCTCCCAGGGACCGGCGGATAAGGGAGCCGAACGGGCCGCCGCCAGCACCCAGCCTCAGGAAGAGCGGGGGGACGGAGAAGGGGACGCAGCGGAGCGTGAGGGCCCGACCCAGAAGCGGGACAGGCAGGGAGGCGGCGCGATCCGCCACACCAGCCCGCAGCACAGCAAGGCGAGGGAGCCAGGCACCCCGCCCAGGTCCGAAAGCCGTCTCCCCTGAGACACAGGGGGGTCGGAGCCGCAGCTGGAGAACGCGGCCCCGAAGGCCTCAGTTGTCGGGCGCCGAACACAGGGTTAAATCAGTCCCGGAGCCGCGGATTTCAGGCAGACACGGATCAAAGTGTCGCAGAGTCCATAAGCTGTGTAATGATCACGGTCACAGCCTCCGATGGAGCAGGGAACCGCTGATTAAGGCGGATATAAAGCAAACAGGGCACGGAGCAAGCGAGCTAGGCAGCCATCTTGCAGGCTGCTCAACAGCGCCCCCTCAATCACAATTTAAAGAATATTAGAATGCTTTCTGAGCAGGCTGTGTTAAAATTGCAGGGCTGTGTGTATTTGGTGGGAAAAATATTTGTCCCAGAGCCCTTTGCTAGCACGCAGCTCTGCACTGATAAAGCCTGCAGAAGGCTAAATCATTTGTTCTTTATGTCAGCAGCAACTACAACGTGCAATAATAGAGTTGTGATCATCATGTTAGCACTTGAATCAGAATAGTGCTTGGAAGCAAGAGGAAACGGGAGACCATTAAACATTAAAGCTAACTGTTAATGTGTAAATAAGTTAGATACCTTAAACACCACTTTTTCTCCAGAAAGTGACTCAAAGCTAATTATATTTAAAGCTGAGTTCATCCATGCGATCAAACATGGTTTTGCATTCTGAGATGTGTAGTCTTCGGTTCAGGTTGGTGCAAATACTCCAAGAAGGTTGCTTTGGGTGTACTAATTAATTGATGTGCAACACTGACTGCATGACCCAGCCACACATCCTTGAACTGAAAAATGTTTTTGGCGCTTTGTTTGGCCATTCATGCAGCAAACCTTTACATTTTATAGACAATGCACTGATGTTATACTTCTGAGGTACATAGAAATCATTTCTGCATTCTTGCTAATTCTATATCTTGGGGTACAACTAATTCTGGTGAAATTAATATTGGCACAAAATTGCTAATAAAAATAAAATTTGCTATTAAAAAAAATTTATTAGCTATCAATTTTTTAAAACTAATTTATGCCTTGTTCATTAATGCTATGGACCTATATTACACATTTCGTCAGATCTTTACCTGGTTTCCAGAACACCACCACTTTCGCTTTTGCCATAGTCGGTGTAACCCCCTTACCACCTCTCCCCCCCCATTTGCCACTATCATATTAAATAATTCTGCCAATTTAGGGAACAGTTCTTTTGCACATTTTATTTTAAAAAATCTGCTGTGAACCCATCCGGTCCCGGCGCTTTATTCAATGGCAATGCTTTTATTGCAGTCACTACCTCCTCCTCCTCCTTAATGTCCCCTTCTAATTCTTCCCACTCCCCTACCGTTATTCAAGCCTAAGACGTTAAAGGACCGTTCCACAAACCGCTGGGCCCACAATGCCAGGCAACTTGAGGCCATGGAAGTAGAGGGAGCCTTCAGTGATGGCAGTGACGCCGTACTTTCAGACGGCAAGGGCATGGGAGTAACTTTGGCTACTCAAGTGCAGGCCCCTGACCACGTAGGACAGGCCGGCGTCCATGTTGTGGGGACTACACCCGGCGGCGGCAGCGCTATAAAAACACACACCACCAAACACAAAAGCCCCAGTCGCCATTCGACAGATGAGTCGAATACTCGACAACTTTCGACACCCCGTGAACGGTCCATGGAGTCCCGGTCCTCTGGGCAATCTCGTTCAAGATCGCCACACGACAGGGTTCAGAAGTCGAAAGACGGCAAGGGTGTCGCACAAAAAACTCCTTCCGAAGGTCATTCGTCCGCAGATGAAGCCTCGGCTCCCGCACCCGAAGTTCGACGTTCATCGTCAGGCCCCAAAAAATCTGTTAAACACTCCTCTGGGCCCCAGGGTGGCAAAAAACATCATAAAAAATCCTCTTAAACCCCTCATAGGGACAAGAGTCCTACTAGGGACAGGTCATCGCAAAAGGGAATATTGTCCAAACCCATAGAGAAACCTAAGGACTCTAGGCCAAAGATTATACCTCCCACTAATGAGGATATGGGTACTTCCACTCAACCCATTGTAATCCCAAGTTCAAAGAAATGGTCTTCGCAAGATATTGATAGGGTTATGCGAAGAATAACCTTTATGAGAAATTTTTTAGAAAAAAATCCAGATTACCTTCAAAGTTTTCAATCCACTCCTCCCACCTCAGCCCCTTCCAGCTCTCAAGCCTCTGCCTCTCTACCCCCTGCTAAGAGGTTTCGTTCTGATATCCCCGTACAAAGCAAGGTTATAGATTTATATGACCCTGAGATAGATGCAGAAGACCAAGAGGATCTTTCATTTGTGGAAACATCTGACCCTCAACTTATCGAAGAGGATACATATGAACTTTACTATGGGGATGAAGAGGACCCAGACGCAGACCAGGAGGCGAACATGTACTCCATATATTCTCCTATTAATCTGGACTCCCCAGTCATAGATTCCCCTGTCGACAATCAACCCCTCCTCAATGAAGTCTTAACCAAAGCGGCAGAACACTTCCATATTGACAGACAGGAGGTACAGGAAGACAGACTTTGCTGAACAACTATTGGGGGGACAAAGGGACAGTAGGTCAGTCAACCTCACTGCTAAAGTCGGTGCAACGCAGAATTCAACCTTCCGTAGAAGCACCCAATCTCACACGGGCCGTTAACCCGCGTGTGGAAAAACTGTTCAGGCCTGCACCTTCACACCCCTTATAAATAAGGGGCCAATTAAAACGAGACTCATTGGTTGTTACCACCACAAGGAAAAGAGCAGGCACACCCCTTGCTTCCTCCGAGGCACCACCGGATAAGGAAAGCAAGAACATATATGCAATGGGCAGAAAGGTTGCCTCTTTTGCGGCCTACCAAACCAGAATAGCCAAGAATGCTACACTTTTGGCAAGTTATAACTGCCATAAGTGGGAGGAGGTTTCTGCGTTACTTTCTTCCACTCCAGAGCCACTTAAATCACAACTAGCTCAAGTGGCAGCAGACGGAAGGGCTGTATCTACTTGTCTCCAAGTCAAATTTCGATGCAGCTGACAATGCCGGGAGAGTAATTGCAGAGGGGACTATTATAAAGAGGCAATCATGGCTTCGACAGTCAGGGTTCAGGCCAGAAACACAAGCCACCCTAATAAATATGCCAGTGGAACCTAATGTGCTCTTCGGCAAGGCTGTAGAAGACGCTCTTAAGACAGCAAAGGATGAGTATGGTACTCTAAAATCTTTAGGTCAGCTCACAAACAAGCCTACGGGTCAAAGAGGTAACAGTAATTTTCACTGTTTTCGGGGCCAAAATTCAGCGGATCTGGCTACAATCGAGGCCAAGGTTCCTATGGCAACAATCAAGGACAAGCCTTCCAAGGCTATCCACGAGGACAATGCAGAGGATGTGGTAATCGGGGCAGAGACCCAGCTTGAGGTGACACCCCACCACAGAGCAAGTGACATTCCGTTCCAGGTACCCTCCCATGCATCTCTAGTAGGACGACGCATTTCCAACTTCACCCACGCATGGGAGGGTATTGCCTCAGACAGATGGGTGCTGACATCGGTAGTAGGGGGCTACTGCATAGAACTACTTCAACGTCCTCGCGACCACCCCCCAAGACAGAGTCCACTCAGAGGAACATCAGCGGATCCTTCTAGAAGAAATAACAGCGCTTCTATTAAAGGACGCCATAGAAGTGGTCGCAGTCAACCAGGTAAACGGGGGTATTTATTCAACTTACTTCCTTGTGCCAAAAAAAGATCTAACAACGCGCCCTGTATTAGATTTGCGCCCTGCAAACAAGTATGTCAAGCCACACCACATGACTACGCTACAAGAGGCAATCCCGCTACTAAAAAAGGGGATTACATGACAACACTGGATATGAAAGATGCCTATTTTCATATTTCAATGTTCCCAGGGCACAGAAGATTCTTGCGTTTTCAAGATAGCGAACAAGCACTACCAATTCAAGGTGCTGCCCTTTGGAATAGCCTCGGCTCTCGGTAGTGGCAGCGCACCTGCGCAGGGGAGCAATCCCAGTGTACCCTTACTTGGACGAATGGCTCATAACAGGGGAATCGCCTCTGATTTGCAGACAAAACATCCAAACAATCGACCTCCTCTTTCAATTGGGCTTCTCAATCAACGAGAAAAAAATCAAGCCTAGTGCCAAGCACTTCCAAACAGTTCCTAGGAGCTATCCTAAACACCGAGGAAGGATTGGTCTTTCCCTCAAGAAAGAGTAAGAAATGTGGTACTGCAAATACCACATCAGGCCGGCTGCCAGTTAAGGCAGTGGTCACAACGGACGCCTCACTGGCAGGGTGGGGAGCTCACTACCTTCACCACACAGCTCAGGGTCTGTGGTCTCACACTGCAGCTCAGAACCACAACAATGTTCTGGAAATTCTGGCAGTATTGAAAGCCCTTCAGGCATTCAAACCCCATTTAACAAACCTGTCAGTGCAGATCCTAACAGACAGCATCATGGCGATGTTTTATATCAACAAACAGGGGGGACACGTTCTCCAAATCTATCTAGACTTGCACAGAAAATCTGGAAATGGGCACTCAGGCGGAAAATGCTCCTGTCATCACAACATGTTCCAGGGGAACTCAACATTCTAGCAGACTCATTGAGCAGAGATCCCCTACCAGAGGAACACGAGTGGCGTCTACACGGAGAGGTCGTAGGACACCTCTTCTCTCAATGGGGTTTCCGAACTATACACTTATTCGCCACAATCGAAAATAGTCAATGCCCAGACTTCGCGTCCAGATTCCCCCAGCCAGGCTCCAAGGGGAAACGCCGTATGGATGAACTGGTCAGGGAAGTTTGCTTGTGCTTTTCCCCCGACTCCTCTCATGAGGGAGGTGGTGAACAAGTTGCAGAAGGAACCAAGGACACTTATCCTAGTTGCTCCTATGTGGGCAAGACAACCGTGGTATCCACATCTGCGAAAACTGGCGATGTGCAATCCCATCAAGCTCCCATGCCAGTACAACCTAGTCACCCAGCACGAGGGACTAACAGTTCACCTACAGCCACACTCGATGAACTTGCCAGCATGGCTCCTGAAGTCGGAGTTCTGACATCTCAATCTACCACAGAGATGCATGGATATCTTGAAAGAATCAAGGAAAACGAACACTAGGCACTGTTACTATGATAAATGGAAACGATTCGTCATTTGGTGCCAGACTAAGCAAATCAATCCCATTGATTGTACTCCATCTAACATTCTAACCTATATGCTCCACTTACTAGATGCAGGGTTAGTGTTCAACTCCCTAAAAGTCCACACCACTTCCCATAATAAGGTCTCATGGTGGAAGGTACCGGTCATCAAAGTATTTATGGAAGGGCTAAACAGACTCCACCCTCCAACCTCTAACCCACCGCCAGGTTGGGACCTTAATGTGGTACTCGCTAAGCTCATGGGACCCCCATTTGAGCCTATGCACAAGTCTAGTCTCAAAAACCTTACTTCTAAAACTGCCTTCTTAGTAGCAATCACCTCTATAAGAAAGGTCAGTGAAATCCAAGCTCTGTCAGTGCAGGATCCTTTCTTTACTATACATAAGGACAAACTGGTTTTACGCACTTACCCTAGGTTCTCACCTAAATTCACCTCCAAATTTCATGTAAACCAGTCTATTGAGCTACCGGCTTTCTTCCAGGAACCCAAAAGCTCTGCTGAGGTAAAACTCCACACACTATATGTGAGGGGAACGCTCCTCTACTACGTAGACAAGACCAGACCGATAAGAAAGACAGATCAACTGTTTGTCTCCATAGCGCCAGGCAGAGAAGGTGACTGCATCTCTAAGAATGCCATCTCTAGGTGGATAGTCTGATGCATCCAACTGTGCTATTCCCTATCAGATAAGACACTGGGCCTCATTAGGAGTGTTGCGGTAAGGCATCAACGGCACTGGTAGTGCTACCGGCGCCGTTATTACCTCGCCACAACATTCCGAGTATGCTCGCGGGTGCTGCTCTAGAAAGCCTGGTCAGACTAGGCGTGCAGAGCAGCACCCACGAGCAGTACCAGATGGCAGCAACGGCCCCGTTATTAACTGGTCCGTTGTTGCCATCCTCCCCATTCCTAATTGAGCCCTATGGGGGCTCAAATGGGCATGTGGACGTACCGGGTCCGGGTCCCGTGAAAGGGAATTACCGGGCCCTCCAAGGTTGGAATGGCCCGGTAAATCCCCTTTTGCGGGACCCGGACCTGAGTTTGGGGGTAGCCATGCCTTCATTGAGGGCATGGCTACCTCCAAACTCGTAATGAGGCCCACTGCCTTTTACGCAAAGGACCCCACTACACAAGAGGTACTGGAGCTACTCTGGTTTTCATTGCAAATGTCTGTCACGCCGCGCGCTCTCTCGCGGGCGCCACTTACCTATCCTGGGGTCCCGGGTCCACGGCCGCAGCGGTCTCCTCCTTCATGGAGGCTGTACCCGCGGTGGCGTCTTTCCTCACGCCGACCCGCGGTCCGGATAGGCTCCGTGGACGCCGCCATCTTGCGAGGATCTGCGCATGCGCGGATCGTCAGTATTCGACGTCCCGCGCATGCGCAGTGTCGGAACATGCGTTCCAAGCCTCGCTTTGATCCCGGGCCTTAAGAGAGCACCGCATACACAGGGACAACGCGTCTCAACGCGGTTGTTACTGTGTATGCGCTGCTGGAGTCCTGGCGCCCATGCCTCAGCCCTCCAGTTCCCTGCTCTGACTAATCCTGCCTAGCCTGCCTCTTCTCCTTGTCCTCTTCTTGCTCCTTGGCCCTCCTAACCCTTGCTTCCCTGTTCTGCTGGGTCCTTGCCTGCCTCCTGGTTAGGGTAGGGGAGGTCCTGTCTGGGTTCCTAGATTCTCTCTCTTCTACTGGGAAAGTAGTATTCCCCTTTCTGTCCTGCTTGTCCTTGCAGTCCTTTCTCCTTTGCCTGTCTTGTGCCCTGCCGGTACCTGTGCCCTGCTGCCTTCTTGGATGTTCCTGAGTTCAGCTTCCGCTATCATCGGTGTCTTCATCAAGCCTTCTCAGCCAGTGGAAACACTGTCCCGACGTCACGCAAATACTGAGAAGTGCCACCCGTGGCGTTGGGAGTTGGTCCAGTGCCATCCTGTCATATATCGTCAGGAGGGGATTGGGCTAATTTCTCGCGCTACCCATTCATCGGCAATAGATACACCGACATACTGGCAACCTCCACTCCACGGTCTACAGGAAGAAAAGGTAACCAGCGATCTCGTGAAGACTCGTTTAACAATGTCCCCATAGACAGTATTGGCAAAGC
Organism: Ambystoma mexicanum; assembly: GCF_040938575.1. NCBI lineage: Eukaryota > Metazoa > Chordata > Amphibia > Caudata > Ambystomatidae > Ambystoma > Ambystoma mexicanum. The sequence goes on along the minus strand of NC_090921.1, from coordinate 1,340,151,087 downwards.
AGCTACATGGAGCTCAATACATACTTTCACTCAGCACTACTGCATTGACACTCATTCCAAGACAGATACACAAGTGGGACAAGCGGTTCTAAGACATTTATTCGCTCATGAACCTTCTCACATCCCACCTCCTTCCACTGCTCGGTAATCTATGCACAGCATGTGATCTAAGCAGATTCCACAAGCCTCAGAAGGGATACATTACTCGCCATAATCTTATTTCTGATGCTTGTATCTGCTTAGATTCACATGCAACCCACCCTTCCTCCCCTCGGAGAGAAGGCGCATGGATGCTTTTGAGCTTGTCTGATATGTATCTGCTTGGATACAACTGTACTCAGGCTACACCTCATGCTACCTTATGTCAGAAAAATAACAATCTGAGGGACCTCGACGCGTGAGGGATCATGGGTACAGTGGACATCACACTAGGGATAGTATTATTGGCACGCCCTGTCGACGTCCCTTTTAGAGTTTCGAAAACAACAACTGTAATACTCTGCAGCATCCACTAGATGTCGGCCTATGCCCTACATGTGAATCTAAGCAGATACAAACATCAGAAATACGATTACAGTGAGAAATGTATCCCATATGTATATATCTCTATGTTAACGATATTGTCTCATCCTATATTAAAAATATTTCGATATATCTCCAAAACTAGATATATTGCCCTACCCTACAGCAATAACTGAACAAAAGGTGATGTGAGATAATTGTGAAACAGGCCTCCATCTGAGTGGGTGGACGCCACCATCCAGAGATAGTACAGCAGGGATTCTGCTCAACACAGGACCTCCCATGGAATAGCTGGTTTCCTGGCCTGCGGCCACCTTGACGGTTTATCACTACTACAGAGAGGGAGGATACTCAATGAGCGTACCATAATGAAAACTAACAGAAAGGGGTACTAGCCAGTTTCCTCGCAGACCAGTTTTATTTCTGCATTTTGGTTAACACAGTTCACTGTAAATGTACATGGGGAGATTCGGGGGAGAGGGGTTAGGTGTTTAGAAAGGTGTGGATGTGTTGCAGGGGTCCTCTTCTGCAGTGAAATGTGGTTAAAAAAACTCACCCAATGGGCCTCGCGCAAATTGCTGCGAGGAAACATAATTGATCCCAAGAAAGACGGGTTTGCAACTTTGACCCTGAAGCAAGAGTTGCCGGGAAATGCCAGCAAGGTTCAGGATGGGGAGCAGCTGCAACCACCATGCAGTAGGCTGCCCAACTATGCCACAGAGCAGTGTAGCCCAGAACACAACCACATTGCCACAATCCTTTTGGAAATGCTGCCTTCCAGTACATGTGAGTGAAGATCTGATTAACACATGGAAAGTGGTAGACGCACAGGAAGATGGCATCGTTCTTTCCCTCATCTGGACTACGATAACCGATCCTCAGTGGGTCTTTTTACAAGGCAGTTCTTTGAAAATGTACCTATTATTTCATTAAGCATATTCAAAGAAAAACTGAAGCTATGCATTTCCCTGCTGGGCTGGTAAAGAATGTCACCATCACCAATTTCAGACGAACCACTATTGCTGACAGGGCAACCCAGATGATGCCATGGGTCCGACTAGCAGAATGCCCATAGAGTGATGGAAGCGCCCATACATATTCATGGCCGGTGGGTCTGCTTGCCCAGAGGACTTTAGTGGATGAGATAATTCAGAGACTGAACCACATCAAAGTTCCCATCACCAATGAAACCAATTGCGACAGGATTGTCTTTGGGATACCCCGGGTCACTCCCTTCCACTTCACTGCTAGTGTGGCAAAAGCATGTATTACACATAAGCTGACTCCTGCATTCAACGCACAGAAGTTGACCTGGGATTCCCTATTTTGTAGCAGAGACAAACTGTCAGCTAAGCTAGCTCAAAAAGCAGATGTTACCCACCTATTAATGGGACCTATGAAAAGCCCATGGAGTCCAATAACACAACAAGTCAAAGAACATATCCTATTCCATATTCGGTCCCTCCTCCTAGCTCCAAGAGAGGTTGAAGATGTATGCAACATCTGCATGAGTTTATGGAAGCTGGGATCATCCGAGAGTCTGGAAATTCGTATTTATTGCAATTTATTTTTGCCTGGAAATGGAAAAACAAACTGCATGTGTGTGAATTTTCACAAACTAAAGAGCCCCTCTATTGCACAGCAGTACACCTTGGAGTGGATAATCTGCTAAACTGCCTGAGAGGAAAGAAGTGTTTCACAGTACTCCACATGAGGATCAGGTAATAGCAGATCCATGGCTTTCACTTAACATCTGGGCTTCTTTCAGTTGACCTGGATGCCTCAAGGAATTGATGATGCAAGTGCCACCTTCCGCCATCTGGTGCAGAGCACAGCGGGAGACATGAAAACCGTAGAAGTTCTTGTGATACAGAATGACATAAATAGGGTATGGGAATACTCGCGAAGAATGTGATGAGACGTTTGAAAGACGTTTGAAAGTACTAATCTATTTTACTATATGAGCCGGTCAAGTGGCACAGCGAGTAGAGCGCTCGTTTTGACACCCTTGCAGAGCCTGTTAACGCAGGTTCGAATCCCGGCGGGGCCATCCTTCCGAGGTCGATACATGAGCACCACACACCGTGGGTAATAATAAGCAGCGCTCAGATACCTGAGGGTTCGTAGCGCTATATAAATGCCTAATTATTATTATTATAAAAGGCCTGATGTATGTTTGCCCGAAGCTGTCCTGCTCGCTTCGCCTGTTATCACCGCTACTTCAAGTTCATCTTCCAGGCTAACTGAATGTGTATTGGATACCACTTTAACAGCATACTTCAAGTTGCATACACTGAGAAAATATATTTATTAAAAAAACATATAAACAGAAATTAATTTGATTAAGCACTATTTCTCTAACAAAGTATATTCCTTTTTTTTCTTCAATGTATAATATTTCTTGGTATGTAATATATCAGTACTATTCTGCATGCATGTTTTAAACTTTATTTGAATTCAATATACTTTTTTTGTGATCTCGTGTCTACTTCGAATCATGCTGCACGTGAATGAATTGGCCGTATGTACTATGTTGCACTTACAACAGATTCAACATAAATTACGTTAAAATACACCACATAATATATTTACACTCTGAAAATGTCTTCCTTTGTGCACATTAGCCTTTGTACATGGGCTCATCGACTAGTAGATATATAATTCACCACGGATGCCTGTATTTTAGGAACTGGGCACGTGCACAGCCATTAGCCAGAAGCCTGACTTGCCCACTCAGAACTTCATCTTTAAGAATTCTGTAAGACTCACAGTTTGGAGAAAAGGAAATTCCACAGCCCTAGAGTAACTGTTGTAACAGCCATGGTATAGTGACCTCCAAACCTTAGAACTGTCCAAATGAGTGTATATGGTTCATAATTACAGACCATCTCATGTCGGGGTGAGTTTTGTGAACAAATACATTGTGCACCAAGCTCTGTGTGGATTCTGTACTTAATAACTCAAACATATAACCTTATTGTCACAGATGTATTTTTCTGATTTAAAGATCTGTGGTAATTCTTTTGTTCCAGAATGCTCTTTAATTGTATGCGTAGCAGATGGAAAAGTAACATTTCCGTTAATATTACAACCTATAGCACAAATGATCATTAGAAATTAACATGGTGAAATTGGAAAATAAGTCAGTTTACAATAACCGTACAATTAAATAATTACCCATTTTTTTTCAATTACTTCTTATGCCAAGATATACACTATTTTATGTCTCTCAAGAGACTTCCTTCTTGGGTAGTCACGCTTAGTTTAAAACCAATGATCTGTTTCTTCTGTGAGCACGTAGACAATGGTTAATTTTGTGTGCGGACCTCTGGTTGTTTGGTAGTGATGCCATGTCTGCACAAATGTCACAGCATGTTAAAACACTAAGAACTAACAAAATATAAAATTAACACAGTTGGAGACCCCTACAGTCTGTCCTCTGGTCCTTTACAAGGAACCCCAGCAAGCGCTGCACTCTTTCTCTCTCCAGGGTCCACTCACTTCCCCCACACATTAAATGAGCACTCATTGTGATTGTGGCATTCCTGTCGGACACCCACTTTGACAATATGTGGCTCTGAATACAATACCAGTCTCACTTCAGGAATACCCCTATCGCAGCTGCTCTCATTCTACTTTTAATCCTAAAACACCACCACCACGGCACCCCTATTTTCTATGGTCTTGCTGCATGCAGTATCGGCTGACGTGGCTAGCAACCCGGGCACCTGACAATGTGATGCTCGGCATAAAGGGAGACTAAGACGGAGAGAAAAGCACGTACAGAGACAGTGAGAGGTAAATCTGCATAATACTCCGGGTACAGCTAGTATTGTCTTAAAGCTGAAGGACTTTCAATATCTCTCGCGAAATGCCAGTTCTGCAGGATCGGCATTAATTACATCATGGAGTTGCAGTAGACCCTTCCAAAGTGATGCGCTTTGCTGCTGGCGAAGACCGCAGACATTTCAGAGAGCTCCGAAGTTTCCTTGGGTTTTGTAATCATTACAGACGTTTTTTTTACAAAGATGTTCCAGAAACTAGGCCTCCCACTGATTTAACCAAAAGCTTCCACACTACCAGGAAGATGGTGAGGACTGTCCGTTCCAGCTAAGCTATTTTTAAAAATCCATGAACCCTGTGATGAAAGATGGACTGCCCTCTGTCCACGTTTGAGAAAATGTATACAGACTCTTAGTACCACACGTTTTGCATATAAATGCAGTATGGATGCCTGGAATGATGCTCCTCTAGGAAAGCAATGGTGAAAGGAGATCCCTTGCCTTCCACATCAAAGTCATGACCGCATCGGATGAAAACTGCAATGGTTACCATTTTAGAGCTTTTATCATTGAAGCAAGCATTAGCTGAAAAATGTCATGGTTAACACTGTCCAATTCATCATAGTAACAGACAACTATCGCCTAACATAGATTCTAAAATCTGCCAAACTGGACTCTGCAGGCTACCGATGGCTTGATGATGCCTTGTCAGTCCACGACTTTCAATTGACGTATCCTCCTGGCTGGGTCAACCCACACTGATGCTGCCTCACTGTCCTGGGTCCCTACACCACGGTTGCTGAGGGCAGACCTCCGTGGACCAAATTGCCTGCTTCAGGAGTCAAAGCCACCTGTCTGCATGTCAGCAGTCTAAAGACACCAGATCAAGTGCAAACAGTGACTGCCTCGGCATGACCTGAGAAGTTGGCCATCATAGGTACTGCAATGCCCACAGCCTTAAAACACCAACAATGCCAAAACGGACTGGAAAAGAGATAAGTCAATCCCAACTTGTACACGAGTATAGCGAAAGTGATGGCCACAACATCTATAGGAGCAAGCCCATCTGAGAGCTGGTACTGATGTCCATCAGTTCCTGGAGGAGTGGAAAATACTGATCACTAGAGGTGGAATACTGTACAAAGAGTCAAATCCAACGTCTTCTGCTTCACCAGCCAGTGCGGTCATGAATAAATTCCTGCTCTGTACTGTTGGCTATTTGTGGCCACCATGGCATTCCACTCTCGCAAGGAATCTTGCCACTGGCCAGATGATGTTTTCATTGGCCCATACAAACTAGAGCTGGAGAAGGCTGCTGCCAACACTGTAACAGATGCGTTGTTCACAAAACAGCCAATAGACCTGCATCCTATATGCTTCAACGTGAGAGCTCATGGCCCTTGGACAACATCTAATTCCTGTGCTCGGAAATGGACAGAAAAAGCATCCAATATTCAAGCAGACACAGACACCATTTTATGTGTTATGCCAGGGCTTTCTCCATGAAGGAGTGCAGAAGAATGCCACAATTGCCCAAGCGCTTTGAGGTTAACACCTTGCCCACTATGAGTGGCCAGCTCGTATCCACTCCAACCATGGGACAGGTTTGAAATCCAAACTAATTCAACAGAACCCTACTTGTCATGCTTGATACTCTTTGAACCGAAGAGAAGGTGTGATCGGGCCAGCATGTTGCTGCTATGGTCCATGCCTATAACTACAGCAGAAAATATGTAATTGGAAACTACATGTACTGCCACTTGTTTAAGACGAATGCCAAATTGCTCATATACCTGTGTTTTGGGGGTAATCCCCAGATTGGGGAGACCCCAAAAGTTACCTGAAGTATGTGCAACAGCTCCAACATCAACAGAATCAATCCTTTCAGCTGGCTCCAGGTGCTTTGAGGGTTCAGAAAACTGCTTGTCGATTTTTCAAAATATGCCATTTTATTAAAGGAATTATATAAAGGAAATGTCTTGCTTGCCGTACTGTACATGGGAATTCCCTATCTAGTGCAAAGGCTAAGGGAACATTCTCTAGCATGGGAAAACTGGCCCTCGCACTAAACAGATACACAAAGGAAATTATATATCAACACAATATAATAAGAAATATTAACACATTGTCTGAAGGGCCTTCTCCTGGGTAAGATCCCTTACCCGGGATTCAAAGTTAACTCCAAATGTTCAGCAAAAGAAGAGAGGTTTTGAACCAACTCTTGAAAGTTCAAAGCCAAAACAAAAGTTTATCAAACACAAATCCGCTGGTAGCAATTCTTTGTTCCTGGTTGAAAACATCTCCTTCCACTTTCCAGAAAAGAAATGACTCCAATGGTAATCCTGGTTATGATGGTAAATTCTTCTTCAAGATAATTAGCCACAGTTTAAAAGACAATGTAATATTCACAAAAGTCAATAATACACAGTTCTTTAGGTAGGACTTCTTCAGTTACAACTTTACGTTTGGTAAATTTGTCGGGATGCTTTCTCTGGGCTGCGGCTGCTCTCAATAACCACACTCCTACTGTTGGTACTATGAGAAGAGTCACCTTTGTCCCACAGTATGTTACTGCTTGATGCCACTTCAATGTGACATCTGCTGACAGTTTAATATAGCACTGTAGTTAAAGTACTACTCCTCAGTACTGTTAAATTATTAGGTAGACGTTGGACCAGACCCTTTAACCTAGTCATGTATGCAAAAAGACTTCTTAAAAAGGGGCACCCTCTTTGCCTCGTTCGTCTGTCTTACCACCACAATAACTATGTGCTTCTGCCAACACGATGCTCTCCTTTCTAGCTTCAGCAGTCTTTGGAACCACAGGTTATATTTTACTTCAGAATATTTTTCACAAGCATTTGTTTCCCTTTTCCCAGCTTTTCTCCCACCTTTCCGCCAGTTATCAGCCCAAGTAATTACCCAGAAGCTTATGTGCCACTCTCCCAACTTCAGGCAACAATGTTGTACTGGTTTCTCAGGCCACTTGACTGTTAACAACTTTACAAGGTAGTTGGATGGATCTTGGCAAGACCGGTTTTACAATGAATGGGGTGCGTCTCTTGGCTTTGGTAATGCTTGTTCATCTCTTCAATAGTTTAGTCTCTTTACTTCTTCGAAATAGAAACTATATCACTTCTGAATATAGTATGGGATTCAGTCTTTCAAGTAAAAACACAATTAGGCACATGCAACCTCTCAAGTAGATTTCTAAGTTTAAAGTTGAGTAAAGAATTGTATTCCCATGTAACTGCAAAGGATGCAATTTTGACTTCCTTTGGGAATTACAATCGGGCACAGGCAACCTCTTTGATGTAGTTTTCACTGCTTGTGCTTTCAAACTCGTATATAGATATTAAATGCTCGGTAATGGTTTAGAGAGCGTTCCCTTTTGTTAATTAGGGATACGTGACCACTCTGGTATTCAGCAACAGTCTTTAGATACTTCAACAATGGCTTTTAAGCACTTTAACTTCTTACGCAAGTACAGATATTCAACATCATACGCGAGTGCTACAAGTCCATTGTTAATACGACTTCAGATGAAACAATCAGCTTTTACTCGCATTAAGCTATACGTGAGTTACTTAGGAGCGGGATACAGTTAGAGGCAAGGCTTGCGCAGTGTACTTGAATGCTGTGCTTAACTTGCCAGCTTCAGGGACACGTGCTTTGCGTGTTGCACTGCTTCCCCGACTTCCTCTGTTACTGCTTCTGGCTCTCTGGTGATCCACACCCTCTTCCAGCCTGGGTGTCTCCGGTCTGGCCACTTGATATGGGAATTCCATTCCCTCCCGAGATCCTTGGCTTGCCTTCTGCTACTGGGTTAGTCTCCTGCACTTCCATGGCTCTGCAATCACTGCAATATGGCTCACAGGTGGAAGACTCAGCCTCCAGCCCGTCTTCCGCTGCGTAGCCTCTGCACTTTGTTTTGGTAGGGCAGGACTCTCAGAACTTTCAGGTGAAATCTGCTGTCTCCATGTTCCGGTGTCCCGTCTGTGCTCCCACATCCTCGTGATTTGCCAACCTTGTGCTTCTCCTCTATTACTGCTACTACAGTTAGTCTTCCAGTTCTCGTTCCTTCTACTCCTCCCCTCCTGCCGGGGTCTTTTATGCTTCTCAGGGTCAGTAATAGGCTTCAGGTGTGAGCCATTAGCCTTAATTGCCTGACTGCTGCAATGTTTACTAGGCTTAATTGCCTGACTACTACATCTGCAGGCCTCTTCAGCCCTCTTCCTCGTCTCAGTACCTCTAGGATTCTGGGACCTGTAGTTTCTTCCACTAAATATAGGTTTTTCAACTTTTAGAGTATTTCTAAGGGTAGATTTATTTCCCTTAAGGATTTTAACAGTAGGGCTGTGAGAATTAGGTCTCATGGAGGAAGACGGTTTAGTAAAGGCAACATTTCCATAATCCTTTACTTTCTTCCCTCAGGATTGAGAAAGGTGTTTAGTATGGGATACTAAAAAGGATCCTTCTTCCAATATAGTTTGTTCTGCTGTTATAACCTTGGGGGTTTACAACCTTAGGTCTAATATGAGGTTGAGAGACATTAAAATGGCAATGAGCCACAACCTCTTTAGGTACAGTGGTAAGGATCCTCATGTCAGAGGAAAAATACGGTCTCATCCTACAGAACCTCCTCACCACCCTGCGCCCTGTCTCCTCCCAGAAGATCCTCCCATAGTACACCACTGCAAGCTTGGGATCAGGAAGCATTCTGCTTCCCCTGGCCACCAGAGCGGAGATTTTAGGCAGGGTTTCAGTTAGGGATCCGTAGAATTCTTCACAGTGCTGCTTAGAAGAATGCTGCACAGAGGTATGACCACAGAGTAACATTTAAGACTTCAACCCAGAGATCAAGTCCTGCCCATGACCTTGGGATGACTAAGCCAGAAGAAATTGGGACACAAATGGAATTTCTTACATTACTATAGAACAACCACCCCGTCTTTCAGGGCACAATATCCAGGATGAAATTAGATCCAGAAACTAAAAACATTGCATCAGAATCATCTCTGGGCAACGGGGGAAGGTGTTAAAATGTTGTCTTGTCAACCTGGAGTAGACCATCTCAGAATGCCTCCAGTTCCAGATGGAAGATACTGAAGCAACTCTTGCTTAGGAATCCTCTGGCAAATAACAAGTCCTGAGCAAGAAAGAATGTGACTGTCTGCAGGTGAACAGCAACAATGCGTCTGACCCAGACTAGTGATAAGGTTGGAACAGGAGTTCCCACATTGTTCAATGCACAAGAATGTCCCATCACCAATGCATTTAAAAAATGATAAATTGCTCACATTTGGCAGATATGGGTGAACCTGACAGCACAGCAGGATCAGTCACTGCCGAACTTCAAGGCCCCAGACTAACAAGACACCTCAAAGGATCACATAGTGACACTGTAACTCCACCAGGGAAGTGAGTCCTGTACCCAAACTCAGCCATGAGTACCCAGGGTGCACTGGAAAGTACCAGCGAGTGGGGTGCACCAATAAGTACCTGCCCAAACTACTGCAATGCCAGTGAGATTAGCAGGCCCGTTCTAATGCTATCAGGTAGCTGAACCGTCCTACAACCAAAGAATAAGAAAGATGTGCTCGTAGTTCGACACCTCACCCAGAAGTGTTGTCATTAGGGATGATGTTACTTCAAAGGCGGTAAGGTCTAACAGCCAAGGCAGTCACTTCCTTATAAAGCATCCATGGCCAAGGTTCAGGAGGGATGCTGGTGTGCATCCTTTTATATGCTGAAGGCTAGGGTGCATTGAAAAATGTGTAATTCATTTAATCACACTTTGCTGTACTTTGCCATGCTCTGGCTTCAGGTTTCGAGTGGCCGATGCCATCATGTACACACAGGTATATTGTATTTGAATACTGCAAAGTACTGGTTGACCAAAAAAGTCTGTCTAGTTAATGGCACATAAAATGTGGCACTTTCCTGCCGAGGTATAAAGACTGTTCTACGACCCTGTACCCCTGAGAGCTGTGACATTGTAGATTTTGCTTCGGAGCACCTGACAAAAATTAGTAAACAAAAGGAAGTGTTAATTTGACGCTTACAGGCTTTGCCACCACTGTGAGAGCAGCAGTCAAGAGACACCCACCTGGAGCATCATTGTTCAAGACCTTCATCTAGGAGCCCAACCAGGCAACCTGCCTGATTGTTACTATAGGGGCTATTCTGGGAAGAGCAGGCACAAAAGAAGTCTGCGCCATCTGCCTGCAGCCTCTCCTGATGGAGAAAAGAGGAGATGGACTTGGGAAGGGCTGATCCTCGGCAGCCATCCAGAGGTGGGGGTGAAGCAGCCTCCAAGTATGGCGGAAAAGGAAAGGAGTGTACTGGAGCGTCCCTCTCGAGGGCAGTACTTTTACGTGGGCCGGGGCTAACCGTGCCCTGGTCATATCGAAAACCGTATCCCATGCTGGGGCGGCATCCAAGCGGTTTCACAGAAAGTATGTACTTTACAAGCAGTGAAACAAACGTATTTGGGAACTTTAAAAGTTGCCCTATGCTCAAGCAGGACAAGCCACACCTCGGACTCGAGTACTAAAGCTGACCAAATGAGAATATATAGTTTCTCTTGCGAGGGTCACCGGCTTATGCTGGTGTCCTCGGTAATGACACACTTCACTCTCTGGGACTCGTGCCTGGGCGGTGGTACCCTATTATATGACCAGTAATGTAGGCTACCACCTAGCAGGGTTGACGTCCCACATCACAGCATCCTATCCAACCATTATAAACAAAATAACAGAAACATCATTAAAAATTATAACTGAGCTTTAGCTCATTCCACCAGCATATCTTTCCCACTTTACTCTAGCTTGTAGTCCCAAAGCCTACCTGGGGCTCTCTGTTCGGGTCACCTCAGGTGTTGGGGGGGACACATCTGGCACCTCCGTACACTCATTACCTTGGTCCTATTACTCACGCTGAAGTTCTACATCATCTTGAGGCACCTGAGGGTTCCCACCCAGCTTGGAAGTGGTTACCCTTGGAGGCGTTTGAGCCAACTACAGTTCCTGGTGAGTGACTGCCGACCTCTGACCACCATGATCATGGATCCGTGTTGTGAGGAAGATACAACTGGTGTGTTGAATGCCACGTACGTTTATGTTTATTGAGTTTATATAGCGCTTTACACCAAAGCGCTTCACAGAATAACAGGTACAATAATGAGTGAAGCATAATATACAAACATGAAACAAACCAGTAGTACAGTACTTAGAACAAATTACTCAGAGGGGGGACGTGGAAGGAGGGAGGGGAAGGGGGGGCCCGGGTGACCTCCTACACACTATGGTGGTTACAGAATCCAATTGGAGGTCATCCGGAGGAGGAGGAAAGGGAGGGGGGAGGGAGGGGCAAGGTAGGGATGGAAAGTCAGGGGGCAGGGGGAGTGCAGAAGAGGGGCTTTCAGGGAGGAGCGGAAAGATGGGTAAGTGGGAGTGGAGCGGATAGGGAGAGGTAGGGAGTGCCAGTGGAGGGGGGCCAAGAGTTGGAAGGAGCGGAAGGGTGAGGAGGCACAAGGGGGTGGGGGTACAGTGAGTAGGTAGAGCTCAGCTGAGTGGAGAGAGCGAGAGGGAGAGTAAAATGAGAGGAGGGAGGAAAGATGGGGGGGCAGGTCATGGAGAGATTTGTAGACAAGGCAGAGGAATTGAAATTTCAATTGTGAGAGGAAGGGGAGCCAGCCGAGTTGAGAGAGTGAGGTACAAATAGTCTTGAGGGCCAAGAAGACAAAGTGCGGATAGAGGAGTGGTAGATGGATTTAAGGTGTGTCAGGTGAGAGGCATAGAGTCCAAAGAGAAGAGAGGAGGAGTAGTAGAAGAGACTGGAGAAGACAAGGGAGGAGATTAGGAGTTTAGAAGCGTGGAAGATGAGGGAGGAGCGGATCTTGCGGATGTTGAAGAGGTGGTGCCGACGGGCACGAGAGGTTAGATAGATGTGGTTGGAGAAGGAGAGAGAGGAGTCAATATGGAGGCCAAGGTTGCGGGCATGGGTCGAGACATACGAACGTGCCAGCACCGTGTCTCCTACCTCCATGGGGTGTTCCCCAAGCTGTCGACAGTTCGTCTCCCTGTTGTTAGCCTGCTCCTGGACTTCCCTCATCCTCACAGGGTCAGTAATCGCTATACTTGACTCGTGCTTTGGATTCAGAGACCTCATGGTGTGCCCTCGGAGCAGCTCCGGAGGCATGACACCCGTTGTTGGATGGGGCGTCGTCCGGTAAGCCATGAGAAATAACGTGAGCGCTTGTTCCAGTTTCTGCTCCATGTCCACTGCAATCGAATATGCCTTGTTAAGCATTCTCATGAACTGCTCCACGTCCCCGTTTGCATGCGCCCAGTAAGGCGTGATGTGCTATGCCATAGAACTGCAGAAATCTCACTAACTCTTCCCTCTGGAGCGGCGAGCCATTATCTGATCTAATCAACTCTGGGATTCTGTGGGCAGCAAACAACTCCTCGAGGATCGAGGTAATGACACCATCCCACGCAAAAACGATGGCGGAATCAAAAATATAAAGCCCCCAATTGAACGTTAAATGGAACAATGGCATAGAAAACAGGAAAAACCAATGAGGGAACCTAGGAGGAATAAGGCCAGACACTGACATGAAAAACAGGAAACTAACAAAGACCTTTAACTCCATGTAGATGAACCAACCCAAGAAAAGAAACCCTACCCCTCTATACCAGGGCCACGACATCTAAATAACAGAATAAATGGATAGAAAACTGGCCCAACCTTCCCTAACGTGACTGCATAATCTAACCCTTGTCCAAGTCGGATGGATTAACGGTATTCCCCAAATGGAGATCCAAAATGTCACTGACCTTCGGGGCTTGCCGCTTCCCAGATAGGCGTAGCCCATTCGACATCTTGTCTTGCACCTCACCACTCATCACACACCCACCGGGTTGTATTACAGCCTGGTAACCACTGCTGAACTCTTCTCTTCTGTTGTTCCCCTCTTCGGGTTGTGACTAGGGAAGATAAAGTGAATTCCCTTTGCGATGTGCTGGTACAACTTCCATGACACTGTGCGCTGGGCAGCAGGCGCATGCGCACCAACGTCAAGTAATTTGACTGGTGCACGCTCACTCCTTCTCTACTGATGTCACCATTTCTGCAAAAACACGTGTGAGAGGGTCATTTTACTCCCTCTTGCGTGGAGAGCGTCTCTGAGGATATGCGCTCAGGCTCAAGAACGCAGATCGAAAATGGGATCAATGGCCGGCGCGCTGCCAACACCCTTGGCGGCAACGGCAAAAAAACTGGAGTAAAGGGGTCCCGGGACTCTCACCTTCGAGCCATGACAGCCCCCAATGTCAGCAAGCAAATAGCTGATTCCTTCCTCCGCTGCAATGTTCATGGCCATCCACGTTGACAGAGATGAGGGATTTGCCTTTTGCGGAGCACCTTGCCAGCGTTCTGCACCCGTCTCATTCTCCATGACTGGAATTTCTTCGGCTGGCACTCCGTCCTCTGGGTGTGGAGAAACTTTGCAAGGGGGCAGTGTCCGTGATGTGCTGCACCCCCCTCAGCAGCACTCGTGTCTGTATCCTCTACCTCAGGCCGTTATCCTCGTCGCCAGTGAAATAATGGAAGATGGACTCCCGGCAGGTAAGTAGATTACTGCTTTATTGTCCTTCGGTCTGCTGCACACTAGAAAGGTCCACACGACAGTAGGAAGGTAGGTAGACCGAGACTACATGTAGATAACTAGAAACACAGGATTGCCAACACCCATACGGCCAGCTTTTGTCTCTCAACTGCCCCAATGGTACTTTTAGAACCTCTGACATCTGGAGACACACACATTACCACAACTTGCCATTTGGCAAGGGTGTGAAAGCCCTGGCCTTTTTATTTTTTATTAAATAAAATGATGCAGGTAATTCCATCTCTGAAAGGGTAATCTGCTGATCAGATTCCCCTTTCATAAACTCCATGCCAAAAGCATGGTGTGTAGCTGTGTCCTGCTGCATCTGTACCCTGATTTGCAATGCCTGCTCTACCAGTGGCGCAGAGCCAGTTCAGAGGTTAGAGCTGCGTATTTGACAGCTGCAGTGACCACCAAGTCTCTGCAGCGCAGTGGCTGAATTTAAGATATGCAAAGCTGTATCAAAACTATGATGATCATAAGTAGCCTAAGCTCGGTGGCAGGGTAAACATTAAAGATGAGCCATGCCTGAGTTAAGGCATAGTGCATGGCACTACTTATGATTTCAGCCACATCCAATTTGATACCACACTTGCTTCAGCTTCTGTGAGCCAAGCTCCCCTGTAGAAGGTGATGTATATTCTGTCCAGACCGGTTGAGCCTGCCAAATGACGGGACAGAAACCTGAATGACCATGTCTCCTTCTTTTTTGTTTTTGTTTTGACTTTCATTTATTAAACACTTGGTGACCCATCAGCAGGGCAGTTACCATCAAAAGAAACACAAATAACTCTATAACATGGCATGGAGAACTGCACCAATGGTCGCCACAAAGATGGCGCATGTTCTTATGTTTGTTAATCTGTTTATAATCACATGCTGTGCTTATAGTCCAACATCCAGTGGTCACCGCAGAGTATTGCATCTTGTCTTCCAGGGACCGAAAGGGGATGTCGGCATAGGCGTGTCTGTAACACTATCCTTATAGTGACGTGCAGTGTACCCAAAATGCCTCATGCATCGAGTACCCACAGATTGTTTTTTTCCCGCCCAGAATACTGGTCGCCTTAAGCAGAGCTCGTAAAGAGACATTGCCTTTGTCCCCTCGACCTTTGGTCGATTTGTTTAATTGTTTTATAATATCACCTACCGGCCCTCTCTTCAACTGCCGTTCCGGATCTCTGCCGAGACAAGACTTTCGACGGACGGTGATCCCATTGCGCTGCCGACCATGTGGCCAGGCCTTCGAGGCCTACACAGTAGGGAGAGTGGGGTCGGGTGGACATTTCTGTCTCATAGTGAGAATGCCTTTCCCTTTCTCCCACCTTTCCTTTTCGGTCGTCGTCACTGGTAACGTCCTTAGCTATGGAGAGAACTCAATTTAAATTTTGCCCGGGTTGTAAAGGCAGGTTCCCGTGGAAGGATAGACCTAAGTGGTGTAACCGCTGCTTACCCCTCAAGCATGTCAAAGGCTGATTCCCCTACCCCGCAGAATGTGACGAGGGGGACAGTGACGACACGACCTCCGCTCAGGCGGTTGTAGACCTCTCGACGGAGCACTCTCGCTCCGCGGCGTCTGTCCCCAGCCCTGATGGGCACGGCTCTGGCCCTGCTTTGGGGGATGTACACCCTGGCGACGCTGACGGACAATTACACGTCACAAAACGAAGTCAAAGAAGGCCTCTACGCCAATGGGGACGCCAGCCCAGCCGGCGGTCCCCGCCAACCGTAAGGGTTGGCAGCCCTCCCCGCAGCCTCAATCGCGCCTAGCGACTGGGCCTATAAGTACAAAGGGCGCTACCCCCAAAGTATCAGGCGCCGGCGAGACGCATCGCAAGAAGGCGTCCGTCGACGGCAAGGTTCCGCCTCTGCCGAAAACCACTCCACACGATCAGCTCCCGGCTGGGAGGATGGTCGCCGAGAGCATCGCGAGGATCGTCTCTGATGACACTCAAACTGCGGGCGGAGGAATCGCCGAAGCCTGCTGAGAAGGTCAAGGAGACGCCGAAACCTAGCAAAGGTGCAACAGGAGCGTTGGAACCCTCCCCTAGGTCGAAGAAGAGACTCAGAAACACTCCTCCACCGTTAGGCCCACAAGAAGGTTTCTCGGAGGGCGACGGGGGGGGGGGATTTCCTCCACTTTGTGTGAGAGATCTCGACATTTAGAGGCAGAAGAACAACTTTTTCCACCCCTAGACCATTCTGGGTCTTCCCATTGGACCAGGGAGAGATTTGAGACCTGTATGGACAGGTTAGATAGGTTTGTTTCCTTTTCTGACCAAACCACACCTAAAAGACCAAGGGATGAAACCCCTCAAGGCCCTCAAGCCACGATTCCAAGACTTTTCTACCCCCAGGATGAGGAACTGTACACAAATGGCCTCACTGAAGATGACCCTTATGTGGACACCGAGGACGATGATCAATTCATGGATCCTGGGAACCTGCAAGATCCTGTTGAGGGCTGGGGGTAGACCGCGATATGTGACCCACAGCCATGGCAGTCCCCTGTGTCATCTGACCCTGATACTGTGGATTTGTTCTCCCCACAGACTACTCCTGTTAGGGAGCCTTTGTCTGTGGACGATCAGCCCACGTTTAATGCCATGCTACGCAAGGCGGCGGCACACTTTGAGATCGATACAGTGGAGACTATCCCCGAGGTTGATTTTGTGGAAAAGATCATCAAAGGAAAAACCACCGGCTAGCCAGGCCATTCCTCTACTCGCCTCCATTAAAAGGCGCCTTGCGCCCTCTTTGTCTACACCAGCCTTAGTAAGGGGTGTTAACCCACGGATTGAGAAACTCTTCAGCACCTCCCCCTCTGATCCTCTATATATTAGAGGTCACTCCATCCCAGACTCTGGTGGTGACCACCACGAGGAAGAGGGCGGGGGTTCCTCTGTCCACCGGAGAAGCACCCCCTGATAAGGAAGGGAAGAGGCTCTATGCACTCGGGAAGAGGGTTACGGCCTCGGCGGCTTTCGCTACACTGATTGCCAACAATACAACCCTGTTGGCAAGTTACGCTGATGCCCAGTGGGACTTGTTACGTGAAGGCCTACAGGAGGTTCCTGAATCATGTCGCAACCGTCTTTTGGCCACAGTTCCCGAGGCACTCAAGTGAACCAGAGCATCATTAAAAATACCTTAGATGCTGCGGAAACGGCTGGGTGTTCCTTAGTTCAAGGCGTACTCCTCAAAAGGCATGCATGGCTTAGGAACTCAGGGTTCAAGCCAGAGACTCGGGCGTCCCTCATTAACAAACCCCTGGAGGACTCCAACTTGTTTGGAAAGGCGGTTGACGACGCCCTTAAACAGCAAAAAAGGAGCATGAAACCTTAAAGACCTTGGACCAGATCACTAAACCCTCCAACAGGCGTGGACCTGGCAATGGGTGCCTTTTTCGTGGCCAACGCCAGGATCAGCAGCAGTATGCCTCAGGCAGCAACTGGTCCTCCCCTCAAGGAACCAGTAATTACAACACGCAGTAGGCCCAGAGAGGCCAACGTCGTAGCAAAGGAAGGGGTCGGGGCCCTACTCCTAGAGTCCCCCCTGTCCGCCGCCACTAAATGACCCAAAGATTCGGGTCCCCTCCCATGCCTCCCCGGTCGGGGGCCGGTTAACATCTTTTCTCCAGGTATGGGAGGGAATTACCACAGACCGTTAGGTACTGTCAACAATAGCCCACGGCTACTGTATCGAGTTCAGCCGGTCCCCGACATTCAGACCTCCAAAGGGAAGACGTCTCACATCAGAACACCTTCTCATCCTTCTTCAGGAAGTAGAATCGCTGCTGGAAAAAGGAGCCATAGAGGTCGTGCCTCTGTCACAGGGAAAGGGTATTTATTCAGTGTACTTCCTTGTACCCAAAAAGGATCTAACCATGCGCCCTGTATTAGATCTGCGCCCAGCGAACAAATGTGTAAAACCTTTCGTATGGGGACTCTGCAGGAAGTAATCCCCCTGCTCATACAGGAGGATTACATGGCAACGCTGGACATGAAAGATGCATACTTTCATATTTCAATGTTGCCAGCGCACAGGAAATACCTCAGGTTCATGATAGAAGGCAAACAATATCAGTTCAAAGTGCTACCCTTCGGCATAGCCTCAGCGCCAAGGGTATTCACGAAAGTACTGGCAGTGGCAGCGGCTCACCTGCGCAGGTTGTCCATTGCGGTTTATCCTTACCTCGACGACTGGTTCATAACAGGGGATTCTTACGAAACATGCTTCTCGAATACCCAAAAGACCATAGACCTCTTGTTCCACCTGGGCTTCTCCATCAATGAGAAGTCCAGTTTAGATCCCAGCCAGGTGAAGCAATTCCTAGGGGCTCTAATTCGAACAAGGGACAGCCTCGTCTTCCCCTCCAATGAGAGGGTCCAAAACATGCTGTTTCAGATCCCTCAATATGTAGCCGGTCGAGAGGTGACGGTACGCAAGGTCATGCGATTGCTAGGAATGATGGCGTCATGTATTTACTTGGTGCCTCACGCGCGCCTGCACATGCGCCCAATGCAAGAGTGGCTCGACAGCCAGTGGTGTCAGGCCAGCGGACAATGGGACAATCTAGTGGTTGTCTCACAAGCCCTGGTTCTCTCGCTTCGGTGGTGATTGAGGGAAACCCTGTGAAGGGGAACTCCTTCACCATCCCCACAGTGGAAGCCACTCTAACCACAGAGGCATCACTCACAGGATGGGGGGCTCACCTGTCCCATCGGACTGCGCACAGAGTTTGGACTTCAAGTGTGGCATCCAACCATATAAACCTTCTGGAATTGCCGGTGGTCTTCAAAGCACTGAAGGCCTTCTAGACACATCTACAAGGAAAGACAGTGCTGATCCTCACAGACAGCACCACGGCCATGTATTACCTGAACAAGCAGGGGGGCACTCACTCTCCAGGACTGTCCAAGCTGTCCCAGAACATCTGGAAGTGGGCTCTCAAACACATGTTCCTGTTATCACAACATTTACCAGGGGAACTCAATCTTCTGGCAGACGGACTCAGCAGAGACTTCCCTCTACCCGCAGAGTACGAATGGCGATTACACGGAGACTTCGTCTCCAACGTTTCTCAGAATTGGGCTTCCCAGAGATCGACTTGTTCGCTATTCTGGAGAACGCCCAGTGCCAAGATTACGCCTCCAGGTACCCCCAGAACCGCTCCAAGGGAAACGGACTCTGGTTAACCTGGTCAGGGAGATTTTGTCTCTGCTTTTCCCCCCCGACTCCCCTTCTCAACAAGATAGTGCACAGGATGCACCAGGAACCAGTTACGATGATTCTGGTGGCCCCCCATGTGGGCCCGCCAACCCTGGTTCGCTCATCTGATGGAGATGTCACTATCTCCTCCAGTGAAACTACCATGCCCGTACAACATGCAGCCTATTAAGTGTTTTAAACTGAATTAAATAACATTTTGAATTGAGTGAAGCCTCACCCACAAATATTCTGCCATTGCATGTTGCTCAATTCTACCTGCAAATCTACACACCACTTTCCCCTGGCCTTCGGCCCAGCCCTAGCCATTGTATCCATGGCCTGCACTAGCGCATAAAGTGTAGATTCATCTTTCCTGGCGCCTGGATTAGATAATATGTATTTCAAACAGCCATGAAAAGGTGCTTCCACAGGGAACACTGGCCATTGCGCCATGAAAGCAGCTCTCATGCAAAAGTAGTAAAACAACTGTAGAGGAGTATCGCCTACATGCCCCTTAATAGTTTCCCAGTCAACAAACCGTTCATTAACATACAAGTCACCAAGTTTAAGGATATGTGCAATGCGCCAGCTACTTTCAATGTGTCTGTCAGTCGTGTGTGACACCATCGATGATCCCCACAGTGGTACTTGCTTACCATAGGGTGCCAAAATGCCCAATCTAGTATTAAGACTCCGCCAAGCCGTCCAGGTGGCCACCACAGGATCTAATGTATGGGAGTGCTGATACAAATCCCCAATCAATGACACCAGAGGCGCGGTGCCCATCTGTAGCCTTTCCAGTTGAACATGAGGGGCGTCTGATTTTTCGTCCGCCCAGAAGGTTGCAAAATGCACCGCTGCTGTTAAGTAGTATAAATCCCAGTCCAGTGCCTTCAGGCCTCCAGCGACCTGGGTCCTGGCAAGATGTGCCCACTACATATGAACCTACCCATTGGTCCACAAAAATGAGGAGCATGACCTGACCAATTCCGCGAAAAATGGCCACCCAGGCCACAGCAGTATTTCCCAGAATAAATGGAACGATTTACGCAAAGTGATCATCTTGATCAGGGAGAACTTCGCAGCCAATGACATAGGAATGTGACCCATTTTATAAATTTGGAGGCAACGGTGGTCGGGTACGTCATGTAATTAAGGGCCCATGTCTGTTCTGCAAATCTGGCTATCGATATTCCCAAATAGCAAAAGCTGTGTTCAGACCACAGGTGTCCAATACCCTGTGTGGTTGGGCAGTAAGAGGAAATATTTTGGACTTGTCAGCATTTAGATGTAATCCTGAGTATCTGGCAAAGTCCCTAACAACTTCAATCAGGTTAGCGAAGTTGACTTCTGGATTTTCAGTAAATAAGAGGATGTCATCCACATAGAGTGATTACCACCAAACCATATGCCCGCCCTGGCATGCTTATCTCTAAACTTATCTGCCAAGGGCTCACCAATCTTGGTATCTAAGTGTGTATACTGAAGAGAACGATGTATAAGAGTCATTACCCCTCTGGCATGTGACGAGTAGGTCGTGTAGTAGCGCTGGGGACCCCATCCAGGCACAAAGGACATGGCTTGTCTCCCTAACACATGTGTCTCTTGCAGGAATAAAACTTTTGTACCCTATCGATTGACATATGATGCAGTTTTGCAAGCCTTAATTGGGTTACCCAACCCTCGGATGTTACAGTTAAGAAGGGTTATAGTTTGCGTCATCTTGTGGGTCGTTGACCTAAGATCCAAAGAGAATGGTCATGGCACCCTGAAGCAACCACTCACTGAATTCGCCCTGTGCCGGCAGACCAAGTGTAATTTTAATTGCCCCAAAATCTCAGTTCTCACTTCCCCCTCCCCCGCCACCCTACAAACCATGACATTGCTCCCCCTCCAACAAAACATTACACATAACCAGTTGCACTCGCCCCGGGGGACAGCCATTGCTGCACAGTGCGGGATCCTTCTCGCCTTCATCGGATACATAGGCATGGATGCAGTTATAGACCCAAACCCGACATTCAGCAGGTTGCAATGAGTTCATTCAATGATAAGCATACAGCGAAAATATGTCACAAACATCATCCAACTAAGTATCGGTTCTGCCCAGAAACGTTCCCACCCCCAGCGCCACCCATCAGGGTCTTGGATTTGAGAAGAGACTGCTTCCTCCGGTACCTTAAAAAAAATTGGACTTGTTGTTAAATTGAAGCTTGAGTCGTGCCGGAAAAAGCATTGCATAGGGGATATTCCTTCCACTGAGCATTTTCTTGACGCCTAGGAATGTGCGTCGTTCCTGCTGAGCAGCCACAGTAAAATCCAGATGAATTGATTGATTGATTTAGTTATAGAGCGCTTTACACCAAGGCGCTGTACAATGGAACAACAGATTACAAAAAACCAATAACACTTAACAATGGGAGCAAAATTTACATCTTGAATCATTCAACAAAACAGTGCAAAGAGCAATTAACTGAGGGGGGGAGAAGGGGGAAAGGGAAGAGGTGGGGGAGGAGAGGGAGTTGGACAGGGCGAGGGAAAGTTGAAGAGGAAGGGAGAGGAGTAGGAACGGGGAGAGAGGAATCAGGTGATAGGGGAAGTTTTCAAGGGGGAGAATGGAAGAGGAGGGATTTAAGGGAAGTGCGAAATGAGGCGAAGGTCGTAGTAGAGCGGATTGTAAGAGGGAGTAAGTTCCAGTGCATAGGTGCAAGGAGTTGGAATGAGCGGAAACGGGAGGAAGCACAGGGGGATGGAGGAACAGTGAGGAGGAAATGGTCAGCGGAGCGAAGGGGGTGGGATGGGGAGTAGAAGGAGAAAAGGGAGGAGAGATAAGGAGGAGCAAGGCCATAGAGGGATTTGAAGACAAGGCAGAGAAAGTGGAATTTAAGCTGTGAGTGGAAAGGTAGCCAGCCAAGGTACGAGAGTGAGGAAGAGATGGAGTCACGGGAGGTAAGGAGACGGAGGGTACGAACAGCAGAGTGGTATATGGATTTAAGAGGGGCAAGTTGAGAAGCGGGAAGTCCAAAGATTAGAGAAGAGCAGTAGAAGAGGCGGGAGAAGATGAGAGAGGAAATTAGGAGTTTGGTGGCGTGGAATGTGAGGGAGGAACGGATTTTGCGTATATTGTAGAGGTGGTATCTGCAGGTGCGGGAGGTGAGTGAAATGTGTTGAGAGAAGGTGAGAGAGGAATCAAAAAGAACACCTAGATTACGAGCTTGGGGGGGAAATCGGGAGATTAGAGGGAGGAAAGTGAATGAATGGAGGAGGGGATGGAGGGGGAAGAGAATTAGAGGGGAAGAAAAGGACTTCGGTTTTATCGGTGTTAAGAGAGAGAAAGCGGGAGGACATCCAGTTCTTGATAGCAGTGAGGCAGGAGGAGAGTTTAAGGTGGAGGTCAGGTGTGTGTGGAGCAACTGAGTCCAGACGTAGCTCCTTCTCCCTGGCTTGGCTGAGGATTAAATCTCAGTCACGATAGTTCATAATGCATGTAATGACGGGTCTTGGGTAGTCGCCAGGCTTAGGTTTCGCTACAAGAGCTCCATTAGCACGCTCCCCCGTGAAGTGTGGGGTTAAAGGCGGATTGTCCAACACGCTTCAGAGCGGCTCCTCAACTGCCACCTCGATGTTTCCGTGCAGTGTCTCCTCCGGGACCCCTATAATACGAATATTGTTCCTGCGAGATCTGGACTCCATTTCCTTGCACTTAGTCTTTAGTAGCTTCATGTCTTTCGAGAGAGTAGTAACGTTGGTTTGCAAAGCTGAAACATCGTCTTTAGCCGTGCTGATCCAGCCCTCCACCGCCATGATGTGAGTTGTTTCTCTCCCCATCTGTGTGCGGAGAGTAGCGACATTGATGTTTATATCAAGTTTTTCATTCACTGATGCAAAGCCGTGCTGCTTTGACTCAAGATCTAATGCATATCGAGTGGGGCGGCTGTCATAGCGGCCCAGGACTTAACCGGCGATTGTGCCAAGGCCGTGGCACCACCAGGTGGTCTAGGGGTGAATTTGGTAAACCGTTCCATGCCTCTTGCTACCAGCGCCTCCAATGAAGACTGCTTCCCAAATGGCACAACGACAGCAACCACGGGGCACACACACAAAGCTGTGCTGCGTAAGTACACTCCTACACCAGCTGACCCCTCAGGTGGGATACCCCAGGGACAGCCACACAAGTATATATTACAACAGGTCTCCGCCAAAGACGGTTTGCACCCTTTACCCAGAACCTTAACAGAAGCGGCAAGACACAGCCACTGAGGTGCACCAATATTACATTGTGAGTCAGGGGCCCAGAGAGAGGTCACCAATCAAGGCTGCAGATCAGAAAGCATGAAAAAACAAAATGGTACAGCAGTTCTAGGGTCCGAGCGTCAGCAATGTCATGTCATCCGCATCAGATCTCCAGCATGTAAGAGGTGTCGGAACCCAGGCTGTATCCTCCTCGCACAAGTATATCGGAGACTGCCAGGCAGGTAGGTTTGCATCAGCCCAAAGCAGAGGTGGCCACAGGACATCCAGGGGTCCAGCTGAGTCTCCTCATCACAGCAGAGCCGACCGCCACCCACCACTTCTGGGCCAGCCGACGAGCTCCGCTGCAGCACCTAGCACACGGCACCTCCCCTGCCCAGGGCGCAACACAACCTCACTGCAAGGTTCCCACTTCAGCTGGGGAGGCTAA
The DNA here is from genome assembly GCF_040938575.1 of Ambystoma mexicanum. Classification (NCBI taxonomy): domain Eukaryota; kingdom Metazoa; phylum Chordata; class Amphibia; order Caudata; family Ambystomatidae; genus Ambystoma; species Ambystoma mexicanum. The sequence goes on along the minus strand of NC_090921.1, from coordinate 1,340,127,218 downwards.
CAGCAGCTCTGTATCCTTTCTCCACAGGCACACTGGATGATGCAGTGGCAGGTTCCCAGTGGAGCCCCGCAAGGCCTCCAGAGAGAGGGACAACCAGGAGATGCCGGCAGGTCGCTACCCGCTCCCTCTCACCGTCCCAGTAGGCCACTGCAAATATCTGTAACGCTGCTGTGCCTCAGAGCGCTCACCGGTTCCCTCACTGCAGCTAGCATCAGATGCACAGCGGCTGTCAGCAGACCTCAGACGGAGTGTCGGGTAAAGCAATCAACAGCCAAAAAAAGCCCCAGCACTTCAGAGCTTAGGTGAAGTCGCCATTACAGCTCAACAGCTACCCCGACCATGTCTCTTCTTTGATCTCTTTTTGGGGGCAGATTACACCCTCCGCCAGGGAAAGCCGCATAGCAGGCAGCTGTCCTGGTCCCAGGCATCAAGGGAGCGCACAATTCAAAGGGAGTAGCCTCCTCACACCAGGGTGCTGCATTTCTGAAAGCTTTTGGTTCCTAGTGAGAAGGGACAGGGCTGGGTAAGAGTAGACAGGAGTGCTGTGTACAGTGGAGGACTCCCACCATCTTGTTTCTCTCCCTCTCTCCTTTCTGTCCCCTCCACTTCCTCTGGAGCAATGCGCTTTGGGTGTGATGTTAGATCCACTCATTTCAAGAACAGCGATTGGATCACTAAGACGGGCTTGCGTTAGTCTAATCACCTGCCTACTTTTCCCTTTAAAAGAAGGCATCTACACCACTTCTTTGGATTATCACTTGAGAAGATTTTGTTGGACTCTGCTGGGAGTGCAGTCCTTTCCAGAGTTCTCCAGTTCTGAGGTGAAGGCAGGTGTTCCAAAGCAGAGGATCAAGACCTGCCTCTCTCTATCAGTCACAGCAGTACCCAAGTGCCTCGCAGCACTTGAAAGCCAGAACAGCAAGGATCTCTGTTTTCGCTGTCGAAACTGCTTTGAGTCGTGATTCGAGCATATTCGAATTAGCAGGACCCTCTGGAGCTGCCTTTTGGCTTTCTTTGTTCTACGAACCGCAAAAAAACAGTCTGCCACTACACCAGCTGAAGCACACAATTGCCTCGGCTTGAAACAAGAGGTACAGCTGGCAGGGCATTTGCTCCAAACCACCACCACTTTCTTCATAACGACCACTATAAGCCAATTGAAACTGGTGTCCCTCGAACCGTGACCTTCATGCTTTGACATAGAACAGGCCTGTCTGCATATCCTGGTACCAACTCTCCATCATTGAACCTCGACCGTCGGCTGTACCTGGTGCCTGCCCGATCCGTATCACTGGCGTAACCCTACAAACAGCTGCTTTCACGTACGACCCCTGGCTCGACACCTGCTCGCTGCTGGATCACCGTGCTTGCCGCATCCTGCAACCGAGCATTTGACTGCACCCAGAAGCCTGGCTCAACTTCGAACCGCCAAATCACCTGCAAAGATATTGACATCGATCTAGGGCCTTAGGGACTCGATGGGCCGCTCTAACCCCCTTTACAAGCTTATGATATATCCTTTTGAACCATCTGGTATTTTAATTGCCTTTTTCCCCCTCATTGTCATGTTACCCAGAGTGCTGCATCTATTCTATCTTTGCATATTCTGTGTTCCTTCCACAGGGGTGGGTTTTACAGTGTTTTCTAGTTAAGCTAGTTAAGTCATTGTTGTACATCGTGTGTTTTATTCAAGTACATCTTTTTGTAGAACATTGATTGGACATTCCTTCATTTTGGACTGTTATAGTTCGCTTATTGGCTTGCTACTGTGGGGCAACTCCCAGTGATCAGACCAAGAATATACAGCCTCCTAGAAAAAAGGCTAGGTGCACCATTTTTATTGGTTCTGAAATATTCTTGTTCCTCTTCACCACATGTGGGTAACATCCTCATCCATCATGAATTAGTGCAAAGCAATTGGTTAGCATCAACTTGCACCACCCAATCTTCGATCCTAACCACGTGACATGCACCTGGTTATCAATGTGAACTCTTTGGGCAACTTTGAGGTCAGCCTGGTCCTTGTGAACAAAACAGTCTTTATCTCATCCCAGACAAGTTGGTGCCCCCATCATGCCCTCCCCACTGTATGGGCATTATTCTTAGCTCTCCTGGCCGCAAAACATAAATCATGTAATTCTCTGCTTTATCAGTTCCCCTCCCCAAGTGTAAACCTAGCGTCCCACTAATCAATTCAGTTCATAAAGGATTTAGAGCCCATTTCCCTGCACATCTGGTAGTTCAAATAGAGTGAGCATCATTCTAGGGGGCGCTAGTTTCTTAGATCTTGGTTTGTGTATTGGCACCCTAAGAACTCTGCTTTGCTCCCAGGAATACGACCTTGGTACTAGGCCACAGCCCTTCACTTCCTCGGCTGCACACATTCCTACCTAATAAGTTCAAAAGCCCAACTGATGTGGGGGCATATGTGCGTTCTTTGCCGCCCCTGGGAATCGGGATGCAAAGGTGAGGCGAGGGATATGGCCTTGTTGTTCTATGTGCCTGTGAGAACACGGCCTACAAGGATTTGGGCCTACACGTAAACGCAGTGTTAGTTCATGTTATGACTGCCGTGTGTATATGTATTCTACATCCTACATAGTTCAAGTGCAACACTACTGAATACCATCCCCTGTGCAATTTCCCACTCCTGCCAATTCCCCCCACCCATAACACACCCCTACCCTCTACACGTTGCGTGCTCATTTCCATATTTTAATGCATTTTTCACAATCTAAATTGTCTCGGAGGGGCGGTTGTCTGAACGTGCATCCAAACACTACTGAACCCCACTCTCACAACTCTTAAGAGTATAGCCTTCCCTCTGCCTACATTAACACGGAAAGCGAAGGAGGTATAACTCCTAGCTCTCTCTGTTTTACCTTTGATTGTTTTGGCTTTTACAAATGTAAGGGCTGGATGGATGCTTTGAGTATCTACTCCTCTTTCTACTCCTGCACGGAAGAAGTCATTTCATCACACCAGTAGTCCCAAATAAAAGCAGATTGATGTTTGATTTGCGTATAATGGAAGTAATTATAATAAGAGATAACGTGCCCATACTGTCTTTGCCAATATATGCTAGCATGTCCATGTAGGAACATGCCCCTTTTGCATTTGTTCAGAATGCCACTCCGCCCCCTTTTTAGGTGACTGCGCAAGACGGTAGGCCCCTTCGCTGGGAGTCTCGTTCAATCAAGGCGTTCATGGTGTCGCAGTGACGTGTTGGACCCGCGCAGATACATCGCAAGTCGCGGGTAAGCCCTGCGCATTGTGTTCCATGAATCGACAATCGGGCCTTTTGTGTTTTCACTGTCGACCTGCTTCAAGTCGTGATCCGAGCATATTTGAACAAGCAACACCCTCCAGACCTGCCAGTTGGCATTCTTTGTTCTAAGATCCACAAGTTCACCTGTTAAAACCAGTTCACCAATGTACCAGCTGAAGCACACCATTGCCTCAGCTTGAAACAAGAAGTACCGCTGTCAGCGCATTTGTTGAAACCGCCACCTCCTTCATCGCCGCCACCACTTATAGTCAATTGAAACTGCTGTCCCTCGAACCATGACCTTCAAGCTTCAGCATCAAATAGACACGCCTGCGTATCCTGTTACCAACTCACCACCATCAAACCTCACCCATCGAACTGAACCTAGTGACCGCCCGATCCATATCGCTGGTGTAACGCTTTTAACCGCAACTACCTTCCCATTCGATCCTGGCTCGACTCCTGCTCGCCGCTGGATCACTGTGCCTGCCACATCCTGGAACCGAACATTCCACTGCACCCAGAAGCGCAGCTCAACATTGTCGAACTGCCAAATCACCTGGAAAGTTATTATTTAATGATCTCTGCCCCCCCTTGGTCTATCCTAGCACCCTAGAGACTGGATATGTCACTTTAACCCCTTTTACATGCTCAAGTCATATCCTTTTGAACATTGCAGTCTTTTAATTGCCCTTTTCCCCCTCCTTGTCTCATTACCCATAGCACTACAGCTTTTCTATCTTTGCATATTCTGTGTTCCTTCTACAGGGGTGGGTTTTTAGTGTTTTCTAGTTAAGATATAGTGTGTTTTATTAATGCATTTCTTTTTATAGAACCTTGATTGGGCATTCCTTTATTTTGGACTGTTCTACTTTGCTTTTTGGATTCCTAAGGAACCACCTTCACACACCTCTTAAGAACATAATGTTCCAGAAAATGGCACAATTGGAATTACGAAGATTCCAGAGACATTTTCTTCCTTGAAACGAGTCGACCCAGGAGAAGGGAGGCATTCTCCTGGTGATCAAGCAACCACTGACGTAGGTGGGAACGGTAACATACCCGGAGAAGGGAGGCATTCTCCTGGACTTTTAATCCTATTGAAATACCACCAAATACCAGGAGAAGGAAGGTATTCTCCTGGTGGAAAGATTTTGCTTTGTTCAGAACTTTGTGACTTTAAGTGTTAGATATAGGGTTTTGACAAGGACAGAGAACATTCTTTCGAGGGGATTGGGTCCTCCGACGTATTCCATATCTATGACAGTAATCACCACAGCTGTGCTGCTTCGGAAAATCTTTCGGCGTTTGCGTCCTGCGTCGATGACGTCGATACGCTGTACTCGAGGGCCTCCGTCGAGCTGACGTCACCGGATGTTATAAGTAGGACGCACGACGCCCGTAGCCTCAGTTCTGTTTTTTCAGCGAATGTGTTCGCTTCAGAGATCTCAGCGTGCTTCTCGAACCTGTTCGTTGTGAAGTTATCGCATGATGTCTTCTTCTACCCCGTGGCCGGGTTTTAAGAAGTGTTGGGACTGCGGGTCCAAGATGTCGTTGACGGATTCGCATGTCGCTTACCTCTGGTGCCTCGGTGAGGACCACGACACGGATGACTGTGTGGACTGCCAGTCGCTTACTTCGAAGGCCTTGCGGGAGCGTAAGAAGACGCTTTCTGTAGGTAAGGTGACCAAGGCTCGTAAGCTGAGGTCCTCTGGGCTTTCGACGGAGGATTCGAGGGGCGACTCTCCGCATCGTCGTTGTCGTCGGTCCGTGAGGTCTCGGTCCCTGAGTAGGTCTCGCCATTCCTCTGCCTCTTAGAGGCACTCACGGAAGTGCTGTCATCGGTTGCCTTCCCGGTCCTCTTCTGAGGACGCCGCCCGTCGGCGGGTTGCTTGTCCCACCAAGCATTCGACTGAGGAATGGGCTTACTTCCGTAAGAAGATGTTGGCAATTTTTGAATTGCAGGGCTCCGGTCCGTCGGTGCCTCTGAGAGGAGTCGGCCGTGACCGTACTAGAGACACCGCTCGTACGCCTTCGGGCTCGGGTGGTCGGCACGATTCGCGGGAAAGGTCCCGCTCAGACAAGAGGAATCGTTCTAGTCATGCCCGTTCCAGGTCCCTGTCCTAGACGCCTTCCAGACTGCGTGAACCTGTGAAGTCTTCGAAGGAGACATCGACGCCTGCGGCGCCGAGGTCGTCGACGGACTCTCTCATGGCTCCGCCTCTGAGGAAGTCGTCGACGTCATCGGCGCCTAGGCTGTCGAGAGACACGCTCGGGGCTTTGTCCTCGAGGCCTGTGTCGAAGCCATCGATGCTGTCGGCTCCGCGCTAGACGTCGACGCCGATTCCGTCGATGCCTTTCGAGGCTGTTTTGTCAGAGGTACCCCGTGGCACGGTGGAACCCCCTAGAAAGGCTCTGGCCAAGGCAAAAAATGTCTTTATCCCTTATTCTGTACCCACATTCCAGCCTCTGGATTATATTTCTGAGGCGGACGAGGGTTCTGAAGATGGGTTGGTTCCTGACACGATGCCAGACGAGATAATATCTGGTCATAGCCAGATTGAGGACCTGCGTCAGTCGCTGCACGACGCCAGCGGTCTGGACACCTCACCGGAGGTGGAGTTCTGTAGGCCTGAGCCTGGCACCCATGCCGAGTCCTCGTACCGGCGCCTTATGTCGAGGGTCACGGATTACTTGGGGTGGTCTGCGCCACCAGTGGATTTTGTGCAGGATGACCTGACGGATATCCTCGAGCAAGGTCCACCGACTGACCCAGCACTGCCATTCCATATGGCCTTGCATAGAAGGGTGGCAGCGGCTTGGACTGCCCCGGAGAGTCTCCCGGCAGTGAGCAAGTCTTTGCCGTGAAAATACTGTCCAGCCAGTAGCGACCCCTGCTACTTGACCATGCACCCCAAACCGGAGAGTTTGGTGGTGCAGGCGGCTACGGCCCCAGCAAAGCAGGCATCGTATCCTACCATCCCTCCTGATAGGGACAACAAGCATTTTGATGGTTGGGCGAAGAAAGTGTTTTCTTCAGGGGTATGGCTCTTCAGCAGCCAACTCCGTATGTGCCTTGTCACGTTTCACGCACACTCTGTGGAACTGTATTTCCTTAGCGGCTGAACATATTCCCGAAGGGGACAAACAGGATGGTTTTCTTGCTATTATACAAGATGGCAAGGATGCCATGTGTGAGTCCGTTCAGTCTGGTCTGGACATGGCAGACTGTGTCAGCCGGTCCATTGCGGCGAGCACCATAATACGCAGGTTTGCGTGGTTGCGGAAGTCGGGGTTTGCTCCTGATGTGCAAGCCCGGCTCCTCAACATGCCCTTTGATGGTGAACATATATTTGGCAGCAAGGCTGACGAGAGCCTTGAGAGTTTGCAGACCTCAAAAGCTGCAGCGAAGTCGTTGAGCGCTGCAGTTCGCCAACCTGCGCCTTTTCGTCCTAGGTGACAGCAATGGAGGGGAGGTTCCTTTCGTTATTACTCATCCTTTAGTAAATCGAGAGTGGCTGCAAGTCAAAGGGGCCACTGTAGGAGTGCCAGAGGTGGAAAACAGGGTACTCGAGGTGCCAAGGCTGCTCGGGCACTTGCCTCTTTGTCCTCAGGCAATGCCACAGCCGCTTCGGGTCAGTCATGAGGCCAGGTCCCATTGTTCGCCGGTTGGTGGAAAGCTGGCGCAGCATCTTGTAGAATGGCGTGCCATTACTTCAGATGTGTGGGTTCTGGAGATCATAGCCCACTGCTACTGTCTTCCTTTTCGGCAGAGGCCTCACGACAATCCACCAGGGAATCTCTTTGAAGAGTCCAGATCCGCTCCTTGCGCAGGAAATACAAGCCCTGCTGGAGAAAGGCGCCATAGAACTGGTGCCTGTAGCGGAGAGGAACAAGGGATGGTATTCCCCTTATTTTTTTATTTCGAAGAAAGACGGGGGATTGAGACCCATCATGGACTTGCACGGTTTGAACAAACTCCTCAGGAAGGACAAGTTCAAGATGGTTACTCTCAAGTCCTCCAGGCCCTTCAACTTCAGGACTGGTTGGTGTCTCTCGACCTCAAGGACGCTTACTTTCATGTGCCGATCCATCCCAAGCACAAGAAGTACCTGAGGTTCGCGGTTGGTGACTCGCACTTTCAGTTTCGGGTTCTGCCGTTCGGATTGACCTCCGCCCGAGGGTTTTCACCAAGCTCATGGTGGTGGTGGCAGCGTATCTCAGGAAAGGGGGGATTCATGACTACCCCTACCTGGACGATTGGTTGATCAGGGAGAGCTCTCCCGAGCAAGTCCTGGATCATCTGTCCGTCACCTGCCACTCCCTCTACAAGCTGGGCTTCTCCCTCAACCTAAAGAAGTCCCACTTGACGCCAACTCAGCGGCTCCAGTACATCGGAGCAGTGCTCGACACTTCCCTGGGGCAGTTTTTTCATCCCCAGGTGAGGGCTCTTCACATCCAGCAGATGGTACACAAGTTTCGACATGCCCAGAGTCTTCCGGCGTTCGAGTTCTTGAGGCTGCTCGGCCTCATGGCATCCTGCATTCTTCTGGTGCCAGAGGCTCGACTGCGGATGAGATCTTTGCAGTGGGCTCTTAAGATGCAGTGGTCACAGTCCTCCGGCAGGATGTCGGACCCCGTTCAGGTGCTGCCCTCAGTCGCCCAGGACCTTCTGTGGTGGGCCGACGAAGGCAATCTGATGATGGGGGCTCCTCAAGTGGATCTCTTCATCTCCAGTGTCAACCGGAAGTGCGAAAGGTTCTGTTTGCGGGAATTTCCTCCAAGAGGAGCCTTAGGAGACACGTTCGTGGTGGAGTGGTCCTTCCCACGGCTGTACGCGTTTCCTCCAGTCCCCGTCATCCCGCAAGTGCTGCGGAGGTTACGGAGGTTCGGTTCCCAGATGATCCTTATTGCTCCAGCATGGGCCCGGAGGAGGTGGTACCCGGACCTTCTCGACTTGTCCATCTGCCCTCCACGTCGTCTTCCCTACCGAGACGATCTGCTCTCATGGGAGGGGGGTCAGGTTCTCCATCCAGAGGTCAGATCCCTCAACCTTCACGCTTGGCTTCTGAAAGGTTGAGGTATAAGGATTGGGACCTCCCTGAAGACGTGATGCAGGTGTTGCTTTCAGCCAGACGGCTGGCAACAAAGTCCCTGTACCGTTGCCGTTGGAGAAAGTTCTGCGACTGGTGCAGGGTTAAGAATGTGGACTCTTTTTCATGTGACATTCCTGTCATTCTGTCTTTTTTGCTTTCTTTGGCCCACAGGGGCCTGTAAGTGGGTACCATTAAAGGTTACCTGGCGGCGCTGTCTATATTTAAGCGCTCGTCTGATGAGCATTCTTATTTTAAAATCCCTTTAATTTCTCAGTTTCTGAAAGGGCTCACTAATGTGTTCCCTCCGTCACCTTTCCAGGTGCCCAGTTGGGATCTGAACCTTGTTCTCAAGTTTCTAATGGGTGCTCCGTTTGAGCCTTTACATTCTTGTCCTTTGAGACTTTTAACCCTTAAAACTGTATTTTTAGTCCACTCGCAGAGTGAGTGAGTTACAGGCATTTTCAGTTAAGCCACCCTTCACCGTGTTTCATAAGGACAGTTCGTCCTTCCTTTCTTCCGAAGGTGGTGTCGGAATTTCATTTAAGCCAGAAGGTTATTCTTCCGGCATTTTATCCTCCTCCACATCCTGGTAAGGAAGAGGAGAGGCTCCATAGGCTGGATCCTAGGAGAGCTTTAAGCTTCTACATTTCACGCATGTACCGGGTCAGAGTGGACGATCAGCTCTTTATTGGTTACGCCGGAAGGCGTTTGGGACAAGCTGTTACTAAGCAGACTTTGTCTCGATGGATTATCTTGGCAATTTCTGAATGTTACCGCTTGGCAGGTAAGGACCCTCCGGGAGGCTTACGGTCCCATTCTACTAGGGGTATGGCCACCTCTACTGCCCTGCAGAGGGGTGTTCCTATTCGTAACATCTGTGATGCAGCCACCTGGGGTTCGGTCCATACTTTTGTACGTCACTACTCCCTCGATTCTATCCATGGCCAGGATCTGGCCTTTGGCAAGGCGGTCCTTTATTCTGCGATTTGATTGGGCATTCTAAATTTGTATATTCTAAATTCTTTTCCCACCTCCTTACGTTGGTACTGCTTTGGGAGTCTGTCATAGATATGGAATACGTCGGAGAACCCAATCCCCTCGAAGAACAAGTTACTCTCTTACCTGGCAACGTTCTTTCGATGGGGTGGTCCGACGATGTATTCCATATCGCTCCCTCCCTGCCTACCCCACTACAGAATTTCTTATGCGATTGCAGTTTGTTTCCGCAAGGCTTTCTGTGGTGATACTGGCAGAAGATTGGTGCCACACGTTCTGGGAAAAAACTACAACTGAGGCTACGGGCGTCGTGCGTCCTACTTATAACATCCGGTGACGTCGGCTCGACAGAGGCCCTCGAGGACAGCGTATCAATGTCATTGACGCAGACGCCGAAAGATTTTCTGAAGCAGCACAGCTGTGGTGATTACTGTCATAGATATGCAATAGGTCGTCGGACCATCCCATCGAAAGAACGTTACCAGGTAAGAGAGTAACTTGTTCTTTTTGATAGACATTCTGACTCTTCCTTAGTTATCTATGTTGAGCCAGGGAAACCCCTCACAGAATTAATTATAGGTTTTGTTATTTTTATATAAAAGTCTATAGCAATCACTATGACCCCTCCTTTTCAGACTCTGACACTCTCACACCCCCTGGCACCAAAAGCAGATTCTGCCACTGCTAAGAACACTAATCATGTTGGATTTCCCATGATCCCTGTAAAAGTGCTACATCCACTGTAAGAAAACATGTGCACACTCCCTGCACGATTGACCTCCACTCCCACACCACCCCCACATAAGAACAATCATGTTGGTTTTTCCCATAAAACTAGTCAAAATAGTATACCCACTGTGACGAATAATGGGATCATGTCACTTCTCCCCAGGGTGGAGCCCTTCCCAGTGAGGCTAGGGAGGTGAGCCTGCTATGCAACATTCCCTTTAGGGGTGGCAGAAAGCAGGGCCTCACAGGGAGAGACTCCCATCATGGGGACAAGGACTACCGTCCATGAGGAACTCCCTAACCCCCTGACACTTGAGAATCCGAAATCCTTAAAAGCTATTGAGAATCCATCTGATAGCACTACTGTATGTTATTGTAATACTCCTTCCCTTCTTTCTATAAAACCTAACTTCACATCTACTAAAAGTACTTGTCATGATCCATCGATCACGCCCCTTCTGGTCTTCCTGGTACGTCGGGGGTTACTCGCTGTAGTACACCCAACATGGCCGTATACACGGAACGCGGTCTATTGACCTTTACGTCCTATGCAGCACGTTCTATAAATTAGCCACTCCCCTGCGGTTCCGCGCGTCTCATCGCTACCGATAGCTGTGGCCTGACGTGCTCCGTAGTTCGTTCTCCTGAACTGTGTTGCTTCCTGGTTCCCGGACCTTCCTCCTTCTCCTTTCCTACTACCTTCCTTGATCCTGTCTCTTCCGCGTTCCGCGCAGACCGCCTCCATGTGCTGCCTCCATTCCAAGCTTTGGAGTTTCCTAGATCCCGGACGAAGAAGCTGAACGAATCCTGGAATCCGAAGACGGCCGATCAGGCTTGTACAAGACCCGAACTGCTCGAAAGAAAACCCCGACAAAGGACTCTGCAAAACAGAGAAAACAGGTGAGAAAAGGGGAAACCTGTGACAGAACTGTGAAGAAGATTGAAGGATCCAAGCAAACTACTCCTTGGCAAAATACAGAAAGAACTGGGTTGAGTTGGCCCAGAGGAGGCCTGAAAAGTGCAGAGTGGACTCAATGGCACTCTGCTGGGGAGGACCCTGATACCCGACATAACAACCAACAAGGGATTAAAGAAAGGAGAGAGAAACCAGTGCAAGGCTTGGCAAGCCCGGGGGTTCAAACCTGGAAGTACAGAGGCGCACAGGAGAAGCCAGATTCCTGTAAAGAGGTTGCCGTGAGCAGGTTGAAGAAGTCCTTGGCAGGTCAACGGAGCGCGGGCCTGCGGAGAAGCTGCAAGAAGGTAGACGGTGCCGCAACCTCATGGAGGTGGACCAGGAGGTCCCTCAACGGCGCTGGTACCGGCTGGCCAAAGACTCTGCAGAGCAAAGGAAGTGCAGCAGGAAACAAGAAAGAAGCGAAGGCAAATGTTTTCCAGGAATGCAGCAACCAAACACCCCAGGAAAAACCGAAGACATGCTCCTAACAATGACAAGGTAATGGGAGGTACAGGAGACGCGGTAGGGTTTTCGGGGAAGGTAAAGTAAATCTCGGGAGTAATCTACCTTGTCTGAGTAGTTGACTCAGAAGTGAACCAAGCCTCAGGATTAATCTCCATAGCCTCAATAGTTCTCTCAGAAGGAACATATGTGACGCAAGCCTCTGGAGTAATCTCCCTCATCTCAGAAGTGAAGCAAGCCTCAGAAGTAATCTCCCGCAGCTCAGTAGTTGTGTCAGAAGGGATATGTGTGATGCAAGCCTCAGGAATAATCTCCCTCATATCAGTTGTTGGGATAAAGATTCTAACACAGAAGAATTTAAAAAAGAATTCTCCCTCAACAGTACAATCACAAAAGGGGCACTGGACCCAAAGTGTCATGGGAGCCTTCTCCCCTATCAAAGTGTTAGCTGTAGCCAAGAACACTGGGGGAGTAGCTCCCTTAATTCGGCTAAAGAGAAAGAAAGTGTAACAAGTCAAGACACAAAAGAGGATTAGAGAAATAAGTACTGTACAAGATTCAAGCTGGTCCTAGGAGAAGCCTGGGAGGAAGTACAAGGGCTTATAAGAAATGTTACAAGATATTATCATAAGAAAGCCAGAAGTGGAATGAAGTGAAAAAGGAGAAGGGTAAGGCTAGAGTATTGTAGTTGGGACCGAGGATGGACAATTTTGAGTTTGACATCCACCCTGATGACCAGCACCGAAGTATTCTTTAGTTAGGTAGGGAAAACCCCATAGTGAAAGGGAGAAGTAGGTGTTTCATTTTTGCAATTAAATATTGAGAGTTGAAATCTCACGCCTTTGACTCCTTCCTCGAGCATGCCACACCACCCACATAGGAATACACATCCTGGCTTTAGCCATAATGCTAGTAAATATATTTTGCCACTGTCACAAAACATGTCTGTTCTGGCTGCTCAAGTGGAAGCTATTATGGCCATGCAAGAACACTGTTATATTGTCAAACTTAGTCTGTACAAATGTTTATAAAACAATTGCACATAATATCTGTAAACTAGATAAGTATATGGACTATTTACAACCATATAAGGTAATGTAGGAAACTAACTGTAACAAACGAGCATGCTTTGCCAACAGTAAGAAATAAACAAAGCTTATCAATCGCAGTAAATAAATGTTATCAGACAGAACAACATTCATAAACATGTTATCTATGTTGCCATGGCATGTTTTATATAATCTGTTGCCAACCTGTTGGTAAATGCAAGTCAACTTGTTTTTTTTTGTTTGTTTTTTTAAAACATTTTTTATTATTTTATAACACACCAAACATTACAATAATTAAGACTTCCATGTTCAAGTTTAACAACATAACATTACAAAATACGTTCTTCAGTCCCGCTATTTCCCACCCCCTTAACTTGAGCCACTGTGTCCGTGTTATCAGCCTGTGCGTCTCCAGGCGGGTCTATTGTCCTCATCATGTCCGTATCATCATCACTGTGATCGGGCTGGGGGGGGGAGGGAGGCACCATGGTATCCACCAGTTGCCTCCATTCGATTAGGTGTCCTACCTCCACCTCTCCCCGCCTGCTGACCACTTCAAACCAAGCAGCCGTTTCTGCCTCTGCCCATTTCTTGAGGTCAGCCCACCACAACTCTATCCTAGGCCTATGGGCTGCCTTCCAGCACATTGCAATCCTTCGTTTGGCCAGGATGTATGCCAGGTCTTTCATCTTGCTAATGTGCCTCAGATTACGTGGCCTAGGGAAAGCCCCTAGCATTCATGCCCAGGCCGACTCCACCTCCAGCGTGATGCCTTTTCCTGCCAAGCGTATCTTCAGTTCTGACCAAAACCTTCCCACCTCCGGACAAGCCCAGAACATGTGTAACATCCCGGCTTCCTCCTCCCCGCACCTGGGGCATCTCTGAGTCGACTGGCCATCTAACCTGGCGATCTTACTGGAGGTCAGATATGCTCTATGTGTAACATATAATTGGATCTGTTGGAGTCTCGCGTTCCGGGACACTTTCTTATGATATCTTTGGGCTCTATCCCATAGCCCATCCGACATAGGCTCTCCCACCTCTTCCTTCCAGAGTTGTCTCAATTGGAACAATTCCTTCCCCACCTTGGACCCCAGTAGCTCATATATGCGGGAAATCTCATGCCCACCCTCCGAGATGTCATATATCATCTCCATGGTGGCATCCGGTTGTTCTGTAAGCACCACAGCCGGCCACTTTTCTCGCACTCGTTTAACAATTCTGGAGTAGGTTATATGTTGCCCTTTATGCACCCTGGTGTACTCTATTAGTTTCTGGAATTCCAGTGCCTCCACTTCCTGCCATATGTCTCCCAGGGTGGCCAGGCCCATCGGTTCCCAATATCTACGGAACCCTTGCATCAATTGGGGGTCCTCTCTGCATAGCGCTGCCAATGGCACCTGCATAGAAAATGGAGCCGGGTATCCCACCATCTGCCATGCCCTGTGCCACACCTCCCTGCCAAGCGCCAACAACCTCGCCATCTCTAGTACCTTTGGCTTGGACAACCACACCACCTCTCTAAGGAAGTAGGGAGCCGGTTCCATGCACAACAGCCTGGTTTCAGCTGTTTCTTCTTCAGACAGCCACCTGGCCACATATTGTAGTTGTCCTGCTAAATAATATAACTCAAAATTCGGCAGGTTTATTCCCCCCCCCCCCTATCGCACAAATTCTGTAATTTCCAAAGAGCCACCCTGTTCCTGGAGTTGTGCCATATAAAGCCCTTGCACAAGCTGTGGAGACTAGCAAAGAAGTGCCTAGAGATCACATGCGTGATATTTACAAAGAAGTGTAACAGTCTGGCCAGGACTACCATCTTAATGAGAGCAGCTCTCCCAATCATGGCCAGGGGTAGTCTGGACCAGAATCCCATGCTATTTTTAATGCCTTTGACTGCCTTTTTGTGTTGTGATTATGTTCTTCTCCTGTCGTGTGGTAGATGTCAATTCCGAGACATCGGAACGACTTGGTTCGCCAGGGTATTGGCAATATCGGCAAGACCCTAGGTAGGACAATTCTATATCTCCCCAAGGGGAACATGCTAGATTTCTTGGGGTTTACTGCTATGCCGGAGAGGGTAGCATATCGTTCCATCACCTCCAGGATGTATTGTATATTCTCTTCCGGGAAGCGCAGATACAAGAGTATATCGTCAACATATAATGAAATAAGATGCGGGGCACTGGCAGTGCGGATCCCTATTTCCCCATATTGTTGCCTAAGACAGACAGCCAATGGTTCCAACACTAGTATATACAACATGGGCGACCAGGGGCAGCCCTGTCTAGTGCCCCTGCAAAGCTGCCATTTGTCTGCGATAGTGGCACCCGTTTTAACCCTTGCAATTGGAGAGCTGTATAACCTTTTAACCCACCTGAGATACCCCAGCCCCATTCCATAGCCTTCCGAAGTCGCCAACAGCCAGGTCCATCTTACTAAATCAAAAGCCTTAACCATGTCAAGCGAGACACTCACCAGTTCACCCGGGTCCTCCTTTGTCTGATCAATAATATGATGCAGTCTTCTATGGTTATCAGTTATATTCCTACCAGGGACGTAGCCTGTTTGGTCAGGATGCATCAGTTTACCAATGACTCGCTTAAGCCTGTTTGCCAGCACTGCCGTAAGGATTTTGCTGTCTTGGTTGAGCATCGAAAGGGGTCTATATGACCCGCAGTCTGTGCTAGGCTTACCCGGCTTTAAAAGCGGAATGATCACCGCCTCTCGTAGGGACTCTGGCAACCTGCCATGCTCATACGCCTCATTAAGCATTGCCAGCAACGGGGGAAGCAGCTCTTGTTTGTAGGTTTTGTACAATTCACTTGGGAGCCCATCTGACCCCGGAGCCTTACAAGTGGGCAGGCGTTGAATCACTAACTGACGTTCTTCTAACGTTATTGGGGCGTCCAGGTATGCCCGTTCTAAATCGTCTAAGGTGGGCAAGCCTATATCTTCTAGTGTTTCCTGGATTTCTTGGTCCCTTGCTCCGCCTAGGTCCTCATAGAGACGTTTGTAGTATCCCTGGAACTCTTCATTCACTCCCTCCTCGGTATCCATGATCCGGCCTCCCACCCCTTTAATTTCCCTCATCACCGGCCATGGTGCCTCGCTCTTATATAGCCAGGCCAGCAACCTTCCCAGTTTGTCTCCCCCCGCATGCTGTCTCTCCACATATTTCTTATAGCTTAATTTACATAACCTGTCCCAGTGTTCACTACTAGCTTGTTGTAGCTGTTTCATCCTGACCCCATCCTCCCTAGAGGTGCCTCCCCTACGCATAATGTCTTCCAACTCTTCCTCCGTTCCCTGCAGCTCTCGTTCTATGCCCCCCCTGGAGCCCTCTGGATTTTGATATAGCCACCCCCCGCAATACCACTTTAAATGCCTCCCACACAGTTCTCATAGAACGAACACTGCCAGTATTAATCTCGAAGTACTCCGTGATCGCCTCCCTTAAATCCTCCTGGAATTCCGTAGTCCAGTCTCGTGTGCAGGTCATGTGGTGCCGCATAGTGTGAGTATTGCCTATCTGCTGGGTGCATCTGCCTCCAGACATCTACTAGGTCAAAATCTCTCAGGAGGGCCTGTAGCACCTTTGCAGCCGGGGTGGGTTTGTCTAGCTTACTATCTGATCTGTCCACTTTAGGATTCTGTACACAATTAAAGTCTCCGCCCCATAGGATCCCGCCACCTAATAGGGGGCTAATTTTGCCATAAAGGGTCCGAAAGTAAGCCGCTGTATCTTGGTTGGGGGCGTATAAGTTTACGATACTCACATCCCGGTTTTCCAGCATCCCCCTCACAACTATCATTCTGCCTTCTGGGTATCCCGTAGACTGAAGCAATTGGAATGGTACATGAGGTGCTACCCAAGTGATAACTCCTCTTGCGTAGGCCGAGTATGTGGCACCCGCAATGCTCCCCCTCCACTTCCTCTTGACCACCTCCAATTTCTCCCTGGTGAGGTGGCTCTCCTGCAATAATGCTATGTCGATCCTCATCCTTTTCAGGTACATCATTACTTTATTACGCTTCAAGTAACTATTGAGGCCCCTGACATTCCAGGTAACCACTCTAAGGCACCCCGACGCCATAGGTGCAGTATCCTGTCCTCCCTCTCCGCCCCCCATCCCGCCTGATAAGATTCTCATTTTGGCTCGTTACCCACCCACTCCCAACAAACTCCCCCTCCCCCTTTCCCCAACAACATACCCCCCCACATCGCCCCTTCCCTCCCCCCATCCCTCCTAACCCCAACAAATGCCCAGCTCCATCCCTGGATCTCAGGCGGCCCTGCGTTTGGTTCTGCCTCGGTATGCCGAGGGCAGAGGCCCGGCAGGGTATCACCGGACTACCAGTGACCTCACTAAGCTACTCTAAATGGGGCTATGAGGACTAGCTCTGCAAGGCTCCCTTGCTGTGTTAAAAGTCTCAGTGCTCACAGATCATATCTCTTTATAACCTGATCGTGCCCGTCTATAAGCTACAACTTTTACTATAATCAAGTCCTATCGTCTTAGGCTGCGAGACCCCTTGGTGCCACCTACACAGATTACTTATCTCTTCCTTCTCCCGTCTGGATGCCCAACTCCTGGGGGCAGCTCTGCGTGTCGAGCCACCCCTTAGCTGCTTCCGGGGATTCGAAAAACAAGGTTCTGTTTTTGTGGAACACCTTCAGCTTCGCCGGGTAGAGCAACATATACTTGTGGCCTGCTTCACGCAATCTTCTCTTCACAGTCCCAAAGTTCATGCGGCTACGTTGTACCAATAGGGTATAATCTGGGTATGCGGTTATATTTGCTGTTCCCCTTTGCATTGTTCCGCCCTTCCGGAAGTGTTCAAGGATTCTTTCCTGATCTCGATAGTTCAGGATCTTGGCGATCACTGGCCTAGGGGGGGTTCCTGGTGGTGGCCTCATCATGAGTGCCCTGTGCGCCCTTTCCACTGCGAACCCTTGGGACCACACTCCTCCAGTTATCTCCTGCAGTAGCATAGATTCAATGAACTCTGTAGGGTTGGGTCCCTCAGCCCCCTCCGGCAAACCAACAATGCAGATGTTATTTCTTCGGGCACGTCCCTCTACCTCCTCCGCTCTGCATTCTAGGTTGCCCACGTGTTGCACTAGGGCGTGAAGGTCTGCTTTATGTGTTGCACAGTCCGCTGTGTTCGGGCCCACCTCTTTTTCCAAATTCTCTGTGCGTTATGCCTGCGACCTGACATCTTGGCCCTCATTACGACCCTTGCGGAATTCGGAAAACGATGGCGGAAATGCAATACCGCCATCGAATAGCGCTCGGTGCGACTATGACCCGTCACCGCAAAGTACGAAGCCATTAGCGACACCGTAGTGAACGCCAACGCTAACTGCACCAAGCACGCGCGCGCGCGCCATGCCAAACAGCAAACACCACCATGGCGCAAGGGTACGCCAATTCCGACCCTAGCGGACATGTACCTAACGCCATCAAGCATGGCGGAATGTACCATTCCGCCATGGTGAGAAGTACGGCATCGCGAATCAACCGTAAACGGCCCCACTGAGTGCCTGTACACCGCTCCCTGCCCACAAAGTACAACTCCCCGTAGGTGCAATGAAGTCACAATGCAACCATTGAAATGTACAAGTCACCCATGCATGCCAACGAACAAAAGAAACACAACAGGGGCCAATGGGAGCTGCAGGGCACAGATGGCACGAATACAGAAGCCATCCCAATGGACATGACCACAGTCCCCCACCAAGAAACGCACGCAAACACAGGCACCTGTGACCAGCAATATTCCGAGAATCACATCATTCCACCAGTCCACCTGGCTGACCGGCATCTGTTACACAAAACCCAATCCCCCGCCCCTGAGCATGACAACATTCAAACTGTCATATTGGCAGCCCCCATCCCTGACCTCACGGGCTTCGTAGGCAAACGCGCCCAGTACAGTACCACGCAACTAAACTCCGAAGCTGGAACCCAATGCAGATCTCCTCACAATACATCGCCCCCCAAATAGGCATATGCCACATCACTTGCAAAGAAAAACGCTACACGGGCCAAATCAAAATAGAAATTTAATGCACATCAAAATCACCAAGCCCATACAGCCATCAGGCCATGAACTCCAAAACACTTTTCACCATTGTGGGCTGCATCCGCAAGAAATGACCAGCCACTACTTGTGTGACGCCCTGTTCCCTCATGGTACACAGAGCCACATTCACGTACGAAAAGGCAACATGGAAGCGCACAGAACCGCAGGGCCGTCCCAATGGGGAGGCACTAGTCCAGCTGAAAGGCCGAAATGTTGCTCCGAGCCACCAGTACTGCGTAAGGGCATGTGGCCCATTGGCGATCGTCCCATAAGATCGTAATGCTGCTCCACTGATTAACACGAAGCAGCAGGTGTCGGGAGTAAAACCCATCTGCAGGAGTGGCATACAGATGGCAGTGGCAAAAGGGGAGGAGATACCTGTCAACCAAAAGAAAAGAAAAAGAACAGAATGGCCATCAGAACTACATTCGAACAACTCACTTCAATGATCACACTAAATCCACAGCCATATGCATGCTAGCCCACTCCAAAGGATCATCACCACCCCAAAACCACTTGCGACTCATAACCATCTATATCGAGGTGCAAACACCATCACAAACGAGTGTACCTGTGCATGCGTCTGTCAAAACAGAATCCATCAGATGGGAATGTTAACGTGCATGGACACAAGTGTCTGAGGGCGCGTCGAGACAGGGAGGGCTCAACAAGGCCAGATAGACGATGGTCCCACTATGGCAGCCCTGCATCACATAGCGTAGGGGAGGCGGATAGATCCCAAGAAGCCCTGTACATGGCAAACTCTGTATCAAATCACCTGCCCATGCATCCATTCATCATTCCCTCATCCCGGGATCAAAACGCCTGAATAATTACTCACATAACATTAGAAACATCCATTGAGTCTGTGCGTTATGCAGCCTGCAAAATCCACAGTGCCCCAGCCCGTAATTCCAGTGTTGTGAAGTAACATGTATTTGGGAACGGCCGGCCTCATCGCCCACGTAGCTATTGCGCATCCCAAACTATTCATATCAATCATTGCTTCCTCGCCATGGCCCCTGTCTCAAGGACATTGAACAATAGAACGTTATATTTGCAGTCAGACCTGTGGGCATCTCCTCGCCGCTAGCTGGAAATCGAAAGCGCCGCCCTTCGAATTCCTCATTTGCAACATCACGTCGAAAAGGCATCTGTGGCCGTTTGAAATCACTAATTATTCCATCGAGTGCGGCTGTGTGTGAAAATGGCAACTGCCTTCACCCACAAATGGGACGCCCCGCCCGTCGTTGCAACTCGGTACAGTGATGCATGAGGGCCCACCGTTACTCGAGTACTACGTTCCACTGACCCTTCACAAGTCTGTTCGCGACTGCACAGATAGTATGGGAAACAATGGGACCACAGCAGAATGAACATATCAACCAATCTTACACGGCCATCGGGTACAAATACATGATTGCAATAGCAAGATGCCATTCCCCGAATTGCAGCGTTGTGCGCGGGACGTGCTCGGCCAAAGGGGAGAGCAGTTTGCACAGGTGGAATTAATCACCACAGGTGGAGGCCATACAGCCTGAAAACACATAAATTGCACAGCCAGTCTCCTCCCACAACCAAACCGAAATGCTACCGGCAGGACTCGCGATGTTGGCCCTGGGGGACCTGATAGCACTGCAAGTACTCCAACTCCAAGAAGAAGACGAACACCAACTACAACCGGCCGCACGGAGGAGACGCAGGAGGAGGAGGAGGCCAAGGCAGGGCCAGCAAGGGCCGCCAGCACAGCCACTACCACCACGCAGGCAGCCCGCAATCCCACGCCTCCGAGCACATCCGTTCAACCTCACTGATGAGCAGATCCACACCCTCTACCGTCTGGACCGGGACACCATAGCCGCCATTGTGGACATGACACAGGCTGACCTTGTCAGCATGATAGATAGCCCAACCGCCATCCCACCCCTACTGAAGGTGGTGTCTGTACTCCACTTCCTGGCCACAGGCACCTACCAGCACACAGTCGGACAGTTGCATGGCATTTCTCAGCCACTGTTCTCACGGACACTATTTCAAGTGCTCGATGCCCTCCTGCAGCACGCAGACGACTACATCTCTCTACCACGCTCGGAGCAGGAAATTACCAACACAACAGTGGGATTCCATGCACTTGCCGGCATACCGGGTTGCATTGGTGCCATCGACTGCACCCATGTGGAATTGGTCGTCCCACATGCCATGGAGGCCCAGTACCGCAACCGAAAACAATTTCATTCCCTGAATGTACAAATGGTGTGTGACTCCAACAGGATCATTACACATTGTTGTGCCCGATTCCCTGGATCAACCCATGATTCTATGGTCTTGAGGAACTCTACAATACCACGCTACATGGAGCGACACGCAGGGAACAGATCCTGGCTACTCGGTGAGTCTCATTACATGCATGATTATGTGGGGTATGTGATTTGGCAATGACCTGGCAGGAAGGGGGGGGGGTGTGCGTACGTAGCAATGGCATTCCACATCATGCGTTTCTCGTCCACATACAGGTGATGCTGGATATCCACTGAAGAGATGGCTCCTCACACCAGTCCGGAACCCACGGGACCAGCATGAGGAGGACTACAACCATGCCCACTCACGTACCTGTGTAGTCATTGAACAGGCATTCGGCCTACTGAAGACTCGTTTCCGCTGCCTCAGCAGGTCTGGCGGGGCACTCCTGTACCGCCATGAGAAGGTTGCAAAGATGGTCATGGCATGTGTCATGCTCCACAACATGTGCGTACGTAGAAATGTGCCCATGCCCCCTGACGCAGAACTGCAAGCACCTGATGATGGTCATGATGAGGGTGGGGATGTGGCAGCACCTCATGGAGTCTGCGAGGCACCGGAGGCACGTGACATTCGTCAGCATCTCATTGATGCATGCTTCTAGCACTCACGCCTGGTGGCTGATACATGGACACGGGACTCGTGGCACTGTGTGTGTCTGGGACATGCACAATATGGACTGTACGCCTATGATGGCCTAGTACACAAAGATCAATGTCCACACATCTCATTGGTTGATCGTGCACTGTTTATGGCATATGTGATATCATGTTGAACACCCTATCGACCCGCCACCCAAGTGAGCCCAACACACCCCCTCCACCCTCCTACCTCCCCCCCGAACACCAGTGTCCAAAGATGCTCATTGTCAGTGGGCAGTCGCTATTGCAAGCCCCCTCTGCGGGTATCAGGGGCACCCCTGCCTGTGGAGCGCAGGTTCCTCCCAGATCTACGTTGGGGGCTGCCCTGGATGGAACTTGCAACGGATGATGTGTCTGCCTGCTCACATCCATGCATGTCCCTAAGGGTTTGCGAGAGCTCAGTGAGCACACGGCGCACTGCGGCAAGTTCGGCACATACGTCTTTGGACGTCGCATGCAGTTCCCCCCTCAGGCTCTCGGTGCTTCTCTCCATTTGGACTCTCAGGCTCTCGGTGCTACTCTCCATTTGGACTCTCAGGCTCTCGGTGCTACTCTCCATTTGGACTCTCAGGCTCTCGGTGCTACTCTCCATTTGTGCCCTTAGCGTCTCTGTACCTCTCTCCATTTCTGCCCTAAGTGTCTCAGTTGATGTTTCTATGTCTGCCTTAGTGCCCCCACATTCATCGGCATGGTCCTTGAGGAGCGTGGCCAGTTGCTGCTGTTGCACGATTAACTGGTCGAGGGACTGTTGCCTCTGCTGGGCCATGGCCATTTGCGGGGGTGTCACAGAGGGGCTGTTGTCCTCATGTTGCCTTGCCACAGGGCTTGTGGGGGATGGCCAGTCGTCGTCTTGTGGGTGCCCCTGCGTGGTATCCTCATGTTGTACGGGATGGGACAGACAGGGGGATTGGGACAGGTCATGGATGGATCTGACTTCGACATCCCCGTTTTCTGTGTCCGAGCATGCTGCCATCAATGGGGTGTCACCTATGGTGCTGCTGCCACCAGAGGCAGTGCCTTCTGTGGCATCCATTGGGGGGACCTGTGGTGGTGGTGGTGTGGGCATGCTGGCTGCTGGGGTGCCTGTTGATGTTCCCTCCTCTGTGCTGCCACCTGATTTGTGCTGCTGCCGTGTCTTGATGCGTGCAGCTGAGGTGGAGGGTCTCTGGCCGTTGGTCTTGGCCCTCTTTGCAGGTGTGCTGGTAGGGGTGTCCTGAAGCTCGTCGTTTGGATCGGACCCTGTGGTGGAGTAAAGGAGGGCGAGGGTTATTGATGGGTCTGTGGGAATTGGAATGGCATTGTATCACATGCATTGGGGTGGTACCTGAGGGTGATTTGGGTCGGGGCCTTGGAGGTGCTTTCATTTGTGTGTGGAGTGAGGGTGCAGTTGTTTGGCAGCCTGCAGTTAGGGTGTGCCTGCTGCACGTGTAGTGCGTGTTTTAGGGGTTTTTAATTATTTATGTATTTATTGTGGGTTTTAACGTGCGCTATCAGGCCGATGTGTGTGGACGTTCTCCTGGACATGTGTTTCTGTTGCACTATGTGGACGCATGGTACTTCACATGGATGGACTGTGTGGATTTGGCATTGTTTTATTTGGCCCACCTACCTGAATCTTCGGATGTCTGCACTCCTTTCTCCATCCCTCCGACTCCCTCTATGCTCTCCATTCCGATGGTGGAGGCACAGATTTCTTCCCAGGGGGTCAACTTGATGGGTGATTCAGGACCTCCCCCGGTGGCTGTGGCAATGTTGCGGTTGGCAGAGAGTATGCTGCGGACGCGTATCCGCAGGTCGTCCCATCGCTTGCGGCATTGCCCTGGGGGTTGCGGGGTGCGGTCCCCACCGCACTTACCCGCTGTGCCACCAGAGCCCATATGGCCTTCTTGTTTGCAAGTGCCGTTCTGGTCATTTGCGTGGAGAAGACGACGGCAGCATTCTCCTGGAGGGTCTCTGTTAGCACGGTGAGTTCCTCACGGGAGAAGTGGACCTGCCGCTTGCGGTCGCACGCTTTCTTCGCTACTTTTCCCATTTTTCTTGGTTTCGCTAGGGTGGATGACGGGTTGGGGTGTGTTTCAGGGTAGTGATTTTAGTGGTTGTGTGGTTTTAGTGGTTTTATAGGTGTACGGCGGGATGTTTCCCGTTCCGGGCCCATGTTTTAACTTCCGTTTCCGTATATTTCCGGTCACCGTACTTTCCGGTAGGCGCACACTGCGGTGACCGCTAAGAGGGGTGGCGGTATTGCACCTAGGGCGCCGTACGGCGGCGGTGTGGGCCGTTTTGGGGTCATTTCCGCCATCGCGGACTTTGCACTTCCGCCATGGCGTGGTGCTCGTGCCCGATGGGTCGGAATGGGCCGCACTTTGCTCCTTCGTGCAATGGCGGAAACGCTATTTACGCTGTGGCGGTCCGGTCAGTCACTTTCCGCCAGGGTCGTAATGAGGGCCCTTGTTGGAGAACGTTCACTTCCTCTTGTACTGCCCCGACTTTAATCTCCAGTGCTGCTTTCAATTCAGGCATAGCCAGTCCCAGTTTGGTCTCCCAGGCCACTTTCAGGTACGCGATCACAGCAAGGATCTCCTGGGATGCCAGTGCCGCTCCACTGCTCGGGCCGTGGTGTCTAGCTGCCCATTCCCTGATTCATATGCGGTCCCCATGCAAGTCGTCTGACCTTCTGTTTGCCCCGGTGTGCAGCGCAAACCAGTGCGCTTCTTTGTGCCGCCACCAGGCTCCACGTCGAACACACGTGTCTACGGGGCAGGAATGTTCATTGGCGGGCGCATCGCGGTTCGGCGCCGCAGTCCCTGGCTCCTGGCGATCGGCCGCAGGGCTGGGGTCTAATGCTCGCCCCTCCAGCTCCAGGATGTCTGGAGCACTACCCCGCTCGGGCCGCGAGGTCCAGCAGCTCCTTCCACAAAACGGATGCGGTCCTAGCGCCGGCCGCCCCTCCGCTTTGCACGGTCTCCGGCTTCTTATTCCTCTGCAATTGCGGCCATCCAGAGCGTAATATGCTCATCCGTGTCACACTGAAGGTATATCTTCTCCTTACTCGGCCTGCCGTACGGCCGTTCCTGCAATGGGTGCAGCTTCTGGTCTACTTGTTATTTCTTTGTCCTGTCCGCCATTTTGCATTTTCGGGTCTCCGGCCCCGGGAACTTCGCTCGCTCTTATCTGATGTTCCTTTGGTTGTGTGGGCTCCAGACTATCCACATCTGCGCTCTGTGTATTCATGAGCTAGCGCTTATGTTTCCATCTTCCACGGGCTAGTGCATCTGCACTTTTTATCCAGATTACTGCAGGATCAACGGGAGCTCCTCCAAGAGCACGTCTGCTCACATGGCCTTCTAGTCACGCCCCCCAGTCAACTTGTTATATAGTTTCCAGGGTTACATGGAATGTGATAAGATTCCAGTGCATTGTATATATATATTTCTTAGGCTTGTGGAATCTGCTTAGATCACATGCCATGCATAGGCCAACATCTAGTGGAAGCTGCAGAGTGTTACAGTTGTTGTTTTGGAAACTCAAAAAGGGACATAGACAGGGCGTGCCAGTAATACTATCCCTACTGTGACGTCCACTGGACTCATGGTCCTTCACGCGTCGAGGTCCCTCAGATTGTTTTTCTCCACTATCAACGGATGCTTAATCGCGGAGTTCCTAACGCCATAGCTTGAAAAATATTTAGAGCTAGTACTCTCTCTGTATCCTTTTATCGCCCACTTTCGAACAAACATCTCCACGACAGTGGAAAGGACAATCATCGAACAAAGATCTTGCTTCGACAAACCCCCTCGGCCTTGGAAGGCTGCACCAGGCCTGGGCCCTAACGGTAGGGAGAGTGGGGGGGTGGACATTTCTTAGGGCTCACTAAGAGAATGCTTATTCCCCTTTGTTCTCTCTATTTTCCGCTTGCTGCCCTTCCTTTAAACCATGAAAAACAGTCTATTTAAATTCTGCCCAAGTTGTATTAAAAAGTTTCTGTGGAAAGACGAGCACCGTGTGTGCAATCTTTGTTTTGCACGGGACCACGACGAGGGCCATTGTCGAGCTTGTCAGCTCTTCAAAGCTAAAACACTCAAGGACCGAAAGACCAAATGTTGGGCCCACCACGCAATGCAGGCCGAGACCGCCTTGGAGGTGGAGGGGGCATCCAGCGACGGCAGCATCGCTGTCTTTTCGGACGGCGAAGGTGACGGGGAACTGATCGATTCCCAGGTGCTAGCCCCCAGACCCTAATAGATAGGCCGGCGGCACTGTTACAGGGACGACACCCGGCGGTAGTATAACACCTAGTGCAACTCACACCAAACACATATCCTCTGGCTGAAAGTCGATGACTCCATCCTCAACACGGCCAGACACGGCTCCAAGGGAACGGTCCACAAGTTCCCTGTGCACTCTAGGTCGCCACACAACAGGCCCCCAAAGTCGCGTGTACAACGCAAGACGGACACTGTGCCTAAAACACTGACCGAAAGCAGAGCGTCGGAGGACGCAGCTTCGGACCGCACATCAAGAGTCACCACTCCACTAAAGCTCACCATTCCCACAAGGAGAAAGGTAGTAATACATCTCACAAGGAAAGGAGTATAGATTCCCAAGAGGAGGGTACCCTAGCAGGTGCTTTACAAAATAAGCAACCTACTCAGGAAACACCACAGACACCCATATCTGTACCACCTTTAACTTCCATCCCTAGACCCTCCCCCCCCCAATGGTCCTGTGAGGACATTGATGGGGTAATGCGCTGGATGACCTTTATTGCTAATTTTGTTTAAAAGAATCCTCAATCCTTTCATAACCTACAGAATACGCCAGCCACTACTGCTGCAACCCCCAGCAAAGAGGCAACGCCCAGACTCCCTCTTGCTTTCTCCCCAGCTAGATCCAGTGCCTTATGATCAGTATGATACTAATTCAGACACTGAATAGCAGGAGACCTAAGGCGGGGAGGATCATTATTTCGATGAGGAGGATGTCTATATAATGCCCTCTCCCGACCATCTGGATGCACCAATGGCAGATCCACCAGTGGACAATCAACCCCAGTTAAATGACATGCTCTTAAAAGCAGCCGAGCATTTTCAGATCCAAACCCAAGCGACTCAGGTGGATAAAGATTTCGTGGAGGATATTTTAGGGGATTAGAAAGCTGTGACCCAGTTCATACCCCTTCTCCAATCTATACAGAAGAAAATACAGCCATCGCTAGAGACGCCTTGGTAAACAAGGGCCGTAAACCCACGTATTGAAAAGTTGTTCTGCCCTGCACCTACAGATCCACTCTATATAAGGGGTCAATTTAAACCTGACTCGTTGGTAGTACCTACCACACGAAAGAGGGCAGGAACACTGCTAGCGTCCTCTACAGTGCCCCCAGATAAAGAAAGTAATACACTTTATACTCTAGGTAGAAAGGTGGCCACCTCAGCGGCCTTCCAGACAAGGATTGCGAACACCACAACATTATTGGCAAGGTATAACTGCCATAAGTGGGATGAGGTTGTAGCTCTAATGGCATCCTCACCTGAACCCCTCCAGTCACAACTCTCCCTCGCAGTAGCGGAGGGGAAAGCATTATAAAGCTGCATCCTGAATAAACAATCTGGATGCCGCAGAACGCAGGCAGAATCATTGCTGGGGGAACAATATTAAAATTCCATGCATGGCTTTGCCAGTCAGGTTTTAAACTGAAAACTCAGGCAACGCTATTAAACATGCCAATAGAGCCTAATGTCCTGTTTGGCAAAGCCATTGAGGACACTCTAAAATCAGCCAAAGAGGAGTATGACACTCTCAAATCCCTAGGCCAATTAACTAACAAACCACCAGGCCAAAGAGGAGGCCAAAACTCACAAAGGGGTTCCAGTTATGCACAAGGCCAGGGCTCATCCTGGGGAAACAATCAGGGACAGACTTTGCAAGGTTTCCAAAGAGGCCAGCGCAGATCTCGTGGCCAGGGAGGTCCTCCACTTCCAGATCATGATCCATTAACAACGTTGCAACACTGAAGGCACTCTGAAATGCAAGGTGGTATTACTAACGGATACACTGGAAACACATTGGGCCTCATTACGAGTGCGGCGGTAAGGGGTTAACGACGCCGTTAAGGGTGCCGGTGCCGTTAACCCGTTACCGCCGCATTCCGAGGTCCCTTAGCGGGTCCCGCTAAGGACGGCTGGTTTTACCAGCCGCCCTTAGCGGGACCCGCTAAGGGACCAGGGAGCTAATAACGGGCCGTTATTAACGGGCCCGTAATTAGCTCCCTCCCCATTCCCATTGAGCCCTATGGGGGCTCGAATGGGAATGGGGATGGGTATTTTGAATGGGGACTTACCGGGTCCTCCAAGGTTGGAATGACCCGGTAAGTCCCCATTCAAAGAACCCGGACACGAGTTTTGAGGCAGCCATGGCGCTAATAGCACCATGGCTACCTCCAAACTCGTAATGACCCCCATAGTCTTTCTCATCACCTTGAGAAGGTGCACTGAGAACAGAACTGGGTCCCAGCCCTGGGGAGATCAGCTCCAGCCAATTGGGAAACACAAATCCATGGGTGGATGGCAGAGGGGAAGGGCCAATGGTAATCCTGCGACCCTGCAACAATGTAATAGATGGTTTCTAGAGAAGGGGCAGGCAAGCCACCTGAGATGCAATGGCCAATAGAATAACCTCTATAGGTGCCGCGTATAGGCACTATTGCCCCAGCTATCCAATCATGTACCCTCGTTGGTTTTTGGGGAAGTGCCCCATGTTGTAATGCAGTAACTGAACAAAATTGCCTGGCACGGACTCAGGAGCTGTGATTTTCGGGGGATTCTCAATGTCCGGTATGATTCCTGTCTGTTGGTGTAATAAACCACAGTTCTAACTTGCCCTTGACTGATTCTTCCGTCTGTGTACTGGGGAAGGGTTTGTTGGGCCCTTGGTGAGCGAACGGTGAGTTCGTAGTGTGAACCCCAGTCCCTCTGGTATACCAAAGCCAACAAGTTGGTAGTAGAGGATGGTTCGCTATGCCCATTGGGCATAAAGCCGCCTCTTCCGTCGCAGCGCCTGGAGGGCTGCGAGGCACCTCACGGAGTATGAGTTCTACGGGAGTTGCTCATCCGTACAGAAGCCGTCAGCAGCCAGTTTGGAGACTATCCTGCATGCGAGCTGTGAGGAGCCCAGCAGACCAGAAGGATGATGCGGCAGCTTTGGGGAAGCTGGTAGCCGAGCAGCGTCAGTGCATCACGGAGTGTAAGTATTGACTCAGCCACACAGCAACCGAGGGGGGGTGGTAAAAATATTTTGGATGTGGGGTGGTGACGATTGTTGAGTATCTTTGAAGTATCGGTGAGTATTGTTTAGTAGTATCAAGTATTATGACGTATAGTAGGGAAAGAAGCAGAGGTAGATGTGATACTTGTGGTTAGGGAGAATTCAGTCTTGAGGTAAAAGGTTTAGGTGAATAACTTAGACTATTGATTTAAGAATACTGATGACAAAAAGGTATGTAAATATTGGATTCCCTGTGGATTGGGCGTTTTAGCTCTGGTCATGGATAATGGTATCCCTGTGTATAGGGCTTAGCAAATGGAGCTAGCTTAAATTGTGTTTTTCTTAAGTCTCGCGGATGCGTTTTATCATCAAGGAGATGCTGTAGGTACAGATTGAGCACGAGAAATATTGGTATCCTCTGTTTGGAGGCAGGAAGACAGCTAGGGGATAACGTGCTCATGAAAATATCTGTATGATGGAACAATAGCGTTATGGCCTTTGTCTGTGATTTCTGTCATTCCCGCATCTAGTGAAACAGTGACATCACCTGCAAGGCCCGTGCATAGGACTATGAGAGCACAAGGAGTTATAGAAGTAGGTGGTCATAATCTACAATTGACGGCATAAGCTGTTCTGTGGCGGTGCGCGGAAGGCACATGCGCAAAATTGGTGGGTGTGCCTGAGGAGGTAGAGGGTTATAGATGGGCGGTGCATGGAGCACGCCTCAAAGGTTGGTTGGGAGCCAGAGAGGCTTGTGATAATTGACAAGAACTTGTATTTGTGAAAATGTGAAAAACAAGATTACAAGCATTTTTGTGTTTGAATAATAACAGAAGTGTTGAAAGCCTTCACTTGAGGTCAAATGCATATGGGAAGTGCAGGGGGGATACGCCCCTACAGCATCTATGTAAGGCCCTTCTGCGATATAATAAAGCGTGGAATGGGCGAAAAACACAAAAGGTAAATTCACTAAACCATGGCCACAATGTTGGAGCTTCTCCAAATACATGCAGCAATCATTCTACATACACATAGAAGAGGCTTATAAGAGAAAAAATTAAAGCAGTCGTATGGTGATATTTGAGATCTGGAAAATGTTTCAGGAGGACGAGGGGGAACCAGGTGCAGCGCCGTCTTCCCCCGCTACCCCACCTCCTACTGACCATGAGACCAAAGGGCCTACAACAGAAGCACATGGATTATACCCTATACAGGAATTAAAAGCAGCGGGGGGAGGGTACACAACTCCAACCTTCAAACCTCCACCATATACCAAGAAGGAGGGGTGGAAAGGGACACACATTGTGAGATCCAAATGAGCGCCAAGGAGGGGAGGGAAAATATAGCATCAAACCTGTGGGTAGGACGGCAAATACTATTGAAATTAGATGGGAAGACAGCAGGGGGAAAGGAGAGGCAAGTAAGGAAGTAGCTAACTGTAAGGGAAGCAATGAAGCACGAGAATGGGCAGAGATAATGGAAGAAGTAGAAAGGAAGGAGAAAGAGGAAGAGGAGGAATGCAAAAGGGTGCAAAGAGAAGAGCAAAGGGAAGAGGAGAAGGAGCGGGAGCACCGACAGATGCAAAAGAGGGAGCTTGAGGAGATAGAGAGGCAAAGGGAGGAAGATGAGAAGGAAAAGCACGTTTTGGTAAGCAGGGAAAGGAGGAAGTGGGAGCTAGAACAGCTCGCAAGAGCACAAACGCAAGGAGAAGGAGCGCGCAGTACGAGACAGAAGACTGAAATGGGGATTGGCCGTGTCTGACGATAACGCTAGAAGAGATAGTGGACAAGATCGCAGCAAGGCATGTGATAACGCAGCCATGCTGCCAGATAAAACTAGTGCAGGGTCCTTCATGAGGGGTATGGCGGGAACCTGATGGACGTAGGAGGGGAACTAGAGGCAGGCAAGGTAATTAAGGGACTGAGCTTCCATGACGATTTCAACAGTGACCTGGGAGACACTGAGTCAGAAGACGACTTGGTAGGGAGTGAGGACAAGGGGGCGGGGCAACCTGTTCGTTGACCGACAGGGAATAAGACTGATCGATGCTGGACATGGGGATCAGACAGAGACATGGGAATTGTGGGGCGACAAGGAAGAGAGACCACAACGGTCATGGATGGGGCAACCCCCATATGCGCAGAAACTTAGGGGCCTCCGAGCATGAAGTAGGGGGGAAATGGTAAGGGCGTTCACTGCCACCAAAGACGCTGGGAGATCAGAGGGGTAGATTCAATTGACAAGAGGATTGGATGCGGAGATTGGGTTCACACAGATGCCCCTATTGGGAAAGGGAGGGGCTGCCTCAGTACATACCATGCAAACATGTAGATAAGTAAAATTGTGGTGTAGGCTACCCTTATTGACCGCGGGTGTGGGGAAATGGATATACAAGATGGAAAGGATGACGGTAGGACAGAAATTAGCAGTAGGGTGACGTAAAAGGTTTATTAGTGGCGGTCCTGGCAGAGGCTGCCGATGACATGGAAAAGGGCAGGGTACCCCGGAGTAACAACCTAGAACAAGGCGCGCAATGGTTCACCGTTCGCTAACTGCCAAGCAGCCATCTGCGGACACAGTACCCAGACACGTCAGACATTAATGCGATTTATGGTACGCAGAATGGGGGAAGAGGAAGATCCCTTACAATATATTCAGGCTATTCAAGAGTTATGCCGCCTTGAAACGCGAGAACCGTGGGATAAAACAGTGGCATTCTATCATATACTATGCCAAGGGTTACCAGAACAGGTGCAATGGCAACTAAAGAAGTTGGTGGAAATGGAAGCAAAGCTATGATCAGAAATACAACTCACAATATTAATTACTGCAGGCTAATACAAGCGAACGCTGGGTAAAAGCATGAGGAAAGAAAACAGGAGGAGGCAAAGTTAATGCAGAAGTAGCTATCTAAACACGCCATGGAACGAGCAGTATTAAGCACAGGAGGACAAGGGACGCCACAGACACAGTACGCACTACCGCCTGCGGTAGGGGATTTTGTGGGGTGGGGCGATGCGCAGTATGGGTTTCAAGGAAGAGGGGGGCCACCAAGAGGACGCAGGTATGGGCATCAGATGCAACAGAGCCAAGGGGGATTTCAGGGAGGTGTTCGAGGATATGGCCAACAAATGCAGCAGGGGCCAGATGGATTCTCTGGAGGGTATCAGAGGCAAATAAGAGAACCACCCGAGTGCTGGGTGTGTGGACAGAGGGGACATATCTGAAGGGTATGTAGAAGGAGAGGAGGGATGCAACAGAATGGGGGAATGCAATACCAGCCAGCGTACCCAGGGAACAGAATGAGTTATCCCAAAGCGTTTTGGATTAAAACGCTATATAAATTCAATAAAATACAAATACAGACACAGCAACAAGGACAGACACCAAACGCATACCCGCAGACACAACAGCCCTTGACACATACGCCACAGATGCAGGTACCTGTACAGCATTATTTGCAGGCACCACAGACATCGCAGATGCAGGGTAAGTTGTTACAAATATACATGGTACAGCAAATACAGCAGATGAAGAACAGCATACAGTGAAACGGCTGGAAAGTGGCACGCACAGACTCCATGACAAAGACTCAATAGGACAGCCCACAGACAGATTTGATATGCTCCATCCTGTTAATTACACCCAACCCGGAGGAACAACGCACAGGGTTGACGATAGGTGACCACACCTTTTCCCTTCTTATAGACACAGGGACCGCTAGATCCTGTATCCGGAAGGGGAAGTATTGTATGTCAGGTGATGCCATGAATGCTCAAGTGTTCTCTGGGGAGACTGAAGCGGTTCCTTTTAAGGACGACATTGCACTTTCTATAGGGAGACATGAGTTAGCTTTACCCTTACTGTATTCTCGACAGACACCAGTAAACATACTGAGGGGGACACCATGAACAAACTTAACATGACCATTTCATTCACTGACAAAGGAATAGTGTGTTCCACACCAGGGATAAACCTTCTAAACTTGAAGGGAGATCATTCAAGCCTATTGTGCACAGACGGTACATAGGCGGGTGCCAGTAGATGAGGAGCTGTTCCAATATGGGACTGAAATAATACTAGCATGGCTCCTAGGGATTCAGGGGAAAATGTGGCACATTCCAAATGAGTACTTATTCAGGCCAGAAATACCATTAGATGAGAAGGAAGGGACGATAGTGCCACTAGAATTGGAGGCAGTAATAGTAGGGGACGACTGAATAGCAGAGCATGAGACACACGACACAGGGCGACCATGTCGAGCAGTGATCTCCATGGCAGGAGGATACAGGTTGACCACAAGTACAGACAAATAACTATTCAAATACAGATCAGATAATGAGATGATGTTCGAGATGAGCATCACATATTGGGTGAGGATGCATTATTAGAGACCGGTACCACAGAGAATGGTGATGATGCTAAAAGCACAGCTGACATTTCTAGAGGAAGACTTTCTAACATCCCCAGCATCATTTGGACCACAAGTCCCTATGATGTGGGTTTTCTGAAAGGCATGGGAGCAGTGAAAATCATGCTGAAGCCAGGAGCCATTTTACCAAGAGTTAGACAATATCCACTGTCGAGGGGGCAGACAAGGGTATCTATGAGACAATTGCAACACTAGTGAATCACCATGCAACACAACTGTGTACCCTGTCAAAAAGGCGACATGGGTTGTGTCATCTTATACAGGACGTGCGCCCTCTTAACATTGTAGAAGCAGGGTTTCCTTTAGTTCTGAATCCAGTGACAACTTTGTGTAGCATTCCCACAGAAGTTGCCTACTTCACGGTCATAGATTGGAAGAATGCATTCTTCTCTATACCACTACTTCCAGACTCACAGGACTTCACTTCACTTCTATATAGAAATAAGAAGTGGAAACATACAAGACTTCCTCAAGTGTACTGTGACTCATCTTCCATATTCAACAGAGTCCTACAAATGGTTGTAGACCACGTACAGATGGAGAGCATGGTTATACAGTAAGTAGATTACATATTAATCTGCAGCAAGAAAGGGGAACAGTGTAGTAACGACTCAGTACACATGTTGACAGTACTAGCAGAAAAAGGGTACAAGTTAGACAATGCCAAACTACAATATTGCCAGACAGAAATGTTTTACATTGGACAGCTGATATCCCAAGACAGGAGAAAAGTAACACCAGAAAGAGCAGAAGCAATCCGCAGGACAGCAAAACCCACAACCGTATGACAAATGCAGAAGTTCCTAGTACTATGTCTCTGGATTTCGTATTAATCACCAAAAATCAATAGGAATGGCAATAGGAATACCGCAGAATACTCAGTTGAAACTGCTTTCCCGTTCAGGTGGGTGGAAAAGGAGTTTACATATCTGGGGGTAAAAATCACTAACACATATAGAGCACTTCAGTGGGCCAATGTTCTGCATCTATGGAAGCAAACAAAGGCCACCCTGAAAAGCTGGGAAATCCAAGAAATATTGTGGCTTGGAAGGGTGACTCCAGTCAAAATGACAATCTTGCCCAGACTCCTGTACACATTCCAGGCCTTACTGATTAACATTTCTGATAAAGAGCTGGCAGACCTACAAAGGGCAGTACATTTGGAAAGGAAAACGTCCTAGAATCCCACGGCAAAAACTCCTTAGAACAAAGGAGCTAGCCTGATTGGGAGTCCCCTCCATACACAGGTATTATGAAGCCGCTCAGCACCAAATGCTCGTTTGGGCAATAGAGGAAAATAAGCCAAAATGGAAGGGGAGAGAGCAGAGCATGAGCGATACCCCACTAGCCTACTTGCTTATTTTAACCAGACACGATGGGGCCGGCCTGCTTGAATCCATACGAACATCTCTTATGATATGGGATAAGGCCCGTACACTGTTGGGAATCAAGCTAAGATTGGGACCATTATCGCCGGTGCTGCACAACTCAAGAGTTCTCACCAGGCATGGCAAAAAAGTAATTCAGCCACTGGGAATCTTTGGGGCCCTTAAGACTCAGACTTATATAAGGACGGTCTCCCTCTCACATTCTTAGAATGCAAAACCAAATTTACACTCCCAGTGGCAGAGCATTTACGATACTGTCAGATCAGATATTGGGTCTACAATCATAAAATAAAGCAGACAAGTGCATGTCCTCAAAAGGGAATTGAACTTAAGCTCCTTGAGGGGCAAAGCACCCATAGGATTACCTGATGTTATCGCTTATTAGATAAAGCTCAGCTGGAGGATAAACTCTTATAAATGAAACACTTAGGGGTGGAAATCCCATTGGACTCTTGGCAACGTATTTGGACCCAAACTAACAAGAGCTCTAGGTGCATAGGGTATAAGGAATGTGCGGTCAAACTATGTTTGAGGTGGTACATGACTCTGCAGCGCCTGTGCGCGATATCGCCAGACTACCCTGATCGCTGTGGCATGGTGTGGACAGTTGTGGACTTTTTTCACATGTGGTGGCAAGGCCCAGTAATACAAATTTATAGGCAAGAAATTAAGTCAAGAATAAAGGACATCAGGCCACCATGGGGCGCAGGCAAGATGGCTGCCTGAGAGTTGAGCTCCATCACAGCTTTGAAATAATCGTGGAGATAGGGAGCTCTGCAGTACCTAATCCCCTGCAGGAATGATTTCCTAAACGTGGGAAGCTGCACTCACCCAGCGGAACCCAGAAAGATGTGCCAGGGCTGGCCCTAGGCTGCTAATCTGGGTGCCCTCTTAATGGAACGAACTATGCCGGCCTTGCGCTGTATTGTGCAGGGCACGGGAGCCTGCCCCTGTGTTGCAGGCAGGCCACATCGCCAGGGAGAAGGAGAAAGGGTTCCCTGCCCGCCTTGAGGTTGTGGTGCATTGGACGTGTAGGCCCTCCGCACTATGGGCAGTTTGACTGGAGGAGAACAGTGTGGCGTATAGCAGGGCCTGAGAAGTGCCACCTGACTGGTGTGGCAACGCTGAGGCCATAGAGACCCTTTATCACCAGGGAGAATGGGGAGGTGTTGCCTGCCCGCCTTGAGGTTGTGGTGGGTAGGCAGCACAGGCCCTGCAGACCCCGGGGCGTTCAATTGCGTGGTGCTGGTG
The DNA here is from genome assembly GCF_040938575.1 of Ambystoma mexicanum. NCBI lineage: Eukaryota > Metazoa > Chordata > Amphibia > Caudata > Ambystomatidae > Ambystoma > Ambystoma mexicanum. The sequence goes on along the minus strand of NC_090921.1, from coordinate 1,340,091,300 downwards.
CGTGCGACTAAAGGACAGCTGCATCCGAAACCGGTGGAGGGCCGGGCCATGCACAGTCGGCCCAGGGAAGGGATATTATACTGCGGCACTGCCGCATTGAGGCCTCTTCGGAGAGAGGCCCCAGCATACAAGGAAATAATCCAGCACCCCCACACAATGCCTGCAGAGCCACGCTGAGCTGCCTGAGCGCAATTACGGTGGTGAGAAGGAGAGGGACAATAGAACTGAGATCCATGACTAGCAACATGGTCCACAAACAGAAACTGGCAGGCCTCTTCCTACAAGAGACCCACTACCGACAGGGGCGTGGAATCACTGATAAAAGGGAAATGAAATGATATTTTATTTATATCACGCTCATACACGAGTGATTCAGAGTGCAACCAGGCAAAGGGAGGGGAACAGGGGAGAACAAAAACAACGATCTTACTAGGCCCAGCGACATTAATAGCGCGCAAGGGAAAAGGGGGAAAGTGCATGGAGGGGTGGAGAAGTGGAAAGTGCGGAACAAAAGAAAGGAATAGAATAAATAATAATAAGTAAAATAAATAAATAAAAGGCGATAAACAGTGGTAGTGCATCCAGCAAAGTGGCAAAGTACTAGGTCAGTCAGATAGGGTGTATCTGGTAAGTGCAGAAGAAAAGTGGGTGGGGGACTGTATGGGTACAAATACAGACCCCAGTGAAAGGGGTGGCCCGGAGGCAGTGCAGGAGGGAGGCAGGGTGAACAGGTACCTGGTCCCGAAGAACAGAAGCCAGGTGCATGGTGCCGAGAGAGGAAGCAGGTCAGCAGGTGAGAAGACGGAAAAGGCAGAAGCGAAGAGGAAGGTCTTGAGCTGCTTCCGGAGATGGTTCTCCTCAAGTTTCAAGGTGGCAGGGAGGCTGTTCTAAAGGGGGGCCCCATCCGAAGACAGAGATCTACCCCCAGCTTGTTTCTTTGAAAAACGACTGACCCTGAGGGAGATAGAAGAAGAGGAGCGAAGGGCTCGAGAGGGGAGGTATTGACGGAGAGATAGTTGAAGGTATTTTCGATCCAGGCCCCAGAAAGCCTTGTGGACAATGCAGAGGGTTTTGAATTGAATCCTTGCATCCACTGGAAGCCAATGAAGGGATTTCAGAGCTGAAGAGATACGATCCCAGTGCTTGAGGCCAAGGACTAGTCTTGCAGTCCTGTTCTTAGTTGTAAAGGGCGGAGAGGGGAGGTAGGTAGGTTTAGAAAGAGGCTATTACAGTAGTCCAGTCTAGAGAGAACCAGAGCTTGAGAGACCGTGAGATTTTGGGGGAAGGAGAGGAAAGGCAGAGTACCTCTAAGGAGATTGATAGGAACTTTTGGGCCTCTCGCAAGAACTCCAAGAAGGAAGGGCGAGCATACTGCTTGCTAAGTCCTTTTGATTGATGGGGATTCAGATCAAGAGTGGATTTGTGGGGAGATGCTTCGGTATAAAAAGCACTCACGAGGGAACACGGATCACACTTGTTACCCTGTATCCACCTAATGTGGGGCAGGTGGGGTTCCTGCGTCAAGATGATGCATAACTGGGCGGAAGGTGTGATGTTGTCAGGTGGGAGATTTAACCTGGTGATGGACCCCAAACTGGATTGATGGTCAGCGAAAGGGGTGGGTATTAAAGGGGTTACCAAAGACAACTTGGCCCTGCAGGACCTCCTGCAAGATCACTTCTGGGTGGATGTCTGGCAGAAACATTGGCCAGGTACAGGTGGCTACATGTTCTTTGCTCCCCACATCGACTTATGCGAGGATTGACCTCCTCCTGATCCAGAGAGAGTGGGAAGGCGAGGTTGGGCACCCAGGGTTGAGGTGATCACGTGGTCAGACCATGAGCTGGCAGTGGTGAACTGGCGGCTCCCTGAGCCTCGCCGGGGTTTTAGGTGGAGATGCAACAACACCTTGCTGAGGGACCGGGTGTTAAAATGAATGGTTCGGTCAGAAAATATTATTGTCACTATGGTTCAGCCATGTGCTTTTAACCATAATTCGATCGATCGTACAAACATTTCCTATGCACCTTACCTGAGTTTTCGTCTCTTGAACACAAGCAAAATCAGGCAGCAGGGCGCGGCCATCTTGTGATAATCTTATCACTTTCCGCATCGCCCTGGGTGACCTGCGTTTGCGGCACTAAATCATATCCCCCGCCCCTGAGCCTGACATCACTAGACGCGTACCGCCCATTTCACAACACCAAAGCACGTCTCGTTTCAACATTCTTTGCGCCTCAGCTCATGACGTGTCGCCATGGAAACGGCAGGAAGCCTCTTTCCTCGATAAGTATAAACAGAGCGTTTCACAACACACAACAGCAGATTTTCTTTTCCATTCCTCTCGCTGTATTTCTTTGAGTATTCTGTGACTCGTTTCTGTGCTCTGGTCAGCTACCTTTGTTGGTTGTAGCCCGTGTGAACAGATACCAGTACGGCCGCTATAAATTATTTTAGTTTCTTTACCACACAGTGGCAACAATAATTCCCTACCTGAACGAGCCCAAGTACTCCGGGGAGGAATTACTGGAAAGAGCAAGCTCTGTAGACGATGGGGATTTGGACAACAGTTGGGCGGACGTTTGAACAGATGAAGAGCCTGGGCCTAGTCGCATGGACGGTGTTTCCACCTGGTGTACCTGCAATCGGTGCGCGCTAATGCCAACTGAGGTGGAGAACTGCTGCTGCCGAGAAAACTCTGGATGCTTGTCCTACATATCGCAAGGCGATCCACAGCCGCAATGCGTTACTGAGCTGCCAGACTTCACGGCAGTCTGTCTCACACGGTCCGTGTTGAGGATTTTGATGGTGCTTATGCACGAACTTTGCGCAACAGTTCGCCCTCGTAATCCAAGTAACGAGTAAGTATAGTCTGGTTGTGATGTCAGTTAGGCCACTACTATTTCACGGTTGTCCCCTTTATTCTCGTAACTTTAAGATATCATTGTCATATCCGTTTAGTCTTGCAATTCTCTAGTAATAGTCGCATAAAAGTCGTTCAATATTGTGCAGTGTCTAGTTAGCATTTGTCCTGGCAAAAATGCCATTGCATACAAGAATTGTCATTGACAACTAAGGTTTAATACACTTATTTTGGTCATTTAAAAATAGATTGTATCTTTCTCTTTCATAGGTGGTACCGGCTGGTGGCCTATCGTTCGTACACATGGTGGCTTCATGGGAGGCTTGGACACCGCGTTCGACGAGTTATACCCGCCTGTGTCGTTGGCGCCATTAGACAAACTTTCCCCAGTGACAGTGGTCAGTACAGGGGATTTTCCCTCGCTGAGCTGCAACCAGACCTTTACAATGTCTAGTATTTTTGTGCCATCAAAATAAGAAACCAAATAAAACACAACATATTTTTTATCAATGGTTGTTTCAGTTTTTAAGTGAATCAAGTGTGTCTCCATTCAGCAGTGTTCCGATGCCTTATCTGCAAGCCTCCCGGCCCATCCATCCCACCCCCTACTATGAAAGGCAGTTTGTGCCAGTGGATGTGCGCTGCCGTGGGGTGCTGTCAGGGGCGCGAACGGCCAAGGTGCTAAACAACATGTACACTTCAAAAGGTTTCCTACGCCCAGGGGCCATTGTTCACATGGCCTCCTCAGACCCCGTGTCTCCAGGCAGGCTCCCCTGAAGCAGACCGTGCCCCTGCAATCCACACAAGTGTGTCTCCATTCAGCAGTGTTCCGGTGCCTTGTCTGCAAGCCTCACGGCCCATCCATCCCACCCACCACTATGAAAGGCAGTTCGCGCTAGTGGATGTGCGCTGCCATGGGGTACCGTCAGGGGCGCGAACAGCCAAGGTGTCAAACAACATGTACACTTCAAAAGGTATCCCACGCCCAGGGGCCATTGTTCACATGGCCTCCTCAGACCCCGTGTCTCCAGGCTGGCTCCCTTGAAGCAGGCCGCTCCACTGCAATGTACATAATACCACGACATATACACGTCATTCATTCACAAACACACCCCTTTTTGTGTATTCTTTATAAACCACTGGATATTTACCATGAGAACATCTTTGAGCACTGCAAGTCAACTCGTGAACGTGCTACTCTGTGACCGCTTCGAGTGCACCCGTCAGTGTGCTACCTGTAAACATCTCTCTGTTCTCCTGCCACTAATTTCTCTGCTTGCTCAATCCAACTGTTTGTTGGTCAAGGTAAGGGCATGCATCCTAATCATATCTCCTTCATTTGTAAATTTATATCTATTCCAAAGTATCAAACTCCGTAGTGCTATGTTAATTTGTATCTTTGCTATTGACTTGAGTTTCTTTTGTTATGTTATCGATATATCAATTTTTATCATTGTCAATTGGCATCGTATTGCATCCTTCGCGGACCGTGTCTATAATATAAGCATGTTTCCTTTTCATGCACGATAGTACATTCAAGGGACAAGTAACATGTTCTGATTTTCAACACATCAATGAATCGTTTCTGTGATTTATCCCATAATACAGCCGCACATGCTGCACTGGTTTTGCTGTGGTGCCCAAAAGAAAGCGTGCAATGAAAAATGTATGATCCAATACATTCTTTCTCACATGTTTATGCAAAATAATTTTCTAATAATGTTGACCTTTATTTTGCAGAATTTACAACAATGCCTGCATGTTCTATTTTCGGTTGCCCTTCGAAAATCCGAAGGCATAACAATGCATGTATTCCCTAAGAATGTTGATCGAATAAGAGAATAGGTCAGATGTTGCGGATATCCACCGGAAGAGCTTGAAAGTAGAGTCAAACAAGTCTTGGAGGACAAGAGGGGTCATCAATACCGCATCTGCAGCCTGCACTTCGACCCGGATATGTACACAAAGAGGAATCAACTGAGAACAACTCGGAAATTGCTCCCAAACGCTATTCTGACTTTATTCGTGAAAATGCCGCCACAGGTGAGTCATGCTTCCGGATTTAGTTTTACGCCTGTATTTTCGGTGTAAATGTCACTTATAGTACTTTCCATATTTATGTGATTGAATAGCTGTTGAAAGAATGACTTGTTTGCTAAACATCAGTCCTTGTTTTGTAGAACCCACATAGAAAAATGATTTATGGGGACGGATAACTATGCTATATTATGCATTTCAATAAGTGTAATTTTCTCGTATTCAGTCTCCTTACATGCCATTTTGTAATGTTGGAATTTCTAAATCGAATAATAGTTTCCCTTTACCACTCCATGACTATCCACCGAATATGAAGGAACAAGATTCAACATCCATGTCTTGCCTGGAGTCATCAACCACTTGGAGCGCTTATCAGGTAATCTTACCTAGCTATTCTGTTCCAGACTGGTTTTATGCACGGAATTCTAGATAATGTGATCATATTTTCGCAATTTATCATTACATTACACAATGTTTCATTCCTACTTTACTGTTGATATGTACCTTTGTCGTCTTTACAAACTGTGTGTCCAGTTTCCAATCTTTTTGACCTTACTAATGCAAGTACGGTGTTTCAGGGAGATGCTGAAGCGTCCACTACAATTACAACATCCCTCTTAGTCGATCCGGTGCCAGTGGTATGGGTCTTCATAGCTCAATAGGACAAGACAATCTGATCATATTTACATATTGTGTAATTGTTTTACACAATGTTTCATTCCTTCTTTACTATTGATATGTACCTTTGTCGTCTTTCCAAATTGTGTGTCCAGTTTCCAATCTTTTCGTCCTTACTAATGCAAGTACTGTGTTTCAGGGAGATGCTGCAGCGTCCTCTACAATTACATTATCCCTTGTAGTTGTTCCGGGACCAGACCTTACAGTTGATCCGGAGCCATAGGTATGCGTACTGACAGTACCATCTAATGAAAGAAAGTCGGTCTAATTATATGTGTAATGCCAATTACTTATTTTAAATGGATACTATTTTTTGTAGGGATGTATACAAATTCCGTATATTGAACCGGAGGAACGTGGATCTGAGTTGCTGCACCAGTTTGCTGATGTTAGAGTAAAGAAGGTTTCAAAGAAAAGAAATAAAAATAAGGTTAGTTATAAACACTTTATATTGTTAGCAATAGTTTTGTGCTAAGGCCCTCATTATATGCATTTTTTAATGTAAATTGTACAACACTGTATGTTGGATTTATACTGAACATCCCTTTTCCTATCTGTCCTGTAGTTGCCTGATGTAGTACGAACTATGCAGACACAGACAGCGACACAAATGACAAATGCTGCTTGCCAAACTGTTTTCACCATGGAGGAACTATTCATTGGGGCGCGTCGTGTTCACACTCGAGATGCCTATGTCCAATGGCCAGAAAATGAATTTAATATGACCGGCGATTCCAGCAAAGTGTTCTTGGACCATTGCTACAATGCGCCTGCTCCGCCAGAGGAAGGTGAAATTGAATTTATAGATGATAGTTTAACATTACTAGAAGAGCACTTGACACAATCGACACCCGCCAAAAAAATACCCCCCAAAAAACAGTCCACATTGATGTTTTCTCCTATCCATGGTCAAGTAACAGATGTTGAAATGACAGAAACTGAAGCATCAACGCTATTGACCGACGAAACAGACAAAGATATCGACTATAGTATGCCCGGTTAGGCTGTTATGTCCACAACGGTTCAGTCTGAAACACCAGTGTTGCCAGATGGCAGTATAATAAAAGAGGCCAAATACACAGTATTCGACAGCAGCTTGATGGAGATTATAAAGATGCTGAAATGTGTGCATTTAGTGGGAGGGGAAGCATGTGGAAAGCCATTGGTGAGCGTGAATCGTCTAACAGAAGGCAGTAACCTCAAAATACATGCCACCTGTGAAAAGTCACATAAAGCATTTTCATGGTCCGCTCAACCGATGCTGGGGAAACTGCCAGCTGGCAATTTACTGTGTGCAGCAGCTTTACTTTTCAGTGGCTCTAGTTTCACGAAGTTATCCAGTTTCTTTCATTTTGTGGGACTCCATTTCATTTCTAAAACGCAATACTACAAATACCAACGTGATTATCTATTCCCTGCTATTAGTGATGGCTGGAAAATTGAACAATTGGCTATTCAAAGTACATTCCCCGACAAACGGTTCAGGCTAGCTGGCTACGGACAGTGTGACAGCCCCAGATTTTCTGCTAAGTACTGCACCTACCATCTTCAGGACATGGAAAGTAAGAAAATTGTGAGTTTGGTGGTCGTGCAGGTGTCCCAATGTAAATCCTCGGTGGCAATGGAGAAACTTGGTTTTATAAAATCACTGGAAGATCTACAATCGAGGGGAATGCAAATCGACCTCATAGCCACAGACAGACACGTTTCTATAGGCAAGACAATGAGAGAGCATTATCCAAATATTAAACATCAATTTGATGTATGGCATGTATCCAAATCAATCAATAAAAAAAATCTCGGCTGCAGGGAAAAAAAAGGTTTTGAAAGTATTTCGCAATGGTCCCAGTCTTTCAGCAACCATCTTTGGTGGAGCTCCAAAACATGTGATGGGTCTGTGGAAATTCTACTGGAAAAATGGCGGTCACTAATGCACCACCGTTCCAACATTCACCACTGGACAGAAAACCAACATTTCCACCAATGTGAACATGGCCCTTTGTCCCCAGAGCAGGCACGGAAGAAGAAGTGGTTGATCCCATCTTCACCTCCACACAAAGCCCTTGAGAAGATTGTGTTTGATAAAACTCTATCAAGAGATCTTAAGGGACTCACAGAATTCTGTCACACAGGAGATTTGGAGGTGTTCCACAATATGTGCCTGAAGTACAGGCCAAAGAGTTTGCATTTTGGCATCCAAGGGATGAAATGTAGGACTTTACTTGCGGTATTAGCGCATAACGAGAATGTAGGCCAGGAACAATCTAGGACTGCAGGAAACTTAGGGATGCTTCGCTACACTATGGCCTTTAAGAAAAGAAGCAAAAAATGGGTTGTCAAACCAGTATGAGAAAATGGAATCCGATTTTGTGAAAGATCTTATTGTTAATGTCGTCGAGATGCATACTCATGGAATCGCGCAAAAATCTGCTCAGAGCACACATACATTGCCACAAAACATTGCCAGCGTGCCATGTCCACCCAAAGCAGAGCTTGTTAAATCGTTCAAATCCCGGTTGAAATGATTACAGTCTGTTTTTATTTTTGCAGAAAATGTTTCTATAAACTGTACAAATAAAGTATGCAATTTGTCTTTTGAAATTTATCCTCTCAGTCATTTTCTTAAAAATATATTACAATTATTACGATTGCTTTCATATTTCACAGTTTAGTCGAGATACTGTGGGACCTTCATTTTTCGTGTTAATGACCAATGGGTAACAGTGTGTAAGAATATTTGGGTTTTGGCAGTTGTCTTGCAATAAAGTTCTGCGAAAAGCTGAATATCTGCTCGTCCTACAAAAGTGATTAGACCTAGGCCACAAAACATTGTAGACATGCAAGAAGTACTGACTGTGAAAACATGCCATGGGGTAGGAGGCCATGAGATAAGCAGAGGTGGGCCTATCACTAGACACATTTTGACTCATTTTATGTGTTACATCGACTATAATTTCAGAACAGGGGGCATTCTGTCGTTGGCAATTTTTCCCCTACAGCTCAGCAGCGCGACAAAGAACGAGCAGTGACGTCCCCCAATTCCCTGTGCCCGTGCTTCAAAATCCATGTTCTCATGGATGAGTTGACACAGGATGTTGCAAAGTAAGAATGTATGTTCATTTTGAGTGAAGGTCACCAGCTTTGAATTTTTGCTTGGGAGCTGGGAGGCCCACGCGTCCCGCGCACAGTATAAGGTTCTATTGTTTTTTGACCTTGAGAGGCAGGGACCATTCCGAAAGGGATTGAATTGAAGGGGGGGTGTAATAACGTATGATATGATAAGGTTGCCCATTCCGAAACTGCACCTAGTTACATATAAGTTCAGTTTATGAGAAATTTTTGACACGAACGGAGGAGTCTGCATTACGGTCTGTATTACGCCTAGAGAATGGAAATGCAGAATATAATGTAAGTTTCTCTTTAGACGATTTCATACCAGAACTAGTTGAAATACGAATAGCTGAACGTTACTGCTGGGTGACATTGTACTTGTTCGTTCTGTTTGGCATATTGCAATGAAGTGCTAGTACAACCTTTGTGTGCAGGCCAGCCCATGTAGACCACCACTCGTTTCTCCCTGGCTCTACACTAATAAATCATTACATTGTTTTTGCACCTTGAATTCTTGCACCAGTTTACGCATTACGTTTAGAGCTCAACATTCTAGATCGCACTATCCTCGGAAGCAAATAGCAGAGAACTTTGATATTCCACGTTGTATTCTCTCGGTTCACATTGCATCACCTCTGCGCGAATAAAGGAAATGATTAATTGTAATAAAGATCGATCGAATTATGGTTAAAAGCACATGGCCGAACCATAGGGACAATAATATTTATGACCGAACCATTCCTTTAAGGACTTCCTGTGAAGGGAGATACAGGCTTATTTTGAAACTAAAGACAATGGGGAGACGGGTATGGCGACTGTCTGGGAGATAGCCATGGCCACCTTTAGGGGACTACTTATTGCTGAGGGGTCTCGTAGGAAGCGGGAAAGGGGGTTAATTGAAGGTAAGCTCCGAGAGGAACTTAAAATGCAGCGATCTCTGCTGACCCAAAGGGACGTCGACAGGGGCGGGCTATTGGGTGAAATGAGGGACAAGAGGCAGGAACTCCACACGGTCCTGATTGGGGAGGTTGTAAAGAAGATGAGATTCACCCGGCAGAGGTACTATGAAAGGGGGAACACAGTGGGGACCCTCCTGGCGAATAGGGTGAGGGCTTGTCGGGCGGAAAGGAGGATAGGAGTACGAGACACTGGGTGACGGGTTGTAAATGGGGCACGGGCATCTTGATCTGCTTTGCAGATTTTTATATGGAGCTATATGCCAGACCGGCAGAGCAAGCTGTGGAGGAGGTCTGGCAGTACCTGGCCGAGCAAAATCACCCTAAACTCACGAGTGCAGAAAGCGAGGCTCTAGAGGGTGCGATAACCCGGGAAGAAGTATTGGGGCCATCCAAAGGCTGAAGACAGGGAAAGCCCTGTGAGACGATGGCTTTACGGCCAACTTTTACAAGCAATACCAAGCCCCACTGGCAGCTCCCCTGGCTAAACTGTTTAAATCTATAGTGGAGGAGGACACAATACTGCTGATTTTTCTTCAGGCCCTAATAGCAGTCATGCCGAAAACAGGGAAAGACCAAGCCAACTGTGCTTCGTACAGGCCGATTCCCTCCTTAATGTGGATGCCAAGATCTTTGCCAGAATCTTACCTCCCCCCGACTGATTCACCCTGACCAGGCAGGCTTTGTGTTACACAGACAGGGAGCGGACAACATGCGAAAGAGACTTCATGTCTTAAATGCGCCGATGGCGTAGAAGGGAGTGATACTCTTGCTGGCTCTGGACGCCCGAGAAGACGTTCGACCGGGTGAGTTGGGTCTTCATGGGGGAGGTCTTTGAATCCCTAGGGATGGGCCCCAGATGGAGGGGCTGGATGTCCGCCCTATACTCAAAGTCAACAGCTAAGGTGGGGGTCAAATGGATTGAATCACTGGCTTTTCCATTACAGCGGGGCACACGCCAAGCTCGTCCTCTCTCTCCCTGCTGATTTATGCATTGGTATTGGAGCCGGGGGATGGGTTTGATCAGGGACAATGAGGAGATTAAAAGTGTTGCAGTGGGTGGGCTTGACTGTAAGATTAGTCTCTTTGCAGATGATGCCCTGCTCTTCGTCACTAGAACGTCCCACTCAGTTCCCCCTTTGCTGGAGAGTTTGGAGTATTATGAGATGCTCTCGGGGTTCAAAGTTAATCTGGAAAAGTTGGTGGCATACTTTGTATGGGGACTGTCGGTTAGGGAAAAGGAATACATTACGGGGCTTCCGTTTAAGGTGCAGGATGATGTTTTCCGATACCTTGGAGTCCAAGTGACACAACGCTTCAAGGATCTTTTTCCCAGAAATGTCCTCTCCTTTTGGTCCGCCATAAAACGAGACATGGAGAGGTGGTCAGGCTCGGGGCTGTTTTGGATGGCGCATTTAAACTGCATAAAGATGGTGGTTCTCCCCACATTTTTGTTCTTCTTTCAGATGTTGCCCGTAACAATACCTGCATTGTTTTTCTCTGAAGTGAAGGTGGCAATGTTGCGGTTTCTCTGGGCTGGGGCCAAACATAGGGACGCCTACAGGACGCTGATCCTGCCAAAGGAGGAGGGGGGGTGGGATTCTCTGACCTGGCGATGTATTACAGGGCAATCCAGCTCCCGGTCTTAGTGGATCAGTTTGACCCGCTTTCAGGGAATCAATGGATGGCAATGGATAATGCGGTATTAGTCCTGGTTACATTAGATGAATGGTTGTGGGTCCCTAGAGCCCGTATCCCAAAGAGAGTGCTTCATCACCCGATCCTGGAGATCCTGTGGTCCATATGGAGGGAGGGGACAATAGGTGGCTCACAACGTGGCCATCGCCTTTGAGTTGCATCTGCGCTCCCCCACTCAGGGATGGGATCGAGGAGCCATTGTCATTCCAGCCCTGCTATGGGGCTGGGCTGAGTAGGTCGGGACAAATGTGGGAAGGGGACACCTTTATCTCCCTGAGTAGACTGGAGGAGGCCTGGGACTTTATAAATTGTCACCCTTTTGTTTCTTGCAATTGAAGGGTTCTGTCTGAGGGACAGTGGGGGAAAATCTAAGGTAGGAACTGACGAGCTTCGAAACATTTTGATCACCCAGAGGGGATCCAGAGGGCTGATAGCTGGATTGTATAGGAGGATCCTTCTGGCGATCCTGAGGGACCACCCTCCATCGAGAATCAAATGGGGACAGGAGCTGGGTAGGGCTAATAAGGACACTATGAGCACAGATTTGCAGAAGGGCTCATCGCTCCACAACCTCGCTCCAGTATACACACCAGGCCCTGAAGCTATTGCATAGGTAGCACTACCCCTCAACAATGATTGCCAGAATGAGGGAGGGATACAACCCACATTGCTGGAAGTGCCACCAGGAGGTGGGGTATATGAGGTGGGGTTGCTTAAAGGTACAGGCATACTGGCGGGAGGTTGTGTCCTGGATAAAAGCGGTCGATGGTATTCAGAGGGAGCTCTCGCCATGGCTTATCCTTTTCGGAGTAGGTAGAGATGAGGAACCGGAACAGGGGCACATCTTTCAGATCATGATGGTTGCAGCAAGATGCTGCCTGGCCCAACTGTGGAAAAACCCATGAATGCCAGTGGAAAAGGAATGGGTTCTAAAGATTTGTGCTATGTATGATATGGAATATCTTATTCACCTCCTATATGAGTCCAGGTCCGACATTGAAGGCCTATGGCTCCTTTCTTTGAGAAGTACGGACGGTGAGATCGACGGGGGAAAGGAAAGGGCTGAGGGGTGGGGGGGACTGCCCACCACAAGGGAAGACTGATGTGTTCGGAACCCCCTCCTTGGGAATTGGGTAATGATTTGGACCTTGGGAGGGTGTGTGGGGGGAGGCTCTCCCGTTTCGTGTACAAGCGTACCCATGAGATACCTGGTTGAAAATGAGGCGCTATCCTTTGTTTGAACTTTGTGGAGACTATTAAACTTTGCAGCATGGGAGAGGGAGTGGAAGGGTGTAGGTTGGCTTAATTGTCTTGGTTATAGGGGAATGCTTTACTGCTGATCTGTGTTGTTTTTACTAAAATGCCAATAAAGTATGATTTTGAAGAAAAAGAATAAAGGATATCACTTTATCCTGCTGTCTCCCTGAGGCATGCTCTTGGGGGAGGTCCCAGGAAGACTGGGTATACCCAGCCTCAGGGCATAGGGTGGGGTCCAATAACCCAACTGTTACTAGCAGTGAAACTCAATCATACAAGATTTGGGAAAACAAAAGAGGGGCCGATTTTGTCATACTGGTGGGTAAAAGTCTGGGAAATAGTTGCAATGGAGAAACTGTCTGCACAGATGGCAGCAAATATGACAAGTTTTTCCTGCACTTGGCCCCCATTCTTTGACTTCCTGCAGGACAAAGAACAGATGTTCTTCCACCCACAAACCTTGAGACACCTGCTGCAGAGTAGAACACCTCGTGGGACCGAGAGCAGCCGAGTCTAGGAGAGAGGGAAGGCATAATGTTGAGAACCCAGAAATCTTGCTGAAGCCAATTGATGGAACTGATTTGTTTATTAGTTGAATAGTTTTTGTCCATGTATTTATTTAGTTCAATTTGAATGTTGTTTAATTCTTGGGGGGTTTCAAGATTAATGAAAATGTAAAATGATATTCCAATGATATCACAGTGGGTTTTTATCTGCACCATACCTTGCATTGTTCATCGAGATTTCAATAGAAAGACATATTGCACACAAAATAAAAGTGCTATTTGGGTCCTCTGTTGAAAGGTGAACTACAAACCACCTATCAACTAGTTCATCTTGTCCAGGGAGCCACCTTTGTATACATCAAAGAAGGGTTGTTTAAAAGAGACGGGCAAACTTGCAATTTCTATCGGTAGAAATTTTGGGCCATTAGATTAAACCCAGGAGAAACCCCCCTAGAAATGGGTGAACGTGTCAAAAACACCATAGCCCTTTGGATCAATAACAAATCCCTAGAAGAGTTAATAGAAATGATCACCTTAGAACAGTTCACCACTTCCTTACCCCCTTTTTAGCAAAAAGCTGGCTTACAGTTAAGTCAACCTACCCTAGCCATGGCCATTGAAACTGCACAAAACTCCTCAGATGCAGCCAAACACTTCCACTAGGCACATCAAGGAGAGGAACGGAAAGATTACAAACCTATCCACAGACCTCTACCTCAGGGAGTAGACAATCAAGGAGGTTCATACAGAATCAAGGAATGGATACCAAAAGAAAGACTAGAAGTCAAGAGATCTGACCCTAAAAACAAAGACAAAGCAAAAGAGAGGACCCTAAAGGAGGCACACCACCCCCTCCTATCTGCTTTTCCTGTAGAGAAACGGGGCATTTAGCTAGACACTGCCTGAAAAATTTGACGAACCTATGGAAATAGGCTGTTTAAAGGGAGAAGAGCAGGAAGAACCCGAAGAAGATCTAGAGACGGTTAGCATATGTTTATGTCAGTCTTCTGCTGACTTCACATATGAAAAGGCTTGGGTGAATGGGAAGCAAGTAAACTTGACATTGACTCAGGTTCGCTATACGAGCTGACTTGGTCACATCAACGGACCTTGAGAACACTTCCCTAGTTAGAGTTACCTGTGTATTCTAGGACAATGAAGTATACCCCCAAAATAATCGTACACATTAACCCCGGGGCGAGTCCTGTTTAATATCTTCAGCCATCATTCCTGAACTCCCAGGGGAAGTCATTCTGGGTCGGGATTTCCCTACCTTTTCTACTCTCTTGCAGGAAACCCTACCTCCCTTTGGAGACTTTTCACCCCAGAATTGCTGGCAGTCAAATTACTACTCCCAAAATTCTCCAATATGGAAATGGGAAAATCAGAACCCCACAAAACCCCTCAAAGATCTAAACAACCTATAAAATCTGAGTCAACCCCTAGAGACCAGTTCATGGGTTACTTTAGAGAGACCAATAAAACCACTCCACTTCTACCTACACCGGCAAAAGAAAATCATTGGAATATGCTAGAGTTCTTGGATATATCTCATCCCTGTTCTCTCCCAGGTCTTAACATCGAAGAATCTGGACAAAGAACAGTCCTATCTACCTCACATGGGGGAAGGGTATGTGAGAAACCTGAAGGTGTTTCACCCGCTAGTCCCCTGGGATCTGTCATCCAGGTGGTAAGGATACGGCCATTGCTTTTGGATCCAGTTCCTGGGGGTGGACCAGTGCGGGAGGATCACCTCGATGAGGGGACTTCGGGGAATGACCTTTTCCCCATTCTACCAGGTAGGATACCTAGGAACTCAACCCCTCACCCCCTTTCCCGACACAAATACTTTCTCATGGACAGTTCACTGTGAGCGACAACGGACTAACACCAGAGCCGTACACCTGACATGTCCCAACACCAAGGTCGGGCAATTACGGATCATTACACACACGTGATTTCCCTCACAATTCCGCATACGGATACAAGGTGGAGCATGAAAGCACACTCTGAGTGAGGCAAAACACACAAGGAAACAGCAGTTCTCCAGCATAGAGTCTGGCATGGATTCACATGCTCATTAATATTCCCCCTCGTCAGGCCAGGAATCCTTGGTAAAAGAAAAAACTGTTTCACTTTCACTTACAAACTGTATTTCTCCTCCAAACCAATCAGTGTCCTCTGGGTCATACTGCCTCCATCCAATGACAGCCCTCTCCCTAAGCCCCTTCTCTGGCAGCCATCTTCAGATTTTTACTGCACGCTTCAGTGTTGGGAGTCCTCAAGTTTGCTCTGCGAACTACTTCTACGTTTATTCGTGTTTTTTCACAGAAAAAGGTTCTATTTTTGTTCATAAACAACCTGTGTGCTCTTCTCTCCATCTGCCGTCAGCGGGAATCTATTGTCTGTGAATTTCAGCACCCCTCTAGGGCAAAGATCAACGAAGTTTCTGGAAGGCCATCCGGCCTACTTCGAGTCCTCCGGCCATGACGGAGAAGAAGGAATGTGTTTGTGGAGGACAGGTACCTGTAATGCCTCTACTGTCTTCATCCGGACCACAGGGAAAGAGAGTGTGAGATCTGCCTCGGCTTCAGGCAAAGTAGACTGGGTCCGAGCAGGGTCATGCCTCACTGAGGGCTGGCCAGTCCGAGGCGCAGGCTTCTAAGTCCTTAGAGTGCGCCTCATCCATGGGGGCCCAAGACAAGGCCAAGCACTGCAAGTCCAGTTCCATGAGGGTTGCCGCGCAATTAGGTCCCGCGATGAACAGGGTGCGATCAACTTCACCATCCGCCTCCATCGCCAGCCAGCGATTGATCTCCTCCTCGAAAAGGAAATCGTCCAGTCGTGGCTATGCTGTGTTAGAGAAAAAGCCAGAGAAGCCAGCGACGGAGGCGAAGATGGCCAAACTGCCCGAGAAAGCCCAATTGGCTCAGGCAAAGTCTTTGTCGACGAAAGAGCTGATGGTGGTAGCTCTCTTGAAGTTTAAAGATTGTGACCCAATAAATATAACCCCCACAGTACAGAAGGTTTCCCTGCCTCTGAGGTGGGAAATTGCTGCAGTGACTGTGGCAAAGTCTGCTGGCACACCAGAGAAGAGAATGCAGTCTCTAACCCCTCAGGGTGGAAAAATGAGGGGGCAAGGAGCCCCTGATCAGCCCAAGGCCTTGTCTCAGGACATGGAAGTTTCGTCCACGGATGATGAGGACCTGGAGTCCTTACACATGGTCCACGAGGACGTGGACGGCGACGACAGCGCGGGGCCTAGTGTTCCGATCATGCCAGCTCAGCCGAGGGATGTATCTCTGGACATCCTGTCCACACTCTGGTGTCGGAGATCCAGAAGAGGATGCCACAAGGGCCTGTTCCAATGGTCCCTCGGGCCCTCAACCAACCGCTGACCAAGAAGAGGAAACACCATCTGAAGCCTCCATTTTCACCTCCACATCCTCATCGGAACCCCTCTCACCCAGCAGACCCAGACATGGGTACGGGAAAGAATACTCCACGACGACGATATGGTTGGAGCTGGCAGCGGGTACCCGCAGCCTAGGCCGTTCCCACCGGACAAGGTGGGGTCGTTCCATTCCATGATCGGCAGAGTCTTCGAGCTGTTCTAGCTTGTGCCAGAAGAAACCAGGAAGGAGGGTTTCCTATACCAGAGGCGCGAGGCCAAGAGGAAGACAATCATGGTGGTGTCCCTCCTGGACGATGTGTGGGAGGAGGGTAGCCCTCTTGAAGAACCCTTGCACGGTTCCAGTCAAGTGGGATATGCTGGAGAAGAAGTACTGGGTATCGGAGTCCGCACCCAAGTGCCTGAGGTAACAACCATCGCCAGATTCGGTGGTTTTGGCGGCCGTGAGGAGACGGTCATCTAACCCATCCTCATCTTCAGTTTATCCGGACAGTGAGGGTAAGAGGATGGACGCCATGACGAGGAAAGTGATTTACACCGCAGCATCCACGATCAAGGCAGGACCAAAATGCACTGGCGATCCTAGCCAGGTACGACAGGGAGCTGTGGTACAAACTGGGTCTGATTCTGGAGATCATCCCGGACGACAAGAGGATGGAGGCGATTGCCCTCTTCCAGGAGGGAGAGATAGCATTGGATAATGCCATCACAGTTTCGCTGGACGTTGCTGACACAGTGTTCCAGCAGATGGGGAATGGTGTCTGCCTTTATCACCAAGGCTGGTTGAAGGCCAAGAATTTCTGCCAGGAGATTCATACGAAAGTGCTGGACATGCCTTTCGACAGATAACCTTTTCCAAGAAGGTCGTTGCTGAGTCCCGACAGGCCATTAAGGATACAGAGACGGTCCGTTCCCTGGGCACCCTGCAACAGCACCTCTCTTCCATTCGCTCCTTCAACGGAAAGTCGGGCAGGTCTTCTAAAGGTTTCTCCTCATACCGTCAGCCTTCCAGATCTAGATCCCAGGAAGCCCACAGAGGCCATTCCCAGGCCTACAGTGGAGGAGCACAGCATCGCTGTTGCCAGCAGGGCAGGGCCCCAGTGCCGAAACAAGCCTGAACCGGTCAAGACGTCGCGGTGGAGGCTGGCTGACGAAGTTTGTCAACGAGTGGGAAAAGATCCCCAGCGGCAGATGGGTGCTGGTCGCTCTCACCCAAGGACATACCCTGGAATTTCAGCACAGGTGTCCCCGGATCTCTCTCGTACCTCGGATCTTGGAGGAGGTACGGGCCATGCTATGATAGGGGGTGATAGAGCTGGTTCCACAGTAACTCCGGGGCTACAGAGTCTATTCCAGATACTTCTTTGTATGAAAGAAGATGGTGGGCTGGAGGCCCATTCTAGACCCACGACGTCTGAACAAGTACATCAAGTCTCAGAAATTCAGGATGGTCATGCTACAGCACGTACTCGGCCAACCAGAAAGAGGGGATTTCTTGATGTCCCTGGACCTAGAGGGTGCCTACTTCCATGTCCCTATTCACAGAAAACACCAGAGGTTTCTGTGCTTCGTAGTGCAGGGACAGCACTACCAGTTCAAGGCCCTAACCTTTGGCTTGAAGTCGGCCCCCAGAGTGTTCACGAAGTGCCTGACACCAGTCGCGGCCCATCTGCGTCTATGGGGGATTCACGTATACCTGTACCTTGACGACTGGCTCATACGGGCCCGCTAGCGAGAGTTGCCCGTTGGACACACGGTGGTTGCCGTCAAGCTGCTGACGGATCTGGGATTCTCCATCAATTATCCAAAGTCCTGCTTGACATCATCGGAGAACGCGATGTTCCTTAGGGCAGGCTCAATACAGTGTCCTACCTAGCATCACCCTCGGAGGTAAGGGCAGCAGCCATTCAGGGGAAGGTGCAGTGACTGTTGTCGATGAAGACGCCCACTGTACGGACCATCAAGTTGTTGCTCGGCATGATGTCCTGCATCTACCTCATCCGTCTTTGCAGGTTACAGATGTAACCTCTTCAGGAGTTCCTGGATGCTCGCTGGGTACAAGTGTACGGAAACTTCACAGACAAGATCCTAAAAGAGCTCGAAGCCCCAGCTCCCCCTCGCAGGATTGTATTAAAGATGCAGAATGGTGCACTAAAATCCAGAAAGCCGTGGCGGACAAAAATCACCCTTCTACAAAACAAGATTGAATCAAAAAAATCGAGCCTCCCAAACGGCTCCCACTCCGCTCCTGACTTAGCTAAAAAACCTCAAACCTGCACTCCCTTCCCTTTCTCGCAAGTAACTTCAAAGGAAGTAGAAGACATCATAAAAAGCCTAAAACCCTCTCACTGTCAGGGGGACATCTGCCTAGCCTCCATCATCAAGGAAGGAGCCAAAAACCTAGCCCCCTTCATCACCACCCTGAAAAATGCATCCTTCTCATCTAACCAGGTAACAAACAATCTCAAGGAAGCCTGGGTAACGCCCCTCCTAAAAAATATAACCACCTTGATCCAAATATCCCCACCAACTACAGGCCCATCATCACCGTCCCATTCCTCCTAAAAATCCTGGACCGGGTGGCCTGCTTACAAATTCAGAATCATTTAGAGGAAAACAATCAGGTTTTAGGCCCAGACACGGAACCGAGACAGCACTCCTTGACCTCAATATTCAAATGGACGAGGCAAAAGACAAAGGCAAGCTAGTAATCCTTCTACTCCTTGACTTATCTGCTGTCTCCAACCTCGTCGACCATCAAATTCTCACCAGACACCTCACCACAGCGGCAGCATTCTCCTACAACGCATCTGACTGGATTAACTCTTTTCTATCCAAACGGACCACCAGAGTCTTCTCCCCCTCAGCCTCAGCAGACCCAACACCTACACTTTGTGGAGTCCATCAAGGCTTGTGTGTGTCACCCACGCTCTACAATATATTTACAAAGCTGCTATTTGATCGCCTTGAAAATTTGGGTTTCATCTACACCAACTATGCGGATGACACCCAAGTCCTCTCACTGGATGTTATGACCAAGACACTAAACTACTGAATTACATCTACCTTGAAATCCAAGCATGGATTGCTACCAACAGCTTATGTCTCAACGACGAGAAGACTGAGCTAATGATCGTGGGCACTCAGGCACGATTTAATAAACCTGACCCTAGGTACTCATCTTTTGAGACTGACGGTAACATGATCACTGTATCCAAAGAAATAAAAACATTGGGGGTCTACCTTGACTCAACAGTGTCCCTTAAAAAACAAGTCAGCAGTGTGGCGTTCTCCACAGCAAATACCAATAAATTGATTTACAGCTGTAAATCGTACTTATCTACTAGCAGTTGCCTAATGTTAGCCAGAGCGCTTGCATTGTCCAAATTAAACTATAGAAACACACTATTACTAGACTCCTCTGAACACAACCTGAACAGACTCCAGTTCCTCCAGAACAACTCACTAAGAGCAGCTCTCGGTCTTCCCAGATCCAGCTGAATCTCCACTCTTCGACAATCCGCCAACTGGCTGCCTGTCCATGATAGAATCACACTACGCACCCTGGCCATCACACACAAATCCCTCACAAACGCAGCCCCTAAATATCTGATAAAATTGGCATACATCAACCCTCACGCATCACCAGATCGGTGCACTCTCTCAGCCTTATGGTGCCAAGGCTCAGCCTAAAAACAGCTGCAAGAGCCAGTTTCCCAGTTCAAGCGGCCAAGCGATGGAGCTTCATACCCACTTCTCTTAGACGAGAATCATCCTTCCTCACTTTTAAAGCTAAAATAAAAGACTGGCTGATCAATAAACCCCTACATTAAGATGTCAGTTATCTCGCTTGTCACCATACCGCACTCCCACCTGCTGAACCATCCTCTGTTTATTTATGCTGCTATTTTATGTCTCTCATTTTATTGACCCATCTATAACCAGGGTCCATCCTCATGTTTCTATACTCTCATGTAAATGTATACAGCCTCTCAATGTATGTAACTTAAGTCTCTCAAGCGCCTAATTACCCTAGGGTTCGGTGCGCAATATAAATAATAAACAAATACAAATACTCTGGACGACGAGTTCCGTTGGGCGATAAGGTGGTGGGGAGTCCACTCCAACATCGCCCGGGGCATGGGGTTTCAGAACTCTCCATTCCAGGAAACGGTCACCACAGATGCTTCTCTGGAAGGCTGGGGAGCCCACACCGGACGTCTGCATGCCAGAGGCCTGTGGCTGCTGGAGGAGAAGGATCTCCATGTCAATGTCCTGGAGCTATTGGTGATGTTCTAGGCCCTCAAGTCATTCCTTCCGTCAGTGATGGGCAAGGTGGTGAGGCTCTTCCACGGACATCACCACAATGTTCTTCATCAGGAAACAAGCGGGCACTCGATCCCCCGCGCTCTCCAGGCAAGCACAGGACTTATGGCGCTTGGCCGTTGTACACGAAATGTTCCTCGTCCCGCTTCACCTAGTGGGAGTCAAGAACACCTTTGCGGATTCCCTCAGCAGGGAATTGCACTCCTGCCACAAGTGGGATCTGCGGCAGGACCAGGTGGACCACATGTTCGCCAAATGGGGCAGGCCCCAGAGGCGTTACAAATGCCATATCATATCATATCTGTTTGCAATGGCAGCAAACTTCAAATGCCAGAGGTTTTCCATCAGATTCCACCAACTGAGGAGCCTGGGGGATGCGTTCTCCTTCCTGTGGGAAGGGATGTTCATGTATGCATTTCCTATGTTGCCTCTCCTGCTACGAGTCATCAATACACTCATTGTCAGTGCAGGATGATACTCATCGCCCCGGCGTGGCCGAGGCAGATTTGGTATCCGGACCCTATGAACCTGTCAGCGTCGCTTCCGGTCAAGCTACCAGTGGTCCCGGATCTTCTCGCCAGAGAAGGAGGAGCAACCCTGAATCACGACCCAGGATCGCTCAACCTGAGGGTTTGGCTCCTGCAGCCCTAGAGTTTGGAGGATATGAGTTGCCTGCGGACTGCAGGCAGGTCCTCGCCAAGGCCAGGGCGTCGTTGACTTTAAAGTGCTACGGTCACAAGTGGAAGCATTTCGCTATGTGGTGCCGGTTGCAGAAGATTACCCCTCTGAGGGTTTACGGCCCTGCAGGTTCTTTCATATTTGCTATCCTTGGTCAAGGCCGGACTGGCACACGCCTCGATCAAGGTACATCTGGCGGCTATCTTCCGCTACACCAGGTCTCCAGGAAGATCTTCTCTTTGGTCTCAACGACTCGTCAAGAAATTCCTCAAATGACTTTTTCGCTCTTTCCTGCCAGTGAAGACTCCTGCCCCGATGTGGGAACTCAAGGTGGTGCTGACAAGGTTCATGGGGGTCCCCTTTGAGCATATGCATCAGGCCTCTCTCAAGTTCCTCTCGTGGAAAACGGCTTTCCTGGTGGCCATCACCTCTGCCAGGAGGGTGGATGAGCTACAGGCCCTATCCCGCAAACTGCCATACCTGACTTTCCATGAATCGACGGTCGTGCTGCGGAAGCACCCCTCTTTCATGCTGAAGGTTCAGTCAGAATTCCACCTCAACAAACCTTTGATGTTGCCCGTTTTATTCCTGAAACCTTTGTCACTGGCTGAAAAGGGCCGTGCACTCGCTGGACGTTGCTCTTGCCCTGTAGTTCTACATTGCACGCAAAAAGAGATTTCGTAAGACTTCTCAACAGTTCTTGAACTTTGGTCCTTTGAACGATGGGAAGGCCTTGTCCAAGGCTTCCATCTCAAGGTGGCTCTCCGGCTGCATCACGCACTGTCATCAGTGCCCACTCCACCAGAGCGATCGCTGTGAGGAGGGCGTTCCTGTCTGGTGTCCCCGTGCTGGACATCTGCAGGGTGGCTACGTGGAGTTCCACGCACACCTTCACAAGATTCTACTGCGTCAACAGGGATTTCAGAGAGTAGTCCAGAGTCGGCGAGTCAGTGCTACGCAACCTGTTCGCTCGAGGTGAGTCTGTTGCAGAGGTATAAGGGTTGATTGCTTCTGTTGAGCCTTGACACAACTGTTGTTGTGTAATGTTGAACTGCTATGTATTCTTTATTCATGAGCATGTGAATCCATGCCAGAGCCCATGCAGGATAAGGAACAAGTTACTTACCTGTAACTATTGTTCTCCAGCATGGGTCTGGCATGGATTCACATGCAAACCCTACGTCCGACCCCTCTGCGGCTCTTCTTGTCATAATGCCACTTTACATGCCTACCAAATCTGAAGATGGCTGCCAGAGGGGCTTAGGGAGAAGAATGTCATTGGATGGGGGCAGTATGACCAAGAGGACAGTGATTGGTTTAGAGGAAAAATACAGTTTGCAAGTGAAAGTGAAACTGTTTTTTCTTTTACTGAGGATTGCCGGCCTGATGACGGGGATTATTCATGAACATGTGAATCCATGCCATACCGATGCTGGATAACAATAGTTGCAGGTAAGTAGGGGGCGTGACTTGATGGCCGCATAGAAGGACGTGCTCTGGAGGAGCTCCCGTGATCCGACATCGATCCTAGGGGAGAAATGAGGTTTGCAGGAATAGACTGCCAACAGCATACCCACGGACTCGTGAATAGCTGGAGCATATACTGGGCACCAGGAAAATGCAAGCAGTAGCTAAATGAGCAAAATGCAGCGGCCCGCAAAAAACTGGGTGCCCGCGTTGTGAAGGTGGACAAGATGGCCGGTGGCAGACAAAGGGCCATAAAGTGACCACGGAGCCGCGAAAAGAAAAACCTGCAGCTGTGGCCGGGCTCGAGTCTGCCGTGACGCTGAACCACCTGCGGAGACTAGCCCAAGGGGGATATGACACGGCTGGCTGGAGGGGACCCACAAGACGTGCTGCAGCGGCGGAGCGCACTGGTGCTGCGGAGGATGCACCAAATGGCTGCCTGAGCCCTGCAGAAGTACAGAAACGGGGTCCCATTTGGTGGACATGGGCACTGTGGCCCGCGGCGAGTGGGAGCACAGTGAGAGACAGCGCTGCCCCCGATTGCTGAGCACTGAGGAGTGCCGGAAAAGCGGGACCGCGGCAGCGCTGCTAGCACTGAAGAAAGCTGGCAGCACAGTGACCCGGCGCATGCTGCGCTACGTGGGCGGACCCCCGGCGGAGCGGAGGCCTCGCACCACCGGAGCCCAGTAGAGGGCGGGACACAACACATCGGCCCCAGCAGAAGCCCGGAATACCGGAGGGCTGGGAACGGACCCGGCATAAACCCAGAGCGGGCGGAGCAGTCTCTGCTGCACCCAGGAGAGGCGGCGAATAGCTGGCCCCAATCGAAGACTGCAGTGTCTGGGGAGGTCGCTCTAGCGCAGCTGAAGAGGGCGAACGGCCCGGACACCGGCTGCCAGACACAGGCCCCCAGCTCCATATTACGTCCCCCGCTCCGGAGCGGATGTTTGAGCAGAGCACGGGCTGGAGTGAGTAAATTGGTGCGCCCAAGCCACTGGGCGCATATAGTGACTGGGAATTGGCACATGAGGCCCAAGAGGGGGCCGGCGAGCATGAGCCCCTGCGTGGTACACCAACTGCTGCACACACGCTGAGGAAGCAGCAAGCATAGCACATGCTAGCAGGGGGGGGACCCGAACAGGGTGGCCTGATGACAAAGGGGGGCTGACCCGCTGCTGGACACATCCACAAGTGCCAAGGAGCCAGAGGGAAGCACCTCATACAAGACTGTGGGCCGGTAGGCCCAGGAGCCAACGGAGTGCCGGAGTGGGGGAGAGCAGGGTCGTGTGTGCACCTAACCACCGGCCACTGAAAGAAACACAGCAGGGGCTGGCTGAGCCATACCGCATGGGCGCAGGTACGTGGGAGGACACAGCCCATTCTAGAAGTGCAGTGTGTGATAAGGATATACCCAAATACGGCTGAAGCGGCCCCTGAGCACTGAAGGTGGCCTGACGCCACGTTGGCTGTCGCGAGTGGGGTGGCGCTGCTGGATCGCGCCTGTACGGCGCAGCACAATGTCTACTAAAATTGTCAGACCCAGGAACAAGCAGCCCACGCTGGATGCCCATGCCAAGACATCTCCAGGGGCAGAAGGGGGCAAAAGCATAGTTGCAGGTAAGTAACTTGTTCCTTCCACGACAGCAGTTTAATACAAGGAGAAAGACTTCGAGACCGGAGAGGGTTGTGAGGAGGAATGCACCCATGACCTCTAAAGACTGTTACTTTCATGAACCTTTAAAAGTAAGAAACCGAAGACCAGGAACTGAGGCTGATCAAATCTGCAAAGTGTGTCAGAGATACCCGGGGCTCTCCTGCGTCGATAACCAAGGCGGGGAGGTAGCGCTTGCCACTGTGGTACTATCCTTGTCTCCTACAACAAAGCAGCGTCCGAAAAAGAAAGCACGGCCGGTGAGACTGAGCCAGCTTGTGTTTTGAACCAAGGTTGTAATCCGCAACATTATATAAAGAGAACAGTGTGTGAAGCATTTGGGATAAGCAACGCAAATACAATTAAAAGCCAAAAGAAATAGTTGAACTTTGTAACTGAACTTTGGGAAACCAAGAAAAGATACCATACATAGAGTGGTCCGGTACCACATGGATGCTCATTCGAAAGTCTCTGTTAGGTATCCAACTGATGCTGAGTGGGAGAGAAATATTGAGATCGAGGTGGTCATGCAACGGGTCAAGCCAAACCATGTGCATGTTCAAAAGTCTTCGATAGTTTAAAGTGAATCCAAATTGCGGTGGTTATCAAATCACATCTATTAATGTTCTGATATTTTGTGGATAGTGCATGAGTACATCCTCTGTGCAATTAATGCTATTAAGCATTTTCTTTGCCTCAGCTGCTAGATCGTTTAAGAACTTGTTTGAATTGTTAAGTACTGTGTTCATATTTTCAATGATGGAGCCTGGCCGAGCAAGACACACAGTTCTAAA
Organism: Ambystoma mexicanum; assembly: GCF_040938575.1. Classification (NCBI taxonomy): domain Eukaryota; kingdom Metazoa; phylum Chordata; class Amphibia; order Caudata; family Ambystomatidae; genus Ambystoma; species Ambystoma mexicanum. Next base: position 1,340,065,866 of record NC_090921.1, on the reverse strand, counting down.
AAGTTCCAGGGATTTCCAGTCTACTTGTGTCTGCATAGAGGACAGACCAAGCTCATATTTTAGGCAATAGACTGGAAGACTCAAGGGTAACCTAAGTGTTTTTTTTTCCCCAAATCCGGCCTTCCAGCCATGCCCAGTTTACGTTTTTGGTCATGGGGTTGATTTCAATGCCATAGAGCAAGGAGGCTATTACCTTTGTTTTATAAAACGTTACTAATGAGAGAAGAGAGAAGCGACAGAATAAAAACAGCAGTTTCTTCATTTGGCAAATGAGCTGGTCAGCCTTTGCATTCAAGACAGGCTGAAATATGACCAGTGTGGGATACGCTCTAAGATTAAAACCTAGATATGTTATCTCATTGACATCTGGTATTGTTTGTTTATTTAATTGCCATATGAAATGAGGGGAGTGTTTGCAGGGCCTTTTGAATTTGACCATTTGAGATTTTGCAGGATTGATAACTAGATCATTGGTGTTAGTATAGCTTTCGTTTAGTTTAGTTTAGTTTATTATTTGTATAGCGCCGCCTGGCCCTAGGGCATCCAGGCGCTTGCGATGAATACAACAAGAATAATGAATACAACAAGAATAATGCAGCAGAAATGTACAAATCGATTACATATTTACAAATTTACAGTCTTGGTGCATGCTAGTGCGGTAGGGCTAGGCAGTTTCTTTGGATAGAAGCCAAGTTTTGGTGTTGTGTCTAAATCTGTGAAAGGACGGTTCTGATCTCAGCTCGAGTGGAAGTGAATTCCAAAGTTTGGAGGCAAGCACGGGGAAGCTGGAGCCACCTGCTTTTTGGAGCTTAAATCTTGGGATATTTAAGCAGTGTGTTTGAGCTGATCTGGTAGGGCGCGCTGGGGTGTGGTGCTTGAGGTTGTCGGATAGGTATCTGGGTGCTTGGTTAGCTAGGCATTTGTGTGTGAGTGAGATGGTTTTATATTCAATTCTTTGTGGTATGGATAGCCAATGGCAGGTGCGTCTGGCGTCCGAGATGTGTTCTTGTTTGGGTATGTTCAGGGCTGCTCGCAAGGCGTTGTTTTGTATGACTTGTAGTTTGTTGATGTTTTTCTGACTGGTTCCCAAGTATAGCGCATTGCAGTAGTCAACTTTGGAAAGGACTAGCGCTCTGGCTAAGGTGATGCAGTTGGATGGTGAGAGGTAAGGTCTGCTGGCATTGATAAGTTTACAAGTGTAAGCAGTGGCTGATGAGATGGAATTGATCTGTCTTGTCAGTGTGAGGGAGGAGTCGAGGTAGATTCCTAGGGTTTTGACGCTGTTAGAGACGGTGATGTTATTGCCGTCTATAGTGAATGCTTGATAGAGTTTGTCGAGTTTATTAAGTCTGGGTTGGGAACCTAGGAGAAGAAGCTCGGTCTTGTCGTCATTAAGGCATAGGCCATGCTTGGCCATCCATTCTTGTATAATGGAATAAATGTTGTTGAGAGCAGTGAGGTCGGTGGAGTAGTCGCCTGTTAAAGGGATCAGTATTTGGGTGTCATCTGCGTAGTTGGTGTAGATGACACCCAAGCGGTCCAGTATGTCAAAGAGGGGTTTCGTGAATACATTGTATAGAGTGGGGGAGACGCAGGAGCCCTGGGGGACACCGCAAGTGACTGGGGCTGGGATGGCAGAGGCTGTGGGTGCGAAGACTCTCATGGATCTGTTGTTAAGGAAGGAATGGATCCATGCGTTGGCGTTATCTGAAAATTTGGCTGCTGAGGATAGATGTTTGCAGAGGATGTCGTGGTTGACCAGGTCGAAGGCGGCCGATAAGTCAAGGAGGAGAAGGAGGGCTAGTTTACCATTGTCTTTAATGTTGTCCATCTGTGTCTTAAGGTCAATCAGGGCGGTCTCAGTGCCGTGTTTGGGGCGGAATCCTGATTGTCTGAGTCCTAGTAAGTTATTTTTCTCGAGGTGGTTCTGTATCTGGAGATAGGCAGCTCTGTCGAGGATTTTTAGTAGGAAGGGTACAGTCGTTATGGGTCTGTAGTTGGTGGGGACATTAGGGTCAAGGGTGGGCTTCTTGAGTAAAGGAAGAACCCAGGAGTCCTTGAGGTTGTTGGGCACTATGTTGGAGGTGAAAGATGCGTTGATGAGGGAGGTGATGAAGGGAGCAAGTTGTTTGGCAGCATCTTTAATGATAGGGGCTGGGCAAGTGTCGCCTTGGCATTTGGACGGTTTAAGAGAGTAGATTATTTCTTCAACCTCTTTAATGGTTATGGTGGAAAACTCAAAGAGGTTATTGTCATCATTTTGGGGGGTGGTGTGGGTGTGTGTAGAGGGGGTGATGTTATCGGAGAGGGTGAGGCTTTCTTTCTTTGTCAAGATTTTGGCTTGTAGCGTGGCAATTTTGCCTAGGAGTGCTTCCTGGATGTTCGTGCACCAGTGGATGTCTTTGTTGCAAGTGTCTGAAATGGGGGAGGGTGATTCGAGTTCTCTCAGGATATTGAAGAGCTCTTTGGTATTAGATTTGGCGTTGCTGATTCTTTCATTGTACATGTTTTTTTTAGACTGGATGATGGCTGATTTATAGATGTTCGATGCTAGTGCGTAGGATGTCTTGTTAATAGTGGATGGTGACTGTTTCCATGCTAATTCAGCTTGTCTTTTGGCTTTGCGGAGTGTTTTTAGTTTGGGGGTGAACCAGGAATTGAGGTGTGCTCGTGGTTTGGCTTTCCGAAGCTTGAGTGGTGCTATGGTATTTATGGCCTTAAGGATAGTTGTGTTGTATAAATCTACTAATTCAGTAGGGTTGGTCATGGTGGGTGAGAAGTCGATGATGGGTTGGAGTAACGGGAGGAGTTTCTCTAGTGTGATATTTTTGTTGTTTCTTGTGAGTGTGGGTGGGGCATTGGAGGAGGGCCCTGGTGTTTGAGTGCCTTTGTTGATGGTGAAGGTAATAAGGTGGTGATCGGTCCAGGCGCATGGAGTGTTGGAGAGGATGGTAGTGTTGCAATTGAGGTCAGCTATCCAGTCAAGGATGCGTCCTTTGTTATGTATGGGTTGTGCGATATGGTGGGTGAGTCCTAATTCTGAAATAGTGTTGGCGATAGTGTGAGCTTTGTCATCTTTCTCATCATTGAGACCTAGATTAAAGTCTCCTAGGATGAGTAGTCGAGAGTTAGGTTTGATATTGTTAGAGAGTAGAAGGGCTATGTCGTCATTAAAGGATAGTATGGGGCCTGGCGGTCTGTAGATGAGGTGGATGGTGATAGTGCTTGTGTGCGTTGTGGATAGTTTGAGGGTGAGTAATTCTGCTGATGTCAGTGATTGGTTTTGTATGTGTCTAATGTTGATGGAACTTTTTGCAATAACGGCTACTCCACCACCTTTAGCTGTTTGTCTGTCTGCACGATAGATGGTATAGTCATTGGGTATAGCAAGTGATAGAGAGGGGCCAGATGCTGGGTGGAGCCAGGTCTCTGTAATAGCTATGAAGTCGAGATCATTAACGGTGATAATGTCGGCAATGTCTAAGGCATGGGCGACTACAGATCTCGCATTGATGAGTGCACCTTTAATGATTTCGGTGGTGATGCATGATTTTTTGATGTGGGTGCGGGGGGAGGGTGCGATCAGGCCGTGTGATATCTGGTCTGTCGGAGGTGTAGGGCGTGTGCAGTGAGGGGCAGATTTGGTAAAGGTTATGTTTTGTTTGTTGCCTAGATTGGGGAAGGATGCGGGTGTGTGTGTTCTGGATCTGAGTCGGGTGAATCTCGATAATCCTGAGCAGGGATAGGATCTGCTGGTAGTAAGGTTCGTGATAGTGGGTTGGCCGATGGGAGTAGTTTGTGATGCTTCTTGGGGGCTGGGGGTGTCTGCTATGCGATGAGAGTCAATGGAGGAGGTAGGCTGGAAGGGGTTGATGTTGGGTAGGAAGGGGGTGGGGCAGGGTATGGGATAATGTCTGGGGCAGGCTAGTCTGCTGAGGCCGTTGGGGTGTAAGCGAAAGTGTGACCCTGTACAAGGGGTGTCATGGGGGACCAGGCAGAATGGGAACATAATGAGGAAGGTCCAGGTTATCATTTCTGAGTTTAGAGGGAACTGACGCACAAAATCGTCAGAGAGAAGCTAGTGCGCAATGTTAGTACACAATGGTGCTGCAGTGCGGGTACTAGCGCAGAGCATCGGAGAAATGCTAGTGCACAGTGCTGATACCCAATACTAATACGCAGTGTAATCTAGGCGACCATAAGGCATTACACAATGTCACAGTAGTCTCTAAGCGACCATAAGGCACTTACACAATGTCACAGTAGTCTCTAAGCGACCATAAGGCACTTACACAATGTCACAGTAGTCTCTAAGCGACCATAAGGCACTACACAGTGTCACAGTAGTCTCTAAGCGACCATAAGGCACTACACAATGTCATAGTGGTCTCTAAGCGACCATAAGGCACTACACAATGTTGTCACAGTGGTCTCTAAGCGACCATAAGGCACTACACAATGTCACAGTAGTCTCTAAGCGACCATAAGGCACTACACAATGTTGTCACAGTGGTCTCTAAGCGACCATAAGGCACTACACAATGTTACAGTAGTCTCTAAGCGACCATAAGGCACTACACGATGTCACAGTAGTCTCTAAGCGACCATAAGGCACTACACAGTGTTACAGTAGTCTCTAAGCGACCATAAGGCACAACACAAGTGGTCACAGTGGTCTCTACGCGACCATAAGGCACTACACAATGTTACAGTAGTCTCTAAGCGACCATAAGGCACAACACAAGTGGTCACAGTGGTCTCTACGCGACCATAAGGCACTACACAATGTTACAGTGGTCTCTAAGCGACCATAAGGCACAACACAAGTGGTCACAGTGGTCTCTACGCGACCATAAGGCACTACACAATGTTACAGTGGTCTCTAAGCGACCATAAGGCACTACACAATGTTGCAGTGGTCTCTAAGTTCTAAGTGACCATAAGGCACTACCCAGTGTGAGCAGTAGTCTGTGTTATACCGTACTGCGAGAACAGGGTTCAGTGAAGGCTTGAAACAGTTCAGGTTGCTGGCTGGAACAGTTGAAAAAAGGTTGCAGTAAGGGGCGGTATGTTACCCCAAAGGAGATGGGCGGGGGATCTAGCCCTATGCTCGGTGGTGTATACAGGCTAGAGATAGGCACAGTGCACAGTGCCTTCGAGGTGGGCCGGTTCGGAACCTACTGGCTTGTGGTTGGCTCCCAATAGAGGAGAGGGGCCAATCACGATGTTTGCAGGGTAGCAGGGCCGGATGGAGGGCTAAAGATGCGGCGGGCAGCCATCTTTAAATGGTGTGAACCTCAGGGCTTCGATTGGTGGCTGGATGCACTTAGAGTGCATTAATGGGGCAGATCCTGGCAGGAAGGGCCGCACTGGGCAACGCAGGAGCAGTGCGGATATTACTAAATAATTTGCCGCGTGTTGCCTTCAAGATGCACGCTCGTGCTGTAGCTAGGGACTCGTGACATACCTGGTGTCAGCAGCTCCAGCAGTAGATGGAAGGAGCTCCTGCTCATGGTGGCTCTGGATTGGTAAGGGCAGAGTTTCTGGCCCCTGGCTCCTGTGGCTCCGAACAGGCACCCAACAGGCCTTAGAATGGCCTTCGAGCTGGCCGCCGGCGTAATCCGCCTGCCGGCGGTTCCAGCTGATGAAATTGAGGCTTAGCCTCGGTTTCGCGCCGCGCTGCGCCCGGCATGGGCGAGTCAGGCGCCGCGTGGGGACAGGGTCAGGCAGGCCCTGTCCGAGTTCCCGGTTCGGCGCGTGGTTCCTCTGCTGGGCTGGTGGTGCTGGGGGGGCTCCTGCCCTCGCCCCACGATGAGGAAGGATGGAATCCAAAGCATTTAGCATTCTATGAAGACCAACGGGAGCGTAATCTAGCAATACTAGGTCATCTGCATAGGCAATCCAGTTGAGAATTTCTCCGGCAATATTTGGGCTATTAAATGCAGATGAACCTAGAGCCTTTCCCAAATCTGCCAGGTATAAATTGAAAAGGAGGACGCCAGTATGCACCCCTGGCAAACCCCTCTTTCTGTAATTATGTCCTTGGGTAAGTGCCCTTCCAAATTTAATCTAACCTGGAGTTTTGAGGTGTTATGGAGTGAGACTATAATTGCTAGGAGAGGTATGGGAATTCCCAGGCTTTGGGTTTGTGCGACAGGTGTTCTCGGTTTATGGTATCAAACGCCTGTGATAAGTCCACCCAAGCTCCATACAAGATCGTGCCTCCCTTTGTCCAGAATTTTTCACATGCCATTGTCATCAATAATCCATTGATGGAAGTGCTCATGCCTTTTCAGAAACACAGTTGATGCATTGAAAGAATTCCCGTGCTCTCAACCCATGCTTCCAGTTCTTTAAGTATAAGGCCTTAGAAGATCTTACTGTCGACATCCAGAAGGCCGATGGGGCAATCGTTTTTGGGATCAGCCCGATCACCCTTTATACAAATAGGGATGACAACTGCTCGTTTCCATGACTCTGGTATGATTTTACATCTAATAACTTCCCTGAACAAATTTTCTATTATAGAACCCCATAGATATATGTGAAGTTTCATAACATGGTTGGACAGCCCATTTGGACCGGCTGCCCTTGAAGAATTGAACTTCTTAATCAGCTCCTTTATGTCCTCCTTTGAGATGTTAACTTGCCACGGGGTCTCTGCATGAATTATGAATGTCTCATCTGTGGGTTTGTTGTACAAGTTGCCAAATAAATTGCACCATGAGGGCTCAGAAACAGTGTTACCCCGATGCATGCCTTGGGGGGGCATATACATTGTGTACTATGGCCCAGAAGTTACGGGAGTCTTTTTGTTGTAAGGTCTCAAGCATTAATTTGCCATCGTGTTGATGGCGCAAGTACCTTTGACTTCTCGACCAATTTCTGTATTTATTCTTCAGGGATTGTAATTGGACTGCATAGTTTGACGGGCTATAATTTGCCCGTTTCAGAAAGCAAATGGCTTTTTCGAGCTCCTTTTTCTTTTGTACAGTTCTACTGTCAAAAACATGGTTGTGGGTACACTGTGCTCTTGTTCTGCTCTTGGCAGGTCAGGTTCATGCAGAAAGTCTGTGAAGGACGTAGGAGTACAAAGTCGCTAAGTTCTTGAATCAGGCATGGTTCTCAAGTGGTGTTTGAGGTTGCGATTCAGAACAAGACCATGTTCTCTGAACGTTTTTATTTGATTTCTACCTTGATTGAGTGCTAGCTCTGATATGTACGTACATGTTTTCTGTGCTGTAAAAAGGCAAATTTGGCTACTAGCTTTTTGTGGTCTCTAGTCAACTGATGTTGAATATGGAAGCTGGAGCATTTGGAAAAAAGCATGTTAGATAAAAACATGTAACCATTTATGGAGCTCTTGGCTCCCTGTGCCCAGGTAGTTTGCGGGGGGGTATCACCCTCTATATTCCCATTAGCCATTGTAAGTGCCCAGTCATGCATAAAGGAGGACCATTGTTTGTTTTTGTAGTTGACTTGGTTGCATTTCTTTCCAAGATTGCTTGTGTTATTCTTTATGCATTGTGAGTTCAGATCACCAAATAATTGCTATCTTGACAGAGGAGACGTTATTTATAGTTGTCATGCCAATTGCCAGGATACCAGCAAACTCATTGCTAATTAGAAAAGATTCTGGCATGGTTGACTTTCGAACGGCAATGAGGAGGCCACCAGATGGACGACTGCCGTTTTCATTAAGTGCCAATTGACTGAATGTTCAGAAGTCGTCTACTCCTATTTGACTCAACAACCACGTTTCCTGGAACAGGACCAAGTCAAAGTTGCCAAATATTAGGTCTCATGTATGAGTTTCTTTGAATGAGCTGGATCCGCGGGTGTTGCAGCAAACCACATTTCCCCCCTCTTTGGCTAGAGAAACACATTCACCAGGCCCATTTTCACTAAAACCTGAGTGATGATTTCTGGCAGGAGGGGGCAAATCTTTGATTGTAAGGCATTACTGTTTTTTTCCTCCCCATCCCCCCTCCAGCACTATCTGAAATGTCGTCAGGCCTAGTATGATAGTCGCTTGTTTTGTTCCTCCCGTCCCTTTCTGCACCCCTCTACCTCACCTTTTGTTTTTCTCCGGCTCTACCAGAAATGTTGTCAGGCCTAGTACGGTAGTCGCCTGTCTGTTTCCATTTCCTTCCCACTCTCCCCCTCCCTTCCTTATCTATGTCTTAGCTCTTGCACTATCTGAAATGTCGTCAGGCCGAGTACGATAGTTAATTTCACATCCTTACTGTTCATGGCCTGTAAGAATGTAATTGTATTTTCCCTTGTTCCCTCCCTTGCCTGGAAGCGCTTTGAAACACATTGTGTATAGGCACTGTATAAATAAACTATCATATCATATCAGTGTTGCTCTGTTTTCGTCTCTTTTCCATCATGGGTGGGCCCACTGATTGTTGAATGTTTAGCTTTTGTGGCCTTTGTCTCTCTACTTTCCACTTTGCGGTCCTCCCTGTGCTCTAGTTCAGGGAGCCACTCTAACTTAATGTTAAGCCGATCTTACTTAGCTCACGGCTTGGTTCCATCAGTGCACATGCTCCCACCCGTGATTTCAACCCTAGTTCAACAATGTGGGCATATTTTATTTACGGGAATGGTACATATACTAAATATTGGGAGGAGAAGAAATACAAAGAGGGTATTAGATGGATTATTACCGTGGGTAATAATAAGCAGCGCTCAGATGCCTGAGGGTTCGTAGCGCAATATAAATGCTAAATTATTATTATTATTATTATTATAAGGGTGCTCCTATTTAATCCTGAACAAGCTCGGCCACTACGATGGCTTTCCATCCAGATTCTTGGGTTGGCCGAGGGATTGTCCTTATTTATTGAAGGAAAGTGTTTGCCTGCACATTCGTCATTGTCCTGTCGTGTGATGTTCACAGACTCTGTAGGGACAGATCCTTTCCCTTTGACATCAAACCGGTGTTCAGTCATCATGTGGCTGTTAGCTGGAAAATGTACTTCTTTCTCGACTGCCTGAAATGTTGTTGATGTTATGGTGTCTGTGTCCTCAGGAAGACTTTCACATTGTGCAACCTTCTCTCTTTTAAGAAAGATGGGAGCCAGTTTCAACTTAGATGATACTCCCCCTCTGTCATTTTTGCCTGTGTTATTGCTCTGGCCTTGGAGGTCAGATATTGACTGGTTGTCATTTCCAGGATGAATTTCATGAGTCAGTTTGCACGGCTTGATCAACTGCAATCCGCATTTGGTGTCTGGTGGCGACCGTTGGCATTTGGGCATTTTTAGAGACTAATTTCTCGATACCACTGTTTGAGGTTTCTTTTTGAGTTAGGGATAGTTTGCTTAGTAAGTGCCATTTTTTTGCGCTCGTATTTTTCTTTGGTTTAGGCTGCTCCCTTTTATCCACCTTGCTTAGAGGGGTGAATTATAAAGAGACTAATGCGGAAGGATCCTGTGCTGGTGAAACCAGATTATCTTGAGCGGTCTTCTTATTTGTTTTCTTTTTCTTCTTCTTCTTCTTCTTGTGGGCTCTTGCTCGCCACTCGAAGATGTTTGTGGGAGACAGGCAACTTCCAAATTCTCGGTATCCACTGAATTATGCGTAGTTTGTTTGTGCATCCCACAGCCAAGATCATCTTTCATTTGGGCGAGCTGCATGAACTCTTCAAGTACCGATTCCAAGAGTAGAGTTTCATCTAAATCACAGTAGATGACGGCTTCTCCTACTTGATCCTGAGGTTTCCCCACTGATGGTAATGTTCTAAGTCTCTCTTCTGGGGAGACTTTTTTCCCTTCTAGAATTTCCATATGCTGGCACAATGTTTTTTATGATTTCCTGCATCACTCCGACGCTCTTGTTTTCTTTGATTGCCTCTGTGTTTAGGTCTTTTAAGGCTGCTATTATTTTCAAGTTCAAGGTTGTCTCGATATGGACCACGGCTGAATTGCATTTTGACATTTCTGTGGTCATGTCCATTAAAGCACTGAAGTGAACCTAGACTTCTTCTTTTACCAGTTCAAACACATTAACCAAAGAATTTAGGACAAACCTCAGTGCTATTACTGTGTTGCTATTTACTTTTTCTGCCACTAAGGAGTCCATTTGTGTGGTCTTAGGTTGGTTTGAGTGTCTAGCGGTGTTTCTGAACTTCCCTGTCTCCAGCGCTGTGTTCTCATTTGTGTTTACTCTATATTTGCAGTCAGATCGGTTTTCTGGGTGGTTAAACTGAATGAGGGTGCACAGACATCTGTTCTTTCTCTTCTGCTACTCTCTAGGGTTGTGGGGATGCGTGTGTCTGTTACCAACTGTGCCTTCAATGCTTTAGTGAATCCTGTACTGCTTGTGTTTTCCAGACTTAGACTCCTTCGTCTTGGGAAGTAGGCATCGATTTTGGCTTTAATTGTGGCCACTCTGCAAGTGGAATCTAGGAAGTCATGTGGCAACGGTCCTACTTCTCTGGTTGGAACATCTGCTGGTGGAATGCCCCGTAAAGTCTGCCGGGAATGTCTCTGCATTCCTATGTTTTCTTGATGTTTTGGAGTATTTGTTTGCCAACATTTGCCAGTTGAGGCCTCTGGTTTATTAGGCTTTATTGGGGTCTGATTCCAACTTTTCTTTAAAGAGGGATGATCCAGTTCTGGGGCCGGTAAGTCATCCTGTGGCAAGCCACTGCATAGATTGTATGAATAAGGCATGATTGCGATTTAAGTGGACTATGATATTTGGCTTCCTTCGTTGTTTTCTTTTTTATTTCCGTTGTCCTTCTTGCCTGCTCTGTTTGTTCAACACTCTCGGACGGTTCAAAGGCACACTGGGCCTACAGTCGCACTCCCGAGAAAATTGGGAGAAGCAGACCAAGAAAGTGCCACGCAGGAAGCTACACCAAGGAATTATTTACAGGAGGGTAAAGTACTCCGTGATTGCGAGGCTACGTTTTAATGCGTCAGAAGGAAAACAGGCAACTTAGTGAAAGCTTACTAAAATGGATCTTAGTGACTTCTGAGCAATTGACAACACGAATGATACGCTGGGACTCCAAAACCGACGCAGTTCAAAGGCAGTCAGCCTGCAGTTGTTGCGCCTGAAGGGAGCGAACGAACGTATGCCTTCACAAGTCAACACACCTGATAAAAGTTGAACTGTTTTCAGGGTTTGTAGCGCCAAGCTGATAAGCGGGGAGAAAAGCCTCTCGCTATTGAAGGTGTTTTATTGGTTGTAGGGTAAAAATGTGTAAAGTATACATGAGGGGCAAAATCAGCAACACACAATAATTGGCGTTGGGGAAGAAGGGAGTAGAATAGGGTGTCACTTAAAGGAGTGGAAGGGGCTGTAGTGCCGATGTTTCAACAAAGCCACTAGTCCCTGTTGCGGGGGTTGTTGTCCGAACCCGGGCAACCACACTCTTCTTCTATCCAACTCCAAAACACCTAAACACACACTGCAGCACACTGCTGCGTTCTGCCAAGTGAGAGGATTTTAAACTGGAAGAAACCGCCTCCTCCAGGAAATGAAAGCGAAAAAACACTTGCTGTGTGTTAAATGCACCTAAACACACATTGCAGCACACCGCTGCGCTCTGCCAAGTGAGAGGATTTTAAACTAGAAGCCGCCTCCTCCAAGAAATGAAAGTAAAAAAAGACGTGCTGTGTGTTGAATGCTCCTAAATACACAAACTGCAGCACACCACTGCGCTCCACCAAGCGAGAGGATTTTAAACTGGAAGCCGCCTCCTCCTCCAGGAAATGAAAGCGAAATAAAATTTGCTGTGTGTTGAATGCTCCTAAACACGCACTGCAGCACACCGCTGCGCTCCGCCAAGCGAGAGGATTTTAAACTGGAAGCTGCATCCTTCTCTAGGAAATAAAAGCAAAAAAAGACTTGTGTGTTGAACACTCCTAAACACACGCTGCAGCACCAAATTGAACCTTGTTTGAAGGGGATCTGAGCCTGGCAGAGCGGGATCCAATGTTGAACTTTTATTTTTGTTTATGAAAAGGATCTGAACCCGGCACAGGGGGCTCCAACGTTGAACTTTTATTTTTGCTTATAACAAGGATAGGAGCCCGGCGGAGGGGGATCCAGGGTGAACACCTAAGTTGAATATTGAAGAGAACATTTATGTGTTGTTACTGGGGCAGCAGGCCCTCTGCATCAAGAGACTTGCGAGAAGTAAAGAGACTAAGGTGCTGAACTGGGAAAATGGAACTGTATCCTTGTGCCGCAGCACCCAGCGTGTGTGCTTTGCTCGAGTGACCCGCCTTGCCCAGTGCTGAAAACATGGGCAAGGGGGGCCAACGGTACGAATACCCAAACGTGTTATTTTGTGAACACTTCCTTCTTTTTCATGAACATTACCCCACATTATTTTGTAATTTAGTGGTATGAATTTGCAATATGTTTTTAGTATAGGAACTTTTTAATAGGACTGCATTATTATTGTTTGATGGTCGTAGCTTGCTCCCATCTGTAGAGTAGATTTACATAGGCGTTTATCACACCCTTGCAAAAGTTCAATAAACACCCTTGAACTGTGATCACTTGTGTCTGTCTTACAATTGCCACCATGCGTTCCTTACAGTTCGGAAAGACCACAAATGATTGTGTATGGCCAAGCACACAGCTGAAGGATGGAAGGAAGGAGTGGTAGGAAGCAAGGTACATCCACTGGTAAAAGCACCGGTTAACACAGTACAAGGAGAAAATGACAAGTGCCTAAAAGAATGGGATGCAAGCACAAAGTTACTGACTTGGGTGGACAATGAGGTTGTTTAACTGAAGGGCCAGCCCAAAGGGCGGAACCTAAGACTGAGGTATACAATGTATCACATATGGGGGTAGCCGCCAGACAATAGTTTGACCATACTTCTGACTCTGTATGTCATTATTAAAAAGGAGGTATTTGTGGTGTTTACAAAGGTCACCGTAAGGGCTTACTTGTGGCAGAGTCTAAAGGACCCTATGGGGTAAGGGCTACAGGTAGGAACATTCATACATGTAAGCACAGTACTAACACAAGAAGCTTTACGTAGTGTAAATTTACTACATTAAGCTCCTACTATCAGGCCAACTACATTAAAGGTAGGGCCTCCTGATATTCATAAGAACCATCAGATAGCATTTAAAACATGTATCTCAAATGTATTATACAGTAAACAATCTGCAGCAATACAATGTGTTCACATTTGGTTATACTTTGTCAAAACACATACATTGTAGACTGAAAAGCATAAGCGTGAGAAAGAACAGAAAAAACATTTTTTCATAAACAATATTTTGGTAACGTGCAACATAAAAGTAGACTGCAGTGAGGCAAAAGCAAGTCTATTCAGCATAAGGTGGAGAAAGAACAGAAAAAACTAAGGGTTGGCCACCTATAGTCAACAGACTAATGTATTAAATGCACAGGTCTTGCCCCGATCTTGCAAGGACAAGTACTCTTTTTTGAATAACCTGTGCATGCACTAGAAATTGATGCTGAATAGACTTGCTTTTGCCTTACTGCAGTCTACTTTTATGTTGCACTTTACCAAAATATTGTTTATGAAAAAATGTTTTTTCTGTTCTTTCTCACGCTTATGCTTTTCAGTCTACAACGTATGTGTTTTGACAAAGTATAACCAAATGTGAAAAAATTGTATTGTTGCAGATTGTTTACTGTATGATACATTCGAGATACATGTTTTAAATGCTATCTGACGGTTCTCATGAATATCAGGAGGCCCTACCTTTAATGCAGTTGGCCTGATAGTAGGAGCTTAATGTAATAAATTTACACTACGTAAAGCTTCTTGTGTTAGTACTATGCTTACATGTATGAATGTTCCTACCTGTAGCCCTTACCCCATAGGGTCCTTTACACTCTGCCACAAGTAAGGCCTAACGGTGACCTTTGTAAACACCACAAATACCTCCTTTTTAATAATGACATACAGAATTAGAAGTATGGTCAAACTATTGTCTGGCGGCTACCCCCATATGTGATACATTGGGTGGACAATGAAGCTGGACCATTGCCCATAATACCACTGAAGAAACCAGCATTGTGTTTCCAGAATGATGGAGTAGTAAAGGTTGAGGAAAACAAGGAGTGTAGGTACACTGAAAGGCATTGGTAGTTCCACAGAAGGACATCAAGATAGAAGACTTCCCTAAAATGGACACTACGAAAAGAATGAAAAGGTCAGTAGAAGTGAGTGAAAAGAGACAACTATTTCTCATCAGCATCAGAAGCAAAATTGGACTATGTGCCACCTGAGCACTGGCTATTCAGTAGGACAGAAATGTTTTTCACATCAGTAGTTCCAGCTGTACAGACATACACAAATGTGAAATGGCTGCAGATAATGAGATGGGAGCTGATGCAGACCATAAACTCAACAGTGAACGGCTTCAACGCGATAAAAGAAGAGCTCCGAGCAGTAAGGTTGATATGTTCTAGACCTTCTGACAGCAATAGAAGGAGGAGTTTGCGCCAAGATCAGGAGTTCCTGTTGCAGGTTTGTGCCAGCAAATGACGGAGAAAATAGCACACTGATAGAATCAGTAACAAGATTGTTGAAAATGCACACCAAAATGGAGGAGGAAGCAACAGGAAAATATCAGAGCTGACTATCATATATATTTTCCTGGATGCCAACATGGCTGGAAGATGGACTAAAAGTACTACTAGGAGCACTGATCCTAGTAGGATTGTGTGTGATCAAGATCTGCATTACACAATGTCACAAAACGACTGAGAAGCGTGGAGTTGGCAGCAGAGTTGCTGCAGTCTTTCGCAGTCTTTCTTTTGGAGTTGCTTGGAGTTCTACTGTGGAAGTCTTTCCACCACCCTCATTGACTGAGCTGCTGCCTCTGACTGCCTCTACAAATACTCCATTCCGCGGCGGAGCGGCCACAGAGTTGGCAGCAGAGTTGCTGTAGTCTTTAGCAGTCTATGGCAACTCTGGCAAGCAGGCACTTGAAGCAAAAATCTGGTGTAAAAACATGCAACACTAGATTATTGTCAACGGATTTCACATCAATGGACCAGTCAGACAACGACCTCATTATGCCAGATGAGACCCACCTCTCAAAATCACCGCCTGAACGAGCTGCACAGGGCCGCTCAAACTATCCAGCGACCACAAACTCGTCCTTACTGGAAGTGCAGGAAGTGCAGGAGCTCGATCAACAAATGCACGAAGAATCAGGTAGGCCAAAACATTTCCAAACCACGCTCCCCTCCCTTGAACTGCCCTTACCTGGTTGCCGCGTCTCCACGGCTTTGGGCGGCCCACGCGGGTGGGCCCTCCCCCCCCCTTGGCGGCAGGGCGGTCTGGGCGCCGGGGGCCACCCCGTTGTTGGCAGAGTTGCGGCACCGTGGCCCTCCCCGCCGGCCGCGCAGCTGTCGGCTCATCTGATGAGGAGGAGAGAGACAGCGATCATGAGCGCAGAGGGCGGATCCAGTGGGCGTAGCACAACGGTTTCCCACAAGGGACCGTCCTCAATTATCCCTACTGCAGGGACCAACGTAACGCTGGCTATAGAAGGCAGCCTATCGTTGGAATTGGAAGGGGGCCTAGAAACTGCCTTTAATGCTCCTCCCCCAGGGCTCGTGGTTCCCGTCCACCTTCATCCAACGAAAATCATGGAAGTAGAAATCCACAATCACAAATCTATGGACATTCCTTGTGTCCCCCCTAGTCCACAGCAGCCTCATGCACCGATGTTGGACACCACGGAAGGGAAGAAGGAAAAAGAGACCTTAAAGTAACAGGCGGAGACTCCCGCTTTTTGCTCTGACGACGAGAATGATATCTCTTTGTCAGAGGCCCATGTTAACATCCTAGACGGCGAGCAATTGATGGACAAACGAGTCTCAATTCACTCCCACGTTGAAATTCCACCTAGTTCACCAATTGAAGGTTTAGAAATGGGGAAACCAAGCAAAAAATCAACTTCAACTCCTAAATATCCCCAGAGAAAACCATTAAAAATACAAAGTCTGAAAAATGAGAAAGTTCAAAGGGGCAAACCGAGAACTTAATTGAAAAGCAAAAGGCCTTTGCATTATACCTCGACAAATTCACTGGCGAAATACTTAAAAAAAAAAAAAAGAGACCTTGTCCATCCAGGAAACAACAATATTGACGAAATCTCAGATGCAGAACTCCTAGACGAAGTACTCGATCAAGAAGATCCTTTGAATGAAATGGAAAACGAAAAAGAAGAAGCGAATGATCTCTTTCCTTCACTAAAGAATAACAAGATCCATTCTCACACAAAACCACTCTCGCTTGACACCAGAAAGTGGAATTTCGGCAAACCACCGCTATCGGACGTTACCAAACTGCCCGACGGCGACTTTAATATGGTGAAACCAACATCAAACCAGGTGCACCACTTTGGTCTTGCAAAGGCTCCAAGCATTAGATTGCTTTCACCTATCTTAGATACAGCACAAAAAGAAGTGGATCCTAGTCTTCCAAATTCAATTGAGGTTGTCTCTCCTAGATGTCGAGACATCAGAAATGTCAAAAACATTGATACTATACAACCTCTTAACATCAACCCTCATGTCCGAGAAAGAGAATCCGTGCAAACCCAAATCTCTCCACCAAAATCTAACCAACTTAGAGACGATAGCATTTCTGGGAGGACCCGTGATGATCAAGAAGAGGGATTTCAGGAGAGAGGGCAGATCGGCAGACTGTTCGTACCCACGGAAGCTCAGAGAAAGGTAGCAAAGGAGTTAAACATGCATAATGTCAGCGTGGAATCATGCGCATTGAATGCAACTCCTCACCCCAGAAAATCGGGAATCTTAGGTCCACAATTCAACAAAGACACTCCCACAAAAAAACGGACCTGTTAACAATAATGTCCACCGTGACTATAGCTCTAGCGCCTTTCTCCAAATTGTATGAGGCAATTAACGACCCACTAAGAGATCACTCATTGCTAATAGCCTTAATGCACTCTAAACTCATCCATTTGGACGGATATCTAACTGCTAAAGAACAACTCAAACTAACTCTAAGACACCAAGGGTGTATGACCGACCCTGAAGAAAGCCTCCAACCAAGCTAACGATCCAGTGGCATCGATCAGCCCTGAAGAAGGTCACCTTCAAACCGCAGGACCATCCAAGGGCCACCTCCATCAAATTGCCCATACAGGAAAACAAACTTCTGTCCAGCCAAGAAATATGAAAATGGCGGGAGAAACTTCCTACCAAGAAGTAACTTTAAAAAGCACGATGTGTACAAATAAAAGTGGAAAAGACTCAAATTCCATAACGATCGACTTGACAGAAAAAACTCAACAAAATAAAAGAAACAGATGTGTAGTCCCGGAATTGGACCCACCAATCCAAACACCAAGCATAAACAACAAAAATCCAAAGCTTGGCCAGAGACAAAAATCAACTGAAGACGCAAATAGAGATTTTGCAATTTTTGAAAACATCAAAAAAAGTCGGACGACCAAAAACTAAGTGAAGAACCAGAGGCATTAACTAAGTCGATCACCCGAAAAAGAAAAGTGATCGAAGAAGCGATAAAACCAAAAATCGATGCGACCGTACAAGTCGACAAAGAACGAGGTGCAAATGTCGGCAAGCTCCCACAAAAAAAAGCTCAAGAACTAAGAGCGCAACCTATATTAAGGACCTCTCTTGAATCAAGCATCGACTTGATGGACTTGAGTCGATATTCAATTGAAGAATCTGACTCTTCTCAGCTGCACGAAGACAACCAACAAAATATATGAAGATCAGATGGGTCTTTAAGAAATCAACATAAAGACCACAAAGAGACGATCGATGAGGCTGGCTCCCCAGCCTTCTTGATCATGGCAAAAAAACGAGAAAGACTTTAGGAGAGTAAGGCCACTCGAAAGAACGATGCAAGAGAGCTCGACTGTAGCACGGAAAGAGAAGTGCCAAAGCACTGCAGATATCAAGCAGATAAAACAGCCTCTAGAGACAATCGATACGGATCAGTCCCAAGAGAAAAACGTGTTAGACACATGAAAGAGGCGAGCATAGACAAAAGAAGTTCAAGACACGTACAACGTGATCAACATCGTACTGGTAAACACACCCAAGCACACAAGGCGGAGGAGCGCCGGCCGGCCAGAGAACTAAATAAAGGCAATCGAACCTTTAAACTCGAAAACATATTCGCCTAAAAAATTAAAAAATGATAATGAACAGAAAAACAATATTGGCCCCGTTTCAGGCAGTGCCGAATCTAAGACAATTGCGCACAGACGATTTAAGTTTCATTGAGTTCTGTGAAGACGGACGTTTTGATCAAGTGTACCTGCATATCCCGTCTTCAATAGTAAAAAGAATGCTGGTAGACTCAATCGAAAGCTTCCTAGCTTTGGGCTATGACCTAATGGAATTAAATAAGGATACAGACCAGGACCAAAATAAAGCTTCCAATTATAACAACAGGAAGCCGACCACAGAAAAGGCGAAAGCAGCAGAGCCCATTGAACCATACATATCATATGCTGAATACGTCTGACAAATAAAAACTGTAGGATCAACAGACAGTCAAACAACTGTCAGACCCCAGCCAAAGGACGACTTGGAGAAGAATGAGACCTCACCTGTGAATAATGATGCTCAAAGGGGCGGTGGAGAAACCATTGGAGACGAACAATACAAAGACCCTTTGGGAGTGGGTAGAAAACCAAAAGGCCCCCAAACTACATTCAAAGTCACCTTTGAACAAGAACTTGCAGGAGTTTCCAAGCCAGTCGCCAGCTGGTTAATAAATCGACTCTACCACGAGACAACAACAATGAGGGCTGGTCTTGGCTGGCGAAAGCCTTGAATGTTGAACATCACAAGATGCAATCCGATTCGGGACTCCTGAAGCAAGATCGGGGAATTAAAGATCACCAACCTAAGACCATGGTTCTTGCCTCTTGGAATACAAGAGGGTTTTCACACCTAACAAAACCAAGCGACGTAAACTTGGGGAAGTTTGATATCATCTGCCTTCAAGAATCGTGTCTAATGAGAAAACCGCATTTAGATGGCTACGAAATAGCTATATCACCAGCAGGTAAGGGGGTAAAAGGGAGGCTTATTTCGGGACTGATAACTGCAATTCGAACCAGAGTTGGCTTGGAACTAAAAGAAACTATCGCGAGCCATCCCCTAATGCTGGTAACCTTGATAACCTGTCAAAAACAAAGAGAACCGGAACAGCTTGCCTCTAAGTCAACGCCCAAGACGACTTCGTGCCAATGTTCCATCGTGGTGATCAACGTATACTGGAACCCGAAAGTCATAAATAGGAAAAACTTTTTGAAGCTTGTTGAAAACTCCATTGATGAGGCCCGTACACATTTTCAAATAACGTATATACTAGTCTGTGGAGACCTAAACGCCATTTGCCCAAATAGTGATGATGACTCAAGGGAGAGAAACACAGAATCTTCAGCACATACCAGAGGACTTGCTTGGTCTAAATTAATGGCCTCTAGAGATCTACACAATTTGCACACGTCGGACATGGGCCCTCAAATACCATCGTGGGAAAGAGACGGTCAGAGGGCCACTATCGACTACATCTTTACGTCAAGAGATTTCCTTCCACATGTCATGTCTTTCCAAGTTATAAAAACAATTAAGAGTGACCACAATCTACTCAGAGTCACATGGAAAGCACTGACTCAAAAGGAAGCCCGAATGATATCAGACATAGGGCCTCATCACGAGTTGGGCAGTAACGCTGGCGCTGTTAGTGCCGGGGTTAATAGCCCTACCGCCAAACCCCCGGCGCTAATAGCGTGGGATCACGGGTTTGGCGGAATGGGTATTGCCCATTCCCCACTGAGCCCATTCGGGAATTCCCCATTCCCCATTGGGCTCAATGGGGAATTTTTGCGCTCTTACCTCCGGCGGATTTCCCGCCGGCGGTAATAGCGCAAATTTTCAGCAGATTTCCCCCAGCTCAGAGCTGGGGAGAAATCCGCGGAAGCCCTGATTTGGTGGACCCTTAAATCCGGCGGTAATAGCACTACCGCCGGATTTAAGGGTGACCGCCAAACTCGTGATGAGGCCCATAGAAAGGAGTTCAAACGGAACGCGCCTAAAAATAACAGAGGCAATGATAACATCACTAAGCGTTACAAAGAGTCAACAACCATGAATCAGTGTGTTAACACATGCCAGGCGGTGGACTATCAACCATTACTGATGTACTACCACCACAGAATCGACCGTTCGAAGAACAAAGTACTTAAGCATCTTCACGTCTTCGATGAGTTGGTGGCTGAAAGTAAGAAAGCAATGAGACGGGAGAAACGCCAAGCCTTGAAGAGCGGCGTACAAAACTCCAAAGAGAAGATAACTAAAATTGCAAACGCCTATAAGAACTGGTTGATGTTCCACAGAAGCAAACTATCAATCGGACGCTGAAGAAATGATTAAAGCCATTTGTGGCCGAAAAACCACAGAATTTTGGTCTTTGGTAAGGCATCATCGCCCACAAACCAAGAAACCTTACAAAACAACGTTAGTGAGAAATCTTGGACTTCCCATTTTCTGAGTCTCTTTTCGGGTTCGAGCAAAATTGTTAACAACTACCCACCTGATTGGGTACATTCATGGAAAATTCCATACGAAGAAGAACTAATAAAGAAAAAAATATCAAAACTGAACAGATCCAGAGCCCCAGGACCTGATGGGATCAGAAATAATGATCTGAAAGAACACCAAGATCAATGGGTGCCTTTAATATCAGAGATCTTTAAAAGATGTGTGCAGACGAAATCAGTCCCTCCATCATAGAAACGCGCAACAGTCGTTCCGATTTTTAAGAAAGGTGTCCGTGATCGTCTAGAGAACTATCGTCCTATAGCGCTCTTGGATGTAATAGGAAAGCTATTCGGATCTTTCTGTTTAGACAATTTCCAAGAATGGGGAAGAACAGCTGCGTGTATGGACCCTTTCCAAACAGGATTTGTCAAAGAAACTGGTACATCTGCTAACATTCTATTACTAAGCTCACTAAAAGGGAAAATTAAAGATGGAAGCCCTAGAATCTTTATCGCCTTTATAGACTTGGTCCAAGCGTTCGACCAGGTCGACCGTGACCGTCTATGCTATAAGCTTACCCAGTGGCAATGTCCGAAATCAATACTGGAACCAATCCAAGCCCTCTACACGGGTACGAGCATGAACGTCAGGCTGAACGGTGAAGGTCTTCTCTCGGAGAGTATTGTTACGCACAGAGGAGTCAAGCAGGGATGTCCCTTGGCTCCAACCCTTTTCAACGCATATCTGGCCGATTACCAATATTCTGACAAGAACATTTGATCATTTCCACCAACACTAGGAGACGCCAAAATATCGCGCCTCCTATACGCTGACGACATGATTTTACTTGATCAGACTCCCATTGGTCTCCAGCGGCAGTTAGACAATTTATCAGAATACATCAGTAACAACAAACTGGAGATCAATAAGAACAAGACCAAAATAATGATTTTGGAGAAGACAGCCAAAAAATCTGATAACCTTAATTGTTTTCTGGAAGGAGTCAAAATTGAAAGGGTAAAGGAATTTAAGTACCTGGGTATTGTTTTCAACAACAGTTCGGTGGAGCAACAAATGCAGATGGCCTTAATTGAGAAGATCAAAAACCTGGCAACACAGTCCAAAATGGTAGGTAGAAAATATGGCTGCTTCTCAATCATTCCTACAATTAAATTCTATAAGGCCAAGGTGGTACCTGCCTTAACTTACTGAACAGAAGCACTGCCTTAACTACCACAGAACATATGGTTAAAACTGGACGGCTATTTCTGGCGTCGGATTTTAAATCTACCTTCTTCTACCCCCATGCCGATTATTCGGCGCAAACTGGGCTTATCGTCCTTGCAAAGTATAGTAGAGCGAAACACACTGATGTTATACAGAAAAATTATAGCTCCTACTCGTCCTGCAGTGTTCTCAATAATTCGATCTGAACTAGAAAAAGGAAAAAACACCATCATTAGAACATGGGGAGAGAACAACAAATCCGTCCTGGAAAGAATCAATAGCTCAGAAGACGAACTATGGATAAATCCAAACAAAGTGAAAACAAAACTTCTGGAATCTGATTGGATTAAGACACTTGACTTAGCCAGTAAATACAAATCAATGTCAGATGTTCCATCTATCCCCAGAAAAGTGAACCAGCTATCCGAGTACTTGAAAGAATTCCCGAACAAGACGTATAGAAACTTCTTTTTAAGGATTAGGCTCAACATCATGCCTACAAATGTAATCCTGGAAAGAAGGGGACTATCGACCAGTAAAGTTTGTAGATATTGCTGCAAAGCAGATCATCCTGAGACTCTGAGACATTTACTGATATCCTGCGGAGCGGTCTCATCTCAAAGAGAACAACATCTGGGCCACGTGTTCTCAATATTCCAAACATATTCTGAAGAACACTGGTGGTTGAGTCTGCTAAGTGGGGAAAGAACCCAAGGGGTAATAGCAGTGGTGGCATTCGTACGAAAACTGGACTTGGGAAATGAAGCAGTGGGAACTTGAGGAATTGTAGAGTTTGTGCTTCCCCTTTGTATGAAATTTCTACGCAGGCCCACTTCCCCACTCCTGTGTAGTATTCAGAAGTGTATGAACTTTAAAGACTCAAATGGAGTCAAAGGATGGCAAAGATTTAAATGAGAATATGTTTTTCTTTTTTCTCATATCCAAATGGATTGTAAAGTTTTAAAGATGTGAAAGACGATTTTTGTAAAAATTGTAAATCAATTAAACAAGTAAAAAAAACAACTGAGAAAACAATAGGAATTAAAGTATTGGTAGATATAAATGTTGAAGAGAACAAGGACAAGATAGTAGAAGAGAGAAATAACTTGAGGGCAAAGATAAAGGAGTGCCCACAGTTCCTGACTAAGATGATAACATTCAACGATCCCTTTGACAACAACAGATACTGGGCAAAATGGGTATGGGGCAACCCAGAAGGAGACTGCAGTTACATTATATGGATTTTCGATGGCCATACAAATTACTACGGACATCTTGGGGGAGTGACGAAGATATGGCTACCAAAAGCAACGGTGACTAAGTATGGTGGTTTGGTCGACAAGTCGGCCAGAGAGGGGACTGAAGACAGTCTCCCTGGAATGCCCCTCCTAGTCCCCATGAACATGACAGTCCGAAAAGTTAAGAACGCAAGATGAAACTGACTGTTTTGACAGCCACCAGGAGGGCCAGTGACAGCCACATGTGTGAACAGATGTTCACTCAGACAACCATTTTAACCTTATCCAGTCAACGTCTTTATGGATACAGGTGCCACAACACTGATCATTGATCTAAACACCCCACTGGATCAGATTGACTGAATACCGAACATCCATTGTGCTGACGTCATTAGTGACAACACGACATAGCAACGTTGGTCATGAAGCACGCTTGCATCCACACACAAAGTTACACGGACACACACGTGCACACACGAAGAACATGCTTACACAGTTCTGTAGATAGAGGACAGATACTTATGCATACTGTTGAAAGCTTTTATTGTATTCCTCATTAGCCAAATGCAGAAACACGGAATGCAAGGCAAAGAAGAGATTCGGAGCAAGCTTGCAGCAGCTTTTTGCAACTAACCATATGGAACCACAGGATTGTATAAGGAACCTGGAAGGACCACAATACTTCTAACCTATGAGAAGAATAGCACAATATAGACATATAGCAATTCTAGCATAACCAAAATAGAGTTATATGAAGCCACAGGCCTCAAAACGAAAACCAAAGCAGAATTAGACCGCAAGGAGCACCAGGCCAGGGCTCACAGCCAAGATCAGCAATGAGCAGAACATTCCTGGTCTTCGGAGACAAGAAGCAATTGGCAAAATACTAGTATAAATCCTCATAAATTGCAGACCAGGGAGTTCGAGTTCGCAGCCCTCGACCACGTGGTTCGGCCGAGCTAGACAATGGTCATTCACCCACGGTGGGAAGATGAGCAGTTCCAAGCGACACAGACATAAAGTGAAACATGGATTCTTTAACAACGTTGCAACACTGAAGGCACTCTGAAAGGCAGGGTGGTAATATTAACGGCTACACTGGGAACACATTGGGCCTCATTATGAGACCAGCGGTAGCCGTGCCAGTATTATTTGTTTTCCGGTGCCCGTGAATGGGCAATTACCGGGTCATTACAGCCCCGCCGGACACGGTAATTGCTCATTCGTGGGCGCCAGAATAAAATGCTCCCTATTCCCATTGATCACCATAGGGCTCAATGGGAATGGCGTGGTCGGATTCACCGGCACCATTTTTGAATGGTGCCGGTGCATCCGACATGCTCTGCTCGCGGGTGGGAAGGCACCCGCAAGTAGAACTCGTAGTTTGCCAGTCCAGTAACAACAGTACCGGCAAGCTTACCGGTACCGTTGTTACCGGACTGGCAAACTTATAATGAGGCCCATAGTCTTTCTCATCACCTTGAAAAGGTGCACTCAGCGCTGAGAACAGAGCTGGGTCCCAGGCCTAGGAAGATCAGCTCCAGCCAATCAGGGAACACAAATCCAGGGGTGGATAGCAGAGGGCAAGGGCCAATGATAATCCTGCGACCCTGAAACAATGTGATGGATGGTTTCTGGGGAAGGGGCAGGCTAGCCACCTGACATGCAAGGGCCAATAGAATAACCTACATAGGTGCCGTGTATAGACACTCCCACCCCAACTATCCAATCATGTAGCCACGTAGGTGTTTGGGGAAGTGCCCCATGTTGTGACGCAGTAACTGTACAAAATTGCCTGACACAGGCTCAAAAGCTGTGATTTCAGGAGATTCTCAATGTCCTGTGTGATCCCTGTCTGTTTGTGTAATAAATGACAGTTCTAACTTACCCTTGGCTGAGTCCTCCATCTGTGTACTGGGGAAGGAGTTGGGCCCCTGGTGAGCGAACAGTGAGTTCGTAGTGTGAACCCCAGTCCCCCTGGTATACCTAAAACAACAAAACCACATCCATGCAGGCTGCCACTGTACCAATGTAGCCCCCCCCCCGCAATCAGTGGGCCACTTCTGTCCAGTAAGTGCACATGCAAACACCTTCATTCATGCAACCATACAACATATGTGCTAGCTTATTCACAAACGCTCCCATATAACTTACACTCCATTCACATTTCACATGCGGTGGGCACCCAAACCTACAAACCCTTGCAAGCATAGACACTTTTATTTTCTTACCTGAAGCCCTGGTCCGTCCGGCCCAGTCAGTGCCTCAGGTTTATGCCAACTCCCATGATTGCCCTCCCTTCATTCCCACAGCTCGCAATCAAGAAGCAGCAAGCAAGGAGAGCTTCCTGGTTCATGTACATGACCTATAGAGCTGGAGTGCTACCATAGTGCTTCCCCAGGCCCTGTTAATGTACAGGAGTTCTCCCCTGGCTCATTTGGCCTGCAGTCCCTCAGCCTGGATCTCCTATAGGCCATTTAAGGCTGTGGAAGTAAAACAACCCCAGCCATACATGGTCCATTGGGCATGCACGCTGGGTGAACTGCACTTGTAAAAGTAAAAAACACATTTCCCTAGCCACAAATGTCATCCCAGAAGCACTTCCTCAGATGCTGTAAGCAGCTGAGGATATGATTTGTGTTTTCACTGGGCTGGCTTTGCTTGTCCATTAATGGGTGGGGTGATTGGTCAGCGCCCCATTGCTTATTATGAACAAATCGCCCAAGTTGAATTCTAGCTCTTGTAGGCTGTTTGAACAGTTGTGCAAACTGGGGATCCTCCTTAAAAGTTATAACAACATGAAGGATTTATTTGTCTGGATCTTAAATCCTGGTTTCTGTTTGGTAGGGTTGAAATGATCCCATGGCATTCCTTTTTCAACTTTAACACTGAAGAACGGTAGTGGAGAAACAGAATTACATACTTGACAAATCAAACATCTAATAAAGATGCACAGCACACATACAGGCTATCCCTACTTGGAAGAACACCCTGTCCTTGTCTCTGGGTATCTTTCCCTAGGCATCAAATGGTTTACCGCCTATCTAACAGGGAAAGAGAAAAGAATATCCCTATCCAGAACTTCTTTCATACACATATACTGTTAAAATATCAGTTTATGGTCAATAACATTAATACTGCAAAGCGACAAAAATGCCATATGTTTGTGTCTTGGTCTAAGTACCAATGGCCTGACCCCTCTACTGGATTTTCAGTCTAAGTTTTAATCACCAGTTGTTGGAGGTAGTGTCAATGACTAAAGACTTTGTTCTGATAGAGGCGTAAAAGTTGCTCTACTGGGAGAGCAATGTGAGCTAGAGGCTAAATTGGCTATCTAGCGCTAAAAACATATTTCTGCACGTGTCCTTATGTTATGTTGGTGGACATTGTCTTTTGCATGAGCTCACTCATGCCAGGTAGGGTCGCCCCTACAGACAGGGACAGACAGGGTGTTCTTCCAAGTAGGGATAGCCTGTGTGTGTGCTGTGCATCTTTATTAGATGTTTGATTGGTCAAGTATGTAATTCTGTTTCTCCACTACTGTTCTTCAGTGTTCTTCAAGTAAGCAACAATAACGGTTGGAAAGTACTTAGGACCAAGACTCTTCAGTTACTTAGCCCTAGGTGTGTTTTATTCCGTTTTCAACAGCATCCCAACCCCGTGCTCTGTCAGGAAAACCAGCAGCTGTAAAATGCCATAGGGATTTCTATACCCTTTTTCATCAAGCTTTGTCAACACTGTACCTACTCCAGTATCAAATGTGTTGGTTTGAGGAACAGGCTCACTGTAAGCTGGTGTTCACTGCACTGTGGACTGCACAGGGTATATGTCAGAACATGAATTGCCTGCGGATACTCCTATTCCCAAAAACGTCTTCTGAAATGTGCTTGAGGTTAGCACAGTCAGGGGAGCAGCTATGGTACCACAGTTGGCCACATAATTCCTGCAATACCCAGTGAGTTGGGCTTTGGTCACTTAGAACTCTTTTTCAGTAATTTATGAAGGAATTAGAACCCTGTGTATTGGAGTTGCAAGGAGTAGATGCTGTGGACTTCACAGAAATAGTTTGTGCAAGGAGGCTGCCACTTCTTAGTTTGTGGGTTCTCTTCCCAGGTCCTCTAGGTGATGCCAGGAGAGAAGATAGTATTTCAGCGCTTGAGAGATTCGGATCTGGGTGTGGGCACGCACACCAGCTCTCTGGGAAAATGAAGGTATTCTAATATGCCTAGTCATCCAGCCAAGAGCTGGTTCACCCAAGTAACACTGTTAACTTTGAAGTGGAAGCCCCTGTGCTATTCAACAAAAAGAAGCTTGGTGGGCACTTGCCGTCTTGGTGATCCAGGTTTGCACACAAGTCCACCTGCGACAACAAGGAGGACTGAGCTTCTAGTACAGGGGCTTCTTAAGTCCAGGAGGTTTTCTTAAAGGCGCCTGGTAAGAGTTTAGGGGAAGCACTCTATTAGTAGTGTGCATGGGTTACTATGGGTTGATCTGATTCCTCCAGTGGTTACAAGGCAGAGCAGACAAGTCTTCATTCTTATGAAGGGGGCAGGATGAAAGCGAGGTACAGTTTACACACACAATAAATGGAATGTCTACACATATACACCCGAAAGTAAAATGCTTATCAAAAGTTGTTCCATAAAAAAATATCTACATTACAGGTAAGGAGTATATTTAAGAAATGGAACAATGCAAACACTGCAGTGGCCCAAAGGGCCACCAAATGAACGAAAGAAACAAGAAGTAACAATACCTAATGTCCAAGCAACAATTTTCAAATCTGTGTCAAGAGTTTCGAAGTGTTCAGTGTTGCCAACTTTGTAGTGCAGCTGCAGAGGATGCAGTCTTTGGGCTGATGTCAATGCAGGACCCACCAGAGGTAATCCAGATGGCGAATTGGTGAAGAATGGCTCTTGTTTGGATGATTGCAGAGGAGGAGTAGAAGCAAAACAATGTTCTGTCTGCTGCCCAAAGAACAGGTCTGCAAGCGGAGTCCCACCCATAAAAAGCAGAATCAGCGATGCAGTAGGAGCTGGAAGCCTCCCTTTACTCCCAAGATGTGAAGTGTTAGTGAGACTTTCCTTAGACGCTCCGGTCAGGGTCTTTAGGTGTTTCTTCCTGACTTGGGTACTGTTAGTGAGTCCCTCAGCTCACCAAGCTCTCTAAGTAGTATTTGTGAGAGAACTGCCCAGGCCTCGCTCGTGTGGTGGACTGGGGTGGTTTGCAGGTATGGTACAAACTTGTCATCATTACCCAATAAGAAAGACTGTCCATAATAAAAATATAATCTTAATTTTTAGAAAAGGCAAAGCGAAAAATCGAAACATTTGCAGGTGTAAGTACATTTTGTAAAAACCAAAGTTGCCACAATGTCTCGGGTGTGGTGGCAGGGGTCCAGACAGCACAGACCTCTGCAACGTCCCAGGTGAGTGAGATGGGATCAGAGCAATTGTCTGATATCCTGAGATGAAGAGTCTCCGGTTAGTTTGGCAGGGAGAGTCTTCGGAGCCCTGGAAGAGAAAGGGCTCCCGCTTCTGGGGAGATGAGGGCCAGCCGATGAGGGCTCGAGCCCAATGTCTGGCTCTAGGCTATCTAGATCCCACGAGCCAAACAAGAGCAAGACATTGGCCCTCATTACGACCCTTGCGGAAATCGGAAAACGATGGCGGAAATGCAATACCGCCATCGAATAGCGCTCGGTGCGACTATGACCCGTCACCGCAAAGTACGAAGCCATTAGCGACACCGTAGTGAACGCCAACGCTAACTGCACCAAGCACGCGCGCGCGCGCCATGCGAAACCGCAAACACCACCATGGCGCAAGGGTACGCCAATTCCGACCCTAGCGGACATGTACCTAACGCCATCAGGCATGGCGTAATGTACCATTCCGCCATGGTGAGAAGTACGGCATCGCGAATCAACCGTAAACGGCCCCACTGAGTGCCTGTACACCGCTCCCTGCCCACAAAGTACAACTCCCCGTAGGTGCAATGAAGTCACAATGCAACCATTGAAATGTACAAGTCCCCCATGCATGGCAACGAACAAAAGAAACACAGGAGGGGCCAATGGGAGCTGCAGGGCACAGATGGCACGAATACAGAAGCCATCCCAATGGACATGACCACAGTCCCCCACCAAGAAACGCACGCAAACACAGGCACCTGTGACCAGCAATATTCCGAGAATCACATCATTCCACCAGTCCACCTGGCTGACCGGCATCTGTTACACAAAACCCAATCCCCCGCCCCTGAGCATGACAACATTCAAACTGTCATATTGGCAGCCCCCATCCCTGACCTCACGGGCTTAGTAGGCAAACGCGCCCAGTACAGTACCACGCAACTAAACTCCGAAGCTGGAACCCAATGCAGATCTCCTCACAATACATCGCCCCCCAAATAGGCATATGCCACATCACATGCAATGAAAAACGCTACACGGGCCAAATCAGAATAGAAATTTAATGCACATCAAAGTCACCAAGCCCATACAGCCATCAGGCCATGAACTCCAAAACACTAATCACCATTGTGGGCTGCATCCGCAAGAAATGACCAGCCACTACTTGTGTGTCGCCCTGTTCCCTCATGGTACACAGAGCCACATTCACGTACGAAAAGGCAACATGGAAGCGCACAGAACCGCAGGGCCGTCCCAATGGGGAGGCACTAGTCCAGCTGAAAGGCCGAAATGTTGCTCCGAGCCACCAGTACTGCGTAAGGGCATGTGGGCCATTGGCGATCGTCCCATAAGATCGTAATGCTGCTCCACTGATTAACACGAAGCAGCAGGTGTCGGGAGTAAAACCCATCTGCAGGAGTGGCATACAGATGGCAGTGGCAAAAGGGGAGGAGATACCTGTCAACCAAAAGAAAAGAAAAAGAACAGAATGGCCATCAGAACCACATTCCAACAACTCACTTCAATGATCACACGAAATCCACAGCCATATGCATGCTAGCCCACTCCAAAGGATCATCACCACCCCAAAACCACTTGCGACTCATAACCATCTATATCGAGGTGCAAACACCATCACAAACGAGTGTACCTGTGCATGCGTCTGTCAAAACAGAATCCATCAGATGGGAATGTTAACGTGCATGGACACAAGTGTCTGAGGGCGCGTCGAGACAGGGAGGGCTCAACAAGGCCAGATAGACGATGGTCCCACTATGGCAGCCCTGCATCACATAGCGTAGGGGAGGCGGATAGATCCCAAGAAGCCCTGTACATGGCAAACTCTGTATCAAATCACCTGCCCATGCATCCATTCATCATTCCCTCATCCCGGAATCAAAACGCCTGAATAATTACTCACATAACATTAGAAACATCCATTGAGTCTGTGCGTTATGCAGCCTGCAAAATCCACAGTGCCCCAGCCCGTAATTCCAGTGTAGTGAAGTAACATGTATTTGGGAACGTCCGGCCTCATCGCCCACGTAGCAATTGCGCATCCCAAACTATTCATATCAATCATTGCTTCCTCGCCATGGGCCCTGTCTCAAGGACATTGAACAATAGAACGTTATATTTGCAGTCAGACCTGTGGGCATCTCCTCGCCGCTAGCTGGAAACCGAAAGCGCCGCCCTTCGAATTCCTCATTTGCAACATCACGCCGAAAAGGCATCTGTGGCCGTTTGAAATCACTAATTATTCCATCGAGTGCGGCTGTGTGTGAAAATGGCAACTGCCTTCACCCACAAATGGGACGCCCCGCCCGTCGTTGCAACTCGGTACAGTGATGCATGAGGGCCCACCGTTACTCGAGTACTACGTTCCACTGACCCTTCACAAGTCTGTTCGCGACTGCACAGATAGTATGTGAAACAATGGGACCACAGCAGAATGAACATGTCAACCAATGTTACACGGCCATCGGGTACAAATACATGATTGCAATAGCAAGATGCCATTCCCCGAATTGCAGCGTTGTGCGCGGGACGTGCCCGGCCAAAGGGGAGAGCAGTTTGCACAGGTGGAATTAATCACCACAGGTGGAGGCCATACAGCCTGAAAACACATAAATTGCACAGCCAGTCTCCTCCCACAACCACACCGAAATGCTACCGGCAGGACTCGCGATGTTGGCCCTGGGGGACCTGATAGCACTGCAAGTACTCCAACTCCAAGAAGAAGACGAACACCAACTACAACCGGCCGCACGGAGGAGACGCAGGAGGAGGAGGAGGCCAAGGCAGGGCCAGCAAGGGCCGCCAGCACAGCCACTACCACCACGCAGGCAGCCCGCAATCCCACGCCTCCGAGCACATCCGTTCAACCTCACTGATGAGCAGATCCACACCCTCTACCGTCTGGACCGGGACACCATAGCCGCCATTGTGGACATGACACAGGCTGACCTTGTCAGCATGATAGATAGCCCAACCGCCATCCCACCCCTACTGAAGGTGGTGTCTGTACTCCACTTCCTGGCCACAGGCACCTACCAGCACACAGTCGGACAGTTGCATGGCATTTCTCAGCCACTGTTCTCACGGACACTATTTCAAGTGCTCGATGCCCTCCTGCAGCACGCAGACGACTACATCTCTCTACCACGCTCGGAGCAGGAAATTACCAACACAAAAGTGGGATTCCATGCACTTGCCGGCATACCGGGTTGCATTGGTGCCATCGACTGCACCCATGTGGAATTGGTCGTCCCACATGCCATGGAGGCCCAGTACCGCAACCGAAAACAATTCCATTCCCTGAATGTACAAATGGTGTGTGACTCCAACAGGATCATTACACATTGTTGTGCCCGATTCCCTGGATCAACCCATGATTCTATGGTCTTGAGGAACTCTACAATACCACGCTACATGGAGCGACACGCAGGGAACAGATCCTGGCTACTCGGTGAGTCTCATTACATGCATGATTATGTGGGGTATGTGATTTGGCAATGACCTGGCAGGAAGGGGCGGGGGTGTGCGTACGTAGCAATGGCATTCCACATCATACGTTTCTCGTCCACATACAGGTGATGCTGGATATCCACTGAAGAGATGGCTCCTCACACCAGTCCGGAACCCACGGGACCAGCATGAGGAGGACTACAACCATGCCCACTCACGTACCCGTGTAGTCATTGAACAGGCATTCGGCCTACTGAAGACTCGTTTCCGCTGCCTCAGCAGGTCTGGCGGGGCACTCCTGTACCGCCATGAGAAGGTTGCAAAGATGGTCATGGCATGTGTCATGCTCCACAACATGTGCGTACGTAGAAATGTGCCCATGCCCCCTGACGCAGAACTGCAAGCACCTGATGATGGTCATGATGAGGGTGGGGATGTGGCAGCACCTCATGGAGTCTGCGAGGCACCGGAGGGCCGTGACATTCGTCAGCATCTCATTGATGTATGCTTCTAGCACTCACGCCTGGTGGCTGATACATGGACACGGGACTCGTGGCACTGTGTGTGTCTGGGACATGCACAATATGGACTGTACGCCTATGATGGCCTAGTACACAAAGATCAATGTCCACACATCTCATTGGTTGATCGTGCACTTTTTATGGCATATGTGATGTCATGTTGAACACCCTATCGACCCGCCACCCAAGTGAGCCCAACACACCCCCTCCACCCTCCTACCTCCCCCCCGAACACCAGTGTCCAAAGATGCTCATTGTCAGTGGGCTGTCGCTATTGCAAGCCCCCTCTGCGGGTATCAGGGGCACCCCTGCCTGTGGAGCGCAGGTTCCTTCCAGATCTACGTTGGGGGCTGCCCTGGACGGAACTTGCAACGGATGATGTGTCTGCCTGCTCACGTCCATGCATGTCCCTAAGGGTTTGCGAGAGCTCAGTGAGCACACGGCGCACTGCGGCAAGTTCGGCACATACGTCTTTGGACGTCGCATGCAGTTCCCCCCTCAGGCTCTCGGTGCTTCTCTCCATTTGGACTCTCAGGCTCTCGGTGCTACTCTCCATTTGGACTCTCAGGCTCTCGGTGCTACTCTCCATTTGGACTCTCAGGCTCTCGGTGCTACTCTCCATTTGTGCCCTTAGCGTCTCTGTACCTCTCTCCATTTCTGCCCTAAGTGTCTCAGTTGATGTTTCTATGTCTGCCTTAGTGCCCCCACATTCATCGGCATGGTCCTTGAGGAGTGTGGCCAGTTGCTGCTGTTGTACGATTAACTGGTCGAGGGACTGTTGCCTCTGCTGGGCCATGGCCATTTGCGGGGGTGTCACAGAGGGGCTGTTGTCCTCATGTTGCCTTGCCACAGGGCTTGTGGGGGATGGCCAGTCGTCGTCTTGTGGGTGCCCCTGCGTGGTATCCTCATGTTGTACGGGATGGGACAGACAGGGGGATTGGGACAGGTCATGGATGGATCTGACTTCTGCATCCCCGTTTTCTGTGTCCGAGCATGCTGCCATCAATGGGGTGTCACCTATGGTGCTGCTGCCACCAGAGGCAGTGCCTTCTGTGGCATCCATTGGGGGGACCTGTGGTGGTGGTGTTGTGGGCATGCTGGCTGCTGGG
Source organism: Ambystoma mexicanum (assembly GCF_040938575.1). Taxonomy (NCBI): domain Eukaryota; kingdom Metazoa; phylum Chordata; class Amphibia; order Caudata; family Ambystomatidae; genus Ambystoma; species Ambystoma mexicanum. Next base: position 1,340,032,363 of record NC_090921.1, on the reverse strand, counting down.
GTGCCTGTTGATGTTCCCTCCTCTGTGCTGCCACCTGATTTGTGCTGCTGCCGTGTCTTGATGCGTGCAGCTGAGGTGGAGGGTCTCTGGCCGTTGGTCTTGGCCCTCTTTGCAGGTGTGCTGGTAGGGGTGTCCTGTAGCTCGTCGTTTGGATCGGACCCTGTGGTGGAGTAAAGGAGGGCGAGGGTTATTGATGGGTCTGTGGGAATTGGAATGGCATTGTATCACATGCATTGGGGTGGTACCTGAGGGTGATTTGGGTCGGGTCCTTGGAGGTGCTTTGATTTGTGTGTGGAGTGAGGGTGCAGTTGTTTGGCAGCCTGCAGTTTGGGTGTGCCTGCTGCACGTGTAGTGCGTGTATTAGGGGTTTTTAATTATTTATGTATTTATTGTGGGTTTTAACGTGCGCTATCAGGACGATGTGTGTGGACGTTCTCCTGGACATGTGTTTCTGTTGCACTATGTGGACGCATGGTACTTCACATGGATTGACTGTGTGGATTTGGCATTGTTTTATCTGGCCCACCTACCTGAATCTTCGGATGTCTGCACTCCTTTCTCCATCCCTCCGACTCCCTCTATGCTCTCCATTCCGATGGTGGAGGCACAGATTTCTTCCCAGGGGGTCAACTTGATGGGTGATTCAGGACCTCCCCCGGTGGCTGTGGCAATGTTGCGGTTGGCAGAGAGTATGCTGCGGACGCGTATCCGCAGGTCGTCCCATCGCTTGCGGCATTGCTGTGGGGTGCGGGGTGCGGTCCCCACCGCACTTACCCGCTGTGCCACCAGAGCCCATATGGTCTTCTTGTTTGCAAGTGCCGTTCTGGTCATTTGCGTGGAGAAGACGACGGCAGCATTCTCCTGGAGGGTCTCTGTTAGCACGGTGAGTTCCTCACGGGAGAAGTGGACCTGCCGCTTGCGGTCGCACGCTTTCTTCGCTACTTTTCCCATTTGTCTTGGTTTCGCTAGGGTGGGTGACGGGTTGGGGTGTGTTTCAGGGTAGTGATTTTAGTGGTTGTGTGGTTTTAGTGGTTTTATAGGTGTACGCCGGGATGTTTCCCGTTCCGGGCCCATGTTTTTACTTCCGTTTCCGTATATTTCCGGTCACCGTACTTTCCGGTAGGCGCACACTGCGGTGACCGCTAAGAGGGGTGGCGGTATTGCACCTAGGGCGCCGTACGGCGGCGGTGTGGGCCGTTTGGGGGTCATTTCCGCCATCGCGGACTTTGCACTTCCGCCGTGGCGTGGTGCTCGTGCCCGATGGGTCGGAATGGGCCGCACTTTGCTCCTTCGTGCAATGGCGGAAACGCTATTTACGCTGTGGCGCTCCGGTCAGTCACTTTCCGCCAGGGTCGTAATGAGGGCCATTGTGTTCTGTCTTTGTCAGAGGTGGGAGCTACGAAGAGGGGAAACAAGGGACAGGTGGGGAAATGATTGAGAAAGCAGCAGGGGCTAGGAAGGGCAGGGCAAGATGCAAGAAGAAAGTGAGGACACTGGGGGAGACAGGATGAGAAGGAGGTGATTGTAAAGTGAGTCTCCTCAGTATGGTGTTTCAATTTGTCCTGAAATGGCATTGGGGCCACTGGTGCTCCTAGCAGCAATCGCCAACTTAGGTAAACACACAGAGGATCACAACCTCATATGCACGGTTTGTGGAGCCCACTAAAGCCAATATTTCTGCAGTGTATAGAAAGAATATGTAGGGGACATTCTCCAGTAACTGTGAACTAGAGTGCAGCAAAAACAGTCCTCTGCAAATAAAGTGAACAATCTAACCTCGATGTGAAGAATCCTTTATCCTTGTCTGGGGAAGACTGGAGCAGACCTCATTTAATACCTATAATTATTTTCTGCACAACCAAATTGAAACAAGCGCCAACACTGTATACTGTACAGGGACCTTTGTTTCTAACACAAGCTGCCTTTTTTTGTAAATGCTTCCAGTGTAATATCTGGAAAAGGAAATCTCAGGTTCACGTGTGGAAGGCTGTGAAGCTGAAAAGGGGGTGCAACATCTGCCCCCCCACCCCTCACTGTGAAATACCCGGTTAACATCATCTGCAGTGTCTGTCTAGAAGGGCCACACTTTCCACAGTGAATGTGACTCCTCTCATCCTGGGTTGGTATGTGAGCCAAGGGGGAAGGCGGAGCAAGTCCTACCCCAGAGTGGATGGTGGCAGTTGAGGGCCCCAATTCCTGTGCCCTCAACAAGTGCCTGCTTATATATGTGCAGTCCAAGTTGCATCTCCCCATGACTCTTACAGGAAATTCAGGTTACGTTTCCGCTTTCTTTTCTAGAATCGGAAGTAATACCAGTGCTGTGACAAGAGTCTCCGCTCAAGATTGAACCCCGTCCGTGCCCCATGCCAATGGTCTATAATCATATATGCCAGAGTGCGGAGGTCAATTGAAGTAAAGGTAAGATGTTGGTGAGAGCAACTGGGGATCTCTACGAAAATTCCCGCAGCTGAAAATACCTGATTCATGGAATTATTTGCTTGAAAAACCAGATTTGCGCGCCTTTCTGCCCGAAAATCCCCATACTTGGAACAGGGATTTTCTGGCAGAAAGGCGCGCAAATCTGCGTTTTTCACGCAAATAATTCCATGAATCAGGCTGTTTTCTGCACATGTCAATGCACTTATATGCGGGAGAGACCTCCGCAGCCAATCATTCTCCCCTTACAATATTCATTAACCTTGACCTTTACCCACCCCGCAAATATAAATACATTGAGATGCGCATTTCAAAATTCAGCATTTTCAGCCGTGGGATTTTTGGCCAGGATATTTTGGGGCAATACTGCAAGTGGTCTGTGTGCGTGCGTGCAAGATAGGCGAGTGGGAATATTGGAGGCAATGTAGAGAGTGAGTGGAGCATGCTTGTGGGAGTAAAGGGGGGTGACTGAGGGGGAGGTGAGGTGGCGTAGTAGCGAGAAAGCGGGAATAGTAGCTGTGACGTCCCAGTAGTGTGCAGTGCATGCGCGAGCCTCGTTCCCGGCCGCGCATGCGCAGGTCAATAAACGGCGCCCATGCGGCAGTTCCCGCCGGGACGCGGACGAAGCAACAATGCGTCCCGCGTCGTCCTTGACTGTGTGCCGAGTGTGCGTGCGTGCATGCAGGAGTGAGTGCGGGCCCCTCACCCGACCATGTGGGGTGAGGACACAACAACTGGCGACGAGGAGCAGCGCCATGACTACGCTCGCCCCGACGTATAACGAACGTCGGATCAGCGGTGCTGCGTATCATGGCATGACACGGACCCGGCGCGAACGCTACGATTAAGGTATCGCAGCAGTAGCGGCCTGCACAGGTGCTCGTGTGCTGCTGCACTTCCGCAACATGGTAATTTTTGGAACCATGGTCGTTCCCACCCACCTTGGGACGACCCTTTACTTCTGACACAGAAAGGAGTGGCCAAGACACGTCGTTGGTGATCTACATATCAGGTTTGCGGCCTCTGTGACACCAAGAGGTGCCTGTGCGACCTGCAACGATGGCAGAAAGTGATGGGGAAGCTGAGACTGCACGTGGCACAATGGGGCCACAACAAGGATCTCTGTTACCGATGCAGGAGTTTGACATATCGGGACCCCCATCCAAATTGGGGCCAAGATGGTTGCTCTGGATTAAAAAACTTGAAATGTACTTCACAGCGAACGGCATCACCGATGATGCCGCGAAAAGGGCGACGTTGCTGTACTCTGCAGGGCTGGACGTCATCCGCATTTTTGAGGCATGCAATCTGCAGGTGGTCACATATGCTACGGTCAAGACTGCTTTGGAAAACTACTTCATACCTCAGTCGAATATGGACTATGAGAGATTCCTGTTCTGTGGTGAGAAGCAGAAAGATGAAGAACCTCTTGATCAGTTTTGTGCCAGGCTGAGAATGATGGCCACTGCATGCCGCTGGGACAATGATGAGTCTATGATACGAAACCAGGTAATACAGGGTTGTAGCTCGAGTAAGCTAAGGAGACAAGTATTGCGAGAACCTGGATGGACACTAACACAAATATTGGACAGTGGCAGGACGTTTGAACTGGCGGAATCGAGAGGCGCAAAGATGGACGCAGCCAGGCGCCCAGGGATGGCGGACGAGGCGTATGCCATTAGCAGACGTGGGGACACAAAAGAAAAGTGGGGCCAGAAAAAAATAGAAACTCGCAATCCTCCAGGATCGGAGTCAATATGTCAATACTGCGGTTATGACCTGCCACATTCAGAGGAATGCCCGGCCAAATCAAGATCGTGTGGCCGGTGCGGTGGACCAGGGCACTATGCCCGTATGTGCCGTGCCCCAGCCCCGGTATCTGTACAGAGAGGCCCAGAAAGAAGTCGCGGTGGCGGATCCAGAAGACTACGGAGCATTGCCGCTCTCGAACAGGAAATACAAAGGCTGCAGCTAGCTGAGGAAGAGGAGGAGGAGGATGAAGAAGTGTTCTTCATATCTAACCTAGCGTCGGGAACCAGGAAGAAGAGGCAACCCAAATGCATGGTGGACTTACAAGGTGTGCCGACACAGGTGTTAATTGACACTGGGGCCTCCGTATGTGTATTGGCCGAAGAACAATACCAAAAACTTCCGGGACCCCCCGCGCTAGACAGCTCCGCATCTAAAATATTCACGTTTGGAGGTGACACCCCGTTACCCATCAAGGGTGTGTTCGTCACGCCGGTCACCAAGGGTGACAAAGCAATCAAAGCACGTTTTTTTGTCACGGACGTGAGTCTTCATTCATTACTCAGCTGTGCAGCATCTGAGGCCCTTGGTTTGGTGCATTTCGCACTGGAAGTGCATCAAATAGACGTTGAGTACCTGCTGGACTAATATGCAGGCATTTTTGAAGGAGTAGGGAAACTGAAAGCGCCCCCGATAAGGCTGCACATCGACGACACCATCAGACCGACCGCTCTGAAACACAGACGAATTCCGTGCCATCTCAGGGAAAAAGTAGAAGAAGAGCTGCGGTCGCTGGTTAACATGGATATCATTGAGAGGGTGGAAGGGCCCACACCCTGGGTTTCACCGATAGTAGTCGCCCCCAAACCTAAGCAGCCGGGAGCAGTAAGGATCTGCGTAGACATGCGCCTCCCCAATGCGGCGATTAAGAGGGAGAGACATCTAACGCCAACCCTCGACAACATCGTAGGTGAACTTCAAGGGGCACGTGTGTTCTCCAAGCTGGATCTACGAGCGGGATATCACCAACTGGAGCTCCACCCCGACTCAAGATTCATCACAACTTTCACAACACACGAGGGCCTATACCAATTCAAACGTTTGAGTTTTGGAATATCATCTGCGGCTGAAGTATTCCAGAACACAATTAGGGGAGCATTGGCGGGGCTGACAGGTGTCCTAAACATGAGTGATGACATTTTGGTATTTGCAAACTCAGAAGCGGAGCACCTAAAACGTTTAGAATGCACTCTAAAGAGATTGAAAGACCTGGGGCTCACGTTACACCGCCAAAAGTGCGAGTTCTTCAAGGACCGGATAGGGTTTTTCGGCTTCATCTTCCAGGCCGCAGGAATATCACCAGACCCGGAAAAAGTCAGAGACATTCGAGAAGCAGCGGCGCCACAATCCCCTACAGAAGTAAGGAGCTTCTTAGGGATGGTGACGTACTGCGGGCGCTTTATAAAGGGACGAGAACAAGAGGCATTCCAGGCCCTAAAGAATGCCTTGTCGAATGGAGACACCATGGCATACTTCAACCCAGCGGTGGAGTCAGAGGTAGTGGTGGATGCGAGCCCAGTCGGTGTGGGAGCAGTGCTGTTACAACCCGATGAGCGTGGAGATATGAGACCGATTGCCTACGCAAGCAAAGCACTATCCAGCACAGAGATGAGATACTCCCAGATAGAAAGGGAAGCCCTGGCCATCCTATGGGGCTGTCGCCACTTTCGCCTGTACATATTGGGCAAACCCATAGTGGTGGTCACAGACCACAAGCCGCTGCTGCCTATACTAGCGGGTGCATCATCAAAACCCCCACCTCGCATTGAGAGGTGGATGCTGGCCTTAATGGAGTACGGGGTGAAGCTGGTATACAGACCCGGGACTAACAACCCCGCGGACTATTTGTCAAGGCATCCCAACAAAGAAAGTGCAGAAGGAGACTGCAGTGAAATGGAATGCAACAGTCTACTCTGCCAGATAGTGGAAGGTGCGCTCCCCAGGGCACTGTCGAGACTGGCGATCGCCACAGAGTCATCTAAAGATGAGGTCTTCGACATCATCAAGGCTGCGGTGAGAAGTGGAGACTAGAGGGAAGTCCTGCGCAACAACTCCCGGCGCCAGGAGGAGGCCCAGAAAGACCTACAGGCACTCTGGAGGGTGAGAGATGAGTTATCGATCTCTGATGATGGGCTGTTACTCAGGGGCCGACAGATCGTCATCCCGCGAGAGCTCAGGCTGCGGATACTGGAGTTGGCGCACATTGGACACCAGGGCGTCGTGAAGACAAAGGCAAGGTTAAGGCCAAAAGTATGGTTTCCAGGCCTGGAAGAAAGGGTGGAGGGCTTTGTAAAGAGATGTCTGGTCTGCCAAGCTGCCACGCCAGGGGACAAAGCACCACCAATCAGCTCGATGGAACGCAGCACAAAGCCTGGAGGAGTACGGTACACATGGACTTTGGCGCGACGGGTCGGGGGATGTATTTTCTGGTAGCAGTGGATCAATGGTCGAGGTACCCGGAGGTGGAGGTGGTCGAGTCGACGGCCACCGAGTACACCACGGCGGCGTTGGACAGAATGTTCGCAACGCATGGGTTTCCCTACACCGTGTGCTCAGACAACAGACCACCTTTTACAGGCCGCCAATTTGCCCAGTACCTGAGTGAGAGGGGGATAAAACATCGGAGAGTGTCCCCGTTATGGCCGCGTGCAAATGGTGAGGCCGAAAGAATGATGCGTACGCTCAATAAGGTGATGCGAATCTCAGCCAGCAATGGGGAACCTCTCAAAAAGAGAATTGTGGAATTCCTTCGAGTGTACCGCACAACCCCTCACCAGTCCACCGGGGTTGCCCCAGCCGAAGCACTCTTCGGGCGCTGCCCGAGAGGGATGATACCGGAAATGGATGACCGGAGACCCGGAGTCATAGACGACGAAAGGGTCCGAGAGGAACGGGCGGAACGCAACGAGAAGGAGAGCGAACGGAGAGGGCTGCAAGAAAAGGAGGTACAAGTAGGAGACTCCGTGCTCGTCAAGAATCGGCACCCGGAAGGGAAACTGTCCTTGCCATTTGAACCACATCCCTGGAAGGTGACCCATGTGAAAGGCACTATGGTGACTGCGGCCAGTGAACGCGGCACCGTCACCCGCAATCGATCGTTCTTCAAGAAAGTGGACGTCGTGCCTGAAGCTCGGACATCAGGGGAGTTCTCAATGCGGGGATCAAGCCCAGAGGTCCAGGAAAGCAAGCCGTCGAGAGATCCGGACCCTACCCGTGGCGCTGACTGTCTCGTGCCCACGGTCGTGCCAAGATATCCAGTTCGAGGGGGAAGGAGACTTCGGGCTCATTTCAAAGATTACGTGATGGACTTGGGTGACTGACCTAGGTAGTCCTGAAGCTTACACTTGATGTGGGCGATGTTTGTGTTACAGTTACAGTGATCACGTGAGTACAATTTGTTCGTACTACACTGCTGTTTGTTGTTATAGGAAAAAGAAGGGATGTGACGTCCCAGTAGTGTGCAGCGCATGCGTGAGCCTCGTTCCCGGCCGCGCATGCGCAGGTCAATAAACGGCGCCCGTGCGGCAGTTCCCGCCGGGACGCGGACGAAGCAACAACGCGTCCCGCGTCATCCTTGACTGTGTGCCGAGTGTGCGTGCGTGCATGCCGGAGTGAGTGCGGGCCCCTCACCCGACCATCTGGGGTGAGGACACAACAGTAGCTACATGTGGAGGAGCGAGTCTTAGCATGCTGGAGGGAGAAGTAGTGTGGAGGAGGAAATAGTAGGATGTGCCAGGGAGTTATAACATTGGAGGGATGGAGGCAAGTATTTGGAGGGAAAGACATTGGAGGAGCATAGAAGTATCTCCGGTTCTATGAACCATAGTCGACTTTTATTTGCCAACCTACACCTTTGCCACATTTCTTTTACTGTTGCCCCCCATAGTGCCCCCCAATTTTTTCACTGCAAAATGCAGGGGGATTCCCTTCCCTTACATCCCCCACCTCCATATACACCTTACCTGAACTCACCATCTGCATGTTGCGGCAAACCAAAGTGGAAAAGAAATTGGTAAAAAGTGATTCTGTGAAAATGTAGGTCGGCAAAAGTGGGCCAGCACCGTATCCGCAACGGACTCTCACCCGCTAATGTCCCGCGAAGTCTATTCAGTCTTTTATCATCCACAGGTTGATACAATTAGTAGTACAAAATTGGCAAATTATAACACTATTACAGTGCTTAAAAGTGGAGTGAAAGTACTATATAAAAGATATGATCTTATGCTATCACGCAGACCACTTCACGTCTGCGTGACTAATGTACAGTGCTGTGCAAATGAACAACACTTGAATTTTAGTCTCAGGAAAATTAAAATTAGCCTTTTTTTATTGTGTAGTCTGATGGTGGTAACTACAACACATTTATTATTTTACTTTTGTTATTTACTAAATACCAGGCTGACAAATGTACAAGCCTTTTTTTTCCAGTGGCAGAACTATCTTTGGTTTCTACATGTATGTATCAAGTGATCCTCTTTTGGAGGGTCAGATGCGAAATCTCGGTTCATTTTTAGTTCAAAAACCTACAGCACAACAAACCGCACAAACTTCGCTACATTGCAACAACAACAAAAAAACACACATAGACTCGCACAACAGTACACTATGACTACTGGCCGCAAACACCCCAGGCCCAGCCAACGGAACCCACCGGGCTGAGGCCGCCAACAGCACATCACTGCTCTCTTGCACTCTTCCAGCTTCCTACCACTAACCCCTTCCTTTTTCAGAGCCGCCAGAGCGCCAGGGGAACACTCCGGTGGTGATAGTGCGCGGTACAAATGTCCTTTCACATTAACATTCATCACCCCTTCCTTCAGCCCAATGCCTGTGCTTAGGCGCTTTTGGAATTGCCGCGCCCTTTCTGGGAGATTTGTGCGCGAGTGCTTTAATAGACATGAATGGGTTAAATCTGGGCTCATTGAGGAGAGGCATTAGTCACCCTTCCCCCTCCCAATAAGGTCTTAAAATAGAAGCAGTTACCACACACAGTCCTGAACAGGATTATGATGCTTCAAAGGTGCGCCAAAGGCAAATGTTCCCTTCTTTCAGGTACATTTGAAAGCAGCGTAAATCACCCTCAGAAAATTGCATCTGCAATGTAACCAAAGTCCCCAAGACACCGTCCAGCCCCACGCCTGGTGCATAGATGAGTATTTGTAATGCGTGGTGCTTTTGGAGTATAGTTGTATTGGATGACAGCGCAGAAGAACACTTACCTCTCCGTTTAATGCAAGAAGGGAGTCAAAGTTCATGAAGACTGTGTTCCAGTAGGATTTTTGAGTGCAAGCGGTTAAATGTGATGATGTGAGTTAATCAGTCTTGAGGGACCTTCTAGTCCAGTTTTGCTTCGAGATAAAGAAAACCTCCTTTTTATAGTATATTATAATGATTATAAAGACAACATATTTGGTATGTCTTGTATTTACAAACCATTAGGCTATCTATTTTACACACATTTTCCCAATGGCTCGGCTCGTGGTTTGGCTCTTAGGGCCAAGCCAGACGTCTGGCTTGGCTCTGGCTTGACTCTCCCTATACGTTTGCCAGTTTACCCACCTCTACTTTTGGGCCCAGCAAAGCAGGCATGGTCAGGAGCTTCATGGAGATGAGGGCTTCGAGCGGGAGCTGTGATCCAGTTGTCCCCACCAGATTAGCGGAAAGGAGAGCTGCTGTGGGTCCCTTCTGGTGGTCCTGGAGAGGCCAAACTTCGCTGTGGAATGATTCAGGGCGTCAATGGATGCTGGTGCAGAGCTTTTGTCCTTCCTTAAGCAAGCAGCATTCATAGTGCATGCTCAGAATTCCAGGTGTTGACAAGAAGAGTGGGCAAAGGGGTCAGCTTTAACCACCTCGAGAGGCAGTAAGTGACCACCGCACTCAATCACACATGAAGCTTAATTAAAAAACCCAACGGCCAGCCATCCCTACAAACACACCCATGCATACAGGAAGGGCTCTCACACAAAGATGTGAATCCATGTTATCCCAGACAGGCACGTGCATACGCTAGTCCGAACAGGTATCATGCTGACTACAGATCCCAATACTGGGATACGCACATCCAGTTGCCAAAGAAGGCCACTTCCTCTTACATATATAAGGAAGGACACCACCAGACAAAATGTATTCCAACCAATGGAACCATATTACACAGCCATAAAAGCCTCCACCAGCCTAGTCACATGACTACCAAAGGGTACCCTCACTGGTACATTATAGGGCACATTTGGGGTCCTTGCTTGGGTGTCATACAGATATTTAGGGCAGAGCACATTCAATCAGAGCCATGCAGTGTTAGGCTTCATATTAAGCCTAGCTGGGTAGAAAAGGGAGCTAGAAACTAAGGAATCCAGCAACAAAAAGGGGAAACTGCAAGTTAGGGGAAAGAAATATAAAAATTGAATTCTGCCTGCACATGAAGAAGTTGATGGAGTGTGTCCCCGACGTTCAGAAGATGGCAGGGTGCAGAAGGTATTTCCAATGTTGGGGTTTAGCACTGGTTGAAGTTATGTTTACAGAGCCCCTGACAAAAGAAAGAGGACACCAGCAGCGTAGATGAGGGTGGAGGGGCCCCACGTTAGGCAACCTTAAAGTGGGTGAAGAAACAGCAGCAACAGCGAAGTAGCACAACACTGGCTCTTCAGGATCACCACAGCGGAACAATGGGGTTTCCTTGAGGAAAGAATAGTAGCATCATCTTCCTTGAGATTAGGCAAGCAGTTTCCAAACACAAAAATGCATTTTGGTGCACATCAGAAACAGTTCCATATGTTAAAACCGCGCAAAAATGGCCGTTTACACAAAAAATCGCGCCAAAATGGTTGTGGTTTTGCCACCGCAATCCATGTAAAGGATGCGGGGGACACCCCCGCAACTCCAGACCCATTATACAATTTAAGGGGAGCGGGGGACACCCCCGCTCCCGTTAAATGCTATAATGGGCTACACCTTTACCGGGTCCAACCACAGCATTTTTGCCGCAATTTTTTTGTAATGGCGACATTTTTACTGCAATTTTATTACTGCATACCACAGAAACATCTTGATATACTTTCTGGGATGGTGATACACAATCCTGGGAGCTTCAGGGAGGATACACAACAGTTTCAAACATGGAGGGTCAGACTGATCCAACTGGATCAAGGGGGGGTAGTGGACGATGGTTCCCTTTTGGTTGTTGAGTAGGCGAGCATCACCTTGCAGGAGGACCAACAGTTCAGCAACAGAGCTTTCAACAGGGCCCTGTGCGACGTCTTCGGTCCCAGGTGAACAGGATCAGTTCCAGGGAGTCAAATCAATGGCTCGAAATCACTACAGGTATTCACAAACATGAGGCTGAGCATGTCCCAAGCCAACCAATCACATCCCGTTCTCCATTCACACATGTGTCAGCTTTGCAGGCAACACAAGCCAGTCTCACTCTTGTTATTGTGGGCACATAAAGATGTGGACTGAGATGTCTAGCAGACCCTCACACAGTCATAATCCGCTCCTATTTAGCCAGGCTTCGTTTGTCAAAGCTCACATAGGCAAATGGCAAAACATGGCCATTCATGCCTTGAAAATCACACAAACAATAAGGTCAATTGCCTTGATACAGGACTTAAAAACAACAGGCAGTAATTGTGCTCCTCCTCAGTGAGCAAATGGCTACCATTGCGGTAGAAGGGCTACACCATGGCGCAGCCTCATAAAAATTAAAGAGCATCGCTGTCTGAGTGAGACAATTTACCTAAGGACATCATGGGGTACCTACGGTTTAGCTGTTTCACAAAGCTTTGTAATGTGCTTGGGCATAGATTATTACCTAACAAGTTCCAGAGAGACTACAAAAACGTGATTGCAGAGTTATTGGACTGTCCATTCTATCCCCCCCACCCAAACACCCTTTTTTCAGCTGCCAGCATGCTTCTCTTCCTCTTCCATAAGCCGCTGTACCCCCTTCATGCCAAGAGATGGCTGTTCCAGCTTTGTGGGGTCTTTGAGAAATCCATATTCCACCATCTATGGTTTCTGCTATTTGTTTGCAACACTCCCTCCAGAGGGTATCAGGTAATAATATCGCCATATATATGGTCGCCGTAAATAATATCGCAGCGAAAATGTTGTGGCGATATTATTTGGGTGACCATATATATGGCGACAGGGGCAAAAAAAATTTTTTTTTAAATGCAATAATGTCGCCACAAAAAACGACCATTTTTCGGCGATATTTTTGCATGGCGAGATTTTTGTGGCGACATTATTACATGGAACCCTCTAGAGGACAGGGCAAGCCGGATCTCACCGGTGTGCACACACCACCACACCCCTAGGGGACAAGGAGGCCAGATGAACAAATCTGTAACCTCTCCCTAAATCAAAGAGTCCCAATCCTTTGTTGGATACATAGGGGCTGTACCGGGGCCTTTAAATGTGCTTGGCTGCTGACCCCCACCTTGCTGCCAGAATCTCGGAATCAATGGTGTTGCAGCTCTTGTGGCAGAGAAGAACATAAAAAGGTCTGAGACACCTACCTGCTGGGAGAGAAACAGCCGCTGGGATGGAACTCGCGGCGGCAGGTGGCTCAGCCCAAGTAAGGGCAGGCTCACGGAAGCCTACCTTATAGCTCTAAGCCAGTCCAGCCTGGAGGCATGATCATGTCGCACACGTGGTGGGCGGAGGAATCCCAGAGTCTGCTGAACGCTGCCGAGTCCGGAAATATGGCCCCCAAACGAAGCACTGTTGTGGGAGAATCGGCGACCCGAGAAGCACAGTTCCTTATTTACCGGAGCATCCCCTTCACCGGATGAAGGACATCACAGAAAAGCAGGGACGCGGTTAGTGCAGAGGCGAGTGAGGCGGGTGGCAGAGCTCCAAGGCACTCCACGAAGGGATGAGAACAATACGAGACTGGCCAGAGAGCCAGAGGGACCACCCCTCTACCCCCTGAGGAGGTTACAGAGAGCAGAGAACAATAGAAACACCCAGGCGGGGTGAACCTGAAACCAAGACCCTGCAAGGGGTCAAGAGCTACCAGAGAACCAATACGTTTGGAGGACCAGAGAGCCAAGTTCAGTCTAAGAGCTCAAACCTCGCACGAAGTATGAGCAACCATGACCAACCGAAGTTACATATACAGTCAGACAATCCATGCTGGACCCAGAAAGTCCATTGCTTCAAAGCAGTTGAATCACCCTGGAGGGGTAAGGGGGAGACACTGGATACAAAAGTGTAGAATCTACACGTTTACATGTCACACTTAAGGAGCAAACATTTTAAGCTAAATGAGACTTGAGGGGGACGGGAGGACCCTTTTTCCATAAAAACTCAAGGAACTTGTTTTAACTGTACAAGCAGTCCGGTGGCCTGAAATACCAAGTTAATAACTTGAAAGACATTTGCCAGATTTTCTTTTTGCAACTTTCCCTCTATAGTTTTCAATGGAACACCACTCTTTTTGCTGTTTTTTTTATCTAGTCCTGAAGTTTTGAAGGGAAGTAAAGCATTCCGCTCCACTTCCCTTGTCTTGTGCTCATGTGTTATGGGGAAACTGACTAATCTTTCAGGCTATTAGTACTGAGAAACTGTTTCCCTATTGAATTCTTGTATTTTTACATTGCACACAGCACCTTACAGTGCAGTGCAATAGGGAGACTTTTGTACCACACTAGCTTTTTACACATGGGATTTTTGGTCACTTTTATATGTGTCTAAAGACCAGCTGGTGGTAGCAGTTACTTTATTACAGTTTTTGCATTATTTTTGGTATGCACATTCATGTTTACTGCGTATGGCTACTAAATGTGGCAAGTGCCCTAAAATGGCAGTAGCAGGAGACTTTTCCCTTTTTGCTTGGCCATATTGTAGTTTGGCCTTTTTCCTTCCTTCCCTGGTCAGGAAATCGCTTATAAGGTCATGCACTTGCCTGGGAAAACTGCTGCTTTCGGTAGCCAGTGAGCCTTTGTGTGTGTTGTGACTGTTCACGGGATCTCGTCACTTCTCCCCAGAGGGGAGCCGTTCCCTGTGAGGCTAGGGAGGTGTGGCTGCTACCCAATAGTCCCCCTAGGGGTGGTAAAAAGAGGGAGGACCTCATAGGGGGATACTCCACTGATGGGTATAAGGACTCCCGTCTTGTGAAAGACCTCCTAAAACCCTTACTCCCAGAAGCGGTGGCCTTATTGACTCCTTCTCCCTCCCAACCTGAAAATACTACTCTGTGTTATTATGAAGGCTCTACTATTTCACCTGTAAGATCAGATAGGACAGAGATGAAGAAGAACCTAAGAAACCTAAAGAATAACAATAGAAGGGATTACCAAAGTACTGTGATGAGGTGGCTACCAGAAGGCATGGAGATAACCTCAGAGGCAGTGATTACCGACATTGACGCTACGTTGGGGTGGTTCCAGCCATATTAAGTGAAGACAAAGGAAAGAATAGGCATGCTCGGGACCAGGAAGAGCAGCGAGGGAGGCTGCCATCCATCCTGGAGGGGCCTGGGAAATTCAAACCCGTGCTACCTGAAGTATCGAGAGACAGTCAGTCTCTGAAGGAGAAGCTGGACGAAACCACACAGAAGAATCCAGCGGTGGCGTGGTCTCTTCGAGGTGGACAGTGTAAACACACAGAGACCGCTGCAGCAACGGTTAAATGAAGCTGCACAGATCAAAGAGGAGGAAAGAAGGAATACACGCTGAGCGCGTGCCAAACTGACAGCCAACTGATACACATGGAAGTACCGGTAGCACTCCCCAGTGAAAATGCAGGTAACACGAGTTGCAGGAAAGCCGGCTGGGGTCCAGGGAACCCAAGGAGTAAAGTATTCCTCAGGACTGATCTCCCTCATCACAGTAGTGCTACCCAGCGAACCAAGAGTCAAGGCTTCCTCAGAAGTGCACTCCCTCATCACAGTGGTGACACAGAAAACCCTAACTCTCAATAGTTCCTCGGAAGTGAGCTCCCTTGTCACAGTGGGAAATCCAACACATGTGAAAGATACCAAAAGGACCAAGAACTCTTAGGGAGTACTCTCCACAGTAGTCCTGACAAAGTGCCAAAAGTCTTAACACTGTTGTACACAAGTCCTTTAGGACTATCAAGGAACAGTCTCCAAAATTCTTCCAGACGGACCAGGAGAAGGGAGTCTTCTCCTGGTCTAAGTGTAATTGGTCAATCAGACCCTTTTGCAAGAGACTGCTGTTAAGTCAGCATAAGACTGGATTGTTTTCACTAGGAGAAAGGAGCCATTCTCATGGTGGTTTGAACAAGAAGCTCATTAAATCCCTTTTGGTGTATTTCTTAGTGGTCGGGATAGATTAGTTGGTTTGGACAGAGTACAGTATTTTTGGTTTTGACTTGCATCCTGACGAGCACCTGTATTCTCTGTGTTGAGGTAGGGAAAACCCCTCTAGAAATAGGGAGAGGCAGGTTCTTTTCTTTATTTGAATAAACGTCTATAGCCAAAATGAAAACACTTTGTCAGCCTCCTTACTCCATCACGCCACATATGGTGTCAGGGTGGGATCCTATTCAACTGAAATAAATTGGGGACCCCTTACATTTTGCAAGCTGAGTACTAGAGCCTCAAGCCCGACTGTTGCCACTGCCAAATCCATTGGTTTTGACCTTCACAGTAGTGGTGACATTACCATTGAGGTAGGAGACCACCAACTAATTCCTAATGGGTTAATTCTAGCTCCCCAAAATGTACGTACATCCGGCTGGTGTCTAAGTCACTATTAGCTTGGAAATACAGTCTGGGTGTTATGGCAGGTGTCAATGACCCGGACTACTGAGGGGACATACAAATCCTGTTGCATACTAATAGGAAGAGAGCATACCATGTGGGAACAGGTGAAGACATTTCACATGGATTTTGGAGTGTGCTGTCTTTCCCAAACTCCTTGAAATCCAAGGGCAGGAACTCATACAGGGGGACACTAAGGAGTTCAGGGAAGCCAACATGAACCCCCTAGAAAGATGAATGAACCCCCTAGAAAGATCAAGACCCTCAGAAATAAAAGATGGCTCAAATACTGCAGCAACATCTAGACCGGTAGCTGAGGAGACGGAGATCATTTTGGATTTGGCCTTTGCACAACGCAATGACCCAATCTTGATGGAAGACTTTTCAAAACTTATCTCAGAGGTTGAGGGTAGAGCAAAAGGGGGACCTTTTTTTTCTAACACATGGGTTCTTGTATCGAGGGGATATGACACCTAAAGGGGTATCTAGAATTCAACTGGTGGTGCCTCATAGCGACAAACGGATAGTTCTAGAAATGGTCCATGCCCATTTAACATCAGGACATTTGGGATACAAATCCCCACATTCAAGTCATTCTCCGTTTTTACTGGCCAGGTGTTGATGCAAATATTGTTACTATGTGTGCCCAATACCAAAAGACAGCTAACCATTCTATACCACTAGCGCCATTACAACCTCGCCCCTGGAGGATAGCTCAGCAGCAAAGTGCTCGCCTTGGAAGCAAGACGACACGGAGCAACACAGGTTCGATCCCCGGGTCCGCGCTTGGAAATCTCTGGGTATTAAGCACGTTATAAATACCCTATCATATCATATCATTGAGGGCCCTTCTCGAGAATCAGAATGGATATTGTGGCTCTTTTGGAGCCTTTGAAACTGGGGAGCAAATACATATTAGTTATTTTAGACCATGATACCCGGTATCCTGAAGCATTGCCTCTGAAGATAAACACCTCCCAACAGATCATGAAACATTTAATTCCTTTCCTGTATCAGGTGGAGATTCCTAAGGATATTTTGATGGATGAGTGTAGCAATTTCATGTCCAAGCTGTTGGCGGAAGTTAAAGAGATGCTCCAAATAAAGACCTTACATACCTCTGTGAACCATCTGCAATTGGATGGTTTGGTAGAGCCCTTTAACCAGACTTTGAAAAAGCTGGTTGAAACTGATGGGCGCAATTGGGACACAATGATACCTTGGGCTCTATTTGACATCCAAAAGTCTCCCAAAGCTTCCTTAGGTTTTGCTCATTTTTTTTTATGTTTTAGTTAATAATTAAAACTTTTAGATTTCCATTTAAATCATTTGCAATAATATTCATACATTTAGTTAAACCAACACTTAGTTAAGAAAATAATACAAATAGATTCTTCATTGTGTCAGTTCTTTGTGAGCTCTTTTATTTTCACTTTGTCATTTCTTTGTGAGCTCTTTCATTTTTTTAAGTTCTTTCTGTGTTTACTTATCGCTGATATCGTTCCAATATTGCACGATTCGGAAGGTCCAGCTGTTATGATTTCCTTCTAGGACTTTTTCCCATCGTTCTTCCCGGGAGAGCTTGGAATTTTCCTGTGGAAGCATTGCTGCACATTTTTCTCTATCTTCATTCAAGGCTTGACATTCCATGAATATGTGGTAAGATGTTTTGACCTGTTTAACATTTTGACAGTGTCGACAATATTCCTGGTCTTTTGGGGTTTGTTTTGTTTTTGCCAGGACTTTCCGCGTTGGCAACAGGTTCAGCCTGAGTCTGAGAAATGTATCTCTTGTTTTTCGACATGGAAAGCGCTCTAAATACCTTGGAAGTTGATTCGTTTTCCGACAATCTAACTAGCAGTAAATTGAAAATTGGTATTCAGCTTTTTCTTCAATGGTCTTAATCCAATCTGCTCGCTGAATTTTTTTTTAGCTTCCGTTGGTCTGCATATCAATAGTTCTTCAGTGATGGTGTTATCTTTCATCACTTGCCTGCAAGCTTCTTTCCATGTATTTAATATTGTGTTATTGGTAGACTTGGCTGGGTCCGCAGTAGCCGCACGGCTGGAATGTCTTCTTCCATCACTGTTTTTCTGTATAGCGTTTTCCATATTATGATGGATTGTAAGGATTGGAGTGCAAGCTCAAATCTGATTCGTTGAACTGGAAAAGAAGGAGGGAGTGCTAATACTTTTCTCCAGAATCTTCCTTCAAGTGCGTCCCAGATTTTCCATGATACATTTACAAGATTTCACTTTCGTATGTTATTATTGCAGTTACTTTTTGACGGTAGAACATGGTCAAAGGTTTGCAGGCGAAGGTACCATATTTCCTATGCAGCATCGCGTCTTAACGAGCCAGGGAGTCAATTTTTGTCAGGGTATATTCTTTCCACAAACTTCCATTGATGGTTTGGTCGATCCACACTCCCAGGTAGTTTTATCTTCTGTATAAAATGTTTTGGTGGTCTCCGTTTGGTACCGACATTTTTTGTTTGGGGCATTAGATGGGATTTTTCCAGATTGAAACTTAAATCATTATTTTTGGCATAGTCAGACAGAGCATTGACTCTTTTTTGCATGCCGATTTGTGTCTTATCAAACAGCACTAAATCATCAGCATACCAAATCCATTTTATGGGTGTATCATTCAGAATTGGTGGATTATTTTTTTAGGGAATTTTGATGGTCTACGAAATCTGCTAGGTATAAGCTGACAAGTGTAGCAGCCAATGGACACCCTTGTTTTAAGCAACTCAGTGTCTGTATAACCTTTGTTACAGCACCTGTTTAAGATATTCTGGTTCAAACACTTGTCGATGAGGATACGGCTATTATGGGTTCTAGGAGGTCTGAAGGACATTCCAGTTTCTTAATTTATCCCACAATGTTTGCCATGTTTCACTGTCGTTTTGCTCCTTTTGAGATGCTCAATGGACGTGATCCGAGAGACGTCTTAGAAATGCTGCGAGAAGCGAGGGAAGAGGCCGGCCTCCCCATGTGACAAACCACACAACGCCTGAAAGAGCACATGGCTGTTATAAGAGAGTTAGTACATCAGCATCTGGGACGAGCACAAGAAAGTTAGAGGGCTCTCCATCGCTCATTTTCTGTATGACAAAGGTACTGGTTCTTTTACCCACATCAGAACACACAATGCTTTCTAAATGGTATGGACCATATGAAATATTGGAAAAGACCGGACCACAGAATTATTGGGTAGACCAACCCGACCGGAAAGTAAAAACCAGGTATATCATATAAACCCCATGAAGGAATAGAAGGTGAACCCAGTAGAAACTTCTTCAGTTCTGATGGCCACATTATTAATGCAGGGAGCACCAGAAAACAACTTAATCTCCCTTGATTTAACATCCCAAAAACAAAAAGAAAATCCAGGATTTGCTGGTTCAATTTCCAGATGTCTTTAATAGTGAGCCAGGTAAAGTTTGAGATTGTTTAGTTTAGTTTAGTTTAGTTTAGTTTATTATTTGTAGGGCGCGCCAAGCCCTGGAGCATCAGGGCGCACAAGACAAGAATATGCTCAACTTTGTTACAGGTACATCTACATAATCATAGTACATTCTGCAATAAATAAAATATATACAGGTACATGTGCATGGTCATAATGCAGTATACAATAAGCAAGAATGAGCAGGGCTGAAGCTAGGTCCAGACAAGAGGTGATAAGGGTACAGGAATATTTAACAATGTGGAGGTGATATACAGTGGAATAAGTACAGTAATATACAATGGTGTAAAATACAGAACGTGGTATCAGAGCTGGGGCATGCAGGTGGATCGCTAGTAGGGACAGTCAGGTCAAGCAGGTCGGATTAGTATTAGCATACGCACCTCACCTAGGGAGGTGGTTAATTTGAAACCATATAGGATCCCTGAGGTAAGAAAGGAAATAATACTTCAGGAAGTGGAGAAAGTCTTGGAGCCGGATATAATAGAGCCATCAAAAAGCCTGTGGTCATCGGCAAAAGTCCTAGTGGCCAAACCAGATCAGCCGTGGACGTTTTGTACAGACTTTAGAAAGCTGAATTTCATCTCCCAGTTTGACAATTATCCTATGCCTAGGATTGAACATCGAATTGACAAACTGGGTCCAGCTCTCTATATCTCCATGATTGATCTGACAAAGGGTCACCGAACCCCCTCCGACAAAGAAAAACTGTCTTTCTCCGACGCCTGGGGATTATTCCATTTGAAAGTTCTTCCTTTCGGACTTCATGGGGCCACAGTAATGTTTCAAAGACCAGCTCTTTTCACACTTCTGCAGTGCATACCTGGATGATATATTAATCCATATGAAAACTCGGAGGAACATCTTTTCCATCTATATGATGTTGTAAAGGCCCTCAGGCAATCTGGACTAACAGCCAACCCTAAACATTGCTATCTGGCTCAGTCGGCCGTAAAGTGTTGTGGCTTCTCTGTGGGGAGTGGCCTAGTACAACCCCAACTAGAGAAAGTCAAGGCTGTACATGGAACACCACCCCCTAAGATGAAGAGAGATCTTCTGGCATTTTTGGGACTTGCAAGGTATTATAGACGATTTCTTCCTGGATATTCTACAATAAAATCTTGTCTGATGCATACATTGAAAAATTCTGAGCCCCAAAAACTGCGCTGGGGAAAAATAAAATCAGGACAGCTTTGACACCTTGAAGCACATCCTCTGTAGCGCACCTGTACTGAAAGTTCCCAATTTTAACAAGGAATTTATATTACGTCTGTTGGATGCGTCCAAGGCAGGTCTTGGGGCTCTTCCTATCCAAGAATATGACGGGGTAGGACATCCCGCTCTATGTGTGAGCAGGAAGCTCTTTCCTCAGATGTGGGGGGTGTAGGGGGGAACAATGCCACTATCGAGTTGGAAGCCCTTGCCAACAAGTGGGCCATAGTATATTTACAATATTATCTAACTAGTCGTGAATTCAAATTGATAACTGACCATTCTCCCTCAACATGGCTTATCTTGAGGAAGGACACTAATCCCTGCATAATGTGTTGGTTCTTAGACCTCCAACCCTTTTGTTTCTTTGTCTAACATAGGAAAGGTAAGGAACAGGGGAATGTACACTTCCTATCCCGGTTTCCCATAGAGAAAGATGGGGGAGCCGAATCCATTTGGGGAATGGTATGTGACGATTCACAGGATCTCGTCACTTCTACCCAGAGGGGAGCCCTTCCCTATGAGGCTAGGGAGATGAGGCTGCTACTCAATAGTCGCCATACGGGTGAAATAAAGCAGGAGGACCTCATAGAGGAGGCTCCTCTCATGCGGATAAGGAATCCCGTCTCGTGAAAGACCACCCTAAACCCTTGCTCCCAAAAGCCCTGGCCTTATTGACTCCTTTTCCCTCCCAACCTGAAACTACTACTGTGTGTCATTGTGAAGTATCTATTATTTCACCTGTAAGATCAGATAGGACTGAGACGAGGAAGAACCAAAGAAAAGAAACCTACAGAATAACAATAGAAGGGATTACCAAAGTACTGTGATGAGGTGGTCATCTGGAGACATGTAGATAACCACAGAGGCAGTGATGACCAACATTGATGCTACGTTGGGGTGGTCCCAGCAATATAAAGTGAAGACAAAGGAAGGACTAGGCATTTTTCGGTCCAGGGAGAGCAGCAAGGGAAGCTGGCATTCGTCCTGCAGGGCGCAGGATGCAGTGGCGTGGCCTCTTAGAGGTGGACCGTGTGATCCATAACACATGCCAAGACCGCCGCAGCAACGGTTCTGTTGAGCCACACAGATCGAAAAGGAGGAAAGAAGGAATGCGTGCTGAATGTACGGCAAACCGGCAGCGACCAGAGACCACGGCAAGAAGCGATAGCATTCCACAGTAAAGGTACAGGGAACGGGAAAGCTATGTGGGGTCCAGAGAACCAAGAGTGTATTACTCAGGAGTGAACTCCGTTGTCACAGTGGTGACACGAAAAAGTCTAACTCTCAAGAATTCCTCAGGAGTGAGCTCCCTCTTCACAGTGGGAAGTTCAATGCACGTGAAAGATACCAAAAGGACCAAGAACTGTCATTGAGTAAACTCCCCAATCGCAAGATACAAAAAGTCCTGACATAGTGCCAACAATAATAAGAAGAATTGATAAAGCCTTAACTATGTTGTTCACAAGTCCTTGGGAGCAAGCAAGGAGACTTCTGAAGACTATCAAGAAACAGTCTTCAGACCTCTTCCATAAAGACCAGGAGAAGGGAGTCATTCTTCTGGTCTAGGTGTATTTGGTAAATAAGACCCTGTTGCAAGAGACTGCTGTTAAGTCAGTTTAAGACTGGATTGTTTCTTTTTCACTAAGAGAAGGAAACCATTCTCCTGGTGACTTAAACAAGAAGCTCAGTGAATCCCTTTTGTTTATTTCTTAGTGGTAGGGATAGTGTAGTTGGTTTGGACAGAGGACAGTATTTTTGGTTTTGACTTGCATCCTGAGGAGCACCAGTTATTCTGCGTTGAGGTAGGGAAACACCCTCTAGAAATAGGGAGAGGCAGGCTTTTTTGTTTATTTGAATACAAGTCTATAGCCAAAATGATAACATCTTGTCAGTCTCCTTACTCCATGACGCCACAGTGTATGGCCCAGGAGGTAGGCTGGGACTGTCTAGTCCCACTCTACATCATTGGTGCCACAAAGAATTCTACTGGGCGGATGTGAAACCAGTAGTTGCCCCAGATTGGACAACTACTGGCTTTTTGAATGGTGCAGATCCTTAGCATTGGTGAAAGGTGAGGGCCTTTCCTAGGTCTGAGCTCTCTCTTTTGATTCAAGTTGTCATAAATAATATTTCAATACTGCAAAGAGAGTGTTATACAGAAACTCAGGCCAATGTTCCAAAAAAGTATTCACAAGGCCAACGTGTATTTATCACTCGCAACCTCCACCAGCAAGTTAGTCCAATTTAAAGTACTTCACAAATAGTTGTGGTTTGGTTTGCCAAAATCTATTATCAGTGTGTGAGCTTGCAACGTTGCAGATTGACACACTAGTGTCACAGACCTGAAGCAGGCCGTTGTATAGGTGACTTGGCACTGGGCAGTTAATTTTCTCTCGGTACCGGTGCACCAGGTGTATTGGGTCACCTCACTTTCTCAGAATATGCGCGGAATATGACATAAATAATATTTCAAGGCTGCAAGGAGAGTGTTATACAAGAACTGAGGCCAATGTTCCAAAAAGGTATTCACAAGGGCAATTTGTATGTATCACTATCAACCTGTGCCAGCAGGTTAGTCCAAATTAAAGTACTTCATAAATAGTTGTGGTTTGCCAAAATGTATTTGCAGTTGAAGGCGAGCGTCCCCAAATAGCACGACCCTCCCCGCAATGAGAGTCAATAATGAACTCTCCCAAAATGGGAATAAGGCTAGGACCAAGTGCGGGTGAGCTTAATGGAAGTTTTATCTAAGTCAAATAGGGCATGCAAAGAACTCTGCAAACTCCGAGAGCGCTCTGTCTGACAATCGCAAAGACAGGCGTTTATATTTACAAAAAGTGTCATAGGCACCTACACACTATAAGGGGCACATGTACATGGGGATTGGGTGGCGTCGACTAACTATATATGCAGCTGTGATGCGTCGCTTCGTGGTTGGTGGACACCGCCGGGTGCCAACGTGGGGTGGGCAGGTCAGCTGGGCTCATCCGGGAGGTGCTGTCGGGCAAGGCGTGGTCAGTGTCATTGATGAACGTCTTTCTTGGTTTTCTGCCCTAATGGCCATGCACACCCCATTCATTCAATGCTGCAATGTCAGTTGTCCTGTGAATCCTACAATAGGTTATTCTACAGGTTAATACAACACAGGAGGAATGCACATTAGGTGGAATACTTTGACGATACATCAATACATGGTTACTGTTCTCCTGTTGACTAGGTATCATGGGCCATGGGGTCGGGTCTCAGGGCACGGGGTGAGCTGTCCGAGCTTTAGGTCTCGTTAGAAGTAATGACAGATGCTTTTACACAATGTTGGTGCAATATTAGGTGTCTTATTTTGCAAGCGTCATTAATCTGGGGTGAACTGGTGGGTCGTGGGACCTATGAGGGGGCACCTCTTGGCCTTTGGTTGTGGCCAGGTTTTACTGCTGGGCTGTAAATAATTCAGGTGGCTGACCGTGGCTATGTGAGCTGGGGGGGAACATGAATGCTTGAAGCGGTTCCAGCCGAATTGGGGGAGGTGAGGCGGTGTAGCTCGGGCCTTTGCTTACTCTGGCAGGCTTCAATGGGAAGGGAGGGGAAGTGACCTTGGATATGCCCACGATGATACTCTTCACATATGCTGCAAATTATATTGAAAACAAAGGGATTCGTATAATGTATAATGCTTATTGATTTTCTAAAGGGTTAAACGTCTACATTCTTTGCACCTTTACATAGTCATTTCAAATATGTTAACTATACCAACATTTCTATTAATCACTACAGGGTGAGTATTTGCAAAAATAGCATCTCTTGCATTATATAGTAAACACAATACGTGAGGTAGCATTAGGGTTGGTGGAGCACGCAGGAGCAACAGACCAATATGGTTGACAGCAGTATTACACGTTAAACTCGTACATTCACATTTGATGGCATTCCATGTGTCTCTTAAAACAATTTACATGAGCTCACAATACTGTCGCGCTTGTGTTCCTTTGCACTCTAGCAGCATCAGGGTAATCATGGCATAATGACTTGATATCACCCTCTTTACATTACCCCTAGAGAAGCACATAGTAGGAGGCCAGGGGCACTAAGTGTTTGCACATAACTGAGGGGGTGTGAGTATCGTGACCATTTTGTCACACAATAACACATTCTTCTATTCTTACAGTGTTTGTAGATTTTTGACACGGGGGTCGTGCAGAAGGAATATCATTGTAATGCAATATATATATATATATATATATATATATATATATATATATATATATATATATATATATATATATATATAACAGTTTCTTGGTATAGGATTGAGGCTTTTGTTTCATCGAGGACGATTTACAGTTATTTTCCAAGCCAGCCCCGCTGCGGATAATGATGCACTACGGAAGGTGAATGATACAGTGTTTGCTCTAACACTAGCTCATGTCCGATTGTTCGTAGGAACAGGCTTTCAGCGGATCTGCCAGGGAGCGGAGGCAACAGGGGTAGGCGAGGACTCTCTGAAGGTGGGGGCCGCGCTGTAGCGCACGAGGAATCATGTCTTCAGATGGCGTTCTGGTTTTCAAAATGGTTTCCAGGACCTAACCTAATACAGTACATTTGGTCAATGTGTCGGCCAGTGGTCCACCCACCACCTGGGCCCTGGTGGCAGGGGGGTCCGATGACGAGTCATGGACTTCACAAGGAGGGGACTGCAGGGGAGGGGGGGTCCCTTGGACCTGTCCTCCCATACACAGTGTACAAGCTCACAACATTGCAGTTTGACACACTAGTGTCACAGACTTGTCACTGGCCAGTTCATTTTCTCTATCAACAAATTGAGTCTCGGTGGACCCAGCATATTGGGTTGCCTCTTTTTCTTAGAATAAGCTTGGAATATTGAAATGAAAAATCCCTGAAGAAGACCTCTGCAGGTCAAAACATGTGTCAGCTGACACACTGCAAATACATTTTTGGCAAAACACAACAATTTGTGACGTACTTTAATTTGTACCAATTTGCCGGCTCAGGTTGCGTTTGATAAATACACCTTGCCCTTGTCTCCTTACCATTGGTGGTGTGGGCCAGAAGAAGGAGGCGGACAAACAGGTGGCGTTTCTACCTGTGATTTTATTCAAATAATAAACAAAAGGCCTATCTATCCCTACCAAATGGGGGTTTTCTCTACCCATCAGAAAGCTAACTAAGGTTCTCATCATCAGTGAGGTAGTCCAAATAGAAATAGCCTGCCCTTCGTCCAAAAACTACTATACGCTGACCTTACCGCTAAGGGTTGTATTAACCAACAAAACAAAAAGGGATTACAGGAGAATGACTCCCTTCTCCTGGACAGGCCTTCTCAGTTTTAATGGTCTATGTTGAGATAGTTCCTTGTGACATAGTTAATCAGTTCCTGCAATTCCTCAAGGGGACTCATCTACCTCCTCTCAGGTATCCCCTGTCTTGACTTATTTACAGTTTCTTGCTTCCCCGCTCGACGGTCTTGGCCTCTACTCCTCTAGATTTCCTTTATATCAATATCTCTCTCACAAGTATTTCCACTTATGGGAACCAACCTATGGGTTCTTGCTCTTTCCTTATGTCTTGGTCTTCCCAACCACTGAAACAAGTATTACCAGTCTTTTGATTTTCTTCACTATCTTTACTGCTTTTGTAATCATTGGGACGAGTGTGTGGAGTCCCTCAGTAGTCGTTATTTACTCTGCTGTCACAATTACTGAGACGAGTATGATGAGGTTCTCTGCATTCGTTATACTCGTTGCTTTTGCAGTTACTGGGATGAGTATGATGAATCTCTTGGTATTCATGATACTCACTGCTGTTTAGTGCCTGCCCTTGGCTCGTCCCAGGTGTCATGTCATTCCTTTACTTCTAGCTTGTCGGATTGTGGTCACTGGTTCTTCCTGTGGGGTCGGGATCATGCTGTGTCAGTAAACGCTTCCAGTGTCTTTCTTTCCTTCTCTGCTTCGCTCTCCACAGAATATTCTGCTGGATGGTCTCAGTGGTGTTGTCGGACCACATGGTGCACCTCCTCGAGATCAGGCCGCCACCTGGCAATGCTTGCCACACACACAAGTTGACTCCCTATCGGCTCCTGCACCGCTTTCCTTCTTTGTTTTTTCCACGTCCTCTCGACCGAGGACCACCTGGAATGCCCTGGCTTCTCCATCCCAGGTTCGAACTTCCTGGGCTTCACCTGCTCAGTGAACACGACTCCCTAATACAAGTCCTTCTTTGCTTTTTATACATCTGAGCTAGGTCCTTCCCAGCAGAGGATCTTTGTCCTCTTCTCTTTCTCTGGAGTATTCTTTCTTACTCTGTGGATCCCACTCTTCACGTATTCTCTATTTGCCATGGAGGATTGATCAGGATTACACCTCCACTCTTCTTCTCCTCAGAGGATTCGTGTTCAGTTTTAATATTAGAAGTTGTGTTACAATAACAAACAGTGGTCTGTCCAGGTTGTGGCATTTATTTATTTATTTATTTGTTTGTTAAAGTTGTGTTTAGTTTAAAGAACTTATACAACTATTACAATTACTTTCATATAAAATACTTAAAATTCATTTCACATTACAGTTAGTTATTATCCAACTAAAACATAACCATATATATTTCAATACAAATACCAATACAAATACAATCCTATACTCTCAATTCATCTTATTTAAACCTAGTTAATACATCTAATAGCCAAACACATCGTGCTTAAACATATTTAGGTCACCATTGGTATAATAGCAATGATCTCTCTAATATCCCTTTCAATCATTCCATGACGGATATATCACATACACAAGCAGCATCAGAATGCAAAAATGACATTTTAAAACACCATTAAAATCCACTTTCATACGCAGTTTACGACAAGATAGCATAACAACAGAACCAAATGTACTCTTCTTTATAATATTTCAAAGGTGATTATAGCTTCAGACCAAACTCTATAAAGTGCAATGTGCATTGATTCTAAGGAAGTGTTCAAGCAATAATACCAAAAATGGTCAGCTTGAATTGAAGTATAATCATGTTCATATCAGCTATAGTGGTGTACATATTGATCAAACAATTTCGGGCAACTGGTCAACACATGCCTGAGAGTTTCAAGATTATCAGGGACGTTGCATATCCGACAGTAGCGCTGGGTTATCAATGATTTCCATTGGGACCCATAGGTTGCCCTTACTGGCAATTGGTGTGTTCTCATGTATAGTCAGAATTTCCATACCAATGCGTCTGGGCAGCGTATCAAATAGGTTTGTGGTCGAAAAAACGTATGCACCATACCGTCAATATGTTTATAATTGTGGAGCTCCACCAACCGTTCAAAATTACTCTCCCAATCTTTTTTCATCCATTTTTTTACAAAAGCTTATTTAACACATTGGTACTTCCCATAGCGGGCACGGTCAATTGACCAATCTAGGTCAGTATGTAGATTACGACAGGCAATGTCATCGTTATTTAGACAGTACATCTTATTCAATTGAATTACGTTGATACCGATGATTCGAAGAAGATGACTTTCCGGATGGCAAATAGCTTTCAATGGTAACAAACCTCTTTGCTGTAAAACAAAAGATTTTAAGGATAGTAGCCCTAATTCAGTTTAGGGCAGGATGGAGGTAATCTAAGAATGTTACGCCCAAAGAAATCCTTCTATCTTATCAAGCCAAGCAAGAGTGTTAATTGATAATGCCTCCAACCCATATGCAACTACAGGAACCAACCACTGTCTATAAAGCATCAAAATGCCCTTAAAGGAGTACCCTGCGTAGTTGGAAACAAAGCTGCGCACTAGCATAGTAATTTGCATGGCTCGACAGGTTTTACTTCAAATATGAACTCTATGGTCGAATTTACAATCAATAATCACACCCAAGTATATATAGTTTTCAGTGTATTCAATGGTGCCCCATGAAAGAACCATTCTGGGTTTATTGACTTTTTTGGCAGAAAACAGCATCAATTGGGTTTTATTTAAATTAATGCTTATAGAATGTTCTACAGCAAACTGACCTAGTTCTTCCAGTACATTTTTCATACCATTGAATGTATGATCAAAAATAACTAGATTGTCTGCATAAAGTAATGCAGTGACCATAGTATTCTCAAATCTAACTGGGCAGTTTGCTTTACTTTCCAATTGATTTACCATTTTGGCTAAATAAAGATCAAACAACAGCGCTGCCAATAAGCAGCCTTGCTTAACACCCTTGTTGATTTTGATTGGTTTGGATAGACAACATTCATTATCCAGTAGTACTTGGGCACTAGTTTTTGTATGAAGCAGTATCAATATGTCTAATAGCCAACTTGGGCATTTCATATCAGTTAGAAGTTGCCAAAGCTTCGGGCGAATCACACTGTCAAAAGCAGATCTAAAATCTACAAACGATGCATAAACAGATGGATTGTTTCTGCCCTTAGTTCTTGATATAATAGCATCCAACAACCGTATGTTGTGGGTGGTGCTAGTCCGAGCTCTAAAGCCAGATTGAAAATGGTGCAAGAGTTTATTGGCTATGGCCCAACTTTGTAAATGATCAAGCACAGTATCCGAGAATACCTTACTAGTAGAATCAAGTATCGATAGAAAACGGAAATTCTCTGGCATTTCTCTAGATCCAGCTTTAAAAACAGGTATCAATATGGAAGACTTTCATGAGGATGGTAAATGATGATCCACACAACTTCTTGCATAAGATAAAGATAATTTCAGCCCATGTGTCTGGGTCCTGCTTTAAGACCATGGATCAAAGGAGTGCACAAAATACAGCAAGTGCACACTGGTTTTTAAACCCTTTTGGGTGCCCATGCAACTGGGGCAACCATTGCTGAAAACAACATGCTTGCTGCTGACAAACACATATCTCAAACTTGTAAGAAAGTATCAGCTTTTATTAGTTTTCGCTGATGCTTTTTCTTTTTTTGCAAAGTATTTAAGTTTTTGTATATACATAACAGTACAAAATGACCGTTGTGGTAAACAAATGCATAGTTATGTTGGAAATTCAGTGTAACATATTTACAGATGACATAAGGTGTAAAACATCCACTTATACATTTTAACAGTCAACTTGCTTGTAAGTAGAATATCCCATGTGATTAGGTACAGAAAACACAGGATGAAAGTGTAAATGGAGGAGACGTTGGTAGTGAGTCTCCTATGCCCGGCTAAAGTCTGACCTCATATTTGGTCTACGTCTGGGTAAGATGTTAGGAGTAATAGTGCAGCACTAAATACAGCCCATGAAGATTATGGGTCTATGTGCTGCTGACGTTTCGGCAGAAATAGAAGGAAGCCTTATTCTGGGACCGAAAAAGTCAGGAAACTCTGTGTTTAGAAAAACAAAAAATGGTAGAAGAATAAGAGAATAGTGTTAAAACAGCAGCAAGGTGCTGGAGCGGGTCAAGAAAAGGGTGTATCTAATACATGAAGAACAAGTCCTAGATGGTTCCAGATAAACACTCCACTCACCACTGGTCATGCTTTGAGTGGGAGCAGATGAACACAAGAGGTTTCATAGTAGGGCAGAAGAGACGCCAATGTAGGCGTTGGTTATGAGGGCGTCCGGAGTTTGGTTGGGCGGCCCGTGGGGATCATACTTGCTAAGGACATTAAGAATTTCAAAATAGAGCATACCTATCCTTACCTTGCTGCAGATTATAAAGATATCAAGGACAAAGAGCGCATGGCTAAACAAGGTGGGGCCTCAAGAAGTAGACGAAGGGGTGTATCTTTCTCCGATACTTCAAGCTCAGACTCCTCTACTGGCGACCAACCACAGGCCAGAGGACGTCAATCCAATTTTGGGCAAAATCAACCATTTTTGCAACCCCCCCAACATGCCTTTTTTAGGCCAGGGCGGCCTCAGAGGAGGGTACTGGGGCCCACCCCATTTTCCTCAATTTCCCTTCTACAACTTCCCTCAATGGGGTCACCCGAACAGATGCCGCAGGAGCAACCGGAGGCACTAACAATGACCCCCATCTTTAACCTCTGTGGCTCTCGGTTGACCAAAGGTGAAATATCATTATTAGCAAAAGGACTATCTTTCGTACCCACCAATCACACCGATTGGTTTAAACTGGACCTCAAACTCACCAACATTTTCCGTAACATCAGGAGAAAGGTTTATTTTCTTGACAAAGATATCCCGACGGGACCTGAGGACACCGGCCTGAGACCCAAATCAGATTTTCTCCCAAGAGACTCTGAAACACCTGCCTCTATCCTCTCTTTTGAGAAATGCACCCGTCAAGAGATTGGGAAATTGCAGTCCAGGACAGACCAACACAGGCAGAACCTGACTTCAGGGGAAAGAAAAGCCCTCGCTTCTTTAGGCTCCAACAAAACTCTGGTGATCAAACCAGCTGACAAGGGAGGAGGCATCGTAGTACAAAACAACACCCAGTACAATGCCATGGTGATGTCCCTCCTCAATGAGGAAGGAAACTACAAAAAACTGAAAAAAGACCCCACATCAGAAATAAAAAACAAAATCCAAGAAATAACAGGGTATGCACTGGAACACAACTGGATTACTGATAAGGAAGAGGCCTTTCTTTACACATCTGAAAGAAGAACTCCTGTCCTTTATGCCCTTCCCAAAATCCACAAGAACAGCCACACACCCCCTGGTAGACCCATCGTATCGGGATGTGGCTCGATTCTTGAACCCATTGGAAAATGTATTGATTATTTTCTCAAGCCCCTGAGCCAGCGAACTCCTACTTACTTGAGAGATACTATGGATTCAATTACCAGATTTGAAAACCAGCCATTCTATCCATCAGAAGATCTCCTTGTATCTCTAGACATCAAAAGCCTGTACACTTCAATTCCGCAACAACAAGCACTGGAATGTATTAGACACCATTTGACACAGCACATGACACTGAGACGGGTACCCACCAACTTTATCATCGAACCTCTTGAATTAGCACTCACCAACAACTTTTTTGAGTATAACAACACCTTCTGTCTTCAGACTTGTGGGTGTCATGATCTCTGCTTGCAAGGGATCAGGACTTGCCCGACTCCCTTGGAAGCAGACCCATAACCCCGGTTCTGAGTGCCAGCCAGTCCCAATTGGGACCTTTTGGACCCTGTCCTGGCGCCAGTGGCACCAGGCTCATAAAGATGCCCAGTCCCAGCGCTGGAAGCGCCAGGCTCATAATGCTTGGGTGGACTTACCTGCAGCAGACCATGCTGCTTACTTACCTGCCAGTTGAACCCCTGATCCTCTTCTGTTTGGGACTACTTTTCCTGTTGGGTGGGGCAGGAGCAACTCCCTAGGTTCAGAACACTGGAACTCTTCTGGAAAGCAGGAACTCTTTTCTTACCTAGGCGTGGCTGTGGAAGGAGACACCTAAGCACTACAGGAGGCTATTTAAACCACACCCGATGGATGAATCTTGCTTTGCGTTATTCTGCATTCTCTGCAGCAGAACGCTCATCGTGTCTTCTGCTTCTGATCCTGGGCCTAAGGGAACAAAGGCTTACCATCCTGGAATCCAGTCTTCAGCAGCACCTGTAAAGACAAAGAAAGAACAGGTTAGCACTACGGTCTTCAGTGGCAGCGCATCTCTTACCTGGTCCATCGGCTGTCACCAACGCCTCGCACTGCATTCCGGCATCTGAAAGATAAAGGCTTACCTACTCTTCGCATGCTCCGGAGGTCTTCGCACTGCATTCCGGCATCTGAAAGACAAAAGCTTACCAGCTCTTCGCACGCTCCGGAGGCCTTCGGCGCTGCATCCCGCATCTGAAAGACAAAAGAAGGTGCGTTTAAAGACATTGGGCAACTTTATTACTCACGTGCCATTACTCCTTCCCACGCCGAATACAGTGGGTATTCCAGCACCCTTCAGCTTCTCTAAAGCTCCGAACTTGTACCTGCAAGATAAAAGGGACAGTTAGTGCGCATCGTGAAGCAGGCTACAAGCGCTTACTTACGTGCTTCCAGGCGCTTCTATTCCTCACGCGGGTTCGATCCTCAACTCTCATCAGCCCGCCATCCGCCATCGCCGGAACCCTGCAAAACAAGAGATATCATTACAAAAGACTTTTAAGACATTTGAAGTGCCCAGAACTTACCGTTCGTGCAGTTAATGACGGACAGCAGTCCTCTGAGGTCAAGAGGCCTGCACCCTTATCCAGTGAAGAAACTGGTTACGGCACCCTGCCCCGAGGCAGATGGAGAGCTCGGCGTTCACTTACCTAAGGTGAGGGCGTTAACCTTTGGGGTTCTACAGGAGAAGAGAAAGGGAAGAAGAGAGAGGCACCCAATAACCCCAGTTCATTAATCCCATATTTTCTATCTACAGACATCTTACTCTTCGAGTCAGACATACAGTGCACAGAGGTCCAGCCCAAAGAGCCAACCGTGTGTTACACATCACCTTTGAAGATACGGCATTCACCCAGTCAAGACCGGCGCCTCTGCGGGAATCAGGTGAGCGTTACAGAACGCAAAGCCTACCGCAAAACTCCCACCCAGGCGCTATGGAAACCTCGGATACCGACCAGCTAGCCCAGTTACTTGGGGAACTAAGAGCAGAAGTGCATGCAGCCCGTCAGGAAACAAATGCTCTAAGAAGGGAACTGATTATTTCCAAGGAGCGAACAGACGATCTCGCTAGACAATTGCTACAGTCACAAGCCGGACAAACTCCGTTACCCGCATCAGGGGCAAATCTTCCTTCAACATCCTCTACGAACCCAGTGCAGATCAACCTACCTGGGAATGTACCTCTGGCTCCGCCCGAACGATTTTCTGGTGACCCAAAGAGGTTTGCAGTATTTATTAATCAGTGCCGGTTGCACTTCTTATGCCGGCCAACAGCCTTTCCAACTGATCAAGCTAAGATAGCTTTCGTGCTTTCGTACCTTAGTGGCAATGCGGCAGACTGGTCGATCCCTCTAGTTAATCAAGATGATCTGGTTCTCCATGATTTTCAAGCTTTTCAGCTCAGTATGGAAAAACTGTTTGCAAGACATTCACAGGGGCAGGCCTTGGACAATGAGCTCCTTTCATTGCGACAGGGTAATCAAGACCTTTTGGCTTATATTGCGTCTTTCAACAGACTGATAGTGGAAACTCGATGGCCTGAGGACAAAAGGATTACGCTGTTTTATAGAGGTCTACGTGGAGAGCTCAAAGATGTGTTAGCCCAAGTAGTGAATCCCCCGCAAGACTGTTCGGACTATATTGACTTAGTCGTTCAAATTGACCACAGATTGCAGAACAGGAAGGCCGATCGTTCCAAGTTTGATGCTCGAGTATTTTCCAAACCACCAACTCCTACCAAAGGAGTAGACTCCGGGGAACCCATGCAAATAGGGGGCCTGAAAGGACCACTAACACAAAAGGAGCGGGAAAGGAGAAAACAGCTGCAATTATGCCTCTATTGCGGAAACTCGGGGCACTTTCTTCGAGACTGTCCGGTGAAACCAGCCAAGGCAGTAGGAGCTGCAGTTACCAGGGTCACAAACTCTGAGCAGGGAAACGACCTCGCCCGACAAGAATAGAGGTCCTCTTGCCGAGCGTTAAAACCAGTTCCGTGACCTCGCATTTCGTGATACCTATGGTCCTCATTAGCTCTGAACATCCGGATCGATTACATGCGATTGAAGCTTACGTCGACAGCGGTGCCATCGGCAATTATGTGGATCATGAAATGGTTTTGAGGATGAATCTGACTCTTTGTCCAAAGGCTGTAAAGGACGTCATTACTACGGTGGATGGTACGGAGATAGCCTCCGGACCAGTAACGCATACCACCCAAGAAGTGACGCTAGTAAGTCAAGATGGACACCATGAGAAGATCGTGTTCGATGTGATCAAGGCCCCTCAGTTCCAGATTATTCTAGGAATTCCTTGGTTAGAGAAGCACAATCCTCAGATCGATTGGCGAGCAAGAACGGTTCAGTTTCCAGAATGTGTCTCTACTTGTCACCCTCGACCTGGTGTTGCACTGGCAGCAATTTCCTCGGAGGCTCCCCAGTTACCTCCTGAATACCTAGAATTCCAAGATGTTTTCCGGAAGGATCAGGCTAACTCTCTACCTCCTCATAGGTCTTATGACTGCCAGATAGGCCTGATACCTGGATCTACTCCTCCTTGTAGTAGAATTTATGCCCTCACCAAGCCCGAGAATCTTCACCTCTGACAATACCTGGATCAATACCTAGCAAATGGGTTTATTCGTCCTTCCAAGTCCCCTGCTTCCTCAGCTTTCTTCTTCGTTCCAAAAAAAGAAGGGGACCTTAGAACTTGTATAGATTATCGCGCCCTGAACCAGATCACCGTTAAGAATAGATATCCGTTACCTTTGATCCCTGAACTCCTGGACCAAGTCAGAAAAGCATGCATATATACAAAGCTGGATCTTAGAGGAGCCTACCACTTGGTACGAGTAAAAGAGGGCGATGAATGGAAGACGGCCTTCCGCACCAAGTATGGGCTATTTGAATATCAGGTCATGCCCTTCGGACTTTGCAATGCCCCGGCCGCCTTTCAATATTTTATGAACGATGTCCTCAGAGAGCTCATAGATGTGTGTGTTGTTGTTTACATTGACGACATCCTCGTTTATTCTTCATCGGAACTGAACATCGGAAACACGTGAAAATGGTCCTCGAGAGATTGCGTCAACACAAACTTTTCGCTAAGTTGGAAAAATGTGTTTTCAACGTGACTGAAGTTGAATTCTTGGGATTCATATTATCACCTAGCGGAGTGCGTATGGATTCAAAGAAGGTTGATGCAATTCTCAAATGGCCATCGCCATCCTCCGTAAAAGGTGTTCAAAGCATGTTAGGCTTCGCTAACTTTTACCGCAGGTTTATCCCCGAATTCTCTCGAATAGTCCAGCCCATCACCGCCTTGTTAAATAAAAACAAACGTTTTGAATGGTCTACCGAGGCGGAACAAGCTTTCCAGAATTTGAAGACTAGATTTATCTCTGCACCGATCTTAAAACATCCTCAGCCAGAACTCCCCTACATCGTTGAAACCGATGCTTCGAGCCTTGCCATGGGGGCAGTTCTATCACAAAAGGACCCAGTAACCAATCAGTTGCATCCCGTGGCATTTTGGTCCCGCAAATTCTCGCCTCCTGAAATCAATTACACTATTACTGATAAGGAACTTCTAGCTATCAAGTCCGCCTTTAAGGCTTGGCGGCATTATCTTCTGGGGGCCCGACACACCGTTACTGTGATTACAGATCATCGAAACCTGCAATATTTGAAAACCGCAAAAGCTCAATCCTCTAGGCAACTCCGTTGGGCACTATTCTTTGCCGAGTTTGACTTCATAATTACCTATCGACCTGGTACAAAAAACGGTAAAGCTGATGCCCTTTCTCGGATGGGAGTGGAAGAACATTTGATCAATCCTAAACCTGTACCTATCATTCCCGAACAAAGAATTCTAGGTGTAATCGCCACACAATCCATAGAGGAAGTTAAGCATAAAGCCAGGCTACTGGTAACTCCAGCAGACATACAGAATTGGCATCTGCAGGGAAAGAACTTTACGGTGAAGGACAACCAATTATATTTCCAAGAACGGTTATACCTGCCCAGCACAGATTTACAAAAAAAGGTAATCTCTTGTTATCACGATTCTTTAATGGAAGGACATCCCGGTATGACCAAGACCTCGGAAAAGATCAAGCGCTACTTCTGGTGGCCGTCTTGGAAAAAAGATATCAGAGACTTTATAATGTCCTGTGGAGTATGCGCCCAAAACAAGAGTCAAAAGGAAAAACCAGCCGGCCTCTTACGCCCTATTGACATCCCGCCTCGCCCTTGGCATACGCTTTCTATGGACTTCATCACCGATCTACCTCCATGCTCCGGATACAATACGATCCTAGTAATCGTGGACCTATTCTCCAAGATGGCGCATTTCATTCCACTCAAAAGCTTACCAACAGCAGCAACTCTGGCCCGAGAATTTCTCGAAAACATCGTCCGACTGCACGGTTTTCCTTCAGTTCTAATTTCGGATCGAGGTAGTCAATTTATTTCTCATTTTTGGCGAAGTTTCTGTCGGTCGGCTCAAATTGATGTGAGACTTTCGACCAGCCACCACCCTCAAACCGACGGACAAACCGAGAGGACCAATCAAACTCTGGAACAGTATTTGCGCTGCATGCTACAACAAACTGAAAAAACTTGGAAAGATATCCTTTGGATAGCCGAATATGCCTACAATAACTCTGTCCACTCGGGAACTGGGAAGACCCCGTTTTTTCTTTTATACGGTAGTCACCCTCGAACCTCGGAGTTGGATCCACTCCAAGATCTTGGAACACCAGCAGTAGACCACCTGCATTCTACAATCACCCAAGCCTTTAAGGAAGCCGTTTCTCACCTTCAAAGGGCTAAAGAACAATACAAGAAAGGAGCAGACCAACATCGGAAGGAAGCCCCCCAATATCAAGTAGGAGATCAAGTCTGGTTATCCACCAAATATCTACCTCTAAAAGGACCACGCACATTCAACCCAAGATACCTTGGTCCCTATTCCATCACTACCATAGTAAATCCAGTAGCGGTCAAGTTGGACTTGCCCCCTCACATGAAGATACATCCGGTCTTCCACGTCTCTCTATTAAAACCCGTGCAACCTCAAACCCGACTAACTACATCTCCAAAACCTATTCTAGTTGATGGGGAACTCGAGTTTGAAGTCAAAAGCATCCTGGATTCCAAGATCTCCAAATCTAAACTATTTTACCTGATTGACTGGAAAGGCTACGGTCCCCAAGAAAGATCCTGGGAACCTGCAGAATATGTCCACACGCCTCGTCTAATCAAAAGATTTCATCGAACATTTCCTAACAAGCCCAAACCCCCGGAGAAGCCCGGTTTGGGAGGGGCCTTGAGGGGGGGTGCTGTCATGATCTCTGCTTCCAAGGGATCAGGACTTGCCCGACTCCCTTGGAAGCAGACCCATAACCCCGGTTCCGAGTGCCAGCCAGTCCCAATTGGGACCTTTTGGACCCTGTCCTGGCGCCAGTGGCACCAGGCTCATAAAGATGCCCAGTCCCAGCGCTGGAAGCGCCGGGCTCATAATGCTTGGGTGGACTTACCTGCAGCAGACCATGCTGCTTACTTACCTGCCAGTTGAACCCCTGATCCTCTTCTGTTTGGGACTACTTTTCCTGTTGGGTGGGGCAGGAGCCACTCCCTAGGTTCAGAACACTGGAACTCTTCTGGAAAGCAGGAACTCTTTTCTTACCTAGGCGTGGCTGTGGAAGGAGACACCTAAGCACTACAGGAGGCTATTTAAACCACACCCGATGGATGAATCTTGCTTTGCGTTATTCTGCATTCTCTGCAGCAGAACGCTCATCGTGTCTTCTGCTTCTGATCCTGGGCCTAAGGGAACAAAGGCTTACCATCCTGGAATCCAGTCTTCAGCAGCACCTGTAAAGACAAAGAAAGAACAGGTTAGCACTACGGTCTTCAGTGGCAGCGCATCTCTTACCTGGTCCATCGGCTGTCACCAACGCCTCGCGCTGCATTCCGGCATCTGAAAGACAAAGGCTTACCTACTCTTCGCATGCTCCGGAGGTCTTCGCACTGCATTCCGGCATCTGAAAGACAAAAGCTTACCAGCTCTTCGCACGCTCCGGAGGCCTTCGGCGCTGCATCCCGCATCTGAAAGACAAAAGAAGGTGCGTTTAAAGACATTGGGCAACTTTATTACTCACGTGCCATTACTCCTTCCCACGCCGAATACAGTGGGTATTCCAGCACCCTTCAGCTTCTCTAAAGCTCCGAACTTGTACCTGCAAGATAAAAGGGACAGTTAGTGCGCATCGTGAAGCAGGCTACAAGCGCTTACTTACGTGCTTCCAGGCGCTTCTATTCCTCACGCGGGTTCGATCCTCAACTCTCATCAGCCCGCCATCCGCCATCGCCGGAACCCTGCAAAACAAGAGATATCATTACAAAAGACTTTTAAGACATTTGAAGTGCCCAGAATTTACCGTTCGTGCAGTTAACGACGGACAGCAGTCCTCTGAGGTCAAGAGGCCTGCACCCTTATCCAGTGAAGAAACTGGTTACGGCACCCTGCCCCGAGGCAGATGGAGAGCTCGGCGTTCACTTACCTAAGGTGAGGGCGTTAACCTTTGGGGTTCTACAGGAGAAGAGAAAGGGAAGAGGAGAGAGGCACCCAATAACCCCAGTTCATTAATCCCATATTTTCTATCTGCAGACATCTTACTCTTCGAGTCAGACATACAGTGCACAGAGGTCCAGCCCAAAGAGCCAACCGTGTGTTACACATCACCTTTGAAGATACG
Organism: Ambystoma mexicanum; assembly: GCF_040938575.1. Classification (NCBI taxonomy): domain Eukaryota; kingdom Metazoa; phylum Chordata; class Amphibia; order Caudata; family Ambystomatidae; genus Ambystoma; species Ambystoma mexicanum. Next base: position 1,339,993,377 of record NC_090921.1, on the reverse strand, counting down.
GCATTCACCCGGTCAAGACCGGCGCCTCTGCGGGAATCAGGTGAGCGTTACAGTGGGACAGCCATGGGAGCAGTATTTGCTCCCAGCATGGCAATCATATTCATGTCCGAATTTGAACTGACACATGTCCTTAACATGACCAATCCGTACCTTGATTCTGTTACCTTATGGTGCCGGTACATTGATGATATTATCTTCCTCTGGAAAAGGGACGACAACAACCTCATGCAATTTTTTCAATGGCTGAATCTACGCACCACAGAAATTCAATTCACCATCAACAAGAGCAATCAGAAGATGAACTTCCTGGACCTTACCATAACACTCAAAAATAACAAACTCGAATGTTCCATTTTCAAAAAGACCACAGACCGTATCACTGTCTTGCATCACAGCAGCCACCACCCCAAGAGCCTACGAGATAATCTCCCGTATGAACAGTTTTTGAGGATCCGCCGCAACTGCACCCAAATGGATGATTTTCAAAAACACTCTACTGACCTACAGCAAAAATGGACGTCAAGAGGATACCCCAAGAAACTCGTAAAAAACACCCACAAAAGAGAAAGATTCACACCTAGAGAGGCCCTCTTGACACCCAAAGTCCACATTGCCATCCCTGAGAACATTCTGACTTGTGTCACCACCTTCTGTCCCACCACTTCCAAACTGAAATCTCTCATCAAAAAATGTTGGCCTCTTGTTCAACTCAATCTTCCAGCTGAACCCAAACCACGCATGGCACTTAGGAGGTCCAAAAACCTCAAAGAACTGCTTACCAGTGCCAAAACCTACAAAATCCTGGTCCGCTCAACGCTTTGGGATATGAGAGAGACACCACCCCTGTGGTCAATGTACGGGGTGTAGACAAACCAAGAAACTGAATTTGTTTATGATTGAGGGAAAAGAGTGGAAAATCAGACACTTTTCCAACTGCAAATCCACCAAAGTCATCTATGTAATTCAATGCCCTTGCGGCCTACGTTATGTAGGTCAAACTTCAAGACCCGTTCATAAGCGTATCAGTGAACACAGATCGAGGATACGCTGTAAAACCCTTAGTGCTCCTCTGGTCCAGCATTTCAATGAACACCATCATGATCCAGATTCCTTCTCTTGGTGGGTGGTGGACAAAGTCCAGAATAAAACCAACATTGCCAACGCCCTGAATTTCAAAGAAGCATGGTGGATGCACAAACTTAAATCCACCACCACTGGCCTCAACGAGGCCCAACCGGGACCGTTCAACACCTAATTTTGTTCAGCAATCTTATACCCGAGTGCCCCTTGGATCTCCTCAGACCCACCAGACGTGTTACGCACCCCCTGCTGGTTCTGAGCACCCTCTACCCACAAGGGCCCCCACATACACATTACATGGTCTAGCACCACCTGCAATTTGATTATACCCTTAGGGTCTCCATCCCTGAACCTAATACTCAGCCACACGTCTTTTACTGCAACTTAGACCACCTTATAATATCAGGTTCACTTATGCACAATTGCAAAGCTCGCACGTGTGTAGTCTAGTATCCCATTAATAACGTAATTGCATACCAGGCGGTATAATAATCACAATGTTGTTTTCTATAGACACATGCTTGTATGTATCCTAAGTTGCTTCTGACTCATGCATTTGCATTCATATAATTATTCTACCATTCCAATCTCAATGCATTCATAGTTTACAAGGGGTCACTAGTCATAATGCTTTCAGTATATATGCATGCCAATTTGGGTCCTGACTGCATTTAGCAATGATGCAATTGCTGATCCCACTGTTTCACGCAGATCGTTTTGTATTGATACAATTTTTTGAAAACTTGTGCTCGACTCATGTATTTGCAATGATATAATTGCTGATCACTTTGTTTCACATAGAGTGTTTGACATGAGTGCATGGCACTTTTTAACCCTGCCCCCCTTTCTCAGGTCCTCGAGTATCTTCTGCATACACGGACTCTTTATCTAGTGCGGCTGATCTCCCCCATCCCCCCTTATCTCGTACTCCTAATCACTAGCACTGTCATGCTTTGTTTACTTGTGGCCCTCTTTACTTTGCACGGGCCAACGCAGATTCCATTTCCTATCTACAAGCCACTTCTGGCTGCTCACCCGGGCAGTGACATCTCCCCTGCCGACCCTCTTTCCGGATGCACTGACCTTGCGTGCTCCCCAAGGCAACACTGCATGCCAGGTCCCACGATCTACCCATACAGTCTTGCTCCCACGACCTCTTCCTACGGTCCCGTGGAGCTGCCACAGCAGCGAGACACTACTCTCCTGAGCCCGCGCAGTTTTGCTGTGAGACACTTTTTCCGACGCCGACGAAACACTACCTCCGTGCGCACGAGCAGTAGTGTCCCGGACGGCAGCGCACATAAGCAGCTCGTTTCCACAGAGTCAGCACAAGCGCAATTTCCAGATGCCGGTCCTGCTCCAGTTCGCCCCGACCTTTGCAGGTATGCCTCGTACCGTCCCCTGAATGCCGGATGGCATCCACATTTTTTTACACCTTTTTATAACGCTCCTGCTGGCTGTCAGTTTCCTCACCCATGTAAACTATTCTCTCCCATCCCTGTCTTGTCTCTATATTTTCCACCCAGGGCGAACCAGACGGAAAATATTTATGAGCCACCCAATTTAGATGACCTCACTTCTGGATCTCTTTGCTCCAGCCCTCCTCCAGTACTGGGCCCATCTCTCCAGTTATCTTCAGGTACTAGTCAGGTACTCTCTATACCCCCACCATGGGTACTGTTCTTGTATACTTTGCCTGTTTCATTCTGCCCCCATGGTCACCATATGACCAGAGTGTTCTCTCCCCCTCTCTTTATGCAGTCCAGATTCGTCACTATCTGAACCCAGCGGGACCTCGCACTGATTACCAGGGGTCCCTTGCATGATCGCCACGGGCCGCCCAACCAAACTCCGGCCGCTCTCATAACCAACGCCTACATTGGCATCTCTTCTGCCCTACTATGAAACTATGAATGGAGTGTTTATCTGGAACCATCTAGGACTTGTTCTTCATGTATTAGATACACCCTTTTTTTGACCCACTCCATCACCTTGCTGCTGTTTTAACACTGTTCTCTTATTCTTCTACCATTTTTAGTTTTTCTAAACACAGAGTTTCCTGACTTTTTTGGCCCCAGAAGAAGGCTTCCTTCTATTTCTGCCGAAACGTCAGCAGCACATAGACCCATAATCTTCATGGGCTGTATTTAGTGCTGCACTCTTACTCCTAACATCTTACCCAGACGTAGACCAAATGTGAGGTCAGACTTTAGCCGGGCATAGGAGACTCACTACCAACGTCTCCTCCATTTACACTTTCAACCTGTGTTTTCTGTACCTAATCGCATGGGATATTCTACTAACAAGCAAGTTGACTGTTAAAATGTATAAGTGGATGTTTTCCACCTTATTTCATCTGTAGATATGTTACACTAAATTTCCAACATAACTATGCATTTGTTTACCACAACGGTCATTATGTACTGTTATGTATATACACAAACTTAAATACTTTGCAAAAAAAGAAAAAGCATCAGCGAAAACTAATAAAAGCTGATACTTTCTTACAAGTTTGAGATATGTGTCTGTCAGCAGCAAGGATGTTGTTTTCAACAACTGTTGCCCCAGTTGCATGGGCACCCAAAATGGTTTAAAAACCAGTGTGCACTTGCTGTATTTTGTGCACTCCTTTGATTCATAGAGGGTAGGACAACCCCCTTGTTATAGCTTCTCCAGCCCTCCCCACTTTTGGGCAGCCTCTTTTTGTTTTACTTAAGACCATGGATGCCAGACCATTAGGTCCAGGGGCTCTAGAGTTCTTAAGTTTATTAATTATATCTAATATGCTTTTCTTAGAAAATGTTAATGGCCACGCTGCCATATTGATACTTATTGTTATTTCAGGGCGTTCATTGTACATTGTTTTAGAGATGTGAGCTATCCATTTATCATCCCCAGTTGAGTTCCACGGTTGCTGTTTGGTTGTTGTCCTAACTTTATTCAACACAGTCCAAACAGAGCTAGTGTCATTTTTGCTCAAAACACCCATTAAAAGGTGCCACTTGGAGTTTAGCTTTGCTGTCCTTCTGTGCTTACACCAGTTATGGTAGGTGCTGTCAAGTTTTTTTTTTAATTCTAAGATATTCATTAGGGTGAAGATTCTGCTTTTTTATTTTTCGAAGGTCCTTCCGATGGGCATGTTTTACTATCAGCAATTCTCCATCATATGATCTATCAAATGACTTCCCAGTGGCAACATTAGGGGTACCGTGTACCATGGCTACTTCAAATGTAGTACGTTTAATTAAAGGCATGGTCTAGTAAAAATTTTTATTGTCCCAACGGGTCGGCCATGTTTTTTTAAGCCTAAGTGGCTCGATTTTAGCAAACTTTCCTATGGACCTTACCCAAGTTTTCGTCCATTAAACGCATGCGAAAACAAGCACCAGGGAGCCGCCATTTTCTGATAATCCTATATTTTCCCCGATCGCCCTGGCTGACCTGCTTTTGCGGCACTAAATCAATTCCCCCGCCCCTGAGCCTGACATTATCAAAACATTCATATTCCCCGCCTCTCCCCGTGACGTTACTGTGCTGCGTAGGCAAACGCGCCCAGTCGTCTTCTGCGCGACTCCACACAGAACCCGGAAACCAACACAGATCAACTCACAACACAGCGCGCCACAATTCGGAATATGAAACTGTACTTTAAAATGAAACAACAACACGGTACATTTGGTAAAGTACATTTATTTGACATTAAATGTTTAGAGAATATTCAGCAATTGACATATGAACTCCGGAAGCCATTTATTTTCTTTTATCTGTATCCGCAATAACTGTTCCGTTTCATCTTGAGTCACGCGCTGTTCCTTTATGGTACACAGGGGGTTCATTTTCGTAAAAAGAACCACTTTGGAAGCACGGTGAACCGCAAGGCTGTTCCATCAACTAGGCACTAGTCCATCCTAAAGGTTGATATGTTGCTTCTAGCCACTAGTACAGCGTAAGGGCATGTGGGCCCTTGGCGATCGTCCCATAATATGGTGATCGTGCTCCAGTTGTTGACACGAAGCTGCAGGTGTCTGCTGAAGAATCCATCCGCCGGTGTCTCAAACAGATGGCAGTGGCAGTAAGGGATCAAATACCTGTTATGAAAACAAAAAAATGATAATTAGTCTCGCTAGCCGAACTTCATTAATATTACTCATTTTATTTATTACGGCCGATCAGAAACTATTTGCTTGCAAGGGTAGTTCAATGGAGTATGTTCGTCTCTAAAATCAATGCGAAAAGTAACAAGATAAATCGAGGCCAACACACAATGATAAACGACAGTCTACATGCGTGAGGAATGATATGATATATGATATGGCATTTGTAACGCGCCTATACTCAAGTGTTACTAGGCGTGACGAGGCAGGTGGGGAACAAGGGCAGACAGACAACGATCCTACTAGGCCAGGTGTCTTTCTGATCGCGCATGGGGATGGGCTGTACAAGGTTAGTTGAATACAAATTAAATAATAGGGCCAGCTGGTGGCAAGTGCAAGGTAAATGCCGGGAGAAGGGGCTGAAGGATACAGAGACAGTCCCGTAGTGCAGGGAAAAGTGGCTGGGCCAAGGAGCGAGATCGGTGAGACCAGTGGACCTGCATGCCCATGTGCCCACTACGAACAGTTTTACTTGCTTTTCCTAGCTCTTCATTCATTCATTTATTCATGCATCCATTCATTAAATCTTCATTCCGGTATAAAAGCGTGTAAAGATTTACTTACATTATATTTGAAATTTCCATTGTGTCTCTTCGTAATGCAGTCTGTAAAACGGACCGTGCTCTTGACAATGAGTTTTCGTATACTGACCTAAAACTGAAACTCGGTCTAGTTTCTGAATTTTCTGCCTTATCGTCTCTTACGTTATTGCGCACTCCCTTCAAATGTAGTTCTTTCGGCATGGTCCCTGTCTCAAGGTCAAAAAATAATAGACCCTTATACTTCCAGTGCGACTTGTGGGCCTCATCTGGCCGCTGTCCTTCGCATTCTTTATTTGCAACATCACATAGTATAGGCATCTATGAGAACTTGAAGTTTAGAATCCATCTATGAAGTGCGCCTCAATGTGCAAATGCGAACTGGCTTCTCTCCCAAATGCCACGGCCCACTTGGCTGGCGCCTTCTAAGTGCCCCAATTTTGTCCCCGTTGTCTGCGAGCTTTGCAGCCCAAATTGAGACATTTAATTTTTGGCGGAAGGTCAGGGAAAGTATAAAGTACCACAGGAGTTGAGTTAAAAGTGAGATTTATTGTTTGTTTGTTTGTTTTATTATTTGCAATACGCAAGCCTCCCCTCCGTTAACAGTGCGCAGCATTTACATTTACATGAGATGAGACATGAGAAAAATATATACATACACATATGTGAGGTGAATAGAGAGAATTCAAAGATGACACCCAGCTTGTTCGCCACCCATGATGGTGAAGGTAGGGGTTAGGTTTACAGGTACACTGTACAATAACATTTATTTACAAAAAGACAATCGTATTGCAATTATTTAAACCGGGATTTGTACTTCACAATCAGCTGTGCATCGGGTGGGCATGGCACAGTCGCAATGTTCGGTGGCAATTGATCACTGCTCTGCACAGAAACGTCCAAAATTCCATATCTGTGCTTCTCTAACACAGCAACAATAAGGCCTTTCACAAAGTCGAACTGCATTTCATCATAGACTGGTTTGATCACCCATTGCTTACTTCATTTTCAAAACACCTTAGTGTAGCGAGGCATCCTTACTTTACCCCTAGTCCTAGATTGTTCACGTCCGACATTGCTGTTATGGGCCAAGACCGCTAGTAGAGTGCGATGTTTCATGCCCCGAAAGCTCAAATGCAAGCGCTTTGGCCTGTACTTTAGGCACATATTGTGGAACACTTCCAAATCTCCTGTGTGACAGAATTCTGTCAGTCCTCTCAAATCTCTTGATAGAGTTTTGTCGAAATCAATCTTCTCAATGGCTTTGTGTGTCGGTGAAGATGGAATCAACCACTTCTTCTTCCGTGCCTCCTCTCGGGACAAAGGGCCATGTTCACATTGATGGAAATGTTCATTTGCTGTCCAGCGGTGAACGTTGGTACAGTGGTACATCAGTGACCGCCATTTTTGAAGTAGTATTTCCACTGACCCCTCACAAGTTTTTGAGCTCCACCAAAGATGGTTGGTGATAGAATGTGACCACTGCAAAATACTTTCAAAACCTTTTTTTTTCCCTGCAGCCAAGATTTTCTTATTGATTGATTTAGCAAGATGCCATACGTCAAATTGATGTTTAATATGTGGGAACTGCTCTCTCATTGTCTTGGCAATTGAAACGTGTCTATCCGTGGCTATGAGGTCGATGTGCATCCCCCTCGATTGTAGATATTCCACTGATTTAATAAAACCTAGTTTCTCCATGGCCACTGACGATGTACATTGTGTTACCTGCACGACCACCGAACTCACAATTTTCTTACTATCCATGTCCTGAAAGTGGTAGGTGCAGTACTTGGCAGAAAATCCAGGGCTGTCGCACTGTCCATCGCCGGCTAGCCTGAATCGTTTGCCTTCGAATGTACTTGCTAGAGACAATTGTTCAATTTTCCAAGCATCACTAATGGCCGGAAACAGATAATCACGTTGGTATGTGTAGTACAGCGCTTTAGAAATGAAATGGAGTCCCACAAACTGAAAGAAAGCCTCTAACTTTCTAAAACTGGAGCCACTAAAAAGTGATGCAGCTGCACACAGTAGATTGCCTGCTGGCATTTTCCCCAGCATTGGTTGTGCAGACCATGAGAACCTATGATTTAATCTACAGGCGGCATTTATTTTGACGTTACTGCCTTTTATTTGACGAGTCACATTAATCAATGGCTTCCCACATACTTTCCATCTAATGGAATGCACACATTTCAGCATACTTATAATTTCCATCAAACAACTGTCGAATACAATGTATTTGCTCTCTTTCATTAGACTGTCATCCTGCGTCAACGTTGTTTCGGCCTTTGACGTTGTGGAGATTTCAACACATTGGCCCTCATTCCGAGTTAGGACTACACCATGGAGTAAATAGCTCCATGGTTGGCAACCATGGAGCTATTTACTCCATGGAATATCGGCATGGTGAATGGAGTAATTTCCGGTCCATTCCAAGGTTGGATGGACCGGTAATTCCCCATTCACCATAGCCCTTCCCCACCCCCATTTCTGCCACCATAGGGCTCAATGGGAATGGGGAAGGAGGTAATTACGGCACCGTAAATTACGGTGCTGTAATTTACTCCAAGGTCACTTTGCGGGTCCCGTAATTTACTCCTGCTAAAAGCAGGAGGTAAAGAGGGACCCGCAAAGGGAACTCGGAATACGGAGGTAAGGGATTACCGCCATCGGTGCCCTTACAGGCGCCGGTAATCCCTTACCTCCAACCTCGGAATGACCCCCATTGGAAAGTAATATCGCTGAGATCAAGTTCTGATGCGTCTATGGATGCTGCGGCTGGTTCATTCACTGTCATTTCAACATCTATTACTTCAACATTGATGGGAGAACACAACAATGTGGACAGGTTTTTTGGTGGCAAATTTTTGGCGGGTGTAGATTGTGTAAATTGATCTGCAACTACTTCAGGGCTATCTTCAATACATTCAATAACATCTTCTTGTGGTGGTGCGGTCGCACTGTAGCTATGGTCCAATGCAACTTTGCTGTAGTCTCCAAACACAATTAATTCATGTTCTGGCCATTGGACATGAGCATCTCGAGCCTGAACACGCCTCGCCTCAATTAATAGTTCCTCCATAGTGTGCACGGTCTGGCAAGCCAAATCTCTCATTCGCTTCACTGTCTGTGTGTGTATAGTTCTGACACCCACGGGTAACTGGAGGAGAGATTGGAAAAGGGATGTTCAGTTTAAACACAAGATGGAGTGTAGTAGAATTGACTGGAAAAATACATAAAATAGTCCCCAGCACAAACATTTTTTTAAAGTTATGAACTGTTTGTAACTAACCTTTTTTTGTTTTTTTTCTTTGCAACTTTTTTGACTCGACCTTCAACATCTGCAAGCTGTAGCTCCGTTTCGTTTCCGCATGTCCTCCCTTCCTCTTGCGCTGCAAGGACTATATTTTCTGTATCCGCATAGACAGCACAGAATGAGGCTCCATCGTCTCCCTGAAACATAGTACTTTCATTACTATGTATCAAAATATTGTTAGCATAAAAAACACGTGAGGACGAACACACAGGTACATCTCAATAGCCAAATACGATTTAAACATTGTGTGCAACAATCAAAGGACAAGTATTCGACCAGTGATGATCTATTTTGATGGAACTGTCAGTATCCATACCTCTGGCTCTGCATGGACTGCCATGAATGGTTTTATTGGAGAGGAGGCTTCCGCATCTCCCTGAAACACAGTACTTGCATTAGTATGCTTTTCAGTATTGGAAACACAACACACACTTGGGGTCGACGGCACAGGTACATATAAAGAGATAACCGCAAATGATGCATTGTCCAAAAGAATCAAGGAAAATCCAAATATGATCACATTTCATCGACTTATTTCAACGATTCCTTTACATCTGCATCATCTAAATGAGATGTTGTGATTGTGGTGGAAGCTCCGTCGTCTCCCTGAAACACAGTACTTGGATTAGTATGGTTTTCAATATTGGAAACATAACACACACTTGGGGTCGAACGCACAGGTACATATAAAGAGATAACCGCGAAAGATGCATTGTCCAAAAGAATCAAGGAAAATCCAAATATGATCACATTTCATCGACTTATTTCAACGATTCCTTTACATCTGCATCATCTAAATGAGATGTTGTGATTGTGGTGGAAGCTCCGTCGTCTCCCTGAAACACAGCACTTGCGTTAATAGGGAAGAAAGTATAGCAAATGGAATCACGTTATATGATCACGCATGATGGAACTGTCATTATCCATACCTCGTGCTGCTGAAGAATATCTATGGATGTTGCAAATGTAGTGCGCACTTCCGAAAGCTGTTGCGCCGATTCGTATACTTGAATGTCAGGCTCTGCATCAAGTGCAGGGGTTGACGCTCCATCAACTGCCTGAAACATAGTACTTGCATTAGTGAGGATTACAATTGTGAAAACATAACACACACCTGGGGTCGACAGCACAGGTACATATCAACGGCTAACCAAGAATGAAACATTGTGTAGAACAATCAAATGACAAGAATTCCAGCTCTGATGATGACGCTCGGTGGAGCTGTCAGTATCCATACCTCCTGATGTTGAAAAACATCTAGAAATGTTGTAGATGTGGCGGACGCTTCAGCATCTCCCTGAAAGACAGTACTTGCATTAGTATGGATAACACTAATTATAACTGAAAACAAACACCAGTGGACGATAACTAAGGTGTATATTAATTGGAAAGCAGTAACCAAACATTCGGTAAAATAATTACACGATAGAATAAAACTATTACTTGACATGCATAAAACAAGTATGTAGCGGATTAGCCCAGTAAGATTACCTGATACGCGCTAGAAGTGGTTGATAACTGCGACCACGTCAAGGATGTAGAATGTTCTTGCTTCAGATTCAAGGGATAGTCAAGAAGTTGTAAAGGTCAATTAATGATTGATAATGAAATGCCAATATTAAAAATAGCCATGTAAGCCGACAGAATACTTGAAAAATGCTCAATACATCACAGTTCCCTGTCCCCATATATATATATATACATTGCGTTTGTGGGTTATGAAATCGAAAAAGAATATATTGATAAATGTCATTATTCAAAAAACTATACACTCATATCAATATCGAAATTATTACAAGGGATAGAACACCTACAATATCTATTAATCCATTCGGCTACACACTACCGCAAGGCCTAAAGCTAAATCCGGACACTTGACTCACCAGTGGCGGAATGTGGACGAATAGAGTGGGAATAGCGTTTTCGCGCAATTTCGTGTCGTTCGCCATTTATTCTTCTTTGTTACCCAAGAAGTTGTGTACATGTCCAAGGAAAAGTGCCGGCTGCAGATGCGGTATCGATCACCCCTCTTGTCCTCTAAGACTTGTTGGACTCTACTTTCCAGCTCATCCAGTGGGTATCCCCAATGTCTGACCCATTCTCTTATTCGATCAACAGTTTTCGGGAATACATGCATTGTAGTTCCTTCAGATTTCGCATGGGCAACCGCTAATCGAACAGGCAGGCATTGTTGATAAATCTGAAAAGTAAATATCGACATTATTATACAATCTTCAAGAGTAAAGATTTGATACAAAAGTAAATGAATCATACAATGATCAATGCAAGGTTTGTTTTGGTCGCAGGAACTATACCAGTTCATTATGTGCTGCTTAGTATTTGCATAAGTTGCAGAAATGTATAATTGATGTGACTGAAATCTGAACATGTGACTCGTCCCTTGGATGTTCTGTCTTGCACGAGAAGGAAACATGCTAACATTATTGACTGGACCCCCGAAGGATGCAATTCAATCACAATAGTCACAGATGGAAATAAATAGATCTATTGATAGCATAGCAATGGAAACTCAAGTCAATACCAATGAGACCAATGAACATAGCACTATTGTGTACTCTACTCGAAAATAGATAGAAATTTAAAAATCTGCGAAATATAACCAGGATACATGGCCTTACCTTGACCAACAAACAGTTGGATTCAGCAAGCAGAGCAGTATGTTGCGGGAGAATAGGTGGATGGCCACAGGTAGCGCACTGATGGGTATGCTCGAAGCGGTCACAGAAGTTCACGGATAGCACGACGACGAGCAGATTAGCATAGATCTCAGTGGTTCCCAGGTAGCACGTTCAAGAGTTGACTTGCAAAGCACAAAGGTGTCCTCATGAGACATATCGATTGGTTTTTAAAGTATTAGAAACTGGGGTGTGTTTGTGAATGAATGACGTATGCATGTTGTGGTATTAGGGGGGCGGCCTGCCTCAGGGGAGGCCTGCCTGGAGACACGGGGTCTGAGGAGGCCATGTGACCGATGGCCCCTTGGCGTGGGACACCTTTTGAAGTGTACATGCAGTTTGGCACCTTGGCCTTTCGCGCCCCCCCATGCCAGCGCTCATCCCCGGGTGTGAACCGCCTTTGATAGAGGGGGGTGGGATGGGTGGCCCTGGGGCGTGCAGATAAGGCACAGGAAGACTGCTGAATGGAGACACACTTATGTGGATTGCAGGGGGGCGGCCTGCCTCAGGGGAGGCCTGCCTGGAGACACGGGGTCTGAGGAGGCCATGTGACCGATGGCCCCTTGGCGTGGGACACCTTTTGAAGTGTACATGTAGTTTGGCACCTTGGCCGTTTGCGCCCATCACAGCCCCCCATGCCAGCGCGCATCCACCGGCGCGAACCGCCTTTATATCAATATACAGTATATCGCCTTTATATCAATGATAGTATATCGTTGCTTATCAATAACAAATGCCACATACCGGAGATTCTTGTGAGCACAGACCCACACTTCAACCGGTGTATTATAGTGGTCAAGACCCTAAGGCCTGTATAATCCAATGGTAATTGTTAGTATAGATATATGTGTGACTTTTATAGAGACATAACCTACTGAAAGACTTTGAACAAGTGTTATTTAGTGCATGCATTATCGAGAATATGTTATGTTAGCTTAGATAGATAATGGCCACCCTGCTTCTGTCACGACCGCTGGGCGCTGGCGGCTGTGGAAGAGGTGGAAGCTGGGCCGCCATTAAATTGTGCCGTCACGTTTTTTCCCTGACAGCACTAACGTTCTAGTCTTTTTCAACATGGCCGCCGCCTACGTGTATTTACTTCCATACTCTAGGCAGCTCGGCGCATTGCAACTTCAGATTTCTCTCTGTTGCTCTCGCTCCTCTATAGTTTTTTCCTTGGCGGTGCCCCGCCCGTGCTGTTCTGTTTCTTCCAAGCCCTTGCTCTCTTTCCCCTTTGCTCACTTCCTCCTCCCAGTCTTTCCAGTTTTCCCTCCCCCGATTGTTTTCACCGGTCCGTTCCTTTTCCTTGCTGTCACTCGCTCTGCTCCATTCTCTACGGAGCTTGCCTCTTGTTACACTCTCATACTCACCTTGCCTAGGATCGCCTGATTGTGCTTCACCGAGTATTTCCTGTTTCTGGTTTCCTGCTTGGTCAAGTACTCCGGAGGAGTTTTTACGCCGTTTGGCTTTTCCCCTCACTCCGTTGTTAGTCCGTCGCGGAGGGGGGTCACCGTGCCTCCTGTGTGGAGCCGCGGTGGCTTCCTTTCAAGGCCGACCTTACCTGCTACAGAAGAAAAGGCTTCCTGCTCTGCACGCCAGAAGAAAGAAGTTAAATTACTCTTCAAGCTCAAGTGAGGAAGAAAGGGAACAGGGGAACGAGTTGAGTTCTACTGATGAGGAAGACATTACCGATCAACCTGATAAAGTGGTGAGTCCGCCAGCCCAGTGTGATAGCTTGCAACGCCAAAGTATTGAGATGGCAACCCCACAACAACTCCAGGAACTAGTCGCAGCAGTACAGAGTTTGAGTCAGGAGGTTCAGACTTTGAAAACAGACAATGCCGCCCTTCAACAAAGGGTTGCTGCTCGAGAACAGCTCACAGCTGATCTCCCCCCCTACCCTTGGTATCAGGCAAATTTGATGGCACCAAGAGGAAAGTAAAGGAATTCCTTGATGCTTGTAATATTCACTTTGCTTTCCGAAGAGGCCTATGACGGGTAATGCCTTAGCATGGGCCACTCCTTTGGTATCTCAATCTGACCCGGTGTTACAGGATTATACAGCCTTCAAGGACCTTCTCAAACAGACTTTCCTCCATACGGAAACAGCCTTTGTAGCCAGCGAAGACCTCCTTGGCGTGCGTCAAGGGAATTCAGACCTACTTTCCTATCTGTCCTCTTTCAAAAGAATAGCAGCTGAGGCTGGTTGGCAGGAAGAAGCACAGTATACCATATTCCGGAGGGGTTTGCGGGAGGACTTAAAGGACGAACTAGCCAGAATTCCCCGCCCAGATTCTTTCTCCGATCTCATCAAGGCGGTAATAAGGATCGATTATCGCATGACCGAAAGAAAGAACGAGAAGAAGAAGACTCGTCCTCCCGAATCTTTTCTTGAAACCCACACTTCGACCTCCTCACCTGTTACTCGCCCACCTTCCAGAGACGAACCGATGCACATTGGTACTACCCGAGCTCCTTTGACAGCGGAAGAAAAGAAGAGAAGGCGAGAAGGCAGTCTGTGTCTCTATTGTGGCTCAGCCAATCACCTTCTCAGAGACTGTCCTGACGTACCCCGAGAAGGCCGGGAAACGAGCGCCCTCGGTAGTCGGTGGGACAGACTATCGAGGGGCGTCAGTTGGTTCCTATGCTACGCTTTCAGTGACCCCTGCCAAGACCTCCGAAGACCATCGATTGATGGTAATTGACGTCCAACTCCAGTTCAGAGGACAGGAGATAGAGACACAAGCCTTGCTTGACTGTGGAGCTGCCGGAAATTTCCTAGACACCTTGTGGGCAGACAAGGTGGGTCTTCTCCGAGTTCCAAAGAAGGAAGACCAGAAGGTAGAAGGGGTAGATGGTACTCCTTTATGCTCCGGGCTCATTACCCACACCACCGAGGAAGTACAAGTATCTATCCAACAACATTCTGAGTCTTTGAAGTTCGATATCATTAGGGCTGCCCATTTCCCTGTTATATTGGGGATTGGTTGGCTCCGCAAACACAACCCAACAATAAATTGGACAGACAACTGTCATGATCCCTGCTTCCAAGGGGTCAGGACTTGCCTCACATCCTTGGAAGCAGGCCCATAACCTTGATCCTGGGTACCAGCCAGTCCCTATCGGGACCTTTTGGACCTTGTCCTGGCGCCAGTGGCACCAGGCTCATAAAGATGACCGGTCCCGGCGCTGGAAGCGCCGGGCTCATAATGCTTAAGAGTGCTTGGGTGGACCTACCTGCAGCAGACCATGCTGCTTACTTACCAGCTCGATGGTCTTCTGATCCTTCTCTGCCTGGAACTACTTTTCCTGTCTGGGTGGGGCAGGAGCCACTCCCTGGAATCAGAACACAGGAACTCTTTTCTTACCTGGGCGAGGCTGTGGAAGAAGACGCCTAAGCACTACAGAAGGCTATTTAAACCACACCCGATTGATGAAACGTGCTTCGCGTTATTCTGCATCTGCAGCAGGACGCTGACCGTGTCAGCTCCAGTCTTCCTGAGATTCTTCAGCTCCAGTTCCTGTGAAAACGAATTCCTTACCTGCTAGAGATCCGATCCTCAGCTGCACCTGCCAAGACAAAACAACAGGTTAGCAGAATTCAATTCGAGAGCAGCGCTCTTACTTACCAAATACGGCGGCATCTTTCAAAGCCTTCCGCCGCTTTCTTCGGCTCCCCATCGACATCTGCAAAGAAAAGGACTTGATTAAGCATTGCATTCTTGAATTGCTTACCTGCGCTCCGCACGATCTGAACTTCAAGAAGCGCTGCATGCCGGCTTCTGCAAAACAAAGGGAGACATTTTAAGGCGCATCCTAAACCAACCATAAACTTTCTACTTACGCGCTCGCACGTTCGCCGGCATCCATCTAGCAACGCTCTCTGCATCCACGATCTGCAAGGACAAAAGAGACATTAAGGCGTGCTTTTGAAACAAACAGCAGTCATTTTACTTACGTGCACCGCGCTTCATCTTCTTCGTACATACGCGCTTGTACGATCCTGGGCACTTATTCATCAGCGTCCATTGCACCTAAACCTGCAGGACAAAGAGAGACATTAGAAAGGGTGACAGCAACCGGTCATCTTTCCTACTCACCTGCTCGCCGCATCATTCCTCTACAATTTCAATCTTGACACCCTGAGACTGAGCAAGGGACTAAATTAAGGGTGCTCCAATAACTATCAAGAAACCGCTCGTGCGGTAAACGGCGGTATCTTCCAGCATCAACCTCTGCAATCAAGAGGATTGTCAGTGTACCAGTGAAGTAACTGGTACTTGCGCCCCTGCAAAGACGCAGGATGGAGAGCCCGGCCTTAATATATCTAAGGTGAGCAAGCCACGCCCTTGGTTCGAATAAGAGGACTGAGGAAGGAGAAGTTCAGTCAATCCAGTTCCTAAATCCTTGTTCTTCCGTCTGCAGACACCTCACTCTACACGTCCGGTACATCGTGAGAAGGGGACCAGCCCTAGGAGAAGGCCGAGATCTACGAGTCACACTAGAAGACACGGCGACAGCTCAGTCCAGCCCAGCGCCTCCGTGGAAATCAGGTGAGCGTTACAGAACGCGAAGCCCACCACAAATCCTCCACCCAGGCGCAATGGAAACCTCAGATACTGACCAACTAGCCCAGTTGCTAGGGGAATTAAGAGCAGAAGTACTAGCAGCGCGCCAGGAAACGAACGCCCTAAGGAGGGAGCTAATTGTGTCCAAAGAGCGCACAGATGATCTTGCTAGACAGTTGTTACAAACGCAGGCGGGGCAAACACCGCTGCCGACCCCAGGGGGGGTAATATCCCAGCGACCTCCACTAATCCTGTACAAATTAATCTACCTGGAAATGTGCCTTTGGCTCCACCCGAACGCTTCTCAGGCGATCCCAAAAGGTTTGCAGTGTTCATCAATCAATGTCGTCTGCACTTCCTGTGTAGGCCAGCTGCATTTCCCACTGATCAGGCCAAAGTGGCCTTCGTACTTTCATATCTAAGTGGCAGTGGACTGGTCAATTCCCCTGGTAACCCAGGATGACCCGATTCTTCGTAATTTTCAGGCCTTCCAGTCCAGTATGGAAAGACTATTTGCCAGACACTCTCAGGGACAGGCCTTAGATAACAAACTCCTCTCTTTACGACAAGGTAATCAGGATCTTCTGGCATATATTGCATCATTTAACAGACTGGTAGTTGAAGCCAGATGGCCCGAGGATAAAAGGATTACGCTGTTTTATAGGGGGTTGCGTGGAGAACTCAAAGATGTCCTGGCCCAAGTAGTAAATCCTCCGCAAGATTGTTCTGAATATATTGACCTGGTGGTTCAACTGGATCACAGGTTACAGAATAGGAAGGCTGATCGCTCCAGATTCGAAGCTCGGGTTTTTTCAAGACCACAGAGTTCCGCCAAAGGAGTCGATACCGTAGAACCCATGCAAATAGGAGTCGTGAAAGGGCCATTAACACAAAAGGAACGAGAAAGAAGAAGACAGCTGCAATTGTGCCTCTATTGTGGGAATTCAGGACATTTTCTTCGTGAATGCCCGGTGAAACCTGCTAAGAAGACCGTGGGAGCTTCCGACAAAAGCATCGAAAAGCCAGAATCGGGAAACGACCTCGCCCGACAAGTGTAGAGGTCCGCTTGCCGAGCGTTAAAACCAGTTCTTTGACCTCGCATTTCATCGTGCCCATGGTCCTAATAAGCCCCGAGGAGCCAGATCGTTTGCATGCCATCAAGGCATACATTGACAGTGGAGCAATCGGCAATTATGTGGATCGCGAGATGGCATCCAGGATGAATCTACCTCTCTGTCCTAAAATGGTTAAAGACGTTATTACCACAGTGGATGGTACGGAAATAGCTTCCGGACCAGTTACCCATATCACCGAGGGAGTGACGTTAGTAAGCCAAAATGGACATCGTGAGGAGATCGTGTTTGATGTGATCAAGGCCCCTCAGTTTCAAATTATCCTGGGGATCCCTTGGTTAGAAAAACACAATCCTCAAATTGATTGGCGAGCAAAGACGATTCAGTTTCCGGAATGTGCCTCCACTTGTTATCTGAAGTCCGACATTAAACTGGCAGCAATTACATCCGAGGGTCCCCAACTGCCTCCTGAATATCTAGAGTTCCAAGATGTCTTCCAGAAAGAACAAGCCAACTCCCTACCCCCGCACAGGTCATACGACTGTCAGATAGACCTGGTACCTGGGTCCACTCCTCCATGTAGTAGGATCTATGCTCTCACCGAACCAGAAAATCTCCACCTTAGGCAGTATTTGGACCAATACCTGGCCAATGGATTTATTCGTCCTTCTAAGTCTCCAGCCTCTTCAGCTCTGTTCTTCGTTCCGAAAAAGGAAGGGGATCTCAGAACATGTATCGATTATCGCGCCCTGAATCAGATTACAGTCAAGAACAGATATCCTTTGCCATTGATCCCTGAACTTCTAGACCAAGTCAAGAATGCTCGCATTTATACGAAGTTGGATCTCAGAGGAGCTTACCACTTGGTCCGAATAAAAGAGGGCGACGAATGGAAGACGGCCTTCCGCACCAAGTATGGATTATTTGAGTATCAAGTAATGCCCTTTGGACTATGTAACGCCCCGGCCGCCTTCCAGTACTTCATGAATGACGTCCTCAGAGAACTAATTGACGTGTGTACAGTTGTCTACATCGACGATATCCTTATATATTCGTCCTCTGAGGCCGATCACCGGATACACGTCAGGGCAGTTCTTGAGAGGCTTCGCCAACATAAACTCTTTGCCATGCTTGAGAAGTGCGTTTTCCATGTCACCGAGGTCGAATTTCTGGGATTCATTCTGTCACCAAATGGAGTCCACATGGATTCAAGAAAGGTAGACGCTATCATTAAGTGGCCATCACCAACGTCGGTGAAAGGAGTCCAAAGCATGTTGGGTTTCGCCAATTTCTACCGTAGATTCATTCCAAAATTCTCCCGAATAGTCCAGCCCATTACTGCCCTTCTAAGGAAAAACAAACGCTTTGTGTGGTCTACCGAGGCGGAGCAAGCCTTCCAAGAGTTAAAAGCCAAGTTTATCTCCGCTCCTGTTTTGAGACATCCCCGCCCAGAGCTTCCTTACATCGTAGAAACCGACGCCTCCAGTCTTGCGATGGGTGCAGTCCTATCGCAAAGAGATCCAGAAACAAACCAGTTACACCCCGTGGCATTTTGGTCCCGCAAATTCTCGGCTCCTGAAATCAACTACACCATTACCGATAAGGAACTTCTGGCTATTAAGTCCGCCTTCAAGGCCTGGCGACACTATCTTCTGGGTGCCAGACACACAGTCACAGTGATTACAGACCATCGCAACTTACAATACCTAAAGACAGCTAAAGCTCAATCCTCTAGACAACTCCGCTGGGCACTATTTTTTGCCGAGTTTGACTTCGTCATTACCTACCGACCAGGCAACAAGAACGGTAAAGCTGATGCCCTTTCCCGGATGGGAGTGGAAGAGCACATGGTCAATCCTGAGCCCGTACCTATCATTCCCGAACAAAGAATCCTAGGTCTAATCGGCACACAATCCATCGAAGAAGTTGAAGCCAAAGTTAAACAACTTATAACTCCAGCAGACATACAGAATTGGCATCTTCAGGGAAAAGACTTCACGGTGAAGAACAACCTATTGTACTTCCAAGAACGGTTATATCTACCCTGTGCTAGTTTACAGAATCAAGTCATCTCTTGTTATCACGACTCCCTAATGGAGGGACACCCCGGTATGGCCAAGACCTCGGAAAAGATCAAGCGTCACTTCTGGTGGCCGTCTTGGAGAAAGGATATCAGAGACTTTGTAATGTCCTGTGGAGTGTGCGCTCAAAATAAAAGTCAAAAGGAGAAACCAGCAGGCCTCTTACGGCCACTTGACATCCCACCTCGTCCCTGGCATACTCTCTGCATGGATTTCATCACCGACTTGCCTTCATGTTCCGGATATAATACGATCTTAGTAATCGTGGACCTATTCTCCAAGATGGCGCACTTCATCCCACTGAAAGGTCTACCGTCAGCAGCAATCCTGGCCCGGGAGTTTCTCGAAAACATCGTTCGGTTGCACGGTTTTCCTTCAGTTTTAATCTCGGATAGAGGAAGTCAATTTGTCTCCCACTTTTGGCAGAGTTGCTGTCGGTTGGCTCAAATTGATGTAAGGCTTTCAACCAGTCACCACCCCCAAACCGACGGACAGACCGAGAGGACCAATCAAACTTTGGAACAGTACTTACGCTGCATGCTGCAACAAACAGAAAGAACTTGGAAAGACATCCTTTGGATAGCCGAGTACGCTTACAATAATTCAGTCCACTCTGGAACCAGAAAAACCCCGTTTTTTCTTTTATATGGTAGCCATCCTCGAACCTCTAATCTGGACCACCTCAGGATCTAGGGACACCAGCAGTAGACCACCTGCATTCTGCAATCACCCAAGCCTTTAAGGAAGCCACTTCTCATCTGCAAAGGGCTAAGGAACAATACAAGAAAGGAGCAGACCAACATCGGAAGGAGGCCCCTCAATATCAAGTAGGAGATCAAGTCTGGTTATCCACCAAACATTTACCCCTAAAAGGACCGCGCACCTTCAACCCAAGATACCTGGGACCCTACTCAATCACTACCATAATAAACCCAGTGGCAGTCAAGTTGGACTTGCCCCCTCATATGAAAATGCACCCAGTCTTCCATGTCTCGCTACTAAAACCTGTTCAGCCAGAGACCCGATTGACTAAATCTCCAGAACCTATCCTAGTTGATGGAGTACTCGAGTTTGAAATCAAAAACATCTTAGATTCCAAAATCTCCAAATCAAGGCTATACTACCTGATTGACTGGAAAGGTTATGGCCCCCAAGAAAGGTCTTGGGAACCTGCAGAACATGTCCACGCACCTCGTTTAGTCAAGAAATTTCATCGAACATTTCCTAACAAACCAAGACCCCCGGAGAAGTCAAGCTTGGGAGGGGCCTTGAGGGGGGGTGCTGTCATGATCCCTGCTTCCAAGGGGTCAGGACTTGCCTCACATCCTTGGAAGCAGGCCCATAACCTTGATCCTGGGTACCAGCCAGTCCCTATCGGGACCTTTTGGACCTTGTCCTGGCGCCAGTGGCACCAGGCTCATAAAGATGACCGGTCCCGGCGCTGGAAGATCATAATGCTTAAGAGTGCTTGGGTGGACCTACCTGCAGCAGACCATGCTGCTTACTTACCAGCTCGATGGTCTTCTGATCCTTCTCTGCCTGGAACTACTTTTCCTGTCTGGGTGGGGCAGGAGCCACTCCCTGGAATCAGAACACAGGAACTCTTTTCTTACCTGGGCGAGGCTGTGGAAGAAGACACCTAAGCACTACAGAAGGCTATTTAAACCACACCCGATTGATGAAACGTGCTTCGCGTTATTCTGCATCTGCAGCAGGACGCTCACTGTGTCAGCTCCAGTCTTCCTGAGATTCTTCAGCTCCAGTTCCTGTGAAAACGAATTCCTTACCTGCTAGAGATCCGATCCTCAGCTGCACCTGCCAAGACAAAACAACAGGTTAGCAGAATTCAATTCGAGAGCAGCGCTCTTACTTACCAAATACGGCGGCATCTTCCAAAGCCTTCCGCCGCTTTCTTCGGCTCCCCATCGACATCTGCAAAGAAAAGGACTTGATTAAGCATTGCATTCTTGAATTGCTTACCTGCGCTCCGCACGTTCTGAACTTCAAGAAGCGCTGCATGCCGGCATCTGCAAAACAAAGGGAGACATTTTAAGGCGCATTCTAAACCAACCATAAACTTTCTACTTACGCGCTCGCACGTTCGCCGGCATCCATCTAGCAACGCTCTCTGCATCCACGATCTGCAAGGACAAAAGAGACATTAAGGCGTGCTTTTGAAACAAACAGCAGTCATTTTACTTACGTGCACCGCGCTTCATCTTCTTCGTACATACGCGCTTGCACGATCCTGGGCACTTATTCATCAGCGTCCATTGCACCTAAACCTGCAGGACAAAGAGAGACATTAGAAAGGGTGACAGCAACCGGTCATCTTTCCTACTCACCTGCTCGCCGCATCATTCCTCTACAATTTCAATCTTGACACCCTGAGACTGAGCAAGGGACTAAATTAAGGGTGCTCCAATAACTAACAAGAAACCGCTCCTGCGGTAAACGGCGGTATCTTCCAGCATCAACCTCTGCAATCAAGAGGATTGTCAGTGAACCAGTGAAGTAACTGGTACTTGCGCCCCTGCAAAGACGCAGGATAGAGAGCCTGGCCTTAATATATCTAAGGTGAGCAAGCCACGCCCTTGGTTCGAATAAGAGGACTGAGGAAGGAGAAGTTCAGTCAATCCAGTTCCTAAATCCTTGTTCTTCCGTCTGCAGACACCTCACTCTACACGTCCGGTACATCGTGAGAAGGGGACCAGCCCTAGGAGAAGGCCGAGATCTACGAGTCACACTAGAAGACACGGCGACAGCTCAGTCCAGCCCAGCGCCTCCGTGTAAATCAGGTGAGCGTTACAACAACCTGCTGAGTTTTCACTCTTCCTTTTGTCAAGATAGGTGTTTGCCGGGACCGATGTTTGAGAAAGTCAAGACGATATGTGCTACTGAGAGTAGCTCCATCCACAATATACCCAGGATATTCGAGGAATTTGCTGATATTTTTAAGGAACAACAACCTTCGGTACTCCCCCCTCATCGGCCGGAAGATTGTAATATTGACCTCATACCTCAGGCCTTGGTTCCTTTTGGAAGAATGTACCCCCTTTCTATGGCTGAAAAGGCAGTTCTCCGGAGCTACTTGTATGACAATCTTGCAAACGGATTGATCCGACCATCAAGATCCCCAGCAGGTGCTTCCTTATTTTTCATACCCAAGAGAGACTCTAAGGAGTTGAGACCTTGTATTGATTACAGGGGTCTAAATCAAGTCACGATCAAGGACAGATACCCGATGCCTATAATCTCGGAGATACTTGAAGCCGTTCAGGGATCGGTATTGTTTACTAAGCTCGATCTTCAGAACGCATACCATTTGCTTCGGGTGAAATCCGGTGATGAATGGAAAACTGCTTTCCGAACTCCCTACGGGCTTTTTGAGTAGCGAGTGATGCCATTTGGACTGGTAAATGCTCCCTCTATATTCCAGAGGTTTATGGATCGCATATTTTCCGATCTGTTGAGGATCAACACAGTTGTATACCTTGATGATATCCTGATATTTTCCCGGAAGAAGGAAGAGCATTCTTCCCAGGTATTGGAGGTGTTACACCGACTCCGATTACATCACCTATTGGTCAAACCAGAGAAATGTGCTTTCGCTCAATCATCCATGCCTTACTTGGGTTTTATACTCTCTGAAGAGGGGATAACCATGGATCCCGAGAAGGTTGAAGCCATTCTCTCATGGCCATCTCCTTCATCTGTCAAGGACATCCAGAGGTTTTTAGGTCTGGCAAACTTTTACCGGAAATTCATCCCGGGGTTTTCGAGGCTCACCTTGCCCATCACTTCTCTACTTAAGAAATCCTCTAAACCCTTTCTTTGGAATAAAGAGGCTGAAGACAGTTTTGCCAGTCTCAAAGGAAGATTCTGCACGGCTCCTATTCTTCGGCAACCAGACCAACTGAAACCTTTCATTATGGAGACCGACGCTTCTGCTTCTGCAGTAGGGGCCGTTCTTCTCCAAATCAACCGCGGCATGGAACATCCAATAGCCTATTTTTCTAAGACCTTGACAAACAGTCAACAAAATTATTCTGTCATCGAGAAAGAGCTACTGGCTATGAAATTGGCTTGTCTGGAATGGAGACACTTACTTCAAGGAAGTATGCACCCATTTCAGATACGTACCGATCACAAAAATCTGCAGATTTTGAGGCAACAGGAATGCTACAACACCCGACAAGCCAGGTGGGCACACTTTTTTGCTCAGTTTCATTTCACCATCACGTATATTCCGGGCTCTTAAAACCAAGTCGCTGACGCGTTGTCTCGAAGAAACGAAGTCAACAAGCCATATCAGAAAGAACTCATGTTTCCCCGTACTAAGATCGTCCTGGTTGTGTCGTCTTTTATAGAAGAGGTTAGGGGGCTTATACTCCTTTAGAAGGACCCGCTCCCACTCTAGGAAAATTAGCTGTCGAGGAAAAAGATGGACTGTATTTCAACCAAGGAAGACTAATCCTACCTACACACGACCTCCAGGTACAAGCCCTTAGGTGGTGTCACGGGTCAAAGGTTGCGGGTCATCGAGGCCTTCGTGGTACGCTCGAACTGCTCCAAAGAACCTTCTTTTGGCCCAATATGAGGGCAGACACTCAGGCTTATATTCAAACATGTTTGATTTGTTTACGTAACAAGAATTCCACCCAGAAATCGTTGGGGTTACTTCAACCCAGCCCGATCCCTCCAGGTCCTTGGATTAACATTTCTACGGACTTCATCGTCGACTTACCTAAATCCCAAGGTTGTACGTGCATCATGGTAACTGTCGATACCTATTCCAAATTGGCGCATTTCTCCCCATTGTCCGGCATACCTTCTGCTTCGCTCACTGCTGAAGTCTTTCTTAAGGACATATTCAGATTGCATGGTCTCCCTCAAAAGATTGTATCCGATCGTGGCAGCCAGTACACCTCTAAGTTTTGGTCAGCTTTGTGCAAATTGTTGGGGATTGAGAGGGCTCTTTCTTCTGGATTCCATCCTCAGACTAATGGCCAAACTGAGAGGCTGAACGGAACCCTTGAACAATATCTGAGGTGTTTTGTTAATCAGTCACAAGACAATTGGGTTTCTCTTCTCCCAACTGCCGAATTCACGTACAACAATGCGATTCATGCTTCTTTAGGTATGAGTCCTTTTTATTGTACTTATGGATACCACCCCAGATCTATTATACCCACTTTCTGGAAAGATACCTCTATCCCATCGATAGAATCTGGTTTGGCGCAGCTGAGAGAAGCTCACATATCTGCCAAACAGAGTCTTAAAAAGGCAAGCATTCAATACAAGGACCAAGCAGATCGCCACCGGAGACAGGTGCCGATGTGGGAGAAAGGCTCAAAAGTTATGCTGTCTACCAAGTTTCTACCCCGTTGGGTCAGACCTTCCAAGTTGTCCCCCCGGTATATTGGACCTTTCGACATCCTGACCAAGATCAACCCAGTGGCTTACCGCCTCAAGTTACCTAAGTCGCTTAGTCGTGTTCACCCGACTTTTCACTCCTCACAGCTCCGCTCCTATGTGGCTGATGAGAGAAGGCAGAGAGCTCCCAGACTTCACGTTCCACCCGACCCCAACTCTGAAGAATACGAAGTCTCGCACATCAGGGATTCCCGTTACCATAAGGGTCGCCTGGAATATCTTATTCATTGGAAAGGCTTCCCTTCGTCCGAGGATTCCTGGGAACCCCGATCTTATGTTAACGCACCCCGTTTGTTACGCCGGTTCCACAACCTACATCCCGGCAAGCCCGGGGGGTGTCGCCCTAAAGGGGGGCATACTGTCACGACCGCTGGGCGCTGGCGGCTGTGGAAGAGGTGGAAGCTGGGCCGCCATTAAATTGTGCCGTCACGTTTTTTCCCTGACAGCACTAACGTTCTAGTCTTTTTCAACATGGCCGCCGCCTACGCGTATTTACTTCCATACGCTAGGCAGCTCGGCGCGTTGCAACTTCGGATTTCCCTCTGTTGCTCTCGCTCCTCTATAGTTTTCTCCTTGGCGGTGCCCCGCCCGTGCTGTTCTGTTTCTTCCAAGCCCTTGCTCTCTTTCCCATTTGCTCACTTCCTCCTCCCAGTCTTTCCAGTTTTCTCTCCCCCGGTTGTTTTCACCGGTCCGTTCCTTTTCCTTGCTGTCACTCGCTCTGCTCCATTCTCTACGGAGCTTGCCTCTTGTTACACTCTCATACTCACCTTGCCTAGGATCGCCTGATTGTGCTTCACCGAGTATTTCCTGTTTCTGGTTTCCTGCTTGGTCAAGTACTCCGGAGGGGTTTTTACGCCGTTTGGCTTTTCTCCTCACTCCGTTGTTAGTCCGTCGCGGAGGGGGTCACCGTGCCTCCTGTGTGGAGCCGCGGTGGCTTCCTTTCGAGGCCGACCTTACCTTCTACAGAAGAAAAGGCTTCCCGCTCTGCACGCCAGAAGAAAGAAGTTAAATTACTCTTCAAGCTCAGGTGAGGAGGAAAGGGAACGGGGGAACGAGTTGAGTTCTACTGATGAGGAAGACATTATCGATCAACCTGATAAAGTGGTGAGTCCGCCAGCCCAGTGTGATAGCTTCACAGCAACCAGACCTTCACCCATTCGGAGCACAGATGTCTGACGTCCATCCTTGAATGGAGACACACTTGATTCATTTAAAAAACAGACAAACGTTAAAATATTTGTGGTGTTTTATTTTGTATTTTATTTTCATGACACAAAAATACAAGACTTTAAAGATTATACAGGTCAGGTTGCAGCACAGCGAGAGAAAATCCCCTGTACTGACCGCTGTCACTCGGGAACGTTTCTCTAATGGCACGAACGGCACAGGCGGGTATCACTCTTCGAACGCGGTGTCCAAGCCTCCCGTGAAGCCACCATGTAAAGGAACGATAGGCCACCAGCCTATACCACCTGTGAAAAGGAATGAAACAAACTGTTTTAAAATGACCCAGATAAGTTTAATAAACGTTTGTTGTCAATGACAATTCTTGTAACTAATGGCATTTTACACGGGCAAATGCTATCTAGACAATGCACACTATTGAATGACTTACATGCGTTACAATGATATGTAGATGTAATTTTGGATATAGTAGAAGAACATGAAATAAGAGTGGTATGACAAGCAGAGTATACTTACTCGTTACTCGGATTATGAGGACGAACAGTTGCTCGAAGTTCGTGCATAAGCACCATCATTATTCTCAACACGGCCCGTGTGAGGCAGGCTGCCCTGATGAAGTCTGGCAGCTCGGTGATGCATTGCGGTCGTGGCTCGCCTTCCGAAATGTAGGCCAGGCATCCTAAATTTTCTCGGCAGCAGCAGTTCTCGTCCTCAGTTGGCATTAGCTCGCACCGATTGCATGTGCACCAGGTGGAGACGCCGTCCATTCGACTAGGCCCAGGCTCTTCATCTGTTGATTCGTCCTGCCAACTGCCGTCCGAATCCCCATCGTTTTTGCATGCTTCCCTTTCCAGTAGTTCCTCCTCGGTATACTCGGGCTCGTACATGTAGGGCATTATTGTAGCCATTGTGTGTTAAACAAACTAAAATAATTGATAGCGGTGGTACTGGTATCTGTTCACACGGGCTACAAGCGGCGAAGGTAGCTGACCAGAGCACTGAAACGAGTCACAGAATACTCAAAGTAACACAGAGAGAGGAATGGAATCGAAAATCGGCTGCTGTGCGTTGTGAAACGGTCTGTTTATACTTATTGAAGAGAGAGGCGTCCTGCCATTTCCATGGCGACACGTCATTAGCTGAAGCGCAGCAAATGTTGACACGAGACATGCTTTGGCGTTGGGAAATGGGCAGTACGAGTCTGCTGATGACAGGCTCAGGGGCGGGGGAATTGATTTAGTGCCGCAAAAGCAGGTCAGCCAGGGCGATCGGGGAAAAGATAGGATTATCAGAAAATGGCAGCTCCCTGGTGCTTGTTTTCGCGTGCGTTTAATGGACGAAAACTCGGGTAAGGTCCATAGGAAAGTTTTCTAAAATCGAGCCACTTAGGCTTAAAAAAACATGGCCGACCCGTTGGGACAATAACATCTTTTACTAGACCATGCCTTTAACTCTTCAATCTCATCACCACGCATCGCCTTGATGTCTATTTTAGCAATCACCAATCAAATTTGTCTAGACATCTTCTTACATTTGGTGACATTCCATCTTATTCTTTTGCCCTGGAAATTAGAAGTAATATTCTTCGGACTTCCCATGTTCACTCTGGGAAGTAGTATGTTCAACTTAGCTCTAATCAATGAATGATCACTATAAACCAATTGACACACTTCAAAGTCACAAATGTGGTTAAGTGCATATGCATTACACCAAATATAATCCAGAGTGGCCGATTTAGCACCACTAAACCAAGTGCACTTTCCAAGGGGTTCACTTTTGGTTCTACCATTAAGCGATCATAAGGCCCATTCGGCCAAGAAATATCTCCATTTCAACCCCCTTGCATTGCACTTTGGTTTCTGCAACACATTGGTTGACGCCATGTTGTTAAAACATACAGGCATGGACGTCAACCCACGTTGAGCATTGAAATCACCCGGAATGAATATCATATCATTACCCACAACCAGAAGCCAATCACTGATGATAGTATCAATCTATCAAATATAGATTCAGTACATTAGCCTTTTGGGGGGTCATAGATATTAATTATTAATACATTAGGAGTCAGAGAACCATATTTTGCCTTCACCTGAATAGCCAGCACATTGGCATTGAATAGTTGGGGTTCAATTTCACTACCTTGAAAATCGTGAGTGACCTCAATCAATAGACCCCCAAACGGTCTTCCCCTAGCATCCTTTTCAGCTCGATGTTGGAATATTCTATGCATATCTACATGGAAATCCCTAATCAGCCACGTCTCTTGAAACCAAAAAATGTAATTTACAATAATCTTATCTAGAGGATTGCCTAACTCAAGGGAATGTGCGTGGCCATGCATATTCCACGAGGCAATAGTAATTGATCATGGTTGTGGCATCTGTATTTGGTTCACTAGGTTAGTCAACCAACGCAATCCGGCCTGGTTATCAATCAAAATGTCCGACGTTACCTTAGGTTTTACATTACTTTTAGATTTACAACAATGTTCACATTGACCCTATTTACCCACAATGGGAATTTCTTTATCAAGCTCATAACCAAGAAAATCCAATGATTCCGCTTGAGAGCGTATCAGAGCCCAGTAGTTAGAAGGACACAATGGACCAATGTTATTGCCCCAAACTCACTTTTCATAGGTTCGAGTCACATGATTTGAGGTTTCGCAATGTGGGTATTTTAGTGAATAGATTTACCAAAACAGATCTATTAATTAATTTCTTAGTTCTCATATCAGCTTTTTCACGAATTGTTACAACCCTGCTATTTACCGTGTCTACAGGAATACACGCAAGAGCAGTAGCTGGTTTTCCCACTATTGGTTTGTCATTGGCTTTTCTGCCTATTGGCTTTACAGTTGGTAATAGAGTACTCATATTGCTAACATCATAACTTAACATACTCTCAGAGATATTAAAATTCCCATGGTTGGCAGCAGGCATTTCAGTAACACTTTGTCTGCTATCTTGCACAAGCCAGTTAGTTAACGTGCCAGTTTTAAGCTCTTGTTGTTTCCTTCTCCGATTAGCACGTTTGCGCAAGCATCTAGCTTTTCCCTTCGGGTCAATTTGTGACGTAGCTGTAGAATTCAAAGGATGATCAGAATCGAGTACAGCGTCATCAATACAGACTGGTGAGTATATCTTTTCCCTGAGCTGTTTTCGTTTCTTTGCCAATTTTCTTGCTTGTTTTCG
Organism: Ambystoma mexicanum; assembly: GCF_040938575.1. Lineage (NCBI taxonomy): Eukaryota > Metazoa > Chordata > Amphibia > Caudata > Ambystomatidae > Ambystoma > Ambystoma mexicanum. The sequence goes on along the minus strand of NC_090921.1, from coordinate 1,339,964,046 downwards.
GTTAGGGTAAGTTAAAGGTGAGTATAAATATTTCTGACTTTGCAGGCTGATCACAATCTTCAGCAGTGGAACTCGCTATAGCATCTTCCTTTGACTTATTTAGAGAAGGGCCACCCATTTCTTTATCAAAATTAGTCATGTCTCTTTGGTGTTGATATAAACACTCAAGTATTTCACTGTGTTTCAGTGACTGAGTGTAAATCCGGTCACATCGTTTTATGAGTATCTTAAGAGCAAAATGAAGTAGACTGGTCGATGGAGGAATATTAATAGTTAACGGATTAGCAGTGTTCTGTTCAAATTCATTTAAATCCACAGAGGAATCTTTTTTAGAACTCACATTATTTCCTTTGGCTCTGTCAGAAGTGTTTGCAGAGTGTGAAAAAGATGGCATAGTAAGCGGAAACATGGAAGGGGTACTATACAGTCTTTGACAGTGACAGGTTATTTTCCCGGGATCAGACTGATCATTAGTTGGCATATTGCACATCTCATCGCGTTCCGCAGCAGCCCTATTAGAGCCGCATAATCAATAGCAAAGGTCAAACAATGAATTGTCATATGTAGCACCAACAGAGGGTGCCGATGACAGACTTATATTTACACTACTGTTCCTAGCATGAACTTGCGCAGCCACAATGGGAATAGCTGCATTCAGCTCTTTACTCAAAGCACCTTTACCAGGTCAATCAAATCAGTGATTTGACCGGGGGTTGTCGGAGCCAGCGGTTTAGCTTTCTTTTGAATAGAGTTAACTAGAGACTCATTGTTTCTGTTGCTATTGTCTTTACGAGTAGACACTCTTTCATCGCGTTGGTAGCCAGCACTTTTTCCATATGACTTAGATTTGCGCAGATTGTAGTGCTTGCTCTTGTTGGGGACTTTTCTAGGCATAGTTAAATCAAAGTACTACGTACTAGCAGATAAAGTTTTCCAGACTTAGCAGTCACAGGTTCACTCGAAGCAGACTTACTGTCAACTGGACTTACACTTCTCCGGCAGTGCACGCCCAAAGACAATAAGATACGTGGATGATGAATGGTTGAAACAAGACTGGATACGATTGCCTCGCACCACCGAGCACTGCCAAACACACTCAGCACACACTCCGCTACACGCTCGACGTGTGCGGCTGTGTTCAAGTAGAGTTTTCCCAGGAGGCACGAACAGCACGGCAGTACGGGTTGTAGCTTTTGAGGCAGTGATGGTCTGAGAGGCTCATAGGAAAGTGGGGCAAGGAGTTCCTTCACGGAAAGGAGAAGCTTAGATTTTTGATAAAAGCAGGACTCCTACAGCCATTCTTCAGATCGACATTGAAGCCAAGAATCCTTTGAAGAAGAGCACCAGTTTATGAACCTAGGACAACTTCTGCAATGGACTAGCAACCTCTCCAGTGACTGGCCCGGTAAAGCCCTGCTTCTCGTTGGTGCTTCAGCTCTTGCACTAGTGGGGCAACTAGTCTCGACACCTGCTCATGGATCCAGCCCCTTAGAGCCATTCCAGCTCTGAGGTGCTGGATCCAAACTGGGAGATGAAATTCAGCTTTCTAAAGCCTATGCAAAACCTCCATGATTGATAGGAATTCCAGCTTCCTATCTTCAAGCAGTGTCTTTGTCCACGACTTGAAGGACGCCTGTCGCCTGCAAACAGTGATCGTCGCTGGAACTTACCTTCCGCCATCCTGTGAAGTGTCCTCAATAGGTCTGCATCATTGGAATCCACATTTCTTCAAAGATGGGGATTACATGTTGCTTTGGCACCTGACCGCAGGAATCCTCAAACCTGCAACCCCATGGCATCTCTCACTGAAACAAAGGATGGAAGACTGCACTCCCAGAGAGCCGCAGTAGACCCATAGTGATCCCTGTGAAAATCTTAGTCAGGGGGGTAAGTAAGCATATCTGTGCCTGTCACTTCCTTTCTTCAATAGGATAACAAATCCTTTTTGTCTTATCTCACTTTTACTTACCTTTGGTCGTCAAAGCTGGGTCAAGTATCCTACTCCTGGGTTAACTCTGTGTCTGAAAAAGATAGGAGAGTTTACCTGTCTTCTGGTAAATTGTTGTTGAACTTTTTAAATAGTTTCAACTATTTTGAAATACATTGCATTCCTTTAGAGAATACATACCTGTGAGAAACATTGTGATGTAACCAGTGAGTTTTGGGCACGCTGCTGCATACATCTTAGCAATAGACTTCTAAAGTATAGGGAATGAAACTTGTGACTGGTTCTCATCATGTGAACTGCATCTGCATTACTTACATGTTCTTCCTGGCTAGTTATTTGATGATGCACTGTGAATGAACATACTGCTGATTGTATGTATCTGTATTATAGAGTGTTGTGTGATATTACTACCTGCTAGTTTCATTTTTCAGAATGTTCTGAAGGCCTAAATAAATAAGTGTAGTTTTATAGCTGACTGTCTACACTAAATTATTGTGCGTTATTCGGTGTGGACTCATTGAGGGCCCCTGACCATGCTCACACTCTCCTGGGACTAAACCTTGACTGCTCTCTACACTTGCTTGATTGGGTTTTGGCTAAACTCTCAGAGCTCCCTGTTCACCATAATTATGCGGGCCTCTTAAAATCAGTCCCCGAGGCCTTCTTTTAGAGTCATCTTAACCCCAGCCAGCACAAGACAAAGAAAATGTTATGTTTTCGTTATTAATTGTAGGGTCAGTTCATAGGATAGAATAGGTTTGGACAGAGGACAAAGTTTATTTGTGTAAGACGTCCCGATGAGCACCCTTTTTGCTATTTTATAGGATAGGGAATCTTCATCATAAAAGTAGGGATAGCGAGGCATTTTACTTTGCGTTAATACATTTGAAACACTTGAAAACTTGAAACCCTTGAAAACATGTCTACTTGTCCACCTCCTATGACTGACTTTCCACGGTGTATTGTTTAGTTAGTGCTTCATTTGCAGTTTATTGTGCATCAATTTGATGTTTTGCTGTCAGACCTGGCGGGCAGAAAGGCACCCGCGAGCACAGCATGTCGGATGCACAGGCAACGTTGTAAATGGTGCCTGCCTATGCATCCAACCTCCCCATTCCCATTCGGCCCTATGGGGCCGAATGGGAATTGGGAGTATCTTTTTTCCGGCACCTGCGATTGGGCAATTGCCGGGTCCGGAGGGGCTGGAATGCCCCGGTAATTGCCCATTGACGGGCGCCAGAAAATATTGCAAGTTTGGCGGCAGCCTGCCGGTTTTACCGGCAAGGCTACAGCCAAACTTGTAATGAGGCTGAATGTCTTCATGGTCTACCCCTCCGACTGCGTGGTCTGGGTTTAAGACATACCAGGAGTGTAAGTCCAGAATGTCGATTACGGACCCGCACCGCATCTGCTAGTGGTGTCTGGGTGAAAGTCATGATACCGACAACTGCTCGAAGTGCCAGCTGTTGACTGCCAAGGCCTTGTGGGAGCATAAGGGGAAGTTGCAGGTAGGTTGGGTTTCTAAACCCCGAAAGTCCAGAAAAGCTACAGCTGTTTCCACTGACGATTCGAGGGGTGACTCTCCTCGTCAGAAGGAGTCCCGGGTCTCTCGATCCCGGAGTGGGTCCCGCCACTCGTCCTCCTCGTCTCGGCACTCCAGGAAGCGGCGTCACAGGTCGGCTTCCCCGTCCCTGTCGGATGATGGCTCCACTAGGAAAGTGGCTTGTCCCACTAAAGCCTCGACTCCTGAGGAATGGGAGGCATTCACGGAGCAAATGCTGGTGATTTTTCAATCCCAGGGCACAGTTCTGTCCGTGCCTTCGGAAGAAGCCGGCAAGGAACGGTCTCGGTCCGATGTTTGCGCGCATTCAGGCCTGGGCTCCCGGCGTGATGAACATCGGGAACCGCCGAGGTCCCGTTCGAACAAGGCTCCGGTAGATTGCCAGAGACGCGCCAGATCCAGATCCTGGTGTTCGTCCCCAGCGAAACAGCAGAAATCTGGAAAGGGCTTGAGGTCGGCATCAACACCGTCGGCGCTGTGTCCGTCGAGTGGGGCTGTCGGAGCTTTTCCTTCAGTCCAGTCCTCAGAGCTTTCAGCGCCGTTGTCGACACCGAAGCCATTGGCGCCCTCGATGCCTTTGGGGCAATTGGGCTGGAATTTGCCGGTAGAGGCCCCTGGTGCTGTGCATCCTCGGAGAAAGGCTTTATCTAAGACTGTGTGATGAACACTTCCCTCACAGGATGTGGAGCTCATGCCAACGGGCCGACCGCCAGCGGTCGTTGGTCTCCGTCGGAGTCCAAACTCCACATCAACCTATTGGAGCTGAGGGCCATCAGGCTGGCCCTGAAGGCTTTTCTGCCGTCTGTACGGGGGAAGAATGTCCTGATCATGACGGACAACACAGTGGCCATGCATTACCTCAACAAAAAAGGGGGGTAGGGTCACTCCTGCTGTGCAGAGAGGCGATGCAGCTCTGGTTCTGGGCGATACAGCAAGGAATATCACTCTCAGCAGCTCATCTGGCCGGAGAGGAGGTTGCAGCGGCGGACGCTCTGAGCAGGTCCAGCACGGTCTCCCACAAGAGGGAATTGGCTCAGGAAGTCCTTCTGGAGATCTTTGCCCTTTGGCAAACCCCTCAAGGGACTTTCCTCCGAGAGGAGCCTTAGGGGACGCATTTGTCGTGGATTGGTCATTCCCACTTCTGTATGCATTTCCTCTGGTCCCCATCATTCCTCAGGTGCTAAGGAGGTTGCAGAGGTTTGGATCCCACATGATCCTCATTGCTCCGGATTGGGCCAGGAGAGCATGGTACATGGACCTTCTAGAAATGTCCATCTGCCCTCCACGCCATCTTCCCCACAGAGAGGATCTTTTCTCGCGCAAGGGGGGTCAGGTTCTCCATTCAGAGGTCAAGACTCTCAACCTTCACGCTTGGTTTCTGAAAGGTTGAGATATAAGGATTGGGACCTCCCGGATGACGTGATGGAGGTGTTGCTTTCAGCCAGGCAGCTGGCAACCAAATCCCTGTACTGTTGGCGTAAATTTTGCGACTGGTGCAGAGGACACAATGTCGACCCCTTTCAGTGTTCCATTACGTTGGTTCTTTCTTTCTTGCTTTGTTTGGCCCACAGGGGTCTTCAAGTGGGTACAATTAAGGTTACCTGGTGGCGCTGTCTATTTTCAAGTGCTCGTCTGAACAATGTTCTTGTTTTAAGATTCCTTTGATTTCCCAATTTCTAAAAGGGCTCACAAATGTGTTCCCTCCGTCCCCGTTTCAGGTGCCGGTTTGGGATCTGAATTTGGTCTTGAATTTCCTGATGGGTGCTCCATTTGAACCTCTGCACTCTTGTCCTTTGAGACTGTTGTCTTTCAAGATGGTTTTCTTGGTTGCAGTTACATCTGCTCGCAGAGTGAGTGAATTGCAGGCACTCTCATCTAAGCCACCCTTTACTATGTTCCACAAGGATAGGGTTGTACTGAGGGTACGTCCGTCCTTCCTACCTAAGGTAGTGTCTGAGTTTCATCTGAGCCAGAAAGTGGTACTTCCTGCTTTCTATCCTCCCCCTCATCCTAGTACGGAAGAGGAGAGACTTCATCGGCTGGACCCTAGGAGAGCTTTGAGCTTTTATATCTCTGGGATGTCCAGGGTCAGAGTGGACGACCAGCTTTTTGTGGGATACACTGGTCACCGATTGGGACAGGCTGTTACTAAACAGACCTTGTCCAGGTGGATTATTCTCACCATTACTGAATGTTACAGAATGTTACGGAGGGGTTGAGAGCTCACTCCTATTAAGAATATTTGTAACACAGCAACGTGGTCTTCCATCCACACCTTTGTCAAGCATTACTCCCTAGATACGCTCCATGGTCAGGATATAGCCTTTGGTAAAGCGGTGCTTTATTCTGACATCTGAATGGGTATTCTAAATTCTTCTCTCTCCTCCATTCACTGATACTGCTTTGGGAGTCTGTCAAAGATGTGGAATACGTTGGAGGATACAATCCATTCGAAGAACAAGTTACTTACCAACTGGTAACGTTCTTTTGACTGGATGTTCCTCCAACGTATTCCACATCACCCTCCCAAAGGGCCCCTCTGAAGAATTTCCTATGCTATTGCAGCTGCGTTCCTGCAAGGCTATGTGCAGTCAAGTAGTCGTTGTGTACGAGCATGTTGCACGTTATGGGGGAAAAAGCATAAACAGAGGCTACGGGCGCTGTGCGTCCTATTTAAAACATCCAGTGACGTCACCCTCAACAGAGGCCTTCGATGGACATCGACCCGACGCCATCGACGCAGGACGCCCTTTGCCGAAAAAGTTCCAAAGCAGCACAGCTGTGGACATTACATGTCAAAGATGTGGAATACGTTGGAGGAACATCCAGTCAAAAGAACGTTACCAGTTGGTAAGTAACTTGTTCTTTCGGCTCAGTGAGGTTGATCATTACAACCATGGCTTTTCATTGCGGCTCAATTGTGTCTGTTAAAGCTGCATTTCCCCTTTTCATATACATATGATTATGATTTGCTTTATTTGCTTAACTGTACCTTACTACAGTGACCACCACCATTAATGGGTGGTGCTACGTTAACTTTTCCACTGACTCCGATTGGGTGATTTATTTCTGTGATCTAGTTTGTGCAGTACCTCTAGCCAAATGTCGAGATCCCTCCCTTTTGCCATTACATTTCTGCACAACCGTGTTTCTGATTATCTGAACACTTATTAGGTATTTTGGACCGTTTCCTAGAGGTTTGGAATTGCTTGGTCTGTATTAAAGCATTGTGTAACCCTTTCAAGTGTGAAATGTGCTGTGTGTACACGTTTATTCATCTTTTTAAATTGTGTGCTTGAATATCGCTTTGTTACTTGACACAAACAAAGCTCCTAATTAGTATTCACTGCTTCTGAACATGATTGTGGGTCAGTAGACTTGGCCCCAATTGTTTTGGGAGGTGGGAGGCTACAGCAGGATTCCAGAGTCTTTTTGATGGAAAACCTTGTTTAACTTCCGTTGCAAGCCGTATCATCTTGAAGCCCAGGTTAAAGTCCCCTAGGACAAGTAGTTGTGAAGAAGTTTTGAGGTTATTGGAAATATGCAGAGTAATCAAAGACCCATGCTCTGCAGTAATTGCATAGACCCAGGAACTGTTGCATTTCTTTCACTTTCTTAGGTGTGGTTTTTTTAAGTGTTGCTTCAAACCTTTCTGGATATATTTTTCTCCCATCTGCTGATACAATTTGCTCCAAGTAAACCACTGCTGTTTGACAATACTGCAATTGTTCTTTGTCCACTTTGTACTCCTTGTCAGCCACCAACCCTAGTAGTGTCACTGAATCCTCCCTGCACCCATCCTCTGTTTTGCTACACGGTAAAAGGTCATCCACGGATTGTATCACTGTACTTGCTACTCGCAAATTGCTCACATCCATTTGTATTACTCTGTTAAATATGCTGGGTCCCTCACAGTACCCTTGGGGCATTCTTGTGTGTTCAAATCTCGTCCTGCGATACATAAACGCAGTGAGATGTTATGTTATGTTACTCAGATTTATAAGGCGCACGTACACCCGAATGCATCTTGGCACGAGGATAGTCACAGTAGTACAACATCAATTTAGGCGACTAATGAAAGAGCAGAGTTTTTAACAAGTGACGGAAGGGGAGGTGGTTTGTGGTCAGCCTCAAAGTTAAAGAGAGACCATTCCATAGCTTACTAGCGGCCACCGAAAAGGCTTGACCGGCCACTCTTTGAAGACGAAATCGGGGGACAACGACCAGACAGTCACTGCTTGACCGAAGAGGGTGGCCAGGAATATAAGGAGTGACTTTATCCCACAAGAAATCGGCACCAGCCTGATAGTTTGCCCTGTGAACAAAACAGAGATTTAAAGACTATTCTTTGTTTCCTGGAGCCAGTGCAAAGAAGGTAACTCTCGGCTAATGTGGGAACCATAAGGGGTGGCTGTGGCTGTCCGGGCAGCCAGGTTCTGCAGCAGTTTCAGGCAATGTATTAGGCCCGAGGGCTGGGCCAGGTAGAGAGCATTACAAAAATCCGGCCTGCTGGAAATAAGAGAAGCCACAACTGGAGGGCGAAGAGAAGGAGGAGGAAAGGGCAGGATCTTCCAAAGGACCCTCGGTTAGTAAGTGGCCAGTCTGGCACACTGCACTCACCTGTGACGCCATGGACAGAGAAGCAGAGAGTCAGAACCTAAGATTTTTAACTACCGTCACTTGAAAAGCAAAGTCACCCGTGAGGATGGCCAGACGACCGAGCACCAAGAACAGGATTCAGAGGAGGCGCCAACCACCAGGGCCTCAGTCTTGTCCCCGTTGAGTTTGAGCCAACTGGCGACCCATCCACTCCCCACGGCTGCCAAGCAGTCACACAGACGGGACAACACCTCCTCCTGGTCCCAATCTAAATGGACTAGGATCTGCGTGTCATCCACGTATGAGTAGCATCTGAAGCCGTGAAAGCGGATGAGGTCAACCAAAGGCTGCACATAGATGTTAAATAACATTGGGGACAAGGCAGAGCCCTGGGGATGCCACAGGAAAGAGAATAGAAAGGAGAGAAAGAGAGGTAAAGCTACTGATTGGTCCCGATCGGTCAAAAAAGAGATAAACCATGCCAGGACAGTACCCGAGATGACGATAGAGGCCAGGTAAAGTAGGAGTATAGGGTGGTCGACAGTGTCGAGGCTGCTGATAGATCGAGCAGAATTAGGGCCCCCACACCACCTCCATCGATCAGCCTGGCCATATCATTCATTACTGACACTTTCGGGACCTCACCTGGTGCAGAAACCCAACTGAAAGGGGTCAAGCACAGAGGAGAACTCAAGAAAACCCATAAAGAAGTGGAGATATCAAGACCTCAAGAAGCTTCATAAAGAAGGGAAGTAGAGAGATAGGGCGGAAGTTGGACAGAACAGAGGCATCCAGTGATGGCTTCTTTAAAAGAGGGACCACGATAGCCTGTTTAAGTTCTCTAGGGATCACACTGGAGCAACACGAATTGTTTACTGCCTGGGTCACCAGAGGAATATTCTCAGGCAAGAGATCTGTAATAATAAATAGAGGAATAGGGTCGGATGGGGATGCAGATTTCAAGTGAGCGATGGCCTTCAATACGGCTTCGTCAGAGAAAACAGGGAAAGTAGCACAGCCAGAGATAGCTGTCTGACTGCGCCCCACAACGGTAACACCAGGGATAACCTGTGTGAGATTAATATTGTTTTGAATATTAACAATTTTGTAATGGATAAACTCAGCAAGTGTATCGCAATGTGACTGAGAAGCAGGCGCTGGGGGAAGAAAGCGAGCTGTAAAAGAAAAGGATTTAACAACCGTAAATAGCTCCTTCGATTGATTGAGTGCCATTTCAATTTTGAGAGTAAAACATTTCTGTTTGGCTGACATAATAGCCAGATGATATCTTCTGAAGCGCGAGGCAAAGGCTAATTTATCACAAGGACCATAAGAAGAGTGCCACTTGCCATATGCTTGGCGAAGCCCCAGTTTAGCCACTCTCAGTTCTACCATGAATCATCATTGTTTTAAAGGGTGCCAATTGATCGGCAGTAGCTAGCAGCGCCTGAGATAGCTTGGCGAAATCCACAGGCAAGTCACTGGGACATTTAATCTTCACAGCAGTTGCCAAGACAGACTTATCAATGCCATGCCATTTCCTCTTAAGAACCGTGCCTCTAGACAGTGTAGGAGGGGAAACTCCAAGGGGTACTGAAAAAGGGATCAGAAAGTGGTCAGACCAAGGGACAGTCACAAAGGGGCAGAGTACCAGACACGGGACTGAGATAACCAAAGTCTGGATGCAGGTCAATGGAAAAGAAAGTATCCTTCAAATCCACTACTGTGAAGTAGTGTGCCTCTGCTGGGATGCTGCAAAAAATTGTTGCAGGTTTTGGAACTAGTGGAAACTCTGCTTCGATAATGTTATTAAGACACACCCCACCCTTTGATTTTTTTTTGGTAACTTCTTTTTATTATTTTCATCATAATAAACAGAAAGAGAAAAAAACAGATCAGAACAGCATCAAACTGAACCCACCCTCACCCCCAACCCTAGTCATAGTGCCAATGGTCCTTCCCGCCTAGTCATTTCCCTCCCAACCTTTTAACCGTAGATGTCCAACAACTTGAGTCTTTGAGGGCACCATTGTTCCCTAAATTCCCCTTTCAGATAGGCCAGTGTCTCTCCCCAATCAGCCGAGAAGTTCTCCAACTTATTGTTGCCTGCATAAGATGCCCATTCCAGCTAAACTATGTCCCACATTTTCCATAACCACTCTTGATCTGTCGGGATCGTGGGACTCTTCCACCTCTGAGCAATGAGGGCCATTGCTGCCAGCGTGAAAATCACTCTTGCCTTAGTTTTTCCCCTCCTCTCCTCCTCGCCCCCCCAGCCCTCTCTGCCCCAGTAAAAACTCTAGAGGATCCTGACTGGCACCCTCCCCCAACGCCTGAGAAAGGGCCTGTGCGACAACATTCCAGAAAGGCCTAATAATGGGGCAGTTCCACCATATATGAGTTGCTGAACCTTCTTCCCCACAACCCTTCCAGCATTCCCCCGTGGTTGCCGGGTACATCGCGTGTAGGCGGGCCGGAGTATAATGCCAACCATATATATACTTATACCAAGCCTCCTGCAACTGAATCGCTTTTGCCACCTTTGGGATCTGCTTCCGTAATCTCTCCCAGTCCTCTTGTCCCATTCTGACCCCCGGCTGCTGTTGCTACCCCTTCATATATGCCCAAGTGGTTTCCGGGCCCGCAGACTCTAGTTGCCTATATAGATCTGAGATTAACCCTTTGGACCCATCGTGGGTAGTAAGACACCGTTCAAATTGCGTCAGGTCCCAAGTCGCAGCCTTCCTTACCTCCCCAGACATTACCCAGTGCCTAATCTGAAAGTATCAGTGCCTCTCTCGCTCTCCTACCCCAAACTCCTGCTTGCATTCCTCAAAAGTTTTCACCCTTTCACCACTGAACATGTCCCTCAACGTTCTACAGCCCCCCTCTCCCACTTCAGAAACGCCCCCCTCTCCAACCACGGTGTGAAGTCCCCATTATTAAAGATTGGAGTGAACGTCGATGGGAAGGTCGTAATCGCCCGCTTCTCCATCGCCCGCTTCTCCATCGCCCTGTCCCAACTATCCACTACTCCCTTCGTGGTAGCTTAAGTATAGGTGGGACGGTCTCAGCCTCCGTGGGAGCCACAGTACTTCCCCCAAATGGTGCCGAGCTACAGCTCTATCCATTTTTATCCAATGCTTAAGGTAGTCCTCCGGAAACCATTCCCTGATTACCCTTAGTTGTGCTGCTTCATGGTAGCGGCGAAAGTCGGGGAAGGCCAGGCCCCCCCTTCCCCTAGACGCCTGTAACACTCACCTGATTCCCGTAGAGGCGCCGGTCTTGACTGGGCGTATACCGTATCTTCAAAGGTGATGTGTAACACAAGGCTGGCTCTTTGGGCTGGACCTCTGTGCACTGTATGTCTGACTCGAAGGATAAGATGTCTTAGGTAAGTGAACGCTGTGCTCTCCATCTGCCTCGGGGCAGGGTGCTGTAACCAGTTTCTTCACTGGATAAGGGGAGCAGGCCTCTTGACTTCAGAGGACTGCTGTCCGTCGTTTACTGCACGAACGGTAAGTTTCGAGTAATTCTAATGTCTTTAAAGTCTTTAGTAATGATGTTTCTTGTTTTGCAGGGTTCCGGCGATGGCGGATGACGGGCTGAAGTGAGTTGAAGATGGAGCCCGTGTGATGAATAGAAGAGCCTGGAAGCACGTAAGTAAGCGCTTGTTGCCTGCTTCACGATGCGCTCTAACTGTCTTTTTATTTTGCAGGTACAAGTTCGGAGCGGCTGCAGGGTGCCGGAATACCCACTGGGTTAGATGTGGAAAGGAGTAATGGCACGTGAGTATTAAAGTTCCCCAATGTCTTTAAACGCACCTTGTTTTGTCTTTCAGATGCGGGATGCAGCGCCGAAGGCCTCTGGAGCGTGCGAAGAGTTGGTAAGCTTTTGTCTTTCAGATGCCGGAATGCAGTGTGAAGACCTCCGGAGCGCACGAAGAGTAGGTAAGCCTTTGTCTTTCAGATGCCGGAATGCAGCGCGAGGCGTTGGTGACAGCCGATGGACCAGGTAAGTGAAGCGCTGTCACTGAAGACCGTAATGCTAACCTGTTCTTTCTTGTCTTTATAGGTGTTGCTGAAGACTGGATTCAGGATGGTAAGCCTTTTTCCTTAGGCCCAGGATCAGATGCAGAAGACACGATGAGCGTTCTGCTGCAGAGGATGCAGAATAACGCAAAGCAAGATTCATCCATCGGGTGTGGTTTAAATAGCCTCCTGTAGTGCTTAGGTGTCTCCTTCCACAGCCACGCCTAGGTAAGAAAAGAGTTCCTGCTTTCCAGAAGAGTTCCAGTGTTCTGAATCTAGGGAGTGGCTCCTGCCCCACCCAACAGGAAAAGTAGTTCCAAACAGAAGAGGATCAGAGGCTCAACTGGCAGGCAAGTAAGCAGCATGGTCTGCTGCAGGTAAGTCCACCCAAGCATTATGAGCCCGGCGCTTCCAGCGCTGGGACTGGGCATATTTATGAGCCTGGTGCCACTGGCGCCAGGACTGGGTCCAAAAGGTCCCAATTGGGACTGGTTGGCACTCAGAACCTGGGTTATGGATCTGCTTCCAAGGGAGTTGGGAAAACCCTGACCTTTTGGAAGCAGAGATCATGACAGTACCCCCCCTCAAGGCCCCTCCCAAACCGGGCTTCTCCGGGGGTTTTGGCTTGTCAGGAAATGTTCGGTGAAATCTTTTGATTAGGCGAGGAGCGTGGACATATTCAGCAGGTTCCCAGGATCTCTCTTGGGGGCCGTAGCCTTTCCAGTCAATTAGGTAAAATAGTTTAGATTTGGAGATCTTGGAGTCCAGAATGCTGTTGACTTCAAACTCGAGTTCTCCATCAACTAGGATAGGTTTTGGAGATTTAGTTAGTCGGGTTTGAGGTTGCACGGGTTTTAATAGAGAGACGTGGAAGACCGGATGTATCTTCATGTGCGGGGGCAAGTCCAACTTGACCGCTACTGGGTTTACTATGGTAGTGATGGAATAGGGACCAAGGTATCTTGGGTTGAATGTGCGTGGCCCTTTTAGAGGTAGATATTTGGTGGATAACCAGACTTGATCCCCTACTTGATATTGAGGGGCTTCCTTCCGATGTTGATCTGCTCCTTTCTTGTATTGTTCTTTAGCCCTTTGAAGGTGAGAAACAGCTTCCTTAAAGGCTTGGGTGATTGTAGAATGCAGGTAGTCTACTGCTGGTGTTTCAAGATCTTGGAGGGGATCCAACTCCGAGGTTCGAGGGTGACTGCCGTACAAAAGAAAAAACGGGGTTTTCCCAGTTCCCGAATGGACAGAGTTATTGTAGGCATATTCGGCTATCCAAAGGATGTCTTTCCAAGTTTTTTCAGTTTGTTGCAGCATGCAGCGTAAATACTGTTCCAGAGTTTGATTGGTCCTCTCGGTTTGTCCGTCGGTCTGAGGGTGGTGACTGGTCGATAGTCTCACATCAATTTGAGTCGACCGACAGCAACTTCGCCAAAAGTGAGAAATAAATTGACTACCTCGATCCGAAATTAGAACTGAAGGAAAACCGTGCAGTCGGACGATGTTTTCAAGAAATTCTCGGGCCAGAGTTGCTGCTGTTGGCAAGCCTTTGAGCGGAATGAAATGCGCCATCTTGGAGAATAAGTCCACGATTACTAGAATCGTATTGTATCCGGAGCATGGAGGTAGATCGGTGATGAAGTCCATAGAAAGCGTATGCCAAGGGCGAGGTGGGATGTCAATAGGGCGTAAGAGGCCTGCTGGTCTTTCCTTTTGACTCTTGTTTTGGGCGCATACTCCACAGGACATTATAAAGTCTCTGATATCTTTTTTCCAAGACGGCCACCAGAAGTAGCGCTTGATCTTTTCTGAGGTCTTGGCCATACCGGGATGTCCTTCCATTAAAGAATCGTGATAACAAGAGATTACTTTTTTCTATCAATCTGTGCTGGGTAGGTATAATCGTTCTTGGAAATACAATAAGTTGTCCTTTACTGCAAAGTCCTTTCCCTGCAGATGCCAATTCTGTATGTCTGCTGGAGTTACAAGTTGCCTGGCTTTATCCTTAACTTCCTCTATGGATTCTGTGGCGATTACACCCAGAATTCTTTGTTCGGGAATGATTGGTACAGGTTTAGGGTTGATCAAGTGTTCTTCCACTCCCATCCGAGAAAGGGCATCAGCTTTACCGTTCTTTGTACCAGGTCGATAGGTAATTATGAAGTCAAACTCGGCAAAGAATAATGCCGAACTGAGTTGTCTAGAGGATTGGGCTTTTGCGGTTTTCAAATATTGCAGGTTTCGGTGATCCGTAATCACAGTAACGGTGTATCGGGCCCCAAGCAGATAATGCCGCCAAGCCTTAAAGGCAGACTTGATAGCCAGAAGTTCCTTGTCAGTAATCGTGTAATTGATTTCAGGAGGCGAGAATTTGCGGGACCAAAATGCCACGGGATGCAACTGATTGGTTACCGGGTCCTTTTGTGATAGAACTGCCCCCATGGCAAGGCTTGAAGCATCAGTTTCCACGATGTAGGGGAGTTTGGGGCGAGGGTGTTTTAAGATTGGTGCAGAGATAAATTTAGTCTTCAAATCCTGGAAAGCTTGTTCCGCCTCGGTAGACCATTCAAAACGTTTGTTTTTCTTTAACAAGGCAGTGATGGGCTGGACTATTCGAGAGAATTCGGGGGTAAACCTGCGGTAAAAGTTAGCGAAGCCTAACATGCTTTGCACACCTTTTACGGAGGATGGTGATGGCCATTTGAGAACTGCATCGACCTTCTTTGAATCCATACGCACTCCGCCAGGTGATAATATGAATCCCAAGAATTCAACTTCAGTCACGTTGAAAACACATTTTTCCAACTTAGCGAAAAGTTTGTGTTGACGCAATCTTTCGAGGACCATTTTCACGTGTTTCCGATGTTCAGATTCCGATGAAGAATAAACGAGGATGTCGTCAATGTAAACAACAACACACACATCTATGAGCTCTCTGAGGACATCGTTCATAAAATATTGAAAGGCGGCCGGGGCATTCCAAAGTCCGAAGGGCATGACCTGATATTCAAATAGCCCATACTTGGTGCGGAAGGCCGTCTTCCATTCATCGCCCTCTTTTACTCGTACCAAGTGGTAAGCTCCTCTAAGATCCAGCTTTGTATATATGCATGCTTTTCTGACTTGGTCCAGGAGTTCAGGGATCAAAAGTAACGGATATCTATTCTTAACGGTGATCTGGTTCAGGGAGCGATAATCTATACAAGTTCTAAGGTCTCCTTCCTTTTTTGGAACGAAGAACAAAGCTGAAGAAGCAGGGGACTTGGAAGGACGAATAAACCCATTTGCCAGGTATTGATCCAGGTATTGTCGAAGGTGAAGGTTCTCAGGCTCGGTGAGGGCATAAATTCTACTACAAGGAGGAGTAGATCCAGGTATCAGGTCTATCTGGCAGTCATAAGACCTATGAGGAGGTAGAGAGTTAGCCTGATCCTTCCGGAAAACATCTTGGTATTCTAGGTATTCGGGAGGTAACTGGGGAGTCTGAAGAAATTGCTGCCAGTGCAACACCAGGTGGAGGGTGACAAGTAGAGACACATTCTGGAAACTGGACCGTTCTTGCTCGCCAATCGATCAGAGGATTGTGTTTCTCTAACCAAGGTATTCCTAGAATAATCTGAAACTGAGGGGCCTTGATCACATCGAACACGATCTTCTCATGGTGTCCATCTTGACTTACTAGCGTCACCTCTTGAGTGGTATGCGTTACTGGCCCGGAGGCTATCTCCGTACCATCCACCGTAGTAATGACGTCCTTTACAGCCTTGGGACAAAGAGTTAGATTCATCCTCAAAACCATTTCATGATCCACATAATTGCCGATGGCACCGCTGTCGACGTAAGCTTCAATTGCATGTAATCGATCCGGATTATCAGGGCTAATGAGGACCATAGGTATCACGAAATGCGAGGTCACGGAACTGGTTTTCACGCTCGGCAAGAGGACCTCTATTCTTGTCGGGCGAGGTCGTTTCCCTGCTCAGAGTTTGTAACTTTGGTAACTGCAGCTCCTACTGCCTTCTTGGCAGGTTTCACCGGACAGTCTCGAAGAAAGTGCCCTGAGTTTCCGCAATAGAGGCATAATTGCAACTGTTTTCTCCTTTCCCGCTCCTTTTGTGTTAGAGGACCTTTCAGACCCCCTATTTGCATGGGTTCCCCGGAGTCTACTCCTTTGGAAGGAGTTGGCGGTTTGGAAAATACTCGAGCATCAAACTTGGAACGATCGGCCTTCCTGTTCTGCAGTCTGTGATCTATTTGAACGACTAAGTCTATATAGTCCGAACAATCTTGTGGGGGATTCACTACTCGGGCTAACACATCTTTGAGCTCTCCACGTAGACCTCTATAAAACAGCGTAATCCTTTTGTCCTCAGGCCATTGAGTTTCCACTATCAGTCTGTTGAAAGACGCAATATAAGCCAAAAGGTCTTGATTACCTTGTCGCAACGAAAGAAGCTCATTGTCCAAGGCCTGCCCCTGTGAATGTCTTGCAAACAGTTTTTCCATACTGAGCTGAAAAGCTTGAAAATCATGGAGGACCGGATCATCTTGATTTACTAGAGATATCGACCAGTCTGCCGCATTGCCACTAAGGTACGAAAGCACGAAAGCTACTTTAGCTTGATCAGTTGGAAAGGCTGCTGGCCGGCATAAGAAATGCAACCGGCACTGATTGATAAATACTGCAAACCTCTTTGGGTCACCAGAAAATCATTCGGGCGGAGCCAGAGGTACATTCCCAGGTAGGTTGATCTGCACTGGATTCATAGAGGATGTAGAAGGAAGATTTCCCCCAGATGCGGGTAACGGGGTCTGTCCGGCTTGTGACTGTAGCAATTGTCTAGCGAGATCATTTGTTCGCTCCTTGGAAATAATCAGTTCCCTTCTTAGAGCGTTCATTTCCTGACGGGCTGCATGCACTTCTGCCCTTAGTTCCCCAAGTAACTGGGCTAGCTGGTCGGTATCCGAGGTTTCCATAGCGCCTGGACGGGAGTTTTGTGGTAGGCTTTGCGTTCTGTAACGCTCACCTGATTCCCGTAGAGGCGCCGGTCTTGACTGGGCGTATACCGCATCTTCAAAGGTGATGTGTAACACAAGGCTGGCTCTTTGGGCTGGACCTCTGTGCACTGTATGTCTGACTCGAAGGGTAAGATGTCTTAGGTAAGTGAACGCCGTGCTCTCCATCTGCCTCGGGGCAGGGTGCTGTAACCAGTTTCTTCACTGGATAAGGGGAGCAGGCCTCTTGACTTCAGAGGACTGCTGTCCGTCGTTTACTGCACGAACGGTAAGTTTTGAGTAATTCTAATGTCTTTAAAGTCTTTAGTAATGATGTTTCTTGTTTTGCAGGGTTCCGGCGATGGCGGATGACGGGCTGAAGTGAGTTGAAGATGGAGCCCGTGTGATGAATAGAAGCGCCTGGAAGCACGTAAGTAAGCGCTTGTTGCCTGCTTCACGATGCGCTCTAACTGTCTTTTTATTTTGCAGGTACAAGTTCGGAGCGGCTGCAGGGTGCCGGAATACCCACTCGGTTAGATGTGGAAAGGAGTAATGGCACGTGAGTATTAAAGTTCCCCAATGTCTTTAAACGCACCTTGTTTTGTCTTTCAGATGCGGGATGCAGCGCCGAAGGCCTCTGGAGCGTGCGAAGAGTTGGTAAGCTTTTGTCTTTCAGATGCCGGAATGCAGTGTGAAGACCTCCGGAGCGCACGAAGAGTAGGTAAGCCTTTGTCTTTCAGATGCCGGAATGCAGCGCGAGGCGTTGGTGACAGCCGATGGACCAGGTAAGTGAAGAGCTGTCACTGAAGACCGTAATGCTAACCTGTTCTTTCTTGTCTTTATAGGTGTTGCTGAAGACTGGATTCAGGATGGTAAGCCTTTTTCCTTAGGCCCAGGATCAGATGCAGAAGACACGATGAGCGTTCTGCTGCAGAGGATGCAGAATAACGCAAAGCAAGATTCATCCATCGGGTGTGGTTTAAATAGCCTCCTGTAGTGCTTAGGTGTCTCCTTCCACAGCCACGCCTAGGTAAGAAAAGAGTTCCTGCTTTCCAGAAGAGTTCCAGTGTTCTGAATCTAGGGAGTGGCTCCTGCCCCACCCAACAGGAAAAGTAGTTCCAAACAGAAGAGGATCAGAGGCTCAACTGGCAGGCAAGTAAGCAGCATGGTCTGCTGCAGGTAAGTCCACCCAAGCATTATGAGCCCGACGCTTCCAGCGCTGGGACTGGGCATATTTATGAGCCTGGTGCCACTGGCGCCAGGACTGGGTCCAAAAGGTCCCAATTGGGACTGGTTGGCACTCGGAACCTGGGTTATGGATCTGCTTCCAAGGGAGTTGGGAAAACCCTGACCTTTTGGAAGCAGAGATCATGACAACGCCGTGAGCAGTCGCCTGGACTAACGCGGCCTCTTACCCTCCCAGACAAATTCCTTGACCGCCCGATCCAATCTCTTAAAAAAACTTTCCGGGACCGGCAGGGGGATAGCCTGAAAGAGATATAGTACCTGGGGAGAACCACCATTTTGAGGACAGCCCCTCTTCCCAACCAGGATATTCTTAGAGCGCCCCATTTCCTTAAATCTTTTTTGATTGCTAATAGTATGGGTTCATAATTAGCCCCATACCAGCCCGCCAGCGTGGGTGTGATCCTGACTCCCAAGTAATACAGCCGGGACGGACTCCATTTGAACGGGGAGATTGCCCTTGTTTCTCTCGCCTCCTGCTCCCCTAGGGACAGATTCATTAACTCTGACTTCTGGAAGTTGACCCGTAAACCTGAAATCTCCCCAAATTTAGTTAACAGTTCTATGCTTGCCTTGATGGACTGCTGTGGGTTCGTTAGCGTGAGCAACATGTCATCGGCAAAGGCCGCTACTCTATGCTGCCCCCCCCAAATGGTATACCCTGAATATCTTCCGCCTCTCGTATGGCCAGGGGAAGTGGCTCCAAATATATTGCATAAAGCAACGGGTAGAGGGGGCACCCCTGCTTCGTCCCCCGCTCCAGTCTGAATGGCCGAGACATTTCCCCGTTCACTAAAATCCGCAACGTGGGATTTTTATAATTCGCAGTGACCATTTTTATAAACCCCGTCCCCAAGCCCATTCTTTCCATCACCTGGAAAAAGAATGACCACTCCACCCGATCAAACGCCTTTTCAGCATCAAGCGCCAAGAGGATCGCGGGAGTGGTCGTCTTGCGGGATTTCTCCACCAAATGAGCCACTCTCCTAATATTATCGGCCGTTTGCCTTCCCAGCACAAAACCTGCCTGATCTTGGTGGATCAAAAATGGTAGGTGCTTTTCCAGGCGCTTTGCCAAAATTTTGGTAAAATTGTTTGCCTCAGTGTTTATAAGAGCAATAGGACAGCAGGAAGTACATTCCTCTGGGTCCTTCCCCACTTTATGGATAAGAGTAATTTTGGCCTCCTCCATCGAAGGGGTAATTCCACCCCCAGCGCCAAATGTGTTAAATAGTTGAGTTAAGGGCAGTACCAAAAGATGAGAGAACGTTTCATAGAAGGAGGCCGGATAACCATCAGGTCCAGGAGCTTTGTTGCGGGGGAGTGACACTATGGTGGCCCTGACCTCATCCTCCGTGATAGGTTGGCCCAAATCTTCGGCATCCTCTTTAGATAGTCGCGGAAGAGGCAAATTCTCCAAGAACTCTTCTTTCTGCGGATGTGGGCACTGTGAAGACTGCAGCGCTCCGTAGAATTCAACTAGTCTATCCTTTATCTCTTCGGCCCTGGTGAGTCTCTTACCCCCCTCGTCCTTGATATCCGTTATTACCTTCTGCTCCCTTTGTCCCCTCAGGAGGCGAGCTAGGAGTGAGTCTGCCTTATTGGCCATTGCGTATAATTTTTGCCTTACCCTAAGCATAGCCTCTTCCGCTTTTTTGGTCCTTAAGATCCTCAGCTGGCCCTCCGCCAACCTATACTCCCTATATGCCTTCCTTGTAGGGGTCTCCTCTACCCGCACCCTGGCAACCTCGACCTCCTTTTCCAGCTGAGTTTCTAAATCTCTCAGTAGCCTATTTCTCTCCGCCTTCATAGCGATAAGTTCCCCCCTCAAGGTCGCCTTGAAGGCGTCCCACCTTGTGCCCTGACTAGTGTCCGAGCTATTATTCCTCTCGAAGAAGTCCCGGATCTTACTTCCAATTTCCTCCCGTATCACTTGGTCCCTCAGGAGTTCCCCCGGGAATTTCCAGCTCCACACCCCCGGCCTTCGCCTCCCAAGACGCATTTTCATTTGCACCACCTTGTGGTCAGCTATCCGCAGAGGGCCTACCTCAACAGCCTCCACTACCCCCATCAGACTGGCCGAGACCCAAATGTAGTCGATTCGGGACTGGGTTCTGTGGACATCAGAAAGAAAGGTGAACCCCTCCTCATCCACCCGTATTGCGCGCCATACATCTCGTTGCCCGGCCTCCTCCCATCCCGCCCTCAACTGGGGAGAAGCCACCGCTCCGCCCCCTGCCCTCTCATGCTGGGACCAGTCCCCCTTCCTCTCCCAAGCGAGATTGAAATCTCCCATCAATATCACTTGCCCCCTCGCAAAGTTCTCTAAATTGCCCAGGGTTTCACGCAAGAACTGGTCTTGGCCCACATTAGGGCCGTACACCGATGCAATAGTATAGCACTAACCCATTATCTCCCCCCTCACCATAATGTATCTCCCATGACTATCCCTAAGAATATCTTGGGGTCTAAAATTAACCCTCCTCCCGAAGGCAAGGGCAACCCCCCCTTTCTTCGTAGGGCCCGATGCAAACAATATCTGTGAGAAGCCCTTCAGGCGCAGACGACCCTGGTCCTGCCTTAGTAGATGAGTCTCTTGTAATGACAGCACATCCTGCTTATAAGACTTAGTAAATTGTTCCAGCTTAGTGCGTTTGAGGGGGGAGTTTAGCTCCCTCACATTATGTGTTAGCCACCTGAATGCTGTGTTACGGCACTAAGCGCCCTCCCCAGCCGACACTTCAACCGTACCCCAGGTTTGCCTTCACCACACTCCCCCCTTCCCTTCCTGGGGAGGGCCCAGAAATCCTCCCCCTCCTTCCGCCCCTTTCATCTCCGACCTCTCAACCCCCGATATCCATCCTAACCCATTGACAACTATGACTTCCCCCAGTCCCTCCTCCCTCCCTCCCCACCCCCTTTCCCCACCCTGAATCCCCAATTTAGGGTGAGGTTGTCCCCTCCCCGCACCCCCCTTGCTCATCTCTCCCTCCCTCTCGGACACTTCTGCCCTTGCTCCTTCCAGGATGTTTTCACCTCTGTGCCTCCAGGCCCCCGTGTAAAGCCCTTGTTCCCACCACCCCCAACACAAGGCCTCCAACCAAAAGACTGTGCCCCTGGTCTAACCAGTGTTACCGCCCCCATTGCTCTCTTTGACTCCGCCAGAGTCCCCCGCCCCCTGCAGCGCCGCCCTCCTCCTACCTCGGGGCCCCTCCCCCACAGTGGACCATTCCCATGGTCTGCCCCTCTCCCTATGTTTGCCCCGGGCTGAGCGGGTCCCCCCCTGTACCCCCTCCCCGTTTTCCATGTCTAGCCGGATTATACCTGCTGCCTCTTGCAGGGTGGTGGCACGCCTCTGGCTCCCCTCCCACTCAAACACCAACCCGAAAGGGAAGGACCACTTGTACTTTATCCCCTTCCGGACCAGTTCCCTCAGCACCGGACCCATTTGCCTCCACTTCAACAGCGTGCTAGCGGCCAGGTCCTGAAGCAGAGAAATGTCTTGACCTTTATAAAGCACCGGTTCTCTCTGCCTCGCCGCTCTCAGTACTGCCTCCTTTTGGCTGTACCGGGCAAAAGCCGCCAACACATCCCGCGGCCTGGTATTTGATCCACCAGGGGTATGGCCCACTCTATGAACCCTGTCTAGTTCAATCGTCCCCGGGAATGCTTCCCCCAGGAGCCCCGCGAAGATCCCCTGGATCTCTCCCTTCAGTTGTTTGTCGGTGACATCCTCCGGCAACGATTTGATCCTAATGTTGACCCTTCGGGATCTGGTCTCCAAATCTTCTATCGTTACCTCCAAGTTCCTTGTTGCAATGTCCAACCTATCCATGGCCTCACTGTTCGCCGTCGTATCCCTTTCACACTCTTGGAGGCCCCTTTTCAATAGGTCTGTCCTCTCCCCCAACTGAAGGGCCGTGTTTAAATCGCTCCTCATCAGTTGAAATTGTTCCTGAAAGGTTTTGGCCAAGGAGTCCCTTAGGTTCTGCATTTCTCCTCTGAGGTCTTGCCTCGTCATTTGCGTTGACGTCTCTGGTCCTTCCTGATCCCATGCCTTCCTAGGAGGCACACCCCCTTCTTCGCTCCGCTTTCTGCTCTCCATTGCTGGCCAGAGTGAAGTTAAGGTTCCCTTGGGTTCTCCCTCAGGAGGAGCGGCCTTCCCTGCCCTTCCCTTGGGCCTGGAAGGCATCTATGGTAGGTCGCCCCGGCGACTCAGCGACGTTGCACACCGGTGATTAGGCTCTTCGGTGTCCTCTCTATTACTCAAGGGGGGTCCTTCCTCCGCCCACCATCAAGGGAACCAAGGCGGACCACCCCAGCGTCAGCCCCACCAGCCCGGGGTCCTCTCCGCCCCTACAACGTTGTGTGCTATGCTGTCACCTCTTTCCTCGTTTGGGGGGGCCTCACAGTCCGCCAAGTCCTTAGCCAATCTAGCTGTGTGGGGGTCTTCTGCCCAGCGAGGACCATTCTCTTGTCACCGCTTCTTCCTTCACCTCGAAGGCGGCTGGAGCTCACTCCTTCCCAGCCGCCCCTCTGAGCCACCCCCGCACCCCACACTCCTCCCCCGTGCAGGAGCCTGCTCAGTCCACTCGATGGGTGCACTCAGTCCTCCTCACTCCTACTTTCCCGCTGTTCCACGCCTCACCTCAGACCCGGAGTGGAACTGGCGCCGGTAGGCAGGCCCCAAGCAGCCAACAGTCCGTTCAGCTGTCACCTTGTCCTCGCCAGAGGCCCAGTCTGCTGGTCCGCCTTCTCCACCCCTCCTCAGGGGCCTACCTGCTGCCCACCTCTCACTACGGCCCCGGGCGGAACCAGCTGCTGCTCGTGAAAGTGTTTCCGGGGGGGAGGCACCAGCTGTCCCCATTTCTGCCGCTGCTGCCACTTAAATGGGAGCCTCTCGGGGGGGGACTCTCCACTCCTCCTGTCTGACCACCTTTAAGAACCTGGTGACCCCCGGTGGCCGGCGGGCCTCCACCGCCTCCGGGGTCCTTGCTTAAATCGGGTCGCCCCCTGCTCCGCTGATCTCCTACAGATCCTTCTCAAGCTGTGGGGGCAGGGACCGCCCGCCCCCCTCCTCCACGGAGCCCCGATGCTGCACCAGGGGGCCCTGATCTTCCCCGCGGTCCAGCCCGCGGCCCCTGTCCCGTCTTCCAGGGGGGAGGGGGGAACCCGTGCCTCCCAACCGTGTCTTCCAGTTGGCACCTCCTGAGGCCCCGAGCGCCGCAGGACCCACTCCACCATGTCCCCAGCAGCGCTGCAGCTCCTCACTCACTTCTTGCGGGACGGGGCGGGCAGCAGGGTACACCCGCACCGCCCCTCCAAACAGCTCCTGTGTAGGTCCTGGGCCCTGGATCCTCCTCTCGGGTCCATGGGGGAACAGGGGGTCCGGACCTTCCTCGAAGGCCAGCCCACGGCCCCTGTCCCATCTTCTAGTGGGGAGGGGAGGGAAACCCACCTCTCCCAACCGCGTCTCAGTTGGCGCTTCCAGAGGCCCTGGGCGCCGTGGGACCCACTCCACCGTGTCCCCGGTGGTGCTGCAGCTCCTCACTCACTTCTTGCAGGACGGGGTGGGCGGCAGGGATCACCCGCACCGCCCCTCCAAACAGCTCCCGTGTAGATCCTGGGCCCTGGATCCTCCTCTCGGGTCCACGCTCGGCCGCATCGGCACACGGCACCCGTAGCGACTCGAGGAGGGAGGGAACCTCACACCTCCGAGCCGCGTCCCTTCGTCTGCACACCAGAGCGCCGCCAGGGCTGCACCCACGCGATCCTCGACCTCTCGATGTCAATCCTTGGCTCGGGGGGGGGGTGGGCCCGAACCTGGCCTCGGGTTCCGGAGCTGCCGTCGGCACGTCTACACAGTGCCGGCGGCCATCTTGGAATACCCCCTTTGATTTTTTTAATCGCATAAGTGGCATTATTGCACAGTGATGTAGATTCATGTATGATACCTTGTTGCCATAAGGCATGCAGTGTCTCATATACACCCTCATCTGCTTCTTGTGAGAAAGGATATTGCTTCACTCGCGGTAGCAATGCTCCTTCCTTTATCTTAATGTGCACTGCCACCACCCCTTTCAATATTTCCACTCCATGGTGTCCTTTGGTCCATAGATTTTTTGGAACTTTTTCCAAATCCTCCTGCATGTATTTTGTCTCTTTTTTTCACCAATTGTTTCATCTGGGGCACTGCTCTTTCCTTTATCTGTACTGGTCAGGGTATGCTCAACTGGAACACTATGGGCCTCATTACAACCCTGGCGTTGGACCATGGTGTTATTAGCACCATGGTCCATGCCGGATTCCGCCATGGTGGATGGCGGATTTACCGCCCCATTCCAAGGTTGGCGGGGCAGTAAATCCCCATTCACCATGGCCCCTTCCCCATTCCCATTTTTGGCCCATAGTGCTCAATGGGAATGGGGAAGGCGCTAATTACGGCACCGTAAATTATGGTGCCGTAATTAGCACCAAGGTCCCTTAGCGGGATGGACTTTAACGCCTGCATTAAAGTGGGAATCTGGCGTTAAGGGTTTAACGGCGCCGCAGCCTTTTATGGCGCCGTTAACCCCTTAATGCCAGGGTTGTAATGAGGCCCTAACTCCCCCTACTCTTCATCTTTTGTAGCGAACAACTCTCGGTCTTTTACTCCTGTCAGTATTAGTGTGGGATCGATACACAGTATTGATTGCCACTCCATGTTATTGTCATCTGTAGCAACCAGCATAACCATATATTTTCTCACTACTACTTCCTCTAGGTATAGCAGTGTGTCTGAGCCTGGTGTGATGATTGAGGAGCACTGTGGTCTGAATATAAAGAGCTTTACTTATATCCCTGCGACCCATCATAGCAGTACCTGCACTCCATATAAAAACATCTGTGTGTGTGTGTGTGTGGGTATCCTCTAAATGTGCTGTGTGCATAGTACGCTTGTATCAACACTGCCACCCTGGCTGGGTACATCCCAGGTGTGGTGCACACATCCCCTTCTCTGAAAATAATTGTGGCATTCAATTTCCTTAACAAATCTCTTCCTAGTATATTAATAGGTGTGTCTTTTGAATACAATAATGGCGCTACAATATGTTGCATCCCCTATTGTCAGTGGTAAATCTTTTGTTAGAGGAACCACTTGGATGGTCCCTGAAAAGCCTTGCGTGTCCAATTTCTTGTTGGATAATGGGAAGCCCCTTCTTTTATAAAGGATCTAGTAGCTGCAGATCTATTCGAAAGAAAACACCATCGGTCCTATTTGAAACTTGGGCTCCTCTTTGGGGTCTTCAGTTACTGCTAGGACAGGACACACTCGTAATTCCTGTGGGCACCCCTATTGGGAAAATGTATTGATCGAAGATTTGTGAATGGATTTTCTCCCGCCACTGCGACCCCTGTGTAATGGGACACCTAATTTTGTCCCTATATTGTCACCTTCTCTTGTGCGTGTGTCTGCGTTGGTGCCTGCAGTATGCTTACGGTACCCTGTGTTCCAGCAATCATTCCCCCTTGGGCTGATTCTTCTCCCTGTGTTGGTAAAACATGTGTCTATATAGGTTACATTTGCATCTGTTGCTGCAGCATCATTTGCATCTGTTGTGGTTGTGTGCATGTCTGCATATATTGCTGATGTGGCTGCACTCCTCCTTGCTGTCCTGTCTGTTGAATAAGTGGGCATGTTCGGGCCTAGTAGCCAAAATTACCACAAACAAAACACTGCCCTACAAACTGGAGCACCATGTCCCTATATCCAAATCCCCTTCCCCTTGGATAATATCCCATTCCTGTCTAATATTGTCACATGTACGGGTTTACTCCCCCTGCATGTGCAAACCCAGGCTGCTGTGCATTTATGAATCTGGGCTGCTGTTGCATCCGGCATATTCCCCATTGCTGCACTACCGCTGTTACTGGAAGCCCCCCCTGTTGGGCATGTGGAACGCTAACTGGTGCCATGAGCACTGAACCTTCCATGCTTATTTTGGCCATTTCTTTCTGTACAAGTTTTTTTTTCTGCTTTTACCACGTTATCTACTGCCTCTTTGTTTTTTTCTGGTTTTCTTTTGCAATAATGTACGATAGTCGCCTGTATCTCGTGCCATCATTTTGCTTCTATCCTTGCTACTTTTTCTAGGGAAACCTGCACATCAGTGGGGAGCCCCCTCTCCAGAATGTGGTAGAATAAAGGTATTTTATCGTCCCACGATTGCCTATTCTCTTGCGTCCACATTTCCTGTATTGATTGTATGTATTTTGCAGGGTCCTCATCTGGCTTAATTTTACGTGCTAATATTGATCCCATATCTGACGTATCTGGATACAGCTCTCTCAGAGCTCTCCACACTTGTACTCGGTTGTTAAAAGGAGCTCTGTCATGTATGTTAGTGCTTAATTTTAACCCTGCATACCCTGCCTGCTGCCAAATCTTGTCACTTTGTTCACCTACTAAAACTGCCAATAGACTCTTAATATCCCCTACGGCCAATGGGATCCCTGCTGTCTCCTTCTCAAATATATATATATCCACTTGCTGGCCCCTGCCATTAGTGAAGGTAAACTGTAGGCCAAATGTACTCTGTCCATTGTCTGCCATGGTATGTAATGGACTTCCCACCTTTTTTTTTATTTTGTCAATTGAATTTTATTGATTTTAAACGCAATCAAGTATTCAATGACACAATCCAACACAAGGGACGGACCCTCTACAAACAATTCAGATGCTGTAACTTTCCCCTTGAACCCCCCCCTCCCTATCCCCCTTCTACCTCCTGAGTGAACTGACCTCCCTGTATCCAGATTTTTAAACTGCAAACAAGTAAATCAATGTCCGAGTGGTCTCAAGAGCGCGAGTCCCAACATAATGTACTTCGTGTTGCGCGTCTATTGTCTATCGTCCACCCGGCGGCGGGCCAGGTCGCTATATATTGCATCTGCCCTCTACCACCTCACCCAAAGGTATTACAAAATGGTTGCCACTCCATTTCTATGGATGCACGGCCTTCATGGATTGCCGCAGTGATAATTTCCATCAAATATATATCCTTTGTTGTGCTGGAACACTCTTTCAAGGTAGGAAGGGTCATCCTATTCCAATACCTGGCACGAGCTGCCCGAGCCGCCAGAAGGAGAAAGTGTGCCAGTGGTGAGAGGACGTACCACTGGTCCTCCCGCCTCTCAAGACCAAATAGCACCAACTTTGGGTCAAGCCCGTACCCTCCTCTCCCTGCCCCCCTGCGTCCTTGATCCAACCCAGGGCCTCTGCCCAATATACCTGCACCCTGGGGCAGCCCCACCACATGTGCCAATAGTCAGCTGCATTACTGCAGCCGCACCAGCATTGGGTGTTCACTGTTGGGAACATCTTAGAAAGATGTGTTGGGTCGTACTGCCAGCGGTGCGATAGTTTCAGGCCATGGAGCTTATACTGGCATGATATTGTTGTTTTAAAAGGTCTCCTGCTCATCTGTTGTCAGAGGTTTTCATCCAACTCCATACCCAAGTCCCTTTCCCACCTCCGGTGAAGTCTCTGCACTGCACCCCCCTTTGATTCTAGCAGAGCCCCATAGAGACGTGAGATGAGACCTTTCATTTCCTTGTGCCCATCCAGGACCTTTTCCACTGGCGTGGGATCCCTCTGAATCCGCTCCTTACACTTTTCTGCTGTGAAGATACCCTTTAATCTAAGGTACAGGAGCACTGACAATTTACCTATGTCCAGGGCCTCTTCTAAATCTTGAATGCTTACCAATTCCACTCTCTTCCACAATTGACCCACCCTAGCGAGCCCTCCCTCAAACCAGAAACGGGTGTTCTCAGATTCTCCTCGGGAGCCTCCCCCTAGGTACCCCGAGCCATTCCCCCACCGCTGCTGCGAGCATATGTTGATTCTCCAGGTATACCCACTGCCTCCCGGGATCCTCCCTCAGGTGTGGGACCATTGCCCTAAGTTGTGCCGCCCTGTAATACAACGTCAGGTCTGGGAGCCCCACGCCTCCACAGTCCTTTGGCAGTATTAACATCCCATGTCCCACCCTGGGTTTCTGATTCTACCAAAGGAACCTTAAAATCCGTGACTTAGCTTCTTTCAGAAGTGTCTCCAGGGCATGGAATGGCAGCATTTGAAACAGCTACAGTACTCTTGGGAGAAAGTTCATCTTTATTGCATTAAGCCTCCCCATCATCGACAGATGTCCCTTACCTCAGGTCGTCATTTCAGTAAATCATTTGTCTAAGAGGGGGGGATAGTTTGCTTGACCCAGGTCCTCCCCCAGTTTAACAATGGTGACTCCCAGATAGCTGATACTGTCGAGCTGTATCTGCAATCCCAGGGGCCCGAGCACCTCCACATCCCTAAAGTAATCTGCGGCAATAGGAAAGATTACTGACTTTCCTTTGTTGACCTTGAAGCCCGAGAACCGCCCGTACTCCTCAATTATTGCCAGAGCAGTGGGGGCAGAGCTGGTGGGGATCACTAGGTGCAACAGCACATTGTCTGCATAAAGTCCTAATTTAAACTCCATACCACCCACCCTGATGCCCTCCACCTGTGGGGCCATCCTAAACTGCTCGGCAAGCACCTCCATCGTTAGTGCGAATAGGAGAGGTGAAAGAGGGCAACCCTGCCTCGTACCCCTCTGCAGGTCAAAGGGCCTCGACGACAGCTGCCCGTTAACGGTCACCCGTGCCACCGGGGCTACATAGAGTGCCCGTATCCCTCTCAGGATCCGATCACCAAACCCACATTTCTGTAGGACCCCGTATAGAAAGCTCCAGTCCACCCCATCAAAAGGGTTCCATGTAATAATGTCTCCGCAAAAATGTCCCATGACAAAAAAGTCACTGTTTTTTGCAGAGACATTATTACATTGAACATGCTTGAGACACCCCCGCAAACCCTGTTTTTTAAAATTCTTTTTAAATGGGAGCAGGGGACCTCCCCGCAACCCTTCCCCATACATAATGTCACCATTTATAATGTTGCCAATGGCTTTTCCCGGCCACATTATGTATGGGGACATAATTTATGGGGACATTACTACCTGATACCATCAAAAGCCTTCTTGGCATCAAGGGCGACCAACACCGGGTTACCTTCTCTCCTTGCTGAGGCCTCCATCGGGTGCAGTGTTTTACGGACGATGTTGGCCCCCTGCCTACCCTGAATGAACCCGACCTGGTCTCAGTGGACTAATTTTGGCATGAGTCCCTCCATCCGCGTGGCAAGCAATCTGGTAAAGATTTTAGCGTCGACATTAAGTAGGGATATGGGACGATATGACTTGCAACTTTCTGGATCCCTACCCGCTTTTGGTATGACCGTTATTAGTGCCCTACCGAAAGAAGGGGGCACAGGGCCTCCCCGTGGCAAAATGTTATTAAATAATTTTGCCAGGTATTGGGCGAGAGATCCTACAAAGGTCTTGTAGAACCCGACTGTGTACCCGTCGTCTCCAGGTGCCTTCCCCAGCTTAAGCCCTTAGCACTTCCTCCTGGGTGATTTGCCTTTCCATTTCAATGATCTCACTACTTTGGAGATTCGGCAGGGACACCTACCCCAGTTATCTGCACAGTTCCTCTTCCTCTAACCCCCCCCCCATCCCATAGAGATATTCATAGAATGTGGCAAATTCCTAGACCACCAATAGAGCGTAATTTCCCTTCTGAGTCCCTGACCCGCAATACCCATCTCTCTGCCCGTTGACCCTGAAGCCTAGCCGCCAGTGGGGCGTCAGCCTTTTCCCCCTTCTCGTAATACCTTTGTTTCATAAACTGCAGGCCGCCAATCACCTTCCCCACCCCCAGGTCTCTCAGCTTCTGACGCTTCTCTCTTGCTAGCCTCAGGTCCTCCTCCTTCTCCCCTTCCCTTTGCCTTCCGACATCGCTAAGTTACGGATATCTCTCCTGAGTTTCTCAGCCTGTAGGGTCCTAACTCTTTTTGGCAGCACCTTCTCGAATAAGGAGAACCCTCCAGGTCGCCTTGGCCACGTCCCATTTCATGGCCAATTTCACCTCCCACCATGTCATTAAGGCGAAAGAACTCTTCAATCGCCCCTTTCATTTCTCTCACAACAGCAACATCCTTTAACATGACATCATTGCACCGCCCCAACGTTTCCTGGGGCGTCAGCACTATACCCATATCCACCATATCATGATCTGATCAACAAATGGGGGAGTGGTCGCTTGCCCTACCCCACCTCCTGTAACTTCCTGCCTCCCGCTGTGGTCCATAGCACGAGCTGCCTGCATATTATACCCCCCCAATAGCAGTAAGCCCACCATGCGTCCAAGTATCTCCCCCATCGCTTCCCGTAGGTAACTGCATCTGTCCCGCATTCAGGCAATGTATCGAGGCAATGGTCAGTTGTACTCCCTCAAGGGTACTGGAAATCAATAGAGCCCTCTCATCAGCCCTCCTCCAGACCAGTGGGTCAGCTATCTGCGTTCTCTGGTTAAGGAGAATGTCTACTCCCCCCTTCTTGGAATGACCGGATGCCCAGAAAACCTGTCCAACGTGAGCCCCTGGATATGTCTTTCCTCCCCTTGAATCAGCCGTGTCTCTTGCACCAGCAACACATTAAGGTCTCGATTCCGAATTTCCCTTCCCAGCAGCGAGCACTTGGTGGGTGAATTCAGGCCCTTAACATCCCCATCCTGAGAACCTCGGACCGGCCCCCATTCTCAACGTGCGCCATCTGGAAGCATGAACTCGTGTCCCAACCACTCAACCCCTTGCCATGCAGTAACCTCCATCCTTATATTCACTTTGGCCCCTCTTCTACTAGCTCCGAACCCCAGCGACCCTCCTCCACCCCCAGAACAGAAAACGATCTCCCTTCCAAGACGCCTACCTTATGATGGGCCACCAGCAGCGACTGCTTGCCTCGCCCGTCATCTCAATTACCCCCTCACCTCCCCCCAGTCACATATCTCTTGCGTGACTTTGTATTATACCCGGCCATAGCTTTGCTGGCCCCTTTCCTTTATCAAGAGTCTCCGGGCTTCTTCTGTGGAGGGGTGTTGAGCTTTTTAATCTTCCTGCCACCCGGCATCTTCTTCTTTACGCTCTGTGGACCCTCCGGTCCACGCTGCTCTACCAGTGCGACCACCGCCCCCTCCGGGCCTTCGTTCAAATCTTCTCCTTCGAGGACCTGGAGAACCTGCTGTGCCTCCTGACCACTGGTCACCCGATAGTCCGCCTCCCCTCTTTCGAATGACAAGGCGAATGGAAAGGACCAGCGGTTTCTAATGTGTCTTTCAGTTAGCCACTGCGTAAGGGGACGGCAGTCTCTTACGCGGGACAAGGTGATTCCCGACAGATCCCGGAACACCCTAATAGTGTCTCCCTCGTATTGGAAGCACCTCAGACGCTTCGCCTTCTCCAGGACCTCTATTTTCTCTCTGTACCTTAGGAAGTGGACTATCGCCCTTGGGCCTTTGCCTCCTCCACCTCCACCTCTGTGGGCCCTTTCCAATTGTACCTCCTTCCCACCTTCCAAAGCAAAAAGCTGGTTGATCAGTCCTTGTACCTTCCTTCCCACCTTTGCCGCCGATTCTCCCTTCTGTTCTCTAACTCCTAGGATGCGTAAGTTGTTTCCGGCGCTCCCAATTTTCCAAGTCATCCAATTTCAAGAGGGTTTCTTCCTCCCTCACCTCCAAATCCATCAGGCGGCCTCATATTTCATGTCTTGGAGGTCCATCTGCAAATGATTATTCTCCATCCCCTCCATTTTGTCCTCCAGTTTGTCTACGCGACCATTGAGGTCGCAGATTGATGCCTGAATGTCTGTCTGGATCGCCTTGATCTCTTGGAATATATCCTTTAGGTCGTCTCTGGTCAAGGCCGGCGCCGGCGTACTTCCTCCTGCAGCCATCTTATTCTGGTTAAGGTAAGTTCCCCCTTGGCCGCTACCTGAGCTTCTCCGGAAGCGCTGAAGTGACAGAACCCCCGTCTGTGCAGCACCTCCATGTCCAGGGGGCCCTTGGGGCTCCTCCAGCGTGGCCGTGGAAGATGATCCGCAAGATTCGGGACACCAAAGACCGCCACAGGACCCCACATAGCCAAACCTCAGGTTAAAAAAGACATGTGTCCCCCTGGAGCCCCTCGCCCCTTCCAAGCACAAACTCCACTGTTCACTCTAGACCTCACTATCCTGTGTGTTGCTGGGAGGGTCTATATCCTGCCGTTTCTTTCCCCTACTGCTGACTCGCTCCTGTGGCAGGGGTCGCAACACCCTGCCAACTCTGAGCCTCCGCCCTGCACTCTGGTGGGGTAATGACACCCCAGGCCCCCACTCGGCAGTCCGGCTGGGCTTGGTAGCCTCTGGGCCCCCCTCACAATCCTGGTGAAGGTGTCTCTGTCCTTCTCAACTGGGCCAGGGGGGGCTTGGGTCTGGGGCCGTGATCCGACTCTTCCTAGTTGCTCCCAGTGTGTTTTTATAAGGAGGTTTCACCGCCATGTGCCCGGGTCGTATTCCCTATAGTCTTCAGTCCATGCCTGGGCCTCCTCCCTTCTGCTCTTCTGGCCTTGCAGCGTCTCAAACAGTTGTACAACCACGGTGGAGGGTGGGCTGCTACACTTCCAGCTCCCGTTCACGCCGCTTGGAGCTGTGGTGATGTTTCTGCTCCTTTCGCGGGCAGAATCTCTCAGACACCACCTCCTTCCTACCTCTCACCTGGTGATGCTCTGGGACAGCTGCTCCTTGAGTTGCCCCTTCCACGCCACAGGGGTGACAAGGGCCGCGTGTCAGGGTCTGGCCCCGGTCTCCACCTCTGACGCTCTCCACTGCCTCGAGGATACCGTGCCGACACCACAGCAAGGGCACAGGGGGGTAGCACGGGGCAAGAGTGAGGGCAAAGCTGCACCGAGATATGGCTCTAGCCATCAGCGCGCACCCCTCTGCCCACTGGGGGAACTCCGGAATCCTCTCCCGTTCCTTCCCTTTTTTCTATATCTCCCTCGCATTACCTTTTCTGCTTCTCTTTATATTGAGTCCAGTTGCTGTTGTGTGCTTCTCTTAATGTCTGCTAAGTATTTCTTATTCCCTTTCTCTTTCTTATTCTCCGAATGAAGTTCTGACTCTGCCTTATTTTTCTTTATTTTCTCCCTGTATGGAGATGCCTGCCTAGGATTTGCATATCCTGCCGCCGGTTTTAACAATGGAAACAATCCATAGGGAGGGGCGGAGCACTAGCCTTCTCCTCTTCCCCTTCTCCCTTCTTTTTCTCTTTTAGTTTGTTCATAACGCTTCCAGAGACCTAAAATGTCCTGTCTCTTTTTAAGCTTTGCACTTTTGTATGTTGCTAACAAATATGAAAACATGCTGTTGATTATATCCTTTTGAAATGTTTCTTCTTTGGCCCATTCCTGATAACACTTTCCTACTGTGTCATTCATCCACTGAAAGTGACATTTTAATATTTGATTGTGATAATGAGGCAATTATTTGCACACATGATCAAGGGGTGAGTCCATATAATAGGATGACATTTATGCAGCCTTTTCCTAATTTTTAAAGTACTCTTTTCGCCTCACTTCTATTCTTAGCCACCTTACTTGTATCCCAAATACGTTTACCACTTCCTCACTCACAATCACTCACGCTTATACTTACCGTCTAACTTGTTCACCCTATTTCATTCACACTGGCCTTCTCCTCAGACCCCGCTCTTACACACCACTTACATACAATGGCCCTCTCCACAAACCTGTTATGTTAGTTTCAGTTAATACACACATGGCCTTCTCCACAGGCCTGCCACCTTAACAATTATGCCCTATGTTAATGTGCCCAGGTTTCGGTTGCTCCTCCCTCCGTTCAACCGTGCTCCTTGCCCGTGCTATACAACTCCTCCAATATTTACGTATTAGTTTCGACTTTGGCCCTTCCACGATTTCCACAGCCACTAAAACAGAAAACACAAATTCTTCACTTTATTATATAAATATAATATATAACAAACTACTACTGCTTCAACAAAACATCAATGCATATGCCTTTTATTCCTTCTCTTCACAACTTCAATACTCCTTAACCCGTAAATAAAAAATGACGCAACTATACCAATTGCCTGCACTACACGCAACTCTCGTCTAACAAGTTCTGCCACTTACTAAGCAACCCTCCACTCTAACGCAGATTTGCCACCACCCACTCATACCTATCTGGTAAGTGGACCTAAAATCTATGACTACTACGGCCAACCGCCCTCCACCTCTTGAAGGTGTGTCCTAAACAACATAAAAATAATCCCCCCCCATGCGCGTGCATTCACAGGTACACTCACATATCCTACTTCGGAGATTCTCAAGTCTTCTCGACACCGGAGTCTTCCTTTAAAGGGCAGTACCTCTTCCATGCACAGGGAGCGTTTCAACCAGGCAGACCTTCACGAACTTGGCGTCTTGCACGGCCTCCTCAGTGTTGAGCTCTTAGGACTAGTCTGTAAATGCTGTCACGCACTCCTCTGGGAGCACGGCTGGAATTCTCATGTCTGATTGTGAAAGCTGAATTACCCGTATTGGCCACCAAAATGTGCATCGGGTTGCCTCAGAATTCACCAATTAAATTACAAAAGTAATCCAAAAAAGGAGCGTACACCAGGCAAGAAGTAACGCTATTTATTCTGGGCCCAGGCACAGCTGGTAAAGCAAAATCTGCAGAGTGCGGAACAGAACTGCATGAAAGGTGCTGTCAAAGATACGCCCTTAAAATGAAAACTTTTATAATCATACAAACTAATTAGCATCAAACCATATTGCAACATTAAGTTAGTCCTCCATGTGAGGCTAATTGGTAGAGCTACGTCATTCACCTATAGTGGGGCATACATTATACTGAAATGATTGGGTCCTGCAAACCTTGCCATACCACCCTCAACCACCTCTGTGACGTTGCAGCCCAACCCACAATTTCCACATCATAGTGTCAAAACAGAC
Organism: Ambystoma mexicanum; assembly: GCF_040938575.1. NCBI lineage: Eukaryota > Metazoa > Chordata > Amphibia > Caudata > Ambystomatidae > Ambystoma > Ambystoma mexicanum. The sequence goes on along the minus strand of NC_090921.1, from coordinate 1,339,928,725 downwards.
ATTTGACATGACCAGCGGATATGTATTCATCTGCCACCGGTCCTCTCCATCTGTTTGTTATGGGAATGCAACCAATCATCACACTGGAGGGGCATTGAACCATGGACAAGTTACTGTTTTAATGTTGCATTTTAGGAACTCTTCAAACCTCTTCCCAGGCTCACATGTGCACAGGGGTAATTGGAAACTGTCAGCATTCACTGACTTTCCCCGGCACCCATGAGGTTCAAGTATCAAAGGCTGTTAATTTCTTTCCGTATGATCCTGGGAACGTGTAGTTTGCAATGTGCTGCCAGTTTATGCGGCTACTAAGCAAATGAGTAAAATGTGAATTTGTTTGTAGTGAAAAGTATGCTCTGTGGCCTGTTTACAGTGCCTCTGTCTAATGTTAAGCCCTGTATTACTTACCTGTAACTCAAAACGTATCGCCTAGAAGTTATTTGTTTGAAACACAATTATTTAAGGCATTCTCCAGCCTAGTGAATAGGACTGTGTGGCTATCAATGAAGCAACCTCACCTTTTAATGGGCTAATCCCACAGCTGATAAATGTGCACCTTTTTACTGCGCTAAACGTGCATGTTTATCACACCATCAATGCAAATAAGAAACATTGGAACACTACATTTTGGCCGGAAACAGTAGCCATTGCTGTGAGAAACCTTGGCATTATCATGGATTCTAATCTGCCCTTAGACCACAAATACCAACTGTAGCGAAAGTATGCAGAAAGCCAACTATGCAAACTAAACACCTTGGGCCTCATTATGAGAATGGAGGTAATGAAAATAGGAAGGCAGAATGGTATTACCGGCATCGTTAACCGGTCCGGGCCTTTACGACCTGACAACCCGCCAATACCGCCACCGCCCGTACTGTGCCCCTTCATACCGGCTCGCACGCATACACGCGCCCCTTCATGGAGTTAATAACGGGATTCCGGTAATTGGAGGACATCACTACTCAGGCGGACATGCAATTACCGGCATTCTGAAGGCAGTAATTAAGGCCTGCACGATGGCGGCCATACAGGCATCGCGGTCCACCCGCAAACAGCAACCTGCAGTCAGGGCAACTGCCAGAGGTGCACACAATCACCACAGGTGGAGTCAATGGAGCCTATCCCAGCATACAAGGAGTACACCCACACACCACACCCCTTCCCACACCAAAATGATACCATTAGCTGTTGCAATCATGGGGCTGGAGGACATGCCTGTACTGCTACAACTACAGCAACTACAACAACAACTACAGCAGCAACAACAGGCAGCACAGAGGAGATGCAGGAGGAGAAGGAGGGTGAGACAGGCCCAGCAATTACAACCAGTGCAGCCAGTAGTACCTCGTAGGCAGCCACCAATCCCTCGCATCAGACCCAGTCCATTCAATCTAACCCCTGAGCCGATCCACACCCTGTACCAGTTGGACCGGGACACCATCACCACCATTGTGGACATGATACATGACGACATTGTCAGCCTCATTGAAATTTGCACTGCCATCCCCCCGCTACTAAAGGCGGTGTCTGTGCTCCACTTCCTGCCCACAGGTACCTACCAGCACACAGTGGACCAGTTGCATGGTATATCACAACCACTCTTTTCACGCATGCTGACCCAAGTGCTGGATGCCCTCCTGAAGCATGCTAGCACCCACATATCCCTACACGGACTGCCCAGGAGATTGCCGACACCAAAGTAGGCTTCCATGCACTGACAGGCATGCCCAATTCCGTTGGTGCCCTCGACTGCACCCATGTTGAATTGATAGTCCCTCATGCCATAGAGGCGGTGTACCGCAATCGCAAGCAATAACACTCCATCAATATGCAGATGGTATGTGATTCCAGCAAGATCATCACACATTGCTGTGCCCGATATCCCGGATCGACACATGATTCCATGGTGCTGCGTAACTCCACGCTACCCCGTCACATGGAGCGACATGCTGGACGACGTGCCTGGCTGCTTGGTGAGTTGCCTGACTGGCCCATGGCAGTGCATTGGGGTTGTAATGTGGTGGGATGCATACACCACCTGGGTGGGAATGAGGGGGGATGCATACTCTTCCTGGGTGGGAATGGGGGTGATGCAGGGTCGGACTGGGACAAGAAATAGGCCCGGACACCCAAAAAAAAGTGGCCGACCCCTCGCCTCAAAAAAGTGGCCGACCCCTCGCCTAATGACCCTTGACCTCTGATGACATCACCGGAAGTGTTCATTTGACCCCACCCCAAAGTGACATCCCGGGAAGCAATGAAACACAACCGTTCACCCCTTGACAAAACAGGAAGTGGCATCAAATAGCATTGTTCCTAAGTACACTATGAAAAATATGGTTATGATTTCACTAATGTGATATACATTTCATACAATAATGGATCACCATATGTATCATTAATATATGTGTCTATAGATCCATGTTGTCAAATTACTGTGAATGCAAGCAGACGTCCAAGGCCAAATGATAATGTTATTGTATAGCACTTTCTTTTTTATAGAACAAATATGCATATAATGCCACCCAACCAGTGTTGGTAGTCATTTATCGACCTCGGAAGGATGAAAAGGCTGAGATGGCCTTGCTGGGATTCGAATTTGCAGATCACACACACATCACAGCAGCGAGCGCTCAACCCACTGATCTATCTTATCGGCTATAGTAAAATTAGCAATTATTCTGTAGTGGAGACCATTAAACTGGTAACTGAGATTTAAAGCAGACCAGTTAAATTCATCTGCAGGTTTGGCGCAAAGTTGGCCGCATGTCAAGCCTGCATGCATCTACATTCAGGCTTCAGAGGTTGGCAAAATAGGGAAAGCTGCGCACTCACAGGACATCCCCTACTCAGAGCACTGGTTACCTCATACATGCAAACAAACATCCTGAACAGCATGCCAGGGAGATGGGAAAGAAAGACACAATACAACAAAGCATTCATTGTGGCACAATGCAGTCAATGGCCTCTTGATGTGCTATGGTCAAATATTTCTACACTGTACAGAAGCTTTTAGGCACAAGGATTTTGTCAAGTGACCGAGGACACACGAGAGGGAATGTCTTGTGATGATCGTAACAGAGACAACAGCAGAAAAAAACATGCTATTACTGCAACTTGCTAAAGGCAAAATACATAGTCCGAAATTGATGCTTATTCTACTCTAAAGTTGGTCGTTTATCACTAATACATATTTATCACTAATACAGCAGCACAGCCACTCCAATGGGCACCGTGCCCCCTGGAGTGGGGGCACAGTGACAGCCGCCTCAACTTTGCATGCTGGCAGCAGCATGTGAATGATGCATACATCACAATTTATGATGCACACATTATGCATGCAAATCAATCATCAAAGCAAGGTAACGTGTTACCTTGCTTTGATGAATTATGCAGTTTCTGGTGTTTTTTTTCTTTTCAAAAAAGGATTTTTTTCAACACATTTTTTTAAAAACAAAATCAAAAACACGTTCTCTCCCAAACTGGCCCAGGAGTGGCCAGAAACATGCCCCCACTCCCTAGGAGGTCGAGGGGCCAATCCCACCCTGCCTCTGTCCTTCATACCCTGTTTACTTGTATTTTCTGTGCATTTGATCTTCTTTCTCTCTTCGTTTCCTCCCTCATCTTTTTTTTCAGCTCCCCACCTTGCCCTCCCTGTTCTCTCTCACGGTTCCCTTTTCCCTTCCCCTCCTTTGCCAAGCCTTGCATGTCTCTTTCCTCTCCCTCTGACAGTCTCCTTCATGAAGCCTGTTCTTAACACCCCCCGATCACCCTTCTCAGGGGCTCACCGCCTCCCCTTCCCTCCTCCTGAGCAGTGGCTGCACTCCCACGTCCCATCTTCCAGCCCCCCCCCCGCTGCCCACCGGATCATCCACCCTCTACGATCCTCTCGTCCCACTCACCAATGCCAGGGTCCCGTGCGCCGCGCCCCTGGGCGCTGTCCTCCCGGGCGGGTCCATGGCATGGCACCTGGTCCTGAAGTGGGCCACTCCCCTCCTGCAGGCGAGGCTGGGGCCGGTCGATCGGATCCGCCAGTGGCGCTCCCCCTGTCCCCCCAGGTGTGCGCGATGAGGCTCAGGGTAGACCTTGCTGCTGCTCCAGAGTAGTAGATCTCTAGCTGAAGAAATTGCAAGACTCCGTGGCCCCTATAGAGGAGTTTGATGCTCTGGAGTAGAGTCTGTGTCCGTGGAGTAGAGTGCGCTGCTAGGGAGTAGAGTCCGTGCCCGTGGAGTAGAGCACGCTGCTAGGGAGTAGAGTTTGCGTCTCTGAAGGAAGTGTAACTCAGTGGCCTGGAGGTCGGACGTGCTGCTCTGGGCTGTGTTTCATAGGCTGGAGTCGAGTTTGCAGCTCTGGAGTAGTTGCTTCCGGGTGAAATGTGCACCTCTGAAGAAATTGAGAGGTGTTGTGGCCATGGAGCAGAGTTTGGTGCTTCTGTGCGAATTGTGCTGCTCTGGAGTGTTGGGCTTTTAGAACAATACTTATTGACACCGGAGTAGAGTTTGTGGTGCTGAGTACATTGGAATACTAAGTGCATATTTTGTTTCAGCTCCGAAGTAAACTTTAGTTTTCAGGGGCAGAGTTTTTATAAGGTTTGAGGCTCCGGGTTAGCCTTTCAGTGAGTCACGTGTGCAGCGCCTAGAAGGACACAGCTAGCTCTGCAGTGAAGTTCCTAGTTCAGTGGTACAGCCGACATCTCCATGGCAGCACTCGAGTCGCTTGTGTTAAAAGTTTGCCGATGGCATATTGCACCTGCAGCGTTGGGTAATGTTCACAGCTGCTGGGTAGATCTCTAGGCACGAGGGTAGCGCCTGCGCTCCTGGGATGGTGTTTGCATCTCCACTACTGTCAGTGTGGGCGGAGTTTCCCGTTTGAAAGAGTGAAGAGCTTGGTGCCTTCTCACCTTCCCTCCTTAGCCCAGGACACTCCCCCTACCACGTTCCAGGGCGTTCCTATCCCTTGCAGCAACAGAGGCCCATATTCACGTGACACTGACACCACTCCCAGGAGTAACGGAATTGACCTCTCTTTGGGGTTTCACATGTGGGAGAAGGGGGTGCAGTGGGGTGTGGACGAGTTGATGGTTGTGACAGATATGGATCTGGTGAGGTGTCCGATGTGGATGATGAGGTCTCCTAAGGTGTGCTTGGAGTTGACGAGTGTGGTGTCAAAGAAGCGAGGATTGCGGGGTGAGATCAAAGATTTGGGTCAGGCATATGTGGCAGAGAAAGAAGGGTGCAGGGTGTTCACGGATGGTTCAAAGGATCCGGTGTCTGGAAGAGTGGGAATGGCGTACTATTTGGAAAGCACTGGGGAGTATAAAGTGGGGCGTCTGACGGATGATGTGTCAATTTGTACGGCTGAAATGGTGGCGATTGCAATGGCGATTGAAAGGGTATGCGAGTTGAGGTTTGAGAAAGTAGTGGTATTTTCAGATTCATTGAGTGGGTTGCAGGCGATTGTGGCAGGGGATGGAGATAGGAAGGATGTGATTTTGGATATCAGGAGAAAGATTGATCAATGTGTGCGTGGGGGGATGGATCTGGAGTTGGCGTGGGTCCCCAGTCATAGCGGCATTCTGGGAAATGAGTTAGTGGATCTAGCGGCGGGTGAGGGTATGAGAAGGGAAGCAGTTGATGTAAGGTTGCCTTTGAGTGTGGATGAGACAAAGGTAGTGATGGTGAGGCGGGTCATGAATGAGTGGCAGGAGAAGTGGGTGAGTGGGGTAAAAGGTAGGTGGATGTTTGGTATTCGTGAGAAAGTGTCAGTAAAGGTGGATCCGGGAAGTCTAGAATGGAGGAGGGGGGAGGAGGTAATGCTGAATCGATTGAGAATAGGGCATGTGGGGCTGAATGAATATCTGTTTAGAGTTGGGAAACGAGAGTCGAGGGAATGTGCGGTGTGTGGAGAGCCTGAGACTGTGGAACATTTTCTGTTTAGGTGTGAGAGATACGCTGTAGAGAGAGAATTGATGAGGGTTCGATTGTCTGCGCAAGGTGTGGCTGAGTTGAGTGGGAAGGCTTTGTTGGGAGGTGACGGGGTGAGTGGCAGGAGGAGGAGTAGTGTCTTGTTGGATTTTGTGAGGCAGACAGGACGGTGGGAGGAATTGTGAGTTTTACGTAGGTTGAATGCTGAATAGTGGATAGGTGCACATCATCCAATTGGATGGGGAAGCGCCTGCGTGGGTCCGCCCACGTGTTCGTTAATTAAGAAGAAGAAGAAGAAGAATTGACCTCTCTGGCGCCTCCAAGTCTCTGTGTGCAGGCGCTGCTGCCTGCATTAATTGGTTTTTAACTTCCCTTTCCCCTGCGGCCCCAGTCCCAGGACCAGGCTCAGGCACAAGTTGCTGCTTGCAACTTAAAGTACTTGTAATGGCCTCAGCCCATGAGCCCAGCCCCCGCTCCCCGCACCATGCTACAATAAGTCACGGTCACCGGGTCACAGATTCTTCATGGCACATTCGTAACACTTTTTGTCAATTGTCTTGACACTCGAGACAATTGACAAAAGTGCTACCATGGTGTCTCTCCATGGCCTGGCTGACTGAGCCCTTGATGGATTCATGCAAATAAACAATTTGCAAAAAAAAGCATCGAAGCAAGGTAACAACGTGTAAACACACAAAAATTGTTACCTTGCTTTGATGCTGCAGTGCCCAGGGCCAGCCCAGTTCCCCACGCACCTGCACGCACTCAAAAAACACCTGCCAAAAACCGGCCGGGGGTAGCTGATGAAAAACCGGCCCCTCAGGTGCTCAAGGGCCATCGGCCAGTGGCCGATCGGCCGATGAGGCCAGTCCGACGCTGGGGGGATGCATACTCCACCTGGGTGGGAATGGGCGGTGAGTGGACAATGCACTCAGAGCTAAACACTTCTGACCTGAACCTCCCAACCCGAACATGACACATCACTGCCACACATTGGACTAATGCCGTACATCAATGACAACATGTAAGATTCCCAACCAGGCCACCATGGGTCTGACAAGCGATGCATGACTGAACATGATTACAACTGTGCCAATGTGGCCAGTGTGATTAGGCACAGTGTAACACTGCAATCATGGGAGGCAAGACATCACTCCGCATCCACAGTACATCCGTATCAGCATGCAAGTTAACACCCTGCATCATCTGTTCAACGCCATCCAGACTAGCAGACCATATTGCAGGACACAATGCATCCAAATAATCTCAGTGCATACGTACAGGGACACGTGCATGTCAACAGCAAATAGCTGCGGCCATAGCTGTGAATCCTGAAGGTGGCAGCTCAGAATGACTCACACAGACCTCTCTGTACTCGCATGTAGATGATGGAGGATATCCCTTGAAACCATGGCCCTCATTCTGACTCAGGCGTTAAGGGGTTTACAGCGCCATAAACGGCGCCGACCCTTAACGCCTGATTACAAGGTTCCCTTTGCGGGATGGCTTTTAACGGCTGCTTTTTTGCAGCCGTTAAAATCCATGCCGCAAAGGGACCTTGGCGATAATTACGGCACCGTAATTTACGGTGCCGTAATTATTGCCTTTCCCCATTCCCATTATGCCCTATGGGGCGAAAATGGGAATGGGGAAGGGTAAAATGGGAAATGGGGATTTACCGCCCCACTCACCTTGGAATGGGGCGGTAAATCCGCCAACCACCATGGCGTAAACATAGTTTACGCCATGGTGGTAAGGGTACGACCCAGGCGGTAACTTACCGCCTGGGTCGTAATGAGGGCCCATGGCTACTTACCCCGGTGCGCAACTCACGTAACAGCCATGAAGAGGAGTACAATCGTGTATATATCCGTACCCGTGTTGTGATTGAGCAGACCTTTGGCCTGTTGAAGGCGCGATTCTGCTGCCTAAGCAGATCTGGTGGATCACTCCTTTATAGGCCTGAGAAGGTAGCAAGGATCACCATGGCCTGTGTCACGCTCCACAACATGTGCGTCCGGAGAAATGTACCACTGCCATCTGACATTGACATGCATGCACTGGGTGAGGATGATGAGGATGAAGATGGAGGAGAAGCAGCACCCCTGCCGGTACGTGATGCACAAGATGGACGTGCTGTACGCCAATCACTGATTGACGAATACTTCTGACCCACAGGGACGTTGATGGATATGTGTCACTACTACACTGAACACTGGGTCCATGTGGACATGCACACAGGGAATGTGGGGAGGTGGGCAATGTGCACTGACATGAATGAAATGAATACACACGAAATGAACAATGTCCAGGCATTAAGTGATTTTGGACACAACGGGTGTATTAATATGAACTACAGAAAAGTGCTACCCCCCACTACACCAAAACATCCCATAGACCCCAATGAACACCCCATAACCCCCAATGAACACCACCGACACCATGTAACCCACTCCTATTGTTGTTCAAAACTATTTTCGTCCTTTCTTGCTCTCCGGGGGCAGCATTTCTGACTGCCTCGCACTCCGCCATGTCTGACGCACAGGGCTGGAGGGTGCAGAGGAAGCAGCTGTGGAGGATGTGGGTGTGGTGGATGGGATGGTTGCCGCAGTGATTGCCACAGCTGGCACGGGTTGTTGCTGCTGCATGTGCAGCAGGATTGAGGTCAGGACCTGCGTGGCAGCCCCCAGACTGTCTCGCATCATCACCGCAGAGTCATTGATGGCGGCAGTGTTCCCCGCAATGGCCTGCGCTATCTGCTGCCTTGAGTCCTCACCCTCCACTACATATTGTCGTACTAGTTTCAGCATGGAGTCCTGTCTTGCCTCCACCCTTGCTAGCCGTGCCTCAAGGTTGGTGGGAGCAGCAGTGGTTGAGGGTGCTGCGACCGGGCGTGCATTGGCAGGACTGGCCTCGGGGGTGGTGGAGACGTCTGAGCTGTGGAGAGTGCTGGTGGCTGTGTCCTGAGTGTGGGGTTTGGGGTCGACAGGGGGCTTGGGGAGTGTGGACATGCCACATGTATCAGCCCTTCCTCGTCCTCATACTCCTCTGCTCCAACTTCAATGTCGCTCTGTGGGGCAGTGGCAGCTGTCTCGCCCACGGAACTGGTTTCTGCCGAATGGGTGCCACTGGCCTTGCCTTCTGCTGGTGTTGCCAGCTCTGTTGTTCCAGTGTCTGGCGTAGCTGCGGGGCCCACATATGCGGGCATGGCCTGGGCACTCGCCCTGGGTTTTGGTGTGGCCTGCGAGGCTGCCCCGGAGGTGGTTTTGCCTGTGGGAGTTGTCTTGGGCCGGGACGTGGATGCCCTTTTGGGTGTTTCTTCACTGGCATCCTCTCCATCGGTGCCTGGGGGGAGTAGAAGAAATGCAGGGCATCAGTGATGGTGTTACATGCAAGATGCATTATATGGTGCTGTGGAGATTTTCATTTATCATGCATTCACATCTTACAGCTGTGTCACACAGGGTAGTTTGAAGAGGGCATTTTGGCATTTGCTGTGACGTCTCTATTCAGGAATGCTGCATGGCCGGTGGCATGCCGTTGTATTGGGGTTTGTGTGATGTATTACATGGGAACGGTCCGTGTGTGTTGGATGTCTGTTGGTAATGGGATTGGCACTCGGCATGCATTTCAGTGTGGCAGGGTTTGGGCCTGCATCTGGACATGGATATGTTGATGTGTGTGTTGGGACATGCATTGCCTTGCCTAGACTCTATTCCAGATCACTTGTGCTACGTCATGGTTTCCCCTACTGGGGTCTGCAGGGTCAGTCACCTCCATCTCCAGATGTTGTGGCACCCATCTCCATCTCCCCGAAGCCCTCGATGGACTCCATCTGGATGAAGGTATTGCACGTCTCCTCCCAGTGCATTAGTTTTGTGGCTGAGTGGGCACCCCCGCCTGTGGCCAGGGCCTCCCTCCTATTGCTGGCCAGGATGTTCCGTACCCTAAGGCGGAGGTCGTCCCACCTTTTCTTACAGTCTTTGCCTGTCCGTGGGGTGGTGCTGACCGCAGAAACCTTGCGGGCTACCTCCTCCCAAATCTCCTTTTTCCTTAGCTGCACCTCCCTTTTGAGCTTGTGCGTGTTTATCTCCTCAGCATGGGCAGCGAGGGTGTCCGCCAACATGTTTAGTTCTTCATCCGAAAAACTCTTCTTGCGCAGGCGGGGGTTTGATTTTCTGCTTGCCTTGGACATGGTGATTTGGAAGGCCCTGGTCTCTCCTGTAAAACACTGGTGGTTTGGGAGGATTGCAATGGATTGTGTTTGTAAAGATGGCCGCCGGCGCATGTCCCGTTCCGACGCGATGACGGGTCCAGTATTGCGAGCCTGGTATTAGCATGGTGTTATTACCGGGTCGGTATTAAGGGGTTCCTCGTAGGCGGATGCGGTATCGGCGGGTCCCGTGAAGGCGCTATCGGGGGGTTGGAGGGTCTTTAGCAGCATGCCGGTATGGCCATTACCGGCATGGGGTTTGCGCGTGCTTGCGCACTCGTAATCAGCCGCTATTAGTGGTGTCACATGAGCACGGACCCGCTGGTTCCTCCATGCCGGTAATGACCCCGTTTTTAGCGCACTTCTCGTATTGAGGCCCCTTGTCCTTGTTTATCATTTCCACAGAAGGTCACAGCCATGAATGTTTGTATTTCTTCTTGGCTTAACTATGGGTACAGTGTATATCTGGATCTTCCTGAAAAGCAATAACCTGGGCTTCAGAGGGGCAAGAATATTGCTGTGCTATTCATGCTACAAATAGAAAATGTGAGCATATCCCTCCTGAACTGGCTTCGCTATACCGGCTGCCAGACAAAATGCAGGAGGTGTTCAAGGCAGGCGATGCGTCTGTTACAGAAAGCCATTTATGTCAGTAGAAAAACTGCAGTAACCGATCATCTGCACCTTTACCGTCCACAAAGGCATGTGAAATCACAAGTAAACTTGAAGAAAACCCCATTATCATATAAGCTATTTTAGGTTCGTAATTGCATGGTTAGGGTCAACCACAGTGTTTCAGTTGGTTCGAGTTCATCGGGGCTTATAGCACTCACTGTTGTCAAATGGGTGCCATAGGGGAACTAGTTTGTCTATTTTGACTCTGTCACAGCGCAAGCCATCTGTGAAGAAGTCACTACTATTCTGCATGAGTACAGGGCTGAGTGGTTGTTTCTAAACTCCTATTTATCTACACACTACTGCTACAACAGCAGTGGCCCCAATCATAAAGTTGAAATAGGCACAATATAAATGGTGTCCCTACTTTGTCTCTTTAAGGTGCCATTGGCAGATTATACTGTTCAAGAGTAGTGTGAGCTAGGAAAAAAGCATCCATATAACAATAGTATTGTGAAACCAAAAGAAAAGAAGTGTCCAATCCATGTTTTATAAAATAATTCAACTTTAATTATACTAAAAAGACAAACACACTCTTAAAAACACTAGCAAACTGTGACTGGAAGGGAAAGCACAGATAATGCAGACATTTTGGTGAAAAAGGTACTCTGGGTATTAAGAACAGGGGTATGCAGGCAAATAGTCTCTGTGGCAAGTTCAAATGGACGAATATGTATTTTAAGACATGTTGGGCCTCAGTACAAGTGTGCCGGTCCGGTAACAAGCGTGCCGGTAAGCATACCGGCACCGTTGTTACTGGACCGACACAGTACGGGTCTGCTTGCCAGAGTTGCTGTGCCCGGCAGGTCAGACGCTGCTGGGCACAGTGGCCACGGTAAGCAGACCTACACGGAAGCACCAGCACCTTTATTAACCAACGGTGCCAGTGCTTCCGTGTTCCCCTTTCCCATTGAGTCCTATGGGAATTAACATTTACCAGCGCCTGACATCCCGGAACGCTGGGGTCGTAATCACCCGGTAATTCCAGCAAGCCAGGTGCCGGTAAATATTGCATGTCCGGGGACAACCTGCTGGTTTTACCGGCACGGCTACCGCCGGACCTGTAATGAGGCCCCTTGTCTTAAATGTCATTAGACCCATAGAACAAGCCTATGGAGACACAACCAGTGTTGTTTTATCCCTTTTATTCTTCTGTTAGGGGATAGACATCTTCAAGCCATGCTTCTGGACAATTTCTGGTGTGTCAAGTTAGATTCAAGTTGGTTGAATTGGTTTGATGGGATACAGCATCACTGGCAACTCGACAGGCGGCAATGGCTCAAGGCTAGAAGAACATGTAACAAGCGGCGTTGTGCAAATCCACGTGGCTCGAAGGCTCAACCGTGGCTCGATTGGAAACATGCAGAGACTGAAATTAAGAGGTGAGCTGGCTCGAATGGGTCTAACGATGCAATGTGATTCTGCAGAGGCAATTGGCTCTAAATTCAAAGAAGCTGGGGAACAGACAGGCGATGGTGGGTCGAGGGTTCGAAGATGCTTGATACAGTTTGAAAATATAGGATGTCAAAAGCAGCTGCGGGGGTACTTGCAGTTGCTCGAAGGGTCTTGAATGCACTAGAGCTGGCTCCCATCGGATTGAGGATGCAGTAGGAGCCAGGGGAATATTTCTTTGAACCTGGGGTGCGTTGAGGCCTTGTCCAGGGTCTCTGAGGAAAGGGTTAAGCCATTCTTCTGTTCTTTCCAGCCAAGAATGTTGCCAGAACCACTTGAAGGTTTCCCACTTCAGCAGGCAGAGTCTCTGAGTACCAGTGTTTACGCAGCAGGCAGGCTATCCAAGCAGCAGGTTGCTTCATATGTTCACCTGAAGTGGTTATGGGCAAGGTTTGCACCCTCTTTTAAGATTATTATCTTCACTCCAATGGCTGGGGACTTTGGCCAGCCTTTTCTCCAACTAGGTGCCAGTGAAATATTCTTTAGAACGTATTCTTGAGTATGTTTATTAAAGGGACATTGAAATATGATTCCATTAAGGGCAGGCTCTCACACACACTTATATCCACCCCCTTATGTAGTCAATTTGCCACAGTGGATAAGTCCTTTCCAAGCCTTATATAAGGAGGCGATAGTTTTGCCTTCTGGTGTCAGCTTCTAGTGTGCCTTGTCTGCAGGGAGTTAGAAGGGGTTACAGGATGGAAGTGTAGCTGAAACATTTTAAAGATGACAGGGCCCTTCTCATGGACTCGGATCCTCCCCTAAGCAAGCTATGCTTTTATTCCCCCTCTCCTGTATTCCTATGATCTGAAAGACTCCAGTGAATATTCCCCTGGTGTGACTTCCTTATTGTGTTGGCAGTGCTCCCTTTAGAGCACAATTTCACACCCTACCACCTTTGGGTATGTCTTGTTCCTCAGAGAAGGTCTCAAGAGTGCCCAACACAGAACAAAGAGCTCTACAGCACTAGGCCCAACATTTGCATGGTGGGTGAAACCCCCAGCCCAGACAGCAATACACAAAAACTCTGAAAGTTGCAAGACTCCCAGGAAACCAGTTGATAATAAAAGTACATCTGATGGCTTTTATGAGTACCTACTCATAGGCCACTGAATCAAACTAGATATAGTTATATATTTATATTTGCCCAAAATACCACTACCAGTCCTTGGGGATACACATTTATATATAATTTGAATCATGGGTGCTGTGGTAGATCAAAATCAGGAGACGTACAAGATGGCATTTTGGTTAATCAATTCTTTATTATACACACGAATAAAAGCTTTCCCTATGGCCAATGATCTTTACTGTGTGCTATAAAGGAAAACATAAAAGGGTGCATGTCAGGATGCCGTAAACAAAACAATAAAAGGCCTCTGTCCAGAAGCCTATGCTAACCTGAGTTCTGTCCACACCACTGCAACAGAAAAACATAAACTATAGCAAGGCATCCCTAGGGTCTCTTCTCAATTGAAAGAATGGTGGGTGTTTTCCGACACCCAACTTGGTGTCTCACCAGGATGCTCAGTTCCACTAAAGTCTTTTCAGTCTTTGTTATCAGTCTATAGTTTATCTTTCCTCCAAGGGTTTCATGCCAGTCTCTTGACTCCTTCTCTCACTTTGGGATTCCTGGCTCATAACCCCAATCTGATTGTCTTTCTTGTGTTCCCCACCACGAACTTCCGAGCACTCTCTCCAGCTGGATATCTCCTGGTCTTTATCCAATCTCAGGGACTCGATCTCTCACCCCGCTGTGTTCTCCACTTCTGCCTTGGTGTCTCAATTCTATCACCCTGCCTTGGCGTTTCACTTCTCTCACTCATTGGGCCTTGGCTCAGGTTTCTGTCACTCCATCTTGGGGTCTTGGTTCTTTCACCCCACCTTAGGGTCTCGCTTCTCTCGCTCCCACCCCTGGGGGCTTGACTCAGGTTTCTCTCACTCCACCTTTGGGTCGCTGTACTCTCAACCCCTCACCCCTGCTTGGAGCTTGGCTTCTCTCACACTTTGAGGATTATGCTTCTATCACCCAGCCTTGGAGTTTCACTTCTCCCATCCCTCCTTCTGGTTTCACTTCTCTCACTCCATCTTGGGGTCTTACTGCTCTCATCTGCCTTGGTCTATTGCTTCTCTCACTCTGCTTTGGGGAATTTCTTCTCTCACCCTGCGTTGGGGTCTTGCTGGGCCCTGCCGCTCTCCTCCCGGTTCCCCGAAGCCACTGTGTACCTCGTTTTTCCAGGCTGTGCTCTTTGGGAGAGACAGAGAGCTTGCTGGATGCAGTGCCTCTTGTCCACTGTGTTCTGCGTTGGGCGTCACTTGCCCTCTCTTCCCACCGGCTTCCTGTGCGTTCTCAGCAACACCTTGGTATGCCACTCTCGGTCAGCATTTGCTCCTCAGTCCTCTTCTGGGTCAGGTGCCTCAATGAAGTGCAGGAGACACAGAAGTCAGCAAGCACCACGGGCAGAGGGAGCGTCATTTGCATCCGCACCAACGGAGCTCGGACCACAGTGGCAACCAGAGCCACCATCAGCCCAGTCCTGACCATAGTGAGCACCACCACTGGCACAACCCAGAGTGGGGAAAGCACTAGTGCCACCAACACCATCAGTAGCCCTACCCGGACCAGAGCGAGCCCAGGTGCCAGCAGCAGCACCAGCGTAGCCCAGATCCGAGGGAGCACCAGAGAAAATGTAGAAGTAAAATAGATTACCACACAAAGAGGCCCAGGGTGCAGAGGCTACTGGGAGATCTGCAGACTCACCTATAGGCCAGTGCACCCCTGGACAGGAGAAAGTAAATATGGAGCAAGAGCATACTGGACAAAATTGTCCTGCGAAGAAAGTTCTCTGTACTTTGTGTTTTTTGTAATTGTATAGGGCTCAGATGTCACTGTTTCAAGCCCTTCAAAGTGTTTGGGGATGAAGGAGAGAAAAATAGATCAACATAGCTCTCAACTCGCATGCTTTGAGCGGGTGTCACCCGCATGGCAAGTGGTTCAATTACATGCCAAGCCCTTTTCCTGCCCATATAATTCAATGGGCCTGCCCAAGACAAAATGGTCTGCTTTCACTCACCCTGGGGCCCTGTAAGGTTGAGAAATATGGATCAAGGATGGGGTGGCTGGGGAGGAGGTGAGTCTTGTAAACATAGAAGGGTGGATGGCAACAGGTGAAAATATATAACATTTTAGATGGGTATCAAACAACAAAGGGGAATATATTCCACTTGGGCCCAAGGGGTTTGGAGTGACATTTGATAGACTAGTGTGCAGCTTGAATTTTCTATGACACTTGAAAGCCTGAGGTCAAACCGTGTTGTTGGTTGGTGGCAATGTTATGTTGGGTGCAGACCCCTCAGCGTCCGGTTTCCACCCCTCTACCCCAGCACTGTCCCCATGGACCAACAGTGTAATGGGTAAATAAGGGAGGCATGAGGAATGCATAGGCAACTTGGGCCCAAAAACAAATATCTGGTGCCCAGCCATTCTCCCCTACCTCCCTTTATTGTCAATCTCCTTCCCTCTACAGGCCAACAGAGACCCATGAGATAAAGAAAATGCCATATTCCCTTGCAATGAGGTCATGTGAGTGGAATAGGACTGCAATATCCCATGGGTGTGATGTGATTGCAGGGGCATACAGCATTGATAAACAGCTTTATGTGCTAATGGCTTCCTGTGTGAACCATTATTTATATGTGTGGCATTCGACAAAGTCGACATGTCTCTTTTTTGGCCACTTTGGAAGAATTTGAGGCTCTGTCATATATTTTGGGGGGGACATTTGTAAGGGTCCTATACACAAGTGTCTCTAGGTGCCACAAGACAGAAAAAGGTGGGTGGGGGGACAGGTGACAAACAAAACAATACATGGTCCTACTAGGCCTTGTGACATCCGGACCATGCACGTGTAGTGAAATAAGTGCATGGGGAGAGGGCCAGTTAGGGTGGAACGGCTGGGATAAGGGAAAGGGCGGAGGGGGAGGTGCAAGAAGGCTGGGGCGCCAGGGGCTGGCCAAGTGCTGAGGGGACTCCCGGAGGGAAAGTGCTGATTGAGGGGTGCTGGGGTAGACTGGACGAGGAGGGCATCACAAAAATAGTAATAAATAGAAGAATTCCCAAAACGAAAACAACTTTCTGTGAGTAAGGCACAATGGAGCAGAGGGGATGAAATCTAATTCGGAGGAAGGACGAGAAAGACCAACCCTCCCACAGTAGTGTGATCGGGGTTTTAGATTCTATTAAGAGATAGGGAAGCAAGTATTATGCATTATAACGTCTTAACTTAACAAGCAGCAGCCAAGATAAAACATGTTTTATCATTTACAACGAAAAACATTTTAAAACCAAAACACATTGTGCACACATATGTAAGGGCACCCAACCCGACATGGCAGTCCTGTAAGCATCCACCAGCCAATCAGGTTCTGTATCCCCCTATAAATTCCTCTTCAATTAGTCCCTCATCATCATCCGCTGTGAGAAAAACTCTGAAATCGAAAACAAAGCACAGTCAAAACACTGTCTTCCCCGAAAGCGCACTCCATGAGAAAACCTGAACATTCTTCTTTCACTTCAAATGAATCTGCATGATCTTCTCCTCAAACGAAGACTGCAATGAAGCGAGAATAAAATAATGAGGGAGGGATAATATTCGCCTCTGTGTCTTGTGAGGAATCTGAAGGCGTCCTCACTTACTCTTCCCCGGTATTCTCTGCTCAGGTGGCCAGGGAAAGGCCATCGCTTTTGAATCCTGCCTCTGGCCGGTGGATGTCCTGGGAGGATCTCCTGAGTGGAGAACATTCGTGAGGTGGGGAGAGGACGTCATTGGGTGCGGCATGGTATCCCCCATTCCCTTTTCACAATGAACCTTTGGTCCCAACCGCCTTTGTAGGCTATTGTCAATCCTTTCCCTTCTCCTTTCCAAGTGACCCTCCAAAATGCCTATATTTTACTAGAACAAGGAAGAAATCCACTAGGAGGACAACTCCTCAGGTAGGCAGGACAAATATGCATTAACGTCATTTTGTTAATATTGAGAAAAATCACAGTAATACCAAAATGAAGAAGAAGCAACTGGTAGTAATGCACACTTCAATTCATTCACACCACTTTGGTACTGAGACGAGTTGGAGGGCTTTGGAGGAGAACTGTTGTAAAAGTCAGGCATGTCCAGCTAATTGGTTTATTTACGGTCATGCAACTAAAGTGATGGACTTACACCTGACACCACTTAACAGATTCCAGGTGTATGCAATGATTGACCGCCCAGCAGCAGAGGAGAACCATTCTGGAGAGAACTATCCAGAAGACAACGCAGTGTGCAGAGGCAGAGCTGGCTCGAGAGAGACTGGCTGGAGCAAAGCCGGGTTGAGCAGGAATGTAGAAAAGACGCTGGGGCCAGCGCGGGCCGTGAGAGAGTCAAGAAGCCTCATGTCCCCTTTTCCCGTTGTCCACAGCAGCAGCTTCACCGAAAGCTCCAAACCACCACAGGCCACGGGTAGCCTCTGCTAGGGAAGAGCGGGGCACCGCACAGCTCGCAGGAGATCGCCCAGGACTCACAAAAATCCTCAATGCCACGAGAGGAAGATGATCTTGCAATACTAGCTAATGGCCACCCCCACCCGGATCTGTGAGGAGAAAAGGAAAAGACTGGAGAAGCCTGGTGATGTCTATTAACAACTACATAAGTTTGGTAACCACACCTGAGATGGCCAAAGGAAGTCAAGAGGACTAGCAAAGTCCTCTGTCTGCGCACTTGGAGCAGAACCCTTGCAATCGGGGAGAATGGGGGAAACGCATAACCCAGATGTGTCCAGTCTTGCATAAACGCATCTACCACCATAGCTTCTGGATCCCGGCGCCAACTGAAAAACCAAAGCCGTTGGTTGCCAGAGGTTGGAGAGGTTGGAGAAAAGAAGGAACAGCTTGGTGTTCAGCTTTCAATCACTCCCGTCATGCAGGTATTTGGAGTTGCAATCTGCCATTGTGTTGACCAAACCTCAGAGGTACTCTGTTTGTACCATTAGCTCGCAACTGCATCAAAAGTGGCAAATATCTCTTAGTAATTATTCTAGGCCTTAAAGCGTGTTCCCCCCAGTTGATGTATCGAACTGCAGAGAGATTATCCATTTGTAGCAAAATGCAACAATTCATTCTGTCCTTTGCAAAGCACTTCACTGCGAAGGAACCCACTATACCACCATATTGTGAGTGAATCCGAAGATGGCTCTCCTGTTCCAGGTCTCCATGGGTTGAAGCCACCATTGTAACTCCTCAATCGCATCCAGGGACAACATCACTATTTGCAAACACAGAGCCCTTCTCTGGAAATGACAGGTCTTTGGCCTCTGAAGGGCCCTGTAATGCAACAGTGCTGGGAAAATCGCTTGAATGGAGGCTGAGATCCGATCACTCGGGCTGAGAGAGAGAAACTACATCTTTAGAATCGACCCTATCTGGAGCTGGGTTCCCTTCATTTGTTTCTGAGGAAGAAGCAGCTGACTCTGCTGAGAATCTATAATGAAGCCCAGAAATTGTATACATCATGTAGGCATGGGAATAGACTTCTCGAGATTGATAACAAAATTCAGATTCTGAAGGAGAGAAATCGTCATCCGGAGATGGACAACAGCAACCCCTCATCTTGCGCCAAAATGAGCATATCGTCCAACTACACTATGATCTGTACACCCCTCTAACTGAGGAATGTCATTACTGGGCCCAGGATCTTTGTGAAACACCATAGGGCTGAGGACAGGCTGAATGGAGGAGAGGCAAACTGCCAGAGGCGACCCCTGCCACTGAAATTGAAGGTACTCCAGATGAGGAGGATGAACAGGAACTATTAAGTATGTGTCTTTCAGGTTTACTTTGCACATCCAATCACCCGGAAGGAGAGAGTCCCTTAACAAATGAATCCCCTCCATCTTGAAATAGCGATAGACCACAAAAGAATTGAGAGCCTTGAGATTGATAACCGGCCTGAAACCTCTATCTGGTTTGGACACCAGGAAAATGGACTTGAGAAAGGGGAAAGCCTTGTGAGAAGCTTGTACCACTCCCCCTTTCCGAGTGAGGTCCCGCAACTCTGTGGCCACCAAATCCTATTTGTCCTGACTGAGCACCAATGGAGAAGGTAGAACCACCTGACAGGGAGGTCAACACATGTTGATGCGATATTCCACCTCTGCTTGGAGGATACACACATCACAAGTCAAGACAGACCAATTGTGAACAAAACAAGCCAAACTTACCCCCAGGTCTCCCTGGGCAGAAACATTTAAACATAAAATGCTAACATGCTGTGGAACAGGAAGGTCCTGCACCTCTGCCGGCTTGACCTCTCCACTGAGTCCCTCGCTGAGGAAAGAAGATTTCCTGAGATCCTATGGCAGTAAAGGACCCTGCACGCATCGCAAATTGCCCTGGGCGAGAGGAGCCCTGAAATGGACACCCATAGGTGCTGGCTCTCCCTCTTGCAGCCCTGGAAAAAGCACTTGGGGGTCAAGGCCTTCCGGATGTTTGCTTGTGCCTTATCTAGCACGGTGAAGGTATGTACGAAGGAAGACAACTCTTTCACAAACCTATCACCAAACAGCAACCCCCTGGGCTTTGACAGGGCCATATCCACCAACTGTGGGTCTAGCCGCATTAACAACACCATCCTCATTTCTGTGGACAGGGCCGTATTGGCACTGAAAAGCAGGCAAACAGCCCTTTTGATCAAACCCTGCAAACCAGAAGCTTATAGGGTGGTATCATAGACAACATTCTCCTATAGTATCTCAAACACCTGGGTGAGGGGCACCAACACATCCAACAACTTATCCTGACATGCACGTACAGCCTTATCTGTCCCATTCTTGGGGACCTTCCCTTTCTTTGTGAGAAAGATTACCATGAAGTGGTCAATTTCAGGCATTAGTGCCAGTGTGTCCAGAAGGCTAGGATGAGGACATTTGGATTGCAGCTTATTACGGTCATCCTTTTGCAAAGGTTTCCTGACTCAATGCTTCATGAAGCAACCCACTGCCTCAGACAAGCACCATTCTGCTGAGCGTTTTTGTGTTGGATATCCGTAGGATTAAAGAAAGGCTCCCCAAGCACATCTCTAACCTTTTTGCTCTTAGATAGGGAATCTGAATCGTCCAACGAGGAAGAATAAGACACTGAGGAACAGTGAAGCCGACGCGAGTGATTACTTCCTTCGTCAAATAATAATGGGATTCGACCCAATACATTTTTCGCGAATAAGAAGTCAGTGAGCCCCAGTGTGGTTCAACATATTAGCCCTAATTTGAAAAAGGCCGGCAGAGGCCGAAACACGTGTAATACCACAAGGGCAACTTTTTTTTAAAAAGAATTATTAAAATACATCTATAATCACCTGAAATAAGGCGCAATGTCCTGGACCTTCTTTTATGCTTTTGCATATTCTCTTTACTAAGACACTGAGGAAGTATCTGTACCCCCTACTACACCTTTTACGGGAGCAGGGACTATGGGCCTTGTGAGGAGAAGCCCCTTTTTCTCTAATTACCTCAGGATGTTTGGTCTTGGCTACACACATAACCTGCCTAGCCCCTTGTGGACCAGGAACCACTTCTTGTACCGCTGCCCCTCCCCCCTACCCCCTGCCTGAAATTCGGAGATACCAGTTATAAGGCTGTCAAATGCCGCACCCAATAAAGTATTATTCAGGTCCCACAGGGCATTATCCATTGACTCTTGTACCACTCTATGTATCGCGCTAGGACTACTCTCAGGACTACTCTCAGACCTGCTAGCAGAAGGTTGCTGTTTAACCAGTACGCCACCCTCCTTGGAGGAACTAGAATGTTGGAGAACTACCCCTGATCCTTACCTACAACCTTCTGCATCATTTCTTCACTTCCCCTAGGGGCTGGCATGACCCACGTTTTATTTATTTAAAGCACCTGAACAGGCACACTTCCAAAGAAACACAGCAGGGACAGGAGGAGGGAAAAGGGAAATGACCCCACCTCAAGCAGAGGCCTTCACACAAACCCAGCAAGCCACGCTGTCCCACACAGGTGAGGGGAACAGATCGAGCAGGCCATAACTGGAAGGAAAGGAGGAGGGGCCTTCACAAGTCAAGAAGCCGAGCAGATTTCGTAGTCAGTCACGCCGAACAAGTTGTGCCTCACGGACACCCTCACCAAACAGGTTGAGGGGAAACTTTAAGCCCCATCGTTACCGAAGCACTGCGTTGTCAAAAACACTCTGTGCCGCTGTTACAATCTCGGCGCGAGCCACCTCAACAGCGCTCGCGCCGAGTACCAGCGCTACCACCAGCAGACACTCAGACGGTGGGAGAACGCACTCACCCGGCTGTCAAGCGGAAGAGCAGTGAGAGCGAAGATGCTCACAATGCTCCAACAAATACAATAAAACTATTACCTGAAACAATGTATTGAAACAGCTACATAACACCAATAAGCAACAAAGTATAACACATAATGACATGAAAGCTCGAACAGGAGAAAGGGTTACTTATCTGCTGGTCAAGCAGCAAAAAAGAGGGTGAGGGACTAACTGGAGAAGAATGTATAGGGTGATACAGAACCTGCTTGACTAGTGGATGGTTGGGTGCCCTTACATAAGTGTGCAAAATGTCTTTAGGTTTTAAAATGTTTTTCATTGTAAATGATAACGTGTTTAATCTTTGCTGCTGGTTGTTGAGTAATGAAGTTACAGTGCATAATACGAAGCCTACGGTCTCGACATAGTATTGAACAAACGAAACCCATGAGATTTAAGAAAGCCAGTGTGGGAATGGGGGTAGAGCAGAAACGAAACCCACGTGAGTTAAGCAAGCTGTAGTGTCCTGAAGCCACTGCAAGGGAACACATGATCAGGGTGGGACGCCGGAAGGCACTCGGAGAGGGGCAGACGGAAGAGAGGGAGTTAGTGTATAGTTGGACACAGAGCAATAAAGATGTGTCCCAACACTGCACCTGTGTCTGCACCTTATTTACAGAAGGGCGCCGTGCAGGAGAGTATTGATCCCAAGGTGGGCGTACCCAGCTCTCTTAGGATCCTATATTGGCGACAAAGTGGAGGACCCGCTGTCACAGTTGACAGCTCGGCAAGGCTGCGGGGGTCCAGGCCGTAACATAAAGGAGAAACACCGGGGGAAAGTGTGCGATGAGGTCGCAATCACAGTCAGGCTGATTCCAAGAGGATGGCAGAGGCACGCCAAGGGCAGATAAGGCTGCAAGAC
The DNA here is from genome assembly GCF_040938575.1 of Ambystoma mexicanum. Taxonomy (NCBI): domain Eukaryota; kingdom Metazoa; phylum Chordata; class Amphibia; order Caudata; family Ambystomatidae; genus Ambystoma; species Ambystoma mexicanum. The sequence continues at coordinate 1,339,906,217 of NC_090921.1, read as the reverse complement.
CCGCAGAGCGGCCTGGAAGTGCGCTGGGAGTGGCTGCATGCCGGCGCTGGGACCACGCTGCCATGTAAGGCAGTAGCGAAGCTAGCAGAGCAGGGTGAACGTCTCCAGAGCTGAGCAGACCCCCACAGTGCTCACACAAGGTGAGCGAGATGGTGCCTGTTGGCGGTCTCCGGATGCCGCCGTCCGTGAGCCCCCCACCCCCCTTGACACAGAGACACGGAGACAGCGGTGTTACCAGTGTGGGCCCCCCGGTGATTGTGTCGTCACCGGGAACGCCCTGTTTATTTAACAGCGCACACGACGGAGTGGACGTCACCCCGTTGCGTGCGTACCCTTAAAGGGCCAACGCCACACTCCTCCTTTTCCATAACAACAAATTGGAAACAGGAGGGACTAACTATCACACATTTATAAAGCACACAACTCTGTCAATTCCAAAACCCCCATTTATTCACAGCCACCCTGGATCCCCCGCGGGTACCTGTCACGGCCTGACCATTAGCCCCCGGTCAGCCTCCCCAGCTCAGTCCGTCACATAGTCTGTGAGACGGGCAGGTTTCCCACGCCCTGTTCTCAGGGGGTACCTCCTGCCAACGTCCCTGGCCGGTGTCTCTTGACCGGGTCGGCCTCGAGCCGGAGAGTCCACGGCGGGGCTGTCACCCCCACCTTCATCCAAGGCACCCTCTCGGTTGTCTGGGCTGTCCACTCTCGGGTCGCCGATTCTCCTGAAGAATGAAGCATTCCTGGTTACAGACGACGTCCCGTCAGAGGCTGTTACCATAGAACCCTTGACCGCCACGACATCTAGAGGAGCGGGTTCATACGTGAGGGACAACTTTCCTTGTGGGTGACGATTCCTCACCAGCACCTCATCTCCCAGCGCGATGTGTGGGGGCCTCAGGCCCCTCCGGATGTTTTCCATCTGCGTCCTGACTCGTCTGTCCTCTTCGACCTGTTCATTGTCAATGACGGCAGGGTCCCTGTCCCCCACCTCCGGTATGACGTCTCTCTGGCATCTCTGGAAGAGAGCCTCCGCCGGGGCCACACTCGTTGAGGAGTGAGGTGTGGTCCGATATCCCCGCAGGAAGACGTACAGGGCCCTCTGCAAGCACTCGCCATTTCCATTGGCGATCCTGAACACTTTGTTGAGGGTGCGCATCATGCGCTCTGCCTCCCCGTTGGCCCGGGGCCACAGTGGGGTTACCCGCCGGTGTTGAATGCCATACTCCCTCATGAGCTCGGCAAAACTCTCGCCTTGGAATGGTGCCCCGTTGTCAGAGCATAGCACAGAGGGCAGGCCATGGGTGGCGAAAATCTTCTCCAGTGCCACCACCACATTCTCAAATGCGACAGACTCTATGAACTCGACCTCCGGGTAACGAGACCACTCGTCCACCACAACTAGGAAGTGAGTGCCTCTCGACGTGGACCCGGAGTCCGCATGCACTACTTCCCATGGCCGGGTCCCTCTGGGCACCGCTTCAATGGACGGTTCCCGGTGGGCCGGTGCCGCAGCCTGGCACCATACGCACGACGCCACAAATGCTTCCACCTTCCGCTCGAGTTCCGGGAACCACACCTTCTGGCAGAGGCGAGCTTTGGTTTTGGGCGCCCCTTGGTGACCCTGGTGCGCCAAGGCGATGACCTGTGCAACTTTGGCCTGGGGCACCACGATCCTCTCACCCCTCAGTAGCAGCCCCGACTCAGAGAATGTCAGTTCTTCTCTCACTCTCCATAATTGCTCAAGGGCCACTCTGGCTTCACATGTCCTGCGTTCCACAGCCTCCAGCACCGTCTTCCAGGTACCCCTCTGCATGCCTTCCCTCAGGATGGCAAAACATTCGTCGCCTTTTGACGCAACCTCGAGTTCTTCCACCTGCATGGAGTTTGGGGTGCGGGTCTCCACGACCAGACGGACATGTTCGTCGGCCTCCTCTGCTGATGCAGACTCCTGCGAGTCCCCTCTTGGGTGCCGAGATAGGTAGTCTGCCGCGTTGTTAGCCCCTGGACGATATGTCAACGACACTCCATACTCGAGCAGGGCGAGCATCCAGCGCTCTATTCTCACTGGTGGGCGGGATGATGAGCCCGCCATGATCGGCAACAACGGCTTGTGGTCCGTGACCACAGTCACAGGGCGCCCCAGAATGTAGAGGCGAAAATGTCTGCAACACCACAGCACCGCCAGGGCTTCCCTCTCAATCTGGGAGTACCTTTGCTCGGTGTCGGAGAGCGCCTTACTGGCGTATGCTATGGGTCGAATCTCCTGGTCATTCCCCACTTGTGTAAGCACTGCCCCCAGTCCATATGGGCTGGCGTCCACCACGATCTCTGTCTGCAGGCTCGGATCGAAGAACGCCATGGTGTCGTCCGCGGCCAAGGCACCTCAGATGTCGTCGAATGCCGCCTGCTCAAGGGGGCCCCACTGCCAGGTGGTGTCCTTCTTTGTGAGCGATCTCAACGGCTCTGAGCGGGACGCCAGGTTCCTGATGAAACGGCCACATTAAGTGACCATGCCCAAGAAGCTCCTCACCTCCGCAACATTCTCTGGCGGACGCGCCTCCTTTATGTCCCTCACTTTGCGGGGGTCCGGCGACACCCCATCCGCCTTAAACACGAACCCAAAGAATTCGATCGTTGTTTTCAGAAATTCACACTTGTCCTTGTGCAGGGTGAGTCCCAGCGAGCGCAGGCGCTCAAAGGTCTTGGCCAGGCGTGCCAGATGCTCCGTCTCCGACCTGGCATACACCAAGATGTCGTCACTAATATTAAGGACTCCATCCAGATCCGCCAGGGCCCCTCTTATGATGTTTTGGAAAACCTCCGCCGCGGAAGACACCCCAAAACTCAACCTCTTGTATCGGTAAAGACCTCGATGAGTGGTAAAGGTTGTGATGTAGCGGGACTCGGGTTGCAGGACCACCTGATGATAGCCTGCTCTCAGGTCCAGTTTGGAAAAGAACCTCGCCCCTTGCAGTTCTGCTATGATGTCATCGATGGTAGGGGTCAAGTGTTGCTCCCTCTTTATGGCCTTATTGGGGAGTCGCATGTCCACACAGATCCTCACTGCATCTGGCTGTTTAGGCTTGCGCGCGATGACAATGGGAGACACCCATGGGGTGGGGCCCTCAACCTTTTCAATGATGTCCAGCCCCACCAGACTATCCAGTTCTCGATCCACCAGATCCCTGAGATGAAAAGGAACTTGCCGGTGCTTCAGCGCCACTGGTTGGATCGACTCATCGATGTGGAGACGGACCGGCTCACCCACCAATTGTCCAATGCCTTCAAACAGGGAGCTGTGTTTGGCCAGGAGCACCTGAATGTCATCTAAGTACACTGAGTATGCGAATGTGACAATTCCTAGCGCCTCAGCCGCAGCACAGCAAAGCAGGGTGTTGTCGCTCACCGGTGTGACATAGAATCTGGCCCGGATGTGTGAGTCACCATATTGAACATCAGCCACGAATACGCCGTCCAGAGGAAGGGGCTGATCGCCGCCGAAAGCGAATATGCGAGCTCTCGGTGCGGTCAGCATGGGCGGGGCCTGCATGGTATCATAGTGCTGTCTGGCCATCACATTCACGGACGCACCGGTGTCCACTAGCATTGGTACAGAGTCTCCATTGACAAGCACGTTGCACCTGGGCTGTCTCTTGGAGCGGGATTTCAGCATGCTCACACTGGACACGAAGAAGACGTTTTCCTCGTCCTCTTCCTCCTCCTCCCCTTCCTGAGGGGCCCCCTCGTCACCCTGGTCCACCTGAGCAACGTTGGACGTCCTTTGGGGTCGGAAGAAACCGGCTCGAACAGGCCCCCTAGGCACTACCTTGGGAGCTGCAGATCTGCACATCCTGGCGAAGTGGTCCGCGCCTCTGCACCTACCGCACTTAACCCCAGTCGCAGGGCATTGAGCTGGGTGCAGGAGATCGTACCCACACTTTGGGCACGAGGAAGACGTCCCAGGCGGGCGCGGGCTCTGAGTGTTCATGGGGCGCCTCGCTCCACGGCCTCTTCCGATCGCGCAGACCTCCTCCACCTTGCTTGGGCGGGCACCAGCTTCCATTCTGGTCGCCCGCAATTCCGACACTTCGTGGCACCTTCCCAGTTCTAGGATGCGAGGAAGGGTGATGCCAGGCTCTCGCAGTATCTGGCGCCTCAGTTTCCCAGAGACACACCCCTGAATGAGTTGGTTGCGAATCATGACTTCAGGGTCGTTCCACGCACATGGCGCCGCCAGTCTCTGCAGCCGTCCATAGAACACATCCAGAGTCTCGTCATCCTTCTGTCGAGCCGTGCCCATGAGAAAACGTTCATAATCTGCGTTGGCCATTGGCAGAAAATGATTATGGAGTGCATCCTTTGCTGCCGCAAACGACCCATCCGCCGGCTGCAGGGACAGAAATATCTCATGCACTGCTGGGCCAGCAGAGTACAGGAGAGTGGCCAGCTTGCTGTCGTCGCTTGTCTCCATCGTGGCCCTGAAGTACATCTCAAGCCTATCCATCCACATCTTCCACCTCTGTCCCAGGCTTGGTGGAGCACCCGAGGTATCAAACTCAGGCATTGACTGTAGGGACCCAGGTGGTTTCAGCGGGGGAGCAGGCGGAGGCGCAGCAGCAGCAGCAGCAGCTTGACTCATGGTGGATAGCGCACAGGCACCCCAGAAGATATAAGTGATGGGGCCGCAACTCACCACCAGCAGTCAGCCTCTAGAGATGGTCACTCCTCGCAGATGTATCACTCCAGCCAGCATGCAGACAATGAAGTGTCCAAAAATTGAGCAGGGGGGAAGACCCCTAGAGCATTCAGCAGGCTTCACATAGAGTCTTACCCATCTACTCGGTGAAAAACAATGAAAATGTCAATGAATCATTCTGAAATTGACACGTGCTGTCTCCAGCGACTGTCCGCCGCTGAAATATCCAAAACTTATGTCCGGATGGCTCACCGACGCTTTGTTATGAAGCCGTGAGTCTCCGAGGCCTATTCATCAAGATGGCCGCCGGCCGCGTGTGTCTCTTCCTTCTCCGCGGTCAGAATTCGCTGGAGCGTTCACGTAGGATCATCTACGCTCCCAGCGAATGTCTCCGCCTGTTCCAGGAAGTGGTCCCGGCACTCGTCGCCACTGTTGGCGGTCTCCGGATGCCGCCGTCCGTGAGCCCCCCACCCCCCGTGACACAGAGACACGGAGACAGCGGTGTTACCAGTGTGGGCTCCCCGGTGATTGTGTCATCACCGGGAACGCCCCGTTTATTTAACAGCGCACGCGACGGAGTGAACGTCACCCCGTCGCGTGCGTACCCTTAAAGGGCCAACGCCACAGTGCCTATTTTGATGCAGAGCTGACACACATAAGGGAGATCACAGGGACTAGCACTCCCAGAAGAGACTGCAGCAGCACCCAATAGTGACATTGTCAAAGGACAGATAAAGCTGTTGCAACAACCTTGTTAACACGGCAGCAACATGTCGGATGCTGACAACTTCACTCTTCACTGTGCCAGTGACACTGCAGGCGGGCATACCCCCACGCCTGCAAGAGAACCTGGTTATGCAGTTACCTAGTCATTTTGACATTACAGAGACCAGCAATTTAGGCCTAAGGTGGGTCGGATGGGCTAGAGTCTTTGAAGTGTACATGAGGGCAATAGGACCAGTAACTGATGACAGGAAATTGTGCCTGCTCTCTCTGGCCATAGGCCCGAATGTTCGCGACATCGTGGACGAATTTACAGACACCGTTGACTCCTCCGCTGACTTCCATACAGCGCTCACTGAATATTACACACCTTACACCAATGTAGACTATGAACACCATCTGTTTCGCACCACTAAGCAGAATAAAGGGGAAACGATGGACGCTTTTGTGGTGCGGTTACGGATTTGCATGAACCGCTGCGCCTTCAATAATTATTTTAATGAAGAGGCTTTACAGTCCCAGATCATAGCGGGGTGCAAGTCCACAGCTTTTCACAAGCGTTTGCTTCAGAAATCTCGATCCTTGGAGGAAATGCTACGGCTGGCACGTTCCAACACTGTATTAGAACTACAGGCTGAAGCTATGAGCATTGTTACAGTATCCAACCCTGGTTCGAACTCAATAAACAAAATAGCTATGACCTCGACCCACCAAGGACACAGTGACCCATTCTGCTACAGGTGTGGATTTGAGTTCCCGCACGAGGGCACATGCCCTGCTTTTGGCCAACAGTGTTCAGTATGCAGAGGGGAGAATCACTTTAAAGAGTTTGCTGCATGACTCAGAGTCAAGCATGAGGGGAAGGGATGAATGCAGCAGTGCGAAGGACAAAAGAGAGAACAAATCCCAACTCGTCAGGGGCATCCCAACACTATGAACCCTCTCACAGATGACACTGGAAGAGAAAAGATGACAGAAGACGAGTGAACAATCCATGCCTTAATGACACTCTCACGGCACATCGACCTCCCGCCCCAAGAGACGGACAAAAATATACATCAGGTATCTCATGGAGCAGTCCCTGTCAGGCAGGTGCTCCAGCTGCTCATCAGCGGAGGAGCCCAGGGAAAAGGGATACTTATATGCCCTTTGAATCCCTACAGCAAAAGAACAGAGTACTACGTTGTTACTACAAGTCAATAAACTACAGGCAGAATTATTGGTGGACAGAGGAGCGACAGTTAATGTCATCAGTGGAGAAATATACAACAGCATCCCGAGTGCCCGCAAACTCAAGCCAGCAGAAATGTACATATACCCGTATGGTTCGAAAACACCATTACCATGCAAAGTGTATTTCGGAACTGATTGCATGTATAAAACGCAGGCCAAGTAGCTCCAAATTTACATTCTGGAGACGGCAGCAGGGAGCGGCTGCATTTTAAGCTTCAAGGCGGCACTCAGTATGGGCCTAATCCATGTGCTATACCGACTCATGTCTCATAAGTACATTGACCCGATGGCGAGAATTTAACAACTATTTCCATCCCTCTTCAAGGGATTAGGAAAAATGAAAAACAGACAGATCCAACTCTGTATCGATGCCTCTGTGCGCCCTGTCGCCCAACACTACAGGGGAATACCTGTCAACATTCGATGACAGGTAGAGGAGAAATTACACAAACTGCTCGAACACAATTTCATCGAGCCTGCGGCAGGGCCCACGCCATGGGCCTCACCCATATTACCAGTCCCCAAAAAGGGATCCAACTCCATCCGACTATGTGTTGATATGCGACGACCCAATGAGACGATACTGAGGGAAAGACATCAGGCCCCCCCAATAACGGACATGTTTCACCTTTTCAATGGCGAACAAGTATTCTTCAAACCAGTCTTGAATAAGGGATACAACTAGCTGGAACTGTGTGAGGAATCAATATACATAACATTCATAACACATCTAGGACTCTTTAGGTATAAAAGACTCCGCTTTGGAGTCTCTTCACCAGCTAGAATTTTTCACTTGGAAATATACAACATCATAAAGCATATCCCAAACTGTCACAATTACAGTGACGATATCTTAGTATTCGGCAAAGACCAAGACCAACATGACAACACTCTAGCGAAAGTATGCATGGCACTGGAAGCTGCCCATCTCACGCTTAACAAAGAAAAGTGAGAATTTTGGAAAGGAACACTCTGGTTTTTCTGACACATCTTCTCGGCACAGGGCATGACGCCGGATACAGAGAAGGTGGCAGCGCTCAATGACACACCCACGCCCACCAACATATCGGAGCTGTGTTCTTTTTTGGGTTTAGCAAGCTATTGTACCCGCTACATCCAGCACTTTGCATCCATGAATGAACCCCTGAGAGCACTGCCCAAAAAACAGGTCCCATTCCAATGGTCAGAGGTGTGCCAGGAGGCATTTGAGATCATATGGCAACGCATCTCGGCAGCCGAGAACATGGCATACTTTGATACTACAAGAGACACAGAGCTGACAGTGGAGGCAAGCCCGGTAAGCTTGGGCACCATTCTTTCTCAAGTAGATACGGAACCAACCAAGACAAAACACATTGGGCCTCGTTACGAGTCCGGCGGCAACCCGCTGGTGCTACTGGCGGGTTTCTGCCAGACTGGTAACACTGTTTCCGCTGCCTGAGATCCCGGTGTCACCGGGACATTACAAGTCCTGGCGGCCCAGGATATCAGGCGGCGGAAAGTGTAAGTCCCCATTCCCGACTCCATGGGAATGGGGACACGGAAGAACCGGCACCGTTGCTAATGGTGCCGGTGCTTCTGTGACAACTCTGCCTACCAGGGCCGGGCACAACGGCCCAGGAAGGCAGAGTTGTAGTGTGTCGGTCCGGAAAGGGTGTTGGTACAGTGTGACTGGCACCCTTATTTCCAGACCGCCACACTTGTAATGAGGCCCATTGTCTCTTATACCAGTAGGAGTATATCCAAGACAAAGTAGGCTTATTCCCAGGCAGAGAAGGAAGGGCTAGCAGTGGTGTGGGCCTGCCAACACTTCCATCTGTTCTCATATGGAAAACCCTTTACTATCGTGACAGATACTGGGTTCTGCTGTTCATCTATGGGACTCCACAGGCCTGGATGCCACTGAGGATTGCACAATGGGGCTTGAGACTACAGACCTACTGTTTTAACAACATACACCCCCCAGGGAAGAAGGATAATCCTGCAGATTTCCTACCACGTCACCCCATGGCCACCACATCAAAAGGGCCAACCATCTCTGACCAATACATACATTACATTGTACAAGCTGCAACCGCGAAGGGAGTCGACATCATGCAAATCGTTCAGGAGACAGAAAATGATCAGCCTTTCCAAATCATCATCGGGTGCCTGCAATTGGGTGCTGGAGACATGTGAAACAGGTGGAGGAGAACACGAGTCCAGAGGTACAAAAGGACATCAGAAGTCTACTGCTTGTGAGTGACGAGCTGACACAATCAGAGAAAGGGTTGCTCTTAGAAGGAACCAAGATAGTAATTCCACATAGCCTCTGACAGAGGATTCTAGAGCTGGCACCTTAGGGACATCGGGGCATTGTATCAACCAAAAGGCTCCAGAGACAGAAATGGTTCCCTCATTTAGATGCCCGAGTAGAAGGACTCCTCAAAGACTGCCCCACGTGCACCGTCATTAACCTGCACACAAGACCCAAACCACTTGAAATGACAGATTTGCTGGAAAAGGTGTGGGATGAAATCACCATTGACTTCTTTGACCTCATAGAGGGAGGTGAATATGTGCTTGTCGCCATGGATGAATACGCCGGGTTTCTGAAGGTGCAGCTGGTAATATCCACCGCCATTTCCACCCTTGACCGAATGTTCACAGCGTAATGCGTTCCCAGAATAGACAAGTCTGACAATGACCTGCCTTTTCCACAGTAAGGACTTTGGAACCTTCGCTAAATACATGGGGTTCAAGCACAGGAAAATAACACCTCTGTGGCCTCAAGCAAACAGGAGGTAGAACTATGCATTTGCAACATAAAATGGAATGTCCAGATCGCACATCCGACTGAGGGAACCAGTTGAAATGCTATTGTATCAACTCCTCTGAGATTACCGGAATACTCCCCACAGCACTACGAGCAAGGCCCCATTGCACCTGTGCCCTGCCTTATTTACAGGAGGCAGAGGTGCGGGAGAATTTCGATCCCGAGCTGGATAGTCCCCAGCTCTTCGGATCCTATACAAGCCGTTGTGGGAACAGGGGTAGTGATGAAAGGGGAGCCCAGGAGGGAGCGAATTCTGGAACATGTATCTCGATAGCCCATACACAAAGTCAAAGTAGCAACAATGTTGCACTGTGAGCTCCCCTTTCCCCCAACCAACAGAAGACACAGGAGACTCTGCTTACCGTCCGGGCTCCAGGCGTGCTCTTGAGAGCGCACATGACGCGCCCCATTTATTCAAATCCACACGCAACGGAGTTATGTCATTCCATTGCATGTGCCTGTTCAAGGTACACCACACTCCTCCTTCCAACAACATCACGAAACCAACACACACACAAAACACGTGGCAAATCACCCGCTCTAACTAAAACAGAAGAAACTGTCTCCAATAACTCCCGGCTGCCTGACTCAGGGGTCCAGTACATAGTCTTGGTTCATAAGTCAACTAGAGTTTTCCTGGGGGGTGCCTATTTCTTACTATCACCTCGTCTCCCTGGGATAACTGGTGCTGTCGAAGCCCCCTTCTCATATTCACGCCCTCATTTCGGTATCTCCTCTCCTCCTCCACTTGGGTGTCATCGATCACAGCCAGTTCCTGGTCACCTGCGTCCTGCAAGTGGCCCCTGGGGCATCTTTTAAATATCGCTTCCACTGGGGCTACTCTGGTCGAGCAATGGCAATATTCCCTGAGGAACTGTACAAGGCCCTTCGAAGGCACTGACCCGGCCCATGGCTGATCCTAAACACCTTGTTGAAGGTCCTCTTGAACCATTCTGCTTTCACCGTTGGCCCGTGGCCAGACCGAAGTGATCTTCCTATGGTGTACACCATACTCCTTCAAAAACTGGCTGAAGCTTTCACCTTGGAAGGGCAGTCCATTGTCCGAGCACAGGGTCTGGGGCAGACCATGGGTTGCAAACATCTTTTCCAGCGCCACCGCCACATTGTCGAATGACAGAGTCCAGGAATTCAACCTCTGGTTACCTCGACCACTGGTCCACCATCACCAGGAAATGGACGTCTGTGCCCGTGGACCCAAAGTCTGCGTGTACCGCCCCCATGGCCATGTCCCTTGAAGCATGGACTCGATCCGTGGGTCCTTCTGCACCAGGGATGCCGCCTGACACCACACACAGGCTGCTACAAACTCCTCTACTCTCCTTTCAAAGTCCGGGAACCACACATTCAGCCATAGTCAGACTTTGGTCTTGGCCTTAGTGCGCTAGATCAATCACCTGCTGTATCTTGTTGGCAGGCATGACTATCCTGTCCCCCCGCAGCAGTAGCCCTGAGCCCGTGAACGTCAGCTCATCTCAGACCCTCCATAGCTGTTCCAGAGTCACTCGAGCCTCCTGAGTTCTCTTACCCAGGCCGACCAGGACTAACTTTCATTCCCCTCTGTGCTGTGTTTCCTTGAGGATTCAGAAGCACTCATCCCTTTCTGACGCCCTCTCCAGTTCCTGGAGGTGCATTGAGTTCAGGGTAGCCGACTCCACAATGAGTTGCACGTGCTCGTCGGCCTCCGTGGGGCTGGTTGCGTCCTCCCCTTCCATTTCGGCCTGGAGTGGCGTGACAAATAGTCAGCCGTGTTGTTTGCCCCTGGCCGGTACACCAATGATACGCCGTTCACTTTCAGCGTCGGCATCCACCTGTCAATCCGGGCTGGCAGCTTCGATGATGAGCCCGCCATGATGGTCAGTAAAGGCTTGTGGTCCGTCACCATCGTCACCGGTTTAACCAGCACATATAGCCGAAAGTGCCTGCACCCCCACAGCACCGCAAGGGCCTCCTGCTCAATCTGGGAGTACCTCTGTTTGGTCTCAGACAAAGCGCGGCTGGCATAAGCAATGGGCCTCACTTCTCCTCTGGTGTCCATCTGTGTTAGAACCGCTCCCAGCCCAAAAGGACTGGCATCCACCACCACCACAGATGGAAGAGACGGGTCGAAGAACGCCATTGTATCTTCAGCCGTGAGGGCTCTTTTTACATCCTTGAACGCTGCTTGCTGAAGGGGGCCCCACTGCCAGGTGGTATCCTTCCTCGTGAAGCTCCTCAGAGGCTCCTACCGCGTGGCCAGGTTCCTTATGAACCGCCCGCAGTAAGTCACCATGCCCAGAAAGCTGTGAACTTCCGTCACATTCTCCTGGGGCCTTGCTTCCATTATGTCCTTGACCTTGTGGGGGTCAGGGGACACCCCTCCTTTTTTAAACATAAAGCCAAAGAACTCAATGCTTGTCAACAGGAATTCACACTTCTCCCGATGCAACGTTAAGCCCAGTGCTTGTATGCGTTCCAGGGTCCTCACCAGGTGTACCTTGTGCTCGACCTCTGACTTGAGAAAACACTAGGATGTCCACACTGATGATCAAGACACCCTCCAAGTCCGCCTGAGCCCCTCGTATCAAGTACTGGAACACTTCAGCAGCTGGCGACACACCAAAGCGGAGGCGTTTGTATCGGTACTGTCCCTGGTGTGTCGTGAATGTTCTGATGTAGCAGGACTCTGGGTGTAACACGACCTGGTGGTATCCAGCCCTCAAGTCCAGCTTGGAGAAAAACCTTGCACCGTGTAGCTCTGCAATGATGTCATCAATCATCAGGGTAAGGTGTCTCTCCCTATTAATCGCCTTGTTGGTCAATCGCAAGTCCACACAGATTCTGACAGTCAGGCTGTTTGGGTTTGCCAGCAATAACGATGGGCGACATCCAGGGCGTCGGGCCTTCCACCTTTTCGATTATGTCCAAGTTCACGAGATTCTACAGTTCCTTGACCACTAGGTCTTGTAAGTGAAAAGGACTCTTCAGTGCTTATGGGCCACTGGTTGGATGGACTCATCAATGTGCAGTCTCACTGGCTCATCGACCACCTGGCCGACCCCCACAAACAGCTCATTAAATCTTTCCAGGACCGCCTGCACATTGTCCACATAAACACTATATGCAAAGCTAACGATGCCCAGTGCTTCCGCTGCAGCACAGCTCAGGAGCGTGTTGGTACTCACATCCGTCACAAAGAAACGTGCTTTAATCGAAAAGCTGCCATGCTTCACATTCGTCACGAACGCCCCCACCAATGGGATGGGCTGATCTCGCCCAAAAGTGAAGATGCGTGCCTTTTGACGTTACAGGGTCGGGGGCTTTGTAATGTACCCTGGCCATGACATTAACCGAGGCGCCCGCGTCCACTAACACAGGCACTGGCGACCCCTCCACCTGCACCATGCATTTCGGATGCCTCCTGGCCTTCGATCTCATGATGCTCACACTCAAGATAAAGAAAATGTTCTTGTCATCTTCCTCTGCATCCAGGTCCTGGGCGGCTCCTTCCTCCTCCTGATCCACGGGGGCCACATTTGGTGAGCGCTGCTGTCTGAAGAACTTAGCCCGGGTGGGGCCTCCCTGGACTAGCACTGGTAACGGAGCCCTGCGCATGCAAGAATAATGGTTCACGGTCCTGCATCTTCTGCAGATTTTTCCTTTTGCTGGACACTCGGTGCGGTGTGGCAGGTCGTACCCACACTTCAGACATGACTCGGTGGCCGATTGTTTCTGTCCCTCTGCGGTCCAGCGGGGCGACGGGCCCCTCTGGCGCCTTGGCCACGGCCAATGGCACACACCTCCTCAGACTTGCCAGGGTGAATCACTGCATCCATTCTGGACGCACGTGTCTCCGCCACCTCATGCGACTGTCCAAGATCCAGGATACGGGGCAGCAAGAGGCCTGGCTCACGTAACACTTGACGTCAGAATTTTCCAGACACACATCCTTGGATCAACTGGTTTCGAATCATGGCCTGCTCGTTGTCCCAGGCGCACAATATCGCCATGCGTCAGAGGCAGACATGAAAAACGTCCAAAGACTCATCATGCTTCTTCCTCGCACTACGCAAAATGAACCTCTCATAGTCCACGTTCGCGAGAGGCATAAAATGTTCACGTAGCGCATTCTTCATGACATAGGACTCATACACTGGTTGCAACGACTGGAATATCTGATGAACTGCCGGGCCAGTCGAGTACAAAGGTGTAGCCACCTTACTTTCCACATCAGTTTCTCTAGTGGCCTTGAAATATATGTCCATACGATCGATCCACGATTTCCACTGTGGACCCAGGCTTGATGGTGCCCCTGAGATATTAAACTCAGGAATTGGGGCTACTGCACCCTGTTGGCGCAGAATTTTGGCACCCCGCAGCACAGCCAGTGCAGCTCCAGCAGGGGTGCCTCCTGCATTCTGGCCATCCACAATCGTGAACGCACAAGCACCCCTCCCTTGCTAGGAGCCGCAACCTACACCGGTACCAGAGTAGAAGGCCCAACAGGGGTGTCCAGCACCACAACATGTTTTGTAGTCCCAAATGTGTCCTGCTCCTCCACACTACGCAGAGGAGCCATAGTAAAATTAAGCGTACTGAAAATCGTGGGGATGTCCCCAAGAACAACCCCTTTCACTTTCTTTCCCAGCTGCACTCAGCACAATAACAAAGTCACTGGTGGAAACTCCACCTCAACAGAGAGGAGAGAAGAAAAGAAAAAAACCTCTCTCCCTACTCCTCCTGTAAAGTCACACATTCCCCTCACCTTCCTTCTCTTAGATGGACGATCCACACTCCCAACTTGCAGATGTATACTCTGGGGTCAGAGTCCCTCTGGGGTCAGCCAATAATGCTTAATCCGGATGCTGGGCAGGGCGCTGCGTTGGACTTCCACCATGTTAACCTCCCTGGCCTTTTATTGCCTCCTCCGGTTGCCTCGCCATTCCTCTACTCAGACTTGCTGCAAAATGAAGGGAAGTCTTGCCACCTATTAATACTCATCATGTTTGCTTTACCCTTGATTTCCATTTTCCCGGGACAGTAAGAAAAAATATCCAGATGGGCTGCACCAATACATGCCAGTCTAGCCAAGTAAAATAACGCAGACCATGTTTGCTCTTCTCCCTCCCCTTACAGTTTTTCTCTCTCCATTACCTCCAGATATAAGGAGGAACGTTTTTGCAGATGTATACCCACGTGGCAGTGGTTTTGCCCAAATATTTGGAGTGGGAGGCGCAGAAGCACACCCCTAGGAAGCCGCAACCTCCTGCGCCAGTATGGCATAAAATGGTGGCCGAAAACCATGCATGCGCCAGCTCTGCGGCATGAGAGAAAGTCTGTTCATCGAGCTGCCGCTCTTATCTCACTGCTGCCTTAGCACAGCAGGTCTGTGCATGCATGGACAACAACCACCTTGTCACCAATGTGGAAGGGGGCCCCCTACTAGGAGACCTCCCATTGCACCGTGAGACTCCCCTGCCGCCGCCGCGGCCCACAGAAGACACAGGAGGATACTCTGCTTCCCGTCCAGGCTCCACGCATGCCTGTTAAAGGGACACCACACAGTCCAACCATGGCCAGTCCCTGCACGCCTGACCCAAAAAAAAAAACAGAAGTTAACCTGGAAAGTTATATGAATTCCTGAAAAAAATCGGAGACGAGGGGGCGTCGCACTGGCTTTGTGTAATTTGCACGTCGTGTCTATGTTTGTAAATTAGTCACGGGTGTCAGGTTAACGGTGTGTGTACGCACCCCGCCGATTCTGATTGAAGAACAATGACCTGATGACTTTGGCTTCAGTTCAGCATCCCTCGGTACCAAACCCTCCCACTGGTCTTCTCTTCCCTAGTCTACTGAAGAATGACGATGGTGAAAAGAAACGAAACTGATCAGCCTGCACTAGTTTTCGGTTCCTGTTCTGAGTCTCGCTTCAGTATAATAGCCAATGCTGGGTGCCAGCAGCTTCAGGGAACCTGTAGAGTTGCGGCAGAAGGCGACGACGGACTACGACAGCCAACAGAGGGACTGCAGGCAGGGATGTGGGGACTGTGCAGTGTGTGGTGTGCCTGAGACTGTGGGACATTTTTTGCTTAGGTGTGAGAGAGACATGTTGTGGAGATAGAATTGATGAGGGTTCCATTGTCTGTGCTGGGTGTGGCTGAGATGAGTGGGAAGGCTTTGCTGGGAGGTGACAGGGTGAGAGGCAGGAGGAGGAGCAGTGTGTTGTTGTATTTTGTGAGACAGACAGGGCGGTGGGAGGAGTTGTGAGGTTATGTGGGCTATGTGTTGATTGGTGGGTTGGTGCACATCATCCTATTGGATGGGGAAGTGCCTGCGTGGGTCACCCCCGCATTCGGTAATTAAGAAGAAGAAGGACCACAGACACATGAGGGGCCACCCCTCGGTGCCCACAAAATGCTCCTTAGGACACCTCCATGTTTTTGTGCACTCGATACATTTTAAGATGTGTTTCTCGTATACAAGAAAGGAGAAAACCCGTTTTATGAAAGGGAAATAAG
This sequence comes from Ambystoma mexicanum, assembly GCF_040938575.1. NCBI lineage: Eukaryota > Metazoa > Chordata > Amphibia > Caudata > Ambystomatidae > Ambystoma > Ambystoma mexicanum. The sequence goes on along the minus strand of NC_090921.1, from coordinate 1,339,890,232 downwards.
CCAGAGGGAGAGATTGAGTGAAAGAAAGTAATAGACTGGTCAGGAGGCATAAACAACGACGAGAACGTGAATTCGACAGCGTGTACAGAAAGGAAAGAGAGGGAAGGGGAAAAGACGAGTCCTCTGAAAGTTAAGAGCAGGAGGCGACGTTATGGACTGGGACCCCAACCTCCAAACTTTCAGGAAATTGAGGTGGCACTTTAGAGGTTGCTGACACTATTGGGAATAACTTAATGTCCAGAGGTAATTGTTTGTAATCAGTGTTCAGGTGTGTTTAAAATTGTGTGTAATTTGATTCCTAGCTGCTTTATAACGGCAACAGTTCAATCTAGCGTATCTACATTCAGCGCACTTCAGTTGAACCACGTGATAGTGACATTGATAAAACCTATTTTTTCTAGGAAAGCTGCCCAAGAAAAAAAGAATGGGTTAATATGGTACATTTTATAGCTTACTTTATATGAAAATTGGGTCAAAGGCCACACAGTTAGAATTTGGTTTTGTAGGGTATTGGTAACATGAACAAAATCCAGTAGGTGCAAGTCGCAAACAGTGCACATGAGCATTTTTTAGCTCGTTTTCACGATGCCTTTGCCCAAAATAGATGCCAGCATAAAAAACGGTTCATGCTGACTGTGCGCATGCATGTCCATGTGGCACCAATATGTGCCAGTATTTTCCGAAGAACATACTCCTGTTGTCTTTGCTAGTAAAAAATGACATGCAGCAGTCAGAGAATACAATGTGGGCAGTCGTGCTGGCATCCCATGGGATGGCCTTCCTGCGAATAGCTTCGCACTTCCCATACCATCTCCCCCAACTCGCTCCTGCCGCTGCGGAACAAAATCGGAGCCCGCATTTCTTTGTGGAAAACGTATAGGCGCAACTTTTATGTCCAATCAGGACACCACTGGTTGATCGGCAGGCAATCTGCCTGGCAGCAGGCCAATCGGTTTATTCCGTTTCCTCCAGTAACCCCCTTTGTTCAATTCAATTATGTCCTTAATCAGGGCCCTCCCTAAGCCTTCCTGGGCCTGTCTCTTGGGATGACACAGCAGGTGGGCTTCCAGGAGTGCCGTGTGTCCTCGCCAGCCAGTACTGGAAGCTGTGGGCTTCCCATGTGCATGACGCCCCTGCCTGCCAGGTTCCCCAAAGGGGTGATCGCTTAATTGGTCATTTCCTTTTTGAATGACACGTTTTCTCTGCTCGATCGTCAATGTGACCGCTACGCCAAAAAGGAGCTACCGCCCCTTTGCAGCCTTCCATCCGCTCCTACTTTTTTTAATACCGATCTCCTAGGACCGAACACTATTTTTACACAAAACCTCCTTGTAGCTCGGCATTCACAGTGTTTCGTAGACTAGAGGTCATTCCTTACCTCTGACAGGTGTATCCCGCCTTAATCTTAATACCAGGGATGCCCACATTTCGCAAACCTTGCCTGATGGTTGCAAAGCCTGCCCACCTACAAAATCTGCCAATTTCTATATTCTGTGGAGATCAGCAGCCAAAGAGGATGCCCATCCCTCGAGCGGGCTATTTAAGCCCCCGCGCCCTTGGTTCCTTCTTCCTCAGCCAATCCTGCAGCCCCCTTTTTTCACGGGCTCTCTTCTCCTGGCCTTTGTGTGCCCCTCTGGGGTCAGCCGAAAATGCTTAATCCGGATGCTGGGCAGGGCGCTGCGTTGGACTTCCACCATGTTAACCTCCTTGGCCTTTTATTGCCTCCTCCGGTTGCCTCGCCATTCCTCTACTCAGACTTGCTGCAAAATGAAGGGAAGTCTTGCCACCTATTAATACTCATCATGTTTGCTTTACCCTTGATTTCCATTTTCCCGGGACAGTAAGAAAAAATATCCAGATGGGCTGCACCAATACATGCCAGTCTAGCCAAGTAAAATAACGCAGACCATGTTTGCTCTTCTCCCTCCCCTTACAGTTTTTCTCTCTCCATTACCTCCAGATATAAGGAGGAACGTTTTGGGATAAGCATCCAAAATAAGAATTTAAGGAGTCACGGTTTTCCCCCTTTTTTGATGTGGTGGGATTACGTTGGTGCCCTGAAGAAGTTCTCATAGTTAGAGCAGAATAGCCTTAGAAGAACGAAACATGTTGGGTGTAGAACACTGTGATTAAATAACAGTGATTTACAATTGTTGTCAGTGATTAGCTTGTACCTTTCGTGGAGAAAGGAGTTATTTACTGTGCTTCAGTGAGATGATTCAATGGTACCTAGATGTAAGAAGGTCCTTGAGGTCATAAAGTTCCAACGCTTATTTTTGCACTACATTTTGTAATGGTAATATTTACATAACACTTTGCACTTTAAATTGTTGATATATACTGTGCTGTTTTTGTTTTTTTATAATCTGTATTGTGTGATGACTGCTTATGTGGATAGAATGCATTGTCAGGATTTTAAAATTTCACATTTGGGTTTAATAAAGACTGTTTTTTTTATATCTTTTTATGTATGTTTATGATGAATAATAAAAAAGTATTTTTAATATTTGCATTATAAAATCTTTTCTGCAATACTTAGTACCTATTTGTTACAAGGGCTGAGTAGGGATGAGAGGATGATAAGGGAGGTCTAGAGTTAGAAGCGACACACCTGTTCCTAAGTTTTGTGATTGTGTTGATACGTTGGGCAGAACTTGTGTGTCAGTAAAAATAGCCCTTAGTCTCTTTTGTGTCGTATCTGCACCAATACATGCCAGTCTAGCCAGGTAAAATAACGCAGACCATGTTTGCTATAAACTTGATACCCAGTCAAAATTGCCATGTCACAGTAAAAACATAACCAGACTGGGTGCAGCAATGTAGGCCTGTTTAGCCGCATAATAACATTCAGCATGTTTACTTTACATTGATTACTGAGTAAATAAAATGGCATGTCAAAGTAATAACACATAATCAGACTGGTTCCACCAATTTAGGCCATTCTAGTCACATAATAACACTTATCATGTTTAATTTCCCTTGATTTCCAGAAAATAATGTCATGCCATGGTAAGCAAACATAACCAGACTGGCTGCAGAAATGCAGAACAGTCATGCCACCTTAATAAACACACTCACCAAATCAGAGGCACGTTCCCCAGCATACAGAGAAGCATACAACCACACACATTCATTCAGCATTCATATGCACACGATACAACATTCATACACTCTTTCATACGCGCACCCACACAACATACTCTTTACTTCATACGCACACCCAAACAACTACACTCATTCCAACACATCCAGCCATGCACATATGCTGTTTTGTTGCTTACCTGCACCTCCGGCCCAGAATCCGTCCTACCTCAGGACAGGTTCCCACAACGGCTCTCCGGCTCTCGCACAACAGGAAGCAGGGGGAACTTCCTGGTTGCTGTCCATGCATGGAGGAGCTGGTGGGCTCCCTGCTCGATACCCTAGATATGTGAACATGTGGGGAGGTGCAGAGCCCCCCCCCCCTACGCACATTCAGCCCTACGCACATTCAGAGCTGCAGTACCCCAGCCTGCATCCCCAATAGGCAGTGCAAGGCTGGGTAGACATCCAGCCTTCCATGGCCCACTGGATATCCACGCTGAGAGTACGCAAACTGTCAAAGGGCAACTATGTTTCCCATTGACACTTAGAGCCAGCACTCAGCACTCCTGTAGCTGCTTGCTGCAGATGAGGAAACGCTTAACATTTTTACTAGGCTGGTTCGGCTGGTCCAGACATGGTGGCCGGTCTACGCCCTTTTGCCCATCGTGGTGGAGCCACCCCTGGTCACATGGCCGTCTGACACTGCATTAACAGGTAGGCCCTTTGGGTCTGGGGGAAAGTCTGTCACATTCCAGGCTCTCTTCTGACTACGTGTTAACAGGTGGGATGGGGCAGAGTCAGTCACATGTCCGGCTCCCTTCTGGCTCTACGTTAAGAGGAGGGCAGTGCTTCAGGCCCACGAGAACAAAGGGGCACATATATTTATTTTTCTGATGGAGGTCTCTGTGGAATGAGTCAAAGCATCTGGCAGGAGTACTGTATACCAGGGCGATATGGGAACATGACCAAAGACCACAGGGTCCACAGGGAAAGGAAGGATGACAGTTTATCTCTGGACACTGATAACAGATTTAATATCGTACAGTTATACAGGAGAGTTAACGTTTTCATGGAGTACTCTCATTTACTACTGTCCCACTTACCACCATATATTCCATAGACACCCTAATATGCCCAGTTAACATATGCTAGGAACACCTTCATATCCCCACCTTCAGCCTTCCCGTCCAATGTGCATCCATTATATGACCGGAGCCCTTTTATATGCCACATCTCATTCGTGTAGGCCCATTCCTTCACCACCAATGTGTGATATGATATGATGGGTTATTTATAACGCGCTTAATACCGAGTGGTTTCTAAACGCGGACCCTGGGATGGAACTCCGTGTAGTCTTGCTTCCAAGGCGAGCACGTTGCCCCTGAGCTATCCTCCCGAGCCAACCCCCAAATACCCCAAGTTCAGGTTCAAATGCACAGCACTTCCAGCCTATTTGTAAACATTGCATGCCAGGGTTGTTCCTCATATGCCCATATTCCAGGATCATATGCCTAGGTTCAGCGTCACATGCCTGCACACTGCCTCATAATACAGGAACAGTTTGAACTCCACAGCTCCAAGACCACGTGCCTGGGCCAAGATGACAATATACAGGCTTACATTGAAGAAGCAGATTCATATGGACAAGTGCAGCTTGGCGTACCACATTTCCCAAATAAGCACACGTGACTAGGACGGCTTCTACATGGATGCCAGCGACCTTTCATGCCATTTTCCACATTGCTGTGACAGGTACACTACAGGCAGCAGCAGTACATGCTTCACCCATACTCCCCAAAATAGTAATATGTGTACAGCAACATCACCTCTCATTCACAGAAGAAGAAAAGAACAGTTATTGGCGTGGGGATGGGGGGGGGGGGGGTCTAAGCTTCCCTCACCAGGAGCTCGATCACAAGCAGCAGCAGCAGCAGTACACACTTCGCAACAGCAGCTCAGGTGCATCACAGACAGCTGGGGTGCACGCTTCGCTTACACATCATACCTACACCATATATGGTACATTGAAATCTTCCCCAGCACTAACAATCTAGCATTAGCAGTATATGGCTAATCCTTCTGCGCATGTGCCGTACAGGTAGCAGCAATAGTACGGTCCGTCACCCAAGAGGCGCAGCACAGTGCAAGCTTCCCTCCCTCAGAGTAGGTTCAGGACATACAGCAAGAGTGCATGCTTCCCTTCCCCGGCATAAGTACAGCACAGGCAGCAACAGTGCAAGCTTCACTTCCATAACACAGCTCTAGAACAGTCAGCAGCAGCTCAATCTTCCCACCCACATAACATCTACAAGACTGATAGCAGCATTACAGGCAACAAACAGTGCAGGGAACCCACCCACAGGACAACGGAAGCACAATAACAGTAGTGCAAGCGTCCCTCGCGCAGCATGCCCAGCCCAGACGGCAGCAGCGCAAGGTTCTCTCCGAGTGTGGGCAGTTGGAGTGCAAGCTTCCCTAGCAGCAGGCATTCATCACCCCACAGGTTAGCAGACCCATTCCAAGCCACCACTCCTACCAATACACAAGCTTTTAGCCTGCGCCCAGGGCTCCCAGAGAAGTCTGTCACTTTCCACCACACTACCCTCTGCCCAACAGCCAGGATGCCCATTACTTGGCAGGCGTTGGTGCCATACACTTTGCATGCAACACTCATTACTACTTAATCCCCTGAAGCCCTTTGCATATTTGGCACCAGCAAGACAGGTACCTAGCAGTAGCGCAGGCAGCTTATGGTGGTTGGGGGGTGGGGCGGCTAATAGGGCACAGCGGGAGGCTGAGGGGTGCACTGGGCACCATGGGGGACCCAAGGGGGGTGTGCCCCAAGGGGGGTGTGCCCCACCCTGGCTCTGCCACTGGCACCCAGATGCCTTCCTCACCCAACCATCACTTCAGTACCGTAGTCCCCCGAGAGTATGTTTGATCAACCACATTAAACTGTGTAGTTAAGATTGTATATGTGAGGTATTCAGGGATACTCTTCCTGCGGCAGTATTATATTGCCGTTAAGCGCCTAAAACTCATGAACTAAGTCGCATTTAGAGTGTCATAGGAGGTTTCCCCATCCTCCAAACAAACTATGAAACCAAGAGACACTCTCTGAAATGTGCCACATGTTCATTTAATGTTGTTATTCATGTTATGTTATGTTACTTTGCATTTATATAGCGCCTTATGTACCATTGGTATGGTCTCAAGGTGCTGGTAGGTTGAACGCCCTCGGGAACCGAAGTTCAAGTCAGTAGAGAGAAGAGAGAGAGTCAAAAGGTGCGTGTGAGCACCGGATATGTGTGCAGCTAGTGTGGCATTCGTGTGATAGCTGCTTCTTAGCGGTAGGTGTGGTGGTTGAGAGGGTTTATAGTGATAATTTCGACAACAAAAATGTCGAAAGTCAAAATTTCGAAAAAAAAATGTCGAAAAAAAAATGTCGACTTTTTTTTTCAATGCATTTTTTTTTTAAATGGGGGGGTTCCCCCCCAACCCCCTTTTTAAATTTTTTTTTTTAGTTTTTCCCTTTTTTTTTACTCCCGAACCCCTAAAATAAATATATAATGAAAAAAAACGAAAGTCGACATTTTTTTTTTCGCCATTTTTTTGTCGACATTTTTGTCTGTCGACATTTTTTTTTTCGAAATTATGACTGCCCACCGGTTGAGAGATCAAGAGTATGTGTTCGTTCTGGCAGGTTGTTATCCAGACCGATTCTGGCTGCGTTAGGCCTGAGGAGAGCGCCTAGGCTGGAGGGTGTGTAACCAGCAGTGTTTAGTTAGGGTGATGTGGAGTATGAGGCAAATGATGGTATGAGAACAGCTATACCGAATGGTGTCATAGTATCACAGTGTTCTAGTTGAGTGGTGGTGTAAAGAAGAGAGTAAGCATGGAGATGTGATATGGTGGTTTAGTTTAGGTGTTTGAGATCGGGCCCACTCCAATAGTTCCATGTACTCCATCCGTTCCATGTACTCCGACTGTTCTACGCATTACGACCCTTTGAAGCACTCAAAACCATTAGTTTCAAGGCTCTTTCAAACATTCCATGCACTCCAAACCATTCCATGTAAATCACGCCATTGTATGCACTCCAATCCATTCAATGCACTCCAATCCGTTCCATGCACTTCAATCTGTTCCATGTATTCCAAGCCATTTTTTGCACTCCAACCATTTTATGCACTGCTCCTTTCATTCGTTCTACCCACGTTAACCTTTCTCCATGCATCATCCATCCACATATGTCATCTTCACACGTTCCATCCACTTCACTGGTTCCACCCATTTCACACGTTCCATCCACTTCACCCGTTCCACCCACTTCACCGGTTCCACCCACTTCACCGGTTCCAAACACATCACCCGTTCATCCACCTACTTCATCCGTTCTACCATTTCACCTGTTCTACCCACTTTACCCATTCTACACTCGTTCATCTGTTCCATCCACATACTTCACCCGTTCCTTCCACATACTTCACCCGTTCCTTCCACATACTTCACCCGTTCTATCCACATACTTCGCACGTTCCATCCACATACTTCACACGTTCCCTCCACATACTTCACCCGTTACATCCACATACTTCACCCGTTCCATCCACATACTTCACGCCTTCCATCCATATACTTCACCTTTTCCATCTACATACTTCACCCTTTCCGTCCACATATTTCACCCGTTCCACCCTGTTCACCCGTTCCACCCTGTTCACCCGTTCCACCCAGTTCATCCGTTCTACCCAGTTCATCCGTTCCGCCCAGTTCATCCGTTCTGCCCAGTTCATCCGTTCTGCCTAGTTCATCCGTTCCGCCCAGTTCATCCGTTCCACCCAGTACATCCGTTCCACCCAGTTCATCCATTCCACCCAGTTCATCCATTCCACCCAGTTCATCCGTTCCACTCATATGTTTCACCCGTTCCAACCCCATACTTCCTCCGTTCCAACCACATTTTCACTTGATCCATCCACTTCACCCATTCCATCCACATACTTCAATCGTTCTATTCAATAAATTTGACCCATTTTGTCCACATACTTCACCCGTTCCTTCCTCATACTTTACCCGTCTCGTCCATATACATCACCCGTTCTTCCAGATCCATCATGCCCATAAGCTAACACGTGTTTCAGCCTTGAGGCCTTTTTCAAAACCGGACATGCGCCAAAGCATTGTGATAGTCACTGGGGCTCAGATCCCCTTGAGGCCGCGATCCCCGTGAGGGGATCTGAGCCCCAGTGACTTTGGGACCGAGAGAACTATCCCAGAATAAAGTCATATGTGAGAAGTAATCTACACTATTGCTAAGGCAGTATCACAATGCTTTAAACTGTCTAGTGTTTTACTTCTGTCAAGGGAGAGTGTGAACGTAAGGTTGTTTACGGTCCCGCTCAAGATGTTTGGTGAGATTCTTCCCCTTTGTTAGTTGTCAAATCAAATCTTTGTCAAACTCATCTCCTTCCTAACATTTTCCTCATACAACATTGGCCATCTCTCCAGGTTCTTCTGCTATACTGTCCATACTTGACCCAATTACCTACAATATCAAAAGAACTTGTTCTTGCCTACTGTTGAAAACCACAGTATTGCTGCTTTGTAGCAATGTAAATAAGTGTTGGACAGCTACTTCAAATACGGACACAACACCGGATCATAGGGAGCTCCTTCCCTTTATTACCTGCTTCAACCTCCTACAATTGCTAACTGCCGTTTCCACTGCTCTGCTCCTTTCTCCTCCTTACTCTTCATTGCTTTTGGCTCTGCTTAAAGGCGCAGTAGCTACAGCACCACCCTTTGACATATGTTCAAAGGCCGGGCTCAGCATTCTTCCACTAGTCAGGCAGGCTGCTTGATGGCCCGGTGAGGGCGGCGTCTTCCTTCGTCAGTTCCCTTGACAGTGGATACACTTGCTTGCTCATTTTCCTTTTCCGCCACTCTGTCGGGGGACAGCCATGGGTCGTCATGTGACTCGACTGCCTCTGGGTCTGGCTCTGCTATTGGTGTGTCCGCTTCCTCTCGTTTGATGAAGTGTTTGTTCATGTTTAGCGTTTTGCCCTGTTACCCTTGTCCCTTTGAGGGCCACAACTGTGAGCGGTCTCGGAGAGTATCGGGTGTCTGTTTTCCTGTTCATTGGATGTTTTACTAGGACCTCCTCGCCAACCACAAATGCTTTGGGCACTGCCTTCCGTCAGTTATCTGTGTCTTTTTTGGCGCTTTCTTTCTGCGCTGCATCACTTGTCGTTATGTCCTTGTTCGGTTCCTCTGCGTTAATCGGGTTTCTCGCCAGTCTAGTCTGCACTTGGTAGCGCATCATGATCTCAGCCTGTGTTTTCCCTGTTGCTCCATGGGGGGGTGTTTCGGTAGTCCCTGAGCATCTTGCACAAAGTCTGGTGAGGGTTCACGGCTTCAACGTGGGCTCTTTGGATAGTCTTATTGATGGAGGCCATGAACCGTTGCGCCATCCCGTTCACCTGGGGCCATCTGGGTGTGATCCTCTGGTGTTGGAACCCCATGTGTCTTGTAAACGCAGCAAAGTCATGGCTGCTGAATGGGGACCCATTGTCTGATTTTATTGTGCAGGGTATGCCCCATTCACTCAGCACCTCGTCAAAAGTGGCGGCAACTTGTGGGTATGCCATTGTGAGTATCCTCTTGACGATCGGGAACCGTGAGTATACGTCACTGAATACTAGTAGGTAATCACCTGTGTCCATTGGGCCGTAGAAGTCGACCACCACGCGGTCACATGGTCTGTCCGGGATTTGAGTCGGTTGTAGCAGTATTGCAGCATCCGCTCTCGCAGTGCACTGGCAGGTCAGGCAGTTCTTTATCCACTCTTCCACAAGGGTGTCCATGAAAGGGAACCATACATGGCATCTCAGTAGGTTTTTTGTGTTAACAGCCCCTCTGTGTCCTTTGTGGGCTGCCTTAATGACTTCCAACCTGAGTGTGGGAGGATGACCAGCTTGCACCCCTGCAGTAGTATCGATTGGTCTTTGACTCCAAGTTCCTTATGTATTTTGGCCAGTCTCTCGATCTCGTGTCTGTTGGCTCCTGGGTGGTTTGCAAGCTGTCAGTGATAGTCTCTCAATTTGTTGTTGCTGGCTAGTGCTATCGCCAAGGCCATGGATGCGTCGGCCACGGATGCGGCAGCAACAGTCTCTAATGAGAGTGCTGGCGGCAGAGCATTCTCAGTGACTTAGTGTCATGCCTGCGCCATGGGCGCATCCATTTGCGCTCAATATGGACTATTTGTTTATCATTTATTTACAACAGACTCTTGGATCCATCTATATTTACTTTGGGGACTTTTATTCCCATTTGCGAGACTTTGGTGCTTTATCATTTTTTCCAACAAACTAGGTATACCACAATGCACCTGGCTACAAGCATCGATTCCTGGCTGTTCCTATTGGTCATCAAAGGAACTACACCCCCCAGAAGCCCTAGGGACTTGCCCTGCTTCCACCAGTCCAGGAACAGAAAGGGAGGTGGCCGATTGCCTGCAGGTGTGCTTAGCCAGGTGCAACCAATTAGCCTGCCTCTGTGCTGGGCTAGGCAGTATATAAGGCTGCTGTCTGCAGTGGCTCAGCCTCTTGCATTGAGAGTCCTTCCTCCACCTTTCGCGTCTTCCTACGGATCTTGTATGCTGTTTACCTTCACTCCTGCTTGGACCCTGCCTTGTTGCTTGCTCCACCCTGCTGCCTCCAGCCATAGCCTTCCAGGCTCCCTGCCTCACAGCCCTGCTCCTCTGGGCTTTCCTGTCATGGGTATCGTGAATCTCCTCTTGATCCTGTAGGATCTCGGCCTCCCTTACTTCCCTTTCCTCCTCACCTCGTATTCCCCGGCGTAGGTTCAGGGTCTGGTTCTCCTTAGGCTTGGCCTTCCCTTTTTTTTGTAGATGAGAACGGCCGAAGGAGGCCGCCACCGCGACACCCCAAGGGTGATCGGTGGTGACCCTCCGCGGCCGCGGAGTTGAGGGGAAAAAAAGCCAGAGGCTGAAAAAACCCCAGAGGTCTGTAGAAGATTCGTCGGTAGTAGGAAGCACTTGACACTTGCAGGAGCTGAGTAACTGCTGGAGAAGAGGCACACTCCTTTCCAAAATTGGGCAACAGGCCTCCAAGGAGGAAAACGCAGAGGCCGGTAGGAAATCGGAAGTCCAAAGTGTCAGCAACTAGGTATGAGGGCTAGGCAAGGCAAATCCGTAGTGTATTCCTGGGTACGGTACACAGAAGGAGCCGATAAACAAGAAAGGGCGAGTGGAGGAAGGTAAGTAAGAAAGGCGGAAGGATAGAAAAGACGGAAAAGGCAAAAATAGTAAACAAAGGCGGGCGGAAGGGGAGGTAAGGAACACGGGAACGAAGCAATAGAAGGAAGTAGTTAGGCGGTAGGACGGGAAGGGAATGGAGAACGGGAGCGAGGAAAGGGGGAGAGGGAGGAAACCAGAATCGGAGCGAGCTCCGGAAGGTAACGGAACAAACAAAACGGTAGCAGGGGACACGAGCACGGAGAAACAAGCAGCAGCCAAAAACAGGAGCGTTGCAACGCACCCGAACACAGGAAGGGGCGGGCTATATCCTGTGTCGGGATACGTTGCAGAAAAGACTAGACCGCTGCACTGGGTAGAGGAAGCGTAATCGGAATACCCGTACGCCGCTTCCACCTATTCCCGAGCTTCCAGGCTCCCCGAGCCGTGACAGTATGCCCCCTCCTATGGTCCACCCCTCCTGGCTTGCCAGGGTGACTACGATGGTATTTGCGTAACAAGAGGGGCGAGTCCAGATGTCCTTTAGGTTCCCAGGAGTCTTCTGATCGTGGGTATCCTTTCCAGTGGACCAGATACTCTAGACGACCCTTGTGGTAACGTGAATCGCATATCTGAGAGACTTCGAAGATGTCGGTCTTTGGACCTTTTGGCACAGGAGCGGCAGTCTTCCTACGAGACCATTTGTCCTCATGAAAGTCTTTAAGCTGAGAAGAGTGGAAAACGGGATGTATACGTTGTAATTGAGAGGGTAATTGCAAGCGGAAGGCCACTGGATTAATTCTCTGGGTTATCTTATAGGGCCCTATGTATCTGGGAGACAACTTGGAAGGGCGCACCCACCTTGGTAAATACTTGGTTGATAGCAGAACCTTGGAATCCACGTTCCATTCAGGAACTGATCTCCGATGTTTGTTCGCCTGGTAACGGTGTCTGTTTTGAGCTTCCTGGAGCCCTAGTTTGGCCTTACGATGAGCTTCTTGGAGGCTTTCCGCAATGGATTCTACAGAAGGGACTGTGGATTCAATGCCGGTCAAAGGATATAAGGCACGGGGATGGTAACCGTAGGTGCAGTAAAAAGGACTCATACCGAGGGCTGAATGACAAGAGTTGTTGTACGAGAATTCGGCCGTCGGCAACAGTTGAACCCAGTTATCTTGGCGTTGATTGACGAAACACCTTAGGTATTGCTCAAGTGTACCATTTAGACGTTCAGTCTGGCCGTTTGATTGGGGATGGTACCCGGACGTTAAAGCCCTCTCGATGCCTAGTCTTTCGCAGAGAGAGGACCAAAATCGGGAAGTATATTGGCTGCCACGATCAGAGATGATCTTAGTAGGAATCCCGTGCAGTTTGAAAATGTCTCTTAGGAACACCTCGGCCATACTAGAAGCGGTTGGTATGCCTGGTAGGGGGGAAAAATGGGCCATCTTGGTGAATGAGTCAACGACAACCATGATACAGGTACAACCACTGGATTCAGGTAACTCTACGATGAAATCGGTAGAGACAGTGGTCCATGGACCGGTAGGGATAGAATCCGGTTCAAGCAGACCTAAAGGTCTTTGAGTGGAGGCTTTATTGCGTAGGCAGGTGATACATGACTGGACGTATAACCTGGCTTCTTCCCTTATTCGAGGCCAGAAGAAATGGCGTAATAGGAGTTCCTGAGTGTTATAGATGCCACGATGACCTGCCACCTTGGCGTCGTGGCACCAGGATAGAGCCTTTTCCCGGAGAGAAGGGGTTGGTAGATACAATCTCTTGTCCACAATGTATAGGCCGTCTTGGATAACATAATTCATTTTCTTCTTTAGACCGGTCTCGGCCTCAAACCTTCCGGTAGAGTCTTCCTTGACTTGTTGTAGGAACGCGGACAACGTTCCTATGGTACGGGACTCCGGAAACATTAGCTCAGGCTTGGTCTCCAGTTCCATGAGATAATCACTCCGTCGTGATAGGGCATCGGCTACTACATTCTGGTTGCCCGGAATGTATGTGATGTTAAAGTCAAACTGCGCGAAGAAGTGCGCCCATCTTGCTTGTCTGGTGTTGTAGCATTCAAACTGGCGTAACACCTGGAGATTCTTATGGTCCGTTCGGAGTGTGAACGGATGCATTCCCCCTTGGAGTAGATGACGCCACTCTATACAGGCCAGTTTCATTGCCAGCAGTTCTTTCTCAATAACAGAGTAGTTACGTTGACTGGGATTCAAAGTCTTGGAATAGTATGATACCGGGTGTTCCTTCCCTTGGAATTCCTGAAGTAGGACGGCTCCCACAGCGGCTGAAGAGGCATCAGTTTCCACCACAAAGGGAAGGCTTTGATTGGGTTGACGTAATATAGGAGTCACACAGAAGGATCGTTTTAGCAGCTGAAAGTTCTTTTCTGCTTCGGTAGTCCACCGGAATGGCGAAGAGGTCTTTTTGAGGAGAGAGGTCATCGGAAGCACCAATTGGGAGAAGTTCGGAACGAACTTCCGATAAAAGTTTGAGAGTCCTAAGAATCTCTGAATGTCCTTCACAGAAGCAGGGGATGGCCACTCCAAAATAGAACTGACTTTGCGAGGATCAACGGCTATCCCTGCCGAAGAAAGAATGTAACCCAAATAGGGTATAGTTGATGCTGAGAAAACACATTTCTCCAGCTTAACTGAGAGTTGATGGTCCTGGAGTCTGTGAAAAACTTCCACTACGTGTAGACAGTGTTCTTCTTGGGTGCGAGAGTAAACCAATATATCATCGAGATAGACGATGACCGAGTTGCCTAGGAGATCCGAGAAGAGTCTATCCATAAAGCGCTGGAAGATAGATGGAGCGTTGACTAACCCAAACGGCATCACCTGGTACTCGTACAACCCAAAAGGTGTCCTAAAAGCTGTTTTCCACTCGTCTCCGGTTTGTACCCTGAGCAAGTGATACGCATTGCGCAGGTCCAGTTTAGTAAAGACAGTGGCAGAATGTACGGCCTGAATGATCTCGGAAATGAGGGGCATAGGATAGCGATCTTTGATGGTGACCTTGTTAAGACCCCTGTAGTCAATACAAGGACGTAGTTCTTTGGTGTCCTTCTTGGGGATGAAAAACAATGATGCACCGGCAGGGGATTTAGAAGGTCTAATGAGTTCGTTGGCTAAGTTCTTGTCCAGGTATTCCTTCAAATGGTGTTTTTCCTGGAGGGTTAGCGGGTACAGGCGACCAAACGGAACCAAGGACCCTGGATGAAGGTCAATGGCACAGTCTTCTGGCCTATGCGGAGGAAGATCCAGGGGGATCTTCTCTGTAACTACGTCGGTGTACTCAGCGAGATAAGCAGGCAAACAATGGATAGTTTTGGGATCTTCACCACAAAAGGTGTGTACTGTAGAGAATTCTGTTTGAGGTAGACAGTTGGTCTTGCAAAAGGCGGATTGGAAACTCAGAACGTTCTCGGACCAGAGAATGGTAGGATTGTGTCTTCGTAACCACCCAATCCCGAGGATTAATGGGAAGTGAGCAGCCCTGATCAAGTCGAAAGACAAACGTTCAGAATGTTGCATGATGTGTAAGACAAGGACTTCGGTAGTGTGCGTAATGAGACCAGAGCTCAAAGGCCTTCCGTCTACGCCTTCTACCTTTTGGTCTTCGGCCTTGGCAATACGGGAAATGCCTTGCCTTTCGGCCCAGAGAGTGTCCATGAAGTTGCCTGCGGCTCCGCAGTCCAACAGGGCTTGTGTCTGAATGGTAGTCTTGTTGATGATCAAGGTGACCGCCATAACCATAAGACGGTGGTCTTCGGTGCACTCTGGAGAAGTAACAGAAAGGGTGACAAAGGGACTAGCTTCGCTCCCTCGGTAGTGCGTCCCCAGCTTTACCGAGGGTGTTCGTTTCCCGAACGCCTGGGTGGAACGTCGGGGCAATCTCTGAGTAGGTGAAGCGGCGATCCGCAATACATGCACAGGTTCCCTTCTCGTCTTCTTCTACGTTCCTCTGTGGTGAGAGGGGAACGTGTGCTTCCGATCTGCATAGGCTCTTCTCTTGTGAGACGAGTGGAGGTAGGGGGGAAGGAAAGAGAAGGGCCAGGGGGTATTGATGTACTGCTCTTAGTCTTGCGGCGTTCTGCTCGACGTTCTGCCAGTCGGAAATCTATCCGGAGAGTAGCCGAGATCAGGTCAGCAAAGGTAAGAGGACGTTCTATCCTGGCTAGTTCGTCCTTCAACTCCTCACGCAGCCCCCTTCTAAAGATGGCATACTGTGCTTGTTCTTGCCATCCTGCTTCCGCAGCGATTTGCCTAAAGGAGGTGATATATGACATAACATCATTGTTTCCTTGTCTGATGTCTAGCAGATCTTCGGATGCCAAGTAGGTACTCTCGGTACGTAGAAACGTCTGTTTCATCAAAGTCTTGAAGGCCTCGTAATCTAGGAGGACGGGATCAGATCTGTTCACTAGAGGAGTGGCCCAGGCCAAGGCGTTACTGGACATATGGGTAATCATAAACCCCACCTTAGCATGACCAGAGGCGAAAGTATGTGTACGGAATGTAAAATGCAGATGACATGCATCCAAAAATTCCTGGAGTTTCTTGGGGGTTCCATCAAACTTTCCCGACACAAGAGGTAAGGGAGGCAGGTCGGTGGACGGAAGATCCCGTTCTGCGATCCGTTGTTGTAGAGTAGCATTGGCCCCTTTTAGATTTTGCACTTCTAGGTTGAGGTTTTGAACTGCTGCTATCAGTTCTTGGATCTGTTGAGGGGAGGCCATGGCGGTATCTGGGCGTTGCAAACTGTCATGGGTATCGTGAATCTCCTCTTGATCCTGTAGGATCTCGGCCTCCCTTACTTCCCTTTCCTCCTCACCTCGTATTCCCCGGCGTAGGTTCAGGGTCTGGTTCTCCTTAGGCTTGGCCTTCCCTTTTTTTTGTAGATGAGAACGGCCGAAGGAGGCCGCCACCGCGACACCCCAAGGGTGATCGGTGGTGACCCTCCGCGGCCGCGGAGTTGAGGGGAAAAAAAGCCAGAGGCTGAAAAAACCCCAGAGGTCTGTAGAAGATTCGTCGGTAGTAGGAAGCACTTGACACTTGCAGGAGCTGAGTAACTGCTGGAGAAGAGGCACACTCCTTTCCAAAATTGGGCAACAGGCCTCCAAGGAGGAAAACGCAGAGGCCGGTAGGAAATCGGAAGTCCAAAGTGTCAGCAACTAGGTATGAGGGCTAGGCAAGGCAAATCCGTAGTGTATTCCTGGGTACGGTACACAGAAGGAGCCGATAAACAAGAAAGGGCGAGTGGAGGAAGGTAAGTAAGAAAGGCGGAAGGATAGAAAAGACGGAAAAGGCAAAAATAGTAAACAAAGGCGGGCGGAAGGGGAGGTAAGGAACACGGGAACGAAGCAATAGAAGGAAGTAGTTAGGCGGTAGGACGGGAAGGGAATGGAGAACGGGAGCGAGGAAAGGGGGAGAGGGAGGAAACCAGAATCGGAGCGAGCTCCGGAAGGTAACGGAACAAACAAAACGGTAGCAGGGGACACGAGCACGGAGAAACAAGCAGCAGCCAAAAACAGGAGCGTTGCAACGCACCCGAACACAGGAAGGGGCGGGCTATATCCTGTGTCGGGATACGTTGCAGAAAAGACTAGACCGCTGCACTGGGTAGAGGAAGCGTAATCGGAATACCCGTACGCCGCTTCCACCTATTCCCGAGCTTCCAGGCTCCCCGAGCCGTGACATTTCCACACTGCAGCTGATCACGCTCTGCTGCCTTCCAGCCTCCGCCCTTGCCCTGCCGGGCTCTCCACATTGCAGCCGATCACGCTCTGCTGCCTTCCAGCCTCCGCCCTTGCCCTGCGGGCTCTCTACATTGCAGCTGATCTCGCTCTGCTGCTTTCCAGCCTCAGCCCTTGTCCTCTGGGCACCCTGCTCTGCAGCCTGCCTCACTCCGGCTGCCTTCAGCCCTTGTCCTCTGGGCTCCCTGCTCTGCAGCCTGCCTCACTCCGGCTGCCTTCAGCCCTTGTCCTCTGGGCTCCCTGCTCTGCAGCCTGCCTCACTCCGGCTGCCTTCAGCCCTTGTCCTCTGGGCTCCCTACTCTGCAGCCTGCCTCACTCCGGCTGCCTTCAGCCCTTGTCCTCTGGGCTCCCTGCTCTGCAGCCTACCTCACTCCGGCTGCCTTAGCCCTTGCCCTCTGGGCCTTCCTACTTTGCAGCTTATCACGCTCTGCTGCCTACTACCTACCTTTTCCGCTGGGTTCTCGGCCTAATAGCCCTCTACAGTCCTTTGCTACCTTCTACGTTCAGCGGCCCTGCCCCTCAGGGTTCACTCCTTACTGCCCGGCCCTTCTGGGATCCTTGCCGTGCAGTCTGCTTTACTCTGCTGCCCTAAGCCCTTTCCCTCTGGGCTCTCTACCTTACAGTCCTACTCCTGTGGGCTTACTCATTGCTTTCCTGCTCCTCCGAGCTCTCAACCTTGTTCCTTACTGTCCTCTGCTATCCTATCCTGTTACTCGACTTTCCCTTCATTTCCTTCTGCTAGTTTGCTATCACCTCCTTTCCTGGATTTGTCTGTAGTATCTTCTCTTGTACTGTTTGTAGACCCTTTTGTACAGAGCTTGTCTGTTGGTTCCTATCAGTCAACCTCTGCCCCTTCCCTTGTCTCGTTTCTACATTACAGACACCCATAGCTGCTGTTCCAAGTCATGAGCAAACAGCGTGGGCCTCTGTTATAGCAAACTGTGCAGAAGGCTAGAGTATTTCCAAGGTTCGTGGAATACTCTTTTCCTATATCTGCATACACCCCAAGAGGGAATTCATTCTGTATCTTTTCCCTTTCTACTCTTGCCTACTCTTCGTTCACTTTCCTTTCCGCTGTGTGTGTTCTTATCTGTCCACTTTATTTGGCACAACCACCCAAACCCTTTCTGGGTGTCCTGTGCCACTCTTAATAGAGTGCCAGCCCTGACAGAATGCAAGAGCGAAAAGTTTCTTGTTCCATTGGCCGGAAAGGCACACACAGACCAAGGATGCTTTCCTTTCGAGTTAAGAAACCTTTGCATAAACCTATGGTTTCCCTAAAGTCAGCAAACAAGAACCTTAGTCTAAAGGACAGTCTCGCCTTAGTAAACAAAGATTTACAAGCACGGTACTATACTCACTGGCTAGTTGACCCTTCTTCCATGTACAATTATTATGACATTTGCGACTATGATCCGCAGTCCTTATCTGTTGCAGAGCTACAGCAAGATAATGAATTCTTACAGATCTTGTTAGACCAAACAGTGAAAAACTTTCCTGCGTCTTCTGACAAGCCTTCTAACACTGCAACAGCTAAGGATATATCACTCATTGTGGGAGAATCTAAACCAGAATACGCTGTTGCCAGAGTGATATGCGCAAGATCAGCTTGGCAAGCTCCCCAGAATGCTGAAAACCCTTATTTGACAGGACAAGGCAGTCAGTATCCTGAGGTTTGTGCATCTGGTCCTGGGCACAAAAGACCTATACTAACCATTGGTTGTCTTAATGCTTCCACAGTATCTACTAACCACAAAAACCCTAAGGTCAGTCTTCCCATTGCTACAACCGAATTTTCTGCCACACCAGCTTCTGAAGCTTTAGATCAAACTAATGATACTTACCTGCTACACAAACAACTTCTACGCCTTAAAAGAAAGACCGAAGACCTCTATGATGACTTTGTTTATTTGCATTATAAGAATCTTATGAAGGGACACAAGTTACCAGACCATCTGACACTATGTCCAACACCTGACATCTTATCTTTAGAGATCGACATGATAAGGTCTGGAATTGTCACGCAGAAAAGTATACAGACTTATACCAAGCAGATGGAAGACCTAAATATAGCATATGTATCCCTTCTAAAGACTGACACAGCTCTTTCACCTTCCAGCCACAGTAACTCAGGTTGTTGTACTGACAGAAAAGAATTAACTCCTCCGGTGGGTCAAATCACTCACACAGCCATAACACCACAAAACAAGGGTGGTCTTCTGATCGGAGATTCCTCTGAGTCAAAGGATGGTTCCGCCCTCACCCTTGCCTATTGTCCAGTATTCACACTTACAACCTCTGAAATGACAACGGCAGCTGAGGAGACTGGCGCAGTTCACACCAAGCATGTTGAGTTGGCAAGCGGGGCTTGCCAAAGTGTGGCTGTGCTATCAGACAACACTCTTGAGCAATCAACATCTTCAGTTTCTTCGATACCCCCTGAATCGCCAGTGATTGTGGTACCCGATCTACCAGTAGTTGCAACACCTGAACTGTCTGTAGCTGCTACAGCACCCGAACCTCCAACTGCAATCCATGATCTTCCTGCTGCTGTGGCTCCTAAACTCCCTGCCACATTTGAGACTCCTGAAGTCCCTGCTGCAAATCTTGAGGTTGCTATAGCTACTGTGATTCCTGAAGCTACTGCTAATTCTGATGCTCCCGATGCCCAGATTTCTACTTCCTTCGCAGCTGTGCTCGCTGCAGCAGAATCCTCTGCTACACAACCTGATCCCGCAGTACCTTCTCTTCCTGATCCTACATCCACCATGCTAACTGTTGCAAAGTCAGCGAAGGGTTTCCCTGTTAAGACTACTGTTCCAGTTGTTCCTGCTGGTGTATCTTTAGCACTAAGACTGTCAGACTCTACTCTACCAGTCTCAGGTGCGTTCCAGCCCGCTGGTTCTCTCATGGCACCCACACACCCAGTTGCTACAGCCTCGATACTCTCTACAGCCATTCAAGATCTCACTGCTGCTGTAACCTCTGAACTGTCTACTAATCATGGGGAAACCGCCGCTGTGACTCCTGAACTCTCTGCGGCTAACCCTAACGTTGTCATGGCTGCTCCGGATGTCTTGGAAAACCTTCCTAAAGCTACCAACTCTGCTGTACCTATGTCTCCACCTTCCAGCAATATACTGTTGCCCGTCAAAGCAAAATCTATCATGGAGCCTGCAGCAGTTTTTCGCAGTTCCTCTCTTCATGCACACACAGTTGGGGTCTGTATTCCAAAGACTTCGTCTTTTCTGATTTCTACATCAAATGTTCAGAACATTGGTACTGTCTCCGTCATTCAAGACTTTCACCTTGCAACCCGTTTCTGGTGCTTCATGATGTGCCTTTTTGGATTAAGACTCTTGTACGGTGTGACAGACATTCTTCTTGTAGGCCGGTCTTCAGGGAGCCTGGAGAGGGGCCTGGAGAGGGGCATACTGTCATGCCTGCGCCATGGGCGCATCCATTTGCGCTCAATATGGACTGTTTGTTTATCATTTATTTACAACAGACTCTTGGATCCATCTATATTTACTTTGGGGACTTTTATTCCCATTTGCGAGACTTTGGTGCTTTATCATTTTTTCCAACAAACTACGTATACCACAATGCACCTGGCTACAAGCATCGATTCCTGGCTGTTCCTATTGGTCATCAAAGGAACTACACCCCCCAGAAGCCCTAGGGACTTGCCCTGCTTCCACCAGCCCAGGAACAGAAAGGGAGGTGGCCGATTGCCTGCAGGTGTGCTTAGCCAGGTGCAACCAATTAGCCTGCCTCTGTGCTGGGCTAGGCAGTATATAAGGCTGCTGTCTGCAGTGGCTCAGCCTCTTGCATTGAGAGTCCTTCCTCCACCTTTCGCGTCTTCCTACAGATCTTGTATGCTGTTTACCTTCACTCCTGCTTGGACCCTGCCTTGTTGCTTGCTCCACCCTGCTGCCTCCAGCCATAGCCTTCCAGGCTCCCTGCCTCACAGCCCTGCTCCTCTGGGCTTTCCACACTGCAGCTGATCACGCTCTGCTGCCTTCCAGCCTCCGCCCTTGCCCTGCCGGGCTCTCCACATTGCAGCCGATCACGCTCTGCTGCCTTCCAGCCTCCGCCCTTGCCCTGCCGGGCTCTCCACATTGCAGCCGATCTTGCTCTGCTGCCTTCCAGCCTCCGCCCTTGCCCTGCGGGCTCTCTACATTGCAGCTGATCTCGCTCTTCTGCTTTCCAGCCTCAGCCCTTGTCCTCTGGGCACCCTGCTCTGCAGCCTGCCTCACTCCGGCTGCCTTCAGCCCTTGTCCTCTGGGCTCCCTGCTCTGCAGCCTGCCTCACTCCGGCTGCCTTCAGCCCTTGTCCTCTGGGCTCCCTGCTCTGCAGCCTGCCTCACTCCGGCTGCCTTCAGCCCTTGTCCTCTGGGCTCCCTGCTCTGCAGCCTGCCTCACTCCGGCTGCTTTCAGCCCTTGTCCTCTGGGCTCCCTACTCTGCAGCCTGCCTCACTCCGGCTGCCTTCAGCCCTTGTCCTCTGGGCTCCCTGCTCTGCAGCCTACCTCACTCTGGCTGCCTTAGCCCTTGTCCTCTGGGCCTTCCTACTTTGCAGCTTATCACGCTCTGCTGCCTACTACCTACCTTTTCCGCTGGGTTCTCGGCCTAATAGCCCTCTACAGTCCTTTGCTACCTTCTACGTTCAGCGGCCCTGCCCCTCAGGGTTCACTCCTTACTGCCCGGCCCTTCTGGGATCCTTGCCGTGCAGTCTGCTTTACTCTGCTGCCCTAAGCCCTTTCCCTCTGGGCTCTCTACCTTACAGTCCTTCTCCTGTGGGCTTACTCATTGCTTTCCTGCTCCTCTGAGCTCTCAACCTTGTTCCTTACTGTCCTCTGCTATCCTATCCTGTTACTCGACTTTCCCTTCATTTCCTTCTGCTAGTTTGCTATCACCTCCTTTCCTGGATTTGTCTGTAGTATCTTCTCTTGTACTGTTTGTAGACCCTTTTGTACAGAGCTTGTCTGTTGGTTCCCATCAGTCAACCTCTGCCCCTTCCCTTGTCTCGTTTCTACATTACAGACACCCATAGCTGCTGTTCCAAGTCATGAGCAAACAGCGTGGGCCTCTGTTATAGCAAACTGTGCAGAAGGCTAGAGTATTTCCAAGGTTCGTGGAATACTCTTTTCCTATATCTGCATACACCCCAAGAGGGAATTCATTCTGTATCTTTTCCCTTGCTACTCTTGCCTACTCTTCGTTCGCTTTCCTTTCCGCTGTGTGTGTTCTTATCTGTCCACTTTATTTGGCACAACCACCCAAACCCTTTCTGGGTGTCCTGTGCCACTCTTAATAGAGTGCCAGCCCTGACACTTAGTTGAGATATTCTATGTCGCCCTTCCTTGTCCTTCTGTCTCCCGTGGGGTAACGTGAGATATGGTCCGCAGGGTTCTGGTCCCCTCTGGGTCTGTGGAGGATGGTGTAGTCGTGTTCTTGGAGTCGTATGCCCCACCTCTCGATCCTCTGTGGCATTTTGATCCTGGGGTTCCCGAACAGGGAATATAAGGGCCTGGTGGTCGGTGATCAGAGTACATTGTTTCCTATGATGACATTTTGCAAATGTTCACAAGCCCAGACTGCCGCTAAGCTCTCCTCTCAGCCTGCTAGTATGCTTTTTCCGTGGGCGAGAGTACCCTGCTCGCATATGCTACTATGTGTCTGGGGTGAGTGTCCTCCCTGCTGGTTTGGGCGAGGATGGCCCCAAACCCCACCAGACTGGCATCCATGATGATCTCTGTGTGCCAAGTGGGATCAAAGTAGGCAAGGTGTTTAGCTTCAGCTAGTGCTCGCTTGATGTTTTTGAATGCGTCCTGGCATTCATCGGTCCATTGGAACGTCATGTCCTTTTGTAGGAGATGCTGCAGGGGTTCTGTGTGGCTCGCATAGAGCGTGATGTATCGGGCGTAATAACCCGGCAATGCCGAGGAAGGAACACACGTCAGTCACTTGGTGTGGTGCTTCGAGGTTCGTGATTGTGCTCACTTTTTCCGGTTCTGGTGTTATCCCTGCATCAGAAAAAATGTGTCCAAAGAATTTTAATATTTTCTTGTTGAACCTGCATTTCTTCAGGTTTAGTGTGAGGCCAGCACTCTGTAGTGCGGTGCACGTGTTTAGCAGTGTGATGTCATGCTCTTCTTGTGTCGCCCCAAAGACCAGGATGTCATCACTGTAGTTCAGTGTGGATATGATTTGGCCGGATGACTTGTCTGATGGCCTCCTGGTCTCATCTGCCAAGCAGATGCCGAAGTTTTGGCAGCGGTATTGAAAGAGGCCCTTGTTTGTCGAGAACGTGGTGATGACTCTCGAGTCTGGGTGTAGTTCTAGTTGGTGGTACCCTTGAACCAAGCCGAGTTTTGAAAATGTGGTGGCCCTGTTTAGCTGCACAACCATGTCTTCAATACATGGGCCTGGGTGGTGTTCCCGTTGAATGGCGGCATTGGCAATTCACATATCGACGCACAGCCGTATGCGCCCCCCTTCTTTGGGTTGATCAAGAGTGGCCAGCTTGATTATTTTGTTTAGCAGCAGTTATTCCAGTTCCTGTGATACTGCCTGTTGGAGGTGGAATCCTACTCTCCTGGGGTGTTGGGGGATGGGGCGTACTGCCTCCTCAACGTGTAGCTTGATCAGAACGTTTTTCACTTTCCCCCGTCCTTTACATAGTTCCGGGAATTTGGCCTGGATGACCTCTTTTGAGATCGGGCGGTCTCTGGTGTACATACTGTCCATCAAATGCACTGTTTCTGGGATGTCCGACGGTGTCTTGGTCGACTGAATCACCTCACAGTTTTGGTAGTGTATGTCGATCAAACCCACCTGGCTCGCTCTGTGATAGCTCAGCAGGCAGCAGCCTTTGGTGGGGCTGCAAATCACATGGATGATGGTCTTGACAGCTCGGCCGTTGTGTTCCAGCATGTGCCGAAATTGACCCATGGAGTGTAGTGGCTGTGCGGCTCCCCATTGGAAGATTCTCGAAAAGGTCTTTGTGAGAGATGGTTTCTCGGGCATCACTATGAACTCTTGTTCTCCCATTATATTTACTGTTGCTCCCGAGTCTACTAGGAAGCAATAGTGTCTGTTTCCTAGGTTGATGGTGATTCTGGGCGCTACCTTCGCCTCTTGGTCATCTTGGATGAGATTGATATATTCGTCTGCTTGGGGGCGGGCATAGTTGTAGGTATAGCATATGGGTGAGCTATTTGCTGCTGCTGCTCTTCCCCATGGTATTGATATTGTGGGGGTTCATCGTATTCGTCTCCAAACCGCGTGCTTGCGTCAAACTGATCCTGGTCTTGATATGGCATTTCGTCCATTGCTCTCGCGAACCGTCGCTGCCTCTGTAAGGGTGTTGACTGGGGCAGTGGGGTGTAGTGTGGATGTTGGAATGCTCTGTTGTACTGTCTCCCTGGGGGTGGAGGGTTCATTCTCGGTGTGGGAAACGGTCTCCCTTCTCAGTATACAGATTGGAATTGCCCCTCTCTTCCGCAGTTAGAGGATTTTTGGGTGAGGGCTGGGCATGTCCGGAATGTGGAAAGTTCATCCCGCATCGGTAACACATCCTTTGGGTCCTCTGGAAAGTTCGGTTGCTTGGTCGTCCTGTGGGCGGTCCTCGATCTGCGCTCCTTTGGGTCTGAACTGTTGCAATTGACTCATTCCACTCCCCTTTTGCTCCTGGTGCGTTCTCGATGGATGCCGATTGTGCATCAACTCTCTCGAATATACTTGCGAGTTCGCTCACTTCGTCAATGGGTAGTGGTTTCTTGAGGAGTTGATTCCTGAAAATGGGTGAGAGGCATCCTTCGATTACGCGTAGCCTGATTGCCTCCTCTTCGGAAAACTCGTGAAACTGGCAGTGTGTGATCTTCAGCCGCAGGCATGTGATGAATTTCTCTATAGTTTCTTCCGGTCTTTGAGAGCATTGGTTGAAGACGTATCTCTCGTAGTCACGATTTGGTTAGATTATGAGTTTCTTGTTGAGCGCCGAGATCAGCGATGCATGACTGTCCTCATTTGGGGGGATGGTCATGATACTGGTCTTTATTTCTCCACCAGCCAGGTTGAGGAACATGTCACACAGTGTCTGTGATTGTTCCTCTCCCGCCTCCTTGACAACATAGTTGAAAGCTTTGACCCATTCAACCCATCTGGGCTCTTTGTCACTCTGCGGGACTAACGTGAATGGGAGAGGCTTCCTCAGTAGTGCGGCCTTTGAGGCCAAAGTCATGACTGGGGGATGTGCCCCTTGGTGCGTGGGTGAGCCTGGGACGCTCATGGTGGGTAATCGTTGACTGTGTGCTTCCACTTCTCTTCACTGCCGATTGGCGTGATACTGGTGAGGCTCTTCCCCTCTCCCGACTCTTGGTGGCAACGTGGTGTCCCTCCTTTGTAATCTTTATTTTGTTTTCTTATTTCTCGCCCTTCACCTGTTTCGGGGTATTGTGGGCCAGAGATGGGCCTGGCCGTGTGGGCTGCGGCGGGCGTCTGCCACTGTGTAGGGGCCTGCAGGGTGCAGGTCTTATCTTGTCACAGAGTATCCCTAGTGTTGAGGGATGGCAGCGCGGTCCGGGTTTGCCTCTGATCTCCAGGTCATGTGGTGTGCAGCTCCTGCTGCGTGGGCCGTGAAACATCCTGAGGCAAGGGGTGTTAGACAGAAACCTGTGCAGTTCCCTCTGGGACCACTGCAAAAGATTTAAGACTACAGGTGTTAGGCAGTAAACCCAATTGGTAGCAGTCTGCACCACCCAGATTTACCTGGTAGCTGTGGCTGAGCAGTCAGAGTCAGACTTCTCTCAAGAAGAGTTAGGCAGTATACAGAGCATACACAATAGGTCAAGAGAGCACAGTAGAACAAGCAAACACTGACCAGAGCTTGGTGTAAAAGAGATATAATTATTTATTTAAAAACACATCTAGTAAACACACTGGCACTAATATCAAGCAGTTAAAAAAACACGGTCACTAAAAGATATACACTCCCTTAAACGGTTATTAGACAAGTCTTAAGTAAAGCAACACTTATTTTCAGACAGCGGTGAGTGCTTAACGAAGATGGCACTCTAATAACTTGGTTAACAAGGGAGAGAAAGGCAAAGCATAGATAGAACAGGTCCCAACACTTTAAAATGAACACAGTAAGAGAAGAAGGCAGGTTAAAACCGTGAAGTTAAAGTTCAGAAAGCCGGAGCCACTTTAAGAGGATCTGGGAGAAATGTGTCCAAGGTCACACGGTTGAAAGTGCACCGAAGTCTCGACAAAGGTTCAGAAAAGTGTTGGACAACAGAAAGGGACCAGTTAGATGGTCAAGCAGCTAGCCTAGTCCCGAAGGTTAAGGAGTTACTGTCACCTTGTAGCAATCTATAGAAAGGGAGGCCTGGCGGACATGGTACCTTAAAATGTTGAGAACGCTCCAGCGGGGGCAGTTGTTCCTGGCAGCGGGTGCAAGTCGGTGCTTTGTCCGGGGGAAGAGAGGATCTCGTCGTGGAGGAAAGCAGAAGGTCGTTGCACTGCCAGGGAAGAAACCTGCCGCGGAGTTCTCAATTAAAAGGAGCGGTCCTTTTATTTGCGGTGCAAGGGTAAGTGGCTATCTGGTTACCGGGGTGCTTGGCATGGGCAATTCGACCACTTGGACGTCTTGGAAGCGAAAAAGAAGGTAAACTGATTGTTCCCACCAGTCAAGGGAAGAAGACTCTCCAGCAGGGAGATCTCCTCTGTCGTTGGGAAGTGGTGAGTCGGTTCAGCAGGGCTCCACCGGTGGTGTCGTCGTAACAGGTCGGCTCAGCTTCTCCCTCTTCGTATTTTCAGGTCCTGTGGCGACTTCTGAAGTTCCAGTCCCTAAAGCCCTGCTTTTATGCAAGAAACCCCCATTCATTCAGCCTAGCTGTCAATCAAACATGCTAAGTGGTGAGCGGGGCGGCTCACCACTTGGGCCAATCACGCAAGAGTGTGACTTGGGTTGGCAAGGCAACTTAGTCCAAGGTGCCTAAACCCCCTCCCACACCCCCTGTGGTACCCAGACAGAGTGGCACCACTTTGGAGGGCTTCTGTGTAGAAGCCCGCCAAAAGTGGAACAAAGGGCTCGACCTTTGGTTTGGAGTTACAGAGGCGAACACAAACGCCATTTTAAAACCGAGTTCTGGCACAAATATCCTACCGGTGAATTAATATTAAATAAAAAAAAAAGTGGTGCAAGTAAAATACATGGGGAAATCCCATAGAGAATATTCTTAAGGAATATAACAAGTAGTATCCACTGCCACCAGCCAAAACTCGACGAGGGGGGACGGGACAGTGACCCCTCGAACAACAGACCCAGGGGCAATCGAATTGCCCCTACCAGTACGTCCACAATATGATGGTTTGTACCGGTTCTGTTAGTAATTTGGGACTAGTAAAGCTGATGGTGACTTTACATGCCCTGGGAGACAGTAGTCAGTCCCATGGTATGGAGTCTATGGTAGGGGTCACCTAGGACACCCCTGTGTTACTGCACCGAGGGTGCTGTGTAACATACATAGAAAAAAACACATGAGACCCTACGGAATAAAAGACCCCATAGCCCATAAAACACATAGATCAACAAAGGAATACCCCCAAATCATGTCCAAGAGTGCGAGAAAAAGAGTCTCACTCTTTCCAGGAGAAAAAAACAAACTCCAGAAATCCAGCAAAGCTGCTGGGGGAATCACTAGGATTAGGAAATTCAGCCTAAACAGAGAATTCTCCCTAACACTCGCCCCCCCCCCCCAAACTAAGGGACAGGAGGATTTAATCCACTCCTGGATGAATCTCATACCTCTAGTCGATGACATACATCCTAGAGAGACCATCAGCATTTTGGTGGTGACACCCTGACCTGTGCTCAATGGTGAAATCAAACCCTTGCAGGCAGATTGACCATCTGAATAGTTTTGGGTTTTCCCCCTTCATTTGCATTAACCATCTCAAGGGTTGGTGGTCAGTCTGAATAACAAAAGTAGAACCATACAAGTATGGCCTAAACTTCTTCAGAGCCCATACAATAGCAAAACACTTGAGTTCAATGGTTGCCCACCTTGTTTCAGGATCCTTCAGTTTTCTATTGATAAAGCAAATGGGGTGCTCCCTACCTTTCCCATCCAGTTGACTGAGGACTGCACCTATTCCTATGAAGCATATGTCTGCACAATGAAAGTTTGGTGGTAGTCAGGAGCTCTGAGTACTGGGGCTTGGCAAAGAGCCTTTTTCAGGTTTTCAAAGGCCTGATTGCACTCCTCATTCCATCTAACCTTTTTAGGGAATTTCGGAGAGGAGATGACATTCAGTGGAGAAGCTATGGTCCCTTAGTTCTCTTTGAAATTCCTGTAGTACCCAGTGAGACCTAAGAAGGGTCTCACCTGGGTCTGAGTAGTAGGTGTTGTCCAATTCTGCACAGCTTCAATCTTACTGAGCAAAGGCCTTATTTTCCACCTCCTACCTCATGTCCAAGGTAGACCACTTTACTCTGTCCAATCTGGCATTTACTTGCCTTTATAGTCGGATTGGCCTGTCCAAGAGCCTGCAAAACATATCTCAAGTGGTCCACATGTTCTTCCCAGTAATTGCTGAACACTGCTATGCCATCCAAGTATGCCATGCAGAAGTCCTCCATCCCATTCAGAACCTGGTTTACCATCCTTTGAAATGTAGCAGGTGCATTTTTCAATCCAAAAAGCATAACCTTAAACTGGTATAAGCCAACTGGGGTAGAAAATGCAGGTTTCTCCTTGGCATGGTCTGTCAGGGCTATTTGCCAATAGCCTGACGTCAAGTCAAATGTGCTGAGGAACTTGGCTGAATCAAGTCTATCCGCCAACTCGTCTGTTCTTGGCAAAGGGTGGGCATCAGTCTTGGTGACTGCATTAAGAGCTCTATAATCCACACAGAATCTAAGTTCTTTAGATCCTGCCTTTGGCACTAACACAACTGGGCTAGACCATGGACTAGTAGAGGGCTCTATTATCCCGAGATCAAGCATCTTGCTGACCTCACCTTTGATGTGGGTTCTTACATTTTCTGACATCCTGTATCCTCTGCTTTTGACTGGCAGACAGTCACCAGTGAGTATGTCATGCTGTCCCCAAAGGGTCAAGCCTGGTGAAAGTGAGAACAGAGAGGCAAACTGATTTCACATGGATTTGCACTCTTCTTGTTGTTCAGGTGTCAGATTTGAAGAGAGATTTACTCCTTCAATCTTTTCGTCTAAAGGTAAGCCTCTGAGGAGATCAGGAAGAGCTTCACTCCCTTCTTCTTCCTCCAATGATGCTAGAAGCAAAGCTCCTACATCAGGTCTGGAGATGTACGCTTTTAGTCTGTTGGTGTGGAAGACTGTTGGAGCCTCCTTGGGATTGCCCAAGTCCACCAGATAGTTGACCTCTCCAAGTTTACCCACAACTTTGAAGGGTCCCATCCATTTGTCTTGCAAGGCCCTCTGCCTTGTTGGAATCATAACGAGAACTAGCTGGTCTTGAGTAAACTCAACCATGTAGCCTTTTGATCATGCCAGTGCTTGACCAAAGCCTGTCCAGCTTTCAAGTTATCACTTGCTTCTGCCATCATGTGTGACATTCTCCTTCGGAGACCTATCACATAGTCAGTCACTCTGACTGGCTTGGGGGAAGGAGCACTCTCCAACCCCTCCTTGATCAGGGCTAAGGGGCCTCTGACCGGATGACCATAAAGAAGCTCGAAGGGAGAATAACCTACTCCCTCCTGAGGGACTTCTCTATAAGCAAAGAGAAGGCATGGCAGTAGAAGGTCCCACTTTCGTTTAAGGGGGTCCTCTAAAGCACCTATCATGCTCTTCATGGTTCTGTTGAACCTTTCAACCAACCCATTTGTCTGAGGGTGGTATGCTGTTGAGAACTTGTAAGTAACTCCACAGGTTTTCCACATGGCTTTCATGTAGTGGGACATAAAGTTTGACCCCCTGTCAGAGATTACTTCCTTAGGAAACCCAACCCTGGTAGAAATACCAAGGAGGGCCTTAGCCACAGCCGGAGCTGTAACAGTCCTCATAGGAATTGCCTCAGGGTACCTAGTAGCATGGTCTACTACAACAGGTATAAACCTGTTGCCTGAGGAGGTTGGAGGATCAAGGGGACCAACAATGTCAATTCCTACTCTCTCAAATGGGACTCCACAACTGGGAGAAGCACTAAAGGTGCCACATTCTTGGAGCCAACCTTACCAGAGGTCTGGCAGGTGTGGCAGCTCCTGCAGTACTTATCTACTTCAGCCCCCATATTTGGCCAATAAAAGTAGAGTGAGAGCCTTTCCTTAGTCTTCTTGAAACTCAAGAGACCAGCCAAAGGAATCTCGTGGGTTAACTGCAAGAACTGTGGTCTGTTCTCTTGGGGTACTACAAGTCGTTTGTTGTCCCCAGGTGCAGACTCTGTTGGTTCACTGTAGAAGAGGCCACCTTCCCAGTGCAACCTATATTTCCCAGGCTCTTGCCCTTCAGCCTGAGCATCTGCCTGGTGGCGAAGACCTTCCAGAGTTGGACATTCTCTATGTCCCTTACTGAAGTCTGCCCTGTTGGGTCCACCTTCTGCCAGTAAAGACTGCAGCTCAGGATGGTCAACAGGATCCAGATCTCCAATGAGTTCCTGGCCTTCCACTAGCTCTTCCTCAGAGTCTAGTTCAACCACACAGGGTTGTACCACCCTCTCAGCCTCAGCTGGAGGGGGAGTTACTCGTGTAACTTTGGACAACCTAGGGGAAGTCCTTGTTGGCTGCACTGGAGTGCTGGCTGTTGGGTTCTTTTTAGAAGGTTTAGGTTTCCCTTTTTCTTCTGGTTTCTTAGATGCAGCAGCTGACGTCTCCAGTGGAGCAGGAGTGATCTCTTTCTTCATCATCTCCTTGGGAGTACCTCTCATGGTACTCTCCCTTGCAGGTCTGTTGAGCTCCTGTAACCTTTTACTAGGGGGCCTGGGAGTATGTGACACTACTCCAAGAGTTTTCAAGTCATTACCCAACAGAACTCTTCCTGGCACCTCACTTTGTATGCTGACAGGTATTTTCACAGTCATGTCATTACACTGGATGAGAACTGGTAATTGGGGAAGCATCTGCACAGGCCCTCCAGCTAACTTGGTGAGGCGTTTGGGTGTCTTAGCAACATCCTCAGCCTGAAAAAACGATTTGTCCACCACAGTTATGCTGGCCCCAGTGTCCCTAATGGCAGGAGTCTCCTGACCATTCACCTGGACACTGTCCTTATAATACTCTTTAGTATTATCTGGGATAGAATTATAGACATCTAAATTCTGTTGTTCCCACAAACCCAGAGACACTAAAGAAACACTGGCTGAGACTCCAATGGGTTCATCAGCCAGTAGTAGAAAGTTTCCACTTGCCATTTGTACTTCCTCCTCTGGAGCAAAGGCTAAGGAGACAAGCTGGACCCCTGAAGGTTTACCCTTACATCTGGGATCTCCTTTCACATGGTCAGTAGAGCCACAAACAAAGCATTTACCAAATGCTTTCTGGAATGGTGGCTTGTTCTGGCCTCCTTCTGGTTTGGCACCAGAAGTTACACTAGCCTGATTCGGGTTTCCTTGTGGCTTACCCTTATGGTTCTGTTTGGGGCCCTCTTTGGGATTGGAATTATTAGAATTCTCTTTGGAGTCCTTTTTAGTCTGTTTTCCCTCCTCTTTTTTCTGAGTAGCCCCAGAATCCTTGTGAGTGACCCGGTTGGCAACCCACAAGCCAGCAGCCTTAGCTAACTTCCTGGAATCTAATTCCTTTGAATCAGCCAAGTGCTGTCTGAGCTCAGGAGAGCAGGCATCATAAACTGACTCCAACATTACAAGATTCTTCATTCCTTCATAAGTGTTAACTCTGTAACCCTTAATCCATCCCTCTAAGTTTTTCAAACTTTCACTCACCCAGGTAGCCCAAGGGGTACCATCATGCTTTTTGAGGGTCCTAAACCTCTTAAGGTACTGGGAAGGGGTCTTCCCAAATCTAGCTATTAAAGCTAGTTTTACACATTCATAATCCTTCTTATCCACCTCCCCCAACTCCATTACCACATCAGTCGCAACAGGGGGAAGCCTAGAGAACAACCAAGGAAGTAACTCATTCCCTGTGATGTCCTGGAGCCCATGATTCTATGACAAGACGGAGGCGAGCATTATGCTTAACTCTTTTATTTTGCCACCAACACAGCAATTCAAATTTTAATAAACTTTTAAAAAACAAATGTTTCTTTTGCTTCCAGTGAAATAAATCTTTAGTTTAAAAGTTTGTCTTTCCTTTCTAGAGGCTCTCTACCGCTCTCCTACAAGTTCCATGAGCCTCTTGGCAAACTGTAGTCCTTCCTCCACCAATCCGGTGTCGGACCCTCCTAGAAGGACCACCAGCCCAAGGGTCTCTTCCTCTTTCTTTTTGCTGCCGACATACAGATAAGTGTTCATTTTCTTATGCCTTTTTTCAGGCTCGTTTCATTGGAATGTGCGAGTTAGGATGGCTTGATGTAGCGTTAATAGCGCAGCGCTCACAAAAAAAAAGAAAGAAATTATAATAATATGTATATTCTATATATTAGCTAGTATTTTCATCCGTGTCTTATTCGACGCAGCGGTGCCTTCGCGCCCGCTCTCTCCTCTCTTATAACGGCTCCGTAGAGCTGCAAAACACATAAATCAGCCCGAGACTCGGGCAGCTGTGGAGGCGGAGCCGGAGACGCGGGCGCTCTCGCCTGTGTAAGGCATCCGGCCCGCTCCACAGGACGACGCGCGGCAGGTGCGCGCTAGGACCCTGAGGGAGCGGGAGGCCTCTAGCCTTCCCGCCTTTCCCCAGGCCCTTCCAACGTTCACAATACGAACGCGAGCGAAGGAATAGTGTCGTGCGTGGTGCCCAGAGTTAAAAAAAATATATATATATTTTTTTTTTTATTGAATGCGATTTTGACGCGGAGCACGTACTATACAGAGGGTAAAGCCTGCTCCTTACGTGGCTCCAGAAGGCCTGCAGCTTACAGCTGCCTCATTAAGTGGGTCCAATCCATTGCAGTCGAGTCAAGGAAGTTAGCTTTGCTAACACAAGGACAATTATGGCCCACTATGAAGGGGAACACTCCACAACTCCTGAATATACAGAGGAAGAATGGGAGGAGGAACCCAGACTTTGGTTTTCTAACAATCTTTCTACAAGTTCTATTTTCTTGCCCTTCTCAGAGAGATTCTTATGTCTACACAACACGTTTAAGCAATCAGCAGTTTTGGCAGACAATGATTCTAGGGTAACTCTCCATAGCAGACATAGTTAGAAAATCAGCTTTTTAGTGCTAAGCTTTGTAGTTAGTTGTCCTAAAGTATTCTAAAGCACACTAAAGTGTATACTCAATACAAATCCCACCGCTGACACCAGTGTTAGACATAAACCTGTGCAGTTCCCTCTGGGACCACTGCAAAAGATTTAAGACTACAGGTGTTAGGCAGTAAACCCAATTGGTAGCAGTCTGCACCACCCAGATTTACCTGGTAGCTGTGGCTGAGCAGTCAGACTTCTCTCAAGAAGAGTTAGGCAGTATACAGAGCATACACAATAGGTCAAGAGAGCACAGTAGAACAAGCAAACACTGACCAGAGCTTGGTGTAAAAGAGATATAATTATTTATTTAAAAACACATCTAGTAAACACACTGGCACTAACATCAAGCAGTTCAAAAACACGGTCACTAAAAGATATACACTCCCTTAAACGGTTCTTAGACAAGTCTTATGTAAAGCAACACTTATTTTCAGACAGCGGTGAGCGCTTAACGAAGATGGCACTCTAATAACTTGGTTAACAAGGGAGAGAAAGGCAAAGCATAGATAGAACAGGTCCCAACACTTTAAAACGAACACAGTAAGAGAAGAAGGCAGGTTAAAACCGTGAAGTTAAAGTTCAGAAAGCCGGACCCACTTTAAGAGGATCCGCGAGAAATGTGTCCAAGGTCACACGGTTGAAAGTACACCGAAGTCTCGACAAAGGTTCCGAAAAGTGTTGGACAACAGAAAAGGACCAGTTAGATGGTCAGGCGGCCAGCCCAGTCCAGAAGGTTAAGGAGTTAATGTCACCTTGTAGCAATCTATAGAAAGGGAGGCCTGGCGGACACGGTACCTTAAAATGTTGAGAACGCTCCAGCGGGGGCAGTTGTTCCTGGCAGCGGGTGCAAGTCGGTGCTTCATCCGGGGGAAGAGAGGATCTCGTCGTGGAGGAAAGCAGAAGGTTGTTGCACTGCCAGGGAAGAAACCAGCCGCGGAGTTCTCAATTAAAAGGAGCGGTCCTTTTATTCGCGGTGCAAGGGTAAGTGGCTATCCGGTTGCCGGGGTGCTTGGCACGGGCAATTCGACCACTTGGATGTCTTGGAAGCGAAAAAGAAGGTAAACTGGTTGTTCCCACCAGTCAAGGGAAGAAGACTCTCCAGCAGGGAGATCTCCTCTGTCGTTGGGAAGTGGTGAGTCGGTTCAGCAGGGCTCCACCGGTGGTGTCGTCGTAGCAGGTCGGCTCAGCTTCTCCCTCTTCGGATTTTCAGGTCCTGTGGCGACTTCTGAAGTTCCAGTCCCAAAAGCCCTGCTTTTATGCAAGAAACACCCATTCATTCAGCCTAGCTGTCAATCAAACATGCTAAGTGGTGAGCGGGGCGGCTCACCACTTGGGCAATCACGCAAGAGTGTGACTTGGGTTGGCAAGGCAACTTAGTCCAAGGTGCCTAAACCCCCTCCGACACCCCCTGTGGTACCCAGACAGAGTGGCACCACTTTGGAGGGCTTCTGTGTAGAAGCCCGCCAAAGGTGGAACAAAGGGCTCGACCTTTGGCTTGGAGTTACAGAGGCGAACACAAACGCCATTTTAAAACCGAGTTCTGGCACAAAGATCCTACCGGTGAATTAATATTAAATAAATAAACCGGCGGTATCTTTAACATTGCACCAAAAAGTGGTGCGAATAAAATACATGGGAAAATCCCATAGAGAATATTCTTAAGGAATATAACAAGTAGTATCCACTGCCACCAGCCAAAACTCAACGAGGGGGGACGGGACAGTGCCCCCTCGAACAACAGACCCAGGGGCAATCGAATTGCCCCTACCAGCACGTCCACAATATGATGGTTTGTACCGGTTCTGTTAGTAATTTGGGACTAGTAAAGCCGATGGTGACTTTACATGCCCTGGGAGACAGTAGTCAGTCTCAGGGTATGGAGTCTATGGTGGGAGTCACCTAGGACACCCCTGTGTTACTGCACCGAGGGTGCTGTGTAACACACATAGAAAAAGACACATGAGACCCTATGGAGTAAAAGACCCCATAGCCCATAAAACACATAGATCAACAAAGGAATACCCCAAATCATGTCCAAGAGTGCGAGAAAAATAGTCTCACTCTTGGCAGGAGAAAAAAACAAACTCCAGAAATCCAGCAAAGCTGCTGGGGGACTCACTAGGTTAGGAAATTCAGCCTACTAAACTGTTTGAAAACGGTCCCGGATTCGCGTCCCTCCCGTTACTCTATCCTCTCGCAGGCAGCAGCAGGTACGCTTACCCGGTAAAATACGGAGGGGAGCGGTGTTTTGTCCACGAGCCAACTTGGGCAGACGCGCTCATCTGAAACCACCTTACGGACGCTTTGTTTGGAAGTTGCCATGGCGATTACGGCAATGGGCGCAGCATGTCCCACGTGATTCCTTACGTAGCGAGTCACATGATCGGGGTATTGCCGGAAGTCCGGTATTTAACTCCTCCTCGCCCTCCACTCAGCGCTTCTGATCGTGTTTTGACAGCAGCGTTTGTTTTTTCTCTTGGATTTACCGGTACCTTGATCTCGGATTGCTTCTCTTGGATTTTGCGCCTGGATAGCCCTTGTATTGTTGTTTTCTTGGATATTTTGACCTCGGATCGTTCTTGGATTGCCTTCCTTTATGATTTTGTGAGTTTATTCTTGATTCTGGACTTGGGTGGGTTCAAGACCGCTCACTACCTGATACTTCTGCCTGTTTCTCCATCATTCCTGGGGCTCTACTCTACTGTTGTCCTATTCATATTCTATACTGTTTTTCTGCTCCTCATCTACTACCCTCTGTCTGGCTCAACTAGGGTCTTAGGCGTCCTCGTGCCGGCGGGCACAGGTTTGGGTGCTGGACTAGAGACTGCCTAGGCACCTTAGGCATCCTCGTGCCGGCGGGCACAGGGTTTAGGTGCTGGACTAGAGACTGCCTTGGCACCTTAGGCGTCCTCGTGCCGTCGGGGTAGGTGCATGGTGCATTGGAGCCACTTATCACCAAACTGGACTCCGTTTACAAGAAGCAACAAGGACAAGTACTCACCTGGGGGTCTATCATTTCCCGGACATACTGGTAAGAACTCTTCCCTGCCTTTGCCATTTTTTTCTCTGTACCTTTTTGTTATCTGCTATGCTAAAATACCTTTTTTGTGGTCTACAGAACCCATCATTCCTGAGGATCAAATTGTACGAAACTTCTGTGGTTAATGTTACGTTCTTCTGCAGGTTAGTGTTCTGTATTATGTGAGGTATCACTAGAGGTTTCTATACTAGTTGGTAATTAGTGGTATTTCTTCTGCATTCATTAGGAGTTGTCCGGATCCCTCGTCTTTGTGCAGCTGTCGCGGTTCCAGCGAGGTCATAACATCTTTCGACCCATTGGTTTCTCAGTCTGTCCTTTCATACCCCTGAGAATCACATTGGTAGAAATAATTCTTTACTTCACGACGCGTTCAACAAAAGGCAATCTATTAAAGGATTCTGACAGAATCAGAAGCCGCCGTTATGGATGCAACTAGTGACCCGTTGGCCGCTCTGGTCCAATTAGTGGCTGAATTACGTGCCGATATGACAGCCGCCCACACTGATACCCATCGACGCATTGATGAAATGCAGGCTGGGATCAGGGAGGTGACCGGTGGGCCCCAGCCCTTGGCATCTGCTGGTGCTTCAGGTCAGGCGGGGCCCTCAGCTAGGCCAGACTCTGCGCCTGTTTACATGGCCGCCCAGTTCCCGCTTGCCCCCCCTGAAAGGTTTTCTGGAGACCCCAAGACCTTCCGGACCTTCATTAATCAATGTAGGTTACATTTTTAGTGCCGGCCTGCCTCTTTCCCTGATGCAACTACTAAAGCAGCTTTTGTTTTATCGAACCTCGGGGGTATGACCGCAGTTTGGGCTAACCCCTTGTTGGAACAGGGCAGTCCGCTATTGTTTGATTGTGATGCTTTAATCAATGCTATGACTCAGGTTTTTGATACTTGATATAAGACACAGGCCACCGATTTATAACTATTAAATCTACGCCAGGGAGACGCTCCTCTGTTATCCTATCTAGCCAAATTTAATCAGCTGACTGCTGAAACCGGTTGGCCAGAAGAAAAGAAGGCAGCGTTGTTCTACAAGGGGTTATCAGATTCGCTGAAGGATACTATAGCTACGGTCCCGGTGGTTCCTACATCATTCCCTGAATTTTTAGATTTAGTACTTCAGATAGACGCCCGACGGGCTGAGAGAAAAGGGGAAAAGAGGGCAACTCCATCCAACCCTGCTGGTCTCACTGTCCCCGTCACTGGGTCTGAAGAGCCTATGCAAATTGGTGCTGTCAGAGGCCCATTAACGATGGAAGAAAGAGAAAACCGTAGACGAAACAATCTGTGCTTCTACTGCGGTTCTGCTAATCATTTGTTTCGTGCCTGCCCAAAGAAGCCCCACAAATCGGGAAACGCCAAAGCCCGGCAGTAGAAGGAACCCCTACGCCGAGCTGTTCTATGCAGGGTTCCTGTTTATCTATGCCTTTTTATGTCAACATTACATTGAGTTATCCGCAGGGAGTGCCTTGGAGTTCCGAAGCTGTCTTGGATTCTGGGGCCACCGGAAATTATATTGATGTTCTGTACGTCCAGACGTGGGGAATACCTCTTCTGCCTAAGGAAGTTCCAGAGGTGGTGAATGCTGTTGATGGTTCTACTCTTCTTTCGGGATTAGTTACGGAGCATACCACACCTTTGCAATTAACCATAGGTATCGAGCATTCGGAAACCATCACTTTCGATGTCATTACGGCACCTCAATTTAAACTGATTTTGGGGTTACCTTGGCTTAAGCTCCACAATCCAGTTATTGATTGGGTTACTGGGGCTATTAACTTTAATTCCCAGCAATGTCTTGCGAATTGTAACTCGGCTGGTTCCGTACTTACAGCTCCCAGTCGGGCTTTACTGGATTCCGCAGCCACTATTGGTGCTGTTGTTAACACCACTCTGCCTGCTGAATATACCCAATATATAGATGTTTTTGATAAAGGAAAAGCTGAGAAATTGCCTCCTCATCGGCCATACGATTGCCCGATTGATCTGAAACCAGATGCCAAGGTACCATCGGGACGCATTTACTCTCTTACCCAAAAGGAGGATGCTGTCCTAAAGGATTTTCTGGATAAGGCTATGGAGTTAGGTTTTATCCGTCCTTCTCATTCTCCATTTGCTTCCCCTTTGTTTTTTGTACCTAAGAAGGAGGGCGAATTAAGACCCTGTATTGATTATCGCGAGCTTAATGCAAGTACTATACGGAATCAATATCCTATCCCTTTAATTTCGGTTTTACTGGATCAGTTGGGTTCTTCAGTGGTCTTTACTAAATTGGATCTTAGGGGGGCCTACAACTTGGTGAGGATTCGTTGTGGCGATGAATGGAAGACGCATTTAAGACCAGATATGGGTTGTTTGAGTATTTGGTAATGCCATTTGGACTCTGTAACGCCCCGGCCACTTTTCAGAACTTTATTAATGACGTCCTTCGTGATATGATCGACAGATTTGTCATTGTTTATCTCGACGATATACTCATTTATTCCCCATCTATGGATTTGCATGTGCGCCATGTTTCGGAAGTGTTACAGCGCTTGCGAGACCACCACCTTTTTGTGAAATTGGAGAAGTGTGTCTTTCATGCTACCCATGTAGAATTCCTTGGATATGACATTACTAATGAAGGAGTCCAGATGAGTAGAAATAAGGTCAAAGCAGTTTTAGATTGGCCTATACCATCTACCAGGAAGGAATTACAGTCTTTCTTAGGATTCTCCAACTTTTATCGCCGTTTCATTAGACACTTCTCGTACATCATGTTAGGCGGAAACCTGTGCAGTTCCCTCTGGGACCACTGCAAAAGATTTAGGACTACAGGTGTTTGGCGGTGAACCCACTTGGTAGCAGTCTGTACCACACAGATTCACTTGGTAGCTATGGCTGAGCAGTCAGACTTCCCTCAAGAAGAGTTGAGCAGTATGTGGAGTATACAAAATAGGGGGATTCTTCACAGCAAGACAAGCAAACACGCAACGAGGCTTAGTGTAAAGATATTAAGGTATTTATTTATAACGAAACATCTATCAAAAACACTATGGCAAATTCACGGCAAACAAATCAAACACAATTACTCTACGAAGAAGAAAACGATCAATCCCCCTAGCAATATTTCGACAAGTCTAGGTTCTACCGGTATCACTTATTTTCAGACAGAGGTGTATACCTCAACCTAGATGGCACTCTAATATTAGTTAGGACGGGAGAGAAAAAAAATAGGCAGGTTATGAAATCAACACGGTTCAATCCTTTGCGGATAAAATGCAAGGCAGGAAGGCAAGAATCACAATAGATCGTAAAGTTCAGAGGCCAGGCCCACTCGGAGAGAGGCAAGGCGCGATGTCCCAAAAAGTCTCTAGTGGAGATGCATTCAAGTCTTTGTAGCAAATTGTTATCAGCAGATTGAACCAGTTCAGAACAATAAATGAGAAAAGCGTGGAGGCGACCCAACGGAACGGAGAGGATTAAGACACCTCACTTGAACCGATCGAAAAGGGAAGCCAGGCGGACACGGTACCTTGTTGTGGAGGGCAGCTCCGGCAGGGGCAGTTGTTCCTGGTGGTGGATGCACGTCGGGTCTTTACCAAGAGTAGAGATGATCTCGTCGTCGAAGAAAAGTGAAGTCCGGTGCACCACCAGGGAA
This sequence comes from Ambystoma mexicanum, assembly GCF_040938575.1. Lineage (NCBI taxonomy): Eukaryota > Metazoa > Chordata > Amphibia > Caudata > Ambystomatidae > Ambystoma > Ambystoma mexicanum. Next base: position 1,339,850,075 of record NC_090921.1, on the reverse strand, counting down.
GAGACCAGCCGCGGAGTGCTCCGTCACAAGGCACCACCTTTTGGTCGCGGTACAGGGGTAGTGGCTATCCGGTTGCCGAGGTGCTCTGCACGGGCAATTCGACCACTGCGTCCTGAGGCGAATAAAAAGCAAAGGGGACTGGTTGTTCCCACCAGTCAGGGGAAGAGACTCTCCAGCAGGGAGATCTCCTCTGTCGTCGGGAAGTGGTGAGTCGGTTCTGCAGGGCTCCACCGGAGGTGTCGTCGTGCAGGTCGGCTCAGCGTTACCCTCGTCGGATTCTTAGGTCCTGTGGCGACTTCTGAAGATCCAGTCCCAAAAGCCCTGCTTTTATGCAGAAAACCCCCATTCATTCAGCCTAGCTGTCAATCAACACATGCTAAGTGGTGAGCGGGAAGGCTCACCACTTGGGCCAATCACTCCAGAGTGCGACCGGAGTTGGCAAGGCAACTCGGTCCAGGGTGCCTAAACCCCCTCCCACACCCCTGTGGTAACCCAGACAGAATGGCACCACTTTGGAGGGTCTCTGTACAGAGGCCCGCCAAAAGTGAAACAAAGGGCTCAACCTTTGGTTTAGGAGTCACAGAGACGAACACAGACGCCATTTTACAAACCGAGTTCTGGCAGAAAATACCATCCGATAAACTTATTCAAGATAAGTAGACCGGTGGTACGTTAGAGATTAACGAGAAAAAGTATTAATCTCCAACAATGGGGCGAATCCCATAGGGTTATGTTCGGGGTCGGACATAACAAGTAGTTTCCACTGCCACCAGCCAAAACTCAACGAGGGGGGACGGGACAGTGCCCCCTCGAGTAACAGATCCAGGAGCAATCGAATTACCCCTACTAGTACGTCCACAATAAGATGGTTTGTACTAGTTCTGTTAGTAAATTTAGGTCTAGTAAAGCCAATGGTGACTTTACATGCCCGGGGAGACAGTAGTCAGTCCCCGGGTATGGAGTCTACGGTGGGGGTCCGCTAGGACGTCCCAGTGTTACGGCACGTAGGGTGCGGTGTAACACACATAGAAAAACATATGAGACCCTATGGAGTAAAAGACCCCATAGCCCATAGAACACATTGGCATTCAAAGGAATTACACACACATACATGTCCAAGAGTGGGAGAAAAAGAGTCTCACTCTTGGCAGGATGGAAAAAACAAACTCCAGAAATCCAGCAAAGCTGCTGGGGGACTCACTAGGTTAGGAAATTCAGCCTAAACAGAGAATTCTCCCTAACACATCACTTCACCACTCACTGAACTAACCAGTAACAAGAAACCGTTTGTTTGGAACGATAACGCTCAACGAGCATTTGAGGCTTTGAAATCAGCCTTTACCTCTGCTCCTGTTTTGTTACATCCTAACGTCCAACAACCTTTTTATGTTGAAGCAGATGCCTCTGACTTAGCTGTAGGAGCGGTTCTCTCCCAGCCTTGTCCCGATTCAGGCGATCTTCATCCAGTAGCCTATCATTCACGAAAGTTAACACCTTATGAGCAAAATTATACTATCACAGAACGAGAATTGCTGGCGATTCGAGAAGCATTTACGGTGTGGCGGCATCACCTCTTGGGCACTGACATTCCAGTTCAAGTATATACGGACCACAGAAACCTGTTGGCCTTACAATCACTGACTTGTACCACTGCCAGGCACGCCCGTTTGCATGAGTTCTTTTCTATGTATAACTTTACCTTGACTTACCGCCCCGGGGCTTTGCATTCTAAGGCTGACGCCTTATCCAGAATCCATGGAGGTTCTATTTCTCGTATACAGGATGGGTCTCTGATGCTGCCTACTCAAGTGGTTTGTGGTTGCGTATTACAGCCCACTTTGAAGACGACTCTCCAAGCCTGGGTAGCAAAGGAACCAGCGGAAATAGCAGAATACAACATGGACATTGTGCACGGCCTGCCTTACGTCCAAGGTCGTGTTTATATGCCCGATCACGACTCTCGTTATGCAGCTATTTCCTTATGTCATGACGCTGCCATCGCAGCTCACCCTGGTTCGCAGAAAACTCTAGAGCTCCTCAAACGTTGGTGCTGGTGGCCATCAATGCGGCGAGACGTCTCGCAATACATATTGACCTGCGCAATTTGTGCCCAGTGCAAATCCTCCTCGGCTAAACCAATGGGACTACTACAGCCATTACCGGTGCCAGTTAGACCATGGGCAATGATTTCGATGGATTTCGTAGTAGAGTTACCATTGGTCGAAGGATTTGATGCTGTTTGGGTGGCGGTGGACAGTTTTTCCAAAATGTCCTTGTTTGTTCCTTGCCAGGGTCTGCCCTCTGCTTCTAAGCTTGCCGAAATGTTTTTGCAACATGTATTTGGTTTTTTTGGGCTACCTGAAATCGTGATTTCTGACAGAGGCTCCCAATTTACGTCACGTTTCTGGAGGCACCTCATGTACTCGTTGGGGGTGGATGATCGATGTTCCACGGCCTTCCATCCACAAACGGATGGCCAAACTGAGCGTGTTAACGCTACTATGGAACAATACCTCAGATGCCTCATTCTCCAGCATCAAGAGTCTTGGTTAACTGTTCTCCCTATGGCGGAATTTGCGTATAACAATTCTAGCCACTCTTCTACAGGAACGTCCCCTTTTTTTGCTTTATATGGCCAGCACCCTCGCACTCTGCCTTTGGACTTGGTGCTTCCCGCAGATTGCCCGGCTGTGCATTCATGTATCAAGGAGCTGTCTGCGGTTCATGCTAGCGTTTTGGAACATCTAGTACAGGCTCAGAAGCAAGCAAAGTTGCACGCAGATCATAACCGCCGACTCTCACCTGATTACGTTCCGGGCATGCGGGTCTGGCTCTCTACGAAGAACCTACGCATCCCGGGACGTCGGTGTCTGCTGCCACGTTTTGTTGGCCCTTATGTTATCAAAGAAGTCTTGAATCCTTTGGTGGTCAAGTTGGAGTTACCCCGCTCTTGGAGGATACATCCTGTGTTACACGAATCCATGGTTAAACCTTGTGTCGACCAGACTAGAATTACTGCTCCACCTTCCCCGGTGCTTGTCCAGGGAGTGGAGGAATACGAAGTCAACGCAATACTTGACTCCAAAGATATTTTTTGGTGGATTGGAAGGGTTACGGGCCCGAGGAACGTACTTGGGAACCTGAGCATAATATACATGCCCCCTTGTTGGTTTCACAGTTTTTGGCCTCTCGGAGCTTAGGGGGTGCTTTGGGGGAGGATACTGTTAGAAAACGGTCCCGGATTAGCATCCCTCCCGTTACTCTATCCTCTCGCAGGCAGCAGCAGGTACGCTTACCCGGTAAAATACGGAGTGGAGCGGTGTTTTGTCCACGAGCCAACTTGGGCAGACGCGCTCATCTGAAACCACCTTACGGACGCTTTGTTTGGAAGTTGCCATGGCGATTACGGCAATGGGCGCAGCATGTCCCACGTGATTCCTTACGTAGCGAGTCACGTGATCGGGGTATTGCCGGAAGTCTGGTATTTAACTCCTCCTCGCCCTCCACTCAGCGCTTCTGATCGTGTTTTGACAGCAGCGTTTGTTTTTTCTCTTGGATTTACCGGTACCTTGATCTCGGATTGCTTCTCTTGGATTTTGCACCTGGATAGCCCTTGTATTGTTGTTTTCTTGGATATTTTGACCTCGGAACGTTCTTGGATTGCCTTCCTTTGTGATTTTGTGAATGTATTCTTGATTCTGGACTTGGGTGGGTTCAAGACCGCTCACTACCTGATACTTCTGCCTGTTTCTCCATCATTCCTGGGGCTCTACTCTACTGTTGTCCTATTCCTATTCTATACTGTTTTTCTGCTCCTCATCTACTACCCTCTGTCTGGCTCAACTAGGGTCTTAGGCGTCCTCGTGCCGTCGGGGTAGGTGCATGGTGCATTGGAGCCACTTATCACCAAACTGGACTCTGTTTACAAGAAGCGACAAGGACAAGTACTCACCTGGGGGTCTATCATTTCCCGGACACACTGGTAAGAACTCTTCCCTGCCTTTGCCATTTTTTTCTCTGTACCTTTTTGTTATCTGCTATGCTAAAATACCTTTTTTGTGGTCTACAGAACCCATCATTCCTGAGGATCAAATTGTACGAAACTTCTGTGGTTAATGTTACGTTCTTCTGCAGGTTAGTGTTCTGTATTATGTGAGGTATCACTAGAGGTTTCTATACTAGTTGGTAATTAGGGGTATTTCTTCTGCAGTCATCAGGAGTTGTCCGGATCCCTCGTCTTCGTGCAGCTGTCGCGGTTCCAGCGAGGTCATAACATCTTTCGACCAATTGGTTTCTCAGTCTGTCCTTTCATACCCCTGAGAATCACATTGGTAGAAAGAATTCTTTACTTCACAACGCGTTCAACAAGAGGCAATCTATTAAAGGATTCTGACACTAAACAGAGAATTCTCCCTAACAAGGGGTTGGCGGGATTACTGTGTGTTGGAGAGAAGGAACAGTGCATGCCGTGAGGGACGGCGTCAGCGGGATCGCCTCGCTCTCGTTGATGGCGGACTGCCATATGGAGTGGGTGTCGGCGGGATAACCTGGGGGCACCCGCAGTTCTGTGGAGGGCGGGATCGCTGCGGTTGTATGAAACGGTGGACTGTCATGGATGGTGGTGCAGTGGCGGGATCACATGGAGTCTACACCGGAGCACAGTGGAAATCACATGTGCCAGGTCAGAGGACGGGTGTGCATCGATAAACCTTGTCACCAGTTGTTGGACAGCTACTTCAAATAAGGACGCGACACTAGAGCAAAGGGAGCTCCGTCCCTTTATTACCTCTTACAATTGCTAACTGCTGTTTCCATGGCTCCGCCCCTTTCTCCGCCTCCCTCTTTCCGCCTTGTGCTTTGGGCTCTGCTTAAATGGGGAGTAGCCTACAACAATAAGAAGTTTCAATTAAACATTGCATTCTACCCATTTTATCAATGGTGGATGGATGAAATGAAGAGACTGCATTGCTACAATTAAAATATAGCAAGATAGAAGGGGTGATGGCTGGAAGGTTTAAAATTGATTTTAACCTCTGGCATTGCCCTGGGCATAAGGTGGCCAACCGTCCCGTATTTTGCGGGACTTACCCGCATTGATGGGTTTTGTCCCACGATCTGCAGGCATCGTCTGCGGGACGCTTAAAGTCCCGACTTGGCATTGAACCCCTGGCCAGATCAAAGCCTTTTCTGCCCTGAGCTCTCACTTCTGTGTGATAGTTGAAGCTCAGGGCAGAAGAGACTCTCTCCCAGGGTGCGCAGCAGCTTAACACGCTGCTCTGTGTCAACAGAGCATTACAGTGGCAGCAATTAGACATCAGTAGGGGGTAGAGAGGAATATTATCGGGGACTTCTGTGCCTTAAGAAATGTGAATTGGGAGTGATCAGTAGTGGCAGTGCAGCATGCTGTGTTTGAAATAAGACTGATTTTGAAAGTCAAGTGAGAATGTTTTGTCTCACATTAGTGTGCTTGGTGCTGCTGTGACCTTTCATGCAGGATGTGGAAAATAAAGGTAAAGTCATACTCCTTTTGCTCAACATATTTCTATGACAAGTTATATAGTGTAAGGTTAGTTTATTGTGAGATGCTCCTTTTTTATGTTGTATGTGTTTTTTCCAAGTCATTTCTATAAACAAAGCCTTAATAAGTATGAATATCAAGTAAACCTTGAAAGATATGTGGTCAACTGCTTAAATTGCACACATCCCATTTTCCCTCCCCAACCAAAGTGTGTGATCCTGGGCAAATCATTTAATCTCACAGTGTCTTATCTGGAGTCACTGTAAGTGATTCAGTTCATAGCTTATATTATTATATCATTATTTTATAAGCTGTTATAAAAAAATAAATCCCCACTCATTGTAACCCCATTACATGTTTCGGCAGGCGTCTAATTCGGAAGAAGGACGAACATCGAGAAACGAAACCCTTGAGAGCTAAGCAGGGCAGTGTGGGAGGGGCAGTAGTGCCGAAAGGGGAGCGAAACCTGGAACTGTTATCAGGCTGGCTGGGACGCACATTCAAAGCCGGAACAACACCATGCACGGGAAGGCGAGGAGTGGGAAGTATAGATTTCTGTTTTGCAGCACATAATGCCATTCGGCTACGCCCAGTCCCTGCACGCAGTGCATGTATCCCCACAATGTGATCTAAAACGCACCGAGAAGTTAACCCGGGAATTTCAACAATAACGCGGATTATATATAAACCATAGACAGGGAACTCCTGGGAGAAAAAAAACATAGACGAGCGGGCGTCGCACTGGCTTTGTGTAGTTTGCACGTCGTTTCTGTGTTGGGCAACTGGTAACGAGTTGTCTGTACGCAGTGGCGTCGCCAGGAATCAAATTTAGGAGGGGCACAGAGGGGGCCCGAAGACAAAAGTAGGGGGGCACAGACAAAAGTAGGGGGAGAACATGGTCACAGCTCGTCTTGGGTAGGGGGGGGCACAGGGTTTCACAGGGAGGGGCCCCGGGGCCCCGGCCCCCACAAGCGACGCCACTGTTAAGACTCTATGCACCCCTCCGATTCTGTTTGAAGAGCAAAAACCTTGTGACTTCGGCTTAAGTTCAGCATCCCTCGGTACCAAACCCCTCCCACTGGTCTTCCCTGGTCCTATCAATGCTTTTCAGCTCTGAGGAATGGGAGGGTTATGATAGGAAACGAAACTGATCAACCTGCGCCCGGTTTCGGTTTCGGTTTCCTGGTCTGAGTCTGGCTACAGTATAATAGCCGATGCTGGGTGCCAGCAGCCTCAGAGAGCCTGGAGAGGGGCGCAGAGAGAAGGTTGAGAGTCACGGCGACGGGCTACGACCGACAGCCACTAGAGGGCGCGCCGGCAGGTAGGTGAGGACAGACACAGGAGGGGCCACCCTCTGTGCCCCCAATGTGCAGTCAGTGTTGAACTGACCCACCGGGACTTTCCCTGCGGGGCATAGGGCCTCTTTTGTTGGTCTTGGAGGGAAGGATACATAAATCACAAACGCTGAATGAACATCCAGGACGTCCTCTGTAGTTCGCTATCACAGTGGCTGCTGTATTTCTCTTTTCTGCCTGGGGCCAGATGGGCCTGACTTGGAACTGCGCGTTGTACTGCTCCCTCCTTAATTAGCGACTGGGTTAATGATCTGCTGTTTGGGCAACATTTGCTTGTTTGTGTGCGGTACATTGCGCGATAGCCCCACCTGCAGAATATAGACCCCGGCTCGGATACATTTTAAGAAGACAGTTGTGTTTCCCATTCATGAGGAAGGAGATTGGAGAAAAGAGGTTGTGCGGGCCAAACAATGATTTATACCGATACAAGAAGTAGAAACAGAAAGAAAAGGACAGGACAGGAGAACAAACGTTGTGTGAAAGGAAAATAAAAAAGCGATAGGGAGCGATTGAGAGAAAGACAGTAATATACTAGATGGAGTTCATCTAGCCAGCGCACTTCAGTTGAACCACGTGACAGTGGCTTCGATCAGGGCCGCCACGGAATGGGCAGTCCATGCAGCTGCCCAGGGGGCCAGCAAACACCAACTGCCTGGCTCCAGCATATAAGGGACTTTGCCGCCTTCATGAATGAGTCTCCCTTTTTTGTTAGTTCTAGTGAGGCAATGTGCCACCCCTCAACCTCCTGGTGCGGTGCTCTTAAAACAAATACCACCGCCCCTCCTTGCGGCCCCTAAGAACTATCACTTTCTTTCTGCAAGAAGAGTGTTTAAAATGGGAGCGATTTATAAATGATTGCCCATATAAGAGACAATTGTTTCCTGCAAGTCCTTCTTAACGTTTCTAAGAACTGCAATGGGGCATTTTTATCTTGATAGCACACACTGCTCTAGTTAACTTCGTAAATCTATGCCCCCCTCTTGGGCTATTAAATATATCACACCAAATAGTTTTAAACTGTCTGTCTTATGTTTACATGTTCATAGCTAACAACAACAAAAAGCGTTTATTTTGGGCAGAATGCAACCTTTTTTCCTCACATTATACATAAAGCATGACTTTGTCAAGCATTGCAACACAAACATCTTAACATTTTCACACTTAATCTTTCGGTATGAGTCTTAATGTCTTGAAAGTACATTTTCAAAAATCCACAGGCCATTTTTTTGTCTTCAGCTGAATTGCATTCTTGTATTTGTAGTCTTCCATTTAAAGTGGGGGGAATAATGCTACAATTGTACACTTTTTGCCTAGCATATTTCTATAAGGATTTATATATTTGTGTGAGTACTATGTTGAAAGCACTGAGGTTTATGTACTTTTCAAGTTGTCTGCATAAAACAGAGTATTGTTCAAAGCCAAATGTGTGGGAGAGTTTACAGTCCTGGGGACTGCAGGGTTTATTTTCCCTGGTTCTGGACCTGTGCTGATTTTCCGGGCACAAATCGAAGATTTACATGCGGGTGGACAGCAGCTGCCCACTTTCTTGAGGGCAGACGCAACCCCTGTTTGGTGTTTTTGAGGCCGGCCTCCAAAACAACGTTTTCTTACTCAAGTGCTTGGCTACTAGGATTTCATCCCAGGTTGTCACGTTTCCAGTGCAGATGCTTACACACAAGACCGCGTCAAAGTGTCATTAAAGCACACATCTCATGTTTTGGATTTTGTTTTCCATGGAATGTTTCATCATAAATTGCTGGGCTTTAAAGGTGTGGGCACCTTCTATACTTTGCCAGCATAGTTATTGGAAATTCTCCTCACTGTTGATTATTTTTCCAGGTTGATATATTTTTTTTCAAAGGCACATGCTCATTTGTCTTGTGCTCTTTCTTCTAAGGGCAAAGCTTAATTGAACTACATTTTTATATTTCACTTTAATATACGTTCACCTACTGTGCATATATTAATGGGTGGCAGCTTTTGATTTTCGCTATGGGGGCAGAGATTCCTACACTAAGTGATGCAAGGGAGCTGTACCCATCCCCAAGTTAAAACAACGCTTTTTACAGCACACATTGCAACAGGGACAGGAGAAAAGCCATATTATTTACAGGAAGGTCTAAACTTATAAAATCTCAGAAACAGTTACCTTACGTGCTAAATTGTCTATGTAGCATTCTGCTATAGGATCCCCTGCTTCCCCTTGCTTTGACCTACCCACCCCCTCCAATCAAGGCTTAGCTGGCCTATTCATGAGGCTTCCTTTGCATTTTGAAGTGAGCAGCACTTGCTAATTTTGCAAGTTGCATGCTAACACGTCACCAAGCCTAAACCCAGCAGAAGAAGAGACAGAAACCCTGCCACGACCAGTGATTTAGATGAGATTAGCAAGGAGAATGGGCGCAACTACACCCTCTCCCCATTTACTCAGCGCCTATTCATATATCCCTAAACCCCCTCCACTTTGTTAGGACTTGAGCCCTGTTAATTCTGCTAATATTTGAAGACCTGCAAAATTGCTTCCCTACCTCAAGGCCTCCCAGGTAAATAGGCTCGATCGCACTATAAGGCAATCCTGCAGTAGACTAAAAACTGCCTGTCTGCCTCTGGGCCAATCCCTGCCCTGACATGATGACATGCTTGGTACCTGCTTCAATTTCTTTTGACACCCACAATAATCCTGATCTGTAGCTTCTGAAATAAAAGCATATTGCTAGTTTGGACAATATGGTCAAATATATACACAATAAAACTAAAAACAATTGGGAAAAGTCTGCAAAAACAGCAGTTAACTTCAGTGAGCAAAACACAAACACACATTTGTTTTCAATGCCTTCCACAGTTAAATGGTGTTTTTAAACAAAAGTTTCAAAAGGACTTTTTAGAAACAATATTTCTACTAACTACATTTGGGAAGAGATAAATTCAAGTTCCTGAATTGCAGTCTGGTCTCAAATCCCGGCTGCTCCACTTAACCAAAGTGTGTGCTCCCAGCCAAATCCTTTTATCTCACTAGGACTTATCTATCAAAATTAAAAGTTTATAGTAGGCATTCAACCCACACTGTCTACTACTTCAAAAAAGCCCCATTCCTGATATTTCTGCATAGGTAAATGTTAACAGTGACAGTTCACATACTTAACTTCAGTTTGTCTCTTGCCTCACTGATGGAAATGTGTTTCTCATTTAACTTCCCATGATACCTTTTTGTATTGAAGACTTGTTCTATAATATAATCTTCTGTAATATCACTGATGTCTTTATTTATGCAAATAAGGAGAGAGCCCAAACACCCTTTCCCACCCAGGGCCCCACAAATCCTTAGGCTGCCCCTCGGCTGACGCAATGCCCAGGCCTCACACTTGCAGAGGTCTCCAGGGGGTCCTAATGTCATAATGTCACCCCTTGCGTTAACAGCTAACTCCAGGTCTGCTAGTGTTTGGTGAAGCCCAAGGCAAAACATTTAGTGAAGCCCTCTTGCTACTGTGCACTGCACCAGAAGCACAGCGAATAGGAGATGCAAAAACCCTCCCTTTGTGTTTGTGTGGAGGTCTTGGATATGCTGATGAGGTCATCTAGATGCAGCTGGGCTACACAAAAAACGTTCTGGTAGTCCATTACCCTTAGCATCATAATGATTTGTGGGGAAAATCTGGAGACTGAACACACTGAATATCTTGCAAAGATCATATCATGGCTGCCCAACATATCTCACCTTCCACCAGAATCTAGGGTCATGCACCATGAGCTGATCTTCTACACGCTAGTCAAATGAACTCTGTACACACTGGTGCTATAGAGAGCTGCAGTATAGATTTTCTCTGATGTGCTTTATTCGCAAAAGGTACAACAGGAGAGCAGTGTTTGCCTATGTAGGCTAGGCAGACTGGATGCCCCGGATCCAGTCTCCTATTTAGAGTCAACCTAATTGTTATAAACTTCTGAGGGCCTACCATTTAGTGTAAAAATACTCCATGTTTTAATGTCACTGTGGCCTAGATGTTCCTGTATCTATGTAGAATAGTTGATATATCATATTTGTACGCTGTAGCACTTCCTGGCTTACTCCTCATGCATCTAGGCTCTGTAAAAATAGGTGTTATTCCTACCAAATACAATAGTTCTTAATTTATCACCCTCAGAAGGATAAAGACTATCTTTTATCAAAAACTCAGATGACATTGAATGCATCATCAGAAGGTCCAAAACGAGTCCATTGACACTTCCATATTTCTTGCATACAGACAGAGAACACAACAATCAAATTAAAACAGTTCAAAAGGACTGTACACCTCAGTAGAAATATATCACCATGTACAAATTGCTCCAATTAGCAACCCAGACTTTGTGATATGTAAACACTACCTCTAGGCCGACGAAGGCGACGTGTTTTGTATACTATGCAAGTTTTCGTCAGCCGCAGTGTAGACCTAGCTACTGCAAGGAGCGGCCATTAAGCTGATGTGTAGCCCTGACTGACTGCTGGTAGGCACTAAGGAGGCCTGACTAAGGCGAGTTGTTCCAATGAGCTTCTTTGTAGGCCTGCACCAGGATGACATGCTGTGTGGGCCTGACCAAGGTGAGTTGCTGGGTAGGCATGAAGAGTGAGAGGTTTTTATGTATGCATATTTTCTGGTTATTTTAGGCAGTACTGTGCTCTGTTCTGCTGAGCAGTGTCCAACTTGCAGAGAATCCCAATGAATGGTTCCAACGGTGTGTCAAATGAGCACAAGAGTGAACCCTATTAGAAGGGCCGTTGAGCAAATAGATGATTACTCCACAGGTAGGGCATGTGAGCAGAAAAACCTCTCTCTGTGGGGCACAGGTAATGAAAAAGAGGGTCCCTCTGCAGGACAAAGGAGGATGTAGGATAGAAGAGCACCGGGGCAATTCTCAGCTGTAGAGCCAGTAAGAAAGGGGAACCCTACCTAAAGGGCAGGGTAACATAGAAGGACCACGACAACCTTGGGGCAGGTGAGTGCAGAGCATGTCTATATGGCGGCGAAGCGCAAAAGAGGAACTCTCACGTAGGACAGCAGAGGAACTAACCAGAAGGGCAGGTAACCATAGAAGAGGCTGTGCTACAAATATGGAAGGTGGGCCCAGGGAGGCTCTGCACTCTAGGAAAGGTGAGAGGAAGAGGCGCTTCTCAGCAACTGACCTATGGTGAATGCCAGATATTTACCTGTTTCCCTTTGTTCTTCTTTCTAGGCTTGAAAACTGAAACATGCCTCAGAGGCGACGGAAAAGGTGAGGAACAGTTCCAGGAGGTAGTGTTCAGCGGGACAACAGTGTTGTTGGGATGGGGTTAGCCATGACAAATTCTGATGATTTGTGTGAATAGACTCCCTCCAATCGTGGAATACTAATAACTTCTTTTGAGACATATAATGCAATACAGCTTACTGCACTGACTGAAAATAGCTAAAGAGATGATGCTGACTATGGGCCCTTCATAATCCTAGTGGCAGATGCATATTTGGGTGTCAGAAGTGGTGAAGGGCCGCTTATGGCACACTGGCCAATATCACGATTTCACTAGCTTGCATCTGGCAGGCAGGTATATCTTAATCTAACCAAATCATAATGGAATGAGATGAAGCCTTACATTGCTAACTGGGCCTAAAGAAACGGGCTTTGCAGTACTTACTGGCCTTAAGAAAGCAGGGCTTGCATTGCTAATTGGGTGTTACAGACTCACGCCCTTCTGTGCTGGATGGCCTTCATGCAGTCTGGGCCTGCAGTGCTAAATGAGCATAACAAAAGCAGCTCTTGAAGTGCTAGCTGGATTTAGTGTGACCAGGGCTTGCAGTGCTTAAGGGATTCTCAAAGAGATGGGATCATCTTGTGAAGGCACGCCCCTGCATGCTTACACCAGAAAAAATACAACCCGCTAGGGAAAAAGACCCAAGACACCGCTTGCAAGGATAACAAGTATTTATTTCTACAAAATAGAAATGCATCAGCAAAGAACTCTGCTGCCGCTGAACGTTCTGGGCTCTGTAGGCATGTGCAGCACGTTATGAGCGCAAATGACGTCACGGATGACGTAACTACATACAGTACAATTCTACAATACTAATTGGAGGAGCCCTATAGATGTAGGGCCGGCTCCATATGAAATTCCAGGCCATTGGTCCATCTTCATCTGTCCATCTTCGTCCACGTGGGCGTTGCTGGGCTCGTCATCCGCTGTGAAGTTGGCAAAACAATGTTATTTTATCGTTGTAACAGTGCACTTGGCAGATACAGAGATGAGCCCGGGGGGAGAGCTGAGGTCAGACTAACTCACATGCTCCACTCACTCGCAGACAGATCAGCAACTCCCAAGCTACTCCACCTTTGTTTTAGGCTATAATTTGACGTCACCCTGCACCTCACTGTACAAATCACGTGACCCATATGTGAAGGCGCGATAGCCTTGACTTCTGATCTTAATGATCAATCGAGGGGTGTAAAAGTTTTATGGTCGGTGGTCTGGGTTTGGATGGTACTGTGGCATGTGGGGGTGTTGGGATGAAGGCATTGCAAAGCTGTATTTCTTATGTGGGGATTGTTGGGGGAAGGAGGGCCTTACTAACTGTTCTGTGGGATGGTACTTCCAAGAGGTGCTCTGCACCCTTCTCATGACCTTGCAGGGTGCATCCAGAGCGCGAGGGCCTGTAACCTCTAGGACAATGGAGGGTTTTATGGATCTCTGAGACCTGCCCAGGGTGGGGGTGATGTCTGTGTTCATGCAGGGGATCTAATACTAACACATATGATGCTGTTCGCTGTGCTTAGGCCTAAGTTCCAAGATGGCTGCCATTGGCTAAGATGGCGCTCACAACCCCATATACTATATAGCCTCAAATACATGCACTAAGGTGATTGTGCACCCTTCTCCGTGTGCACCTCCCTCCCCCTGCTCCCTGGAAGTGCTCTCTAGCGTTTTATTTCTCATTCGGTATCGCCTAGGGGGGGTGGGAAAACCCTCTCTCCTTCCCAACATTATAAAAGGTGTAGTATAATCTTTTGTAGTGTATCCATGCTTGTAATGAAGTATTTAAATGGTAGATGCCCAGATGATTATCCTGCATTGACATCATGCTTATTGGACAACTCAAGAAGTCCCATTGACTCCACGGTTTTATTTGGTGCACATTTGAACTGGTGTGCTCATTTTTAAGCGGGCAGTGTTGAGCTCTCTCAGGTTATAAAACTAAACGTATACAGTGTTGAGTACCACATTAGAACTTGTACTTGTAACAGGAGTTCTAATGATGCACACAGAATACAGTGGTCGGAGGGATCTGACACAGCTCTATCTGTCAGAACAGAGTGATTTCTGTTTCTCCATATATTGTATCCACTGTTGTAGTGGTACAACCAGTTCACTGCTGGTGTTATCAATTAATTGTTAATGCAGACAAAATCCTGTGGCTTTTTATCAAAGTATTCCGCATTGGAGGTTTCAGTGATGACTAGTTTAAGGACCACCCGTAAGAGGGTTGTAGCTGTTTGGTGCAAAAGTGGGATGGTGAGTAGGAAAGCACACGCTTTCTTGGACCTGGGCTAATGTTCTGTGTATTTTGTTCATGAAAGATGGGTTATCCAAGTTGCGCCAGCTCTAATAGTGCCAATAATCTTAACAGATCATATCAGTGTTTGTACATTTCTTTAATTGACATTGCTTTCCGTGTTATTCTCATATTTATTCCATTATTCAATATTTGGGTACAATTCTTACATACAGTCAGTCCAATTACTGCTCTAAGTGCAGTGCTTAAATTCTGAAATTCAGTTTTTGAGCCTCCTTTTTCCGACCGAATTATGTATTTTGACTCTCCAATTGAATGTTTTGAACCTCTTCAATTATTCAACCTCGTTTTGGACGTCTTTTATTATTCAACCTCTACACGTGTTTCACCAAAGTGTTATCCAGTGGATCTTCAAGAGGTTATTATATTTAATACTTTAGGTTCTCCCTATGGTACCATACTTTATTGGATCACTATGGAGCAAGAGTAGGGGACATTTTAATTTCTCTATATCAAGTTGAATTTGTAAAGAGTGTACCGAGATATGCTAAGAAAATTGATTCACTCTTATTTTGTGGGTCTTGTGAGTCTTCTGGTTATTGTATAATTTCTTCTCATGTTTTGTCCTTCTGATTAGGGATTATCTGTTAAAATCAAAATTAACTTCTTAATATATTGGCCCTTTTTGAGCTACAGGCTCTTCTTTAAGGAGTAGGGATGCAAAGGCTTACATTTATATTTTAGTTTCAGGAACACGTTTACCTGTTTTTCCCAAGATGTGTGGATTCGATTGTCCACATGTCGAAACGCTAATCCGCCAAAGGGGTCAGCGTTTCAAAATGGTCGTTTTTTGGTTTATTTAGCGCGATGACATCATCTCTCCTTTGTGCGCAATGACATCATCGCGTCTTATGTTTATGCCGCCGCTCCATTATTCAAATGGGTTTACTTGTGAAGATTTATGGAGACTAGGATCTACCAGAAATGATAATTGCAGTGATGCATTTTGCATTTGATCAGTGTATCCACTAAAAATGTATTATGGACCATCTCGTTAAGTGCTTAAAATTAAATTACATTATTGTCAGCTTATAGCAGACTAAATATTAAGTGTGTCTAAATATAGTTGACTATTCTGATGGATGACTATTGTTATATGTGGTTGTAGATTATTGTGTTGATATTTTGAGATCCGTGTATATTTTCTAGTGCATCAGTTGGCTGTCTATCATTGTTAGTTATAAGCTAATAGTTAAACGTTTTTGGAGTTGGGGGTTCAAGATACAGAGGTTACGAGCTTTATGAAATTTGAATTTGGGATGAGTGTTATTAAATCAACGGTCCTGATTTATAGTGGAGGTTGGTACAGTGATTTCAGTTATTTAGTACAGTAGTTACAGGTTTCTCACTGGTATACAGGCTATTGTGTACATTTGGTAGTACATGCTCATAGATAGTTAAACATTTTGTTATCTCGGTTTAGGTCGGATGTACATGTGTCCATTATATTGATCCATTTGGGCTCCTTCTATTGCAATAGAAGTTCTCTGTCTCCACCTCCTAGATGGTGGGTCCGCTCTTTTGAGGCCAAAGATGTGTCCTTCGGGTGTTATATGAAAAAGGATTAGCCATTGGATATTTTGGGTCTTAATTTGAGTCAGCGTATGTTGATGCCTATGTAGAGTTTGTTACAGGTGCAGTGTATCTCATAAATATTTTGTGTTGCTATGAGTTAATGCATTATTTTCTTTGTTTTTCGTTTGGCATCAAGATTGAGTCCTTTCCATTCACGAGCAGAGGGCATATTTTGCAGTTTCCACATTTTTGGTTACCCTTTATTGGTTTGAGATTCCAGGTAGTTCTTAAGTCTCTCGGTTCTATAGTTGGTTTCAGGAAACTTGGGCTGATTTGATTTTTGATCGTTGGCGACTTACGGAATGTTAGTGCTGGTTCCTCATCTAAGTATTTGACTATATCTTGATCCAACTTGAGGATATTCCAATGTTTACTTAGTATTTTGTGTGTCTTGTGTACATCCGTGCTATTGTTTGTAATTAATGATATTTTTTCTGTTGTTTTTCTCTTTTGTTTTGGTCTTTCATTGCTGAGTAGATCTGTTCGCTCCTTTGAAATTGCTCTGGTCATTGCTCTCTTCAGATCTTGGTTACAGTATCCTCTCTGCCTCAGTTTTTCCACTGTTTTATCCACATGTTTCAAAAATTATGTACTGTTGCCACAGTTTCTTTTTATTCTCAGCATCTCTCCATATGGAATATTTTTGATGTTATGTCTGGGGTGATTACTGATTGCATGAAAGATGCTTTTTCCTGCCTTTGTTTTGATGTATAGGGTAGATTGAAGGATGTTATTCTCCACATACAGTTCAAGATCAATAAAGTCGATCCTTCGGTGTCCTCATTCATTGTTAATTGGATATTGTAGTCCTTGGTATTTGGGTATCTTACATATTCACTGAGGGAAGTTTTGTCACGGTCCTACATTATGAGGATATCATCTATGTAGTGTTCCCAGTAAACAGTAAACAACATTCCTTCTGTCTCTAAATGCTGTGCGTTTCCACGCATGCTAAATTTCTAAATTTCCCATAAATAAATTGGCATATGATGGGGCATATTTCGAGCCCATAGCTGTTCCTTTCTGTTGCTGGTAGCTCACATTGTTGAAGCAAAAAAATATAATTGAGTGTAAATTCAAGCATAGTTAGAAGCCTTTTATTTTGACTTTGATACAATATTGATCTAAATTTGAGAAAGTATTCAGTTGTTCGAATTCCCTTTGCATGTAGGATACTTGTATAGAGAGATGTTACATCTAGTGTTACCAGTCTGAGGAGATGGATTCTAGCTGTTGGATAACATGCTTATTATCTTTAATAAATGAGGACAAGCTTGAGGCTAAAGGCTGTAAGTGGATATCTATATATTGCAAAAGTCTTTCAGTAAGTGATCCTATCCCATTTATTATGGGTCTGCACAGTGGCAATTTGAGGAATTCTTTGTGTATTTTTGGAACAAAATATATTGTTGCCATTATTGGATGTTTTATGTTCAAATAGTTATACTCATCTTCTTTTAGTAGACCTTGGTCACGCCAGTTGCTACTCATGGATCACCACTCACTCATAAGATCCGGTAGTGGGTTTTTAAAATGTTTTTTTTATAACATTTGCTGTCTTTTAGTTGCTGTGGTGCTTCATGAATGTTGTTGTCTCTTTTCATAATGACTACTTTGCCTCCTTTGTTTGCAATTTTGGTTATTATACCTGGGGTATTGGCTAACTCTTTAAGTGCTTCTTTTTACCCTTGTGTCAAATGTTGTCGTATGTTTGTTTTTTTTGTTAGGTAGTTCTGTCTAAGATCTTTAGATACTGCCTTATGAAAAAGGTCAATTACATTGCCCACTTGTAATATTGGAATAACATTTGAGCGTGGTCTCAATGCTGTCTCCTCTGATAGATTCCTTATCATATCTTGTTCTTTTCTGAAAATCTTTCAGCTGTGTATTCTTTCTCCATTGTTTGTAGGTTCAGTGAGGGGACAGTATCTTCTGTGTGCCCAACTGATATTTCTGATGGTGTTGGTTGTGATTGATTCCAATGTAGTCTTACCCATTGGTACTGACTCAAAAATGTTTTTTAATTTGAGACATCTACAAAATGTATATAGATCTAAATTTGTCTGGAAGTAGTCTGATGTATACTCTGGACCAAATATTAGGTCTTTGTTGAGGGCTGATGGGACGTCTAGTGTAATAAATATGTTGGAGAAAGGTTCCCAATGTGGGACACTCTCTTATGGCCTAAGGTTAGGCAAAAAGTTAGGAAACTGTAGCCTCAGGTGCCAGGGTTGTCTTTCTCTCACCCCTAGCATTTCGGTGCTGGACTGCCCCAGGCAGGACAAAGACTGATCTTTTTTGGATATTTCTCCTCTGTGAAAGATAGTGAGCTAAAGACTCTGGGTAAGGCTCTCCTAACCAGGACTAATGTCTGGCAGAGAGACTCCCAGGACCCCGTTGTTATTTGCAAATCTATATGTTGTAGCCTTTTCTTTTTGATCTTGTTTGCATTCGTATGGTCGTACCTCCTTTGTTTTTTAACACCTGCCCTCTTCCCTCTTCTATGCGGTTTCGTGTTATCACGGTATTTGGTTTTGTAATGTTTTCTCATTTTTATATCTGAGCTGTCTGTCCATTAGTAATTCATTCTGGTACTTCTTTTTTAGTTCGTCTAAAACGGACATTCTACTGTTTTGGAAACTGTGTTGGGCAATTGTTCTTGTTCTATCTCACTGCCACTTGTGGATTCTATGTCGCGTGATGACGGAGATGATATAATTTTGGTTTTAGACATTTGTTTCCCTTGGTCTGAGCTCCCAGCGGTTTTCAGGTAATTATTTTTTCTGGACTGTGTAGATTCTTTTCAATTTGTAATCATTTTCATCTCTAATA
The DNA here is from genome assembly GCF_040938575.1 of Ambystoma mexicanum. Lineage (NCBI taxonomy): Eukaryota > Metazoa > Chordata > Amphibia > Caudata > Ambystomatidae > Ambystoma > Ambystoma mexicanum. The sequence goes on along the minus strand of NC_090921.1, from coordinate 1,339,831,215 downwards.
CATTTTTACTGTTTCTTTGGTATAATTGGCTAAGTAATCATGTAGTGGTACAACCAGTTCACTTGCTGGTGTTATCAATATATTGTTATTGCAGACAAAATCCTGTGGCTTTGAATCAAAGTATTCAGCGTTGGAGGTTTCGATGATGGGTAGTTTAAGGACCACTTGTTCGAGGGTTGTAGCTGTTTGGTGCAGTAGTGTGATGGTGATTAGGATATCGCACGCTTTCTTGGACCTGGGCAAATGTTCTGCGTATGCTGGGGTGGCCCTGCCGGGAGTATGGTGTTGTTTTGTGGAAATAAATTACTCCTTTGTAATTTACTTCAACAGCATTACTTCATGGGAAAGTAAATATGTAAATGTGGAAGTGGCGAGGTAGGGGAGCACGGGGGAACCCCCATTAAAAAATGAAACAATAAAACGAAGTAATGCTGTTAAAATAAATTACAAAAGGAGTGATTTCATTGAAAAAACAACATAGAACCTGACTGGGCTGTCATAGTACACCCTACACACTGAAAGCTTTGTCTGCAAATCCTAGGTGTCCCTGCTGTGATTGTTGTCACACTGTGATTTAATTCATTGTATCCTACTGTTGCATATTCATTATGAGCACCCGGGTGTGGGAGCCAACCAAACAGGTTGCCCTGATCGCAGGCTGAATCCCACGAACCAAGCCCGAGTACCGAGCAACCGGAAGGCTGCTCTCACCTGCCCGCCGTCTTCCCTCTTCCCTCCAGTCGCAATCCCTTCCCTCAACACCCCCTGACCCCACTTACCTGATTGCTTTAGCAGCACTGCCAAAGCCACTACTGTCTCCCCGGCTGCTGTGGAAATGGAAGAGGGGCTCTGCATTCCATTTCCATTTCCACAGCGGCTATCTTAAGTAATTATTGTCCCGTTCATTCAAACAAAGATATTCCTGTTAGCACCCAGGTTTCCAGATCGAAATAGCAATAACACCCTCGCCGGCATCGTGCGCGAACATCAGGATGTTACCACCTGATCCGGCCCACCAGCGAGGGTCTTATTAGGTAAATTGACACTGTGTGAACCTGACCCTCCCCCTTCGTTGTCCATCATCAATTATTTCCCCACTGTGGTTTGCCCCTGGGTGTCTTACTCTGATTTATTCAGTGCCATCCCTTATCAATTACTGCTCTGCTATGATTTTGCTCCATGTGCCCACATTAATCCTTACCCCACTGGCATTTTCCTTCCCCAATAAAATGTGTGATAATCTATATGTTGACCCTGGTGTCTCATTGTATTTTGTGATATATTGTAATTGTAACCCCGGGGTCCAAAAGCGATTTGGTGCTATACTGTGATTATGTTCCCTGGCATCACACAATGGGTACATCCCGATGCCCATCTTAAAGGATAGTTCCGGGACTTTTTTTTTATTGTCCCTACGGTTCGGCCATGTGTTTTTAAGCATAACTCGGTAGATCGTAGAAAACTTTCCTATGGACCTTACCCGACTTTTCGTCCATTAACGCACTCGAAATCAGCCACCATTTTCTGATAATCCTATCATTTCCCCCCATCGCCCTGGCTCACCTGCTTTTGCGGCACTAAATCAAATCCCCCGCCCCTGAAACAGACATCAGCAGACGCGTACCGCCCATTTCCCAACGCCAAAGCACGTTTCGTGTCAACAATCGCTGCGCCTCAGCTAATGAAGTGTCGCCATGGAAATGGCAGGACGCCTCTTTCCTCAATAAGTATAAACACACCGTTTCACAACACACAGCAGCAGATTTTCGATTCCATTACTCTCTGTGTGTTACTTTGAGTATTCTGTGACTTGTTTCTGTGCTCTGGTCAGCTACCTTCGCCGCTTCTAGGCCTTGTGAACACCTGTACCATCTCTGTAAATTATTTTACTTTCTTTACCACACAATGGCTACAATAATGCCGTATATGTACGAGCCCGAGTACACCGAGGAAGAACTACTGGAAAGGCAAGCACGCGAAAACGATGGGGATTCGGACGGCAGTTGGGAGGACCAGTCAACGGATGAAGAGCCTGGACCATGTCGCATGGACGGCGTCTCCACCTGGTGCACGTGCAATCGGTGCGAGCTAATGCCAACTGAGGAGGAGAACTGCTGCTGCCGTGAAAATTCCGGGTGCTTGGCCTACATTTCGGAAGGCGAGCCAAGTCCGCAATGCATCACCGAGCTGCCAGAGTTCAGGGAAGCCTGCCTCTCACGGACCGTGTTGAGGATGATGATGGTGCTTATGCACAAACTTCGCGGCACTGTTCGTCCGCGTAATCCGAGTAACGAGTAAGTATACTCTGGTTTTGATGTCAGTGATGCCACTACTATGTCATGGTCGTCTCCCACATATAAAATTACATCTACATATCATTCGAATGCATGTAAATTGGTTCCATATTGTGCATTTTCTAGATAGAATTTTTTTCAAAGCAGAATGACATTTTTTTACCTGAATCGACAGTGATAAGAAAGTTTTGTCATTTTAATACAGTGTGCATCTTTCATTTCACAGGTGGTACAGGCTGGTGGCCTATCGTTGCTTCACTTGGTGGCTTCACGGGAGGCTCGGACACCGCGTTCGGAGAGTAATACCTGCCTGTGCGGTACTTGCCATTAGACACCATTTCCCCAGTGACAGTGGACAATACCGCGGATTTTCCCTGGATGTGCTGCAACCGGAACTTTACAATGTGTAATGTTTATTATTTATGTTCAATTGAAATTAAGATCTAAAATAAAACCCAACATATATTTTAACAATGGTTGTTTTGATTTTTTAAATGAATCTAGTGTGTCTCCATTGAATAGTCTTCCTGTGCCTTGTCTTGTCACACCACATGTCTCCGGCCAGCATCCTCCCTCACGCTGGCCGCCCACCTTCAATCCACATAACCGTTGAACCCATATGCAGCAGACATACATATGTTATTTTGCGGGTTGGCATCAAGCCTCCCGGCCTTGCCTCCTCCCCCAAAAATACTTACCACACCACTTTGTTCAAGCGTTGGCAATAAAAGGAAGGCCGTTGGATTTTATTGATACAAAACATGGTTATAGGTAAATAATCAATATGGTTGATCGTAATAAATCATCCTTTTGGGCACCGGGTACAGAGATGACCCCCTCTGGCCCGTGCCGCCTTGCCACCACAGGCCAGCCTGCAGCTGACTAACTGCCTAGGCATCCAGGGTCTCCAGGGTGAACTGCACCCATATATTCTCCTGGGAGGCTGAGGTATTTATAAACTCACCCCCCTGCCTTCCATGTACTAGATCCTTCAGCCTGCCTCTTACATGCAGTGAGATGGCCTCTCCTTAGTGAGGCCCTGCGGCAAACGAGTCTTGTCTGCACGACCAGCGCCCTAATCCACACCCCCCCGCCCTATCAAAGGCAGTTCGCACCGGGGTACTTGTGCTGCCAAGTGGAGCTGTCAGGGAGCGATAAAGGCCAAGAGGTGCCAAAGACCATGTACACTTCAAAGTGGTCTATAGAGCATGGGTTATTGTTCCCATGTCTACCTCCAGACCCCGTGTCTCCTGCCAAGCATCCCCCCTCACGCTGGACGGCCCCCTGCAATCCACATAAGTGTGTCTCCATTCACGAGTCTTCCTGTGTCTTGTCTGCACGACCACCGCCCCAATCCACCCCCCGCCCTATCAAAGGCAGTTCGCACCGGGGTACTTGCGCTGCCAAGTGGAGCTGTCAGGGAGCGATAAAGGCCAAGAGGTGCCAAAGACCATGTACACTTCAAAGTGGTCTATAGAGCATGGGTTGTTGTTCCCATGTCTACCTCCAGACCCCGTGTCTCCTGCCAAGCATCCCCCCTCACGCTGGACGGCCCCCTGAAAACCGCATAATGCCACGACATATACACGTCATTCATTCACAAACACACCCCTGTTTCGAATTCTTTATAACCCACTTCATATTTCTAATGAGCACTTCTTTGCGCTTTGCTAGTCAACCCGTGAAGGTGCTGGTTATCTGCTCTTCGTCTCTGTGAACTTCCGTGAACACTTCGAGGAAACTCCTCAGTTTGCAACCTGTGAACTGAACTGCTCCCTTTCTACGTCAAGAAACTACTCTGATCCCTGCATCTAACTGTTTGTTCGTCAAGGTAAGGCCATGTACCATAATCATTTTGCGTCCAATTTCTTTTCGTTCAAGACAGTACATGCAAGGAACTAGTCACATGTTCTGAGTTTACATTGGTATTCATAGAGAATTGTTGATCTTTACTTTTCAGATGTAACGCTCACCTGATTCTCGCAGAGGCGCCGGTCTTGACTGGGCGACTACCGTATCTTCAAAGGTGATGTGTAGCACCCGGTTGGCTCTTTGGGCTGGACCTCTGTGCACTGTATGCCTGACGTGTAGAGTAAGATGTCTGCAGATAGAAAATATGGGGTTAATGAACTGGGGTTATTGGGGTGTCCCTATCTCTTTCCTCTTCTCCTCTCCTGTAGACCCCCAAAGGTTAACGCTCTCACCTTAGGTAAGTGAATGCCGAGCTCTCCATCTGCCTCGGGGCAGGGTGCTGTAACCAGTTTCTTCACTGGATAGGTAGCGCAGGCCTCTTGACTTCAGAGGACTGCTGTCCGTAGTTTACTGCACGAACGGTAAGTTTCGAGTCATTCAAATGTCTTTAAAGTCTTTAGTAATGATGTCTCTTGTTTTGCAGGGTTCCGGCGATGGCGGATGACGGGCTGAAGTGAGTTGAAGATGGAGCCCGTGTGATGAATAGAAGCGCCTGGAAGCACGTAAGTAAGCGCTTGTTGCCTGCTTCACTATGCGCTCTAACTGTCTTTTTATTTTGCAGGTACGAGTTCGGAGCGGCTTCAGGGTGCCGGAATACCCACTGGATTAGATGTGGAAAGGAGTAATGGCACGTGAGTATTAAAGTTCCCCAATGTCTTTAAACGCACCTTGTTTTGTCTTTCAGATGCGGGATGCAGCGCCGAAGGCCTCCGGAGCGCACGAAGAGTAGGTAAGCCTTTGCCTTTCAGATGCCGGAATGCTAACCTGTTCTTTCTTGTCTTTATAGGTGTTGCTGAAGACTGGATTCAGGATGGTAAGCCTTTGCCTTTCAGATGCCGGAATGCTAACCTGTTCTTTCTTGTCTTTATAGGTGTTGCTGAAGACTGGATTCAGGATGGTAAGCCTTTTTCCTTAGGCCCAGGACCGGATGCAGAAGACACGATGAGCGTTCTGCTGCAGAGGTTGCAGAATAACGCAAAGCAAGATTCATCCACCGGGTGTGGTTTAAATAGCCTCCTGTAGTGCTTAGGTGTCTCCTTCCACAGCCACGCCTAAGTAAGAAAAGAGTTCCTGGTAAGAAAAGAGTTCCTGCCTTCCAGAAGAGTTCCAGTGTTCTGAATCTAGGGAGTGGCTCCAGCCCCACCCAACAGGAAAAGTAGTTCCAAACAGAAGAGGATCAGAGGCTCAACTGGCAGGCAAGTAAGCAGCATGGTCTGCTGAAGGTAAGTCCACCCAAGCATTATGAGCCCGGCGCTTCCAGCGCTGGGACTGGGCATATTTATGAGCCTGGTGCCACTGGCGCCAGGACTGGGTCCAAAAGGTCCCAATTGGGACTGGTTGGCACTCGGAACCTGGGTTATGGATCTGCTTCCAAGGGAGTTGGGAAAACCCTGACCTTTTGGAAGCAGAGATCATGACATCAGAACTTTCCACAATGCCTGCCTGTTCCATTGGCGGTTGCCCTTCGAAGACCCATAATAAATCTGAAGGTACTATAATGCATGTTTTCCCTAAAACAATAGATCAGATACGAGAATGGGTCCGATATTGCGGATATCCACCGTCTGAGCTTGAAAGTAGAGTCCTAGAAGTCTTTGCGGACAAGAGGGGTGATCGATACCGCATCTGCAGCAGGCACTTTACCTCTGACATGTACTCCACATCATTGCTAATAAAGAAGAACACACCGCGAGCGAGGCGAAAATTGCTCTCAACCGCTATTCCCACTCTATTCGTCCACATCCCTCCACTGGTGAGTCAAGTTTACGTATTTATCTCTCGGCCTTGCGGTAGTGTGTAGCATTAGCTAACAATAATTTCCCCATTTATGTATCCACTCAATATGAAGGCGGAAGATTCTCCATCCGTGTCGTTATTGCAGTCATCAGCCACTTCAAGCGCCTATCGGGTAATCTTACTTGGCTATTCTGCCACTGACTTGTTTTAGGCATGTAAATCAATAGTTTTAATTTATCGTGTAATTATTTTACCTAATGGTACACCCTTGTACTCGTCCTCTAGTCTTTGTTTTCAGTTATAATTATTGTTATCCAAAATAATGCAAGTACTGTCTTTCAGGGAGATGCTGAGGAGTCCAACGTATTGACGACTACCGTTGATGTCACTCAGATGCTCGAGGTACGTTTCCGGACAGTTCCATCGATGGAGATCATCAGATCTTGCATTCTTGTAGCGTGATTGTTACACACAATGTTTCTTTCGTTTTTAGCCATTGATATGTCCTTCTGTCGTCGCCCTCCTATGTCTCTTCTTTTTTCAATATTGTGTTCATTACTAACGAAAGTCCTATGTTTCAGGGAGTCGATGGAGCATTAGTCCAAGAAGAAGCGGGAGCATGCACTTGCGGGTCGGCGCAACAGCTTGCAGAAGTGTGCACCGCAGTTACATCGTCCCTTGATGTTCTTATGCATTTCGAGGTATGGATACTGACAGTTCGATCAAGCGAAATCATATGACGTGATTACATCCGCTATACTTCCTTCTTTATTAACGCAAGTACTATGTTTCAGGGAGATGACGGAGCTTCTTCTACAAGAACATCACCCCTAGTAGTTGATGCAGATCTCTGGGTGGTGACACTTCCAACGATCGAGCAAATCGAATAATATTTACATATCCATTATTTATTTTAGACAACTGATCATTTGTGCAGGTCTATTTAGATGAGCCGTTGACGCCTGCACAAAGTTTATGTTCTTTTTAACAAAATAGAAAACCATACTAATGCAATTACTGTGTTTCAGGGAGTTACTGAAGCATCATCTTCAATAATATCATCAATGGAAGTCTATGAGGAGCCCGAGGTATGGATCTTGACAGTTCCATCTAACTAGATCAACTATGCGTGAATAATTGTCGTTTGAATGTTCTACACAAAGCGTTCATTCGTGTTTTGCTATTGAGATGTACGTGGGTATTGGTCCCCAAGTACATTTTGTGTTTTCGATATTATTGTACATACTAATGAAAGTTCTATGTTTCAGGGAGTCGATGGAGCGTCAGTGCGTGATGGATGTGCTTATCATGAAAATATAGTCGTTGCAGCGCAAGAGGAAGTGGAGACATGCACACACGAGTCGGAGCAACAGCGTCCTGATGTTGAAGTTCGAGGCAAGAAAGTTTCAAAGAAAAGAAAGCAAAAGAAGGTTAGTGTCCTGGTCACTATATTATGTTGTTTTTCACTGTTAATAGTTCAATACTGTAAGTTGTGTTTAAACTGAACATCCCTTTTCCAATCTGTCCTCTATTTGCGAGTGGGTGTACGAACTAGATCTACACAGACAGTGAAGCGAACGAGAGATGTTGCTTGTCAAACCTTTTGGCAGGGACTTGAGACTGGAGATGCATCGTGCCAATGGGAAGAATATGAAGTGATTGACAACGGAGCTATACCACGTCCAGCCATCGATAGTGAATGTCCTCCTGGTAGTTCGGATGCAGTCGGAGATCAATTCACAGAATCCACACCCGCAAAAACTAAGACCGCGAGAAAGTTGAAGAAATTGTTTTATTCACCCATCGCCGGAGAAGGAACAGATGTTGCAATGGAAGAGAATGAAGTGGACGACAATGAAACACCATCAATATCACTGAACATAGCGGAAGACGATATCAGAGATTCTACCTTTCATGTGAGTGACATGTCCTCAACGTTACAGGCCGAACCAGCTGGGATGCAGAGTGACAGTATAAGGAAAGAGGCCAAATTCATTGTATTCGATAGTTGTTTGATTGATATCATTATTAGGATGAAATGTGGGCATTCGGTTGGTGGGGAAGTATGTGGGGAGCCATTGATTAATGTGACTCGTGCAATTCGAGGCACTAACCTTAAAATACATGCCACCTGTACAAAATATCATCCTTTCTCATGGTCTGCACAACCCATGCTGGGGCAACTGCCAGCAGGCAATCTACTTTGTGCAGCGGCTGCACTTTTTAGTGGTTCTAGTTTTAAAAAGTTAGAGTCTTTCTTTCAGTTTGTGGGAATCCATTTAATTGCGAAAACTCAGTTCTACAAATACCAAACCGATTATCTATTTCCAGCCATTAGCGAAGCTTGGAGAATGGAAAAAATGTCTATTGATAGTACATTCGCGGGCAAACGGTTCAGGCTAGCCGGTGATGGACAGTGCGACAGCCCAGGATTTTCAGCCAAGTACTGCACCTACCACTTTCAGGACATTGAAAGTAAGAAAATTGTGAGTTCGGTGGTCGTGCAGGTGTCACAAAGTACATCCTCAGTGGCCATGGAGAAAGTTGGCTTTGTAGCATCATTGCAAGAACTACAATCGCGGGGAATGGTGATCGACCTGATAGCCACGGACAGACACGTTTCAATTGCCAAGACAATGAGAGAAGAGTACAAAAATATAAATCACCAATTTGACGTTTGGCATCTTGCAAAAACAATCAATAAAAAAATGTCGGCTGCAGGTAAAAAAAAAGATATGCAAGGTATTTCACAGTGGTCCAAGTCAATCAGCAACCATCTTTGGTGGAGCTCAAAAACATGTGGAGGGTCGTTGGAAATTCTACTGGAAAAATGGCGGTCAGTAATGCTACACTGTACCAACGTTCACCGTTGGAACACAAACCAACATTGCCACAATTGTGAACATGGCCATTTGTCCACAGAGGAGGCACGGAAGAAGAAGTGGTTGATTCCTTCATCACCCACTCACAAAGCCATTGAAAAGATTGTATTTGATAAAACTATAACAAGAGATTTGAGGGGACTCACGGAATTCTGCCACACAGGAGATTTGGAGGTGTTCCACAATATGTGCCTAAAGTACAAGCCAAAACGATTGCATTTTGGCATGGAGGGCATGATAAATCGGACTCTTCTAGCGGTCTTGGCACATAACCATAATGTTGGCCGTCAACAAAGTAGGACGACCGGAACTTTAGGGACGCTTCGCTACAATAAGGCCTTCACTAAAAGAAGTAAACAATGGGTGATCAAACCAGTGTTTGAGGATATGCAATATGAGTTTATTGAGAGACTTATTGTTGATGTCCTAGATAGGCACATACATGGAGTTGTGAACGAACCTGTGCAGGGGACAACTGCATTGCCACCCAACATTGCCTCTGTTCCATGTCCACCTAAAGAAGAGCTCATTGAGAAATACACATCACGGTTTAAATGATTGTAATTTGATTGTCTGTTCTCTCGAGTCTCCTCATGTCGCAGGCCCATTGAATATGTGTAGCTATGTATTGTGTAAATAAAAGTGATTGCTCAGTGTACATGCAATGTGTCTATCCAACCTTGTTCATTTGTGCATTAAATTAAACCAAACAGTAATATAAATCATTTTTCAAAAAATATAGAATGTCTCCGTATTTATGGTTCTCTGGGGCTGCAAAGCACGCAGACAAAATGCAAAGATGGAGTGTAAATTTCAAGTCCTGTGAGATGGCCTTACACTGAATGTAGCTAACTAGGAATGTGTGCTCGTTCAAAGTGAAGGTCAGCTGCTTTGATTTTTTGCTCGGGTGCCGGAATGGCCCACGACTCAGTATAAGGTTCTATTGTTATTTGACCTTGACAGGCCGGGACCATCCCGAAAGACTTCTTTTTGGGGGTGTGGTGCAATAACGTAAGAAACGATAATGAATAAAATTTCAGAAACGATAGCCATTTAATGTTTGTTCATTAGAAGAAATGACGTCGGCATAGAAGGAGTGGTATTTCGGGGCTGCCCTACGCACAGACACAATGGAAAATGCAAATATAATGTAAGTAACTCTTTAGATGAGTTTATACCGCAATTTAAACTTGTTCGTTCTATGTGGCATATTGTTTTGTACCGCGCACTATCTTGAGGAGAACCATCTCCTTTTACGGAAGCACCTCAAAACCTTCCTCTTTGCTTCTGCTTTCTCTCTCCCTCTCCCCTGCTACAACTGGTCCACTGTCTGCGACCTCGGTCCTGGGCCCTTCCACTCTCCACCTGCACTGCCTCCCTGTCAACCCCTGCACTGGGGGACTGTCTCAGTATCCTACAGCCCCCCCTTGACGTATAATACCCAGTTGCACTGTCCTAGCTATGAAATAATTTCCCGACCTAATATATAAAATGAATAATTTTAATAAAGATCTGATGGTGAGACTAATTTCATTTTTTATGTTTTTGAAACAGGTACATCGTTCATTATTGTATGTGTCACGAGTACCAGACACCGGCGGATGGCTTTTTTAACCGCCAGTTGCTTCTCCGCGTGAACAACGTTACCACCCTGACCATTTTATGGGACGATCGCCAAGTACAAGTATGCCCTTACGCGGTACTAACGGCTAGATGCAACATACAGACCGTTGTGGTGGCCTAGTGCCTCGTTGTTGGAACAGCCATGCGATTATCAGTGCGACCGAAGAGCTTATTTTATCGTAAACCAACACCCTGTGTACTGCACACGAACATCGCTTGCCTCAAGACAAACTATTTTGGATCGAGAGCAAATAAAAATGCAAATCGCTGAATATTCTCAAAACATTTGATGTCAAATTAAATGTACTATGCCAAATGTACAATCTTGCCGTTTGCTTTTAAACCACAGTTTCATATTCCGAATTGTGGCGCTGTATTGTGAGATGATCTAAGACCCTGTGTACAGCAAAGGAACATCGCGTGCCTCAAAACGAACTTTTTGGAACGTGAGCAAATAAAAATGCAAATCGCTGAATATTCTCAAAACATTTGATGTCAAATAAATGTACTTTACCAAATTTACAATCTTGCGGTTTAATTTAAAAGTACAGTTTCATATTCCCAATTGTGGCGCGCTGTGTTGTGTGAGCTCATCTGTGTTGATTTCCGGGTTCTGTGTGGAGTCGCGTAGAAGACGCCTGGGGGCGTTTGCCTACGCAGCTCAGTCACGTCACGGATAGAGGCGGGGAATATGAATGTTTTCATAAAGTCTGTTTCAGGGGCGGGGGATTTGATTTAGTGCCGCAAAAGCAGGTGAGCCAGGGCGATGGGGGGGAAATGATAGGATTATCAGAAAATGGCGGCTGATTTCGAGTGCGTTAATGGACGAAAAGTCGGGTAAGGTCCATAGGAAAGTTTTCTACGGTCTACCGAGTTATGCTTAAAAACACATGGCCGAACCGTAGGGACAATAAAAAAAAAGTCCCGGAACTATCCTTTAATAGTGCTATACTCCTATTTTACCCCCTCTTCTCCCGTGGTATTCAGTACCCTGCTGTGATCATGGTAATTGGTTCCTTGGTGTCCCAGTATAGTTTCTGCCTACTTCCCCACACTTAGTGCTGCCACTGCATTTCCACTGTAATTCTGTGGCCTACTGCGACTCCGAACCCCTATCTCCCACTGTAATTTGCGATATATTGTCTTCTCGAAACCTGGTATCGTATTTAATTGGTATACAAGAATCCCATCTAACCTACGCCTGCTGCTCCGTCCTGTCATTGGGTCAGTGCACCCTCTTCGCCTATCCATTTTCTCTTGTTTGCCCTTTTCATTTTGTGCTCTTTCTCCTGCTCCATTTCCCCTTGCTTAGTTCCCTGTCCCCTCCCCTGCCCTTCCTTTTCCTGCCTGCGCTCCCTTCTGATTGGCTGGCCCACATCCTGGCTTTGGATAAGTGTTATGTTGTTATGTTATATGCATTTGTTGCACGAAAGTTTACCTAATAGGCATCTTGGCGCGGGGAAACACAAAAGAAAGGCAAGGTCAACCAGTATTTTAAAACAACAGAGTTTCAAGCTGACAGTGAAATTGCAAATGATTCTCAGTATGCCTCAAACCGGCTGGAAGATCATTCCAGAGCCTACTTGAAGCCACTGAGAAAGCCTGCCCCCTACCCTCTGAAGACGAAATCTAGGGACCACGAGCAAACACACATTACTAGAGCAAAGCTCTCTAGCTGGAATATAAGTTGCACATTTTTCCTGCAAAAAACCAGCCCCCACCTCATAGTAGGCCCGGAGGACCAAACGCAGAAATTTAAAAATGACCCTCTTTTTCGCTGGAAGCCAGAGAAGGGATCTCAAAACTGGGCTTATATGCGAGCCATAAGGGGTGGCCATGGCCACCCTAGCCGCAAAATTCTGCAACAACTGCAGACGATGAACCAGGCAGATGGGCTGAGCTAGGTACAAGTAATCTAAGTGGCTGGTGACAAGTGAGGCGACCGCTGCAGGGTGCAGGTGCGCCAGCAGAAAAGGCAGAATCTTACGAAGAACCTTCAACAGGAAATGTCCTGTGTTGCACACTGCACTCACCTGATGGGCCATCGAAAGAGAAGAAGAGAGATAGACACTGAGATAAGTGCCCCCCCCTCGCCCATGCAGTTTCTCTTGTTTGTCCTTTTCCTTTTTGTCCTCTTTTTCCGGCTCCATTTCCCCTTGCTCCTTTCATCATCTCCTCCCCTGCTCACCCTCTTCCCACCTCCACTCCCTTCTGATTGGCTGGCCCATGTTGGAAATTGCCCTCTTAACAGAGGCAAAGGGCAGCTCCATTCCCTGTTACCCCATGTTCGCCTTGGGACGCCTGATGCATACAACTTACAGCAATTTAAAAGTTAAGTGTGATGTGGACCAGAGACGTAATTTCAGCAAATTGCCAGGGGTAGCGGAAGTGACATCACATGACCCTTGACCTCCAATGACATCACAGGAAGTGATGTCATTTGACCCCACCCCAAAGTGACACCACAGGACGTGGTGGCACATGACCTTTCACCCCCTGACAAAACGGAACTGGCCTCACATAGCATTGTTCCTAAGTACACTACAAAAAATATGATTACGATATCACTGTAATGTGAAATACATTTCATACACGAATGGATCACCATGTGTATCGTTAATATCAGTGTGTGTGGGCCCATGTTACCAAATTATTGTGAATGCAAGCAGACGTCCAAGGCCATATGATAATGATGCATTATTATATAGAATTTACGCGTAAGCGCATTAAATAGAACAAATGTACATACAATATCACCCAACCTGTGTTAGTACTCATTTATCAACCTCAGAAGGATGAAAGGCTGAGTTGGCCTTGCTGGGATTCGAACCGACAACCTGCAGATCACACACAAATCACAGCAGTGAGCGCTCAACTCACTGAGCTATCTTACCAGCTATAGTAAAATTAGCAATGACATGCCTGAATGTTCTCAAAGTCAGAAAGCAAATTACACTCGGTAGTGGATACAATTAAACTGGTAACTGTGAACGTCAGGCAAGCTCCTCTGCAGGTCTGGTGCAAATTTGGCCACATGTCAAGCTTGCGTGGATCTACATTTCAAGCTTCAGAGGTTGGCAAAATACATACCATTGGGAGGGTTCATTACCTCATACATGCAAACAAACATCCTGAACAGCATGCTAAGAGGCCTGAACACGAAATCCAGCCACTCCAGAAACAAAGAGCCACATTGTGCTGGCCACAGCCCAGGAGCTTCGGTTTGTAAAAAAACAAAAAAAAAAAAAAAGAAAAGAAAATGATTTTAATTTTTGTTTCTTTTTTTTAGGGGTAGCAAAGGAGACCACAGGGCTAGCAAGGGAGACCACAAATGACATCCCTGATGTGGACGGGGAGCACTGCCATTACTGTACTCCTGTAAAACCCCACCACTCTTATGACCTAAAATCATTTACCTACCTGCATTTAGCCTAATTGTGTATTTTGGCTATTTGCATGGGTTTGCCTCTTTTTCACTTAACTTATTTTTGCAGGTGAACCATGTTCTGCATTTGGCCTAATTGTATAGATTAGTCTTATCGTGCGTCCATTCTGCTTGTTTGAGTTACCCTTATGCTTGGGGGTGGGAAATGTGTTGCACTTAGATGGATTATTGGGGGTGGGAAATGTATAGCACTTAGATGAATTGTTGGGCGTAGGAAATGTTTTGCTCTTGGATGGATTGTTGGGGGTAGGAAATGTGTTGCTCCTAACTGTACTAAAAACTCACCATACTGTATACACACCCTCAAACTCTGAATTAAACACAACCATACCTCTACTGCACCACAAACCACATGCACTTCACAACACCCAACATGAAACCAAACCATGCACAACCATAGCTCAACAAAACATGACGGCTACCAACCGAAAACACACCTCTGCTCAGTGACCGGTTTCTTCGAATTGAAGCTGCCAACAGCACATCAAAGCTCTCTTGCTCTTCTCCCTCTCAATCCCACTAACGAACCCCCCAACCCTTCTTCCACTGCTGTTCCGCCAGAGCACCAAGAGAACACGCAAGTGCCAACAGTGCCCGGTACAAGACCGCATAACATACTCAACAGTATGCTGTGCATAGGCCCTTTATGTAACAACACAACTTCAAACCAGCTGAAAGATGGATCAGTCTCTTCTCACTAGATATGGTCAGTTTCAGCATGACACACCCAAGGCAATGCAGCGGGTGAGAAGGGAATTATCAAGCCCTAATTACATTGCTATGAGAAATAATGAATAATGAAGTGCGGATCATTGCACCAATGTAACTCCCAACAAGCCCGCTCAAGGTATACATACACACGGCTATCTGACATCGTCCAACATTGAGACCAAGGACACTCTATATTTCATCCTGCCTTTCAACTTACTAAAACTCCCAATACACAGCGCAATGAAGACCGGGAGAAAAGCCCATAAAATGTCGGTGAGACTGGAAATAGCAGGCTACGAACTGACCCACACAACCTAATTGGTGCACACAAGCACAACACCTGGAACGTTCACCCTGTTTGGGTGAGAATGTACAAGATCCCCAAAAAACAAAACACAGGCACTATCAGAAACATTGCAACAAAAGACATCCTTCATCACGAAGGACTGTTACACCTGTGCATTGACTACACAGGACCCCTCATGCAACCAGAGGCTAGACAATCGCTCCAACGTAGCACGTAACCTTCTAGAGCAGTTCAACAAGGATCATGAGACAGCGGGGAACAGAGTTGCCATACTCACAACCCCTAAGCCCAGTAAAGAACACAAACATATATGACAAGACAAACACAGGTGGTAAGGGAAATGCAGAGCCATAGGTTGTATCACAAGGGGGTTCAACGACGGAGAATAAGATGCACTGGACCTGACCAACACACATTCGATTTACAATCACAGAACTGGGTACCACAAGCTCCTCATCGTGACACCAACATATTGTACCTCATGGAAATCTGGCTATTAGACCTATGTGATAATAATTTGGTAGCACATGAAATCATCCCAACTAATTATAAACGCCACAATGACAATCAAGAAGGTAAGGGGGAGGCAGATTTGCCATAGGTCATGAATCGGCGCAGGATTTTAGTGGCACCGCCTATGAACATCCCTAAATGCGAATAGTTCCTCATTCATGTAAGCCTCGACCGCCACACTAACTTGTCCTTCTTATGGTAATGGTCTCATTCACGCAACTCCACCTTCGCAGAAAGACTCTCGACAAAGTTGACAACCTTATGGTGGAGCACAGGCAGATAGTAATCCATGGAGATTTCAATATTTGATTTCAAGAGATAAATGAAACTTCCACTAAATCACTGAGCTCCTACATGGCCAGACTTCATTTTAAATAAATGGTTAAAGAGGCAACACAGTCAGCCAGACACAGCTTGCACACACATTTATGTAAAGAATGCGTGACTACTTCAGGACCTCATACAACATTCTGTGATGCAACCACCCCATGGTACGTTTTATGGTTGATGTACCAGCCACATATATATGTGTGGGGGGTAAAGCTAATAACAATGTATAGGGGTAAGGTGAAGGTGGGGGGCTGTGGGTGGTCTCCCCCACAGATATAGATATATGCAACAAATGGGAATTTCTTTTTTTTTTTAAATCAGACTTTTGGGCTTCAGACTTTTTAGTTCGGTCATTTCACGCAGATCCAAAGAAACTATATTATGTGGAATGCATCTAAATAGTTATATCTTGTTTCATCCCATGACACAATCTTCAAATCTACCATTATGTTGCCACACTGTCTCTTCTTTTCTAAATGGAGCTCATTTGTTGCCACGGCCATTTATTTCACTGGCTGTGTGCCTCGCCAATTTGTTTCTTCACTGATGCTGCTTTTTTGGGGGCAGCAAACCTACATCCTTGGTAACTGTTTTGGGGGGAACCCTATGGCCCCCATATACACTGACCACTCCTCAAGAATGTATCTTCTCTTTCTCTGCTGTAATCTGTCTTTAAACCCAACTCACAACACCACCCCCACACTTCCTGCCCCGGATAAACTGTGGCCAATGAAGCCGCATTGGGTGGCGTTGAGTATCGCTGAATTGATGAAACTGCGTACTCCCATTAGAACTGCAATTCATTTGCAGAAAGATGATCAAAATCATCAAGGAAATGAGAAATCCCAACTTGTGCAAGAAAACACCAATACCCTCCCACAAACTATGCAAAACGATCATGAACAACGTCCAAAACGATATCCAAAGGCTTGCAGACATAAATCATTCGATCTGGTGAAAATAGCTTACATTTTTGGGGGGTGCAATCGTTCAAAAGGCAGCCCAAGATATTGTGTCTGCCTAAATCACATAAATTAGGGTTTGCTTGTGCGGCCAACAAATTAATTCAGGTGGGTGTGTAGCTCCTTGTATTAAATAATTCTACAGTTTATTTTGTGTTTATAATTTTATTGCACTTCTTTTTTTTATTGCATTTCTTAGTATTTGCTTCAAATCATATTGTGCATCACGTTTACAATTACTTTGTTTCTTTTTCCAGTATTTATATCCAAATTGTGTTACTTAGTTCCTTCTTTTTTTCTACTTTTCTTCCTGAAGTATATATACTTTCAGGAAGAAATGCAGACAAAAAGAAGGAACTAAGTAACCAAACAAACCCCATGTACAGAATAGGATGCAATCACCTTAAGTGACAAAAATTCAAACAAATTATACATACTATGACCACCTGATGACCCACGAGTAGGATGTGGTGAAACGCGTGTAGAGGTTAAGCTAAGAGGATAAACTACATTTTCACCTAAGAGCTTTATATCATACAATGGAATAATTAACTGCCAGTACACCCACCTGAATTAATTCGCCGGCTGCAGAAGCAAACCCTATAAAACTTCAATTCAACTTCCAAAACAAGTAAACTGTAGATGCAGTACAGATGAATTTGAAATACATTATTCGACATATCTAATCCACTCCAGCAACTGTACTGCTTAAAGGGGTAGTTCACTCAAAAATATCATTGGCTAAAAAGATGGCCCATAATCAAAAATATATATAAAAAATATTTTTAAACAAAGTCCCTATGTAAAGTTTTGAACAAATGAGGCTCAAACTCAAATTTTAAGCAGTAGGAGGCATCCATTTTGTGAAATGGTGTCATGTCTCGCCCTTGGAAGTTCTGGCAGAGGTGGAGGTTCTTGTAAAATGGAGTCCTATCTCCATGTTACGGTCTAGTTTTTCTTTCCTTACTGGCCGTGTTCTTTTAAGGCTAGGCGGAGCTATCCCTCCTTGCGTTGTATCGTCTTTTCTGACCTAACGCTGCTAGCACCTGCTGTTATGTTCAGTACCGCCAGCCACTTATTTCTTGTTCTCCCGTATCGCTTCATTTAGACTTCCTTTCCTGTCACAACACATTCGGGTGAGTTCTAATGATTCCGGTTACTTTCGGGGCTTTAGCGACTGTCATTATTCCTATTTCTCTTACCCTTTCTGCGAACTTCCATCTGTATTCCTTTTTGCTCCTTGCTGTGGATCTTGTACTCTCCTTGTTTACCTCTTCGTAGCTCTTTTGTTCACTTTCGTTTTCCCGGCATCTGCCGTTTCCCTCCTGCTTGTCCACTTTCCACTGCGGTAAGCTCCGTTTCCCGGTTATCGGTTCTCTCTATACTTCCTTCCTATACAGTGATCCCATTCTTAAGTCTGCTCCAGACTTTAATAGTAAATATCCTTTTCTCGTTTCCTTTCCGTACTTTTACTATTTTTTCCAACCGATTCTAAGTAGCGTTCCATTTCTGGTTTTCCATCCTCCTCGCAGTGACTTCTGGTTCTGTGTTTACCTTCCCATTTGTTTGTAGTCTGGTTCTTTCTGTTTACTTTCTTGTACTGGCTTGTATTATAAACCTTCCAGGAGTCGGTATTCATTTGAAGACATTGCTGCCTACCTTAACAATCTTCCTGGTGGAGAATATTTCCTCGTATCTATGCCTGAACCGTAAGACACTTTACAGTCTTAATTGAGTCTTCATAGAGACTGCACTGCCAAGTATCCTTCTGACCATTTTCATCAGCAATACCAGCCACAAGAAGTACGGACCTTTCAGCACTACATCTTCCAGGGTTTTTTATGCCAAGGAGGCGTTTTGCCTGATTCTTTGGGAGCTTGCTCCTTGAGGGTACCCTGAACCTGGAACCTCATCAGGTCAGGGTGGCTTCCAAGGGAGTTCACCCCTATCTACATCAAAAGAAGGAAAAAAAGCCTACGGAACAAAGGAAGACCTGACGAAAAAAGGAATCTGAGGTACAGGAGAGCTCGGTTGAAGACCCAGGTGAGGAGGAGTGCTGGGAGGGATTTCAACAGCCTGACAGTATACAATGCCAAGAAGATAAGATGCCATCCCTGGAGCAATTTCAGGAACTGTACAATGCCATACAAGGATTAAGGGTGGAGGTACAAACTCTTCACGCAGAAAATTTCACCCTTCGCCAACAAGTGGCTGCGCGGGGTAAAGGAAGAGGAGACCTTCCCGCCATGCCGTTTTCATTCGGCAAGTACGATGGTAGTCCTAAACAGATGAAGGAATTTCTTGATGCCTGTTCTGTATATTTTTCATTTAGAACAAAGACATTCGAGACTGGTCGTTCTAAGGTGGGATTCTTGATTTCAAACTTGGTTGGAAGTGCATTAGCCTGGGTTGGTTACTAATTCAGATCCATCAGTTAATGATTATGACCAGTTTATTCAGAATTTCAAGGCACGCTTCGAACGTCCTGAGATACAGTTTTCCACCGATGAAGCCATGCTCGACATCAAACCGGGATCTCAGGATGTTCAGTATTATATTACACAGTTCCAGAGACTTTCTTTAAGTGCAGGATGGCCTGACACAGCTCAACAGACTATTGTTCGCAGGGGCCTGCAGGAAGATATTAAAGATGAGCTTGCCCAAGTTTCTCGACCTAATACTTTCTGGGAACTGATGACATTGGCTCTACAGATTGAATTCAGATTGTTAGAGAGACGTCACGAGAAGAAGAGAGGTAGGGGTTATACCCCTTTCTTTAGCCAAACACCGGTAGCTAAAGAGCGAATTGCAATGGAGGAACCAATGCAGATTGGCGCAACAAGAGGCCCCTTAACTTCTGAGGAACGGAAGAGACGTCGAGAGCTCAATCTTTGTATGTATTACGGATCATCAAATCATGTTTTGAGGGATTGTCCTGATGTACCTACACAACGCCAGGGAAACGCTGCGTCCCGCATTTACGCAAGGGAATCAATGGGGAAGGCTGTCCAAATCCTTGCAACAGCACCAGACCAGAAGACCAAGGAGACAACCGCTTGATGGTATTTCAGATATCTTTTTCCTCATCGCCAAGTACCGTTCTACAGGTTCTCGCCATGCTGGATTGTGGGGCCGCTGGCAATTTCATTGATGTAACCTGGGCTAAGGAGAAAAACCTATGCCTCCGGCTGAATGAAAGAGCCATACTGGTTGAAGGAGGTGATGGTAGGCCGCTCTCCTCAGGACCCATAGTGATGGAAACTGGCCCAGTTCAGATATCTATGGGAAGCCACACAGAAACACTTTCTTTTGATGTTATCAGGGCCGCACATTTCCCTGTTATACTAGGAATATCCATCCTGGTTAAGAAGATTACAGAACCCTCGTATTGACTGGGGTGCCAACAAACTAAGTTTTGATTCCGATTATTGTTGCACAAATTGTATCAAGGACTCTGTAGCTGAGATCCAGACGGAAGGTTCTGTCACCTTGCCTGTATCCCTTATTTCTTCTGTTCCAGTTCACTACCAACATTTCACTAGTGTGTTTGAAGATGTTGTACCCAGACTCCTTACCGACCTGAAGATTGTTGCATTGACCTTAAAACTGATGCTCCGCTTCCCTTTGGCAGAATGTATCCTCTTTCCCTTCCGGAAAGACAAGCCCTTAAAGAATACATTGATGCTAACTTAAAGAATGGACTCATAAAGGAATCAAAATCCTCAGGAGGGGCATCCTTGTTTTTGTTTCCAAAAAGGGCTCTTCCGAATTACGTCCTTGCATAGATTACAGGGGTCTTAATGATATTACCATACGTGACAGATACCCTAAGCCACTTATCCGAGACATTCTTGAGGCTGTCCAAGGCGCTAGAGTTTTCACCAAACTGGATTTACGTGGGTGCATATCACCTATTGAGAATCCGGAGGGGCGATGAGTGGAAGACAGCATTTCGGACACCGTTGGTGTTGTTTGAATACCGACTGATGCCTTTTGGGTTGGTCAATGCCCCGGCGGTGTTCCAGAGGTTCATAGATAAGATCTTCTCTGACCTACTCTATGTCTCGGTAGTGGTATATCTTGACGACACTTTGGTCATTTCATCTACAATGGATGAACACTGCATCCATGTCTCTGAAGTTTTATAGCGTCTCAAGGACAATCAATTATTTGTCAAACCTGAAAAGTGTATTTTTGAGGCATCTGAGGTTTCTTATTTGGGGTTTGTCCTATCTTCTGTTGGAGTGAGAATGGATCCGGATAAGGTCAAGGCAATATTACCTTGGCCAGAACCATCCTCCGTGAAGGCGGTACAACGGTTCTTAGGACTGGCAAATTTCTACCGCCGTTTTATTCCCAATTTTTCCAATGTGGTTTTGCCAATTACCTCCATTCTCAAAAAGGGAATAACCTTTAAATGGAGCACTGAGGCTCAGGTAGCCTTCTCACTACTTAAGGAACTTTTTACAACAGCTCCCATTCTTATCCAACCTGATCAGTCTAAACCTTTTTATCTCGAGACTGATGCGTCAGAAGGGGCAATTGGGGCGGTTCTGTTACAGGAGGACCAGAAGAAGGTGGAACACCCGGTGGGCTATTACTCTCGCACCCTTACCTCTAGTGAAAGGAACTACTCCGTCCTAGAGAGAGTTATTGGCCATCTGACAAGCGTGCGAGGAATGGAGGCATCTTCTTCAGGTTGCCTCTCACCCGTTTGTTGTCCGCACTGATCATCGGAATCTTAAGGTTCTACAACAGATGGAATGCCGCAACTCTAGGCACGCTAGATGGGCTTACTATTTTTCTACATTTGACTTTCAAATCACTTATATACCCGGATCACAGAACATCGTTGCTGATGCCCTTTCGCGCAGTAGGACGGAGAATCTTGGTTTTTGTTCCAGCACTGAGTTTTTGCTACCCAAGAGGAAATTCTTGGCTGTTGTTAACGCCTTCCTAAAGGAGGTAGAGGCAGACCTGAGAACCTGCAAACCTATTGATTTTAGGCATTACAAGCTCAGTCAAAAGGGTCAGTTTCTATTTAACGGGCCCTCCATTATACCTACCATCCAAAACCTTACGGGCTAAGGCCTTACAGTTCTGTCATGACCTGCCCTTAGCCGGACATAAGGGTCAGAAGGCGACCTTAGACCTTATCCTGAGAACCTTTTGGTGGCCTTCAATTCGTCAAGATATCCAGACATATGTGACTTCATGTCCTGTGTGTGCAACTAGCAAGACATCTAGGCAAAAGCCTTTGGGACTTCTCCAACAGGCAGAACTGCCCTCCAGACCTTGGGAGAATGTGTCTATGGACTTTGTGGTGGATTTGCCTCCTTCCAACAAGAAGACCACTATATTGGTAACTGTCGACTCATACACCAAGTTAGCTCACTTTTCATCCTTCCCCGGGTTACGTTCAGCTTCTGAAACAGCTGAAGCGTTTCTGAAGGATGTAGTAAGATTGCATGGTCTAACTCGGACCATTCTGACAGACCGAGGGAGCCAATTCACCTCGAAATTCTGGTCATCCTTATGTGAGCAACTGGGCATTCAGAGGGCTCTTTCCTCAGGGTATCACCCTCAGACTAATGGTCAGACGAAACGTCTGAATGCCAACCTTGAGCAGTATCTCCGCTGTTTCTGCAATCGGGAACAAGATAACTGGTCCGACTTAATAACCATGGCAGAGTTCGCTTACAACAACACCTACCACACAGCCATTAAGATGAGTCCATTTCGCTGTACCTATGGGTACAATCCTCATCATCTTCTCAAGATCGGACCCTCCACATCCAAAGCTCCAGCAGTAGAGAGCCTAATCTTTGAACTTAGTCAAGTACATAAGGATGCTCTAAGGGCCTTGGAAGAGAGTCGTAAGATCTACAAGAGGTACGCCGACAAGAAGAGAAGTGCCAATCCCCAATGGCAGCCAGGTATGCAGGTCTGGCTGTCGACACGATACTTACCACGCTGGATTCATCTGGGAAAGTTTTCTCCCAGGTACATCGGTCCTTATCGCATCTTATCCAAGATCAATCCGGTAGCGTTTAGATTGCAGCTACCTCATCACCTACAAAGAATACATCCTGTGTTCCACTCCTCCCTACTCAAGCCCTATGTGGTGGATCCTTTTTGTAGAAGGATCCGGAAGACCATCCCAACTGTACCGGTAGAGCCGGAGGAATATGAGGTCTCCCGGTTGGTGGATTCTCAGTACAGAAGCAGTATTCTACAGTATCTGGTTCATTGGAAGGGTTTTCCCAAATCTGAGAGAACATGGGAACCCAGATCACATATACACGCTCCCAGATTGGTGCAACGTTTTCACAAATTGTACCTGGGGAAACCCGGAGGAGCGAGGTATAAAAGGGGGCATACTGTCATGTCTCACCCTTGGAAGTGCTGGCAGAGGTGGAGGTTCTCGTAAGATGGAGTCCTATCTCCATGTTATGGTCTAGTTTTTCCTTCCTTACTGGCTGTGTTCTTTTAAGGCTAGGCAGAGCTATCCCTCCTTGCGTTGTTTCGTCTTTTCTGACTTAACGCTGCTAGCGCCTGCTGTTCTGTTCAGTACCGCCAGCCACTTATTTCTTGTTCTCCCGTATCGCTTCATTTAGACTTCCTTTCCTGTCGCAACACATTTGGGTGAGTTCTAATTATTCCGGTTACTTTCGGGGCTTTAGTGCCTGTCATCATTCCTATTTCTCTTACCCTTTCGGCGAACTTCCATCTGTATTCCTTTTTGCTCCTTGCTGTGGGCCTTGTACTCTTCTTGTTTACCTCTTCGTAGCTCTTTTGTTTACTTTCATTTTCCCGGCGACTGCCGTTTCCCTCCTGCTCGTCCACTTTCCTCTGCGGTAAGCTCCGTTTCCCGGTTATCGCTTCTCTCTATACTTCCTTCCTATAGTGATCTTATTCTTAAGTCTGCTCCAGACTTTAATAGTAAATATCCTTTTCTCGTTTCCTTTCCGTACTTTTACCATTTTTTCCAACCCATTCTTAGTAGGGTTCCAGTTCTGGTTTTCCATTCTCCTTGCAGTGACTTCTGGTTCTGTGTTTACCTTCCTTTCTTTGAAGTCTGTTTCTTTCTGTTTACTTTCTTGTACTGGCTCATATTATAAACCTTCCAGGAGTCGGTATTCATTTGAAGACATTGCTGCCTACCTTAACCAACTTCCTGGTGGAGAATATTTCCTCGTATCTATGCCTGAACCTTAAGACACTTTACAGTCTTATTTGAGTCTTCATAGAGACTGCACTGCCAAGTATCCTTCTGACCATTTTCATCAGCAAAACCAGCCACAAGAAGTACGGGCCTTTCAGCACTACATCTTCCAGGGTTTTTTAAGCCAAGATGGCTTTTTCTTTGATTCTTTGGGAGCTTGCTCCTTGGGGGTCCCCTGAACCTGGAACCTCATCAGGTCAGGGTGGCTTCCGAGGGAGCTCGCCCCTACCTACATCAAAAGAAGGAAAAAAAGCCTACAGAACAAAGGAAGACCCGACGAAAGAAGGAATCTGAGGCAAAGGAGCTCGGTTGAAGACCCAGGTGAGGAGGAGTGCTGGGAGGGATTTCAACAGCCTGACAAATGGATGAGCCTCCTGTGCTTCTGTTAATCTCTGCCCTTGCGGCACTAATGAATCAAATGCCAGCCAGCTGTAATAAACAAAAACTACCACTGGGTGGCTTTTGCTTCATTAGTGCCGAAGACTAGAGAATGCAGGCAGGAAAGTTGCATGTAGGTAAGTGCTTATTTTTTAACTAAGCACTGCAATTATTATAAAAGCTACGGTTTTCTTTCTAAGTTTTCCAGGCTGGAGGAGCCCGGAAAACTTAGAAAGAAAACCGCAGTTTTTAAAACATTGTATTTATGTTGGCGGTGGCTTCAGCTTGGAGTCCCCTGGGCTCCAAGCTGAAGCTACCGCAAACATAAATACAACATTGTTGTAGTTAAAAACACTGTGGTTTAATTTCCAAGTTTCCCGGGCTCCTCCGAGCCGGAGGAGCACGAGAAACTTGGAAAGAAAACTGCAGCGTTTTTAAATACAACTGCGTTGTATTTCTGTCTGCAGCATCTTTCACTTTGAGTCTCCTGGGCTCCCCTTTGGGAGCTCAGGAGACTCAAAGTGAAAGCTGCTGCAGACAGAAATACAACGCGGTTGTGTTTCTAACTGCTGCAGTATTTCTGACTGCGGCGGCTTTCGCTTGGAGTCTCCTGGGCTCCCCCAACTCGGGAATGACCCGGTTATTTCTCATTGAAGGAACCCGGTAATGGAGCCCGGTTTGGAGGCAGCCATGGTATGGTGCTAATAGCACCATGGCTACCTCCAAACTCGTAATGAGGCCCAGTGTTGTATTTGATTTCCATGGTTTTCCAACCAATACAATAACGTATTTATAATTGCTGTGCCTTTGCTTTTTGCCTTCATTTTACGTGTTCTGTGCTTCCCTGGGCTTGGTGAGCACCGAAAACGTAAAATGAAATTGAAGGCAGCCTCCTCAGCTCATGTTGAGCTCTGCTCTGGCTGCAGTAAGCAAAAGCTTTCAGTAGGGGGCTTTTGCTGCTTGTTTAGTGCCGCCAGGGCAGAGCTTAACATGAGCTGAGGAGGCTGCCTGAAATGGCAAAATGGATGCTCCCATGTAAACTCTTTGAGCCTTGTTTGCTCAAAAGTTTACATACGAACATTCTTTAAAATTATGTTTAATGCATGTTTTTGATTATTGCCCATCTTTTGGGACAATAATATTTTTGAGCGAACTATTCCTTTAATCAATTCAAACTCATCCCAAAACTGGATTCCTCCAAACCGGTGAAGGTGAATTGAAGAAGGTTGATAAGTACCACTACAGGTGTAGTGTTCTGGGAAGTCTTTCTTAGAAGGCCTGCTAAGGTTTGACTCAACCCTTCCTTGGTAACAAGGAAAAGCAGTTAGGCCGAGCCCTAGTAGATCAGGGGTTTGGTGCAAAAGACAATTAATAAACACCTGTGTAGACCATCCATTGCTTGTAAAGCTCTTGTAAGTATAACAATGCTGCTATTTAATTAGCAGCACATACGCAAGTCAAAGATAAGTGCAGACACGACTGGTGGTGTAAACGTCTCAAGATAGTAAGTTACGCAACAACATACCAAAAGTGAACATGAGGCTGCAAGACAGACGCATGCAATAAAAATAGCGTACAGATTGTACTGGATGCCAGAAAGGATTGTAAGCTAAACCTATGATATGATATGGCATTTGTAACGCGCCTATACACAAGTGTTTCAAGGCGCGACGAGGCAGGGAGGGGGGAACAAGGGGAGACAGACAACGATCCTACTAGGCCAGGTGTCATTCAGATCGCGCAAGTGCATGGGTAGGGGGGACGGGAAAAGTGCGAGGGGGAAAGGGAGAGGGGAAAGTGCAGTACAGGGTTAGTAACGAACAAGATAAATAATAAGGGCCAGCAGGTGGCAAGTGCAAGATAAGTGCAGACAAGTGCTGGGAAGGGGGGCTGTAGGGATACAGAGACAGTCCCGCAGTGCAGGGGTTGCCAGGAAGGCAGTGCAGGGGAGAGTGGCTGGGCCAAGGACCGAGAATGGTGAGTGGCCCAGTTGCTGATTCAGTACAGTTTCAATGATTTAGCAGGGGAGAGGGGGAGTGAAAGCAGAAGCAAAGAGGAAGGTTTTGAGGTGCTTCCGGAACCGGAGATGGTTCTCCTCAAGTTTCAGGGAGCCAGGAAGGCTGTTCCAGAGGGAGGCCCCTGCTGCGGAGAGAGATCTCCCCCCAACTCGTTGCTTGGAGAAGCGGCTGACCCTGAGGGAGTTGGAGGCGGATGAGCGAAGTGCTCGAGAAGGAAGGTATCTAGAAGGGAGAGTTGAAGGTATTTTGGCCCCAGGCCCCAGAAGGCCTTGTGGACAATGCAGAGGGTTTTGAACTTGATCCTCTCAGCCACAGGGAGCCAGTGTAGTGATTTCAGTCCTGGAGAGATACGGTCCCTGGGCTTGAGGCCAAGGACAAGTCTTGCAGTCCTGTTCTGGATGAGTTGCAGAGGGCAGAGAGTAGAGGCAGGAAGATTTAGATAGAGGCTGTTACAGTAGTCCAGCTTCGAGAGAACCAGGGCTCTGGAGACAGCTAGCTTCTGGGGGAAGGAGAGGAAAGGAAGGATACCTCTGAGGAGGTGCAGCTGGTAGTGTGACTTCTTAGAAACGTCAGAAATGTGAGGAGAGAAGGAGAGTGTGGAGTCGAAGATGACCCTGAGGTTTTTTGCCTTGCAGGAAGAGGGCCAAGAGAGGCCCACCAGAGAGCTGCAGGGAAGGAGGGAGTGGGTGTGCCTATGAGTAGAATCTCGGTCTTACTGGCATTAAGGCAGAGACAGCAGAAAGACAGTCAGAGATGAGGGAAGGAGAAGAGGAGGCCGAGGGTAGCCTGAAAATGAGCTGGGTATAATCCGCATAGCACTGAAAGTTGGGGCAGAGAGCAGCGATGCGGTGGGCGAGAAGTGCCAGATACTGGTTGAACAGCCAGGGAGAGAGGTTAGAACCCTGGGGGACACCACAGGTAGAGAAAAAGATGTCGGACAGGAAAGACCCCAGTTGGACCTGGGAGGGTCAATTTGAGAGGAAAGAGGTCAGCCAAGCCAGAGCCTGACCAGTGATACCCAGGTTATCACGGAGACGGTTGAGCAGGATGATATGGTTGACAGTATCAAAGGCAGAAGAGAGATCAAGCAAAATGAGAACACATGGAATGTTAGAGTCAAGGTTCGAGAGCAGGTCCTCACGGATGTTCAGGAGAGCAGTTTCCGTGCTTCTGGCAGCTCTGAAGCCAGACTGATGGTCATGAAGGCTGCCAACAGATTCGGCATGGAGATTAAGCTGGGAGATGGCATGTTTCTCCAGGAGCTTGCCCAGGAAAGGAGTGATAGAGATAGGGCGATAGTTACCTGGGCAGGACGGGTCGGAAGAGGGTTTCTTAAGAAGGGGGTGCACTAGGGAGTACTTGAGAGGGGATGGGAAGACTCCAGAGGCGAAGGAGTGATTGCAGAAGTCAGCCCGATGTTGGAGATATAACACAGAGACAGGCACCTACATTCACATGTTCCATATATGTCAGAAGGTGTTAGAATTCTGAACGGACATGCTACAGAGAACAAACAAGGCAGCACCCCATTAACCAGCTCACTGATTCTTTTCAATGCACTGCTGAAATAGACGAGGACAAGCTCTGGATCAAAAAAGCAATATTAGTTGGAAATTGCTTAATCCATAAGAACTGGCAACACGCCAGCAATCTCAAAGTCGGAATTTGGATGGAAGAAATGTTCAAGCTGGCTTAGTCGTGAATAGGCTGAGAAACATTGAAGAGAGGAGATTTAAAGCACATAGTTATAATATATGTGGACTAAGAAAGACATTTATGGTATTGTTACTGATAACTAACTTCTACTCCACAGACTAACGCATTCTACTAAATAGTTTACCTCCTCTTGTGATTCCTTTGATTAAATATGTGAATACTTTATACAATCTTCCCTTATCCGACTTCTAGACCAGGGGCAGGGCAGGAAGTGAGGGAGGTGCCCAAAACTCCCTGTGCTTAATCCCCTTGATTACCAGAATGCACCCAAAGGTGATTGGCTGGCTGGCTGTCCTTGGAGGACAGCCACCCTTCTGTCTGCATAAACGGCGAGGTCTTTTGCTTGGAAGGGAGTCGTCCACTGGACGAAGGAATCCGAAGAAGAACTTGGAAGAGATGCCTGCTGCAACTCTTGGATGGTTGGTTTGCCCGGTGAAGCTCTGCTGAAGTGTTGAAGCTCCGAATTCACGCTGACTAGAGAACCCCAGCAAAGGATGACTTCTCCCGTTGGGTTGGTGGGACCTATCGACCCCAAGTCGAACTCATCTGGACATCCTCTCGGAGCTGGCTGTACATCCACTGCTGCTGCAGGAACCGATTGCCAGGGAGAGGAACACCAGAATCGAGTGTCTTGTCTTTAAGTCAGACCCGAGCTACAGGAATATCCTCCGGACTCCCATGAAGCAGAACTGACCGAGCCTGAGCCACTTCAACAGCGTTCTGGACCCCAGATGTGAGGAAAGCCCATGAGGTATTTGAGAACCGCAGTAGTGCTATTCGCGAGAAGCTGAAACTGCAAAATGCCACTAATCTGAAGTTTGCCCATTGCTGACGCCAACCTTCAAACCATAGTGCAGGAGTCCCCAGACGTCCTCTCTTGTCCCCACGACTGAGGCCCAGGAACAACAGGATCTGCCATACTAAAACTGGTACAGAAGCCAGCTGGAACCAATTTCATCAGACCTAAGGTACTGTAAACTAAGGGGTACTTAACTCTTGTTGTGTAGCCTTTCTAGCTCTCAGTTGAGACATGCCTTGGTTGCTTTTTGCAGAGTTGCTTGTGCAAGACTTTTAACTTACCTTCAAGAGGTGCTTCAGCTCCCCTAGACTTTGGTCAAGTGACATTGGCTGCCCTGGCTCCCTGAAAGACTCTTCTAACCTCTGACTTTGTGCTTTAACTATCCCTCAACAAAAGTCACACATTCTATAACTTGTGTAGCTGGGAAAGGGGTAATTTACTTTGCATTGGGGAGTTCAAAAGTACTTACTTGCTTAAGAATATTTGTTAACCATTGTTTTTTCCCAAACCTTTTCCTTTTCACAACAAACTCAGTATTGCTCCTCTAAATGTGCAAGTGAAAAGTCAATGTCCACAGTGTCCTAGTTATTTAAGTCACCTCAAGGTGTAGGAAGTGTCTGTGTGCCATCCCAAATGGGTATCTACTGATTTAGTGAAACTGAGAGTGTATATTTTTTGAGGTATATTTTTGTGTTACATATTTGCTCCCTTTTAAAGAAGGCTTATTCAACTGACTGTTAAATTAATAAATAATTGTTTAATCAAGAAACCTTGGGTGTAAGTGTTTATTTGAATACCTGTCAGTGGAGAATCTCTGTTATTTATCGACTCAGAACTGTTCACGGAACTACACCGTCTACCCTTACCTGCTGCTTGATTAACTTGTTGCCGACCCGGATCTCTCACGACTTGCTCCGCCTACTGAAATGGTACTTATGCTGACCGCACGGTAACCGACTCGGAACTCTTGACCATTAACTTACCTGCTGCCTTTGGCTCTACTGTTTCTACGTTTACAAGAACTGCTAAACGCCCGCACTCCGGTGGGCGCCACGTGCTTGCTGGGACTTGGAGTCATTTTCCGAACAACATTAGGCGTCCTCGTTCCGGCGGGTGTTAGGTGGAAGTGGAACATGCTTGCTGGGACTTGGAGGTATTCCTGGAACAACATTAGGTGTCCTCGTTCCGGCGGGTGCTAGGTGGATCATTGCTTCATGTGAACTCAGACTTTCCACTGGTAACCATCTACCTCAGTTCCTCTTTCATCCTGCTTTTGTCAAGGAGTTCCCCCCCTTCTCACCTGGGTCCGGTGTTTGCCGTTGTCTTCGATCACTGCCTTCTTGCGAACGCTTCTGGTCTTGAACAGCGCTGCTTGAGTTTCGTCTGGTTCCAGGTTGCAATTAGTTCCGGGAGCGCGGAGTCCAGGAATCCGGGAGTCTGGGAAAGGCTAGTAATGCTCGGAATCAGGAAGGGGGGAAAGGGTCAGGAGCGGGTAATAGCACTGGGACAAAGGAAACAATACCGCAAGCTACGAACACACGTCTGAGACTACTCTGCAATAGCATTGAGACGCGCGGAGCCGCGGAAGGCATGGTCTATAAATAGATCACGCCGCGTTCAGCGCATGGAGCGAGCAAGGGCTTCAGCTCTGGACGGCCATGTTGGAAGTAGTACGAATGTAAGCCCCGTTGAGACAAGGACCAGGAGGTCCAAAAGGGGCGTGATCTGAAGTTCATGACAGCTTTTCCCTTCCCTGGTTCTATGGTGCAATGGTAAGACCTTTTGTTCATGTTGTCCTTTCTCGTTTTCTATAAAGCACAGAATTATTGGTTACTCAACCCTTCTACCATTATATCTTGTCATAGGATCGTCCATACTCAAGTCAGGAACAGTGACCTTGTGTTGGGGGGTTGATTCTCTTAACAAGGTACTTATTTGCGATCTTGATGTTTAGCTACTTCTGTGTTAAACTTGGTACTAATCTTGACCTTCCCTTGCAGGTCAGCGGTATCCTGTGACGTCCATCCATCTTTGGGTCAATTAACTCCTCAGGCGATTGTTTTCACATCCCTGGGGGGTGCATTGGCAGAAAGAACTCGTCGGCTACACGACGAGTTCAACTGCTGGAACAGAGCTCCCACCAGGGAATCTGCAGAGCTCTGACACCCCTTTTAGACAGTTCTTATCAACATCAAGGCCTTTGGGCTGCGGGTTCCTGACCCAGAGGGCCTGATAGGTTTGCTGCGAAAAATAGCAAACACACATAAATGTTCTGCTTTATGGATTTTCAGGGTGTTAGACTTCCACCCCTGGATCTCCCTCTGCCGGGCTCGGACCCTCTATGACAAGAGAGGCAGTGTACTTCTCCTGTCTTGCAGCGTGTCTTGGTTTCTCCCTCGGTCGGGCTCGGATTCCAAACAACCAGTGGGACAGTGTACTTCTGTCTCCTCCTTGACTTCTCAATGTCTTTCAATTAGTTTGCTGTGAACCTCTCTTCCTTAGGTTCACCTGGTCACAGTGTTAATGGCTCACTCCCCGTTCCCCTTTTATTCTGGGCACAGACCCTTCTTAATTTCCAATGTCCTTTTAAACAGTTCCGGTGGACATCCCTTGGCCACATTGCCCTTGTCAACACCCTGTTTCTCGGGACCGTTAGAATTTGCCCCTTTCTCATTAGCACCCCTCTTCTGGGTTCCCTCTTGCCGGTTTCACATTTACTTTCAATGTTCACGGGATTCACTTCCCTTACTTTCACCATGCAGGATTCACTTCCCTTACTTTCTTGTGTTTGTAGCTCAAAGTCTTTCGATTGTATGAGGATTTTGCTAGACCTTCAGTATGACCACTTAGACCTCTTCTTGTGGCTCTCCTACGGCCTTCGGTTTTCTGTAGTTTCACTCACTCAAATGGGCAGTGATACCCACGTGGTGTTGATTCCCTCTGCAGCTGGTCTCCCGTCAAAGCTTTCACAGTTCCTTGAACTCAGTTCAACTTGCCACTTTGCGGTTATCATTCACCACATCCCAGCTTATCGTCTCTCCCCTCGACTCACTGGCTGTGATGAACCGCTTGGCTTTCTTTGTAACTGGAGTCAAGGCCAGTACCACGGTAGCAGGAGTCTCCCTTGCTCCCGCCTATCAGCGTCGACACGCTTCGTGTACCGTTGACATCTGCTGCAAGACAATTGGGCTATTGTTTGAGGTTTTAGGCTCTTTTCTTCAAAGGTTCTATGAGCCAGGGACGAAAAGGGCAAGGTCGCTTCTCTCCTCGCCATCCTCTCATTTCCCGCCGTCTTTCTCCTTCTCTTGAACTGCCGCGCCTGTTAGCCGTCTCGTTGTGCTATCTGCCATGCTCGCCTTTCTCGCTTTGCTCATACTGGTCCCTCACGCTCCACCTTTTATCCTATGGGGAAAGGAAAGGGCCGTCAGGTGTGCGTGTCTCAAGTCCATTACCTGACCTTGCCTGACTCCCGTGTCGGGACATGGCAGGTAAACACTCTTATTGTCAAAAGACAAACAGGGAAATTTGTGGGGTCTGTAGTGTTTTGTCTGAACAGGTTTCAGAATAGAATAACCAGAGGGTCGAAGAGAAGAGTGATCAGGAGTATTCGAATAGGAGCTAGGAAAAGCAGGATTCTAGGAGTTGTGGTTCTTAAGAAGTTTACCCGACGAGAATGGGTTGTTGCCTTTACCTTTTGAGTGGAAGAGATGATGAGCGAGAATAGCTTAGAAAACTTAATTTCCCTCACCATCCTCTCTGTGATGGTACTGCGTCTCACCTGGGGTATTCCCTTGGGCATAACCCTGGGTTCCCCTACCCAGGTGATCCTGCCCCACTGGTCCACCCCCAGGAACTGGAACCAACAGCGATGGCCGTGTCCTGCCACCTGAATAAGGGATTCTTGGGGTTTGTTGGGGAGAATAGCCTCAGATTTCTCACACTACACATAGTCCCTTGCCCCTTTTCCATGGAAGCCATTGCAGCAGCGGGGAAGTGCATGAACACACAGTGTTCCAGGCGCCGTCGAGGGATGAAGCAGCTGGAGGCAAGTGGGGTTAGGGTGGGGGTCGATGTGGAAATTGGGGGGTGGTGAGACGGGGACACAATAGTACTTACCTGTTGCCTGGCAGGGGAGATGACGGCCTCCTGCTTCTGAGGAGTCTCGTAATGAGAGCTTTATTATTGGGCAGAGCCTGCGTTCCAAGCTTCCTTATTGGCTGGGGGGCCTCCTGACCCTCCAAAAGGGATGCTAAAAATTCCTTGTAAACACCAATTTAATCTCAAATCCAGTTTTAAACTATTGTACATTTTGACCTTTATTTGCACCTTGACGTACTGTTAAATTGCTGCACATCAGCACATTCCATTTGTAAAATTCAATTTACTACTGTATCAATTTGAGTTTCAGTCATGTTGCCACCACCTAAAGGACAATATGTTCCGTCGAAGGTATGGCTGTTGCTCACCATTTCATTTGATAAGCAAATGCTGCTCATTGCCACAAATGGAGGGGAACCCCTCTGCTCTAGGGTTTCACTAGAATAAAAAAATGGCCAAAATGTGAAAGCAAAGGGGAGGAAATATCCATATGAGTTATAGTGCTTTACCATATATGAACTGCCGTCAAAGCTTTCACAGTTCCTTGAACTCAGTTCAACTTGCCACTTTGCGGTTATCATTCACCACATCCCAGCTTATCGTCTCTCCCCTCGACTCACTGGCTGTGATGAACCGCTTGGCTTTCTTTGTAACTGGAGTCAAGGCCAGTACCACGGTAGCAGGAGTCTCCCTTGCTCCCGCCTATCAGCGTCGACACGCTTCGTGTACCGTTGACATCTGCTGCAAGACAATTGGGCTATTGTTTGAGGTTTTAGGCTCTTTTCTTCAAAGGTTCTATGAGCCAGGGACGAAAAGGGCAAGGTCGCTTCTCTCCTCGCCATCCTCTCATTTCCCGCCGTCTTTCTCCTTCTCTTGAACTGCCGCGCCTGTTAGCCGTCTCGTTGTGCTATCTGCCGTGCTCGCCTTTCTCGCTTTGCTCATACTGGTCCCTCACGCTCCACCTTTTATCCTATGGGGAAAGGAAAGGGCCGTCAGATGTGCGTGTCTCAAGTCCATTACCTGACCTTGCCTGACTCCCGTGTCGGGACATGGCAGGTAAACACTCTTATTGTCAAAAGACAAACAGGGAAATTTGTGGGGTCTGTAGTGTTTTGTCTGAACAGGTTTCAGAATAGAATAACCAGAGGGTCGAAGAGAAGAGTGATCAGGAGTATTCGAATAGGAGCTAGGAAAAGCAGGATTCTAGGAGTTGTGGTTCTTAAGAAGTTTACCCGACGAGAATGGGTTGTTGCCTTTACCTTTTGAGTGGAAGAGATGATGAGCGAGAATAGCTTAGAAAACTTAATTTCCCTCACCATCCTCTCTGTGATGGTACTGCGTCTCACCTGGGGTATTCCCTTGGGCATAACCCTGGGTTCCCCTACCCAGGTGATCCTGCCCCACTGGTCCACCCCCAGGAACTGGAACCAACAGCGATGGCCGTGTCCTGCCACCTGAATAAGGGATTCTTGGGGTTTGTTGGGGAGAATAGCCTCAGATTTCTCACACTACACATAGTCCCTTGCCCCTTTTCCATGGAAGCCATTGCAGCAGCGGGGAAGTGCATGAACACACAGTGTTCCAGGCGCCGTCGAGGGATGAAGCAGCTGGAGGCAAGTGGGGTTAGGGTGGGGGTCGATGTGGAAATTGGGGGGTGGTGAGACGGGGACACAATAGTACTTACCTGTTGCCTGGCAGGGGAGATGACGGCCTCCTGCTTCTGAGGAGTCTCGTAAGGAGAGCTTTATAATTGGGCAGAGCCTGCGTTCCAAGCTTCCTTATTGGCTGGGGGCCTCCTGACCCTCCAAAAGGGATGCTAAAAATTCCTTGTAAACACCAATTTAATCTCAAATCCAGTTTTAAACTATTGTACATTTTGACCTTTATTTGCACCTTGACGTACTGTTAAATTGCTGCACATCAGCACATTCCATTTGTAAAATTCAATTTACTACTGTAACAATTTGAGTTTCAGTCATTTTGCCACCACCTAAAGGACAATATGTTCCGTCGAAGGTATGGCTGTTGCTCACCATTTCATTTGATAAGCAAATGCTGCTCATTGCCACAAATGGAGGGGGACCCCTCTGCTCTAGGGTTTCACTAGAATAAAAAAATGGCCAAAATGTGAAAGCAAAGGGGAGGAAATATCCATATGAGTTATAGTGCTTTACCATATATGAACTGGGAGGTAAGGGACCCCCCCCCCGCAACGGCTTCCTTAAGGACTAACTAAGCCAGGGAGTGAGGTTGAAAAAAGACTTCCCCCCTCCCTCCCTCCAAAAAAATCAGTCCAAACTGACAGAAACCGTCTGCAGATGTGCTGGGGTTCCCATTGGAAGGGATATGAAAGCTCCAACAAAAAAACCTTCTCTAACAAAAACCTATTGGCTACTGCTTTGATATTAATTGCCCCTAAGTTTGTAAACAAGACGAGTGAAGTTCATATTTTGAGACACCCATAAATGAATTGTTCAGTATGCAAGGCACATATTTTCTGTGCTCTTTGTTTAAACATGTTTTTCCTCAAAAGTGCTATAATTGTAAATTGATTTAAATAATTGATTGTAATGTGTCTTTGAGCCACTAAGGTTCTAGTTTCAGATATATCATTCTGGAGATAGGCTTTCTGTCTCTGGACTACATTTCATTTTTAGGTTATGGCTTCTAGACACCCAAGGCCAGATTCGCAGAAAGTAACGCCCATTAAAAGAGTGCAGAGGCTTTACTCGTTTCATTCGCATTACTTTTAGAAATGCGCAGATAACCTTATTCTTTAAGGTGACCTGCACATTTCTTGGTGGCTGTGTGGGGGTGCAAAAGATTTGCTGGCCATCCCATTTGCATACATTACACCTGACACTAATGTATGGTTGACAGGCTCCCATGTGAAAGGTCCCGTAAATTGTAAGAAAGAAAAGCATTTTTGTCCCTGTTTGAGGGATGGAAAAGCAAATGTGACGGCCATGGTTTAAAGCACGGCTGTCCCCCTTCAAGACAAATGCATGTAGGGTCAGAACTGACCCTGCCATGATTTGCGCATTCCGTTGCTGTCAGGGAATTTCCCTAATTTCTGTGCATTTCAAAGCACATGCCATTTGTGAATTTGGGATACACATTGAAATGGGCTCAAACACCCCATATCTGCGTAAAGGGGGTGGTAAAGGGCATCCAACTATTTGCATATTCAGCATATTCAGAAGCCCTTGTGCATCTCATTAATCGCGCCCAAAAATGTTTTGTGAATCTGGCCCCCAGTGTATCCAAAACCTAATTTGAGGAGTAATAAAGGGGGATGATAGCATTCTCCTATGGATACATCTGTGCCAGTGATTTGGTCATGTCCCACCCGTTTCATACTCATGCCACTTAGGCATTGGTTGCACAAATCACAACAGGACATGGGCAGCATCTGCCATTGGCTCTTGTATGCGGTCTTTCAGACAAGTGCATTCATGGAGACAGGTTTAGGTTGCTGTAAATCAGCTTGTATTTAAAAAGCTATCATGTTTATCTTGATTCATGTCTCTAACTATGGAACTTTGGAAATGTTAGAAGTTGACAGCTGGGGATGTAGATGCTCTGAGACTTAACGCATCTGTTATTTTATTGCTTATGGGCATTGACACTGCATGACTCCTGATCTGTTCGTGTTCAGTGAAAAGGAAACATCCTTACAGAGTTAGACAGGGTCTGCTTTGTGTTAGTTCAAAGTGCTGAATCTCTAAAATAATAACAATGACTAAATCCCAGTAGAAATTGATATTGTTATAATTACTGTATTTTTCATAAATCTGTTGTCAGCTGATTCAACATTCTGAAATATAACATATTGAGTTCTGCGAGGCCCCCCTATTTCAGTGATTGGGAAAAATACATTTGGGTCTAGCCAAACTCAATCAAGTTGAGTGTTAGAACATTAAGGTTTATATTTCAGGATACATAGGAGTGGTGTAATGGTACGATATGAAATGATATGAACAAGGGGGGAAGGGGAGAAGTGCCAGGGGGAGTGCAGTTAACTTACAAGTGCAGCCAGCGGGTGGCTCATAAGTGCAGAAAGAAGGTACTGTAGGGTTGCAGATACAGACCCTTGGGGAGCCCGGAAGCAATGCGAGGGACACTGGACATGCAGGAGCCTGGGCCCGAGTTCAGAGGGTGGCCAGTGCATGGAGCAGTGTGTGCGTGGAGCAGTGAGGTGCATCAGCAGGGGCGAGGAAGAGAGAAGGCAGAAGCAAAAGAGAAGGCCTTGAGTTGCTTCCGGATCCGGAGGTGGTTCTGCTCAAGTTTGAGAAAGGCAAGTTTGAGAGAGGCAGGGAGGTTGTTCCAGAGGGATGCCCCAGCCAAGGAGATAGATCTGCCCCCAACTCTCTGCTTGGAGACGCGTCTGACCCTCAGAGAGTTGGAGGTGGATGAGCAGAGAGCTCGAGAAGGAAGATGTTTTGGAAGAGAAAGTTGGACGTAGAGTGGTCCCAGGCCCCAGAAAGCCTTGTGGACAATGCAGAAGGTGTTGAAGTTGATTCTTGCAGCCACTGGGAGCCAGTGAAGAGATTTCAGAGCTGGAGAGATACGATCCCTGAGCTTGAGGCCAAGGACAAATCTCGCAGTCCTGTTCTCGATAAGTTGTAAAGGTCCAAGAGCTGAGGCAGGAAGATTTAGAAAGAGGCTGTTGCAATAGTCCAGCCTAGACAGGACCAGAGCTCTGGAGACGGTGAGCTTCTGGGGAAAAGTGAGAAAATGAAGAATAATTTTGAGGAGGTGCAGCTGATAGTTTGACTTCTTAGAGACGTCAGAGATGTGAGGAGAGAAGGAGAGGGTGGAGTCAAAGATGACACCAAAGTTCCTAGCCTCACAGGAAGGATCAGGAAGAGGACCTGGAGTGGGCGGCGAAAGAGAGAGGAAAAGAGGGAGCAGGTGTCCCAATGAGGAGGATCTCAGTCTTACTGGCATTAAGGCAGAGATCATTGGTGGCACACCATTCCTGAATTGCAGCCAGACAGTCTGGTATGAGAGAAGAAGCAGAGGTGGCTAAGGGGAGCCTGAAAGAGAGCTGAGTTTCAACCGCATAAGATTGAAAATTGGAGCAGAAAGTTGTGATGCGGTAGGCAAGAGGTGCCAGGTAGTGGTTGAAGAGCCAGGGAGAGAGGTTAGACCCATGGGGAACGAGAAAAATAGAGAGAGAGATGGAAGAGAGGAAAGACTCCAGTTGGACCTGAGAGGATCGGTCGGTGAGAAAGGAGGTCAACCAGGCCATGGTATGATCAGTAATACCAAGATGTTTATCTTTAAAAAATATACATTGACATGTATATTCTGGAAAATTGAAAATAGATAAAAAAGAAAACACCCGGAACTCTCCCATGCAAGATCTGATTCATGCCACTCAGAGCTTGCATTGTAAATCAAGTGCACACAGAAAGTGAGATCTCCAGCATTGGATCTTTCATAGTTTCACATGCTGTGAATATTACCCGGTGTCAGGCTGGGAATCCTCGGTTACCTTGTGTTTTCCTTGTTTAAAGCAAAGAAAACGTTTAGTTTTGTAGGTTGTCACCCTCTTTATGGGTGCTTTTGGTCCCAACCAATGGGACCTCGAATAGCTAGTCTACTGGACCATCCTCCTCTTCCTCTCTTCAGATTCTAACCGTGGGTCAAGCTGATGGGAGTTCTTGCATTTTCCCCACAGGAAAATCTACTGTACTCTTCAATCTTCATCTTCTTTGAAAATCCAATGAATACTTCAATCGTGTCATCCAGCCTTTGTAGATAAGTGGGATGGAAGGAAAAAGAATAGCCTTGTTTAAGGCCTCTGCCACCTGTGGCCTTAAGAATGTGTTCGAGGGGGGACAGACACACAGATTGTATCTACTGTCTGTATCCCCATCATACGGTAGAACACTGCGGAATTTGTAATGGTTTCAGTTCAAAACCCCTAAAGGACAGGAATCGTTGTTTAGTGTGTGTGTTGAATGAAGAGAACTTTCCAGAGTATCCCTCTGACATTAAGTCTACCAGAAGTATGCCCATCCCCAAGGAGAAAAGACCACGCTCTAAAGAGAGAGCTAAGTCGGAAGAGAGACCGTCTAAGAAGCATAGGCTGTTACGAAGTGACTCGCATACCTTCTTATGGTTGACTTGCCAGGTTTATTAACAGCTTCACAAGTATCTTTACTGGCAGTCATTTAAGTTACATAAAGGACATTAACACTGGCAGCCCATCACCCAGGCAGGGGGTTCACCAACTGACCAGGGCTGGAACCTTCACTCACACATTCCAAAACTCAGACATCAACACTTCGCATGACATCACAACATTCCTGCTCACCCAGGCAAGACATATACAACACATCTCCCCCCTTTACATTAACACATTGCATACACTAGGCACTGCACACAACACATCCCCCCTGCTTGCAACTATTCACAACATGCAAAACGCCACGGGACACACCTCCACTCATACCAACACACCCCATCCACACAGACTCGTAAGACCAGGGCAGGCACACCGCATGTGCACAACGCTCTGACACTCCGCTTACTCCCAGTGTACTGGCCAGGCACACCGGGACCAACAACAAAATACTAGCACACTCTGGACCCTGAAAGGTGTGGCGAGTCTTAAATGGGCACGCAGTGCAGCCAGAAACAACCGCCTGCGCGCAATGAAAGAAAAACATTAGTGGTACACGACCACAAGATAGAGGCACATGTGTGACCTTTCATGCCCATCACCAATAGACATGCTCCTGCAAACACCGGGGGCGCTACCACCCGCACACATACCTCTTTACCCATGTGTGACTGTAATAACGGTCACACCCCAACCAACTGGGGGCGCTACCACCCAGCACAATAGCTATAACTCAAGCAGGACTGTACTCAAAGTCGCACCTTGTCTGGATGGAGTTACTACCACTCAGAATGACCCTGCATGACTATATCCCAGTCACGCCCTCACTGTAATGGTGGCGCTACCACCATGCACAAATATACGTGGCCTCACCATGCATCTGAATTATTGCAGACACTCCCACACAGAAGTGGTGGCGCTACCACCACAATCCAACGTATACCGTTAACCCATGTACGCCCCTACCACAGACGCACCCATACCATACTTAAAATAATGCTGAAATCATAACCCATCTCAGCATATGGTAGGTCAAACATGTCGGCTAGGCACATTCACCATCAGCCAAAGCATACTCCTATCATGTCAGCCAGGCACACTCACCATCAGGCCAACAATTCTCCTAACATGTATATAAGCACCATCCACAACCAGGATTGAAAGCACTCATAACCACTCCCATCCATACCCAACCCAACCCAACCATTCATCAAATAGCACAATATGCATTGTTCCTTACATTTGAAATGATAAGTTTCTTAAACGCCATATATCTTTTCATGAAGCTTAAACAATATAACCTCCAAAACATTAGATGCGACAAATCCATCCCAAAACCAAAGCTAAAAGTCCATGTCGTTTCTGCAGGACCTAAAAGCTGCAAATCCTCAACTAGTTATAGCTAGATTTCTCTCATGCCTAGCTCACCCAACATCAAACAAGCATCGTTGGTGCTCATGTTTAAAATACTATTAGTCCATGCCAAACTCCTGTGGGCGTAAGCTGAAAATCCTCACAAATGTTAGCACTACAATACATTAGCATCTTCACTCACCACGCACTCTTAGAAATAGTACATGGCTAAAAGTCCATGGGTGGAATTCACACCCCTAAGAACCTGCAAATCCTCAGAATAGTTGTAGACAAGCTAATGTACATTAAACATCACCCGACGGCATACCCCGTCATTCACCAGAATCACAGTTAGCACATCCAAACAGTTACCATACCCATTCCCTGAGATACCCCGCCTTAGCGCATCCCAACCTGCATTATACCAAAACTATCTTTACGATCACAAATTGAAGATCAACACAGCAAAAAGGATATATCCACATTGTCTCTGCTTCACACAACCGGATACTTGCGGTAAGTCAATCCATTGCAGACTGTATATGAAGAGCAGTATGCGTTTCGCATTCCGCTTGCCACACCATTCCAGCTTTCACACGCTTTGATTCCGATTGCAAACGGCCTCACTTTACACGGCTCACATTGTTCACTGGATCCTCATTGCAGATGTGCTGCGGCACATATTCTAGTTTCCTAGCGCTCCTCCAGGCATAACATCCACAGAGCTCTGCTTCCCTTCGCCAGACATTGCAGAATCCTCATTAACTAATATGCCGTACCTCCGTCGCACCGATGAGCCGACACAGCAAGCTTTGTCACATCGGCTCCTTCCCACTTTTAGTTCGGAGCTTCCTGGGCACGTATGGACACGCTTTCGGGTCCTTTGCTCTAAAGCTTCCCTTTGTTGTCTTGTGATGCATGCCTTGTATCACGCACGAACAGCCCAAACGGCACGTCTTAGAATTCCTGGGCGCTCCGCCCGTCCACCAACTCCCTCACAGGCACACTGACGTCACCATTGTAGCAGCTGACAGCATGGAGCAAAGGTCTCCGGTGGACTAACCGTCACCCTTAACATCTCGGGGCTAATCTAATGTTACGGTACACATTTCAGCCATCTGTTACTCAGCGTACCTTGCCAATTTCACACTTCCCATGCTCCATATCCGGCACTGCCTAACCGGGATGCCAACAGATGTGATAAACTGACGCTTTGCTGATCAGTCCTTAAAGCACTGTTATGTGAGCGGGCAAAGCTCAAAACCATCTGTGCGGCACTGTTTCCCTCTGCTTCATCTCCCCTTCAGGCTAAAAGGGTCGCTTCATCCATCACCTTAAGACCTGCATCCAATCTTTGGTACCAGACCCAGCTCTGCCTCCAAGCTATTAGTTACTGAAGGTCCCTCCTTATATGGATCCAGCCTTATGCGGGCTCTCTTCCTCCCCCCTGACCTATGCCCTGGGTGATGGGCCTTACTTATCTTGTTATGGGGGCAGTGTCGTCCTCTTCCTTCTTTCTGCACCCACCGCAGCAGGTTGCCCAGCATCAGCACGCAGGTTCCTTGTCAGAAAGACCGACTAGTCGCCATTGTTACGAAGTGACTCGCATACCTTCTTATGGTCGACTTGCCAGGTTTATTAACAGCTTCACAAGTATCTTTACAAGCAGTCATTTAAGCTACATAAAGGACATTGAAGGACATTAACACTGGCAGCCCATCACCCAGGTAGGGGGTTCACCAACTGACCAGGGCTGGAACCTTCACTCACACATTCCAACACTCAGACATCAACACTCTGCATGACATCACAACATTCTTGCTCACCCAGGCAAGACATATACAACATAGGCGCCACGATACCACAGGTACGAGCATTCGATGGGGCAAAAGGTCTCGACGTTATGGGAAAAGAGGCCTATGATGCCCTCAACATCTTTTATCATCAAGAAAACGGGCCGCCAGCCCGTCATGAAACAAGTCGGCCAAGGACAAGACAAAGAAGCGGTCGTCTACGTCGCCTTCTCCCAGCAGGCACCATAAATCTGCGACAAGATCCTCGACCATG
This sequence comes from Ambystoma mexicanum, assembly GCF_040938575.1. Lineage (NCBI taxonomy): Eukaryota > Metazoa > Chordata > Amphibia > Caudata > Ambystomatidae > Ambystoma > Ambystoma mexicanum. The sequence continues at coordinate 1,339,788,653 of NC_090921.1, read as the reverse complement.
GCGCTTGCCTCCCATCACTGGGGAAGCATATGCCTAAAACCCTGTCTACGACAGCTACATCGTCCATATCTTCGTTGATGGCAGCTACATCGTCCATATCTTCGTCGACGGCAGCATTACCAGGGGCACAGATGTCCTCTAACACCACAGGACATATCAAATCCCAGTTGACGGTATTGTCAACTCTGCAATCCTCATCGACGGTGCCCATACCCTCGTCAACGGGGCATAAACCCTTGTCAGGTCATACACCGATGCCTACTGGCCGGCACTCCTCAAGCATACCAAAGTCTGCCACTGTGTCCACAGAGAGGAAAATCCTGTCGACAACGGATATAAGGCCTCCGCAAAAAAGTGGGTCGTCGTCGGCCTCGTTGATGATAAAACACAAAAAAATCCTAGGGAACGGGGCTATTGCCCCACAAACTGCAGATAAGGCCCCCGAGAAGACTGCACCTACGGCCCTCATGGAAAAAACAGTCCTCACTGAAGACACCAGGCAGAAGAATGCCCCAATACTAGAGGTGGCCCAGGGGCAGGTTGGGCCTTCACCAGTCTCACCCATTACCTACTACAAAGTCATCCCAGAGGACATACTACAACATGAATTTGATACTGATTTTGAAGCTCAGCACAAACAGGAGGCCTTAGCATCTCCTGGAAGGCCTACCTCTCCAGGGAGAGGCATCGCTCTCGCTAAACGATCAGAACAGCAAATACAGCAGCAAGACCTGGAGTCAGTACTCCACCCTACACCAGGACCAAGTCACTTTGGCGCACATCAGATGGAAATGTGAGCCCTGCTAACAAACCCACAGGCTCTGTTGTCTTTGCAAGCAATGTCCTCTTTACAAAGGATCATTAAGCAGCCGGATGCCTCTTTAACAAAGCCATTGCTGCCAAAGTTGCAACCACCTAACCCGGCCCCTCAGCCACAGCGCTCAAGGTCCATTGCCCGATCTACAACACAGTCTTCCTGTGGCCCATCATGATCCAGATCACACTCAGCACCAAGACTGCTCCCGGGTTCAAGGGGTAGGAGTAGATCGCCCAGACCGCTTGGGTCTCCTAGACCTCGACAACAAAGGCTCTTGCCTCCTCTACGACGCACACAGGAAGAGGGTGAGCTTACAGATACTGATGGGGACAGCCCCAGGACACCCCGTCAACCTCAACACATTCGCCCCAAATGGAAGATGACTGGTATACAGACTCCCCACCCAAAAACCCACCAAAGGAGGCTCCAAAACCTTCTCTGCCGGATGACATCTTGGCATTCCATAACATGATCATAAGAGTCTAGCAAGAATTTGGCCTCATTGCTTTGGGGGACAAAAAGGAGTGCTTCCTATTCGATCATATGGGTAAAAGAAGGAAGGCAGTAGTCTTCACACTGATCCTTGATCATGTATGGGAGCAAGGCCTAAAGGTTATGAAACATCCTTTTACAGAGCCAGCAGTGAAGGGCCGGTTAGATAGAAAGTGTAACCCTCTGGACTCCACACCAAAGTATCTTACCCCACAACCATCTCCAGAATCCGAGGTGTCTGTGGCTGCAGCCCAAAATGCCAAATAAGACGAGCAGAAATGTGCGGTTCCCCTGAAAACGAGGGCCGCAAACAGGATGCGTTTGGCAAGAAAGTTCTAGCGATAGGAGCTACCACCGTAAAAGCGGCCAATTCCCTGGCCATTATCACCTGATACGATTAGGAGTTGTGGCATAGGCTAGTACTCATACTCTGAACATCTCCCAGTGGACAAGAGGAAGGAAGCCAGAGCAATGAGGCTGAAGAGGTGTCCAACCACGGTATAAACATGTCAGTAGACCTTGCTGAAACGAGGTACAAGCAAATTGGCAATGGGGTGGTTTTAAGACGCTAGGCTTGGCTCAGGTGCACAGGCTTTCGCACGGACATACACAACAAGGTGGTAGACATGGTATTTGAAGGGGATAACCTCTTCAGGCCCAAAATCGATGAGGCCCTCAAGGCTATAAAGGCAGACTCGGACACAGTATGCTCCCTGACACCAGGGGAGGCAGAAAGTACACCAGCGGCTCGTCGTACTACTCACAATGGTATACAAGATCATACCAAGGATATCAAAGGTCGAAAGATTTTAGACAGACACAGCGCCGCAAGCATACTACCAGCTACCACAGGGGGCGACAAGGAAAGCAGCAACAGTGACGGCGACAAGGAAAGCAGCAACAGTAACTATCACCCAAAAATCCCAGTCAAGTGAGGGGGAAAGTCTTGCAGTATGCCCACAACTGGAGACGCATAACATCAGACAAATGGGTTCTAGAAGCGATAACACACAGATATCTTCTAGAGTTCACACAGCTCCCTCCCGAAATCCCCCCAAGTCACCATGTAATGGCCCACAAGAAAGTGTTAATAAAAGAGGTGCAACACATTCTACAAAAAAGGGGCCATAAAAAACATTCCGAAAAGATTAAAAGGAAGGGGATTTTACTTGTTCGAAAATCCGAAGGCAAGTGGCGACCCATTTTGGATCTACGCAAACTAAACAAATGTATAAAAAGACAAAAATGTACCATAGTAACCCTACAACAAGTCATTCAAGCGATTCAACACCACGAATTTCTAGCATCCCTAGACCTCCAGGACACATACTTCCACATCTCAATCCACCCACAACACAGGAAGTACTTACGCTTTGTGGTAAATGGCATCCACTACCAGTTTCGGGTGCTACCATTTGGCCTAAAATCAGCACCTGCACATTAACCAAGTGCCTTGCTCCAATAGCCGCCAGCTTCCGTAGGGAGGTCCACCCTGTCTACCACTATCTGGACGATTGGCTGGTGCGGGTGCACATCATGGCAGAAGCAGACTGCTCCACATCAGACACAGTCCAGCGCCTCCATTTGCCATCAATTACACAAAATCCTCTATTTGGTTAGCAAAAATTAGTATTTCTTGGCACAGAGTCCTCTATGGGGGAGCCAAGAGTACATCCGTCGACAGAAAGAGTGAATGCTCTCATCTCATTAATCCCAACCTTCAGGCCAGATAAATGGGTAACAGTGTGCCACTGCATGCGCCTTCTGGGGACTATGGCATTGTGTATCCTGCAAATCCTGCAATGCATACTCCAGATGAGGCCTCTGCAAGAGTTCCTGGTGGACAAGGTGCAAGTCTCAATCAAACTAGCACAACGGCACCAGTGGTGGGTCAACAAAGCCAACATGACCAAAGGCAAACCGTTCCCAGATCCGCCCTACCACAAAACACTCCATACTGATGCATCCATGCTAGGGTAGGGTGCACACATTAACCAGCTCCATGTCAGGAGTCATCTCTACACATCAACGTCCTGGAGCTCAGGGCAGTGAGATGGGCGCCGAAATCCTTCCTACCAGCACTAAAAGGGTAGTCAGTCAGAGTCCTGATGGACAATACAACTACAATGTACTACCTCAGGAAGTAGGGGCGAACATGGTCGAAGACCCTATTCCAGGAAGCACAACACACCTGGCACTGTGCTATACCCCACGGCATATCCCTGCCAGCGTTCCATCTCCCAGGAGTCCACAATCAGGAAATCAGGTGGTGGACAGCCTAAGCAGGCAGGCATCCCAGAACCATGAGTGGGAACTCGACAGCGGCAACCTGCAACAACTGTTTCAACGGTGGGATCACCCATCTCTAGACCGGTTTACCACCAGTCTCAACAAAAAGTGCGCAAAATATGCCAGCAGAACTCTTCCACAGGGGTCAATGGGGGACGTGTTCTCCTTCCCATGGGACAATCTGTTTGTGTGCGTGCTCCCCTCATTTCCTGTCATACGCTAGGAGGTGCAAATGATCAGGGCACACCCATGCCAGGTAATCCCCATCACCCCAGACTGGCCTCGCCAGACCTGGCACTCAGACCTAATTCAGCTCTCAGCGGATCACCCAATTTCTACACCACAATCACCCGAATATCATCTCACAGGACCACAGAAAGGTTGTGCATCACGATCCACAATCCCTACGACTGAAGGCATGGCTCCTGATTTTAAAGAATTAGGAAATCTAGCAATGCCTCAAGAGTGCAGGGACATTTTGTCAGCAGCCAGAGCCCCTTTAACCAATAAGTGTTATAGCCTCAAGTGGAAAATATTCTGTGCCTGGTTTGCTAAACTGCAAAACATCAACCCACTCCATGTTTGTTAAGAACTGTTACCATACCTTCTTTCCTTGGCCAAGCAGGGTCTGGCGCACATGTCCATACGACTACACATGGCGGGCATCTCCAGGTACATCAGACGGAGTAACAGCAGCCCGCTGTATAGCAACAGAATTGTGAAACATTTTCTTAAAAGTCTTTTCTGAACTTTTATTCTGACAAAAAGGACATCTCCAGAATGGAACTTAAACACAGTTTTAGCATGCCTCATGGCCGCAAAAGATGTTTGAGCCAATGGCCACAGTACCTCTCCTGGAAAATGTAATTCCCGGTGGTCATCACATCAGCCAGGCGAGTGTCAGAAATCCAGGCTCTAGCTGTCAACGAGCCATAGGTTTCAAAGGGATAAGGTGCTGCTTATGACTAATCCACGCTTTATTCAAAAGGTCCCTACATACTTTCATAAAAATACAACAAATGCGTTGCCAGCCTTTTTCCAGACTGCACATGTCCAGCAGAGGTAGCACTACACACACATTGGATTTAAAAAGAGCACTTAAATATTATATTGTCAGAACCAAGCCCTTCAGAAGTTCAACTCATCTCTTCCTAGCTTATGGACCGGCTAATAAAGGGAAAGCCCTTTCAAAGAAGGGTATCTCAAGGTGGATTTTGTCTGTCATTTCCTTCTGCCATGTTTCAGCAGGGAAACTACTGAACGCTCCGCACCATGCTCACTCCACAAGAGCCACGGCGGCCTCAGCAGCCTAGTGGGCGAGCGTATCCATCACAGGCATTTACCAAGCAGCTATATGGTCAGTGCTGCATACTTCTACAAGGCACTACTGCTTGGAGAGGCAGCACACGGCAGACGTTCAGACAGGGAGAGCAGTCCTGCAGCATCTGTTCCAATAAGGTAAGGTTTTGTGTTTTGGTCTATAATGTACGCTTTTTACCTTTGCAAAACATCCAAAGTCTACATTCTGCTACTTAGTCTATTCACAGCATGTGAATCTATGAAAGATCCAATGCTGGAGAAGGAATAAGCTGCTTACCTGTAGCTCTCGTTCTCCAGCATTGGTATCTTTCATAGATTCACATGAGACCTCCGTCCTTAATTATTTTTTATTTGGTATTTATAAAGCGACGAAAGCCACAAAAGACGGTCCATAAAACACGGTACAAAGCTCAGGGGTTCCGACCGAAAGAGAGGCAGTGTCAAGAAGAGGGAACAGAATCATTTATCTAAAAAAGTGGGTTTTTAGTTTTTTCTGAAAGGTTTTCAGGTTGCTGTCTTCTGTGAGTGATGTGGGCAGGAGATTCCAGGATTTGGCTGCTTTTACGGTAAAAGATTTTCCAAAGCCTTTTTCCCGTTTATATCTGGGGCATCTGATCAATCTTTTTCCCACGGATCGCAGAGCCCTGCTTGGCTCATATTGTGGGATGCGGTTTTTGAGATATTGTGGGGCCGTGCCATGATCTTAAAGCGAATTCTGTCGTGCACAGCCAGCCAGTGGAGATTTGTTCTTTGATGTGTTCATATTTAATGAGTTTATTCACAATGCGCACAGCATTATTTTGTGTTAACTGGCATTTGATAATGTTGGTTTCGGAGGCACCCGCCAGCAGGGAATTGCAATAGTCTAACTTGGACAATATGGTGGCACGGGCGATAGTAGCTGCATTCATCTGTGCCACATACGGTCGAATGTTTCTTAGGAGGTGGAGAGAGTAGTTGCAGCTTTTTGTGATTTGATTCATGTGGGCATCCGATGCTAACGAGGCCTCTAAAAGGGAATTCCGAGAGTTTTTACTTTCTCCTGTACCGGGATGCTGTTGGTACCTATTTGATATTCAGGATAATCTGTATTTAGTTTGTTTCAAGAGGCTTGCGAGCCAAAAATCAGAAGCTCTGTTCTGTCCCCATTTATGCAGCCAATGGTTGGACATCTAATTCTCAATGAGGAGGTATGTGGCTGTTAGTGTAGCCGCGTCCTTTGCATAGTCACCCGTGACTTCTACGACCAGTTTCGTATCGTCTGCATAATTCGAAAAAAGAACACGCCCATGTTGCCTAATAGGTCACAAAGGGGTCTAATGTAAAGGTTGAAAAATAGCGGGGACAAACTAGCCCCTTGTGGTACCCTGCACCAGATAGGGGACTTAGGGGAGCTTGCTTCTCTCCAGTGAATGCGAGCTTCCCTGTTTGAGAGAAAAGATAGGAACCAATTGAGTGCTTGAGCAGAACATTGACCTTGTTGTATGAGTGCTTTCTTCAGGATGTCATAGTCCACTAAATCGAAGGCGGCGGATAGATCCAATAGGGTCAGCATACCCAGTTTGCCCTATTCGATAAGTTGTAACACGTGTGACTGCAGATCTAATAGCGTGGTCTCCATACTGTAATTAGGTCTAAATCCTGATTGCTTGAAGTGAAGGATGTTTTCAGTTCCAATGAAAGACTGGTATTGTTTGTATGCTGCTTTATCGAGGAATTTTAGAAGGATGTTGCAGTTTGTGATAGGCCTAAGATACATGGTATCTTTGGGGTCTAGATTGGGCTTTTTTTGAATGGGTGTGATTTCAACAGTTTTAATACCAGTAGGTACTTTTCCATCCCGGAAAGATGCATTAGTAAATCTGGTTAGGAAAGGTGCAAATAGTTCTATGTGAGAGAGAATTATTTTGGAGGGGACAATGTTCTCAGAGCAGGCAGTGAGTTTCATAGGTTGTAGAATATTATCATGTCGCTAGTTTCTAACTTGGTGAACGTGAAGATGTGCTATTTCTCATCTGCTATCTTATATTTTTTCAGACTTGAGATGATATTTTCTGATGTATTTTCCATTCGTATTGTCTGAATTTTAGCTCTGACCTTGATGATTTTCTCGTTCAAGGCGGCTTGGACTTTAATTGTGTCTTTCGTGGTGGGTGTGAATGATATTTAAAGAGCATTAGGTTTCTCAAGGGATTTGATGATCTCAAACCGCCTTCTCGAGCTGTTTGAGGCATTTTCTATTCCTTCATTAAAGAGGTTTCTTTTGGCCTCATTAACCCTATTTTTGTAGTTCTTATCTGCTTGTTTCTAGGCCTCCTGATTGGGCATAGATCGACTTTTGATCCAGTTGGATTCAAGCCTGCGTTTTTCCTTTTTTAGTTCTTTCAATTCTTTGTTAAACCATTTCTAGCGTGGTACGTTTTCACGTAACATTCTGCTTCTCATAGGTGCCACACGGTCCACCAACGTTGAGAAGTGTTCTTAGTATTTTTTAAAGAGATCGGCTGCTGTGTCGTCATCACAGGTGTCCTTCATGATGGTATTTAAACATGTTGTGAGCTCCATGGTGTCTAATTTCTTATAGTTCCTGCAACTGATGGATATGGCTGGGTTTGGATAACATGTGTGTGAGGCAACTGTAGACTCCATTCTATGGAAAGGTGATCAGACCAGATGCAGGGGAGGGTCTGGTCTTCTTGAATGGTTCATTTATTGGTGCAGAGCCAATCAAGAATGTTTTTTTTTATCACTGGTGGGGGTGTTGTTTTTGACTGTCAATTGGATATTGTTGAGGTCCTTTTCCAGTTGGATGACCTCTTTGTCGGTCTTATAATAATAATAATAATAATAAGTTGGCATTTATATAGCGCTACGAACCCTCAGGTAGCTGAGCGCTGCTTATTACCCACGGTGTGTGGTGCTCATTTTTCGAACCTGCGTTAGCAGGCTCTGCATGGATGTCAAAGCGAGCGCTCTACTCGCTGTGCCACTTGACCGGCTATGGTCTTATCTCCTTTCCATCTGTTGAAGTGCCCGAGAAGGAGTGTGGCCCTATTAGTGCCTTCCAGGGTACTTAAAATGTGTATTAATTCAGCGTTGAAATTATGCATGGGGTTAGGTGGTCTATAGAGAAGGACAATGTCGATGCAGCTGTTGGGGTTAGGGTTCCATTTAGCCAGAAGTATCTTGCACTCATAACAGGTGACTGGGACAGAGAACAGGCCTAGCTTTGTTCTAGTGATTATGGCTACTCCCTCAACCCCCATTTCCCGATTCTCGATCCTTGCAGAGAATAGAGTATTCAGAGGGAACTGCTATGTTAATGGCTGGTCCGCTAACATTGTGTAACCAGGTTTCGGTCAAACTCAGTATGTCGAGCTCTTTTTCAAGAATCATGTCGTGGATGTTAATTGCGTGGTTATTTAACGACCTTGGGAGAGCCATTTTTGTGCTGGGTATTATTGTTTTAATTACTGGTGGCTCGGAATTGTTTTGAATGACAGGTATGGGCTTTGGTTCAGAGGTATTTTCTGTATGGCGTTACCTTTGGAGAGCAGCATGAGAGATAAGTGTAGTGTGGGCTCTTCAAGTATAGTTTGAGGGTTTATCTGTATTGCGGCGGTCGGGTGTACGGTTGTAATGTCCTGGTCCAATTTTGAATTTTTTAAGTGCGGTCCGGTTATCTCAGAGGGCAGCTAAAGATAGAAATTCTCCTTTTAGGAAGCCCATAATGAATCGAAATGAGCAGGGACCAGCAGCTTATAGGAAAAAGCAAGGAAAGGAAAATAGAGGTTACCTCTAAGGGCCAGGGGAACAGGCGGCTGAGAACGCCGAAGACCGGCTAGGCTCTGAAGTGCCGGTGCTGAAGCGCCTGATCTCTCTAGATGAGCCTAGCAAGGTCTCTGGGAACTGTAGTTCCTTGAGCAGAGTTTCCTCTACAATTGATGTAAAGTGGTCAAAAGCGAGAGATTTCTCTCGTTATCACAGAGCCAGAATGTGGCAGAAGCAATTCCAGTAACACGTAATGTACAACCCACTAATTAAAGTCTACTAACTTGATGTTTAAAGTACACAGATTTCGACAACACGGCTGCTTTACAAATTCACATCTTGTGTGTGCACTGAGCATTACAGTCCTAATAAATGCCAATGCACGTTTTTTTTCAAATCTACTGCTCTAAGATTGCCAAACAGAGCGAAGAACACAGCGAAATGCTGAACAAATCGTAGCGACACGTTACCTAGGAGATGATACAACAAACCCTTTGCTCCCTCCTTATCGTCCCCGATAAGTTAAAAACCCTCAATTCTCACTGATCTATCCAGCATCACGGGTCAGAATTTGAAGGGAGGAAAGGAGGGGGATCTAGTTGACTAGCTACTCAAGGTCACATTGGTTGGAACCAAAGCACTCATAAAGAGGATGACAGCCTACAAAACAGAAAGTTTTCTTTGCTTTAAGGGAAACACAAGGTAACTGCGGATTCATAGCCTGACGCTGGGGAATATTCACACCATTTGAATCTATGAAAGATACAAATGCTGGAGGCCAGGTGTTACAGGTAAGCAACTAACTCCTTCTACATCACATTAAAAAAAGAATTCATTCTTTACACAGTGAGCTTGCTTCCAAGATGTATGTGCGCTCAGGGAAACAAATATTTTTGGAACGTTATGCAGCTCACAATTGGTTGACTTAAAAGCAATCTACTTTAGAATTAGCCAGCTGACGTTTTTATGTTTGTATTTTTATGTTATTAGTTATTAAGTTAGACTAAACTTCTAATTGGTAACGGGGCTGGGCAGTAAGGTTTAGACTAAGAAGGGCAGTAGATTTGTCTACAGTACCAATCACAGATGATCCACAGGGATAAGTATAAAAAATATACTTCTTTATTATAAAAAGACAGTTGCATTAAGTTCCGTAAACTCCAAGGTAAGTAAAAACAAACTGATAAATACAAAGTGCAACATAGGTGCGCAATTGGGAAGCCTACCCCACTCAAGATCAAGACAGTTATACACACAATAGAATGTTATATAGGCTGAAGTGGGTGGGGGAGAGCAGGTAGGCTATGTCACAAGCCTTATAATTGTGTAAATCACACCATCACACTTCAGAGCTATCTTAAGAATTCCAACCTTATCCTAGGAACCATTGTCAATCAATTGTCTCATGTACGTGACCCGTTTTTGGTACATAAAGGAAGTTCAAATGTTTTACCAAAGATCTCCCATAGGGTTTCACACGCGAAGTACAGTAGTCAAGCACCATTGTAGGGTCTGTGTTCGTGACATGATGCATGTTTTCCTTGAAAGAAGAAGGTAGCCTCCTGTTTTAGGAATCCAGAGGCCCCAGATGAGACATCTGGGTAGGGTAGGGTAGCTGCACCATTGAATATGAATGTTCAGGGGGGCAACAAGAGGTATACATCCCAACCCCTGAGCAAGAAGATTAAAGCCTCCAGGTAAGCCTATAGAGTTTGGGATGACTGCTTTGACAATAGTTTGCTGTGATATGGCTGCAGGGGTCCCAAGTGCTGATGTAGGCTACCGTGTCAGATTTGGGTCTGTCGTGACAGCAGTTCCCTTTCCACTTTGGACCTTACGGTTCAGGATAGAAATAGGAGCTGGACTGTAGATTTCCTCCAATGAATAGACCTCCGCTTTGTCACCCTTTGACAAGGAAAGGCTATGATAATATGGCATTCAGGAGATGCCGTCTTGTTGACCCATCAGGGGTCTGCAGGCATTGGTGAAGGAGGATAAATGACTTTGGCTCCAGCTAGACCCCTCTTCCTGCTAGAGAGGAGCAAAGACACAGAGTCTGAGTCCCTCGACGAGGTTGCACAGCAAGTCGCACGTCACAGGAGGCTGCATGATGTCCAGGCATAGAGGAGACCCCACTCCAAATGATGCAGATCATTTACAGCCCAAGGCATCCACCAGTTCCGGGAGGGAGCGCACAAGGTGCTAGATGATTAACTGGTTGAGTCCACCAGTTAAAGGAAAGGAAACCCCTTGGAATGTCACCAGTGGTTGAAAGAGGACAGAGCATCTTCACATTACCGGAAGTTGGTATTCCCAGCAGCAGCTTCCAGCATCCCTCTGTCCTTCGGATTTCTGTTCCCAATGGTTGACTTGGCAAATGACTCTATAGCCCCTCCTGATATTTAGAAACGGATTTGGGAGACCCCTGCTCTCCTATTTGAGGGCACACAACAGCCAAACTGAGTGACTATCTAACCTTGGATAGCCAGTGCAGATCACTTGTGACATGATTTTGGTATGGATGTGTATAGGGGTGTCTGCAATCCCCTACCAAGTCCAAAACCAGTTCCCAGCACTTGTACACACTTTCCAGGCACTGGACAGAGCCAGCGAGAATGCATAGCCATATATGTCCATTTCCCCCCTTGCTTGGGAGGAAGAAGGTCAACAAAGTCTGCGAGACACAAAGATAGGGCTTAATAACAAGTTTAACAATTTTGGAGCACCATGTTGGACAAATGGATATCATGCAATAAAAAAGACTTACAGTTCAGAGGATCACACCTAAAAATGTAATATGCGGGTATCATTGCCACCAACTTGTCTGGACTCTACTGCTGAAGTGAAAATGCACATAAGTTAAAAGTGTAGTGCTACAAAAATAATCAAGAGGGGCGGGGGTCAAGGACCCCCTACACTGGTAGCATAAGGGACTAACCACTGCCATAAAACCGAAATGAGATGTTATTGCGTGAGGCTGAAAAGTACCTCGACAAAAAACAGGCCAAGATCTCACAAACTGTCAGTAGATCTGCTGGGAGTCACATTGAAAGAGGTGGGAAAGATGTAAAAAGAAAACATCTTTCATAACATTGACTTTATTGAATATTCGGATATTCTGATTTTATGTAGCCACATCTCCATGAGCGTGATCATCAGTCTAATTGTTTATTTAGCACTTCATGCTGGATTCCTCCCACTTCTGGGCACTGACATAATCACTGGTGTAACAGGGGCCCCCTCAGCCCCCGCGCTGCGGGGGGCCCCACTAGCACATGTCCTGGGAGGGGGCCCCAATTGGAGAAAAAAAAAGAAAAAAAAGAAATTGTAATATTTTTTTAAAAATTTATTTTTTAAATCACTCTGCCTTCATGAATAAATTATTCTGTAACAAAAATAACGTCTTTATGAAGGCAGAGTGACTACAAAAAAAACGTTCTTTTTGAAGTCGGACGGCTCCACCCACCCCATGACATGGAAGAACCCAGGCAGGAGGCCTCCCTGTCATGGGGTGGGGGAGCCCTATGACTTCAAAAAGAAATCGTTTATTTTTGAAGTCACTCTGCCTTCATAAAGAAATTATTTTCGTTATTTTTCGGTCCTTAACGGAAATACTTTCTTTATGAAGTCAGAGTATTTCGAGTATTTCAAAAAGAAACAATTTCTTTTTGAAGTGAAGTAATAGGGCTACCCTCAACACCATGACGTGTGTGTGTGTGTGTGTGAGTATAGTGTGAAAGGTTGTACACTTAAATGCTTAGGTGGCTGCCTGTGTGAGTGTATGGTGAAAGGGTGCACACTTAAATGTATGGGTGGGTGCCTGGGTGTGTGTGCCTTTATGGTGAAAGGGTGCACACTTAAATGTAAGGATGGCTAGGTGTGCGTGCGTGTATATGATGAATGGTGTGAGTGCTTGTGTTCAGGGGCGCAACAAAACCTACATTTCGGGGGGCTGATCCTTCAAATGTTGGTAGAGGCGCTAACTTCACGGGCGGTGGGGGAGGGGCAAACTTATTTGGGTAGGGGCATCTAGCTTCTTTACGCATTTTAATGAGACTATTCTAGTGAAGCTTCAATGTTACAAGCAGGTAACTCTCCTTTAAGTGTGAAAACACCCACTTATGAACTGCTGTGAGAATGAGTGGGCTCCTGTTCCCTCTCTACCCTTCCAATTCCAATCACTCCCCTGGCATGCAAGTACTAAACCCACACCACGATTTAAATTGCCTAAAAAATGTGGCATTTGAATGCAGGTACTGACAGTGAAATGCTTTACGTTAGTAATTGCTGGTAGCCCTATTCTTCCTTATCCCTGTACTTGTGTATGAGGCAATACTTGTGTATGAGGCACTATGCCTGATATACAAGTACTGGGATGAGGTAGAGGTACATGGAGGTAATGCCTGATTTAGCTACCTGTATCTTCATTACTCCTAATCCCACTCTTCCTCATCCCAGTACTTACCGATGAGGCAAAGAGCCTCAAACGTAAACTTTGGGACAAGGAAGGGGGACGTGAAGGTAAATCTGGGCCAAGGAGCTGATTTTGGAGGTTGGGGTAGGGTGTGGGAGGGAGAGGGGATGTGTGGGGGTGGGATTGTGAGATAAATCATAATGGTTGTCCATGTCCAGGCTAAGCAGGCATGATATGTGGTATTAGTGGCTAGAGAGGCATTTTGGTGCAGCCAGTCTAGTTACTCCTCAGTTTGGTATGACTTTTGTTTAACTGCGCATTTCTGATAAAGCAGTCCTGCTAGCTGTAATTACCTGGCTAGACTGGCATTTGGGTGCTGCCAGTCTAGCCGTTTCTTACTGCGGCATTGTATATTTTTGGGCTTCTGTGATAAAATGATAGGTTATAAGTCTATTATAACCGCCTGTAAACAAGTGTTTCTAGGCACGATAAGGGAGGCAAGATAGAGGGGGGACAAGACAAATGATCTTACTAGGCCTTGTATTCAGATTGTGCAAGTGCGAGAACGAGAAATGCAAGGGGAAAGGGGGGGAGTGCAAGGAGGAAGGGAGGGGAAAACAGGGCAGTAATGCTCTGAGTAAGTGCAGCCAGGGCAGTGCGGCACTGGATAGTGCAAGGTGAACAAGGGACTGTAGGGTTACAGTTACAGCCCCTTGGTGCGTGGTAGGCTGGAGGCAGTGCAAGGGTGACTGATCAAGAAAGAGCATGGACTCAGTGAGACTCTGAGGGTAGCCAAGCAACCAGTTGGTACAGCAGACAGGTAGGTCAGCAGGGGAGGGAGAGAGCGAAAGCAGAGAAGAGGAAAGTTTTGAGCTGCATCTGGAACATCAGGTGGTCCATTTAAGTTTGAGTGGGGCAGGGAGGCCATTCCAAAAGGAAGCATCTGCAGCAATATCTACCCCCCACTCTCTGCATGGAGAAGCGTCTAGCCTTTAGAGAGTTGGAGGTAACTGTGGGAACGGCTCGAGAAAGAAGGTATTTTGGAAGAGAGCGGTGGCTGTAGTGTGGACCTGACCCCAGAAAGACTTGTGGACAATGCAAAGGGACTTGCACTTGATTCTTGCAACCACCGGGAGCCAGTGGAGAGATTTCAGGGTTCGAGAGATATGATCCGTGGGCTTGTGGCCAAGGATAAGTCTCGCAGTTCTGTTCTGGATTAGTTGCAGAGGGCAGGGAGTAGAGGAAGGCAGCTTGAGAAAGAGGCTGTTGCAGTAGTCCAGCCTAGAGAGAAACATAGCTCTGGAGACAGTGAGCTTCTGGGGGAAAGAGAGAAAGGGAAGTGTCCCTTTAAGGAGGAGCAGCTGGTAGGTAGTGGGACTTCTTGATGACGTCCGAGATGCGAGGAGAGAAAGAGAGAGTGGAGTCGAAGATGACACAAAAGGTTTTTTGCCTCTCAGGAATGCGAAGGAAGAGGGCCCAAGGTGGGAGGCGCACCAATCCTGAATCGCAGATAGACAGTCAGGAATGAGCGAGAGATGAGAGGAGACTGAAGGAAAGCTGAGTGCCATCCGCATAACACTGAAAGTTAGAGGAGAAAGTAGAGATCAGGTGGGCCAAAGGTGCCAAGTAGAGGTTGAAAAACCAGGGTGAGAGGATAGAGCCCTGGGGAATGCCAGTAGAGCGAGAGGTGGCAGAGAGAAAGGGACCAAGTTGCACCTGGGAGGGGCAGTCCAAGAGTCTAATACGTGATGCCCAGGTTCTCACATAGTCGATTGATCAGGATGGTGTGGTTGACTGTGTCGAAAGTAGATGAAAGATCAAGGAGGATTAGCACAGAAGGAATGCTGGAATCAAGGTTAGAGAGCAAATCTTCACTAGTGTTCAGGAGAGCAGTTTCCGTGCCTCTGGCAGCTCTGAAGCCAGACTGATTGTCATGGAGACAACCAACAGATTCAGTGTGGAGAGTAAGCTGGGAGATGGCCAGCTTTTTTCCAAGAGTTTGCCCAGGAAAGGGGTGATGGAGATTGGGCGATAGTTTGCAAGACAGGTAGGATCGCCAGATGGCTTCTTGAGGAGTGGGTGCACAAGGTAGTGCTTCAAGGGAGAGGGGAACATACAGAAATCGGCCAAGGCTGGAGCTTGGGTGTCAATATGGACCTTGATGGTTCTGGAGGAGCAGGGGAGCACCTGTTTGGACGACACTTTCATGGGTCGGATGTGTCTAGAAACTTTGTCAGGTCTTGTCAGGGAGAAAGGAGGAGGAGAGGCAGAGGTGGCCAAAGGGGGGGCCGAGAGAGGAAGAGGAAGAGGAGATAGTGGACAGGTTGTCCTTAGTTTTAGCAGAGAAGTGAGAGGCAGAGAGCCATACAGAGGGCCTGTGAGGGAACAGGAGAGGTGGAGACCGCAACAGGATTGACCAGCTCTGTGCAGATTTTAAACAGTCTGACTGTGTTGTTCGAGGCCACAGAGACCCGGGCTTCGATGTGTGCTCTCTTCTTCATGAGTGTTATTGCTTCAACTGGCATTTTTGTACTACCAGTCTAGGTATGTCTAAATGTGGCCTGGCATGCTTTACTGTAATGTTGTTATATGTCTACACTGGTCTACATTGTGCAGCCAGTGGGATATGTTTTCAATGTGGCATGGCATTTTTAATAGCAAAGTATTACTGTTCCTGTGCACTGATGGTGACTTGCATGTATTGGATTGGTGTTACCCTACAAAACAATTGCAAACACTCTGGCTTTTTAGCCATTTTTTCTTAGAAAGTGTGCTGTATATTCATTAAAACAGATATTTACATCTTTCTCCTAGTAGTGTGCAGCATACCCCTTCAGCAGCACGTTCATGCGTGTTGTGCAAGCGTGATAATCTAGACCGGCCCAGAGTGTAGCACTACCCGTGATATGTTGCCGAGTTGGGGGGGGACCCCCAGCATGTGTTAGGGAGAATTCTCATTTCATGGCTAATTTCCCTTACCTAGTGATTCCCTGAGCAGCTTTGCTGGATCTCTGGAGTTGTTTATTTTCCACTTGGTAAGAGTGTGAGCTTTTCACCACTATTACTTGTATTTTGCTATGTGCTTTTACCTGTTTTTGGGATTGTGGGCTCCGGAGTACACCACTCCAGTAGCCCCCTTTTTTGTGTGTGTCACACAGCACCTTCTGTGCAGTGGTACAGGGTTGGCATTTAGACTTCCCACCGACTCCATTTCTGAGGTGACTACTGTCCCCCAGAAAAGGGTAAAGTTACCATTAACTTTACTTAGTCAAAACTAACCACAGATCCAGTACACCCCATCTTACATGGATTGCTGGGAGGGTTAACTCTTAACTCTTTTTATCTGTACCTCCTAGAGCATTGTTTCGCTCTTTTAACATTTGGGCATGGCTGGTGGCAGTGGTATCTACCCTAAATTTCTACCGCGGTTATCTTATATAACCGTGGAAATATTGAAGGCTATCGTGTTAGCCTCAACCTTAAACCCGCTTGACCAAATCCTTTTTCGTTTGGCTCCGGTGCGGTTTATTCGCCATTTCTTTTTGTTAAACTCCTTCTTGTGTTTTACTCTGCGTGGCAAACTAGGTTTGTCTTCTTTGTTCACTGTCTTTTGGCGGGCTTCTACCTAGAAGCCCTCCTCAAGGCGCCTGGGTGTCTAGGTGTGCTGAATGTGAGGGAGGGGTGTAGTCACCCCCTGCATAGGGTATCCTAGGAAACCCAAGTCGCACTTTGTCATGATTGGCCAGGGTGGTTGTCCGGGCTGGACAACCCCCCTGCTGGGTGATTGACAGCCAGGCTGTGTGAATGGGGTTTTTTCGCATAAAAGGCAGGTCTCTTGGGCTAGAAGTCATAGAGTCGCCACTGGAACTACAAGGAACCGAAGAGAAGCGGAGAGAACGACGGCTGCTGCAACTACCCCGTCCCGGTGAAGCCCTGCTGCAGTCCTGAGCTATCTACCCTTCAACAACTAAGAGGAGAGCCAGTCCAGAGTCTTCTTCCCTTGAGCCTGGTGGGGATAACCAGCTCATCTTCCACAGCCAGAGGATCCTCTTCCTTGGTCGAAATCGCTGCACACAGCTGTAGTGGTCCGGATAGCAATTTGAAGAGCCTCTCTTGTTTTTAAGGAGCGCACCTTTTATTCGTTGTCGCTGCTGCCGGCTTCATCCCTGTGTGGTGCAGACCCCCTTCAGACGTCCTCCTTCATAATGAAGCTCCAGGAATCGTGGGTCTGCGGGAAACCAACAGGAACAACTGCCAGGGCACCAGCTGCATCTTTGGAATAAGGTACTGTGTTCTGCTTGAGGAAACTGGGTGAATCCATTTTCTTCTTTTCCAAGGCTTGCCCTTGTCTTCCCTCCTTCTTATAACTTTTGCTTCCGAACATTGACAATATCGAAGTACTCTTGGATACGTTGAATCGTGAACTATCTGACTGTGTGATCTTCGGCAACAGGCCTCTGGTGTCACTTGACCCTGGCTCCGGCCCTTTGACTTTTGATCTCAGGTGCTAAGTGTGTTTTTACCCCGGTAGCATTTCATGTCACGGATACGCGTTTAGTTAGTAGACCGAACTGTCAAAAAGTGATCGCAATCATATCCGTGGTAATGTGTTTTATTCGTAACACCGGTTCATTCAAACACAGGGTACTTACCTTGAGACATACTGTACAAAGTGAATTGGTTAGCTGTAGTATATTTAACGTGTGGTTTTTGTTTAAGTTTAATAGAAGTGTTGTGTTCATAACGAATGGTTTAAAAATAAATGTACTTATATTTTTCTACCTGAAACCTTGAGTCAGTGTTTGCTTGAGTCACAGTAATTGTGGTCCTTTTGTGTAATCTCTGCTACTGCTCATATACTCTTGAGATAAGCCTGGCTGCTCCGCCACTGCTACCACTCTGACATAGTTGTACAGGCTTGTACCAAAGGTAAAACTTGTATTGTAAATCTGTAGTATTAATTGTGTGTAGTGGTCCCTAAGGGCACTGCACAGGATTCTGCCTAACAGCATGGCTTGCAGGGGGGCCCCCCACATTTTGTGTTACGCTATTGGACATAATGGCCTATTGCTACATTCAATTACTTGCCGGGTTTGATACTGCCTTCAAGCGCCTTGTGAAGAAGAAAGGGAATGCTCTTGCTACAGGACTAACGCCTGTTATTTTGAAGTCCTTGGGCAGGCCTGCATAGGATGTATAAAATCACTTAAAACACCAACAAGGCTGCCTTCAAAGGATGGTCATTCCAAACAGCAAGTACATGAGCAGACTAAAGGTGCATCATTTTAAATTCAAATGATAGCATAGATTTTGTACATTGCCCAGTATTTGCAAAAGAACAGAAAAGTCTCCGCTGGTGGACAAGAGAGAATCTTACAAAGGGGAAACCCTTTTACAATCCAGAGATACAAGCTGTCGTCACAACAGACGCCTCCCTGGCAGGGTGGGAACTCACTACCTTCACCACACAGCTCAGGGTCTCTGGTCTCACACAGTGGCTCAGAACCACATCAATCTGCTAGAACTTCTGCCACTCTTCAGATCGCTTCGGGCATTCAAACTCCTCTTCTCCAACCTGTCGGTGCAAATCCTAACAGACAGCACAACGGCAATGTTTTACTTAAACAAGGGGGCACTCGTTCGCCAAATCTGTCCAAGCTTGCCCAGAAAATGTGGAAATGGGCACTCAAGACGGAAGATTTACCTGTCATCCCAACATGTTCCAGGTGATCTCAATTCACTAGCGGATGTTCTGAGCAGAGATCCCCTCCCAGAGGAACACGAATGGCGACTACACGAAGAAGTCATAGAAGATCTCTTCTCTCAGTGGGGTTTCCCCACTATAGACCTATTCGCCACAGACGAAAACAGACAATGCCCAGACTTCGCATCCAGGTTCCCCTAGCCAGGCTCCAAGGGGAACGCTCTATGGATGAATTGGTCAGGGATGTTTGCCTACACTTTTCCACCAACCCCTCTGATGAGGAAGGTGGTCAACAAGATACACAGGGAATCAATGACGCTCATCCTAGTTGCTCCTTTGTGGGCGAGACAACCATGGTTTCCACACCTACGCAAACTGGCGGTGTGCGACCCCATCGGACTCCCGTGCTGGTACATCCTACTCTCCCAGCACGAAGGACAAACAGTGCATCCTCAACCCAACTCAGTGAACTTGGCAGCATGGCTCCTGAAGTCATAGAGTTCGGCCATCTCAAATTACCCCAGAGATGTATGGATTGATTTTACTCCTTCCAATATTGTCACCTATATGCTCCACCTACTGGATGCAGGGTTAATATTAGGTACACCTGGCGGCGCTGTCAGCCTACTCCACCTCCCATAACAAGGTGTCATGGTGGAAAGTGCCAGATGTCAAGGCCTTTATGGAAGGGGTAAAGAGACTCCACCCTCCAATTTCTAACCCACCACCAGGTTGGGACCTTAATGTGGTGCTTGCTAAACTCATGGGACCTCCCTTTGAACCCATGCATAAAGCTAGTCTCAAACACCTGACTTATAAAACTGCCTTCTTAGTAGCCATTACATCCATAAGAAGGGTCAGTGAAATTCAGGCTCTGTCAGTGCAGGATCCTTTCTTTACTGTTCATAAGGATAAACTGGTTTTACGCACTCACCCTAGGTTTCCACCTACGTTCATTTCTAAATTCCATGTTAACCAGTCCATTGAGCTACCGGCCTTCTTCCAAGAACCCAAAAGCTCTGCTGAGGTGATACTCCACAAACTAGATGTGAGGAGAGCGGTCCTCTACTACGTAGACAAGACCAGACCGTTAAGAAAGACAGATCAACTGTTCGTCTCTGTAGCTCTAGGCAGAGAAGGAGATTGCTTCTCTAAAGGTGCCATGTCTAAATGGATAGTCCGATGTATCCAACTGTGCTACTCCATTTCAGATAAAACAGTGCCTTTTACGCCAAGGGCCCAGTCTACAAGAGGTACTGGGGCCACTCTGGCTTTCATTGCAAATGTACCCCTTGACACCATTTTCAAAGCAGCCACATGGAGATCTATTCACACTTTTACTCAGCACTACTGCATTGACACTCATTCCAAGACAGATACTCAAGTGGGACAAGCGGTTCTAAGACATTTGTTCGCTCATGACGCTTCTCACATCCCACCTCCTTCTTCTAACACTGCTCGCTAATCTATGCACAGCATGTGATCTCAGCAGATTCCACAAGCCTCAGAAGGGATACATTACTCACCGAAATCGTATTTCTGATGCTTGTATCTGCTTAGATTCACATGCGCCCGCCCTTCCTCCCCTCTGAGAGAAGGTGCATGGATGCTTGTAGTCTTATCTATCTTATCTGCTGGATACTCAGTACTCATGCTACTCCTCATGCTACCTCATGTCAGAAAAAATACAATCTGAGGGTCCGACACGCGTGAGGGATCATGGGTACAGTGGACGTCACACTAGGGATAGTATTACTGGCACACCCTAGTTCGACTCCCCTTTTCGAGTTTAGAAAAACAATCTGTAATACTCCTCAGCTTCCACTAGATGTCGACCTATGCACAGCATGTGAATCTAAGCAGATACAAGCATGAGAAATAAAATTACGGTGAGTAATGTATCATATATATATATATATATATATATCTATATATATATATATATATATATATATTCTTGTGTAGTAGATGAACACCCTTTTTCAGTCACACCTAGTACTGTAAAATGTTGTTGCTGTGTTCCTTGCATTCTGCTAAGTGCTTTAAGGATCATTGTCGGCATAGCATGCAACACGGATATTGTGTATGTTTCGAGGGAGGGCTGGCATTGCTATAGTGGGTTGGAGCAGTGATGATCCAAATGGACGAGGCAGCACAGCCCTCCTGCACCCAAATGCACAGGGTGGACAATTCGCCCCTTCCCCCACAGCTATGTCACATTGGGCATTTTTCCCTTGCCTCCTGTTTTGCTGCAAACATAATGTGATCAGCAATTTGGACAAGGCACCAGAGATGTGTTTGAAAAAATAAATACATGAAACCATTTGAAATCTTGCACCAAAAACATAGCGCATGCAAATTATTTTTCATGGCGACTAAGTAGGTATGTGATGGTATTATTGTGGCATTTGTGGCTGCTATTGGTGGAATATTTGAGCACGCCTATGACATGCGATTGCTGGGCCTGCACATCTGAGGGTACAGCTTACATATAATGGCTATGCCACTTATATGATGTCATTATTGGGCCATTTTAGGCTGCACTCGGCAGAAACTTAAAGACCTGGCTGTTCAGCTAACTTTTCTCTTCTTAAGACTCATCACTCCTCCTAATGCATTTCCCCACCTCCTCCCCCCTCTTCATTTTTCCTACAATGTAACTAGCGCCTAGATACCTGGGGGGTTTTGTGCACTGTAATAAATGCAAAAATAAATACGTAAATATGAGGGCAGCACCTCTGAAGCTATTCCTTACATATGATGACTTACCAGGCATACGATGGCTTTATTGGGATTTTGCGCCGTATTTGGCATATAAGGCAGCACCTAGGGTGAGGCTATTCTTTACCAATGATGATGTGTTTCCGACATATGACAGCATTATTGGGGCATGTGAGTCTCATGTTGGGTTATATTCTAACATTTGGTAACTAGGCCAGAGATACTATGGGTTTATTGACTGAGTTTTGCATACACAGCCAAAGCCTATTTGCATCCAAAACCTGTTTTCTTTGCTAATGCTGGTTTGTTTTTCCTGCACCCAATGAAGTTACAATGATGTCTTCTATGTGAAAAACCTGTCCATTAGTGTTTTCTGTTATGGGACACCAAAAACAAATTATTTTCAACATTTAAGTGTATTATTTTCTGTTTGTCCAATAAAAGGTATCAAAGTGTGACAGTGTGTGCGATTTAGCTAAGGAAAATGGAATTAAACTCAATGTGACAGAGTCCTCTGTGAGGGAATCATGGAGGGAGACTGGGAGACACCCCGCTATGAGATGCAACATCTGGAGGTGGTATGTGGGGGATTCCACAGAGCCCATCCAGTGACCCACCTTCACCCTCACAAAGAACCCCACAAACCCCCCATCAGTGATGTACCCCTTCAGGGGGGTGCCAGTGGAGAAGTAATTCCAGGGACCAGAACCATATAGCATTAAAACGTCACAGAAGAGTTATGCAAAAAAATTGAAAACATAAGGCGCGCTTGCCTGCTGCTTCCTTTGGGCTTCGTCCGCTAAGGTAATTGCACAACTGGTGAGCACTACGCACCACAACGCTGAACAGAACCTGGAGTGGAGCATGGATCGGTATCCAAAGCGGTCCAAGCAGACATAATTACCCTACACATTAGAGAACACAGATCACTAGATAAACCACAAAAGATGATTCCAATGAGAGAAAGAGAGGATGCACATGAAAGGGAGGCAAGTCCACAGACCGCGAACCAATACCATGACATTGGGGGAAGAGTAGCCAATCATTGGTCACAGTGTAAAAGAAGGTCGGAGGAGGCCAGTCTGGTTGCAGTGGAGATGCTTCTAGAAAGTTGGTGTGTTACCAGAGGGGATAGTAGGAGGAGAGAACCACAGTTGGGTAAGCCAGTGTAGTAAAGCCCCTCAGATGCTCACATCAGAAAAAACATAACCCGCTAGGGAAGAAGGCCCAATACACCTCTTGCAAGGATAGCAAGTTTAATTTCCCTACAAAAGGAAAAACGCGCCAACAAAGAACTCTGCTGCATGTGCAGTACATTATAACAGTACACATCGTCACTGGTGATGTCATTACATACAGTAAAAACTCACCCTGCTGGTTGGTGGGGCCGTACACATAGGTCACCTGCTCTATAGGGGATGGCAGGCCATTGGACAGGGGCCCAGGGGGAAAGCCGAGGTCATACTAACTCAAACACACTTCACTCGCTCCCAGACAGGCCAGCATTTCTCCACGGTCTTCCACCCTCGTTTTGAGACGTCGCTCCCAAGCCCACAGTGAGCTCCCAGGCTCCTGCACACTTCCTGAAGCCTACCGATTGGCTAACATGAATCTTTTCTGTGTGAACACTCACCAGCCGGCCATAGCCGAAGGCCAGAATCAACGGCCAACAACTGGGAGTCTCTGCCGGTCTCGGCCGGTGCAGCATGGCAACTGGAGCCCTCAGAAGATTCCCCCACAACTGCACAACGCTCTTCCCCCCACTCACTACAACGAAGGTAAGCAGAGGCAGCAGAGTCCTCGTGCCATTGTGTGACTGCCCCTACCACCTCCTACCCCCACCGTTATCACGCTCTCCTGTGCGCTGCACATACCAGTTCCAGCAACCTCCTATCCCACCGGCACTGCTCCCACCCCCCTCCACCTAAATTGTATCTGTAACCCGAACAACTACCCCCAGCCCCCTGCCAGACATCCAATAACAAGATCCGTCGTACACAAGTAGAAAAGCAACGCATCTCTACTCTACAACCAATGACTCGCATGCCCTAATCAAAACCCTCAGAAACCCCAAGCAATGAAAGTCCAACCTTCATCTGGCCAGGAAGTCAGCCTGCTGCAATCCCTGGCCGCCCGCAATGCCTCACTGCTGTCCTGAACTCAGCCATCGCTCTGCCCCTCCCGCCCACAGACCTATGAAAAAAGAAACGGCCGGCTCAGTCTGCGCTCCTTTCCCCCACCCTCAACGAGCAGATATCCAACCAGT
Source organism: Ambystoma mexicanum (assembly GCF_040938575.1). Taxonomy (NCBI): domain Eukaryota; kingdom Metazoa; phylum Chordata; class Amphibia; order Caudata; family Ambystomatidae; genus Ambystoma; species Ambystoma mexicanum. The sequence continues at coordinate 1,339,764,859 of NC_090921.1, read as the reverse complement.
GCGAGCCGGCAAACACACCACGTTAGGCCGAAACAAGCTCCTCACTCCACTTATACACACTACCGCAACCTAAAGCTAATACCAGGAGCAGCCAGTGTGGATCCACCTCGTCAGCTGCTAAGCCATACCACAAAGAGGACACCTCAAGGAACCAGAACACCCAATCAACTGAATTGAGCGCCACACTCTCTACCGACCCTTCACGTCAAGCACCACCCAGCACGCTGATGACAATGCCCTACCCTGCGCCTTACAGAGTGCCAACCGTATGCCTACTATTACACCCCTTAAACCCTCTGCTGCTACACCTGACATGTCTACTGCTATACGTGCACCCACCAAAACATTGAAACCAAGTGCTACTGCTTCACATGTATCCACTGCACAGTATGCTATACCAAATGCTGATACTCCTATAGCCCACTGTGATATGCCAAAGGCTGCTATTCCCACCGCCCAATGTGTTATGCCGAATGTTGATACTCCTATAGCCCAATGTGCTATGCAAAATGTTGATACTCCTATAGCCCAGTGTGATATGCTACAGCCCAGTGTGATATGCTAAATGTTGCTATTCCCAACACCCAATGTGTTATGCCAAATGTTGATACTCCTATAGCCCAGTGTGATATGCCAAATGTGGATACTCCTATAGTCCAATGTGATATGCCAAATGTTGATACGCCTGTAGCCCAGTGTGATATACCAAATGTTGCTGTTTCCACTGCCCAATGTGCTTTGCAAAATGTTGATACTCCTATAGCTCAATATGTCAGGCCAAATGCTACTTTCTCACCTACTTCCACAGCCCCCAAGATTTTGTACAAACTAAAACACATGCACCAGAATGCCACCACGCCACCCCTAAACTATTCCCTCATCAATACCTGTTCCCTCCCTGCCCATGCCCTGGACATCCATGACCTGCTCACCTCCCACAGCGTAGATGCTCTAGCCATTTCTGAAACCTGGCTCCAGGAGGCCTCCGTCCACGCCTTACCGCTAGCTCTCCCCATTGACTACACTATCTATTGACAGGACCTCCCCAATGCCAGAGGTGGAGGGGTAGCACTCATAGCCAAGGAGTCCTTTCCCTTCCCAAAAATCAACTCCTCCCTTGAAGGTAATGATGACATCCTATTTCTGAAGTTAGCCATATCTACCACCTGCGCAATCACACACCACATCATCTACCGCCCCTATGGCGCCTATCCAGCTTCCAGGAAAACCTCCTCCATCTCCTCGACAACCATCTTAAAAACTCCTCCAAAATCATCCTTTTAGGTGACCTGAACCTAGCCCTTTATGACCCAGAAGACCCTCAAACCAGGACTCTCACCGAAGCTCTAGACACCCTAGGATTCACACATTCAATTGTGAGACATCCATCTCATCTAACTCCCCATGTCCATGTTCAGACCACCATACCATCCACTTCTCCATCCCTTATCCTAGGAAATACAAGCCCATTACCACCTCACTACCACCAGCACTAGCACATAGCTCAAGCAAGCTGACAAAAGACAACCCCATCCCCCTCCTAGACATTCCGGAGTTCAAACCGCCATTCTCCAGGGACACTTGCATTTCTATACAACACCATTATGAAGCAGGCTGTCGATACCATTGTCCCCTCACAGCAAGGAAAGCGAAATCCATCAGGCATGCCAACTCCTGGTACACCGCTGAGCTACTCGAACTACACAACAAAAAGTGGTCAGTCCAGCCCGCTTGGTTTAAAAAAAGCACTGACCCCGCTAAAAGGGAATTTGCCAAAACATCCAGAGTCTACAAACAGGCAATCATGTCGGCCAAATCCACGTACTTTAACACTAGGATCACAAATGTCAAATCAGATGTCAGAGAAATGTTCACGATCTTCAGGAAACTTGAGACCCCGGTTCCCGCCCCTCAATCTATCATCAAAGATGAAACATGGTGTACTAACATTCAAACTGCCATGAGTAGCAAAATAGACCTGCTCAATAATGAAACTCGCACCAACCAAAACAGACTGGGTTCTCCTCACCTCACAACAGCAGCCCCAGCCTTCAACTCACCCCCCTCAAACATACCGCCTTCCTCCTTCAAGGACATCTCGGAACTGGAAGTGCACTCCATCCAAAAAAAACGGAAACCCTCTAAATGCAAAGGCGATGTATGCCCTGCCACGATCATTAAGGAATGTGCTGGCATCCTAGCTCCCTTCTTCACAGCCTTCATCAATGCCTCCTTTGCCTCAGGAATGGTCCCACCATTTCTCAAAGAAGCCAGGGTACTCCCACTCCTAAAAAAAAAAACCTCATTAGACCCCTAAGCCCCCAACAACTACAGGCCCATCAATACAGTCCATTTTCTTCTAAAAATCCTTGATAGAGCAGTCTACCTCCAGATTCAACACTTCCTAGAAGAAAACCACATACTAGGCCTACGCAAATCAGGCTTCCGACCCGGCCTTGGCACTGAATCAGCGCTACTAGACGTACAAAATCAGATGGACGAAATTAGGGACAAAGGCAAACCTGCCTTGCTCCTCCTTCTCGACTTATCAGTCGCCTTCGACCTAGTGGACCCAAAAATACTCGGCCACCACCTCACCACATCGGCCCACTTCTCGCATGAGGAAACAATTTGGATCACCTCATTTCTAGAGGATAGAAACATGAGAGTGTTTGCTGAAAACGCATCCGCTCCCTCCTCCCCCATTCTATGTGGAGTTCCACAGGGCTCTGCATCGCTCCCACCTTATACAATATCTTCACCAGACCACTTTTCAATATCTTAGACTTCAGTGGCATAACCTATACCAACTACGCTGATGACACCCAAGTCCTCCTCCCCCTGACGGGTAACTACGAAGAAGACTCCAAGGCCCTCAACACAGCCTACTCCATCATCCATATTTGGATTGCGGCAAACGGCCTATGCCTCAACGGGGACAAGACCGAAATCCTGCTAATAAGACCTCCAGTGACACTAAACAAACCATCTTATCACATCACCATGCTTAATCTCCTCTTTACACCACCACTCAACTAGAACACAGAGATACTATGACACCATTCGGTATAGCTGTTCTCATACCAACATCTGCCTCATACTCCACATCACTCTTAACTAATCACTGCTGGTTTCACCCCCCCCAGCCAGGCGTTCTCCTCAGGCCTAACGCAGCCAGAACCGGTCTGGATAAAACCTGCCAGAACGAACACATACCCCTGATCTCTCAACCACCACACCTACCGCTATGAAGCAGCTATTACACTAATGCCACACCAGCTGCACACATATCCGGTGCTCACAAGCACCTTTGACTCTCTCTTCTGACTTGAACTTCGGTTCCCGAGGGCGTTCAACCTACCAGCGCCTTCAGACAATACCAATGGTATATAAGGTGCTATATAAATGCAAAGTAACATAACATATATAAGTTTTGTACTTTTTTTTTGCTATCAATAGCTAACGTTTATCATATAACCAGTGAGTTGTCAGGTTCATCCCCCTAGTAGCATCATGCATACTCATAGGCCAATGAACTGGGTGCAGCAACAACGTTTTCAGTACGCACAGCTCACTAACAAATTACTATATATTTCTGCTATTTATACTGGGAATGTTAAATGTTAAAGGTATTTGTACCGCACACCGTCGCCAACGGAATTGGTCCCGAGGCGCTATAGCGGATCTGAAAATGATAAGGTGGGATGGGTTAGTAAGGTGAAGAGAGAGTAGGATAGTGAGAGGAGAGTGGTGTTCTGTTGGCAGCTTCAACTAGGTATACACCAGATGCTGAGCTTTGGTGCGGGTATTGGATCGGTGTCGGGCCGCGTGTGCTGTTGGTCTGGCTTATGTGTTGTTGCAGTGTTGTGAAGTGCGTGCAGCTTGTTGTGCGAGAGATGGTTGTGTGTGCTTTTTTGAGTGAGATAAGTATGCAGAGTTTGAGCTTATATTGGTTAGTGGGTTACCTGACCTTTAGCATGCTAACATTCACAGTTCAGTCCAAGTGTGGCACCTGCCGACCCCCCAACTCCATCCGGACGCGGCGCAGGCCAATGCTCAGAACTCTATCTGGGCGTGGGCAAGCCAACATTCACAGTCCCATCCAGATGCGGCGCAGGCCAACGTCTAGAAATCTGTCCAGGTGTGGGCATGCCATCATTCAAAACCCCATCCGGATGCTACGCAGGCTGGTGTTCACAATTCCAAGTGTGGCACATGCCAACATTCAATTTTCATCTAGGCGCGGGCATGCTAGCCTTCAATCAATCCCATTTAGATGCGACGCAGGCCAATGTCCACAATTCTAAGTGTGGCCTGTGCTAGTCTTCAGGTTTCGTATAGGTGCGGGCATGCTAACATTCACAGTCCTATCTAGATGCGATGCAGGCTAATATTCACAAATCTTTCTAGGTGTGGGCATGTTGGCATTCAGGTTTCATCTAATTGCGGGCATGCTAACATGCATGGTCCTATCTAGATGTGATGCAGGCTAGTATTCTCAATTCTATCTAAGGGCAGGCATGCTGGCATTCAAAGTCCCCTCAGATGCGACTCAGGCCAATGTCCACAGTTTCATCCAAGTGTGGCCATGCTAATATTCACAATTCTATCTAAATGCGTCTGTCGGTCTGGATATGGGCTGTCCGGTACGTACGAGTGGGTGAGTCACTTGAGGGCTTTCGTCTGGGTCTAAGTATGTGATCAGTTTCTGGAGCCTTCCTTTTGTGACTGTTTCCATGATATATAAAGCTCTATCGAGTGGTTAGTTCTTTGGTTTGAGTGTTTGTCCAAATTGGGAGTGGCCTGGATTGGAGTTATTTTCATCGTATATAATCGGAATAAGAAGAAGCATAGGTTTTCCAAATAACAGGATTCACTTTCTCTTTCAGATTTTCTTATTATTGTAATTAATCACGGGGTGTCTTTAATCCTTCTTTCATGTTACAAACTGCACTCATACAAATAGCTTGGCAGACAAAATGATCAGGAGACGCATGGTCTGATAGAGCAGTAGCATCGGGTTTAATGGGCTAGATGAGAATGGAGATGAACATGCTCACATGTTGACGCAAACGCGCTGGCGTCAAGATGCGAACGCGATCACTGGATCACGATCATGTGACGTTATTACTAGGTTTGCGTCAAGATGCGAACGCGATCACTGGATCACGATCATGTGACGTTATTACTAGTCGCGGCAATGCCAAACAGCACATACTGGTGGCATACCCGACTTTCTGAACTACATAGCGGTCAACATATTTCTCGGCATTGAGGCCAGATAATCAAGTAAGTTCTGGGCACCATCCTGTTAATAATTTTGTCGCCAACTCATTTTTTTTTTAACTTTCCGACGGACGGTAACAACTCCAATTTTGGGATTCTAATGTCACGTTTTACAAACTCCACAGGGGACAATCCATTGTGAACCTCAAGGATGTGGATTACCAGAAAAGGGTGGCACCACGATCGCTGTGATTTTTGAGTGACCTCGGCAGTAACTTAAAGGCACAGGGTAAATACCAATTGCACTAGTGCTCACTAACTATTGAGATCTGCACCCGACTGGTCCCAATATCACATTCTATGGCATCAATTATTTCCGATAGATTTTGAGAAAGCATTAATGCTCCAGAGAGGATTTTGGAGAATATCAATTTAAGTCATATACTATCGCGGTTAGCAGTATAACACATTAATCCTGGCATGCATGTGATGTGGGATTATAAAGGAAACCACATTAAATAGATTAGGCACTGCACGTCTAGAGGTGGAAGGACAATGTAGCATGCGCTTTTCGGATACTTTGAGGATGATAACCACTGGTTTTTGGAGACAGGTGCCTGTAGTGGTCTAAGCACAGTCGGGTGATATTGCATTGTATCACAGGGTTCACCCTGTTTTTAAAGAAGTCAAAAATACCAATACAATGCACTGACGATGTTTTCTCTGCTTCGGTTTTCTTTTCTTTTCCCCCCCCTTGACCTACTTATGATGTTTTCTGACATGCATTGAATCGAAAATTGAAATATGATATGGGGGACAACACATTGTGCATCACTGCTTATTGGATGTTGACATTGTGAATGACTGCATATTTGAGGTTGACTATTCCTTTGAAAACCAATCAATGTTGTTTAACATGCTTTTAACCTCTATTAAAAATGTCCACCATGTTTTTTCAATATGTGGCTTTCCTAAATCTGTTCCTTCGGTCATTTTCCCTTCCTTTCTTCTACCCTCCCTTCTACATAATGTTTCTCATTAACAATGACAAATGGGAATTCCTATCTTTTATCAGTGCATCACCTGTGATTCAGAAACTGAAAGTATTTGAAAGTATACCTTGTGTTTAATAGGCTCAGCCTTTAAAAAGACCCAAGTAAACTGAATGTATTGTTTGTGTTAAATAGGCCAAGCCTTGAAAAGGACCCAAGAGGTTTGAAACACGTGTTGGCTTCTGAATGGGCTGTTATTAGCTTCTGAATGGGCTGTTATTTAGGGCAACAACTAAGACCCTCATTTGTATAAATGGTTGCTTTGATATGGGCAACTAATAAGACCTGTCTGTTTATAATTGAATAAGGCTTCTGAATGGGCTGTTATTCGGGGCAACAAATAAGACACTCATTTGTGTAAATGGTTTCGATATGGGCAACTAATAAGACCCGTATGTTTACAATTAAATAAGTCACCCAACAAGGGCATTTAATTTCGATTGTTGGCTTGTTCATTTACATTTGGAATTAGTGGCAGCGCACACTCCCTACTAAACCTATCCTGTTTGCATTCTTGTGCAGGTCGGGATTATCCTGCAACTGTACGGAGGTGCGGCAGTCACACGTCTTTCACTTAACGTAATCCATATCTTTCTATTCCATAGCGCCCATTACCTGGTAAATTCCACTCGATCCTCAGTGTTGTAAAAGGGGTCGAAATAAAAAAAGTTGGTATTTTCGAGGTTGCAGTAATGGGGGTCGCAGTAATGACATAGATTCATAGCTGTCTGTATACGCCTTGTATGATATGCCTGAGATGCCTATATACCCCATGTATCATATGCTTAAGATTCCTGTAACAGTGCCACAATGCCCTTGGGCTACTGCACACTTTATAAATGAATACAATAAATAATAATAAATACATCATTTCATCCTACCCTTCAACTCGCAGAACAAATAGTGTGACCCAGAAGTGATGTTGGGAGGGCCCTGCTTTCTGATCTTTTGATCGATCAGGGACCCAGCAGGTTTATGGGGAGTGGTCTGGAGGTTATCTGGTACACTGGAATTCAGGGATCCTAAAGTCAAGACATTTGGGTGCCATTAATTAGGGTTAGGGCCATTGGGGCTTGTAGGTCTGTGCCGTCGTTCCCATGGGATTGTGCTGTTCACAGGCCCCCAGCTCTCCTCCCGTTGGCTTGCAGGGCACATTCTTCCCAGTGCGCAAACGTTGGCAACATTTTGGGACAATGAAGGCTTGTATGGATCTGTGTAGCTCGGGGGCTTTCTCATCATTGTTTGAAATGCATCCTATTGCTGGGCTCATGTTCGCGTCCTAGGCCTGGAGTGCTGTCTGCTGCGCCACGTTTTAAGCTGTGTGCTACAATATGGCTGCTAATATCTAAGATGGCTGCTATTCCTGTATGCCTACTATACCTATGAAATGCACACTAATGTGATTGTTGGATGCCAATAAGGGCACCTCCCTCCCTCCCTCCTGGTCTCTTACATTACTGATAATGTCCTTTGCCTTATTCTAAAGCACTTGGGGGTGTGGTAAGAATATGTCCCCTTCCTCAACATTCCCCCCTTTCGTTAAATCTACATTAACAAACTCCCCTACTAGCCCACCCTTTTTTTGGCCCTCTCCTACGCTCCACAAACCGTTCAGCTTCTAAATAAGGTGGTAACCCATCCTCTGGAACCCATGCTCTGCATACGTGACGTAAACTCTGGCCAGACTGTGTATATTCTCCAGGTGTGCAAGTCATATATATATATTTCTGAGGCTTGTGGAATCTGCTTAGATCACATGCTGTGCATAGGCCGACATCTAGTGGAAGCTGCGGAGTATTACAGTTTGTTTTTCGAAAATCGAAAAAGGGCGTCGACACAGGGCGTGCCAGTAATACTATCCCTAGTGTGACGTCCACTGTACCCATGATCCCTCACGCGTCTAGGATCCCCAGATTGTTTTTTTCCGCCATTCTGGTCGGAAGCACTTCATCGGAGTTCCCTGGCTTTGCCATATTTACACTTAAAAATAATTCTAATTTGCCCCATTTTCTCACCCCTACGTCGACCAGCATCTCGACGCCGAACCGGGGAGGAGATCAACGTCGAAACCCGACGGATTGGGCCTTGAGGCTTCCGCCTCGGCTCGGGCCTGGGCCGCTGGCCTCGGCCCTACAGTAGGGAGAGTGGGGGGTGGTACACTTCCACACTCGGTTAGAAACACCTTCTTACCTACACACACTTGCCCGCTGCCCACAGGCGCGTATGGAGGGTACGCCCTTTCAGTTTTGCCCCAAGTGTAATAAAAAATACCCTTGGGTAGATAAGCACGCTACGTGCAACCTTTGCCTGCCCAGAGACCACCCCGAGGCGGGTTGCAGGGCCTGTAGCAGGTTTAAGACAAAAACTCTTAAGGACCGCTCCACCAAGCGTTGGGCCCACCACGCCAAGCTAGCAGCTATGGAGGCGGAGGGTACCTTCAGCGACGGCAGCGACGCCGGACTTTCGGACGGCGAGGGCACCAAGGCGTCGAAAGACAGCCTAACGCACGTCCCCGGCCTCGGAAGGTCGTCCGTCCCGGCGACTATGGGGAAGTCCCCCGGCGACAAGAGCGTTACACATACACACGCTAAACACAAAAAACCCACCCGAGATTCGACGTCGTCGAAACCTCGGAAAGAGGCACAAAAGGAGCGGTCCGAAAGGACGTCCTCTGGGCGGTCCCGGTCGAGGTCGCCGCACGACGTCAGGCAAGCCTCCACACTTGCACATAGTGCCTCGCCCATTAACATCACGGAAGATCACTCGTCCGGAGACGAACACGGCTTCCATCCCCAGCCTGCACCCCAGGGAAAGGGTACATCACTTGGGAGTGAGGAGGGCCCAGTTTCGAAGCCTAGTTCGAAACACAGGGTTTCCACCTCCGATCCTCGACGCCAGGCGTCGAAAGATAAGGGAAAGGGTAAACACACTTCCACCCACGGGGAAGGGGGTAAGCAACAAAGGAAACAACCCTTGCAATCCCCCACAACAATAGAACTGACTTCCCCGTCCAAGTCTTCTCAGGGACAGTCCATAGAGAGTTCCAGCAGGGTCACCCCAAGCTCAAAACTCTGGTCATGCGAGGACATTGACAGAGTAATGTCAAGGATGTCCTCCTTAGCAAATTTCTTCGAAAGACACCCTGACCAACTACTAGCTTTAAACCCTCAGGAATCTTCTCCCTCAGGTTCAAGGGACCCTATCCCTTCAAATAAAAGGCCCCGGGTCGAGACACCAGTAAAGGCTTCAGAACCCTTCGAGGTCCAACCCTATTCTTGCCTTTTCCCTACAGGCCAAGGAGACTCTTCCCTTATAGAGGGCCAGGATTTTGAGACACCAGAAGATCTCGCAGTGTCAGATTATTACGGGGAGGACGAAGACGAGGATGAGCCAGAAAATAGCCCAGATATTTTCAGAATGGACTCACCAGTCGAAAGGGAAGCCCCAGTGTCTGATTCCCCAATAGATAATCAGCCCCTCCTGAGTGAACTGCTCTCTCGGGCAGCTAACCACTTCCACATAGACACACAAGGTGTCCAAGAAGAGAGGGACTTCGCGGAGGAACTAATAGGGGAAAGGAAGACAGTAGCCCAGACCATTCCCATCCTGAAATCTATTCAACGCAGAATAGCACCATCCCTTGTCAACCCAAACTTGACAAGACCTGTAAACCCGAGAGTAGAGAAGCTGTTTAAAGCAGCCCAGTCGGACCCTCTATATATTAGAGGCCAACTTAAGCCAGACTCTCTAGTCGTAACTAACACCCGCAAGAGAGCTGGAACCCCATTATCTTCCTCGGAGGCTCCCCCCGACAAAGAAAGTAAGAAACTCTATGGTTTTGGTAGAAAAGTAGCTTCCACGGCAGCCTACCAAACCAGAATCGCGAATTCCACCACACTGTTGGCCAGCTACAACTGCCATCAGTGGGAAGAAGTGGCAGCACTAATAGATTCCGCTCCCGAACCCCTTAAGAGCCAGCTATCTCGCATTTGTGCAGAGGGAAGAAACGTCTCAGGCTGCATTTTAAAAGCAACTTTAGACGCCGCAGACAATGCGGGTAGAATTATAGCAGAGGGGACTGTCATCAAAAGACATGCTTGGTTGAGGCAGTCGGGATTCAGAGCAGAAACACAAGCTGCACTCTTAGACAAACCAGTGGAAAGTGATCTCCTGTTTGGAAAGGCAGTCGAGGACGCACTAAAAAACGCTAAGGAGGAATTCGACACCCTCAAATCCCTTGGCCAGTTAACTACAAAACCACCTAACCAAAGAGGGAACGGCAATTTTCGTCGCCCCCGCGGCCAAAATTCCAATAGAGGAAATAGCTATTCCCACACCCAGGGTACACAGTGGAACACCAACTCACAACAGTCTACCCAGGGGTATGGTAGGGCTAGTAGAAGAGGACGTGGTAGAGGCAGAGGCAGCCCCAGTAAAGGAGGCGGCACGCCTCCACCTAAGCAGTGACGCTCATTTCAGGGTCCCTTCCCATGCAACCCCAGTAGGGGGACGAATATCCAGCTTCACCCAGGCATGGGAAGGGATAACATCCGACAGATGGGTGCTGTCGACAGTATCCAAGGGGTACTGTATAGAACTACTGCAACTTCCCCGAAACCACCCTCCAAGACAAAAAGTCCACTCTTTAGAACATCAAAAGATCCTCCTCGAGGAAGTCTACAATCTGCTCCTAAAGGACGCGATAGAACTCGTCCCAGGACACCAGGTAAACAAGGGTATCTATTCAACTTACTTCCTTGTGCCAAAGAAAGATTTAACAATGCGCCCAGTATTGGACTTACGGCCTGCCAACAAGTATGTCAAGCCCCAAAAATTCCGTATGACCACGCTACAAGAGGTAATCCCACTCCTAAAAAAGGGGGATTACATGGCAACCTTGGATATGAAAGATGCCTATTTTCATATTTCTATGCTACCGGCGCACAGAAAATACTTGCGCTTCAAGGTGGACAGTCGCCACTACCAATTCAAGGTACTGCCCTTCGGGATAGCTTCAGCACCAAGGGTATTCACCAAGGTACTGGCGGTGGCAGCTGCACACCTACGCAGGGAGGCAATCCCAGTGTACCCTTATCTAGACGACTGGCTCATAACGGGGGAAACCCCAGGAATCTGCAGATCAAACATTCAGAGGACTATCGACCTCCTCCACGAATTAGGCTTCTCTATCAACGAGAAGAAGTCAAGTCTGGTGCCAAGCACCTCAAAACAGTTTCTAGGAGCTATCCTAGATACTCAGAGAGAATTGACCTTCCCTTCGGAAGAAAGAATTCGGAATATACTTCTGCAAATTCCGCATTATCAGTCAGGTCAACAGATAACAGTACGCAAAGCTATGCGGTTACTGGGCATGATGGCGTCATGCATTTACCTGGTCCCCCACGCGCGTCTGCGCATGCGTCCCATGCAGGAATGGTTGGCGAAACAGTGGTCTCAGGCAAGTGGTCAGTGGGACGATCTAGTGGTCGTTTCGCCAACACTCGTACAGAGCCTACACTGGTGGACAAGAGAGAATATCGCAAAGGGGAAACCCTTTTACGATCCCGAAGTACAGGCAGTGGTTACTACAGATGCATGCCTGACTGGGTGGGGAGCTCACCATCTCCACCACACAGCTCAGGGTCTCTGGTCTCACTCAGTAGCCAAGAACCACATCAATCTGCTAGAGCTTCTGGCAGTATTCCGTGCGCTGCAGGCGTTCGAGCCCCATCTACTGAACTTGTCGGTGCAGATCAGGACGGACAGCACGACAGCCATGTTCTATCTGAACAAGCAAGGAGGGACTCGTTCGCCAAATCTGTCCAAGCTTGCCCAGAAAATATGGATATGGGCACTCAGACGGAACATCTTCCTGTCATCGCAACATGTTCCAGGGGAGCTCAATTCCCTAGCGGATGCTCTAAGCAGAGACCCCCTCCCAGAAGAACACGAATGGGTCCTTCACAGAGACGTAGTAGAAGATCTCTTCTCTCAGTGGGGTTTCCCCACTATAGACCTATTCGCCACAAGCGAAAACAAACAATGCCCAGGATTTGCATCCAGGTTCCCCCAAACGGACTCCCAGGGGAATGCCCTGTGGATGAACTGGTCAGGGATGTTTGCGTACGCTTTTCCACCAACTCCTCTCATCAGGAAGGTGGTGTACAAGATGAACAAGGAATCAGTGACGCTCATCCTAGTTGCTCCCATGTGGGCGAGACAACCATGGTTTCCACACCTACGCAGGATGGCGGTGTGCGAGCCCATCAGACTCCCAGCCTGGTACAACCTTCTGTCCCAGCAACAAGGTCAAACACTGCATCAGGAACCCAACTCTATGAACCTAGCAGCATGGCTCCTGAAGTCATAGAGTTTGGACATCTCAAATTACCACAGAGGTGTATGGACATTCTAAAAGAGTCCAGGAAACCAAATACAAGACACTGTTACTTTGACAAGTGGAAAAGATTCGTTATCTGGTGCCAGAATAAACAAATCAACCCGGTTGATTGCACTCCTTCCAACGTTGTAACATACATGCTCCACCTGCTGGATGCAGGGTTGGTTTTTAACTCTCTGAAAGTACACCTGGCAGCCCTTTCGGCTTACACCACATCCCATAACAGGGTCTCGTGGTGGAAAGTACCAGTGGTTAAAGCCTTCATGGAAGGAGTAAAGAGACTTCACCCTCCTATTTCGAACCCACCGCCAGGATGGGACCTCAACGTGGTGCTAGCTAAGCTCATGGGGCCCCCCTTCGAACCCATGCATAAAAGTAGTCTCAAACACCTGACTTATAAAACGGCCTTCTTAGTAGCCATTACCTCCATAAGAAGGGTCAGTGAAATTCAGGCTCTGTCAGTGCAAGATCCTTTCTTTACTATCCACAAGGACAAACTGGTTTTACGCACACACCCTAGGTTCTCACCAAAATTCATATCCAAGTTCCATGTAAACCAGTCCATCGAGCTTCCGGCTTTCTTCCAAAACCCACAAAGCTCGGCTGAGGTGAAACTACACACCCTAGATGTGCGTAGGGCGGTCTTATACTATGTAAATAAAACCAGACCGCTAAGGAAAACAGATCAACTGTTTGTCTCCGTAGCTACAGGCAGAGAGGGGGATCGCGTCTCTAAGGGCGCTATCTCTAAGTGGATTATCAACTGTATACAGCTGTGTTACTCTCTTTCTAAAAAGACTCTGCCGTTTACACCAAGGGCCCACTCTACTAGAGGCATTGGGGCCACTCTGGCTTTCATTGCAAATGTTCCCCTCGACACCATTTGCAAAGCAGCTACTTGGAGCTCTATTCACACTTTTACTCAGCATTACTGCATTGACACTCATTCCAAGACAGATACACAAGTGGGACAAGCGGTTCTAAGACACCTGTTTGCTCATGACCCTTCTCACATCCCACCTCCTGCTTCTGGTACTGCTCGCTAATCTATGCACAGCATGTGATCTAAGCAGATTCCACAAGCCTCAGAAGGGATACATTACTCACCGTAATCGTATTTCTGATGCTTGTATCTGCTTAGATTCACATGCGACCCACCCTTCCTCCCCTCCGAGAGAAGGCGCATGGTTGCTTGTAGTTCTTACCTTTCTGTCTATCTGCTTGGACTATCTGTACTCACGCTACTCCTCATGCTACCTCATGTCAGGAAAAACACAATCTGGGGATCCTAGACGCGTGAGGGATCATGGGTACAGTGGACGTCACACTAGGGATAGTATTACTGGCACGCCCTGTGTCGACGCCCTTTTTCGATTTTCGAAAAACAAACTGTAATACTCCGCAGCTTCCACTAGATGTCGGCCTATGCACAGCATGTGAATCTAAGCAGATACAAGCATCAGAAATACGATTACGGTGAGTAATGTATCCCATATATATACCACCCCCCCATCTCCTGCTAGGTCAACCCAATGTTCTGTGCACTGTTCGGGATCGGGTGGGGGTCTAGAGATAGTACCGGGAGGATGTAAACGCTGCTCTACTATCACCATGCATGGTTTGTTTGGGTCATCTGTTTGGACAGCACTGTCTTTTGTACCGTGAACTGCATTTGATCCCCCAATGGAAACCATCATCATGGCACTGTCAGGCATTGCTTTGGCACAATATCGAAGCCCCAATTGGCAGGTGCAGAAAAGGACCAATATGAACACGATGATGGGCACCAGCATCTTCACTATCGCCCTCATCCAGGAAGGTGCCCAGGTGAAAAGACCATCAAACCAGTCTGTTTCCTGTATGCCAGCTTCTGTTTGCATGTGTGATCCAATGGAGTGTAGTGCTCCTTTTATTTGCATCAGGTAGCCCTTCTCTGCGTTGTTTGGAGGCACACATGTGCAACGGGAATCGCCCATTTTTCAGCAGTCCCCTCCTTCAATTACTGTGAGCAAATCGAGCACATATCAATTCGTTAGGGTCATCAACCTTATGGCGCGCATCTCAACCTTTATTGTGCTGAAGCCTTGTTCTGTATCGTTAGCCAGCTGCACAACCTCCCATCTGACAATTTACAGCCACTTTGCATTTGTGGCTGCTTGGACCCCAGGCAATAGTAGAGATGCAAAAAATGTCTCTTTTTTGCTAAACCGTCTATATTTATTAGGTATTTATTTAAACAATTCGGAGGAGTCTTGGAGCAGATAATTAGACCTTCTTTTTCTGCTCAACTTGCTGTACTTCTTCTCCGGCAAGACATGGAATATGGGGTGTGGTGATGCATTTCCTGTGGGCCCCATTGTAGTCAGAGCTGGGGTCGGGGCAGGCAAAATCTTCGATCCCGCTTTAAGGTGTTTTTCAGGGTTCACAAGGATTGTTGAGTGCAGCATGGCCAGTGAGCAATAGCCCCTCCATTATGGCGGGAGATGCAAGAACACCTGCTGTCCACACACCCAGTAGTTACTGCTGCAGTACCTTTTTGAGGTCCGGGATAAACAATGTCTTGTTGCATTTAAGATTGGCCCCACGAAAACAGTTCCTTCTTTGTAAAAGCATAGTTCATGAGTATTTTGCTGCTGCACCGTTACTGGCCTTTCCATCGATTCGACCCACACCACATTAGCTTTGTGACATGTTAGTTCCAGAATTGTGTACATATGTTCACTTCAGTCAACACATCATCTCAGAATCCCAGTAACCCTCCTGCTGCACAGCTCATTGAGGTTTCTTGCCATCTGCTGTCTATGTATTTCACTCTTTGCAAGTTCATGTACGGCCTGTGCAGGCACTGGGAGCTTTTGGGGTTTTGCTTGCATTGTAGCATATCAGGATCCATAGTCTCTAGTCTCACAGATTGTGCCTGGAATGTACCTCGTGGCCTACATTGTGCCAGATGAACCAGGCATTGATCCTCTATAATTGGTAGTTCTTGTGGCATTAATACCTTGGGTGCCCCTGATGCATGTGGTATCACTGAACAGACCTAACAACTTCCATTCACTCTGTTCTTCTCCACCTAGCTCATATCGGCATACCAACTGTTTGAAAGTTTGGGATGATGCACATCTTCTACTGAATCTAAGCCTAACCCAGTTTATTTTCTGTTATATTTTCTGTGCTGCCTTTTCCTGCGTGTTAAGGCTCTACTATATACATTTTAAAGAGACATGGTTGGATCAACAGGTGTCATGGGAGGGTCCCTAACATTAATAACAACATTGTTTATTTGATCATCCACATTGGTGTCTGTGGCACAGTGTCTTGTGTGTGAAATATTTTGGGAATATTTACATCCTGCATTCCCCTTACAGCTAATTCGGCATTGTGAATGGACCCATTGTTGGTAACATTTGCTTGTGTATACCCCCTCTTTTATATGCCCACCCCATATAAAAGTACACCCTAAATATATTCCTAGACCAAACATAAATATTGCAAATAGTCCAGCAACGTAATGCATTGCACATATATACGAATATGAAAACCTTGACATACTGCTACTATACACATTACTTTTCCTAACATAAATCGAGCTGTTGGAGATTGCTGGGTCCATTGTGGTGATGACCTGAAAAGGAATATTTTAGTTACAAGAGATAAATAGAAAGATGGAGACTGCGATATAGGAAAATAGATGCAGAGATAGAGAGATAGAAAAAGATAGTTGAAAAATGAGATAGCTGGAGAGGGAGCGAGAGACAGACAGAGAGAAAGAAAGGAGAGAGTATGGGGAACCACAAGAGTGCAGTTCCTGTACAAATATAATGTGTAGCAGCGTAGTATGTAGGTGTCAGTCAGTGTCTTTTTATGATAATTCTTTTTGTTTTTTGTCCCGAGTGTTGTTTCGGCAGGTCATGAGGGCGAGCTGGTAAGATTACAGGCAAGTGGGCAGTTCATTCTGTTGGCGCAGGTGGGGGCAAAGGTGCCTTTTGGACATCAGAGAGGTACATCCAGTACTGTAGTTCTTTCACCTTTACTGCGAGGGGAGTGGCATAGATCACTCAAAATGGGCTGCTGTACCTGAGTTGGTTCCAGCGGCGAATTACATTCTTAGTATAGACCAAGTCTCCAGGTAAAAGCTGCAGAGGGGGTGACGTAGTGAATATGTCTGCTGTGGCACTATTTGCTTCGTCTGTCTGGGGAGGTGCAATCTGTTGGGAGACACATTTTATTGCCTTTGCTAGGGAGGACAGATGACTAGTAAATTCCTCCCGCAAATAGACACTGCTCTGCGAGCGTCCAATGCTCTCCTGACAGGAGAGAGCGACATGTGCATGCAGCACCCCGTGACCACTTTGTGGGGTGATAAGTGGTGGTCTTTACTAGGCTGTGTGCAGAAACAGAATAACGCGAGAGGCAGACAGTGAACCCAGTTTCTCCTTCATGTGGTGCACAGTTTTGATCATTTGCTTTTTAACAGGCCGTTGATCAGTTCTACTATTCCTTTGGCCTGGGGTGGTAAATGGTGCACATCTGATGCTTAATGCCCAGTAATGTTGAAATCTCATTAAACACATCATTTAAGAAATGTATGCCGTTATCTGACCTTAATACATCGCACACACCCCATCGAGGGAAAACCTCTTGCACCAGAAATTTGGCGGTGCACTTAGTGTCTGGATGTGCACATGGTCCCACCTCCACCCATCGTGAGAAGGGACACATGACTACAATGAGGTAACTAGATTCATTGCACCTTTTGCCCATATACGCATAATCAATATAGAGTTTGCGGAACAGCCCAGTAGGGCGGGTCAGGGTGTAGCTGATGGTTCTTAATGTGAGGCCTGTATTGTAAGTTTGGCACGTAGTACAATGCATGGCCATATTTGTCAAATTCTCTTGTAGGTTTGGGACGAACCAGCCTTCCTGAATATCTGCTGCAATGTGTTGTTTAGAGATGTGTGACAGATAGTGCAGATGGTTGAATGCTACTAATAATAACTCATGGGGCATCTCTGCCTTTCCTGATATCTCTTGCCACCACAAGAGATCTGTTGGGGACTTTTTGCATCCCCTTTTTATCCAAAGCTCTTTCTCTTCCTGCGCTGCCCATCCCTGTAACTCAATCAACAGGGAAATTGGTAGGGCATTGTATGGGGAGGGTAATTGTTCTGTGTTAGGAGTTAACACTGGATACTCCGCCACTTGTGGCACTGGGAGATGTGCTGCGGTTTTTGCCGCTGCATCCATGGCAGCGTGACCGAGGGAGACCTCATCTGTGCTATTAGTGCTGGCGGGGCATTTGACGACCGCCACTACGGATGCCTGGGAAAGTGCATGAATGAGCTTGTCCAGCAGTGCAGGGTGTTGCACGGGTAAACTGTCTGCCCTCCGCAATTTCCTTCTCTTACACCACGCAAGACCTTCATGTACACTTGTGGTGACATATGCTGAATCGGAGTAGATGGTCACGTGACACCCTTGAGATGCTTGAAGTGCCTCAATAAGCACAATGAGCTCAGCTGCCTGGGCCAAGAAGTGCATTGATAACCTCTTTTGCACTAATGTTTTATATTCCCCATCCACCAGACGCACTACTGCTACCCCAGTGTGCCTCAAACCTGAGTCCTGGTCAATTGTTGCTGACCCGTCAATGAAGAGGCCCCCCAGACCCCTCGGGCGGTGTGTCACATGCTTCGGGGGATGTCCTCTTCCTCACCTTCAAACGTTACACAATCATGATTAGCCAAGTCTTCATCAGAACACATTTCTGTCAGGAAAGTGGCAGGGTTAACTGTTTTGCACCGCAGAATGTGAATGTTCTAACTGGACAGGATTATCTGATATGCGGATGCTCGCTGTGTGGTCCGTGTAGATTTAGAGCGTTCTAAGATGGTGAACACTGCATGCTCGACGTACAATGTTACAGAGCACCCCATGACAATGGTAGAACTTTTCTTGATAGCAAATGCCACTGCAGCAAGTGCTTGCTCACAGGCGAACTGTCCCTGCATGACTGAGTCTAGAATGCCACTGTAGTAGGCCAATGACTTGTGGACCATGGAGCATTTCCGCATCAGTACCATAGTCATAAACTGTCCATTTCAATGAGAGAAGAGGTAAAACTCTTGCTTGTTGTCAAGGGGTTGCTAACACCAGTGCAGTCGAAATCACTTCTTTGAGCTCAATGAAATTGGTACACATCTCTTCTGTCCATATTATTTTACTGTCGCCTTCCTGAGCTACATTAAGGCCCTGCAACAGTGGTCTTGTGTAAGATGCGTAATCGAGTATCCATGCCCTGCAGTAATGACAGCATCCCAGGAATGTTTGCATTTCTTTTACTGTTTTGGGTTGTGAGGTGGCATGCACGGATGCTGCGCGATCAGGAGGTATTCTTTTACCACTGTCAGAAATGAATTGACCCAAACATAGCACCTCCTGGAGGCAATACTATAACTTAGCCTTGTGCACCTTATACCCCTTGCGGGCCAGAAATTGTAGGAGTGTTATGGAGTGCCGCCTGCACTACTGCTCGCTGACACTACACACTAGTAAATCTGAATGATGGTGCTAGGCACATGAATGTTACCTAAGTCAGCGTGAAGTATTCTGTTGAAAGTGCCGGGGAACTCGCAGTACCTTTGACACAATCTTGTGTGTTTGAAGTGCATCCCCCATGTGTAAACATGGTAAGGTACTGTGAGTCTGGGTAAAGGGGAACAAAGAAAAAGGCGTTTTTGAGATCCACAACAGTAAAGTGGGTCACCTCTTTGGGGATGTTGCAAAGTATCGTCTCAGGGTTTGGGACCACTGGAAATTCCACCTGTACAATGTTATTACGAGGGCGAAAATATTGTATCATTCCAAGTCAATGTGTTGCATGGGGAGGTAGATGGTACAATATCCCCTGGTTTAGTAGAGTGACAATGATGGTCTTTATCCCTTCCTCCACCTCCCTTGTTAAGGGGTACTGACTTACCCGAAGCAACACCGCTCCTGGCTTGAGTGTTATTCTCACTGGGGTCACTCCCTGTAAAAGCCCAACATTGTGGGCATTTCTCGTCCACAATCGCTGAGGGACCTGCTCTAGATCTGTGTCAGTGAAGGGGGGCGGGGCCACAAGAGACATCAATGGGCCCTGCACTTTCCGATATTGCACCATCATATCACAAGGAATAGAAATTGCCAGCATAATCTCACCATTTTCTGGTTTGTCCTCAAACAAATCAGCATCTGTCACTTCCTTAAGAGGCATTGTAGGATCAATACCTGTGTCACCTGCATGATAACTAACTATGCAACTATTCCTGCCTGTATTGTAACTTCCTGCAACTATTCCTGCCTGTATTGTAACCAGATACGCACTCATATGTAACTTATGCTGTGACACCTCCAGGTTTGGGCGTGTAACAAATGCTATAACTAAATAAATACATCTCTGAGGTCGACCCTCTCCCTTTCAGGTGCAAGACCCAAGCTGTATCCTCTCGTGGCTGATGCCTCTCTTGGTCAAGGGCCTCTGCGCCCTCCCCTCCAGGGCATGGCGCAAGGCTTAAAAATGGTGGAGCGGCACGTGGTGGAGCCTGCCAGGCAGGTGGCCATCTTGGATCCAGCTCGGGGCCCGCCAGTGTTTTCACCCTTAGAATGGACTTTGCAGGATTATCGCAGCCCCCTTCCCTCTGGAAGCGGCAGCGGATCCAATGGTACAGGCTTCTGGCCCCCTCAGGGATACATTTACCCATCACAGCCATAGGGCTACACGCATCAGGCGACTCAGCGCTTTGACCAGGTGCGGAAGCCCAGTGCCTAAGAGGGTTGGACCCCAAGGGACCCAGCGGCTTGTGAGGACCGCTTCTTCTAGGATTTCCTCGTGCATCCCCCTCTGATGAAAGAGGTCCCGAGTAACATTGTCAAGGACGTCATCCCGCGGGTGGCGCCGCCCCAACCCCCTCCTCTGGGTACTACTCCTGCGCTCCCGGCTCTGGTGCCAGTCCCACCACCGGTTCAGGCACTTCAGGTTGTTCTGACCGCTCCACCTCCTCCTGTACCACCAACGCCTCCCCCTCAACAGTCGTTGGACCTGTCTGAAGCTCTGGACCTGGGACGGGGGCCCGTATTCCCCTCGGCCTGTGAAAAGTGGGAGGAGGACGACAATGATGATGATGACGCCCAGGACGACGAGCCCTCAACATCCGTTAAGCCCTTTCATGACTGCCATCAGGGCATGGGGGAGTTCTTAGGGGTCCCTCTTCCAAAGGAAGTCCCCCAGTAGTAGGGTGTGCTAGCAGAGGTGTTGGGGAAATGCACGACGATCCGGTCTGGCATCCACCTCCAGAAGGATATCCTGCAGGTGGCATGGAAGGTCGGGGAGAAGCCCGGGGGCCAACACCCAGATGAACAAGATAATGGACAGCAGGTTTAGGGTGACGTATGAGGAGCCAATCCTCCTTGCCTTTCTCCAGCATGGGGTCTGGCATGGATTCACATGCTCATGAATATTCCCCGTCGTCAGGCTGGGAATCCTCGGTAAAGAAAAAACCAGTATCAGTTTCGTTTCTGATCTGTCTTTCGTAGTAATAACCAATCACTGGTCTCTGCGTCATACTGACCACAGCCAATGACTGCCCTCTACCTAAGCACCGCCTCTGGCAGCCATCTTCAGATTTTTACCGCACGTTCATGTGTTGGGATCCTCGTGCTATTGCTCTCGAGCGTTAGTGCTATTTTTTCGCGCTTTTTCACAAAAAACTTCGATTTTCGGTCAAAAGAGCCTCAAGCTCCACCGATCCTACATCCGATCAACGGGGACCCGTGTCGGATTCATCTGTGCCCCTCAAGGGTGAAGATTTCGTCGAGCTACACTTCGGAGGACTCCAGAAGCTTCTCAGGCCCGGTCTCGGAGATGGCCCAGGAGAAGGGAAGCTCGACGCCCGGAAAGCTGTTCAGGGCCTGCCCTGGATGCCAGCTGCAGAACGTCTTCAAGGAGGACGAACACTCTTTCTGCCTTTACTGCCTTCATGGGGACAAGACGCACGTGGAGAAGGACTGTGCGTTTTGCGGCAACATGTCGGAACGGACCATGAAGGACCGCCATCAACGTCTCGCCAGCTGGCTGGAGGGTAAGAGCCCGTCTGGCGAGAAGAAGAAGAAATCTGAGCGGTCTTCTAAGACCTTTGAGGGCGCCCCGGCGACGGGGGCCCAACATAAGGCCAAGCACCGCGAGTCCGCTGGCACCGGGAGCGCCGAACGGTCGGGCTCTACGGGCGCCAGGCAGGGCGCACCCTCCCCGGCACCATCAACCACGAGCCAACGCTCTGGGTCGGGTAAGAGGAAGGCCGAGCACCCGGCGAAGCTCCTGGAGAGACCCCGGTCGAGCTCTAAGGCAGAGGAGGAGCGTGGCAGTGCCCCCTCCCTCAAGGATAAGGCGGTGAGCGCACCTAAGGTGGTGAAGGCCTTGATCCATTCGACCAAGCCCTCTATCGAAACGGTCGCGGCGGCCCTGGCCCAGCCTGTGGAGGCTGCACCAGTGGTGGCGGCCTCGGGGCCCAGAATCTCCCTGCCTCCCCGGAGGGAGTCTTCTTTCGTGCCCATCGATAGGACCCCCGTGAAACCCTCCGTGGGGAAGAAGGGGGGGCAGGGCGTCGTCGTAGATTCGGCCTCAACCTCAGAAGAGGAACTGATCGAGGTCTTAAGCCACGGCCTAGGCGTGGAACAAGACCAGCCCGTCGGAATGGGCCCCGACGCAGGTGACGACGACGACATCGTCGAGGATACCGACGGGGCCCCTGCTCGCCCGTCGGATTCCCCTCTGCCAGCGCCGCAAGACAACTCAGCGGCCATTTTGTTGGCTATACAGTCCTTATGCTCCGAGATAAGGACGAGACTACCGTTACCGACGGAGGAACCTCTCCCGTCGGGGGATCCAGAACCGGGACCTTCTGGTGTTCCCCCTACCAAGAAAAGAAGGATCCATCCACCGCCTCCTTTTCAACCGTCGCGCCCCGTCCAGCCCTCCTCCCCGTCCACCCGAGGGGATGATACGGGGACTGACACGGCAGCGACGGGTACGGACGACGAGGCATACGACGAGGATTTTCCGTCGTCGCCTCCCCCCAGGGCTTCTCCGCCCGACGAGATTGGATCGTTCCACTCAATGATCGCCAGGGCATCCGAGCTTTTCCAACTCTGCCCTGAGGAGAAGAAAAAGGAAGGCTTCCTTTACCAACGGCGCGAGACCAAGAGGAAGACGGTCCTCGCAGTGCCTCTGTTGGACGACATTTGGGATGAGGGCCTTTCCCTCCTCAAGAACCCTTCCACGACGCCAGCGAAAAGAGACCGGTACGAGAAAAAGTACCGGGTCCCGGACTCGGCCCCCCTATGCCTCCGGGCGCAGCCTACCCCGGACTCCGTCGTCTCCGCGGCAGCCAGGAAGAAAGCGGGGGGGGGTGCGGCCTCCACGTCGACTTCCCCGCCGGACGGCGAGGGAAAGAAATTGGATGCCATGGGACGCAGAGTCATCTCGTCGGCGGCGACGACGATTAAAGCGGCCAACGCCTTGGCTATCGTGGCCCGCTACGACAGGGAACTCTGGTACAAGATAGCTCCCCTGCTGGATTTTCTGCCGGACGACAAGAGGGCGGAGGCCCTTGAGATCCTGCAGGAAGGTGAGGTGGCCTCGGACCACGCCATCACCGTGGCGACGGACATCGCCGACACTGGGTTCCGCCAGATGGGCAACGGCGTTTGCCTTCGACGTCGCGGATGGCTCAAGGCTACGGACTTTCGGCAGGACGTCCAGAACAGGGTCCTGGACATGCCCTTCGACGGGAACAACCTGTTTGGGAAGACAGTGGACGATTCCCTTCAGGCCATCAAGGCGGATACTGAGACGGCCCGGGCCCTTGGAGTGCTGCAGCAACGGCGGACGCCCTTTCGGAGCGGCGGAGGCAAGGGCGCCTCCAAAGGTTCCGGCGGCGGTTTCGCTTCCTACCGTCAAGCGGCCCGCTCGTCGTCGCAAGAGGCCTACAGAGGACGAGGCAAGTCTGGCGGCCCCCGCCGTCGTCGCCAAGGAGGCCAAGGCGGCAAGGCCGCGTCCAAGCAGGATTGAACCGGCCGTGGGGTCGGGCCCCCACCGAAGCACCCCGGTGGGAGGCCGGCTGGCGGGCTTCGTCAGCGTGTGGGAGTCCATCTCCACCGACCGTTGGGTGCTGGACGCCCTGGCCCGGGGCCACGCGCTCGAGTTTCAAAGAAGGTGCCCGCGCGTCCCCCCCGTGGCCAGGAAAGAACTTCACGTCCCTCAACTTCTCCTGGAGGTAAAGGCGATGCTCAGAAAGGGCGCCATCGAACTCGTCCCAAAGAGGCTTCGGGGCTCCGGAGTCTACTCGCGTTACTTCCTCGTGAAGAAGAAGACGGGAGGATGGCGCCCCATCCTGGACCTGCGACGCCTGAACAAGTTCATCAAGGCGCAGAAGTTCCGGATGGTCACCCTCCAGCACGTCCTGGGTCAGCTGGAGGAAGGAGACTTCCTATCGTCGTTGGATTTGGAGGATGCCTACTTCCACATTCCCATCCTAAAGGGGCACCGAAAATTCCTCAGATTCGTGGTCCAAGGGCGTCATTACCAGTTCAAAGCCCTTCCCTTCGGACTGCGGTCGGCACCCAGGGTTTTCACCAAGTGCCTCGCACCGGTGGCGGCGCAGCTGCGCCGCGAGGGGATTCACGTCTACCCCTACCTGGACGACTGGCTCATCCGCGCCAAGACGAGGGAGCTCGCCGTGGTCCACACGGCAAGGACCGTCCAACTCCTCACGGACCTGGGATTCTCCGTGAACTACGCCAAATCCCACCTGGTGCCCGCGCAAGTCGCACTGTTTCTGGGAGCGAGGCTCGACACAGTGTCCCTTCTGGCCTCCCCGTCGGAGGAGAGGACCAGGACCATCTTGGGCAAGGTGCAACGGATGTTGGTGGCCGACGCGGCCAAGGTGAGGTCCATCAAGTCCCTCCTCGGGATGATGTCTTCCTGCATCTACCTCATTCCCATGTGCAGGCTCCGGATGCGCCCGTTGCAAGAGTTCCTGGATGCGCGCTGGATCCAGACGACGGGCAGCTTCGAGGAAAGGATCAAGCTCGACGAGAGTTTCCGACGAGCGATACGGTGGTGGGGCACCCGCGCGCATCTGACGGCGGGCATGGACTTCCAGACCCCAGCCCACCAGGTGACTGTGACCACGGATGCCTCCCTAGAAGGGTGGGGAGCGCACACCGAAAATCTGCACGCAAGGGGACTCTGGCTCCCGACGGAGAAGTCCCTGCATATCAACGTCCTGGAGCTCCGTGCAGTGTTTTGGGCCCTCAGGTCCTTCCTTCCGTCCCTCAAGGGCAAGGTGGTGAGGATCTTCACCGACAACACCACCACCATGTTTTACATCAGGAAACAGGGCGGAACCAGGTCCCCAGCGCTGTCCAAGGAGGCGCAGGACCTGTGGCATTGGGCCGTCGCCCAAGGGATTCTTCTGGTGCCGTTTCATCTGGCAGGGATAAAAAACACCATCGCCGACTCACTCAGCAGGGAGCTGCGCTCGTGCCACGAGTGGGAACTACGGCAGGATCTGGTGGATCGCCTCTTCCGACGGAGGGGCACACCCCAGATCGACCTGTTCGCGACGGCGACGAACACCAAGTGCCGGAGGTTCGCCAGCAGGTTTCCCCAGACGAGGAGCATGGGCGATGCTTTCTCGTTCCCCTGGGAGGGCCTGTTCCTCTACGCGTTCCCTCCCTTGCCTCTGCTAATCCGGCTCGTCAACCAGCTCAAGAGGTCACGGTGCAGGATGATCCTCGTCGCACCTGCGTGGCCGAGGCAGATATGGTTCCCGGACCTTCTGGACTTGTCGGCGTCCCCGCCAATCAAGCTGCCGGCGGACGCGGATCTACTCTCCAGGGAAGGAGGCGCCATCCTCCACCACGACCCGAAGTCGCTGAACTTGCAGGCCTGGCTCCTGCAGCGCTAGAGTTTGGAGGATACGACATACCGGCCGATTGCAGAGAGGTTCTTGCAAAGGCCAGGGCGTCCTCGACTCTTAAATGCTACGGACACAAATGGAAGAGGTTCTCTGTCTGGTGCCACGCACAGGAGGTTAACCCTCTACGGATTACGGCTCCCCAAGTGCTGCCGTACCTGCTGACGCTGGCCAAAGCTGGTCTGGCACACGCGTCCATCAAGATTCATCTTGCTGCGATCTCCCGATACACCAGAACCACGGGCCGGACGTCCTTGTGGTCTCATCGTCTGGTGAAAGAGTTCATGAAGGGACTGTTCAGATCGTTCCCGCCGGTGAAGGCTCCGGCCCCGGCGTGGGAGCTCAACGTGGTGCTGACCAAACTCATGGGACCTCCGTTCGAGCCTCTGCACTCGGCCCCGTTGAAGTTTCTATCGTGGAAAACAGCTTTTCTCGTGGCCATCACCTCCGCACGACGAGTGGGAGAGATCCAGGCCCTTTCCTGCAAGGCCCCGTACTTGACTTTCCACGACACGAGGGTAGTGCTCAGGACGCACCCCTCCTTCATGCCCAAGGTACCGTCGGACTTTCATCTCAACGAACCCTTGGTGTTACCTGTGTTCTTCCCGTCGCCTTCGTCGCCGGCTGAGAGGACTTTGCACTCGCTGGATGTAGCTAGAGCGCTGAAGTTCTACGTGGACCGCACGAAAGGTTTTCGGAAGACGTCACAACTCTTTGTGAACTTTGGACCTGTCAATCAGGGGAAGGCTCTCTCGAAGGCTTCCATCTCCAGATGGCTCTCCGGCTGTATCATGTACTGTCACCGGTTGGCAAACCGACCGCTGCCTGGCCGTCCGAGAGCCCATTCCACCAGAGCGATCGCAGCTACCACGGCGTTCCTATCTGGTGTGCCCCTGCTGGACATATGCAGGGCTGCTACGTGGAGGTCGACGCACACCTTCACGAAATTCTACTGCGTCGACCGGGATTCCAGGGAGGAGTCCAGGGTCGGCCAAGCAGTGCTGCGCAACCTGTTCGCCTGAGGTGAGCCTGGTGAGGAGGTAAGATGCTTAATGTTGAGTTGATGTGATGCTTAATGTTGAGCCTTTGCCACCTCCCGTGGTTGTGCATGTGTGTACTGCTATGTATTCTTTATTCATGAGCATGTGAATCCATGCCAGACCCCATGCTGGAGAAGGAACAAGTTACTTACCTGTAACTGTTGTTCTCCAGCATGGGTCTGGCATGGATTCACATGCGAACCCTCCCGCCTACCCCTCTGCGGCTCTTCACTTGGTCATACTGCCACTTCACGTGCTTCCAAATCTGAAGATGGCTGCCAGAGGCGGTGCTTAGGTAGAGGGCAGTCATTGGCTGTGGTCAGTATGACGCAGAGACCAGTGATTGGTTATTACTACGAAAGACAGATCAGAAACGAAACTGATACTGGTTTTTTCTTTACCGAGGATTCCCAGCCTGACGACGGGGAATATTCATGAGCATGTGAATCCATGCCAGACCCATGCTGGAGAACAACAGTTACAGGTAAGTAACTTGTTCCTTCACCCATAGCCCCATTCCTCTGTGGTGGTTGCGGCCTCGTTGTAGTCTGAACCATCATTTGTGTTGTCTTCCTCTACGGGAGCCACCTCCAGTTGCCTCTCCAAGGAGGACAAAGTCCTCAAGTCTTTGGAAAAGCGCTGTTATTCCATCTCAGCACTGCATCTGCGGCAAGCCAATGCAGACGCCCTCTTGCTTGTGGCTAACCAGAAGCTGTGGCGGGAGCTCAGGGAATTTCCTCCCAACCTCCCTTCTGACAATCAGGCATCCTTCTAGGCTGGGCTGGCAGATGCCCGGGCCATTGTGCAGGACCTCATGGAGTCTTCATTCTCCCACATTGACACAGCCAGAAGAGGGCTGTGCCTTGGGGTCAAGATGAGGAGGACGGCGTGGATGCACACCACTAAGTTTTCTTCTGACGTGCAGGAATGGATCCTGGATCGGTCCTTTGAGGGCGTGGACCTTTTTAATTCGTCAACCGACGACGAGTTGACAAAGAAGAAAACTTCCAGTCAAACCCCCAAATCCTTGGTCATTCTGACAAAACCAGGTCAGAAATCCTTCCTTCAGCCCCAGGACAGGACCGAGTTCAATCCCTGCACCAGGTTCAAGGGGTTCCGGGACTGTAGTACACAGAAGCCTGACAGGTCACCCTGCAAAAACAGGAGGAAGCAGCAGAGGATGTCACATGTTTTTTTTTTTTTTTACCCCCCCCCCCCTACTCTGTTCCCGCATCTGATGCCAAAAAGCAGTGACTTCATGGTCAGGGAACACAGTTCACCTGTAGGGGGCCGCTTGGCTTTGTTCCAGGGCTCCTGGAAGTGCCTTTTCAGCAACCCATGGATCCTATCTGTATGCTCCACGGGCTTCAGTCTTCCTCTTCATTTGCCTCTACCATCCTCTCCTCCTCTTCGTCAGATCGGGTCCTCGGCTCTTTTACGGATGGTCCTTTCGCTCTTAGAGATGCAGGCGATAGAACCGGTTCCTCTTGTAGTACTATTCCAGGATTTTTGCGGTACCCAAGAACAACCATGCTGGCCTGAGGGTTGTCCTGGACCTGTCATTTCTAAATGTCTTTACCGCTGGAACGCTTCAAGATGATTACTCCTGTGCACATATTCGAGTCTCTGGACCTCAAGGATGCGTGCCGGCATGTACCTGAAGGTGTCTCACTCGCTAGTCCCCAGGGATCTGTCATCCAGGTGGCCAGGAGACGGCCACCGCTATTGGATCCAGTTCCTGGGGGTGGAGCAGTGCACGAGGATCACCGGGATGGGGGTCTTTGGGGAGTGGAAGTGGGACACCGAAGTGTGAGACGCGGTATCCCCTTTCCTGTAACACCTTTTCCCCATCCTACCAGGTAGAATACCGGGAAGCTGGACCCCCTCACCCCCTTTCCGACACAAACACTTTCGCACGGATATTTCATCGTGAGCAACAACGGACTAACACCAGAGCCCTATACCTGACATGTCCCAACACCTTAGTCAGGCAGGATCAGTCAGGCAGTTACTAATCATTATACACACCTGACTCCCATCACACTTCCACACACGCACGGATAAAAGGCAGAGCACAAAAGCATACTCTGAGCGAGAAAAAACACACCAGGATGCCGCGTTCCAAGGTGGCGATTTTAACACAAGGAGAAAGGCAGTGAGACCGGAGAGGGTTGCAAGGAGGGAAGTACCCTTGATCTCTAGAAATAGCTATTTCCACGAGCCTTGGAAAGTGAAAGGACCAAGACAAGGAACTGAAGCTGAGCAGACCTACGCTGTGAATCAAAGGTATCCGGGGTGCTCCTGTGTCGATAAACCAGGCCGGGAGGAGTGACTGCCACAGCGGGACTGTCCTTGGCTTCTGCAAGAAAGCCATGCCAGTAAAAGCAGCACAGCCGGTGAGTTGGAGAAACGGATACAAAATCACCCTATGTTTGAAGCAAGCTTGCAAGCGGCAACAGTGTATGAAGAATTCTACAAAGTACTGTGTTTGAAGCGCATGTGTTAAGAGGAACGAACAACTGGAAGCTTAAGGAGTGAATGAACTGTTGAAAGTTAAATCAGATACCAAATACAGAGTGGTCCGGCATCCGGGGGGTTCTTATTTGAAGATCTCTGCTCGCTATCGATCTAAATGAGAAATAGGTTGTCAGAAAGAAACTTTGAATCAAAGTGGTCCTGCGACGGGTCCAACAAAAACCTGTGCACAATCGAAAGTGGAACTTGGTCTGAACCCGACTGAGGGAGACTAGTTGAACGTGAAGAGTGATCTGAACCTGGCTCAGGGGGATCTGGGGTGAACCGTGATTCGCCCGAGAAGGAAAAGTGAACTTGCAATTGGTCCAAGCCCGGCTGAGGGAGACTAGTTGAACGTGAAGAGGGATCTGAACCTGGCTGAGGGGGATCCAGGGTGAACTGTGAGTCACCAGAGAAGGAATAGTTTTGGAATCACAAGAAAAGGGGATCTGAGCCCGGCTGAGGGGGATCCAGGAAGAAACCTCCAAAATCATTTAGTTACAAGAAGAAATGAACTTTCTACGTTTTTGTTTTGCACATCAGGCCCTCTAAAACAAGAGACAGTGTTGGAAAAGAGACTTGAGCATAGAAGGCCCTGATATTGGAACTGCCATTGTATCCTCGTACCGCAGACACCAGAGTGTGTGCTTTGCTCAGAATTAACTGCCTTGCCCTGTGCCGAAAACGTGGGCCAACGGCCCAAGTATCCTGATTATCATTTTGTGAACATTTCTTTCTTTTTCGAGAACTGTACCCCACACTATTTGTAGCTAGTAGTAAGGATTGGCAATAGTTTTTTTTATAGGCCATCCTTCTTTGACACAACTGCACTAGGACTGCATTCTTTATTAGTTGATGGTCGTAGCTTTCTTCCATCTTAGATTTAGGTTTAGATAGGCGTTTATCACACCTTTTTGAAAGTTCAATAAACACCCTTGAACTGTCGTCACTTGTGTCTGTCTTACTTTGATACCATGCCTTCCTTACACCATCTATCATCCGCATCAGAAGTTTCTGTGGTTCACGATTCTGTTGTACCACTTTCAGTACCAGATGCTGTCCTTCGCCCTGAACTCAGCTCCTCGTGTCTTTACAAAGTTATGTTATGTTGATTCGTACCGTGCTCCGCTAGCACCCGGGGCAGTCTCCAGGTGTTCGGGTGGCTCTGCAGGAGAGGGTGGTGGGGAGGTTAGTGGGGATAGGGTGAGAGGACAGGTTCAGAACCAAGAGGAACTGGCATCTGTGAGGGTTTTGCATGGGGTGGTTTGTGCGAGAGGCCTCATGCACTGTAACCGCATGGGTCAGATTCAGTGCCTCAGGTGTGTGGTGGTTTATTGTGTTGGTGTGTTGTGTGGGTTTGGTCGTGCACACTGTTTAGATGGTGTCCATAAGGGAGTCGGAGTCACGGGTGGCCGTAGCTGTAAAATAATCCGGTAACTTGGTGTGTAGTAGCATTGTTGATGGTTTTATGGACTATGTGGGCGGTTCACTCTAGATGTGCTTCAGCATCTGGAGATGCTTGGTGTGAAAATAGTATTGAGTCTCTGTTTGATTATGTGTAGTGTGGCTAGTTCAAGGTCTAGAATATTGGCGTCAGTTATGTTGGAGCAGCAGAAAGGGGAACATGTGCTGGTAAGTCGGTCAGTTTGTTGGCGTATCTGGCATGGCTCTTTGTTTGCCGCCTGACAGTATCTAGCCAGGTTCTTGTTTGTGGTTCTTTGGCTCATTTCGTCTCCTCTCTAGTTGTTTGTTTGTGGTATTGTCGCTAGTGTCCCTTCGAGGTCGTCATTGTCTGCTGAATAGCCAGGTTTTGAGCAGTTCCCTGAAGATGATGTGGTCTTCTGTGGTTCCGATATCTTTGGGCATGTTGTTCCAGGTGTTAGCAATTAGAAGTGAGAACGCTGTTCTGCAAAATTGTGTTTTTTCGTAGTGTTTTGCCTCTTATTTGTATGTCATTACTGGATCTTAGTGTCATGAATGGCCGGTTTCAACCCTTCTGGACCACATGGTCCATAATGCACCGCGGTATTAACTCCGCCACTATCCAAGATGGCCACCGAGTCGGAACTGTTGCGGTCTAGTCTTTGTGTGCTCTCGCCAGTTTCCTAGAATTTCAGCACGCCCCCTAGGCTCCGCGCGTCTCAACTCTACCCCTACGAGTTACAAGACGTGTTCGAGTTTGCTCTCTCTGTGCTTCGTGCTCTCTTATTCCTTGCTCCTGGAACCCCGCCCCTTTTTCTATTTCTTACCTTCGTTATCCTTCTTCCTGGATCCTAGTACCTGTTCCTGGATTTCGAACGCTACCGGCTTGGCAGCCGGCTTCCACGCTAGAACCCGAGGACTCGTGTTCCGGCTTATACAAGTCACGGTCGGTGAAGAAGAAAGAAGCCTCATCTCGGAAGGAGAAAAAGGTGAGGAAAAAGGGAGCTTCTGACAGATTGAGACACCCAGACCTTAATACGGAAACAGATTTGGAAGCGGCAGTCCAAGACCTCATGAGAGGCATGCAAGAATTAACCACCGAGGTTCAAAATCTTCAAGCCGAAAATGCAGCCTTAAAACAGTTAGTTCTATCCCGGGATTCAGCAATCAAGGAAAGCGTCATGGTAGGAGGTGTTGTGGACAAGTATGATGGATCTTCCAGGTCCCTACATTCCTTCCTTGATGCGTGCTTAGTGCACTTCACTTTCAAACCCTACTATTTTTCAACGCCACGAGCAAAGGTTGGGTTCATGATATCCCATTTAACGGGAAATGCATTAACCTGGGCTACTCCCTTGGTTAATACTGGAGATCAGCTCTTGGACAATTATGAAGGATTTGTGGATGCCCTAAAAGACATTTTCAATCGACCAGAGCTTGTTTATAGTGTTCAAGAAAGACTTCTTGAGTTTAAGCAAGGAAGTCAAGATATGCTCTCTTATGTGACTCACTTCAAACAATTAGCCAAAGAAGCAGATTGGTCACAAGAGGCCAGTTTCACCCTCTTCAGAAGGGGTTTAAATGATGAGGTCAAAGACGAGTTAGCAAGAGTGGCACGTCCAGGAACCTTCCAGGCCCTTATGGATCTTTCCTTGCAGGATTCAGGAGAGAAAGGCTGAGAAGAAAAAGGTGAAAACATTTCCGAAGGCAATCAGTGAATACCCAACTACCAAAGAGACCATTGTTCCACTCACCCCGGATCCAGAACCCATGCAACTAGGTGCGTTTAGGGGACCTATTTCTCCACAAGAAAGACTTTGCAGAATTGATACAGGCCTCTGTATGTACTGTGCCTCAGACAAACATCTGGTGAGAGAATGTCCCATAGCACCACCCCGGCGTTCGGGAAACGCCAGCTCACGATCCTAAACGGAGCACAGCTTCGGGAGAAAGAGGCCTGCTCCGCATCCATTCCCTCCTTGAATACTCCTGGACAGAACACCTTAGTGCTTCTACAAGCTGTACTGACGAATTCAGAGAATGAATCTTTTCCCATCCTGGCACTCGTGGACTGTGGTGCCATGGGGATTTTCATAAATCATGCATGGGCCGTTGCTCATAAAATTCCGAGAAAACTCAAAGATATGATACAACCAGTGGAAGGAATCGACGGTAGATCTTTGTCTTCAGGTCCCATCACTCACCAAACGAATGAACTACAACTGTCAATAAACAACCACCAGGAAAAGATACGATTTGACATCATAAGAGCTGCTCACTATCCCATGGTGTTAGGCATGCCCTGGATGCAGAAACACAACCCTTATATCAATTGGACAGCAGGTTCCTTGTTTCTTGGCTCAGAATTTTGTATGTCCCACTGTCTATGTCAGGACACATCTAGGATCTCGATAGTGAACCCGAACCATCTTCCTTATGTGTGTCCAACATTATTCAAGTGCCGGAATCTTACCAGACCTACTCAGACGTGTTTTCAACAGACATTGTTCAAGCTCTTCCGCCCCACAGACCCGAGGATTGTACCATTGAAACAGATTCTTCCGCTGTGATTCCATTTGGGAGAATGTTTATACTTTCTGAGCCTGAGAAGAAGGCCTTACGAGAGTACTTGGATACCAAGTTGGCAAATGGAACCATCAGGACTTCAAAGTCTCCCGCTGGTGCATCCTTGTTTTTTGTTCCCCAGAAAAACACTAAAGAGTTACGACCCAACACTAAAGAGTTATGACCCTGTTTGGATTACCGTGGATTAAATCAATGTACCCTCAAGGACTGCTATCCATTACCACTCATAGCAGATATCCTGGAGGCTGTTCGAGGAGCTGTTATCTTTACCAAACTCGACCTTAGGGGTGCCTACCATCTCATTCGAATCAAGGAAGGTGATGAATGGAAGACAGCCTTTAAAACACCTTTTGGCCACTTTAAATATTTGGTTATGCCCTTCGGTTTTGCCAACGCTCCTGCGGTTTTTCAACGTTTCATGGACAGAGTGTTCTCGGATATGTTGTTCCTTTTCGTTATCGTGTACCTGGATGACATATTGATTTATTCCAAAGATCCGCAGATTCATCAAGAGCATGTTAAGGCAGTTCTACAGCGTTTACGAGAAAACAAACTCCTGGCCAAGCCTGAGAAATGTCTATTCGATGCTCAAACCGTTCATTACCTTGGGTTCGTGCTCAGCCCTAACGGAATTGGAATGGACCCGGGTAAGATTGATTCCATACTTTCCTGGCCGGCACCTACCACTGTGAAGCAGATACAATCCTTCCTGGGACTTGGCAATTTTTACAGAAAATTCATTCCTACATTTTCTGAAATTGTTCATCCCATCGTGGCACTTTTAAAGAAGGATACACCGTTTTTCTGGTCTACGGAACAAGATAAGGCCTTCCAACAGTTAAAGAGGAAATTCACTGAAGCTCCAATTCTAGCCCAACCTGACATTGATCGAATCTTCCTGGTGGAAACCAATGCTTCTGATTATGCTATCGGGGCAGTCCTAAAACAAGAATTTGAGGACAAGATGGAGCATCCAATTGCCTATCTATCCCGTACCTTGACTCCTAGTGAGTGCCATTATTCTGTTCTAGAGAAGGAGCTGTTACCCATCCGACAAGCATTCACTGACTGGCGTCATTTACTCCTGGGAGCCAAATATCCTGTGCAAGTAGGAACAGATCATCGAAACTTACAAGTATTACAATCACTGGAGTGCAGAAACAGCCACCAGGCCCGTTGGGCTTTCTTTTTTGCACAATACCAATTCCAAATCAACCATCTTCCTGGAATCAATAACATCGTCGCTGACACCTTGTCCAGACGTCCGGACTATGAATCTGATGAAGTCAGGGCATTTCCCAAGATGTTTCCAAAAACAGTGTTTGTGGCTCAAGCAAACCTTCTCCTGGAAAACATTCATGCTCATACCCCTTCCTCAGACCTCTGGAAGAAATACATCCAGGATAATCGTTGGAACCTAAATGTAAAGGATGGTTATCCCTTCAAAGACCAACGACTGGCCATTCCTACACAAAATTTGAGAGATAAGATCATGAACCTCTGTCATGACACCTTCCATTCAGGACATCGAGGCATTACTACTACCCTACGTCTCGTACAGAGACAGTTCTGGTGGCCAAGAATGAATACTGACATAAAAACCTATATTCAATCCTGTGCTGTGTGTAACCAAAACAAACACGATAATAGAAAACCTGCCGGTCTTCTTCATCAACCTACATTACCAACACGTCCTTGGGAGATCATTGCTACAGATTTTATAGTGGAATTACCACCATCCCGGGGTTATACGACCATAATGGTAACTATTGATTTGTTTACCCATACAGCTCATTTCACTCCACTGTTCAAATTGCCCTCTTCACTTGAACTTGCCGGCATATTTATTGAACACATTTTTAGGCTCCATGGATTACCGTCCAAGATCATCTCTTTCAGAGGTCCTCAGTACATATCCCAATTCTGGAAACAACTCTGCCAGATACTAGGCATTCAGAGGGCATTGTCTTCAGGATATCATCCCCAGACCAAAGGGATCACAGAAAGGACA
The DNA here is from genome assembly GCF_040938575.1 of Ambystoma mexicanum. Taxonomy (NCBI): domain Eukaryota; kingdom Metazoa; phylum Chordata; class Amphibia; order Caudata; family Ambystomatidae; genus Ambystoma; species Ambystoma mexicanum. The sequence goes on along the minus strand of NC_090921.1, from coordinate 1,339,729,589 downwards.
AATCAGACTTTGGAACAATATTTCCGCTGTTTGCCAGCAGGGTCCAGGATGATTGGTCTCTATTGATTCCGGTAGCCGAGTTCGCCTATAACAACTATGATCATTCAGCCATCAAGACAAGCCCATTCTTTTGCAGCCAAGGATTCCATCCTGCGGTTTTACCATCCATTTCGCCGCATCCTACCACGGTACCTGCAGTTGACTCCTGGATTGAAAAGTTGGTGAATGTGCACAAGGATGCTAAGGAACATTTGGAAAAGGCCAGGATAGCTGTTAAACGATATGCAGATGCCAAGCGGAGACCTAGCCCTTCTTATTCAATAGGGGACGGGGTCTGGCTATCCCCTAGGCTCCTTCCTCGACATCTACGGCCTAACAAACTGGCCCCTAGGTATTATGAACCCTTCACTATCAAAGAAATCATTAACCCAGTGGCATATCGACTTCAGCTCCCAGATTCCTGGAAAAGAATTCATCCGGTCTTTCACACCTCCTTACTAAAACCATATGTACAATCCACGCAGACAGTTCAAAGACCTAATCCTGTGCTCGTCAATGATCAGGTCGAGTTCGAAGTCTCCAGGATATGTGATTCCAGATATAGACGTGGACAGCTTCAATACTTGGTTGAGAGTAAGGGTTACCCCCCCCCAGTGAACGTACTTGGGAACCAGTTTCTAACATGAATGCTCCTCGCTTACTGCAAAGGTTTCATCGGATACATCTGGGCAAACCCGGTGGGTCTGGGCTCAGGAGGAGGCATGCTGTCATGAATGGCCGGTTTCGACCCTTCTGGACCACATGGTTCATAATGCACTGCAGTATTAACTCTGCCACTATCCAAGATGGCCACCGAGTCGGAACTGTTGCGGTCTAGTCTTTGTGTGCTCTCGCCAGTTTCCTAGAAATTCAGCATGCCCCCGCGGCTCCGCGCGTCTCAACTCTACCCCTACGAGTTACAAGACGTGTTCGCGTTCGCTCTCTCTGTGCTTCGTGCTATCTTATTCCTTGCTCCTGGAATCCCCCCCTTTTTCTATTTCTTACCTTCGTTATCCTCCTTCCTGAATCCTAGTACCTGTTCCTGGATTTCGAACGCTACCGGCTTGGCAGCCGGCTTCCACTCTGGAACCCGAGGACTCGCGTTCCGGCTTATACAAGTCACGGTCGGTGAAGAAGAAAGAAGCCTCATCTCGGAAGGAGAAAAAGGGAGCTTCTGACACTTCGTTCTCTTCCTGGGCTATACCGGCTAATCTTGACTTGGTGGAATTCCGCTCCTTGTCTGTGCAGGCTTTGTGGGCAATGCAGAGTGCTCTGAATTTGATGCGCTTTTTTTTGCTAGTAACCAGTGTAGGTTTTTCAGTGCTGGAGTGATGTGGTCTCTTCTGTTTAGTCTTAATTGTATCCTGGCTGCTGTGTTTAGCACCCTTTGGAGTTTCTTGGTAAGTCTTTCCGGCATTCCTAGGTAGAGGCTGTTTGCATAGTCAATTCTTGTGAGTATCGGGGATATGATTGTGAGGGTTCTGTGGGGGAAGGTGAGATAGGGGAGTATTCCTCTGAGCAGTCGTAGAAGGAATAAGCTTTTTTTGCGATTGCATTAACTTGTGGTTCCAGTGATAGTCTGTTGTCCATGAGTATTCCTAGGTTCTTTACTACATCGGCAGTCTCTGGTTGCGTTCCCATGCCTTTCAGCCATTCCAGTTGTGGATTCCCTCCATCCAATCCTGCGAGTGAGAGCATTATTTCCGTTTTTGCCGGGTTCAGTTTAAGGTTGTTTGTTGTCATTCATCTGAAGATGTCCGTGAGGCAGTTGTTGAGGCTGTTATTTTGTTCCTGGGTTCTGTTTGTTTTTACAATCAGTTGTGTGTCGTCTGCGTACTTGTAGGCGGTAAGTCCGTGGATTCGGGTGATTTTCATCAGTGGGCACATGTAGATGTTGAAAAGAAGAGGGGAGAGGCTGGATCCCTGCCTGCAGGATTCAGCAGGATATATTTTTGGTGTTTCAGGTGAAAGTGGCAGGTAGGTTCTTTCGGTTCGGTGTGTAAGGAATGAGGTAAGCTACTTTAATGTGGATTCCTGTATGTCACATTCATCAATCTTTTTATTAGTGTTGCATTGCTGATTGTGTCAAACGCCGCTGATATGCCCAATAGTATGAGGGCCGATTGGGCATCGACTTCTTTTATTTTCAGGTCGTCCCTTATCGGTAGAAGTGCTGATTCTGTTCCTCTCATTGGTCTGAAGCCAACATGTGACCTTTCCAGTATTCCGTTTGTTTCAACGTATTTAAGAAGGATTTTGTACACCTGGTTTTCCAGGATCTTTGCTGGGTAGGGGAGGTTGGATATCATTTTTGGAGTTGCTTGGGTCTTCTGCACTTTCTGATTCCTTTTTTATCAGTGGTTTCATATATGCTGATTTGAAGGAGGACGGTACTATTCCTCTTTTGAGTGATAGATTCATTAGGTTCCAGAAGTGTGCCGCCGGTGTTCTGTTAAGGGTTCCTTTGAATATGCCAGGTGGGCAGGGGTCCATTGGAGATCCTGTAAGGTTGGTGTCCTTGATGAGTATGGCGAAGATTTTTTCTGTGATTGGTTCTAGGCATGTGTGTTTTGCTGTAACTTGCGTTTCGCCCGGTGTCTGTGGTGCGGCAGTCGTGGTTGTGTTTGTCTGGGTGAGGTTGATGGTCTCCTGTATTGTGCATTTTTTTGTTCTCCAGTGGTTGGTGATGTTGTCACAGAGTTCCTTTGGAATTCTCGTAGGACTTTTTTAAATCTCTTTGCTGATTTTGAAGAGTTCTTTCTGTTGATTATTTGCCGATTTTATTCTTGTGGCGTAATAGAACTTTTTTGCTTTGAGGACTTTTCATTTGTATAGTTTAAGTTGTCTTTGGTATTTAATTTTGTCTCGTTGGGTGTATTGTTCTCTCCATTTTTTCCATTTTGCAGTAGTTTCTTTTAGTTCTTTCACTTCTACTATGAACAATTTTACTACCAGTTTTTTGTGTGTTGCTTTGAATGTTTTAGCTGGTGCCCGTTGGTCAAGGGTCATGGTGAGCCAATTGATGAGTGTCTACTGCTGTGTCTATGGTTGTTTCAGTGAGTTCTGTTTCACTTGGGAAGGTTGAGTATAGACGGTTTGTTAGGGCCTCTCGGTCTAGGTTCTTCCAGTTTCTTTTTTTGCTGGTATGGAGTAGCTCTTTTCCGGTCAGTCGGTAGGTGGGTTTGGGATGTGATTTAGAATGGTGTTGAGTAGTGGTCGCTCCATACCTTTGGTGTAGGTGGTGCAGATGTGCATAGTCATGCGTCCAGCATCGTGGGTGGATCCAATTACTATTTGCTTGAAATGCAAAGTTTCCAGGAGTGTGCAGAGTGAGTTTTCTGTGGACTCGTTTTCTTTTTTGACCCATTTATAGTTGTCTGCTATTGCTTTGTTTGGGATGGTTTTGTAGTTATCTGATAATCAGGTTTCTGTGATGAACGCAGTGGTGGTTCTTGTCCTCTTGGAGGGCCATCATCTGTATCCTTATTTGGACGATGGGCTGGTGAGGGCGGGGTCACCCAAAGGCGTGGTATACTCCTGCCAGAGATTGGCAGATCTCCTTCATCAGCAGGGTTTCTCTCTCAACCAGAGGAAGTAACAGTTGTGCCCCTCTCAGGAACTGGTCTTCTGACGGAGGACAGCAATGCAGAAGCGGTCCAGTTGAGCCACCTAGGGTACAACACCTACGAGTGGGAGTTGCACACCGACTCCTTGTTGCCCTTGTTCCAGCTTCGGGGGTTCACAGACCTGGATTTATTCACATCCGTTCTGAATTCCAAGTGCCCTCTGTTTGCTTCATGGGCAGGACAGGGTCGGGGGTCTCTGGAATATGCCTTCCAGATCAGTTGGCACGGTCATAGGTGTTATGCGTTCCCGCCCACCCCTCTGCTCCAATGTACCCTGCGCAAGTTTTGGGCTTTGGTGGGTTGCAGCCTCATCCTGATAGCCCCCACTGGCCTTCGAGACCCTAGTTTTCGGATCTGCTGCAGTTGGGCTCACACGGTGCTGTCCACCTTCCGATCTCCAGCAGGGGATTCCTGACGCAGCAGGGCAGGGTGGTGGAACATCCGGACCCGGCCAAGTTCGCGCTGGCAGCCTGGTTCCTGATCAGCTGAGGCTTCATCATGCTCAATTTTCGGATAACAACTGGGACATCATTCAGCAGGCCAGGAGGCCCTCGACTCGGTCCCAGTATAAGAGGAAATGGACTAGGTTCTGCTGTTGGGCTCGTGACAGCGGTCTGAGCCCTGTCACCTGTCCTCTGGGTGACGTACTGGCTTTTACAGCACACCTGGCTCGTTCTGGAGTTCAGGTGGATATGTACGCACTTATCTGGCGGCTATTGGGGCTGACAAGAATTCCACCAAGCATGTGTTTTTTGCAGCCAACCCGGTGGTTAAGGCTCACCTTAAGGGGTTGTCTAGGCTTTTTCTGCCAGTGCAAAGGCAGCACCCGGTTTGGGATCTCAATGTGGTTCTTGCAGCTTTGCAGCGCAAGCCATTGGAGTCGATGGTCTCTGTGGACATCTGCTTGGTGATACTAAAGACAGTTTTACTGGTGGCTCTCACCTCTGCACGCAGGGTTAGTGAGCTGCAGACGTTGTCCTTGTGCAAGCCCTTCACCATGTTTCACGACGACAGGGTCATCTTGCACACTCACCCGAACATCTTGCCCAAGGTGGTATATTCATTTCACATAAATCAAGCAATCTGCCGCAGTCAGAGGCACAGAGGGCCCTGCATTCCTTGGACCTCAAGAGGGTCCTCAAGTTTGACCTCTCTTGGACGAAATCCTTCAGGAAGTCTTAGGCATTGTTTGTGAAATTTGGGTGCTCCTCGCCCGGCTCCCAGGCTTCCAAGGCTTCCATCACCCGTTGGATGATTCAGGCCATCTCGGAGGTGTGCAGCCATTGGCAAATCTGTTCCTGAGGGGATTCATGCCCATATGGTCAGAGCGAAGGCCATGGTGTTTCCGAGACATGCTTCTTGGGATGTCATCAGCAAAGTGGCTACTTGGGCCACTCCGTCGGCCTTCTGTAGGCACTACTCACTGGACACCAGCTCCTTGCATGATGCAGAATTTGGTCAGGTGGTTCTGCAGAACCATTTTGTTTCATCCTAGATATGAGGACAGATATCACCGCTCCAACCTATGTTCTTGTTTGGTGGAATACCCCACAAGGATGGAAGAAAGGGCACGGGACGTATGAGTAATTAAAGTAACTCACTGTAGTGACTAGAGTACTCATAGTCCATAGTCCCCTCTCCTACATATGTCCCACCCGCCTCCCCCCCACTAGTATGCCATGGGTAATATGTAATAAGAGTAGCCAGGTATTTAAGCGTCTGATGTGACTGAGCTGAGGTGCTGGAGGGCGGGCCTCGGCGGGGAGTTCCCACACCGAGGCCGCGCCCCAGCACGCTAAAGTAAATTTAAAGGGGAAGCTCAATTTTTCACTGCCAAAGTTTCCGGTACCGTCGTCATGTTGGGGGACGCCCACAAGGATGGTGGAAAGGGGACTATTGACTATGAATACTCTAGTCACTATGGTGAGTAACTTAAATTGATAATTCCATAAACTTAATTTCCCACAGAAGTTGACGAATGTATACCATCTCAACAGTATGAAGCTTACATGCTTTAGCCGTACATGTACGGGTACGGCACTTCAAGCTTATACACTTCAGCTCTACACATACGGCACTGTAGATCGGGACACCAATAATTTTGCTGTGCAATCGCCACGCTCCAACTCAAAGTAGCTGGAATAGATTTACGGGATTCATGTTTATCTCATCATCAGCTTTGTGTCTTGCTCCAGAGTTGAAAACAAAACCAATTTGTTCACACTTGCTCCTACAGGAAAGACTAGCAATATTGTCAATATTGTCTACAAAGAAGCATCGGTTTAGATCATTAAGATAAATTCCAACTAGGACTGAAGTAGGAATTACTGTGTGCAGCACGGATACACCTGCTAGTATATGATAAAAGGTGTGAAATAATCTGGAGATATTGCATTTTTTTTGTTGCATTGTGGGTCTGGCATGGTGTCATAAAGGAATGTCCTCTTTTGTCTAACGTTTAACAAAAATTAAGACATATTCAGATTCAACCACTATATTGCAGTTGAATGCGCAGCATGCAACCATATAACGTGTACCAAGCTGCACAAGTGCTGCTGCAGGAAAGTAACTTTTTCCTTACAGAATGATACTCTTTTCTTTACCATCTGTGCTGTTTTCCTCCCTTCACAGAAATGGCTTCTCTCAGAAATCTCCTCCGTTCTTAACATATCTGAAGAATATCCTTCGAAAATATCCTGATGGAGGGCAGATTTTGAAGGTATTTTTTTTGTTATTTCTGATTATAGTGCATACTAAACAAGAATTGAACAATTCATTTGAGGTTGTTGCAACCCTCGTGGTGTATCACAATCATAGAAATATATAAAAATAAATATTTACTGTTGTTTTGCTCTTTTTTTATTAATGAATTCATGACACCAGACCTCACCGTTCATGAAGTTACGTCCCCAAGAACGCATCATACAAACCCACAAACCAACACAACTTTGTTTTATATATATATATATATCAATGTATATATATGCATATATGATATGATACGATATTTTATTTGTATCGCGCCCATACGCAAGGGTTTCAGAGCCCGATGAGGCAACGGAGAGGAAACATGGGAGGACAAAACGACGATCTTACTAGGCACATTGACATTGAGAACATTTCTTTTTTTTTAAATGTATTTTTATTTTTACAATAACAATACAAACACAGTATCATTTCCAAGGCAATTGAGTATTAATAATAACTCCCCCAATCCCTCCCTCCCAATTGGACCAAGACCATAAAGGTATGCTGCAGTCAATATGCGACGGGGTTTCTTGTGGGCTGACCGGGTCCCCCCCCCCGGACGAGCCGTCCTCATTTGCACAGAACAGGGTCACTGTGTGGGCCACCCACTGTAATAGATCTTCTGAGGTGTCCATGTTTTGCTGCCGCTGTGCCAGTTCCCAAGCCCCTGTTTCGGCTGTGGACCATCTCCGTAGATCCTCCCACCACAACGCAATGTTGGGGGCCCTGGGGCTTTTCCAGGCCATAGCAATACGTCTTTTTACCAGAATGAACATCAGGTCCTTAAGTCTATTTAGAGGCCTGTTCTTCTTACTTTTCGGGTATGAGCCCAAGATGCAAGCTTTGGGCGATTGCACGTCCAATGTGATGTCAGCGTCGGCTGCCTTTGCTTGGATTTGAGACCAGAAGGCTTGTATTGCCGGGCGCCCCCAGAACATGTGGGACATTCCAGCGGAGGATACGTGGCATTTGGGGCACGTCATGGCGCCCGTACTGTTGAATTTGGAGATAAGGAGTGAGGTATGTCCTGTGAATGATGTAAAATTGAATGAGCTGGAAGCAAGCGTTTCTAGATACTTTTTTTGTGGTAGCGTGTTATAACCTCCCATTCTTTGTTTTCGAACAGCACGCCTAGCTCAAGTTCCCATTTTGCTCTGCTCTTAAGCTCGTGTTGCGAGGCACAACTGAGCAGGGTCTCGTAGAGCCTCGAGGTTTCATGACCTCCCTCTACTGCGCACAGCAAGTTCTCTATGATCTCATGCCGGTGCTGAGGGTTTCCATCTCTGGCCATCGTTTCGTGAGTGTTTACCACCGCACCATGTAGGAGGAATTGACCAGGTGGTATTCCCGTGGTCTCCTGTAGTTCGATGAACGGGAGGATGCCCTGATCATTCACTAGGTCACCCAGGGTAGCGATGCCGAAGGGTTTCCATACATTCCGGATCACTTTCTGGCCCTCCGGTCTGCCTGACATGATTGCAGCTATCGGGATCTGCGGGGGAAAAAGGGTCGGCCAGATCCGGAGTTTTGCAGGCCCGCCTCCAAATCCGGGTGCCCAGGCGGATTAGATATGAGTCTTGTTGCTTTGCGTCCGGCTCGGACCAGAGTAGGTCTCTAAGCAGCTTCTGGGAGTTTGTGGGCTGTAGCAGGCGAGTGTCCGTAGTGGCGTCGTCGGCCATCCATTGGATCACATGTTTCAGTTGGCCTGCTACATAGTAGAGTTCGAAGTTAGGAATTTTAAGGCCTCCTCTGTCATACGGTCTTTGCGTTGCGTCAAGGGTGACTCTGTGGCCCTCATTACAAGTCAGGCGTTAAGGGTTTAATGGCGCCGTCGGCGCCGTTAACCCTTAACGCCTGACTCACACTTTAACGCCTGCTTTTGCAGGCGTTAAAGTCCAAGGCGCTAAGCGACCTTGGTGCTAATTACGGCACCGTAATTTACGCCTTCCCCATCCCCATTATGCCCTATGGGGCAAAAATGGGAATGGGGAAGGGCAAATGGTGAATGGGGAATTACCGCCCCACTCACCTTGGAATGGGGCGGTAATTCCGCCATCCACCATGGCGGAATCCGGCATGGACCATGGTGCTGATAGCACCATGGTCCACCGCCTGACTTGTAATGAGGGCCAGTGTCTTCCTTCGTGCCATAGAAATTTCCTGCAGTTTGTTTAGCTCCCTGAAGAAGCCCTGCGGGAAATAGTACGGGACATTGGTGAAGAAGTATAGTAGCCTTGGCAGTGCTACCATTTTAAGAAGCCCTGCTCTGCTGGCCACCGAAAGAGGTAACTTACTCCAAAAGTCCATTGATTTGACTAAGCCATCTTTTGCCCTTTCAGTGTTCAGTGCGTGTTCCGTCCTGGGGTCACAGTGGATCTTAATTCCCAGGTATTTAAAGGAGGTGGGTTCCCATTTAAGAGCTAGTGAGGGTAAATGTTCCATTTTAATCGTGCTTAGGGCGGCTAGGGGATACAGACAAGATTTATCGTGGTTGATTTGGATCCCCGTCCATCTATGAAACCCCTCTAGTGTCTCCAGAATGTAGGGAAGTGTGTGTTCCGGTTCCTTTAAGTAGAGAAGCATGTCATCAGCATACATAGAGACTAGGTGGGTCACTCCATTTATTGTTATGCCCCCATCTCCATATTCCTGCCTAAGATATGCCGCCACCGGTTCAATAGCTAGGATGTAAAGTAATGGGGATAGTGGGCATACCTGCCCGGTCCCTCTGGAGAGGTTCCATTTGTCAGAGAAGGTATAATTGGTTTTCACTCTGGCTGTGGGGTCCGTGTGTGTGAGTTCGACCCAATTTAGGAAGGCTGGCCCTATCCCCATCTTGGCCAGGGTGGCATGGAGCCATTTCCACTGGACTGAATCAAAAGCTTTGGAGGCGTCCAGGGACGCCACCGCGCATTTTCCGGGTTCGCCACCCGTGCTGTATATGACGTGGTGCAGTTTGTGAAGGTTTTCTGTAATGGAGCGGCCCTGCACATACCCTGTCTGGTCATGGTAGATTAAGTGCGGGACGGCTACCTGTAGCCTCCTTGCCAGAAGAGCCGTTAGTATCTTATATTCTCCAGCATGGGGTCTGGCATGGATTCACATGCTCATGAATATTCCCCGTCGTCAGGCTGGGAATCCTCGGTAAAGAAAAAACCAGTATCAGTTTCGTTTCTGATCTGTCTTTCGTAGTAATAACCAATCACTGGTCTCTGCGTCATACTGACCACAGCCAATGACTGCCCTCTACCTAAGCACCGCCTCTGGCAGCCATCTTCAGATTTTTACCGCACGTTCATGTGTTGGGATCCTCGTGCTATTGCTCTCGAGCGTTAGTGCTATTTTTTCGCGCTTTTTCACAAAAACTTCGATTCTTTCGGTCAAAAGAGCCTCAAGCTCCACCGATCCTACATCCGATCAACGGGGACCCGTGTCGAATTCATCTGTGCCCCTCAAGGGTGAAGATTTCGTCGAGCTACACTTCGGAGGACTCCAGAAGCTTCTCAGGCCCGGTCTCGGAGATGGCCCAGGAGAAGGGAAGCTCGACGCCCGGAAAGCTGTTCAGGGCCTGCCCTGGATGCCAGCTGCAGAACGTCTTCAAGGAGGACGAACACTCTTTCTGCCTTTACTGCCTTCATGGGGACAAGACGCACGTGGAGAAGGACTGTGCGTTTTGCGGCAACATGTCGGAACGGACCATGAAGGACCGCCATCAACGTCTCGCCAGCTGGCTGGAGGGTAAGAGCCCGTCTGGCGAGAAGAAGAAGAAATCTGAGCGGTCTTCTAAGACCTTTGAGGGCGCCCCGGCGACGGGGGCCCAACATAAGGCCAAGCACCGCGAGTCCGCTGGCACCGGGAGCGCCGAACGGTCGGGCTCTACGGGCGCCAGGCAGGGCGCACCCTCCCCGGCACCATCAACCACGAGCCAACGCTCTGGGTCGGGTAAGAGGAAGGCCGAGCACCCGGCGAAGCTCCTGGAGAGACCCCGGTCGAGCTCTAAGGCAGAGGAGGAGCGTGGCAGTGCCCCCTCCCTCAAGGATAAGGCGGTGAGCGCACCTAAGGTGGTGAAGGCCTTGATCCATTCGACCAAGCCCTCTATCGAAACGGTCGCGGCGGCCCTGGCCCAGCCTGTGGAGGCTGCACCAGTGGTGGCGGCCTCGGGGCCCAGAATCTCCCTGCCTCCTCGGAGGGAGTCTTCTTTCGTGCCCATCGATAGGACCCCCGTGAAACACTCCGTGGGGAAGAAGGGGGGGCAGGGCGTCGTCGTAGATTCGGCCTCAACCTCAGAAGAGGAACTGATCGAGGTCTTAAGCCACGGCCTAGGCGTGGAACAAGACCAGCCCGTCGGAATGGGCCCCGACGCAGGTGACGACGACGACATCGTCGAGGATACCGACGGGGCCCCTGCTCGCCCGTCGGATTCCCCTCTGCCAGCGCCGCAAGACAACTCAGCGGCCATTTTGTTGGCTATACAGTCCTTATGCTCCGAGATAAGGACGAGACTACCGTTACCGACGGAGGAACCTCTCCCGTCGGGGGATCCAGAACCGGGACCTTCTGGTGTTCCCCCTACCAAGAAAAGAAGGATCCATCCACCGCCTCCTTTTCAACCGTCGCGCCCCGTCCAGCCCTCCTCCCCGTCCACCCGAGGGGATGATACGGGGACTGACACGGCAGCGACGGGTACGGACGACGAGGCATACGACGAGGATTTTCCGTCGTCGCCTCCCACCAGGGCTTCTCCGCCCGACGAGATTGGATCGTTCCACTCAATGATCGCCAGGGCATCCGAGCTTTTCCAACTCTGCCCTGAGGAGAAGAAAAAGGAAGGCTTCCTTTACCAACGGCGCGAGACCAAGAGGAAGACGGTCCTCGCAGTGCCTCTGTTGGACGACATTTGGGATGAGGGCCTTTCCCTCCTCAAGAACCCTTCCACGACGCCAGCGAAAAGAGACCGGTACGAGAAAAAGTACCGGGTCCCGGACTCGGCCCCCCTATGCCTCCGGGCGCAGCCTACCCCGGACTCCGTCGTCTCCGCGGCAGCCAGGAAGAAAGCGGGGGGGGGTGCGGCCTCCACGTCGACTTCCCCGCCGGACGGCGAGGGAAAGAAATTGGATGCCATGGGACGCAGAGTCATCTCGTCGGCGGCGACGACGATTAAAGCGGCCAACGCCTTGGCTATCGTGGCCCGCTACGACAGGGAACTCTGGTACAAGATAGCTCCCCTGCTGGATTTTCTGCCGGACGACAAGAGAGCGGAGGCCCTTGAGATCCTGCAGGAAGGTGAGGTGGCCTCGGACCACGCCATCACCGTGGCGACGGACATCGCCGACACTGGGTTCCGCCAGATGGGCAACGGCGTTTGCCTTCGACGTCGCGGATGGCTCAAGGCTACGGACTTTCGGCAGGACGTCCAGACCAGGGTCCTGGACATGCCCTTCGACGGGAACAACCTGTTTGGGAAGACAGTGGACGATTCCCTTCAGGCCATCAAGGCGGATACTGAGACGGCCCGGGCCCTTGGAGTACTGCAGCAACGGCGGACGCCCTTTCGGAGCGGCGGAGGCAAGGGCGCCTCCAAAGGTTCCGGCGGCGGTTTCGCTTCCTACCGTCAAGCGGCCCGCTCGTCGTCGCAAGAGGCCTACAGAGGACGAGGCAAGTCTGGCGGCCCCCGCCGTCGTCGCCAAGGAGGCCAAGGCGGCAAGGCCGCGTCCAAGCAGGATTGAACCGGCCGTGGGGTCGGGCCCCCACCGAAGCACCCCGGTGGGAGGCCGGCTGGCGGGCTTCGTCAGCGTGTGGGAGTCCATCTCCACCGACCGTTGGGTGCTGGACGCCCTGGCCCGGGGCCACGCGCTCGAGTTTCAAAGAAGGTGCCCGCGCGTCCCCCCCGTGGCCAGGAAAGAACTTCACGTCCCTCAACTTCTCCTGGAGGTAAAGGCGATGCTCAGAAAGGGCGCCATCGAACTCGTCCCAAAGAGGCTTCGGGGCTCCGGAGTCTACTCGCGTTACTTCCTCGTGAAGAAGAAGACGGGAGGATGGCGCCCCATCCTGGACCTGCGACGCCTGAACAAGTTCATCAAGGCGCAGAAGTTCCGGATGGTCACCCTCCAGCACGTCCTGGGTCAGCTGGAGGAAGGAGACTTCCTATCGTCGTTGGATTTGGAGGATGCCTACTTCCACATTCCCATCCTAAAGGGGCACCGAAAATTCCTCAGATTCGTGGTCCAAGGGCGTCATTACCAGTTCAAAGCCCTTCCCTTCGGACTGCGGTCGGCTCCCAGGGTTTTCACCAAGTGCCTCGCACCGGTGGCGGCGCAGCTGCGCCGCGAGGGGATTCACGTCTACCCCTACCTGGACGACTGGCTCATCCGCGCCAAGACGAGGGAGCTCGCCGTGGTCCACACGGCAAGGACCGTCCAACTCCTCACGGACCTGGGATTCTCCGTGAACTACGCCAAATCCCACCTGGTGCCCGCGCAAGTCGCACTGTTTCTGGGAGCGAGGCTCGACACAGTGTCCCTTCTGGCCTCCCCGTCGGAGGAGAGGACCAGGACCATCTTGGGCAAGGTGCAACGGATGTTGGTGGCCGACGCGGCCAAGGTGAGGTCCATCAAGTCCCTCCTCGGGATGATGTCTTCCTGCATCTACCTCATTCCCATGTGCAGGCTCCGGATGCGCCCGTTGCAAGAGTTCCTGGATGCGCGCTGGATCCAGACGACGGGCAGCTTCGAGGAAAGGATCAAGCTCGTCGAGAGTTTCCGACGAGCGATACGGTGGTGGGGCACCCGCGCGCATCTGACGGCGGGCATGGACTTCCAGACCCCAGCCCACCAGGTGACTGTGACCACGGATGCCTCCCTAGAAGGGTGGGGAGCGCACACCGAAAATCTGCACGCAAGGGGACTCTGGCTCCCGACGGAGAAGTCCCTGCATATCAACGTCCTGGAGCTCCGTGCAGTGTGTTGGGCCCTCAGGTCCTTCCTTCCGTCCCTCAAGGGCAAGGTGGTGAGGATCTTCACCGACAACACCACCACCATGTTTTACATCAGGAAACAGGGCGGAACCAGGTCCCCAGCGCTGTCCAAGGAGGCGCAGGACCTGTGGCATTGGGCCGTCGCCCAAGGGATTCTTCTGGTGCCGTTTCATCTGGCAGGGATAAAAAACACCATCGCCGACTCACTCAGCAGGGAGCTGCGCTCGTGCCACGAGTGGGAACTACGGCAGGATCTGGTGGATCGCCTCTTCCGACGGTGGGGCACACCCCAGATCGACCTGTTCGCGACGGCGACGAACACCAAGTGCCGGAGGTTCGCCAGCAGGTTTCCCCAGACGAGGAGCATGGGCGATGCTTTCTCGTTCCCCTGGGAGGGCCTGTTCCTCTACGCGTTCCCTCCCTTGCCTCTGCTAATCCGGCTCGTCAACCAGCTCAAGAGGTCACGGTGCAGGATGATCCTCGTCGCACCTGCGTGGCCGAGGCAGATATGGTTCCCGGACCTTCTGGACTTGTCGGCGTCCCCGCCAATCAAGCTGCCGGCGGACGCGGATCTACTCTCCAGGGAAGGAGGCGCCATCCTCCACCACGACCCGAAGTCGCTGAACTTGCAGGCCTGGCTCCTGCAGCGCTAGAGTTTGGAGGATACGACATACCGGCCGATTGCAGAGAGGTTCTTGCAAAGGCCAGGGCGTCCTCGACTCTTAAATGCTACGGACACAAATGGAAGAGGTTCTCTGTCTGGTGCCACGCACAGAAGATTAACCCTCTACGGATTACGGCTCCCCAAGTGCTGCCGTACCTGCTGACGCTGGCCAAAGCTGGTCTGGCACACGCGTCCATCAAGATTCATCTTGCTGCGATCTCCCGATACACCAGAACCACGGGCCGGACGTCCTTGTGGTCTCATCGTCTGGTGAAAGAGTTCATGAAGGGACTGTTCAGATCGTTCCCGCCGGTGAAGGCTCCGGCCCCGGCGTGGGAGCTCAACGTGGTACTGACCAAACTCATGGGACCTCCGTTCGAGCCTCTGCACTCGGCCCCGTTGAAGTTTCTATCGTGGAAAACAGCTTTTCTCGTGGCCATCACCTCCGCACGACGAGTGGGAGAGATCCAGGCCCTTTCCTGCAAGGCCCCGTACTTGACTTTCCACGACACGAGGGTAGTGCTCAGGACGCACCCCTCCTTCATGCCCAAGGTACCGTCGGACTTTCATCTCAACGAACCCTTGGTGTTACCTGTGTTCTTCCCGTCGCCTTCGTCGCCGGCTGAGAGGACTTTGCACTCGCTGGATGTAGCTAGAGCGCTGAAGTTCTACGTGGACCGCACGAAAGGTTTTCGGAAGACGTCACAACTCTTTGTGAACTTTGGACCTGTCAATCAGGGGAAGGCTCTCTCGAAGGCTTCCATCTCCAGATGGCTCTCCGGCTGTATCATGTACTGTCACCGGTTGGCAAACCGACCGCTGCCTGGCCGTCCGAGAGCCCATTCCACCAGAGCGATCGCAGCTACCACGGCGTTCCTATCTGGTGTGCCCCTGCTGGACATATGCAGGGCTGCTACGTGGAGGTCGACGCACACCTTCACGAAATTCTACTGCGTCGACCGGGATTCCAGGGAGGAGTCCAGGGTCGGCCAAGCAGTGCTGCGCAACCTGTTCGCCTGAGGTGAGCCTGGTGAGGAGGTAAGATGCTTAATGTTGAGTTGATGTGATGCTTAATGTTGAGCCTTTGCCACCTCCCGTGGTTGTGCATGTGTGTACTGCTATGTATTCTTTATTCATGAGCATGTGAATCCATGCCAGACCCCATGCTGGAGAAGGAACAAGTTACTTACCTGTAACTGTTGTTCTCCAGCATGGGTCTGGCATGGATTCACATGCGAACCCTCCCGCCTACCCCTCTGCGGCTCTTCACTTGGTCATACTGCCACTTCACGTGCTTCCAAATCTGAAGATGGCTGCCAGAGGCGGTGCTTAGGTAGAGGGCAGTCATTGGCTGTGGTCAGTATGACGCAGAGACCAGTGATTGGTTATTACTACGAAAGACAGATCAGAAACGAAACTGATACTGGTTTTTTCTTTACCGAGGATTCCCAGCCTGACGACGGGGAATATTCATGAGCATGTGAATCCATGCCAGACCCATGCTGGAGAACAACAGTTACAGGTAAGTAACTTGTTCCATCCACGTTTAGCATGGGCAAGGGCCTGTACGAACCACATTCTGAGCTGTCTTTATCAGGTTTTAGCAGGGGGATGATAATAGCCTCACGCATGGTGTCTGGGAGGCGGCCCACCTTGTATGCCTTGTTGTATACCTGGGATACTAATGGGGCTAGTATGTCCTTGTAGGTCTTATAAAACTCAACAGGAAGTCTGTCAGACCCTGGTGTTTTCCCAGAGGGTAGTGTTGTGATTGTGGCCTTGACCTCGTCTGGAGTAATGGGGCCGTCCAGAGTCTCGGTCATGTGTTGTTCTAGGCGTGGCAGCCGGATGATGTCGAGGACATCTTCAGTGGCGGTGTCCATGGGTGGTGCGGGGTCAGAGTATAGGGCCTGGTACAACTTTTTGAACGCTATGTTTATCCCAGCTTGTGTGTGGGTGTTCAGGCCGTCTATGTTCCGGATTGGACAGGTGGGTGCTCTGTTGATTTCTCGCTTGTATAACCACGCGAGCAGTTTGCTGGGTTTGTCGGCTAGGGCATGGTTCCTTTCGATGTGTTTCGCGTAGCTTAGCTTCCCCAGTGTTTCCCAGTGTTTTAGGCAAGCTTGTTTAAGTTCTATTACTTTATGCCTGTGGGCCGGGTCTGGGGATAGTGTTGATTGAAGGTCTTTCAATTCTGTTTAGGTGCGTGCTAGCAGGGCCATGGTGAGTCTTTGGGCTCCACCGGCAGCAGCTATCATTTCTCCCCTTATCACTACGTTATATGCCTCCCATGCTGTACTTATATGTTGGACGCTGTCTTTGTTGGTTTGCCAGTAGTCTGCCGTGCCTTGTCTGATTTGCTCATTAAAGGCTTTATCTAACAACGCCTCGCATCTGAGTTTCCAAGTAGGGACGGGGGGCCTAGGGGCTGTTAGTGTCCATGTGGAAATCGGGGGGGAGTGGTCTGACAGCACTCTAGCCAAGTACTGTGTGTCATCGAACAGGGCAATGTGTTCCCCGCTAACAAATAGGCAATCAATTCTAGTGTGGACATTGTGTGGGGGCGAGTAGAAGGAATAGGCTCTGATTTCGGGGTTCTGTTCTCTCCATAGGTCTTTCAGGGCAAATTGATGCGTGAGGCTGTTCAGTATTTTGGCGGGTGGGGAGGATCAGATATGCTTGCTGTCTGATCTGTCTATGCGAGGATCCAGGGTACAATTGTGGTCACCTCCCCATATTATTATGCCCCCTTTACATGGGTTCAGGCGAGTGTACAATGAGCGAAAGAAGACGGTGGCATCATGGTTAGGGGCGTAGGTGCTAATTAGGCAGAGGTCTCTACCTTCAATGGTGCCTTGAACCAGGGCCATTCTGCCTTCATTATCTGTTTTGGTGTGGGTCAGGGTAATAGGAATGGAAGGGGCGATCCATATCAGGACTCCTCTTGCGTACGTGGAGTACGCTGAACCTATTAGGGTTCCTCTCCAGACTTTGGCCAGCGCTGCTAGTTTGGTTGCATTTAGGTGTGTCTCTTGTAGCAGGGCGACCCCTACTTTGTGGCGTTTCATGAAGGCGTGGATGCGGTGCTGTTTGACATAGGCTGTTTAAGCCTCTGACATTCCAGGACATGATTCTGATTGTGTCAGCCATGGTCTGCGTGTGGTTGTGAGTCTGTGGGCGGTCCGGGGCCGAGGTCCCATGTGGGCCCGGTCAGGCCCATAATGATACTGCAGCAGATGGTCTTGGTCTGTTCCGTGTGCAACTTTAACTGGGTTCCCGTCTTGGGGTTCCCTTCCCAATATACAGTAACTTTGAACTTTCCCCTAAACATAACACGTCTAGCGAGGTTTGCCCCGTTCTGACTTTCCTGTTTCCGCTCCATGGAATTAGGTCTCTTGGTGCCCTACGGGCGGGTGAACTACCCAAACTGATCCTGAGGCTAGGAGTAGCTTCTACTTCTGGTGGTTCAGCTCTGAAGCATGTAGCTCCGGTTGCCTCTGGGTTGCCGCGTTGAATAGTGTAGAGCAGAGTATCAGGTTAGCGCTGCCTGGGGGCGGTGTGAGTGGGCACCCATGTTGCTGATGGCTATGGTTTGCGCTGTTTCGGTTCTTGATCGGGGACCTGCTCCCTGTCCATCCATTCGTTGGCTTCAGCGGGCGTGTCGAATAGGAGGGCTTTGTTGTTATGAAGGACCTTCAATCTAGCCGGGTATAGTAGCAGGTAACGCAGGCCGGCGTTTTTCAGTCTGGCTTTGGTGTGATTGAAATGGGCCCTGCTTCTTTGGACCTGTAGGGTGTAGTCGGGATAAATGGCGATCTTTGCAGAGTCTCATTGTATGGAGCCGCCCATCCATGAGAAGGCTAAAATTGTCTCTGTGTCCTTATAATTGAGCACCTTGGCTATGAAAGGTCTGGGCGGGTTTCCCGGGGGCGGTCGTCTGGCAAGGGATCGGTGGGCTCTCTATGGCGAAGCCTTGTGATAGTTTCCCTGCTCCGATTTCATGTATGAGAAGGTCTTCAACGTAATTTGTGGGGTTGTTGCCTTCGATTCCCTCGGGCAGGCCGATAATTCTGATGTTATTTCTGCGGGCCCGGCCTTCAGCCTCATCGGCTCTGTCCTCCAGGTTCTTCACTCTCTGGGCCAGGATGTCTACCTCCTTTAGAAGTTGCGTTTTTGATTCAGTGTTGTTTCGCACTTGGGTCTCAAGTGCGTCCGTTCTACTGGCAATGGAGCGCACATCCTGCCTCAGAAGGTTCAAGTCAATGGCCACTGCGTCTATTTTGTTCTCCATAGTTTTTTTGGAGTGTCATGATAGCCTCCAAGAGTTGCGAATTCGCCGGTTCGGGTGTCTCCTCGTTTGAGGCCTCTCCGATGGCGGGGCTGGCGTCCGGTCTGAGCGCCCCAGAGGCCGCGAAGGTCTCCATGGTGGTTTGCCTGTGTTTGCCACGTGCGCCCTTGACAGACATAGCTTCTGGAGCAGGGTAGCCCGCCAGGTCTTACGTGGGCGTTTGGCAGCGGGGGCAGCCCGCTCTGTGGTGGTGCTGTGACGGAGTTGGAGTGGACCAGGGGGCGCCCGGGCAGGTAAACCCCTGTGTTGTGTAGGCCCAGCGGGGCGGGTCACTCTGGTCCAGGCTCCGGTGTTGGTCACACCAGTGCGCTAGAGTTGGAGGGATAGCGCACTGTTACAGGGTTCCGGCCTTGCTGTAGACTTATTGAGCTGTGTGCTTGTCTCTAAGTAGCAAAGTGTCCCTACACCGTTAAGCCCAGGGTGCGAGGAGGAAACTCGGTTGAAATGGGTCCATTTGGCAGGGCCTTGAGGGGGTGTTGCCTCTTGTGTGCTGCGTAGGGGCTGCTGTGGTCGCCGGGCCCTACACTTCTGGTCGCTCCTGCCTGGTCTCAGGCCTCAGCGTGGGTCAAGGAGCGGTGTTGGCCGGGGGTCCACGGGCCCCTGGGCTGACCCGGCGGGTTGCTTATGGTTCCGGGTGCCCACTGTGGAGGCCCCTGCGGGAGCCCTGAGCCTCGTGGTGCTGCGAGGGGGTCTCGGGGGTCAAGGCCCCGAGGCAATACGCTGGATTAATGGTGACCCCCCGAGCCCCCACCCCCGACTCCTTACCGCCTGGTTGCTGGCTGTCCCTCCTGCTCCTCCACGTCTTCGAGT
Organism: Ambystoma mexicanum; assembly: GCF_040938575.1. Lineage (NCBI taxonomy): Eukaryota > Metazoa > Chordata > Amphibia > Caudata > Ambystomatidae > Ambystoma > Ambystoma mexicanum. The sequence goes on along the minus strand of NC_090921.1, from coordinate 1,339,710,381 downwards.
GGGGTCTGGGCCACCCCGAAGCTCGATACTCCAGCCGAGGCCGGCCCCGGCAGCCTCGGCAGTCCGCTGCTGGACTCGTGGGGCCGCCGCGCGCAGCCCAGTGCCGCCGCGGCCCCCGGCCAGCGAGCAAGCGCGTCTGTTGACTAACGCTCCACGAGGGCAGCGCCGCTCGATTGTCCTGTTGGTGGAGTGATGGGCGCGGGGCCCGGTGGCGCCTCTCGTCTTCACGCCCCCCGGTCTCACCGGGGGGGCTCGCTGGACTCCCCACCCAGACCGCAGCCCTTGCAGGGGGAGCCGCGCCGCACCTTCAAGATGAGCCGAGACGGCTCCGGGCCACCCCCACTTTGCTCTTGGCTTATATTACGCGGGCACTGTACTTCGTTGCCGCCTTCTGTCCGCGGCCGTTCTCGGCCCTCTTACCTTCGCCGGCTCGGGGGCCCCAGGGCACAGGTCCCGGCCTCTGTCTGTCCGGGTTATTCTTGCAGCCGTGATCACGAAGCCCCCGACTCCCTCAGCTGTGGCAGGGTGCTCCAGGTCTCAGCTGTCCCGCGCCGTCACAGTGTAGTGCGCAGGCAGTTATGAGGAGAAGGGTCTCGCGGTGGTCGCCATTTTCCAGACACAATGTTTTTCTTGTCCTTGTTGTGGTGGTCGAGCTGGTGGACGAAGCTGCTCCAAACTTCAACATCGAGTGCCCCAGGCAGTCATTGTCGATTGAGGAGAATTTCATTTGTTTTGGTGTTTAAGGGCTAAAGTTAGCGGCGGATCATTAGGCTTATCATACGGAGCTGCTGGAAACACGGCTTTCCTACATGGCAGTTAGCCACGCCCCCCGACATTGAGAACAATTAAGTGCAGGGGAGAGGGAAGGGGAAAAGTGCGAGGGGGAGTGGAAAGTGCTGAACAAGTGAGAGAACAACAAAAGGTAGTGCGGCCAGCAAGTGGTAAGTGCGAGAATAAGGTATAGCCAGCAGGTGTCTAATAAGTGCTGTAAGGGGAATGTAGGGTTGCAGAAACAGACCCAAGTGCAGGGTTTCCCAAGACGCAGTGCGGGTGTGTGGCTGGGAGGGCAGGGATCTGGGCCCGAAATCAGAGGGTAACCAGGTGCCCGGTGCCAAAGCAGACAGATTAGCAGGGGAGAGGAAGCGCGAAGGCAGAAGCAAAGGCAGAGGAAGGTCTTGAGGTGCTTCCAGAACCGGAGATTGTTCTCAAGTTTCAGAGAGGCAGCGAGGCTGTTCCAGAGGGAGGTCACAGCTCAGGAAAGGGATCTACCACCAACTCGTTGCTTGTAGAAGCGACTGACCCTGAGGGAGTTGGAGGTGAAGGAGCAAAGAGCTTGAGTAGGAATGTATTTACTGAGAGAGTTGAAGGTATTGCGGAATCAGGCCCCAGAAATCCTTGTGGGCAATGGAAAAGGTCTTGGATTTAATCCTTGCAGCCACTGGGAGCCAATGAAGAGATTTCAGGGCTGGAGAGATACGATCCCAGGGCTTGAGGCCAAGGACAAGTCTCGGGGTCCTGTTCTGGTGACCTGCAGAGGTCGGCGATTGGTTGCAGGCAGATTTAGAAAGCGGCTGTTGCAATAGTCCAGCCTCGAGAGAACCAGAGCTCTGGAGACAGTGAGCTTCTGGGGAAAGGAGAGGAAAGGAAGAATACCTCTGAGGAGGTGCAATTGGTAGTTAGATTTTTTTGAGACGTCAGAAATGTGAGGAGAAAAGGAAAGCGTGGAGTCAAAGATGACCTGAGGTTTTTAGCCACGCAAGCGGGGGCAGGGAGAGGGCCAAGGGAGGCCAGCCAGGGAGTTACAGGAAAGGAAGGTGCAGGTGTGCCGATGAGGAGGATTTCTGCCTTACTGGCATTAAGGCAGAGGTCGTTGGTGGCGCACCACTCCTGGATTGCATACAGACAGCTGGAGATGAGAGAGGGAGAGGAGGTGGCAGAGGGGAGTCTGAAAACAAGTTGGGTGTCATCCGCATAGCATTGAAAGTTTGAGCAGTGAGCAGCAATGCAGCGGGCGAGCAGTGCCAGGTATTGGTTGAAGAGCCAGGGAGAGAGGTTAGACCCCTGAGGGACACCACAGGTAGGAAGTGAGATAGAGGAAAGGAAGGACCCAAGTTGGACTTGGGAGGGTCGGTTGGAGAGGAAGGAGGTCAGCAAAGCCAGGGCTTGATCAGTGATACACAGGTTATCGCAGAGGTGCTTGAGCAGGTTGACATGGTTGACCATGTCAAAGGCAGAAGAAAGATCAAGTAGGATATATATATTTCCACTCTCCAAAGCGTGCAGAGAAATAATCCCTTTCACACTAATTGAGATACACAAAGAGCCCAGGCACTCGTAGATAAGTGAAAAGTATAGTTTATTAGTAGTGAAGAATAAATTACAAACCATAAAAGATTGACAAATGCGTGCACTTGTGTACAGGCGCGATATAAAAGCCATATCATTTCACTATCAATACATATGCACTTTGCTATTTGTCCTTCTTATGTGTTAGAAGAAGGCTAGCCTTTGCTCAATTTTGAAGCTTTGATTTGTATCCTATTTAGGAACAGTGGACACCTATCGTCTAATGTTATTTATCCATTATTTACAGAAATTATGTTTGTATTACATGTATTTCTCCAGCATGGGGTCTGGCATGGATTCACATGCTCATGAATATTCCCCGTCGTCAGGCTGGGAATCCTCGGTAAAGAAAAAACCAGTATCAGTTTGCTTTCATCACTGGACCAATTTTGCATACTTGTGCACTTAGGTCTTTAATCATACATATCTTTATTTCAGATTTCGGAAAATGGATGCATTGGCACTTTCTGAAAGGTGACATTAATACTTGCATGCACTTTTGTATAACCCATATCAGGTTATAATGCATTTGCACTTTATCGAATGATTTATTTACTAACCGCGCCACATGCCCATGGGCCTCCGATCACGGACACACAACAGACAGAACAGAGCCTTACAGGAAAACAGTAGATCCAAGAGCCGGTAGACAAAAGAGAGAGATCCAGACTAATTAATCAGGTGGTGAGTTAAAAAGAAGTGTCTTCAACTTTTTTTTTTAATCTACCATTGTCGGGATAGCTCTAAGGCTATATGGGAGCAGATTCCAGGCAGCTGGACTCTGAACATTAAAGCTGCGCCCACCAGCCTTAACAAGTTTAAATCTGGGCTGTGCAAGTCTGGGTTGGTTCTGTGACCTGAGAGTACGGGACGGAGCATATGGCCGAAGACGGACCGTGATATATTTAGGAGCAAGATTGAGAAGGCATTTATGGGTCAGGGTAAGGATTTTATGCGTTATTCTAAGCTTCACAGTCAACCAATGCAGTTCCTGCCTGGACGCAGTAATGTGAGCTTGTCTTGACAGACCAAGGACAGCACACACTGCTCCATTCTGCACAACCTGAAGAGAAGATAGATTAGACACTCAAAAGGCTGTTGCAGTAGTCCAGACAGGAATTAATGAGGACAGTGGCAAGTGTTGCTGCATTTTCGTGCTTCAGAAACGGTTGAATGTTGCATAACAATTTGTTAATCAGGCCACAGGAGGATCTGGTCTGGGCGACATGCTGATTCATAGTGAACTCAGCATCTAAAACAACACACAGGGTCTTGACCTTCTTTGCCACGGGAATCGTGGTGCCAAGGATGAATAAGCTCTTGTATTCGGGCGAGAGAGATTTCAGTTTAGAGCTAGAGACGACAATCAGGAGTTTTGTCTTCTTGGTATTCAGTGCAAGGGAATTGGAAGCCATCCAGGCATGGGTTGAGGCATAACTAGAGTTGAGGTTGTCCAGGTCGTCGGAGTAGGAGCCAGAGACATTTATGACGACCTGGGTGTCATCTGCATAATTTGCATACTGGACACCCAGGCTGTCAAGAAGTCGCAGAAAGGGAATAATATAAATGTTGAACATTGAGGGGGAGAGACATGACCCCTGCGGGGCACTACATGTACTCTGGGTAGGCTTAGAGAAGACCTCACCAACGCTCACTCTGGCATTCCAGGGCCCTACAAAAGAAGCGATCCATTGAGTTGCCTCAGGAAAACATCCAGCTGCAGTGCGGAGTCTATCCTCTAACAGTACATGATCAACATGATCAACAAGATCAAAAGCAGAGGACAGATCCAGCAGCATCAATACTGCTGGTTTCCCAAGATCAATACTATGTAGAAGGTTTGCCTTAAGGTCAAGCATGGCAGTTTCAGTGAACCCCATTCTGAACTCCGACTGGTGTGCCAGGGGAATGTAATTCCCCTCGACAAATTTCTGAAATTGGGTATAGGCCACTTTATCCAAAATCTTAAAAAGAAAGTGAATGTTTGTATTAGGATGGTACTTATCCACAGAGAAGGGATCGCGATTCTCCTTTTTTAAAAGAGGGGTGACCCAGGCCTTTTTCAGAAATTATAGGACTGACCCCTCAGCAAAGACCCCTCCGATTAGGAGAGCTCTTATTGCTCAAGCTTTGTTTACGCATCAGACTTAATCCAGAATACATTTGTATACATTATGTTGTCCATAAATATGGTTTGATTTAAGAGGAGGTTTCTTATTGTCTTAGCATACTCGACTACCATGGGTGCTCTACTATTAAATCATGCATGAGCTTTCTATCTGCTTGCAATTTTAGGAAGTGGATTTACACATTACAATATTGTTTTCTTATATTGGTTGCATGCAACTATTAGTACCTTTCATTAGGGCCTTTGTGCTGCTGCCTAACCAGTTGCTTACACCATCCATGCGAGGTATGCCCGGAATGCGAGGATATTTTATCTCGCACCGGCAAACTACTGATAGAAGTCGCACTAGCGAACTGTAGCTTCTTTAGTCCTTCACAATACCAGGCTCATTTTTTGTCAATCCGTTCAGATTTTATCACATTATATAATACATTGGGTATCAGTAGGAACGGCAGTTCACATACACCGCTCCAAGATGAACTCCACTGAATCTGTTAACGTCTCCATGACCATCAGTCTGGCTTCATAGCAGCCAGAGACACAGAAACTGCTCTCCTGAACACCTGTGAAGATCTGCTCTCTAACCTCGACTCCAACTCTCCCTCTGTCCTCATCCTCCTTGGCCTTTCCTCTCTTTTCGACACAGTCAATCATGCCACCCTGATCAACAGAGTGTGAACCTGGGCATCATGGATCAGGCCCTGGCGTGGTTTACCGCCTTCCTCCTGGACCGTCCCTTCCAGGTCCAACTTGGGTCCTTTCTCTACCACCTCTCTCTCCACATGTGGTGTCCCCCTGGGCTCTATCCTCACCCCCTGGCTCTTCAATGTCCATCTGGCCCCTTTGGCCCACCTGATCTGCACCTTCTCTTCTAACTTTCAGTGTTATGCGGATGACACTCGGCTCTCTTTCATGCTTCCCTCAGCCTCCTCTACCCCCTCCCTCATTCCTGACTGTCTATCCGCTATTCAGGATTGGTGCGCCTCCAACGATCTTTGCCTTAATGCCAGTAAGACATCCCGACCTTGCCAGAAAGGCCCAGTCCCAGCTGCACCTCCTCAGAGGTATTCTACCTTTTCTCACTTTCCCTCAGAAGCTCACCATCTCCAGAGCTCTGTTTCTCTCCAGACTGGACTACTGCAACAGCCTCTTTCTCAATCTGCCTACCGCTACTCTTTGCCCGTTTCAGCTAATCCAGAACAGGACTGCCTGTTGAAACATGCCTATTGAACCCAATGTGCTCTTCGGTAAGGCTGTCGAAGACGCCCTTAAGACAGCCAAGGACGAGTATGACACGCTTAAATCGTTGGTCAACTCACCAACAAGTCTTCCGGGCAGAGGGATAATGGCAATTTTCGCTCTTTTCGCAGCCAAAGTTCTCAATGGGGATCCAACTACAGTCAAAACCAGGGTTCCTCCTGGGGAAATAATAAAGGTCAATCCTCCCATGTTCCTGTCGTCACAGCATGTTCCAGGGGAACTCAACTCTCTGGCAGACCCATTAAGCAGAGATCCCCTACCAGAGGAACATGAGTGGAGTCGTATAACACCTATTCTCTTAATGGGGTTTCCCCACAATAGACTTATTCACTACAAGCGAAAACAGTCAATGCCCAGACTTCACGTCCAGGTTCCCCCAGCCAGGCTCCAAGGGGAACGCCCTATGGATGAACTGGTCAGGGAAATTTGCTTACGCTTTTCCCCCAACGCCGCTCATGAGGCAGGTGGTCAACAAGATACACAAGGAACCGATGACGCTCATCCTAGTTGCTCCTATGTGGGCAAGACAGCCATGGTATCCACATCTGCGCAAACTGGCAATGTGCGATCCCATCAAACTCCTGTGCCAGTACAACCTACTCACTCAGCACGCGGGTTCTAACAGTGCACCCGCAGCCTCACTCAATGAACTTGGCAGCATGGCTCCTGATGTCATAGAGTTCGGACATCTCAACCTGCCACAGAGCTGCATGGATTTTTTTTTTTTGTTACAATTTTTATTAACTTTTACAACAACCAATCAACAAAAAATAAACCCAACAGTGCATGACATATAACTTCAAGCGTCATATATAATATCGTAAAATGTCCACTGCCTCTCCATTGCCCTCCCCCATAACTCGAGCCTACTCCACTTCGCCGTCCACCATTGTTTCCTCTATGGATACCTCCCCCTCTGTATTCTTGGGGGAATCATGTTTGCTTAGGCAGGCCTGGGTGGACCCAGACAGTGTGGCCACTAAGTGTCTCAAGGCCATCAGAGATTCCGCTTCCTCATCCCCCCCCCTATTGGCCACCTCATTCCATACCGCCGTTTCAGCTTCTGCCCATTTCTGGAGATCATGCCACCAAACCTCTACCTTTGGTCTATTGTTTGCTTTCCAACCCATGGCTATTCTGCGCTTGGCAAGTATATAGGCCAAGTCCTTGGGTTTACTCATGTGTTTCAATTTGCGTGGTCTATAAAAAACCCCTACCATGCATGCCCACACAAATTCCACATCTAGCGTGATCCCTTTCTCGGTTAAGCGGTGGGCTACTTATCCCCTAAATTTTCCAATTTCCGGGCATGCCCAGAAAATATGTATCATCCCTGCATTTGTATTTCTGCGTTCTTGAATCGAGCGATCCTCTGGGGGGTCATGTACGCTCTATGAGTAACATATAGCTGGATCTGTTGCAGCCTCGCATTCCTGGACACTTTTTTGTGGTATCTCTGAACCCCCACCCACAACCCGTCATTCATGGGTTCCCTGGCTTCCACTTCCCAGTCCCGTCTTAGCTGGGTCACCTCCTTTCCCACTGCGGACATCAACAGTTCATAGATTCGAGAGACCTCGTGCCCCCCCTCTGAGATATCATAAATTGTTTCTATGGCCGTGTCGGGTTGGTCTTCCAGCGCTATTTCGGACCATGTCTCTTTCACCCGCCGTACCAGTCTGGTGTAAGTAATATACTGCCCTGAGTGTAGACCTGTTTCTTCTACCAGTACGTTAAATTCCATTACCTTCCCATCTTGCCATACATCTCCCAGCATTGCAGTGCCCACCAGTACCCAGTGCTTACGAATTGTCTACCTCAGTTGCTCGTCCACTCCGGTCAATTCCACTAGCGGCACTTGTGGAGAACACGGGGTCGGGTTCTCCATGACCTGGCAAGCTTTGCGCCATATCTTCCATCCCAGTTTTAACATCCTTGTACACCCTTTTAGCTCTGGTTTTGGCAGCCATATCCATTCTTTCAAAAAGAACGGAACACATTCAGACCTCAGCAATCTGGACTCCGATGTTGAGTCTTCCGTTAACCACTTAGCCACATATTGTAGTTGACTGGCCAAATAATAGACTTCAAAGTTGGGTGATTTTATGCCCCCTTTATTATACATATTCTGCAGTTTCCACAGGGCTATTCTATTCCTGGTATTGTGCCATATGAACCCTCTACATATACTTTGAAGTTTAATGAAGAATCTCTTGGGTATCATATATGGTATATTCACAAAAAAGTGTAACAACCTCGGCAATACCACAATCTTCAACAATTCCACCCTCCCTACCATGGCCAAAGGGAGCTTAGCCTGGAATCTCATACTATTCTCTGTTTGCCACTGCCTTCTCTGTGTAATGTTTGTATTCATCTTCTACTGTGTGATAAATAACAATCCCCAGGTATTTAAAGGTTCTTGTCTCCCAATGTATTTGTAATACTGGTAGATTTTCTCGTGGAATCCCCTCATATCTCCCCAGGGGGAATATGCATGATTTCTTAGGATTGACAGTAATGCCAGAGAGCAGCGCAAATCGCTCCATGACTCAGGATACCTCAATTATAACAGCATATCATCAGCATACATTGATATTAAATGTGGCCCTCTTGTCATGTAGATCCCCACCTCCTCATATTGTTGCCTCATATATATCGCTAAGGGTTCCAGTGCTAGGATAAACCGCATCGGGGACCATGGGCATCCCTGTCTGGTGCCCCTGCTAAGTTGCCTCCTCTCTGAGATGATCGCTCCCGTCTTGTCTCTAGCTAGTGGCTTACTTTACAGTAGTTTCACCCACTTCAGATACCCGGGCCCAATTCCGTATTCTTTTAGGGCTGCCATCAGCCAAGGCCATTTGACAGAATCGAAGGCCTTCACCGTGTCTAATGAAATAATTGCAACTTTGTGCGAGTCCCGTTCTGTTTGCTCTATGACATGGTGGAGCCTTCTGAGATTGTCGGATATGCTTCTGTGAGGGACATATCCGGTCTGGTCAGGAGGTATGAGTTTTTGAATAACTTGTCTCAGTCCATTTACCAGCACAGCAGTGAGTATCTTGCTGTCCTGGTTCAGCATGGATATCGGTCTATACGACCCGCAGTTCGTGCTTGGCTTGTCAGGTTTGAGAAGCGGAATAATAATTGCCTCTCAGGGATTTCGGCAGTATCCCTATTTCTAACGCTTCGTTCAACATTGCCAGTAACGGGGGGAGCCCTTCTATCTTATATGTTTTGTAGAACTCACAGGGGAGTCTATCCGCTCCCGGGGCCTTGCTAGTAGGTAATAACTTAATCACTGCTTCTAATTCCTCCACCATTATTGGGGCCTATAGGTTCTCTCTCCCTCTCTTCAGTTCCCAATTTAGGCAAGCCAATATCCTCCAGTGTTTCGACCATCTCACTCCATTTACCCCCTCCAACGTCTCTATACAGTTGCTGGTAGAACTCCAGGAACCCACCGTTCACGGCCTCTTGGGTGTCGAGTATTTGTCTATTCTCCCCCTTATTGCTCTGATCGTTCGCCTGGGTGTCTCTTTTTTTATACAACCATGCTAGCAACCTCCCCGGCTTGTCCCCACCAGCATGCTGCCTCTCTATGTATTTCTTGTAGTTCAAGTTGCATAATCTCTCCCAGTGCCCTCCACACTCCTGCTGCAATTGACTTATGATTTCGGCTTCCTCAAGGGAGTTCTCTCCTCTATGCATAATTGCCTCTAATTTTGCCTCTGCCTTTTGCAGCTCCTGCGTTATACCTCCTTGCAGGCCTTTGGATTTAGATATAGCTGCTCCCCTCACCACCACCTTGAATGCCTCCCATAGAGTGCGAGCCGATTCTATGCTTCCAGTGTTATTTTCGAAATATTCTACAATTTCTTTTCTCAAGTCCCCTCTGAACACTGGGCCTCATTCCGGGCTTGGAGGTAAGTACAGGTACTTTCCGGCATGGCGGAAACTACAAGACCCGCCTGGTGACAGACCGCTAATTGCGGCGCATTACGACATCGCGGGCACGCGCTTTCCGCCATGCCGGAAAATTACCTAGCGGCATGCCGTAAAACCCCCTACCGGCATGCTGCGAGACGTACTTAACAACACCGCCACGGACGCAGCAGCATCTGTAAATAACGGTGACCGTAATTTACGGATTCCGTAAATTACGGTCACCGCAAAACAACGGAAGCAGAAATAACGTCATCGCACAGGAACGGGAAGGAGCACGGCGGCCATCTTTAAAAACACAATCTATTGCCATCCTCATCAGGCAGCACCATTGGGAGCTATCCGAAGTCTGGGGAAGGTCCACACACCCAGGAACAATGCCTAAAGCCCCAAAGAAGTCTGAGGACCGGCTCCGCAAGAAGAGATTCAGCCCTGAAGAGCTTCAGGCAATGGTGGACAACCTGGCAGAGCACGCTGACGTCGTGTTCAGCACCAACATGTGTCGAGAGGCAATAATCCGGAAGAAAAACATCTGGGCACAAACCGCCCAAAGGGTGAGCGCAGTAGGCACCACCCCCCGCACCCTGAAGGACTGCTGCAAGCGGTGGGATGACTTGCGGGTGTGGAGGCTCCTCTCCACCAATCAGTCTGGCACTGCAGACCGGAGGGGGCCCCAAGTTCCCCAATGAGACTGGAGCCATGGGAGGAGACATGCGCCTCATTGATCGGGACTGAATCGATAGAGGGCGTCGGCGATATGGAGTGCGGGGCAACGTCGTCTGCCGATGGAGGTGAGTGTCCAAAGACAACACTGGCAATGGCATTTACATGATGTATACTCCCCCAAGGGCCGTCAAAGGCACCTTGTCATGCTGCCTTCCCCCCCCATCCAAATAATGCAGAGCCAACTGCCACGCAATCAAGGGATAAGTGCAAGTACATAACGCACATCAACCATAGTGCACTAACTTGCACATCCCATTATGCACACTGTGCAGCAGGTTCGGCAGTGTGCGAGCCAGACTGCACATTACCAGGGCAGGATGAGTCACTCCGACACCTGCGTCCATGTAATACACATGCATATGTACTAGTGCTGTTGCAACGTCCAAAAGGCCACAAACCCCAAATGACTGAAATGTGAATGCAGCCATCAATGTAATTAGCGTCTCAAACAATCACTCATGCCGTCCCTCTCTTCTACCCACACAGGCACCGAGCATGAGAGCAGGGAGCCCGAGACAAGCCGTCCAACCACCTCCACGGGCAGAGGCAGGGTCTGACGCATACCAGCCCGGACAAAAACAGCCACCCCGGCTCCCCAAAGGTCAGTGGAGGATGCACCACCCCAATCCCTCCCTGCATCGGCGCCTGCCACGCTGCCCACCCCAGGGTCGGAGGAGTCTAGCATTGCTGGGGAGGTGGCAGCTGCGGCAACCCAGGAGAATGTGCACAGCCCCTTGTCCATCTGTGGGGCATTTGAGGAGGAGTTCTACCCCACAGTCCACACCCCGGAGCCCAGCAATGCAGTGATTCTGGGGAGCCTGAAACACCTGGCCGTAATGCACGTGCCGATACACAGGGAGACGCTGATCCTGGCCCCAGTTCCCCAGTCGAGGACATGCCAGGGCATGTAGGCCCAATACCCTGCAGGGATGAACAAGCATCAATGGATGCACTACGTGCAAGTCAGCTGATTGCCCTCATCACTGGGTTCATGGAGGACAACCATCCATTTATATTTTCAATACACCATTGGAGTTGCAAAGTTTAACCTGTGTGGACATTCATCATTGAGCATGTGTATAATGACGTCTGACAGTGGTCTACAAGTATACACACACCCAGTGCCCTGTGTGCCCATGTGATGCCGCCCTCTGCTGACTTGTGTTGTGGTTATGTCCAACCAATGTTTGCCACACGACATGTCCCACCCGTGCACCGCCTCCATGATGCTGTCTTGCCCCTTCCTCCTCTTCCTTCACTCCATCTTCATCTGGTGCTAGCAGTCCCATGTCAGGGGACAGAGCCACATTCCAAGGGATGCACATTTTGTCCAGCTTTACACATGACATGGGGGTCTTGGACACCACATTGCAGTGGATGGGTCCCCAACCAGTCCAGCAACTCATATGTGCCTTATGCAAGCCAGGTGACTGCTTCATCTGCACGCATGCACGGGTATGGCCAGTATTTCAGGGCTCCCTGGGCCTGTTCTGTGGGTTTCTGACAGGAGTCCCGTACCATGGTGTCAAGGGACAGCCACCAACACCTGCATGTCTAGCCAATTAAGGTAAGTGTTTGGTCTGTCATGGTGGAGAACTGAACTTGTCTGACATGGCAGCAGGTCATTGATGCCCATACGCACATGTCCATGGATGCATTCAGCTCATTCATGGCCACAATGTGTCCAGTGCAATGGAATGCTTTTGGGGGTGCGCGTCTACGAGATGGTCCATGAACAATGGCACGCACATCTCGTGGTACGTGCTTCGTTGATGCATGCAGCAGTCTTGATGTTATATCCATGAAGTGCTGTGTACTGTGTGAATCCGTAGTTGGGTGTGTTGGCTGTAGTCAGTGGCTCATATTCATCATACTGCTCTGATCCATACTATGGTGAATTCCACCACTCCTATGGGTGTGCCGAACCGGTGATGTGATGTGGTGTGGTATCCCTGCTGCCATCAGTTCAATCCACTCCCAGGGATGACTCTCCGGTGTGGTGACATGCTGGAGACAGCCACATAATGCATATGCAGTATGTCTTCCTATATGCCCTTACAGTTGTGGGGGCCGCCAATGAGTGGTGCATGTGTTGCGGGATTTGGCTTTGTCAGATGTTGGTAATGTTGTCTTTGGTGTGTGCCTTACTCCATCGATGTGGGAATCTGTACTCATGTGCCGTTACACTGGTTCTGTGGCACGGTGTTTGGTGGGGTGAACATCGTGCACTGGCTTCATCATTCCGACCCAGTTTGTTCATGCAGGCACCCACCTCATGGAACCAATGCAATGGCATGACACAGTCAGACGACTCACCAAGCAGCCAGGCACGTCACCCTGCATGTCGCCCCATGAGGCACGCTAGCGTGGAGTTCAGCTGGCCCATTGAGTCATGAGTTGTTCCTTAATGTCGGGCCCACCCATGTGTGATGTTCTTGCTTGCGTTGCATTCCGTCTGCACGTTGGGGGAGTGGTATTGCTTGCAGTTGCGATCCGCCACTTGCATGCCATGCTGGTCCACCTAATCCATGTGGGTGCTTTCAGGGGCACCCATGTAATTTGGCATGCCTGCCAACTTTTGTGTCGTATCTCTCCTGGGCAGTCCATGTTGGAGATGTGTAGCCCCTTGTGTGCTTGGGGAGGTGATCCAGCACTTGTTTCTGCATCCGTGTAATGGACAGTTGTGACATGCCATGCATGGGCCCCACTGTGTGCTGTTAGGTGCCTGTGGCATGGGTGTGGGGCACAGGCAACACCTTCAGTTGTCCCAGGATAGCGGTGTGTATTTGTATGCTGCTCGCTTATCTCGTTATTTCGCGGACCAAATATGGTGGTGATGGTGTCACAGTCAAGCTGGTAGGGGGTGTGTATCTGCTCAGGAGTTTCCTTGAGGGTCCAGACCTGCTGCTTTGGAATGGGGGCTGCTGGGGTGGTGACGGAGGCTGCACTGGTGCTGCATACTGGGCCTGTCTCCCCCTCCTTCTCCCCCTGTGTCTCCTCAGTGGGGGGGGCCTGGTGTTGTTGGTGTAGTTCTTGTGGTTGGGCCCTTGCTGGCAGGGCCTCCTGCTTCATGTACTGCTACCACTATTGGTCTCATCTTGGTGTGGGAGGTGTGCTCCTTTTCTGGTGTGGCAGACTCCATTGCCTCCACCTGTGCTGATTGTGTGTACCTGTGGCTCTGGGTACCACGGCTCAGGGCTCTTTACTCCTTCTCTGAGATGCCTGTATGTACTCCATGCCGGTAAGGTACTTTACGGCCTTAAGGAGGCTGTTATTTACTTGTGCTCCTTACTTGTGACCAGCTCCGGTTTACGCCATGCCGCTAATTTCAGCATGGTGGGGCGCGCGCGCGACCGATAATTATGGCATCGTAGTTTACGGTGCTGTAAATAGCGATCTGACAGGTCAGAATAGCCCATAGCGGAAAGCGATGCTGGTAATCCTTTACCGGCATCGTTTTTCCCTTACCTCCAAGCTCGGAATGAGGCCCTGTGTCTTTCAATACTTCAGGATACATGTTGGGATCCTAGCTCTAGGAGGCAAGTATTGCCATGTTAAGATCAGTGGCGAGTGGTCTGAGAGGACCCTCGCTTTGTATTCCGACCGCGCTAACTCCCCCCTCACCTCTGGAGTAGCAAACTGTCAAAGCCACTTCCCAAAGTTCCTTCCCCTAGAGTCTCCTCACCTTGGTCTTCACTCTGACAGGTAGCCTTCTGTCTTCTCCTCCGGTCTTTCGGGGTCTTCTCCTCTTCAATATCCTTCTTAAGGAGTCCTTTACCCTTCTTGCGTTCGAAGAGATAGGGACGGTCTCCTCCGGAGGCCACCTTGACCGTTAACCGAATAAACCGTCAGGTGAACCCTGGGGAGTCTGCCCCTCCCAAATCAGGGAAAAAGCCCGTAAGGCAGAAAAAACCCTGTGAGGCTGCTGGCGAGGATGGATAGGAAGAATAGCGGATCCAGATGCTTTAAGAGTCTTGAGACTAATGTCCAGTTGAGAGCTCCAAAGTATAACAGATGGAGGACAGTGATTTCTTGGCAGGGATGAGAGAGTCTCGGAGGAGGCAATGGAGTGTGGGGCCACGAAGGTTGACTTGTAGACTTCCGAGGGATCAAGCAAGGGCTCCGAAGACTGCTGACGTAGGTATGTTGGTTTGGAGAGAGAGAGAGAAACGCGTGAGAGAAGGAGAGCAATACAGAGTCAGTGAGAGTGAGAGAGAATGAATGCGAGAGAGACAGAAAAGAGAGCGAGTGAAAGGCTAGGGAGTCTGAATGAGAGAGATCGAGTGAATGCTAGTGAGCCTGAATGAGATAGAGCGAATGAATGGTAGGGGTGCGCGAATGAAGGAGAAGTGAATCTAAGAGAGCATGAATGAGAGAGCGAGTGATTGTGAGAGTGCGCGAATGCGAAGTAGAGTGGATGCAAGAGTATGCGGAGGAAAGAGGGGAAAGGCGAGGGAAGGTAAGACCGAAGGAATAAGGGAAGGCAAAAAGGAACGGCCGTCGCCTGGCGAGAGGGCGAAGGGCCGCGGAGTGTATCCAAGAAGGCAGAAGAGAACGGCCGTCGCCTGGCGAGAAGGCGAAGGACCGCAGAGTGTATCCGAGAAGGCAGAGATGAGCTCGAAAGGTCAGGAGCTATCGTAGGCACAGGTTCGAAAGTCAGCAGAGCGAGTTGCAACGCAACTCGCAGGGGGGGGGCGTGGCTTCTTTAAATGCAGCGGCGAAAAAGACTAGACCGTTCACCGACAGATCATTGGGACCTAATAGCGCCTCCATCTTGCCCATAGCTTCCACGGTTTCCGCGGTGTGACAGTATGCCCTCTCCTTATCCCTTCTCCCCCAGGCTTCCCTGGGTGAAGGCGATGGAACGATCTGAGAAGGCGTGGGGCATGGATGTTGTGTCTGGGCTCCCAAGATCGTTCTGCAGCGGAGTATCCTTTCCAATGGACCAGGTATTGTACGGTGCCATGTCTGTAACGGGAATCCACCAGCCTCTCCACCTCATACTCGTCAGGGTCCGGTTCCTCGATCCTTAAAGAAGAGGGTCTCCGATGACTCGCAGGATCGGGAATATAAGCCTTTAGGAGAGACGTATGGAAAAAGGATGAATCTTCTTCATCTTGGGTGGTAATTGTAACCGAAAGGCCACAGGATTTACTTGGGACAGAATGGTGAATCGACCTATGAAGCGAGCCGAGAATTTTCCTGGGTGAACCCAACGTGGGAGATATTTGGTTGATAACCACACCTTGGTTCCTACAACCCAGTTAGGGTTAGGGGATCGCTTCTTATCCGCATACTTCTTGTAACGTATCCGGCTTGCCTCCAATTTATGTACAGCTTCCTTTTGGATGATACGGAGATCATAAAGATGTTGATCCACTGAGGGCACAGTAGTAGTAGGAATCCCGAAAAGAGGTATATGCCTCGGATGATACCCATAGGTAAAAAAGAAGGGACTGATGCCTGTAGCAGAATGTTGGGTATTGTTATATGTAAACTCTGCCAGTGCTAGATAGGACTGCCACTTATCCTGCTCCTGATTGCAGAAACAACGTAGATATTGTTCGATGGTGGCATTGAGGCGTTCGGTCTGGCCGTTACTCTGGGGATGGTAACCAGACGACAGTGCCCTCTGAATCCCCAGAGAGTTGCATAACGCTGACCAAAAACGGGAGGTAAATTGGGTACCCCTATCCGACACTATGGTCCGAGGCAAGCCATGTAGTCTCACTACGTCTCTCAGGAACACCTCGGCAGTTACAGGAGCGGAAGGCAAGCCATGTAAGGGAGAGAAGTGTGCCATCTTGCTCAGGGAGTCAATCGTCACCATAATTGCTGTATAACCCCCTGAAGGGGGAAGATCTACAATAAAATCAGTAGATACATGTATCCACGGCTGGGATGGTAGAGGCTCTTGTTGGAGCAGACCCAAAGGTCTGTGAGTGGTATTCTTATTGGCAGCACATACTGGACAACTCATCACGTATGTCTTAATGTCCTTTATCATTGTCGGCCACCAGAAATATCTAGACGCCAGGCATAGGGTTGCCCTCTGCCCCTTGTGACCCGCAGACGGTAGGTCGTGACACCAATATAGGGCTTGGGTTTGCGACTCCTTAGATGGTAGAAATAGGGCGCCTTGATGAAAGTACAATCCACCCTTCTTCACCAGAAGCGGTTGGTACTCTGAAGACACCTCGATATGGTTAGTGGCAAGCTCTACTTCTTGTAGGAAAGAGCTGACCAACCCCAAGATTCTCTTGCCAGCAAGTATCCCATCCTGGCCCTGTTTCTCTTCCTCTTGGTACTCCAGGCTCCGAGAGAGAGCGTCCGCTAAGGCGTTCTCCTTTCCAGGAAGATATGTGATTTCAAAGTCATATTGGGAGAAGAAATAGGCCCATCGAGCGTGTCGGGAATTGCGACACTCCATTTGCTGCAATATCTTCAGATTCCGGTGGTCAGTGCGAACCAGAAAGGGATGGGCCGCTCCCTGTAACAAATGTCTCCATTCGATACAGGCCTGTCGGATCGCCAGTAACTCTCGTTCCAAAACCGAGTAATTCCTCTCACTAGGTGTAAGTGTTCTAGAGTAATAAGCCACCGGATGTTCCACTCCATCTTTGCCGGCTTGTAGAAGAGCAGCTCCAATAGCCCCTCCAGAGGCATCTGTTTCTACCACAAAGGGGAGAGATTGGTTGGGTTGCACCAGAATGGGGGCAGTAGTAAAGGCTTTCTTGAGTACCAAGAAGGCTTGGTCGGCATCTTTATCCCATTCAAACCTCTGGCCCTTTTTTAGAAGACGAGTGATGGGTAAGACTATGTCAGAGAAGTTTGGGATGAATCTTCTGTAGAAGTTGGAAAGACCCAAAAATCTCTGTATGTCCTTAGGACTCTTCGGAACAGACCACCTAAGGACTGCCCTTACCTTCTCCGGATCCATCTGTACCCCTTCCTTTGAGACGATAAAACCTAAGTATGACACTGAGATAGCCTCAAATATGCACTTTTCTGGCTTGACCAGAAGCTGATTTTCCCTTAATCTTTGGAGGACCAGGGAGACATGTCTTCGGTGTTCCGAGAGGGAGGAGGAAAAGACCAAAATATCGTCTAAATAGACCACCACTGAGGCATACAGCAAGTCAGAAAAAATCTTGTCAACAAAGCGCTGGAACACTGCCGGGGCGTTCACCAGACCAAAAGGCATGACTCTGTATTCGAAGTGTCCCAGAGGGGTTCTAAAGGCCGTCTTCCACTCATCCCCTTTCCTTATTCTTAGCAGATGGTAGGCTCCCCGAAGGTCTAATTTGGTGAATTAGAAGCTCCTTCTACTGCTTCGAGTACCTCTTTTATGAGAGGCATAGGGTATCTGTCCCGAATAGTCAAGCTGTTCAATCCCCGGTAATCTATGCACGGTCTGAGTTCAGTAGAGCCCTTCTTTGGGATGAAGAACATTGAAGCCCCTGCGGGGGAGTGAGACTCCTGGATCAGGCCATTCTGTAGATTTGCATCCAGATACTCCTTCAAAGCCCTTCTTTCTGGTAGGGACATCGGATACATGCGTCCAAACGGTACCGATGCTTCAGGTTTCAAATTGATAGCACAATCCTCAGCTCGATGAGGAGGTAAAGTACGGGGTAGTGTGTCCTCAAACAACTCGGCATACTGCTGGTAACAAGGAGGGATCGTTTGAACCACTGCCGAGGAGGTTGAAATAGCGGCACCCTTCCCCCTGAAAGGAGATACCTGGGGAAGACACGAAGTGGAACAATATGAGGACTGAAAACTTACAGTATTCGTAGCCCAGTCTATCCTGGGGTTATGCTTGCGCAACCAGGGTATGCCCAGGATGACGGGAAAATGGGCAGCTCTGATGACATCAAAGGTAATTTGTTCCTGGTGTTGGAACAAAGCCATGGTAGCTGGAGAAGTCTCTTGAATGATAGGTCCAGAAGAGAGAGGAGCCCCGTCTACACCCTCTACCGGTAAAGGACAGTCCTTCTGAATTAGGGGAATGGCTTGTTCTTGAACCCACTGAATATCAATAAAATTTCCAGCCGCTCCGCAATCCAGCATAGCCAAGGTTTCTAGTGAAGCAAGAGAACCGAAAGTTAGATGGACGGTAAATACCATGAGTCTATGGTCCTCCTTCGGCTTATCCTGCTGCCTGGAATTGCAGGGATTAATCGATTCCGCCCGGTTCCTTTCCCTGCTTAAGACCGGGGAGACGTGTTTCCCGACCGTCTCGGGGGAACTTCGGGACAACTCCTAAGCAGATGCTTAGAGGATCCACAGTACATGCAAAGACCTTGTTCTCTACGTCTCTTTCGTTCCTCGGGAGTCAACGGGCCCCTAGTTGATCCTATTTGCATAGGTTCCTCAGATGGCGATCGAGTAGAGGGAGTTGAGGCGGGTACTCCGGTGGTCTGGTGAGGTCTGAACCTCCTCCTTTCTACTTTTCGCTCTTGCAATCTATACTCCAATTGCAGGGACAGCGTAACCAACTCTGGGAAGGAAGCAGGACGTGTCATCCGGGCAAGTTCGTCCTTAAGTTCATCGTGTAATCCTCGTCGGAAGAGGGTCTGCTGGGCTGAATCTGGCCATCCTGCCTCCGTCGCCAACTTCATAAATGCGGAGGCGTATGTCTGTACCCCCTGATTCCCCTGACGGAGATCCAGAAGGGCTTCATACGAAGAATATTGGACCTCTGGTCTTTCAAATCTGTTCCGCATCAATTGAATGAACTGTGCGTAATCATTAACCGCAGGATTTGTTTGCGCTATCAATGGAGTAGCCCACGCCAAAGCATTACCCACTAGGTTGGAAACCAAAAACCCAACCTTGGCCCTATCGAGTTGGTAGGCCTTAGGTCGAAAGGTATAGTAAATCATACAGGCATCCAAAAATTCTTTCAGGAGTTGTGGACTGCCATCATACTTCCCGAAGGAAAACGTCAGGGGAGGCAGGTCGCCTCGGAAATCGTCTCGAGCTGCCACCTGCTGGCGTAAGTTGACGTTCTCTGTTCGAAGGCTCTGAACCTCCGCCTGGAGACCCTGAATCGCTGTTACCATCTCCTGGTATTGTTCCAAGGAGGCCTTCGTACTTGTTGGGCGTTGCAAACTGTCAAAGCCACTTCCCAAAGTTCCTTCCCCTAGAGTCTCCTCACCTTGGTCTTCACTCTGACAGGTAGCCTTCTGTCTTCTCCTCCGGTCTTTCGGGGTCTTCTCCTCTTCAATATCCTTCTTAAGGAGTCCTTTACCCTTCTTGCGTTCGAAGAGATAGGGACGGTCTCCTCCGGAGGCCACCTTGACCGTTAACCGAATAAACCGTCAGGTGAACCCTGGGGAGTCCGCCCCTCCCAAATCAGGGAAAAAGCCCGTAAGGCAGAAAAAACCCTGTGAGGCTGCTGGCGAGGATGGATAGGAAGAATAGCGGATCCAGATGCTTTAAGAGTCTTGAGACTAATGTCCAGTTGAGAGCTCCAAAGTATAACAGATGGAGGACAGTGATTTCTTGGCAGGGATGAGAGAGTCTCGGAGGAGGCAATGGAGTGTGGGGCCACGAAGGATGACTTGTAGACTTCCGAGGGATCAAGCAAGGGCTCCGAAGACTGCTGACGGAGGTATGTTGGTTTGGAGAGAGAGAGAGAAACGCGTGAGAGAAGGAGAGCAATACAGAGTCAGTGAGAGTGAGAGAGAATGAATGCGAGAGAGACAGAAAAGAGAGCGAGTGAAAGGCTAGGGAGTCTGAATGAGAGAGATCGAGTGAATGCTAGTGAGCCTGAATGAGATAGAGCGAATGAATGGTAGGGGTGCGCGAATGAAGGAGAAGTGAATCTAAGAGAGCATGAATGAGAGAGCGAGTGATTGTGAGAGTGCGCGAATGCGAAGTAGAGTGGATGCAAGAGTATGCGGAGGAAAGAGGGGAAAGGCGAGGGAAGGTAAGACCGAAGGAATAAGGGAAGGCAAAAAGGAACGGCCGTCGCCTGGCGAGAGGGCGAAGGGCCGCGGAGTGTATCCAAGAAGGCAGAAGAGAACGGCCGTCGCCTGGCGAGAAGGCGAAGGACCGCGGAGTGTATCCGAGAAGGCAGAGATGAGCTCGAAAGGTCAGGAGCTATCGTAGGCACAGGTTCGAAAGTCAGCAGAGCGAGTTGCAACGCAACTCGCAGGGGGGGGCGTGGCTTCTTTAAATGCAGCGGCGAAAAAGACTAGACCGTTCACCGACAGATCATTGGGACCTAATAGCGCCTCCATCTTGCCCATAGCTTCCACGGTTTCCGCGGTGTGACACAAACATATAGTCTAGCCGTGCATACAAGTTTTGTGGGGCCGAGTAATGGGAATACTGTCTTTCATGTGGGTGGTGCAGCCTCTATACATCCTCCAGATGAAAGTCTCCCAACAGGGTCCTCAAGGTTTTGGCTGTAGGAGTAGGCCTATCTAGCTTTCTGTCTGATCTGTCCACCCTGGGATCCAGCGTGCAATTAAAGTCTCCTCCCAATATAACTGCACCCCCGAGGTATGGGCTAACTTTGCTATATAAGGTCTTGAAATAAGCAACAGTATCTTGGTTCGGGGCATATGTATTAATGATACACACCTCTCTATTTTCTATAAATCCCTGTATCGCCACCATCCTCCCGTCAGACTCCACAGTGGACTGTAAGAACTGAAAGGGGACATGTGGTGCTATTCCAGTAATTACCCCTCTGGCGTATGATGAATATGTTGCCCCTATGGTGGTCCCCTTCCATTTCTTCCTTATCACATCCTGTTTTTCTTTCGTAAATTGAGTTTCTTGAAATATGGCGATGTCTATTCTCTGCCTCCTTAGGTCCATCATGATCTTATTCCTCTTCAGGTACCTATTGAGCCCCCTGACATTCCAGGTTGCTATCTTGAGGTCACCCATCTCTCATCCGTACCCAGTCCTGCCTCTTTCCTCCCTTGTCCTCCGCTTCATGCGCAGTGGCACCTGGGTGTAAGCTTGTTCCCTGAGTGCCCTAACGCAAACCTTTCCAACGTCCCCAACTGCCGCACCCCCTCCTCCCCCAACCGCCCCAGCCCCCACCCCATCCCCCCCAACTTCCCCAAACTGTTGCCCATCCCTGGATCTCTGGCTCCCCTGCATCTCGACCCCAACCCTGCTATGCAGGTGCAAATGTTGCTGCAGGTGGATACTATACTACAATATCCTACCTAAACTACCTACTGGGGGGTGAAGTCATGCGCTACGGTATCGCTCCTATTTACTAATCTCAGTGCACCCATATTTTTACTACTAGTTGCCCACTACCATCCCAGCTACGGGACATGCTGCCATACCTAATGTCACACCCATTTGTCTAATAGAGCCGCTCATGCGCTCATTGTCCATGCCCCATATTGGAACACCCTCCTATATCCGCCCACCAGTCACAACCCTCCAAAGAAAAAGGAGAAGGCAGTTCACTCATCCTTCGCCGCTGACTCCCGGTCATCTGCTCTGTCTGGACAGTTCATCCCATCCATCCACCTCGCCGCATCCTCCGGAGTCTCAAAGAAAATTGCTTTCCCGCCGTGTAGGACCCCGAGCCTAGCCGGGTAGAGCAGTCTGTACTTCAGGCCGGAATCTCGTAACCTTCTCTTGATCGCCACAAAATTAAGGCGTCGCTTTTGTACCAGGAAGGTATAATCCGGGTACGCTGTGATGGTCGCTGAGGCTCTAAAAATTGTTCCGCCTTTCCGAAAATAGAGCATCTTCTCTCTGTCCCTGTAACACAGTATCTTGGCTATGATCGGACGGGGCAGAGCTCCTGGCGGTGGTTTCCTCATCTGGGCCCTGTGTGCCCTCTCCACAGCGAAGCCTTGGGATAATGTGCCCGCCCCTTGTAATATCATGGTCTCCATATACTCGGTGGGATCGGGATTCTCTTTGCCTTCCGGGAGCCCCACAATGCGAATGTTGTTCCTTCTCGCTCTTCCCTCTGCTTCCTCAACTCGGTTTTCCAGGTTTCCCACCTTCTGTTGCAAGGTGTGTATCTCCCTGCTGTTCTCCTTACAGGTATCTGCAGCAACCTTCATGTCCAACGTGCCAGTTCGTTCCGCTATGGCTCTAACATCCTGTCTCAGGAGATTAACATCACCACTGACTGCATCGATCCTGGCCTCCAGAGAAATTTTCAATTCGTCAAGTTTAGACTCCCAAGCCGTTTTCAATGCGGCAATGGATTCTAGGATCTGTTGATCCCCTTTCGATGGCTCACTCTTTCCCGGCGTGGTATGCACCGGTGGGCTTGGCCCTTCCCCGGTCTGGTTGGTCTTGGTGAAAATGTCCAGAGTGGACTGCTTCACTTTCGAATTAACCGCTTTGGATGCCATCTAGCTGGTGTGGTCTGCACAGGTGTCACTGCTTGTGTGGGCTGTGGGCTTTTGGTTCTTTTTTGTATGTTGCTCCAGAACCGTCCTAAAACGGCGTGTCTCAGCTGGCCAAGTAATTGCTATGTTATGCATCAGCGCGCAGATACATCCCCTTTGTGTAGCCAAAAAGGTTCTGCACCCTGCCTCAGTATGTTGCGTGTGTGATCCTCAGTGCTCCCACTGCCTCAATCACTCCTTCTGGACACTCCGTGTCAAGATCACAGTGGTCCGTGTGAGTCTTCGCGTCCTGGGGGCTTCATGCATTACCAGGGTCTTCCTATATTGGGCCGCTGTGTTCAAAAGTAGAAGCACTCGTGTCCGTGCCCAAGGTGGGGGCACGTTGTATCAGCTGCACCTCCCGTGCCCCAGGTCATCGGTAGGCTCCCTCGAGCCAAGGGCCTCGCCCACCAGTACCTCCTCCGTGCTCTCGTGTGGTGTGCCCAGCGTACTTGGGGCGTACCTATTCGCCAGCAGGTGTGTTGCACCTTTAGGATCTCTTTGTGGTCTCTGTGTTGTGACTGGGCTTTGTCATGACCTCTGGAGAAGCTCCAGTCCTAGGCGCCTATGCGTTTCTCTGCTTCGGTCTCGGGGCCTAGCACCTCAGTAGCGGTATCTGCCTTTTCCGGCAATGCAGGTGATGCCCTCGTATTGCATGCAGTGTGGTCACCACCAGTGAGCCCTCGTGCCCGCTTTCGTCCGGCGCACTGTAGTTGGGCAGTGCCTAGGCCGTTGCAGCTTCTCAAGTGCCAGGCGGCCCCCGCTCAGAATGTTCAGGGATCCACTGTATCCGCCCCTCCTCAGCTTGCTCTGTGGGTGGGGGGGGATCAGTGGTTCCCCTAACCGAGATCCCTCCTAGTTGGCAATGTCTTGGGCCTGTAATGGACGCAGGATGTATGTGTCACGTGTGGCTCTAAGGCCCCTCCCTCTGTGTGCCACTGCACTGTGTATAGTCTTGTTACACTGCCACAGCACCCATATCAACATCACTCATGCATCACAGCCCGCCCCATACGTATCGATATCAGGCGTGGGGCCGGGCAATCTGCATGTTTTGTGCGCTCTCAAAGCAATTGCTTATTTGTAATCCGTCTCTTCATTATTTCGTATTAATCCCGTGCAAAGCTTAGCAGGCCCTCTGTGAGTGCCTGGGCCTCCTTGGTGTCTCACGTACAGCTCCTCCCATCGTACAATGGCATTAGGCACCTCTGTGTTTGAGCAGCAGCTAGGGGTCCTTTGCTTGCCCCTCCGTCGTCCAACGTACAGTCCGACACTCACATGAGTATTTGAGTGGACATGCCATCCATGTGCTTTCTGTGTACGTACAAGCTTTCTCTGCAACTTGATAGAGCGCTTCTCTTTGCTCAAGTCGCTTCTCTGCTACTGTAGCCCCTGTGCCGTCTGTTAGCCACGCTCTTTGTCTGAACCTACTTTCCGGCTGCCGCAATGTTGCAGCCTCAGCGTCGTTTAGTCTTCCTCAGCAACAGATGCGCTGCCCGCCCGAGCAAGGACGTTTCCGTTCTCCCTGGCGGCTTCAGATCTAGCTCGGTACCGCGTGGCCCAGCTTCCATTCCTGTGGTCAGGCGGAGCGCTCCTCCAAAACACAGTCTCTGGGTTATAGATGCTTATCTGGCCTTCACTCTCCCGGCACCATGTCCCGATCACCAGCACAGGGACCCTTCAATGTTCATGCGAAATTCTGGGCTGCACTTCTGCAGCACACCGTCCTCTGGGTGCTGCCTCACAGTGCTGCGGACCATCAAAGGGACCGTCCATCATGTCCCTTTGTTCTAGCAGAATCCGCCATCTTGGGTCGCTCGAGTCCGATCCTCTGCAGATGTGGCCGAGTCCAGCGCCCCCACTCCCTTACACTTCACGGGCCCAATCTGCTACCATTTCAGGCCACCTGGATTCATACGCTTGAATCTGCTTCTTTGTCCACCACAGGTGCATAAAAGTGCACTTTTATGTCGGATCACTGCCGGATGAACGGGAGCTCCTCCAAGAACACGTCCTTTCACATGGCTCCTAAACCACGCCCCCGAGATGCATGGATATCTTGAAAGAATCAAGCAAAGCAAACCCTAGGCACTGTTACTTTGACAAATGGAGGAGATTCTTAATTTGGTGCCAGTCTAAACAGATCAACCCCATAGAATGTACTCCATCCCACATTCTAACTTATATGCTTCATTTGCTAGATGCAGGGTTAGTATTCAATTCCCTAAAGGTCAACCTGGCGGTTTATCAGCCTACACGACTTCCCATAATAAGGTCTCATGCTGGAAAGTACCGGTCATCAAAGCATTCATGGAAGGAGTAAAGAGACTCCACCCTCCAATTACTAACCCGCCGCCAGGATGGGATCTCAATGTGGTACTTGCTAAATTCATGGGACCCCCTTTTCGAGCCTATGCACAAGTCTAGTCTCAAGCACCTGACTTATAAAACTACCTTCTTAGTGGCTATCACTTCCATAAGAAGAGTTAGTGAAATTCAAGCATTGTCAGTGCAGGATCCTTTCTTTGTTGTACACAAAGACAAGCTGGATTTACATACTCACCCTAGGTTCTCCCCTAAATTCATCTCCAAATTTCATGTAAACCAGTCAGTTGAGCTACCGCCTTTCTTCCAGGAACCCAACAGCTCAGCTGAGGTAAAACTCAACACACTAGATGTGAAGAGAGTGGTCCTCTACTACGTAGACAAGACCAGACCACTAAGAAAAACAGATTGATTGTTTGTCTCCATAGCGCCAGGCAGAGAAGGTGACTGCATTTCAAAAAATGCCATCTCTGGGTGGATAGTCAGATGTATCCAACTATGCTATTCCCTATCGGATAAGATTTTACGCCCAGTGCTCACTCCACAGGAGGCACAGGAGCCACCCTGGCTTTCATTGCAAATGTCCTCTTAGACAGTATTTGCAAGGCAGCTACATGGAGCTCTGTACATACTTTCATTCAGCACTACTGCATTGACACTCATACCAAGACAAATACACAAGTGGGACAAGCGGTTCTAAGACATTTATTTGCTCATGAACCTTCTCACATCCCACCTCCTTCTTCTAACACTGCTCGCTAATCTATGCACAGTATGTGATCTAAACAGATTCCACAAGCCTCAGAAGGGATACATTACTCACCGTAATCGTATTTCTGATGCTTGTATCTGCTTCGCGACCCACCCTTCCTCCCCTCAGAGAGAAGGCGCATGGATGTTTATGAGCTTGTCTGATACGTATCTGCTTGGATGCAACTGTACTCACGCTACACCTCATGCTACCTCATGTCAGAAAAATAACAATCTGAGGGACCTCGACGCGTGAGGGATCATGGTTACAGTGGACTTCACACTAGGGATAGTATTACTGGCACGCCCTGTCAACGTCCCTTTTTGAGTTTCGAAAACAACAACTGTAATACTCTGCAGGTTCCATTAGATGTCGGCCTATGCACAGCATATGAATCTAAGCAGATACAAGCATCAGAAATTCAATAATGGTGAGTAATGTATCCCATATATTTCTGATGCTTGTGAATCTTCTTAGAATCACATGCTGTGCATATAGTCAGGAATCTAGTGGTAATTGCGGAGTATTGCATCTTTTTTTCGAAGATCGAAAGGGACGTCACCATGTGCGTGACTGTAACATAATCCCTAACATGACGTGTAGTGTACCCAAAATCCTTCACACATCGAGGTTCCACCAAATAGTTTTTTTCCACCTATCTAGCCGGCTGCGCAAATGCAGAGCTTGTAACAGTTATTATTGCTGATCTATCCTTAAGCGGTTCATGCTTATTTTCTCGATGGCTGCTTCAATGGCTACTCTATGTTTGATCCTGCCTCACTGATGATCCTTCTACCTCCGGCCCAGCCTCACAGTAGGGAGAGTGGGGCCCTGTTATTACTGGCTTTCTCTTGTGAATGCCTCTTCTTTGCCCCATCTCTTCTCTTTTCTTCAGTCTGGCTGCCATTTATCTGTGCTATGGAGCTAACACCTTTTAAATTCTGCCCGTCTTGCAACAGCAAATTTCCCTTGAAAGATACCGATCACCAGTGCAATCGACGCCTCCCTCATGACCACAACGAGCGGCTTTGCAAGGCCTGCAAACTTTTTCGGCCAAAAGCCTTAAAAGACATGCACACAAAGTGGTGGGCGGCCTATTGATGCAGGGCGAGAGTCACATCCCCGCCGTTGCCTCGGATGAGGAGTCTGACGGCAGCTGCGGCTCCGATTCGGAGGCCATTGACTTAACACTGGTACCCTTGCGTTCCCGCCTGTCTGTCCCCGGCCCCGACAAGCATGCCACTGGCAGTGCAATGGGGTAGTTGCACCCCGGCGACAAGGGCACACACGCAACACCTTCTCCTAAGCACACTACTCCTAATGCCCTCTACGTAGGAGCTAGCAAACGGCTTACTAACAAAATACAGATGCTACAAAACAACGCTCTCAGAGCAGCGCTCAGCATCCCCAAGAAAGAACACATCTCCAACATTAGGAGAGCCCATAACTGGCTCAACACTACAGATAAAATCCTGCTCAAAGTAGCCTCACTAACACACAAATGCCTCAACAACGCTGCCCCCCGCTACTTAGTCGATAGAATAAGTAAACACACCTCCAATAGACCTACTAGAACCTCCAACGCTAATCTACTCACAGTTCCCAGGTTCAAACACACCAAAATGGGTGGCAACAGCTTCCAGGTGAAAGCAGCCCAACATTGGAACTCCCTACCACCCTCTCTAAGGACACACCAAAACTACACACACTTTAGACGCAACTACATACATTGGATTAAGAACAAGACCGCTAATACCATCCAACCCACCTCACCGCTATCTACTATGTAAATATGTAAACTTGTAAATCCGTAAACTTTTGCCTTTATCGTGACTGCTTCAACCATCTATTATCCCATTGTAATTAATGTAATGCATTGTAACGTGTAACCAAGCTGTGAATAAACTTGTTGCTCCTGCGACCTCATACCCTCGGGTCTGGTGCGCAATACAAATGAATAAACTAAACTAAATTAAACAACCCCTACGCTTTCCTCGACAGACCTGCTGAGAAAGCCATCGACGCCTTTGGGCCCGTTGAAAACTTCGGCGGCACCCTCTGAAACTCGCAGTTCAATGCCCTCTGCTCACCCACCATCACCGGCCTGCACAGAGCGATAAGACTTTTGTTTCAGTGGGCGCTCATGCTAAATCTTCAGCCCTCAATGCGGTAGCATCGAAAGAAGTGACGAAACGGGTCCATTCGTCAAAAACACACCTGAAGATTGGGAAGAAGCTTTCTGAGGCCCGTTTTCACGTCTCTGACCCAGAAAAGGCATATACTCTGCCTGAAGGCTATTCTCCTGCCACCCCCCTATCTAGGGCACTGCAGCAGGACCCTGCTCCAACTGTCCAGCCCTTTCCTCCTATTGATGATTCAGGCTCCTCTCGGTGGACTAGGGATACATTTGAGGCATGCATGGATAAAATGGCAGAGTGTATGAACTTTTGAGGCCAGAGGCCAGTTTGATGATGTTCTCCAACGCCATAGGCCTGTTGATTCCTGTCTTGTCCCTCAGAAGTCCTAGAGACTCCTTTCACCAGGTGCACAGTTTGCATCCTTTGATGAGCACCATCCTCAGGAACCCCAGGTGGCTGTATTTCTGGCCAAACAGAAGGTATTTTTAAATTTGTTTATTGAGAAAAGTGCATAGCATTACAAACCATAAGAATGCATCACAATATCTTAGCCATTACAACAACAATGGTAATGCATGGATTATTACCCGACAGTGTCGTAGATTAAACCCAATAACTGAACTTCCAAACAAACCAACCAAGCTTGGGCGGGAAACGCATCATTAAGTGCTTCAGAGTCCAGGCGGTGCAGTAGGTACAGTAAAAAGAGGCAGTCTGAAATTCCCATACAGGTATTTCTGGTGAAGAGTAGTACTACCATTTTGGTGCGTTCCCCACAACCCACAACAGTAGCAACAGCAAACACTCCAACGCTGAAGGTGGTTTATCGTCCAATGGGTGGAACATTGCTATGTTGAGGCTTTTCCATGCATCAAAAGTAACAGTAAACACCTCATTCCCTTCCTTCAAGGCACCAAGCCATGCCTTTGTTTCAGCCAAACACCAGTTCTCCAGCATGGGGTCTGGCATGGATTCACATGCTCATGAATATTCCCCGTCGTCAGGCTGGGAATCCTCGGTAAAGAAAAAACCAGTATCAGTTTCGTTTCTGATCTGTCTTTCGTAGTAATAACCAATCACTGGTCTCTGCGTCATACTGACCACAGCCAATGACTGCCCTCTACCTAAGCACCGCCTCTGGCAGCCATCTTCAGATTTTTACCGCACGTTCATGTGTTGGGATCCTCGTGCTATTGCTCTCGAGCGTTAGTGCTATTTTTTCGCGCTTTTTCACAAAAACTTCGATTCTTTCGGTCAAAAGAGCCTCAAGCTCCACCGATCCTACATCCGATCAACGGGGACCCGTGTCGGATTCATCTGTGCCCCTCAAGGGTGAAGATTTCGTCGAGCTACACTTCGGAGGACTCCAGAAGCTTCTCAGGCCCGGTCTCGGAGATGGCCCAGGAGAAGGGAAGCTCGACGCCCGGAAAGCTGTTCAGGGCCTGCCCTGGATGCCAGCTGCAGAACGTCTTCAAGGAGGACGAACACTCTTTCTGCCTTTACTGCCTTCATGGGGACAAGACGCACGTGGAGAAGGACTGTGCGTTTTGCGGCAACATGTCGGAACGGACCATGAAGGACCGCCATCAACGTCTCGCCAGCTGGCTGGAGGGTAAGAGCCCGTCTGGCGAGAAGAAGAAGAAATCTGAGCGGTCTTCTAAGACCTTTGAGGGCGCCCCGGCGACGGGGGCCCAACATAAGGCCAAGCACCGCGAGTCCGCTGGCACCGGGAGCGCCGAACGGTCGGGCTCTACGGGCGCCAGGCAGGGCGCACCCTCCCCGGCACCATCAACCACGAGCCAACGCTCTGGGTCGGGTAAGAGGAAGGCCGAGCACCCGGCGAAGCTCCTGGAGAGACCCCGGTCGAGCTCTAAGGCAGAGGAGGAGCGTGGCAGTGCCCCCTCCCTCAAGGATAAGGCGGTGAGCGCACCTAAGGTGGTGAAGGCCTTGATCCATTCGACCAAGCCCTCTATCGAAACGGTCGCGGCGGCCCTGGCCCAGCCTGTGGAGGCTGCACCAGTGGTGGCGGCCTCGGGGCCCAGAATCTCCCTGCCTCCTCGGAGGGAGTCTTCTTTCGTGCCCATCGATAGGACCCCCGTGAAACCCTCCGTGGGGAAGAAGGGGGGGCAGGGCGTCGTCGGAGATTCGGCCTCAACCTCAGAAGAGGAACTGATCGAGGTCTTAAGCCACGGCCTAGGCGTGGAACAAGACCAGCCCGTCGGAATGGGCCCCGACGCAGGTGACGACGACGACATCGTCGAGGATACCGACGGGGCCCCTGCTCGCCCGTCGGATTCCCCTCTGCCAGCGCCGCAGGACAACTCAGCGGCCATTTTGTTGGCTATACAGTCCTTATGCTCCGAGATAAGGACGAGACTACCGTTACCGACGGAGGAACCTCTCCCGTCGGGGGATCCAGAACCGGGACCTTCTGGTGTTCCCCCTACCAAGAAAAGAAGGATCCATCCACCGCCTCCTTTTCAACCATCGCGCCCCATCCAGCCCTCCTCCCCGTCCACCCGAGGGGATGATACGGGGACTGACACGGCAGCGACGGGTACGGACGACGAGGCATACGACGAGGATTTTCCGTCGTCGCCTCCCCCCAGGGCTTCTCCGCCCGACGAGATTGGATCGTTCCACTCAATGATCGCCAGGGCATCCGAGCTTTTCCAACTCTGCCCTGAGGAGAAGAAAAAGGAAGGCTTCCTTTACCAACGGCGCGAGACCAAGAGGAAGACGGTCCTCGCAGTGCCTCT
This sequence comes from Ambystoma mexicanum, assembly GCF_040938575.1. NCBI lineage: Eukaryota > Metazoa > Chordata > Amphibia > Caudata > Ambystomatidae > Ambystoma > Ambystoma mexicanum. The sequence goes on along the minus strand of NC_090921.1, from coordinate 1,339,679,611 downwards.
GTTGGACGACATTTGGGATGAGGGCCTTTCCCTCCTCAAGAACCCTTCCACGACGCCAGCGAAAAGAGACCGGTACGAGAAAAAGTACCGGGTCCCGGACTCGGCCCCCCTATGCCTCCGGGCGCAGCCTACCCCGGACTCCGTCGTCTCCGCGGCAGCCAGGAAGAAAGCGGGGGGGGGTGCGGCCTCCACGTCGACTTCCCCGCCGGACGGCGAGGGAAAGAAATTGGATGCCATGGGACGCAGAGTCATCTCGTCGGCGGCGACGACGATTAAAGCGGCCAACGCCTTGGCCATCGTGGCCCGCTACGACAGGGAACTCTGGTACAAGATAGCTCCCCTGCTGGATTTTCTGCCGGACGACAAGAGGGCGGAGGCCCTTGAGATCCTGCAGGAAGGTGAGGTGGCCTCGGACCACGCCATCACCGTGGCGACGGACATCGCCGACACTGGGTTCCGCCAGATGGGCAACAGCGTTTGCCTTCGACGGCGCGGATGGCTCAAGGCTACGGACTTTCGGCAGGACGTCCAGAACAGGGTCCTGGACATGCCCTTCGACGGGAACAACCTGTTTGGGAAGACAGTGGACGATTCCCTTCAGGCCATCAAGGCGGATACGGAGACGGCCCGGGCCCTTGGAGTGCTGCAGCAACGGCGGACGCCCTTTCGGAGCGGCGGAGGCAAGGGCGCCTCCAAAGGTTCCGGCGGCGGTTTCGCTTCCTACCGTCAAGCGGCCCGCTCGTCGTCGCAAGAGGCCTACAGAGGACGAGGCAAGTCTGGCGGCCCCCGCCGTCGTCGCCAAGGGGGCCAAGGCGGCAAGGCCGCGCCCAAGCAGGATTGAACCGGCCGTGGGGTCGGGCCCCCACCGAAGCACCCCGGTGGGAGGCCGGCTGGCGGGCTTCGTCAGCGTGTGGGAGTCCATCTCCACCGACCGTTGGGTGCTGGACGCCCTGGCCCGGGGCCACGCGCTCGAGTTTCAAAGAAGGTGCCCGCGCGTCCCCCCCGTGGCCAGGAAAGAACTTCACGTCCCTCAACTTCTCCTGGAGGTAAAGGCGATGCTCAGGAAGGGCGCCATCGAACTCGTCCCAAAGAGGCTTCGGGGCTCCGGAGTCTACTCGCGTTACTTCCTCGTGAAGAAGAAGACGGGAGGATGGCGCCCCATCCTGGACCTGCGACGCCTGAACAAGTTCATCAAGGCGCAGAAGTTCCGGATGGTCACCCTCCAGCACGTCCTGGGTCAGCTGGAGGAAGGAGACTTCCTATCGTCGTTGGATTTGGAGGATGCCTACTTCCACATTCCCATCCTAAAGGGGCACCGAAAATTCCTCAGATTCGTGGTCCAAGGGCGTCATTACCAGTTCAAAGCCCTTCCCTTCGGACTGCGGTCGGCACCCAGGGTTTTCACCAAGTGCCTCGCACCGGTGGCGGCGCAGCTGCGCCGCGAGGGGATTCACGTCTACCCCTACCTGGACGACTGGCTCATCCGCGCCAAGACGAGGGAGCTCGCCGTGGTCCACACGGCAAGGACCGTCCAACTCCTCACGGACCTGGGATTCTCCGTGAACTACGCCAAATCCCACCTGGTGCCCGCGCAAGTCGCACTGTTTCTGGGAGCGAGGCTCGACACAGTGTCCCTTCTGGCCTCCCCGTCGGAGGAGAGGACCAGGACCATCTTGGGCAAGGTGCAACGGATGTTGGTGGCCGACGCGGCCAAGGTGAGGTCCATCAAGTCCCTCCTCGGGATGATGTCTTCCTGCATCTACCTCATTCCCATGTGCAGGCTCCGGATGCGCCCGTTGCAAGAGTTCCTGGATGCGCGCTGGATCCAGACGACGGGCAGCTTCGAGGAAAGGATCAAGCTCGACGAGAGTTTCCGACGAGCGATACGGTGGTGGGGCACCCGCGCGCATCTGACGGCGGGCATGGACTTCCAGACCCCAGCCCACCAGGTGACTGTGACCACGGATGCCTCCCTAGAAGGGTGGGGAGCGCACACCGAAAATCTGCACGCAAGGGGACTCTGGCTCCCGACGGAGAAGTCCCTGCATATCAACGTCCTGGAGCTCCGTGCAGTGTTTTGGGCCCTCAGGTCCTTCCTTCCGTCCCTCAAGGGCAAGGTGGTGAGGATCTTCACCGACAACACCACCACCATGTTTTACATCAGGAAACAGGGCGGAACCAGGTCCCCAGCGCTGTCCAAGGAGGCGCAGGACCTGTGGCATTGGGCCGTCGCCCAAGGGATTCTTCTGGTGCCGTTTCATCTGGCAGGGATAAAAAACACCATCGCCGACTCACTCAGCAGGGAGCTGCGCTCGTGCCACGAGTGGGAACTACGGCAGGATCTGGTGGATCGCCTCTTCCGACGGTGGGGCACACCCCAGATCGACCTGTTCGCGACGGCGACGAACACCAAGTGCCGGAGGTTCGCCAGCAGGTTTCCCCAGACGAGGAGCATGGGCGATGCTTTCTCGTTCCCCTGGGAGGGCCTGTTCCTCTACGCGTTCCCTCCCTTGCCTCTGCTAATCCGGCTCGTCAACCAGCTCAAGAGGTCACGGTGCAGGATGATCCTCGTCGCACCTGCGTGGCCGAGGCAGATATGGTTCCCGGACCTTCTGGACTTGTCGGCGTCCCCGCCAATCAAGCTGCCGGCGGACGCGGATCTACTCTCCAGGGAAGGAGGCGCCATCCTCCACCACGACCCGAAGTCGCTGAACTTGCAGGCCTGGCTCCTGCAGCGCTAGAGTTTGGAGGATACGACATACCGGCCGACTGCAGAGAGGTTCTTGCAAAGGCCAGGGCGTCCTCGACTCTTAAATGCTACGGACACAAATGGAAGAGGTTCTCTGTCTGGTGCCACGCACAGAAGATTAACCCTCTACGGATTACGGCTCCCCAAGTGCTGCCGTACCTGCTGACGCTGGCCAAAGCTGGTCTGGCACACGCGTCCATCAAGATTCATCTTGCTGCGATCTCCCGATACACCAGAACCACGGGCAGGACGTCCTTGTGGTCTCATCGTCTGGTGAAAGAGTTCATGAAGGGACTGTTCAGATCGTTCCCGCCGGTGAAGGCTCCGGCCCCGGCGTGGGAGCTCAACGTGGTACTGACCAAACTCATGGGACCTCCGTTCGAGCCTCTGCACTCGGCCCCGTTGAAGTTTCTATCGTGGAAAACAGCTTTTCTCGTGGCCATCACCTCCGCACGACGAGTGGGAGAGATCCAGGCCCTTTCCTGCAAGGCACCGTACTTGACTTTCCACGACACGAGGGTAGTGCTCAGGACGCACCCCTCCTTCATGCCCAAGGTACCGTCGGACTTTCATCTCAACGAACCCTTGGTGTTACCTGTGTTCTTCCCGTCGCCTTCGTCGCCGGCTGAGAGGACTTTGCACTCGCTGGATGTAGCTAGAGCGCTGAAGTTCTACGTGGACCGCACGAAAGGTTTTCGGAAGACGTCACAACTCTTTGTGAACTTTGGACCTGTCAATCAGGGGAAGGCTCTCTCGAAGGCTTCCATCTCCAGATGGCTCTCCGGCTGTATCATGTACTGTCACCGGTTGGCAAACCGACCGCTGCCTGGCCGTCCGAGAGCCCATTCCACCAGAGCGATCGCAGCTACCACAGCGTTCCTATCTGGTGTGCCCCTGCTGGACATATGCAGGGCTGCTACGTGGAGGTCGACGCACACCTTCACGAAATTCTACTGCGTCGACCGGGATTCCAGGGAGGAGTCCAGGGTCGGCCAAGCAGTGCTGCGCAACCTGTTCGCCTGAGGTGAGCCTGGTGAGGAGGTAAGATGCTTAATGTTGAGTTGATGTGATGCTTAATGTTGAGCCTTTGCCACCTCCCGTGGTTGTGCATGTGTGTACTGCTATGTATTCTTTATTCATGAGCATGTGAATCCATGCCAGACCCCATGCTGGAGAAGGAACAAGTTACTTACCTGTAACTGTTGTTCTCCAGCATGGGTCTGGCATGGATTCACATGCGAACCCTCCCGCCTACCCCTCTGCGGCTCTTCACTTGGTCATACTGCCACTTCACGTGCTTCCAAATCTGAAGATGGCTGCCAGAGGCGGTGCTTAGGTAGAGGGCAGTCATTGGCTGTGGTCAGTATGACGCAGAGACCAGTGATTGGTTATTACTACGAAAGACAGATCAGAAACGAAACTGATACTGGTTTTTTCTTTACCGAGGATTCCCAGCCTGACGACGGGGAATATTCATGAGCATGTGAATCCATGCCAGACCCATGCTGGAGAACAACAGTTACAGGTAAGTAACTTGTTCCTTTTCAAACTCTTTGTACCACAATTCGAATTGGGGACCCTTTTTGGATTTCTACGACAGAACCAAGCCTCTCTTTTCTAGGACACAAACTAGATCCATGAACTTAGTTGCATGTCTATAACGGGAGGAAAGCTCAGGGGCAACATGCTTGCCTTGGAAGCAAGACAACGTGGAGCAATATAGGTTCAATCCCCGGATCCGCGCTTAGAAACCTCTGAATATTACGCATGTTATAAATAACAAATTACAAAATTACAATTACAACACTTAGTAGGTCTAGGATACAGACCCAGAAGGCATTCCAGCGGAGTCCAATCATATCTAACAATCCCAGCTTTCGTACAGGCTTCTTCTATGCGGGACCAAAAGGCCTGCACCCAGGCGCAGCTCCAGACCATATGGATTAAGTGCACCCCTTCTCTGTTACACATGGGGCATGTTGGGGTCACATTGACTTTAAATTTGGCCACTCTATCTGATGTCATATATGTGCGTGTAGCACATTTAGTGGAATGAACTGGAATCATGCTTTCCAAGACACATTTTTTAACAAAAGTTAAAACTTGTTCCCACTGTGCTTCAGTCATCACCAGATCAACATCAACTTCCCATTTTCCCATCATTCGCACATTCTTTGTGCTAGTCAAATTCAACAGGCACTCATAGATCCTAGAAATGGGCCTCCAGCCGTGCTCCAAACTGTACATTAGGGCTAGCAGCACCGTCTGTTCCGGCTCCGCAGGTCAAACTTCCCATTTGCGCTTAGCTGCCCTCGCCACCTTCATATACCGCAAAAATTGGCCCCCAGAAAGTCCCTCCTTCTGTACCAAACTCTCTAAATCCCGAAACAACCAGTTTTCATACATGTCCCCCAAGTGGATATGCCTGATTCCTCCCATCTTCTAGCAGCCTTCTGTTTGTCATCTTTAGTACAAACATCAGCAACAATGGGGATATCTGGTGAGTATGGATGTGATAAGTGCATCAATCTCATAACCCTAGTCCAGATCTGTTTACCCAAACCAACAATCGGAGCTTGAGAGCCCATACAACATCTTGGTACCCATAAGACCTCCTTAAGCCGAGCAGGTCTCACCATTGTCTGAAGTATGCCGGTTTCAGGTGTAACATCATCAGACAGCCACATTGTTACTAAGCGAAGTTGGGCAGCCAGGTAATAGAGTTCCAAGTGAGGGAGCTGTACTCCTCCATCCTGTAAATGTAGATACAGTGCTATTTTATGTCATCCTACTCCCCACAGGAAGCCTCTAACAATAGTGTCTACGGTTCGGAAAAATGTGGCCTGTATGTAATAGTGCACATTCATGAATGCATATAATAATCTAGGAAGAACAATCATCTTAACTATGGAAACCCGACCCATGAGGGAAAGTGGTAAACCAGCCCAGAACTTCATTGATTTCCCGATACCATCCACAACCTTAACTGTGTTATAAGTGTGTGTATCCCTGGGCATGTGTGCAATTTGAACTCCCAATTATTTAAAGGAGATTGTTTCCCAGCTCAACCCCAGGTCTGGCAAGTCTGCAACATCCTCCCCCGAAGTCCCGCCAGGGGAAAGAGACATGATTTATGCTTGCTGAAGAATATCCCAGACTTCTTTGCAAACTCATCCAATACCTCCAAATAATAGGTAAGTTATGGGCCGGTTCACATAAGTAGAATAGAAAATCATCAGCATATAATGATATGAGATGTCTGTATCCCCCTACATCAATGCCAGCTTCCGAGTATTCCTGCCGTAAGTACACTGCCAGAGGTTCCAGAGCCAGCATATTCAGCATTCTCTCCAGGTTCTGGCAAACCTCTAGCTTCCCTTCTTGGTCTCAGTGTTTTTAGACCTGCCACTGAGTTTTGTACGTTCTCTTTCAAACTCGATTTCTCTCTGGTCAGGATTCCCAACTTTCTCTCTTGATCAGTGATCTTATCTGCTCTACTGCAACAAAGAGGATTCTTTCTAGTACTTGCTTTCTCTTTGTTGGGGTCCCAGGCCCTTCTATGAACATCAGCATGTATTGCCTCTCCACTGTATTGATAAGAATCCTAATTTAGAGTCTGTTTGCTATTTACAGGGTTCCAGACCCTAGTCGTGTACTCAGTGTTTTCTTTCTCCTCACTGAGATGAGGAAGATGTCCTCTGCCTATCTCTTTGTTCGGGTCCCAGACCCTTCTCTGGTGGCCAGTGGTTTGTCTCTCCCCACTGAGATGAGGAAGATGTCCTGTGATTCCTATTTCTTTGTTCGGTCGCAGACCCTTCTCTAGTGGTCAGTGGTTTCTCTATCCCCACTGAGATGAGGAAGATGTCCTCTGATGCCTATTTCTTTGTTCGGGTCCCCGAGCCTTCTCTGGTGGTCAGTGGTTTGTCTCTCCCCACTGAGACGAGGAAGATGTCCTCTGATGCCTGTTTCTTTGTTCAGGTTCCAGACCCTTCTCTGGTGGTCATTGGTTTCCCTCTCCCCACTAAAATGAGGAAGATGAACTCTAATGCCTATTTTTTTGTTTGGTTCCTTGACCCTTCTCTGGTGGTCAGTGGTTTCTCTCTCCCCACTGAGGCATGGAAGATGTCCTCTGATGTCAATTTCTTTGTTCAAGTACCAAACCCTTCTCTGCTGGTCAGTGGTTTCTCTATTCCCACTGAGACGAGGAAGATGTCCTCTGATGCCTATTTTTTTGGGGTCCCAGACCCTTCATTGTTTATGACCATTAATCTCCAGACTCGTATTGGGGCTCTGAAAAGCCACCATAGCCTTTGTGTCAACCACTGTGTCCCCTGCGGTTCTCCCATACCTCCCCTTGCCTATTCCGGGGTTTTGGTACATCACTAGGGCTTCCTGGGACCAGGGCACACCTTGGCGGCTCTTTCGTGGTAGAACACGAGAGCACAGTACAAGCAAGGCAGACCGCACGACGAGAGAGCTATCCACGCACGGCAGTTCAAGTGAAGGAGAAAGGCGGCGAGTATCGAAGAGATGACAAGGAGAGAAGCAACCTTGCCCTTTCCAAACCAGACACACGTAGCCTCCACAGAAGTAAGCATAAGACCGCGAACAATAGCCCAAGTGTGTTGCAGCAGATGTCAATGGTACACAGAGCGTGCCTATGCTGCTAAGCAGGACAGCGGGAGATGCCTGCTACCGTGGTACCGGCCTTGACTCCAGATAGAGTGAAAAGCCAAGCAGTTCATCACACCCGGTGAGTCGATGGGGAACCAATAAAGAAACCGAACTGTGTTGAATGAAAATCGCAAAGTGGCACATTGAGGAAAGTTCAAAGAACTGTAAATTGTTTGGGGAAGACCAGCTGTAGAGGGGATCGGCACCACGTGGGTGCTGACTCGAGAGACTCTGGTTGATTCCATGTTGATTGAAACTACTGATACCAGAAGGTCGTAGGAGAGCCGCCAAGAAAGGTCAAAGTTGTCATAAAGTTGTCTAGCAAAATCACCATACAGTCGAAAGTCTTTAACCGACAAACCATTGAGAACCGCAAGAGAAGTGAATCCCATAGCAAGATAAAGCAAGAGGAATTGTAAAGTGTCAAGAGTGAACCCGATGAAAGGATGCCAATAAAGAGGGGCAAAATCTAAAGTTCTAAGAAACAGTGTGTTGACAAAAGTGAACCCGGCAGAGGGATGTCCACAGAGAATTGTTTAGAAAGACATTAGGATTTGTGAATGCCAAGAAGAAAATATCTTTGCCAAAGCCATAGTGAACCCGACAGAGGAAGTTTGAGATTCGTGAGGGGTCTGCGCCCGGAAGAGGGCGTCCCACGGGTGAAGTCATCACTCAACGTACATTCTTAACAGAACTTTTTTTTGTTTGCTATTTTTGAAACCCATCAGGTTCTTGGAACAAGAGACTTTTTGTAGAAAAGAGACTTAACCACTGATGATCCTGATAGCTGAGAATGGAACTGTAGTCTTATGCGGGGAAAGCTCGAGAGTGTGCTGTGCTCAGGACTCCTGTCTTGTCCCGTTCTTAAAACGTGGGGACGGGAGTCCCCAGGCTAACACATCCTGACTTATCATTTGTGATCACTTCTTTCTTTCTTGTGAACTCTATCCCACACTCTTTTTGTATTTAGCGTAAGGATTGGCAATAGGTTATTCTTAGTATAGGCCCTTTTTTTTTACATGACGCCACTAGGACTGCCTTATTACTATTTGATGGTCGTAGCTTGCTCCCATTTTAGATTTAGGTTTAGATTGGGCGTTTTTCCAACATACCTATACAGTTTAATAAACACCCTTGAACTGTGATCACTTATGTCTGTCTATTCTTGATACCATGCCTTCCTTACAAGACCTTGGATGCCGGCTGCAACAGGACTGGATCTCACTGCGCTTGCCATGGCTGTGCTTCTCCTCGAAGTGGGTCCCTCTTTCCTTTTTGTACACTGTTTCCTGTCCCGCCCTTGCATAAACAAAAAGTCTGTCTTCTTGAGCGATATTCATTTTTTCCGTGAATTTCTTCCCAGTACTTTCAAAAGGGTCTCTTAAGATAGTACAATAACACATAGCCTCATTACGACCCAGGCGGTCCGGAAATAATGGTGGCGGTAAACCCGCCGCCACCGTTGTTTCCGGACCGCCTAAGTCCGACACCTGTAGGCGGGAGGTGATGTTCCCGCCAGGTCTGACCTAGCGGGTTTAACACCTCCCGCATGCAGGCGGACAAGGAAACACCGGCAGCATTACGAGATGCTGCCGGTGTTTCCATGATCCCCATTTCCATCAAGTCCCATAGGACTCAATGGGAATGGGGATTTACACCATTCCGCCTCTGTGATTCCCGGAAAACCGGGGTTGTAATGCCCCGGTAATTCCGGGAATCACGGAGGCGGAATGGTAATACGAGTCCGGCGTTAACCAGGCGGTTTTACCGCCTCGGTTAATGCCGGACTCGTAATGAGGCCCATAGTCTTATGTTCCATGAGTGGTTGTGTGTTGTGGGTGTGAATATCAGGCCTGCACCTTAGGGGATCATCCTTGTCCCCAAGAGGAAGTCCCTCCCCATGAGGTCTTCCCGCATTATACCACCCGTAGGGGGATATTGGGTACTAGCCTCACCACCCTAGCCTCATGGGAAGTGGGAGAAGTGACAACACTTGGTGATTCGTTAGGGTTCTATGTGATTACATTGAAAAGAATTTGTCAAAGCCGATTTCGTCGAATTATTTTTTTCTCTAATTCGATTTGGCTGCAAATATATGCAGGGCGACCCCCCGCAGCCTCCTAGAACCACCCCTATATTTATTATCATGATTACCCAATCCCCCACATATATTCATATATTTACAGCCAAATTCGTTAAATAAAATTTGATGAATTCGACCAATTCTTCTGCATTGTAATCTTCCTATCCCATTCGTCTCAGCATGTCTACTTGCTTTTTAGAAATCAGCAATGTGGGGTGGGGGAGCGCTGTTGCGCTCATACAGAATGGCCACCTGAGTGTATCTCCGTCCAGGCAAAGATCCTTTTTGCTGATCCTTCTGCACTGGTGCCGCTTTTACATCTCAACATCTACGGATTGACTCCTGCCGGTCTGCTGGGGGTGCTGCTCGACTGGCGTGTCCCGGGAAGGGACTGTTGCAGAGAAAATCCTGCTTTTCGGATTACAGCCTTGTCTCCTCACGGCACCCTGCACCATGTCTCCACAGCAAGCAGATCCCAGAACACGCGAGTGACGGGGCTTCCGGGCACTGCTGGGGGAGGGGCAGCCTCTTCACGGAGCTGGGCGACCTCACCTGGAACCATCCCGCACTATGGCAGTTCGGCTCGTGGTCCCCCCACCCCCTGCAGCATATACTTTTGTGCAGACACGGCGGGGCACCCTGCCTGTCCGACTTCAACCTCTGGAGGCCCCAGCCAGTAGCCTGCCACTTTTGGACTGAGCTCACGGAGCCAACTCAAGGCGTGTCCTAAGCCCCCCGGCTTTACACTAGGGACCTCTGGAGGCCCCACAGCTCGAGTGGTGCCCCCCTTGGTTGGCTCTGCGGGCATCCTGTGAAATATTTCAACGGTTCAGCTGCGACGCAACGAGACCACACTGTGAGGTGCTGCGCCATCCCTTCGCCGGGATACAAGGTACAGGGGCCCCATTGTTTAAAATACTGCGGGCTGTGCCGCACACCAGACAACCTAACCCTACTGCTGAGCCATTGCTATTGGAGAAACACACTCCTACACTAATAGGCAACCCTGGGCAGTTCCTGATGCACCGCGCCTCACTTGCATAGCCCGGACATCGCTGCAACTGGCAAACGGCTGAATACTACGACTATGACCAGCCCACAGCCCATGGTTCTTCTAATGTGTCAGGCCTCCCAGCTAGCACCTCAGACATTTCTGCTTTGACACCCAACAGGTGGGCTATCACGTCACTTGACCTGCTGCTGCAACAGGAACCTTGAACGCCACTGCTATCCGGGGGGCACACACCATACTATCCCCCTTACTCACGCATGGTCTTTATGTTGTCCCAGGACCCAGTGCCCACCTGAGGTGGGATTACAGCTCTCAGTGGGGTGTGTGTTGAACCCATGTACAACCACTTGGGGATTCACACGACCACTAGCATTACCATCACTTAGTCCACAATATGTGGGAGGTCACAGCCCACTCGACTGCTGACTGGGTAGACCCTACTGGCCATAACTGCTGGCACCACTGATTCTGGCGTTCCTGCCCTACCCTGGTGGCTAAACCTCGCTCCTACTAAGGCTTCCTCCTGGCGCCTGGCATAGGGGACTGTGCCCTTCCATTCTGAGTAGCTGTGTGCCTTTTACATCATTAGTGGCTTGCCGTTGCCGCACCCTCACAGCAGAACTATCTTGCTTTGTAGTGTTCCGGGACACGTGATTCAGCGCCTTGCCACTCCACTGAGAAGTAAGTTGGGAACCCTTGCTGTTCACCGCTACTTGCTGTGCTGTTCTTTTTGATTTGAACTTGTGTCTGTTGATCCTTTGGGTGCTACATAACTCGCGGAAACTCCCACACTAGGTCCAACAGCAATCATCCTGGTTCTGCCTATACTAGAGCCCAGCGACAGGATCTCCGCACCAAGGGGCCCACTAATATTGGAAAATCCATGAATACCATCATTAAGTGGGGAGCTCACACCGCGCAACCTCCCCCCTCTAAGGCCCGTCTCTACACCATCAGCCCGGCTGGCTGATCGCTTATCCCACTCGCCTCCAACATTGCATATCACCCTAATATAAGTGGGATGCCACAATCCACATGGCTGTTACCCAGGTCGCCCACCTCTGTTCTTAGGGAGAGAGGGAAAGCATAGACCACATCCTCAGTGAGATCGCCTACTAGGACACTATATATGAGACTGTCACTTTTTTACCCGGAGCTGCCAGGCACCTGCTTAGTCAACTCCTTGGCTGTACTGATCTACTGCTGTTGTTCCTCCGTATCAGAATTGCCTAACCAGGCGGTACTCTGGGATGCGTTGCCTCGCACCCCAACATCCCGCTAGGGAACACCTTGAATATCCTTAGCATTCACTACTACTTGCTGGATTACTCCTCCTGGTCCGGTGCCCCCTCTCCTGATCCTGGGAGTGCTGCACAACTCTGCTTTCCACGTGACCGATGTGATCATGACCAAGGGTGCCAACAAAAAGCAAAGCTTTATCAATATGTATGCGAAAGCTTCGCCGAAACCGAATGAATCCCTTCCGGAGCCTGAGGCACACATGTTGGGGGCTCCTGAAACTACATAGTCGCAGAAAATGATGGAATACATGCGGGAGGGGTTCACTGCCCTTCACTCCAAGCTGGACGACATGAGTGGAACCATTTGCTCGATCAAAGCCCACATGGAAAAAACTGACGGCCGGGTGATGGAAGTGGAGACCAGAGTCGGGACAGCTGAAGACGACATCGTTGCCCTACGGGCTGAAGTGACCGCAATGTCCAGACAGGTTCAAGACGTCAGAAAGAAAAATGAGGACCTGGAATTGCGCTCCTGGTGCAATAACCTACGCATCATTGGTGTTCCGGAGGATAACATTGAAGGCCCTATGGAAGATTTCATTGAGCGCACTCTGCTTTCCCTGCTGGACTCCCCGAAACTTTCCCCACAGTTCGCGATTGAGAGAGTACACCAATCCTTAACAGCGAAACCCAGGCCTGGTGCTCCTCCCTGCCCTATAATTGCAAGAGTATTTAATTACTGGGGCTGGGATGCTCTTCTTCGTGCGGCAAGGGCCAAAGGCAAACTCTTCCTGTGTTCCTCCATAATCCACCTTTACCCCGACTTCTCTGAGGCCATACAGCAAGAACAGAAAACCTTCCTGGCCACCAAGAAAAGGTTGCGAGACCTGGGAGTTAAATACTCTGTTATACCCAGCTAAACTCAGGATTGAACACTCAAACCAAGTCTTTTTTTTTTAACCATTCCCGAAGAGGCCTCCAAATTCATTGATGAACACTTCCCTGGTTAATTGAAACTGAATACTGTTCCTGCAGACACGTCAGATCTGTCCCTTGAAAGGTGTTAGGAATACCTAATGCAGATTGAGACCTGGATGGCTGATTTATTTACAACCTTTGCCTTATGAGATCAGCTGGCGCACAGTCTTGAGCTGCAAGTTTGGCCCCTCTTGCTTCCTCTGTATTGCTTTCACATTGTGCATCACAGAATACCTAGACAATGCCCCAAGTCAGATGTTCTACCGCTCATGGCCAACGCATGGCCCCCCAGGCAATGACGCCACTGTTTGTGGCTCGATTAATGGTTTTGTGGGTTATTACTCTCCTCCCTGTCTATCTGGATTCCCTCTTATTCCTATTCTCTGAGGCGGGGATTTCAACACTATTTTAGACATCAACTTCGATAAATCGGGCACCAGACCTCGCCAACTTTCCAAGGCAGCCAAAACCATCATAGAAATGCAGGCCCAGTTAAAAATATCTGATGCATGGCGGTTGATTCACCCTGACTCCCGAACATTCTCCTTTTATTCATTGGTACACTACTCCCACTCACGGATAGATAGATGGCTTATCTCGGATACACTTGTCGGAACCGTCACACAAATATCTATCCTTCCCAGAACATTCTCAGACCACTCCCCGGTGACAGTCTCCCTGAGGAGGACTGCTGAGGATCTGGGGGTCCGCTCGTGGAGACTGAAACCACACTCTCTATTGGATATTGCCTTTCAAACTGAACTGGGAACCAGCATCAATGATTTTTTTACGGCTCTGTCAAATCACAAGCCACTCTTTGGGAGATGTTCAGGGTCTATATTAGGGTCATCGCTATTTCCAGGGAAGCAGGGATTCTCAGAGCAATCCATAGAGACATTACTGGGAGTGAATCTCGACTCGCTTTCCTCGAGACCCGGTATGCTTCTTCTCAGTCGCCTGTCATTCTTACCGATATAGGCACGGATGCATTCCGCACCCATGTGCAGCGAGAACTGAGGTTCCTCAACGACCCCCAGTCATGTCGCTGGTATTGGGAAGGTGAGCATGCAGGTCGCGTCCTCGCCCGATTGATTCAGCATGAGAATGGAACGACACATATTCCGGCTATCGAGAGGGCAGATGTCACTCTGACTCTGTCATTGCACGATATTAACACTGGGTTTCACTTCTTCTACGAAACCCTGTACTCCAATGTAGGTACTGCCTCCACTGCCGACATAGAAACATTCTTAGATAGCCTCCCGCTCTCTATCCTCTCCTCAGAGACTAGAGATGCCTTAGACACCCCTATCACACCTGAATAAATATCCAAGGCTATAGACTCGCTGGCCTCTGCGAAGGCCCCTGGATCTGATGGACTTCCCGTCGAATTCTATAAACGATATAAGACCCGCCTGGTCCCCCAATTGTCAACCCTTCGGGAGGAGGCCTGTGAAACGGACGTCCTCCCCCCCTCTCTTTTCGGGAGGCAATAATCTCAGTGCTGCTTAAACCGGGCAAACCTTCCAAACAATGTTGCTCATTCCGCCCCCTCTCTCTTATTAATTGCAACATCAAAATTGATGCTAAGGTGCCAGCCTCAGATTGGTGCCTTACAGTCATACATTATTCACCCTGACCAGTCAGGTTTTATTCCGGGGCGCGCCACTTCTCTTAATTTACGCCGTCTGTTCAACATACTTGCCTGAGTCGACCCAGGTACACAAGCAATTGCAGCTACCCTTGATATGCAGAAAGCTTTCGACTCTGTTTCCTGGAGATATCTGTGGCGGGTTCTTGGAAAATGCAACTTCGGTCCTCGTTTCATATCCTGGTTTAAACTCCTGTATTCCTCTCCCGTTGCAAGGGTCTGCATCGAAGACCGCTGTTCGCCCCAATTTCCAATAGCCAGAGGTACGAAGCAGGGGTGCCCCTTCTCGCCGTTAATCTTTGCCCTAGCAATTGAACCCTTGGCCGACAGGATACGCCAACAGCATGCACACAGAGGCATAGGATTGTCAGGTCTCCCTGAGATCATCTCCCTCTATGCAGACGATGCTGTCCTCTTCATCCGCTCACCTGAACGCAACCTGGCCCCAATATTAGAGGACGTCGTACACTTCGGTGAGCTTTCGGGGTTCCAAGTAAATTGCTCTAAATCTATACTGTTCCCACTGACCGAGGCCACCACACCTCCCTTTAACCCTCTGGGATTTGCGGGGGCGCAGTCCGAGATTACCTATCTTGGAGTGGTGGTTACAAGTCAGCAGAACTTCCTGTATGAAGCTAACTTTGGGAAATACCTCACCATCCTCAGCCGAAAGTGCACAGGCTGGGCCAGATTACCGATCTCGCTGGCAGGCGGAATCGCTATCCTCAAGATGGTGGTGCTGCCCCAGCTCCTATACAGATTTCTAAATGTCCCGGTCGTGAATTCTTTACAATGCTGACTCGAATCATCAATACTTTTTTGGGGGGTGAGGCAGGGCTGTCTGGGGGGCCCCATTTTTGTTCAACCTCTACTGTCACACCGCGGGGAATCTGGCGGCTGTGGAATAGGTGGAGA
The DNA here is from genome assembly GCF_040938575.1 of Ambystoma mexicanum. Lineage (NCBI taxonomy): Eukaryota > Metazoa > Chordata > Amphibia > Caudata > Ambystomatidae > Ambystoma > Ambystoma mexicanum. Next base: position 1,339,664,308 of record NC_090921.1, on the reverse strand, counting down.
CTGCGTCCGCCTTTGCTGGCATCATCACGTCCAAGGAAAACGTGAGGTGTCGGTCTGGTTGTTCCTGCAGCCTCCCGACACCGGTATTTATACATTTCACTTCCGGGGTCGGGTTGCGTTGCAACGTACAGTTTTCGTTCTGTCCCTTGCCTGCGCTATCTCCGTTTGGAATTCCCTTTCTGATTATAACTGTTTTCTTACATTTTTTCCTCCCCGCTTGTTTTTCTGATCCACTTAATATTCCCTTCCACCCTCCCGTCTTCCGTGAGTGCGCTTCCCTTTGTTTCTTTCAGTTTACCTTTTCCTGGGTACCCTGGTTCCTTCCTCCCTCGCGGAGTTTGTTCTCCTTCCTCTCTCCTTCTTTTCTTTTCTCTCCACTGATTTCCCGGTTCTGACTTTTGCCTGCATATCGGAGCGCCCTGCCTCGCCCATTCCTGCTTGGATTTACCTGTTGCTCCTTCCGTGTATCGACCACTGCCTGTTATTCGGATTGCCTTGCCTACCATTTCTGGCTGGAGTACTTACGGGTTCACTCTTTCTGAGTACCGCTATCTGCCTTTCTTGTCAGCACTTCCACCCTCGCTGTGTTGGATCCGTTCCTACTTCGCTGCAGTATCCTTTGGAGTCATAATACTCGAGCTCTCTTCAGCTGCGGAATCTCATCTCTTCCGGGGTTTTTTATGCCTTTGGCTTTTTCCCCAGTACTCGGCGGCTCCGGAGGGTTGCCACAGATCACCCTTTGGGTGTCACTGTGGCGTCCTACCTTGGTCGCCTTCATCTGCAAAAAAAAGGAGTAAAGACTCGAGCAAAAGACAACCCAACCCTGTCACAACGCTGGAAACTTCAAGGTGAGGTGGAAGGGGAGTCTGGGGCATATTCGGAAGAAGAGGATAAGTTAGACCAAACTGACACAGCAGATAGGGGAGATTTCCTGGCGCCCAATGCGTTGGAAAGTCCAGTTTTAAATGGGGTAAAACTTCACTGGCTCGCCTATGCAGACGACGTGGTTGTCCGGAACAGAACGGCGATAGGACTACAACGGTTGCTTAATGGTCTTCACCAATACGCATGTGAAAATGGGCTTTCTTTAAATCCAGCTAAATCGAAAGTGTTGGTTTATAGACAGAAAAACAAAAAGGCTGTATTTTCGTCCGTGGTTAATGGGGGGGAGAAATAATAGCGAGAGTAGAAGAGTTAGTATACCTTGGCTACAAAATATATGCCACTCTGGCAGTATATAAAGTGGTGTACAATATTGCGATGAAAATAAAACCTTTGGCAGCACAGATGAAGAAAATACTTGGGAGATATGGAAAATGTTCTATTATACTGGCATTACATTTTTATCAAGCCAAAATAGTACCCGTCCTACTTTATGGCTTGGAGGCAAAACCTCAGCTGTGGAACACCTCATGGCAAAAATGGGAAGGGCCCTTGTGGAAACATGCACTAGGGCTACCAATGAGTCTGTCGATGGACAACCTCAGGTTTGAATTGGGTCTCAGATCTCTAAAATCCCAGGCAGGGTGGAAATTGATACAACTTTGGCAAAGGATTATTACTGCACAGGAGGATTCTTTGTATTAAGCCATAAAAGCACATATGGAAATGGGTAAATCAAAACCTTTGGGTAACCTCAATTTCCAGGTGGAAAAGTTACTCTCGGATGACGATATAGAGAGTAAATTATTGATGGAAGACCCGACGAAGGCTAAAAAGAAATGGGAGGAAATGGATTGGGTCCATACTATTGGAAAAATTACGTCAGGTACTAATCCAAACCCCCTTCAGGTAAAAGATCGAAAATTGGGCTTCCTAAATAAGTATTTGATAAAGTTTCCTGACTGGAGAATTAGGAATACATTTTTAAGACTTAGGTTGAATGTTATTCATACGGGTGAAGTCTTGGCAAAAAGGGGAATGGGTGATCAAGCATAAAAGCTGTGTTATATTTGTAAAAATCCAGAACTCCAATCTACCAAACATCTATTGTTGGTATGTGAAGGCACAGCATCTGCTAGGCAACATTTCTTTGGTAAATTTGTACATTTAATAATACACCACATGCAAGATTCTCCGTGGGAAAGATTGGTGGGCAATCACAAAAAATGACAATTGCAGTGATCCAAATGTTAGAGAGTTGTAAGATTGAGCTCTAGGTTTATACCTAGGTATGAGTACATTCAGACAAGCACCCCAGTCATAGTGTATCCCGGTGTCAATATTGCTACCCACTCTGAAGGAGAAGAGGCTAAAGGATTAGCCAAATCAGTGATGTTATTTTTCTGATACGTAGCATAGAGGATCTGTGGTGGTAGAACCTTGACTTCATCAGTATTTGTTGGAAATGTTGTTTTATTTAAAAAAAGGTTTTAATTTTGATCTTTTTCAAAATTTATTGGATGAATGTTTTGTTTATTTATGTGAAGCACGAAAATGTAATGTGAACTGTTTGTAAAAGGTAAATTTTAACCATAAACAATTTAATTTTTTTTAACAAAAATATACTTTTTTATGGCACACCGGCGCGGTCCACCTGAAATTGGAAACGCTAACCATCCCAATGTCGAGGGGCGGACTCAGCACCCCTAACTTCGAGAAGTACTGGATAGCTGCTCAAGTTCACTTTGCCTCACATTGGTTCAGACCTACTGATCCTTCTCTCCACGTTAAACTCGAACGTCTTGCCACGGATGGTCGCGATATCCGCTCTCTAGTTCTCTCCGCCCATTCCATCAAATTTGAACCCCTTGACCCTGTGGGGTCCACGGCACTGGCCCTGAATAAGTTGTGGAAGCAAGCTGGCACCCCGTGCCCCTTACATGGTGACTTCCCCTTTGGAACTTTTTTCCGAAATCTCCCTGTGTAGAGACCGCAAACGACACGTCTTTGGTCCGATGAAGGTCTTGATACTGTCCAGGATGTCTTTGACCAGGGAATCTTCATTGTATGGCCCGACTTACCAGAACCCCTGCAGGGCAGGCCCTCTTGCTGGCTACAATATGCAGGCCTGCTCCACTCTTTCAAGAATAGGTTTCCAGACTTCCCCTCAATCCCTTCAGATGACTCGATATTATCAGAAATTCTGAACACCACAACTTTCAAGGGAAAAGTCTCTAGATTGTACACCAACCTCCAGGGTAAATTAGCCATCCCATTCGTTCAGCGCAGGGAATCCTGGGGTAGGGGTCTGGGTGCTGATATCACTGACCAACGCTGGGACCCCATGTGTGCCCGCACCCATGAAATCTCATTTAATTAACGATTTAAACTGATTCAATTTAAGGTACTCCATAGATTCCACTACACCATGATCAGACTACACCGCATGCCGAAAGACCATCCACCTACATGCCCTAGTTGGGATCAGACTACGCAAAATATATACACATGATATGGGCCCTCATTACGACCCAGGCGGTAAGGGGTTTACGCCGGCGTAAACTTCGCCGACCCTTACCGCCTGAGTACGAGTTCCCGTAGCGCCATGGTTATTTTTACGCCTGCTTTTTGCAGGCGGAAAAATCCATGGCGCTACGGGACCTTGTTGTTAATTACGCCACCGTATTTTACGGTGGCGTAATTAACGCCTTCCCCACTCCCATTATGCCCTATGGGGCAAAAATGGGAATGGGGAAGGGTAAATGGGGATTGGGGACTTACCGCCCCGCCAAGGTCGGAATGGGGCGGTAAGTCCGCCAACCACCATGGCGGAGTTGGCAACTTAGCGCCATGGACCATGGTGCTAATAGCACCATGGTCCTCCGCCAAGGTCCTAATGAGGGCCATGGTCCTGTCTGCGCCTCTCTTGGATTGCGCTATTACCCCTTCGCCATTGACATGTCTTTTTCATGAGCTTCCCCAGCTTGGGCTGGACTCCAGGAATTTGGCTGGTCTTTGTCTGCTGCACACACTCAGCGGCTCTGGGCTGTCACCTGGGCCTCCGATAGCGAGGAGCACTGGTCACTTCTACAACCAACAGCAGCTAGACCCAGATATATCTGGACCCCATTCTGCTTTTATATCTCTTCCTTGACAGTTGATGCCGAAGCAGATGCCAGCGACCAGATCTGTCCAGCACCTAGCTCCGCTTAACCTATATGCTTTGATTGTCACTGTGTTGCATATATCTCGGGCTACTGTACCCCGAATTACTGTTTTACTGTTGTATGTAATCTTCATGCGGCATATGTACACGAAATGTATACTTACGCTCTACATGTATTCTGCTTGTTTTCTCAGTTGCAATGTCAAGCTTAATAAATAAAGTTTTTAAAAAAAGGAAAGAAATCAGCAATGTGGTAATTATCCTGGATGTGTTGGTCCCATTGATTCTGCGATTTAATGAGCCTCACGTGGTACAATGATGATCCATGTCATCAACTCACACATATCATTGTGGAATGGAGAGCTCTGGTGCTTTAGCTAGTGTGGGTCTTCCGGGTCCTTCCAGTCTTGTTTAATGTATACTTTGCTAGTAAGCAGTATGGACAGCGTTGCCACAGAATATTTCTTTATGCTTAGGATGGGAACCTTATCTGACCAGTATTCGCCACTACACCCAAACAAGGGTGCCCCTGGCAAATAACGACCCATGGCTCTGCAACTGCATGTGACGCAATTAAATACAATGCACATGTAACAGAAGCAGTGCTTTAAGTGGCCTGCCAAATCAGGCCGGGGCTCTTTGGAGGCGTGGCCAAAAAAGGCCATGGCCTGGCAAGGGGTTGGTGCAACAATTAAGAGGCAACACTTGCCTCCGTCGAATGCCACCTTTTAAGCGATGCCCCATAAGAGCACCAGCTCGATTTTGCAAAAGGGCCATTGCCTAACTGCAGGCCTTAAAATTGGGTAAGTGTTGCTGCCCAATTGCGGCACAGAACCTCTGCCAGGCACCACTTTACATCGATCATCCCTGTTGCACATGAAATGCGAGGATAATGATCCCTGCATTTCTAATGGCTTCTAGTGGGCTGGGGTTAGTTAGCAAGGAACATTAGGGAATCCCGGCACGGCCCCGTCTTGGCCACTATTGTTGGAGTCAGCCGGGGCTCTGACCCTGCTATGCCCTGCCCACTGAAAGCCATGAACAGAAGTGCAGCATTCATGCACCAACTCCATTCACTGCTGTCCTTTCTATGAAGTCGGCCTCATTCTGAGTCAGGTGTTCCGATAAAAAAGAAAGTGCTGGTAGCCACAGATACCGGCACTTAACCGAACCGCCCGACTATGGGTTTTCTGGTGGGGTACCTTGGTTACCTCCAGCTAAATGCTGGAGGTAAGCCAGGCACCCTACCAGCCAAAAAAGCCCTCATTACCATGACGGAAAATCCCCTCATGGAGTCCTACGGGAGTTCATGAATGGGGATTTACCCTGTCCCGCCAGCACTCGTAATCCGATGGCAATGCTGCCGGATGGAGTGCCGGTAAAGTTAAGTACCAAATGCTGGCATCCTGGCGGCTCTACCGCCAGGATACCAGCATGCTCGGAATGAGGCCCAGTGTGTTAAGCGGATCCTAGCAATCACGATCCCCAGGCACGTGTGTGTTTAATTTCTTCAACACACTACAGTCGTGCACATCCTAATCACTTTAAGTACACTCCTCATTTTGTATCAGTAGAAGATGCTTTAAAAATGATTTGTAGTGGTTTTCGAAAAGTGAACGACAAGTGTGGGTAGTTTGCACACGTTTCGTCTTTGATATACATATAAAACAAGTGACTAACAACATTTTCAATTTCCAAAATAAGGAAATTGCTATTTGAAAAATAAGCAAATGTTTGAAAAATGATCTCTCATTTCCAAACAAGTAGGTATGGGGGAGTCTCTGGTATATCAAGGCAGATCATAGGTTTGCACAATGTAGCACACACGGTACATATTACTACCGAAAACATTATGGACCAGTTATGATGTTCACCATGTAAACTGCTATAGACAATCCAGTAGACAAAGCACCATAACCGTTAAGCCAGAATTCATATTTTGGGGGTTCTAGGGCCACTTTTTGGGGTCCCTCAACTTTTCCCTGTTCTTTTTAAGTTCCTTGATCTTTTTGGTAGCCAGAGAGAAGTGCCCCTGCCATTGCATCCCTTTTTACCTTTAAGATATACAGCATTGGTTTGTCTCTAAGGCGCCCAGTCCCAAGGGTGCCGCTCATGCTCCCCATTCTTGCCCTGGAGTGATTTTTATCACCATAACAAATTTTCGGGAGTAGGTTGGTGGCAGCTATATTTTAGATTTGGCTTTACCAGGCATGTAAGCTGTTTTACCACATTAGTACCCCAGTGTACCCTTTTGACAGCCATATTGGTCCTAACTGGTTTAAGTCAGTATTGATCTGGGGACTATCCTTCTCACTTCCTGTGGCAGTTGCTAAGGCTTAGTTGCCCTCAGCACCTTTTAGCGATTGACTTGATGACCCCTTTTTGCAAGGGTATTTAGGCTTTGTCATGCTCCTGTTGCACTCTCTTACATTTTTGTTCCTGTAACATGGAGTTGGAAGGTCTGCTGACGTGCTGAAGGAGTTTTTCCACTGATTCCTGTCATTCCATTTTGAAAGCCCTCACTTTGCAATAACTGCGAAGTGCACTTGGGGGGTGGGGCGCATGGCCAGCAGCCAAGCATTGAGCAGTAACTACTCCGGGCTCCCGCATGATCCTGCATAGACCTGCCCAAAAAATAAGTCACATTTCACCCTGGACTCAGATTCTTGCATCGTAACACATTAGGAGTGCATGGATGTGGCGGAATGGAGCGAACGACCTCTGATGTGCCGTTAAACACTCTGGAAAAAGCTGCGAGGGGACTCCAAGATGGCAGCCGCCACCCTGCAGTGTGCGAAAGGAGGCGGACCCTTGAGGCGTTGCAGAGAATCCAGCAGTGTGTGGAATGCACCACACAGAGGCCGCTGGGGAGCGCAAGGTGACAAGTGCCCTGGGCTGCAGTAGATAAAGCGACGTGCGCCAGAGGAGGCTGAAAGGGAGCAGCGCAGGGCGGCAGTCCAACCCACTAGCAGGATCATCGGTGACGCTGGGCCGCGCCAACGGTGTTACTCACTGAAGACACACGCCACTTTGCTTTTCGCCTGAAGGGAAGCTCGTAGAAAGCTACATGTGCACGGAAGCAGGTGAGGAGGACCGGTGCCCCAAAAATCTGAACTGATGTAGATGAGATGAGACTGCAGCAGTTGCAAGGGAACATCCCTCTTCATTGGCACTGTGAACATATCTGGCTCCTGGTGAGCCCTATGAGATCCTGCAGAATGAAGACCCTGGTACTGGGTTTGGGGTGAACAGGAGGGCTGGGAGTGCTTCCAGTGCCTCCTTGCGCAGCTGAATCTCTGCCAGATCCTTTACTTTGCGCGTCATGCACCGAGAGTGAGCCCTACAGTGGACGCTGTGGTGAGAGGCCATAAGGTGAGGCGGACAACGTACAGTCATCATATGAAGAGGCAACGAAAGCTGGGGAGAGTCGGCAAGTACAGATGCAGTGCTAACATGGCGTTTTGCAGGCTGTTAATAATATCTCCTAGCTAATGCAAATAGAGAAGCGTACACTGCTTGCACTTCGCTGCTACGAGGGCCTGTGTACTTGGAGACGCCCCAGTGCCGAGCCGTAGCAGACCCCAGAGAAGCAGCAACAGGGGTTGATTCTCCCAATTGGACTCTTGCAGCAGCTTTGATAGCACATTGCCCATCTGAGGAGTTGCTTTTGCATCAAAGTCAGAAGAAGCAGGTCTGCCGTGAGAGTTGGTGGTGGAGAGGGACCTGTTTAAAGCAGGGGGCCCCTGGCACGGCGCTGCTTGGCTGGTGCAAACTAATCTGGATGCTGCCCAACTCTGATGAGGACAGTCTGAGGGCTGCTGTAGTGAGCCTACAACTCTTCTTCATGCTTTGGGGAAGGGGACATCTAGCGGGGAGGCACACTCCCCTGGGGCGGAGTGTTGAGCCGGTCCACCTGCTTCTACATGGCTGCAATTACCTCTTGATTTTGTAGAAGATGGCGGGTGGCCCCACTAAGGCCTACCGCCAGTCCCTGAACTTACTCATTCCTGTAGCAAAGGCAAGCAGACAAAGATGGATGTGTATGCCCGGAAGGATGGCGGAGGCACGGAGGAATCGGTTACGGCTGCTGTGTGCAGCGAACCCATGCCAGTAATGGGCCAGCAGGAGGAGACCCATATCCTTGCGGCCATCGCATCGCTGAAAACATACCTAGAACAAAAGGTAGATGCGGTCATAGTGGATGTCTGCCTGCTGAGGCAAGACGAGCAGTAACTGTCGGACTGGATCGGGACCCGTGGAAACACTGGCACGTGAAAACACGTCTAACATTACGGCTGCCCAGGCACAGGTGTCTGAGCTGACGAACAGAGTGAGTGTTCTGGAGCGCCAGGTGGAAGACTCCGAGGGCCTGGTCCGAAGGAACAACATCCAAATCCTTGGAACTGTCGGAAGGGGAGGAAGGGAACGACCAGACCACCTATGTAAAAAATCTACTCTTGCAAGAAGTCGGTCCCGGGACGCTGACACAGTGCTTCACAATGGACAGAGCGCATAGGTTGCTGGGCCGGATGCCGCCCAAGGGGCCCCCAACCCCTGAGGCCCTTGATTACGAAGACCATGAACTTCAAAAACAGAGAACGAATTCTGGCTTTCTCCAGGGCAGAGGGGAGCATTGTGTGAGCATCAGCTAAGTTAGCAATATATCCTGACTACACTATTCTGGTGCAGAAGCATAGGGCTATGTTTGGTCCCACAAAGGAACGACTGCGCAGAGCGAACATCCGATACATGCTCATTTCCCCGGCAAGCTCAAGGTGCTCCACAATGGCCGGTCTCACTTCTTCGAGGATGTACATGCGCGTTATAAATGCCACATCATATCATACTACTGCCCACATCATATCATACTACCGCAGCACACTCCTGAATGGACGCTCTGCACTTCGCACAGCTTCCGGAGAGAAGGGATAATGCTCTGTGACACTGACGATGAGGAAGGGACGAACATTGCCTCATCAATAGTAGCATAGGACATTCACTGTGTAATGAAGGTGGAATTTGCCTACTTGGGGTATACTGAATTTCTGCAGACGTGGGCGACTGCCTGCATTGGTTGCTGGGACACCATGAAGGATTTTTTTTCTGATGCCCGTTTTATGGCATCACGCTGCTGCGCTCTACCGTGGGTTTGTGGGGAGGGAGCGGGAGAGGCAGTGGGGCCTGAGTGTGCGTCGATCTACTGGGTCCCTGGGCTGGGAGACGGGTTTAGGTTGGCATCTCCCTGGCTCTTTTTGTTCTATTATTTCTGGTAGCGTGGTTGCACTTGTTGCTGGGTTCCTGTGTTTTTTGGGAAGCATTAAGTGGCAGTGCACAACGTGGGGCAGGTGAACTGGCAAAAAGTGCCTCTGGTTTAGAGACTTTGCAGCGCATGTTAATGTCATTACAACACCGGAGGAGGGTCCTCGTGAGGCCTGTAGGTGGTGAATGGGGGGTGGGTACCTCGCTTGGGTGTAGGGATGGGTCAGTGGGCACATCTGGGACAGGGATGCAGTGGGGCTATGGTTAGTGAACTGAAAATTCCTGTCACTCTCTGGCCAGCCTCCGTTGGCCCTCTCCCTGCTCCCACATGCGAGGCTAAGAACCTTGGGGTCATCTTTGACTCCATGCTTTCCTTTCCTCCTCACATCTCTGACGTCTCAAAAAATAACTACCAACTGCACCTCCTCAGAGGTATTCTTCCTTTCCTCTCCTTCCCCCAGAAGCTCACTGTCTCCAGAGCTCTGATTCTCTCTAGGCTGGACTATTGCAACAGCCTTTTCTAAATCTGCCTGCAACCATTCTCTGTCCTGTGCAGCTCATCCAGAACAGGACTGCAAGACTTGTCCTTGGCCTCAAGCCCTAGGATCGTATCTCTCCAGCCCTTATATCTCTTAATTGCCGCCCAGTGGCTGCAAGGATTAAATTAAAGACCCTTTGCATTGTCCACAGGGTTTTCTTGGGCCTGGGCCCACAATACCTTCAACTCTCCCTCCGTAAATACATTCTTACTCAGGCTCTTCACTCCCTCACCTCCAACTCCCTCAGGGTCAGTCGCTTCTCCAAGCAAGTAATCTCTTTCCTCGGCTGGGGCCTCCCTCCGGAACAGCCTCCCTGCCTCTCTGAAACTTGAGGAGAACCATCTTCGGTTCTGGAAGCACCTCAAGACCTTATTCTTTACTTCTGCCTTCGCTGTTCCTCTCCCCTGCTAATCTGTCTGCTTTGGCACCAGGCACCTGGTTACCTTCTGATTTCGGGCCCAGATCCCTTCCCACACACCTGCACTGCCTCCTGGCAACTCCTGCACTTGGGTCTGTATCTGCAACCCTACAGTCCCCTTCCAACACTTATCAGACATTTGTTGTCTACACCTTATTCTCGCACTTCCCACCTGCTGGCCGCACTACCTGTTGTTGTTCTATAACGTGTTTAGCACTTTCTACTGCCCCTCACACTTTCCCCTTTTCCCTCTCCCGTGCACTTGCACATTCTCAATGTCACTGGGCCTAGTAAGATCGTTGTTTATTGTCCTCCATTGTTTCCCCTCCCTTGCCTCATTGCGCTCTGAAACACTTGTGTATGGGCACGATACAAATAAAATATCATATCCTATCACATGGAACGTTAGGGGCCTCAATAGTTACGTAAAAAGACTCGGAGTGATTGCTTATTTAAGGAGGATGGAAGTACATATTGCACTTTTACAAGAAACGCACCTCACTGCATATAGGCAGGACGTGATGCCAGGAAATGATGGGGAAATCTGTATGGCTCTCCCTTTTCATCGTACGTGAGGGGTGTCCTCATGGGTGTGGTGCCTATGGTCCCTTTCCAGTTACTGGAATTTAAGTGCGATGATGGTCGGATGGCCTTGCTATATGGGTTTATTGAAAATAGGGAGGTGTGTCTTATCAACAGCTATGCCCCCAACAATAACGGTTTTCAACTCTCTCTATTCCAGAATGACCAGATTTAGGGGAGCAACGTCGATTTGGCGAGGTAACTTTAAATGCGCACTCAACCCCTTGCTGAACAGGTCGGATGATAAATACTAGAAGCCGTCTTCCCCCAACTTGGGTTTTGGGCTCCTTAGTGAGAAATCTGGGCTCAGTGGACACTTGGAGGTGGCATCATGGAGGAGAAAGGCGTTATTCACACTACACAGCACTGTCCAGTATAAATACTCGTATAGAATACTTTTTCTCCGGACAAGAGGTTACAGGGGAATTTGCTGCCACTGAGTACAAGGCTTGGGTGCTTTCTGACCATGCCCCGCTGATCGCGATTTGGCAGATGACCCCCCCAGACCACCAGCTCCAACCTGGCGCCTCCGGGTGGAGTCTTTACAGGATCAGATTTTTAGGGGGTATCTAGAGGGTCGCATGGTGGAGTATTTTGAGATCAACACGTGCAGTGTAGCTAAGTCAAATACCTTATGGGACGCTTTCAAGACCGTCATGAGAGGGGCTGCGATCGGGAAGATGGGTGGGCTTCGGAAGGAAATATTGGAAGCCCTTTCCGCCACGGAAGCGGCAATTTAATAGACTGAGCGCGACAGGGGGCGCGGGGTGGCCGACAACGATGGGCATTTACTGGCCCCTGCGACAGAAGTGAATTGCAGAGTGGGAATTTGATTTTGGTAATAACACTCAGACGCTGTACGAGGAAGGGGACATGTCTGGCAGACTGTTGGCTTGGTTTTGTCCGCATAAGGCGACGAGCTAGCTGGGCGGAAAAAAAAACAATCTGAGGGACCTCGATGCATGAGGATTTTTAGGTACACTACACATCACGTTAGGGATAGTGGTACAGACACGCCTATGCCGACGTCTCCTTTTGATCCTCGGAAGACAAGATGCAATACTCCACGGTTACCACTAGATGTCGGACTATATGCACAGCATGTGAATCTAAGCAGATACAATCATCAGATATGCTATTACGGCGAGTAATGCATGTCATACGGAATGAGGAGGGTGAAGTCGTGAGATAATGTGGAATAAATTGGGTCTTCTCCCCGTTCTATGAGGACTTGTACATAGCGGGGGAGATTGGTGGCGGGGGGATATCGAGGAGGCGCTGGCCTAGATCGAGCTTCCCATACTGGACGAGGCACAGGCAGACATACTGGACACCCCACTTACCATCCATGAAATTGTGTCTGTAATAATGTCTCGGCCGACAGGGAAGACCTTGGGACAAGACAGGCTGCCTGGGGAATTTTTCAAAACGTATGCAGTAATATTGGCCCCTAAACTCCTCGAGATGTTTGAGGAAGCATATGTGGACGGGCTACTCCCCTGTAGTTTGAGAGAGTCTATAATCATGCCCATACTTAAGCTGGGGAAACCGCCTCTGGACCGCAGCTCTTACAGGCCGCTCTTCATTATCAATCGGGATGATAAAATTCGTGCCGCCTTGTTGGCTAGGGTTTGATCGGAGACCTAATACATACTGACCAGATGGGATATGTGCCAGTTAGGAACACTATGTGGAACCTGCAAAAGACTTCATCATGTGATTGATCGGGCTGGGCAGCAGGGGGGTAGACTGTGCAGTGGCCTCGCTAGATGCAGTCAAGGCATTTGATTCTGTGAGATGCGACTGGTTACTTGAGACCTTGCAATACTTTTGGGTAGGACCTGGGTTCCGGTTGTGGCTCAGACTCTTTATATGCAACCAGGAGCTAGAGTGAGGGCTTGGAGGCATATTTCTGGGGTCTCGGTAAAGGCACTAAGCAGGGATGCCTGTTGTCCCTGATGTTGTCATCCTCACTCTAGAACCGCTGGCCGTGTTCCTGCCAACGGATTATGCGGATGCTGGCATCACGATTGATGGTGCCACACATGTGATCTCAATGTATGCGGATGATATGCTCCTCTACGTCCATTCACCTGAGGAGAATTGACCACACCTTCTCGATGTCGTAGACCAGTACTCTGAGTTTTCCGGCATTCGGATAAGCCGTGAGAAGTCAGGCTCTTTTCCACTGGCGGCACTCGTGGGCCGCTGCCACACACATTTGTCGGACTTGGGATTGAGATGGCACCTGGAGACATTCAGGTATTTGGGGGTTGATGTTAAGCATGACATGGCGGCTTCCCACATACGTAACACACAGAGAGTGTGGGAGTGGGCCCTGAAGTCGATGTTGTTCCGGCAAAGACTGCCCCTGTCGGTGATGGGCAGGCCGGCCCTGATCAAGATGGTAGTGCTGCCTCGTTTGTTGTACCATTTCACCAATGTGCTCCATGACATTCATAGGCGTTTTTTTGTCGATATGGACTCGGCAGTTAGAACCTTTTTGTGAGAGGGGAGAGGAATAGGATTGCCCTTGGCACCCCACAGGGGGACTTTGATATCGGAGGGATATGACTGCCCTACTTTGAATTATATTACCTGGCGGGTCAACTGCAGTTTGTTACGAGGTGGCTGGCAGACGAATCCACACTGGATTCGATGCTTTTGCAGCCGTCTCTTCAGCAGTGTTTCCTGAAGGAGGTCCTGTGGGTCGTGGACAACGGTCTCACGCCTGAGCCCTGGCTCCTTCAGTTAAGGAGAACTCTGTGAAGCAGAGTATGGAGGAGTTTGGCCGTCTGGACCCTTACTCCCCTAACATCCCGCTTGTTGAGCCTGCTGGGAAGGGGTTTGACCCTGCGACTAGAATTAGGAAGTATTGGGAGGGCCACGGGTTACTCACACTGGGCGACATGCTGGAGGAGAAGAAACAGATGGGTTGAATATCTAGGTTTCAAAATATATGCCTCTCCTGCGATTTGTAAGGTAAAAAAGGATCTGCAAAATAAAATGTTGTCATTATCGGCCCAGATGAATAAAATTCGAGAAAAATATTGTAAATTCTCTATACTTCCATTGATTCGGTTTTATAAAGCAAAAGTTAAACCAGTTATACTCTACGGGCTTGAAACTAAACCCCTCCTATGGCATACAGATTGGCAGAAATGGGAGGGATTGGTGCTGAAGAAAGTTTTCAATCTTCCCATGAGTGTTTCAATGGGTCTCGAACTAGGGTTAAGCTCCTTAAAAACCATTGCAGAATGGAAACTAATGTCTCTCTTTAGGCTTATCTCAGTTGCACAGGAGAACTCTCTATACTGGGACATTAGGGAGCATTCGGAGAGACTAAGAAAATTAGAAGAATGGGCCCACGATGAATTATCGAAGGTGTGTATAGATCTGGATACTCTGATACATAATCCCTGCAAGGTATATATATATATATTTCTGAGGCTTGTGGAATCTGCTTAGATCACATGCTGTGCATAGGCCGACATCTAGTGGAAGCTGCGGAGTATTACAGTTTGTTTTTCGAAAGTCGAAAATGGGCGTCGACACAGGCGTGCCAGTAATACTATCCCTAGTGTGACGTCCACTGTACCCAAGATCCCTCACGCGTGTAGGATCCTCAGATTGTTTTTTTCCGCCATACTGGTCGGAAGCATCTTGCGGAGTTCCCTGGCCTTAGCCATACTTTTGCTGTTATTATAATTATAATTCTTATTCTTTCCCTTCCCCACCCCAACGTCGACCCTCAACCTCGACGACGGCTGGAGAAGTCATCGACCGTCGACTGCTGCACGACGGATCTGGGCCTTGGAAGGCCGCTGGCCTCGGCCCGGGCCTAGTAGGCCGCTGGCCTCGGCCCTCACAAGTAGGGAGAGTGGGGGGTGGTACATACTCTTCACTCTTTATATAGAGTTACATTTATATATTCCTACACTTAGCAGCCCGCTGCCTTAAGGTGCGTATGGAGGGTACCCCTTTTCAATTCTGCCCCAAGTGCAATCGCAAATACCCTTGGGTCGACAGGCACGCCACGTGCAATCTCTGCTTGCCGAGAGATCACCTCGAAGCGAACTGCAGAGCGTGTAGTAGGTTTAAACCTAAGACACTTAAGGACCGTTCGACAAAGCGTTGGGCCCACCACGCCAGGCAGGAGGCCATGGCAGCGGAGGGCGCCTTCAGCGATGGCAGCGACGCCGTACTTTCGGACGGCGAGGGCATTACGGCGTCGAAAGACAGCCGACGAGCGCAGGTCCCCGACCTCGGAAGGTCGTCCGGCAGGGCGGCTATGGGGAAGACCCCCGGCGACGCAAGCGCAACACACTCAACACACACTAAACACACTAAGACCAACCGGACCTCGACGACGTCGACTTCCCGGAAAGAGGCACAAAAAGAACGGTCCGACTCGGCGTCCTCTGGGCGCTCTCGATCGAGATCACCTCACGACGCAAGGCAATCATCCACTCTTGCCAAGAGTGCCTCGCTACACACATTAACGGAAGTTCGATCGTCGGGAGACGAAGACGACTTCCACCCCCAGGCCGCGCTCCAAGATACCGAGACCGCGGTTAACACCAGTGAGGCCCCACGCTCCCTAGACCCTCGACGCCAGGCGCCGAAAGTCTCGGGGGCCCCCAAGGGACAAGGAAAACACTTTTCCACACACGGGGAGGGGGGGAAACAGCGGAAAGCACAGCCTTCCACCCCTGTAAAGCCATCCTCTCACCCTAGGCAGACAATCAAGCACAAGTCTACCCCTGAAAAGTCCCAGAAATCACCTGCTAAAATAATACCCTGTTCCAGGGAATGGTCCAGTGAGGACATAGACAGGGTTATGTCTAGGATGTCTTCCTTAGCTGATTTTTATGATAAGAACCCAGAACACTTTCTTTCATATAACCCTCAAGGGGCCACACCCTCAGGCTCCTCCGATCCCATCCCGCTAAGTAAAAAGCCCCGGTTCGAAAGACCTGAACCCTTCGAGGTTCAACCTTACTCCACTCCATATTCTACTCCACTCCCCAGTTACCAGGGACAAGTTTTCCCTGAAGAGGACCAGGAGTTTGACATTATGGAAGAACAGACCAGGACAGATTACTATGCGGAGGATGAGGACCTGGAGGGGGGAGAAGATGAGGAAATCTACAGAGTAGATTCCCCAGTACAAAGCGAAGCCCCAGTTACTGACTCTCCAGTGGATAACCAGCCCCTCCTTAACGAGGTTCTCGCTCGAGCAGCGGAACACTTCCACATCGACACCCACGGTGTACAGGAGGAAAGGGACTTCGCGGAAGAATTTGTAGGAGAGAGAAGACCGGTCGCTCAGACCATCCCTATCCTCAAATCCATCCAACGAAGAATAGATCCTTCCCTGGTGAATCCGAACCTCACCAGAGCTGTCAACCCCAGAATTGAAAAGATTTTCCGGGCAGCCCAGTCTGACCCTCTATATATAAGGGGACATCTTAAACCAGATTCCCTAGTGGTTACCAACACTAGAAAAAGGGCTGGCACGCCCTTATCTTCATCAGAAGCTCCTCCCGACAAGGAGAGCAAAAAACTTTACGGGTTTGGCAGGAAGGTAGCCTCAACGTCCGCCTACCAAACAAGGATTGCGAATTCCACCACCCTGTTGGCTAGTTACAATTGCCATCAATGGGAAGAAGTCGCGGCGCTCATTGCCTCTGCTCCAGAACCGTTAAAGGGCCAGCTGGCTCGGATCTCGGCAGAGGGGAGAGCCGTGTCTGGTTGCATTTTAAAAGCAACTTTCGACGCCGCTGACAACGCAGGGAGATTGATAGCAGAAGGTACTGTTATCAAAAGACATGCGTGGTTACGGCAGTCGGGATTCAAAACAGAAACCCAGGCTTCTTTAATAGACAAGCCAGTGGAACCCGACCTATTGTTTGGGAAAGCGGTCGAAGACGCACTTAAAAATGCCAAGGATGAATATGAGACTCTCAAATCCCTTGGCCAACTTACCAACAAACCCCCTAACCAGAGGGGGAACAGTAATTTTCGTCGCCCACGCGGCCAAAATTCACAAAGAGGCAACTATGCCCAGGGACAGGGTACACAATGGAATAACAACCAGCAGTCTACCCAAAGTTATGGCAGGGGTAACAAGAGAGGTCGTGGAAGAGGCAGAGGCAGCCCCAACAAGGGAAGTGCCACTCCTCCACCAAAACAGTGACGCTCAGTTCAGGGTCCCTTCTCACGCAACCCCAGTAGGGGGACGCATTTCCACCTTCACCCAGGCTTGGGAAGGGATCACCTCAGACAGATGGGTGCTGTCAACAGTATCCGCAGGATATTGTATAGAACTACTGCAGCGTCCCCGGAACCATCCTCCAAGACAAAGAGTGCACTCCCTAGAGCATCAAAGGATCCTTCTCGAGGAGATTGCCATTCTGCTAGAAAAGGACGCGATAGAACTCGTCCCAGGACTCCAGGTAAACAAGGGTATCTATTCAACCTACTTCCTTGTGCCAAAGAAAGATTTAACAATGCGCCCAGTATTGGACTTACGGCCTGCCAACAAGTATGTCAAGCCCCAAAAATTCCGTATGACCACGCTACAAGAGGTAATCCCCCTCCTAAGAAAGGGGGATTACATGGCAACCTTGGATATGAAAGATGCTTATTTTCATATTTCCATGCTCCCAGCGCACAGAAAGTACTTGCGCTTCAAGGTGGACAGTCGCCACTACCAATTCAAGGTACTACCCTTCGGGATAGCTTCAGCACCAAGGGTATTCACCAAGGTACTGGCGGTGGCGGCTGCACACCTACGCAGGGAGGCAATCCCGGTGTACCCTTATCTAGACGACTGGCTCATAACTGGGGAAACCCCAGGAATTTGCAGGTCAAACATTCAGAGGACTATCGACCTCCTCCACGAATTAGGCTTCTCTATCAACGAGAAAAAGTCAAGTCTGGTGCCAAGCACCTCAAAACAGTTTCTAGGAGCTATCCTAGATACTCAGGAAGGACTGACCTTCCCTTCGGAAGAGAGAATTCGGAATATACTCCAGCTAATTCCGCATTATCAGTCAGGTCAACAGATAACAGTACGCAAAGCTATGCGGTTACTGGGCATGATGGCGTCATGCATTTACCTGGTCCCCCACGCGCGTCTGCGCATGCGTCCCATGCAGGAATGGTTGGCGAAACAGTGGTCTCGGGCAAGTGGTCATTGGGACGATCTAGTGGTCGTTTCGCCAACACTCGTACAGAACCTACACTGGTGGACAAGAGACAACCTCGCAAAGGGGAAACCCTTTTACGATCCCGAGGTACAAGCCGTGGTTACTACAGATGCATGCCTGACTGGGTGGGGAGCTCACCATCTCCACCACACAGCTCAGGGTCTCTGGTCCCACTCAGTAGCCAAGAACCACATCAATCTGCTAGAGCTTCTGGCAGTATTCCGAGCGCTAAAGGCGTTCGAGCCCCACCTACGGAACTTGTCGGTGCAGATCAGGACGGACAGCACGACAGCCATGTTCTATCTGAACAAACAAGGGGGGACTCGTTCGCCAAATCTGTCCAAGCTTGCCCAGAAAATCTGGATATGGGCACTCAGACGGAACATCTTCCTGTCATCGCAACATGTTCCAGGGGAGCTCAACTCCCTAGCGGATGCGCTAAGCAGAGACTCCCTCCCAGGAGAACACGAATGGGTCCTTCACAGAGACGTGGTAGAAGATCTCTTCTCTCAGTGGGGTTTCCCCACTATAGACCTATTCGCCACAAGCGAAAACAAACAATGCCCAGGATTTGCATCCAGGTTCCCCCAGCCGGACTCCCAAGGGAATGCCCTGTGGATGAACTGGTCAGGGATGTTTGCGTACGCTTTTCCACCAACTCCTCTCATCAGGAAGGTGGTGTACAAGATGAACAAGGAATCGATGACGCTCATTCTAGTCGCTCCCATGTGGGCGAGACAACCATGGTTTCCACACCTACGCAGGATGGCGGTGTGCGAGCCCATCAGACTCCCAGCCTGGTACAACCTACTGGCCCAGCAACAGGGTCAAACAGTGCATCAGGAACCCAACTCTATGAACCTAGCAGCATGGCTCCTGAAGTCATAGAGTTTGGACATCTCAAATTACCACAGAGGTGTATGGACATTCTAAAGGAGTCCAGGAAACCAAATACAAGGCACTGTTACTTTGATAAGTGGAAAAGATTCGTTATCTGGTGCCAGAATAAACAAATCAACCCGGTTGATTGCACTCCTTCCAACGTTGTAACTTACATGCTCCACCTGCTGGATGCAGGGTTGGTTTTTAACTCGCTGAAAGTACACCTGGCAGCCCTCTCGGCTTACACCACATCCCATAACAAGGTCTCGTGGTGGAAAGTACCAGTAGTTAAAGCCTTCATGGAAGGAGTAAAGAGACTTCACCCTCCTATTTCGAACCCACCGCCAGGATGGGATCTCAACGTGGTGCTAGCTAAGCTCATGGGACCCCCATTCGAACCCATGCATAAAAGTAGTCTCAAACACCTGACTTATAAAACGGCCTTCTTAGTAGCCATTACCTCCATAAGAAGGGTCAGTGAAATTCAGGCTCTGTCAGTGCAAGATCCTTTCTTTACTATCCACAAGGACAAACTGGTTTTACGCACACACCCTAGGTTCTCACCTAAATTCATATCCAATTTCCATGTAAACCAGTCCATCGAGCTTCCGGCTTTCTTCCAAAACCCGCAAAGCTCGGCTGAGGTGAAACTACACACCCTAGATGTGCGTAGGGCGGTCCTATACTATGTAAATAAAACCAGACCGCTAAGGAAAACAGATCAACTGTTTGTCTCTGTAGCTACAGGCAGAGAGGGAGATCGCGTCTCTAAGGGCGCTATCTCGAAGTGGATTATCAACTGTATACAGCTGTGTTACTCTCTTTCTGAGAAGACTCTGCCTTTTACGCCAAGGGCCCACTCGACTAGAGGCATTGGTGCCACTCTGGCTTTCATTGCAAATGTTCCCCTCGACACCATTTGCAAAGCGGCTACTTGGAGCTCTATTCACACTTTTACTCAGCATTACTGCATTGACACTCATTCCAAGACAGATACACAAGTGGGACAAGCGGTTCTAAGACACCTGTTTGCTCATGACCCTTCTCACATCCCACCTCCTTCTTCTGGTACTGCTCGCTAATCTATGCACAGCATGTGATCTAAGCAGATTCCACAAGCCTCAGAAGGGATACATTACTCACCGTAATCGTATTTCTGATGCTTGTATCTGCTTAGATTCACATGCGACCCACCCTTCCTCCCCTCCGAGAGAAGGCGCATGATTGCTTGTAGTCTTACCTTTCTGTCTATCTGCTTGGATTATCTGTACTCACGCTACTCCTCATGCTTCCTCATGTCAGAAAAAATACAATCTGAGGATCCTACACGCGTGAGGGATCTTGGGTACAGTGGACGTCACACTAGGGATAGTATTACTGGCACGCCTGTGTCGACGCCCATTTTCGACTTTCGAAAAACAAACTGTAATACTCCGCAGCTTCCACTAGATGTCGGCCTATGCACAGCATGTGAATCTAAGCAGATACAAGCATCAGAAATACGATTACGGTGAGTAATGTATCCCATATATAGAGAGAGAGAGAGAGAGATATATATATATAGATAGATATATATATATAGATATATATATAGATATATATATAGATATGACCTCAGGAGGTCAACAGGCTAGGGCCTGATCAGTGATATCCAGTTTATCACAGAGGCGATTGAGCAGGATGGCAAAGAAAGATCGAGGAGAATGAGGGCAGAAGGAATTTTAGAGGGGAGGAGGAGAGGTCAGCCCACTCAGAAAGGACGAGGGCGTCCTGTAGATAGTGGCCACAGTGAGAGAGAGCCTGCAGGCCAGGCATTCAGAGGAGATACGCGCATGAGATTTCTTTCACATGTTTTGGTCTTGCCCGGTTATTTGCAAATGTTGCCGATGGGGGTATACAGATGGACACCTGGCCGGCGGAGGCCTTTCTGTTTGGCCTATATCCGAGGGGGAGGAAGCATACAGTGCATGTCACAAGCATGAAAGACCTTAATTGCGTACTGGCTAGGCGAAGGTTCGCAATGGCTTGGAAACAGGCTGAGGGCCTTCGAATAGAGGATTGGTGGGCAGCACTGGAGAGATGGGCTTTAGCTGAATCATCTGTTTGGCGATTGGGCAGTGCACAGTGGGATGAGTGAAGGGAGCATGGATGTTGAAGCCTGGGATGCACTAGTGCAGGCAATGTTCCCGCCACCTGATGTGCATTCCCTGTGAGCACGCGTTTCGGGGGTTCGGGGTATCACTGCCCAGACAGGAGGCTCTAGAGATGTGTGGTGGGAGACAGGGGAAGGAGCAGAGGCCCTGGGGGGTGATTGACATGACCCTGCTCAATGGCGCAGTTGACCTTTGGGAGACCACTGGTCTACCGCAGGGGCACTTGGGATTTGCTGTATTGATGCGCAGGGCCTGGATTACTGACAGCGCATTGACTGGGACCAGGAATGTCACGAAGTTACGGCTGTAAGCTGCGCTGACTGGTTGCTGGTGATGCTGGGAGGGGGTTGGGATGGGTCAGCTTGAGTGGTACGTGTGGGGCACGTCTGATCAAATTCCTTTGCTTTTGGAGGATGCATAGCCGCTGTCGCTATTGGAAGTTTTTAGATTATGTGGACTGTAGCAGGCCGTGGGACTTGATGGCATTTTACCGGAGCCCCAGTGGGATGATTTGGGTTGTGCTGGATGGCAGCCGGGTTGGATGGGGAGGGTCGTTTTGGAAGTCTTGAGTGGGTAGATCCGGGGTGCGCTGTTATTGTATGCTTTATGTGGTTTGTGCTCTGGGGGCAATAGGGTTGTGCTTTCTGTTTGTTTTTCTCAAATGCAAATAAAACGTTTTCTTTTTTTAAACTGCAAAGTGCACTGGCTTGGGCATACCCAGCTTTGGGTTATTTGCTTGTAGAGGTCCAGTCTGGGCTTCTTGAAGCCTTCTGGTGACTCCCCACATCTGCTAAGTTGATCCCTTCATTCTGAGACTATTGTCTGGACCATTTACTGTCAGAATCCTTCAATTGGTTCTGGGTCCCTGTGGATGTCCAGAAGGTGATTGATGCCTTAACTAACCACCAGATCTCCACCTTAGGACATCCAATGGTGCCACCACATGTCGTCTCCGTTTGGAGACCTTTTTCTTCTGTGCTGCTGCCTTCTTTTGTTTGTTGCGCTGCTGGGAGCCCTTTTCCCAGGTTCTAAATCTTTCTTGGGGTCCTGCTTGTTCTGGGAACAGCCTTTTCTGGGTCGCTGGGATCATTGTTGGCCCAGGGATCAAATCCCTCCCAACCAAACTCTCAAAACCGCAACTGTGGAAAAGTACGGTTTACTCGCTGTGTTTTTCGGGTTGCTAGAACTGTTTTCACCAAAGCCACTGAAGCGAGTACTTACTTTTGTGTGCTATGGCAGGCGATTCTTCAAGATACTCACCCTCAGATGTCCCCCTTGTCTATAGTAGAGAGCATCTAAAGAGAGCAAACTGAAGGCACAGCGGACAAACATATGTGTGACATCACTGAAGCTACGTTAAACAGTGCCGTATCTTGCCAGGCGGGTAGTGGCGCAATCATTAACATGTGTACCATTAGAAATTATTTCAGTTTTAAATCTTGCACCAGAAATGATCACACTAGTTTTAAATAATGTGCCAGGAGGTAGACATCACTCCATTGATGTATCCATTAAACTAAGCCATTAAAAACCTTTACAAAAATAGAAACAATTTCTAAAAAGTGCAATACAATCAAAATTGCTATTATCTGCCAACTTGCTGCCATCACAAGTCTTTTAACTTCCAAAGTATAACTGCTCAAATATTCTAGGCTGCTGTCAATAGTATGAAGGCGTTCCTATGCCATGACATTCTTAAATATGTCAGAGAGCAGCTCAGTGTACCAGCCAATCAGATTCCTCATTGTCACTCCAATGTCAGTCTGACCTAGGAAAATGTCAGTTTTATAGTCCCAGTTTTAAATCCCCTCCCAAAAAGGACCTTGATTGTTAAGAGATTACTACCAGAAAATCATCATGCTTTTCATATTGCCACAGAGGAGGCTGTTGCCATGCCATATAAATGCTCTTGGAAGATGTTCTGATATATGATATGCTATGTCATTTATAACGCACATATACACCTGTGTTTCTAGGCATGACACGACAATGGAGGGTACGGAGGGAGGACAAGACAAGACAAACAATCTTACTAGGCCTTGCGTCATTCCGATCGTGCAAGTGCGGCAATGCAACGTGCAGGGGAAGGGGAACGGGGGGTGGAAGTGCAAGGGTAGAGGGGAAGTGCAATCAGGGCAGCATTGCTCTGAGTAAGTGCAGCCAGGACAGCGCAGCTCTGGGTAAGTGCAAGAAGGTGGGGCACTGCATAGGTTATAGCCCCTAGTGCGTGACAGGCCCGGAGGCAGTGCGGGGGAGACTGCTCAAGAGGAGTCAGGTACCCAGTGATACTCGGAGGGTAACCAAGCAACCAGTCAGCGCTTGGTGGATGGATTTCTAGAAATCTAGATAGATTTCTAGAATCATCCCTTTGTTTGTTTGTTTGTTTATTTATTTGGTAATGCGCTCCGAGCCCGTGGGCATCTAGGCGCAGCAGTACAAGAGGACTCGAAACTTAGTTACAATGCCTGACACAGGCTAACACAGCAAAACAGTGGTCACTTACAGTGGGTGGTACAATGCATATAAAATAACACGGGTTAAGCGCATAAGAGTGACATTTTAGCAGGTTGTGTCGTTTCCGATAGGGTGAGGGTCGTTGCATGTCATTGTTGTGCAGCCATTTGAGAGCGTAGGATCTGAATCTTGTGTAGGGTAAGGGGCATCTAAGGTCAGATGGGAGTGTGTTCCATGATTGTGCAGCTCTAACTGGGAAGCTAGCACCGCCCGCTGTGGTAAGTTTGAATCTGGGGACTTCCAGTAGGAAGGTGTTGGCAGATCTCGTCAGTCGGTTAGAGAGTCTCCAGTTGATTCTTTCCGCTAGGTAGGGGGGTGCTTGATTGTTGAGGCATTTAGAAGTGAGGGAAATAGTTTTAAGTAGGATTCTGTCCTTTATTTTTAGCCAATGGCCTTCTGTCCGGTGTTTGGAGATATGTTCTCTGCGTGGGATGTTCAGAGCTGCTCTAAGAGCGTTATTTTGTAATCTCTGGAGTTTGTCAGTGACCGACTTGTTGGCACCTGAGTATAAGGCGTTGCAGTAGTCCAGTCTGGACATGACAAGGGCATTGGCCAAGGTGAGGCAACTGGCACTGGACTGAGTTTACACGTGTAGGTGGTTGAGGAGGCAAGGGAGTTCACTTGCTTTTTGAGGGTGAGAGCTGAGTCAAGGTAAAAACCCAGCGTTTTGACCTCGCGCATAACCTTGATAGTGTTGTTATCAATGTTAAATGAGGTATAGTCCGGGGTGAGTTTGGATAATTTGTGGTCTGAACCGAGGAGCAGGATTTCAGTTTTATCGTCGTTCAGGCAGAGGCCATGTGTGGCCATCCATGCTTGAATGAGGATGTAAATTTTATTCACCAGAGCCAAGTCCACTTCATAGTTGTCCGAAAGGGGTATGAGGATCTGGGTGTCATCTGCGTAATTAGTGTAGGTGACGCCCAGTATGTCCAACTTGTCGAACAATGGCTTGGTGAAGATATTGTACATAGTGGGTGAGACACAGGAGCCCTGTGGGACTCCACATGTGATTTGGATAGGGTCAGCACAAGTGGAAGAGGAGAACACTCTCATAGTCCGGTTGGCTAGAAAGGATTGGACCCATGCTATAGCGTCTCCTGTGAAGTTGGCAGCCAGCTTGAGGTGGTTGCATAAGACTGCATGGTCCACCAGATCAAAAGCTGCTGACAAGTCCAGTAAGAGTAGCAACGCTGTTTTCCCATTATCCTTAAATTCCTCCATTTTGGTTTTGAGATCTAGCAGGGCTGTTTCCGTGCCATGGAGGGGGCGGAAGCCCGATTGGCGCGAGCCTAGAAGATGATTAGCTTCTAGGTACTCTTGAATTTGGAGATAGGCTACTCTGTCGATAATTTTTAGTAGGAAGGGTACCGTGGTAATAGGCCTATAGTTAGTCGGGATAGATGGATCGAGGGTTTGTTTTTTGAGAAGGGGGAGGACCCAGGATTCTTTTAAGTTGGCTGGCACTGTGTTGGATTTGAAGGATGAGTTGATAAGCTTCGAAATGAAAGGGGCTAAGTCTCTGGCAGCGTCCTTTATTATTTGAGCTGGGCAGCTGTCGCCCTTACAGTTAGAGGGCTTCAGTGAGAGGATAGCCTTTTCAGTGTCAATGATGGAGATGGGTTTAAAGCTGAAAGGGGGGATAGTGATAGGTTCAGTTACTGGAGGCACTTGTTGATCAGTAGGAGAGAGGGTGTCTTTTTTATTCATTATTTTAAGTTGGAGGGTGGAGATTTTGTTAGATAGGGCATTCTGTATATTAGTGCACCATATCTTGTCCTTTGGGACCGTGTCAGATGGTTGGATAGGGGATTCCATTTTCCGGAGGATGGCAAATAGTTCCTTGGTATTCGATTTGGCATTGGTAATTCTGTCATTGAATACGTTTTATTTAGTGTTGATAATTTTAGACTTGTGATGTTTTGTAGCTTGGGTTAGCTTGGCTTTGTTGTCGTTGGTGGGCGAATTACGCCAGATAGTTTGGAGTTTTCGTTTCTGCTTTCTAAGGTCCTTAAGCTGGGGGGTGAACCAGGCGTTAAGGTGGGCTTCTTGCTTAGCTTTGCGTAGTTTTGCAGGTGCAATGGTGTCTAGTGCGTGAGACATCGCTTTGTTAAAGGTGTCTACTAGTGTGTCTGGGTCGGTGTTGTCCTTCAGACCGTTAATAGTGGGCAGGAGGAGGGGGATAAGTTTTTCTGTAGTAATATCTTTTTTACTTCTGGTAGGGAGTGGTGGTATCATTTTGATAGTTTTGGGGCTAGGGAGGTCAAGTGTGGCAGTGAAATTTATTAGAAAGTGGTCAGTCCATATTTGAGGGGTGATGGCAGTGATAACTATGTTACAGTTGAGTTCTGAGACCCAATCAAGGGTTCTGCCTTTAGCATGTGTGGGGGAGAGAACATTTTGGGTAAGGCCTTGGTCATTTAGGATAGATGTTATAGAGAGGGCATTTTTATTGCCTGGCTCATTGAAACCGATGTTGAAGTCGCCCATCAGCAGCGTTTGCGAGTGTTTTTGGGTATTGTTCGCTATGAGGGTAGTAAGGTCATCTTCAAAGGTTCCCAGGGGACCTGGGGGCCTGTAGATCAGGTGAATGGCTAGCGTGCGGTTGTTGGAGAGTTGCATTTTTGCTGAGAGTACTTCGCAGGAAGCACAGGGGTGTGAGGTGGTGAGTCGGATAGGCAAGGTGGTTTTCGCGATGATTGCTAGGCCACCGCCTTTGGCATTGGGTCTGTCTACTCTGTGGATCTGGTAGTTGTCAGGTATGGCTAACATCAATGAGGGTCCTGCTGCCTCAAGGAGCCAGGTTTCAGTTACGGCAAGGAAGTCAATGCTACTGTTGTTTAGTATGTCAGCAATTTCAATTGCATGAGCTACCATGGATCTGGCATTGATAAGGGATCCAGTAAGAGTTAGGGTGTTATTGGGAAGAGGATGACTTGCAAGTGTATCTGTATGCTTATTTTGACTCGGGCGTTTCTTTTGGTGGAGGTGAGTAGGAGTTGGGGTTGGAGTTAAAGGTGTCATAGCTAGAGTTTGCTTATCCATGTGTGTCTGTATAGATGGGAATCTAGCAGTATTGTTAGTACTGTTTCTTTTAGGTTCGTATATGCAGGGTAGCCTTGCCCTGAGTCTCAGGTTTCTATCTGTGGGGGGGCGAGAGCTGAGGGAAGCAAAGGTCATGATTGTAGCTAGGAGGGTCAGGGGGGTCAGATTTTAGGAGGCCACCCTAGTTATAGTGAAGAGGGAACGCTGAGAGGTTAGACAAAACCCAATCAAGGTAGCAATGGAGAGCAGTTAAGTGTTAGGGGGTCATTACGACCCAGGCGGTAAGTACACCGACTTTACCACCATGGTGTAAACTACGTTTACTCCATGGTGGATGGCGGATTTACCGCCCCATTCCAAGGTGAGTGGGGCGGTAAATCCCCATTTCCCATTTACCCTTCCCCATTCCCATTTTTGCCCCATAGGGCATAATGGGAGTGGGGAAGGCGCTAATTACGGCACCGTAAATTACGGTGCCGTAATTAGCCCTAAGGCGGTTTACCGCCATGGATTTTAACGGCTGCTAAAAGCAGCCGTTCAAATTGGAATCAGGCGTTAAGGGTTAACGACGGCGGTAACCCTTAACGCCTGGGTTGTAATGAGGCCCTTACTCTCAGGAGAGCGAGAGTGGGGTCAGGGACCCTCAATGAGTCTACACAGTATGACACACAATTCAATTTAGACAGTCAAGGATTAAAATACAGTTATTTATTATAGGCCTTCTGAACACACTGGAAAATGAATCTAATATTGCACAACACTCTGTGATACAAATATATACATTCAGCATAGATTAAAATAAACATCAAATAACGTATTTCAGCAGAGCAGGTACGTATTTCCAGTGGTGTCAATGATGGAACCAGATCCCAAGACAATAACCTAACTTAAGAAGTCCAAACCCTAAGAAGAATGGACCCTTGTGCTCAAAGGCCACAGGAGCCACAATGTTTCTTGCCAGTATGACCTCTCTGAAGGTAGGTTTCACTTGGCTTGTGTTGGTGGTAGTTTAAAAGTTCTTCAACTATTCTACCAAGGGTAAGCATATGTTTTCTTGTATTCGAGACCAAAGGCTAGCCCAGGGCTAGGATACTCAACCCAGGTTTGACGACCAAAAGGTGATTTGAATGGAATAAGGAGACAATGGGACAGAAATGGTTCACCCCAGAGCTCAGCTCTCTAAAAAGGGCCAAAAGAAAATAAGAAGCCCGGTGGCTAAAATGCCCATCCGCCGAGAAGAAAAACGCTTGGAAAGTGCAGGAAAAACTATATAAACTCAATATAGTGGAAACTAAGAAGGACTTCTTTAATACACAGATCAGTGAGGCCACAAATAGCGCAAGAAAACGTTTTGAGATACTAAAATCTATGGAGAAACTGAAAGCGCAATCCATATCACTTTCACCCACAGCTCAGGGCTATGCAGAAGTACAGCTGCCTTCGAAGCTAAAATAACAAAAGCCTGGGATAAAATTAAAAACAACCTGGCCTCCACAACTCCTATTGGAAACCCATTGGCTACAACAGTTATGAACCAAGAGCTCCTTAAATTCACACTGACCCCAATTTCTGCCACTGACATGGGAAGCATGCCTTACTCTATGCAACCCACCACATGCCCAGAAAACATTCTTCCACCCAAATTGATTTTAGAGCATAAAGAACTATTTTCACCTTTTCTTACCTACTTGGTTAACTCGTCCTTTCGTGACAATCACGTCCCAGACTCGATCAAGGCGGTTACGGTTACCCCTTGCTCAAGAAAACCAGAATCGACCCCAAAGACCTGAATAACCTTAGACCCACCACGAATTGCACCTTCCTCCTAAAAGTACTGAACAAAATAGCTACATCTCAGCTGCAAGGCTTTGTGGAAATGAATGCTGTCCTTCACAACAGGCAATCAGGCTGCAGACCAGCACACAGCACAGAGACGGCTCTCGTCGATCTCCAAACACACATGCTGGGCACCATAGATAAAGGAAGGGCTGTAATGCTGGTCCTACTTGACCTGTCGGCGGCGTTCGACCTCCTCAACCGCGACTGCATCCTTCACACTCTGGGACATCTGGGCAACTGCTCAAAGGAAGCCATTGAATGGATCCAGTCTTTCTTGTCCCACTGTGTATTTAGAATTAATTGGGGAGAGGCCTTTTCATCCTCGGCTCCCATTCAGTGCAGCGTGCCCCAGGGCAGTTTTGTTCAACCTGTACATTAGACCACTCTGCTCTCTCCTTGAAAAATCAGGCATATTTTTTACCAACTACTCAGACAACACACAGTCCTGGAAATCAGTGGTGATTATGAACTGGACACATCCAATCTACTCCACACCTATAATCTAATCGAGTCATGGATGACCAGTAATTGGATGTGCCTCAACGGAAGCAAAACCAAGCTTTTGATATTCGGCTCCTCGTAGGCACGATCCAAACTGAACCCTGACTATAAAAGTTTCAAAATCCAGAACTGTGCAACTCCAGTTCTGAGTAAAGTAAAAACTCTGGGCTCGCTCCTGGAATCCTCCTTGAGGGCTGATGCTTACGTCAACCAGGTCAGGATGAACTGCAACTATTACCTCCACCCGCTAAAAAATATCCGGCCCTTCCTCCCTGAAAAGATCTGCGCCACTATTGCCCGAGCAACTATACTGTTGAGGCTAGATTATTGTAATGCCCTGCTGACTGGTGCAAACAACACCTGCTTGCAGGAATGCCAAATCATCCAGAATGATGCTGTACGCATCACTGTGAGAATTCCAAAGAGAGATCACATCTCTAACCATAGGAGAGACCTCCATTGGCTTCCGGTGCGGGACCGTATCAACTTTAAAGTTGGCACTCTTGTACATCGCTGCCTCTTTAGGACTGTCCCTACCTACTTAAAGTCCTTAGTCTCCTGCTATATCCCTACCAGATCATTACGCTCTTCCAATTTGGCAGGAAGATCTTTTCCAGTCTGCACTGCTTAATTCTGGAATGCACTCCCACTAAAACTGAGACAAGAAAAGAATACAAGTGCGTTCTGCCAAGCACTAAAAACCTTTCTCTTTAAGTAAATGATTGCCCAATATTTTATTGGGTCACCCTAGGATCTTGATTGTCCTGTTTCTCCAGCATGGGGTCTGGCATGGATTCACATGCTCATGAATATTCCCCGTCGTCAGGCTGGGAATCCTCGGTAAAGAAAAAATCAGTATCAGTTTCGTTTCTGATCTGTCTTTCGTAGTAGTAACCAATCACTGATCTCTGCGTCGTACTGACCACAGCCAATGACTGCCCTCTACCTAAGCCCCGCCCCTGGCAGCCATCTTCAGATTTTTACCGCACGTTCAAGTGTTGGGATCCTCGTGCTATTGCTCTCGAGCGTTAGTGCTATTTTTTCACGTTTTTTTCTCAAAAAACTTCTATTTTTTGGTCAAAAGAGCCTCAAGCTCCACCGTTTCTTCATCCGATCAACGGGGACCCGTGTCGGATTCGTCTACGCCCCTCAAGGGTGAAGATTTCGTCGAGCCACGCTTTTGGAGGACTCCAGAAGTTTCTCAGGCCCATCTCGGACATGGCCCAGGAGAAGGGAAGCTCGACGCCCGGAAAGCTGTTCAGGGTCTGCCCTGGATGCCAGCTTCAGAATGTCTTTAAGGAGGACGAACACTCCCTTTGTCTTTACAGCCTACATGAGGACAAGACGCACGTCGAGAAGGACTGTGCGTTTTGCGGCAATATGTCGGAGCGGACCATGAAGGACCGCCATCAATGTCTCGCCAACTGGCTGGAAGGGAAGAGACTCGTCAGGCGAGAAGAAGAAGAAGAAGTCCGAGCGGTCTTCTAAGACCTTTGAGGACGCCCCGGCGACGGGGGTCCAACACAAGGCCAAGCACCGCGAGTCCGCTGGCACCGGGAGCGCCGAACGGTCGGGCTCTATGGGCGCCAGGCAGGGCGCATCCTCCCCGGCGCCATTAACCACGAGCCAACGCTCTGGTTCGGGTAAGAGGAAGGCCGAGCACCCGGCGAAGCTCCTGGAGAGACCCCGGTCGAGCTCGAAGGCCCCATCGGAGGGGGAGCGAGGCAGTGACCCTCCCCCCAAGGAGAAGGCGGTGAGCGCACCTAAGGTGGTGAAAGCCTTAATCCATCCGGCCAAGGCCTCTATCGAGACAGTCGCGGCGGCCCTGGCTCAGCCTGTGGAGGCTACACCAGTGGTTGCGACCTCGGGGCTCAGAGTCTCCCTGCCACCGCGGAGGGAGTCCTCTTTTATGCCCATCGACAAGACCCCCGTGAAACCTCCGACGGAGAAGAAAAAGGGGGGGCAGGAGGTCGTCGTGGATTCGGCCTCAACCTCTGAGGAAGAGCTGATCGAAGTCTTAAGCCACGGCGTTGGCGTGGAAGAAGACCAGCCCGTCGGGAGGGACCCCGACGTAGGAGACGACGATAACGTCGAGGGTGCCGACGGGGCCCCTGACCGCCCGTCTGACTCCCCTCAACCAGTGCCGCAAGACAACTCGCCGGCCATTTTGTTGGCTATACAGTCCTTATGCTCGGAGATAAGGACGAGACTGCCGTTACCACCAGCGGAGGAACCACTCCCGACGGGGGACCCGGAGCCAGGCCATTCTGGGAGCCCTCCCCCTAAGAGAAGAAGGATTCATCCTCCACCCCCTGTACAGCCCTCCTCCCCGTCCACGACTCGTGGGGATGATACGGGGACTGACACGGCCGCAACGGTACGGACGATGAGGTTTACGACGAGGATCTGCCGTCGTCACCTCCCACCCGGGCTTCCTCGCCCGACGAGATTGGATCGTTTCACTCCATGATCGCCAGGGCATCCGATGTTTTCCAGCTCTGCCCGGAAGAGAAGAAGAAGGAAGGTTTCCTTTATCAACGGCGCGAGGCCAAGAGGAAGACGGTCCTCTCTGTACCTCTACTGGACGATATTTGGGATGAGGGCCTCGCCCTCCTCAAGAACCCATCCACGACGCCGGCTAGAAGGGATCGGTACGAGAAGAAGTACCGGGTCCCGGACGCGGCCCCCTTGTGCCTTCGGGCACAGCCGACCCCGGACTCGGTCGTCTCCGCGGCGGCCAGGAAGAAAACGGGGGGGGCGGGGGCGCAGCCTCTACGGCGAGGGAAAGAAATTAGATACGATGGGACGCAGAGTCATCTCGTCTGCAGCGATGACGATTAAGGCGGCCAACGCCTTGGCTATCGTAGCCCGCTACGAAGGGAGTTGTGGTACAAACTGGCCCCCCTGCTGGACTTCCTACCGGACGACAAGAGGGCTGAAGCCCTAGAGATCTTGCAGGAAGGAGAGGTGGCGTCGGACCACGCCATTACGATTGCGACGGACATCGCTGACACTGGATTTCGCCAGTTGGGCAACGGCGTGTGCCTTAGGCGGCGTGGATGGCTCAAGGCTACTGACTTCTGTCAGGACGTGCAGACCAGAGTCTTGGACATGCCGTTCGACGGAAACAACCTGTTTGGGAAAACAGTGGACGATTCCCTTCAAGCCATCAAGGCAGACACGGAGATGGCCCGGGCTCTTGGGGTTCTCCAGCAACGGCGGCCGCCCTTTCGGAGCGGCGGAGGCAAACAGGGCGCCTCCAAAGGTTCCGGCGGCGGATTTTCCACCTACCGTCAAGCGGCCCGTTCGTCGTCGCAGGAAGCTTACAGGGGATGAGGCAAGTCAGGCGGACCCCGCCGTCGTCGCCAAGGAGGACAAGGCAGCAAAGCCTCGTCGAAGCAGGACTGAACCGGCCGTGGGATCGGGCCCCCACCGAAGCACCCCGGTGGGAGGCCGGCTGGCGAGCTTCGTCAGCGTGTGTGCATCTCCACCGACCGTTGGGTGCTGGACGCCCTAGCTCAGGGTCACGCGCTCGAGTTTC
Organism: Ambystoma mexicanum; assembly: GCF_040938575.1. NCBI lineage: Eukaryota > Metazoa > Chordata > Amphibia > Caudata > Ambystomatidae > Ambystoma > Ambystoma mexicanum. The sequence goes on along the minus strand of NC_090921.1, from coordinate 1,339,631,773 downwards.
TAAAGAGGTGCCCGCGCGTCCCCCCTGTGGCCAGGAAAGAACATCACGTCCCTCAACTTCTCTTGGAGGTAAAGGCGATGCTCAAGAAGGGCGCCATCGAGCTCGTCCCAAAGAGGCTTCGGGGCTCCGGAGTTTACTCAAGATACTTCCTCGTGAAGAAGAAGATGGGAGGATGGCGTCCCATCCTGGACCTACGACGACTGAACAAATTCATCAAGGCACAGAAGTTCCGGATGGTCACCCTCCAACACGTCCTGGGTCAGCTGGAGGAGGGCGATTTCCTGTCGTCGTTGGATTTGGAGGATGCCTACTTCCATATTCCCATCCTAAAGGGACACCGAAAGTTTCTCAGGTTCGTGGTCCAAGGGCGTCACTACCAGTTCAGAGCCCTTCCCTTCGGACTGAGGTCGGCACCCAGGGTGTTCACCAAGTGCCTCGCACAGGTGGCGGCGCAGCTGCCCCAAGAGGGGATCCACGTCTACCCCTACCTGGACGACTGGCTCATCCGAGCGAAGACGAAGGAGCTCGCCGTGGAGCACACGGCAAGGACCGTCCAACTTCTCACGGACCTGGGATTCTCCATAAACTACGCCAAGTCCCACCTGGTGCCCGCGCAAGACGCACTGTTTCTGGGAGCGAAGCTCGACACAGTGTCGCTTCTGGCCTCTGCGTCGGAGGAAAGGATGAGGGCCATCTTGGGCAAGGTGCAGCGGATGCTGGTTGCGGACGCGGCCAGAGTGAGGTCCATCAAGTCCCTCCTTGGAATGATGTCTTCTTGCATTTACCTCATCCGCCTGTGCAGGCTCCGGATGCGCCCGTTGCAGGAGTTCCTGGACCCGCGCTGGATCCAGACGACGGGCAGCTTCGAGGAGAGGATCACACTCGACGAGAGTTTCCGACGAGCGATCCGGTGGTGGGGCACCCGCGCGCATCTGACGGCGGGCATGGACTTCCAGACCCCCGGCCACCAGGAGACAGTGACCACGGATGCCTCCCTGGAAGGGTGGGGAGCGCACACCGAAAATCTGCACGCGAGAGGCGTTTGGCTCCCGACGGAGAAGTCCCTCCATATCAAAGCCCTGGAGCTCCGTGTAGTGTTTTGGGCCCTCAGGTACTTTCTTCCGTCCCTCAAGGGCAAGGTGGTGAGGATCTTCACCGACAACACCACCACCATGTTCTACATCAGGAAACAGGGCGGAACCAGGTCCCCAGCCCTGTCCATGGAGGCGCAGGATCTGTGGCATTGGGCCGTCGCCCAAGGGATGTTTCTGGTGCCGTTTCATCTGGCAGGGATAAAAAACACCATTGCCGACTCACTCAGCAGGGAGCTGCGCTCGTGCCACGAGTGGGAACTACGACAGGATCTAGTGGACCGCCTCTTCCGACGGTGGGGCACACCCCAGATCGATCTGTTCGCGACGGCGACGAACTCCAAGTGCCGGAGGTTCGCCAGCAGGTTTCCCCAGCCGAGGAGCATGGGCGACGCTTTCTCGTTCCCCTGGGAGGGCCTGTTTCTATACGCGTTCCCTCCATTGCCATTGCTGATCCGGCTCATCAACCAGCTCAAGAGGTCACGGTGCAGGATGATCCTCGTCGCACCTGCGTGGCAGAGGCAGATATGGTTCCCGGACCTTCTGGACTTGTCAGCGTCCCCGTCAATCAAGCTGCCAGTGGACGCGGATCTTCTCTCCAGAGAAGGAGGCGCCATCCTCCATCACGACCCGGAGTCGCTGAGCTTGCAGGCCTGGCTCCTGCAGCGTTAGAGTTTGGAGGATACGACATACCGGCCGACTGCAGACAGGTTCTTGCAAAGGCCAGGGCGTCCTCAACTCTTAAATGCTACGGACACAAATGGAAGAGTTTCTCTGTCTGGTGCCACGCACAGAAGATTAACCCTCTACGGATTACGGCTCCCCAAGTACTGCCGTACCTACTGACGCTGGCCAAAGCTGGACTGGCGCACGCGTCCATCAAGATTCATCTTGCTGCGATCTCCCGATACACCAGAACCACGGGGCGGACGTCTTTGTGGTCTCATCGTCTGGTGAAAGAGTTCATGAAGGGACTGTTCAGATAGTTCCCGCGGTGAAGGCTCCGGCCCCGGCGTGGGAGCTCAACGTGGTGCTGACCAAGCTCATGGGACCTCCGTTCGAGCCTCTGCACTCGGCTCCGTTGAAGTTCTTGTCGTGGAAAACAGCGTTTCTTGTGGCCATCACCTCCGCACGACGGGTGGGAGAGATCCAGGCCCTTTCCTGCAAGGCCCCGTACTTGACTTTCACGACACGAGGGTAGTGCTCAGGACGCACCCCTCCTTCATGCCCAAGGTGCCGTCGGACTTCCACCTCAACGAACCCTTGGTGTTGCCTGTTTTCTTCCCGTCGCCTTCGTCGCCGGCTGAAAGGACTTTGCCCTCGCTGGATGTGGCTAGAGCGCTGAAGTTCTACGTGGACCGCACGAAGTGTTTTCGGAAGACGTCACAACTCTTTGTGAACTTTGGACCTGTCAATCAGGGGAAGGCTCTCTCGAAGGCTTCCATTTCCAGATGGCTCTCCGGCTGTATCATGTACTGTCATCGGTTGGCAAACCGACCGCTGCCTGGCCGTCCGAGAGCCCATTCCACCAGACCGATCGCAGCTACCACGGCGTTCCTATCTGGTGTGCCCTTGCTGGACATCTGCAGGGCTGCTACGTGGAGGTCGACGCACACCTTCACGAAATTCTACTGCGTCGATCGGGATTCCAGGGAGGAGTCCAGGGTCGACCAAGCAGTGCTGCGCAACCTGTTCGCCTAAGGTGAGCCTGGTGAGGAGGTAAGAATTGCTTAATGTTGAGTTTGATGTAATGCTTAATGTTGAGCCTTTGCCACCTCCCGTGGTTGTGCATGTGTGTACTGCTATGTATTCTTTATTCATGAGCATGTGAATCCATGCTGGAGAAGGAACAAGTTACTTACCTGTAACTGTTGTTCTCCAGCATGGGTCTGGCATGGATTCACATGCGAACCCTCCCGCCTACCCCTCTGCGGCTCTTCACTTGGTCATACTGCCACTTCACGTGCTACCAAATCTGAAGATGGCTGCCAGGGGCGGGGCTTAGGTAGAGGGCAGTCATTGGCTGTGTTCAGTATGACGCAGAGATCAGTGATTGGTTACTACTACAAAAGACAGATCAGAAACAAAACTGATACTGATTTTTTCTTTACCGAGGATTCCCAGCCTGACGACGGGGAATATTCATGAGCATGTGAATCCATGCCAGACCCATGCTGGAGAACAACAGTTACAGGTAAGTAACTTGTTCCTTCTTTGTCTGTTAAACTCGTTTAACTGTGCGCCCTAATGACTGCGGGCTGTCCGTGCGTTATAAATAAATACATTTAAAAATAAATAAATAAATACATTTACATAGCCCCCTGACTCCAATTTTCCCAGATGACTTTGTGGATCACCTGGCGGCTCGATCTTCTGCCGTTGGTTCCAGTGAGAGGGGCCCAGCAGTTGCGGATTCAAGGATTCTTCTAGTCGGGTACAGCTGCAAGATGCAACTTCTTACGATAAAGAAATGCAAGAACCAACGACGCAGGCCTTTCAGGACACTTCACAGGTTGGAGGAAGGCGAGTTTCAGCAACGGTACCTGCGCACAGGTGATGGCAGGCGTCCTTCCCATTGCAGTCACAGAAGCTGCTCAAGAACAGGATTCCTTAATGCTGGGACGCTGAAATTCGGGGAGAAGGCAACTTGTGTCACAAGCTCGTGACTACCAAAGTTCCAGGTGCAACCATGGCACAGCAATGGTTCTGGCGAGGTACCCCACAAACAAGTTGGTAAATCCAACATGCAGTCCAGGGACACTCCCGAAGGCTCTGGGTGGCTGGAACCTTGAGAAGGTGTTGAGACTAGTTGGCCCTACTAGTTCGCTCAGGGACTTCAGAGATCAGGCAGTGGAGCAGGGCTTCACTGTGCTGGCTACCGGAAGATATGCCGGGACACACACACGCGCGCACGCACGCACGCACGCACGCACCCCCCCCCCCCCTTATAAGGAATTTCCTGACAAGGCCAAAGAAGCAAGCAAAAATCTTGCTCACGCCCATTTTAGGGCATTAGCCATGTTTAGTAGCCATACACAGTAAACATGATACCAAAGTATCCCCATTGCACTGCATTGTAAGATGCTGTCTGCAATGTTAAAAAGTACAAGACTGCAAAAGGGAAACAGTTTGCCAGTACTCTTCATTTCCCATTGTTTCTTCCCTATCCTGTTTGTGTCTCCCTGTGCGCTTGCTCCCTCCTTGCCTACTGCCACCCACGTACCTCAACGGCTCTGCCAGGTTAAGTGTACCACACTCTGGGCCCCTCACTATGCTGCTTTCTATCTCCCCCATCTTCTCTACCGGCTTCTTCATCTCCTATCCTTCACCTCTCAGTAAGTCTGGCAGGAAGAAACTCAAGAAGGACATACTGGCATCCAACACAGGCCTTCCTATCGCTGACACCTACGTCGGTGCTTCCACTAGAGAGACTCACCGACATCCTCTTTGTCGTTCCCTCTCCCGACCCATGTACTCTCCATATGGCCGCTCTGCTCTCTCCTTATTCTTCCTCACACATAAATGGTGGCACCCGCTCGGAGGCTCTTTTTGCCTCCTCTTCCACCTCCAGGGCCATCATAAATGTCTATCGAAATGGTACCATCCTGATATAAGTGCCTCAACCCAACCGCTTACCTTTTGATAGGCTCCTTCCTCGCCTTATCAACTTTCCTCTTTCCTCCTCACAGGATCCCTTGCCACCTGCCTCTATGGCCGCCCAGGCTCCCTTGCCAAATATGCCCACGGTGGCTACCTTGCCTCCTACCAACCTTACCATCTCCCTTGCAACTACCGTTGTCGCTTTCAACTGTACAGGCTCCCTTGCCTACTCACACTACACTGACAACCTTGTCAGCCTCTTCCACTCTGCTGCCCTGGCCACCCACTGCCGCCGCATTTGGAGCTCCCTTGCCTCCTGCGGCCTCTCCCACACTGGCTCCCTTGCCATCTTCCACTTTCCTGCACCCTCCTCACTGTCACCCTTGTCATCCTTGCCAACTACTGCCTCTGTCTCTCAGGCATTCTTGAAGCTTGCTGGGGGACCGCTGTCCCCTGCACCACCCACGTAAGTCCTTCGAAAGTGGCAACCTGCTCCATGTTACCACACTAAACTCTTGCTCTGTTGTCAAGCACTCCTCTGACATCTGCCACCTCCTTGAACTCCCGGACCTTGATGGACTTGCTCTTACTGAGACATGGTTTAAGGACAGCTCTGTCACGAGTTCTGACACACTCATCCCGGAAGGCGACAAGATCCTCTCCATGCCCAGGCCCAACAGGCCAGGAGGTGGAGTAGCCTTGATCTTTCCTGAGTGGATCCCTGCTTCCATTATTCCCACTCAGGTCTACTTCTCCTTTGAATACCTGGTCTGCAGTCTCTCCCTCTCGCCTGTCGCCTCTCTTACTCTGGCCACCTTCTATAGGCTGCCGGGCCAGTCCACCCTCTTCCTCTTGGAATGGGTTGACCTGGCCTCTTCTCTCCTCTCCTCCTCTTCCCAACTCCTCCTGCTGGGGGATTTTAGCATCCATCTTGACTCTCCTGACTTTTCAGGACCTTTCCGCAACCTGTGTGACTGCCTTTCTCTTTCCATTCTACCCTCTGGTCCAACACACACTGCTGGCCACACCTTGAATGCTCTCATCTCCACAGACATCCCACTCTCTATTCCTCTCACTACCTCACTATCATGGACTGATCATTCTCTTTTCTCTTCTCACTTGGTCTCTTCTCCTTTAGCAATGGCACACCCTACACCACCTCCTGCCTTCAAGGTCATCAGACCCATGAAAAGAGTGTCAGTGGCTGGTTTTGCCTCCACCTAAACTCCTTATACTCCTGTGGCTGACTCCCACCCTGATACAGCCCTCTCTAACTTTCACCATTCCATCTCCAACATTCTTGCCCCTGTCATGAGGGTCCGACTGAAGCCTGCCAAAAAGTGCAACTCTTGGTACGACTCTGATCTGGCTGCCCTTAAACGCAAGTGCAGAGCAGCGGAACGGAAATGGAGATCTTCAGGTGCACCCTCTGACAAACTGGCCTGCTGCCTTCTTCAAAGGCAATACAGACTCTGTATCCACTCCAAGAAAAGGGTCTAGATTCAAGCCTGCATCTCCGCGGCACCTAACACAGCCAAACTTTTCAAAGTCTGCAAGGAACTGGCCAACCCTACTGCAGCCGCACCCACCCAGGCCCTTTTCACCACCAAAACATAGGACATCCTGTCCTCTCTCTCTTCTGCTCCCCTTCCTGCACCAACATCTCTTGGGTCCCCCTCGGCCATCCCCACCCCTCCCCCTTTTCTCTCCTCACTCTCCCTTATCACACCTGATGAGGTCTGTAGACAAGTCTGATCTATGAAAGCTTCCTCCAAACAGGTGGACCCCTGCCCCTCCAAAACCATCAAGGACAATATTGACACTCTCGCTTGGCCGACCTCTGCAACCTCTTTCGCCACTGGAGTTTTCCACTCTCCCCTTTCCTCTCAAGCACTCTCTTGTGCACCCTCTGCTCAAAAAACCCTCCGCCGACCCGTCTATGCCAGCAAACAGTCGCCCAATGTCCATCTCTTCATGACCATCAGTCTGGCTTTAGACCATCCAGAGGCACAGAAACTGCCCTTCTGAACACCTGTGAAAAACTGCTCTCAAATCTTGACTCTAACTCTCCCTCTGTCCTCATTCTTCTCAATCTCTCTTCTGCTTTCGATACAGTAAACCACAACATCCTGATCACCCATCTCCGTGATACCCTGGGCATCACTGATCAGGCCCTGGCGTGACTCGCCTCCTTTCTCGCTGACCAGCCCTCCTAGGTGGAACATGGGTCCTTTCTCGCCTCTATCACTCTCTCTACTTGTGGTGTGCCCCAGGGATCTAACCTATCCCTCTGGTTCTTCAATATCTACATGGCCCCCTTGATCCAGAGGATCTCTACCTTAACCTGTAACTTTCAGTGTTATGCAGAGGACACGCAGCTCTCTTTCAGGCTACCCTCGACCTCCTCCTCGCTCATCCCTGACTGTCTCTCCGCAACTCAGTCTTGGTGTGCTGCTAATGATCTTTGCCTGAATGCCAGTAAGACAGAGATCGTACTCATTGGGACCTCTGCTCCCGCTTTCCCACTTTCACACTGGCCGGCATCCCTTGGCCCTGCGCCCTCACCTACCAATGAGGCAAAGAATCTAGGGGTCATGTTCGACTCCACTCTCTCCTTCTCTTCTCACATCTCAACATCTCCCAAAAGTCCCACTACTAACTGCATCTCCTCAGAGGTATTCTACCTTTTCTCACTTTCCCCCAGAGACTCGCCACCTCAAGAGCCATGGTTCTTTCTAGGCTGGACTATTGCAACCGCCTCTTTCTCAATCTTCCTACTGCTACTCTCCGTCCTCTACAACTTAGCCAGAACAGAACCGGAAGACTTATCCTTGGTCTCAAGCCCAGGGATCGCATCTCTCCAGCGCTGAACTCCCTCCACTGGCTCCCCTTGGCTGCAAGGATCAAGTTCAAGACCCTCTGCATAATCCACAAGGCTTTCTGGGACCATGGCCCGCCCTATCTACAACGCTCTCTTCCTAAATACTCTCCCTCTAGAGTCCTCCGCTCGTCCTCCTCCAACTCTCTGCGGGTGAGATGCTTTCACAAACAGAGATTTGGGGGTAGATATTTATCCTCTGCAGGCGCCTCCCTCTGGAACAGCCTCCTTGCCTCTCCCCGTCTTGATCAGGAGCACCTTAGGTTCCGCAAACTCCTCACGACCTTCCTCTTCTCTTTCTCCTTCTCTCTCTCACCCCCCTGCGAACCTCTTTTCTTTTTCTCTCCACCCTCCTTCTCCCTAACTCTGTTCAGTTTTTGCTGACTGGTTGCCTTTTTCACCTCCAGAGCCTTACAGATCCCAAGCTCCCCACCAGTCTTTTGCACTTGCCTCTGGGCCGCTGCACTATGTTCAGCATTACTGCACTTTCAGCTTACGTTCCATGAGCGGGGCAACCTCTCTGCACTTAACCCATGGCCCTGCTGGACTGGACTTGTTTGTTCCCCCTCACCTCCCTCCCTGTCTGTACGCATGCATGACCTAAATGTACTAGGACTAGTTAGTTCGTCTGTCCTGTCCCCTCACCGCTTTTATTGTCCCCCCTCCCTAGCTTGGTTGCAACTGTAGCACTTCATGCACTTGCACTAGGAGAAATTCCGTAAGGCCTAGTATGCTATTTTTCTGTTAGATCATTTGGAAACTTCAAGGCCTAAGAATTATTACTGTATTCCCTTGCTCCCTTCCCGCCTTGAAGCGCTTTGAAGCATTCCACCTGTGTATAAGCACTGTATAAGCGCTGTATAAATAAACAATTAAAATTACTGATAGTCTGACGGACTGATCAGTTTCCCCATAACAATGAGCAAAAGGGAAGTGAAACGGAAAGCTTTACTTCGCTTCAAAATGTCAGAACAGGTTTAAAAAAGGAGCAAAAAGAATAGGTTTCATAGAAACGATGGACGGAAAGTTGCAAAAGAGAAATATTTCCTGACAAAAGATAACCATGACCCTTTCACAATGCCCCAGAAAATTACCATGCCGGTTTTAAATTGCATCCAGGAAATTGAAATGCTTTTTCTGACACTGGCACAACAGTGTTGCATTTTACTTGTTAAGCACTTTGTCAAGCCATGTTTTTGTAACCAGAAAATGAACATGCCAGTTTTACATTTCCAGCAGAGCATTTCCATGACATGTTCCCACTGCCCCCCAAGAAGACCATGCTCATTTTACATTGCTCTTCGAAAATCAGTTTATCACTGTCAACCCGGAAAATGCTTATGCCAGTTTCACACTGCCTTCAGAAATGTTCCCTGTGTCCTTTTGTATATTGCCTCCAACAAATGTGAAGGTGAGCCCACAAATAATTGCTCTGGAGCTAGAGACACTAAATGCCACACTACATTCCAAGTATTGGCATTGCCCCCTACCAACCCTCACCGAACATTCAAAACATGTGTGCACACACAAAGACACAGGCCAGATACTCACAAGTCTAACAATACCAATGAACACACACCTCACGCACACACCTAACTCTCACTCACTTTATTTCACTCTCTTCTTAACTACATTCAAAATACAGAGGTCTGCATTGTTGTCATGTACCCTGCCCATGTGGGGTCTGTCCCTCAATGGATTGCCCCTTGGATCAGCACATGGGCCCGGCATTGAAATCAGACTGCAGCCCAGTCCGTGCTTAATAAGGGAGGCACTTTGTGACTCCTATGACCCTGCTCTGACCTTGCTTGTGACAGGCTGGTGTGAGGTTAGTGCATAGCTCAGCCATCCCCACCACCTGCCTCGTACAGGTGGAAACAGTTGTGTGTGGAAAAAAAAAGGTTTCATGGTCTATCCCGCAGTAAGATAGGCCTAAAGTAGGAAAGGAGGCTTCTTATGCCATCTCCTCCTGGACCCGGACTTCTGGGATACTTGACACCCCCCACTGCACGCTGTACATGTGGGAGTGGTAGTTCTGCACTGTAGCTTCCCCTATACACTTTACGCATGCGCAGCATGGAGCACATGGGCAAAGGGCAACAGACGAGAGAGGGTCCATGTGCATATTGCTCTTAATCAACATGCAATGTGTGTGCGTATTACATGTAGATTAGGTGCACATAGTACATTCAAATTAATTTGAAATAGGATGCAAGTGGTACTTACCAAAGGTGAGTTTGCTGAACTCTCGAGCCCTCCTGCCTCCTGGAAGGTTTTTTGAGTGATGAAGAGTCTGCTCCAATGGAGGAGTCACCATTGAGGCACTTGGCGGCTATTCAAATTCTACTGTTTTTTTATGTAAGACTCCTCATTCATTACCTAAACCAGTAACTTCAGTTGCTGTGTACTTAGGCTCAAAAGAGGAGGCTCGATTTAGAGCTTTGACACAATATTAGTGGGTTCCCTTAGCTAGCATCAATACCAGTGATCTGACAAAATTGGATTGTGAGGTTACAACAGGAGAGATAGTTCTGGAGGAACATACATGTTGTGCTTATAAAGATGCTGTTGGTTGAACGTGCTAATATTTAATGCATATTTCTGCTCCATGACTGTTTCCAGGAACTTATCCAGAATGCAGACGATGCAGGTGCCAGTGAGGTCATTTTTGTCCATGATGAGAGAGATTATGGAAAGGAGACTGTATGGTCAGATGACCTTCTCAATTTCCAAGGTATGGAAACATAAACATAGCCTATGTAGCCATACCACATGTCTTCTGGTATGTTTATGAACTCTCTACAAAGCATATGTTGTATATGTGGGGGTCTAGTCTTTTCATAACATTCTATATACCCACTTAGTGACATTGCATTTGCCAATTCATTTCATTTTGATGTACTATTTATTTTGTGCATTTTTTTAACCCCTTGCTTAGAGAACATGTATGTCATGTTATTTACACTGTGTTCCCAGATCTAAAAACTAAACATGTACACATGTACATGTACATTCTGAATGCGTTTGGCATTAATTAGACAGAGGTCGGCTCTAGGAACCTGCCACCATATTTGGTCCATTTGAACTTTGATTTGTGCATTTTGTAGGAAGGCATGGCACCAGCAGTAAGACGGACACTTGTGACCACAGTTCAAAGGTGTTTATTGAACTTCAAAAAGGGTATGATAAACGTCTATCTAATCCTAAATCTACAGATGGGCGCAAGCTACGACCATCAAATAAAGAATAACACAGTCCTAGTAGTGTCTTGTCAAAGTAAAAGGGCCCAAACTAAAAAAAAATATTGCCAATCCTTACCTCTAAATACAAATAGTGTGGGGAATAATGTTTATAACAAAGAAAGAAGTGTTCAAAATGATATGTCATGTGTACAGGGCGTTGGCCTCCCTTCCCCATGTTTTTAGCACGGGACAAGGCAGTTCACTCAAGCATAGCACAGTCTCTGGCTTCTCCGGCACGAGGTCACAGCTCAATCATTAGCATCAGAGCGTAAGTCTCCTTGCTTCTCAAAGTCTCTTTACTCAAAGCGCCTGATGCAACCAAATAAATAACAAGTTATTTTCCTCTTTAGATTTTCACAAGTATTCACATTGGGTGATTCAGTATTCACCCCGGATCCCACTCAGCCAGGTTCAGATCCTTTTAGCACAAGGTTTTGTACAGGCTTCCCTCTGCCGGGCTCGAGCCTGTCTTTCACCTTTCACTTTATCACACAATGTCCGTAGGGTATTCTTTTTCGGGGGACTCGCGGTTGGTTCATCCCGGACCCCCCTCAGTCGGGGCGCAGATCCCTTCAATACAATTAGTCTCCCACAGCCGGGCTCGGACCAATGTCAATTTCACATCAAGTATGGAAGACTTTCGAATGTGCACGCGGTTTGGCTTGTCCTGTTGCAGGACCACTTCAATTTCACAATTCGCTTTCTTTTAACGTTCGCTCCCTTTCGGTTAGATACCTGGAAGAGACTTTCGAATTATCACCCACGTGGTGCCGGACCACTCTGTCTATGGCTCACAGGGAGTTGTCTGTGGCAAAGTGTTTGTGTCTGAAAAGGTGGGGAGGGGGTTTGAATCCCTAAGTATCCTACCTGGTAGGATGGGGTAAAAGTGTTACAGGAAAGGGAATACCGCGTCTCGCCATCCGGTGTCCCACTTCCACTCCCCGAAGACCCCTCATCCAGATGATCTCCCGCACTGGTCCACCCCCAGGAACTGGATCCAAAAGCGATGGCTGTGTCCTGGCCACCTGGTTGACAGATCCCTGTGGACTAGCGGTGACCTGACCCGCGGTGAGTCAGTTTCCTGCTGTTTCCTCATGTGCTTTGCCTCGCTCAGAGTCTGCTCTCGTGCTCTGCCTTTTATCCGTGTGGGGAAGTGTAATGGAAGCCAGGTGTGAGTGATTGTCGATAATTGCCTGACCTCGCCTGACCATAGTATAAGGACATGTCAGGTACACAGCTCGGGTGTTAGTCTGTTTTCCCTTATAGTGGGCTGTCCGTGAGAAAGTGTTTGTGTTGTAAAAGGGGGGCGGGTGGGGCTAGACCTCCTAAATATCCTACCGGGTAGGATGGGGTGAAGGTGTTACAGGGAAGGGGATACCGTGTCTCATCATCCAGTGTCCCACTCCCCGAAGACCCCTCACCCAGGTGATCCTTCCGCACTGGTCCACCACTGGAACTGGATCCAAAAGTGATGGCCGTGTCCTGGCCACCTGGATGACAGAACCCTGGGGACTAGTGGGTGAGACACCTTCTGGTTTCTCACAGTGGTGTCATGATGTTGTTCTTCCTTCTAGTTAAAGCACAATTGTTTGCCTTTAATTGATGCTTGTGTATAATTTTTTTAGGATGTCCATTTAAGTTATGATGCAGTAGGTTAGGTCTTCCATGGCGAGCCATTTTATGGCATGCCGGGATAAAGCGGCTACATTAAAAAAGAATACATATGACTGAAATATGTGACGAATCTCCCCAGTGTGGGGTGCCAGCTATCCTCCCTTGTATCAAGATCCCAATATCTTTGTTGGCTATATGGGAATGAAAGTGTGTGATGACTGGAAACTACCTGTACGAGTGGCTGCTGTGGCTTCTGACCCTCTGTGTACTCCATCCTCACATGAAGTGAGGGAACAGTGCATAATCCCATGTGCTAGCAGAGGGAAAGATAAAGAGCCAATCAGAACTCTGCAGAGGGAGACGAGAAACCTGCAGTGCTGACGGGGCCCAGAGACCTCCTGGGAGGTGTGGCAAGAGAGTGGGAGCATACGCCAGACGTGTTGGACCCAACCGTGGCCTAGACTGTGCCAAGAGCCTGCCGGGCATAGAGCTGGAAAGGCCCAGCCCAGAAGGATATTGAGGAGTGAATGCTGCTCAAGGGATGGACAACTGTCATGCCGTAGAGCCGGCGTCGAAGTCCTGATGGGAGCCAGCGGGACGAGAGGGCAAGCTCCGGCCATCGCGGAACATAGAGAAAAGGAAGCGTTGTCGCATCAGCTGACCTCCCCTACACTGCAGAGGAGAATTGCTCAGGGACCAGAGGTACACAGTGATTCCAGGGATCCAGGAGGAGGGCAGTGAGGCCCAACCAGACCCCAATGTGGGTGAAATAACCACATACCCAAGGAGGGGTGAAAGGACTGCAACCCCCAAGACAGGGTGAAAGAATCGAAATCCCAAGGCGAGATGAAAGAAACCAGACCCCAAGATGGTGAGAAAGAAACTAAGCCCCCATGTTGGGTGAATGAAATCAAACCCCAAGGCAGTGTGAAAGAAATGAGACCCTAAGGCTGCGTGAAAGAAACCAGGCCCCACAGCGGGGTGAGAGACACAAGACCCAAGACTGGGTGAAAGAAACCAGGGCCCAATGCGGTGTGAGAGACACAAGACCCAAAGGCAGGTCAGAAACACGAGACCCCAAGGCGGGCTAAGAGATGAGACCCCAAGGCAGGGTGAGAAGAACAAGACCCCAAGGTGGGGTAAAGACAAGGAACTGTCTAGGTGGAGAAAACGCTCTGTATGGTAAGAAACATGATGAGACCTCTCAGCGTGAGGACATGAGTTAGGCGTCATCAAGTGTGAAAGAGGAGACAGATATTTAATGTACTTTTTTGAACTGTGCCAAGGAGAGCAAGATTTTAGAGAAAATCAGTATACTTGCTGGACTGTGCTTCGGGGCGAGGAACCCCTATTGATACAGATAAACCAGGGTGGGGAGTCAGAAACCAGCCAGGTCTCTGTTAAATTCATAATTTTCTGTTGTAGTGGTAGAGACAGCATTAGACTGCATAGAATTCTGGAAAGGGGACTTTTTTGTTTTGTAAAGAGATCATGACAAGCGCCCTTTATTGTTTACCTTTATAGAATAGGGTATAGAATCTTAGACTTAAGATAGCGTTGGCCTTGTGATTTATAATAAAGAAATGCGTTCAGACAACATGCTGCCCTGTCTGTTTCCTGATTCTGATCTACCACAAATAATGCAACGGTATTTTTAATTTGTGGGGCACTCCGAGCCGCACCACGGATCTAATCTAATTATTTACCGACAATACGGCCAAACTCAAAGATTTCAAGATTGTCTTCCATGCATATCATCCACTCTCTCCATTGATGATTTCTGTTCCTTCTTCAGGTCCTGCACTGCTGGCATATAACAATGCCACCTTCTCCCACGATGACTGGGAAGGAATCCAAAGGACAGGGAACAGCCTCAAACTTAAGGATCCAAATACTGTGGGGAGATTTGGACTTGGGTTTAACTCTGTATATCACATCACAGGTGAGACAGTAAAGGTGTGTAAAATATGGGGTTAGAAAACAGTTGTAATATATTGCATCACTGTGTATTATTCTATTATAAATATAATGTGTCCTCACTGTAAGTTTCAAAGCACAGCCCTATATCCATTTTTATCACTGAGTATGCACAATAATACCAGACACGTAATGTACAAGAGATAAATGGCAGGCTCATTTGCATTTTGAAGCCATAAAAAGTCACATAAAATAACAGGTAATTGCTGTCACCATCAGGTAATCCATCAATACGTTTGAAGTAGTCCAAGGCAAGGTACATTACATAATCGATTAAAGTTTTTTGTATTAAAAAGCACAGAGTGATCTCCAGTATGGGAGTCCCTAGCCCTTCTAGCATTCCTTTCTCCCCCCCCCTCCCCTATACTGTAGGAGCAAGAAACTTTGCAGAAATGGTCACAAATTGCTCAGGAGAACAACTAGCCTTTCTCTGGATCTGGGCAGCTTTCCATACCTAAGAGTTGCCCCCTTAGCAAGTTGACCCTTAGGAGTGGTGTTTAACCTCCCAGGCCCTAGGATATGAGAGTTCCTTTTAAGTCACCTCTTTTTATTCTCAAGCAACACTTTGCCTGGGTCATTTTGTTAGACACTTGACAGGTAAAGTCTTATGGGTACCACTTCCAATTTATGGGCTTTCAATGGAGTAGCCCAGAGAAAGTATTGTGTTGAACAGTGATACTGACAGCAGTATCCCGTTTTCCAGTAGCTGATTTGGAACCACTTAAAAGGGATGGATGTACATGCTGAGTATTTTTATCTATCACAATTTCCTTTCCCCACTAGTAGAGGCTGAAGAATTCTCTAGGAGGTCAGCGGCATAGTAGCAAATCTCCCCAAAGTCAGTGACCGTGCATACGGGCCTCACTAGGACAGGTAGGGTGACCCTTGATTGGTCAGACTTTTCGCAGTCCTTGTAAATGCCAGAGATTCTGGGAATGACTGATGACCTGCCATGTGTCTTTGGTATACTGTTAAGGCAGTTTCTGTTAAGCCCTCTTTTGAAGGCTTTACAACCACTAACTGGGGGGCTAACACATCAAGCCAAAAAGAGAAGCCAAGCTTCTCTTAAAGATAAGTAGCATGGCAGAGCAAGAGGGCTTAACATTAGGAAAGGATAATAGGCTGACAGAAAGGTACAATTAATCCACAAAGTTATCAATTGAAGAAACCGCTAGGCAGATATCTACTCAAGAGGGCATCAGATCATTTCAAAATTCAAACTCAAGAGGTTCCACAGGATCTAGATTTCATAGACGAAATGCTAGAAGAAGAATCTGCAGTAGGTTAATTTATACATCATGCAATACTCTGCACGTACCTCTAGATGGTGACCTATGGAAAGAATGTGAATCTAATCAGATGCAAGCATCAGAAATAGGATTACGGTGAGTAACGTTACAAATATAGATTTCTTAGTTCAAATAAGTACTTAGACATTGCTGCTTTTATACATATATGGCCTCATTACAAGTATGCCGGTCCGGAACTTACAGTACCGGCACATGACCCGCTATGCCGGAAACTATGTACCCGCAAATATGACCCACAGTGCTACCATCGCAAACAGCACCGTGAACGCCAACAGTGGATGCCCCCGAAAGGCCGTGCCAGAAACATCGGCACGACCGTAGTACAGCTTCATTCCGACCTACGTCAACACAGAAACATGGCATAAAAATGCTGGTACCACCATGAAACCCATGCTGGAAACACCGACATCGTGCAGCAGGCGTTAAGCAGTCTAAGGTGTGCAGCAACAGGCCACAGGTGGCCGTAATCAGCCCAGCTGCACACCATGAGCACTGTGAAGGTTCAAAAGGACCACACCCACACCCCACACACCTTCCAACACAACCATGCTGGCAGCTGCAGTAGCAGTCATGGCGCTGGGGGACCTGCATGCAGGGATCCAATATGAGCTTGAATTGGAAGAGGCCGCTAGGCAGATAAAGTGGGGGAGGAGGAGAAGGAGGATGATGATGGCCATGCAGATGAACAATGGCCATCAGGTAGCACCCCGCAGGCAGCCACTAACCACCATAGTTGACCTAACCCAGGACGACATCCAGAGCCTAATTGTCATCCGGATCGCCATACCCCACTTGCTCAAGGTAGTATCAGTGCTGCATTTCCTGGCCACCGGCACCTATCCACGCACTGTGGGAGAGCTGGATGGGATATCCCAGCCCTGTTTTTCAAAGGTGCTAGTTCAGGTCCTGGATGCCCACCTGCCTCATGGATCTGACCACATTGCCCTTCCCGGAACACCGACCCAGTTAATGCCTCACAAGTAGGCTTTCATGCCTTGGCAGGTATGCCTTATGTGATAGGAGTGCTGGACTGCACGCACGTTGAGCTGGTGATCAAACATGCCAATGAGGAAGTCTACCACAACTGGAAGATGTACCAGTTGAACGTCCAGGTTGTGTGTGATGCAGACCTCCTAATAACCCACTGCAGTGCACATTTCCCTGGATCCACACACAACTACATGGTGCTGCGTAACTCCACGCTCCCAGGATACATGGCACGATACAGCGGAGAGCAGACCTAGCTGCTGGGTGAGTGAAAGTACCTACACATAGCATGTGCACTCTGGAAGGGGGTGGTGGTCCACTGTCACCAGTACTTGAGCGTTATGCAACAGTATGTACACAGATTGCATGCATGAGTGGGAGGGCATGTTTGACATGTGGGGCATGGGCAAATCATCATCATTTGTGCATAGATGGACAGGCACATCACATGCACTACTGGTACCAGAATGCATTGCCCCATGCCACCTACCCCAGCATGTACACATCCCCCAGTGCCTGCGTCACAGCCATGTCAGACAAATTTGACTTACCTCCCCCAGCAGTGTATCCCACACCATGATGCCAGGTGACTTGCTTGTCACAAGCGCACATACCCATATTCATGTAACTTGAATCTGAACAATGAAGGAACACAGAAAAACGAATGGGAGAGATGACCGATGTACAACATGCAAATGCAAATCAACATGGCACACATCATCGACAATGTAGAAGCCTGTGTCGGCATAAGGGTAATGGACAAGGTGGCCCAATCCCCCCCGCAATATAATACACCAAAAACGAGGGTAATCTGTGCCATTCGCTATGACTTGCGGCAATCCCATGTGCCACAGACCCCCATCCAAACATGGCTGCATTGCCACTATCACCACAATGACTGCGCCCCCCTTGTGTCCCTCCTATGCAGGTGATTCTGGATACCCCTTGCTACCATGGCTCATGACCCCGGTCAGGCACCCACAAAATCAGCATGAGCATGCCTACAACCATGCCCACATCCGGACAAGGTGCACCATCGAGCAAACATTTGGACTGTTGAAGGCAAGGTTCCGGTGTCTAAGTAGATCTGGGGGTGCCCTGATGTTCAGTCCTGTGAAAGTGGGCAAGATCGTCCTGGCCTGTGCCATGTTGCATAACATGTGCGTCAGGTGCAACATTCCCCTACCCCCAGACATGAACATGCCTCCAGCGGAGGGGGACGGCGGGAGTGGCAGTGAAGCTGAGATGCCATTGCCCCATCGCAGGGATGACATGGAGGGACGTGAGGCCCGCTATCAACTCATCACCCACAAATTTTAGGCACAGAGCACATGCACATGGCCTAGGCCATACATCACAATTAACATGGTACAGTAAATAAATCACACTTTCATGAAAAGAATAAATATCCAGTCATGATATGCAATTCAACATCCAGTGTATTAAAAAGGAATGAGGACTAATTAACTGGTGGGCCAACACTCCCTCCCCAACTATCCCTCCCCAACTTGTGACACAATGTCAATGTGTCAGTCCGAGACACACTCATGCCACATGTTTGTCCAGGGCCTATTTACGTGGCCGTTTGCCACCGGGCCGCCCTTGTGCTGTGTAGCAGACGGGCGCATAGACTTGTGCCTCTGGCTTCTTTGGAGTGAACTAGTGGGGGCGTGGAGCTGGTGGACGACTCACTGGCCCGTCGATCCAGGGCCGCCTGCAGGGCCATTGAGAGAGACCTGGCCATGGCCGACATGATGATGTTGCCCTTGCGGACCATGCTGGCAAGGTGTACTATGGCAGGCGTTGCATGTCCGAGGGCACATGCTCTACGACGCCCAGTGGCCTGCACACTTTAGCGCATGAGCTGGGCCTCAGAGCGGATCAGGGCTGCCTCCCCCTGCATCAGGCAGGATTCCTCCACGTGCTGCTGCACCAGGGCTGACAATCCTTCCTGCCTTTCCTCATTGCGGCACAGACAGCCGTCCATGTCCCTGACACTGGGGAAGGGCGGGCGGTGGGGGGCTATGCAGGGTGATGGGACTGAATTCCGGCCCCTCATATGGAGTGTTATCCGTGGTGTCCCCCGTGGTCTCACCAGCATCATCTGCAGCTTCTTCATCGCTGGTGTCAGGCGCATATGATGGAGGCTGTTGGGATGGGGGAAATGGCTGTCCTCCTGCTGTCGCACTTATAGGCAATTGCACCATGGCAGGGGCTGCAGGAGCTGCCTGGGTAGTAGTGGTAGCAGTTGTGGCCATGGCGGGAGCTGCCTGGGTAGTAGGGACAGCTGTTGTGGCCACTGCAGAAGCTGCCTGGGTGGTGGGGGCAGCAATGACAGCCACAGTGGGTTTTGCTGTGTCCTGGGTGGTGGTGGTGCATGGATTCGACCACCTTCCACGTCTGGGGCTCCTTGAGGTGCATGGTCGGCCTCCATCGCTGTCAGATGATGTGCCTGAGGGTGGAAGAAAGGCATGATGTTAGGGACCAATGTGGCTTCCGAATGTCCTGATACATGTTAATGTTAAAGGATATTTGTACCGCGCGCTATCACCACCGGAGTGGTCCCCTGGCGCTGTGCCGTCTCTGAAAAAGTGAAGGGGGGGTAAGTTAGTGGGAGTAAGCTGGAAAAGTGCAAGAGAGCAGTGATGTGCTGTTGGCAGCCTCAGCCCGGTGGGTCCGTTGGCTGGGCTTGGGGTGTTTTACGGTCGGTAGTCGTCGTGTGCTGTTGTGCGAGTCTATGTGTGGTTTGGTTTGTTGTTGCAGTGTAGTGAAGTTTGTGCGGATTGATGTGTTGTAGGCTTGTGGTTGTGTTTGGTTAGAGTTTGAGAGGTGTATGCAGAGGGGTGAAATTGTTAGTGGAATGGTTTAATTGGCATTGTTGTCCTTGCAATTATGTCTAGGTGTGATGCTTGCTATAATATCACTATTCCTTCTAAGTGTGGCACATGCTAACATTCATAATCCTATCTAGGTATGACGTGAGCTAAGTTAAGCATCCCATCGAAGTGTGGTGCATGCTAACATTCACATTTCTATCTAGATGCGACGCAGGCTAAAGTTAAGAATTACATCTAAGTTTGGCGCCTGCTAATATTCACAATCCTATCTAGGTGTGACGTGGACTAAGTTAAGAATTCAATCTAAGTGTGGCACATGCTAACATTCACAATCCTATCTAGATGTGACGCAGGCTAAGGTTAAGAATTCCATCTAAGTGTGGCGCATGCTAACATTCACATTCTATCTAGATGCGACGCAGACTAAAGTTAAGAATTCCATCTAAGTGTGGCACAAGCTGACATTCACAATCCTATCTAGGTGTGACGTGGGCTAAGTTAAGAATTCCATCTAAGTGTGGCGCATGCTGACATTCACAATCCTATCTAGATGTGACGCAGGCTAAAGTTAAGAATTCCATCAAAGGGCCTCATTACGACCCAGGCGTTAAACCATGGCGCTATTAGCGCCATGGTTGACGCCGGAATCCGCCATGGTGAATGGCAGAATTACCGCCCCATTCCAAGGTTGGCGGGGCGGTAATTCCCCATTCACCATTGGCCCTTCCCCATTCCCATTTTTGCTCCATAGGGCTCAATGGGAATGGGGAAGGCGGTAATTACGGTACCGCAAATTGCGGTACCGTAATTACCTCCAAGGTCCCTTTGCGGGTCCCTTCCTTAACGGCTGGTAAAACCAGCCGTTCTGGTAGGGACCCGCAAAGGGACCTCGTAATTGGGCGGTAAGGGATTACTGGCACCAGTGCCCTTACGGGTACCGGTAATCCCTTACCGCCCGGGTCGTAATGAGGCCCTAAGTGTGGCACATGCTAACATGCTACATGCAATATGGTGATCATGTGTTGTGCTGTTGAGGGGACATGCCGTGGTACATGGCATGATGCACTCATGCATGTGTTGTGTGGCCTCAGCTGCAACGTCTGGGATGTTGGCACATGCAACACAGCTCTACTGGGGTGGTGAGTATTTGCTGGGGATGTTGGCATGCAGGTCTGTCCGGGAGTGGGGTGTTGGGATGTGTAGGGGGGAGTGTCAGGGGCGGGGCATTCGCCATTCAATGGGAGGGTGGCCATGTGTGGGTGAAGGTGAGTGCTGACATTGTGTTGTGGTGGCAGTTGTGTTATGGCAGGCACACATGCAGTACGTGGTGACAGGGTGCCTTGTGTGTGTGTGTCTGGGGGGGGCATGCATTATCACTTGGCAGTACAGTGTGCCTGTGCAGTGTTCATCGTGGATTTCAGGCACAGATCATTATCAAGGGGTCTGGGTGTATGCCCGCAACAGTGCCGTTTGTGTTTATCTTTGTGTGTGTGTGTGCCTGCAGGGTGTGGGTGTGACACAGCGTGCAGGTGACACAGTGAGGTGGCCTGTCATGTGGTTGGGAATGTGTCCAGCATGGGGGACTGGGCATGGGACTTGGCTGCCACCATTTGGACTTGTTGGGGGGGGGAGGCAGGGCTACTGCTCGGTGTGATTTGGGGGATGGGGACTGTGCAATTGCCATGTCAGTGCTGTAGCGCTACGGTGGAGAGGGGAAGGTGGCCGGTTACTGTTGGGGTGACGCGTCCATTGTGTTGGCCCATGTTTCCCAGCAAAGATGGCGGGGTTGGTGGTGTGCACTGGTTAGGGCCGCAATGCACTTGGCGATGTGTGTATGGCAGGTGTGCGTACCCACTTGGCGTGGCATGGTCCATCAGGCCACCTTTGGGGCGGCCATGGCAATGGGTGGCTGCTCACTGCACCTGGCTGTGGCACGCCAATGGGTGGTGATACTTCCGAATGGGCTAGGGGTAGTGTTATGCATTGCCATGGTACGCTGTACAGGGCTGCTGCACCGGGTTTGGATGTGCTGATGGTTGCAGACGGTGGCAGTGCTTACGTGCAGCCATGGGCATTGTTTCATGTGTGCCTCCACGGATGGCTGGACTGCGGTTTCACAGCGACTGACCTCACAGGCCACAGGAGCTGGTGCTGTCCCTGGACCAATGTGGTTGCAGACACTGGGAATGTGGTGCGCGTTGGGAATGCATTCCACAGTGGCAAGGGGGGCGCTGCCTGGCAGTCAGGTGTGTTGTTGATATTGGGGCTTCATGTACTCACCGCCCTCAATGGGTGTCCTGACTATGGCCTCCGCAGCATCCACTCCTTTGATTCCCTCCATAGGCAGCACACTGCTGCACTTCTCTTCCCAGGGCAGGAGCCCGATTGGGGAGGAGTGTTAGGCAGAATTGCATGCAGTACCCTCTGGGACCACCACATACAATTAGGACTACAGGTGAATGCAAAAACAACCTTTGGTATAAGTCTGTACTACACAGTTTTGTGGTAGTGAGCTGAGCAGCCAGGCTTATCTCAAGAGGGAATATGAGCAGTACAAGAGGTTACACAGAGGTCTTACAATCACAGTGGTTCAAGTAGACACTTACACTCAAGGTTTCTTGGTAAAACACTTATTAATTTATTACACAATAATTTAGAAAACATTCACTAGAAGGAAGCAACTTAATATTATACACAAACACACTTCAATATCAAACCAATAGGTTTTTGAACAAATTAGGCTCCTCTGAAATAGAAGCAAAATGGCATTTCAGTTACTTTCAATGGGAGTAAAAAGGCACAAGTTAGCAGAATAGATCACAAATACTTTATTAGGCAGTGCAAATAGTTTTAGTTCACTAGAGGACTTGATTCAGTTCAATAGGCCTAGGCCAAATTCAATGGATTAGTGTCTTGGATAGGAAAGAGCAGTTCTTGAAATAAACGGTAAAGTCTTTGCCAAAGTTCTCAGTAGTAGTTTGTACGAAAAAGAATCATATGTTGGGTCACAAGCTGATTAGGCCTCTAAATTGGGAAAGTTCCACGAAATTTCAGTGCGAGAGAGGCGTTCTCTCAATCGGGTTGCCACTGTACCTTAATATGACGCAAAAGATGCAGCTCAAGACGTTGGTTCCTGACAGTTCCTGCAGATCTCACTGTTCCTGAGCCTCAGTCTTGGGGACAAGAGGGAGGACGTTGGGGGACTCCTGCACTGCACGGTATCGTAGGAAAACGCTGACAAAATTGAGTCAATTCAGTTCCAAAAGCTGTAATTCAAGCACACAAGCTGGTGTTCTCCAGCATGGGTTCTGGCATGGATTCACATGCTCATGAATATTCCCCGTCGTCAGGCTGGGAATCCTCGGTAAAGAAAAAATCAGTATCAGTTTCGTTTCTGATCTGTCTTTCGTAGTAGTAACCAATCACTGATCTCTGCGTCATACTGACCACAGCCAATGACTGCCCTCTACCTAAGCCCCGCCTCTGGCAGCCATCTTCAGATTTTTACCGCACGTTCAAGTGTTGGGATCCTCGTGCTATTGCTCTCGAGCGTTAGTGCTATTTTTTCACGTTTTTTCTCAAAAAACTTCTATTTTTCGGTCAAAAGAGCCTCAAGCTCCACCGTTTCTTCATCCGATCAACGGGGACCCGTGTCGGATTCGTCTACGCCCCTCAAGGGTGAAGATTTCGTCGAGCCACGCTTTTGGAGGACTCCAGAAGTTTCTCAGGCCCATCTCAGACATTGCCCAGGAGAAGGGAAGCTCGACGCCCGGAAAGCTGTTCAGGGTCTGCCCTGGATGCCAGCTTCAGAATGTCTTTAAGGAGGACGAACACTCCCTTTGTCTTTACTGCCTACATGAGGACAAGACGCACGTGGAGAAGGACTGTGCGTTTTGCGGCAATATGTCGGAGCGGACCATGAAGGACCGCCATCAACGTCTCGCCAACTGGCTGGAAGGGAAGAGCCCGTCAGGCGAGAAGAAGAAGTCCGAGCGGTCTTCTAAGACCTTTGAGGACGCCCCGGCGACGGGGGTCCAACACAAGGCCAAGCACCGCGAGTCCGCTGGCACCGGGAGCGCCGAACGGTCGGGCTCTACGGGCGCCAGGCAGGGCGCATCCTCCCCGGCACCATCAACCACGAGCCAACGCTCTGGTTCGGGTAAGAGGAAGGCCGAGCACCCGGCGAAGCTCCTGGAGAGACCCCGGTCGAGCTCGAAGGCCCCATCGGAGGGGGAGCGAGGCAGTGAACCTCCCACCAAGGAGAAGGCGGTGAGCGCACCTAAGGTGGTGAAAGCCTTAATCCATCCGACCAAGGCCTCTATCTAGACAGTCGTGGCGGCCCTGGCTCAGCCTGTGGAGGCTACACCAGTGGTGGCGACCTCGGGGCTCAGAGTCTCCCTGCCACCGCGGAGGGAGTCCTCTTTTATGCCCATCGACAGGACCCCCGTGAAACCTCCGACGGAGAAGAAAAAGGCGGGGCAGGAGGTCGTCGTGGATTCGGCCTCAACCTCTGAGGAAGAGCTGATCGAAGTCTTAAGCCACGGCGTTGGCGTGGAAGAAGACCAGCCCGTCGGGAGGGACCCCGACGTAGGAGACGACGATAACGTCGAGGGTGCCGACGGGGCCCCTGACCGCCCGTCGGACTCCCCTCAACCAGTGCCGCAAGACAACTCGGCGGCCATTTTGTTGGCTATACAGTCCTTATGCTCAGAGATAAGGACGAGACTGCCGTTACCACCAGCGGAGGAACCGCTCCCGACGCGGGACCCGGAGCCAGGCCCTTCTGGGAGCCCTCCCCCTAAGAGAAGAAGGATTCATCCTCCACCTCCTTTTCAGCCATCGCGCCCTGTTCAGCCCTCCTCCCCGTCCACGACTCGTGGGGATGATACGGGGACTGACACGGCCGCGACGGGTACGGACGACGAGGTTTACGACGAGGATCTGCCGTCGTCACCTCCCACCCGGGCTTCCCCGCCCGACGAGATTGGATCGTTTCACTCCATGATCGCCAGGGCATCCAAGCTTTTCCAGCTCTGCCCGGAAGAGAAGAAGAAGGAAGGTTTCCTTTATCAACGGCGCGGGGCCAAGAGGAAGACGGTTCTCTCTGTACCTCTACTGGCCGATATTTGGGATGAGGGCCTCGCCCTCCTCAAGAACCCATCCACGACGCCGGCTAGAAGGGATCGGTACGAGAAGAAGTACCGGGTCCCGGACGCGGCCCCCTTGTGCCTTCGGGCACAGCCGACCCCGGACTCGGTCGTCTCCGCGGCGGCCAGGAAGAAAGCGGGGTAGGTGCGGCCTCTACGTCGACCTCCCCGCCGGACGGCGAGGGAAAGAAATTAGATACGATGGGACGCAGAGTCATCTCGTCTGCAGCGACGACGATTAAGGCGGCCAACGCCTTGTCTATCGTAGCCCGCTACGACAGGGAGTTGTGGTACAAACTGGCCCCCCTGCTGGACTTCCTACCGGACGACAAGAGGGCGGAAGCCCTAGAGATCTTGCAGGAAGGAGAGGTGGCGTCGGACCACGCCATTACGATTGCGACGGACATCGCTGACACTGGATTTCGCCAGTTGGGAAACGGCGTGTGCCTTAGGCGGCGTGGATGGCTCAAGGCTACTGACTTCCGTCAGGACGTGCAGACCAGAGTCTTGGACATGCCGTTTGACGGAAACAACCTGTTTGGGAAAACAGTGGACGATTCCCTTCAAGCCATCAAGGCTGACACGGAGACGGCCCGGGCTCTTGGGGTTCTCCAGCAACGGCGGCCGCCCTTTCGGAGCGGCGGAGGCAAACGGGGTGCCTCCAAAGGTTCCGGCGGCAGATTTTCCACCTACCGTCAAGCGGCCCGTTCGTCGTCGCAGGAAGCTTACAGGGGACGTGGCAAGTCAGGCGGACCCCGCTGTCGTCGCCAAGGAGGACAAGGCGGCAAAGCCTCGTCGAAGCAGGACTGAACCGGCCGTGGGGTCGGGACCCCACCGAAGCACCCCGGTGGGAGGCCGGCTGGCGAGCTTCGTCAGCGTGTGGGAGTCCATCTCCACCGACCGTTGGGTGCTGGACGCCCTAGCTCAGGGTCACGCGCTCGAGTTTCTAAAGAGCTGCCCGCGCGTCCCCCCTGTGGCCAGGAAAGAACATCACGTCCCTCAACTTCTCTTGGAGGTAAAGGCGATGCTCAAGAAGGGCGCCTTCGAGCTCGTCCCAAAGAGGCTTCGGGGCTCCGGAGTTTACTCAAGATACTTCCTCGTGAAGAAGAAGACGGGAGGATGGCGTCCCATCCTGGACCTACGACGACTGAACAAATTCATCAAGGCACAGAAGTTCCGGATGGTCACCCTCCAACACGTCCTGGGTCAGCTGGAGGAGGGCGATTTCCTGTCGTCGTTGGATTTGGAGGATGCCTACTTCCATATTCCCATCCTAAAGGGACACCGAAAGTTTCTCAGGTTCGTGGTCCAAGGGCGTCACTACCAGTTCAGAGCCCTTCCCTTCGGACTGAGGTCGGCACCCAGGGTGTTCACCAAGTGCCTCGCACCGGTGGCGGCGCAGCTGCGCCGAGAGGGGATCCCCGTCTACCCCTACCTGGACGACTGGCTCATCCGAGCGAAGACGAAGGAGCTCGCCGTGGAGCACATGGCAAGGACCGTCCAACTTCTCACGGACCTGTGATTCTCCATAAACTACGCCAAGTCCCACCTGGTGCCCGCGCAAGACGCACTGTTTCTGGGAGCGAAGCTCGACACAGTGTCGCTTCTGGCCTCTCCGTCAGAGGAAAGGACGAGGGCCATCTTGGGCAAGGTGCAGCGGATGCTGGTTGCGGACGCGGCCAGAGTGAGGTCCATCAAGTCCCTCCTCGGAATGATGTCTTCTTGCATTTACCTCATCCGCCTGTGCAGGCTCCGGATGCGCCCGTTGCAGGAGTTCCTGGACGCGCGCTGGATCCAGACGACGGGCAGCTTCGAGGAGAGGATCACACTCGACGAGAGTTTCCGACGAGCGATCCGGTGGTGGGGCACCCGCGCGCATCTGACGGCGGGCATGGACTTCCAGACCCCCGGCCACCAGGAGACGGTGACCACGGATGCCTCCCTGGAAGGGTGGGGAGCGCACACCGAAAATCTGCACGCGAGAGGCCTTTGGCTCCCGACGGAGAAGTCCCTCCATATCAACATCCTGGAGCTCCGTGCAGTGTTTTGGGCCCTCAGGTCCTTTCTTCCGTCCCTCAAGGCAAAGGTGGTGAGGATCTTCACCGACAACACTACCACCATGTTCTACATCAGGAAACAGGGCGGAACCAGGTCCCCAGCCCTGTCCATGGAGGCGCAGGATCTGTGGCATTGGGTTGTCGCCCAAGGGATGTTTCTGGTGCCGTTTCATCTGGCAGGGATAAAAAACACCATCGCCGACTCACTCAGCAGGGAGCTGCGCTCGTGCCACGAGTGGGAACTACGACAGGATCTAGTGGACCGCCTCTTCCGACGGTGGGGCACACCCCAGATCGATCTGTTCGCGACGGCGACGAACTCCAAGTGCCGGAGGTTCACCAGCAGGTTTCCCCACCCGAGGAGCATGGGCGATGCTTTCTCGTTCCCCTGGGAGGGCCTGTTTCTATACGCGTTCCCTCCATTGCCATTGCTGATCCGGCTCATCAACCAGCTCAAGAGGTCACGGTGCAGGATGATCCTCGTCGCACCTGCGTGGCCGAGGCAGATATGGTTCCCGGACCTTCTGGACTTGTCAGCGTCCCCGTCAATCAAGCTGCCAGTGGACGCGGATCTTCTCTCCAGGGAAGGAGGCGCCATCCTCCATCACGACCCGAAGTCGCTGAGCTTGCAGGCCTGGCTCCTGCAGCGTTAGAGTTTGGAGGATATGACATACCGGCTGACTGCAGACAGGTTCTTGCAAAGGCCAGGGCGTCCTCAACTCTTAAATGCTACGGACACAAATGGAAGAGGTTCTCTGTCTGGTGCCACGCACAGAAGATTAACCCTCTGCGGATTACGGCTCCCCAAGTACTGCCGTACCTACTGACGCTGGCCAAAGCTGGACTGGCGCACGCGTCCATCAAGATTCATCTTGCTGCGATCTCCCGATACACCAGAACCACGGAGCGGACGTCTTTGTGGTCTCATCGTCTGATGAAAGAGTTCATGAAGGGACTGTTCAGATCATTCCTGCCGGTGAAGGCTCCGGCCCCGGCGTGGGAGCTCAACGTGGTGCTGACCAAGCTCATGGGACCTCCGTTCGAGCCTCTGCACTCGGCTCCGTTGAAGTTCTTGTCGTGGAAAACAGCGTTTCTTGTGGCCATCACCTCCGCACGACGGGTGGGAGAGATCCAGGCCCTTTCCTGCAAGGCCCCGTACTTGACTTTTCACGACACGATGGTAGTGCTCAGGACGCACCCCTCCTTCATGCCCAAGGTGCCGTCGGACTTCCACCTCAACGAACCCTTGGTGTTGCCTGTTTTCTTCCCGTCGCCTTCGTCGCCGGCTGAAAGGACTTTGCACTCGCTGGATGTGACTAGAGCGCTGAAGTTCTACGTGGACCGCACGAAGTGTTTTCGGAAGACGTCACAACTCTTTGTGAACTTTGGACCTGTCAATCAGGGGAAGGCTCTCTCGAAGGCTTCCATTTCCAGATGGCTCTCCGGCTGTATCATGTACTGTCATCGGTTGGCAAACCGACCGCTGCCTGGCCGTCCTAGAGCCCATTCCACCAGAGCGATCGCAGCTACCACGGCGTTCCTATCTGGTGTGCCCTTGCTGGACATCTGCAGGGCTGCTACGTGGAGGTCGACGCACACCTTCACGAAATTCTACTGCGTCGATCGGGATTCCAGGGAGGAGTCCAGGGTCGGCCAAGTAGTGCTGCGCAACCTGTTCGCCTAAGGTGAGCCTGGTGAGGAGGTAAGAATTGCTTAATGTTGAGTTTGATGTAATGCTTAATGTTGAGCCTTTGCCACCTCCCGTGGTTGTGCATGTGTGTACTGCTATGTATTCTTTATTCATGAGCATGTGAATCCATGCCAGACCCCATACTGGAGAAGGAACAAGTTACTTACCTGTAACTGTTGTTCTCCAGCATGGGTCTGGCATGGATTCACATGCGAACCCTCCCGCCTACCCCTCTGCGGCTCTTCACTTGGTCATACTGCCACTTCACGTGCTACCAAATCTGAAGATGGCTGCCAGAGGCGGGGCTTAGGTAGAGGGCAGTCATTGGCTGTGGTCAGTATGACGCAGAGATCAGTGATTGGTTACTACTACGAAAGACAGATCAGAAACGAAACTGATACTGATTTTTTCTTTACCGAGGATTCCCAGCCTGACGACGGGGAATATTCATGAGCATGTGAATCCATGCCAGACCCATGCTGGAGAACAACAGTTACAGGTAAATAACTTGTTCCTCCTTCCCCCTGATTAATCCTAACCAGCTTCGAGAATGTTATCCAGGTGGCTTACGAGTTGATTGGTCCCACCAACTCAAAGGAAGAAGTCGTCCTTGAAGGGGCTTCTCTGTCCAGATGAACTTGGCAATTCGGACCTGCAGCAGGGCTTCACCGGGCAAACCAACGGTCCAGGAGTTGCAGCAGCCATCCTCTTCCACCTCGTCTTCGGTTCTTTCCTTCCAGTGGTCGACTCTGCTTTCCAGTCCAAGAGACTCGCCTTTTAAACAGTTTTCTCCCAATCATTCCAGCCTAGCTGCCACTCACCCAGCATGGTGGCTGTCCTTGCCGGACAGTCAGCCAGCCAATCACGCCAGAGTGCATTTGGGTCTGCTAGGAGACTAAGCACAGGGAGTTTCGGGCACCTCCCTCACTTCATCCCCACCCCAGATACTCAGACGCCAGAGGTTGTCCTCAGTCCTGAAGCCTGCCAAAGGCATAGAAACAAATGGACCAAACCTAGTTTGGCGTGCAGAGCAAACACTAGAAGGACCTTTCCAAAAAGAAATGGCAAAAAAAGAAGACCGGGGCCTGTTTAAACAAAGGGGCTTAAGGCGCCAACCTAAAAAACATGGCTCCCGCGATTTTTAACTAGCGGTGTTCGCGGTCGCGAAAAATCATGGGAATTCGTTGTTAAACCAATGCCACCAGCCATTTCGATAGAAAAGGGTAGCATGTGACTGCTACATGAGTTTCTAGACACAGGGGGTACTAGGTAACACCTCCAGCACTCTATAGTAACAAACATGAAAAGATGATGCCTATGCAGCTATCTTAAAACTCCATAATCAAAGAAATTAAACACAGAAAACAAACAGAATTAAAAAGTACAGAGTGCCAAAGTTCAGCAAAAGAGCTGGGGGTCTCTAAGGTAGAGAGGAATTGGCACATTTTGAGAACCCTCCCTAACACTCTTCCCCCCAGACTAAGGGACAGGAGGATCTAGTCCCCACCAGGATGGATCTCCTGTTGCAAGTCGGTTAAATGGCCTGCTGAGTACACCAGCAACCTTTTGTAACCCTTGCTATGACACTTTTTATCAGGTGTTTTCATTTGCAAGATATATGACCTACAAACCTTGTTTGGCACATCTTTCTTATTTAAGGTATAGGGGACCTGATCCAACAGTCTCACAAGAGCAGGTTGGATCTCCGGTATCTTGGTTGGAGGGGCTGTGGTCAAGCAAGGTACATGCTTCCACTTACTCCGAGATCTGGTTTTACCTGGCTTAGAAGTTTCTCTCCTAACACTAGGATTTACATTG
Organism: Ambystoma mexicanum; assembly: GCF_040938575.1. Classification (NCBI taxonomy): domain Eukaryota; kingdom Metazoa; phylum Chordata; class Amphibia; order Caudata; family Ambystomatidae; genus Ambystoma; species Ambystoma mexicanum. The sequence goes on along the minus strand of NC_090921.1, from coordinate 1,339,601,525 downwards.
GAGTCTTCAGTAGAAGATCCTACAGTCTTAAGGTGTTTAGCCTTAGACCTATTGTTCCTGGTTTTCCACCAGCTTTGAGAATTACCAGTTCTCACATGCCTAGAGAGGGGTCCAATTTGTCTATCCATCTCTTCCTCAGAAGCAGGGGGGGTCAAAGACTTTACAACTGGATGGGCAATGATGGAGCTTGGTTGGGGCTCCCATTTCCCTACTATTCTAGGCTCAGATTTGCCCTCGTTAGAGGTCACCTTACTAACACAAGGGCTTTTAGTGGGGGTCTCTGTAGAGGTTCCCACAGGCTCAGAGTGGTCTCTTAAGGTTGCCTCTCGTGCTTCGGTTCTGTTTCTTCTCACTGGGAGGCCTGGGGGTACTGGACACTACTCCTAGAGCTTTTAAGTCATCCCCCAACAGGACTCTCACAGGCACCTCATTGTGAAAACTGACACGAATCCTCACTGTCATATTGTTACACTGAATGAGAGCTGGTAGAATTGGAACCAATTGGACAGGGCCTCCAGCAAATCTAGTGGGACCTTTGGGTGCCTTAGCAACATCCTCAAGCTTGAAAAAGCTTTCATCCACAACTGTTCTTATGGCCCCAGTGTCTCTCATGGCAGGGGTGTCCTGGCCATTTACAAGAACACTGTCCATATAATACCCTTTGGAATTCTCTGAAATGGACTTGTACACATCCATATTCTGTTTCTTACCCAGACCCATGGACTAAGGATACAGTGGCGTGAAAACCCAAGGGTTCTTCAGCCAATAAGTGAAATTGGGTCAACCATATGTACTTCTTCCTCTGGGGAGAAGGCTAAGGAGGCAGTGCTGACCCCTGCAGGTTTACCCTGACATCTGGGATCTCCTTTCAAGTGGTCTACAGACCCACAGACATAGCATTTACCAAATGCTCTCTGGAATGGTGGTTTCTGTTGACCTCCCTTTGGTTGGGCACAGAGGATTCACTAGACCTACCAGGTTTCCCAGTGGATCTACCCGTATGTGGTTTTGGTGCCTCTTCTGGTTGGTTGGAATTAGAGCTATCTTTATTCTCACCTTGGTGCTGCTTCCGCTCATCCTTTTTGAGTGGCCCCAGAATCTTTGAGTGGCCCTTTTGGCCACCCATGAGTCAGCTGCTCTTGCTAACTTTGTGGGATCAAGCTCCTTAGAGTCAGCCAAATGCTGCCTCAGCTCAGGATAGCAGGCATCAAAAATAGTTTCCAATAAAAACAGTTCTGATGTTTGTTAATCTGCTTAGAATCACATGGTCCGACATCCAACGGTAACCGCAGAGTATTGCATCTTGTCTACCAGGTTGTTGTTGTTGTAATATACCAGGTTCCATCGAGACGCATCGCAAGAAGGCGTCCAGTGACGATAGGGTTCCAGTTACGGCGAAGAAGGCAGTCGCAGAAGATAAGGCCCCGGCACCACCAAAAAAGGCAGCCGCTGAGGACAAGGCCCCGGCACCAGCGAAGAGGACCCCCTCGCAATCTCAGGCTGAAGCTACGCGCCTCCCGTCCGCGGAGGACGTCGCCGACAGCTTAGCTAGGATTGTTGCCGCTGATTCTCAGAAGCAGCAACCCGGGTATGCGCCGAGATCCACGGAAAGGCCCAAGGACCCGCTGAGGTCCAAGCATGGCCTAATGGGGGAGGAGTTCTCTAAGGGCAAAGAAGGGATATTCTTGACGATGAGACAAACATCTCGACGCTTTTCGACGGATGAACACGATCAGGACGTTTTTCCACCTCTAGACCATTCCAGGTCCTCGGTTTGGACTAGAGAAAAGTTTGAGAACTGTATGGAAAGGCTGGACAGGTTTGTTTCCCGTTCAGAACAACCTACACCAAGGAGGCCAAGGGATGAGAGCCCTGTGGACCCCAAAGCTAAATTTACAAGACTTTTTGACCCCTCTTTAGAAGAGGATGTATACAATTACGACCTACTTGAGGATGACATTCCTGCTGACTCTCAGGATGAGGAATTCATCAACCCTGAGGACATGCATGATCCCATAGAGGGCTGAGAAGAGAACCCAGATGTGGGTGACCCTCAACCATGGCAGTCCACGGATCATCAAGACCGTGATGCCCTGTCTCTGGACTCTCTCCAGTCCACTCCCACTAGACAACAACCCTCGCCAGTGGTTGACCAATTGACTTTTAACATAATATTGCGTAAAGCAGCTGATCACTTTAAAATTGCTACAGATGAAGCGGTCCCCGAAGCTGACTTCGTGGAGGACATCCTTAAGGAGAAACCACCGGGCAGCCAGGCTATTCCTCTCCTCAATTCAATCAAAAAACATCTGGCGTACTCCTTATCAACACCTACTCTCACAAGAGGTGTCAACCCACGAATAGAAAAACTCTTTCGCCCTTCTCCATCAGACCCTCTATATATCAGAGGTCATTCCACCCCAGACTCCCTGGTGGTGACTACTACACGAAAGCGGGCAGGGGTCCTTTGTCAACAGGCGAGGCACCCCCTGATAAGGAAGGTAAATGACTTAACACCCTTGGGAAAAGGATCACAGTCGCAGCAGCGTTCTCAAGGTGCATTGCCAACAATACCTTGTTGGCCAGCTACACCGATGCCCAGTGGGCCTTACTACAGGAAGGCATACAGGAGGTTCCCGAACCCCTACATACTCGTCTCCTCACCACTGTCACTGAAGGCAGACAGGTGAACCAAAGCATTCTTAAGAATACTTTGGATTCTGCAGAAACGGCTGGTCGATCCCTTGCTCAGGGCACACTCCTGAAGAGACATGCATGGATACGGAACTCTGGATTGAAGCTAGAAACGCAAGCGTCATTGATAAACAAACCCGTGCAATAATCCAATCTGTTTGGGAAGGCGGTTGATGAGGCCCTCGAGACCACAAAAAAGGAGCATGACACCTTAAAAACACTGGACCAGATTACACAAAGACCCTCTACAAGAAGAGGATCTGGGTCCAAACGGCTTTTTCGTGGCCAACGCTTCCCTCAACAACAATACTCATCAGGAAACAATTGGAATTCTACACAGGTAAATAACGGATACACCACCTCATATCCCCAAAGGGGTCAGCGCCGGCGCAAAGGAAGAGGCCGGAACTCTACCCCCAGAGGCTCCCCGGCCTCAGGTTCGAAATTACCCAACGATTCGGGTCCCCTCCCATGCCTCCCCGGTCGGGGGCTGGCTAACATTGTTTCTTCAGGCATGGGAGGGAATAACTACAGACCAGTGGGTGCTAAAGACTGTGGCCCACGGGTACTGTATAGAGTTCAACCGGTTCCCAACATTCAGACCTCCACGAGCAAGACGACTGACACCAGACCATCTTCGCATTCTTCTGCAGGAAGTCGAGACACTACAGGAGAAAGGAGCCATAGAAATCGTACCTCTGTCACAGGTAAAAGAAGGTATTTATTCAGTGTACTTCCTTGTACCCAAAAAGGATCTAACCATGCGCCCTATTTTAGATCTGCGCCCAGCGAACAAATTTGTAAAGCCACAAAAGTTCTGCATGGTCACACTGCAGGAACTAATTCCACTGCTATCACATGGAGATTACATGGCAACACTGGACATGAAAGATGCATACTTTCATATTTCAATGTTGCCAGCGCACAGAAAATACCTCAGATTTATGATACAAGACAAGCATTATCAGTTCAAAGTACTACCCTTCGGCATAGCATCTGCACCAAGGGTATTTACAAAAGTACTAGCGGTGACAGCGGCACATCTGCGCAGGCAATCTACCCCGGTCTATCCTTACCTCGACGACTGGCTCATAAAAGGGGACTCTTACGAAACATGTCTGTCAAATACCCAAAAGACGATGGATCTTTTATTCAGTCTGGGATTCTCTATCAACGAGAAAAATCCAGCCTAGACCCCAGTCAGGTCAAACAGTTCCTAGGGGCTCTAATTCGAACAAAGAACGGCCTCGTCTTCCCCTCCAACGAGAGGGTCCAAAACATGTTTCAGATCCCTCAGTATGTAGCCAGTCGAGAGGTGACTGTACGCAAGGCTATGCGACTGCTAGGAATGATGGCGTCATGCATCTACTTGGTTCCTCACGTGCGCATGCGCCCAATGCAAGAGTGGCTCAACAGCCAGTGGTGTCAGGCCAGCGGACAGTGGGACGATCTAGTGGTTGTCTTGGCGGCCCTCGTTCTCTCGCTGCAGTGGTGGTCAAGGGACAAACTCTTGAAAGGGAAATCCTTTACCACCCCCGCAGTGGAAGCCACTCTAACTACAGGCGCGCCTCTTACAGGGTGGAGAGCTCACCTGCTTCAACAAATAGCGCACAGATTTTTTTTGTCAGACATAGCATCCGACCACATAAACCTGTTGGAACTGTTGGCAGTGTTCAAAGCACTGAAGGTTTTCCAGACACAACTGCAAGGGAAGACGATCCTCATCCTCAGACAGCACCACGGCCATGTACTATCTGAACAAACAAGGGGGCACTCATTCTCCAGGGCTGTCCAAACTGTCCCAGAACATTTGGAAGTGTGCTCTCAAATGCAACATGTTCCTGTTATCACAACATGTTCACTCAATCTTCTGGCAGACGTACTCAGAAGCGACTTTCCATTGCCCAGGGAGTACGAATGGCGATTACACGGAGACATCGTCTCCAACGTTTTCGCAGAATGGGACTTCCCAGACAACTCTCATCTCAGAACAGGTTATTATGCCATGTTCTTTCTGGAGAGGAGCGCCCGCTACCTTTGAAAGGTTCTGCGCACTCACCCTAGATTTGCGCCTAAATTCATTTCCAAGTTCCATGTGAACCAGTCAATAGAACTACCAATGTTTTTTCAGAATCCTTCAAGCCTGGGAGAAAGAACCCTGCACACACTGGATGTACGCAGAGCTGTCATGTTCTACATGGAAAGAACTCGACCACTTAGAAAGACTAATCAGTTTTCCGTTTCGGTGGCAGCAGGAAGAGAAGGAGACGCAGTCTCGAAATCCACCATCCTTCCACCCATCACTTTTGTGGTCACGGATTGTTAAATTCATCACACTCCGCTACACTCTTGCTAAGGGAGAGCTGCCCTTCAAGCCTAGAGCACATTCCACTCGAGGCACTGGGGCGTCTATAGCATTCATTGCAAATGTTCCCCTTGAATCTATTTGCAAAGCGGCAACCTGGAGTTCTGTACACACCTTTACAAAACACTATTGCCTAGACACTCATTCTAGGTCTGATTCTCAGGTGGGACAGGCAGGACTAATACATCTTTTCACTACTGTTCCTTCTCACAAGCCACCTCCAACTCCGGGTACTGCTCGCTAGTCTATGCACAGCATGTGATTCTAAGCAGATTAACAAACATCAGAAGACATGCATTACTTACCGTAAAAGCATTTCTGAGGGTTGCATCTGCTTAGATTCACGTGCGCCCACCCTTCCTCCCCGCTCGGATGGAAGGAACATAGAGGTCTTACTACTTTCTCTCTTTTCTGTACTCACTCACGATAGTCATAAGGCTCCCTCATGGCAGAAAAAATACAATCGGAGGGACCTCGACGCGTGAGGGATCTTGGGTACACTACACGTCACGTAGGGATAGTGTTACAGGCACGCCCATGTCGACGTCCCCTTTGATTCTCGAAAGACAAGATGCAATACTCTGCGGTTACCACTGGATGTCGGACCATATGCACAGCATGTGAATCTAAGCAGATACAACCATCAGAAATGCTTTTACGGTAAGTAATGCATGTCATTTCTCATTCATTCAAAAGTGTTAACTCTGTAACCCTTTACCCAACCATCTAAGTTCTTCAAACATTCACACACCGAGGTAGCCCAAGGGGTACCATCAGTCTTTTTGAGGGTCCTAAACCTCTTAAGGTACTGGGAAGGAATTTTCCCAAATCTAGCTATTAAAGCTAGCTTTCCATTTTCATACTCCAATCTTTCACGTTCCCCCACCTCCATTACAGCATCAGTTGAAACCTGGGGGAGCCTAGACAAAAGCCAAGGAATCAACTGATTCCCTGTGAAACCCTGAATCCCATAGTTCTACTCAAAATCAGCCAGCCAATCCAAAATATCAAGTCTCACCTCATACATACTCACAGCTTCTTAAGGCATGCAAGGTCTCTTAGGACTGAAAGACCTAGAAGACTCTGGGATAGAACCATTTTCAATAGACAATTTCTTCATTTCAAGAGCATGATGCATTTCCATTTCTCTGAGTTTAATTTCTTGATGTTTATTTTCAGTTTGCATTTGGTGCCTTTTGAACTCTAACTCAAGTCTCATTTTTTCAAGAGCGACAAATTCTGGACTCAGTACTGGACCTGGTAGGGTCCCTTTGGCTATAGCTTGAGGGCCTAAAGCAGGTAGAGGTGCAGTGGTGCTCACATCCTGAGACTCCTCTGACTCTTCTAGCTCATCAATAACATTAGAGTTAGACTCTGAATCATTATCATCCTCATCAACACTATCCACATTTGCTGAGCGGGTAGGGGTTATAGCTCTACCTCCCAGTCTTCGATGATTCAACAATTTCTCAATCAATTCGTTTTTCTTGCCTTTAACAGAGAGAGACCTGACTTTACACATATCTTTCAGTTGATCTACTGTTAGAATGATCAGGGCTTCCTGTTTGAAGTTATCCATTTTTGGCATTATAAAACCATTGCTTTTCTAGTGGTGCTTAGCCTTGTGAAGGTTATTTGAACAAAAGTAAGAGCAGCACTCTCAATGTAACAACTATACTTTATCCTCACCACTTGCCACCAGTGTTAGGCAGAATTGCATGCAGTACCCTCTGGGACCACCACATACAATTAGGACTACAGGTGTAAGCAAAACCAACCTTTGGTATAAGTCTGTACTACACAGTTTTGTGGTAGCAAGGTGAGCAGCCAGGCTTATCTCAAGAGGGAATGTAAGCAGTACAAGAGCTTACACAGAGGTCTTACAATCACAGTGGTTCAAGTAGACACTTACACTCAAGGTTTCTTGGTAAAACACTTATTAATTTATTACACAATCATTTAATTTATTACACAATCATTTAGAAAACATTCACTACATGGAGGCAACTTAATATTATACACAAACACACTTCAATATCAAACCAATAAGTTTTTGAAAAAATAAGGCTCCCCTGAAATAGGAGCAAAATGGCATTTCAGTTACTTTCAATGGCAGTAAAAAAGCACAAGTTAGCAGGATAGATCACAAATACTTTCTTAGGCAGTGCAAATAGTCTTAGTTCACTAGAGGACTCAATTCAGTTCAATAGGCCTAGGCCAAAGTCAATGGACTAGTGTCTTGGATAGGAAAGAGCAGTTCTTGAAGTAAACGGTAAAGTCTTTGTCAAAGTTATCAGAAGCAGTTTGTACGAAAAAGAATCATATGTTGGGTCACAAGCTGATTAGGCCTGTACATTGGGAAAGTTCCATGAACTTTCACCGTAAGAGAGGCGTTCTCTCAATCGGGTTGGCACTGTACCTTAATATGAAGCAAAAGATTCAGCTGAAGACGTTGGTTTCTGGCAGTTCCTGCAGATCTCACTGTTCCTGAGCCTCAGTCGTGGGGACAAGAGGGAGGACATCGGGGGACTCCAGCACTGCACGGTATCATCGGAAAACGCGGACAAAATGGAGTCACTTCAGTTCCAGTAGCTGTAATTCAAGCACACAAGCTGGTGTCCTTCCCCCTGGTTAATCCTAACCAGCTCCGAGAATGGTATCTAGGTGGTTTACGAGTTGATTGTTCCCACCAACTCAAAGGAAGAAGTTGTCCTTGAAGGGGACAGCAGGGCTTCACCGGGCAAACCAACGGTCCAGGAGTTGCAGCAGCCGTACTCTTCCAGCTCATCTTCGGTTCTTTAGTTCCAGTGGTCGACTCTGCTTTCCAGTCCAGGAGACTCGCCTTTTACACAGTTTTCTCCCATTCATTCCAGCCTAGCTGCCACTCACCCAGCAGGGTGGCTGTCCTTGCCGGACAGTCAGCCAGCCAATCATGCCAGAGTGCGTTTGGGTCTCCTAGGAGACTAAGCATAGGGAGTTTTGGGCACCTCCCTCACTTCCTGCCCACCCCAGACACTCAGACGCCAGAGGCGATCTTTAGTCCTGAAGCCCGCCAAAGGCATTGAAACAAAGGGACCAAACCTGGTTTGGCGCGCAGAGACAAACACTAGAAGGACTTTTCCATAAAGAAATGGCGAAAAAAGAAGACCGGGACCTGTTTAAACAAAGGGGCTTAAGGCGCCATCTTGAAAAACATGGCCCTGCGATTTTTAGCTACCGGTGTTTGTGGTCGGGAAACATCATGGTAGTTCGTTGTAAAACCACTGCCACTTCGATAGAAAATGGTAGCATTTGACTGCTACATGAGTTTCTAGACACAGGGGATACTAGGTAACCCCTCCAGCACTTGATAGGAAGATAGGCTGTGCTGGGTCTAGGAATTTAAAAAGACTAGGAAAGTCAATTTAACCTTACATTCTCTGGGAAACAGTAGTTTATCCCAGAGAAGGTATTTAAACCTCTGGCAAGTCTAAAAGACATCCGTGTGTCACTGCACTGAGGGTACTGTGTAACACATATGAAAAGATGATGCCTATGGAGTTATCTTAAAACTTCATAATCAAAGAAAATAAACACAGAAAACAAACAGAATTAAAAAGTACAGAGTTCCAAAGTTCAGCAAAAGAGCGGGGGGTCTCTAAGGTAGAGAGGAATTAGCACATTTTGAGCATTCTCCCTAACAAGGAGGGTCCACCACCTGTTGCCATGCACTGTCTGCGGTGTGCAGACAGGAGGTTCCTGATCCTTAAGTGGAGGTTGTCCCACTGCATGTGGAAGTCCTTCACTGTGCGCGGGGTCGTGCCCACCGTGGAGACCTTTTGTGCCACTTCTTGCCAGATTTCCTTCTTCCGCTGCTGTGTTCGGTGGCGCTGGTTCGTTGAAAACAGCTCCCCAGCGTGCTCAACTGTAGCATCAGGGAGCATGTACAGCTGCACCTCTGTGAAGCATAGCTTGCGCTGCCGGGTCTCCGGGATGCGAGATGCCATGGTGAGGGATTGATTTCTGGAGTCAGGAGGGGTGGATGGCTACTGGTACCTTCGGATTGCAGTCGATTGTGATTTTGATGATGGCCACCGGCCAGTTTCCTGTTCTGGCGATCACATAATTTCCAGTCACTGTGTTTCCGGTCACGATATTTGCGGTGCCGCTCACTGGCACCCTTTGTGACGGGGCGGCCAGCAATATGGCCTTTTCCACGGTGTTACCATGATGCCGGTGGCACAGTTTCCGGCATGCTAGAATGTGCACGGCCGACAAACCATAATCAGCCACTGAATCCAGCGCTACGGAGTGCCGGAAACGGTGGGACCGGCATCACCAGGGATTTACCGGCATACTTGTAATGACGCCCATACTGTGTGTTTTTAAAAGTCTATGGGCCTCATTACGACCCAGGCGGTAAGTTACCGCCTGGGCCGTGACTTTACCACCATGGCGTAAACTACGTTTACGCCATGGTGGTTGGCGGACTTACCGCCCCATTCCGAGGTCGGCGGGGCGGTAAGTCCCCAATCCCCATTTACCCTTCCCCATTCCCATTTTTGCCCCATAGGGCATAATGGGAGTGGGGAAGGCGTTAATTACGCCACCGTAAATTACGGTGGCGTAATTAACATCAAGTTCCCTTACCGCCATGGTTTTTTACACCCGCTAGAAGCAGGTGTAAAATCCGCCATGGCGGAAAGGGAACTCGTGATTGGCGGTAAGGGGTCGGCGCAGCTAACGCTGGCGCTAACCCCTTACCGCCAGGGTCGTAATGAGGCCCTATATGTCCCTCACTCCAATATTTTAAAGTGGGTCCACTATCAAAGATAGGCATACAACAAATAGTTATTGGGTGGGTGAGAGAACCCAACATTCTAACAAAACAGTTATAAATCCATAGTGCCAGCACAACACATATTAAGTAAAGTGTCCTAAAGACACGGCTCACTCTTGATATGTAATGTAGGCCCAATGCCTTGTGATAAGCACATAACACATGTAGTCAAGGGGTGGGAAGAAAAGGGAACCAGGCATTTTACCACACAGAATAAATAGTCAAAAAAGCCAGTAAGGACAACACCAACACTCTACCTTCATTCTGGTCCTCTAGAGCATAGCATTCGAATAATTCAAATGCACATATCACAGTTAATGATAGTGCTTGAGGCTGTAAAACAATTCTTTCCCACAGCCAGAGGCGTCCAAAAATGTAGGATACAGTTCAGTTAATATTACCAGTGCACGTCACTCCCAAGAAAAATAGTTCTCCAGCATGGGGTCTGGCATGGATTCATATGCTCATGAATATTCCCCGTCGTCAGGCTGGGAATCCTCGGTAAAGAAAAATCAGTATCAGTTTCGTTTCTGATCTGTCTTTCGTAGTAGTAACCAATGACTGATCTCTGCGTCATACTGACCACAGCCAATGGCTGCCCTCTACCTAAGCCCCGCCTCTGGCAGCCATCTTCAGATTTTTTACTGCACGTTCAAGTGTTGGGAGTCCTCGTGCTTAGCTCTCGAGCTTTTACTGCGTTTTCGCGCTTTTTCAGGTGAATTTTCACATTTTTTCGGTTAATCGAGCCTCCAGCTCCACCGTTTCTACTCCCGTTAACGGCTGCCCGTTACGGGATTTTCCTACGCCCCTCAAGGGTGAAGATTTCATCGAATCAACTTCTTGGAGGATTCCAGAAGATTCGCGGCCTACTTCGAGATGGCCCAGGACGCGAGTTCGTCACCCGGACCCAAGCTGTTTCGCAGCTGCCCTGGATGCGGGCTGCAGAATGTGTTTAAGGAAGACGAACATTCGCGATGCCTCTGTCTTCATGGGGACAAGACTCATGTAGAGAAGGACTGCCAGTTCTGCAAGAACTTGTCAGAGCGGACCATGAGGGACCGTCGATCCCGTCTCGCCAGCTGGTTGGAGAAGGGCTCAACGGGTGAGAAGAAGAAAGGGTCCGAGCGGGCTTCTAAGTCCTGTGCGGGCACCCTGGCGACGGGGGCCCAACACCAGGCCAAGTGCTGCGAGTCCGCTGGCTCCGGGAGCGCCGAAAGGTCGGGCTCTTCGGTCGCCAGGCAGGGCGCGCCTTCCCCGGCACCGTCAACCACGAGCCAGCGCTCCGGTTCGGGGAAGAGGAAGTCCGAGACCCCGGGTAAGCTTCGGGAGAAGCCCCGTTCGATCTCGGAAGAGGGGGAGCGAGGCGTCACCCCTCCCCCTAAGGAGAAGGCCCTGGACGCCCCTAAGGTGGTGAAGGCCCCTACCCAGCAGGCAAAGGCCTCTATCGAGGCGATCGCGGCGACTCTGGCCAAGCCGGCAGAGACCCCGCCAGTGGAGACTGCCTCCAGGACTAGAGTTTCCCTGTGGCCAAGGAGGGAATCCTCTTTTCAGCCCATCGTCATGGCCACCATGATGGAAGAAATGAGGGGGGGCACGGTAGCCTCCTCGAGCTCGGAGTCAGCCTCGGAGGAGGAACTGACCGAGGCCGTGAGGAATCTCGAAGTCCAATTCGAGAAGGTTCGATCCCGTAAGGAAGATCCTCGGGAGATAACCGAGGAAGACGACGATGGCGAGGAAGAGCAGCCTTCCCTTCCGGCGCAGCCAGAACCTAGGCCTCAGGATAGCTCGGCGGCCATTTTGTCTGCGATCCAGTCCTTATGCTCTGAGATAAGGACGAGATTACCACGGCCCAGGCCGGAGGACCCGCAACCTGGCCCGTCGGGAAGTCCTCAGAACAAACGACGGAGGACCCAACCCTCTCCTCCACTCGCCCCGTAAGGCCTACAGTTCCCTCCTCATCCTCCCACGAGTCGGGAGATGACGGTGCGATGGGCTCGACGACGGGTTCTGAGGGCAACGGCGACGAAGACGGAACGGGTCTCCCGTCTTCCGTCGCACGGGCCTCGCCGCCCGACGAGATTGGCTCATTCCACGCCATGATCGCCAGGGCGTCCGAATTGTTCCAGCTCTGCCCGGAGGAGCAGAAAAAGGAAGGTTTCTTCTATCAGCGCCGGGAGGCCAAGAGGAAGACTGTCATCGCGGTGCCTCTAATCGATGACATCTGGGAAGAGGGCCTGTCGGTTCTCAAGAACCCCTCCACGGCACCAGCCAAACGGGACCGGTACGAGAAGAAGTACCGGGTCCCCGAAACCGCTCCCCTGTGCCTCAGGGCCCAGCCAACGCCAGACTCGGTCGTCTCGGCGGCGGCGAAGAAGAAAGCGGCGGGGTCAGGAGCCTCGACGTCGAATTCCCCGCCGGACGGCGAGGGAAAGAAGTTGGACGCCATGGGGCGGCGGGTCATTTCGTCGGCGGCGGCGACGACGATCAAAGCGGCCAACGCCCTGGCGATTGTGGCCCGTTACGACAGGGAGCTCTGGTTTAAGCTGGCCCCCATATTGGACTTCCTACCGGACGACAAGAGGTCCGAGGCCCTGGGAATACTTCAAGAGGGTGAGGTGGCGTCGGACCACGCCATAACGGTGGCAACTGATATTGCCGATACCGGGTTCCGCCAGCTGGGCAACGGTGTTTGCCTACGACGATGGGGTTGGCTCCGGGCGACGGACTTCCGTCAGGACGTCCAGACCAGGGTGTTGGACATGCCGTTAGACGGCAGCAACTTGTTCGGGAAGGCGGTGGACGAATCCCTCCAAGCCATAAAGACGGACACGGAGACGGCCCGCGCCCTAGGAGCACTTCAGCAACGACGGCCCTTTCGGAGCTCCGGAGGCAGACAGGTTGCCTCCAAGGGATCCAGCGGTGGCTCGTCGTCCTACCGCCAGGCGGCACGCTCCTCGTCTCACGAGGCCTACAGGGGTCGCGGCAAGTAGGGAGCGCCTCGCCGCCGTCGGCAAGGTGGCCAGGGCGGCAAGGCCACCACCTCCAAGCAGGACTGAACCGGCCGTGGTCTCGGGCCCCCACCGAAGCACCCCGGTGGGAGGCCGGCTGACAAAGTTCGTCAGCGTTTGGAAGTCCATCTCCACCGACCGTTGGGTGCTGGATACCCTGGCAAGAGGACAGTCTATCGAATTCCTGAAGAAGTGCCCTCACGTTCCACCTGGGCCAGGAAGGAAAGTCACGTCCCGAACTGCTGTTGGAAGTACGGGCGATGCTCAGGAAAGGCGCCATCGAGCTTGTCCTGAAGAGGCTCCGGGGCTCCGGGGTGTACTCAAGGTACTTACTCGTCAGGAAGAAGACGGGCGGCTGGCGCCCCATCCTGGACCTTCGTCGTTTGAACAAATACATCAGGTCACAAAAGTTCAGGATGGTCGCCCTCCAGCACGTACTGGGACAGCTGGAGGAAGGCGACTTTCTATCGTCGTTGGACCTGGAGGATGCATACTTCCACGTTCCCATCCTCAAAAGTCACCGAAAGTTCCTTAGGTTCGTCGTCCAGGGACGCCACTACCAATTCAGAGCACTGCCGTTCGGATTGAAGTCGGCCCCCAGGGTCTTTACCAAGTGCCTAGCACCTGTGGCGGCACGGCTGCGCCAGCAGGGGATTCACGACTACCCCTACCTGGACGACTGGCACATCCGCTCAAGAACGAGGGAACTCGCCGTCGAACACACTGCGAGGACCGTCCAGCTACTCACAGACCTGGGATTCGCCATAAATTACCCAAAGTCCCACCTGGTGCCGTCGCAGGTGGCCCTGTTTCTGGGAGCGAAGCTCGATACAGTGAGGCGCCTGGCGGCACCGTCGGAAGAACGGACGAAGACCATTCTAGGCAAGGTGCAGCGCCTGCTAGCCACGGACGTGGCCAGGGTGAGGTCCATCAAGTCCCTCCTGGGGATGATGTCCTCTTGCATCTACCTGGTGCGCCTCTGCACACTACGGATGCGCCCTCTTCAAGAATTTCTCGACGTCCGTTGGATGCAGGCGACGGGCACCTTCGAAGACAGGGTCCCCCTCAACGAGGTGTTCCGGAGGGCGATTCAGTGGTGGGGCGTTCGAGCGCACCTCACGGCGGGCAAGGACTTTCAGACGCCGGCGTACCAGGAGACGGTGACGACGGACGCCTCCCTGGAAGGTTGGGGCGCCCACACCGGAGATCTCCACGCAAGAGGCCTCTGGCTCCCGGAGGAGAGGCTCCTGCACATCAACGTCCTGGAACTCCGAGCCATGTTCTGGGCTCTCAAATCGTTCCTCCCATCGCTCAAGGGCAAGGTGGTGGGGATCTTCACGGACAACACCACGACAATGTTTTACATACGGAAGCAGGGAGGTACCAGATCCCCAGCCCTATCCAAGGAGGCACAGGATCTGTGGCACTGGGCGGTCGCCCAGGGGATGTTCCTGGTTCCCTTCCACCTGGCAGGAGAAAGAAACACCATCGCTGACTCGCTCAGCAGGGAGCTGCACGCGTGTCACGATTGGGAACTGCGCCAGGATCAGGTGGATAAACTCTTCCCACGATGGGGCAAACCCCAAATCGACCTGTTCGAACTCGAAGTGCAAGAGGTTCGCCAGCAGGTTTCCCCAGCCGAGAAGCATGGGCGATGCGTTCTCGTTCCCCTGGGACGGCCTATACCTGTATGCGTTCCCTCCGTTGCCATTGCTGCTTCGACTCATCAACCAGCTCAAGAGGTCCCGGTGCAGGATGATCCTCGTCGCACCGGCGTGGCCGAGGCAGATCTGGTTCCCGGACCTTCTGGACTTCGCAACGTCCCCTCCCATCAAGCTGTCGGCGGACGCGGACCTTCTCTCCAGAGAAGGAGGCGCCATCTTACACCACGACCCGGCGTCGCTGAACCTGCAGGCTTGGCTCCTGCAGCGCTAGAGTTTGGAGGCTACGATATACGGGCCGATTGCAGAGAGGTTCTTGCAAAGGCCAGGGCGTCCTCGACTCTCAAATGCTACGGTCATAAGTGGAAGAGGTTCTCTATCTGGTGCCGAGCACAGAAGATCAGCCCCCTACAGATTACGGCCCCTCAAGTGCTGCCGTACCTGCTATCGCTGGCAAAGGCTGGGCTAGCCAATGCCTCCATTAAGATTCATCTGGCGGCGATCTCCAGATATACCAGAACCACAGGACGGACGTCCCTGTGGTCCCATCGACTGGTAAAAGAGTTTATGAAAGGACTGTTCCGGTCGTTCCCGCCGGTGAAGGCCCCGGCCCCGGCGTGGGAACTTAACGTGGTGCTGACCAGGCTCATGGGGCCCCCATTCGAGCCGATGCACTCCGCACCAATAAAGTTTGTGTCGTGGAAGACTGCATTCCTGGTGGCCATTACCTCTGCACGACGAGTGGGAGAGATCCAGGCCCTATCCTGCAAAGCACCGTACTTGACTTTCCATGCCTCGAGGGTGGTGCTTAGGACGCACCCCTCCTTTATGCCCAAGGTGCCGTCGGACTTCCATCTTAACAAGCCCCTGGTGTTAACTGTTTTCTTCCCGTCTCCTTCGTCGCCGGCCGAGAGGACTTTGCACTCGCTGGATGTGGCTAGAGCGCTGAAGTTCTGCGTGGACCGCACAAAGAGTTTTCGGAGGACATCACAGCTATTCGTGAACTTTGGACCTGTGAATCAAGGGAAGGCTCTCTCGAAGTCTACTATTTCCAGATGGCTCTCCGGCTGCATCATGCACTGCCACCGGTTGGCTAACCGACCGCTGCCAGGCCGTCCGAGAGCCCATTCGACCAGAGCGATCGCTGCTACTACGGCGTTCTTATCTGGTGTGCCCCTGCTGGACATCTGCAGGGCTGCTACGTGGAGGTCGACGCACACCTTCACGAGATCAATCTTCTGGCAGACGTACTCAGAAGAGACTTTCCATTGCCCAGAGAGTACGAATGGCGATTACACAGAGACATCGTCTCCAACGTTTTCGCAGAATGGGACTTCCCAGACAACTCTCATCTCAGAACAGGTTATTATGCCATGTTCTTTCTGGAGAGGAGCGCCCGCTACCTTCTTTGAAAGGTTCTGCGCACTCACCCTAGATTTGCGCCTAAATTCATTTCCAAGTTCCATGTGAACCAGTCAATAGAACTACCAATGTTTTTTCAGAATCCTTCAAGCCTGGGAGAAAGAACCCTGCACACACTGGATGTACGCAGAGCTGTCATGTTCTACATGGAAAGAACTCGACCACTTAGAAAGACTAATCAGTTTTCCGTTTCGGTGGCAGCAGGAAGAGAAGGAGACGCAGTCTCGAAATCCACCATCCTTCCACCCATCACTTTTTTGTGATCGGTCACGGATTTTTTGTGGTCACGGATTGTTAAATTCATCACACTCTGCTACACTCTTGCTAAGAGAGAGCTGCCCTTCAAGCCTAGAGCACATTCCACTCGAGGCACTGGGGCGTCTATAGCATTCATTGCAAATGTTCCCCTTGAATCTATTTGCAGAGCGGCAACCTGGAGTTCTGTACACACCTTTCCAAAACACTATTGCCTAGACACTCATTCTAGGTCTGATTCTCAGGTGGGACAGGCAGGACTAATACATCTTTTCACTACTGTTCCTTCTCACAAGCCACCTCCAACTCCGGGTACTGCTCGCTAGTCTATGCACAGCATGTGATTCTAAGCAGATTAACAAACATCAGAAGACATGCATTACTTACCGTAAAAGCATTTCTGAGGGTTGCATCTGCTTAGATTCACGTGCGCCCACCCTTCCTCCCCGCTCGGATGGAAGGAACATAGACGTCTTACTACTTTCTCTCTTTTCTGTACTCACTCACGATAGTCATAAGGCTCCCTCATGGCAGAAAAAATACAATCGGAGGGACCTCGACGCGTGAGGGATCTTGGGTACACTACACATCACGTAGGGATAGTGTTACAGGCACGCCCATGTCGACGTCCCCTTTGATTCTCGAAAGACGAGATGCAATACTCTGCGGTTACCACTGGATGTCGGACCATATGCACAGCATGTGAATCTAAGCAGATACAACCATCAGAAATGCTTTTACGGTAAGTAATGCATGTCATTTCTCATTCCTTCAAAAGTGTTAACTCTGTAACCCTTTACCCAACCATCTAAGTTCTTCAAACATTCACACACCGAGGTAGCCCAAGGAGTACCATCAGTCTTTTTGAGGGTCCTAAACCTCTTAAGGTACTGGGAAGGAATTTTCCCAAATCTAGCTATTAAAGCTGGCTTCTCCAGCATGGGGTCTGGCATGGATTCACATGCTCATGAATATTCCCCGTCGTCAGGCTGGGAATCCTCGGTAAAGAAAAAACCAGTATCAGTTTCGTTTCTGATCTGTCTTTCGTAGTAGTAACCAATTACTGAACTCTGCGTCATACTGACCACAGCCAATGACTGCCCTCTACATAAGCCCCGCCTCTGGCAGCCATCTTCAGATTTTTACCGTGTGTTCAAGTGTTGGGATCCTCGTGCTATTGCTCTCGAGCGTTAGTGCTATTTTTCACGTTTTTTTTCTCAAAAACTTCGATTTTTCGGTCAAAAAGAGCCTCAAGCTCCACCGTTTCTTCATCCGATCAACGGGGACCCGTGTCGGATTCGTCTACGCCCCTCAAGGGTGAAGATTTCGTCGAGCCACGCTTTTGGAGGACTCCAGAAGTTTCTCAGGCCCATCTCGGACATGGCCCAGGAGAAGGGAAGCTTGACGCCCGGAAAGCTGTTCAGGGTCTGCCCCGGATGCCAGCTTCAGAATGTCTTTAAGGAGAACGAACACTCCTTTTGTCTTTATTGCCTACATGAGGACAAGACGCACGTGGAGAAGGACTGTGCGTTTTGCGGCAATATGTCGGAGCGGACCATGAAAGACCGCCATCAACGTCTCGCGAACTGGCTGGAAGGGAAGAGCCTGTCAGGCGAGAAGAAGAAGAAGAAGAAATCCGAGCGGTCTTCTAAGACCTTTGAGGACGCCCCGGTGACGGGGGTCCAACACAAAGCCAAGCACCGCGAGTCCGCTGGCACCGGGAGGGCCGAACGGTCGGGCTCTACGGGCGCCAGGCAGGGCGCATCCTCCCCGGCACCATCAACCACGAGCCAATGCTCTGGTTCGGGTAAGAGGAAGGCCGAGCACCCGGCGAAGCTCCTGGAGAGGCCACGGTCGAGCTCGAAGGCCCCATCGGAGGGAGAGCGAGGCAGTGTCCCTCCCCCCCCAAGGAGAAGGCGGTGAGCGCACCTAAGGTGGTGAAAGCCTTAATCCATCCGGCCAAGGCCTCTATCGAGGCAGTCGCGGCGGCTCTGGCTCAGCCTGTGGAGGCTACACCAGTGGTGGCGACCTCGGGGCTCAGAGTCTCCCTGCCACCGCGGAGGGAGTCCTCTTTTATGCCCATCGACAGGACCCCCGTGAAACCTCCGACGGAGAAGAGAAAGGGAGGGCAGAAGGTCGTCGTGGATTCGGCCTCAACTTCTGAGGAAGAGCTGATCGAAGTCTTAAGCCACGGCGTTGGCGTGGAAGAAGACCAGCCCGTCGGGAGGGACCCCGACGTAGGAGACGACGATAACGTCGAGGGTGCCGACGGGGCCCCTGACCGCCTGTCGGACTCCCCTCAACCAGCGCCGCAAGACAACTCGGCGGCCATTTTGTTGGCTATACAGTCCTTATGCTCGGAGATAAGGACGAGACTGCCGTTACCACCAGCGGAGGAACCGCTCCCGACAGGGGACCCGGAGCCAGGCCCTTCTGGGAGACCTCCCCCTAAGAGAAGAAGGATTCATCCTCCACCTCCTTTTCAGCCATCGCGCCCTGTTCAGCCCTCCTCCCTGTCCACGACTCGTGGGGATGATACGGGGACTGACACGGCCGCGACGGGTACGGACGACGAGGTTTACGACGAGGATCTGCCGCCGACACCTCCAGCCCGGGCTTCCCTGCCCGACGAGATTGGATCGTTTCACTCCATGATCGCCAGGGCATCCGAGCTCTTCCAGCTCTGCCCGGAAGAGAAGAAGGAAGGTTTCCTTTATCAACGGCGCGAGGCCAAGAGGAAGACGGTCCTCTCCGTGCCTCTACTGGACGATATTTGGGATGAGGGCCTCGCCCTCCTCAAGAACCCATCCACGACGCCGGCTAGAAGGGATCGGTACGAGAAGAAGTACCGGGTCCCGGACGCGGCCCCCTTGTGCCTCCGGGCACAGCCGACCCCGGACTCCGTCGTCTCCGCGGCGGCCAGGATGAAAGCGGGGGGGGGGGCGCGGCCTCTACGTCGACTTCCCCGCCGGACGGCGAGGGCAAGAAATGGGATACGATGGGACGCAGGGCCATCTCGTCTGCAGCGACGACGATTAAGGCGGCCAACGCCTTGGCTATCGTAGCCCGCTACGACAGGGAGCTGTGGTACAAACTGGCCCCCCTGCTGGACTTCCTACCGAACGGCAAGAGGGCGGATGCCCTAGAGATCTTGCAGGAAGGAGAGGTGGCGTCGGACCACGCCATTACGATTGCGACAGACATCGCTGACACTGGCTTTCGCCAGTTGGGCAACGGCGTGTGCCTTAGGCGGCGTGGATGGCTCAAGGCTACTGACTTCCGTCAAGACGTGCAGACCAGAGTCTTGGACATGCCGTTCGATGGAAACAACCTGTTTGGGGAAAACAGTGGACGATTCCCTTGAAGCCATCAAGGCAGACACGGAGACGCCCCGGGCTCTTGGGGTTCTCCAGCAACGGCGGCCGCCCTTTCGGAGCGGCGGAGGCAAACAGGGTGCCTCCAAAGGTTCCGGCGGCGGATTTTCCACCTACCGTCAAGCGGCCCGTTCGTCGTCGCAGGAAGCTTACAGGGGACGAGGCAAGTCAGGCGGACCCCGCCGTCGTCGCCAAGGAGGTCAAGGCGGCAAAGCCTCGTCGAAGCAGGACTGAACCGGCCGTGGGGTCGGGCCCCCACCGAAGCACCCCGGTGGGAGGCCGGCTGGCGAGCTTCATCAGCGTGTGGGAGTCCATCTCCACCGACCGTCGGGTGTTGGACGCCCTAGCCCAGGGTCACGCGCTCGTGTTTCAAAAAAGGTGCCCGCGCGTCCCCCCTGTGCCCAGGAAAGAACATCACGTCCCTCAACTTCTCTTGGAGGTAAAGGCGATGCTCAGGAAGGGCGCCATCGAGCTCGTCCCAAAGAGGCTTCGGGGCTCCGGAGTTTACTCAAGATACTTCCTCGTGAAGAAGAAGACGGGAGGATGGCGTCCCATCCTGGACCTACGACGACTGAACAAATTC
The DNA here is from genome assembly GCF_040938575.1 of Ambystoma mexicanum. Classification (NCBI taxonomy): domain Eukaryota; kingdom Metazoa; phylum Chordata; class Amphibia; order Caudata; family Ambystomatidae; genus Ambystoma; species Ambystoma mexicanum. The sequence goes on along the minus strand of NC_090921.1, from coordinate 1,339,581,344 downwards.
ATCAAGGCACAGAAGTTCCGGATGGTCACCCTCAACACGTCCTGGGTCAGCTGGAGGAGGGCGATTTCCTGTCGTCGTTGGATTTGGAGGATGCCTACTTCCATATTCCCATCCTAAAGGGACACCGAAAGTTTCTCAGGTTCGTGGTCCAAGGGCGTCACTATCAGTTCAGAGCCCTTCCCTTCGGACTAAGGTCGGCACCCAGGGTGTTCACCAAGTGCCTCGCACCGGTGGCGGCGCAGCTGCGCCGAGAGGGGATCCACGTCTACCCCTACCTGGACGACTGGCTCATTCGAGCCAAGACGAAGGAGCTCGCTGTGGAGCACACGGCAAGGACCGTCCAACTTCTCACGGACCTGGGATTCTCCATAAACTACGCCAAGTCCCACCTGATGCCCGCGCAAGATGCACTGTTTCTGGGAGCGAAGCTCGACACAGTGTCGCTTCTGGCCTCTCCGTCGGAGGAAAGGACGAGGGCCATTTTGGGCAAGGTGCAGCGGATGCTGGTTGCGGACGCGGCCAGAGTGAGGTCCATCAAGTCCCTCCTCGGAATGATGTCTTCTTGCATTTACCTCATCCCCCTGTGCAGGCTTCGGATGCGCCCGTTGCAGGAGTTCCTGGACGCGCGCTGGATCCAGACGACGGGCAGCTTCGAGGAGAGGATCACACTCGACGAGAGTTTCCGACGAGCGATCCGGTGGTGGGGCACCCGCGCACATCTGACGGCGGGCATGGACTTCCAGACCCCCGGCCACCAGGAGACAGTGACCACGGATGCCTCCCTGGAAGGGTGGGGAGCGCACACCGAAAATCTGCACGCGAGAGGCCTTTGGCTCCCGACGGAGAAGTCCCTCCATATCAACGTCCTGGAGCTCCGTGCAGTATTTTGGGCCCTCAGGTCCTTCCTTCCGTCCCTCAAGGGCAAGGTGGTGAGGATCTTCACCGACAACACCACCACCATGTTATACATCAGGAAACAGGGCGGAACCAGGTCCCCAGCCCTGTCCAGGGTGGCGCAGGATCTGTGGCATTGGGCCGTCGCCCAAAGGATGTTTCTGGTGCCGTTTCATCTGGCAGGGAAAAAAACACCATCGCAACTCACTCAGCAGGGAGCTGCGCTCGTGCCACGAGTGGGAACTACGACAGGATCTAGTGTACCACCTCTTCCGACGGTGGGGCACACCCCAGATCGATCTGTTCGCGACGGCGACAAACTCCAAGTGCCGGAGGTTCGCCAGCAGGTTTCCCCAGCCGAGGAGCATGGGCGATGCTTTCTCGTTCCCCTGGGAGGGCCTGTTTCTATACGCATTCCCTCCATTGCCATTGCTGATCCGGCTCATCAACCAGCTCAAGAGGTCACGGTGCAGGATGATCCTCGTCGCACCTGCGTGGCCGAGGCAGATATGGTTCCCGGACCTTCTGGACTTGTCAGCGTCCCCGTCAATCAAGCTGCCAGTGGACGCAGATCTTCTCTCCAGGGAAGGAGGCGCCATCCTCCATCACGACCCGAAGTCGCTGAACTTGCAGGCCTGGCTCCTGCAGCGTTAGAGTTTGGAGGATACGACATACCGGCCGACTGCAGAGAGGTTCTTGCAAAGGCCAGGGCGTCCTCAACTCTTAAATGCTACGGACACAAATGGAAGAGGTTCTCTGTCTGGTGCCACGCACAGAAGATTAACCCTCTGCGGATTACGGCTCCCCAAGTACTGCCGTACCTACTGACGCTGGCCAAAGCTGGACTGGCGCACGCGTCCATCAAGATTCATCTTGCTGCGATCTCCCGATACACCAGAACCACGGGGCGGACGTCTTTGTGGTCTCATCGTCTGGTGAAAGAGTTCATGAAGGGACTGTTCAGATCGTTCCCGCCGGTGAAGGCTCCGTGGGAGCTCAACGTGGTGCTGACCAAGCTCCGTTCGAGCCTCTGCACTCGGCCCCGTTGAAGTTCTTGTCGTGGAAAACAGTGTTTCTTGTGGCCATCACCTCCGCACGACGGGTGGGAGAGATCCAGGCCCTTTCCTGCAAGGCCCCGTACTTGACTTTTCACGACACGAGGGTAGTGCTCAGGACGCACCCCTCCTTCATGCCCAAGGTGCCGTCGGACTTCCACCTCAACGAACCCTTGGTGTTGCCTGTTTTCTTCCCGTCGCCTTCGTTGCCGGCTGAAAGGACTTTGCACTCGCTGGATGTGGCTAGAGCGCTGAAGTTCTACGTGGACCGCACGAAGGGTTTTCGGAAGACGTCACAACTCTTTGTGAACTTTGGACCTGTCAATCAGGGGAAGGCTCTCTCGAAGGCTTCCATTTCCAGATGGCTTTCCGGCTGTATCATGTACTGTCATCGGTTGCCAAACCGACCGCTGCCTGGCCGTCCGAGAGCCCATTCCACCAGAGCGATCGCAGCTACCACGGCGTTCCTATCTGGTGTGCCCTTGCTGGACATCTGCAAGGCTGCTACGTGGAGGTCGACGCACATCTTCACGAAATTCTACTGCGTCGATCGGGATTCCAGGGAGGAGTCCAGGATCGGCCAAGCAGTGCTGCGCAACCTGTTCGCCTAAGGTGAGCCTGGTGAGGAGGTAAGAATTGCTTAATGTTGAGTTTGATGTAATGCTTAATGTTGAGCCTTTGCCACCACCCGTGGTTGTGCATGTGTGTACTGCTATGTATTCTTTATTCATGAGCATGTGAATCCATGCCAGACCCCATGCTGGAGAAGGAACAAGTTACTTACCTGTAACTGTTGTTCTCCAGCATGGGTCTGGCATGGATTCACATGCGAACCCTCCTGCCTACCCCTCTGCGGCTCTTCACTTGGTCATACTGCCACTTCACGTGCTACCAAATCTGAAGATGGCTGCCAGAGGTGGGGCTTATGTAGAGGGCAGTCATTGGCTGTGGTCAGTATGACGCAGAGTTCAGTGATTGGTTACTACTACGAAAGACAGATCAGAAACGAAACTGATACTGGTTTTTTCTTTACCGAGGATTCCCAGCCTGACGACGGGGAATATTCATGAGCATGTGAATCCATGCCAGACCCATGCTGGAGAACAACAGGTACAGGAAAGTAACTTGTTCCTTCACATTTTCATACTCCAATCTTTCACGTTCCCCCACCTCCATTACAGCATCAGTTGCAACCTGGGGGAGCCTAGACAAAAGCCAAGGAATCAACTGATTCCCTGTGAAACCCTGAATCCCGTAGTTCTACTCAAAATCAGCCAGCCAATCCAAAATATCAAGTCTCACCTCATACATACTCACAGCTTCTTAAGGCATGCAAGGTCTCTTAGGACTGAAAGACCTAGAAGACTCTGGGATAGAACCATTTTCAATAGACAATTTCTTCATTTCAAGAGCATGATGCATTTCCATTTCTCTGAGTTTAATTTCTTGATGTTTACTTTCAGTTTGCATTTGGAGCCTTTTAAACTCTAACTCAAGTCTCATTTTTTCAAGAGCGACAAGTTCTGGATTCAGTACTGGACCTGGTAGGGTCCCTTTGGCTATAGCTTGAGGGCCTAAAGCAGGTAGAGGTGCAGTGGTGCTCACATCCTGAGACTCCTCTGACTCTTCTAGCTCATCAATAACATTAGAGTTAGACTCTGAATCATTATCATCCTCATCAACACTATCCACATTTGCTGAGCGGGTAGGGGTTATAGCTCTACCTCCCAGTCTTCGATGATTCAACAATTTCTCAATCAATTCGTTTTTCTTGCCTTTAACAGAGAGAGACCTGACTTTACACATATCTTTCAGTTGATCTACTGTTAGAATGATCAGGGCTTCCTGTTTGAAGTTATCCATTTTTGGCATTATAAAACCATTGCTTTTCTAGTGGTGCTTAGCCTTGTGAAGGTTATTTGAACAAAAGTAAGAGCAGCACTCTCAATGTAACAACTATACTTTATCCTCACCACTTGCCACCAGTGTTAGGCAGAATTGCATGCAGTACCCTCTGGGACCACCACATACAATTAGGACTACAGGTGTAAGCAAAACCAACCTTTGGTATAAGTCTGTACTACACAGTTTTGTGGTAGCGAGCTGAGCAGCCAGGCTTATCTCAAGAGGGAATGTGAGCAGTACAAGAGCTTACACAGAGGTCTTACAATCACAGTGGTTCAAGTAGACACTTACACTCAAGGTTTCTTGGTAAAACACTTATTAATTTATTACACAATCATTTAGAAAACATTCACTACATGGAGGCAACTTAATATTATACACAAACACACTTCAATATCAAACCAATACGTTTTTGAACAAATTAGGCTCCCCTGAAATAGGAGCAAAATGGCATTTCAGTTACTTTCAATGGCAGTAAAAAAGCACAAGTGAGCAGGATAGATCACAAATACTTTCTTAGGCAGTGCAAATAGTTTTAGTTCACTAGAGGACTCAATTCAGTTCAATAGGCCTAGGCCAAAGTCAATGGACTAGTGTCTTGGATAGGAAAGAGCAGTTCTTGAAGTAAACGGTAAAGTCTTTGTCAAAGTTATCAGAAGTAGTTTGTACGAAAAAGAATCATATGTTGGGTCACAAGCTGATTAGGCCTGTAAATTGGGAAAGTTCCATGAACTTTCACCGCAAGAGAGGCGTTCTCTCAATCGGGTTGGCACTGTACCTTAATATGAAGCAAAAGATTCAGCTGAAGACGTTGGTTTCTGGCAGTTCCTGCAGATCTCACTGTTCCTGAGCCTCAGTCGTGGGGACAAGAGGGAGGACATCGGGGGACTCCAGCACTGCACGGTATCATCGGAAAACGCGGACAAAATGGAGTCACTTCAGTTCCAGTAGCTGTAATTCAAGCACACAAGCTGGTGTCCTTCCGCCTGGTTAATCCTAACCAGCTCCGAGAATGGTATCTAGGTGGCTTACGAGTTGATTGGTCCCACCAACTCAAAGGAAGAAGTCGTCCTTGAAGGGGCTTCTCTGTTGAGATGCAATTCGGACCTGCAGCAGGGCTTCACCGGGCAAACCAACGGTCCAGGAGTTGCAGCAGCCGTACTCTTCCAGCTCATCTTCGGTTCTTTCGTTCCAGTGGTCGACTCTGCTTTCCAGTCCAGGAGACTCGCCTTTTACACAGTTTTCTCCCATTCATTCCAGCCAAGCTGCCACTCACCCAGCAGGGTGGCTGTCCTTGCCGGACAGTCAGCCAGCCAATCATGCCAGAGTCGGTTTGGTTCTCCTAGGAGACTAAGCATAGGGAGTTTCGGGCACCTCCCTCACTTCCTGCCCACCCCAGACACTCAGACGCCAGAGGCGGTCTTTAGTCCTGAAGCCCTCCAAAGGCATTGAAACAAAGGGACCAAACCTGGTTTGGCGCGCAGAGACAAACACTAGAAGGACCTTTCCATAAAGAAATGGCGAAAAAAGACGACCGGGACCTGTTTAAACAAAGGGGCTTAAGGCGCCATCTTGAAAAACATGGCCCTGCGATTTTTAGCTACCGGTGTTTGTGGTCGGGAAACATCATGGTAGTTCGTTGTAAAACCACTGCCACCAGCCATTTCGATAGAAAATGGTAGCATTTGACTGCTACATGAGTTTCTAGACACAGGGGATACTAGGTAACCCCTCCAGCACTTGATAGGAAGATAGGCTGTGCTGGGTCTAGGAATTTAAAAAGACTAGTAAAGTCAATTTAACCTTACATTCTCTGGGAAACAGTAGTTTATCCCAGAGAAGGTATTTAAACCTCTGGGAAGTCTAAAAGACATCCCTGTGTCACTGCACTGAGGGTACTGTGTTACACATATGAAAAGATGATGCCTATGGAGTTATCTTAAAACTTCATAATCAAAGAAAATAAACACAGAAAACAAACAGAATTAAAAAGTACAGAGTTCCAAAGTTCAGCAAAAGAGCGGGGGGTCTCTAAGGTAGAGAGGAATTAGCACATTTTGAGCATTCTCCCTAACACGGAGGGTCCACCACCTGTTGCCATGCACTGTCTGCGGTGTGCAGACAGGAGGTTCCTGACCCTTAAGTGGAGGTTGTCCCACTGCATGTGGAAGTCCTTCACTGTGCGCGGGGTCGTGCCCACCGTGGAGACCTTTTGTGCCACTTCTTGCCAGATTTCCTTCTTCCGCTGCTGTGTTCGGTGGCGCTGGTTCGTTGAAAACAGCTCCCCAGCGTGCTCAACTGTAGTATCAGGGAGCATGTACAGCTGCACCTCTGTGAAGCATAGCTTGCGCTGCCGGGTCTCCGGGATGCGAGATGCCATGGTGAGGGATTGATTTCTGGAGTCAGGAGGGGTGGATGGCTGCTGGTACCTTCGGATTGCAGTCGATTGTGATTTTGATGATGGCCACCGGCCAGTTTCCTGTTCTGGCGATCACATAATTTCCAGTCACTGTGTTTCCGGTCACGATATTTGCGGTGCCGCTGTTTCTAGTGCTGCTGCGTCCTGCATGGTCATGTCGGAAACGGGGACACTGGCACCCTTTGCGACGGGGCGGCCAGCAATATGGCCTTTTACGGTGTTACCATGATGCCGGTGGCACAGTTTCCGGCATGCTAGAATGTGCACGGCTGACAAACCATAATCAGCCATTGAATCCAGCGCTACGGAGTGCCGGAAACGGTGGGACCGGCATCACCAGGGATTTACCGGCATACTTGTAATGAGGCCCATAATGTGTGTTTTTAAAAGTCTATATGTCCCTCACTCCAATATTTTAATGTGGGTCCACTATCAAAGATAGGCATACAACAAATAGTTATTGGGTGGGTGAGAGAACCCAACATTCTAACAAAACAGTTATAAATCCATAGTGCCAGCACAACACATATTAAGTAAAGTGTCCTAAAGACACGGCTCACTCTTGATATGTAATGTAGGCCCAATGCCTTGTGATAAGCACATAACACATGTAGTCAAGGGGTGGGAAGAAAAGAGAACCAGGCATTTTACCACACAGAATAAATAGTCAAAAAAGCCAGTAAGGACAACACCAACACTCTACGTTAATTCTGGTCTTCTAGAGCATAGCATTCGAATAATACAAATGCACATATCACAGTTAATAATAGTGCTTGAGGCTGTAAAACAATTCTTTCCCACAGCCAGAGGCGTCCAAAAATGTAGGATACAGTTCAGTTAATATTACCAGTGCACGTCACTCCCAAGAAAAATAGTTACACAATCTCTAAAATTAGATTAGTGTAAATCAGTATTCACTTTAACAGGAGAGAGTAGCAGAATGTTAAGAATATACACAACATCCCTGCTAAATACAAAAAAATCTGTTTCTTGGCCTAGAACACCCTGAACCACTTGAAGGTACAGGAAAAATATCCAGGGGGCGGATTCTGCACCAAACAACCCCAGGGAGGACAAGAAGATACCACAATCAAGAGATTTAGAGATCGGTTGAAGAACCAGAAGCACCAAGAGAAGCAGGAAGTCCCCCAATGTTAGTCAATGGCAAATGCAGTAGAGACTCGCTTCCAGTGAATCTCACCCCCCAGATCAAAGGGATCCTTGATGCTGTGTATCTCGAATAAGTGCACACCCCAGTACCCATAGGTAAGTACCCAGAGTGACAGTTTAAAACAAATAGCTCAGTCGCTACAACAGTGCCCCAAACTACCGAAAAGAAAACAAAAAGGCCTTCTCACAATGTAGCCCCTTCAACCAGCAGTGACAATACTGCTGAAGAAGACTGTGAGAAGATAAAGTAACACAACAAAGATGATCTTGGTGGCTCATCATGCAAAGGAACGGTGGCACAGCCACTGGAAGCATCCTGCAGCAGTGTAGGTGACCCAGGATGACCCAACAAGCATATGAGTTGGGGTAATGGTGTCCCACTACCATTCCGGGTGACGGCAGCAAAATGGCTGGCAGTGGTGGTAAAAAACCTGGAAACAGTCCCGGCCTGGGAGGCTCGACCCAGCACAAAGTGAAGTCAGCAGGAGGAATCGGGAAGGTCGGTCTAGATGTAAAGGAGCAGAAAACCCCAACTGGTATGCCCCTGAACCACTACATCCAGGATAGCTTGATGCGGGCCTAGAAATGCACTTCTCCAGCATGGGGTCTGGCTTCGATTCACATGCTCGTGAATTTTCCCCATCTTCAGGCTGGGAATCCTTGGTAAAAGAAAAAACAGTTTCACTTTCACTTACAAACTGTATTTCTCCTCTAAGACAATCACTGAACTCTGGGTCATAATGCCCTCAGCCAATGACTGCCCTCTCCCTAAGTCCCTCCTCTTACAGCCATCTTCAGATTTTTACCGCACATTCAAGTGTTGGGAGTCCTCGTGTTGTGCTCCGTGAGCTTTTCTACGTTTTCACGCTTTTTTCGATACAAAAGTTCTATTTTTGTCAAATAGAGCCTTTGTGCTCTTTCGCTCTTTCGGCTGGCAAGCAGGGATCCATTTGTTGGTGAATTTCAACGCCCCTCAAGGGCCCCTCAAGGGCAAGAATCGTTGAAGTTTCATCGAAGATTCCAGAAAGACGTCGGGCCTACTCCGCACTCCGGACCATGTCGGAAGATAAATAAGAGGGAAGCTCCCCTTTCAAGCTCTGCTCCAGCTGCGGTCTGGGGAATGTGTTTGTAGAGGACAAACACCTCCAGTGCTTCTACTGTCTCCTTCCGGATCACAGGGAAGCAGATTTTGAGATCTGCCTTGGGGTCTCCAAGCGAACCGTGAAGGATCGTCACAGGCTGGCAGTGTGGCTCAGCGCCAAGGCCTCTGCCCCATGCGGCAAGCAGGGGCATGCCTCACCCAGAACCGGCCGGTCTGAGGAGCGGGCTTCTAAGTTCTTTGAGGGTACTCCATTCGTGGTGGCCCAAGACAAGGCCAAGAACCGCGTGTCTGTTTCCGTCGGGGTCGCCACGCAAGCAGGTCTCGCAACCGGCAGGGCGCAATCATCTTCACCATCTGCTTCCATCTCTAGCCATTGCTCCAGGTCCTCCTCGAAGAGGAAATCGGCAAACCCGGCGAAGCTGCAGGAAAAACCAGAGAAGACGAAGGCGCAAGAAAAGGTGACGACCTGCCCCAGAAGGCCCTGGTGGGCCAGGTGATGTCATCTTCGACAATCGAGTTGGTGGCGGCCGCCCTCTCTAAGGCCGAAGGGGCTGACCCAGTCAAGGTAGCCACGGCAGTTCCCAGAGTATCACTGCCCCCGAAGCGAGAGGCCTTGGCGAAGCCAGTGGAGAAGACACCTGAGAAGAGGATGCCATCCCTATGCCCGAAACCGACCCCTCAGGATGCAAAAAAGGGGGGGGCGGAGAGGAGGCATCAATGGTACTCCAGGGCACAGAAATTTCTTCCTCGGATGAGGAGGAACAGGTGTCCGTCCACACGATCCAGGAGGACGTGGGGAATGACGACAACGACGATGGCGGAACCGCCGAGTGGGACGATGACGGACACAGCAACGACAGAAATGCCACAGACAACGGCGCAAGGCCCAGAAGGCCTACCCCTGACACCTCAGAGGGATGTATCGCTGGACATCCTTTCGACCCTACACACCCTAGTGTCAGAGATTCAGAAAAGGATGCCGGCGACACCACCGCCCTGGCACCATAGGTGGCCCTGGAACAGCTGACGGGGGGGGGGGGAGCAGCACCCTACGCCGCTGCATCTACATCGACACGTGCCCCCCACACTCCTAGGGACACAGGGACAGACACAGCAACTACGGATACGAACGACAACATGACCACAGCGGGCGGTTCGCCACAGCCAAGCGTTCAAGCTCTTGCAACTGATGCCAGAAGAGACCAAGAAGGAAGGTTTCCTATACCAACGGCGTGAGGCCAAGAGGAAGACTATCTTGGTGTGCCCCTTCCAGACAACGTTTGGGAGGAGGTCCTAGCTTTGATGAGGAATCCGGCCCCGGCCAAGAGGGATAGGCTGGAGAAAAAGTACTGGGTGCTGGAGTCCGCACCCAAGTGCCTACGTTCGCAGCCTTCCCCAGACTCAGTGGTTTTGGCGGCAGCGAGAAAGAAGTCATCTAACCTCTTGTCTTCATCCTCAGTTTTTCAAGATAGGGAAGGGAGGAAATTAGATGCCATGGTAAGAAAGGTGATCTGCTCGGCGGCATCAACAGTCAAGGTGGCTAACGCACTTGCAGTCCTGGCCAGGTACGACAGGGAATTGTGGTATAAGATGGCACCGCTGCTGGATTTTCTACCTGACGACAAGCGGGTCGAGGCTCTTTCCATCCTCCAGCAGGGGGAGGTGGCATCAGACCATGCCATCATTGTGGCCCTCGAGGTCACGGACGCAGGGTTTCGGCAGATGGGGAACAGTGTCTGTCTCTGTTGTCATGGCTGGCTGAAAGCCACCAACTTCCGGGAAGAGGTCCAGACGAGGGTGCTGGCAAGAACCTCTTTGGGAAAGCCGTCGACGAGTCGTTTCAAGCCATGAAGACTGACACAGAGACGGCCCGTGCTTTGAGCACTCTTCAGCAACACTGCCCTTCCTTTAGCACTTCTGGCAGGAAGTCCAGCAGATTCTCGAAAGTTTTCGTCAGAGGGTCCTCTTCGTACCATCAACCCTCCCAGTCCACGACCCAGGAGGCCTACAGAAGCCGTTCCAAGGCTTTCGGTGGAGGTAGCTGACATCGTAGTCGCTCCCAAGGCGGCACGCATGCCCCGAAGCAAGATTGAACCAGCCAGGACATCGAATCGCACCCGTGCACCCCGTGGGGAGGCCAGCTGGCGGGCTTGATCAGCTAGTGGAAGATCTCCACCAACCAATGGGTGCTGGACGCTCTCGCCAACGGACACACTCTAGAGTTCCAGCAAAGGTGTCTGCGGATACCTCCAGTGGTTCTGCAGGAGCAGCACATCCCTCAGCTCCTGCAGGAAGTAAGGGCCATGATTAAAAAAAAGGGGCGATAAAGCTGGTTCCAAAGCTACTCCGGGGCTCCGACGTCTACTCCAGATACTTCTTAGTAAAGAAAAAGACCAGGGGCTGGAGACCCATTCTAGACCTGCAGCGTCTCAACAAATACCTCTAGTTGCAGAAATTCAGTATGGTAACGTTGCAACACGTGCTCGGCCAACTGAAGGAAGGAGACTTCTTGACGTCACTGGATCTGGAGGACGCATACTTCCACGTTCCCATTCACGAGTCGCATCAGAAGTACCTGTGCTTCGTGGTACAAGGAGGACAGTACCAATTCAAGGACATCCCCTTGGGACTGAAGTCGGCGCCCAGGGTGTTTACGAAGTGCCTGGCATCAGTGGCGGCCCATCTGTGTCTACAGGGGATACACGTGTACCTGTACCTCAACGACTGGCTCATCCATGCCAAGTCAAGGGAGATTGCTGTCGAACACACGGAAAGGACCGTCCGGCTTCTGACAGAACAGGGGTTCTCATTGAACTATCTAAAGTCCTGCTTGATTCCATCACAGAAAGCGTTGTTCCTGGGGTCCAGGCTCAACACTGTCTCCTGCCTGGTGGCCTCCTTGGAAGACAGGATAGCGTCCATCCTGGGCAAGGTACAACGGCTTTTAGCACTGAAGATCGCCACAGTGAGGGCCATCAAGTCGCTGCCTGGCATGATTGTGTATCTACCTGATCAGACTCTGCAGATTGCGGATGCAACCCCTTTAGGAATTCCTGGACGCTCAGTGGATCTAGGTGTCCGGATGTTTCGCAGACAAGATTGTTCTCGATGAGGAGTCCCATCGAGCGATAAATTGGTGGGGCGTGCGCGCACACATCTCCGAAGGCACGGATTTCCAGAGCCCCCATACCAGGAAACGGTCAACACAGACGCTTCCCTGAAGGGCTGGGGAGCACACACCGGATGAGAAAGATCTCCACACCAATGTCCTGGAAATGCGAGCGGTGTTCTGGGCCTTCAAGTCGTTCCTTCTGTCCCTCAAGGGCAAGGTGGTGATGGTCTTCACGGACAATACCACCACAATGTTCTACATCAGGAAGCAAGGAGGCACCAGTTCCCCAGTGCTCTCCAGAGAGGCGCAGGACTTGTGGCACTGGGCCATCGCCCAAAACATGTTCCTCATTCCTTTTCACCTAGCCGGAGTCAAGAACACCAATGCTGACTCCCTCAGCAGGGAAGTTTGCTCCTGCCACGAGTGGGAACTTCGGCAGGATCAGGTGGACAGTCTCTTCCTCAAGTGGGGCAGACCCCAGATTGACCTGTTTGCGAAACGGCGATGAACTCCAAATGCCAGAGGTTCGCAAGCCGGTTCCACCAGCCGAACAGCATGGGGGAACGTGTCTCCTTCTCGTGGGAAGGCCTGTTCCTGTACGCGTTCCTGCCGTTGCCCCTCCTACTGTGAGTCATCAGTAGACTCAAACGGTGCCTGTGCAGGATGATCATCACCCCGGCGTGGCCGAGGCAGATTTGGTACCAGACCTTCTCAGCCTGTCAACGTTGCCTCCGCTCAAGCTGCCAGTGGTCGAGGATCTGCTCACCAGAGAAGGAGGGGCAATCCTACATCATGACCTGGGATCGCTGAACCTGAAGGCTTGGCTCCTGCAGCCTTAGAGTTCGGTGGGTATGACCTTCCGGCGGACTGCAGGGAAGTCCTTGCCAAGGCCAGATCGTCGTAGACTCTTAAGCGCTACGGGCACAAGTGGAAGCATTTTGCAACGTGGTGCCGGACACTGAAGATCAACTCTCTGAGGGTCACTGCCCCGCAGATTCTTCCGTACTTGTTGTTCTTGGCCAAGGCGGGACTGGTGCATGCCTCCATCAAAGTGCATCTGGCGGCTATCTCCTGCTACACCAGGTCTCTGGGATGGTCTTCTCTTTGGTCACACGTCTAGTCAAGGAGTTCCACAAGGGACTGTTTCGATAGTTCCCGCCGGTACAGGCACCTGCCCCGGTATGGGAACTCATGATTCTGACGAGGCTAATGGGGGCCCCCTTCAAGCCTATGCATCAGGCTCCTCTCAAGTACCTTTCGTGGCCATCACCTCTGCCAGGAGAGTAGGTGAGATCTAGGCCCTGTCTTGCAATCAGCCTTATCTGACTTTCCACGACACAAGGGTGGTGCTGCAGACGCACCCCTCCTTCATGCCAAAGGTTCTGTCGGAATTCCATCTCAACAAGCCTTTGGTGTTGCCTGTATTTTTGCCGACGCCTTAGTTGCCGGCGGAAAGGACTTTGCACTCGCTGGATGTTGTGCATGCTCTGAAGTTCTATGTGGCTCGCACAAAGTGTTTCTGGAAGACATCTCAACTTTTTGTGTACTTTTGTCCTGTGAACCATGGGAAGGCCTTGTCCAAGGCTTCCTTTTCCAGGTGGCTCTCCGGCTGCATTAATCACTGTCACCGATTGGCAAACCGGCCGCTGCCCGGCAGTCCGAGAGCCCATTCTACCAGAGGGATCGCTGCGACAACGGCATTCCTGTCTGGTGTGCCCCTGCTGGACATCTGCAGGGCTGCTACGTGGAGGTCTACGCACACCTTCAGGATTCTACTGCATCGACAGGGATTCTAGAGAGAGTCCAGGGTCGGCCAAGCAGTGCTATGCAACCCGTTCGCTTGAAGGTGAGCCTGTTCTGGAGGTAAGAGTATTTGTTTCTTTTGAGCCATCCCGCGGTTGTGTATGTTGTACTGCTGTGTAATCTTTATTCATGAGCATGTGAATCCATGCCGGGCCCCATGCTGGAGAAGGAACAAGTTACTTACCTGTAACTGTTGTTCTCCAGCATGGGTCTGGCATGGATTCACATGCAAACCTTCCCTCCTGCCCCTCTGCGGCTCTTCTTGGTCATACTGCCACTTAACGTGCTACCATATCTGAAGATGGCTGCCAGAGGAGGTGCTTAGGGAGAGGGCAGTCATTGGCTGGGTGTAGTGTGACCCAGAGCTCAGTGATTGGTTTATAGGAGAAAGACAGTTTGTGAGTGAAAGTGAAACTGTTTTTTCTTTTACCAAGGATTCTCAGCCAGACAGGGAATATTCATGAGCATGTGAATATATGCCAGACGCATGCTTGAGAACAACAGTTACAGGTAAGTAACTTAATCCTTGTGTCTGATAGGGGCAGCAACCTCATGTCCAAGTACATGCAAGCCATGTGGAAGGAGTGTGGCGTTACTTATACATTTTCCTCAGTATATCACACCCAAACCAATGGTTTAGTTGAGAGGTTCAATAGAACCATCAAAAGCATGATTGGGGCTCTAGAAGAGCCCCAGAGGAGAACATGGGATCTCCTTTTACATGCTTGTTGTTTGCCTACATAGAGGTACCTTCCCCCAGAAGCTCACTGTCTCCAGAGCTCTGGTTCTCTCTAGGCTGGACTATTGCAACAGCCTCTTTCTAAATCTGCCTGCTTCTACTCTCCGTCCACTCCAACTCATCCAGAACAGGACTGTGATACTTGTCCTTGGCTTCAAGCCCAGGGATCGTATCACTCCAGGACAGAAATCTCTGCACTGGCTCCCAGTGGCTGCGAGGATTAAGTTCAAACCCCTCTGCATTGTCCACAAGGCCTTCTGGGGCTTGGGGCCTCAATACCTTCAACTCTCTCTTCCTAAATATCTTCCTTCTCGAGCTCTTCACTCATCCGCCTCCAACTCCCTCAGGGTCAGTCGCTTCTCTAAGCAATGAGTTGGTGGTAGATCTTTCTTCGGCTGGGGCCTCCCTCTGGAACAGCCTCCCTGCCTCCTTGAAACTTGAGGAGAACCATCTCCGGTTCCGTAAGCACCTCAAATCCTTCCTCTTTGCTTCGGCTTTCTCTCCTCATCGTCCTTGCTGAACTCCTGTCTTAAACTGCACTGGTTACCTGGCCACCCTCTGACCTCAGGCCCAGGTCCCCCACCTCGCCAGTTGCACTGCCTCCCTGGCAACCCGCAAACTTGGGAACTGTTTTCTGTATCCCTGCAGTCCCCCACCAGCACATGACACCTGATGTCTGCACTTACCCCTGCACTTGCCACCAGCTGACTGTACTTCTCTTATTGTTTATTTATTCTATTTATCCCATGTACTGCACTGTCCCCTCCCCCTCTCCCCTGCACTTGCGTGACCTGAATGACACCTGGCCTAGTAGGATCGTTGTCTCTGTCTTCCCTCTGTACCCTCCCTTGCCGCGTCACGCTTTGAAACACTTGTGTATAGGCGCATTTTAAATGCCTTATCATATCATCATATCATACCTCGAGGGGGTTGGCTTCAGCCCCTTTGTGCTTCTTTTTGGTCACCTTGTAAGGGGACCCTTAGCTATAGTCAAGGAGGGGTGGTAGATGTCTACTCCCCCTATCGCTACCAGTGTAGTGGACTATGTGCTAGGTCTAAGGAAGAGAATGGTTCTCCTGATGGCTCAGGCTAGTGACAAGTTGAAGGCTGGGCAAGCTCTGGTGAAACACTGGTATGACCAGAAGGCTTCTCTTATCAACTTTACACCAGGCCAGCAAGTCCTGAGCATGAACCTATAAGGCCTAGAAATTTACAGGATAAATGGTCAGGCCCTTACTCAGTAGTGGAGTTACTGAGTGAGGTTAACTATTTAGTGGACCTTAGAAGGGCTGGACAGGTTCCAAAAGTGTTCCATGTGAATAGGCTGAAGGCTTTCGTCCCAAGCGTTGAACTAGCTGCACTGGTGTTGGCTTCAGATGTAGAGGAGGAAGAATCAGAACCTCTTCCTGATCTGTTCCAGGGCAGTCCTTCAGACAGCTCCATTGAGGGTGTCAAAGTGGCCCCTCACCTGACTTCTGTTCAGCAAGATGTGGTGAGAAGTTTGCTAAGGCACTTCTCCCCCTCGTTTTCCCTGGTTCCTGGTTTGACACCTTGGTGCAAACATGATATTGACACAGGGGATGGTGTACCTATCAAAAGTAGGGGACACAGGGTGTCAGATGAGGTGAAATCTTAGACCAAGATGGAGGTTAACAAGATGTTAGATCGTGGGGTGCTTGAACCCTCCAGTAGTCCTTGGTCCAGTCCTGTGGTTCTGGTTACAAAAGCAGGTTCCTCTGAGTTGAGGTTCTGCGTGGATTACAGGGCTCTGAATGCTGTCACCAAGACAGATGCACAGCCCTTACCTAGAACTGTTGAACTGGTGGATACTTTGGGTGCCCTCAAGTACCTCAGTACATTTGACCTCACTGCAGGGTATTGGCAAATAGCCCTAGCAAAACATGCCAAGGAGAAGACAGCATTCTCAACTCCAGAAGGCCTTTACCAGTTCAGGGTAATGCCCTTTGGGTTGAAAAATGCACCTGCCACTTTTCAGAGGCTTGTGAATCATGTCCTTAATGGGTTGGATGAATTCTGTCTTGCATATCTGTCTGATATAGCAGTTTTCAATGCCACCTGGGAGGATCATGTGCAACACCTAAGAATTGTGTTGCAGGCTCTTCAGAAGACCCACTGGACTATAAAGGCCAGTAAGTGCCAGATTGGTCAAGGTTCAGTGGTCTACCTTGGGCATGAAGTAGGGAGAGGGAGGATACAGCCTCTACCTAGAAAAGCACAAGCAGTGCAAGACTGCCCTACCCCCACTACACAAACCCAGGTGAGAGCCTTTTTAGGTCTCACAGGGTACTATAGAATCTTTATGGCAGACTATGGCACCATAGCTGCCCCTCTGACTGCTCTCACACTGCCAAAGAAACCCAAGAAGGTATCTTGGTCTGAGGATTGTGGGTAGGCCTTCAATGGCTTAAGACTCCTTGTGCCAGGTCCTTGTTCTCAGGGCCCCTGATTACCTAAGAACTTTTATTGTGCAGACAGATGCCTCGGACACTGGGATAGGTGCTGTACTATCACAGGTAGCTGAGAAAGGTAAGGAACACCCTATCAGATTCATAAATTGCCAGATTAAGGACAGAGAGCTCAGGTGGTCCACATTAGAGCAAGAATGTTTCTCTGTTGTGTGGGCCCTAAGGAAGATGAGGCCCTACCTCTATGGGACCCACTTCACTGTGCAAACTGACCATAAGCCACTTAAGTGGCTCATGAACATGAAGGTCGAGAATCCTAAGTTGCTCCGGTGGTCCATAACACTGCAAGTTTTTGACTTCACCATTAAGCATAGGCCAGGTGTTCAACTTAGCAATGCTGATGGGTTGTCCAGAATGTTTAACCGACCTGAACAAGAAGCTCATCCGGGGGTGGATTAGTTCCCCCTGTCCTTGGTCTGGGAGGGGCGAGTGTTAGGAAAGATTTCCATTTGTGTAATTTTCTCTCCAGTTTTGAACCCCCCCAACTTGTTGCTGTTGTCTGACCATCCTAGCCTGACTTTTTCCAGTGGACCCCAGCCTTCTGCTGTACTCCGCTGGGCTTTTCCTCATTTTGTTATGGGGAAACTTACATGCCCTTAAGACCGACAGTACTGAGACACTTTGTTTCCCTTAGACTTTCACTTTGTTGTTAGTCTTTAGCAAAATTTTGATCAGTGCACAAAGTACCTTAAAGTACAGTGCGCTGGGGTCCCCTTTTCATTTTTAAGGCCCTAGACACCCTCAAATGATTTTTCGGTGAATGTACAAATGTGCCTTGGACAGAGCAGGTGGCAGCTGTTACTTTTCATTTATTTTTAATCCTTTCTATGGTCCATACCGCGTTTACCGCGTTTGGCCCAGGTCAGTGGCCAGTGCCTAAAATGGCCATGCCACAAGGTCCTTTGTTCTGTCCTTTGGCCAACTTGTCCCGACCAGGGAAATTCCTTATTTGGTCATGTAGACCCACGCGCAAACCAAAGCTTTTGCGGGCTTCTGCATGCCTAGTGTGTGTGCGCCCAGGATGTGGGATTGACTGTCTAGTTCCAATACACATCCTGGGTGCCAGGATGTCTGGTGTGCTGGGAATGACTGGGACCACCGTGGTCCGTGATTGGTCCACCTCTGGGATGGCTGTATGTGAGCAGATCTCTCATTGGGTCCTCTTCGCTTTGACGCAAAGTAGATTCTGGATAAGAGACAGCATCTTACACCCATTCCAGGTCGATCTTCTGAGTACACACCAAACTTAGTAAAGGAGCCAAGTATCCTGAAACCGAGAAGCAGAGCAGAGGAACCGCTGGTCACCCGTTGGAAGGTTTGGCACCCTGAGCCCGCTGTAATCCCGTTGGACCCCCTGTTTCTGATCAAACCTAGAAGGTCTGCAAAGGCACTTCGACCCATTGGAATAGTGGGACTAACTATTCTCAACACCTCCAACTTAACCTGTAAGCAAGCCTTTTTGGAAGTGTTTCTGGACTGCCGAGTGAACTGACCAGCTTGTACGGGATCTTTGCCCTGGAACTGTTGCTGTCTCGAGTTGACACTTCAGCATTTGGAGACTGTAAACTCTGGGTATAACGCACTCTCCCGCCGAGTTTTGTACACCTAGCATTCCTAGGTCTGGAATTAGGAGAGTATGCCTGAACCCGAACATACGCGGTCACTGTGTTACCCAGCTCTGGTGACGAACTTCATGGGTGCCTTGCTGCTGTGCCCCCCTGTGCCCTCAGACTTACTGCAGTGGAACTGGCATGATCCCTTCATCAGGAGCAGGGAAATACATTGTCACTGTCCCGCCACAGAATCATCCCTGAAACGCAGCCCCTGAAAGCAGAAGAGCCGCGCAACTGCAGGATTTTAACCTGCGACCGAAGTGGACTTGACTGCCGAAGTTTGGTTCGGAGTGCGCAGAGGGTCGGTCAGTACTTGCAACCCTTACCGGTGGCCCTTGGCGCATCCATCCATTTTGACGCACCAGTGTCCCCTGAGGGCCATTCTTCTTTATCAAGGTAGCCTCTGCTAACGAGCTATTCCCAACTCTTGTATCCTGTTCTGCCCTCTTGGGGAGATCCTCCTTGAATAGTGGGAACTAAATTCTTCACGGCCTCACCCACCTTCCTGAGTCGGCAGCCCCTGCAAGAGACACCGTTTTTGACTTAACCGCACGATCACGTGCACCAGCACCTAAAGTACTTATGAGCTCAAGCCGCCACTCATGTTAGGGACTGGACTGCCTCTCAGGGTTTGAATTGTGAAGGACTGCCTAAACGATATTTGCACTGTATGCCCCCTTTATTTGCAGGTTGTGGACTCATACTCTGTGCTATTCCTTTAGGCTATTGGTGACTGTATATATGTTTAATAGTTAGTGTGGTGTTGGTTCGGATATTACTACTGATATTTGCTTTGTGTTTGATTTAAAAGGCCTTTAATAAATGTTAATGTATTTTTGAAATATACACCTGACAGAGAGTAATTTGTAGTGTAATTTACTGTGTGTTCTCATTGAGATCTTTCAGTCACGCTCTCGCCCCTCCTGAGACCTAGTCTTGACCGCCGCCAATGCTACCTAGATGGGTCTGGCTTGTCGAAGGTTACCCTGTTCCAAGAAACTAGTCTGGCCTTCTGAACCTCGGCCCACCAGGTCAGAGTTCAGAAATACATCTGAACACTGACGCCTGATGAACCACGGTTAGACACCATCATGAGGGGAACCTCTACTCGGGGTGGAGTGGCCAGATTGTACGACCTGCTACAAAGCCGTGGTAATAAACCCCTGATGAGGCTTTGTGAGACATGGGCCCGGGATCTTGATACAGACATTACTGACAAGATCTGGGAGGCCATGTGCCTGCACACCTGTGCTGTGTCTCTTAACTCCAGATTCCGTTTAATACAGTTTAAAGTATTACACAGATTCCATTACACCCTGGCCAGACTACACCTCTTTTCACGCACTCACTCTGCTCTGTGCCCTAGAAGTTACTCTGATGGAGCGGGTTACCTCCACATGCTTTGGAATTGTTCGAAACTGGGGGAGTTCTGGAAAGGGGTATGTGATATTCTGTCTACGATTTTCGATTGCATTATTGAGCCCACCCCGTTAAACTGTCTGTTTCATAAGTTTGAGCAACTGCAGATAGTCAGGTAACCAGTGCACCAGTGATGTTTGGTGTGCGATTGGGTGTGTGCAGTGTTCACTTCCTGACTCCCGAGGAGGATAGAAGCAGACCCCCTACCCACTCATCTGGTCTACAGCTGGATTTCTTTTTGTTTTTTAAAACTTTATTTATAGAGTGCTTGACATTACAACAAAAGGAGAAGGTAGTAACATTAATGAAAATGACAATCTTACATTTTCTATTACTCTCATTGACTGCAGCCAACGAGACACGGTACATAGCAAGTAATGACTTAGGCAAAATTGCAACCACATGGAAAGAGTGGGGAGGGGAAGAGTCACAAATCGGTCGGCGAGCTTACATTGTCGTGAGCATTCATTTGTGTTGATAACAAGTAATTACCTGACCACACTCTGATCTCGGGCCCAGGTCCCCTCCCCCGCCAGTCGCACACCTGCACTGCCTTCCTGGCAACCCCTGCACTTGGGGACTGTTTTTCTGTATCCCTAAAGTCCCACTACCAGCACTTGCCACCTGTTGTCTGCAATTACCCTTGCACTTGCCACCAGCTGGCCGTACTTTACTTATTGTTTATTTATTCTTTTATCCCATGTACTGCACTTTCCCCCTCCCCTTCCCATGCACTTGCGCGATCTGAATGACACCTGGCCTAGTAGGATGGTTGTCCATCTTCCCTCTGTTCCCCCTCCCTTGCCTCGTCGCACCTTGAAACACTTGTGTATAGGCGCTCTATCAATGCCATTTCATATCATTCAAACGGAGGCGTGGTTAGCCAATGGTCCGCCATCCCTCCATGCATACCCATCATGCACACAGAAAGTGCCCTCACTCAATGGAATGAAACCACACTGCCCCACACAGGAATGTTCCTACACCAGGCAGAACTGGTTTCAGCCCGACTATAGCCTCCAGTCACGAGACACCAATATTTAGTGGCCAAAGAGGGCCACTTCTCTCTTGAAAAAGCCACTGTAGCCTAGCAACATAACCAACAGAGAGGGTACTCTCTGGGAAATTAAGGGGTACCTTGTGGATACCCATGCGTTAGAAGTCCTAAGGACTCAAGGCAGAGCACAAAAAACCCAGATCCACACTCTGTCAAGCCAAAACCCATAAAAGTCACCAAAACATATACTGTGCTGCTATAAGGGGGTAACAAGCAGACTTTCTGCCTAACAGACTTGCAAAGGTTTTCACACTGACGTTTAACCAAACTCTCACTCTGTAACAAAGCTTATCAGTAAGGCTTAGACTAAGGAGTTAAGAGGTTTTGTCTAAAGTACAATTAATTACATGGTATTGTCAAGCACTAGATACATGCCACAAAATATATAAAACCACACTGTTTTGTTCAACAAGAGATATGCATTTAGTAAATGACTCCAAAGGGTACGTAAAACAATTTCTGGGGCTTGTGAATCTGTTTAGACGCAAGTGCTTGGCACCCAGCACTGGGCTGAGTATGCTATGGATGCCAATTAACCTCAGCCCAAGGTGCTTGTCAAGGTGAAATCAGTGAGGACTCTGACAAATGGCGGTAACTCTGATGACCGATAAAGTAACATCTAAGATCCAAATTCAGTTGGCCCCCATCTCCATAGAGCTCACTGAAAATCACCATTCTCAGGAGGTTTCCAGTGTCACTCGAGTGGCAAAGGGGACTACTAAACCACGACTGACGCAAAGGGCCCTAGCATTCAGTTTAGCAGTGAAGGCAAGTGCGAAAAGCAAAAGATCATGTTATGTTACGAAATGGTATGATATGATATGGCATTTATAACGCACCTATACACAAGTGTTTCAAATGTGTTACAGCCAAAGTCACCAACAGTATAATGTCACACAGTGCCAAAAAATCTGGCTGTATTGTGTATCCCACCCAGTGTTGGATTACAAGCATAGGACTCTAAACAAATGCAAGCACTAGAAGGACTGTTACTGGGTGAGTAACATTTGCCAGATACACATTTCTGGGGCTTGTGAATCTGCTTAGGTTCACATGCTCTGCGTAGTCCACCATATAGTGGTTGACTCAGAGTATTACATATTTTTTCAAATTCGAAAAGCAGGGCTTCGACAGGGGCGTTACTGTCACATAATCCCTATCTTACGTGACAAGGAACCCAAAATCCTTCACGCTTTGACGTCCTCTGTTGTTTTTTTTCTGCCTCAAAATGGAGAGGACATTTTGACACAAGAATGCAAAATTCTAGGTCATGTTTTCAACAAGCTAAACTAAAACAGAGCAGCCGCTTCAGCGTTGAGGCATACTGTAGGGAGAGTGGGTAGAACAAATATATTAACATTGTTAGCGCTCTTGGAGAATGCCTGTTACCCTCCCCATTCCATATATGAAGGCTGCGTAGAAACCTTGATACCTTAATGACAAATACACCGTTTTAAGTTATAGCTACAATGCAATTCTAAATATACTGTGTGTAATAATAGTCTTTTCTCAAGACCACGCCGTGGACTGCTGTCGGG
The DNA here is from genome assembly GCF_040938575.1 of Ambystoma mexicanum. NCBI lineage: Eukaryota > Metazoa > Chordata > Amphibia > Caudata > Ambystomatidae > Ambystoma > Ambystoma mexicanum. The sequence goes on along the minus strand of NC_090921.1, from coordinate 1,339,559,032 downwards.
TGTGGCAAAAATTCAAACCCAAAACACTCAGGGAACGCAAGCAGAAACGCTGGGCAGCATACGCCATTCAGTTGGAAGTTTCTCCAGGCAAGTTTAAATCGATACGTGAGAAACCTGAGGTCAATGTTTCAGGTGCAGGTATCAGTCAACCCTCAATAGCCAAGCAAAGAAACGCTGGTAAGAATGTCCTCAAAGCCGATACCCCGGATCCGACGGCTCGTTGAAACGAGTTACAGTGATGTCCCCTATCGACCCACAGTCTGCAAAACACAAACATAAAGACTGAAGTCGAGAAAAAAGAGCTGAGGGTTTGGCCCGGACCCCAAAACGCAGCAACATCTCTACCCCACTGCCGTTGAGCGCCTTAGGCCTCCGCACTGAAAGAGGTAAACATACAAGACAAAGGGCCTCATCACGAGTTGGGTGGAAGCCCTTAAATACTGCGGTAACTGTATTTGCACCGCCAATAACGCTCTGCCGGAATACGAGTCGGCGCAAATACTGCAAGACCCAAAAGGATCCAGCACTATTATAGCCGGCGCAATTACAGCGGCGCTATTTCAGCCGGCGCTAAAAGCGCGGACAACACAAAGCGCAATTACAGCCGTATCACAAGTGCATGTACGGCGGGATTAGCGCTGAAAATCGGTGCTAATACAACTGAGAATTACCTCCAGATGGAGGTATGTTAGGTAAGATTGTATGCAGTACCCCGTGGGAGACTGCACCAGTCTTGTCCTCTTGGCAATAGTTAACCCAACCTTTGGTATAAGTCTGTACTACACAAGTTGGTAGAGTGACTGAGCAGCCAGGCTTATCTCAAGGGGGGGGAGTCAATGTGAGCTGTAGAGTTGCAATATAGAGGTTCACAATGACAGGTATCCAAATAACACTTAAACTCAAGGTTTCTTGATTAAATAATTATTTATTTAACAGTCAGTTGAATACGCCTTCTTTAAAAGGGAGCAAATATGTAACACTTAAATATACTTCAAAAATACACACTCTCAGTTTCAATAAACCAATAGATACCCATTTGGGATGGCATACAGACACTTCCTACACCCTCGGGTGAATTCAATAGTTAGGGCACTGTGGACATCGATATATCACTGTTACATGTAGAGCAATACTGAGTTTGATGTCAAAATGAAAATGGTTCGAGAATAACACAATGGTTAACAAATAATCTTAAGCAGGTAAGTACTTTTGAACCCCCCCAAACAAAGTAAATTAACCCTTTCCCAGCTACACAAGTTATAGAATGTGTGACTTTTGTTGAGGGATATTTAAAGAATAAAGTCAGAGGTTAGAAGGGTCTCTCAGGGAGCCAGGAATGCCAATGTCAATTGAGCAAAGTCTAGGAGAGCTGAAGTTCTTCTGAAGGTAAGTAAAAAGTCTTGCACAATGTTTAAACTAGTTTTTGTTGTAAAAGAAATCACTGTTGGGCCACAAGCTGGGAGGCCTGTGGGGGGCAAAGCTGCAAGCAACTCTGCAAAGGGCAGCCACTGCAAGTCTCAACTGAGAGCAAGCAAGCTACACAGCTAAGACGTAAGTACCCCTTAGTTTGCAGTACCTTAGATCTGAAGAAATTGGTTCCAGCTGGCTTCTGTTCCTGTTGTAGGTCCTGCAGATCCTTTGTTCCTGGGCCTCAGTCGTGGGGACAAGAGGGAGGATGTCTGGGGACTCCTGCAGTACGATTCGAATGGTGGCAGCAGCAGCAATGGGCATGTTAGGAAGAATTCTCAAAAATGTGCTAATTCCCTTCACCTTAGAGACCCCCAGCAACTTTGCTGGATTTTGAGGACTTGATTTTTTTACCTGGAGAGAGTGTGACCCTTTTTCCCACTCTCTCATGTGTTTTGAAATGTGTTTTACTCTTGTGTTTTTTGTTTATGGAGTTTTAGACAACTCCATAGGTATCATCTTTTCATGTGTGTCACACAGCGCCCTCAGTGCAGTGGCACAGGGGAACCCTTTCAGGCTTTCCCAAGGTTTAAATACCTTCTCTGGGATAAACTACTGTTACCCAGAGAAAGTAAAGGGAAATTGACTTTACTAGTCTTTTCAAATTCCTAGACCCATCACACACTATCCTACAATAGAGTGCTGGAGGGGTTACTTAGTATCCCCTATGTCTAGATACTCAAAGGGTAGCAGTCAAATGCTACTCTTTCCCCTCGAAATGGCTGGTGGCAGTGGTTTTACAACGAACTACCATGATTTTTCCCGACCGGGAACACCGGTAGCGTTAAATGGTGGGAGCCATGTTTTTCAAGATGGCATCTGAGCCCCCTCTGTTTAAACAGGTCCCGGTCTTCTTTTTTCGCCATTTCTTTGTGGAAAGGTGCTTCTAGAGTTTTGCTCTGCGCGCCAATCCAGGCTTGGTTCCTTTGTTAATTCGCCTTTGGCAGGCTTCAGGACTGAAGACCGCCTCTGGCGCCCGAGTGTCTGGGGTGGGCAAGAAGTGAGGGAGGTGCCCGAAACTCCCTGTGCTTAGACTCCTAGGAGACCTAAAATCACTCTGGTATGATTGGCTGGCTGACTGTCGGGAAAGGACAGCCACCCTGCTGGGTGAGCGACAGCTAGGCTGGAATGAATGGGAGAGAACTGAATAAAAGGAACTCTCCTTTTATTCAGTTCTCTCACATTCAAAAAAGAAGACCGGGACCTGTTTAAACAGAGGGGGCTCAGACGCCATGTTGAAAAACATGGCTCCCGCCATTTAACGCTACCGGTGTTCGCGGTCGGGAAAAATCATGGTAGCATGCTTGGAAGGCAGAGTCAACCACTGGAACGAAAGAACCGAAGACGAGCTTGAAGAGGACGGCTGCTGCAACTCCTGGACCGTTGCTTTTCCCAGTGAAGCCCTGCTGCAAGTACGGATTGCTAAGTTCATCTCGACAGAGAAGCCCTGCAAGGACGTCTTCTCCCTTTGAGTTGGTGGGACCAATCAACTCGACACTAAGCCACCTGAATACCATTCTCAGAGCTGGTTGTATTTTCCTCAGAGTGCTGCAGGAAACCGAATAACCAGGGAGAGGGACACCAGTTTGTGTGCTTTACTACAGCTACCGGAATTAAAGAATTGCCAGTGCCAGCTTTTGACCAGTCCCAGTGTAGTGCAGAAGTCCCCCGACATCCTCCCTCTTGTCCCCACGACTGAGGCTCAGGAACAGCGAGATCTGCAGGAACTGCCAGGAACAGAAGTCTTCAGCTGCATCTTTTTCTTCATTTGTAAGGTACTGTGAAATGAGACTGAGAGTACTTGCCTCTCGCGGTGAAAGTGCTTGAAACTTTCGCAACTAGCAGGCCTAATCAGCTTGTGACCCAACATATAATTCTTCTTGTTACAAACTACTTCTGAGAACGTCTACAGAAACTTTACCATTTACTTAACAGAACTGTTTTATCCTATCCAATACTTTAAGCCCACTGACTTTTGCCTAGCCTATCGAATTGAATTGACTCTTCTGGTGAACTCAAAGTATCTGCAGTGTCTGAGAAACTTGTAATTCTTTTATGTTCTGAACCTATTCCTTTTTGCTCCTCCTTCAAAGTATTCTGAATGCCATTTTGCTCCTCCTTCAAAGTAGTTAGAATGCCTCAGAAACCTAACGAGTATAGTACTGAAGTGTATTTGTGTGTGATATTTAACTGCCTCCTTCTAGTGTATGTTTTATAACTGAATGTTGAATAAATTAATAAGTGTTTAACCAAGACTCCTTGAGTGTAAGAGTTTATTTGAACTCCTGTGATTGTAGACCTCTGTGTATCTGTGTAACATCCTTACAGCTCACATACCTTCTTGAGATAAGCCTGGCTGCCCAGCTCTGCTACCAAAAACTGTGTAGTACAGACTTATACCAAAGATTGGTTTTGCTTACACCTGTAGTCATAGTTGTGTGTAGTGGTCCCAAAGGGTACTGCATACAAACTCTGCCTAACAGGGCAAAGTTCAGATCAGCGGCACTTCGTGGTTTCAGCTACTCTGCAATAGTATCACTGCGGTTCTCCGACACAAGATGGACTTTCCTTTCTTCTGGGGTCCAGCACTCTGTTGAGGCTGCTCAGGCTTAGTCAGTCCTGCTTCGAGGGAGTCGGGAAGATCTTCCTGGAGCTCTGGTCTGGCTTAAAGACGATGCACTTGATTCTGGTGTTCTTCTCCCTGGCAATCGGTTCCTGCAGCAGCAATGGAAGTACAGCCAGCTCCGAGAGGATTTCCAGATGAGTTTGTCTTGGGGACGATTGGTCCCACCAACCCAAGGGGAGAAGTCGTCCTTTGCAGGGCTTCTCTAGTCGAGGAAAATTCGTAGCTTCACCACTGCAGCTCGGCTTCACCGGGCAACCCCACGGTCCAGGAGTTGCAGCAGGCGTCTCTTCCAAGTTCTTCTTCGGATTCCTTCGTTCTGTGGTCGACTCTGCCTTCCAAGCAAAAGACCTTGCCTTTTATGCAGGTTTCTCCCATTAATTCGCAGCCTAGCTCTCAATCACACAGCAGGGTGGCTGTCCTCCAAGGACAGCCAGCCAATCACTTTTGGGTGCATTCCTGTAACCAAGGGGATTAAGCACAGGGAGTTGCGGGCACCTCCCTCACTTCCTGCCCCTGCCAGACACGCTGGAGCCAGAGGCGGTCTTCACTAGTGAATCCCGCCAAAGACAAAACGAACAAAGGGACCAAACCTAGTTTGGCGCGCAGAGTAAATCTCAAGAAGGACCTTTCCAACAAGAAATGGCGAAAAAAGACGACCAGGGACATTTTGAAAAAATGGGCCCCCGTGGGTGCTTTACTGCAGCTGCAATTGCAGCCCGCGGTAGAAACACTCAATGGTAGTAAAAAGTAAACCACTGCCACCAGCCATTAATTGTAGAATGGGTAACATAAAATGTTACATGAGAAACTAGACAAAGGGGATACTAAGTAACCCCTCCAGCACCCTATTGTAAGATAGTGTGTGCTGGGTCTAGAAAGTTACAAATGTAAGTAAAGTCAATTTCACTTCACTGCTCTTGGAAACAGTAGTTTATCCAAGACAAGGTATTTTAACCTTTGGGAAATCTTAAAGACTTCCATGTGCCACCGCACTAAAGGTGCTGTGTGTCACAATGTAAAAAGATGATGCCTATGCGGTTTGTCAGACTCCATAACCAAAAGAAATAAAAACACATGAGAGAGTGAGAAAAAGGTCTTACTCTCTCCAGGATAAAAATTAAAAGTCCTAATGTCCAGCAAAAGAGCTGGGGGGGTCTGTAAGGTAGACGGGAATTAGCACATTTCTGAGAATTCTGCTCAACACTCGTCCCCCCAAGACTAAGGGACAAGAGGATTTAATCCACTCCTGGATGAATCTCTTATTCCAGTCGGTCATACTTTCTGAAGAGACCATCAACATTTTGGTGATTACACCGTGACCTTTGTTCTATAGTGAAATCAAACCCCTGGAGGCTGATTGACCATCTTAACAATTTAGGATTTTCCCCCTTCATAAGCATTAACCATCTCAAGGGTTGGTGGTCTGTTTGAATTACAAAAGTAGATCCATACACGTATGGTCTAAACTTCTTCAAAGACCACACAATGGCAAAACACTCACGTTCAATAGTTGCCCACCTTGTCTCACGGTGCTTCAGTTTCCTACTGATGAAGCAGATAGGGTGTTCCATGCCTTTCTCATCCAGCTGACTCAAAACTGCACCTATTCCTGTATTTGAAGCATCAGTTTGCACAATAAAAGATTGGTTGTAGTCAGGAGCTCTCAAGACTGGAGCTTGACAAAGGGCTTTCTTAAGTGCTTCAAAGGCCCTGGTGCACTCCTCATTCCACCTGACCTTCTTGGGGAGTTTGGGTGAAGAGAAAACATTCAAGGGAGAAGCTATGGTGCCATAGTTCTCAATTAAGTCCTATAGTAACCCGTGAGACCTAAAAAGGCTCTCACTTGGGTTTGAGTAGTAGGGGTGGCCCAGTCTTGTGCAGCTTGTACTTTTCTAGGCAATGGCCTTATTTCACCTCTTCCGACCTCATGTCCAAGGTAGACCACTTTACTCTGACCAATTTGACATTTACATGCCTTTATGGTCAGATGGGCCTGTTCAAGAGCCTGCAAAACATATCCTAAGTGGTCAAGATGTTCTTCCCAAGTAGGGCTGAACACTGCAGTGTCATCCAAGTATGCCATGCAGAAGTCCTCCATCCCATTCAGAACATGATTCACCATCCTGTTTAGTCCAAAAGGCATAATCTTAAACTGGTAGAGGCCTCCTGGGGTGGTAAAAGCAGTTTTCTCCTTGGCATGGTCTGTCGGAGCTATTTGCCAATAGCCTGATGTTAGGTCAAATGTATTGAAGAACTTGGCTGAACAAAGTTTATCCACCAGCTCATCTGTCCTAGGTAAAGGATGGGCATCAGTCGTGGGGGCTGAATTAAGAGCTCTATAATCCGAACAGAATCTCAACTCCTTGGATCCTGCCTTTGGCACTCTGGACTAGCCCATGGACTTGAAGTTGGCTCTATTACCCCGAGATCAAGCATCTTCTTTTTTTTTTTTAAATATGTTTATTTTAAACCAAGGCAGGACAATTTATAGTATATTGCACAAAGATATTACACCAATATTAATTCTTCTTCGCTCATGTTCACCCCCTTTTTTCCCCCCCTCTTTTGGAACCCCTTGCTCCCCCCTCGTCCTCGGACCCCAGATGGCTGGCCCTCTATAGGCCCCCTCCCTTAGGTGGGCCCTTGGTCTCTGAGTCCATCGCGCGCTGAGAGGTTTAAATGTTAAGGCGGGGGAACGCTGATCGAATTCCAGCACTGGGGCCCGTAGGTTCTGGAAGCGGTGCAGGACACCCTCCCTTGCCGCTTTCACCTTTTCCGCAATCAGGATGTCCCAAAGTTTACCCCACCAATGGGCCCCGCACGGACCATCCGGGGACTTCCAGAAGCGGGCTAGCACGGTTTTGCCAGCCAGGAGGCAATGTGTCACTAGTTTTGCTCTATTCCCAGAGCACGGATAGACCCCAGGGGTCGGGACCCCCAGTAGGACTGTCTCGGGCTCCAAGGGGAGGTAAGCCCCCGTGATTTGGTTGATAGTTGCCAGGCACTGTTCCCAGAATCGCTGGATCTTGGGGCAAGTCCACCACATGTGAAAAAAGGAGCCCGGTTGGGAGCATCCCCTCCAGCAGGAAGGGTCCACCTGGGGGTTCATATGGTGTAATCTGAGGGGGGAGTATTACCAACGAAGCAATAGCTTATATGCACATTCCCTATTGGTCACGCAAGTGGATGAGGAGTGGGTGCGGGTCCAAATGTCCACCCATGTCTGGTCCTCGAGCGGGTGACCCAGGTCGGCCTCCCATTGGGCCATGGCTCGTGTCCGTACGTTCAAGAAGTCGCTCAGGAAGCGTCTGTACAGGGATGAAATCCCACCCCGGGGTGGCAGATCCTTCAGTGTTAGCTCCAGAGCGGTGAGAGGGCGGACCGCCGCTTGAAGAGTCTGGGGGTGAGAGCACCAGTGACGGAGTTGGCAGGATGTGAATCTGTCCCTTTCCTGGAGTTGAAACATCGTCTTGCATTGTTCGAAGGTGCATGGCACGTTCCCGGCGTATAGTTGCTCCAGGGTCTCTAGGCCTCCATCGATCCAGTTTTGAAAGTTCCGGGGGTTTGACCCTGGGGAGAAGAAGTTTGGATTGTGGAAGATAGGGGAGAGAGGACCCTGTCCTCTTGGGATGCTTTTTTGTTTCAGGGCCCAATCCCATGAGATCAGCGTATGTTTAGTAGTTAGGAGGAGTGTCTTCCAGTGATCTCTCAGGGGGGCCTGGATGTGTGGGAGGAATCGCAGGGGGAGCGGCAGTTGGGCTTGCTCCAGGTCTACCCATCTAGGGCGGTCCGAGAGGATTTGCCAGGCGTGAATGTGTGCTAGCTGTGCTGCCGCCCTATAAGCATGTAGATCAGGAACCCCCAGGCCCCCCAACCTCGAACTTCCCAGCAGGGTTTTGAGGGGGATCCTGGCTTTCCTGCCTCTCCAGATGAACCTGAGCATTTTCCTTTGTAGGTCCTGGAGCGCCTGCCTAGAGATGGCCACCGCCAGGGCGGAGCAGGCATAGAGAAACCGCAGAAGCAGGTTCATTTTTGCGGCCGTGATCCGCCCCATTAAAGAGATTTCCTGGGTGGACCAGCGCCTCAGGTCCCCCTCCAGCTCGCTGAATAATCTGGGGAAGTTCACCAGGTGTGTGTCCTTTGGGTTAGCTGGTATATGGACTCCCAAGTAGGGGATAGCTTGTTTCTCCCATCTGATCGGGCATAGCCTGGACACTGCCTCCTGTTCCTCCTGGCGAAGGCCTACGCCCAGACCCACCGACTTAGAGAAATTGACAGTGAAGCCCGTGACCTTTCTGAAGTTGGCCATTTCCTCCAGGGCGTGTTTGGCTAAAGCATTGGGATTCGAGAGAATCAGAAGAACGTCGTCGGCGTACAGAGCGATCTTATGTTGGGAGCGCCCGACCTGGGGTCCCTTAATAAACTCATTCTGTTTGATTCTTTGGGCAAATGGCTCCATCGTTAGTGCAAAAAGGAGGGGGGATAAAGGGCAGCCCTGCCTCGTCCCGCAGGACATGGGGATTGGGGATGATAGAGAGCCATTGATTCTCAAGAGGGTTTTGGGGGATGCGTAGTTGGCCATCAACATAGATTGGAAGGTGGCCAAAGGCACTCGGTGAGTTTCATGAATGTCCAGTCCACTCTATCGAGCCTTTGTGGCATCCAAGGCCATCAATGCGATACCCTGGGCGGTCCAGTGGGTGATTTCAACCAAGTTCAGGGTCCTTCTGATATTGTCCCCCGCCGCTCTGTTCCGAATGAAGCCCGTCTGATCGGGATGGATTAGGGTCGGAAGGATGTGTTAAAGCCGGTTGGCCAGGATCTTGGAATAGAGGCTCGCGTCTATGTTCAGCAGGGCAATTGGCCTGTACGAGGCCGGATCCTTGGGGTCCTTCCCGGGCTTGGGGAGGAGGATAGTTGTGGACTCCTGCATCGATGGGGTCACTGACCCAGAATCCTTGAATGAGTTGAAGAGTGTTACCAAAGGGGGGATTAGCTGGGGCTTGAATATTTTGTAGAATCTGGATGTGAAGCCGTCTGGGCCCGGGGCCCGAGTTTTGAGAGCTTTAATGGCCTCATCGACCTCTTTGTCCGTTATTGGGGCTTCAAGAATGTCCCTCGTTGCCGTGGGCAAGCGCGGCAGGGCCGCCCCTCTTAGGTATTCCTCTTGTCGGGCCTGGTCCCGCGGTGGTGCAGTCATTACTTGAGTCAGGTGGTCCACTGCCAACCGCTGTTTCTCTAGTTCGCCATAGTGTGTCCTTCCCAGCGGATCTCAAAGCCCCACGATGGTATTAGCATGCCTTGTTTTGGCCAGTTTGGCTACTAGGAGCTTATTAGCTTTATTGCTTTTGGCGTAGTAGAATTGCCTGGTCTTCGCCATCAACTGTGCAGTGTGATCAGTGTAGTGGGCCTCCAAGTTCTTTCTGGCTATGTGGACGGCTCGATGAGATCTGGGAGACCATCCCTTCTTTTTCCGGGCCTCCTCTGCTAATTGCAGGTCTTTATCGAGGGTTTGCCGGGTCTGTCGGCGCTGGTGGTGGAAAGCCACCCCTTGGGCTATCAGGGCTCCCCTGATCACTGCTTTCATCGCATCCTAGTTATTTGCAAGAGAAGTGTCCGTAGCGGGATTATCTTCAAGGAAGTTTTTAATCGTGGTTGCGATCCTATCCCTGGCCAGCATATCGTTAAGGATGGGCTGACCATCTGCGCGTGGGGTTGGATCTGGGGTCCTGGGTTTGGAGCTCCATGATTATTGGAGCGTGGTCTGACAGAATGATGGGGCCGATGGAGATATCCTTAGCTGAGGAGAGGGTTTGGGGCGAAGTCAGGAGTAGATCTATCCTCGAGAAAGTTCGGTGGACATGGGAGAAAAAGGAAAAGTCCCTCTCGGCGGGGTGAAGCACCCGCCACGCATCCACCACATCCAGAGTTCTAAATAAGCGTAGGAGGCTGAGGGCTATGGCGAAATCGCCAGGGGCTGGAGGGTGAGATTTGTCCTTGGTGGGGTCCGGCACTCCGTTAAAGTGCCCCCCCAGAATCGTCTGGCCTTCCGTGAAGCCCGAGAGGGCGGAACCCAGGGAATCATAGAAGCTTGCTTGTCCCGAATTGGGCGCATAGGCGGAGACAAAAGTATATAGATCCCCCAACAGGAGGCATTTTACTGCCACAAAGCGACCCTCTGGGCACGATATTGATTCCAAGATCTGAAGGTTAAGGCCTTTCTTGAAGAGGATCGCTGTGCCCCCCTTCTTGGATCCCGCGGAGGCAAGGAACTGCAGTGGGTTTAGCCGTGATCGGAGACGCCCAAAGTCTGCCGGGAGAAGGTGAGTCTCTTGCAACATTGCCACTCCGGCGTCCTCATCCTGTAGTTTTTGGAGGATCGATTTCCGCTTAGTGGGGGAGTTCAGCCCGTTGACGTTCAGCGAGAGGCATTGTAATGTCTGAGCTTCTTGGGTCGGGAACCCAGCCATGTTGAGTTTTGGTCTGGGGGGTAGGTCGTCAGATGCCATCTTTGGTGTTGGATACGCTTGAGCAGTCCTGCTCTTGGGGTTTTAACAAGAGCCCCCAACGGGGGGCTGCTAACCTTTTAACTGGCGGGGAGGTCGACATTGTGAGTGCGGCCTTCCCCCTGGCCAACGGGGCCAGTTGTAACATTAAAATGACTTTAATTTCCAAGGGCATAAAGGTGGAACGAACCTTGGAATGGGCATGAGCCGTAAGTGAAGCCCGCCGGGTCAAGCTGCGGGAACCCACGGTTGCCTCGGAGTAGGCAAGTACTTGTATTAATTGTGTAGGGTACCAAGGCCCCTAGCTTCACCGAGTGGGGTTGATTCCCATTATCTGCATGTGTGACTTTCACCTTCTTCTGTTGTTCCGGGCGGTCCTAGACAATGCGGGTCGCATGGGCTGCGGGGCGGGGGAGTGCTCCTGGTTCTGTCGCCTCTGAGGATGACGGGGCGGCCCCTGTGGGGGAGGAGGGGTTCATGATTTTGTTGGCGTCTTCCAGATGGGCAATTCTCCGCAGGGTGCAGTTGAATGAGAATTGCAGGGCTGTCGGAAAGAGCCATCTGTATCGGACCTGGCGTTCTTGAAGGAAGAGGGCTAGGGGTCGAAGAGCTTTCCTCTTCTGAAGGGTTAGGAGAGAGAGATCCTGGTAGATCTGGAGGTGCGAGCCCAGGAAGGCAGTGCTTAAAGTGGGCCGGGGCCTGCCGGGGCCGGGCCCCAGCAGTCTCCAAAAAGTGGGACTGAGCTGGGGCCCTGCCGGGGCCCCCGTCCTACCGCAACATTGGCGGGAATCACGGGATGCATTATCCCGTCGCAGCCGCGATGGGAGATGCGCCAGCAATGAAGTCAGGCATGCGGACAGAAGTGGCAGCCGGCCACAGCGACACTGTGACTGGCTGCCACTTCCGTCAGTCAAAGTAACTGCGTCTGGTGACCCCTCGCATGAGAGTTCACCAGAGGAAGTTACTGTCCCTTTGTTTCCCCAGGTCGCCTTTAACCCTCGGCGAACCTGGGGATTCCTCGACATTTTTCGAGGTTTATGAAAGATGGCTTTGAAAGTACACATTTCAAGCCATCTTTTATAAAGCTTTGCCAACTGACAAATTTGTCCGTAGCCAAAGCCTTATAAAAGATGGCTTGAATTGTGTACTTTCAAAGCCATCTTTTATAAACCCGAAATGTTTAAAAAAGATGGCCTGAAAACTAGTCAAACCGTAGGGTATGCACACAAATATATATAAATGTTATATATTTGTGTGCGTACCTTACTATAGTTTGTGTACTTTGTAAGCCATCTTTTATAAACGTAGAAATGTTACATATTTCTATGGTTAGAAAAGATGGCTTGCATAGTACACAAACCATAGTAAGGTACGCACACAAATATATAACATTTATATATATTTGTGTGTATACCCTACGATTTGCGTACTTTTTAGGCCACGCCCCTCCCACAAGCCATGTCCCCAAATGAGGGCCCCCCCCTCGATTTCTTAGCCCACTTAAAGCCCTGCAGGAAGGTGAGCTCGTCCTTTGAGCGGCTGATGGCAGATATGGCCTCTTTAGTTGAATAGAAGTGGACCCTAGTGATGACATCTGGGGGTGGGTCTGCTCCCACCCCACGGCGAGGGCGGAACCTGTGGGTGCGGTCCAGCAATAGCAGGTGCTTGTCCAGATCCGGGAGGAGAGCCTGGAAGAAATCCCCCACGTATTCTGCCAGTTGCTTATCCGAGACCGAGGAGGGAATTCCCCAGATTCTGAGGTTATTGCGTCGGGCCCTGTTCTCCAAGTCCTCCTGTTTGAACTCTAAAATTTCACATCTATCCTGAAGAGCTCTAACTGCCTGCTGGACTTCGCCCAGTGCTGTTGTGTGGTCCTTCGTGTGGTCCTCGACCTCTCCCAGTCTCTGTTCCACCTCAGCGACTTTGTTGTTGGTTTGTTCCAGGTTGGTGGATAGCTCTGTCATGCAAGCTCTGAATTCGGCTTTGATGTCTGCCATAAATGCTAGTAGGTCGCCCCTGGTGGCCGGGGGATCGCCCTCCTTTTGCTGGTCTTGCATGGCGGGACCGACGGTATCTGGCCTCCTCCCCTTGTCTGAAGCCGTCAGCATGGCGGCAATGTCCGCATTTTTGGTGATTTTCGCCTGTTCGGACATAGTGCCAGGAGAGAAGTGGGAGTTGGGCTTAGGTGGTAAGGATATGTTCTTGCTTATGTGCAGCTTGACCAGTCCAGGGTCTTGACCTGAGGGTGTTGTCCCAAGGCGAGGAGCACCGGGACCGGAGCCCTCTCACCAGGGTTGCCCAGGAGGCAGCCAGCAGCGACGAGGGGAGCGAGATGGGCTGGGGCGCCCCAGGAAGATGAAGAGTCCTCAGGGGCCCACCACGGAGCCCCCTCCGCCCGGAGTCCTGAATGCGGGCCTCAAGGAGGGCCCGGGGCCTTCCCCCAATACCAGGGGGGATGGTTAGGGTCCACGGAAGCAGAGCTGAAGTGAAGATGGGCCGGGGCGCCCCTGGAGTTAGGCCCGCAGGGCTGCAGCTGCTGGTGTCAGCGGCGCACTCCAGCGCAGAGCAAGGCAGTCGGGGGGGAGACCGCAGGAGGAGGAGACCAAAGAGCCAGCGACCGCGGCGGCTCCCAGGTAAGAAGGGCCACGGCCCCCACCCCCAGCTAGATCCTCCCGAGTGGGCACCCACCTCAGGGCCAGGGATCACGCCGCGGGCAGTCCTCGGCTATTGCGGCAGTGGCGGAGAGCAGGCTCCACGGAAGCGGAGCTGAAGTTAGAATGGGCCGGGGCTCCCCCGGAGTCAGGCCCGCAGGCCTGAACCTGCTGGTGTCGGCGGCGCCCTCCAGCGCAGAGAAAGGCCGTCGGGGGAAGACCGCCGCAGGAGGAGAGCAAGGACCCGGCCCTCACCTCTAGCGTGATCCTCCTGAGCGGGTGCCCCCCCAGGGCCGGGGATCACGCCGCGGGCCGTCCTCTGCTATTGCGGCGGCAGAGGCGAAGAGCGGGCTCCGCACCGGAACGAAGGGCGGACGTCTCTCCCACCGCGCCGGTGTCGGGCGCCTCAGTGGCAGCTGGGCGAGTGGGGGGGCCATCAAGCACCGGGCCCCCTCTGCAGGTCTCTACGCCTTCTTCGCGTCCGCGGGCCGAGAGCGCCCGCCATCTTGGATGTGCAGAGTCCCACGCTGCGAGGAGATGTTGGTCCTGCCGGGTCTCTGGGGAGCGTTATGCTCCGAATTTTGGGGGGTCACAGCTCCATACACTCCGACGGCCCCCGGTGTCACTGGGGTCTCGGTAGGACCTCGGGAAGCCGCATTATTGGGCTAACCCGGCGGGCTTCACACAGGAGGCTTCAACGGAGCAACCACATCGATGGCGCTCCAAGCCACGCCCCCATCAAGCCTCTTCTTGACCTCTTCATTGATGTTGGTTCTTACATGGTTTGACATTCTGTAACCCCTGCTTTTGACACGGAGAAAGTCACCAGTGAGAATATCATCCTGGCCCCAAGGGGCCAAGCCTGGTGAAAACAGGGAGGCAAACTGATTCAGCAGAACTTTGCACTCCTCCTGTTGTTGCTGAGTCAGATCTTAACTCCTATCTTTCCATCAAAGGGTGTCCCCTGAGGAGGTCAGGTAGAGGCTCACTCTCCTCCTCCTCCTCTTGATCAGAGGCCAAGAGCAAAGCTCCTAGTTCTGGTCTGGAAACATATGCCTTTAGGCGGTTAGTGTGAAAGACCCTAGGGGCCTCCTTGGGAATGCCCAAGTCCACTAAATAATTCATCTCTCCAAGTTTTCCCACAACCTTGAATGGTCCAATCCATTTGTCCTGTAAGGCCCTCTGCCTTGTAGGTACCATAACTAGAACAAGCTGGTTTGGAGTAAACTCCACCATGTTGGCCTTCTGGTCATGCCAATGTTTGACCAGAGCCTGCCCTGCTTTCAAGTTATCTGAAGCTTCAGTCATCATTTGTGTCATTCTCCTTTGGAGACCTAACACATAAGGCCTCATTACGAATGTGGCGGTAAGGCGACAACGGCGCCGGTAGTGCTACCGGCGCCGTTGGCACCATACCGCCACATTACAAGTTCTGCTCGCGGGTGCCGCTCAGCACGCCTGGTCAGACCAGGCATGTAGAGCGGCACCCGCGAGCAGAACTCGTGATTGCACCGTTATAAACGGTGCCGGTGCAACCTTGTTCCCCACCCCCATTCTGTTCTATTGGGCAGAATGGGGATCGGGAGCCCGCCCACACCGGCACCTGCGAATGGGCAATTACCGGCCCATTCATCTCGTAATGGGCTGGTAATGGCCCATTCGCCGGTGCCGGTAGCGAGTTTGGCGGTAGCCGTGCCCTTAATAAGGGCACGGCTACCGCCAAACTCATAATGAGGCCCATAGTCATTGACTCCCACTGGCTTGAGGGGAGGAGCACTCTCCAATCCTTCCTTGATTAGGGCCAATGGACCTCTAACTGGATGACCATATAGGAGCTCAAAGGGGCTTAACCCAACCCCTTCCTGAGGGACATCTCTATAAGCAAAGAAAAGGCATTGCAGTAGAAGGTCCCACTTTCTTCTAAGGGGTTCCTCTAAAGCATCAATCATGTTTTATTAAACCTCTCCACCAACCCATTGGTTTGGGATGGTAGGCTGTTGAGAACTTGTAGGTCATTCCACAGTTTTCTCTGCATGGCTTGCATGCATTGGGACATAAAATTGGTCCCTTTGTCTGAGATTACCTCCTTAGGAAAACCAACCCAGGTATAAATACCAAGGAAGGCCTTAGCCACTGCCTGAGCAGTAACAGTCTTCATAGGTATGGCTTGAGGATACCTGGTGGCATAGTCTACCACAACCAATATCAATCGGTTGCCTGAAGATGTGGGAGGGTCTAGGGGTCCAACAATGTCAATCCCTACCCTCTCAAAAGGAACTCCCACCACTGGGAGAGGCACCAAGGGTGCCACGTTCTTAGCTCTCTTGCCAGAAGTCTGACAAGTGTGACAGCTTCTATAGAATTTATCTACATTAGACCTCATCTTAGGCCCGTAGAAATACAGAGAAAACCTCTCAGTGGTGTTCTTAAAACTTAAGTGACCAGCTAGAGGAAACTTTTGGGCTAACTGTAGAAACTGAGGTCTCACCACATAGGGCACTACAAGTCTTCTGTAGTTCCCTGGGGTAGACTCAATATGCTCACTGTAAAGGAGGCCATCCTCCCAGTACAGCCTGTTCTTCCCTGGCTCTTGCCCATCCAGCTGGGAAGCTGCCTATTGGCGAAGACCTTCAAGAGTAGGACACTCTCTTTGACCTCTGCTGAAGTCTGTCCTAGAGGGTCTACTTTCTGCAAGTAAATTCTGCAGCTCAAGATGGTCTCTAGGATCCAGATCTCCAACATAGGGAAGGACTTCTTCCAGCTCTGTTTCACCAGTAGCTGATTCACCATTCTCTGATTGTTCCTCGCACTCAGCCTCAGCTGATGGAGGGTCACAGGCGTGACCTTGGACTGTCTTCTCTGGGATGTCCTTGTCCTTTCAACAGGGGTGACACCTTTCTTCTTTCCTGAGACCTTGGGTTTCCCCTTTGTCTCCTTCCTAGACTTAGGATTAGAAGGGTGTTCGTCCTGTGGACTGGAAGTTATAGGAATCTCTGTAACTTCCCATTGAAAGTCATCTAAAGTTGCCTCTCTGGCCAGTCTAGTCTGCTCCTCCTACCTTTTACTGGGAGGTCTGTGGGTGCTTGATACAACTCCAAGAGTTTTTAAGTCATTCCCCAACAGGACTCTCCGTGGCACCTCACTTTGTACGCTGACAGGTATTCTTACAGTCATATTGTTGCACTGAATGATAGCGGGTAGTATTGGAATCAACTGGAGTGGGCCTCCAGCAAGTTTAGTGGGAGCCTTAGGTGGCCTAGCAATATCCTCTGCCCTGAAAAAAGTTTCATCCACTACTGTAATGCTGGCCCCAGTGTCTCTAATGGCAGGGGTCTCCTGTCCATTCACAAGTACACTGTCCTTGTAAAATTCTTTGGTATTGTCTGGAATAGATTTATACATATCTAAATGCTGCTGTTCCCACAGACCCAGGGATACTAAAGAAACACTGGCTGAGACTTCAATGGGATCATCCGCCAATACTTGAAAGTTCCCACTTGCCATATGAACTTCATTCTCAGGGATGAAGGCTAAAGAGGCAGCGTGGACCCCTGAATGTTTACTCTTGCATCTGGGATCCCCTTTCACATGGTCAGTTGACCCACAAGCATAACATTTACCAAATGTTATTTGGAAGGGGGGGCTTCTGCTGACCCACCTCTGGTTTGGCACCAGAGGTTTCACTAGCCTGACCTGGTTTCCCATGGTTTTTACCCTTCTTATGTTTGTGGCCTGCTTTTGGGTGGTTGGAATTAGAATTCTCGTTTCCATCTTTCTTGTGCTGCTTCCCCTCATCCTTTTTGTGAGTGGCCCCAGAATCCTTGTGAGTAGCCCTGTTGGCTACCCAAAAGTCAGCAGCCTTTGCTAACTTTTTGGGATCAATCTCTTTTGAGTCAGCCAACTGCTATCTCAGCTCAGGAGAGCAGGCATCAACAATAGACTCTAACAAAAACAGATTCCTCATTCCTTCAAAAGAGTTCACTGTGTAACGTTAACCCAACCATCTAAGTTTTTCAAACATTCACACACCCAGGTAGCCCAAGGGGTACCATTAGCCTGTTTGAGGGTCCTAAACCTCTTAACGTACTGGGAAGGAGTTTTCCCAAATCTGGCTATTAAAGACAGTCACAATCTCATACTCCAATCTTTCAAGTTCCCCCACCTCCTTTACAGCATCAGTTGCAACATGGGGGAGTCTAGACAAAAGCCAAGGAATCAGCTGATTCCCTGTGAGACCCTGAATCCCATGATTGTTACTCAAAGGCACCCAACCAATCCAAAATATCAAGTTTCACGTCATACATACTCACTGCTTCTTTTGGGCAGGCGAGGCCTCTTGGCACTAGAGGACTCTGGGAGGGAAACATTTTCAAGAGACAATCTTTTCATTTCAAGAGCAGGTTGCATTTCCAATTTCCTGAGTTTGATGTCCTGATGTTTAGCTTCAGCTTGAGCTTGCAACCTTTTAAATTCCAATTCAAGTCTCATTGTTTCAAGAGACACATATTCTGCACTCAGTGTTGGACCTTGTGGGGTCCCAGTGAATATGGCTTAAGGCAAAAGGGCAAGTTTTGGCAAAGAGGGGCTCCCATCCTGGGACTCCTCTACCTCTCCTGACTCTTCTAAGACATTAGAGTTAGACTCTGAACTATCATCCTCATTATCCACATTTCCTAGGTCAGTGGGGTTTATAGGCCTACCACCCAAGCTTTGGTGATTCAACGACCTTGTAATCAACTCATTTTTCTTTCCTTTTACAGTAAGGTTACTGGCTTTACACACATCTTTCAGTTGATCTACTGTAAGAATGATCAGAGCTTCATGACACAAGTTATCCATATTTGGCATGTTACAATTGATATTCTAGTGGAGCTTAGTCTTGTGAAGGTTTTTAGTTGAACAAAAGCAAAGCAAATTCTTAGTGTAACAACTCTACAGTAAACAACCCTGACCTCCTGGCAATAGGAACTCAACCTTTGGTATTATAAGTCTGTACTACACAGGTTGGTAGCATGTTGAGCAGTCAGGCTTATCTCAACAGGGGGTCAATGTGAGCTGTAGGGAGTTGTTCAGAGATTCACAGTGACAAGTATTGAAATAAACACTTAAACACAAGGTTTCTTGATTAAACAATTATTAATTTATTTAACTCCAAAATACACACTCTCGCTGTTTCAAATCAGTAAGTACCCTTTTGGGATGGAACACAGACACTTCCTACACCTCAGGTGACTTTAGTAACTAGGACACTGTGGACATTAACATACCACTGTTTGCATTTAGAACCAGATTTAAGAGTATGTCGAAGAAAAAGGTTATTAGAATAAAACAAGAGAGCTCACAAATATTCTGAAGCGGGTAAATAGTTTTGGTAACCTCCAGTGCAAAGTACGTTGACCCCTTCCTGGAAGGAGGGCTAAACACCGAGTCAGAGGGAAGAAGAGTTATTCAGGGAGCCAGGCCAGGCCAAAGTCAATTGGACAAAAGTCAAGGTGAGCTGAAGCACTTCTTGCAGGTAGGTAAAAGTCTTGCACAATGTTTTAGAAGTCTTTATAGAAAAGAAGAAATCAAAGCAGGGTCTCAAGCTGATTCGGCTTGTGAGGTAAAGAAGCTTATAGCAACTCTACAGGAGCAACCAATACAAGTCTCAGCTGAGAACAAGTGAGGTTACACAACAAGAGGTACGTTCTCTTAGACTTTACAGTACCTTTGGTTAGAAGAAAAGGGCTTTGTCTGGCTTTGGTTTCTGTGCAGCTCTGCAGATCCTGTGTTCCTGGGCCTCAGTCGTGGGGACAAGAGGAAGGACGTCTGGAGGACTCCTGCACTGCAACGGGACGGTCGGCGACAGAAAAGGACCAACTTTTATTCAGTGGCACTTCGCGGTTTCAGCTCCCCGCGTTTATGCAAATAGCAACACTGCAGACTCTTGGCTGTCGAGGTGGGCTTTCCTTGCATCTGGGCTCCAGCACTCTGTTGAGGTGGCTCAGGCTCGGTCAGTCCTGCTGCCTGGGAGTCCGGAGGATCTTCCTGGAGCTCTTGGCCAACTTAAAAGCAACGCACATGATCTGGTGTTCCTCTACCTGGCTCTATGGTTTCCAGCAGCAACAGCAGTGGAAATTCAACCAGCTCCGAGAGGATGTCCAGGTGGCTTACTTTTCCAGTTGATTGGTCCCACCAACTCAAGGGGAGAAGTCGTCCTTGCAGGGCTTCTCTAGTCGAGGCAAATTCGGAGCTTCAGCACAGCAGCAGGGCTTCACCGGGCAAACCAACGGTCCAGGAGCAGCAGGCGTCTCTTCCAAGTTCTTCTTCGGATTCCTTCGTCCAGTGGTCGACTCTGCCTTCCAAGCCAAAAAGCCTCACCTATTATGCAGGTTTCTTCTATTCATTCCAGCCTAGCTGTCAGTCACCCAGCAGGGTGACTGTCCTTTCCAGACAGCCAGCCAGCCAATCACCTAGGAGTGCATTCCTGTCTCCAAGAAGACTAAGCACAGGGAGTTTCAGGCACCTCCCTCACTTCCTGCCCCCGCCAGACACCCTGGAGCCAGAGGCAGGCTTCATTCGTGAATCCTGCCAAAGACAAAACAGACAAAGGGACCAAACCTGGTTTGGCACGGAGAGTAAATTTCAAGAAGGACCTTTCCACAAAGAAACAGCAAAAAAGAAGACTGGGGCCATTTAGTCAAAAATGGCACCCTTGGGTGCTTATCTGCAGCTGCGAAAGCAGCCCGCGCGCAGTAAAGGCACACCACAGTAGTTAAACGTAAACCACTGCCACCAGCCATTCATTGAGGAAAGGGTAACATAAAACTGTTACATGAGAAGCTAGACAAAGGAGATACTAAGTAACCCCTCCAGCACCCTATTGATAGTGTGTGCTGGGTCTAGAAAATTAAAAGTGTAAGTAAAGTCAATTTCACTTTACTGCTCTTGGAAACAGTAGTATACCCAAGACAAGGTATTTAAACCTTGGGGAAATTAGAAAGACCTCCCTGTGCCACTGCACTGAAAGTGCTGTGTGACACAATGTAAAAGAGGATGCCTATGGAGTTTGTCAGACTCCACAACCAAAAGAAACCCAGTGTTCAAATCACATTGAAATACACGAGAGAGTGGGGAAAAAGGGTCTCAATCTCTCCAGGTTAAAAATTAAAAGTCCTAAAATCCAGCAAAGTTGCTGGGGGTCTCTAAGGTAGAGAGGAATTAGCACATTTCTGAGAATTCTCCCTAACACCAACCCACTCTTTTACAAGTAAGTAACTTTTAAACACTTATTCTCCAGCATGGGGTCTGGCATGGATTCACATGCTCATGAATATTCCCCGTCGTCAGGCTGGGAATCCTCGGTAAAGAAGAAATCAGTATCAGTTTCGTTTCTGATCTGTCTTTCGTAGTAGTAACCAATCACTGATCTCTGCGTCATACTGACCACAGCCAATGACTGCCCTCTACCTAAGCCCCGCCTCTGGCAGCCATCTTCCGATTTTTACCGCACGTTCAAGTGTTGGGAGTCCTCGTGCTTAGCTCTCAAGCTTTTACTGCGTGTTTCGCGCTTTTTCAGGTGAATTTTCACATTTTTTCGGTAATCAAGCCTCAAGCTCCACCGTTTCTACTCCCGTTAACGGCTACCCGTTGCGGGATTTTCCTACGCCCCTCAAGGGTGAAGATTTCTTCGAATCAACTTCTTGGAGGATTCCAGAAGATTTGCGGCCTACTTCGAGATGGCCCAGGATGCGAGTTCGTCGGCCGGACCCAAGCTGTTTCGCAGCTGCCCTGGATGCGGGCTGCAGAATGTGTTTAAGGAAGACGAACATTCGCGATGCCTCTACTGTCTTCATGGGGACAAGACTCATGTAGAGAAGGACTGCCAGTTCTGCAAGAACTTGTCGGAGCGGACCATGAGGGACCGTCGATCCCGTCTCGCAAGCTGGTTGGAGAAAGGCTCGACGGGTGAGAAGAAGAGGAAAGGGTCCGAGCGGGCTTCTAAGTCCTGTGTGGGTGCCCCGGCGACGGGGGCCCAACACCAGGCCAAGCGCCGCGAGACCGCTGGCTCCGGGAGCGCCGAAAGGTCGGGCTCTTCGGTCGCCAGGCAGGGCGCACCTTCCCCGGCACCGTCAACCACGAGCCAATGCTCCGGTTCGGGGAAGAGAAAGTCCGAGACCCCGGGTAAGCTTCGGGAGAAGCCCCGTCCGATCTCGGAAGAGAGGGAGCGAGGCGTCGCCCCTCCCCTGAAGGAGAGGGCCCGGGACGCACCTAAGGTGGTGAAGGCCCCTACCCAGCAGGCGAAGGCCTCTATCGAGGCTATCGCGGCGACTCTGGCCAAGCCGGCAGAGACACCGCCAGCGGAGACCGCCTCCGGGACTAGAGTTTCCCTGCCGCCAAGGAGGGAATCCTCTTTTCAGCCCATCGTCGTGGCCGCCATGATGGAAGAAGCGAGGGGGGGCACGGTGCCCTCCTCGAGCTCGGAGTCAGCCTCGGAGGAGGAACTGACCGAGGCCGTGAGGAACCTCGAAGTCCAATTCGAGAAGGTTTGATCCCGTCAAGAAGATCCTCGGGAGATAACCGAGGAAGATGACGATGGTGAGGAAGAGCGGCCTTCCCTTCCGGCGCAGCCGGATCCTAGGCCTCAGGATGGCTCGGCGGCCATTTTGTCTGCCATCCAGTCCTTATGCTCTGAGATAAGGACGAGATTCCCACGGCCCAGGCCGGAGGACCCGCAACCTGGCCCGTCGGGGAGTCCTCAGAACAAACGGCGGAGGACCCAGCCCTCTCCTCCGCTCGCCCCCGTAAGGCCTACAGTTCCCTCCTCATCCTCCCACGAGTCGGGAGATGACGGTGCGTTGGGCTCGACGACGGGTTCTGAGGGCGACGACGACGGAACGGGTCTCCCGTCTCCCGTCGCACGGGCCTCGCCGCCCGACGAGATTGGCTCATTCCACGCCATGGTCGCCAGGGCGTCCGAATTGTTCCAGCTCTGCCCGGAGGAGCAGAAAAAGGAAGGTTTCCTCTATCAGCGCCGGGAGGCCAAGAGGAAGACGGTCATCGCGGTGCCCCTAATCGATGACATCTGGGAGGAGGGCCTGTCGGTTCTCAAAAACCCCTCCACGGCACCAGCCAAACGGGACCGGTACGAGAAGAAGTACCGGGTCCCCGAAACCGCTCCCCTGTGCCTCAGGGCCCAGCCAACGCCAGACTCGGTCGTCTCGGCGGCGGCGAAGAAGAAAGCGGCGGGGTCAGGAGCCTCGACGGTCATTTCGTCGGCGGCAACGACGATCAAAGCAGCCAACGCCCTGGCGATCGTGGCCCGTTACGACAGGGAGCTCTGGTTTAAGCTGGCCCCCATACTGGTCTTCCTGCCGGACGACAAGAGGTCCGAGGCCCTGGAAATACTGCAAGAGGGCGAGGTGGCGTCGGACCATGCCATAACGGTGGCAACCGATATTGGCGATACCGGGTTCCGCCAGCTGGGCAACGGTGTTTGCCTACGACGACGGGGTTGGCTCCGGGCGACCGACTTCCGTCAGGACGTCCAGACCAGGGTGTTGGACATGCCGTTCGACGGCAGCAACTTGTTCGGGAAGGCGGTGGACGAATCCCTCCAAGCCATAAAAACGGACACGGAGACGGCCCGCGCCCTAGGAGCCCTCCAGCAACGACGACCCTTTCGGAGCTCCGGAGGCAGACAGGGTGCCTCCAAGGGATCCAGCGGTGGCTCGTCGTCCTACCGCCAGGCGGCACGCTCCTCATCTCAGGGGGCCTACAGGGGTCACGGCAAGCAGGGAGCGCCTCGCCGCCGTCGGCAAGGTGGCCAGGGCGGCAAGGCCACCACCTCCAAGCAGGACTGAACCGGCCGTGGTCTCGGGCCCCCACCGAAGCACCCCGGTGGGAGGCCGGCTGACGAACTTCGTCGGCATGTGGAAGTCCATCTCCACCGACCGTTGGGTGCTGGATACCCTGGCAAGAGGACACTCTATCAAATTCCTGAAGAAGTGCCCTCACGTTCCACCTGGGCCAGGAAGGAAAGTCACGTCCCGCAACTGCTGTTGGAAGTACGGGCGATGCTCAGGAAAGGCGCCATCGAGCTTGTCCCGAAGAGGCTCCGGGGCTCCGGGGTATACTCAAGGTTTACTTCCTCGTCAGGAAGAAGACGGGCGGCTGGCGCCCCATCCTGGACCTTCGTCGTTTGAACAAATACATCAGATCACAAAAGTTCAGGATGGTCACCCTCCAGCACGTACTGGGACAGCTGGAGGAAGGTGACTTTCTATTGTCGTTGGACCTGGAGGATGCATACTTCCACGTTCCCATCCTCAAAAGTCACCGAAAGTTCCTCAGGTTCGTCGTCCAGGGACGCCACTACCAATTCAGAGCACTGCCGTTCGCATTGAAGTCGGCCCCCAGGGTCTTTACCAAGTGCCTAGCACCAGTGGCGGCGCGGCTGCGCCTGCAGGGGATTCACGTCTACCCCTACCTGGACGACTGGCTCATCCGCTCAAGGACGAGGGAACTTGCCGTCGAACACACTGCGAGGACTGTCCAGCTACTCACAGACCTGGGATTCGCCATAAACTACCCAAAGTCCCACCTGGTGCCGTCGCAGGTGGCCCTGTTTCTGGGAGCGAAGCTCGATACAGTGAGGCGCCTGGCGGCCCCGTCGGAAGAACGGACGAAGACCATTCTAGGCAAAGTGCAGCGCCTGCTTGCCACGGACGTGGCCAGGGTGAGGTCCATCAAGTCCCTCCTGGGGATGATGTCCTCTTGCATCTACCTGGTGCGCCTCTGCAGACTACGGATGCGCCCTCTTCAAGAATTTCTCAACGCCCGTTGGAGGCAGGCGACGGGCACCTTCGAAGACAGGGTCCCCCTCAACGAGGTGTTCCGGCGGGTGATTCAGTGGTGGGGCGTTCGAGCGCACCTCACGGCGGGCAAGGACTTTCAGACGCCGGCGTACCAGGAGACGGTGACGACGGACGCCTCCCTGGAAGGTTGGGGCGCCCACACCGGAGATCTCCACGCAAGAGGCCTCTGGCTCCCGGAGGAGAGGCTTCTGCACATCAACGTCCTGGAACTCCGAGCCGTGTTCTGGGCTCTCAAATCGTTCCTCCCGTCGCTCAAGGGCAAGATGGTGCGGATCTTCACGGACAACACCACGACAATGTTTTACATACGGAAGCAGGGAGGCACCAGATCCCCAGCCCTATCCAAGGAGGCACAGGATCTGTGGCACTGGGCGGTCGCCCAGGGGATGTTCCTGGTTCCCTTCCACCTGGCAGGAGAAAGAAACACCATTGCCGACTCGCTCAGCAGGGAGCTGCGCGCGTGTCACGAGTGGGAACTGCGCCAGGATCAGGTGGATCAACTCTTCCGACGATGGGGCAAACCCCAAATCGACCTGTTCGCAACAGCCACAAACTCGAAGTGCAAGAGGTTCGCCAGCAGGTTTCCCCAGCCGAGAAGCATGGGCGATGCGTTCTCGTTCCCCTGGGACGGCCTATACCTGTATGCGTTCCCTCCGTTGCCGTTGCTGCTTCGACTCATCAGTCAGCTCAAGAGGTCCCGGTGCAGGATGATCCTCGTCGCACCGGCGTGGCCGAGGCAGATCTGGTTCCCGGACCTTCTGGACTTGTCAACGTCCCCTCCCATCAAGCTGTCGGCGGATGCAGACCTTCTCTCCAGAGAAGGAGGCGCCATCTTCCACGACGACCCGGCGTCGCTGAACCTGCAGGCTTGGCTCCTGCAGCGCTAGAGTTTGGAGGCTACGATATACCGGCCGATTGCAGAGAGGTTCTTGCAAAGGCCAGGGCGTCCTCGACTCTCAAATGCTACGGTCATAAGTGGAAGAGGTTCTCTATCTGGTGCCGAGCACAGAAGATCAACCATCTACGGATTACGGCCCCTCAAGTGCTGCCGTACCTGCTATCGCTGGCAAAGGCTGGGCTAGCCCATGCCTCCATTAAGATTCATCTGGCGGCGATCGCCAGATATACCAGAACCACAGGACGGACGTCCCTGTGGTCCCATCGACTGGTAAAAGAGTTTATGAAAGGACTGTTCCGGTCATTCCAGCCGGTGAAGGCTCCGGCACCAGCGTGGGAACTTAACGTGGTGCTGACCAGGCTCATGGGGCCCCCATTCGAGCCGATGCACTCCGCACCTATGAAGTTTGTGTCGTGGAAGACTGCGTTCCTGGTGGCCATTACCTCCGCACGACGAGTGGGAGAGATCCAGGCCCTATCCTGCAAAGCACCGTACTTGACTTTCC
Source organism: Ambystoma mexicanum (assembly GCF_040938575.1). Taxonomy (NCBI): domain Eukaryota; kingdom Metazoa; phylum Chordata; class Amphibia; order Caudata; family Ambystomatidae; genus Ambystoma; species Ambystoma mexicanum. Next base: position 1,339,533,523 of record NC_090921.1, on the reverse strand, counting down.
ATGCCTCGAGGGTGGTGCTTAGGACGCACCCCTCCTTTATGCCCAAGGTGCCGTCGGACTTCCATCTTAACGAGCCCTTGGTGTTACCTGTTTTCTTCCCGTCTCCTTCGTCGCCGGCCGAGAGGACTTTGCACTCGCTGGATGTGGCTAGAGCGCTGAAGTTCTACGTGGACCGCACAAAGAGTTTCCGGAGGACATCACAGCTGTTCGTGAACTTTGGACCTGTGAATCAAGGGAAGGCTCTCTCGAAGTCTTCTATTTCCAGATGGCTCTCCGGCTGCATCATGCACTGTCACCGGTTGGCTAACCGACCGCTGCCAGGCCGTCCGAGAGCCCATTCGACCAGAGCGATCGCTGCTACTACGGCGTTCTTATCTGGTGTGCCCCTGCTGGACATCTGCAGGGCTGCTACGTGGAGGTCGACGCACACCTTCACGAGATTCTACTGCGTCGATCGGGATTCCAGGGAGGAGTCCAGGGTCGGCCAAGCAGTGCTGCGCAACCTGTTCGCTTAAGGTGAGCCTGGTGAGGAGGTAAGAGATGCTTAATGTTGAGTTTTTTGTATTGCTTAATGTTGAGCCTTTTGCCACCCCCCGTGGTTGTGCATGTGTGTACTGCTATTTATTCTTATATTCATGAGCATGTGAATCCATGCCAGACCCCATGCTGGAGAAGGAACAAGTTCCTTACCTGTAACTGTTGTTCTCCAGCATGGGTCTGGCATGGATTCACATGCGAACCCTCCCGCCTACCCCTCTGCGGCTCTTCACTTCGTCATACTGCCACTTCACGTGCTACCAAATCTGAAGATGGCTGCCAGAGGCGGGGCTTAGGTAGAGGGCAGTCATTGGCTGTGGTCAGTATGACGCAGAGATCAGTGATTGGTTACTACTACGAAAGACAGATCAGAAACGAAACTGATACTGATTTTTTCTTTACCGAGGATTCCCAGCCTGACGACTGGGAATATTCATGAGCATGTGAATCCATGCCAGCCCATGCTGGAGAACAACAGTTACAGGTAAGTAACTTGTTCCTTCTCTTTTATAAGCAAAAGGCCAAATCCTTTAAAAGTCTTTCCCTTATTCTTGGATCATGAGTGTTCTCAGTGACAGAAGGGGGGTCACTAGGATCTAGTGTCCAACAGACAGTGAGTGTCAGGATAGGTTCTTAAGTAGCAAAAGTCAGAGTTCCTCAGAAAAACTGTTCAAAAAGGGAGTATTTTACTTTAGAGTTAGTTGAGGGTCCATGGGCTTCACAGAAGACACCCTAGCAGGATTCCAGTAGGGGACGTAGGTGAACTGGACGAGAGGCCTCCCAATCACATAAAACACCCCACAAATACACAGGAATCACAAGAGACTTAAGGTAAGTACATAACCAAGCCAGCACAGTCCCTCAGCATAGAAGAAGATTTTGCAGCAGGAGGACTTCAGGATCTGCAGCCAAAACCTGGGTCAGCGGATTCCTTGTCGTGGTGACTGAAAACAGGACCTTGTAAGGGACTTTGCTGCAGGGATCAACTGAGAAGGCTCTAGGCAAGGTTTTCCTTGTGGCTGCATGCGGCTCTGTGGATTTGGCGCCTTTTACAGGAGCACAGAAGAAGACAGAATAACGCTGGTCGGATTCTCTACAAAGGTCCAGCACTCTAGTGAGGGGACTTTTCGGATTTGATTCGTGTCTCTGGAGATACACCAGGATGCCCACGAAGTTTCAGCAAGATTTGGAATTCGGAAGACCGTGCACCACCGCACAATGGCTTGAGGTCCCAGGGTATTGGGGTATTGCAGCCCTGCAAGTTCGCACCACGCCATGGATTGGCTCAAAATGCAGGTCTTCTTGAGTCTAGTGGGTCTCACCGGGCTCTGGGTCGGGGTTGTCGTTTTCGGGGTTCCCAGGTCGAAAGGAAGGAAGGGCTACAGCAGGCTCAGGTTACACAGCAGGCTCTCCGGTCGCTGGAAATGGTTGACTTGTCTTCAGCTTCCAGGTTCAGAGCATTTAACAGGAACTACAGCACAACCTTTGTATTCTCTCCCTGCATTTTACAACAAGGGTTTGTCTGGTTGTCCAATCAGGACAGCCAGCCCCCCAGTGGGATTTGTCCCCATTCAGGCAAGGAGGAAGACAAAGGACGGTGGAGTTTTGGGCTCCTCCTTTGCTTCCTGCTTTCACAGACAGACTGTAGCCTGGGCAGGGAGTCCAGGGGACTCCTGCCGAAGATAAAAATCGCACAAATGAATTTCCTACCCTGGATGTCAGGGGAAGAAACAAGAAAGTACAAGAAACACTAAAATGGTGAAAAAAGAAGACGGGTGCCATTTTTGGTAAAATGAGCACACTTAGGTGCCTTTACTGCAGCTGTGAACACAGCCCACGGTAAAGGTGCACCACATTAGTTATAGGTATCACTTCCACCAGCCATTGAAGGTAAACTTGTCCCTGTAACAGAATTGTTACAGTTTTAGTGTAAAAGGGGATACATTGTCTCTCCCTCAGCACTCTACATAGATGTGTTGTGCTGGTTTCACCAAATAAAATGTAAAAGGGATCCAAAGATCCTTTCTACCCTTGGGGACTGTAGTCCTCTCAAGGTTAGTCAGAGAAAGTTAAAACGGGAGCCCCTAGGGCAACCCAGCAACAACATGCACTTATTCCCATAAAGTTGTTAAAGAGGATAACTTTAAAAAGACATTATGGAGAGTCTAATAATGACATAAAAAGAGTAAAAGATTCTGTGAGTGTGGAAAAAGGTTCCCACTCACTGAAGTATAAGGAAAAATAATCCACCAGTAAAGCAAAAAAGTTCTGGCGTTGACACAGGTCCGGAAGATTTACTGTTTCTATGAGCATCTTACCTAATACCATGTCTTGTCGAATGATGCCGTGTCACTCCCTTGGGGTTTGCCTCCCCCATGTGATCCTCCCTCATAAAGCTGCCCCAGGGTCAGGATCAGGTAGCAGTTGCTGTCCCCTGGCCACATGGGGAGAGGTTACTGCTTGGAAAGGAGTAATGACACCATCCAACTCATCACATACCATTCCCCTAATGCTGCTGGTTCTCTCAGCACTTATTGGGAAACGGGAAAGGCAATCTACATTTTCCAGCTCTCTACCTTTTCAGCGTTCTACCGTGAAACAATAGGGCTTCATATCTAAGAACCAGCGCATGACCCGTGCATTGGTGTCTTTGACATATGTGCAGATAGGATGAGCACATGTAAGTACCGCCGTCTGTCCCAATGCACTTGTTTCAGAGGTAGTTCTATTCAATAGTCCGCGGCTGTTCAGAGTCCTGTTGTATTTGAGGCCAGGTCTCCTTCCTAGGTTGTTTACCAGACGTTAGTAAGTTCACTTTGCCACAGCGTGTTCTTACGTTCTGGTTTGGTATCGACCCCATCTGGAAATAGGGGGGTGTGAGTTATCCCAGGGAATTTCTCGGAATAATCCAGGAAGGCGGCTCATGTGCTGTGAAATTTGTTCATATTCTCCAGGCGGATGGCCATGATTTCTTTGGCAACTACTATGTCCCAGCATTTCACCTAGCACATGGGGAGTGCAGGGCCATCGGGGTGCTTCCACAGGCATGCTATGGTGATTATGGACACGGTAAGCAATTGGGTACATACGTTTGATATGTGCCCCATAAGTGGGAAAGCTCCCCCTCCGGTGTCCCCCAATAGAACTATGCCCGGGTTCCATGGAATGGTTAGACCCGTAATTAGCCGAATTTGTTCCAGCACCTCTCGCCAGAATTGCGACACTTTCCGGCAGGACCATAGTCGGTGAAATAAGGAGCCGGTATTCGAGCATCCCCTCCAGCATTGAGATGGAATCGCTGGGTTACTTTTGTTTAGTAGTTCAGGAGTCAAATACCATCTGTAACAACTTTTAGCCCCCTTTCCTTATTAGTGACACATTTAGAACTTTTATAGATTCAAGCCCAAATGCGATTTCAATCTTCTAGCTCCAATACCCGTCCCAGGTCCCTTTCCTAGTTGAGCATGTATTTTTCCTTCCTATTAGGGTCAGTTTTGTATAGGGTTGAGACTTTGCCTTTATAGGTTGGTGTTGTGTGTGTGTTCTAAAGCTGTCAGGTCCCTCCCTCCATTAGCCCTAACAGAACTTTGCGATATCCAATGCCTTAGTTGTGTTCAATGGAATCTTTCAGCCTCTGTCACCCGAAATTGTGCTTTACAGTCTTCGAATGTTAGGGGTGTCCCATTAACCAGGAAGTCTGATACCGTCCCTCCTCCCTCCATCTCGCGTATCCTTGTGGGTTCAAGCCGGGAGTGAATTTGGTATTGTTCCATATTGCTGAATAACTGTGGGAAGTTAGATTGGTATATGCATTCTAATTTGTTTGGGATCTGCACCCCTAAATAGCTGACGCAAGATTTAGCCCAGGGGATAGGGTGTTTGGTTGCGGATTTGGAATAATTAACCCTAAAACCTGATGCGTTACCAAATGCCTTGATTTCTTGCCAGAGGACCTCCATTGAGCTGTCTGCCTGAGTTAGGGTGAGGAGGACATCGTCCGCGCATATGGCAGCTTTGTATGTGTATTCACCTACTTTTAGGCACTGTATGCGTATATTTTCTGAGTTTTATGGTGAATGGTTCCATAGAGTGCGAATATTAATGGTGACAATGAGCAGCCTTGGCGGGTGCCTATAGATATGTTGATTTTAGCTGATCTTGTGCCATTTATCCTCAGGGTTGTGATTGAATGCCGGGAATTGGCCAGGGACCATTTTATAAAGTTGGAGCCGAATCCAAAATGGGACAATGTTTTGCTGATGTTCCCCCAATCTAGCAGGTCGAAGGCTTTGTCTGCATCAAGGGAGATAATAACCAGTTCCGAGCCCACTTTTTATCAGATTGATTGTACGCCTTATATTGTCTTGGGTATTACATTCAGGGATAAAACCCTTTTGGTCTGGGTGAATTAATTCGGGGAGAACCGTACGTAGTATGATATGATATGGCAGTTATAATGTGCCTATACACAAGTGTTTCAATGTGTGACGAGGCAAGGGAGGGGAAACAGGGTGAAGACGGAGACAACCATCTTACTAGGCCAGGTGACATTGAGATTGCGCAAGTGCGGGGGGGAGGGAAAAGTGCGGGGGGAAGAGGGCGGGGGCAGTGCAGTACATGGGAACGACGGTAAAAATAAATAGAATAAATAAGCAATAAGTAAAAGTGCGGCCAGCTGGTGACAAGTGCAAGGGTAAGTGCAGACATTAGGTGTCGAGTGCTGATAGAGGGCTGTAGGGATACAGAAAACAGTCCGCAAGTGCAGGGGATGCCAGGGAAGGCAGTGCAGGAATGCAACTGGCGGGGGAGGGGACCTGGGCCCAAGATCAGAGGGTAGCCAGGTGACCAGTGCAGTTTCAGTTTCAGCCAGGAGTTAAGCAGGGGAGGAGAGGAGAGAAAGCCGAAGCAAAGAGGAAGGTTTTGATGTGCTTCCGGAACCGGAGATGGTTCTCCTCAAGTTTCAGGGAGGAAGGGAGGCTGTCCCCGAGGGAGGCCCCAGCTGAGTAAAGAGATCTACCACCAACTCGTTGCTTGGAGAAGCGACTGACCTAGAGGGAGTTGGAGGCGGATGAGCGAAAAGCAGAGAACAGAGAGTTTTGAGACTCCAGAAGGCCTTGTGGACAATGCAGAGGGTTTTAAATGTAATCCTCGCAGCCACTCGGAGCCAGTGCAGAGATTTCAGTCCGGGAGAGATATGACCCCTGGGCTTGGGGCCAAGGATAAGTCTTGCAGTCCTGTTCTGGATGAGTTGCAGCGGGCGGAGAGTAGAAGCAGGCAGATTTAGAAAGAGGCTGTTGCAGTAGTCCAGCCTAGAGAGAACCAGAGCTCTGGAGACAGGGAGCTTATGAGGGAAGGAGAGGAAAGGAAGAATACCTCTGAGGAGGTGCAGCTGGTAGTGTGACTTCTTGGAGACGTCAGAGATGTGAGGATAGAAGGAGAGTGTGGAGTCGAAGCTGACCCTGAGGTTTTTAGCCTCACAGGTGGGAGCAGGGAGAGGGCCAAGAGAGACTGGCCAGAGAGTGACAAGAAAGGAGGGAGCAGGAGTGCTGATGAGGAGAATCTCGGTCTTGCACCACTCCGGGGTACCAGACAGACAGTCAGAGATGAGAGAAGGAAAAGAAGTGGCAGAAGGGAGCCTGAAAATGAGTTGAGTGTCATCGGCATAGCACTAAAAGTTGGGGCAGAGAGAGGCAATGCGGCGGGCAAGAAGTGCCAGGTATTGGTTGAACAGCCAGGGGGAGAGGTTAGACCCCTGGGGAACACCACAAGTAGAGATAGAGGAGAGGAAGGATCCAAGTTGGACCTGGGCGGGTCGATTGGAGTTGAAAGAGGTCAGCCAAGCCAGGGCCTGATCGGCGATACCCAGGTTATCATGGAGACGGTTGAGCAGGATGGCATGGTTGACCGTGTCAAAGGCAGAAGAGAGATCAAGTAAGATGAGCACAGAGGGGGTGTTGGAATCGAGGTTGGAGAGCAGGTCTTCACGGATTTTCAGGAGAGCGGTTTCCGTGCTTCTGGCATCTCTGAAGCCAGACTTATGGTCATGGAGACAACCAACAGATTCAGTGTGAAGATTAAGCTCGGAGATGGCTTGGAGGAGAGGTGGTTGAAGAAGGGCCAGGTGGAAGAGCAGGGAGTAGAGGGGGCAAGAGGAGAGGAAGACAGAGAGGACAGGATGTCCTGAGTTTTAGAAATGAAATGACAAGCCAGGGCCGTACAGAGGGCCTGGGAGGGGACAGGAGAGGTAGGGACTGCAGCAAGATTGGCCAGCTCCTTGCAGATTTTAAAGAGTTTGGCCGAGTTCTTAGATGCCGCAGAGATGCGGACTTGGATGTGTGGGCTCTCTCCTTGGTGCGGACAGAGAGCCGGTATTGCCTTTTGGAGCAGTTGGCAGGCCAGTTAGTGTACCGGAAGCATGCCATTTCCTCTCAGCCACCCTGCACTTGCGTTTAAGGGTGGCGCCTGAGTCATACCAGGAGTTGCACTTGGCTTTGGGCTTCAAGCGGATCCTCATGATGGGCAAGAACATCGAGAGTATCAGATGTAGCAGAGTGGAGCATGGAGAGGGCTGTCAGGGTGTGTGTCAGCCAAAGGAGTACGGGGTGGGGGGAGCAAGTGGTGGCAAAAGATTACTGACGCACGCTTCATGGGTCGGATAACCGAGAAGGTAGGTGGCAGTGCTGGAGTTGGCTTGGCCTGAGGGGTGGAGAGAGTGAGCTGGGAGGATTGGAGAAAGTGATCACTCCAGGAGAGAGGAGTGGTGAGAGGGATAGAGAGGGGAAGGTCTGAAGAGATCAAAACATCAAGAGTGTGCCCGGCAGAGTAAGTTGGGCCAGAGGGGTGGATAGAGAGTGAGAGTCGCAGAGGTCGTGAAAGAGTCCAGAGGAAGGACAGGAAGCATCCAGGCGGATGCTAAAGTCTCCAAGAATGAGGGGTTGAGTGGTCGAGACCAGGAGGGAAAAGGAGAGGTCTGCCAACTCGGAGAGGAAGGAGATCATCTGACCAGGTGGCCGATAGATGGTAGCCACAGTAAGGGAATGGCTAGGAGAGAGAGAGAGCCTGCAGATGAGGCATTCGAAAGAGGAGTAGGCCTGCATAGAAATGACAGAGGCAGGAATCCACTCGGGGAAGATCATGGCTACACCCCCTCCGGAACGGTTGGACCTGGGCGCGGAGAAGATCTTGTAGCCGTCAGGCAGGAGAGTGTCAAAGCTTGTGACAGAGCTGGCTGTGAACCATTTCTCTGTGAGACCCAGGACATCGAGGTCAAGTTCTTCCAGGAGGCAGCAGATGTCAGAGGAGTGTTTGACAGCTGAGCGAGAGTTAAGAGTGGCAATATGGAGAAGGTTGCCATCCTTGAATGGCTTCCGGGGAGGGGTATAAATCAGAGGTACGCCCTGCGGAGGTGTAGAAGAAGCCCGAGGGGGGGGGGCGCAGAAGAGGAAGGAGGAGAGGGCAAGGTAGCCAAGGAGGAGACAGCAGTAGAAGGAAGGAAATTGATGAGGCGCGGGAAGCCTCTATCAAAGAGGAGAAGATTGGCCTGAGGGCCCTGGACCAAGACAGTACCATTCAGGTAAACATTAATGATGACCTTAGAGGAGTCGAAGGAGGCCAGGAGGGCCTCCCACCAGGTGCCACCATTAATGGGAGAAGAAGAGAGAGGAGAAAGCACAGAGACCATATGAAGAGTCCATGGGTCTGGCGAGGGAATGACAAAGAGGATGTCAGTGAGGGTTTGCCTAGAGGAGGCACTGGTATAGGTGTCAGCGATAGGGAGGCCTGGGTTGGAGACCAGGATGTCCTTTTTAAACTTCTTCCTATCAGATTTAATGGGGAGAGCAGGATAGTCTATAGAGAAGCAGTTAGAAAAGATAGAAGAGACGGAGAGCACCATAGAGTAGTTTGGGAGAGGAGAGAAGAGGAAGGGGGAGCGATGGGGGGTAGGGGTGGGGAGAACCATGGGCGGAATTTTAGGGAGGGACAGGGGTGTTTGTCCCCCCAACTTTCATGGCACCCTATTTGTCCCCATTCATTTGGATGGGGCACCTATTCTTCAGATGTCATGCCCCCCCCCCCTCAACATTTTCAGCAAAGTTACTCCACTGGGGAGAACACTAGGGAAGGACGCAGGGAGGGGTGCAAGCAGACTAGATAGAGAGAGACAAGACTATAGTAGACAATTGGACAAGATGACAGGCGCTCAGACAATGGTAGAAAGTTTGCTGGATTAATGCTTTGCTAAGAAGTCAGAACCGCAGAATGGCACTACTTTCACAATGTAGTTTAGATACTGGAGAAAAACGCACCTAAGTATGAGAGTCCTGTATAAGGGGGAAAAGGCCTAGGTTTCACAATGCAATTTTAAATACTTTCACAATTCAATTTTTAAATACCGGAGAAAAACACACCTAAACCTGAGAGTCTGCTATGCGGCAGGGTTGTCAGGCACATTGTTCAGGGTCCTTGCCTGGTTTGGGAATGAGTACTGTCAGTGATTCACCCATGGATGGGGTGATGCCCCCCGTTGTTAGGAAGGAGTTGAAAAGGGTGGAGAGCTGAGGGCTAGAATATGGGCGAATGCCTTTTAAAACCGAGCTGTGAGCCCGTCGGGTCCCGGAGTAGCGCTCTTCAATGATTTTATTGCCTCTGCAGTTTCCTCTATTGTGATCGGAAGCTCTAGGGCTTCCAGCTGAGTAGGGGGGCGAACATTCTGGATAGATTGCAGGTAATGTGTTTGGGCCTCAGGCTCTGTAGGGGGCCTGTCATGATTTCTCCATGATGTCCAACCAATATCTCCATTTTCTCTCCCTCCGCATACCGGATTGCCCCAAGGCTCATCCATGTTAATGCAGAGTGATCTGTGACCAATCTAAATGTTCGCCGGTGAGGTGGTATTTAAGGTATGTCACTTCCCACTTTATAGCTAGGGCCTCCAGCTCAATGGTGGCATAGTTTCCTAATGATAAAAAGGATTGGGTGTTCAATGCCATCGTGATCTTGTGAAACGACAACTCCCAACCCGACCTGTGACGCATCTGTCTGTAAAATGAACACTTTTATCAAAACACAGTTGGTCTTCATCTCTCCACTTTATCTTTTGGGGTTCTACATTCTTAAGTTTATCAGTGAGGCAAGTCATGATGGTGGAATAACTGGGGATGAATCATCTGTAATACCACACTAGACCGAAAAAGGCTCTTAGATCTTTCTTGGTACTGGAGTTCCCAGGACAGCTTTCACCTTCTCACTTTCGGATTGAGCTAGCCCATTATCCACAAAACATTAAAGATACTTGACAGCTGATTGTACCAAGTGTCATTTCTTTGGATTTGCTGTGAGCCCAGCTTTCCTCAAGGCTTGGCTAACTAAGTATAGGTGATGTAGGTGTTCTTCCCATGTTCTACTTTCAATGATTATATCATCGATATACCCTGCAAAAAGGGGAGTTAGGGCGGAGAACTTGCTCCATTAATCTTTGAAAGGTGTCTGGGGCCTTGCATAGTGCAAAAGGTAATACATTGAACTGGAATAATCCAATAAGGGTAGAAGAATCTGCTTTCTCCTTGTCCTCTAGATTAACAGGTACCTGCCAGTACCTTTTCATCAGATCAATCGTGGAGAGGAAAACAACAAACCCCAATCGATCAATCAGATCGTCTATCTTTTGCATAACTGTCAAATTGGGTTACCGCGCTCATCTTTCTGAAGTCAATACAGAACCATGGAAACAATGAGGGGTGGATCGGGGTGACACAACTCACTATTTCAGTTAATACAAATTTTATTAAATAAATCGCAAATAAACATATTTCTGATGTTTGTTAATCTGCTTAGAATCACATGCTGTGCATAGGTCCGACATCCAGTGGTCACTGCAGAGTATTGCATTTTGTTTTTCGTAGTCGAAAAGGGGACGTCGACAAGGCGTGTCTGTAACACTATCCCTATAGTGACGTGCGTTGTACCCACAATCCCTCACGCGTCGAGGTCCCTCAGATTGTTTTTTTCCGCCCAGCTACTGGTCGCCTTTATGCGGAGGTCCTCGAGAGACATTGCCAAATAGATTCTTCGACCTTTGGTCGTTTGTTATTAATACCAATAACGATAGATCCCTCCCTCGACGCAGAGCCGTTTCTCCGCCGAGCAAGATCTTCGACGGAAGGACGAGCGGAGGAGATCCTTCGGCGCTGCCGAACACGTGGCCTGGCCTCGCCGGCCATATACAGTAGGGAGAGTGGGGCTTTGTGGTCTTTCTTTCTTTTCTTTAAGAATGCCTTTCTCTTTCCCCTCCCTCTCTTTCGAGGTCGTAGTCACACCTATTACCCTCAGCTATGGAGAGGACGCCATTTAGGTTTTGCCCGCTTTGCAAGGGTAAATATACCTGGAAGGATAAGCATAAACAGTGCAACCGTTGCTTACCCCTCGATCACCAGGAGGATGGCTGTGCGGCTTGCAAATTACTAAAGCCCAAAACTCTAAAGGACCGCAGGGTCAAAAGGTGGGCGGCCTACGCTATGTCTAGGCCTGACTCTTCGCCCGCTGCCGCCGCCGCCGAGTGTGACGAGGATAGTGACTACACGGCCCCCATAACGGAGGCTGTAGACCTCTCAAAGGAGCGTTCACGCTCCTCCTCGTCCGTCCCCGGCCCCGACAAGCCCGGCTCATGCCCAGCTTATGGGGATGAACACCCCGGCGACAAGGACGCACACAGAAAAACACCAAAGCACATACCCCCAGGCACACATTCGTCGAAGACGAAGACAGCCATAGCGCCAACGGGGACGCCGGGTCCACCGACGTCTTCCATCGTCCGTAAGGGTCGTCAGCCCTCCCCGCTTCCGCGACAGCCGACTGGGCACTCTAAAAATAAGGGCGCTAACACCAAAACTTCCGGCGACACGCATTGCAAGAGTGCTCACGTTGCCAACAAGGACTCGACGACCAAGGACTCGACGAGCAAAGGCTCGACGCTCCCTAGCGCGACGGCGACCGATCCCTCGGAAGAGAGAATGATCGCCGAAAGCCTCACGCGCATAGCATCTAAGGACGGCCAAAGACGTACGGCGAGTGAAACGCCGAAAACCGCGCACAAGGCTAAAGATACGCCGAAGGCGCCGGAAAACAGATCAGGTCAGTTCCCGACGCCGTCGGAAGGCTCTAGCCAGCAAGAAGGCTACTCAGAAGGCGAAGGGCCTCTTTCTTCGACGTTATGGGACAGAACCAGACAATTACAGGAGGAAGAAACCCCCTTTTCTTTCCCAGACCGTCCTGGCCGACCTCAGTGGACCTTTGAAAGGTTCCAGACCTGTATGGACAAACTAGATAGGTTCATGTCCATCCCAGAAGACAGGGCGCCCAAGAGACCAAGGGAGGCACCCCTTGAGAGTCCAAGGGCTAAATACCAGAAGTTTTATAACCCCATACAGGAGCACATAAACTCTTACAATCCCACTGAGGAAGACACCTTCTTCCAAGAGGAAGATGAGTTCACCTATGTTGAGGACCAACAAGAAGAGGAAGGTTTTCACGAGGAAACTAACCTAGGTGAGGAAGAATTCCAGGAAAACACAGGCGAGGGCGACCAAAATCCCTGGCAGTCACCGGCTAGGTCGACTGACACAGGCAGTAGCAGTATAGTCATCAGGTCTACTGAAACTACACCAGTCAGGAACCCTTCGCCTGTCGATGATCAACCCACCTTCAATGCACTGCTGAAGAAGGCAGCAGCGCATTTCGAAATCGAAACTGGAGACGTCACCCCAGACACCGATTTTGTGGAGAGGATTATCAAAGAAAACCCCCCCACTAGCCAGGTTATACCTATCCTCGCCTCAGTTAAGAGACGTATTACACCTTCTCTTTCCACTCCTGCATTGGTGAGAGGGGTCAAGCCGAGGATTGAGAAACTGTTCTCTCCCTCTCAATCAGACCCATTATATATTAAGGGTCACTCAATCCCGGACTCCCTGGTCGTGACCAACACCAGAAAAAGGGCAGGAGTCCCACTATCTACTAGCGAGGCACCCCCAGATAAAGAGGGGAAGAAGCTGTATGCCCTAGCCAAGAGAATCACCACCTCTGCAGCATTCTCTACCAGAATCGCCAATAATAATACCCTATTGGCAAGCTACGCCGATGCTCAATGGACTAAGCTCAAACAGGACATCGAAGAAGTTCCCGAACCACTAAGGACTCGTTTACTGGCTACAGTTAACGAGGGCTCTCTGGTCAATCAAAGCATCGTCAAGAATACCCTCGATGCAGCAGAGACGGCTGGCCGCACTTTGGTACAAGGAATTTTACTGAAGCGTCACGTCTGGCTTCGCAATTCCGGATTTAAGGCGGAAACACAAGCATCCCTTATTAATAAACCCATAGAGGAATCCAACCTCTTTGGGAGAGCAGTGGATGACGCGCTGGAGAACGCGAAAAAAGAATTTGATACTATAAAGACCTTAGACCAAATTTCTAAACCTCCTAATAGGCGGGGATTTGGTAATAAGCGCTTTTTTCGTGGACAACGCCAGCAACAAAACCAACAAGAACAGTACTCTGCCAGCAACTACCAGAGTAATAGCGGCCAGTACAATCAGAGGGGTCAACGTCGTGGCAAGGGAAGAGGCCGGGGTTCCACCCCCAGAGGCTCCCAAGCCAACAACACCACCAAGTGACGCGAAGATTCGCGTCCCCTCCCATGCAACGCCGGTCGGGGGCCGGTTAACATCCTTTCTTCCAGCATGGGAGGGAACAACATCAGACCGCTGGGTACTTTCCACCGTAGCCCGCGGCTACTGTATAGAGTTCAACAGTTCCCCAACATACAGACCCCCGAGGGGACGCCGCATGACACCAGAACACCTCGCCATCCTTCTCCAAGAAGTGGACCAACTGCTGGAAAAAGGAGCCATAGAGGTCGTGCCTCTATCGCAGGTAATGGAAGGTATTTATTCAGTGTACTTCCTTGTACCCAAAAAGGATCTAACAATGCGCCCTGTATTAGATCTGCGCCCAGCGAACAAGGTTGTCAAACCCCAGAAGTTTCGTATGGTGACCTTACAGGAAGTGATCCCACTGCTATCACAGGGAGATTACATGACAACACTGGACATGAAAGATGCATACTTTCATATTTTAATGTTGCCAGCGCACAGAAAATACCTCAGGTTCATGATAGAGGGCAAACACTACCAGTTCAGAGTGCTACCCTTCGGCATAGCATCTGCACCAAGGGTATTCACGAAGGTACTGGCAGTGGCAGCGGCACACCTGCGCAGGTTATCCATCCCAGTATACCCTTACCTCGACGGCTGGCTCATAACAGGGGATTCTTACGAGACATGCTTCTCAAACACCCAAAAGACTGTAGACCTTTTGTTCCAACTGGGCTTCTCCATCAACGAGAAGAAGTCCAGCTTAGACCCCAGCCAAGTCAAACAATTCCTAGGGGCTCTAATTCGAACAAAGGATGGCCTCGTCTTCCCCTCCAACGAGAGGGTCCAAAACATGCTGTTTCAGATCCCCCAATATGTGGCAGGTCGAGAGGTGACGGTGCGCAAAGCGATGCGTTTGCTAGGTACAATGGCGTTGTGTATTTATTTGGTACCTCACGCGCGCCTGCGCATGCGCCCTATGCAAGAGTGGCTCAACAGCCAGTGGTGTCAGGCCAGCGGACAATGGGACGATCTAGTGGTGGTCTCGCAAGCCTTGGTTCTCTCGCTACGGTGGTGGACAAAGGAAAACCTGATAATAGGGAAACCCTTTGCCACACCCGCGGTGGAGGCCACTCTAACCACGGACGCATCCCTCACAGGATGGGGGGCTCACCTATCCCATCAAACTGCTCACGGAGTCTGGACTCCGAACGTAGCATCCAAGCATATAAACCTTCTGGAGCTACTAGCGGTGTTCAAAGCACTAAAAGCCTTCCAGGAACACCTACAAGGGAAGACAGTGATGGTCCTTACAGACAGCACCACAGCCATGTACTACATCAACAAGCAGGGGGGAACCCACTCTCCAGGACTGTCCAAGCTGTCACAGAATATATGGAAGTGGGCTCTCAAACACAACATGTTCCTACTGTCACAACACATACCTGGGGAACTCAATCTGCTAGCAGACGAACTCAGCAGAGACTTCCCCCTGCCCGAAGAGTACGAATGGCATTTGCACGAAGACATCGTCTTAGACGTCTTCACGCAATGGGGATTCCCGGAAATAGACCTGTTCGCAACACTGGAGAACTCACAATGCCAAAGTTACGCCTCCAGGTACCCCCAAAACCAGTCCAAGGGGAACGGTCTGTCGATTCAATGGTCAGGGAAATTTGTTTACGCCTTTCCCCCGACTCCCCTTCTCAACAAGGTGGTGCACAAGATGCACCAGGAACAGGTTACCATGATACTAGTGGCCCCAATGTGGGCCCGGCAGCCATGGTTCGCTCACTTGATGGAGATGTCCCTATCTCCCCCAGTGAGACTTCCCTGCCCGTACAACATGCTGTCACAGGACAAGGGCAGGACACTGCATCCATGCCCTCAGACCATGAGCTTATCAGCCTGGCTCCTGAGATCATAGAATTTGGACATCTACAACTCCCACAGAGATGTATGGACATCCTCAGGTAAGCCAGAAAACCTAATACTCGCCACTGCTATTCTAGCAAGTGGAAAAGATTTGTCATCTGGTGTAGAGGTAAGAGCATCAACCCAGTTGACTGCTCTCCCACGAACATTGTTCTGTACTTGACCCATTTACTGGATTCAGGTCTAGTGTTCAATTCCATTAAAGTCCACCTAGCGGCACTTTCTGCATACACCACTTCCCAACTTAAAGTGTCGTGGTGGAAGATACCAGTTATCAAAGCCTTCATGGAGGGGGTAAAGAGAATACACCCTCCAATAGCTAACCCAGCTCCCGGATGGGACTTAAATGTGGTACTTTCTAGACTCATGGGCCCTCCCTTTGAACCCATGCACAAGGCAACTCTTAAGGACCTCACTCTTAAGACTGCTTTCCTAATAGCTATCACCTCCATTAGGAGAGTAAGTGAACTACAGGCTCTTTCTGTTCTAGACCCCTTCGTAACAGTTCACAAGGATAAGGTGGTTCTACGCACACACCCAAGGTTTGCACCAAAATTCATCTCGAAATTTCATGTAAACCAGTCAATAGAACTACCAACGTTCTTTCAAAACCCTTCCAGCTTGGGAGAAAAAAGTCTGCATACACTAGATGTTCGCAGAGCTGTCATGTTCTACATGGAAAGAACCAGATCACTGAGAAAGACTAACCAGTTCTTTGTGTCGGTGGCAGCAGGAAGAGAAGGAGATGCAGTCTCAAAGTCCACTATATCTAGATGGATTGTTCAATGCATCACTCTCTGTTACACTCTTGCTAAGAGAGAACTACCCTTCAAGCCAAGAGCACATTCCACTCGAGGCACTGGGGCTTCCATAGCGTTCATTGCAAATGTTCCCCTTGAGTCCATCTGCAAAGCGGCTACCTGGAGTTCTGTGCACACCTTTACAAAACACTACTGTCTAGATGCACACTCTAGATCTGACTCCCAGGTGGGACAGGCAGAATTAAGACATCTTTTCTCTACTGTTCCTTCTCATAACCCACCGCCAACTCCGGGACTGCTCACTAGTCTATGCACAGCATGTGATTCTAAGCAGATTAACAAACATCAGAAGACAATGCATTACTTACCGTAAAAGCATTTCTGATGGTTGTATCTGCTTAGATTCACATGCGCCCACCCTTCCTCCCCGCTCGGATGGAAGGAACATAGACATCTTTCTACATCTCTCTCTTTTCTGTACTCACTCACGTATAGAAGGCTCCCTCAGGGCAGAATAAATACAAACAGAGGGACCTCGACGCGTGAGGGATTGTGGGTACAACGCACGTCACTATAGGGATAGTGTTACAGACACGCCTTGTCGACGTCCCCTTTTCGACTACGAAAAACAAAATGCAATGCTCCGCAGTGACCACTGGATGTCGGACCTATGCACAGCATGTGAATCTAAGCAGATACAACCATCAGAAATGCTTTTACGGTAAGTAATGCATTGTCATCTGTATGTTGCCTTTAAAACAACATTTTCATTTTTACAGGAAAAAAGTTACAAATCTTTCACAACTCAGACACCAATACTCTCAATCCCTCATTCATACATACGTACATAAAACCATAATGGCCTACTATACATAGTGTAGCAACAAACAAATACTACACCAATGTTACCAAATATCTATTTAACAATATGTCAATACAGCACCTCCCCGATTGATCTGGCTTGGCAACAAGTACTATTGGAGAGGATCAAGGATTTGAGATGGTTCAATGATATCAGCTCTTAGCATATTCTCCACCTCCTCTATGACTATTCCTTTTCTGGCTTCTGGGATCCGGTAGGGTTTTAAATTGACCACTTTCCCTATGGAGTACGGATGTAGTGAAAAAACCCTTTTACTCTTCCTGGCTCAGATCTAAAGACATCAGGAAACTGTTATAGAAACTGTAACAGATCTTCTCTCCGATAATGGGATAGGTGTGAAGGAATTAATGTATTTTTCTCTGACTCTTTGGTTAATAGACTGGTTAATACCACTGTAGTGTTCTCAACGGGATCCTCTCTCCACTTCTTGAGGAGATTTAGGTGATGGATATGGTCTTAATTTGTCTATCGGGTTGGGAGATTTGATAATAACATGGCCCTGTTTGCTCTGTTACCTCATACGGACCAAGCCATTTGGAAAAAAACTTTTTCTTAGAAGATGGTAGGAGAAGGAGAACCTTTTGTACCAGGGAAAAGGACCTGAGCAAAGCTTTCTTATCATGGTAGGTCTTTTGATTTTCTTGAGACTTAACCATGTGAGTTTGAACTATTGTCCTGACAGTAGCCATATGTTTTCTTTAACCGTTGGGCTGTTTGGGAAAAGGGTTAGATAGCTTCCTTCTATTCTTCCCAGGTCTCCCCTAACAGGTCAAGGACACCCTGTGGCTCTCTGCCATATAACAATTCCAACAGAGAAAATCCAAGTGAGGATTATTTTGTTTTTCGGACGGCAAAAAGGGGCCCAAGGATCCCACTTTTTGCCATCTGCCTCAAGTAATTACTTTAGGACATGCTTCAGTGTTTTTTTTTATCGTTCCTCTAACCTGTCAGTTTGTAGGTGATAAACTGAAGTCCTGAGAGTTTTTATATGCAGGATTTCCTTCACCTCTGCCATTAACCAACTCATGAAGGTAGTCCCCTGGCCCTTTAGGATCTCCTTCAGGAACCCAAATCGTGACAAAAATGGGATCAGGTGTTTTAGAATTTGTTCGGTCGTATTATTGCGTAATGGGAATGCTTCTGGGTATCGAGTTGCATAATCCACAATTACAATATATATCGGTTCCCTAGTTTCGATGGTTCAAGGGGCCCAACTATGTTCATGCTTGTATGAGAAAAGGGTACTTCAATGATGGGTAAAGGTTGTAATGGAGCTGGAAGCGGCATTTGAGAACTGGTCTTTTTGCACGGCACAAGTAAGCACAAGGTTATTCACATCAGCATAGATTCCCAGCCAATAGAAACATCTTAATATTTGTGCCTGTGGCTTGGCTGCCCGGGTTAAATGTGAGTGAGCCATTTCTAATACCATTCTTTTGTGGCTTTTGGGTACGATTATCTGAGATCTGGGGGTACCATCAGGACTAAGGTCACCTCTATATAGCAGTGGAGGATGGCACGCAGAAACGGTTCCCCTTTCTGCGTGCCATCCTCTTCAGATGACCCATGAAGGAAAGCTTCAGCCTGTAAGGGATCATTCTTTTGGGCGAACGCCAAGTCTGGAATAATCTCTGCTTCCTCCCCAAGGGTTTAAGGTGGTACTGCCTCAGATTTGGTTGGGGAATCTTCGTATACCTTTCCTAAGCTTATGCCCCCCCTCTCAGTTTTGTCAGCTTTCTTAACCTTCCTCTGTTTTGGGGGGGAAAAAAAGCCCTCTCTAGGATCCCCTGGGCTATTTTCTCTCCTGCCTTTAATTGATATGCCTCTTGCCCACTCTTCTGAATCAGGATTTTCATGTCACGTGTATGTCAGGGTCTGTGACACCTGTTTAGGATGTCTAGGCCATATTGCCAAGCCATGTCTGACTTAAAGGCCAGCCTAATATAAGTGCCTGATGGGGGCATCAAGACCTTATCAGTGGGTACCAGTACTTGGTCTCCGGTGTCATGATGCCCGCTCCCGGGGAGCCGGTTCAAGCCCTGCGTCCCCGAAAGCGGACATCCAATCCCCAAGGAAGGACCCAGCAACCCCATATAGGGGCCCTTTGGACAGTGTCCTGGCGCCTATGGCGCCAGGCTCATTATGGGAGTGCTTGGGTGCACTTACCTGATGCAGACCATGCTGCAGGATCCCGGCCTCCTTGAGGCCTGAAAGGAACTACTTTACCTGTGGGACTAATTTACCATCCGGGCGTGGTCGGGGAAGGATACATACCTGATTGGAGGAAGGATACATACCTGGAACTTCTTCCAAGGCTATTTAAACCCCACTCGAACAGCCACACGTGCTTCGCGTTGTTCTGCATCTAGCAGCTGGACGCTCACCGTGTCTGCTCCTGCATCCTGACTTCTGCCACGCCTGCCAGCATCCTGGATCACCTGCAAAGGAAGAGAAGAACAGAACAGAAGCAGGAAAAGTCCTTACCTGCTAAATCCGCATCCCGGAGACATCTCGCCGACAATCCTGAAAAGGAAGACTTTTTTTTTAAAAGCTCATCGCGTCGATCGCTGCAGCGCCGCATTCCACTCACCTTTACAGGGCGCCTCCATGTTCAGCAGCGATCATCCGGATTCGCAGTCATGCCCCAGCGCCTAGGGAGAAAAAGACCAGAACAAAAGGTGAGAGAGAGAAGGGAATAAGGAAAGCTAAATCTCCATGTTAAGACTTACCTGTTGATTCATTCCCTCTTCATTTCGGGTCCGCGCCGCATCCTGGCATTTCCGGACCCCGGCCCCTAAGGGGAAAAAAAGACATCAGCGTTAATGAGCGAATGAAAAGACATTACCAAAAAACGCTCATTAAAGACTTATCTGATTTCTACAAGGATTTCACCTCTCCTCTCGGGTCGGTGCCTGTTCCCCGGCATTCCGTACCCCGGCCCCTATGGGGAAAAAGACACTAGCATTAGTACATTAATGCATGGACACAAGGGGAACCTCTTATCAAAAAACTTACCTGGAAGCCAAGCAAGTTTGGTTCTCACCAATCCGAAAATCCAGTGAAGTAACTGGATACCAACGCGCCCCTGCATCAGAAGCAGGATGGAGAGCTTGTCCTTCCAGACCCTAAGGTGAGACGCTACGAGAAATCACAGAAGGGTTTCCAGGAGGGTGAGAGGGGAAAGTGGGAGGCCGATTGCATTACCCCGCAGACAGTTAATCCCCTATTTTCGCCTACAGAAGGATACTTCTGCGAGCCAGACAAGCCAGATTTGGGGGCCCGGTCCAGTCCGTCTTCCAAACCCTGCGCATCACTGTAGAAGAGGTCACAGCAGCGCGAACCAGGCCAGCGCCTCCGTGGGAGTCAGGTGAGCATAACATCCGGGTTATATTAACTCTACATTTAGCACTTCATAAATCAAGTGCAATAGAGTGTTCTGATGAACCGGAAGCTCTGTTGCTAAGCTTTTCAAATCTGAGTGTTCCCTAGTTTCTGTCAACTGAGCCCAATCCCACTCCCCAACACCATATGTGAGGAACTAGGAAGTAGACACGGACCAAGGGTATTCATGGTTTGAGCCAAAAAGGTTTATTAAAATAAAAGGGGGTTGGGAAATAATTCTCACAATCGGAGTGGTCCCCTGGCGCTCTGGCTGATCTGAAAAATACGGGGGTTGTTTGGGGTACGTTAGTAGGAAAAAGTTTGGAGAAAGAGCAAGGGAGCTGTGATGTGCTGTTGGCAGCTTCAGTTCGGTTAACACCGTTCGCTGAGTTTTTTGGTGTGGTATCCGGTTGGTATCCATTGTGTGCTGTTGAGTAAGGCTATGTGTGGTTTGTTTGTTGTTGCAGTGTAGTGAAGTGTGTGCGGTTTGCTGTGGTTTTAGAGGTATGGGTGTGTTTAGTTAGAGTTTGAGAGGTGTATGCAGAGGGGTGAGGTTTTAGTAGGGTTGGTTATTAGGATTGTTGTCTGAAGAGACGCATACTCATTTTGTGGGTCCTCTCTCGGTGTGACTCAAGGTAATATTCACAATCCTCTCTGGATGTGACACATGCTAATATTCACAGTTCTCTCTAGATGTGACCGAAGGTAATATCCACAATCCTGTCTGGATGTGACGCAGGCTAATGTTCACACTTCTATCTTAATGTGGCACAGGCTAATATTCAGTCCTCTCTAGATGTGGCTCAAGGTAATATTCACAGTTCTAGCTTAGTGTGGCATAGGCTAGTAATCACAGTCCTGTTTAGATGTGACTCAAGGTAATATTCACAATCCTCTTTGGATGCAACGCAGTCTAATATTCACACTTCTATCTTAGTGTGGCATAGGCTAGTAATCACAGTCCTCTATGTGTGACTCGAGGAAATATTCGCAATCCTCTCTGGATGTGACACAGGCTAATATTCACAGTTCGAGCTTAGTGTGGCACAGGCTAATAATCACAGTCCTCTCTAGATGTGACTCAAGGTAAAATAAACACAATCGTCTCTGGATGCGACACAGGCTAATATTCACAGTTCTATCTTAATGTGACATAGGCAAATAATCATAGTCCTCTCTAGGTGTGACTCAAGGTAAAATTCACAATCCTCTCTGGATGCGACGCAGGCCAATAATCACAGTTCTATCTTAGTGTGCCTTAGGCTAGTAATCACAGTCCTCTCTAGGTGTGACTCGAGGTAATATTCGCAATCTTCTGGATGCGACGCAGCCTAATATTCACAGTTCTATCTTAATGTGGCACAGGCTAATACTCATAGTTCGAGCTTAGTGTGGCATAGGCTAATAATCACAGTCCTCTTTAGATGTGACTCAAAGTAATATTCACAATCCTCTCTGAATGCGACGCAGTCTAATATTCACAGTTCTATCTTAGTGTGGCATAGGCTAGTAATCACAGTCCTCTCTAGGTGTGACTCAAGGTAATATTCACAATCCTCTCTGGATGTGACGCAGGCTAATATTCACAGTTCTATCTTAATGTGGCCCAGGCTAATATTCACAGTTCTAGCTTAGTGTGGCATAGGGTAATAATCACAGTCCTCTTTAGATGTGACTAAAGGTAATATTCACAATCCTATCTGGATGCGAGGCAGTCTAATATTCACAGTTCTAGCTTAGTGTGGCATAGGCTAGTAATCGCAGTCCTCTCCAAGTGTGACTCAAGGAAATATTCGCAATCCTCTCTGGATGCGACGCAGGCTAATATTCACAGTTCTAGCTTAGTGTGGCATAGGCTAATAATCACAGTCGTCTCTAGATGTGACTCAAGGAAATATTCGCAATCCCCACTAGTTTCGAATCAGGTTAGCACTAACAGTTTGCTCTGCTGTGTTCTGAGGGTATGTAGAGTGGCAGGGCTTCCGGAGTAGAGTGATTGCTCTACTCTGCATCCAGGCCACACCTACCTTGGTGGTCGCTGCTAGTTGGCATACACTTACAAACTTGACATTCTCTTAAATTTCCTTTGTTCTGTCTCTTTAAGTAATATTCACTTACTCACTCTTTCTCATGCACTTCATTCAATGTTGTTTGCTTTGAGATGATTGCCAATACGCACCGGTGTCCCTGCTTCCTTTGGGTGGACTCTCCAGCTGTTGATGGCCTGTATAGGCTCTCCTGTGGCAAGCCTGAAGCTCTTCAGCATTCGGTTTCTTCTCGCTGCCTCTGCTTCACAGCTTCTGTGCCTCTTGTGGCTCCCGCTCTTCCGTTCAACGTCTGTCCAGGCTCAAGCGGTGTGGAGGCTGCCTTTCGGTACCTGCAAACTCTTTGAAGCTTCTCGTCTGCTTCTGGCATCCTCGCAGTGTGCCGTTCCCTGTGGTCAGCTCCCCTCGGTTCCTTCGGTGAGCCGGCCGGCTTCATGGACATCGCACCAGCCCCGCAGTCCCTCAGTCGACACAGAGGACTAGAGTTCTCCAGCCAGCATCTACCTATCAGCTGGTCTGCCGGTTAAAATCTCCTGGTAGCTTGCCGTTTCCTGCAACAACTAGAGCGCAGCTTGTGCTCTGCGCCTCCATTGATCTTCATTACTCGGCTCATCTTCATGCCAGTACTTACGCATTCAGATAAAAGAAGTCCTTCTTGATGACTAGTATTAAAAGTCTGGAAAGGTGTTTTTGAAAGGCAAGTCAGGTTTGGTTGACTTGTGTACGGGAAAGTGTTTTTAGTAACCTTCATAGGTGGGTGAGGGGAGGTATGGCAATATGCGATTAAGTCATGGGGAATGGATGAGGTATCCTCAAAAGTAAAAGGGGCATACCATGTCTCATCCGATGATGTCATGTCACTCCCTTGGGGTTTGCCTCCCCCATGTGATCCTCCCTCATATAGCCGCCTGAGGGTCAAGATCAGGTAGCAACTGCCATCCCCTGACTCCATGGGGAGATGTCACAGCTGGGAAAGGAGTGATGACACCATAGGATTCATCAGACTATTACTCAAAGGGGGATAAAGATGTTTTTGATGCTTGTGGATCTGCTTAGATCACGTGCTCTGCATAGTCTGACATTTAGTGGAAGTCGCTGAGTATTACAAGATTTGTTTTCGAAACTCGAAAATGGACGTCGACAGGGCGTGATTAGTAATACTATCCCTACTGTGACGTGTACTGTACCCATGGTCCTTCACGCGTCGGTCCCTCAGATTGTTTTTTTCCGCCATCGAAGTCGGTCGCAAATGCGAACTTCTCTTCTAGGCTGATGCCTTTAAATTACTAAAGTTATATTGGTAGAATGTCTTCCTTTCCTTTATTGTTCGCCTCGCTGCACGACTGTTCATTCTTTCGATGGCTCCTGACGAACACCCACAGTGTAGACGACTCATCGATCAACGCCCAGATGCGGCCTTACTGGCCTCTTCGGGTTTTAGGCCCTTGACAGCAGGTAGAGAGGTGGGTGGTTCTCTATACTGACTCCTTTTAGAGAATGTTTATCTCCTTAGCCCCTTTCTCCTATTTTCGCCCAACTGCCCTGTTTCAACATAATGGACAAGACCCCATTTAAATTTTGTCCCTCCTGCCATCGTAAATATCTGTGGAAAGACATGCACTGAGTGTGCAACCACTGTCTTACAAGGGATCATGCCAAAAAGCACTGTAAATCTTGTCTGCTTTTTCGGCCTAAGACCCTGAAAGATCGGCAGACGAAATGCTGGGCTGCTCACACTATGCAGGCCGAGGCTTCCATAGACGTGATGGAAGACAGCTAAGGCAGTTACGGGGGTCATGAGTGACAACAATGGCGATAGTGATCCGTTTGGATCCCATGTGCAGGCCACCGACTTCGAGAAGCAGGCGGGCGGCCCTGTGGTGGAGAAGACACCCGTCAGCCACAGCACACACAAACACAAGCACGCTAAGCACATACCCCACTGCCGACCCCTGACGGCATCATCGAGCATCAAGGCCCATGCAGTGAATGGGGATAAAGCCTCAGGTTCTTCACTGTCCTCTGGGCCATCGCACACGCTTTTGCCTATCGACAGTTCCCAAAAGCCGAAAGGAAAGGTTGGTTCGGACATCGCATACAAAAAGGCCCTCCTTTCGCACATCGAAGAACAGGCGTCGGAAGGTATGTCTGCGTCTCCTAAAGAAGCGCCTAAAAAACAAATGCTGAAAATTCAAGTGTTAATAAAAAAACACGTTAGTGCTTCGCTACTAAAGGCAAAGTCGCCAAAAAAAACATGATTTCGACGCTCCTCACCCCCAAGGCCACCCAAAAAGAGGTTTCTATTCTCTTAGACACCCTCTCGGGGGCTATGCGCCATAAGGATACGGTTTCCACTAAAGATGCCACTCCCTTAAAGGGCCCTGTCATCTCAGGCTTCCCACAAGAATGTCATTTTACCCCAGAACAATTTAATACAATTCTAAGTAGAATGTCCTGTTTCGTGAATTTCATGGACGAACACCCCGACCAACTAAAGGCACTTAGAGATGCCTCACAGCCAGGGGCTTCAACAGTGCCACCCCCTGCAAAAGATTCTTGCCTTGAGCCACCGCCGAGCACGTCTGCTCTAGGCACTCCGGCCTCAACTTCTCAAGACACCACTTATAACCAACACCCATTGTTACGGAGAATTCTCAAAAAATTGCTAATTCCCTCCACCTTAGAGACCCCCAGCAACTTTGCTGGATTTTGAGGACTTGATTTTTTTAACCTGGAGAGAGTGTGACCCTTTTTCCCACTCTCTCATGTATTTTAATGTGATTTTTATACACTGTGTTTCTTTTGGTTATGGAGTCTAACAAACTCCATAGGCATCATCTTTTCCAACTGTATCATAAAGCACCTTCAGTGCAGTGACACAGGGAAGTCTTCCAGATTTCCCAAGGGTTAAATACCTTCACTGGGATCAACTACTGTTTCCCAGAGCAGTAAAGTGAAATTGACTTTACTTAGCATTGTAACTTTCTAGACCCAGCACACTAGACCCAGCACACACTATCTTCCAATAGAGTGCTGGAGGGGTTACTTAGTATCCCCTTTGTCTAGCTTGTTATGCAGCATATTATATGTTACCCTTAATTGACTGAGTGGTGGCAGTGGTTTCGTTTTTGAACTACCTTGGTTTGCATTCACTGCAACCGTTCGCAACTCCGGTAAAGTAACTGCGGGGGCCATCTTTTTCAAAATGGCATACAGCCATCTTTGCTTAAATGATGCCCGGTCTTCTTTTTTCGCGATGTCTTTGTGGAAAGGTCCTTCGAGAGAGTTTCTCTGCGTGCCAAACCAGGTTTGGTCTCTTTGTTCATTTCGCCTTTGGCGGGCTTCAGGAGTGAAACTCGCCTCTGGCTCCAGAGTGTCTGGGGTAGGCAGGAAGCGAGGGAGGTGCTTGAAACTCCCTGTGCTTAGTCTACTAGGAGACCCAAATGCACTCTGTGGTGATTGGCTGGCTGGCTGACTGTCCGGCAAGGACAGCCACCCGGCTGGGTGAATGACAGCTAGGCTGGAATGAATGGGAGAGAACTGAATAAAAGGCGAGTCTTATGGCTTGGAAGGCAGAGTCGACCACTGGACAAAGGAACCGAAGAAGAGCTTGAAGAGGACGCCTGCTGCAACTCCTGGACGGTTGGTTTGCCCGGTGAAGCCTTGCTGCAGTGCCAACTTGCCAAGTTCGTATCGGCAGAGAAGCACCTGCAAGGACGACTTCTCCCTTTGAGTTGGTGGGACCAATCAACTCCAAAGTAAGCCACCTGGACACCTATCTCAGAGCTAGTTGAATTTCCTCAGAGTTGCTGCAGGAAACCGTATAGCCAGGGAGAGGGACACCAGATTGTGTGCGTTACTTTTAAGCTGGCCTAAAGCTTTTGGAAGATCCTCCAGACTCCCACGAAGTAGGACTGACCAAGCCTGACCCCCCTCAGCCAAGTCCGGGACCCCAGATGTAAGGAAAGTCCACCTTGACAGCCAGGAACCGCGCTTATTGCTATTTGCTTTACCGCAAGGAGCTGGAACGTGAAACAGCCACTGAAAGTGAAGTTTGCTGGGTTGCCAGTTTTGACAGTCCCAGTGCAGTGCAAGAGTCCCCCGACGTCCTCCCTCTTGTCCCCACGACTGAGGCCCAGGAACAGTGAGATCTACAGAGCTGCACAGGAACAGAAGTCATCAGCTGCATCTTTTCCTCTTTACCAAGTTACTGTAAAACAAGTCTAAGAGAACTTACCTCTTACTGTGGAAGTGCTTGTAACTTCTCCAACTCACAAGTCTAATCAGCTTGGGGCCCTACATTTGATTCTTCTTTTTATCAAAGACTCCTAAGAACTTGTTCAAAGACTTTTCCATTTACTTACCTGAAGTGCTGCATCCTATACAAAGACTTTAGCCCATTGACATTGGCTTAGCCTATTGAATTGAATGACTCTTCTTTTGCAATCTAAAAGTATTTGCCCTGCTGAAGAAATTGATGATCTCTTGTGTTCTAATAACCTTTGCCTTTTAACAACTTTTAAGAGTATTCTGAATGCCAACAGTAAGATATTAATGTGCCCAGCACCCTTGTTATTGAAGTCACCTGTGGGTGTAGGTTGTGTCTGTCGGCCATCCCAAAAGGGTCTGGTCTGATTCAGAAACTCGGAGTGTACAGTATTGAAGCATATTTGTGTGTTACTAGTATATTGCTCCCTTTTAAAAAAGGCTTTATAACTGACTGATAATTAAATTAATAATTGTTTATGCAAGAAACCTTGAATGTAAGAGTTTATTTGAATACCTGTAACTGTGAATCTTTGTGTAACTCCACTACAGCTCCCATTTCCCCTCTTGAGATAGGCCTGGCTGCTCAACACGCTACCAAAACTGTGTAGTACAAGCTTATACCAAAGGTTGGGTTGCCTATACCTTTAGTCATAGTTGTTTGTAGTGTCCCAGAGGGTACTGCATTCAATCTTTGCCTAATACCCATACCATGACTCATATTATGACGACCAGGCAGGGTCTCAGGGTGCCTCAATTGCCAGGATCAAGACCAGTAGTACTATGATGATGATGACAATGACGACATTTATGTAATACAGTCCCCGGACCATCACGACCAGCCGGTTGCAGATTTGACATCCAACTGCAGTATAACAAACTGTTAATGAAGGCGGTGCAGCATTTCAATATTGACACCGAGGAAACACAAGCTGATAAGGACTTTGTGGAAAACATCCTGGGGGACAAAAAGGCAGCCACACAATTCATACCTCTCTTGCAATCAATACAGAGACGGATCCAACCATCCCTATTAACACCTAGTCTTACTAGATCGGCCAATTCTAGAATAGAAAAGGTGTTCAGGCCCACACCCACTGACCCTCTGTACATTAGGGGCCATCTCAAACCAGATTCTCTGGTAGTTACTACCACCAGAAAGAGTGCAGGCACTTCCCTGGCGTCGGCAGAGGCTCCTCCAGGCAAGGAGACTAAAAAAAAGTATACATTTGGGAGAAAGGTAGCTTCCTCTGCAGCATACCAAACAAGAATTGCCAACAATACAACCTTGTTAGCTAGTTACGGCTGCCACAAATGGTACGAGCTTGAACAACAACTACAGGCCGTCCCAGAACCACTTTAGACCCAGCTAGTTAACACGGTTTCAGAAGGCAAGCAAGTCTCAAGCTGTATCCTGCAAAACATCCTTGATGCGGCGGATAACGCGGGACGCATCATAGCCGAAGGGACCCTTATTAAGCAGCATGCTTAGCTTAGGCAGTCAGGGTTTAAGCCGGAGACCCAAGCTACCCTCCTAAATATGCCAATAGAACAAAACGTACTATTCGGTAAGGCCGTGGAGGACGCCCTAAAGGGTGCCAAGGACGAGTATGATACTCTTAAGTCCCTTGCGCAACTGACCAACAGACCTTATTCCCAATGGGGTTCTCCAAATTCAAAAAGATTCCGGGGACAGAGCGGACAACACTCCTACACAACTACTTGCTGGGAGGACAATCCTTGTCTTGGAATCAGTCTCAAGGCCAGGGTTCCTTGGGTAGCTTTCAAAGAGGGAATACAAGAGGCAGAGGTAGAAGCAGAACCTCACCTGTGAGAGGCTCAGCCCCTGCCAAACAATGACATGCCGCTTCATGTCCCCTCCCATGCAACTCTAGTAGGAGGCCGAATCTATCAATTCACCCACGCATGGGTGGGGATAACATCGGTCAAATGGGTGTTGTCCATCGTGGCAGGCGGGTACTGCATCGAATTGATTCTGAAATCACCTTATTGCCCATCAAGATAGAAGAAACTAACAAGCAGAAGAAACGGCCAAAATGCTGGAGGAAATAAAGGCGCTGCTCGAGAAGGACACACTAGAAATCGTCCTAGCAAATCAGGTAAACAAGGGTATCCAACGTACGTCCTTGTGCCAAAAAAGACTTACCATGCGCCCAGTATTAGATCTGCGCCCTGCAAACAAGTATGTCAAACCACAGAAGTTTCACAGGACCACACTTCAGGAGGTGATTCCACTCCACAGGAGGTGATTCCACTCCTGAAACGGGGAGACTACATGGCGACATTGGACATGAAAGTTGCATACTTTCATATTTCAATGCACCCTGCACACAGAAAAAAACTGTGTTTCAAGATGGCTGGAGAACACTACCAGTTCAAGGTACTCCCATTCGGCATCGCCTCAGCACCAAGGGTGTTCACCAAGGTGCTCGCAGTCGTGGCAGCACACCTGCGCAGAAAGTCCATCCCAGTATGCTCTTATCTGGACGACTGTCTGATCGCTGGGGAATCTCCTCAAATTTGCAGACTAAATATGCAAAAGACTATAAAACCTCCTTTTCAATTTGTGTTTCTCCATCAACGAGAAAAAATCAAGTCTAATCTCAGCCAAACAAAACAATTTCTGCTGGCTATTCTAGACTCAAAGGAGGAGCTCGCATTCCCCTCAAGCCAGAGAGGACGAAATATGCTGCTGCTGTTACCCCAGTACAAGGTTGATCGCCAGATAACGGTACGAAAAGCAATGCGCTTGCTAGGGATGATGGCCTTTTGCATTTATTTAGTTCATCACGCGCCCGTGCGCATGCGTCCAATGCAGGAATGGTTAGCGAAACAGTGGTCTCATGCAAGTGGACAGTGGGACGATCTAGTGGTTGTTTCGCTAACCCTGGTTCAGGCTCTTCGCTGGTGGTCCAAGCATAACCTGTTAAAAGGAAAAGAAATGTTGCGCTCCACCAGCCCAACCGATCCTAACTACAGATGCTTCACTCGCCGGTTGGGGGGCTCACTACCTCCACCACACAGCCCACGGACAGTGGACACTTGCCAATGCCCAGAGACATATCAACTTCCTGGAGCTCTAGGCAGTTCTTAAGGCTCTTCAAGCTTTTCAGCAACATCTCCGGGGTCAGACAGTGCAGGTTCTCACAGGCAGCACCACAGCCATTTCTATCTGAACAAACAGGGAGGCACACTCTCTAAGTCTGTCCAGACTATCCCAGAAGATATGGAAGTGGGCACTCAAGCGGAACATGTTTCTAACATCCCAACATGTTCCAGGGGAACTCAATTTTCTGGCAGACACGTCAAGCAGACACCCTCTACCAGAGGAACACGACTGGCAACTCAACAGAGATATCCTAGACGTAATATTCTCGGTTCCATGTGTTAATATCCCCGCAAAAATATTGCGATACAAAAATATCGCCATATTTTTGCAGCGATATTGACCCATGGACCCTGCGGGGGACACCGCGCAACCCCTGCATTATTTTAAAATGTGCAAGGGACACCCCCGCAACCCCCTCTCCCACAAAATATCCTCCCCAAAAATATCACCTATGGCGAGACAAACGACCATATGTACGGCAATATTTTTGGTGGGGATATTTTGTAGGGATACCAATATTCTCACTATGGCGTCACCTCCCACTAGGCTTGTTTGCCACACAGCTAAATGCTCAATGCCCAGAATTCGCATCCAGGTTTCCCCAGCCAGGATCCAGGGGGAACACCCTGTGGATGAACTGGTCAGGGAAATTTACTTACGCTTCTACCCCCGCCTATCCCCCGCCTGCCCGACACTGCTCCTGAGCAGGATAGTGTGCAAGATGCACCAGGAACAAGTAACCCTAATCCTGGTTGGTCCTATGTGGGCGAGACAGCATTGGTTTGCACATCAGCTCAAAATGGCAATGTGAGACCCAATCAAGCTCCTGTGCCTGTACACCATGTTGACACAACACAAAGGGGCATCCCTTCACGAACGCCCACAATCAATGAACTTGTCAGCTTGGCTCCTGAAGTCATAGAGTTTGACCACTTGAACCTTCGACAACGGTGTATGGATATCCTTAAAGAAGCACAAAAACCCAACATCAGACACTGCTACTTTAATAAAAGGAAAAGATTTGTGATATGGTGCACATCACAATCATTAAGCCCATTAGAATGTTCCCCTGCTACCATTCTAGACTATGCGAGTCGGTCTAGTATTTAATTTCTTAAAGGTGCATCAGGCGGCCCTGTCGGCTTACACCACTTCACAGAACAAGGTGTCCTGGTCGGAAGTCCCTTTCATCAAGGCATTCATGGAAGGGGTAAAGAGGCTATACCCACCAATTTCCAACCCTCCCCCGCATTCGGATCTCAATGTTGTGCTCTCCAAGCTCACGGGCCCTCCCTTTGAGCCTATGCACAAAGCCAGCCTAAAGCATCTTACCTATAAAACTGCATTCCTCGTAGCTATCACCTCCATAAGACGAGTCAGCTTCAGGCTGTGTCCGTACAAGACCCTTTTTTCATTATACACAAGGACAAGGTTGTCCTCCAAACGCCCCCTAGGTTTTCACCTAAGTTCATTTCAAAGTTCCATGTAAACCAATCCATAGACCTTTCCACCATCTTTCAAAATCCATCAAACTCAGCAGAAAGAAGCGTCCACACACTTGATGTACGGAGGGCGGTCTTGTACAATGTGAACAAAACTAAACCCCTAAGGACAACAGACCAACTCTTTGTTTCCATTGCTCCTGGTAGAGAAGTCGATCTCGTTTCAAAAAGCGCCATCTCCAGATGGATAGTCAGATGTATACAACTCTGCTATTCCCTATCCAAAAAGGTTCTACCTTTTACACCAAGGGCACACTCTACCAGAGGTACAAGGGGCTACCTAAGCATTCATTGCAAATGTCCAGCTGGACCATTTGCAAAGCAGCTTCATGGAGTTCCATCCATACGTTCACACAGCATTACTGCAGTGACACACATTCTAAAGCAGATTCAAAAGTGGGCCAAGTGGTTCTAAAACATCTCTTTGCCGATGCACTTTCTAACTTCCCAAATCCTTCTCCAAACACTGCTCGCTAATCTATGCAGAGCAGGTGATCTAAGCAGATCCACCAGCTCCAGAAGGGATACATTACTCACCGTAATCGTATTTCTGTTGCTTGTATCTGCTTAGATTCACATGTGCCCACCCTTCCTCCCCTACTGGAGTAGAAGGCGCATAGATGTTTTCTGGGATATCACTGTTTCTGCTTTAACACATCTGTACTCACTCTATACTTCATGCAACCTCATGTCAGAAACAAACCATCTGAGGAACCTCGACCTGTGAAGGACCATGGGTACAGTATACGTCACACTATGGATAGTATTACTAATCACGCCCTGTCGACGTACGTTTTTGAGTTTCTAAAACAAATCTTGTAATACTCTGCGACTTCCGCTAGATGTCGGACTATGCAGAGCATGTGAATCTAAGCAGATACAAGCACCAGAAATATGATTACGGTGAGTATTGTATCCCTTACAATGGACATGAAAGATGTATACTTTCATATTTTAAGTTTCCCCAGTCACATACTTGCCAGCCCTACCGATTTCAGTGGTAGGCTACTGCTTTTTACGTAGTGCTACCCTTACAGATTTCAGTGTCCAATCCTACCGATTTCCAGGCCTGTCTGCTTCAAGCCCAGCCAGCACAGTGTGAGCAGAGCACCATCCCCAGCATTCAGAAGGTGGGTGTGTTAAATGGCCCATTCATTTGATGGATGTATGCCTGACCACAGATGACGTGAAACGGACTCGGGGCACAAAAAAAAGTTAAACTAAAGAACAAATCCAGGAACGGAGGAACAAGAAGTGTCATGGGCATAGACGGCATCAGGGCCTTTCAACCTTTTTAGTTGAAAGGGCCCATGAGCCTCAGGGATGCCCCCAGCAACCTTCCCCATGTTGCCAGTCAGCAGTCTTATAAAGCAGCTATATATCAGCTATATATTTCTATCAATATTACTTTTGTTCTGGGGCTTGCCTTACAAGCTGCATTTGCGGAAGCCCTTGCGGCTGTCACTACACTTTGGGCATACAGAAGTTTGATCACCTTGTTGCCTTTTCACACCGGTTCCTCCACAGGAGGCCCTTGCTGACATAGAAGGATGTATAGCTTCTCAATGGGTATTTCTTTGTCATTTCATTGGGTAAAATTGATGTGACATCATTTCCTGTGATGTCATAATTATGTTACCTACTATTTTTGAAACTTTAAGATTCCTCCAGATTTGTTGTCACAGAATCTTGGCATGTATGCAGTCACAGAAAATTGCTAAGGTTCACGGTACAGACACCACACTACCAGTTTAAGGGGCTACCTCTTGGAAAAGCATTGGTACCTTGTGTTTTCACAAACATCCTTACCGTAGTAGCAGCGCATCTGCACAGCCAAAATATCCCCCTTTACTCCTATCTGGACGATTGGCCTAGCAAAAACACAAGCAACGGTGAACCTGCTCTAAAACTAGGGTTCACTATTTACGAGACAAAATCAAGCTTAGTACCATCACAGAAAAAAAATTCCTAGGAGTCATAATAGACTCACAACTAGCACTAGCATACTGTGGTGAACCAAAAGGAGAAGGCAGACTCAAAGAGGACATTTCAAGGGTGTTTACTAAATGATATAAGAAAAGGCCCTTCTGTCCCTTTTGCTAAGAGGGGATTGGAGTTGTTTGCCCGTAACAGAAAGGTTTTTGGATGAAAAGACCATAGCTAACTTGACTGTTAAAGTCCAACAACCCATACATTAGGAATACACTCCCCTCCTCCCCCACTTACCTATTTGCGGCACACCCTGACTTGCTGCAACACTGGTTCCCTGCACTGATGTGCTTGGGATACAGCACCGCAGGGTCCTTTCCTTTTTTATTTTTTTATCATTATTATTGGGAAGCAGGGGCCACCCCTGCAACGCCCATTCCCATTATAGCAAACAAGGGGAGCGGGGGACACCCCCGCAACCCGTGTTCCCCTTGTTTGTTATAATAGGTTTGAATGGCATATTTGATCGAATTTTTGGTTGTATGAATTTTTTTGTACAGCCTAAATTCGGTCAAATATGTCATTAGGTCTTTTAATTTCGGTCTTTTTGGGTATTTCTGCGAAGAGGTTGTTGCCTACCTAGGAAACTAAACTAAGGGTGCTCATCAGTCCTCTAAATCCAAAAATTGGCCACTGTCAAAAACCTACTTTCTATCAGGCCTTACCACTATAGAAAGTAACCTAAATAGCCAAAGCATTACGCCTCTGACTGATGGCTCTGTCTAGCCAAGTTCATTGGGTTCTCAAATGCGGTTCTCAGATCAAAGATAAATTGTTTGTATAAAAGTTAGAAAAGAAAGTTCTCTTGTCTGTTCCAAGGTAAAAAAGATTCACCTAATACTTAAAAACCTGTTCATACT
The DNA here is from genome assembly GCF_040938575.1 of Ambystoma mexicanum. NCBI lineage: Eukaryota > Metazoa > Chordata > Amphibia > Caudata > Ambystomatidae > Ambystoma > Ambystoma mexicanum. The sequence goes on along the minus strand of NC_090921.1, from coordinate 1,339,499,584 downwards.
CCTCAGGAGCTGTAGTAGCTTGATATAACTAGTAAAGTTTATAATTCCTTTTACTCAAGGAATTCTCCCTTTTTCAATCCACCTGTATGCTTCTCTGTAAATTTGTAATCCACTTTTCTGAACCCTCCTGGTTCAGTTCCAGCTGTTACTCTTATGGGGTCCTCTAGACCCTTTTGCTGCTTTTAGCTAGTTAGTGGTTCTGGGCATCGCCAATATTCATTACTCAGGTTTCTATGGCTCCCGTAACCCACATTGTACTTTAATTCTCTTGGTTCCACTCTTCTACCCCTTCCCTGGGCAACCCTGCTACCTGTATCTGCTTCGTGTCTGCTCCATGGGGATGTATAGCGGGGTCTTCCACTTTTCGGTGTGTCGGACTGGAGTAGAGGACTCGTTCCTCCACTTGTTGCTGGTGTTGGCGTTTTTTCGCAGGCTCCCAGCCCACCACGGGCTCAGCGTGGTCATGCCACCAGTCGGGACGGATTCTCTGTCCCAGTCTCTGTAGTGGTTCATCTGCTTCTCAGTCCTCGGGTGACCTTCGTTCTCTCCTTCCTTTGTTCGTGCTACAGCTGGCTCTGTGATACAGAGCAGCACCACCCTTCTAGGACGTACTGCCATCAGATGCTCGCCTCTGCGTAGGCCTCTCCCTTTGCATAGGATTCTCTCCTCTTGCTTCTGGATTTCTCACCCCTTTATGTTCACTACCTTGTTTCCGGCAAGGGGCGTGTCGTTGCTCTCTGGATTTTGAATGCAATACAGCATTACCTAAAGCCAACAAGATGAGAGCAATGTCACTGTTTGTTGCAGGCTTCTCAATGCAGGGAGATAGTGTCTTCATTATAGCAAGTTCCTTGTTGGAATGGGAGTCCATGTCCCCTAGAGGGGAGTCACTCCCAGTGAGGTCCCACTTGCCCTTACCCCTAGGGTGGGTCTTGCTTAGCGGACTCCTCTCCCTAGCCCTTCCTGTTAAGTAAGTTGTTAGCCCTTCAACGGTAAGAAGGAAGTGACCTAGAAAGTCCACATTTCCTTTTTCTTCTCCTTTTGGTGTTCCATTGTAAAACAAAAAGGTTGTTTGTAAGTCCAGAAACCATCTCATGACTTGGGCATTAGAATCTTTTCTAAGGCTCATCCAGATTAGGGGAGAGTGGTCCGTCACTAGTCTGAATTTCCATACTGTCAGATAATATCGGAGGTTCAAGACTGCCCATTTGATGGCTAAGGCTTCTAGCTCTACTGTGGCATAGGATTGTTCTCGTGGAAACAGTTTCCACCTAGTGCATAATATTGGATGTTCCAACCCATCATATTCCTGGGATAACACTGTGCCCAATCCGACATTAGAAGCATTGGTCTGAAGGATGAATTCCTAGTTAAAATCTAGCATCTTCAAGATTGGTTCTTGGCATAAGATTTGTTTTAGACCTTCAAAGCTTTGTTGGTTTCCTTTTTCACAGACAAGCTTCTGGGATTGCAAATGTTTCAGTTTATCCATAGGATTGGTGGCCAGTGTGGAAAACCTAGGGATGAACCTTCATTAGTAGCCTGTCAATCTTACGAAAGCTTCAAGGTCCATTTTTGTTTTGGGTCCAGGTGTTTTTTGTACCGCCTTGACTATTTCCATTTGCGGTTTGATTAATCTGTTTCCCACGAAGTAGCCCTGGTACTTTACAGCAGCCTGGGCCAGATGACATTACTTCGGGTCTGCTTGTCAGCCTCTTCTTTGGAGGGTGCGAGAAATCACGTAGACATGGTGCATGTGCTCGGGTCAGGTCTTAATATGGATGATATCCTCCAAATTTGCACCAGAGAAGTTAGAGTAGGGCTGTAAAATTGTATCCATAATACTTTGGAATATAGCAGGACCTCCATGCAGGCCAATGGGAAGTACTTTGATAAAGATAATTGTTTGTTGTTTATATAACGCTTCCGCTTAAGCGATGTACATAGAACATATTTACATACATCGTCATCCAAACCAAAATTCGTACTTTAAATTGAAAAGGCTCCTGTGGTTTGGAAAAGGCGTTTTTTTTCCCTGTTGCCTGGATTTAAGGGCACCTTTGGTCAAGTCAAGTGTGGAAATATATTTAGCTGACCCTAACTTCTCAATGAGTTTGTGGAACTATGGCATGGGGTAATTATGAAATGCTGAAAGTGAGTTCAGTTTCCTGAAATCGATATATTCTCCATGTCTTGTCAAGTTTAGCCACTGGAACGATGGGGGAAGGCCAGGGGGGCTCTCTAGCGGCTCAATAATGTCGGCCACACGCATTTCGCCAGGCTTGGTCTTTATGATCTTCCTTCTTGCTCTGGGATCCGATATATAGTTTCAAGTTTACAGTTTGTCCGGCATGCATGCACATTAAATGAAAAGATTACTCACTGTACTTGGTTGTTCAGGGAAGACCTCTGTAAACTGCTTTAATAAAGCATCAGGTCTTCTCCAGCATGGGGTCTGGCATGGATTCACATGCTCATGAATATTCCCCGTCGTCAGGCCGGGAATCCTCGGTATAGAAAAAATCAGTATCAGTTTCGTTTCTGATCTGTCTTTCTCAGTAGTAACCAATCACTGGTCTCTGGGTCATACTGCCCCCAGCCAATGACTGCCCTCTCCCTAAGCCCCGCCCCTGGCAGCCATCCTCAGATTTTTACCGCACGTTCAAGTGTTGGGAGTCCTTGTGCTGTAGCTCTCGAGCTTTTGCTGTGTTTTCGCGCTTTTTCAGGAGATTTTCTCATTTTTCGGTCAAATAGAGCCTCAAGCTCCATCGTTTCTACATCCGATCAACGGGGATCTGTTTCGGAGTTTCTACGCCCCTCAAGGGTGAAGATTTCGTCGAGTTACGCTTTTGGAGGATTCCAGAAGTTCCGAGGCCTACCCCGGACATGGCCCAGGAGAAAGGAAGCTCGACGCCCGGGAAGCTGTTCAGGACCTGCCCTGGATGCCAGCTTCAGAACGTTTTCAAGGAGGACGAGCATTCGTTATGCCTCTACTGTCTCCATGAGGACAAGACGCACAAGGAGAAGGACTGCGCGTTTTGTGGGAACATGTCGGAGCGGACCATGAAGGATCGCCACCTCCGTCTCGCCAACTGGCTGGAAGGTAAGAGCCCGCCAGGCGAGAAGGAGAAAAAGAAGTCCGCGCGGTCTTCTAAGTCCTGTGAGGGCGCCCCAGCGACGGGGGCCCAACAGAAAACTAAGCACCGCGAGTCCGCGGGCACCGGGAGCGCCGAACGGTCGGGCTCCTCGGCTGCCAGGCAGGGCGCATCCTCTCCGACGCCATCGATCACGAGCCAACGCTCTGGCTCGGGTAAGAGGAAATCCGAGCACCCGGCTAAGCTTCTGGAGAGGCTCCGGTCGGGCTCGAAGGATCTGGCGGAGGGGGAGCGATGCATTGACCCCCCCCTAAGGTGAAGGCCGCAAGCACGCACAAGGTGGTGCAGGCCTTGATTCAGCCGGCCAAGGCCTCAATCGAGAAAGTCACGGTGGCCCTGGAGCAGCCTAAGGAGGCTACGCCAGTGGAGGCGACCTCGGGGGCCCAGAGTCTCCCTGCCACCGCGACGGGCACGGACGACGACGGCGGTGACGACGGGACGGGCCTCCTGTCTCCCCCTCCTCGGGCTTCCCCGCCCGACGAGATTGGATCCTTCCACGCTATGATTGCCAGGGCATCCGAGCTGTTCCAGCTCTGCCCCGAAGAAAAGAAGGAAGGGTTCCTTTACCAAAGGCGCGAGGCCAAGAGGAAGACGGTCCTCGCCGTGCCTCTACTGGATGACATCTGGGACGAGGGACTTTCCCTTCTCAAGAACCCGTCCACGACGCCTGCAAAGAGAGACCGGTACGAGAAGAAGTACCGGGTCCACGACGCGGCCCCCCCCTTTGCCTTAGGGCACAGCCGACCCCGGATTCGGTCGTCTCTGCGGCGGCCAAGAAGAAAGCGGGGGGGGGGGCATCGGCCCCAACATCGACTTCCCCACCGGACGGCGAGGGAAAGAAGCTGGACACAATGGGGCGACGGGTCATCTCGTCTGCAGCGACGACGATCAAGGCGGCCAACGCCCTGGCTATTGTAGCCCGCTACGACAGGGAGTTGTGGTACAAGATCGCCCCCCTGTTGGACTTCCTTCCGGACGACAAGAGGGCAGAGGCCCTGGAAATCTTGCAGGAAGGTGAAATGGCATCGGACCACGCCATAACAGTGGCGACGGACATCGCCGACACCAGTTTCCGCCAGTTGGGCAACAGCGTTTGCCTTGGACGGTGAGGATGGCTCAGGGCGACGGATTTCCGCCAGGACGTACAAGCCAAGGTGTTGGACATGCCCTTCGACGGGGACAACCAGTTTGGGAAAACAGTTGATGAGTCCCTCCAAGCCATCAAAACAGACACGGAGACTGCCAGTGCCCTGGGAGTGCTCCGGCAACGACGGCCGTCCTTTCGGAACTCCGGAGGCAAGCAAGGGGCCTCCAAGGGATCCGGAGGCGGCTCCTCGACCTACCATCAAGCGGCCCGCTCCTCGTCGCAAGAAGCCTATAGGGGACGAGGCAAGTCCGGTGGGAGGCCGGCTGGCGAAATTCGTCAGCGTGTGGGAGTCCATCTCTACCGACCGTTGGGTGCTGGACGCCCTGGCCCAGGGGCACTCTCTTGAGTTTCTGAAGAAGTGCCCTCGCATCCCACCCGTGGCCAGGAAGGAAAATCACGTCCCTCAACTACTATTGGAAGTAAGGGCGATGCTCAAGAAGGGCGCCATCGAGCTCTTCCCAAAGAGGCTTCGGGGCTCCGGAGTGTACTCAAGATACTTCCTCGTAAGGAAGAAGACAGGAGGATGGCGTCCCATCCTGGACCTGCGACGACTGAACAAGTACATCAAGGCGCAAAGGTTCCGGATGGTCACCCTCCAGCACGTGCTGGGACAGCTGGAAGAAGGCGACTTCCTGTCGTCGTTGGATTTGTAGGCTGCTTACTTCCACATCCCCATCCTGAAAGGACACCGAAAGTTCCTCAGGTTCGTGGTCCAAGGACGGCACTACCAGTTCAAGGCCCTCACGTTCGGACTGAAGTCGGCACCCAGGGTGTTCAGCAAGTGCCTCGCACCGGTGGCAGCACCGCTGCGCCTGCAGGGGATCCACGTTTACCCCTGCCTGGACGACTGGCTCATCCGAGCAAGGACAAGGGAGCTCGCCGTAGAGCACACAACAAAGACCGTCCAGCACACAACAAAGACCGTCCAGCTGCTCACGGACCTGGGGTTCTCCATCAATTACCCAAAATCCCACCTGGCCCCCTCGCAAGTCGCACTGTTCCTAGGAGCCAAGCTCGACACAGTGGCGCGGCTGGCCTCACCGTCGGAGGAAAGGTTGGCGGCCATCATGGGCAAGGTGCAGCGTCTACTGGTCACGGACGTGGCCAGAGTGAGATCCATCAAATCCCTCCTCGGGAATGATGTCCTCCTGCATTTATCTCGTGCAATTGTGCAGGCTTCGGATGCGTCCTCTGCAGGAGTTCCTCGACGCCCGCTGGATCCAATCGTCGGGCAGCTTCGAGGACAGGATCCCCCTCAACGAGTCCTTCCGTCGAGCGATCCGGTGGTGGGGCGCCCGCGTGCACCTGACGGCGGGAACAGACTTTCAGACCCCAATCCTCCAGGAGACGGTGACTACGGATACCTCCCTGGAAGGGTGGGGAGCGCACACCGGAGATCTACACGCGAGAGGCCTATGGCTCCCGGAGGAGAAGTCGCTCCATATCAACATCCTGGAGCTCCGTGCAGTGTTCTGGGCCCTCAGGTCCTTTCTCCCGTCCCTCAAGGGCAAGGTGGTGAGGATCTTCACCGACAACACCACCACCATGTTCTACATACGGAAGCAGGGCGGAACCAGATCCCCAGCCCTATCCAAGGAAGACCAGGATCTGTGGCATTGGGCTGTCACCCATGGGATGTTTCTGGTGCCTTTTCATCTGGCAAGGATAAAAACCATCGCCGACTCACTCAGCAGAGAGTTGCGCTCGTGCCACGAGTGGGAACTACGACAGGATCTAGTGGATGGACTCTTCCGGCGATGGGGCACTCCCCAGATCGATCTGTTGGTGACGGCGCCGAACTCCAAGTGTCAGAGGTTCGCCAGCAGGTTCCCCCAGCCGAGGAGCATGGGCGATGCCTTCTCCTTTCCCTGGGACGGCCTATTCCTGTATGCGTTCCCCCTGTTGCCGTTGCTGCTCCGACTCATCAACCAGCTCAAGAGTTCCCGGTGCAGGATGATTCTCATCGCACCGGCGTGGCCGAGGCAGATCTGGTTCCCGGACCTTCTGGACTTGGCGACGTCCCCGCCATTCAAGCTGCCGGCGGACGCAGATCTTCTCTCCATGGAAGGGGGCGCCATCCTTCATCACGATCCGGAGTCGCTGAACTTGCAGGCCTGGCTCCTGCAGCGCTAGAGTTTGGAGGATATGATATCCCGGCCGACTGCAGAGAGGTTCTTGCAAAGGCCAGGGCGTCCTCAACTCTCAAGTGTTACGGACACAAATGGAAGAGGTTCTCTGTCTGGTGCCGTGCACAGAAGATTAACCCTCTGCAGATTACGGCCCCTCAAGTGCTGCCGTACCTACTGTCGCTGGCCAAAGCTGGACTAGCTCACGCCTCCATCAAAATACACCTGGCTGCCATCTCCCGATACACCAGAACTGCAGGATGGGCGTCCTTGTGGTCTCATCGACTGGTGAACGAATTTATGAAGGGACTATTCCGATCGTTCCCGCCGGTGAAGGCTCCTGCCCTGGCGTGGGAGCTCAACGTGGTGCTGACCAGGCTCATGGGGGCCCCATTCGAGCCTATGCATTTGGCGCCGTTGAAGTTCCTGTCGTGCGAGACAGCATTTCTCGTGGCCATCACCTCCGCACGACGAATGGGACAGATCCAGGTCCTATCTTGCAAGCCTCCATACTTGACTTTTCACGACACGAGGGTGGTGCTGAGGACGCACCCCTCGTTTATGCCCAAGGTGCCGTCAGACTTCCACCTCTACGAGCCCTTGGTGTTGCCAGTTTTCTTCCCGTCGCCTTTGTCGCCGGCCGAAAGGACTTTGCACTCGTTGGATGTGGCTAGAGCGCTGAAGTTCTACGTGGACCGCACAAAGAGTTTTCGGAAGACATCACAGCTTTTTGTGAACTTTGGACCTGTGAACCAGGGGAAGGCTCTCTCCAAGGCTTCCATTTCCAGATGGCTCTCCGGCTGCATCATGCACTGTCACCGGTTGGCAAACCGACCGTTGCCCGGCCGTCCGAGAGCCCATTCGACCAGAGCGATCGCTACTACCACGGCGTTGCTGTCTGGTGTGCCCCTGCTGGACATCTGCAGGGCTGCTACGTTGAGATTGACGCACACCTTCACAAGAGTCTACTGCGTCGATCGGGACTCCAGGGAGGAGTCCAGGGTCAGCCAAGCAGTGCTGCGCAACCTGTTCGCCTGAAGGTGGGCCTGGTGAGGAGGTAAGAGTTGCTTAATGTTGAGTTTATGTAATGCTTAATGTTGAGCCTTTTGCCACCTCCCGTGGTTGTGCATGTGTGTACTGCTATGTATTCTTATATTCATGAGCATGTGAATCCATGCCAGATCCCATGCTGGAGAAGGAACAAGTTACTTACCTGTAACTGTTGTTCTCCAGCATGGGTCTGGCATGGATTCACATGCGAACCCTCCCGCCTACCCCTCTGCGGCTCTTCACTTGGTCATACTGCCACTTTACGTGCTACTAAATCTGAGGATGGCTGCCGGAGGCGGGACTTAGGGAGAGGGCTGTCATTGGCTGTGGGCAGTATGACCCATAGATCAGTGATTGGTTACTACTAGGAAAGACAGATCAGAAATGAAACTGATACTGATTTTTTTCTGTACCGAGGATTCCCAGCCTGACGACGGGGAATATTCATGAGCATGTGAATCCATGCCATACCCATGCTGGTGAACAACAGTTACAGGTAAGTAACTTGTTCCTTACCTCCGCACCAGAACCTCTAAAGAGCCAGTTGGCCCAGATTGCGTCTGAAGGAAGATCAGTGTCCGGATGCATTCTCAAGGCTAACTTCGATGCAGCAGACAATGCAGGGAGGCTGATAGCAGAAAGCACAGTAATCAAACGACACGCTTGGCTAAGGCAGTCAGGGTTTAAACCCGAGAGCCAAGCCACCCTCATTGACATGCCGGTAGAACCAAATGTCCTGTTTGGAAAAGCAGTGGAGGAAGCACAAAAAACGGCTAAGGACGCATATGACACCTTAAAGTCCCTTGGCCAACTAACAAATAAACCCCCAAACCAGCGGGCAAATAATAATTTTCGTCGCTTTCGCAGCCAAAACTCCCAGAGGGTTCAATTACTATCAGAACCAAGGAACCTCGTGGGGCGGCAACCAACAGGCTACCCACGGTTTCACCAGAGGTCAAAAGAGGGGTCGCAGTAGGGGGAGAGGCAGCCCAGGTAGAGGCGATACGCCTCCCAATAAACAGCAGTGACGTTCCGCTCCGGGTCCCTTCCCATGCATCCCCAGTAGGGGGGTGCCTTTCCATCTTCACCCACAAATAGGAAGGGATCACCTCGGACAGATGGGTGCTGTCCACAGTGTCCGTGGGATACTGTATAGAGCTACTGGAACGCCCCCGCAACCACCCTCCAAGACAGAAGATCCACTCCCTGGAGCACCAAAGAATCCTCCTCGAGGAGATTGTTGTTCTTCTTGCAAAGGACGCAATATAACTCGTCCCGGGCAACCAGGTAAACAAGGGTATTTATTCAACCTACTTCCTTGTGCCAAATAAAGATCTAACGATGCGCCCAGTATTAGACTTGCGCCCTGCAAACAAGTACGTCAAGCCACGAAAATTCCGCATGACTACACTCCAGGAAGTAATCCCCCTACTAAAAAGAGGAGATTACATGGCAACATTGGATATGAAAGATGCTTATTTTCATATTTCCATGTTCCCAGCGCACAGAAGATTCTTGCGTTTCAGGGTAGACAGCCAGCACTACCAGTTCAAGGTGCTGCCCTTCGGTATAGCCTCGGCTCCAAGGGTATTCACCAAGGTACTGGCGGTGGTGGCGGCGCACCTACGCAAGGAGGCAATCCCAGTGTACCCTTACCTAGACGACTGGCTCATCACGGGGGAAACCCCCTGTGACGGTGTCTTTAATCCTTAACTGGGAGCACGTATACAGTAAAATAGTGAATGTGTAACCAGGAAGTCCTGGTTGATGTAATCCATGTATGGACTTTCCTCTAATGACAAGGCTGTCATTTGTTTTTGTCACCTAGGAGACGGAGTCTCGTGGGGAGGACGGAGAAAAGGACGGTTACGCATGGGCGTATTAAGAGAAGTTTGTTTTTGTTTATAAAGCAGCTGTTGGCTTCGGCCCTAAAAGACGATACGAAGTTGCGCCGTTGCGCAGGTTGCCGAGTTATTATTTTTGGCTGTACGTTTGAATACAGCGACTGTGATCGCTGACTTTGCGGAGGGAGGCATCATACCGGAACGAGCGAAGGAGCCGTGTCGGGAGTGCTGAAGTTGACCGTGGAAGTGGCCGAGGCGAGAGGCAGTGGACGCCGTTACCTTGGGGAAGCTGTCCCGAGGCAGTACAACGATCGGGGCCGCTGACTTTGCCGAGAGAGGTAACCTTCCTGAATCGACGAAGGTGTCGTCACCGGAGGGCGGACGCAGATCGTTGAGAGGGCTGAGACGGGAGACCCTGAAGGCCGTTGTCCTGGAGAAGTCGGACAGAGCCAACTACGAGTCGTGCCTAGAAGAGGATGACGGAACGCAGAAGTCCTTGCCGAAGGAAACCGTAAGACAGTGAAAGTAAGTTCAGAGAAAACCCGGATGGGAGTTTTGTTGATAGTGAAAGACTTTCGAAGAGGGAGAACATTATAGACTGCAGGGAACCGCCAATAAGGGAGTACCTTTATTTGATGGACATTTTTATGAAGTCAGTTACCGGATAAGGACTGCAATACGACGGTGCAAATAAACCTCGAACTGTAGAATTTTTGAGAAATGACTGGAAGAGGCTGAAGAGGGGGGAGAGGTCGAATCCAACATATTTAGGATTATTATCTATGTAAGGAGGGAGTCTCAAGGATATTTTATTATTTCCGATGAAATGAAGTATCTATTGAAGAGAAGATATAGAGGCTTTGCGACGATGTGTTAGGAAACAGGACTACCAATATTAGCCTTTTAAAAAAAATACTCAGAAGTGTAAGAAGCTAAGTTTGGCTAATTGAAGAAAACCAACATAAAAGTTTACTCTGAGAGAAAAGAAACAAGTTTCAAAACTATATGGTGGAAGGAGAGAAGTAACAACATCCCCAAAAGAAAGAGTCAAAGTAACATAAAGAGACAACTTACCTTGGGCCAGAGGAAAAATCCACACTAATGCAAGATTGACCAGATTCAACGGTGAAGACGTATCCTTTTCATTTAAACGATCTCTGAAAGAAAGAGGAAAACATTGTTAATAAAGTTATTTGGAATCTCGTTACATTCCATACAAACTATTTATTGTCTCAGACTTTTATTTTATACGATATTGAAGACAGGCCATCACAGTTTGGTGTCAGAAGTGGGATAGAGAGAACGCAATGGAGGAACTTATCAAGACCCTAAGTGAGGGACAACAAATGTTACAGCAGGCCTTGCAAATGCAGAATCAACAGGCCCAAGCAGACAGACTAGCTTTTCAGCAAGCTTTACAAATGCAGCAAGCACAATTATTAGAGGTTACTAATACTAGGAACAACCCTCAAGTACCTACGTCTGTCTTGCCAAAATACGCGACTGGGGAAGATCCGACCCATTTTTTTGTGAACTTCGAGAGGGTAGCTAGGAACGCCCAATGGCCAGCCGAGAGATGGTGCCATTACATTGCACCATTAATGACCGGAGAAATGCAGTCAGCCTATCAGGCCGCCAACCCAACGGGAGATACCCTATACGGAGATATGAAGAAAGTGGTGCTAGAAAGAATGGGACACGATGAGGAAATGTACCGAATCAAGTTTAGAGAAGTCAAATTGACGGGAGAGGAAACCCCCAGACAGTTATTTTATAGAGTAAAGGAACTGGCGGAGAAATGGTTGCAACCTAGTCTGACCACTACCAAGGAAATAACAGAGAAAGTGATCTTGGAACAGTTCATTGAGGCCCTTCCCGGTCCTGTGCAGAGATGGGTCAAACAACATCATCGACTGTCTCTACAGGAAGCGGTAGATGTGGCCTCCGCTTATCAGAAAGCGGGTCAGGGACGGTTGGTATCCTTTACGACAACGTATAGAGCACAGCCAAACAACAATAAAGCTGGGTCTCAACCAAGATGGCCCCACTCCATGCTGAGGAAGCCAGAAGGAGAAGTGGTACGGTCCAGACCCAACAGTGAGGGTCCTATAAATTATCGTCCCTCCACCACAACCCTTCGAGGACCTCAATGTTTTGACTGCGGAGACTGGGGCCACCTTGCTAGATTTTGCCCGAAGAAATCAAGAACAGAACCAATGGATGTGGGGGTATTAGACTCCATTAAAGAAAGTGAATACGTTGAACAAGCGCCTGCAAGGCAGTCACAATACTTATATACGTGCGAGGCTGAGGTGGATGGAAAACCTACAACTGCCCTAGTCGACTCGGGAAGCCTTCAGACTGCCGTGACGTCAGAATTGGTAGGTGAAAGTTATAATTCCTCAGGGGAAATCCCAGTTCGCTGTGTACATGGGGATGTAAAGGCTTATCCATCAAAGTACATACAGATCAAATTGGGAGGGGAGAAATGGGGAGTAAAAGCAGCCGTACTACCCTCTTTACCAAAACCCTTGTTAGTTGGGTCAGACATACCTGAATTCCCTAAAATAATACATGCAATTGAGAAGAGCTGGTGGGACGAGGCCCCTTTCAGGGAAGAAGAAATATACAACACCACATCTAAGCAACCAAAGAGCAAGAAAGTGAAGAGAATTCAAAAAAAGGAATGGAAGGAGAAGAATATGCTCCCGTTAGCCGTTGATTGGAAGTTAGAAGAAGATGGGGATAGTTTTAGGTCAGCTCAAGCACTGGATCCATTACTTCAGTATGCTCGAGAACGAACGTCAGACGATCCTACAGGACAAGGTCCACGTTTCATAAAAGAGAAGGGGTTGTTATACCGTGTGAGTAAGTCCAGGAGTGGAGATGAGCTGAAACAACTTCTAGTTCCAAGAAAATATTATCAAACAGTCCTGGAGGTAGCTCACTTACAAGTTGGTGAAGGCCATCTCGGAACGGAGAAGACAACGAGAAAAATTTTGGATAGATTTTACTGGCCAGGCATATACCAACAAGTGGTTAGGTTTTGTCAATCCTGCGAAGAATGTCAGAAGAAAAATAGAGCTAATGTAAAGAAAGCACCCTTGCAACCAATGCCACTGGTTCTAGAACCTTTCAGTCGGATTGGACTTGATATTGTCGGGCCGATAGACCCCACAAAAAGAGGCCATAAGTACATCCTCGTTGTGGTAGATTATGCCACTAGATATCCAGAAGCTTTTCCGTTAAAGGCCACCAATACGCAACAGATATGTGATGTATTGATTCCCTTTATTGGACGAGTGGGGATCCCAAGAGAAATCGTAACAGACCGAGGGTCGAACTTTATGTCTAATGTCTTGAAACAAGTTTGTGAGATACTAAAAATTGATCATCTAAAAACAGCTGTATACCATCCCCAGACTGATGGGTTAGTTGAGCGCTACAACCAAACTATTAAACAGATGATAAAGAAGACCACTTCACCAGGAAACGGAGACTGGGACAGAATGTTACCATGGATATTGATGACTCTAAGAAACACACCCCAGTCATCGACAGGTTTCTCACCTTTCGAATTATTGTTCGGAAGATCAGTAAGAACTTTATTAGACATCCTGAAAGAAAATTGGGAGGAACAACCAGATCAGGAGTTGACTTTAACAGAATACGCATCCCAGTTGCAAGATCGAATCGAGAAGCTACAAGATATAGCTAGAAACAACCTTCTTCAAGCTCAAGTGAAACAAGAGAAATATTATAACCAAAAGGCCCAGTTACGTACGTTCAAAACAGGGGATCAAGTACTAGTGCTGATGCCCACCTCAGACAATAAAATGTTGGCCAGCTGGAAAGGACCTTTTGAAATTCAGGAGGTACTGGGACCTTTAACATATAAGGTAAAACAGCCAGGTAGTAGACTGGCTTGTCAGACCTATCATGTGAATCTACTGAAAAAGTGGATACCTCCAGTGCAAACCATTGCCATGATTACCAATGAAACACCAGCAGAAGAAAACTTTCCCCAGATTAAGGAAAGGTTTGGTGTGGAAAGCTTGAACATTAACCCTGAACTGTCTGGCCTACAAAAATCTGATCTGTCTTCCCTCTTACAAGACTTCACAGAGATATTCTCATCCCTACCAGGAAGAACCAAATTGACTTGCCATCGTATCGATACTAAACCAGGATCTCTAATAAGACTCAGACCATATCGAATACCAGAATCAAAAATAAGCTCCATAAACCAGGAAGTACAGGAGATGTTAGATTTGGGTATCATTGAGCCATCCCATAGTGATTGGAGCTCACCGGTGGTCTTGGTACCAAAACCAGATGGCAGTGTAAGGTTCTGCATGGACTTCCGAAAACTGAACGAAATCTCTAAATTTGATGCTTATCCCATGCCACGTATAGAAGATTTATTGAATAATCTAGGGAAGGCCAGATTTTTAACAACTATTGATCTAACCAAAGGCTATTGGCAGATACCATTATCACCGACAGATAAGGAGAAGACAGCCTTTGCTACACCTACCGGCTTATACCAGTTCACGGTGTTGCCATTTGGGTTACATGGAGCACCTGCAACATTTCAGAGATTGATGAATCATCTCATAAAGGGTCATGAAAGTTATGTCGGTGCATATCTTGATGACATCATTATCTATAGTCATTCGTGGCAAGAACACCTTATACATCTGAGGAATATACTTTCAACTTTGAGACAAGCTGGGTTACATATAAACCCTAAGAAGACACATGTAGCAACCTTCCATACTAAATATTTGGGATACTATGTGGGTCAGGGAATGATTAGACCCCAAGAAGAAAAAGTGAAGGCTATAAAGCAGTTGAAATTCCCAGAAAGTCCAAAACAAGTACGGGCATTTCTAGGATTTGTGGGGTATTACCGACGGTTTATCCCGCATTTTTCTACTTTAGCCGCTCCTTTAACAGATCTGTTGAAGAAACCCACGGTGTCTAAGAAAATTTGGGAAACAGTTGAAACCAGAAAAGCCTTTGATCTTCTAAAAGAGGCTCTCACCAAAAGAGCTGTCTTGCAATGTCCAGATTTTAAATCTACATTTACTCTTCAGACTGATGCTTCAGGAACGGGACTCGGAGCAGTACTTCTTCAGAATCAAGGCGAAGGGGAGAGGCCTATACTGTTCATCAGTAGGAAATTGCTACCACATGAGTTAAGTTACCCGACCATAGAGAAGGAGTGTCTGGCCGTCAAATGGGCCATTGAGGCACTCAGGTACTATCTGCTTGGTCGAGAGTTTACGCTGATTACAGATCACGCTCCCTTGGTCTGGTTAGCCCGTAATAAAGACTCAAACCAGAGAGTTCTAAGATGGTTTCTTTCCCTCCAACCCTTCTCCTTTAATACTGTTCATAGACCTGGAAAAATGCTATCACAAGCTGATTATTTGTCCAGAGCAGAAACCCTTCCCGAACGTAAGGGTTTAGTAGAGGGGGTGTGACGGTGTCTTTAATCCTTAACTGGGAGCACGTATACAGTAAAATAGTGAATGTGTAACCAGGAAGTCCTGGTTGATGTAATCCATGTATGGACTTTCCTCTAATGACAAGGCTGTCATTTGTTTTTGTCACCTAGGAGACGGAGTCTCGTGGGGAGGACGGAGAAAAGGACGGTTACGCATGGGCGTATTAAGAGAAGTTTGTTTTTGTTTATAAAGCAGCTGTTGGCTTCGGCCCTAAAAGACGATACGAAGTTGCGCCGTTGCGCAGGTTGCCGAGTTATTATTTTTGGCTGTACGTTTGAATACAGCGACTGTGATCGCTGACTTTGCGGAGGGAGGCATCATACCGGAACGAGCGAAGGAGCCGTGTCGGGAGTGCTGAAGTTGACCGTGGAAGTGGCCGAGGCGAGAGGCAGTGGACGCCGTTACCTTGGGGAAGCTGTCCCGAGGCAGTACAACGATCGGGGCCGCTGACTTTGCCGAGAGAGGTAACCTTCCTGAATCGACGAAGGTGTCGTCACCGGAGGGCGGACGCAGATCGTTGAGAGGGCTGAGACGGGAGACCCTGAAGGCCGTTGTCCTGGAGAAGTCGGACAGAGCCAACTACGAGTCGTGCCTAGAAGAGGATGACGGAACGCAGAAGTCCTTGCCGAAGGAAACTGTAAGACAGTGAAAGTAAGTTCAGAGAAAACCCGGATGGGAGTTTTGTTGATAGTGAAAGACTTTCGAAGAGGGAGAACATTATAGACTGCAGGGAACCGCCAATAAGGGAGTACCTTTATTTGATGGACATTTTTATGAAGTCAGTTACCGGATAAGGACTGCAATACGACGGTGCAAATAAACCTCGAACTGTAGAATTTTTGAGAAATGACTGGAAGAGGCTGAAGAGGGGGGAGAGGTCGAATCCAACATATTTAGGATTATTATCTATGTAAGGAGGGAGTCTCAAGGATATTTTATTATTTCCGATGAAATGAAGTATCTATTGAAGAGAAGATATAGAGGCTTTGCGACGATGTGTTAGGAAACAGGACTACCAATATTAGCCTTTTTAAAAAAATACTCAGAAGTGTAAGAAGCTAAGTTTGGCTAATTGAAGAAAACCAACATAAAAGTTTACTCTGAGAGAAAAGAAACAAGTTTCAAAACTATATGGTGGAAGGAGAGAAGTAACAACATCCCCAAAAGAAAGAGTCAAAGTAACATAAAGAGACAACTTACCTTGGGCCAGAGGAAAAATCCGCACTAATGCAAGATTGACCAGATTCAACGGTGAAGACGTATCCTTTTCATTTAAACGATCTCTGAAAGAAAGAGGAAAACATTGTTAATAAAGTTATTTGGAATCTCGTTACATTCCATACAAACTATTTATTGTCTCAGACTTTTATTTTATACGATATTGAAGACAGGCCATCACACCCCCTTAATTTGCAGATCCAACATTCAAAGAACAATCGACCTCCTCTTCCAATTGGGCTTCTCAATCAACGAGAAAAAATCAAGCCTGGTGCCAAGCACCTCCAAACAGTTCCTAGGAGCTGTCCTAGACACCAAAGAGGGGTTGGCCTTTCCATCAGAGGAAAGAATTCGGAATCTGTTGCTGCAAATTCCTCAATATCAGTCCGGTCGCCAGAGAAGGGTGCGCAAAGCGATGTTTGCTAGGCATGATGGCATCATGCATTTACCTGGTTGCCCACGCGCGCCTGCGCATGCGACCCATGCAGGAATGGTTGGCGAAACAGTGGTCTCAGGCAAGTGGTCAGTGGGACGATCTAGTGCCCGTTTCGCCAATACTAGTACAGAGTCTTTGCTGGTGGACAAGAGAGAATCTTTCAAAGGGGAAACCCTTTTACGATCCAGAAATACAGGCCATAGTCACAACAGACGCATCCCTGTCAGGGTGGGGAGCACACCTCCTTCAGCACACAGCTCAGGGTCTCTGGTCTCACACAGTGGCTCAGAATCACATCAACCTGCTAGAACATCTGGCAGTCCTCAGAGCGCTTCGGGCATTCGAACCCCACCTATCCAACCTGTCAGTGCAGATCCTAACAGACAGCACGACGGCAGTGTTTTACATAAACACACAAGGGGGCACTCGTTCGCCAAATCTGTCCAGGCTTACCCAGAAAATGTGGATATGGGCACTTGGAGGGAACATTTACCTGTTGTCTCAACATGTTCCAGGGGATCTCAATTCACTAGCGGACGCTTTGAGCAGAGATCCCCTCCCAGAAGAACACGAATGGCGTCTACACAAAGAAGTCGTAGAAGATCTCTTCTCTCAGTGGGGTTTCCCCACTATAGACCTATTCGCCACAAGCGAAAACAGACAATGCCCACAAATTCGCATCCAAGTTCCCCCAGCCAGGCTCCAAGGGGAACGCTCTATGGATGAATTGGTCAGGGATGTTTGCCTACGCTTTTCCACCAACCCCTCTGATGAGGAAGGTGGTCAACAAGATACACAGGGAATCGATGACGCTCATCCTAATTGCTCCTATGTGGGCGAGACAACCATGGTTCCCACACCTACGCAGACTAGCGGTGTGTGACCCCATCAAACTCCTGTGCTGGTACAACCTACTCTCCCAGCACGAAGGACAAACAGTGCATCCTCAACCGAACGCGTTGAACTTGGCAGCATGGCTCCTGAAGTCATAGAGTTCGGCCATCTCAATTTACCCCAGAGATGTATGGATATCTTAAAAGAATCAAGAAAACCTAACACAAGGCACTGTTATTTTGATAAATGGAAAAGATTCGTTATTTGGTGCCAGAATAAACAAATCAACCCAATTGATTGCACTCCTTCCAATATTGTCACCTACATGCTCCACCTTCTGGACGCAGGGTTGGTATTTAATTCACTCAAGGTACACCTGGCGGCGCTGTCAGCCTACACCACCTCCCATAACAAGGTGTTATGGTGGAAAGTGCCAGTTGTCAAAGCCTTTATGGAAGGGGTAAAGAGACTCCACCCCCCAATTTCTAACTCACCACCAGGGTGGGACCTTAATGTGGTGCTTGCTAAACTCATGGGCCCCCCCTTTGAACCCATGTATAAATCTCGTCTCAAACACCTGACTTATAAAACTGCCTTCTTAGTTGCCATTACTTCCATAAGAAGGGTCAGTGAAATTCAAGCTCTGTCAGTGCAGGATCCTTTCTTTACTGTCCATAAGGATAAACTGGTTCTACAAACGCACCCTAGGTTCTCACCTAAGTTTATTTCGAAATTCCATGTTAACCAGTCCATTGAGCTACCGGCCTTCTTCCAAGAACCCAAAAGCTCTGCTGAGGTGAAACTACGCACACTAAATGTGAGAAGAGCGGTCCTCTACTACGTAGACAAGACCAGACCGCTAAGAAAGGCAGATCAACTGTTTGTCTCTGTAGCTACAGGCAGAGAAAGAGATCGCGTCTCTAAAGGTGCCATCTCTAAATGGATAGTCAAATGTATCCAGCTGTGTTACTCCCTTTCAGAAAAAACACTGCCTTTTACGCCGAGGGCCCACTCTAAAGAGGTACGGGGGCCATTCTGGCTTTCATTGCAAATGTACCCCTTGACACCATTTGCAAAGCAGCTACATGGAGATCTATTCACACTTTTACTCAGCACTACTGCATTGACACTCATTCCAAGACTGATACTGAAGTGGGACAAGCGGTTCTAAGACATTTGTTCGTTCATGACCCTTCTCACATCCCACCTCCTTCTTCTAACACTGCTCGCTAATCTATGCACAGCATGTGATTTAAGCAGATTCCACAAGCCTCAGAAGGGACACATTACTCACCGTAATCGTATTTCTGATGCTTGTATCTGCTTAGATTCACATGCGCCCGCCCTTCCTCCCCTCTGAGAGATCAATCTTATCTGCTTGGATGCTCTGTACTCACTCTACTCCTCATGCTACCTCGTGTCAGAAAAAATGCAATCTGAGGGTCCTACACGCGTGAGGGATCATGGGTACAGTGGACGGCACTAGGCATAGTATTACTGGCACGCCCTAGTTCGACGCCCCTTTTCGAGTTTCGAAAAACAAACTGTAATACTCCGCAGCTTCCACTAGATGTTGGCCTATGCACAGCATGTGAATCTAAGCAGATAAAAGCAATCGAAATACGATTAGGGTGAGTAATGTATCCCATACCATGTAACTAATTTATTCAATGTTTATCATGTTTGTATGTAACTAATGTGTAACCTTACGCAATGCGCCCAGATACCTGAGGGTTAGGTGCGCTATATACATAAATAAATAAATAAATAACTAGCGTAGGACATATGGAAACAGTGGATCAGGAAAGGGATTTACATCGAGGCGTAACTTGTCTCCGGGGAGCACAACTATGTAGCAGGCAATATATGCAGAATGCTTCAACAAAATCACAAATGGGAGATCAACACAAACATACACAAACTGATTTTCAAAGAATGGGTACATCCGACAGTAGATCTGTTCGCAACAGCCCAGAATGCAAAATGCCCCAACTTTGTATCCTGGTACCCAGAGAAAGGGTCACTAGGAAACATACTATGGATGAACTGTTAGGGACATTTGCTTACGCTCCCCCCGCCCTAACTGCACTTATCTGCAAAGTAGTCCACAAACTACTACACAAACAGCTCCCTCAAATACTCATAACACCAACGTGGGCACAACAAACATGATAGCCACATATCCTGAGAATTGGGACTCAACCACCCATCAAAATCCAAGTCAAAACCCACTTTCTGACACAACAACTAGGCCAGTTAACGCATCCATGCCCCTCGAACATTGAACTTGGCAGCTTAGCTCCTGAAGTCATAGAATTTCGCATATGAAACTCCTGGAAAGATGTATGTAACTTCTAAGGGAAGCTCGAAAACCAAGCACAAGACACTGTGACTTCAACAAGTGGAAGGGGTTTTTAATCTAATGTAAGCACAAAGGAATGGACCCCATTAATTGCACATCCACAAATATTGTAATATATCTATTACATTTGTTGGATTTGGAGCTTGTTTTTAACTCAGTTAAAGTGCATCTAACCGCACTAGCAGCCTATGCCAAATCATACCAAAAGATATCACGATGGAGAGTACCAGCGATAAAAGCATTACTGGACGGGATTAAACAAATTCGACCCCCAATAGCACACCCTCCTTTGGGATGGAACCTCAACACAGTTCTACAAAGACTCATGGGAGCTCCTTTTGAGCCCATGCATAAAGTTTTTTTTAAAAGACCTCACATGTAAAGTTGTTTTTCTAATAGCAGTTATGTCTGTAAGGTAGATTAAGTGAATTATAAGCACTTTCGGTTACAGAAACATTTGCATCCATTCATAAGCACAAAGTGGTCTTAAGAACTCAGCCTCGTTTTTCACCAAAATATATTTCAAAATCTCATGTCAATCCATCCATCAAATTAATTTGCTTCTTCCCTAGTCCTCAAGTAAATGGGGGCAAGCGTTACATACACTAGATGTACATAGATCAGTAATTTGTTACCTTCATAAAACTAAACAAGGAAAACAAGCCACTTTGTTTGTCATTTGCAGTGGGCAATCCCGTAACTAAGCCCACTATTTCAAGATGGATTGTCAAATGCATCCAATTGTGCTATTCATTAGCACAAAATACATTACCATTTACACCAAGGGCTCACTCTACATGTAGCTTTGGGGCAACATTAGCGTGCATTGCTAATGTCGCCCTATGGAGGAGATATGCAAGGCTGCAACCTGGAGTTCAGTACATACATTTATTCAACATTATTGCGTGGACACACGAGCAAGAGCAGATCCACAGGTGGGTCAAGCATTTCTTAATCATTTATTTTCATCTGTTCCTGCTTCTCACGCACCGCCTGATTTAGGTACTGCTTGCTAATCTATGCCTAGCATATGAATCTAAGCAGATTCATAAGCCCCAAAGGACAAATATTTCATAGCCAGTAATCGTCTTTCTGTGTCTTGTATCTGCTTTAAATCCCATGCGCCCGCCCAACTTCCTCACAAGGGAGTGTAATGAAGGCATGGTATCAAAGTAAGACCGACACAAGTGACCACAGTTCAAGGGTGTTTATTGAACTTTATCAAGGGTGTGCTAAACGCCTATCTAAACCTAAATCTAAGACGGGAGCAAGCTACGACCATAACATAATAATAATGCAGTCCTAGTGGAGTCTCGTCAAAATGAAAGGGCCTATACTAAAAAAAACGATTGCCATTCTTTACTGCTAATTTACAAATAGTGTGGGGAAATGTACATGAAAATGAAAAGTGTTCACAAAATGATAAGTCAGGATATTCAGGCCGTTGGCTGAGAACGGCGTTTCAGCCATAGCAGACTCTTGGGCTTTGTCGGCACGAGGACACAGTTCCATTACAAGCATCAGGGCCTTCTATGCCCAAGTCTCGTTAGTTATCAAAAGTCTCTTGTTTCAGAGGGCCTGATTTATCAAACAAACAAAAAGTTCCTTTCCAAGTATTCACGTAGGGCGATTCACTCTTCACCCTGGATCCCTTCTTCCGGACTCAGGTCCTCTTCTCCAAAGCTTACAGAATATCTTTTCTTGGGTGACTCACAGTTCACCCTGGATACCCCTTAGCTGGTCTCAGATCCCTTTTACACAATTAGTTTCCCTCAGCCGGGCTCGGACCAATTACAGTTCGTATTAGCTATCGAAGACTTACGAATGTTGGTGGGGTTTGGCTTGACCTTTTGCAGGACCACTTTGATTTTCACAGTTCACAATTTTACGGTCTCAGTTGGATGCCTAACAGAGCCCTTTGAATGAGCACCCATGTGGCGCCGGACCTCTCTGTATATGGCATCTACCTTGGTTTCAAAAGTTTAGTCCCTCCTTGGAAATTCAATTATATTCGCGTTGTTCATCAAATGCGCCTCACACTCTGTTCTTTGCAGATTTCTTCATACAATGTTGCCGCTCGCAACCTTGGTTCTAACGCAGATCGGTCTGCTATCAGTCTGCCCGACTCACCGGCTGTGCTGACCTTGTTGGCACAGCTTTGTTGTAGGAGTCAAGGACAGTACCATGGCGGCAATTGCTCCTTCCCGCCTCGGCTATCGATGCAGGAGAGCCCCGGGTACTTTCGACACACAATGCACCTTTCTTCAGCTTTAATTCCCGGTTTTATGTTTCTTATTCTGTAGGGCTCATGAAAGTAGTGGTTTTCTTCCTCTGGAAAGGCCAAGGGCAATTCCCTCCTTGCAACGCTTTCTGGTCTTGTCGCCTTTCTCCTCGCGTTAAACTGCCATCTCGGAACTGCTGCTTCTTCGTGCATTTTGCCTTGCTCAAAGTGTGCTTTCGTGCTCTGCCTTTCATTCATGTGGGGAAGTCTAATGGAAGTCAGGTGTGTGTAATTATCAGTCATTGCCTGACTCTCCCTGACCCTTGTGTTGGGACATGTCAAGTATACAGCTCTGGTGTTAGTCTGTGGTCGCTCATGATGAACTGTCGTCGCTCATGATTAACTGTCCATGAGAAAGTTGTGTCGGGAAGGGCGTGGGGTTTGAGCTTCTAGGTATCCTACCTGGTAGGATGGGGAAAAGGTGTTGCAGGGAAGGGGATTTCCCGTGTCTCACCCTTCGGTGTTCCACTTCCACTCCCCGATGACCCCTCATCCAGGTGATCTATCCACACTGGTCCACTCCCAGGAACTTGTTCCAATAGCGACGGCCGTGTCCTGGCCACCTGGATGACGGGGACTAGCGGGTGAGACTCCTTCACCTTTCTCACAGGAGTACCAGAGTTTATCAAACATCCTACAATAAGTGCAAATATAAAAATCATGTTCAGGGCAAGAAAACAACAAAATCTGAGGACATCCACGTGTGAAGAATTGTGGGTCCCTGTACATCTAGAATAGGGATAGTGTGACAGGAACACCCCTGTTGATGCCCTGTTTTTATGATTCAAAATAATATGTACTACTCTGAGCCAACCACTAGATGGCAGACTATGCATAGCATTTGATACTAAGCAGATACAAGCCACAGAAAGACTATTACTGGGTAAGTAATATTAGTCATACAATCACAGTATGGTGTCTATAATAGGAGCCAGAGCCCCTGAAAGTAAAGTAGGGTGGAGTTGTTAGACAAAGCAGCATCAACACCCAAAATTAAGCTTTTTGAGCCCAAATCCTATCCTAAAAGCAAGGGCCAATAATGACCATGGTATGTGTATGGTGTATTATAACAAAGTTAGTTTTCCTGTGCAAGGAGTGGGCACCTACCAATGTCAGTCAACTAGGGGGATCCTAAGAGGGATATTTAGGTTCTGAATCCACAACCAAAAGACAGGCCTTGGTAGCTACAGGTTCAGACTCTATGCCCATTAGAATTAAGGGGAGAGCAGCAAGGGAAGAGGGATTTAAAACTGAATAAACAGACCCTCCTGTATATAAATGCGCCACACAAAAGAATTAAATGATTCTTGAAATAGTGTTTATTGTCACACCCAGTTCAAGGTGAACATCACATTGATAGCCCTAAACTGGTGACACGTGTTTCGGCGAAAGATCATTGCCTTTAACAAACAGACCAAAAAGACGAACTGCAGACTTGCAGAGGATTTAACCCAGTTATTACACGTACCAACAGACCTCAGAAACAAAAAGTGTGCATTTTCGGAACAGAGCCCTGGTTTGATAAAGGCAATGCCTTTTTGCCGAAACACGTGTCACCAGTTTAGGGCTATCAATGTGATGTTCATCTTGAACTGGGTGTGACAATAAACACTAGTTCAAGAATCATTTCATTCTTTTGTGTGGTGCATTTATATACAGGAGGGTCTGTTTCTTCATGATGCTTTAAGTTTAGAGGTGGGGTCTGGACCTCTATCTCTCCTGCGAGTGCGACACGTTCACCAGACGATTAAGGCATATGTTGGTCGCAGAGTACCTTTGTTGGTGTCAATCAACCCAAAATCTTCATTACGGGATTTAAAACAGGTTTGCAACCCAGTCTCTCAAACCTCAATCAAGAAAACCAACAACCCCAGGTAGGTAGGGCTGTTTGGGACTACTACTATCACAGTCTGTTTCTAGCATTGGGAGGTCCAGTTGTCACTGCTGCTGAGTGGACTTCAGCTGTGTCCAGCTACTCAGCAGCTGTTCTCCATTACTGACTTCACTAGAAAGGGACCACCATCAGGCGGTACAGGCTGAATCTGAAGAAAGGCTACTGCAATGACTCCCACACTGTTGTACCACACTGCTGTACCCCAGGAGGAACAAAAGAATGAAGAGAGGGTGAAATAACTCTGCACAAATTATGCAGGCATCAAGACTAAGGACCACAGTACTCAGGCTGCACCAGGGCCCTCCTTCTTGCTAGAGGGCAGCAACAGCAGCCAGGTCCCAGGCCCACAACAAGGATTCATGGCACAGGATTTAGTGGCATGTTGCATGAGATCCTTTGCAACAGGTGAAGGCCCCACCACCTATGTTGTTTTTCAGATGCAATTTCACGATTCCACAAAGCTCAGTTCAAGCTAGGGGGCACTGTGGAAGGTATCCCTTGTCCAGTGAAGAGCAGAAAATCTCATTAAGTGGCTGGATTGGTCAGTGGTGGTACTCGCAACAATCAATCAGCATTCTCTCTGCAGCTCCTTTGGGTGCTTGGCTCTAGTGGTCAATTGCAGAATGGCTCCAGTTCCCCTCCTGATGCATTACATTCTGGGCTTGGTAACCCCGGCCCACCAATAGAAGGACCTGCAAAGTTTAAACCATCTATTCTCCAGCATGGGGTCTGGCATGGATTCACATGCTCATGAATATTCCCCGTCGTCAGGCTGGGAATCCTCGGTAAAGAAAAAATCAGTATCAGTTTCGTTTGTGATCTGTCTTTCGTAGTAGTAACCAATCACTGATCTCTGCATCATACTGACCACAGCCAATGACTGCCCTCTAACTAAGCCCCGCCTCTGGCAGCCATCTTCAGATTTTTACCGCACGTTCAAGTGTTGGGATCCTTGTGCTATTGCTCTCGAGCGTTAGTGCTATTTTTTCACGTTTTTTCTCAAAAAATTTCTCTTTTTTCGGTCAAAAGAGCCTCACGCTCCACCGTTTCTTCATCCGATCAACGGGGACCCGTGTCGGATTCGTCTACGCCCCTCAAGGGTGAAGATTTTGTCGAGCCACGCTTTTGGAGGACTCCAGAAGTTTCTCGGGCCCATCTCGGACATGGCCCAGGAGAAGGGAAGCTCGACGCCCGGAAAGCTGTTAAGGGTCTGCCCTGGATGCCAGCTTCAGAATGCCTTTAAGGAGGACGAACACTCCCTTTGTCTTTACTGCCTACATGAGGACAAGACGCACGTGGAGAAGGACTGTGCGTTTTGCGGCAATATGTCGGAGCGGACCATGAAGGACCGCCATCAACGTCTCGCCAACTGGCTGGAAGGGAAGAGCCCGTCAGGCGAGAAGAAGAAGAAGTCCGAGCGGTCTTCTAAGACCTTTGAGGGCGCCCCGGCGACGGGGGTCCAACAGAAGGCCAAGCACTGCAAGTCCGCTGGCACCGGGAGCGCCAAACGGTCGGGCTCTACGGGCGCCAGGCAGGGCGCATCCTCCCCGGCGCCATCAACCACGAGCCAACGCTCTGGCTCGGGTAAGAGGAAGGGCGAGCACCCGGCGAAGCTCCTGGAGAGACCCCGGTCGAGCTCGAAGGTCCCATTGGAGGGGGAGCGAGGCGGTGACCCTCCCCCTAAGGAGAAGGCGGTGAGTGCACCTAAGGTGGTGAAAGCCTTAATCCATCCGGCCAAGGCCTCTATCGAGACAGTCGCGGCGGCCCTGGCTCAGCCTGTGGAGGCTACACCAGTGGTGGCGACCTCGGGGCCCAGAGTCTCCATGCCACCGCAGAGGGAGTCCTCTTTCATGCCCATCGACAGGACCCCCGTGAAACCTCCGACGGAGAAGAAAAAGGGGGGGCAGGAGGTCGTCGTGGATTCGGCCTCAACCTCTGAGGAGCTGATCGAAGTCTTAAGCCAAGGCGTTGGCGTGGAAGAAGACCAGCCCGTCGGGAGGGACCCCGACGTAGGAGACGACGAGAACGTCGAGGGTGCCGACGGGGCTCCTGACCGCCCGTCGGACTCGCCTCAAACAGTGCCGCAAGACAACTCGGCGGCCATTTTGTTGGCTATACAGTCCTTATGCTCGGAGATAAGGACGAGACTGCCGTTACCACCAACGGAGGAACCGCTCCCGACGGGGGACCCGGAGCCAGGCCCTTCTGGGAGCCCTCCCCCTAAGAGAAGAAGGATTCATCCTCCACCTCCTTTTCAGCCATCGCGCCCTGTTCAGCCCTCCTCCCCGTCCACGGCACGTGGGGATGATACGGGGACTGACACGGCCGCGACGGGTACAGACGACGAGGTTTACTACGAGGATCTCCCATCGTCACCTCCCACCCGGGCTTCCCCGTCCGACGAGATTGGATCGTTTCACTCCATGATCGCCAGGGCATCCGAGCTTTTCCAGCTCTGCCCGGAAGAGAAGAAGGAAGGTTTCCTTTATCAACGGAGCGAGGCCAAGAGGAAGACGGTCCTCGCTGTACCTCTACTGGACGATATTTGGGATGAGGGCCTCGCCCTCCTCAAGAACCCATCCACGACGCCGGCTAGAAGGTATCGGTACGAGAAGAAGTACCGGGTCCCGGACGCGGCCCCCTTGTGCCTTCGGGCACAGCCGACCCCAGACTCGGTCGTCTCCGCGGCGGCCAGGAAGAAAGCGGGGGGGGGGGCGGCCTCTACGTCGACCTCCCCGCCGGACGGCGAGGGAAAGAAATTAGACACGATGGGACGCAGAGTCATCTCGTCGGCAGCGACGACGATTAAGGCGGCCAACGCCTTGGCTATTGTAGCCCGCTACGACAGGGAGCTGTGGTACAAACTGGCCCCCCTGCTGGACTTCCTACCAGACGACAAGAGGGCGGAAGCCCTAGAGATCTTGCAGGAAGGAGAGGTGGCGTCGGACCACGCCATTACGATTGCGACGGACATCGCTGACACTGGATTTCGCCAGTTGGGCAACGGCGTGTGCCTTAGGCGGCGTGGATGGCTCAAGGCTACTGACTTCCGTCAGGACGTGCAGACCAGAGTCTTGGACATGCCGTTCGACGGAAACAACCTGTTTGGGAAAACAGTGGACAGGTGGACCGCCTCTTCCGACGGTGGGGCACACCCCAGATCGATCTGTTCGCGACGGCGACGAACTCCAAGTGCCGGAGGTTCGCCAGCAGGTTTCCCCAGCCGAGGAGCATGGGCGATGCTTTCTCGTTCCCCTGGGAGGGCCTGTTTCTATACGCGTTCCTTCCATTGCCATTGCTGATCCGGCTCATCAACCAGCTCAAGAGGTCACGGTGCAGGATGATCCTCGTCGCACCTGCGTGGCCGAGGCAGATATGGTTCCCGGACCTTCTGGACTTGTCAGCGTCCCCGTCAATCAAGCTGCCAGTGGACGCGGATCTTCTCTCCAGGGAAGGAGGCGCCATCCTCCATCACGACCCGAAATCGCTGAGCTTGCAGGCCTGGCTCCTGCAGCGTTAGAGTTTGGAGGATACGACATACCGGCCGACTGCAGAGAGGTTCTTGCAAAGGCCAGGGCGTCCTCAACTCTTAAATGCTATGGACACCAATGGAAGAGGTTCTCTGTCTGGTGCCACGCACAGAAGATTAACCCTCTACGGATTACGGCTCCCCAGGTACTGCCGTACCTTCTGATGCTGGCCAAGGCTGGACTGGCGCACGCGTCCATCAAGATTCATCTTGCTGCGATCTCCCGATACACCAGAACCACGGGGCGGACGTCTTTGTGGTCTCATCGTCTGGTGAAAGAATTCATGAAGGGACTGTTCAGATCGTTCCCGCCGGTGAAGGCTCCGGCCCCGGCGTGGGAGCTCAACGTGGTTCTGACCAAGCTCATGGGACCTCCTTTCGAACCTCTGCACTCGGCTCCGTTGAAGTTCTTGTCGTGGAAAACAGCGTTTCTTGTGGCCATCACCTCCGCACGAAGAGTGGGAGAGATCCAGGCCCTTTCCTGCAAGCCCCCGTACTTGACTTTTCACGACACGAGGGTAGTGCTCAGGACGCACCCCTCCTTCATGCCTAAGGTACCGTCGGACTTCCACCTCAACGAACCCTTGGTGTTGCCTGTTTTCTTCCCGTCGCCTTTGTCGCCGGCCGAAAGGACTTTGCACTCGCTGGATGTAGCTAGAGCGCTGAAGTTTTACGTGGACCGCACGAAGTGTTTTCGGAAGACGTCACAACTTCTTGTGAACTTTGGACCTGTCAATCAGGGGAAGGCTCTCTTAAAGGCCTCCATTTCCAGATGGCTCTCCGGCTGTATCATGTACTGTCATCGGTTGGCAAACCAACCGCTGCCTGGCCGTTTGAGAGCCCATTCCAACAGAGCGATCGCAGCTACCACGGCGTTCCTATCTGGTGTGCCCTTGCTGGACATCTGCAGGGCTGCTACGTGGAGGTCGACGCACACCTTCACGAAATTCTACTGCGTCGATCGGGATTCCAGGGAGGAGTCCAGGGTCGGCCAAGCAGTGCTGCGCAATCTGTTCGCCTAAGGTGAGCCTGGTGAGGAGGTAAGAATTGCTTAATGTTGAGTTTGATGTAATGCTTAATGTTGAGCCTTTGCCACCTCCCGTGGTTGTGCATCTGTGTACTGCTATGTATTCTTTATTCATGAGCATGTGAATCCATGCCAGACCCCATGCTGGAGAAGGAACAAGTTACTTACCTGTAACTGTTGTTCTCCAGCATGGGTCTGGCATGGATTCACATGCAAACCTCCCGCCTACCCCTCTGCGGCTCTTCACTTGGTCATACTGCCACTTCACGTGCTACCAAATCTGAAGATGGCTTCCAGAGGCGGGGCTTTGGTAGAGGGCAGTCATTGGCTGTGGTCAGTATGACGCAGAGATCAGTGATTGGTTACTACTACGAAAGACAGATCAGAAACGAAACTGATACTGATTTTTTCTTTACCGAGGATTCCCAGCCTGACGACGGGGAATATTCATGAGCATGTGAATCCATGCCAGACCCATGCTGGAGAACAACAGTTACAGGTAAGTAACTTGTTCTTTCTTGCCCAATAATGGTCGGCTAGCTGAGGTACAGCCATGGCTCACACAAGGTTTTGTTTTGTTTGTTAGGGCTCTCTGCAGCTACTCACCAAAGCCAATCTTAGCCTGTGAAGAGAAATTACCATGTATGTCCCCTGCGTGGGACAATGATGGTCATCAGACCAGGAAGGCACAAAGGCAGGCCTTCAAAGCCATTGCCATTAATATTGCACACCATCTTGCACAAAATGTTTCCATAAAGTAAAAAGTAAATGGTGTACAGGAATACATCCAAAGCAGTTAAAAATAAGTTACCAGTGCTGCCAGCTTAACTAGACTTTCACAGGTGTAGAAACATGTCCTAGAGTCAAAAGAAAGGGTAGAAAAACATCTCCTGCACCACTATACATATGGGAAATAGTGCTTTGCCATAGACCTAAATGAGGGGACACAGTCTCCCCTGCATTAGTAGCCTTAGGGACTGGCCAGTGTGCCCATAATAAATAGTTGATCAAGGGAGTTATGATGAAAAATACCTCACTCCCAAAAATCATTTCAGGATTACACAAACTGTCTGCCAAAATTAAGGCCACTAGGGTGGTGATGTGCACAGTACAAAAGACTAGTAACACAACATAACAATTGCTGTGCGTACCATTGAAAGAGATGGGAAAGCTGCCAAAAGAAAATATGTTCCTACCAGCCAGACTCCTAAGAACATGCCAGTGTTGTCTGAGCATGTCTACCTCTGATAGTTTATGCAATACAGTTAACAAATTAATGTACTGATACAATGGTAGTGTTAATGCCAAATACTCTTGTGTCTATTGTAAAGTGCTTATTTACATCTCCACCTTTTTCTCACTACTTCTCAGATCTCCCTGCGGTGTACAGTGGCGGAAGCATTGGGATGCTCGATCCCCAGAGGACAGCCTTTGATGACGGAGGCTTCATGTGGAACTTGGAAGATGAGGAGGACAGGAATGAAGTGCAATCACTTACAGACCAGTTTCTCCCATTCTTCGACGTTTTAAGTGTCATTGACTGTGGTAACTGCAGCACCAGCAGTGAGATTGGTTACTTTCAGGGCACACTGTTCCGTTTTCCATTGCGCTCAAAACCTTCTGAGATATCGGACAACCTCTATACCACAGAAAGGGTTAAAGAGCTATTTGAATGCTTCAGCAAGGATGCCAGTATAAGCCTTCTGTTCCTTCGGAATGTCACCCAAGTGTCACTGAAGATTATTGGACGTGATGGCACAGTGCAGCATCTACTGACTGCCAGTGTGATTACACAGGATAATGAAACTCATGAGACCATCAGCAATGCGTCGTCCAAGCTTTTCACATCAATTGATGTGAAGGTCACTTCTCTACACAGATCTGGTGCAGCTGATGAGGTCTGCAAGTGGCTGGTGGTGACTAGCAAAACCAAAGAAGGGAGCTTCCAAGACCTAGACGAGCTTGCAAACAAATTAGGCAACACTCCTACCGTTGGACTTGCTTATGCCTTAGTTAATGAGGATAGAAATTCCTATGGCGGGCGTCTCAGCTGCTTCCTTCCTCTCCCAGACCGAGAAGAAAATAGGACTGGCCTTCCGGTCATCATCAATGCCACCTTTGACCTGACTGATGACAGAAGAAGTATAAAGTGGGTGGAGGTGGATCAGCAACACGACGAAGCAGCTCAGTGGAACCAACTGCTGGTGGAAAAGATCCTACCTCTTGTGTATTGTCAAGCAGTCCAGGCAGCTGTGTCTCTGGTACGGTGTGGAGATGGTCCAGAGAATCTGGCTTATGGCATTTGGCCAGACCCAAGTCAAACTCAGCATAAACAGAAGTGGCACTGGCTTACTGAAAATGTTTCTCAACGCCTGCTAAATAGTAATGTGCTTTGCAGAGCAGCAGACAATACCCAATGGCTGAAGGCAACTGAAGCCATCTTTATGAAGACAGATGTGCAAAACTATGACCTACATCATGCCCTACAAGAACTCCTTCTGTATGTGGGAGAACCTCTTGTCAGGGTCCCTGAGCATGTTCTCAGCGCTCTTCAGTTGGCTTCAGGCACGCTCATGCTTCAGAACATGGTGTCCCCTGCCTACACCCGCAGGATCTTGCGACAAGGCTCCTGGGTTGACCTCCACCACAAAGAGAAGCTACTCATCCTGGAGTATGTTGTTGGTGATGGACAATACAGAGACCTACTCGGTCTCCAGCTGTTGCCTCTGTCTGATGGAACCTTCATCAGCTTTCAAGACACACAATCTGATGCTATGGCCTTCATCGACAGTCCAAGATATCCAAGGTGAGCCACTTAACCCATTCAAGATGCCCCTTTTTGTAATATTTAAAATATGATTTTGAATATTGTATTGCAAGTTTAAGTAGAGATGGGCGATTTTTGCAAAAGTGGAATTTGGTTCATCCACCTGGTGTTACTTGCAGCATTCAACATATTGACCAAATGTTTCATCCAAACAAAGTTGTGTGTTTGTGACTTCCTGAAAATTTACTTTAGTTCACATGCAATATTGGACACACAAGGGCAACATTACAAAGTGAGGCCCACTTTTGGCACGTTTTGGCAACTTGTGTCAAATCCCATCACTGATAACATAAGCCTAAATTTCTCCATTAAAATCTATTGCAGAACGTGGTGTGCTTGCTTGTATATCATCCAATGCTAGTGAAATGGTTTCACAGATATTCTTCATTGTCTTGCTGGAAAGTGGTGCCTGAGAACATGAATATTTGTGGAATTTTTGTTGTGCCTTTTCATAAATCTAAAAGTCCAAAAAGAGGGTTGATGTGAAAGTATGAATAGTATTCAGCAATCCCAAATCAGAATCAGTCCATTTTTAGTTCTGATACTAGCGCAGCACCTTGGGAACATTCCTTAAATATGCCTATCGCTAGGGTGGAAAGTCAGATATTGAATTATGGCCACCTAAAGTGATCCATCCATATCAGAGTTTGCAAATAGGACTTGTGAGGATATCTCTAGGGTCTAAAAAAGAAAATGCTTTGGCTCTCTGGTCCTGAATCTGTAGATTTGTTATGTTATGAGAGTTCATCGGCACAGCACTGTCCGACTGCACGGCACTTTGACGCTAGGTATTGAGCTGATGTGGATGCAAGGAAAGAAGGCCATTAGATGTTACAGAGGGAACATACATGTTTTGATGGTCTTTTCATAACATTCCATGTTTTTTTTCTGAAAGTTCCATGGAATTTTCATAGCCAGGTAGCCAGCCTGTTTTAGAATGAGCAGTCCAACCAAGTCTGGTTCTTTTAATTTGGGGAACTCTACGGATAGCTGCCTGCAGATTGCAATGTCTAGCTGGGATAAGAGTCAACGCATTTAACCTTGAAGGAGGGGGATCCAGAGGCATACTAGGCCTTGTGTACAAGACATTGGGGATTATTACGAGTTTGCCGTAATACGGTAAAAGTGCTGGTAATTCCAGTTACCTGCACTTTTACTATTCCAGCCAATTACAAATTACCGGCAACAGAATTTCTGAAGGCCCAGACACCAGCGCTGGTATTACCGGCACAACGGTATAACCGTCCGATTACAAGTTGGGAAATGCCAGTAAAACAGGCGTTTATAGCCGGTAATACGGGCAAAACCAAGGCAGAGATAGCTACACCTCATAGTATGTGGTATATGCACACAGGTGAAGGAAATAAGGCCACAGGTGTACCCAATCCACCCAGATGCACACAGGAAGAGTACAAAAGGGTCACACCTTCCCCAAAAACACTTCCCTACACAACCATGCTGCCACTCATCACAGTGAACATGGACATGGAGCTACTCCAGGCCAACCTAGAGCTGCAGGGTCTGGAGGACCACCAGAGGCAACAGAACAGGAAGCATTGGCGAGGAGGAAAAGGATGCTGATGATGAGGATATGCCACGCAAGATGTGCAGCCATACCCCACGAAAGGGCCACACCATGGACCTTCACAGACGAACAAATCCTCACCCTGTACCGCCTAACAGGGAGATGATTACAGAACTCCTCACACACATCCAGGAGGACATAGGGAGCAGGATCGGCATCAGGATGGCCATAACACTGCTGGTGGTCAAGCTGGTGTTGGTCCTGCACTTCTTGGCCACAGGCACATTCCAGCGCTCAGTGAGCCATCTGCATGGCATTTCGCAGCCTGCCATCTGCAGAGTGCTGGGTGTGAGGGGTCAGCAATGAGTAGCGGATACAAAGAGATATCATTCTCAACATTAGCCATTTTATTAACCAAACATGGGTTTTGGACAAAGCCTAACTTTCCCTATTCTAACGTGAATGTCCCTTGCTATGAAACTAAAACTAAAGCAGGATGACCTTGTGTCCAAACTCAGTCTGATACTCACACTAACATAAACAAGCAAACAGTGCAAGGTAAATGTTTCAAAATTCAACTTAAGAGAAAAATGCAACAACTCAAACATATAAGTTCAACAGAAACACTTCTTGTATCCAGGGTTGTCTCCCTTCCCCTGGATACTTTCAGGTAAATTATTCACAGTGTTCCTGTATCAAAACCAGTCTCTTAAAGGCAGTGCAGATGTCTCTTTCACCTAATACTTTCCGCAGGATGTTAAAACAAATGTTCCTTTCACAACGCTGGTTGGTATCAGGCAAAGAAAGTCTTGACTACTTTTAAAGATGGTAAAACAAATGTCTTTCATAACAGTGATTCAGGTATGGCAAACGACATGTCTTTTCAAAGCTTCTGGTTGACAAAATGTTCAATTGAAACAAGAACTTAATATGACACCAACTCAAAATAAGTTTCTTGGTCCCCTGCCAGGAAACCTCTTAACTTCAACTAAAAACTCTTGATATCCTGGTTTGCTCTCCTGCCAGGAATATCTCCTTTTTGGTTCACTTAGATCCCCTGGTGTACTCTCCTGCCAGGTATCTCGTTCCAAAAAGGTTTCACTGCCTGTTACCCTTATCAGGCTTCTCTGCAACATTCACTCTCTTCTTAGGTATTTCTAAAATTGCACCTCTTCAGTGGCACAACACTTGTTGACTTCAGTTAGCACTTGCACCAAGCTCTCTTATACTAGCATCCCTTATGAGGGTTTGTTCAAGCTCCTTCTGTCAACCTCTTTTATAATGTCTCTTGGCTCTTGGCAATGCTTGTTCCAGGTTTCCCCCAACTGATATATTATGTCAGGAGAATTGTACAAATCTTGTCTCTTTATTTCTCTTGCAATCTCTTTTGGCTAATGCCAATGTTGGTTCCAGGTTTCTCCCAACTGACCGCATGTGTCAGGAGAATTGCACCAAATCTGCCCCAGTTGTTCTTTTGGCAATCGTCTTTTGGCTTAGACAATGCTGATGACAGGTGTTCCTGACACCTCTTGTCAGGAGAATTGCACCATATTCGCCTTTTCCTTTTTGCTTATATTTGGTCTGTATTCAAAAGTACTTTCAAAATGCTGTTGAGCAAATATGCACATCCGGGGCACCCTTCGATGTTAGGCTGACTCACCTGTTCACTGTGCGTCGACTGAGATGTGCTTGCGAGGGGCCAGCTTCCCCTTCTGGGCAGTTTGGTACTCCGCGTCGGCTCTCCCGAACTTTGCTGCAAAGACCTGTGCAGCAGTGCAGGACCGCATCTCTCCTTTCAGCCCCACTGTGCACCGTCTGCTCTTCCTCTCCTGGAGTTTCTCTCCTCCAGTGCCGAGGGACGCCAACCTGCTTCTGGCAGGCGACTCTCCTTCTCCCAACGGCCCTCTGGGTTTTCCTCTGCCACTGGTCATTTTTCCCCTCTGCGCACACTCTGCAGCCTTCCTTCTCTCTCATCCTTTGTTCTTCTCGTTCCTGATGTTCCCCTCGTCATCCTCTCTGCCACAGATAATCTCGAGGTTTAAATGTCCTGCGTAATTGACTAGGTTGATAACAACTAGACTGAACATTGTTTTCAAAGTCACATTTCCTCCACATGTACTCCTTAGTTGGGACTTGGAGTTCCAATAAGTTTCAAATGATTTTTGATCACATTGTTGAACAATTGTATTTGAAATACAATCACCAAAACTATCAGATGCTTCATATGTTCTAGGTTCACCATGTATACATGGAGACTGACTAGGGTTCTGTTTTGACAAAGTGGTTTTCAGAGTTTTACAATCAGATGGTTTTGAGTAATGGCAGCAAGCCATCAAGAACTCTGGAATTAAGGGATTTTATTTACAACCAAGAGAATCATAGCCTTTCTCTCCCTGCGGAGTTACCACTCTCCCCTGACAGCCATCTCCTCCCATGTGATCCACACACTCCTGTGCCATGTGGATCAGCACATTGCCCTCCCTGCCACCCAGGCACATGTGAAAGCCACCAGGCACGGTTCTATGTAATCCCAGGCATGCCCAATGTGGTGGCAGCCCTGGATTGTGCACACGTGGAGCTGGTAGCACCCCCAGGCCCCAGAGGAGGTCTTCAGAAACCGCAATTCCATTCACTTAATGTCCAGGTCACCTGTGATGCCGACCTCACCATCTCCCACTGCTGTGCCCGGTTCCCAGGATCAACCCATGACGCAATGATCCTGCGGAACAGCACGCTGCCAGCATACATGGAGGGGCACAAAGAGCAATGGACCTGGATCTTGGGCGAGTACATGCCCAGTCTCACTTACCTTGCTGTTTGAGTGCCATGCAAAGGGGGGTATGTCGTGATTGCATGTCCTGGCAAGGCCCTTTACATGCGGCACCCACCAGCACACCCCACAAATGACATGCTGGAACCCACAGGAGGAGTACATGACTGGAGAGGCAGCAGTCAATAGCCAGGCCATGCAATTCCAACAGGCCAGCTACACGCAATGCAATACAGGTACCAGAAGGCAACACCACACCTCCCACAACATGCATGGCCAGCAAAGTGGTGGGCTGGGCCAGCTACGGGTGTCCAAAGTATGTCTAGGGGCACCCCAAAGAGCCAGAGGATAAGGCAAAAATGACATTGGACAAAAAGAACAGTGACCAAGGTTGACATCCAATCACAGTAAAACCGAATTGTACAATGCTACACAAATAACTCTGTTGCCCCAAAGACATCAGTTGTCCTGAATATCCTACCCAGGCCCAGACACCCTTTCTGTGAGCTGAGGGGGGTGGGGAACGACTAGGTGCAGGGCCCACAAACACCAATGGAGCCCGTGGCGTGCCCGTAAGATGAAGCTCCCAATAACACCCCCATGCATGGGATGACATACT
Source organism: Ambystoma mexicanum (assembly GCF_040938575.1). NCBI lineage: Eukaryota > Metazoa > Chordata > Amphibia > Caudata > Ambystomatidae > Ambystoma > Ambystoma mexicanum. Next base: position 1,339,463,427 of record NC_090921.1, on the reverse strand, counting down.
GTCAAACTAAAACTGAGGGACATGTCCCTTGCATTTTACATGGTATGCATTCAGTTCAGCATGCAATCTACCCCATCATGGTTGCCACACAGACGACCTGTACATGTAACCCAGACTCCCATCAGGGAATATTCATGGGAGCAATGCACAGGCCCAAACCACCCACCCTGACATGCTGCACTGTCAGTCAAAGACCCTGAAAGCAATGAGTGTTGGCTGTCCGCTGTGTGCAAGTAGTACCATGTCAGACTTGACATCACCCCTGAGCACTGCAATCCACATGCAAAGACTGGAATGTGAAACATTGTAGTGCAATGACACATGGGACATGCATGCACAGACTGTGTTCTGAGATGCTGCTGTAACAGGCACACATCCGCCAATCATCATGAGTCACACATGTGTCTTTCCCCTTGTAGGTGATTCTGGATACTGAGGGTATTTCCCTTCCTACTCCCCGGGGATCCATTGCATAGGTGGCCAGGGAAGGGCCATCTCTATTGGATCCTCACCCTGGGGCGGACAAGCTAGGGAGGATCACCTGGGCAGTGGGTCCTTTTTAAATAAAATGTTATTAAGGGAGATTCACGTCTCACAAAAACAAATATTACAGCAATGCACAGTGATAGTCACAGTCGAACAATATAACTGCCATTAGCCGGATGCATCAATATCAAATTGCTTTTCTCTGCCTTATGATTAGTTTGCAATCAGTCGATATCAATAATGGCACTGTCTAGTTTGCAGCCCCCGATCCCATCGCCCCCTGTCTGGGCACTGTGTCAGAAGGTAACACACCAGAGGACCCCATATACTTTTGGGTCGAGCCCACGGCCCACGCAGCACCCTGTACTCCCTGTCCATGTCCTTCAGCCAGACCAGATCATTCAGCCAAGCCCGAGTGGTAGGGGGGCCCTGACTGGTCCATCTCATCAATATACATCTCCTGGTCATTATCATGCAAGTGGTCAGAAACCTTCGGCCTAGTCGCGGTGCACCAGGAAGCCATCCGAACATGCAGCACAGCAATTCACATGGCACGTCGCACCCCAGCATACAGGAGAGGACACCCGTCACCCCCGCCCAGAACTCTTGCAACTGGGGGAAGGACCACAGCATGTGGAGGAAGTCAGCCGGGTGTGCCTGGTACCCCGGGCACACATCACACCTAGTGGGGTCGAAAAGGTGCAACCGGGCAGGTGCAAGGTACACCCTGGAGACGGGGATTGAACGCCCCATTGTGGGATCGCTCGCACAACATTGCCCATTGTTTGTCTGTAAAGGTGCACCCATCATCCCTCTCCCAGTGCTATTTACTCTTTAAGGGCACCCAGGGGGAATCACGCTGCACCTAGCCATATATGATGGAAACAAGTAATCTGGCCGAGGCCGAATTAAGTAGGGAGTTTAAAATCAGAAGCGGCGGGGGAGCATTCGGAAACATGGGGGACAATCCTGAGAGGAGACAGAGCTATAGTGTAGATGCCACACATATAAAGAGCTCCCATTGGAAGAGTCACAAAAGGACCAGTCGTGGTTAAAATGATAAACATCAGATTTAATAGAATTATGACCTAAAAAGTGATTAAATAGTGTGGTCCACAGTACATACAATTCATAAACATTTTAACATATATCAAACAGTCGTTACGTGATAAGCTAGAATTAGCTAATTGACAGTGTATCAAAAACAGGGATACACTCAACATCAAGAGGTACGCTTTACAGAAAGTGCAACGTACTCTACAGTAATTAGAATCAGTATGTCAAAAAACTTAATAACTCTGGTGCCAGTACAGAGTATTAGCTCGACATGTTTCAGTTCCTACAGTTATTATGGAACATTCATCAGGAGATATACAGGTGACCACGTAACCAAGACAACATTTAAAAACGAAATGATGACATTTGAAGTATTCGTAGCATCTGCAAAGTAAAGAACAAAAAAAGCGCAAAACATGAGCTTCAAATTAGCCATTATTGTTGCATGTTCAAAATACATGAACCAAGGCATCTAAATAGAGGGAAATAAATACCTCCACTGATGCCTGTGGGTGCTCTCTACTCGAAAGGTAGTAGGCGGTGTAGAACTGAGGGTCGTCTCTACCTAGGATATAGAAAAAACATCCAAATGAGCGCTGAGTAGTAGCTCACTAAAAAAGCAGGATATGTGCTTAGGCTTAGCAAATAGCGAAACTAGTATCGCATAAAAAACATATGAAAAGGTGTCCGGGTGAGAGAAACCCAGTGTTGAGAGACAAAACGAATTATCCACAGTGTGCCCCATATAATTCCAGAAGTTGAGAAGAAGTCGGTGACTAGAACCTAAAGAGGTAGTTCAAGGTATAGTCTCTAATCTCGTGTGTTTATAGGAGACAGAAGGCGGCTAGTAACACTCAAAAGTAAACAACTACCCCACAGGCAATACCTTCAAGTTGGCAGTAAGAGTGTCAGTCGTGACCAAATCCGACAGCCCCAGGATATAATCCTGCCGCCAGCGCTAGTGCTGTGTGGATAGTACGTAGAGTGCTGTCTGTTATGCGGGCAGCAGTGCAGCAGGACTGGGCGACCGATGTGCGAGTGGTAGTCAGGGAAATACAGTAGTCCTACAACTATGTTGGAAGAGAAAAGAGATGTAGAGCAATGTGGTTAGTCATGGCAGCCATCATGGAATGGCTCAGACCGGACAAGGAATTAGTACACTAGGTAGCACACAGTCTACAAAAAACGATGGTAAGGGATCAAGTGAGTGTAAACGATTATATGTTGTACCATTCAATAGATTCGTTAAGACCCCTGATGTCACTCTGCAGAGTATATATCATCTTTTGTTCCATATAAAGCAATTTTTTCTCCCGGGTGGCATAGTTAGATCCTTTAAGTGATAACAATATTGTCCATTTGAAATCCTCGTGATGATGCTTCAGAAGATTGAAATGTTTCACCATGGGGGCATTTTCAGTTCTGTTCTTGAGACAGCTCCGGTGTTCCATGATACGAGTTTTGGCTTTGCGGGTTGTTTTCCCTACATAGTGCAGTCCACATTTACAAGTGATCAGGTACACCACAAATTCGGTGTTACAATTAGTCAAGTTTTTCTGTGTCCAGAGCTTTGACAGGCCAACATCTACATTTTTAGTTATAGAGGTCAATTTACAGACCCCGCACGAGCCACAAGGATAGTGACCGGTAGGTTCAGGTAGACCCCATAGGGTGGTTAATCTGGGTTCCTGGATAGGGATAGGTTTAAGTTTGCTGTTACTAACCCTGTTACCTATTGTCGTGCTCCTTTTATAAGCAAAGATCGGCACACTCATAGAGGGGGAGGTCGTTTGAAAGATTTTCCAATTCTTCTTAATGATGTTGGTGATCTCAAAGCTCCGGTTAGAAAAGGTATTCACACACACAATACGATCATCTTTAGGTTTAACAGGTTTTGGTTCCAATAGTGCTTCTCGGTTGTTATTAAAAGCCCTTTTGGCTGATTTTTTCACCAGTTTATTAGGGTACCCTCTCTGTCTCAGTTTTTTCACGAGAGTGTTCACCTCCGCCTCGTATATTTCTTTCGTAGAACTATTCCTTTTAAGGCGTAAAAACTGGCCAAAGGGAAGATTATCACGAAGATGTTTAATGTGATGGCTGGAATAATCAAGAAGAGAATTTTTATCGGTGGGTTTATGATAAGGCTTAATTTTCAAGACTCCATTGGTTGCAAAAATGGTTAGGTCGAGAAAATTAATAAACTCGTTACTAGACGTCATAGTAAACTGAAGGTGAGGATTAAGATTGTTAAGCCAGTTGAAAAAATTGTTAGCTTCAGTCAAGGTGCCTCTCCATATGACCAAGATGTCGTCAATGTAGCGACTCCACTTCACAATGTTATTACTATAGGGATTGAGGTTGCTGTAGACATTGCATTTCTCAAAGGTCTCTACGTACAAGTTAGCAACACTCGGAGCCATAGTGGCGCCCATCGCGGTCCCTTCAACTTGTTGGAAAATCTTACCATTGAACTCAAAGTAGTTACGTTTTAATGCTAGTTCAACGCACCAAAGGATAAACGAAGTAGGGACTGGATCATTATCAATGCGGCCCAGAAGTATTTCTTCAATCGCATCAAGGGATGCTTGTTGGGGGATATTGGTGTAGAGGGATACGATGTCAAAACCTAGTAGCAACTGGGTATTTGTATCGAAAGCCAAGTTTTCATGACTGTTAATAACATCTCGAGAGTCTTTTACATAGGATAGCATGTTTTGCACAAATCCCTTCAAATAGTGGTCCGCAAAAGTAGAGAGGGGTTCAAGTACAGAATTAATCCCTGCCACAATGGGTCGACCTGGGGGGTTCACCAAGGTTTTATGCACTTTGGGTAGAGTGTAGAAAGTGGGGATGCTTGGTTTTTTATTGATGAGGAAATCCGCCTCTTGTTTCGAGATCCACTCTCGGTCTTTAGCTGTATGAGTTCATTCCATTCATCTTTATCTCTCAACACATCCACCGTGTCTTCGTGGTTCAGAATAGAGATAGCGTTCATAAGGGCTGCAGCATAGTCATCGCTATAAGCTAGTGTTCTGTTCTCTGCCATCAGGAAAGTAGTTCAAAGTACAAAGTTGGAAAGAAAAAATAAAAATAAAAAAGGGGATTCTCAGAAGGGTGCTAAGCGAAGGCACAATCTCCAACCCACTTATAGAAAATTTCCTGTGACCAATCAGCCACTATGAACAACTTAAATGGGGAGGAAACCCGGTATACGAACCCAGCTGACCCCGGTGAACTCATACAGCTAAAGAAAAGACTTACGAGGACAGAACTCCATGGAGCAATCATGCTCGAATACCTCAAGAACAAAGCTTTACCACAAGGACTGACAGTCCAGAATGAACCTAGACTGTTTCTTGATAACGAGAAGTTTCGAGTACAATGGAGCTATATAGCTAATCGGTGTGGTCGTGATTGGTTAATCTTGATTATAGACACAGCCAAAGAAACATCTACTAAAATTGAAATCGAACTTCTTAAAATTGAAGAGAATATAAAGAAAATATTACCTTTGGACAACTATAAGAGACGCCTTGAAGAAATTGAGAAAGAAATGAAGGAATTTAAAAGTATAAATACCAACGAAAGAATCCAACGTATGAAAAAAGACTTGGCCCGTTTCTCGCATGAGAGAGCTTTTCCTTATGTTAAAGAAGATTATATCAACAAAACATTACAAACTAATGGTCCAACTAGATATAATAGACGAGTCCGTTTTCGTAATACCTCATACAGTACCAGTCATGATAGTAGTGACCCTGACGATGTAGATGAAGGAACCTCCTCTGGGAACCAGACTCCCAACCGAAGAGGAAGAGGTCAACCATCCCGACGACAAAAATGAACGAAGAAGAGGCAATCAGGGCCGTTTTTTACACCAGGCCCCAAAGAGAAGCAGCTGGGACGACGGAACAAAACAAACCAGAAGCGGGAATCGCTTTTGATTAATCTATCTGATTATACTCTCACAGATATAGAACAACAAGTCCTCAACAAAGGTTTGGGATTCGTGATGACAAAACTACATGATCCTTTTGAATTTCTAATTGATTTCAAAAAACTAATGAGGAAAATCCACCTGAAAGAATTCTTCTCTGCTGATAACGTTATCCCCTTGGAAGAACCTCTCAACTGCACGGGACTCCGTAAACCTTCCACTTTCTACCCTCCTTCTCAGAGTTTTTCTCCTGAGTCGTTAGTCTTTGAAAAGAAAGTGATCACAGAAGTTAAAGCCCTGGAAAATAAACCATCTAGACCTTTCCACAATCTCTCTAATTCAGAACTTAAAGCACTCGACTCTTTGGCCAAAAACTCCCAAATTGTCATCAAGAAAGCAGATAAAGGTGGAGGTATTGTGGTTCTTAATCGCACCGATTATGTCACGGAATGCGAAAGACAACTTAGTGATAACCACTATTATCGCCCTCTCGCTCTGGACCCGACACCGGAACTCATGGCACTCGTTGCAGATAAAGTTTCTAAAGCTAAAGACCGAGAGTGGATCTCGAAACAAGAGGCGGATTTCCTCATCAATAAAAAACCAAGCATCCCCACTTTCTACACTCTACCCAAAGTGCATAAAACCTTGGTGAACCCCCCAGGTCGACCCATTGTGGCAGGGATTAATTCTGTACTTGAACCCCTCTCTACTTTTGCGGACCACTATTTGAAGGGATTTGTGCAAAACATGCTATCCTATGTAAAAGACTCTCGAGATGTTATTAACAGTCATGAAAACTTGGCTTTCGATACAAATACCCAGTTGCTACTAGGTTTTGACATCGTATCCCTCTACACCAATATCCCTCAACAAGCATCCCTTGATGCGATTGAAGAAATACTTCTGGGCCGCATTGATAATGATCCAGTCCCTACTTCGTTTATCCTTTGGTGCGTTGAACTAGCATTAAAACGTAACTACTTTGAGTTCAATGGTAAGATTTTCCAACAAGTTGAAGGGACCGCGATGGGCGCCACTATGGCTCCGAGTGTTGCTAACTTGTACGTAGAGACCTTTGAGAAATGCAATGTCTACAGCAACCTCAATCCCTATAGTAATAACATTGTGAAGTGGAGTCGCTACATTGACGACATCTTGGTCATATGGAGAGGCACCTTGACTGAAGCTAACAATTTTTTCAACTGGCTTAACAATCTTAATCCTCACCTTCAGTTTACTATGACGTCTAGTAACGAGTTTATTAATTTTCTCGACCTAACCATTTTTGCAACCAATGGAGTCTTGAAAATTAAGCCTTATCATAAACCCACCGATAAAAATTCTCTTCTTGATTATTCCAGCCATCACATTAAACATCTTCGTGATAATCTTCCCTTTGGCCAGTTTTTACGCCTTAAAAGGAATAGTTCTACGAAAGAAATATACGAGGCGGAGGTGAACACTCTCGTGAAAAAACTGAGACAGAGAGGGTACCCTAATAAACTGGTGAAAAAATCAGCCAAAAGGGCTTTTAATAACAACCGAGAAGCACTATTGGAACCAAAACCTGTTAAACCTAAAGATGATCGTATTGTGTGTGTGAATACCTTTTCTAACCGGAGCTTTGAGATCACCAACATCATTAAGAAGAATTGGAAAATCTTTCAAACGACCTCCCCCTCTATGAGTGTGCCGATCTTTGCTTATAAAAGGAGCACGACAATAGGTAACAGGGTTAGTAACAGCAAACTTAAACCTATCCCTATCCAGGAACCCAGATTAACCACCCTATGGGGTCTACCTGAACCTACCGGTCACTATCCTTGTGGCTCGTGCGGGGTCTGTAAATTGACCTCTATAACTAAAAATGTAGATGTTGGCCTGTCAAAGCTCTGGACACAGAAAAACTTGACTAATTGTAACACCGAATTTGTGGTGTACCTGATCACTTGTAAATGTGGACTGCACTATGTAGGGAAAACAACCCGCAAAGCCAAAACTCGTATCATGGAACACCGGAGCTGTCTCAAGAACAGAACTGAAAATGCCCCCATGGTGAAACATTTCAATCTTCTGAAGCATCATCACGAGGATTTCAAATGGACAATATTGTTATCACTTAAAGGATCTAACTATGCCACCCGGGAGAAAAAATTGCTTTATATGGAACAAAAGATGATATATACTCTGCAGAGTGACATCAGGGGTCTTAACGAATCTATTGAATGGTACAACATATAATCGTTTACACTCACTTGATCCCTTACCATCGTTTTTTGTAGACTGTGTGCTACCTAGTGTACTATTTCCTTGTCCAGTCTGAGCCATTCCATGATGGCTGCCATGACTAACCACATTGCTCTACATCTCTTTTCTCTTCCAACATAGTTGTAGGACTACTGTATTTCCCAGACTACCACTCGCACATCGGTCGCCCAGTCCTGCTGCACTGCTGCCCGCATAACAGACAGCACTCTACGTACTATCCACACAGCACTAGCGCTGGCGGCAGGATTATATCCTGGGGCTGTCGGATTTGGTCACGACTGACACTCTTACTGCCAACTTGAAGGTATTGCCTGTGGGGTAGTTGTTTACTTTTGAGTGTTACTAGCCGCCTTCTGTCTCCTATAAACACACGAGATTAGAGACTATACCTTGAACTACCTCTTTAGGTTCTAGTCACCGACTTCTTCTCAACTTCTGGAATTATATGGGGCACACTGTGGATAATTCGTTTTGTCTCTCAACACTGGGTTTCTCTCACCCGGACACCTTTTCATATGTTTTTTATGCGATACTAGTTTCGCTATTTGCTAAGCCTAAGCACATATCCTGCTTTTTTAGTGAGCTACTACTCAGCGCTCATTTGGATGTTTTTTCTATATCCTAGGTAGAGACGACCCTCAGTTCTACACCGCCTACTACCTTTCGAGTAGAGAGCACCCACAGGCATCAGTGGAGGTATTTATTTCCCTCTATTTAGATGCCTTGGTTCATGTATTTTGAACATGCAACAATAATGGCTAATTTGAAGCTCATGTTTTGCGCTTTTTTTGTTCTTTACTTTGCAGATGCTACGAATACTTCAAATGTCATCATTTCGTTTTTAAATGTTGTCTTGGTTACGTGGTCACCTGTATATCTCCTGATGAATGTTCCATAATAACTGTAGGAACTGAAACATGTCGAGCTAATACTCTGTACTGGCACCAGAGTTATTACGTTTTTTGACATACTGATTCTAATTACTGTAGAGTACGTTGCACTTTCTGTAAAGCGTACCTCTTGATGTTGAGTGTATCCCTGTTTTTGATACACTGTCAATTAGCTAATTCTAGCTTATCACGTAACGACTGTTTGATATATGTTAAAATGTTTATGAATTGTATGTACTGTGGACCACACTATTTAATCACTTTTTAGGTCATAATTCTATTAAATCTGATGTTTATCATTTTAACCACGACTGGTCCTTTTGTGGCTCTCCCAATGGGAGCTCTTTATATGTGTGGCATCTACACTATAGCTCTGTCTCCTCTTTAAACACGGATCTTTGTCCTCCCGGACTTAGACAGAGTATACGTTGCTAACCTATCTTAGTTAAACGTATACCGGGTTTCCTCCCCATTTAAGTTGGACAATCCTGAGATACAAACACTCCCCCTGGGTACATGTCTGCCATAGTGCCTATTCCTGCCCCTCGCCATTCACAAACTAAAGCTGTATCACAGGTAGGCTAGAAGTACTCAATGTTCCAGAGCTGCAGCCCTGGGTCATATGGAAAATCCCCCCCCCCCAAATCTCTTAAGAATCCTGTTCCATGTGTGCACTGTGCACGCCACTGGGTCAAATTTACACTTGTCAGAAACTGTCACAGCCACTTCCCACAGTTCCTTCCCCAGGAGTCTCCTCACCTTGGTCTTCACTGTGACTGGCGACTTTCTGTCTTCTCATCCGATCTTTCGGGGTTCTCTCCTCTTCAGTATCCTTCTTAAGGAGTCCTTTCCCCTTCTTGCGTTCGAAGAGATAGGGACGGTCTCCTCCGGAGGCCACCTTGACCGTTATTGGAATAAACCGTCAGGTGAACCCTGGGGAGTCCGCCCCTCCCAAAACAGGGAAAAAGCCAGTAAGGCAGAAAAAACCCTGTGAGGCTGCAGGCGAGGATAGATTGGAGGAATTGCGGATCCAGAGGCTTTAAAAGTCTTGAGGCCAATGTCCAGTTGATGCTCCAATGGATGACAGCTACCGGACTGTGATTCCTTGGCATGGATGAAGGAGCCCTGGGAGAGGCGATGGAGTGTGGAGCCACAAAGGAGAACTTCTATGCTTCCGAAGGATCAAACATAGGCACAGAAGACTGCAGACGGAGGTAAGTTGTTTCGGTAGACAGGCAAAGGTATGGGGAGAGAGAGAGAGAGAAAACTCGTGAGCAATAGAGAGCAGTAGTGAGTCCGTGAGAGTAAGAGAGAGTGAATGCGAGAGAGTATGAATGAGAGAGCGAGTGAATGCTAGAGAGTATGAATGAGAGAGCGAGTGAATGCAGGAGTGCGCGAATGAGAGAGAGAGTGAATGCAAGAGAGTATGAATGAGAGAGCGAGTGAATGTGAGAGTGCGCGAATGAAAGAGGGGGTGAAAGAGAGGGATGGCAAGACCGAGGGAAGACGGAAAAGACCCCGAGCAACAGGGAACCGGAAAACCGGAACCTCGCCGACGGGGAAGACAGGTACCAGCCGAGCGAGGTAGAGGGTACTACGGGGGAGAAGCTAGGCTGGAACCGAGGACCAGATAAGGGGAAAGGAAAGGAAAGGCAAGAGAGAACGGCCGTCGCCTAATGAGAAGGCGAAGGGCCGCGGAGATTAACCGAGAAAACAAAAGAGGAGCTCGGTATGTCAGGAACGGTAGTAGGCACAAAATCGAAAGTCAGCATAGCGAGTTGCAACGCGACTCGCAGGGGGCGTGGCTTCCTTAAATGCAGCAGCAACAAAAAGACTGGACCGCTCACAGACAGACTGTTGGGACCTAATAGCGCCTCCATCTTGCCCATAACTTCCACGGTCTCAGCAGTATGACAGTATGCCCTCTCCTTATCCCTTCTCCCCCGGGCTTCCCTGGGTGAAGGCGATGGAACAATCTGAGAAGGCGTGGGGCATGGATGTTACGTCTGGGCTCCCAAGATCGTTCTGCTGCTGAGTACCCTTTCCAATGGACCAGGTATTGTATAGTGCCATGTCTGTAACGGGAATCCACCAGCCTCTCCACTTCATACTCGTCAGGGTCCGGGTCCTCGATCCTTAAAGAAGAGGGTCTACGATGACTCGTAGGATCGGGAAAATAAACCTTTAGGAGAGACGTATGGAAAACAGGGTGAATCCTCTTCATCCTGGGTGGTAATCGTAACCGAAAGGCCACAGGATTTACCTGGGACAAAATAGGGAAAGGACCTATGAAGCGGGCCGAGAATTTTCCTGGGTGAACCCAACGCGGGAGATATTTGGTTGATAACCACACCTTGGTTCCTACAGCCCAGTTAGGGTTAGGGGATCGCTTCTTATCCGCATACTTCTTGTAACGTATCCGGCTTGCCACCAACTTCTGTACAGCTTCCTTTTGGATGGTACGGAGATCATGAAGATGTTGATCCACCGAGGGCACAGTTGTAGGAGGAATCCCAAAAAGAGGAATATGTCTCGGATGATACCCGTAGGTAAAAAAGAAGGGACTGATGCCTGTAGCAGAATGTTGGGTATTGTTGTAGGTAAACTCTGCCAGTGCTAGATAGGACTGCCACTTATCCTGCTCCTGATTGCAGAAACAACGTAGATATTGTTCGATGGTGGCATTTAAGCGTTCGGTCTGGCCGTTACTCTGGGGATGGTAACCAGAAGACAATGCTTTCTGAATCCCCAGAGAGCTGCATAACGCTGACCAAAAACGGGAGGTAAATTGGGTTCCCCTATCCGACACTATGGTCCGAGGCAAGCCATGTAATCTCACTACGTCTCTCAGGAACACTTCGGCCGTCATGGGGGCGGAAGGCAAGCCATGTAAGGGAGAGAAATGTGCCATCTTGCTCAGGGAGTCAATAGTCACCATAATTGCTGTGTATCCCCCCGAGGGGGGAAGATCTACAATAAAATCGGTAGATACATGTACCCAAGGCTGAGATGGTAGAGGCTCTTGTTGGAGCAGGCCCAATGGTCTGTGAGTGGTATTCTTGTTGGCCGCACATACTGGACAACTCATCACGTATGCCTTAGTGTCCTTTACCATTGTCGGCCACCAGAAATATCTAGAAGCCAGGCGTAGGGTTGCCCTCTGTCCCTTGTGACCCGCAGACCGAAGGTCGTGACACCAATATAGGGCTTGCGTTTGGAACTCCTTAGACGGTAGAAATAGGGCGCCTTGATGAAAGTACAACCCACCCCTCTTCACCAGGAGTGTTGATACTCTGAAGACACATCGATCTGATTAGTGGCAAGCTCTACTTCTTGTAGGAAAGAGCTGACCATTCCCAGGATTCTCTTGCCAGCAAGTATCCCATCCTGGCCCTGTTTCTCTTCCTCTTGGTACTCCAGGCTCCGAGAGAGAGCGTCCGCTAGAGCGTTCTCCTTTCCGGGAAGATATGAGATTTCAAAGTCATATTGGTAAAAGAAATAGGCCCATCGAGCGTGTCTGGAATTGCGACACTCCATTTGCTGCAATATCTTCAGATTCCGGTGGTCAGTACGAACCAGAAAGGGATGGGCAGCTCCCTGTAACAAATGTCTCCATTCAATACAGGCCTGTCGGATAGCCAGTAGCTCTCGTTCCAACACCGAGTAATTCCTTTCACTAGGTGTAAGTGTTCTAGAATAATAAGCCACCGGATGTTCCACTCCATCTTCGCCGACTTGTAGGAGGGCAGCTCCAATGGCCCCTCCAGAGGCATCCGTTTCAACCACAAAGGGGAGAGATTGGTTAGGTTGCACCAGAATGGGAGCAGTGGTAAAGGCTTTCTTGAGTACCAGGAAGGCTTGGTCGGCATCCTTATCCCATTCAAACTTCTGGCCCTTTTTTAGAAGACGAGTGATGGGCAAGACTATGTCAGAGAAGTTAGGGATGAATCGTCTGTAAAAGTTGGAAAGACCCAAAAACCTCTGTATGTCCTTGGGACTCTTCGGAACAGGCCATCTAAGGACTGCCCTTACCTTCTCAGGATCCATCTGTACCCCCTCCTTTGAGACGATAAAACCTAAGTATGACACTGAGGCAGCCTCGAAAATGCACTTCTCTGGCTTGACCAGGAGCTGATTTTCCCTTAACCTTTGGAGGACCAGGGAGACATGCCTTCGGTGTTCCGAGAGAGAGGAGGAAAAGACCAAAATATTGTCTAAATAGACCACCACTGAGGCATACAGCAAGTCGGAAAAAATCTTATCAACAAAGCGCTGGAAGACTGCCGGGGCGTTCACCAGGCCAAAGGGCATGACTCTATATTCGAAATGTCCTAGAGGAGTTCGAAAGGCCGTCTTCCACTCATCCCCTTTCTTTATTCTCAGCAGATGGTAGGCTCCCCGAAGGTCTAATTTGGTGAATATAGAGGCTCCTTCTACTGCTTCAAGTACCTCCTTTATGAGAGGCATAGGATATCTGTCTCGAATAGTCAAGCTGTTCAATCCTCGGTAATCTATGCACGGCCTGAGTTCAGCAGAGCCCTTCTTTGGGATGAAGAACATTGAAGCCCCTGCTGGGGAGTGAGATTCTTGGATCAAGCCATTCTGTAGATTAGCATCTAGATACTCCTTCAATGCCCTTCTTTCTGGTAGGGACATCGGATACATGCGTCCAAACGGTACCGATGCTTCAGGTTTCAAATTGATGGCACAATCCTCTGCTCGATGTGGGGGTAAAGTACGGGGTAGTATATCCTCAAAGATCTCGGCATACTGCTGGTAATAAGGAGGGATCGTTTGAACCACTGCCGAGGAGGTTGGAACAGCAACCCCCTTCCCCCTGAAAGGAGATGTCTGGGGAAGACACGAAGTGGAACAATATGAAGACAGAAAACTTACAGTATTAGTAGCCCAGTCTATCCTGGGATTATGCTTGCGCAACCAGGGTATGCCCAGGATGACGGGAAAATGGGCAGCTCTGATGACATCAAAGGTAATTTGTTCTTGGTGTTGAAACAAAGACATAGTGGCTGGACAAGTCTCTTGAAAGATAGGTCCAGAAGAGAGAGGAGCTCCGTCTACACCCTCTACCGGTAAAGGACAGTCTTTCTGAAGTAGGGGAATAGCTTGTTCTTGAACCCACTGAATATCAATAAAGTTTCCAGCAGCACCGCAATCCAGCATAGCCAAGGTTTCTAGTGAAGCAAGAGATCCGAAAGTTAGATGAACTGTAAATACCATGAGTCTATGGTCCTCTTTCGGCTTATCCTGCTGCCTGAAATTGCAGGGATTAATCAATTCCGCCCGGTTCCTTTCCCTGCTCAAGACCGGGGAGATGCGTTTCCCGACCGTCTCGGGGGTACCTCGGGGCAACTCCGAAGCAGATGCTTAGAAGATCCGCAGTACATGCAAAGACCCTGTTCTCTGCGTCTTTTTCGTTCCTCGGGAGTCAACGGGCCCCTAGTTGATCCTATTTGCATAGGTTCCTCTGTCTGCGATCGAGTAGGAGGATTTGAGGCGGGTATTCCGATAGTCTGATGTGGTCTGAACCTCCTCCTTTCTAATCTTCGCTCCTGCAATCTAAACTCCAACTGCAGAGACATCGTGACCAACTCTGGAAAGGAAGCAGGACGTGCCATCCGGGCTAGTTCGTCCTTGAGTTCATCATGTAATCCTCGTCGGAAGAGGGTCTGTTGGGCTGAATCTGGCCACCCCGCCTCCGTAGCCAACTTCATAAATGCGCAGGCGTATGTCTGTACACCTTGATTTCCCTGACGGAGATCCAGGAGGGCTTCATAAGAAGAATATTGGACCTCTGGTCGTTCAAATCTGTCCCGCAACAATTGAGTGAACTGTGCGTAGTCATTAACCGCAGGATTTGCTTGCGCTATCAGTGGAGTAGCCCAGGCCAAAGCATTGCCCACTAGGTTGGAGACCAAAAACCCAACCTTGGCCCTATCGAGTTCATAGGCCTTAGTTCGAAAGGTAAAGTAAATCATACAGGCATCCAAAAATTCTTTCAGGAGTTGCGGACTGCCATCATACTGAGAACGTCAGGGGAGGCAGGTCACCTCGGAAATCCTCTCGAGCCGCCACCTGTTGACGTAAGTTGATGTTCTCTGTTCGAAGGCTCTGAACCTCCGCCTGGAGACCCTGAATCGCTGTTACCATCTCCTGGTATTGTTCCAAGGAGGCCATCGTACTTGTTTGGCGTTGCAAACTGTCACAGCCACTTCCCACAGTTCCTTCCCCAGGAGTCTCCTCACCTTGGTCTTCACTGTGACTGGCGACTTTCTGTCTTCTCCTCCGGTCTTTCGGGGTTCTCTCCTCTTCAGTATCCTTCTTAAGGAGTCCTTTCCCCTTCTTGCGTTCGAAGAGATAGGGACGGTCTCCTCCGGAGGCCACCTTGACCGTTATTGGAATAAACCGTCAGGTGAACCCTGGGGAGTCCGCCCCTCCCAAAACAGGGGAAAAGCCAGTAAGGCAGAAAAAACCCTGTGAGGCTGCAGGCGAGGATAGATTGGAGGAATTGCGGATCCAGAGGCTTTAAAAGTCTTGAGGCCAATGTCCAGTTGATGCTCCAATGGATGACAGCTACCGGACTGTGATTCCTTGGCATGGATGAAGGAGCCCTGGGAGAGGCGATGGAGTGTGGAGCCACAAAGGAGAACTTCTATGCTTCCGAAGGATCAAACATAGGCACAGAAGACTGCAGACGGAGGTAAGTTGTTTCGGTAGACAGGTAAAGGTATGGGGAGAGAGAGAGAGAGAAAACTCGTGAGCAATAGAGAGCAGTAGTGAGTCCGTGAGAGTAAGAGAGAGTGAATGCGAGAGAGTATGAATGAGAGAGCGAGTGAATGCTAGAGAGTATGAATGAGAGAGCGAGTGAATGCAGGAGTGCGCGAATGAGAGAGAGAGTGAATGCAAGAGAGTATGAATGAGAGAGCGAGTGAATGTGAGAGTGCGCGAATGAAAGAGGGGGTGAAAGAGAGGGATGGCAAGACCGAGGGAAGACGGAAAAGACCCCGAGCAACAGGGAACCGGAAAACCGGAACCTCGCCGACGGGGAAGACAGGTACCAGCCGAGCGAGGTAGAGGGTACTACGGGGGAGAAGCTAGGCTGGAACCGAGGACCAGATAAGGGGAAAGGAAAGGAAAGGCAAGAGAGAACGGCCGTCGCCTAACGAGAAGGCGAAGGGCCGCGGAGATTAACCGAGAAAACAAAAGAGGAGCTCGGTATGTCAGGAACGGTAGTAGGCACAAAATCGAAAGTCAGCATAGCGAGTTGCAACGCGACTCGCAGGGGGCGTGGCTTCCTTAAATGCAGCAGCAACAAAAAGACTGGACCGCTCACAGACAGACTGTTGGGACCTAATAGCGCCACCATCTTGCCCATAACTTCCACGGTCTCAGCAGTGTGACAGAAACCTTCCTTGACACCAACACCGCTCGAGCCGCAAAAGGTTGCACCAAGCAATTTTCAATCTGCACATGCGGCTATGCAGGCGTTCCTAGCATCCAATAAGATAGAAAGTGCACTTGCGCCGCCAATTAATATAACTTAATTTCTGATGCTTGTTAATCTGCTTAGAATCACATGATGTGCTTATAGTCAGACATCCAGTGGTAACCGCGTAGTATTGCATCTTGTCTTTCGAGGATCAAAAGGGGACGTTTACATGGGCGTGCCTGTAACACTATTCCTGACGTGTAGTGTACCCAAAATCCCTCACGCGTCGAGGTCCCTCAAGATTATTCCCCCCTCCCAGATTACTGGTGGCCCTAATGTGGAGCTCTTGAAAAAGAGATTGTGTTATTCTTATAATTATCGACTTCGGTCGTTTATTCCCTTAAGTCACTTTGAGGATTGAATCCTGTGCATCACCGAAGACTGCTGCGGAATTTTTACGGCCTGTTGATCCGGCGGCGCTGCCGTCCACGTGGCCGGCCCACACAGTAGGGAGAGAGGGTCGGGGTGGCCATATTCTTTCGAGTATGCCTTTCCGCTATCACCCTCTTTGTTCCCTGGGTTTTGTCATCTCTGTACCTGTCTTGCGCTATGGACAAGACTCTGTTTAGGTTTTGCCCCTTATGTAGGGCCAAATAACCGTGGAAAGACGAGCACAGTCGGTGCAACAATTGTCTTCCTCTCACCCACAACGAAGCGGCTTGCGCAGTTTGTAAGCTCCTGCGTCCAAAGACAATCAAAGAGCGCCGCTTAAAGCGGTGGGCAGCCTACGGCATGTCACAGGCCGAAAGTTCTTCTGCCGCCGCCGAAAGTGATGGGGGGACTAGCGATGACCTAACGGCGGTTCATGCTATGGGGAAAACACCTGGCGACAAGGACGCACAAGTTGTATACACCAAACACACAACCCAAGGTTCTGCTTTGGCATCACAGTCGAAACGCGCCAAAGCGCCGACGGACCCGCCGAAAACTTCGACGGGATCCGCTGATCTTGATGATTGGCAGCCTTCCCCGCAACCGCAGCAGCGGCCTGCGACTGGGCATTTGAAGACAAAGGGCGCTAGCACTAAAACTCCTGCGGCGGTCGAGATGCTCCAGGAGGATGCGCAGATGCCGCATAAGGCCCCAGTGGTGCTGAAATCCACTGCGCAGCCTCCGGCTCTCCCGGCACATCGCCCCTCCACCCCGAGCATCAGCTATAGCATCACTATGATCGCTTCGGCGGTTAGTCAGAAAGAAAGGTTGAAAGACGCAGCGAATCGCGCGGAACGACCGAAGGATGCGCCGAGACACACGGAGCGACCTAAGGACGCGCCAAAAAAGATGTGCCACAGCCTTCAGAACCCCGCAAGGGCTATTCTGAGATTCTTGTGCCCCTATCTAGCATGCTAGGGGATAAATCTCGACGTTCCAGAGAGGAAGATGATCCCTTTCCTCCCCCAGACCACTCTGGTTCATCCCCATGGACCAGGGAGAAATTTGAGGGATGCATGGACAAACTAGATTAATGTGTCCCTTATTCTGAGAAGCTTGCTCCCAAGAGGCCAAGGGAGGACCTTCACTTTTCACCCATGGCCAAGTTTCCACGGACCTTTGACGATCCTCATGAGGATTATACCTATTACCTCACTGATGACGAGGTCCAGGTGGACACATATGTGCAAGATGATGCCCCCTTTGGGGACGATTACAATATGGATGACCCTGCAGATCCTATGGACAATTGGGATGATAGCCGCCAGGTTGATGCTCAACCTTGGCCGTCCCCTTTTACTACCCCGGACCCGATGCCCTGTGCATGGATTCCCCCGCCACCCACCCCCCTCCACCCCAGCCCGCCAGGCCTACCCTGTGGACGATCAAATGGCGTTTAATACCTTTTTGAAGAAGGCGGCTGAACATTTTCAGATCGCCACACAAGTAGCTGTGCCAGAATCTGATTTTGTGGAGGACATTCTCAAAGAAAAGCTCCCTGCCAGCCAAGCTATTACTTTGTTAAACTCTATCAAGAGAAGATTGGCACCCTCATTGTTGACACCAGCTCAAACAAGAGCAGTGAACCCCAGGGTGGAGAAATTGTTCCGTCCTTCTCCTACTGACCCTGCTTACATTACAGGCCATGCCACTCCAGATTCTTTAGTGGTTACCATGACTAGAAAACAGGCGGGTGTACGTCTACAGGAGAGACAACGCCCGATAAGGAGTCCAAGAGGCTGTACGCATTGGGAAAGAGGGTTATAGCGGCTGCTGCATTTTCCACCCGTATAGCAATAATACCACCTTATTGGCTAGTTATGCATATGTCCAGTGGAACCTGCTGCAAGAAGGCCTTCAAGAAGTACCAGAACCCTTGCGGGCTAAATTGCTCACCATCGTATCAGAAGGCAAGCAGGTGAATCAAAATGTTCTTAAGAACACTTTAGATGCTGTTGAAACAGCGGGAAGAACCTTGGCGCAGGGTACCTTGCTCAAGAGACATGCCTGGCTGAGGAAGTCTGGGTTTAGACCAGTGACCCAGGCTGCCCTGATAAACAAACCCGTTGAAGAAACCAACTTCTTTGGCAAAGCAGTGGACGATGCCCTGGAAACAGCCAAGACAGAACATGAGACACTCAAGTTCCTTCAGCAGATTACCCAGAAACCTTCTCAACAGAGAGGGGGTGGCTCCCGCCGGTCCTTTTGTGGGCAATCCCGCTCCCCTCAGAACCAATACAGTTCTGGAAATAACTGGAACTCGGCACAAGGATCTAATACCACCACCACCTATCAACCTAGAGGACATCAGCGTGGAAAGGATAGAGTACATGGCTCCACCCCCAGAGGCTCCCCGGCCTCAGGTCAGAAATTACCATCAGATCCGAATCCCCTCCCATGCCACCCTGGTTGGGGGGTGCCTAACCTCTTTCCTTCAAGCATGGGAGGGGATAACGACAGACCAGTGGGTAATCAAGACCGTGGCCCACGGATACTGCATAGAATTTTGCCGACCACCTCAGTTCAGACCACCAAAATCATGGTGCCTGAATCCGGAACACCTGTGCATACTTCTGCAAGAGGTGGAGATCCTTCAAGAAAAGGGCGCCATAGAAGTCGTCCCGATTCTACAGGTAAACAAGTGTATTTATTCAGTGTACTTCCTTGTACCCAAAAAGGGTCTCACCATGCGCCCTGTACTAGATTTGCGCCCAGCGAACAAATTTGTCAAACCTCAAAAGTTTTGTATGGTCACTTTACAAGAAGTAATCCTGCTGCTGAAACAGGGAGATTACATGGCAACACTGGATATGAAAGATGCATACTTTCATATTTCAATGTTGTCAGCGCACAAAGTACCTAAGATTCATAATGGAGGACAAGCACTATCAGTTCAAAGCACTCCCCTTTGGCATTGCCTCAGCACCAAGGGTGTTTACAAAGGTACTGGCAGTGGCCGCAGCTCACCTGCACAGACAATCCATCCCGGTTTATCCTTACCTTGACGACTGGCTCATAACAGGGGAATCCTACAAAACATGCTTATTGAACACTCAGAAGACAATATACCTCTCATTCAGTCTGGGTTTCTCCATCAATGAGAAAAAATCCAGCTTAGACCCCAGTCAAGTCAAACAGTTTCTAGAGGCTCTAATTCGAACAAGGGACTGCCTCGTCTTCCCCTCCAACGAGAGGGTCCAAAACATGCTGTTTCAGATCCCTCAGTATGTAGCCAGTCGGGAAGTGATGGTACGCAAGGCCATGCAGCTGCCAGGGATGATGGCGTCCTGCATTTACTTAGTTACTCACGCGCGTCTGCGCATGCGTCCCATGCAAGAGTGGCTCAACAGCCAGTGGTGCCAGGCCAGCGGACAATGGGAAGATCTGGTAGTTGTCTCGCCAGCCCTCGTTCTGTCTCTGCAGTGGTGGTTGAGGACAACCTCTTGAAGGGGAAGACCTTCACCACCCCCGCAGTAGAAGCTACTCTCACGACAGACGCATCTTTCACAGGGTGGTGGGCTCACCTGCTTCAGCAGACAGCGCACGGAGTGTGGTCCCCGGATGTAGATTCCAACCACATAAATCTGTTGGAGCTATTAGCGGTATTCAAAGCACTGAAAGCCTTTCAGACTCAGTTACAGGGGAAGACAGTCCTGGTTCTAACAGACAGCACCACAGCCATGTATACCTGAACAAACAAGGGGACACGCACTCTCCATGGCTATCCAAGCTGTCCCAGAACATTTGGATATGGGCTCTCAAACACAAGATGTTCATGTTGTCCCAACACGTTCCAGGGGAACTCAATCTTCTGACGGACGTGCTCAGCAGAGACTTCCCACTGCCCGTAAAATACAAATGGCGGCTAAACGAAGACATCGTCTCCAACGTTTTCGCGCAATGGGGCTTCCCAGTGATCGACTTGTTCGCAACTCTGGAGAATGCCCAATGCTTGGATTACGCCTCCAGGTACCCCCAGAACCGCTCGAAGGGGAATGGACTCTGGATAGAATGGTCAGAGAAATTTTGTTTACGCTTTTCCCCAGACTCCCCTACTCAACAAGATCGTGCACAAGATGCACCAAGAACCAGTGACCATGATATTGGTGGCCCCCATGTGGGCCCGCCAACCCTGGTTCTCTCATCTGATGGAGATGTCCCTCTCTCCTCCAATGCAACTGCTTTGCCTGTACAACATGTTATCTCAGGACAAGGGAGAAACGCTTCATCCATTTATTTATTTATTACATTTGTATAGCGCACATGCAGCCCAAAGGCATTGTGGCACTGTTACTTGTGGTAGTCTTAGTTACATAAAGGTTACATACATGTTAGGGTAGCATATTTCGCGTAATCACATTATGCACTTGTTATACAATCATTCAGATATTGGTTCAGTTTGGAACAGGTGTCTAGGTGTGCACGTTCCAGGTGAGAGTAGCGTATTAGATAAGTTTAGTTAAAGAGAATGGTTTTCATCTCTTTCTGGAACGCTAGGTGAGAGAGTTCTGCTCGCAGGGGTGGTGGTAGAACATTCCAGTGTAGTGCTGCTAGGTATGGCAAACTGACCCCACCTGCTCTGGCTCTCTTGACTCTGGGGATCGTGAGCATGTTTGCGTATGGGGTTCTAGTTGGTCTGGTGGGCCTAGTGGGGTGAATTCTATCAGAGAGATAGGGTGGAGCAGTGAGGTGGATGCACTTGTGGGTGAGGGCAAGTCCTTTAAATATGACTCTTTCTCTTACTGGGAGCCAGTGTGCCTGTTTCCTAGCTGCCATGATATGCTCTTTCTTGGGTATTCCAGTGGCTGCTCTTGAGAGCGCTGTTTTGTATGGTTTGAAGTTTCGACATGTTCTTGGAAGAGGTGCCCAAGAACCGAGCATTACAGTAGTCAAGTCTTGACCCTGTTATGGCTCTAGCAATTGTGATGCAGTTATCCTTCGATAGGAAGGGTCTGGCTGCAGTAAGCAGTTTGGCATGGTAGGCTGCTGTTGAGGCGATGGCGCTCACTTGCCTGGTCATTGTTAGATTTGAGTCCAGATCGACACCTTGGCCCTCATTACAAGTCAGGCGTTAAGGGTTTAACGGCGCCATCGGCGCCGTTAACCCTTAACGCCTGATTCACACTTTTAATGCCTGCTTTTTGCAGGCGTTAAAGTCCAAGGCGCTAAGCGACCTTGGTGCTAACTACGGCACCGTAATTTACGGTGCCGTAATTAGCGCCTTCCCCATCCCCATTATGCCCTATGGGGCAAAAATGGGAATGGGGAAGGGCAAATGGGGAATTACCGCCCCACTCACCTTGGAATGGGGCGGTAATTCTGCCATCCACCATGGCGGAATCCGGCATGGACCATGGTGCTACAAGCACCATGGTCCACCGCCTGACTTGTAATGAGGACCCTAGTGTTTTTACTGAGTTTGCCACTGGGATTTTAATGCTGTCAATTGTAAAGTGGCTGAATTGGAGTCAAGGTTCTTGGGTGTCTCTTTAGAGCCAACTATGAGAAGTTTGGTTTTGTCTGAGTTGAGGCATAGGCCATTGGCTGCCATCCAGGCATGAAATTATGTTGTAAATCTGGTTGTGTTTTGGAGTCAATGTCATAGGGCCTCATTACACGGACGGCGGTAACCATGGCGCTATTAGCGCCATGGTTGCCGCCGGTATTTTACCGAGTCCGCCATGGTGAATGGTGGAATTACCGGCCTATTCCAAGGTGTGTGGGGCCGGTAATTCCCCATGGCACTTCGCCATTCCCAGTTCTGCCCCCATAGGGCTCAATGGGAATGGGGAAGGCAGTAATTACGGTACCGTAATTACCTTCAAGGTCCCTTTGCGGGTCCCTACTTTAAGTTAAGGTCGGGAGCCGCAAAGGGACCTCGTAGTAAGGCGGCAAGGGTTTACCGGCACTGGTACCCTTACCGGTACGGGTAAACCCTTACCGCCATCCGTGTAATGAGGCCCATAGTCTCCTGTTAGGGTGAGGAGGATCTGGGTATCGTCAGCGTAGTTAGTGTACGAGATACCCAGGGAGTCGAGGATGAGGAACAGGGGCCTGTGAAAATGTTGTAGAGGGTGGGCGAGATGCATGAGCCTTGCGGGACACCGCATAAGATAAGAGTGGGTGAGGCTGAGGCAAGGTCTGAGAAAACTTGCATGGTCCTCCCTTGCAGGAAGGAGGCGATCCAGGCAGTGGCATTAGGAGAGGTTGGCTGTGGTGGAGATGTGGTGACATAGGACTTGATGGTCAACGAGGTTGAATGCCGCCGAAAGGTCTAGGAGGAGGAGCGCAGGTTTCCCCTTGTCTCTTGCATCGTCCATTTGTTTTTTTTAGGTCAAGTAAGGCTGTCTCAGTCCCGTGACTTGGGCGGAAACCTGATTGGCGTTGTTCAAGAATTTTGTTTTCCTCAATGAATTGTTGTACCTGCAAGTATGCTGCTTTGTCCAGTATTTTAAGAAGGAAGGGGACTGTGGTGATTGGTCGGTAGTTGTTAGGTGAGCAGGGGTCCAGGGAGGGTTTCTTTATGAGAGGGAGGACCCAAGCTTCCTTGAGGCATGAGGGGCCTTTGCTTGTGGCAAAGGAGGCATTCACAAAAGCTGCGAGGAAGGAGGTGAGATGGCTGGCGCAGTCCTTAATGAGTGTGGCTGGGCATTTGTCTCCTTTGCAATTAGATGGTTTGATGGTTTTCATGATGTTAATTAAGTCAGATTTTTTAATTTCTTTGAAAGAGAAGGAGTAAGATGCTGTTCAAGGTGGTGGCGCGACAGTGGGTGTGGGGATGTTGAGTGTTTGTCTAGTTGCTTGAACTTTAGTTTGGAGGGTGTTGAGCTTGCCGTTCATCGCTGATTGGATATCATCACACCAAGTTGTATCCTTGGTGAAATTCTGTGGTGTTGGAGTGCGTGTCTCTAGGTCTCTACAAATTGAGAAGATCTCTTTGGTATTGGATTGTGCTTCTTGGATTCTGGCTTCAAAGCAGATGGCTTTAGCATTGATTATAGCTTTTTTATACTCGTTTGCATTAGATTTAAAATCCAGTTTTTATTCATCTGTGCATGTGGTTGCCATAGGGTGAGCGCTGCCCACTTCTCAGAGCGGTGTACGAGGAGGTTTGGGGTGAACCATGCGTTGATGTGGCTGGTAGGTTTGGCCTTACGTGGTTTAAGTGGTGCAATGGCTTCCACAGCTGCTTTAATGGCTGTGTTGTATGATCTTGCTAGGATCTCTGGGTCAGCTGAGAATGGGGGGTCTGAATGCTGGCCCGTATAGGAATGGGATAAGATTACCCTTGGTGAGCTGCCTGGAGCTTCTGGTAAGTGCTTTGGGCAAAGGTGGCTCCGGCGTTTGTTTATTTCTGGTAGTGGGGATGTTGAAGTGAATAGCATGGTGGTCTGACCATGGGATGGGCCTGTTAGCCGTGACGGCGATAGGGCAGTTATGCTCGGCTATCCAATCCAGGGATCGACCCTGTATGTGCGTGAGTGTGGTAATGGTGTTAGTAAACCTGAGGGTTTCAAGTGCTGTGTTGAGTGCTTTGGCTGCAGGGTCGTTGGCTTCATTGAGTCCTAGGTTGAGGTCACCTAGTAGTATGGCTTTGGTAGGGTGTTTCAGGTTGTCGGAGAGGAGGTCAGTGAGGGCGGTTTGGAAGTCCCCTATAGGGCCAGGTGGTCGGTAGACGAGATGCAGTGTGATGGTGCAGTGGTCTGATAGTTTAATTTTGGTGAGCAACTAGTCACTGGTTTCAATATTACCTTGGTCAATTTTCCTGATTGCAAGGGAGTCTTTAGCTATAATGGCTACTCCACCCCCTAGGATAGTGCGGTCTTGTCTGATGATGGTGTATCCTGGTGGTAGGGCTAAAGATAGTGCAGGGCCTGATGCTTCATGAAGCCATAATTCGGTTATCATAAGGATATCAAGGTCATGGGTGGCTATGAGGTCGTGGATGTCTAGGACATGGGCGTTCATAAAACGTGCGTTAATAAGTGAACATTTAAGGTGTGTGCTGTTAAGTGGACTTGTGGTTTTGGTGATAGCAGGGGGACACATACAGCATCAGTAACAACATTGTAATCATGGCATGATGTCGGGCCCCCACCCGAGCACCCCGGTGGGAGGCTGGCTGGCGAACTCTGTCAGCGTGTGGAAATAAATCTCCACCGACCGTTGGGTGCTGGATGCCCTGGCCCATGGGCACACCCTGGAGTTCCAAATGAAGTGTCCACACTTTCCACCAGTGGCCAGGAAAGAAAACCACATTCCACAGCTACTTCTGTATGTACGAGCAATGCTGGAAAAGGGCGCGATAGAGCTTGTCCCGAAGAGACTCCGGGGCTCTGGAGTATACTCGCGGTACTTCCTCGTCCGAAAGAAGACCAGCGGCTGGCGACCCGTCTTAGACCTCTACCGCCTCAACAAGTACATAAAATCTCAAAAATGCCGGATGGTCACCCTTCAGCACGTTCTGGGACAGCTGGAAGAAGGGGACTTCCTGTCGTTAGACCTGGAGGATGCGTACTTCCACATCCCCATACACAGAGAACATCGAAAGTTTCTGCGCTTTGTGGTTCAGGGACGGCACTATCAGTTCAAGGCACTGCCCTTCGGTTTGAAGTCGGCACCAAGGGTCTTCACCAAGTGCCTGGCACCGGAGGTGGCGCGGCTGCGCCACCACGGGATCCACGTCTACCCCTATCTGGACGATTGGCTCATCCGATCTAAGTCAAGAGAACTCGCCGTCAACCACACAGCGAGGACCGTCGTCCTGCTCACGGAACTGGGGTTCTTGATAAAGTATGCAAAGTCCTGCTTGGTACCATCGCAGGACGCCCTGTTCCTGGGAGCCAGGCTCAACACAGTGGCGTGACTGGCTTCACCATCTGAGGAGAGGATAAAAGCCATCCTGGGCAAGGTACAACGGCTGTTGACCATGGACGTTGCCAGGGTGAGGTCCATAAAGTCACTGCTCGGCATGATGTCGTCATGCATCTACCTCGTGCAGCTGAGCAGGTTGCGTATGCGTCTGCTGCAGGCGTTCCTCGACGCCCGTTGGATACAAGTGGCAGGAAGCTTCGAATACAAATCTCTCTCAACAAGGCTTTCTGACGAGCGATCCGGTGGTGGGCACCCGCGCGCAACTCGCAGCAGGCCTGGACTTCCAGAAGCCAGCGCTGATGCGACGGCCCAATGCCACAGATCCTGCGCAATCAGGAAACGTTGACGACGGACGTCTCGCTGGAGGGATGGGGCGCGCACACCAGAAATATCCACGCAAGAGGCCTTTGGCTCCCGGAGGAGAGGACCCTGCACATCAACGTCCTGGAGCTCCGGGCCGTGTTCTGGGCCCTCCGGTCCTTCCTTCCATCCCTCAAGGGCAAAGTGGTACGGGTCTTCACCGACAACACCACCACGATGTTCTACATCCGGAAGCAGGGGGGGGGCACCAGATCCCCGGCTCTCTCCAAGGAAGCGCAGGATCTGTGGCATTGGGCCGTCACCCAGGAAATGTTCCTGGTACCCTTTCACCTGGCAGGAGTGAAGAACACCGTTGGCGACTCACTCAGCAGGGAGCTGCGCTCTTGCCACGAGTGGGAGCTTCGACAAGATCAGGTAGATCTCCTGTCCCGAAGATGGTGCAACCCCCAGATCGATCTGTTCGTGACGGCGACGAACACCAAGTGCCGGAGGTTCGCCAGCAGGTTTCCCCAGCCGGGGAGCATGGGGGATGCATTCTCCTTCCCCTGGGATGGCCTGTTCCTGTATGCGTTCCCACCATTGCCGTTGCTTCTGCGACTCATCAGTCAACTCAGACGGTCCCGGTGCAGGATGATCCTCATCGCACCGGCGTGGCCGAGGCAGATATGGTTCCTGGACCTTCTGGACATGTCAGCGTCCCCTCCAGTCAAGCTGCCGATGGGCGCAGATCTTCTCGCCAGGGAAGGAGGCGCGATCCTGCTCCACGACCCAGGATCGCTAAACCTACAGGGCTAGCTCCTGCAGCACTAGAGTTCTGAGGCTACGATATCCCGGTGGACTGCAAGGAGGTGCTTGCCAGGGCTTCCTCGACTCTTACGTTCTATGGACATAAATGGAAGAGGTTCTCTTTCTGGTGCCGTGCACAGAAGATCAACCCTCTACGGATTACGGCCCCTCAAGTGCTGCCGTACTTGCTGTCGCTGGCCAAGGCGGGGCTGGCGCATGCCTCCATCAAAATTCATGTAGCGGCTATCTCCTGCTACACCAGAACTCCGGGGCGGTCGTGGCTGTGGTCGCACCGCCTGGTGAAGGAGTTCATGAAAGGACTGTTCCGCTCGTTCCCGCCGGTGAAGGCCCCGGTCTTGGCGTGGGAGCTCAATGTGGTGCTGACCAGGCTCATGGGGCCACCATTCGAGCCTTTGCATTCGGCGCCGCTGAAATTCCTATCGTGGAAGACGGCATTTCTTGCGGCCATCACCTCCGCACGACGAGTGGGAGAGATCCAGGCCCTCTCCTGTAAGCCTCCGTATCTGACATTCCATGAGACGAGGGTAGTGCTGCGGACGCACCCCTCCTTCATGCCCAGGGTGCCGTCGGACTTCCATCTCAACGAGCCCTTGGTGTTATCTGTTTTCTTCCCGTCACCTTCGTCACCGGCTGAGAGGACTTTGCACTCGCTGGATGTGGCTAGAGCGCTGAAGTTCTACGTGGACCGCACAAAGAGTTTTCGGAAGACATCACAGCTGTTTGTGAACTTTGGCACTGTGAACCAAGGGAAGGCCCTCTCCAAGGCTTCCATTTCCAGATGGCTCTCCGGCTGCATCATGCACTGTCACCGGTTGGCAAACCGACCGTTGCCCGGCCGTCCGAGAGTCCATTCGACCAGAGTGATCGCTGCTACTACGGCATTCCTGTCTGGTGTGCCCCTGCTGGACAGCTGCAGGGCTGCTACGTGGAGGTCGATGCACACCTTCACAAAGTTCTACTGCGTCGACCGGGATTCCAGGGAGGAGTCCAGTGTCGGCCAAGCAGTGCTGCGCAACCTGTTCGCTTGAAGGTGAGCCTGTTGAGGTGGTAAGTGATGCTTAATGTTGAGTTGTTGAAATGCTTAATGTTGAGACTTGCCACCTCCCGTGGTTGTGCATGTGTGTACTGCTATGTATTCTTGTATTCATGAGCATGTGAATCCATGCCAGACCCCATGCTGTGGAAGGAACAAGTTACTTACCTGTAACTGTTGTTCTCCAGCATGGGTCTGGCATGGATTCACACGCGAACCCCCCTCCTACCCCTCTGCGGCTCTTCTCGTGGTCCTACTGCCACTTTACGTGCTACCAAATCTGAAGATGGCTGCCAGAGGAGGGGCTTAGGTAGAGGGCAGTCATTGGTTGGGGGCAGTATGACCCAGAGACCAGTGATTGGGTTATTAGTAGAAAGACAGTTCAGAAATTAAACTGAAACTGATTTTTTCTTTACCGAGGATTCCCAGCCTGACGATGGGGAATATTCATGAGCATGTGAATCCATGCCAGACCCATGCTGGAGAACAACAGTTAAAGGTAAGTAACTTGTTCCTTTTCTGTTCCCTAGGTGGTCTCATACAGGTGCGTGGATTTAAAATGCCTCTGAAGCCCCTCCACCTCCTTCAATTCAGGTCTACCAAAGTTCTGCAGTGGTGGCCTGTGGTAAACATAGTCCCTTGTGAAGTTCTTGGGGGGCGTGGTTTGGAGTCTCCAAGTTCACGGTTCATGTTGCACACTTCTCCGTTGCCTTGATACTTTCTGGCGGCTCTCTCGCTGGTGGGTTGTCTGCCTCTTCCTCTGTCGCTGGAAGGACTTCTGGATGTTGCAGGTCTAGAAGAGAAAAGACACTGGCAAACATTTCATATAGTAGGTATGGGGCAATCAAACATGGTACTTTGAGTGTGGGATTCGCCCTATATACGACATTGATGTATTTAGACCTATACTGAACTAGGCGAGAATCTGTAGTACCCAGAATTGGTGAAGTATAGGGAGGCCATATCCCATGATCTTACCTCCAAAGGAGGTCGTTCACTTCGGTGGGCAGTTCATGTTGAACAATGGTTGTCAGCCTTGGATTTGCGCAGCTTGTGGCTAGACCTGATGTCTGTCGGCATGGGTAGCAAGCTTGCATTGCCTAAGGCAGCGAAAAAACTGTCAAGGAGAAGGCCCGAGGGTGCCTGTAGTTCCTTGAGCACTGGCCAGATATACCTACAGGTCAGCCTAGTATCAGGGTTCGAACCCTACCTTGCCAATATATCGCCATCTTTTGCCCGCGCGCTCTATGTGGAATTTCACCTAGGTACATTGAAAGTGCAGAAATACACGTGCAGCTAGAGTGATTCCGATATTGTCACATGTCCAGTCCACAACCTTTGTGACAAAACAATTGTGCATTTTTGTATTGCTCTTCACTGGATATAGAGTATTGAGATCAAAATACCTCTTTATACTCACTGTTTAGAGCTGCTAAAATTCACCACACATACGAGGCAATGACTTTTTGTGGGGCGACTTTTGATCTTAATACTATTTATTTTACTGCAAAGTATATCCATCGTGCATGGTTGGTGAGAAAACGATAAACGCCTTAAGAGCTATCAATGCTATTGTGTCTGCATATATAATCTTGTATTATCGCTATAGTGTAATTATTTGACTTTGGCGGTTTCTTATTAGGAGCTCTAATCCTCCAGCCTATGACTGCCCTCGGTCGCCATATGTAGTACCTACTTTTTTTTAATTGTTGATGATTTGAATGTTTTTTATAGTGATTATTGGGCTTCATTTGCATGACTACAGACCTTAATCTATGTATTGTTGCTTTTGTTTTTGATATTGCTGACTAAAGACGAATAAAGCTTCTATGAACTGAACTGGTACTTTCATTTATAAGCAGGAACAAGTGTAAGGGGCAGAGACTGGGGCCCTCACACCCCTGCCACCAGGGCAGGAGGGGCTCTGGTAAAGACCCTGTTAGGCGTTCTGCCCCCGGTTGAGAGGCGGTCCCCATCCCATCTTGACAGGGTCATATCCCTGATCCTGTCAAAATTAGTACTGTTTATTTCTGTGAATATATTTATATTTCTGAGGCTTGTGGATCTGCTTAGAATCACATGCTTTGCATAGGCCAGCATCTCATGGTTTGTGCAGAGTATTACATTATCACTTGTTTTCAGAGTCGAAAAGGGCATCTACAGGTAACACCATCCCCACTGTGATGAATCAGGAGTATTTGTCCCTTCTCCCCAAGCGGTAGCCACCCACTTTGCGGCTTGGGAGGTGAGTCTGCTCAGCAAGACCCTCCCCAGAGGCTTGGGCAAATGGGATCTCACTGGGAGTGACTCTGCCTTAGGGGACAAGGACTCCCATTCCCAAAGGAAACTCCCCATGCAGGACACTTTGTCTGCATTCTTGGGACTGCCTTGCATCCAAACCCTGGTGTCCTCCTTCTGTTTGGCTGTAGGTAATGTGGAAA
The DNA here is from genome assembly GCF_040938575.1 of Ambystoma mexicanum. Lineage (NCBI taxonomy): Eukaryota > Metazoa > Chordata > Amphibia > Caudata > Ambystomatidae > Ambystoma > Ambystoma mexicanum. Next base: position 1,339,433,372 of record NC_090921.1, on the reverse strand, counting down.
CCAACACGTTATGTGAAATTAAAGGTGATATCACTTTATAAAGAAATGGCTATGAAAACAGGACGAGGAGGCCCAAACAGAGGAGAGAGAGAGAGAGCGGTACACAGGGGAAGCCCCCTGATTGTCAGAACGCCAAGGACAGGCGGAGCTGAGAGCAGCCGTGAAGTCGGCTGTACTCTGAGAAGCAGAGAAGGCAATTCGGAGGCACCGGCAAACCTTCTTAGCAGACGGCATGAGTACTGTTGTCAGGACCGAATCTGAGGAAGCGTCCGAAGAGGTGACATCACCACGGACGTGCCACGGTGGGTCTGGAGCCCTCCTAACTACGCCAAAGCCTGAATAATAGGAAGCGAGGGAAGCTTCCACCTGCTGCCATTCGTGAACGTGGAGAGCTACAGAGAAACCGAGACCGGAGCAAACAAGAAGCGAAATTGAATAGAGGAAATTGGCCTACCCGAAAGTAAGCCGAATCCTGCAAAGTCACCCGAGGTTGATGCAGGTACGGAGGTATGTTGGAGAAGCACACGACCGTCGGGAGGACGAATAATTAAGCAAAGAGATTTTGATACATGTATTAACAATAACGAGTGAGCGGAAACAGATATCTGAGGAGATATTCAAAAGCCTAATGCAGGAAAAAGGTTGGGAAGCGTTAAGAAAGTGGAAACCACTATCGTGGGGAAGAAAGAGTAACCCCCAAGAAGTGATTTCAAGAGAGACAATTGTTAAAGAGTGGGGAGACCCCTGTAAGAAAAGTTGTGAAACGTATTGTAAGTTAGGAGTACAAAGTGAAGTACACCAAGAAAGAAGGAACTTGGAAAAGCCATCTCGGAGGTGGGGCACTTAATAAACTAGTATTTCAAAGCAACAACCCAGAGCCAAAGGAAAGTGTTTAAGAGACTATATTCAAGAGAACAATATTAAGCGTCATTTGCTCATGAAAACACAACCCACCAACAGTTGGGAAAAGCTGCAGGAGCTCTTGAAAGAGACATTTTCAGTACCAGAGGAGATCATCATAGGAGTAGTTTTGTGATGCAAGGGCAATGTACTGTCTTCCATGGGACCATCCTGAAAATAGCTGTCATGCTTGTCACTTAAGACCAAGACACTAAAAGAACGTTGTACCAAATGTTGGACGGCCTATTTGATGCAGGCTGAGGCATCCATTGAGTCATCCCCTGCAGCAGAAAATCGCAAAGCTGACAAGGACAGTGTTGGTTTCGAAAAGTGAAACCGAGGACACCCATCAGCCCATCACAGCCCCCAAGGTGAGGGTTCCCTTTCAGATATAATTAATAAAGGAATAGTGCTGCATTCACCTTCAGACAAGGAGGAGTTTCAGATTCCTACAGCCTCCACTTCCACTGCATGGACAAAAGAAAGATTCTAGAAGACCATGGACGAAACTCCTCATTCATGGAGTTTTTAGAAAAACATCCACTGAAAAGGAAACGCACTGCAAGGGGACAGTATCCCTATTAAAAAGCCACAAATTCCGAGCATACCCTTAGAGGAGGAACTCATTGGCACAGAAGATTACTCAGAAGAGGAAGGGACTGTCGAAGAAGATCTTGAAATAGAGCCAGAGGAATACCCTACGCCAATTACGTCATCCCCCACAGATGACCAGGGCCCTCATTACAAGTCAGACGGTGCACCATGGTGCTATTAGCACCATGTTCCATGCCGGATTCCGCCATGGAGGATGGCGGAATTACCGCCCCATTCCAAGGTGAGTGGGGCGGTAATTCCCCATTCACCATTTGCCCTTCCCCATTCCCATTTTTGCACCATAGGGCATAATGGGGATGGGGAAGGCGCTAATTACGGCACCGTAAATTCAGGTCGCTTAACGCCTTGGACTTTAACGCCTGCAAAAAGCAGGCGTTAAAGTGTGAATCAGGCGTTAAGGATTAATGGCGCCGACGGCGCCGTTAAACTCTTAACGCCTGACTTGTAATGAGGGCCCAGGAGTTATACAATGACCTTTCCACTGCAGCAGAACATCTCGAAGACGACGAGGACGACGAGGACAGTGTCAGTTTCAAAAGTGAAAGCGAGGAGTACACCAATAGGGAATCTTACCTTTCCCAACAGCCCGCCCCCAACCCCAGAGCGCAGGCGTCAGGCCTATCTGTGGAGACCACTCCTGGCGACAAGAGGGTTGCCCACATAAAACAAAAACACCATTCACAGAAAGGCCGCTCAAAGATGACAGTCGAAACCTCAACACCGGCAGCACTTAAAATCGAGGACACATGGAAAACAACACCGGCTCCTTTGTCGTTGGCACTGAAACATAAGCCGGAACCAAAATGCTCAGCCGTGGAACCCTCCACACTCGCTCCCAAGTGTTCAGAGGCCTTAATACATACTTCTTTGATGCTGAAGGATGGATCCGATAAAAAAAGAACATACACACAGGATTATCTGAAAGTGGGGGTTCCCTTAAATTATGGAAAGGGCAAGTGCAAAAAAAGGTTTCACCTAATTCTGCACAACATTGCTGTGAGATGTTCACTAGGTAGATGTATGTTCTTTCTGCTGTCTTACTTTTTACTCACCATCACACTAACATTGCTTGTTATTAGCCTACCCCTTATTATATTATACTCCTAAAGCATGTCCACAGAATCACACTAATGAGAACACACCAGGGCCAGATGTGTCTGTTATTGCTGAATATGTTTTATAGATGCCGTCTTTGACTGACCGTCATGTTAAATGTGGCACTGCCTGCCTTCATATTGATATTGTTTTGAGCTTTGACTGGGAATTGTGAATCATACAAGTCAAAGATAGGCTATTTCAAAGTGAAAATATAAGTATGCGCAACATAGATTCCTTTTCTGCCTTAATGCTGCAATCAAAACCGTTGATAATGAGCAATGGAAAGAGCACAACACCAGACCAGACATTGTTTAATTTCTTACCAAGAAAAGGGCGTGCCATGTTGCTAACATGACAAAAAGTACACTTTTCTAACGAAAATAAAAATATAGCATCTTGAATGGGTATTATCTTTATAGATAGCCCAGACTTCTGAGTGATTTGAAGAGCACAAAGATAGCTTCTTCTAGCAACAGTTCACAAAGGTTTTTAATCATGTCGTAATAAAGGACTAATTGAATTCAGCAAGTGATTTAATGTTTTTAGCTCTCTTTTCTAGTGTCATAATCCTTTTGAACTATTTGTGATTAATGTGCAAAATAAATGTGTTGTTTCTGCAGAGTTCTTCTACCCGGTCTTGCAGACAAATTTCTGCCCAGTGATCTTAAACCTGGACTCTTTCAGCACCTCCGGAAGATTGGAGAAAACAGTAAGATATTTTATTGGGCATTCTTCATTGAAGAGTCATCATTTTTCACACCTAATCATACATTTGTAGACTTTTTTTTTTAATGTAGAATTAATCTGCTACAGATCATCAAGCCATCCACAATTCTGTCATCCAGTGGTTCGGTCCAAGCCAGTGTTTGTAAAAATCTATAATTGTAATTTTCCATTAGGGCATGTCTAGAACAAGACTTCGACCTGGAGTTTTCTGGGGGGGAAGTTGATTCCAAGCAGATTTTTTTAAAAAGGACCTCAAAGAATGCGAGTTTGAGGTTGAATATTGGTTCATTAAAATATAGTGACAATTCTTCAAAGAACGATAAAGGGCATGTTTCTATAGGAGCCTAAAAGGAGTCATTAAAAGAGTATTGTTATTGGCTGAAAAAAATCATATCAGCTTTTGAATACAAAGGCAAAACATTACTGTACAAATGGCAACCTTTTAGGCAATCAGTCCTGACCCAGGTTTGACATCCATCGTCTCGGGAAGTGTAAGGCTGGAGAGATGATGCAAGAAGATCATAATCCGACAGAGCCGTGGTGGCAGTACGATGGCAGATGGTCTGTACTCTGAGCCCCCAAGGACTGGAGACGGGCACCAGTGTCGGAATCGAGGCTTAAGAATTTGGGAGAGGCTGCTGGGTTCTTTAGAAATGGTCCGAGTTCAAGGGTGCCGTCATTAAAGGAATCTTCGGGTTTTACAGGTCGTGGTTCTGACACCTGCTCTGGGTGCTGTACCCACATTCCCTCGGCAAAGGAGGTTGGTTGCAAATGTCCAGATTGTCAGCAGATCCACAAGAGGCAACTCCCACAGTGCAGATCCGTCTTACTCCGGTCGGGACAAAAGACTTCAGGACTGGAGGCAGAAGTGTGCTTTGATAAATAATAGCTCCAGCAGTCCAGGTTAAGATGTCCCACCTAGAGCAGAATACACTGCTCATTTCTAGCAATGCAGCAGGGGCACCCCCTTTTGTCCTAGTTCTCCAAGCAAAGGATACAGAAGCTAACCCGGATTCACACATGGCTGCATTGGCGGAGAATCCAACTATTTCCACAGGCTTAGAGCGAGGAAGAGCTTGAGACAAGATTCCCCTGCATGGGGAGCAGAGTTTCACATAAGGAAGACATGGAGGATGTACCACAGGCTCAGAACAAAGACATTCATCAAAGCATCCTCCTTAGCTACTCGGCCCTTATTACAGGTAGGTTCCAAGGAAAGGCTTGGGATTCTCAGAGATATGCATCCACACAAGGCAGGAGGCTGCCCTCAAATCACCATTTGCGCAACATTTACATTTTTCGCGCCCACCCAAATAGTGCTGGCCAGCCAAGCTCCATTTTCGGGACACACACACACAAGCATGTGAATTGAGTCATCTAAGATACCCTCATCAAGTTAGATCCTGTTGCCACTTTCACAAAGGGTCGTTTGTGGGCTCTGGGAAGAGGCCACGTACGCACAAATGGCCAAAAATGGCACCTCTTCACAGTGAACAACATGCAGAATAACCACAAAAAAGGATCTCACCATGCACCCTGTGCTAGATTTGTGCCCAGCGAACAAGTTTGTCAAACCTCAAAAGTTTTGTATGGTCACTTTACAGGAAGTAATCCCCCTGTTAAAACATGGGGATTACATGGCACCACTAGACCTGAAAGATGCACACTTTCATATTTAAATGTTGCCAGCGCACAGAAAATACCTAAGGTTCATGATAGAGGACAAGCACTATCAGTTCAAAGTACACCCCTTCAGCATTGCCTCGGCACCAAGGGTGTTTACAAAGGTACTGGCAGTAGCGGCAGTGCACCTGCGCAAACGATCCGTCCCGGTTTACCCTTACCTCGACGACTGGCTCATAACAGGGGAATCCTACGAAACATGCCTACTGAACACTCAGAAAACAATAGACTTCTGATTCAGCCTGGATTTCTCCATCAACAAGAAGAAATCCAGACCCCAGTCAATTCAAACAGTTTCTAGGGGCTCTAATTCGGACATAAGACAGCCTCGTCTTCCCCTCCAATGAGAGGGTCCAAAACATGCTGTTTCAGATCCCTCAATATGTAGCCAGTGGGGAAGGGACGGTACGCAAGGCCATGCGACTGTTAAGAATGATGGTGTCCTGCATTTACTTAGTTACTCACGCGCATCTGCAATGGGAAGATCTGGTAGTTGTCTCGCCAGCCCTCGTTCTCTCTCTGCAGTGGTGGTCGAGGGAAAATCTCTTGAAGGGGAAAACCTTCACCACCCCCACAGTAGAAGCCACTCTCACAACTGATGCATCTCTCATGAGGTGACGGCGCTCGGCGTGTGGTCCCCACAAGTAGTGTCCAACCACATAAATCTGTTGAAGCTATTAGCGGTATTCAAAGCACTGAAAGCCTTTCAGACACAGTTATAGGGGAAGACAGTCCTGATCTTGACAGACAGCACCACAGCCATGTACTACCTGAACAAACAAGGTGGCACACACTCTCCAGGGCTATCCAAGCTGTCCCAAAACATTTGGATATGGGCTCTCAAACACAGGATGTTCCTGTTGTCCCAACATGTTCCACGGGAACTCGATCTTCTGGCAGATATGCTCAGCAGAGATTTCCCACTGCCCTTAGAGTACGAAAGGCGACTAGACGAAGACATTGGGCCTCATTACGATTTTGGCGGTTGCCTTGCCGCTATTGGCGGCATGGTTGCCGCCAAAATCAGGTCCGGGTTCCCAGAATGGAGAATTACCGGGCCATTCCGAGTTCGGAGGGCCCGGTAATTCCTCCCTCCAGGAACCCGGGCCCGGACCTTCCCCATTCCCATTTCAGCCCCCATAGGGCTGAATGGAAATGGGGGAGGGAGCTAACAATGGGCCGATTACGACTGGTAAAACCAGACGTGCAGAGCGGGTCGCGCAAGGGGACCTCGTAATGTGGCGGAGTGGTGTTAACAGGTCTGCATCCTTTTGCGGCACACGTTAACCCATTCCGTCACTCTCGTAATGAGGCCCATTGTCTCCGTTTTCACAGAATGGGGCTTCCCAGAGAACGACTTGTTCGCAACCCTGGAGAATGCTCAATGCCAAAATTACTCCTCCAGGTACCCACAGAACCGCTCCAAGGGGAAGGGGAACGGGCTCTGGATAACATGGTCAGGGAATTTGTTTACGCTTTTCCCCCCCGACTCCCTTACTCAACAAGATTGTGCACAAGATGCACCAGGAACCAGTCACCATGATATTGGTGGCACCCATGTGGGCCCGCCAACCCTGGTTCTCTCATCTGATGGAGATGTCCCTTTCCCCTCCTATGAAACTGCCCTGCCCGTACAACATGTTATCACAGGACAGGGTAGAAACGCCTCACCCGTGCCTGCAAACCCTGAACTTTGCGGCCTGGCTCCTGAGGTAATAGAGTTCGGACACCTTGAACTCCCTCAGAGATGCATAGACATACTCAGGGAAGCGAGGAAACCCAACACCCGATACTGCTATTCCGGTAAATGGAAATTCTTTATCTGTTGTAATGCCAAGGGCGTCAATCCCATTGACTGCTCTCCTACGCACCTTGTATTGTACCTGACCCACTTACTGGATTCAGGCCTAGTCTTTAATTCACTTAAGGTTCACTCAGCTGTTCTCTCAGCCTACGCTACGTCACAACAAAGAGTGTTGTGGTGGAAAATACCAGGTATCAAGGCTTTCATGGAAGGGGTTAAGAGGATACATCCCCCCATTTCAAACCCAGCTCCCAGATGGGATCTAAATGTGGTATTGACCAGGCTCATGGGGTCCCCTTTTGAGCCTATACACAAGGCAAGTCTAAAAGACCTTACCTATAAGACAGCCTTCCTAGTGGTTATCACTTCTATAAGAAGGGTTAGTGAACTACAGGCCCTTTCAGTTCTAGACCCTTTTGTTACAGTCCACAGGGATAAGGTGGTTCTGCGCATTCACCCTAGGTTTACACCTAAATTCATTAAAAAGTTCCATGTGAACCAGTCCATAGAACTACCAACCTTCTTCCAGAAGCCATCTAACATGGCAGAAAGAAGCCTGCACACACTAGATGTACTCAGGGCAGTCATGTTTTACCTGGAAAGAACTCGACCACTAAGAAAGACAAACCAGTTTTTCATTTCAGCGGCAGCAGGTAGAGAAGGAGACCATGTCTCCAAATCTACTATCTCAAGGTGGATTGTCAAATGCATCACACTCTGCTACATTCTTGCTAAGAGAGAACTGCCCTTCAAGCCTAGAGCACACTACTCGAGTACACAGGGGCATCCATAGCATTCATTGCAAAGGTTCTCCTAGAGTCCATTTGCAAAGCGGCAACCTGGAGTCCTTTACACACCTTTACAAAACACTATTGCCTAGACATTCACTCTAGGTCTTATTCTCAGGTGGGACAAGCAGTCCTGAGACATCTTTTCACTACTGTTCTTTCTCACAACCCACCTCCATCTCGGGTACTGCTCGCTAGTCTATGCACAGCATGTGATTCTAAGCAGATTAACAAGCATCAGAAGACATGCATTACTCACTGTAATAGCATTTCTGATGATTGTATCTGCTTAGATTCACATGCGCCCACCCTTCCTCCCCGCTCGGGTGGAAGGAACATAGACGTCTTACTACTTTCTCTCTTTATGTACTCACTCACAATAGCCTTGGGCTCTCTCGTGGCAGAAAAAATACAATCGGAAGGATCTCGGGACGTGAGGGATTTTGGGTACACTACATGTCACGATAGGGATAGTGTTACAGACACGCCAATGCCGACGTCCCCTTTCGGTCCCCGAAAGACAAGATGCAATACTCCAGGGTTACCACTGGATGTCGGACCAAATGCACAGCATGTGAATCTAAGCAGATACAATCATCAGAAATGCTATTACGGTGAGTAATGCATGTCTTTCTTAGTGTACTGAGGGATATTGCCTTAGAATGCCACTTCCTGTGATGTCACTCGGGGGCGGGGTCAAATGACATCACGTCCGCGACCCCTGGCATTTTGGTGAAATGACGTCCCTGCATGTAGAGTTGCTATATGGTCTTCAAACATTGCGTTGTTCATGTTCTTTCAAGCTAAGACATAGCAGCACTTTCTAGAGGCCGGATATTGTTTCACAATCTCCACAGAACGCAAATCTACAATAGATTTGGACTGAAAAAACAAAACATCACTTATATGTAACATTAGTTCTCCAGCATGGGGTCTGGCATGGATTCACATGCTCATGAATATTCCCCGTCGTCAGGCTGGGAATCCTCGGTAAAGAAAAAATCAGTATCAGTTTCGTTTCTGATCTGTCTTTCGTAGTAGTAACCAATCACTGATCTCTGCGTCATACTGACCACAGCCAATGACTGCCCTCTACCTAAGCCCCGCCTCTGGCAGCCATCTTCAGATTTTTACTGCACGTTCAAGTGTTGGGATCCTCGTGCTATTGCTTTCGAGCGTTAGTGCTATTTTCACGTTTTTTCTCAAAAACTTTCTCTTTTTTCGGTCGAAAGAGCCTCAAGCTCCACCGTTTCTTCATCCGATCAACGGGGACCCGTGTCAGATTCTTCTACGCCCCTCAAGGGTGAAGACTTCGTCGAGCCACGCTTTTGGAGGATTGCAGAAGTTTCTCAGGCCCATCTCGGACATGGCCCAGGAGAAAGGAAGCTCGACGCCCGGAAAGCTGTTCAGGGTCTGCCCTGGATGCCAGCTTCAGAATGTCTTTAAGGAGGACGAACACTCCCTTTGCCTTTACTGCCTACATGAGGACAAGACGCACATGGAGAAGGACTGTGCATTTTGCGGTAATACGTCGGAGCGGACCATGAAGGACCGCCATCAACGTCTCGCCAACTGGCTGGAAGGAAAGAGCCCATCAGGCGAGAAGAAGAAGAAGTCCGAGCGGTCTTCTAAGACCTTTGAGGGCGCCCCGGCGACGGGGGTCCAACAGAAGGCCAAGCACCGCAAGTCCGCTGGCACCGGGAGCGCCGAACGGTCGGGCTCTACAAGCGCCAGGCAGGGCGCATCCTCCCCGGCGCCATCAACCACGAGCCAACGCTCTGGCTCGGGTAAGAGGAAGGCCGAGCACCCGGCGAAGCTCCTGGAGAGACCCCGGTCGAGCTCGAAGGCCCCATCGGAGGAGGAGCGAGGCGGTGACCCTCCCCCCAAGGAGAAGGCGGTGAGCGCACCTAAGGTGGTGAAAGCCTTGATCCATCCGGCCAAGGCCTCTATCGAGACAGTCGCGGCGGCCCTGGCTCAGCCTGTGGAGGCTACACCAGTGGTGGCGACCTCGGGGCCCAGAGTCTCCATGCCACCGCGGAGGGAGTCCTCTTTCATGCCCATCGACAGGACCCCCGTGAAACCTCCGACGGAGAAGAAAAAGGGGGGGCAGGAGGTCGTTGTGGATTCGGCCTCAACCTCTGAGGAGGAGCTGATCGAAGTCTTAAGCCACGGCGTTGGCGTGGAAGAAGACCAGCCCGTCGGAGGGGCCCCGACGTAGGAGACGACGAGAATGTCAAGGGTTCCGACGGGGCTCCTGACCGCCCGTCGGACTCCCCTCAACCAGTGCCGAAAGACAACTCGGCGGCCATTTTGTTGCCCAAGGGATGTTTCTGGTGCCGTTTCATCTGGCAGGGATAAAAAACACCATCGCCGACTCGCTCAGCAGAGAGCTGCGCTCGTGCCACGAGTGGGAACTACGACAGGATCTAGTGGACCGCCTCTTCCGACGGTGGGGCACACCCCAGATCGATCTGTTCACGACGGCGACGAACTCCAAGTGCCGGAGGTTCGCCAGCAGGTTTCCCCAGCTGAGGAGCATGGGCGATGCTTTCTCGTTCCCCTGGGAGGGCCTGTTTCTATACGCGTTCCCTCCATTGCCATTGCTGATCCGGCTCATCAACCAGCTCAAGAGGTCACGGTGCAGGATGATCCTCGTCGCACCTGCGTGGCCGAGGCAGATATGGTTCCCGGACCTTCTGGACTTGTCAGCGTCCCCGTCAATCAAGCTGCCAGTGGACGCGGATCTTCTCTCCAGGGAAGGAGGCGCCATCCTCCATCACGACCCGAAGTCGCTGAACTTGGCTGGACTGGCGCACACGTCCATCAAGATTCATCTTGCTGCGATCTCCCGATACACCAGAACCACGGGGCGGACGTCTTTGTGGTCTCATCGTCTGGTGAAAGAATTCATGAAGGGACTGTTCTGATCGTTCCCGCCGGTGAAGGCTCCGGCCCCGGCGTGGGAGCTCAACGTGGTGCTGACCAAGCTCATGGGACCTCCGTTCGAGCCTCTGCACTCGGCTCCGTTGAAGTTCTTGTCGTGGAAAACAGCATTTCTTGTGGCCATCACCTCCGCACGAAGAGTGGGAGAGATCCAGGCCCTTTCCTGCAAGCCCCCGTACTTGACTTTTCACGACACGAGGGTAGTGCTCAGGACGCACCCCTCCTTCATGCCCAAGGTGCCGTCGGAATTCCACCTCAACGAACCCTTGGTGTTGCCTGTTTTCTTCCCGTCGCCTTCGTCGCCGGCCGAAAGGACTTTGCACTCGCTGGATGTGGCTAGAGCGCTGAAGTTTTACGTGGACCGCACAAAGTGTTTTCGGAAGACGTCACAACTTTTTGTGAACTTTGGACCTGTCAATCAGGGGAAGGCTCTCTCAAAGGCTTCCATTTCCAGATGGCTCTCCGGCTGTATCATGTACTGTCATCGGTTGGCAAACCGACCACTGCCTGGCCGTCCGAGAGCCCATTCCACCAGAGCGATCGCAGCTACCACAGCGTTCCTATCTGGTGTGCCCTTGCTGGACATCTGTAGGGCTGCTACGTGGAGGTCGACGCACACCTTCACGAAATTCTACTGCGTCGACCGGGATTCCATGTTGAGCCTTTGCCACCTCCCGTGGTTGTGCATGTGTGTACTGCTATGTATTCTTTATTCATGAGCATGTGAATCCATGCCAGACCCCATGCTGGAGAAGGAACAAGTTACTTACCTGTAACTGTTGTTCTCCAGCATGGGTCTGGCATGGATTCACATGCGAACCCTCCCGCCTACCCCTCTGCGGCTTTTCACTTGGTCATACTGCCACTTCACGTGCTACCAAATCTGAAGATGGCTGCCAGAGGCGGGGCTTAGGTAGAGGGCAGTCATTGGCTGTGGTCAGTATGACGCAGAGATCAGTGATTGGTTACTACTACGAAAGACAGATCAGAAACGAAACTGATACTGATTTTTTCTTTACCGAGGATTCCCAGCCTGACGACGGGGAATATTCATGAGCATGTGAATCCATGCCAGACCCATGCTGGAGAACAACAGTTACAGGTAAGTAACTTGTTCCATTTGAAGCTTGATATCTGGTTCAAATTCAGAGCAACCCACCCTTCCTCCACATGGGAAAAAGTGTTAAAAGTATAAGCCTATCACAAAACCCCCCCACACATGAACATGAACATGCACACATGCTAGATAAAACGAATGAAAATAATAATCTAGCATAGAGTTTGATATATGTGGCATTATCGACGTCATGACATAGGGTCAGATTCTCAAAGCTTTTTGGAGCGCAAGTGAGGATATGCGCTAGTCCGTATCCTCACTTGCGCCAAAAAAGTGACAGCCCAAATCACAGAGTGCATCTGAATGGCTGCATTTTAGATGCTCTCATTCAGTTGTCCTTTTTTCCCCTTTGCACATTTGTGCGTATAACGGGTCATTCTAAAACGGCCACAGGAGGAGGTGCAAATTATGGCAGGGTCATTTGTGACCCTGTCATGATTTGTTTTTGAATTGTGACACTGCAGCTGACACGCTAACATTTTCATCCGTTTTCCTTTGTGGGCCCATATCTGTGAAAATGCGCTTCCAGCAATCACGTGGTTGCTGGAAGCCTGTCATGCATTAGTGTCGGAGGCTTGCTCCATCACTAATGTATGCAAAGGGGCTGGACAGCACATCTTTGCGCCACTGTCCAGCCCCTCCTGAAATGCACAGGTCACCTTTGAGAATAAGGTAACCTGAGCATTTCTAAAAATTGCACAAATGAAGCAAGCACATTCTCTGCGCTCCTTTCATTTGCACTATTTTTTGTGATTCTGGCCCATAGGTTTTTAAACATTCATAGGAAAGATTTTCTTTTTTCTGTTTCTATGGAATCCCACCGCCCACAACTTTTTGCTTTTGTTTTGTACCTGTTCTGACATTTGGTGGCACATGAAGCTTTGTTACTTCATTTGCCTAGCTAAGCTCATCTGTTTCGGGGACACTGATCAGTCTTTATGGTGATAGAGCAGGTTGTCCATTTAGACATTAACTTTTTTATTTTACACCTTACAGGTGCGGTTGGGACACTTGGTGTCTGTGTAGCTTTGTTTTACATAACTTTGTGGTTACTTGCATGATGTTTCCAAGCCTGGCTGGTGGCAGCAGATCTTTTTCTAATATGTTTCTTTTAGTTCTCGTGTGCACTTTTGCATTTTATCACTTGCCTTTTGCCAAAATGCCTTTTAGAGTACCATACACATCCATGCCCAAGTGTGACTGTTGCTGGGCAGAAGTGGTGGCCAAAGGCAGTCCAGAATTGGACAGACCCTGCCTGTTTGAATGGTGCAGATCCTTACCATGCTGGGTGTTAGATAAGAATTAGTGCAGTCCAACTGGTATAGGACTACACAAGACTTATCTCTTGGTATTGGGTAACCCACCTTTTAATATAGAGCTGTACAATGAAATCAGTAAATACAAGTATCCAATTAAACACTTACAAACAAAAGTTATATAATACATTATTTATTTATACACAAAGATATTTGAAGCATTCTTAAAAAAGCACTAATTAGCTCTAACATTAATCTCAAGTTAGGATTCAATTCAAAAAGTGAATAATAAAGCAGGTGAGTAATTTATTCCTATGTTACACATGTTCCAGCACCCGGAGGTGATGTCACTTGAGGCCAGTATAGCATTTATATAGTGTCACCTTTGCAATATTGAGTTTTTCAAGGAAGGAAAGGTTAGGGTTAGATCAGAACGGACTGATAGGTTATGAGAACAGTTAGATTCTCCCAAAGGGATGCAGGCACTCTATTATCCCAGAATTAAAGTGTTCAACATTTAAAACCTGTGAGGGAACAGGCACTTCCAAAGCCAATAGGTTCAGAAGGAGGCCTCTAGGGAGCCAGGACAGCCAAAGTAAATGGGCAAAGGTAAAGTTCTGATGCTCTCCCTCTTAGAAAAATGTTCTTAAATAGTCAATGTTCAAAAGAGAAATTGCAGCAACTCAAGAGGAGTCACCTTTTGAAAGCACAAGCTGTAAGGCCAATGCAGGTAAGTTGAGGTCAACTTGGTGTAGGGTTAAATCGCACTCCCAAAGATAGGAAGCACCCCAAATGGCAAAAGGATAATGCACCTCAAGACCCAAAGTACCGTTGAAATGAAGAAGTTGTTCCAGCTGGTTGCCTTCATGATGCAATGCAGTAGACCCTTGTTCCTGGTCCTTGGTCGTGGTGACGAAAGGGAGGACGTCTGGCGGGCTCCTGCAGCAGCACTCGAGAGAGAGAGGGACTCGGCAGCAATGGATTTCCGTCAATTCAGCGGCTCTATGAGGTTTTGGTGCCCTTTTCTCAGTGCCAAAAAAGAACGAAAATCTGTGGTTAGGATTTCCTTGATCCCTCAGTTCTGGGCTCTGGCGAGGGGTCTTTGGACGTGGATTTCTGGTTTCTGTAGGGTCCTCTGGATGCCCACGAAGATCTGTCCGGATTCAGACTTTGGAAGACAATGCACTCACAAGTGGTCGAGTTACCCCCGGGTATTGGGCGTCTGCAGCCTTGGAAAGTCCCTGCAAGTCAGGGGTTGCACGAAAATAGTTTGTCTCGAGGCTATTTGGTCCCACCAGCCTAAGGGAGGAAGTCGTCCTTTACGGGTTTTTAGGGAGAATTCTCATAAACGTGCTAATTCCCTTCACCTTAGAGACCCCCAGCAACTTTGCTGGATTTTGAGGACTTGATATCGAGGACTTGATTTCTTTTCCTGGAGAGAGTGTGAGTCTTTTTTCCCACTTCCATGTATTTTGATGTGTGTTTTACTCTTGTGTTGTTTGATTGTGGAGTTTTAGACAACTCCATAGGCATCATCTTTTCATTTGTGTCGCATAGCACCCTCAGTGCATTGACACAGGGAAGCCTTTCAGGTCGTCCCAAGGTTTAAATACCTTCTCTGTGATAAACTACTGTTTCCCAGAGAAAGTAAAGTGAAATTGACTTTACTAGTCTTTCCAAATTCCTAGACCCAGCCCACACTGGGCCTCATTACGACCCAGGCGCTGGACCATGGTGCTATTAGCACCATGTTCCATGCCGGTCTCCTGCATGGTGGATGGCGGAATTACCGCCCCATCACAAGGTTGGCGGGGGCGGTAATTCCCCATTCAGCATTTGCCCTTCCCCATTCCCATTTTGCCCCATAGGGCATAATGGGAATGGGGAAGGCGCTAATTACGGCACCGTAAATTACGGTTGCCGTAATTAGCTCCAAGGTCCCTTAGCGGGTTGGATTTTAACGCCTGCAAAAAGCAGGCGTTAAAGCCTCCAACCCGCTAAGGGACCTTGTAATCAGGCGCTAATGGTTTAACGGCGCCGACGCTCTTTACGGCGCCGTTAAACCATTAGCGCCAGGGTCGTAATGAGGCCCACTATCTTACAATAGAGTGCTGGAGGGATTACTTAGTATCCCCTATGTCTAGAAACTCATGTAGCAGTCAAATGCTACCCTTTCCTCTCGAAATGGCTGGAGGCAGTGGTTTTACAACAAACTACGATGATTTTTCCCGACCGCGAACACCGGTAGCGTTTAATCGCGGGAGCCATGTTTTTCAAGATGCCATCTGAGCCTTCTTTGTTTAAACGGGTCCCGGTCTTCTTTTTTCGCCATTTCTTTTTGGAAAGGTCCTTCTAGAGTTTGTCTCTGCGCGCCAAACCAAGTTTGGTCCCTTTGTTCCTACGCCTTTGGCGGACTTCAGGACTGAAGACCACCTCTGGCGCCCGAGTGTCTGAGGCGGGCAGGAAGTGAGGGAGGTGCTCGAAACCCCCTGTGCTTAGTCTCCTAGGAGACCCAAATGCACTCTGGCGTGATTGGCTGGCTGACTGTCTGGCAAGGACAGCCACCCTGCTGGGTGAGTGGCAGCTAGGCTGGAATGAATGGGAGAAAAAGGCGAGTCTCTTGGCTTGGAAGGAGTCGACCGCTGGAACGAAAGAACCGAAGACGAGCTGGAAGAGGACAGCTGGTGCAACTCCTGGACCGTTGGTTTGCCCGGTGAAGCCCTGCTGCAGATCCGAATCGCCAAGTTCATCTTGACAGAGAAGCCCTTCAAGGACGACTTCTCCCTTTGAGTTGGTGGGGCCAATCAACTCGTAAGCCACTTGGATACCATTCTCGGAGCAGGTTGTATTTTCCTCAGAGTGCTGCAGGAAACCGAATAGCCAGGGAGAAGGACACCAGTTTGTGTGCTTGACTACAGCTACCGGAATTGAAGATTTGCCTTTGCCAGCTTTTTCGACCAGTCCCTGTGCAGTGCAGGAGTCCTCCCTCTTGTCCCCACGACTGAGGCTCAGGAACAGCGAGATCTGCAGGAACTGCCAGGAACAGGCGTCTTCAGCTGCATCTTTTTCTTCATTATAAGGTACTGTGAAAACCCGACCGAGAGAACTTACTTCTCACTGCGAAAGTGCTTGAAACTTTGGCAACTTGCAGGCCTAGTCAGTTTGTGACCCAACATATGAACCTTTCTTTTACAAACTACTTATGAGAACTTTGGCAAAGACTTTTCCGTTTCACTTCCAGAACTGCTTTATCCTATACAAAAATGTAGCCCATTGACTTCAGCCTAACCTATTGCATTGAATCAACTCCTCTGGGGAACTCAAACTGTTTGACCTGTCTAAGAGCAACTGTAATATTTGTTTTATTAACTTATGCCTTTTTGCTCCTCCTTCAAAGTAGTTTAAATGCCTCAGATCCTGATATTGTGAAGTACTGAAGTTTATTTTTGTGTGATATAGATTGCCTCCTTCAATGTTTTATAACTGACTTTGAAATAAATTAATAAGTGTTTTACCAAGAAACCTTGAGTATAAGAGTCTATTTGAATACTTGTAATTATAGACCTCTGTGTAACACCCTTACAGCTCACATTCCCTCTTGAGATAAGCCTGGCTGCTCAGCAACGCCACCACAAAACTGTGTAGTACAGACTTATAGCAAAGGTTGGTTTTGCTTACACCTGTAGTCCTAGTTGTGTGTAGTGGTCCCAAAGGGTACTGCATACAGACTTTGCCTAATACAGGTTTTCCCTGTTGATTCGAAAACGGGGTCAGCACAGCTGCAGGGCTTCACCGGGCACTTTGCGGTCCAGGAAGTTGCTGCTGGCGTCTTCTCTTGTCTTCTTTATTCATTTATTGCATTTGTTACACACCCAAACTCAGGGGTATCACGACGTAGGTTGCTTAAGACATCACTTGTTACAAGCTTAGGATACTAGATACATATTTACAATCTCAGTTACAACATGTTAAGGCCATTGACGGTGCTAGTTAGGGCCTTAGTCAAATTTGTCAAAGAGACAGGTTTTGATAATTGACTTAAAACGCTGGTGAGATTGCTCATTTCTAATGAATGCTGGGAGTGTGTTCCAAAGCTTTTGTGCGACTACTGGAAAGCTAGAGCCTTGGGCCCTTGTGTTCTTGTAGCCCGGAATGTTCAGGTGCGTACTGGCGCATGATCTTAGGCATTGGGTTGAGACCTTTTGGGTTATGCTGTTGTTCAAATAGGAAGGGGCGTTGTTAAGGATGCATTTTTGTGCAGTAATCAAGGTCTTGAAAAGGATTCTAGCTTTGACAGGGAGCCAGTGGACTTCTCTTCGAATATGATAGATGTGATCATTCTGCTTTAATCCAAAGGAGGCTCGTAAGGCTTTATTTTGGAATAGTTGCAGTTTGCCAAGATTTGTTATCGTGGCACCCAGTAACAAGATGTTGCAATAAACTAGTTTTGAGAGTAGGATGGCTCGAGCTAATGTCAGGCAGATCTGGGGTGTGAGGAATTGTCTGCTGAGTGAGATGTTTTGTAGTGTAGTTGGTGGAGGATGACAAGGCATTGATTTGTTTAGTCATGGAAAGGTTAGCATCTAAGTAGCCGCCTAGTGTTTTTACTTGTTTCAGGCCTGGGATGGAAGTACTGTCAATGTTTATAGCAGAACAACTATCATCTAGATTTTTTAGGCGAGAGGGGGAGCCTACAATGAGACTCTGTTTTCTCATCATTCAGACGTAGGCTATGAGTGGCCATTCAATTTTGGATGATTGCGTAAATCTTGTTGATAGTGGTGGTGTCTTGTTTGTGGTCCCCAGTAATAGGGATCAGTATCTGGGTGTCATCTGCGAAGTTCGTGTAGATGACTCCCATGGTGTCAAGTACTGCAAATAGAAGTTTAGTGTATGTATTGTAAAGTGTAGGTGAGAGGCAGGTGCCTTGACGCACACCTAGCGGTACTATGAGGGGGTCCGCAACCTCATCGCCGATAAAGACTGTAGAGGTGCGTTTCGACAGGTAATGCTTCTGGGGAAAAGTGAAAGTTTTCGGACAGTGCAAGGCATAGCTTGTTGTGATCTACCAGGTTGAATGGCGCTGATGGGTCGAGTAGGAGTAGGATACCTATGTTACCTGAGTCTCAGATGCTGTATTTGTATTTTTAAGTCAAGTAATGCTGTTTCGGTGCTATTCTTGGGTTGAAAAGCCAGATTGTCTGGCTCCTAGCAAGTGGTTACTTTCCAAGTAGTAATTGTGTTTGTGTGTAAGCTACTCGGTCGATTATCTTTAGTAAGAATGGGACAGTTGTGATGGTTTGATAGTTGGTGGGGGTCGTAGGGTCGAGGGAGGTTTTCTTGAGTAGTGGGGTAACCCAGGCTGATTTAATGCTGGACGGGACTGAGTTGGAGGTGAATGAGGCATTCATGAAGTCAGTAATAATGGGCACTAGTGCTGGTGCATAAAGTTTGACCAACCAGGCGGGGAAGCTATCGCTTTTGCAATTGGAGGGTTTAAGAGTGGAGATAGTGGCCAAGATCTGTTCTTAGGATACTTTGCTGAAATTGCATTGGGATGCAGTGTTAACAGGGTTATCGCTAGGTAGGTATGAGGGCATACTTTTGCCGGCTAGAACTTTTCTCTTATTCTTTATTTTCTCTTGTAATGTGGCAATTTTAAATGCCAGAGCGTTTTGAATAGTAGTGCACCAAGCTTTGTCTATGGGCAAGTGATACTGTGGGGAAGGTTGATTCTAATTCCCTGAGTATGGAGAATAGTTCTTTAGTGCTGGACGATGCATTAGTTATACTTGTATTGAGAGAGTTTGCTTTGTGTTGTACCACAGCTAATTTGTAGTTTTGTTTGCTAAGACGAACGCATTGGTTGTTTTAGTAGAGGGGTTCTTTTTATTGAGGTACTCTAGTGCTCTTTTGTTGCGGTGTAGAAGTAGGAGTTCTTCATCGAACAAGATATTTGCTCGCTTCGGTTTGTGTGCAATTTCGGAGGTGAGTGGGGCTACAATGTCGAGCGTTGTTTTCAGGCAAGTATGAAAGCGGGTACCCATACTGTCAGGGTTGGTAGCGTGGGAGTGAGTCTTTAGCGCATCTACTAGTAAAGGTATGAGGTTTTCTGCCGTGAGTTTTCAGGTATTTCTAATGGAGATAGGGCTGTGACTGGTGGGTGGAGGGGCCTGCTCCCTAGTGGTGAGGAGGTCAAAAAGTATAAGGAAGTGGTCAGACCAGATAACTTCTGAGATGGATTCTAGGTTTATAGTTACGTTGGACGTGAAGATCCAATCAAGGATTCTGCCCTTACTGTGTCTGGGCGAATTGACAATTTGAGTAAAGTGCATGTCGTGGAGGGCCGAGGTGCGAGCCACGGCTTTGAAGTCTGTTTTATTGTCAAATACAAGGTTGATATCTCCTATGATAATGAATTTGATAAGTGGTTTGAAAAGTGGGGTGATAAGCAAAGGGATATCAAGGTCGGGATTGTTGGTGTTATTAGGTTGTCTATAAATTGCTTTGGATGTTGTCCTCCAGCAGTCAACTCTGCTCTTAGTCCCAAAAACCTCACCTTTTCTCCAGCATGGGGTCTGGCATGGATTCACATGCTCATGAATATTCCCCGTCGTCAGGCTGGGAATCCTCGGTAAAGAAAAAACCAGTATCAGTTTCGTTTCTGATCTGTCTTTCGTAGTAATAACCAATCACTGGTCTCTGCGTCATACTGACCACAGCCAATGACTGCCCTCTACCTAAGCACCGCCTCTGGCAGCCATCTTCAGATTTTTACCGCACGTTCATGTGTTGGGATCCTCGTGCTATTGCTCTCGAGCGTTAGTGCTTTTTTTTCGCGCTTTTTCACAAAAAACTTCAATTCTTTCGGTCAAAAGAGCCTCAAGCTCCACCGATCCTACATCCGATCAACGGGGACCCGTGTCGGATTCGTCTGTGCCCCTCAAGGGTGAAGATTTCGTCGAGCTACACTTCGGAGGACTCCAGAAGCTTCTCAGGCCCGGTCTCGGAGATGGCCCAGGAGAAGGGAAGCTCGACGCCCGGAAAGCTGTTCAGGGTCTGCCCTGGATGCCAGCTGCAGAACGTCTTTAAGGAGGACGAACACTCTTTCTGCCTTTACTGCCTTCATGAGGACAAAACGCACGTGGAGAAGGACTGTGCGTTTTGCGGCAACATGTCGGAACGGACCATGAAGGACCGTCATCAACGTCTCGCCAACTGGCTGGAGGGTAAGAGCCCGTCTGGCGAGAAGAAGAAGAAATCCGAGCGGTCTTCTAAGACCTTTGAGGGCGCCCCGGCGACGGGGGCCCAACATAAGGCCAAGCACCGCGAGTCCGCTGGCACCGGGAGCGCCGAACGGTCGGGCTCTACGGGCGCCAGGCAGGGCGCACCCTCCCCGGCACCATCAACCACGAGCCAACGCTCTGGGTCGGGTAAGAGGAAGGCCGAGCACCCGGCGAAGCTCCTGGAAAGGCCCCGGTCGAGCTCTAAGGCAGAGGAGGAGCGTGGCAGTGCCCCCTCCCTCAAGGATAAGGCGGTGAGCGCACCTAAGGTGGTGAAGGCCTTGATCCATCCGACCAAGCCCTCTATCGAAACGGTCGCGGCGGCCCTGGCCCAGCCTGTGGAGGCTGCACCAGTGGTGGCGACCTCAGGGCCCAGAATCTCCCTGCCTCCTCGGAGGGAGTCTTCTTTTGTGCCCATCGATAGGACCCCCGTGAAACCCTCCGTGGGGAAGAAGAAGGGGGGGCAGGGCGTCGTCGTAGATTCGGCCTCAACCTCAGAAGAGGAGCTGATCGAGGTCTTAAGCCACGGCCTAGGCGTGGAACAAGGCCAGCCCGTCGGAATGGACCCCGACGCGGGTGACGACGACGACATCGTCGAGGATACCGACGGGGCCCCTGCTCGCCCGTCGGATTCCCCTCTGCCAGCGCCGCGAGACAACTCGGCGGCCATTTTGTTGGCCATACAGTCCTTATGCACCGAGATAAGGACGAGGCTACCGTTACCGACGGAGGAACCTCTCCCGTCGGGGGATCCAGAACCGGGACCTTCTGGTGTTCCCCCTACCAAGAAAAGAAGGATCCATCCTCCACCTCCTTTTCAACCGTCGCGCCCCGTCCAGCCCTCCTCCCCGTCCACCCGAGGGGATGATACGGGGACTGACACGGCAGCGACGGGTACGGACGACGAGGCATACGACGAGGATTTTCCGTCGTCGCCTCCCACCAGGGCTTCTCCGCCCGACGCGATCGGATCTTTCCACTCCATGATCTCCAGGGCTTCCGAGCTTTTCCAACTCTGCCCTGAGGAGAAGAAAAAGGAAGGCTTCCTTTATCAGCGGCGCGAGGCCAAGAGGAAGACGGTCCTCGCAGTGCCTCTGTTGGACGACATTTGGGATGAGGGCCTTTCCCTCCTCAAGAACCCTTCCACTACGCCAGCTAGAAGAGACCGGTACGAGAAAAAGTACCGGGTCCCGGACACGGCCCCCCTATGCCTCCGGGCGCAGCCTACCCCGGACTCCGTCGTCTCCGCGGCAGCCAGGAAGAAAGCGGGGGGGGGGTGCGGCCTCCACATCGACTTCCCCGCCGGACGGCGAGGGAAAGAAATTGGATGCTATGGGACGTAGAGTCATCTCGTCGGCAGCGACGACGATTAAAGCGGCCAACGCCTTGGCTATCGTGGCCCGCTACGACAGGGAGCTCTGGTACAAGATAGCTCCCCTGCTGGATTTTCTGCCGGACGACAAGAGGGCGGAGGCCCTTGAGATCCTCCAGGAAGGTGAAGTGGCTTCGGACCACGCCATCACCGTGGCGACGGACATCGCCGACACTGGGTTCCGCCAGCTGGGCAACGGCGTTTGCCTTCGACGTCGTGGATGGCTCAAAGCTACGGACTTTCGGCAGGACGTCCAGACCAGAGTCCTGGACATGCCCTTCGACGGGAACAACCTGTTTGGGAAGACAGTGGACGATTCCCTTCAGGCCATCAAGGCGGATACTGAGACGGCCCGGGCCCTTGGAGTCCTGCAGCAGCGACGGACGCCCTTTCGGAGCGGCGGAGGCAAGGGCGCCTCCAAAGGTTCCGGCGGCGGTTTCGCTTCCTACCGTCAAGCGGCCCGCTCGTCGTCGCAAGAGGCCTACAGAGGACGAGGCAAGTCTAGCGGACCCCGCCGTCGTCGCCAAGGAGGTCAAGGCGGCAAGGCCGCGTCCAAGCAGGATTGAACCGGCCGTGGGGTCGGGCCCCCACCGAAGCACCCCGGTGGGAGGCCGGCTGGCGGGCTTCGTCAGCGTGTGGGAGTCCATCTCCACCGACCGTTGGGTGCTGGACGCCCTGGCCCGGGGCCACGCGCTCGAGTTTCAAAGAAGGTGCCCGCGCGTCCCCCCCGTGGCCAGGAAAGAACTTCACGTCCCTCAACTTCTCCTGGAGGTAAAGGCGATGCTCAGAAAGGGCGCCATCGAACTCGTCCCAAAGAGGCTTCGGGGCTCCGGAGTCTACTCGCGATACTTCCTCGTGAAGAAGAAGACGGGAGGATGGCGCCCCATCCTGGACCTGCGACGGCTGAACAAGTTCATCAAGGCGCAGAAGTTCCGGATGGTCACCCTCCAGCACGTCCTGGGTCAACTGGAGGAAGGAGACTTCCTATCGTCGTTGGATTTGGAGGATGCCTACTTCCACATTCCCATCCTAAAGGGGCACCGAAAATTCCTCAGGTTCGTGGTCCAAGGGCGTCATTACCAGTTCAAAGCCCTTCCCTTCGGACTACGGTCGGCACCCAGGGTATTCACCAAGTGCCTCGCACCGGTGGCGGCGCAGCTGCGCCGCGAGGGGATTCACGTCTACCCCTACCTGGACGACTGGCTCATCCGCGCCAAGACGAAGGAGCTCGCCGTGGTCCACACGGCAAGGACCGTCCAACTCCTCACGGACCTGGGATTCTCCGTGAACTACGCCAAATCCCACCTGGTGCCCGCGCAAGTCGCACTGTTTCTGGGAGCGAGGCTCGACACAGTGTCCCTTCTGGCCTCCCCGTCGGAGGAGAGGACCAGGACCATCTTGGGCAAGGTGCAACGGATGTTGGTGGCCGACGCGGCCAAAGTGAGATCCATCAAGTCCCTCCTCGGGATGATGTCTTCCTGCATCTACCTCATTCCCATGTGCAGACTCCGGATGCGCCCGTTGCAAGAATTCCTGGATGCGCGCTGGATCCAGACGACGGGCAGCTTCGAGGAAAGGATCAAGCTCGACGAGAGTTTCCGACGAGCGATACGGTGGTGGGGCACCCGCGCGCATCTGACGGCGGGCATGGACTTCCAGACCCCAGCCCACCAGGAGACTGTGACCACGGATGCCTCCCTGGAAGGGTGGGGAGCGCACACCGAAAATCTGCACGCGAGGGGACTCTGGCTCCCGACGGAGAAGTCCCTGCATATCAACGTCCTGGAGCTCCGTGCAGTGTTTTGGGCCCTCAGGTCCTTCCTTCCGTCCCTCAAGGGCAAGGTGGTGAGGATCTTCACCGACAACACCACCACCATGTTTTACATCAGGAAACAGGGCGGAACCAGGTCCCCAGCGCTGTCCAAGGAGGCGCAGGACCTGTGGCATTGGGCCGTCGCCCAAGGGATTTTTCTGGTGCCGTTTCATCTGGCAGGGATAAAAAACACCATCGCCGACTCACTCAGCAGGGAGCTGCGCTCGTGCCACGAGTGGGAACTACGGCAGGATCTGGTGGATCGCCTCTTCCGACGGTGGGGCACACCCCAGATCGACCTGTTCGCGACGGCGACGAACACCAAGTGCCGGAGGTTCGCCAGCAGGTTTCCCCAGACGAGGAGCATGGGCGATGCTTTCTCGTTCCCCTGGGAGGGCCTGTTCCTCTACGCGTTCCCTCCCTTGCCTCTGCTAATCCGGCTCGTGAACCAGCTCAAGAGGTCACGGTGCAGGATGATCCTCGTCGCACCTGCGTGGCCGAGGCAGATATGGTTCCCGGACCTTCTGGACTTGTCAGCGTCCCCGCCGATCAAGCTGCCGGCGGACGCGGATCTACTCTCCAGGGAAGGAGGCGCCATCCTCCACCACGACCCGAAGTCGCTGAACTTGCAGGCCTGGCTCCTGCAGCGCTAGAGTTTGGAGGATACTACATACCGGCCGATTGCAGAGAGGTTCTTGCAAAGGCCAGGGTGTCCTCGACTCTTAAATGCTACGGACACAAATGGAAGAGGTTCTCTGTCTGGTGCCACGCACAGAAGATTAACCCTCTACGGATTACGGCTCCCCAAGTACTGCCGTACCTGCTGACGCTGGCCAAAGCTGGTTTGGCACACGCGTCCATCAAGATTCATCTTGCTGCGATCTCCCGATACACCAGAACCACGGGGCGGACGTCCTTGTGGTCTCATCGTCTGGTGAAAGAGTTCATGAAGGGACTGTTCAGATCGTTCCCGCCGGTGAAGGCTCCGGCCCCGGCGTGGGAGCTCAACGTGGTGCTGACCAAGCTCATGGGACCTCCGTTCGAGCCTCTGCACTCGGCCCCGTTGAAGTTTCTATCGTGGAAAACAGCTTTTCTTGTGGCCATCACCTCCGCACGACGAGTGGGAGAGATCCAGGCCCTTTCCTGCAAGGCCCCGTACTTGACTTTCCACGACACGAGGGTAGTGCTCAGGACGCACCCCTCCTTCATGCCCAAGGTACCGTCGGACTTCCATCTCAACGAACCCTTGGTGTTACCTGTGTTCTTCCCGTCGCCTTCGTCGCCGGCTGAGAGGACTTTGCACTCGCTGGATGTAGCTAGAGCGCTGAAGTTCTACGTGGACCGCACGAAGGGTTTTCGGAAGACGTCACAACTCTTTGTGAACTTTGGACCTGTCAATCAGGGGAAGGCTCTCTCGAAGGCTTCCATCTCCAGATGGCTCTCCGGCTGTATCATGTACTGTCACCGGTTGGCAAACCGACCGCTGCCTGGCCGTCCGAGAGCCCATTCCACCAGAGCGATCGCAGCTACCACGGCGTTCCTATCTGGTGTGCCCCTGCTGGACATATGCAGGGCTGCTACGTGGAGGTCGACGCACACCTTCACGAAATTCTACTGCGTCGACCGGGATTCCAGGGAGGAGTCCAGGGTCGGCCAAGCAGTGCTGCGCAACCTGTTCGCCTGAGGTGAGCCTGGTGAGGAGGTAAGATGCTTAATGTTGAGTTGATGTGATGCTTAATGTTGAGCCTTTGCCACCTCCCGTGGTTGTGCATGTGTGTACTGCTATGTATTCTTTATTCATGAGCATGTGAATCCATGCCAGACCCCATGCTGGAGAAGGAACAAGTTACTTACCTGTAACTGTTGTTCTCCGGCATGGGTCTGGCATGGATTCACATGCGAACCCTCCCGCCTACCCCTCTGCGGCTCTTCACTTGGTCATACTGCCACTTCACGTGCTTCCAAATCTGAAGATGGCTGCCAGAGGCGGTGCTTAGGTAGAGGGCAGTCATTGGCTGTGGTCAGTATGAAGCAGAGACCAGTGATTGGTTATTACTACGAAAGACAGATCAGAAACGAAACTGATACTGGTTTTTTCTTTACCGAGGATTCCCAGCCTGACGACGGGGAATATTCATGAGCATGTGAATCCATGCCAGACCCATGCCGGAGAACAACAGTTACAGGTAAGTAACTTGTTCCTTATGCAAGTTCCCATTGATTCACAGCCGTAGGCTGTCAATCACACAGCAGGGTGGCTGGCAGCCAATTGGAACTGCTTTCACTCAGGCACACCTAGAGACAAAGGACAGGGACGTTTCGGGACCTTGCCTCACTTTTTGCCTTTCCAGACACACTGGAGCCTGGGCGGGCTTCAGGGCTTAAGCCCACCAAAGGCAAAACACACAAAGGACTCAAACCTGATGCAAACAGAGTAAAAGTCCAGAAGAAACTAACTGACAAGAAATGGTAAAAAAAAGAAGACAGAGGCCATTTTGAGAAAATGGTGACCATAAGGTGCAGCACTGCATCTGAGGAATCAGCCTGCAGATACATGTCACTAGGTAGTAACAAAGAAACCACTGCTACCAGCCATTCAACTGAGTTAGTGTAACAAAATGTTACATGAGGAATGGGTTAACAGAATTACTATTTAACCCCCCAGCACTCCACATTCGGTGGTGCGTTCTGGACCCATAAAGTAAAGGTAAGACAGGTGTCATCTTACTATTCTTGGGAACAGTAGTTTGTCCAAGAAAATGTAGTTTGACATTAAGAGCAGTCAAAGGGACTTCTCAGTGGCACTGCACGGAAGGTGCTGTGTGTCACAATGCCAAAGCAGATGCCTATGGAGTTTACCAGACTCGATAAAACAGTAAGGAACATAGAAAATCATAATCCGAAAAACACATGAGTGAGTGAAAATTAAAAAGCCCTGAATCCAGCAAAAGAGCTGGGGGTCTCTTAAGGTTAAAAGGAATTGGCACAGAAATTAAAATTCTCCCGAACACTGAGCTTAGGGCCTCTCCAGCTGAAATCATGGATAAAAGGAGGACTTTTTGCAGCCATTCAACAGATCGTCATCGAAGCCATGACCCCTATAAATAGGAGCATCCTGCTGAAGACCAGTTAGAGCAGCCATACAGCATTGTCTTCATATACCATCCCGGCTAAGCCCTGCTCCTTTGATGATCTCCAGAAGGCCTTCAGCAGTGCTCCAACCCCTGGACATATGGGAACAACCATTCTCAACCCCTGCTTGATGATCCAGCCTTTGGAAGTGTCCCAGAGCCATCCTGTGGGCTTGCCATCTTCCTCGTGGGCTACATCACTGCATCGGTCACCATTCATACTTCGGACCCTGCAGATCCTTGACTTGTGAACAAGAGGTCTTTCCCTGCAGTTGCAGCTATCCTGTACGAAGAGGGGCCTTGCTTCTTTGTTTCTGCCACGAGGGTTGACCTCTGCCCTTTCATTAAAGTGGCCATTGCTGATTTCCACATGCATAATGTCATAGGGGTCCTCTGAGGTTGTCAGGAATGTGTTGGTCCTTTTCTATCGTGCCAGGGTTGTTCAGCTCTCCAGTCCCATGAACCATCTGACCAGAGCGAGGAGCCGATGACTAGCTGGACCGAAACCCGATGCTGAAAATGACCTCTCTCTGCAACCACGACCCCTACACCTCCTTCAAGGATACCAATAGACAGAGCATGCGGGCCAAGTGATTTCAGGAGCTGCCAAAGTGGCGTATGAGTGAATCTGAGTACAGGGGGTGAGTAAACAAAGCTGTTTCAACACCCCCCTGACCTCCATAGGGTCTAAGGGGCATAAAGTCATTGCCCTACCTCTCCCTTGCCTGACCGTTATCAGTGGAATTCTGGTCCTGGATGCTCCCCTGGGCTTCCCCCTAAGATGTTTGGATTGGGATCTCCCAAGAACTTTACTTTCATTTTTCTTCAACTTTGAGACACTTTCAACTGTATGTTGGCTTTGCCAACACTTATTCAGACTCCTTTAAAGACTCCTAGAAGCTCATATCGGTTAAGGCCGTAACATGAACAAAAAGTGTAAAAGCCTTGAGTTAGGCTTTAACGCCTTTCATTCGCATAACGCCCCATTTTCAAGCATTGCCATGGGCGACAGAAGGGGCGCAACACAACTTGCGTTTCTGCCTCTCCCTCCCTCTTCGTCATACAACAGCTCCAGCATGGCTCAAATGCTGGAGATCCCTTTGGGGTCCGCCTGCTTTATTATGCATAAAGCAGGCGGACCTCATAGGGATATTATACACGTGTATGGCAGGGAGCGTGTACAATTGTAATGAAGGGAGGGTTCTCCAGCATGGGGACTGGCATGGATTCACATGCTCATGAATATCCCCGTCGTCGGGCTGGGAATCCTCGGTAAAAGAAAAAAACAGTTTCTGATGTTTGTTAATCTGCTTAGAATCACATGCTGTGCATAGTCTGACATCCAGTGGTCACTGCGGAGTATTGCATTTTGTTTTTCGTAGTCGAAAAGGGGACGTCGACAAGGCGTGTCTGTAACACTATCCCTATAGTGACATGCAGTGTACCCACAATCCCTCACGCGTCGAGGTCCCTCAGATTGTTTTTTTCCGCCCAGATATTGGTCGCCTTTATGCGGAGCTCCTCGAGAGACATTGCAAAAACATTTATTCGACCTTTGGTCGTTATTAACTTATAACTATACTATTACTTTATATCCCTCCTTCGGCGTCGTAGCTGTGAAGCTGTTCACTGCCAATCAAGATCTTCGGTGTAGAACACGTTTGCCGAATACGTGGCCTGGCCTCGCCGGCCAAATACAGTAGGGAGAGTGGGGTCATGGGACATTTATTGTTTCTCTTTGAGAATGCCTTTCCCTTTCCCCTCCCTTTCCTTTGGGGTTGTTGTCACATGCAATCGTTTCCCCAGCTATGTAGAGGACACCCTTTAGGTTTTGCCCGTGTTGCAAGGGCAAGTTTACCTGGAATGACAAGCATAAACGGTGTAACCGTTGCTTGCCCCTCGACCACAAAGAAGACGGCTGTGTGGCCTGTCAGCTTCTTAAGCCGAAGACTTTAAAGGACCGCAGGGTCAAAAGGTGGGCAGCCTACGCCATGTCTAGGTCTGATTCCTCACTCGCCGCCGCCGCCGAAAGTGACGAGGAATGTGATAACCCGACGTCTGTTTCGGAAGTCGTAGACCTCTCTAAGGAGCGTTCACGCTCCTCGTCGTCTGTCCCCGGCCCCGACAAGCTCGGCTCACACCCTGCTTATGGGGATGAACACCCTGGCGACACTGACGCACACAAAAAACACTCCCATAAACACACAACCCACGGCTCTTCCTCATCGAAGACGAAGAGAGCATTAGCGCCAACGGAGACGCAGGTCCTACCGGCGGCCTCCTCTGACCGTAAGAGTCTTAAGCTCCCCTCGCAACCGCAAACGCGACTAGCGACTGGGCTACCCCCAGATAAGGGCACTATCACTAAACGGCCAGACGACGCGCACCGTCAGAGAGCACCCGTCGGCGTAGAGCAAGCGACGCCTGTAACGCCGACGCCAGAGGTACCCTCGATAGACAGTTTAGTTGTCGAGAGCCTGGCGCGGATTATTTCCACCGATAGCCAGAGACGGACGGCGAAAGAAACGTCGATCACCGCTCACAGGGCCCGGTAGACGCCGAAAAGGAACTGCCCCCTCCGTCGAGAGGGACTCCTAGCCTACCAGAAGGCTTTTCAGAAGGCGAGGGGAACCTTTCTTCGACGTTATGGGATAGGTCGAAGCGTTTTCAAACTGAAGACCCTCCCTTTTCCCCCCCCCTGACCGCTCTGGGGTACCTCAAGAAACCCTAGAGAGACTCCAGTTTTGTATGGACAAAATGGAGAGGTTTATGGAGACTCAGAACCTTCCAACACCCAAGAGATCAAGAGAGGGACCTCAGGAGGATCCGAGGGCCAAGTACCCTAGACTGTTTAATCCCCCCCAAGAGGATGTGAATTTATATGACCTCACTGGAGAGGACCCCCACTTTCAGGAGGATGACGAATTCTTAGGCAATGAAGGGGAACAAAACCTAGAGGAGGAAAGTTTTGAAGATAACCCAGATATGGGTGATGGGGGCTTCGGAGAAGACCCAGAAGAGGGTGCTTCACAGCCCTGGCAGTCCCCATCAGCGTTTTCAGGCCCTGACGGCCTAAACCTGTCCCCCCCCCCCCCAAGGACTCGCCTATTAGGAGTACGTCACCTATAGACGATCAACCTACCTTTAATGCACTACTAGGCAAGGCAGCAGCGCATTTCGAAATAGAGACCGGGGATATTTCTCCTGACATAGACTTTGTAGAAAAGACCATCAAGGAGAAACCCCCTGTCGGCCAAACCATTCCCCTTCTCGCCTCAGTAAAGAGACAAATTATTCCTTCACTATCTACACCCGTGTTGATCAGAGGGGTCAACCCGAGGATAGAAAAATTATTTAGTCCTTCCCCATCGGACCCGTTATACATCAGGGACCACTCTGTACCAGACTCCTTAGTGGTGACTAATACAAGGAAAAGAGCAGGGGTCCCGCTGTCAACTAGCGAGGCACCACCAGATAAAGAGGGTAAAAAATTGTATGCCCTAGGAAAAAGGATTACAGCCTCGGCTGCCTTTTCCGCAAGAATTGCCAACAACTCTTTGCTGGCAAGTTACGCAGATGCACAATGGAGCAAACTACGTAAGGACTTCGAGGAGGTACCGGAACCCCTACGTACTCTGCTTCTAGCCACGGTTACTGAAGGGACCTTAGTCAACCAAAGCATCATTAAAAATACTCTGAATGCTGCAGAAACGGCTGGCCGTTGCCTAGTCCAAGGAATCCTCCTCAAACGCCATGTGTGGCTACGTAATTCAGGCTTTAAACCTGAAACACAAGCATCTCTAATTAACAAACCTATAGAAGATGCCAACCTCTTTGGTAAGGCGGTGGATGATGCACTAGAGACCGCAAAGAAGGAATTTGACACCATCAAAACCTTAGACCAAATTTCAAGGCCTCCCAACAAACGTGGTTATGGCAACAGACGCTTTTTTCGAGGCCAACGCCAGCAGCAACAACAGCAGCAGAAATACTCTGCAGGTAACTGGTCCTCTAACCAAGGAACCAATGGACAATACAACCAAAGAGGACAACGTTGTGGCAAGGGAAGAGGTCGGGGTCCCACCCCTAGAGGTTCCCAAGCCACCAACACCAAATGACTCAAAGATTCGGGTCCCCTCCCATGCATCGCCGGTCGGGGGCCGGTTAACATCCTTTCTTCCAGCATGGGAGGGTATAACATCAGACCGCTGGGTACTATCAACCATAGCCCGCGGTTACCGTATAGAATTCAACAGTTCCCCTACGTACAGACCCCCAAGGGGACGACGCATGTCACCAGAACACCTCGCCATCCTTCTTCAAGAAGTGGACCAACTACTAGAAAAAGGAGCTATATAGGTCGTGCCTCTATCTCAGGTAACGGAAGGTATTTATTCAGTGTACTTCCTTGTACCCAAAAAGGACTTAACCATGCGCCCTGTACTAGATCTGCGCCCAGCGAACAAATTTGTCAAACCTCAAAAGTTTCATATGGTGACACTACAGGAGGTAATCCCCCTGCTTTCACAGGGATATTACATGACAACACTGGACATGAAAGATGCATACTTTCATATTTTAATGTTGCCAGCGCACAGGAAATACCTCAGGTTCATGATAGAGGGCAAACACTACCAGTTCAGAGTGCTACCCTTCGGCATAGCATCAGCGCCGAGAGTATTCACAAAGGTACTGGCAGTGGCAGCGGCCCACCTGCGCAGGTTGTCCATCCCAGTATACCCTTACCTCGACGATTGGCTCATAACAGGGGATTCTTACGAAACATGCTTCTCAAATGCCCAAAAGACTGTAGACCTTTTGTTTCAACTGGGCTTCTCCATCAACGAGAAGAAGTCCAGTTTAGACCCCAGCCAGATCAAACAGTTCCTAGGGGCTCTAATTCGAACAAAGGACGGCCTCGTCTTCCCCTCCAACGAGAGGGTCCAAAACATGCTGTTTCAGATCCCTCAATATGTGGTCGGTCGAGAGGTGACGGTACACAAAGCAATGCGCTTAATAGGAATGATGGCGTCCTGTATTTATTTGGTACCTCACGCGCGCCTGCGCCCAATGCAAGAGTGGCTCAACAGCCAGTGGTGTCAGGCCAGCGGACAATGGGACGATCTAGTGGTGGTCTTGCAGGCCTTGGTTCTCTCGCTACGGTGGTGGTCGAAGGAAAACCTGGTAATAGGGAAACCATTCGCCAACCCCGCAGTGGAAGCCACTCTAACCACAGACGCATCCCTCGCAGGATGGGGGGGCTCACCTATCCCATCAGACTGCTCATGGAGTTTGGACTCCGAGTATAGCATCCAAGCACATAAACTTACTGGAGCTACTAGCTGTGTTCAAGGCACTGAAAGCCTTCCAGGCACACCTGCAAGGGAAGACAGTGATGGTCCTCACAGACAGCACCAAAGCCATGTACTACCTCCACAAGCAAGGGGGCACTCGCTTTCCAGGACTGTCCAAGCTGTCCCAGAACATCTGGAAGTGGGCTCTCAAACACATGTTCCTACTGTCACAACATGTACCAGGGGAACTCAATCTGCTAGCAGACGAACTCAGCAGAGACTTCCCTCTGCCCTCGGAGTACGAATGGCGGTTACACGAAGACATCGTCTTCGACGTCTTCACACAATGAGGATTCCCAGAAATAGATCTGTTCGCAACTCTAAAGAACTCCCAATGCCAAGATTACGCCTCCAGATACCCCCAGAACCAATCCAAGGGGAAAGGTCTATCGATACCATGGTCAGGGAAATTTGTTTACGCTTTTCCCCCGACTCCCCTTCTCAACAAGATAGTGCACAAGATGCACCAGGAACAAGTTACCATGATACTGGTGGCCCCTATGTGGGCCAGACAGCCATGGTTCGCTCACTTGATGGAGATGTCCCTATCTCCTCCAGTGAAACTTCCCTGCCCGTACAACATGCTGTCACAGGACAAGGGCAGGACACTACATCCATGAAGAACTCCGAGGAACGGACATTTCATCCTCCGACAAAGAGGAGATACTTTCCATCCACACCATTCAGGGTGATGATGACAAGAAAAATGTCGGGATGACACCCACCGGAGGCAACGCCGACAGTGACACCGTCCACAGGGATGATGGCTTAGGCCCAGCAACCCCCCCCCCCCCCCCGAGTACCTCCGAGAGACCTTTCGCAGGACATCCTCTCGACCCTTCACACACTGGTGTCGAAGATCCAGAGGAGGATACCGAGGACACCCCCTGCGGCACCTCTGGCGGCGCCACTGCCGGTGACCCCGTTAACACCGGGGGAACCTCTGGCGAAGAAGAGGAGGAGACATCCTACACCTCCATTCCGGCCCCTACACTCCCCCTCTAGGGGGGACGGAGTTGGACACGGCGACGACAGGCACTGATGATGGTGGCGGGATGGGAGACCCCCCTTTCGCCACAGCCGAGAGCTTCTCCACCGGACGAAGTGGGATCCTTCCATTCGATGATCACCCGTGCATCAGAGCTTTTCCAGCTCACACCGGAGGAGAAGAAGAAGGAGGGCTTCTTGAATCAACGCCGGGCGGCGAAGAGGAAGACCATCCTTTCAGTCCCCCTCCTGGATGATGTTTGGGATGAGGAGCTGGCACTGCTGAGGAACCCTGCCTCCACCCCGAGGAAGAGAGACTGACTTGAAAAGAAATACAGGGTGCCGGACTCTACACCAAGGGCCTCATTAAGACTAGTGCGGTAATGGTGCCGGCGCCGTTAAACCCACTCCGCACTATTACGAGGTCCCCTCGCGGGACCCGCTCTGGACGTCTGGTTTATCCAGACGTCCAGAGCGGGTCCCGCAAGGGGACCAGGGTGCTAACAACGGGCCCGTTCGTAATGGGCCCGTTGTTAGCTCCCTCCCCATTCCCATTGAGCCCTATGGGGGCTCGAATGGGAATGGGGAAGGACCGGGCCCGGGTTCCCTGAAGGAGGAAATACCGGGCCCTCCATACTCGGAATGGCCCGGTATTTCCCCATTCAGGGAACCCGGACCCGGACATGATTTTGGAGGCAGCCATGCCCTTATTAAGGGCATGGCTGCCTCCAAAGTCGTAATGAGGCCCTATGTGTCTTCGATTTCAACTGTCGCTGGACTCGGTGGTCTCGGTGGCTGACAGGAAGAAATCGTCGAGTTCAGCGTTTTCTTCCTCATCCACACCTCCAGACAACGAAGGGAAGAAATTGGATTCCATGGGTAGAAAGGTCATCTACTCAGCGGCAACGACAGTCAAGGCTACCAATGCCTTAACGATCATGGCCAGATATGACCGGGAGCTTTGGCTCCTCTCCTGGATATCCTCATTGATGACAAGCGGTCGAGGCTTTAGCGATGCTCCAGGAAGGCGAGGTGGCATTGGGCCGCGCCATCATGCTGGCTCTGGACATTGCAGACACAGGTTTCCGCCAGATGGAGAACAGGGTTTGTCTTCACCGGCGTGGCTGGCTCAAAGCCACCTACTTTAGACAAGAGGTTCAGACGAGGGCCTTGGACATGCTGTTCAATGGAGACAACCTGTTCAGGAAGGCTGTTGATGAATCCCTCCAGGCCATCAAGACGGACACGAAACGGCATGTGCCCTGGGCACTCTGCAGCAACAGTGACCGGCCTTTCGTTCCTTAGAAGGGAAGTCCTACAGGTCTTTGAAGGGTTTCGGTGGGGCCTCATCCTCTTACCGCCAACCCTCTCGCTTCTTGACCAAGGAAGCCAACAGAGGTCGCTCCAAGGCCTTCGGAGGGGGCGGTCGTCGTCATCGAGGACCTCAAGGCGGCGCGTCCACATCCAAGCAAGATTGAACCAGCCAGGAAATCGGGCCCCCACCCATGCACCCTGGTGGGAGTCCAGCTGGCTAACTTCGTCAGCGTGTGGGAGACCATCTCCACCGATCGTTGGCTGCTGGAAGCTTTTGCCCACTGACACACCCTAGAATTTGAATTAAAGTGTCCTCGAATACCACCGGTGGCCCGGCAGGAACAACACGTCCCTAAGCTGCTGCGGAAGGTCCGGGCCATGTTAAGAAAAAGGGCGATAGAGCTAGTCCCACAGCGACTCCGGGTCTCCGGAGTTTACTCAAGATACTTTCTCGTAATAAAGAAGACTGTGTGCTGGAGGCCCATTCTCGACCTACGACGACTCAACAAGTTCATAAAGTCCCAGGCGTTCAGGATGGTCACACTGCAGCACATGCTCGGCCAGCTGGAGCAGGGAGACTTTCTGTCGTCGTTGGATCTAGAGGACGTGTACTTCCACGTGCCCATATACAGAAGACATTGCAAGTTCCTGCGCTTCGCCGTCCAAGGGAAGCTTTACCAGTTCAAAACTCTTCCCTTAGGACTGAAGTTGGCGCCCAGGGTCTTCACCAAGTGCCTGGCGCCGGTGGCGGCCCATCTGCGACTACAGGGGATTCACGTGTACCCTTACCTGGACGGCTGGCTCACCCAGGCCAAGTCAAGGGACATTGCCGTCGATCACATGGCGAGGACCGTCCGGCTGCTGACGGACTTGGGATTCTCGGTGAATTATGCAAAGTCCTGCTTGACTCTGTCGCAGGACGCACTGTTCCTGGGAGCCAATCTCAACACTGTGTCCTGCCTGGCGGCTCCGTCGGAAAGGAGGATAGCAGCCATCTTGAGCAAGGTGCAGTAGCTGTTAGCATTGAAGATTGCCACGGTGAGGACTATCAAGTCGATGCTCGGCATGATGTTGTCATGCATATACCTGATTCGGCTCTACAGGTTGCGGATGCGTCCACTCCAGGAGCTCCTCGACGCCCGTTGGGTTCAGGTGAAGGATGGGGAGCCCACACCGGACGTCTTCACGTCAGAGGACTGTGGCTACCGGTGGAGAAGACGCTGCACATCAATGTGCTTGAACTATGGGTGGTGTTTTGGTCTCTGAAGGCGTTCCTCCCATCCCTCAAGGACAAGGTGGTGAGGGTCTTCAGAGACCATACCATCATGATGTTTTACATCCGGAAGCAGGGGGGCTCCAGATTATGGCGCTATCCCAAGAGGCACAGGACTTATGGCACTGGGCAGTCGCCGAGGGGTTGTTCCTCATTCCTTTTCACCTCACAAGAATAAAGAACACAGTCACCGACTCTCTCAGCAGGGAGCTTCGCTCTTACCACGAGTGGGAGCTTTGGCAGGATCAAGTGGACAAACAATGGTGCAGTCCTCAGATCGATCTGTTTGCGACGGCGAGGAACACCAAGTGGCAGAGGTTCGCCAGTAGGTTCCCCCCGCCGGGGATCATGAGGGACGCATTCTCCATCCCTTGGTAAGGCCTGTTTCGAATGGATAATTCGTTATCGCCAGCTTTGCTGCTTCGGAATTCTTTTTCGGCAGAGGGCGCTGTGCTCGAGGTCGTGGCGTCGATTGTCCCTCGACGGACTCCGTACGTTGTCGTCGTCACTGATGGTATAAATAGCTCGAGCCGTGCCCGTTGGCTTCAGTTCCATTTTTCTGATTGCTTCGCTCTCGAACGGCGCGCTTCGAAATTTTCTACTGAAAATGTCGTCTTCTTCAACACCCAAGACTGTTTTTAAAAAGTGTATCAACTGCGGATCGAAGATGTCGATCACAGATCCTCACCGCGTTTGTCTCTGGTGCCTCGGTTCTAGTCATCGAACCGGCGACTGTGGCTCCTGTCAGTCAATGACGGAGAAGGCTCTTCATGAGAGGAAAGGTAAACTGGCCGTGGGGAAGGAAGCTTCCAAGGCCTCCCCGAAGACTTTGGCTAAAAAACATTAAAATCAAGCGATTCGAAGGAATCGGATCGTCGTAGACACTGTAAGAGATGTCGATCTCGTAGTAGATCGAGACGCTCTTCATCTTCCTCTTCTAAGAGAGTGAAAAGAAGACATAGATCTCCTTCGTCATCTTCCGATTCATCGAACGAAGTGGTACAATGCCCGACAAAGTCGGATTCCCCTAGAAAATGGGAGGAATTTCGAAAGAAGATGATGGAGGTATTTGAGAATGCGGCCTCGACCCCCTCAAAGAAACCTCAGAAGAGCTGTACCCCTGTCGCTCCATTGGACTACAAAGGGAAGTCGGGAACTACTGTGGTAAGACCCGGTAGTATGGAGGAAACTTGAAAAACTCGAGTCGACGCCAAGTCGTCGGAAGACTCATCGAGAGTAGAGTACCTCTCCATACCACATAAGAAACAGAAGTCGTCAAACGTCCACGACTTCGTCGACGCCATTGGCGCCGGCAGCTTCGACATAGAAGCCAAAAGCGTCTTCGACGCCTGTGTCGAAGCCTTCATCGGGGTCGTTGAAGATTCCTTCGACACCTTCGAAGAATCTTTCCATTCCTTCGACGAAGACTCGGGAGGAAGGGAGGAGATTCACTCCTTTACCAAAATCAGACTTTTTTTAAGTCTATGGGCCTCATTACGACCCTGGCGGAACGGGTTAAACGGCACCGTAAAAGGTGACGCGCCGTTCAACCCATTCCGCCACATTACGAGGACCCCTCGCGGGACACGTTAAGCACGCCTGGGAAAACCAGGCATACTTACCGGGTCCCGCGAGGGGAAGAGGGAACAAACAACAGGCCATCTCGTTATGGCCCGTTGTTTGCTCTCTCTCCAATTCCCATTCAGCCCTATGGGGGCTGAAATGGGAATGGGGAAGGACCGTGTCCGGGTCCTTGAGGGAGGAATTACCGGGCCATCCGAACTCGGAATGGCCCGGTAAATCCTCATTCCGAGGACCCGGACAAGGATGCGATTTCGGCGGCAGCCATGCCGCCAATAGCGGCATGGCTACCGGCCGAACTCATAATGAGGGCCTATGTCTTCGATTTTTGAAGAATCTGGCTCTGAGGATGAGGAAATCTCTCCTTTTGGAGTGCAATATGGCACTAGACAAGTTCCAGAAGAACTTATAAACCCAGAATTTAAGATGAGAGACCTGTGCGAGACTCTGCATTCTGCTAGTGGCATTGACACGTCACCGGAATTAGTTTGCTAGGCCTGACCCTGCAGAACATGCAGATTCAGGGTACAGGAGTCTGATGAATAGAGTGATAGAATATATGGGTTGGGGTAGAACCTCACCCACTTTTGAACAGGACGATATGACGGACATAATTGTTCGGGGTCCTCAGAAGGATCGAGTTCTCCCCTTCCATAGGGCACTTCAGAGAACAGTGGAGAAGAACTGGGAAAATCCTGAAAATATTGCTGCTGTAAACAGTAATTTTCTAAGAAAATATAGACCGGCTAGTTCTGATCCTGAATATTTAAACGGACATCCCACTCCAGAAAAGTCTAGTTATTCAAGCAGCAACTACTTCAAGACAGACTGCATATCCTACTATCCCCCCGAATAGAGAGGATAAGAAAGTTGATGCTTGGGCCCGTAAAGATTTTACTTCGGGTAGTATGGCTCTTAAGGCAACCAATGTCACCTGTACCCTGGCCAGGTTTACCCATACCCTGTGGGACTGTATTCTGGTGGCGGCTGATCATATTCCGGAAGGCGAGGAAAGGGAAGGCTTCCTGAATATTGTCAAAGATGGGAAGGAGGCAATGGGGGAATGCCTCCAGTCTGGACTGGATACTGCTGATAGTATCAGCAGATCCATGGCTGCAAGCACTATACTACGCAGATTTTCGTGGTTGAGGAAGTCGGAGTTTGCACCAGATGTGCAAGCCAGACTTCTCAACATGCCTTTTGATGGCTCGAGGCTGTTTGGTAGTAAAAATCTTCAGACCTCAAAAGCGGCCGCTAAATCTTTTAGCGCCTCCATGCCACAGCCTCAGAAACCCTATTCGGGCTCATCTTCCTGAAGGGGTCGTTCTTTTGGGTACTACTCCTCTTTTGGTAGAGGAAGAGGACAGGCTTTTCAAAGAGGCAAAAGAAATGTCCCTTGTGGTGGACGAGAAAGAGGTGTGAAACCAGCCTCAGGATCGGCATCTTTGCCCTCAGCCGCCCCTGCAGCCTCCTCCAAATCACTCTGAGACCTTGTTACCAAAACCCCAGTGGGAGGCAGGATCTCTCAGCATCTGAAGGAATGGCGGGGCACTACCTCAGATGCTTGGGCACTGGAAACAGTAGCTCAAGGTTACTGTCTCCCCTTCCTAAAAAGGCCTCGGAACCATCCACCGGGAACCAACTCAGTCAAAATTCCACATCCGCTCCTGTTGACCCTGCTGGAGAAAGGTGCTATAGAACAAGTACCTGTAGCGGAGAGGAACAAGGGTTGGTACTCCCCATACTTTCTCATCCCAAAAAAGGACGGAGGATTGAGACCCATTTTGGACTTAAGAAACTTGAACAAGTTCCTCAGGAAGGACAAGTTCAAGATGGTGACTTTCTCAGATCCTTTAGGCTCTCCAACTCCAAGACTGGTTGGTATCATTGGACCTTCAGGATGCTTACTTTCATGTGCGAATCCATCTCAAGCACAGAAAGTACCTGAGGTTTGCGATTGGCAATTCTTACTATCAGTTTCGAGTTCTGCCATTCGGGTTGACCTCCGCCCGAGGGTTTTCACCAAATTAATGGCGGTGGTGGCAGCAAGTCTCAGGAGAGGGGGGGGATTCACGTCTACCCCTACCTGGACGATTGGTTGATCTCCCGAACAAGCTCAGGAACATCTTTCGATCGCCTGCCACTTCCTTCACAAATTGGGCTTCTCCCTTAATTTCAAGAAGTCCCACATGGTACCATCCCAAAGGCTCCAGTTTATCGGAGCAGTCTTGGATACTTCCTCGGGCAAAGCCTCGCCTCCCGAGGTGAGAGCTCTCCACATTCTGCAGATGGTAACAAAGTTCCAGAATGCCCAGCATCTACCGGCCTTCGATTTTCTGAGGTTGCTCGGCCTCATGGCATCCTGCATTTTCCTAGTACCAGAGGCCAGATTGAGAATGAGATCCCTTCAATGGGCACTCAGAACTCAGTGGTCCCAGTTCTCAGGGAATGTCGGATCTTCTGCAAGTCCCGAGCGCAGTTGCTCAGGATCTACTATGGTGGGCTTCCGACGACAACATCCTCAAAGGAGAATCTTTTTGGCAACCATGGCCGGAGATAACAGTAGTAACGGACGCCTCACTCACGGGGTGGGGAGCTGACACCAACGATCTGACAATCAGCGGTCGTTGGTCTCCATCGGAGTCCAAACTACACATCAACCTATTGGAGCTGAGGGCAATCAGACTAGCGCTGAAGGCCTTCCTGCCCTCTGTATAGGGAAAGAATGTCCTGATAATGACAGACAACACAGTGATATGATATGATATGGCATTTATAACACAATACAGTGGCCATGTACTACCTCAACAAGAGAGGAGGCGTAGCGTCACTACCACTGTGCAGAGAGGCAATGCAGCTCTGGT
This sequence comes from Ambystoma mexicanum, assembly GCF_040938575.1. Taxonomy (NCBI): domain Eukaryota; kingdom Metazoa; phylum Chordata; class Amphibia; order Caudata; family Ambystomatidae; genus Ambystoma; species Ambystoma mexicanum. The sequence goes on along the minus strand of NC_090921.1, from coordinate 1,339,393,470 downwards.
TCTGGGCAATACAAGAAGGAATCTCTCTATCGGCAGTTCTCGTAGCCGGAGAGCAGAACACAGCGGCAGATGCTCTGAGCAGGCAGAGCACAGTCTCCCACGAGTGGGAGCTAGCTCAGGAAGTCCTTCTAGAGATCGTCGCCCTTTGGGGAACCCCTCAAGTGGATCTGTTCGCTACCACGGGTAACCGGAAGTGCGAACAGTACTGCTCAAGGGAATTTCCTCCGAGAGGAGCTCTAGGTGATGCATTCGTAGTGGAGTGGAAGTTCCCACTTCTGTACGCGTTTCCTCCAGTCCCTGTGATTCCTCAAGTAATCAGGAGGTTGAGAAAGTTCAGGAAAACCATGATCTTAATTGCCCCGGATTGGGTCAGGAGGACGTGATACCCGGACCTTCTGGACATGTCCATCTGCCCTCCAATACGTCTTCCGCAAAGAGAGGATCTTCTCTCGCAAGAGGAAGGTCGGGTTCTCCATCCAGAGGTCAAGACACTCAACCTTCACGCATGGTTTCTGAGAGGTTGAGATACTAGGATTGGGATCTTCCGGATGACGTTATGGAGATTTTGCTTTCGGCCAGGAGGCCAGCAATGAAATATTTGTACCGATGTCATTGGAACAAGTTCAGTAACTGGTGCAAAGATAAGGATGTGGACCCTTGTCAATGTAGCACCCCAGTGGTGCTTTCTTTCCTATTACTTCTAGCCAATCTGGGGCTCCAGATTGGAACAATAAAAGGATATCGTGCTGCGCTGTCCATTTTCAAGCGCTCCTCGGAAGAGGTTTCCTACTTCAAAATCCCATTGATCATTCAATTCCTGAAAGGACTTACTAACGTATACCCTCCAGTACCTTTTCATACCCCAACTTGGGATTTAAATCTAGTACTTAAGATTCTAACTTGTATACCTTTTGAGCCTCTGCACTCTTGTCCCTAGAGGCTTCTAACATTAAAAACTGTCCTTCTTGTGGCCTTAACATCAGCCCGCAGGGTTGATGAACTACAGGCTCTCTCAAGTAAACCTCCATATACTACTTTTTACAAGGACAAGTTAGTTCTTAAAGTTAAACCTTCCTTTTTACCAAAACTAGTTTCTGACTTCCATTTGTCTCAAAAAATCATATTACCAACATTCTATCCTCCTCATTTGGGCAAAGAAGAGGAGAGACTGCATAGACTGGACCCCAAAAGGGCTCTCAGTTTTTACATTTCAAGAATGTCAACATTACGTCAAGATGACCAACTCTTTGTAGGTTATAAAGGTCATAAATTGGGATTATCGGTGACAAAACAAACCATATCCCGCTGGATAATTCTGGCTATAATTAAATGCTACAGATTGGTGGGAAAGGACCCCCCAGATGGGCTTCGAGCCCATTCCACTAGGGGATTGCTACTTCTGCGGCTCTGAAGAGGGGAGTCCCTGCAGCGGATATTTGTTCAGCTGCAACATGGAAATCAATGCATACTTTCATCAAGCATTATTGCTTAGATGCTTCCTCCTCCAATGAGGGTTTATTTGCCAAGGCAGTACTTCATTCCGTCCATGAAAACAGTATCTAGTACTCCCACCTCCAAAATTGCCACTGCTATGTGAGCCTATCCTAAGATGAGGAATACGTGGGAGGACACAATCCATTCGAAGAACAAGTTACTTACCAACTGTAACGTTCTTTCGACTGGTTGTTCCTCCCACGTATTCCTCATCGCCCCTCCCAACCTACCCCGCAGTACAGTGCGCGCTTTCTTACACTTTCCTCTCACGAAGAGTGCATCAGTCATGAGGCACGCCTGGGTGTTCCTCCAATATTTCATTGAAAAAACAGAACTGAAGCCAACGGCCACGGCTTGAGCTATTTATACCATCAGTGACGTCGACAAGGTACGGAGTCCGTCAAGGGACAATCGACGCCACAACCTCGAGCACAGCGCCCTCTGCCGAAAAGAAATTTCCGAAGCAGCGAAGCTGGCGATAACGAATTATCATAAGATGAGGAATACGTGGGAGGAACATCCAGTCGAAAGAACGTTACAGTTGGTAAGTAACTTGTTCTTCTGTATGCGTCCCTCCGTTGCCACTGCTACTTCGAGTCATCAGTCAACTCAGACGGTACGGGTGCAGGATTACCCTCGTCGCCCCAGCATGGCCGAGGCAGATCTGGTACCCGGACCTTCTCAGCATGTCGGCATCCCGCCACTCAAGCTGCCAGTGGTCGCAGACCTCCTCACCAGGGCAGGAGGCGAAATTCTGCACCACGACCCTGCATCGCTAAACCTCAAGGCCTGACTCCTGCAGCATTATAGTTTGGTGGTTACGAGCTTCCAGAGGACTGCACGGAGGTTCTCACCAAGGCCAGGGCATCGTCGACTTTGAAATGCTACGGACACAAATGGAAGCGTTTTGCGATCTGGTGCCAATCGTAGAAGATTGACCCTCTAAGGGTCACAGCCCCTCAAGTACTTCCAAATGTACTGTTGGCTAAATCGGGGCTGGCTCACGCCTCCATCAAGGTACATTTGGCAGCGATCTCCCGCTATACCAGGTCTCCGGGACGGTCTTCACTGTGGTTGCACGGTCTTGTCAAGGAATTCATCAAGGGACTGTTCCGCTCGTTCCCGCTGGTGAAGGCTCCGGCCCCGGCATGGGAACTCATTGTGGTGCTGACTAGGCTCATGGGGGCTCCATTCGAACCTATGCATTCAGCTCCACTTAAGTTTCTGTCGTGGAAGACAGCTTTCCTTGTGGCCATTACCTCTGCTAGACCAGTACGTGAGATTCAAGCCCTGCACTGCAAGCAACCTTACTTGACTTGCCACGAGATGAGGGTAGTGCTGCGGACGTACCCCTCCTTCATGCCAAAGGTTCCGTCAGAATTTCATCTCAGCAAGACCTTGGTGTTGCTGGCTGAAAAGACTTTGCACTCGCTGGATGTGGCTCGAGCACTGAAGTTTTATGTGGCCCGCACGAAGAGTTTCCGGAAAACTTCTCAGCTTTTTGTGAACATTGGTCCTGTGAACCAATGGAAGGCCCTGTCGAAGGCTTCCATTTTTAGGTGGCTCTCCGGCTGTATCACTCATTGTCACCGGTTGGCGGACCGACTGCTGCCTGGCCGTCTGAGAGTCCATTCTACCAGAGCGATCGATTTTACGACGGCATTCCTGACTGATGTGCCCCTGCTGGACATTTGCAGGGCTGCTACATCGAGGTCGACGCACACCTTCATGAAATTCTACTGCGTTGACAGGGATTCCAGGGAGGAGTCCAGAGTCGGCCAAGCAGTGCTGCGCAACATGTTGGCCTGAAGGTGAGCCTGGTGAGGAGGTAAGAATAATTGCTTCTGTGAGCCTTGCCACCTCCCGTGGTTGTGCATGTATGTACTACTATGTATTCTTTATTCATGAGCATGTGAATCCATGCCAGGCCCATGCTGGAGAACAACAGTTACAGGTAAGTGACTTGTTCCTTACATTTCAATTGGGAACACTGCTTACCATGAGCACATAGTAAGCAGTGTTTCCTTTTGAAATAAAATGTGCGAGCATGTTGCAGGGGGTTTCATTTAATTTTTTAGCACTGCATGGTAAGTGATGCTTACAAGCAAAAGTAAACACTGCCTGGCAGGCCAGCATGCCAGGCACTGTTTACTCACTTTGCACTGTGTAGTGCAAATGGGAGGGGCATTGCCCTTTATATTTGAATCCCGCAGTGCAAATGATGAAAATGTGGCAGCAGGGATTACAGTGTAGACGTAATGACTCCCTGCGTCAAATTACTAATTTGATCAACATGAGCCCCTAGACTTCTGAAAAGCACTGTAGCTGGACTTGTGACTCTAAGGGCACTATGCCCCATCTTTTCTATCTGGGGGAGCACCTTTTAAGTGCAGTGCCTTACTTGTAAAAGGCTGTGTATGGTGTGTGTGACTCCTCTCTTCCTTACATATTAGTTCCCTAATTTGGTTCTTACTGTGTCCTTTAGTCACTTGCTTTGCTATACTACAGTGAATAGTGTTATATTAACTGTGTTCAAAAGTAAAGTGTTAGTGCTCTGTAACCAGATCTCCCTAAAAGTGAATCTGTATATAATAGTAGTGTATGGTGTGATATGTACTAGTGTTTTTTAATTTGTGAGAGCTTGTCTAAGGCCTAACAGGTAACCGTATGTTTTACACATTCTGCCTAAATTGTATTATTAAGGGTGTTGTGTGTGCTTAACTGGACCCTTCACCACTCTCACACTTCCCTAAGTCTACACATTGCTGATCAGTCACAGTATCCAGATAGAGCTTGGCCAGACATTAGTTTCTTTCCCTGTTTACCAGAACAAAGCGGCCTCTAATAATATGTCCACAGCGGATGATTCCGTAAATCAATTTTAGCAAAGATCATGGTCAACAACAACAAAAAACATACAATAGCAAGATGATATTTCCAACTCCACCACTGTGTGACAGGATTATGCAAAGCGTGTGAATCTTTAACAGATACAAATCGGCAGGATTATTGTTGTAGGTAAATAGAATGTCATTACACCCTTCCCATACTGGAATGTTTCATACTATTTTTTACCTTGCTTGTTCATTTGCGTCTTAGAACTAAGTTATATGTACATTTGTGACAAATTGTGATGATGCCAATTACAGCACAGTCCTTGCTTACATGAGATCTTTTAATCATCTTTTGCAGGACTGTTCAAAAATGTGTTGTGCCTGGATAAGGAAGTGATCAGGAAGTACCTGCCAAAGGCCTTGCCGGAAAGCTGGATCAGTGGTCCGGAGCAGGTGACCTGGCACTTAGGAGATTCACATCACCCTCCTAGAGAATGGCTGCATGTGATTTGGAACTTTCTTCAGCAGGACGTTGATGTCTTATCTCAATTTGAAGGATACCCTTTGGTGCCCTTGATCCCTATGCAGAATAGTGCTCAGCAGCTTAAACTGACACGGCTACCGCAGAAGTCGTCACTGCTCTTTCAGACCAAAGATGGTCACAGTCTGGCAGAAAACAGTGTACGAATGATGGAGACAGTTGGCTGCACCGTGATACAAAAATGGGACTCAACAGTGTTTCACAAGACTCTTTCTAACTATATTTTGACTCCCACATCGAACAATATCTTGAAAGCCTTTTCAAATCTGGGTGTGGACATTGTTCTTAGAAAACTATCAGTGATGTCTACAGAGCAAAAGAAGATGCTCAGTGATTTGCTCTCCCAGGCCACCTGTTTCAGCACTGAAGAATGCAAGATTTTATCTCTGTTGCCCATCTTTTGCAAAACTAAATCCCTTCAGTCTTCAGGGTCCGAGTTAGTTGCAGTTGGTAATGCCCGAGCTGTGGAATTTGTCACTGTTCCACAAATTCCACAAGATCTGGTGCTACCAGTGATGCTGCTCGTCTGCAGAGACGAACAGGATCGAAGGCTACTGCTGCATATGAATGTGCCGTTCCTGAGCGCACCAGATGTGGCTCTGCTTTCTACTTTGGCCATTAAAAATGGCCAGTATGCCCTCCATCAACATAACGCAGAAGAAATCATGTTGTGGGTTTTGAGAAATGGTGATGTGCTGTTCAGTCAGAATAAAGAGCTCAGAAAGATTTGTAAAAGTCTACACTTCATACCTTGTAATGGAGAGCTTGTCAGGCCCTGTTCTCTTTTCGATCCTCAAATAACAACATTTCAGGAGTTATTTGAGTGCTGGAGATTCCCTCCCAGGAATTTTCAAGAACCGCTCATTTTGAAGTCTCTGAGATCACTTGGGCTGATGGATTCCATTAGGGATATCACCAAAGAAGATGTTTTACACATTGCAGAAGATGTGAGCAAAAACCACAACATTAGAGAGCTTCACATTATAGAGAAAAAAGCAAAGGCCCTAATCAGAGTTTGCAATGATACCCAGGTGTTATCCAGCTTTGATGACAGGACTATGCACACACTACGCAGCCTTGCATGGGTGCCGTTTACTGCTCAAAATTCCAATGCATCATTTTATAAACCGATAGAGCTGAGAAGTAAGAAGCACTCACTTCTTGTGGAGCACTCAATGCCCCTTACTGATGAATTCAATGAACAGGCCAGCAAGTATCTTAAACTCAATGATTCACCACCAGCTGAAAAGGTTGTGGAAAACCTAACAGCTCTCAGCTATCGATACAAGACTGAAGACAGTGGCACATTGGTCATGAAACTGCACAGCATTTACAAACATGTACAAGATAATCAGGGTCCGTTCTGGAATGTTTTGAGCAGTATGAAGATTTGGAATGGTGGTGGTTTTTCAGACCCATTTAGTATAGTTCTGACCTATCCTGAAGGCCTTGACCTGAGCTGCCAGATCAAGAAGGCCCCCCAGGATTTCCTGATATATAAAAGGCTGTTCCTTGACTGTGGGATTTGTGAGACTGTTCCAGATGAACAGGTCATCGGAATGCTTCAGAAAATGATGAGGGATATTGAGGTTAGGCATTCTGGCTGTGGTACTGATGTTGAGCTGAAGCTATCTATATCCATTTTGGACTGGATGAAGAGAAAGGGCCATCACAGTTCAGATGACCTTCCTATCCCAGTACAGACCAGCAAAGGAATGTTTGCCTTGAAGCCGTTGTCCACTACCTTGTTCTGTGACTTGCCGAAGGAACGTCTTAATGACCTTGGTGATGTTCTCGACTATAACATAATTCACGAAGATATTCCATTTGCTACAGCCTCATTTCTAAAACTGCCACTACTCAGCACCAAAATACTGAAACCTGAATATTTTGAACCCTGGGGACCATCGGAACCCATCACGCTCCGAATAAAGAATATTCTGAGGGAGTATAGTGAAGAAATTGACCTCTTCAAGGAGATGATACAAAACGCTGACGATGCAGGTGCCACTGTCTGCAACTTCTTAGTGGACATGAGACAAAACCTTGGGTTTCGGAACAGCCTCATAGACCCAGCTATGACCTCCTGCCAAGGACCAGCATTGTGGTCCTACAATGACAGTAAGTTTAGTGAAGAAGACTTTCGCAATATCACACGGGTCGGCGCTGCTACCAAAGAACTCCAAGTGGAAAAGATTGGTAAATTTGGTCTTGGATTCAATACGGTGTACCGTATCACTGATGTGCCATCTATCCTCAGTGGTAGCAGTGTTCTTATTTTTGACCCTAATGCAACTCACCTCAAGAAGCACATTCAGAGTGAGGCGAACCCTGGCATCAAGCTCAACCTCCAGAAGCACCCTCATGTACTTCAATTATTTTCAGACCAGTTCCAGCCATATCAGAAGGTTTTTGGCTGTGATCTGATGGATTCTGTTAACTACAATGGAACCCTTATTCGTTTGCCTTTCAGGACAGAGGAAGATGCCAAAATCTCAAAGATCTGCAATGAAAGCTTCAATGAAATACAGATTAAGCTCTTTATAAGCAACTTTACAGAGTCATCACAAAACCTTATCATCTTCTTGAGGGGAGTGCAGAAAGTAACATTGGGAATTCTTTCTCCTGACTCATCCTTACCTGATCAACATAAATTGCATCTGGAGGTATCCAGGGAACAAATTCAGAAGATAAACATTGCAGATGACTTCCTTTTGCAAAGCAAACAGAAAACTGTCACAGCCGCTCTAGATGAAAACAAGGTCACTTGTGCCAATGGAACCACGATCATCAAAGTCACATTGCTACAAAGGTCATCACCAACCTATGAAAAGCATTTTTTACTGCACTCCAGCTTTGGCATTGGAGAATCATTTCAAACATATCAAGCGAATAAGAAAAAGACCACCAGATTTGACCTTCCAGTGGCTGGAGTTGCCCTTCCACTATTAAAAAACAAGGACACTGGCAAATGGAGGCCTGATCTGGAAGACTTCGAAGGACGGGTCTTCTGTTTCTTGCCCCTACCTATTTCCTCGGGCCTTCCGTTTCATCTGAATGGATCTTTCTCCATCATGTCCAACAGGAAAAGCTTATGGGACACGACTGAGAAAGGAGAGTGGAACAGGAAGTTGCTTTGTGATGCTGTTTTGGTCACTTGGGCAAGAGCCCTGGCCCAACTCCAACAAATGGCCCGAGATGGCGATCTAATAGAGTACAGCTACCACACATTTTGGCCTGATATCGGAAGAACGAAATCTGGTTTTGTGGAGGCTCTTAAGGCTTTCTACAGAGCAGTATCCCATGGACTTGCAGATAGCCTCCCTGCAGTCTTCAGCAATGGAAAAGCATGGTGCACAATTAATCATGCATGCTTCTTGAGCTCAGACATTGTGGCCAACAAACAAGTTGGGGAGACAGCCACCAAAGTATTCTCCGCAATGCTCCCACATCCATTTGTGGCTGTCACATTGCCAGAGTGGGTAAAGGCTGGTTTTCACGCAAGTGATTGTGGCGATGCCTTGCTTCCGAATACCTATTGCTGGGAAAGATTTTACAGGGATATTGTATTTAGCAACTTGAAATCTTTGGCTGCCAGAGAAAGAGATGTCCTCATAACATATGCCATTGATATGAAGAACAAAGAAGTGGACAAACTGCTAAAGTCTTCTGCTTGCATTCCATCAACCCCATCTGGAGTCTTACAGTTCATTGGCAAACTAGTGCACCCACATGGCAGAGTTGCAACACTTTTTGAGATGAAAGACGGACGCTTTCCACAGGGAACACCAGACACGTATCGGAACCCCGAGCGGTTGTCCCGCCTAGAACATCTTGGGATGTTGAAAGACAGTATCCCCATGATGCAATTGATAGAACAAGCCCAAAATATCTCCACTCTCTGGGAAACGGATAGACAAAAAGCATGCAAACGGATCCGCTGTGTTCTGGAACTTCTTAGTGACCTTGTAGGACACACCCACAGGAAAAGTGACCAAATGATGTTTAGCAGCATTGCTTTTCTCCCTGCCAGTCTTCCTAATCACAGCAATGTGCAGAAACTTTCTGAAATTGCAATTAAGAAGCCAACAGAGATTTTCCACTACAAGCAACTTAGTTTGGTAAGCTTAAGTCAACCAGTCCTAAGTAAAGAGCATGTTGGCAGAGACTTTAAATTCTCTTCTGATATTTTAGACTTTCTGGGATTAAACCGAATTCCATCTGTTCAAGCAGTTATGTTGCAGATTGAGGAAGCTACCAGGAAAACCAATATACTGAGCCAGCAAGTTCTTACCCAGACTATCAGAAAGTGCTATACTTTTTTGAATAAAGTGATACAAAATACTCCGAAGAAAAGGAGTGAAATTAAAACCAGAGCACTCACCTTTCCATTCATTCTCATAGGTCAAGAGTGCGTACTGTTGAGTGCTGTTGCACGTAGTGTGTCGTTTGAGGCAGCCCCTTATCTCTATCAGCTGCCCAAAGAATATCAGGAATTTGACAAGTTGTGGGAGTGTGTGGGTCTCCAGGAGAATTTTGCTTTTGAGGACTACATGGCTGCCCTTCAAAGCATTGCTAGGAAACATCACGGAAAAGGGTTACCGAAAAATGACTTTGATTTAGCACTGAAATTGATCACTGGGGTATTTGAAAAAACAGATGACATTGGTGTTAGTGACTATCAAGCTCAGGGCATTCTCCTCCCGGATCAAGATTGCATCTTGCATGCTGCAGACAAGCTCCACTTCAATGACACACAATGGTTACCTTGTGGTAAAGACATGCTCTTCTGCCATGAGATGATCCCGAGATCTGTGGCTTTGAAGTTTAAGGTGCCAACCAGAATTCACAAAACACTACAGAATCTTAAAATCTCTAAGTTATCCCACTGGGTATCAAACTTTGGTTCCAAAGAAGATCTAACAAGGCGTATCAAAAACATTATTAATGAGTACTCCTCCAAGAAAGATATCTTGAAAGAGCTTATTCAGAATGCCGATGACTCGGGTGCCACAGATCTCCATTTTGTGTGGGACAGTCGGACGCACCCTTCGCTACGCATCTTTGGGGACGAGTGGAAGCCCCTGCAAGGACCAGCTCTCTGTATCTACAACAACAAACTCTTTACAGATGATGACATTGATGGCATTCAACAACTGGGCAAAGGTGGTAAAGGAGACAAACTGGACAAGACAGGGAAGTATGGACTCGGATTTAATGCTGTTTACCACCTGACAGACTGCCCATCTTTTGTTACTGGTGATAGCATGTTGTGCGTTTTCGACCCCAACCTTCTATTCTTGAAAACCTCTGATCATAACTCTCCAGGGGCAATGATGACAGTGAACCCTGAGTTCAAAAATATATTTCAGGATGTGTATGACACTTTCCTTCATGACATGTTTGATCTCGAGCATGGCACACTCTTTCGCCTCCCACTGAGGACAGCTGAGACTGTAGCTCAATCTCAAATTTCCAAAAAGACAGTTTCCAGCAAAGACATTAAAGAACTTTGTGAGGAACTGGAGAGGGATGCAAGCAGCTTAGTATTGTTTTTGAATAATATTAAAACTGTCACATTTTCACAGATCTCTGAGGAAGATGGGCAGTTGGAAAAAATAATTTCAATTGAGACAAAGATTAGCAATATATGTGCCACTAACCAGGTGGCCTTCCAAAAAAAGCTCCATGACTTTGCAGAGGGGGAATTGCCCATAGATGTGGCCACACCATACCAGGTGTTTTACACTGTAGAGGTTAAGTGCAGCAGCTCTGCATCACCTACCAAATGGATATTAGCCAAGCAGATCGGAGTTGGGGGAGAAGAAAAACTTGCTGATGTATGTAGAGTCTATGAGAATTTGAATTACCCCCGTCTGCCACATGGTGCTGTGGCAGCATGTATGAATGACGTGATTCCAGGTAGAGCCTTTTGCACTCTACCGCTCCCCACGGAGACAGGCCTACCTGTTCACATCAACGGAAGCTTCATTGTAGACTCTGCGCGCAGGGACATTTGCAAAGAGGATGGTGGGAGCATAAAGACCGAATGGAACTCTCTGCTGCTAACACATGTTCTTGCCCCACTGTACTGTGATCTCCTTGAACACTTGCACAAAACTATGATCCAAAACACAACTGGATCACTTAAATTTGAAAACATTCGTGCATCTAAATATTTTCTTGAGCCTAAATTGTTTAATTTTTTCCCCCATATATCTGAGAAAATTCCCCACCTGTGGCAGAAGATGGTTCGCCAAGTCTACTGTACGATTTTTGAAAAACAAAGTCCTCTTATTCCAGTGTATAGGAAGGAAACTGTCAAAATTCACACTTTTACAAAAGATATTGTGACAGTGCAATGGTCAGCTGTCTGTAAAAAGACAGTAACTGAAGAGCCCTTTTTCCTACTAGGTGAGCTTAATGTAGAAGTTGAACGAGCTCTTCAAAACATAAGTATGAGATTGGTTCTTCCAATTGACAGCCTTCAAAAAATCTTTGAGGAGTTTAAAAAAGGAGGGTTGGAGGTTTCAGTTCTGTGCCCGGAAACAGTCTGTATATTCTTAAAGGCACAAAGGCTGCATGAAGAAGGACGTTACCTGCCCCTCCTAGTTTCTGACACTGTCCTTCAAAATGAAGCCTGCTGTCATTGCCTTTTGAATCTTTGCTTTAATGTTGATAGAAAAAAGAGTGACAATTGCCTGGATGGGCTACCTCTTCTAGTGACGCTTGATGGAAAACTTAGAATGTTTTGTAAGACTGAGCCAAAGTATCATACCAAGTTTGCTTCCTTATTTCTAGGCCATGAGCACATGTTCACCAGCCAGAAAGTTGTTGGTGATGTGCATGTCCAACAGCTTGAGGAAGCTGGCTTTCTGAAAGAGTTCACCCTTCAAGAATCGGCAAAGTACATTAAAGACTCCCTCGGGAAAAGTTTCCAGGTGCCGTCGACGGAAGCCATTGTTCACCATGAGCTGGCTAATAGTAGAAAAGATTGGCTGGCAAGTGTTTGGAATTTCTTTGAAACCAAAATTAATGAAGGCAGTGAAAAAGATAAAAGCCCACCTCTGTTTCAAGAACTTGTTGATATTTTTTTTGACTGGACAATTGTGCCAGTAACTTTTGAAAACCACAACGCCACGTTTGTAATGTCGCTAGGATACCTCAATGCCATTGTCCATGAATGCTTGGATGAAGTGGCCAAATGCCTTTGCAAGTTAGGTTTTGCAAAGATAAATACATCACTTTTGCCATTTGACCTATACTACAACCACATTAAACCTTGCTTAGTGCAGACAAATGATTGCTCCTCAGTGCTTGAGGTGTTAAGGGCCAGAGCCAGCCTCCTCCACTGGGATAAGTTAAAGGACTGGGAGATTGATACTGTTCTGAGGTTTCTGGTAAATGGGTTACCTAACATCCAGAACAAGAGAGATTTTGTGAACAAACTTGAATATTTGCCCTTATTTCAGACAATGGGCGGAAGGCGACAGTGCCTAAGTATCTATCAGAAGAAATACATCCTAGACACAAAACTGTCAAAGGAACTGGAATTCTTTCAAGAACTTTATCAAATAGATACATATACTATTTTCCTCTGTGATCACTACATATACAAAAAAGTGGCCGAAGATCTAAACATTCAAATTATCGATGATATACAATTTCTTATACATTTTGTGCTTCCTCTGCTTCCAAGCATGAGTGAAAGGCAGCATCTCAAAGTTCTAAAATTGCTATGTGACATAAGGTATCACTATCTCACTGAATTTGAGGCTAACAAATGCATAGTTTTCTCTTCTCTCAGTTCAGTCCAGTTCATTAGAGATGTACAGGGAACACTTCAGCAAGCATCTTACTTTTATGACCATGACAATTCAATTTTTCAAACTTTCAATTTACATGCAAGGTTCATCCCAAAAAACTTCTTCAAACTGTTGGGATTTGACAATCTCTATCTGCAAGAAATGCTTTATGGTCTTGGTATGAAGCATGAAGTATCCAATGAGGACATCATTGCATTTGCATCCGAAATCGAACAGGATGCAAAAAGCGGAATTTCTGTGAAATCACTGAAACCCAAAATAAAAGCATTATTTTCCCATATGCTCCACTTGGAGGTGGGCAAACTCCCAGAGGGCTTTGTTGAGAGAGTCTGCACTATCAGATTCCTCATCCCTGTTAACATTGAAAGTGACTTGCAAAACATCTATCCTTCATACACGAAGAACACAAGTCTGATTGCTCTCAAGGGCTCCATAGTGAAGTCAAGTGACAGCGACACAATGGTGTGGACTTCGATGGCAGTGTTGTGGACAAAGTTTGAAAGATCAAAGAAATCTTTGGAGCTTCTTAAGAAATGTGGTCTCCTCTTTAGCCCACCAGTAGCCTCAGTTCTGGAAAACCTCAAGAATGTATGCCACGTACCCTGCAAATGCAAGAAACTCTTGCAAATTCGCAGTAGAGTTCTGCAAGAAATGTATTTTTTCCTACAAGAACATCTTCCCTTTGACAGTACACCTCTGATGAGTTCGCCTGTGATTTTAGTGGAGGAGGGTGATCTTGCAGAACCTAGTCAGGTCGTGCTTTCACTGCATGAAGACATTGTGTTTAGGCCCTACCTTTTCAGGTTGCCCCCTCGATTGATCCGCTACAGTTTGCTGTTCCAACATATTGGGGTAGAAGAAGAGCCATCTATATTCCACTATGCCAGGGTTCTTGCCACAATCCATGAGGAAACCAAAGAAAAGGAGCTTCCGCATGGCAACCAAAGGAAGACTTTACTTAAAGCCACTGAGAAACTGCTCTTGCTCCTGAATGAAATTAAACCTGGCACTGATCTTCAAAGACTAAAGCCACTTTACCTTCCTGCTTCTGATGGGAGGCTGTACGATTCAACTACTTTGCTTTTTAACAATTGCAATTCCAATAGGAGTATCAGTTGCTTAGAGCCTGCTTTTAAGTTTCTAGTGCACCTGGAGGATTGTAGCCTTTTTAAGGATCAATATGCACTTGGGAAACTTCTCAAACAGCTACCTGAGGAAATACAGCCCCAGATGCTCTCAGAAGTTACGGCCGAAAGTCTTGAGTCAAAAGTTACATGCAAGCTTGGTGGCATCTGTGAATTGAAAGGGCAGTTACAAGGCCTCCTGTTGTCCCGTAGCTTCCATGATGCCCTTGTCAGCCTACTACGATCACAAAACAGTGGCGAGTTATCCACAAAGGAGGCCGCTAAGCAATGCAGAGCTGTCTTTAGCAAACTGGAAATCATTTGTTGTGAAAAGATACAGACAGTTCTAGTTCTGTTAAAAGATTCTAATGCCCTTCCGGGAACGTCATTGTGCAAAGACGTGTTTATCAAGAAAGGAGAAAATGGGCAGTGCCACGTTTATCTTATGCACAAGGAAGCAATGGAGCTGCGTCAATCTGTGAAGATAATAGCTTCCCTGGCAAAAGAGATTAACGTGATAATGATGAATGTGCTCAGCTCTGAATCTTCTAGAATCCTCCTGGAGATTCTCACATGTAAGTGTCCCGAAGAGATAAGCGAGGTTTTGAAAGAGCATGGTATTTTGTCTGGAAACTCTGCAAGCCGAGCTGCTTTTTCTATGCCACATCCAGGTGAGGTGATCCCTGGTGAATGGCATGATTCCCTGGATATGAGCATTCTCAACAGTTTTAAAGTGGGGGACTACGTTGGCTACATGGACTCATCGGGCGAAGATATGTATCTCTACGCTATCATCCTGGAGCAGCTAGAGTCGAAGGTTAGTGGCAACATGGAGGTACAGATGTTTCGGATTGATCTTGGGCCTGAACGCATCATTGACGTCAGTGCTTTGGATTTGTATCAGTTTAAGAGATGTTACATCAGCAAAAACAACTGCAGAGAGTTGGTGGTGGTGGAGGACCCAGAAGAACAGAAGGAAAAACAGGATAAGTGGTTTGAAAAATCCCTTGGAGACATTAAGAATAGCATTGATGAGCAACTCAAGAACATATGGAAATTGTCAAAAGAAGAGAGAACAAAATCTATTCGAAGGCTTTACCTTCGATATCATCCAGACAAAAACATAGGGCAGGAAAAGCTTGCAAATGAAATTTGCATATACCTCCAGCAGAAGATCAGAGACCTAGAGGAAGGCAGAAATTCCTGCAGTCAAGGTAACTCAAAGAGACAATCCAATTTCTCTGGAGGCTTTTCCAACTTCTGGAGTCGATGGGATGGGGAAGCATCTCGACACCGCAGAAACCGCGAACATTTCACCAGAAAATCTAAGAGTGAATATGATTTCTGGGGGTACCACAACAGGCAGCAGCGAAAGCCAAGACCGGACGAAGCCTGTAGATGGTTCCAGCAAGCCAAGTGTGATCTTAGAGCTGCTTCCAACGACGTTGGGCGTGACAGCTGTGAATGGGTGCTCTACAAGGTCCACCAAGCCACAGAAAAAGCTTTGGTTGCAGCTCTGTGTAAAAATCATGGCAGATTTGACACAGATTTTCCCATATCAGACTTGGCTGCTAAAGTCTCCACCTTTAGTAGTGACCTTGAGGAATTACCAGAAAAGGTAAGTGAACTGGAAAGACAAGGTGTGGACAATAAGGGGACACAGTACCCACATTATCATCCAGTTCCTGGCATACCTAATAACAGCTTCCCATTAATCCAGGAAGACACAGTCATTCAAGTGGCCAAGGACATTCTTGACAAAATTAGTGCATTCATCCAGCAAAGGTGACTTCATTTGGAGCATCTTGTATTGTTGGAGATGGGCATTTAATATAATGTACCATGAATCTGAAGTATAGTGCAATTTTGTTTCCTCCTTCAAGTCCAGAGATTGGCTGATGGTACTTCAATTGCATTTGGGTCAATTCACAGCTCTTTATAACCTTTTAATTACATTCCAGAGTTTTCGTTGGAATAGCTGTTTTCATCCAGCTTCTTTAATTGCTAAAACTGTCACCACTATTGTATTATTGATGCCTACAGCCTTCTTAGGGGAATTGTCTCGCCATAACTGATATGAAACAATGTATTCTGTGAGAAGACACGCAGAAGTTTTCTCCTTCTTTTTAATGTAGCTCTATTTGAAAAAAAAAACGATGCTGCCAGTTGATAGCCCCAGATAGTGACATTACTTAAACCCTGAATTGGTTTGATAAGTACTTGGTACTCAGCACCGTAGTTTTCAGAATCATGTCCAATTACTTAATGGAACTTATCTGTATGAATGTTCGGAGTTGAGCTCTAGAATGAAATCTTAGTAAATTGGGCACATGATTTCCAACTGTACAGCAAGCGTCCCATTAATGCCCCACTTTGTGCAGGTGAAGGTGCCATTTAATGCAGCTTTGCTTTAAAACTGTTCCGTAAAAAGGAATCTAGTGACCCGGCAACCTTGCAACTGCTTGGAATTCCCCTGGAACTTTCAAAATGTCAGTTGCAACATGGGCAGCGATTCCAATCTATATCCTCTAATCACACCTCTAGTTTAGTTCTCTCTCCCTCCCTCAACATTCCTCTAGGTGGTCAACAGTGATGCTGTCAGAGTTCAGGTGAAAGAAAGTTAGCATAAAGAGTATGATCTATGTATAAGCACATGAAGATGCTGAACACTGAGAGTGTTCGTAAAATTAGAGATTACAATCCTTCATTCAGATAGTCCATGATGTGGAGCATCCGCAGAGCAATTATCAAAAGGAAAATGAGTCCGCGTAGCGATAGTGGGACAGAGTCTTCAACATTTGCACTGAAACAAATGTGGAGATGCCTGTGAGCAACTCTCCTTTTCACCAGCTACCTTATATCTGGTGCACAAAACCTAGAACCAGAGCAAATCTGGAGATGGCCAGAGCAACTTTGAGCTGCTTACCTACAAATGTGATTCACAAAGATTTGTTGATGGACATCTCGGAGATCCTCACAGCAACACTAATTTTAGGCTTTGTAAAGCAAGTATATGTTCAGTTCAGCTTTATTTCGATAATCCAGTACCATAAAAGCACAATGCAACACAATTCAATTAACAATTATTCATAATTCATTATAGCATCACTCATCATCATAATTACATGCTACACAATTACTTAATTCATAATCCACAATTTTAAACATGTTCTAAATGACTAAAATCAATAGGATTATAATCATGTAAACATCAGCCAATTTTGCTAATACATAAGTCGATGTTGATTCACTGTCGCTAGAGATTATACATGATTCCATAAATTGCAAAAAACAATGGAATCTTCAATTACACGTCCATCAGAAATGCAAAGCAATTAATGTAATTTTAACAGTAGCTTGGCCTGCTTTCTTTTCCAGGCCCGGCTGGATAATTAGCAGAGGAATGGACCTCTTATCAAAGTCCTGTTCCAAATAGTACTTTGAATGTCTCATTCCTTTGAATCCCAGAAGCCATTCCCTAAATAGTAAACAATACAAAACAATATGTGGAAACGCTTACTAACCGGTAGTGATTACCCTGGGTAACCCTACACACTGAGCAATTTGCTGGGTGGCACAGTAAAACAATAACTTGTTTGTACCCTCTTCATTGCCATCAATTCACTTTTAGAAAACCATTTGCATTTGTCAGCTGAGCCAGATTAGTGTACAGCAACCCCACTGAAATTGTCAGTTTTGTTATGCATCATTAGTGAGAGTCCACCCAGCCTTTGCATTACATGTCTGCCATTCCAGGAGCTACCTCTCCAAAGAAAACTGCTCACTGTTTTCACCTGACAGGAGCCAATTTATCAGGTTCTGAAACAATTAAAAACATGTGTTCCGGTAAACTCCACACTCACCTTCAGAAAGGTGTTCCCACCAAGAGGTTTCCCAATGGCATTTAAAAAAAATACATTCTATACATGCAATTAAGGACTTAATAACAGGAGAGCTGTTCAATTCTCACTATGTTAAGCCACCTTGTGGCATTAGGGCAAGACATGGGTCGTTTCTTGAGTTGGTTGTTTTTTATACCAAATCTTAAAGTTTTTCCACAGTAAGAAAGTAGTCCTAAGTATGTGAAGCATTCAGAATTGTATTCGATTTTTTCATCTTGCTTTCCGTGAAAGTAATCCCCAGCAGTGGTCTGGTGTAATGCTAAGGAGCAGTCCCAAGCGACATTTACTGTAATGAGTTACTCACACGAACGCCGGACCTGGAGAGCAGAAGAAGAGCTGTGGTTCAGCATATGGTCAGCGGTTGCGCCTTCCTTAAAATGTTAAATATGTTACATATTCTAAAAAAAAAATATTTATTAATTAAATGTAAATATGTTTGATAGCAGTCGTTGAATTTGTAAAGAAAGTCTCAGTTCTTATGTGTGGGAGGAATGGGATAATGTTGTGATGTTTGCCAATGCTGCCATTATCAACACCAGATACATTAATTGCACTTTGAAATAATGGTCAGTCTGTTAACTATTTACACATTTAGCTGAAACGAGAGATGTTGTTTTCTACAGGGCTGAATTTGTTAAAATTAAGCATTAGTCTTCATTATCAACTCAAAAAGAAATACATTGTTTGAAATAAGGCTGTTCCTTTAATCTATTTCTTTGTTGATTAACATATATTTTCTTTGCAAATTCCCTTTTGTTATATGGTTTTAGGGTTTTGAAATGTTATAAATGACTGATGTTACTAGTAAGCAGTCACTTTTGTGTCAGCTTGGGGGACACTTTTGTCTTGTTCCTGGGCATCAAAGCTGAAGACGATTTGCAGGGGGTCGGAGTTGTGATACGGTGTGGCATAGCATTGGAGTTCATGGAAGCGATTGGCATCTGCATTGATGCCTTGAAAAAGGTCTCTTGTTTTTGAGGTTTCTTGACTCTTTATGTCTGCCCTACTGTGGTGAATTCACAATTACTAACTCTCCGTGGGTATTGTGGGTCAGCCCCTGGAGGTGGTGGAGATCCACAAAATGGCTCAGGCCCGTCCTTGAGGCAGTGGCAAGTAAGTGCCTGCCCAAAGCCCCCTTCGCTTTTAACTCCTTAAGATTGAGATATGTTATTTTGTATTCCAACTCACTTAAGGCACCATTCTGATGTAAGGAAGACCCATTGTGGAGCCAAGAGAGAAGAAAACCTGGTGGAAGAAGTAGGCAAAGTAAAAGGGAATACTCAAAGTCTAAAAAGCCCTTATAGTATTTAAGCACTACATTTTTCATGAAACACCAATTACTAAGAAATAAAACACAGGCTTGAATCCGAACAACCAAAATATAAAATGGGACCAGAGGGTGAGACCGGTGAAATATTTAACATCTAGAAGCCTTCCTCACTGTTGCTAGTCCCTGGGTTTGAGTAAGGTGACCCAGGATAATGAGCTGGAGGGCTGCAGAGACCAGATAGGCCCAGGTCCACAGCACACCACTAGGACCCTGCGCAGAGCCACCATTTTGGTTTCAACTGCTTCCAAGCTGGGTGCCAGCCCTTTTAATTGCTCTGCTAGCCTAGAAACAGAGGAAGAACTAGATTCCAAGTGTTCCTATGGTAGTATAGTAGACAGAGAGAGGAATGCGAGTGAACATGCTCGAACAGCCAGTCTGATGATAATGACTTGGAACATCTGAGAAAGGGCCAATCGGGAAAGGGAAATCCCTGCGGAGGGACTATAACAAGAGAGGGAAATCAGAAAAGTGTATGTATTTGGGAATGAATGTTAGGGCTTCCTGCTGCAGTGTGTCAGATGGAAAGGAGAAGGGAAGGCTCCAACCCCTTGATGCTTAGAAGAGGGGGTGGGGTGGGGTGCTTTGCTTAGTTGCTCCAGCCCAAGAAAGAGGCTAGTATAGCAGATGCCACAAGGCTCTTGCTACAAACAGAAGGCTTGAGAAGGGGAGAGCTGCCTGGTCTGCATGCCATTTCTGTGGGTCTCTGTAGGGCCAGAGACTAAGCCAAGTCTGGATACAGACCCCAGTGATACCCAGAGAGTGAGGAAAAAGGTAGTACTCCTTCTGTCCCTAGAAGGGTTTGGTGAGAATTCTGATACCCCAAGGTGTAGGAGAGATGCCTGATATGAATGCTGGAAGCAAGGCCTAGGAGAGAGGCTTGCATTGCATTATGGAGGCAAGGCCTAGCACAGAGGCCTGCTATGAATGCTGGATGTTCAGGCCTGTGAGAGAGGCCTGCTGCGAATAATAATTAAAACTAAGGTCTGGTAATAGACCTGGTGTGAAACCTGAAATTCAAGTTCCAGGAGGGCATGTGATAAATCTGGAGAGAACGAAGGAGCAAACCTGTTTTTGTATTAGAATAGGGATGGACGTTAAGAGTAGAATTATAGGGTTCCCTGAAAATTCCCCACGCTTCACTTTTGCAGAGATCCATTTTCACAGGTCCAGTTTTGGCGCTGTGGGCAGTTTACTTCTGTTTCCCTGCTCCCCTCCCTGACTTTCCTCTTGTGCGGGGGGACACCCATGGAGCCCTTGGGCGTTGGCCCCTCACCTCCCTTCTCTCACAACCCCCTTCTCTTATGCAGGGACACCCCGCAGCCCAGGATCTCCCGCTTTGCCCGGTGCAGTCTGTCTCAAGAGCCCGCCACTCTACTCCATGTCTCCTTTGTCGAAACCCCACCTGACCCCATCCCCCTTCCCACTAACTACTCCGGCAGGACCTCTGTCTTCCTGAACTCAAGATTGGGTATACATACATTCTGTTGGCCACATTGTTATAACACTTCTGTTGTAGCATACTATGCCCTAGGACGGAGAGGGACCTATAACGATTAGGTATTATTATTTTTTATTGCATTTGTTATACGCCCAAACCCTAGGGTATCACGGCATAGTTACAGACATCTTCATTACATACTTGAGGCACCTTTCAATCTTGCATTAGTAGATGAATAGGAGGAGGGAGGCAACCAGCTAGTGTTAGTTGGATCGCAACAGACTAGTATTGGTTAAATAGCCATGTTTTTAGTATCTTTTTGAAACACAGGAATGAGGCTTCATTTTTGATGTTTAATGGGAGTAAGTTCCAGAGTTTTGGTGCCATAACTGGAAAGCTGCTTCCCGCTGATCTCGTGCATTTGTACCGTTGGACAAAGAGGAGTGAATTTTTGTTCGATCCGAGTGTTCTGTTGGTCTTGTTAAGGGCGACCGAATTGTTGATGTATATAGGTGCCTTCTTCGCGAGACATTTATGGGTAACACAAAGTGATTTGAAGATGATTCTGGCTTTGATGGGTAGCCAATGGGTAGCCCTCCTGATTTTAGCGATGTGGTCCAATTTATTTAGCCCCAGGGCTGCTTGTAATGCTTTGTTTTGTATTAGTTGTAGTTTGGCCAAGTTGGTGTTAGTGTTTCCTAGCAAGAGTACATTAGAGTAATCTAACTTGGATACTATCAGGGCCCTGGCTAGATTAGTGCAGTTGTTAGGCATGAGGAATTGGCGACTTAATGCAATCAATTTCTTAGAGGGCACGGAATCACTACATCTCAAGATAGGCCTAAATGCCGAGTCTACTCTAAATCTCTTGCTCGTATATCGTACACCATCTTGCAATCTGCAGTTAGCTGAGGCTCTTAGTTCATATATTTTACCACAACTCAAACCTTCCTCTAGATTTATTCTTTTAGGCGATTTTAACTACTGGCTTAGCGTCGCTTCTGATTGCCTAGCGACCGACTTTAAACAATCCTTGGATAATCTGGGATTCTCTCAACTAATGCATTCCCCCACACATGCTTCGGGCCACACCCTAGAATGGTTATACACTCTTAACGTCAATTGTAATATTAGTGCAAGCTCGTGTCCCTGGTCTGACCATTTGTTTGTGCATTTTACGCTGGACATGCCTTTTCCTATGAAGTTGCCAACCATGCCACTTCAATTGGAGACACGGAATCTAAAAAAGATCATCTTGGCTAACATCGAGCCTTTGCTAAAGGATAGTTTAGCAAATTTTCACACTGAGATGTCTCCACAAGATATGGCTATAGTACTGATAGATAATCTGGCGTGTATCTCCGATAAACTAGCACCTCTTAAATTGAAAAAGATCAAGGTCAATGAGCATAAAAGTAAGGGCTGGTTCACGGATGACCTTGGAACCAAAGAATCTGAGGTCAGCAAAGCTTACTTCGCTTGGAAAAAGGAGCATCACTCAGAGCTATTGCCTGAGTATAAGAACACTGTACGTGGATATAAAAAGTCTATTCTGGAAGCAAAAAAAGACTTTCATAATGGTCGAATAAACAAAGCCAAATCTAACACAAGGGAAATCTTTAAGATATTGAAGGAACAGGAAACTACTCCTGTTCCACCTGATTCCCTAGTTAAAACTGATGCGGAATGATGTCAACAGATACAAAAAGGTTTACACAATAAACTCCATAAAATTAGGACAACTAAGCTTGAAAAAAGGGAGTTAACCATTGATGCTGGTAGGGCAGTAACTGAAGGTTTCATGTGTGACCCGTCAGTCCACCAGTTTAATTTTCATTCAATCACAGAAAGTGAGCCGTTAAAAATAATAGAGCACATGAAAACATCACAATGTAGAGGTGATGCTTGTTCCTCTATGATTATAAAAACATGTCCACCGCGGCTTATTAAAGCAGTTTGTAACTTTATAAATGCCTCTCTTAAGGCAAGTAGTGTTCCAAACGAATTAAAAGCAACTATGGTCACCCCCATCTTAAAAAAACCGGGACTGCCAATGGACAATCCTCTAAATTTCTGTCCCATCTCCAACACACCCTTCTTACTTAAGATTTTGGATAGAGTGGCTTACAGTCAACTTGCAGAGCACTTAGATCTTCATTCTATCCTCCATCCTAATCAGTCAGGTTTTAGGAAGAAATATGGGACGGAAATCTCTCTTTTGGAACTGAAATCTAAATTAATGAGGGAAATGGACAGAAGTGGTCTCTCCCTGATTATCTCTTTAGATCAATCAGCGGCTTTTGATTTAGTTGAGCACTCAATCCTTATTCCAAGGCTACAGGAGGTGGCCAATCTCTCAAAATCAGCAGCTTGGTGGATCGCCTCGTTCTTAGAGAACAGAACTAGTAGAGTCTGCTCAGCCACCGCTGAAGCCAGCCCACTTTCTGTCCTTTATGGAGTCCTTCAAGGGGCAAGCTTGTCCCCATGTCTGTATAACTTGTTCATGGCCCCATTCTTCTTTATGCTACTGGAAGAGGGGGTCGTGTTCTCCAATTATGCAGACAACACCCAATGTGTTATCAATTTAACGGGACACCACGAAAAGGATGAGGAGGAGGTTAACGGAGTTTTCGCCCTTATTGAAAAATGGATGCTGGATAATTTTCTAGCTCTTAATCGCAGTAAGACAGAGCTGCTGATAGTCGGCAGCTCCAAGGCGATTAGCAAGTTAAGTCAAGACTATAGCACGTTCAAACTGGGGGATGACACCATCACTCCCTTATCAAAAACTAAAATCCTAGGAGTTATAATGGACCCGACACTAAGCATGAAAGCTCATGTTTCATCAGTGGTGGCGGGGATAGTCTATTATATCAGATTATTGGCTCATTTGAGGCCCATGATCTTGCAGGAAAGTGCTGAGACAATAGCCAGGGCAATTATAGTTGCCAAATTGGACTATTGTTGCAGCCTCCTGCTTGGCATTAACCAAAGAGAGCTGCACAGACTGCAGGTAGCCCAGAATTGGGCGGTCAGAGTAGTTCTCAGACTTCCTAGGCTCAGTCACGTAACTGCGGCCAGACGCTCATTACACTGGCTCCCCATTGAAGCCAGGATTAACTTCAGAGTATTAGTTATAGTCTTTAAATGGCGGCTCCAAGTTATTTATTTATTTATTTATTTTTAAAAGATTTTTATTAATTTTCTTCAAGCCAAACAATACAACCAAACACGCAGTGCATTTTACAACAATACAATTGTTCATTACTCAATCTTGGTCACTGCTCCCCCATCCCACCCCCCTTCATGAGCCTGTTTGTTCTTCATACTCTGTATCTGCCGCACGTGGCGGGGTCTCGCTTCCCGTAGATTCTGTCCGATCTTGCATCGCTCCAAACAATTCCGCTATTAATGATTTCCATGCCATCAGGGTACCTGTCTCTTCCTCCCCCCCGCAGTGCTTGTCTCTTGCCATACCATTGTTTCTGCCTCTGCCCATTTCTGCAACTCTTTCCATCACACCTCCACCCGTGGCCTGTGACATGTCTTCCATCCCATGGCAATCCTTCGTTTTGCAAGCACATATGCTAAATCTTTCAGTTTACCAACATGCTTAAGTTTTGACGATCTGGGGAACCCTCCCAGCGAGCAGGCCCAAGCTGTATTTATGATGATCGTGACCCCCTTTTCCGCTAGTTTTTGTGCCACTTCACCCCAGAAATGCTCAATTACTGGGCATGACCAAAACATGTGTGTCATGTCAGCTCTTTCCTCGTCACATTTGGGACACGCTTGTCGTCCAGCGTTTTCAAACCTGGATATCCTCATAGGTGTCATATATGCTCTGTGCGTTATATATAATTGTATTTGTTTTAGTCTCGCATTCCTTGACACCTTCTTGTGGTATCCCAGGGCACGTTCCCACATCCCATACTCTATCGGGGTTCCTACTTCCGCTTCCCTATCTAGTCTCAATTGTGTCAAATCCTTCCTGACCTTAGACATCACCATCTCATACAGTCTAGAAATCTCATGCCCCCCATCCGATATATCATATATTGCCTCGATGATCGCATTTGGTTCTTCTTCCAATACTGTTTCAGGCCCTGTTTTCCGAATTCTCTGCACCATTCTGTGATATGTGATATACTGGCCCGTATGTAATCCCGTTTCCTCCCCAAGCACTTCAAAATCTAAAATGGTCCCCTCTTGCCAGATGTCTCCTAACGTTACCAGCCCCACCGATTCCCAGTGGGTCCTGATTATCGCCCTTAGCTGCATGTCTTACCCTGCCAATGCGACCAGCGGTACCTGCGCGGAGCATGGGAATGGGTTCTCCATCATCCGGCATGCCCGACGCCACATCTTCCACCCAAGCATCATCATCCTAGGGCGCTCTCTCATTTCCGACTTGGGCAGCCAGATCTCTCTTAAGTGAAATGGGGCGCAATCATGTCCAAACAGCCTAAATTCAGGGGTCGCTTCATCTGAGAGCCACTTAGCCACATATTGCAGCTGGCTCGCTTCATAATAAACCTCAAAATTGGGCAGTTTTATCCCCCCTTTTTCATAAAAGTTCTGCAGCTTCCATAGCGCCACTCTGTTTCGGGTACCATGCCACAAGAAATCCCTACACATACTGTTCAGTTTAGCAAAGAACTTCTTGGGTATCATGTATGGAATATTACTAAAATAATGCAGGAGCCTAGGCAGGACCACCATTTGCAGCATTGCACCCTGCCCCATCATTGCTAGGGGCAACTTCACCCAGAATTGCATACACTTCTCAATTTTCACAATTGCTACCTCAGTGTTGTGCCTATGCTCCTCCTCCACCGTGTGGTACACGTCTATCCCAAGGTACCGGAAAGCACTAACCGCCCATGGTATTTGTAACACCTGTAACCGTCTCTCAGGGGTTCCCTTATAGCTACCCAGCGGAAACATACTAGATTTTTGGGGATTCACCGCTATCCCGAACAGCCCTGCATACCTCCATCACCTCCAGGATGTACTGGAGATTTTCCTCTGGACACCTTAAGTATAGCAACAAATCATCTGCATATAAGGAGATCAGGTGTCGTTCCCCCCCACCTCAATACATATCGTATCATATTGTTGTCTGAGGTATATTGCTAGGGGCTCCAGGGCTAATATATAAAGCATCGGGGACCAAGGGCACCCCTGCCTAGTGCCTCTACTAAGTTGCAACCTCTCAGATATCACTGATCCCGTTCTAACTCTGGCCAGCGGTTCACTATATAGCATCTTCGCCCACCTCATGTAACCGGGCCCCATACCATACCCCTCCAGGGCCGCCAGCAGCCATGGCCACTTGACCAAGTCGAAAGCTTTGACCGCATCTAAGGACACAATCGCCATTTCACCTTCAGTCTTACTACCCCATTCGACAACCTGTCGGAGTCGCCTGTGATTATGAGTTATATTCCTATTCGGGACATAGCCCGTCTGGTCGGGGTGTATTAATTTGCTAATTACTCTTCGCAATCTGTTTGCCAGGACAGCCGTCAATATCTTGCTGTCCTGGTTCAACATCGACAGAGGTCTGTAAGAGCCACCGCTGTGCTCAAGTTTATTAGGCTTGGAAAGCGGTATTATGATCGCCTCTCTGAGTGATTCCGTCCCACCTCAAACGCTTCATCAAGCATTTCTAACATTGGGGGGAGCACTTCCTCCCTATATATTTTATAAAATTCACTCGGGAGCCCATCCGCCCCTGGGGACTTGCAGGTAGGCAACTGCCTCACCACTTCTTCCAACTCCTCCAGGGTGATTGGTGCATCTAGTTCCTCCCTTTCCTCCTCGCTTATCATAGGCAGTCCTATGTCTTCTAGCGTTTCCATTACTTCCTCTTGGCTGCCTCCCTTCTCGTCTGCATATAGCACCTTATAATACTCCGCAAACTCCTTATTGACTCCTTCTTGGGTGTCCACTACACTGCATCTTCTCTCATTATCGTTCTAATCGTGGGTCTGGGAGCTTCGCTCTTGTATAGCCATGCTAAAAGCCATCCTGTTTTATCCCCTCCCGCATGCTGTCTCTCTATGTACTTTTTGTAGTTGAGGTTGCAGAGCCTTTCCCAGTGTTCCGCACATTTCTGCTGCAGTTTAAGTACCAGCTCCATGTCTTCGCATCCACCCTTTAATGCTCTTTCTAGTTCCTCTTCTGTTCTTTGTAGGTCAGCCAGGACACCGCCCTGCAGGCCTTTTGATTTTGCTATGGCAGCCCCTCACATTACTACCTTGAAGGCTTCCCATAATGTACTTGCCGAGTCAACGCTACCTGTATTCTCCTCAAAGTAATTAGCAATCTCCTCCCTTATATCTTCTCTAAAAACTGGGTATTGAGCGCCTCTGCTCGGAGGCGCCATGTCAGAATCCGTGCTCTCGGGGGGTAGTATTGCCACTCGAGAACCAGTGGCGAGTGATCCGAGAGGACCCTCGCCTTCTATTCTACCTGAGTGATCTCTGCCATCACATCCGATGTGGCAAAGACATAGTCCAGCCTCGCATGTAGCTGCTGCGGGGCGGAGTAGTGCGACTATTGCCTCTCTTGGGGGTATTTCGTTCTCCACACATCCGCCAGACGAAAGTCGTCTAGCAGTGTCTGCAATGCTTTCGCCGCTGGGGCAGGTCTATCAATCTTGCCATCTGATCTATCTACCTTGGGGTTCAGTACACAGTTAAAATCCCCGCCCGAGATCACTGCACTGCCCACACATATACTGAGGTTGGCGCACAGAGTCCTGAAATATGCTGCTGTGTTCTGATTGGGGGCATATGTATTTATAATGCTTATCTCCTTATTCTCCACCAGCCCTCTCAACATGACCATCCTTCCATCTGTCTCCTCCACCTCCTGTAATAGTTGAAACAGGACGTGCGGCGCCACCCAGATAAGTACTCCTCTAGCATAGGCAGAGTATGTCGAGCCCACCACCACCCCTTTCCATTTCTTAATAACCAACTCCATCTTTTCCCGTGTTAGATGCGTTTCCTGCAGTAGTGCAATATCTATCTTTTGCCTTCTCAGATACAGCATGACCTTATTCATTTTCAAATAGCTGTTAAGTCCCCTGACATTCCACGTGATTATTTTAAGATCCCCCATGGCTCATTACAGTCCCTCTTCTTTACCTCTAACAGATCCCAACCTCCCGCGCGATACAGATTCAACCATCCAACTCTATATAGGCTCAGGTTCAAACTTAAATTCCCCACAACTATATACACCCCAAACTCTCCCCCCTCCCTCCCGCCCCCCTCCCAAGCCTTCCCCAACAACTCTCCCCCCAACTGTTGCCCAGCTCCATCCCTGGATCTCCGGCCCCCCCACATCTAGCCCTAGCCCTGTCCGGCACAAGCCTATGCTCAGGGCTCAGTAGGGTGAAGTCACCCTAGTGGCCACTCAACTACTAGTTCTCAGGGGTGGGTTGCTTCTGTCCCTTTGCTCCCTTTGCTCCTATTTCCCATTCTGTTACGCTTCATGGAAATACTATGCAGCTCACATGCATTTATCCACTATATTCCAGTCCGTCCAGGGGCACAAGGCCCGAAGGCCACACCATGTCCATCCCGTTTCACTTTTTCCCACATAACAGTGTCCCCCTCCCACTTACCCCCTCAATGTCCATGACTCAGTCTCCTCAGTTATGTTCCTGACGATCTCGGTCCGTCTCCTGTTCCGGGCAGCCCTGCAAGTCTAACCATGACAGCACCTCCTCTGGAGTGTCAAAGAAAAGCGCTCTGCTCTTGTACAGCACCTTTAGTTTCGCCGGGTACAGAAGCATATACTTGATGCCAGCCGCACGCAGCCTCCTTTTGACAGCCACGTAGCTATAGCTCTGCACCAGCATCGTGTAATCCGGCTATGCCGTGATGTTGGTGGATGCTCTTTCTATTGTTCCGCCCTTACGAAAATATTCCAGGATCTTTTCTCTGGCCCTCATTACGACCCTGGCGGTAAGGGGTTTACGCCAGCGTTAGCTGCGCCGACCCCTTACCGCCAACTACGAGTTCCCAGAGCGCCATGGTCATTTTTCCGCCCGCTTTTTGCGGGCGTAAAAATCCATGGCGCTCTGGGACCTCGGTGTTAATTACGCCACCGTAGTGTACGGTGGCGTAATTAACACCTTCCCCACTCCCATTGAGCCCTATGGGGCCGAAATGGGAATGGAGAAGGGTAAATGGGTCAATGGGGACTTACCGCCCCGCCGACCTCGGAATGGGGCGGTAAGTCCGCCATCCGCCATGGCGTAAAGGGACTTTGCGCCATGGCGGAAAAGTCCGCCGATGGCGGAAACAATCCGCCAGGGTCGTAATGAGGGCCTCTGTCTTTATAATTCAAGATCCTCGCAATTATCGGTCTCGGCGGAGCCCCGGGTCGTGGTTTTCTCATCAGGGCACGATACGCACGCTCCATGTTGAACCCCTGTGAGAGATTATCCGCTCCTATCCCCTGGAGGATCATGTTCTCCACATAGTTTGTGGGGTCCTGGCCTTCCTCCCCCTCCGGCAGGCCGACCACCCGTATATTGTTTCTTCTCGCCCTTCCTTCTGCTTCTTCCACCCGATTCTCGAGATTGGCAACCTGCTGTTTTAGCACATGGACCTCTTTTGCGTTGTTCACGCTGACATCTGTATTGATCTTCACTGCACTTTCAAGACCACTTGTTCTCTCTGCCAGCGCCCTAACGTCTTGTCGTAGCAGGGTAAGTTCAGTTCCCACCGCATCAATTTTGCTCTCTAAAGCAGTCCGCAGGTCCGCCATTGCTGCGCCCCCATTGATGCTTAATTCCGTTATGGCCGCCAGGATCTGATGCTTATCTTCTTCTGGGGCTTCTGCTGCGGGAGTCGCGACCATGCCCTGTGCCTCTGTTGTAGGGGTCTTCTGCGCTTTTGCAAAGACCTAGATTGGGGATTGTTTGGCCTTAGCTCTTAGCACTTTCACTGACATTGCGCTACCCTTCTTGCGTGTCCGGTTCTGACTTTGCGGTGTTGTTGTGGCACTCCCAAGTCCTCCAGTCATTGGGGTTGCTATCTCTGCAGCTTGCTTGTGCTATGGCGCGTGAGATTGCATTTCAGGTGGATTGTATCCTCCCACGTTTATTCTCCATATACATTTTGTTGGCACACGTTTCCACTGTCACCTCCTCATATGATTGGCCTGCCTGGGCACATACAGTGTACGCAGAGTTTGGGACCACTTTTTTCTAAAAAAGTTGTGTTACTCACACGCACTTAGTGAGTATTGGTTCATCTCTGTGGCCACACCGTGCATCTTCAATAAGCCCAACAGCGCTTCACTTCGCAGGTCATGTCCAGCTTACTAGGTGCTTTCCTGCAATTGTTCCATTATATTCGTATCGGATTGTCCGTGGTGTCAGTCTCATTGCATGCGCACTGCGCTTCCTCTGGCCTGCTCGCGTGTGTATAAACGCTCGCGAGTTGGTTCCCAGTCTTTACATGCAACGGCAGCCCCTCCGTGTTCAAGTCGGCCGTGCCGGATGACAGTGCTCTCGGCGAGCAACGCCTGCCCCGAGCGCCTCCGATCCGCTCCGCGGGTCACCAGGGATATTCGCCTCCGCAGCAGCTTTACATTCTACAGGGCCCGACACTTATTTTATCCTCCAGCGCTGCATAAAGCCCTCTCAATCCTCTTGTTTCGCTTCTGTATGTTCCATGCCAACGGGCATGACTTTGTCCATTCTTTGGGGGCACTTCTTATCCCGCAAGGGGATTCCAGTAGACAGACACACTCGGTGCGCCCTCACCGAGTGTCTGCCAGGGTCTCTCGCTCTCTGCAGCCTCCCGAACGTGCGGCTGTTTATTCCGTCGTCTGCTTGCAGGTCCGCAACTGTATCTGTCTGTCTGAGACAGCCGCTCCATTGAAGGGATGCACTCCTCTGGATCACTTTGTTCTCGGGCGCCGCCATTTTAACTTTCCACTCGCGGCTGGCTCCAAGATACAATGTATCGCTCCGTCAGTTTCACAGCTCCGAACGTGCAGGCAGCCTACACACCTTTTGCTCAATATCCTCCCACGCCTTCTCATATGTTTTGGAGTTGCAATTGATATAAAAATACTCGTTTCTTCGTCAGATTAGTTCGCCGGATCACGTAGCTCACGGGGCTCACAGCCTATTCCATGGCTGCCTAGCCACGCCCCCCCTGCCGGCTCCAAGTTATGCCTGCGTATTTACAACAGCATATAATCTCAAAGAGTAATTCAAGATCTCTGAGATCTGATTTGAGAAATCGGATCATACAGCCAAGATGCGAAACAACAAAGGCAGAAAAGGGGTCATTCAAGGTAAAGGCCCCCTCTCTGTGGAACAATCTTCCTACAAGTTTGAGGAGCCACTCCTCCATCTTATCTTTTAAGAAGGAATTGAAGACCTTTCTGTTTGCCTGACCTACCGGAAAATACGGATTTCTCCAATATTGCTATATCATACTATTGGGGATAGTGGAATAACCTTCGTGGAGCCTTATGATCTTTAATTTCTAAGGACATTGTTTTTTGTGCTGTATGTTTTTCTGTTGTCTGCGCCTTTATGCCCAAGGGTCAATAGCACACATAACAAATGCAATGTAATTTGGAGGTGTAGGAGGTGGCTGAAGATAGGGCGTTCACATGTTTAGTCATGGTTAGATTGGCGTCTAGGTAGACACCTAGCATTTTTACCTGTTTGAGGATTGGAATAAGAGTTCCATCAATGTTAATTGATGCGTAATCAGAGTGGAGGGCGTTAATTTTAGTGGGCGAGCCCAAGATGAGAATCTCAGTTTTCTCATCGTTAAGGCACAGGCTGTTAATAGCCATCCAGTTTTGGATTATTCCGTACATTTTGTTAATAATATTGGTATCCTGGTCGTAGTTCCCTGTGATCAGAATAAGGATCTGTGTGTCATCTGCAAAATTAGTGTAGATGACACCCATGGCATTTAACGCCGCAAATAATAACTTGGTGTAAGCATTGTAGAGGGTAGGTAACAGACAGGATCCTTGCGGTACTCCTATTGGTACTGGGATGGGGTCTGCGGCCTCCTTTCCAATGGAAACTCTGGACGTGCGATCCGCTAGGAAGGATTTCACCCAGAGGGTGGCATCACGTGAGAATTTGTAGTCATTAGATAGAGTGGCACAGAGTTTGTCATGGTCCACTAGATCGAATGCAGCAGACAAATCTAGCAGCAGCAGGTTGCAAAGTTTGCCTGCGTCTCTTATGTCGTCCATCTGAATTTTCAGGTTTAGAAGTTCTGTTTCGGTACTGCGATTGGGCCGAAATCCAGATTGTCCAGCTCCTAGGAGCTGGGTTTGTTCGAGGTGGGATTGTATTTGGGTATAGGCTATTTTGTGTATTATATTGAGCGAAAACGGTACCGTAGTTATTGGTCCGTAGTTCGTGGGTACTGTCACGTATAGTGATATTTATTTTAGAAGAGGGGTCACCCATGCTTCTTTTATACTTGCTGGGACAGTATTCATGCTGAACGAGGCATTAACGAAGTTGGTGATGATAGGAGTAAGTGTAGGGGCACAAACTTTGACTAGGTGGGCTGGGAAATTGTCCCCTTTGCAATTAGAGGTTTTTGTTTAGATATGGTGACTACCACTTGATCTTGTGTTACTGGAGTTACGTGGAATAAGTTGTTTACATTGTCATTGATTTTGTCAATGGTTGGTGCAGGAGTGTTTTTGTTGGCCAGAAGCTTTCTTTTGGTGGTGATTTTCCTTTGCAGTAATTGTATTTTGGATGCTAGCACATTCTGTATGGTGGTACACCATGCTTTGCTAGAGTTGACCGGTGAGGAGGATGGGGTAGGATTTTCCAATTCTGAGGATTGTGAAGAGCTCTTTGGAGTTTGAGGAGGCGTTACTGATGCGCGTGTTAAATGCATCGGCTTTGTGCGTTATAACAGCTGCTTTGAAAGTTTTATTAGCTACTAGAAATGCTTTGGCAGAGTCAATTGTGAGAGTTTTTTTGTGGAGGTGTTCTAGGGATCTTTTTGTATGCTTGAGTAACACAAGTTCTTCATTGAACCACAAGCTTGTACGTTTGTCTGAACGTCGTGTTTTGGTTGCAATTGGCGCTAGCGTATCAATGGTAGTTGTGAGACACTTGTGATAAATGTCTGCAAGGCAGCTAGGGTTGGCACTCAGAGGTGTTCGATAAGAGGGCTTCTCTCATGATGCGGGTGAGGCTGTCAACTCTTAACTTACGGAGGTTTCTTGTTTCATAAGTGTTCAATAGCGTGGAAGTGGGGTGGGGTTTCTCCTTACTAATTAGGGTAAAGGTGATAAGGTGGTGATCTGTCCAATCAAGAGGTACGATGGAGTCAATTGAGATCTGAGTGTTTAAGGTGAGTAACCAGTCTAATGCTCTGCCCTTGTTATGGATAGGGGCATTTACTAGTTGTGTGAAGTTCATGTCTGTAAGGGCAGCATGAAAGGCATCAGCTTTATGATCTTGCTTATTAAATCCTAAATTGATATCACCAAGAATGATGAATTTGGTATTCGGTTTGATGTAAGGAGTTAGGAGAAGTGGGATATCTGAATCAGGGTGGGTATTGTTATTAGGTGATCTATAGATAACCAAAATGTTGGTTGTTGTTTTTGGGTCGGAAGTAATTTTAGCAAGGAGAAGTTTGAATCCTTCTATTGAATCAAGACGGCAGGATCTAATTTGCACATTGGTTTTCGCTATTTGGTTTTCGCTATTATGGCCACGCCACCTCCCCGTGCATTAAGTCTATCAGTCCTGAGAATGTTGAATCCTGGAGGGATAGTCAATGCTAGTAGGGTGCCTGAAGCTTGGTGCAGCCAGGTTTCCGTAATGACTAATAAATCCAGTTGTTGATCATTGATGAGATCAAGGAAACTCAATGGCATGAGCTCCGAGTGCATGTGCATTGAGGAGAGCGTGGGGAGGCTGTAGCCGGGGGCTGCATTGTCTAGGGAGTGGTGTATCGTTTAGCCACAGTCTGAGGAGTAGTTTTACTTTGTTTGAGCTCATGGAGTGGGTTGGATTTATACAGCTTTTGCTGATGCGTATTCTAGATGGTGGAGGAAGGCTTATTATTTAAATGGATGTATGGGGTACGTGATCTTAATCTACTCAGCCTAGAGTTTCCCTGAATGGGGCGCGTGGTGTTAGGGTTGTGTGTTGTTGGTCTCGAGCTTGGTGAGGCAGCAATGGTATCCATGTTGGTGAGAGTATGGCCTGAGGTAGCCTTGGAGATAGTAGTGGTTAGCACTAGATTATTATTAGTGATGGTGCTCTGATTATTTTTCTGGTCAGGGGTGGAAAGGAAAGGGGAGGTGGTGGGTAGCAACGGGGTGGGGGATGTGGTGGTTGGCAGCCCATTCTAACGAGGCTGTTTCCCAGTGGAATGAAGGCCGCTCCTGTGCATAGCAGTGAGTCTAGTATGGTGCAGAATGGGTACATTGCAGCGGTTAATAAACCTAGCATCATATCAGCGCACTGCGTTGGAATAGATCTGTGTCAATGGTGGTGCGACACGTTAGATAGGATAGGCAACTAGTTGAAGGCTAGACTAGAGGGATGTGAGTCACTATGCCACTACACTCCTTGCTAGTCCTGATTGTGTCAAGAGCTGGCTGTATGGAAGGGGTCAGGTAACGCTTGCTTTATTTTAGTGCAAATGGACGGTGGTGGTAACATATATCGCTGAAGGATAGTCTCACCTATTACCACCGGTCACCACATAAGCGCAGAGGGCGAAGTCGGACCCGAGCGACCTCACCCCGGGGAGGGCTGCAACCGTGCCCCAACGCCTCAACAGAGACCAGGTGGGCGGAACAGAACGCGAAGCCGCTTCGAATCTCTGCCTGGGCGTTATGGAAACTTCTGAAAACTGACCAGTTGGCCCGATTACTGGGAGAGTTACGGGCTGAAGTTCATGCCTCAAGACAGGAAACCAATGCCCTAAGGAGGGATCTAATTGTGAACCGGGAGCGGACAATAGAACTAGCAAGGCAAACGCTCCAGGCACAGGCAGGCCAGGTCCCACTGCCGGGGTATGCCCCTCCTGGCACGCCTCCACAGCCCACGCCAGGTCAGGTGGTTCTTCCAGGGGGGGTTCCGCTGGCCCCACCAGTACGCTTCACAGGCGATCCAAATAAGTACACCATCTTTATGAATCAATGTCACCTACATTTATTGTGCAGACCTGGGGCATTCCCCAACGATCAAGCGAGAGTGGCATTTGTTCTCTCATATTTGGGAGGTAGTGCAGAGGACTGGTCAATACCCTTGGTAAACCAGGATGATCCTTTGCTTCGAGACTTCAGAGGTTTCCAGCATGAAATGGAGAAACTATTTGCAAGGTATACTCAAGGGCGGGCTCTGGACAATGAACTGTTATCACTACAGCAGGGTAATCGAGACTTACTAACATATATCACTGCCTTCAATCGTCTGATAGCACAAACTAACTGGCTAGAGGAGAAAAGAACTACGCTCTTTTACCGAGGCTTGCAAGGGGAACTTAAGGACGTATTAGCCCAAGTAGTAAATCCCCCGGAAAGATGTGCTGAATACATCGACCTGACAGTGCAGGATCAGAAGATGGATCGGGCCAAGGCCGAGGGGCGGTCGGTCTAGGTGCGACCCCGTGAGAATCAAACCAAATCACACGATCAGTCTGAGCCAATGCAAATTGGAGGCTTGCGCAGCCCACTCACCAAGGCAGAAAGGGAGAAAAGGAGACAGCAGCAGCTTTGTTTGTACTGTGGTAAGGCAGGTCACTATCTCCGAGAATGCCCAGTGAAACCACCCAGGAAAGCAGTTGGAGCAACTGACATGGGTAAAGAAGAACAACAGGACTCGGGAAACTCCAATGCCCGTCAAGCGTAGGGCTCCACTTGTCGAGCGGTGAAAAGGAACCTATACAGACCTCACATCTAGTCATCCCTGTGCTCCTGGTAAACCACAAGCAACCATCGAATATACATGCCTTGGAGGCATACATTGGCAGGGGGGCTATGAGAAATGACATGGACCAAGAACTGGCTACCCGGATAGGCCTTCCTCTCCGACAGAAGCAGGTTTCGGCAAACGTCACAACAGTTGATTGATCTCAGCTATCATCTGGCCCAGTGACGCATTACACAGAGAAGGTCACGCTTCTGTGTCAGGATGGTCACCAAGAGGACATCACCTTCGATCTCATTGGCGCTCCTCAGTTCCAGATGATATTGGGAATGCCCTGGCTGGAGACCCCACAATCCCAGGATTGACTGGCATAAACGAGATCTGTCCTTTCCCCAAGAATGTGCCAACACCTGTTATAGCAAGGGATTCTCATTAAAAGGTCTTACCAACCCAGGTTCCTCGAAAGAAACCATACTGGGCCTCACCAGTTCACTACCACCTGAATACCTGGATTACCAAGATGTCTTTCAAAAAGAGCAAGCAAACACCCTACCTCCGCACAGACCACATGACTGCCAAATTGATCAGGTACCTGGAGCTCAAGTTCCCTGCAGCTGGATTTACGCCCTAACAGAACAGGAAAACCAGCATCTAAAATCCTACCTCGATCAGTATTTGGCAAATGGCTTCATTCGTCCGTCCAAGTCCCCTGCATTCTCGCCCCTCTTTTTTGTGCCTAAAAAGGAGGGAGACCTGAGAACTTGCATTGACTACAGAGCACTTAACCAGATCACGGTAAAAAACTGGTACCCGTTACCGCTTATCCCTGAGCTCTTGGATCAAGTCAAAAACGCTCAGATATATACAAAACTACACTTACGAGGGGCCTACCATCTAGTAAGAGTAAAAAAAGGAGACGAGTGGAAGACGGCCTTTTGCACGAAATATGGCCTTTATGAATATCAGGTTATGCCCTGTGAACTATGTAATGCCCCAGCGGCGTTCCAATTTTTCATGAATGACGTGCTCCGCAAACTGTTGGACGTCTGCGCTCTTCTTGTCTCTATTGATGACATTCTTATCTATTCGACCACCAAGGAGGACCACGTCAAACATGTCCAGGCAGTTTTGGAGAAACTGCGGCAACACCGGCTATATGCCAAATTGGAGAAATGCTTCTTTCATGTGACAGAGGTAGAATTCCTTGGCTTTATTCTCACACCACTGGGCGTACGCATGGACACGTGCAAGGTAGACGCTATCCTTAAATGGCCCTCATCAACATCCATAAAGGGAGTACAGAGTGTACTCGGGTTCGCCAACTTTTATCGCCGGTTGATTCCCAATCAACTCTTTACTATGGAAAAATAAACAATTTTATTGATCCGCAGAGGCAGAGAAAGCCTTCCAGGAGCTAAAACAAGCATTTAACACAGCACCAATTCTACGACATCCTCGACCAGAACTACCATATGTGGTTGAACTGATGCTTCCAACATAGCAATGGGAGCAGTCCTGTCACAACGAGACCCTGAAACAGGTCAGTTGCATCCCGTGGCATTCTGGTCTCGCAAGTTTTCAGCCCCTGAATTGAATTATGCAATCACTGATAAAGAACTGCTAGCAATTAAGGCAGCGTTCAAAGCCTGGAGACATTATCTTCTTGGAGCTAGACATACAGTCACAGTCGTCGCGGATCATTACAATCTACAATATCTGAAGACCACTAAAGCGCAATCATCACGCCAACTCCGCTGGGCTCTCTTCTTTGCAGAATACGACTTCGTCATCACCTATAGACCCGGAGTACACAATGGAAAAGTGGACGCCCTGTCTCGCATGAGTGAGGGAGAAGAGGCATTCACTACACCAGACCCCGTGGCCATCATCCCTGAAGGATGAATCCAAGGCATGATTGCCGCAACCACTGCTCTAGACAACTTAAAACCTGACCTGCAACACTTGATGAGTCCACCAGCACAACAGGAATGGCTAGGGAAGCGAGACCGGTATACGATCGCGGACAACCTACCATACTACCAAGGACGATTGTACATCCCAGACACATCCCAGATAAGAAATTACAGAATCAAATCATTGCAAACTATCACGATTCATTAGTAGAAGGGCATCCGGAAATAGCCAAAACCCAAGCTAAAATAAAGAGAAATTACTGGTGGCCAACTTGGCGAAAGGACATTGTCCAGTTCATCGTAACCTGTGGCACCTGTGCACAACGCAAGTCCCACAGGTCTGCTACGTCCTTTAGAAGTACCCCCAGCACCTTGGCATATGCTATCAATGGATTTTATTACAGACTTGCCCTCCTGTAACAGATACAATACAATCCTAGTCGTCGTATATCTGTTTTCCAAAATGACCCACTATATTCCCCTGAAAGGCCTCCCAACTGCTTCTACTCTGGCTACTGTGTTTTTGGAACAGATCGTCCAGCAACACGGGTTCCCATCAATATTGATATCAGACCGAGGAACTCAGTTTGTCTCCTCATTCTGGAAAAGGTGTTGTAAAATTGCCAAAATCGACCTCTGGTTATCTACAAGCCATCACCCCAAAACCATAGTGTACGGTCGACATCCACGGACATCTGTTTTCGACCCACTCGAATCATTAGAAATGCCCGCTGTAACGACCTGACACAAAATCATCACCCAGGTTTTTAAGGAAGCAGCAGAGCATCTTGCCAGAGCCAAAGAGAAACAGAAGAATGTTGCAGATCAACACCGAAGGGAAGCTCCCAACTTCCAAGTCGGAAACAAGGTTTGGTTAGCAATCAAAAACATTCCCCTAAAAGGACCACAGGCGTTCCGTCCCAGATATCTGGCACCCTACACTATCAATGCTGTGATCAACCCTGCGGCAATGAAATTAGAATTACCTGCCCACATGTCTCCCTCCTAAAACCATTGAGACCAGGTACGCGGATCGATACTCCACCGGATCCCGAAATAGTTGAAGGAGAACCAGAATACGAAGTTAAAAGGATCCTAGACTCTAAAATGGTCCGGTCCAAGTTATACTAACTTATGGACTGGAAAGGTTATGGACCCTAAGATCGGACCTGTGAACCCAGTGAGCATGTCCGCGCTCCACGATTAATCAGGCAGTTCCACCCCAATAACCCCACTACATCAGGGCCAGGGGGGAGCCACCCATGAGAGGGACCTTGAGGGGAGTGCTGTCATGGCCACAGGCCCCAGAACACACAAACCACACCATCTAGTGATGGGGGAAATGGGTCACTAGAATCACTTATGTCCCTCACAGTCGGTTCCACCAGACGGGGAGCATGGGGCACACGTTCTCCTTCACGTTGGAAGGCCTGTTCCTGTATGCATTCCCGCCGTTGCCTCTGCTTCTACAAGGAATCAGCCAACTTAAACGGTGCCGGTGCAGTATGATCCTCGTCACCCCAGCATGGCCGAGGCAGATTTGGTGCCCGGACCTGCTCAGCCTGTCAGTCATCTCCAGTCAATCTACCAGTGGTTGCGGATCTGCTCACCAGAGAAGGAGGCGCAATCCTGCACCACGACCCAGGATCGCTGAACCTGAAGGCCTGGCTCCTGCAGCCTTAGAGTTCAGTGGGTACCAGCTACCAGCGGACTGCAGGGAGGTCCTTGCCAGGGCCAGAGCGTTGTCAACTCTTAAGTGCTATGGGCACAAGTGGAAGCAGTTCTCGACTTCATACCAGTCGCAGAAGATCAACCCTCTGAGGGCCACGGCCCCTCAGATTCGTCCATATTTGTTGTCTTTGGCTAAGGCAGGGCTGGCGCATGCCTCCATCAATGTGCATCTGGCGGCTATCTCCTGCTACACCAGATCTCCGGACATTCTTTGCTTTGGTCACACCGTCTAGTCAAGGAGTTCCTCAAAAGACTGTTTCGATCATTTCCGCCGGTGAAGGCCCCTGCCCCGGCACGGGAACAGTTGGTACTGACAAGGCTCATGAGGTCCCCTTTTGAGCCTATGCATCAAGCTCCTCTCAAGTTCCTTTCGTGGAAGACAGCGTTTCTCGTGGCCATCACCTCTGCCAGGATGGTGGGATAGATACAGGCCCTGTGCTGCAAGCGGCCCTGTTTGACTTTCGGAATTCCATCTCAACTAACCTTTAGTGTTGCCTGTGTTTTATCCGTCGCCTTCATCACCATCTGAAAGGACTTTGTTCTCGCCGGATGTGGCTCGTGCTCTGAAGTTCTATGTGGCATGCACAAAGAGTTTCTGTGAACCATGGGAAAGCTTTGTCCAAGGCTTTCATTTCCAGGTGGCTCTCCGGTTATATCTCTCACTGCCACCGGTTGGCAAACCGACTGCTGCCTGGCCGTCCGAGAGCCCACTCCACCTGAGCGATCGCTGCGACGATGGCATTCCTGTCTGGTGTGCCCCTGCTGGACATCTGCAGGGCTGCTACGTGGAGGTCTACCCACACCTTCATGAGATTCTACTGCGTCGAGAGGGATTCCAGTGAAGAGTCCAGTATTGCCCAAGTTGTGCTACGCAACCTGTTCGCTTGAAGGTGAGTGTGGTGATGAGGTAAGAGTAATTGCTTCTGTTGAACGATGTCACCTCCCGTGGTTGTGTATGTATGTACTGCTATGTATTCTTTATTCATGAGAATGTGAATCCATGCCAGACCCCATGCTGGAGAA
Source organism: Ambystoma mexicanum (assembly GCF_040938575.1). NCBI lineage: Eukaryota > Metazoa > Chordata > Amphibia > Caudata > Ambystomatidae > Ambystoma > Ambystoma mexicanum. The sequence goes on along the minus strand of NC_090921.1, from coordinate 1,339,353,391 downwards.
GTAACAAGTTACTTACCTGTAACTGTTCTCCAGCATGGGTCTGGCATGGATTCACATGCAAACCCTCCCTCCTGCCCCTCTGCAGCTCTTCTTGGTCATACTGGCGCTTTACGTGCTACCAAATCTGAAGATGGCTGCTAGAGGAGGGGTTTGGGTAGAGTGCAGTCATTGCCTGCGGGCAGTATGACCCGGAGCTCAGTGATTGGTTTATGGGAGAAAGACAGTTTGTAAGTGAAACTGAAACTGAAACAGTTTTTTCTTTTACCGAGGATTTCCAGACTGACAACGGGGAATATTCATGAGCATGTGAATCCATGCCAGACCGATGCTGGCGAACAGCAGTTACAGGTAAGTAACTTGTTCCTTACCTACTCGACCTAAGAGAAATGCACTTGACCCATGGCAAACGATGACAAAAAATGTAAATGCACTCTCTGTAAAATGGCACATGTCACCACAAATCCACTTTGCTTGGCACACTGCTGCTACCCAGAGGCCAGTTATTCACAGTGAAACTTTTATTTGACATTTATTGCAAACAAAGTAAATGTTAAATAAATGTTTCAAACCCCCTACAAATGGTGCTCGCCCTTCATAAAATGTACTCGACTAAGTGATTGTGCGAGTAGATTTTGCAAACCCTGTATGAGTGTCTGTAAAATGTGAAAGGTTACCTCCATGACTGGAGACAAATAAATAGATATGATAAAAAAGGCTCTGAAAACAGTTTGGTAGGCTCGCTCCCACAGGTTCTGATATATAATGCAATCATAAACAGAGCAAAGCGAACTCTGGAGGCTACCTACAGTGTATGGTATTGCAGTAGATCTGTAGATCTACCGACTGGATGAAACTATTGATCGCTATTTTGTGTAAACCTCTAGTTAGCGTTGTGTATTCATTGTTCATTAGGAAACAGGTAAGAGACTAAGCAATGTGGATGGCGTAGCAGGAAGAGAACTGGGCAAATTGGGTGGACTATTGTAGTTTGCGGCCATCTCACTCTCAGGGTATCTGTAATAAAGCAAAAAAAGGTGATAGGATAGAATGTCAAGGAGTATGGGATCAGATCATGGGGTGAGAACCAGTTGCACAGATGTATGCAACAAGCAAGTAACGGAACTGGTTTTGCATCAAAAGCATTTGGCCGTGTGATCATGTACATTTTCAAACGTGTTCATTCGTCAATGTGATGCATCTTCCCCAACAAAATGAAATATAGTTGACGCTATGAGATTTAGATACACTAACATACATTTTCTATAAAGCATGGAGACAATGCAGTATTTTTTACAGTGCCAATATTGTAAATATGCTTAATATAACTTACATTTTTAGGAATGTAATTTCAGTACTGTCTTTTAAGAAAATAAAGTTAACACATACTGGTCTTCGCCAAGCAGGATACAGTTAGCTTAATAAAAGTAATATCCTGATTACTTCTGGTTTGCAATAATTTGCAAAAGAAAACAAATCTTAACTAGCACTCCCACACAGGCCTTTGCCACTTAAGAGTGGAGGCGGTGAGTACTGTTGCACTCTCTTCATTAGCCCCTTTGAACTTGCAGTAAACAGAGAAAAGAGGCTGAAGGAAACCCTGCGGGCAAGAGAGGAAAACAGGGTGAGCTGTATTTTCACTGAACAGGCTAACTTAAATAGCTAGTATTGCTACACAAGTGTCAATTTAACTAGCAAACCTACTAAATTGCATAGCATATTTCTATGTGACACTGCTTATTTTATGCCTTAAATTGTGCCATTTAATTGTCACTAATGTGCAGTGCTTTGGCAAAAGTGCTTAATAAATATAAATAGATGCAGCTGCACAGGGACATCCATGATAACTCTAAACATATAGCAAGTATCTTACAAAATACAGAAAGCTGTATGGACTGTAGCTGGCTACGTTTAAATGGAACAAAACAACTCTAATCACATCTAATAAGTCCCATTATGAAACAGATCTGATCCATATGAGATAATTCCCCTTTTAAAGATAAACATTAAGACCTGAAATGTCTACGAATTCTTGGGGTATATTTTGAATTCTGTGAGAAAGCAGAAGGTTTTGCACCTGCTAATCCCCAGGGATCTGTCATCTAGGTGGCCAGGACACGGCCATTGGTTTTGGATCCAGTTCCTGGAGGTGTACCTTTGCGTGAGGATCACCTGGGTGAGGGGTCTTCAGGGAGTGGGAGTGCGACACCTGATGGCGAGACGTGGTATCCCTCTCCTTGTAACAGCTTTCCCCATCCTTAAGATCAGGTGCAATAGCGGCCATATGTGGAAACTTTACCCCCAACCCCCTTTCCCTTCACAAAAACTTTCACACGGACAGCCCTCTCTGGGAGAAAATAGACTCACACCGAGCAGTGTGCCTGACATGTCCCACTACTAAGGTCAGGCAATTACTGGTAAACACTTGCACCTGACTTCCATTAGTCTCCTGCATGTATCCTACAAACTGGGATCAAGGTGGTGATTTTGTTATTGGGTATTCTCTATGCTTTGGGGTTAGCTTTTGGTGAATGTTAGGTTCATGAAATTTTGCTTCCGTCCACTCCCACGCTGGAGAGATTTGGGGGTACTTTCGAGAGTCCTTTAGAATTAAAAGCATAAGGTCAGAAAAGCATACTGAAGAATTCTGCATTGTGTGTTGGAGATGGAATAGGACGATATTACAGAGGTGGAAAAGTCCAACCACCAAAAGTCTGACCCCCATTTATTCGCATATGTATATGTGGGAGGGTAAAGTTGGTACGGTGGGGGGGCTTTGGGTGGTCTCCCCCCACATATATATATATATATATGCGGAAAAAATGGGGGTGGGGGAAACAGACTTTTGTTGGTCGGACTTTTGGACTCAGTAATTTCACGCCGATCTGTCTGAGATACCTGGGACCTCCGGCATAGCTGACCGAGTCGGGGAGGAGCAGCAGCCGCTCTGGTACCATCCTTGGCTCCATATGAAAGCAGCGCCAGAAAGATCAACACAGCCAGTGAGTTAGAGAGACCAATGCAAGATCGGTCTGTGTTGAAATCAAGGTTGCAGGTGGCAACATTGTATAAAAAGCACAAGAACAAAGATTGGTAACGTGTGTGATTGATACAAAGAGAGAAAGTGAGATTTCATGGTCCGAACGAGGGAGACCCATTGTGAACATTGTGCTAAAGAGGTCCGAACCCGAATGAGGGAGATCAATTGTGAACATAATGCTAAAGGGGTCCGAGACCCGAAGGAGGGAGCTCCATGATCTGAGTCCGAATGAGGGAAACCCGTGCTGAAAACGGTTCAGTGATAATTTAAAAAAAAAATTTTGGACAAACAAAAGTTTCGAAATCAAAGTTTCGAAAAACAAAGCTGTGACAGCCTATATTTAACATGCAAAGTGCATTTCTTTCTAAACCAATCCGTCGATAATAGTCATGGACTGGTTTCAATTGAAATGCACTTTTACATGTTAAAAGTAGTATTTCAATGCTTTTTTTTTGGTAACTTTGCAACGTTAGTTGCAGCTGTCCAGTGCTGAAATTACAGTGCTGGACAACTCCATGTAACGTTTCAAAGTTACAAAAAAATAAAAATAAAATGCCAATCTACACAAAAACTTTGAAACGTTACATGGAGCTGTCCAGCACTGTAATTTCAGCACTGGACAGCTGCATCTAACGTTGCAAAGTTACCAAAAAAAAAGCATTGAAATACTACTTTCATGTAACGTTTCAAGGTTTTAGTGTATATTGGGGGGTCCTCCCCCCAACCCCACGCCAAACCCTAACCCAAGCCCCAACCCTAACCCATGTCGACAGCACTTTCAAATTTTTTTCAAAGAAATTGTCATTCGAAAGAATGGCATTTCGACAAAAAAACATTTAACGTTTGCCATTCGAAACTTTTACGTTCGAAAAAATGACAGGACACCCTGAAAACGTGGGGAAGGAAAGCCAACTGCTCAACTATCCTGACATATCATTTCTTGAACACTTTTCCTTTTGCATACATTCCTGTCCCACACCATCTGTAATTAGAAGTAAGGATTGGCAATAGGTGTATTAGTATAGGCCCTTTTATTTTGACAGAGATTCCACTAGGTCTGCGTTATTATTATTTGATGTTCATATCTTGCTCCCATCTTTATACTAATAACCATTGAAAGAACTGACTCTCCATCAATCGGATTTTCGGTATTCCAAGCGATAGGAATCTATAAAAGACAGTCTCATTCTGAATTTTAGTTCAAATCGTTGTTACATTGTTCTTTTTTTATTTGAGATAATCTCCAAAAAAGGGAATTCTTGTAGTATTTATTGCTCAATGTTTCATTCTGAGTACTTTAATCGTACATTAAAAAGTTACACTGACTTGCATCAAAATCTATGTTATTTATTTCCACTTGGCCCACTGTTATCACAAAGCACATGGCACTCCCTTGTGTAGAAGAAATGGTTTCTTCCACATTGCGAAATAAGCCTCTCTCTCTCTAGTTCGATGACGGGTACACAAATGGGCAAACAAGAGCTGCACGATTGTCCCAGAAGATTTCTTTAACAGTTTTGTTCCTGATGACGTTGCTCCGGAATATGGCTTCCATAATGCATGCACATTTTTGTGACTTTACTAGGGTTCAAGAAGAGGAATGTCTTTAAGTTCCCATTGTGATAGGTGTAACATTGTTAGCTATATTTAAAGTATACATTACTTTTGTATCTATTCTGCTGTTAGATAGGCATCATGTAACTGAATCAAACATATGTTATCTCGCAAGCATAAAAGGCTTATGCTAATCTGTCACCATGCCTGATCTACAGGTGCTTCTCGATTGCGGTTGCGATATTAAATATCTTTTTAAATGTTGTATTTTTCATACAAAATAGCTCTCTTTGGGTTCATTACTATGCACGTACATGCACTGCATCAGACTATTATTTATCGCATTTGTTTCACATGTTCAAAATGAGTTATTTTAAAAATTAAAAAACATCTGACCTTCATGTATGTTAGCGCGTCCACCACAGATCTCTATAAGGCCGTTGTTTCTCTTTCAAGATCAATTGAGAAATTATCATTCTATTTTCGTCCATTTAGTATTTTGGCAACATATTGTGAATATAACATTGTTATCATTAATATCTCTCGGGCCAGTCTCCCTGGGTCCTCTCTCCTCACCCACTTGTAAGGCAAAAAACATTGGGAACATCTTTGACTCCTCTCTCTCTTTCTGTCCTCACATCATGGACCTTGCCAAAAAGTCAAATTTCCAGTTGCATCTCCTCACTGGCGTTCTACCTTTCGTCATCTTCCCCCAGAAGCTCAACGTCTCCAGAACCCTGGTTCTTTCTAGGCTGGACTACTGCAACAGCCTTTTTCTCAACCTGCCTCTTTCCTCGCTTCGCCCCCTTCAACTAATCCAGAATAGAACTGAGAGACTTATCCTTGGCCTCAAGCCCAGGGACTGCATCCGTCCAGCCCTAAAATCTCCCCACTGGCTCCCGGTGACCACAAGGATGAAGGTCAAGCCCCTTTGCATCATCCACAAGGCTGTCTGGGGCCTGGGACCTCTTTACCTCCAGCTTTCATTCCCTAAATATCTCCGGGCCAGAGTCCTTCGGTCTTCTGGCTTCAACTCTCTGCAGATCAAATGATTCTCCAAGCAGAGAGTGGGAGGTAGATCCCTTTGCTAGGCTGGCTCCTCCCTCTGGAACGGCCCCTCTCCTTCCCCACAGACTTGAGCCGGATCTTCTTAAATTCTGGAAACTACACAAGACTTTCCTTTTCTCCTCTTCCTTCCCTCACCCCCTCCTGTGCTAATCTCCATCTGCCACTGCAACTGGGGCCTGGTCCCTCCAGAGACATACAGGGGCCAGACCACCACCTACCAGTCCTTCCAGCATCCCTTTTCAGCACTTGCCCTCCAGCCCCATTTCCTGGACTAGCCCAACTGCTCCTCCCGTCCACCGCACACTTCCTCCCCTTGCCCCCTGGCACTTGACACTTTGGCCCGCCCAGCACTTGCTTGGCACCCCACTCCTGCACTTCTCCCTCTCCCCCTCCCCTTGCACTTACCACCTTTGCATGCACTTGCACGTAGGATTGTCACAAGGCCAATATAGCCGTTTTTGTTATTTTACTTTTTGATTCCCATACCCCTCACCCCCATCTTGTCTTGTGGCACCTGGAATCACCTGTGTACAGATGCCATACAAATGTCCAATAAAAAATTAATAGGAATGTGTTCTCCCTGAAATTCCAGCGACAGAATACAATGTGAGCACTGTTTGGGAAAGCCAGCATCCACGGTCGAAATTGCTTTCATTTCGTGGTTTTAAACATCTGGAAATGTGCTTCGCCACAGAAAATTAAATGTAAATCAAAATGTTAACCTCTGTTATAATGCAGAAAGTGAATTAGAACATTGTTCACCCCATCACAAAAAAAATTACATTTATTTTTAAATCCCAAAAATCTGTTAATTTTGTTTTAGCTATTGATGCAGAATAAGTCTGCATTAAGATAAGCAAGACTAGATGAAGGTGTGGCACAGTGTTCTAGTGTTATCACTGCTTTTCCCAGTGATCATTCAACCTGGGTTAGTCCTATTGAGTCTTTATACTGCCCACCGTCACACTCAGTTTCTGTTCCAACACCTGACTGTGAATGGTCACTTTCTGTCACAATTGGAGATATTGAAGCCAAGATTAAAAATGCCTTGAGCTCTGGTGCCAGTGGTCCAAATGGATTAAGCAATGCTATCCTGAAGATGGACCTGACCTTTTGGCGGGTATATTGTATATATTATTTACCAACATTGTGCACCTCAAAACTTTGCCAAGCTCCTGGCGAAAGGCGATTATCATCCCTATATAAAAACGTGGCGACTCCAGTTAGCTATTGTCCCATCGTCCTGCTAGATCCAGAAAGTAAAATAATTGCCTCTATGACAGTGAGCTAGAAAATTGGGAGTCTTCAGCCGGAATACTAAGTAGAATGCAAACTGGCTTCCGCAGGGGGATGGGCACAAATATAAATGGGTTTATAGTTAATTATATACATGAGTCGATTATGTTGGCCGGCAGGCCCCCTATTTAAATTGCTGCTTTTGATCTGTCATTAGCATTCAATACCATCAATCAAACCGGCTTGTGGGAAAAGCTAAGAAACTGTTGCATACCAGAACACCTGTTAGGTTTGCTAATATCAATTCATTAACAGCCATCAGTCCAGGTGCGGTTGAATGGGCAGGGTGATCTAATGGAAGAAACGAAGACTATTCATGGCCTCTGTCAAGGCTGAGGTTTGACCCCCTGCCTATTCAACCTGTACTGATAGAGAATGTTGCCTTCACCCCCCGTAAAATTGGTGGACTGAGGGTAAGTTGAATGTCCTACACGGATGGCATCGTCTTAAAGGATAAGACTCAAATTGACCTTCAGAGATTAATCATCTCCTTTACTGCATGCGCCCAAATGAATGAATTAGTTATTAATATCAAAAGGACCATCATCCTTAGGTTCTCTAGGCGACCAAGTAGACTGTATGCAATTACATGGTCGGTAGGCAAAGATATTTTCCCCCCTGCATCGGACATCAAATACCTAGGAAGAGTTTTCTCATCGTACCCTGACATCGTACAACGGATCAAGGCCAAAGTGGCCCAAATGCATCCCATCTCAAATGGCTAAACTCTAGATTTCACAATAAAACCACTATTGGAATACTACAAACTTAAGATAGTTCCATCTATTCTCTACGGATAGGAGGTATCCTTCCTGGCTGGTGATGTTGACTGGGAATCCGTGGGGACCTTAATCTGGCATAAAGCCCTAAACCTACCTATGTGTGTTTTCCAATCTTAGCATTGCGTTTTGAGCTGGGATTGGCGTCACTTAGATGTTGGTTCTGCTGGAAAGTTCTGTCATTATACAGAAACCTGTTGGTCCCTGCTAATGGTTCACGGGGACGAGGTGAGAACTGCCATTGATAAGGGAGTGAACGTGGGCAGGGATAGAAGCAAGGACTGATACAAATAGGTCCAGGCCCTCGTCAAGGCTGACATACATATCTTTATTCAGTGGGGCAGTCAGGACAGACCGGTCTCGACTGAAAATATGGCCAAGGAGCGCTTGAATGCGACACCCCTTTGAGGTGTACATTTTATTAATCAGCAGGGATGTGAAAAAGATAATAATAAGCAAGTGATCTCCCTTAGAATCCATGTAGTTAGTTTTTATGTTGTCACATGCAAGTTTGTGCTTTGTTAAATGTTGTTATATAATATATCAAAACAACGTGAACTTCTTTATGTAGGTTCCTAGCAAACAATAATTTGTAAAAAAAAAAATACACAAATATGAAAGATTGAGAAACTACTCAATTTGGAGGTATTAGTCATGCAGGTTTTATGAACATTATTAAATTGTATCAAAACACCATGTTTAAAGAAATAATAGAATGTTAATAAAAAACTACAGGTTATATTGATTGGTATTTGCGAATGTCTGTTCAGTCTGTATAAATCCAGTAGACTGCCCAGATTCACTCAGAAATTCCTTACGGTTGGCTCTAACGACACAGGCAGGTATGACGCGACAAACTGTATCCCATTCTTCCCTTAATCCACCACATGAATAATCTATAGGGCACAAGCCTGTACAATCTGTGTAAAAGATCGAGGAATTGTTTTAATTGAATGAATTGAATAATTGATTGTTACTTTTTTTACATACATTTGAAAAAAGTAGATGTACATAGAAAAGCAAAAACATGTTTGTTTGTTTGTATTTCAAAGACCAATATTTATAAAATTTGACGAGCAAATGTACAAAAAAAAAAACTCAATGGGCGGTAGCTTGAGAAAAATAATTTTGAGCACTCACAAAACACAAGATTGATTTGTTCAGCATGATTTAAGAATAATACGTGTTTGATTATGTATGTGTAGTGAACTCATGGGATCACACTAGCATTGCAAACCAACATAGAAAGCAATAGTGCAAGGTTGCCACAGATAAAAGGGATAGATGACAACACTTGCTCATTGCCAGGTTCGCGAGGGCGAACAGTTTGTGCATCAGCACCCTCTCCATTCCCAACACAGAACGTGTAAGACAGGCTCCCCTGAAGTCTCGCTGCTGGGCCACACATAGTGGTTGAGATTTCTCTTCGGCTGTGTAAGCCAAGCAGCGAGAGTTTGGACATCTAAGGCATGGACACCAAGTGGAAATGTCTTCCATGCAATGAGGATCAGGAACTTTCAAACAAGTGTCACTGCTTACAGTTAATGGGCCTCAGTATGAGAGTGGCGGTCCAGAAACAAGGGTGCCGGTAAGTTCACCAGCACCATTGTATCTGGACTGGCAAACTATGAGTTTGCCTGCCGGGGCCGCTGCGCCCGACAGGTCTGACCCTGCCGGAAGCAGCGGCCCCGGTAGGCAGAATTATCACGCAAGCATCGGCACTGTTTGTAACGGTGCCGATGCCTCTGTGAACCCATTCCTGTGGAGTCCTATAGGACAAACATTTTACGGCACCCAGCTTCCCGGTCCGCCAGGACTTGTAAGACCCCGTGGCACCGGGAAGCCAGGTGCCGGTAAAATGTTACGAGTCCGGCAGCAACCCACCGGAAGCACCGGCAGGGTTACTGCCGGACTCGTAATGAGGCCTAATCACTTTTTGCTGGCTTTCCCTCTCAAGGTTTTCCTCAATCGTATATTCTGTCTGAACCCCTGAATACCTACCTAATGTATTTGAGGATTGTAATTGGTGAAAAAACGCTGTGGGGGCGGGGGTAATATTTAGTTTTTCAAATAAATGTATGCATTGATGGTTCTTTTTGAAATGTTATTTATAAGAAAAGTGAGAAGAGAAAACAGTCCATATATGAAAACCCATAGTGCAAACTCAACAGCAATAGGCACAAAGAGGGAAAGTAATTATTTGCACATGAAGCAACCTACTGATCCAAGAATACATTTTATATCTGGTTTAGCAAACCCATTTGTCAATTATGTAATAATTAATGAAAAGTGAAATGCATGTAAAGAAAAGTAATTTTAACTAGTGTAAGTACCGTTTTGTGTTGTATGTGTCGTGGTTGGTAGCTGAACAGAGCAAAAAGGAGGTGGCTTGAAGGCCAGGAATAAAATAGATGGACACAAAGGCAGGAGAAATTCCAATTTTGTCAGAGTAGAAAGACTTTGTTGATATTTTCTGATCAAAGAGGTGTCTTGTGATTCCCATGGAGACAGTTCAATACACTCTATCAACAGATTAGGTTATCAGAAGATGGCGGATTCCGACCGGTCGGTTCACATGTGTAAATGTCGGAAAATATAAGGTAAAATGAACTGAAAGAAAAAAAGGTTATCAATCGATATATGCTCAAAAATACATGTCTTATCTATTGGATGAATACAGTTGCTGAGAGAACCTCTCTTTTAAAGACTTACTGTGATGAATCCTGCAGAGTCATCCCTGATACCCAGCAGCGTAAAGTCTCCTCCCATGTGGTCATGGGAAGGCAGCCGCTACCTGATCTTGACCCTGGGGGTGGTATTCTGAGGGTGGATCACATGGGAATGGATGGGAGTCGGGCGGAAGTGATGGCTCCGACAGGAGGGACGTGATGTTCTTCCCTTGACTGTGAGAAGAAACCCTAATACCAGAGTTTCTAATTGCCAGCTTCCATTATTCATAAACCTTTAATTATGAGGTATTAAAACCTACTTCTGTTAAACATCTTAAGCAGAACTTTATTCATCCTTCACATGCACATAACTTCTCTAAAAATCCTTTAACATCTAATGTTGAGGGTGATGGTTATGCAGATGAAAGTGTGCAACACCAGAACACTATGGTAATCCTTTGGATTTCAAACCCTAGAAAGCTTTGAGTACTGGGATGAAGAAGAGTAGTAAAGATTCAATGAGGATAAACAGCAGTGCCAATAGTAATGTGCTGTCCTGTTGTTGTCCATTCGATTAACTGCACAGATATTTAAATCAGAGAAACACATGCAGATGGGATAAGGAGAAGCCAGATCGGGCTGCAGAGTATGCAGAGCAGGAAGCAGAGCCGCAGAGAAAGGCAGACGTGAGGAAGCGAACCGGCTCAACGAGAGACGTGATCCCGACCTGCCACTTGTCAATAAGATGCACCGGAGTGGCGCAAGACCCAACAGAGTCTGACGGGCTCTGGGAAAGTGCAGCAAGGGTACTGGCAACCACAGAAAGGATGCCCACGATGCTGTCAGACCGGAAAGCAGCACCCGTATAGTTGAGGGACTATGAAGCCGGCAGAGGACCTGAACAAGGGTTTGATAAACTGTGGAAGTCATACCCGGAGCAAAACCGCTACAATGAACCACGAGTCAGAGACGCCAAGAAATACTAGTGAGTTGGCCCTTTGATAGTGGGAACCCTGAGGCGTTCCGACAGGTACATGGACAATTAACTAAATGTTTTGAATACCGAACAACTAGAGTTACAAAGAGAACAAGTGGGAAAACATGGTGCAATTCTCCTGAAAAGAGATGTCAGTTGGGAGAAACCTGGAACAAGCATTGCCAAGAGACATGGGCCTCCTCATGAGTTGGGCGGTTTCCTGGCAGAAATTCCGCCAAGCAGAATTAGCGTTACCGCTGAGACCAGCAGTGCTATTAGTGCTGCATCACAACCTGGCGTGAAGGCGTGCCCCACTCCGGCGGTAACTCTAGTCCTGCCCGGCGGAACCAGCACCGAAACAAGGCAATGCGCCGGCAAAAATAGCATCGCTGAAACGGGAAGCACGGCACGGTCATCTTTAAAAACTGAATCTAACCTGAAACGCTCACTTCTTGCAGCCATCCGATCCTGAAAGTCACTGGCAACATATCTCAGGAGCGGACCCGAGGACAGGTGCCAGAGAACCGGCTGCGAAAGCTAAAATTTAGCGAGGGAGAACTGATAGTCCTCACAGGTGGAGTAGTAGCGCACTGCAAGGAGCTGTATTGCAGCAGACAGCACAAAACTACCGGCCAACGCAAAACCGCCATGTGGCTGGCAATAAGCCAGAATGTAACTGTGGTAGGCAGTGTCGCCCAGGACTTCAGAGGACTGCCGCCAAAGGTGGAACAACCTAAGGCTCAGAGTGCGGGGACTCCTCTCCCAACACCGGCAGGAAGCCATGGCAACAGGAGGTGGTACCACTGAGCCCCTAATCCTGACACCATGGGAGGAGAAGTGTAGCAGCATCCTCGACATGGAGGGCATCAAGAGAGTTGGTGGAGCGGAGGCGGGTGCCAGCAGGCAGGAGGTGAGTCAACCCCCCCTCCATCCACACAGTAAGTGACCATGCATAAATGTCAGCCTAAAACGATGCTGTAGTGGACAGGGACACATGCCAGAAGACCCAGCAGCTGGGCCGGCCAATCAGGGTGACATGTTGCGGTGCCACATTAGTCACCCTCCACAGCAGCCTTGGGGCCCCTGAGAGGTTCTGCAGTAAGAAGGTGTGGCAAGCGACAAATCCAAGTGCAATGCACCCCAACCCCCTGCTAGTGCACCCTGTGCCAGCAGGATTGTGGTGCGTGAGTAACCTCACCGTGCAGCAGTCACACCAACATGATGTTGGCATGGCAGATGAGCCCCATGGAAGTACATGTCGCCCTGCACCAACATTACGCCTTCACCGCACACAGGCCAAAGCTACCAGTCCATGGGTCACACACAGACTGCCATCATTCCCACAATGCTGTCCTCTGAACAACCATGCCCATCTGGCCAATGGGTGGGGTGTCACACTATTCAATAGCATATGTGTCTTGCATGCCAACTCACGTGAAGGCACCATTCCTGATGACATTTCATATGTCACCTACAGGCACTCACGAAGCTCCGGAAGAATCCTAGGCGGATGAGGGGGCAGGCCAGTCAGGAACTGGCACCTCCAGGCCCTCTAGGTCCACCTCCACCCCTGAAGGCCGGCCACATGCAACCCCAAGGAGCAAGATCCACCATGCCACACCTGGACCCGGCAAGGCCAAGCCTGCTGGTGACGGCGCTGGCCCTGCGCCAACCCCACGTGCCACCAGGACCGCCTACTGCAGTGACTGACACTGATGACACACCTGCTGGCAGGGCTACCGATGGCACCCAGAAGGATTCCAGCTAAGTGCCAAAGGGTGATGTAGGGACACACAGCCCTGAGACCATTCCCCGCCGCCAGCGTACCCAGACACCCGAGCCAGACATGGACACCCCCTCATATGGCTCACCGAGCTGCAGCCCTGGCCCTCTGCAGAGCCCCCAACTCATTCACCACTCGCCACCAAGCCTCCATCCTCCAGAGGCTGGATGATGATGAGGAGAGGCAGCAACGTGAGATGGAGGCCATTGCCCACACACGCTGACTACACCTCCAGGCCATAAGTGATTGTATGCAGGGAGCAACCCACAGGATCGTGAGGTCAATGGAGAGAAACCAGGCACAGGTGGCTGCTAGTACTGCCGCACCAACGGTCTATGGGCAGTGAGTCAGTGAGCTGACCAGGGGGATATCATCATTTTCAGAGTCCATGCAACAGAGCCTTGAACTCACTCTGCAGCAGATCCGGGGGCCAAGGTCCATACCCTCCAATTCAGCCACAACCACTGAGGGGTCACAACCCAGCACACCAAGGCGCCAGTCTGAGCATCATTTGGGGCCAAAATCAATAGGGTCAGCCCTGATGGAGAAGAGGCCACGGAAGTGAAAATGACACACTTGTTGCGCACAGTGGGTACTGGCTTTCCTTGCGTCTTGTGGTGGTGGGCAGGGAGAGAGTGTGTTGGGGTGGTGATGGCGGGAAGGAGGAGAGGGTATAGTGTGTTGGTGTGGTGATGGTGGGAGGGGGGTAGTTAGTGCACTTAATAACATTAAAATAGTTGAATTTTATCAATGCAAGGGCATTCCTCATTGTGCCTTTGTGTTTATTCATTGACGTGAGTGTCACAGAGGGGTGCATGGCATATGCCATGGGAATGTCTAAAACAAATTTGTCCATCAGTCCCTGCCGAGCCAGACAGCCATCCCTGACATTGTCTCTGGCAAGGCATGCAGTCACCTCTGCCACAGGTACTGCATCTTCATCCTCTTGGGGGGGGGGGCATGTCCACATCAGGGGGTAGAGGAACATTTCTCTGTGGGCAGATATTGTGCAGTATAGCACACACAAGCAAGACTTTACCCACTTTTTCTGGAGTGTACATCAGGGCTCCTCCAGTACCGTCCAGGCAGCTGAAACAGACCTTCAGGAGGCTGTAAGGAAGGCATGGTATCAGACAGTGAAGACAGACACATGTGATCACAGTTCAAGGGTGTTTATTGAACTTCAATGGGTTGGTTAAACGCCTATCTAATCCTAAATCTAAGGATGGGAGCAAGCTACGACCATCAAATAATAATAATAATGCAGTCCTAGTGGAGTCTCTGTCAAAATAAAAGGGCCTATACTAATAAACCTATTGCCAATCCTTACTTCTAAATACAAATGGTGTGGGACAACAATGTAGGCAAAAGAAAAGTGTTCAAGAAATTATATGTCAGGATAGTTGAGCAGTTTGCTTGCCTTCCCCACATTTTCAGCACGGCACAAAGCGTCACGCTTGAGCTTTGCACACACTCTGGCTTCCTGGCCACGGGGAAACAGTTCAAAGCATAGGCATCCGGGCCTTCTACCAATGACAGTCTCTTATTTCAGAGGACCTGATGTAATAAACAAACACCAAAAGTTCCTTTCTTATTAGGATTTTTACATTCACAGGTTGACAACTGGTCTCCCTCGTTTGGGCTTGCACTACGGATCTCCCTCCTTTGGGCTTAGACACCTTTGTATCAAAAACAGAAGACTTTCGATTGTGCAATGGGTTTTGCTTGAACCGTCGCAGGACCATTTTGTTTCACTCCAATTCGTATTCTTTATCTTTCACTCATGCCACTTCTTGGCTGAATACCGCACAGAGACCTTCGATTGAGCACACTTACGGTGCCGGACCACTCAGTCACAAATATCGTATCTTCTTTGCTACAGTTCAAACATCCATTAACAATTAGACTTTCCTCGCGTCTTTCAACATACGCGTTACCAATCTTTATTCTTGCACTCTTCATACAATGTTGCCGCTTGCAACCTTGACTTCAACACAGACCGGTCTTGCATTGGTCTCCCCAACTCACCAGCTGTGTTGATCTCTCTGGTGCTGCTCTGATCTTGGAGCCAAGGACGTTACCACAGCGGCTGCTGCATCTCCCCGACTTGGTCAGCCGTGCAGGAGGACCCTGGGTATCTCTGACACACAATGCAGGATTCTTCAGTCTGATTTCCTGGCCTTGCGCTTTTTAATCGGAAGAATTCTAGAAAGGAATGGCTTTCAGCCGGAAAGGTCAAGGGTATCTCTCTCCTTGTGTACCCTTCTTGGTTTGATGTCCTTCTTCCCTCGTTCAGCTGCCATCTCGGAAATGCTGTTCCTTCGTGTGCTTTGCCTCGCTCAGAATGTGCTCTTGTGCTCCACCTTTTATCTGTGTGGGGAAGCATGATGGAAGTCAGGTGTGAATGGTTACCAGCAATTGCCTGACCTTGCCTGACCATTGTAGTGGGGCATGTCCGGTCCACTGCTCGGGTGTGAGTCGGTTTTCTCCCAGAACGGGCTGTCCATGTGAAAGTGTTCATGAAGGGAAGGGGGAGGTTAGAGTGTCCATGTATCCTACCGGGTAGGATGGGGTAAAGATGTTGCGGGGGGGGGATGCTGCGTCTCACCATCAGGTGTCCCACTCCCTAAAGACTCCCACCCAGGTGATCCTCCCACACTGGTCCACCCCCAGGGTCTGGATCCAAAGGCGATGGCCGTGCCCTGGTCACCTGAGAGAGAGAGACCCCTGGGGACTAGTAGGTGAGACACCTTCTGGTTTCTCACAAGGCCAATGGTAGTGAGAAACCTGAGGGTATTCTCCCACGTAGGCTCAGAGGTTCCTCTATTCATGTGTTCACGGGAGGGTCATAGCTTTTGGATCCAAACCCTGGGGGTGGACAAGCGAGGGAGGATCACCTGGGAAGGGGAGTCCGGAGTAATACATTTGGGAGAGACTCAGGCGAGACGCTGTATCCGATTAGGATAACAGAGGGTGAGGAAGACAACCACAATGCCTTTATAGGATATTTGGGTCGATTTCTCTTGAATAAGGAAGAGAAGTGCAATCATAATAAAATTACATAGGTGGGTAAATACGGGAACCAGACGGACCAGAATCTGGCTGGCTATCACATCATCGGGTACTTCCCCCAACTCAAGTCAAATAACTTCTTATCCATATCAGTCCAACTATTACAAATCGCCAATAAAAAAAGATGAAATGGGGAAAAGTGAATTGCCCCGGACATATACAAATCAAGCTGTGTGTTTCTCTTCTCCCCAATATCAACCATCTTATTACTCTTCGCCCTGAAAGAACCCTCATTGTCTTGTCCCATCTCACCCTCTCCATTTCCAACAAACACTGCGACGGGGAAGATGCAACTAAGATCAATGAGGATTACCAATAGGACAAGCATTGGGAAACAAGACAGTGCCTACTACTACTGCAACCTACCGCTAGGGTGTCCCACTAATAGAGTCAGGCAAGGTCAGGCACTTTGTCCCAACTGTGCACACCTGACTCCACTTGATTCTTCCCTACACTATAAAAGGTCTAGTTCTGCCAGAAGCAGGGAGTCCGTTGGGGACGCTGTCCGGAGCAGGGAAGCCAAAGAGCAGAGAGCATTAGGAGCTGAATGCTGGAGGAGAGTGGGGTGCCGAGATGCTGGCCCGGTGTTTGTGAGGGGCTGCAGCATGGCAAGGGAGCCGTGCCTCCAAGAAGCCAGAGTGAGGAAGCCTGCATCCTGCTAGCTACGTTCAGCAAAGTGCTCATTCCCTTGGGACCTATGCTGCTCCCAGAGGTGTCTGAGGGGCAGGTGGTGAGAACCTGACCTCAGCCCTGCGTGTCCAGAGGGAGAACACCTGTCAACGTGATGCTGCCTGGTGAGTTTCATGAAAGTCACAGAGAGAAACGGGGGAGCGTGTGTTTGACTGCAGTGGAGCGGGAGAAAGGCACAGTTTGCAGAGCGGCATGGAATGGAATGAGAGATAAAGCATAAGATGCACTGAAAGTGTAAGAAATAATGGAAATAGGGAAAACAGAAAGAAGGAAAACGGTGCAACAGCACTGAAGGAAAGTAAAGTAGAGTAAAGGCATGTGAAGTTTGCAAGAGGCACGAGAAACAAGCTGACAAGTGCAAGTGTGCACGATAAAGAAATGAAAGTGCGAGGGGTACGATACAAGGGAAAGGAATGGAAAGTGTGCAAGAGTGAAGAAAAGGGTGCAAGTGTGCACAGTGAAATAAAGAGAAACAAAGGAAAGAGGTGCAAGTGTGCACGGTGAAGAAAAGGATATAAGTGTGCATGATGAAATAAAGGAAACAAAGGAAAGCAAGGAAACAAAAGAAAGCAAGAAGGGGTGCAGGAAGCACCAGAAAGTGAAAGGTTGGAAAGATAGAAACGGATGGGTGAAAGTGTACACGATGAAGCAAAGGAAACAAAGGCGAGCAAGAACGGATGCAGGAAGCACCTGAAGGTGAAAGATTAAAAAGGAAGAGCAAGAAATAAGGAGAGGGGTTAAAGGTCAGAGTGGTTGTCCTTGGGAGGAGCAAAGAGCCCAGCGTTCTCAAATGTCTCTGATGTAAGAACTGTACAGTGAAAGGTACATCCTGACCAGAAGAACTTTGTTTATTTGTTTGTTAAAAGATGGAAGGGGCCTCATTTTGGGGAAGGGATCCCTGAGAGGCCTAACGAGAGTTGTGCAAGAGACATTGTTGAACTGTATAAGGAGAGGCCTACACTTAGGGAAGGGAACCCTAAGAGGCCTGACCAGAACTGTGTATTTCTTTTGTTTGGAACTGTAAGAGTCCGAGCTTGGGGTAGGGAACCCCAAGGATATTGTCAACTTTGTTGGTTTGCTGCAAGAGCTCTGCGTGAAAGGTTCTAAGGGCTCCTCTTGTGAATTTAACTATCTTGCACTGGCAGAACTACACCCATTGGTAAGACTATCTGAAACCCACTGTGGTTTACATTTTCTTTACTTTGAACCTCTATCTTTTCCTTTTTAAAGACTTCCTAAAACATTTTTGTAAAAACTGCAGGCATGCATAGGTTTAGACACAGACCGATAATTATTTTGGACTATCAGACATCAACGGCCCTTAGAAACATCAGTTAAGGGAACCATCCCTTTAGAGGTAGGGCCAGTTATGCATTACACCAACCCTGTAACCATAGTAAATAAAGGTTTTGAAACTAACATCTTTGAGTCTGTGTCTCTCTTGATACCATGCCTGGCTCACAGTGCGCTCTATGCACACACGGGTCCTGCTGTGAGCGTGGTTGTAGGCACAAAATTCTGGGGTGTTTGTGGATCATGCACAGGTGTCGTGAACCAGGGCAGCTGTGGGTATCCGGAGTCACTTGCATGGAGAGAGGCACAGCCATTAGTCACAGTGTGATATGTGGGGGAGCCTCACACTGCATCAGGGAAATGGACCTCATGTGCATGCATATGGGGCTTTATTGCATGGCATTTGTCTTTTCGGTATTTGTGCATGTTGTGTCACTCACCTCATGCATTGTATTTTCTTAACATGCACCCTGTTCCCTTGCAGTGGATGTTACATCATGTGTCCATCGGTGCCATATCAAGCCGACATGGTGGCTGTCTTGTGACAGTGTATTGCTCTCGTGCATGTGGCCTGATGGGTTTCCTATCGGCCCTCCATAGGCTTCTGGGGCCAACAGGTTTGCATGCATTGGGGTCATTGAGTGTAAATGGGTATTTGGCTGTGGTAATGGCAGGGTCGATGTTGTGTGATGTGATGTGACACTTAGTTTTACATTGATTTGGGATTATGCATGTTGCATTGTGGCACCTGTAGTCACGTGTGTGTTTGGAGTTGCTACTGTATGTGGGCATCAGCTTATCCATCCAGGCATGTCTGACATGTGCATGTTCCGTGGGATGGACTGTGACATTGGTGCGGTAGGTGGGCACGTCCGACTTTTACATTCACTTGTCATGCCATGCTTTGTGGTGTTTTGCACATGCCCCCCCATGTGGTCGGGTGCATCCCAGCGCTTGCGTGCTGACAGTTTTACCCACTATCCACGTCTATTGTCCTCTGTGCCTTTCCATGTATCCAGACAGTGTAGTTCCGTAGGGCCATGGAATTGTGGGTGGAACCAGGGTAGCGGGCACAAAAGTGGGTGATGTACAGATTGGGATTGCAGGTCACCTGCATATTCAATGAGTGGTAGTGCTTATGGTTGTGGTACACTCTTTCATGGGTCTGGGGGCCACCAACACCACATGAGTACAGTTCAAGGCTGAAATGGCATTTGGCATTTGGGCAACAGCATAGAACTGTGCCTTCATGGTGTGCACCTGTGCTGGGATGGTGGGCAGTGAGATGTGGCTTGAGACATGCCGCAGGAGAGCATCCAGCACCTGTGCCAGCACTGCATAAAAAGTTGGCTGTGTCATACCGTGCATCATGGCCACGGAGTGCTGGAAGGTGCCGGTTCCTAGAAATTGTAGGACAGACACTAGCTTCAGCAGTGGGGGCACAGGTGTCCAGATGTTGATCCCGTTCCCTATGTCGCCCTGGATTGTGGTGAGCAGCTCACTTATGGTCTCTCTTTTCAGGCAGTACAGGGTGGCCAACTGGTCAGTGAGGGTCCAGGGTCCCTGACCCTGGGGATTGGTGCACGCCTTGACTGGCTTCTCCTCCTCCACCTCCTCCCCTGTACACCCTGTGCCCTGGGCTGGTTATCCTGCCTCTGTACCTCCAGGCGCAGCATGTGCAATTGCATGTCCCATTTTGCAATGGTTAGTGGCAACATGATGTTGGAAACTGTGTTTGGGGAAGGTGTGTGCCTTATGTAGCCCTTTTGAGTGGATTGGGATTATCTGTGGCTTCATTTCTGCCACCTGTGTTCATTTACCTCCACCTGGAGGCTGGGGCTAATTGTGCCATGTTTTTGCTGGTATTAGGGCACTTTTTCGGCACTAATACCACCATGCATGCACTTGTGATGCAGCAGTGATAGCGTTTCATGGTATTGGTGCAGATTACGCACGCTGTAATAGCGCCAGCTGTAATTGCGCCGGCTGTAATAGAGCCAGCTGTTTTACAGTCAGCTGTATTTGTGCCGGCTCATGATCCGGCAGAGCGCTATTGGCGGCGCTAATTCTGTTAAGGTCACTTTTAAGGCTTACCGCTCAACTAGTGATGAGGCCCATTGTAAATGAGGTTGACAGAAGGAGCTTGAACAAACCATGATATAGGGGATGCCAGTATGAGGGAAATTGGTGCAAGCATTAACTGAAGTCAACAAGGTTGTGCCACTGAAGAGGTGCAATTGTGTGATATCTAAGAGAACGATGAATGGTGCAGAGATACCTGATAAGAGCATCAGGTAGTGAAACCTTTTTGAAAGAGATACCTGGCAGGAGAGTACACCAGGGCATCTGTATGAGTCAAAAGGGGGATATTCCTGGCAGGAGAGTAAACCAGGATACCCAGAGTTTTCAGTTGAACCTTCTTTAGAAAAAGATACCTTGAAGGAGAGTACACCAGGGGATCTGCGTGAGCCAAAAGGAGTATATTTCTGGCAAGGGAGTATACCAGGAAATTCAATGTTGTGTTGAAAAGGAGTTTTTGTCCTATTAAGACTTTGTTGAAATTGGATATTTCAGTAGAGGAGTTCCTGGCAGGGGAGTACACCAGGAAATCCAAGGTTTTGTTAAAAAAGAACTTTATTAAGTCAATCCTTTGTTAAAACTGAACAAGGTGTGCTTTAGCCATCCTAAAAACTATAAAAGCCTGTCTTTCAATATATTTCAACCCGTATTGTGAAAAGAACATTTGCCTTGGCATCTCAAGGAAAATACCCAGGAGAGAGACATTTTCGTTATCCTTAACCGAACTTTGGTGAAAAAGAGTATTTCAAATGCCTTTTTCCTGAAACCGTTCAGGGGAAAGGAAACTAAAACCTGGAGACAGGGTTCGTTTTTTTGTTAAAACTGTAGATATATGGTGCTTGCACAACTTGGTTGAAGTGATGATAGAAATTATATTGTACCTTTTGATTTTGTATGTTAGTGTGAGGGTCAAATACATTCTGGACACAAGGTCAACTTATTTTAGTCTTATTTTTATAGACAGGGACGTTCTCTTTTGGTTAGGGCAAGGTGGGCCTTTTTTTCCAAACACTTTTTTTTTCAATAAATATGGGGTATATTGAGAACATTGCAAATTTGTGTCTGCCTCTCATTGCTGACCCCTCATATATGGTGTCAGAGTGGGATCGGATTTAGTTGATACAAACTAGAGATCCCAGATGAGCATAATAGACTCCAGTCCAACATATTTTATGTCTAGTGAAGAGTGCCATAGGAACACTCCTCCTAGTAATGGGTCTTGTCCCCAAGAGATTGAACAGATTCCATTTCCTTAACATCTATTTTTGGGGACAAATCAAACCCAGTCCCTTTTCCCACTAGAGGAATGGGAGCTTTAGGAGAAGATTATGGGGAAAAATGTTCTTCTAACTCTAATATAGGGGTGATTTTGCAGGTATTATCCAACCATGCTATTATACCTATTGGGAAGACCTTGCACGGCAATATCTACCATCTTTTGTGTCTTCAAGATGGCGTGATCGCTGCAAAAGATTAAATAATATTCGTTTGCATTGAAAGATAGCGTTCCTGCCGATGTGTCCCTCTATATTATTCCATATAAGGAAGGGAAATTGAACATGTTTCACCTTCTTTCCTCTGGAGAAGAATTGAAGCTAATTTTCTTTAATCTTTCTCCGGCACCCATTAAAATCAACAGATACAACTAATAGGGGATCTCATATATGAAGTATTTTGGAAACCATCTAATGACAAATCTAACAATTATTTGAAAAATAGTATCCCAGAAAATCTTTTTAACTATAGTGTGGTAAGAGAAGCCAGTTGTCAAATCAAATCAAAAGAGGGCATACTCTGGGAAAAGAAGCCACACCCCCTGACATAACAACCCACTCGGAAGCAACTTCTCAATAATCCAGAACCCTAAATTTCATAATCTGAGGATTCAGATTTCTCTTGGGAAGGTTCTTAATGTTTTGGAAACGTTCATTCATTAGACCTAGGATGCCTTATCTGTGGGAGTCCTCAACGTCTTGTCCATCAATACCCGTTGCATTATCCAAGAACCATTAACATACATGGGAAGAGCAACAAAAAGCAGATATTGAACCCTTCTGTGAAAGCACAAACAGGGTAATTCATAGAAATTCGCACAAAAGGGGCGCACGCGGCTGGCGCACAGCGTGCCCGTGCGAATGCCTGCGCCAGCCGCGTGCGTCAAAATCGATTTCCGCGCACAGCGTATTCATGGATTTTCGCATCCAAAACCAGCCGCGACCCTGCAGCAGCGCCAGTTACGCCCCCAAGAACGCCCTCGCGCAAGGAAAAGCCTTCAAAATCCCCAAATAATCGCAAAGGGCTGCGCCAACCCTGGACTAGTTCACAGGGCTGGCAAACAGCAAACGCCAAGCGGGGAACGTGTATTTCAGTGGTTCGCGGGAAGTTCCACACGCGATTGTCCTGTGTACATCTGCATCAGGGGTGCGTGGGAAGTAACGCACGCAAAAGCAGCAGGGTACATGTATTCCAGGGGTGCACGGGAAGTAGCACACGCGATTCCATCAGGGTACGTGTATTCCAGGGGTGCACGGGAAGCATCACACGCAAAAACAGCAGGGTACGTGTATTTCAGGGGTGCGCGTGAAGTATCACACGCGATCCCATCAGGGTACGTGTATTCCAGGGGTGCGCGGGAAGTATCACATGCAAAAACAGCAGGGTACGTGTATTCCAGGGGTGCAGGGGAAGTATCACACGCGATTCCATCAGGGTACGTGTATTACAGGGGTGCGCGGGGAGCACCACACGTGAATTGCACGTGTGGGTCCTCCCAGGTGTTGCCTCTACACCCCCCACGGCCCCTGCAGGTGGCCCACACCACAGGGGCCTACCCTGCACATGTCCTGCAGGCACCCCATCCACCATGGCCATGCCCCCCAGCCAACCCACATGTCACCTTGCACTACTGTCCACCAACGCATGTCCCCCTGCACCCCCAGCCACCAGGGGCAGCCTCCACCAGGCCCCCACCCATGTCTACCACCACCGCCACCCCCCAGCAGTGCAGGGGCAGCCTCCACCAGGCCCCCACTCATGTCTCCCATCACCCCCACCCCCAGCCACCAGGGGCAGCCTCCACCAGGCCCCCACTCATGTCTCCCATCACCCCCACCCCTCAGCAGTGCAGGGGCAGCCTCCACCAGGCTCCCACACATGTCCCCCTGCACCCCCACGCCTCAGCCACCAGGGCCAGCCTCCACCAGGCCCCCACCCATGTCTACCACCACCCCCACCCCCCAGCCACCAGGGGCAGCCTCCACCAGGCCCCCCTCACGTCTCCCAGCCAACATGTCACCCCAATGTAGATCCCTGGCCCTTATGGTCAGCCTCCATATGGCAAACACCCACCCGAGTATTGCATCCACCCACTTAGAAATTGCAAAAACATGACAGAACCCCAATTGCAAGTTTGGAAATGAACACATGTCCCTCACATACACCCAATGGGTGTCAGTGAATGTCAAAACCCATATCATGATATGCATGAAACCAATGAGATGATACTACACATTGAACTTTGAAGAAAAAATATGTATTAAAAGCAACATAAATTGAATCAAAAATAAACAAACAATAGAAATTTTACACAAAAAAAACAGCAGGTCCGTGAAAAAATGCTAAACCACAAATCATAATGCAAAGGAAAGGTGTCCAAAGTCACAAATTAAAATCGAAAACCATTGCTCCATGGCGAAATCATAATAAAAATTGAAATTCCTATCCAGGGTCCATGATCCCAAACGAAGTAATGAAACCTATCTAATACCACTACCTAAAAAAAATAACTATATACAAAAATGTGGCCCATTGTCCAAAAGGTCCAAAAATAAAGCCAAACCAAAGGAAACCTAACACTAACTATATAACTATTTACAAGGGCAGCGGGCTAGTCCGACGGCTCACGTCGGGATGTTCCAGGCCAGGGCATCATCGAACTCCTGCTCAATGTCCCAGAGGCGCTCCTCCTCCATGGCCCCGAGGGTCCGCAGGGCCGTCCACATGTTCCCCCCCAAACTCCCTGCGGATTGCCTCGAGGCACTCGGCACGCCTCAGGGCCCTCTGCATGGAGTTCTCCGCCCTGACCATGGTGAGCCGTGCCTCTTCCGCCCGCTGCCACTCTGCATCTATGGCGTGGCCCAACCGCTGCCACACGGAAGACACTTCCCGTCCTGGGTCCTCCTGCCCTCCGGCCGATGCCTGCCCCTCCGATGTGGAAGGCCCCAAGCCATCATGGCTCCCACCACGTTGCTGCTGCTGCGCCTCTGCCCGTGCACTGCCTCCTGCTGCCTGCACATCCTCCGCTGGCTGGGGTGCAGTCGTTGATGTGGCCACCCCTGCTGGACGTCCGACTCCCGACTGTGGCAGGGATGCCTCCTCCACCAGCCTGGCCGCACCGTCAGAGGCAGCTCCACAGGGCACCCAGGTGACTGATGGGCGGGAAGATGGCACGGAGGACGACTGGCGCATAGGGGGTTCAGTTGAGGAGGGGGTCTGAGCAAGCCCCATCAAACGGAGGAATCCAGCCTGGGTGACCTGTCCCAGTAGGCTGACGCGGTCAACGAGCCATTCGAGATGACGTGCAGTCTCCTCATGAAAAGACTGCAGGTCACCTCGCATGGCCCGTTGAGGCAACGCCACACCAGTCAGGACAGGCTCAACCCTGACCCGGATAGCCACGTCCGCAGGCAGAGGAAGGCCAGTTGTCGTGAGCTCATCCCCTGCCTGAAAACGGGTCTGGACGTAGGCATCCCTGCTGGTGCAAGATGATGCAGTGACAGGATCAGGGACAGGATTGCACACGGGCACCTCCGCGGCGACCTGTGCTGCCTCCTGTCCCTGGTCCTGCACTGCACCACTAGCACCAGTGGAATCCCCACCTCCAGACCCCGTCTCTGTTGCTTGCACGGCCTCCTCCTCCACCAAACCCCCCACCAACCTGGATGACTCCGTGCCATCTTCCCCCGTTGGGCCCTGTGCGGTCCCAGCTGCCCCTTCTGCTGCCGAGGAGTCCAACTCCGACCTCCGCCTCTTGGACCTCCCCCCGGCAGCTGCGGCCTGGGACACGGCACTGGACTCCTCACTCCCTGACGAGATCACAACATGGGAGGGGAGCCGGGCCTTGCGTCTCCGGCTGGCGGTGCGATCCCCGCCGCTGTGCTCCACAGCACCTTCTCCGCCCTCTTCATCAGTTGACGCTGCAGACAGGGAAAAATTAAACACAGGCATCAGGGCACTGTACAATGGACACATACACACATGACAGTTGCACATGAGTGGCATTGTCAAACCTCAGACATGGCATCACAATCGGCAACACACATGTCATTTCAACTTGCAACATGAGCCATACCACAGCCACATCCCAACTGCCAGCACCATCCATACACATACAACAGCATGAGCAGGCAAAGGTGAGCCAGACATCACATGCAACACAGGGAGTGCACTACAAATGCACGCACACCACCACACTTGCATGCATGTGTACACCTCAGCCAACTGTCCCAGTGTTCCGATGGGCATCCATGTCACATCTGCCAATCAGGCTTCCACATCCCGCTGTCACATGCATCCATGTTGCATCACTGTTGCACCCTTGTCAAATACACACACATGCACATCTACATAGTGCTGATACATGCAGCTGAAAACATACATGCGTGACATCACGAACATGCCCACTTACATACACATTCATCCAAACATGTGTGCCCACACAACTGCATTTGGCATGCAAGCCTACACACACAAGCACCATCCATGTCTCACACATGACAGCCCTCGCATGTGTTAGCCTCACAGCCCTGTAACCCCCACCCATACTCGGCCCCATACAAACAGATGTGCAACCGGCACACTACTGGCACATCACCACACGCACCGTTTACAATCATGATGCATATACACTTAGCGCTCGACTCCAGACGGGTCTGCCTCTCAAGGACCTGGACGTGGAGCGCTGGGGATATACGTTCCAGGATCCTCATCTGATCTTCCGACAAGTGGCCCCGGCGCCCCTTAGCATCCGCTGCCTACAAGAGGCGCCGGGCCTTGTTCAGGGTCCTGGACCTGAAGTCCTCCCAGCGCTTCTTGACATGTTGGAAGTCGCGGACTGCCACCCCCTCCGCGTTGATGGCAGTCACGATGTCCGTCCAGATCCGAGTCCGTCCTTCCTTGTCGGCGCGCACACCTTCGTAGAGGGCATCATACTGCCCCAGGACTTGCTCCACCAGGGCACCAACTTCCCTGGCACTGAAGCTGGTGCCCCTCTGCCTCTCTGGCCAGGGGTTGTCAGTGGTGCCAGATGTTGCAGTGCCCGACATGACAACCCCAGAGGCAGGAGTGGGTGGGCAACTGGGTCCTGGGGCTGGGCTGTGGAGCGATGGAATCCCAGTCGGGAGTCTTCGGTTCGAGCAGGGTTGGTCACAGCAACAGCACCCCTGGCTGATGTGCAGGCAGCAAATGGCAGGGCACGTGGGCAGCAGGCAGTCAGGCAGCAGCAGATGGCAGGTGGGAGCGTGCTCGGGGCTCTGGGGGGCAGTAATTCGGCCTTCTGGGCAGGAGCGTGGTCTTCCGTGTGCTTACGCGTGGCCAGCTTGATACGGAGTGATTTGGCACGTGAAAATCCTGCACGTCTGCGTGAGAATCGAGGAAAGGGCCTTAGTGCGTATGCACGTCAGCACGCATATGCGATTTCATTGGACCAAAGGCCCTTAGCGCGTAAGCGCGTCTGTGACGTGACGTGCACGGGTGTTTCCCTCATTACACGTGATGACAGAGCACACGTGGATTTCCACCAATCGCGTGTGGAACTTCCTGCGCACCCCAGAAATACACGTACCCAGGCCAATCGCGTGTACGTTCACTTCCCTCCGATTACACGCGATGACACTCGGACGTGCAGTTTTACCACGTGTGCTCGCATATGCGATTTCATTGGCCCAAAGGCCACCATGTGCAGCTGTGACGTTACGCGCATGGCCGTAGAGAATGGCGCGTGTAAAAATGAAGAGATACACGTCCGAGTGTCAAAGCGCGTAATTGGTGGAAATGGCTTCATCGCGTATGCGCGTCTGTGACGTGTGTATAAAAGGTACGTGTAGAACGCCATTTCCTTGTACGTGCTTTTCGTGGAGAGCAAATGGGTATAATCTGTACTTCTTGTCGGTTCACACGCGATTTACTTCACAGCGTTTCCAGTTCGTACTCCCTGTTACCTCTGACAGCTTTTTCTCTTTTCCTCTTTTTCCTGTTTCCTCAAACAGCGTTCCCTTCCACTGTTGTCCTGTCTCCTCAGACAGCGTACAATTCTTCTTTTGGCGGGGGTGTTGCCAACGCGCACACGCGCATATTTTTCCCGCTTTTGTTCCTGGCAGACGGTGAGTCAAGCACGTATTTAACATCTGTACTTGCCCCGTGTGTCGCGTACCCCTTCAGAGGTCATTCTAGGCTGCGTGTGACACGCATACGTTCATTCTTGTGTTTGTGGGTGCCACAGCGTAGTGCAGGTTTATTTTTCCACGCACTTGGTCTAGGAGGGGTTGCGTGCACCTTACTTCGCTTTTTTGGGGTGCCTGTTCGTTGCGTGACATGTCATCTTTCCCCAGGGGTGACATACAGCCTTGCTAGAGCACTAGGGTACGATTACCATCTGGTACCCAACCCCTTTGACCCCCAATTGCCCAGGACAATAGTTCACATCGACTCCCATACGCACAATAACATCAGTGCCATGGCTGGGAGGCGACCAAGCCGTAACGGTGGCAAAGGTGGCCGAGCTCCAAGTGGTGGCTGTGGTGGATCCAGTAGGGGACGTGGCCATGACTTGCAGGGTGCCCCTAGCCCCCCATGTGTGGAGGAGCAGTCAGGGACACCCATGCCCCCCCCCCCCTGGTTGAGGTTACCGTGGCTGACACCATCCATGCTCAGCCCTTGTTGGACCAGCCCACTGTGGAACCAGACCTGGCACAGGGTGACTCCATGGCTGACTTCCAGGTCAGCAGGTCTAGGCCACGTGCGCCGGTGAACGTTGGTGTCATCAGGCCACGTGGATCAGGGGCAGCTAGGTCATCTGCTGCCCCGCGTAGGCAGGCTGGGGAGGCTGCAGGGGCAGCTGCGGCTCCATCCACCCCACCTCTCACACACCCATCCAGGACAGTGTCGGTCCAAGTCCATCATGCTGACATTCCCCCTGACACCATCACACTTGAGGTAATGCCTGCACCAACTCCCATGCTGAGTGTGCAATCCCACGCTCCTACCCCTAGTGTCCAGAGCGGCGTAGGACACTCAGGATCCCCACCACCTTCCAAGCGGAAGAGGAAGAGTGCTCGTCCAGTAGAGGCTGATGCCCCAGACACGGCTACACAGTCCGGCCCGTCAAGGAAGCCCAACTTCAATGAGGCCGAACTGAATGTACTTGTAGAGTATGTGTCCGCACATGACCGTGAAATGGTGATTGTTGCAGGATCCAAGACCACACCTGCACAACGTCAGGCACACTGGCAGACCATTGCGGACATCATAAGTGCCCTTGGAATCATGAGGCGCACAGCTAATGAATGCTACAAGCGCTGGAATGACCTGAAGCGCAGGGCAAAGAATAAGCTGGCCTCAAGTCATGCCGCAACTCTAGTGACTGGAGGTGGGTCTCCAGCAGACGACATAGAACTCACTCCACATGAGCAGGTTGCTGGGACCTACGTCATGGAGGAAGAGATCCAATGCGTGGGAGAACTGGCAGATTACGAGGCATTGTCCGGTGAGTGCACATGCATGTGTGTGTCATCCATGTGCATGGTGTGTGTGGGAGGGCTTCTGTTTGGGTGCCAGGGGAGGGTGTGTGTGCCTGAGTGGTTCGGCTCACCCATGTGCCTCTTCCTATACATTCTTGGCACCAGCATTTGGGTATAGCAGCATCCCTTTGGCCAACATTAGACATCCAGCCCAACACCACGCCAGTTGCCCTTGGAATGTCATCTTGCCACAACACTGTTGCCTATTTACCTCTGTCTATTCAGGCAGATTGTTTGCATACCACCACTTTTACTCGGGATTTCTCAGTCCTATTGTCACATGTCTGACATGGCTATGGTACAGTGGACTGGCTCAGTTTCGTGGACATGATTAGTTTAGACATGTCCCTGTGCTATAGGACCATTTTTGACTGGCAGCTGCAGGTTAAACATTTGAACCATTACAATGAAAATAATCAATTATATGAGCAAACTGGACTGAATGAACAATTGGTGACCTCCTCTCCCTCTTCACTTCATGGCTAGGGCACATGCCATCTGTGTGATGGCATGTGTATTTGACCTGCCAATCACTGGCCAATGTGTGATGCCACTGCTAGGCAGCATGCAGCAAATGTGTTCATCTTCCATCTTGGTGTCATCAATGTGTGCCATCTGCCTCCCCATCACACGCAGTGACGGTGCATGCATGGGAGTGTTTTAGTCATGTGGGACATGTGTCAATCAAGTACTGTTTCTGTAGCCTCTTAGCCCTAATTGTGTGCCATAGTGCTAATGCCTGTTTCCATTTGTTTTCTTTTATGTCTTTGCAGGGGAAGACGCACTTGATACTGCTGGGGTTGTGGAGATGGTGCAGACCCAGGAGGGGTCTGAGGGCCGACCGACCACCAGTGAGGGACGTGGTGTGGTGGTGGGTGAAAACCCACAACTGCTGCAGGTCGTGCTCTCAAGGGGTGTCTCTGGCTGCACCTCCCCCGAGCTGTACTCGGGTGTCGATTCGGATGATGAGACCTATGTGCCGTCGCAGGTGAGTGTTCCTGGGAGGGATTCTGTTCTGTCCGACCCACCTGCACCAGGGTTAGAACCCTCAATGGGGATGTCAGTGTTGGCAGGTACGCCTTTGGTGGTTACGGATGCAGGGTCACACTCCACGACACCTGATCCTGTTCCTGGGCCAGCAGATCAGAGGGGGAATGCCTTCCTGCAGCCTCAGGCAGTGCCGGCACAGCAAGGCGCAGTTCGCCTTGCCCCAGACAGGTGTGGTGCCCGCCGACGTGGTGGCCGTACGCCACCTGGCAATACCGCGTGGGAGCAATCCATTTACGGTATGGCAACCCAACAGGCAGTATCATCAGAGATGATGGCTCAGGCTATGGATAGGGTGGCCACTTCCATTGTCCCCCCCGAAAGGCTGATGGAGCGACTACAGCAGGCAACCGATTCCATCTGCCAGTCACACAGGGAGGACATGTTGGCGTCCGACAGGGACAGGCGGGCGGCACTGGCGACTCTGCAGGAAGCCATCTCCATAGAGTCCCAGGGCCACAGGGAAGCCCTGAGGCTGGAACTCCTTCACCTCAGGATGACTCTTGTTGAGCTTGAGACTTCAACAAACCGAAGGACAGAACAGCAGCTGGAGCGTCTCACACGTACGCTCTCAGCTGAGATGCAGGCAACTAGGGCAGAGGTCCGGGCATCCCGTGAGTTGTTGCATGGGGACCTCCGCACACTTATCCTCCAGAACGAGACCTACCACACCCGCATGCTTGCAGCCATGGAGGAACAGACTAGGGCTTTGCGTGGGCTGCCTCCCATAGGGCCACCACCTCCTGATGCAGCTGCAGAGGGTGAGGATAGCGACAGCAGTGATACTCCCACAATAGGGTAGCCGTGTAGGCCATGAGCCCATGGAGGTGTTTTTTTTTCGCAAGATCCACACAGGTGGGTTTTGGTGTGCACCCTGTCCTCTGACCTCCTGGGTGGCCTTCCCCCCCATCCCCCCATTCCCATTAATTTTTGATTTTCTTTTTTTTTTTTTTTTTTTGGGACAGTGTGTTGCCTTGTGTGGCTCCCGTGGGCATACGCTGCATTGTGGCTGGGCACATGCAGGCTTGTCATGGATTTGGTTCAGATGCTTGGGTTTTTGTCACACACCTCTCCTGCTTCCCGTTTCCATGGGCTTGCAAAGGGTGTGCCCAAGTGACATTGACGTACATGGTGACATTGGACTCCCATGAGCTGTGTGGGCAGTCTTTAGTCAATACTGTGTATACATTCATAGTGCATATTGTTGTTGTATTGTACACTGCTTGGTGTATTGATATGTGCCTCTGCATCCATCTCATCCTCCATATTTGCAGGTCCATTCCTCATGTCTTCACAATGCGGTGCACCTTGGTACTGGAGTCCATGTTGTAAGCAGTGCACCTACACTCTTGCGTGGCGCTAACTATGTATACTTGGAAGTGTTCAGAGGGCTGTCATCATCAGGTGGTGAGGCTAGCTAATTTTTAAGTCTGTAATGTCATGTTTAAGGTAGGTTGGAGGTTGTGTAGGTGATTGGTATTCTTGGTAAGTATTTGGTGATGTGGGTTGTAGGTCCTGCATTACTGTGAGCATTTCATGTGTGGACATGTTTCCATTAGGGACACTGTAGCTGCTGACACTTGGGGCATGTTGTGGGGATTAATTTCTTTCCTCTCACATTGCATGACATGCCATGGTGTGTTGTGTGGCCGTGCCGGGGAGGGGGTGGGTGACATCGCACTGTTTTCATGTAGTATTTTGCAAGTGGGTATTCATTTCTGCAGCATGGAAGTGTCTTTTCATGACACTGCATTGGTGGTGTTTGTGTTAGGGTGGTAGGGATGCACACATTGTGACACTTCCACATGAACAATCTCAGGCTGCTATGGTTCTAACAGTTGACAGTCCCTTTGTTCGTCTTAATTGTCAGGTCGAATCATCATTGCTTATCAGATGGTATGTGCCAGGCCTGTGTGCACTCCACTGGGGTGTGATTTCTATGTGAAGTAATTAGCCACCAGCTGCGTATGGGCTGCCTCACCCCGTGCCCTCTCCCCTCCCATGCGCAGCGGCCATGCATGTGGTTGTGGATGTGGGGGCACCACCATGTCCACAGCCAGGCCCCGGCGTGTTGCAACATTGTGCAGGACACATGATGCCACTATGATCCTGCACACTACTGGGGGCGCATATAACAGCTGCCCGCCAGAACGGTCAAGGGAGCGAAAGCGTGACTTGAGCACTCCGAATGTGCGCTCCACTATGCCCCGGGTTGCAATATGGGCTGTGTTGTATCTTACCTCTGGAGGCGTGATGGGGTTCCGAATTGGCGTCATCATGTGGGTGCTCAGAGGGTAGGCACTGTCCCCTGGTGAGGAGGTGATGGGTATCATTAGTGGGGTAGTGACATAACTCTGCATCTGACATGCATGCATGTGCAGTGGCATTCATACTCACCAAGCAGCCATGTATCGCCATGCCGCCCAGCTTCTAGGTCCCGGCTTAGGGTAGACATTCGGTAAATGAAGCTGTCGTGGGTGGACGCTGGATAGTTGGCATATACTGAGGTGATGATTCCCTTAGCATTACATACTACCTGCACGTTGATGGAATGCCAGTGCTTGCGGTTCCTATAGATGTGCTCAGATGCCCTGGGGGGGACGTAGTGTCACATGGGTGCAGTCAATGGCACCTAGCACTTTTGGGAATTGTGCCACACCGTAGAAATCGAGGGTGGCAGCCTGCCTTTCTGCAGGTGTCCTGGGCAGGTATATGTGCCTACGGACAGATGGGCGTGCAGTGATGATGTTCAAGACCTGGTGTAGGCAGCGTGACTGCGTGGCCTGTGACACCCCACCCACTATGGCACTTGTCCGCTGAAATGATCCTGTGGCCAAGAAGTGCAGTACATTGAGGACCTTCTCCAGGGGGCTGAGTGCTTGGGAGCACAGGGTGGGTGATGTGAGGTCATCCTCCCACTCACTGACCAGGTCCAGTATTATGTGTGGGGGAAACCTGTACCTCCCATACACCTGGTCATCGGGCATCCCAAAAAGGCTGGTTCTGGGAGTGAAAATTCGGGCCCTCACTATCCTCCTCCTCCTCCTTTGGTAACCCACGGCCACTGCTGCTAGGAATGGTATATTCATCCTGGCGTATGAGCTTGTTTGTTGTTTGCACGCACTTTTATGCTGCGCGGGTCGACGTACGCCTGCTTCATGCTGGCGTACGTGTCTCAGGATTGGACCATTTATTTTTCGGGACGTCGTAGGCGAACGTGTGAATCTTCCCGCCTACCCCAGGAATACACGTAGCACGCTCTCCCAGGCCCAGTCGCGGGTAAATATTCCCACCCACCCCTGGAATACATGTACCCCACTCTCACAGGCCCAGTCGCGTGTGGAAGTTCACGCGCACCCCGAAGTACACGTACCCAGGCCAATCGCGTGTGGACCTTCCCGCGCACCCCGAAGTACACGTACCCAGGCCAATCACGTGTGGACCTTCCCGCGCACCCCGAAGTACACGTACCCAGGCCAATCGCGTGTGTAACTTCCCGCGCACCCCGTAGTACACGTAGCCAGGCCAATCGCGTGTGGAACTTCCCGCGCACCCCGAAGTACACGTACCCAGGCAAATCGCACAGCTGGGGGGTGGGGGTGCAGGGGGACATGAGTGGGGGCCTGGTGGAGGCTGCCCCTGGTGGCTGGGGGGTGGGGGTGGTGGGAGACATGAGTGGGGGCCTGGTGGAGGCTGCCCCTGGTGGCTGGGGGGTGGGGGTGGTGGTAGACATGGGTGGGGGCCTGGTGGAGGCTGCCCCTGGTGGCTGGGGGGTGGGGGTGGTGGGAGACATGAGTGGGGGCCTGGTGGAGGCTGCCCCTGCACTGCTGGGGGGTGGGGGTGATGGGAGACATGAGTCGGACATGAGTGGGGGCCTGGTGGAGGCTGCCCCTGCACTGCTGGGGGGTGGGGGTGCAGGGAGACATGAGTGGGGGCCTGGTGGAGGCTGCCCCTGGTGGCTGGGGGTTGGGGGTGGTGGGAGACATGAGTGGGGGCCTGGTGGAGGCTGCCCCTGCACTGCTGGGGGGTGGGGGTGGTGGTAGACATGGGTGGGGGCCTGGTGGAGGCTGCCCCTGGTGGCTGGGGGGTGGGGGTGGTGGGAGACATGAGTGGGGGCCTGGTGGAGGCTGCCCCTGGTGGCTGGGGCTGGGGGTGGTGGGAGACATGAGTGGGGGCCTGGTGGAGGCTGCCCCTGCACTGCTGGGGGGTGGGGGTGGTGGTAGACATGGGTGGGGGCCTGGTGGAGGCTGTCCCTGCACTGCTGGGGGTGGGGGTGATGGGAGACATGAGTTGGACATGAGTGGGGGCCTGGTGGAGGCTGCCCCTGCACTGCTGGGGGGTGGGGGTGGTGGTAGACATGGGTGGGGGCCTGGTGGAGGCTGCCCCTGCACTGCTGGGGGGTGGGGTTGCAGGGAGACATGAGTGGGGGCCTAGTGGAGGTTGCCCTGGTGGCTGGGGGGTGGGGGGGGTGGGAGACATGAGTGGGGGCCTGGTGGAGGCTGCCCCTGCACTGCTGGGGGGTGGGGGTGGTGGTAGACATGGGTGGGGGCCTGGTGGGGGCTGCCCCTGGGGGGTGGGGGTGGTGGGAGACATGAGTGGGGGCCTGGTGGAGGCTGCCCCTGCACTGCTGGTTGTGGGGGTGATGGGAGACATGAGTGGGGGCCTGGTGGAGGCTGCCCCTGCACTGCTGGGGGGTGTTGGTGCAGCGAGACATGAGTGGGGGCCTGGTGGAGGCTGCCCCTGCACTGCTGGGGGGTGGGGGTGCAGAGAGACATGGGTGGGGCCTGGTGGAGGCTGCCCCTGGTGGCTGGGGGTGGGGGTGGTGGGAGACATGAGTGGGGGCCTGGTGGAGGCTGCCCCTGCACTGCTGGGGGGTGGGGTGGTGGTAGACATGGGTGGGGGCCTGGTGGAGGCTGCCCCTGGGGGGTGGGGGTGGTGGGAGACATGAGTGGGGGCCTGGTGGAGGCTGCCCCTGCACTGCTGGGGGGGGTGGGGGTGAGTGGGGGCCTGGTGGAGGCTGCCCCTGCACTGCTGGGGGGTGGGGTGGTGGTAGACATGGGTGGGGGCCTGGTGGAGGCTGCCCCTGCACTGCTGGGGTGTGGGGGTGCAGGGAGACATGAGTGGGGGCCTGGTGGAGGCTGCCCCTGGTGGCTGGGGTGTGGGGGTGGTGGGAGACATGAGTGGGGGCCTGGTGGAGGCTGCCCCTGCACTGCTGGGGGGTGGGGGTGGTGGTAGACATGGGTGGGGGCCTGGTGGAGGCTGCCCCTGCACTGCTGGGGGGTGGGGGTGATGGGAGACATGAGTTGGACATGAGTGGGGGCCTGGTGGAGGCTGCCCCTGCACTGCCGGTGGGTGGGGGTGGTGGTAGACATGGGTGGGGGCCTGGTGGAGGCTGCCCCTGCACTGCTGGGGGGGTGGGGGTGCAGGGAGACATGAGTGGGGGCCTGGTGGAGGCTGCCCCTGGTGGCTGGGGGGTGGGGGTGGTGGGAGACATGAGTGGGGGCCTGGTGGAGGCTGCCCCTGCACTGCTGGTGGTGGGGGTGGTGGTAGACATGGGTGGGGTCCTGGTGGAGGCTGCCCCTAGTGGCTGGGGGGTGGGGGTGGTGGTAGACATGGGTGGGGGCCTGGTGGAGGCTGCCCCTGGTGGCTCGGGGGTGGGGGTGGTGGGAGACATGAGTGGGGGCCTGGTGGAGGCTGCCCCTGCACTGCTGGGGGGTGGGGGTGGTGGTAGACATGCGTGGGGGCCTGGTGGAGGCTTCCCCTGGGGGGTGGGGGGGGTGGGAGACATGAGTGTGGGCCTGGTGGAGGCTGCCCCTGCACTGCTGGGGGGTGGGGGTGCAGGGAGACATGAGTGGGGACCTGGTGGAGGCTGCCCCTGGTGGCTGGGGGTGGTGGGAGACATGAGTGGGGGCCTGGTGGAGGCTGCCCCTGCACTGCTGGCGGGTTGGGGTGGTGGTAGACATGGGTGGGGGCCTGGTGGAGGCTGCCCCTGCACTGCTGGGGGGTGGGGGTGATGGGAGACATGTGTTGGTGATCAGTAGTGCAAGGTGACATGTGGGTTGGCTGGTGGGCATGGCCATGGTGGATGGGTTGCCTGTGGGACATGAGCAGGGGTGCAGGGTAGTACCCTGTGGTGTGGGCTGCCTGCAGGGGCCGTGGAGGGTGTAGAGGGAACACCTGGGAGGACCCACATGGCCAAATCACGTGTAGCATTCCCCGGCACCACCGAAATACACGTACCCTGCAGAAATCGCGTGTGATTCTTCCGCGCACCCCGAAGTACATGTACCCAGGCCAATCGCATGTGGAACTTCCGACGCACCCCCACCTACCCAGGCCAATCGCGTGTGGAACTTCCCACGCACCCCGTAGTACACGTACCCAGGCCAATCGCGTGTGGAACTTCCCGCGCACCCCGAAGTCCACGTACCCAGTCCAATCGCGTGTGGAACTTCCCGCGCACCCCCACCTACCCAGGCCAATCGCGTGTGGAACTTCCTGCGCACCCCGAAGTACACGTGCCCAGGCCAATCGCGTGTGTGGGACTTCCCGCGCACCCCCACCTACCCAGGCCAATCGCGTGTGGAACTTCCCACGCACCCCGTTGTACACGTACCCAGGCTAATCGCGTGTGGAACTTCCCGCGCACCCCGAAGTACACGTACCCAGGCCAATCGCGTGTGGAACTTCCCGCGCACCCCGAAGTACACGTACCCAGGCCAATCGCGTGTGGAACTTCCCGCGCACCCCCACCTACCCAGGCCAATTGCGTGTGGAACTTCCCACGCACCCCGTAGTACACGTACCCATGCTAATCACGTGTGGAACTTCCCACGCACCCAGGAACACGCGCACACGCTATTTTTCACACAGCGGGTGTCCGTGTTTGTCGGTGCCCCTTTGCACCTCATTTGTCCTAGAGGGCCACTGTATGGCCCATTCATCATGGCTGTATATGGGTGCTTTTTGTTAGCGCACATTTTGGCTCACATTTCTTTCAGTCACAGGGGCTCTACCGTCTGCTTTCTTGTGGCGTACTTGTTTGGCCCTGTGCGCGTCTTTGACCGTGTGCTGGTTTGCCCTATTCGATTCCATGAATACGGGTTGTAGGCGAGCGTGTGGGCGTTCCGCGCACTTGCCTCCTGTACTTCCCCCGTGACGCCCATATTTTCACGCGTTGTTCCCCATTCCAAGTGTTACGCCCCGTGTTCCGCCTACTTTTGTGATGTGCGCCGCGCTATGTGCGATTTCGCAGTGGCCGTGGCGCACGCTGTTGGATGACCTGTGCGCCAGCGTGCGCGGCGCACATTTTTAGCGCACATCCAATGTTTTTCTCGTGCACAGAATTCCATGAATCGCTGTGCGCTGGTTTTCCTGCAATTTTCGCACTTGCACTGCGATTTTCGCACTTTTCTTGCGATTCGCACGTTTTGGCACCTCTGCGCGGGAATTTTCAGCGCACATTATTTCCATGAATCGACCCCTTTATCTTTTCATTGTGAAGAAACAGCATCTCTAGAAAAACTAGATGTTATGCTTTGTACTGGGATAAGAGTATGTATCAAATCCCAGTGATATTACAAGGAGATTGCCTGGGCCCAATTACACACAGGAAATAAAGGATGTACAATAAAAGCAGGTATACTTTCTCAGGGCTGGAAACCTATGGGAAAAAGGACTGTAGGTTGTGTCCATGGTGAAACCAAAGGACACCCATTGACTCAGATTCATGTTGCCATATTTGGGACGGAAGTACAGTTATTAGTGGCAGTAAAACCTGAACTTCCAACTGAAATAGTTTTGGGTAGTGGGGTACCCCTTTTTCATCAGTAGGCCTTCCGAGCGGCCCATATACATTTTAAAACACCCAATAAGACAAAAAATGAAAATCAGAAAAGATCTCTTCCCTCTTCCCCAGTTGATTCGTGGGGAAATTAAGGATTTCACCATCAGGCCCTATTTGGAATTTGGTAATACAAACTCAGAAACCTCTTCCTCACATGGGGAAGGCAATTGGCTCCTCCAAAACCAAAGATCCTAGAGTGGGAGGCCAAGCCATTAGAGTAAGCGTATGTGATGAATCCTGCAGAGTCATCACTGATCCCCAGTCTAAAGTCTGCTCCCATCTGGCCTGGGGAAGGTGGGCCGCTACCTGATCCTGACACTGGGGGTGGTATTCTGAGGGTGGATTACATGGGAGGGGATGCTGTTGGGGGGGAGGTGATGGCTCTAACAGAAGAGACGTGGTATTCTTCCCTTGACTGTGTAGGAGAAACCCTAATCCCAGAGTTTCTAATGACCTGCTGTCATTATTCAGAACCCTTTAATTGTGAGGTCTTAAAACCAAAGGGGTGGATTCATGGAATTAATGTGCGCCGAAAATTCCCGCGCAGAGGTGCCAAAACGTGCGAATCGCAGGAAAAGTGCGAAAATCGCAGGAAAACCAGCACACAGCGATTCATGGAAGTCCGTGCGCGAGAAAAACATTGGATGTGCGCTAAAAATGTGCGCCGCGCACGCCGGCGCACAGGTCATCCAACAGCGTGCGCCACGGCCACTGCGAAATCGCACATAGCGCGGCGCACATCACAAAAGTAGGCGGAACACGGGGCGTAACACTCGGAATGGGGAACAACGCGTGAAAATATGGGCGTCACGGGGGAAGTACAGGAGGCAAGTGCGCGGAACGCCCACACGCTCGCCTACAACCCGTATTCATGGAATCGAATAGGGCAAACCAGCGCACGGTCAAAGACGCGCAAAGGGCCAAACAAGTATGCCACAAGAAAGCAGGCGGTAGCACCCCTGCGACGAAAAAAATGTGTGCCAAAATGTGCGCTAACAAAAAGCACCCATATACAGCCATGATGAATGGCCCATACAGTGGCCCTCTAGGACAAATGAGGTGCAAAGGGGCACCGACAAACACGGACACCCGCTGTGTGAAAAATAGCGTGTGCGCATGTTCCTGGGTGCGAGGGAAGTTCCACACGCGATTAGCCTGGGTACGTGTACTTCGTGTGCGCGGGAAGTTCCACACGCGATTAGCCTGGGTACGTGTACTTCGGGGTGGGCGGAAAGTTCCACACGCGATTGGCCTGGGTAGGTGGGGGTGCGTGGGAAGTTCCACACGCGATTGGCCTGGGTACGTGTACTACGGGGTGCGCAGGAAGTTCCACACGCGATTGGCCAGGGTACGTGTATTCCGAGGTGCGCGGAAGATTCACACGCGATTTCTGCAGGGTACGTGTATTTCGGTGGTGCCGGGGAATGCTACACGTGATTTGGCCATGTGGGTCCCCCCAGGTGTTCCCTCTACACCCTCCACGGCCCCTGCAGGCAGCCCACACCACTGGGTACTACCCTGCACCCCTGCTCATGTCCCACAGGCAACCCATCCACCATGGCCATGCCCACCAGCCAACCCACATGTCACCTTGCACCACTGATCACCAGCACATGTCTCCTACCACCCCCACGCCCCAGCCACCAGGGGCAGCCTCCACTAGGCCCCCACTCATGTCTCCCACCACCCCCACCCCCCAGCAGTGCAGGGGCAGCCTCCACCAGGCCCCCACTCATGTCTCCCACCACCCCCAGCCACCAGGGGCAGCTTCCACCAGGCCCCCACTCATGTCCCCTATTACCCCCACCCCCCAGCAGTGCAGGGGCAGCCTCCACCAGGCCCCCACCCATGTCTACCACCACCCCCACCCCCCAGCAGTGCAGGGGCAGCCTCCACTAGGCCCCCACTCATGTCTTCCACCACCCCCCAGCAGTGCAGGAGCAGCCTCCACCAGGCTCCCACTCATGTCCCCTATTACCCCCACCCCCCAGCAGTGCAGGGGCAGCCTCCACTAGGCCCCCAATCATGTCTCCCACCACCCCCACCCCCCAGCAGTGCAGGGGCAGCCTCCACCAGGCCTCCACTCTTGTCTCCCACCACCCCCACCCCCCAGCAGTGCAGGGGCAGCTTCCACCAGACCCCCACTCATGTCCCCTGTTACCCCCACCCCCCAGCAGTGCAGGGGCAGCCTCCACCAGGCCCACACCCATGTCTACCACCACCCCCACCCCCCAGCAGTGCAGGGGCAGCCTCTACCAGGCCCACACTCATGTCTCCCATCACCCCCACCCCCCAGCCACCAGGGGCAGCCTCCACCAGGCCCCCACTCATGTCCCCATGCACCTCCACCCCCCAGCAGTGCAGGGGCAGCCTCCACCAGGCCCCCACTCATGTCTCCCACCAACCCCACCCCCCAGCCACCAGGGGCAGCCTCCACCAGGCCCCCACTCATGTCCCCTATTACCCCCACCCCCCAGCAGTGCAGGGGCAGCCTACACTAGGCCCCCACTCATGTCTCCCACCACCCCCAGCAGTGCAGGGGCAGCCTCCACCAGGCCCCCACTCATGTCCCCTATTACCCCCACCCCCCAGCAGTGCAGGTGCAGCCTCCACCAGGCCCCACTCATGTCTCCCACCACCCCCACCGCCCAGCAGTGCAGGGGCAGCCTCCACCAGGCCCCCACTCATGTCTCCCACCACCCCCACCCCCTAGCCACCAGGGGCAGCCTCCACCAGGCCCCCACTCATGTCCCCTATTACCCCCACCACCCAGCAGTGCAGGGGCAGCCTCCACCAGGCCCCCACCCATGTCTACCACCACCCCCACCCCCCAGCAGTGCAGGGGCAGCCTCCACCAGGCCCCCACTCATGTCTCCCACCACCCCCACCCCCCAGACACCAGGTGCAGCTTCCACCAGGCCCCCACTCATGTCCCCTATTACCCCCACCCCCCCAGCAGTGCAGGGGCAGCCTCCACCAGGCCCCCACCCATGTCTACCACCACCCCCACCCCCTAGCAGTGCAGGGGCAGCCTCTACCAGGCCCACACTCATGTCTCCCATCACCCCCAGCCACCAGGGGCAGCCTCCACCAGGCCCCCACTCATGTCTCCCACCACCCCCACCCCCCAGCCACCAGGGGCAGCCTCCACCAGGCCCCCACGCATGTCCCCTATTACCCCCACCCCCTGCAGTGCAGGGGCAGCCTCCACTAGGCCCCCACTCATGTCTCCCACCACCCCCCAGCAGTGCAAGGGCAGCCTCCACCAGGCCCCCACTCATGTCCCCTATTACCCCCACCCCCCAGCAGTGCAGGGGCAGCCTCCACTAGGCCCCCACTCATGTCTCCCACCACCCCCACCCCCCAGCAGTGCAGGGGCAGTCTCCACCAGGCCCCCACTCATGTCCCCTATTACCCCCACCCCCCAGCAGTGCAGGGGCAGCCTCCACCAGGTCCCCACCCATGTCTACCACCACCCCCACCCCCCAGCAGTGCAGGGGCAGCCTCCACCAGGCCCCCACTCATGTCCAACTCATGTCTCCCACCACCCCACCCCCCAGCAGTGCAGGGGCAGCCCCCACCAGGCCCCCGCCCATGTCTACCACCACCCCCACCCCCCAGCAGTGCCGGGGCAGCCTCCACCAGGCCCCCACTCATGTCCCCATGCACCCCCACCCCCCAGCAGTGCAGGGGCAGCCTCCACCAGGCCCCCATTCATGTCCCCTATTACCCCCACCCACCAGAAGTGCAGGGGCAGCCTCCACCAGGCCCCCACTCATGTCCCCATGCACCCCCACCCCCCAGCAGTGCAGGGGCAGCCTCCACCAGGCCCCCACTCATGTTTCCCACCACCCCCACCCCCCAGCCACCAGGGGAGGCCTCCACCGGGGCCCCACTCATTTCCCCTATTACCCCCACCCCCCAGCAGTGCAGGGGCAGCCTCCACTAGGCCCCCACTCATGTCGCCTGTTACCCCCACCCCCCAGCAGTGCAGGGGCAGCCTCCACCAGGCCCCCACTCATGTCTACCACCACCCCCACCCCCCAGCAGTGCAGGGGCAGCCTCCACCAGGCCCACACTCATGTCTCCGATCACCCCCACCCCCCAGCAGTGCAGGGGCAGCCTCCACCAGGCCCCCACTCATGTCCCCTATTACCCCCACCCCCCAGCAGTGCAGGGGCAGCCTCCACCAGGCCCCCACCCATGTCTACCACCACCCCCACCCCCCAGCAGTGCAGGGGCAGCCTCCACCAGGCCCCCACTCATGTCCCCATGCACCCCCACCCGCCAGCCACCAGGGGCAGCCTCCACCAGGCCCCCACTCATGTCTCCCACCACCCCCAACCCCCAGCAGTGCAGGGGCAGCCTCCACCAGGCCCCCACCCATGTC
Organism: Ambystoma mexicanum; assembly: GCF_040938575.1. Lineage (NCBI taxonomy): Eukaryota > Metazoa > Chordata > Amphibia > Caudata > Ambystomatidae > Ambystoma > Ambystoma mexicanum. The sequence goes on along the minus strand of NC_090921.1, from coordinate 1,339,311,017 downwards.
TACCACCACCCCCACCCCCCAGCAGTGCAGGGGCAGCCTCCACCAGGCCCCCACTCATGTCCCCATGCACCCCCACCCGCCAGCCACCAGGGGCAGCCTCCACCAGGCCCCCACTCATGTCTCCCACCACCCCCAACCCCCAGCAGTGCAGGGGCAGCCTCCACCAGGCCCCCACCCATGTCTACCACCACCCCCAACCCCCAGCAGTGCAGGGGCAGCCTCCACCAGGCCCCCACTCATGTCCAACTCATGTCTCCCACCACCCCCAGCCACCAGGGGCAGCCTCCACCAGGCCCCCACTCATGTCTCCCACCACCCCCACCCCCCAGCCACCAGGGGCAGCCTCCACCAGGCTCCCACTCATGTCCCCTATTAACCCCACCCCCCTGCAGTGCAGGGGCAGCCTCCACCAGGCCCCCACTCATGTCCTCATGCACCCCCACCCCCCAGCAGTGCAGGGGCAGCCTCCACCAGGCCCCCACCTATGTCTACCACCACCCCCACCCCCCAGCAGTGCAGGGGCAGCCTCCACCAGGCCCCCACTCATGTCTCCCATCACCCCCAGCCACCAGGGGCAGCCTCCACCAGGCCCCCACTCATGTCTCCCACCACCCCCACCCCCCAGCAGTGCAGGGGCAGCCTCCACCAGGCCCCTACTCATGTCCCCATGCACCCCCAGCAGTGCAGGGGCAGCCTCCACCAGGCCCCCACTCATGTCCCCTATTACCCCCGCCCCCCAGCAGTGCAGGGGCAGCCTCCACCAGGCCCCCACTCATGTCCCCATGCACCCCCACCCCCCAGCAGTGCAGGGGCAGCCTCCACCAGGCCCCCACTCATGTCCAACTCATGTCTCCCCCCACCCCCCAGCCACCAGGGGCAGCCTCCACCAGGCCCCCACTCATGTCTCCCACCACTCCCACCCCCCAACAGTGCAGGGGCAGCCTCCACCAGGCCCCCACTCATGTCTCCCACCACCCCCACCCCCCAGCAGTGCAGGGGCAGCCTCCACCAGGCCCCCACTCATGTCTCCCACCACCCCCACCCCCAGCAGTGCAGAGGCAGCCTCCACCAGGCCCCCACTCATGTCCCCTATTATCCCCACCCCCCAGCAGTGCAGGGGCAGCCTCCACTAGGCCCCCACTCATGTCTCCCACCACCCCCACCGCCCAGCAGTGCAGGTGCAGCCTCCACCAGGCCCCACTCATGTCTCCCACCACCCCCCAGCAGTGCAGGGGCAGCCTCCACCAGGCCCCCACTCATGTCTCCCACCACCCCCACCCCCTAGCCACCAGGGGCAGCCTCCACCAGGCCCCCACTCATGTCCCCTATTACCCCCACCACCCAGCAGTGCAGGGGCAGCCTCCACCAGGCCCCCACCCATGTCTACCACCACCCCCACCCCCCAGCAGTGCAGGGGCAGCCTCCAACAGGCCCCCACCCATGTCTACCACCACCCCAACCACCCAGCAGTGCAGGGGCAGCCTCCACCAGGCCCACACTCATGTCTACCATCACTCCCACCCCCCAGCCACCAGGGGCAGCCTCCACCAGGCCCCCACTCATGTCCCCCACCACCCCCACCCCCCAGCAGTGCAGGGGCAGCCTCCACCAGGCCCCCACTCATGTCTCCCACCACCCCCACCCCCCAGCTGTGCAGGGGCAGCCTCCACCAGGCCCCCACTCATGTCCCCTATTACCCCCACCCCCCAGCAGTGCAGGGGCAGCCTCCACCAGGCCCCCACTCATGTCCCCTATTACCCCCACCCCCCAGCAGTGCAGGGGCAGCCTCCACCAGGCCACCACTCATGTCCCCATGCACCCCCACCCCCCAACAGTGCAGGGGCAGCCTCCACCAGGCCCCCACTCATGTCCAACTCATGTCTCCCACCACCCCCAGCCACCAGGGGCAGCCTCCACCAGGCCCCCACTCATGTCCTCATGCACCCCCACCCCCCAGCAGTGCAGGGGCAGCCTCCACCAGGCCCCCACCCATGTCTACCACCACCCCCCAGCAGTGCAGGGGCAGCCTCCACCAGGCCCCCACTCATGTCTCCCATCACACCCAGCCACCAGGGGCAGCCTCCACCAGGCCCCCACTCATGTCTCCCACCACCCCCACCCCCCAGCAGTGCAGGGGCAGCATTCACCAGGCCTCTACTCATGTCCCCATGCACCCCCAGCAGTGCAGGGGCAGCCTCCACCAGGCCCCCATCCATGTCCCCATGCACCCCCACCCCCCAGCAGTGCAGGGGCAGCCTCCACCAGGCCCCCACTCATGTCCAACTCATGTCTCCCCCCAACCCCAGCCACCAGGGGCAGCCTCCACCAGGCCCCCACTCATGTCTCCCACCACTCCCACCCCCCAACAGTGCAGGGGCAGCCTCCACCAGGCCCCCACTCATGTCTCCCACCACCCCCACCCCCCAGCCACCAGGGGCAGCCTCCACCAGGCCCCCACTCATGTCTCCCACCACCCCCACCCCCCAGCAGTGCAGGGGCAGCCTCCACCAGGCCCCCACTCATGTCTCCCACCACCCCCACCCCCCAGCAGTGCAGAGGCAGCCTCCACCAGGCCCCCACTCATGTCCCCTATTACCCCCACCCCCCAGCAGTGCAGTGGCAGCCTCCACTAGGCCCCCACTCATGTCTCCCACCACCCCCACCCCCCAGCAGTGCAGGTGCAGCCTCCACCAGGCCCCACTCATGTCTCCCACCACCCCCACCGCCCAGCAGTGCAGGGGCAGCCTCCACCAGGCCCCCACTCATGTCTCCCACCACCCCCACCCCCTAGCCACCAGGGGCAGCCTCCACCAGGCCCCCACTCATGTCCCCTATTACCCCCACCACCCAGCAGTGCAGGGACAGCCTCCACCAGGCCCCCACCCATGTCTACCACCACCCCCACCCCCCAGCAGTGCAGGGGCAGCCTCCACCAGGCCCCCACCCATGTCTACCACCACCCCAACCACCCAGCAGTGCAGGGGCAGCCTCCACCAGGCCCACACTCATGTCTACCATCACCCCCACCCCCCAGCCACCAGGGGCAGCCTCCACCAGGCCCCCACTCATGTCTCCCACCACCCCCACCCCCCAGCAGTGCAGGGCAGCCTCCACCAGGCCCCCACTCATGTCTCCCACCACCCCCACCCCCCAGCAGTGCAGGGGCAGCCTCCACCAGGCCCCCACTCATGTCCCCTATTACCCCCACCCCCCAGCAGTGCAGGGGCAGCCTCCACCAGGCCACCACTCATGTCCCCATGCACCCCCACCCCCCAACAGTGCAGGGGCAGCCTCCACCAGGCCCCCACTCATGTCCAACTCATGTCTCCCACCACCCCCACCCCCCAGCCACCAGGGGCAGCCTCCACCAGGCCCCCACTCATGTCTCCCACCACCCCCACCCCCCAACAGTGCAGGGGCAGCCTCCACCAGGCCCCCACCCATGTCTACCACCACCCCCACCCCCCAGCAGTGCAGAGGCAGCGTCCACCAGGCCCCCACTCATGTCCAACTCATGACTCCCACCACCCCCACCCCCCAGCCACCAGGGGCAGCCTCCACCAGGCCCCCACTCATGTCTCCCACCACCCCCACCCCCCAGCCACCAGGGGCAGCCTCCACCAGGCCCCCACTCATGTCCCCTATTACCCCCACCCCCCAGCAGTGCAGGGGCAGCCTCCACTAGGCCCCCACTCATGTCCCTATGCACCCCCACCCCCCAGCAGTGCAGAGGCAGCCTCCACCAGGCCCCCACCCATGTCTACCACCACCCCCACCCCCCAGCAGTGCAGGGGCAGCCTCCACCAGGCCCCCACTCATGTCTCCCATCGCCCCCACCCCCCAGCCACCAGGGGCAGCCTCCACAAGGCCCCCACTCATTTCTCCCACCACCCCCACCCCCCAGCAGTGCAGGGGCAGCCTCCACCAGGCCCCCACTCATGTCCCCATGCATCCCCACCCCCCAGCAGTGCAGGGGCAGCCTCCACCAGGCCCCCACTCATGTCTCCCACCACCCCCACCCCCCAGCAGTGCAGGGGCAGCCTCCACCAGGCCCCCACTCATGTCTCCCACAACCCCCACCCCCCAGCAGTGCAGAGGCAGCCTCCACCAGGCCCCCACTCATGTCCCCTATTACCCCCACCCCCCAGCAGTGCAGGGGCAGCCTCCACTAGGCCCCCACTCATGTCTCCCACCACCCCCACCCCCCAGCAGTGCAGGGGCAGCCTCCACCAGGCCCCCACTCATGTCTCCCACCACCCCCAGCCACCAGGGGCAGCCTCCACCAGGCCCCCACTCATGTCCCCTATTACCCCCACCACCCAGCAGTGCAGGGGCAGCCTCCACCAGGCCCCCACCCATGTCTACCACCACCCCCACCCCCCAGCAGTGCAGGGGCAGCCTCCACCAGGCCCCCACCCATGTCTACCACCACCCCACCCCCCAGCAGTGCAGGGGCAGCCTCCACCAGGCCCACACTCATGTCTCCCATCACCCCCACCCCCAGCCACCAGGGCCAGCCTCCACCAGGCCCCCACTCACGTCTCCCACCACCCCCACCCCCCAGCAGTGCAGGGGCAGCCTCCACCAGGCCCCCACTCATGTCTCCCACCACCCCCACCCCCCAGCAGTGCAGGGGCAGCCTCCACCAGGCCCACACTCATGTCCCCTATTACCCCCACCCCCCAGCAGTGCAGGGGCAGCCTCCACCAGGCCCCCACTCATGTCCCCTATTACCCCTACCCCCCAGCAGTGCAGGGGCAGCCTCCACCAGGCCACCACTCATGTCCCCATGCACCCCCACCCCCAACAGTGCAGGGGCAGCCTCCACCAGGCCCCCACACATGTCCAACTCATGTCTCCCACCCCCCAGCCACCAGGGGCAGCCTCCACCCGGCCCCCACTCATGTCTCCCACCACCCCCAGCCACCAGGGGCAGCCTCCACCAGGCCCCCACTCATGTCCCCTATTACCCCACCTCCCAGCAGTGCAGGGGCAGCCTCCACCAGGCCCCCACTCATGTCCCTATGCACCCCCACCCCCCAGCAGTGCAGGGGCAGCCTCCACCAGGCCCCCACCCATGTCTACCACCACCCCCACCCCCCAGCAGTGCAGGGGCAGCCTCCACCAGGCCCCACTCATGTCTCCCACCACCCCCACCCTCCAGCAGTGCAGGGGCAGCCTCCACCAGGCCCCCACTCATGTCTCCCACCACCCCCCAGCCACCAGGGGCAGCCTCCACCAGGCCCCCACTCATGTCCCCTATTACCCCCACCACCCAGCAGTGCAGGGGCAGCCTCCACCAGGCCCCCACCCATGTCTACCACCACCCCCACCCCCCAGCAGTGCAGGGGCAGCCTCCACCAGGCCCCCACCCATGTCTACCACCACCCCACCCCCCAGCAGTGCAGGGGCAGCCTCCACCAGGCCCACACTCATGTCTCCCATCACCCCCACCCCCAGCCACCAGGGCCAGCCTCCACCAGGCCCCCACTCACGTCTCCCACCACCCCCACCCCCCAGCAGTGCAGGGGCAGCCTCCACCAGGCCCCCACTCATGTCTCCCACCACCCCCACCCCCCAGCAGTGCAGGGGCAGCCTCCACCAGGCCCACACTCATGTCCCCTATTACCCCCACCGCCCAGCAGTGCAGGGGCAGCCTCCACCAGGCCCCCACTCATGTCCCCTATTACCCCTACCCCCCAGCAGTGCAGGGGCAGCCTCCACCAGGCCACCACTCATGTCCCCATGCACCCCCACCCCCAACAGTGCAGGGGCAGCCTCCACCAGGCCCCCACACATGTCCAACTCATGTCTCCCACCACCCCCCAGCCACTGCCTCCACCAGGCCCCCACTCATGTCTCCCACCCCCCAACAGTGCAGGGGCAGCCTCCACCAGGCCACCACCCATGTCTACCACCACCCCCACCCCCCAGCAGTGCAGGGGCAGCCTCCACCAGGCCCCCACTCATGTCCAACTCATGTTTCCCACCACCCCCAGCCACCAGGGGCAGCCTCCACCAGGCCCCCACTCATGTCTCCCACCACCCCCACCCCCCAGCCACCAAGGGCAGCCTCCACCAGGCCCCCACTCATGTCCCCTATTACCCCCACCCCCCAGCAGTGCAGGGGCAGCCTCCACCAGGCCCCCACTCATGTCCCTATGCACCCCCACCCCCAGCAGTGCTGGGGCAGCCTCCACCAGGCCCCCACCCATGTCTACCACCACCCCCGCCCCCCAGCAGTGCAGGGGCAGCCTCCACCAGGCCCCCACTCATGTCTCCCATCACCCCCACCCCCCAGCCACCAGGGGCAGCCTCCACCAGGCCCCCACTCATGTCTCCCACCACCCCCACCCCCCAGCATTGCAGGGGCAGCCTCCACCAGGCCCCCACTCATGTCCCCATGCACCCCCACCCCCCAGCAGTGCAGGGGCAGCCTCCACCAGGCCCCCACTCATGTCCCCTATTACCCCCACCCCCCAGCAGTGCAGGGGCAGCCTCCACCAGGCCCCCACTCATGTCCCCATGCACCCCCACCCCCCAGCAGTGCAGAGGCAGCCTCCACCAGGCCCCCACTCATGTCCAACTCATGTCTCCCACCACCCCCAGCCACCAGGGGCAGCCTCCACCAGGCTCCCACTCATGTCTCCCACCACCCCCATCCCCCAGCAGTGCAGGGGCAGCCTCCACCAGGCCCCCACTCATGTCTCCCACCACCCCCACCCCCCAGCCACGAGGGGCAGCCTCCACCAGGCCCCCACTCATGTCTCCCACCACCCCCACCCTCCAGCAGTGCAGGGGCAGCCTCCACCAGGCCCCCACTCATGTCCCCTATTACCCCCAACCCCCAGCAGTGCAGGGGCAGCCTCCACCAGGCCCCCACCCATGTCTACCACCACATCCACCCCCCAGCAGTGCAGGGGCAGCCTCCACCAGGCCCCCACCCATGTCTACCACCACCCCCACGCCCCAGCAGTGCAGGGGCAGCCTCCACCAGGCCCCCACTCATGTCTCCCATCACCCCCATCCCCCAGCCACCAGGGGCAGCCTCCACCAGGCCCCCACTCATGTCTCCCACCACCCCCACCCCCCAGCAGTGCAGGGGCAGCCTCCACCAGGCCCCCACTCATGTCCCCTATTGCCCCCACCCCCCAGCAGTGCAGGGGCAGCCTCCACCAGGCCCCCACCCATGTCTACCACCACCCCCACCCCCCAGCAGTGCAGGGGCAGCCTCCACTAGGCCCCCACTCATGTCTCCCACCACCCCCACCCCCCAGCAGTGCAGGGGCAGCCTCCACCAGGCCCCCACTCATGTCCCCTATTACCCCCACCCCCCAGCAGTGCAGGGGCAGCCTCCACCAGGCCCCCACTCATGTCCCCTATTACCCCCACCCCCCAGCAGTGCAGGGGCAGCCTCCACCAGGCCCCCACTCATGTCCCCCTGCACCCCCACCCCCCAGCCGTGCGATTTGCCTGGGTATGTGTACTTCGGGGTGCGCGGGAAGTTCCACACGCGATTGGCCCAGGAACAGGATCAGATGTCGCGGAGTGTGACCCTGCATCCGTAACCACCAAAGGCGTACCTGCCAACACTGACATCCCCATTGAGGGTTCTAACCCTGGTGCAGGTGGGTCGGACAGAACAGAATCCCTCCCAGGAACACTCACCTGCGACGGCACGTAGGTCTCATCATCCGAATCGACACCTGAGTACAGCTCGGGGGAGGTGCAGCCAGAGACACCCCTTGAGAGCACGACCTGCAGCAGTTGTGGGTTCTCACCCACCACCACACCACGTCCCTCACTGGTGGTCGGTCGGCCCTCAGACCCCTCCTGGGTCTGCACCATCTCCACAACCCCAGCAGTATCAATTGCGTCTTCCCCTGCAAAGACATAAAAGAAAACAAATGGAAACAAGCATTAGCACTAAGGCACACAATTAGGGCTGAGAGGCTACAGAAACAGTACTTGATTGACACATGTCCCACATGACGAAAACACTCCCATGCATGCACCGTCACTGCGTGTGATGGGGAGGCAGATGGCACACATTGATGACACCAAGATGGAATATGAACACATTTGCTGCATGCTGCCTAGCAGTGGCATCACACATTGGCCAGTGATTGGCAGGTCAAATACACATGCCATCACACAGATGGCATGTACCCTAGCCATGAAGTGAAGAGGGAGAGGAGGTCACCAATTGTTCATTCAGTCCAGTTTGTTCATATAATTGATTATTTTCATTTTAATGGTTCAAATGTTTAACCTGCAGCTGCCAGTCAAAAATGGTCCTATAGCACAGGGACATGTCCAAACTAATCATGTACACGAAACTGAGCCAGTCCACTGTACCATAGCCATGTCAGACATGTGACAATAGGACTGAGAAATCCCGAGTAAAAGTGGTGGTATGCAAACAATCTGCCTGAATAAACAGAGGTAAATAAGCAACAGTGTTGTGACAAGATGACACTCCAAGGGCAACTGGCGTGGTGTTGGGCTGGATGTCTAATGTTGGCCGAAGGGATGCTGCTATACCCAAATGCTGTTGCCAAGAATATATAGGAAGAGGCACAGGGGTGAGCCGAACCACTCAGGCACACAGACCCTCCCCTGGCACCCAAACAGAAGCCCTCCCACACACACCATGCACATGGATGACACACACATGCATGTGCCCTCACCGGACAATGCCTCGTAATCTGCCAGTTCTCCCACGCCTTGGATCTGTTCCTCCGTGACGTAGGTCCCAGCAACCTGCTCATGTGGAGTGAGTTCTATGTCGTCTGCTGGAGACCCACCTCCAGTCACTAGAGTTGCGGCATGACTCGAGGACAGCTTATTCTTTGCCCTGCGCTTCAGGTCATTCCAGCGCTTGTAGCATTCATTAGCTGTGCGCCTCACGATTCCAAGGGCACTTATGATGTCCGCAATGGTCTGCCAGTGTGTCTGACGTTGTGCAGGTGTGGTCTTGGATCCTGCAACAATCACCATTTAGCAATCATGTGCGGACACATACTCTACAAGTGCATTCAGTTCGGCCTCATTGAAGCTGGGCTTCCTTGACGGGCCTCTACTGGACGAGCACTCTTCCTCTTCCGCTTGGAAGGTGGTGGGGATCCTGAGTGTCCTACACCGCTCTGGACACTAGGGGCAGGAGCGTGGGATTGCACACTCAGCATGGGAGTTGAGGCAGGCATTATCTCAAGTGTGATGGTGTCAGGGGGAATGTCAGCATGATGGACTTGGACCGACACTGTCCTGGATGGGTGTGTGAGAGGTGGGGTGGATGGAGCCGCAGCTGCCCCTGCAGCCTCCCCAGCCTGCCTACGCGGGGCAGCAGATGACCTAGCTGCCCCTGATCCACGTGGCCTGATGACACCAACGTTCACCGGCGCACGTAGCCTAGACCTGCTGACCTGAAAGTCAGCCATGGAGTCACCCTCTGCCAGGTCTGGTTCCACAGTGGGCTGGTCCAACAAGGGCTGAGCATGGATGGTGTCAGCCACGGTAACCTCAACCGGGGGGGGGCATGGGTGTCCCTGACTACTCCTCCACACATGGGGGGCTATGGGCACCCTGCAAGTCACGGCCACGTCCCCTACTGGATTCACCACGGCCACCACTTGGGGCTTGGCCACCTTTGCCACCCTTACGGCTTGGTCGCCTCCCAGCCATGGCACTGATGTTATTGTGCGTATGGGAGTCGATGTGAACTATTGTCCTGGGCAATTGGGGGTCAAACGGGTTGGGTACCAGATGGTAATCGTACCCTAGTGCTCTAGCAAGGCTGTATGTCACCCCTGGGGAAAGATGATGGGTCACGCAATGCACAGGCACCCCAAAAAAGCGAAGTAAGGTGCACGCAACCCCTCCTAGACCACGTGCGTGGAAAAATAAACCTGCACTATGCTGTGGCACCCAGGAACACAAGAATGAACATATGCGTGTCACACGCAGCCTAGAATGACCTCTGAAGGGGTACGCGACACACGGGGCAAACACAGATGTTAAATATGTGCGTGACTCACCGTCTGCCAGGAACAAAAGCGTGAAAAATATGCGCGTGTGCGTGTTGGCAACACCCCCACCAAAAGAAGAATTGTACGCTGTCTGAGGAGACAGGACAACAGTAGTAGGGAACGCTGTTTGAGGAAACAGGCCCAGGAAAAAGAGGAAAAGAGAAAAAGCTGTCAGAGGTAACAGGGAGTACGAACTGGAAACGCTGTGAAGTAAATCGCGTGTGAACCGACAAGAAGTACAGATTTCACCCACTCGCTCTCCACAAAAAGCACGTACAAGGAAATGGCGTTCTACACGTACCTTTTATACACACGTCACAGACGCGCATACGCGATGAGGCCATTTCCACCAATTACGCGCTTTGAAACTCAGACGTGTATCTCTTCATTTTTACACGCGCCATTCTCTACGGCCATGCGCGTGACGTCACAGCTGCGCATGGTGGCCTTTGGGCCAATGAAATCGCATATGCGAGCACACGTGGTAAAACTGCACGTCTGAGTGTCATCGCGTGTAATCGGAGGGAAGTGAGCGTACAAGCGATTGGCCTGGGTACGTGTATTTCTGGGGTGCGCAGGAAGTTCCACACGCGATTGGTGGAAATCCACGTGTGCTCTGTCATCACGTGTAATGAGGGAAACACCCGCGCGCCTCACGTCACAGACGCGCTCACGCGCTAAGGGCCTTTGGTCCAATGAAATCGCATATGCGTGCTGACGTGCATACGCGCTAAGGGCCTTTCCTCGATTTACATGCAGACGTGCAGGATTTTCACGTGTCAAATCACTCCGTATCAAGCTGGCCACGCGTAAGCACACGGAAGACCACGCTCCTGCCCAAAAGGCCGAATTACTGCCCCCCAGAGCCCCGAGCAGCCTCCCACGAGCCATCTGCTGCTGCCTGCCTGCCTGCTGCCACCGTGCCCTGCCATTTGGTGCCTGCACATCAGCCATCTGCAGGGGTCCATTTGCTGTGTCCACCCCTGCTGGAACAGAAGACTCCCGACTGGGATACCATCGCTCCACAGCCCAGCCCCATGACCCAGTTGCCCATCCACTCCTGCCTCTGGGGTTGCCATGTCGGGCACTGCAACATCTGGCACCACTGGCAACCCCCGGCCAGAGAGGCAGAGGGGCACCTGCTTCACTGCCACCGAAGTTGGTGTCCTGGTGGAGCAAGTCCTGGGGCAGTATGATGCCCTCTTCGGAAGTAAGCGCGCCAACAAGGAAGGACGGACTCGGATCTGGATGGACATTGTGACTGCCATCAACGCGGAGGGGGTGGCAGTCCGCGACTACCAACATGTCAAGAAGCGCTGGGATGACTGCATGTCCAGGACCCTCTTGAAGGCCCGGCGCCTCGTGGAGGGGGGCCGGGGCAGCATGAGTACCATCCAGATGAGGGTCCTGGAACGCGTAGGCCCAGCGCTCCACGCCCAGATCCTTGAGAGGCAGACCCGTCTGGAGTTGAGCGGTAAGTGGCCAAGCATTGCTGTGTGAGACAGGGCATGTCGCAGTGTGCTGGTTGTCTGATACTTGCCTGTATGTGTGACATAGGCCATGTATGCATGTGTGTGTGCAGGGACGTCATGCATGTAAGACCAGTAATGTGTGAACCACACGGTTGGTGCATATGTTCAAATGCAACATGGGTTGCCTATGCGGAATGGCCACATGAAAGCATGCCAGTCTCTGTTCCTGGACATGGGTGAGGGATGGGTGCTGATGCCATGTACATGTATGCTGTCCATGTCTGTGTGTCTGACCTGCGTGTCTGTGACTTGTGAATGCCAGGGATGCATGACACATGTCTGTCGCAATGTTCAGGTTCACTGATGCAGCCTAGTCATCCTTGTATCCACTGTGTCTGTGGTGTACGAGGCCAGATGGATGAAACTAGGGTGAAGTGTGTGCATGTGATAGGCATGGCCCATGATGCATGTGAGTTCCAAAACAACAGTGTATGTTTCAAGAATCACTTGGACATGTATGCTAATGTCCATAGCATGCGCCATGCCTGTTACCGCATGTGTTTTACCTGCACTGAGCCATGTGTTGTGGAGGGACATGATGGAAGTGATCTTTGACAGTGCCACTCATCTGCTATTGCTTCCTGTCTAGGGGACCATTGTACAGTACCCTGATGCTTGTGTTCTATGTCTCCCTCTACACAGCGCCATGTGAAGAAGAGGGCGGAGACGGCTCTGTGGAGCAAAGCGGCGGGGATGCCCCCACGGCTGCAGCGGAAGGGGTGGGTGAGCCCCCACAGGGGCTTGCAACGGCGGAAGACGGGGTGGAGCCATCCAGGTTGGTGTTTTACACAGAGGAGGAGGAGGCCGCTACTGAGGCGCACATGGGGCCTGGTGGGGGCATCCCTGCTGGTGCAAGTGTTGCAGTCCAGGGGCAGGAGGCAGCACAGGTCGCCGTGGAGGGGCCTGTGCATGTCACTGTCCCTGACACTGTGACTGCACCACCATGCACCAGCAGGGATGCCCCATCCCAGGCCCGTCCGCAGGTAGGGGGGATGTTCATGTCATCTGACTCCCCTTTACCTGCGGACGAGGGGACCCCTGGCCGTATGGAGAAGGTCCTGATTGGTGTCGCGTTGCACACAGGTGCAATTCGTGATGAGGTGCGTGCTTCCCGGGAGGAGCATGCACGTCATCACGGAGAGCACCGTGCCGACGTGGCCCAGTTGGGATTGGCCATGGTAGGGGGTTTCCTACATGTGACGGCCAATCTGGCGACCCTCTCCTCCTCTGTGGAGACTATGCACCAGTCGTTCTCCATGCCGTCTTCCGGCCCAGATGCCACCAGGGCCCCCTGTAGACCTGCCCCGACCAATGCAGCCGGCTCGGTGGGGATCCCATCCCTGCCACAGTCGGGAGTCGGAGGTCCAGCAGGGGTGGGCACACCAGCAACTGGACCCCAGCAGATGGAGGATGTGACGGCATCATCGGGCAGGGCACGTGCACGACTGCGTCGGCGGATTCCATCAGCCTGGATGCCGTCGTGCTGGCACAGGCAGTTGCGTCGGAGGCAGCGGCAGGCTCGACGTGGGAGGCATCATGGCTCGGGGCCATCAACATCAGGGGTGCAGGCATCGGCCGGAGGGCAGCAGAACTCTGGAATGGGAGTGGCTTCCGTGTGGGAGCGGTTGGGCCAGCAGATAGGTGTGGAGCGGCAGCGGGCAGAGGAGGAACGGCTCACAATGGTCAGGGCGGAGAACTCCATGCGGAGGGCGCTGAGGCGGGCTGAGTGCCTCGAGGGTCTTCGCTGGGAGTTGGAGCTGGACACTGCTTTATCCCTGCGAGACCTCAGGGCCAGGGAACATGCCCGCCTCCAAGCCATTGAACAGGAGTTCGATGATGCCCTGGCCCATGACAACATCCAGTGAGCCGTTGGACTAGCCCGCTGCCCATGTAAATAGTTATGTAGTTAGTGTTAGGTTTCCTTTGTTTTTGCATTTCCTTTGGACCTTTTGGACAATGGGCCACATTTTTGTATATAGTTATTTTTTATTACGTAGTGTTGTTAGATAGGTTTAATTTCTTTTGTTGGGATCATGGACCCTGGCTTGTTCACCTGTACATAGTTCACTGTTGGATTTTCTTTTCTTTTTACAATTTACCCATGGAGCAATGGCTTTCAATTATAATTTCCCATTGGATTTTCTTTTGTGTACTGTGACTTTGGACACCATTCCTTTGGATTCTGATTTTTGGTTTTGCATTTTTTCACGGACATGCTTCCTTTTACTTTTTTTACATTCCCATTTCTGTTTGTTTATTTTTGATTCAATTCATGTTTCCTTTAATACATATTTTTTGATCAAACTTCAATGTGTAGTATCATCTCATTGGTTTCATGCATATCATGATATGGGTTTTGAGATTCACTGACACCCATTGGGTGTATGTGAGGGACATGTGTTGTTTCCAAACTTGCAATTGCTGTTCTATCATGTTGTTGCCATTTCTGAGTGGGTGGATGCAATACTCGGGTGGGTGTTTTGCATTTGGAGGCTGACCATAGGGACCAGGGATCTAGATTGTGATGACATGTTGGCTGGGGAACATGAGTTGGACATGAGTGGGGGCCTGCTGGCAGGTGCCCCACAGTGCTGGGGGGTTGGGGTGCAGGGGAACATGAGTTGGACATGAGTGGGGGCCTGCTGGCAGGTGCCCCACAGTGCTGGGGGGGTGGGAGTGCAGGGGAACATGAGTTGGACATGAGTGGGGGCCTGCTGGCAGGTGCCCCCACAGTGCTGGGGTGTGGGGGTGCAGGGGAACATGAGTTGGACATGAGTGGGGGCCTGCTGGCAGGTGCCCCACAGTGCTGGGGGGTGGGGGTGCAGGGAGACAGGAGTGGGGGCCTGGTGGAGGCTGCCCCTGGTGGCTGGGGGGTGGGGGTGGTGGTAGACATGAGTGGGGGCCTGGTGGAGGCTGCCCCTGCACTGCTGGGGGGTGGGGGTAATAGGGGACATGAGTGGGGGCCTGGTGGAGGCTGCCCCTGGTGGCTGGGGGGTGGGGGTAGTGGTAGACATGAGTGGGGGCCTGGTGGAGGCTGCCCCTGCACTGCTGGGGGGGTGGGGGTAATAGGGGACATGAGTGGGGGCCTGGTGGAGACTGCCCCTGCACTGCTGGGGGGGGGGTGGTAGTAGACATGGGTGGGGGCCTGGTGGAGGCTGCCCCTGCACTGCCCGGGTGGTGGGGTGGTGATAGATATAGGTGGGGGCCTGGCGGAGGCTGCCCTTGCACTGCTGGGGGGTGGGGGTGGTGGTAGACATGAGTGGGGGCCTGGTGGAGGCTGCCCCTGCACTGCTGGGGGGTGGGGGTAATAGGGGACATCAGTGGGGGCCTGGTGGAGGCTGCCCCTGCACTGCTGGGGGGTGGGGGTGCAGGGAGACAGGAGTGGGGGCCTGGTGGAGGCTGCCCCTGGTGGCTGGGGGGTGGGGGTGGTGGGAGACATGGGTGGGGGCCTGGCGGAGGCTGCCCCTGCACTGCTGGGGGGTGGGGGTGGTGGTAGACATGAGTGGGGGCCTGGTGAAGGCTGCCCCTGCATTGCTGGGGGGTGGGGGTAATAGGGGACATGAGTGGGGGCCTGGTGGAGGCTGCCCCTGGTGGCTGGGGGGTGCGGCTGCTGGGAGACAGGAGTGGGAGCCTGGTGGAGGGTGCCCCTGACTGCTGGGGGGTAGGGGGTGCAGGGAGACAGGAGTGGGGGCCTGGTGGAGGGTGCCCCTGACTGCTGGGGGTGGGGGTGCAGGGAGACAGGAGTGGGGGCCTGGTGGAGGCTGCCCCTGACTGCTGGGGGGTAGGGGGTGCAGGGAGACAGGAGTGGGGGCCTGGTGGAGGGTGCCCCTGACTGCTGGGGGGTGGGGGTGCAGGGAGACAGGAGTGGGGGCCTGGTGGAGGCTGCCCCTGCACTGATGGGGGGGGGGGGTGGGGGAGACATGAGTGGGGGCCTGGTGGAGGCTGCCCCTGGTGGCTGGGGGTTGGGGGTGGTGGTAGACATGAGTGGGGGCCTGGT
The DNA here is from genome assembly GCF_040938575.1 of Ambystoma mexicanum. Classification (NCBI taxonomy): domain Eukaryota; kingdom Metazoa; phylum Chordata; class Amphibia; order Caudata; family Ambystomatidae; genus Ambystoma; species Ambystoma mexicanum. Next base: position 1,339,295,460 of record NC_090921.1, on the reverse strand, counting down.
GGAGGCTGTCCCTGCACTGCTGGGGGGTGGGGGTAATAGGGGACATGAGTGGGGGCCTGGTGGAGGCTGCCCCTGCACTGCTGGGGGGTGGGGGTGGTGGGAGACGGGAGTGGGGGCCTGGTGGAGGCTGCCCCTGGTGGCTGGGGGTGGGGGTGGTGGGAGACATGGGTGGGGGCCTGGTGGAGACTGCCCCTGGTGGCTGGGGGGTGGGGGTGGTGGGAGACATGGGTGGGGGCCTGGTGGAGGCTGCCCCTGCACTGCTGGGGGGTGGGGGTGGTGGGAGACAGGAGTGGGAGCCTGGTGGAGGGTGCCCCTGACTGCTGGGGGGTAGGGGGTGCAGGGAGACATGAGTGGGGGCCTGGTGGAGGCTGCCACCGGTGGCTGGGGGGTGGGGGTGGTGGGAGACATGGGTGGGGGCCTGGTGGAGCCTGCCCCTGCACTGCTGGGGTGTGGGGGTAATAGGGGACATGAATGGGGGCCTGGTGGAGGCTGCCCCTGGTGGCTGGGGGGTGGGGGTGGTGGTAGACATGAGAGGGGGCCTGGTGGAGGCTTCCCCTGCACTGCTGGGGGTGGGGGTAATAGGGGACATGAGTGGGGGCCTGGTGGAGGCTGCCCCTGGTGGCTGGGGGGTGGGGGTGCCGGGAGGCATGAGTGGGGGCCTGGTGGAGGCTGCCCCTGGTGGCTGGGGGGTGGGGGTGGTGGGAGACATGAGTGGGGGCCTGGTGGAAGCTGCCCCTGCACTGCTGGGGGGTGGGGGGTAATAGGGGACATGAGTGGGGGCCTGGTGGAGGCTGCCCCTGCACTGCTGGGGGGTGGGGGTGGTGGGAGACAGGAGTGGGGGCCTGGTGGAGGCTGCCCCTGGTGGCTGGGGGGTGGGGGTGTTGGGAGACATGGGTGGGGGCCTGGCGGAGGCTGCCCCTGCACTGCTGGGGGGTGGGGGTGGTGGGAGACAGGAGTGGGAGCCTGGTGGAGGGTGCCCCTGACTGCTGGGGGGTAGGGGGTGCAGGGAGACATGAGTGGGGGCCTGGTGGAGGCTGCCCCTGGTGGCTGGGGGGTGGGGGTGGTGGTAGACATGAGTGGGGGCCTGGTGAAGGCTGCCCCTGCACTGCTGGGGGGTGGGGGTAATAGGGGACATGAGTGGGGGCCTGGTGGAGGCTGCCCCTGGTGGCTGGGGGGTGGGGGTGCTGGGAGACAGGAGTGGGAGCCTGGTGGAGGGTGCCCCTGACTGCTGGGGGGTAGGGAGTGCAGGGAGACAGGAGTGGGGGCCTGGTGGAGGGTGCCCCTGACTGCTGGGGGGTGGGGGTGCAGGGAGACAGGAGTGGGGGCCTGGTGGAGGGTGCCCCTGACTGCTGGGGGTAGGGGGTGCAGGGAGACAGGAGTGGGGGCCTGGCGGAGGGTGCCCCTGACTGCTGGGGGGTGGGGGTGCAGGGAGACAGGAGTGGGGGCCTGGTGGAGGCTGCCCCTGCACTGCTGGGGGGTGGGGGAGACATGAGTGGGGGCCTGGTGGAGACTGCCCCTGGTGGCTGGGGGTTGGGGGTGGTGGTAGACATGAGTGGGGGCCTGGTGGAGGCTGTCCCTGCACTGCTGGGGGGTGGGGGTAATAGGGGACATGAGTGGGGGCCTGGTGGAGGCTGCCCCTGGTGGCTGGGGGTGGGGGTGGTGGGAGACATGGGTGGGGGCTGGTGGAGGCTGCCCCTGGTGGCTGGGGGGTGGGGGTGGTGGGAGACATGGGTGGGGGCCTGGTGGAGGCTGCCCCTGCACTGCTGGGGGTGGGGGTGGTGGTAGACAGGAGTGGGAGCCTGGTGGAGGGTGCCCCTGACTGCTGGGGGGTAGGGGGTGCAGGGAGACATGAGTGGGGGCCTGGTGGAGGCTGCCACCGGTGGCTGGGGGGTGGTGGTAGACATGAGAGGGGGCCTGGTGGAGGCTTCCCCTGCACTGCTGGGGGGTGGGGGTAATAGGGGACATGAGTGGGGGCCTGGTGGAGGCTGCCCCTGGGGGGTGGGGGTGCTGGGAGACATGAGTGGGGGCCTGGTGGAGGCTGCCCCTGCACTGCTGGGGGGTGGGGGTGGTGGGAGACAGGAGTGGGAGCCTGGTGGAGGGTGCCCCTGACTGCTGGGGGGTAGGGTGTGCAGGGAGACATGAGTGGGGGCCTGGTGGAGGCTGCCCCTGGTGGCTGGGGGGTGGTGGGAGACATGGATGGGGCCCTGGTGGAGGCTGCCCCTGCACTGCTGGGGGGTGGGGGTAATAGGGTACATGAGTGGGGGCCTGGTGGAGGCTGCCCCTGGGTGGTGGGGGTGGTGGTAGACATGAGTGGGGGCCTGGTGGAGGCTGCCCCTGCACTGCTGGGGGGTGGGGGTAATAGGGGACATGAGTGGGGGCCTGGTGGAGGCTGCCCCTGGTGGCTGGGGGGTGGGGGTGCTGGGATACAGGAGTGGGAGCCTGGTGGAGGGTGCCCCTGACTGCTGGGGGGTAGGGGGTGCAGGGAGACATGCATTGTTGATCAGTAGTGCAAGGTGGCATGTTGGTTGGCTGGGGGGCATGCCCATGGTGGATGGGCTGCCTGGGGACATGAGCAGGGGTGCAGGGTAGTCGCCCGTGGTGTGGGCTGCCTGCAGGGGCCGTGGAGGTTGTAGAGCGAACACCTGGGAGGACCCACACGGCCAATTCACGTGTAGTACTCCCCAGAACCCCTGAAATACACGTACCCTGCTGAAATCGTGTGTGGAACTTCCCGCGCACCCCTGAAATACACGTACCCTGCTGAAATCTCGTGTGGAACTTCCCGCGCACCCCTGTAATGCACGTACCCTGCTCGCACAGGGCCAATCGCGCGTGGAACTTCCCGTGCACCCCTGAAATGCACGTACCCTGCTCGCACGGGGCCAATCGCGTGTGGAACTCCCCGCGCACCCCTGAAATACACGTACCCTGCTGAAATCGCGTGTGGAACTTCCCGCGCACCCCTGAAATACACGTACCCTGCTGAAATCGCGTGTGGAACTTCCCGCGCACCCCTGGAATACACGTACCTTGCTCGCACGGGGCCAATCGCGTGTGGAACTTCCCGCGCACCCCTGAAATACACGTACCCTGATGGAATCGCGTGTGGAACTTCCCGCGCACCCCTGAAATACACGTACCCTGCTGAAATCGCGTGTGGAACTTCCCGCGCACCCCTGAAATACACGTACCCTGCTGAAATCGCGTGTGGAACTTCCCGCGCACCCCTGAAATACACGTACCCTGCTCGCACGGGGCCAATCGCGTGTGGAACTTCCCGCGCACCCCTGAAATACACATACCCTGCTGAAATCGCGTGTGGAACTTCCCGCGCACCCCTGGAATACACGTACCCTGCTCGCACAGGGCCAATCACGTGTGGAACTTCCCGCGCACCCCTGAAATACACGTACCCGGCTTGCACGGGGCCAATCGCATGTGGAACTTACCACGCACCCCTGAAATACACGTACCCTGCTGAAATCGCGTGTGGAACTTAACGCGCACCCCTGAAATACACGTACCCTGCTGATTTTGCGTGTGATACTTCCCGCGGACCCCTAATGCACACGTACACAGGACAATCGCGTGTGGAACTTCCCGCGAACCACTGAAATACACGTTCCCCGCTTGGCGTTTGCTGTTTGCCAGCCCTGTGAACTGGTCCAGGGTTAGCGCAGCCCTTTGCGATTATTTGGGGATTTTGAAGGCTTTTCCTTGCGCAAGGGTGTTCTTGGGGGTGTAACTGGCGCTGCTGCAGGGTCGCTGCGCCACGCTGCGCCACGGCTGGTTTTGGATGCGAAAATCCATGAATACACTGTGCGTGGAAATCGATTTTAGCGCACGCGGCTGGCACAGACATTCGCACGGGCACGCTGTGCGCCAGTCGCGTGCGCCACTTTTGTGCGAATTTCTATGAATTACCCTGTAAATCTGTTAAACATCTTAAGCAGAACTTTATTCATCCTTCACATGTACATAACTTCTCTAAAAATCCTTTAACATCTAATGTTGATGATTGTTATGTAGATAAAAGTGTTTAACAACAGAACTTAAAGCGCTATGGTAATCCTTTGGACTTCAAATCCCAGAAAGCTTTAAGAACTGGGACGAAGAAGAGTAGTAAAGAGTCAATGAGGATCAAAAGTAGTGCCAATAGTAACGCGCAGTCTAGTTGTTGTCCATTCAATCAACTGTGCGGGACATTTAAATCAGAGAAACACCTGGAGATGGGAGAAGGAAAAGATGAAGGAGATGCCAGATCGGACTGCATAGTACACAGAGCAGGAAGCAGAGCCGCGAAGAAAGGCAGATGTGCAGGAGTGCCAGGCTGAAGGAGAGAGGTGCTCCCGCCCTGGCACTTGTCAATCAGACGTATTGGAGTGGTGGGAGACCCAACGGAGTCTGACAGGTTCTGGGGAAGTGCAGCAAGGGAACCGGCAACCGCCAAATGTTTGTCCACGGCCCTGTCAGACTGGAAAGCAGCGCCTGTATCGGCGAGGGACCACGAACCCGGCAGATGACCTGAAAAGGGGATTGACAAGCTGTGTAAGTCCTACCCAAAGCAAAACACTGTCGGAGCTTGAACAAACCCTCATATAGGGGATGTCAGTATGGGGAAAATTGGTGCAACTGGTAACTGAGGTCAACAAGGTTGTGCCACTGAAGAGGTGCAATTGTGTGATATTTAAGAGATTGATGAATGTTGCAGAGAGACCTGATAAGTGCATCAGGTAGTGAAACCTTTTTGAAAGAGATACCTGGCAGGAGAGTACAGCAGGGGATATGTATGGGTCAAAAGGGGGATTTTCTTGGCAAGGGGGTATACCAGGAAATTCAAAGTCGTATTGAAAAGGAGTTTTTGTCCTATTAAGATTTTGTTGAACTTGGATATTTCCGTACATAGGTTCCTGGCAGGGGAGTTTACCAGGAAATCCAAGGTTTTGTTGAAAAAGTACTTTATTATATCAAGCCTTTGTTAAAACTGAACAATTCTGCTTTGGCCAGCCTAAAACCTATAAAAGACTGTCTTTCAATATATTTCAACCTGTATTGTCAAAAGAACATTTGCCTTGGCATCTTAAGGAAAATACCCAGGAAAGAGATTTTCATTATCCTTAATGGAGCTTTGGTGAAACAGAGTATTTCAAATGCCTTTTCTCTGAAACTGTTCAGGGGAAGGGAAACTAAAACCTGGAGACAGGGGTTGTTTTATTGAAACTATTTATATTGCATTTTTTATAATTATAATTGTTCTTTTATAACGCACTTAATACCAGCGAGTGGTTTCTAAGCGTGGGATCGGGATTCCAATCTGTACTGCACTGCGTTCTCTTGCTTCCAAGACAAACGCGTTGACCCTGAGCTATCCTTCCTAACCTGCACAACTTGGTTGAAGTGGCGATAGAAATGATATTGTACCTTTTGATTTTGTATGTTAGTGTGAGGGTCAGATGCATTTTGGACACAAGATCAACTTATTTTAGTCCTATTTTCATAGGCAGGGACGTTCTCTTTTGGTTAGGGCAAGGTAGACCTTTTTTCCCAACTCACTTTTCTTTCAATAAATATGGCGAATGTTGAGAACATTGCAACTTTGTGTCTGCCTTTCATTGCTGAGCCCTCACAGTACGCACCACTGAACAGCTGATATACTTTAGGCCCAAACGTATAACCTTCCTGTTTTTAATTCGTTCCTCCAACCCGGAACTCTCTGCTATCCAGCACTTAAATATCTTTGGCCGTAGGCACTATATAAATCACCCATAGATCGATGCTATATTCCACAAAAAGGTTGCTAAAGTTCACTCCCACACAGAGATTATGATTGTGCTTTTGAGTAGGAGACTAATGCAGTGGAACCTTAAGTCGCACAAACACTTGTTGGGTATGTTATGAAACAATTTAGCATAAACCTTGGTGTCTCCAGATGGGTCATCATTTTTGGCACCTCACGGGAACCCTGAATTACAGCCCTGTGTGGCCTGTAAAGGGTTAAATAGCTTTACTGTTATGGATCTGACTTATTTTTCATTAATGGGAAATATATTGGAGCCTGTGGATATCTGTCATCTTTACAAAGCTCAATTTCAGAGGTGCCTATCACCAGTTATGTATAAGGAGGGGAAAACTGAATGTATTTATTTTATTTATTTGTATTCAGTTCCAGAAGAACTTTTACAAATTACAAATCAAAATGAGGAAATCACAGAATCCTTGAATATCTAAGAACCCATTCCATCAAGTCATACTCATGCTATACACCGGTTAACGTATTTCATTACTTCTTATTTAACTACTCCTAATCAATTCATAGTGTAACATATACAATCTCGCAGCTATTGTAACTCCGTGCCAACTAAAATCAGCTAAAAGCAGTCTTCATATGTATACATTTCATACCACAGATCCTTAATGTACATGAACTGTGAATATAAAACATTAAATAATCAAAATAGACATACATTTACCATAAAATAGACAAGAGATAACTCACATGGGCCAACCCCGTAAAATCACATCAATTAGAATTAGGCAGGCATTTTTTGATGATACACCATAAACGGTACAGGACAATGCGTATGCTTTCTGTCTCGGTATTGAGGCAGAAGTAAAAAAATGCTTCCTCCCTTATCGACTGATAGTTGTGTACCATGCTGCCCACGATGGACATATATGCATTACCCAGAGCTGCACATTCAGTGGAGGGGTGCTTTGCTGTCTCCAAAATACTAGGCAATTTGCATATACGACGGCCCCTGTCCTGGACTGGTAGCCCAAGTTGGGCACTACAGAAAATAAACAATGGCAACTGGTTTATTCGAAGCCTCAGTCGAAAACTCTGCACCGCTGGGTTAGGGCACTGTCTCAGGTATCTTTGCAGTTGGAGAAATCGGTGCACCACCCATGAAGCATAGGTATAGGAACATAGGGCAGCCAAATGGGCATAGTTGTTAATCCAATCCCACTGCTTCAATTTACGTTTAAAGATATGCTTTAAAATTACATACCTACTTCTTCTATTGAAATCGGGACACCATCCAATACTCTCATGTAACTTAGCAATTAATACATCGAACTTCCCTTCCCTGTGTCTATGGCAAGAGTTTTGGCCAGGCTGCAGCAGCGAGAGTAACCGACATTTTGTCTTGGTATGGATTTTCAAGTGCAAGAGACCCTGTATGATCAACATCTGGCCTTTCAGAGAAACCAGCCCCAGCTCCAAACAGAGATATTCAACTGTGGTAGAGGGACTTCGCCAAAGGATGCGCTTCCAGAAGGAACCCTCAATCAAATCCAGCCAATGCAAGTCCTCCATGGCCAGTGCCTCTAAACCATATAAAACCATGGGGCAAAAGCATTGGCTGTATAGGATAACTATTCCTTCCAAAGAAAACCCAGCAGCATTTCTTGAGAAATTGCCAATCAGTTGGGTCAAGCGTTGTGACTTAAAGTTCTTAATGACTTTTATATAAGAGTATGTTCTACTGGCGCTCATTTTTAATCGTAAATATGGGTATGATGCAACATAGTCAACCTTCCCAAGGCTGTATATCAAGCATGGCTTTGGCTCCGCTATGGGTGTAATTTAGCCTAACTAAGTCATCGGCGTAGAGCATACAAGGGATGGCCCTCCCGCCTCTATTAGGGCAACAGCCAATGCCTGGAACAAATCGGGCAGGGAGAGCAGACATATATATGTTGTAGAGCAGTGGTGCAATTGTGCATGCCTGCTTCACCCCTTTAAATATCGTAATTGGGGCAGACACTCCGCCCTGTTCGTTCAATGGAACGTGTGCTAGAGTATTCAAATGAAGGCCTTTTAGGACATTGACAAGCCATTTAGGGCACCCCCAGGATACCATTTTACACCACAGCTTCTCGCGGTTGACCCTGTCGACCGCTGCTCGAAAATCTGCAAAAGTGACATATAAGGTGGGCCCAACAGGCTCCAACGTCCCCCTAATCAGGGAGTCCAAGATCCTAAGGTTATTCGACATGCAGCACCCTGGGTGAAAACCCGTCTGCATACATTCTAGCACTTGGGTTTCCTCCAACCATGCCTGGAGAGCCCTCAAGACAAAATAGGAGAACACTTTCCTGTAACATCTAATAATGACAGCAGTCTGTAGCTCTCAGGCAGCAAGCGATTGCCTTGTTTGTATACCGGTACAAGGATGATGATGATGATGATGCTGCATGATGCCGATTCTCTTTGCTCTTTCGCTATCTGTTTTAATACCACTTTGGCTAAGCCATTTGGACCTGGGGCCCTTGAATTGTTAAGCTTCAGGATTGCAGCTCGCATGTCAACGTCATCAATGGCCACAAGCCACCCCCGATCATATAATCTGGGGTGAAGTGCTCCAGTGCTGGCTCCACTGTTCCCTCTAACATGCCCCGTCCATACCAATTCCTGTATAGGGTTTAGGATATGTTTCTTACGATCCCCCTTGGCATCGGGCAACATGCCCCATATCTTCTTATTCTTAACTGAATTTCAAACACTTCTTGAGTGCATGAGTATCATGCCATGGCCTTTTTTATTAGGTAATGGCGTATCAACTTTTTAATGTTCTATGGACTTTTTAGACCTTCTTTAATCATTTATATTTTAGTATAATGATATTTTGATTTTGTTTTTCAACTTAATTGCATCATAGGGGGTGTGGCACATGTTTCGAAGGGGTTACAAGCTACTCAGCTCTCCTCTCAACCAGAGAAATGTGAATTTGAGAAAGGTGCAATGGAGCAGAGGAAGTTCATTTGCTGGGCATTGGCCTGACAATGCATCCCGAGAAGATGGCTGCTGGTAGGTGGCATGTGCCTGCTTCAGCAAAAGAGGGTCCATATTTTGGGTATTTGCTCAATATTATGGTGTTTGTTTTTAAGATGTTTTGATTGCGTATGTAGGAGAACCTGGGGAAAAGGAGTCAGGTGGGATAATGAAGACGAGGAAGCCTTTTTTTGCTTGGAAGCAGCCTTTTACGTCCATTATCAGACACCTTGATGCATCTAGACTCTCTGTTGGATAGAGCAAGTTGTGCCATTGTATTGCAGGATCAGTAGGGTGAACACTTGTAGCATGTTATCTTTTCTCTTCTGCACATGCTAACTTCTTGTGGAGTTACTTGGTTATCGAGAAAGAGCTATCACTTAAAGTAACTTGTATAGGGTCAAGGCAATTGTCATTAGAGTTTGCTTACCTAACCAAATCATCTCCTCACTTGCCACCCTAACCAGCCTGGATCTGTCACATGTGGATTGGGCTATCATGCCTTCCATCTAAGCATATCACTCCACTAACATGACATAAATCTCACATCATTCCAGACGTTTCCTGCTGTCACATGGCGGCCATTTGGGATGATGAAGATGGCAACAACAGGTGCCCAAAATTCGAGGTATTGATTGGAGGCTGAATAAAGGAGTGTGCCTGCTTAAATATAAAACAAATATTTCCTACAAAGAAACAACAAAGAATAATATGGCGTTCTTTCACAAATGTCTCTTACGTAGTTGTTTCCAATCTAAAGTGAGGGGTAAGGCTTTCGAGTCTCTGTCATCACGGTTCAAAATTTTCAGAGTATTCATGATACGGGCTCCTGCATCTGTTCTGCTTTCTTCTCCTCCTTACCGCATTGGCAGTACAGGTCTTTTCCATCCAATAGGATGATATATGCCTAATGGCGTCTTCAGTGATGTATAGATTTACACTCTGCACTGCTATGCCAAAAAATGCACCATCCATTAAAGGGTTTAGTGCAAAATACCACACCCACAAAAAAACGGTATATCCCTAACTTAAATAACTCTATGACAACTACCTCAGAGTGATCAGATATGTCCCCTACTCAACATCTCATTCAAATAATCGCTAGTGAAACCTGAAGTTCCTAAGGAACTTCTTTGCTGCCTTAACAATAATCAGCAACTTCTCCATCTTACTCAGTTTCTGAAAGGTACAATGGATAGCCTCAATCACAAGCAGTGAAGAACTGGTGCATCCTTCTTCACCCTTTGAGTGGCTGATTCCGCTACAGAAACTCCCGGAATAGATAGCACCCTATTTGACCCCTGCTGCCGAACCTGAGACATCTCAGCAGCATAAAATAAAGAACACCTTGCCCAAAATGACTGCACGCAGGCTTCCCACACATACATGAGGCACTGTTTAAACATAGCACAGTGATCACCATGACCATTCCTACAGACAGGCTTTCTCTCATCCAGGCAGTCTCATATCATGAGCAACCCTCATGCCAGGGTTTGCAGTATTCTGCAAAGTCTGTTTTCCTCACCTCCTCTCTAAACTACTACTAGGCTCCATGACTCACAGTATATGGCCATGACCCACATGCTCCCACCTATTAGACATGCCTAGGGTCCGACCTTGCCCTTCATACCTCTAGCTGATTAACCTGCTTCCAGCTATCTGCTCAGTTCCCTGATATGGTTCTGATCTCTTTCCTCTATTGCTTTCTTTCTTCTCCTCGACCTCTCATCAACATCGGTCCCTTCCTCCTCACTCTCCTCGTCTGAATACATCTCATCCCCAATCTCCTCTATCTCGCCTTACCACCCCCTGTTCCTTCAATGTCTCCTTACTACCATAATGACCTGTTCCTGCTGCCTCTTCCTCCTCTCTTCATGTTACTGCCCACTTACTCCCTGATTTGGCCAGCTCCTCAACCCCCTTGTTCTTATCTCCTACCAGTTCCACTTCACCATTTACTGTCTTTACCTTCCACTCCAGGTCCTACTTCCACCCTCCTTCCCTCTGCTCATCTCCTCCTTCCACTCCATTCCTGATTTTAGTTCTTCCCCCTTTCCTCTGTTCCTATTACCTCCTTCCACTCCACTCCAGATTCTCCTTCTCCCCTCCCTTGATGTGGCATAACCCCACCCTCACCCTTTGAACTCTCACCATGTTGTCCTCTCCTGTAGGTGTCACCTCCTTCTCTCTTTTGCTGCCACCTCTCAATTTCAGCACTTTCCTGTCCCCTTTCTTCTCCAAAGTCTCTCCAGTATCTCTTCTCCTCTCCAGCAGTCTTCAGTCTTCAACCTCCAGCCTTCTCCAAAGAAGAGACTTCTGCTCTTGTCACCCACACCACTGGGCTGGCCTGCCTGGCTTAAATAGTTGTCCCCCCTCCCATGGTGTGGCACTAAGCCTGAGGGCCTGCAAAAGTGAGCCTAAAGTGTGTCAGTGTTGTGATTAGCTAGGCTTCGTCATGTTCTGATGGTCAGAATGAGGCTTAGGGGGCTGGTCAAAATCTCTAAGATCTTTACTTTTTTTGCTGATGCATTTTGGGCTTTCTGTTTCGGAGAGAATGGCATTGTGTGGGAATTTTGCAGATCCTAGATTGGCTTTCCTGCACAATTGTGGTGGCTTGGCCCTTGGACACATTTTCCAGTTTCCTCCCTGGCTTAAGTGACCTGACTGGGTCTTTTACAAGGTTTACCTTCTCCCAGATCCCCAATTCTCATTTCTGGATCCAGCCCGGGTTTAGTTTCTGTTCAAGAAGGGAATTACGTGAAATGCAGTTTTTCCTAACTGGCTTCCCCTAAAGGGGCTGGCTGTCTAGGGCATAAGAGAGATTTCTACAGCCTCTGCTTCATGAAGGGAGTCTAGTGGGTTCCCAAAATTGAGTGCCTGTTAGGGAAGGCTGAGGAGGGTCCTGCACTGTGCGATAGTAGCCTGGAAAGCTGCAGGGATTATGGGAGAGGGACCAGGGGATCCTCCCCATGCCGCCCTCTATCCTTAATTACCTGGCTTGGCTAAGTATCTAGCCCCATGAGTCAGTCTGCCTGTGGTCACCCGCGCCAGGCAGGTAACTTATTCATACTATCAATGAGATGCATTAGGCACTTATTTGTATTCAGACCATCCCAATTGCAGGCACTAATTATATTATATGTAACATACTCTTAATTTTACCATTCTTCAAGCAGACGTATTCTATGCCCCTCTTCTAAAAAAAAAAGAAAAAAGTAAAGGCCATACCCTCAGCCCCCTACTATACACTTTCTCCAAACTTAACAAAGATTTGTCATGAATCCTTTAACCCTGAAGACCTTAACATAGAACATTCCAACAGCAAGCATAACACTATTGAAGCCAAATCAAATGTGTATCCCAAAGCTCAAGCCAATAACAAATGCAGAACACTCTGTAGACAATCAAATGCTGCATCAACCCAGTGCAAACACCCATATCCCCCATTCCGTAATGCAATTGACAAATAGCAACCAATATGTCGTCTCTAAAATCAACACTATTAGAAATAACATTGAGCATATTGACCCAAGTCTACATACCACTATCAATATTGTCTAATCAGTCATATAAACCACATCTGCTGACATTATTAGCCCTTGGTCCAAGATGAAACCTGAAGCCTTTGATAGGGCTCTCTCCCGTGCTAAATTTTCTTCACTCATTCCCTTGCGAATTGGTACCTTCAAATCTTCACTAAAAGTTAGCCAGATTCTTTCTCTCTTGAAGACACCCATCAGAAGTCCAGATTAACATTTCACCTACCGTCTGCACACATACAGACACACATCCTTATTGCGAAACATTCTCCAGATGGCACTGCCCAGCCACTTACAGATACACGTCAATATTCATTCCTTATTCCACAACTTTCAATCACAGGGTTTCATCAACTCAACGATGCATCAAAGAGATACTTTCCCTATAGCTGATACTGGAGACGGATTATTTCTAGTCCTTTTTGTTTTGGCTGCTACATTTCACATTGTTGACCCTAATGTCCTCCTTGTCACTCTTCCCTTCAGTATTAGCATCAATAAAGCAGTTCTACAGCTTGATTATTATTCTCCCTTCCACCTCAGCATCATGCAGGCCCTGCTTTCAAAGCTCTGCATTGGTTACCTGTGTTCTAACACAGAGTTCAAAGTCTTGTGTTTGGCATAGAAAAGAATTCAATAAACCAGACTTAAAATCAATAAGGAGAGATTTGCAAAATATTCTCCTCTATGCAGCTGCGCTCCTCAGATGCATGTCTGTTCTGTATTCCACGATTTCGTCATGTTAGAGAAAAAGATCAAACTTTTTCTTTCTTGTCTACAGAGCTATGCAATTCTCTAAGCTGCAAGCAGAATCTTCCAATCTTTTGTCGACAATTGAAGAATTTACTTTATGTACTAGATTTCCACTATAGTACTTTATCTTCTGGCCTCTGGAACATTTTTTCATTGTGAACGCCAAGATGCCCAAGGGCAAAGGTTGAGTTTCATAAATGGGGAAAAAGAATCAACATGCTTTACCTTCTTCCTTTCAAATAAATTCCAGTAAGATTCATCCCAACAAGGCCCATTTGAAGAAGTTCCCTGCCTAGCCCTTTGGGTAAGGGGTGAGGTGGCCATGGGGTGCCACCTCCTGGTACACAATGCTGGGCCATGGGAAGATGAGTGGAGGAGATCCTGGTTTCCCCACCCTGCCACAGTAGGTGTACAGGGCTTGTCAGCTGCAGACAGAGTGTTATAACTGCTATATAGTTTAAGGAAACCCCCAGGGGCTCGGTAGAGGAGCCGACATACAAACATCCCTAAGGAGCAAAGAGATGTCCCATATGGGAATACAGTGGTCGCCATCTCCCAAGAGGAATTTATGTAAAATAGTCACAACCTCTAAAAAGAACATACTTGGGCCAATGGAAAAGAAGGGCTTGTGAAGCCCTGCAGCAGAGGTAGAATGGTGTTAGAAGCACGAACAACACTCTGCACCAAGAACCTTACCCTATCTTAGGGTTTTGTAAAGGCACCATAGGTGTTTACCAAACAGGTGGCTCTGAAACCAGAGCCTCGCTCCTGTGGTATGTGGATCGACTTTTGAAAACCAAAGGTCAGACCCTGTCCCAGAGCAGTTAGTGCAAACCGGTAAGGACAGCAGGAGAACTGTACTTAATTTAAAATGTGCTAATCTATTTGCACAACTAATAAACATGTTCACATGAATATGGTTTTACAGGCATGGCCTAGGGATAGTCCCCTACTTAAACCACCAGTGTTCAGACAGTTGTGTGGGTGTTTGGAGGCAGAGAAAAAGTGGGGAAGAGAGTTAGAAGCAAAGGCGCAAGGAGAGAGGTGAAGCGGTTGGAGAGTGGTGGCCAAAGGGGGAGAAAAGAGGAAGAAGGATAGCAAATAGGAGGTGAAAAACAACTTCAGAGAAAGCAAGGTGATTGTAGGAGGTGCTAATCGAGAGGGGGAAGGAAGTGGTAAATAGGTGGGTGTAGGTAATATTAAAGGAGGGGAGAAAGGGGGTGGTATAAATGAGGTTGGTGGTGGAGGAGTCATCAAAGGAGAATAGAAGAGGGACAAAGGTGTATAAAGGAGGTTGAATTAGATATTAAAGGGTCGGAGGAAGGGAGAAGTATGACGGAGGTCGGAGGAAGGGACATATAAGGAGAGGCAAGAGTATCAAGGTGTTTGAAAGAGACATCAAAAGAAAGGAAGACGGGAGGAGTAGAAATTAGGACAGGGCAAACATCAATGTGACAGCTGAGTCATTCACTCAGGAGGAGGTTTGCAGAGGTTTTGAGGAAGAGGGGGAGCAATACCACCAGGAGAGGATTGAGGTTGGTGGAGGTATTAAAGAAGATGAAAGGATCAAAATCTTTAGTTATTTGGTATATTATACCTACGGGGTCAGTGTTGACTCTGTCAGGAAAATGGTTGGTTGGGGCAAAAAACGGTGCTTTACAGCCAGGAAATAGGCTGTCTTTGGAATAAACTACATTTCCCAGCATGCCTAAGGGAATTCAGTAGTCCGGGGTTTCGCGCGATACAAAAGCTTGTAATTAGGAAGGGGATAAATCTCCAACCACCCGTGCCTCTGTGCAGATAATTAATGATTATGTGCACGGGCGGCAGCGTGGAGAGTTTGGGAAGCCAGGCCATCTGTTCGGACGCCGGAGGACTGATGGGCGTCAGCACGGATTCCAGAAACCAGATAAGCATGCATTCCGGGCCGCGGCAGTGATTTACGAGTGGCTTGGACGAGCTTTGAAAGCAGCAGTCATCAGGGCTCGGGTGTCCTTGTGAGGCGCCTGGGCCATCAGCTAAGTGCCTTTTCCATTGTGTTATATTTGTGCCTACAAACTTTTAAAGCCAATTAGTTATGTGCGTGTGTGAAGTAACACGCGTCCACGTTAATACATAAACAGGCTGAATTACTTTGTCAGGCCTGCCAACAGTGTTTCACTGAAAAAACCTGAATTAGTGCCAAGGCATATGAGATTAAGGACACTGTGTTTCTTTTGGCATGCATTCAATCTGCATGTTTGTTGCTTCATTGTACCCATTGTGCCATGAGTCTAATGTGCTTCATCCCAGTTTGTGCCATCATGCTTTATGTGCAAAGGTCTGTTTGAGCATAATTGCTCCCAAATGTGCGTGTTCATTATGTCTGAGTTTCTAACACTATCTACATTGTGTTTCAAGTCATGTTATAAGTGTTTTCCCTATGAAAAAATGCTACGTGTATGCATATGCATTTAAATTGTTTCAGATACCATTCTGGAGGTCGGGTTAGGACAGGTCAGGTGTAGGAGGTATTCTCTAGATATCCGTGTATTAAGTTGGATTTTGCTATATTTGCATTTTATGTTTCCCCCTCCTTCCCTTTGTCATTCCACCCCCTTACCCTAACTCCGTCTACCCCCATTGGCTGCCACGTGGCTCCCTGTGTTACTAAGTCAGGCGCCCGTACTAACCAAGGTGGGAGGATCAAATCTATTCGGCTTCTGTGGTTCGGGAGAGGGGGTCGAGACCCCTATCCCTTTGTTGGCATTGACAGAATTATCTGCCCCCGATTTCGGGGTAATTGAACCACCCAGGCCAAATGGAGACGAATCCTCCTTCTTTAGCAGAAGTGCTGAAAGCACTACAAGATATTCAAATGGAGTTAGTACAAGCCAGACAAGAATCAAACACGTTGAAGGTTCAGGTGCAGGGTTTGGTCGCACAGGGCACCCCGTTGGATAGGGCTGGATCATCTACAGGTGATTCAACAAGTAGAGTCCCAGCAACAGTGATAGTGCAACCCCCCAGTAGTGTGCCTTTAGCAGCCCCCGAAAGATTCACAGGGGATCCCAGGAAATATATGACTTTTTAACCCAATGCTGCTTACATTTCTTATGTAAACCCACAGCCTTTGAGACTACACAGGCTAGAACAGCTTTCGTCATTTCATATTTAACGGGAGATACAGCAGCATGGGCAATGCCTCTGGTACAGAAGGATGATCCTTTATTGTATAACTGGGATGGTTTCTTGGGGGAATTTGGAAGATTGTTTGACTGTAGAGAAGTTTCTCTGGCTCAAGATAAAGAATTGCTGGCATTAAGACAAGGAACGCGTGACTTAGTGTCATATGTTACCCAGTTTAATAGATTAGTGATTGAAACAGACTGGCCCGAAAATAAACAGACTGTTATTTTATCAAGGGTTAAAGGAAGAATTGAAAGATGCGATTGCGCAAGTCGAACCCCAACCGACTACTTGTACTGCCATGATTGATTTAGAGTTAAGACTAGATCATCGGATCAATGAGCGCAAGGGAGACAAGAAAAGACCTGAGGTAGCGCCCTTTGCCCGACTGGATCGGGGAAGAGGCAGTAGAAATATAGAAGAACCCATGCAGATTGGTGGAGTGAGAGGACCCTTGTCGACCGCAGAAAACGAACAACGCAAGGAGAACAATTTGTGTTTGTACTGTGGACAACCAGGTCATTATATTAGAACCTGCCCAAACACTCCCAAGAAAGGAGGCAGCGGTGACCAAAGTAAAGGGGAGACGGGAAAAGGTTTGGGCCGGCCTTAGGGGAAACAAAGGTGACAGGCCCGAAGGAGAGTAGGTTCCCCAATTGGATAGCTAATTCAACAGGAAATAGGAAGTCGCATGTGTATATTTTGGTGACTTTATTCTTTGCCTTTACTAAACAGATAGTATCAGCCATGGTTGACTCAGGAGCCACTGGGAATGTCATCGATATTGGGTTGGCCAAGAGGTTAGGTTTACCTTTAAGAGAAAAATCACAGGTGGAGGGCGTGCAATCAGTAGATGGTTCTCCATTAATTTCTGGATCCATTTGCCAGCAGACTCAGCTCATTAAAATGAAGTGTGGGTCTGGGCATATGGAGGAGATTGTGTTTGATTTGATAGATGCACCTCAGTTTGGACTCATTATGGGCATGCCTTGGCTAATGCAGCACAATCCTAGGATTGATTGGGTTAAGCGTGAGGTGTATTTTGAAGATACAGGGTGTGAGAGCCACATGGAGGAGGAGATGGGCCCCGCATTGTTGTTGGCAGAACAAGTGGCAGAACCCCAAATGGTCGGAGCAGTGGTGGGGAATATTCCGGCCCAGTACCAAGATTTGTCGAAAGTATTTGATAAAGGGGGAGCGGACAGGTTACCGCCCCATAGATCTTATGATTGTGTAATTGAATTGGAGCCAGGGGCTAAGTTACCTTGTAGTAGAATCTATGCTTTGACTGAAACAGAAAACCAGTATTTACGGGAATATCTGGATGAAATGTTGAATAAGGGGTTTATCCGACACTCTACCTCACCTGTCTCATCTCCTTTATTCTTCGTTCCCAAGAAAGAGGGTACGCTTAGGACATGTATTGATTACAGAGCGTTGAATAAGGTGACAGTAAAGAACAGATATCCTTTACCTTTGATTTCTGTGTTGTTAGATCAGGTTAAAACAGCAGTGGTGTACACGAAACTAGACCTGAGAGGGGCCTACCATTTAATCCGAGTGAAAAAGGGAGACGAGTGAAAAACGGCCTTCAGAACTAAGTTTGGTTTGTTCGAGTACCTGGTCATGCCTTTCGGGCTGTGTAATGCCCCTGCAGCATTTCAATACTTTATGCAGGAGGTGTTGAGTGAGTTTCTAGATGTGTTTGTCATTGTATATATAGATGACATTCTAATTTACTCAGCTACTGAAGAGCAGCACATTGGGCATGTTAGAGCAGTGTTGAAAAGATTACAAGACTATCAGTTGTATGTCAAACTGGAAAAATGTGCCTTTCATACCACTCAGGTAGAATTCCTTGGTTTCATTTTGACCCCTTCTGGTATAGTGATGGACACGAAAAACGTTCAAGCAGTTACTGAATGGCCAGCGCCTCAATGTATCAAGGACATTCAGTCTTTTTTGGGTTTTGCTAACTTTTATAGACGGTTTATTTCTGAGGCAGAAAGAGCGTTCCAAGAACTGAAGAAGGCGTTTACCTCAGCTCTGGTACTGAGACATCCAAATCCAGAGAATCTGTTCCAAGTGGAAACAGATGCATCCAATCTGGCAGTTGGGGCAGTGTTGTCGCAACGGGATGAAGCAGGGGTGTGGCATCCAGTAGCTTTCTATTCTCGTAAGCTTACTAGTTGTGAACAAAACTATTCCATTACTGATAAAGAACTATTGGCAATTCGAGCAGCCTTTTTGGAATGGCGACATTACTTGCTAGGGGCCAAACATCAAGTGGTGGTTGTCACTGATCATAAGAACTTACAATATTTCAAGACTGCCAATACTCTGAGTCCCAGGCAATTACGGTGGTCACAGTACTTTAATGAATTTGATTTCCTGGTAACTTTCAGAACAAGGAACAAGGAATGGGAAACCGGATGCTTTGTCCAGGCAGCAAAATCTGGAAAATACTATAACCGAAACTAAAACTATCATTCCAGTGGAAAGAGTGGTGGGAGCGGTTATGACACAGTTATTGAGACAAGTAAAACAGGAGCTGCGAAAACTAGAAAAAGTACAATGGGAAAAGGAGAATCCATTAGAAACTCTTCGCAATGGTCTTCCGTATTATGCTGGTAGATTGTATTTACCCACGCCTACTTTACAAAAGAAAGCGTTGCAGTGGTGTCACGATTCTCCTTTGGCAGGGCATTCAGGGAGTAAAAAGACACAAAGTATGTTAGAAAAGTATTTTTGGTGGCCAGGATTGAGACAGGACACTATAAAATATATCCAAGAGTGTGAAACCTGTGTACGCAGTAAGGCAGATCATACAAAGAAAGCGGGGTTGCTCCAACCTTTACCAACACCTGAGAAAGTGTGGACACATATATCCATGGATTTCATTACTGACTTACCTCCAGATGATCAGTATGATACTATATGGGTGGTGGTGGATTATTTATCAAAGCAAGCTCATTTTGTGCCTTGTAGAGGTATTCCGGGAGCGGGTAAATTGGCTGAATTGTTCCTGCAACTTGTGGTCAGGTTACATGGTTTACCTCGGAGAATTGTATCGGACAGAGGTCCTCAATTTACTTCTAAATTTTGGCGTGCATTCTGTCTGATGCTAGGAATTGATTGTGCCTTGTCCACCAGCTATCACCCACAGACGGATGGACAAACTGAGAGAGTCAATCAAACACTGGAGCAATATTTGCGCTGTTATTTACATGATGGTCGTGATTCCTGGGTACAGTCATTATGGTTGGCGGAATTCACGTATAATAATACTGAACACGCATCATTGGGTATGGCGCCGAATGAATGTTTGTATGGCCAAGTACAAGATATGATACCTGAACATTTACCTGATGTTGAGACTATTCCCACGCTACAGGAAAGAAAACAGTTACTTCTGAACATCAGACAGAACGCCAAAGCCAATTTAGAACAGGCTAAAGAACAGTATAAAAAACATGCAGACAAGAAAAGGAGAGAGGTTCCTCAATACAAGGTGGGGGATAAGGTATGGTTGTCTACTCGCAATCTGCTTTTAAGAGGACCTCGAAAATTTGCACCTAAGTTTATTGGACCATATGAGGTGATTAAATGTATATCTAAGGTGGTGGTTAAATTACATTTGCCAATGGATTCCAAGGTGGCCGCCGACACCAGATAGATGTGTGTCGACGGCGCTCCAGTCTCCTCCAGCTAAACTATGCGGTTCCACCACCCCTAGCAGGCTAACGAGAGGCTGACAATATCGTGCGGTGTCCCCCACACAGGAGTGCTTCCACGACCTTGGCAACGTCCAACAAGGACGAGAAACAGGAACCCGAAGTCCGGAGCCCCACGGAGGGAGGGGACCCCCGGGCCTGGTGGAGGAGGCGGCCCTGCTCCCACTTCCCCGGACGGCAGGCGGAGGGGAATAAGCCACAGGAGAGTGAACGGGAGCCCCCGCCATCAAGCGTGTGAGCCTGAGCCCCCGATCGTCAGCAGAGGCAGCGGCGGGCGCGGAGCCCTGCAGGGAGAAGGAGAGGCAGGCCCAGCACTGATTTCGGGCCGAGAGGGTCAGCTGGAATTGGCCGCGGCGGGGAGGCTCTGGGGCGCGGAGCACGCCCACCCGCGGGGATTCGGATCGGCCGGTGAGAGGGCACACGCCGGATCTGGGCCCAAATTGAACGGGCCCCCAGCTGACATCACTGCGCGGGAGGCGGGCAAGGTCCTGGAAGCCGCCTGCCGGCGCGGGAACCGGCGGATCCCACCGGAGAAAGGACTCCCCCCATCAGGGAAGCGGGCACTCTACTGGCCCCAGGAGGACGTCGACCGGCGGGCGGCGCAGGTGAGGGGGTGAGGGCTCCCGCTGGGAAGGAGACCAGGAGTGCAGCGGTGGGCGCGGGGCTCCGGGGACCCTGGCCCCGAAGGAGCACTCTGAGTGGGCCACCCCCCAATCAGCCGAGGCCCGGAGCGAGGCGGCGCGGGCCCGCCTGCGGGCTTGGGGGCCCCCCTCATCCAGCGACATGAAATTAAAAAAAATATATATATTTCTGAGGCTTGTGGAATCTGCTTAGATCACATGCTGTGCATAGGCCGACATCTAGTGGAAGCTGCGGAGTATTACAGTTTGTTTTTCGAAACTCGAAAATGGGCGTCGACACAGGCGTGCCAGTAATACTATCCCTAGTGTGACGTCCACTGTACCCAAGATCCCTCACGCGTCTAGGATCCTCAGATTGTTTTTTTCTGCCATACTGGTCGGAAGCATCTTGCGGAGTCCCCTGGCCTTAACCATACTTTTGCTAATAATTGAAATTTATAATTCTTTATTGACATCCTTCCCCACCCCAACGTCGACCCTCGACACTCGACGACGGCTGGAGAAGACATCGACCGTCGGCTGCTGCACGACGGATCTGGGCCTCGGAAGCCCGCTGGCCTCGGCCCGGGCCTGGTAGGCCGCTGGCCTCGGCCCTGCAAGTAGGGAGAGTGGGGGGTGGTACATACTCTTCACTCTTGGTATATAGGTACATCTTATATATTTCCTACACTTACCAGCCCGCTGCCTTTAGGTGCGTATGGAGGGTACCCCTTTCCAATTCTGCCCCAAGTGCAACCGCAAATACCCTTGGGTCGACAGGCACGCCTCGTGCAATCTCTGCTTGCCGAGGGACCACCCCGAAGCGAACTGCAGAGCGTGTAGTAGGTTTAAACCTAAGACACTTAAGGACCGTTCGACTAAGCGTTGGGCCCACCACGCCAGGCAGGCGGCCATGGCAGCGGAGGGCACCTTCAGCGATGGCAGCGACGCCGTACTTTCGGACGGCAAGGGCATTACGGCGTCGAAAGACAGCCGAGCGCAGGTCCCCGACCTCGGAAGGTCGTCCGGCAGGGCGGCTATGGGGAAGACCCCCGGCGACGCAAGCGCTACACACCCTACACACACTAAGCACACTAAGTCCAACCGAACCTCGACGACGTCGACTTCTCGGAAAGAGGCACAGATAGAACGGTCCGACTCGGTGTCCTCTGGGCACTCTCGATAGAGATCGCCTCATGACGCAAGGCAATCATCCACTCTTGCCAAGAGTGCCTCGCTCCCTAGACTAACGGAAGTTCGATCGTCGGAGGACGAAGACGACTTCCACCCCCAGGCCGCGCTCCTAGAGCCGGAGCCCGCAGTTAACACCAGCGAGGCCCCACGCTCGAAAAACACAGATACCTCTCCCGATCCTCGACGCCAGGCGTCGAAAGTCTCCGGGGCCTCCAAGGGACAGGGAAAACATTTTTCCACGCACAGGGAGGGGGGAAACAGCGGAAAGCACACTCTTCCACTCCTGTACGACCATCCTTCCCCCCTAAGCAGACAGACAAATACAAGTCTACTGAGAGATCAACATCCAGCAAGGGTACCCTTGATAAGTCCCCTAAATTGCCTACTAAGTCATCCCCTGTTCCAAAGAATAGTCCAGTGAAGACATAGACAGGGTCATGTCAAGGATGTCTTCCTTGGCTGATTTCTACGACAAGAATCCAGAGCATTTCCTCTCGTATGACCCTCAGGGGGCCACACCCTCAGGTTCCACTGATCCTATCCCCCTAAGTAAAAAGGCCCGGTTCGAAAGACCTGAACCCTTCGAGGTGCAGCCTTACTCTACTCCATACTCTACTCCACACCCCAGGTACCAAGGAGAGCCTTTCCCTGAGGGGGACCAGGAGTTTGGAATTATGGAGGAACAAACCGGGACGGAATACTATGCGGATGATGAGGATCAGGAGGAGGGAGAAGATGAGCAGGATATTTACAGAGTAGATTCCCCGGTAGAGAACGAAGCCCCAGTTACCGACTCGCCAGTCGATAACCAGCCCCTCCTTAATGAGGTTCTCGCTCGCACGGCAGAACATTTTCACATCGACACCCACGGTGTACAGGAGGAAAGGGACTTCGCAGAAGAGTTGGTGGGAGAGAGGAGGCCGGTCGCTCAGACCATCCCTATCCTTAAATCCATCCAACGAAGAATAGATCCGTCCCTGGTGAACCCAAACCTCACCAGAGCAGTCAACCCCAGGGTCGAAAAACTTTTCCGGGCAGCCCAGTCTGACCCTCCCTATATAAGAGGACATCTTAAACCAGACTCCCTAGTTGTTACCAACACTCGGAAGAGGGCTGGAACTCCCTTATCTTCATCAGAAGCTCCTCCCGACAAGGAGAGCAAGAAACTTTACGGGTTTGGCAGGAAGGTAGCCTCAACGTCCGCCTACCAAGCAAGGATTGCTAACTCCACCACCCTGTTGGCCAGCTACAACTGCCATCAATGGGAAGAGGTCGCGGCGCTCATAGCCTCTGCTCCTGAACCGCTAAAGGGCCAATTGGCTCGGATCTCGGCAGAAGGGAGAGCCGTGTCTGGTTGCATATTGAAAGCAACTTTCGACGCCGCGGACAACGCAGGAAGATTGATAGCAGAAGGTACTGTTATCAAAAGACATGCGTGGTTACGGCAGTCGGGGTTCAAAACAGAAACTCAGGCTTCATTAATAAACAAGCCGGTGGAACCCGATCTATTGTTTGGGAAAGCGGTCGAAGACGCACTGAAAAACGCCAAGGACGAATACGAGACACTGAAATCCCTTGGCCAACTAACCAACAAACCCCCTAACCAGAGGGGGAATAGTAATTTTCGTCGCCCACGCGGCCAAAATTCACAAAGAGGCAACTATGCCCAGGGACAGGGTACACAGTGGAACAGCCAGCAGTCTACCCAAAGTTACGGCAGGGGTAACAAAAGAGGGCGTGGAAGAGGCAGAGGCAGCCCCAACAAGGGAGGTGGCACGCCTCCACCAAAGCAGTGACGCTCAGTTCAGGGTCCCTTCTCACGCAACCCCAGTAGGGGGACGCATTTCCAACTTCACCCAGGCTTGGGAAGGGATCACCTCAGACAGATGGGTGCTGTCAACAGTGTCCACAGGATATTGTATAGAATTACTGCAGCGTCCCCGGAGCCATCCTCCACGACAAAGAGTACACTCTTTAGAACATCAGAAGATCCTTCTCGAGGAGATTGCCATTCTGCTAGAAAAGAACGCGATAGAACTCGTCCCAGGACACCAGGTAAACAAGGGTATCTATTCAACTTACTTCCTTGTGCCAAAGAAAGATTTGACAATGCGCCCAGTACTGGACTTACGGCCTGCCAACAAGTATGTCAAGCCCCAAAAATTCTGTATGTCCACGCTACAAGAGGTAATCCCCCTCCTAAAAAAGGGGGATTACATGGCAACCTTGGATATGAAAGATGCTTATTTTCATATTTCCATGCTCCCGGCGCACAAAAAGTACTTGCGCTTCAAGGTGGACAGTCGCCACTACCAATTCAAGGTACTGCCCTTCGGGATAGCTTCAGCACCAAGGGTATTCACCAAGGTACTGGCGGTGGCAGCTGCACACCTACGCAGGGAGGCAATCCCAGTGTACCCTTATCTGGACGACTGGCTCATAACGGGGGAAACCCCAGGAATTTGCAGGACAAACATTCAAAGGACTATCAACCTCCTCCACGAATTAGGCTTCTCAATCAACGAGAAGAAGTCAAGCCTAGTGCCAAGCACCTCAAAACAGTTCCTAGGAGCAATCCTATATACTCAGAAAGGGTTGACCTTCCCTTTGGAAGAGAGAATTCGGAATATACTACTGCAAATTCCACATTATCAGTCCGGTCAACAAATAACGGTACGCAAAGCAATGCGGTTACTGGGCATGATGGCGTCTTGCATTTACCTGGTCCCCCACGCGCGACTGCGCATGCGTCCTATGCAGGAATGGTTGGCGAAACAGTGGTCTCAGGCAAGTGGTCAGTGGGACAATCTAGTGGTCGTTTCGCCAACACTTGTACAGAGCCTACACTGGTGGTCAAGAGAGAATCTCGCAAGGGGAAAACCCTTTTACGATCCCGAAGTACAGGCAGTGGTGACTACAGATGCATGCCTGACTGGGTGGGGGGCTCACCATCTCCACCACACAGCTCAGGGTCTCTGGTCTCACTCAGTAGCCAAGAACCACATCAACCTGCTAGAGCCTCTGGCAGTATTCAGAGCGCTTCGGGCGTTCGAGCCCCATCTACTAAACTTGTCGGTGCAGATCCGGACGGACAGCACGACAGCCATGTTCTATCTGAACAAGCAAGGAGGGACTTGTTCGCCAAATCTGTCCAAGCTTGCCCAGAAAATCTGGATATGGGCACTCAGACGGAACATCTTCCTGTCATCGCAACATGTTCCAGGGGAGCTCAATTCCCTAGCGGATGCTCTAAGCAGAGACTCCCTCCCAGAAGAACACGAATGGGTCCTTCACAGAGAGATCGTAGAAGATCTCTTCTCTCAGTGGGGTTTCCCCACTATAGACTTATTCGCCACAAGCAGAAACAAACAATGCCCAGGATTTGCATCCAGGTTCCCCCAGCCAGACTCCCAAGGGAACGCCCTGTGGATGAACTGGTCAGGGATGTTTGCGTACGCTTTTCCACCAACTCCTCATCAGGAAGGTGGTGTACAAGATGAACAAGGAATCGATGACGCTCATCCTAGTTGCTCCCATGTCGGCGAGACAACCATGGTTTCCACACCTACGCAGGATGGCGGTGTGCGAGCCCATCAAACTTCCAGCCTGGTACAACCTACTGTCCCAGCAACAAGGTCAAACAGTGCACCAGCAACCCAACTCAATGAACCTGGCAGCATGGCTCCTGAGGTCATAGAGTTTGGACATCTCAATTTACCACAGAGGTGTATGGACATCCTAAAAGAATCCAGGAAACCAAACACAAGGCACTGTTACTTTGACAAGTGGAAGAGATTCGTTATTTGGTGCCAGAATAAACAAATCAACCCGGTTGATTGCACTCCTTCCAACATTGTGACATACATGCTCCACCTGCTGGATGCAGGATTGTTTTTTAACTCTCTGAAAGTACACCTGGCTGCCCTCTCGGTTTACACCACACCCCATAACAAGGTGTCGTGGTGGAAAGTACCAGTAGTTAAAGCCTTCATGGAAGGAGTAAATAGACTTCACCCTCCTATTTCTAACCCACCGCCAGGATGGGACCTTAATGTGGTGCTAGCTAAGCTCATGGGCCCCCCTTTCGAACCCATGCATAAAAGTAGTCTCAAACACCTGACTTATAAAACGGCCTTCTTAGTAGCCATTACCTCTATAAGAAGGGTCAGTGAAATTCAGGCTCTGTCAGTGCAGGATCCTTTCTTTACTATCCACAAAGACAAACTGGTTTTACGCACACACCCTAGGTTCTCACCTAAATTTATATCTAAATTCCATGTAAACCAGTCCATCGAGCTTCCGGCTTTCTTCCAGAACCCGCAAAGCTCGGCTGAGGTGAAACTACACACCCTAGATGTGCGTAGGGCGGTCCTCTACTATGTAAATAAAACCAGACCGCTAAGGAAAACAGATAAACTGTTTGTCTCCGTAGCTACAGGCAGAGAGGGAGATCGCGTCTCTAAAGGCGCTATCTCGAAGTGGATTATCAACTGTGTACAGCTGTGTTACTCTCTTTCTGAAAAAACTCTGCCTTTTACGCCAAGAGCCCACTCTACTAGAGGCATTGGGGCCACTCTGGCTTTCATTGCAAATGTTCCCCTCGACACCATTTGCAAAGCAGCTACTTGGAGCTCTATTCACACTTTTACTCAGCATTACTGCATTGACACTCATTCCAAGACAGATACACAAGTGGGACAAGCGGTTCTAAGACACCTGTTTGCTCATGACCCTTCTCACATCCCACCTCCTTCTTCTGGTACTGCTCGCTAATCTATGCACAGCATGTGATCTAAGCAGATTCCACAAGCCTCAGAAGGGATACATTACTCACCGTAATCGTATTTCTGATGCTTGTATCTGCTTAGATTCACATGCGACCCACCCTTCCTCCCCTCCGAGAGAAGGCGCATGATTGCTTGTAGTCTTACCTTTCTGTCTATCTGCTTGTATTATCTGTACTCACGCTACTCCTCATGCTTCCTCATGTCAGAAAAGATACAATCTGAGGATCCTAGACGCGTGAGGGATCTTGGGTACAGTGGACGTCACACTAGGGATAGTATTACTGGCACGCCTGTGTCGACGCCCATTTTCGAGTTTCGAAAAACAAACTGTAATACTCTGCAGCTTCCACTAGATGTCGGCCTATGCACAGCATGTGAATCTAAGCAGATACAAGCATCAGAAATACGATTACGGTGAGTAATGTATCCCATATGCGCAACACACCTCGGCCCTGTGCCTGCTCCCGCCGGCCACCAGAACTAGAGCATGGCGCAAAGAGGCTGATAGGCCCCCTCTCCCGTTGCTCGACCATCCCGGGGGCCACAGCACCAGGACTCAAATAAGTTCAAACCCGGAGCGGGGGGTTAAGCGCAATACTTCACGGCTCATTAACCGCTATCTTCAGTGACAAACAGAGCTTAGCATCCAGCTGTGGAGAGTCTCCACACCGGTGCTGGCTCTCCCCCGATCCGCAGGGAGTCTCTCACTCCGGGTATAAAGCCCAACTGGTCATTAAAGGGAGAGACATTAAGGGGACACTCTGTGAGCCACAGTCGGGGAGCTCGCTTCGGGGGGGCGCCTGCGCGCTCGGGGGGGGCTCTCCAGCCGGGGGCCCTACCACTGCAGCAGAGTCGCCTGGCCACCCGTACACGGCTGAATCCCATAACCATGGCCGCCAAGAACAAGAGCAGGACAAACATCTGGATGAAATGTTGAATAAGGGGTTTATCCGACACTCTACCTCACCTGTCTCATCTCCTTTATTCTTCGTTCCCAAGAAAGAGGGTACGCTTAGGACATGTATTGATTACAGAGCTTTGAATAAGGTGACAGTAAAGAACAGATATCCTTTACCTTTGATTTCTGTGTTGTTAGATCAGGTTAAAACAGCAGTGGTGTACACGAAACTAGACCTGAGAGGGGCCTACCATTTAATCCGAGTGAAAAAGGCAGACGAGTGAAAAACGGCCTTCAGAACTAAGTTTGGTTTGTTCGAGTACCTGGTCATGCCTTTCGGGCTGTGTAATGCCCCTGCAGCATTTCAATACTTTATGCAGGAGGTGTTGAGTGAGTTTCTAGATGTGTTTGTCATTGTATATATAGATGACATTCTAATTTACTCAGCTACTGAAGAGCAGCACATTGGGCATGTTAGAGCAGTGTTGAAAAGATTACAAGACTATCAGTTGTATGTCAAACTGGAAAAATGTGCCTTTCATACCACTCAGGTAGAATTCCTTGGTTTCATTTTGACCCCTTCTGGTATAGTGATGGACACGAAAAACGTTCAAGCAGTTACTGAATGGCCAGCGCCTCAATGTATCAAGGACATTCAGTCTTTTTTGGGTTTTGCTAACTTTTATAGACGGTTTATTTCTGAGGCAGAAAGAGCGTTCCAAGAACTGAAGAAGGCGTTTACCTCAGCTCTGGTACTGAGACATCCAAATCCAGAGAATCTGTTCCAAGTGGAAACAGATGCATCCAATCTGGCAGTTGGGGCAGTGTTGTCGCAACGGGATGAAGCAGGGGTGTGGCATCCAGTAGCTTTCTATTCTCGTAAGCTTACTAGTTGTGAACAAAACTATTCCATTACTGATAAAGAACTATTGGCAATTCGAGCAGCCTTTTTGGAATGGCGACATTACTTGCTAGGGGCCAAACATCAAGTGGTGGTTGTCACTGATCATAAGAACTTACAATATTTCAAGACTGCCAATACTCTGAGTCCCAGGCAATTACGGTGGTCACAGTACTTTAATGAATTTGATTTCCTGGTGACTTTCAGAACAAGGAACAAGGAATGGGAAACCGGATGCTTTGTCCAGGCAGCAAAATCTGGAAAATACTATAACCGAAACTAAAACTATCATTCCAGTGGAAAGAGTGGTGGGAGCGGTTATGACACAGTTATTGAGACAAGTAAAACAGGAGCTGCGAAAACTAGAAAAAGTACAATGGGAAAAGGAGAATCCATTAGAAACTCTTCGCAATGGTCTTCCGTATTATGCTGGTAGATTGTATTTACCCACGCCTACTTTACAAAAGAAAGCGTTGCAGTGGTGTCACGATTCTCCTTTGGCAGGGCATTCAGGGAGTAAAAAGACACAAAGTATGTTAGAAAAGTATTTTTGGTGGCCAGGATTGAGACAGGACACTATAAAATATATCCAAGAGTGTGAAACCTGTGTACGCAGTAAGGCAGATCATACAAAGAAAGCGGGGTTGCTCCAACCTTTACCAACACCTGAGAAAGTGTGGACACATATATCCATGGATTTCATTACTGACTTACCTCCAGATGATCAGTATGATACTATATGGGTGGTGGTGGATTATTTATCAAAGCAAGCTCATTTTGTGCCTTGTAGAGGTATTCCGGGAGCGGGTAAATTGGCTGAATTGTTCCTGCAACTTGTGGTCAGGTTACATGGTTTACCTCGGAGAATTGTATCGGACAGAGGTCCTCAATTTACTTCTAAATTTTGGCGTGCATTCTGTCTGATGCTAGGAATTGATTGTGCCTTGTCCACCAGCTATCACCCACAGACGGATGGACAAACTGAGAGAGTCAATCAAACACTGGAGCAATATTTGCGCTGTTATTTACATGATGGTCGTGATTCCTGGGTACAGTCATTATGGTTGGCGGAATTCACGTATAATAATACTGAACACGCATCATTGGGTATGGCGCCGAATGAATGTTTGTATGGCCAAGTACAAGATATGATACCTGAACATTTACCTGATGTTGAGACTATTCCCACGCTACAGGAAAGAAAACAGTTACTTCTGAACATCAGACAGAACGCCAAAGCCAATTTAGAACAGGCTAAAGAACAGTATAAAAAACATGCAGACAAGAAAAGGAGAGAGGTTCCTCAATACAAGGTGGGGGATAAGGTATGGTTGTCTACTCGCAATCTGCTTTTAAGAGGACCTCGAAAATTTGCACCTAAGTTTATTGGACCATATGAGGTGATTAAATGTATATCTAAGGTGGTGGTTAAATTACATTTGCCAATGGATTCCAAGGTGGCCGCCGACACCAGATAGATGTGTGTCGACGGCGCTCCAGTCTCCTCCAGCTAAACTATGCGGTTCCACCACCCCTAGCAGGCTAACGAGAGGCTGACAATATCGTGCGGTGTCCCCCACACAGGAGTGCTTCCACGACCTTGGCAACGTCCAACAAGGACGAGAAACAGGAACCCGAAGTCCGGAGCCCCACGGAGGGAGGGGATCCCCGGGCCTGGTGGAGGAGGCGGCCCTGCTCCCACTTCCCCGGACGGCAGGCGGAGGGGAATAAGCCACAGGAGAGTGAACGGGAGCCCCCGCCATCAAGCGTGTGAGCCTGAGCCCCCGATCGTCAGCAGAGGCAGCGGCGGGCGCGGAGCCCTGCAGGGAGAAGGAGAGGCAGGCCCAGCACTGATTTCGGGCCGAGAGGGTCAGCTGGAATTGGCCGCGGCGGGGAGGCTCTGGGGCGCGGAGCACGCCCACCCGCGGGGATTCGGATCGGCCGGTGAGAGGGCACACGCCGGATCTGGGCCCAAATTGAACGGGCCCCCAGCTGACATCACTGCGCGGGAGGCGGGCAAGGTCCTGGAAGCCGCCTGCCGGCGCGGGAACCGGCGGATCCCACCGGAGAAAGGACTCCCCCCATCAGGGAAGCGGGCACTCTACTGGCCCCAGGAGGACGTCGACCGGCGGGCGGCGCAGGTGAGGGGGTGAGGGCTCCCGCTGGGAAGGAGACCAGGAGTGCAGCGGTGGGCGCGGGGCTCCGGGGACCCTGGCCCCGAAGGAGCACTCTGAGTGGGCCACCCCCCAATCAGCCGAGGCCCGGAGCGAGGCGGCGCGGGCCCGCCTGCGGGCTTGGGGGCCCCCCTCATCCAGCGACATGAAATTAAAAAAAATATATATATTTCTGAGGCTTGTGGAATCTGCTTAGATCACATGCTGTGCATAGGCCGACATCTAGTGGAAGCTGCGGAGTATTACAGTTTGTTTTTCGAAACTCGAAAATGGGCGTCGACACAGGCGTGCCAGTAATACTATCCCTAGTGTGACGTCCACTGTACCCAAGATCCCTCACGCGTCTAGGATCCTCAGATTGTTTTTTTCCGCCATACTGGTCGGAAGCATCTTGCGGAGTCCCCTGGCCTTAACCATACTTTTGCTAATAATTGAAATTTATAATTCTTTATTGACATCCTTCCCCACCCCAACGTCGACCCTTGACACTCGACGACGGCTGGAGAAGACATCGACCGTCGGCTGCTGCACGACGGATCTGGGCCTCGGAAGCCCGCTGCCTCGGCCCGGGCCTGGTAGGCCGCTGGCCTCGGCCCTGCAAGTAGGGAGAGTGGGGGGTGGTACATACTCTTCACTCTTGGTATATAGGTACATCTTATATATTTCCTACACTTACCAGCCCGCTGCCTTTAGGTGCGTATGGAGGGTACCCCTTTCCAATTCTGCCCCAAGTGCAACCGCAAATACCCTTGGGTCGACAGGCACGCCTCGTGCAATCTCTGCTTGCCGAGGGACCACCCCGAAGCGAACTGCAGAGCGTGTAGTAGGTTTAAACCTAAGACACTTAAGGACCGTTCGACTAAGCGTTGGGCCCACCACGCCAGGCAGGCGGCCATGGCAGCGGAGGGCACCTTCAGCGATGGCAGCGACGCCGTACTTTCGGACGGCAAGGGCATTACGGCGTCGAAAGACAGCCGAGCGCAGGTCCCCGACCTCGGAAGGTCGTCCGGCAGGGCGGCTATGGGGAAGACCCCCGGCGACGCAAGCGCTACACACCCTACACACACTAAGCACACTAAGTCCAACCGAACCTCGACGACGTCGACTTCTCGGAAAGAGGCACAGATAGAACGGTCCGACTCGGTGTCCTCTGGGCACTCTCGATAGAGATCGCCTCATGACGCAAGGCAATCATCCACTCTTGCCAAGAGTGCCTCGCTCCCTAGACTAACGGAAGTTCGATCGTCGGAGGACGAAGACGACTTCCACCCCCAGGCCGCGCTCCTAGAGCCGGAGCCCGCAGTTAACACCAGCGAGGCCCCACGCTCGAAAAACACAGATACCTCTCCCGATCCTCGACGCCAGGCGTCGAAAGTCTCCGGGGCCTCCAAGGGACAGGGAAAACATTTTTCCACGCACAGGGAGGGGGGAAACAGCGGAAAGCACACTCTTCCACTCCTGTACGACCATCCTTCCCCCCTAAGCAGACAGACAAATACAAGTCTACTGAGAGATCAACATCCAGCAAGGGTACCCTTGATAAGTCCCCTAAATTGCCTACTAAGTCATCCCCTGTTCCAAAGAATAGTCCAGTGAAGACATAGACAGGGTCATGTCAAGGATGTCTTCCTTGGCTGATTTCTACGACAAGAATCCAGAGCATTTCCTCTCGTATGACCCTCAGGGGGCCACACCCTCAGGTTCCACTGATCCTATCCCCCTAAGTAAAAAGGCCCGGTTCGAAAGACCTGAACCCTTCGAGGTGCAGCCTTACTCTACTCCATACTCTACTCCACACCCCAGGTACCAAGGAGAGCCTTTCCCTGAGGGGGACCAGGAGTTTGGAATTATGGAGGAACAAACCGGGACGGAATACTATGCGGATGATGAGGATCAGGAGGAGGGAGAAGATGAGCAGGATATTTACAGAGTAGATTCCCCGGTAGAGAACGAAGCCCCAGTTACCGACTCGCCAGTCGATAACCAGCCCCTCCTTAATGAGGTTCTCGCTCGCACGGCAGAACATTTTCACATCGACACCCACGGTGTACAGGAGGAAAGGGACTTCGCAGAAGAGTTGGTGGGAGAGAGGAGGCCGGTCGCTCAGACCATCCCTATCCTTAAATCCATCCAACGAAGAATAGATCCGTCCCTGGTGAACCCAAACCTCACCAGAGCAGTCAACCCCAGGGTCGAAAAACTTTTCCGGGCAGCCCAGTCTGACCCTCCCTATATAAGAGGACATCTTAAACCAGACTCCCTAGTTGTTAACAACACTCGGAAGAGGGCTGGAACTCCCTTATCTTCATCAGAAGCTCCTCCCGACAAGGAGAGCAAGAAACTTTACGGGTTTGGCAGGAAGGTAGCCTCAACGTCCGCCTACCAAGCAAGGATTGATAACTCCACCACCCTGTTGGCCAGCTACAACTGCCATCAATGGGAAGAGGTCGCGGCGCTCATAGCCTCTGCTCCTGAACCGCTAAAGGGCCAATTGGCTCGGATCTCGGCAGAAGGGAGAGCCGTGTCTGGTTGCATATTGAAAGCAACTTTCGACGCCGCGGACAACGCAGGAAGATTGATAGCAGAAGGTACTGTTATCAAAAGACATGCGTGGTTACGGCAGTCGGGGTTCAAAACAGAAACTCAGGCTTCATTAATAAACATGCCGGTGGAACCCGATCTATTGTTTGGGAAAGCGGTCGAAGACGCACTGAAAAACGCCAAGGACGAATACGAGACACTGAAATCCCTTGGCCAACTAACCAACAAACCCCCTAACCAGAGGGGGAATAGTAATTTTCGTCGCCCACGCGGCCAAAATTCACAAAGAGGCAACTATGCCCAGGGACAGGGTACACAGTGGAACAGCCAGCAGTCTACCCAAAGTTACGGCAGGGGTAACAAAAGAGGGCGTGGAAGAGGCAGAGGCAGCCCCAACAAGGGAGGTGGCACGCCTCCACCAAAGCAGTGACGCTCAGTTCAGGGTCCCTTCTCACGCAACCCCAGTAGGGGGACGCATTTCCAACTTCACCCAGGCTTGGGAAGGGATCACCTCAGACAGATGGGTGCTGTCAACAGTGTCCACAGGATATTGTATAGAATTACTGCAGCGTCCCCGGAGCCATCCTCCACGACAAAGAGTACACTCTTTAGAACATCAGAAGATCCTTCTCGAGGAGATTGCCATTCTGCTAGAAAAGAACGCGATAGAACTCGTCCCAGGACACCAGGTAAACAAGGGTATCTATTCAACTTACTTCCTTGTGCCAAAGAAAGATTTGACAATGCGCCCAGTACTGGACTTACGGCCTGCCAACAAGTATGTCAAGCCCCAAAAATTCTGTATGTCCACGCTACAAGAGGTAATCCCCCTCCTAAAAAAGGGGGATTACATGGCAACCTTGGATATGAAAGATGCTTATTTTCATATTTCCATGCTCCCGGCGCACAAAAAGTACTTGCGCTTCAAGGTGGACAGTCGCCACTACCAATTCAAGGTACTGCCCTTCGGGATAGCTTCAGCACCAAGGGTATTCACCAAGGTACTGGCGGTGGCAGCTGCACACCTACGCAGGGAGGCAATCCCAGTGTACCCTTATCTGGACGACTGGCTCATAACGGGGGAAACCCCAGGAATTTGCAGGACAAACATTCAAAGGACTATCAACCTCCTCCACGAATTAGGCTTCTCAATCAACGAGAAGAAGTCAAGCCTAGTGCCAAGCACCTCAAAACAGTTCCTAGGAGCAATCCTATATACTCAGAAAGGGTTGACCTTCCCTTTGGAAGAGAGAATTCGGAATATACTACTGCAAATTCCACATTATCAGTCCGGTCAACAAATAACGGTACGCAAAGCAATGCGGTTACTGGGCATGATGGCGTCTTGCATTTACCTGGTCCCCCACGCGCGACTGCGCATGCGTCCTATGCAGGAATGGTTGGCGAAACAGTGGTCTCAGGCAAGTGGTCAGTGGGACAATCTAGTGGTCGTTTCGCCAACACTTGTACAGAGCCTACACTGGTGGTCAAGAGAGAATCTCGCAAGGGGAAAACCCTTTTACGATCCCGAAGTACAGGCAGTGGTGACTACAGATGCATGCCTGACTGGGTGGGGGGCTCACCATCTCCACCACACAGCTCAGGGTCTCTGGTCTCACTCAGTAGCCAAGAACCACATCAACCTGCTAGAGCCTCTGGCAGTATTCAGAGCGCTTCGGGCGTTCGAGCCCCATCTACTAAACTTGTCGGTGCAGATCCGGACGGACAGCACGACAGCCATGTTCTATCTGAACAAGCAAGGAGGGACTTGTTCGCCAAATCTGTCCAAGCTTGCCCAGAAAATCTGGATATGGGCACTCAGACGGAACATCTTCCTGTCATCGCAACATGTTCCAGGGGAGCTCAATTCCCTAGCGGATGCTCTAAGCAGAGACTCCCTCCCAGAAGAACACGAATGGGTCCTTCACAGAGAGATCGTAGAAGATCTCTTCTCTCAGTGGGGTTTCCCCACTATAGACTTATTCGCCACAAGCAGAAACAAACAATGCCCAGGATTTGCATCCAGGTTCCCCCAGCCAGACTCCCAAGGGAACGCCCTGTGGATGAACTGGTCAGGGATGTTTGCGTACGCTTTTCCACCAACTCCTCATCAGGAAGGTGGTGTACAAGATGAACAAGGAATCGATGACGCTCATCCTAGTTGCTCCCATGTCGGCGAGACAACCATGGTTTCCACACCTACGCAGGATGGCGGTGTGCGAGCCCATCAAACTTCCAGCCTGGTACAACCTACTGTCCCAGCAACAAGGTCAAACAGTGCACCAGCAACCCAACTCAATGAACCTGGCAGCATGGCTCCTGAGGTCATAGAGTTTGGACATCTCAATTTACCACAGAGGTGTATGGACATCCTAAAAGAATCCAGGAAACCAAACACAAGGCACTGTTACTTTGACAAGTGGAAGAGATTCGTTATTTGGTGCCAGAATAAACAAATCAACCCGGTTGATTGCACTCCTTCCAACATTGTGACATACATGCTCCACCTGCTGGATGCAGGATTGTTTTTTAACTCTCTGAAAGTACACCTGGCTGCCCTCTCGGCTTACACCACACCCCATAACAAGGTGTCGTGGTGGAAAGTACCAGTAGTTAAAGCCTTCATGGAAGGAGTAAATAGACTTCACCCTCCTATTTCTAACCCACCGCCAGGATGGGACCTTAATGTGGTGCTAGCTAAGCTCATGGGCCCCCCTTTCGAACCCATGCATAAAAGTAGTCTCAAACACCTGACTTATAAAACGGCCTTCTTAGTAGCCATTACCTCTATAAGAAGGGTCAGTGAAATTCAGGCTCTGTCAGTGCAGGATCCTTTCTTTACTATCCACAAAGACAAACTGGTTTTACGCACACACCCTAGGTTCTCACCTAAATTTATATCTAAATTCCATGTAAACCAGTCCATCGAGCTTCCGGCTTTCTTCCAGAACCCGCAAAGCTCGGCTGAGGTGAAACTACACACCCTAGATGTGCGTAGGGCGGTCCTCTACTATGTAAATAAAACCAGACCGCTAAGGAAAACAGATAAACTGTTTGTCTCCGTAGCTACAGGCAGAGAGGGAGATCGCGTCTCTAAAGGCGCTATCTCGAAGTGGATTATCAACTGTGTACAGCTGTG
The DNA here is from genome assembly GCF_040938575.1 of Ambystoma mexicanum. Classification (NCBI taxonomy): domain Eukaryota; kingdom Metazoa; phylum Chordata; class Amphibia; order Caudata; family Ambystomatidae; genus Ambystoma; species Ambystoma mexicanum. Next base: position 1,339,259,236 of record NC_090921.1, on the reverse strand, counting down.
TTACTCTCTTTCTGAAAAAACTCTGCCTTTTACGCCAAGAGCCCACTCTACTAGAGGCATTGGGGCCACTCTGGCTTTCATTGCAAATGTTCCCCTCGACACCATTTGCAAAGCAGCTACTTGGAGCTCTATTCACACTTTTACTCAGCATTACTGCATTGACACTCATTCCAAGACAGATACACAAGTGGGACAAGCGGTTCTAAGACACCTGTTTGCTCATGACCCTTCTCACATCCCACCTCCTTCTTCTGGTACTGCTCGCTAATCTATGCACAGCATGTGATCTAAGCAGATTCCACAAGCCTCAGAAGGGATACATTACTCACCGTAATCGTATTTCTGATGCTTGTATCTGCTTAGATTCACATGCGACCCACCCTTCCTCCCCTCCGAGAGAAGGCGCATGATTGCTTGTAGTCTTACCTTTCTGTCTATCTGCTTGTATTATCTGTACTCACGCTACTCCTCATGCTTCCTCATGTCAGAAAAGATACAATCTGAGGATCCTAGACGCGTGAGGGATCTTGGGTACAGTGGACGTCACACTAGGGATAGTATTACTGGCACGCCTGTGTCGACGCCCATTTTCGAGTTTCGAAAAACAAACTGTAATACTCTGCAGCTTCCACTAGATGTCGGCCTATGCACAGCATGTGAATCTAAGCAGATACAAGCATCAGAAATACGATTACGGTGAGTAATGTATCCCATATGCGCAACACACCTCGGCCCTGTGCCTGCTCCCGCCGGCCACCAGAACTAGAGCATGGCGCAAAGAGGCTGATAGGCCCCCTCTCCCGTTGCTCGACCATCCCGGGGGCCACAGCACCAGGACTCAAATAAGTTCAAACCCGGAGCGGGGGGTTAAGCGCAATACTTCACGGCTCATTAACCGCTATCTTCAGTGACAAACAGAGCTTAGCATCCAGCTGTGGAGAGTCTCCACACCGGTGCTGGCTCTCCCCCGATCCGCAGGGAGTCTCTCACTCCGGGTATAAAGCCCAACTGGTCATTAAAGGGAGAGACATTAAGGGGACACTCTGTGAGCCACAGTCGGGGAGCTCGCTTCGGGGGGGCGCCTGCGCGCTCGGGGGGGGCTCTCCAGCCGGGGGCCCTACCACTGCAGCAGAGTCACCTGGCCACCCGTACACGGCTGAATCCCATAACCATGGCCGCCAAGAACAAGAGCAGGACAAACAAAAGCGGAATGCCGCAGGTTGACGCACCAGGCCCCCTCGTAACTATGTGGGCAAATAAAGATACTAACGAAGAGCGCAGGAGTACACAAGAGGGAACCACGGGACAGGAGCATCTTGGGAATCCGGACCTAACAGCACAAATCTCACGCCAGGACCTACGCGGGGAGATGCTCTCCCTTCAAACCTCATTGGGAAGAACATTTCAGGATCAATTCCAACTGATGAGATCCGACATAAACCAGGCGATGGCAGAAATTAAGCAGGAAGTGGGCCAGCTGGGAGAGAGAACGGACCTTGTCGAAAAAGGCCTACAGGAGGTGGCTAGAGAAACAACAGAGAATAGCGAAGCAATCGAGAGATTGGACACGGCGACGCGGAACCTGGAAATCAGAATGGAAGACATGGAAAACAGGTCTCGTAGGATCAACATCCGGTTGAAATTTCTGCCGGAAACGGTACAGGACAGAGACTTAAGAGACCATCCAAGGGATCTACGCAGAGCTGCTGGGGGAGTCCTCCCCTGACAAGATAGAGCTGGACAGGGTTCACAGAGTGGGCCACCTCAACAAGAATCAGAGAGCCAGGCCGCGAGACGTGCTGGCCGCATTCACAAGGTATGCCCAAAAAGAAGCGGTTCTCAGGGCGGCCAGGCAGAAAGAGCCGATATATAACGGTCAACGGATCGAACTGTACCAGGATCTCGCCAGCAGTACCCTACTCAAACGGAAACAATGGAGCCCAATCACTTCCAAACTTAAAGCACAAGGGATCAAGTACAAGTGGACCTTTCCATTCGGGCTCCTGTTCGAGTGGGCAGGCACACAAAAGCGGATAACTACGATGCAAGAAGGGGCAGACATTCTGCAAATTGAATTGGATCAGGAGCTGGACCAGGAGCGCGGAGCGACCGGACCGGGAAAATCATCGGAAGCAGGGGCTGGGACGAGACCCAGACCATGGGAATGGACGGTTGTGGGGGAGGGGAAAAGGAGGAGACCGGCCCCGAGGGGGCCTGCTGGGAAGGGAAAGGAAATAGAACCAGCGGCAGAGGGGACGGCACAAGAGGAAGAGGGCTGACATGAAATCGGGACAATCATAAGGGGTGGTGGACAGAAAGGTTTATTCAAGGAGGGGAGGAGGGGAGACGAGCAAACATCATGGGATCAGCAAGGGTAAGGAAGCCTGGAGAGAGGAGGAGGGGGACGGGAAGACCTAGTGGCAAGGTCTTCAGGGGAAGGGGGTGGTGGCGGGAAGGGAGTCAGAGGGGGACTGGGATCCTCTAGGTGCTGCCAAAGGGACACAGTGTACATTGCAAAACATCCGGGATCTCGGAGCGGAGTGAACATAGGGAGAGGCAAAAAGTGGGGGAACATACTCAGCAGAAACAGGAGACAAATCACCATTCAAATGGGTAACCCATAATGTCTGGGGGCTCAACTCCCCGCTGAAAAGCAAAAAGCTTGAGCAATTCACGAAAAGGGGAAAACCAGACTTCCTGGGGCTACAAGAAACACACCTTCTCTGTAAAGACCAGGGCCGACTCAAGCTAAGGGGGTTCGACCAGGTGTACCAGGCATCAGGACCCACAAAAACGGGAGGGGTGGCGCTAGCTATCAGGAACTCGGTAAACTTTAGGGAAGAGGAGACCCTCAGGGACAAGGAGGGCAGATACATAATAGTGAGAGGCAAGATAGCGGAAGTGACTTGTACCATTGGGGTCATTTACGCACCCAACTCGGGGCAGGACTCCTTCCTAAGGAGCATCCTCGGAAAACTAGAGGTCAGACAATCATAATGGGGGACTTGAACATAGCTTGGGATAAGGCCAAAGATAGATCGGGGGGGCCAGGAGCCAGGAGCACGGGCGGGGGAGCAGTGGCCTCGACAGGGCTGAGAGATAAAATGGCGCTCATGGGGCTGAGAGACGTCTGGAGGGAACTGAAGGGGAACGCGGAGGGCTACACCTTCCTCTCTGAAGTTCATGGGACACAGTCCAGAATAGACTATATCTGGGTATCAGCGACCTTGGTGGGAAGGGTCAAGGAGATAGAGGTGGGACCCATGGGAATAGCAGATCACAAAATACTATCAATGCAGCTGGAACTGGGAAGAAGGAGTAGAGGGGTGTGGGGATGGAAATACCCGGAACACGTGCTGAGGGACCCCATAATAAGGGAGGAGATAGAGGGAAAGATGAGGGAATTCTTCAACAATAATAAAAGGGGAGACACGGCAGAAGACATAAGATAGGATGCGTTTAAGGCTACTATGAGGGGGGAGATCATAGCACTCAAAGCTCAAAGACACAAGCAGCTGCTGGCCCTGGAGACCCGGCTGGAGGCAGAGGTCGAGGAAGCAAGGAACAAAGTAGCCGAGACCCCCAGTAGACCCAACCAGAGGGAATACAGGAGGGCCGTGGGGCAGTTGGGGATCTTACGAACCAAAAAAGCAGAAGGGGCCCTACTTTACGTGAGACAAAAGTTCTATGCTAAAGGGAACAAAGCAGACGCTCTTTTGGCACGCCTCCTCTGGGGAGCGTCATCAAGAAATACAATCTTGGCCCTAAAGACAGAAACAGGCGATAGGGTTACTCAAACAGAAGATATTCAAGATACCATGGCCAAATTCTATGAGACATTGTACACTTCACAAAACCCCCACACCCAAGCCCAGGATGCATTCCTGGAAAAGGTAGGCCTGCACAGAATAGACGTAAACGCCCAGACCGGTCTACTCCAAGAAATAACAGAGGATGAAGTGAGGGGGGTTATGAGGAACCTGCCCGCAGGCAAAGCCCCTGGTCCAGACGGGTTCTCAGCAGCATTTTACAAGTCCTTTGCTGGGCTGTTGGTACCACAATTGACCTATCTCTTTAACACCTTTGGAGATAGAGGGCAAATAGCGCCATCCATGAAGGAAGCTAAGATCTCCCTGATCCTGAAAACGGGTAAGGACCCCCGGGAAAGATCTTCCTACAGGCCAATAGCGCTCATCAATGTAGACGCTAAGATCTACACAAAAATCCTAGCCAATAGGCTGGAGGGGCTCCTCCCGGACCTGATTCATCAGGACCAGGTTGGATTTATAAAGGGAAGGCACACAGCGGACAATATAAGGAGGGTGGCACACCTAGTGGAAAAGGCGGAAAAAACTCACACCCTGGCGGCCCTACTATCTCTGGATGCTGAAAAAGCGTTCGACCGGGTAGAGCGGTCATTCTTGTTTAAGGTTATGGAAAAAATGGGTCTTGGAGGCGCCTACTTGCAGATGGTCAAGGCAAACTACGAGGGGCCCCGAGCGAGAGTGGTAGTGAATGGCACGACATCGAGACCGTTCCAACGCCAAAGAGGCACGAAGCAGGGATGCCCCCTCTCGCCCCTCCTCTACGCAATCTATTTAGAACCCCTCCTACAGGCCATTCGGGAGTCAGAGGGAATACAGGGAATCCCATTTGGGGGCAGACAGCATAAAGTGGCGGCCTTCGCTGACGACATGCTACTCGCCCTGACTAACCCCATAGAATCATGCAGGCAGAGTAGACTATTACTCGAGGAATTTGGGGTAGCGTCCGGATTACGCATAAACATGAACAAATCCGAGCTGATGGACCTGACGCTGGGGAAAGAGGAGAGGGAAGAGCTAAAAAGACTAAGACCATTCGCATGGCAGCCTGGGGGGATAACATACTTAGGAGTAAGGATTACCCCGACTCTCACAGGTTGGTATGCAGCAAATTACCCCCCCCTAATGAGAAGTATTAAAAAAAGACCTCCACAGGTGGCAGAGTCTCCGGATCTCCTGGCTCGGAAGGCTCGCAGCGATAAAAATGATCACACTGCCAAGAATGCTCTACCTATTTAAAGCCATCCCCCAAAATGTTTCAGCAAGCTTCTTCAGGGAGCTCCAAGCAGCAACGAACGAATTTATCTGGGAGGGGAAAAGAGCAAGGATAAGCAGGCAGCAACTCATGGCCCCGAAGAAAGAAGGGGGACTAGCTCTCCCTAATTTCCGTCATTATTATGAGGCAACCCAGCTATGGGTCATTAGGGAATGGCTCCATGAGGGGGAAGAAAATGGACAGGGCCGTCACACAGCATGATCTAGGGGAAGTCCCGTGGCTACCTAAGCAGCACCGACCAAAACACATGTACGAGAGCTCCATCACTAAATTAGTGGCGGATAACTGGGACAGGCTGGTTAAACACAAAGAGATCACAACCTACCCGTCCCCCTTCACCTACATTTAATAACAAAGAGTTCACTCCTGGGCTGGAGAGGGGGGCATTCAGGAATTGGCGGGAAGGGGGTTGCCGGAGAATGACAGACATGTTCATAGGGGGGGAAATCAGCACCTTTATGGACTGTAAAAGGGACTTCGCCCTGGGGGAGAGCGAGAGACTGAGATATTCCCAGCTGCGCCACTAGCTTCTCCACTCCACAAACAAGGAGGCGGCCACTAGATCTCCGACCCACTTCGAGAAATTCTTAATGACCAATGACGGCTCGAAAGGGCTAATCTCGCAGCTGTACAAGATTCTAGACGTAGCTGTTTTGAGGGCGCAATGGGCATATATGGGAAGATGGGAACACATACTGGGCAGGGACATAGAGAAGAGGGAATGGGAGAAGCTCTGGAGGAAAATCCCCAAACTAGCGAGAGCCTCGCAAACCCAGGAAGCCTGGTACAAAATACTCTATGGGTGGCATTATACTCCAGCCCGCCTGCGCAGGATGTACCCGGAGACAACGGGAATCTGCTGGAGAGGCTGCGGGCAGGAGGGCACAGCGGAACATATCTGGTGGAGGTGCCACAAAGATAGACCCATTCTGGAAGGAAATCCGTCAAGCACAAGAACAGGTGTTCGGATCAGGGGGGAACACGCCCCCGGAATGGACTCCCCTGGGCCTCCGGACCGAGGAAGCGGCAGGAGAGCCGAGAGGCAGAGAAAGAGCGCGGGCGATACTTACTATAGCCGGAATGACAATGATAGCCCAGAGGTGGAAAAGCTCTGACATTCCGACATTCCAGGACTGGCTGCGTAAAGTGTGGGAATCGTGGCAATGGAATGGGCCACATATGCAATGAACAATGTAATGCAGAACTTTGCAGGCGAGTGGGGGGAAGTGTTAACTTTCCTCAGAGACGACTTCAGGATCGGATGGCGTCCGCAACGCTTAAGACTGTTAGATCTGCAATGACCCCGGAGAGACACAAGGAAATTACGGGAAACAATGGAAAACATGAGGCAGCACAGCGGGAAGGGGGTGGGAGCTATGGGGAATGTTATATCTGTTGAAAGATTTAATAAAAATAATTTTAAAAAAAAAATTACATTTGCCGCAATCATTGAAGATACATCCAGTATTCCATGTGTCTTTGCTTAAACCCGCAGCTCCCAGTACGCGAGCACAGAGACCTCCAGCAATCACCAAGGATGGGCAAATGGAATACGAGGTGCCGAAAATATTGGACTCCCGGCGCAGACAGAAGAAATTATGGTACCTCATTCAATGGGTGGGATATGGACCTGAGGATTGTTCATGGGAACCGGCTACTGCGGTTCATGCACCTCGCTTGGTGCGCCAATTTCATCTGTGCCACCCGGAGAAGGCAAGACTTGGAAAGGGCCCTGAGAGAGGAGGTACTGTCAGGAAAATGGTTGGTTGGGGCAAAAAACGGCGCTTTACAGCCAGGAAATAGGCTGTTTTTGGAATAAACTACATTTCCCAGCATGCCTAAGGGAATTCAGTAGTCCGGGGTTTTGCGCGATACAACAGCTGGTAATTAGGAAGGGGATAAATCTCCAAACCGACCGTGCCTATGTGCAGATAATTAATGATTATGTGCACGGGCGGCAGCGTGGAGAGTTTGTGAAGCCAAGCCATCTGTTTGGGCGCCGGAGGACTGATGGGTGTCAGCACGGATTCCAGAAACCAGATAAGCATGCATTCCGGGCCGCGGCAGTGATTTACGAGCGGCTTGGACAAGCTTTGAAAGCAGCAGTCATCAGGGCTCGGGTGTCCTTGTGAGGCGCCCGGGCCATCAGCTAAGTGCCTTTTCCATTGTGTTATATTTGTGCCTACAAACTTTTAAAGCCAATTAGTTATGTGCGTGTGTGAAGTAACAGCGTCCACGTTAATACATAAACAGGCTGAATTACTTTGTCAGGCCTGCCAACAGTGTTTCACTGAAAAAACCTGAATTAGTGCCAAGGCATATGAGATTAAGGACACTGTGTTTCTTTTGGCATGCATTCAATCTGCATGTTTGTTGCTTCATTGTGCCCATTGTGCCATGAGTCTAATGTGCTTCATCCCAGTTTGTGCCATCATGCTTTATGTGCAAAGGTCTGCTTGAGCATAATTGCTCCCAAATGTGCGTGTTCATTATGTCTGAGTTTCTAACACTATCTACATTGTGTTTCAAGTCATGTTATAAGTGTTTTCCCTATGAAAAAATGCTACGTGTATGCATATGCATTTAAATAGTTTCAGATACCATTCTGGAGGTCGGGTTAGGACAGGTCAGGTGTAGGAGGTATTCTCTAGATATCCGTGTATTAAGTTGGATTTTGCTATATTTGCATGTTATGTTTCCCCCTCCTTCCCTTTGTCATTCCACCCCCTTACCCTAACTCCGTCTACCCCCATTGGCTGCCACGTGGCTCCCTGTGTTACTAAGTCAGGCGCCCGTACTAACCAAGGTGGGAGGGTCGAATCTATTCGGCTTCTGTGGTTCGGGAGAGGGGGTCGAGACCCCTATCCCTTTGTTGGCAGTGACAGACTCTTAGTTTAATGAGTAAAGTAAGCGTCACTTGAAATGATTTATAAATGTTGGAATCAATACAATTTCAGTTTTAATGACTAAAACCAAACCTACATTTTTTCTTGATGATCTCTGTCCTTCTGCAAAGAAGGTTAAGGAGTATTTTGATGGTTTAACTTTGTTTGTTCTTCCCTTGGTGAACTTATCTTTGAGCCTGGACTACTTTCCTGGGTACCTTAAGGTCGGCAATGTAGTCCCAATATTAAAGATACTGTGCTTTAGAGCCGGGCTGCTTTTTTAATTTTCCCGCAGTAACTTCTCTTTATTTTTTGGCCACATTTTTGGAGAATGTTCTTTCAGTTCAATTGAACAATCACAAATTCCACACCGTGGAAATACCTCCCTAGCAAAAATATTGCTGCAATCTTAGCATCATTGTGTACCTCAAGCCATCGGGACAATGAGCAAACAACTATGAGGTAACAATTACATTTTACAATCATGTCGACAAAATCAATATGGACTCCCCTTACTGACCTCATGGTGTTTCCATGATTTAATTCCCTACAAACTATGAAGTTCCCTACAAATCTACTTACATGTTCCTGGAGGTTTTGTATAACCATTCCTCCTGGAGCTCTGCTGGGATTTGTCCCCGAGAAGTGTGCCATGGGTCATTTAGTTGCTCTAGAACCACGAGAAGCGGTTCTACAAGCATTAATACCTTCGCCATATTCTTCTGTCTTCACAACAAATCCGTGGGAGAGAGGGCACATCCTCTTTGCCCAGAGCTCCTGTTCCTCCTTAGGTTCTTTTCCCTGTATTTCTATAATTTGAAGCAAATGGACTGCAGCGTACAGAGCTGGCAACTGTACCTGCTGGGACTGGGTTTCCTTTTTTGGGGGATCTGGAAATGGCAAATATGCAGCTTCTTTCGCCGCCCTCGATGTCTGCGGCATCGTTTCCAAATGCTTTCGAGTTAGTACGATTAGTAAGTGCAGCACACTTAACACAATGGCCAATGTTAGCACTTTGATTAATTTGGACAGCAGCACAGCATGCTGGACAGGGTTCCCATCAGATCTAAACCATCTTCTCTGCCATCTTGACATGCCTGAATGCACTGCGGAAGTTACCTATGCAGAGTCCGAATAAATAGTGACTTCCTTCCCCTTACGTATTTCTAGCGCCTCTATAAGTGCCACTAGTTCCGCTGCTTGCGCAGAGTAATGTGAAGGCAACAGTTTCTTCAGTCTGACCTAGTATTCCTCATCCACAAGGCCCACAACAGCTGCATCCGTATGCCTCTCACCAGTGTCATGATTAATTGTCGAGGACCCGTCAACAAAAAGTACCTCACCTCCCACCAAGGCATTTTGTTAACACTCTTTCTCTTCTCCCTCATATGTTGCACAATCATGGATGATTTCATTAGGTTTCACTGTCTCGGCTACAAATGTTGTAGAATTGACTAGGTGACACTGTTCGGTATGCATGGATGTATTCGATAGAACAACCTCATACCCCGAAACTCTTTGGGCCATCAAAGTCGACTTGCATTTTTCCAAGATTGCAAAGAATGCATGCTCCGCATACAATGTCACCGGGCAACCCATAGTAATGGTTGAAGACTTTTGAATTGCAACAGCTGCTGCTGCTAAAGCTTGTTCACAAGGGAACTGCCATTGCATCACTGAGTCTAGGAGTCTGCTATAGGGCCTCATTAGGACTCCGGCGCTAAACCATGGTGCTATTAGCACCATGGTCCATGCCGGAGTCCGCCATGGCGGAATGGGAATTACCACCCCATTCCGAGATTGGTGGGGCGGTAATTCCCCATGCCCCCTTCCCCATTCCCATTTTTGCCCCATAGGGCTCAATGGGAATGGGGAAGGCGCTAATTACGGTACCGCAAATTGCGGCACCATAATTAGCACCAAGGTCCCTTTGCGGGTCCCTACTTTAACGGCTGGTAAAACCAGCCGTTAAGGTCGGGTCCCGCAAAGGGACCTCGTAATTAGGAGCTAGGTGTTTAACGGGGCCGCAGCCTTTTACGGCGCCGTTAAACACTTAGCGCCAGGGTCGTAATGAGGCCCATAGTATGCCAAAGGCTTTTGGCCTAGCAATGTTTGCTAGGCCATGACCGCCGTCATTACTTGCCTGTTCGAGTGAGAAAACATAACATGTTTTTTTGTAATTCGGGTTTGCCAAGACTGGAGCATTGCTGATCATGGCCTTGAGTTCCTGAAAGCAAGTCACCATCCCACAGACCATTCTATCAGACCTTTTGCCTGTTTTGCTCCCTTAAGCCCCCGCAGTAAGGGCCTCGTTTAACTAGACTAGTCAAAAATCCATGATCTAGATTAGGTACAGAGTCCCAAAAACTGCTGCATTTGATTCACAGTGACGTATTCCAAACTGCTGTGGCTCTCTCTGGCATTGCCTTCCTTCCTGCGGGCAATATCACTTGCCCCAAAATACTACCTGTGTCTGGCAGTATGGCAATTTTTCTTTGTCCATTTTGTACCCCTTCTCCGTAAGCAGGGTGAGGAGCATTAATCTCCTCAACACTGCTCTTCTGAAGTGCTACAAACTAGTAAGTCATCCACGTACTGAATTACTGTACTGGACACATGTAAATTCCCCAAATCCATTTGAACCACCCTGTTGAAAACACTCGGAGATTCACAGTACCCCTGGAGCAAACTTGTGTGCTCAAATCTCTGACCACGATACGTAAACGCTGTGAGGTACTGAGAATCAGAGTTAAGGGGACGGAGAAAAGGGCCTTCTTGAAGTCAATCACCATGAAGTGGGTCGACACAGTAGTGATATTACATTGAATGGTAGCAGGATTTGGTGCCACCGGGAACTCTGCCTCAACAATATTATTGAGAGGGCACAAATCCTGGACCATCCTCCAACTGGACCACTTTGCTTTCGTCATAGGGTAGATTTAGTGTTACATGGGGTCACGGAAGGTTGTATTATGCCTTGCTTCAACAACACCATAATGGTCTCACAAATCCCTTTGTCCGCCTCTGTAGACATGGGTACTGCTTAACCCGTGGTAATATCGCAACAGGTTTCAATTGTATCCGCACTGCTCCAACACTCTTTAACAGCCCCACATCATGAGGTTTGCTGGACCATAAATGTCCGGCACTTTCTCCAAACCCTCCTTCCAGTATGGCAATGTGTTTCTAACGATGCGCATGGTCTGTGGTACTTCTCTTTGCTCTTTCGCTATCTGGCAAGGCACCCTAATCTCAAAAACCATCTCTCATGTGTCTTCAGTATCTTTGAACAATTGCTCATCAGACACATCCCTTAGCAATAAGGTCAGATCGATGCACAGAACTGTGTGCCACTCTCAGCCTCCTTCGTCAGTGCCTGAGAGAACCACCTTGTTCTTCTTGATAAATGCTGCTTCTAGGAGAACCATAACAATGGAGCCTGGTGTTACCTCCAGTGGCACAGTAGGCCTAAAACTAAAATTCACTTGATACCGGCCATGTCTGATCTTTGATTCCCGGGACCGAATGCAACAAAACCTTTACCCCATAAAGAACCAAAGTTGAATGTATAGGTACCCCCTTATCATGATTTCACTACAGTATGCATGCAAACAGGCGCTTATCTTACTGGATACAAACTTGGTACTGGATACAAACCTGGAGTCGCGCATATTATACCTTCCTCTGTGAAAGCAATCGACATGTGGAGTCGACTGAGAAGATCTCTGCCCAAGAGATTTGCCATGGTATCTGTGCAATACAACAAAGGAGCAGATACATTTTGTGTACCTACCTTAATGCGTAGATCTTCAGTATAAGCAACTGACAGGATAGCCCCAGAGAAGCCCTGTGTGTCCATTGTTTTGCCTGACAAAGGGAACTCAGCTTCCTTGATGCAAGATTTAGTAGCCCCTGTATCGACCATGAATGGAACGTTTGGTCACCTACCTGAACACCTATCCGGGGCTCCTCTTCCAGATCGGTGGTAACAGACAGGACTGGACACATCAAAGATCCCTGTGCGCTGTCCTAATCTTGGTACATATTAGCACCGGGGAGCGGGAATGGATTCCTTCCAAAAACACTTGCTCCAGTGTAACGAGTGACCGTTCCTTGGGGTAAATGATTTTTCTCCCATGTTTGTACCGGTGCCTGTGCTGGCACGGTTGGTTGAAACACACAGGTCTGTGCAGCCCCAGTCACTGGGTTCTGTTCAACCTGTGCCTGCTGCATTTCCACAGAGCCTGCAGCATATGGCATGGTTGGGGGTTGCATTTGCTGAGCTTCTAGGTTAAAATATTCTGACCTGCATTGGCAATCTCGTGCCACGTTTCCCATGCTTCCGCATGAGCAACAATGAACCCCATACAACCCTCCATAGTTATTTCCTATTTGCCCGTTAAACCGATGTCCCATTCCTCCGAACCTGCAAAATGGCCAATTTCTTCATGAAAATCCTCCCCTACCTCTCGGAAACCCGGGTGCATACCTGTCCATCCAACAATGTGTCATGCCCGATTCACTATATCCCTGTTGTCCCAATTGTCCCTGCTGCCCCTCCGTTGAGCTCGTAATCACTGCTCCTTCCAACAGATTTTCGCTAGCCTACTTTTACACAAATTCAGAATATGTGCCTGTATTTTCAGCCAACTCTTGGCCTCCATCCCTACTACCTTGTCTAGATCATGCTGTACTGCCTTAGGAAGTCCTTTTTTTAACATGTGGTAAAAAATTGCTATGTTCTTATCCCATGCTTCTCCAGTCTCTGCCCTCCACATCTCTTGAATTAACTGGATGTGTGTTGCAGGATCATCGTCTAACTTCATTGTTTTGGCCAAAATAGAAATTGTATCGGTGTATCAGGATACATAGCCCACAGGGCCCCCCCATACCTGTAGCCTGTAATTATTGAATGCTGCTCCATCCTGGGTATTTCTATCCAAATGAACTCCCGGATACCCTGCTTGTCTGACCGTTCGCCCATTAGAGCCGTGAATACGCTTTTCATGTCCCGCTATGGCCAACATGACACCAGCAGTATGTTTCTCCAGCATGGGGTCTGGCATGGATTCACATGCTCATGAATATTCCCCGTCGTCAGGCTGGGAATCCTCGGTAAAGAAAAATCAGTATCCGTTTCGTTTCTGATCTGTCTTTCGTAGTAGTAACCAATCACTGATCTCTGCGTCATACTGACCACAGCCAATGACTGCCATCTCCCTAAGCCCCGCCTCTGGCAGCCATCTTCAGATTTTTACTGCACCTTCTAGTGTTGGGATCCTCGTGCTATTGCTCTCGAGCTATAGTGCTTTTTTCGCGCTTTTTCATAGGAACATTTTCTCTTTTTCGGTCAAAAGCGCCTCAAGCTCCACCGTTTCTTTATCCGATCAATGGGGACCCGTGTCGGATTCTTCTACACCCCTCAAGGGTGAAGATTTCGTCGAGCCATGCTTTTGAAGGACTCCAGAAGTTTCTCAGGCCCATCTCGGACATGGCCCAGGAGAAGGGAAGCTCGACGCCCGGAAAGCTGTTCAGGGTCTGCCCTGGATGTCAGCTTCAAAATGTCTTTAAGGAGGATGAACACTCCCTTTACCTCTACTGCCTGCATGAGGACAAGACGCACGTGGAGAAGGACTGTGCGTTTTGCGGCAATATGTCGGAGCGGACCATGAAGGACCGCCATCTGCGTCTCGCCAACTGGCTGGAAGGGAAGAGCCCGTCAGGCGAGAAAAAGAAGAAGTCGTCCGAGCGGTGTTCTAAGACCTTTGAGGGCGCCCCGGTGACAGGGGCCCAACAGAAGGCCAAGCACCGCGAGTCCGCTGGCACCGGGAGCGCCGAACGGTCGGGCTCTACGGGCGCCAGGCAGGGCGCATCCTCCCCGGCGCCATCAACCATGAGCCAACGCTCTGGCTCGGGTAAGAAGAAGGCCGAGCACCCGGCGAAGCTCCTGGAGAGACCCCGGTCGAGCTCGAAGGCCCCATCGGAGGGGGAGCGAGGCGGTGACCCTCCCCCCAAGGAGAAGGCGGTGAGCGCACCTAAGGTGGTGAAAGCGTTGACCACCCGGCCAAGGCCTCTATCGAGACAGTCTCGGAGGCCCTGGCTCAGCCTGTGGAGGCTGCACCAGTGGTGGCGACCTCGGGGCCCAGAGTCTCCCTGCCACCGCGGAGGGAGTCCTCCTTCATGCCCATCGACGGGACCCCCGTGAAACCTCCGATGGAGAAGAAAAAGGGGGGGCAGGAGGTCGTTGTGGATTCGGCCTCAACCTATGAAGAGGAGCTTCAAAGGTTGCGGCGTTGGCGTGGAAGAAGACCAACCCGTCGGGAGGGACCCCGACGTCGGAGACGACGATAACGCCGAGGGTGCCGACGGGGCTCCTGACCGCCCGTCGGAATCCCCTCAACCAGTGCCGCAAGAAAACTCGGCGGCCATTTTGTTGGCTATACAGTCCTTATGCTCGGAGATAAGGACAAGGTTGCCGTTACCACCAACGGAGGAACCGCTCCCGACAGGGGACCCGGAGCCAGGCCCTTCTGGGAGCCCTCCTCTTAAGAGAAGAAGGATTCATCCTCCACCTCCTTTTCAACCATCGCGCCCTGCTCAGCCCTCCTCCCCGTCCACGACCCGTGGGGATGATACGGGGACTGACACGGCCACGACGGGTACAGACGACGAGGTTTACGACGAGGATCTCCCGTCGTCACCTCCTCCCTGGGCTTCCCCGCCCGACGACATTGGATTGTTTCATGCCATGATCGCCAGGGCATCCGAGCTTTTCCAGCTCTGCCCGGAAGAGAAGAAGAAGGAAGGTTTCCTTTATCAACGGCGCAAGACCAAGAGGAAGACGGTCCTCGCTGTACCTCTACTGGACGATATCTGGGATGAGGGTCTCGCCCTCCTCAAGAACCCATCCACAACGCCTGCGAGAAGGGATCGGTACGAGAAGAAGTACCGGGTCCCGGACGCGGCCCCCTTGTACCTTCGGGCACAGACGACCCCGGACTCGGTGGTCTCCGTGGCGGCCAGGAAGAAAGCGGGGGGGGCCTCGGCCTCTATGTCAACCTCCCCGCCGGACGGCGAGGGAAAGAAATTGGACACGATGGGACGCAGAGTCATCTCATCGGCAGCGACGACGATAAAGGCTGCCAACGCCTTGGCTATCGTAGCCCGCTATGACAGGGAGTTGTGGTACAAAATCGCCCCCCTGCTGGACTTCTTACCAGACGACAAGAGGGCGGAGGCCCTAGAGATCTTGCAGGAAGGAGAAGTGGTGTCGGACCACGCCATTACGATAGCGACGGACATCGCTGACACTGGATTTCGCCAGTTGGGCAAGGGCGTGTGCCTTAGACGGCGTGGATGGCTCAAGGCAACTGACTTCCGGCAGGACGTGCAGACCAGAGTCTTGGACATGCCGTTCGACTGGAGCAACCTGTTTGGGAAAACAGTGGACGATTCCCTACAAGCCATCAAGACGGAGACGGCCCGGGCTCTTGGTGTTCTCCAGCAACGACGGCCGCCCTTTCTGAGCGGCGGAGGCAAGCAGGGTGCCTCCAAAGGTTCCGGCGGCGGATTTTCCACCTATCGTCAAGCGGCCTGTTCATCGTCACAGGAAGCCTACAGGGGACGAGGTAAGTCGGGCGGACCCCTCCGTCGTCGCCAGGGAGGACAAGGCGGCAAAGCCTCGTCGAAGCAGGACTGAACCGGCCGTGGGGTCGGGCCCCCACCGAAGCACCCCGGTGGGAGGCCGGCTGGCGAGCTTCGTCAGTGTGTGGGAGTCCATCTCCACCGACCGTTGGGTGCTGGACGCCCTGGCCCATGGTCACGCGCTCGAGTTTCTAAAGAAGTGCCCGCGCGTCCCCCCCCGTGGCCAGGAAGGAACATCACGTCCCTCAACTTCTCTTTGAGGTAAAGGCGATGCTCAAGAAAGGCGCCATCAAGCTCGTCCCAAAGAGGCTTCGGGGCTCTGGAGTTTACTCAAGATACTTCCTCGTGAAGAAGAAGATGGGAGAATGGCGTCCCATCCTGGACCTACGACGACTGAACAAATTCATCAAGGCACAGTAGTTCCGGATGGTCACCCTGCAGCACGTCCTGGGTCAGCTGGAGGAGGGCGATTTCCTGTCGTCGTTGGATTTGGAGGATGCCTGCTTCCATACCCCCATCCTAAAGTGACACCGAAAGTTTCTCAGATTCGTGGTCCAAGGACGTCACTACCAGTTCAGAGCCCTTCCCTTCGGATTGAGGTCAGCACCCAGGGTGTTCACCAAGTGCCTCGCACCGGTGGCGGCGCGGCTGCGCCTGGAGGGGATCCACGTCTACCCCTACCTGGACGACTGGCTCATCCGAGCACAGACAAGGGAACTCGCCGCGGAGCACACGGCAAGGACCGTCCAACTACTCACGGACCTGGGATTCTCCATAAACTACGCCAAGTCCCACCTGGTGCCCGCGCAAGACGAGCTGTTTCTGGGAGCGAAACTCGACACAGTGGCGCTTCTGGCCTCTCCGTCGGAGGAAAGGACAAGGGCCATCTTGGGCAAGGTGCAGCGGATGCTGGTTGCGGACGCGGCCAGGGTGAGGTCCATCAAATCCCTCCTCGGAATGATGTCTACTTGCATTTATCTCATCCGCCTGTGCAGGCTTCGGATGCGCCCGTTACAGGAGTTCCTGGACGCGTGCTGGATTCAGACGACGGGCAGCTTCGAGGACAGGATCACACTCCACAAGACCTTCCGACGAGCGATCCGGTGGTGGGGCACCCGCGCGCATCTGACGGCGGGCATGGACTTCCAGACCCCGGGCCACCAGAAGACAGTGACCACGGATGCCTCCCTGGAAGGGTGGGGAGCGCACACCGAAAATCTGCACGCGAGAGGCCTTTGGCTCCCGACGGAGAAGTCCCTCCATATCAACGTCCTGGAGCTCCGGGCAGTGTCTTGGGCCCTCAGGTCCTTTCTTCCATCCCTCAAGGGCAAGGTGGTGAGGATCTTCACCGACAACACCACCACCATGTTGTACATCAGGAAGCAGGGCGGTACCAGATCCCCAGCCCTGTCCAAGGAGGCGCAGGATCTGTGGCATTGGGCCGTCGCCCAAGGGATGTTTCTGGTGCCATTTCATCTGGCAGGAATAAAAAACACCATCGCCGACTCGCTCAGTAGAGAGCTGCGCTCGTGCCACGAGTGGGAGCTACGACACGATCTAGTGGACCGCATCTTCCGACGGTGGGGCACTCCCCAGATCGATCTGTTCGCGACGGCGACGCACTCCAAGTGCCGGAGGTTCGCCAGCAGGTTTCCCCAGCCGAGGAGCATGGGCGATGCTTTCTCGTTCCCCTGGGAGGGCCTGTTTCTTTACACGTTCCCTCCATTGCCGTTGCTGATCCGGCTCATCAACCAGTTCAAGAGGTCACGGTGGAGGATGTTCCTCGTCGCACCTGCGTGGCCGAGGCAGATATGGTTCGGGACCTTCTGGACTTGTCAGCGTCCCCGTCAATCAAGCTGCCAGTGGACGCAGATCTTCTCTCCAGGGAAGGAGGCGCCATCCTCCATCACGACCCGAAGTCGCTGAACTTGCAGGCCTGGCTCCTGCAGCGTTAGAGTTTGGAGGATACGACATACCGGCCGACTGCAGAGAGGTTCTTGCAAAGGCCAGGGCGTCCTCAACTATTAAATGCTACGGACACAAATGGAAGAGGTTCTCTGTCTGGTGCCATGCACAGAAGATTAACCCTCTACGGATTACGGCTCCTCAAGTACTGCCGTACTTACTGACGCTGGCCAAGGCTGGACTGGCGCACGCTTCCATCAAGATTCATCTTGATGCGATCTCCCGATACACCAGAACCACGGGACGGACGTCTTTGTGGTCTCATTGTCTGGTGAAAGAATTCATGAAAGGGACTGTTCAGATCGTTCCCGCCTGTGAAGGCTCCGGCCCCGGCGTGGGAGCTTAACGTGGTGCTGACCAAGCTCATGGGACCTCCGTTCGAGCCTCTGCACTCAACTCCGTTGAAGTTCCAGTCGTGGAAAACAGCGTTTCTTGTGGCCATCACCTCTGCACGATGAGTGGGAGAGATCCAGGCCCTTTCCTGCAAGCCCCCGTACTTGACTTTTCACGACACGAGGGCAGTGCTCAGGACGCACCCCTCCTTCATGCCCAAGGTGCGGTCGGACTTCCACCTCAACGAGCCCTTGGTGTTGCCAGTTTTCTTCCCGTCGCCTTCGTCGCCGGCTGAAAGGACTTTGCACTCACTGGATGTAGCTAGAGCGCTGAAGTTCTATGTGGACCGCACGAAGAGTTTTCGGAAGACGTCACAACTTTTTGTGAACTTTGGACCTGTCAATCAGGGGAAGGCTCTCTCAAAGGCTTCCATTTCCAGGTGGCTCTCCGGCTGTATCATGTACTGTCATCGGTTGGCAAACCGACCGCTGCCCGGCCGTCCGAGAGCCCACTCCACCAGAGCGATCGCAGCTACCACGGCATTCCTATCTGGTGTGCCTCTGCTGGAGATCTGCAGGGCTGCTACGTGGAGGTCGACGCACACCTTCACTAAATTCTACTGTGTCGACCGGGATTCCAGGGAGGAGTCCAGGGTCGGCCAAGCAGTGCTGCACAACCTGTTCGCCTAAGGTGAGCCTGGTGAGAAGGTAAGAGATGCTTAATGTTGAGTTGTTGTATTGCTTAATGTTGAGCCTGTTGCCACCTCCCGTGGTTGTGCATGTGTGCACTGCTATGTATTCTTTTATTCATGAGCATGTGAATCCATGCCAGACCCCAATGCTGGAAAAGGAACAAGTTACTTACCTGTAACTAATGTTCTCCAGCATGGGTCTGGCATGGATTCACATGCGAACCCTCCCGCCTTCCCCTCTGTGGCTCTTCACTTGGTCATACTGCCACTTCACGTGCTACCAAATCTGAAGATGGCTGCCAGAGGCAGGGCTTAGGGAGATGGCAGTCATTGGCTGTGGTCAGTATGACGCAGAGATCAGTGATTGGTTACTACTATGAAAGACAGATCAGAAACGAAACTGATTCTGATTTTTCTTTACCGAGGATTCCCAGCCTGACGATTGGGAATATTCATGAGCATGTGAATCCATGCCAGACCCATGCTGGAGAACAACAGTTACAGGTAAGTAACTTGTTCCTTCTCTAATGCATAAATCCACTTCCCCGCCCCTGCAGTAAGCGAACGAACCGTCTTCATCAAATTATTCCGGTCCATGTGTGACCACAGCACATAATACACCCTTCCCAGACCTTCTGGAGCTTTGGAAATTGAGTTACACCCGCTTTGACTGGGGCTTCCCCATTTCTCTCCTACTACTTACTATGGCCATGCGAGTACCATGGCGTGTACTAGGACCCCATGGTGTACTCTCTGTTGCTGCTACTAGAACAAGAGTTGGAGCTACTACACCCTGCTCTCCCTGCTCAACACCTGACTCCCATTCACCTTTGTCCCCTACTCCTGTTATCACCTCCCCTGATACTTCGATAGGCACA
This sequence comes from Ambystoma mexicanum, assembly GCF_040938575.1. NCBI lineage: Eukaryota > Metazoa > Chordata > Amphibia > Caudata > Ambystomatidae > Ambystoma > Ambystoma mexicanum. The sequence goes on along the minus strand of NC_090921.1, from coordinate 1,339,239,740 downwards.
GAGGCATACTCGGCACTAGCGTAGGGTGCTGGCTCCCATTCTCCCTGCTCAAATCCTCTACCCAAAGCAATACATCTGTCCTCTAGGTCCATGTTGACCTCCTTGATAACTGACTTATCCAATCTAACAAGAACTTGTCTATGCCTCCACTTCCCTTCTTCCATGTCCTTTGCCTGTCTATTTACTCCTTCTATTAGAATCGTACTTACAGTTCTCTGTAGAGATGTATGTGATGCTTGTGGGAGTAGCCCACCAGGTATCCAGAGTCCTGAGGTGACTACAAGACTCAGTGACAAGTTGGGCAGCACCCTTGGGAAACCCTCTTGGGGAAGAACACCCGAACAGATGAAAAAGGTTCTTAAACGGTTGGATCATCCTTTCTCCTGAAGGGATGCAGTGTTGTGACAGTAAGTATTGGCCAGCAAGTATTGTCCAATATCCACTTGAAGGATGGAATTCACAGTAGCCAGAGATTGATTTGTGCAGCAAGAGGCAAGTTCAGAATCCGGGCGGCTGACAGTAAGTACAACAGCCAGTGAGTAATGAAAAATAGCAGCAGCACCGGACTCCAGCAATTAAGGAAGAAGGAGCTTAAGGAGGACTGAAGAAATGGTGACCAGGAATAGACAGAAGAGGAGATAGCAAAGTGTAGCAAGGAAGAAGAGAAAAGCAACAAATAACCAAGATAGGCAAGCTAAATGCAGAAGTGCGAATTAATAAAGCAAGAGGAGGAAGGTAGGAGAAAAATGGCAGAGAGGCGGCATACCTAGAATCACTCTGCCGAAAGAATAGGAGAGAATAGAAAGAAAGAAACAGAGTGGAAAGAGGTTTACATAAGTCATTAACCTAGATAGTAAATGTAAGGTGTATAGTGCGACGAATAAGTAAGGGAAGAAAGGGAAAGCTCAGAAGGGAAACAGCTAAGAAAAGACGCAGCCACGGGAAAGGCACTGAATGGGATTACAGGGAAGAACGGCTATGGAGAGCGAGCAGCAACATAGAGAAAACGGGAACAGGCAAATGGACAGGGAAGAGGGAGCAAAGATCGCTCAGAATGGAAGTAAACGGCAGAGCCTTTTCAAATTACAAGTAACAGGAACAAAGTATTAGGAAGCGAATGCACAAAGTAGCGACGCACAGATCAACCTGTAATCCGAAGTTAGAAATGAGTGTCGGAATTGGTCGTCCCGGGTGCCATCTTGAAAAGAGCTAGAATGCTCATGTGGAATATCAATGGCGTGTAAGAGTCACCATCTTGCTGTAAAGTCTGAATGGTAAGGATGCCTATTCCTCAATTTGTTCCACACGGAGTGTATTTCCTAACACCTTCCTGCTCTTCACTTCTGTGCTGTCGTAACAGCACTGCCTCTTCTTCTGCTAGGAAGTCCACGTTCCCTTGTTCCTTACCCTTGCAATGTTCCACGCTAAAAAAAAGGGCTGTAGATCAAGAAACCAGTGCATGATCTGAGGGTTGGTGTCTTTTCTCAAGCTGAGCAATAGGAGAGGGGAGTGATCAGTAACTAGGGTGAATTTCCTCCCAGTGAGGTAGTAGCAGAGATATCCTATTGCCCATTTGTTTGATAAAGCCTCTAGATCTATCGTGGCATAGTTTCTTTCTCTGGGGAATAATGTTCGGCTGATATACAGCACAGGATGTTCTATTCCATCATAGACTTGGCATAGAACCGATCCTAGACCCACATTTGAGACATCCGTTTGGAGTATAAACTCACTGTTGAAGTTGGGCACTTTTAGGTTGGTTTCACTACACAGGATAGACTTAAGTGAGTGTGTGCCGAACGCCAGGCATGCTAGGGTGAGCCAAGGTATACTCCTTGATAGGCTTTGTGGGCTGGTGTGCTGGATTGGGCTGCAGGAAGCGCAGACTGTACTTTTTAGTGAAGGGGCCAGGATTGGTGAGATCTTCTATGCACCGCTGTTACTGGCTTTAGGCTCCAAGCTCCGTGTGTGAGTAGCACTTGCTGAAGATTGCCTACCTGCCTCATAGCTCCTGGGGCCCAGTAAATGGTGCAGTTTTGGCTGCCACTTGTGACTGAGGGATAGCGGTTTTTTGATTCCTGGGCACCGTTAGGGTTTTTTGTTGAGAGGCGGTGGCGGTAGCCGCTAGGCTGCATCTCACCTCAGTGGCAATGTCTATTTAGAGGCGAGCAGTGAGGGGTGTACTGAGCAGCTACAGCAGTGACTTTGTACTGGTCCGGCAGAGGGCAGTAGGGGTTGAGGACCCACTACTCATTCGAAGTAAGCTAGTAGGATGGGCAAAGCAAGTCTTGTCGCATGTAGAGTATCCAGGAGGCATCCACTATCTAAAAGAAGCAAAAAAGGTGCCAGGTGTACCAGTAATATTCTAAATCAAAAAGCAAAAGTAATAACTCTTTAAAGCAGTCTACAATCAAGTGGGCTTTACAAAGTAAGTGCGCTATTAGACCGGCTCAGACCCCGCAGGAGCTTCCTGTCATGCGGGATACAAATAGCCTTGTGAGATTATCTGGTGAATTGTCTTTTATATCATAGTCCCTGGTCGCGCCTACTCTACCCAGCACTGAAGTATCCTTATTTCGCTCCTTGGCCCCATGCGGTGAAGGAGCCCTGAATTGTGTAGGCGAGTGCAGGGGGTGCTCTCTGTGCGAGATCGATCCCTTAAATCCTTCAAATCATCTGAATGTTTCAATTTCTCCAGCACCCTCTTTGCAGCCTAGCTCCGAGTGGTCGGACAGAGCCACCCTCGAGATCCTGAAGGCCTCGATTGATCAACATTATGAGAACTGCATCCGCAGGCAATCTAGTGTTTTTGCTAATAATGTATGCAGAGGCAGGTCAGAACATGAAGGTCAGCCCATTCTAGCCCAGGGTCTGGCATTGTCAGATAGTTTTGCATTACTGCATCAATTACTGCTAAGATTGCTAATACTGCAGCAGCTGGAGGCTCACTCCTCCTTTCTCCTGATCCCTGCCTTGTCTAGATATTTTTTCCACCTATACCTATTATTCCGAGTGTTATTGTGGATTGTTTTTCGGAACTACAGATGGGGAATTCTGACAGTTTTGCTGCATCTCCTGTCCTTCAGCCTGTGGCTCAGCCTTTAATGCGAATTGGTGTGTCCGGTGGCAGCACAAGGGGGACAGTCTTGGTTCATCTGGACCATACGTGTATGGACAATTCTGAAGCCCAGTTTATGCCATCAGCACATGATGTGCATGACGATTGCATCTCTGAACATGCTGCCCCCCCCAACCCTCTCAGCCCCACCAGCCCCTAGTCTATGTTCTGGTCAAAGCATTGCCTCTAAGGTATGTGGGTCACACGACCAGAATCAAGCTGTACACACAGAGGCACCCCTTGCTCCCCACGCTGGATCTCAGTTGCCGTTAGCTTCGGGGACTGAGTTGGAGCTGGAGCATGTAGGCTCTGGGACACTCACAGGGATCCCTCAACACGTGTTGAAATTTAGCAACTTGCATCTAACCACTGATTGTCTGATGAGCTGGAGAGAGAATAGTTTAATATTTTGTTTTAACGGTCTAACGCATGGAAACAAAAACTCCTATGCGAGAATGCTTATTAGAGCTTTGTCTGAAGTCCTTGGAGTCAATGATATTTCTTTAAAATGGTTTCCCTGCATACGAATTGCCTCTGATTGCATGTATTCTAAGGGTTGCAATGTTTGCTTCTCTTTTGCAAATACTCATCTTCGGTCGTGCACTTTAAACTGTCGCGAGGTGCAAGCGGACAAAGATATTGAGGTTTACAAGGATGTAAGGGCTGCAATCTGCCATCTCCATGACTCCTGGTATGTCGGAAATGGCCTGGCAAAATCTGATGCTAGCTCTACCCCTGTAAGATCAGGCCCTCCAGCTCATTCCAGCCTTCGGGTGGCTTTATTATAGACCTGACCAGGGAAGAACTGGAGCCTAGGCTGCCTCGGCCACTCTTTTCAATGGCTAATATCGCGAGTCAGGCTAAGGAGTTAGTATACAGTTTTGTACAACAGACCATGCCTATGGGGTCACTTTAGTAGGGGGCAAACCAGCTCATGGACTTATTAGGCTGGGCAGCTTCTACCATATTGAACCTAGCACTAGCATAAGCAGGTACAGCCTAAAGGCTGTCAAAAAGGCTGTAGCAAGAGGAAACATCTGTCTAATCTCCTTTTATCTGCTGCTCGACTGCTAAGCTGGAATGCGGCCGGGGTGGCTAATAAATTAGAAGATTCCGACTGGCTACATTGGCTAAGAAATTTCAATATATTATGCTTTCAAGAGACATGGTTGTGTGATGTCTCTCTGTTGGTGAAATACTTTCTGGATTATTGGATAACAATCTGTCCGGCTATACGGGAGGGGGCTGGTAGGTTACATAAGGGCCTTGCTATTTCGGTACGATATGCGGGGGAGTGGGGCCCCATACATATTTCTGCACCATCAGACCAAATTCTTTTGACATCTATTACACAGGGGAACAGGGTGGACTCTAGGTTACTTATAAGGAATATCTACCTCTAGCCGAAGGAGGACTTATAAAATATTCCATGTCCTAATGGCTGGTTGGCAGATTTCTTACTATGCGAAGGCGAGTCAAGTATAGTCATGGTGGGCGACTTTAATGCCAAATTGTCGGATATGGGGACGCCTACTGAGAGGATCCTCTTAGAAGCTGCTGGGTTGATCCCCAGGAGAAATAAATCGGACGTCTGCCCACATGGTGTTTTATCGGGAGGTCTGCGGGCAACGATCCCCCCCACGTTTACTTTCAGTCATGCTGGCAGTAATTCTTTAATTGATTATTGTCTAGTCGACTGTTATTCTTTTTGAAGGGCGGAACATTTTGAGGTATGCCTGTGCCCGTTAAGTGATCACAATCCTTTAATTCTTGGGTGGACTACAGAGTCGTCACTCCTTATTTTAAAGTCCCTCTCTGTATGTGACAATCTGTTAAGAAAGGAAGAAGGCATACTATGGCAAAAGGGAAAATGCACACAGTTGCACTGTGAACAACTCTGAATCTAACAACGTGTATATAATACCCAAGTCTTGTGTATATATGTAAAACCCAGGAACGTCAATAAGGTAAAACAGGATTACCAACATAGGAAAAGGGATGTGGGGTAAACACTTAGGACCTCCTTATGACTGAAAGGAAAAGTCGGCAAACTCTTTACCCACTATGCTCTTACAGATACTGACAGCGCTAAACCCACGTAGCGGGCAAGCAAGGACAGATTCTGTGAACTGACAATCTGTAGAATACTGAATAAGGAAATTATAAACAGTACTCACGAGGACCGGAAAGACCACTTGAATGTCAGTAGTTTCACGAACCCTGTAGATCAAACAGGGACCCAGAAGGCTGTAAAAGCAAAGGGTTAAAGATAACGAAATACATAAACCCTAGTGAAAGGCAAGTCTGAATCGTGATAATAAATCGTGAGGAAAACTAAAAGGGGAACACTCTGGAACTTGTAACAACAAACCCACACCTAATAATCAATGGAAAATGAATGCAGAAGTGTAATGGAAAACATGGAGTGGAATCTCAATAAAGTAGGATCAGGAGCAGGGAAAATGATATCACAAAAGGAAACCTTTCCCACCCAATCCAAGGAGAAAAGGCAGTCACTAATTCTACGAAAGTAAATATTAATACATCATGCTTTTCAGTAACCAGGGCAGCATAAAGGGACAGAAAACACCGGCAAACTGGGCTGCATCAAATAGTAAAGTACAGAGAAAGGCTGTCTGCAGACAGAGGAAGACAGAAAGGAAAAAGCATAAATCAATTAGCACATAATCCGAAATCCAGGGCAGAGGAACAAGATACAGGAGCTAAGGAACTGGGCACAAAAGCTAGGGACTGGAACTAGGTACAAGGCACAGAAACCAGGAACAAGGAACAAGGAACAGGAGACTAGTCACAACAGGAACACTGCTACAATGACCAGCGCCGGACTGAAGCAAACTGAGGCTTTTAAAGCTGCTAAACGAGCACACCCCTCAGGCGTGCCGCCTGCTGCACCTGCAGCCACAGGTGTTGCCTATTCTCCACCCAGCCTTGTGCTGCAAGGGAGGAGACGAAGCAGTGAGTCAGGCATTCTGGGAAGCAGGAGGTGAAGCAGTGAGCCAAGGCATTCTGGGAAACATAGTCATTTGATTTAAGTAACATGCTGGCTGCCAGAGAGGAGATGAAGCAGTGAGCCAGGCATTCTGGGAAGCAGGAGGTGAAGCAGTGAGCCAAGGCATTCCGGGAAACATAGTCATTTGATTTAAGTAACATGCTGGCTGCCAAAAACCTGGAATGGATCCGGAAGGGAAGTAACTTGGATTATAAGGGTTTAACGTTCCCAATTCATCAGAACACTGTAGCATAGGGTTCGAAGGAAATGTCCAGTAGGGAATAAACCCCAAAACATGCCCCCAAGTGGCGGGAATGGGAGCGAAGGGAGCGAGCCGTGACACAATCTGTCCTCGGACCTTGATTCAAAAAATTGTCCAAAGAAAAGATGGCAGAAATCTTGGATAATGCACAGCAGGCAAGAGGTAATTTTCTGAAAGGCGTTGAGTGTGCACAGCGCTTACCTCAAAATAAATTATTTTCTTATAACAAGTTATTGTCTCTGCATGGGGTGCAAACCCAGTGGAAAGGTGCCACTGTGAAAAAGCACACTACAAAAGTGAAAGAAGGACCTTGGCTAACAAGCCAGCGGCGTGGGCTGCTCTCCCAATTGCCAAAAGGTTGGCTTTTCTTAATTAAAAAAATGTTTTGACACTATTTAATGTTTCTTCACTTACATTTTATATTCCATTCCTCAATTAAATTAGGAATTAGGTAACTGTTAGCACAATTTTGCAGATGCATTCACAAGGGCCAATGCATTTCGGACACCTCTGTCCTTCTTCAGGGCCTTTTAGGTCAATATCATCAAACATCAAATCAACATATTCATATGTATCAAACAAAAAGAATCCAATCGTGTGCAATTCACAATCCATTAGCATTATGTGTCAAAATATTCAACACAGCGTTACCACGTTCAAGATTTCAAAAGTTTCCCATAGTAATATTGTTAGAGCAATTCAAACCAACATATCGTGATGGCATCGGCCATTGTGGATTATCCCAGTTCATGGAAATGACCAATCCAACAGTATGAAGCAATGATAAGCAAAAGGTGTGTACATACGTGTTGTGGAGTCTTCAGAAAGGTTGCACCAGAAAAGAGAAAAGGGAAAGAAGTAGAGGAAAGTGCTGTTAAGTGTTTGCCATATCGATATAGTGCATAAACTATACTTCATATTCTTGAACATAACCCATATTGGAAATGTCACGACTGACCTGTTTAATACTGTAAGCGTCGTGAATGTAGCAAAAATATATATGTGGCCATTTCCGTCATCCACGGATAATCAATAAGTGGCGGAACTGTCATTCATAACTCGTCTCTAGACAGTAAAAAAATCATTATGTCAAATATTCCTTGTTTCTGAAATCTTGTGCCTGGTATAAATTAATCTTACCAAAAATGTATGCTGAGCTAAGCGGGACTGTATGCTGGGACTTGCCAGTAGCCTTAAATATGCATCCGATTATTTTAAGGTCAACAGTCTAAAATTAAAACTGAAGGATCTATAACTGGTCTATAGTGTTAAGACTGAGGGGCTGTCCCTAATATGGTCAGAGTGCAGAGAGCTGCTGTCCAGGGCACAATGAGGCTATTCCCCTGCCTCAAAAGAATCAACAAGTAACACTCGTGTTCCCTGTTGGACTGGGCTTGTCTGCGCATCTGAGCGGCCATTCCTTACAGGACACTCTGCGGCTTGAATTCAAGGATTTATCCTGTATATATAAGAGAGGCACTTCTTTCACCTTTGAACTATGAGATCAAAATAAACTGCCAGAAGAATAATAGGAGATACTTTACCCATCAGGTAGACCACTCAATCGAGCGACATGCAACGTCACTCATATTAGACTTGGGATTCATGCCACTTGTTAGCCTTGACAAGGACCGGTGGTCGAAACACCTGTTGGCTGTGTCTTTGGAAATGTTTGTACACATTGATCATGTTTTGAGGACTTTAACACTCAAGAACCCATTGTACTATCAGTTTGTGACATTAAACATAAAATGAATCTATGCAGACTCTATATTAGAACCTTGAAGTGATTACAATAGGACAGGTGCAGTCGGACAGGGTACAAGTGTATTATTTATAGCTGGCTGATTCATATTGCCATTTGGGAGTAACGTTTTCAAGCCACTGCCTGTGGTCTGCACATTTAGCACTAGAAGATAATCGTTCAAGTACAAGCCTGGGAGGGATTAGAAGATTTTATTAAAATGTCGGTGGTGTCCGTTTTGATAAATGTATTCAGGTGCTGGAGGCCAAGATTTATTCTGGCATATTCTATGGTAGTGAGACCTGGGGAAGCGTGAGCTGCACTTCTTTGGATCGCATCTTGTACATTTGCATGAGAAAGCTGCTGGGTTTGACATCAAGCACACCGGGATCTCCCCTTGCTTTGGAGTATGGGGTTCCAAGGATTGGTGTTCAGGCTGAATGTAGGTTTTTAGAGTATTTTCGTGAACTTCATTCTGTTCCGGTGGTGAACCCTAATATCGTGCATGTGAGGGAAGAACCAGCAAATGCTGCATCCTATGTTATTTACCCCTGGTACAAGAAGTGGTCCATTTTGTGCAAATAATTGGGAATTGTCTTTGATTACAAAACAACAATTGCTTATGAAAGCTAGAAGGAGAGAATTTGACTTTGCGATAAATAGCATGGACAATGTATCTTCACTTAACCACTTGATGAGGGCTTGTCGCATTTATTTCATAACTTCTCATTAAGTTGCATTTGTTTTCCAGTGCAAAGACGTATCATCGCAGGCCTGATCTTCCTTTCCTATTTTATCTTTTTTGGTTCTCCATTTTTCAGTTTGTCAGTTAGGCATGAAGTAATAGATGAACATTTGGGAATTAATCATCTATAATAGCCTTCTAACGGCAAAATGCCCTGATATCTCTTTTGGTTTTAGGTGTGGAAGTTTCTTTCATGGCTTTAACTGTCTCTAGTTGAGGTTGGACCATACGGTTACACCAAAGAACCCAAGGTACTTTACAGCCGACTGGGCATTGGCATTTCTTTGAGTTGGCGCTTAGTCCAACCCGGCGTAAGGCTTTTGTGATCTGATAAAGATGGGTCAAATGTTAATCCCAAGAATGGCTCTGTATGATGATGTTGTCTAGATAGGCCCCACAAAAACTGGTATAGGGTTGAAGTAACTGGTCAATTAGCCTTTCAAATGTGGCGCTGCACCATGAAACCCAGATAGAAGGACCTTGAAATTAAATAGCCCTCTAGGGTTGGAGAAGTGGTCTTTTCTTTATCTTTAGGGTTCATGCGGACCTGCCAATCGCCCTTGGCCAGATCAATCGTGGAGATGTTAACGGCGGTGCCCGTTCAAACAGACCTTCTGCCTTAGGGTGATTTACAGATGTTCTGAGAGTTTTAATTTGAAGGATTTCCTTCACCTCAGCCATGAGATTAGTCATGAACATTGTGCCTTGATCGGTAAGAATTTCTCTAGGGAGACTTACCCATGATAAAAATGGGATGAGATGTTTTCATATCTGTTGCAAGGTGTTGCACCGCATGCAGAAGGCCTCCGGATAACGAGTCGCATAGTCTAATATGACAAGTATATATCGATTTCCAAGTTTGGAATGTTCCAAGGGTTCTACAATATTTATCCCTATTCTAGAAAAGGGGACCTCTATTATGGGTAGGGTTGCAAGGGTGCTGGAGGAGGCTTTTGTGGGTCGGTCTTTTGACGCAATGGGCGTTTTAATATCTGCAAAAATATTGCACCAATAGAATCTGTTGACTATTTCATTTTGGCCTTTAGATCTTGTAATGCGTGTGTGATAATTTGCTAAAAAACAATATGGCGCCGGTGCGCAGCCATTTTGGACATTCACTTCGAAACTGCAATGAAAGTTGTGTGAGCTCAGTTAGCAGACATGAATTCTGCCGCGGCTAAGATATTATATTATGAAGTAGATGAGCTCATTGTGGAGGAAAGCTGTTTTATTGCTCGCTCAAGGACGAGCCAAGAAGGGAGTCAGAGTTGTGCAGGTGCAGTGACAAGGGGTGCTCGGAAAGAGCGTGCGAGAGACAAATTGGGTTTTTCCACTACTGACTGGATTTTTCTGCTCTTTGCTCCCCATGCTTGCTGTCTGTCCTGTGGCCGGGGACGGTTAGAAACCTAAGTTGGGCTGGGATTTTTCCCCCCATAAGAGAAGAGGTATCCTGGTGGTATATAGAGAATTGGAACCCCGGGTGATGAAGTCTCGCTGAGAGGGAGGACGCTCTGCTCCAGACCCCGTTAGCACGTGTGATCTCTCTGCCTACTTGCCTTGAAACTGGGTAGTATCATAGTGGGCGAGATGAATCATTCTCCTGCAACTGCACTAACGGTGATGCAGACCTTGTCTGTAAATATCCTTGTTTGTGTGTCTATGAGAGGATAGCTCAGCTGCAACGTGTTCGCCTTGGAAGCAAGACGACACGGAGCAACACAGGTTTGATCCCCGGGTCCGCACTTAGAAACCTCTGGGTATTAAGCGCGATATAAATAACCCATCATATCATATATGTATAACCACCTGCATTTACTCCAATAGTCATTTGTATGCTTATATTTTGTATGAATAAAAGCGCCTGTAAAGAGCCGATTACATTCCAATTGTTGGTCTAAGTGTGGATTATTGCCTCCCTGAATCCAAGAACTTTTGGTCTGTGTAATAAGGTAAGTGGTTTTAGGGTCATTACACGTGACAGAAAAGCAAAACATAATGGTGCTGTGAGCAGGGTCTTTGTGTTAATGTTGATGCCAAAGAGCCTGACGAACTTGGAGCTTGGACTCATAAAGGCAATTCTTTTTTGGTGTGTAAGAAGAAAGTGGTTGTGTTTTAAGGTATTGTTGATAGAGACGTGAAACATTAATTGACACCACAAATTCCCTATTGAGGAAAGAAGGAAGCTCTGCAGGCGGAAACTGTCCTGAAGTGACGATTCCAGAATTGACAAAGAGTCCATATGACAAATTGGCACAGACTTGGGCATCTGGCATAAGTTTGAGTGAGACCTGGGATATCAGCATAGGAGAGGCGAATCCGGCCGAGGTGGCGGGTTGCCTGCAACAGGTACCTGCAGAAAGGGGAAAGGAGTGTTCGGCTTTAGGTAGACGACATTGGATTTTGTTAGATGCATTCAGAAGGGTGCATAAACAGAATGTAGAGTTGCAGGCGAGTGTCCTAAGACTGGAAAAAGAGCTGGCGGCTAAGAAACCGATTGTGTTAATGCAGCAGCTTCAAATGAAGTTGTATCATGACAAATAGGATAAATATCTAGCAGTAGCCGAGCAAGCTGCTGTGAGTCGCCCGATACAAATATCGAAAGAGTAGAGGGAGGGTGCATACCCGTAAGGTAGCAATGGTGATTGCCTGCGCAGGGGTTGATTGGGACCCCGACCAGTGGGATGGAGATGTGTTCGACAGTACTAGTTCAGAGAGTGGGTTGGAGAGGGAAGTGCTGTCCAAACCAGAACCTGGTCGGAAAGAGGTGACTGTTAAACCAGTCATGCGTAGGCGAGCTGGGCCAAATCTGAATAATCCTGGCAGGGTTTAGTGGATTTGACAACGTTAGAGGACTATTCTCAACAGGAGGCTGGGGAAATAATTAACTGATTGAAAAAGAGGGCTGCTGAGCCTCTGTTAACATGGATGGTCAGATTATTTGACAGAGGTGCGGTTGGTCTTCTTGTGGACGTGACGGATGCCTCAAGAAGTCTGCCCTTGTCACAGAAAACACATGTTCAGAAGGTATTGTGCGCAGGGCTACCTCATGATGATGACGGAGGCCAAGTGTCATTATTACAGTTGGCTGCTCAAGGGTGTAAGCGCAAATATCCAATTACATCGGCCTAGCCTAGTGAGGAGAAGAAATGGTATACATTGAGAGAGGCAATTCAGAGGCTAAGAGAGCATGCAATGAAAGAAGCCATCCATGTTGAGGATCCCGATCATATGGGTTTAGTAGCATTATCGGTCTCAGCCCAGAATACAATCATTCGAACTGCTCCTCTGGCATACAAAAATGTCATTATGACTCTGCTAATGGGGATGACCGGTAAAATAACGGATGAGGTGGTGGATGCTATCAGACAGTTGGCAGACCTTGGAGAATGTGACAAGACAGAAGAAAGACCCCGCTAGAGAGACAGAGAGGGGGCGCAGTGTATCCAGAAAATATGTTTTTGGCGCTACTAAAAGATGGAGGGCCACGAGAAGACATTGATGGAATCGAGACCCGAGAAATGTATCAGCTATATAAAAAGAGAGGGCTCGAAGGAAAAGAGCGGTACAAACAAGATGCGAATAAGCCAAATGGGGGCAAGGTCCCTTCCGCGCTGCCTCAGGAGGCGGCGGATGAGGAGTGCATGGGGACGACGTCACCATATTAGCCGACCTATGCTGATTTACAGAAAGTTGTGAGCGCGATGTTGGAGACAGAGTCCAAATATGTGCATTCAAAATACGAATAGGATTGTGGTGAAACTCTGGTAGCGGTTGCCCGAATTAAGGGAGACAGACGGCCTCATGTGAATGTGAAGTTATTCTTCCAATCAGGAAATACGCAATTGATACAGGGGCGGAGGCCTCATTGATTCATGGGTATCCGTTGAGACTTAATGGCAAACATTTCACCATTACAAGACTAGGAGGGAAAGAGACCGCTGCAGTCCAAACCAAAGTTGACTAAAAATGGGTAATTTGAAAAGCACTAAATACTAAGTGTTGATTGTTCCCATAACCAAAAACATTATTGGCTTTGATATTCTGGAGGGGTTGACACTAGGATTGGGAGGTAAAACCTATCAATTTGGGTTGATTGCATTGACGTATACTCCAGTTCTTGTGGAGAAGTTGAAAATGCCCTCAGTGCAGGTTCTCTTAGCCACAAAACAGGCATCTGTAAAACAATATCGTATTCCAGGGGGGCAGAAGTAGATTTCAGGCACCATTAAGGGATATGTCGAAACAGGCATGCTACGACCTGTAACCATGGCTTGGAACAATCCGGTTTGGCTGGTTAAGAAGCTGTACGGAAGCTATAGGATAACTGTGGACTATCATGAGTTGAATAAGTACACTTCTCCGTTAGTACCCGCAGTTGCAGATGCAGTTACCTTGATTGAAAATGTTCAGAAGTTCAAAGGAACTTGGTACGCGGTGATAGATCTGGAGAATGCATTTTTCACCATACCGATTGCAGAAGAATGTCAAGAGCAGTTTGCATTTTCTTGGAAAGGGAGGCAGTATACGTTTCAACGTTTTCAATAAACAGAAAAAATATGTCCAGAGAAAGAAATATTTATAGTGCTGTATCAAAATTTATTTAAAGTGATACAAAATTGAAAAAATGGTGACTAAATCACAAATTATTAAACACTAATCACTTAAACATTGCAAAACAGCAGCTACAATATGCCTAAAATAGGCTAAAACATCATCACACATACTTGCCATTCATGGTGCAACATTCAAACACAACTCATCATACAGTGACAAACATCCAAAATGCTAAAAGACAAGAAAACCATACTAAAAACATATGGGGAAAAGGAGTTCATAACTGTTCCCCACAATAACAAACATTATTATCGTGTTCACAAGCAATAGAATCAATTGACAATATATTGTCAGGGTGGTTCAAACAAGAACAAAGCACAAAGATCGCATCCCTGTAAAATGTATCTCGACCGGTTTCGAGGTATAGTGGTGGTTGACACAATGTCTTCCTCATGAGGTAGATGTTACCATTCTGTAAAAAACACACACAAACATGGCTGTAAACTAATACATGAAGAACCTAAGTTGTAGCCGACTGTCTGCCAAGTGGATTTAAAAAGAAAACAAGGCTGCTGAAGGCAGCCTCAGTTATTTAAAACACAACAGTTGGGCACCATATATACCATAATGAAAATAAGCATATAGGAGTCCCAATCAAACAGCTGTGAATACCAGAGCCAAGGGTGAGTGACTCCCATAAGAGAAACCGTGCATAGTGGAAAAGAGTCTTCAGAGCCTAACTGAATCTGAAACAAATAAAATTATATATATATACACATGTATAAATGTATATATATATATATGTGTACATATATGTGAATGTGAGCTCAGCTAGTGTAAAATACTGTGCCTGAAGACAACTTTAACACTGACCTGATGACAACCAGGCTGCTGTAAAGGCCAATGTAAGATGGTGAAGCCAGCCTCTCTGGAGATTACAGGACTGTAACCTAACCCAAAGCCAAAACAGAATGCACTAAATAAGTCAATAAACACAAGTGCTGGATTATGAATGGAAGGCCTACAACAGTGAGAAACTAAAATATAAGCTCACCTGAAACCCGCTCAATAGGGCTTAAAGAGATCCAAAGCTGCATATGTCAAAGAGCAGCACAAGTTTACCGAAAAGATCACAGCCCTCTGTTTTTGCTGAAACAAGTAAAACAGCGAAGAAACTCCATGAGAGTGCTGTTATCAAATTACAAAATATTGCTAACATCACGGACGGCTGTGATCTTTTCGGTAAACTTGTGCTGTGTCATACCCTCTGCTCATTCCACTAGTGAACCCAGGTCCCCTTCAGCCCGACTGACCTCACAACCCCCACAACTCACTTCACGCAACTCTCACGGTTTCCAGGGCTCACGTTGGCAATCCGGTTTGGCCCGCGGACGGGCGCAACACCGGCCCAAGGTTTGCACCCTGCATTCACGCCTACGACCTTTTCTTCATTGGCAGTTGCCCTGGAGACTAGGAAGCAGCACGCTTCGAGGAACGCATCCTCGTCGCGTTGCCGTTTCCATCCATTCACGTGACCCAGAGTCTCGGTCCTCACGTCACGTGATCAGGAAGCGCTTAGTACAAAGGCCGTAATTTGCTTTCGTACCGCGCTTCACAGCTGTTTTTTCTTCCGGAAACTCTGTTTGGCTCTTGTGCTTCTTGTGTTTACTCTTGGAACCTGTACCCGACTTCCTCTCACGGATTGTGTTTGGATTACCCTTGGCTTTGGATTGTTACTTGCCTGCCGACCTCGGACCGTTTATGGACTTAATTGTGGATTGCCCCCGGTCTTCGTCCTACTGACTCGGAACTCTACGGACTCTCCTGCTATCACGTGCTCTTGCCAAGTTCTAAGTAACCCGCTCCAGGAACGAGTTCAGGTGGGGTTTCTTGGATCTGCAGTTGGCTTTCCTGCTGCTTCCGTGGCACCTTGAACCTGTCCGCGTGAGTCCTGGAACCCTTCCACACCCCTAGGTTTCCCTCAGTTCTTCTGACAACACTTGGTAAGGTCTTTTGTTTTACCTACCTTTGCACGAGTTATTCCTGCTTGCCTGGACTTTATTTTTCTATTTTTCTGCTGTTCACCATCGCCCCAGCATCTTGCGATATGTATTGTTTGTTAGTATTCCACTGGCATTGAAATGAATTATTTCTTCTGTTTCCTTGAATTGTTGAAAATAGTCCAATTAGGCCCTTTTGAAGAAGAGGGACTCCTCGAAACGCGTTGGCCACCCTATAATTGGACAGCATTCCTTCTGCATCATCTATTGCTTCTTCGCAGTTTTTAATATGCTAAATGTTACCAATTATATCTTGCAACTGAATGTGCCTCTAGGCAAATGTTGTCTTTTTGCCAAATAAACTGTTATGCTTTCAATTGACAAACTACTGTTATGTTTATATGTTTGAATGCCCTTTGTGGCATCAGTAATTAGTGTGCAGGGGACGGGAGGGCCCCACTTTTGGGTCCTCTTTCGTTTCTCTTTATTGATTTAGGCTTTGTGCCAAGGCCTTTTTTCCTCCCCCGCACCTGAAAATTCCTGAACCAGCTTTGCTGGATTGAGATTTATTATTTGATATTTTTACTTATATATTTCTAGGTGTGCACCACTGTCCACAATTCTTTATTCTCCATATGTACTGGGCTTCCAGTGTGGCACGTACCAAGTGGTCAGCACCCTTACATTAGTTATTTTCATTGTAACTATGTCATTTTCTTGCATTAATGAGATTACAGATAAACACGCAACCACACTTGCATTTGATGCGGAAGAAGCTAAACGCATATTAGCACTCATTAAGGACACAGATCAATCGTTACAGAGTAAAGTCAGCCCTTACAAACTAATTTTCCAATTAGAAAAACTCATTAGACGCGAGATATTGCAAAAATTACACGCTAGTACCTTAGTGGAATATTACAAATCACAGAGAATACCTAGAGGCCTGAGGGTCTATCTGAGACCTACTCTCTGCAGCGAGAGCAAAGCATTTATTGCCAAATGGGACCAAATTCTGAATAAGTGCTCACTAGACTTGATTTTACTCACGATTGAGGAACTTTCCAAGTCATTGACATCTATCGACAAGGACATCGAAGCACTTACAACACAGCTCTCAGAATTCAAGTCAGCCGAGGATCTTACACAACTATTGGAAGATATTAATTCCAAATTGAGCAACTACAAAGCAGACATAGAACAGAGGAAACTTCTTAAATTTAAACGCGATACGTTCGATTATTTGAACGATATCGTATATACTTGGCAGGAGTTTTACCACCATAGAAACGTGAGTAGAAGTAGAACCAACAACCCCAACAATTCTAATTCAGGTAGTGACAGTAGTAACAGCAGTGTAGGTGAGCTCATACCGAGAGATCAGACACAAGAACAGACACCACATCAAGGAACAACACCTGGGACTCTGATTCCCCACCCAACACCATCACAATCTGGGACAACTGCGAGTACAACAGGTGCTTTTTTAGGCCTGAGGGACAGACCAAAAGAAAGAAAAACACGACGAGGCAAGAAAAACACAAAAAGGAAGAAACAAATAAGTGAAAATCTAGTCCTCAATCTATCAAGTAAAAATCTCACCAGTGGCCAACTCGAAATCTTAAACCGTGGTCTCTCGTTTGTACCAACCAGCAACACATCACTGTTTGAAGAAAAGATCTGTTTCCACAGATTATTGAGGAAACTGAGATTGAAGATGTTTTTTTAATCTGATTCGGACCAAGAATCACAGTCTCCAGATGATGACAATTTACAGATTCGCCCCAAAAGTACTTTTGATCCACAGATTCAAAACTCGATTTTGGACCTCTTCGAGAAGAGTGTCATTAATTACCTTAAAAGAATCAACTACCATAGTACTAAACCAGTGAACATCAAGAATAGCCAACTAGAACATGTGGAACAACTGGCCAAAGACGAAGACCTTACTATTAAACCTGCAGATAAGGGTGGGGCTATTGTCATCATGGATTCATCCTACTACACACGGAGATGTCTGGAACTACTTAATGACACTGTCACCTACACAAAACTTGACAATGGCCCTCATTACGACCCTGGCGGAAATCGAAAAACGATGGCGGAAATGCAATACCGCCATCGAATAACGCTCGGTGCGATTATGACCCGTCACCGTAAAGTACGATGCCATCAGCGACACCGTAGTGAACGCCAACGCAAACTGCACCAAGTACGCGCACGCGCGCCATGCCAAACCGTAATTACCACCATGGCGCAACGGTACGCGAATGCTGACCCTAGCGGACATTCACTTAACGCCATCAAGCATGGCGGAAAGTACCATTCCGCCATGGTGAGAATTACGGTATCGTGAACCAACCGTAAATGGCCCTACTGAGTGCCTGTACACCACTCCCTGCCCACATTGCACAACACCTCGTAGGTGCAATGAAGTTACACAATGCAACCAGTGAAATGTACAAGTCACCCATGCATGCCAACGAACAAATGAATGTAGGGGCTCCAAGTGCCTTGTGAGTGGCCATCCATATTTGGCATGGCACCATTGCCGTACTGATGCAGCACAGGCATGTGAAGGTTCAAGTACAGCAATATGAACTGAAACATGAGACAAAACAACAACAGGCCCCCATCGCTTGACACCAGTGTAAGGCAACATTCAAAGCAGTATCCTGAGGGAGACTGCACCAGCCCTGTACCCTTGCCAGTAAACAAACCAACCATCAGCATAAGCATGTACCACACAAGTTGGCAGAGTGACTGAGCAGCCAGGCTCATCTCAAGAGGGGCCAATGGGAGCTGCAGGGCACAGATGGCACGAATACAGAAGCTATTCCAATGGACATGACCTCAGTCTCCCTCCAAGAAACGCACGCAAACACAGGCACCTGTGACCGGCCATTTTCTGATAATCACATCATTCCACCAATCCACCTGGCTGACCGGCATCTGTTACACAAAAGCTAATCCCCCGCCCCTGAGCATGACATCATTAAAACAGTCATAATGGCAGGCCCCATCCCTGACCTTACTGGGCTTCGTAGGCAAACGCGGCCAGTACAGTACCGCGCAACTATACTCAGAAGCCGGAACCCAATGCAGATCTCCTCACAATACACCGCTCCACAAATAGGAATATGCTACATTACTTGCAAAGAATAACGCTACACGGTTGAAATCAGAATCAAATTTTAATGCACATCAAATTCACCAAGCCCATGCAGCTATTAGGTCATAAACTCCAAAATATTTTTCATCACTGTGGGCTGCATCCGCAATAAATGACCAGCTTCTTCTTGTGTGACGCCCTGTTCCTTCATGGTACACAGGGGCTACATTCACGTTCAAAAAGGCAACATGGAAGCGCCGAGAACCGCAGGGCCGTCCCATTAGGTAGGCACTAGTCCAGCTGAAAGGCTGATATGTAGCTCCTAGCCACTACTACTGCGTAAGGGCATGTGGCCCATTGGCGATCGTCCCATAAGATCGTAATGGTGCTCCACTGATTAACTCGAAGCAGCAGGTGTCGGGAGTAAAAGCCATCTGCAGGAGTGGCATACAGATGGCAGCGGCAAAAGGGGAGGAGATACCTGTCACCCAAATGAAATGAAAAAGAATAGCATGGGCATCAGAACTTCATTTGTATTACTCACTTCAATGATCACACTAAATCCACAGCCATATGCATGCTAGCCCACTCAAAAGGATTATTTACACCCAAAAATCACTTGCGAATCATAACTATATAAATCGAGGTGTAAACACTATTACAAACGAGTGTTTGTGTGCATGCGTCTGTTAAGACAGAATCCATTAGATGGGATTCGTAACGTGCATAGACACAAGTGTTTGAAGGCGTGTCGAGACAGGGAGGGTTCAACAAGGGCAGATAGACGATGGTCCCACTATGGCAGCTCTGCATCACATAGCGCAGGGGAAGGGGATAGATCCCGAAAAGCCATGTACATGGCAAACTCTCAATTAAATCATCTGTCCATGCATCCATACATCATTCCCTCATCCCGGTATGAAAACGCCTGATTATTTACTCACATCACATTTGAAACTTCCATTGAGTCTGTGCGTAATGCAGTCTGCAAAATCCACTGTGCTCCAGCCCGGAATTCTAGTGTTGTGAAGTAACATGTATTTGGGAACGTCCTGCCTTATCGTCCACTACGCTATTGCGCATCCCATACTATTCATATCAATCATTGCATTCTCGCCATGGCCCCTGTCCCAAGGACATTAAACAATAGAACGTTATATTTGCAGTCAGACCTGTGGGCGTCTCCTCGCCGCTAGCTGAAAACCGAAAGCGCTGTCCTTCGAATTCCTCATTTGCAACATCACGTCGATAAGGCATCTGTGACCGCTTGAAATCACAAATTCATCCATGTAGTGCGGCAGTGTGAAAATGGCAACTGGCTTCACTCACAAATGGGACGCCCCGCCCGTCGGTGAACCTCGGTACAGTGCTGCATGAGGGTCCAGCATTAATCGAGTACTACATTCCACTGACCCTTCACAAATTTGTTCGCGACTGCAAAGATAGTATGTGAAACAAGGGGACCGTAGCAGAATGAACATATAAACCAATATTTCACTGCCATCGGGATTAAATACATGATTGTAATAGCAAGATGCCATGCGTCAAATTGCAGCGTTGTGTGCGGGACGTGCTCGCCCAAAGGGGATTGCAGCTGGCACAGGTG
Organism: Ambystoma mexicanum; assembly: GCF_040938575.1. Classification (NCBI taxonomy): domain Eukaryota; kingdom Metazoa; phylum Chordata; class Amphibia; order Caudata; family Ambystomatidae; genus Ambystoma; species Ambystoma mexicanum. The sequence continues at coordinate 1,339,219,589 of NC_090921.1, read as the reverse complement.
GAATGAATCACCACAGGTGGAGGCTATACAGCCTGAAAACACATAAATTGCACACCCAACCCCCTCCCACAACCACACCCACCACAAAATGCTACCGGCAGGACTAGCGATGTTGGCCCTGGGGGACCTGATAGCACTGCAAGTACTACAACTTCAAGAAGAAGACGAACACCAACTACTACAACAACCGGCCGCACAGACGAGACGCAGGAGGAGGAGGAGGGCAAGGCAGGGCCAGCAAGGGCCACCAGCACAGCCACTACCACCACGCAGGCAGCCCGCAATCCCACGCCTCCGAGCTCATCCGTTCAACTTCACTGCTGAGCAGATCCACACCCTCTACCGTTTGGACCGGGACACCATAACCGCCATTGTGGACATGACACACGCTGACCTTGTCAGCATGATAGATAGCCCAACCGCCATCCCACCCCTACTGAAGGTGGTGTCTGTACTCCACTTCCTGGCCACAGGCACCTACCAGCACACAGTCGGACAGTTGCATGGCATTTCACAGCCACTGTTGTCACGGACACTATCGCAAGTGCTCGATGCCCTCCTGAAGCACGCAGACGACTACATCTCTTTACCACGCTCGGAGCAGGAGATTACAAACACAAAAGTTGGATTCCATGCACTGGCCGGCATACCGGGTTGCATTGGTGCCATCGACTGCACCCATGTGGAATTGGTTGTCCCACATGCCATGGAGGCCCAGTACCGCAACCGGAAGCAATATCATTCTCTTAATGTACAGATGGTGTGTGACTCCAACAGGATCTTTACACATTGTTGTGCCCGATTTCCTGGATCAACCCATGATTCTATGGTCTTGAGGAACTCTACAATACCACGCTACATGGAGCGACACGCAGGGAACAGATCCTGGCTACTCGGTGAGTCTCATTTCATGCATGATAATGTGGGGTATGTGATGCGGCAATGACCTGGCAGGAAGGGGGGGGGATGCGTACGTAGCAATGTCATTCCACAAACATCCTTTATCGTCCACATACAGGTGATGCCGGGTATCCACTGAAGAGATGGCTCCTTACACCACTCCGGAACCCACAGAACCAGCATGAGGAGGACTACAACCATGCCCACTCACGTACCCGTGTAGTCATTGAACAGGCATTCGGCCTACTGAAGGGTCGTTTCCGCTGCCTCAGCAGGTCTGGCGGGGCACTCCTGTACCGCCATGAGAAGGTTGCAAAGATGGTCATGGCATGTGTCATGCTACACAACATGTGCGTACGTAGAAATGTGCCCATGCCCCCTGACGCAGAACTGCAAGCACCTGAAGATGGTCATGATGAGGGTGGGGATGTGGCAGCACCTCAAGGAGTCCGCGAGGCACAGGAGGCCCGTGAAATTCGTCAGAATATCATAGATTCATGCTTCTAGCACTCACGCCTGGTGGCTGATACATGGACACGGGACTTGTGGCACTGTGTGTGTCTGGAACATGCACAATGTGGACTGTACGCCAATAATGGCCTCGTACACAAAGATCAATGTCCACACATCTCATTGGGTGATTATGTAATGTTTATAGCATATGTGAAATTATGTTACACACCCCATCGACCCGCCACCCAAGAAAGCCCAACACCCCCCCTCCACCCTCCTACCTCCCCCCCGAACACCAGTGTCCAAAGATGCTCATTGTCAGTGGGCAGATGCTATTGCAAGCCCCCTCTCCGGGTATCAGGGGCACCCCTGCCTGTGGGGCGCAGGTTCCTCCCAGATCTACGTTGGGGGCTGCCCTGGACGGAACTTGCAACGGATGATGTCTCTGCCTGCTCACGTCCATGCATGTCCCTAAGGGTTTGCGAGAGCTCAGTGAGCACACGGCGCACAGCGGCAAGTTCACCACATACGTCTTTGGACGTCGCATGCAGTTCCCCCCTCAGGCTCTCGGTGCTTCTCTCCATTTGTACCCTTAGTGTCTCTGTACTTCTCTCCATTTGTACCCTTAGTGTCTCTGTACTTCTCTCCATTTGTACCCTTAGTGTCTCTGTACTTCTCTCCATTTGTGCCCTAAGTGTCTCAGTAGATGTTTCTATGACTGCCTTAGAACCCCCACATTCATCAGCATGCTCCTTGAGGAGCGTGGCCAGTTGCTGCTGTTGCACGATCACCTGGTCGAGGGACTGTTGCCTCTGCTGGGCCATGGCCATTTGCGGTGGTGTCACAGAGGGGCTGATCACCTCATGTTGCCTTGCCACAGGGCTTGTGGGGGATGGCCAGTCGTCGTCTTGTGGGTGCCCCTGCGTGGTATCCTCATGGTGTATGGGATGAAACAAACAGGGGGATTGAGACAGGTCATGGATGGGTCCTACATCGGCAGCACCGTTTTCTGTGTCGGAGCATGCTGCCATTAATGCAGTGTCACCTATGGTGCTGCTGCCACCAGAAGCAGTGCCTTCTGTGGCATCCATTGGGGGGACCTGTGGTGCTGCTGTTGTGGGCATGCTGGCTGCTGGGGTGCCTGTTGAAGTCCCCTCCTGTGTGCTGCCACTTGATTTGTGCTGCTGCCGTGTCTTGATCCGTGCAGCTGAGGTGGAGGGTCTTTGGCCGTTGGTCTTGGCCCTCTTTGCAGGTGTGCTGGTAGGGGTGTCCTGGAGCTCGTCGTTTGAATCGGACCCTGTGGTGGAGTAAAGGAGGGCGAGCGTTATTTATGGGTCTGTGGAAATTGGAATGGCAATGTATCACATGCATTGGGGTGGTACCTGAGGGTGATTTGGGTCAGGGCCTTGGAGGTGGTTTCATTTTTGTGTGGATTGAGGATGCAGTTGTTTTGCAGCCTGCAGTTAGGGTGTGCATGCTGCACGTGTAGAGGGTGTTTTTAGGATATTTTATTATTTATGTATTTAATGTGAGTTTTAAAGTGCGCTATCAGGCCAATGTATGTGGACGTTCTCCTGGACATGTGTTTCTGTTGCACTATGTGGACACATGGTACTTCACATGATTGGACATTGTGGATTTAGCATTGTTTTATTTGGCCCACCTACCTGATTCTTCGGATGTCTGCACTCCTTTCTCCATCCCTCCGACTCCCTCTATACTCTCCATTCCAATGGTGGAGGCACAGATTTCTTCCCAGGGGGTCAACTTGATGGGTGATTCCGATCCTCCCCCGGTAGCTGTGGCAATGTTACGGTTGGCAGATAGTATGCTCCGTACGCGTATCCGCAAGTCGTCCCATCGCTTTCTGCATTGCTGTGGGTTGCGGGGTGCGGTCCCCACCGCACTTACCCGCTATGCCACCAGGGCCCATATGGCCTTCTTGTTCGCAAGTGCCGTCCTGGTCATTTGCGTCGAGAAGACGACGGCAGCATTCTCCTCGAGGGTCTCTGTGAGCACGGTGAGTTCCTCATGGGAGAAGTGGACCTGCCGCTTGCGGTCGCACGCTTTTTTAGCAACTTTTCCCATTTTGATTGTTTTAACTAGGGTGGCTAACGGGTTGGGATGTGTCTCAGGGTCGGATTTTTAATGGTTGTGTTGGGATTCTGATTTTATAGGTGTACGGCGTGCTGTTTCCCGTTCCGGACCCATGTTTTTACTTCCGTTTCCGTATATTTACGGTCACCGTATTTTGCGATTACCGCTCATTACGGTGACGGCTATGATGGGTGGCGGAATTGCACCTAGGGCGCCGTACGACGGCGGTGAGGGGCGTTTTGGGGACATTTCCGCCATCGCGGACTTTGCACTTCCGCCATGGCGTAATGCTCGTGCCCGATGGGTCGGAATTAGCCGCACTTTCCTCCATCGTGCAATGGCGGAAATGCTATTTACGCTATGGTGGTCAGGTCAGTTACTTTCCGCCAGGGTCGTAATGAGGGCCAATGACCCATTACATAGAATCAAAGCCATTATTAAGAGAGCCATTGATAACGCTTTGGAAAACAATTGGATCGATGCAAAAACAAGTCAGTTCCTTATAAACAAATACCCAATCACGCCTGTGTTCTATGGCCTACCAAAGGTCCATAAAGACAATGGCCCTCATTACGACCTTGGCGGAGAACCATGGTGCTATTAGCACCATGGTCCATGGCGCTAAGTTGCCAACTCCGCCATGGTGGTTGGCGGACTTACCGCCTCATTCCGACCTTGGCGGGGCGGTAAGTCCCCAATCCCCATTTACCCTTCCCCATTCCCATTTTTGCCCCATAGGGCATAATGGGAGTGGGGAAGGCGTTAATTACGCCACCGTAAATTACGGTGGCGTAATTAACAACAAGGTCCCTTAGCGCCATGGATTTTAACGCCTGCAAAAAGCAGGCGTTAAAATCACCATGGCGCTACGGGAACTCGTACTCAGGTGGTAAGGGTCGGCGAAGTTTACGCCGGCGTAAACCCCTTACCGCCTGGGTCGTAATGAGGGCCAATGTAAATCCCCCAGTAAGACCAATAGTAGCAGGTACAGATGGCGTGTTTGACCCATTGGCCATCTATGTGGACCGCTTACTTCAACCCCTAATCCAGGAAATACCAATTTACCTGAAGGACACTACAGACTTTCTCAACTGCTTACAGGAAATTATAGCCCTAGACACCAGCTGCATACTTTTCAGCATGGATGTATGTAGCCTCTATACCTCTATTCCCCACACCAATGGGATAAATGCTGTACTTTGGCTCTTGTTGAATAATACACGTATAAGAGGGAACAATGAGTTTGTTGTGGGACTATTAGAAATAATACTCTACAACAGTTACTTTTGTTTTCAGGACCAATACTATGTACAATCTTCAGGAACCTCAATGGGGTCGGCCATGGCTCCGGTGTATGCGAACACATACATGTATACATTTGAAAAAGAAAATGTATTGGATCATCCACTATGGTCATTTAAGATCTTGATCTGGAAACGATACATAGATGATATCTTCGGTATCTGGTGCGGAACACGAGATGAATTGGATTTCTTTTTGGAACATCTGAATTCAGTGAATAATACAATCAAATTCACAATGGAAGTAGGAGAACCTTCATTACATTTTTTTAGATGTGAGCTTGCAGATTAAGGAGGGCCACATCGAAACCACGGTGTATCATAAACCAACAGACGTGAACAATCTTCTACATTTTAGCAGTTTCCATCCGAAACCTATGCTAAAAAGCCTCCCATTTAGCCAAATGTTAAGATTAAAGAGGATCATCTCAGACCCAGCAGGCCTCGACTCTGAATGTTCACTCTTGGTTGAACGATTTGAATCCAGGGGTTATCCAGATACAGTCACAGGAGAAGCCCATAATAGATCAGCTACCTTCACGAAGGAACAACTCCCCATTCCGAAAGTCAAGGATAAGTCCACACCACTACTTTATATCTCTAAGTACTCACGCCAGAGTTTCCAAATCAGTAAAACTCTGCGTAAAAACTGGACCATTCTACACAACAACCCTGCTCTTTTGAAATTATTTCCCAAAGCACCGATGATGGCCTTTAAACGTGGGCACAATCTCAAAGACAAATTAGTGAGAGCGGAAAGACCTCCCAAGGACAAACAACTTGTATTGAGCACTAGAAGGAAGGGCACCTTTCCCTGCCTGAATTGTACGAACTGCAACAATGTCATAAAAGGGGAAACGATATCTCACCCACAAACTGGGAAGAAACTGAAAATCGGAGACTTCGCTACCTGTCTTTCCCCAGGAGTCATTTACGCACTAAAATGTCCCTGCGGTAAATTATACATAGGTTAAACAACAAGACCTGTTAAAGAAAGATGGTCTGAACACAAATCTACCATCAGGTGTAAGAACCTCAGATCCCCAGTGGCAAGGCATTTTATCGAACACCAGCATACGATTGCACAAATGAAATTTCAAGTTGTAGAAATTGTCAAACGACCACACGGGTGGTAATTATCAATCCCTACTGTCGCGGCGAGAGAAATACTGGATTCACACACTAGATACTCTTCAACCTAAGGGTTTGAACGAGGAATTCTCTCTGAGCTGCTTTTTATAGATAACTGTTAAACCATACTCACAGGTCACACCGTCAACCACTATTTGTAAGAGATTGTAACCCATCCCTTGTTTTCAACTATGTCTTTCACCATGTTTCTTCCTCTAACCATGGTGACCCTGCTAGGCATTCATGGGAGGTGTGATTTCCTCTGTATGATCTGTATATATGACCTGTATATATCTTCTTAACTGTTTGTATCTGCTCATGAATGACCAACTGAGGTCACCATCTATCGGCTCGTACCATGTATTAGTCACATGGTACACTGCAATCTGTTTATTTCTGTTTTCGATCTCCTTGTTATTGACCAAACCTCATTGACTATATAATGAGAAGCCTCTGGGCCCTGTATCATTTGCTCTGTATCACTAAGAGTAACCACATGTGCTATTTGCACTTGCTATCATGATTACAATGAATGTTGTTGTCTTTACAAATTTCTGTTTCATTAGGACTAAAGCAATATGATGCGATGCGGTGGTGAACATCAGAATTTCTATGGTTCACCATGGATACTATTCACTCTATATTTCTTTATATTTTCCCATATCTGTCTAGTTCTTATGTGTGTCTATATTCTTCACCTTTTCAAGATGGCCGCCCATTTCCTTACTGATCGGCTTCTGTGCCCTTTTCTATGTCGATACCCCGATTCGTTTTCCTTCTTGGCGGCTTGACTCCAGCGCAGTACGTTTCCAAGGTAACGACCGCGCTGAGTCACTGTCTGCCGGATCCAGTTTGCATACACCTTGTTCCTTCAACTGAACAGGTAAGCGACCGCAATCCGCGACTCTCTGCCTGAGTGGTAGACCCATGGCACATTGCTGACTATAATATTAGACATATATGTGTCTCTATTTAGGTGCTTGCAGTACGTAGTTTCCAACAGACGCCCTGCATCTGATCTTTGCTACCTCCCGATATTCGTTGTCCACGCGGATGCCTCAGTTGCCTAGGATATTCGCCATGCAACCTGAGTGAGTGTATATATTTATCCGTGCCCAGCTTGAATTTAGAATCTTTAATCTTATTGAGCACATATAATTCATTTGATTTACTACATCCACACATAGGCTGCTTTTTGCCATTCTTAAATTCGCTCCCTATGCACTATTCTTCCGTGTCCAACAATTGTTTACATCGTATTATATCCCCCTCCCCACAGGTGGACCTTACTCAACTCACCTCTTTTGGAATGGGTTCGTTTATAAGCACAAGGTGGATATCTTGAATATATTAGTTCACTTTTTTTACTACACCGGGACTTTATTCTTCTATTTTTCTGCTCTTCACCATCGCCCCAGCATCTTGCGATATGTATTGTTTGTTAGTATTCCACTGGCATTGAAATGAATTTTTTCTTCTGTTTCCTTGAATTGTTGAAAATAGTCCAATTAGGCCCTTTTGAAGAAGAGGGACTCCTCGAAACACGTCGGCCACCCTATAATTGGACAGCATTCCTTCTGCATCATCTATTGCTTCTTCGCAGTTTTTAATATGCTAAATGTTACCAATTATTCCTTGCAACTGAATGTGCCTCTAGGCAAATGTTGTCTTTTTGCCAAATAAACTGTTATGCTTTCAATTACAAACTACTGTTATGTTTATATGTTTGAATGCCCTTTGTGGCATCAGTAATTAGTGTGCAGGGGACGGGAGGGCCCCACTTTTGGGTCTTCTTTCGTTTCTCTTGCCTGGTATTTAACCTACGTTTCTTTTCAGCTTCCTTGGGGTTTCCAGCACTTGGCGGCGTCAGACTTCTCCACCTGTGGCCTCAAGGGTTATACAGGGAGTACATTTATATCTCCCTGTGTGACAGTTGGGGACGGAGGTCTCACATATCTGCACGACGATCAAGGTCTAACATGCTGCTCTTTGACATATGCAGCTTTGGATCTCTTTAAGCCCTATTGAGCGGGTTTCAGGTGAGCTTCTATTTTAGTTTCTCACTGTTGTAGGCCTTCCATTCATAATCCAGCACTTGTGTTTATTGACTTATTTAGTGCATTCTGTTTTGGCTTTGGGTTAGGTTACAGTCCTGTAATCTCCAGAGAGGCTGGCTTCACCATCTTACATTGGCCTTTACAGCAGCCTGGTAGTCATCAGATCAGTGTTAAAGTTGTCTTCAGGCACAGTATTTTACACTGGCTGAGCTCACATTCACATATATGTATATATATATATATATATATATATATATTTTATTTTTATATAATTTTATTTGTTTCAGATTCAGTTAGGCTCTGAAGGCTCTTTTCCACTATGCACGGTTTCTCTTATGGGAATCACTCACCCTTGGCTCTGGTATTCACAGCTGTTTGATTGGGACTCCTATATGCTTATTTTCATTATGATATATATGGCGCCCAACTGTTGTGTTTTAAATAACTGAGGCTGCCTTCAGCAGCCTTGTTTTCTTTTTAAATCCACTTGGCAGACAGTCGGCTACGACTTAGGTTCTTCATGTATTAGCTCACAGCCATGTTTGTGTGTGCTTTTTTACAGAATGGTAACATCTCCCTCCTGAGGAAGACGTTGTGTCAACCACCACTATACCTCGAAACCGGTCGAGATACATTTTACAGGGATGCGATCTTTGTGCTTTGTTCTTGTTTGATCCACCCTGACAATAGATTGTCAATTGATTCTATTGCTTGTGAACACGATAATAATGTTTGTTATTGTGGGGAACAGTTATGAATTCCTTTTCCCCATATGTTTTTAGTATGGTTTTCTTGTCTTTTAGCATTTTGGATGTTTGTCAATGTATGATGAGTTGTGTTTGAATGTTGCACCATGATTTGCAAGTATGTGTGATGATGTTTTAGCCTATTTTATGCATATTGTAGCTGCTGTTTTGCTATGTTTAAGTGATTAGTGTTTAATAATTTGTGATTTAGTCACCATTTTTTCAATTTTGTATCATTTTAAATAAATTTTGATACAGCACTATAAATATTTCTTTGTCTGGACATATTTTTTCTGTTTATTGATGACATTATAATACTCTGGTCCAGAGGCTAGAGTTTTCCTGCTCCTTTCAGTTTTTAGTACGTTTCAACGTTTGCCAATGGGGTACAGGCACAGTCTGACAATCTGTCACCGGCTGGTGGCAGGGCATCTGGATAAAATTCTGTGCAAACTTGATGACATTTTTTCTTACAACGAAAGGATGAGCAGAGTGTGTGGATGCCCCAAGACATCCTTAATGAGGGACTGAGAAAGAAAGGATGGGAAATTAATGAGAAAAAAAAACCCAAGGTCCCTCAGAGACTGTGATTTTTCTGGAGATTCAGTGGCATAATCGGCATCTTGAAATGGTGCCAAATGCTAAAGAAAAGATCCTTGAATAAGAAACAAGCTCAAACATTCATAGGGTTGTTTGGGCTCTGGAGACAGCATATACCACATTTGGGGCATATTATTGCGCCCCACTACAAAGTGACCCGGAAGAAATCTAACTTTGAGTGGGGAGAGGAGCAAGAGAAAGCATTTCAGTTAGCAAAAGATACTATACAGAGAGTGTTTGATTTATGGCCATAGAGGGCCGGGGAAGTGGAATTAAATGTGTCTGTACAGGAAAACTACACCAATTGGAGTTTATGGCAGAAACATGGCCGAAAGCGTGTTCCTTTAGGGTTTAGAGTCGTAAGTTACCCGAAGCTGGTGACCGATATACTCCTTTTGAAAAGCAGTTGTTGGCATGTTGTTGGGCTCTTGTGGATGCAGAACAAATGATGGTGGGTCACAATGTATTGATCCGACCGGAAATTCTGATCATGCAGCGGGTACTGAGCTCTCCAAAAACAAATCGAATAGGATATGCTCAAGAGGCTAGCATCATTAAATGGAAGTGGTACGTTCAAGATCATGCCAAACCAGGAAAGGGTGGAATTGCAAAATTGCATGAGCAAGTGGCTGGTGTTCCATTGGTCGATTTGGAACCTTCGGAGGAGGCCGAAGTTAGGGATTCTCCTGTAAAATGGAGAGTTCCGTGTGGAGAGTTGACGAGTGAACAAACTGAACATGCGTGGTTCACTGATGGTTCAGCCACATATGTGGGGACTGACCGAAACTGGAAAGCAGTGGCATATAATCCCAAAATGAAGAAAATATTGACGACATCGGGAAGGGAAGTGTAATCAATTCTCAGAATTGTATGCAGTGTAGCAGGCATTGAAGCAGGAAGCGCCTTGTTTTTATGTATACACAGACTCTGTTGCGAATGAACTAGCTGTTTGGCTGCCAACATAGCAGAAGAATGGATGGAAGATTCATGGCAAAGAGGTGGGGTGAAAGAGTTGTGACAAGATATTGCCAAAATGTTGATGCATAGTACAGTAACCGGGTACCATTAGACGCCCATTGTGCAGCAGACTCATTGGAACGTTGGTTCAATTCTGTTGCAGATGGACATGCCAACATTTCAGTCACGGATGTGAGGTCCTAGGAAGATGATCTGGAAGGGATTGCTAAGTGGGCACACCAGAAAAGTGGGCATCTTGGAGAGAAGGCTACTATCAGGTGGGCACAAGATCGAGGAATTAGCATTCCTTTATGGATCGTGAAAGCTACGATTTTACAATGTCCTGTGTGCCAACATCAGAAACAGAGATCTATTCTGCTTGTTATTCAGGGTACGTTGAAATGAGGTAAATTACCCAGACATATTTGGCAGATCGATTATATCGGTCCAATGCCAATTAGCAGAGGATGTCAGCATGCATGTACAATTGTGGACACGTATTCCGGATACTTGATGGTAATCCCATGCAAGAGAGCCACACAATTGAATATGATTAAATTGTTGGTTCAAGTGGCACTGTATTATGGAGTACCTTTGCAGATTCAAAGTGACAATGGGTCACATTATAAAGGAAAACTGATTCAAGACTATTGTCAGGAAAAGGGAGTCGAATGGATCTTTCACGTCCCATATCACCCTGAGGCTTCAGGATTGATCGAGAGAATGAATGGGTTGTTGAAAGAACAGTTGCAAAAATCTGGTGATTGAAATCTGAAAGGGTGGTGTGAGCGTGTCTTGGATGTGTTGCAAATATTGACTATCAGACTGATCGCCAACGGCGAGACTCCATTAATGTGCATGTTAATGCCAGCCTTACAAATAAAGCCGAACAGAGCATGTGAAACCTTAATGTAGTGGGAAATGTCACCTGCAGCACTAGCTCCTTATCGAGACACACCAGAGTCTGCAGTGGTGGATTTACATGCAAGGGAGGAGTTTCGGCTCGAGCCTAGAGGAATCGGTGTTATTGACACAGGGATTGGACTGCAAATTCCCTCAGAGCATATGCGATTATTTGCCCCTAGGTCTGGATTAGCATTGAGGGGAATCCACCTTTGGGAGGGATTATGGATGCAGATGATCAAGGGGAAATAAAGGTAATCCTAATTAACAGTCGTGGGAATATGTTACCTATCCATAAAGGCGATAGGGTGGCACAATTAATTATTGTACCTGTGAAATTGTCAATAGTGAGAAAGGGAGAGCCACCCAATGTGGTAACTACACATGGGATAAAGGTTTTGGCTCATCAAATAGAAGGGTTCCGGAAGCAAAGGTTTGGGTTGAGAAGCCCAGTGGTCCACCGTTTCCGGTAGATGTAATTGCAGCAGCAGAGGATCAAGTTGTTCTTGTAATGGAATCAGGGAAAAGAAAATGGAGTCATGTTCCCGCTGACAAATGTTATGTACGTGAATAATGTACTCCACTGATATCTTGATTTTTCTGAATTGTTCTTCTTCAGACCCTGTGTGATTTTTGCGCTTGTGGATTTGTGTGGAGTGCATTCGGGAGGCTCCTGGGACATGCGAGAAGAGGCGGCAAATATCTCCATCCTGCGACTGGATTCGAGGATCTGGATGACAACTAACAGCTTTGATGTCACCACAGCACCAGAAAATGCATCAACTGCGTTGTATCAAGGCTTCTTGAGGAAATGTTGCAGACTTGGGCGTGATGTTTTGCCCCCTTCTGCGGCTTGCATGTCTTATGTATGGCATGGCTATGCTGCAGTTGTCGAGCAAACAGAATGTATGGGTCTTTTTGGCGCGTCGCGTGCTAAGCACCTAGCACTTCTGCTTGGTTGACGTTCATGATGCTGCAAATTTGATTTTGATGTTCCTCTTGGCTGTGCAAATGCCGGGCCCCTGTGTTGTGGCACGTTTTTGGAGTACTGCTTAATAATTCTCTCATGGAGGATTCTGATGTAACAGGCTCTTTCTCTGTCTATGAGTACTGCAAGTTTTGTGTTGACACTGATCACAAATGGCAGAATATGACTTGTATTATCACTTACAATATTGCTCCTGCTGATGTCTGTTATAATTGGACTTGAATGGGGGGCGTGGCCAACAGCCATGCTGTGAGGACGTGATTCGTGCAGCTCCTGAGAGATCCGTTCTGATGCTGGCAATAAAAGTGTGATATTGTGGGTTCTGGTGCTCAGTAACACAAACCCATGAAGGTCAAAGCAGCGGGGATCGAACTGCTGATGAAAGTCCTGGTGCCGGAGTAAGGATTCTGAAGGAGCGCTGGATTAAGGACTTGGTATGGAGCCTGTATCAGCAACAAAAATGGGCACCAGTCGGAGCAGCAGTTAACAGTGCTGCAGAGCCCATGCAGATTGCCGGGTTGCAAAGCACTGAGTGGGTGCACCGCATAAACCTGCAGCAGCAAAGCTGCAGCGCCCGCTCGGGCGCAAAACACTTTTCAAGAAATGTATGGCCCAATGCGTGCAGGGTACCGGGAGGGCAGCACGCATGAGGCAAGGAGCAGAACCCTGGACGCGGGCGCCGTAGTGCACGGTGCCTCCGCCTGTTCAGAAGAGTAGCTAGGAAGTTCTCCGAACCCGGAGGGATCCCACAGAGCAGGAGCGCTAAGGCTCCATGAGTATTGCAGGCCTTGTTCTGGCAAGAAGTTTGTCTCCCTCCCACATCGGGAGACACAGCAACGCGCTTTGCGGTCAGGTGGGCCAGCCAAACTGTGCCTCGTATAAACGGCAGGAGTGAGAGCGGTAGGCGAGGACGGACTCCCTCCCTGCGGATAATTATTGTGAGCAATCTTATCATGCCCGGAACATCAGAGCAGCACGAAAAACCTAGCCGGCTGTGGGGCGGGTCTTGAATGGAGGAGGCCCAGTCATAATGCGATGGCCCAGTGAGGGTGGGTTTATCCCCTTTCACCTTGCATGTTGAATCATTGTGCCCTGCTGCTATGAGTGCCTGGGCGAATTGTGTAGCCCAAAAGTGCTGCATGTCATTGGAGGAAGTGGCAGCCCAGCAGGAGCGTGTAGCCTCCTCTCCCACTCCCTCATACATAGCTATACTGCACCATACCCAGGTCAGCAGGACAGCACCTGGAAGACGTGTGAGGTGCTACACAAAGTTGGTGGTGTTAAAGAGAGGACAGGTATATGCAGAAAAGAGCCCAACCAAGAACTAGTGCCCTCCCATAAATACAAACAGTGAAATTGGATCAAGGGACAGAGGGCCAACAACCCCAGAGGAAATAGTAACTCGCGTGCGACACATCCAACATAAGGAACAACGAAGAGCATAGCCAAGCAAACCCTGGTTAGTCAAATAAAGTGCCTCAAAGATCCTTCGACAACGAATATGCCACGAATGGTAAAGACACAATAGCTCACTGGGGCCCCACACATGTCGTACCAGACGCCAAGGTAGAAATCCAAACAGCCCATGCTGGATAACTTCGCGAAAACAGGGGGCACTGCGACACAGACCTCAATAGCCACGCAGCTACTGACTAGCAATATGGAACAAATGGGAAATGATCAGCAGATCCTAGCGCCCATCACTGACCTAAAAGTCGCCCTGGAATACAAAATGGACATAATTAGTCTGGACGTTAACATCTTGAGGCAAGATGTGAGAGCGATGTCGGACATAACCGGGTCACTGGAGAAACAAGTAGACACAAATACGGCAGAGCTCCAAGACTCTACGAAAATGGCATCAATAATACAACAACAAATAAAAAGCCTGGCAGGGAGAGTGGAAGATGCAGAGGGGAGAGCTCGGTGAAACAATATCAGGATTGTAGGCCTTCCTGAAGGAGACGAAGGCGCGAACCCCACAAACTTCATAGAAAACATGTTACTACAAGAAGTAGGCCTTGGATGTCTGCCGCAAGGCTTCACGGTAGAATTGGCACATAGGTTCCTAGCCCTGCAAACCACTGCCAGGGGCACCTCTGTGTCCCATAATCACGAGGATCCTGAATTACAAAGACCGACTACACCCTCCAGGTAAAAAAATCCAGAATGTAATTTGCCTCTGTCAAGAGGGGATACTGTGAGTCCACTCTGAAATATATGCTGCTGTATCCGGCAAGGCTTAAAATATTACATAAGGGAGCGCTTTCTTCTTTGATACCCCTGAGGACGCCCACAGGTGGATGGATGGAGAGCGCCTGCCAGCAAGGACGGATGAGAAGTTGGATGAGTCTGCCAAGACATAACGTTTTGCACTACAAGCTGACCATACAGTAGTCAGTATAGGACAGCGTGCAGAGTCACAACACTAGTTGATCTGAGCATTTTAGGCTCATGATGTTAAGTGGTGCAGGAGCTAACACTGCACACCCCCTGAAGACACAGTTGTGGACTTGGTGAGGAACAGACCTCTACCCACGAAAAAGGTTGGTTTTGGATACTACTGTTTACGTATCCACCTGCTGCACAACTGACACTGGAGGCGGGCAAGTTTGGTTGGTGCTGAAGTGAGAAGCAGAGATGCATGAGCATGGGTAACATAGCTGGCCAATTGTTGGGGACTTATGTGGAGTTGAGGGCGGAAGGAGCGGGGAGAGGGTAAGGAAGTTGGGGTTTTGGGGAAACATTTGAAGTTAGTTGCCACAGTCACAGAATATATTACAGACATAGGAGACAAGTGCGGGTTGCTTAGAGTGCACCGAACCAATGGCAGGGGACCTTAGATTGATCACGTGGAATTTCAGGAGTTTGAACAATTACATCAAAAGGAACCGCATAATGATCTATTTACGCCGCCAGAAAGTGGATGTTGCACTCCTACAGGAAACACATTTAACGCCAGAGAAACATAAAGTCCTTGCCTCATGCCAGGGTCGCCCTACTCAGCATATGCTAGAGGGGTGCTCATATGGATTTCCCTGACAGTGCCCTTTCATGTCATCCAAACAGTAACAGACAAAGAAGGCAGGATGGCCCTGGTCCATGGTTTCCTACAGAAACTTGAAATGTGTTTTGTCAACACCTGTGCCCCGAATTGCGATGCAGGTGGGTTTTTCCGTGCTTTGTACCCCAAATTAGGCCCTTACAGGCACAGTACCACGATAAAGGGGGGAGATTTTAATTGTACATGAGACCCTAGACTTGGCAGGTCTGATTCTACTTAACGGAATAGTGCGCTCAAAAATTTTATTGTCCCGAGCATTTAGGCATGTGGTTTTAAGAAAACTGTGAACGATCGTAAAAACATTTTCTATGCACCTTACCTTAGTTTTCTGCACTTTTACACATGCGAAATCAGGCAGCGGGGCGCAGCCATCTTGTGCTAAACATATCCGTTACTGCATCACCCTAAGTTGAACTGCTCTTGCGGCACTAAATCATATCTCCCGCCCCTGAAGCTGACATCACTATTCCAAGCGATATTCTCCACCTATTTTCATGATGTTAGTGGGCAGTGTAGCCAAACGCGTCCAGTCATCACCTATGTCTTAATGTTAGTTGATGCAAAACCCAGAATATCAACACATACATCCTCTCACAGCACAGCGTGTCCCAAATCGGAATAGAAAACACTATTTTTAAGGAAACTCTTATACTCTGCAATTTATAGTGTGCTTTCATTTCACAATAAACGCTCTGAGAACATCCGCCAATTTCCATATTCAACCAAATGTTTTCTTTCTTTCTTTTCGAACATTGAATCTTTATCATGAGGCTCACAGTGTTCCTTTCAGTGGAAGAAGAGCATTGGAGACACTTTGAATCACATGGCTTCAACATCAGCTTCTTGCTAGACCACTGTAAACAGTGTAAGGTTGCTCCTTGTTGCTGGTAACGCGAAAGGGCATATAGGTCCGGGGCGATCGTCCCACATCAGCGTAATTGTAAGGAAGCCATTTAGGTGCATCTGCCACTGCCTACTGAAGAACCCGCCACTGGTTATCTGAAATCGATGACATTTGCAGAAAGGAAGGATGTAGCTGTGTAGAAAACATAACAGAAATATGTTTCAGTAGCCATTCTTTATTCTAATTTATCCATTTGACCATTTAATTCTGCACCGGGTGAAACCTAATAATGAACACAAACAAGAAACAATGGAAACACAGAGATAACATTGTGGAAAGTTGGAGTCTACGATGTGCTTGACAGGTTAGTGCTGTGGACTATGTTTAGCTCGCAATGGGATGCGGATGCAGTAGCTGACGGAAGAATTTGAACAACACATAGACGGCATTATAACAGAATATTAGCAATGAACTTGCCGTTGGTGGAACCTGGCGGAACCCAGATGTGGACTCCATGCATATCGGTGCTGGACTGCCCATGTGCCCGGGACAAAGACAAATACTTACAGGTTGTGTTTGTGTGTCGTCACATTATGCCCCAACCAACAACCCATTACAATGTAAGCCAGCAATACCAGTGAGAAAATGAAAACTTGACTCGTTCGTCTATAAACTCGTCTACAGTAAAACTTACATTATATTTGGTATTTCCATTCTCTTGGCGTAATGCAGAGTGTCCGCTCAGATCAACGGTTTTCATAAAATTAAATTACATGTTCCTTTGTCCAGTTTTGAAATGGTGAACCTTATCATTTTTGCGGGTATTACACACCTCTAATCATTCAATCCATAGCGAATCCTCCCTTCCTTCCAAGGACAAACAACAATTGAACCTTCTTAGGAGCGCGTATGCTAAGTTTCCATTTGGTGAAGGAAATCCACAAATCAAAAACATACTGTACAGGATGCGCTGGTGCGAATAGCCCACAAGCAACATCAAACACAATGACCTTCACTCCCATGGGAGCGATTAGCCCGGCGACCAAAGTGGCATTTGAAATATGTTCGAAAAACAAACTATTTGTTTGCTGGCATCCACCAATGCTGCGCTATCGTGAATATTTTTTTACTCTTTTATATTGATAGTGATTTAGTTATTTTATGACAACAGTTCCAGTTAGTGTCCTCCCCATTGCCACATCTGTGTGGGCCCTGTTTTCTCTGAGGAATGTGCTCTGCAGATAACGTGAGACACTGACAAGTCCTAACTCCAAGTGCCCTTCCATCTCCACTGAACTTTCCGTGCACTAACAAATGTTGGAGGAGAGGCGGTATATCCTGCCCCCCTGCACCATTCCCGTACCAGGAAAATGATGTATAAGCTAAGGTGGGAGACATCTCCACCCCTCCTGTACCTATTTGCATCATTCATGTTTCATATAAGTGTATCAACGCTGTGCTAATGTGTGTTCTTTGAACTCCATTTTGTTTCCTTCCAAGTGCCTTCTTTTTCGAGGCCCTCTGCCCCTCTGGCGTACTGTTCACTCGCCCTCTGCCAGTGCAGCGCACAGCCAGCCCCCACCACCTCTGTCCTCTGTCAGCTCAGGGCATCTCCTGTTCTCACGGAAATGCAGCTATTCATTTTTGTAAGTAGCGAGTATCGAGCCGTGACAAAATGTGCTCATCCAAGAATGTGAGACCAAGGCCTGCTCCAACCCCTACCTGCCAGGCCGCAGTCCCCTGAACCCATGACCCCTATTCCCTTTGAACGCATCTGGTCACCAGACCCTACCCCTGCACCATCTCAAATTCACCTACCATATACCTAATCTAGAGTGGTCATATATTTTGGTAACACTAACACCTATCCCCACTGTGTTTGAAATCGTAAGACTCCAAAGGCTGCAAATCAAAGATCAACCCTTCTGATAAGGCATCCGAAAGCAACGACCCCTAACACATGCCCCAATAAAAATATAGGTCAGAATGCACATATTTCACACCAATAGCCCCCTTTCATGCAGTGTTTTGATTACAGTCATTAGTTATTGCATGTCAGGTTTGTTATTTAGCTTAGGTCACATTCCTTAGTGGCACGCATATTTATTCTGTCTATTTGGACACGTGCATGCTAATGCAACTGCAGACCCCGCAGTTGCTTTCATGCTGATATCCATCCTTCCCTCCCCTGGACCCATAAGTGTTGGCCGAAAGCGGGAAGGGGGAACACAGAGTTATACTGTATGTCATTCTCCAACAGGCACTTCTTGCAAAATTGAAAAACTAATTGACAAAGAGGATACATTTCAAAAGACAATTTGGACGCTTAATACTTCTTAATACTTTTAATAGCTTTGAAATTCAAGTTACATAGATTTCCATTGGTCATGTACAATGTACAAACATTGTGGAACATACACACCACTGCTAATCATTTATACCGGGAAGTCAACTGTTCAGCGAGGTCCGCTTTTGGTGGACAGGGCTCGTTTGTAATGTTTTGTGGGAATATATGTGTCCTAGGAACAAAATCATGATCGATTCCATGAGTATGCTTGTCCAACACAGTCAAAGTGAGATCTTTCACAAAATCGAATTCCCTTTCCTAGTATATTGGCTTTATCACCCATTTTTTGCTTCTTTTTGCAAAGTCCATTGTGTAACGAAGCATCCCAAAGTTTCCTGCAGTTCTCGATTATTTTCTCACTACGTTCTTGTTATGAGCTAATACCGCTAGTAATGTTCGATGTTGCATACCATCCATGCCGAAATGCAACCTCTTGGGCCTGTACTTTAGGCACATATTGTGGAACACCTCCAAATCTACGGTGTGACAAAATTCTGTGAATCCCTTCAGGTCTCTTGAAAGAGTTTTATCAAACACGATCTTCTCAAGAGCTTTGTGTGGAGGTGAAGATGGAACCAATGTTACAAACTTGATGGTCGTGCAGAGTATGGGCAACCCCTCTGTCCCCAAGTATCACACTGGCAACACCAGAAATACTGTCTGTGTGATCTTTGAAGCCACAGGTGGAAGTCCGCAAACCTGGACGTGGGACACAGCCGGAAGAACCCCTTGAGCGCTGCAAGGCAAGGTGCAATTGTGGTTAGAATGCAGGACGTGGTAAAGTATACGGAATGTCAAATACAAGAACACAATGTACCTGTGAGGATATGAAGGTGGTTCCGAAAAGGCCGACGAGGCGTTGACCCTTGGACGGCTGTTGAGCCAGGCAGTGGGCAAGGTGAACACCTAGTGCAGGACCGTAATCCCAAATTGGTACGTGATCCGTGGAAGAAAACCAAACAGTCCGAGGTCAAAAAAACATACGATCCAGGTAGATAAAGGGTTAAGCAGAGCAGTCCGTTTGAGCGAAGCGTAGCAGTCAAAACCAGAGTACAAGAACAGGGCCAAGCGTAGCAATCCGTGAAGCAAACCGTGGTCAGGCGATGGGAAAGTTCCTTGGAACGAAGAAGTGGGCGACACGTGATCCAGACGAAGAGCAGCTGTGAAGCAACGCTTTCAGTTTCCAAGCGTCCTTTATCCATCCGGCAGAAGTCACGTGATGTATGTACGGAACCGAAGCGTTGCGTCGTTGCTAGGAGACAGGGAATCACGGGATCCGCGGCGCGCAGTGACGCGCGGTTCTCCGCAAACGGCGCAGGCCGATGCGATGATGTGGAAACAACCTCCAGTTCAGCTGCCACAGACGTGAAGGGCGGTAAATGCCAGTCCTAACATTCTGTGACCGGGAGTGAGGGGTACGTGTGCCAGATTTAGTATGTCGGGTAGCAGGGTGAATGGGAGTTGTGTGCGGGGAGGGGCGTGACCTAGATCGTGTGGTCGGCGTGACAGAGTCCCCCCTCAAAGGCCCACGACCCCGTGGGCAAGCCGGGCAATCCCTATGAAAACGCGCAACAAGCCGTGGAGCCCGGACATCCCGGGAAGAAACCCAAGAGCGGTCCTCGGGACCATACCCCAGCCAGTCCACCAGATATTGGAGGCGACCCCTATGGAAACGGGAACCCAGTATCGCACTGACTTCATATACGTCCGGAGAGGACACAGAGACAGGAGCGGGCGGAGCAAGGACACGAGTAGGAGCAGGGTAGGGCTTGAGGAGGGAAGTGTGGAATACAGGGTGGATCCGCCAAGCAGGAGGAACAGAGAGGCGGAAAGCCACAGGATTCAGGACACCGGTGACCCTGTAGGGACCCACAAAACGTGGTAACAGCTTCCGACAACCAGGTATCCGTAAGTGTCGAGTCGACAGCCATACCCGGTCGCCCACACGATAATCCGGTGCCACGGTTCTCCTCCGATCCGCCTTAGCCTTCATCACCGTCTGGGCTTCACGGAGGTGAACCAGTGTTTGTGCATGAACCCCGGCCAGATCGCGCACACAGGCATTGGCAGCCGGAGTGGCAGAGGAGAAATCAGGGTGCGGCAGGGTACGCGGATGCTGACCATACATAGAGTAGAAAGGGGAGAAACCAGTGGCCGAATGTCGGGAGTTGTTGTAAGCGAATTCAGCGAGATGGAGCAGATTGAACCAGGATTCTTGGTACTGGAGGGTCAGACAGCGCAGATATTGCTCCAAGGCCTGATTCACCCTCTCGGTCTGCCCATCGCTTTCTGGGTGATAGGCCGAGGAGAAGTGAGCATCAATACCCAGGAGCTTAGTAAGGGCACGCCAGAAACAGGACGTGAACTGGGTCCCACGATCTGAAACAATGACTTGTGGCAGACCGAAAAGGCAGAATATCGACCTGAAGAACAGGCGGGCCAGGGTTGGAGCTGAGGGGATGCCCGTACAGGGAACAAAACGGGCCATCTTGGTGTAGGAATCAACAATTACCCATATGGTGTCGTAGCCCTGTTTGCGGGGTAGGTCCGTGATGAGATCCATGGAGATGGTGTGCCAAGGCCTGGGGGGAATGGGCAACGGTAGGAGCAATCCCAGGGGTCGTCCTCTGCGTGTTTTGCACTGGGCACAGATCGAACAGGTGTTTACGTAGTGTTCTACGTCTTTCCTCATGGATGGCCACCAGCACCAACGTTGTAGCAATTCCAGGGTGCGTTGTTGCCCAGGGTGGCCGTTTATAGCAGCATCATGTGACCAGGCAAGCGCCTGGTTACGTACATCACATGTAGGGAGAAACAATTTGCCTTGGATGAATGGCAACCCCTCTTGGAGGGCTATGTCCCATTCGGTGAGCATATGAGGATGCTTGGAAACCCATTGTCTGATGGCGATGAGCATGGGTGGGGATGGTGTGCACAAACATACTACATGGCCCTTCCCTAACAGCGTGTCCGGAAATAGTGACAGTGATTCCCCACCAGGAGAACGGGAAAGAGCATCAGCCTTGCCGTGGATACGACCCGGTCTGTGTTTAACAACGAAATCGTAGGCAGCAAAGAACAAATGCCAGCGCACTTGTCTGCTGTTAGTACATTTTAGGGAGGCCAGGTCTTGCAGGTTTTTGTGGTCTGTGTAAACCACTGTCTGATATCTTGCCCCCATAAGATGGTGTCGCCATGTTTGGAGGGCATCTTTAATAGCCAACAGCTCTTTCTCGGTCACAGTGTAGTGTGTCTCGGCAGCCGAGAACTTCCGAGAGTGAAAGGCTACTGGATGTAAGCTACCCGTGGTTGGACAAGGCTGAGATAACACCGCCCCTAAAGCAAACGAGGAGGCATCCGCTTCCAGAACATAGGGAAGACCAGGGTCAGGGTGTTGCAGGACAGGAGCAGAAACAAATCTGGACTTGAGCGTCTCGAATGCTTCCTGATGTACGGGGGTCCAGGTGAACGGGACGAGAGGACTAGTCAGAGCGGTCAAAGACGAAACAATAGAAGAGAAGCCGGCGATGAATCTCCGGTAAAAATTAGCGAAGCCGAGAAAGGATTGGAGCTGTTTGACGTTAGCGGGAGTCGGCCACCCCGTGACAGCCCGTACCTTGGTCTGATTCATGGATAACCCTCCGGGGGAGATGTGAAAGCCTAAGAACTCCACCTCCTTTGTATGGAACAGACATTTCTCGGGCTTGGCGAACAAGGCGTTCGCCTTGAGGCGAGAGAGGACCTCCCTAACATGACCGACGTGTTCCTCCAAAGAGGATGAGTATATCAATATATCGTCCAGATATACCACCACGAACGTATCCAAGATACTAGAAAATACGTCGTTGATAAATCGTTGGAACGTTGCGGGGGCGTTACAAAGCCCGAAGGGCATCACAGTATATTCAAATAACCCCTGTCGGGAACAGAATGCCGTCTTCCATTCATCTCCACGCCTCATCCGGACTAGGTTGTATGCCCCCCTTAGGTCCAGCTTGGTGAATATGGATGCCTTGGTCAATCTGTCCAACAGCGTGGAGATGAGTGGGAGGGGATACCTGTTTTTCACTGTGACGGAATTCAACCTCCTGTAGTCCACACAAGGGCGAAGATCGCCCTCTTTTTTCGGTACAAAAAATATCGGGCTAGCAGCAGGGGAACAGGAGGGACGGATGTGACCTAAATGTAATGCCCGCTGGATGTACTCCTTGAGAGCTCGTTCCTCTGACTGGGTTAGAGAATAGATCCTACCCCTGGGAATGGGAGCATCTGGGACCAGATCTATCGGACAATCGTATGGTCTGTGTGGGGGTAACCCTTCTGCGGTAGCTTTGTCAAACACCATATGAAAATCGTGATAGTCAGCGGGTATGTTTGACATGACGGCCCCCACGGTATGCGTGGGCACAGGGTCGGAGGCTACGTCATCAATGCGGGTGGAAGCCATGGCACTAAGAATGGTAGCAGGAGTGGAGACCGAATCTCTTTCTGTGAGACAAAAGTGTTGGCATACTTCTGACTCAAATATGACTTGTCCCGTCCCCCAGTTTATCAAGGGGTTGTGCTGTCGTAACCAGGGTATCCCTAAGATGACGCCAAACTGTGGTGTAGTGATAAGGTCAAACGACATGGTTTCCCTATGGGTACTCTGTATCATTACTTCCAGAGGAGCAGTCTGGAACTCGATTGGGCCGGAGGATAGGGAAGTGCCATCAACCGCGTGTACGGGTTCTGGGTGTTCTTTTCTAACCAAGGGCAGATTGAGTTGATGTGCTAAGGCAATGTCGATAAAACAACCAGTGGCCCCGGAATCAATCACTATCTGTACGATGTGTGCGATCTCTCTAGTGGGTTTCAGAAGGGCTTGTACTACCACCGGTCTGATGGGACCGAAGGCGGGTTCAGCGGGGGTCATAGACAGGCTCGCCGGTGCCCCCTGTATCATGGGCGAGCCTTCTGAAAACCCGGGGTCTTGTTCTTGGGGCGTCGGGGGCATTCCCTTACATAGTGCCCGTTCAACCCGCAATAGAAACAGGCGTTCTCAGCCCTCCGACGTTCACGTTCGGATGATGTTAACGGACTCCGGATGCCCCCTATCTGCATAGGTTCAGAAGCGGTGTTAGAAGTGCTTGGGCTTGCTTGGCTAGTGAAAGAGGTTTCTGCCCTCCGCTCGGATCGCCTTGCGTCAACCTGTAAGGCAAGATCCACTAGATCCGTGAAGGCCGCAGGAAGGGCAGGAATCACCGAGAGTGCATCCTTCATGGTGTTACATAGCCCACGGTAAAACACGATAGCCTTTTTCTCCTCCGGCCAGGAGGTCTCGGCGGCCAGCTGGTTGTACCGTGTGATGTACTCTATTAGTGTTTGTTTCCCTTGTGTCAAATCCAAGAGTTCCAGGTCCCTTGAGTGGGCCTTATAACGAGTGTCGAAGACTTTGGCCATTTCGGCTATGAGAAGATCAAAATCGTACAAGGCGGGATGGTCGTTCTCCAACATTGGATTAGCCCAGGTGGCTGCCACCCCGGACAGATGTGACAGCAGAAATGCGGCCTTGGTGACTGAATCGGGGAAAGCCAAAGGTCTGCACAAGAAGTGCAGCTTACATTGATTAATAAATGTACGGTACTTCCGGGGGTCCCCCTGGTAGCGTTCTGGAGCGGCAAGGGGAACGGGTGTCGGGAATAACACGGGAGTGGGAGTTGGGGCCTGAGCAGGTGCTAGTCGGTCTGGAGAGGTTGGGTCCCCAAACTCGGCGTCTGCGGGTAAAGGGTGTTGGGTGCTTTGTATGGCGTCTAGGCGATGATGTATGGCTGCTGTGGCGGCGGCCATGTCGGTCCTTAGGGCCGCCACTGCCTGCATCAAGGCGGTCACAGGATCCCCGGTGGAGGGATTCATACCCTGGACGACCAAAAGGGCTTCACAGTCTGTTACAAACTTGATGGTCGTGCAGAGTATGGGCAACCCCTCTGTCCCCAAGTATCACACTGGCAACACCAGAAATACTGTCTGTGTGATCTTTGAAGCCACAGGTGGAAGTCCGCAAACCTGGACGTGGGACACAGCCGGAAGAACCCCTTGAGCGCTGCAAGGCAAGGTGCAATTGTGGTTAGAATGCAGGACGTGGTAAAGTATACGGAATGTCAAATACAAGAACACAATGTACCTGTGAGGATATGAAGGTGGTTCCGAAAAGGCCGACGAGGCGTTGACCCTTGGACGGCTGTTGAGCCAGGCAGTGGGCAAGGTGAACACCTAGTGCAGGACCGTAATCCCAAATTGGTACGTGATCCGTGGAAGAAAACCAAACAGTCCGAGGTCAAAAAAACATACGATCCAGGTAGATAAAGGGTTAAGCAGAGCAGTCCGTTTGAGCGAAGCGTAGCAGTCAAAACCAGAGTACAAGAACAGGGCCAAGCGTAGCAATCCGTGAAGCAAACCGTGGTCAGGCGATGGGAAAGTTCCTTGGAACGAAGAAGTGGGCGACACGTGATCCAGACGAAGAGCAGCTGTGAAGCAACGCTTTCAGTTTCCAAGCGTCCTTTATCCATCCGGCAGAAGTCACGTGATGTATGTACGGAACCGAAGCGTTGCGTCGTTGCTAGGAGACAGGGAATCACGGGATCCGCGGCGCGCAGTGACGCGCGGTTCTCCGCAAACGGCGCAGGCCGATGCGATGATGTGGAAACAACCTCCAGTTCAGCTGCCACAGACGTGAAGGGCGGTAAATGCCAGTCCTAACATTCTGTGACCGGGAGTGAGGGGTACGTGTGCCAGATTTAGTATGTCGGGTAGCAGGGTGAATGGGAGTTGTGTGCGGGGAGGGGCGTGACCTAGATCGTGTGGTCGGCGTGACAACCAACCACTTCTTCTTGCGTTCCTGTTCTTCCGATAAAGGTCCACATTGGTGAAAATGTTGGTTTTCATGCCATGAGTGAACGTTGGAACAGTGGTGCATCAATGAGCGCCATTTTTCAACTAGAATTTCCACAGACCCATCACAAGTTTTGGAGCTCCACCAAAGATGGTTGCTGAAAGACTGGGACCACTGTAAAATATTTTCAGAACCCTTTTTCTTACCTGCAGCTATGATTTTTTTATTGATTGATTTGGCAACGTGCATTCATCAAATTGATGGCGAATGTTTGGAAACTGCTCTTGCATGGCCTTGGCTATTGAAACATGTCTGTCAGTGGCTATGAGGTCTATTTGCATTCCCCTCGATTGAAGATGTTCGAGGGATTTTATGAAACCATGTTTCTCCATGGCCACTGAGGATTTACATTCGGACACCTGCACGACTTCCAAACTCACAATTTTTTTAGTTTCCATGACCTGAAAGTGTTATGTGCAGTACTTTGCTGAAAATCTGGGGCTGTCACACTGTCCATCACCAGCTAGCCTGAAACGTTTGCCAGAGAATGTCCTTTCAATTGACATTTGTTCAATTTTCCAGGGTTGACTAATAGCGGGGAATAAAAATTCTCTTTGATATTTGTAGTACTGCATTTTAGCAAGGAGCTGAAGTCCCACAAATTGACAGAAACTGGACAACTTACTAAAAGTAGAGCCACTGAAAAGTAGAGCTGCTGAACACAGTTGATTTCCAGCTGGCACTTGGCCCAGCATTGGTTGAGCGGACCATGAAAATGTATCATGGAGGTGGGCACAGGTGTCTTGGATTTTCCGGTTAGTGCCTTGTAATACACATGTCACATTCACCAATGGCTCCCTGCATATTTTCCCCCTCATTGGATGCACACATTTCAGCATCAGTATAATCTCTACCAGGCAGCTGTCGAATACAGTGTATTTCTGCTCCTTTATTAGCCAATCGTCCTGCATGATTGTGGTTTGTGACTGAACTGTGGTGGACAATTTGCCCAAACTAGGCAAACTGTAATCGAGATCTTTGGCAAGTTCCTCGGTCAATTGCGTTGAAGCTTCAGTTTCTGTTAGTTCAGCTTGTGTTATTTGCGCACAAATTGGAGAAACCGTCAACAACAAATGTTTATTGGGTGGACCTTTTTTTGTGGGTTGAGATTGTGTCAAGTGGTCCTCAAGGAATTCCAATGCATCTTCATTATATTCAGTTTCATCTTCATCTTGTCAAGTTCTCACATTGTAGCAATGGTCCAACAACACTTTGCTGGTTTCGCCGGTCACATTGAATTCATTTTCTGGCCATTGGACAGAAGCATCTCGAGTCTGCCTATTGACTGGACCACGCTGCACCTCAAATAGTAGTTGATCCATGGTGAAATCTGTTTGGCAAGCAGCATCTTTGGTTTCATTTGTTGCTTGTGTCTATATACTTCTTTTCCTTCTGGGCCTATAGGAGATGGGTTATAAAAACATGTTCAATGTAAATCACACAAACAGTAGATAGCACTTTAAAGAAAAAAACATGTTATGAGGAAAACACCAGCCCAAAACACTTTGAGAAAACAAAGATTTTTTTTTTATTTACCCTTGTTTTCTTGATTTTCTGTGAAACTGTGGTCTTCTCTGTAACGAACTGGTCCACCACCTCTATTCCATGTGCTTACTCTTCTAATTCCGACCTTTTATACATTCCTTGAATAGAATATTGATTAAAAAAAAATTAAACATTTTTGAAAATAAAATCTTTCATCGCACACATCGCTTACATGCATACCCTCGGGAGGATAGCGCTGGGGCAACGTGCTTGCCTTGGAAGCAAGACGACACAGAGCAACACAGGTTCGATCCTGTCACGGCTCGCTCCCTTCGCTCCCGTTCCCACCACTTGGGGGCATGTTTTGGGGTTTCTTCCCTACTGGACATTTCCTCCGAACCTTATGCTACAGTGTCCTGATGAATTGGGAGCGCTAAAACCTTATTTCCCAAATGACTTCTCTTCCGGATCCATTCCAGGTTTTTGGCAGCCAGCATGCTACTGCTACTTTAATCAAATGACTATGCTTCCCAGAATGCCTGGCTCACTGCCTCACCTCCTCCCTTGCAGGACAAGGCTGGGTGGAGGATAGGCAACACCTGTGGCTGCAGGTGCAGCAGGCGACACGCCTGAGGGGTGTGCTCGTTAAGCAGCTTTAAAAGCCTCAGTTTGCTTCAGTCCAGCGCTGGTCATTGTTGCAGCGTTCCTGTCGTGACTGGTCCCTTGTTCCTGGTTCCTAGTTTTTGTGCCCAGTTTCTAGTTAGTGTTTCTTGTTCCTTGTCCTGGAATTCGTATTTGTATGCCTAATTGATTTCTGCCTTTTGGAAATCCCTTTCTCCCTTTCTCTGTCTGCAGGCAGCCTTTCTCTGAGCTTTCCTTTTGCTGTAGCCCAATTGCCTGTGTTCACTGTTTCCTAGAAATTGTCCTTTGCTACTGAAAGACTTGTTGCATTAATCTTTCCTTTACAGGTTTAGTTTCCTGCCTTCTCACCTTGGATGGGTGGGAAAGTTTCCCTTTTGATATCGTTTTCACTGCTCCTGATCCTTGCCTTCTATTGGGATCCATGCCATGTTTTCCTTTACACTTTTACATTTATTTCCTATTTTATTATTAGGTGTGGGAAGCTGTTGTAACTAGCTCCTGTGTGATTATCTTTTGTTTTCCACACTGTACTATTCCTTCTTGCCTCTTGACTTGGGTTTAGGTATTTAGTCATCCTCACTCTTTGCCTTTACTGCCTTCTGGGTTCTTGTTTGATTTACAGGGTTGTGGGTTAGTACTGACTTTTGAGTGGTCTTTCCGGTCCTCGTGAATACGGACATCCAAGTGGTCTTTCCGGTCTTCGTGAGTACTGGCATTCATGTGGTCATTCCGGTCCTTGTGAGTACTGTTTCCAAATTCTTTATTCAGTACCGTCTAGAGTGTCAGCTTACAGATTCTGTCCCTGCTTGCCCTCTACGTGGGCTTAGCGCTGTCAGTATCTGTAATAGCATAGTGGGTAAGGAGTTTGCCGACTTTCCTTTCAGTCATAAGGAGGTTCTAAGTGCTTACCCTACATTCCTTTTCATATAGTGGTATACACGAGTCTTGGGTATTGAATGCACGTTGTTATATTCAAGGTTGTTTACTGTGTATTTTGTGCACATTTCCCCTGCCATATCCATCGCCTTCTTCCTTTCCTAACAGATCCCCGGGTCCTCTGGGTATTAAGCGCGTTATAAATAACCAATTACAATTACTCGTAAACAGTGTACGTCATTTAGTCAAAATATACATTTCGAATTTCACCTGATTGATGGCAAGCGTACTCGATCAGAGATCTCTGTGCCAAACATACTGATTGTAATGTTGCCCTCAAACATTTTGCAATGTATTCTGCATTAGGGAGAAATAGTAACGTCAGAACTGAAATGATAAAAGTTTGAAAGAGTGCACGTTTATAAGAATGTCACTGTCTAATAGTATCCTATGTAGGATTTACTTTCTTTAATTCAAGGGAACTATCAGTACGCATACCTCATACTCTGGACCAGCTCCAAAGGATGATGTAATTGTAGTCAAAGTACCAGCATCCTCCTGTAACACAGTACTTGTTTTAGTATAGATGAAAACAGTGAAATGGAACAGAGACAATGGGATGCAGACAATGGTACCTATAAAGAGAAACCCTTAAATGACACATAGTGTAACCAACCGACAGGATACATAGACAATTTCATAGTATTTGAAATTCCAAGCATAACACATTCTCGTAATTGAAAAGTGAAATCAAATTACCTGATAGGCGCTAGAAGTTGTTGTAGACTCTGGAAAAAAATGGATGCAGAATCTTGCTCCTTCATTTTCAGTGCATTGTCACGAAGTGGTAAAAGGGAAAATTAGATTTGCATTAGATATGTGGGAATATCCAACTCTTGATAATATGAACTTCTTTAAGTCTGTGGGGCTCACCATTGGCATACTGGATGTGTCGGTGGTGTCATCACTTGCAAGGGTCTGTGCTCCAGTCAGTATGCTCTCCTTAAAAAAATGGACATGTCAAGCACGCGATTGCAAAAAGATTATGCTTCTTTTGAAGGGCAATATGGCATTGTTTTCTATGGTCATAATTACTTTCTATGATGCTCCATAAACCAGGGCCAGATGTGTAGTAAAATGTGGTATTGTTAAAAAGTAATACTACAATCTGGTAAATATGCAATTCATCATCCAGGACTCACCTGAGGCAGCGTGTGCACAAATAGAGTTGGAATTGCATTTGGAAGCAATTTACGAGACGTTCTGAGGCAATGCTTTTTTGTGTACTGCGATTGGTCATACATATCCGGGGTAAAGTGCAGGCTGCAGATGCAGAATCGATTGCCCCTTGAGTCTCCCAAGACATCCTCGACTCTACTTTCAAGCTCGTCCACTGGAAACCCATTCTTTTATTAAATCAATATATTTGTCAGGAATGTATGCATGATAGTGCCCATACTTTTGACATGGCTCCTAGAATGGCAACCGAAAACCATACAAGCAGGCATTCTTGAAAAATCGCTATAAAAAAAGTACACATAATTACAAACAAATTCTACTGAATGCTGAGATTGATGGGATTATATCAAAGTTTTCTATGCAATGTTTCTTTTGGTGGGTGGTCATAATTTCGAAAAAAAAAATTCGACAGACAAAAATGTCGACAAAAAAATGTCGAAAAAAAAATGTCGACTTTCGTTTTGTTTAATTATATATTTATTTTAGGGATTCGGGAGTTAAAAAAAGGGAAAAATTTTAAAAAAATTAAAAAAGGGGGGTTTGGGGGGGGGAACCCCCCCATTTAAAAAAAAAATGCATTGAAAAAAAAGTCGACATTTTTTTTTTCGACATTCTTTTTTCGATATTTTGACTTTCGACATTTTTGTTGTCGAAATTATCACTATAAACCGTTTCATTTAGTCAAAGAAGCGAAACCTGTGTAGCGTAGTCGAATATATACCGCAATAAGTTTCATATAGAATTGATTGATGCGACGTAAATCGTAACGTGTTACTCGTCCATTGAATGTACTTTTATGCATCAAAAGGAAACTTGCTTATAGACATGGTTCAAGAAAGATGCAATTCTATCACAATTGACACTGATGAAATGTGCTATATATCGAGATCAGAACACTTTAAACAGAAGACAAAAGTTATTGAGATGAATGAACTTTACACTTCTAGGTACATTCATTCGAAATAGATAGAAATTGTGAGATCAGAAAGAGATGATTAGGTGACCTGCCCTTACCTTGACTAACAAACAATTGGATTCAGCTAACAGGGTAGTTAGTAGCAGGAGAACAGGTAGCATGATCACAAGTTGAGTTCCAGTGCTCACAGATGTTCTCAGGATAACTATCAAGGTTCTAAAGAATTAGAAAAGTGGGTGTGTATGTGATGTAGAAAAGGGCCGGAACACTGCTGAATGGAGACACACTTATGTAGATTGCAGGGGCGTGGCCTGCTTCAGGGGAGTCTGCCTGGAGACACTGGGTCTGGCTAGGCCATGTGAGCAATGACCCCTGCGCGGAAGATACCTTTGAAGTGTACATGGTGTTTGGCACCTTGGCCATTCCCACCCTGCCAGCCCCCTTGGGAGGGTACGGCCACAGTTGCGAACAGCCATTGATACTGGAGGGGATATGGAGGGGCATAAGGCATGCAGGAAAGGGCCAGAACACTGCTGAATGGAGACACTTATGTGGATTGCTGGGGCGCAGCCTGCTTCAGGGGAGCCTGCCTGGAGACACTGGGTCTGGCTAGGCCATGTGAGCAATGGCCCCTGCGCGGAAGATACCTTTGAAGTGTGCATGGTGTTTGGCACCTTGGCCATTCCCACCCTGCCAGCCCCCTTGGGAGAGCACGGCCACAGGTGCGAACTGCCATTGATACTGGAAGGGGGGAATAGAGGGGCATGAGGCATGCAGAAAAGGGCCGGAACACTGCTAAATGGAGACCCTCTTATGTGGATTGCAGGGGAGTGCCCTGCTTCGGGGAAGCCTGCATGGAGGCACTAGGCCGTGTGAGCAATGGCCCCTGTGCGGAAGATACCTTTGAAGAGTACATGGTGTTTGGCACCTTGGCCGTTCCCACCCTGCCAGGACAAGTGTGCGTGTTCTTGATTCAATTAAAAATGTAAACAATTATTCATAAAAGATGATTTTTATTTTCTTTTGTTGCTGATGTTGATGGCACAAATGTACTACAAATTGTATACTTCGGGTTGCAGCACAGTGTGGGAAAATCCCCTGTACTGACAGCTGTCACTGGGGAATTTGGCTCGAATGGCACCAATGACACAGGCGGGTATTACTTGTCGAACGCTGTATCCAAGCCTCCCATGAAGCCACCACGTAAACGAACGATAGGCCACCAGCCTGTACCACCTGTGGAAGAGAAACATACAAACTGTATTTAAATGAACATGATAAGTGTACAAACCTTAGTTGAAAATGCAATCTTGTATCCTATGGCATAGTTGCCAGTACAAATGTTACTTCATGGATCAATCAACTTGGGCTTTAAAGTGTAGACACATTACAAAAGTGAACACCCATGCAATCCATAACGTTTGGGGGACAGAGCAATATTGTTTCTTGGTTGTACATGAAAGACACATAGGATGACCACCATGATTTCCCCAAATCACGAGAGATGTATCGAATTGCCAGACTACATTCATTTGGCAGTGATAGATCAAAGTTACGACAATATAGGAGACAAACATGAAATGTTAGTGGCCTAAATTACATCACATCCAGAGTACACTTACTCGTTACTTGAATTGCGAGTCATGCACCTCGGTAACGCATTGCAGCCGTGTCTCTTCTTCGGATATGTAGGTCAAGCATTCAGAGTTTTCTCTGCAGCAGCAGTTCTCCTCCTCGGTTGGCATGACCTTGCACCGATTGCAGATACACCAGGTGGAGACGTCTTCCATGCGATGAGGCTCTGGCTCAGGATCCAGTGATTCGTCCTCCCAACTGTCGGCCGATGGCCATTGTTTCTGCATCTTTCTCTTTCAACTAATTCCGCCTCAGAATACTCTCACTCGTACTGGTAGGGCTGTATTGTTGCCATTATACGACAAAATTAAAATCGATAGTAATGCTAGTACTAGTATCTGTTCACACAGGCTACGAGCAACAAAGATAGCTGAACAGAGCAGAAACAAGTCACAGGAAATACAAAAAAGACAGAGAAATGATTGAAAAAGCAACTCTGATGTTGACTGATGAGAAGCCGTCTGTTTATACTTATTGAGGAAAGAGGCGTCCTGCCATTTCCATGGAAGCACGTCATTAGCTGGCGCACACAGAACGTTGACATGAGACATGCATTTGCATTGTAAAATGGCCCATACGCGTCTAGTGATGTCAGCTTCAGGGGCGGGAATATGATTTAGTGCTGCAAGGGCTGTTCAACTTAAGGTGATGCGGCAACGGATAAAATTAGCACACGATGGTCGCGCCCCAATGCTTGATTTCACATGTGTAAAAGTGAGGAAAACTATGGTAAGGTGCATAGGAAATGTTTTTACGATCGATCACAGATTGCTTTAAACCACATGCCTGAACGCTCGGGACAATAAATGTTTTGAGCGCACCATTCCTTTAATACATTAGTGGAAGCCTTTGACCTAGTAGACGTGTGGTGTAGCCTTCACCCGCAGACCCACGGATATTCTCACTACGCAGCCCCTCGGGACTTGCACACTAGATGTAGATGATAGTAGACTACTTCTCACACAACACGGGCAGCGTAGCGTCGGCAGGAACATTGTGAGAGGAATTTTAGGTAGTGATAAGGGGACTGGCTATTTCCAAGATGGGCGGGTTGCAAGCCGCAGTAATAAAAGAATTGGCAAGGTCGCAGGCCGCATTGGAAGAGGTGGAAAGACGGGCAGGGCATACGGGAGCCGGCGCTTCAGATTTCCAATAGTCGAAAACACGAGTGTAGAATAAATTGGGATAGGTTAAGCAAGCTAAGCTACTCAAAATATGTAGAAAAACAATACACTGAAGGAGACAAAACTGGCAGGCTGCTCGCTTGGTTGTATAAGAGCGATACAGAGTGCCACACGATTGGTTCAGTGGTAGGGGACAATGGCATACTGCATGTAACACAAACTGAGATAAACAAGAGTTTTGCAGATTATTATAAGTCCCTGTATGATGATACCTCTATAGTGCAGGTATCAGATATGGAGGAAGCTCTTATGCAAATAGATCTTCCAACCTTAGATACCATAGCAGCTGAATTATTGGAGGTGCCCATAACCCTTGAAGAATTGGTAGCCACAATCAGGGAACTCCACAAAGGCAAAACGCCGGGCACTGATGGGTTGCCCAGCAAATTTGATAAAGAATACATCCAAGAGGTAACACCCCCATTATTGGCCATGTTGAATGAGGCATTAAAGTTACCCCTTCTTAAGCCCAATAAACCAGATACGGACCTCCGGTTATATAAACTGCTCTCACTATTAAATCAGGATGGGAAGATTCTAACTGGGTTGCTGGCGAATAGATTAAAAACTTCAATAGCCACACTAATACACCCGGATCAGACAGGATATTCGCCGCGGTGGAACCTTACAAGCCACCTGCCCAGGCTGCATCACATAATAGACTGCACCAAGGACAGTACAGACCAGTATGCGGTAGCTTCACCAGACGCAATCAAGGCGTTTGATTCAGTGAAATGGCCTTGGTTGGTACTCACTCTGAAGACGTTTGGGCTGGGTCCCAATTACATCAAATGGGTCCAATTATTATATAGTATACCAGTAGCCAGGGTCCAATCAGGCAATCACATTTTGGAACAATGAGTATTAAAGAAGGGCACATGACAAGGATTCCCATGGTAGTCCATGCTTTTTGTCCTGGCGCTAGAACCACTAGCTGCATACCTCCGGGAAGAATTTAAGGAGCCAGGAATCAATGCTCAGGCCAGGTGGCATCTGATATCCCTTTATGTCGATGACATGCTTCTATATCTACAGCAACCCGAAACTAATCTAGAATTTGTACTAGAAGTGTCGGAACGCTAAGCAGAACTCTCGGGCATTAGAGCAAGTACACAAAAGTCGAGTCTGTGTACGTTGGCGGGATATGGTAGCAAGACCATGAAATCGCTCCCTGTTCTAGCGATTAAGTGGGCGAGGGACACGTTCCGCTACTTGGGAGTGGAAGTATATCATGACCACAGAGATGAAAATGCACACAACACACTGAAAGCAGCTAGAGGGTTGTCATAATCTATGGAGTTCTGGGCAAGGCTTCCCCTTTCACTGATGGGTAGGGCTTCACCCCTGAAGATGGTGGCCCTCCCGAGGCTCCTCCACTACTTCACGAACATCCCGTTCTATATACCTAAGAGTTTTTTTAAACAGCTTGACCCCTTATGTAGGAATTCTTTGTGGCACAGTGGTAGATGTAGACTAGCCATAACTAAATTGCAAGGCACACATGACCAAAGAGGGATACGGATCCCAAATTTTAAAATGTACTATGTTGCTAGCAAGTTGCAATTTGTAGCGGGATGGCCGTCAGATGAGCCGACCCAAGACACCCCCCTGTTGCATTCATTGTGTAGCCCATTTCTTTCTGAAGGAAGTGGTCTGGTTGCCGGATGCGTGTTTAATTAACCTGCCCCTCCTACTCACAGGGAGACGTGTGGCGTAGAGTTTGTAGTCTGATGGGAATCACTGTGCCATATTCCCCCCAGGTTCCATCATTGGCATTGAATGCTAACAGTCTACAGCATAGATTGATTGTGTGAAAGCACTGGGAGCCTGTGGGAGTAGCTACGGTGGGGGACCTCCTCTACGAGGGTAAACTCAGAGACTTCAACACATTAGCTGCCGCAACAGGTTTACACATAGGTCAACATTTAACACATGCTTCCCTACTGCATGGGCTTAACCTAAGATGGCAGGGCCATGGAGAAGAGCTCAAAGTAATGGAGGGAATCGAAACAATACATGACTCGTCTGAGGGAGGGCACGCGGTGTCCAGAATTTACGAACGAATTATGAGCCAACAAACTGACAGAACTACCAGTACTAGATTAAGTTGGGATGCGGACCTCCAGGGGTCATTTGGGGAGGGAGTGTGGGAGAGGGTGCTTTTGTATCATAAACAGGTGTCTAGAAATGCGAGATTGCAGCTGTTACAGCTATATGTGATCCACCGTGCGTATTTGACCCCTAAGAGAATGTCACTGTGTGTTACTACTGACTTCTGCAATTGTATTCGCACTCCCCTCTTGCTTCTCCACTCTTTTGACTGCTTACTCTCTGTTCTCTCCCCCTCCTCCCTTTCTCCATTTTCCTATCTCCTGCCCTCCTCCCCTTACTTTCTTCTATGCACTTACTCTAGCAGAATTGTCCCTGGACCTAGTATGATATCAACGTCATCTGTCTCCTACCCCCCTTTGCTTGTCCCCCCACCAGCACTATCTGAAATGTCGTCAGGCCTAGTATGATAGTAACTTGTTTTCTTCCACCCCTTCCTTTCTGCACCCCTCTCTCTCACCTTTTGTTTGTCTCCGGCTCGCCCAGAAATGTTGTCAGGCCTAGTATGGTAGTCACCTGTCTGTTTCCATTTCCTTCCCACTCCCCCCTCCTGTCCTTATCTATGTCTTAGCTCTTGCACTATCTGAAATGTCGTCAGGCCAAGTACGATAGTTAATTTCACATCCTTACTGTTCATGGCCTGTAAGAATGTCATTGTATTTTCCCTTGTTCCCTCCCTTGCCTTGAAGCGATTTAAAACACATTGGGCCTCATTACGAGTCCGGCGGTAGTTGTGCCATAAAAAACGGCAGGCTGCTGCCGGACCGGTAATTCCATTCCGCCTACGTGATTGCCGGAATCACTGGGGCATTACATCCCTGGTGACACGGTAATTCTGGAGGCGGAATTCTGTTAAACCCCATTCCCATGGAGTCTCAGAAGACTCCATGGGGATGGGGACCATGGAAACACTGGTTCCCTCTATGACAGAGCCGGTGTTTCCATGTCCGTCTGCAGGCGGGTGGAGTTACTTCCGCCAGGTCAGACCTGGCGGGAGTGACACCTCCCGCCTGCAGGACTCGGAATCAGCCGGTCCGGAACCAACGGTGGCAGCGGATTTACCGCCACCGTTGTTTCTTGACCGACTGACTTGTAATGAGGCCCATTGTGTATAGGTGCTATGTAAATAAACTATCATATCATATCATAAAACAGTTTTTTCCTTGCTGCGGTGTGTGAGAAACCTGAAGGTGTCTCCCCCGCTAGTCCATGGGGATCTGTCATCCAGGTGGCCAGGACATGGCTATCGCTATTGGATCCAGTTCCTGGGGGAGGACCAGTGCGGGAGGATCACCTGGATGGGGAGTCTCCGGGGAGTGGAAGCGGGACACTGAACGGTGACATGCGGTATCCCCTTCCTTATGACACCTTTTCCCCATCCTACCAGGTAGGATATCTAGAAACTCAACCCCCCGCCCCCTTTTCCGACTCAAACACTTTCTCACAGGCAGTTCATCGTGAGTGACAACGGGCTAACACCAGAGCCGTATAGCTGACATGTCCCAACACAAGGGTCAGGCAGAGTCAGGCAATTACTGATAACTACACACACCTGACTTCCATCACACTTCCCCATACGGATAAAAGGAGGAGCACGAAAGCACACTCTGAGCAAGGCCAAATGCACGAGGAAGCAACTATTCCAGGATGGCAGTATAAACTGAGGAGAAAGGCGGCGAGACCAGAGAGGATGACAAGGAGGGCGTTACCCTTGCCCTTTTCAAGAAACGATTGCGTCTTTCAAGAAGCCTCAAGGAAAAGAAACATAAGCCCAAGAATTATAGCTGACAAACGGTGTAGCGTGTGTCAAAGGTACACAGGGCCCTCCCGCATTGATAGCCAATGCGGGCAGAAGTGATTGCCACTGTGGTACTGTCCTTGACTCCGACAGCAAAGCAACGCCAACAAGTTCAGCACAGCCGGTGAGTCGGGAGAAACTGACCGTACTGTGTTATGCTCAAGGTTGCAAGCGGCAAACTTGTATGAACAAAGAACTTGTGTGCGATTGAAATTTATGAAACCAATATAGGTACCAGATACAGAGTGGTCCGGTGCCACGTAGGTGCTCACTCAAGGGTCTCTGTTTGGTACCCCCAGAGTATGTAAAAGATAATTGAACGGTGAAACCCAAGTGGTCCTGCAGCGGGTTAAAGTGAATCCTGTGAACATTTGAAAGACTTTGGTTGCCTACGAACTGAAAGTGGTCTGAGCCCAGAAGAGGGGGACTAATTGTTTAAAAGGGAATCTGAACCCAGACGAGGTGGATCCGGGGTGAACAGTAAAACTCACCCACAAAGATATTGTTTTGGCAAATGTGAACCTGTCTGAGGGATGCCTGCGAATTAAAGTTGGTCCGAACCCTACTGAGGGAGGCTAATTGTGAAAGAAGGATCTGAGCCCTGCTGAGGGGCATCCCGGGCAAGAGTAAATCGCCCGACTTGAATATTTGGAAAGGAATTTTTCTTTGTAGTTTCTGGTACATCAGGTCCTCTGAAAGAAGAGACTTTGAATGAAAGAGACTTGGGTACGGAAGGCCCTGATGTTGGTAAAAGGAACTGTGACCTTGTGCTGAAGAAGCCCAAGAGTGACCCGCCTTGACCCGTGCTAAAAACATGGGGAAGGGAGGCCAACGGCCTAAACATCCTGACTTATCATTTTGTGAATACTTCTTTCTTTTTGTGACCATTATCCCATACTATTTTTTAGCAAGTACATTGTGGGGACGAAATTGCTCAAGGAATTCTGGAAAAGGCTCCATTTCCTCATTTTAAAGAAAGTGAACTAGACAAAACAGAAAGAGGTACATTAGGCTTTGGTGAAGATGATAAACCTTCTAACATCGAAGAAAGAAAGGGAGAAGAGTCTACCATCTATCCCGACCTAGCCTTCGCCCAGCGAAACGATCCAGCTCTCGCTGAAGCTTTTTTTTACAAGCTATTCCAGAAGGAGAAGGTATAGAGAAGGGGACCCCTTTTTTTCTTTTTAAAGCAGGGGTTGCAATTTAGAAAAGAAACATCTACACTAGGATTAGAAAAGACACAATTACTAATCCCCAAAACACACCGAAAGGTTGTACTTGAGATTGCGCATTCCCATCTAACCGGGGGATAATCCAAAACCCAGCCACATATCAGTGGGAGGGTTTACTGGCCAGGTATCCACGCTGATATAAAGTCCTTTATTCACACGTGTGAAATATGTAAAAAAAAACAGCACTCACATCCCATTACCTGCCCCTCTGAATCCTTTACCAATCATAGAAGTCCCTTTTTTAAGAATCAAGATGGCCATCATTGGACCTCTAGAAATATCTAGACTGGGCAACAAATATGTCCTCGTGATTGTTGACTACGCAACCAGGTACCCCGAGGCATTCCCAATGCGGAATAATAGCACCCAGCAAATTCTCAAACACCTCCTACCATATTTCTCCAGGGTTGGCTTTCCTAAGGAAATACTGACAGATCAAGGTTCAAATTGTATGAGCAGGCTCATGGCTGAAGCCAAAGAGCTACTCCATTTGACCACCTTATGAACTTCTGTGTACCTTAACCGAACAGATGGTTTGGTAGAAATATTCAATAAAATACTTAAATTGATCGTAAGAAAGTTGGTAGATAAGGACAGGAAGGACAGGGACCGAATGATCCCCTGGGCACTATTTGCAGTAAGGAAAACCACTCGGGCCTCTACTGGATTCTCTCCTTTTGAACTACTTTATGGCAGAGAACCTAGAGATGTCCTGGACAGGCTCTGGGATACCTGGGAAGAACGAGAAGAGGCACCCATTCCCCTCTCGCAAACCACTACTAGATTGCAGGAGCATATGAGTCTTGTTCGAGATCTAGTGTATACCCATATGGAAAAAGCTCAGATCCAACAAAAATCCACTTACGACAAGAAGGTGAGCTTAAGATCGTTTTCCATAGGACAAAAAGTACTAGTCCTCTTCCCACCTCGGAAAACAAGCTTGTCTATAAGTGGCACAGGCCATATGAAATATTGGAACAAACGGGAACCTGTACTTTTAAGGTAGCCCAACCGGACAGGAAACAGTAGGTCCATCTATATCATGTAAATCTCTTAAAAGAGTGGAAGGAGAACCCATCAGCCACCCATGCCACAGTACTATCCTGTTTGGTTCCAGAAGAAATGGACAACATTGAATTAATTCCTCCAGAGCTATCTATTTAAAAACAAGAAGATCTAAAAGAAGTAGTCACCTCGTTTCCCGATGTATCCTCAGAAAAACCAGGAAGAGTAAAAGGCGCCTATCACTGTTTTAGAACACCTAAGGGAAAAGTGGTTCATCTAAAACTGTATAGACTCCTGGAATCCGTAAACAGATAGTGGTTGAGGAAGTGAATAAGATGTTAAGAGCAAATATTATCGAGCCTTCTTAGAGCCCATGGTCCTCCCCTATCATATTGGTTACCAAACCTAACCCTTCCTGGAGGTTTTGCATAGAATTCCGTCAAGTTAATGCCATTTCCGACTTCAATGCCTATCCCATGCCACGCATTAATGACCTAATTTATAAACTCTAAACCGCCGCTTTTCTATCCACCCTAGACTTAACAGAGGGGTACTGGCAGGTCCCACTATATGGACCTGATAGGGAAAATACAGTTTTCTCAACGCCCATAGGACTATTTCAATTTAAAGTCCTCCCTTTTGGGTTACACAGCGCTCAAGCCACTTTCCAGCGCCTCATGGACAAACTATTGCAGCCCTACTCCGATTTCTGTGGAGCTTATATTGACAATATTGTCATTTATGCGCA
Organism: Ambystoma mexicanum; assembly: GCF_040938575.1. Taxonomy (NCBI): domain Eukaryota; kingdom Metazoa; phylum Chordata; class Amphibia; order Caudata; family Ambystomatidae; genus Ambystoma; species Ambystoma mexicanum. The sequence goes on along the minus strand of NC_090921.1, from coordinate 1,339,179,401 downwards.
CGCTCCTGAGATTCGGGACCTACTATCAAACTTAGATCTTGATGCCCTCGCAATCACTGAATCTTGGCTACATAAAGCAGCAGGCCCAGCTATTTCCATAGTCGTCCTGACAGGATACACCCTACTCCGGCAGGACAGGCTATTAACCAAAGGAGGCGGAGTGGCTCTCATACTTAAAGGCATGGTCTAGTAAAAAATGTTATTTAAAAAATAGATAGGCAACATAAAAAAAAGACTAGCATTCTCTTTTTTAAAACTTCCTATGTAAAATTTTGAGCTATTCAAGCTCAAAATTCGCAAAAGCAAGCACATGGGCGCATCCATTTTGTGAAATGGATGCCCTCCTGTGCTGGCTTTTGCTTTTACGGTACTAATGAAGGAAAAGCCAGCCAGCTGTAGTAAACAGAAGCTACCACTGGGTGGCTTTGCCTTCATTAGTGCTGCACGCGGAGGACGGGGACCGGAGACCAGAGCAGGAAAGCTGCAGCTGAATCTCGGTAAGTGCTATTTATTTTTTTTTTAAAATAAGCACATCGAAGTCAAATGCCCTCTTTTTTAATTATATAATTATTTTGGGGTCCGGGAATAAAAAAAAATGGGTAACCCCCCCATTTCGAATAAAAAGCCATTTAAAAAAAAAAAAAAAAAAAAATCGCAATTTTTGTTTTCGACTTTTTTTTCTCGATATTATGACTTTCGAAAAAATGACATTCGATTATATCACTATGAACCCTATCTCGTCCTTGACATTACATCTGTGTTGCCAAGGACGAGTTAGCAGGTCCTTTCTGGCACTTTGTTTTGTGATCGTGCAAAACTGAAATCCAACCCCTGGGCTATGTGAGGAGGAGGTTCCTCCTCACCGCCTGGGGGTTGGATTTCTATCAGTTTCACGTCAGCACACGTAATGCGTGCTGACGTGAAACTGAAAGTAATTTTCACTGCGGCAGCCGAAAAGGTGAAAATAAAAGGTGCGTTTCCATCTTTATCCCTCTCGATTTACGGCACTATTGTGCCGTTCAGATCGAGGGAGGTGTTGTTGGAAAGGGAAGACTCTTTTTTGAAGCATTTCTGGGTCGTGGATCGCTCGATCCGCACCCAGCAATGCCCACTAGACCACCAGGGATCTATGTGTAAAGTGGAAGGGGGAGAGGGGGCTGCTTACAATGTAACCAGCCCTCTCCCCCCGATCCCCCAAAGGATTGGGCAACATGTAATGCCCCTCCTGGGGGCGGATGGGTCCCCATCTGCCCCTAGGGAGGGGGAAGAATAATTATTTTTGTTAAGATAAATACAGGTGGAGGTGTGGGGGGTAGGCCCCACTAGACCACCAGGTCTTTATATTTATGAAAGGCTGGTGGCCCTCTCCCCCCCACCCCAAGTGGATGGGGGCACCTCATGTAGCCCTCCCTGGGGCCAGATTCTGCCCCTAGGAAGGGGTATCTGCCCCCAGGGAGGGCCACATGAGATGCCCCCCATCCATTTAGGGTGGGGGGAGGGCCACCAGAAAGGCCCCCCAAAGCATCGAGCTGCAGGTTTGGGCCCCCCTGGGGGCAGATGGTACCCATCTGCAATAGGGAAGGGGCCCAAACAAAACACAAATAAATAATAATAAATGTTTTGTTTTGGGGGGGTTTGGGGCCACTAGATCACCAGGAATTTTTTTGTTATGAAAGGGGGGTGGCCCTCTCCCCCCCCCCACCCTAAGTGGATGGGGGGCACCTCATGTAGCCCTCCCTGGACCCAGATTTCTGCCTCTAGGAAGCGCATCTGCCCCCAGGGAGGGCTACATGAGATACCCCCATCCATTTGGGGTCGGGTCGGGGGGAGAGGCCACCAGCAATATTGGCACAGGCCCCCCCCAAGCCTGGGGCAGTACGTTTTGCCCCCCTGAGGGTAGATGGGCACACACATGTGTCCATCTGTCCCTAGGGAAGGGGCAAAACAAAAACAAACAAAAAAATGTAGAGTTTTCACTTTGCGCACAGGTAGGTGCACCAACACATGTGAGGTACCGTTTTCGTTGGGACACCTGTGGGAACGCAGGAAGGTAGGACATGAGGTGTTGGCAGCGTGTTTCGGTGGGTGGGCGGAGTGAAATGTCTGAAAAATGTGCTTTTTCCCCAAATTTTCGAACTTTGCTGGGGATTGTGGGTAATAGATTCTGGGGCGATTCATGCAAGTGAGACCTCTGTGGATTCCCACGGGTGTCCTCCTTTCAGAAATGCATGGGGTTCCCTGTTTTCTTGGTGGCTTCCACACTCTAGGCCCAAATCTGTAGGTTGTCCACATGAGCAAAATCTGCTCTGCCGAAAGACTTGGCGTTACCAGTGTTTTAGCCTTTTCCCTTTGCGCCCAGGTAGGGGCACCCACACATGTGAGGTACCGTTTTCATTGAGACACCTGTGGGAACACAAGCAGGTACGACATGTGGTTTCGGTGGCGTGTTTTAGTGGGTGGGCAGAGTGAAATGTCAGAAAAATGTGTTTTTTTGGCAAATTACGGACTTTGCCGTATATTGTGGGTAATAAATTCTGGGGCGATTTACACAAGTAAGACCTCTGTGGATTCACAGGGGTGTCTTCTTTTCGGAAATGCATGGGGTTCCCTGTTTTCCTTGGTGGCTTCCACACCCTAGGCCCAAATCTGTACGTTGTCCACATGAGCAAAATCTGCTCTGCCGAAAGACTTGGCGTTACCAATGGTTTAGCTTTTTCGCTTTGCGCCCAGGTAGGTGTATCCAAACATGAGAGGTACCGTTTTCTTCAGGATACCTGTGGGAACGCAGGATGGTAGGACATGTGTTGTTGGCGGCGTGTTTCGGTCAGTGGCCAAAGTGAAATGTCGGAGAAATTTGGTTTTTTTGCTACATTTCGGACTTTGCCGTGGATTGTGGGTAATATATTCTGGGCCGATTCGCGCAACTCAGACCTCTGTGGATTCCCACGGGTGTCTTCTTTTCGGAAATGCATGGGGATCCCTGTTTTCCTTGGTGGCTTCTACACCCTAGGCCCAAATCTGTACGTTGTCCACATGAGCCAAATCTGCTCTGCCAAAAGACTTGGCGTTACCAGTGGTTTAGCCTTTTCCCTTTGCACCTAGGTAGGTGCACCCACACATGTGAAATACTGTTTTTGTCAGGACACCTCTGGGAATGTGGGAAGGTAGGACATATGGTGTTGGCGATGTGTTTCAGTGGGTGGCCAGAGTGAAATGTCTGAAAATTGTGTTTTTCTCTGCCAAATTTCGCGCTTTGCCAGGGATTGTGAGTAATAAACTCCTGGGCGATTAGCGCAAATCAGACCTCTGTGGATTCCCACGGGTGTCTTCTTTTCAGAAATGCATGGGGTTCCCTGTTTTCCGTGGTGGCTTCGATACCCTAGGCCCAAATCTGTAGGTTGTCTCCCCAAACCCTTTGGGGGTTACCAGTGTTATCTTTTGATTCCCAAGGTGAACTGTTGTAAAGAGTTCTTACAATGTGTAACTTGCGTGTAGAAGCTACACTGGCACTGGCTTCCAATCAAAGAAAGGATCCTATTCAAAACGATGTCCATAACCCACAAATGCCTCTCTCTCTCACAGCCCCCCATATATGTCAGAAGGAATTACCAAAGTAACATCCTCCAGACCTATCAGGAGTCACCACTCCAACCAACTGAAAGTCCCCACCATCAAAAGAGCCAAAGCAGGAGGGACCTGCTTCACATTCTTTGCCCCCCAAGCACTGGAACGCCCTCCCCACTTTCCTGCAAAATGAAACCTCCTACCTAGCATTCCGCAAATTGCTCAAAACCGAGCTCTTCAACTAGCTCAGCTAACACCTGCTGCTGTATCCATGAAAGCGTTCTCACCTTGTATCCATGAGAGCTTTCCTGTCGTCTCGTTGTTTTATTTACCATCATGTTGTCTCTGTATTGCTCACCTGTCTGGCAAAAGGTTCAATGTAACCAAGAACCACAGACAGGTGCCCATGTCCTATCTGCTTTGTAACTAAGTAAGCACTGCTGTAATAGTGCAACGATGCCCCACGGCCACTTTGTGCGCTTCATAAATTCAAATAAATAAATAAATAAATACATTTATAGTAAAACCTGGGAGGACCACCTTTTCCATCTTTTTACTATTATGAGAGTCCTCATAGAGGCCGGTCTAACTGCTAATCCATCGAAATGCAGACTGGCCCAGTCAAACGTGAAATACCTCGGCTTCTTTGAAGGGAATGGTAATGTACAACCTCAACATGAGAAAGTGAAAGCCGTCTTAGATACCCCTACACTTAAAACTAAAAGAGATCTCAGAGCCTTTCTAAGGTTAATAGGGTATTACCATAGGTTTATCCCAAACATTTTGGACAAAACAGCTAGGCTGACAGATTAATTTAAGAACACCGAACCCCAGAAACTTCATTGGACTGACGAGGATGATATATGTTACAACAGCTTAAAACAAACCTTGTGCCAGAACCCAATCCTAAAGGTAGTAGATTTCACAAAGGAATTTGTATTGCAAACGGACGCCTCCCTTACAGGGTTAGGAGCAGTCCTATCACAAGTCTGCGATGGATTAGAACATCCCATCTTGTTTACGGGTCGCAAACTTTTCCCACATGAAAAACATTACTCTTTGCTGGAATTAGAGGCCCTTGCCATGAAGTGGGTTATTATCCACCTTAGATTCTACCTCTTAGGAAGAAAGTTCACAATCATCACGGACCATTCTCCACTAGTTTGGATTAGCCTACGAAAAGACTCCAACCCTCGTGTCATGTGATGGTTCTTTGTCCTGCAGCCCTACTGTTTCACTGTGGAACACCGAAAAGGTAAAGACCAGGGGAATGTAGATTTCCGTTCTTGGTTCACCTGTGAAGCAGATGCGGCTACATCGCATGGAGGAAGGGTATGTGAGAAACCTGAAGGTGTCTCACCCGCTAGTACCCGGGGATCTGTCATCCAGGTGGCCAGGACACAGCCCATCGCTATTGGATCCAGTTCCTGGGGTTGGACCAGTGAGTGAGGATCCCATGTATGGGGGGGTCTTCGGGGAGTGGAAGTGGGACACCGAAGGGTGAGACATGGTATCCCCTTCCTTGTGACACCTTTTCCCCATCCTACCAGGTAGGGTATCTAGAAACTCAACCCCCCCCTTTTCCGACACAAACACTTTCTCATGGGCAGTTCATCGTGAGGGACACCGGACTAACACCGGAGCCGTATACGTGACATGTCCCAACACAAGGGTCAGGCAGAGTCAGGCAATTACTGATAACTACACACACCTTACTTCCATCACACTTCCCCACAAAGATAAAAGGCGGAGCACGAAAGCACGCTCTGAGCAAGGCCAAACGCACAAGGAAGCAGCAATTCTGGGATGGCAGTTTAAACCGAGCAGAAAGGTGGTGAGACCAGAGAGGACGACAAGGAGGGAGTTACCCATCTCCTTTTCAAGAAAGGATCGCGACTTTCAAGAAGCCTCAAGGAAAAGAAACATAAAACCATGAATTACAGCTGATGAATGGTGTAGCGTGTGTCAAAGGTACACATAGCCCTTGCGCATTGATAGCCAATGTCGGGAGAAGTGATTGCCACTGTGGTACTGTCCTTGACACTGACAGCAAAGCAATACCAACAAGTTCAGCATAGCTGGAGAGTCGGGAGAAACTGATAGCAGATGGGACTGTGTTATGCTCAAGGTTGCACGCAGCAACATTGCATGAACAAAGAACTTGTGTGCGATTGAACTAATGTCAGGCGCCATGTGTGTGCTCACTCGAAGGTCTCTGTTTGGTACCCCCAGAGTGTGTAAAAGATGATTGAACGGTGAAACCGAAATGGTCCAGCAGCGGGTTAAGTGGAATCCCGTGCACATTCGAAAGAGGGGGATCCGGGGTGAACAGTAAAACACACCTGCGAAGATATTATTGTGGCAAATGTGAACCTGACTGAGAGATGCCTGTGAATTAAAGTTGGTCCGAACCTGACTGACAGAGGCTAATTGTGAAAGAAGTATCTGAGCCCGGCTGAGGGGAATCCCGAGCGAAGAATAAATCACCCGACTTCAATATTTGGAAAGGAACATTTCTTTGTTGTTTCTGGTACATCAGGTGCTCTAAAGCAAGAGACTTTGAACGAAAGAGACTTGGGCACGGAAAGCCCTGATGTTGGTAAAAGGAACTGTGACCTTGTGCCGAAGAAGCCCAAGAGTGTGCTGTGCTCGAGTGACCCGCCTTGTCCCATGCTAAAAATGTGGGGAAGGGAGGCCAACAGACCTAACCATCATGACTTATCATTTTGTGAACACTTCTTTCTTTTTGTGAACATTATCACACTCTATTTTGTAGCTTAGTGATAAGGATTGGCAATAGTTATTTTTAGTATAGGCCTTTTTTATTTGACTCCACTAGGACTGTATTATTATTATTTGATGGTCGTAGCTTGCTCCCATCTTAGATTTGGGTTTAGATAGGAGTTTTCCACACCTCTGATAAAGTTCAATAAACACCCTTGAACTGTGATCACTTGTGTCTGTCTTACTTTGATACCATGCCTTCCTCACACGAGGCCCTCGAGACATCCTGCAATAGGTACATTTTATGTGCAATCCATGAAAGTTTAGTCTTCTGCATCGTGGCCTCGAGAACTTGCATAGTCGGAGTGTACTCCAGAAAGTACATGATTAGACCTCTCGGGTTTGAGGAATTAGAAGTAGTGGGTTTCTGTCCCAGGCAATGAGCACACTGGATGTTTAGTATAGTTTTGGACTCCAAGTCTAATAATTTGGGAATTAGATATTGAAGGAATCCTCTTGAGTCATCCTTTTCAGCCCCCTCTGGGATTCTGTATAGGTGAACATTATTTCTTCTGTTTCAATTTTCACTGTCTTCACACCATCTTTGTATGTTGCGAATCTCCTCCTCTATTGATCTTACTTTGGGTATGAGAGACTCTAATTTTTCTTGGGCGTTAAGATCCATTTTATTTAGTTTTTCTTTAATGGCATCTAGTTTGGCGGTGGTTGCTTCCAAGAAGGGTCTGAGACTTTTGAGCGCTGACATAATTGTATCGAGTATATGGTCATTCAGTGATTTATGAGGCGATAGAGGATCAACCTTGGGTCTCTTTAAGTTGCTGTTGATTGGATCTTTTTGAAAGGTTGCTTGCCTTGTTTACCAGGGCTTGATGCCTGCACTTACCCTTGCACTGCCACCAGCTGGCCATGCCTTTACTTATTGTTATTTATTCTATTATCCTATGTACTGCACTGTCCCCTCCCCCTTCCCCCCGCACTTCTCCCTTGCTTGCACTTGACACCTGGCCTAGTAGGATTGCTGTCTCTGTCTTCCCTCTGTTCCCCCTTGCTTGCCTCGTCGCGCCTTGAAGCACTTGTGTATAGGCGTGTTATAAATGCCATATCATATCACACCATATCATATCATACCTTGATGATGTTGGGCTTGGTTTTGAGTATCAAGGTAAGTAGGTGATGATGATGAGGATCTTTGTACAGTGCTGTCTGTAGAGTAAAAGTGGTCAGAGGGCAGGCCTTCTTTAATTGTGGCTTCCATTCTTAAAACCTTTGCTTATTTCATGCCTGCTCTGTAAAAACCACTTAACATTGCAGAAATTACAGGACAAATTCTTGAAATTTGATTCTGGTGGACAGTACATCTACCACTACACTCCAAGTTTTTTCAATTGGATTGTTGAGCTTGACGGTGTGTACTATTTGCAACCCACATGCACACTAAATCCCCCCCTCCACTCCTATAGTCTAGACTCGGATGCACTTGGAATCTAGGGGTTTAACTGCAAGTAATAGCAGTAACTGTTCTTCCACACTAAAGCACTGGATATGCTAGGTTGTTTTAACACCCTTCACCAGCTGCTAGCAGGCTGACCAAATGTTTGTTGTAGCACTACCTCTATAAAAGCAGAGTGTTGATCTCATTTAGTTCTGAGAACTGCTGTAATCGCTACCTTAAAATTACTTGTGAAAGCAACTTGGCTTTAATACAGTGCTACATTCCCCTTACGTGTCTTGAAAAAAACATAGGAAATGCAGGAGTAGGCAGCCCCTTTCTGTGTTCATGCAAATGTACAAATGTCGCATTGCTCCCAGAGGGACATTGAACTATCTTGGATAGCAGAGCTCTGGATCTACTGAAAATGATACGAGTTGAGCGCCCAGATGAATTGGATGATAACATGCAGTACCGAGGTTGCAGGGTGTAGAAAATAAAATGGATGCCGCTGCTCTTTCACTACTGTTTCAATTAAAAGGCTTTGTTTCCTCCGGCGCCCCTGTTAGCCCCCCCCCCCGCACACAGACACACACTGGACACGTGCATACGGTTCGGGTTCCCCAGTCACTCTGAGGCGGCCGGCAACGCCCCCTTTACTTATACCACATGCGGCAGAGTGAACGTCACTCCACCGCGTGTGTACGCCCTTAAAGGGGCAGCCACCACACTCCTTTTTCATAACAAAAACAGCAAAGAGGTAAAGTACACACAACTCATAACAACACACTGCACACAAAATAAACAACCCCTTTAATCACAGACACACCCCAGCCCCATGATTCACTTTCCAGTCCATGGGCTGGTCCCACCAGTTCAGGGGTCCAAAACATAGTAACTCAGCTGGGCAGGCTTCCCCCTCCCGACACTTTGGGGATACCTCCTACCCGCCTCCCGGATCGGGCCCTACTCACCTGTGTTCCCCTGACCTGGGGAACTCAGCGAAGTGGCCAGGCCACTGCCCTCATCCGGTACATCATTGAAGTCCCTTCTCTGTGACACCTCTGGCCTGGTTGCTCCGACTTTCTTAAAGAAGCTGGCATTTCGGGTGACAGAGGCAGTCCCATCTGAAGCAGTCACCATGGAGCCATGCAACGCCACTATGTCCATCGGACCAGGCTCATATGTCAAAGACAGTTTACCTTGAGGGTGCTGGCTCTTTACCAGCAGGGGCTAGCTGCCAGGGGTGGAGTCCCCTCCTGATGTTCTCCTGTTCAATCCTGATGCTCCTCTTCCATTCCACCTGCGCATTGTCAATGACGCCGGCTCTCTCCCCCACTTCCGGGATAAGGCCCCTGGGACATCGTCTGAACATGGCTTCAGCCGGGGCCACTCCAGTAGACGCATGCAGGCTGGCCCGGTACTCCCTTAGGAACTGGTATAATGCCCTCTGCAAGCCATGTCCTTGGCCATGGGTGATGCAGAAGACCTATTCAGCGTCCTCATAAATCGTTCCGCTTTGCCGTTTACCCAAGGCCCTAGAGAAGGGCTATTTCAGTGCTGGATACCATACTCCTCCCCAGTTGGGGTGAAACTGTCAGCCTGGAATGGTGGACCATTGTCAGAACATACAGTCTGAGGCAGGCCGTGGGTAGCAAAAATCTTCTCCTTCGCCACGGCCACCTTGTCGAATGATACGGACTCAATGAATTCCACCTCCGGATACCTGGACCATTCGTCCACTGCCACCAGGAAGTCTGTGTCCTGGCCTGTGGACCCGAAGTCAGCGTGGACAATCTCCCAGGGTTTGGTCCCTCTTGATATGGTCTCAATCAGGGGCTACCTCTGGGCTGGGGACACCGCCTGGCACCACACACAGGCCGCAACAAACTCCTCAACCCACCTCTCAAGGTAAGGGAACCATAACTTCTGTTGCAGGTGAGCCTTGGTCTTGGCAATTCCCTGTTGCCCCTGGTGTGCCAGCTCCATGACCTGGAGGACCTTGCACTGCGGTATCACTATTCGATCCCCTCGGAGTAACAGCCCCAACTCCACGAATGCCAGCTCGTCCTTGACCCTCCATAGTTGTCCCAGCGCCGATATCGCTTCCTGGGTCCTCAGGGCCAACGTGTCCACAGCCGACTTCCATGAGCCCTCTTGAAGGGCTGCCTTCAGGATGTTAAAACATTCATCTTTGGCTGCCGCATGTTCCAGCTCGTGGATAGGCACTGAGTTAGGAGTGGCCGCCTCTACCACCAGTCTCACATGCTCGTCAACCTCCTCTGCACTGATGTTACTTTAACCCTCTGGCTCACACCGCAGGTGTCTAGATTGTAGTTGGCCGCATTGTTGCTACTGTGCCGGTACACCAGGGAGACTCCATACTCAAGCAGTGCCAACATCCACTTTTCGATGCAGGTCGGAGGCTTAGACTACGACCCAGCCAAGATGGGCAGAAGGGGCTTGTGGTCCGTGACCACAGTCACCAGTCATCCCAGCACGTATAGGCGTAAATGGTGACAGGGCCTCCCTTTTGATCTTGGAATACGGTTGTTCCGTCTCTGACAGCACCTTGCTGGCACAGGCAACCTGCCAGACCTCACCGCCCCCAGACTAAACGTGCTGGCATCTACCACGATTACTTATGATAGGGCCGGTTCAAAGAAGGACATGGTGTCCTCTGCTGTTAGCACCCCCTTCACGTCCTCAAATGCAGCCTGTTCAAGGGGTCCCACTGCCACGCGACATCCTTCTTGGTCAACGAGTGCAATGGTTCTGACAGGGACGCGAGGTTCCTGATGAACCGGCCACAATACGTAACCATTCCCAAGAAGCTTCGGACCTCCGATACGTTCTCCAGGGGCTGTGTCTCCACAATGTCCTTTACCTTCCGCGGATCCGGCGACATGCCCCCTTCCTTGAACACAAACCCAAAGAACTCAATAGAATTCTTAAGGAACTTGCATTTGTGCCTGTGCAGTGTTAACCCAAGAATCTGGAGCCGTTCCAAAGTCTTGGCCAGCCTGTCCAAATGCTCTGCCTCTGTCCTTGCAAACACCAGGATGTTGTTGCTGATATTCAAAACGCCATTCAAATCAGCGAGGGCCCCACGGATTATGTTTTGAAAGACCTCTGCCGCCGACGACACACCAAAACTCAGGAGCTTGTACCTGTAAAGGCCGCGGTGCATGGTGAAAGTTGTTATATATCGTGAGTCTGTATGTAGTACCACCTGATGGTATCTGGCCCGAAGGTTGAGCTTGGAGAAGAAGCACGCCCCCTGCAGTTCAGTGATAATGTCATCAATTGTGGGGGTGAAGTGATGTTCGTGCTTGATCGCATTATTCGGGAGCCTCATGTCCACACAGATGCGCACAGAGTTCGGTTGTTTAGGCTTTCTGGCGATAACAATGGGAGACACCCAAGGGATCGGGCCATCAACCTGCTCGATAATTTCCAACTGTACGAGACTGTCCAGGTCCTTATCCACTAGATCCCGCAGATTAAATGGAACCCAGCGGTGTTTCAGGGCGATAGGTTGGATGGACTCGTTGATGTGGAGCCTCACCGGATCACCTGCCATGCAGCCAATCTGGCTGTACTTCGCCAGGAGCCCTTGCACATCTTCCATGTACACTTCATATGCAAAGCTCACAATGCCCAATGCCTCCGCTGCTGCACAACTCAACAGGGTGTTGCTGCTGACCGTTGTAACATAGAACCGGGCCTTGATGGATGAACCCCCGTGCTCCACATTGGCTACAAATGCCCCAGCCAGCGGGATAGGTTGTTCACTGCCAAAAGGGGGGATGCATGCTTGTGGCTTCTGTAGCTTGGGCAGCACCACCATGGCATCATAATGCACCCTCGCCATCACATTGACGGACGCTCCTGTATCCACCAGCACAGGCACTGTGGACTGATTTACCTTCACCAGGCACTGTGGCTGTCTCCTGTAAGTGGACCGCAGAGCACTGACACTTGAGATGAAGAAAATGTTCTCTTCCTCCTCTTCATCGTCGTCCTCGTGAGGAGCACCATCGTCGCCTTGATCGATCTGGGCGACATTGGGCAGGCGCTGATGACTGAAGAATCCCACTCTCACTGGCCTCCTTGGGGCCACCACTGGCATTGGAGCTCTGCACATTCGGGCTTAGTGGTCCAGTGCCCTGCAGCGTCCACATGACTTCCCTTGTGCTGGGCATTCAGTGGGTTGTGGGAGATCGTACCCACATTTCATACACAAGTCCATGGCCCTGGCACTACGGTCCCTATGATTGCCGCTTGGGCGTCTCGCTCCTCTATCACCTTAACCACGCCCCACCGCGCACACATCTTCCACTTTCACTGGGCACACAGCACCTTCATTCTTGACGCCCTCACCTCGGATACTTCCTGGGAGCGTCCAGGCTCCAGTATGCGAGGCAGTGTGATCCCAGGCTCTTGCAGAACCTGCCTGTGCAGCTTGCCGGAAGAACACCCCTGTATCTGTTGGTTCCGTATCATCGTGCCCGCATTGTCCCAGGCACACGGCAGAGAAATGCAGCGCAGCCTGCCGTAAAAGTTGTCCAAGGACTTGTCTTCCTTTTGGCTGGCACTGCACATGACAACGCGCTCGTAATCTGCATTGGCCAGTGGCATAAAGTACTCCCGCAGTGCATCTGTGGCATAGGTAGCATTTGCAGGCTGCAGGGACTGGAAGACCTCATGAACTGCTGGTCCTGCTGAGTACAGGAGCGTTGCCACTTTGCTGTCCTTGTCCGTCTCCCCAGTGGCCCTGAAGTACATATCAAGTCTGTCAATCCACATCTTCCATCTCGGGCCCAGGCTGGATGGGGCTCCCGAGATGTCAAACTCGGGCATTGGTGTAAGTGCCCCTTGCTGTGTCTGCGCCTGTGGAGCTTGGGGAGCACCCTGGAGGGCGGCATCCATGGCAGCGAGCGCACAGGCACCCCACACAGAAAGAAAACACTGGGGCCGCAACTCACTGATATGCTTGTTCAGGCACAGCTGCACACAGATGTTGAGTGTGATAATGTTGGTCAGGTACCCCTTCCAAATACTTCTGAAGACTTCCTCCACCACCACACAGCCAGTCAAAATGCCCTCCCAGGCACCTTCTTCAACTGTCCAAAAATTGAGGCACAGGGCCACCTGCCATTCACCACAGTAACCCTCCTCCACCAATGTCCAAAACAGCCAGGAATAACAAAGAAGGAACTTCCATGCCACACTAGTGACTCCAAAAATTGAGTTGGGTGGGCCCAAGGGATCCGAACAAAGATGATAGGGCTCCCCCAGCTCCTCACCTCACACTCGATGTGATGAAAGTGTGTAAAACACTTCAAAAGTAATAAATATGCAGCATCAGCTGTCCCCACATCAGTGTATTGACAAATGACGTGCAGATGGGCGCACAAGCACTCTGGAACAGAGCCGTGACCCTTCTCAACACGTGGGTAAAATGGCAGCCAAGCCGCGTGGACACCAGCGTCTCCGCGGCATTTGGAATGCAGATAACAAAGAAATAAAATTCAGCGCCCCTCACCGCCTGTGCCCAGGTTGGTGTCCCGCCTCGTTGCCACTGTTACAAGGCTTCAGTTTCCTCCAGCGCCCCCATGGGCCCTCCAGACACACACTGGACACGTGCATACGGTTCGGGCTCCCCGGTCGCTCTGATGCGACAGGGAACGCCCCCTTTATTTATACCACACCCGGCAGAGTGAACGTCACTCTGCCGCGTGTGTATACCCTTAAAGGGGCAGCCACCACATTTTCTGCTACTGCATAGCACATTGCACAATGCCTCCTACGATATATCGAACTACTGCAGGCAGTTTAATTCAGGCACGCACTCCCACCTGAACCCTCAGTGTAGGCTCAGGATCGAAGCAATTCTGGGTGCGCTCCCTACTTGGTTTATCTCTGTCTACTGCTGAGCAGCAGTACTGTGCCACCACCGGTGATCAGGTATTGTTATTATCCACGGTATGCCAGGCATGCCCCCACAGTGCTTACGCGCTAAGCAGGAGAGCCACGTTTAGACTCTGTGGGCAGGCACTTTACTTATCCGTTTACTGATGGGAGCAGAAAGTCATGAATCGTTTAGGCTCTTGTTGTTTTCACTCGCATCTTCTACACAACAGATGTCAGTTGCAAGAGTTTCTTCTTAAAAGGTCTGTCACGCCACTAAACCACCATTTTCTCTTTCTGCACTCTGCAATACATGTAGTCCACTGGTCACAAGATGGTAATGACCACTTTTCTCAATTTATTTTCTCATTCAAAGCTTCCATCATTGTTCCTCACTACTTCCGACACACAAAAATGCGTTTTTATTACAGATATCTTTTTGGATTATGGTTGTGGTAGGTAGGTCTCTAGTTGAAAGGCCGGATAGAGCAGAGCTACATGCTCACGCAACCATCTTCTATGGCGCCGAGCCCGCCCACCGTCCGCTTCTGCCTCCTGTTGTAAAGCAAAAAGAGCAGCCAAGAAAGAGAAAGGACTTACGGAGGGCCAGACCACATACGGGTCCTGGAGAGAAGGAGCTTCATGGGTGCGGGATGGGGGGATGAAAAGGACAAGGGTTGATGGAAACTACAAACCCACCTGAGAGGCTTGGATGCAGGGCAGCCAACTTTCTACCATCAGTTTGCATTCACCTTTGGCCACCACACAATTGTGATGTAAGCAATTGGTGAATGACTGTTAACATACTAAAACTTAGAGCTGGGCGAGCCCAGCGTGGCTCGTGGTGGCCTAGAGCCCCACCTAGGGCTCTAGCCCAACACCCCTCTTGGGCCAGTGCCACCGGGTGCTTACCCACTCCATTTAATTTTTTTTTTTTAAAAACGCACTCGCGTCTGCTTTTATTCCGGCCATCTGGGCCAAATTTACCCTGCCCAGAAGAGCAGCGTCCTTCTCCAACACTCTCCTGGGTTCCTGCATCCAACAGCTGTTCACCTCTTCTGCCGCAGTATTTCTCAACTCTGCTATTTTACCCTGGCCGTGGACCACAATCTGTCCCTTTTTAATAGGTTATGCATGATGTTGAAAACCTTCAATTAGTGACTTAAAGGAGCTTTATTGTTTTTGCATGGCATGATAGTAGAGACATCATGGATATAAACAAATCTTTAAATGGGCGCTTTGTGTTGATAGCACAGATTTGCAAGGTAATTGTTGCTTTGCAAGCTCGCTGAGTTGCACATGTCCCATCATGCATATAAAAGGCTCTGCCAATGATAAAAGAAATGTGTTTGCAAACTGAGCACCTTAACGACCTTCAGAGCCACGAACGCTCTGGGTGTGTCTGCATCGCTGAGACCTGGGAAACTGGCAGTGTTTGAATGTCCAGCCTAAGTCCATTCTATAACTGGCTCAGGAGAAAGAAAAAGCGTTAAGGATGCATTTCTTGAGCCTTTGAACTAATGACACGATCTGTAAAAATGAAAAGAACGAGTGGTATGGTGTACCAATGATTTATTCTACACTTCCACCTCTGACTGTCGGTGAATTGCTGCTCCCTGCCCCACTTTTTGCAGGCACTGGGGCTTCATTAACACGCCCATGAAAATACAGGCACAAAATACATGTCCTGCAAACGTACTTAGTAACAGTTAAGGTCACCATCGCTTTATTTATGAACTCCATACTAAAGAATAACAGGGAGTGTCCTAATTCTATACCATAGTTGGTAAGATAGCTCAGTGGGTTAAGCGCTCACTGCTGCGATCTATGTGTGACATGTAGGTCCTCAACCCGGCAAGACTAACTCAGCCTTTCATCCTTCCCAGGTAGATAAATGGGTACCAACTTCGATACACATGTATTGACATGCAAATACGCTGTATGTACAGCGCTTTGGAGGAAGCGTTTTTTGCAGCCATTTCTCGGGCTTGGCCCATGGTGGGATCCTAGAGCCAGTCCTGACCCCCAACTCAGCCCTGGCTTGGCCCTACACATGAAATCTCTGGCTCCCCCACCTCTACTCAAACCCAGCTGAATTCCAACGCTAAAGGTTTGCCTTGGGAAGTGATGGTGGCGTTTTTAAACTGTAAGCATGACCAATACAACTCCTCCAACAAAGCAGCAGTATTGGAATTAAGCCGGGTGTCAGAGTGCTTCGAAAACAGGGAGTGCTGGGGCAAGGTCGTCGGGAAGGATCAGTGGAGTCCCAGGGAATCAATGCAGGTAGGATCGGTCTAAGATCAAGAGGGCCAAATAGAGGCAAATGCATATTTTGCTGAATGTGTGCTGGCCGCCTAGAATGCACTAATCAAGTCTCCTGGCTTTAAGGAAAGGGGGCAGAGAGCCTTGCAAAGTGTGGGGGGCAAGTGTGGTGAGGGACCAAAGAAAGTTGGACATCCCACATCCTGTACAGACACTCGAGGCCCCAAATTCAGGACAGTCCTGCAAAACATGGTTGGCCGCCCTACTTGGATGATGCATAGCTCTCAACTCACATGCTTTGGGAGGGCAACACCCTTGCAGTCTGCTAACTCACTCGCCAATCCCTTATGTGCTCATTCATTTCAATGGGCTCTCACTGTTGTGTAGTAACCCTCCCATGTGTGTTGCCCCTTTAAGGGGATGTGTCCCTCCCACGTGTATTGCCCTTTTAAGATGGGCCATGACTGTGTCATGGCCCAAGCTATTAAAAGGGAGCCCTGCAGACAGACAGAAAACAAATAGGTCGATTCATGGAATTAATGTGCGCTGAAAATTCCCGCGCAGAGGTGCCAAAACGTGCGATTCACAGTGCAAGTGCGAAAATCGCAGTGCAAGTGCGAAAATCGCAGGGAAACCAGCGCACATCGATTCATGGAAGTCCGTGCGCGAGAAAAACATTGGATGTGCGCTGAAAATGTGCGCCGCGCACGCCGGCGCACAGGTCATCCAACAGCGTGCGCCACGGCCACTGCGAAATCGCACATAGCGCAGCGCACATCACAAAAGTAGGCGTAACACGGGGCGTAACACTCGGAATGGGGAACAACGCGTGAAAATATGGCCGTCACGGGGGAAGTACAGGAGGCAAGAGCGCGGAACGCCCACACGCTCGCCTACAACCCGTATTCATGGAATCGAATAGGGCAAACCAGCGCACGGTCAAAGACGCGCACAGGGCCAAAGAAGTACGCCACAAGAAAGCAGGCGGTAGCATCCCGGCGCCTGAAAAAAATGTGCGCCAAAATGTGCGATAACAAAAAGCACCCATATACAGCCATGATGAATGGTCCATACAGTGGCCCTCTAGGACAAATGAGGTGCAAAGGGGTACCGACAAACACGGACACCCGCTGTGTGAAAAATAGCGTGTGCGTGTGTACCTGGGTGCGCGGGAAGTCCCACACGCGATTGGCCTGGGTACGTGTACTTCGGGGTGCGTGGGAAGTTCCACACGCGATTAGCCTGGGTACGTATACTTCGGGGTGCGCGGGAAGTCTCACACGCGATTAGCCTGGGTACGTGTACTACGGGGTGCGCGGGAAGTTCCACACGCGATTGGCCTGGGTACGTGTGTATCGGGGTGCGTGGGAAGTTCCACACGAGATTGGCCTGGGTACGTGTACTTCGGGGTGCGTGGGAAGTCCCACACGCGATTAGCCTGGGTACGTGTACTACGGGGTGCGCGGGAAGTTCCACACGCGATTAGCCTGGGTACGTGTGTTTCAGGAAGTTCCACACGCGATTGGCCTGGGTACGTGTACTTCGGGATGCACGGGAAGTGCCACACGCGATTGGCCTGGGTACGTGTACTTCGGGTGCGCGGGAAGTTCCATACGCGATTGGCCTGGGTACGTGTATTCCGAGGTGCGCGGGAAGATTCACATGCGATTTCAGCAGGGTACATGTATTTAGGTGGTGCCGGGGAATGCTACACGTGATTTGGCCGTGTGGGTCCTCCCAGGTGTTCCCTCTACACCATCCACGGCCCCTGCAGGCAGCCCACACCACAGGGGACTACCCTGCACCCCTGCTCATGTCCCACAGGCAACCCATCCACCATGGCCATGCCCCCCAGCCAACCCACATGTCACCTTGCACTATTGATCACCAAAACATGTCTCCCAGCACCCCCACCCCCCAGCAGTGCAGGGGCAGCCTCCACCAGGCCCCCACACATGTCCCCCGGCACCCCCACCCCCCAGCAGTGCAGGGGCAGCCTCCACCAGGCCCCCACTCATGTCTACCACCACCCCCACCCTCCAGCAGTGCAGGGGCAGCCTCCACCAGGCCCCCACTCATGTCCCCTATCACCCCCACCACCCAGCATCCAGGGGCAGCCTCCACCAGGCCACCACTCATGTCTCCTAACACCCCCACCCCCCAGCATCCAGGGGCACCCTCCACCAGGCCCCCACTCATGACTACCATCACCCCCACCCCCCAGCAGTGCAGGGGCAGCCTCCAACAGGCCCCCACTCATGTCTCCCACCACCCCCATCCCCAGCAGTGCAGGGGCAGCCTCCACCAGGCCCCCACACATGTCCCCCTGCACCCCCACGCCCCAGCAGTGCAGGGGCAGCCTCCACCAGGCCCCCACTCATGTCCCCCTGCACCCCCACCCCCCAGCAGTGCAGGGGCAGCCTCCACCAGGCCCCCACTCATGTCTACCACCACCCCCACCCCCCAGCCACCAGGGGAACCCTCCACCAGGCCCCCACTCATGTCTCCCACCACCGCCACCCCCCAGCAATGCAGGGGCAGCCTCCACCAGGCCCCCACTCATGTCCCCTATCACCCCCACCCCCCAGCATCCAGGGGCAGCCTCCACCGGGCCACCACTCATGTCTCCCACCACCCCCACCCCCAGCATCCAGGGGCAGCCTCCACCAGGCCCCCACTCATGTCTAACATCACCCCACCCCCCAGCAGTGCAGGGGCAGCCTCCACCAGGCCCCCACTCATGTCTACCACCACCCCACCCCCCAGCCACCAGGGGCACCCTCCACCAGGCCCCCAATCATGTCTCCCACCCCCCCACCCCCCAGCAGTGCAGGGGCAGCCTCCACCAGGCCCCCACTCATGTCTCCCACCACCCCCACCCCCCAGCAGTGCAGGGGCAGCCTCCACCAGGCCCCCACACATGTCCCCCTGCACCCCCACCCCCCAGCAGTGCAGGGGCAGCCTCCACCAGGCCCCTACTCATGTCCCCCTGCACCCCCACCCCTCAGCAGTGCAGGGGCAGCCTCCACCAGGCCCCCACTCATGTCTACCACCACCCCCACCCCCCAGCCACCAGGGGCACCCTCCACCAGGCCCCCACTCATGTCTCCCACCACCCCCACCCCCCAGCAGTGCAGGGGCAGCCTCCACCAGGCCCCCACTCAAGTCTACCACCACCCCCACCCCCCAGCCACCAGGGGCACCCTCCACCAGGCCCCCACTCATGTCTCCCACCGCCCCCACCCCCCAGCAGTGCAGGGGCAGCCTTCACCAGGCCCCCACTCATGTCTCCCACCACCCCCACCCCCCAGCAGTGCAGGGGCAGCCTCCACCAGGCCCCCACTCATGTCTCCCACCACCCCCACCCCCCAGCCACCAGGGGCACCCTCCACCAGGCCCCCACTCATGTCTACCACCACCCCCAGCCACCAGGAGCACCCTCTACCAGGCCCCCAGTCATGTCTCCCACCACCCCCACCTCCCAGCAGTGCAGGGGCAGCCTCCACCAGGCCCCCACTCATGTCTCCCACCACCCCCACCCCCCAGCAGTGCAGGGGCAGCCTCCACCAGGCCCCCACACATGTCCCCCTGCACCCCACCCCCCAGCAGTGCAGGGGCAGCCTCCACCAGGCCCCCACTCATGTCTACCACCACCCCCACCCCCCAGCCACCAGGGCACCCTCCACCAGGCCCCCACTCATGTCCCCCTGCACCCCCACCCCCCAGCAGTGCAGAGGCAGCCTCCACCAGGCCCCCACTCATGTCTACCACCACCCCCACCCCCCAGCCACCAGGGGCACCCTCCACCAGGCCCCCACTCATGTCTCCCACCACCCCCACCCCCCAGACACGAGGCGCAGCCTCCACCAGGCCCCCACTCATGTCTCCCATCACCCCCACCCCCCAGCAGTGCAGGGGCAGCCTCCACCAGGCCCCCACTCATGTCCAACTCATGTCTCCCTGCACCCCCACCCCCAGCCACCAGGGGCACCCTCCACCAGGCCCCCACTCATGCCTGCACCCTCACCCCCCAGCAGTGCAGGGGCAGCCTCCACCAGGCCCCCACACATGTCCCCCTGCACCCCCACCCCCCAGCAGTGCAGGGGCACCCTCCACCAGGCCCCCACACATGTCCCCCTGCACCCCCACCCCCCAGCAGTGCAGGGGCAGCCTCCACCAGGCCCCCACTCATGTCTCCCACCACCCCCACCCCCAAGCAGTGCAGGGGCAGCCTCCACCAGGCCCCCACTCATGTCTACCACCACCCCCAGCCACCAGGGGCACCCTCCACCAGGCCCCCACTCATGTCTCCCACCACCCCCACACCCCAACAGTGCAGGGGCAGCCTCCACCAGGCCCCCACTCATGTCAAACCACCACCCCACCCCCCAGCAGTGCAGGGGTGTTAGGCGGAAACCTGTGCAGTTCCCTCTGGGACCACTGCAAAAGATTTAGGACTACAGGTGTTTGGCGGTGAACCCACTTGGTAGCAGTCTGTACCACACAGATTCACTTGGTAGCTGTGGCTGAGCAGTCAGACTTCCCTCAAGAAGAGTTTAGCAGTATGTGGAGTATACAAAATAGGGCAATTTTTCACAGTAAGACAAGCAAACACGCAACGAGGCTCAGTGTAAAGATATTAAGGTATTTATTTATAACGAAACATCTATCAAAAACACTATGGCACTATCACGGCAAACAAATCAATCACAATTACTCTACGAAGAAGAAACGATCAATCCCCCTAGCAATATTTCGACAAGTCTAGGTTCTACCGGCACCACTTATTTACAGACAGAGGTGTATACCTCAACCTAGATGGCACTCTAGTATTAGTTAGGATGGGAGAGAAAAAAAATAGGCAGGTTACGAAATCAACACAGTTCAATACTTCACGGGTAAAATGCAAGGCAGAAGGCAAGAACCACAATAGATCATAAAGTTCAGAGGCCAGGCCCACTCGGAGAGAGGCAAGGCGATATGTCCCAAGAAGTCTCTAGTGGAAATGCATTTGAGTCTTTGTAGCAAATTGTTATCGGCAGATTGAACCAGTTCAGAACAATAAGTGAGAAAGCTTGGAGGCGACCCAACGGAAAGGAGAGGATTAAGACACCTCACTCGAACCGATCGAAAGGGAAGCCAGGCGGACACGGTACCTTGTTGTGGAGGGCAGCTCCGGCGGGGCAGTTGTTCCTGGTGGTGGATGCACGTCGGGTCTTTGCCAAGAGTAGAGATGTTCTCGTCGTCGAAGAAAAGTGAAGTCCGGTGCACCACCAGGGAAGAGACCAGCCGTGGAGTGCACCGTCACAAGGCACCACCTTTTTGTCACGGTACAGGGGTAGTGGCTATCCGGTTGCCGGGGTGCTCTGCACTGGCAATTCGACCACCGCGTCCTGAGGCGAAGAAAAAGCAAAAGGGGACTGGTTGTTCCCACCAGTCAGGGGAAGAGACTCTCCGGCAGGGAGATCTCCTCTGTCTACGGGGAGTGGTGAGTCGGTTCAGCAGGGCTCCACCGGAGGTGTCGTCCTTGCAGGTCGGCTCAGCGTTACCCTCGTCGGATTCTTAGGTCCTGTGGCGACTTCTGAAGATCCAGTCCCAAAAGCCCTGCTTTTATGCAGAAAACCCGCATTCATTCAGCCTAGCTGTCAATCAACACATGCTAAGTGGTGAGCGGGGAGGCTCACCACTTGGGCCAATCACTCCAGAGTGCGACCGGAGATGGCAAGGCAACTCTGTCCAGGGTGCCTAAGCCCCCTCCCACACCCCTGTGGTAACCCAGACAGAATGGCACCACTTTGGAGGGTCTCTGTACAGAGGCCCGCCAAAAGTGGAACAAAGGGCTCAACCTTTGGTTTAGGAGTCACAGAGACGAACACAGACGCCATTTTTCAAACCGAGTTCTGGCAGAAAATACCATCCGATAAACTTATTTAAGATAAGTAGACCGGTGGTACGTTAGAGAATAACGAGAAAAAATATCAATCTCCAACAACGGGACGAATCCCATAGGGTTATGTTCGGGGTCGAGCATAACAAGTAGTTTCCACTGCCACCAGCCAAAACTCGACGAGAGGGGACGGGACAGTGCCCCCTCGAGTTACAGACCCAGGAGTAATCGAATTACCCCTACTAGTACGTCCACAATAAGATGGTTTGTACTAGTTCTGTTAGTAAATTTAGGTCTAGTAAAGCCAATGGTGACTTTACATGCCCGGGGAGACAGTAGTCAGTCCCCGGGTATGGAGTCTATGGTGGAGGTCCGCTAGGACGCCCCAGTGTTACGGCACGTAGGGTGCGGTGTAACACACATAGAAAAACATATGAGACCCTATGGAGTAAAAGACCCCATAGCCCATAGAACACATTGACATTCAAAGGAATTACACACATTCATGTCCAAGAGTGGGAGGAAAAGAGTCTCACTCTTGGCAGTATGGAAAAAACAAACTCCCGAAATCCAGCAAAGCTGCTGGGGGACTCACTAGGTTAGGAAATTCATCCTAAACAGAGAATTCTCCCTAACACTCGCCCCCCCCCCAGACTAAGGGACAGGAGGATTTAATCCACTCCTGGATGAATCTCATACCTCTAGTCGATGACATACATCCTAGAGAGACCATCAGCATTTTGGTGGTGACATCCTGACCTGTGCTCAATGGTGAAATCAAACCCTTGCAGGCAGATCGACCATCTCAATAGTTTTGGGTTTTCCCCTTTCATTTGCATTAACCATCTCAAGGGTTGGTGGTCAGTCTGAATGACAAAAGTAGAACCATACAAGTACGGCCTAAACTTCTTCAGAGCCCACACGATAGCAAAGCACTCTCTTTCGATTGTTGCCCACCTTGTTTCAGGATCCTTCAGCTTGCGGCTGATGAAGCAAACGGGGTGCTCCCTACCTTTCCCATCCAGTTGACTGAGTATGGCACCTATTCCTACATTTGAAGCATCTGTCTGCACAATGAAGTGTTGGCGGTAATCAGGAGCTCTGAGTACTGGGGCTTGGCAAAGAGCCTTTTTCAGGTTTTCAAAAGCCTGATTGCACTCCTCGTTCCATCTAACCTTTTTAGGAAATTTGGGCGAGGAGATGACATTCAGTGGAGAAGCTATGGTCCCATAGTTCTCTATGAAATTCCTGTAATACCCAGTGAGACCTAGGAAGGCTCTCACTTGGGTTTGAGTAGTCGGTGTTGTCCAATTTTGCACAGCTTCAATCTTACTGAGCAAAGGCCTTATTTCTCCACCTCCTACCTCATGTCCAAGATAGACTACCTTACTCTGTCCAATTTGGCATTTGCTCGCCTTTATGGTCAGATTGGCTCGTCCAAGAGCCTGAAAAACATCTCTCAGGTGGGTTAGATGTTCTTCCCAGGAATTGCTGAACACTGCGATGTCATCCAAGTATGCCATGCAGAAGTCCTCCATCCCATTCAGAACCTGGTTTACCATCCATTGAAACGTAGCAGGTGCATTCTTCAATCCGAAAGGCATTACCTTAAACTGATATAAGCCAACGGGGGTAGAAAATGCGGTTTTCTCCTTGGCATGGTCTGTCAGGGCTATCTGCCAATAGCCTGACGTCAAGTCAAATGTGCTGAGGAACTTGGCGGCGCCAAGTTTATCCACCAACTCATCTGTTCTTGGCAAAGGGTGGGCATCAGTCTTGGTGACTGCATTAAGAGCTCTATAATCCACGCAGAATCTAAGTTCTTTAGATCTGGCGCCTTTGGTACTAATACAACTGGGCTAGACCATGGACTAGTAGAGGGCTCTATTACCCCGAGATCGAGCATCTTGCTGACCTCACCTTTGATGTGGGTTTGTACGTTTTCTGACATGCGGTATCCTCTGCTTTTGACTGGCAGACAGTCACCAGTGAGGTGAGTATGTCGTGCTGGCCCCAAGGGGTCAAGCCTGGAGAAAGCGAGAACAGAGAGGCAAACTGATTCAACATAGATTTGCACTCTTCTTGTTGCTCGGGTGTCAGATTGGAGGAGAGATTTACTCTTTCAATTTGTTCATCTAAGGGTAAGCCTCTGAGGAGATCCGGAAGAGCTTCACTCTCTTCTTCTTCCTCGGATGATGCTAGAAGCAATGCTCCTACATCGGGTCTTGAGACATACGCTTTGAGGCGGTTGGTGTGAAAGACTGTCGGAGCCTCCTTGGGATTGCCCAAGTCCACCAGATAGTTAACCTCTCCGAGTTTACCCACAACACTGAAGGGTCCCATCCACTTATCTTGCAAGGCCCTCTGCCTTGTTGGGATCATAACGAGAACGAGCTGGTCTTGAGCGAACTCAACCATGTTAGCCTTTTGATCGTGCCAGTGCTTGACCAATGCTTGTCCAGCTTTCAAGTTATCGCTTGCTTCCGTCATCATGTGTGACATTCTCCTCCGGAGACCTATCACGTAGTCAGTCACTCTGACTGGCTTGGGGGAAGGAGCACTCTCCAACCCCTCCTTAATCAGGGCCAATGGACCTCTGACGGGATGACCATAGAGTAGTTCGAAGGGAGAGTAACCTACTCCCTCCTGAGGGACTTCTCTATAAGCAAAGAGAAGGCATGGCAGTAGAAGGTCCCACTTACGCTTAAGGGGTTCCTCTAAAGCACCTATCATGCTCGTCATAGTTTGGTTGAACCGTTCTACCAACCCATTGGTTTGTGGGTGGTACGCTGTTGAGAACTTGTAAGTAACTCCACAGGTTTTCCACATGGCTTTCATGTAGTGGGACATAAGGTTTGACCCCCTGTCAGAGATTACTTCCTTAGGAAACCCGACCCTAGTAAAAATACCAAGGAGGGCCTTAGCCACAGCCGGAGCTGTAACAGTCCTCATAGGAATTGCCTCAGGATACCTAGTAGCATGGTCTACTACAACAAGTATAAACCTGTTGCCTGAGGAGGTTGGAGGATCAAGGGGACCAACAATGTGAATCCCTACTCTCTCAAACGGGACTCCCACAACTGGGAGAGGCAGTAAAGGTGCCACATTCTTGGAGCCAACCTTACCAGAGGTCTGGCAGGTGTGGCAGCTCCTGCAGTGTTTTTCTACTTCGGCCCCCATCTTTGGCCAATAGAAGTAGAGCGAGAGCCTTTCCTTAGTCTTCTTGAAACTCAAGTGACCAGCCAAAGGAATCTCGTGGGCTAACTGCAAGAACTGTGGTCTGTTCTCTTGGGGTACTACAAGTCGTTTGTAGTCTCCAGGTGCAGACTCGGTCGGTTTACTGTAGAAGAGGCCATCTTCCCAGTGCATTCTGTATTTCCCAGGCTCTTGCCCTTCAGCCTGAGCTTCTGCCTGGTGGCGAATACCTTCCAGAGTTGGACATTCCCTCTGCCCCTTACTGAAGTCTGCCCGGCTGGGTCCACCTTCTGCCAGTAAAGACTGCAGCTCTGGATGGTCAACAGGATCCAGATCTCCAATGAGTTCCTGGCCTTCCATTAGCTCTTCCTCAGAGTCTAATTCTACCACACAGGGTTGTATCTCCCTCTCAGCCTCAGCTGGAGGTGGAGTTACGGGTGTAACGTTGGACAACCGCGGGGAAGTCTGTGTTGGATTCACTGAAATGCTGGCTGCTGGTTTCGGGATAGAAGTCTTAGGTTTCCCTTTCGCTTCTGTTTTCTTGGAGACAGCGGCCGACAATTCCAGTGGAGCAGGAGTGATTTCCTTCTTCATCATCTCCTGGAGAGTACTGCGCATGGTCCTCTCTCTTGCGGGTCTGGTTAGCTCCTGTAACCGTTTACTAGGAGGTCTGGGAGTATGCGATACAACTCAGAGAGTTTTCAAATCGTTACCCAACAGTACGCGTCCTGGTACCTCACTCTGTATGCTGACAGGTATCTTTACAGTCATGTCGTTACACTGGATGAGAACTGGTAATTGGGGAAGCATCTGCACAGGCCCTCCAGCTAACTTGGTGAGGCATTTGGGTGCCTTAGCAACATCCTCAGCCTGAAAAAACGATGTATCCACCACAGTTATGCTGGCCCCAGTGTCCCTAATGGCAGGAGTCGCCTGACCATTCACCTGGAAACTGTCCTTATAATACTCTTTAGTATTATCGGGGATAGAATTATAGACATCTAAATTCTGTTGTTCCCACAACCCCAGAGATACTAAAGAAACGCTGGCTGAGACTCCAATGGGTTCGTCAGCTAGCAGTAGAAAGTTTCCACTTGCCATTTGGACTTCCTCCTCTGGAGCGAAGGCTAAGGAGACAAGCTGGACCCCTGAAGGTTTACCCTTACATCTGGGATCTCCTTTCACGTGGTCAGTCGAACCACAAACAAAGCATTTACCGAACACTTTTTGGAATGGTGGCTTGTTCTGACCTCCTTCCGGTTTGGCACCAGAAGACACACTATTCTGCTGTGGTTTTCCTTGTGACTTACCCTTCTGGTTTTGTTTGGGGCCCTCTTTGGAATTTGAGTTATTAGAATTCTCTTTTGAGTCTTTTTTAGGTTGTTTTCCCTCATCCTTTTTCTGAGTTGCCCCAGAATCCTTATGAGTAGCCCTGTTGGCAACCCATAAGTCAGCAGCCTTAGCCAGCTTCCGGGAATCCAATTCCTTCGAATCAGCCAAGCGCTGTCTGAGCTCAGGAGAACAGGCATCATAAATAGACTCCAACATAAAAAGATTCCTCAAACCCTCATAAGTGTTCACTTTGTAACCATTAATCCATCCCTCTAAGTTTTTCAACCCTTCACTCACCCAGGTAGCCCAAGGGGTACCATCATGCTTTTTGAGGGTTCTAAACCTCTTAAGATACTGGGAAGGGGTCTTCCCGAATCTAGCTATTAAAGCTAGTTTCACACTTTCGTAATCCGTCTTATCCGCCTCCCCCAACTCTATTACCACATCAGTCGCAACAGGAGGGAGCCTAGAGAACAACCAGGGAAGTAACTCATTCCCGGTGATGTCCTGGAGCCCATGATTGTATTCAAACAGTTTTAACCAATCCAACACATCCAATCTCGGTTCATACATACCCACTAATTCCTTCGGCATCCGGGGTCTTTTGGGACTGGAGCGCCTAGAGGAACCAGAGGAGAGAGAAGCATTTTCCATAGACAACTTTTTCATCTCTAACTCGTGATTAAGTTCTATTTCCCTGAGTCTTAACTCAGCTTGCTTCTGCTCAGCCTGGGCATTCATCCGTCTGAACTCGAGCTCTTGGTTTCGTTCAGATTGAGCCAAGAACCGTTTGTATTCTAATTCGAGCTTCATTTTTTCAAGTTCAAAATAAGCAGGGTTACTTGTGGGACCTGGTATGGGCCCCGTAGGCACAGCTGGTAGGGCAGGTAGAGGAGCAGGGGAGACAGTTTTGTTAGCCTCTCCGTCCTTGTCAGCCTATTCATCGCTATCATCAGAATTACGATTTAGATCAACACCATCACTGTTATCTACATTTGCTGGAGAGATTGGTTCCTCTGAACCAGTACCCAGACTTTGGTTCGCCAGCAATCTCTCTATTAATTCTAACTTCTTGCCTCTTACAGAAAGATTCTCTTGCCTACAGAGAGCTCGCAAACTCTCAGTATTTTCACCTGACAAGGACTCTTGACTGTAAGTTTCCATCGTAGACATGTTTTTTGAAAGTTGCTTTTTAGTGTTAAGTTTTGTGGTTAGTTATCCCAAAGTGTCAAAAAGCACTCTAAACTGTAAACTCGATACAAATCCCACCGCTGTACACCAGTGTTAGGCGGAAACCTGTGCAGTTCCCTCTGGGACCACTGCAAAAGATTTAGGACTACAGGTGTTTGGCGGTGAACCCACTTGGTAGCAGTCTGTACCACACAGATTCACTTGGTAGCTGTGGCTGAGCAGTCAGACTTCCCTCAAGAAGAGTTGAGCAGTATGTGGAGTATACAAAATAGGGCAATTCTTCACAGTAAGACAAGCAAACACGCAACGAGGCTCAGTGTAAAGATATTAAGGTATTTATTTATAACGAAACATCTATCAAAAACACTATGGCACTATCACGGCAAACAAATCAATCACAATTACTCTACGAACTAAAGAAACGCTGGCTGAGACTCCAATGGGTTCGTCAGCTAGCAGTAGAAAGTTTCCACTTGCCATTTGGACTTCCTCCTCTGGAGCGAAGGCTAAGGAGACAAGCTGGACCCCTGAAGGTTTACCCTTACATCTGGGATCTCCTTTCACGTGGTCAGTCGAACCACAAACAAAGCATTTACCGAACACTTTTTGGAATGGTGGCTTGTTCTGACCTCCTTCCGGTTTGGCACCAGAAGACACACTATTCTGCTGTGGTTTTCCTTGTGACTTACCCTTCTGGTTTTGTTTGGGGCCCTCTTTGGAATTTGAGTTATTAGAATTCTCTTTTGAGTCTTTTTTAAGCTGTTTTCCCTCACCCTTTTTCTGAGTTGCCCCAGAATCCTTATGAGTAGCCCTGTTGGCAACCCATAAGTCAGCAGCCTTAGCCAGCTTCCGGGAATCCAATTCCTTCGAATCAGCCAAGCGCTGTCTGAGCTCAGGAGAACAGGCATCATAAATAGACTCAAACATAAAAAGATTCCTCAAACCCTCATAAGTGTTCACTTTGTAACCATTAATCCATCCCTCTAAGTTTTTCAACCCTTCACTCACCCAGGTAGCCCAAGGGGTACCATCATGCTTTTTGAGGGTTCTAAACCTCTTAAAATACTGGGAAGGGGTCTTCCCGAATCTAGCTATTAAAGCTAGTTTCACACTTTCGTAATCCGTCTTATCCGCCTCCCCCAACTCTATTACCACATCAGTCGCAACAGGAGGGAGCTGTCATGTCCTCAGTCATGTCCTCAGATCATTCCTTCGGCCATGTCCCGCCAACCACTCAGATAACCACCTTCTCCCAGTCACCTGTTTCCAGGGGCTCACGCAGGCATCCCAGTTTGGCTCGCGCGCTGGCGAAGCAATCGCCATACACCCTGCAGTCGCGCTTGCGGCCGTTTCTCCATTGGCAGTTGCCATGGAGATTAGGCAGCCGCTCGAGCAGGAAGACAAGTGCTCGTTCCGTTGCGACCCGATCACGTGACGTTATGCGGTCATGTGCCCCAGGCTCACGGTCACGTGATTCCATTCCGTGTCATGTGACCAGGAAGTAACCGTATTTAAACCGGGCAGTGCTGGTATACCGCGCTTCACAGCTGTTTTCCTCGGAGACCCTGTTTTGGCTGAATAAACCCGCTTACCTGGCATCCTTGAATCTGGCTCTTGTTTTCGGACTTCTTGTGGATCACGTTCGGCTACGGCGACTTCGGCTCTCCTGTTTCTCACGGCTTCTGACCTCGGACTGAATCACAGACTTCTTCTGGATCTTGCTCTTTGTTCCTCCACTGGATTCGGACTGCCTTTCCTGGCTTCATACCTTGTTTTTGCTCAACGGACACCTTTGGATTTCCCAGGCCGCATCCTTGTACAATAAATCATACTTCCCAGGTGGTAGTTGTCACCCAACTATCGAGGGACCACAACACTCTCCAGGTGGAGATTGGCTGAAAACATCCTGACCTATCCTTTAGGGTGGGTTCCTTGCCTACGTGAGTCCCGTAACCATCTCTCAGGTCCATCTTCCCTTTCATCGGATATCTGGTAAGACCCTGGCCATTCTTTGTTTTATGCATATAGTACCCTGCTTGCTTGGTATTTAATCATTGTATTTTTTACAGCTGCCTTGGGGCTCCTAGTACTTCGGTTCCGGCCTCGGATCTCTCCACCTGTGGCCTCAAAGGTTGCACAGGGAGTGATTAGTGATTCTCCCTGTGCGGCACTTGGGGACGGAGGTCTCTTATATCTTCACGACTATCAACGTATAACAGACTGTGAAGCCTGTCGTGTAAGATATGGAGGGTGCCGCCGAAGACCCCCTGGCCGCTGTCATCCAAGCACTTACGGTACTACGGGCCGACATGGTGGCTGCTAATACTGCAGTTCATCAGCGTCTCGACCTATTACAGAGCGCCCAACACCCCTTACCCGCAGATCCGGAACTCGGTGACGCCAATCCAGCACCAGCACCCCTTGCACACCCACTCCCGGCCCCCCTAGCACCCGTTCCGGTGGTTCTTCCCTCTCCCTTTCCTTTGGCCGCCCCTGAAAAGTTCCATGGGGACCCGAGGAAGTTTAGGACTTTTCTTAATCAGTGCAAACTGCATTTTTTGTGCCGGCCCCTTGCTTTCCCGGATCCTACCACCAAAGCGGCGTTTACTCTGTCCCACCTAGCCGGTACGGCTGCTGCTTGGGCAAACCCCCTGTTAGAAACAGATCATCCGGCCCTCTATGATTTTGACCAGCTAGTGTCAGAAATGTCCAGAGTATTTGACACTAGATATAAAGCACAATCACATGATCTAGAATTGCTGGACTTGTCCCAGGGTAAGGGCTCCCTCATTGAGTATATCACACGATTTAATCAGCTGGCCGCTGAGACCTCATGGCCTGAAAGTAAAAAAGCGGTTGTATTCTACAGAGGGCTAAGCGACCCTATGAAAGACGCTCTAGCCATGGTACCATCCCTACCTGTTCAGTTTCCAGCTTTGGTGGATTTAGGTCTCCAAGTGGACGCGCGGCGTTCTGAACGCAGGGCTGAGGCCGGGTTTTCCCAGACCACCAACTCTGCCGTTACTTCGTCTTACAATGAGTCCGGTGAACCTATGCAAATAGGGGGTGTTAGGAGTCCCATCACCTCAAGAGAAAGGGAGCGCAGAAGGGCTGAGAACGCCTGTTTTTATTGTGGCTTGGGAGGTCATTTAGTAAAGGAATGTCCCCGAAAGCCCAAACCCAAGAAGCAGGATTTTCGCCCAGCTCGATCCTAGATGCGGGGGTAGGATCGAGTTCTCCATGCCCTTCCCCGGATATCACCCCGTCATTTGGTCAAATCAGGCCTATACAAGTAGAAGCCACCATACAGCCTGCCCCTGGTATCATTCATCCCGTACAAATCACTATTGACTCCGGGGCCTCTGGTAACTATATTGACATCACTCTAGCCCACACATTAAACCTACCTTTGATCAACAAATCCCGACCCGAACCAGTGCAAGCAGTCGACGGGACAGAGCTTGTTTCTGGCCCCGTCAAGCAGCAGACCGCCCCTCTCACCCTGACTATCCAATCAGTCCATAAAGAAACCCTCCACTTTGATCTAATATCCATGCCTCAGTTTGGCATCATCGTAGGAATACCTTGGTTACGGGAACATAACCCGCACATCGATTGGGGAACAGGACACGTACATTTTGAATCCGAGCTCTGTCAGACCTTTTGCCTACCTATGGACAGAGAAACGGACACCCCAGCATTGGCCCTTGGTGCTGTTGCTCAACTGGCAATACGGGGCGACGAAATTCCCCCTATTACACACATAGTGGGTTTAGTCACCAATCACATACCTATGGACTATCAGGATTACGGTATGCTATTCGATCAGGGCTCCTCCGAAGTACTCCCTCCTCACCGCCCATATGATTGCCCGATTGATTTGGTTCCCGGGGCGGTGATACCTTCAGGCCGTATCTATTCCTTGTCCCTGTCGGAGGATCTGACCCTCAAGGATTACATCGATAAAGCGCTGCGTCTGGGCCACATACGACCGTCTAAATCATCTGCAGCGAGCCCCATATTCTTCGTGCCCAAAAAGGAGGGCGATCTTCGTCCTTGTGTTGATTATCGTCGGCTCAATGCCGTCACTATTAAGAACCGTTACCCAATCCCTCTCATTTCTCCTCTTTTGGATCGGTTGACCCATGCCTCCGTTTACACCAAGTTGGATTTGCGGGGGGCTTATAACCTCGTCCGCATCCGAAAGGGAGACGAATGGAAGACCGCCTTTTGTACGCGGTATGGCCTTTATGAGTATACGGTCATGCCTTTTGGTTTATGCAACGCCCCGGCCACTTTTCAACATTTCATGAATGACATCTTCTCGGATATATTAGACATGTTTGTGGTGGTGTATCTTGATGATATACTCATTTTTTCTCACACTCTGAAAGAACACATACAACATGTACGGGAAGTGTTGTCCCGGCTGCGTAAGCATTCACTGTTTGTGAAACCCGAGAAATGTTTGTTCCATGTATCCAACGTGGAGTTTTTGGGGTTTAACATCACACCTGGTGGCCTAGCCATGAATCTCACTAAAGTACGAGCGGTCCTCGAATGGCCAACACCTAAAACCCTAAAAGCCTTGCAATCCTTTTTAGGTTTCGCTAATTTCTATCTGCGTTTTATCTCTGGGTTTTCTTCTCTTGTATCGCCTCTCACATCCCTTACCAGTCCTCTTGTCCCGTTCGAGTGGCAGGAAACACACCAGCAGGCCTTTGAGGCACTAAAAAACGCCTTTACC
The DNA here is from genome assembly GCF_040938575.1 of Ambystoma mexicanum. Lineage (NCBI taxonomy): Eukaryota > Metazoa > Chordata > Amphibia > Caudata > Ambystomatidae > Ambystoma > Ambystoma mexicanum. The sequence goes on along the minus strand of NC_090921.1, from coordinate 1,339,147,136 downwards.
ACAGCCCCGGTGCTCCAACACCCCGACCCTGACCAACCGTACGTTGTCGAGGCGGACGCCTCTTCTTTCGCATTGGGGGCGATCCTGTCACAAGCCTGTCCCACTACCGGGCGGCTTCATCCTGTAGCTTTCCATTCACGCAAGTTCAACCCTGCAGAAACCCACTATACCGTCACCGAAAAAGAGCTACTGGCGGTAATGGACGCTTTTCGTACCTGGCGTCATCACCTGTTAGGGGCCAAACACAAAGTTACGGTTTATACCGACCACAGAAACCTGCAAGACCTGGCGGCATTAAAATGCGTAAACAGCAGACAGGTCAGATGGCACCTGTTCTTCGCCGCTTTTGACTTCCAGATCAAACATCGTTCTGGATCTGAGCATAGCAAGGCCGACGCTTTGTCCCGCTCCCCCGGAGGGGTTTCGTTACCAGTGTTCCCTGATACACTCATACCTCGGGGACATGTCGTCTGCACTTGTACACCCCCTATGACGCTATTGGAGGAGATCCGTTCGTGGGTCAAAAAACACCCCGACCAACTGTCGGAATGGGATCCCTCCTATCACAACGGTCTGCCATATGTACAGGACCGTCTAGTTCTCCCTACCACTGACACCAGAAACCTAGCCCTGGAGTGGTCTCATGACGCCCCGATCAATGGACACCCGGGCCAGGCCCGTACCCTAGACCTCTTGAAACGCTGGTGTTGGTGGCCTTCAATGAGACGTGACGTGGCTTGTTACGTGGATTCGTGCTCAGTCTGTGCTCAGGGCAAACATCGTAGGGGTCGTCCGTTGGGTCTTTTGCGCCCCTTGCCTTTGCCACCAAAACCCTGGCACACCCTGAGCATGGACTTTGTGACCGATTTACCCAAAATCCATGGTTATGACACTATATGGGTGGTGGTCGATGTCTTCACCAAGATGGCCCGTTTTGTCCCTTGCCGAGGAATTCCTTCTGCCCCTACCTTGGCCAAGCTGTTCTTTGACTCTGTTTTTTGTCTTTATGGCCTTCCATCTGTCCTAGTGTCCGATCGTGGCTCTCAGTTCACCTCCCGTTTCTGGCGTGCCTTGGTCACTCTGCTAGGCATCGATGCACGGTTCTCCTCCGCTTACCATCCGGAAACCGATGGTCAGACGGAGCGAACAAATCAATCCATGGAACAGTATCTGCGTTGTTTGTTGTTACAACAGCAATCGTCCTGGTTGCAGAACATCCGGTATGCTGAATTTGCCTATAACAACGCTACGCATTCTGCCACTGGTTTCTCTCCATTCTACACCATGTATGGCCAGCATCCCCGAGTCCTTCCTGTTCCCGACGTTTCTCCCTCCGATAACCCCGCCGCAGCCACTTGCGTTAGGGATATGGTGTCCCTCCATGCCCAGGTCCTCATTCATTTGCAGGAAGCACAGGCTTCCATGAAGGCCTCCTCAGACGCTAGGCGCACCGTGGCCCCTTTGTATCCCGTTGGTTCCCGAGTTTGGTTGTCCTCCCGGCACCTCCACTTGAAGGGTTGTCGAAAGCTGTTGCCCCGTTTTGTGGGTCCCTATGTTGTTTCCCGGGTCATCAATCCGGTGGCCTATCGCCTGGTTCTCCCATCGTCCTGGCGGGTTCATCCTGTGTTCCATACCTCCCTCCTCAAGCCCTGTCCCTCCTCGACTCGTCTTCGCCCTTCTCCTGCCCCTGTTTCCCTGGATTCTCCTGATGTTTTCGAGGTCTCGGATATTCTGGGTTCACGTTTCCATAGGGGTCGACTGCAGTACCTGGTCGATTGGTTAGGTTATGGTCCTGAGGAGCGTTCTTGGGTCCCTGCCTCAGATGTCCATGCCCCCCGATTGGTTTCTCGTTTCCATCGGGAGCATCCTTCGTGCCCACGGGGTCGTGGGCCTTTGGGGGGGGGCTCTGTCATGTCTTCAGTCATGTCCTCAGATCATTCCTTCGGCCATGTCCCGCCAACCACTCAGATAACCACCTTCTCCCAGTCACCTGTTTCCAGGGGCTCACGCAGGCATCCCAGTTTGGCTCGCGCGCTGGCGAAGCAATCGCCATACACCCTGCAGTCGCGCTTGCGGCCGTTTCTCCATTGGCAGTTGCCATGTAGATTAGGCAGCCGCTCGAGCAGGAAGACAAGTGCTCGTTCCGTTGCGACCCGATCACGTGACGTTATGCGGTCATGTGCCCCAGGCTCACGGTCACGTGATTCCATTCCGTGTCATGTGACCAGGAAGTAACCGTATTTAAACCGGGCAGTGCTGGTATACCGCGCTTCACAGCTGTTTTCCTCGGAGACCCTGTTTTGGCTGAATAAACCCGCTTACCTGGCATCCTTGAATCTGGCTCTTGTTTTCGGACTTCTTGTGGATCACGTTCGGCTACGGCGACTTCGGCTCTCCTGTTTCTCACGGCTTCTGACCTCGGACTGAATCACGGACTTCTTCTGGATCTTGCTCTTTGTTCCTCCACTGGATTCGGACTGCCTTTCCTGGCTTCATACCTTGTTTTTGCTCAACGGACACCTTTGGATTTCCCAGGCCGCATCCTTGTACAATAAATCATACTTCCCAGGTGGTAGTTGTCACCCAACTATCGAGGGACCACAACACTCTCCAGGTGGAGATTGGCTGAAAACATCCTGACCTATCCTTTAGGGTGGGTTCCTTGCCTACGTGAGTCCCGGAACCATCTCTCAGGTCCATCTTCCCTTTCATCGGATATCTGGAAAGACCCTGGCCATTCTTTGTTTTATGCATATAGTACCCTGCTTGCTTGGTATTTAATCATTGTATTTTTTACAGCTGCCTTGGGGCTCCTAGTACTTCGGTTCCGGCCTCGGATCTCTCCACCTGTGGCCTCAAAGGTTGCACAGGGAGTGATTAGTGATTCTCCCTGTGCGGCACTTGGGGACGGAGGTCTCTTATATCTTCACGACTATCAACGTATAACAGGAGCCTAGAGAACAACCAGGGAAGTAACTCATTCCCGGTGATGTCCTGGAGCCCATGATTGTATTCAAACAGTTTTAACCAATCCAACACATCCAATCTCGGTTCATACATACCCACTAATTCCTTCGGCATCCGGGGTCTTTTGGGACTGGAGCGCCTAGAGGAACCAGAGGAGAGAGAAGCATTTTCCATAGACAACTTTTTCATCTCTAACTCGTGATTAAGTTCTATTTCCCTGAGTCTTAACTCAGCTTGCTTCTGCTCAGCCTGGGCATTCATCCGTCTGAACTCGAGCTCTTGGTTTCGTTCAGATTGAGCCAAGAACCGTTTGTATTCTAATTCGAGCTTCATTTTTTCAAGTTCAAAATAAGCAGGGTTACTTGTGGGACCTGGTATGGGCCCCGTAGGCACAGCTGGTAGGGCAGGTAGAGGAGCAGGGGAGACAGTTTTGTTAGCCTCTCCGTCCTTGTCAGCCTATTCATCGCTATCATCAGAATTACGATTTAGATCAACACCATCACTGTTATCTACATTTGCTGGAGAGATTGGTTCCTCTGAACCAGTACCCAGACTTTGGTTCGCCAGCAATCTCTCTATTAATTCTAACTTCTTGCCTCTTACAGAAAGATTCTCTTGCCTACAGAGAGCTCGCAAACTCTCAGTATTTTCACCTGACAAGGACTCTTGACTGTAAGTTTCCATCGTAGACATGTTTTTTGAAAGTTGCTTTTTAGTGTTAAGTTTTGTGGTTAGTTATCCCAAAGTGTCAAAAAGCACTCTAAACTGTAAACTCGATACAAATCCCACCGCTGTACACCAGTGTTAGGCGGAAACCTGTGCAGTTCCCTCTGGGACCACTGCAAAAGATTTAGGACTACAGGTGTTTGGCGGTGAACCCACTTGGTAGCAGTCTGTACCACACAGATTCACTTGGTAGCTGTGGCTGAGCAGTCAGACTTCCCTCAAGAAGAGTTTAGCAGTATGTGGAGTATACAAAATAGGGCAATTTTTCACAGTAAGACAAGCAAACACGCAACGAGGCTCAGTGTAAAGATATTAAGGTATTTATTTATAACGAAACATCTATCAAAAACACTATGGCACTATCACGGCAAACAAATCAATCACAATTACTCTACGAAGAAGAAACGATCAATCCCCCTAGCAATATTTCGACAAGTCTAGGTTCTACCGGCACCACTTATTTACAGACAGAGGTGTATACCTCAACCTAGATGGCACTCTAGTATTAGTTAGGATGGGAGAGAAAAAAAATAGGCAGGTTACGAAATCAACACAGTTCAATACTTCACGGGTAAAATGCAAGGCAGAAGGCAAGAACCACAATAGATCATAAAGTTCAGAGGCCAGGCCCACTCGGAGAGAGGCAAGGCGATATGTCCCAAGAAGTCTCTAGTGGAAATGCATTTGAGTCTTTGTAGCAAATTGTTATCGGCAGATTGAACCAGTTCAGAACAATAAGTGAGAAAGCTTGGAGGCGACCCAACGGAAAGGAGAGGATTAAGACACCTCACTCGAACCGATCGAAAGGGAAGCCAGGCGGACACGGTACCTTGTTGTGGAGGGCAGCTCCGGCGGGGCAGTTGTTCCTGGTGGTGGATGCACGTCGGGTCTTTGCCAAGAGTAGAGATGTTCTCGTCGTCGAAGAAAAGTGAAGTCCGGTGCACCACCAGGGAAGAGACCAGCCGTGGAGTGCACCGTCACAAGGCACCACCTTTTTGTCGCGGTACAGGGGTAGTGGCTATCCGGTTGCCGGGGTGCTCTGCACTGGCAATTCGACCACCGCGTCCTGAGGCGAAGAAAAAGCAAAAGGGGACTGGTTGTTCCCACCAGTCAGGGGAAGAGACTCTCCGGCAGGGAGATCTCCTCTGTCTACGGGGAGTGGTGAGTCGGTTCAGCAGGGCTCCACCGGAGGTGTCGTCCTTGCAGGTCGGCTCAGCGTTACCCTCGTCGGATTCTTAGGTCCTGTGGCGACTTCTGAAGATCCAGTCCCAAAAGCCCTGCTTTTATGCAGAAAACCCGCATTCATTCAGCCTAGCTGTCAATCAACACATGCTAAGTGGTGAGCGGGGAGGCTCACCACTTGGGCCAATCACTCCAGAGTGCGACCGGAGATGGCAAGGCAACTCTGTCCAGGGTGCCTAAGCCCCCTCCCACACCCCTGTGGTAACCCAGACAGAATGGCACCACTTTGGAGGGTCTCTGTACAGAGGCCCGCCAAAAGTGGAACAAAGGGCTCAACCTTTGGTTTAGGAGTCACAGAGACGAACACAGACGCCATTTTTCAAACCGAGTTCTGGCAGAAAATACCATCCGATAAACTTATTTAAGATAAGTAGACCGGTGGTACGTTAGAGAATAACGAGAAAAAATATCAATCTCCAACAACGGGACGAATCCCATAGGGTTATGTTCGGGGTCGAGCATAACAAGTAGTTTCCACTGCCACCAGCCAAAACTCGACGAGAGGGGACGGGACAGTGCCCCCTCGAGTTACAGACCCAGGAGTAATCGAATTACCCCTACTAGTACGTCCACAATAAGATGGTTTGTACTAGTTCTGTTAGTAAATTTAGGTCTAGTAAAGCCAATGGTGACTTTACATGCCCGGGGAGACAGTAGTCAGTCCCCGGGTATGGAGTCTATGGTGGAGGTCCGCTAGGACGCCCCAGTGTTACGGCACGTAGGGTGCGGTGTAACACACATAGAAAAACATATGAGACCCTATGGAGTAAAAGACCCCATAGCCCATAGAACACATTGACATTCAAAGGAATTACACACATTCATGTCCAAGAGTGGGAGGAAAAGAGTCTCACTCTTGGCAGTATGGAAAAAACAAACTCCCGAAATCCAGCAAAGCTGCTGGGGGACTCACTAGGTTAGGAAATTCATCCTAAACAGAGAATTCTCCCTAACACTCGCCCCCCCCCCAGACTAAGGGACAGGAGGATTTAATCCACTCCTGGATGAATCTCATACCTCTAGTCGATGACATACATCCTAGAGAGACCATCAGCATTTTGGTGGTGACATCCTGACCTGTGCTCAATGGTGAAATCAAACCCTTGCAGGCAGATCGACCATCTCAATAGTTTTGGGTTTTCCCCTTTCATTTGCATTAACCATCTCAAGGGTTGGTGGTCAGTCTGAATGACAAAAGTAGAACCATACAAGTACGGCCTAAACTTCTTCAGAGCCCACACGATAGCAAAGCACTCTCTTTCGATTGTTGCCCACCTTGTTTCAGGATCCTTCAGCTTGCGGCTGATGAAGCAAACGGGGTGCTCCCTACCTTTCCCATCCAGTTGACTGAGTATGGCACCTATTCCTACATTTGAAGCATCTGTCTGCACAATGAAGTGTTGGCGGTAATCAGGAGCTCTGAGTACTGGGGCTTGGCAAAGAGCCTTTTTCAGGTTTTCAAAAGCCTGATTGCACTCCTCGTTCCATCTAACCTTTTTAGGAAATTTGGGCGAGGAGATGACATTCAGTGGAGAAGCTATGGTCCCATAGTTCTCTATGAAATTCCTGTAATACCCAGTGAGACCTAGGAAGGCTCTCACTTGGGTTTGAGTAGTCGGTGTTGTCCAATTTTGCACAGCTTCAATCTTACTGAGCAAAGGCCTTATTTCTCCACCTCCTACCTCATGTCCAAGATAGACTACCTTACTCTGTCCAATTTGGCATTTGCTCGCCTTTATGGTCAGATTGGCTCGTCCAAGAGCCTGAAAAACATCTCTCAGGTGGGTTAGATGTTCTTCCCAGGAATTGCTGAACACTGCGATGTCATCCAAGTATGCCATGCAGAAGTCCTCCATCCCATTCAGAACCTGGTTTACCATCCATTGAAACGTAGCAGGTGCATTCTTCAATCCGAAAGGCATTACCTTAAACTGATATAAGCCAACGGGGGTAGAAAATGCGGTTTTCTCCTTGGCATGGTCTGTCAGGGCTATCTGCCAATAGCCTGACGTCAAGTCAAATGTGCTGAGGAACTTGGCGGCGCCAAGTTTATCCACCAACTCATCTGTTCTTGGCAAAGGGTGGGCATCAGTCTTGGTGACTGCATTAAGAGCTCTATAATCCACGCAGAATCTAAGTTCTTTAGATCTGGCGCCTTTGGTACTAATACAACTGGGCTAGACCATGGACTAGTAGAGGGCTCTATTACCCCGAGATCGAGCATCTTGCTGACCTCACCTTTGATGTGGGTTTGTACGTTTTCTGACATGCGGTATCCTCTGCTTTTGACTGGCAGACAGTCACCAGTGAGGTGAGTATGTCGTGCTGGCCCCAAGGGGTCAAGCCTGGAGAAAGCGAGAACAGAGAGGCAAACTGATTCAACATAGATTTGCACTCTTCTTGTTGCTCGGGTGTCAGATTGGAGGAGAGATTTACTCTTTCAATTTGTTCATCTAAGGGTAAGCCTCTGAGGAGATCCGGAAGAGCTTCACTCTCTTCTTCTTCCTCGGATGATGCTAGAAGCAATGCTCCTACATCGGGTCTTGAGACATACGCTTTGAGGCGGTTGGTGTGAAAGACTGTCGGAGCCTCCTTGGGATTGCCCAAGTCCACCAGATAGTTAACCTCTCCGAGTTTACCCACAACACTGAAGGGTCCCATCCACTTATCTTGCAAGGCCCTCTGCCTTGTTGGGATCATAACGAGAACGAGCTGGTCTTGAGCGAACTCAACCATGTTAGCCTTTTGATCGTGCCAGTGCTTGACCAATGCTTGTCCAGCTTTCAAGTTATCGCTTGCTTCCGTCATCATGTGTGACATTCTCCTCCGGAGACCTATCACGTAGTCAGTCACTCTGACTGGCTTGGGGGAAGGAGCACTCTCCAACCCCTCCTTAATCAGGGCCAATGGACCTCTGACGGGATGACCATAGAGTAGTTCGAAGGGAGAGTAACCTACTCCCTCCTGAGGGACTTCTCTATAAGCAAAGAGAAGGCATGGCAGTAGAAGGTCCCACTTACGCTTAAGGGGTTCCTCTAAAGCACCTATCATGCTCGTCATAGTTTGGTTGAACCGTTCTACCAACCCATTGGTTTGTGGGTGGTACGCTGTTGAGAACTTGTAAGTAACTCCACAGGTTTTCCACATGGCTTTCATGTAGTGGGACATAAGGTTTGACCCCCTGTCAGAGATTACTTCCTTAGGAAACCCGACCCTAGTAAAAATACCAAGGAGGGCCTTAGCCACAGCCGGAGCTGTAACAGTCCTCATAGGAATTGCCTCAGGATACCTAGTAGCATGGTCTACTACAACAAGTATAAACCTGTTGCCTGAGGAGGTTGGAGGATCAAGGGGACCAACAATGTGAATCCCTACTCTCTCAAACGGGACTCCCACAACTGGGAGAGGCAGTAAAGGTGCCACATTCTTGGAGCCAACCTTACCAGAGGTCTGGCAGGTGTGGCAGCTCCTGCAGTGTTTTTCTACTTCGGCCCCCATCTTTGGCCAATAGAAGTAGAGCGAGAGCCTTTCCTTAGTCTTCTTGAAACTCAAGTGACCAGCCAAAGGAATCTCGTGGGCTAACTGCAAGAACTGTGGTCTGTTCTCTTGGGGTACTACAAGTCGTTTGTAGTCTCCAGGTGCAGACTCGGTCGGTTTACTGTAGAAGAGGCCATCTTCCCAGTGCATTCTGTATTTCCCAGGCTCTTGCCCTTCAGCCTGAGCTTCTGCCTGGTGGCGAATACCTTCCAGAGTTGGACATTCCCTCTGCCCCTTACTGAAGTCTGCCCGGCTGGGTCCACCTTCTGCCAGTAAAGACTGCAGCTCTGGATGGTCAACAGGATCCAGATCTCCAATGAGTTCCTGGCCTTCCATTAGCTCTTCCTCAGAGTCTAATTCTACCACACAGGGTTGTATCTCCCTCTCAGCCTCAGCTGGAGGTGGAGTTACGGGTGTAACGTTGGACAACCGCGGGGAAGTCTGTGTTGGATTCACTGAAATGCTGGCTGCTGGTTTCGGGATAGAAGTCTTAGGTTTCCCTTTCGCTTCTGTTTTCTTGGAGACAGCGGCCGACAATTCCAGTGGAGCAGGAGTGATTTCCTTCTTCATCATCTCCTGGAGAGTACTGCGCATGGTCCTCTCTCTTGCGGGTCTGGTTAGCTCCTGTAACCGTTTACTAGGAGGTCTGGGAGTATGCGATACAACTCAGAGAGTTTTCAAATCGTTACCCAACAGTACGCGTCCTGGTACCTCACTCTGTATGCTGACAGGTATCTTTACAGTCATGTCGTTACACTGGATGAGAACTGGTAATTGGGGAAGCATCTGCACAGGCCCTCCAGCTAACTTGGTGAGGCATTTGGGTGCCTTAGCAACATCCTCAGCCTGAAAAAACGATGTATCCACCACAGTTATGCTGGCCCCAGTGTCCCTAATGGCAGGAGTCGCCTGACCATTCACCTGGAAACTGTCCTTATAATACTCTTTAGTATTATCGGGGATAGAATTATAGACATCTAAATTCTGTTGTTCCCACAACCCCAGAGATACTAAAGAAACGCTGGCTGAGACTCCAATGGGTTCGTCAGCTAGCAGTAGAAAGTTTCCACTTGCCATTTGGACTTCCTCCTCTGGAGCGAAGGCTAAGGAGACAAGCTGGACCCCTGAAGGTTTACCCTTACATCTGGGATCTCCTTTCACGTGGTCAGTCGAACCACAAACAAAGCATTTACCGAACACTTTTTGGAATGGTGGCTTGTTCTGACCTCCTTCCGGTTTGGCACCAGAAGACACACTATTCTGCTGTGGTTTTCCTTGTGACTTACCCTTCTGGTTTTGTTTGGGGCCCTCTTTGGAATTTGAGTTATTAGAATTCTCTTTTGAGTCTTTTTTAGGTTGTTTTCCCTCATCCTTTTTCTGAGTTGCCCCAGAATCCTTATGAGTAGCCCTGTTGGCAACCCATAAGTCAGCAGCCTTAGCCAGCTTCCGGGAATCCAATTCCTTCGAATCAGCCAAGCGCTGTCTGAGCTCAGGAGAACAGGCATCATAAATAGACTCCAACATAAAAAGATTCCTCAAACCCTCATAAGTGTTCACTTTGTAACCATTAATCCATCCCTCTAAGTTTTTCAACCCTTCACTCACCCAGGTAGCCCAAGGGGTACCATCATGCTTTTTGAGGGTTCTAAACCTCTTAAGATACTGGGAAGGGGTCTTCCCGAATCTAGCTATTAAAGCTAGTTTCACACTTTCGTAATCCGTCTTATCCGCCTCCCCCAACTCTATTACCACATCAGTCGCAACAGGAGGGAGCCTAGAGAACAACCAGGGAAGTAACTCATTCCCGGTGATGTCCTGGAGCCCATGATTGTATTCAAACAGTTTTAACCAATCCAACACATCCAATCTCGGTTCATACATACCCACTAATTCCTTCGGCATCCGGGGTCTTTTGGGACTGGAGCGCCTAGAGGAACCAGAGGAGAGAGAAGCATTTTCCATAGACAACTTTTTCATCTCTAACTCGTGATTAAGTTCTATTTCCCTGAGTCTTAACTCAGCTTGCTTCTGCTCAGCCTGGGCATTCATCCGTCTGAACTCGAGCTCTTGGTTTCGTTCAGATTGAGCCAAGAACCGTTTGTATTCTAATTCGAGCTTCATTTTTTCAAGTTCAAAATAAGCAGGGTTACTTGTGGGACCTGGTATGGGCCCCGTAGGCACAGCTGGTAGGGCAGGTAGAGGAGCAGGGGAGACAGTTTTGTTAGCCTCTCCGTCCTTGTCAGCCTATTCATCGCTATCATCAGAATTACGATTTAGATCAACACCATCACTGTTATCTACATTTGCTGGAGAGATTGGTTCCTCTGAACCAGTACCCAGACTTTGGTTCGCCAGCAATCTCTCTATTAATTCTAACTTCTTGCCTCTTACAGAAAGATTCTCTTGCCTACAGAGAGCTCGCAAACTCTCAGTATTTTCACCTGACAAGGACTCTTGACTGTAAGTTTCCATCGTAGACATGTTTTTTGAAAGTTGCTTTTTAGTGTTAAGTTTTGTGGTTAGTTATCCCAAAGTGTCAAAAAGCACTCTAAACTGTAAACTCGATACAAATCCCACCGCTGTACACCAGTGTTAGGCGGAAACCTGTGCAGTTCCCTCTGGGACCACTGCAAAAGATTTAGGACTACAGGTGTTTGGCGGTGAACCCACTTGGTAGCAGTCTGTACCACACAGATTCACTTGGTAGCTGTGGCTGAGCAGTCAGACTTCCCTCAAGAAGAGTTGAGCAGTATGTGGAGTATACAAAATAGGGCAATTCTTCACAGTAAGACAAGCAAACACGCAACGAGGCTCAGTGTAAAGATATTAAGGTATTTATTTATAACGAAACATCTATCAAAAACACTATGGCACTATCACGGCAAACAAATCAATCACAATTACTCTACGAACTAAAGAAACGCTGGCTGAGACTCCAATGGGTTCGTCAGCTAGCAGTAGAAAGTTTCCACTTGCCATTTGGACTTCCTCCTCTGGAGCGAAGGCTAAGGAGACAAGCTGGACCCCTGAAGGTTTACCCTTACATCTGGGATCTCCTTTCACGTGGTCAGTCGAACCACAAACAAAGCATTTACCGAACACTTTTTGGAATGGTGGCTTGTTCTGACCTCCTTCCGGTTTGGCACCAGAAGACACACTATTCTGCTGTGGTTTTCCTTGTGACTTACCCTTCTGGTTTTGTTTGGGGCCCTCTTTGGAATTTGAGTTATTAGAATTCTCTTTTGAGTCTTTTTTAAGCTGTTTTCCCTCACCCTTTTTCTGAGTTGCCCCAGAATCCTTATGAGTAGCCCTGTTGGCAACCCATAAGTCAGCAGCCTTAGCCAGCTTCCGGGAATCCAATTCCTTCGAATCAGCCAAGCGCTGTCTGAGCTCAGGAGAACAGGCATCATAAATAGACTCAAACATAAAAAGATTCCTCAAACCCTCATAAGTGTTCACTTTGTAACCATTAATCCATCCCTCTAAGTTTTTCAACCCTTCACTCACCCAGGTAGCCCAAGGGGTACCATCATGCTTTTTGAGGGTTCTAAACCTCTTAAAATACTGGGAAGGGGTCTTCCCGAATCTAGCTATTAAAGCTAGTTTCACACTTTCGTAATCCGTCTTATCCGCCTCCCCCAACTCTATTACCACATCAGTCGCAACAGGAGGGAGCTGTCATGTCCTCAGTCATGTCCTCAGATCATTCCTTCGGCCATGTCCCGCCAACCACTCAGATAACCACCTTCTCCCAGTCACCTGTTTCCAGGGGCTCACGCAGGCATCCCAGTTTGGCTCGCGCGCTGGCGAAGCAATCGCCATACACCCTGCAGTCGCGCTTGCGGCCGTTTCTCCATTGGCAGTTGCCATGGAGATTAGGCAGCCGCTCGAGCAGGAAGACAAGTGCTCGTTCCGTTGCGACCCGATCACGTGACGTTATGCGGTCATGTGCCCCAGGCTCACGGTCACGTGATTCCATTCCGTGTCATGTGACCAGGAAGTAACCGTATTTAAACCGGGCAGTGCTGGTATACCGCGCTTCACAGCTGTTTTCCTCGGAGACCCTGTTTTGGCTGAATAAACCCGCTTACCTGGCATCCTTGAATCTGGCTCTTGTTTTCGGACTTCTTGTGGATCACGTTCGGCTACGGCGACTTCGGCTCTCCTGTTTCTCACGGCTTCTGACCTCGGACTGAATCACAGACTTCTTCTGGATCTTGCTCTTTGTTCCTCCACTGGATTCGGACTGCCTTTCCTGGCTTCATACCTTGTTTTTGCTCAACGGACACCTTTGGATTTCCCAGGCCGCATCCTTGTACAATAAATCATACTTCCCAGGTGGTAGTTGTCACCCAACTATCGAGGGACCACAACACTCTCCAGGTGGAGATTGGCTGAAAACATCCTGACCTATCCTTTAGGGTGGGTTCCTTGCCTACGTGAGTCCCGGAACCATCTCTCAGGTCCATCTTCCCTTTCATCGGATATCTGGTAAGACCCTGGCCATTCTTTGTTTTATGCATATAGTACCCTGCTTGCTTGGTATTTAATCATTGTATTTTTTACAGCTGCCTTGGGGCTCCTAGTACTTCGGTTCCGGCCTCGGATCTCTCCACCTGTGGCCTCAAAGGTTGCACAGGGAGTGATTAGTGATTCTCCCTGTGCGGCACTTGGGGACGGAGGTCTCTTATATCTTCACGACTATCAACGTATAACAGACTGTGAAGCCTGTCGTGTAAGATATGGAGGGTGCCGCCGAAGACCCCCTGGCCGCTGTCATCCAAGCACTTACGGTACTACGGGCCGACATGGTGGCTGCTAATACTGCAGTTCATCAGCGTCTCGACCTATTACAGAGCGCCCAACACCCCTTACCCGCAGATCCGGAACTCGGTGACGCCAATCCAGCACCAGCACCCCTTGCACACCCACTCCCGGCCCCCCTAGCACCCGTTCCGGTGGTTCTTCCCTCTCCCTTTCCTTTGGCCGCCCCTGAAAAGTTCCATGGGGACCCGAGGAAGTTTAGGACTTTTCTTAATCAGTGCAAACTGCATTTTTTGTGCCGGCCCCTTGCTTTCCCGGATCCTACCACCAAAGCGGCGTTTACTCTGTCCCACCTAGCCGGTACGGCTGCTGCTTGGGCAAACCCCCTGTTAGAAACAGATCATCCGGCCCTCTATGATTTTGACCAGCTAGTGTCAGAAATGTCCAGAGTATTTGACACTAGATATAAAGCACAATCACATGATCTAGAATTGCTGGACTTGTCCCAGGGTAAGGGCTCCCTCATTGAGTATATCACACGATTTAATCAGCTGGCCGCTGAGACCTCATGGCCTGAAAGTAAAAAAGCGGTTGTATTCTACAGAGGGCTAAGCGACCCTATGAAAGACGCTCTAGCCATGGTACCATCCCTACCTGTTCAGTTTCCAGCTTTGGTGGATTTAGGTCTCCAAGTGGACGCGCGGCGTTCTGAACGCAGGGCTGAGGCCGGGTTTTCCCAGACCACCAACTCTGCCGTTACTTCGTCTTACAATGAGTCCGGTGAACCTATGCAAATAGGGGGTGTTAGGAGTCCCATCACCTCAAGAGAAAGGGAGCGCAGAAGGGCTGAGAACGCCTGTTTTTATTGTGGCTTGGGAGGTCATTTAGTAAAGGAATGTCCCCGAAAGCCCAAACCCAAGAAGCAGGATTTTCGCCCAGCTCGATCCTAGATGCGGGGGTAGGATCGAGTTCTCCATGCCCTTCCCCGGATATCACCCCGTCATTTGGTCAAATCAGGCCTATACAAGTAGAAGCCACCATACAGCCTGCCCCTGGTATCATTCATCCCGTACAAATCACTATTGACTCCGGGGCCTCTGGTAACTATATTGACATCACTCTAGCCCACACATTAAACCTACCTTTGATCAACAAATCCCGACCCGAACCAGTGCAAGCAGTCGACGGGACAGAGCTTGTTTCTGGCCCCGTCAAGCAGCAGACCGCCCCTCTCACCCTGACTATCCAATCAGTCCATAAAGAAACCCTCCACTTTGATCTAATATCCATGCCTCAGTTTGGCATCATCGTAGGAATACCTTGGTTACGGGAACATAACCCGCACATCGATTGGGGAACAGGACACGTACATTTTGAATCCGAGCTCTGTCAGACCTTTTGCCTACCTATGGACAGAGAAACGGACACCCCAGCATTGGCCCTTGGTGCTGTTGCTCAACTGGCAATACGGGGCGACGAAATTCCCCCTATTACACACATAGTGGGTTTAGTCACCAATCACATACCTATGGACTATCAGGATTACGGTATGCTATTCGATCAGGGCTCCTCCGAAGTACTCCCTCCTCACCGCCCATATGATTGCCCGATTGATTTGGTTCCCGGGGCGGTGATACCTTCAGGCCGTATCTATTCCTTGTCCCTGTCGGAGGATCTGACCCTCAAGGATTACATCGATAAAGCGCTGCGTCTGGGCCACATACGACCGTCTAAATCATCTGCAGCGAGCCCCATATTCTTCGTGCCCAAAAAGGAGGGCGATCTTCGTCCTTGTGTTGATTATCGTCGGCTCAATGCCGTCACTATTAAGAACCGTTACCCAATCCCTCTCATTTCTCCTCTTTTGGATCGGTTGACCCATGCCTCCGTTTACACCAAGTTGGATTTGCGGGGGGCTTATAACCTCGTCCGCATCCGAAAGGGAGACGAATGGAAGACCGCCTTTTGTACGCGGTATGGCCTTTATGAGTATACGGTCATGCCTTTTGGTTTATGCAACGCCCCGGCCACTTTTCAACATTTCATGAATGACATCTTCTCGGATATATTAGACATGTTTGTGGTGGTGTATCTTGATGATATACTCATTTTTTCTCACACTCTGAAAGAACACATACAACATGTACGGGAAGTGTTGTCCCGGCTGCGTAAGCATTCACTGTTTGTGAAACCCGAGAAATGTTTGTTCCATGTATCCAACGTGGAGTTTTTGGGGTTTAACATCACACCTGGTGGCCTAGCCATGAATCTCACTAAAGTACGAGCGGTCCTCGAATGGCCAACACCTAAAACCCTAAAAGCCTTGCAATCCTTTTTAGGTTTCGCTAATTTCTATCTGCGTTTTATCTCTGGGTTTTCTTCTCTTGTATCGCCTCTCACATCCCTTACCAGTCCTCTTGTCCCGTTCGAGTGGCAGGAAACACACCAGCAGGCCTTTGAGGCACTAAAAAACGCCTTTACCACAGCCCCGGTGCTCCAACACCCCGACCCTGACCAACCGTACGTTGTCGAGGCGGACGCCTCTTCTTTCGCATTGGGGGCGATCCTGTCACAAGCCTGTCCCACTACCGGGCGGCTTCATCCTGTAGCTTTCCATTCACGCAAGTTCAACCCTGCAGAAACCCACTATACCGTCACCGAAAAAGAGCTACTGGCGGTAATGGACGCTTTTCGTACCTGGCGTCATCACCTGTTAGGGGCCAAACACAAAGTTACGGTTTATACCGACCACAGAAACCTGCAAGACCTGGCGGCATTAAAATGCGTAAACAGCAGACAGGTCAGATGGCACCTGTTCTTCGCCGCTTTTGACTTCCAGATCAAACATCGTTCTGGATCTGAGCATAGCAAGGCCGACGCTTTGTCCCGCTCCCCCGGAGGGGTTTCGTTACCAGTGTTCCCTGATACACTCATACCTCGGGGACATGTCGTCTGCACTTGTACACCCCCTATGACGCTATTGGAGGAGATCCGTTCGTGGGTCAAAAAACACCCCGACCAACTGTCGGAATGGGATCCCTCCTATCACAACGGTCTGCCATATGTACAGGACCGTCTAGTTCTCCCTACCACTGACACCAGAAACCTAGCCCTGGAGTGGTCTCATGACGCCCCGATCAATGGACACCCGGGCCAGGCCCGTACCCTAGACCTCTTGAAACGCTGGTGTTGGTGGCCTTCAATGAGACGTGACGTGGCTTGTTACGTGGATTCGTGCTCAGTCTGTGCTCAGGGCAAACATCGTAGGGGTCGTCCGTTGGGTCTTTTGCGCCCCTTGCCTTTGCCACCAAAACCCTGGCACACCCTGAGCATGGACTTTGTGACCGATTTACCCAAAATCCATGGTTATGACACTATATGGGTGGTGGTCGATGTCTTCACCAAGATGGCCCGTTTTGTCCCTTGCCGAGGAATTCCTTCTGCCCCTACCTTGGCCAAGCTGTTCTTTGACTCTGTTTTTTGTCTTTATGGCCTTCCATCTGTCCTAGTGTCCGATCGTGGCTCTCAGTTCACCTCCCGTTTCTGGCGTGCCTTGGTCACTCTGCTAGGCATCGATGCACGGTTCTCCTCCGCTTACCATCCGGAAACCGATGGTCAGACGGAGCGAACAAATCAATCCATGGAACAGTATCTGCGTTGTTTGTTGTTACAACAGCAATCGTCCTGGTTGCAGAACATCCGGTATGCTGAATTTGCCTATAACAACGCTACGCATTCTGCCACTGGTTTCTCTCCATTCTACACCATGTATGGCCAGCATCCCCGAGTCCTTCCTGTTCCCGACGTTTCTCCCTCCGATAACCCCGCCGCAGCCACTTGCGTTAGGGATATGGTGTCCCTCCATGCCCAGGTCCTCATTCATTTGCAGGAAGCACAGGCTTCCATGAAGGCCTCCTCAGACGCTAGGCGCACCGTGGCCCCTTTGTATCCCGTTGGTTCCCGAGTTTGGTTGTCCTCCCGGCACCTCCACTTGAAGGGTTGTCGAAAGCTGTTGCCCCGTTTTGTGGGTCCCTATGTTGTTTCCCGGGTCATCAATCCGGTGGCCTATCGCCTGGTTCTCCCATCGTCCTGGCGGGTTCATCCTGTGTTCCATACCTCCCTCCTCAAGCCCTGTCCCTCCTCGACTCGTCTTCGCCCTTCTCCTGCCCCTGTTTCCCTGGATTCTCCTGATGTTTTCGAGGTCTCGGATATTCTGGGTTCACGTTTCCATAGGGGTCGACTACAGTAACCTGGTCGATTGGTTAGGTTATGGTCCTGAGGAGCGTTCTTGGGTCCCTGCCTCAGATGTCCATGCCCCCCGATTGGTTTCTCGTTTCCATCGGGAGCATCCTTCGTGCCCACGGGGTCGTGGGCCTTTGGGGGGGGGCTCTGTCATGTCTTCAGTCATGTCCTCAGATCATTCCTTCGGCCATGTCCCGCCAACCACTCAGATAACCACCTTCTCCCAGTCACCTGTTTCCAGGGGCTCACGCAGGCATCCCAGTTTGGCTCGCGCGCTGGCGAAGCAATCGCCATACACCCTGCAGTCGCGCTTGCGGCCGTTTCTCCATTGGCAGTTGCCATGTAGATTAGGCAGCCGCTCGAGCAGGAAGACAAGTGCTCGTTCCGTTGCGACCCGATCACGTGACGTTATGCGGTCATGTGCCCCAGGCTCACGGTCACGTGATTCCATTCCGTGTCATGTGACCAGGAAGTAACCGTATTTAAACCGGGCAGTGCTGGTATACCGCGCTTCACAGCTGTTTTCCTCGGAGACCCTGTTTTGGCTGAATAAACCCGCTTACCTGGCATCCTTGAATCTGGCTCTTGTTTTCGGACTTCTTGTGGATCACGTTCGGCTACGGCGACTTCGGCTCTCCTGTTTCTCACGGCTTCTGACCTCGGACTGAATCACGGACTTCTTCTGGATCTTGCTCTTTGTTCCTCCACTGGATTCGGACTGCCTTTCCTGGCTTCATACCTTGTTTTTGCTCAACGGACACCTTTGGATTTCCCAGGCCGCATCCTTGTACAATAAATCATACTTCCCAGGTGGTAGTTGTCACCCAACTATCGAGGGACCACAACACTCTCCAGGTGGAGATTGGCTGAAAACATCCTGACCTATCCTTTAGGGTGGGTTCCTTGCCTACGTGAGTCCCGGAACCATCTCTCAGGTCCATCTTCCCTTTCATCGGATATCTGGAAAGACCCTGGCCATTCTTTGTTTTATGCATATAGTACCCTGCTTGCTTGGTATTTAATCATTGTATTTTTTACAGCTGCCTTGGGGCTCCTAGTACTTCGGTTCCGGCCTCGGATCTCTCCACCTGTGGCCTCAAAGGTTGCACAGGGAGTGATTAGTGATTCTCCCTGTGCGGCACTTGGGGACGGAGGTCTCTTATATCTTCACGACTATCAACGTATAACAGGAGCCTAGAGAACAACCAGGGAAGTAACTCATTCCCGGTGATGTCCTGGAGCCCATGATTGTATTCAAACAGTTTTAACCAATCCAACACATCCAATCTCGGTTCATACATACCCACTAATTCCTTCGGCATCCGGGGTCTTTTGGGACTGGAGCGCCTAGAGGAACCAGAGGAGAGAGAAGCATTTTCCATAGACAACTTTTTCATCTCTAACTCGTGATTAAGTTCTATTTCCCTGAGTCTTAACTCAGCTTGCTTCTGCTCAGCCTGGGCATTCATCCGTCTGAACTCGAGCTCTTGGTTTCGTTCAGATTGAGCCAAGAACCGTTTGTATTCTAATTCGAGCTTCATTTTTTCAAGTTCAAAATAAGCAGGGTTACTTGTGGGACCTGGTATGGGCCCCGTAGGCACAGCTGGTAGGGCAGGTAGAGGAGCAGGGGAGACAGTTTTGTTAGCCTCTCCGTCCTTGTCAGCCTATTCATCGCTATCATCAGAATTACGATTTAGATCAACACCATCACTGTTATCTACATTTGCTGGAGAGATTGGTTCCTCTGAACCAGTACCCAGACTTTGGTTCGCCAGCAATCTCTCTATTAATTCTAACTTCTTGCCTCTTACAGAAAGATTCTCTTGCCTACAGAGAGCTCGCAAACTCTCAGTATTTTCACCTGACAAGGACTCTTGACTGTAAGTTTCCATCGTAGACATGTTTTTTGAAAGTTGCTTTTTAGTGTTAAGTTTTGTGGTTAGTTATCCCAAAGTGTCAAAAAGCACTCTAAACTGTAAACTCGATACAAATCCCACCGCTGTACACCAGTGTTAGGCGGAAACCTGTGCAGTTCCCTCTGGGACCACTGCAAAAGATTTAGGACTACAGGTGTTTGGCGGTGAACCCACTTGGTAGCAGTCTGTACCACACAGATTCACTTGGTAGCTGTGGCTGAGCAGTCAGACTTCCCTCATGAAAAGTTGAGCAGTATGTGGAGTATACAAAATAGGGCAATTCTTCACAGTAAGACAAGCAAACACGCAACGAGGCTCAGTGTAAAGATATTAAGGTATTTATTTATAACGAAACATCTATCAAAAACACTATGGCACTATCACGGCAAACAAATCAATCACAATTACTCTACGAACTAAAGAAACGCTGGCTGAGACTCCAATGGGTTCGTCAGCTAGCAGTAGAAAGTTTCCACTTGCCATTTGGACTTCCTCCTCTGGAGCGAAGGCTAAGGAGACAAGCTGGACCCCTGAAGGTTTACCCTTACATCTGGGATCTCCTTTCACGTGGTCAGTCGAACCACAAACAAAGCATTTACCGAACACTTTTTGGAATGGTGGCTTGTTCTGACCTCCTTCCGGTTTGGCACCAGAAGACACACTATTCTGCTGTGGTTTTCCTTGTGACTTACCCTTCTGGTTTTGTTTGGGGCCCTCTTTGGAATTTGAGTTATTAGAATTCTCTTTTGAGTCTTTTTTAGGCTGTTTTCCCTCATCCTTTTTCTGAGTTGCCCCAGAATCCTTATGAGTAGCCCTGTTGGCAACCCATAAGTCAGCAGCCTTAGCCAGCTTCCGGGAATCCAATTCCTTCGAATCAGCCAAGTGCTGTCTGAGCTCAGGAGAACAGGCATCATAAATAGACTCCAACATAAAAAGATTCCTCATACCCTCATAAGTGTTCACTTTGTAACCATTAATCCATCCCTCTACGTTTTTCAACCCTTCACTCACCCAGGTAGCCCAAGGGGTACCATCATGCTTTTTGAGGGTTCTAAACCTCTTAAGATACTGGGAAGGGGTCTTCCCGAATCTAGCTATTAAAGCTAGTTTCACACTTTCGTAATCCGTCTTATCCGCCTCCCCCAACTCTATTACCACATCAGTCGCAACAGGAGGGAGCCTAGAGAACAACCATGGAAGTAACTCATTCCCGGTGATGTCCTGGAGCCCATGATTGTATTCAAACAGTTTTAACCAATCCAACACATCCAATCTCGGTTCATACATACCCACTAATTCCTTCGGCATCCGGGGTCTTTTGGGACTGCAGCGCCTAGAGGAACCAGAGGAGAGAGAAGCATTTTCCATAGACAACTTTTTCATCTCTAACTCGTGATTAAGTTCTATTTCCCTGAGTCTTAACTCAGCTTGCTTCTGCTCAGCCTGGGCATTCATCCGTCTGAACTCGAGCTCTTGGTTTCGTTCAGATTGAGCCAAGAACCGTTTGTATTCTAATTCGAGCTTCATTTTTTCAAGTTCAAAATAAGCAGGGTTACTTGTGGGACCTGGTATGGGCCCCGTAGGCACAGCTGGTAGGGCAGGTAGAGGAGCAGGGGAGACAGTTTTGTTAGCCTCTCCGTCCTTGTCAGCCTATTCATCGCTATCATCAGAATTACGATTTAGATCAACACCATCACTGTTATCTACATTTGCTGGAGAGATTGGTTCCTCTGAACCAGTACCCAGACTTTGGTTCGCCAGCAATCTCTCTATTAATTCTAACTTCTTGCCTCTTACAGAAAGATTCTCTTGCCTACCGAGAGCTCGCAAACTCTCAGTATTTTCACCTGACAAGGACTCTTGACTGTAAGTTTCCATCGTAGACATGTTTTTTGAAAGTTGCTTTTTAGTGTTAAGTTTTGTGGTTAGTTATCCCAAAGTGTCAAAAAGCACTCTAAACTGTATACTCGATACAAATCCCACCGCTGTACACCAGTGTTAGGCGGAAACCTGTGCAGTTCCCTCTGGGACCACTGCAAAAGATTTAGGACTACAGGTGTTTGGCGGTGAACCCACTTGGTAGCAGTCTGTACCACACAGATTCACTTGGTAGCTGTGGCTGAGCAGTCAGACTTCCCTCAAGAAGAGTTGAGCAGTATGTGGAGTATACAAAATAGGGCAATTCTTCACAGTAAGACAAGCAAACACGCAACGAGGCTCAGTGTAAAGATATTAAGGTATTTATTTATAACGAAACATCTATCAAAAACACTATGGCACTATCACGGCAAACAAATCAATCACAATTACTCTACGAACTAAAGAAACGCTGGCTGAGACTCCAATGGGTTCGTCAGCTAGCAGTAGAAAGTTTCCACTTGCCATTTGGACTTCCTCCTCTGGAGCGAAGGCTAAGGAGACAAGCTGGAACCCTGAAGGTTTACCCTTACATCTGGGATCTCCTTTCACGTGGTCAGTCGAACCACAAACAAAGCATTTACCGAACACTTTTTGGAATGGTGGCTTGTTCTGACCTCCTTCCGGTTTGGCACCAGAAGACACACTATTCTGCTGTGGTTTTCCTTGTGACTTACCCTTCTGGTTTTGTTTGGGGCCCTCTTTGGAATTTGAGTTATTAGAATTCTCTTTTGAGTCTTTTTTAGGCTGTTTTCCCTCATCCTTTTTCTGAGTTGCCCCAGAATCCTTATGAGTAGCCCTGTTGGCAACCCATAAGTCAGCAGCCTTAGCCAGCTTCCGGGAATCCAATTCCTTCGAATCAGCCAAGTGCTGTCTGAGCTCAGGAGAACGGGCATCATAAATAGACTCCAACATAAAAAGATTCCTCATACCCTCATAAGTGTTCACTTTGTAACCATTAATCCATCCCTCTAAGTTTTTCAACCCTTCACTCACCCAGGTAGCCCAAGGGGTACCATCATGCTTTTTGAGGGTTCTAAACCTCTTAAGATACTGGGAAGGGGTCTTCCCGAATCTAGCTATTAAAGCTAGTTTCACACTTTCGTAATCCGTCTTATCCGCCTCCCCCAACTCTATTACCACATCAGTCGCAACAGGAGGGAGCCTAGAGAACAACCAGGGAAGTAACTCATTCCCGGTGATGTCCTGGAGCCCATGATTGTATTCAAACAGTTTTAACCAATCCAACACATCCAATCTCGGTTCATACATACCCACTAATTCCTTCGGCATCCGGGGTCTTTTGGGACTGGAGCGCCTAGAGGAACCAGAGGAGAGAGAAGCATTTTCCATAGACAACCTTTTCATCTCTAACTCGTGATTAAGTTCTATTTCCCTGAGTCTTAACTCAGCTTGCTTCTGCTCAGCCTGGGCATTCATCCGTCTGAACTCGAGCTCTTGGTTTCGTTCAGATTGAGCCAAGAACCGTTTGTATTCTAATTCGAGCTTCATTTTTTCAAGTTCAAAATAAGCAGGGTTACTTGTGGGACCTGGTATGGGCCCCGTAGGCACAGCTGGTAGGGCAGGTAGAGGAGCAGGGGAGACAGTTTTGTTAGCCTCTCCGTCCTTGTCAGCCTATTCATCGCTATCATCAGAATTACGATTTAGATCAACACCATCACTGTTATCTACATTTGCTGGAGAGATTGGTTCCTCTGAACCAGTACCCAGACTTTGGTTCGCCAGCAATCTCTCTATTAATTCTAACTTCTTGCCTCTTACAGAAAGATTCTCTTGCCTACAGAGAGCTCGCAAACTCTCAGTATTTTCACCTGACAAGGACTCTTGACTGTAAGTTTCCATCGTAGACATGTTTTTTGAAAGTTGCTTTTTAGTGTTAAGTTTTGTGGTTAGTTATCCCAAAGTGTCAAAAAGCACTCTAAACTGTATACTCGATACAAATCCCACCGCTGTACACCAGTGTTAGGCGGAAACCTGTGCAGTTCCCTCTGGGACCACTGCAACAGATTTAGGACTACAGGTGTTTGGCGGTGAACCCACTTGGTAGCAGTCTGTACCACACAGATTCACTTGGTAGCTGTGGCTGAGCAGTCAGACTTCCCTCAAGAAGAGTTGAGCAGTATGTGGAGTATACAAAATAGGGCAATTCTTCACAGTAAGACAAGCAAACACGCAACGAGGCTCAGTGTAAAGATATTAAGGTATTTATTTATAACGAAACATCTATCAAAAACACTATGGCACTATCACGGCAAACAAATCAATCACAATTACTCTACGAAGAAGAAACGATCAATCCCCCTAGCAATATTTCGACAAGTCTAGTTTCTACCGGCACCACTTATTTACAGACAGAGGTGTTTACCTGAACCTAGATGGCACTCTAATATTAGTTAGGATGGGAGAGAAAAAAAAATAGGCAGGTTACGAAATCAACACAGTTCAATACTTCACGGGTAAAATGCAAGGCAGAAGGCAAGAACCACAATAGATCATAAAGTTCAGAGGCCAGGCCCACTCGGAGAGAGGCAAGGCGATATCTCCCAAGAAGTCTCTAGTGGAAATCCATTCGAGTCTTTGTAGCAAATTGTTATCGGCAGATTGAACCAGTTCAGAACATTAAGTGAGAAAGCTTGGAGGGGACCCAACGGAAAGGAGAGGATTAAGACACCTCACTTGAACCGATCGAAAGGGAAGCCAGGCGGACACGGTACCTTGTTGAGGAGGGCAGCTCCGGCGGGGGCAGTTGTTCCTGGTGGTGGATGCACGTCGGGTCTTTGCCAAGAGTAGAGATGTTCTCATCGTCGAAGAAAAGTGAAGTCCGGTGCACCACCAGGGAAGAGACCAGCCGCGGAGTGCTCCGTCACAAGGCACCACCTTTTGATCGCGGTACAGGGGTAGTGGCTATCCGGTTGCCGGGGTGCTCTGCACTGACAATTCGACCACCGCGTCCTGAGGCGAAGAAAAAGCAAAAGGGGACTGGTTGTTCCCACCAGTCAGGGGAAGAGACTCTCCGGCAGGGAGATCTCCTCTGTCGTCGGGAAGTGGTGAGTCGGCTCAGCAGGGCTCCACCGGAGGTGTCGTCCTTGCAGGTCGGCTCAGCGTTACCCTCGTCGGATTCTTAGGTCCTGTGGCGACTTCTGAAGATCCAGTCCCAAAAGCCCTGCTTTTATGCAGAAAACCCTCATTCATTCAGCCTAGCTGTCAATCAACACATGCTAAGTGGTGAGCGGGGAGGCTCACCACTTGGGCCAATCACTCCAGAGTGCGACCGGAGATGGCAAGGCAACTCGGTCCAGGCTGCCTAAACCCCCTCCCACACCCCTGTGGTAACCCAGACAGAATGGCACCACTTTGGAGGGTCTCTGTACAGAGGCCCGCCAAAAGTGGAACAAAGGGCTCAACCTTTGGTTTAGGAGTCACAGAGACGAACACAGACGCCATTTTTCAAACCGAGTTCTGGCAGAAAATACCATCCGATAAACTTATTTAAGATAAGTAGACCGGTGGTACGTTAGAGATTAACGAGAAAAAGTATCAATCTCCAACAACGGGACGAATCCCATAGGGTTATGTTCGGGGTCGAACATAACAAGTAGTTTCCACTGCCACCAGCCAAAACTCGACGAGGGGGGACGGGACAGTGCCCCCTCGAGTAACAGGCCCAGGAGTAATCGAATTACCCCTACTAGTACGTCCACAATAAGATGGTTTGTACTAGTTCTGTTAGTAAATTTAGGTCTAGTAAAGCCAATGGTGACTTTACATGCCCGGGGAGGCAGTAGTCAGTCCCCGGGTATGGAGTCTATGGTGGAGGTCCGCTAGGACGCCCCAGTGTTACGGCACGTAGGGTGCAGTGTAACACACATAGAAAAACATATGAGACCCTATGGAGTAAAAGACCCCATAGCCCCTAGAACTCATTGACATTCAAAGGAATTACACACATTCATGTCCAAGAGTGGGAGGAAAAGAGTCTCACTCTTGGCAGTATGGAAAAAACAAACTCCCGAAATCCAGCAAAGCTGCTGGGGGACTCACTAGGTTAGGAAATTCAGCCTAAACAGAGAATTCTCCCTAACAAGAGGCAGCCTCCACCAGGCCCCCACACATGTCCCCCTGCACCCCCACCCCCCAGCAGTGCAGGGGCAGCCTCCACCAGGCCCCCACTCATGTCTACCACCACCCCCACCCCCTAGCCACCAGGGGCACCCTCCACCAGGCCCCCACTCATGTCTACCACCACCCCCACCCCCCAGCATCCAGGGGCACCCTCCACCAGGCCCCCACTCATGTCTCCTACCACCCCCACCCCCCAGCAGTGTAGGGGCAGCCTCCACCAGGCCCCCACTCATGTCTCCCACCACCCCCACCCCCAGCCACCAGGGGCAGCCTCCACCAGGCCCGCACTCATGTCTACCACCACCCCCACCCCCCAGCAGTGCAGGGGCAGCCTCCACCAGGCCCCCACTCATGTCCAACTCATGTCTCCCTGCACCCCCACCCCCCAGCCACCAGGGGCACACTCCACCAGGCCCCCACCCATGTCTACCACCACCCCCACCCCCCAGCCACCAGGGGCACCCTCCACCAGGCCCCCCTCATGTCCCCCTGCACCCCCACCCCCCAACAGTGCAGGGGCAGCCTCCACCAGGCCCCCACACATGTCCCCCTGCGCCACCACCCCCCAGCAGTGCAGGGGCACCCTCCACCAGGCCCCCACACATGTCCCCCTGCACCCCCACCCCCCAGCAGTGCAGGGGGAGCCTCCACCAGGCCCCCACTCATGTCTACCACCACCCCACCCCCCAGCCACCATGGGCACCCTCCACCAGGCCCCCACTAATGTCTCCCACCACCCCCACCCCCCAGCAGTGCAGGGGCAGCCTCCACCAGGCCCCCACTCATGTCTCCCACCACCCCCACCCCCCAGCAGTGCAGGGGCAGCCTCCACCAGGCCCCCACACATGTCCCCCTTCACCCCCACCCCCCAGCAGTGCAGGGGCAGCCTCCACCAGGCCCCCACTCATGTCTCCCACCCCCCAGCCACCAGGGGCATCCTCCATCAGGCCCCCACTCATGTCTACCACCACCCCCACCCCCCAGCCACCAGGGGCAGCCTCCACCAGGCCCCCACTCATGTCCGCCAGCCAACATGTCACCACAATCTAGATCCCTGGCCCTTATGGTCAGCCTCCAAATGCCAAACACCCACCCGAGTATTGCATTCACCCACTTAGAAATGGCAAAAACATGATAGAACCCCAATTGCAAGTTTGGAAATGAACACATGTCCCTCACATACACCCAATGGGTGTCAGTGAATGTCAAAACCCATATCATGATATGCATGAAACCAATGAGATGATACTACACATTGAACTTTGAAGAAAAAATATGTATTAAAAGCAACATAAATTGAATCAAAAATAAACAAACAATAATGGAAATTAAAAAAACAAAAAATCAGCAGGTGCGTGAAATAATGCAAAACCACAAATCATAATGCAAAGGAAAGGTGTCCAAAGTCACAGTCCACAAAAGTAAATCCAATGGAAAATTAAAATCGAAAACCATTGCTCAATGGGGAAATCATAAAAAAAAATGAAAATCCAAAAGTCAACTATATACAGATAAACAATCCAGGGTCCATGATCCCAACCGAAGAAATGAAACCTATCTAATAACACTACCTAAAAAAATAAACTATATATTCAAAAATGTGGCCCATTGTCCAAAAGGTAAAAAAAAAATGCTAAACCAAAGGAAACCTAACACTAACTACAGAACTATTTACAAGGGCAGCGGGCTAGTCCGACGGCTCACTTCGGGATGTTCCGGGCCAGGGCATCATCGAACTCCTGCTCAATGTCCCGGAGGCGCTCCTCCTTCATGGCCCCGAGGGTCCGCAGGGCCGTCCACATGTTCACCCCAAACTCCCTGCGGACTGCCTCGAGGCCCTCGGCCCGCCTCAGGGCCCTCCGCATGGAGTTCTCCGCCCTGACCATCATGAGCCGTGCCTCTTCTGCCTGCTGCCGCTCCGCATCTATGGCGTGGCCCAACCGCTGCCACACGGAAGACACTTCCCGTCCTGGGTCCTCCTGCCCTCCGGCCGATGCCTGCCCCTCCGATGTCGAAGGCCCCAAGCCATCATGGCTCCCACCACGTTGCTGCTGCTGCTGCGCCTCTGCCCGTGCACTGCCTCCTGCTGCCTGCACATCCTCTGCTGGCTGGGGTGCAGTCGTTGATGTGGCCACCCCTGCTGGACGTCTGACTCCCGACTGTGGCAGGGATGCCTCCTCCACCAGCCTGGCCGCCCCGTCAGAGGCAGCTCCACAGGGCACCCAGGTGACTGATGGGTGGGAAGATGGCACGGAGGAAGACTGGCGCATAGGGGGTTAAGTTGAGGAGGGGGTCGTAGCAAGCCCCATCAAACGGAGGAATCCGGCCTGGGTGACCTGTGCCAGTAGGCCGACGCGGTCAACGAGCCATTCGAGATGACGTGCAGTCTCCTCATGAAAAGACTGCAGGTCACCTCGCATGGCCCGTTGACGCAACGCCACACCAGTCAGGACAGGCTCAACCCGGACCCGGATAGTCACGTCCGCAGGCAGAGGAAGGCCAGTTGTCGTGAACTCATCCCCTGCCTGAAAACGGGTCTGGACGTAGGCATCCCTGCTGGTGCAAGATGATGCAGTGACAGGATCAGGGACAGGATTGCACACAGGCACCTCCGCGGCGACCTGTGCTGCCTCCTGTCCCTGGTCCTGCACTGCACCACTAGCACCAGTGGAATCCCCACCTCCAGACCCCGTCTCTGTTGCTTGCACGGCCTCCTCCTCCACCAAACCCCCCACCAACCTGGATGACTCCGTGCCATCTTCCCCCGTTGGGCCCTGTGGGGTCCCAGCTGCCCCTTCTGCTGCCGAGGAGTCCAACTCGGACCTCTGCCTCTTGGACCTCCCCCCGGCAGCTGCGGCCTGGGATGTGGCACCGGACTCCTCACTCCCCGACGAGATCACAACCTGGGAGGGGAGCCGGGCCTTGCGTCTCCGGCTGGCGGTGCGATCCCTGCCGCTGTGCTCCACAGCACCTTCTCCGCCCTCTTCATCAGTTGACGCTGCAGACAGTGAGGAATAAAACACAGGCATCAGGGCACTGTACAATGGACACATACACACATGACAGTTGCACATGAGTGGCATTGGCAAACCTCAGACATGGCATCACAATCGGCAATACACATGTCATTTCAACTTGCACACATGAGCCATACCACAGCCACATCGCAACTGCCAGCACCATCCATACACATACAACAGCATGAGCAGGCAAAGGTGAGCCAGACATCACATGCAACACAGGGAGTGCACTACACATGCACGCACACCACCACACTTGCATGCATGTGTACACCTCAACCAACTGTCGCAGTGTTCCGATGGGCATCCATGTCACATCTGCCAATCAGGCTTCCACATCCCGCTGTCACATGCATCCATGTTGCATCACTGTTGCACCCTTGTCAAATACACACACATGCACATGTACACAGTGCTGATACATGCAGCTGAAAACAACATACATGCGTGACATCACAAACATGCCCACTTACATACACATTCATCCAAACATGTGTGCCCACACAACTGCATTTGGCATGCAAGCCTACACACACAAGCACCATCCATGTCTCACACATGACAGCCCTCGCATGTGTTAGCCTCACAGTCCTGTACACCCCCACCCATACTCGGCCCCATACAAACAGATGTGCAACCCGCACTCTACTGGCACATCACCACACGCACAGTTTACAATCATGATGCATGTACACTTACCGCTCAACTCCAGACGGGTCTGCCTTTCAAGGACCTGGACATGGAGCGCTGGGGATATGCGTTCCAGGACCCTCATCTGATCTTCCGACAAGTGGCCCCGGCGCCCCTTAGCATCCACTGCCTTCAAGAGGCGCCGGGCCTTGTTCAGGGTCTTGGACCTGAAGTCCTCCCAGCGCTTCTTGACATGTTGGAAGTCGCGGACTGCCACCCCCTCCGCGTTGATGGCAGTCACGATGTCCGTCCAGATCCGAGTCCGTCCTTCCTTGTCGGCGCGCACACTTCCGTAGAGGGCATCATACTGCCCCAGGACTTGCTCCACCAGGACACCAACTTCCCTGGCACTGAAGCTGGTGCCCCTTTGCCTCTCTGGCCGGGGGTTGTCAGTGGTGCCAGATGTTGCAGTGCCCGACATGACAACCCCAGAGGCAGGAGTGGGTGGGCAACTGGGTCCTGGGGCTGGGCTGTGGAGCGATGGAATCCCAGTCGGGAGTCTTCGGTTCCAACAGGGGTGGTCACAGCAACAGCACCCCTGGCTGATGTGCAGGCAGCAAATGGCAGGGCACGTGGGCAGCAGGCAGTCAGGCAGCAGCAGATGGCAGGTGCGAGCGTGCTTGGGGCTCTGGGGGGCAGTAATTCGGCCTTGTGGGCAGGAGCGTGGTCTTCCGTGTGCTTACGCATGGCCAGCTTGATACGGAGTGATTTTGCACGTGAAAATCCTGCACGTCTGCGTGTAAATCGAGGAAAGGCCCTTAGCGCGTATGCACGTCAGCACGCATATGCGATTTCATTGGACCAAAGGCCCTTAGCGCGTAAGCGCGTCTGTGACGTGACGCGCGCGGGTGTTTCCCTCATTACACGTGATGACAGAGCACACGTGGATTTCCACCAATCGTGTGTGAAACTTCCTGCGCACCCCAGAAATACACGTACCCAGGTCAATTGCGTGTACGCTCACTTCCCTCCGATTACACGCGATGACACTCGGACGTGCAGTTTTACCACGTGTGCTCTGTCATCACGTGTAATGAGGGAAACACCCGAGCGCGTCACGTCACAGACGCGCTTAAGCGCTAAGGGCCTTTGGTCCAATGAAATCGCATATGCGTGCTGACGTGCATACGCGCTAAGGGCCTTTCCTCGATTTACACGCAGACGTGCAGGATTTTCACGTGCAAAATCACTCCGTATCAAGCTGGCCACGCGTAAGCACACGGAAGACCACGCTCCTGCCCACAAGGCCGAATTACTGCCCCCCAGATCCCCGAGCACGCTCCCACCTGCCATCTGCTGCTGCCTGACTGCCTGCTGCCCACGTGCCCTGCCATTTGCTGCCTGCACATCAGCCAGGGGTGCTGTTGCTTTGACCACCCCTGCTGGAACCGAAGACTCCCGACTGGGATTCCATCGCTCCACAACCCAGCCCCAGGACCCAGTTGGCCACCCACTCCTGCCTCTGGGATTGTCATGTCGGGCACTGCAACATCTGGCACCACTGACAACCCCCGGCCAGAGAGGCAGAGGGGCACCAGCTTCAGTGCCAGGGAAGTTGGTGTCCTGGTGGAGCAAGTCCTGGGGCAGTATGATGCCCTCTACGGAGGTGTGCGCGCCGACAAGGAAGGACGGACTCGGATCTGGACGGACATCGTGACTGCCATCAACGCGGAGGGGGTGGCAGTCCGCGACTTCCAACATGTCAAGAAGCGCTGGGAGGACTTCAGGTCCAGGACCCTGAACAAGGCCCGGCACCTCTTGAAGGCAGCGGATGCTAAGGGGCGCCGGGGCCACTTGTCGGAAGATCAGATGAGGGTCCTGGAACGCATATCCCCAGCGCTCCACGTCTAGGTCCTTGAGAGGCAGACCCGTCTGGAGTCGAGCGGTAAGTGTACATGCACCATGATTGTAAGCTGTGCGTGTGGTGATGTGCCAGTAGTGTGCCGGTTGCACATGTTTGTATGGGGCCGAGTATGGGTGGGGGTGTACAGGACCGTGAGGCTAACACATGCAAGGGCTGTCATGTGTGAGACATGGATGGTGCTTGTGTGTGTAGGCTTGCATGCCAAATGCAGTTGTGTGGGCACACATGTTTGGATGAATGTGTATGTAAGTGGGCATGTTTGTGATGTCACGCATGTATGTTGTTTTCAGCTGCATGTATCAGCACTGTGTACATGTGCATGTGTGTGTATTTGACAAGGGTGCAACAGTGATGCAACATGGATGCATGTGACAGCGGGATGTGGAAGCCTGATTGGCAGATGTGACATGGATGCCCATCGGAACACTGCGACAGTTGGTTGAGGTGTACACATGCATGCAAGTGTGGTGGTGTGCGTGCATGTGTAGTGCACTCCCTGTGTTGCATGTGATGTCTGGCTCACCTTTGCCTGCTCATGCTGTTGTATGTGTATGGCTGGTGCTGGCAGTTGCGATGTGGCTGTGGTATGGCTCATGTGTGCAAGTTGAAATGACATGTGTGTTGCCAATTGTGATGCCATGTCTGAGGTTTGCCAATGCCACTCATGTGCAACTGTCATGTGTGTATGTGTCCATGTACAGTGCCCTGATGCCTGTGTTTTATTCCTCCCTGTCTGCAGCATCAACTGATGGAAGAGGGCGGAGAAGGTGCTGTGGAGCACAGCGGCGGGGATCGCACCGCCAGCCGGAGACGCAAGGCCCGGCTCCCCTCCCAGGTTGTGATCTCGTCGGGGAGTGAGGTGCCACGTCCCAGGCCGCAGCTGCCGGGGGGAGGTCCAAGAGGCGGAGGTCGGAGTTGGACTCCTCGCAGCAGAAGGGGCAGCTGGGACCCCACAGGGCCCAACGGGGGAAGATGGCACGGAGTCATCCAGGTTGGTGGGGGGTTTGGTGGAGGAGGAGGCCGTGCAAGCAACAGAGACGGGGTCTGGAGGTGGGGATTCCACTGGTGCTGGTGGTGCAGTGCAGGACCAGGGACAGGAGGCAGCACAGGTCGCCGCGGAGGTGCCTGTGTGCAATCCTGTCCCTGATCCTGTCACTGCATCATCTTGCACCAGCAGGGATGCCTACGTCCAGACCCGTTTTCAGGCAGGGGATGAGCTCACGACAACTGGCCTTCCTCTGCCTGCGGACGTGGCTATCCGGGTCCGGGTTGAGCCTGTCCTGACTGGTGTGGTGTTGCGTCAACGGGCCATGCGAGGTGACCTGCAGTCTTTTCATGAGGAGACTGCACGTCATCTCGAATGGCTCGTTGACCGCATCGGCCTACTGGGACAGGTCACCCAGGCCGGATTCCTCCATTTGTTGGGCTTGCTACGACCCTCTCCTCAACTGAACCCCCTATGCGCCAGTCGTCCTCCGTGCCATCCTCCCACCCATCAGTCACCTGGGTGCCCTGTGGAGCTGCCTCTGACGGTGCGGCCAGGCTGGTGGAGGAGGCATCCCTGCCACAGTCGGGAGTCGGACGTCCAGCAGGGGTGGCCACATCAACGACTGCACCCCAGCCAGCGGAGGATATGCAGGCAGCAGGAGGCAGTGCACGGGCAGAGGCGCAGCAGCAGCAGCAACGTGGTGGGAGCCATGATGGCTCGGGGCCTTTGACATCGGAGGGGCAGGCATCGGCCGGAGGGAAGGAGGACCCAGGACGGGAAGTGTCTGCCGTGTGGCAGCGGTTGGGCCACGCCATAGATGCGGACCGGCAGCAGGCGGAAGAGGCACGGCTCACGATGGTCAGGGCGGAGAACTCCATGCGGAGGGCCCTGAGCCGGGCCGAGTGCCTCGAGGCAATCCGCAGGGAGTTTGGGGGGAACATGTGGACGGCACTGCAGACCCTCAGGGCCATGGAGGAGGAGCGCCTCCGGGACATTGAGCAGGAGTTCGATGATGCCCTGGCCCGGAACATCCCGAAGTGAGCCGTCGGACTAGCCCGCTGCCCTTGTAAATAGTTCTGTAGTTAGTGTTAGGTTTCCTTTGGTTTAGCATTTTTTTTGGACCTTTTGGACAATGGGCCACATTTTTGTATATAGTTTATTTTTTTAGGTAGTGTTATTAGATAGGTTTCATTTCTTCGGTTGGGATCATGGACCCTGGATTGTTTATCTGTATATAGTTGACTTTTGGATTTTCATTTTTTTTAATGATTTCCTCATGGAGCAATGGTTTTCGATTTTAATTTTCCATTGGATTTACTTTTGTGGACTGTGACTTTTGACACCTTTCGTTTGCATTATGATTTGTGGTTTTGCATTATTTCACGTACCTGCTTTTTTTTTTAAATAAATTTCCATTATTGTTTGTTTATTTTTGATTCAATTTATGTTGCTTTTAATACATATTTTTTCTTCAAAGTTCAATGTGTAGTATCATCTCATTGGTTTCATGCATATCATGATATGGGTTTTGACATTCACTGACACCCATTGGGTGTATGTGAGGGACATGTGTTCATTTCCAAACTTGCAATTGGGGTTCTATCATGTTTTTGCCATTTCTAAGTGGGTGGATGCAATGCTCAGGTGGGTGTTTGCCATTTGGAGGCTGACCATAAGGGCCAGGGATCTAGATTGTGGTGACATGTTGGCTGGGGGACATGAGTGGGGGCCTGGTGGAGGGTGCCCCTGCACTGCTGGGGGGTGGGGGTGATGGGAGACATGAGTGGGTGCCTGGTGGAGGCTGCCCCTGTACTGCTGGGGGGTGAGGGTGATAGGGGACATGAGTGGGGGCCTGGTGGAGGCTGCCCCTGCACTGCTGGGGGGTGGGGGTGATGGTAGACATGAGTGGGGGCTGGTGGAGGCTGCCCCTGGTGGCTGGGGGTGGTGGTAGACATGAGTGGGGGCCTGGTGGATGGTGCACCTGGTGGCTGGGGGGTGGGGGTGCAGGGAGACATGAGTTGGACATGAGTGGGGGCCTGGTGGAGGCTGCCCCTGCACTGCTGGGGGTGGGGGTGATGGGAGACATGAGTGGGGGCCTGGTGGAGGCTGCCCCTGGTGGCTGGGGGGTGGTGGGAGACATGAGTGGGGGCCTGGTGGAGGCTGCCCCTGGTGGCTGGGGGGTGGGGGTAATGGGAGACATGAGTGGGGGCCTGGTGGAGGGTGCCCCTGGTGGCTGGGGGTGCAGGGAGACATGAGTTGGACATGAGTGGGGGCCTGGTGGAGGCTGCCCCTGCACTGCTGGGGGGTGGGGGTGATAGGGGACATGAGTGGGGGCCTGGTGGAGGGTGCCCCTGGTGGCTGGTGGGTGGGGGTGGTGGTAGACATGAGTGGGGGCCTGGTGGAGGGTGCCCCTGGTGGCTGGGGGTGGGGGTGGTGGTAGACATGAGTGGGGGCATGGTGGAGGGTGCCCCTGGTGGCTGGGGGTGCAGGGAGACATGTGTTGGACATGAGTGGGGGCCTGGTGGATGCTGCCCCTGCACTGCTGGGGGGTGGGGGTGATGGGAGACATGGTTGGGGGCCTGGTGGAGGCTGCCCCTGCACTGCTGGGGGGTGGGGGTGATGGGAGACATGAGTGGGGGCCTGGTGGAGGCTGTCCCTGCACTGCTGGGGGGTGGGGTGATAGGGGACATGAGTGGGGGCCTGGTGGAGGCTGCCCCTGCACTGCTGGGGGGTGGGGGTGATGGGAGACATGAGTGGGGGCCTGGTGGAGGCTGCCCCTGGTGGCTGGGGGGTGGGGTGGTGGGAGACATGAGTGGGGGCCTGGTGGAGGCTGCCCCTGCACTGGTGGGGGTGATGGGAGACATGAGTGGGGGCCTGGTGGAGGGTGCCCCTGCACTGCCGGGGGGTGGGGGTGGTGGGAGACATGAGTGGGGGCCTGGTGGAGGGTGCCCCTGGTGGCTGGGGGGTGGGGGTGGTGGTAGACATGAGTGGGGGCCTGGTGGAGGGTGCCCCTGGTGGCTGGGGGGTGGGGTGGTGGTAGACATGAGTGGGGGCCTGGTGGAGGGTGCCCCTGGTGGCTGGGGGTGCAGGGAGACATGAGTTGGACATGAGTGGGGGCCTGGTGGAGGCTGCCCCTGCACTGCTAGGGGGTGGGGGTGATGGGAGACATGAGTGGGGGCCTGGTGGAGGGTGCCCCTGCACTGCTGGGGGGTTGGGGTGGTGGGAGACATGGGTGGGGGCCTGGTGGAGGCTGCCCCTGGTGGCTGGGGGGTGGGGGTGGTGGTAAACATGAGTGGGGGCCTGGTGGAGGGTGCCCCTGGTGGCTGGGGGGTGGGGGTGCAGGGAGACATGAGTTGGACATGAGTGGGGGCCTGGTGGAGGCTGCCCCTGCACTGCTGGGGGTGGGGGTGATGGGAGACATGAGTGGGGGCCTGGTGGAGGCTGCCCCTGCACTGCTGGGGGGTGGGGGTGATGGGAGACATGAGTGGGGGCCTGGTGGAGGCTGCCCCTGCACTGCTGGGGGGTGGGGGTGATAGGGGACATGAGTGGGGGCCTGGTGGAGGCTGCCCCTCCACTGCTGGGGGGTGGGGGTGATGGGAGACATGAGTGGGGGCCTGGTGGAGGCTGCCCCTGGTGGCTGGGGGGTGGTGGGAGACATGAGTGGGAGCCTGGTGGAGGCTGCCCCTGCACTGCTGGGGTCTGGGGGTGATGGGAGACATGAGTGGGGGCCTGGTGGAGGGTGCCCCTGCACTGCTGGGGGGTGGGGGTGGTGGGAGACATGAGTGGGGGCCTGGTGGAGGGTGCCCCTGGGGGGTGGGGGTGGTGGTAGACATGAGTGGGGGCCTGGTGGAGGGTGCCCCTGGTGGCTGGGGGGTGGGGGTGGTGGTAGACATGAGTGGGGGCCTGGTGGAGGGTGCCCCTGGTGGCTGGGGGGTGGGGGTGCAGGGAGACATGAGTTGGACATGAGTGGGGGCCTGGTGGAGGCTACCCCTGCACTGCTGGGGGGTGGGGGTGATGGGAGACATGAGTGGGGGCCTGGTGGAGGCGGCCCCTGGTGGCTGGAGGGGTGGGGGTGGGGGGATTGACATGAGTGGGGGCCTGGTGGAGGCTGCCGCTGGGGGGTGGGGGTGATGGGAGACATGAGTGGGGGCCTGGTGGAGGGTGCCCCTGGTGGCCAGGGGGTGGGGGTGTTGGTAGACATGAGTGGGGGCCTGGTGGAGGGTGCCCCTAGTGGCTGGGGGGTGGGGGTGGTGGTAGACATGAGTGGGGGCCTGGTGGAGGGTGCCCCTGGTGGCTGGGGGTGCAGGGAGACATGAGTTGGACATGAGTGGGCGTCTGGTGGAGGCTGCCCCTCCACTGCTGGGGGGTGGGGGTGTTAGGGGACATGAATGGGGGCCTGGTGGAGGCTGCCCCTGCACTGCTGGGGGGTGGGGGTGATGGGAGACATGAGTGGGGGCCTGGTGGAGGCTGCCCCTGCACTGCTGGGGGGTGGGGTTGATAGGGGACATGAGTGGGGGCCTGGTGGAGGCTGCCCCTGCACTGCTGGGGGGTGGGGGTGATGGTAGACATGAGTGGGGGCCTGGTTGAGGCTGCCCCTGCACTGCTAGGGGGTGGGGGTGATGGTAGACATGAGTGGGGGCCTGGTGGAGGGTGCCCCTGGTGGCTGGGGGGTGGGGGTGCAGGGAGACATGAGTTGGACATGAGTGGGGGCCTGGTGGAGCCTGCCCCTGCACTGCTGGGGGGTGGGGGTGATGGGAAACATGAGTGGGGGCCTGGTGGAGGCTGCCCCTGCACTGCTGGGGGGTGGGAGTGATGGTAGACATGAGTGGGGGCCTGGTGGAGGCTGCCCCTGGTGGCTGGGGGTGCAGGGGGACATGCGTTGGTGGGCAGTAGTGCAAGGTGACATGTGGGTTGGCTGGGGGGCATGGCCATGGTGGATGGGGTGCCTGCGGGACATGTGCAGGGTAGGCCCCTGTGGTGTGGGCCACCTGCAGGGGCCGTGGAGGGTGTAGAGGGAACACCTGGGAGGACCCACACGTGCAATTCACGTGTGGTGCTCCCCGCGCACCCCTGTAATACACGTACCCTGATGGAATCGCGTGTGATACTTCCTGCGCACCCCTGAAATACACGTACCCTGCTGCTTTTGCGTGTGATACTTCCCGCGCACCCCTGGAATACACGTACCCTGATGGAATCGCGTGTGATACTTCCCGCGCACCCCTGAAATACACATACCCTGCTGCTTTTGCGTGTGATACTTCCCGTGCACCCCTGAAATACACATACCCTGCTGCTTTTGCGTGTGATACTTCCCGTGCACCCCTGGAATAC
The DNA here is from genome assembly GCF_040938575.1 of Ambystoma mexicanum. Classification (NCBI taxonomy): domain Eukaryota; kingdom Metazoa; phylum Chordata; class Amphibia; order Caudata; family Ambystomatidae; genus Ambystoma; species Ambystoma mexicanum. The sequence continues at coordinate 1,339,109,786 of NC_090921.1, read as the reverse complement.
ACGTACCCTGCTGTTTTTGCGTGTGATACTTCCCGCACACCCCTGGAATACATGTACCCTGATGGAATCGCGTGTGATACTTCCCGCGCACCCCTGAAATACACGTACCCTGCTGCTTTTGCGTGTGATACTTCCCGCGCACCCCTGAAATACACGTAACCTGCTGCTTTTGCGTGTGATACTTCCCGCGCACCCCTGGAATTCACGTGCCCTGCTGTTTTTGCGTGTGATACTTCCCGCACACCCCTGGAATACACGTACCCTGATGGAATCGCGTGTGATACTTCCCGCGCACCCCTGAAATACACGTACCCTGCTGCTTTTGCGTGTGATACTTCCCGCGCACCCCTGAAATACACGTAACCTGCTGCTTTTGCGTGTGATAATTCCCGCGCACCCCTGGAATTCATGTACCCTGCTGTTTTTGCGTGTGATACTTCCCGCGCACCCCTGGAATACACGTGCCCTGATGGAATCGCGTGTGTTACTTCCCACGCACCCCTGATGTACACGTACCCAGGACAATCGGGTGTGGAACTTCCCGCGAACCACTGAAATACACGTTCCCCGCTTGGCGTTTGCTGTTTGCCAGCCCTGTGAACTGGTCCAGGGTTAGCGCAGCCCTTTGCGATGATTTGGGGATTTTGAAGGCTTTTCCTTGCGCGGGGGCGTTCTTGGGGGCGTAACTGGCGCTGCTGCAGGGTCGCCACGGCTGGTTTCGGAGGCTAAAATCCATGAATACGCTGTGCGATGAAAAGGATTTTTTCGCACGCGGCTGGCGCAGTGTATCGCACGGGGACACTGTGCGCCAGCCGCGTGCGCCATTTTTGTGCGAATTTCTATGATTTACCCTGAAAGTGTTTCAAATCAAAGCAGAAGGCAAGAGGCATGCGTGCTTCGTAGGCACCAACAATGGAGGCATATCGTATGAGCCTGAGCCTTCAGGTGGTGGAGGTGAGTAAAGTGCTCACTGGTCCCAGCGAGATCCCAGGCCGCCCAGTGGGATTAGAGGTTGCAGCTCTGTGTCGGAGCAAGGGAGCCACCGGTGGTGGGCGCATGTGCTCCCGTGGGAACAGACTGAAAGTGAAGAAGAAAGTGTTCCATGTCAGCACAGGCCACAATGCAGAGCTACTGCTCCAGCACCAACAGTGGTCTCACTGCTTCTAAAGTCGGGCTTCCACCCTCATGCTCATCAGAACTCCAAGCCAGGGTATTTGAGCATCCTGCGCTCTGCGCACTATACACCTCACTAACAGCGTCATGCCCGAGATGCTGCACGCGACGGAACGGACAAGAGAAATACCCTCAAGCACGGGATAAGAGGCGCTCTGCGCTGCTAGGTGATCCGAGAGACTGAGTCCCAACACGCATCCGGATCACCAGTCCAATCACGCACTGCCGGCTGGACAAGAACCCGTGCACTGTACCAGCAGCCGAAAGGCAAGGCCAACAAGAATGGAAGCAATCATCTCTCGGCACAGTGCATCAGGAAAACAGGACACCCTGCCACGGAAGTCACCCTGCCAAGGAAGTCACCCTGCAAGGAAGTCAACCTGCCTGCCTTACAAGTGGCCTCAACACCATGCCACTAATGTCCCTGACTGCACCGTCTGATGACCAGGGAGCTAGTGGCCCTGACTGCCTGCCACTAATGACACCCTGACTGCCTGCCACTAATGTCACCCATGCCGTCGAAGGACCGGGCCAACGTGGGCTTGGGGGAGATACCTACCGGCCCCCTGAGTTCTACCAACAGCTGGTGTCTGACCAACAAACTCTGGCAGCCCCGCCACCCACCACGAGGAAGCGGTATAGTGGGCAAATAAAGGGTTGCAGCTCCTCAGGAGTGCTTGTGCACCCTTGTGTGCCCCTGGAGAGAGTGGCACTCCTGACCGGAAGAACATCGTCGAAAAGGGGGTGGGTGAGGTCCTGTCACCTCTTGCCCGATCAGACTGGATGCCCAGTGATCTGCGCCTCGCTGCCTTGCCCACAACATCAAGGGACTATGCTGATGTGGCCCCTGGTACCTGCCAGGTGCGGCTTTGCCGGTTTTGAACAGTATCATCAATGGACCTGGACCCGGGGAATGACTCCTGAATGGATGCTGATGGAAAGTGAACTGGTTTCAGGCAGTCCTGCCATTGCTTAAAGATGACTCAGTAAACATGCGTTGTGATGCTGTGAACCTGCATAATAACTATATGCTTAAAGTGGTCTCAGTAAAGGACCGCAATGTGAATCTGTCCTCCCGCAGTTGGTCGGGGTGCTCTATATGGTACCAGTGGCTACCCATGAACGTCATACAATGATGGCAATTCCGTACCCCAGGTTGATAAAGGGTTTTGTAACTTAGGGTCTAACTGCCAACCATCTACCGGTGGTTCGTCCACCGTGACTGTCACCTGAGGGTGATGGGTTGATATGTGTTACATGTGTATAAGTGTGTGAGACCATGTATGTAGCAGTAGCACATCCTATTGGTTGTTGATCCCACAACCCCAAAGTAACACAAGTAATGTTGTTCTGCAACGGGGGTAGGAAATCAGTTATGTTGTAGTATCATTTGTTTTGCTCCTTATGAAAAAGGAGGGATGTTGTGTAGTAACCCTCCTGTGTGTGTTGCCCCTTTAAGGGGATGTGTCCCTCCCATGTGTATTGCCCTTTGGTCCATGCTAATAAAAGCGAGCCCTGCAGGCACGTGGAACAGAACCGCTGCAGACTCCGAAATGGAATTATTTGAGTGTGTCTCTCATTAAGGCCTGCAGGCCCACCCTGCGTAATCAGGGCCTGCATGCCAGGTTACCATGGGGCCCCCCGGCCAGCAAGCCAGCCAGGGTCTGCATGCGTGGGTAATGCTTGCCCTGCCCCTCCAAGACTGGGTGCCCCCCCAGCACTCCCTCGAGGCACTGAGCCTCTGAGGTGCTGGTGTCCCATAGCACCTCAGGGGGCTGGTGCAAAGTCCATGATCAGCCCCCGCCCATCAATCCTCTGAGGTACTGGGCCTCCGTGGTACTGGCGTCCCATAGTACCACAAGGGGGCTGGTGCGATGTCCATGACCAGTCCCACCCCCCCCCCATAACACTCACCTGCCCAAAAAAAATATTATAATAATAAAGGGTGCTTTCACCCACGTTGCCAACACAAAAGGTTGCGAGCTATGATGATGTTGTTTTATTTCTATTAAGTGTTTTTTTTCTTGTATGTTGCTGAAGAGTTCAAGGAAAGAAAGTGAAGCATAATGCTTGTTGCCAAAGTATCATAACATTTCCTGTAGCCTGCTCCGGGATGGGCAAACCCATTGACACATACGCCATGGTAATGACAGGCTGATGTAAACAATAGATGCCTTCCTACCAACCCCAGCCGGCCCAAACGTCACAAGAATACTGTCAGTCTGTCTGAAACAATCAGTCCAAGAGAGGTATTCCAGGACCGCCCATCAGACGTCAATAGAGTGCCCAAGCCACTTCCTCAGGGCCCTGAGGATTCTGAAAAAAGGCAGGGAGAACCAGCTCCTGAGATGCGTGAAACTTCTACTCCACTTTTGGAAGAAATTTTGGATTACGGCGTAAAACAATAGCACCCAGGAGGACCCACAAAAAAGGAGGCCAAGACAACAAAGCCCTTGATCCCCCAATCTACGAGCCGAAGAAGTAGCGAGCAAGAACGCGGTCTTGAGTGTAAGGTGCCGGATGCCAATCTCCCCAATAGGTTGAAAGGGAGGACCCTGTAGGAATTTCAGTACAAGGGGCAGATCCCATCGATGAAGGCCCTTATAAGAACCGGGGCAAGAAGAAGCAAGACCCTTAAGGAACTTCCCTACTGTTCTGATTTCGAAGTATATGACCTTCGGTGATTTGGGAGGTCCAGATACATACACAGGCCCGCGCGGGCCTCAAATGCGCAGCGCAGGGAACAAAACACACGACTCTCTGGAATGCTGCATAAACCCGGACTGACGTAGTTCCGGTGATTCCTTTATTCGTTTCCCCCACCCCCATCACGTGACCCCAGTATCCCGTTGTGCACGTGACACCACATTCCTTCCAAACTTAGAATGTTGAACAACATAACTTTAAACCACATAGTCTCTTACTGGCATATCTGCGCCTCGCTCCTTCTGCAGTATATCCCCTGCAGTACGTACCCGTGGAGAAGGGAGGATCGCTTTAGCCTCCCATTCAGCTGGTATCAAGGATGGGCCCTCTCAGTCTCTTCCGCTCTGGGGGCGCTTGGGGTTGTCATGTCCAGTTAGGGGAGCTGTTCACTTGCCGTTTGGGATGAGGAGTTCTCTGCCGTCTGCTCCGCTGCCTCGTACCTTGTTGGCAGGTCCTCACTTGTCGACTGGTGTTCCGGTTGTTCTTTCCACATTGTTCCCGGAACCTTCCAGAAGTGAGATACATTCCTGGTCACCACTTCGGTCCCTCGGGTAGCGGTTATCATGCAGTGTCTGGTGTCTCGAACTGTCCGTGGGCGGGACTCGAAGTTCAGCGTCATTTTCTTTTGGGGCGTCCTGTTCTTTACTAGCATGGCCCCCCTGGTTGTAGATCTCTGTATCTAGCATGGCGTGCTTGGCTCTCTTGCTCGTTCCTTTTGATTCGCCTTTCTTCGATGAGGGGTATGTCGGGATCTGGGGTTACCCAGCTCGGGTGCATAGGGAGCTCTGCTTGGATCAGTACTCCGAACATGAGGGCTGCTGGGCTCACGGCTGCTAACATGTGCAGAGTTTGGCGGTGGGCCTGCAGGAACCTGTACACGGCTGCCAGCCATGAGTGGTTGTGTTCTTTTGCAATGCGTATGACCTTATTCAGGTACCCCATGAAACGTCCTGCGTCGCCATTGGCTTGCGGCCAGTAGGGAGTGCTTTTCTTGTGTTTGATGCTCAGGTCTTGGAGGAATTGTTTTAGTCCTTGACTGGTAAATGGTGCGCCGTTGTTGCTCTTCAATTTGGCGGGTATCCCATGCACTGCAAATACTTTCTCGTGATTATGGATTCCGCATTAGTAGATCTTACATGCTTGACTTCTGGGTAGCGGCTAAACTCATCAACCAGGACCAGGAGATAGCCCTCTCCAGCAATGGTACAGAAGTCCATGCTTACCCATTCCCATCTTGTGTTCCTTCGTGAGGCGCTGATTATTGGTTCTGGTGCTGCTAGCTTCCTTGATGACTGACATGCTGCGCATGACTCGACCAGGTTTATCACGCGTTGATGCATTCGCGGCATCCACATTCTAGATTTTAAGTACAATAGTGTTTTACTGTGCCTTGGTGGCCTTCGTGCGCTAACCTCAGCGCCGTCTCCTCCACCGTACTTGGTAAGATGATTCCGTGTCCTTTTAGCAGAATAGATATTGTGAGTTCGTGGCGGATTCCAAAAAAGCCTGTAGTTTTTCTTGGTCTGTTAGTGTACGCTGTGCTACTGCTGTCAGGTAGTTTTTCCAGTCTCCCGACTGGACTGCTTGAATGGTTCGTAGCAAGCAGGCGTCTGTTTTTGTTTCGTCTGCTATCTCTTGCAGCGTGAGCGATTGCGGCCGCCCGCATGCAACAACATGGCACACGTGTTCCTCTGTTTCTGTTGCATGCTGTTCTTCAAGCTTCGTGGCAGGGCGCAGATGGCGGGAAAGGTAGTCCGCTGGATTGTCTGCTCCGGCCCTGTATTCCACCTCGATGTTGAAGGGTTGTAGCTGTAGCATCCACTTTTCCAGCCTCGCCGGGGGATGTGGCGCAGACCCTTTAAAGATGAGGATTAGTGGCTTATGGTCAGTGAATACTTTGGCCGGTTGTCCAAGTAAGTATACCCTGAAATGGCGGCAGCCCCAGAGAATTGCCAGTGTCTCCTTCTTGATGTGCACATAGTTCTGCTCTGTTTTTGTCAATGCGCAGCTGGTGAATGCTATAGGATGGATACCGCCGTCGCTGTCCACCTGCATGAGGACAGTTCCTAATCCCACTGGGTTGGTGTCCACTAAGAGTTCAGTTGCCCGTTCTACATTAAAAAAAGCCATCGTGATGGTGCTGGACAGCAAGTCTTTTATTTGCTGGAATGCTTGTTGATGTTGTGTCATCCATTCCCACTTTTTGTCCTTCTTTGTTAGCTTTCACAGGGGGCTTGCGACCATGGCAAGATCAGGATTAAATCTTCCACAATAGGTTGCCATGCCCATGAAGCTTCTCACCTCGTTTGCCGAAGTTGGGACTTTGGTGCTCTTTATGTCGCTTACTTTGGCTGAGTATGGTGATACTCCATCAGAGTTAAAGACATACCCGAAGAAACGGAGCTCTTCCTTGCAGAACTCGCATTTTTCGGCATTTACCGTGAGCCCGGCTTCTTCCAGCCGCTGTAGGACTGCTGCGAGTCGCTCATGGTGTTTGTTGGTGGTAGCTTCGTATACAATTATGTCATTGCTTATGTGAGTTGTTCCCTCGAGGCTGTTCAAAACTCTCCTGATCTCGTTTTGGAATACCTCGGCAGCTGAGGATATGCCTAAGTTCAAACGTTTGTACATCCGTAGGCCTAGATGGGAAGAGAATGTTGTTATGTATCTCAATTCTTTAGCTAGATGCAGCTGATGATAACCTGACCTGAGGTCCAATTTGCTGAAAATCCTGGCCCCTGACAGGTCGACGATTAACTCGTCGATGGTGGGTGTCATGTGTCTCTCTCTCCCGATGGCCACATTGGGTAGCCTCATGTCTATGTAGATCCTTACAGTATTGGGCTGCCTTGGTTTTTGTGCGACCCCCATCAGTGACACCCATGGGGTTGGCCCTGATGTTTTTTCAATGACTCCAGACTCCTCCAGTTTCTCTAGCTCCTTTTCAACTGCCTCTCTCATATGAAAAGGGACCCGGCGATGCTGTACTGCTTTCGGCTCTATCGTCGGAACGATATGCAGCTTGATAGTTCTACCACGGAGGAATCCAATGCCTTGGAAACACTCTGTGATGCTTTTTGAAGAGGTAGTCAATCTCCATCAGCTGGATGCAGAAGGTGAACTGGATCAGATTGCAGCTTTTCTGCTGTTCGGCAGCTCAGTAGCGTCTCTAGGCATGCAGGTTCGATCGGAACAACCCTTGTACCCGTAGTGGCTTCTTGCAGCCATATGCGAACAGTTGCACTCTCTTGTCTTGAAGTGTTTGTTTCGGGTTGAGTTTGTTGAATGCGTGAACTGGCATGACATAGACAGTTGCTCCTGTGTCGATGACTACCTTTGTGGGGTTTCCATCTGATATGATGGTGCAGGATGGTCGTTTTCTCTGTCTCCTCGCCTTCCTGTGTTTAGTTCTATGTGGTTTTACAGCGGATATCATGTGCACACAATGTTCTTTCTTGCTCAACCTTTTCCGTCTTTCTTTTCCGCGTCTGTCTGGGGATGCACTTTCGCCTGATGACTCTTCACTTTCGCTGCTGCTGGGCGATCTTTGTGTGCTGTCCACTGCTCTTGGTCTTCCTCTTGGTTGGCGGGAAGGTTTGTGTTGCGTAGAGTCTCTTCTTGTTGTTGTTGGTTCCCTTCCCTCGGGCCAGAGGGGTTTAGGCAGACAGCCGCGAAGTGATTTAGGCGTTTGCATTTGTGGCATGTGACACCCTATGCAGGAGATGGTTTGCCATGGTGCCATGTGCCGCTGCACCATTTGCACGCGTCGTGTCGCCCTTGTGTGCGATTGGGTTTCAAGTAATTGGGGTGTTTCTCCTCCTGTGACCGATTGGCCTGCCGCCTCTTGATGGCTGCGATTTCTTCACCCTTTTGGGGACTGTCTAGCAGTAGGCGCTGGATCGTGGCTTCTATCACTGCCACTTGGTCATCCGTACGTTCTCGGAGCCGTCCAATCTCTAGTATGCGAGTCAGGCAGAATGTTTTTCTCAGACAATATGGCCCTTCGCAGCTTCTCCAACGACAGTCCATTTATGACTTGAAGGCGGATCGCAAATTCTTCATCAGGGAATTCGCACCCCACGACTAGTTCTCTCAGTCTAGCATGGAAATCATCAGTGGTCTCCTTCTCTCGTTAGCGGGCCATGCAGAAGTGGAACCCCTCATAGTCCGGGTGGAGGTCTGGTTTGAATTTATTTGTTAATGCCAACTTGGCTGCATTGTAATAATCAGCAGCTCCATTGTTGGGGAGCGTGTTAAACAGCTGCAACGCTGCTGCCCCAATGTTCAAAAGAAGGAGTGTGTGCTTCTTTTTCTCTTCGGTGACGTCCCTTGCTTCTAGGTGTAGTTCGAACTGTTATAGCCATATGGCCCACCGAAGCGCAGCCCCTGTGTGTAGGGGTCAAATGGCCCCATGAGCGTGGTCTGTGAAGAATCTTGTCTGTCGGGGTTGAAAACGTTGCTTCTCCTATCAACAGCGCTGTTCCCTGCTCTAGCAGGGCTAGCATTTGGGCTGGACATGTTAGTTGCTTATTCTGTGCTTGTGAGTAGTGATGTAGAATTGTTTCTCGCACTTTCTTGCACTTGAGCTGCTAGTTTTGCACGTATTCCAGCACGTGGTGGCGCGGGTGCGCTGTTTAACTGATACACCTTTGCTGTGCAGGGTTTTCTGACAATTCCTCCTTTCACTATTGTTGGGTATGCAAAAGGGCTGTGCCACTACAGGATGATGTGCCCAGTGGTGAATGTTCATGGGCTCTTTGTATGCTGGGCTCGCAGGTGGCTGCCATATTAAATTAGCAGGGCTGCTGGCAGTAGAATGCTGTGATCCATTGCGCATAGCAGTGAAAATGTTGCTTACCGCTCCAAGTCTCAGATGGTGGAACGTTGGGTTCAGACCTGAAGAAGCAGTGAAAGATGCAGTTCACTGCTCCGGAATCAAGCGGGAAGCGGCAATGATCATCTGCTTCCTTTCTGTTTTTTAACAGCGTATGAAACGCCTGACCCGAACTCTGCAGCGTTTGCGTTGCTCCGCCGGACACGTGAGTGCGCACACACGTGGACCCGGAGTCCTCACCGCCAGTGTTCTGATTTCAAAGTATCTCACCTCCAGTGATGCAGGAGGTGGGAATACATACACAGACCCGCGCGGGCCTCAACTGCGCAGCGCAGGGAACAAAACACACGACTCTGGTATGCTGCATAAACCTGGACTAACGTAGTTCCAGTGACTCCTTTATTAGTTTCCCCCACCCCATCACGTGACCCTGGCCTCCCGTTGTGCATGTGACACCACACCTATCAGGGTATCCCCCTCCATTTTGTCCTTAGAATTCCCTTTTTGGGTCTTAATCGGGGCCCATTGAGATGGAGTGGACACAGCAAGCCCCTTGTCAAACCCCTCCTGAGGAAACTGAAGCATAGAAGGAAGCCCACACTGAAGGGGAGAGACCTCGGTCCGCTTACACCAAGCCAGGGAACTCCCCCAGTGCCTCTCACAGGTTTACAAGGTAGATGGCCGCCTGGCATGAAGGAGAGTGTTAACCACCAGGCCCTAAAACCCCTGTGCAGTCAACCTAGACCTCGCGATTTCCAGACTGTCCATTGAAACCTTCTGGTATTGCACCCAAGGCCGGCTTGCAAAGGGCAAGGCTACTTCAGAATCTTCCATGTGTCTGGACACTGGAGTTCCAGGAGAAAAGGGAACCACCCCCACCAGCGCTAAAAGGAGGTCAGCAAGAGGACCATCGTCCTGGAACCCCATATCCGCTGAATCACCCAGAGGAGGGGAATAGGAGGGAAGGCATACAAAAGACCACTCGGCCAGTGCATATTCAGGGCATTGACCCCCCCAGTCCTCTACCACCTGGAGCCTGGATCAGAATCATGGGACCTTCGCTGAAGATGGGGAGACAAAGAGATCCAGATTCAGAGGACAGAACCTGCGACAGATCTCCAAAAAGACCCTGTCTGACAGCACCAGTTCCTGAGAGGAGGGAAACCACCTGCTGAGGTGATCCGCCAGGTAGTTGTGCACCCACCTGATATGTGTTGCTTCCAGAGAGAGCTAATGACTTTCCCCCATGAAGCTATTTTCGAGGCCAAGACATCGAGAGACTGAGCCTACGAACCCCCTTGATGGTTCAAATAAGCCTGGGTGGTAGCATTGTCCGTCCTTACCACCACAGCCCTGCCCTCTAGAGACCCACCATAGGTCAACAGGCACACAACTCCCTCCAATTGGAGGCTCGAAGACGCTCCTCTGGGACCCATCTCTCCTGTGTCCTCTAGGAGCCCAGAGTGGCCCCCCCACCCAAGACTGCTGGTCTCTATAGTAAGAGCGATCTTTATCCGGTGAACCAGGCCCAACCCCTGCCGGAGATTCATGCTACCCAACCACCATACCAGCTCCCGTTTTAAGACTTCTGCAAATTTATCAGGAAACCTAAATCCTGTTGGGCCTGACAGACCAGATAAAGATGTTGCAGGAACTGCACTCCCCGACCCCCACCCCCGAGATCCGCCTTGATGTGCCAGTCAACATCCTTGGAGCCTATCTGAACCCAAAGAGAAGGACCCGAAGTGAACATGGCTCCCTCTACAACAAATCTGAGGAATATTTCCTCTAGGAAGGGAGAATTGCTCTATGGTAATAGGCATCCTGGAGATCCAGGGATGCCAACCGATCCCCCCTCTGAATCAGAGGGATCATTTTCTGCCGAGTCTCCATCTTGAACCCGTCCTTCTTCACAAAATAGTTCAACGCCTTAAGATCCAAGATGATGAGCCAGTGCTTCCCAGAGTGCTTGGGCACCAGAAAGAAACCGGAGTAAAACCCCAGACCCCGTTGAGCACAACAGGCTTGGCATTATAGCGTTCTTCAGCAAAAACTCCTCCAAAACAGTGAACAGGTCCCTCCCCTTGGTCAAAGTTCGCAGAGTAGGAACCCTGGTCAAAGTGGGTTGAACAGGAAGGGATAGAAATTCCACCCAATAACCTTTTTCCCACACACCACGGAGAGCCCAAGCATCAATTGCCCACTGGCCTACATGGGGACAAAAAGAGCTGGAGTCATCCGCCCACCGGCCGGCTGTTACCGGCAGGGCTTCTGCACCTGCCCTGAAGGCTGAGCAGCCCTGGGACAAGTACGCCCCTGTAAAGACCGGTAGGGGGTGTCTGTACCTCTGCTCCCTATATGGTAGAAGAGAGGCACAGAAGACCCCAGCCAAGATTCTCTATTATGGTAGCAATGGACGAGCAATCAAGGCCTAGCTTCTCAGGAGGTGATGCAGGCTGGTTCTTAAGTACAGTGTATTCCCCAAGCCCCCACAAAGGAATGTCCACACACTGTATTACTGAAAACACAGTCTTTATATAATTAATTCAAAGGTTATGTACACTTATCACAATAACGCACCTTGTGCTCAGGAAAATCAATAATGGTAAATATCTACAATTCTAAAGTGGTACCACTAACATTAGACCTCATTAAAGTGCTTCTACAAAAATGTCACACAGATCTATAAGTGAAACCAGCAATAGAGAGAAGGGAGAAAATAAGGTGGTTGAACAATAGGCAAAATACTGGCCCTTAACACTAGACACCGTTCTGTGTGGAGATCCCCCCACCTGGGCAACCTGTAAAAGAAAGAGATCTAACACAAGCCCAGTCCATATGTTGTTCAATAGTCTTATTCTCTCCTACAATGTTTTTACCCCCCCAATGTACCTGGTGGAGTCGAGTCCTTCGAAGAGGCGTCGAGGGATCCTTCTTGAGCGACCCCCTTTCAAGCGGGAGTCACGGATCGTCGACAGGCGTCGAGAAACGTCGAAGAACTCGGGGTTCGGCGACGGGGAATCGACGGCCCTTCTTGAATGCCTTCCCTTTCAAGCGGGAGGCACGGGGCGTCGAACGTCCGTCGACGAACGAGGTAGAACGATGTCGAAGAGGCGGCAGCTTCGTCCGAGCGGTGCTCGTCGGCGTCGGGGCGTCGGCGTCCTGCAAGGCGGAGGTGTGCGGGGCACCTCGATGACAATAGTTCTGGACCGCAAAGATTGTAGAGACGGAAGCCCAGCAAGGGCGTCGGGTCGTCCGAGTCTTTGAGGTCGTTGGGTGGCGGGAAACCCACCGGCAGGTTTCTCCTCGGCGCGTTGGTCGTCCTCGACTTTCTCCGGCAGGATAAGTGGTCGACGATGCGGTCGAGGGAGTCCTTCGATTGAATGTTCTTAGGCCAAGGAGCGGACGGCTCCGGTCGTCGGCGGCACGGCGTCAAGTGGTTCCCACGGCTGGGCAACACAACTTCGACGGGCCTCCAGCGGTTACACAAACCTGCGAACCCTGGTCGACGGCAATGGACTTCGACGGCGTCGATGTCCGGGTGCTTCACTTCGATCTCCTCGGCGGTCCCGTCTCGGGTCGACAGCCTTTCGAAGGTCTGACTTCCAGGGTGCTTCGGCGAAGATGTAGCGGTGCTCGATGGTCCCTCGGAGCACGGGAAGAGGGCGCCTTACCAGGTCCTCTCTCGGGTCAGTCCTCGACGAATTCGGCAACCTTCAGATCTGTCGAAGCAAATGCAGCAGCAAGTCTTCTTCTTCCAGCTGGACGTCGAGGATCAGCAGTTCCAGTTACTCTTGAGTGGAGACTCAGCTTCTGAACGCTTCTGAACGTGCTTGAACGTTCCTGAACAATTTCCAGTGGTGAGAGGTCCCCAGATATACTATTCTGTCTCTCATCCACACTGCTGGCACACACACAGCAGCCAATCACACAGAAGGGCATTCATGCAGTCAGTCAGCCAATCAGGCACACAGTGCATTCAGGCCACACTCCTCCCTTTCAGACACTCACAACAAGGAATGTGGATTGGGACAAGTACCCAGCCATTCAACACTACACACTGCATTCAGGCCAGTTTCGGGCAGGGCTGTCTCAGTCTTTGTCTCATATGCCAGAAACCAGACAACCACAACAAGGAGTGTATATTGGTCACACACTCCATTCACCCAGGTCCCACCCACAGGAGGTACCCATAACATACAGTCACTGGGAAGGCTCCAGTCAGTCTAGCTGGGCCTTCACAACAACACCATATATGGAACTTCCACCCAACAGCCAGTCAGGGGGAAGGTACAGAGTCAGGGCTTCCCAGGACTTTGGGAAAAACAAGATAACAGGCAATAGAAAGCAAGAGGCCACAGGGGCCATCTTGTTTCCTATCAGGAATCAACTGATTCCAATGGCAGGGCCTGGGTATCCCAAAATGGAGGACACCCAGAGCACCTGTCAAATTCAGCATGGAGCTGCCACCAGCCCATACCCTGCTCTGTGGGCCACCCACAGGTGCCCAAAAACATACACTAGGGGCACAGGGTTGTACCCCTACCCATGGGTGCCATAAGGGTATCCCATGGGTCTGTTCACCAAACCAAAAGAGAGAGCTGCACTGCCAGGAGTCCCAAATGGACTCCTGAGCAGAAAACATGACAGAACACACGATAAAAGGCAGTAAAGGACAAGGAATCAGGGGCCCTGTCCCCCTGATGCATTTCCAGCATCACAGCCCCCCCCCCCGCGGCTTTCCGGAAGGAGCTGAACCCAGTACCCGAAAAAGAAGGCCGAGGCTTGGAAGAGGAGGACTTCTTAGGTGCAGAAGTGGATTTCCGCAACGACTTATCGGCGGTAACCAGTGATTACATTGCAGGAAAAAATAAAGAGACAATAAAAGAAGGGGTAAAAATAACAAATTACAAAAATAAAGAGGATAAAAATGACAGAATGTAAGAATAATGAAATGTAGGCAATAATATAGTATTGCAGGTTTGAAAAATAACAGCAAAAGAAGGTATTAAGGGAGGCTTCGGGGTAAATGAGAGAAGGAGATTGCTGGCTGTGACTCCCTCTTTGGGGATTTAACTGCATGCGTGCGCTGCGATTCACACGGCTGACGCAGTGTCAAAAATGACGCACCATTTTTCGGCACGCATGCAGTTAAATCCCCAAAGAGGGAGTCACAGACAGCAATAGGCGAATAATCCTCTAACTCAGGAATCAGCTTTCCCGGCCGTGTTAATCCAAATACAAGTGTTTTCAAGAAAATACACCGAAAAAGAGGTGCTCTCCGGCTCTGTCACTGGAAAGTAATCTTCACATTCAGTAGTTATAGTTCAGTGGTCCTGACCAAACAGCATAGATCACAGATGTGGCACTTTATGTGGAAAGGGGAATGAAACTAGCCTTCAAAGAATAATTGAACGTCCTAAGGATGGCCCAACACTTATTTTATTGACCTCCGAAGACAACGGCGGTACTTAATTACGGGGCGAAACATATGTCGACTCCAAAGGGAAACTGAATATATTTTTCCTATGTCGTACATATTGTAAACAAACCATATGTCAAATGAAGATTTTAATAGTTTAACCCTGTGTTTGTAAAATGTGTGAGTGGTATGTAAGGTATGACTGGTCCATATAGAAGCCAATAATGTTGTTTTAAGATGTTTTTATGAATTAACATTAAAGTGATTGACAATTTTATTATAATGTATCCATTTGGAATCATTTCTCTCCCAATAGGTGTTAAGTCTGCTAAATAAATAAGCAGCTCCTCTGTACCTAAACCTGTGCTCTCACAGGAGCATTAGAAAGGGGTAGTCAGTCTGTTCCACTATTCCCAAAGAAGGATATGCCACTCATCGCCATGGCCGAAACACACACCCCATCATAGGCCAAGTCCGATAACAGCTTTACCTACTTCTGCATGTCCGATAGAAGAGGAGCACAATCTGCATCTTCCTTCAGTGCCCGACGCAACTTCTTAAAGCCCCCCCAAAACAGTTTCAGCCGTGTTGGCCATCAGAGCCAGATGAGCACCAGAATGAACCTTCTTCAGACAAGAGTTAGCGTTGAAGTCCACTGAGTCCCGAACTACTGCTTCCTCCACTTCCTCCACTGACATAGATGACTGGCCCACCTGGCTAGCAAGGAGGTTATCAACTTCGATGGAATCTGAGAAAATGGCATCAGCACCCTTTAGAGATATATCTTTGCCATAAACCGGGGCATGGCAATACGTTCGGGGTCCTTCTATTCCTTGAGGATCTTCTTCTATCAGTCAGAGATCTTGAGGGTATGTTTGTATTGCCTTATGATAGGATACGCAGAATGGCCCTGGGCCGATGGTTCTGAGAAACCCATGGACATACTTAAGGGACTATAAAAGGTTATCGTACCTGACAATACACCCAAACGTTTTTATCACACAAAGATTATCAGGTAAGCAATTCAAATTATTTCACTTTTTAAAGTTACCTTCTATGTAACTATAGCATTACATGCCCTCCAACCATTCTCTCTATTCCCTAGTGTAGTGACTATCCCTAGACAATGCTGGTGAACCACTTATCTAGGGTTATGGGATAGATCAGAGACTTGCCCTACTTATTTATATCACAGTCACTGCTATGATTGTATAAAAAGCACAACTTTGTGTAACTATACCAAAGTGATGTGCATGTGAAATCTGATTGCTTTATTCTCTTTCCCTTGCTTCGCAATTTAAAAACAAAAACAACTAAAATTTCATATAGATGAAACAACTCTCATTTGGTTAGTGAACCATGTTTTGTTACTACCCTG
Source organism: Ambystoma mexicanum (assembly GCF_040938575.1). Taxonomy (NCBI): domain Eukaryota; kingdom Metazoa; phylum Chordata; class Amphibia; order Caudata; family Ambystomatidae; genus Ambystoma; species Ambystoma mexicanum. Next base: position 1,339,094,273 of record NC_090921.1, on the reverse strand, counting down.
ACATGACATTCTGTATGATGATGTTCTCAAGTTGTCATGTCTCTTTCAGCAAAGTTAATTTATACAATTCATTTGGAAATCAGGTTGAGGGAAAAAAAGAGAGAATGACAGAGACCATCTACTTGGCATATCCGGAACAGCTGGTGGAAGGCATTTTAGCCATTCCATCAATTCTAGGCGCAGACAATACACAGGGCAATGATGACAATATCTGAGAGCACATGCCACCCTGATGGGCCTTATCATCAGAATAGAACCCCAGATATTTCTTGAACAAGTCCAATTTCTAAAAGACTGTAGTTATATTGCAAATGAATGTACCAGAGAATGGTTAATTTTGATTATAAGCATAAAACAGTCAATGAGAAAATAATGAGAGAGATTGACGCAAAGCAAAACTCAGTAAAAACATCCAGTGTTCTTGCAAATTATAAAAAGAGTCTGGATGACCTTGATGCCTCCAATTTAAACAAAAAGGTTCTTAAACTCAAAAAAGACCTTGCAATATTCTCACAAGTAAAAGTGTACCCATACATCATGGATGCATACTACTACGACCAAAGTAAGAATAATGGCACAACGAGTGGTCAACAATCTAATACATTTATTTAATGCCCGATCTGTAGCGAAAAACAGACACTGCATCTTTGACCTTCTTGCCTCTGACAAACCAGACCTGGTTTTTATCACCGAAACTTGGTTCTCTGACGACTTCGCCCCAATCGCTAATGAAGCCTTTCCCCCCGACTACTCCCTCATCCCACTGAACCGTCTCTCCAGAGGAGGGGGAGTAGCATTCGTCTTCAAGTCTCTCTTCCACGCCTCAATCATCGACAACCAACCTTCCATTTTTTCCTGCGAATCTCTCCTTGTTAGACTATCCCTCTCCCGGTCGCTCTCACACACCTTCCTAATAATCTACAGGCCCCCTGGCTACGATAGACAATTCGCAAACAACCTCTGCGACTATATTGCCACCCTTCAACTAAACCATACCAACCTCACCCTTCTTGGAGACTTCAACATATGGCTCGACATCCCCACCAACCCTATGACACACTCTCTGGTTGACGGTTTGGACGCAATTAACCTCCAACCCCACAGAAACGGCCCGACTCACTATAAAGGACACACTCTTGATGCCATCTTTAGCTCCAACACCCTGATTCATTTATAACCCCCCACCCCTATCCTCTGGTCCGATCACTTCATTCTCTCGTTCGCCATTCACTCACCCGACCCCCTTCCCGTACTCGAATCTGAACCTCCGAATCTATGCAAATGCTGGAAAAAACTAATAATCGACCCAGACCTAGGCGACGCACTCCTCCAGTCTCCACCACCTACCTGCCAACTCAATAAACAACTAACCCCCGACGCCTTTGACTCATGGCTCAACGCATCTCTGATGCGGCTCACACCCTCCTGCAAACCATCAACCCGCCGTGGCCTCTTCTCCAGATGGTTCACTCCTGAGTTGAAGACCACTAAACAACTATATAAATACCTAGAATGCAAATGGCAGAAAGACAAAACCCAGGAGAACAGTGCCACCTTGGCCCGACACATTTGTCAGTACAAGGCCGAAATCCGGAAAGCAAAAAAAGCCCACTACAACTCCCGAATCTTGAACTGCAAAAACCCAAGCAAAGAACTCCACAAAATCATCTTCGAATTCACCAATCCGACTTGCAACACGACCGTCTCGACTCCCTCACAATCACTGTGCGACTCACTCTCTCTCCACTTTTACACCACAGCTCTCAAAAGAACAAATACTCTAGCCACCAACTGGCTCTCTTACATCCACCAGGCAACTCTCCCCCCATACCAGCCGGCCCAACAGCTGCGACCACTACGCAACCAACGTTCGAATCCTTTAGTCCAATATCACCAGAACAATTTTGCAAACTTCTATCTGCTCGCAAACCATCTGGCTCGCCGCTGGACCCTTGCCCAGCCACAACCCTCAAAGAAGTTTTCACTTCCACCTGCGCAGAAGAACATGCAAGATCCATCATAAATGCCTCCCTCTCCTCTGGTATCTTTCCCGACGCATTCAAAATGGTTCATGTCAAACCTCTAATTAAAAAACCTTCGCTCGACCCTCTGGAGCCCAAAAACTACTGCCCCATCTCAAACACCAGACTCCTTGCCAAACTCATTGACCGAACTGCCTACTCCCAACTAAATGCCTTTGTCGAAGCCAACAATCTCCTAGAGCCCGCTCAATCAGGTTTCAGAGCCCGTCACGGAACTGAAACCACCCTAACCTCTATTTGGGATGACCTTAAAATGACGGCAGACTCTGCGGGATGCTCAGCACTAATCCGTCTTGACCTATCCGCCGCCTTTGACACAATCAATCACTCACTCCTCCTAGACCACCTTCACTCCCTAGGAATTCGTGGAACCGCTCTTAAATGGATAGCCTCACTCTCAAAGATCGGTACCAAATAACGATACTCTCCACCTATACCTCCCAAGCCTGACCAGTCGACATGGGAGTCCCACAAGGAGCATGCCTATCCGCCCTCCTGTTCCATCTCTACTTGATCACCTTGCCACCAATAATTCGTTCGCACAACATCCTGTGCTACAACTACGCCGACAACACTCAACTAGTTCTAAAACTCCTGAACTCAAAACCCAACTCCCGACCTGACCTAGCCTCCTGCCTCCTCGACATAGAACTCTGGATGACCCAAAGCCACCTCCTGTTAAACCCCTCCAAAACAGAAATCATGCTATGTGGCAACTCTGAACTCCTTCCGCACCCACTAACCTGGCCATCCGCCATGGGCAACTCACCGACCCCCTCCAACTAAGTGAAAAATCTTGGATGCACCCTTGACTCTGACCTAACACTCTCGCGCCAAGTCAACAACGTCTCAAAGTCCTGCCACTACCACCTTAAAACCCTTAGGCGCATCTTTCCATATCTCTCCTTTCCCAACAGACTCTCTGCGGTCCAATCAATCGTTATATCAAGACTGGTTTACACAAACCCCCTATACCTCGGAGTCCACGCGTACCAACTGAATAAACTCCAAAGAGCACAAAACGCGGCAGCCAAATTGCTACTTGCGCTCTGCCCAAGAGATCACATCTCCCCAGCCCTTAAGACGCTGCACTGGCTTCCAGTAGCCCGAAGGGTGACTTTCAAAACCTTGTCCATCTCCCATCAAGCACAGCATAAAACCGGACCTCAATATCTTCAAGACAAGCTAAAACCCTACCACCCCCCACGCACCCTAAGATCAAGCTCAGCTGGTCTCCTATTCATACCAAAGACAAACTCAATCAGGTTAGGCGGATCATCATTCTCAGCCCTGGCCCCCACGCTATGGAACTCACTCCCAGCCCACATCCGCCTAACTGAGGATTTAATGTCTTTCCGCAAACTGCTGAAAACCTGGCTCTTCCCCTAAAACCAACCCGTACCAAACTAACCCAAACAGACCAACAGCAACTCAAGGATACCAATCCATCAAACCACCTGATGCGAGAAACTAACAGCTAATAACCCCTAATATAAACTGGAAGGGCAAACAGAATTAAACGAATAAAGTAGATCAAAGCAGTGAAAGGGTTAATAAGAGTAAATCATACAGAAACAGTAAAGAGATTTAAACTCCTGAAATAAACAGAATGCATGCGGAGTGAACGAAATGAATGGCGTGGATGAATTAGAATCGATGAATCAGGTAGAACAAAGGAATGCGCTGAGTGGAAGAATGCATGAGTGGAAGAACAGCGTAAAACAGATGAATGTCCAGAAGGGATGAGCGTAAAGCGGACAAGTGTGTAGAACAGATGAGTATGTGGAGCGGATGAGTATGTAGAGCACATGAGTGTGGATAACGGATGAATATGGAAGTGTTACCACCTCACTTACCTGTCGGAGGGGGCGCGCCTATGGGTCCCGACGCGCCCCATCCTGGCGCTGTTATCCCCGATACCGGCTGGGGGGACCACGGTCATCCACGGCACTTGGCGCTTCCGGGGTTTCTGTATCCCGAGGTTTGCGCATGCGCGGAAGGCCGCGTCTCGGTCTTCGCGCATGCGCGGTCCTCAAGACGCTTGGGAAGCCACAAGCTTGCTTCCCAAGCCTCGTTTCGGGCACGGCAGCACTCGGGGATAGCACGGCTTGCGTTCCAAGCCTCCTGAGTGCTGCCGGTCCTATTTAAGGAGCGAGATCCCGAAACTCACCGCGTCTCAACGCGATTTGTTATGCGGATCGTGTTTTCGCTCCTGTAGCCTCCTGCGGCTCCAGTCCCCTGTTGATTCCTGCTACAGCCTTGCCCTCCAGCCTTGCCTGCTTCAGCCTTGCCCTCCAGCCCTGCCTGCTTTAGCCTTGCCCTCCAGCCTTGCCTGCTTCAGCCTTGCCTGCTACAGCCTTGCCCTTCAGCCTTGCCTGCTTCAGCCTTACCCCTCAGCCTTACCTGCTACTGCCTTGCCCTTCGGCCTCAACATCTACGACCTGCCAGCTTCTGTCTTCCTGCATTCCAGCCACTTCCAGTTTCAAACTCTCTACTCAGCTCTACTATTGGGTTTCCAGTTGTTTTTCCCGGAATCTGGCATCATATATTTTGTGGACATTCACCTCACTCATCAGTCTACCTTTGAGTTCCTCTCTGAAGTATACCACAGCATACAGTCCGCAATACAACCTTGCAGACTGCTCCGGCGCCACAAGACTCAGGAAGGAACACACTTGTGGCGTTGGGAGCTGGTCCATCCCTAACCCTGTTGACTTCAGGGAGAGGGCTGCACCGGTTTCTCGCGTTACATCATCTACAGTAACCTGTCGGACAGCCTGGCGACCTCACCACGAACAACTACCGGAAGCCCAGGTACTCTGCGCCCTAGAGACGCCATCTTTAACAGATTGAGACGCCTACCTTCCGACTCCGAGATGGACGAGGCTCAAGAACTCCGGGAGGAGATGCGTGTTCTTCGGGCCGAAATGACAACACTCCGTCAAGAGAACATTGGTCTAAGACAGATGGTGTCACAATCCCCTGGGGCAACATCTCAGGGAGAAGGGGCTATGTCCCAGACTACGCCCATCAAGTTTGACGGAGACCGAAGACGTGTGGCAGAGTTTTGCAACCATTGCAGAATACATTTCCTCTTTAGAGCCTCTCATTTCAATTCCGATAAGGCCAAGATAGGATATATTTTGGGAAATTTGACTGGAAATGCCCTGGCTTGGGCCACTCCATTGGTGTCTGCCAATAGCCCCATACTCAATGACTTCGCAGCTTTTGAAAAAGCATTTCTGGAGGTTTTTCAATCACCTAATTTGGCCTCCACAGCCCAGAATCAATTGATGGATCTGAAACAGGGTGTTATGGATATCATAGCCTACATTGGCCGTTTCCGTCAATTGGCAACTGACTCCCAGTGGCCTGAGATAACTCAAAGGACTTTGTTCCGAAGAGGTCTAAGAGAGGAGTACAAGGACGAATTACTACATATTCCTGAGCCAGACACCCTACAGCAACTAATTGAACAAGTGTTGCGTATAGACCACAGATTGGCAGAACGGAAGGGTGAGAGACGACGAGCTGAACGGATGTTCACAAGACCACCCAACGCTCAGGCTGGAAATTCCGGGCCTTCGGACTCCGGCCCCGAACCCATGCAGTTGGGAGCCGTTAGGAGTCCGCTCTCGGAAGCTGAACGGAAACGTAGAAGAAATTTAAGACTTTGCTTATACTGTGGGGCCGCTGGGCATTTCTTGAGTACTTGTCCTCTACGTCCACAAAGGAAGTCGGAAAACTAGTAGGCCTGTCGTCAGTAGGAAGGGCAACGACAGGTCCAGATTCGTATTCAGTCCTTTCCAGTTCCGCCTCTCTATTTCAGCCCATGCAACCGGCAGTTTTACTGGTGGTAAGGATCAAGTTATCATGGTTAAACAAAGAGACAGAGGTGCTAGGCTTATTGGATTGTGGGGCCTCCGGAAACTATATAGACGAGACATTTGCAATCTGCCATGAAATACCCTTGTTCACCCGGAGAAGCGTCTTGCCCGTCGAGGTTATCGATGGAACCCCATTATCTTCTGGTCCAATTCGTCAACAAACCATGTGCCTACATATGCAGATTAAAGAACATGGGGAAAGAATCGCCTTGGATGTCATCAGATCACCCTCCTATCCCATTGTCTTGGGTTTACCTTGGCTTCTTCACCATAATCCTACCATCGATTGGGGAGCTCGCATATTGGATTTCACCTCTGCTCACTGCCTCCAAGATTGCTGTTTGCCCGGTGTGTCAAGAAATGAGATCTCCTCCATACCCCTCACGAGGGGTACTGGTTCTCCTGAGTTTTGTGCTCTATTGTCTGTCCCTCAGGAATATGCCGAATTCCAGCCAGTGTTTTCTGAACCCGAAGACATACCACTGCCACCTCATCGAATATTCGACTGTTCTATTGAATTGGTACCTGGTTCTGTGATACCTCATGGGAAGGTATACGCCTTATCCCTTACTGAGAAGGCGGTTCTTCAAGAATACTTGTCAGACTGTATCAGGAAGGGATACATCACTCCCTCGAAATCACCTGCTGGATTCCCGCTATTTTTCGTGAAAAAAAAGGAAGGAATCCTACGACCCTGTATTGACTATCGTCAATTAAACGATATCACACGAAAGGATAGATATCCATTGCCTTTAATTCGGAGCATCATGGAGTCCCTTCGAACTGCCCAGGTTTTTACTAAGTTGGATCTACGAGGCGCTTATCATTTAATTCGAATCAAAGACGGAGACGAATGGAAGACGGCTTTTAAGACCCCTTTTGGGCATTACGAATACCGGGTCATGCCATTTGGGTTATGCAATGCCCCGGCTGTCTTTCAGTGTTTTATGGATAGCATTTTTTGTGACCTAATCGGGATATCAGTTTGGGTGTACCTTGATGATATCCTCATTTTTTCTGTCTCCCTGAAGCAACATGTGGAACATGTTCGAGAGGTGCTTCGACGTTTGTCCCAGAACCAACTGTACGTTAAGGTTGAGAAGTGTTCTTTTCATCAGACAAGAATGGAATTTCTGGGCTATGTGATCAGTGGCACAGGAATCTTCATGGATCCAGCCAAGGTACAAGCCATTCAGGATTGGACTCAACCTTCTGATGTGAAGTCCCTTCAACGATTCTTGGGATTTGCTAATTTTTATCGGCAATTTATACCCCATTTTTCTCAACTCACGGCTCCCTTGACTCAACTAACTAGCAGTAAAGTACCCTTTCTTTGGAATTCACAGGCCACCAAGGCTTTCAACGTCTTGAAACAAGCCTTTAGTACTGCTCCCATTTTGCGTCATCCAAATGACGAGATGCCGTACATTGTAGAAGCCGACGCCTCCGATTTTGCTGTCGGTGCAGTCCTGTTGCAAAAGGAACCAGAAACTGATGTGGAACACCCCGTGGCATACTTTTCTCGCAAGCTCACGCCTAGCGAACGAAATTACGCAGTAATCGAGAAGGAATTGTTGGCAATAAAGGCTGCATTTGAAGAGTGGAGGCATCATCTCCTTGGAGGCCGGCATTCTGTGGAAGTACGTACTGACCATCGAAATTTGCAGTATTTAAAGTCTCTTCAGTGCCAAACCTCTCGTCAAGCCCGGTGGGCCTTCTTTTTCTCTCACTATGACTTCCATATCACATACATCTCCAGTGCTCGGAATCTAAAGGCCGATGCTTTGTCTCGATCCTTGGAGGTAGAAGCAAGAAGGCAGTACAGGGATGAGCCAATAATATCCCCAAGGCATTTCCTGTTCGCTCTATCACCTTATCTTCAGAAGATTCTACAAGACACAAATTCCGATCCTGATCGGGAAGGCCTCATGAGGCATCCACAGATTACTGAAGATACTGGGCTGCTTTTCTTCCGGAACAGGCTATATGTCCCCGCAACCACTCTTCGGACTCTTGTGCTTCAGGGGTTTCACGACTCCCGAGTGGGAGGCCATCGTGGAATAGGAGCAACCCGAGAAGTAATATCCAGACAGTTCTGGTGGCCTGGTTGGGCCGGTGATGTTGAACGTTATGTAAAGAGTTGTCCAGTGTGTGCTCAGGTGAAGACTCCTAGGAGGAGGCCCCTGGGGTTGCTTCATCCCACCGAGATTCCTCCTTACCCTTGGCACACCATTGCGGTTGATTTCATCGTGGAACTTCCTCCATCTGAAGGATATACCTGTATCATGGTCGTTGTAGACTGTTTTTCCAAAGCGGCTCATTTTGTTCCGTTCTTTAAGATACCTACTGCTTCACAGATGGCATTGGCATTTCTTCAGGAGATATACAGGTTACACGGATTACCGGAAAAGATCATATCCGACCGAGGGTCTCAATTTTTGTCATCTTTCTGGCGTCAATTGTGCAGTCATCTCGACATTCATCGCGCACTCAGTTCTGGTTATCATCCTCACACCAACGGCCAGACAGAAAGGACTAACCAGACTCTAGAACAGTATCTTCGCTGTTTTGCCAATGCCACTCAATCTAACTGGAAGTCGCATCTAGTTTTTGCTGAAATCTCCTACAACAACACGGTTCATTCTGCTACGGGCCTGAGTCCGTTTTTTTGTTTGTCTGGCTTGCATCCTAAATTGGTACCCTTTTGTCCTGTACCTTCAAGTGCAGTTCCCTCTGCTGATCGGCTCGTCGCTTCCATCCAGGATCAACACTCCTTGGCACGCAGTACTTTGGCGGAGGTACAGGCACGGATGAAGCAACAGGCTGATAAGGGGAGGACCCCGGAACCTGCTTTCCAGGTGGGGGATCTGGTTTGGTTGTCCTCCAAGCATCTTCCCATACGTAATCTGCCCACCAAGTTGGCTCCCCGATATTTTGGTCCTTTCAAGATTGCTAAGCGCCTGTCTGCTGTGGCTTTTCGCTTGCAGTTACCTCAGACATGGCGGGTGCATCCGGTTTTCCATGTCTCCCTGTTGAAGCCATACGTGGTTGACACGTTTGGCCGATCTACCCCTCGTCCCACACCTGTTATTGTCCGGGGGTCCCCTGAATTTGAGGTGCAGGAAATTTGCGATTCTCGCATCAGGCGTGGGGTTCTCCAGTATTTAGTGGACTGGAAAGGCTACCCAGCCTGTGATAGAACTTGGGAACCACGTAGTTATGTACATGCTCCCCGCCTGATCCATGATTTCTATCGCCGCTTTCCTTGGAAACCTGGGGCTCCTGGCCTTTCTGGGAGGGGGCAAAGTGTTACCACCTCACTTACCTGTCGGAGGGGGCGCGCCTATGGGTCCCGACGCGCCCCATCCTGGTGCTGTTATCCCCGATACCGGCTGGGGGGACCACGGTCATCCACGGCACTTGGCGCTTCCGGGGTTTCTGTATCCCGAGGTTTGCGCATGCGCGGAAGGCCGCGTCTCGGTCTTCGCGTATGCGCGGTCCTCAAGACGCTTGGGAAGCCACAAGCTTGCTTCCCAAGCCTCGTTTCGGGCACGGCAGCACTCGGGGATAGCACGGCTTGCGTTTCAAGCCTCCTGAGTGCTGCCGGTCCTGTTTAAGGAGCGAGATCCCGAAACTCACCGCGTCTCAACGCGATTTGTTATGCGGATCGTGTTTTCGCTCCTGTAGCCTCCTGCGGCTCCAGTCCCCTGTTGATTCCTGCTACAGCCTTGCCCTCCAGCCTTGCCTGCTTCAGCCTTGCCCTCCAGCCTTGCCTGCTTTAGCCTTGCCCTCCAGCCTTGCCTGCTTCAGCCTTGCCTGCTACAGCCTTGCCCTTCAGCCTTGCCTGCTTCAGCCTTACCCCTCAGCCTTACCTGCTACTGCCTTGCCCTTCGGCCTCAACATCTACGACCTGCCAGCTTCTGTCTTCCTGCATTCCAGCCACTTCCAGTTTCAAACTCTCTACTCAGCTCTACTATTGGGTTTCCAGTTGTTTTTCCCGGAATCTGGCATCATATATTTTGTGGACATTCACCTCACTCATCAGTCTACCTTTGAGTTCCTCTCTGAAGTATACCACAGCATACAGTCCGCAATACAACCTTGCAGACTGCTCCGGTGCCACAAGACTCAGGAAGGAACACACTTGTGGCGTTGGGAGCTGGTCCATCCCTAACCCTGTTGACTTCAGGGAGAGGGCTGCACCGGTTTCTCGCGTTACATCATCTACAGTAACCTGTCGGACAGCCTGGCGACCTCACCACGAACAACTACCGGAAGCCCAGGTACTCTGCGCCCTAGAGACGCCATCTTTAACAGGAAGTACGGAGAGGGGGTAGATCGCTGGAGCAGATGAATGTACAGATCTGGCGAATGCGGAGAGTATGTAGATCGCTGGAGCAGATGAATGTACAGGCCTGGCGAATGTACAGAGCGGATGAGTGTATAGAACGAATGAGTGTATAGAGCGGATGAGTGTATAGAGCCGATGAATGTATATGGCGGATAAATGTATAGAGCGGACAAGTGGATGGAGCGGACGAGTGGATAGAGCGGATGAGTGGATAGAGCGGTTGAGTAGATAGAACGGATTAATGTATAGAGCGGATGAGTGTATGGAGCAGATGAGTGTATAGAGTGAATGAATGTATATGTTCTGACTTGAGTGTCGTGTAGACTGTTGAAACCTCCGTCCTCAAGTGACGCACAGGGGAACTAAAAGAAACCCGCTGTGCGACCTTTGGGGCCACAGGTGGGAGATGTTACTTCCCGGATCCACAGAACCTCTGGAACACCAATGCTGCTGTCAAAATGAACGAGGTTAAGTACAAGGCAATTACAGTATATAATCACAATAACCAAAGAATCTGAATAGCCTTACCTATCCGGTGTTTGGAAAACCCAGGAAACCTAGGAGGGAGGTTCGAGACTCAGATGAGGCGGTCCCTAGAACATGAGGACCGCAGACAAGTGTGGATGCAGGATAAACCACCTGTAAGACTGAAGGCGTGACTTGAATCCCTGAAAGGGAAATGGCGTAGAAGTTCAACAAGGTACCAAGGGATGATCCGAAGGCAAGTCAGGTTCGTGTCTGAAATTCAGCAACAGATAAACAGTTCCAATCACAGGTACAAAGGGGTAATCCGAAGGAGTCCAAGAGAGAGTTCCAAGATCAAGGTAAACCAGAAAAGCAAACCAAAACGTAACGCCAAACAGGATCTGAAGACAGCTGAGAAGCAATGAGTGTTCCGTGTCTCAAGCCTTATATACTGTGCGTTTCAGGGTCATGTGATGTCCACCAAGGTCACGTGAGGAACGCCACTCTGGATCACGTGATCGGCGTGGAGATGTAACGCCGCCCCTTCTGCTGTATGTTCTCCATGGCAACTGCCAGTGCAGGAAGGGTTGCAATCGAGCCCATAAATCATACCTGGTACGGAGCTTTCGGTCCTTTGGGAAAACCGAATCACATGAGCCTCGAACCCTGGAGGGAGGTGATGGGGAAATGTGAGCAGTATTCTGGTGTGCAGTGGATCAGTGTGCAGAGGATCGCCCAACAGTATAGAGCGGACGAGTAGATAGAGTAGATGAGTGGATAGAGTGGATGAGTGGATAGAACGGATGAGTAGATAGAGCGAATGAGTGGATGAGTGGAGAGAGTGGATGAGGGAATAGAGCGGATGAGTGGATAGAGTGGATGAGTGGACAGAGCAGATGAGTGGATAAGTGTACAGTGAGGATGAGTGTACAGAACGGATGAAGGTATAGAACAGATGAGTGTAGAGATGAATATAAGGAACAGGATATTGCTGTTGAATGCGTGTAAAGCACGAGTGCTTAAAGCGGATGAGTGCGGGGAGCAGATGAGTGCCTAGAGGGGATGAGTGCATAGAGGGAATGAGTGCGTAGAGGGGATGAGCGCGTAGATGGGATGAGTGTGTAGTTGGGATGAGTGCATAGAGGGGATGAGTGCATAGAGGGGACGAGTGCGTAGAGGGGACGAGTGCGTAGAGGGGACGAGTGCGTAGAGGAGACGAGTGCTTAGAGGAGACGAGTGCGTAGAGTGGAGGAGTGCGTAGAGTAGATGAGTGCGTAGAGGGGATGAGTGCGTAGAGGGGATGAGTGCATAGAGGGGATGAGTGCGTAGAGGGGATGAGTGCGTAGAGGGGATGAGTGCGTAGAGGGGATGAGTGCGTAGAGGGGATGAGTGTATATGGCGCATGAGTGTATATGGCGGATGAGTGGATAGAGCGAATGAGTGGATAGAGCAGATGAGTGGATAGAGCGGATGAATGTATAGAGCGGACGAGTGTATAGAGCGGACGAGTAGATTGAGTGGATAGAGCAGATAGAGCGGATGAGTAGATAAGTGTACAGTGTGGATGAGTGTACAGACGGATGAAGGCATAGGACTGATGAGTGTAGAGATGAATATATAGAACAGGATATTGCTGTTGAATGCGTGTAAAGCACGAGTGCTTAAAGCGGATGAGTGCGGGGAGCAGATGAGTGCATAGATGGGATGAGTACGTAGAGGGCACGAGTGCGTAGAGGGGAGGTGTGCGTAGAGGGGATGAGTGCGTAGAGGGGATGAGTGCGTAGAGGGGATGAGTGCGTAGAGGGGATGAGTGCGTAAAACAGGTGAATGCATAGTACATGTGAGGACATAAAGCAGATGAATGCCAGAGCGAACGAGGGCCAGAGTGAACAGACGTGTTGCGTAGAGCGGACAAGATCGTACAACGAACAAGCACAGTTTGCATCCAATACTGATGAGTGCGTAGAATGGATGAATACGTAGATACGTAGAGCTGCCGAATGCGTAGGGCATGGGACAGACAGGAGTGCATGCGTGGGGCAGACAGAAGTGCATGCGTGGAGCAAACAGGACTGCATGTGTGGGACAGAGAGGAGTGCATGCATGACGCAGACAAGAGTACATGCGTGGGGCAGACAAGAGCACATGCGTGGGGCAGACAAGAGTACATGCGTGGGGCCGACTGGAGTACGCACGCGGACTGGAGCGTGTGGAGCGGACTCGAGCACGAGGGGCGAGCCGGAATGCATGAGTACGTGGAACGGACCAGAGTGTATGGAGCAGACTGGGATGCATGGAGTGGATAGGAGTGCATGGAATGGACTGGAGCGCATAGATTTGCGTGACGTATATAGTATGGTTTGGAATGCAGAGAATGTTTGAAAGAGCATACAACCCATATCACACCACCACGCTTAGTCTCTCCTTTACATCACCACTCAACTAGAACACAGAGATACTATGTCACCATTCAGTATAACTGTTCTCATACCAACATCCGCCGCTCACTCTACATCATTCTAAGTAAACACTGCTGGTTACACACCCCCCAGCCAGGCGTTCTCCTCAGGCCTAACGCAGCCACATCCGGTCTGGATAAATCCTGCCAGAACGAACACATACTCCTGATCTCTGAACCACCACATCTACCTCTAAGAAGCAGCTATTACACTGATACCGCATGAGCTGCACACATACCCGGTGCTCACACGCACCTTTTGACTCTCCCTACTCTCTCTACTGATCTGAACTTCGGTTCCCAAGGGCGTTCAACCTACCAGCGCCTTCAGACCATACCAATGGTATATAAGGCGCTATATAAATGCAAAATAACAATAACAATTCCCCAGAAAACAGGGTTTTGTGACACGGCCTAGACCGAACAACTGGACGTTTTCAAGTGGAAGCTCTGACGAAAGCGGACCAAGCACATCAAGTGCTAACCAATCTATGAGCCATCAGACGAGCCATCAGACCGCCAGGAATGTTGGATTTGCAGATCCAAACAATGCCAATGCAAATGGAAACCAGTTCCCTTATTTTCACAGAGGACAAGGAAAAACCAAAAACAAAAGCATAGGCAACTGGCAGAACCATTGGCAAAACCAATCACCTCGAATCTCTCGGAGTCGAGGTCGAGGATGGAACATACCACCACTTTGAAGACGGGAGATGGAATAAGACCATTAAGACCCAGAGAAAACCATTTACAGACAGCCCCGCAGATAAATGACAACCCGAACAGAGTGCAGAACATGTCGCAAGAAGACCTAGACGCTATCATTCCATCGTCTTTGGTAGTTAATTTATCGGAAACCATACTGAACCAAGATCATTATAGAATACTAGAGAAAGGTCTTTCCTTCATACCCACAGCGACACATGACCCATTTCAGACCTGGATCGAAATAGCGTAACTTGTGAGTAAAATCAGACTCAAACAATTTTTGGAGAATAAAACAGCCGTGGAAGAAAATAGTACCACTAACTTAAAGAACAAATCCATCTTTTATCCACCACCAACTGGAATTACCCCGGAGTCGATAACGTTTGAAAAAGCTTTACTCAAAAAGCTAGACAAACTGGAACAGAACCAGATACCTAGATACAACTACTTTTCGAAAAAGGACAAAATGGCATTACAGTCTCTGACCAACAACAAGGATATCGTAATAAAACCTGCAGACAAGGGGGGAGCCACAGTAATAATCGACTTTACAAATTACAAGAAAATGGTAAATGATTTGCTGGGAGACCACAACAGCTATAGGAGACTCAGCAGTGATCCTACGCAGAATATACAGCAACTCATTGCTCCAATCATAGAGGAAGCAACGGCCGAAGGACACATCAGCAAGAAGGAAAGGGAATTCCTCATCACTAAGACACCAAAAAGGGCGGCATAATGCCTTACCTAAAATCCATAAAGGCAAGAACCCCCGTTGAGGCAGACCTATCGTCTCGAGGATAGGATCAATTCTTGAACCCTTATCCCATTTTGTGGATTACTTCTTGAAGCCAGAAATGACAAAAATGAGGTCATACCTAAAAGATATGACAGCAGTCTTGCAATTGATAAAAGATCGACATTTCTGTTCTGACTCACTGTTACTAGTGACTCTAGACATCGAGTTGTTGATTACAAAGAGACCACAAATGGCGACCCTCCAAGTCATTGACAAAGTACTGAGAAATATAGACCCACCAGTTACAACACCAGTACCCCTCTTCATGCAATTAGCTGAGATTGCTCTCACAAAAAACTATTTCATCTATGAGAATCAGTTCTTTGAACAAATATCTGGGACTGCAATGGGTGCCACTTTTGCAGCAAACTTGACAAAACTGTACGTGGCTGACTTTGAAAATAAAATCATTTATAGCGCCAATAACCCCTGGTCCGACAAAATCAACCTTTGGTCAAGGTATATTGACAAGGTGCTTTTGATATTCAGTGGGAATGAGGAGGAACTAAACATCTTTATGAATTGGCTAAATGATCAAAATAGGCTCCTCACTTTTACAGAAATGCATAGTAGAGAAAGTATTCATTTTTTGGACCTAAACTTGAGGGCCGTACATGGGCGCATAAAAAGTACGGTATTTAATAAACCAACAGACCGGAATTCTTTGTTACTATTTCATAGTTACCATCCACCAAGTCTGAAGAAAAACCTCTCGTTTGGACAGTTCCTTAGGTACAGAAGGAACTGTTCCAGCTTAATTGATTACAAGAAACAATCCAGCAATTTGGCAGACAAATTACTCAGTCGTGGCTACCCAAAGCGTGACATAAAACAAGCTAAAAAAAAGCAAGAAATATCCAGAGAGATGTAACTCTGGAACAACATGGCAGAAGAACTGAAACTGGAGAGGCCAGTCATTTGTTTTTCTCCTCTGGTTAACCAAATCAAAAGGGAAGTACTAAAACTCTGGCCTATACTCAATGTAGGGCAATCACAGATGGAGATCCCGAGATTTGCGATGAGGAGGAGACGCAATCTACGTGACTCCCTAATACACATATATAAGGAACCAAGAGAACAGGAACAAAAAACATTGTGGCAGCAGACAGCACTGGTAGGTCATGCACCTTGTGGCCAATGTAGCATATGTCCAAACACTGTAAGATCAACCTCAATTGACATTGGGTGGAGACATCCTTGGAACCAGAAGAGCTTTACTAACTGCAATAGTAGAAATGTAATATACTTGATCACGTGTCCCTGCAAATTACGATACTAAGCCATGACATCGCACCCAATAAAAGTGAGACTGGGTGAACACAGATCCTGTATTAGGACCAAGAAATGATCGTCCCCAATGGTCATGCACTTCATTAAGAATAAACATGGGCCAACAGACTTCACATGGACCATTTTGGAAAAAAATGGTTGTACCTAGAAGGGGTGGCAACTTACACACACTACTGTTCAAGAGGCAACAACTATGGATTTTCTGTTTAAAAACAGATAAAATTGGTCTGAACTAACAGACCAGCTGGCAAACATTAGCTACCATTTAATTTGTAATCACTACAGCGAGTCGCGCATGCGCAAAAGAGCGCTATGACAACCGCTGAAGTAATTGTCTCGATTTTCTAACTTGACTAAAAACCGACCGCGAGAGAGTCAATGACGAGAGCATTCATGGACCGAACGGAGCCGGGATTGTGTATTCCTTGATCGAAATGAGGTAAGCCATGCAGTCCATTCGGACATATGGATATAACCTAGAACCCCAAAAAATATGTGGCTCTAGAGTTTAATGGCACACAAGTGTTAACAACACATGGATTAATGCACCGTAGCAAAAGAATTTTGAACAAATAAATTGACTCATGTTAGCCTTGCCGACATTCACAAAAACCTATAAGAGATGTCATTTGTATTCTCCTAGGTACAAAAGGCACGTTAAGAAAACTATGCCCGGAATCAATGTATAAAGTCGCTCGACTTTAAATTGATTTTTAACATTGCCTGGCTACGAACGCAATTGGGGTAAGGAACTTATTATGACTCTAAATAGAGAGATGTTTAACCTACACAGAAAGCACAAATTACTGAGAAAATTGTGTTTCTTCTCTCTTCCATCGCCATTTCCCGTTTTGTCATGCAAAGGTGCGGTGAACAGCCATTGCAAAAAAACTCTTTTTTGTCTTTACCGGCAGCACGTTTTGGAGTGCTGCGGCACTGAAAAAAGTGGTTTAACACCACTGAAATCGGTAGGCCAATTGAGACCTTTGTTAAGCAAAGGACCAGTGGGTTGGCCCAAAAGTCAATGCAAGTGGATAGTACAACACTTGCTGAAAGAGTCATGGCAACTTGAGAATGTCATCATACAGAATGTCATGTCAGGGTAGTGACAAAACATGGTTCACTAACCAAATGAGAGTTGTTTCATCTATATGAATTTTTTGTTGTTTTTGTTTTTAAATTGCCAAGCAAGGGAAAGAGAATAAAGCAATCAGATTTCACATGCAAGGCAGCGTGCACATCACTTTGGTATAGATACACAAAGTTGTGCTTTTTATATAATCATAGCGGTGACTGTGATATAAACAAGTATAGGGCAAGTCTCTGATCTATCCCCTAGCCCTAGATAAGTGGCTCACCGGCGTTGTCTAGGTCTAGTCACACCAGGGAATAGAGAGAATGGTTGGAGGGAAAGTAATGCTATAGTTACACAAAAGGTAACTTTAAAAAGAGAAATAATTTGAATCGCTTATCTGAGAAACCAATGCCATTCCACACCCGGGAAAATATAGATACTATCCCTCTGCCTCATCCGAGGTGGAGGAATGCGAACTGGAGGAGGAAGACAAAGAATAGGAATAAGTGGAGGCCCGGCTCCGCTTCTTCCTCCCCTCATGTTCACAAATAGCCTGTTTCATAAGGCTCTTTGGGCCTCATTACCAGTTTGGCAGAAAATTGGCGATGCAGATTTACCGTTACTGCCAAGCATCGGGGCAGAATCTCCGCCAAATTACAACCTGGCAGGCACACGCACACAGCAATGGGGGTAAAAGGAAAACTGCATCGCATAGTTACTGCCGAAAACCCTGTGGTGTGACGTAAATCTGTCTATATTTTGCAGAATTACCGTTACCGCCATGGTGGGTTGCGGTAATTCCACGTGCAGAAATTTGTCATCGCTATAAAAGGAAGTTCCATGGCAGTCAATTTGAAAAACACAATCCATCAAATATCTCGTGATAGGAGTGCCATCCAGATAACCATCTAAGAGCAAACATGTCCACGGGGAATGGCAAATCCAGGGTGCCCGATATGAGGCAATGGAAGCCAAAATTCAGCGAGCAGGAGCTCACAGTGTTGGCAGAGCAAGGGGTTACAACTCAGATGAGCTGTATGGCCCATCTCACAGGAAGACCTGCCAACAGCGTAAAAACCACATATGAGCAGAAATACGGGACAAGGTGGTGACTGTAGGGCACGTCCAATGTGACATAGGGGACATGAAGAAGAGGTGGAATGACCTCAAGTCCTGGGTCAGGACCCTCATCACCAATCACCGCCGGGAGAGCGCTGCCACTGGAGGTGGCACAGTAGAACCCCTGCTACTGACATCATGGGAGGAAATGGTCAGTGGCATCCTGCACATGGTCAGGATCGAGGGCATGGGCACGGCAGAGCTAGGAGGCGAATGTGTTGAGTACCACAGTGACACATGCAACGATGACTGCACAAACATGCAGGCAGAAATCAATCACCACCCATGTGAGGCACAAGGCCCCATTGACAGCAACCATTGACAACCGGACCCCCCCTCACATCACACTCCTGCACTGACAAACATAGCCACCATGCTACCATGCAACGTGTCCCTGCCCATGGATGCACAACAGTTTATAGTTGCGTCGCAGCCACATGCACATCGGCCACCATGGCCCATGTACAGACATATTGAGGAGTACACATCTGACAACATGCCCACCTGACCCACACACACCAAATGCACTCCACTCACCTGATTGCGCCACTAGATAGGGTATCAGGTAATATTATCCCCACCAATAATATCGCTGTATATATGGTCATGGGGTAAGGCCATAGGCGATATTATTAGTGGGGATAATTTATGGGGTTATTGGGACCCGGGGATGCGGGGGTGTCCCCCGCAGGTTCTATGGCTTAATATCGCCACAAAAATATGGTGATATTTTTGTATGCCAATATTTTTGCAGGGATATTAACACATGGAACCCCAGATAGCTGCCACCAAGAGTCCATGCGTACCACTGCACAGGACAGCCCATGGCCCAACTAATCCCTTTGATGCACCTCCAAATCTAGCAGGTCAACCCACACCGGACTGTCCATATGCAATGTATGCCATGCACACAGTGGCCGACAGATGAGGCCAGCCCCCCCACCCCCCAAGAGGCACAACACACAGTGATGACAATGTACAAGTGACAGTGAATGTTGTTTTCCAAAGCACATGAGCAACAATGTGGTAACACACATGTCAATTTGTCCCAACAGGAACCCAAGACACCCTTTAAATGTCCCCGGAGGCTGGACCATCCAGGACACCAGCAACAACCACTGGCAGCAAGGCCAAGGCAGTTCAGGGAGTGGGAGTGTGCCACCCAAGAAGAGGAACCAGTCCACTGACAGACACTCCTGCCATCCCGACGGACAAGCCCACAGGGCAAACACAGACCCCAGGTGTACAATCTGTGCCACCAAGAAAAGTCCAGGACAGTGCCACAACAGGCCCAACTGCCAACGCACAGGTGGGTCAGGGTGAGGATGAAAGCCATCTATCAGAGCAGGCACCGATGTAGACCAGCATGAGTGTGCCTCCCCTGCATCCAGCCACCTACATTCTTCTGCTTCCAATTTTTCCAGAGTCCTCCCCCTGCTCAGCCTCTCACCACTGCACACACCACCGTCCCAGCCTGATGTCCGCCGTGCCCTGCGCTATGCCAACGACTTACCAGACAATCAGGGCAGGGATGCTCAGCGTCATGGCCAGCATGAGAAACATGTTATAATGCTTTGGTGCCTGCCCCCACATTCCAGGCCATATGTGATTGTCTGGACCAGATGGAACAGAGGCAGGCAGAAATGCACAACATAGCTCAGGAACACTCGGGCATGCCGAGTCCATGCGTGATTGCATCCAGGGGTCCACAATTGGTTGGCACATTCAATTGACTGTCTATGCAGGAAAGAACAGTCACCTGTAATGCAAGAATGTGTCTCACCAGCCAGAGGGGCCGGGAGCTGGCTGAACAAATGTCCTCATCACATGAGACCATGGCCAGAGCCATACATCTTAGCCTAGAACATCTAGGGGGGAGCGTGCAGGGAAGCTCACAGTCCGCTAACCCTACTGAGGGGTCAATGCAGAGCACCCTGCCCAGGCACTCACTACAGCATGCCGCAAATGCTGACAGGCCAACAGACAAGGGGGATAAACACAAGCGTTAATGCGAGTGGTAGTTGTTGGTGGGGGCGGGGGTGGGTTTGTTGTATTAGGGGTTGGGGTGTGGGGTTGTAGAAGGGGATGTTGTTGCCTTATTGCCAGTATTAAACACACTTGAATCTTCTTCATGTTGGTGGTATCAATTAAATGCAATTTAGACAGGTGCATTCATTGCATGTATAGGTGTCATGTCTCTGGTGTCAAAAATTGTTTTCTATCAGCACATGGCAGACCATTGTCCTTCCCTTGCTTCCACACGTAGGGCCTAGGGTGCCGGTCCACTCCTCCAGCCTCTTCCTCATCAAAGCTAGGGGGGTCATTGTTCTCATCTGTGGGCATCGCCACATTCCTGCATATGCACATGTTGTGCAGCATGGAGCAGACCACTATGATCTTCCCTACTTTTTCGGGGCTGTACATCAGTGCACCACCTGTGTGATGTAGGTACCTGAACTGATATTTCAGAAGGTCAAATGTCCACTCAATGCAAGATCGTGTTCTCCTCTGTACATCATTATAGGCCATCTCCTGTGGTGTGCCTGGGTTTCGCACGGGGGTCATTAGCCATGGCAACTGCAGGTATCCAGGGTCACCTGCAAGACAGTAATGGACTGTGTGAGACATGGCGGTGAGTTGATCCTGGTACAAGTTATTTTATGTTTTTTTGCATTTATATAGCGCCTTATGTATCATTGGTATGATCTCAAAGCGCTGGTAAGTTGAACACCCTCGGGAACCGCAGTTCAAGTCAGCAGAGAGAGGGAGAGAGAGTCATAAGGTGTGTGGGTGCACCGGCTATCTGTGCAGCTGGTGTGGCACTTGTATGATAGCTGCTTCTTAGCGGTAGGTGTGGTGGTTGGGAGGTCAGGAATATGTGTTCATTCTGGTGGGTTGACACCCAGACTGATTTCTGGCTGCGTTAGGCCTGAAGAGACGCTTAGGCTAGCGGTGTGTGCTCAGCTATCTGTGTTTAATTAGGATGATGAGGAGTATGTGGCGGGTGTTAGTATGAGAATAGCTATACCGAATGTGTCATAGTATCGCTGTGTTCTAGTTGAGTGGTGGTGTATAGGAGAGAGTAAGCATGGTGGTGTGATATGGTGGTATCCATCCATTGCATGCGCTCCATCGGTTCCATGTACTTCCTCCATTCTATGCACTCCATTCGTTCTATCCGTTCGGTCCACTCAATCCGTTCCATGCGCTCCCTCCGTTCCATTCGCTCCCTCCGTTCCATGCACTCCAACCGTTCCATGCACTCCAACCGTTCCATGCACTCTATCCGTTCCACATCCACTCTATCCGTTCCACATCCACTCCATCTATTCCATATCCACACCATCCGTTCCACATCCACTCCATCCGTTCCAAATCCACTCCATCCGTTCCACATCCACTCCATTCGTTTCACACCCACTCCATCCGTTCCATCCACTCCATCCGTTCCACATCCACTCCATCCGTTCCATCCACTCCATCCGTTCCACATCCACTCCATCCACACCATCCTTTCCATACACTCTAACCGTTCCATCCTTTCCATACACTCTATCCTTTCCATCCAGTCCATCCGTTCCATCCACTCCATCCTTTCCATCCATCCCATCAACATGGTGAACAGGTGTTGTCTCTATCCGCACCATAGATGACGCTATTGGGCATACTTTCTAGATTCATCTTTAACACAGTGACGCTATTAGGGCGCACTCAATGATGTTGGGAATACCTTCTAAGTTCATCTTTAAGACAGTGACGCTATTAGGGCACACTCAATGATGTTGGGAATACCTTCTAAGTTCAACTTTAACACAGTGACAGTATTATGGCACGCTCAATGATGTTGGGAATACCTTCTAAGTTCAACTTTAACACAGTGACATTATTAGGCATACTTTCTAAAATAATAGAAGCTATAAAATCCCTAACACCCGTGAAAGCACCGGGCTTAGATGGCCTGGACATGGAGCTAAATAAGGAATATCATGCCGAATTGGCACCCGATCTGTTAAAAGTATGGGAAGAAACAATGGACCGAGACATCCTACCAGAGTCTATGAGGGAGGCAGTAATACCAGTGCTATTAAAGCCTAGGCGTCCACCCCATGACATGTCCTTGTATAGACCTCTTGCACTAATCAATTCAGACGCAAAAATATTCGCTAAGGTCCTAGCCACTAGGCTCCTCCCTAGCATGCCCCGACTGGTCCACCGGACCAATGTGGCTTCGTTCCGACGCGGTCCACCGCTTTGAATCTCCGAAGATTGTTTGGGGTTATGGCACAGATTGATCCTGTAGCACGGGCAGGCTTTTGACTCCATATCATGGGAATATTTGTTTGCAGTGCTTAAGAGCTTTGGGATGGGCCCCTATTTTCTTAAATGTGTCTGCTTGCTATATACCAAACCCGAAGCCAAGGTCCTTACTAATCAAACCCTCTCCAAAATGTTCTTATTAGGTAGGGGTACCAGACAAGGTTGTTCGTTTTCCCGCATATTAGTCATGATGTGCATACTCCTATGTGCATGTCTCGGTAGATGGGCACAGGGCACCTTGTGTGCATAGGGGTTGTTGGGGCATGGTCAACATGACTACCTTACAGTCATATATATTGTGGGAGTCGTCTGTCATGTGTAGTCTGTCAATGTTGTGACAATAGGCAATGGACTGGTCAGCTATGGTGTGGCACTACGGCATGTGGGGTACATTGATATGCCTACATGGGTTGTAAGTTGACTTGATTGCGTGGTGCTGCCTAGCATGGCTGGATACCATGATGTAACACATGTGTCAAGTCTGTGTCCTGGTGTGGGTCAGTCAGAGTGCCTGGCCTATTCTGGGTGTCATTGTAGTTGCATCATGATACTTGTGGATCATTCACTTCATTGCTACTGATGTGCCCCATGTGCATGTGGGTGCTTTTGCCAGTCAGGTTTGAGTGCTACTTACCCACGAGCCAGGTGTGCTGTCCTCTGTGCCTCTCCATGTACACAGGCAGGGTGATGTTGCGCAGAATAAGTGCATCATGTGCCGCACCAAGATATCGGGCACAGCAGTGACTGATGGCGAGACCGGCATCACGGGTCATCAGCATGTTCATGAAGTGATATTGTTTCTGGTTGCAATATGCCTGTTCAGTTGCCTGGGGTGATACCAGCGCCACATGGATGCAGTCCAATGTCGCTATTGTGTTGGGCAAATGTACGATGCTGTAGAACCTTGCCTTTGCTGCATGCACCGGTGCCTGGGTGATGGGCATAGAGATGTGCTCGGGTGCGTGCATCATTAGGGCATCCAGGACTTGGTCCAGCACCTTAGAAAATGTGGGCTGAGACATGCCATGCAGTGTCCCTACTGTGTGCTGGAAGGCACCTTTGCCGCAAAAATGTAGGACAGACACAAGCTTCAGTGCAGTGGTCCGGCATGCTGCTGTAGCTCAATGTAGAGTAGCAGGTTGTGGAGCCCATAATCTATGTCTGCTTGTGGCTGCAGGTTGCTTGGCTGTGTGTTGGGGGTGGGTGTGGGCCTTTTATACTCCACCCAAGTGGATCTGGTGCACCTGGGCCTTGATTTGTGGCACTGGTTTGCATTTACCTCCACCTTTTTGTTGGTTGCAATTGTGATGTGTTTTTCGTGGAGTTACCTCCGTTTTTTGAGGTAATTCCGCAGCTTTCCAACTTGTAATATGGCGGTAATGGGTTTTTGTTTTTTGGAGGTAATTCCGCACACGGAATTACCTCTGGCTCCTATTCCGCGAATTATTGTCGAGTTACTGCTCGAGGTGATTCCGCCCGTAGTAAGTCTGCATGCGGTGTTACCGCCAAATTTTCTGGAAGTCATAATTTGGCATAGTGGTGAAGTTTAACTTACCACCCAACTAGTAAATAGGCCCTTAATCTCCTTCTGGGACAAGGAGAACCTTAGTGCCATCTTCTTCTTAAACCTTTCTCTTCCTAGGTCTGTCCACTGACCTGCTTCCGTTTGTCTGTATGCTTCCCCGTAGCCCCGGGACAAGGTGGAGACCTGGAAGAGGAGACAATGGACAGCAGGGGGCACGGTCTGGCAACACAACAAAATGGCCCAGCCCGCACCATCCAAATAGAGCGCAAGGCTCAAGGAGGCCCAATCACAGCCCTCGGCCTAACTGTGCAGACCGGCGCAGCAGGGAGCCATGGGAAATGAGGAATGATGGCCCAGGCCAACCCTCTTCAAGGAGGCGGCACCATGCACCTCCGGCAAGACGTTGCTGCCGGAGTGAAACCAGCTGCTAGCAGCGCAAGCCACTGAGGAAGCCACAGGCCCAAGGACTTGGGGCACAGCAAAGCCACGCCCTCAGTCGGGCCCACCCACCCACACCTACCCATTCCCCTTACCCCTCCCAACACTATCTCTAACTTCACCCCTGTCTCTGATTCTGAGGTGGTTCTCCTCTTAGCCAAAGCTCACCCCACCGCTGCCCCCACTGACCCCATTCCTTTCTCGCTCATTCCTAAAATCTACCCGTTGCTGGTACCCTTTCTTACCTTTCCTCAACATCTATCTCTCCACTTCTACCTTCCCCTCTGCTTTCAAACATGCCATCATCATCCCTATCTTAAAAAAAACACTGCTAATCCCCTTCTTGTCTCAAACTTTCATCCTATATCTCTCTTACCCTTTCTATTTAAACTCCTTAAGTGTCTTGTTTATTCTCAAATCTCCTCATTTATCTCTGGTCTATCTCTTCTTCCTCCCACCCAGTCTGCTTTCGCCCCGTCACTCCAATGAAACAGCCCTGACTTGTGTGGTTAACTCTCTTCACACGGCTCGTTACTCTAAGCACTCCTCTGTCCTTATTGCTGCTTTTGACACCGTCGATCACTCTTTGCTTCTGAACTCTCTCTCCTCATTTGGCTTTCGTGGCTCTGTTCTATCGTGGTTCTCCTCTTACCTATCCAACCGCACTTTCGCTGTCTCCTGGGGTGGCAACACAACTTCACCTCTCCCCCTCAATCACGGTGTTCCTCAAAGATCAGTACTTGATCCCTTTCTATTCTCCTTATATACTTCTTTCCTCGCCCCTATAATCACTTCTTTTGGACTCTCTCACAACTTCTACGCTGATGACACTCAGCTCTTTCTTTCGTTCTACTCTTTCACGCCTGACATTCACTCTACTCTCTCAACCTGCCTATCTGCCATCAAATCCTGGATGACCTCCCACTTTCTCACTTTGAATGCCAGTAAGACTGAAGTCTTATTCTTCCCTGCTAACACTCTCCCACCACAGTCTCCTCCCCCATCCATTTCCTTTCCCCCTTCAAACATATCGATCTCCCCGACAGCCAGTAATCTCGGCCTCTACTTTGACTCTGACCTCTCCTTTGCTCACCATATCTCTCGCACATCCCGCGCCTGTCGATTTCATCTCTACAACATTCGCAAAGTCTGCCCTTTCCTTACCTTCCACGCCTCAGAACTTCCCATCTCGTTGTTAATCTTCTCTCGACTTTTCTACTTTTCTGTCACCTTCTTTGGTCTTCCTCACTCGCGCCTTTCTCCTCTTAAAACTATCAATCACTCTGCCATTCGCTCACTTTGTGTTCTCTTATCGCGACTCGATCTCTTCTTCTCTTGCCTCACTTGGTTGGTTATCTTTCCACTCTCAACTTAAATACAACTTTCTTTGCCTAGTGTTTAAATCTCTCCACGGACTGGCGCTTGACTATCTTGCATCTCTCCTCTCATTCTACTCTCCCTCGCGTTCTCTCTGCTCCTCGGATCTATTTAGAGTTACCGTTCCCCGTCCTCCCTGCGCTCAATCCCGCTTTTGCTCCTTTCAGCTCCTTGCCCCTCTTCACTGGAACCTGCTCCCTCTGTCACTTCGCTCTATTACTTCTTACTCTCTATTCCGTTCCTCCTTAAAAACTCACCTGCTTCAGTACCCTGAATGTTTACCACCTGTACCTGATCCATGTTTGCTCCACCGTTCCTATATACTGTTGATCTCCTATGTAATCCATGTTACCTGTACCTGATACATGTTTGCTCCACTGTTCTAATGTACTGTTGATCTTCTATGTAATGTGCTTTGGATAAAGGCGCTATATAAAGAACAATACAAATACAAAATACACCCCACAGGGGGACTGAGAGGGACTAGCAGGAACCGCTGGCGCTCAACTGGCATCCCAGCCCTGCCGGGAAGCCCGGAGTGTGCCCCTACAGGAAAGGATTTGCTGCCACGCCAAGGTAACCTTCCAGGGTAGGCCTGCGGACGATGCCCCACATCCAAAAGGTACAATTCATGGTCGGGGGCATTTTTTAACTGGGGTTTATGGGTAAGTAGGAGGTTGTATACCTCAAAAGAAAAAAGTGAAAAGGGGTTCCTGAAGTGGAGGAGGGCCTCAGAGGTAAGTACTGGGACGAGGAAGAGAGATGTGGAGGTAATGGATGTAAAACTTCCACAGATTTCCTTTGGCCCCTTCCCCCTACACACACCTCTATAACCTTTGTTTAAGTTTTGGCTATTAGGTGGTGCTGGAAGCACTACCTTTAAACTGAAACTATTGTCATAAGAACTTCAAATAGGGGCTTTGAATGAGAGTCTGTAATGCTTTTCGGTGGAGATGACATATGAGGATGGATACGTAGGCTTTTCGTGTTGTTTGGCTCCGTGTCCACCCGCCCATCTCTAAGTCAAATCTATATGATGTTCCACCCATCCTCACCCAAAACCACACCCCTTTTGCACTGTTACCTGCATTTGTATTGTGTGCTGAATTTGGCAGTCATTTTTACTTCCAAAATGGCGGCCGTCATATGGTAATGTCTCTAAAGTTATTTGACTTGGTTGATGCTTTAAAAAAGAGGTACTAGATCTTTTAAGTAATGTACTATATTTGTATTTAATAAAAAAATAAACAAGTTACTGTTAAAGATAGGTTGTGTTGCAAAATGTCTCTGAAAATGTCCATGTACTTATTTTTGGGTGTTGGTATGTGCGGTTTTGTGATGTCAGTGTACAGTATAAGCTTTTTTCACCCAAGGCAGCCATTTTCTTTCTCCGAATCATGCAGCTGAACATGGCTCTATGGGTGTTGTCACAGTGGGGGAAGACTCACAGAGAGACAAATAAATAGCTCACGATGGATTAGCTGCAAGTCAGAGGAACAGAGGGGCATGCAAAGCATCCGACCTGTACATTCCGAAAATCAACCTGTTACAGTGTTTATATTACTCGATAAACCCCAGTATTTTAAATAATGTATTCATTATTTCTGCGGGAGCGGGATTTGAAACAGTGTAACTCTGCGTTGTCTTGCATCCAAAACAAACCCGTTGCCTGAGCTATCCTGTCTACTCCTCTGAATCGCAGCTGAACCGGGTGATGTTTTGTCTGGCTCACTACAATGTTGCCGTAAAAGACGGTGACCCTCAAGGCGGGAAGGCGGTTAACACATTACCCCCTCTTTTGTGTAACAGGAAGCATGTGACGCACGGAGAGGCAATTACACACCTTTCAAATTATTTACAAATCTGTTATTTGGAAATGTCTTCATCGTGTGTAAAAACCCTCCTCTACAGAACAGTGATTGCACGATGAATGACTTGTGTGGTGTTTTATATCACGCAATCCATTGAAACGCATATGACTATATAGCTTTCTATTTCCATTAATGCAGACGAGAAACTGGTCAGTTTGCAAGAAAGCCAATGCTGCAGTCAAATCCTGCCATTTAAATGCCAGCCAGTCCTCTCTTCCCATAAACATGTAGCTGGTGCGCTACATATGACAAATGTCCACGTGAAGGGGCTTGTCGCGGCTGTCAGGGCCTTTATTGAAAAGCGCAGAGGTTTTGCTGGGTTGCGTGGCAACATTATGTCTCCCAGCACATATGATTAGGAGCTTGTAGGCTTCTGGGGAACTCGAGTTGGCATCTGTTGTTCCTTTGCAACATGTATGCAAAGGACAGTGCTGCATGCTGATTACTTTGTGTGGCACATGGTGGAAGGTGCTTGCAGGCTGTGCTGCTCCAGTTCACCCTACTCAATTTCTTCGCTCTGCGAATTCAGCAATTTTAGAGATTCCACCTCCTCTATGCTCTAAGCTGGCTGCTCTGTCAAGGCCTTGGGTACGCCCAGTTTTTCACCAGTTCTGAAATGAAGATACAAGCTATGGGTAAGAAAGTAAAGGGTTTATTCCAACAAAGTAAACCTATGTAGGGGAAGCAAGATCAGAAGGTGTGCTGACTGGCCCTTTCACCAATTGGCTCAATACAACCCTTGTCGCCCTGTTCCAAACTCACACAGCATTTCAGGTGCCAGATAGGCCCAGCTCGCACATGGACTACAGCAGATTGAAACAAATTATGGGCACTCTAGAGATGGTCAGTTTCTACAATGGTTTTCCTAGCTTGGCAGGCACATAATTTATCACCAGCACGCCACATCAGTATAGCATACCATGGGACGAAGCATGGTCCACAGTGAGTGTAGCAATACTAAATAGAATCTTTGCAAGCTACTGAGAATGTGGAGGATTGGTCCTCTCATGAAAATTGCTGATTCATAAGCTGTTTATAAACTACTTAAAAAGAATTCTCGCTGACTACATCACAGGAGTTGCAGCCTACTAAAACAAGCATTGGCATTGCCAACAGTTTGGGCTTTTCTGTAGGCATGGGAAAGGCACTTGTCAGGCAGAGCCTTAATGGAATTAACTACCCAATGTTGGTAGCCGGTACAAAATGGTGCGAGTACCTGGGCGGTGTCCAGCAAGGATCGTGTGTTTCGCCGACTCTCTACAACATTTTTACAAAACCTTTATTCGACCTCCTAGATGACAAAGGAATCTCATACACAAACTATGCAGACGACACGCAGATCCTTTCACCCTTCACAGGCGACAATGATACTGACAGTAACAATCTGCAATCAATCTTTCACACTATCTAGGCCTGGATGGTTGCATACTCCCTTTGTCTAAACGATGAAAAGATGGAAATCCTTGTGGTTGGATCCCCCAACTCACTCACCAAGTTCAACCAATCCTACAAATAATTCAGCATCGACATTCTCTCAATACAGGTCTGAAGCAAAGTAAAACCCTGGGGGTCTATCTTGACTCTATTCTGTCCTTATCCATGCAGGTTAACGCAATTGCCTCGTGTGCTGCATGCACCTCTAAACTAATCAACACTAGCAGACCTTTATTCACAGAGGAAAATTGCGGAATCATTGCCAGAGCCCTCATAGGCTCTGCAATGCCTAATTTGCAGGGACTTCACAGCGTAACATTACCAAACTGTAAATCATCCAAAACAATGGTCTCAGAGCTGCACTCAATAATCCTAGAGGACAACTCGGATGTAAGAAAAAGTGTAAACTGGCTACCGATCTGCAAACACATCATCTTTCAATCCTTAGCTAGTACTCACAAATGCCTTGCCAAAAGAGCTCCAAGCTACCTCTCCCAGAAATTCTCTAAATCACAATATACCAGACCCACCGGCTCCTCTTATACCCACCAACATACTATCCCAAGCTTTAGGCATAAGAGAGCAGGGGGGACCAGTTTCCTGGTCACTGCCTCCAAGACCTGGAACTCTCTACTGCTTTCACTGAGAGCTGAACAATCTTATTGGGTGTTCCGGAAATATCTCAAGACTGTACTTATCGCTGCAAAATGGACCTCTTGCATGAGCTAAACCATGCTCCTTGGTTCACTGGGTCATTGCATATGTAAATATCCTATTACGTCTGCCTTGTCTTTCTGTACCAGCACATATGTAAACAAATGATCATGTCCGCCTTGCCTGCTTGTACCAGCGTCTTGTGGCCCAAGGGTTAGGTGCGCTTAATAAATGCCTAAATAAATAAATTAACAGTGCCTGGCAAAAGCTTAAAACTTATGAGCCAGAAATGGTGGCTTTGCCAATGCTTGTTTGAAACAGTACCTCAGTGAAGGACACGCAGTGTTCATAAATCGAGTGGCTGTAGGAAGGCATGGTAAGAAATGTTTATACCAGTATCGTGTTTGCAACTCCAATTAAGTCATGAACTCTGAAGACTGCTTTGAACAAACACTGGCAGGCACTTTGAATGCAAAGCCTGATGGTAAGGCTTGATTAAAGGGTCCTCAAAGAGTTCCCATGAGAAGGGCTTTTGGGCGGGTAGATACAGGAATGGGTGAGAATGACCACAGGGATTAGCATTGCCATGGACAGGCAATGGGTGGGCACTTAACCAAACATTTACAGACTCTGTGTCCCTCCTCATATTTCATTCCTCCCTATCTGTAGTCCAATGCAATAGTTCCATTTTATACGTGTCGCAAGCAAAACCGAATAGCCCAAACTAACAAGCATTGGCAAAATCAACAGTTTGGGCTTTTGTGTATGCACGGGTAAGGCACTTGCCAGTCACTGCCGTAGTAATATTAACTGGACATTGATGGTAGCAGGTGCAACGTGTTGCGAGTAACTGCACATCTAACAGTAGTGGCAGGCAAATGCCTGATACGTATTAACAAGCCGAAACTGTTGGCTTTGCCACTGCTTGTTTTAACAGTAAACACGCCCGCTACGTCTACGCTGTAAGACGGTAACCCTGTTCTATAAGACCATAGAGTCGCTGCGATTCCCCTCCGCGCATATCTCCTATTTGGTAACATTTTGTTTTTAACGGACGACCTTTATCTTTTTGACACCGTTATCGCCCACCCCCGGAAATAACACTAATGCCAGCCTTTCGCCATAAACTTCAGCACTCGCCCTGTTAGAAGACGAGAGCGGGTTAAGCTGCTCTTAACTCGTTCCTGTCTTTTCATTGGGTGGATCAAAACTGATCCATAGCGTTGCTTTTTATGGTTGGCTCGCTACGTAATTTTCGATTGTCTCTTTGCACCCGCCATCTTGGGTACTGGCAATGGTAGGAAACATCACGTTGTCCTGTTACCAACTTGGGTCCTGGCAAAAAGGAGGTGGCTGTTCGGCCATTTTTGTTGAGGTTTCCAGTTGCCGTTTACCAACATCCTAGATGGCCGAGTCCGAGAAGGACCTACAACTCTCCCATGGAGATAGCCATGTTCACCCTACAGATGTGCCTTCAGAGCCGCCTCCCGGTCCGACTCTCTCACCCACTACAGAAGAGCCAGTCAGTGAGACCAAAAAGAAAAGTAAGTGTGATTTGGGTCGATAACGCACCCCGGACACATTGACAGCTGCACTTCCTGTCGGACGAGTTGGAATAAGGCTTCGTAACTGGGTTCGCAGGGTTGTGAGCCAATAGAAAGGCAGAGCCAATGGGGCTTTACCCAATCGGAAAACGACAGAATAATGTGTGTGTTTATAGGTTAGAAACAGAAGATGGGCTCTACGAAATGATAAATTCATACAAACAAATCGGTGCCTATAGTATAGAGCTTTGGGTGGTCCGGGGCGGAGGGGAGACCGCGGGTACACATAGGACTAGGGCGCGTGTTGGAGTTACAAAGATAAAAGGGCCGCAGCCCAAACTGCCTTAAGTAAACCTATATTTTACCAACTTGTTTGTATTCATTAAAAATGTGATTTCATGCAGTGTCATGGTATTATTAGTGTATATATTGAGCGGGGACCAAGCTTTTAGAAGCAGTATGGCACTTTACAAAACGCGATGAGGGAAGCAGAGGAAACGCAGGGGTTTGGGTGTAGATTGCATACATGTCATCACTGATTGACCAGACCCGGTGGGAAGTGGAGGGTGTGGACCCCCTCGGTGTTAGGGAGGAACCACCATTCCTTGAAGAGGAGGGTCTTGGGTAAGTTTGGAAAATAACATTTTTGCATTAAGGTTATTGCCACTCTAAGGTAACTTATGTTTAACATGTGCAAAACGGCCCTAAAAATAACTTCCAAATGCATTTGGTCTTACAAGTGTTTTTTTCCTTGACCACGTGTTATCGTGTGTTGCTGCAGCTTTAAATCAGGTAATGAAAAACGGAATAGCCTGTGATTACCCCTAGCTCGTCTTCCTCATCCGGTACCTTTAAGAACCAAACGCAAGCTTCCCCAATTGTGCCTCAGCACACTTTACAAGTTGCAACTCCATACTTGCCACACATTCTGTGACCAAAAAGATGTAGGATTTTTCAAATTTCAAAAATAATACTTAGCATAACAATGAAATCACAGGAAATGATTGAAAGCATACATTGTTGGCACCACTGGAGTATTCTAAAATGCACAACCCGTCAAACAGCACAAAAGGAAGGGTGCTCAAATGTTTAAAATGTATAATTTTGTGAATGGTAAGTTAACGCCAAATTCAATTACCTTACTTCACAGAAAATAATCACTCAGAGCTGGTAGGCAACGTTTGCACTGCTTTGTAGCAGCAGCACGGATAGTACAGATCTGTTCCTGCAGTGCAGGTTGAACACTGAACAACATGGAGACTGATACCCTCCCCAGTCTGATAGGCAGATGCTGTGTGATGGTGGTACGCTCTGCCATTTGCCTTCACTGGTGGTTCACCCAAGGTCTAGCCCGGCAGAGTCCAGGGCAAAGTCATGTATGGATTGATCTGAGCCCATCACTCAACTTTATTACTTACCTGCCCACTGTACAGACAGATTAATTGCCTTACAGTCACATAAATTACCTGGCATTGTAAAAAGCAGTATGATCTGTCACCCAAATCTGTAGGCGTTAGGACTGTTTAAAAAGCAGTAGCCTACCGCCTAAATCAGTTGGGTTGGAAAGTATGCAACTCCATCACATACATGCCAACCTTTTGGATCGCCTGGGAGGGAGATTTTATCAGGCATTTTATCAGGCAACTAGGGAGAATACAATTTCCTCATTCAACTGCGTTGGAGTTAGGGATATTTTGGACGGGAGACAGTAAAAAAATAGCAACATTTTTGACAGGGAAATTCAGAGTCTAAATCGTGAGTGTTGGCATGTATGCCTTCATGACAGATCTGCAATCTTCCTTATAATGCCTACTCGGACCTTTAAACAGATAACCCATAACAAATTTACATCTAACGGTTCTCCATTATTTCAAGTTTAATAATAATACCACATTTTTATTTGGCGCTTCACATAGCTCTCCACCTTTTGTGTCGCCAAGGTGGGTGAAAACCACCGATTTTGTTTTTGTGGGTGAGAGCCCATTGATATGATATGGATTACGTGCCTATACACAAGTGTTTCAAGGCGCAACGAGGCAAGGGAGGGGGAACAGGGGAAGACAGAGACAACGATCTTACTAGGCCAGGTGACATTGAGATCGTGCAAGTGGAGGGGGGAGGGAAGTGCAGGGGGGAGGGGCAGTGCAGTACATAGGATAACAGTAAAATAAATAAAGACAATAAATAAAAAGTGCAGCCAGCTGGTGACAAGTGCAAGGGTAAGTGCAGACATCAGGTGTCAAGTGCTGGTATGGGGCTGTAGGGATACAGAAATATTCCCTGAGTGCAAGGGGTACCAGGGGGGCAGTGCAGGTGTGCAACTGGTGGGGAGGGCACCTGGGCCCAAGATCAGAGGGGAGCCAGGTAACCAGTGCAGTTTCAGTTTCAGCCAGGAGATCAGCAGGAGTGAGGAGGAGAGAAAGCAGAAGCAAAGAGGAAGGCCTTGAGGTGCTTCCGGAACCGGAGATGGTTCTCCTCAAGTTTCAGAGAGGCAGGGAGGCTGTTCCAGAGGGAGGCCCCAGCAGAGGAAAGAGATCTACCACCAACTCGTTGCTTGGAGAAGCAACTAACCCTTAGGGAGTTGGAGGCGGATGAGTGAAGAGCTCGAGAAGGAAGATATTTAGGAAGAGAGAGTTGAAGGTATTGAGGCCGCAGGCCCCAGAAGGCCTTGTGGACAATGCAGAGGGTTTTGAACTTAATCCTCGCCACCACTGGGAGCCAGTGCAGAGATTTCAGTCCTGGAGAGATACGATCCCTGGGCTTGAGGCCAAGGACAAGTCTCGCAGTCCTGTTTTGGATGAGTTGCAGAGGGCGGAGAGTAGAGGCAGGCAGATTTAGAAAGAGGCTGTTGCAGTAGTCCAGCCTAGAGAGAACCAGAGCTCTGGAGACAGTGAGCTTCTGGGGGAAGGAGATGAAAGGAAGGACCTTACACTGAAGGGCCATATAGAAGGCTTAGTGGGGGAGGCAGCTGATTGCAAGGTGGGTGACACCTGCCAAAGAGGTATGGCTTCATGGTGGATACCTCTTTTGTATAAGAGCTGTAATAAGTGTCAATAGTGTCCAATGTAATGGTACTGTAAAGTAGACTTGAATATAGAAGTTCTAAAACGTGTGGTGGTCTAATTGTTGTAATTGTTTATTCATTTGTAGTGCGCACCGGGCCCGTGGGCATCTGGGCGCATATCAGGTTACATGGTTACATAAGACAGGACATCAAATTAAGTAATATACAAAATACAGATAATACAAGTACAGATATATACAGTAGAGTGAGGCCTTAATGGGTAGATTTAGAGAATTAGATTCCTAGGTTGCTGTTTCAGGTTTTCCGTATGTCGTTCAGAGAGAGGTGCCAGGTGAAGGGCCGGGGGGGTCATTGGTCTAGGCCGTGTAACCACTTTTTGGCGGTAGCCTTAAAGTAATGGAAGGCGGATATGGCTCTTAGTGAATCAGGGATAGAGTTCCATAGTTGCGCAGCCAGGACTGGGAAGCTGGAGCCTCCAGTTTTTTTTAGCTTGAATTTGGGTATTCTGAGACTGTTGGATTGAGCTACTCTGATAGGTCGTGTGGAAGTATGTTTGGTAAATCTGTCTGTGAGGTACAGGGGAGCCTTATTGGCCAGGCACTTATGAGTGAGGTTTAGTGTTATGAGCTTGATTCTGTTGTTAATGCAGAGCCAGTTGGTGTTGCGTTTTGCGTGAGATATGGGCTGGGTTTTAGGAATGCCTAACGCCGCTCTTAGGGCATTGTTTTGGATTGTTTGTAGTTTAGTGGTGTTGAGTTTGCTAGTGCCTAGGTAAAGGGCATTGCAGTAGTCCACTTTAGATAGGATTAAGGCTCTTGCAATTGTGATGCAGCTTGTCGTGGACAGGAATGGTTTTCAAACGTAAGTTTGCATGTGTAGTTGGTGGCAGAGGCGGTTGCGTTTATTTGTTTGTTGAGGGCCGAGTCAAGGTAGAAGCCTAGGGTCTTAACCTCCTTGGATACTTTGATCTTGATTCCGTCAATAAGGATTGAATTGTATAGGGTAGAGAGTTTAGTCAGTCTTTTAGGGGACCCAACGATTAAAAGCTCAGTTTTTTCATCGTTGAGACATAGGCCGTGGGTGGCCATCCAGGTTTGTATAATTAGATAGATTTTGTTGATCATGGTTACGCCTTTGTCATAGTCACCTAGGAGAGGGATGAGAATCTGGGTGGCATCAGAATAATTGGTGTATGAGACACGCAGATGATCAAGTATGTCGAACAGGGGCTTCGTAAATCTATTATACAGGGTAGGGGATACGCAGGAGCCTTGTGGTACTCCGCAAGTAATGGGTACTGGATCCGCTGCAGATGAGGTTGAGAACAATCTCATGGATCTGTTATCCAGTAATGAGCTTATCCAGGTGGTGGCCTCTTTGGAAAAATGGAGAGCATTTTTAAGGTGGTCACACAGGACATTATGGTCGACACGGTTGAACGCAGCGGATAAGTATTGCAGGAGAAGGATGCATGCTTCCCCCTTGTCTTTCCGGTCGTCTAGTTGATTCTTCAGTTTGATGAGGGGCGTCTCGGTCCCATGTCTCAGCCTGAAGCCAGATTGACGAGTGCCTAATAGGTTGTTGATCACCAGATAAGCTTGAATCTGGAGATAGGCAGCTTTATCGAGGATTTTGAGCAAAAAGGTACGGTTGTGATTGGCCTGTAGTTGGTAGGGGGTGTAAGGGTCTAAGTTGTTTTTTTTTTTTTTTTTTAGAAGTGGGAGTACCCAGTCATCCTTAAGATTGGTGGGTACTGAGCAGGATTTGAAGGAGGAGTTAATGAAAGTGGAGATGAATGGAGCCAGGTTTCTAGTGGCTTCTTTGATAACAGGTGCTGTACATGTGTCCCGTAGGCATTAAGAGGGTTTGAGGGAAGAGATGATCTTTTCAGCCTCAGCAGTAGAGATAGAATTGAATTTGAATTGGTGACTGGGCTTGGTTTGTTTGGAGGAGGATTCTTGCAATATGGCTTTTTGGGTTTCTAGAGCAATTTTATGTAGAGTGGCTTTTTTAATATTAATTTTCTCTTGGAGTGAGGTGCATAGGGCGTTCTGGATGTCTGTGCACCACAATTTTGTTTTTGATGCAGGAATCCTTGGGGGTGACTAGTGTTTCAAGTTCCCTTAGGATAGAGAATATTTCTCTGGTGCTTGAGCTGTTTTTTTCTATCTGTCGTTGAAGGTGTCTTTTTTAGTTTGAATGATTTCTTTTTTATACTTAGCGGTCAAGGAAGTGAGAAGGAGCTTGTTCCGTTCTCTAGGGTTGTTTTTCCATCGGGTCTCCGCCAGTCTTTTTTTCGATACGCAAGGCTTTTAAGCTGGGCGTAAACCACGTATTTAGGTGGGCTATAGGTTTCTCTTTACTGAGTTTGAGTGGTGCAATAGAATCAATGGCTGAGTTAATGGTGTTGTACAGGTCAACCAGATCAGTGAGATTTGATGGTAGGTTGGCATAGTTGGTAATGGGTTGAATCAAGGGCAGGAGATTGGGGACTGTAATGTTTTTCCTATTCCTGGTTGGGGCCAGTGGGGCCATGGGACTAGTAGCGTTAGTTTGAGGGTTGTCTTGGGTGGTAAAAGAGATTAAGTTGTGATCTGTCCACACGCATGGTTCAGTATTTGTTATGGAGGATAGGCAGTTGATGTCTGCAATCCAGTCCAAGGTGCGACCTTTTGTATGAGTTATTCCTGAGGGTGAGGCCTGCTTCTGTGATGGCGTTCGCTAGGATTGTGGCATTTGGGTCGTTCGGGTCATTGAGACCTAAATTGAAGCCTCCCAGTAAGATAGTTTTGGAGCTGGGTTTGGTGTTAGTACTCAGGAGGGTTGTTATGTCTTCTTCGAAAGTCCCTAGCAGGCCTGGTGGCCGGTATATTGGGTGCACAGAGAAAGTGCGGGATGCAGATAAACAAAGTTTAACTGATAACAATTCGGTGGGGTGGATTTGGTTTCTCTCATTTCGAGGTTGGATTTGCAAATGAATGCTATGCCTCCTCCTTTAGAGGTTTCTGTCTTTCCTGATGATGGTAAAGTTGTCTGGGACAGCTAGGGCGATGGCTGGGCCGACTGCTTTATGGAGCCATGTCTCAGTGACGGCAAGGAAATCGAGCTAGTTATTGGTTATGATGTCGGCAATTTCAGTGGCATATGCTACGAGAGATCTGGTATTGATCAGAGCTCCTCTGATTTTGTGGTTTTCCTTGGTCTTTTTGTTGGCAGGGTCTATTTGCTGGTATGGTGGATGATCGGGTACCTGAGTAGGTTTGGAGTTAGGTTTAGTGTTGCAGGGCTTAGATACTGATGTC
This sequence comes from Ambystoma mexicanum, assembly GCF_040938575.1. NCBI lineage: Eukaryota > Metazoa > Chordata > Amphibia > Caudata > Ambystomatidae > Ambystoma > Ambystoma mexicanum. Next base: position 1,339,056,592 of record NC_090921.1, on the reverse strand, counting down.
AGGTTGGTGAGTCTGGAGCCTAGTCTGTGATTTTTCCAGTTAGTGGAGCATGGTTGGTTGGGCTTGGGTTTACTTGCGAAACGATGGATCCATTGGGCAGGTGATAGTATCAATGATATGTGTTGGGAGTCTTTATTGATTGGATGTGTTATCTGCTGTATGGGTGTAATAGGTGGTAGGAAGTGGGTGGGCGTAATAGATTCTGATGGTGGTAATGTTTTTTTCATAGATATTGGCCTGGGAATGGAGTTGGGGCAGGCTTTAGTGGTTGCCATGATGGTAGATGACGGCAGAATGTGGTCAAGCGGTTTGGATGTGGGGTGAGTAGTGGTGTTGATAATTAGAATAGTTAGTATCTTAGTTAGGACACGGTTCATGACTCCTGAGTTAGGAACTGTGGGCTATGTACCTGTTTCTGTACAGTTTTCCAGTATGCAGTACTGTGGTCTAGATACTACCTAACAGTGTGGGCACTACGATTGGCTAGTGAAGTTTACCAATATGGGGCACAATGATGGGTAGAATGCAGTTGGCTAATATCAGGCACAATGATTGGCTAAACACAGTTTGCAAATGTGAGGCACAGTCACAGGCTGAGGAGCAGGGAATTAAATACAATCTTCCATTATGCGGCACTCATACATGTGGTCTAGATGCAAATTACCAATGTAGGTCACAAGGATAGGTTATGAGGTTTAGGTGCAATTTGCCAGTATGAGGCATGGTGTAGGGCATAGTGGGCTATAAACAATTGAGATCAGGCAGTATGTATGATATGCCTATTAAAAAGTATAAACTAGTACAGCTACAGGGAGGAAACGCTGCATAGATCAGCGTATCTGTGTTATAGTTATATGGGTAAGAACGATGAGCGAAAGGTGTTAGGCTAATTACTACCAAGGAATAGCTTGGTATTTGTACACATTGGAGGGTAGGTATCTAGGTAGCGAGAAATCTATTAAGATCTTACACATATGTGACAGGATAGTAGGCAGATTAAGCATCAGTACATTCGTTAAGTAGTCCGTCACCATTGCAATAAACAATACTCGTAGTTAACCAAGTCATATAGTTGATTACAAGCAGTAGAAATGGTCGATGGTCCATAGAAATCACACATTCGGGCCCCAGCATCAGCAGTGATCTAGGCAGGCGTAATGATCCTGCATTTGCATCAATAGGTAGACTGGTGATCGGGTCCTTAGTATAGACGGTGGAGGAGAAAGGTTCAGAAGGGTTTAGACTTGTCGAGTCTCGGTGGCTCTGTGTGGCGGGAGCAACGGGCAAGTCTTAATGTACAGGAATGCCATGGGTCAGGCGTACAGAGATCCAGCGGCCGGGTCGGGAAGGCCATGCATGACTGTTGTTGGCATTCTAATGCATGTCAACTTGCGGTTGTACTGTTGTGGGATAGATGGGGTGCAGCGGTTGTTCAGGGAAGGCCAATATGTTCCAGGCTTACTAGCAGGTGAGAGTGGAGAGTAAGGAGCAAGACAATGTGGTTCAATAAGTTTACTTACAGCTACCGGCCTAGTAGGCAGGGGGTGTATTGATTATCCAGCCCGACTCCAGACAGGCTCAAGACAGGAGCCTTTGTTCCTCCGCCTTAGTTGCGGATGCCGGTTTACGCCTGCCGGTGAGGTGTGTTTGTGGTTCTGCCACAAAATAAAGGGGGTGGATATAAGCGAGATACAAGTGCGAAATGTGGTATTGGTGAGTGTGGGCTGGAAGTACCAGAGTTCAGAGGGCATGTTGTGTGTGGCATTGTCACTTGGTATTTGTTCTACCCAGTGGGGAAAAACTCAAAATGTATTACATAACAGTGCTGGGGCACGGAGAGAGCCCCTGGTAGGGCACAGTATGTGATAGAGCTAAAGACATAGCAGACCATGAGATGAGCTTTGACCTCCTTTTTGGGACACGTAAGCAGTTCAATTATTGGAATTTTACAGCTAGACTGAAGCAGTGGACTTCCAGTCATGTTGCGGTCCACCAAAATGAAGTATTATTTCTGTTCTGGGTTTCCTTTTATGATGATTGTGGGGTAGTGCCAGTGTCTTGTGTCTAATGAGGAGTAACATTTGTGGAGTGTGACCCACGTGGGTTATGATCTCCAAGGTTTTCTTCATTTAAGTGTTGTGCAAAGACGTATTGCACATATTAGTGAAGCTGATCCAAATGTGTTGGTCTCTATTTTCATCTTGGCTTGTGTGGTTTGTGCTCTGATCAGTCATAGTGTTCCGATTCACGATAGCTATTATGTTAACATCTGAGTGGTCGATGCCTTCGGTGTTGCTGGACGAGGAGCCTGCAACCTTTGGCTCGCCACATGATTTTAACTACAACTCCAATTGCTCTTATCCAGCATAATGAATGTTGAGGAATCACAGGGTTTGTAGTTCAAAACATCTGGAGATTTGCAGGCTGCAGGTAACTTTTCTAGACCATACTGTTTTTTTTACAGTGGTTCTGGTGAGGCTTGCAGTCCCATCCTGGGGTGGCTGGAGGTTGAAAGTTTAGATTAGTGCGTTCTTTCGAGGGTGTCATGCTATTTTGTATGTGGTCTGGTGAGAAGCGAGGTTCGGAGAGATTTTTCCCGATACTAGCTGATCATTCTGTGTGCGAAGTTACCTGGGCATGGAGCTTCATAGTGTGGTTGGAGAATGAGCTTCAAGGTATTAAATGTATCAACCTCTGAAGGATAAAAAGCCTTGTCGTCCGTGCTAGACTTCAAATGTGCGACTGCAGCTTGCACACCGATGTGAGAGGTAAGCGCTTAGTCAGAAATCATGCAGCTTAGTTTGAAAAAATCTGCCCACCCTACTCGTGCACTGCAATCCCTGAGCTGGCTACTGGTGGACAGTGAAAGGTCAGGATTTAAACTTTGGGCTTGACTAGTTTACAGGGAATACTGGGTCCCAGGGCCCAGAATATCTATTAAAACTACGACCTGCCTAAGAATCTTTGGTCTACCTTGCGCTTTGCAAGGTTTAAACTGTCGGCACCAGTATTGAGCACAGCATAGCTATATTTCGGCATGCAGAAGAGACGGGAAGATGTTACTGTATTGGAAACATTAGTGATTATCCCGGTTGCTGAATTCTGAAAGATTTGTACGACATTTTCAAGATTGTAAAGAACAGATTAAACATACTTAATAAGAAACAACTCTGAGTGGCACATCAAAAAGTCCATGGAGAGACACTGGAAGAATTGGTCCCAGGTTCCCTGAAAACCTTCTGAACTACAACAGAGTGGCTCAAAGAAAAGACAAACGCTGGTTGATTTACACTTGGGTGGAGATTTGGTATTGTCCTGTTTTTAAGGGACCGCAACTCTAGGGATGGGTTCCGGTCCTGAAGAAACTGGCTAGTCTGTGGCTTAACCCGCTGAAACCAGAAGACGATTATACGTGTTCAGGCTGATTCCCTGAACCCCCAGGACACTCAGACTGAGTGAGTGCCTGGCCAAAAAAAGATTTTTAATATTGAACAAGCAGAATCATCTGCAGATTTTATTACACTAAGAGGGAGAAATAAAAATAAGAGAATACTCCCACAAGAATTTGTGGTAATTTTAAGGTAAATTTTGGATAGGAAAGTAGTCAGTTAGTTTAAGGTCAGTCCTCTTTCCTATGCCCTATCCTAGATATGCGGTATACCAGCGCCTACTAGAAAGAGAATAAAATGAGGGATAGTTAGACTTTCTGATGGGGAGATTTAGCAAGCTGTAGGCGAAGTGAAGAATACAATCTTAAAAAACTTTTGTCTGTGTTGTGTTATACAATTGTGAGCATCAAGTGGAAGTTGCTGCTCTTTAGCCTTTGTCGCAGAGAGTGTTTTGGTATTCCACATTGTAAGGCATCATTCAAGCAAAAACGCTTAGGAGGCCGAGGGCCCGATTACGAGTTTGGGGGTATTAACGATGGTAATACCTCCAAACTCATTTACTGTTACTGCATGCAGTAATTACTGGTTGCCCGAAAATGGTCCAAATGATTCCACTCATGTAGACCTTTACTTTATTCCCGATATTTGGCTCGATAGAACTCCATGGGATCCAGTAATTAAATTACTCCATGTGGTAATCACAGCACGCAGTATTTACCATATCCAGCAATGCTGTTGTGTGGCTGTATCTACCGTCCCTCAAAAGCATGTTGAGAAAACAGTTTCTGTAACAAAACTCGTAGTTAGGCTGGATAGTAACATTGCCGGATCGCCAAACCGGTAATCTGGCTCAGTCTTGTGGGTTACTTGCCTGGAAATAGAATAACTCTTCCAACACTGAAATTAGAATAGAGGTGGGTGAGGTTAGTGGAGAGAGAGGATAGTAGAGGATGGGAATATGAAGGAAGCCTCCACTTTTGATACCTATTCTGTATGAGTAAAGCTTTCGCTTTTGCCGCCCATGCACTGGTGTTGACCTAATTTTTTTTCTCGCGATAATCCTACCTATGCAACAATTAACCTTACCTTTTGTTAACCGGGTCCTTCCAAAGTTTTTAGTACGCTTTTTATGTGCCCGTGGATTGAGATAATGTTTATAGTTATGTGTCAGTGGGAAGGAGCATGGAAATCGACTAGAGTGACCTGTTATCTAACAAGTAATGGAAATATCCCATCAGTCTAGATTCGCTATGGGGGCAAAGGACTAACGCACTGTTGCTTATTTGAACTATGTTTTAATAATAAGCGAAAAAAAGCTGTTGGGTTGTGGAAGGGCTGAGATGTTCAGCCTCTTGTTTAATTAAGCACACTTCATTCTGTATTTTTGTACAGTATTGTGGTTGTAGCTCTACATTATACTAGAATGCAATTTAACAATACCAACTGGTTTAGCATCTGAGACCAAATATGTGCTAATTTGAGATCTCTTTTAATCCTACCACTAACTTTTACATTTGTATAGTTAGTTACCTGCACTCATTCGTTGTTTGATGAAGGTATGCAGCTTGTTGTTTTGCATGATGTGCATACAAACAAGAGGCAGCATACCTTTAATTACCAGACCTCACTCATATTTCAATCACCTAAAAGTATGCATTCAGCAAGCGACAGTGTGATTTTAATTAAGACCTCACTCTCAGCTCAGCTTCAGATAATATGTAGTCAAAGATAGTCAGTTTAACAGAAGAGCGAGCACGCGCGAAGTTGCCGACCTACAAAGGGACAAAATGTGCAACTGTCCACTTCGTTCTTTAACAATGGGGGCAGGAACCTCACTTTACCACCATAGAGATGTCTACACTTTTTATTTTCTGACTGCACGTCCTAAATGAAACTGTGTCGAGTGTCGGGGTGTCTGCAAATGAAACGCTATTGGCTTGTACATGAACTAGCTGTTGGTAGTTAACAGTTATTTTCATCACAATCAGACATCCACATCTGAGTTTTTTTTTTTAAAGTTAAAGTGGCACGTCCTAAAATAGAAGGCACCCAATGTAGCTCAGCAGATTCAGTGAATTTTGCAATGTTTTTGTTTGAAGCAGCCATAAAAGCTATGGATTTTTGCTATTGCTACCGAACACACTTTTTGTAGAGTGCACAGTTCGACTAGAAGAACGGTGGCCTGGTGGTTTGCTCATATTCAAATTAAGAGTGAGGGAATTGCTAGCCACCATTTAAAAAAATCTGAAATTGGCACTGATGAACACACACCTTAATTTATTAATAACTGCTGTAGGCTCAGTAAAAGAATTTACTTTCAATTGACTAGTTTGACAAGCCTATAACATCTCTAGAAGTATACCCAGGGCAGACGTGCTCAAAGGAATCGCGACATTAATGGCAGAGTTTTTGTGTGGGTTTTCGCACAAAAAAAATAAACCTAGATTAAAGAAATCAACTCGCAGCTTTAGGTTTAAGAAACGTGATTCACATGAAAAAAAGTTCATTTTGCGTGTGCCATGCTGGGTTGGGGACTCCTACATTTGTCGCACACACTCTTCGTGTGCTGAGCGGTTTTTACAGTTCAGCAAGCATTTGGTATATATATAACAGAGTAGGATGACTTATTTCATCATAAACTCCAGGTGTCCTATCCGATTTGCGCCTTCGGAGTTTGTCTACTTTCTGGCATGGCTTAAATGTCTGGACTGTCAGTATGGTCGAGTCCGAATAAGCCAAAAGCTTCACATCTTGGTCACTTATTTTAACTTCATAATATGCTCGTGTTCTGAGCGTTTGCTTTCTGCGATTTGTAGAATTTTGTGCAATGGCCTCTTCTACATTTGATTTTAACCCTAGCAGAATGGTCCACTTGCTATGTGTTGAGGTTGTGTTATAGCGTTGTGTTCTTTCCTTCAGGAAACCTGCTACTATCGTGCGTTTCTTGTCGAAGTTCCTCTCCTCACTCGGCCGTTCTTTGCTCTTAGTGTGAATTTCCACTGCTTGTAGCTCCTTTCACTTGCTTTGTGTCTGGGTAAAGTATTTTCTGCTAACTGAGCAATTGATAAGAAGTATTACCTCCACGTCCACTCTTCCTTGTCACAGTCGTTACCTCATGAGGCCCCTGCCTCCGACACATGACCTTCTATTTCTTTTATTTCCTATAACTTCTCCCCTTAACCCACAACATCCAGTTTAATTTTTCCTGCCTGCGGCAGGTTGGACTGTTCCCGGAGTGGGGCTCTGGGGAGCTACAGTTACTGGCCCACTGGGGGGGCTCTGTGGCGGGGCCTCGGTTTCCTCCTGGTGCGGCGTGCTCCCGGGCCCCCATGCGGAGCTTGGGTCCCGGTTGAGCAAGAAGCCTCTCCCGTTTTTTTTGCCTGGCCCAAAGCAGGCGTGGAGGCATCGATGACGGGTCCTGCAAGGCCCGGGTCTGCAGTAATGATATGTGGGGGGTTTACTTTGGACCCATGTATGCCCCAGGGCGCGGAGTGGGAAGTATTTGCACGCCTTTTCCATCCTCGTGGCCCCGCAGGACTCAGCCTTCCGTTTTACGGCCGCTTGGTGACCCTTACGGGGGCTCCTCCTCCAGAGGGGAGGGGGAGCTTTCGTGTTCATGTTTCTCCATGTCTTGAGGGAAACGCTGAATGGAACAGCCCGTTCCCATGGGGGTGGATTGTTTGTTTCCCCTGTTGGTGGGCTTTCTCCTGGCCTGCAGTTGATGTTGATGGGTGAGGGGGTGATCCCGATAGCGCAACAGGTGGCACGTGTGTCCCTCAGCAACAACATGCAGGGTTCAGGCTACCTCTCGGACATGTGAAAGTAAAATGGCTGATTGAAGTGCAAGTAAATATTTTAAACTCAGCTAGTGGCGTGCCTGTTTGTTGTTACTGCACACCATGGGCGAGCGCTCTGCTGCACTAGAGCACCTTGTCCTGTCATATGAAGAAGTGACGCCACATGCTGTTGTCTCCAGGAAACTGCAGGACTCGGTGGACTACAGGTGGTGTTTGTGCCTTCCGAGGGCGGGTTGGCCCCTCCTCCGGGGTCCGGGTGGAGTTTTGTGTTCTCCGGTGGGCCTGGAGTTGAATAACAGCAGAGATGGCCTGTTGCCGGGGTAATTGGGTCATTGTTCTGTCCTGGAGATTAATGGACGTACATGTGTTGCTGGCATTTCTGTTTTTGCTGTGTTTGTGCTGCTTGCGCCATGGGCCAGCGAACTGCTCAGCTCAGGCTCCTTGCCCTTTTTTCCTCGTCCTCATCTTCCTCCTCTCCTGAGCTTCGCAAGTGGTGGAAGAAAATGTCGGCTATATGTTCCTTGTCCAGGAAGGACATGGAAAGGAAGGGGGGTGCAGTGGTCAAAGTGAGAAGGGCCGATCGGGCGCTGGTGTTCCGCTACTTTGTTTTACGCTGTTCACGGCTCCTCTTCTTTTTGCAACCATTTTTCACCATTCCGGACCTTTTTTCGTGAGATTGGTGCTCTCTTCTCCGTTTCCCGCTGGATGTCTATTGCAGCTAATTTGATCTCTGTTTTCGACTCGATTGGCTGTCAACCAGCATGACTACAACCCTGGAATGCTGCGTTGCATGTTGCTCCCTTCCTTCCTACTCTGATCCCCTCCAGGGTCACAGTTCCACTCCTTTTTTTGGTACATTACTATCAATGATGTCCTCGCTAGTCTGGTGGGTCGCTCCTCTGGGTCGGCCGGGGAGGTGACTGTCCGGGAACCGGTGAACCGTAGGGTGGTTTGCAGCCTGAAGTAGGTTCCTGCTGGTGCACATCTGGCCCTCGGGGCGAATAACTATGGCTCCTCGACTGCGGAGGATGTGATGAGTGGTTCAGGAGGTTTAAGGTGGCCAATGATGGTGGCTCTGACTGTGCCCTGCTGCTGGCTGGCATGCTGCAGCAGGTTGCCCTTTGGTCCGATCTGGCATTTGATGGAGTGCGTGGCTCGGCTTTGGCCATGGTGCTGGTGTGTCGGCCCGAAGGCATGTGCGTCTGTGGGATTGGAAGACGGAGGGGGTGGGCGGCTGTCCTTTAGCTTCCTTTTGACGGTTTCAAACTTTTTGGTGGTTTGCTTGCAGTGTTTTTCCGATATGGGCCCAGTGGTGCTCGGATTCTTGGGCACAAGACGCTGCCCGGAGGGGTTCTCAGGTGAACTTCATGTCCTGGTTTGCATGGTTCGTACTGCTGTTCCCTGCTCGCTGCCCAAGTAGTTGGCGATGGCAACGGCTCTGACCGAGTTATTTTTGAAGGCGGCTTTGCATGCCCGTTCCTTTTCCACAGCAGGGTCAGGGCTTTTACTTGCGGGTGTTTCTGGTCCCCGAACCTTCGGGCGGTTTTGCCTCATCTTGGACCTCGAGGCTCTGTACTGCTTCGTCCGAGAGGAAGGCTTCAAGATGGGTCCTTTGCAGGACATTGTCCCGATGTTGTGCATGGGGGTCTGGTTGGTTTCCCTGGTTCTCCGGTTTGCATGTTACCACGTGTCTCTCCTCCCCTGCCAGATGTAGTTCTTTCGCTTTAAAGTGGGATCTCAGAGTTCAGTTCTGAGTGCTCCCGTTCGGGTTGCGCTCGGCCCCCGGGGTGTTACCCGGGCTGGTGGCCCCTCTGGTGGGCGCATCTTAGCCTGATGGGCCTTCACTTTTCCCTACATAGACACCTGGTTGGTCAAGATGGCCCTCTGGCAGTCTATTTGTATTTATTTAATTTGTATAGCGCAGACCAGGCCCGGAGGCTACCAGGCGCATTACTTAAGGCAATGGTTACATAAGTTGCATACAATGATAATATATCAAGGAGAGATAAGTGGGGGCCAGGTTGTTCATGCATTTGTAGGTAAGGGCAAGCGATTTTAGTGAGATCCTTTGGGTGACTGACAACCAATGAAGGTTCTTCTTGGTATCCGAAATGTGTGCGGATCTGGGGATATTGAGGGCTGCCCTGATGGCGTTATTTTGTATGATTTGGAGCTTGTCTAGGTTACCCTGATTAGTGCCCTGGTACAATGCATTGCAATAGTCTAGTTTGGACATGACCAGGGTCCTAGCGAGGGTAGTACAGTTGTGCGAGGAGAGGAAAGGGTGACATGCTGTGATCAGCTTGCAGGTATAGGCGGCGGCTTATTAGTCGATCCTGATTCGTCTCCGGCTGGTTCACCAGACATTGCAGGACTGGGGGTTTTCTGGTGTACTGGTGTTTGTCTCCTGTGGAGCCCTCTCGGGCACTGGGTTTTGTCAGGGCTCAGATTTGCTCCTGGACGGGTGGATTTTTCTGTTCTAAGGGAGGGTCCAGGGTTCTCAGAAGGCGGTGTGTCACGGCTCACCTGTTGATCATGCTTCAGGGGCCCATGACATCTTACGTTTTACATCTTTCTGGTTCCTTGGGCTCTTAATCTGCATCCTCTGGTGTCTTACCTGCTCTCCCACTGGTTCCTGGCTTCTCTGATTTACGCAACCTTGATCCCGGTGTCCTAGGCTCTGTGGGCCTCCTTACTGTGGTGGTTGCGGGCTCTGTATCTCCAGGCTGGGCTGTCCCTGGTCTGTCCTCCTTTGACCCCTCTTTCTCCAGGCGCCAGCAGAGGGGTCAGGGTGTCCTCTCGGCCCAGGGGTTGTGGGCTGGGGAAGAGAGCCGTCGTTCATCCACTTGGAGAGATTGTGTGTCATTCTCTGGGCCTGTTGTACTTCAGGGGGTTTTTCAGGTGGGGATGTTGCTTCGTGGTCTCTCTTCTTCCTGTCCTTGTACTTATAGGGGCCTTCCCCCTTGGGATCTCCCTTTTGGTCTTGAGATTCCTTCGGGGCCACCTTTGGTGCCCCTTTCTGATTTGTTGTCTAGCTCCTTACTCGGCTGACTGTTTCCTGATCGCCATCGTGTCTGCCCGTAGGCTGGGAGGGGGGATTGGGCTCTGTTGTGTGCCCCCCCCACACTTTTTCTTGCGGGTTCTCCCGGGTTCCTGCCTAGGGTTGTATCTCGTTTCGCACCTTTCAGGATCTGGTTGTCCCTGCGTTTTCTGGTCCCACAGTTGCGGGAAGGGGTGGTTTGGCCTGCCATTGATGTGCGGCAGGCGTTTTTTTTTGTGGATTTGGCTCGGGCTGCTCCTGTCGGGCGGTCTGATAGTCGCTTGGCTGCTTTTGGCCCCGCTGCTGCGGATCGGAAGGCCTCTGTGGTTTTCCATTAGCCAGTGGCTCTGTGTTGTTGTCTCCATGGCTTCTGTGTTATTTTTTTCTGGCCGGCCTGTGCCTGCCCAGGGTCGCTCTACCAGGGGTTTGGCTGCTTCCTGGGCAGATGCTAGGGGCTTTCCTCTGCAGGAGATTTGTGGGGCAGCCACCTGGGTGAGTCAGGGCACTTTCATCACCCTTTTTCGATTGACTGTTTCCTGCTCTGGGGATGGTTCTTTCGGGGTTGGGGTTTTGTCTGTTGGGATGTGAGTTTGGAGTTCTTAATGGTGTGCGTTTTTGTTCTGCACTTTTCTGGCTCTGTCTCTCATTGGAACTCCTCTCCGTTGCTGCTTTGGTATGCCTCATGAGGTAAGTACTGGGACGAGGAAGAGTGGACGTGGAGGTAATGCTCTGATTACTTACCAGTAATCTTCATGACTCCTAGTTCTACTCTTCCTCGTCATATTACTGACGAGCCTCCTTACCCTCCCTGCGGGGAAGGTCCCATGCTCCGGCTTGGATATGTTAAACTGGATGTTGTGGGTTAAGGGGAGGACTTATAGTAAATAAAAGAAATAGAATAAGGTCCTGTGTCAGAGGCATCATGAGGTAAGTACTGTGACGAGGGAGAGTAAGACTAGGAGTAATGAAGATTATCGGTAAGTAATCGGAGCATTCCAGCATAGGGTTGTTTGCATGCAACATTTTCTCTTACGTATTCAAGAATTTGCAAACCGTAACTAGCATGTCTCTAATCCGAATTAATGACTGTACTTGCCCCAGCATTGCAATTTATATTAAGTTCTGGAAGTCATTTATTGGTAGTTTGCATACAGTTGTAGATGTGTGTGTGTGTGTGTGTGTGTGTGTGTGTGTGTGTGTGTGTGTGTGTGTGTGTGTGTGTGTGTGTGTGTGTGTGTGTGTGTGTGTGTGTGTGTGTGTGTGTGTGTGTGTGTGTGTGTGTGTGTGTGTGTGTGTGTGTGTGTGTGTGTGTGTGTGTGTGTGTGTGTGTGTGCGTGTGTGTGTGTGTGTGTGTGTGTGTGTGTGTGTGTGTGTGTGTGTGTGTGTGTGTGTGTGTGTGTGTCTCTGCCTGTGCCTCCGGGAGAACGCCAATTAACAATGGCGACGAGGAAGTGAGCGAGCATCCACACGCTCCACCACCATTTCACACACGGACGCTCCGTGTAAATTTTTGGGGGCCCCCACCCCCAAAAAAAAAATTTTTTTTTCTTCATTCCCCTCCCACACCTCATCCTCAGGGGGTGAAATTTTCTTTTCTCGTTTTCTCCCGGTCATCACCTGCACAACGTCTCCTGCATGGCACACAGGCCACGAAGCGCCAATCGATCGGAGCACAAGTGCCGGTAGGAACTGTCACCACGTGGGACACTGCCTCACCACAGGGTGCGCACGAACCCAGAGGGCGGAGAATCGTTGACCAAGCGCACGCAACACCATGGCGACTGGGTTATCTACCCCTGGACCCTCAACACCGTCCAGGATGGCGGCAAACCTGTCAATGGCGTCACCACCGCCTCGCACGCAGGGGAGTTCGTCGACGTTGATCCAACCATTCGACCCATTCACAGACCCATCATCCAGTGGGCCCAGATGGCAGCTATGGCTACAAAAGTTTGAGATGGCCATGGAATGTAAGGACATCACGTCATCCAGAAAGATGAAAGCTCATCTACTCCTCAGCGTGGGCGACGAGGTGCTGCGCATCTTCAACTCCCTGGATGTGGATGACGGCCAAGACGCATACCGGAGTGCAAAGGACGCTCTAACAGCACATTTTCTCCCGCAACTCAATCCAGACTATGAAACTTTTATCTTTTGCACGACCATCCAGGCCACCGATGAGACTCTCGACGCCTACCACACGAGGCTGAGGAAGCTGGCCATGTCGTGAGAGTTTACGAACACTGAAAGGGAGATTAGGAGGCAAATCATAAATGGAATTCACTCGGATCAGTGAAAAGGGCATCCCTCGACAAAGCATCCTGGAACTGGGTCGACAGAGGGAGCTTGCCCACTCCAGGGCCGCCAACATGGAAGCGACCCTACAAAAACTCCAGCCGTCACTCTCCACAGCGATGGTCGCTCAAATCTCGGACAGACAATCAACGAGAAGCGAAAGTGGCAGCGGCTAAACCCAGAACAGGTGGCAGCCTCGAGCACCAGGACCAACAGAATGTGGATGGTGTGGGGGTCAAAGGCACGGAAGGCGAAACTGCCCGGCGCAAGGCACCACGTGCGGAGCATGTGGCAGGAAGGATCACTACGCGAAAGTGTGCAGATCAGCGAACACGCCACTACAGCCTCCGCAGGAAAAAGGGTCATCGAAAAAAAAAAAAAGAAACAAGCCAGCGCGAGGAGGGTTGCGGTAGTCAACTCCTCGACGGAAGAGGAAGGGGATGACCTCTCAGCCCTACGACAAACAGCAGGCACGGAGAACGAAGGAAAGGGCCGAGAGGTATACCTAGTATCGACACTGAACCAAGGGCCAGCACCGTCGAAAAGAACCGCCAGGCGACGAAAATGCATGGTCAACATACAAGGCCAGGACATACAGATGACCATTGACACGGGGGCCTCGGTAAATGTCATGCCAACCACCGTTTTCCAAACCATCGTACCACCACCCGAGCTAAAATCCACAGACACTCGGTTATTTGCCTACGGCAGTCGGAGACCCTTACCAGTCATCGGGAGGTTCCGCACCTCTCTTGAGCATGGCAAACAGAAGTTGTGGTCGAAGATCTATGTTGTCAAGGCGGGAATTGAAAGCCTGCTGAGCGGAGATGCGGCTGAAGACCTGGGCGTGGTCAAATTCATATGCCACATTGACGACACGTCCGAGGTTCGAGAACTTCCTCAGGCAACACCCCAAGCTACAGAAGGGGATAGGCTGTCTCAAGGGAAAGACCATCAAACTACATATTGATCAATCGGTGCAACCACGTGCGGTAAGACACCGAAGGACACCGTTCCACATGAGGGAACAGGTTGAGAAGGAGTTAAGGTCACTCGAAGCCGCTGGCATTATTGAAGAAGTCACGGGACCAACACCGTGGGTCTCCCCGATGGTGGTCACCAGGAAGCCCAAACAGCCCGGAAAAGTTCGGATCTGCATTGACATGCGCCTGCCCAATGCAGCCATAAAAAGAGAACGACACCCACAATTGATGAAATCATCACCGACCTCACTGGATCTTGTGTGTTCTCGAAGGTAGACCTAAAGGCGGGGCACCACCAGCTTAAGCTCCACAGAGAGTCGCGCTATATCACCACTTTCTCAACCCACCTAGGTCTGAGAAGGTACAAGCGCCTGAGCTTCGGCATATCATCGGCCGCGGAGGTTTTTCAACAGACCATCCAGGAGGTCATCAGAGGCATACCAGGGGTATTGAACGTGAGCGATGACATCCTAATACATGCACCGGACACCAAGGAACACATCACGAGACTCAAGACACTACTGGGCAGGTTGGAAAACGCCGGACTCACAATTCATCGAGAGAAGTGCGAGTTCCTAAAACCAGAAATAACTTTTTTTGGATACAGGTTCGACCGCACCGGCATATCACCAGACCCCCAGAAAGTGGCGGACATCTAAGCTGCCAGTCCCCCAACGACTCCCACCGAGGTGCGCAGTTTTCTGGGAATGGCCACCTACTGTGGCAGATTCATTCGGAACCTAGCAACCCTATCCGAACCGCTGCGGGAGCTAACAAAGGCCAGCACCAAGTGGGACTGGGGGCCCGAATGCCAGAAAGCATTTGAGAGCATAATCAACTGATACCAAGATGGCCTACTACGACACGGACCTCCCGACAGAACTATTTGTGGATGCCAGCCCAGTGGGACTTGGAGCAATCCTGAAGCAGGTCACAAAAGAGGGCACAAAAAGGTCGATTGCATATGCATCCAGGGCGCTCACAGCAACGGAACAAAGGTATTCCCATATAGAAAAGGAGGCAATCGCCGTTCTATGGGGGTGTCGACACTTCCACATGTACCTATATGGGCGCAAGTTCACGGCGATCACCGACCACAAGCCCCTACTACCAATCTTCATTGGGTCTTCGGCGCACCCACCAGCCAGAATCACCAAGTGGCTGCTACACCTCCAGCAATATGACTTCGAACTTGTCTACCAACCGGGCAGTGGCAACCCCGCGGACTTCCTGTCGAGACACCCACGACCAGCCACCCAGCAGGAAGTGCTAGTCGCAGAAGAAACGGAGGAACACATTTGTCAAGTAGTCCACACCATGAGGCCCAAAGCGATAAACATTGAGGACATTGCAACAGAAACCCAAAATGACCCCTGTTGCGATCTGGTAAAAGATGCCATCATGTCAGGCAACTGGAAAGAATTCATGTCGCACACGCGCAACAGAACCGAGGGGGCCAAGGAGTTCCTAGCAGGCATGTTCACGGTTCGACAAGACCTCTCAATCACTGAGGGAGGGCTCCTGCTAAGGGGTGACCGCATCATCATACCCCCAAGGCTGCAAGACAGGATAGTTGCCCTAGCGCATGAAGGACACCAAGGGCTCGCAAGAACAAAGGCCCGGGTCAGACACAGGGTATGGTTCCCTCACATCGACGATCGTGTCGAGGACCTAGTGAACACATGTCTACCCTGCCAAATAACGAGTGGGCCACCAGACCCAGAACCAATCCTATCGGCCGAGCGTGGCCGGGCACGATGGGAAGCGATCAGCATTGACTTTTGCAAAATCAGAGAGGGTCTACATCTACTGGTGGCAATCGATGATCACTCATGCTATCCAGAGGTCGAGATACTGGAGTCCACCGCTGCGGAAGTGGTCATCCCGGTGATAGAAAAGATGTTTGCCACCCATGGTCTGCCCACGACCATTAAGAGTGACAATGGACCCCCGTTCACAGGGGAGGAATTCAGGTCGTACCTACAGGAACTGGGCATTAAATACCACCACATCATGCCAAGGTGGCCACAAGCTAATGGGGACGTCGAGCGATTCATGAGGACCATCAACAAGGTACTCAGAGTATCAAAGGCAAACGCCAGCCCGTGGAGGATCGACCTATTCCGGTTCCTAAGGAACTATCGGGTCACCCCCCACAGCACCACGGGCATACCACCTGCTGACCTTATGTTTGGAACTATCATCAACTCATCGATTCCCCATCATCCAAGCAGGACCCCTGACGACGTCGACAATGCACGCGTGGAAACGAGGAGAACACGTGCCAACGCTCACATGAGCGCCAAGAGAAGAGCAAGGCCCTCAAACCACAGAGTGGGTGACCAAGTCATCATGTTGCGAAACCCCACGAAATCCAAGCTAGACACCAGGTACGAGGAACTGCCATGGACTATCAGCAACCGGCGCGGGACCATGATAACTGTCACCCGGGGAGGTAGGAAAGTAACAAGGAACGCCTCCTGGTTCAAGCCCGTGCCCCAGCATCTCTGGACGGATTGCGAGGGGCCTCACGACGACAACGAGCAACAAAGCAGCGACGTGCCGGCCCAAGACCCCGAGGAAGAATCCGCAGGGGATCGCAGCTGGCAATCACCGAGACTGCCCAGCAGTGAGGACACATGCAGCGAAGGTGAGCAGACTTACGAACCGAGCGGGGACAGCCCCCAAGCGAAGCGGTACAGTCTGAGAAAGACCACAAGACCGCCTGCGAGGCTGAATGACTATGTATGCTAAGCCAAGAACAGTGGCAGGAGTTTATAGTTGAGCATGTTGTTTATGTTGTTTGTTAGGTTGGTTTGAAATAAAGGAGGAATGTTATATCCGCCCTACGTCCCGCAGCGCGGTGACGTAGGGCAGCTAAATAAAAGCCCCGCCCCCTGGAGTGGGAGGCAGTTCCGGGCAAATGCAGACCAGCGTGTGTGTGTGTTTCTTTAGCGCTCCTGCCCAGGCCGCGTGACCTCCTGGACCGGAGCAGCCCCTCGTGCTGGGCCTCCGGGAGAACAGCATTTAACAGCCGTTAACTCCGATGCTGAACAGCACCGTTTTTTTCTTATAGATTTCAGTTCAACCCCGCCCATTTCTTCAATATAGTTTTGGAATAGTTTATGCCACTGTCGCTATGGAATGTCCGTTTACCCAGAGTATGTGGAAACGTCATGGCGTTGCTTGCATGGTAAAACTGCTCTTCATGTTCTGCATGGCTGCAGGTAGGTTTATCTGGTCTGTCGGCCATCTTCTGGGATTAAGCATAGACCGAGGGCGATATGATGCGCTCAAATCTCTCCCGTCCTTGGCCAAAAGTATCACCAACTCTTTCATCATCGTGTCCGTGAACTTCTCGTTTTCCTTAAGCTTCAAAGACCTCTTAACAGTTTAGGCACAAGATTCTCCCTGTATTGTTTATACACTTTGATGGTACGTCTGTCTTGTTCACGTTGTTTTATCAGGCTTAAACAGTCAAGAGCACGCATTCTATTTCCTGTTTGTCTACTGCCCTCCCCGAGTCTGCTCGGTTCCAAGCCTTTCAAACGCCGCCTCTTCCAGCCACGACTCCTCGGGTCGCTCATTAAACTCTCCTGACTCCTCATACAGTGATGCATAGAATTCCCCAAACACTGTGTACATATTGCCTCCTTATCTGTGATCAGTACTCCCTCCCGAAGCCTGTGCACGAGTGCTGACTGCTTTCCCTCCTGACCAACCAGGCCAGGAGTCTACCAGGCTTATCCCAGCAGAGTGTTGTTTGACAACATATCCAACATATATGTGCGTATCCAGCCGTTCCCTTGCTCTGTACAGGTAATTGCGGGCCTCACCTCGGCTACCACCACCTCTCTTGCTAATTCTTGCTCCTAGGAGGCTACCTTCATTTAAAAACCTTCACTTTATTACTTAGAACTCGCCGCACCCCGATTTGGTGGAAATACAACCACACCTAATGAGTACCTTCAATGCCTCCCATTCAATACCCCTACTCTTAGTGGAGCCCCAGTTATCATCCAAAACAGATGTATCTGTTCCCCTAATGACTGTACGAAGGCATCCTCCAATAGCATCTGGTTATTGAACTTCCATTTGGGTATATAAGGCCGAACTTTCTTCCTAGTCAGCCCCATTAGTAGTGGTGCATGATCGGACTGTGTCCTATGCAGAAATTCAACTGAGGGGAGCAAATCGAACCACTCCCTTTTCACAGGCACATAGACAATGCGTGAATAAGACCCATGTAGAGCCGAGAAATACGAATAACTATGTAGCTTCCACATAACACTCCATGCTTCTCGCAGGCATAAATCAGAAATGACCCTGGAGAGGGCCTATGTCAGCAAACCCTGAGGTCTGATCGCAGAGCTTTGTACATCCAGTCCACAATCCACCACCCAATTGAAGTCCCCTAGCCAGTTAATACTAGATCCCCTATGCCCCTGGATGAGGTCCTGCACCCCTAAAAAAACACTGCCTGAGCCACATTGGGGCATGTGTTCTGAGAAGAAATATAGGGTGGGCCAACAACTCTCCCACCATTTCTACGTACTTCCCCTCAGGATCTGCAATGGACTGTGCTACTCTGTTTTGCTGTATCCCTTATCCAAATGAGCACCCCCCACCCTTCCCAGAGTAGGAAGAGAAAGTTGTGCTGATCACTCCACCCTTCCATCTAGTGCCTAGTGCTCGCAGCCCCTGTGCGTCAAGGGGAGTCTCTTGCAGAACTGCCAAATCCACCCTACAGGGATTAATGTATCAGCAGATCTTGCCTCTCTTCACAACATTGTTCAACCCCTGTACATTCCAACTGATGACCTTCAAGCCTGCCCTATCTCCATTCCTACAAAAAAGAATGTCTACCTTCAATTAATCAATGTACCCGCTGTCCACTTTGTCTAAATTTAGATGTAAGGTACGTTTTTCGGGTAGGTAAAAGTGGATGAGAGGATGGAAACGAATGTTTTGTTATAATCATGACTGCAAGTACTTAGGAGGGGGGACTGGGTGGTGTCACACAGGTATGGCAGGCCCGGGAGGTGCGGATCACACACCAAGAAATCGCACTCATGTCAGTTGTTATCTCGCCCTTGTCCACATCTCTTCAGCCAAACTTTTTTTTCGTACTTGGACACCATTCATACTACTTAATAGCCTTCACATTTAATTTTGAGTAAATTACACACTAAAAAATAGTTACCTTTATTCAGTTTTATAGTGACCGTCTTATGTACAGTTGTTAATTTCCAGTGATATTTTTGTTGTTTTTGTTGAAGCTATGTTTATTTTAGTATGTATATGCTTGGATAGTAGGACATTCTTTTAGAATCCTCTATAAAAGCTGCATCTTTTTGGAGAACTTGAACACTGTAAATGTGATGTGTGTTTGGACACAAACCTTCAATATTTAAAGATTCAGTTACTACAAGAACATTGCTTTCCATAATTGTCCGAGCCTGTGAAAGGATCTAAATGATGAGGAAAGAATGTATAGTAGAACTCGGAAATGGTTATGGTTCTTTAGTCCATGACCAACCACAATCAAAAGAAAGAAAATATCAATCGAGGGAATTTCACTGAACTACGCATATGTGATGACGTCATATGGCATTTGACTGAAGTATGCATATGTGATTGTCATACGCAAGCACGCATCATGCGTATGTAAGGACATCATGCAACAATGGCAGATGCTCCAGACATGCATTATTTGTAAACCATCTAAAGTGTGACACTGCTTAATAACAGAAGTTATGGGTTCTGCCCGTTTTGAGTGAGGGGAGGGTGAGGCCCCTAATAAATGCACTTTTTGGTATTTAATGAAGGTTGTTATATTGAGCATGATGAGACACTCTTGAATTCTGGAAGTCGCAATATACAATACATTACACCATTTCTTGCATCCAAAGCAGTTAGTGCTCTAGCAAGCCTTACTATCAACCTACGTTAATGAGTAAACCAACAGTTTCATGTGGATGGAAGGGACTTCTGATCACCAGATTGGTGAACAAGAAGCAGTCCAGTGACTATTAATTTACAAACCCTCAATTGCAGATGTGAATAAGATCTCTGACTAAATATAAAGGTTTTTAGTCTAGTGGTCCCTTGGTGGCATTTTTTCTGCTCTCCGTAGATGTGGGCAAAAAATTGCAGGGCTCTGCAATTTGAGACATGGGTAGGATTTGCGCACAGTGACTGCGGGGCTCTGCCCTTTGAGCCGTGTTAAGGCCCTGGGCCAGGCACCCGTGGGGGCATAAACTCTCAGAATCAAGGCTTGTAACTCTTATTTCAAATTGAAGTCTGCAGGACTGTGCTACAATTTTTGACATACAAATGTATCATCAATTCATAGCCTCCACATTTATTAGCTGTATTCTTATGCCTCCTATGCCCTCCACTCACTACCACCTCCGGAGTGGTGCTTTGGTGGATGACTTGCGAGCCCACGAGATTGAGAGTGTAGTTATGGAGGGTGTTGAGATTAACTGGCACAAGCCACAGCCTCCGCGATCAACAAAATCTGGAAGTCCGAAACAATCCTTTATGGTGAGTGTACAAGTTCACGCACAGGAGAACGATAATGAAGCCCAAAAGGTGGGAAGGACACCAATGAACGTGGCAGACCCAGGCAAATTACTGGCTCTTGGCCTGGAGTACACACTCACAGCCACTAACATTAAGCAGAAAATCAGTGATTTCTTTCCCTTATGGAAGTGCCAGACTATGGACGATCTAGACCCCATAGTGCTGTTTGGAGACAACTCAGCCTCTCGGTTGGTGGATTCCGAGTTGGAGGGTCAGTGCTCTTTGGGGGAAGGTTTCTCACAGTAGGGGGAGACATGATATAGCAGCAGTGAGCACATTATTGAGATCCTCTGTTGAGGTCTACTGTAGACCATTCGGCACCATCTATGCCAGGTTCAAGGGAGGAGACTCCGGAACTGAGATCTAGGATTGCAGGGGAAATCTCAAAAGTTGGCTGAGTGAGACTACTTTGGTGGCCTTTAATTTTGTCTTGAATAATTCATTGGTAAATCTCTTTGAACATTTTAAAATCGGAAGTTCAGGTGCATTCTTGAATATTAATGGAGCTCCCCAAGTTAGTGGGCATTTGCGAATCCTCAATGGTGGGCCTCAGAAATGCTATAAATACCATCATTAATGAACTTGGAGGAGGGGGCCATGAGGCAATCAAAGGAGGTACTCCTCATTCAGGGAGGAATTTCTGAAGCAATAGAAGAAAGGGAAAGGAACTGGCATGGAGTTTCACAGTTGCTAGTAAATCAAAACGTTAGTTGCTCCCAGGGGAAGGTGGAAGGCCTAGAACCCTCGGAGGATAGAACGGATATAATTCCTGATGATACACCCCTCTCTCAATCTACATTAGCTCAATCTACATTAGAGGCGTTTCGAAGACAGGCTCAGAGTGCAGAGAATGTCTCCTTGGATACTTCACTCGAAAGAACAGTTCTGCAACCCAAATTAACCCTTGAAGAGGTTCCAAATGTTGTGGAGCCTGCAGTTACTGATTGTCCAAAGACAGACAGGAAGGGGAAAGCCAAAAAGAAAAAGGGACAAAATGGGGAAAGCAGACATAGCGCCTGTTGTAGAGAGAAAAATAAAGAACCAAAAACTGGATAAATCTAAGAAAACAGGAACTTTTTTTTTCAACGCCCTCACAGTGCCCCGCAGGGTGGTTGTAAAGGGGATGGAGAAGTGGCAAGACCACTACAGATCGGTGGGAATGCAGGTTCAGGAGAAAGATCTCCCAGAAGTCGAATCAGAGGCCCTGGTCCAACACTACGAGATTCTGGCCCAGCAAGACACGTCACCAGAGGTGAATGGGGTGCATGTCGTTAGCGTAGTGATTGGAATACAGACAGAAATGAGGCCTCCTCGGATTCCGAGCACACTTAGTAATCCCTTCCGTGCACCTGCTTGCATGCGGCCCAAATCAATTAAGTCCCACTCTTCCGACAAGGGAACAAGGGGGTTCAACAACTCCCGGAAACTCGGGGATCTAACTCTGTAAGGCCCGAAAAGAAGCACCAAAGGTGGGCTCCTATCTTCCGGCAGGGAAAATTTTGAACCAGGGAGTTGACCAGACTGGCACTCCTCCAACACAAACCCGGCCCTTAGAGGGTCTGATGTCATTAAAAAGGCTGTGCTCACAGTGGAAAGAGGGCTGTGCTCACAGTGGAAAGAACGGCCATGGGAAGGAGTTATAACATCGGACCCCCATATACATATTTATAGAACTCCTACTGGGAACTTGGTACTGGCACAGGAGAGTGTGCCTCGAGACGATGAATTACCACCATTCGCCATACCGAGACTCTGGCTAAAATACTCAGGGGAAATACAGGGACTATAAATCACTATATCGTGGAACTATCCTGGCTATTTTTAAGATGATTCACAACTTGTATCTGTTTACATCCAGTGAGAATCAGTTTGTTTCTTTCCCATTTAAAGACAATATTCTATTGGCAGAGGTGAGGCTCAAATCATTGTTGGGCGTGAAGGCCATTTTGGCAGCCTCAAGTGACCTTGGAAAGCAAGGTCGACAGGTTTTTACAGTCCAGCCTGGGAGAGAACTGAATCCAAATAATGGGAGCACGGGTGTGGGAGGAGGAGCTGGTTTGGGATGGTCGGAAAACGAAGATCATGAAGGGGAGGAGGTGTTGGGAGGGAATGGCCAAAAGTATCAGAACGATGTGCAATTGAAGGCCTGGGCCTTGTTGCCCGAGATTCTTTACCAGGCACTCCAGAAGCTGGGGGCTAGAGTGCGCCCCTTTAGTAAAAAAGAGTGGTCTTTTGTGAGTTGGAACTCACTGGTTTCGAAATCTATGGCTATGAAGGAGGCTATGAAGGAGGTTATCTTTGGAAATAAAGATTTGGTCTTCCTCCAGGAAACGTGGCTTCTGAGTACATTTGAATTGGATGGATTGTCAACAGTACACCAGGTAGCCACTCATGAGAATGGGGGGGAGACCTTCGGGGGGCCTGGCCATCGCCAACCGGAAATCCATATTCACAGTTCTGGAGCCAGTTCCCTTCATACTGGAATATTGGCAGCACAATTGGGACCTCTGGGGAGATCTCAGGGCTCCTCCCTGATAGTCATTAAAATATACTGGAATGGAACCCTGTTAGCTCCGATCGAGCAAAATTCTTAGAATCACTGTCAGAAATAATTACAAGGGTACATTTAGATTACTCGGGTGTGAATTTTCTTCTGGCAGGTCATCCCAATTCCTAATGCATAGATATGCCACTGCATCAAGAGGGATCAGGGGTCCACAAAGACTGACGGCCGTGGGAAGACGGTGGGTATCATTTCTAGCCAAGTGGAACCTGCAAATGGAGCGATAGAGGGCAACGTTCCACCATCAGCGGCCTGGAGAAGGGGAGGGGCAAGTTCAGTCATCGATTGTTTTTCTTACTCCTGGTATTTTTGAGAGTAGTATAACTTTCAGGTCATAGAGGGGGGGGGGAGTAGTGATCAGTCGCTTGGAGGCAGCTCCGTAATGTGGGAAAGGGCCTGGCTTTCAGCATCCAGTAGTAGTCAATAATGGTGGGAACAGACTGGTAAAATACAGAACGGACAGAATAAACTTGAATAATAGGCCGCTGAAGTATAGTGATGAAGAGTGTGAGCACATCCTGATGAGTGACTGCAGCCCGGGGAACTTTCTAGACTTTTTGTGGGCAGTTGACTGCCTGGGGCAGACAGGCTTAACAGTGCACCCAGTCCATGCCCATGTGTTTGATACCTGGGTAAGGAAACAGGAACTACAAACAACAGGGAGGCACTTTGGGGCTGAACAGCTTGAAACCACTGAATATAAAAATAGTGGGTCTCCTGAGGAAGAATGATGGGGATTGGTCACAGGGACAGAGAGCTCTCTGCCTCCAAAAAGACTGAAAATCCCTGCTCATTGCATTGCTAAATAGGAACTTGTGTAATTTATGGGGTCTAAACAAGAGGTCATCCCCGCAGGCTAGTCTCCAGGGGAATACGGTTTCAGAGGCAAACTGGTGTAACCATTTTGCACAACTCTACAAAAAGGTTCCTATACAATCCAGCTTTAGGATCCCTGATATATCATGGGAAATGGACTGCTCCAAGAGTAGTATAACTGAACTAATGTGTAGGTCATCTTCCTCAAGGGTGGCTGCTCCTAATGGCTTGACCTATCAGGTCCTGAAGGGAGACATGGGTATGTGGTCAAGGCTGATGGCCCACCTCTTCCACAACATCTTAAAAGAAAAAATATTCCCACCATCCTGGAAAACCTCAATAGTAATACCAATTTCAAGGGGGGAGACCACACAGAACCAGTGAACTACTGCCCGATCTCCGGTCTTGATGTGGAAAGTAAAATATTTGCGGGGTTGTTGTTGGGAGATTTGGAACGGTGGGACAAAATTCTCTCAAGGTTCCAGAAAGGTTTTCATAAAGGCCTTTCAACAAGCCTGAACGGGACAGTCTTGGAAATCTTGGATGAAGACTTGTGGGACAAGAGGGGGTCCCCTGCTGTTCGGAGCCTGGATAGATATATCCAGAGCTTTTGATAGGGTAAATAGGGATTGGCTTTGGGGCAAGCTGGAAAGTTGGGGGAGTTCAGAGGCCCCTTTTGGCCAGATTGTCCAGTTTACATGAGGATATCTCCCTGAGGGTGAGGCTGGATGCAGTGGGACATCTATCTGAGGCGGTTAGGGTTGAGAGGGGAGTGAGACGGGGATGCATGGTGGCACCACTCCTCTTCAACTTATATCTGGCGAATCTGGGGCTAGCACTGGATTTATCGGTATTGGCTAGCCCAAAGATTGGCCTTCGGCCCATTAGGTGGTTGGCCTACGCCTTGATATCCTCCTGGATCACACCGCCATCGGCCTGCAGCTCCTTCTGAATTCTTTGGGGGATTATGCTATGGCCAATGCTTTGGCTAATGACTTATCAGTTAACCCAGAGAGGCCCAAGATAATGATCTTCAGGAGGCCTGGATGTCGGGTCCCAAACTTCAAGTGGGCACTGGGAGATCACAAAATTTGGAGGTAGTTCTTTTGCTTTTGTGTCGTGTGTGCTTACCTTAGAAACCACTTATCATACCACAACGACCAAAAGTTCTTAGACTCAGGGAAGCAATAATCCACACTTGGACCAATAGTTCGAATATAATCGTCTCTTTACAAGCCCTTTATTCACATACCATAAAACATGCATACCACACTATAAATGCATACAAATGAATATATTACACGGCCCGCAGTGTAATATTTTCTCATTTGCATAAATTATTATACCCATACCTTTTGACATCCCGCTGTTGGCTAGGGGTGCCGGTGGATATGTTGCCGTTGTGGGTTACCATTGTACTGTACCTTCTACTGTGTGCAATTGTAATGTGTGCATAACTTCCGTTACCTATACCTGTATACTTGTGGACAGTCGTTCCTCACGGCGTGCACTCCAGGTATTTTCTTTATGTGCGTGCCAAGCATAGCGCACTCTGTCATGTGAGCACCTAGCTCTGCAAAGGAACAACATAAACAAAAGCAAGAGCAGACATGCGCACACAGAGCATACGGTTCCAGAACATTCCCATAGTTTAGTAACACCACAGTGAATTGTTGCAAGTGCTTTATTTTGCCACAGAATGTTAACAACAACGTGTCAGTTGACTGCATTCACTGCTCTTTTATTCCGCTAACAAAATCCAGTGACCAATGGCGCCTGTGCACTTCTGTACTTCTGTTCTCATCTAGCAAAGTGGGAAAAGGAGTACTTGGTGGTGCTTGGTGAGCCGTGTGGAAGAACACATTTTCTCTGAAAGGTAGACAAGGTAGCAGCTGGTGCCCCTGGGATGCCTTACAGCATAAAGGTTTGCAGGTTGGTTCGTATTGCAGGAACCGCAAATGGACATACCGGCCCATATCGGTCGGTCCAGATAATAACGACGGAAAAGAAATTGGTTATGGTAATCTTCGAATGATTGGTCCACCACCCGTCCATTGGAATGTGGAAGGGGTGGCACGCGGAGTAAGGTGCAAGATATCTGAGAAGGAGTAGAGGTAAGTAGCCGGTATTAGTGGCAGAGTACAGAACAAGAGTTTGCGGGAAGGATGTCGTAATAGGTGGCTTCCTCATGGACACTGTACTGTGTGTTAGTGAGTAACGTCATATGCTCTCTGTTTTGTAGATGATACTGTGATTGTACGGCTCCACGCAAGCAAAATGTCTTTGAAACGTTGCCAGCAGACGCTCTTCATGTGTTTCCTTTTTACAAAACTTGACCGTGGTATCGAGTGTTGTTCGACCCACGGCACAATGTGTCTGTTGTGTGTCTGCAAAGAAAGTAATAAAACAAGAACCCTCATGGGGGGTCACCTCGGATCACTGGAGAATGGTGGAGCTGCTTTGCTGAGAAGTGCGTCAATGAAATATGAGCTGTCGATGTTTGTGTGCCGGTTGACCGCTGCGTGCACCTGTGGCCGTTATAACGTTCAGTACACTGAGGGTGCGTAGACCTAGTAATTGTGTGAAAGGGCAAAACAGGGAATGTAGCACTGTACGAGTGAGCAGAAGGTGTGCTGTTTCAGTGCACGACTTGCGTTCCCTTTTTGTCTTGCCCTTTGTGTGCATTTGCAGTAGGTGGGGAAGAATGCCAGCAAAAGGAAGTACAATCACAGTTGCAATTTACGGGGAATGGTGGAGACATGGCACTGTAACGGCGCGTCTTTACTGCCGTCACAAAGCTCTGTACAATGTACAGAGAGAAAGTGTGCGGGTGAGTACATTTATAAATATGCATACAGAACAGCAGCTTAATACATGTTAATCGTAATACACATGTGATGTAAAGTTGTACTTGCATATCTTCGGCAAATTCCATGCTTGTATGGGTGGGCAAGAAATTGCAGTGTACAGCGTATGGGATTGTTGCAGACTACCTTTTGGGGCACATGGGCAGAGCAACTGCAGTGTAAGTTATGTATCTTTTTTTGCTATACTTCCATACAATGTCTGACCTTGGAGCTAAACATGCTTCCCCTCAAGGCTGTTTTACAATGAGCGTGTGTCCTGTTGAAGGAGAGGTATGTTAGGTTTCGCTTTCCGGAGATGATGCTGGAAAAAAAAAAGGAATCAGCCGGCAACGTGTTTCGATTGTAGCATGCATTTACGAATGTTGGCAGTGTCATTATGGTGAAGGTAGTACTACGTACAAGTAGAGATGATGGTGCCGTACACATCATGAATGCACAGATGGCAACATACATAAAATGTGCTTTTACAGTGCCTAAGGACCAGTTATATGTGCATTGTGTTACGAGGCAACGGTGGACGATGGCAGACTGTTTTAGCTGCCTCAGAATACGTGGTTGTAACGCTCACCTGATATCCCCGGGGCGTCTGGAAGGCTCTGGAACCCCAGAAACGTAGTTGCCCAGCGCAGAATAACGAATCTGCATCACCGAAAGGAGGATTTGTGATACCTGTCTCTAACGGGCGAATCTCCCACCTCCCTCTGGCCGACCCCTCTCCCACTGAGCCTTTCTCACCTTAATTGTTTGTAGGGTGAGCTATCCGTCCTGCGTCTGGTGCAGGGGCGCTTGGCGTTGTTTGGTGATCTGCCCGAGTTGCTTCACTGGTGCAGCCTTTCTCAGGGTCCAGGCCTGCTGTGACCCAGACTCCGCTGGTAGGCAGGTAGGTTAGTTCATTTTAAGTCTTAGTTCTGTTTTTATGGTGGCATCCCCTTAATGTCTTTATCTTCCTCTTTTCAGGTGTGAGGGTCTTGATGCTGATGTGCCAGATTGAGAGGCACATTTGTAGGTAAGAGAAAGCGCAAAGCGCGGCGCCTTTATTGTCTTTTAAAGCTAACCTGTGTCGTCGTCGTCTTCTTCTCCTCACAGGCTGCTGTGGTGCTGCGAGTGGATGAGAGTGCAATGAAAAACTGGCCCCCGGAATCCGTTAAGGTAAGTAAAGCGCTGTGCGGTTGTTATATATTGAAAGCAAACCTGAATATGTCTCCTTTTCCTTTGCAGGATGTTGCTGTGGTGCTCTGGATGGAAGTGCAGCGTAGCGCGATGGAATTCAGGTAAGACTGATGTTTTGGAAGCGCGCGCATTCTAATATTTTTTCCTTTTCTCGTTATTGCAGGTCGCGATGTTCGGGCAGCAGCGGTGGTAGCGGTTCGCCGGAAGTCCTTAAGCCAGTACTCACAGGTGAGTGCTTTTGTTTCTTCTCTCGGTTTCCACAGATTGCAGCCCGGTTGAAATGCTGAGTGCTGGATGGTGTATCCTCAGGTAAAACAGAATAATCTTGTTCTTGCAGGATTACAGGAAGATGCTGAAGACCAGGAGCTGGACACGGTGAGCATCACGCTGCTAGTTGCAGAATAACGCAAAGCGTGTTCTGCAGTCAGGGTGTGGTTTATATAGCCTAGGTAAAGAAGTACCAGGGAAAGTAGTTCCAGGCCTGCCACACCCAAAACACTAGACCGCATGGCTTGGTTCTTAAGGACTAGGCTGTGTGGTTGCTTCCATGTTGGATTTAAAGACCTATGTAGTCAATTGAAAGTAAGCCTGGTAAGTATCTTCTTACAGTATATGAGCCTGGCGCCAGATGCGCCAGAACTGGCTCCAGGAGCCTTTTTGCAGAAGTCTTGAGGCCCTTAGAGTAAATGTGGGAGCTTGCTTGTGGCACAGCTTGTGGCCCCTGACAGTGGTCATGACAGTGGGTGGGTGGCACATCGTATGTATTTTGGTGTTGTACAACATGAACTTGTTTGGGGCTGCCGTTCAGCAAAGAAAAGGAGTTAGTGTATACGTTGTCAAATATTGTAAGGGGATTATGGTGTTCAAACGGTGTTTCCTTTTTTTACACAAGTTTGAAAACATAAGCAGTAACGCAGTGGTTGCAATATGGCTGCCAAGCTATGACCCATGTGCTGCAGTGAAATATGTGTTGGATACCTTTTTTAAAATGGTGTACATAACGATGAAAATGACCTAATGGCCTACACGGTGCCAGTGGAAAGCAATGAGCCAAATGTTGTAGCAGTTACGACAGTTACCTAAAATGTATGGATGCATTCATCAAGTTGTATTGTTGTGATTGTGCAAATTGTCGGGTAGGTTACTGTAGTGTTGTGTATTCAGTGTGTCCACTTATTATAGGCTTAGGTGAACAGTGTACGTAGGAAACAGGTTATGCATTGTGTGGAAGAAATGGCAGCCAATGTCAACTGCAGTCGTTAAGGGGTAGGTTGCTGTGTTATGTGTGGGGTTAGTGGTACGTGGATAGATGTTTGTATTCATAGTTGTACAATGCAGCAGCAATTGTGGGCAGGGTGTAAAATGTTGAGTGCATGGCTGGAGGCCCTACACTGTACAGGGTGTAGTGAAGCGTGTAGGGCGTAGGCACAAGCTGTGTAGTGTAAGATAGGTGTGTATTGCAAATGGTGGCATTGCTATGTGTATGGCAGAAATAGGTGCACACATTGCACTGTGGACATTGTAGAGAAGTATAATAGCAATCGTTGCAGACTTACTGTTTGGATTGAGGAGGGCCTGTACTGTGTTTTGTGTATCGTGTGAAATGTGGTGGTACTGGTTTCTGCATTATCTGTGGGAAATGAGAACCGAACATGTTAGAGCAGATATTTTGTTAGTTTGCCGTCCACTACATAGCATACAGTTCTTTACTTTGTGTACCCTCTAACTAGTACTTCTTAAGTACTATGCTTTGAACCAGTGTACTGTGCAATGAGCACAGTTCCTGTGTTTCTAATCATTGGGTCTGTGGGGAAAACAAATCCATGCAGGTTTAAAAAAATATAAAAAATAAAAACTAATTTCTCTGCTACTATGGTGCACAATGAATGATAGTCACGTTTGGAGTGGTTACAGCACTTTTTAAGGTGTACTCTTGACATAGGAGGAAATGTAATGGTTTATGATTTCTGGCCTATACATGTTCGTAGGATGGGTGGCGTTGTATAGCAGGTGGTATTTTGTAAATGTTTACCTGCTTCCTTTTTGTACCACTGTTTCTTTATGCGTTTGGCTGCTGCTGCTGGTTTGCAAGTATTGTGGTATTGTTCTGTGCTAGTGCAGAATTCTGACGGTAGTTGCGTACCTGTTGGCGTACTGTAACGTCTCATACTTTGGAAGTGTTTGATGATATGTTTGTAGAACAATTGTTGTTGAAGGTTGAGTTGGTTGTTTTAATGCTGCAAATAACATTGTCGTATTTTGGTTGCAGTTAGATACCAGGTGGCGTATTCTAACTGTTTAGTGTCCCATTCGTAAAGGGTACGTTTAGAAGCTTGTGTATTCCTGTTGCTACTTGCACATCTGTGTACATTCTGAAGTGGTAGTGTACCATTATATATACACGTGGTGATGGGTCCATATGTCTTGGAGTTGTATGACTATTCAAGGAGAGCTGGTGACTGATTTGCGTACGTGGTGGTTTCAGAGGTTACTGAGGATTGTTTTGAACCCTCATACTTAATACTTTCCCTTCCACGTATTCTGTGGAAAATACTGCTACTGTGATTTGTGTACACATATTGTTTGTGTGAGTGTATTCATTGGGTTCATTGGGGCTAAAATTGTCCAACACACACTTTAGTGCATTTTGTCAATGCTTGCAGTATGCTAAGTTGCTTTATGTCGACAGTGTGGAAGGAACATTTTTTTTTGTCCACTTACGAAGGTGCTGGGGAGTAAGGTATAGTAGGATTGTACATCAATGAGTACATTTTGGCTTCAAGAATATTAAGTATGCATTTGCAAGATTTGCAGGTTATCTCTGCTTTGCCATGATGGAAGTATCATTGCATTCCCACCATGACCATTGCTTTCTAATGTATGCAGTATAGTGGCCTCCATTGGTTGAGTTGCCTGCGCGGTAGATTATGGTTACTGTTGTGAAGGTTTTCTTGCCAAGTGATACCTGTCCGTGTGTGAAGGCAGTAAGTTTGCAGTTGATTTTGGTTCCATCGGCATTGTATCCTAGGAGCATTCATATAACATATTGTGGGTCATTCCGTGTTTGGAGGCAGCCATGGTGCTATTAGCACCATGGCTGCCTCCAAATCCGGGTCCGGGTCCGGTCTGGCTGAATGGGTACTTACCGGGTCATTGCGACCCTGGAGGACCCGGTAAGTTCCCATTCGGTAAACCATTCCCATTTGAGTCTCCATAGGGCTCAATAAGAATGGGGAAGGCGCTAATAACGGTACTGCAAATTGCGGTACCGTTATTAGCTCCAAGGTCCCTTAACGGGAACCGCAGAGAACGGGTGGTCAGACCACCCGTTCCTGCTGGGACCCGCTAAGGGACCTCGGAATAGGGCGGTAAGGGTTTACCGGCACCGGCATCCTTACCGCTGCCCATAAACCCTTACCGCCCAACTCGGAATGACCCCCATTGACTATGTGAGTGTATATGTAGCGTCGAGCGATTATCAGAATTGCACGATGTACTCAACATTCTATTGTTTGCATTTTGCACCAGTTGCTGAAATGGAATGGCGTCACAGCTAGGTATTGATATATACACGAAGCATTCGTTAGGGACTTGTTCCTGAATGACATGGTTGCACAGAGTGCATGTATGTTTCCACATGTAGGAACACTTTCCAGTGTTTGTAGTAAATACATTAGAAATTCCTGTGGATCTTCTTGTCGGTTTCAAGCGAATTTCACCATTCCAGCACTGTGGTCCAATTCTTGCCTTATTCCTGAGACACTGTAAATGGTGTCCGGATTACTTACTGCATTTCTGTGAAGGACGAGCATTTGCGAACACAACTGGTCTGACGCCATTTAAATAAATGTTTTCAACAATTGCTGGCATTTGGAATAGAACATTCATTGTTGCATTTGCATAGCAAATAACACCTGTTGTATTGGAACATTTGAATGGGCCAGGTACTTCTGTGTCTGAGCACGTTCATACAAGGGTACGTGGTTTCTTTGCAGAGGCATTTTTTTTGGGGGTGGAGTTGGGTATGTTTTGTCTTTTTTACTCCTTTTGTATGTGCTTTTGGTAGTTGATGTAGTATGAGTTGCTTTAAATTTCTATGGTACTGTTGCCAAATCATTTACAACTTCTGATTGAATGAGCCTTCTTTTCAAACCTTTCGGTTTCTGAGTAATAGGGTACATTTTCAGATGGGGTGTGTACAGTGCACGTAGTCTATTGTATTCTATGATGCAAGGAATGACTGCACTGACTGCAGTTGCATAAAAATTCACTAGATACAGTCCTTCCAGTGTACATAGCCATGGCAGTGCTATGAAACTCATGCCTTCTTTATAGACTGTGCTGCCAATATCAATCAATGCTTGATCTAAGGTTACACCTTGCGATTTATGAATAGTTACTGCATAAGCTAGCGACAGAGAAAACTGTTCTCTGCGTACATAAATGTCTTTGAAAACAAGGAATCGCGCTGTTGTGCGTCCTATATTTTTGACTTCTGAAAGTTTGTCAAACTTGATGTTTACAAACTGAATGCTGTTGTCCCGTGGGTATGTCTGGAAGCCAACAACTGTACCAAGTGCTCCATTAACTAAACCTTGCTCTACGTCAATGTTACGCTTTAGCATAACTCTACAGTTGACACATAATGTTAACATTTTCTCCAAACTAGCTGTGTTGGAGATAGAGTTCTCAAAGGTTTGTAGTCGTGCTATGCCTTGTTGACACATAGGTATTGTCATACCGTGTACGTCCAGTTTGTGGCATGCTTTTCCCCTAGTGGCTGTTTTTCTTTTTTTTTGCATTGCATTGCAACATTGCTGCATTAAATTGTGCACAGCTTGCTAGAGTTGCCATAAAGGACATACAGCTGACATTTTTCTGAGCTAATTGTTCCATGACATCAGTAGCACATGTGTTACACCCGTACAGCTCATGGATGTGTCTAGTATTGAGGGTAGACTGCGCCTCCTTTGATAG
This sequence comes from Ambystoma mexicanum, assembly GCF_040938575.1. Taxonomy (NCBI): domain Eukaryota; kingdom Metazoa; phylum Chordata; class Amphibia; order Caudata; family Ambystomatidae; genus Ambystoma; species Ambystoma mexicanum. The sequence goes on along the minus strand of NC_090921.1, from coordinate 1,339,024,107 downwards.
TACACCAATCCATATGTTTTTTTAAATGTTGGTGTAAATCAGGTCTACAGACTGATGCATGTTTTGAGTTCTCTGTATTGGAAATGTTGCCAGAAATTTACATTCCCGATGCTTCCAAGACTTTTACGGCACTCTTTGTGTCCTAAGGTTTTGAAGATAGGTTCACCTTTGACTGGTGTTAATTGAAGGAGATCTCCGAAAACAATGACATGTTTTCCTCCAAATAGTTCTTCATAGTCTGTTTTGAGGACCTCTTGCAATCTGAGGTGAATCAAAGCCAACATTAGGTTAGAGACCATGCTCACCACATCTATTGGGAGCATTTGCATTTGTTTTAAAACTCTGCGTAGCTCCATAGCAGATTCTGCTGAAAGTTTATAGTACTCTAATTTGTTTTGGTGTTCTACTGGAAGGAGTAGCAATCATTGTAGAGTTACTCCACTTATGTTGTAGGCAGCCAAACCTGTAGAGCGGTTACAACAGCAGAAAGGTTGTTTGTTAATTGTTCGTTGTATTTACTGATCATTTTTATTAAGAATGTTTTACCTGACCCAGCTTCACCACTTACATACGGTTGTAACAGGTGCAAGTTTTACTTTCGTGCTGTATACCATGTTCAATGGTTTCAGTTACTTCTACAAAAATGGTACGCTGTTCATTATTTAGTTGGGATTTCAGTACTGCCAACTCTTCTGCAGAGTGCTCATACTGTAGCATAGCGGTGGTTACTTTCGTCATGGCTGATTCTGCCTCATTTGCTATGAGTGGCTGTCCAGGTGGTTCTTGGCTACCTGTTTGAGAAGGTTCACTGCTCTCAGAAGTGTCTACATTTAGTTGTGCTTGAAGGTCGTCTTCTTGTTGGCGTTCATTGTCCAATATGATTTTGTACCGTGTAAAGTTTTCATCTGTAATTGTACTTTCACTGGCATTGAAAGCATCTTCATAGTCGGTGTAGGTGGCTAATAAATCTTCTTCATTTCTCTATGGTTTGAAAAGTTGCAGTAGAGCCATGTAGTGCAGTCCTTTGTGTTGAGGAGTTTTTAATGACAACTTCATGTGATTAATTGGGCTGCTTTTGGTAAGTTTCACCAGGCTGCCTTCACAACTTTCCACTCTGTATCTACCTTTTTCCTCGTTTGGTTTAATGTTGTTTTTGTATGCAAAGTTTTGGGCTATCTGGTACAGGTACAAGGCTTCTAAAGTAATGCTCCTGTTCGGGTAGTATGTGTCCAATAAGTTGTTTTTCAAAATGTCCTGGCTGTTGGGATCGCTTTTGGTTATTGTTTGTATGTCTTTGTACAATTGAAGTACTCTTTTTCTGGATGCAGCAAGCCCACAACTTGGCCACACTATGTTGTCAGATTTCCCATATAAGGCCGTGCCGGTTAAACGGTCAGCGGCTTCGTAGCTGCCACATTCTCTATGGGACAGCATTTTAATGCCAAAGCTGTATAAATTCTGTGCCAGTGTTTTGTCAGAGGGTATGTCATCCCAGAGGTATTTGAGCTCTGTATTCTCTGCTTTGCTTAAGTAGGCGGTGACATATCATGCAACTGCAGTGGAATTGTCTGCAATGTACTGTACATCAACATTGGCATTCAATAGGGGGGCAATAGTTGCATTGTAATCATTGATGTACTTTGATGCTTCGCTCCTTTTTATGCAGTATGTGTTCTTAGATGTTCCTTTCACAATGTGTCGAACTGAAGACATTAAGCTGTTTACTTGTCCTGTTGTTTAAACTGGTCTAGGGAAACCAAAGCGGCATATGGTGTAGTATTTGCCTCTGTTCTTATATTTGCGTCGACAATACTTGCCACACTTGTGTCTTTGGAATTGCACAATTTGTGATCGTTAGTTACTATGTGTACTTTCCGAAGGGATTTCGCAAGTGACATATTTGTGAATGGACTGCAAAACAGTTTCATCGCTCTCCTCACCAAATTTAGGAGCATTTGTAATCCACAAAAGCATGTGGATGTGTGGTGCTCCTCTTGCTTGATATTCTTTTCTCCAAAAGAAGTGTTCCGCTTCTCCGAGGGGAGGAAGTGCTGCTTTATAAGTGCAGCATGGCAAGGAAGCAATGATGAAAGTAGCGTGAAACATTTACTGGATCGAGAGAGAAAAGCTCTCCTGGTTTTTTCATGTCTACACACGTTTTATTTTTTGTTTGCTATGCGTAGGAAAGTGTGCAAGTCTTCCGATGCATATGTGGGTGGCCCAAGATTGCGTAGCATACACCGTACATCTGCGTGCCGTCGGAACCAGTACTCTTGCGTACCATGCATGTTTGCCAAGAGATTTGTAATACTTGACTGTAAAACTTCGTCCTTCTCTTGCACCTTTGAAGTAGCTGTGTAGCAGACATATTTTGAAAATGGGAACCTGTTTTTAATGTGTGGGCAACTCCATAACATAGCGTTGCCAGTTCATTTTCAAAGAGCAGGTGGAACATGTACTCCACGTTCTGTCTAAATCTACGGTCTTCAGAAAACAATTGTAAACAGCGGTATTCTGATGCTGTTATGTGTGTGCATCTTTCATCGTATCTTCCACCTTTTCCAGTCGGGAAGAGTAGAGGAAAGGCTTGTGCTTCCACACTTTTCCCCCATATACTGTTTGGCGCTCCTTTGACTTGCCGCATTTGATATGTTTCTAGTGCATCGTCTATGTCTGGAGTGCAGTTAGTGAATTGTATAGTGGTCTAAAATATTGGAGGCTGCACTGGGATCTAGACGTTCAAATTGGCCAGTTGTTGAGGAGTCCTGAATTATTTTGGTTATTTCTCTCCGTTTTTCTTGAACATTTATTTCCTTGTAATATTCATTTTTTTTCTTTAAGGTATTGCAACGCTTCCCTAACTTTGGTTAAGTCCACTAGGTGATCCCAATTCTTTTGTCTTTTGTTGGTACATCATTTACCAGGATAATCAAAGATTCTTGTATTGGCCTTTGCACTCGTAGAGTGTCTACATTTTCTTTGAGATCTAATGGTAAATAAACTACTTTACCACGAATGCCCCCCAGTAATTCGGTGGGAGGCAAGTTTGCAGTTTCTGGTTTAAGACGTATTATTGCTTCAAATGGGTGCACTGTTTGGGTTATAATGCTCTCATACAAATTAAGCTGCTGTAGTGCGTTTGGCAGTGGAAATAGTTTCAAATTATTACTAATTGCCCGTGAAGGCCTTTGGTTATTGTCAAGTTTTGCAGTGCAGTATGTGCACAGCATGGATGTGTTCGTAATTTCGTACTTGTTTTCAGCTATAAGTTACAGAGCTAATTGAAACCATTGGGATTCCTCATTGCCTTCTATTTTCTCCATTATATCTATAGTTTTGGAGCTCTTTCTATAGAAAGCCTACGACAACACACACATACTTGGTTTGGCATTTCAGCAGATGTGCTTTTGAACTTTTGTATTTCTTTTCTGTATGTGTGATATAAAAAGTTGATAGCTGCACTGTTGTCAGTAAAGTTGTCTGAAAATGCTGGAGTCTGTAAGTGCTCTGCAGTTCCACAATATTTCCTTTGGATGTGCTCTATTTCTTCAAGCACTTGTTTGGCTGTACCGTGTAGGAGAATATCATTTAAATATTGGAGTGCTAAAGCTGGACCTTTTGCATAGTACAGTTTGTTAACTATATTTCTGACTGTTGAATGGTGGGTTGCTAACATTTTTACACGGTGGAAGGTGCTTTTGCAAGCAGGTTCAAAAATAAAGACTAAGGAATGTCCTCGTATTCCAGTGTAGTTGCACACTGGACAAGAGTCCATAGTTTGTAGTATTTTTATTTTTATTTTGTGGTTGCCTTTGACATACTGATTGAGGAATTGCTGCAAATATTTGATTAAGCATTGGCGAACGTTACACATTGATGTGCAAGGCCATTTGTAGGTGAGGCCTGTTGCTTTGGTGGAATGGAGAGTAACCTCTAGGTTTGATGGGGATTTTTCTGAAAGCAGTGTTTCCTCTTCCATTATGGTATTGTGTATCTTTGCATACCCTCGTCCACTCCGATGTAAGGCAATTTGGTTTGTTTGTTCTTATTTGTATGATTCTTCATTGAAGTATGGCTCTGTGTTGGTGGTGTGACTCCACTCATCTGTACAGATGTGGCCAAAGGTATCTATGCTGACATTGCGTTTGAAAGGCTGCCCACATACATCGGCATCGCTACCCATCACCACGCCTAATGGTTATTACTATTTTTTGTACAGTACCGTGGCAACTGTGTTCGAAGGTCATAGCAACAGGGTACCTAGCAGTGAATCTCCATAATGTACTCAAAATTCGTACTGTTATTTCTCCCATCACCTACCATTAAATGGCTCCTATAGTGGTAGGTGGTGGCTAAGTTGCCATTTGCCCATAACAGCCATTGGTATATGGAAACGGTTACTCTGTTCTTTGGTTCCGTTAATTTTACAATGCTATCCCCCATTAACTCACCTCCTATTAAATTTGTAAAAATCGCACACAAAATGATCAGGCAGCCTTTCTCACCAAACTAAGCTAAGTGCATACATTGCAAGCATAACAACAGTTTCCTGCTGCACGTCATAGCTAACAGCAGTTAAGCAATAAAAAACTTTGTGTGAATTTACAACAGTAACATTCATAAATGTGCATAAGGAAATTAAAGCCCAGAAGCAATACCTGCACTCATGTAGCAAGGATACATATGCAGAGACGTACACAGGGAATGTCCGAGAAATTACCCACAACAGGGTAATTGCGCACCACCTCTGACAGTAAGTAAGGTTCAAGTAAGTGTTGATCTTCCGGGTTTTCTACAGGAGTGGGGCGTGGAAGGGTAATTTCTCGGTACCCCTTCCAAGTAAGTGAAAACTATGAGTAAGAAGTGCCTCACTGTCTGCGCTCCCCACCAGAGTTTGTGCAAAATAGGCAATGTCAAGTTAGGTATATGAACCCGCAAATTTCACTTAAGCAATAAAGTAGCTGTCAACAAAAAAGTTCTTAAGGTTATATAGATTTAATCAACGGAGGAAACGCCACGCCAACACGTGTTTCAGCCCTCTCTGGGCCGTCCTCAGGGCGTAATAAGATATGTGACTTTCAAGAAAAATTAACAATTCAAGTATTGTAACAAAACATTAGGGCATTACGCGGATATATTAAGCACGTAGTAAGGTCTGCCGTGTATTAGCTGTGAAAGAATTAGCCATATATTTGCTGAAGGATTTTCAAACATGCGTCCATTTCAACGATTCTTAAGCACTCTGTTAAACCTTCGAGGTCAAGGACTTAGGATACTCGTGATGTCTCATTCGTTTCCTTGCATGCCATAAAACGCTTCAATGCGTGTGTGATCAGTGATTCTAGCCGGCTTGCCGGTCGCACCCTTCTCGTGGCTAATTCTTTCACACCTAACACACAGCAGACCTTACTACGTGCTTAATATATCAGCATAATGCCCTAATGTTTTGTTACAATACTTGAATTGTTAATTTTTCTTGAAAGTCACATATCTTGTTACGCCCTGAGGACGGCCCAGAGAGGGCTGAAACACGTGTTGGGGTGGCGTTTCCTCCGTTGATTAAATCTATATAACCTTAAGAACTTTTTTTGTTGACAGCTACTTTATTGCTTAAGTGAAATTTGCGGGTTCATATACCTAACTTGACATTGCCTATTTTGCACAAACTCTGGTGGGGAGCGCAGACAGTGAGGCACTTCTTACTCATAGTTTTCACTTACTTGGAAGGGGTACCGAGAAATTACCCTTCCACGCCCCACTCCTGTAGCAAACCCGGAAGATCAACACTTACTTGAACCTTACTTACTGTCAGAGGTGGTGCGCAATTACCCTGTTGTGGGTAATTTCTCGGACATTCCCTGTGTACGTCTCTGCATATGTATCCTTGCTACATGAGTGCAGGCATTGCTTCTGGGCTTTAATTTCCTTATGCACATTTATGAATGTTACTGTTGTAAATTCACACAAAGTTTTTTATTGCTTAACTGCTGTTAGCTATGACGTGCAGCAGGAAACTGTTGTTATGCTTGCAATGTATGCACTTAGCTTAGTTTGGTGAGAAAGGCTGCCTGATCATTTTGTGTGCGATTTTTACAAATTTAATAGGAGGTGAGTTAATGGGGGGATAGCATTGTAAAATTAACGGAACCAAAGAACAGAGTAACCGTTTCCATATACCAATGGCTGTTATGGGCAAATGGCAACTTAGCCACCACCTACCACTATAGGAGCCATTTAATGGTAGGTGATGGGAGAAATAACAGTACGAATTTTGAGTACATTATGGAGATTCACTGCTAGGTACCCTGTTGCTATGACCTTTGAACACAGTTGCCACGGTACTGTACAAAAAATAGTAACCATTAGGCGTGGTGATGGGTAGCGATGCCGATGTATGTGGGTGCAGAACTCGTATATCGTTTTACAGTACTTTCCAGTGAAGGTGCTTTTGATTTACAGGACATTTAACCTCTGCATGTTTAACAGTTGGTGTGGACTGTTCAATAGATGTGATAGCGTTACATGCACAATTCTTGGATGTATGCGTATTTAATCGTTTAACAGTAGCCAATCGGAGTGCTGGTAAAAGAGTACTGGAAAGGGAAGAAGGACTGGCCCTGCTTTACTGGGGCGCGGCCCTCACTGTAGTTTGGGAAAGCGCACGTGCTACATGCTGTCTTCCTTAATGTGCTTGCCATGTAAATGGGACTATGGATTATCGATTCAAGTGTATGTCTGCTTTTCTGTTCCATGCTAGGATGTTCTTCTGTGCCCATGAGAACCTTAGTGCTTCTAGTGTGGCGTTGATATTTTTTTTTCCCCTATTGAAATTGGTTATCTGTTGCATTATGTACAATGTATGCTGCAGACACACATGTAGTAATGTAAGGAGGAAAAGCCGAGAGCAATCCCTAACAAGGAGCACCCAAAAAGGTGTTTCTTTACACGTCGCTTTAGCAAAATTAGAAAAAACACTTTTTACAACTTCCACCAAGACGCCCATTTTCTGTGACGCTTAAAATGTGTTTGCTCAGCCCCCCATACAGGGCAATATGTTCGCAAAAGCCGCACCATTTGGAGGTGCGCACATGCTACATCTGGGTCTTTTCAGGGTGGCTGCAATTTAAATGTTAATGTTAAAGGACATTTGTACTGCGCACTATCACCACCGTAGTGGTCCCTTGGCGCTCTGGCGGCTCTGAAAGAGGAGGGGAGGTTGAGTTAGTGGGAGGAAGCCGGAAAAGTGCAAGAGAGCAGTGATGTGCTGTTGGCAGCCTCAGCCCGGTGGGTCCGTTGGCTGGGCCTGGGGTGTTTGCGGCCGGTAGTCGTCGTGTACTGTTGTGCAAGGCTGTGTGTGTTTTTGTTTTGTTGTTGCAATGTAGTGAAGTTTGTGCGGTTTGTGGTGCTGTAGGTTTTAGTTGTTTGGTTTGGAGTTTGAGAGGTGTATGCAGAAAGGGAAATTGTTAGTGGGTTGGTTAGTTTGCGTCTCTATCTTGAATTGAAGCGCTCGGCTTGCGTAGTCTCCCCTGTTGCGGCTCTGTCCTGATCTGGGTCTGACTGGCATACAGGTTCCAAACTCCACTAGTCCCCGCCACTAACATGCTCTCTCATAGCTCCCCTTATCCTCTAGCCTCTAGTGGCCAGTGCATCTGCCAATGACAACCTCTCAGGTAGTGGGGAGATTGCCGATGTCTCGATAATTCCACACCAATGTGGTATAATTAAATTAAGGGGTGGGCGAAGGTGTTGGTGGTATTGTCTGGGTTGGTTGACTCGGTCTCCGTGCGTGCTGCCTGTGTTCCTGTCTATCCAACGTCACCCGTCCAGCTGCTGTGGGCTTTACTCTCCCCGGTCAGGGATGTCCGTGTCTTTTCGGTTTAGTTATCCTTTTTACCAGTTTCGTTTTCCAGGTTTATTCTGTGGTGTTGTAGAGCCAGGTTTTCTTTCTGAATTTTAGGTGATCTCTAGTGTTTCTTATTTCCTTTGGGATGTTGTTCCAGGTTTTTGCGGCTAAGTGGTAGAAGGAGGTGCCTCCAAGTTTTTTCTTGAGGTATGGTTTGAGTTCCAGGCGGATTTCGTTGCTCGATTGGAGGGGTCTCGTTGGTTTGTAGACTGTTAATTTCTTTTGTAGGAATTCTGCTCCTTGTCCGCTGATTGCCCTGTGCGTTATGCACATTGTTTTGAAGGTGGGACTGTGCAGGAGTTGGGATTGGTTAATATGATTTCCTGGGTGTGGTGTGTAGCAACAGATTGGGCCAGAAGGTGTCCTTGCCAATAGGAGTGGAGATGGCTACAGGGACGGGTGTGCAGTTCGGTAGGCGGACTATATGGCTTTTGGGCGACTCCTGGATACAAGTTTACGCAGAACGCTGTGCACTGGCAGCACACCTTGGTTTCCACTGGTACAGAATACGTGGGATGAAGTGGCTCCATGTGGGTCGTCTTTGTGCCAATTTGGTGATTCTCGCTCATCCAGACATTATTATTGTTCATTGTGGAGGGAACAGTTTAGGACATGTTAGCGGCATTTCACTGCAGTTTGCAATGAAGGAGACATTTCGGCAACTCATGGAAATGTTTCCAAAATCACACATAATTTTTTCTCGCATTGCCCAGAGACAGATGTGGCTGTGTTCTTCATCGTGTGGCCCACAAATGGAGAAAGCGCGGTCCAATGTGAACCAGGCTGTTTGTGCTTTTTTGCACGACGTTGGCATGTTCTCCTTCCACAGTGAAAACATTACGTTTCGTAGGACGAACATTTTTCGTTCAGGTGGAGTTCATCTGATTGATGCTGGCAATGAGCTGTTTCTGCGTAATATCCAAAATGCAGTGCAGTGCTTCCTGCAAGTCTAGCAAGCATTTTCCCTGTGGTTGTTCAACACTTCCAACTTTGCAAACACAAACCGCACAAAAAGGCTCTTTTCAGAGCCACCACTTTGTTTTGCAAATGCGTACAATGCTTTTGACGGAGTCCCACCGCCCATTGTTGCCATCTCTGTACGCGGCGCTCATAGGCTGCGCCACCGCCTGCATGTTTTCATTTAACTTCTCTTCTTCAACAGTGCAAGGTGGCTCTGAAAAGAGCTTTTTTGTCATCCCTCCCACCCCCCCTTCTGGTTGTGTAGCACTTTTCTTGTTATAAGACACGCCACAAAAGCCAGCAATGGAAGGGAGATTTGGCAAAGGGTACCAACTACAGGGATAAGAAAGTGTACGTGGAGAGCAGAAGATGTGGGGTGCACCTCACTTGGGTAGTGGGCACTCTTTGTCATGCTCCCGGACCAAAGCCTCAAACAGTACCACGTCGGAGTATATGCACAATGCAGTGACCTTTGAAAGGTATGGGTCTGTTGCAGTGCGTATGTCCTCCAAGGCTGCTTGCGGGACGCGGTGGCCCACTGGAGTGTCCCTAGTGGTGGCAGGAGCAGATGCGGAGGATGCTGTAGAGGAAAATAACTTGCTGCCTGCTTGGAAGGGGACAACCCTCAAAACAGCTGCCTGATGGTTCGCTTTCATGTGCCGCCGCATGGAGGTGGTGCCGTAGCTGTACAAGCCAGGTTTTCCGCAACTGAGTATGTTGCACTCAGTGCGTTGTACCTGGTTTGCATTAGATTTATGCACATCTCCAACGGTCCTAAATAGTTTCCACATCCACGACTCACGTTGACTGCAGGCAATGGGGATTCCTTCTACTTTATTATAGTTTCCTTTTCGATGTCCCTTCACATTATGACGCCTGTTCCTTGCTCAGGACCTTCAGAAGGAGGTGGTGGTGGTGAGGGTGTGGGTGCTCCTGAGTCAGCGGTAGTAGCAGAAGCTCTGGTGGCCATTGCTTGGAGAGGTACTTTGCAGGCACACAATTGGTGAGAAAGCAATTTCTGCACGAACCAATGTGCACCGCTGCTCTTCTCTGGAAAGCCAAACCGGGATTGCAGCGCACTTGTGGGGTGTGCCCTTTTATAGGACTGTTGTGGAACACGTGCCACCGCAAAGTGGGCCTATGTCTTTCCCTACAATACCCACATGCAGAAGGAAGAGTGTAGGATCTCTGTAAGGGTGCACTCTCACTGTAACACTCCATACATAGCAGAAAATTGTCCTCTTTCAATGTGCATGGATCTGGCTCGTGTTCGCCAAATAAGGTACCATGCACAGCGTTGATCCGTTACCATGGTGATGTTGCCATTGTTCTCCATTTGGATGCCTGTCTCCGGGACGTATATTGGCCGTAATACTTTGTGCCTACGTGCATAGCTCTCCTACGAATACTCTTGCCATACCCGGACTACTTAAATGTACGGCACACTTGCATTAAACATTTCTACATAAGCTTGGTGTGAGCATGATGCAGTAAGTGAAATGTTTACGTGCAAAGGTACTCGCAGGACGTGGGTGCGCGCTTCCACCTACTACAACTACATCACACATTTCTCCGCATATCTTTACCAGGGACGGTGTTACCAGGCGTCGCAGGACGAGATGGGCATGAGTGCAGTTGTGCGACCGACAAACGTGCGGTCTTGCAACTACATAAAGGCGGTTCTGTGCATGCAAACATGCGGCCCGTAGTGGCGTCCTACGGATGCTTTCATTGTGATTGCGCATAGGGCAGCCACTTGCAATCATCCCCACTAGTGCTGTGCCCTTCACACTTAATGGCCTTAAAACAAAGGGAAAGGCACATATACAATCAGTACACATTAACATATCAATCTTTATTAGCACCCATTCATATCCACTATTCGGAAAGGGAAGGGGGACCAGAAACAGATCCATATACTGGGGATTTTCCCATTTCAACAAGCTGCTGGTGAGGGAAAGAAGGGATCGAGGTCTCATCGAAGCGTCTCTCATGACACGCAATTTGCAGGGCTCAAGGGCTGGGAAATGGGGAAGGCGGGCATGTGCAAGTCGGGCAGCGATATCCTATTTTCTCCATTATATGTTCTTCAAGAAAAATTTTCAAGGCAGCAAATTGGAGGAGCAATTCATCCATTTTGGCGTCCACACGGTCTACTTTTATATGCCCAGCATTCACTTCAGTTTCGGTGGCTGTATGTTGCTGCGCAAAAGGTACCGCTTCTGGTGTACTCCTTTGCATTCCCGTATGTTCTGTTAAAAGGCAACAAATGTGGTTAATTTACATGAACCACTACATTGTAATTGTCTTAATTTTGCCACAGCGTTCCCTACCTATGGGGTTACTATACTCGCTCATTTCGTCATGCGGACATTCTCCTCCAGCCATTCTAGGGTGGTAGCCATTGCTGCGCACAAACAGAAAACATCATGCTTTCCTGCTATTGTACACTACCGGACCTGTGTAATTACAACATAAACATTTGTGTACTTACCACATTGCAGTGACGTTCTGCTCTTGGTAGTTGCCGTCTGTACCTCTGCCTCTTCGTCCTTTGTTGGATTGTGAAGCAGGTGTGCGGTAACATTGATGAAGGCAAACGTCACTTCTCTTGTTGGTGCTTTCCATTATGCTGCATACACTATGCCTTTGCGCACTTTGTTGCGAAAGTACAGAATTTGTACAGCTACTACATTTTCCCTTCCCATTCACACACTTGCTGCTGTTTCTATGTTTTTTGTCTTTGCTGCATGTTACCACTTTTTATGACCACCCCTCCCTTTCTCGGTACGTTGGACTCCACCCGATGTCCGCAAACAGACAGTGTTCCCAACCACTGTGGCTATTAGTATAGAGCCACCGGCTTCAGTATGCTGTACAGTACATCTATACAAACTAAGCGTATCCTGTTAAAAACTAATGGAATTCAGTGAAAGAAACATTATTAAAGGGGCGCTATGGTTCAGTTGCGCTACTAAAACCCTATCACCTTTCCTGAAAAAACTATGGTAAAACAACATTATGGTCAAAACGCACTACTAAAAACCTATGAAATTCACTAACAAAAAACATTGTTAAAGGGACGTTATGGTTAAGTTGCGCTACTAAAAAACCTATGAAATTCAATGGAAAAACATTGCTACAGGGACGTTATGGTTACAGGTAAAACCAAAAAAAAACAGAAATTCGCTAGTTATGGTAAGGTACGCAACCATAACTCGCGCTACCAATGTGCACTGCAAGGACTAACACCCATCACCTCAAAGATGACATCACAAATGTCATTGATGACATCACTGATGCCATCACATGTGCCTTTAGTTTTAATAACAAAGCCTCCACAAGCATTATCAATATAATGTTGCCACAAAACTATCCTCGGTCATTGGGGGAACTATCATGAGATGCATAATTCAGCACACACTCCATTGCTATAAACACCATTGCACTACAGACTTCTTTCCAGTATAGCAACCACCTCATGCAGATACATAGGCATTGTCTGCAGCATGCATCAAAAAGGTCCAATATTCATACCTTTGCCATGTTACATAGTATAATGATGAATGCTTTATTTTGAGGGTTTCGCGTAATGTGAAACATGTAATAAGTAGCTAATGCCCCCTAACTTACTACTTATTTGTACTACTACACACAAACCATAAAGAGACCACAACACACACAAATATGCCCATATACTGTGAAAGTAAAGTAACGAAAAAAAGGCTGAACATTTTCATAACCAAACTGATTATCTTCATGCACAGAAATGATTGCTGTGTTTCAGGCCTGCTTCTTCCCCTATGTACATGTATCACATGATGTGACTGAATCCTTAGGAAAAGAGTGTAAGGACATATCAGAAGGGCAAGGTCTACAAATATAGACCTTTTGAATGTTCACTTCCTGCCTGTCAGTGAAAAAAAGCACCTGCCCAACATATGTCAGTGACCAAAAAAAGAGGGAGCCAGACATGTGATGGCATCAGTGATGCCATCAATGACATTTGTGATGTTATGTCATCTTTGCGGTGATGGGTGTTCCTTGCGGTGCACAGTGGTAGCGCGAGTTATGGTTGCGTACCTTACCATAACTGGCGAATTTCTAGTGTTTTACCTGTAACCATAACGTCCCTGTAGCAATGTTTTTCCATTGAATTTCCTAGGTTTTTTAGTAGTGCAACTTAACCATAATGTCCCCTTCAACAACATATTTTGTTAGTGAATAAATATATATCTAAACAGATATGTTAATGGGAATAGAAAAAACACTTCACTGTTTGGGTTGTTGAGGAAGAGAGCTTCATCTCGGCCACCACGACACTACCCAGTCCCGAGGCAGGTAGGAAGAGAGACCACACACACTAACGGGGTCTGGAGCGGAGCGGCCTCCCTCTCAGTGAGACCTCTTCACCTGGGGTATCAACTCTGAATTTATTACCTGGATGCCCTCTCTCTTATGGGAAACTGGTCCCCACCCTCCTTCGGTTGCTGACCGTTGCTGGCCGAAGGACGGACAACAACCATGGGGATGCAGAGCGGAAAGAATCCAGTTAATAGTGGAAAAACCCAGCTTGTCTCTTGCACGCTCGTTCCCAGCACCCCTTATCACTGCACCTGCATAACTTCAACTACCTTCTCGGCGCGTCCTTGGTCATACAATGCGCAAACTATCCTCCATGGTATGAATCTCTGCTTCCAAATATAAATATTACAACCATGGCAGAACTCAGATCTGCTAATTAGATTCAAAGGAGCATAGACTTCCACTGTGTACATGGGAATGAATGTCCAATATGGCTGTGCAACGGCGCCATGTTTTTTAGCTCCGTTTCGCACACGCATTACACTCAACCCCTTGGACATTCAATCACCATAACCCAAAGGATAAACAGCCGGTCTTTGCCACTGACGAAACATACCAAACAAATGTGGGATACAAGAAATACAACAACCACAAATAACAAGAATCATTAAAATAACAAATATCCACATAAATTAATAACGTAATGAACCAGGAATCCAAGAAAACATCTGATCCCACCAGCTCCCGCCCTGAACTTGCGTGACTTGAGAACGTAAATCCTGCAAACCACCAATCTGCTTTTTTATGGAACGGGAGTGATCTTCTAGATTAAAACACATACCTTCCACAGCAGTACAACCCGAATTATGTTTCAAAAACAAATAATCAATAGCAGCCCTCTTCTGTAGAATGGCTTTCCTAAAATTTTTAGTGTCCAATAATAATTCAGTAAGAGCTTGAGAGGTTTCTTTGAGACCTTTCACTACAACACTAGCCAGTTTGATTAAAGATGTATAGCCCACAGCAGCTAACCCAAACACCCCCACCAAAGAAATGGCTAGTGCTAGCACCTCACCTTCAGACATTAATCGCACATTAGAATCACAATCGGAAGATAAACCAATATGATGAACAGCACGCGTAGAGCGGCGAACAGCAGGCAGTAAAGGAAATCTCATTAAGCCAAGGCGTGTTAATGCACAGGGGCCACCCGAAATGTTAGCAGGATTATAGGAATAGGTACTGTTACCACAGGAAAATAGCCATCCAATAGGGAGCTTAACATGTCGAATATGGCTGGCTGCCAGAACAGTGAAATTACAAAACATCTGATTAGATATATCAATTCACACAGATACAGAACGGACACAGACGTTTTTCAAACTCGGTGCCCCTATGGTCACCCGTCGGTTCTAATTGTTTACACTTGCCGATGCATTGAGGATCACAAGTCATCATATAACATATGCCAGCAGGGGCAATATTATATGTAATGATGCAAGTCATATTCCTCCATCTGCGATCAGTGTCAGCGCAAAATCAGCAATACTCATAAACGGACAAATTACTTTGGACATCTGAATTCTCCACAAAGGAATCATTATGCAGTACTCCAAAGACATGCCGTAACACAGGGGCTGGTGTGGGCATGGCCACATAGCACGTCGAAATAAAGTTTGTTGCATCATGGACGTCCGCCAAACAGAAATGTGAGAGATTTAGCACGCGACAGGCCACAAAGACCTCCATATTTTCTGGTTGATTCACAATTGCAGCATAGTCATGCTGAACAAAAGACTCGGAAACTGCAGATGAGGGCAAAACATCATGCTCGCGACGTTTCCTCCAGGGACCACAAAGCCCTGCATCGAAACTGGTAGCAGATGGCGAGGTAACATCAGCTTCATCAGTCGTCGTCCTAATTGTTGAATTCAGGTGCATCAGGGAAACACTTGCCACCCTTTCTCGCATGACCCCGGACCCTGCCAAAGCACTCGCACACGTACACAAGTGCAAACATCATGATCAGGGTCTAAAGACAAAATATCGGGAAGAGAACAAGATATCAGCGGGCTACATCACTCACGTAAATAACATTTGTCAGCCGTGATATGACTCAATTTCCTTCTACCCGGTTCCATCACCAGAACAACTTGGTCCACTCGTGTTGCAATTACATCTGCTGGAACTGGGGGCCCACCAGGTTTCTCGACCCAGACCTTTGCTCCTGGGACCATAGTATCTGATGAGCCAAAGCCTTTATCCCCACGTGTCGTTATTACAGTGGGAGGCCCACCCTTTTTTACCATGGAGATTTTTACAGGTACAATTATTAGCTGTGCTACCCTATCACCTTTGTGGATGGGTAGCATATTTTCTCCGCTGTTAATCAACTTTTATTTCCCCCCTGATAATCAGCATCTACACTCCCTACCAAAACCTGGATTCCCCTTGGGGCTAACCCAGATCTAGGGGCAATGAGTCCCATATGTTCTGACAGAATGTGCACTCCAATCCCGTTGTCAATTATACCAATCCCCCTTGGTTCTAATCTAATTTCCTCCCTGGCATGCAAATCCACTCCTGCAGACTCTGGGGTGGCGCGATAAGGTGCGAGTGCTCCGGGTAACATTTCCCAATACATTAAGGTTTCGGCCACCCTATTTGATTTCATTTGCAAAGCTGGTGTTGGCATACGCATCAATGGGGTTCCTCCATTTGCAATAGGACGATTATTTAGAACTTGCACTGCATCCAAAATTCGTTCACGCCAGCCTTTCAAACTGCCTTCACCTGTCTTTCACAACTGTTCTTTCGCAACTGTTCTTTCAACAAGCCATTAATTCTCTCATTTAATACTGCTGCCTCAGGATGGTAGGGAACATGAAAAATCCATTCAACCCCCTTCTCTTGACAATCTTGAATCGGTTTTCCCTTAAAATGTGACCCATTGTCACTTTGAATTTGTAAAGGTATTCCATAATACAATGCCACCTGATCCAACAATTTAATTGTATTCAATTGGGTGGCTCTCTTACATGGCATCACCATCAAATATCCAGAATAAGTGTCCACAATAGTACACGCATATTGACACCCTCTGCTAATTGGCATAGGACCGATATAATCGATCTGCCAAATTTGGCCAGGTAATTGGCCTCTCTTTAGTGTACCCTGAATAATATGCGGGATAGATCGTCGTTTGTGATGTTGGCACACAGTACATTGTAAAATCAGTTTTCACAATCCCTAAAGGCAGGCTAATTCCTTGATCTTGTGCCCACTGATAGTAGCCTTCTCTCTGAGATGTCCACTTTTCTGGTGTGCCCACTTAGCAAGCCCTTCCAGATCATCTTCCTCAGACCTCGTGTCCATGGCTAAAATTGTGGCATGGTCATCTGCAACAGAATTGAACCAACGAGCCAATGAGTCTGTTGCGCAATGGGCGTCTACATGATACAGTTACTGTGCTATGCAGTAGCATCTCAGCAATATCTTGCAACAACTCTTTTTTCCCCATACCTCTTTAGCATGAATCTTCCATCCATTCTTTTGCCTTGTTGGTAACCAAACAACCTGTCCATTTGCCTCTGACTAGGAGTTGGTGTGTGTGTGTATATATATATGGTGATAGATGACCTGAAAAAGATAAGACATAAGGAGGCGAGGAAATATAAACCCAACATTGGAAAAGAATATACGAAAGCTCTGAAAGAACTGAACCTCTTGCCCAATTGTATCATCAAGGCGTCAGACAAGGGCAGAAACATTGTGTTGATGACCCGAGATCAATACATATATGAGGCCAATAGGCAACTGAATGATACAACTTGCTACGAAAAAGTTAGTGACAATCCTATGAAGGATTTGGAATTGAAAGTACAGACGTTCCTCAACAAATGGGTAGAAGAAGGAATGCTGGAAGATGATGACATAAAGTTTCTCTACAAATCTCACTCTATAACCCCGACAATATACTTCCTGCCCAAAATACACAAGAATATCTCAAAGCCTCCGGGGAGACCCATCGTTACATTAACAGGGTCATTATTAGAAAACATGTCTAAGTACATTGATGAGTCTCTGTTTCCCTTCGTTCTAACACTACCCTCATATCTGAGAGACACGAAGGACTTCTTATCGAAGATCAATGAATTACCCTGTGAATCAGACTTCCTATTGGCCACGATGGATGTGGTTTCTTTATACACGTCCATCACACATGAGCAAGGGATCAAAGCCTGTACTCATTATTTGAATACCAGGTCGTTGAATTTTTCCAAACATTCCGAAATGATCTTGGCCATGATATATCTGTGCTTGACGAACAATGTTTTCTTATTTAACCAAAAGTACTATAGACAGAAGCAAGGTACCGCGATGGGAACGACTTTTGCCCCGTCATACGCAAATCTCACAATGGGGTATTGGGAGAAATATGAGGCATGGAAGGAAAGTAACGAAAAGTTCACGAATAAGGTGATCATGTGGCAACGCTACATTGATGACTTATTCATCATATGGAAGGGCTCTCCAAAGGACTGGATGGACTTTGTGGAACATCTAAATAAAAATGAGTACAATCTAAAGTTCACCGAAACTCACAGTCCCAAGGAAGTTGTGTTTCTGGATGTCACGGTCCAAATTGATGAGGGGAAAATAAAAACGAAAATGTTCCGCAAGCCAACAGGAACAAATGCCCCATTACACGCGAACAGTGCCCACTGCAAAAATTTAATCTGGAGTATTCCGTACGGCGAGTTTATCCGTCTCCGAAGAAATTGCTCGGAACTCAGCACTTATGACGATGAGAGTAAAATCACAGCCTGGGGTTTTAAAAATCAGTGTTATCCCAAACGAATCATCGAGAGAGCTTATTTAAAAGCACGTCAATGCGAGAGGTCCATATTGCTACTAGATCGTAGCAGTAAGACACCTAGTACGGATCAAGAAATTACAACTCGTCTGATTTTGACGTATGGCCAATCTGCAAAATATATCAAAAGCATCATACGCAAACACTGGAATACATTGATAGTGGACCCGGACTTGAGACATTCATTGGGAGAATATCCCAATTTTGCCTTCCGAAAATGTCAATCTATTAAAGACAAACTAGTAAGTAGTTTTATGCCACCTGACACCATACCCCAGCAGCCAACTTGGCTAAGCAGTAGGAAGGATGGCTTCTACAAATGTAGAAAGTGTAAGATTTGTGAATATGCGGAGGAGTGCAGCACATTTCTACACCCCATACTCAAGAGAACTATCTCCATTGTGGACAGAATAACCTGTGACTCAGAGTACATAGTGTATGCACTCAAATGCACTTGTAATAAGTGGTACATAGGCAGTACCAAGTGCAAACTTAAGATTCGCATACAGCAACATATAAGAGCCATCAAAAATCAAGACTATTCATACCCTATTGCCAAACATTTCTGGGAGAAACATGAAGGAAAATTAAGTGACTTTTCGTTTATGGGGTTACAACAAGTGAAGATTGGACCAAGGGGAGGAGATAGAGAGAAACTGCTCAGACAACGAGAAACGAGTGTCATCATTGATTTCGAGAGCAAGTTCCCATTGGGACATAATATCGATGAGGAACTTTATACTTTCTTGGGCGAATAAATCATTGGGATGTTATATTATCCCCCTCCTGGAAAATCAGTAAAATGACTATGCACTGAAGATTGTTAAGCCTTCCCTTAGAATTCCCCCTATGAAAGAGGGTTTCTTCCGCCAGATGGGTTCCACTGGCGTCAGTGTTTTTAATTATGTTTAGACTCAGGTTATCCTACCCCCTTATAGAGCCATATTAAATTAGCATGCCTGCCTGCCTTAGATGAGGGAGATGTTCATGATTGGGTGTTTTCATTATTTTCTTGTTAGCACCAGTCACTTTAACAAAAGGTGTATATAACAATCTGTGGCAGATAATAGTAATGGTATGCCGCGGTAAAAATGAGATTGTATGCATTATGCATCGTATTACAGTTCTGCGGTAACCGTACCCGTTGAAGGGATGAATTATGTACCATAAGTCATAGATCCGAAGGGATACGGCATTAGGTTCCACACCCCATTAATGGAAGATATTCACAAACCACTGTTTGGGCTGGAGAATTAGATGTGTTCTAAGAAACCTTCAGATGCAATCAAATTCATAAATATACGAATTTAGATTCGAATTGCCATTTGTTGAAACTGGGGTTTTTTTATACAAAAAACATGTACACATATAATAATGATGCGATATTGATTGATTTTAACACCCAGTCTCCATGTTATATTGAGTAACTGAACCTATTTAACAATGGCGGACAGCTTGAATAGGCAGAGGGCACTGAATTAATTTTAGTCCTACCTTTATTTTGAAGGTCAAACTGTAGGGGCAGGGTTCAAATACTGTGTCTTGGAAAACTGAATTCATGTGAACAAGCTACAAGCCGTAGCGAAACGCGTCATCTCTGAGGTTTTCCTTTGTGTTGCTGGGCTGGAGGTTTCCACATGGAACTTTTACATTTTGTATGGAAATAAAGAAGATTTTTTAAATTGAGCGACGGTGCAGCTGGCTTTTGTTACGAACGTTTTGATTTACTCTGCAATTACTCACAGCATCCCGGGAGTGCGGCTCGAGTTTGCGCCAATGTTTGGTGCAAGAAAAATTATGATATATATATATACGTATATGTATATATACATACATACAACCGGGTGTCTCCTTCTTTAATGCCTGATACACTGCATACATTTCTGCAAATTGACTACTCTTCCCTTTTCCTGATGTGGTTAATATTTTCTTCATCTTTGGATTATAGGCCACTGCCTTCCAGTGTTGCTCAGTCCCCATATATTTGGCGGCACCATCGGTAAACCACGCGTGTTGCTCAGTTTGTTCATTCATTAACTCTCCATATGGCACTCCCCATTGTACAGGGCACTCGCCGCCGAAGTCTCTTCCGCGGGTTCCAGTTCAACCAACGGTACACCGGCCACTTGCTTGTGTAACTTTGCCACTCCCCTTTTCCTGTTTTGGCACGATCCTGTATTTATCACTTCCATCTAATGATACTTGCCTCCTGGGCATGTTCTATTTGGTGCGTTTTAGGAGAACTTCATACCCATTGCATGATTGGAATTTCTGGTCGGATCAATACATTATGACCATAAGTCATTTGCTCTGTCGACGAGAGCCCAGTAACACGCCAATAACTGTCTTTCGAAAGGAGTATATTGGTCACCAGAATCAGGTAACTTACGACTCCAATATCCCAAAGGAACACGCTCACGGTCCTGTGTTTGCCATAAAATCCAGTTTTCATAATTTTCTTGCACTGACGCATTTAATTCCACTTCCCCTGGCCTCAATGGTCATAAATCCAATATTCTCTCTATGGTATTTTTTGCTAATTGGAACACTTTCTCTTGTTCCTCTCCCCACTGGAAATGAAACCTTTTTTCGAGTCACCTTGTAAAGAGGCGCTAAAATCTGCCCCAAATGCAGTATTATGCTGTTGCCAAAACCCAAACAAACCTATGAACTGTTGGGCTTGTTTCTTATTCATAGGTGTAGAGAACTCAATGATCTTTTGTTTAGCTTTTGGCGCCATCTCCCGGTGCCAATTGTGCCACTGAATTCCCAGAAAAATCACTGTTTCTGCCGGACTTTGCGTTTTTGTTTCATTGATTTCCCATCCCTCTTTTTTCAGTCCTTTTGATAATGAATTCTAGGTGCATCCGCACACTTGATCGTCTTTTCCTTGTATCAAGATGTCAACATAATGCAAAATTATTCAACTCGCGATAGTCCAGTCTTCCTGTAGCTTCCGTCTGGCTTTTTAACCGGCCAGATTGGATTGTTCTAAGCCGTGGTCACAGGTCGTACGTAATACACCTGCTTCAACGTATACTCTGATAGTATCTGAAATCTCTCCTTCTGCCCCCCAGGAATACAATATTGTTTGATAGAGATATGTTTTGTGGCTAGTGGAACCTGCACATGGGGCATTTTCAATTTTCCCACAAGGACGGGCGCACACGTTAACTCCCCCCAAATTGGTAAGTCTTACCGACTAATCCGAGGGTTAACCCGTCCAGAATATCAAAGCCAATGATATATTCTGGTATGGGAACAATCAATACTTGGTACTTGTTCCTTTTCAAATTGCCAATTTTCATATCAACTTTAGTTTGGACTGCGGGAGTCTCTTTATCTCCCAATCCTGTAATGGTAAAATGTCTACCGTTAAACTTTAAAGGATTCCCCAGAATCAACGAGGCCTCTGCCCTGGTATCAATTAAGGCGCAAACCTCTTGTGTATTTCCGGATTGCCAAAATAATTTCACATTCACATGAGGCTGTCTGTCTACCTTAAGTCTGGCAGCCTCTACCAGAGTTTTACCACAATCCTATTAATATTTTGACTGTCTCCAACATTACGCTCACCACCTTCCGTAAATCAGCATGAGTTGGCTGATATGGTAAGGTTGTCGTCCCCATGGACTCCTCATCATCTGCCACTTACTCTTGCGGTGCAGACGGAACCTTTCCCCCATTGGATTTATTGACATATTGCCTTTTCACGTGTTTGTACCGCTCTGTACCGTCTAACCCTCTTTATTTGTAGAGTTGATACATTTTGCGAGTCTCAATCCCATCAACGTCCTCCCGCGACACTCCATCTTTCTATAGTGCCCTTTCAATAGTGCCAAAAACATATCTTTCCTAGATACACGGGAATCTCGGCTATCCAATCTCCTTCCAGGAGTTCGTCTGTCACTATGTCCCTCTCTTTCTCTCTCGCGGGGCTTGTCTTCAGTCTTTTCCCATTCCCCTAAATCTGCCAGCTATCTGATCGCATCCACCACCTCATCATTTATTTTACCGGTCATCCCTACCAATAATGTCATGATAAAATTTTTATATGCGGGAGGGGGCCGTTCGGATGATGGTATTTCTAGCTGATTCCGATAATGCCACGACCCCCATATGTCGGGGATCCTCAATATGTATGGCCTCCTTCATGGCATGCTCTCTTAACCTTTGAATTGCCTCCCTCAACATGTACCATGTCTTCTCCTCACTAGGCCAATCAGAGGTAATCGGGTATTTGCGATTACATCATTGAGCAGCTAGCTGTAGTATTGATACCTGTGTTTCCCTCCCTTGACCATCGGCAGGGGGTCCTACACGCATTATTTCCTGAATGAGTTTCATGTGACAGGGGCAAGAACTTTGAGGCATCCGTCGTGTCTACCAAAAGACCAGTGGCGGCTGCTATCAAAGGGCGGCCGGACGCCGCCCCCCCAGAAAAGAAGGAGAAAAGAAAGGAAGCTAAAAGAGATTCAATCTGAGAATTTCTCTGATTGAATCTCTTTTAGCTTGCATTTCCTTTGCCAACAGCGCGGGGGCGATGTGGCAAGGCAACAATAACAAAGGGCCGGCCCAGCTGCTTTCATAGCGGGGCGCGTCCCATTTTACGTCTTCCTCTTTCAATAGTAGAGTGCGTGGAGCTCCTAGCTCCACGCACTCTACGTAAGCCCCTTTAATTAGAAGGCTGGCGGGGCGCTTCAGGGGTGGCCCCGCCAGTCTAAAATGTGCGTAAACCGCGCACTAGGGTCCGGGTCATCAATGAAATTCCCTCCCCTCCCCTGCCTGGACACAGTAATGTCATTGGCTGTTTGCCAGCCAATGACAACCCTTGCATTGGCTGGCAAACAGCCAATGAAATACTGTATCTATGCATTGGTACGACGGCAGGAGTCACGAGTCGACGCAAGCTCAGCTTCCCGGCCCTGAAGACCACCACCAGCCTAGCAGAGACGGCCTGGACCCTGCTCCACGACACGAGCTGCCGGCGGGTAAGTAGTAGATCCCAGCATGTTTGTGTTTCCCAGGGCCCGGGGACATGGTCCACAGCCGGCCCAGTCAGCAACGCTGAAAGACGTGTAGGCCAGGGCCTACGTCTTTCAGTGTTGCTGACTGCCGTCAACTCATTGGGGCATGGGGCCTTGTGTCTCACTCGAGTGAGTATCCCGCGGGCCTTGGTGGTAGCGGGCCCGGGGCCACCTGGCCTGGACCTTTACCCCCGGTCCGTCCGTGGGCAGCAAGGTCCAGGCAGGTGTATGCTGCCCAGTGCGGACCGCTGCCGCGTAGAATCTCGACTCCATCCAAAATGTGCTGTTTTATATTTTCTGCATTTTTCGATAAAAAATGCCGAAAATATAAAACGGCACAAGTAAGTTGCCAGGGAGAGCGCTGGCAGCGTGAGGGAGAGGCCTGGCCGCCTGGCACAGTGGCACCAGCACCACGGCTGGTGCGGTGCCTGGTGGCCAGGCCTAGCACAGATGTTCAATGATACTCTTGGAAGCGAGGGTGGTAGCGGTGCAGATGTTCACTTGGCAGATGAGGGTGGGGGTTGATGTGAACAGATTAATGGCTCTCACTCATTCACTTTTTAAGCAGTGGAGTTTCTTTGGGAAATTTAAAAATAAAAATGAATTGATGTCCGGCAAGGCCTACTCATTGGGTTGGAGAGGGGTGCCACTTTCAGACAAATCCCTTATTCGCCAACTCGCTCTTTACGGCCACTTCCCCTGTTCATTTGGCCCTCTCGTCTCTCTTTTACCCCCCTCTTTCCTCCACCTCCCTTTCGCCCCATGATGTCTCTGCATTCATTGTCCTCCTGTCTCCATTACCCCTGCCTTTTCTCTCCCTCTGCCCTCCCCTTTCCCCCCTATCCCTGGGTTCCTGTAACAGAAGGACTCAGCAGGTGCTGCCAGGGGTCGCCCAGGTGGATAATATCGGAAAAGACAGCCTTTTTGCTGCTAAGCCCATGTCTCCTCCAGATCAGCGTGCATTAGCAAGGGGAGCTTTTAAGGGATTTGAATGCACTCTCATTTGAGCGGGATTCTCTCTCGCAGCCTGGCACTGCCACAGGGCTGCCAGCACCGGGGAGCGCAGCGAGGGTGGGAGCAGGAAGGCTTACCCTCCCACCACCCTAGTGTGGGCGGGCGGGAAGAGACAAAGGGGGTCGCAGCCCTCCGCAGGAGACGGCCTTTTCCATCAAAAAACCTGGGCAGGAGAGAGAGAAGGGAGGAAAGGGAAAGCGGGAAAGGAAGGAAAGGAGCGGCAGAATGGAGAGAGGGAGAGCGAGGCGAAGAAAAACGAGCGAGAAGAGAGAAGTAAGGTGAGAGAGGGGAAGGCGCGGGAGGGAAAGAGTTCTTGATAAAATGGGGGAGTGAGAAAGGAACAGGCAGAGAAAAGGAAGGAGGGAGAACAAAAGAAAAGAGAAAAAGAAGATTGGAAAAGTAGAGGGGAGAGTGCGTTGACAGACTGAGACAAAAAAAAGGAGAGACAGGATGCAGAAGTAGAGAGGGGGTGGCAAGTAAGGAACAAGGGAAAAGGGAAAGGGTGCACAGCAGAGATAGAGGGGAAGGCCAAAGGGGAAGTGGAAAGAGCGAGGACCAGAAAGAGAGACACTGTAAACAGGAGGTGTCTAAAGAGAAGGGAGCCAGAAAGGTAGGCGGTAGGATAGGAGACACAGGTAAAAAATAAACAATACAGCCGAGGGCTGGAACAAATTCACTAGAAGTACTGGGACTAAGAGTAGCAGAGGGGGGGGCATTAGAAAAAGAGAGTTACACAGGAGAAGAAGAAGAGGGAATGCAATGAAGAGAGAAGGGACAGTGTAGAAACGTGAGATAGAAAATGTGAGAGGTGAGTCGAGAGATACCCGGTCCCCGGGGCAAAATCTGAGCAAGGGAGTTTGGCAGTCACAGGGGATTGGGGAATAATATATCATGCATAGAGAGCAATACAGAACCATTGAGAGGGGTCTGATGAGCGGGAAAGAATAACGAGGGGAAGTGGGTAAGGGGTGGGTAGGAGATACAGAGGGAAGAAGATACGGATATGGCTTACAGTGGTAAGAGAGACATAGTTTATAATGGATGACACGTGAGTACGGGTCAACAGAAAAGCGAGCAGCCCGCAGGGTGAAGGGAGCAAGGGAGCAACAAGTAGGAGAGCGGGAGCGGGGTGGGTGGGGAAGGTAGAGCGAGAGAGGTAGCAGAGAGATAGAGAAAGAGAGAACACAAGGGGGATATCGTCAGAGCAGAGGAGCACCAGTCAATATAGAGAAGCGAAAGGGTAGAGCCCAGGAGTGAGAGTGCGAGCAGAGGAGAGGGGCAGCAGAGGAGAGAGGGGCAGAGGAGATGGAGCGCGAGCAGGGGAAAGGGTGAGCAGAGGAGATGGAGCGCGAGCAGGGGAGGGGGGCAGCAGAGGAGTGAGTGGCCAGGCCTAGCACTGCATGATGCGTGACTCGGAGGGGTCGCAGGCCGCGGCTGGGACAAGGCCACCTTACTTTGCCCCCACAGTTTACCATTTACGTGAAAATGAATTATTCCCATTGTTAAATCCATGGTCGAGAGACTTCTCAAAGGAACAGGAGGGAAACGCTGCCCTCTTTGTACACTTTACTGTACCTTATTTCGCAGCCGTGTGCCAGTGTTTGACATTGTATTTATTTATTTGTAATGCGCATAGACCGGGCAGAACAAACTGCATCTGGACGCAGGTTTTACGTGGATTGCATTAAAGCTTTATTAAAATATGCATGGTGGTATTAAGAAAATAAATTAGAGAAATGTATCAAGGCAACGCAGACTGATGGGGCACAGGGGCCAAGACTGAAAGATTCCTGTCTCCTCGGCGCACAAAAACGTGATGTTGGCCCAGCCAATATATATTAGTGAGCAGAATGGAGGTCCTGCTCCCACAAAGAGCCATTAGCCATACATTCGATTCTTTGCCTGACGGGCAGGCAGTGCAATGATTTCCACAGCAGGGAGATCAAGGCTGATTTTAGAAGATGAAAAATAAGTAACTGCAGCATTTTGTGCTGCCTGGAGATGTGAGAGCCGTCGCCGGGGTATTATTGAGGGTTCATTTAGTTTGCCATCCAACTATCGCCATTTTAATCATTCCTACGGATATCTGTGTAATAATTGATTGCATTGCACTGATTCAGCCCCTTGTGCCCCTGGCTTTGTCATCAGCTTGCCAACTAGCAGCAGGGGCAGTGTTTGCATTATTTTCCTTGGACTAGACCTCGGCTGAGGGCAGCTGCTGCAAATGATATGATATGCCATTTGTAACGCGCCTATACACAAGTACATAGAAGCCTGAGGATGCTCTTCAGCCTAGAGGATCAAGCCAAAAAACAGCTTAACACTTGAAAGATTGGACAAATTGCTTTCCAATGCGCCGAGCCTCAGAAACCCATGACTCGCGCGAGTTGCAACCGAAACAGCAGGGGCAACCAGTAACGGCTGCATGACAAACCTATGTTTCCATCATTACTGACTATATAATGAATTTCTTTATGCATACACCATAGTACCAGCTATTCTCAATACAAGCTGCTGTAAAATACACCATCACACTTGCACACGTAAGAATAGTGTACCACCATTAATGTGTAAAACCGAATGCTTTTTTCATATTTCGGTGGGTTTTTTGGACAGTAAATTGCACATTTTGTAGGCCATTTTTCCCAAAATTTCGCAGGGAGATAACCCCCCCCCCCCCCCGCAACCCTCTTGGGGGGTGGGCTCGGGCGCTGCGCGCGCTTGCTACTAGATTCTGCCTGGGAAATTTATGCCCCACCAGCTTTTAAACGCACCAGCCGCCTCTGCAAAAGACCCGCCGCACCTCCATCAAATAATCTGACCATCCATGTCAACAATGACTCACCATTCCTCTGCTTCAATCGATTAATTATTTCCCCAATTTCTTGTTGCGAATAATCCTCTAACATGGTCATATCCACCAGACCACCACCGAGATTATTCTGGTTTAGACTGTACTTCTCTCTCATACCCACTCTCTGAACTAGTACTGTCAAAAACATCTCCATCCCATTGGTCGGGGTCCCAATCGACCCCCGCGGAAGCGATTACTGTTGCCACCTTCCAGGTGTTCACCCTCCTTCTCTTATGATATTTATATCTAGCAACTCTCACAGCAGCCCTCTCGGCTACTGCCTGATATTTATCAGCTTTATCTTGATACTTCATTTGAAGCTGCTGCATTAAAGCAATCTGCTTGTCGGCAGCCAGTTCCTTCTCCATTCTTAACACGTGCGCTTGCAATTCTACGTTCTGTTGGTGTATCCTTCTAAATGCATGCAACAGAGTCCACCCCCTTCTGCCTAAGGCTGTACCTTCCTTCCCTCTCTCTATGGGCACATGTTGCAGGCATGCCGCCACTTCAGCTGGACTCGACTCTCCTAAACTCGTATCCCAGGTCTGACTTAAACCAGCGCCACACACCAGGTGTGTGCCAATTTATCATATGGACCCTTCGTCCACCCTGGAATCACAACCTCAGGACAGTCTCCGTCCGCGGAGCTTCCTTCCTTCCTAAATAGGGAACTCATAATATCAATGAGTGTTTCACGTCCCTATTACCAATACCTCCAAACGCGAACAATATCTCCATTACTGCACCAACAAATATTGCCTGTCTGCGTCCAAGCTCCAAATTTGGCAGGGCTTCTTTGCATCAATAACAGCACAAGAACCCTGTTCACAGCACCAAAATGTTTTGCTTTTGTGTCATGTGTGCTTACCTTAGAAACCACTTATTCCACAACTACCAAAAGTTCTTAGACTCAGGAAAGCAATAATCTGCACTCAAACCAATAGTTAGAATATAATCGGCTCTCTACAGGCCCTTTATTCACATATCATAAAACATGCACACCACACTATAAATGCGTACAATTGAGAATATGACATGGCCCGCGGTAGCGGCTGTGTAGTTATGGTTAAGTTGCTAAACTCATAGGAAGAACACTTTTTGGCGGCTTATAATTTCGCTCCCCCTGGACGAATCCTCACCAAACTTTGCAAAAAAAGTATATGGGCGGCTCTGAATGTTTTTGCCAAGTTGGGCAGGTTTCGTGCGGGGGGGGGGGACTTATAGGGTGTGGTCCCAAAAATGATTTTTTTCCCATAGACTGAATGGGGAAACACTTTGTGCATGGCTACAGGTAGAAAGCCTGGACGGATTTTCACCAAATTTACGCCAGGAGCAGGGACCTGGGCCAGAAAGCATGGAGAGAAGTATGGACACGGCCGGTGGTTGGCTGGAGGGAAGCGTGCTATGCGTCAACATTTTTTGGGACAGCCGCCATGGTGTATCGGAGGACAGTGCGGTGGCGGCAGGGTTGGCAGGGTCTGCAAAATGTACCCTACTCATTGTGTCGGCGGCCATAAAGGAAGGAATGGCTGAGGGAGTGAGAAGTGGTTCATGTGACATATATAGGCTAGTATTTTCTGTGGTGATTGGAGGCAGCTGTAGTAACGGTCCCTTAGTTTCTGCTGTGACCTGTTTGCGGGGAACTGTTTTCGTGGTAAGTGGTGGCAGCTCATTTGCAGATAAGGAGTGAATTGCACACGAGATGGGTTGGGTGGGAGTGCAGGTGGTGGTGCGCTGCGGATGGCAAGCGGTAGTTGGGCACATGGAGGCATGCATGGGTGAATGAAGGTGCAGTGGGTCTGTGGAAGGATTACACTATTGGGTGCATGGGCGAAGGCCGTCGGCTGTAGGGCATGCACTGAGGAGCGTAGGGCTGCATCATACACACCACAGGAAGGCATGTTTCAGTCTGTATCCGGTACAGGGTGGTGCTTGCAAAGTGTGGTGTGTGCCGATTGGTTGCAGTAGCATTAGTGCTGCAAACTGATTGCGGGTAGGTTGGCAGTGACACAGTACTTTGTGAATGGCTGTGGGTAGAGAAGGTGGAGGATGTGGTATGTTTGTGCATTCTGGTAAGTGCGACCTATGTTCGTGATTGCGTGTTTTATGGTGTGGGGTAGTTGGGGTGAAGTGCTGCTACCTACGTGTGGTACGTTTGTGCAAAATGGTAGATGCCCACGTGGCCATCATGTTAACTGTTGGCATTTGCTGCTGCGTGGCGCCATGGCGGTGTACAGGTTGGGTAGGAGTGTTGGTGGCAGTGGTGTCTATGTGCATTGTTACAGAAGCTGACATGGAGACATGCATGGTGGCATTACGTTGCCGTGTGTGTTCAAGGCCTAGACCATTGGATGCATGGCCGAATGCCGTAACCCGCAGGCCATGCATTCAAGAGCCTTGGCCTTGAGGACACGCACGCCAGTAATGCATTTTTCAATGTGCATGAGTAAGAGGGTGGTGGCATGTAAGGAATGGGTGTTGAGCCCATTTCAGCCGTTATAAGCCCCAGTTGCAAGTAGATTGTGGGTAGGTTGGGAGTGGTACAATACTTTGTGAATGGTAGTGGGTACGCCCAGAGTATGTGATTGAAAGTGCACAGGGATGCAGGAGAGTGTCTTGTTTGTACATTATGGTAACTGTTGCAATTTGTTACTGCATACCTCCATTGTGGTGCTCTGTGATTGGAATTGCTGCAGAGAAAAGTCCCGCTGTGTGGGCACTGGGTGCAATGCTTGTGCCAGTGGTGCATACGTGCATAGTGGTAGTTGGTCATATGCTGACATGTATTGTTCAATTACAGTGGGGGGAATGTGTGCAAGGAGTAGAAGCACATTGTCGACGTGCTACAGCAGACCAAGTGAGTTGCAAAGCGTGAATTGTGCATTCTATGGTTGTGGTGATAGTTGGAACATGCCACAGTATTTGGTGTGCGGCAGGAGATGGGGCAGTGAGAAGTTGGGTAGTGTGGCCACAGGGTGCAGTCTGTACGTAATGTGACTATGGAAGTGGGTATGGTTGAAGGGCAGTTTATATGTGGTTGGTTACTCCGCTGTGTGCACATTTATTGAAGTAGGCCCAATGTTGTGGAGGTGGTGTGCATAGGTTGGCAGTGACACAATACCGTGTGATCGGTAGTGCGTAGGGGTGTGCATGGGTGTTTCATGGTTTGAGGGAGATGGGTAGAACTGGCGCTACGTATGTAACGTTTACGCATTATATTGGGTGCCCACATGGTCGCTTGCTTGGATGTGCAGTGTTGCGGTGGGTGTGGAAAGGGTTGCAATGTTGTCTGCGTACCTAAAGGTGTGCTGGGGGCGTGTTAGGATGTTTGTGGATGCTGCAATACTGCCTTCTTTAGCAGACATTTCTGGTGGAGGGGCTTTGCATACAAACCAAACGTATACTGAGAGTGTTGAAAGGTAAAAAAGGAGTGGTGTACAGAAATGACAGTATTGTATTGTTTATTTGTAGAGCGCACCGGGCCGTTGGGCAACTGGGCGCTTGTGAAAAATCTTAGGTTACAGTTACATAAATATCTTACATTTCTTATGTTACAGTTACAGGTTACCGTTACGTAAATATCTTACATTTTGAGGGGATTGGGTCCTCTGACGTATTCCATATCTATGACAGGTAATCACCACAGCTGTTCTGCTTCGGAAAACTTTTCGGCGTCTGCGTCCTGCGTTTATGACGTCGATGCGCTCCCTCGAGCCGACGTCACCGGATGTTATAAGTAGGACTCACGATGCCCGTAGCCTCAGTTCCGTTTTTTCCGCGAACGTGTTCTCTTCGGAGATCTCGGCGCGCCTCGGATCTTCTGAGTTATTGTTCTTTCGGTTCTTCGAACCTGTTCGTTTGTGAAGATTCCATGATGTCTTCATCTTCTTCCACCCCGCGGCCGGGCTTTAAGAAGTGTCAGGACTGTGGGTCCAAGATGTCGTTGACAGACTCGCACGATGCCTGCCTCTGGTGCCTCGGTGAGGGCCACGACACGGATGATTGTGTTGACTGCCAGTCGCTTACGTCGAAGGCCTTGCGGGAGCGTAAGAAGAAGCTTTCTGTTGGTAAGGTGACCAAGCCCCGTTAGCCGAGGTCCTCTGGGCGTTCGGACGATTCGAGGGGCGATTCTCCGCATCGTCGTCGTCGGTCTGGGAGGTCTCGGCCCCGGAGTAGGTCCCGTCATTCACCTGCCTCTTCGAGGCACTCACGGAAGTGCCGTCATCGGTCGCCTTCCCGGTCCTCGTCAGACGACACCGCCCATAAGCGGGTTGCTAGTCCTACCATGTCGCCTGAGGAATGGGCTGCCTTCGGTACGGATTTGTTGGCGATTGGTAAATTGCAGGGCTTCGGTCCGTCCACGCCTCGGAGAGGAGCCGGCCGTGACCGTACTAGAGCTACCGCTCGTACGCCTTCGGGCTCGGGTGGTCGGCACGATTCGCGGGAAAGGTCCCGCTCGGACAAGGGGAATCGTTCTAGTCCTGCTCGCTCCAGGTCCCGGTCCTCGACGCGCTCGAGCCCGTATGAACTTGTGAGGTCTTCGATGAAGAAGACATCGACGCCTTTGGTGCCGAAGTCGTCGACGGACTCTCTCGAGGCTCCGCCTCCGAGGAAATCGTCGACGCCGAAGGACACGCTCGGGGCTCCGCCCTCAAGGCCTGTGTCGAGGTCATCAGCACCACGCTCGACGCCGATTGCATCGACGCCCTCAACGCCTTTCGAGGATGCTTTGTCGGAGGTTCCCCATGGCACAGTGGATCCCCCTAGAAAGGCTCTGTCCAATGCTAGACATGTCCTTGTCCCTTATTCGCCCCCCTTTCCAGCCTCTGGAATATATTTCTGAGGTGGAGGAAGGGTCTGAGGAGGAAGGGTTGGTTCCTAGCCGTACATTGGCAGCAAGAGCATCAAATGGCAGACAAAAAAGGGATCAGATTCATTGGTTTGAAACAAGAAAAGTTTGGCATGAGAAGAGGCAACATTGAGCTGGCATTACGCCAATCAGAGGCTAGGCTTATCTGCCATTTTCAAGCCCTGAAGTTCGGTTTGAACACTGGCAGCGAAATGTACTGTTTCTTTTAGCACATTCAATAATGGGAACAATCTGTAATGTTAATTCATCCCATCATGTAAACGCTATAATTGAAAATGGAGATACACGCCCACATACAGGACAAATGATCAACCATTACCGTTAGCACACAACTGACATAATTTTCCATTGTACCAGACAAAATAACGTAAATGCGTCGGGTATCTCATAAGACCATACAAATGAGATACTTATCGTAACCCAGTATATTCAGAATGTAATGCTTACTGGTATCTGGATCACGCAATAATATATTCCATTTTAGACTCGGGTATTAACACACAAATTGCGTTAAAATCACCCATTTAATATGTGTAGATACACGAACAATGTTGCAAGGCTAACATATTCAACTGAACGTCTAATTATGCAAACATAATGTTTAAGTAGGTGTATAAATAATCCTACTTAGGTTTATATAAAGTCTGCATGTCATCTAGTTAAGAAAACACAATGCACACGTTTATGAGTTTAATTGAAAGTGTCAGTACGATAATATAACGTGTCCCAGCATTAAGAAGCATGTAAGGTAGCCCAAAAGATGGCCGACAGGGTCATGGCAACTAAGGAAGGACTACCCTGTTGCCATGACTCCTGCTGACAAACACGAATGCTCAGATTTTACATAAGCAGAACTGCGGAAAGGATGCAGGTTTTTTCAAATGGCTGACCAGCCTGAACTTGCACAGTAAGCCGGTTTTCCTTGTTTAATGGTCAGACCACGCAATAGTTAGCATACGAGCAGTCCGTAATGAATGTTTAATTAGCAGTACATGTACAATATATGAAAAACGTGAACAAGCGTTGAGAAAATAACGCGATCGGTTAGCCTGCAGCAATGTCAAAATGTTATGCTCTAAAAGTATGCCGTAACCCGGCATGAGCACCTAACTTCGAGGAGAGAGTGAGCTACTAGCCATTGCAACATAAACTTAGGCAGACTATGCATATCTTAACAAATATTAAATAACAATAGCGAGCGATTACGTAGGTACATTAATGAGTAATCAGAAACCTTTCATTTTCCAGGGATTTAACCCGATAAATATATCAAAAGCAGACGGCAACCTGTCAGCACGTGATATGAAGCGTACAGGTAATAGCGTCACAATTTAAAGAGAATGGTGTTGAATGCCTTTTTGCTTATATTTAGTTTTAGTATATGAATAGTGGTATTCTGTGTCCTTGGAGACACGTAAAAATAACATTGGAGCTAGATACATATTAACAATTGAAATTGACGAGGGATAATAGCAAAGTCAGTACATATGCAAATCAAGTTTGAAGTTTGCACTAATATAGGAATCATTTGTTTAATATAAATTTTAAAACGTGACAATTGCTTAGAAATACGGGTATAAAACATGTCAATAATTACGATCAGTATCAAATGCAATATTGTCAGAAATCATCATTTCCCATTACTTATGATTTTTTCATTTGATATTTCTCTTTTTCTCTGTGCATTTTTCTCTACCATAAATATCCTCCCCTTCACCCACCCCTCGTCTTCTCTGTCTATTTACAAATTGGTTACATGCACTATATTTTGGTTGACCAAATGTTGAAATCATTGCTCAACGTTAAACAATCAATGTTGATTTGGATTATTATTTGCGTGCAATATAACGTATTTTGTTTTAATTTGTCAATTGATACAAAAGGCACTGTCTATTGTGTTGCCGAAACACGTGTTACCATGAAGGGCACTTATGAATAAATCTCAATTTTGGAGACCATCGAGGGCATTTATGAATAAATCTTAAATCTTGGGGATATTATTGGATTGAGTTTGGCGCATTTGTACGAAGGAGAGCCACAATATTGTAGAATTCTTGACCTTAGCTTGCGTCGTATCTAGATAGTAATGCGAATGTTAGAACACTTAAATGAAACTGTGAATGATGACAAGTGC
The DNA here is from genome assembly GCF_040938575.1 of Ambystoma mexicanum. Lineage (NCBI taxonomy): Eukaryota > Metazoa > Chordata > Amphibia > Caudata > Ambystomatidae > Ambystoma > Ambystoma mexicanum. Next base: position 1,338,990,164 of record NC_090921.1, on the reverse strand, counting down.
AACATCTGAATGCCAACTAAACAATCCACTAACAATTTCTTCCCTCTGCATACACCTCTCAATCTCTAACCAAACACAACCACAAGCCTAAAATGCAGCAATCCAAACAAACTTCACTACACTGCAACAACAAAACAAACCACACATAGTCTTGCACAACAGCACACAACGACTACCGACTGTAAAACACCACAAGCCCAGCCAACGGACCCACTGGGCTGAGGCTGCCAACCGCACATCACTGCTATCTTGCACTTTTCCGGCTCATTCCCACTAACCCGCCCCCTCCCTCCCTCTTTCAGAGCCGCCAGGGGACCACTCCGGTGGTGATAGTACGCGGTACAAATATCCTTTAACATTAACATCTTCAAAATCGCAAAGACATTCAAGTCGATCACTCAACCCTAATTGAGTGTCTAAAAGAAGTCTTTAACTGGAAGAACGCCGACAACTTGAAAATTAACCCAGGAAAGGCAGAAATCATGATTATATCCAAAAACCAAGGGAACAACACCTACATTCCCTGGCCGACGGAAATGGGAACCGCGCCCACACCATCTAAGGTAGTAAAAAATCTGCGAGTCCTGATGGACAACACCCTAACCTTAGAACCACAAATAAACACAATAATCGAGAAAGGCTTCTTCCTCCTTGACACAAGAAGAATCTTACCTTTCCTCTCCTTCACCAACAAAACACTCACAATCGTCGCCCTTATCATGTCAAGAATCGACTACGCAAACAGCCTCTACCTCGGAATGCCAGAATACCTCCTGAAGAAACTACAACGCATCAAAAATGCAGCAGCCAGACTCCTCCTCAAACTATCCAAAAGAGACCACATCACTCCAGCACTAAAAATACTACATTGCCTCCCAGTCAAACATCGCATCATCTTCAAAACAATGTGCATAACACACAGAGCAATCAGCGGACAGGGAGCTGAATTCCTACAAAAGAAAATAACAATCTATAAGCCAACGAGACTCCTCAGTTCAAGCAATGAAATCCACCTGGAACCAAAACCATACCTCAAGAAAAAACTAGGGGGCTCCTCCTTCTCCCACCTAGCCGCAAAAACCTGGAACAACATCCCGAAAGAAATAAGAAACACCAAAGACCACCTACAATTCACAAAACTACTAAAAACTTGGCTCTTCAACACTGCAGATTCAAATTGAAACAACTAAACAACCAAACAGGAAACACAAAGAACAGGTTGACAGAATTTAGGATGAGACCGACAACACCCAGAACCGACTAAGGGAAACTCCTACAATAACAAGAGAGACAACGCTAGGTCGAATAGGACACAAGCGACACCCCCATGAGGACAGAAATTAGCATCCCTGCCCAACTCCATCCTACAACCTCACCCATTCCATAAATGATTCCAAGTACCATACTTGGATGGAATTGTGTGAATGTTAGCAGTTGCCACACTTGGACAGAATTGTGGCCGCTGGCATGCGCTGGGCCTGGGCGGTGTTGTGAATGATGACAGGTGCCGCGCCTGGACGTAGTTGCGAGTGTTGGCATGTGCCACGCTTGGAAGGGGTTGTGAGCGGTAGCCTGTGTGAGCAGCTGGATGGGATTGTGAGTGCCGACCATTGCCACATCTGGATGGAGTGGCGATGGTTGACCAATATCGCGTCTGGAGTGGATTGGGAATGCTAACGGGACCGGATTGGGATGGAATCGCAAACGCTTGCTTGCCTCGCATACAGACAGGTTTGTCGGAGGTGGGTGGAGGCCGAACTTGGACACAGTTGTGAATGTTGGTGGGCGTCATGTGTGGAAGGGATTGTGGTTGTCGGCCGATGTCGGATCTAGATGGAGGTGAGGGATGTTTGCGCGCCGCACCTGGAGGCAATGTGGAAGTTTAGCACGTTGCTTCTAGACAGCAATGCCAATTAACCAATCCACTAACTATTTCACCCCTTTGCATACACCTCTCAAACTCCCTCCAAACACAACCACTACCCTATAGCACAACAATCCACACGAACGTCCCTACACTGAAACAACAAACAAACCGCACATAGACTCGCACAACAGCCTACAACGGCTACCAACTGGAAAACGCCCCAAGCACAGCAAATGGTGTTAACCGGGTTGAGGCTGCCAACGGCACATCACTGCTCCCTTGCACTTTTTTCCCACTTATTCCCACTAACTGACCCCCTTTCCCCCTTTTTCAGAGCCACCAGAGCGCCAGGGGACCACTCTGGTGGTGATAGAGTGCGGTATAGATATCCTTTAAACATTACATTATACTGCCTGTTGTAGCTGTGGACATGGTTGAATTATGAATTGAAAGTGTGATTTTAAGAAATATGCGATCTTAAATTCACGTTTGTACTGGGACTAATGAGTTACTATGGATATGCTTTGTTTTCTTCTTTTTTATTTGTGTTTTTTCTTTTTCAGAAATTGTGTAAAATTGTATTTGAATTTTACTTGAATGCTTTCTTCCCTTTTTTTTCTTTGTTTTTTGATATATATATTGTTATATGTGAAAATCCAAGGTTCGGCTATGACACAATGAATACAAAGTATACCAGCAAAGAGCAAATCATATCTCGTACAAGATTCCAAATTTCAGTGCCAGTAACTGAGGTCTAAAGGTATAATACTGCATCTTTCTTCGACAGTGTTTTTTTTTTATAAACAAGTTTTAATATTTTATAACACACCAAACATTACAATAATTAGGACTTCCATGTCCAAATATAACACTACAACATTACAAATTACGTTCGTCTGTCCCACTGCCTCCCACCCCCTTAACTTGAGCCACTGTGACCGTATCATCTGCCTGTTCTACTTCAGGCGGGTCTATCATCATCCTATTTTCCGTATCTTCATCACCGAGATCAGGCTGAGGGGGGCCCACCATGGCAGCCACCAAAAGCCTCCATTCGATTAGGGGTCCTACCTCCTCCTCCCCTCCCCTGCAGACCGCTTCACACCAGGCAGCCGTTTCTGCCTCAGCCCATCTCATGAGGTCAGCCCACCACAACTCCATCCTCGGCCTATGGGCTGACTTCCAGCTCATTGCGATCCTTCGTTTAGCCAGAATGTATGCCAGATCTTTCATTTTGCTTATGTGCCTCAGGTTACGTGGCCTAGGGAAAACCCCAGCATGCAAGCCCAGGCCGACTCCACCTCCAGCTTGATGCTTTTTTCTGCCAAGCGTATCTTCAGTTCTGACCAAAATCTTCCCACCTCCGGACAGGCCCAGAACATATGTAACATCCCAGCATCCTCCTCCCCACACCTGGGGCACCTCTGAGTCGTCTGGCCACCGAACCTGGCGATTTTACTATGGTCAGATATGCTCTATGTGTGACATATAATTGGATATGCACAACCCTTGCATTCCCGGACACTTTCTTATGAGATCTTTGGGCGCGCTATCCCATAGCCCACCAGACATGGGCTCTCTCACCTCTTCCTCCCAGAGTTTCCTCAATTGGAGCAATTCCTTCCCCACCTTAGATCCCAGTAGCTCATATATGCGGGATATCTCATGCCTGCCCTCCGAGATGCCATATATCGTCTCCATGGTGGCATCCGGTTGTTCAGCTAGCACCTCCGGCGGCCACTTTTCTGGCACTTTAACAATTCTGGAGTAGGTTATATACTGTCCCTTATGCACCCCGGTGTCCTCTACTAATTTCTGGAATTCCAGTGCCTCCCCTTCCTGCCATATGTCTCCCAGGGTGGTCAGGCCCATTGGTTCCCAATATCTACGGACCCCTTGTATTAATTGGGGGTCCTCTCTGCATAGCGCCGCTAACAGTACCTGCATAGAAAACGGTGCTGGGTATCCCACCGTCTGCCAAGCCCTATGCCACATCTCCCAACCAAGCACCAATAGCCTCGCCATCTCCAGTACCTTTGGCTTGGACACCATCACCACTTCTCTAAGGAAGTAGGGAGCCGGGTCCATGCACAGCAGCCTGGTTTCAGCCGTTTCTTCTTCAGACCGCTATCTCGCCACATATTGCAGCTGTTCCGCCAAGTAATATAACTCAAAATTCGGCAGGTTTATTCCCCCCCCCCCCCTATCGCACGAATTCTGTAGTTTCCAAAGAGCCACCCTGTTCCTGGAGCTGTGCCATATAAAGCCCCTGCACAGACTGTGAAGACTAGAGAAGAAGTGCCTGGGGATCACATGCGGGATATTTACAAAGAAGTGTAACAGTCTGGGCAAGACTACCATCTTAAGTAGAGCCGGTCTCCCAATCATGGCCCGGGGTAGTCTGGACCAAAATCCCAAGCTATTTTTAATGCCTTCTACTGCCTTTTCTGTGTTGTGTTTATGTTCTTCTACTGTCGTGTGATATGTCAATTCCGAGGTATCGGAACAACTTGGTTCACCAGGGTATTGGCAGTGTCGGCAAGCCCCTAGGTAGATCAACTGTATATCTCCCCAGGGGGAACATGCTAGATTTCTTGGGGTTTACCGCTATGCCGGAGAGGGCAGCATATTGTTCCATCACCTCCAGAATGTATTGTATGTTCTCTTCTGGGAAGCGCAGATACAAGAGTATATCGTCAGCATATAATGAAATAAGATGCGGGCCGCTTGCAGTGCAGATCCCTATTTCCTCGTATTGTTGTCTAAGACAGACGGCCAATGGTTCCAACGCTAACATATATAACATGGGCGACCAAGGGCAGCCCTGCCTAGTGCCCCTGCTAAGTTGCTATTTGTCTGAGATAGTAGCTCCCGTTTTAACCCTCGCAATTGGGGCGCTGTATAACAATTTAACCCACCTGAGATACCCAGGCCCCATTCCATAGCTTCCTAAAGTAGCTAACAGCCAGGGCCATCTTACTGAATCGAAAGCCTTAACTGCGTCTAGCGAAACAATCGCCAGTTCGCCCTGGTCCTCCTTTGTGTGATCGATCATGTGATGCAATCTTCTGTGGTTGTCAGTTATGTTCCTACCCGGAACGTACCCGGTTTGGCCAGGATGTATCAGTTTACCAATGACTCGCTTAAGCCTATTTGCCAGCATAGTCGTAAAAATGTTGCTACCCTGGTTAAGCATCGATAGGGGTCTGTATGACCCACAGTCTGTGCTAGGCTTCCCCGGCTTCAAAAGCGGAATGATCATCGCCTCTCGTAGGGACTCTGGCAACCTGCCATACTCATACGCCTCATTAAGCATAGCCAACAATGGGGGTAGCAGCTCTTGTTTATAGGTTTTGTAGAATTCACTCGGGAGCCCATCTGACCCCGGAGCCTTACAGGTGGGCAGGTGTTGAATCACTAGCTCAAGTTCTTCTAATGTAATTGGGGCATCCAGGTCTGCCCGTTCTAAATCGTCTATGGTGGGCAGGCCTATATCCTCCAGTGTTTCCTGAATTTCCTGGTCCCTTGATCCACCTGGGTCCTCATAGAGACGTTTATAATATCCTAAAAACTCTTCATTTACTCCCTCATGGGTGTTCTGGATCTGGCCTCCCTCCCCTCTGATTTCCCTGATCACCGTCCGTGGTGCCTCGCTCTTATATAGCCAGGCCAGCAGCCTGCCCGGCTTATCTCCTCCAGCATGCTGTCTTTCCACATATTTCTTCTAGCTTATTTTACATGACCTGTCCCAGTGTTCACCACTAGCCTGTTGTAACTGTCTAATCCTGACCCCATCTTCCCTGGAGGTGCCTCCCCTGCGCATAATGTCTTCCAACTCTTCCTCCGATCTTCGCAGCTCCCGCTCTATGCCCCCCCCTGGAGCCCTCTAGATTTCGATATAGCCACCCCCCGCAGTACCACTTTAAATGCTTCCCACACAGTACCCATAGATCGAACACTGCCAGTATTGATCTTGAAGTACTCCGTGATCACCTCCCTTAAATCCTCCCAGAATCCCGAATCCTGCAGAGCCTCAGCTCTGAGCTTCCACGTCGGAATTCGCGCCCTAGGGGGTTGGTGTCGCCACTCCAGGACCAGGGGGGGAATGGTCTGAGAGCACCCTGGCCTTATATTCCACGCTTCTCATCACTTCCGCTACCTCTGCAGCAGCAAACACGTAGTCCAGCCTCGTGTGCAGGTCATGTGGCGCCGCATAGTGCCAGTATTGCCTATCCGCTTGGTGCAACTGCCTCCAGACATCAATTAGGTCGAAATCTCTCAGGAGGGCCTGTAACGCCTTTGCAGCCGGGGTGGGCTTGTCAAGCTTACAATCTGATCTGTCTACCTTAGGATTCAGTACACAATTAAAGTCTTCGCCCCACAGGACCCCGCCACCTAAGAGGGGGCTAATTTTGCCATACAGAGTCCGAAAGTAGGCTGCCGTATCTTGGTTGGGGGCGTATAAGTTTACGATACACACCTCCCGGTTCTCCAGCATCCCCCTCACAACTATCATTCTGCCTTCTGGGTCTCCCGTAGCCTGAAGCAACTGAAATGGTACGTGAGGTGCTACCCAAGTGATAACTCCTCTTGCATAGGCTGAGTATGTGGTACCCGCTATGCTCCCCCTCTACTTCCTCTTGACCACCTCCAATTTCTCCCTGGTGAGGTGGGTCTCCTGCAATAATGCTATGTCGATCCTCATTCTTTTAAGTTACATCATCACCTTATTACGCTTCAAGTAACTGTTGAGGCCCCTGACGTTCCAGGTAACCACTCTAAGGCATCCCGACGCCATGGATACAGTAGCCTGCCCTCCCTTTCAGCCCTCCACCCCGCCTAATAAGTTTCACATTTTGGCTCGTAACCCCCTCACTCCCAACAAACTCCCCTTCCACCCTTTCCCCAACAACAATCACCCCACACTCCCCCCAGCCCCCTGTCCCTCCCTCCCCCCTCCCCTCCCCTCCCCCCTCCCTTCCCAACCCCAACAAATGCCCAGCTCCATCCCTGGATCTCAGGCGACCCCGCGTTTGGCTCTGTCTCGGTATGCCGAGAGCAGAGGCCCGGCAGGGTGTCGCCGGACTACCGGTGACCTAACTAAACTACTACAAATGGGGGCATCTTTCTACAGTTAATAGTGTTATGGAAGTTCTGGATCCTTGTTTTCACCACTTTTCAAGCCTTGTCGAATCATCAACTTGGTTTTCACGTGTGAAAACATTCTTAACCACACCGGACAATTACAGTTTTGTTTTGATTGTAATTGTATGATTGATTTAAAAACCTTTGTGCATAACTGAATGTTTCTTTCTTTTCAACACGATTTACAAACCTGTTGTGACGTAGCCAGAAGAAGTCACAAACGATCTAATGAACAGTTTATCCCGCACATGAAATTGCAAGTGCACACTTTTGCACCTCTATCTGAACAGCCTGTTTACTGGTACCTGTTCTACCCTTTGAAGTACTTTTTTGTTGCCCCCCTTTCTTACTATTTCTACAGTATTCTTTTCCCTTTCAATCCTTGTCCTTTTTTCACAGGTACAGTTCTTATTTTAATTTTGTCCTTTTGTATCCTTTTATAGATTTCCCCTTTTTTTCTTTATGAATGTGTTACTCATTTCCTCTTTCCCCCTTTCACTCCTTTTCTGTCTTAGCTGTGGTAGTAGCCCTCTTTTTTTTTTTTATTTTTTTTTTTTACCTTTTTCCAAGCATTTTTACACCAGCCTTGCTCCAAAAAGAGTTTCTTTTTACAGAAAACACAGCTATCTGTGATGTTAATACTCTGGGGTAAATAGATATTCCAACCAATTGTAAATGATTTTCTTTTAGCAAATGTATTACAGCTTGCTTTTAATAATAAAATAAGGGAATTATTTATACATTTGTTTCTATGTTCCTTGTAGTATGACAAGCTATTACATTTAAATGTTCCCTGTGTGCCTAACACTTGTCCTTTGTGCTTATTCTTTTTATGAATGTCTTGTTTCTCTTTGCAGTTGATGTTTTGCTGAAAGCAGTCGGAGACACTCCAATCATGAAGACAAAGAAATGGACAATGGAGCGGTCACGCACAATCCAATCTCTCATGGACTTCATCAAGAAGTTCCTCAAATTCGAGGCTGCTGAACAACTGGTATGATATCCAGGTCTTGCATTCTTTCTATGTCAATGTACTTTTTCATCTCTCCTTCAAACTGTCAGCCTAAATTATGAGTGTTTCTTGCATGTTCTGTGAAATTGCCTCTGCCTGAAGCCGGGACAGTCGGTATGGGGGGCTAAAATAGGAAAACCATGAAATGAGTATGATGTTGGATGACATTGAGGATCCTGGAGTGTTTTGTGTCATGGAATAGATCATAGTATAGACATCACCAAAGTTGCTTTTATTTCCTTAACCCAGAAAGGCATCTAACAGAACTCTGTTAAAAGGGTGTACGTCAAGTATTAGGAATGATTTAGTAAGATGCCACCGGTCCCAAGTGCCACGCACCAGTCGTGATTATATCCAAATTTTCTTTGTTAGCAATTTCGTAGCACAGGGTTTACTCTCTATTGACTTTTGAACATTCCCTGATGGGTTCATCCATAACACTACAGGAGTGTATTGACCAACCTTACCCTTCAGGACAGAATAATGAGGTGACTAATTTAAAAGTGGGATTATCGAATTCCTATGCCTCAAGCAATCCTCTGCCATCAGCCATTGAAGAGGGACTTGAGGGGGTCGATTGACACGCTGAGAGTGCTGTTACTACAACCGGGGTACCCATTTGTAAAGTCCTCTCCTGCAATATAGCAGGAGTCCTTAAACATCTTCAGGATCCAAGTTGGCTGCAGTTTACAAAGCAACATCAAATTGTATTCCTTCAGGAGGCCTGGGCTGTGGATCTGGTAGACCTTCATGGATACCAATCCTTTCATATCCCAGCATTTAACGGACCTAAGGGAAGACCGAGAGGAAGCTTTGCATATTTTGATACTTCTTTGAATTGGAGATTGTCAGTACAAGATAGAGGTTCAATGGACCTACAAACAAGTGAGGCCACAACCCCAGAGGTTTACCATCTTTTGATGTTCAACGTGTATGTCTGAGTAGAAGAACGAGGCCTCAGGAGGAGCTGGAGCTCCACACGCAGCAGGAGCTGCGAGCATCATCTTTGCACCCACCTCGGTGCTCGATGTAGGTAAGCTACCTGCCTACAACCATCCAGGACTGATTTAAAATCAAGATTACCCTTTCGCGCATCCCGCGCGTTAATCTCCCTATATCTTTTTATATTATCATCCGTTGCTACAAATGCACATACTTCAACGCTTGAACTGCCCGCCATTGCCTTACACGAGGAAGGCTTCTGCCAAAGATGGCTGCCCTGCTTCCTCACCCACGACGAAATGGTCCAGCCAGCACACCGTGCTTCTGATTAGCTGCAGCTGTCCACAAAGCAGCCAACCACGCACCGGAGGCGAGAGCCGGCCCACCTCTCGAAAGGCCTAGGAGCGTAAGGCCATCGACTGTCCTAGCCTGTCCTGAGCCATCCGGACCGTCTGCCAGAAACGATGCGTCTACAGCACCCGACCAAGTAAGCATGCAAGCCCTTACCTCCCGACCCCTTCTCTGAGATTCTCCGCTCTACAAATCGCGCTTCTCCCAACAGCGCCAACCCAATCAGTGTACCACAGCGTCCCTTTGATCCCCTACCTTACACTATGACGCTGAAGGAGCCTGCAACGCTACACCCCTCCCCAACCAACAGACCCATACGAAACCTCTAACCCCTATCCATGTCGCCCTTTGGGCGAGTAACGCATATTTAAGAACAAGAAAACTGTACCTCATACCACCCATGCACCTTGCTCACTTCTCATTGTACTACCTGTACCCTATGTACTGCATTGTTGACCCCCTGTGGGATACTCTGCACTGTGTATTGCCTTGTTGACTCCCTTTGGGATACTTTTTATTGTGTATTGCCTTGTTGACCCCTTTGGGATACTTTGCACTGTGTATTGCCTTATTGACCCCCATTGGGATACTTTGCACTGTCTATTGCCTTGTTGACCCCCTTTGGGATACCTTGCACTGTCTATTGCCTTGTTGACCCCCTTTGGGATACTTTGCACTGTGTATTGCCTTGTTGACCCCCTTTGGGATACTTTGCACTGTGTATTGCCTTGTTGACCCGCATTGGGATACTTTGCACTGTGTATTGCCTTGTTGACCCCCATTGGGATACTTTGGACTGTCTATTGCCTTGTTGACCCCCTTTGGGATACTTTGTACTGTGTACTGCCGTGGATGATGCCCTTGGCTACTTTGCACTGTGTACTGCCATGATGATGCCCTCTGATTACGCTGCTTGTGCATGACTTTTGATAACGTCTGCTGGTACCTCTGTACTAAATACCTGCTTCTAGACTTACAATGCTACACCTTGAGGCTTCGCTGCACACCCCCTACCACAATCACCGGCATTGACCCACCTAGACCAGATCCTCATCAAGGGCAATATTACAATGCCCTCACTGAAATTGAATCTTGTCATAGCATATGCCACTATCCCAGCTTCCCATTGCTGAATATACAGCTAGCTATTAGCACATAGCATCTCAGCCCTCATTGCGGACGTACACTTGGGTAGTTGTTAAAGTGACACCTGCCTTTACTATTACTCCTGCACCTAGCTACTAGTACATAGCTTTTTAACTCATATTGCGAAATTCAAACCTAGGTATAGCACGAAATGTCCTTTGATGCCTTCTGTTGAAACTGTACCGAGTTGATAGCATATAGCAATTTAGCCCGTACTGTGAAAATTCAACTTAGGTTTAGCATGAAAGAGACCTTTGTTTCCTACTGTTGAATTTGCATCTAACTGTTATTACACTACCATTTAACCAATACCGTGGAAACTGAACCTAGACATAGTTCCCAGCAATAACCTACTACTAAATAGCAACTAGCGGTCAACATAAAGCAATTGCTGTTTGCAACCAACAACCTACCTAATATGAGAAAAAATCAGAAAACCCAGACCCTCCTACTCACGCTTGGCCTCCTCACAATCATGGCCACTGCTACCATGAGAACAAGCTCACCTAAAGACAGAAATTTAAGACTTGGGTCAAGACTGCCATGCTCATACGAACCTAAAAGAAACCATAAAAACAGCTCCACCAAACTCCTCACTACCCAACAAAACGACCCCCTGTCCAAGCGAGCACAGGCAACCAAACTAAATACCCTAAATTCTGTGCCTGCCCTCACCTCCACAAAGAATCACATGAGCCAAAATACCCCCACAACCAAACCTCCACTTGCACCTAAACCCATCAGTACCATGACACTAACTGGGTCCCTCATTAATGCTAGATCAATGGTAGCCCACGCTACTGAAATCGCTGACATTCTAATCAATGACAACCTGGACCTACTCGCCATAACTGAGACCTGGCTCCACGAGGCAGCAGGTCCTACCCTTATGATTGCGGTACCTGACAGCTACCAGATACTCAGAGCAGATAGGCCTGATGCCAGAGATGGTGGTCTAGCCATCATCTCCAAAACAAGCCTTCACATTAGACTTGCCACCTCACCACCGTGCTCATCCTGTGAAATACTCACAGCTAAACTGATATTATCCAATAACCGTCCACCTGATATACAGGCCCCGGGACCACTAGGAACCTTTGACGATGACCTAACCAGCGTCCTAGCCAATAATACTAAAGACCACTCACAAACCTTGCAGATGGGTGACTTTAATATTGGCTTTAATGACTTAGACAACAAACATGCCCAATCTATTGCAGCACTACTTAATGATCACGGACTCACCCAAAAAAGTCCTCTCTCCTACCCATGTTAAGGGCAGGACACTCGACTGGGTATCCGATCTTAACTGCAACATTGCCATTACTGACACCATCCCGCAACTCTGGACGGACCATTACTTAATAACCTTCACCGCTACATTAGATCTCCTTAGCCCGAAAACCATTAATATGGCACCCCGCTCCCTACTAGAAGTAACAAGGACATCCCTGTGGAAAAACTCATACCCCTCCTCCTTCCCGCCATCAACAGATTGGAAAGTAATGTCGATCCCGACACTCTAGTAGATACCTTCAACAACGCCATGACTAAAGCACTAGACACTATCGCACCAGTTAAACTGCGCAAAGGCAAACAGGAAGCGCACCTGAATGCCTGGTTCACACCCCAACTCAAGGATCTAAGAAAACAAAAAAGAAAGCTCCAAGCTATCTGGCGCAGCTCCCCTACTGACACTAACAAAGATAAACTAACCCAACTATCCAAACTCTCTAAAAAAGAAATAATCAACACTAAAAAGAATACCTTCAACGACAGAATCACAAAAGCCAAATCTAACGCGAAGGAACTCTTCTCCATCCTCTGGAAAATGGAATCCCTTATTCAGCCGGTAGACAATGTCCCCAAGGACAAGATATGGTGTACTAACATACAAAGCGCCCTATCTAATAAAATCTCCACTCTCAACTCAAAATAGCTAACAAAAAGGCCACAATGCCCCTTTCAAATCAACAACATTTCCGCCCTTTAGTTTCAAGACTATCTCAGTTACTGACACTGAAAAAGTCCTACTCTCCCTCAAACCCTCTAACTGTAAACCCTCTAACTGTAAGGGCGACAGCTGCCCGGCACAAATAATAAAGGATGCAGCTAGGGACCTAGCCCCCTTCATCTCGAAGCTAATGACTCCTCCTTTAAATCAAACACAGTACCTACCAATCTGAAAGAATTCTGGGTCCTTCCCCTACTTAAACAGACCCTTGACCCCTCCATCCCCACCAACTACAGACCCATCACCATTGTGCCTTTCCTACTTAAAATTATTTATAGAGTTGCCTACCTACAAATTCAGGACTACCTAGAAGCTAATCACCTGCTAGGCTCACGGCAATCGGGCTTCCGCCCTCTCCATGGCACTGAAACGGCCTTGTTAGACCTCAAGACACAAATTGAGGAGCTAAAAGATCAGGGAAAAACAGCTTTGCTACTTCTACTGGACTTGTCGGCAGCCTTCGACCTGGTAGATCATGCAGTCTTATGCAACCATCTCAAGGTTGTCGCCACCTTCACAGAGGAAGCCATAGCCTGGGTCCAATCATTTCTACCCAACCGGACTATGAGAGTCTTCTTTACCTCAGCCTCCGCTGATCCCATCCCAATAACCTGCGGAGTCCCACAGGGGTCCTGTGTCTCACCTACTATGTACAACATCTTCACCAAGCCACTGTTTGACAAGTTGGATAGACTGGGTATCACCTACACGAACTATGCAGATGATACCCAGATCCTCATACCCCTTTTGGGCAACTTCGAAGCGGACTCGGCCTTGGTGAATAAAACATACATCTTCATTCAGGCATGGATGGCGTCCTACGGCCTCTGCCTGAATGACGATAGACCTTGGCTCCAACACCAACCTAAAAAAACGAAGCCCAAACTATGCATCCTTTAACATTGATAACAACATTATCAAGGTGATGCCTGTTGTAAAAACCTTAGGATTCTATCTGGATTCCTCTCTTACCCTCAAAAAGCAAGTCAACTCCCTCGCCTTCACAACAGGCTGTACTTGCAAACTCATCCGAGCTTCCAGACCATTCCCCTCGAGTGCTAGCTGTATTACCCTGGCCAATGCTCTCATAATGTCTAGATTAGACTACTGCAACGCCCTGTACTCAGGAGCCAATAAGTATGTCACAGACAAACGTGAAAGCTTGCAAAACAATGCCTTGAGAGCAGCATTGAATATCCCCTACAGAGGGCACATCACTAAATTCAGGAAAGGGATTCACTGGTTAAAAATAAAGGACAGAATCTTCCTTAAAACAGTCTCTCTCACCTCCAAATGCCTAAACAATCTAGCACCGCCCTACTTGGCCGAAAAAATCTCTAGGAAAACAGCCACAAGATCTGCCAATACATCCATGCTTGAGATTCCCAGATTTAAATGGGCCATGGCGGGAGGTACCAGCTTCCCAGTCAAAGCTGCGCAATCTTGGAATACGCTCCCACCTTACCTCAGACTACCACAACCTTACACTAAATTCAGACACAATGTACTCAAATGGCTTCGCATCAACGACTCATAACCGTTTCCACCATTCCCATTGCTACTGGATCCACCAGACACGTCCTCAGCTACCACTGTACCTGTCCCTGCACTCCCTTTCTGCTAGAATGCCCATAAAGTATACGTAACTTCATGCTATGTACTATCATGCATGTATGTATATCTTTATGCTCCTGACATGCTAATTCTTGCACTGTATTGTATGTACGTTTGCACACGCTTGCACTTGCATGTGGCAAGTACTGTAACTAAGCTTCGGGACTTCTTGTACTGCTGCGCCCAGCTACCCTAGGGTTTGGTGCGCATTATCAAATCAATAAACAAACAAACAAAAAATAGTAGACCCAACACGATGCCCACAATTGATTTGATGATTAACTTTCAGGGTGAAAGTGAAGGACAAACTACGTATTGGGTATATACATTGGTGGTTGGAGACCTCAACCTGCAGTTTGATCCTCTGCTATAGTTGGACGACCTATGGGAGGAACAACATGTAGCCTGGGATATAACCCCACTAGTGTCTTCCAGACCATCGAGGGCCCATACATTTGCAGTGAATGTTGCTTGCGCTTTGTACTTATTGGGTTTAAGGGCATGTAATGGCCGCTTCTGCAGCGACCAACCTGCAGGAAAAACGTTTGCTGGCCCAAATGCATCCTCTCTTATAGGGTATATTCTCATCTCAGCTCAAGTTTAGGGTAGGGTTGCCCATTTTGAAAAAATGGATAAGATGGAAAGTGATCATAAGCCATTAATGGTCACTTTGTCCTGGCCTGGGATTCAATTGGGATTCAGTAGAGAACCTCAGCGTGCGCAAACCATCTCCATCACAGGTCATGCTCAAAGGCCAAGTTGGTGAAACGTGATGGTAAACCACTAGTTCATAAGTTGCCAAACTTAATAAACATTCTTAATGAGGGGGCATCAGACAGTGATGTACTAGGGGAGTGTGGGAAGCTAGTGGGTAACCTACAACCTTTTGTAACATGCAGTAGATCTAGGCTAAAAAAGCATGCAATAGCCAAAAATGACTGCTACGACCACAATGCAGTTTTATTATACACCTCACCCCAGGGGATTGAGGGGATTCTAGCTTCCTTTGTGAAGAGTTGTGGTGATCTGAAACATTTCCTCAATATAGGGAAAACAAAATCCATGGTATTCAGAACAACAATGGATAATGGTTAGTGTTGAGGGAATTGTGCTTGACCAAGTGACATTGTATGATTATTTGGGGGTTAGATTCAATGAAATAGGGTTTTGGTCTTCCCAAATTAAGCACGTACTAATCTGTCTAAATATTGTGGCGGGATATTGAGCTTTCACAACCGCCATGGCAGGAGTGTTACTTCTCCTGCAATTGAATTATTCAGGAAGCCAGGCAGTGTTGTCTTCCTCTTATGTCGCAGAAATGTGGGGCTATGCGATGTGTCTAATCTGGTTAGTGCAGAGAATTTATTTCTGAAGAATGTTATTTGTTATCCAGAGGGACCCCAAATGCCCTTATATGGAGGTTGGCTTGGCCTCAATTGCCAGTGAGATAATGATGAAAAAAGTGGTTTATTGACTAAGCCTGTAGTATAACCCGGGGCTGGAGCTATTTCTTGATGCTATTGTTCATCTGCTCAGCCTGACTGGAGGGAAGAGCTTACCATGGGCCATTCATGTAAAGAAAACTCTGGCACTCTGAATGAGCAAGATCCTTGAAGCCACCCCAAGCTTATTATCAAAGTTAGCCCTAACCAGGGTTAAGAAAGCCAAACCCTCCCATAATAGAGAAATCGTGGTCAGCGATTGTCATACACTGTAGCTGGCAGACAAATACATTTTGGGGGAAGCTTGAATTTGGCTTTGAGGCATACTTGGATTATATTGAACCATCATGTGCGCGAGCCTTGTATTTCTAGTTCCACTTGGACACATTGAGGTTAGTCTCTTATACAAAATCTTGGGGTTGTGGTCAACGTTCCCTCTAATTATTTTTCTCTATGTGCGGAGCTGGTTGGCTGTTGTGCGCACATTATTTTCCATGTGCGCAACTGGCTAAAGAGGTAAGCCGCTTTGTGAGCTACCGTTGCAGAAGAGAGTTTGGAAAGGAATTGCTTCTTCCCAGCTTCTTCCCAGCCACTGCAATTCTTTACAAATCTTGCAACACTTTTTTTCCAAACACGTAGGCTAAAATAAAATGTCATATGTGATTTATAGAGAACTCATCAACCAGTCCAAGACTTCAACATCTGCCACAGTACCTTGTGAACTTACTTCTGCGCAGAGAAAAATGTATGTTTTATGACACTGGAAAATCACTTGTGTATTACAAAACACAAATATCTCTTGGCATAACTAATGTGGCTGCCAAGAAATTCAGACAGAATACATTATTTGCCGATGGATTCATGGCAATTAAAAGCAATTTGTCAAAAAACATGCTGTTAGGAGTTCAAGTGCCACTTCTAAGTAATTCAAGGGCCAGGAGAACATGCTTTTAATAATTTGTGAAGGATAATTGCATCAGAATAACTGCCCCTCAGAATATGAGGATCAAAAAGTAGTGGCCCCAGTAGAACAGTGGCATAGGAAGGAACTCTAATAATATTAATGCCCAATCTCAAGAGGAATTTTAAGGGGAAAGAACATCTTTTAATAAGCAGAAAGTATCCCTATTGCCAAAGCTAGTTACTCTTTTACTCCCTGAAAAATCATAATGACAGGGCACATAATAAAGTGTATAGTTTTGCCCATCCTTCAACACCACAGCCTAGATATAATTAAACAATACCTTACTTCCAAAAATCACATATAATATGCCTTTTAAGTTAATAGCATCAATTTATCACATTACACCCGATTGAGTGCCATGTTCTGTAACTATGGATCCCTCTTCTGTAATTCTTTGTGATCAGTTAAATAAGCTGCAGGGAGCTGCTAGAGACGATATACACAGAACACATTGTTATATTGTAAAGCCCTCAGCAGCTGAGCATAGAAAGAAAAACCAGATGCTTTTGTCTAGACGGGTACTAGAATTTCCTATCTCTTAGTAAACAAGCAACACATTTCCTTCGGTGTACTGCCAAAACGTCTGCCTTGGTTTTTAAATGTGCTGCTTTGTTCATCACCTGCAAGGAGTAATGACCTGTGCTTTTCCACCCATAGCCTTTCCCCCGGCCACTGTGCTAGAGTCCAATACGAGTTGATGGAGCACTGCAAAAAGTAGGGATTGTAGCAGTAAACATTCACTGGGATATTTTCAGACCCACAATATTTTACAAGTAAGGCATATTTAATGCCTCAACATATTATGTGCATTTTAAGAATGCCATGACTCGGCATGTACACAATTCTTCTGCAGTGAATACTAGATTGTTTGCAACATACCCCACCCTGCTTATATATCATTGTGTAGGATTAGACAAGTGCTCAGTGAAACCGTTTTTGTATAGAAGCGAGTTACCATAGGATGTGTGAAGGTTTATGCCCAAAGAAATTCTGAACACTTGAAAACAATGAAGATTGTGTGAAAAGAAATCTCCTGTCTGAATATCTGGTGCCCTGATACTATGGACGAGTAATAAGAGGCATAGTCCATACCCATTATCCCTTGTAGGCTAAGGAAATGATATTGCAATGTTGCTCTCCACTTATAGGGTAATGTTAGTAATGCTAAAATAGGAGACGCTGAGTATCACATTTGTCTTCTCAAAATCTTTAAAGGGCAAATTAATATTTTGAGTTTTATACTGCGTTAACTTGCAAGGGGGGCCGCTTCAAAGCACTTTCGTGACATATGTTAAAAGATGAGGAAGTATGGGATATGGTTACACATCCAAGTTGCCTGCTTACTTACAGTCGGTATCTGATATTTGAGCTGGTAGTTCGATTTATATAGTGTGGGTGATGCTTTTGGTAAGCCCCAATGAGTAACAGAAATGTTGGCGCATGAACATTATTCGTGTTACAACAAACCTAAAAGTGGATGTAAGTACAAGTCTGCTAACCTTTCGCAGAGCAGAAGCGAGATATAGAGAGAGCGAGATATAGAGAGAGCGAGATATAGATCTAGAGAGAGATGGATCTAGAGAGAGATGGATCTAGAGAGAGATATAGATATAGACATGTGTATGTCCAGTAGTATCTTAATGTGTTCTGGGGCCAATGTAAGAGTCATAAGATAAAACTGTAGTAGTCTGGTTTAGGAGTCACGGGTGGGGAGGGAACATTATTTGGTTAATGTGTGCAGGCACATCTTTGCTATATTCTTCTGTTCATGGAGCCAGTTTTTCATATTTGTTTTTACCTTCTCGTGTGTCTATTTTTCTGACAGGTATTTTAGGTGTTTACAGTCACCCTTGCATAGTAGTGTAATGCAAATGAGCAGAATATCAAGACTAGTTGCTTAATTTAAAAGAGAGACAATTTCGGGTAATTGCTGTGGCCTGTGCCTTATTAAATCTTTTGAGTAGGTGAGAATTGTCTGTGTGCACTGCTATAAATCCAGAGCGGCACCTAGAAGGAAGCTGGGCAAGCGCACATGCACACCGCTTAGAGGGAACATTGGTTGTGGTCAGTGGCATATTTAGGCCTTCTGCTGCTCTAGGCCTAAATAAGTGCATGCACCCCCCATCTTTACTTCACCTCTGACAGACTCTGCACCTTCACCAGATTACATCCCTTCAACAAACTGTCTGCATTGTCCAGACAACGCCCCTTCATCCCCATTTTGTCTCGATACCATTATAAGGACGTTTTAAGGTTGCAGGGATTAGAACGTTATTGCTTCCTCTCTATTAATTCAAGCCTGTCATCTTCTATGTTCTGTTAGTAAAGAATGTTTTCAGATCTCTGCTGCTCAAGATTTGGAGAAGGCAGTGTGTTCTGCAGTTGAGTCCACCAGAGGTAATTGTTATGATATGATAGGTTATTTATAACGCGCTTAATACCCAGAGGTTTCTAAGCGCGGACGTAGGGATCGAACCTGTGTTGTTCTGTGTAGTCTTGCTTCCAAGGCGAGCACATTGCCGCAGCGCTATCCTCCCGAGATATTGTTACAGCTAACTGTCTACTTTCGATTAGGTCCACAAACAATCTTTTAGAGGAAGTAGTGAGAACATGAGCTGTCTGCCAACTGGGCACAAGTGTGAGAAGGTTGGAATGAGGAATTTTGGGTTCAATGCTAATATCTGGTTTTTGTCACAAATTGCCTGCTGTCACTCTGAGAAGCACCTAGACTGGTTTGTGAAATTAATGCAACATAACTACATTTCTACATCCGGTCCTGTTAAATGGCAAAGTTTACATATGAAATATATGCAAGTGGTACAGGCACATCTTATACAAATGTGGAATAAAAATAACTAGACCCCTTTTTCATGGTTACAGCTCTGATGTTAACAGGGGGCAAAATGGAAAACGGGCAAGTTACCTGCTGCAGCCGATGTACCTCCAATCCCTCGGGCTTGAACACCATTAAAATATGGCAAATCACAAGTAAAATGTGTAAACGCTGCTTGGGCAAAAACACTTCAGTGAAGTAAAAACCATTGGAGAATGTTCTTGGAATCTTTTGGCTGTGAATTTTCACGGTGGATTAATGGATAAGGGCGACCCTGAACATTCATGTGTGGGAAGCAACAGCATTCCTCGTAGCTGCACAATGCAGGCAACTTTTAAAACCAATGAAATGGCATACTGTTTACATCATTGTTATTTGTGCAATTGTTCAAAATACCCAACACTTGCAATAAATCGGGCGTTCCAGCACAATATTACCTTTGTTGATTTATCCTTTGGGTCTTGCCAGCTTGCGTTTAATACATGGGAACATTTTGAGATGTATGGGTATAGATATCTAGGTCCTACTCTTTGAATTAGTTTTACAGTAAAAGTGCTACCTTGTATTTAAAATATATTTAATGTAAAGATTACTTATAAGCATCACAGTTATGCACTGTGTGACTTACTTTGCAGTTGGTTCTCCTGGTGGTGTACTGAGTGTGCAACAGAATGTCATCAAAGACAGATTATAAACCCAGCAGGGATGCCATTTGCGTGGATATCTTAATGGGAAACCTTTACAGCTGTGAGACCGTGTGTACCATTGGCACACAGTTTCTGTTCTCACCCTTCTATGGCTTTGGGTTTCCGTTCACAGGTTTCTTGATGCACTTGTGCATTCAGATTTATTCTTCACCATTTTAACTTCTCTATGATCTTTCATGCTTGCACCTTTTGGGCGGCTACAGATCTCTGAAATGTGGGACAGCGAGGGAAATTAGTGCCATCTGTGGGAACTCTGTGCTTGACTTCAGCATAGGCATGCGTTTAATATTGTAAAATGATGCATCGTTTTTAACCTTTACTTTCATGAAGGGACAACCCTCATTTTTGCAACAGTTTCAAAAATTAATGTCATGTATTTGAATATAAAAGTGATTGCTTAACACAGTGTATGTGTGTATTGATTAGAAAGAACTCCAAAGATAATGTGACGTGGCACCAATAAAACCAATTAGGTTTTGACTGTTTTGCATATTACAGAGCATTTTGGGAAGATAAGAATGACCCAACAGCTTTATATCCGTCATATATGTCTGTGAGTTATACGACTGAATCACTAAATACCTAAAGCACAATGGGTTTGGTACGCTTTTCCTTTTAAAAAATATTTTTCTTTCTTTTTTAAACAATAGTCCCCCTAACAATAAAGCTTTTGTAAATATCAAGCATATATAATAATAATTAATATTAATAATTTGGCATTTATATAGCGCTACGAACCCTCAGGTATCTGAGCGCTGCTTATTATTACCCACGGTGTGTGGTGCTCATTTATCGACCTCGGAAGGATGAAACGCTGAGTTTGGCGCTGCCGGGATTCGAACCTGCTTTCGCAGGCTCTGCACTGATGTCAAAGCGAGCGCTCAACTCGCTGTGCCACTTGACTATACAAGTTTGGCCATCAAAGACTTTAGCTGTCAGAGTGGAATGACTGCTAAGAGCTCAAAATGACGGTGTTGTGGATCAACCAGACTAAGAGAAGCAAAATTGTCTTTATATTTAAAAAAGACAACCAATAAATTGAAAATAAACTGCAATAAAATGCAGCTCCTCTGGCAATCCTGGGCCTAGTCACCCTTGTTGTAAATAAATCTATGATTGGGGTGGTATAGATTTAATTTGGATGTTGAGACTGTTTCCCATTTTCTGTGTTTAAAAAAGTTTGTGGTGTCTCTATTTAAGCTCATCCTGAGGGTTATTGTAAAGACTGCTACTGATGTTATTTGACGTCTTGTTTTTGCTTGTGGTCTAAACTGAACAACACATTTATATACAGGGTTGTGATTACATATTTTTTTCCCCCCTGAATAAGATTTAGTTTAAAGTATTTTAAGGGCTGCGAGTTACTTCTCCCTTAGTTGATGCTTGTATTTCCCTCCCTGCAACGGGTTATGAGTGATTCCTGTGAGAAACCAAAGGGTGTCTCACTTGCTAGTCCCCAGGGATCTCTTTCTCAGGTGGCCAGGGCACGTCCATCGCCTTTGGATCCAGACACTGGGGGTGAACCTTTAGCTCCCCCCACGGATAAAAGGCGGAACATAGAGAGACATTCTGAGTAAAGTGAGACACGAGAAGTAGCAGATCTTCTGGGTCGAAGTGGAACCAACTGGAGCAGGATGATCGATCGAGGGACCAGAGCGAAGGGTGGGGAATCCCTGAAGGTCCCTGCTTGAGGCCGTTTCCTCCGGGAAGCCATGAAGGATATGCGAAGAAAGCCAAATCCCAGACAGAAGAATTCTGCATTGTGTGTCAAGTATGCCAGCAAACCCTCCCGGGTGAACGACAGAGTTGGAGAGGCGAGGCCAAGCATGTGGTATCAACCTTGACTAGTGAATCGAAGCTACAGAGACGAGAAAGAAATGCACACACCCGGTGAGTTAGCAAAAGACATGAAAGGCCGGTTTATGTCAAGGAAAGATTGAATCCGCAACAGTGTGTCTCACAATCGATGGTTGCGTGTATGCTGATGAGCTGCGAAAGAAACTCTTAAGTTATCGGTAACTGTGAAGCCAGTGATACAGAGTAGCAGAGTGGTCCAACTAAAGGAATAGCCCACTCAAAAGTCTCAGAAATGTTTGATGTGCTGTTATAAAGCGGCAAGTGAACCAACTATGAAATGGTCAAAGGTCAAGATTAATCCTGTCGAAAGTGAAAAGGTGATTTGCTTTAAGAGAAAGATCTCTTTGAAGTTTGTTGATTGTGTTATGGAACTACCAAGCCCAAGAGACACAGGGGCAAATGCCATAAAGGAGAGATAGTGAAAGTCGAAATGGTCCTGCAGAGGTCTATGGAAAAAATCTTGCACATTCGAAAGTCTTCGACATCAGTGAAAGGTCTGAGCCTGACCGAGGGAGACCTGGAATATGAAACGAGATAGGGCAAGGGAACCCCTAACGAATGTGAATAAAACTTGGGGAAAGGAACCCCTGTAAGTGCTGTGATTGCGAGGTCCGAGCCCAACTGAGGAAGACCTATGTGACGTTGATTCAGGTACGTTTTGTGTTGAAAGGTCCGAGCCCGACAGAGGGAGACCTACGCGAACTTTTGTTGAACTGTGAAAGAGCTTTTTGAAAACTGGAATAAGTGACTTTCATAGAAGGCCAAACTGGCCTCGACCCATGTTTTGAACTGCCTTTTTTTTGATAACCTGAGCCACAGTGTGTCATTCTGTTTACGGGGGCCGCCTTACTCCGTGCTGTCCAACATGGGAGGAGAGCTGACTCGGCTACCTTGATCTTTTATGTTATAACACTGACGTTCCTTTGCATACATATTCCCCTTTACACACTTTTTGTATAAGAGATAGGGCAGGCATTAGGTTTTGTTAGTATAGGCCATTTTGATTGGACAAATACTGACTAGGACTGTTGTCTTTATTATTTAATGGTAGAGACTACTCCCATCAGAACTATAGGGCAAAGTATGAGTTTCTCCAAACCCCAAGATTTGAATAGAAACTTGTAACTCTTGTCAGTGCCATGCCTCCCTTACACTCCTAATGGGGCTATTATTTCCATTGGGGTTGATGTTGTAATATACTGATTTTATTGACCATCCCAACGTTTATGAACTTGTTTTATTGACTTTTTGATATGAATTTTGTTGTTAATGCTTTTATTCAGGTTATTAATATGAACATTTTAATTTTTACTCTGTTGTCTTGAATTTCTTTGTACTTATATCATGTTCCTTTATGGCTTTATGCCGAATAAAGAATATTTTGACTGAGTGACAGAACTCTGGTATTTTTGTTATTCCCTCCATAGTCACTAACCTCTTTTCCCAGAGTCTACTTCCAGAGCCTCGCTAGTGATGCAATTTGGTTTGTGTCCCTCTGAGGCCCTATGACCCCAAGGGCAGGGTGCCCCAAGGGTACTGTGTTCTCTTTCTTTGAGCAAGTCTCACTGCTTTGCTTTTTGTGCGTACTCACTGCTTGGGGGCAGCTATTGTAATATTTTAGAATGCTGCATTGTTTTGCGGCCGTTTTGTGATCAGGGAACACATGCCTGTTCCCGACAGTTTCCATTAAAACGGCAAACTGGATTTAGAGGACTAGTGAGAGTCCAAGGTTAGGCTGGCTTTGCCTGGTAAGTATGGAGGAATGTGTGCGCTATAGATGGACAGGCCTGCACATATCTGGCTGGATTGTTGAAAGAGTGCTTTTGATTCCCTCTGACTCAAACTCCTGAGTGGTTGCCTGGGAAGAAACCAGGAACATTTCAAATGTTGCAGCTATCCCTGATTGGATTTCTGCCAAATGTTTGAAAGTTAATGTGTCTAATTAGTGGTTGGATGTGCAGTCAACTCCCCACAATATGTATACGAATAAGGATATCTGTAGCATCTTTGTCTAACACTGGGACTCATTTTGAGGCAGCTTGTAGAGATATAGACATGTATTAGGAAAATGAAGGCTCTTCTGCTGCACTCTGCAATCCCGCGAGAAAGTACTTTTGGAACCTTCACACTATACACTTCACTCCAGGATCAGGGGGATGCACATGACTTTCACTGACTTGATGTGCATAGTCTATTTCGTGCCTCAGAACTCCGGGTCTCATCGGAATTAGACTTGCAGCCACTTAACTGACTTGCCTTGTGTCTGGTATCGTAGCTCCCTTGCAATGTACTAATATTGGTCGTTTGAGAAGTTCTGAAACCATGACCTGACTCTGCAAACTGGACCCGGAAGGATTTGACAGAACTTTTGACCAACCTTTGTAAAAGTCACTTTCATTAAAGACACTAACCCATAAATCAACTCCCCTGTAACATACTGAATAACCGTTTTTGCATCCCCTTATTTTGTGTTGTTGTACGTTACCCCCTGTTCCCTTTCTCCACCCTGTCCCTTGTAATATGCTCCTAGCAATATTTTAGAGATCCTTTTGGAACTGAAACATTTATACAGGCTTTGATTAATGATCCCATTTTAGCTCATATTTTAATATTTGACAATATACTGCAAAGATGATCACAGCCCATCCCTACAAGCTGCAACATAGTCAATTAAACAGGAAATCGGCCTTCTGCCATATAGGCACTTTTTGACTTGTGATTAATTCTCCAGAGTCCTCACAAAAACCCTACCTAATGCCTCCTACCAGGTGGCCAGGAAAAGGCAGATGCTTCCTGATCTTGATTCTGGGGGTGGTAGTAGCCAGGAGGATCACCTGGGAAGAGGAATGCCCCAGGGAAAAAGGAGGACTTTGTTGGATGAGACACAGGCCCTCATTACAACACTGGCGGTAACCCATGGCGCTATTAGCACCATGGTTGCTGCCGGTGTTGTAACGAGTCCGCCAATGTTCAATGGGGAATTACCACCCCATTCCAAGGTTGGCGGGGCGGTAATTCCCCATTGAACATTGGCCCTTCCCCATTCCATTTTTGCCCCATAGGGCTCAATGGGACTGGGGAAGGCGGTAATTACGGTACCGCAAATTGCGGTACCGTAATTACCTCGAAGGTCCTTTTTGCGGGTCCCTAATTTAACGGCTGGTCCAGACCAGCCGTTCAGGTCGGGTCCTGCAAAGGGACCTTGTAATTAGGCGCTAAGGGGTTAACGGCGCCGCAGCCTTTTACGGCGCCGTTAACCCCTTAGCGCCAGGGTCGTAATGACCCCCACAGTATTTGTCTCCCTCAAGGAAGGAAACCTCATTGATACGGGAATATGTAATGGCTTGCTGTCAGAGAGCGCTTTTATTTTCCCAAGCTAACTATGTGAATGTGGATGAAAACCATAATAACCAGATATGTATTGAAAGTAAGGAAACCCCTTTTCAAGTCACTGACCTTCATAGAGATGAAAGCTCTTGGGGAATAATAAAGATGAGTCTTTGGATATTACCAATTTAGATTCTGAAAATCCTTAGTCCTCTGTAAAACCCAATTCTTTATTGAATCTTTAGGGAATATAAAAGGAAAGAAAGGAACTTGATGTTTCCATGAGAAAAACTGATCTGTATATTGTGGACTCCAGTCCGACAGTTCCCAAAGTACTGGGATGAAGAGGAGGGCTGCAGAGGCATGAGACTGCAAGTTGCAGCCTATTGGTGGTAGTGACCCACTCCTGAGGGAGACTGGGAGGCATAAAAAGGCTGCTCCGGTGCAGGTCAGAGGGAGCAGCAGTAGTAGAAGGTGGCATTGCTGTGACACCTCCATGTGGCAGCAGAGGTTGGAGGAGAGCAGAGACGCCGGGACCACTGTCGTGTGGCGAATGGATGCCAGTCCTGAGAGGGCCTCTGCTGTTCGAGACCTTAATTGCAGAGGTTGCGCAGCAGGGAGCATTGGAATTGATGGCTTTCTCCCTGAGGATCGCAGCTGCAGAGGTTGCGCAGTGGGAAACGCGCTATTTGAAAGGTTTCCCCAGTTTCAGTCGGGCTCTAGTGGCAGGTGCGCACCGGAGAGCCGTTTGAGCAAGGCAAGCTCCTTTATCGACTGGCATGGGCCGTGGGATGCTGAGGAGTGGCTGCTGGCCACCCAGGAAAGCAGAAGCAGAGGACCTGGAGGCAGCAAGACAAAAGGACGCGCACGCCAGACCCTGTAGTTCACTGCTAGATTGTGACAACAGAGAGTTCAGTAATCGCCCGCTGGCCAAGTCCAGGTGCCTTGAGCACAGAAAAGATATGACCAAAGTGAAATGGGGAAAGAAACCTTTTTTTGAATACCGAACTGATCTAAAGAAGACTAATTGTTCTATTGAAAACCAAACTGACCTACGAAGGAGCCGGTGGCAGAATAAGAACTTCACAATCAGACAAGAAGGGAATGTTTACAACTGGGTGGGTCAGAAAAAGAACCATCAGCAGGCGAGGGCAATAAGCCGAAAACCCAATGCAAACAAATGTTGCCAAAGCCAAAATAGACTTGTATCACAGCAAGTTATAACCAAAATTGCCAAGGCCAAGAGAGGGCAAATAAGAATTCTGTGTTTGTACAGCAGATTGCCCATATGTAAAGGAGGTTGTCGAAGAGACAAAATCAAAGAAGTGTGAGAGTGAGGAAGAACCATTAGCATTTGGTTAATGCAAAAGTGGTAAAACAAAAGTGTCAAGAGGGCTGTTTTTCTGATGGGTATTCAGGAGGAGTGAAGCATAACGTGCATTGTGTGTGGCAATTACAAGTGCATAACAATCAGCACCAATGTGTTTGTTTCCTCAGAAGAAGTATGTAAACTTGAAGTTGTGAAGCAAGACATTGCTGATTTCTTGAAGATAACCTTTGCCACATAAGTACTTGTAGTTAGTAGTTTATTCTGTCCTGGCATGACAGGAGAGTACACCCTGGCAGAGGACCTTGTAGTAGTAGTAGGCCTGGCAGGTAAGTGGACCAGGTGGAGGTTCTTGAAGTACTGTGCTGTGGTTAAAAAGTATTAAAGCAGAAGTGGCAGAACCACTGAGATGTTTTTGTGAAGTGATACAGAATCATCCTGACAACTTGCAAGTGTTGTATAAACTGCTGCATAATTATCTAATATTGTTAAACCAAATGTTTCAGAGTAATCCTGACAAGGACCTTTTTGTTGGTCCTAATGAACTATTGAAGTAGTCTTGGTTTATGAGAAGTTATGAGCTCTTTTTGTCACGTCAAAGAGGAGAACCTTGCTCATGAGAAGAAGTTATGAGCTCTTTTGTCACAAGGGGGAAAGCCTTGTTGAACATTTGTGAACTGTTGGTTGAATTCAAGTTGGAACTTTTTGTTATTAAGTTGGAAGCAAAATAACTGAAGTGGAACTTTGTTACAAGACAGGATTTCCTTATTTTATTGGAACTGTCATAACTCGACAGAGGATGACCGATGGCCGGACGTGATTGTGCTGATCAGTCAAAAACACTTATTTTGTGCCATTGGCTGGCACTGCTTAATATACACATGGATAAACTGCTGCATAATGATTGGACATTGCATCTTGAGATGGCAAGGGGCGAGATGTTCTCACCGAGTCTGACCAATGAGGTGCCCTGCGGATATCCGCAAGAACACTTTACAATGTTGCACCCAAGGGACACCAAAACATCTCACCACTGATTGGCTACCTGTCGTGCACCCCACAACCCCTACCCCATTGCTCTGGCCCCCAGCTCCCCTGTCACGCCTTCCTGCCAAGTGTACACTGAAAAACTGTACCACACAGTGGCTGGATTTTATTTAGCTATTTGATTTCTATTTCTCTGCCAATTCTTCTCGGACACCTAGGTGCCTAGCTCTGGGGCCTCGAGTATCTCCTGGAGCGACCTTGATGGAACTACGTTCTGCTGGGAAACTCTTGCAATATTTTTCAACACGATTTCTCCCGAATATTCAAGAAATGGCCATTGCTGTCACAAAAGCCTGCAGCCCTTTATTAGGAGCTGTCTACACAATGCTTTCCTGGGCCTACAAAACATGGCTTCTCCAATGTTCACATATTGCTCGAACGGCCCCCCAGTCCCCTACTATGATACCCCATAAAACACCTTGCAACGCTGCCCACGCTATACCAGCTACCCAACCTCTAGACAAGTTACACACACCTTTCTGTTCCCCATGTGTCTTTCCACGCTGTGCTGGCACCCGTGTTTTAGCAAACTATACGATTGTGTAGTGACGTTGCCACTCCCGGCATAAACTACCACGTCACTCGTTACGTCACCACGTTACTTGCATAACTGGTCTGTGTGCCCCCCTTGGCAGCGTTGGACCTGGATCCTTGCAACATTTCACCCTTCGATCGATTTGTCAATCTACACATCTTTAGCGCCTCTCTTTTACCCTTTAGTAGCGATATCCTTGTTACCTTATCCCAGCCCCCCCTTTGTGCCTCATACTCTTCCGGGGAGCAATCCAATATCAAACAAGTCTCCTCCTTAGCCGAACAATCTACCCAGAACGCCTAATAGTTTATATCCAGGGGTGACATTGTAAGGAATCCCGGGGGGGCCACAATCGGGCCACAATCGGGCATTTCAGTGTGTTTGTATGTGTTGTACGCATGATGGTGCTTCCCTTTCCCTATCAACTTTTCAGGTGCAATATATGGCCCTCCCTCCCCTGCTTCCCTTTCAGATTCTTAGCCCTAATTGACATGCACAAAAGAGTATCAAAACGAGGATAGGAAGGGACAGTTATCTTACAATTATTGGACAACCACATTGGGGACCCAGGAGAACAAGTTTTTGAGCCTGTTGTCTGCTGTTGCTGGGCTCGTTTCTTTTATCATAGTCTCATGGAGTGTGTGCAGTTCTTCGATAGCCTCAGACAAAGTTTCGTTGACCGCATCGTTTGCAGGTACAAATGTACAACAGCTGCTGCCAATTTTCTTACACGCTCTCTCCATAACTGTTAAAAGATCCAGAACATATCTGTTCTGGAGCTCCAGCAACCTTAAAGCCCTCAGCTCCTCCCTCACTGCATCGGTTAAATTTGCCATTTGCAAAACCTTGTAGCGGATGATCTGTATCCACTTGTAGTTTCTCTGCTGCATGTACTCCTGGAAGCAAAAGTGATGAGAAAAATGTAGACGCCTTGCTGAACAGGCTAAACTCAGATGGTATGGCGGCCAGTATATCAGATGATTTCTGGGACCAGTAATTGTCTCTGCGAACTCTATGCAAGTTCAAGGATCAGGCCGATCGTGAGTGTACCCCCCAGCTCCACACTTTATTATTATTCAAGCTTTTATTCAACTGTGCAGGGTGATCATCAAACAACATCAGTTCCAGTCAGGGCGGGGCTTTGCAGTGACACAAGGGAGCAAGTTCCACCCCAGTCCTGGGGCAGCGGGGCGTACGCCTGGGTCCCACATGCCCAACAGAGGTCTTTTAAAACTTCAGTCCCACGCCTCAGCAACCTTTTGGCACCCTTTGTTGGTCCCCAAGTGGGTCGAGCCATTGTATCTGAAACATAGAGTAGCATGTGAGTTCCCTTATGTGTGAACGTCGTTTACTCTTCCAAATTATTTAACAGCTATTCATTATCTTTTTCACTGCATCTTTTTCAAACCCTACCAATACTTCCTCCCTACATTGCAGCATTCCCTTCTCCCACCCTTTATCGTGGAAAACTAACCCCTGACTGAGCATTAATGGTCTTGTGTGGCACCATTGTATACTAAGGCATTGGAGCACACTTGTTTGCTGTGGTTTGTGAACAGTTGCCCTCCCCCTTCCTTCCCCCTTTGTGATATACTCCAGTATTATATGCTTGGTGGCCTCTACATTCACCATCCTTGATAGTTTTATATCCTTATCGGTGTACACTTCCTCCCCCCTCATCTGTCCAGTGGACGGCAACTGTATGTCCCTGGAACAGACCCCTTGTTTTGCACAACGCCAAATGCCTCAGACATTCTCTCACCCAAATGGGTACCTGTTGAGGGAGGAAGAGCTTAGGTGCCCATGTGACATGTGGAATGAGAGAGCACACATAATGTGTAATTGGCCCTCTCTCGCCCCACCGTTTGCATATGGTCATACCATACTTTGCCAGACCCAACGTCATGTCTGCCCCGGATCCCATTTTCAGATAATTCAAAATTAACCCTTTCTCGTTTCTTGCGCACTGCATTAACGCTCCTACCAGGGACAAACTGTCCCCTTCCAGCTACACACCAGATAAAAGAAAAGGAAAAGACAAAAACACTACACTACAACAACATAGTTTATACAACCCCTTCTCTTTTCCTGCTGCTTCAATTTGCTGCAACTCTTTTCGGCCACTCACTGATCTTCTGTAAAGGCGAAATGAGGATTAAAATGTCAAGTCAACTGGGTTATGCTTCCCATCAGTCGGCCCCCCTATCTTCTCCTGCAAGGGGAGTGCCGACCTTGTCCCGGCAGACTTCTGTAAGATGAATCCATGGACAACTCTCTGCCACCTTCACTGGTGTTGTGGTGTAGTGCATCACTGTATAGGGTCCGGTGAAACTGTGCTCCTTCCAGGTTCTCAAAGTTCTATATCAGACTTTTTTCACCAGGATAGAGAGGAAGCTGTGCTGTAAAGTCTTCAGTCTCTTGTGCTGATGAATTGCCTGTACTTGATACCGGGTCGGCAGGCCTGCCTTGGCGTCGTTTTATCTGGTGTGAAATATAGTGCAGAGATTTTTTGAGCTCATTTTAAATACACCTTGAATTATTCTCCCAGAATCTGCAGTGCTATTAGCATCTGAAATTGCACGTGCAGGAGTGAGAGGCGCATGCATTCTCCTGCCTGTGACAATTTCGTGAAGAGTCAAATTGTGATCTGCAGCAGGGGAATTGCGTAATGCAAACAAAGCAAGATGCAGACAGTAGAGCCAATTCTTGCCAAGTGTGTCTGATAACTTGGCAATGCAGTCTTTAAACCGGCCATTGAGGCGCTCTACAAGTTCAGTGGTTTGGGAATGGTAAGCAGAGCACGGATTGTGCTTGATGCCCAGTAAGGAGGTTATTTCCTTAAAAAGATCAGTGGTAAAGTGCTGTCTTTGTTGGACCACAAAACCTTGCACACTCCACCTGGGGAATACCGTTGCGTACTAAAAACGATGCTGACAATTGTGCATCATTATGGGCAAGCCTCAAGCCAACGTGAGAAAGGGCATATAAGATCATATACCTTTAAGAGCTACACCTGTCTTGCATATTCAATATTCAAATTCTGAAAGGCCCCCTCCGGGTGTGGCAATGTTGCTTTCACAGATTTGAGTGTGTGACCGGCTGTGAACCTCTGGCATGTCACACAATTATTTACAAACTCAGTTACCAGTTAGTGTAAATTTGGCACAAACCATTGTTTGTTGATCTCTGCAACAACATGCTCCTTTGAGACATGTGCTGGGTAGTGCAGCTGGTCCAGTGCTGTTTTAAGTAGCCCCTGGGGCATCACCGGTTTCCCTGTACTCTTCTGTCTCCACACCAAATCCGTCAGTGACAGTGAACAACCCCTTCTTTTCCACAACTCCTACACTTGCTGGGGTGCACGCCCCTGTAACTCTATCACGTGGACAATGGGTAATGCTTTGAATGGCTCCATAAGGGTGGAGTGCTGCCTTTGCAGCAATGCTAGCATGGCAGTTTGACACTTTTCAAAGGGCATGAATAGCGTTGTATGTAATGGCAAATATGCTGCTTGTTTTGCTACGGAATCTGCCCTATTGCTGCCTCTTTATATTAAATCTGTACTGTGTGTATGGGAAGCACATTTTACTATCACCATTAGTCGGGACAATAATTCTGCATGTTGCACAGGGAGCCATCGTTCCTCCGGAACCCCCTCCTTTTCAATCCGGCCAATCTAGAGTGCACGGTGGATATGATGTAGGCAGAACCTGAGAATATGGGGACTGCATGTCCTTCTGACATGTCTTTGGCCATTATAAGAGTTGCCAACTCAGCCGCCTGTGCTGAACAGTGTAGATGAAACCTCATTTGAGCCCACACCTTAAACTCTACTCCTTATGACAAGACCACTGATGCACCCGTATGTTGGCAACCTATGCTCTAATCAATCGTCGATGACGCATCAACAATGAGCATGTCTCCGCCTTCGAGTATCTTCCTCAACTGTTATCTTATGCTATGTTAACAAAACGTATAGCGTGCATGTTCACCCAAGTGCAATATGGCGCGAGGAGGAACACAGCAGACAGGAGCTATGTTATAGTCTAGAATAACCAGATTTTTAAGACACAGCTAAAATTAAGATGGTTCTCTACCCGCCTAGGGCGATGGGCAGACCGTTCCACAATTTGGCCGCTGAAACGCAGCAGGCTCATCCCCCAATCATCAAGAGATGAAATTTAGGGATAACCACCAAATATGCGTTTCCTGAGCAGAGAGCCCGACGAGGAACATAGGGCTGAAATTTATCTTGTAGACAATCGGCACCCTTGATGGTAAAATGCTTTATGCACCCAACACAAGGACTTCTATCCGTTTAGTCATAGGAAGCCAGTGAAGGGTGCGAAGTACAGGCCTAATGTGAGGTCCGTATGGGTTGGAAGTGGTCACTCTGGCAGCCAAATTTTGAAAGTGCTGCAACTGATGTATCGGGCGAAGAGGTTGAGTCAAGAACAAGGCATTACAGTAGTCAATTTGGCTGGCAACAACCCAGGGGCGTAGATGGATGGGTAAGTAGGGCAATGCCCCACAAAGTACACGCAATAGGAAATAACCCATTTTGCATACTGAATTCACCTGGGCGGTCAAAGAAAGTGACACAGAAAGATAGACCCCTAGATTTTTTACCACCATCACTGGGGTTGACAAAACGCCTAAAGCAGTGGGCCAGAAAGAAAGGGACCAGAGAGCAAGATCAGACGAAGAACCCACAACCAAGATCTTCGTCTTGGTTGTTAAGTTTCAGCCAGTTGCTGCCCATCCAGCCCCTCACGGCCATCAGACACCCACACAGCTAAGAAGACACCTCAGCCTGGTCAAGCGGACCAGGATCTGGGTGTCATCGGCGTATGAGTAACATCGGAAGCCGTGGGAGTTGATGAGGCGAATCATTGGCTGAACAGAGATGTTAAATAACATTGGGGACAAGGCAGAGCCCTGTGGGACACTGCAAGAGACTGAACAAGAAGAGGAACTAAAAGGGGGAAGAGAAAGAAATGAACCCCTATCAGCCAGAAAAGAAGAAAACCATGCCAGGACCGGACCAGAGAGGCCTGCTAGTGCCATGTGGGACAGGTGGATGGAGTGGTCGACAGTATCGAAAGCGGGCTATAGATCTAACCATATCAGGGCTCCTGCTGATCAACCAGCATGGCAAGGTCATCGACAATTGACACCAGGATACTCAATATTATGTGTCTAGGCCAGAAGCCTGACTGAAAGGAGCTCAAAAAAGAGGACTCAAGAAAAAAAGAAAAGTGGCGAGACTAAGGATTACAACAGTTTCATAAGAAATGGGAGAAGTGAAATAGAATGATAGTTAGCAAGAGCAGAAACATCCAGTGACGGTTTCTTAAGGAGGGGAATGACCATCGTCTGTTTAAGATTTTTGGGGATGGCGCCCGATTTGCAGGACAGGGTTAACTATGGTAGCAACCCAAGGAATAATTGTAGACATGAGATCCTTTAACACCTTGAGAGGCACAGGATCAGAGGGGTCTCACCGCCCTTGATACATCTTCCATGGAGAAGTCAGTGAAATGAGACCCCAGCTGGGAAGCGGAAGTGAGAGGATCAACTACAATGGTGTTAGCAGAGCGCGAGACAAATGATTTAATAAAATTGCAAATGTCAGTACTCTTAAGAAACTCCGATAGTGAGTTGCAAAGAGATTGAGTAGGCTCCACAAAAGGTGTAAAGCGGGTAGAAGAACAAAAGGATTTGACCACCGAAAACCGATCTTTAGATTGATTGAGTGCCGATTCCGCTTTAGGTGTAAAGAAAAAATTGTTTAGCAGTCTGAATCGATGCATGGCATTCGCGGGTAAGCTGTTGGTAGACCTCCTTGTGGCTGTAGGACAGAGGTCACTTTCGTTCTGCTTGCCTTAGTTTCAGCCAAGCTGCTCTGAGCTCATCTGAAAAAAACCATGGTGCAGATGCCCGTTACTTCAGCCGAGTATGCTTTGTGGCGGGGGGACCAAATCAGCATCATCCTGCAAAGTCTGAGATAAAAAGGATAAATCCACCAGCATGGTGTTCTGACACACCTCATTAATAAAGGATCCCACATGAGAAAGATCTGCAGTGCGCCAGTTGCGTTTCATGACAGTGGCAGAGCTAGAATTAGGGGGTGGGCAAGGACAAAGCACTTCAAAAGGTATGAAACAATGGTCGGACCACAATGCTTGCTTGACTGGAGCCACAATAGTGGATTCAGCCGAGAAGATGAGATCGAGAATGCCACCCAGTAGATGGATAGCTTCCAGTACGAATTGATGAAGACCAAGATCAGTGACCGATTAAAACAATCTGAGCCAATGAGTGGGACTAGTGGAGCATTTTATCCAATATTAAAGTCACCTAACATCACTAAGTTAGGAAACCTGATCTGAAGAGAGGGCACTAGATCTAAGAAAGGGGTCAAGGAAGCAGAGTATGGACCCGGAGGTCGGTAGACAATCAAGAAGTGTATGGAATAGGAAGCGTCAACTGCCAGACTCGTAAGCAAGGCTTCCATTTTCAAATTGTGTGATTGCAAAATCATAGAGAAAGCTTAGCTAGATTTAAAAATAACAGCAATCCCCCTCCCACGTCTCCCCCCTAAGATGAGAGGCAGTTTGATTGAAATGGAGTATATTATAACCATCCAGGAGTGCCTCCATAAAGGTATGCACCGAGCTATCGGCTAGCCATGTCTCAGTGAGGCACATGATGTCCAGAGAAATATCTCGCAAAAACTCATAAATGGATATTGCATGTGCAACCAGGGAAGGTGTATTTAACAGGTAAGCATTGAGGGCATGTTTCCCTACAATATTTTTAACTTTACTAACAGATGACATTATTTTAAAATTATCGGGTATTGTCGTATCCCCAGGCCCCATACTCGCTAAGTAGGGTCTGTCCTGTATAACTTACCATGGCAGAGGAATTCCGACCGCCCAGCCTGCCCGTTGCCCAGACGGGCACAAACAGGCTTAACTTAAGCGCAACTTGGGCGTGACAGATTCTTTCCCGCTGCACCCGACCGCTGCGGTGTCGGAATGACACTGCCATAAATATACACATTGTATTACTTAGGCCAATCCCCTTGTGCTCTCACAATGTGAGGAGGGACTTCCTGCCGGCAATGGATGGAGGATTGAAATAAAGATAGGACTACAGCTGAGTACAAGCCTCAGAGTCCTAAGGGGCCAGGCACCATCTGTCACCAGTAAAAACACTAGTTACAAGGAAATCGGATAAAACGAAATCGGTAGCCAAATGAAAGTAATAAAACACCACGGAGTGGCGTGAATTCGGGGAATGAGGCGCCCAGTCACACACTGCGGCAGGAAATGGGTCCCCAACCTAAAAGGAAAATAAATAATGAAACAAAAGGAACAAAACCAAAAGATAAAAGGCACTGGGGGCTCAAGCATTACCGTGTGCATTCCTGTGTCCATCTATGATGCACAGTCACGCACATAGTCTCGCCGGCCCAATAGCACAGCGAGTAGAGCGCTTGCTTTGACATCTGTGCCGAACCTGCTTACGCAGGTTTGTTTCCCAGCAGGGCCAAACTCAGCCTTTTATCCTTCCAAGGTCGATAAATGAGCACCACACACCGTGGGTTATAATAAGCAGCGCTCAGATACCTGAGGGTTCGTATCACTATATAAATGCTAAATTATTATTATTACATACTCCACTTTCTCCACCGGCTGTGCTATGAATGGCGCTGGGTTGACAACCCAGCACCTCACTACCTCAATTGATGGATTGAACAGTATCACTGCGTATGCTGACGCTTTCTGAGTTGTTAATGATTTTTCTAGTATCGCAAAAAGCGAATGCTCCACATAGAGCTTCAAAGCACAGCCCATGGTTTTTGTTGCCGATTTCTCAATGGCAAATGCTGCTGTGGTGAGTGCCTGTTCACATGGGAAGAGGCCTTGCATTATTGGTTCTAGAAGACCAGTGTAATACACCAAGGGCTTGTGTGCTTGTGGCATCTTTTGAGTGAGGACAGCCGTCATTACTGTGCCATCAGAATGTGAGAACAAATAGAATTATTTTCTTGTAATCCGGGGTTGCTTAAACTGGTGCATGGGCTAACGCTTCCTTGAGTTCTGTAAATGAATCAATCATTTCATGTGTCTATATTATGGGGCATTTTACCTTCTGTGGTGCTTTTAATTCCTGAAGGAGCAGCTTTGTTAATGTGGAGTAGTCGAAGACCCAGGCCCTGCAATAATTGCACAGGCCTAAGAACTGCTGCATCTGTTTGACAGTGTGTGACTTTGGTGTGCTGTGTATTGCTTCTGCCTTCTCTGGAGTGATCCTCTTGCTGTCCACTGATATTATCTGTCCTAAGTACACTGCTTCCTTTTGCCAATACTGTAATTTCTCCTTGTCCACCTTGTATCCCTTCTCTGCCAGTAATGTCAGGAGTGTCAAGGAATCTTTCCTGCACTGGCCCTCCATTATGCTGCACACCAGGAGGTCATCCATGCAGTGTGCTGAGCATTTGAAAATTGCTTCGGACCATCTGGTTCACTCTATTGAACACACTAGGTGACTCGCAGTACCCTTGTGGTAAGCAAGTGTGTTGGAACCGGGTCCAGCGATACGTAAACGCAGTGAGAAACTGTGAATCTGGTTGCAATAGGATGGAGAAGAACGCTTTCTTTAAATCAGTAACTGTTAAGTATGTCGCTTCTATGGGTATGTTACACGATATGGAGGCTGGATGTGGTACTTGTGGCAACTCTTTCCATTGCATTGTTCAAGGGGCGGATATCTTAAATAAATCTCTACGCCCCGCCTTTCGATTTCTTGACAGGGTAAATGGCTGTGTTACATGGGGATTCGGAAGTTTTTATTATGCCCTGTCGCCATATTACGCGGAGTGTTATATATTCCCTCATCTGCTTCTTGTGATGGTGGGTATTCTTTATATTGGGGCAACAGTGGCCCTTCCTATAATTTTATGCGGACCGCCCCTGCTCCCCTCAGCAACCCCACATCATGGGGCCCACTGATCCATAGTACCTTAGGTACTTTTTTTAAATAATCTGGAAGTGAGCTGATAACGTGCTCACTATTTGCATCCTCTGGGGGGACCTGTCTCTCTTCTACGTTCACCTGACATGGGTTGCATATCTGGAATACAATCTCCCCCTCCTCTTTGTCCTCTGAAAACAGTTGTTCGTGTGTCAAGTCTGTTAGTCTTAATGTTGGGTCAATGCATAGGACCGTATGCCGCTCTGTACCCTCTTCGTCTGCCAATATTACCATGTCCTTCCTTGTAAGTGCTCATTCTAAGTGTATTGTAAGTGCCATTACTGGTGCCTTTCTTTGTGTACTGCTGGTCTGAACAAGAACTCTGTGGCCAATCGGAATACCTCTTTCATTCTGTGCGCCCACCCTAGCAATACTTTAACGCCATAAAGGAATAACTGGGTGGCGCGGCGAACCACGTAGGGTGCGGTGTGCGCAAAATACTTGTATAATTGCTGCGACCTGTTCATGGAAAATGCCGGGCATCGAGCATACAATGCCCATCTCCGAAAATGAAATTGTCATATGTAAATGACTCATTATGTCTCTCCCTAATGTGTTGATAGGTGTGTCTTTCGAATACAACAGGGGCACTACTATTTTCTGTGTGCCTATTGTTTGTGGAAAGTCTTCTTTGATGGGAATCGTTATAACAGCCCCAGAAAATCCTGTGTCCATTTCTTTGTCGACAAGGGAAAGACACCCTCCTTAATGCAGGATTTGGTGACTCCTGTATCGACCAAAAATTAGAAATTGTTTTGTCCAGTCTTCATTGCTACCTCAGGTTCCTCTTCGGGGTCTTCAGTTACCGAAAGGATGAGCACACACATGTCCTTCGTGGGATGCCTATTGGGAATTTGGGCCTTGTCCTGAAAATTGGAACAGGTTACTTCCAAGTACGGTCACTTCCGTGTAGTGTGGCACTGTGTTCTGCGCTAATAACGTGCTGTCCCCTGTATATGTATGTATATATATATATATATATATTGTTTATGGTGTCTGGGCAATTCCAGATCCTGTCGACTGCATTGTCTGTGAGAACGGCACCTGCCGTGGTTGCATCTGTTGCTGCATGGATTGTCTGTTGCTGCACGGGTGGGATCTGTTGCTGCATGGGTGGCTGGGACCCCCCCTTGCCATCACTGCCATACTGCAGCTGTCTGCATACATCTGTGTAAAGTGTCCCCTCTGCCCACATATAAAACCTGGTCTGCCAAATCTGGGTCCCACCCCTCCATATCCGTACCCCCCTCCCGCTCTGAATTTCATTTGCCCTGCTGATATCCCATCTGTGGATAATACCCCCCCCTTGTTGATAATACCCTTGTTGCTGATACGCCCTACCTACCCTTCTGCAGGAGCACGCCTCCTTGTTGTGGATATACCCCACCCTGTGGCACGCCCCCTACAGGAGACCCCCCCCCCACCCCTTGCTGGGCGGGTGCTACTTCAAGCTACCCTGGAACAATGTTTGTAAGTACAGCCCCTACCATGGATATTTCTGCAAATTTCTTTTGAACTAATTTCGGCTCATAACATTGTCTACCGTGTCTTTCTCGCTTTCCTGTTTCCTTTTACAAAAATGTAAGTTGTGGGTCTGTATCTCTTGCCACCCCTTGACCTCAATCCCAACCACCTTCTCTAGGGATGATTGCACATCTGTGGGGAGTCCCCTGAGCAGTATGTGATGGAATACTGTTATGTTCATGTTCCATGATTTTCATGTCTCTAATGTCCACATCTCCTCTCCTGTATCTGTTGTATGTACTGTTGTATGTATTCTGCGGGGTCTTCATCTAGTTTCGTTTTGTGTGACAAAATGGCCTACATTTCGGATGTGTCTGGGTACATAGTCCAAAACCTATGAAAAAGGGCACCTGGCTAAGCCCTTATATACCCAGGTGGTAAATAATCGTGAAAATCAGGGTGAAAGATCACACATACATTTCTTATTTTACTCCTACACAGAACAAACACTGTTTTAGGGTTTCATCAACGTCAGTGAGAATTCTGACTGAGTTTTTATTTTACATACATTTATCAAATATGAGAAGACAGCACCCAAAGACACTAAACTATTTACAATTTTGTATACAAAACAGATTCGTACAACCCAGTGAATTGGACTAGATTTTGGTAGACATACTACATGGTCTGCTTTTGTTGATTGACATGTTTAGCTTTGCAGATATGACACTATTGTGTTTCAGCCCAAGGTCAAGCTGCTTGATGCAGTTTAAGTGTGGTAGGCCTTCATCAGGACGTGTGGTGAATAGTGTAGCCGTGTCCTGTGGGTCTCTATCTAGAATTAATGACAGAGGATGTGTGGTGGTGTGATCTCAAAGACGAAGTACATAGTTGAAAGAGGCTCAATAGATGCTTTGATTGATATGGCTTACCGTAGACTATCCTTTGCTACGG
This sequence comes from Ambystoma mexicanum, assembly GCF_040938575.1. Taxonomy (NCBI): domain Eukaryota; kingdom Metazoa; phylum Chordata; class Amphibia; order Caudata; family Ambystomatidae; genus Ambystoma; species Ambystoma mexicanum. Next base: position 1,338,950,571 of record NC_090921.1, on the reverse strand, counting down.
AAAAGTCTCATGCAAAACCCTTCTCTTGCGTGGATGGGGAAGAAAACATGGTGCAACCATCACCGGCAACTAGATGATCGAGGTGAGTACTTGGCTGCCTAAAAAAGACAAAGAACAAGGTAGGGTACCGCGAGGTTGGTTGTCAGGTGCCCTGTTAAGGCATAGACATGCATAGTTAGCGGTGGCTTCTTACCTCAGTGGCCTTTAGGACCAAATGTTTGGTAGGTGTGCAGGCAGGATGACGATTTCCCGCTTTGCAGTTCAAAGAACAGAGGATACATTTCACCAACTACAAAGGAGGAGAAAAACACCATGTAATGTGGGTTTTTATCTCCCTGGGAGCTGTTCAAGGGCATGCGGTTAAAAGTGAGTGCATAGCCGTGGATGGATAGAAAAGGGCTGAGGCAACCCCCATAGCGTGCCCGGATGGTAAGGCTACATTAAGTGATTAACCGAAAAAATGGCGTGCACTCGTCCTGGTTTTTGAGAACCCCTCCCCCTGTGAATGGGTCCGAGCCAAGGGTGCGTGCGTTTAGGTAAAGTGATCCCTGCTGGTGTCATTGGAAGTGGTTTAGGTACAAAGTTCTCATCAGAGACCACTTCAACCGTGTTCCATGTGGCAAAAAAACAGTAACTAACAGGTCAGCGTGGCCAAATCCAAAATAAAGAGGGAGATGTGCCCATAGTTGTAGCAACTAGTACGAGTGCAAAACTGAATATGCTTGTATTATCACTGTGTCTTATACTTACTAGAATCGAGCTGATGTGGAGCGTCACTGTGCTCTGCTTCTGATCTGCCCGGGATCGATGCACTGAATGCAGAGAGATTACCTGACGCGTTGCCACGGTGATCCCTTAGTACTAGACGCGAGTAGCCATTACTGATCCGTACTGAACACGCCCATGGAGGCGTTCCTGTAAGGAGGGCCATTCCGGTTTTGCCATGTGTCGTCCTGCAGGCGTGTGAACTGTGGACCAACGCCCCCTCGGGTAGCAAGGTAGATGGTGATGTATTACGTGCACAATGATTGAATGAGAGGCACGCAGAATAATAACGAACGTATTAGACGCATACTATGTGTACATCAGGGTTTGTCACTGGGCATGTGTAATCAGCGCCTGTGTGATTCATGTGTAAAGGGCATGGTGATATGTCTGATATCCACCGGTGGGATAGTTCAACATGTTCTGTGTGCATTTCTCATCCCTTGTTGAACATTTGGGGGAAGAAAAGATCATTTAGTGCCATCCTGTATTCATTGGTATATATGCCCAAAGTTCTTGCGAATCGGCAGAATAGCTAGTGTATTGTTGAGGATACACCGGACAAGCCCTTGGTTAAACACTACAACCGGATGGGACATTCAAATGAAGATCTGTTATGGACAGTGATACAACAACTGACCCCACAAAAGAGAGGCAGAGACTTCAACAAGTCACTGACAAAGTTGGAACTGCGGTGGGTACATAAACTGCACACAGTGAGAGAGGGTCTAAATATCAGTGGAATGGAAACACTTTTTTGCACTAATCAAAAGACAGGGTCATGTTAGGTCACACCTAGCCCTAGAATCCTCTGAGATGCCGTGACCAAATGTATCTCTATTTTCAAGTGTATCCCACATCAGTCATCAGATAAGATATGCAGTACTGGCAACATGCCCCACAATTGACTGTTATTATGGGCAACCTGTTTTAAAATTGAAATTGAGTGCGCGCACACACACGAGATTGTGTTGTTTGAATTTTTTTTGCAAGTTGTAACTGTGCATGTGGATAATCATACACCTGTCTGCTGCTTCCAACAAACAGTACCTGTATCCTCAACAATACACTAGCTGTTCTGCCAATTCGCAAGAACTTTGGGCATATATACCAATGAATGCAGGATGGCACTAAATTATCTTTTTTCCCCCCAAATGTTCAACAAGGGATGAGAAATGCACGCAGAACATGTTGACCTATCCCACCTGTGCATATCAGACATATGACCATGCTCTTTACACATGAATCACACAGGCACTGATTACACATGAATCTGTCGGGCCCAGTGACAAACTCTGATGTTCAAATAGTATGCGTCTAATACGTTCGGTTATTAATCCGCGTGCCTCTCATTCAATCATTGTGCACGTAATACATCACCATCTACCTTGCTACCCGAGGGGGCGTGGGTCAACAGTTCACACGCCTCCGGGACGACACATGGCAGAACCGGATTGGCCCTCCTTAGAGGAACGCCTCCATGGGCGTGTTCAGTACGGGTCAGTAATGGCTACTTGCGTCTAGTACTAAGGGATCACTGTGGCAACGCGTCGGGTAATCGCTCCGCATTCAGTGCGTCGATCCCGGGCAGATCAGAAGCAGAGCACAGCGATGCTTCACATCAGCCCGATTCTAGTAAGTATAAGACACAGTGATAATATAAGCGTATTCAGTTTCGCACTCGCACTAGTTGCTACAACTATGGGCACATCTCCCTCTTTGGATTTGGCCAGGCTGACCCGTTAGCTACTGTTATTTTGCTGCTGCATGGAACATGGTTGTGTTATTTTGCCGCATGGAACACGGTTGAAGTGGTCTCTGATGAGCCCTTTGTACCGAAGCCACTTACAATGACACACCAGCAGGGATCACTTTACCTAAACGCACGCACCCTCGGCTCCGACCCATTCACAGGGGTGTTCTCAAAAAACAGGGACGAGTGCACGGCATTTTTTCGGTTAATCACTTAATGTAGCCTTATCATCAAGGCACGCTATGGGGGTTGCCTCATCCCTTTTCTATCCATCCACGGCTATGCACTCACTTTTAACCACATGCCCTTGAACAGCTCCCAGGGAGAGAAAAACCCACATTACATGGTGTTTTTCTCCTCCTTTGTAGTTGGTGAAATGTATCCTCTGTTCTTTGAACTGCCAAGCGGGAAATCATCATCATCATCATCCTGCCTGCACACCTACCAAACATTTGGTCCTCAAGGCTCTAATCCACTGAGGTAAGAAGCCACCCCTAGCTATGCATGTCTATGCCTTGACAGGGCACCTGACAACCAACTTCACTGTACCCTCCCCTGTTCTTTGTCTTTTTAGGCAGCCAGGTACTCACCTCGATCATCTAGTTGCCGTTGATCGTTGCACCATGTTTTCTTCCCCATCCTCGCAAGAGAGGGGTTTTGCATGAGACTTTTCCGTAGCAAAGGATAGCCTACGGTAAGCCATATCAATCAAAGCATCTATTGAGCCTCTTTTAACTATGTACTTCGTCTTTGAGATCACACCAGTTCTAACCCACACATCCTATGTCATTAATTCTAGATAGAGACCCACAGGACATGGCTACACCAGCCACCGCATGTCCTGATGAAGGCCTACCACACTTAAGCTCCCTCAAGCAGTTTGACCTTGGGCCGAAACACAATAGTGTTGTATCTGCAAAGCTAAACATGTCAATCAACAAAAGCAGAACATGTAGTATGTCTACCAAAATCTAGTCCAATTCACTGGGTTGTACGAATCTGTATTGTATACAAAATTGTAAATGGTTTAGTGTCTTTGGGTGCCGTCTTCTCATATTTGACAAATGTATGTAAATTAAAAACTCACGGTCAGAATTCTAAGAAACCTTGATGAAACCCTAAAACAGTGTTTGTTCTGTGTAGGAGTAAAATAAGAATTGTATGTGTGATCTTTCACTCTGATTTTCACGATTATTTAAAGTATATGGGTACATAGTCCTCAATACTTTCCACAAACATGCATGGTAGTTATTGAAGGGTGCACTGCTGTGAATGATACTTCTCAATTTAACTCCATTGTATCCTACTTGTTCCTATATTTCCCCCCTCCCCCCCCGCTCGCCAAATATGGCTGCGAATGGCTCTTCATATCGCTGATTGCCAGGGTAAACCCTGTTGTCTCTTTCTCAAATATATCCATTTGCCTGCTCCCGCCACAAGGGATGGCTATCTATACATAAAAATCTCTGTCCATGCTCTGCCATGGTATATACTGTGCTCTTCCCCTTCCTTTCTGCAACAGGGGCAGCTGCGTCTGTGGTGCTGGGGTGACCCCGCCTTTGGCAGCTCTGTCTACTGCCATTCTTGCCATCCTATTCCTGAGGGTCTGGGACCAGTTCCTGCTGGTTTCCCGTTCTTCTTTCTCCCTCCATTTCTCATTTTCTCTTTCTTGTCCTATCCTCCTTCTTTTCCCCTCTTCCCTTCCCGTCTCTCTGTCCTCGTCTTATTCCTCTTCATCCCACACCATCCCTTTTCCCACCTTGCTTCTTCGTCTGTGTCATGGGGGTCCACTTCAGACCCCACTGAGAGCTCTGTGGTCCGTTTGTCTAATTTAAACATTTTTCAGGATGTCCAGGCACCTGATGTTCTTGCCGACCCTCGCTGCTCCTTCTTTTTTCAGACCGCCCTCTCTATCTCATCCTCTGCTCCTTTGAAGACCTTCACTAATTGCTGCTGTATGCTTTTTTTCTGTTACCTAAGTACTTACTTGCTGCTGTTTTCTCAGTGGTAGTGGTCTTAGCCTCTGGCTTTTCCTTCCATATTTCTGTCTTGTCCCTACTTAAGGACACACGTCCTGAATTAGTGTACCTCCCTGCAGGTTTAAGTATCTGGTGCAGCCCTTGGGGAGGGGGCGATGTGGTGGGCGGGGCCGCTGTGTCACTACCTTTCCCCACTTCTTTGGGAGGTTTGTCTTTTTTCTCCTCATACAGCTTCCATAGGCTTACAATGTTTTGTCTGCTCTGCAGTTTGGTGCCTATGTCACCAATAAATATGAAAACATGTTTTCTATTATATCTCAGTGGAACGTTCCTTCTCCTGGCCATTCTTGGGGACACTGCCCTGCTGTGTCCTGCACCCATTGGAAATGGTACTTAAATATTTGATCTCTATATTGGGGCAATTTAGTACTGTGAAGAGCCAGGAATGAGATGCAGACAGAGTATTCATGATTTTTGCTTAAAAGCCTTTATTAAATCAAAAGGGGGTTGGCAAATGCCTCACTAACCTTAATATAGGATGTATTTCCCTACCCCAACCAAAACTAAGGGGTCTGTCCTTTGTCAAGATGTCCAAAGCAAAATGATGTTCCGTCCGAAATCCTGTCCCGTATTATTCTAAAACTATCTCGAAGGTACAAAGGATATTGTCTCTGGTTTTCAAATTGCACACATATTCAAATCCAACACAAGTGTATAAATCCAACCAGTTCCAGGGAATTGCTCCCTTCCCCAGAGTCGTTTTTACCAATACGAAAAGGTCAAAGAAAGAATAACCAACTTTCATGTAACCCTAGAGGTTAACTCCCTCCTCCTGGTGTGTTCACAGTTCTCTGGGAAATGGCTCCCTTCCCCAGGTTTCTCGTCACATTCAAGATACTTCAACTATCCCAAGGGCATGTGTCTTCCTTGAGGTTCTCTTCATACTGTAACTTTTTACACACACTTGACTTTGCCTGGTATACGCTCCTTCCAGGACTTCCACACAGACTTTCAAACATTTGGTTGCGTTTTCCTTCAAACACTTGGCTTTGCCTGGTGTACTCTCCTGCTAGGATATTTATGCAATTACTTTCGAGCACTTAGCATTGCTTGGCATACTCTCCTTCCAGGACTTCTATGTAGTTACTTTTCCTTTTTGTTCATGAAATGATATTTGCACAATGTTGGCTTATCTAGCCTTGTTTGCTAAAGTTAGTTTCACTATTTGCTTCCTCTCTCGCACATTGGGGCTCTGACCCTTTTCCAAGACCATTTGCTTTCTCTCCTGCGGTATGGGTTCAGCGACATTCTCGTAGCATGGTTCATAAATATGTTAATCTCTTCAGAGGCTTCACTTTGCGTTGTTCCTTTCTTAAAACGGCACACACTTTCAGGCAACCCAGTAAACCGTCCGTCTTCATGGGCTTGCAGGTACTTTAAGCGTCTCTCTTGTTTCTCTGCTTCTATTCCTTTCTATTTGCTGGCTCAGCGTGCATCCCGTTAGCTGCTGAGCCTTCGCCGTATACTTCTCTACTGTGCCTGGTTCCTGCTGTCTTGCATTCTCCTGCAGTAGGCTTTCTGCATTCCAGCCTCTCTTTCTGCTGTCTGGATTTGCCTGCACACCGCTTTCCACAGCGTGCTTTCTCTCAGTGTGCTGACCGATGTCAGCACAGGTCGTGGTGCAACTCAGCATCTGCAGCTCTCCCTCCTGTCTGCCCGCCTTGGCAGATTTACATATCCCGGCATGATCAAACAACTTCAAAGGACTAGACCGCTGTGTTGGTTTACCGGTCTTAGTCCCCTTTATTGCTCCGTCCCTCTTTCTCGTCTCAGTTGTTACCAGGCTGTTCCTTGTTTTATGTTGAGGAACCTGATTTTGGAACTCATTGGGCGTGATCATCACTACTCCTTGCCTGTTCCTTGTGTGATATTTGAGGAACGCTTGAAGTAAACCTAGCAAGTGGTTGAAGGAAGAGTGTTACAATATGTCATTGGGCCATGAGGAATGGAGGGAACATTCCTAAAAGGGAGTGGTGGATATGTGACTTTCTCCAATGATGTTGTGTCATCTCCCTGTAACGCTCACCTGGCTCCCACGGAGGCGCTGGTCTGGTCAGGGTTGCTATGGCCTAATCAAGCGTGATGCGCAGAATTCGGACCACCGATTGAACAGGACCCCCAAATCTTGCTTGTCTGGCCTGTAGGAATATCCTTCTGCAGATGAGAAAGGGGATTAACTGTCTGCTGAATAGTGTGCTTGCTCCCCCCTTTCCCCCTTCGTTCTCCTCTGACTTCCTCCAAAACCCCCCGGTTTAAGCTCACCTTATGGTTTGGAAGGATGAACTCTCCATCCTGCTTCTGGTGCAGGGGCGCGCGTTCGTCCAGTTACTTCACTGGTTTTCAGAATGGCGCTGGCAAATCCACTTGACTTTTCTGAGCGATACACCGTAAGTATGAAGATGCAAAAGTTCAAGTGTGAGCCTCCTTTTATGTTGTTTCTCCTAACCTGTGATCTGTCCTTTATTTCTGGTGCAGAACCAAGGCGATGCGTTGAGGGGTTAAATTGCCGGTGGTAAAATCAGGCGAGTTAGTGATGAGGGCGACCCCTCTAAATGTCTTTATAATTCCCCAGTAATGTCTTTTGTCCTTTCCCCATAGGGGCCGGGGTGCGGTACCTGCCAAAGATGCGGCGCCGACCCGAGATGTGGAATGGTTCACCAAGAAAAGCCGGTAAGTAATATGGCTGAAAATTCGGCTTTCCTCTTGTGTTCCCTTGCTCACCTTTTGTCTCTTCTTCTCTCCCCTAGGTGCAGAGATGTGGCGACTGGTGCTGAGAGCCGCGATGGAGCCGGGCGGCGTCTCGGGAACAGGTGAGTGAAGCGCGGCGCTGCAGCGAGCAACGCTGTGCTTTTAAATGGAAGTCTTCCTTCAGGAATGCTGGCGTGAAGATTCCGGATGCAGGTAAGCAGGTTGAATAAGTTCTTGGTTTTCACCTTTCTCTTCTCTTCTTTCCTTACAGGTGTTCCAGGTTCGAGGCGGGCGTGGCTGGAGTCCAGGTGCAGGAGCTGACACTGTGAGCGTTCAGCTGCTGGGATGCAGAACAACGCAAGCACGTGTGGCTGTCCGGGCGTGGCTTAAATAGCCTTGGAAGAAGTTCCAGGTGAGTATTCTTCCACAGCCCCACCCAAGTAACAAAATAGTTCCTTCAGAAAAATAGTCCCTCCTAAGCCTCATTTGGCTTGGTTCTTCATGCAGCATGGTCTGCATCAGGTGAGTGTGCAGCATGGTCTTCTTCAGGTAAGTGCACCAAACACTTCCCCTTATGAGCCTGGCGCCAACGGCGCCAGGACAGAGTCCAAAGAGCCCCTATAAAGGGCCGCTGGGCTTTTACCCGGGGAAGTGATGCCTGCTCCCGGGGGTGCTGGGCCTGGCCTGGTACTCCAGGGGTAGGCATCATGACAGCACTCCCCCCCCCCCCCCCCAAGGCCCCTCCCAAGGTCGTTCCCTCAGGAGGTTTCGGTTTGTTCGGGAAATTCCAATGGAACCTTTTTACTAGCCGAGGTGCATGTACGTGGTTGCTGGGTTCCCAAGATCTTTCCTGAGGCCCGTACCCCTTCCAATCAATTAGATAGAAAAGTTTTGATTTTGAGGTCTTAGTCCAAAATGTTCTTCACCTCGAATTCAGGCTCCCCATCTATCTGGATTGGTTCTGGTGGCTTTATTAATCTGGTTCCTGGTTGCACTGGTTTCAAAAGCGACACATGAAAAAAGGGGTGAATCCGCATGTTAGCTGGTAGATCTAGCTTGACTGCCACTGGGTTAATTATAGCTTTGATCGAGTAAGGGCCTAAATATCTTGGATTAAAAGTCCGAGGTCCCTTGAGCGATAAGTGTTTGGTAGCCAACCATACTTGATCCCCTATTTGGTATGGAGGCGCCTCCTTTCGATGCAGATCCGCATTCTTTTTGTATTTCCCTTTTGTATGTTGTAAGTGTGCAGTAGCATCCTTGAAGGCTTGACTAATCGTAGAATGCAAATGGTCCACTGCGGGCATTTCGAGGCTCAAAGGTGAGTCCAAGTCTGAAGTACGAGGGTGATGTCCGTATAGGGTATAAAAGGGGCTCTGACCAGTTCCAGAGTGTATCGAGTTATTGTATGCATATTCAGCCACCCATAAAATATCCTTCCAATTACCCTCCGATTGGTGCAACATACATCGTAGATATTGTTCAAGGGTCTGGTTCGTTCTCTCCGTCTGACCATCGGTCTGTGGGTGGTGGCTGGTTGAAAGTCTTACGTCGATTTGTGCCAGTTGACAACACTTTTTCCAAAAATGAGAAATAAACTGGCTTCCCCGATCGGAGATTAGTATGGACGGGAATCCATGCAGACGGATGATATTTTCGAGGAATTCCTTGGCAAGAACAAAAGCTGAAGGTAAACCTTTCAACGGAATAAAATGGGCCATCTTGGAAAATAAATCCACCAGAATAGTATTGTATCCATTACAAGAGGGCAGGTCCGTGATAAAATCTAGTGATAAGGTGTGCCAAGGTGCTGGTGGAATGTCTAAGGGCTGAAGAAGACCGGCGGGTTTTGATTTTTGACCTTTGTTTTGGGCGCAAACTCCACAGGACATCACGAAAGATTTAATATCCTTTCGCCAGGACGGCCACCAGAATTGTCGTTTAATTTTTTCCTCTGTTTTGCCAATGCCAGGATGTCCTTCCATCAGAGTATCGTGATGACGGGAAATAACCAGTTCTTGCAATTCCTTTTCTGGCAAAAATAAACGTCCTCGGAAGTAAGGTATGCCATCGTTGATTGAAAAGTCAGACCCCCTTTTGATCCAATCCAGCAAGGCTGAAGAGTCCAGGAATAGTTTTACCCGTGCTTGAATGTCTTCAAGGGTTTGTAAAGTGGTTATCCCCAAGATTCTTTGTTCGGGAATTATCGGCACAGGTTCTGAGTTTGTGTCCATTTCTCCCATTCCAATTCGAGATAGCGCGTCCGCTTTGCCATTCTTACAGCCGGGACGGTAAGTGATTACAAAATCGAACTCAGCAAAAAATAAAGCCCATCGGAGCTGTCGTGAAGACTGAGCCTTGGCAGTTTTTAAATATTGTAAATTTCGGTGATCAGTGATCACGGTGATGGTATGCCTGGTGCCAAGAAGATAATGCCGCCAAGCCTTAAAGGCGGACTTAATGGCTAATAATTCCTTATCGGTGATTGCATAATTTATCTCCGGCGGCGAGAACTTTCTGGACCAAAATGCTACGGGGTGCAGTTGGTTCGTTTCGGGGTCTCTCTGGGACAGGACAGCTCCCATGGCTAAGCTGGATGCGTCGGTTTCGACTATATATCGGAGATCAGGACGCGGGTGTTTCAAAATAGGTGCGGACGTAAATTTTGCTTTTAATTCCTGAAAGGCCTGTTCAGCTTCCTCGGTCCATTCAAAACGTTTATTCTTCCGCAAGAGTGCAGTGATGGGTTGCACCACCCGTGAAAATTCGGGGATAAACCTGCAATAAAAATTGGCAAAACCAAGCATGCTTTGGACACCTTTCACCGAACTAGGTGATGGCCATTTGAGGATGGCATCCACTTTCCGTGAGTCCATTCGGACCCCTTTAGGTGTCAGGATGAATCCAAGAAACTCAACCTCGGTGGTATGGAAAACGCATTTCTCCAGCTTTGCAAACAGTTTGTGCTGGCGCAATTTCTCAAGGACGGCCCTGACATGTCTTCTGTGATCTGATTCCGAAGAGGAGTACACCAGAATGTCATCGATATAAACGACAACACAGACATCGATGAGTTCCCGAAGGACATCGTTCATGAAGAATTGGAAGGCAGCAGGCGCGTTGCACAACCCGAAAGGCATCACCTGGTATTCGAATAGTCCATATTTTGTACGGAAGGCCGTTTTACATTCGTCGCCTTCTTTTACTCGTACCAGATGATAAGCCCCCCGGAGATCTAACTTGGTGTATATGCAAGCGTCCTTCACCTGGTCAAGGAGTTCAGGGATCAAAGGCAGAGGGTAACGATTTTTAACAGTTATCTGGTTCAATGCGCGGTAATCGATACAAGTTCTAAGGTCGCCTTCTTTTTTTGGCACGAAGAACAAAGCCGAGGATGCCGGAGACTTTGACGGGCGAATGAAACCATTGGCTAGGTATTGATCTAAATATTGTCTCAAATGCAGATTCTCCGGCTCAGTAAGGGCATAAGTACTGCTACAAGGGGGTTGAGCACCGGGCACCAGATCGATTTGGCAATCGTACGATCTGTGAGGAGGTAACGTGATGGCCTGTTCCTTTTGGAAGACGTCCTGAAAGTCTTAGTATTCCGGAGGTAGTTGCATGGAGACAGAGGTTACTGATGCTAGACTGATCTTCAGATTTTCTGGGTAGCAGGTTCGTGCACACTCCGGAAAGGTTATTCTCTTTGCTCGCCAATCAATTCGAGGATTATGTGTCTCTAACCAAGGGATTCCGAGAATAACCTGAAACTGTGGAGCCTTGATTACATCAAACACAACTGCCTCCCGATGGCCGTCCGGACCTACAAGTGTCACCTCAGCTGTGGAATGTGTTACAGGTCCCGAGGCAATTTCTGTTCCATCAACTGTGGTGATGACATCTTTGCTGGTTTTAGGACGCAGAGGGAGGTTAATCCTGGAGACCAATTCATGATCCACGTAGTTTCCTATAGCCCCACTATCGATGTATGCCTTTATTGCATGCAACCGCTTAGGCTGTTCCGGATCTACGAGGACCATTGGCACAATGAAATGCTAGGTCTGAGAGTTCGTTTTCAAGCTCGGCAAGCGAACCCCTACGCTTGTCGGGCGGGGTCGTTTCCCGATACAGAGGTTTCATGGATTTTATCAGCGGCTCCTACCACCTTCCTGGGCGGCCTTGCCAGGCAATCTCGTAGAAAGTGTCCAGAGGATCCACAATAAAGACATAAGTGCATCTGCCGTCTTCTTTCACGTTCCTTTTGAGTTAAAGGTCCTTTAACTCCTCCGATTTGCATTGGCTCAGAGGCTTCAGCCCCCTTGAGGTTAGCGTGGGTCTTGACTAACACCCGGGTCTCAAACTTGGACCGATCTGCTTTTCTGTTTTGAAGTCTGTGATCCAATTGGACCACTAAGTCTATATATTCTGAGCATTCTTGGGGTGGATTTACAACTTGGGCCAGGACATCTTTAAGTTCTCTGCGTAGACCTCGATAAAATAACGTGATTCTTTTATCCTCTGGCCACCCAGTTTCCACAATTAGTCTATTAAAGGTTTCAATGTAGGAAAGGAGGTCTTGATTGCCCTGTCGCAGAGATAGAAGTTCGTCATCTAGAGCCTGCCCTTGGGAGTGACGAGCAAATAACCTTTCCATGCTTGCTTTAAATCCTTGAAAATCACGAAGAATCGGGTCATCTTGAGTTACCAGTGGAACTGACCAATCGGCAGCACTGCCGCTGAGATATGACAATACAAAGGCTACCTTGGTCTGGTCATTAGGGAAGGCCCCAGGTCTGCACAGGAAATGCAAACGACACTGATTCATGAATACGGCGAATCGTTTGGGGTCCCCAGCAAAGCGTTCGGGTGGGGCCAGCGGCATGTTTCCTGGTAGATTAATCTGCACCGGGTTACTGGGAAGCACAGGAGTGGGGTTCCCTCCGGAACCGGGTAAAGGAGTTTGTCCAGCTTGACCTTGCAAAAGCTGTCTAGCCAGGTCATCAGTCCTTTCCTTTGATACAATCACTTCCCTCCTGAGAGCATTAGTCTCTTGACGAGCGGCGTGTACTTCGGCCCGTAATTCCCCCAGTAGTTGGGCCAACTGGTCAGTCTCAGAAGTTTCCATAGAGCCTGGGTGGGAATTTGTAGGAAGGCTTCGCGTTCTGTAACGCTCACCTGGCTCCCACGGAGGCGCTGGTCTGGGTTGCTATGGCCTCTTCAAGCGTGATGCGCAGAATTCGGACCACCGATTGAACAGGACCCCCAAATCTTGCTTGTCTGGCCGTAGGAATATCCTTCTGCAGATGAGAAAGGGGATTAACTGTCTGCTGAATAGTGTGCTTGCTCCCCCCTTTCCCCCTTCGTTCTCCTCTGACTTCCTCCAAAACCCCCCGGTTTAAGCTCACCTTATGGTTTGGAAGGATGAACTCTCCATCCTGCTTCTGGTGCAGGGGCGCGCGTTCGTCCAGTTACTTCACTGGTTTTCAGAATGGCGCTGGCAAATCCACTTGACTTTTCTGAGCGATACACCGTAAGTATGAAGATGCAAAAGTTCAAGTGTGAGCCTCCTTTTATGTTGTTTCTCCTAACCTGTGATCTGTCCTTTATTTCTGGTGCAGAACCAAGGCGATGCGTTGAGGGGTTAAATTGCCGGTGGTAAAATCAGGTGAGTTAGTGATGAGGGCGACCCCTCTAAATGTCTTTATAATTCCCCAGTAATGTAATGTGTCTTGTCCTTTCCCCATAGGGGCCGGGGTGCGGTACCTGCCAAAGATGCGGCGCCGACCCGAGATGTGGAATGGTTCACCAAGACAAGCCGGTAAGTAATATGGCTGAAAATTCGGCTTTCCTCTTGTGTTCCCTTGCTCACCTTTTGTCTCTTCTTCTCTCCCCTAGGTGCAGAGATGTGGCGACTGGTGCTGAGAGCCGCGATGGAGCCGGGCGGCGTCTCGGGAACAGGTGAGTGAAGCGCGGCGCTGCAGCGAGCAACGCGGTGCTTTTAAATGGAAGTCTTCCTTCAGGAATGCTGGCGTGAAGATTCCGGATGCAGGTAAGAAGGTTGAATAAGTTCTTGGTTTTCACCTTTCTCTTCTCTTCTTTCCTTACAGGTGTTCCAGGTTCGAGGCGGGCGTGGCTGGAGTCCAGGTGCAGGAGCTGACACTGTGAGCGTTCAGCTGCTGGGATGCAGAACAACGCAAGCACGTGTGGCTGTCCGGGCGTGGCTTAAATAGCCTTGGAAGAAGTTCCAGGTGAGTATTCTTCCACAGCTCCACCCAAGTAACAAAATAGTTCCTTCAGAAAAATAGTCCCTCCTAAGCCTCATTTGGCTTGGTTCTTCATGCAGCATGGTCTGCATCAGGTGAGTGTGCAGCATGGTCTGCTTCAGGTAAGTGCACCAAACACTTCCCCTTATGAGCCTGGCGCCTATGGCGCCAGGACTGATGTCCAACATGGGCCTGGCGCCAACGGCGCCAGGACAGAGTCCAAAGAACCCCTATAAAGGGCAGCTGGGCTTTTACCCGGGGAAGTGATGCCTGCTCCCGGGGGTGCTGGGCCTGGCCTGGTACTCCGGGGCTAGGCATCATGACACTCCCTGAGGGTCGTCTTCCCCCATGTGGTCCCCTCTCATACAGCTCCGCGCCCGGCACAGGATCAGGTGGTGGCTGCTGTCCCCTAGCCACATAGGGAGAATCTACCTCTGAGAAAGGAGTGATGACCATATCAGATTAATCACAGTACAAAGATGCTCCAGAAGGTCCATGATCCCAATCGACCCCATCTTTCCCCCGTTTGTCTGCTCTGACTCACCACAGTCGAGTGCCTCCCCCTTGCCCGTGTGCAATTTAGCATCCCTCCAAATTTACAATACAAGGTACCAATCACAATTGCTTCACTTGTAAAAGTTTCCAAATTGTTAACAAAAAATAAACATTACACCCAACCTCATATACTCAATCAACACCCGACTCATCACAAACACACAGTGCACATCCAATTTACCTCATATGATATGATATATTTTATTTCTATCGCGCTCGTACACAAGTGTTTGAGAGCACGACCAAGCAAAGGGAGGGGAATAAGGAAGAACAAAAACATATAAAATCCACAATCTTACTAGGCCCAGTGACATTAAGAACGCGCAAGTGCGTGGAAGGGGAGAAGTGGAAAGTGCAGAACAGAGGAGAGAAAAGAATAAATAAGTGAAATAAATAAATACAGGCAATGAAAAGGTGGTAGTGCAGCCAGCAAGTGGCAAGTGCATGACTGGTCAAATAGGGTATATCTGATAAGTGCAGAAGAAATGTGGGGGACTGTATGGGTACAGATACAGATCCCAGTGCAATGGGTGGCCCGGAGGCAGTGCACGAGGGAGGCAGGGTGCGCAGGTACCTGGGCCAGAGGGACAGTGGGTGGCCAGGTGCACGGTGCCAAGAGAGAAAACAGGTCAGCAGGGGGGGAAGAGGGGCAAAGGAAGAAGCGAAGAGGAAGGTCTAGAGGTGCTTCCAGAACCAGAGATGGTTCTCCTCAAGTTTCAAGGTGGCAGGGAGGCTGTTCCAAAGGGAGGCCCCAGCTGAAGACAGCGATCTACCCCCAGCTTGTTTCTTTGATAAACGACTGACCCTGAGGGAATTTGTAGTAGAGGAGCGAAGGGCACGGGAGGGGAGGTATTTACGGAGGGATAGTTGAAGTTATTTTGGACCCAGGCCCCAGAAAGCCTTGTGGACAATGCAGAGTGTTTTAAATGTAATCCTTGCATCCACTAGGAGCAAATAAAGGGATTTCAGAGCTCGAGAGATATGATCCCAGGGCTTGAGGCCAAGGACAAGTCTTGCAATCCTGTTCTGGATTAGTTGTAGAGTGCGGACAGTGGAGGCAGGTAGATTTAGAAAGAGGCTGTTACAGTAGTCCAACCTGGAGAGAACCAGAGCTTGGGAGACAGTGAGCTTCTGGGGGAAGGAGAGGAAAGGGAGAGTACCTCTGAGGAGGTGAAGTAAGAAGTTTGACTTTTTAGAGACGTCAGAAATGTGGGCGGAGAAGGAAAGTGTGGAGTCAAAGATGACTCTGAGGTTCTTAGCCTCACAGGTAGGGGTAGGAGGAGGGCCAAGGGAGGCCGGCCAAAGAGTGAGGGGAAAGGATGGAGAGGGTGTACCGATGGGGAGGATCTCAGTCTTGTTGGCATTTAGACAAAGATCGTTGGCAGTACACCAATTTTGAATGGCGATTAGGCAATCGGAGATGAGGGAGGGAGAGGAGGTGGCCGGCCGAGGGCAGCCTGAAAATGAGTTGTCATCAGCATAGCACTGGAGGTTTGAGCAGAAAATGGAAATGCAGGAGGCGAGAGTTGCCAGTTATTGGTTGAAAAGCCAGGGCAAGAGGTTAGACCCTTGGGGAACACCACAGGTAGAGAGGGAGATCGATGAAAGGAAGGACCCAAGTTGTACCTGGGAGGGTCAATCGGAGAGGAAAGAGGTGAGCCAGGCCAGAGCCTGATCAGTGATACCCAGGTTGTCACAAAGACAGTTGAGCAGAGTGGTGTGGTTGACCGTGTCGAAAGCAGAGGAGAAGAGGGAATGTTAAGTCAAGATTGGAGAGCAGATCTTTACGGATGTTCAGGAGTGCAGTTTCCGTGCTTCTGGCAGCTCTGAAGCCAGATTGGTGGTCATGGAGAGAGCCAACAGTATTGGAATGAAGGTTTAGCTGAGAGATGGCTAGCTTTTCCAGGAGTTTACCCAAAAAAGGTGTAATGGAAATTGGGCGATAGTTAGCCGGACAAGAAGGATTGGCTGTGGGTTTCTTGAGCAGGGAGTGTACAATGGAGTGCTTCAGAGGGGCGGGGAAAGATCCAGAGGCAAAGGAGAGGTTGCAGAAATCGGCAAGGGCAGGAGCGAGGGTATCAATGTGGTCCTTAATGGTTTTAGAGGAGCAGGGATGGACTTGTTTTGATGAGGCTATCGTAGATCGGACTTGTCTAGCGACCTCATCAGGGGTGAAAAGAGGAAAGGAGGAGAAAGAGGGTGGGGAGTAGCTGGAGGAGGGACGGCAAGCAGAGACTGAGGGGGGAGCGGAGGAGAGGGTGGACAAGATGTCCTGGGTTTTAGAGATAAAGTGAGAGGCAAGGGCATTGCAAAGAGCATGGGAGGCGAGAGGAGGGGTGCAGACTGCAGCAGGGCTGGCCAGCTCCTTGCAGATTTTAAAGAATTTGGCTGAGTTGTTAGATGCCGCAGAGACACAGGCTTGGATGTGGATTCTCTTCTTGGTGCGGACAGAGAGTCGGTATTGCCTTTGGAGCAGGCGACAGGCCAGTTTGTCAGAGGATGAACAAGAAGCCCTCCATTTCCTCTCAGCCGCCCTACACTTACCTTTTAAGTGTAGCTAGGACAGAGTCATACCAGGACTTGCACTTGGCTTTGGACTTTAAACAGATCCTCATGACAGGGGCAAGAGCATCAAGAGTATCAGAAATAGAAGAGTAGAGAAGGGACCGGGCTGTGTCTGGGTGTGAGTCAGCCGGAGGGGGGGGGGGAAGAGAAGGTGGCAGCGAAAGCCAATCCATCTCTTCCCGACATCCACACCTTCAACCGCAACCTCACTAAAACAAAAACAAAATCCATAATCCTCTCCACAGGCCCAAACAACGCTATTTAGCAAGTAGCCTATCTTATTCTACAATTATCTGGCTACCAAACTACTTAAACAATTTATAAGCACTACTATTAACAACCACAATCTCGTGCCAGCCCTTCCACCTCGACCAACACGATATAGCACAATATTTCTAATCTAATGCATGCGCTCCTCATCAATCGATAATCCCTTACCACACTCTCCATGATAAAAGGAAAAATGATGCAACTGTACAGTCGCCTGCACTACGCACCCCTCCATCTAATGGAAGCCGTCCACAGTCTAGTGCCCGCCACACACCCTCTCCCTATCGTAGGGGTTTAACTAGGACCTACGACTACTGCGGCCGATCATCCCCCTTAGCTCCCTGTGCATGATGCATCCTATACACCATAAAAAACCCTGCTGCATGCACGGCGCTGCACGTTCATGCAAGGGTACACATGTGCTCCAGAGATTCTCAAGACCTCTCAGCGCTGAGTCTCCCCCCCCCCACTGGTTGCACCTCCCCTTTGAGCATGGGTGCCTCTCGGGACCAGGCAGACATTTGCGAACCTGGCATCTGCAGAGCCTCCTCGTTGGTGCACTTCGAACTGGTCTCTGCTTGCCTGCCATGTGCCCCCAGGAGTGCGGCAAGAATACACCTAGCTCACTCAGAGAACTGGGGATCCTTCTGGGGCCTCCACAATGTACTAGGGGGACCTCTGCCAAAAGGTAATCCCAAGGAGTAAAAAGTAATCCAAAAAGGAGCATACACCAAGCAAGAAGTAACGGATGTATTGGGCCAACACAGCTGGCAACTATGGTTCAGACTGCCCGTGGAACTGAACTTAATGAAATTAGCTCGACGCCACCCACTGTGGATATGCCTTTTATACATGAATTACAAAATTACATACAACATTTTAGTTACATTTTTGTGGCAGAACACAGGAGCTGATTGGTAGAACTAGTTAGACCCCTATATCAAGCTATACCTCAGTTGGCCCTTATTGGATAAAACATTTCTTGGAACAAAATCACATCGACACCCCTTGTGACGTCTCACACCTTCCCACGTCACCCTGCAGTCACGTGATTGTGCTACTCAGTCAAAAACACTTAATCGCTTTTGCTCGGCACTGCTCAATATACAAATGGCTAAACTGCTGCATACTGATTGGACATGGTATCTTGAGATGGCAAGGGGCAAGACATTCTCACTGAGTCTGACCAATGAGGTGCCCCGCAGATATCAGCAAGGACACATTACAAAGTTTCACCCAAGGGACACCAAAAACTCTAGCCACTGATTGGTTCCCTGTTGCATGCCCCATAACTCTTTCCCAATTGCTCTGGCCCCCCAGCTCCCCTCTCACGCCTTGCTGCCAAGTGTCCTCTGAAAAACGATCAAACTGTTGCTGGATTTTAATAAACTGTATTTGATTTCTATTTTTCTGCCAATTCTTCTCAAATATCCAGATGCCTAGCTCAGTAGCCTCGAGGATCTCCTGGAGCGACTTTGGCGAGACTGCGTTCTCCTGGGTAACTTCGGTCTTGCAACATTTCTGTGCACTGTTTCTACTGAATATTCAAGAAATGACCATTGCTGCCACAAAAGCTTGCAGCGCTTTATTATGATCTGTCTACACAATGCTTTCCTAACCTGGGCCTACAAAACCTGGCTTCTCTAATGTTCACATATTGCTCAAACAGCCCTCCCAGGTCCCTACCATGATACCCCATAAAACACCTTGCACCCCCACCCCTCTGCCCGGGCTACACCAGCTACCCTACCTCTAAACAAGTTACACACACACACACACACCCTTTTCTGTTCCCCATGTGTCTTTCCGCGCTGCGCCAGAACCTGTGTCTTAAACTATATCTACACTACCTGCGCCCCGTGCAGGGACATCACCAATCCCAATGTCACCTACCCCGTCACTCTTTGTCAGTGTTCCTTGCGTAACTGGTATGTGCGCCCCCTTGGCAGAGTTGGACCTGCACCCTTAAAACAATTGTAGGGAGACCCAGAGGGGCACGGTAAGAGTCTATTCCTCTGACATCGTTTGGGACTTCCGATAACAGTGCAGAGCAGAAATTCCCTAAGATCTCTTGCTTCCCTTCTTTTGAGATGATCAGTGCTTCATAGTCGTTTTTTTAGGCCACTGATGAAATTTGTGGAGGAGTTGCTCTGCAGTTTGGCAGCTATAATCCTATTGGCTTTGTTGCCTGTAGCGTAATAAAATTAAGTATTTAAAAGTGATTGGGCTGCCTTACCCACAAAGTCGGTCTGCAGAATATTTCTTGGTTCTTTGAGTTCTCTCAGGGATTTGATTGAGCCCCTTTGTCTATGGTTAATCTTGCAACTCTAGTAAAACCAATGTAAAGTGCAATGTCCCAAAGTGTCACTGTGCTGAATCCTTACAACTATGTACACCACTTACAAATTGTCCTATCTATAATCCCATAGTGTGCCCAACATGTTTCGTTCCTCTATTGTTAGGATCAATCTGTGGAACTTCTTTAGGGGCTTGTAAACCTTCGAAAAAATTCTGAACTTTAATGTGTACTAGGGTGATACAGAAAGTTCTTGCCTATATTCAATGGCATGTACTTTCTGCTCTCTGTGCTGAGATCCATATAATGTAACGTCTCCACCCTCGAATGGGGTGTGGAGTGGGTCTGATTATTTATGTATTTATTTATTTTTGTCCTATACAAAAGTGGGGTATGACAGATCCCTTTCCATTACTGTATAGATCCAAGTAAGCCTAATTCTATTCATAGCTTGAATTGCTAGGCTCTTTTAATAAGTCCTGCAATGCGGCACGATTTCCAGCTTCTTGCTTATCACTGCCTGTGAGTGTGGTGTACTACGGCACTTATAGTTGACGGATAGTGGTATTTGCAACCTGCACTGTATCTCTGTCTATTTGGCCAACATTACTCCTGCTTCTCATGGGTGAGCAGTCTTATAGTGATCAATAGACCAGGGGGGAACGGGGATCAATCCACGCCAGGGAGTGCACAGGGAACCATCCACCATGGTCTGCTGCTTAGCCACGCCCTGTTCTCTACTTTTTAACACCCCCCCCCCCCCATTAACCTGGTTAGAGTTCCTATACTGTGCTAGCTATGTTTATCCTGTGCTCTGCTTTTAAAAAGCATTGACTGCGCCCATTACATTGCTTATACTGTGCACCCAAATATTGCAGACTAAGTTCATTGCATCATCACATCCTTACACTGCTGCAGCTTTTTATACTGCACTATATTAAAATGCATTGACTGAACCCAATAAACAATACATTTTGTTTTATACTGGCCTCCATTTAATATCTCAGACTGAGCTCGGGGTTCATTTTCCTATACCGACTTGCAGCAGTTATACTGTGTAGCTGCTTTAAATAGCATATACGTGGCATGTTACTTCACATTGCTTATTCTGCCCTTGAGTCTCCTCCACACAGTACTTTGTTGTTTGAGTTGCTTTTTAGGTGTCCTAAAAAAGACCATTGCATGGTATACACTGTTATCTTCCTTTAATTTCCCCACTCGTAGCCCTACCTGATCTCTCAATTTGAGGCAATGCAAATTTGCTTTCTAATCATGTCTCTGCATTATTTTTATCATGTCATGTTACAAAGTAGCCTCAATACAAAGACTGATCTAACTTTCCAGTGGCCGTATAAGCCCTTCACATATCCAACTTTATAGGGATGGAAAGTCATCCCTTAGAAGTCCTAGTAGCTCTTATACTACTTGCTGCCTGCCATCTGACTACATATTCATACTGATGCATTGGCTGCAGCCTGAGAGCGTCATTGCGTAGGGTGACTAACTTATCATTCTGCCAAATAACCTTTGACTACCAAACTCAAAACGACCTCTTTCGAGTCACCGGACCTAAAACATGGATTTCACAAGTGGATGCTCTGATGGGAAAAAAAAAGATGAAATAGAGACTAAAGCTTAACACCACCATATTAGAACTCCTGATATGCAGTGTGACTGCATCAAACATCACCTCAATTGCTGTACCCAACGAGATGGGCCTAGTATCTCCTCCTCTGGTAAAGAACTTTGGAGCCACAATGAACAGCAGCCCAATGCTTGAACCACTGGTGAACCATTGTCGGAAGTTGCTTTTTCCCACTTGGGCCATTACGACACATCATGCCTTATCTGTCCTTTACCCACAAGCTGATAGTCTTGACATCACTAGTTCTATCAAGACTGGACTAAGCAAACGGTTTGGGGTTGTACGTCTGATAATTGTTCGTTGCGAACTGTAAATCTGCTCGCATTCGAACAATTACCAGACGAAGAAACAACCCCAACCCCTGTTCACATTCAACCAAAATGCACCCAGCCCTACCCCCTTCCCTACTTACCTGCTTGCTCGCCTCCACGTCCCCTGCACCCTGCGGCATAAGATCTGTCCCTCGAACATGGTTCGAACCTGACGCCACAGGGTCCCTTTTTTTCTTTCCCCTTTTTTCTTTTCATCTGTCCCCCCCCCTTCCATGTTGCTGAAGCGGGGACACCCCTGCAGCCCCAAGGCCAAAAATACTGAATACAGGGAGCGGGGGACACCCCGCAACACCCACTCCACATGTTCGATATCTTTTTTAATCGATCGAATGATACTGCCCGAATTCGGTCAAATGTACCATTCGATCGATTATAAATGATCAATTAGGCTAATACCAAGCAAACAGCCTTTCTTTCAGCCTCCGGAATACCTCCTGTTAACTTCAGTCCCTCCAAAATGCAGCAGCCAGACTACTCGTTAGAATGAAATCGTTGGAATACATTAACGTGGCGCATCTCACACTGCATTGGTTCCCAGTCAATAAACAAATTGACTTTAAAAATCTCTGCATCCCCCATCTTGCTTACCATTTAACATTTTATTTCCCAGTTTCCTTCATAAGAATGTTCCAGCACTACACAACATCGAAGGCCCGAAGATCCAATAGCACTGCTTCAATGCTAGTTCCTAGCTTTTACACCAAAGGCAGGGAGAATCCTCATTCTCGTTCCTGGCCACAAAATTCTGGAAGTCCCTTCCCAAACAACTTTGCATGGAAGAAGACAACCTGAATTTCAGGGAACAGCTGAAGATATGGCTTTTCAGGTATCTTCTATAAACACCTACCGAAAGCTGAGCAAGGAGTTGGTCTACTGTAAATCCCATGTAAAGACCACAATTTGCGTACCTTTTGAAAGTGTATCCCCTATTCAATTCAATCTTCAAACTGGACTACAACCGTTGAAACCAAGGAAGGTTCCCATCTTACATCTGAGGAAGACTTTCCTGGGCCTGTGCTACCTTTCCTTCTTTTCCTGTTTTCTGGCCAGGCAAGCACCTTTACTGCTAAAGTTGCGCCTATTTTACATCACTCCCTAGCTGAAGGCCCACAAGACCTAGCATGCAAACAAGACACTTACTCTTCCCTGCTGCTGTCAGCACTCGCACTACATACATTGCATCCCTCTCAAACGTTGGGCCTCTGCCTTCTGGATGGGCCCAGCAGCCTTTCTCTCTGTGAACATAGACAATCTTTATCGCCACAAAGGTATAACTGTTTCTTTTGATATGTAGTGTTCCACACAACAGTTTTCTGCATCTGCCTGCCCTACTATCGCCCCTCCCCACACATCTTTTTTCATAGAGCCATGTGCAGTAAGACCACCTTTTCAAGACCACTTTACATGCCTTAATGACAGTGCAAATTCATGCTTCTGCGATTGGAGGTTTGGGAGCTTGGGGGAACTGTGGAACACTGCGCTGATCTGTTCTTATCTCCCTTGATCTGATTGATTTCCTGCAGCCATTAGATGGGGTTCCAGTGGGACGATGCTCCTGACGTCCCAAGGATTTAGTAGTTGGTAGTTTGGGTTATGGCACCCCGGCTACCCTGGCGCTGGATACAGTGGTTGCCAGAAGGTATGCTAATACCATAGATATGGTGTCTAATAATTCAGGCCACAGTTAATAGGCTTGAGCTTGGTCGATTTAAGGGTTTGTTGGTTTGAAATGCCATGGACTGGCAGATAGAGTTGTTCACATTTGGGTATACACGTTATGCTGTTTGCATGTCTAGAGTGCTAACACGTGTTTCGACCTTGGGTCTTTCTCAAGGCGTGAATCAGCGGCCTGTAGGGTCCTGGGTTTGAAGGGCTGGTTAGCCTGGTGCAGCAGGCCCTTGGTGGGTCCCAATCGTAGATGGCTGGGTAGCCTCGTGAAGCTGGGGCACGGTAGGTCCTGGGTGTAGGAGGCTAGTTGACCTTTAGGATCCCGGCTGGGCTGTGTGGCTCACAGCGATCGTCTGAATAGCGAATTTCATGCTTCTGCCTCAGATTTGCATTTGGGTGTATTTCCTCTTAATTCAAATGTACTGTGATGTAGTATTTATCAATAGCTGGTCCTGTTAATAATCACTGCCAAAATTAGCACCTTATACATTGTTTATCATAATCTATCTATAATCTTGCACCAATGGATATTGCTAAATTGTTGAACTTCAACCCCTCAGTGAATTAGTTTCTCTTGTGCACCAGCTGAGAGCTCAAATCTATACTAAAGCCCTCAGCTTCAACAAGTATGTTTCTACACCCAGAGCTTGATCTACTCCTCCTTTTAGATGTACCTACCCCACCAAGGCATGCATGGTCTTTTTGATACATTGCCTGTTCTTTCAAAGGCAATGGGCCTCATTACAAGCTTGGCAGTCCGGAAACAACATAACGGTAATATCGATTACCAGCACGGTTTGCGGACCTTCCAACTACGAGACATGATGCCGGCAACAACGTTGTCTGCAACATCGCACACTGTGCGACCGTTGCTGACAGCACCAGCAACGGAAACTGCGCGAACCCAGATGAGCCGTGCCGGAAACTCCGGCATCACAGTACTAGGTCTGCATTACAACTGCTGTCTTCATGGAAACGCCAGCACCAAAATGCCAGTGACAATGTGAAAACCATGCCGGAAACACTAGCTGCGCTGAGCAGGCGGTAAGCAGGCCCAGGTGTGGAGAAACAACCTACAGGTGCACCCAATTAACCCAGCTGCACACCATGAGCACTGTGACTACTGAAAAGGAGCACACCCCTTCCAACACAAGCATGCTGCCACTCGTAGCAGCAGTCATGGGCCTTCAGGCCCTACATGCAGAAGTGCAGCTTCTTGAGCAGGAGGTGCAACAGTGGCAACAGGCCGACAGGCAGAGGAGGAGAAGGAGGAGGATAATGATGATGCAGAGGAACAATGGGCAGCAGTAGACAAGCGCCCATACCCCGTACAAGAGCTACACCCTGGTCCCTGACTAACAGGCAGATACACACACACTGTATCGCCTGAACAGGGAGACCATCCTCGCTATAGGCGACCTCATCCACGATGACATCTGGAGCGTAATTGGCATCCGGACTGCCATACCCCCCTTGCTGAAGTTGGTGTCTGTGCTGCATTTCCTCGCCAACAGCACTTACCAGCACAACGTTGGGGAGCTGCATGGAATCTCCCAGCCCGGATTTTCAAAGATGCTTGTTCAGGTCCTGGATGCCCTCCTGTGTCATGTGTCCTAGCACATGGCCCTTCCCACGACACAGGCCCAGGTCAATGCCCCCAAGGTCCGTTTTCATGCCCTTACTGGCATGCCCAATGTACTTGGAGCAGTCGACTGCACACACATCGAGTAGTGGCCGGCCACGCCATTTAGGAGGTATATCGTAACAAAGCTCTACCACTCAATGCATTTACAGTTTGTCTATGATGCGGACCTGACCATCACACACTGCTGTGCACGTTTCCTGGACCTACACATGACTCCATGGTCCTGCGCAACAGCACGCTGCCTGGAGCGAACCTGGCTGTTGGGTGAGTCAAAGGACCTACACACGCACACCATATTGCATGTGTACTGGGGAATGGGGGGGGTATTCACTGTCACCAGCTCATGGGCTGCAGGCGACATGGCAATATATACACACAAACTGCATGCAAAAGCGGGTGCCCATGGCTGGCGTGGACCATATGAGTAAATGGAAGGACACACCAGCACAATGTGATCACAGATGGACAGGCACATGACATGCACCACAGGTACCAGAATGCATCACACCCATGTCACCTAGTACCACATATCCTCACTGTGCCCATCCACCACCAGCACCGACACATCCATGTTAGTCCAATCACACTCATGTCCCGACCAACTGTCAGAGGGTGCAGCAAGGTGATTGTTGGGCCACAGGCGCACATACCCATATGCATGTGTCACTGACACACATCCAGGCAAGCGGACATTGCCCAGTCACCTCAATGACATTGCCCTCCTTGTTTCCGTCCCATGCAGATGAATCCGGCTACCGCTTGCTACCCTGGCTGATGACCCTGGTCAGGCATCCACAGACCCACCAGGAGAATGCATACAACCGTGCACACATCAGGACAAGGTCCACCATTGAGCAGACCTTTGGAATTCTGAAGTCCCAGTATCGCTGCTTAAGCCACTCTGGGGTGGGGGGGGGGGGTCACTGATGTACAGGCCTGTGAAAGTGGGCAAGATAGTCCATGCCTGTGCCATGTTGCACAAAATATGCATCAGGCGTAACATTCCCCTGCCCCAGAGATGGACATGCCTCCAGCGGACGAAGATGATGGCAGTGAATCAGATGCTGATGCCGACCTACAAATGCACCATCGCAGGGATGACGGGGACAGGCATGCAGTCCGCCATGAACTAATACACAATTATTTTTGAGCACACAGCACCAGCACACGCCCATGCCACACACTACATGTGAAACTGCAAGAATTTTAAATCGCACTACCACAAAAAATAAATGTCTGTATGTAAATTCAAATGCTAAACCATGTGTATTGTAATATGTACAGAGAACAAGGAACTTGTGGCCCACCATCCCCTCCCCTCCACCCCACCAACCTCTGCCCAAATATCCCTCCCCACCCCCCCTCCCACCACCTCCTCCCCAACACGCAAACCCCTTAACTCCCCCTAATGCGCTATAGTGTCACTGCACGTGTGTCCCTGGTTCATTTGCGTGGCCTTTTGCCACCTGGGGCCGCCCTTCCGTGGCGAGGCTGACCTGTGAAGGGACTGGTGCCTGAGGCTGCTCTGCTCAGAGCCAGCAGGTGTGGTGCTTGTAGAAGGTGGGTCCGAACCGGCCAACTGCCTGTGCTCCAGTGCTGCCCGCAGGGGTAAGGGCGTGG
Source organism: Ambystoma mexicanum (assembly GCF_040938575.1). Lineage (NCBI taxonomy): Eukaryota > Metazoa > Chordata > Amphibia > Caudata > Ambystomatidae > Ambystoma > Ambystoma mexicanum. The sequence continues at coordinate 1,338,924,467 of NC_090921.1, read as the reverse complement.
CTCTCGGCCATTGCTGACATGGCCTCATATCCCTCCCGGACTCTCTGTGCCAGGGGGACCGATGCTGTGGTAGAGCGGCCCAGGGCACGGGCACATCGCCGGCCAGTAGCCTGAATACTTTTGCAGATCAAGCCTGCCTCCTCCTGCATCAGATGTGCCTCCTCAAAGTGCTGGTGCACGAGTCCCGCCATCTGCTCATTTCTCTCCCCCATGCATCGTAGCCGTGCATCCATGTCCCTGATGCTGGGGATGGGGGTGGTGGTGGGCTGTTATGCTGCGGGGGCTGAACTTGGGACGTAATAGGGGGTGTGCGCTGAGGTGCCGTTGGTGGTTTAGCCGACATCCTGTATACGCCATCCTCATCTGTGGATGCAGCCATGTACACAGGTGTCTGGTGGGGAGCTGTGAATTGACTTCCTGTTGGTGCTGCTGCGGCTGCTGCTGGAGTGGTGACAGCTGCTTTTTGTGGTGCTGCTTCTGCCGAGTGGTGGCAGCTGCTGTTTGGCAGCTGCTGTTTGTGGTGCTGCTGCACTAGTGTGGCATCTCGCTCCTCCTCAATGGGGCTAACCTGGATGTGCCTGTGGGGGAGAGATGTACATGCGGTCAGTGGAGTCTGTGACTTCCTATGGCCTTGCTGTTCAGTCGGCGTCAATGCCTGGGCATGCGGAATACAGTTCATGCATTCAGAAGTGGCATGGTGCATATACACACGTGTCGCTTGGCACCACCAGTGGGCTGGTGCTGTGCATGGGCGGAGTAGTTACCTGATGCAGCCATACTGGGCCTTGTCATGGTCATCAAGTTCAGGGCACACTGTTGTGCTCGGGACCGCGGCTTTAGGTACCAATATGGTAGGGGGCATAGCACAGGGGCTGGTGGACATATGGTCTAATCACATTTTGATGGCAGCAACAGGTGCAATGGGGTTAAGGGGGAATACAGTGCGAGGAGTGGGGTGGGCCAGTTCCTGGCTACTATAGGGAAGGGTGTCCATGGCCAAGTGCCTGTGAGGGGTGCTGGTGGTGACTGGCGGTGGATGTCCTCATCCCAGTGTGACTCATGGGGGACCAGGCCTCAGACATCCTGGTGTGTGGGGCCAGGGATTGCTGTATTGGTCAGTGACATCACAGGGAGCCAGTGTAGGGATTTCAGTCCTGGAGGGGGAGCGGTCTGGTGCTTGAGAGCGGGGTTGATTCACAGAAGACCATTCAGGGTGTGTCTGAGGCAAAGGGAGCTGAGAGGTACAATGAGGGAGGGCTGTTGCTGTAGTCAGGCCAAATGGGAAGCAGTGCTCCAGAGACAATTGGCTTATGGTGGTTGGTGGGTTGGGGGTGGCTACCTCTGGGGTGGTGACGTGGTGCGTTGGGCCTCCTGCCATGGACTGTGAAGTGCGGGTGAGGGATGGGTCAGGTCTGACAACAGCATCTGTGGGCTCTCAGGGGTGTGTGGGGAGGAGGCACATGGAGGTTGGCCAGGAATTTGGTGGGTGGCAGGACACTGCCGTCATGATGAAGGCCTTCTCTGTCTTGCATGGATCAAGGCAGGGAGCCTCCGCAGTGGGTGTTGCCTGATATGCAGTCAGGCACTAATGTTTTGAAGGGATGGGGTGGCAGTACAGGATGGGGTGCATGCATTCTAGCTTTGGGAGGGGGTGCCTCGTGCATGTGTATGTGTTGGACCTCATATCATGTTTGTCTGCACATGATCAGTAGTCATGTGGCCAGTTGTGTGTTTCTGTGCTTGGGAGGGACAATGTGTGTGCACACTTTGACAACTATGGTTGTTGTTCCACTGTATGGGTTGGCTGTGGTCGGTTGTGCAGTTGGACATGTCTGTGTGGTGTGCACTCTGTTATTTTCCTGGTATTGCACGTTGTACTCACCGCCCTATGCAAGTGCTCTTGCCACCCCTACTCCCTGAATGCCTTCCAGATGCAACACAGTGCTGCATCTCTCCTCCAAGGGCATCAACATTATAGGGGAGGCTGTCCGCGCGCTGAGAGGAGGTTGCAGACTCTCAGGCGGAGGTTGCAGACTCTCAGGCGGGGGTCGTCCCACCGCTTGTGGCAATCTCGTGCAGTGCGGCGGATGGGGTCCACAGCCGACACATTCTGTTCCACCTCCTCCCTTATGGAAGACTTTATTTGGTTGGTGCGCCTGCAGTCAAATGTAAACCGCTCCCCAGCATTGTCCACAATGGTGTCTGTGAGCATGCTTAATTCTGGCTCCGTAAACCGTGGTTTACGCATGCAGGCTTGGGATACCTGGGATTTAGCAGCTCCTGACATGATGCTGGTGTTGCGGGTCCGGATGGCTCCAGGAAGTGGGGGATTTTATGTGGATGGAGTTTTTCAAAATGGCTGCTGGTGAACTTACAGTTCCGGCAATGACGTTTCTGGTTTCAGTGTTACCATCACTGGTGTTTCCGTTGTAGACCTGCCGGAAACGGTGCCACCGCATTTTTGTTGACAGACGCAGTGTGAACAGTGACTTTTGACAGTGTTTGCAGGATGCCGGTGGCACCGTTACCGGCGTGCTGGAAGACGCATGCTCGCGTACTTGTGATATATACGAGTGATTTCGGTTGCCGGAAACGGTGCCACCGGGATCATGGAATCCCCAGTGAATTACCGGGAAACTTGTAATGAGGCTCAAAGTCTTACTGGGTACCTTTTTCAAAGCTGAATTTAACATCACCAGTGCTTTGGCAGGCATTTGTTGCATTAACTGCTCTCTCCAACTACTTCTTATTGGTTGGTCACTGCTGACTGCTGGCCCACTGCATCAACACTAGTCTTCTACTACTACATTACTGTTCAACTAATCCCCATACCGCCCCAATCTCAACCATTGCCCCCTGCCATTCAACAGCATAAAGCAACCATGTGTCTCCATCTACGTCTCTTTCGTAAAGATCGCTCCCCAACTCTTGATTCTGTTCTCTTCCTCAATATGGCTCTCAACCCTGCCAAATGCTCTTGCTAACCCCTCCTCCTCTTTGTCCACACCTTCACGACCCTTAAATTTATCCTCTTCCCCCACAAAATGCATGTATTACTCTGCTCATGAATTTGCCTGCTATTTCTCCTCAAGAATATCGAAAATAAGTGACTTTGTTTGCACTCCTATATCTCTCCCACCTCATCCACCCTTTAGTCAACATCCTATTCTCCCACCGCAGGGGTCTGTAACATTTGGCTCACCAGATATTTCGGACTACTACTACTCTCATGAACTCTCGCCATCGACTATGCTGATTGGGGCTGATGGGAGAGGTAGTCCAAAACACTTGGAGAGCCAAAGGTTACAGACTTCTGCCCTGCCCCACTATCCCACATCCTCCACTGAACTCTTACCAATCCTGCACTTTGCCAGTCCAACCTGTGCTCCCAGTAATCCCTTCATACCACAACTAATTAAAAAAAAGTCCCCTCTCACCTCCCACTGCCTTCCCTCTCTCCTCCTTCTTTGATCTATCCCCTTGCACTGCAATCTCCATTCCATTCTGGCTATACAAGTAGATACTACACTGAAACTGCTCTTACTACACTGACACTGCTGTCAATCATGTCTCCAACTTTCTCACCGCTGCCCACCAGTATCCCTCGATCTTGTCACTGCAGGGGTTTCACTGGATTTGGCCAGATTCACCTCTCCTCCATCCCCCTATTTCAGAACCTCTTCACGGCGTTTGACACTGTCCGCCAACCCTCCCTCATTCCAAACCTCTCATCGCTCAAATGTCGGGGTACTGCACTCAACTGGGTGACTTTCTTTCTTACAGACACATCTCCTCTGTCTAGTGGAACTCCAACACCTCCTCCCAGACACCAATTTGTTGTGGGAGTCCCTCCGGGATTGGTCATTGACCCTCTTCTCTTCACTCTCTACACTTCCTTTCTAGGCAAACTCATTTACAATTACAGCTTTCACAATCACCTTTTTGCCAACAGTGCCCAAATCCTTTCTCCTTTCCACTCCCTATCCCTGCTATATCTGAACCGTAATACATGTTTAAAAAATTGGCTTTTTGTTGGTAAACTTTTGGTCGAAATCGACCAATTATATACATATATAAAGTTATCTGTACAGGCCTGGAAAATGTCCACTCGCAAATGGCGAGGGAAAATTGGACTGGGGCGACCTCCTGCTTTGCATGACACTTCTTCTGCAATTTTCTATTCGCTCCACCAGGTGGCAGTGGAGTGACAGGGAACGTAAACTGATTCGCCAACATTTCGGTGCCTTTTTTCGAAGGTCCAACTGTATCTCTCTCTCTCAAATTCCGATCTCCTGTCAGTACATGCCAGAATGCATCACACGCATGCACATGGTATTGCAGCAGCTACCTCTCCCGACCTGCATCCATTTTGAGTGTGTGTGCATGACTTGTTATCGATGTGTTTCTCTCTGCCTACCCGTCTTTCTTTCTTGCTGCATTTTTCTCTGCCTGTCTTTTTTTCTTTATTGCTCTGTTTCTATCTGCCTGTCTTTCTTTATTGCTGTTTCTCCCTGCCGGTCTTTCTTTCTTGCTGCATTTGTCTCTGCCTGTCTCTTTCCCGTTCTGTCGCTCTCCAGCCAGGGTCGGACTGGGGCATACAATTGTCTCGGGCACCAATGGAAAAAGTGGCCCACAGTTGCAAATGGCAATTAATTCCTTTTGTGACGAACAATTTGAGTAGGACCGAAGTGGAAGGTGTTTGATAAAATGTGATGCAAACTGTGCATTTTAAAGAATATGTATTAAGGAACACTGGTCGAAACTAGCCGCATGGTGCAGTAACTTATCAAACTGGCCAACTTGGGCCAGAAAAGTGGCCCACTTTGAACAAAAAAAGTGGTTTATACAAAAATGTAGCTTTTTGGGTTTGGAAATTTCCCTATCGCCCTGTAAGGCCAGTCCGAGCCTGTCTCCCCCGCATCTCTTTTGCTCTCTTTCTGCCGATCTTTCTCTGACTTTCCTCTCTTCCTGTGCTGATCTTTCTCCTCTAAGTGTGTGTGTGTCTTGTGTCCCGCAATCTCTGCACTCTTATCTTCATCCCTCCACTCCCGTTGCTCGGCAGAGCAGAAGGTAACTCTGTGGCCGGGGTGAAGTGTAAAGATGGAGGTAGTGAACGGGGATGGGTGAGTTTGGGGGATTTCCCCATATTTCACTCTGTCGTGTCATGAGGCTGCCTGCGCGGGTGGCACTCTTTCTGAATGGAAGGAGTGTCTTTCACTGTTCCACCTCTGCCCTTCTCCAGTTCTCGGTCTCTCGCTGCTGCCCTCTTTTCTCTCTCCTCTCCCCGTTTTTACTTTTCCCCTCTCTGCATCTCATCACGTCCATGCTACTTTCTCCCTCTTCTTGTCAGTCTCTTTCCCTCCTCTGCATCCCTCTTTCACTCAGTCCTTTTCTCCGTGTTTCTGTCTCTGCATCTTTAATACCCCTCACTTGTTCTCTCCTCGTGATTGCTCTCTACTTTCTTTCTCTAATCTGTGCATTATTTCCTTATTTTTATCCAACCTTCAGTCAGTCTCTTCTTTCTGCATGTCTTCAATTATAGTTTTCTGAGTCTCTCTACTTTGCCTCCCCCTCTCCTCCTCCCTCACTCTTCTCTGCTGTCTCTCTATTTTCTCTGCAGATCCATTGTACCCACCACACTGTTTCCTCTCTGCCTGTCTCGCTTCTGTTTTCCTTTGTCGTTGTGTCTCTCCCTCTTTAATGGTCTTTACTTTTTCGCTCTCTCCTGTCTTTCCTACCTTGCTGCCGTCTTCTCTCTCTCGTTCTCTCCTCACTCCCTCTTTCCTGCCTTCCTGGCTTTGTTCCATCTTGTACTCTCCTCTGCCTCCCTCTTTCCCCACTCCCTGCTCTCTTTGTCTGTTTCTTCTTCCCTACTGCTCCGAATCCCCAGTCTCTGGCACCTGAAGACCCCCGCTCATGAGATGCAGTTCACTAATGGAGATGTACAATGAGGAAGTGAAGAGAATTGCGGGGGCGTGAGGGTGGAGCGTTGGAGAGTTTCCCCCAATGTTGGCTCTTGAATTTCGGGGTCAATTCGGGTTTCATTTAATAATCGAGGAACAGTGTCAGTGAGAGGACAAGTAGCCACTGGACTGACTTACTGCAAGTTCTTTTCATTACTCATCCTACAATCCGCCAGTGGCTACTTCTCGTCTCCCTCTCTTGTTTTAAAATACTCCTTGTACTGGTACTTACTGCAAATATGTAAGCCAATGAACTGTGGGGTGACGAGGACAGTCCAGGGAGGAGGGTTCAGACGTAATGAAGGAGGTGAGAAATGAAGATCCCAGAACTGTATTTAATTTGGGCATAGGATACATTACTGCCCTTCACAATTCTAGTGCTCGCTTTTTGCATTCACCTACAATGTACATGTTAAGAACTATATAGATCGTTATGCTTCACTTTTAGGGTCAATGATCTCCGATCACTTTTAGTGTGTATCCTATTGCTGACGTTTTGGCGCACATGGAATTGCGATGTGTCATCCACCACACTTCTTTCACAAATGGGTGCGAGTGACTTTTGCGTGTGGCTAGTGGCCTACAACTTGAAATGATCACCCTGATATATATATTATATGTGTGTGTGGGGGTATGGTGGTAGTGGCTGCAGGGGTAAATGTGTGGGCTGGGGTGGGATAGCTGGAATCCCCAGATTAAAGAAAACCGGTCGAATTCATGTAGACCAAAAGTGCTTAGACAAAATGCTGACTATTAAATAGCGGCCTGTGAAAACGCGCAGAACCCTGTGAACTTATCACCAGCTGCCTGCCTGCCATCTGTAACTGGAAGGCTGTGCACTGCCTGATGCGCAACTCCTCTAAGGCAGAAGACCTCTCTCTGCGCACCTCCAATGCCAACCCCATTTTCCCATCGCCTTACTCCTTCCTCCTCTTGGCGATCATACAGCCTATGTTCACAAATGCAAGCATGTTTTTGTTAGGGATATCGTCCCACACACCAAACAGGGCACCCAGTGGGGACCATTTGAGGGTAGCCCCCGCTATGTCAGAGAGAGTTTGTAAAACTGTATCCCAAAGGTTTTGCAGTTGGGCAGATGACCAGAACATGTGTATGTGGTCAGCTGAGCCTGATTGACATCTGGGACACGTTGTGTGTTTTACGGGAGAATCAATGGAGTTTTTGTGGAGTGTAATACAGTCTATTCAGTAGTTTGTACTGCATAGACCGGAACCTGAAGTCAAGGGAGACACGTCGCGTGTGTGAGCACATGCGTTTCCATTGAATGTCAGTCAAAGCTATACCCAAATTGTCCGACCATCTAGCACGCGCTTCAGCAACTGGTTCAGGTTGCCTATTCAATAACATTTTGTATAGTGTCGACACTATCCTACAGGCCCCATATGCATTGGCTATGTACTGTACTTCTTGGGTTTCAGGGAGTTCTGCTGGAAGGGATAGCTACATTGAGTGTACTGCTGCACGCAGTCTGTAATACTGCAGTTTTTCTAGTCCCGAACCAGTATGCTCTCTCAGCCAGGTTTGGGGCATAATGGACTTCCCAATTCGGGAAGAAGTCTGCAAGTGTTTTGTATCCCAACTCCCGCCCAATGGGCTATTAGTGCAGAGTCCTATGTGGGTTCCAGTCCTGGGAACGTCCAGAGGGAGAGCCATTTATAATATGGGCGTATTTCGGTGTTTGGCAATAATGTGTGGCGCCAGGCTAGTAGTGTGGCAGTAATTGGATCAAATCGGCAGTCATCTTTGTATGTGCGGTTCACAATAAGTGTTTTAAGGTCGGTTCCACCGGCTGCCAGATGTTATAGCTTGACCAGAGGTGGTTGCCGAGCCTCCCCATACCAGAATGACGCATATTGGGCTTGCGCTGCTACCCAGTACAGCTCAAGATCAGGGGTTACAAAGCCCCCCGGCCCCCGTCATAGGGTAAAGTCGTGTCCGACCATTTTCTCCACACAGCTCCAGCATGCCACAGGAACTGCGCACATAGCTCATGTATTTTGGAAAAGTAGAGCTTTCCCGGCCAGATGGGGACATAATAATTTTGGAACTATAACCATCTTCACCTGGGATAGCCAACCAGCCATAGTGATCGGGAGTGCCTGCCATCTGGTCAGCTTATTCTCAACATAGGTCAACAAAGCTGCATAATTGTCCGATAGTAGGGACAGCCTCGACCTGTACAACCTCACCCCTATATAATTGATTCAGTTGGGGGACCAAAGGAGAGGGATCCCTCCGTTTGGTCGTCTGGTATTACTCGTGAGTGGGAATATTTCTGATTTGTTGTAGTTGATTGTGAACCCAGAAAAGCCACCTATGTGAGTCATGTCAAGGAAATTAGGGTTGAGGTTTACTTGGTGGTCCGAACGTATAGCAGAACATCTGCGTATAGTGGTATTATCTCCGGTCGACCCTTGAGGCAGAGACCCCCGGTGGGCATGATGAGACCGAATTATGTCAGCCATGGGCTCAATGGCCAGAGCAAAAAGGATCGGGTACAGGGGGCATCGGTTGAGGGGTGGCGATCTGCGAGAGTTGACTAAGACACTAGCTTTAGGGCATGTATAGAGGAGTTTAATATATCTGATCATTTCAGGACCAATTCATATTTTCCCTATGACCACCAACACAGGTATTGCCAGGAAACCATGTCGAAGGCTTTCTGAGCATCAAGTGCCACTGCCACCGGGTCAATTATTGCCATGACATTGAATAGCCTCCCGATGTTCAAGGATGTCGATCTACCCAGGACAAAGCCCCCTTGATTGTTGTGTATAATGTAGGGCATGAGCGGGAGGAGTCTGTTCGCTAGTACCTTAGCAAAGATCCACATTCATGAGGGATAGGGGCCTGTAAAACGGGCAAACATAACTCTGTTTACCCGGTTTAGGGAGAAAAGTTCTAGTGGCATCACGCAGGGTGGTAGGGAGGATAGTCACAGAGTGAGTCATTCCATACCTCAAGGAGGCGCGGGAGAATAGAGCTGCATGCTCTTGATAAAACTCGGGGGCGAGACCATCCGTGCCCGGGCTTTACCCTTTGGGAGTTCTGTTATCACCATCAGAATCTCCTCCAGTGACGCAGGGTTTTCAAGGTCCTCCATGGCCTGAGGACTCCAGCATGGCAGGGGGGATCCCCTCGAGTAGGGATTGTACGGCATGTATATCCTGTTGATGCTCGGTGGCGTACAAGGAGCCATAAAAGCCTGAGAATGTATTTAGGATCTCTTGATCTGACCATTGGGGGTTTCCCAACTCCTCAATTATGCAGTCCACTTGGGTGCATCTGCCCTCCAATTTGATTGATTTGGTTAGGGTTCTACCAGGTCCTTCCCCTTGCCCATATCTCATGGCTACCGGCGGGTGTGTGAAGTTACTGATTTCCCTGAGAGCATGCGCCTCGAAGAGTTCCAGTTGAGTGCATATCTGCGCTAGGATTTGTGGAATCGGTCGACTGGAGTATTCTTGTTCTAGAGATTTAAGTTTGGTTTTGGAGTTCTGGAGATCCCTTCTTATTGTTTTTAATACTCCTGCTTCCCTAGATATGGACATACCACGGATGTAGACCTTGAAAGCCTCCCATCTAACCCCTGCAGAGGTAGCATTTGGTTCATTACAGGTGAAGTACGTTTCTATATCTGAACGAATCTCTGCTTTGAACACTGTCAGAGTGTTTCTGACTTAAATCGCCAGGAGCTTCGGTGTCCGGGAGTCTTCCCATAGATAAGGACAGTGTCACTGGGGAGTGGCCAGATAGGGCACGGGGCAGAATCACAGCAGTCTTCACTCTGCTAATTTTACGAGCTCGAGGTTAGGAACATATCTATCCGTGATGCACTATCATGGACTGAAGAATAGTATGTATATCGTCTCTCTTGTGGGTATATTGTCCGCCATGTATCCCGCAGTTCTAGTGATTTGATGTGTGTTAAGTCTGCGAGCTGCACGAGATAGGGATCTAGGGGCTGTCCCGGTTCTATCCAAATTATTGTCCAGAATTAAATTCATACCACCTTCCCATAAGATTGGAATTCCATCAAACCCCATCCAAATGGACACCACTTTATCGAAGAATTTGGGAGTGTCAATATTGGGGGAAATTGGTATTAAGCAACCGTGAGCTAATCACTTGTGCAGGGTTAATATTCAAAGAGACTCTTTCACAGTGCATGGAGCGTTCATGCCAGTGTGACACTTTTGTACACAGGGATGCACACAGCAGGCTTTGCTTGAATTGTTGACTGATGCTGGCTGATAAAGTGAAGTGTAAACAGTCTGGCTTCTTTTGTTTTGCTATCACTCAATTTACCCTCCACACTGAATCTGTTAGTTGTCTCTGTGACCATTAGTCTGGCTTTAGAGCACCCAGAGGCACGGAAATTGCTCTTATGAACACCCGTAAAGACCTGTTCTCAAATCGTGACTGTAACTCTCCCTCTGTACTCATTCTTCTCGACCTCTCTTCTGCTTTCGATATGTTAAACCACAACATTCTGATCAGCCGTCTCCGTGATACCCTGGGCATCACAGATCAGGCCCTGGCGTGGGCTCACCTCCTTTCTCTCTGACCGGCCCTGCCAAGTGGAGCTTGGGTCCTTTCTCACCTCTATTACTTTATCTACTTGTGGTGTCCCCCAGGGATCTAACCTCTCCCTCTGTTTTTCAATAGCTACATGGCCCCCTTGGCCCACATGATCTCTATCTTTACCTCTAACTTTCAGGGTTATGCGGATGACACACCGCTCTCTTTCAGGCTACCCTCTGCCTCTTCCTCCTCCTTGCTCATTCCTGACTGTCTATCTGCAGGTCAGCCTTGGTTTGCTGCTAACGATCTTTGCCTGAATGCCAGTAAGAGGGAGATCGTACCCATTGGGACCCCTGCTCCTGCTTTCCCACTCTCACACTGGCCGACCTCCCTAGGCCCTGCGTCCTCACCTACCAATGAGGCAAACACGCTAGGGGTCATCTCTCCTTCTCCTCTCACATCTTAGACATCTCCAAAAAGTCCCACTACCAACTGCACCTCCTGAGAGGTATTCTGCCTTTTCTCACTTACCCCCAGGGACTCGCCACCTCGCAAACCCTGGTTTTCTCTAGGCTGGACTATTGCAACAGTCTCATTCTCAATCTTCGTACCTCTACTCTCTGTCCTCTATAACTCATCCAGAGCAGAACCGCAAGACTTCTCCTTGGCCTCAAGCCCAGGGACTGCATCTCTCAGGCACTGAAATCCCTCCACTGGCTCCCCATGGCTGCAAGGATTAAGTTCAAAATCCTCTACATAATCCACAAGTCTTTCTGGTGCCGGGGCCTGCACCATCTACAACGCTCTCTTCCTAAATACTCTCCCTCTAGAGTCCTCCACTTTTCCTCCTCGAACTCTCTGCGGGTGAGCCACTTTCACAAACAGGGATTTGGGGCTATATCTCTATCTTCTGCAGGTGCCTCCCTCTGGAACAGCCTCCCTGCCTCTCTCCGTCTTGAGCCAGAGCACCTTAAGTTCCGTGACCATCCTCTTCTCTTCCTCCTTCTCGCTCCCGCTCTCCTGCTAACCTTAGTTCTTTTTCTCTCCACCCTCCTTCTCCTCCCTCACTCTGTTCAGTTTTGCTGACTGGTTGCCTGGTTCACCTCCAGAGCCTTACAGGTTCCAGACACCCCCGCCAGTCTTTTGCACTTGCCTCCGTGCCACTGCACTATGTTCAGCATTACTGCACTTTCAGATCATGCTCTGTGAGCGGAGCAACCTCTCTGCACTTAACCTAGGGCCCTGCTGGACTGGACTCATTTGTTCACCCCCAGATCCCACTTCCTCGCACCTCCGTCTGTACGCATGCATGACCTAAATGTACCAGGACTAGTTAGTGTGTCTGTCCTGTTGGTTACATGTAATTATAACAAATCCAAAATAACTAATACCATAATAACAAATATCATAATACCGAATTCCCAAATAACAAATTCCTTTATCGTTGTTTTTGGGGTGTTCTGCTCCAAAAAAACCCATTTTTTTGTTCTTAATACTTTCCCCCCACCCCCAAAACCACCCAACCCCTTTTTTAGTTTTTTTCCAAATACAATATTTTGGAATTCGTTATTTTCGGTTTGTTATAATGGTATTAGTTATTTTGGTATTCATGATAATCACTGCATACCGTGCTGCCCCCCCATGCTCCCCTTTTGTGTCCCTTCTCCCTAGCTTGGTCGCTACTGTAACACTTCATGCACTTGCACTAGGTCGAGTATGCTAGTTTTTCTGTCAATCACTCTGAAACTTCAAGGCCTAAGAGTGATTACTGTATTTCCTTGTTTCCTTCCTGCCTTGAAGTGCTTTGAAGCACTCCACCTGTGTATAAGCGCTGTATAAATGAACAATAAAATAAGTAAAAATAAATAAATTAGTGTAATGATATTCCCTAAAATAGGTTACCTTGCACTCCAGTACTAGAGGAAGTGTGATGAGCCGGCCCTCCTCACAACCCTAACACCCCTTTTTCTTTTTTAAGCCACAACTGTATTTCAAAGTGACCTACTTGAGCAGAGCTGTAACTGAGCAGTAGTGAACTGCACTTACTCAAAATATCTTTTGCTGTTGGTGCAGCCTGACTGATGGGGTCGAGGGCTGACTCTGAGATGACCTTAGAGTGAAATGGGGCTATTGGCTTGAGTAAAGCGAGCTCAATGACATCCCAGGAGTGGATGCGTTTTGGGCAGGAAGTGGGTCGGAATGGCTGGCCATAGGGATTCGCATGGCCGCAGGTAGTCAATGGACTGCAAGCTCAAATGGGTATAAGTGTGCCACAAAGGCAGATTGGGCAACTTGGCCCGCCCATGTTCCTCACATTTGATGTAATCACTAAAACAATGTCTGAGAATCTGTAAGACTCTGACCTGCAGGGACACTGGGATTGCCTGCATTCCAGGGTCTCAGTAAACATCCCATATTTATTTCCACGTGGGGCCTTCCATGAATTTTTTGCCTCCAGCTCCCCTGGATGAGTTGAAAAGCTAAATTCCGAATCCACAAATGGGTAGCGTGGGGGACTGGCTACATTATTCGAGGTCCTGGCTCTGTCAAGAACAAGTGTTGCCTCAAGGAAGGAAATGGCAGCCATGTTATTGATTGACCTTGGAAAGGTTGAAAGGTGGAGTCTGTCCTGCTTGCATTAGTGCCATTGACCGGAAGGGTTTGCACTGCACACAGGCGGGGCATCTACAGCAGGCCTGTTAACAAAGTGAGCTAAGTTAATGCATAATATATTGCATGCACGCACCTCTGCCTACACTCTGTGCTATTTTCCACTGTTATAGTCAGTGCATTAAGATTAAGGGTGCAAATGGGCGTGCAACCCAAACTATGTTTTAAAGGTGTTTGCAGGGGACGCATTGACTTTTGTGTAGTGGAGTGTGAAGGAGACACAGGGCACATACGAGCATGCAATCTGCACAGTGTCAGTCTCCTAGTGTTACACGCGCAGTACAGCAGAGCACACATGTTAACGCCGGAACGAGTTCCTGCTAGGGGGATTTGAAAAGGAGGAGGGAGTGTGCAAAGGAAGCAGGGTCGATCCTATCTATCAAGGCAAGGTAGTATACAAATAGTGTGGAGTCCTCACCTGCGTGACGTCGGACAGACTGTTCTCAGCACAGAATCCAGTACAGGCAGGGCCCAACCCCAGGGCCGCTCTCACAGCACAGCAGGGGCTGCCGCGTCCAGAATGGGTGGCTTACGTGACGGGTACTCACTGTCTTGGCGCACCGCACAGCAAAAGGCTGCTGCTGTTCTCCAGCCAGGGTGCGCAAGCCAGCACGTCTGATGGACGGTGGACCAATAAGCTAACAGGCTCAGGGCAGGGGGGCTCAGCCAGGCTACCCAGTGCACTGCAGCATTCCCTGATAGACTCGCACCATGATGATAGGTCATTTATACCTCGCTTAATACCCAGAGATTTCTAAGCGCGGACCCGGGAATCGAACCTGTGTTGCTCTGCCTCGTCTTGCTTCCAAGGCGAGAACGTTGTCGCTGAGGTATCCTCCCATCACGACGATCGGTCGAGACTCGTGGGGGCATGTATTGTATGTTGCTTCGTTCATGGTCTGCCATGTGGAGTGCAAAGGCGCAGGTGCCGGACTGTGCCAGCGCTGCCATGCCCATGCCACTCGTGACCCTAACCCGACCTCAACCGTCGCAGCCTGGCAGCGCCGCCTGGTCTGCTGCTGCTGCAGCCAGCCTCAGCCTGCAGACATTCAGGGCCGGTGCTATCACAGGCAAGGTAGTTAGTATACAATTAGGGTGGAGGTGTTCAAGCAGCATTTTGCCACTCTAACATTTCCACATATAGGCAAACACCTAACCCTGCATAGTGATGGCACCGGCCCTGCATAAAAGGATCTCAGTCAATCCTGTACTCTGCTGCCAAGTAGTTTCACATTTTCTTCCAACATCTAGTTCATTAGCACAACCGGTGCTCAACCTTCAAGTTAGTGTTAACACAGACAATTTCCTCCCCTTCCTCCCACCCTCACTGCCCACCCCAACCCAGCAGTGTAGTACCCCCCTCCCAACCACCCTCGGCCTGCCCCAACATGGCCAACATCATTCGACTCGACAAACCATTAACTTTAGCAACTGCTGTAGGGTAAGCTGCTGCCGCCGTGGCCCGTTCCAAAATGTTACTGCCATACCACATGATCAAGTGTAATTATGTTGGCAGTGGGTTAGATCAAAAGTACTATGAGCTCGCCGTAAGGTAAGGATGATGAATGGTGGCGTCCTCGTCGCGATCAGGGTCATCTGGGATCGGGATCTGAACCTCTATGAATTTGACTGCTTTGTCTGGGACTGTAAAAAAGTACAATTTACCACAGAACTCAAATTTCAGTTGGCTGGGAACAGCATAGCATATTGAATGCGGGTTCGTAGTAGCTTCTGAACTCCAACAAACTGCCGTCTTTCCTGTTGTACCGGGATGGAGAAGTCTGGGAAAAGCCGAAGAGCCCTGTCGTAGCTCTTTTTTCCCTGGCGAGGCGCAGGAGGTGGTCCCTGTCACGGAAACGGAGATCTTCGATATAATGGGTCGTGGAAAGTCGCCAGGTTTGGGTTCAAGACCAAGTGCCAGATGGGCCCGCTCCACTGTTAAAAGGGGGAGAGAGCTGGCGACCCTAGGAGATCTGAGTAGATTATGAACTGCCTGTTCCATGCCCCCTGTTAGAGCATCCTCAGGGACCCCGACTATCCTGATGTTTCTCCTGGAGCAAGACTCAAGTCGTCACATTTAGATTTCACAGCTTTCAAATCTTTCACCAGGGATGTTACTGTGTAGTGGAAACCCTGCACGGTGTCCTCCGTCGCCCCGATACTAGCCTCTGCCTCTGTTATACGCCCGGCCTCCTTGGCGAGTTGCGACCTCATGGATGCTTTCATGGATGCCACGTTGGCTGTGATGTTGTCCAGTTTTTCATGGACGGCAGCAAATCCCTTGGCCATTGCCTCCATCGTATGAGTAAGATCGAGGGGGGCGGGTTTGTTGTTGGTTGCAGATGTTCCAGTTGAGAGCTAGTGGAGGGTTCTGAGCCTCCCCGTGGAGAGGCAGTCACAAACTTGTCCATGGCCCCGGACTCTTCCCTCCCCCTCCCCCTCCTCTAGTCATGGTGGTCTAGCCAGCGAGGTGGGGGCCTGGGTCGTCTGGTGGTATTCCTTGGCTGTTTATCACCCATTTGGGATTTGTATGGATATTCCTTTTCTGAAATAAAACTCCCAAACTAGAAATTCTCTTTATTGGTGGGTGGTCTGTAAATGTAATAATCCATGGCATCAAATGTTGACCTATGCCTTCCTCCGGAATTTCAGCCTTATCCACCGCAGATCGTGTAACAAAAACGATGACCTTAATTAGTTTACGGGCTCTGGTGCAATCTGGATTACCCATGTGGCCTGTACTTGCGTCTCCCACAGTGTGTACCATGTTCGCATGAAAGACATTATTTGCACACATTAGCAACAGAAAAGTGTGAAATGCAAGTCCCTACATTTGACATATCTAGCGTTCCTTCTACCTCTTTCTTTACCTCATAATGCCGAAATTCCAACATGCTATCAATCCACTATTTATATACGATGCCAAATAATTTTATTTTTGAACTTTTGTCTTTTTTGATTTGCTAGTTATGCATTGTTCCTGATCATTAATACGGTGCAATGCCTTCTAGCGGTATGCCAGCACGAACAAGATAACCGATAATTATGCGCTGGAATAAACCTACAGTATGCGTGCAGAAAAAAACAGATGCCCAGCTGTTAGTTGCAACATGTACGAGACCAAAAAGTCAGTTTTGCCACTGTAAGAACTCACTCCTGATGGGCTTTCCCATATTTTGCTAGCATTTCACATGTAAGGACACACATGGGATGGTTTTGCCCAAAAATTGATGGCATTTGCTCCTGTAATTACAAAACTGTGTTGTCGTTGCCCAAATATTGCCAGCAGTTTTCCATGTAAGGACACACCTGTGACCCAGCGTGCCAACATGTGCCCCTTTTAAGGATGCACCTTTGATTGCTTAGCCCCAAAATGGCAACATTGGACCCTGAAGTGGTTGGTTTTGTATCCCTTCAGCACATTGTAAATACTACAATTAAGCAATAAACCCAGAGCAGAGGCGGGGGTGGGGCTTATTACCGCTTCCGGTAATGCCCTGGGGCCACTAGGGCCTTAACGCAGGCCGCTGGGCATTACCTGAAGCCTTAATGCAAACCCCCACCCCCAACAGGCTTATTGCTATTAGTACCCCGGGCCGTTAGACCGGGGTAATAAAGGCATTTTTTTTCAATTGCGAGTTTCGCAAATTAAAAAAAAGAAACAAATATGTCCGCCAAAGAAGGAGAAACAAAGTCCATTTTCCCTTTTTCATGACGGTCATTGTAAAAAGTAAACAAACAAAATGGCCACCATGGAAATGGGAGAAGGGACTGCAGGTAGTGCCTTCTCCCTTTCCATTGCGGCGATTTAAAAAAAAATAGGGAAAAAAGTAAACAAAGAAAATGCCCACCATGGAAACGGGAGAAGGTACTAGGTTTAGTCCTTCTTCCTTTCCATGGCGGCTGGTCGCAGATCGGGAGCGGATTCACTGGGGACTGAAGTTTTCCTGGCGCGTCTGCTCCTGAAAAGCATCCAAAACAAAGTAAGTGGGGGTGGGGGTAGGGGTAGGGGAGCGCACTTACCTTGTTCCCCTGCAGGGAAGATGGCAGCCTCCAGCCCTCAGGCGGCTCAGGGCGGCAGGATTATCGTCTAGTAATTCCCCCCGTTCCGAGCCTCCTCATTGGCTCTAATATGTTATAACTAAAGTGCAGCCACACTCAATAAATAAATATTTAATCTCATTCTGTAAATTAATAACCTATAAGAAAGGGGAGCGGACACATTGCATCAGATTGGCTGCCTCGATTCTTTTCATAATAACAAAGAACATTTTAAGAATGTAAGAATGACCACAGATTTTTATGTTTGGCAAATATTTATGCAAATAACAGGGGGGTCCTGGGAGACTCTCTGCCAGACATGAGTCCTGGTTACAAGAGCCTTACCCAGAGTCTTTAGCTCACTATCTTTTCACAGAGGAAAAATATCCCAAACATATCAATCTTTGTCCTGCCCTGGGACTTATGTCTGGCAGAGCGACTCCCAGGACCCCCCTGTGATTTGCATAAATATTTGCCAAACATAAAAATCTGTGGTCATTACTTTGAGTCTCACCCTAAGTTACTAGGGGAATCCAGACGTGAACCCCTTGCTCACTATTCTTAGAGAGGCACAGCTACACCCTACTGATGAGGTTCAACCAGACCGAAACACGTGTCTGGGGTTGCTGTTGGTACTCTTGTTCAGAGGAGAATTGCTCAGCATTTCGGTGCTGGACTGCCCCAGGGCAGGACAAAGACTGATATGTTTGGGATATTTCTTCTCTGTGAAAGATAGTGAGCTAAAGATGATAATTGCTTGCACCAAGGTTTCGCAGTTCTTCCTTGAGACCAGGTGATTTATTTGGTGCATTACTTTCAGATGGTATTGGGCATTTTTGACAGCATTGTTGACATGTGTATCGTCACTCAAACATGCCTCCAACACTGCCCAAGGTTTTAACTTTTTCCATCACTGGAATAGGGTTGTTGTCTATTGGAAACTGAGTATGCTTTACTCAGTTTACTCAGTTTGTCTCTTGCCTGTTTGGTTTCATAAACCTTAAATTCAGTTTTTGATGCATTCAGGCACATCCAATTCTTAACCATCCATTCACAGATGGATGAGCAAATGGAGGTGAGGTTTACCAGATCAGTTGCATAGTCACCAATGAGATCTATTATCAGCTGGAAATCATCTGCATAGTTGATAAAAAATCGCTTTCAGTTCAATGATGGCTCCTGAAAACTGACTGTCCAGGATGCTGATGCCTCAAAGTGGGACTGTAGTTGCAACCTTGTCTAAGATTTTCAATAGAAAAGATGTATTTGTGATGGGCCTCAGATTAGCAGTGTCTTTAGGATTGGGACCAGTCTTCTTATTCAAAGGTGTAACTACCACTTCCTTAATGGTTTTTGGTACATTTTTGTGTGAGAAGGCGGTGCTGACAAATCTTGTCAGGAAAGGGGCGAATATCTTATTAGCTAGAATGACTTTAGATGGCAGTAGGTCTCCTGCACAGGACTTTGTTTTTAAATTGGTTAGGATTTCTTCTGTTTCTTTTATAGAGATTTTCTGGAAGGCAAAACCTAAATCCACATCTTCCTTCCTATGGCTCGACTCAAGATCTTGGTCGAGTGGTGTAGACAACTTTGCCAAGTTTGGATCTTATCGCGTGCCAGTAAGACTTTATCCTGAAAAGCTTTTTGGGCAATTTCGCAGTCTGTATTTTCTGGAGTAAACAACTGAGATAAAGCCACTGGTTTCTCCCAATTCCTGTATATTTCAAACGGTTTTCAAGTATTATTGCCTGCTTTATTGATTTTTTTATCACAAAAGTGTTTTGTTGTGTCTAATATTCTGGCTTTATCGATTTTTCTCTAGGCGTTTCCACTTCTCCCTATTTTCCAGTTTTATCTTTGGGCCAGATCTGCTCGGGCTGTCTTTTCTCTTTCTTGATTAAGATGGGTTCCGGATTAAACCAGTTCTGTTGGTTAGGGTGGTCGCAAACTAGTAACGGCCTAAGGGGGGGGGCTTCTTATCCAGCAATGCTGATAAGTGTTTTGTAGATTTGCAGTAGGTGACAGGGGTAGTCTACGTCAGAGGAGGCTGCCACAACAGCCTTCACACAGGTGTTTAAATCTGTGGCAGTCCGCTTATTCAAGTTTCTGTAAAAGACTTACGAATGGATTGTGTCCTCACACGTATTCCTCATCTTAGATGTATCCTTACCTTCAGCTTGCTGCTTCGGAAATATTTTTCTTCTCTCCAGCAGAGGGCGCTCCTCTCGAGGCCATGGCATCGATGTCCCTCGGCGGCATCCATCGAGCATCAACGTCATCCACTGTATAAGAGCCTCGAGCGCGCCCGTTGGCTTCAGTTCCGTTTTTCCGTTCGCTTCGGATCGTTTTCAAATGGCGCATCAATCTTTCATGAAAAAGAAAGCTATGTTGTCTTCTTCCACACCGAAGAAGGGATTTGAAAAATGTCTGAAATAAGGAAAGAAAATGTCTTTGACCGATCCACAAAAGAATTATCTTTGGTGCCTCGGTTCTGACCACCGAATTGAAGACTGTGGTTCGTGCCAGTAGATGACCCATAAGGCCTTAAAAGAAAGTAGAGGTAAACTGGGGATGGGGGAGGGTTCATCGAAGTCTACTTTTGAAGGCGAAAGACTCGGGCGAAAAAATATCGTAAAAAACATAGGTCGAGGAGTAGATCGAGAAAGTCTTCTTCGTCATCCAAGAAGACAAAGAAAAGACGGCATCAATCTCCCTCATCCTCCTTGACGTCTTCGGAGGAGGTGATAACATGTCCATCAAAGCATGACTCCCTGAGTAAATGGGAAGCCTTTCGAGCTTCCATGCTAAAAGAATTTGAGAACGCGGCCCAGACCCCCTCAAAAAAGGCTAAAGAGGACCATGCCCTGCTCACGAAAAACGTGACAGAGGAAGGTCCAAAACAAGAAAAGCTGATGAAAAGTCATCGAGGGTGTCATCGAGGGACTCTTCCCGATCACCTCGTAAAAAAGACCTTTCGGTGCATAAATGTAAGGTAAAGGGAAACAAAATGGCATTGAAACATCATACGCCATCGAAGTCGACATCGACGCCATCGAAGACTTCGAAGGTTCTCTAGTCGACCACTCCTTCGAAGGAAGTTATGTCGCGTTCACGATCGAAAACTTTGAAAGCTCTTCGACAGTTTCCACAACTCCCTCGACGATTACATCAAAGTCATTGAGGGTTCCCTCGACGACATTGAAGGATGTGGTTATGGCATCGGCTCCATCAACGTTTACGTTGACGCCCAAGCCTTTAATCAGGGAAAAACCCACATTACCAGAACAGGTTTTTCAACCTGAGAGTAGACATGATTTTTAAGGACCATGTCATCCCGTCTATGAGGGAGAATCATCAGAAGAGGAAGAAGTCACCTCTGCTGGTGTTAAATTTGGCAATCCTCAATCAAAAATTCAAGATTTACAAGAATGCCTACAAACAGCAAGTGGTCTGGACACTTCTCCAGAGTACGAATTTGACAAGCCAGACCCATCAGAGCAGACTGATGTGGGTTACAGAAAACACATGAATAGAGTTACGGAATTTATGGGGTGGGGTAGAAGTTCACCAGTCTATCAGGATGATGACATGACTGATCTATTATCAGGAACACCTCAACAAGACCCCATTCTCCCTTTTCACATTGCCTTGCAGAGAAGGGTTAATCCTACATGGGAACACCCTGAAGCCATACCGGCAGTAAATAATGTGTGTCAAAATATAGACCCTGCAATTCTGATCCAGAATACCTGAGCAAACACCCAACTCCAGAAAGTCTGGTAGTACAAGCAGCCACTTCCACAAGAAATGCTGCATATCCTACAATCCCTACAGATAGGGACGATAAAAAGGTGGATGCATGGTCTAGGAAGATTTCTACATCATACTAATGTTCACATATACCCTGTGGGACTGCATGTCAGCGGCAGCTGAACACATCCCAGAAGGTGAAGAGCGTGATGGCTTTCTAGCCATTATAAGGGATGGAAAGGAGGCTTTGGGAGAATGCCTTCAATCCGGTTTGGACACAGCTGACAGTATCAGTAGGTCCATGGCAACTAGCATGATGCTACGTAGATTTGTGTGGCTAGGAAAGTCTGGTTTTGCTCCGGATGTGCAATCCAGGCTTCTTAATATGCCCTTTGACGGCTCAAGGTTGTTTGGCAGCAAGGCGGATGAAAGTTTGGAGAAGCTGCAGACCTCCAAGGCGGCGGCAAAATCTCTGTGCCGCTATAGGACAACCTCAGCAACGCCCCTACTCCGGCTCATCTTCCTGGAGGGGTCGTCCTTTTCGTTATTATTCCTCAATTGGAAGAGGAAGAGGGCAGGCCAGTCAGAGAGGTCAAAGAAAATGTCCTCGGGGGCGAGGAAAAGGTGCTAGATCTGCCCCAGCAGCGGCATCTGTCCCTTCAGCCGCTCCTGCAGCTGCCGCAAAACCACTCTGAGGTTTTGACCCACAAGACCCCGGTGGGAGGCAGAATCTCACAACATCTAAAAGAATGGCGGGGCATTACTTCAGATACTTGGGCACTGGAAACAGTATCCCAAGGTTACTGCCTTCCTTTTCTAAAGAAACCTCAGAATCACCCCCCGGGATACAACTCTGTCAAACATCTGGATCCACTCCTGTTGCAGGAAGTCTAAACCCTGCTTCAGAAAGGTGCAATAGAACATGTACCTGTAGCGGAGAGGAACAAGGGTTGGTATTCCCCATATTTCCTCATTCCAAAGAAGGACGGAGGACTGAGACCCATTTTGGACTTGAGAAACTTGAACAAGTTCCTAAGGAAGGACAAATTCAAAATGGTCCCACTTTCTCAGATCCTTTAGGTTCTCCAACTCCAGGATTGGTTGGTATCATTGGACCTTCAGGATGCTTACTTTCATGTGCCAATCCATCTCAAGCACAGAAAGTACCTAAGGTTTGCGATTGGCAATTCTCACTATCAGTTTCGAGTTCTGCCATTCGGGTTAACCTCCGCCCCAAGAGTTTTCACCAAGTTCATGGCGGTGGTGGCAGCGAGTCTCGGGAGAGGGGGTATTCATGTCTGCCCCTATCTGGACGATTGAATGATCAGAGCATGTTCCCCAGAGCAAGCCCAGGATCATCTGTCCAAGACTTGTCACTTCCTTCACAAACTAGGGTTTTCTCTCAATTTAAAGTCAAACCTGATACCATCACAGAAACTCCAGTTTATCGGAGCAATCCTGGATACTTGCTCGGGCAAAACCTCGCCTCCCGAAGAGAGAGCTCACCACATTCTGCAGATGGTAACACAATTCCAGAATGCCCAGTATCTTCCGGCCTTCGATTTTCTCAGGTTGCTCGGTCTGATGGCATCCTGCATTTTTCTGGTGCCAGAAGCCAGATTGAGAATGAGATCCCTTCAATGGGCTCTCAGAACTCAATGGTCCCAATTCTCAGCGGAAATGTCAGATCTGTTGCAGGTTCCAGCCAAAGTAGCACAGGATCTACAATGATGGGCTTGCAGACATCATATCCTCAGGAGAATCTTTTTGGCAACCATGGCCGGAGATAACAGTAGTGACGGATGCCTCACTCACGGGGTGGGGAGCCCATACCAACGATCTGACCATCAGTGGTCTTTGGTCTCCATCAGAGTCCAAACTACAAATCTACCTTATGGAGTTGAGGGCAATCAGACTAGCGCTGAAAGCCTTCCTGCCCTCTGTACAGGGAAAGAATGTTCTGATAATGAAGGACAACACAGTGGCCATGTACCTCCTCAACAAGAGAGGAGGAGTGGGGTCACTGCCGCTGTGCAGAGAGGCGATGCAACTCTGGTTCTGGGCAATACAGGAAGGGATCTATCTTTCGGCAATTCATCTAGCCGGAGAGCAAAACACAGCAGCGGACGCTCTGAGCAGGCAGAGCACAGTCTCCCATGAGTGGGAGATAGCTCAGGAAGTCATTCAAGAGATCTTCGCCCTTTGGGGAACCCCTCAAGTGGATTTGTTCACGATCAGTATCAACCGGAAGTGCGAGCGGTACTGCTAAAGGGAATTTCCCCCGAGAGGAGCTCTATGGGACGTGTTTGTGGTGGACTGGGATTTTCCACTCCTGTATGCATTCCCTCCAGTCCCTGTGATCCCTCAAGTAATCAGGAGGTTGAGAAAGTTCAGGAAAACCATGATCCCAATTGCCCTGGATTGGGCCAGGAGAACGTGCTACCCGGACCTTCTGGATATGTCCATCTGCCCTCCAATACGTCTTCCAAGAAGAGAGGATCTTCTCTCGCGAGAGGAAGGTCATGTTCTCCATCCGGAGGTCAAAACACTCAACCTTCACGCATGGCTTCTGAGAGGTTGAGATATAAGGATTGGGATCTTCCGGATGACGTGATGGAGATTTTACTTTCGGCCAGAAGGCCAGCAACCAAATCTCTGTATCGGTGTTGTTGGAACAAGTTCAGTAACTGGTGCAGAGAAAATAATGTGGATCCATTTCAATGTAATATCCCCACAATTTTATCTTTTCTGTTACATTTAGCTAATCTGGGGCTCCAGGTTGGTACGATAAAGGGATACTTAGCAGCGCTATCCATTTTTAAGCACTCGTCAGAGGAAGAATCTTACTTCAAGATACCTTTTCATAATTCAATTCTTAAAAGGTTTAAATAATGTATTTCCACAAATACCTTTCCAGGTTCCAGTGTGGGATTTGAACTTGGTTCTAAAATTTCTCACATGTATTCCATTTGAGCCTTTACACTCTTGTCTGCTAAGGCTCCTTACTTTGAAAACAATACTCCTTGTAGCATTGACATCAGCCCGCAGGGTGAGTTGCAGGTGCTTTCTAGCAGTCCTCCTCACACTATCATTTATAAAGACAAAGTAGTTCTTAGAGTTAAACCATCTGTTTTGCCAAGAATTGTTATGGCTTTTCATCTGTCACAGAAAATAACTTTACCTACTTTTTACCCTCCTCCTTATGCAAGCAAAGCAAAGCAAAGAGGAGCGGCTACATAGACTAGATCCCAGAAGAGCTCTTAAGTTTCTATATTTCAAGATTGGCAAAAGTATGTCGGTGTGATCAACTTTTTGTGGGGTACACTGGACGCAAACTGGGACTTGCAGTAACTAAACAAAAATTATCTAGATAGATAATTTTGGCTATAACAGAATGTTATGGATTGGCTGGGAAAGAACCACCTGATGGATTGAGAGCTCATTCAACCAGGGGCATGGCAACTCCAACAGCATTAAAGAGGGGTGTCCCTGTACGAGATATTTGTACAGCAGCCACATGGTTATCCATGCATACCTTTTATAAAACATTATGCTCTGGACTCGACTTCTTCTCAAGGAAGTCTGTTTGCTAAATCTGTACTCCATTCCGTACATGATTAGAAAAAGAAAAAAAAAATCTTTACCTCCGAGACAAAACTGCTTTGGGAGTCTTTCTAAAATGAGGAATATGTGGGAGGACACAATCCATTCGAAGAACAAGTCACTTACCAACTGTAACGTTCTTTTGATTTGGATGTTCCTCCCACGTATTCCTCATTGACCCTCCCAACCAAACCCACAGTACAGTTTACGTGAATTACACTCTTAATTCTTTTAAGGCTTGGATCATAAGAGGCACGCCATTAATTAAAATCCATGGGATATAATATACGAAAAAACAGAACTGAAGCCAACGGATGCGCTCTTATACAGTGGATGACGTCGATGCTCGACGGATGCCGCCGATGGACATCGACGCTGCGGCCTCGCGAGGAGTTCCCTCTGGTGCAGAGAAGAAAAATATTTCCGAAGCAGCAAGCTGAAGGTAAGGATATATCTAAAATGAGGACTACGTGGGAGGAACATCCAATCGAAAGAACATTACAGTTGGTAAGTAACTTGTTCTTCTTAGGTGGAGCTCTAGTAGGACCTGATGTGGCCGGAAGGTTAACCGTGCAACTTAAAGGGCAGTGATATGACCAGATACAGGCCTTAGTATCCACTGCGCTAGCAAGAATGTTAGGTGTTGCCACCTACTCCAAAATATGGCCCTTTATGTGCGTTGAGTCTTTGATTTATTACTTGGTTATTTGTGTTAGCTAGTTGAAGCTCTAGTTCAGTAGCTTCTTTGTCCTTTGAGTGCCCTTTCCAGCGGTTTAGATCACCCAGAAAAATGGTTGAGGTTTTAGGCCGGTCCAGCGGGTTTAGGAGGTTCAGAAGTTCTTCGTTAAAAGATGGCATATCCGATTGGGGGGTTTGGGTGGGAAATAGATGAGTATAAAGTGTATGCATGTGTTGTTAGTTGGAGTCGGTTTAACATGAAGGATTTCACAATGGGTGCACTCTCTGTTGGATGGAAAAAGTTAAAGTTCTTTCCTGCCTATAATTGCCACCCCTCCTCACAAACCATGTGCTCAGTTTGTACAAAAGATGTTCTATTCCTCTGGCGTAGATAATTATGGACCATTTTCTTTTTGTAGCCATGTCTCCGTAAGAAACATGATATCTGTCTGGGTCGCTGTGATATAATCATGTATTTCCAGTGCATATTTAGGCACAGAACGAGTGTTAAGCAATGCAATTTTCATGTGTCTAGGATGCTTCAAACCATTTTCGTCCGGTTCGAATAGCATTATTGGAGTGGTAGCATGAACTGGATCTGTCTGTGCCTGTTTGGTATCAGGGTGGGAAATTTCAGTGTGGCTTAACCCTGGGCCAATATCCGTTGTGACTAGGGTGTTTACCAACTTTACAGTGTCATTGGAATTGCCCATAGCAATCACTCTTTCAGAACTTTCCCTCCCGGCCGGTTGAGCGACATTGCTGTCTTGGGGCAATGCTCCTCCAGTGAAGAGGAGGAGGGGTGGGGGTAGTATCGTTATTTCCATGGGCTTGGGTTTGCAATTTCCTTGACACTCATCTAGGTACTTTTGGTCGAGGGCTTTCCTTTTTAACATTTGTGCTGCCTGGAACATGACTAGGACTTCTTGGGGAGTGGCGACCCATCGTGCAATAGCAAGGTGCAGTGTCTTAGAGCCTTACCAGCGCTGGTCACTGGGCGGCTCTCGCCGGATCTGAGATCCATCACCAGATGTGTAGCCGGATCTCGATATCTGGCACCAGATGTGTAGCCGGATCTCGGGATCCGGCACCAGATGTGTAGACGGATCTCAGGATCCGGCCAGAGTCAGTGCCACAAAACCCAAACCCATGCTCAGCACAGGGTTACTTTAAAAAAAAAAAGTGAAGAAAAAAAAGAAAGCGATGGCACAGGGTAGGGGGGCGGAGCAGCTCATTGCTGCCATGAGGCTCTGCTGGCTCCGCCCCCCTACGTGTACAAAGCATGACATTGATACAGGTGACAGCTGCAGGAAAAGCAAACTGTAACTTCCTCTGGTGACACGTCACCAGAGGAAGTTACAGTACTCGGCCACGACTCTTTTATTTCTTTATTCAATATTTGTCAGATATATAGAGCCGCGTTATTTATTTATGCAATGTTTGTCGGATACTTGTATCCGACAAACAGAGCATGAATAAATAAATACCCCTAGTAACATTGAAACTGGGGCACAACCGCGCTCAGACGGCCACCAGCCCAAACGCACCGACAACAAGACAAAATTAGGGAAATGTAGTTTTCTGAAAATACAGAAGTTCGTCCCTTGACTAGCAGTGTAAAGGCTGCAAGTCAGGGCAATTCAGAGCCGTGATTTTTGGGCAACACAGGATTTTCAAACTTGGGTAACAAGAAGTAAGTTAACTTCTCTAATTTAGAGCTAGACTGATGCAAATTAATAGCAAGATTAGTTACACGTTTACACACACAGTAATTACTGCCAAAGTGTCATCTTTCACTGAAAAGCGGCACATACGTCTTTGCAAAGGCTCTATTTGGTTAAGAAAAACAATAATTCCGTTTTCACTCAATTGCGCTCTGCACACTTTGATCAATCGCACAAAACAGAAAGTGAGAGTGACCGCTTGGGGGCTGCTTTTGAGGCGCAGGTCAGCCCAAAAACGCTGGCGCTAATGCCACGGTGTGCAAAGCTTTAGATATTTTCTCACAGGAACAGGAGTCCTTGTCCCTTGAGGGTGGGGGGAGACTCCCAGTGAGGTCCCACGTGCCTCCTCCCCTAGGGAGGGTGTGGCAGAGCGGGCCCACCTCCCTAGCCTCACTGTGGGGGGCAGGGGTCCACTTTGGAGAGAAGGGGTGAATTCCCTCTGTCCACAAACCTCTTGGGGCCTTGCGCGGCCCAAGTGCGCTTGTTGCAAAATCCAGCTTCCGAATTGGACTCAAACACAGAGCCCAATGTTGCCGGTAAGTCTTCCTGAAACGCTGTAACGTTGAACCTTTAATGGGGCTGATTTGTCTTTCTTTCATCTTGCACTATTCCCCTCATAAAATGGCATTTCTGCTCCTGTCCCACGCTTTTCTTGCGACACCTTTCCCAGTGGAGAGCATTATGAACCTTTGCTTGAAGGGATACTTTGAAAAGATGCAATAGATGTTCTGAGTGGTCCCTTGAGAGCAGGTCTGGGGGGTTCTTCATTTACCTCCATAATGGTGCTTGTGGCTTCTCCTGGCCCGCAGGCACCCACAGTACCGCTCTACAGTCCCTCAGTATTTGGCTCTGCAGAATTTGAAACTCCAGAACAATAGGTTCTCCTCAGCTATTTTGACGAGTACACGATTGTAGGACTCAGGGGAGTTGCTAGGTCTGGAAAAGACCCGGGGCTAAGCTGATGTCCGAACTGTTGGGACTGGGGGCTAGCTAGTCTTTTGGCTGTAGCTCCTGAGATTCTATACGGGGCTACAACCAAAAGATCAGGGGCTATAGCCCCCTTACTCCCCCCCCCTCCCCCCCTAGCAACGCCCCTGGTAGGACTGGTGCTAAACTGACTTGACTACTTTCTGTTCCTACCCTCTCACTCTTCACATCCAAATCCTCCCTCCTCTTCTCTGTGGTCCCCCATGGGATCCTCCGTGTTCCCTAAATAATTGCTGCAGAAATCTCTATACAACCTGCATTTCACATGTTTGAATCCTGGAAAGGCCAAACCAGTCAAAGTGCACCGTTAAAATTAGTCGTAAAAATATCTTATCTACAGGGCTAAATGGCAGACATTGCAGTGGTAAATTTAATACAGCAAACAAGTTATTAAGGTCGTTATATTACATGGTTCATTTCCACATGTAGACTGGCAACACATAGCTCTTGCTGAAGGGCGACCAAGTCTCTGTGGCCACAAAATATAGTCTGCAGCGCATAGTGGGAAGTGCATATGTGCACTTGAGCTCACTCAAACAGAACTGCCCTACTACGACCGAAAACATGGTGGGGGGGCGAGGGGTGGCAAGACTTTTGACTTGTCTTGTTGTTTCTGCCTCTCTTGTGTGGGCTTCTACTCCTTTAACCCTCAAAGGGTGCTCAATGTTGAACTCTTTGAAAAGGTTTGCTCTTCTTCCTCAAACCCCTGAGTCTTCATCATGATCACAGTGCTGTTCATCAACTTGTGTAAAACGCACCTGCCTGGCTCCTAATCTGTGTGTCATGGTTCTAACAAATCGCTCACAATCCTGCACTGGTACCCTATTACCACTGTGATCAATTTGATGGTTGTCAGCCTTTGCTACTGTCTCTTGCACAAGTGACGCCCTCCTTCACAAATCATCAGGAACCCTCCGCGTTGCCTTGGGCAAATCACTTTGCATCCCATGCTTCCAACTCACAAGACCTGGGCTTTGCTGTTTCTGCCCTTCTTGCTCCGCCCCGGCCTTCAACCAGCTCTCCTTCAAGTGAAAAATAAATACTTGGCACTTTTCTTGCTATCCTGCTCTCTTTCATTCATGTACCCTGATACATCAGTGATTTAGGGCCAAGAGAAACATGTCTGTGAAATTGTGTAATCTTAACTAAACTATATTTGTATCTTTTTCTTGCAGTTCATTTATGTGAATCAGTCTTTCGCTCCGTCCCCAGACCAGGAAGTCGGTACGCTGTATGAGGTAGGTTCTTCTTCAGTGGGTCATGCTGCTTGTACCAAGTCAGAGGTGCCCTGGAATTGCCATAAGTGGCAGTATTTAACTGTTTGGTAGGCAAGGTGGATTTGATGAGGTTCATGGATGGGTTGGCTGAAAGTAAATTGAATATTAAAATCTATTGCAGCTTGTTCTGTGCTATCTGCCCCTCCCTAATAGTGTGTGCATGCAAGCTGCAACACAGTGGTGAGGGATGGAGGAAAACGCTGTAGCATGTTTTGCTCCTTTTCCAGGTCTCACAGCACAGAGTGCTCCATCTACTAGCAACAAGCTTTTTAAGGTGTTTGGATGAGATACAACACTTAGCCGTGGATGAGCTGTGCTAGTGTACGGTGAAGCTGCACACCTCATGGTGTACACCACTGCAGAAGTTGGTGTATTTTAATGAAATAAATTGTCAGGGTACTCCCACATTGACCTCAGTGTACCAAACCTAGGAAAAATTCCCATACTTAAAACATAGTGATGGTGTCGCTCTGCCTGTCCCTCTGGAAAAACTGTACTGTCCCTATATAGGCCAGCTTGCCCTAGAGAGCGGTGTAGTGCTGTCTATCTAAAAGGAGATCTCAATCAATGGCTACGAAACCCTAAAGACAAGGATGCTATAAACCATGAACAGCTTCTCAGCACATTGGGTTTTATTATAGACCATAAAGAACCCACTCATACAGGAGGTAATATCTTGGACGGGGTGACGTCAAGGAATATTTCCCTGAGGATTTCTAGCACTAAGGCCTATATATGGTGGCACCACTCTTTTGTGGAGTACTATATTACCCTGAAAAACTACAGAAAACACATTCCGCCCAAAAAGATAATCTGTTGGAACCTGCATAAGATCAAATCTGACGAGCAAGTACAATTTCTAGACTCTGTCATAAATATGACCTTAGATCAAGACGCCCCCGACGCACTCGTCGAAGTTTACAACTCCCAGTTAAGAAGCCTCCTTGATAACATTGCCCCCCTGAAACCCAACATTGTGAAAGATAAAACAAGACCTCAATCCTGGTTTAATTCCTTACTCACCAGTCTTAAACAAAAAAAGAGGCAGGCGGAACGAGCTTGGGGGTAAAAACCAAACCAGCGAAAACAAGATAGTATGGAAATCTTTGCAGATGACTGCAAAAATCACATTTTCAAAGCTAAAAAAGATTTTTATAACAACCAGATGGGAAGGGGCAGAAAATGGCAGAAAATAATTTATTTGATATCTATAAAAGGCTCGAGAAGCCCTCCTCAAAGCTTCAAACCTTTGTTCCATCAACTGAAGATTGCAGCAAAGTCCAACAAGCTTTCCTAGATCAAATTAATCCAGCACGTACTAAAATGATCACCAACAGAGAAAATAGCACTCTGCAAAAGAGTACAACACCAGAGGTGAGAGAAAATCACAGCTTCTCTTTCAAACAGATTGTTAAAGAAGAGATGAAGAAACACCTTAGAGCATGCAACCAACATTTTGCTTGGGGGATATTATTCCAGCTAAACTGGTCTTGTGTTATCCTGACATTTTCATCCCCTTCTTGGTGCGCTTTGTGAATGCGTCATTTATCTTCAGCTCTGTATCCGAAATAATGAAACAGGTAGTTGTGACCCATTTGGTAAAACAGCCTAGACTGAATCCCAGAGACCCAAGTAACTTGCGCCATATCACCAACACACTATTCCTCTTGAAGATTTTGGACAATGTAGCTACTGCCCCACTCCAGCAGCACCTGGAAGGAGCAGCCATTTTCCACCCGAAACAATCCTGCTTAAGAATACATCATAGAACCGAACGCGCTCTCCTAGACCTCCAGAAACATATTTGGGAGATTCTGGAGAAAAGTTGGACAGGATTGCTGATCCGTTTGGATTTATCATCTGCTTTTGATCTGCTGGATCACGGGTGCCTGCTAAATACCTTAGCGACCATTGGCAACTGCACCCAGGAAGCTATAAGTTGGATTGACCCCTTCTTAAGCAACAGGTCCTCAAGGGTATGCTGGGGAGAGGCTAGATCGGCACCCAAGCTAATACGCTCTGGAGTCCCGCAGGTAGCTTGTCTGTCTCTGACTTTATTTAATCTATATATCTAACGCTCACCTGATTCCCACGGAGGCGCTGACCCAAACTGGACTGCTACAGTTGCTTCTATGACTATGATGAGGCGTAGAACTCGGAAGACGCTCTGGGCAGGACCTCCGAATATTGACTGTCTGGCTTGTAAGGTGGGTTTTCTGCAGGTGGAAGAAAAAGGGGTAATTACAAGCTGGTTGGATAAGTTCTCCCACCAATCTTCTGCTTTTCCCACTTCTTGGTTCTCGACTGGTCTCCACGAACTCTCACCTTTGGTTTAGTAAAGCCGAGCTCTCCATCCTGCTTCTGGTGCAGGGGCGCGTGGAATCCAGTTACGTCACTGGATGATTTCAGTGTTTAGGCTCAGTGTCCTTTTGTGGCTTGTAATAGTCCTTCAGGTGCCGAGGAGCTGTTGGCGACACCACCACTGCTGTGCAAGAAGAGGCTCGTGAGTATAGAAGATCTGAGGCCGCTTCTGAAGGAGCACCCTTTTATAATGTCCTTTTCTGTCTGTCAGGTGCCGAGATGCTGTGGGCGATGCTGTTGCATGTGCGGTGGCACGTAAGTATAACTGAATTGTGGCCGTTCCAAATGGGCGCCTCTGATAATGTCTTTTCCTTCCTTTCAGGTGCCGAAATGCTGAGGGCAATGCTGCCGCTGCTGCGCGTGAAGAAGCGCGTAAGTATAACTGAGTTGCAAACCCTTCGGCTCGGACACCACTAACAATGTCTTTTGTCTTCCAGGTGCTGGGATGCTGCCGAAGCGAAGGCCGCGGTGAACTCCGGTGTGATCACGGATGGATAAGGTAAGCGAGCGCAGCTGCGAGTGAGCGTGTTGCCCGTTTTCTAACCTTATGTCTTTATTTGCAGGTTGTCGGAGACTGGACTCTTGTGGCTGAATTCTGGTGAGTAGATGTTCCTGTGCCTTTTCTTCATCCACAGGTTGCTGCTCGAGAAGCTGAGGGGGTGTCTGGACCTGGAATGCAGGAGCTGACTCGGTGAGCGTCCTGCTGCTGTTGCAGAATAACGCGAAGCACGTGAATTCTATCGGGCGTGGTTTAAATAGTGGAGAAGTGCTTTGGTGCGTATTCTTCCTCCAGCCTCACCCAGGTAAGAAAAGAGTTCCTGTAACAGAGGATTGGTCCCTCCCAGCCAGTGGCTGGGACTTCACCCAGCTTGGATTGTTCTAGGTGAGTATGCAGCATGGTCTGCCACAGGTAAGTCCACCCAATCACTACTGCACACTTTAAGAATATGAGCCCGGCACCCATGGCGCCGGGACTGTGGTTTCTTATGAGCCTGGCGCCAGAGGCGCCAGGACATGGTCCAAAGGGCCCCTGTAGGGGTCTGCTGGAACCGGGGGTGTGGATGATGAGCCTGCTTCCGGGGACGCTGGGCCAGTCTTGGCTCCTCGGGAGTAGCGCTCATGACAATATCAGACCCTTGTGTGACCTCTTAACATCTGCAGGAACTCTTTTTACAAACTACGCAGATGACTCAGGACTGACTCAGCTAGACTCGAACACACCTACGCTACAATAAAAAAAAACGATGTCTAATAGCTGGATGTGTCTAAACAACAATAAGACCGAAATTGATGATCTTTGGGTCCCGCCAAGCTAGAGCTAAACTAGGCCCAGAACATAAGTGCATGAACATCGAAGGATGCCACATAGAAATCCTAAACAAGGTCAAGACCTTAGGGATACATCTGGAAGCATCTCTGGCATCAGAAGCCCAGGTGTATGGGGTAATTGCCAACTCACACCATCATATGAGAGTACTAAGACACACCAAAAAACTCTTGTCACCTAAAAACTGAGAAACATTGGTTAGGGCCATTATAATGCCGCGTCTTGACTACTGCAACACCCTGCTGATTGGAGCAAATAAAGGCTGTCTGGGTAGACTCAAGTGTTGCAAAATGAGGCAGTTCGTATTGTCTGTGACATTCCCAGAACCAAGCATGTTTCAGCTGCAAGAAGGAAACTCCACTGGCTAGCAGTGTCTGCCAGAGTAAGATTGAAGGCTCTCTTTGGCTCAATGCTGTATAAATGTAAATGTGCCCATCAATCTCAAAGAGCGTTTTGAAACCATACATTCCCTCTAGGCCACTTCACTTTAGTGCCTATGGGTTTCTGCAAGTGCCAAAGCATAAGATAACATGAGGTTTTGGTCGCTCTTTCCCAGTTCTTACAGCCCAAGCATGGGATTCCCTCCTGTCGGGAAGGCATGGTATCACAAGTATTGACACTGGCACAGTAGATACAATTTGTAAAACCTTTATTGAAAATGTTGGGGTTGTAGAAACTCCTATTCTGCCCTATTACTAAGATGGGAATAGCCTCAACCATCAAACGATAAACAATTCCTACTGGAATTGTCAAATCAAAATGGCATATGCTAACAAAAACCTAATGCCTGCCCTATCTCTTGTACAAAAAGTGTAAAAAGGAGAAGATGTATGCAAAAGGAAAAGTCATTGTTAAAATGATAATGTGGCTGAACCAGCTCTCCTCCCCCCGTTAGGCCTCATTGGGTAAGACGATCCTTGTAGGCAGTATGACGCACTGTGGCTCGGCTTCCAACACAGTACACAGTTCAAAACCGTGGATCGAGGCCCGCCTGGCCTTCCACGTTTAAAGCTCCTTTCTCTGACTTTCAAAATAACATTTCAACCAAAACGTTCACAAAGGTCCCCCTCTGCCTGGTTCAGACCTCTCACAATACAGTTCAGACAAAGTTTCAAGGGAGCTTCCTTCCCCAAGCTTAACGGGTCTCCCTCAATCGGGCTCGGAGCACTTTCAGATGTCGCAGTCTTTCGAATGTGCGTGGCTTTCGTTACAGACCACAGCTGGACCACTTTGACTCAACGTTCACTATTTACTTCCCCTCTTGTTGTTTGTTCGCCCTTTTGCTTCAGACAATGCACCTTTCACAGAAACTTCTGAATGGGATACTTCCTTTCACCGGACTCAGGCCCCCAGATAAGGTGCGTACCCGGCCTTTTTACGCATGAAAGTCTTGAAAATACGACAGCATTATTATTTTCCTGTGTACATTTACACGCAGGTTTAGAGCAGAGGGCAGTGCAAAGGTCAGGTTGCTTGACTGAAACCAGAAGGCTTCTTTTGATTTTTATCTACATGGATGTAATTGCAAGCCACTTCTGAAACAGAATGTAGTTCTCTGAAGCCTTTCAAAAAAAGAAACTGCACACTGTGATAAAAGGAATGGTTTCTTTCCATTCAGCTTCAGAAGCACTGTACATATTTCCTAGAATTTTAGGATTGTATAATTAATAAGATAGAAAACTAAGTTGCAATTTAGAATTAAGATTTTGTAACAAATTATTGTATTTTTTTCTCCAGTGAAAGCAATCCAGTATTGCACAATTGTATTTTTCAGAGTTCTGGTGCTGTGTGCACAATCATGCGAAGGCAGATGATTTTTACACTGATAATTTAATTTACACTCTAATTATAAAAACAGTGTGTAAAATGATGACTATGCACAGTCTAGTTTACATCCATTCAACCTTGCAGTCAATGGGGACATTGCCATAAATGGTCAGTGGAAGCAGAGTCTTTGCTCAAGGGTGAGTGATTGTCATTACACCAATCACAGGTGTTCTAGCCTCTCAAACCTTCAAGATTACAATTAAAACACCCAAAACCTGACTCTCCATGAAGTGCAAGCGCTGAAAGTTACATTGATAGTTGAAATAGAAACTCAGCAAAACCTGTCCCTGTGGTAATCCATGTAGGTATTTAACTTCATGTAGTGCTTCATACATGGTTCGTCCAAGATCTAGTACTGTGATTATTATACCTCAGTCGATACTCAATTAACCGACCCCTGAAGAATGTTAGCCAATAAGATAGCTCATCCGGTTGAGCACTCATTGCTGCAATCTGTGCGTGATCTGTAGGTTGCAGGTTCATATCCCGGCAATTCCAACTCAGCCTTTCATCCTTTCGAGGTCGATAAAGGAGTACCGACTTTGGTTTGATGATAATTGTGATAAATATGTTCTATGTACAGTGCTTTGCCAAAAACGCTATATAAATAACCGTTTGAACGTTAGATTAGATATAGAATTTAACATGGATTTCTTGCCTCTCTGCACTGTTGATTCATAACATTGGCATACCGTTGGGTAGTAATAGCTTCAGCAAATGAGGACTTTCAACTCTCGAACCTCAAAACACACAATACAATTCATGTTTGCTTTATTATGTAATTGGCTAGGTTTTTGTGATTTCAATATTTAAATATATACAAGAGATCAAATGGCCAGACCTTGGAGAAATAATGAAGCATGTATTCTGTCACAATGCAGAAAGCTGCCGTACGGTAATGATTTCCACACAGTTTGTGCATTCGTCGGCTGGATGTCACATACATTTTACTCTCTTGCAAAGGAGAAAAGTCCTTTTACTCTCTTAAAATCACATTTACTCTCAAAGTTTAAAAACAGGGAGTAAAATACTCCCACCTCAAAATCTTATCTGGAGCACCGACCGGACTACTCCGTTACTTGGTATTGCGGATCTTGCAGCTGCATTTTACTTTAAAGTTCATTCACAGGTCTGCCTTTCTTCGCGTCTCGTCCACACGCGTTCAGCCTTCACTTGTGATATGATGTTGCTACTTCATTCATTTTAACACACACCGGTCTCTGAGGTCGCTTGCCAACTCACTGGCTGTATGTGCTTCTTTCTTGTTTTTAGCGTTTTCCGGTTTTTGAGTCCAGGTTAGTATCACAGGCTTGACCTCGCCTCCCCAACTCTGCCATTCACCCGTGACGGTGGCTGGCGTCCTTGAAACACAGTGCAATCTTCACTTGTGGGATCTGGCCTTCTCCACATGTCTTTCGCAGTCTGTCTGAGGCAACAACATCCAGTGGGGAAGCCTTGGGGTTTTCGGCCCGCTGCTCTCGTCCCTTGATCCGTTGCTCTGCTCCAGTAGGTGTGCCTTCGTCCTGGAAGTTCTGCTCGTTCTCGTGTTCCGCTTTACTCAGTGTGTCTTTAGATGTTGCCTTTTATTTGTGTGAGGAAAGCTAATTGGTATCAGGTGTATACCCTTAGGGTAAAGTGCCTGACTTTGCCTGACCCAATTAACGGGACATGTCCAGTACGATGTGAGAGTGTTAGTCTGGTTACTACTCTATCACCCTCTTCCTCGGCCCAGTGTTTGTGTTAAAATGGGGGGGTTGGGACTTTGGAAATTCCTAAAAAATAGGATGGGGTAGATGAACAAAAGAGGGTGGAATACCGCATCTCACCATCGGCTATCTCACCCCCACTCCCTGAAGACCCCTCACCCAGGTGATCCTCCCGCACTGGATCCAAAAGCGATAGCTGTGTCCTGGTCACCTCAATGACAAGTCCCCGAGGACTAGCAGGTGAGATACCCTTTGGTTTCACACTCTCCACAGTGTGGCGATTGGAAGAACGCTACCTCCCTCTTCGGAAACAGAAAACATTCTTATTTGAATCATATTTTCTTTTCTGACTGCTTTTCTTGGCTCCTCTGCCTTTATCTGCAGAAAAGCCTTTCTTTTTTTTATAGCTATATTTGTTGTCCCGTCTTCGACATCTCTTGTGTTGATGTGTGCCCAGATGCCTGCAGGCTTTGGCGCTATATAAATATTAAGAAGAAGATGAAGGGATAAAAAAGAGATTGCCCTATTGCTATGTTTTCAACTCTGGGGAATCCGATGACGCATACACGTAGAAAGTAAAAACTAAAGATGGACTCAAGGGAGGCATCAATGACGTAGTCGTGCACCTGACACACTAGTGAAGTTGAGTTGACAACGCATTTGCATTGTTTACAAAAGCATTTTCTACGCAGCCACAGCGGGCAGTGTAGACTGAGATAAGACACTCATCAACTGTTAACACACTGGTAAGCAATGAAATAAATAACCAGCAGGTTGTTTGTTAACTGCACGATAGGCGTTCTACTACCCTGAGGATCTTAAGTAGTCCGCTGCATTACTTGGAGTATCTTCCAGTAATGTTTGTTTTAAACAGAGAAGAGAAACACAAAATGACTGACATACCTTTGTAATCCATGGCAGTATGTACACCAATAATAAGGTATTGTCTTAGCATGCCAAGTGCAAGTCTATTAACATTTGTCTTGCAGCACCTGTCACTAAGCAGCAAATAGACATAAGTCAAAATGATTTTGTTTCCTCTGCAGATACATATTGAAAATTCTTACAACATCGAGTGAACTAAGACCTTCCGATCCAGTCAGTCAAGAAAACAAAGATAAGCATGGTTCTGATGAAAGCGATTGTACCGTTGGGAGTCGCAGAAACTGGTAGACCTCAGATAAGGGATATCCTTCATGAAATGAGAACCAATCAATGAATTTTATTTTATTAAACAATAATTGACAAATGGCTGAAGCAGCTGCATATTCTCCTGTGGGTGAAATAAAATGGAAAACTACCCAGTTGAATTCAGTCCTACCAGTAGCCCCTTTTAATTAAGAGAATAGGTTTCACCCTTTTGTCAATCCAGGGTAGAATTAGATCATAACCTTTGAAATTGTCCCTATCCTGTGGGCTTTACCGTAGATCACATCAGTTAAGGTTACACGAAGGAGATCCCAGAGTTGCAAACATATAGCAATTTGGCAATCTCTTTAATATCCCCTTTTAGATGGGCTGTTGCTCTCTATGGGGCAAGTAGACATCTATTGGGACTGTAGAGTGTTTTCAGAGTGATACCAGCACCATGTTTTAAGTATGGGTGTTTTTTTGGCCCTACAGACGGAGTCCCCAGACAACACTCTTGAATTGCCAGCGGTCTTTATGAAACCTGCAGGCAGTTGGAAGAATCTCCCTGCCTTTTCTTTGTCACACCTTCTACCTGTGCACTGTTAAGGTGTGTAGATGCACGCCTATGTTGGGTGCAGATTACTGTCTTAGCTTGGGTCCCAAAGATGTGTGTCTCCCAAAATTAAATCTCTTTGTGCAAATGCCTATGTTTTTTTAAAGGGAGCGTATTGTGGTGGCCACGCCAGTAAGTCCTCACAAAGAGACGTTAAACATCTTAAGAAAGGGCCTTGCCGGAGACATTTGTGCCAGCAAAAATCTACACTAATGCACATCTCAAATTGATGTACAATTTTGGTCATGGAGGAAGGACGTATGCCCCTTCGACTTCAACACGTTGAACATTTACAGTCATAGTCATGATTTGAATCATAGATGATTCCTTGATGTCCCCGGCTACCATATCCATCTCTGAGCCTACTGAGTCTGATGGACCTGAAAAGGTGAAGACTGTTGGGTTGCCTGTTCACGTGCCATGTGGACTTTAATCTTGCCTTTATCAACCAATTTGTATCATTATGATGACTTGATAGAAGTGGTTAAACCCTGGTACATTGTACCCTTGCCTTCTAACTAATCAAAACAGGTAATGGGCATGCTTTTCTGAAGAGCCTTGGCTTAGAGGTATTAGGAGAACGCTGCAGCAGACCCCTGTTATCCTTACCAAAATGGTTGGTCCCAGGCATGGAACAACTTGCAAAGGTGGTGGGGTTTCATGTCCCAGAGTCAGTCAGACCCATTTCTCCACCGTCCCCTTAGGGTATGTTTCTAGCTGCCCCTAAGTGAGTCACAATGTTCCCTTTATTATTCATCTAAGGATTGCTGTAGCCATACCTCTATCTTTTCCCTTATTTTAACCTATTAGTATCCAACTTCCTAATTCCCTGTACAGTCCAATGTGGTGTAATCTGTCTCCCCCCTCATTGCAGAGAGCCCAAAACTCTAGTGTCTTTGAGAGGCCTTGGGATGTTCTGTTAGGGCAGTTTTTCTGAAGTCCAACTAAGGGCTTTTTTAAAACCACTCTTAGTATAAGGCTGTATCACCTGAATTTGTGGTAGCGTAGACGGAGCAGCCAGGATTATTTTAGGAGGGAGAGGGGGCTGTAGAATCAGTACAAAGAAATGGTAATACAAATGGTCCAAAGAAACACTGAAACATGTATTGTAAAAAATAAATGGTTTATTTAAATACAAGCAGGCCCAGATAAATCTTGGGGGAGAGGGGGAATAAGTACTATCACATTATATATAACCACAATTATATTAACACAACGCTATGCTTGAAGGTGCAAAGAGCAAAGCATATAACCTAATTTGGAACACCTAACAGTAGTTTTAGGGAAGTCAAAACCAATAGTTACTTTTGGATTACTTATAGTAATACAGGGTACCAGACCGTAGCAGTTGTGCCATGATGCTCAGCTAGAAATCACATAGTTAGTCAATTGCACAATATACTTTTCAGAATAGTGGAACACTTATTCTAGGAACAGTAAAAACGTATAACTCTGATTCAGGATAAGTTATTCTAGGGGAGTTGGAATTCAGGGTGTAATATTCAATTACAGTTGCTTTTCAGTTCACAGACTAATAGAAGTAATAACTCTAACTTATTTTAGGATAGCACAGTTATTCACAAGGTAAGTAAAACCTATATGCTTTTGTAAGGAGCTACCAGCACCTAGGCAGACTTATTCTGGACATGCTAACAGCAAGTCAGGGGATGCAAGACCCAATTGGGGACACTCATAAAATTATCCGAACTGGAATAGTAAAGTGAAACCAGCAGCATTACTTTTGGGCAGAGGGGAACCCAATTCACAGGTGAGTAAGTTAACCTTCTAATGGCGAGACAGTTTCTAAGGAAAGTAAGACTTTCAGAATGCTTATTTGAGAAGGCTCACTGCTTATTCGAGGTAAGTAAATCCTATTTATATTGTTCAGAATGGCAGAACATATCTAAGGTAAGTCATATCTTTTTGTAACTATTCACGCTGAGAGTTTAAAGTTACCAGTTCACGTTTCAACACTTTTTCTACTTTTCAAGGCAGACTGTTTAAATTATCTAGTAAATGAGTTCTCTGAGGCAGAAGAGGGACCCAAGTGGTCTAGGAGCCAGCAGTAGGCAGGGTGAGGTAGGGCTCAGTTGCAGGCAGTCTGAGTTCCTGAGGAAGACTTGGCAAACAAGTAAGTTGTTCACTTTGAACGTTAGTTAGGGTTCAGGGACTTCAGAGAAGACACCCCTGGAGTAGCACACCTGAATCAAAAAAGACTGAGACTGAAGGTAAGTAAATACCCCAGCCAACACAGTACCTCAGCACAGGAGTGTTGCAGCAGGACGACTTCAGGATATGCAGCCAAAAACCTGGTCAATTAATTATTTTGTCTAGAAGATGGAAGACAGGACTTTGAAGGACTTTTGCAGCAGGGATCACGGAAGAAGGCTCTAAGCAAGATTTTCCTCACGGCTGGATGTGGCTCTGTGGATTTGGCGCTCTTTTCAGGAGCACAGAAGACAGAATATCGCTGGTCATATTCTCGTCGTTTGCAAGGTCCAGCACTCTGAGGGGACTTTTTGGACTTGATTCCCGTCTCTAGAGGTCCAGCGGGATGCCCACAAAGTTTCAGCTCGATCCGGAATTTGGAAGACTGTGCACTGCACAATGGCTCGAGTTCCCAGGGTGTTGGGGTATTGCAGCCCGCAAGATTGCAGCATGACGTGGGATGGCTCAACATGCAGGTCTTCTTGTGTCTAGTGGGTCTCATCAGGCTTGGGATCAGGGTCGTCGTTTTGGGAGTCCCCAGGTCGATTGGAAGGAAGTGCTACAGCTGGCTCCAGTTACACAGCAGGCTCTCTGGTCAATGGAAATTGTCTCAGCCGCGTTTCCTTCATCATCCTCTTCGGTTTTGGTTCCAGTGGTCGATTTGTCAGCAGCTTCCAGGTTTGGAGATTTTATCAGGAACTAAAGCACAACCTCTGCATTCTCTCCACGCATTTTACACAAAGGGGCGGTCTGGCTGTCCAATCAGGACGGCCAGCTGCCCACTTGGAGTTGTTCCCTTTCAGGCAAGGTGGAAGACTAAGGGTTGCAGAGTTTTGGACTCCTCTCTCGCTTCCTGCCTTTCAAGACACTATGGAGCCTGGGCGGGGAATCCGCAGGATTCCCATCGAAGACAAAATAGCCACCGAGTTTGTTCCCATCTAGATTGGCAGTGGAAGACCTCAGAAACAGCAAGCACATAAGAAATGGCAAAAAAGGAGTCCACCATTTTAGAAAAATGGTCGTCCTTCTGTGTATTACTGAGGCAGAATTAATAGCCTGCGAGTAATAAAGACTAAAAGTCATAAAGGTAAAACCACTGCCACCAGCCATTCATGTAAAACTCGCAATTGTAAACCAATTGTTTCTTGGTAAGAAAGGGGATACATTGTATGCCTCCAGCACTCCACATAAGGTGGGGTGCTTTGGGTCACTATATGAAATGTAAAGGGGGATTAAAATCCCTCTTTACTACTTGGGAACTGTAGTTCACCCGAGTATATGAAAGAGAAATTACTGGAGAGGCCATAGGAGCAACACAGACTAAGCCCAAAAGTTGTAGGAAACCATAACTTCAACCATGGAGAGACATAAAAAGGTCACCCATAAAAAGAGTAAAGACTAGGTGAGAGGGGGAAAAAGATTCCCCTTCACCCGGGAACAATGCAAAAAAGTTACGTCGTCCAAGCAAAATGTTCTGGGGTTGACACAGGTCAGTAAGATGTATCATTGAAATGAAAATCTTGCCCGACATGTTCCATCAAAAAGAAGTTAGGTTTGAGCGTCGACTTTTTCACAGAACCATTAATAAAACTCAGTTTTGTTTCTGCTCCAACCGCTTCCGTTGTCTTTGTATCAACGACAAAATAAAGAATCCTGTATTAGAGATGATCTACTGGTGCAAGGCGACAAGGGGTGGGTGGCAAGATAGGATAAATGTTCTGCTGCAAGTTGTCACTGTGCCTGTGGTGGGCCAAAACTGTACCCAGGTGATTACATCCTTTTGACAATCTGGGACCAAGCGCAGGTCCAACTGTTATGCCCACTGCACCTACAGAAAGATCTGTCCTTGCTGGGTTAAGAGTGGTTAGTTATTTAGTTCATCTGCACGCAACGTGTTTCCACCCACTCTGTGCTGTTCCAGTGAGACCCCTGTGGCTGTTAGAATCAGCACCTTCAGTGAGAGGATCAACACCAAGCTCTTCCCTTTTTTGTCTTTTTTTTCTCAATATTCCGCAGCCCTCGGTCCAAATGCTCTACTTGCTCTCCCACGTATATGTCTGGAAACCTTGCTGTCCCCTATGCTAGCTAATGATGTTGACGTCTCACAAGCACACTGCTCATTGAGGCACAGGGCATGCCTTTTTAGCATGCCCCAGGAACCAAATCTCACACGCACAAAGGCGCACCAAGTCATACAACTACTTGTAGCTGCCCAACTTTCATCCGTTGAGTGCCGCAAGGACTGGCTCTTACTCGCCTAGTAGGCATCGTTTTCAGGGACTTTGCTCAAAGGTTGATAATTGACTTTCTGCGTTAAATGAGTTTTCAGATCTTAAGTGGTTGATATGCTGACTGGGAGCAGATTGACTGGTACAGACGAAGACGGCTATGAGTTATGTGTGGGGGGGAAGGGGGTTGTTAAGTCCAATTAGGACACCTTTGTTATTTTTCTCCTGAATGATGGCAGTCATTAACTCGTCCGTTGCGTGTAACTTGTCTTCCTGCTATTTTGTAAGTCTGCATGCCATTCTATAGTGTTTGTGTTTTGAACTATTGCAAAAGGCATAGCAAAACTCGTGTTTTGCTATGCCTTTTGCAATAGTTAATTCTCTTGTTTGTTTTCCCCATTCTGATTGTAGCTTATTCTTTCTCTCCTTGGCGTTTTCTTTCACCTTCATCGCCTTTGCATCTCTCTCTCTCTCCTTTTTTTGTATGGATCATTTTACAAACCTGGGAGTGCAAAAGTAAGTTGTAAACGCATGGCGTTAGCCATTAATGCCTACCTTTACACTCCATGGCGTTAGGAGACAGAGTAAGCTGAAACAGAATTAGCTTTTCCACTGCATGCCTCCTCCCCCTACAGATAGAGCACGTTTTTTTCTTTACGCCTGCGTGAGAGTTTCACGCCTGCGTAAGTCTTTCACGCAG
The DNA here is from genome assembly GCF_040938575.1 of Ambystoma mexicanum. Lineage (NCBI taxonomy): Eukaryota > Metazoa > Chordata > Amphibia > Caudata > Ambystomatidae > Ambystoma > Ambystoma mexicanum. The sequence goes on along the minus strand of NC_090921.1, from coordinate 1,338,881,128 downwards.
ACGTAAAAGGAATGGATTCCCATGGAATGCGTCTGTTTTCAACACCTGCTTAAAGCAAGCAGAGTCAATAGGCGTCCATTGGAAACCCTGTCTGCAAAAAGTAACTTGCAGGCAGGATGCATATTTTTTTTCTTTCCTAAACTGAATTAAAGCACAGATCATAGATGATTTTGGCCTGTTTTTCACTTTTTAATTTTGCACTCTGTTTTGTAAAAGTTGAAAATTGCATACAAGGGAACTGAACATCGCGTAAGTACTAACGTTGGAGGCTTCCTGCATGAAGTTTTGTTCTAGTGCTTTTCGAATATTGCACAAATAACCCCCCTCTTTGTTTCTCTCACTCTCTATCTCCCACCCTCTGTTTGACTGCCTCGGATCCTACGTGGTTTTCCCCTTCTTTTATTGTCACTCACTCTTCTCTCCCTCTTTTCAGTGTTTTGGCAGCGATGGGAAACTTGTCCTTCATTACTGTAAATCCCAGGCATGGGGCTGAACGCCGTCGTGGATATGGGAGCAGCGCGCTTAAAGGCACTTTTACACATGAAGACTGTGACGGCGCTGCTGTTGCCAGGCACGCTGTAACCGTGAACCTGTCCCTATTCTACACGACTGACTGCAGCCACTGGCACGCTGCCCCCCCCACCCTCTCAAGCACTGGCGTGGATGGGGTTCAGTGTTCTCCTTGCAAATGCTCGTGCCATTCGCCTGTGTATCTTTGGAAAGCTTCCCTCCAACCCTATGAGGCACAAAGGGGACTTCAGTCACAGCAGCATCCAAACATTCTCCATGAAAGTGGAACCCCGCAAACCGTGCTCATACATGCAGTGTATACTTGTTGGCAAACTGGAACACAACTGTCAGCAATGGCAGCCCTGCCCATACTCAAGCCTGCATGCTAAGGAATGGGCATTAGCAGTGTAACACTGTCAAGCTGGCATTAAAATGAACTCGGTCCAGGCTGAAATTGGGTGTGGTAACTTGGCACATGTTCGATGTGCTGGTCAAATGTCTTATCTGATTTCAATAAAGTTTTGTGTAGCTCACCCCATGCTATGTTTCTAACCAATCGACAGAGTTGGGATGCTGTACGTCTGGTGCTTTGTAAGGGTACATTATTCCGTGTGTGATTCCATTATTCATGTGGGGACCTACCTAAATCTTTAAGAGCGAGTAATCCAAATATATACTGGTCCTCATGCAGCGACTGTGACCAATAATGGAAGCATGCAGAACGCTCTGTGGGTCAGCAAAAATGGATTGTGGCCATTGCCCTGCTCCTTTTCCCTTATAAAGAGATTGGGTATCCCATAAGGTTTGCTATTGCAGCACAACTTAAAGTACTCCCTTTTTGATCCCATTGTTAGGTAGATGGAACGTGTACTGTATCGGATTCCCCTTCAGGACAGAGACGGAACACTTGATCTAGAATGTGCACCGATATGCTTCTATATCCAGGCAGGGGCATACTGGCTGTTGGGTTGTGTGCTCACAAATATGCACATCGCCTGCACCTCCTGTTGTGCCTGGGGGGCATTTCCAGATGTGTTTGTGCGGGTTCTCAGGGCATTCCCTTTGGCTCTACACAAGTGGAACACCTGCCAGACCCACTATCCTTCCATGCTAGGTCCCCGCATTAATGCAGGGATATGGAAGTCCCCATTGCAAGCCCAGCTCTGCGTGTCCATGCCCGACTCCAACTCCACATCGGGGCACCCTGGCCCCTTGTCATTTTCCTGTGTCTGCCAGGGATGGAATGCGCCTTCTTTTCTCATTAGGGTGGGGGTTCAGGCAGTACCAATTCTCGCAGGTTGCAGGCGATGAGGTCACGTTTGCAAACAGTCACTCTTAACAAAATACGTGCTTCCTGTTGTGGCCAAGAAACCCCCCCCCTCGTCACCAGGCCTCACAGCAGACACGGTTACTACACACACGCTGATGCAGCAAATTCCCAATTATATTGTGGTTTGCCAGAGATTTTTCTAATAAACCAACTGTAATACTGTTTATAAATTTATATTGGTCAAAAAGCATAGGGAACCTTCAAAATGGAACAAAGGAAATCAAAACATCTGTCTCTCGGGTCTACATGGACCAGCCCTCCTGCAAGACCGTTTTTGCCGCAGCACAGCTGCGTCTTGTTCCGGACCACTTCCTTCCCTGGCAATGGGGCCTGTGCGTGATGCATGCAAGCTTTCCATTGATCGTTAATGCAGTGCACAGGGAAGGGACAAGACGGAGCTGCGCTCTGGCAAAAATGGTCAGTGTAGACCCGAGAGACAGATGGTTTGTTTTCCATTGCTCCGTTTTGAAAGTTCTCGATGCTTTTGCACATTACAAATGTTAAGTTAGTATTATTTTTACCCGTTCCATTGCCGACCCCATATCAGGCGGCATATGGCGTGAAACTCACTGGATTGGTGTAATTCGGGCGACCAATAAATAGGCGCAAAATATTGAAAGCTGAATTGATTTCTATGATCACTTGGCAATATTGAATGCATAATAAAATATATACTCCAGTGGACTTGCGGGTGCCTCGTGCACTCTTTCCAAATGATCAGAGCAACTCTTAGTCCTTCGCTGAGTTTGCTCCGTCACGTTCACACACTGCAAATCAGTAGGCAGGCTTCTTTCACCTACCACATTGCCCGTTTCATTTGTATGCTTTAGCACACATCCCCTGTTGACATGATGGTATTGCTATAAAACTCTTTATTTAACATATGGTCACTGTATTGAAAGTAGGTGGGGTGGCTTAATTCTCCATTTTCAGGTCGATAGAAGTGCCACTGATTGCCTAAGATATTAGTAACCTAGAAAATAATTCCTGATATCATAACAATACTATGTATCCTAGAGTGCTTTGTGCCAGGTCAAATGGCTTTTAAGCGCTCTTATAACTGTTATTAGTACCAAATGTAGTGGGTCTCTGTTTAACTACAGATTGAGTATAAATGGTCGAGTGCGTCATGCAGGAATTCGTGCACGAGCGTCTGAGCTGCACACATGACCAAGGCAAATAGTCAGTTTGTTAATTTAGTGTTTTCAGGCAGCAGTGGATGAGCTCTATAGGAAAGTGAAATTAATATAGGTATTTTGACAATGGGAAAGTGACATTATTCTAGTTATTGGCACAATGGCACAGTGTGGTTGATAGTGGTCCGCTACTTTTGTGTCCTTCATCAGATGCTGCCATCTCTCCTGTTTGCCATCAGGGCAGCCCTCAACATCCCTAAGAAGTCGCATATCTCTGAGACTAGACGTAATCTGCATTGGCTCCCAATAGAGCACAGAATATCTCTCAAACGTTCTTGCCATTACCCACAAAGCCAGGGCTAACCTTGCACCATCCTACATCTCTAACCAACTTACCCCACACACAAGACCACTTAGAACAGCTCAAGTTAACACTATGTCTATACCGAGATTCAAACTCCATAACTCGGGAGGAGTTCGTTTCCCTGTACAAGCCTCAAAGCTATGGAAAACACTACCTGTTCCAATCAGGTCTGTAACCTCCTTCAACCTATTTAAACACAACACAAACGTTGGCTTCATGACCTGGACACATTGACAGCTTAACATCCTAGAGCTTAGATTTACTGCCTACCCACTGTACATATTGTAAATAATATTACTATCTGTCTCACCTTCGGCCCACCGCCTTAATTGCAACATGTATGCTTGTACCTGTAATACCAATGTATGTATTTATTTGTAACCGCAACTATTGTAACTGTTGCCTACTGCTTGCTAATGTAACTGTACTCTTATCTAACATGATCAAAAAACGTATGCGCCCGTATGCCCCTGGGCCTGGTTGCGCTTTATAAATAAACCAAATACAAATACAAGGAGCCAGATGCCCCTGTGTTGGGTAGATGGCTTTGCCCCGCTTCTTCCATCTGATATTTTTTAAGGCTCCCCATGCCTTACTCAAACCCCCACGTATGCCCTCTTTTTCTTGTTAATTTCTTGATTCCGCACTCTTGTTGGCACTTAATGATTGGAGCTCTTCATTTCACTAATCCCTTTCCACTAATCATTATTTTCTACTGATCCGGGTTTAGACACTCCAGAGTAATCTTAGATTAGTGCTTCTACCAGATTAATTTCAGCGCAAGGTCAATCAATACATTACTACATAAGGGTTGCCAGATTATTCTTATTAATTATTACTTTTGGCAAGCTAACAAAATATCACTTCAGAATATGTATGTACTACGCCTAAATGAAAGGTCTGTAATTCCTGAACTAGAGCATTGCTTGACTGGGGTATTCTTGTGTAGGTGCACAGTTAGGGGTGGCTGGTGTGTTTTTAAAATGGGGGGTAGATGTATTACCCCAGCAAGCAATCCTGAACCAATGGGTTCAGATAGTGTGTTTTACATCACAAAATTGGCCAATAAATATTACATTTTAAAATGGGTTATGCAGAGGACACAAGAAAAGCTCCACTCACCAACTCTATACAAAAGCAGTATGCAAAATGATTTATTTTGACTGTTACCAGAACATAGTCATGAGTCGTGCCTGACACTTCATGCCAGCATTGTTGCTCGTTTATGCTGCTTGTGCCTAAAGAAAGTAATTATGTGACTTGTCCCAACTATATATGCCAGCATTGCCACTGTTAAAATACAGTATTGCTATATTGCAACTGAAATCTGTTTTCATGCACTATGAGCCCAAGTACTTAACAAATGGCGCCCTCTGAGCCATGGTTCTTCACTCCAACACTGTGGCTGACGGCGTGTGAAAGCAGATCTGAGAAAAAATTGCAGGTGAGTGGGTAGCGTCGGTGAACCTGGGACACATTCTCCAGACCCAGGGAATGCAGAGAAATTACTGCGTTGACAGGGCGGCTGCTCCTGAAAAAGAGCGAAAACATAGGCTGAGTAGTGTGGGCCCCCCCAGGCTCCTGGTTCCTACCTCCTTTCTTGGAATGAATACAGTCAGTTTGTTGTGGACAAAATATTTATTTCTTACTCACAGAAAATATACACCAAACCAAAATTATACAAAACAGGTGTGCTTTTGGGCACACCGTGTCCAGGGTGGCTGATGCCTTGCTTCGCTTGGCAAGTCTATGGGTCCTTTTGGCATCGGCTCCTGGACACGTGCCGCCTGCTGCCTACGACTTCCTCTATCGTGTACCAAACTTGGTACTCTGCGCTTTCCTTTGGTCTCCTTGCTTCTTCCCTTTCTCCCAAAAATTGCGGTGGGTTGGGTGGGAAAAACGATTCCTCCTGTCCTTCCAAGACCCAAGAAGCTGTACCCGAGTAGGGTGTGCTTCTTGTTGAGAATGTGCCTCTCCTTTGCCAAGAGGCCATTCTTATACTTCTGCCTCTTTTGTTATTCTAGTGGGGGCCGGCCGGCCCTCCCCCTGCCCCCACTGGTTACCTTCGCACCGTTCCCATGTTTGGGCCATGTCTCCATGACTACTAATTGGATGGGGCGCCACCTGGCTGCCCTCCCCCTGTGTGTGACCCTTCCTCTGCCCCCACCCTGCGCCTAACCCCCCATGCCCTCCATCGGGCCGTACTTTGTACGGCCCGGGGCCTGTGGCAAAGATGGGCATTGGTGCGGGCGGCCCAGGCGACAACACAGAGTGAGCGGGCCGCCTGCCTACACCATCTGTGCCACGGCAGGCCGGGGACCTCACACACCGAGGTGATGTGCGCACATCGCTGCTGCCGCCCAGAGACCCCCGACATCCCCCTGTCATGCGAGCCGGTTCTCAGGGTTTCCGCAGGAAATGGCACACAACTGCCAAAGACTGCGGGGGCGAGGAGGGACGGGCCCCACTGTGAGCACCCTGAGCGGTGTTGGGCTGGCGACCCCTAGGGCCATCTTCCACGCAACAGTTAACAGGGCAACAGAAAGGGAGTAGGGTGAAGATGCTGCCCAGTTGTGACAGAGCAGTGGAGGCAGAGCAGCACCAGACCTCAAAAGGGAAGAGTGCAATAACGGGGACCAAGTGGCCCAGTGACGTGCAAGTGCGCAGAGTGGTGGAGGGCACCACGAAGAAAGACGAGGAGAAGCAGGGTGGTAGGAAGCGCACAGCCCTGCATTGATGCTTTTGCAGTTAGCGGCTCAAGCTCAGGGTGCATATGGAGTTCCCGGGAATGGCTGCTCGTTCAAAATATCATGGTGCCATAAAGGAGGCAACAGCAATGAGCAGGAGGAAGGTAGACAGGGTTGGTATTGGGCTTGTTGCGTAACGACCTCCACAAGATCTCACAGTGGACGAAGGTGGAAAAAAGAATTTTGGATCTGGAGGATGCCACAGCGCTGCTACAGGTCGAGGTAAAGGCCCCGAGGGTGAGAAGAAACAATATTCGCATTAACAGGGTGCCCGAGAAGGTGAAAGGACCCTCCATGAAACTGCACCTAGAAGGGTGGATAAAAATGGACTGGGCAAAAAGGGCTGTTGCACTTCTTTTCCATCAAAAGTCGAAAAAGCCCACAGGGTGCCGGGCAGAGCTTCTCCTCGTGTGGCGCCCCCTGAACCCCCCCCTGCCCCCCACAGGCAGGTCGTAGCACGACTTCTGAGACCAAGACTTCATCCTTCAGGCGGCCCGCAAGAAATGGGTGATGAAGGTGAATGGGGCAAGAGTGGAAATCTTCCCAGACTTCTCCAGGGCAGTCCAGAAGGCCAGGCAGTCCGACAATGCAGTCAAGCAGCAGCTAAGAGCGAAGGGAGTCATGTACTCCATGGCACTCCCGGGCCACCCTCTGGGTGATTGGTCCACAGGGAGTGTTTCTTTAGGAGCCCCATTGAGGCCTGGATCTGGGCTGAGACCATTCGCTTGGCTGGGGGCACCGAGGGGACAGTCAAGCAGAAAGACAACAATGGTGGGGCAGAGGAGGTGGTGAGCCCTGAGCGGCCCCCTGCCTCAGACTGAAACTCCAAGGACATTTGCAGAGCGGTGCAAGGAGGTATGAGGAGCGGGTGCACAGGAGTGTGTGCGAAACTGTTACATGAGACTGCCACAGACTTTGTCTTGGGATGGGCAACGATACTGAAATATTGGAACAGGAATAGCCGGGCCGGCTAGAAGCAGGGTGACCGGGGGGTGAACCCCCATGTTGGGTCCAGTGGAGGGCCTACGGGCACAAACTGACTCCTGTTTGGGATCAAAATATCCTTCAAGTCGGGGGGGAGGGGGCCAGGGAGAGTTGGTTGTTGATATGTTGGGTTGTTTGGCAGAGCACATAGAATGAAGGGAAGTATACGGAAAGGTTGCCACTGGGGCCACAAGGTCTAATCCAGGGGCACTTTATGGTCTTGGACACTGGGATTAGGGGATGAACGGAAGAGAGAGCACAGGTGCCTCACTTGGAATGTTAATGGCTTGCTAGACCAGGTTAAAAGGGGGCTGGTATTGAGGTACCTGAGTAGATACAAGATCAGTATCACTCTGTTGCAGGAGACACACACATGATGGGTACTTGTGGGTTTCTGGGGAGGGGGCTGTATTCTATTGTTGAACACGCAGGTTACTATAGAGGTTCCAGGGGAGTGCCCATCTTAGTTGGGCGATCCATTCCCCTTGAGGTAAAGATTGTTAGAAGGTATGCAGGCGGCCGATATATCCTTGTTGGGGGAGGGAGGTGGGGGCTTAATCTGTGGAGTGAAAGCCTAACTATTTTAAGCGTGTATGTACCAGCACCTCCAAAATTAGACGTTTTGGCCGAAATACTAGACCTACTAGTCCGGTATGGGGCTGACATTACACTAGTTGCGGGTGACTTTAATGATGTCATGGCTAGGGAACTGGACAAGGTTGCGCCTTAAAACACTTGTGTATAGGCGCGTTATAAATGCCACATCATATCATATCAACAGAGGGGAGGGACACTCCCGTACTAACAAACAACATGGGGTTCGCAATGTTTGCGGAGGTGAATGGCCTGGTGGACGTCTGAAGGGACCTGTACCCAGGGGAGAGCGGTTTCTCTTTCTAGTCTGGGGTGCATGCAATGTTTTCCCGTATATACTACTCTTTTTCTCCCTGTCACTGCATTAAGGAGGGTGCTCAAGGTGGAATACCTACAGAGAGGTATTTCGGATCATGCCCTGCTAAGCGTGACACAGATGGGGAAGGCACTGAGAGGGCAAGGAGAGTGGGGACTAAACCTGTACTACCTGGGGAATGAGAGCATAATGGGCAGGCTGAGCGAAGGGACGGGGACATTTTTGGGGACAGTGCAGAGCAAGTCTACTTCATGGGAGGCATACAAAACTGATGCGGGCACGCCTCGTGCTGAAGATTGACAAGCATCGCAAGAACAGGGGAGCGGCACTGGTCGCAAGTGAGCAGACAGTTGAGAAAAACGAGGATAAATATGACCTTGAGAACTCCGATAGTGCCAAGAGAAAGTTACAACAAGCTGCCTTGCAATTTAGGGAGGTGGCCACGGATGAAGTAAAACAGGCTCACTGGGCCAGTAGAGCAAGGGTATATGAAGCGGTGGACATAGCCGGCGGAATGTTTGCATGGTTGGAGAAGAGGGAAGAAGAATCAAGGTGGATCAGGGAGATCTTGTCAGAGGAGGGGGGACAGGCGCAGTGTGGGGCAGCAGATCACGGAAGAGTTAGCTAGGCATTACCAGAAGCTGTATGGGAAGAGGGGGGACCTAATCTGGATGAGACGAGGGCCTATCTAGAGTAAATCCCCTTAACTCGGTTGAAAAATCAAAAAAGAGAATATTCGGATAGGGAGCTTACAGTTGAGGAGGTACAGGGTGCCATTGGGCAGCTAAAGTCTGGTAAAACCCTGAGGTCGAATGGCTTCCCCATGGAACTCTGGAAAAAGCTCAGTGCTACGGTAGCCCAACCCATGTTGGAGATGTTTAAGGAAAGTCGGGATGTCTGGATCCTCCCCGAGGATCTGTGGCTAGCCACGATCGTGGTGCTACACAAGAAGGGCAAGCCGAGGAAGTGGTGCTCCTCATAGACCGATCTCTCTCTTGAACAGAGAAACAAAGATCTTGGCTGGAGTCCTTGCCGACCGAGTATTGGGGGTGGTTGGCAGATTGATTGGGGCCGATAAGTGTGGATTCGTACTGGCCAGGGCTACGAGAATGAATATCAGGCAGGTACACAACATGCTGGCCAAGGTGCGAGAACTTGAGGGCCCCCATGCTGTTATGGCTCTGGACTCCGAAAAGGCCTTCAACTCAGTTAGGTGGGGCTTTCTGTGGGCAGGTATGGAAAAGGTGGGTTTCGGTGAGAGATTGATGGGTTGTGCCAAGCTGCTCTTTGAAGAACCCCGGGCCAGGATCAAGGTAAACTGGTACGTCTCGGATGGATTCCATTTGCTACAGGGGGACCAGGCAGGGGTTCCCATTCTACCTGCTGTTGTTTCTCTTCAAAATTATATAGAATGACCCGCTACAGACTGGGTTTGTGTGGCATGCGGGCTGGGAAGACCACATCTCACTATACGCAGTTGACCTACTGCTGTTCTTGGGACACCCGAAGAGGATGGGCCCCAGAGCCATAGCTACGATCCAGGAATTGAGGGACCACAATGGTCTGAGGATCAACTGGAACAAGTCGGTCCTGGTGCGGGGGTGGGAGAAGGCTGTTCCGGAGGGGTGCCCCCTACTCATTACGGAGGGGCCACTCACCTACCCGGGGATCAAAATCCATGTGGACAAAAGTCTGTTTCTCCAGGAAAACGTAGACCCGGTATTGGTTCGGCTACAAGAGGATGCCAAGCATTGGAGCACCCTGCCATTGACCATGGTAGGGAGAGCCAACCTTTTTAAAAGGCTGACTCTCTTCAGACTGTTGTACATACTGCAAAACACTCAAGTGAAAGTGCCTATACCCGTTTTTCGACAAAATCAACAGCTTGCTTAGGGGCACAATATGGGGGTGGGGCAACCCACGGATAGCACTGAAATTCCCGACCAAATCGGTGTGGGAAGGAGGCCTGGGGATACCAGATGTGCATAAGTATTACTGGGCAACTCAGTCAGTGGTGGCCAACGAGTGGGTGCAGAGGGAAGTTGGGCTGGATCACACCAGGCTGGAGATCGAGGTCATGGGCTCTAGAACTCCTTTATAAGCACTATATGGAGGGTCGAACAGCCAAGCCCTACTGCCTGCTTCCAGAAGAGCCATAGAAGCCTGCAGAGCAGTCATAACTTCCATGGGTTGTAAAGGGGTGATCACAGGCCTCATGCCATAGTGGAGCTCTGGACACATACCCAAGGTGCGCAAGCCTGGAACGCACAACAGATGGACTATCAAGGGAATCGAGAAGGTGGGGGACGTCATTAAAGGGGGCCAGATAACACCTTTCCTAGGCCTGTGCAAGGCGCATGGGATTGAGGCCAGGGACCGTTACATGTATATGCGCTTGCAGCATGCTTTGCAAAGCCAATTGGGGGGCAGACAGCAATATTCCAGACCATAACCCTGTGGAAATCAATTTACTTGATAGCATGAGAGTGTCGTTGTGGCTTTCCTCTCAAATCGGCCATTAACGATTTTAAATCTTGGCCACTAGAGAGGGCCAAAGAGCCAGGTGGGTACAGGATGTGGACGTGTTGGAGGAGCAGGAATGGGTGGAGGCCCAAATGGCAGTGAGGGAAGTTAATATGTCTACTAGTCTCTGTCTGGTTCAGCTCAAGATCTTGCATCAAGCTTACTATTCTAGAACCTGTTCATACAAATTGGGGAGGGCATGTCTCAAGTGTAAGGGCGAGGAGGGGTCCTTATATCGTATGATTTGGTACTGTCACAGGGTGAGGGCCTATTGGGACAAGATTCTGCAGATCCTGTCCAGGCTGGAGGAGAGGGACATCCTAGGGTGCCCTAAAGTGGCCATATTACACATATTTGAAGGGGCAGTGAGCGCTGGAGGAACTGAAAAACTGATCAGCTCAGTTCTGGCCTTGGCCAGTAGGAACCTGGCCTCAAAGTGGGCATCGGATGAGATGCCAACTGTTGCTCAATGGAGGGACGGCATGAAGCGTTGCAGGTTCCTAGAGGAGGCGATTTATCGTAATAGAGGTCACCCCTGGACATTTCGCAAGATCTGGGAGAAAGGGCACGCCTTGGGGTAAAGGAAAGGGGGTGGCCATACCAGGACTGTAGAAATGGGGGGTGAAGGGGCCGCTAGGGGAGGAGCTGGAAGTGTTGGGCGCTGGTTACTGTAACCGCTGGCTGAACAGTATGAGCATTGTTTGTGTTTCTGCCGTTTTCTTTTCTTGTTTAGCTTTTATCATTCAAACAATAAAAAATGGGGAAAAGATGGAAAGAAAAATTATTTTAAAAAAGGAGGAAATAAATGAAAGCGTCAATGAGAGAAAGAGAACGAGCAAGAAAGAAAAGAAATGGAAATATGGCATGGGATAGGAAGAATAGATTTAAAAAAAAGCAAAATAATGAAAGCAAGAAATAAAAAGAACGAAAAAGACGAAAAAGGGGCTTGTGAATTAGTCAATTTCAGAATAGTTGCATTGCATCTCTTAGTGGAAACATGTTTCCTACTGCCAAAGCCATTATTGCGGTGTTGTAGCAGCTTGCCTCTCTTTGTCGACGTGTCTTGCAGTGATCAGTTGAGGCTATTATTGATTCTTTGTAACAGAGCCCTGGCACAATGCAAGGCGGTGAGAAACAACTAATGGCTCATTTTTGGGGCTATTTAATGTTTTTTTTTTTTACATGTCCTTAGTGGTCTTCAGGTTACCACTGGTAATTAAGCCTGTTTTAAAAAAATAAAATATTGCATGACTGTTGGTCATTAAGTACATGTTCCCACTATTGTGGGATCCTCCTACTCCCTCTCATCTATGCTACCACCTATAGCCTGTGTTGTAGATCAGACTTGGGAGACGAACAGAGTGGCATTTTCACTGGATGTTTCTTTATTAGAACACACAAACCTTTTGCTGTCCCTAAGCCTAAGTGTCTCGGCCCTACTCTATAATGGAAAAGCGGGTGCTCGTCAGGATAATTTACAAAACAAGGAAAGTTCTCTAGCCAGAATCCTATGCTGACCTGAGTTTTGTCCCTACCACTATCAAAAGGAAAACATAAATTCAACAAAGGTGCCATTAGGGCCTGTGCCCAAACAAATAAACGGTGGCTGGTTTTTGACTCCCACCCTGGTTTGTCTTTATCAAGACGGGCTCCTCGCCCAGATGCACAGTTCAAGCAAGTACGCGGAATGACTCTTACACCGCTCTCTCCGTGCATTGGTTGTCAGTCTATGGTTTATTTCCTTTTCTCTGGTCTACCAGGGTTTTCCCTCAGTCTCTTGTCTTCATATTCCCACTCTAGCTGTTCCCCTTGTGTTCCCCTCTAGGGATGTCCTGGCGCACTCCCCAGCTGGGCACCTCCTGGTTGATACTCTGCCTTGAGGTTTGGTTCCTCTTACCCTGCTTTGGGGACTCTGCTCTCTCTCCCTGCCTTGGGGTCTTGCTTCTCTCACACCACCTCCGGAGTTTGTTTCTCTCACCCTACCTTGGTGACTTTTTTCCCTTCCACCCGCCTTGGGGGTCTTGTTTATCTCACCCCACCATGGGGTCTGTCTCACCACATCTTGGGGTTCGCTTCTCATCCCGTCTTGGGTCTGGTTTCTCTCATCCCGGCCTTGGATCTGGTTTCTCTCACAGTCTTGGGATTGTCTCTCACCCCGCCTTGGGTATCGCTTCTTCCACCCTCTTTTGGGGTCTCACCACCCTCCTGCCAGTTCGCCGGAGCCATAGCATACCTCATGGCTTCCATGCAGTGCTCCTCAATAGTCAGTGAGCTTGACCAATGTGCTGCTGCTTCTTCGGCCTTTCCATAGTGTTCCGCAGCATGTGTAGCTTGCCCTCTCTTACCACTGGCTTCCAGTGGGAGCACTGTGGCTTCCTGGTACACCAGTGACTTGCTTTTGGTCACACGCTCTTGGCCACTCTTCTGGGCTGAGTGCTTCTGGTTTCTGGCCTGGCAGGGGTTGTGAGCGTTCTGCAGCTCTGCTGTGGCCTGGTACTCCATGCTTGGTGTATGCTCTCCCTGTCCTGTCCCACCTCTCAAGAGTAGGTTCTTGGGCTTCTCCATCTCCACAAGTCTCTTTCCCCTGTTTCCAGTTAGAATATTTCCCTCATTCTACTAGGGGTGGGATAGCCAACAGAGATATTGGGATCATGAGACAAGGGAGGATAACTTACATCCCTTTCTTGGGATTTCCTGACCCCTAAGTGGGGGTCACCCCCAGTAGGATCTTGCTTGCCCTGTCTCCTAGGGGGGTGTAAAGCTTAGTGGGTTCACCTCACTAGTCCCAAATGGGGTGGCTTCCCCCTTGGGCAGAGGGGAAAAATTCCCTGGTTATGTCACACCGACTGCCTTTTTTCTATCACAAAATAATTAAATGCTTCTTCGCTTTTAAGGCAGCTTGCTCAATTTCCTTTTTTTCTTTTTGGTTTTTCACCTTACACCTGAAGAGACATTGCAGAAGGCCTGCAAATGGAGTTGCATCAGATTTACTAGTTCATGCTTGGCTCAGGGAGGACTGTAGTGACACTGCTGCTATTGTGGATACCCTCCAACCAGAGGATGGCTGGCTAACGGGTAATTCGGATATTTCCACTACAAGCCAATGTGGCTGAACTGGTTCACCCAAATTCAGTAGTGCTTCCTAAATGGTCAAATAAGAAGGGGCGAGGCGTGCACTCCAGTTCCTGGCCAATATATTACCTGAAAAAAAGGTTGCTGGGTTAAATCCCAAAGTGTTCAGTATATTTCACAGGGTTAAATCCCAATTGCTGCCCAATTGTTCACAGGGTTGATTCCCTTATCGCACTGCTGTTCTCCTCCTAGCGCTTTCGTGCCGCCAACACTCATCAGAGAGGCTGAGTTGCCTTTCTGTTCAGGTGAATCCAATATAATTGCTGTTGCAGTCTCTAGGAATTGTGGTAGCTGTAGTGAAACCATTGGACACTTTGGGATTTAACCCAGTAACTTTTTTCAGGTGATATATTGGCTAGGAACTGGAGTGCGCACCTCGCCCCTTCTTGTTTTTTCATGTATTTTGTGGAGGTACGGACTCCAAAGGCTGCAGCACTGGGGTTATTTTGCCCTACATTGGAGAGCCATAATTATGGTTTTCCCCCCTCCCCCTATCAAGGGTAAAATGTGTGTTTTTGGAGGGGAGTCTTTTCCTGGTCACCTGAATTGTTAAAACGCATTCACTATAGCTACCACAATTCCTAGAGACTGCAACAGCAATTATATTGGATTCACCTGAACAGAAAGGCAACTCAGCCTCCCTGAAGAGTGTTGGTGACACAAAAGCGCTAGGAGGAGAACAGCAGTGCAAAAAGCGATTCAACCCTGTGAACATGTTGGCAGCAATTGGGATTTAACCCTGTGAATGTACTGGACACTTTGGGATTTAACCCAGTAACTTATTTTCAGGTAATAATATATTGGCTAGGAACTGGAGTGCGCGCCTTGCCCCTTCTTGTTTTTTCGTGCTTCCTAAATGGCCTCCTGATGGAGAACTTAAAATGGAAATGTTTTACTCTCATATTGATGCTCCCACCCACTGTTCCCAAAGGAGGTTTAAAACGTGGCCGCAGTTCTATGTTAGGTGGGATTTGTTTAGTCCACCTCTGCCCTTTGCACTACCTTGTGATGCGTATCGAGATCCATTTTCTCCATCTTTAAATCGTTTAACATCTTGTAACGTCAGCTAACCCATCTTTACGGCATGCTCTAATTTTCACTCTCACAATAAAGTTGTAAAGAGATCTACTTGGTCAAAAAGAGTCAATCTTACGGATTCTTAAGATGGACAGAGAAGAAACGAGACAAACAAAACGGGTAGTCTCTAGGGCTGCAAACTGGTCCCCCTGACAAGGGGCAATTTGGAGACATCTTGGGGCATGTGGGTTTCTGGAACAGCTTTTCCAGGGAATTCTCCTATCACATGTGTTGCCCCGTTTCTGATTTAAGAGGGGCCTCCTGCTTTGTGTTGGCTGCGTACTGCGTACACCAGTAATCCACACTTCACGCCAGTCCTGATTCAGTTTTCTAATTAAGCTTTCAGCTTTCCTTTCTAATCTTCTCCATGTGGTGTCCTGTTAAGAAGACTGCAGCTGTAGAGAGGATATCCTTGATCCGTCTTACTTGGCCATTAAGAAGGACTTTCAGGGTGTCCGTCTATGTGTTGTAAGAAGCAAGGGGCCATGTCACAGGGCTTCATGTTTTACTGTCCCACGGACCCCTGTTAGGTACTGTAAGCATTGCTGCCTATTTCCTATATCTTTAAAGAGTTTTGACAGTACATTAAACGCGAAAAATACACAACTAGTGGAAATTAGACCAAGAATCATTGACGTTTGTAAAACATAATCTTCCTGCAACTACTTCAGCGTCGCTAGCAGTCTATGTATTGCATGCAAGTCAGGAGGACACCATCGGGAATTAAGGGGCGCAGCAGAGAGCGGTGGGGGGGATTCGGGAACACAGAAACCAAGAGCAAAAGGAAATAATTAGGGGCTTTAAACAAATCGCTTCCCTTGAAAACAACCATCGTGCCACTGGGTTTTGTTTATTAAAATAATTTTTCAAAATATGTCATTAGTGCCATTTCTGGTTGTTTTATTTACTCTTTCTTCCAAATCACCCAAAAACATAGTTTCTCGGCCTTTACGAGTGCACTGACCTAAAATTCTTTATCGGCCGCTTTTCTTATAGAACTAGTCATTAAAATGTGATATTACAAGGTCCCCAGCGGATGCCATTTGCGCATGCCAAATTATCTTCACAGCATGTGTCCTTTCAAACCCACCCGACCCTTATGCAACTGCATAGCAAGTGAGACAATTTGCGATTCGCAAGTATTTGCTCAGCACAGAGCTTTTATCTATGAGACGTAGTAAAACATCTTCACAGGTGTGGCATATCTTTACACCTGCAAGTATCCTGGTATATTTTTTCATTGATGTACATATGCCATGTTTTAAGTACATCTTTAAAAAAAAAATGTCACTCCTTCCTATTTTTACGTAGTAAAACATCTTCACAGGTGTGGCATATCTTTACACCTGCAAGTATCCTGGTATATTTTTTCATTGATGCACATATGCCATGTTTTAAGTACATCTTTAAAAAAAAAAAGTGTCACTCCTTCCTATTTTTACAAACATTATCAAAGGCGTTAGGCGTGCCTTTCATATGGTAGACCGCTTCTGCGTGAGGACATGTCTCTTATAAGAGTGAACCTGCACAGTGAGTTAGGTACTTGTTTTGAGTGGATCTTTTGTGTAGCTAAGAGGGGTTAGGAACTTGCACCCAGTATAATAATTGGTTAAGATGAGTAGCCAAATAGTAACATTTTAAATGCGTGCCCACAAAACTGCAAGCAATTGTAGGTGTTGGTCTCCATCAAGCACCATGGGCATCTAAAAGTAACAACCGGTCGCCCTTTTTGAAAAAGGAAATGCACCTGAGCCAATGTTGGGGATTTAAAGTCCCTGAATGGTTTATTTCCAAAATTAGTTTTCTGTTCGGAGATTGGAGCATTAACGGTCTGCATGCATGCCAGCAAAATGATGGACTCTTTGTAGATTGTAATTGTGGGTGCACAAACATCGTTGGGTGAACGATATTTATTTTCACCCACTAAACACATTTCCCAGCATATTATAGGACTGGTGCAATTATATAAACAAAGTGCAGTCCGCCCTCTAATACGTGGGTAACCAGTTGGATAGTGGCTGAAAGAAACGTAGTTTGCCCAGTGATATTTGTTTTCTGCGTTCAGAACACTGTGTGTCACATTACCATTAACTGACGTCCGTCCAAGAAGAGTGTGTGTGCAGTTTTCTCTTGCAAGGAAAGAAACACGTGTGTATGGTAGTTAATGGGTTTCGGGCCTTCTACGTTTGCATAGGGTATTTTGAACTACCAAAAGCGATTGATGACATCTTGAAAGTACAGCACGGGCCCTCACAGCTCTGAAACCTAACCGTGTCAGCAGGGCACACAGCACCCCATGCACGACACAAAAAAACCTGCAACGCCAATGTGTCATAGGGTCGGAGGTCCCATCGGGCACCCTCATGGCGCTACACAAACTAAGCAGCTTCATCATGCCGGCATTGCAAAGAGCAAACCCAACGCACTTCTAGCTCTACAGAAACGCTCCAGTACTCTGACAGCACTGCAAGTTCGGAATCACACATACTTCAGATTTGAACAAGGATATGATTTGCTCATTGCACGAAGACGTATTTTAGCAAGACGAAAAGGCAGCATAGAAATGTCACGTTATTTTCAAAAAGTAGGCAACACGAAGACATTGGACAGTAGCAAGCAGGTTTCAGGTGAAAAACCTGCACTGTAAAAAGAGAGAGGAGCACACCTGCAGTCCAGAGTAACATTGGCAAAGCTGAGCACGTGATGTGGCTGTAATATGAAAAGTTTCAAACATTCCAACAATACCTTCATCTTTCTGGCATAGTGATTATATGCTAAGGTATGACCCAAATGTGCAGCTTCTGGCATCATGTCATGTGCAGCTTGTGTACCCCAATAACGAGCAATATACCATTTCCAAATAGAGAAATGAATACAAGTCTAGTCATGCAATTAACCCAAAAGTACATTTACTTCTATGATATGATATTTTATTTGTATCGCGCTCATATACAAGTGTTTCAGAGCGTGACAAGGCAAGGAAGGGAAGTAGGGGGGAGAAAACGACGATCTTACTAGGCCCAGTGACGTTGAGAACGCGCAAGTGCAGGGGAGAGGGGAGAAGTGGAAAGTGCAGAGCAAGGGATACAAACAACAGCTGGTAGTGCAGCCACAAGGGTGGCAAGTGAAAGGTGTAAAACGCAGACAGTGGGTGTCTGATAAGTGCAATAAGGGGACTGTAGGGTTAAAGATACAAACCCAAGTGCACAGGTTGCTAGGAGGCAGTGCGGGTTTGTGGCTGGATGGGCAGGTACCTGGGCCCGAAATCAGAGGGAACCAGATGCGCGGTGCTGAAGCAGACAGATGAGCAGGGCAGAGGAAGAGAGAAGGCAGAAGCAAAGAGGAAGGTCTTGAGGTGCTTCCAGAACCGGAGATCGTTCTCCTCATGTTTCAGAGTGGCAGGGAGGCTGTTCGAGAGGGAGGCCTCAGCTGAGGAAAGAGATGTACCCCCAACTCACTGCTTGGAGAAGCGACTGACTCAGAGGGAGGTGGAGGAGCGAAGAGCTTGAATGGGATGGTATTTACAGAGGGAGAGTTGAAGGAATTTAGGACACAGGCCCCAGAAAGTCTTGTGGGCAATGCAGCCGGTCTTGAATTTAACCCTTGCAGCCACTGGGAGCCAATGAAGAGATTTCAGGGCTGAAGAGATACAGTCCCAGGGCTTGAGGCCAAGGACAACTCTCGCAGTCCAGTTCTGGATGAGTTGCGGAGAGTGGAAGCAGGAAGATTTAGAAAGAGACTGTTGCAGTAGTCCAGCCTAGAGCGAACCAGAGCTCTAGAGACCATAAGCTTCTGGGGGAAGGAGAGGAAAGGAAGAATACCTCTGAGGAGGTGCAGTTGGTAGTGTGACTTCTTAGAAACGTCAGAGATGTGAGGAGAAAAGAAGAGTGTGGAGTCGAAGATACCTCAGATGTTCTTAGCCTCATAGGTGGGAGCAGGAAGCGGGCCAAGGGAGGCCGTCTAGAGAGTTACAGGAAAGGAGGGTGCAGGTCACTGCTGTAAAAAAGAAAAAAAATGGTTTATTTTTTTTTTTAATGTTTCTTTTTGAATTGACTGTGCATTTACAAAGAATGATTTCCTTAACAGAAATAATTTCTTTATGAAGGCAGTGTGAATACAAAAAGAAACTTTCTTTTTGAAGTCCGGGGGCTACCCTCACCCCATGACATGAAGACCCTAGGCTGGAGGCCTCCATGTCATGGGGTGGGAGAAACCCTATGAATTAAAAAATAAATCGTTTATTTTTGAAGTCACTGTGCCTTCATAAAGAAATTATTTCCGTTATGGTTCAGTCCTTAACAGAAACAATTTCTTTATGAAGTCAGATTAACTTCAAATAGAAACAATTTATTTTTGAAGTATTATGGCTCGCCTCAACCGCATTGCGTGTGCGTGTGTGAGTCTATGGCGAAAGAGCGCACCCAAATGTATCGGTGGCTGGGTATGCGTTTGTGTGTGTACGGTGAAAGCATGTACACTTAAATGTATGGGTGGATGCCTGGGTGTGCCTGTATGGTGAAAGGGTGTACACTTAAATGTATAGGTGACTGTCTGTGTGAGTGTATGGTGAAAGGGTGCACACTTAAATGTATGGCTGGCTGCATGGGTGTGCCTGTATGGTGAAAGGGTGCACACTTAAATGTATGAGTGGCTGCCTGGGTGTGCCTGTATGGTGAAGGAGTGCACACTTAAATGTATGGATGGCTTGGTGTGCGTGTGTTATATATGGTGAATGGTGTGTGTGCTTGTGTTCAGGGGCACAACAAAACCTACATTTCAGGGGGGCTAACCCTTCAAATGTTGGGAGAGGCACTAACTTCACCTGTGGTGGGGAGGAGCAAACTTATTCGTGTGGGGGCATCTAACTTCTTCACGCATTTTAATGAGACTATTCTAGTGCAGCTTCAATGTTACATGCAGTTAACTCTCTCCTTTAAGTCTGGAAGCACCCACGTATGGACTGCTGTGAGAATGACTGGTTGCATGTTCCTACTCTACCCTTGTTAGGCCAAAGGGCTAAACTCAGAAGTGGTGGCTTGACACATCGTGCAGCAATTGAGTCTTTCTGACAATATACCCCTAAAGAGTACAAAAGGACAGATTGAGGCGGGTATTGGCCGAAAATATTTGGTACATCCTGGTACCCAGACAGCTGTCTGCAAAAAGAAAAAACTAAGGATTAATGTATTGTTCAGAGCATCAAGAAAACTAAACAGTAATTGATATTGTTACTCACAATCAAGGAATGAATGGTTTGACTACTGTATCTCAAGCTAATATGATAAGTAACTGAGAAAATAGAAGCAGCAATTACTGAAGGTAAACAAAGCAAGAAAGAACTAACACTGATGCAGTAGTCTGCTTACCAATAGAAGAATGTTATGCGTCTTGGGGTGTTCTTGAAGGAATATTGCAGAAGTATGAATGTTAGTTCTGGAAATAACAATGTTGATCTATTCCCGCCGGCATGAGGATGCCTAAACACAAGTACTTGATCCTTGTGCCGTTGCGCCGATGTCCCCAGAGTTCTTTGAAGGTCCCAAGCGGAAAACCATCAGCCTCTTTGATGTGTGGAACGATAAAATATTCCAAATCCGTGACAATCCAATAAATGTTCTGAGTTGGCAACAGGTAGGAGGAGCGTGGCAGGGATAAGTGTTCACAGTCCAGTAAGCGTTCCAAGTCGGCAACAGGTAAGCAATGCAGAACAGAATCAGGAGACGAAGCAAGGGTAGCCGAAATACAGACCAAGAGTTCAAGACCAGGAATCAAGGTAATAAAAAGATGTACCGAAGCTTTCAGAACAAATCCAGAAGCAGCGCCGTGCAGGGTGGGCAGAGTTTATATTAGGAACAGCTGACTGCACGCACAACACACCGCCGTAATCCAGGAAGCAAACGTCTATGCAGTGGAAGCCAGCATTTCCACAGCAACCCATAGCGTTCTCTGAAGGAACGCAACCTTCTAGATGAACGTGTTTTCTGAGGGCTTAGGAATGGATGTTTGAGTCCCCAATGATCAGGAATAGAGGCATATGTACTGGAGGCATGGGGATGTTTCTTTTTGTGTGTACCTAGTCCAAGACATGATGAGGAAGAGCGGAATGGAACCCTGACAACCCTTCCAATCACTCCCCTGGCATGCAATCACTAAACCCACATCACAATTGCTTAGAAAATGTGCCAATTGAACGCAGGTACTAACAGTGAAATGCTCTACATTAGTCATTGCTGGGCCCTTGTTAACAGCGAAACTATGGTGCTGTTTAACATCTGTGTCCTTTTCTGTCCGGCAACTGCTCTGTAGGTCAGCCAGGTCAAGTCAACATAGCCCACAATTTCAGGGGGTGGGTGGGAAGTGCTGAAGCCCAGTCAGCTCAATAGTGTTGCACCACTACTTGTGTTTAATGCCTTGATTACTCATTGGTCATCTTCATTACTCCTAGCCCTATTATTCCTCATCCCAGTATTTGTTTATGAGGCAGTACTTGTGTGTGAGGCACTATGCCTCATACACAAGTACTCGGATGAGGTAGAGGTACATGAAGGTAATGCCTGGCTCAGTTACCTGTAATGTTCATTACTCCTAGTCCCACTCTTCCTCATCCCAGTACTTACCTATGAGGCAAGGAGCCTCATACATAAGTACTGGGACAAGGAAGAGGGCTGTGGAAGTCATTCTGGGCCAATTCGCTGATTTTGGAGGTTGGGGTAGGGGATGGGAGGGAGAGGGGATGTGTGGAGGGGTGTGGGATTGTGCAATAAATCACAATGGCCGTCCATGTCCATGCTAAGCAGGCATGATATGTGGTATTAGTGGCTAGAGAGGCATTTTGGTGCAGCCAGTCTAGTCATTCATCAGGTTGGTATGACTTTTTTAACTGGCCATTTCTGATAAAGCAGTTCTGCTAAGTGTAATTACCTGGCTAGACTGGCATTTGGGTTCTGCCAGTCTAGCTGTTTCTTTCTCCGGCATTGTATATTTTTCTGGGAATCTGTGATAAAATTATATGATATGAAAAGTCGTATATATAACGTGCCTGTACACAAGTGTTTTTGGGCGCGACAAGGGAAGGAAAACCGAGGGAGGACAAGACAAATTATCTTACTAAGTCTTGTGTCATTCAGATCCTGCAAGTGTGAGAACGAGAAGTGCAAGGGGAAAGGGAGTGGGGGAAGTGCAAGGGAGAGGGGAGGGAAAACAGAGTAAGTGCAGCCAGGGCAGCACAGCTCTGGGTAGTGCAAGGAGAACAAGGGACTGTAGGGTTACAGTTACATCCCCTAACTGCGTGGTAGGCCCGGAGGCAGTGCAAGGGTGACTGATCAAGAAAGAGCCTGGACTGAGGGTAGCCAAGCAACCAGTTGGTACAGCAGACTGGTAGAACAGCAGGTAAGGGAGAGAGAGAAAGCAGAGCAGAAGAGGAATGTTTTGAGCTCCTTCAGGTGGTCCGGATCCAGTTTGGGAGGGGCAAGGAGGCCATTCCAGAGGGAGGCTCCTGTAGGGGAGAGGGCTCTAACCCCCCCACTCTCTGCCTGGAGAAGCATCTAACCCTTAGGGCTCAAGAAGGATTTTGGAAGAGAGTGTTGGATGTAGTGCAGATCCCAGCCCCAGAAAGCCTTGTGGACAATGCAAAGGGTCTTCAGCTTGATCCTTGCAGCCACCGGGAGCCAGTGGAGAGATTTTATGGCTGGAGAGATACAGTACCTGGGCTTGAGGCCAAGGATAAGTCTCGCAGTCCTGTTCTGAATTAGTTGCAGAGAGTAGAGGAAGGCAGATTGAGAAAGTGGCTGTTGCAGTAGTACAGCCTAGAGAGAACCAGGGCTCTGGAGACAGTGAGCTTCGAGGGGAAAGTGAGAAAGGGAAGAGTCCCTTTGAGGAGGTGCAGCTGGTAGTGGGACTTCTTGGTGACGTCCAAGATGTGAGGAGAGAAGGAGAGAGTGGAGTTGAAGATGACACCAGGAATGAGTGAGAGGAGAGTAGGCTGAGGGGAGACTGAAGGAAAGCTGAATGTCATCCGCATAACGCTGAAAGTTGGAGGAGAAGGTAGAGATCAGGTGGGCCAAAGGGGCCAAGTAGAGGTTGAAAACCAGGGGGAGGGGATAGAGCCCTGGGGAATGCCACAGGTAGAGAGAGGTGGCGGAGCGAAAGGGACTAAGTTGGACCTGGGAGGGGCAGTCCAAGAGGAAGGAGGTCAGCCACTCTAGGACCTGATCCATGATCCCCAGGTTCTCACCGAGTCGATTGATCAGGATGGCATGGTGGACCGTGCCGAAAGCAGAGGAAAGTTCAAGGAGGATGAGGACAGAAGGAATGCTGGAATCAAGGTTAGAGATCCGATCTTCACAGGTTTTCAGGAGAGTAGTTTCTTTGCCTCTGGCAGCTCTTAAGCCAGACTGATGCTCATGGAGACAACAGATTCAGTGTGGAGGGTAAGCTGGTAGATGGCCAGCGTTTCCAAGAGTTTGGGAGAGGGGAAAGTTCCAGTGGCAAAAGAATGATTACAGAATTCGGCCAAGGCAGGAGCAAGGGTGTCACTATGGTCCTTGATGGTTCTGGAGGAGCAGGCAAGCACCTGTTTCAACGACACTTCCATAGGTGGGACTTGTATAGAAACCTTGTCAGGTGTTAGAGAGAAAGAGGTAAAAGGAGGAGGAGAGGGAGAGATGGCCAAAGGAGGGCTGAGAGAGGGAGAGGGAGAGGAAGAGGAGATAGTGGACAGAGAAGCAAGAGGCCAAAGCCGTAGAGAGGGCCTGTGGAGGGAACAGGAGAGGTAGAGACCACAACAGGATTGGCCAGTTTCTTGCAGATTTTAAAGAGTTTGGCCATGATGTTGGAGGCCGCAGAGACGCAAGCTTGAATGTGTGCTCTCTTCTTGATGAGTCTTATTGCTTCGACTGGCATTTTGGTGCAACCAGTCTAGGTATGTCTAAATGTGGCCTGGCATGCTTTACTGTAATGTTATTCCATGTCTACACTGGTTTACATTGTGCAGCAAGTTGGACATGTTTTCATCGTGACATGGCTTTTTTAAATAGCAAAGCATTAATGTTCATGTGCACTGTTGGTGACTTGCATGTATTGGATTTTTCGTTTGGTGTTACCCTACAAAACAATAGCAAACACTGTGGCTTTTTAGCCAATTTTAATATTGCATTAAAACATTTATATCTTTCTCCTAGTGCAGTGTGCGGCATACCCCTTCAGCAGCACGTTTGTGCGTATTGTGCAAGCGTGGTAATCTAGGCCGGCCCAGAATGTGTCGCGACCTGTGATATGTAGCAGAGTTGGGGGGTGGGCCCCCTCAGCATGGCTCGCAGGCGGCCCCCCAGATCTTGTGTTAAGCCACTGGGGCAGGTGTGCCGATGAGGAGAATCTCCATTTTACTGGCATTAAGATAGAGATCATTGGCGGCACACCACTCCTGGATAGCAGACAGTCAGAGATGAGAGATGCAGATGAGGTGGCAGAGGGTAGTCTGAAAACGAGCTGAGTGACATCCGCATAGCACTGAAAGTTGGAGCAGAGAGCAGCAATATGATGGGGAAGGGTTGCCAGATATTGGTTGAACAACCAGGGAGAGAGGTTAGACCCCTGAGGAACACCACAGGTAGAGAGTGAGATAGAAGAAAGGAAGGACCCAAGTTAGACCTGGGAGGGTCAATCCGGGAGGAAAGAGGTCAGCCAGCCCAGGGCCTGATCGGTGATAGCCAGGTTATCACGGAGATGGTTGAGCAGGATGGCATGGTTGACCCTGTCAAAGGCAGAAGATGGATAGAGTAGGATGAGGACAGAAAAGATGTTAGAGTCAAGGTTGGAGAGCAGGACTTCACAGATGTTCAGGAGAGCAGTTTCCATGCTTCTGGCAGCTCTAAAGCCAGATTGATGGCCATGGAGAAAACCAACTGAATCGGTGTGAAGGTTAAGCTGGGAGATGACCAGCTTTTCCAGTAGGTTGCCCAGGAAAGGGGTGATGGAGATCGGGTGATCGAAAGCCGGGCATGAGAGGTCGGCTGTGGGTTTCTTGAGAAGAGGGTGCAGAAGAGTGCTTCAGGAGGGAAGGGGTGGTTGCAGAAGTCCGCCAAGGCAGGAGTGAGGGTGTCAATGTGGTCCTTGATGGTTTTGGAAGAACAGGGAAGAACCTGTTTTGACAAGCCTTTCATAGATCGGACGTGTCTAGCAACCTTGTCAGGGGAGAATGAAGGAAAGGAAGAGAAAGAGGGAGGAGAGGTGGACACAGTGGGGCCAGGGGTAGAGGAGAGATTGGAGGGAGGAGGACGGGAGGGTGGACAGGATGTCATGGGTTTTAGTGATGAAATGAGAGGCAAGGGCCGTACAAAGGGCCTGGGAGGCGACAGGAGAAGTAGAGACTGCAGCAA
Source organism: Ambystoma mexicanum (assembly GCF_040938575.1). Taxonomy (NCBI): domain Eukaryota; kingdom Metazoa; phylum Chordata; class Amphibia; order Caudata; family Ambystomatidae; genus Ambystoma; species Ambystoma mexicanum. The sequence continues at coordinate 1,338,856,039 of NC_090921.1, read as the reverse complement.
GATTGGCCAGCTCTTTGCAGATTTTGGCCGAGTTGTTAGATGCCGCAGAGATGCAGGCTTGGATGTGGGCTCTCTTCTTAGGGTTGACAAGGAGCCGGTATTGCTTTTGGAGCAGGCGGCAGGCCAGTTTGTCAGAGGGTGTACAAGAAGCCCGCCGTTTCCTCTCAGCCCCCCTACACTGGCGTTTAAGGGTAGCTAGGTCAGAATCGTACTAGGAGTTGCCCTTCGCTTTGGGCTTCAAGCAGATCCTCAGGACCGGGGCAAGAACATCCAGAGTGTCATAGATAGAAGAGTAGAGAATGGAAAGGGCTGTGTCAGGATGTGAGTCGGCCAGAGGAGGAGGGGGTGGGGAGAAAGTGGCAGCAAAAGCCTCCACTGACACACGTTTCATGGGTCGGAGGACCGAGAAGGTATGTGGCAGTGTTGGAGTTGGCTTGGCATGAGGGGTAGAGAGGGAGAGTTGGGAGGAAATGAGAAAGTGATCACTCCAGGAGAGGGGAGTGGTCAGAGGGATGGATAGGGGAAGGTCAGAGGAGATCAAAACCTCCAGCGTGTGCCCTGCAGGTTGAGTCCGACCAGAGAGGAGAATAGAAAGAGAGAATCGCAGCAGTCCCGAAAGAGTCCAGAGGAAGAACAGGGAGCATCCAGATGGATATTGAGGTCACCAAGAAGGTAGAGTTTGAGTGGTTGAGGCCAGGAGGGAGGAGGAGAGGTCTCCCCCACTCAGAGAGGAAGGAGGTGATCTGACCAGGTGACCGATAGATAGAAGCCAGGGTAAGAGAGTGGCCAGGAGAGATGGAAAGCCTGCAGACAAGCCATTTGAAAGAGGAGTAGGTCTGCATCAGAATGACAGAAGCAGGAATCCACCCTGGGAAGATCAGGGCTACACCCCCCCCAGACCGGGTGGATCTGGGTGCGTAGAGGACCTTGTAGCCATCATGGAGGAGAGTGTCAAAGCTCGTGGCGGAGCTGGCCATAAACCATGTCTCGGTAAGACCAAGGACATCGAGGTCAAGTTCTTCCAGGAGGCGGCAGGTGCCCGATGAGTGTTTGACAGCTGAGCAAGAGTTGAGAGTGGCAATATGGAGAAAGTTACCATCCTTGAAGGACTTCCGGGGAGGTGTACAAATCAGAGGTACGCCCTGCAGAGTTGTAGAAGTAGCCCGAGCGGGGGCGGGAGAGGAAAGAGAAGAGGGCAAGGTAGCCAAGGGGGAGGAAAAGGGGGCAGGCAAGGAAGCAGAGGAAGGGAGAGAGGGGACAGCAGGAGATGAAAAGAAATTTATGAGGCGTGGTAAGCGTCTTTCAAAGAGGAGGTTGGCTTGAGGGCCTTGGACCAAGACCGTGCCATTCAGGTAGACATTAATGATGACCCTAGAGGAGTCGAAGGGGGCCAGGAGGGCTTCCCAGCGGGTGCCAGCATTAATGGGAGAAGAGGAGGCTATCTTCACTATGTGACGCCATCTTCACTACTTCCTTTTATCATTTTAAATGTCTGTTTAAAACATCACAGGCCTCTTGGTAGCACCCCCACGGCGGAAGCAGGTTACAGCTTCATAACCTGCTAAGCAAGGAAAAAAGGTGGCAGCGAGTAAGAAGGGGTGAGCATGAGGAGGGAAAGAGTGGAGCGCACGCCCAAAGGTACCCTCTACAGATGAATGGACACAGACCAGGTGCAGTGAGCAGGAAAAAAGAACAATCACCACTGACATTGTCTTCATAGGGGTTCAGGAGATGTGTAAAAAATATGTGAGCATGTGGATCCATTTGGAAATAGTCAAGTCGAATTTATTCCAGGACATAATGCCATAAGGTAAGAAAGATGAGGCCGCAGTTCCTAAATACAGAGAGTGGTGGGGACATCGCAAATGACTGTCGTCTTCTAAATACAGCTATTACACTGGCGTGTGTGTATACAGACTATACATATTCTCCAGCATGGGGTCTGGCATGGATTCACATGCTCATGAATATTCCCCGTCGTCAGGCCGGGAATCCTCGGTATAGAAAAAATCAGTATCAGTTTCGTTTTTGATCTGTCTTTCTTAGTAGTAACCAATCACTGGTCTCTGGGTCATACTGCCCCCAGCCAATGACTGCCCTCTCCCTAAGCCCCGCCTCTGGCAGCCATCCTCAGATTTTTACCGCACGTTCAAGTGTTGGGAGTCCTCGTGCTGTAGCTCTCGAGCTTTGCTGCGTTTTCGCGCTTTTTCAGGAGATTTTTCTCATTTTTCGGTTAAATTGAGCCTCAAGCTCCACCGTTTCTACATCCGATCAACGGGGACCCGTTTCGGAGTTTTCTACGCCCCTCAAGGGTGAAGATTTCGTCGAGTTATGCTTTTGGAGGATTCCAGAAGTTCCGAGGCCTACCCCGGACATGGCCCAGGAGAAAGGAAGCTCAACGCCCGGGAAGCTGTTCAGGACCTGCCCTGGATGCCAGCTTCAGAATTTGTTCAAGGAGGACGCGCATTCGTTATGCCTCTACTGTCTTCATGAGGACAAGACGCACATGGAGAAGGACTGTGCGTTTTGTGGGAACATGTCGGAGCGGACCATGAAGGATCGCCACCTCCGTCTCGCCAACTGGCTGGAAGGGAAGAGCCCGTCGGGCGAGAAGAAGAAAAAGAAGTCCGAGCGGTCTTCTAAGTCCTGTGAGGGCGCCCCGGCGATGGGGGCCCAACAAAAGGCCAAGCACCGTGATTCCGCGGGCACCGGGAGCGCCGAACGGTTGAGCTCCTTGGCTTCCAGGCAGGGCGCATCCTCCCCGGCGCCATCGACCATGAGCCAACGCTCTGGCTCGGGTAAGAGGAAGTCCACGACCCCGGCCAAGCTTCTGGATAGGCCCCGGTCGATCTCGAAGATTCCGGCAGAGGGGGAGCGAGGCTCGGACCCCCCCCCCCAAGGTGAAGGCCCCAGGCGTACAGAAGGTGATGATGGCCTTAATTCACCCTGCTAAGACCTCGATCGAGGATGTCGCAGGGCCCTGGCTCAGCCTGTGGAGGCTACGCCAGTGGAGGAGACCTCAGGATCCACAGTCTCCCTGCCACCGCGGAGGGTGTCGTCTTTCAAGCCCATCGAGAAGACCCCCACGAAGTCCCTGTTGGAAAAGGAGGGGGAGGGGCAGGTGGCCATCGTGGATACGGACACGACCTATGAAGAAGAGCTCATCGAAGTCATGGAGGAGGCCCAGCCCATCGGGAGGGATCCTGACGAGGGCAACGACGAGAGCGACGGTGCCACCGACGAGGTTCCTCAAGAGCTCTCGCGCCCGTCGTTTCCGGTGCCGCGGGACACTTCGGCGGCCATTTTGTCAGCGATTCAATCCTTATGCTCGGAGATAAGGACAAGGTTTGCCCCTCCCCCCGACAGAGGTAACTGAGCCAGACCCGACGGGGGAACCGGAGCCAGGACCTTCGGAAAGTCCACCGCATAAGAGGAGGAGGAGGCATCATCCACCACCTCTCCCACCTCTGCGGCCTGCTCTACCTTCCCCCCGGTCTACTACCCACGGGGATTATACAGGCACGGACACAGCTACGACAGGTACAGATGACGACGGAGGCGACGACGGGACATATCCCCCATCGCCCCCTGCTCAGGCGTCCCCTCCGACGAGATTGGATCGTTCCATGCCATGATTTCCAGGGCATCCGAGCTCTTCCAGCTCTGCCCCAAAGAGAAGAAGAAGGAAGGGTTCCTTTACTAACGGCGCGAGGCTAAAAGGAAGACGGTCCTGCCTGTACCACTTCTTGATGACATCTGGGATGAGGGGCTCGCCCTCCTCAAGAATCCTGCCACCGCGCCTGCAAAAAGGGACTGGTACGAGAAGAAGTACCGGGACCCCGACGCTGCCCCCTTGTGCCTTCGGGCACAACCTACCCCGGATTTGGTCGTCTCGGCGGCAAAGAAGAAAGCTGGGGGGGCATCGGCCTCGACATCAACTTCCTCACCGGACGGCGAGGGCAGGAAGCTGGACACGATGGGACGACGGGTCATCTCATCCGCAGCGACGACTATCAAGGCGGCCAATGCCCTGGCTATCGTAGCCCGCTACGACGGGGAGTTGTGGTTCAAAATCGCACTTCTATTGGACTTCCTTCCGGATGCCAAAAGGGCTGAGGCCCTTGAAATCTTACAGGAAGGTGAGATTGCTTCGGACCACGCCATCACGGTGGCAACAGACATCGTCGACACTGGTTTCCGTCAGTTGGGCAACGGCGTTTGCCTGAGACGAAGAGGATGGCTCAAGGCGACGGATTTCCGCTAGGACGTACAAACCAAAGTTTTGGACATGCCCTTCGACGGGAACAACCTGTTTGGGAAGGCGGTTGATGAGTCCCTTCAGGCTATCAAGACAGACACGGAGACTGCCCGGGCACTGGGAGTGCTCCAACAATGACGGCCGTCCTTTCGAGCTCCGGAGGCAGACAAGGTGCCTCCAAGGGATCCGGCAGTGGCTCCTCGACGTACCGCCAAGCGGCAAGATCTTCGTCTCAAGAGGCCTACAGGGGACTCGGCAAGTCAGGTGGTGCCCGTCGTCGTCGACCGGGAGGTCAAGGAGGCAAGGCGGCCTCCAAACAAGATTGAACCGACAGTGGGGTCAGGCCCCCGCCAAAGAACCCCGGTGGGAGGCTGGCTGACGAGGTTCGTCAGCGTGTGGCAGTCCATCTCCACCGACCGTTCGGTGCTGGATGCCCTGGCCCAACGGCATGCTCTCGAGTTCCAGAAGAAGTGCCCTCGCGTTCCACCCGTGGCCAGGAAGGAAAATCATGTCCCTCAACTACTGTTGGAAGTAAGGGCGATGCTCAAGAAAGGTGCCATCGAGCTCGTCCCAAAGAGGCTTCGGGGCTCTGGAGTTTACTCAAGGTACTTCCTCGTAAAGAAGAAGACAGGAGGATTGCGTCCCATCCTGGACCTGCGACGACTGAACAAGTACATCAAGGCACAGAAGTTCCGGATGGTCACCCTCCAGCACGTGCTGGGACAGCTGGAGGAGGGCGATTTCCTGTCATCGTTGGACTTGGAGGATGAGTACTTCCACATCCCCATTCTAAAAAGACACCGAAAGTTCCTCTGGTTCGTGGTCCAAGGGCGGCACTACCAGTTCAAGGCCCTCCCGTTCAGATTGAAGTCGGCACCCAGGGTGTTCACCAAGTGCCTCGCACCGGTGGCGGCGCGGCTGCGCCTGCAGGGGATCCACGTATACCCCTACCTGGACGACTGGCTCATCCGGGCAAGGACAAGGGAGCTCGCCGTGGAGCACACTGCGAAGACCGTCCAGCTGCTCATGGACCTGGGGTTCTCCATCAACTTTTTGCCCTGTTTCTGAAAGCCAAGCTCGACACAGTGGCACGGCTGGCCTCGCCGTCTGAGGAAAGGACCAGGACCATCCTGGGCAAGGTGCAGCGTCTGCTGCCCACAGACATGGCCAGGGTAAGATCTATCAAGTCCCTCCTCGGGATGATGTCCTCCTGCATTTATCTGGTGTGCCTTTGCAGGCTTCGGATGCGCCCCTTACAAGAGTTCCTCGACGCCCGCTCGGTCCAGTCGACGGGCAGCTTCGAGGACAGGATCCCACTCAACAAGACGTTCCGTCAGGCGATTCGGTGGTGGGGTACCCACTCTCATCAACTTTGAGACCCCAGCTCACCAGGTGACGGTGACGACGGATGCCTCCCTGGAAGGTTGGGGAGCGCACTCCGGAGATCTTCACGCGAGAGGCCTTTGGCTCCCGGAGGAGAAGTCACTCCACATCCACATCAACATCTTGGAGCTCCGCGCAGTGTTCTGGGCCCTCAGGTCTTTTCTTCCATCCCTCAAGTGCAAGGTGGTGAGGATCTTCACCGACAACACCACCACGATGTTCTACATCCGGAAGCAGGGCGGAACCAGATCTCCTGCCCTATCCAAGGAAGCCCAGGATCTATGGCATTCGGCCGTCGCCCAAGGGATGTTTCTGGTGCCTTTTCATCTGGCAGGAATAAAAACACCATTGCCGACTCACTCAGCAGAGAGCTGCGCTCGTGCCATGAGTGGGAACTACGCCAGGATCAAGTGGATCGACTCTTCCAACGATGGGGCGAACCCCAGATCGATCTCTTCGTGACGGCGACGAACTCCAAGTGCCGGAGGTTCGCCAGCAGGTTCCCCCAGCCGAGGAGCATGGGCGATGCTTTCTCGTTCCCCTGGGACAGCCTATTTCTTTATGCGTTGCCGTTGCTGCTCTGGCTCATCAACCAGCTCAAGAAGTCCCGGTGCAGGATGATCCTCATCGCACTGGCGTGGCCAAGACAGATCTGGTTCCCGGACCTTCTGGACTTGTCAGCGTCCACACCAGTCAAGCTGCCGACGGATGCGGATCTTCTCTCCAGAGAAGGAGGCGCCATTGTTCATCACAACCCGCTGAACTTGCAGGCCTGGCTCCTGCAGCACTAGAGTTTGGAGGGTACGACATCCCAGCCGACTGCAGAGAGGTTCTTGCAAAGGCCAGGGCGTCCTCAACTCTCAAGTGCTACGGACTTAAATGGAAGAGGTTCTCTGTCTGGTGCCGTGCACAGAAGATTAACCCTCTGCGGATTACGGCTCCTCAAGTATTGCCGTACCTACTGTCATTAGCCAAGGCTGGACTAGCTCACGCTTCCATCAAGATACATCTGGCCGCCATCTCACGATACACCAGGACTACGGGACGGGCGTCCTTGTGGTCTCATCGGCTGGCGAAGGAATTTATGAAAGGATTGTGCCGATCATTCCCGCCGGTGAAGGCCCCTGCCCCAGCGTGGGAGCTCAATGTGGTGCTGACCAGGCTCATGGGGGGCCCCATTTGAGCCTATGCATTCGGCACCGCTGAAGTTTCTGTCGTGGAAGACAGCTTTTCTCGTGGCCATCACCTCCGCACAACGAGTGGGAGAGATCCAGGCCCTATCTTGCAAGCCACCATACTTGACTTTTCACGACACAAGGGTGGTGCTGAGGACGCACCCCTCCTTCATGCCCAAGGTGCCGTCTGACTTCAACCTCAATGAACCCTTGGTGTTGCCAGTTTTCTTCCCGTCGCCTTCATCGCCGGCTGAGAGGACTCTGCACTCGCTGGACGTAGCTAGAGCGCTGAAGTTCTACGTGGATCGCACAAAGAGTTTTCGGAAGACATCACAGCTGTTTGTAAACTTTGGACCTGTGAATCAAGGGAAGGCTCTCTCGAAGGCTTCCATTTCCATATGGCTCTCCGGCTGCATCATGCACTGTCACCGGTTGGCAAACCGACCGCTGCCCGGCCGTCCGAGAGCCCACTCGACCAGAGCGATTGCTGCTACCACGGCGTTCCTTTCTGGTGTGCCCCTGCTCGACATCTGCAGGGCTGCGACTTGGAAGTCGACACACACCTTCACGAGATTCTACTGCGTCGATCGGGACTCCAGGGAGGAGTCCAGGGTCGGCCAAGCAGTGCTGCGCAACCTGTTCGCTTAAGGTGAGCCTGGTGAGGAGGTAAGAGATGCTTAATGTTGAGTGTTTTGGTATTGCTTAATGTTGAGCCTGTTGCCACCTCCCGTGGTTGTGCATGTGTATACTGCTATGTATTCTTATATTCATGAGCATGTGAATCCATGCCAGACCCCATGCTGGAGAAGGAATAAGCTACTTACCTGTAACTGTTGTTCTCCAGCATGGGTCTGGCATGGATTCACATGCGAACCCTCCCGCCTACCCCTCTGCGGCTCTTCACTTGGTCATACTGCCACTTTACGTGCTACCAAATCTGAGGATGGCTGCCAGAGGCGGGGCTTAGGGAGAGGGCAGTCATTGGCTGGGTGCAGTATGACCCAGAGACCAGTGATTGGTTACTACTAAGAAAGACGGATCAGAAACGAAACTGATACTGATTTTTTCTATACTGAGGATTCCCGGCCTGACGACGGGGAATATTCATGATCACGTGAATCCATGCCAGACCCATGCTGGAGAACAACAGTTACAGGTAAGTAACTTTTTCCTTCCTAAGGCTTCTGAATTTGCTATGGTTCACAAGCTTTGCATATGTAGACATCTAGTAGTTGCCTCTGAGTATTCCATCTTGTTTTTAGATTTTGAAAAAGGGTGTCACACAGGTGTACGTGCCGCACTATCCCTCTCCAGTGTGCTCCCATTGCTTTTTTTCCACCATCGGTTCAGGTCCGGCCTTAGGGCAAGACGGGCTGGGCCACTGCCCGGGTTGCCATAGACCCCCAGGGCACTATTAGCCCTCCGCCATGTCAGCTCCGGGCAGGATTTCAAGGGCTCCCCAGAGCTGGCGTAGTGGGAGACTGCGCAGCAGGTGCCCTTTTGTTATTAAATGCGCCCGTGGCAGCGTGGTGCATTTAATAACAATAGGGTGCTGATGCTATTGAGATGATTACCTCCCCGCTCTGACGCGGGAGCAAGGTGGTTTTCATTAGAATAGGGTGCCCATGCATTAGCATGAGCGCCCTATTTCAGTGATTAACTCCCCGCTCAGGCGCTGGAGCGGGGAGTAAGAAAATATTAATAATTGGCAGCCCCCTTCGCACTGCATTGACATGGGGTGCGCAGGGAGGTGGGAATGCAGAAGGGGGTCGCCAAAGTGGTCTTAAACCGCCCAGGGAGCTGCCGCCGCTAAGGCCAGCACTGCATTGGTTGACCGCAACTTAGAATAATAGATGACTGTCATGGTGTCTCCAGATAAAGAAGACCCTCCGCTAGTGCCTCACCAACAGAGAATGATAGCCAATACATGACCCTCCTTAAAAGAGCAGCCGAACGTTTTGGCATTAAAGCCCAGGAGCCGAGTGACATCAGAGATTATATATTGGAGGGGAAAAAGCAGGTGTCCGATTCCATTGTTAAAGTCAGTGAAAAACATATTGCTCCCTCACTAATAAAGCCTGTTGCTATTTAGCTGGTTAATTCCTGTATAGTGGCAAAATATAAACCTTCCTCTGGTGACCCAATATACATTCAAGGCCCCCAGACTCCATATTCATTGGCAGTCACAACAGCCAGAAAAGGGGCCAGTGACCCACTCTCGAATGCAGAGCATCTTCCTGATAAAGTGGACGTATCTATTTCTTAGGACCTATTATTTTACCCCAGTAGTGCATAATGTGCAGCTAGCTAATGCTATAGTGCTTATAACAAGACACAGCACAGCTTAGTGGGATGAAATGGAAGCTCTCAGAAAAGATACTTCGATGGAAGCTACACCCGCCTTTCAAAGGATCCTTCAGAAGGTGATGCAAACTGCAAATATAGTAATAAAGAATGCCCTAGAAGTAGCCAAAACATAGGGCTGTCGGGTCGCAGGGGTACTAGTTATCCACTGCCATACTTCGATGAGGGGGACAGGTTTTAAGGTGGAAACACAAGCCACTCTTTGCCTGAAGACGCGCCAAAGTCCAGCCTGTCTGTGCTTGTCTGGACCATGGATGTCACTGCCAACTCTTCGTCCTACTTTGAATGGCTTCCTACCATTATCCCGTGATTATCTGTTATGGCTGGCACCACCGTGGACGGTGCTGCCTCACGCTTACTCACCTGCTTCTGGGGTAAGCTCTGACACAGGTCTTCAGAAAACTGATTCTTTAAAATGTTTTCTTGTAAATGCACGCTCCTTGGTCGCACTCTTAGCACCCTTTCATGTTCTGATATCGGACTTATTTGCCTGACGCTGTTTGCATGACCGAAACCTGGCTCAGGGAATCCTCTGGCCGAATGACTGTTCAATCCCTTCCTGCTGGTTATGACATCTGCCGTAACCGGTCCTCTATCCATACTGCAGGCGGGATAGCTCTAATTTACAATTCTCACTTGATGGCAGCGTCACTACCTTTTTCTCATAATATCAAGATGACGTTCAAGTGACCGTTTCGACTTCTACGACGGAACACATTCTAAATCGCCCTCCGCGTGCTGATTCACTTTTTTGTAATTCGTTTTTAGAGCTTGCAGTTAACCTCCATATCAAATGTTCGAATGTATTGATTGTGGGGGATTTTAATCTCAGATTCAATGTTCCTATCACTCCTTCTCTCGCACAGTTCTTAGCTACTACGCCTGACTTTGGTCTCAAACAACGGGTTATGGAGTCCACTCATCTGCTGGGGAATACCCTTGGTTTGATTTTCTCTGCTGACCCACTTACCACCAGCTTTGCAAGTAACTTGGACTGACTACCTGATTGTCCCATTTCTATTTGAGACGTGGGTTTTTCCGGCCAACTCCCTTTGGCAGGTTTGCCTTAAACGCAATTGGCATTTAGTGGCCAAAGATGATATTATCTCCTATATTAGAGGTACCTGCAGTAATAGCCAGGCGGTTGATTTGTCTTCGCTGACTTAGAATTTCACATACGTGGCTGACTGTTTTGCACCTCTTTGCTTGTTTAAGCCTCGTGGCTGCCCTTATGATCCATTGTTTAACGATGACTTCAAATCTCTCCGCTTGAAATGGGGAGAAGCTAAACGTAAATGGCGGTCCCCCTACTGCCAGAACGACAAGATGGTGTCATAGCAATCTACTGAGCTCTATCATAAAGCTAGCTCTATCATAAAGCTATTTGGTATGCTAAACGCACCGCCTACAGTACACTAATAGAATGGAAGTGCTCTTAACCAACCGAAGGTGGTGTTCTATCCCAAGCTTTTTGTGATTCTCTTCCAGACTTTTTCATGCAAAAGATTGCAGATGTTCGCACTATAATCTTGTCTTCTGAATTGATGCCCGGAACATTCGGCTCTGTGTCTTTGCTTGCTATTTCTATGCATTACTGGTTCTCTTTTCCTCTGTTTAACCGAGAAGATATTTTAGCCGCTACTTTGAAACTCAAATGAGCTTTGCCCGATGATCCTAACCCTTTAGCCATCTTTAAAGACAGAATGCATGAAATTGCCCCTTGGGTTGCCCAGGCAGTGAATTCTTCATGCTCATTCGGCTTCATTGCAGTTGATTTGAAAAAGGCTGCAGTAACCCCCCTTCTGAAAAAACCTTCCCTAGACCCCTCTATCCTGGCGAATATTCAACCGATATCTCTTCTCCCTTTCTTTAAGAAGCTCTTAGAATCGATGATCTCTCCTCTGCTCAGTTCCTTCTTGGAAAATCCTGATTTGTTTTACCCCTTCCAGTCTGGTTACCGACCTGGTCGTGGCACGGAGAGTGTCTGGTCTCGGTGATGAATGATCTGGCCCAAATGTCCGACCAGGGGGGAGTTGGTGCTCTTATTTTTATTATACCTCTCAGCTGCATTTGATACTCCTGCACTCCCTCCTGCTGGGCTGCCTGGCCTCAGCCAGACTGTCCGGCCCGGTCCAGCTTGGTTCACATCTTTTCTAACTGACAAGGGCAACCCTTTCTCTGTCGTCTTTTCACTCTCAGCCTAGTTCTCTCTTGTGGGGTCCCCCGTTTTATTAAACATCTATATCCAGCCTCTCATTGAGCTCATCCACTCCCATGGCCTCCATTGCTACTCCTATGCTGATGACACACTGATTAATGTGCGGTTTACCCTCTTGCAACCTGATACTACTTTCAGCTTGGGGGTTGTTTGGAGTTTGTGAGTTGTTGCATGAGCGACAACTGGTTCAAGTTGAATGGGGACTCGTGGTTGGCCCCCCTTCTGCCACCTCTTTGTGGATTCCTTCATTCTGGCCCGCTGCCCTTGGTCCTCTTCCTATACCTGTGTCTGCTGTTAAAGACATGGGCTTTAAAATCTCTTCTTCCCTTCCCATAGAGGCTCAGGACAGCTCTATTGGTCAAGTTGGCCATTTCCAACTTCGGGTCCTTTCGCAAGGTTTTACCATTTTTCCGCCTCACTTCCATTCCCCGGTGATCTTCCTTTGGTAAGAGACTGATTGACTATTGCAACTCACATTTTTTAAGCCCAACCTCGGTATGTGACCTACCATATGCAACTCCTTCAGAACCTTGCAGGTCAAGTCGCTGCTGGAACGCCCTATGGTTCTCACCTTTCTCCTGTACTGTGGTTTCTGCACTGGCTTCCCGTCTCTAAATGGATTGATTTCAAGTACTTGTGCATAGTGAATTAGCCTTACATCCCAAGCCTTTTACAGCCAGGGTGTCGAATACTTACAACTCAAGTTTCAGCCTTACATCCCAAGTGCTCCTTGCGCTCTCAGGATGCTAATCTCATTTCTGTTCCACGCTTTAGGCTCTCTCGCACTGAGGGCTGGGCGTTTTCTGTGGCCGCGGTTAAACTGTGGAACTCACAGCCAACTTTTCTTGGGGCCACAGAGAACCATCGTCACTGTAGGCGCTCTCTAAAAACCCTTTTTTTCTAGACTGTGATCGCTGTTGGATGTTTTCGCCGTGTTTATAGCGACAAATGACTTTGGGTGGACGTGCGCTCTATAAATGCACATACATAACATAAACCTTTTAGACAAGTCAGTTGATGACTCACTATTTTTTGGTAAAGATGTAGGCAAGATCAGGACCCTCTCAAAACACGAGGGCAGGCCTGACTTAAAAACTATCAACAGAAAGGCACCTCATGAGTTGCCAATCCTTTCGGAACATGCCTTATGATCACGCCCCGGCCCAAACTAGCCAATCACCTAGCAGTGGGTTGTTCACTGGGGGTCCCAATCTCACCATTTACCTACTCTTTGGCATTATGACAGCATTGCCAAGGCATATCAAGAGGTAGAGGTTAAACCCCAAGAGGGGTGGACACCTACCTCTAAACAATGACATTAAAAATCAGGTCCCCGCCATATTTCCTCAGTTGGGGGAAGAATGACATTGTTCACCAATGCATAGAAGGGGGTCATGTCAGACGAGTGAGTGTTAGATACAGTGGCTCAGGGTTACTGCGTAGAGCTCATGTCCAAACCACACAACCTCCCATCAAGAGAAAAGAAAATGCAGCACTAACATTTACATCTCCTTCAAAAGGAAGTCTTGGCATCACTACCAAAGAATGCCATCAAACCTATATATTTCTAGAACCCAAAAAAGACAAAACAAAAAGGCCAGCCTTAGACCTACGGCCAGCAAACAAGTATGTCAAATGGCAGAAGTTACTGAAGGATGGTCATTCGTAAGTAATTCCACTTCTAGATGAGGGGGATTAAATGGCAACGTTGGCTATGAAAGATGCATACTTTCACGTTTCAATCTTCTCAGGGCAAGCAAAATATCTGCGATTCAAGGTAGCCTGTCACCATTTTCATTTCAAGGTACTTCCTTTTGGAATTGCATCAGAACTTCATGTATTTATGTATGTTCTCACAGTGTGGTGGCACATTTTCAAAGCCAGAACATTCCTGTTTACCTTTATCTGGACGACCGGCTAATAACAAGAGAAACAGAGCCATGTTGAACCTTGCACGGCAAAGGGTAATCCATAAAACTGTGTAATGGATACACATAGTAATTGTACCACAGCTAGTTGGGGAAACAATGGAAAAGGGGCCAATCCGGGGACTCGGAAAAGTCGCTCAAATGAAAGATCAATCCTCAGCCATCTTGCAAACACCTGCAGGGATTGAGGAACACATTAAAGTGTGCAGACCAGGAAGAAGCAGACATGCACACTGCTCCCTGTAGACATTAGGAGACTGCTGCCTGGACCAAGGTGGCCAACCTGCTATCAGCCATACATCAGAGGTTCTGCCAGATACAGGATCGAGACAATGCTGTTAGGAGCAGTGGCGTGCAGCAGGTGGATTTCGCAACTGAGTTCTACTACAGAAGTCTGAAAGATTTTGGAGAGCCTGAGGACTGAGCTCTTCCAAGAATCAGAAAGAACTGTGGCATGAGGGTTCCAATATCAACTGACGGACAAGGACCCTGATTGGGCGGGGGGGGATATTTTGCATCTAGCAGGGACAAGTATGTGTGTCGGAGAGCAAGAAGTCACCACACCACAACCAAGCAAGAGAGGGAAGGAGAAAGAGAGACTATCCGAGTGCTGGGGGGCTGGGTCTGTTACAATCAACCCTGGGGCTCCTCGTATTTGGAGAATACGGGTGTGGCTGTGAGGGGAAGTAAGCAACCACCACTAAACCCAAAGGAGCGAGTACCCTTCATACAGACAAAGGGAAAGAGGGAGACAGTCTGCTCAGGACACTGACTGAGGAGAAAGATGCACCGAAATTGCCATAAAACTAAACCTCAACATTAAAACTAACATTGTTGGAACCTTAACTCACCCTTTGAAATAATAAGCTCAAAAGTAACATCAGCACTTTGGTAAACCTTTACATCACGCACAAAGAACATACATAGCAAACCTACAATGCATTCGACAGACCTACAACATTTCCTACAATCATGCCTTATGTTGAATGACCTGTGCCCATATTCCTTTCCCATCTTAAGGGTATGTGTGGGTCCATATATGAGGTGTAGGACACCACTACCCCATCACTGAAAGCAAGTTTGTAAATGCTTTTGTTGGGCAGGATTTGGGAACATTTCTTTTATAAGCATAGGGTTTCCCCAGGAGGCTAAAGGACTTGAGTTAAACTTACTTTGATGGTATGGAGTGTCCCTTGGGGGATAGAGACATGTTAAGAATAATTTTAATTATTTTAGGTTGATTAAAATCATCATCTCAAGGTGTTGGGAACTCCTGGAGAACCCCACTTTGCATTGTCCCTCTTTGATACTGTTGTTTTTTTTTTACCAACTTTATTTAAGTTTTGGAGCACATAGATATGCATACATTAGTAATAAACCGATCAATAGCATATATGTAATACTTCTTACATGTCGCTTCCTCATTACCCCTACTTGGGGTTTCAGCACATTTCAATGCCAGTGCTCATTTATGATAACAATACAAAGGAAAGGAATAAAAGAATAACATAAATGTTGAACTCCCCCCCCCCCCCCTCCCACCCCCCTAAAGTATCTCCCCAACTTAAGGTGAAGAAGTGGTTTGATCTGTTTTGTTATTTCAGTCAGATGGATCCTTTCAAGTTCAGTTTTCGATTCCATCAGATAACCGGTATTGCACGGAGCAATCTGGGCTTAAAGTACATCTGCTCTCTGTCGTCTATGAATTCATGCAGTGGTAGCCAAATGTTCAGATATTTGGAATAAGAGCCGTGGGCCAAAGCAGTCACTTTCTCCATGGCCATCACCCCCCATAGCCGCATCCACCACATGGCCATCACTGGCCCATCTTTAGATTTCCATGCCTGGGCGATTGTAATTCTGGCTGCATTCAACATATGCTTAATTAAGGTGGCCGTCGGCCATGAGTTTGCATAGCAACCCTGCACTGCTTCTCCCAAGAGCACCACTAGCGGGTCAAGAGGGAGCTCCACGCCGGTTATATCTTTAATGTGACTTAGGATCTCTTTCGCTGCTACCACGGCGTTCCTTTCTGGTGTGCCCCTGCTCGACATCTGCAGGGCTGTGACGTGGAGGTCGACACACACCTTCACGAGATTCTACTGCATCGATCGGGACTCCAGGGTCGGCCAAGCAGTGCTGCGCAACCTGTTCGCTTAAGGTGAGGAGGTAAGAGATGCTTAATGTTGAGTGTTTTGGTATTGCTTAATGTTGAGCCTGTTGCCACCTCCCGTGGTTGTGCATGTGTATACTGCTATGTATTCTTATATTCATGAGCATGTGAATCCATGCCAGACCCCATGCTGGAGAAGGAACAAGTTACTTACCTGTAACTGTTGTTCTCCAGCATTGGTCTGGCATGGATTCACATGCGAATCCTCCCGCCTACCCCTCTGCGGCTCTTCACTTGGTCATACTGCCACTTTACGTGCTACCAAATCTGAGGATGGCTGCCAGAGGCGGGGCTTAGGGAGAGGGCAGTCATTGGCTGGGGGCAGTTTGACCCAGATGTAACGCTCACCTGATTCCCGTAGAGGCGCCGGTCTTGACTGGGCGTATACCGTATCTTCAAAGGTGATGTGTAACACACGGCTGGCTCTTTGGGCTGGACCTCTGTGCACTGTATGTCTGACTCGAAGGGTAAGATGTCTGCAGATAGAAAATATGGGATTAAGGAACTGGGTTATTGAATGTCTCTCTCTTCTTCCCTTTCTCTTCTCCTGTAGAACCCCAAAGGTTAACGCTCTCACCTTAGGTAAGTGAACGCCGTGCTCTCCATCTGCCTCGGGGCAGGGTGCTGTAACCAGTTTCTTCACTGGATAAGGGGGAGCAGGCCTCTTGACTTCAGAGGACTGCTGTCCGTCGTTTACTGCACGAACGGTAAGTTTCGAGTAATTCTAATGTCTTTAAAGTCTTTAGTAATGATGTTTCTTGTTTTGCAGGGTTCCGGCGATGGCGGATGACGGGCTGAAGTGAGTTGAAGATGGAGCCCGTGTGATGAATAGAAGCGCCTGGAAGCACGTAAGTAAGCGCTTGTTGCCTGCTTCACGATGCGCTCTAACTGTCTTTTTATTTTGCAGGTACAAGTTCGGAGCCGCTGCAGGGTGCCGGAATACCCACTGGGTTAGATGTGGAAAGGAGTAATGGCACGTGAGTATTAAAGTTCCCCAATGTCTTTAAACGCACCTTGTTTTGTCTTTCAGATGCGGGATGCAGCGCCGAAGGCCTCCGGAGCGTGCGAAGAGTTGGTAAGCTTTTGTCTTTCAGATGCCGGAATGCAGTGTGAAGACCTCCGGAGCGCACGAAGAGTATGTAAGCCTTGTCTTTTAGATGCCGGAATGCAGCGCGAGGCGTTGGTGACAGCCGATGGACCAGGTAAGTGAAGAGCTGTCACTGAAGACCGTAATGCTAACCTGTTCTTTCTTGTCTTTATAGGTGTTGCTGAAGACTGGATTCAGGATGGTAAGCCTTTTTCCTTAGGCCCAGGATCAGATGCAGAAGACACGATGAGCGTTCTGCTGCAGAGGATGCAGAATAACGCAAAGCAAGATTCATCCATCGGGTGTGGTTTAAATAGCCTCCTGTAGTGCTTAGATGTCTCCTTCCACAGCCACGCCTAGGTAAGAAAAGAGTTCCTGCTTTCCAGAAGAGTTCCAGTGTTCTGAATCTAGGGAGTGGCTCCTGCCCCACCCAACAGGAAAAGTAGTTCCAAACAGAAGAGGATCAGAGGCTCAACTGGCAGGCAAGTAAGCAGCATGGTCTGCTGCAGGTAAGTCCACCCAAGCATTATGAGCCCGGCGCTTCCAGCGCTGGGACTGGGCATATTTATGAGCCTGGTGCCACTGGCGCCAGGACTGGGTCCAAAAGGTCCCAATTGGGACTGGTTGGCACTCGGAACCTGGGTTATGGATCTGCTTCCAAGGGAGTTGGGAAAACCCTGACCTTTTGGAAGCAGAGATCATGACAGTACCCCCCCTCAAGGCCCCTCCCAAACCGGGCTTCTCCGGGGGTTTTGGCTTGTCAGGAAATGTTCGGTGAAATCTTTTGATTAGGCGAGGAGCGTGGACATATTCAGCAGGTTCCCAGGATCTCTCTTGGGGGGCCGTAGCCTTTCCAGTCAATTAGGTAAAATAGTTTAGATTTGGAGATCTTGGAGTCCAGAATGCTTTTGACTTCAAACTCGAGTTCTCCATCAACTAGGATAGGTTTTGGAGGTTTAGTTAGTCGGGTTTGAGGTTGCACGGGTTTTAATAGAGAGACGTGGAAGACCGGATGTATCTTCATGTGCGGGGGCAAGTCCAACTTGACCGCTACTGGGTTTACTATGGTAGTGATGGAATAGGGACCAAGGTATCTTGGGTTGAATGTGCGTGGCCCTTTTAGAGGTAGATATTTGGTGGATAACCAGACTTGATCCCCTACTTGATATTGAGGGGCTTCCTTCCGATGTTGATCTGCTCCTTTCTTGTATTGTTCTTTAGCCCTTTGAAGGTGAGAAACAGCTTCCTTAAAGGCTTGGGTGATTGTAGAATGCAGGTAGTCTACTGCTGGTGTTTCAAGATCTTGGAGGGGATCCAACTCCGAGGTTCGAGGGTGACTGCCGTACAAAAGAAAAAACGGGGTTTTCCCAGTTCCCGAATGGACAGAGTTATTGTAGGCATATTCGGCTATCCAAAGGATGTCTTTCCAAGTTTTTTCAGTTTGTTGCAGCATGCAGCGTAAATACTGTTCCAGAGTTTGATTGGTCCTCTCGGTTTGTCCGTCGGTCTGAGGGTGGTGACTGGTCGATAGTCTCACATCAATTTGAGCCGACCGACAGCAACTTCGCCAAAAATGAGAAATAAATTGACTACCTCGATCCGAAATTAGAACCGAAGGAAAACCGTGCAGTCGGACGATGTTTTCGAGAAATTCTCGGGCCAGAGTTGCTGCTGTTGGCAAGCCTTTGAGCGGAATGAAATGCGCCATCTTGGAGAATAAGTCCACGATTACTAGAATCGTATTGTATCCGGAGCATGGAGGTAGATCGGTGATGAAGTCCATAGAAAGCGTATGCCAAGGGCGAGGTGGGATGTCAATAGGGCGTAAGAGGCCTGCTGGTCTTTCCTTTTGACTCTTGTTTTGGGCGCATACTCCACAGGACATTATAAAGTCTCTGATATCTTTTTTCCAAGACGGCCACCAGAAGTAGCGCTTGATCTTTTCTGAGGTCTTGGCCATACCGGGATGTCCTTCCATTAAAGAATCGTGATAACAAGAGATTACTTTTTTCTGTAAATCTGTGCTGGGTAGGTATAATCGTTCTTGGAAATACAATAAGTTGTCCTTTACTGCAAAGTCCTTTCCCTGCAGATGCCAATTCTGTATGTCTGCTGGAGTTACAAGTTGCCTGGCTTTATCCTTAACTTCCTCTATGGATTCTGTGGCGATTACACCCAGAATTCTTTGTTCGGGAATGATTGGTACAGGTTTAGGGTTGATCAAGTGTTCTTCCACTCCCATCCGAGAAAGGGCATCAGCTTTACCGTTCTTTGTACCAGGTCGATAGGTAATTATGAAGTCAAACTCGGCAAAGAATAATGCCCAACGGAGTTGTCTAGAGGATTGGGCTTTTGCGGTTTTCAAATATTGCAGGTTTCGGTGATCCGTAATCACAGTAACGGTGTGTCGGGCCCCCAGCAGATAATGCCGCCAAGCCTTAAAGGCAGACTTGATAGCCAGAAGTTCCTTGTCAGTAATCGTATAATTGATTTCAGGAGGCGAGAATTTGCGGGACCAAAATGCCACGGGATGCAACTGATTGGTTACCGGGTCCTTTTGTGATAGAACTGCCCCCATGGCAAGGCTTGAAGCATCAGTTTCCACGATGTTGGGGAGTTCGGGGCGAGGGTGTTTTAAGATTGGTGCAGAGATAAATTTAGTCTTCAAATCCTGGAAAGCTTGTTCCGCCTCGGTAGACCATTCAAAACGTTTGTTTTTCTTTAACAAGGCAGTGATGGGCTGGACTATTCGAGAGAATTCGGGGATAAACCTGCGGTAAAAGTTAGCGAAGCCTAACATGCTTTGCACACCTTTTACGGAGGATGGTGATGGCCATTTGAGAACTGCATCGACCTTCTTTGAATCCATACGCACTCCGCCAGGTGATAATATGAATCCCAAGAATTCAACTTCAGTCACGTTAAAAACACATTTTTCCAACTTAGCGAAAAGTTTGTGTTGTCGCAATCTTTCGAGGACCATTTTCACGTGTTTCCGATGTTCAGATTCTGATGAAGAATAAACGAGGATGTCGTCAATGTAAACAACAACACACACATCTATGAGCTCTCTGAGGACATCGTTCATAAAATATTGAAAGGCGGCCGGGGCATTGCAAAGTCCGAAGGGCATGACCTGATATTCAAATAGCCCATACTTGGTGCGGAAGGCCGTCTTCCATTCATCGCCCTCTTTTACTCGTACCAAGTGGTAAGCTCCTCTAAGATCCAGCTTTGTATATATGCATGCTTTTCTGACTTGGCCCAGGAGTTCAGGGATCAAAGGTAACGGATATCTATTCTTAACGGTGATCTGGTTCAGGGAGCGATAATCTATACAAGTTCTAAGGTCTCCTTCCTTTTTTGGAACGAAGAACAAAGCTGAAGAAGCAGGGGACTTGGAAGGACGAATAAACCCATTTGCCAGGTATTGATCCAGGTATTGTCGAAGGTGAAGGTTCTCGGGCTCGGTGAGGGCATAAATTCTACTACAAGGAGGAGTAGATCCAGGTATCAGGTCTATCTGGCAGTCATAAGACCTATGAGGAGGTAGAGAGTTAGCCTGATCCTTCCGGAAAACATCTTGGTATTCTAGGTATTCGGGAGGTAACTGGGGAGTCTCTGAAGAAATTGCTGCCAGTGCAACACCAGGTGGAGGGTGACAAGTAGAGACACATTCTGGAAACTGGACCGTTCTTGCTCGCCAATCGATCAGAGGATTGTGTTTCTCTAACCAAGGTATTCCTAGAATAATCTGAAACTGAGGGGCCTTGATCACATCGAACACGATCTTCTCATGGTGTCCATCTTGACTTACTAGCGTCACCTCTTGAGTGGTATGCGTTACTGGCCCGGAGGCTATCTCCGTACCATCCACCGTAGTAATGACGTCCTTTACAGCCTTGGGACAAAGAGTTAGATTCATCATCAAAACCATTTCATGATCCACATAATTGCCGATGGCACCGCTGTCGACGTAAGCTTCAATTGCATGTAATCGATCCGGATTATCAGGGCTAATGAGGACCATAGGTATCACGAAATGCGAGGTCACGGAACTGGTTTTCACGCTCGGCAATAGGACCTCTATTCTTGTCGGGCGAGGTCGTTTCCCTGCTCAGAGTTTGTAACTTTGGTAACTGCAGCTCCTACTGCCTTCTTGGCAGGTTTCACCGGACAGTCTCGAAGAAAGTGCCCTGAGTTTCCGCAATAGAGGCATAATTGCAACTGTTTTCTCCTTTCCCACTCCTTTTGTGTTAGAGGACCTTTCAGACCCCCTATTTGCATGGGTTCCCCGGAGTCTACTCCTTTGGAAGGAGTTGGCGGTTTGGAAAATACTCGAGCATCAAACTTGGAACGATCGGCCTTCCTGTTCTGCAGTCTGTGATCTATTTGAACGACTAAGTCTATATAGTCCGAACAATCTTGTGGGGGATTCACTACTTGGGCTAACACATCTTTGAGCTCTCCACGTAGACCTCTATAAAACAGCGTAATCCTTTTGTCCTCAGGCCATTGAGTTTCCACTATCAGTCTGTTGAAAGACGCAATATAAGCCAAAAGGTCTTGATTACCTTGTCGCAACGAAAGAAGCTCATTGTCCAAGGCCTGCCCCTGTGAATGTCTTGCGAACAGTTTTTCCATACTGAGCTGAAAAGCTTGAAAATCATAGAGGACCGGATCATCTTGATTTACTAGAGGGATCGACCAGTCTGCCGCATTGCCACTAAGGTACGAAAGCACGAAAGCTACTTTAGCTTGATCAGTTGGAAAGGCTGCTGGCCGGCACAAGAAATGCAACCGGCACTGATTGATAAATACTGCAAACCTCTTTGGGTCACCAGAAAATCGTTCGGGCGGAGCCAGAGGTACATTCCCAGGTAGGTTGATCTGCACTGGATTCATAGAGGATGTAGAAGGAAGATTTCCCCAAGATGCGGGTAACGGGGTCTGTCCGGCTTGTGACTGTAGCAATTGTCTAGCGAGATCATCTGTTCGCTCCTTGGAAATAATCAGTTCCCTTCTTAGAGCGTTCGTTTCCTGACGGGCTGCATGCACTTCTGCCCTTAGTTCCCCAAGTAACTGGGCTAGCTGGTCGGTATCCGAGGTTTCCATAGCGCCTGGACGGGAGTTTTGTGAAAGGCTTTGCGTTCTGTAACGCTCACCTGATTCCCGTAGAGGCGCCGGTCTTGACTGGGCGTATACCGTATCTTCAAAGGTGATGTGTAACACACGGCTGGCTCTTTGGGCTGGACCTCTGTGCACTGTATGTCTGACTCGAAGGGTAAGATGTCTGCAGATAGAAAATATGGGATTAAGGAACTGGGTTATTGAATGTGTCTCTCTTCTTCCCTTTCTCTTCTCCTGTAGAACCCCAAAGGTTAACGCTCTCACCTTAGGTAAGTGAACGCCGTGCTCTCCATCTGCCTCGGGGCAGGGTGCTGTAACCAGTTTCTTCACTGGATAAGGGGGAGCAGGCCTCTTGACTTCAGAGGACTGCTGTCCGTCGTTTACTGCACGAACGGTAAGTTTCGAGTAATTCTAATGTCTTTAAAGTCTTTAGTAATGATGTTTCTTGTTTTGCAGGGTTCCGGCGATGGCGGATGACGGGCTGAAGTGAGTTGAAGATGGAGCCCGTGTGATGAATAGAAGCGCCTGGAAGCACGTAAGTAAGCGCTTGTTGCCTGCTTCACGATGCGCTCTAACTGTCTTTTTATTTTGCAGGTACAAGTTCGGAGCGGCTGCAGGGTGCCGGAATACCCACTGGGTTGGATGTGGAAAGGAGTAATGGCATGTGAGTATTAAAGTTCCCCAATGTCTTTAAACGCACCTTGTTTTGTCTTTCAGATGCGAGATGCAGCGCCGAAGGCCTCCGGAGCGTGTGAAGAGTTGGTAAGCTTTTGTCTTTCAGATGCCGGAATGCAATGTGAAGACCTCCGGAGCGCACGAAGAGTAGGTAAGCCTTTGTCTTTCAGATGCCGGAATGCAGCGCGAGGCGTTGGTGACAGCCGATGGACCAGGTAAGTGAAGAGCTGTCACTGAAGACCGTAATGCTAACCTGTTCTTTCTTGTCTTTATAGGTGTTGCTGAAGACTGGATTCAGGATGGTAAGCCTTTTTCCTTAGGCCCAGGATCAGATGCAGAAGACACGATGAGCGTTCTGCTTCAGAGGATGCAGAATAACGCAAAGCAAGATTCATTCATCGGGTGTGGTTTAAATAGCCTCCTGTAGTGCTTAGGTACTCCTTCCACAGCCACGCCTAGGTAAGAAAAGAGTTCCTGCTTTCCAGAAGAGTTCCAGTGTTCTGAATCTAGGGAGTGGCTCCTGCCCCACCCAACAGGAAAAGTAGTTCCAAACAGAAGAGGATCAGAGGCTCAACTGGCAGGCAAGTAAGCAGCATGGTCTGCTGCAGGTAAGTCCACCCAAGCATTATGAGCCCGGCGCTTCCAGCGCTGGGACTGGGCATATTTATGAGCCTGGTGCCACTGGCGCCAGGACTGGGTCCAAAAGGTCCCAATTGGGACTGGTTGGCACTCGGAACCTGGGTTATGGATCTGCTTCCAAGGGAGTTGGGAAAACCCTGACCTTTTGGAAGCAGAGATCATGACACCAGAGACCAGTGATTGGTTACTACTAAGAAAGAAAGATCAGAAACGAAACTGATACTGATTTTTTCTATACCGAGGATTCCCGGCCTGACGACGGGGAATATTCATGAGCACGTGAATCCATGCCAGACCCATGCTGGAGAACAACAGTTACATGTAAGTAACTTGTTCCTTCCTAAGGCTTCTGAATTTGCTAAGGTTCACATGCTTTGCATATGTAGACATCTAGTAGTTGCCTCTGAGTATTCCATCTTGTTTTTAGATTTTGAAAAAGGGTGTCACACAGGCGTATGTGCCGCACTATCCCTCTCCAGTGTGCTCCCATTGCTTTTTTTCCACCATCGGTTCAGGTCCGGCCTTACGGCAAGACTTGCTGGGCCACTGCCCGGGTTGCCATAGACCCCCAGGGCACTATTAGCCCTCTGCCATGTCAGCTCCGGGCAGGATTTCAAGGGCTCCCCAGAGCTGGCGTAGTGGGAGACTGCACAGCAGGTGCCCTTTTGTTATTAAATGCGCCTGTGGCAGCGCAGTGCATTTAATAACAATAGGGTGCTGATGCTATTGAGATGATTACCTCCCCGCTCTGACGCGGGAGCAAGGTGGTTTTCATTAGAATAGGGTGCTCATGCATTAGCATGAGCGCTCTATTTCAGTGATTAACTCCCCGCTCAGGCGCTGGAGCGGGGAGTAAGAAAATATTAATAATTGGCAGCCCCCTTTGCACTGCATTGACATGGGGTGCGCAGGGAGGTGGGAATGCAGGAGGGGGTCGCCAAAGTGGTCTTAAACCGCCCAGGGCGCTGCCGCCGCTAAGGCCAGCACTGCATTGGTTGACCGCAATTTAGAATAATAGATGACTGTCTTGGTGTCGCCAGATAAAGAAGACCCTCCGCTAGTGCCTCACCAACAGAGGATGATAGCCAATACATGACCCTCCTTAAAAGAGCAGCCGAACGTTTTGGCATTAAAGCCCAGGAGCCGAGTGACATCAGAGATTATATATCGGCGGGGAAAAAGCAGGTGTCCGATTCCATTGTTAAAGTCAGTAAAAAACATATTGCTCCCTCACTAATAAAGCCTGTTGCTATTTAGCTGGTTAATTCCTGTATAGTGGCAAAATATAAACCTTCCTCTAGTGACCCAATATACATTCAAGGCCACCAGACTCCATATTCATTGGCAGTCACAACAGCCAGAAAAGGGGCCAGTGACCCACTCTCGAATGCAGAGCATCTTCCTGATAAAGTGGACGTATCTATTTCTTTGGACCTATTATTGACACCCCAGTAGTGCATAATGTGCAGCTAGCTAATGCTATAGTGCTTATAACAAGACACAGCACAGCTTAGTGGGATGAAATGGAAGCTCTCAGAAAAGATACTTCGATGGAAGCTACACCCGCCTTTCAAAGGATCCTTCAGAAGGTGATGCAAACTGCAAATATAGTAATAAAGAATGCCCTAGAAGTAGCCAAAACATAGGGCTGTCGGGTCGCAGGGGTACTAGTTATCCACTGCCATACTTCGATGAGGGGGACAGGTTTTAAGGTGGAAACACAAGCCACTCTTTGCCTGAAGACGCGCCAAAGTCTAGCCTGTCTGTGCTCGTCTGGACCATGGATGTCACCGCCAACTCTTCGTCCTACTTTGAATGGCTTCCTACCATTATCCCGTGATTATCTGTTATGGCTGGCACCACCGTGGACGGTGCTGCCTCACGCTTATTCACCTGCTTCTGGGGTAAGCTCTGACACAGGTCTTCAGAAAACTGATTCTTTAAAATGTTTTCTTGTAAATGCACGCTCCTTGGTCGCACACTTAGCACCCTTTCATGTTCTGATATCTGACTTATTTTCCTGACGCTGTTTGCATGACCGAAACCTGGCTCAGGGAATCCTCTGGCCGAATGACTGTTCAATCCCTTCCTGCTGGTTATGACATCTGCCGTAACCGGTCCTCTATCCATACTGCAGGCGGGATAGCTCTAATTTACAATTCTCACTTGAAGGCAGCGTCACTACCTTTTTCTCATAATATCAAGATGACGTTCAAGTGACCGTTTCGACTTCTACGACGGAACACATTCTAAATCGCCCTCCGCGTGCTGATTCACTTTTTTGTAATTCGTTTTTAGAACTTGCAGTTAACCTCCATATCAAATGTTCGAATGTATTGATTGTGGGGGATTTTAATCTCAGATTCAATGTTCCTATCACTCCTTCTCTCGCACAGTTCTTAGCTACTACGCCTGACTTTGGTCTCAAACAACGGGTTATGGAGTCCACTCATCTGCTGGGGAATACCCTTGGTTTGATTTTCTCTGCTGACCCACTTACCACCAGCTTTGCAAGTAACTTGGACTGACTACCTGATTGTCCCATTTCTATTTGAGACGTGGGTTTTTCCGGCCAACTCCCTTTGGCAGGTTTGCCTTAAACGCAATTGGCATTTAGTGGCCAAAGATGATATTATCTCCTATATTAGAGGTACCTGCAGTAATAGCCAGGCGGTTGATTTGTCTTTGCTGACTTAGAATTTCACATACGTGGCTGACTGTTTTGCACCTCTTTGCTTGTTTAAGCCTCGTGGCTGCCCTTATGATCCATTGTTTAACGATGACTTCAAATCTCTCCGCTTGAAATGGGGAGAAGCTAAACGTAAATGGCGGTCCCCCTACTGCCAGAACGACAAGATGGTGTCATAGCAATCTACTGAGCTCTATCATAAAGCTAGCTCTATCATAAAGCTATTTGGTATGCTAAACGCACCGCCTACAGTACACTAATAGAATGGAAGTGCTCTTAACCAACCGAAGGTGGTGGTCTATCCCAAGCATTTTGTGATTCTCTTCCAGACTTTTTCATGCAAAAGATTGCAGATGTTCGCACTATAATCTTGTCTTCTGAATTGATGCCCGGAACATTCGGCTCTGTGTCTTTGCTTGCTATTTCTATGCATTACTGGTTCTCTTTTCCTCTGTTTAACCGAGAAGATATTTTAGCCGCTACTTTGAAACTCAAATGAGTTTTGCCCGATGATCCTAACCCTTTAGCCGTCTTTAAAGACAGAATGCATGAAATTGCCCCTTGGGTTGCCCAGGCAGTGAATTCTTCATGCTCATTCGGCTTCATTGCAGTTGATTTGAAAAAGGCTGCAGTAACCCCCCTTCTGAAAAAACCTTCCCTAGACCCCTCTATCCTGGCGAATATTCGACCGATATCTCTTCTCCCTTTCTTTAAGAAGCTCTTAGAATCGATGATCTCTCCTCTGCTCAGTTCCTTCTTGGAAAATCCTGATTTGTTTTACCCCTTCCAGTCTGGTTACCGACCTGGTCGTGGCACGGAGAGTGTCTGGTCTCGTTGATGAATGATCTGGCCCAAATGTCCGACCAGGGGGGAGTTGGTGCTCTTATTTTTATTATACCTCTCAGCCGCATTTGATACTCCTGCACTCCCCCCTGCTGGGCTGCCTGGCCTCAGCCAGACTGTCCGGCCCGGTCCTGTCTTGGTTCACATCTTTTCTAACTGACAAGGGCAACCCTTTCTCTGTCGTCTTTTCACTCTCAGCCTAGTTCTCTCTTGTGGGGTCCCCCGTTTTATTAAACATCTATATTCAGCCTCTCATTGAGCTCATCCACTCCCATGGCCTCCATTGCTACTCCTATGCTGATGACACACTGATTAATGTGCGGTTTACCCTCTTACAACCTGATACTACTTCTCAGCTTGGGGGTTGTTTGGAGGCTGTGGGTTGTTGGATGAGCGACAACTGGTTCAAGTTGAATGGGGACTCGTGGTTGGCCCCATTTCTGCCACCTCTTTGTGGATTCCTTCATTCTGGCCCGCTGCCCTTGGTCCTCTTCCTATACCTGTGTCTGCTGTTAAAGACATGGGCTTTAAAATCTCTTTTTCCCTTTCCCTAGAGGCTCAGGTCAGCTCTATTGGTCAAGTTGGCCATTTCCAACTTGGGGTCCTTTCGCAAGGTTTTACCATTTTTCCGCCTCACTTCCATTCCCCAGTGATCTTCCTTTGGTATGAGACTGATTAACTATTGCAACTCACATTTTCTTAAGCCCAACCTCGGTATTTGACCTACCGTATGCAACTCCTTCAGAACCTTGCAGGTCAAGTCGCTGCTGGCAGGCCCTATGGTTCTCACCTTTCTCCTGTACTGTGGTCTCTGCACTGGCTTCCCGTCTCTAAATGGATTGATTTAAAGTAATTGTGCATAGTGAATTAGCCTTACATCCCAAGCCTTTTACAGCCAGGGTGTCGAATACTTACAACTCAAGTTTCAGCCTTACATCCCAAGTGCTTCTTGCGCTCTCAGGATGCTAATCTCATTTCTGTTCCACGCTTTAGGCTCTCTCGCACTGAGGGCTGGGCGTTTTCTGTGGCTGCGGTTAAACTGTGGAACTCACAGCCACCTTTTCTTGGGGCCACAGAGAGCCATCGTCAGTGTAGGCGCTCTCTAAAACCCCTTTTTTTCTAGACTGTGATCGCTGTTGGATGTATTCGCCGTGTTTATAGCGACAAATGACTTTGGGTGGACGTGCGCTCTATAAATGCACATACATAACATAAACCTTTTAGACAAGTCAGTTGATGACTCACTATTTTTTGTAAAGATGTAGGCAAGATCAGGTCCCTCTCAAAACACGAGGGCAGGCCTGAGGTAAAAACTATCAACAGAAAGGCACCTCATGAGTTGCCAATCCTTTCGGAACATGCCTTATGATCACGCCCCGGCCCAAACTAGCCAATCACCTAGCAGTGGGTTGTTCACTGGGGGTCCCAATCTCACCATTTACCTACTCTTTGGCATTATGACAGCATTGCCAAGGCAGATCAAGAGGTAGAGGTTAAACCCCAAGAGGGGTGGACACCTACCTCTAAACAATGACATTAAAATTCAGGTCCCCGCCATATGTCCTCAGTTGGGGGAAGAATGACATTTTTCACCAATGCATGGAAGGGGGTCATGTCAGACGAGTGAGTGTTAGATACAGTGGCTCAGGGTTACTGCGTAGAGCTCATGTCCAAACCACACAACCTCCCATCAAGAGAAAAGAAAATGCAGCACTAACATTTACATCTCCTTCAAAAGGAAGTCTTGGCATCACTACCAAAGAATGCCATCAAACCTATATATTTCTAGAACCCAAAAAAGACAAAACAAAAAGGCCAGCCTTAGACCTACGGCCAGCAAACAAGTATGTCAAATGGCAGAAGTTACTGAAGGATGGTCATTCGTAAGTAATTCCACTTCTAGATGAGGGGGATTAAATGGCAACGTTGGCTATGAAAGATGCATACTTTCACGTTTCAATCTTCTCAGGGCAAGCAAAATATCTGCGATTCAAGGTAGCCTGTCACCATTTTCATTTCAAGGTACTTCCTTTTGGAATTGCATCAGAACTTCATGTATTTATGTATGTTCTCACAGTGTGGTGGCACATTTTCAAAGCCAGAACATTCCTGTTTACCTTTATCTGGACGACCGGCTAATAACAAGAGAAACAGAGCCATGTTGAACCTTGCACGGCAAAGGGTAATCCATAAAACTGTGTAATGGATACACATAGTAATTGTACCACAGCTAGTTGGGGAAACAATGGAAAAGGGGCCAATCCGGGGACTCGGACAAGTCGCTCAAATGAAAGATCAATCCTCAGCCATCTTGCAAACACCTGCAGGGATTGAGGAACCCATTAAAGTGTGCAGACCAGGAAGAAGCAGACATGCACACTGCTCCCTGTAGAAATGAGGAGACTGCTGCCTGGACCAAGGTGGCCAACCTGCTATCAGCCATACATCAGAGGTTCTGCCAGATACAGGGTCGAGACAATGCTGTTAGGAGCAGTGGCGTGCAGCAGGTGGATTTCGCAACTGAGTTCTACTACAGAAGTCTGAAAGATTTTGGAGAGCCTGAGGACTGGGCTCTTCCAAGAATCAGAAAGAACTGTGGCATGAAGGTTCCAATATCAACTGACGGACAAGGACCCTGATTGGGCGGGGGGGGGATATTTTGCATCTAGCAGGGACAAGTATGTGTGTCAGAGAGCAAGAAGTCACCACACCACAACCAAGCAAGAGAGGGAAGGAGAAAGAGAGACTATCCGAGTGCTGGGGGGCTGGGTCTGTTACAATCAACCCTGGGGCTCCTCGTATTTGGAGAATACGGGTGTGGCTGTGAGGGGAAGTAAGCAACCACCACTAAACCCAAAGGAGCGAGTACCCTTCATACAGACAAAGGGAAAGAGGGAGATAGTCTGCTCAGGACACTGACTGAGGAGAAAGATGCACCGAAATTGCCATAAAACTAAACCTCAACATTAAAACTAACATTGTTGGAACCTTAACTCACCCTTTCAAATAATAAGCAAAAAAGTAACAGCACTTTGGTAAACCTTTACATCACGCACAAAGAACATGCATAGCAAACCTACAATGCATTCGACAGACCTACAACATTTCCTACAATCATGCCTTATGTTGAATGACCTGTGCCCATATTCCTTTCCCATCTTAAGGGTATGTGTGGGTCCATATATGAGGTGTAGGACACCACTACCCCATCACTGAAAGCAAGTTTGTAAATGCTTTTGTTGGCCAGGATTTTGGAACATTTCTTTTATAAGCCTAGGGTTTCCCCAGGAGGCTAAAGGACTTGAGTTAGACTTACTTTGATGGTATGGAGTGTCCTTTGGGGGATAGAGACATGTTAAGAATAATTTGAATTATTTTAGGTTGATTAACATCATCATCTCAAGGTGTTGGGAACTCCTAGAGAACCCCACTTTGCATTGTCCCTCTTTGATACTGTTTGTTTTTTCACCAACTTTATTTAAGTTTTGGAGCACATAGATATGCATACATTAGTAATAAACCGATCAATAGCATATATGTAATACTTCTTACATGTCGCTTCCTTATTACCCCTACTTGGGGTTTCAGCACATTTCAATGCCAGTGCTCATTTATGATAACAATACAAAGGAAAGGAATAAAAGAATAACATAAATGTTGAACTCCCCTCCCCCCATCCCCCCAAAAGTATCTCCCCAACTTAAGGTGAAGAAGTGGTTTGATCTGTTTTGTTATTTCAGTCAGATGGATCCTTTCAAGTTCAGTTTTCGATTCCATCAGATAACAGGTATTGCACGGAGCAATCTGGGCTTAAAGTACATCTGCTCTCTGTCGTCTGTGAATTCATGCAGTGGTAGCCAAATGTTCAGATATTTGGAATAAGAGCCGTGGGCCAAAGCAGTCACTTTCTCCATGGCCATCACCCCCCATAGCCGCATCCACCACATGGCCATCACTGGCCCATCTTTAGATTTCCATGCCTGGGAGATTGTAATTCTGGCTGCACTCAACATATGCGTAATTAAGGTGGCCGTTGGCCCTGAGTTTGCATAGCAACCCTCCACTGCTTCTCCCAAGAGCACCACTAGGGGGTCAAGAGGGAGCTCCACGCCGGTTATATCTTTAATGTGACTTAGGATCTCTTTCCAGTAGGTTTCTGCTAATGGGCAGGACCACCACATATGTATAAGGTCCCCAAGTTGTCCACAATTCCTCCTACATTCAGGCGGATATTCTGGATTAATGGCATGCATGCGTGTGGGCGTCATATACCACTGAAGACAAAGTTTATATGCTGCTTCCTTAATCAAGGTGCATTTAGAACTCTTCGCGGCTCTATGCCAAATTCGGCCCCATGTGTCCCAGTCAATTGATCTACCCAGATCCGCTTCCCGTTTCTGCATATAAGTGAGATTCTCTTCTGGGTCCCCCTCTCCCACCAGGCGATATAATCTAGTTATTCCCTTGTCTGGGTGGCCTTCCTGTATGGTTAACTCCACTCCTGTAGGGTTCCTAGTTGCCCCTTCTTGATACTGTTTTAAGACGTTAAACCTTACTACGTGTGGAACATTGCTTAGTTCCTTGAGACCTTTTCCACTCTTAACTCTGAAATAATCTAACTCCAATAAAAACCATGATCTTCAAGTACAAGTCTCTGTACATCCTCACAAGTCCCAAAACCTTCAGACCCGGTCACCCCTGTTCAGTAGGATGGGAGGGACAAAACAAAATAACAAAAATGGAGCAAAATGAAAACTATTTTGTACTGCAACTAACGAGCACTGAACATGTACTTATTATGTAAGCATTTTACAAACTTCTTAACCTCCATGTGTAAATACTTTCTTGTAGTCGCAGAATAAAAATAGTACCCATTGAAAGATGATGCTTGTTGCAACAGAATAAAAAAACATTATGCACAGAATGATTGATTTAACTTGTATCTGCGACATTCAAAACAATCCAGATTGGTGCCCAATGAATAAAAAGACAAAGTGCACAGAAATTAACATCCGCAAATGTAACAGTCTCTGATGGCTTGACCCGTTTTATCTTGTGACGCACTGATGTACAAATTGTACAACTACACTGATCATTATACAAAATGACCAGCAACTCCAATTTACACTGGTCACTGCACAAACAGTTAAGAATGTGTATGCATAAACATGTGCATTTAAAAAATGAAATGCACCTTCCCTTTAAAGCATTGGAGATTATTTTTTTTTAAAGTTAAGGTTACATCTATAAAAAATGAAGTCTGTGAACGTTGGGAGTGCCAGAATTAAGGTTTACCCTATTATTGAACATAAAACAAACACGAAATTGCCATAAAACTAAAAAATCAACATTGAAACCAGCATTGTCGGAACCTTAACTCACCTTTTCAAATAATAAGCAAATATTAACATCAGAACATTGGTAAACTTTTGCAGCATGACTGTACATTCTTCAAATGTACAACATTACCACTGCTACCCATGTCCACAAAAACAAAAGAAACGCAGCCCATGGGCCAATTGAAAGGAACTTTACTTTAAATATGTGTACTGCACAGCCATGAACCCGTGGGCTTAAGGGCGCAACATACATAAAGACACACAAAAAACAAAAGCATGACCATTACTCAGGTCAGGAATCAGGAACACTTTTTATTACATGACCTTGAAACATACAGCTATAATCACACCTTAATATTAAATGATGGCAAAACATACACCTCCAATCATGCTTTATGTTGAATGATCTCAGCATATAAACCCACTTAAACCACTGTCTCATAAAAACATATACTCTTACTAACATCTTCATAGTACACCCCACACCAAACATCAACATGTCAAGGACAAGAAAGCTCATCAGTATGCTAACTAAACACACATTACTGTTAATGCATCAACACATTCGCACTAACAGCAATTCCAAAAAGTTGCTGTGCTAGGTTTCTGCAGTGTTGGTTTTGATGGTGGTTTTGTGTGAATGTTTTACTTATAAAAATAGGTTACAAGTTAATATTGGCACTCCCAATATTTTGTACAGATTTCCCATTTTTATAGACCGTAAACTTAAATGTTTTTCGTTAAGAGGCAGTTAAGGTGAAAGCAATTCTCACAAGAAATCGCATGAAATTCGGCGGGTGTTTGGTGATAACTTTACCTTGAAGTTCCCATGTTTCTGTCACCCATAATGTTATTGCGTATGCCCTCTGTGATATCCTCTCTGCTCAGGGGCTAAGGAACAGGGGGGACTTTGAGTTAAGGTTGTCTTCACATCCAACTCCCTCTGAATTTCATAGATTTTGTTTTGAGATTCGTTTTCACGTTAACAGTCTCGTAACTAAAGATTTTTACAGCATTTCAAGGTTTTTGTTATGCTTTATCTTACCACTGGACTAGTAAATAACCATGGGCCCACTTGATCACTTTGCACTAATTATGATAAAAGACCATGGCCTTTGGCCGTGGCTGCTGCTCCCTTTGCACCAATTATGGTAAAACCGTAACCCCCTGCTCGCAATAGTAAATAACCATTACCTACTGCCTTGGCTTTCAGCCATTTCCTCCAATTATGGTGTTGCTTTCCACCAACTGGAGTAACACACTCTGGGTAATGCTTCTTTTTTTCTTTCCCCCGCGTTCATTCCTGCGAGATTTTCAGCGGAGAATTTCCCACAGGAAAATAACTGCAAAAACCATTGTACGGACTCCTCTTCCACTCGAATGGTCCCTGCGGAAATACAGGTTTTCCACAGCCCCACACTCTGCCTATGCATCTTTGCTCTCTTCACCTCTCCGCCACTGTGAAGGACACTCTCCCGATATCCCGTATTTCTTTATGCCATAGCTCTCCCCAATGTGTCAAACTAACCTTTTGGTCCTCTTTAACCCATCCACCCTAATGCTGAAAATCCCCTTTTCCTCCTCCTGTTTCCGAGTGTTTTCTTTTTTCTGTTCTCAGTGGATTATCAGGTGAATGGTTTCCACTGAGCAAAAAAAGAAAGACATTTGCGTCTTCCTTTCTAAAAAGCCTCAGTTCTGCTTCTGCAATGCACAATAGGAGATGAATAAAAGTTGTTTTGTGACCCGTGAAACCCCTTTACATCACATGTTTTAAACACTTCTTGATAGTTTTACACCAGATCACCAAAAGGCACCCCTATGCTGATTTCTGTCCACTTGTTTCTCTTTTGGTGCAAATCCATTGTGTGGTTTTCGCTGTGCATGTATCCGACAGATTCAAAATGATGCACCCTTTGGACCTCTGTTGCATAAATGTGCCCTTCCTTTTCTAATGGGGAAGGAGGCACGTGCAATGTAATTGTTTTTACACATTTAAGCCATTTACATCCAGTGAATCAAATGTTATTAGCAACAGAAGGTTTGCAAAAGTCAATGGCTCATATGGTTCACCTGAACTTTATAAAATAACAACTGCAACTTTTCTTCATAGCCATTCATGAGATGTTCTTAAATCCATATGCCTTGAATTGGATCCAGTAGAATGACTTCAGATCTGCACATTATCCAAAATGCACTGAAATTATTTCAAGATGGAGCCCTTCTTCGGTGAGTTAGTGCAGCCATGTCACAGCAAGCAAGCTGTAATAAACAAGCTTACCACATGATAAACAGACAAGATTTACTGCCAAATAAGACAATCATGCTTAGGAATTGCATTTCTATGTGTGCATTAACTGTTCCAGCAGAGTAAATAAAATGAACGTGACCGTTACACGGAAGTACCAAACTAAGTCCACACCTGCTGGTAAAGGATTTCACATTTTAATGCTCACGTTGCGCATGCTTCATTACAATGTAACTGATCAAAACGTGATAGTGTTATTTTGAAAGTATGAGATCAGCCTGTTTCAGTCACTAATACAGGGCCGTCTTAAGCACTTTTGGGGCCCTGGGCACCAACATCTTTGGGGCCACCCTCCACCAAACCAAAGGAATTAAGGGATCAAGAATACTGGACGCGCCCCCCCACCCGTCGCGCTCACAACCTTGCAGCAGAATAAGCACGTTTACTCCCTTTAAGTCCCCTTGCCCTGTTCATTCTTGTTCTAATCAGAATGATAAACAAGTATCATTTGAAGACCAACATATTATGCAGTCTACAAAGGGGTTACTGTTCTAGTGCATACAGGATACTTTGTATCAATAACATTCAGGAAGGTAGATGTAGTTTGAATGCAGGACCGTATGTAAAAGGTACATGTAACCCATAATAGACAGACCATTCGCATTAACTGCCTCACAGAATGCAAAAGTAATCATGCATGGATAGGGACCACCAATTGGAAGGAAGGAAAAAGCTACACATTGCATAGCATGGCTAGTGGAGGCAGATTAGAAGCCACCAGGAAGGTGTCTTTATCCAGACAGACGGAGATGGAAGTGGGATATGGTTTTCAAATAGTGTTGCCATTACATATCAAAGGAACAAATGCCTGTGGTGTGCAATATAAATATGCTCACTATTAACACAGTGAAACCAAGAATAAGGCTTTCATGAAGATCATACCATGAAATCACTCTGAAGGGCTGACAATTTTGAAAGGTTTAGGGACTAGCAATATTGAGAGGTTCGGCAATACAAGATTAAATGAGATGCCCAGGATCACACATTGGTAAAAGGGTGAAGGGGTGAAGCTGGGAATTGTGCCAACTCTGCAATCTCTACATTTGAACACTTTCTTTTCCAGTTCTTACCATGAACTAAAACAATCTAATTTTTTAAAACAACAGACTTGGAAAGTACACAAATCACATTACCAAACACAACCATTTTCAAACAAAATATTATAGAAGGGTGTTATGCAAAAGGGGAATTATTCTAGCTTCATTCTCACCATCATCAAGGGAAGTATATAAGAACCAGCATACTAATTGATGTGATTTAACACATTTAATCTGGGTTTGTCTTTTGTATTTTAAAGCTTTAAAATATATCCAAAACAATGGTTTGTGACATTTTCATTTATAAACGTGCATAAAAACCTTTGACTTTTACCAGAAAGCAAACCATTTTTTGTGTCCAACAAGCAGACCTTAAAATATGCTTGCCTGAGGCCTGCAACATATGGTCTGCTCTCTTCTGTCTACCAACCCTTCCACCCAAATGGCCTACAAAAGAAGAAAGATCAAGTAATGGGCTAAATAATACCAGCAGCATGCAAGAAAGCAAACCTCACAGAAGACAGCACAGTAATGTAAGATATATTAGATGATTTGACCAGGATCACTGTATTGTCTGCTGACAAATCCAGGATACAAACATGAACGCTGTCGTTCCATAGTCTTGAATTTGGATACTTATTTACCTCTTCGACTAACAGTTTATACCATCGTTGGAGGCGATTGCCTAGGTTTTACAACACCCCATCTGAACAAACCAATTTCTAGACCTTCACCATACGGATGATATGTTAGTTTTTATAGCAACCCCTATCTGGTGCAGGTACATTGCTGATAATAGCAGATGTTGTTCTGCAAAACCAAGTACAAGTGCAGGCAGGTTTATAAACTTCAGACATAGAAAAGGCTCAGCCAGCCTTGCCGGAATGTGATATTCTAGTTTTGCATATGAACACATATCTCTGCAATGGGTGCTTCACACACTGAGCTAACTTGTGAACCATTGTGGCACTCAATTTATCAATATGCATTTCACCATTGCCTATTGCACATGATCAACATAATTCCCACAGGAAGGAAAGAATGCTACAGAGTTGTGCCATAAGGAACACACAAACTATGTACACCACAGTGAACACAGAAAGCAATTCATGATGTGATCAAGGCAGAATGCACTTGCCAAAACAGAAAGGCAATGGGTTTAGAGCCTCAGCAGCACCCCATAAAATATCCCGACGTGTGCTATTTCAGACTGGTGAACAATAGAATCTTACTTCTTCAGATCAGCTAGCTTTGTAGGGTCCCCTCCAAGGTGGGGGCCCTTGGCAAGTGCCCCTTTTGCCCTCCCATTAAAACATCTCTGCACTAATATTGAGCAGTCCGTTCCATTCAACAGCAGTGGCTCCGAAGCACGAACCAAGCACAGTGTTAATGTTTCTTTCATCACCTCACATGGGGTCAAGAAGCTGTTTAGCTCCATAAGCACGTGTTGTGTTTACTAAACACTGACCAGAACCGGAGTCAAGCAATAAAAAGACAGATTTCATATGTCTCTGGGCAGTTTCATCCTGCCAAGTCAACTCCTAATATGTGTTTTGTCCATTAGCTAAGAGTTAATCAAGGTAAGAGGGAAAGCCAGTTAGATAAGAGAAGCTGAATTCCAAGAGAAACTGAATTCCAGCAACAGAGCCTTGCGCTTGAAAATTCGTAATGACCCCATTAAAAAACCAATGATGCATGTCACCCATGTCCTGGTGGGATGTGGCCTATCAACACCTGGGCGGCATAAGTGTAGAGAGGCTGGGGACATGGTCAAACCACAGGCATAGATTGCCCGGGTGGCTAGGTCCTGTATTAAGTGCTCGCCTCTGACATGGTGCAAGCCAGAGGGCCAACTCGGACCTTCAACCTTCTTTTTTAAAAAAAAAACTTTATTTAGATCTGGTAGAGCGGGGCAACAAAGGCGATGGGACCACATCCCGCAACACATTCATTGGTACATTCAATCACATTGTACAGAAATTGGTTCACGGTACACAATACTTATCAAACTGTTTGGGTGGCACCTACTGGGGACACCCAACCTCGTGTCTTTAGTATACAACTTGCATTTTTGTCACATAGGTAAAATAGAAAGCCTGCCCATGTGTCGCGGGGTCTGGATCTAGGAGGGAGAGTAGATCTATACATGTCTTCACATTCATGGGACCAGGTCAATGCATTTAACCATTCCTTCACAACAGGGAGAAGTATGTCTTTCCAGTGTAATAGAATAGTTCTTTTGGCTATCATACAAGCAATGTTAGCAAGTGTACGGAGGTCTTTGCTGTGGATCGTCGGCCATATACCAAAAAGTGGCCCCATGGGGTCGTGTTCTAGTGAGTTTTCTGTAATTTCCGCTATTGTTTCTGTCACTCAGGACCAGTAGTTCCCCCAATTTGGGGCATGCCCAGAATATGTGTAGGTGATCTGCCAAGTCCTGTCTACATCTGGGGCAACCAAGGAGTAGTGAGTGTGCCATTTTGGAGAGTCTAGCCGGTGTGTAGTAGAGCCTGTTTAAGATTTTTAATTGTATAAATTTAAATCTGAAGTTAATGGAAACTTTCTTGGTATGGGTACACATTTGGATCCATTGCTCATCCAATAGTTCTAGGCCAAATTCCTGGGCCCAACCTAGACTTGCGTTGGATGCCGGGGTCGGGTGGAGTTCTGCACCATCTTGTACAGTGCAGAGAGGATGTGCCTGCGGTCCCCAGAGTTGGCGATGTAGGCCAAGCTGGCAGTTTTGGAAGGATCATATGCGTAGGTTGGCCATCTAGTAGAGATGGCCACGCGCAGTCTATAGTACTGCAGACGGTCCCCACTTGTGTTACCGTATCCTGGCTTCCAGGTGGCAGGAGTAATGAATTTGCCCTCCGGGAAGACGTCTGCAAGGTTCCTATAACCTAGGTTTTCCCATTTTATCTGGATTGACTTGTCTCATGTCGGTTTGAGCTCAGGGAATTTCCACAGTGGTAGCCATCGATAGTAAGGTTTTTTGGTACCCACAAGGGAGAAAATACTTCTCCATGCTCATAGCGTTGACATAATCGGGTCGAATTGGCAATCGTCTTGATAGTGTTGATTTAATATTAGGGTTTTAAGGTCGGATTCCCCCGTGGCTAGTGCCTAGAGTTTGATGTGTGGGGGGGAGGTCTTGCAGTACCAATAAGTTGCAAACTGGGCTTGGGCTGCTATCCAGTATAATTCCAGATTCAACACTGTGATTCCCCCTTTCTCATATGGGTATGTCATGTCCAACCAATTCTTGCGGACCGCTCCGGAATGCCAAAGGAATTGGGCGAGCTGTCCATGTAGTTGAGAAAAATAGGATTTCCCGGACCAGATCGGGACGTTGGCGTATACGTACAGAATCTTGGGGAGCAGTATCATTTTGGTTAGTGAAAGTTTGGCGGCAAGGGATAATGGGAATGCTTTCCATGTGTCCATTTTGGTCTCTGCATATGTCCATAAGTGTGGCGTAGTTGTCCCGCTGTAGCGAGTCATGAGATCTCGATATAGTTACCCCCAGGTATTTGATGCGGTTGGGTGCCCAACAGAGAGAAAACAACCCATGACAGTTAGGTGTGTTATTGGTTAGGGGAAATATCTCTGATTTTGAAGCATTGATCGTCTAGCCTGATAACTCGCCGATGTGGGTGATGTCCTGTATAATCGAGGTAAGGTTGATCAGAGGGTCTCTTATGAAAAGCATAACATCATCCACATATAATATGATTTCAGGGTGTCACACCAGCTGGGTACCTCGGTGAGCATGGTGTTCCCTAATGTACTCTGCCATAGGTTCTATGGCCAGGGCGAAGAGAATAGGGGAGAAGGGGCAGCCCTGTCGGGTTCCTCTTTCTAACTGGAATTGGGAGAATGTGTGCACGTTGACCCAGCCCTAGACAATAGTTGTGTATTTAATAATTTGACATATTGTTGCATCCTATTCCCATCGCTTCCAGTGTTAGGAACATATAGTGCCAGGTGACCATATCAAAACCCTTCTGGGCATCAATCGTGACGCGCAACTGCTTGAGCTTCCAGGTCTAATCTGGCTATCATATTAAATAATCGTCTAATGTTAAGTGAGGTGGACCTTCCGGGTATAAATCCCGCCTAGTCGGGGTGTACCAGGTGGGGTATTAAAGGGAGGAACCTATTGGCCAGGATCTTGGCATATATTTTAGTATCAGAATTTATAAGGGAGAGGGGTCTATATGAGCAACATTTATTATTGGGCTTATCTGGCCTCAGCAGTACCGTGATTACGGCTTCTCTCAGGGACTGCGGAAGGATGTGGTGCCGCAGGGGTTCTTCCCACACTTGTAGGAGAGCCGGTGACAGTGTCGCTGCATATTCCTGGTAAAATTCAGTCACGTTGATGTCATCCAATCTCTCATGCACGGCAGCAAATCCCTTTGCCATTGCTTCCATGATGCCCGACAGATCAGGCAAGGGGGGGGGTTGGCGATATCGGTGGATGGTCCTAGTGGAGCTTGTTCTTGCTGGTTTGTTTCGCTGTGCGGAGTCGCTTTCGCAAACTTATCCATTGCGCCAGTTCTCTTTCCGCTGCCGCAGCCCTTGATCATAACATTTGTTGATGGAGTGTACCGGAGGATCAGCTCAGGTATGGACTTGGTTGAGACGGCTCAATTGACATGGGTCTGCACGGGAAATCTGCTGCTCGTAATGGTCTACAGTGTGTACTGTTTTGTGCAGTCCAGAATACCCAGCTTGGTCAAGCACGTCGGGCAAGGCCACGCAGCGGCAGTCCCACAGGCATGTAGGCATGAAGAGTGGCCTTGCATAGAGGTTAAGCAGTTGCTTCTTGATCCCTCCCCAGGGGGCCCAATTGTGAGGTGTCCAGGCCTGTTGTATCTTCTGGATAATAAGTGCTGGGTCCGCCTTCACTTTGTGGGTTGATGTGTGCCTGTTTTCGGTCAGTGGGTGGTCTGGCAACCTATTGCCTGTGTGTGCACACACCAATTGGCTGTGTGGCAGAGGCAAGCTCATATGTGATTAGGTGGTAGTAGAGTGGTAGTAGAGTGTATCACCGGGATGGGGATTTTGTTGCTTCAGGGTTGTGAGTATGTTTATGTCCGTGCCCTTGGTTGAATCTGTGTCTTCAGTGAGCTACCCGCCCCTGGGCGCTGCCTTGCTGGCGCAATGAGCCGTGTCCGAAGTAAGTTACTCACACCTGGGAACTGTCGTACTTGCGTGGTGAGCAAGTTCCGCCCAAAGGGAATGCCCGAGATTAGGGGTGTTTCCTTGTGTCCTCTGTGGGCCTTGGGTAAGGATTGCTAAGCAGCCTTGACTCCACGGGGAGTCTATACTCTTCTTGCCGAGCTAGGGCCTCTTCTGAAGGAAGCCGGATTTGGATTTCCCACGTGGACCGGTATCTCTCCGGATGCGGATGTGGAGCGTAGTCTGTCGGTGAAGCGCGGGACTGGATCCCGTTTCAAGTGCTCACCTCAGTAGTCTCCCCAGTGTAGGGGACCAGGGTGCGTGTGTCGCAGAGGTTGGGTATGCCAGGTTGTGCCTGTGGGACCCCAATGGCCAGTGTTGGCCTCCAGGCGCTCCGCGGGAAGGAGCGCACCGCTGAGCTTAATTCCTGGTGAGGGAGGGTATAGGTTGTACGGGCCGTTAGCTCATGGGTCACACCTTTCAATTGTTGGGCGCCCGTCTCAGCAAGCATCAGCGTATGTAACTGGGTGAACTCGAACGGGTTAATTCTTCCAATGGTCGGGTGCCGGTCAGTTCATTACGTAGCATTGCATAGGTCCTCGTATCCGCTGAAGGATCACGTCCGCGGGTGATGTTCCTCTGTTGCCGCCGCCTTTTCTATCAGCGATCCCTTGGCCTTGTTTATGCCTTTCCTCATGCGGTGCTGCTCCGGCCGGCCCGCTTTATCTCCAATGCCACATGAGAAG
This sequence comes from Ambystoma mexicanum, assembly GCF_040938575.1. Classification (NCBI taxonomy): domain Eukaryota; kingdom Metazoa; phylum Chordata; class Amphibia; order Caudata; family Ambystomatidae; genus Ambystoma; species Ambystoma mexicanum. The sequence goes on along the minus strand of NC_090921.1, from coordinate 1,338,814,863 downwards.
CGAGGGTGATATGTAGGCAGGCGGCTGGCCGACTACGTACCAGTTCAACCTAGGGGGGGCGGGGCAGAGTCCCTCTTCAGGAGTCCCCGCAGAGCCTTTTACAGTTGTTGGTCTTGCTACGTTGTGCGTCCCAATGCCGCTAGTGGCGGCCTCCACGGGTATCGTAGCACGGAGTCAGGGGCAAGGATGACCAAAGGGTTTCCCGCCAGGTTCCACACGACCAGGTCTTGCCGGCTCGTATTGCTCCAGCGGCCTCAACCCTCTAGGGGAGCTCTGATATGATTTGTTGCCCATAATATCCCAGCAATACTAGGATATGGGGCAGCAGAGACGGTATGGTTGTTCCCCGGTATCCCGCTGGAATTACCGGCGGGATACTGGGGAACTCCTAATGAGCCCCGTAGTCTTAAATGAAGGTATGCTCTGATCTGTTTAAAAACATTTATACTGCATCCACCACCAAGGAGTGGTTTGGCTGTGCTGAAGCTTGTCCGAGAGGCGGTGTATTGGGCCCCTGCTCAAGGGGAAGCATACCTTGGTCTGTGGAGGAAAGGAGAAGGTGAGAAAACCCACTAGTAAAGAGGAGCATTAACCGTGTCAGCACATTCGAGAACACTGGGCCTCATTACGAGGCTGGCAGTAGTACAGGCACGGCTGCCACCAGTATTCATTTTTTTCCGGCTGCCAGAAAAGGGCAATTATCGGGTCATTACAACCTTGCTGGACCCGATGGAGCACAGTGTGGGGAGGGTGGTAGCACCGGTACCGTTGTTGCCTTACCGCCATACTTATGAGGCCCACTGTCTAGTGGTACTTTGCATGGTTGCAGGAGGGGGATACTAGATGTGCTCTAGTGACAACTATGGGTCACAACCTAAAAATACAATGTAACAAGAAAGAACAACAACACTTTCACAGCAATGAAATAACAAGGCTAAATTTCAAGCGGAATGGGAAAAAAATTGAACTTGATAAGCAACACGATCTATATATGTATGGTGGTATCGAACATTACTTACTTTGGATAACGGAAACCTCAGCGAGAAGGCGGCTCACTCACTTTAGATTAATTTCTTTGCCTCTCTGCCATATGCCTGTTGTCAAACTAGAACAAGAAATGTGTGTGCCCCTTCTGTTCTCAATCTGAGGTCACAATAATGCATTTACACTGTCTTTAGTAAATATCAGCACATCCCTTGGTGTAGGATTTTCTTTTTGCACTAGACTGCTGCTCCATCTGTTCTCATTACACACGTCTATCTAACTGCATAAGATGTGTTCAGTAATGCTAATTTCAAGACTTATGAAAAGCATGATGAGGTGGCAGCAGCAATGGACGCTCTGTGCACGTCTGCAGATCTTTACCCAATTCTACAACACACTCCAATGTATACATCCTTAGATGCGTCTGACTGGAGCATCAGAGTTACTAGATAGCTCTTCCGCTTGATCTGACAATTTTTTCTCACTAGTGCAAATATTGCCTTTTTTCTTCCCCAGATAATGGGCCTCATTACGAGCCCAGCGGTTGCCGCCGGACTCTTAAGATTTTACCGGCACCTAGCTTCCCGGTGCCACCAGGACATTACAAGTCCCGGCGGACCGGGAAGCTAGGTGCCGGAAAATGTTAGTCTCCATTCCATGGAGTCCTATAGGAATGGGGCACCGGCACTAACAGTGCCAGTGTTTCCGTGATGAGTCTGCCTACCGGGGTCGCCAGACCCGGAGTGTGGCGGTCCAGAAACAAAGGTGCCGGTAAGCTTACCGGCACCCTTGTTTCCGGACCGCCAAAGCTTACCGGCACACTTGTTTCCAGACCGCTACACTCATAATGAGGTTGCCTTCTAACGTGGGTACCTTTTTGTTGGGAATTTCCCAGTTCCATGCGTGACGCGTCGAGCAAGTACTGGTTTTTGCTACCAATGCTATGCTGGAACTGGTTTCGTTTTTCCCATTGTAAGTATGGGACTGCAAGACCCAACATGCAGTGAGGAACAAAAAAAACAGGACTGGCTTGAAGAGTCCAGCATGGAACTGAAAAATTTGGCAGCTATGCAGGTGTCACTGTTTATAAAGTGAAAATGTTTCAAATATTGCAAGCATAGCATTCAGGGCAGCAAAGGACATAGTCCCAGTGTTGGGTTTTCTCATTTGCATTTGTTGGAGGGACCTGGTGTGAGGTTTTGAAAAAGTGCTCTAGAAAATGTGCAAAAGGTGGTTTTAGTGTAATATTTTCTAAAATAATATCAAAGATCCGGATTTACTTTCAATGCACTTGCATGCAAAATCTTCCTCCTCTCCTCTCTGCACCTCAAAGAGCACTCCAAGACCACACGTGCCCACATTATTCATTCCATTTGGAAGATGCTAGTTCAGCCCTGCTTTAACTGTGCATTGTAGGACTTGTAGTCTAGGATTTATGATGTGGAAATCCGGCACTACAACTCCCAGAATGCAAAGTTAAAAAAAAGTACTAGAGTGGCTTTTATCGGATAGAATGGATAATGTGGGCATGTGTTGATGCCTGGCTAACTGTGCCAGAGCTGACTGGGTGGCACTGTTGTTATGTGCACGGAGCGCAACCAAATAACGAGGCTCACGGAGTCTGCGACTGGCTTCAACTCGTCTTAATACGTAATACCCCGAGGCCGAGCCCCACCACGTCACTTCATCCAATATGCTCCCCACCCTAGCCCCGCCTCCACATAACAATGTGGATGTCTACAAAGTGACACCTTACCCCTTATAAGAACAGTCAACATATTAACCAATATCTATAGTAAGTCCTACCGGCCGTCCCTCTTGTGGTGGAGCTAGATTGCGTCTCGAAGGGCTGAGCTCGACATCCTTCCATTCTTCATCAGACTGCTCCCTGTCTCCCAAGTAAGAATCATCTGACTCTTCCTAGGACCAGAAATCTCTGGGCTCATCCCTCGGCTCGTCCCGCTCTTCCATGTCTCCTCTGTATTCCCTTAAGTGGGATATATTCCCGGTGATTTCACGTCCATCATTGTCCTCTGCTGGGATCATGGTGCCCTTCACTCGTGTGAGAGTGAGGGGTCGTGGCGGAAACATGGAGTCCTCTTCCCGCCGTTGGCTGACGAACTACTACACTGTCTCCCGCTTCAACCATACTCTCTCTCGAGCACCCATTCTCGCGTCAGCTGCCACTTTCATCTTCATTTTCTCTCTCGAATCCTTCTTTCGGATCAGATGGTGTTGACCCCTCAGCAAAGAGGCCCTGGGGTAACCGAGTCCTCAATCTCCGGTCAAACATAAGGTGCACTGGGCATTTACCCGTGGTGCTGTGAGGCTTGTGTTGGTAGTCTCTCAATAGTTGGTATAGTGTCTGTTCAAAAGGCTTGTGGGATTCGTGGGAGACTTGCAGCGCTTTGATACTCCCCATGAATCGCTCTACCACTACTTGGCCTGAGGCCAGAGGGGTGTGATCTTTCAATGCTTGAACCCCATATATTGTGCGAAATTGGCAAAGTCCAGGCTGGTAAATGGTGAACCATTGTCTGACTTGATGAACTTTGGAATGTCATATGCTGTCAGTATGCGGTTCAGAGCTGTTAGGAAAGATTTCCATTAATGTGTAATTTTCCCTCCAGCTGTGAATCCCCAACTTTTTGCTGTTGTCTGACCATCGTAGCCTGACTTATTCCAGTGGAGCGCAGCCTTCTGCTGTACTGCGCTGAGCTTTTGCTCACTTTGTAATGGGGAAACTGACATGCCCTTAAGACAGTCAGTGCTGGGAGACTTTGTTTCACTTCGTCTTTCACTTTGTTGCTAGTTCTTAGCAACATTTTATCAGTGCACAATCTACCTTCCAGTACAGTTAGCTGGGGTCTCCTTTTCATTTTTAAGGCCCCAGACACCCTCAAAGGATTTTTTTGTGAATGTATAAGTGTGCCTTGGGCAGAGCTAGTGGCAGCTATTCCTTTTTGTGTATTTTCAACTCTTTTCAATGGTCTATACCGCGTTTACTGTCTTTGGCCCAAGACAGTGGCCAGTACCTAAAATGGCCAAGCCACAAGTTCCTTTGTTCTGTCCTTTGGCCATCTTGTCCCTTTGCCTTCCTCAGGTCGAGCATACCTCAGAAAAAATTCCTTATTTGGTCATGCAGACCCTGTGCAAACCGAAGCTTTCATTGGCTTCTGCATGCCTTGTGTGTGTGCCTCCAGGATGTGGGCTGGAACTGTCTAGTTCCAATACACATCCTGCGTGCCAGGATGTCTGGTGTGCTGGGATGACTGGGAACACCGTGGTCCGTGATTGGTCCACATCTGGGATGGCTGTATGTGAGCAGATCTCTCATTGGTTTCTCTTTGTTTTGGCGTGAAGGAGATTTTGGATAAGAGAAGGCATCTTACACCCATTTCAGGTCGATCTTCTGAGTTCCCACCAAACTTAGTAAAGGAGCCAAGTATCCTGAATCAAAGAAGCAGAGACGTGGAACCGCTGGTGACCCACTGGAAGGTTTGGCACCCTGAGCCCACAGTTTTCCCGTTGGACCCCCTGTTTCGGATCGAACCTAGAAGGCCTGGAAGGGCACTTTGACGCATTGGAATAGTGGGACCAACTATTCTCTGCACCGCTCATACAGGACCTTTGCCATGGAAACTCTACTGTCTTGAGTTGACACTGAGCATTTGGATACTGTAAGCTCTGCGTATAAGGCACTCTCCCACCAGGTTTCGTACACCTAGCATTCCTAGGTCTGGAATTAGGAGAGTACGCCTGAACCCGACCATACACAGTCACCGTGTCACCCAGCTGTGGTGACGAACTATGTGGGTGCCTTGCTGCTGTGCCGCCAGACTCGCTGCAGTGGAACTGGCCTGATCCCTTCACCAGGAGTGGAGAAAATGCCACTGTCCTGCCACGGAATCATTCCTGGAACGCAGACCCTGAAAGCCACAAAGCTGCGTAACTGCAGGATTTAAACCTTCGACCAAACCTTCGACCAAAGTGCAGTCGACTGCCGAAGTCTGGTCTGGAGTGCGCCGAGTGTCATTGAGTGCTTGCAACCCTTACCAGTTTCCTATGGCGCAGCCATCCATTGTTACGCACATGTGTCCCCTGAGGGCCACTCTACTTTGTCGCGGTAGCCTGTGCTACCAAGCTATTCCCAATTCTTGGATCCTGTTCTGCCTTCTTGGGGAGACCCTCCTCGAATAGTGGGAACTTATTCTTCACTGCCTTACCCCTCTTCCTGAGTCGCTAAAGCCCCTTGAAGAAACCCCATTTGGAGTCTACTGCACGATAGCGTGCATCAGCATCGAAAGTACTCCACCACGTCAGAGTTCAGAAATCCATCTTAAAAAGAGCGGGTATGACGGCCGCTGCCGTGGAGGGCACAATCTGCACTTCCGGAAACCTTGAATATTCATCCAACACCACCAAAGCATATGTGCCATCTCGGAGTGGGCCAAAGAAATCAACCACTAGCTCTTCCCGGAATCCTTCCGGCAGCTGGGACATCTGCAGAGGGTTTGGTCTTGGGGATGGTGCTACTGCACCGCAGATGGCATAGTTCTTCAGGGTGTCTTCAACTTGCTTATCTAGGCCTGGAAACCATATTTTTTGTCAGAGTAGTTTCTTTGTGGAAGCCCCCCAGCAGTGCTTCTCGTGTGCCAGGTCCACGACTTGCTGGTATAGTGACCTGGGTAGGACAATCTTTCACCCTTTCATGACAACATGGTCGTCAGTGAAGGTGAGCTCTTGCACCAGCGTCATGTTTTTTTTTTTTAATAAAACATTTTATTTTCATTTAGTCATAACATAGACATGATAGGCCAAAACCAAAAGAGAGGCGCAAAAGAAAGAAAAGAGAAAGGAGAAAAGAGAAAAAAGAGGCAGCTACATCAGATGAGGCCCACATGACCCACTCAGCAGTAGTAGTATATCATTACCGTTCACAGGGGACACACCTGCAATTCACAGTGTAAATATTCAAAAGGGCATCTCTCAAGGCCACACGCCTCAAGGCCCTCCCTCCTCCCATGCCGCCCATATTTTAGAGGCTTTGTTGGGACAGCCTCTTGCATTATAGACCCGTCTTTCAAACATAGCACATGTGTCCATGTCTATCGCCCATTGCTCCATCGTCGGAGATTCGGGGACTCCCCATTTTTGTGCAATGTTCCGCTTCATCAGGGCCGTCGCCGTATGCAATAAGAGTTCTCCCCATTTATTCAGTTCATACTCCCCTGGCGCTCCCAGGATTAGGACCTTCGGCTCAAGTTCTATTGAAGTGGAGAGTATCCGGGTCAATTCCCGACAACAGGCCCCCCAGAAAGTTCGGATGCGGGGACAGGACCACAGAATGTGAAAGAAGGTCCCCTCCTCGTTCCCACATCTAAGACAATTCGGGTTTGTTGCCCTCTTCCATCCAAACAGTGCAGTTCTAGGATAATACACTCTATGTAGTATTTTAAGTTGCACTAGTCTGAGTCTCGAGGAGATGGCAGTTTCCCTGGGGTGCATTAGTACCCGCACCCAGTCCTCAGGGTCAATGTTCCCTACATCTGTTTCCCACTTGGCCTTTAAGCTGATCAATTCAGGAGTCGCAAAGGATGTAATGGCATTGTAAAGAATGGATGTGCATTTGGAGGGGATGTATTCAGGTAGAATGTTACGTTCTATAGGTGAGTACTCCGGTATGCTGTCGTCCAGCGCTATGTGGACTCTTAGGGCATGGGACATTTGCATATGGTGGTATCTTTCGGTGTCAGGGAGCCGAAACCTGTGCTGCAGGACCGCAAACGGGGCAAGATTCTCACCGCTAAGAACATCTCCCACTTTCTGTATCCCAGCTCTCACCCAGGACGGCCAAGGTTCGAACCTCGCCATTTCCCTCAGGTTGGCATTTCTCCATAGGGGTTGCGCCGCTGATATCTTGTTCCCCCATCCCACAAAGTTGTGAACTTGCCTCCAAGTGGTAGTGATCTGTGCCCTCATCGTTAGTGGGGAGGATCTAGGGGGGGTGTTGTACAGTAGCTGTAGTGGATCGGTGTCATGCATGGTTGCCACCTCGGCCTTAATGTGGGGTAGTTCCCGGTCCCCATGCAGTAGGTCATTGACCACCACTAATTGTGAGGCCCAATAGTAGGTCTGAAGGCGGGGCACTCCGATCCCACCCTCCCAGATCGACCTCTGAAGTGTAGCCAGGGCTATGCGCGCTTGTCCACCACCCCACAAGAGCTCCCTAAGGAGAGTTTCCACCCGGCCAAATTCGGCCCCCGAGATCTGCACAGGGGCGTTCTGAAGGACGTAAAGGAATCGCGGAAGAGCCAACATTTTAAAGAGAGCGGCTCTACCCATGAGGGTCAGGGGAAGAAGCTTCCAGTGCTGTACATCATTAGAGAATCGATCCAGGATTGGTCTGAGGTTATGCCTGCTATAATCAGTTAGGTTCGATGTGATCCAAATCCCAAGGTATCGGAAACCAAGTTGTTCTATTTGATAAGGGCATTCCTGTGGGTCGGGCTGTTCTCCTCCCTTCACTGGGAAGAAAACAGATTTCTTCCAGTTGATCCTTAGACCGCTAAATCTCCCATATCGGACAAGAATCTGGGTCACTATGGGGCAAGCTCGGGCAGGGTCTCCCAGGTATAACAGGAGGTCGTCCGCATATAAAGATATCCGGTCCTCGTGTCCCTCTGGCCATCTGAATCCCATCCAGGATGTGCTCTGGCGAAGCCATATAGCCAATGGTTCTATCGCCAGGGCGAAGAGAAGGGGGGAGAGGGGGCACCCCTGCCGCGTGCCACGTCCCAGTCGAAAGGGGCGAGAGGTCCACCCATTCACCTTGACCTCCGCCCATATATTTGTATACAACAATTTCACCCATCCCATGAACTCCTCCCCAAAGCCCATACGTGCCATGATCTCCCAGAGGCCATCCCATCGGACCGAGTCGAAAGCCTTCTCAAAGTCAACTGCCAGAAGGGCAAGCGGAATGTCAATGGCGGGAGCCCTCTCTAGCGCTAAGTGGAGTCGACGCAGATTCATTCGGGTCGATTTGTGTGGCATGAAGCCACATTGGTCCGGGTGTATTAGGGTATCGGCCACTGATTGTAACCTATTGGCCAGGAGCTTGGCGAGGACCTTAGCCTCACCATTGATTAACGAGATCGGCCTATAGGAGGCACAGTGTTCCTGGGGCTTGCTCGGTTTGGGGATGACCACGATGGTGGCCTTGCACAGATCCTGCGGGAGAGCGCCCTGTTCCCGGGCTGACAATAACATTTTATGGAGAGATGACGCTATGCTGACCCCTCCCAGTTTCTGCCACGTCTCCACCGGAAACCCGTTCGGGCCCGGCGTTTTCCCGGTCTGCAGCTGGGCTAGTGCGTCAGCCACCTCGGTCTCTGAGAGATCAGAGTCCAGCCTCACCCTTTGTTGTACTGAGAGAGTCGGGAATGGGATGTCATTTAGAGGGGACGGGTCCAGCCGCGAGGTCGGAGCCCGATAAAGTGTTTCATAAAATTGGGCGAAAGCCTCAGCTATCTCTGCATCCGACTGAAACCTTTCACCCCCTGAGTTGACAATCTCACGAACACATCGTTGTCCCTCATCTCTCCTCTCCAACCAGGCTAGCATTCGGCCAGCTTTGTCTCCGTGCTCATAAATTCTGGCTCTGGAGTCCCAATGGGCTTGTTTAGCATTATCTAATAGGAGGTTTCGGAGCCGCTCGGTGGCTCGTTTAAGGGAGAGGTGGGTCTGCGGGGATGGGTCTAGGGTGTGCTTATTCTCACATTGGGCCAGTTCTCCCTCCGCCTCTGTTACCTCCCGGAGCCTCTCTCGCCTATTATTTGCCACCCAGGAGATCAAGGCACCCCGCAAAACGGTCTTATAGGCCTCCCAAACCACCACTGGATCCTGTTCTCCGTTGTCATTAATTTCAAAATACTCGGTAGAGACTTCAGTGAGGTGATCAACAAGTTCGGGGGAACCCAGATAGTAAGTATTCAGTCTCCATGTCCTAGGGGGGGAAACACCCCGCGTGCGGATCTCCACCAGCAGAGGCGAGTGGTCTGAGATGCCCCGGGGAAGGAATTCCGCCGCCGTTGCCTTATAGAGATCTGTATGTGGGACAAAGAGATAATCAATTCTGGAGAGGGAACCGTGGGCACCAGAGTGGAAGGAGTATCCCCTGACGTCCGGGTGCAGTTCCCGCCATACATCACCCAGGCCCAAGGCAGAGGCAAAGGTAGAGAGCTTTGTGGGGGTGTCCGGGTTGCGATGTCGGAGATGTGTACGATCAGTGGAATTGCACATGACGTCATTAAAGTCTCCACCCAGAAACAGCTCGTCAGGTTGGTGTTTACCTATGAGGGCAGTCAATTCGTCCAGTAGCTCCTGCCCCAGTCCGGGCGGGGAGTACACCGAGGCGAAGGCGACCCTTACGTTCCCAAGCGTACCAAGGATCAGCACATAGCGGCCCTGTGGGTCTTGCTCTAAGCACTGGAGGGTGAAAGGGACACGTTTATGTATGAGGATGAGAGTGCCCCTGGATCCCATTGTATATCCCGCATGGAAGGCAGCCCTGTAGTTTGTGCGTTGGAAATGCAAACATTTCGAACCCGCCAAGTGGGTTTCGGATAGCAGGGCCACATCGGGGGAGTGTCTACTAAGAATATGTTTAATCAAGCGCCTCTTGATCGCCGAGCCCATCCCATTTACGTTCCAGGTGAGCACCTTGAGAGACTTGGGATGTTCAGTCGGAGTCGACTGGGGTTGTAAAGGTGCCATCTAAGGACTCACACAAGAGATTGACCAGGTGTATTCCGAGGAGGGCATCCCCGTCAACAGTGGTGTATCGCAGTATGTGCCATGAATGCTGAGTGATGTGCTGCCTGAACCATTTGTAGCCTCGTGTTGCCGTGAACTTCAACTTCAACAAACCTCGGAGCTTGCGGAGACGCGTTGCTCCCGGGGTAACAGTGAACCCATTGAAACTTTCCTTTCCCACCCCCACCCCATACTCCACCCCAACACGAAGTACCTGTCGCCCCAACATCGCTGACCCTCAACAACGTAAGGTGACAGCCTTACAAACCCCTGTACAGATTAACACTAGAAGAAGTTAACGAATGGAGGGGGGGGGGGGCCCCCGTTGCTTTCCCCACTTGCAACGGAAGAAGTGCCCCCGCAGACCGCACTATTAATGACCTGGACAACTTATAGCAGTGCTGTGGTACTCTCCCACACCCCCTGCAACATCATTTTGGGCGTGCTCCCGCTTGTGGGGGCAGACCCCTCCGTAAGGAGCAGTCCTGTTCAATCTCCGGCCGCCGCCGGTTGGTTCGGTGAGGGTGGTTGATCCGGAGGATGTGGAGGATGTGCCGGTGGTGGTCTAGGATTTCTGTCCCTGTTGGGCCGGGGCGCCGACCAGTCCCCTTCTATGTGCTGCTCTGCCCAACGCCAGGCCTCCCTTGGGTCGTTGAAGTGGACTGTTGTACCCTTGTAATATATTTTCAGCTGGGCCGGGAAGAGCAGGCCGTACTTGACTCCCATCGTTTGCAGCTGTCGCTTCAGCTTCTCAAAGGATTGCCTCGCTTTCTGGACCTCACGGGTATAGTCCGGAAAGAAGGCTATCTTGGACCCGTTGAATGTGGTCGTGCCCTTGGTTCGTGCGAGGTGCAGCAGCGCGTCTCGGTCCCGGTAGTTCAGTAGCCTTGCTATCACCGTTCGCGGTGGAGCACCAGGCACTGGTCCGCCAGTGGGCATTCGGTGTGCCCTCTCTACAGAGAAGAATTTAGAAAAGGATCGTTGGTCGAACAGGTCCATCAGCCATTGCTCCAAGAAAAGCTCCATACAGGGGCCTTCAGCTTTCTCGGGGATACCGAGGATGCGGATATTATTGCGCCTGGATCTGCCCTCCCCTTCTTCGACTTTGGCTTCCAGAGTTTTAAGTTTGGCGGTGACTCCTTGGAGCTGTTGTTGTATTACTTGCAACCCGTCCTCCGTGTTGGAGATGCGCTGCTCCGCCTCCCCAGTGCGTGCCGATAGTTTCTGCAGGTCATGTCGGAGGAGGGAGACGTCGAGACTGATTCCGTCCATCTTTTGCTCCATCGATGAGCGGGAGTCCGCTATAGCTGCCATGACATCCCTTAGGGAGAGCCCAGATGCAGAGTCCTCTTCGACCGACGGCAGCAATGGAGTGTCAGGAGGTTGCGATGGGGGAACCGTATATTGGTCGATTCTGTTTTGCGTGGCCGGTCTTCTACTCTTGTCTTTCCCCATGGTCACCGCCTCACGGGCGCCCTCTTGCCCACCGGTTCAGCCCCACCAGGACAGTTGCGCTGGGTTGTGAGCGCTGCCCACACCTTCTGTGGACGCAGGCAGCCCCCCCGACCGAGCCGGGTGGGGGGAAGGGAAGGGCGTAGAGAGCCGGGTGGCGAACTCGTGTCAGTGGATGTGTTGGCCCGACCACCGGCGCTAGGGGTTTGTTATACCCCGTTGGGATGGAGGCCGCGTATCGGCGTATCCCCACCTTCTGTTATTGGATCCTCGGTGCTTGTAGTCCCAGGGGGGGGCAGGAGAGACCCGAATGGCCCCTTCGACTGCAGCAGAAACCCCCGGCCGTCTCTCCAGGCGTTGCCCGGCCGCCTTCTCCCTCAACGTTATCACCCAATAACTCCCAGGGGTCGGGGGGGAAGCAAACAAAGCCTCGCGGAGGCGTGGGCCCCGCCGGATGGTTTAGCCCGCGCAGCGGGCCAGCGGGTTTCAAGATGGCTGCTCCCGGGGGGGGGAGTTGTGTCCGGTGTTCGTGCCGGCCTCTCGGGATGAAGTCGTGTTTCGGGATTCCCAGCGAATTTGGGGTCTCCCGAGCAGGCGGGACGAGTCTCGCGCAGGGACCCCCCAGCAACAGCAGGAGGCACTCACCGGCGGGGCCGCCTCGGCAGTGCACAGGACTCCCTCGCAGCGTTCAGCTGTCCGCTCCTTTCTTCGACCGGGCGGGCGGCTTCCCTCACAGGTTCCCTCGGGGGGCTCGCCTGCGCCTCCAACCCGCACAGGCACTCTGGCGCCTCGTCCCCGCCGGCTACGGAGATGCAGGGATGATCCGCTCCTCACCCAGAGCGCACCCCGGCGGCCATCTTGTTTCCTCCGCGGGCCGCACCGGCGTTCCCCGCGTTCGCTGCTGCCTCCGTGGTTCCTGGGCGTTTCGGGCTGGAAATCGCCCCAGATGCCCTCCAGGGTATCGGGCACTGGGGGGGCTTATCTTGGGGGTCCCCCAAGCACTGCAAATGGTCGAATGTACCAGGATGTTAGGCCGCGGTCGCGGGAGCTCCGAGAGCACACGTCTACTGCATCGCGCAGTTGGCCACGCCCCCTCCAGCGTCATGTTTTTGATGTCTTCTTGAGACGCAGCCTCCAGATGTTTGGCCATGTCCTTTGCATGCTTTAGTCTCCCTTGGCCGATGCACTGTGTAATGATGGCAAGAGCCACGTCGGCTGCCGATTCCAGTTGGAGCGTTTTCCACACGACGGGGAACAGCTCCATCTGGTGAATGACATAATGCAGATAGGCGTCTGCAATGGAGTGCGGTGGTTGACGGATTTCTGCAGGATGGTGTGAGAGGTAGTCCGCTGGGATTTTGTCCTTCCCCGGTCTGTGGCAGGTGGTGAATTTGTAGTCTTGGAGTCGGAGACCCCATCTCCGAACGTGTGGTAGCATGCACGTTTTCGGGTACCTGTAAATGGTAAGAAGGGCCTCGTGGTCCATGGCAACTGTGAAAGCCTTCCCAAAGATGAAAAGATGAAAATGCTCACAGGCACAGATGACTGCCAGGCTCTCCTTCTCAGCTTGTGAGTACTTCTGTTGTGTGGTCATCAGGCAGCGACTTGCATAGGACATGACCCTTTTGATGTGTGGGCTTTTGGGGTCATGTTGGGCTAACACTGCCCCAAAGCCCACCGGGCTGGCGTCAACAGTCACCTCTGTTTCTTTAAATGAGCTGTAATATTCCATATCCTTTGAAGCTGCAATGTTTGCTGGTGTAGTCGCAAAGCTTGCTTTGCACTCGGGGACCAGATGAACTCTTGATTATCTCTATCATCTCGCGGAATGGGGCGCTCACTGTAGCATAGTTTTCCAGATAACGGGAGCAGTAACTGGCAAGACCTAAGAACGATCTCAGGTCAGACACATTTGTTGGACGTAGAGCCCCTTTTGGGATGCAACTTTGTTTGGGTTGGGGCGTATGCCTTGATCAGAAAGTATGTGTCCAAAGAATTTCAGTGTACGTTTTCTGAACTCGCATTTATCTTTGTTGATGGTCAGCTGTGCAGCTTCCAGCACCATACAAACCCGGTGAACCGTTCATTGTGTTCCTGAGGGGATTTACCGAAGACCAAAATGTCATTGCTGTAATTAAGGCAATTTAGGATATGCTTGATGACTTGGTGGATCTCTTCTTAGAAATGTTTTGCTACTGAGGATATCCCAAGGTTTAGCCTTTTGTAACGATATAGCCCCATGTGAGTCACAAATGTGTGATGTAGCGTGACTCTGGGGCAAGCTCCAGCTGGTGGTAGCCCTTGTTGAAGTCCAGCTTGAAGAAAACGGTCACCCGTTGAGGAAATGGATCATATCCGTAATTCTGGGGGGCTGGCGACATTCCCACTGTATGGCTACAATCGGTCGTTGCATATCATTGCGAATGGATTCTTCAGCCGATTTCTTCGGTACATGCACAATCGGTGAGACCCACAATGTGGGACCAACCGCTGGTTCAATGATATTGAGATCCAGTAGGCGCCTGCAATCTTCTTCCACTTGCTTCTTGATGTTTATGGGAATGCCCCGGTAATGCTATGCAACAGGTTTGATGGTTGGGTCGATGTGGGGTTGCACCTGGGCGTTCCGCAGCTTGCCAAGACCTTTGAAGAGGTTGGGGAATGCCTTTACAACATCAGCATCTGGGGCCAGATATTTGTGGACCATCATCTGGTATAAGGTGTGGACAAGGCCTATGTCGATGACTGTCTGAAAACTCAGAATGCGCCCACTGTTGGCTTCGTTGGAGAGCATGTGAACTGGATGACATTTACTGTTGCGCCGGTGTCAATCAAGAATTCAGTTGGGGTGTCATTGACTTGTAAGACCAAAGTGGGGCTGTGTTTCTTAGCAACCTCGTTGCTCAGAGCCCACACATAGCCCCTCTTCTGCTGATCATCCGGTGAGGGTGAGGATTCACTCCCTGCCTGTGATCTTACTTCCACATATCGTATGTTTTGTCTCGTCCTGTAGGATCCGCTTCTGTCTGGGGACCTGTATGGCCGTCGAGATTTCTGTCTGTCGCCTTTTCCTTCAACCGGGCGATATCGTTGGTATTCACAACCAGATTTCCTGTCGTCATGGCAAAGTTTCATGTGTCGCCTGCTGATCCTAGGGGAGGTCTCTTGGGGTGCCGGCGTGGGGGCGTTCCTGCATACCGCCGTCAGCTCCTGGAGAAACTGACGCCTCTCCTCCCTCCTTCTCTGCCTTTCCCCTGTTCTCCGCAGACGAGGTCTCTACACAAGTCTGATCTATGAAAGTCTTGTCAAAACAGGTTCAACCCTGTTCCTCTGAAACTATCAAGGACCACATCGACTGCCTGGCTCCTGCCCTGGCTGATTTCTGCAATCAATCCTTCGCCACTGGAGTCTTCCCATCCCCCATGAAGCACTCCCTTGTGCACCCTCTTCTTAAGAAACCCTCTGCCGACCCCTCCTGCCCGGCTAACTATCGACCAATCTCCATCATTCACTTCTTGGGCAAGCTCCTGGAGAAATAGGCCATCTCCCAGCTTAATCTCAACACTGAATCGGTTGGTTGTCTTCATGATCAGCAGCGTGGCTTCAGAGCTGCCAGAAGCACGGAAACTGCTCTCTTGAACATCTCTGAAGACCTGCTCTCCAACCTTGACTCTAACACCCCCTGTGTTCTCATCCTGCTTGATCTCTCTCTGCCTTTGACACTGTCAACCATGCCATCCTGCTCAACCGTCTCCGTGATAACCTGGGTATCACTGGTCAGGCTCTGGCATGGCTGACTTCTTTCCTCTCCGAACGACCCTTCCCAAGTCCAACTTGGGTCCTTCCTCTCTGCTATCTTTTTCTCTACCTGTGGTGTCCCCCAGGGGTCTAACCTCTCTCCCTGGCTTTAATACCTGGCACTCCTTGCCCACTGCATCGCCGCTCTCTGCCCCAACTATCAGTGCTATGTGGGTAACACCCAGCTCATTTTTGGGCTACCCTCGGCCTCCTCCTACCCTTCCCTCATCTCTGACTGTCTGTCTGCTATCCAGGAGTGGTGTGCCGCCAATGACCTCTGCCTTAATGGCAGTAAGACTGAGATTCTCCACATTGGCACACCCGTTCCCTCCTTTCCTGTAGCTCTCTGGCCGGCCTTTGTTGGTCCTCTTCCTGCTCCCATCTGCAAGGCTAAAAACCTCGGAGTCATCTTCGACTCCACACTCTCCTTCTCTACTCACATCTCTGACGCCTCCAAGAAGTCAAACTACCACTGCACCTTCTCAGAGGTATTCTTCCTTTCCTCTCCTTCCCCCAGAAGCTCACTGTTTCCAGAGCTCTGGTTCTCTCTAGGCTGGACTATTGCAACAGCCTCTCTCTAAATCTGTCTGCTTCTACTCTCCGCCCTCTGCAACGCCTTTCGAAAAGGACTGCAAGACTTGTCTTTGGCCTCAAGCCCAGGGATTGTATCTCTCCAGGACTGAAATCTCTGCACTGGCTCCCAGTGGCTGCGAGGATTAAGTTCAAAACCCTCTGCATCGTCCACAAGGCTTTCTGGGGCCTAAGGCCTCAATACCTTCAACTCTCTCTTCCTAAATATCTTCCTTCTCAAGCTCTTCGTTCATTCGCCTCAAACACCCTCAGGGTCAGTCGCTTCTCCAAGCAACGAGTTGGTGGTAGATCTCTTTCTTCGGCTGGTGCCTCCCTCTGGAACACCCTCCCTGCCTCCCTTAATCTTGAGGAGAACCATCTCTGGTTCCGGAAGCACCTCAAAACCTTTCTATTTGCTTCTGCTTTTTCTCCTCCTCTCCTCTGCTGACCTCCTGGCTGTAACTTGAACTGCACTGGCTACCTGGACACCCTCTGATCTTGGGCCCAGGTCCCTCCACCGCCAGCATCACACCTGCACTGCCCACCTGGCAACCCCTGCACTTGGGGACTGGTTCTGTATCCCTACAGTTCTCCTTCCAGCCCTTGACACCTGATGTCTGCACTATGCACTTCCCTTGCACTTGCCACTTGCTGGCCGTTACTTTACTTATTGTTATTATCTATTCCCATATACTGCATTGTCCCTGCCCCCTTCCCACGCACTTGCGTGATCTGAATGGCACCTGGCCTAGTAGGATCGCTGTCCGTCCTCCCTTTGTTTACCTCCCTTGCCTTGACACGCCTTGAATCACTTGTGTATAGGCGCGTTATAAATACCATAACATATCATATCGCCCACGCAGGCAGCGCATTTTTGACCCAGGGCAGGGCACGTGTCTTCATGGGGCAAATCATATCCACACCGGAAACGGGATTTGTTGGTGCTTTTGGTGTTGCCTTGAGGTTCCTTGACCGATTCCTGGTCTCTCGGCGATGAGGATTCTTTCACCCTGTCCATGTTGACGACCTGCAGTGATATTGCTGAATCGGTCTGTGCCATGGTCAGGATCTCATCTAGGGGGCGTTGCTTTTGGAGCAATTGTTTTCTGAATTCGGGGGGACTCACATCTCACTATGACTTGCGATCGTAGTGCTTCCTCGTTCGAATAGTGGTGGAATGTGCAGTGTTTGATGCAGATGCGGAGTGGCATAACGAAATTGTCTAGTATTTCACCTCTCTCCTGCATGGTAGTGTGAAAGATGTGTCTTACATAGTCCACGTTGGTATGGGGGTGAAGTATGTGGCGAGAGCCTCTTGAATCTCCCTAAATGTGTCTTTTTCCTCATCTACCAGTTCATATAGGATGTCTCGAACTGATACCCCTACTGCCAGGGTCAGTATATTTTTCTTGCATTCATTGTCCTTGGGGCCCATTGCCCCTATGCATACTTGGAAGTCCTTTGCCCAGTGGATCTACCGTGGGCAAAGGATACTGGTATCAGTGAGGTCAAATGATGTGGGCAGTTGCTAGGGGGCAGGCAGGCAGGCACTCTGGCTGGTATGTCGTCATCTGACAGTGTGGCTGTGGTGTGATCCCTTCTGCTATTATATGAAAATGTCTCACAATGGTGCACCAGCCCTCCTGTGGGGTGTTTCCCTACTATGCGGTGAGAGCTGAGCTGTAGAATGTCATTAACTTAACTCTGTGTGCAAAACGGTGACCTTAGCTCCTTATGTGTGGTGCAGGTTTCCCCTTTCTCACCTTCGCAGACTTGGCTTTCACGGAGTAGTTTCTGCCTCTGCCAGCAGCAGCAGCAGCACAGGTGTCCCTTCAGGCTTGCTGGCTGCACCCTCATGGAACACATAGGAGCAGGGAGACAAACTGACAATGCAGGCCCAGCTCATCGTGGCAAACGTTGTGCCTGTTGAGCACCCGTTACGTGCCGGGTGTCTGGGGGGCAGCTGTGATCACAGGAATTCACAGCCGCTGCCCGGGATGTGTGTATGTGTGCCGCACTTCAGATGGCACCTGGCATCACTGTCGCCGCCCTGGGGAAACACACTGCGGGCTTCAGATTCACTGCGCCCGAGCACGAACACAGGCCGCTCCTGCGGCGTGCGTTGGGGGACGGCTCTTGTAGCTGCCATGCCCACTGGGACATTGGAGGGTTGACCCCTTCGTCGCAATTATTATGACTGACTAGCGGTGCCGTGCTCACTAGGAAGCACCATAGTTATGTGCACGGAGCACAACCAAATAACAAGGCCCACACAGTCTGCGGCTGGCTTAAACTTATCTTTATTCTAATGCCCCGAGGATGAGCCCCGTCATGCCACTTCCTCCAACATGCCCCCAACCCTAGCCCCGCCTTCACATAACGATGTGAATGTCTACAACGTGACAGCATCCGTGTTAGACTGCTCCTTTGATAAGTGTGGCAAAGAGCTGTTCTTTCAGAGCTGTTTGACTGGCTGGTTGTGGAGCAACAGGAAATGATCAAGGCACATTCCCGGTTCCTGGTGTAAAAACAAAAGCCTTGTTACAAACTGAAAGAGGCTTTAATAACTGAAGGAGGCTTTTCTTGTCGAACAGAGCATCAGGCAGGCCCGGAGCAGGAGGACTAGGGGGGCCAGCACCCCCTAGAAATAAGCACCCCCTAGAAATAAGGCCTCTGACCAAGAGTTACTTGTGTACCGTTATCTTTTCGTTGCATTAATGAATGAAAAGATAACGGTACACACGCTGCACACCGCACGCACAGTAATCACTTAAACATAGGGTTTATTAAGAGTACGAGAAGTCAATGAGCAGGACTGCGCTCTCTGAGGCTCTGACTGAGATACAGCAAGGCTGCTGGATTGCACAGCCTTGGCCCACGCCTGCGCATTGATTGAGCAGTGACATTCTGTAATTTCTGAACGTGCCCTCACTATGCATAGGCGTTGGCCAATCAGCAGCGGGCAAGCCTAAACCCCCTTGCTGGCACAATATCGCACTGGATGCAGTCGCAGAGATGCCAGCTGCAGTGCCTACACTTTTCTACTTTGGCCGAGGTCGGAGTAGGAGTTGCAGGTAGGTGAAGGAGGCGGAGGCCAGCCGGCCCTAGCCCCGGGGTGATCAGACGGGAGTTTGAGGTTTTCCTTACTTTGACACTTGGAAACCTTTAAGTAACTTGTCAGCAGCGCTGTGGCTAATGTCCATACAGCTGTGGGCTGTGCCACTTTCTCCTATTATTCATGTCGGCGGAGGGGGGTGCATGCATTTCCACGGGTGAGGCAGGAGTCCCGCGTGACACTGGCAGCAGATGCGATGCACAATGTCGGAGAAGAGGCTGGAGGCCTTACGATGCAATGGGCATTCCTTCTATTATGGGAACACACTTCAGTGTGCCCTGAGCCCACTCCCGACGTATATACTCCTCCACATACCAAGGAGTTCATTTACTTGCAGCTGCCCTGATCCCCTGAGGTTGCAGGTGCTGTACTTTCCAAGGGATGGTTCAGTGGACTTCAATACTGTCAGTTGGATGCAGGTCTTTTCATCAGCAGCACAATAGGCACTTTTCTTCGTCTAGATAATTGCATCTGTCTCAAAAAGAAACCTATTTTTTTGTGTCCCCGATGGTGGGAGAGGTGGTCATTTGCAGAAAACAGATTGTCCAACTATTATTGCCTTGCTATGCTTGTGTTATCTCATCTGTGTGCGTTTGGTAACAAGATTGAGATGCTTGATAGGAAAGCACAGGCCGCACTTAAATATCACAAAGGTATGAATGGCAGTGTTTAGGGATCATTTTCTTTTCCGACTGAATAGTAATGCACAGCTGGAAAGCACATGAACACGCTGTCACTGCCCATCTTCCTTTGCCTGGGCACGTGCCTCTGTGCTTCTGAGACTTGCAATTTAAACGGTGCATCTGCGTGCAGGTAGGCCGGCTTAAAGAGAACTCCTCTGTCATTGGGAGGCAGGTAGGAAAAAGGTAGGCAGATTGGAGAGACAGGACTCCGTTACATTGTACAGTATATTTAAATATCTTGAATTTTGAATTTGATATGAACTTGCAGGCTGAAAAACATTCTATTCCATCATTAGGACTTGCATGTGGCTGGGGGATATTTAAACCCTGGTCCGTTACTTGTAAGCAGCACTTCAGGTGTCTTAAGTAAATATTGTTTAGTTGCAACTTGCAGCGCTTCGTGAAAATTTGAATTGTACCAGCAGCAAATTACCAGCTTAGCTGTGTCACGACAAGCGACAAGGCACTTGCTGATTGCGTGCAAGAGCTCTGTTGTAACGCTCACATGCCTAGAAACTATACTGACATGCTAAGGCAAACTACAACTCCCACTAAAACCGCATATAGCGAAAGTCAGGCGCTTCAGGGCCGGTGCTTCAGCGGTTAGCCGGTCTGCACTAGTCCTCGGGGTTCTAGGCCAGGAAACGCTGTTTATTTAATGAGCATTACCACAAACCCAAGTAACAATGGGTTATCTAAAAAGTATGGAACTAGTCAAAGTTAAAACCCTAGGTGTATATTCAGAGGCATCTCTTGGAGCTGAAGATCACGTGGCCTATTTGAAGAAAAACTGCCAATACTACCAGAGGCTGCTCAAGTCTATCAGACCTTTCTTGAGTGAAAATAACTGTACCATCATTGCCAGGGCCACAATTCTTTCAAGACTGGATCATGGCAATGCCCTGCTGGCAGGAGCCAATAAGGGTTGCATCGTGCAATGCCAAACCATACAAAGCAACGTGGTGAGAACCATCAGATGGAAAACAAGAAGGGAGCACATCTCCGAAGACAGAAAGTCACTACACTGGTTAGCCCTGGAGGAACGTATTTTCTTCAAGTCGCTGACCATTGTGCATCACTGTATGCATGAAGAAGCCCCTGTTTACCTGAAAGCTCAAATAATTCCCTATACACTGGGTCGGTAACTGAGATCTGAAGCGCAATGCCTGGTTGGATAGACCGATGCCAAAAGAGGGAACAGGCTTGCACGCTCCTTTGCTGTAAAAGCAGCTCAACTATGGAACAGGTTACCTGCCCCTTTGAGATTAGAATCAAACCATCTGATTTTTAGAAAACACTACTATTTAGATAAATGATTAGCTAACTGCGATGATGGATTTGCTGTCCCGTCTTCCTTATTGTTTTCCTTGTCTTGTTGTATGCGCCCTGATGCCTGCAGGCTTTGGTGCAGTATAAATAAATAAATAAAATTAAAATGGTGCACGCGCAGCTCCGGTCGATACATAAAGCACTCTCAGACAAACAAATATCACTACTGTTTCAAAACACAATAAAACGACAAACTGAGTATGGTACTGCACTGTAGATGGTTGCTTCTTTAAATTTCATTTAAAACCTGTGTTTTTTTGTATTAACACCATTCTACAATGTCATGCATATTAACTACCTACGCAAACCCATAGCCGAGAGATTGTCTTCAGAGTCCTCCATATACCCCCCTATAGAGTTGGATTTATAGGGGGTTAAGGGTGAAGGCGCTCGAAAAAAAACATCTGTGTGAGTACTAAAGAAGCAACCAGCATAACTTAGTAGTAGAAGGGAAAGATAGGGTCTCTATGTTTCCTGAACTGTAAGATCGTTGCAAAGTCAGAGGAGATCAGAGCAAGAATAAGCATTGCATCCTATGGGACCCTGGGTTTGTTCATGACATGCAAGTTAGAGTCAATCGGCAAGAGATCTTATGGTATGGTATAGTTTACTGTAGTAAAGAAACAGGAAATGTTATTACATCCTGTTTGCATATTTGTCATTTATTCACTCAGAGGCCTGTGTAAGGAGTATATGAAGGAGGCCTTGTGCTTTGATTTTCATTTTCATGTCTTACTACGCCATTAAATGCTTTGTTATGGTTTGTATGCATTGTCAAGCTGTTTCATGCATTACTCTATCAAACTGTGCCATGCTATGCACAGTTCTGCTTGCATGCTGTGTTAAGACTTGCCATACGTTGTTATGCCATATTGGTACCTGTTATCAATGGCCGAAGTGGGCTGTAGCATTTTGGAGTGGTGCTCCTCTGCTTTTTATTTCTACTTTTTACTGTTCCTATACCTTTATTTTTAAAAGAAACTGTTCCGGAATGGTTTAGTTTTAAAATAAGTGTGGGGAGAAGTTGAAACTTGCAGAAGTGCACTGCACTGAACGTTCCCTTAAATAGCAGGTGTGTTTGTTTGGGGGTTTGGATTGCACGTGGGAGGGGGTGTGGTGATGGGGATTGTGGGGAGCGGGAGAAGGTCAGCAGGGAACATAGTTCCACTACTTTTTTTCGGACACTTCGACCACTGGGCGCAGATTGCCAGTTAACAGATTGGCATACACTGTGGCCACAGTTTCCTTGCATCTGTTCCTTTCATTGGATTCCTGTTAAAACAAACATTTGCAAAGCCAACAACATTGGCCCTGGCATAGGCATTAGATAAATATTTTCCAAGTAATGTCATACTGTGCTCATCTACTAAGACAATTTACCTGCTAGCTGTTGTCATTTTACAAACAGGCAGTACCAGTATGGCAGTGCCTGCAAAATGCATATGGCATGCCTGCACAAATGATAAAACTGCTGCTTCACACCCAATAGTTTTTTTTAATGTTTCAATAAGTCTCAGGTATTAAAGTTACATCATTGCTTCAGCAAAGACAGTAGAATCTCCAAAGAGCCAGAGAGGAGGTTGGACATCTTCTGGTGTCTGTGAATGGGACGATATGGCATGGTCCAATATCAATGCACAATTTAAAAGCTGTCACTGGGGGGCACAGTCCATTTAAGGCCCTGCATTCAGAGAGTCTAATCATGGGAGTTGTATTCCTAAACATCCTGAGAGCTGCAGGTTGCAGACAGCATTGTCTAATCATTTTAGTGCAAAGCTTCATTCATGCAATTAGGCCTCTTAGTTGGGTAAGCAGGAGGAAGGTGTTCATGTAACGCATGGCTCTATTTTAATTGCAGCTTTACTTTCGCATAACGTTTTCAATGATCTTTCCAGGATCTCAAGAGGGCAAAGCGTTTTTTTACTTTTGAGGAACAAAACAATACTTTAGGCAGTGCTTGCCATAAAAGGGCAGGCGCTGTGGCCTGCAGAAAATTTCTAATCAGGTCACTCTGGAGTCCATTTAATTGAACTTATTTCATAACTAATCATCTTTCGTCATTAGAAGAGGTTCTGTAGAAGCCATCCACAGTAAATCAGTTTCCATCAAGTCCTCTGTCCGTACCACCCTCTTTTTGTGCAAAAGAGATTAAATGGCCTGATCAGCTAAGCACTATTGACAAGCACAGCATCAATCGTGTGCTAACACAGACAATATTAATGATTTGAATAGGCAAAATACATCCCAGCATTTACTGCAGTCCTATCCAAAAAGTACATTTGATACCCGTGAAAGAGCATTCAGTTCAGAATGGTACAAAACCAGAAAATGGCTGGAGTATTCTGTAAGCAAGGATGCTTGCTTTTGTTTCCTTTGTAGTGTGTTTACCACTGGGCAGAATGCCAAAGATATTGTCTTTACTGTAAGATGTTTCTGCAATTGGAAACATGCATTGGAATCTGGGAAAGGTTTTGCGAAACATGTTTTAAGCCAAACACACACCTATCCTGCTCTTGCTTTTGTCATGAATCGCTGGGTGCGCCCCTTTTGGGCCTCATGGTCCTTGTCACAACGGACTTAAACAACTAATACCTCCAATATGGCCGTCCAACGCATTCCCTTCTCGCTCCATGCGTTGGACGTAACCCTTCTCTATTTTTAGACCACGCCTTCCGTGGCTCCGCGCGTCTCAATGCTATAGCGATTAGCGACCAGACGTGTGCTCCGTAGCTCGCGGTTCTTCTCCTTTCTACTCAGCTATCCCTTCCTCAAAACCCCCCTGCCCTTCTTCTTCTGCCTGGATTCTAGTTCTAGCGAACTTACCTTGCCTCCTTGATTCCTGGATTCGACCTCCCGGAAAACTGAACGCATTATGGATTCGGCAGTGACACGGGCCGCCTTCTTCAAAACCCGATCCATCCGAAAGAAGGCAGCCTCCAAGAACACTGGTAAAGAACGGATTCAGGTGAGAAGGGGGGGAACTCCTTGACAGCTTTGGCAGAGAGTAGAAAAAGAATGGAAAAAGGAGACACAATTTCCTTTTTATTAGATACAAAAGTAATTGAAAACAATAGGTATTACTTAAAGAGCATTAAAGAAGTGATTCATTTTCTTGTTGTTAATGAACTTCCTCTTCGTGGTTATACAGAAGATGTGCTGGATTTCTCGGTTGGCTTGTTTTTAAAGCTGTTTCAATGCACTTTGTGCAATATCAGCCAGCTTTTTATCTTTTTTCAATCTGTTTCCAAAAAGGCCAGATATACCTCAAAACATATTCAAAATGAAGTAATAGATATTAACAAGCATGGTTCTCTCTATAATTAAGAAAAGGTATGACAATTGTGATTCAAAGAGTTTTTGTATCAACATTGATGGTACTCGTGACAAATGCAACATTGAAAATGTGTCACTTGTAGTACGGTTTGTAAGTAAAGCTAAGCCAGAAGAACATTTGATCGGCCTTTTACAGTTAGAATAGTTGGATGCAGAACACATTGCCAAACAGATATTAAGCCACCTGACAAAATGTAATTTTAGACCAGTGCACATTATAGCTCTGTGCTATGATGGAGCATCAGTGATGAGTGGCTGCAATGGGGGAGTTCAGGCTGTCATACAAAGGTACAAAGGCGGTTAAATCGACGTATACCCTATAGTCACTGCTGTAATCATCAGCTCTATCTTGTTGTTATACATGCAATTCAGAGTGAACCAAGTCCAAAACGTTTCTTTGATTAATGTAATCCTTTGCATACTTTCTTTCACCGCCATTACATAAGCCAACAATATAATGGGCCAGCTCTTCAGGGATTGCTTGAAATCAGATGCTCTAGCCATTATGAGGTAACCAAATGTGTAGTTGGAAACATGGATAACATTTCTGATCTTTTATCCGAAATATATAATGATGACAGTGCTTCATCTGAATTGCGTGCTGAGTCATGTAGCATATTGTCTCAGATATGAAGAGAAAATGTATATATTATTGGTACATTTTTATCACACTTGCTGTTAATCCTGAAACAAGTCAACTCTGCATTCCAAACAGCACAAACAAATCTTTCGATTGCTGTAGAGATTGTGCAATCTACACTGAAGGCTCTAAAAAGCATTCATGCTGATCCAATATTTTATGTTAAATATCGCTCTCCTATCGCTGAAAATATTTCTGGTGATGTCACACATTTAGACTATGGACCAAAAAAGACGAAGAACCCTAAATTGCTGATTTGCATATTCTGTGGTATGTACCACAGTCGGACAATCTGGAAATGACAATGATTCTTCAATTTCAGAACAACAAATACTAAGGAAACCACTGGTGCACATTCTAGACAAAGCAATTGCTGAAATGGAAACCAGATTCTCCCAGAAAAACACTGTGCTATTAGAAGCCATTGCTGCTCTGGTTCCCTCATCCCAGCATATTCTGGATGTCAGTTTATATTCACCTCTTTTAGACCTAAAACAGGTCAGCATATCCGCTTTGGAGGCAGAATTGGCAGTGGCAAAAACATTGCTGCAAAAAAAACGAAATCACAGCAGGTTCAAATATTGCCACAATTTGTGAAGTGGTAAATAATTATGCAGATGCTTTTCCAGGACTGCATAAAATATGTCTCTGCACTAGTCATAGGCATTTCAACTGCATCCTATGAGAACTCATCTTCTACTATGTCCCGTGTAGTCACAGCCTTTCGGCACTCAATGCTTCATGATCACAAAGCAAATCTGACCATATTAGCACACGAGAAAGAACAGACGGGAAATCTTTGCATGGATGACTTTGTAAGGGAATTTTTAAAGATAAAGAGAAAATTACGCCTTTAGTCTAAATCAGTTGTCAAAGGACTATTCTCATTTGCCTAGAATACAGT
Source organism: Ambystoma mexicanum (assembly GCF_040938575.1). Classification (NCBI taxonomy): domain Eukaryota; kingdom Metazoa; phylum Chordata; class Amphibia; order Caudata; family Ambystomatidae; genus Ambystoma; species Ambystoma mexicanum. Next base: position 1,338,789,238 of record NC_090921.1, on the reverse strand, counting down.
TTTTTGGAGAAAGAAATTCAAATGTCTTGCTCATTTATCCTCTATTGTTTTTTTTTTAAAGTATTTTTTTTTTCCGGGAGTACACCTTGAGTGTGTGACATGAAATAAGTCTAACCTAATTGATAATAAATATTTATGCAGTTTGAATTCTGCAAATGAAAAAAAATAGAGTGAACACAGAGGGGCTGCTTAGTTAAACAAACAAGGGCAAAACCAACAGTTTGGGCTTTTGGTTGGGTATGTGATAGGCATTTGCTAGGCACTGATATTATGGTGGTACTACCTGGACATAGGTTTGCAACAGTGTCTTGAAAATGATGTAATTACCTAGACATTTGATAGCAGTGCTTGTCAAATTCCTATGTAATACCTATACATAAGCCTCTTGGCTTTGTCGATGCTTGGTTTTAACAGGTCTTCAGTGCAAGGAACAGATAATAATCAAGTGGCTAACAGCACACTTGGTTAAGACATGTTTATTACACCATTATTCTGCAATAAACTCTCAGCAGACTGCTTAGAAATAACTCTGGCAGGCAAAAGTATGATGTTTTTCGGATTGATAGTGAGCTCAAAGAGATCTCAGGGGGATGTGTTTTGGGTGGTATGGGGCAGCTAGCGGGTGGGAATTACCACAGGGATTAGCATGGTCCTGGGCAGTTCATGGGTGGGTAAATAACCAAACAGCTACAAGCTATGTGTCCTTCCTCACTTGCCAACTCCCACTTAGCTGTCCTTGAATACAATAGTTTTGGCTTAAAGGTGTCACTGAAGCGCCACCTAATAGCCCAAACTAAAAATACAATGGCTAAAGTGTGCCGGTATGGACTTTGTAGAGCCCTTAATGTTTACACAAACTGCCTGCACAGTACCAACCTAACAACAATGCAGTGCCTAACAATGAATATTGTCCCTAAAGGCATTTGCTTGATGCCTGCCCTAATTGAGAAGGCCAAGAATGGGACTTTCAGAATATCTCTTCTATACTTGGGTGTCAGGCAGCCTGCCCTGCCTGAAAATGTGTCACGGCAAGAATGGTGAGTTTGATCCTCTTCGCTCTAAGGGTACCTCTCTTAATGATTCCTACCTAATCAGAATGTATCCTTTGTACTTGGGGCGGGGTTTAGCAGTTTGCCCTGCCTGCCAAGGACTAGGGCAGGATGGTGAGTAAGGGCAGTGTTTCAGTGCTTCCTGTCGTACGCACTTACTGGAGGGTTTCTGACCAAACAAGCGTGGAAGACTGCCCGGCGAGAGGATGTCATGGCTTGGACTGTTTATAAAGTACTGATCTTCATTAGCTCATGCAGTTTGTGTAACTGTCCCATAGCGTCTGCATGGAAAGAGAATATAATCTGTGTATTGTTTGTGCCAGAGGCTTGGATGGCTATATGATGTAGCTCGTGGGTGGGTTAGGCTACTCTTGCCCCAACTTCAAAATGCTCCCTCCTCCCCCAATAACACCTCTGGCCCACCTAGATGATATATCCTGGAGCTGGGCCTGGCATCAAGGCATTTCTCTGACACTGGCCTGTTGCAGCCATCGGTTAGTGCATCAAGAACACTTCTCCTAGGAGTGTCCGCTAATGGTAACTTGCAGACGTAAAACATTTTCTTAACAAGCAGAGATTTCTTGCAAAATGGCAGTAAGCATGCAGACGTATTTTCAATAAGACTTTTCAATATGTGCGTATTTTAATGAATCATCAGAGTAATTGTTAAAGGTAGAGGCCAGATCATCTCATCATTTTGGGGGAATAGACTTAACATATGACACCAAGCGAAGAGTTGCAACTCAACAGGAGACATAACGTAAGAAAGAACATGATAATTGGAGCGGGCTAGCAGAGGCCTTGGTTGTGAAAAAAAGAAGACCAAAACTGGTACAATCAGATGGCGGAAAAGACTTCACCTTGGGAAGTTGGAATACTACAGGGTTTAGTCCTTTGTTCGGTAATGGAGATTTAGATTATGATTCGTTTGATATCCTATGCCTTCAAGAGACCTGGCTGAGAAAGGCCCCAGTATTAGATGTATACAATACTTATCTAAACCAAGCATTAAAAGGGCCCAGGGGGAGACCTAACGCCCATATCCGAATTTGTATAATATGGGTCAATGAATTACAACCCTGTAATCATAAGTGGGTGGTCCTATTCAATTTGTACTGGATTGATGACGTAGAGGGGGTGTCAAATTTACAGTAAAAAATGATGAGTTTATTACACCAGTCTTTTGAAATATGGTTGATGATAATAATGTGTGGGGATCTAAATATTCACTGCTTTGAATGAGGGTATGTCCTGATAAATGATGTCCATGCGGCTTCAACGAAGCCGGAAAAGAGAGGGCATGCTTGGCGAGAAAAGCTGAGCGGTCAGAATATACATCTGTTACCACCAAAAGCAACATGGAAAAGGGGGCAGTGATAGGAACGTTCTGGATTACATTTTTGTATCTGACAATATGCTCATACAAATTCTGTCTTTGCAAATTGGCCAGACAAAACATAGTGACCACAATGTTTTTGGGGTTAACTTGCAAAGGATGGGAGTGTCGGGTAAGTGAGACTTACCCCCAGAGGGGTGGTTGTTACACCGGGAAGAAACAGGTGGATCATGAACCAAAAGAGGATTGTATGGCTGACAGAGAGATTTGTGGATTAAGCAGAGGGTGTGCCCAACAAGCAAGTGGCTTTGATGTTGAACTACACCAAGTTCCTGGTACATTTTGTGGAAGTTAGAAAGTTTCGGTTATAAAATGCTTTTTTGCATTTACATGTATATGACGCTGAACTGATGAATGCAAAAAGAATGTTGAGGCTTTATCGTGAAAAGGCTGAAAGGCAATCAAGAGGGGGACACTGCTGCTAAGATAAAAAAATTATATCAACAAACCTTAATTTGGTTAGATCTAGAAAGTATAGGATGTTGCAACAAGATGCAGAATCAATGCTTAAGAAATTTATGGCAAAAAAGACTGGTGAAATTTGGCAGCTGATTAATTCCTTGAATGCGCCCCAGGCGGCGTTGATAATTTACGTGGTCCCAGGTGGACGATGGGTTGAGCATTTTTCCCTTTTGTTCTCACAAACTGATGTAGATGGAACGGAAGCTGTTGACCAATTCTGTAATGAGTGGTCATTTCCTATTGAAATGGACGACATTGTCGATCTCATCAAGAAAGCTAGCAACTCCATAGCTCCTGGGCCAGATGGCATGACTGATGTAATGTTGAGAACCCCGTTCCATGGACACATTATATAAAAAAAGAATAAGGGTTCCGCTGTCATGGAAGTAATTAGTGGTGGTACCGATTTTCAAGAAGGGCAATAGGTCGGACCCTTAAAACTATTCACCTATCGCCCTTCTTGACATTGCAGAAAAGATATTTGCAACTTTGGTCTTGAAAGCCCTCTCAGAGTGGGTTGTTACCTCTGGTAATTATGATGTGCTTAAGTCGGGTTTGTAAAAGAGGTGGCACATCTTTGAATGTATTTCTAATAAACATACTAAAAAAAAAATCATGTAGCGAGAAAGAAAAGTAAGATGTATCTAGCCTTTATAGACCCAGCTCAAACATTTGACACCATAGATCTCAAGAGACTTGGGGAAAGGTTAAAATCACGGGAGTGCCTGGGAGGTATTTTAGAAGCAATACAGGATATATAATCTGGTACATCATTAAAAGTAAGATTGGATTCCAGGGGGACACTCTCTGACCCGATCCCTACTGGGAAAGGCCTCAAACAAGGGTGTCCACTCGTGCCAGCCCTTAACCTTTTTATTTCTGAGTTACATAAAGCTTTAAAGACTCCTAGAACCTTTCTTCCAAATGTAGACGGTAAGACCCTGGACAGATTACTGTACGCAGATGATCGGGTCCTAATTGACCAAACCATGGTTGGTCTGCAAAGGCAGTTAAATGCACTACAGGCCTATGTTGAAGAAAACGGACTAAAGATAAACATTACCAAATCTAGAATTGTAATCTTGCAGCCACCCTTAGGCAAGGAAACCTGCAGGTATTCGTGGTATTTGGACAATGAGAATTTGACAAAAGTCAACTCCTTTGTGTACTTGGGATGCACCTGAATAATAGTATAAATGATGCTCCTTGAGAGCTATCCTTACAGAAGAAAGCAAAAGATTGACTTATGGTGCAGAGTTTTTTGGCACTGCCAATAAGAGTATGGGTAGTGCTTGAGGGTCTGTTTTGGAAAAGAGTGTTGTGTGTAACCTAAATGTGTGCCAACAAAGGTAATAAGAATGGAATGGGGCCTTATATCAATGTACGCAATGCTTGTTTGGAAAAGTTTAGCGTTATATCAGAAATGTATAGCACTGGATCCGGTGCAGGGTTTTAATATCATAAAGGGTGCTATAACGAAAGAGTCTGAGCCAATTCTAATAGAATGGAAGAAAATGCGTTGTCCGATACTGCCAGATTTGAATGTCTTGGAGGAAACTCTGGTTGCTAATCCAGATTTGTTTAAATACAAATGATGGTCTTTAGACTGGATAAAGACACAAAAGCAATGACAATCTTATAAACTGTACACACAACTGGTTCCAGAGACTCGAAGATACAATAACTTTCTGAGTGCAGTGGGTCCAATTTCCAAGCAGCTTCTATTATGCAAAATATATGCGCTTTAGATTGAACCTCTATCCCATGAGAGAGATACTGGCCATACGATGTAGAGGTGGAGAGATGGATCTGACATGAGTGTGTTAATAGGAAGACTCTAAAGAGAGTATGCAACATTTGGTATTGTTTTGCACTGCTTTGACAAAGCTAAGATCAAGAACATTGGGAAAGTTTGTTAAGGACCAAAACTCAGGATGCGCTGAACAGTGGTGGTTGGCATTTATACATGGTGAACGATTAACGTTGACCTTGGCATTGGTTCATTTTTTAAAGAAGACATTTATATTATTATAATATGTTTAGAAGTGATGAAGATGGTATTAGATAAGGATTGTTGTCTTTTAACTTTTAGGTGGACTTTGGGAAATTGATTTTAAAAATGGTTAGGAATTGTGGATGCTAATAGGAGATAATATGTGAATATAACTGTGACGCTTTTATACATGTATTTGATAAAATCTAGATGATTAGAATGGTAAAAGGTTTTTTGGAAGCCAAATGCCAATGCAAGTTTTTTTTAATAAAAAGTAATTGTTGACAAAGCTAGACAATGCTTCAGATAATAGTATTCTCTATAAGCACTAAAGGTAGTGAAAGAAAAGGAAGACAACTCAATTGGACAACATGACAATATTGTAGGCCGCCTTTTGTTTTCAGAACTTTTATTTTCGTTACCTCAGCAGACACCATAATTATCTTTTTGCTGGTGCTAGTTGGAATTAAAATGTTTGCATTAAAAACATGTTTTGCGAGAAGCAGCAGCTATGCTGCAGGGTTGAAGAAGGGGAAGCTCAGTGCATGGGTGGGGCTGGTGGAAATAGCGTGCACAATATGCCTGACATGAAGGCAAGAGTGAAAAGCCTCACTGCTTTGTGCATCACCGGGCAACTCTTTAATACCAGAGTCCTGCTATTAAAAACTTGCAAGAGCTTTGACAGAGAGCTTAAAGTCTGCCTATTCAGATCTCAAGAGTGTGGTACCGGGTGTATCACCAGTGTATTTCTTTCAGCTTCGCTTGTCCCCATTACTCCACAGTAATCCTTTTCTCTCATTACCTGTCCCTGTTATTCCTCTCCACCCTTCCTGATCTACAGTTTTATACACACCCCTTCACTCAGATTGGTTAAAGTTGGCCAATAACCAACGTTGTCATCTCATCTGTGCACTGTTAAGGTCCAAATGTGACCCGGAAAAGGCTGCAGCATGCAGCATACAGGGAATGGCAATCAATCATCAATTTTTATTTCAGCATAAGACATACAAAATTACATGCAACAATAAAAGCAATCATTAAATTCCATAGATACATAGCTAAAAAGTTCAAAAGTTAAAACAAACTTAAAACCCTCATAAGAAATTATGAAATAGAATTTAAAAATTGTTTTCGTAATGACCATGCAGCCCCTAAATATTTCATAATTACAATTAGGCATTTTTCAGTTTTCATCAGTGTGTAGGTTTTATTAATAGTTCTTATTTTTATTCAATAAACAATGTTCTTAAGTAACACCTCCTTGCATAGAATCTCCTGCACATTCTCAACCCTGATACTACAATATTTACACTTGTCTGAGCGACATATATTCCAACTGGAAGTAAATTGGTGGACAGGGATTATTCTAATTTAAGGTCTTCACATATTTCTTAAGCGGGATATCCAAATACATTTCCATGGAGAAATTACTTTTAAGCTCTAAAAATCGTACTACTAAGTTCTTATCAGCACAATGCTTACATAATTCCACAGATCATAGACATTTCTCACCAAAGATTTGTACTCCTGCCACACATTAGCAGGATTACTCTACAGAAGGGCTACATTCAATGTTGTCGACATTTCTTTAATAAAGGAAAACCATGGAAGACTGGTAACCCCTTGCTGAGATAACTAATCACACAGTCCCCCTCGATAAACCGAGAGTTTGTGGATATGCCATAATTTTGACCAGTAAAGCAAGGGTTTAATTTGTATTAGATACTCAATACCATACCAACCTAGTTCTATTTTAATTGGTACATTAGGGGCCCTGCTGGTAGATTTAGGAGTCATTTAAATATCCTGTTTTCCTCAATTACCAAGCTTGTAGAGTTTATGTGCACCCAAATTTCAGCTCCAAAGACTGCAGCCAAGATAGCCTGCATTCTCTAAATCTCCATGGTGTGCAATATACTGTGCCCATCATACTGATTAGTGCAGCTTATCAACGCCATTCCTCTCCTGGCTAACATGGACACACTTTTTGCTGATTGTCCCTGGTTGAGTACTACTCATGAAAGCCTAGGTAGCTGTAACCCACCACATGATCTAATTTAACATCTCCTATAAAAAAAGGTGAAAGTACGGCCTTTAGGATATCTATTTGGGGTAAAAATCATTGTTTTGGATTTTGGAAATATTTATTTTTTTGTTATTTTCTTTATATTTAGAAGAAAATGTGCTTAGTTGTTTTTGGAGGCCAGCAGGTGTCTTTGATACCAAAATCGCATTTTCGGCATAAAGAAGAATGCCCCATTTTGTCCCATGCAATAACGGACCATCTGCTTCCATATTGTTTATACCAACTGCAATGTCATTTATAACTAATGAAAACAAAAGGGGAGCCATCACACCCCGCTGTCTAACTCCTTTTTTGTTGTTAAATGGGGTGGCGTAATCACCAAAAGGGCATCAAAGGAGTACAATTGAGACATTGCTTGGATAAATGGAATTGAGACACCCAAAGATTCTAATATTGCCCATAATTGGGGGCGTCAGTACTGAATCGAAAGCTGTCTGAAGATCGATGAAAGCAGCATATAGGGGTATTCTTCTAAAATGAACGTATTTGTCCAATATCAAGTTCAGTCTAAACGACTAGTCAAGTTTAAAGGTAGTTTTTAAATCCAGCCTGTGCTGGTGACAAAATGCAATTATCCTTGCACCACTGTTCTAACCTTGAAATGAATACCTTTGTGTATAATTTTGAAAGGGAATCCAGAAGGGATATTGGGCTATAATTGACAGTGTCACTACAAACCCCCCCCCTTTTTTTTTATATATGTGAATGATAATTCAACTCTGCCAACTTCTGGGGGTACTATTTGTTGTACTTAGATCATTAAAGTTCCCAGATTTCTGGCTCCTCCCTAAATTGGCCAATAATCGGAGCCTGGAGATTTATTGAATTCTTGCTGTTTTAAGGCAAGCTCTATAGCACTATCAGAAAATACCAGACATCTAAGTCATGGCAACCCATCCCCGCAGGCTCTGAATGTATTTATTATTTATTCGGATTTGTAAAGCGCGCAGCAGCCCAGGGGCATCGTGGCGCTTGATACTGCCTCGTATCATTAGTCTGACTTCTGTCCTGATCAGAGTTATTCAAATCGACGCATATAGAGTGCTAAAATGTGTAACCCATTCATGACCTACAATAGAGAAATCCTCTGTCTTTGGCGTTGTTCCTTGCTATATTATGCTCCAAAAATCCCTCTGATGATGCATTTGCACTGTTGTTTTTGAAGCTTCCCATTGTTTCTCTATTTGAATTTCTTTTTTTCCTTATCAATAATGACTTATATTCTGAACGCTAATGTTTTATTTTGTCCTAATTTCTGGCCCCAGAGTTCTTCACAGCCAGAAGCCGGTCAGTTTTAGCCGATTTGCAATCTTAATCCGAGCATTACATTCATTTGCATTTGTTGTATGGGGATTTGGTTCAGATGTAACGCACCTCTAAACGCTATGAACCAGCTTCCCGTAAAAGGACATATGGTTACAGCGGGATTGTGCGCTTACATATTCGCTCAGGATGGGTAGTAAATCGGCATGAAGGGCACCCTTATTCAACAAATGCCACTTGAAAGGCTTCGAAGCAACTATTTGCTGTGGGGCATTTAGAACAGATGGTACACAACCTCCAATTTCAGGGAAAGAGCATGAGTAAGCACAGGGAGTGTGTTTAGCTGGCCCCTGTCTACTGTGGAGCAGTAGGGGGAGGGGTGCTGCCCACTGGGTCTTGCTAAGGAGACGGGAGACACGGATACATTGGACCAGCTGGGTACTCCAAGGCACACGCTTTCATGTTTATCTTTGGGCTGAAACTCCACGACTGACCTGCTCCGTTTGATTTGCTGTTGGTGCTACCATTTTCTATATCATGGAAAATACTAAATTTTCCCCTCGAAGTTGTGGGCTCGTCAGGGGCCAGCATGAGCCTCCTCCTGCATGTGAGATCCTTGATGCCCCCTAGGATGCATAAATGCAACAGCACCTCAATGCCTCTGGGTTGTATGTGCGCTTTACAAAAAATAAATAAGGGCACACCCAAGTAGGCAGTGTGCTTCTGCAACACCATCATTCAGCTAGAGGGATTTCCAACCATTCAAAACAAAAGCTGTGTCGATATAATATAAGAAGACCATCTCGTACTGCGCTTTTCTCAATCTCTGGAAACAAGTCCTATCTTTCAATAGAGCATCAACATTGCTCCCCATCATCCTCTTCAGCTTCTTTCCCAACTCCTCCATCCTCCTCTCCAGCTGCATTCCTCACAGCTCCAGGCAGGTCGATAATGCTACCCACGTCCACGTAAACGGAAGCAGCAGAGCCCTTGGGCCAATTGAAAGGGTCATCCATGGACCCACTGACTGAGAAGATGTACTTCTCCCAGAGGAAGCGGACCATCTCGGAGTCCAGGAATGGGTTGCGGGCCTGGACGTTCTTCTCAAAGATGCGGCGACGGTACTTGAACTCCAGGATGGTCTTGGTGTATGTGTTCAGGGTGAGGACGGAGGCCGACATGCAGAGAGTGAAAGACAGCCAGGCCAGTCTGCAAGAGGGAGAGAAAATGACAGTGGGCATTTTTTACATAGGCACTTTTTCACATGGTCAATCACAATGATACATGGGAATATGGCGGTCCAGAATGGAACGGAGAAATTTCTATTTGCTACGTATACGGTTGTTAAATTTTAGATTAACATGTTAGGGACTAACTAACTCTCTCAGACTGGCCTTTTACAAGTCACCTGCTTCCTTTGATATCTCCCGATTTGCCTTTAATGCAGTTCCTCTGTTCTTAGGCATTAGACTATATCAGAGATATTCATTGCAACCTGAGAACCTTTCGCTAGATGTCTGCATCACTCTGGTAGCCAACCCCCTGTCTCCGTTTGCTCCCCTGCTACTGTCTTTCTACATTTAGTTTATTTCTGTACCTCAGACCCATTCGTGCGAAAGAAATGTATAATGATGGATTTTACATGTAACAGATGTACTATACCCAAGATATTTATTGAAAAAAAGGTGATTAACGAAGCATGGTCTACCAAATATATATATCTTTCACCCAACCACAACAGTTAATGACTTGTGTTGCTTAGTTTTTTTGTAAGCAGCAGGATTGTATCCTGGTTTCTCTCTTTACCGCTTGGTCCTGTGCAAAGGACTTTTGAGTGTGTCCGGCCGAACTAACACATTCCAGATGGGATTTTTGTAGTATGTCACAAAAGTCAATTTTGATACTTGTTACACTCAACAGGAAAATAAAGTAAGGAACAACAGATTTTCTTTGCATTTTATTTGATCATTTATAGTGCAAACCTAGTTCCAGAGCAGCGGAGCGCTTTACAACATGTGGAAGCCAGGTTTAGGCATGACGTCTTGGGCAGTAGCGCAGTGGTGGTGGAGGCGTTTCACACCTGCAGCCGGATAAAGTAACAGAGGATTGCAGGAGCAGGACTGTTTGCGCGCTTGCTTTGACTCCAACCTTTCGATGGGTTTTCTACTGGAGGCGGGAAGTTTAGCGACCAGGTATGTTCGTGGGCCGTTGAGGATTGAAGGGCTAGTGCTGTACTTGCAGAAACTGTTTTTTCCAGGTCTTTTATTCTGCACCCTTAAATACAAGGGTATCGACCCAAATATCGTATCTAGAGGGTCGTAGATACGGGGTTCCCGCATTCGGCATAGGTATAAAATACCGAGGTAGGTGAGCAAGGTTGCAGGGGTGTCCCCCACACTCCTACTTCAGTATTTTCAGGTTCGGGGGCTGCGGGGTTGTCGCCCCGCATAAAAGAAACCATGCGGGGGTAAATAAGAAATGCCTGAATTGCAAAATGCGGCAGAGTGGGCCTCGGCATTTTGCAATTCGATCTTTTCGTCTATGTTCTTTTAACATGCATCCAATACAAGCAGAGTTCTGGGGTAAAGGGTGCAGCCAGGCCTCCCCCTCAGGCCTCCCCCTCACTCTCCGAACCCGAGAGAATTTGTATGGTGGTGCGCTCTCTCATGATGATGCAGATGGGGCGATCGGTTATTGTAGGGCCAGGGCATTGCTTAGTTCTATGCCTCCACTCCCCCTGCGAAGGTCAGCCCAGGGTTCTCTCGATGTCTGTGCAGAGGGTTGTGGTAATTTTCTCTTGTTAACTCTCTTTAGACCCACTGTCCAGTGTTGCTGTTTGAGGCCTTATTGATTTCCTGGAAGGTCATAGGTTTCTTCCAGCAGTGGTTTGGGCTGTAGGGTACCCAGTGCAGGCAAGGGTGAACTGGGGGGGGGATCAGTCTACGGCCTGGTACGGATCGGGTCCAGTGGCGCAGTTGAGCCATAAATGGAAGCCTGCAGAGAGTGAAAGTGCCAGGGGTGTAGCGCAGGAGGGGTCAAGTTCAGGGGCTCAGTTGGGAAGTGTTGGTCCTGTGCCTAAGGCAGGCCTTGCGGGTGAACTTCCGGGACATCGCTGCAAGGGGCTATGGGGAACTTAAGAAGGCTCTGGCTAGCTTGCCATGGGGCGACCAGTGGGAGTAGGCCAGGTGCAGGGCAAGGAGTGTTGAGTTCATCACCATGTGCAGTTGAGAGTGCGCACTCCAAAGTTGATGGTGCGTTGCCCCCTAGGGCATTATAATGAAGATGAGCATATTGTAGCGCACGCCTCTGCCCATAGCGAGATTGTTAGGGCCTGGTTGGGTAAGAAGGGGACTGCAAAGTCCATTTCACAGGTGTTAGTGGGTCAGGAGGCTGTATGTCCTTGCTTCCCTCCATTTCAACTCCCGGAAAACCTGAATGAATATTTTAGTATAACATTTAGTGCCATCACTTGCTACTTTGGGTCCAGATGAGAATGGCAAAACCAGAAACATGAAGCATTTCCCAACCGGAGCCATTTCGAGTACACATTACATATCACACATGACTCTGGGAGCGAGTATTAGTGCATTTTACTTTTGTTTTCTACACAGAGCAAGTAAGTCTTCAACCTGGGTGGTGAACAGAAATTACACCAAGCCGTGGTGGGAGGGCAGTCAACCAGCTGGGAGGTAGGCTTTTGCTGCAAGTTCTGAGAGCTTGCTTCTGTTGTTGGAGCTGCGGGGTTGGACTACCTCCTTTTCTGGGCTATACTATCCACCACCTCCAGGTTTCTAGTCCCTTTAACTTTCAGGACCTACACACATTACACTTCCCAGATCTGTCAATGCAATGCAGCTCTCAAGCCTTACACCATCAACATGGCCTGGCTTTTGGAGCTTTCATTAGGGCTCCTATGAAAACCGGCTTCCTCACTGCCCTTAAGGTACGATATAAAGGCACAGCCTTTCTATTTCTTCCAGCTCATGCATTGGCTCATTTATTTATTTATTTTATTTTATTTATTTCATTTGTAAAGCGCACAAACAACGCTGAAGCATTGCAGGTACAAGTCAGGAAGCATACTTTGTCATACAGTTAGCAGATTACATCTGTAATAAGAAATAAAGAACAGTTGCATAGCAGAGAAAGTAGTAACAAACAAGTTGTTGAGAGGACTGCTGGTGATATATGCCAGAATAATGGCTGCTTTCACCCCAACCACTCTCCTCAAATTCTACCATCCTCTATGTCAGGGGTCTGCAACCTTTGGCTCTTCAGATGATTTGGGCTACAACTCCCATCTCCACTGGCCAGCATATTCAATACTGAGAGATTATAGGAGTTGTAGTCTAGATCATCTGGAGAATCGCAGGTTAAAAAACACCCTGCATTATGCTGTAGCGATAAAGAATCACTTATAGTTTCCTTTACCACAGGTGCACAGAACTGTTGCACGTTTCACAGATCATATGCTCTTACCAAATCTTCAGAAACAGTATTTTCCCTTTACAGCCTTCTTCTTGGTTTAGTTCCCTTCCTCTGTCATTGCCTCCATTTCTCTCACACCCCAATCACAGGCTCTATCCTCATCAAGCCTTACTCTGCTGGTAGTCGACCCAAGTCAACCAGTATTTTATCTGGTGACAGGGATCCTTCCATGCAGCCAGTTGAACAGAGTTACCGCAATCACTGAATTGGGTGCCATTCTGTATGCTCATGACATGGCACACTGCAGTGTCAATTTGGATCTCCGAGGAAGCACAGACCATGTTTTTTTTTTGTGTTGCAGAACCTGTTTTAATGTATCCGACTCATTGTTTAATTTAGTTTAAATCTCCCTTTTCCTCTCCATGGTTTTCCTCAATCCTCCCTTTTCACCATCATCTTGCAAACCCTCCCTACACCTATATATGGCTTGGTGGGGCATTTGTTATTTGTTACATTTTCTCTTTTTCATGAGTTCTTTCCTTTATTGTCCCTGTTCGTTTTTTGCCCTAATTGTCCAATGCCCTTTTGGTGGGGCTTTTGTGTATATACATGCCAATTAGGTCCCTTTTTAAAAAAGCAATGCATCACGCTATAGGAAACATAGGACACCAAATGCTAAGGCCATTTGCTATCCTATGGAACCTGTAGGCGCCACCCAAATCTGTTAGTGCAGTTATGTTGCTGAAAGCTTATGTAACACCACCTGGTGGTTGGTGCCCATCAGATCAAGTGCAGTGAAAACCTTTGTCATTGTCAACCTGAGAGCAACGTGTCCGTCCACGCAAAGGCAAACTATTAGTATCAATTGCTTCCAATTGTCTGATCAATCCACACCCTGACGTGGCTGCTTGACGTGCGCACACCTGCATCATAGAAAACTACAAGGGCATTTCTGTTGGTTCTGTTGCCTTCTTCTCACACACACACACTGTATTGACCTCTTCACGTCCCTCCTTGTGTTAAGGGTACTGTTCATGACTCACGTCGGAATGGTTCAGCCTCACTCTTGAACTTTCTCTGCAGTTTAAATTATTTTATTTTCCCTGGACACTCTCCATTTTCTATTCTGCCACCTCTAAATGCACCTGCTCTGATTTCCGATTTGTGTTAGCTTTAATCCCTTTCCCAGTCTTTTCAAAACATACTTTAAAAATGTTTTTGTACAACAGAACCATAACCAGTATAATAACAATGTACTCAATATTCAAATATCAGTAATTCATGCTAATGAATACTATTTATAGTATAAAGAGATTTGAACAATTCCAAGTTACAGTTAAGTCTAGAATGAAGAATTAAACCATCACATGTTAAACACTAAACACACACAAAAATAACAGAAATCCAACCCTGTTTACTACTACATCACAATGCTACACAACATTCTTTAACTGCTTTTGTCAGACATCTGTACACCTATCAAGAATTTCACTTTTACCTCGTTCATGCTCACCTAACATGACATGTAATTTAGCCTGAATAATAGGGTTGAGCGGTATCTCAAGCCATGTGCAGTGTTTTAAGCTACATAGTCAGTAGGCAGGCATGTACATAATGCAATCGTACCAAATATATCCGGACAATAAGCAGAATTGACAATTAAGAACCGTGAATTACATATAGTTTGAATGATTGGGCTGTGTGCCAACTTTATCTTTGTTATGAAACATGTGAGCACATCGCATAAACAATACTTTTGGGATGCACTCCAAACAGTCTGGGAAGTGTTCCAATTGTCCCAGTTTGTTATAGTAAATAAAACTAATTGTTCTAGCTAATAAAAACAATGTTTAAACTACTGCTTCTTGTTTTCTCAGTATTTGACATTTTATTAATAATAAAAAGTGCAAAGAAAACCTAACTACACCTTCTCCACTGGGGAGTTCCCTAGCTAGTCTAGGTCCTGGGCCTTGTCTCCACCCAGGTGTTCCTCCCGCAGTGTATCACCCGAGGATTGGGACCAGGAAGTGTCTGCCCTCTCCTGGCCACCTGGGAGGAGACTTTAAAAAGGTTTTGGTGAGGGATCTGCACGATTCCCCACAGCAACTTCTTCCTGCTAAACGCTGATAGTGATATATGACCTAAGAAGCAACTTGCTCCTGCTAAACACTGATGGTGAGCTATGACCTAAGCAACATCTTGCTCTTGCTGATATTGAGGCAGGATGCTGCAATACTATAAAAAGGCTGAGTTCGTGGAGGGCTAGAGGAGCTGTTCTGATGGAGATGAAAGAGACAGGAGGCAGATGGGGGCTTGGAGGACCATCCATTGAGAAGCAATTAAGCCACTGTCTCCTATAGAGAGGTGAGGGGTAAGTACCTCCTTTTCCTTGCCTGATTTTTGAAGCTACTAGATTGGATTTCTGGCTTTTGAGTCTCCAAAAGGCAGTAGCTATTTGCTTTTTGAGAATAACTACTACTTCTAATGAAGCTGCATGCTGTCTAAGGCAATCAGCTCACCACCTATTCACATTTGACTATTTCTGACACCATGGTCAACTCCATTTGACACTGAAACCTTTTAAAGCATCCTTTCCTATTTTTGCTGCTTTTTGCTATCCAGCTTGATTCTGATAGGTGGTTTTTGGATTCAATATTTTGGAATTTTTTCTTGGATTGTGCAGACCACAGGCATCCATAAATAAATGAGTTACACTATACACAAGAGTGTAAGGGCATTAATTGAGTGTTCATTACGGAGAATCTTGTCAAAAGCAGTTGAGCATGAGCATAATGTGTGGAGCATTTATTTGAAAGTACTGTGTATTGATATGTTATATATGGGTTATGTCTTGAATACACACACAAAGGGTTAATGGAAGATTTTAGCAGTGGCCCATCAGTAAATGTGTGACATTAGCAGTCCACTCCTGTGCGTATGACACAGTAGCTGCCCACTGCATGGGGTTGTTGTCTACTCTTGTTACTAATACACAGTGACAAATATATGCTTTTGCCTATCTCTTCTCCTACCACAGCCCATGCTGGGGAGTGGGGGGAGGGTATTGGACACTTCACTGGGGGTGGAGTGAAGGCTCTGTGAGGTTGGGGTGATACAAATCCCATCACTCACACGTAGGTCTATTTACATCCTCTGTACTGTCACTTGCTAACAGCACCATTGCCCAAATGTCCTGGCCACATACCATCTTCAGTCTCACTTTTCTCCTAAAATACCAAAGCAAAATGGCACCTTTTCCACAATTTGCACAAACTTTGTTAGTGGGGGGGGGGGGGTTGGGGAGTTGGGGGGCATACCCCTGGAATGTTGTCAAATATTGCAATGAACCACAGAGTCAGTAAACTGCCTCGCCCCTCAACTCATTCTTTGACCCCCAATCACGTACCTTGCTTGTGTCCTCTTGCATATCCGCCTTCCACCCTTTTCTCAAACGACTACCACCGTTGCCGTGGTGGGAGTTTGCTTGCCCATTGCACTAGTATATTTCTGTAACTGTTCTACTGATTTTATCATACTAAAGGCACAATGCAAAGTTGAATTCTGACAACACATCAGACTTTCAAGGTGAAAGTCTAACAAAACGTTTGTCTTTCTTGTGACTTCCTGCTTGAGGCATACATTACCTGAAACCTAATCATTGGCACGGTCTGGTTGTCAAATTGAAATTCTGTAACACTACACGCCAGGTGGATACAAGGTTGCCTATTGCACTAAACTTTGCACTTGCCACTAGCCACTGGCTAGTTATAATTGACACTTGGCAAGTAAGAAAAGGTGTGCTGTGTATGTGTATAATTGAGGTGACGTGCCTTTTTAAGGCTGGCTAGTAGCTTGCAGCTTCAAATTTTGAGCCCTGGTTCACGTGTTTCTTAATTGTTGAAATAAATAATCTCTCCCTAATAAAATGGCCTGCATCAATATCATGATTCATTTAGGTGGTGAAGCAACAGTATCTCAAAAAAGAGCATACATGAACAGCAGTGTCCTAACCAATCTTCTTTAAAAAATATCTTACAACACACTGGGCAATATAAATGAATCAATACAGCTCCCCCTAGAACATCATGTATTGGTTTTCCCGAACTCAATAAGGCCAAGCCCATAGTTCACAAAGGCTTGCCCACTGCTCTGCTCAATCCTAGTGGCCCCTAATTCAGAAGCAGGATCCACATGGTCACTGGCCTAAGAGAAACAGAAACCATTCTATCCAAAGAAAAATACATTAAGCAGACAGACCCTTCAAAATGTTCTTGGATGGGTAGCATGCATCAAACGTTCCAGTGCACGGATATGAGAACCAGCTCTTCACATCTGAAAATCAGGATCATTTCCATTACACTAGGGTTGTGCAACCTGTGACTCTCTAGATAGTTGGGTTATGACTCCTACGATCCCACACCTTTGAATATGTTGGCTATGGCTGATAGGCGTTGCAGTCAAAAACATCTGGAGAGCCAAAATTTGCAGACCCCTGGTCTACACAAAACATATCTAGAAACGTTGAAGACTCTACAAAGTCTTTAGGTTGAATGATGCCCTTGGGACAGCTCCTTTCTTTTTTTTTTTTACTTACCCAAAAGACCAGCCATAATACCAGCTCTGAGGTCTCCAGTCCTTGGGGCCGAGGTTCACAGTCACTTGGAACACCGTCATGAACATCATGTGGGCAACCATTCCCAGAAGCCCTGGGGGAAACCACAGGAAATATAAGGCTTGGTGGTGAAAACAAAATAGCTCAAGACTGCAGCATAAAGCCTGATTACTTACCACTAATCTTTATTACACTGAGTCCTACTCTTCATTGTCACAGTCTTAAGGCATGAGTGTGGCCCATGTCCACAAAGAAGACAATCACATTTACGTTCTCATTTAACAAAAACGTTAGCCCTCACGGCAACAACACTGCATCTCTCTGCTAGAAATCCATTTGAACTGGTCATGCAAAATCCCAAATGGTATATGACACACATTTACCACATAGTTGGGACAGAGGGAATCCAGTAGTCTGATGCTGAAGGGTATGAATGAGTACAACACATATTTCTGGTTGGCAAAAATAACTTTATTACCCTGTCCCCTCCCTCACCAGAGCCTTAACAGAAGGATGATGGTCAAAGCATTGCCCGGCCTCTGAATAACAGCCCTGGGTAGCAATCAAATTGTCCTGCATCAACCATCTAACCCATGTGAAATCACTGGTTCCAACTCACAAAATAGTAAGATAAGTGACTGATCAAACCAATGGACAAGTAAGAGCTGACACTGTCAACCCATTAGTACGTACATGTCATCACACACCAGAGGTAGAACAGTAGCGCCAGTAGGTGACTCACATATGCTATAGAAGTTGACACCAAGTACTATCAGGAAAGAATAAAGGAACTATTAGGAAACTAAAGTGAACGCTGCAAAGTGACAATACAGCATATTAACCAATTCCACAGAGGACTACAAAATTCCACAGCTGCAGTGTACCAGAATGTGCCCTTCATTTTACCAAATGACACAAGGCACATGACTCACTGGGAGAAACTAGGAGTGCCACCAATATCCACTTGAGATTTCCCAAGAATTTCTGAGAGTACAACAACGACTATCATACAAATTACCTGACCATGGCAAAAGGCTGGGCTACCAAATCACCAGCAATCACTTGAAGCATTCCAAGATGATGCAATGGTCACGGAGTGAAAATTCCCTACCGAAAATAACTGATCTTCTCTAGCCCACAGGGAGAAAAAGCACAATTGAGCAGCACAACAGTCAAACAAAGAAACACCAGAGATTCTTGCAACAGATGGGCCAAAAAAGAGACCCATAAAGCCAGAGAGGGACCCATGCAGCAGCAATGTGAAGAGCAGACTCCTTGAAAAAAAACTTATCTGCAGAGGAATTCAGCCGTTAATGTACACACCCATAGCAGGGCCAGCAGAGGTACCCGGAATTTGGCCAAGCAACAATCCAGCATCCAACTTCTGACACCATAAAACCCATATATACCACAATGCTTCATATAATCACAGATCTTTGCAGCACCAAAATAGAGGGGCTGATGATACTCGAAGGCAGCAACCCCCAAGCCAACAATTCCTCTCAAATGTAACTATATCTTGAGATTAACGACTCAAAGACAAAAGGATCCTCTGCATCTGACCTATGATTCTAAAGCAACACTTTAACCCCATATGTACCAAAGTCTACGTATTCAACAACTGCAAGCATTATTTTTCAATGGTTGTAAGTTACAGGACACAGGAACTGCATGCGAACTGTCAGAACAATACATCACACGAAGTACACTTCAGGTACACGAAGGTGCTACACTGTCTGCCCTGGAAGACCAAGTTATTGGAAAACCATTGGCACGCAGTCTAGCAACACATTCACATCCTGCTATCTTCCTCTGTGTTCTTGAAACCTGATTGAAACCAGACCCCAGAAGAGAGAATAGAAGATAGAGGGCCTTATTACAAGGTTGCCTAACATCCTCAAATCTGTTTATTGTTAACGTCACACAGTCTGGCAGATTTACTGCAGATTACAAGTGGGGTAATGGTGGTGTTAGTCTCCAATCCTGGAGTCCATAAAACTTCATGGGTATCTTGGAGAAATGGCTGCGAGTGGTCATTCTCCTACAGTAATTCCTCTAGTATTTGCAAGTAAAGTGGAGTGGATATCTTCAGCCAGGTGCTGGAGTTATCTTCTGTACTTTGCATTAAAAGTCACAATTCGGTGGTGCAGAAAAGTGGCGGTAAAGTCATGGTAACAGCGTTGCCACCACTTTACCTCTTCTTTTTACTGCACTGCTGAACTCGTAATTAGCTGAGTGTCATTTTATAAGTCATGAAAGGAAAACAAGGTATATCATAGCCTTGGAGCATGAGGAAAGGTCATTATCCAAGCGATAATGATCCTTCCTGAGGTCAATAAGGCTATTGGGACATGGTGGTAGTAGCAGTACATGTCTTGGAGTCTTGGTTGTGAAGTAAAACATGGTGATTTAAGAGTGGGTAAAGAGACAAACTTAGTACATTTAAATGTGGTTTTATTTTGTAGTATTTAAGTAGCTTGGTTATTTTCATAAGTTAAGTATTTTAATTGCAACTTGGTTGAACTGGAATAGCTTTAACACGAGCATGCATTAGGTGCCATGTAAAAGTAAGCAGTTTCCCTTTTGGAAAATGAAAGCATTTTTCAATGTTTTATCTTCTCTTTTGTGTGGTAAATAGCATCATGCAGCAAAAAAATAAGTGTCTTATTGAAACAACATCTTGCACGGAAATTGCATTGTTGCTTCCCTGTCTGCTACTGAAGACAGTGTTCAAAGTGCAGTCAATACCAGTAGTTGTTGACTGCACTCTAAACATTCTGATTGGCTGAGAGGAGGTCAATAACGATTTCCATGTGCTAATATTCTATAAAGCCAGGTACAAATAAATAGCACCCAATAGTTGGTGCCAATCCCCTGGGCAACAATCATCAAACTGGAAGATGTGTATCCTGTAAAACAATACCTCTGCACATGAAAGCTAACACATAGCCCACCCAAGAGAGCCTGAAAAGAAAAAGATAATAAATGGGCAAACAAGAACAGTTGTACTTGTAGTAGATAGTGAAGGAGCCTTACCTTGGCTAGGAGCACAAACATGCATGTCCCAACAAATGTCTCTGTCCAGTTTTGACAAAAGTCCCAGTCATTGAAACAGTGGGGATCCCCTGCATACAATGCTGTCAAGCAAAGCCACAGCCTAAAGGCCTAGAAAATAACCCCACTGTGATCATGCAGTATTAACAAAAAATATCTTAACAAACCTGGTGCTCAAAATATAGTTAAGAGATAATGACCTATCTCAAGGAGTCCAGAGTAGGATACACCTTGTGAGGTCAAGGCCTAAATCCTGCTTCAGAAAACTAGGATCTATAATAGCCAAAGAAGAACCTAATCCATCAATTCATAATGTCAGCATAGGCGTAACATGACATAGTACTTAACTCCAGCATCCTTTCATGCGGACCCATATTATAGTGTTAACGGCTCTAATTCTTAAACCTGGGTGGAATAAAAATAAATGATTGATCAGAAGAGGCACAAAGTGGTCAATGTGGTGGATGGTTTCATAAAGGTGACACACAAGAAGCCAGACTAGGAAAGCTACTTGTCAAAAACACTGAAAGACACAGGGCATTAGCGACATTAACTCTGCAGTCTACAGTGCACTGATATCTATGAAAAATTAAATGAAATGGCTAAATATTATTTGCAGAGGCCAGCAAGAGTTCACTTGTAACAAAGTGCCCTGCCTAGTTTTTGGGACCATCAAGAGTGTGATTCATGTGGCTCGGTGCCTCCCTGTGGCTGCAGATGCTGTATATGGGTCTGGTATGGGGAGGATACCCTCGTCAACCTCACTTGATCCCAGTCATGTGGCATGGGACAGTTGGGGGACAAACCTAGCTAGATTCCCTCCCCAACTGAGAGAGCCTGATGACCTCTGTAGCCAGACCCAAACTTCAGAAGAAAATACGTGCACACATTGATTCGTGGGAGGTCAGATTTACTCTTCTAATCCTTTTAGAATTCATACTGTTACTGGTATAAGGCTTTCTGCAGTGGAATTGTGGAATTGTAGTCCTTTCACACTCACTAGGAGATGCTCCCTGAGCTCCTAGTGCCGTGCAAGAAACAAAGTCTCCAGTTTGTGTTTTTTTCACAGGAGAAAAGATGTAATTTCAGAGTACTCAACAAGGCACCCAGAGAGCCTGCATGGGAAACAATGTTGCATGTATGTAGTCTCTTGGCATCCACAAACTCATGTTTGCTACAAGCTTTCTGAACCATGGTGCTGTCAGAATACTCCCTCACATCTGGTACAACATTGCAGGTTTGTCCAGGACTAACATTCTGTGTATGTTTGGAAGATTCACAGTCTATGAAGAGGTTTACCAACACCAAACCCCCGTGCTGGGAATCTGTGTCCATCCAGACAGTAGTAGGCAGTAACAGAGAGAGGGAAGTGAATTCCAAGATAGTGGCCAGGTCTGATAAAGGCTTGGTCCGGCCTCTATAGCCCAAAGTAAACTCAGGTGAACCCAGGACAGATAACTAGTCAAAGCCCAGCACCAATCTTAAAACTCCGTTGAAAATCCACACAAAGAGCTGAGTTTGGGGGAGGGGGAACCTGGGGTGGGAAGAGCCCTATAAAACCCAGTGACCCCAGTCAGTCAGTGTGGGTTATTGGAGTAGGAGGTTGGCATTTGGAGGCAGTTGGCCAAACAGAGAAGATTGGAAATTGAAGCACCTGAAGAGTCAAGGGGATGCTGGAGAGGCTTAGGAATAGAGGGGGGGGGTTTGGGGGCACTGGGGGGTGGTTGGGAGCAGGTGAAAAAGTTTTGGAGAATGGGATACCATCAAGAGATAGAAGTGGTACAGAGGAGAAGGTGGTAACATCGAGTGGTGGAATTGGTAAAGAGGGGGAGGTGGTAACATTAAGAAGTAGAAGAGGTATAGTAGAGTAGGTGGTATTGTCAAAAAAGGAAAGGGGTAAAGAGGAGGAGGTGACAACACCAGAAGAACTACAGAGGAGCAAGCAATATCACCAGCACCTAAAGCTGAATGTAGTATTGAGGAGGAAAGAACATCAGGAAAGGAGAATAAAATTGAAGAAGAGACAGTAATATTAGGTGCCAGAGGTGGTTCCGAGGAGGATGTGGAGGTGCGAATATCAGGGGTGAAAGCCACTGTGAGGAGGATGTGACCTCAGGAAGTAAAGGGGCAAAGTTAAGAAAAGTAGGCTTGGCAGAAGGTCTAAAGTGTGGTGTGTAATCAAAGTCCCCAAACCAACGGAACTGAAGGGCCATATCAAAAAGGCCTACCTGTCATTAAAAAGCAGCATTTTATTTCACAAAGGCAGAAGAAATTCAAAGGTCCCTTTCACATGAAAAACAGGATTTTTAAACACTGACACCAAAACGACTTTGCATGTGTGTTTGCAAGTTAAAGCAAGGCATGAGAAAAATGTTCCCCCGCCAACATAAAGATGTCAGGGAAAAGACATGGGGCCTCATTACAAGAAGGGAGTCCGCAAACAAGGGTGCCGGTAAGCTCACTGGCACCATTGTTTCCAGACCGCCAGACTATGAGTCTGCCTGCCGGGGCCGCTGCGCCTGGCAGGTATGAGCCTGGCGGGCGCATCGGCCCCAGTAGGCAGAGTCATCACGGAAGCACTGGCACCATTAGCAACGGTGCTGGTGCTTCCGTCTCCCCACTCCCATGGAGTACTGTGGACTCCATGGGAATGGGGACTTACAAAATCCAGCGCCTGACTTCCCACGCTGTCAGGGCACTTAATGCCTGGTGGCACCGGGAATTCAGGCGCTGGATTCGGTGTTATGGGGTTACCGCCAACTTCGTAATGAGGCCCATGGTGTGTGTGTTCACAAAAAGTAATGTATATTATGCTTCACATGCAAAATACCAGAAAACATTTGAAAAGAAAAGTCCACTTTGTTGCCATGAAAAGTTCCTGTAGGCCCGAAGCAGACTGTGTGGGTGTCTTTCTGCAGTGGAAATGCAGAGAAAGCTAAAACCAAAATGTAACCCAAGTGCAGATTTGAAAACCACATCACATTGCTGGCTGAGAAATAAATGCAGCATTTTCACTGAAACTCCCACCCATCAAAAGGTGGTGCACTGTGACTATTCAGACTCCCTTTTCAGCAGAGAAACAAACAGCAGATAAAAAAGTGTATTTTATCAATGACTCAAAGAAACAGCCAAGTACTTTCAGCGAAAAACACCATATGTTAAAGAGTCAAGGCTCACGTTAGAAAATGCAACATATGAGTTCCTTTCCGCCAAGTACAAATGGTGGGCCTCTGGGCAAAATTCACAAGTGGCTTCCCCCACTGCCATGCTGCTTTGTGCATGCCATCTGTTTACAACTGCAATAAAATGTGCCCTACCTGAAAGGTGTTGAAAGGCTGGGCCGGACAATTCGCCCTGGCTGGTGCATGACTGGAATGAAGAGGGAGGTGTGAACACAAGGGTTATAATGAACGCTGAACTCTGGAGAAAGAAATACAGGAAAATAGAAACTTTTCAGATCAAAAGGTGGTCCCCTTCAGATAAGAGGACAGGATGCCAGATGTCTGCAGTGAGCGATCTCTGTGTAGCAAATGTATGCCCCATTTACGATCTGCACCCTAAACCTCAAACATCAAAGAGACTAATGAAAACACTGGCCTAGAGAGGCAAATGCTGCTGGAGACAGGGGACCTCCAATTTGCATATACCAAAGATTTGCTATTCATTTAAAAGGACTATTATAACTTAGGCCTTTTTCCCAGCAACCATACGTCGTATGGCCTTGAAATATGTTTCATTTTTTAGATAATTTCCAGTCGATTGTGTTCATATAAAATTCCTCCAGCTGCGACTAAGGGAATTGTAATGGCCAGCTAAAATGGGGTTCTGGCTGATCTGAAAATGTCCCGAATTTAAGAGTTGGCGAACTGCTGGAGCGTAAAATTAGGAATGGGGAGAGTGAATTACATGTTCATAATTATTATGCTTTTTGTAAAAACAGCAGAAAATTGTCAAATGGCCGTGCAAAATGGTGAGGACCTGGCTGTCATTTTATTTAATTCCCCATGATTAGCTGAAGCGGAATATATATATACATATATATATATATTATGGCAGTTACTAGTAAATCACAATGTTTTTCACACATGACTAGATTTTTCGCCATAAAATTGACATGGGAACAAAAGGGGATTTCAAATGAGAGTTGCTATATGTGGTTCAGCTACAAACATGGCAGGGTTCACTATTTTACATCTGATTATTTTAATCGCTGGATTCGCTATAACCACTTCATAGGCTAAAGTCCTTTGAGATGTCAGTGTACCTTTAGGTTTCTCCAGAACAGCAAATAAAGCATGCTCAACAAACAACGTCCTGGAACACCCCATTACTATGCTGCCAGACTTCTCAATGCCGAACGCAGCGGCTGCCAAAGATTGTTCGCAAGGGAAGTGACCCCTCATTACTGGGTCTAGAATCCCACTGTAATATGCTAGAGGCTTATACCCCAACATAGTTCTCTGCGTGAGTACTGCTGTCATGACTGTGCCATTCGTGTGTGAAAACAAAAAGAATTCCTCAGCATTATTGGGAATCCCTAAAACTGGAGCTGTGCAAATTGCCTTTTTCAACTGGTCAAACCCTTCCTCCATCTCCTCAGTCCAGACAATCTATTCCTGGTTTGCCTGTGCCTTTTTCAGAGCCTGTAACAAGGGTCTTATATATGAGCTATAATCAAATACCCATGCTCTAACATAATTGCACAATCCTAAAAATTGTTGCATTTGCTTTGTGTGTGGCTTTGCCGTTTTCAAAATTGCCTCAGCCCTTTCAGGTGTAACTCTCTTTCCTTCATGCGAAATCAACTGTCCTATGTAGAACACCTCTTCCTGGCAATACTGCAATTTCTCCTTGTCCCCTTTATATCCTTTCTCTGCTGGAATAATCATTAACTGAACTGAGTCACGTCTGCACTCTTCCTCTGATGTGCTGCAGACTATGTGCTGCAGACTAAAATATCATCTACGTATTGTGACACAACACTTTGCAAATCAATATTACTTAGGTCCATCTGCAGGACCCTATTGAAAATTGATGGAGACTCACAATATCCCTGAGGTAATCTTGTGCTTTTCAACTTAGTCTGTCTGAACGTAAATGAAGTTGGGTCCTGAGAATCTTTATGCAATGGGATTGAGAAAAACGCGTTTTTCAAGTCAATCACAGTGAAATATCGTGCCTCAACAGGAATACTACACAGGATTGTTGCTGGATTAGGAACTAGAGGAAACTCGGCCTCTACAATCTAGTTAATTGGGCGCATATCCTGAATTAAACGCCACGACCTCCCCTTCGATTGTTTGACTGCATACACTGCAGTATTGCATGGTGACGTCACTAAGATACCTTGATCCATCATGGCGGATATCCTCTTAAAAATACCGTTGTCTGCCTCTCGAGACATGGGATACTGTTGTGCTCGAGGCAAAATTGCTCCTGGCTTCAGTTTAATCTTAACTTCTCCAACCCCTTTTAATAGGCCTACGTCATCAGGGCCTGTATTTCATAATGAAACTGGCCCTTTCGCCATGTCTTCATCAAAACATTTTGAGACGCTGCCGCACTATCAACATTTTCTGGGAAACCTTGCGTCTTATTGTCCTAATCCAATAAGTGATACTCATTTCAAATACTACTTCGTCATCTGACGGGTGGTCTCTAAACATATCCTTGTCAGTGACGTTAGTTAACCTGTAACCCTCCCCAATGGCAATCACTGTGCTCCATGTCCTGCCGTCAATATCAACTCCTCCAAGCATAGCCAATTCTCCTCGCATTGTAGCTGCTTGGAATTCTAAGAGAAAGACTTGTCCCCCCTCTTGATCCATAAGTATCCTCGGCCTGAACAAAACCTCATCAGGTATTCTCACAGTCTTGCCCACTAAACCAGGTAGCCATGTTAACAAAATGTGTACCCCATAGTGAAAGACCTCTAGCTCTAGCTGTACCCCTCGTATGGCCATTTAACCTGTAAATGCCATGATAAATTTCCTTACATTTAAATAATGCATTCCTGGCATTGAACACACAATGCCTTCATCAGTAAAAGAAATCATCAAGTTTATTTTTCTCATTAAATCTCGGCCCAGTATATTAACTGGTGTCTGTATTGAATACAACAATGGGACAGACATATCACATTCTCCTATAGAGACTGGCAATTTTTCAGTAAAAGGAACTCTACTTGTAGCTCCTGAGAACCTTTGAGCATTCATGGTATTTCCCAATAATGTAAATTTCCCAATCCCGTATGCATGTGCATGTTGCACCCGTGTCTACCAAAAAAGAAAAAGATTTGCCTCCTACAATGATGGCAACCCTCGGTTCCTCTTGAGGATTGGGAATCACTGATAACCCTGAACACATCAAGTCACCCAGTGAGCTGTCCTATTGTGGGTACATGCTTATTCCCATGCCCGTGAAAGGATTCCCTCCCTCGACTGTGACACCCCCTATCCTAGAAGTCAATAACTGCCCCGTGTATGGGCTCTGTTGTATCTGCATGGGTGCGTTTTGTGACTGTCCTTTTGGCAGATTCAATGGTGCTTGCTGTGGTTGCAAAGCCTGTTGCATTCTCGGTGCTTGTGCTTGCTGCACTGTCAAACCCGTCCCTACTTTGTGAGCTATATGCAGGTGTATAAGCGGTCCCCCATCTTGAGAACTCTCCATTCTGCACAAACCCTTAGCTCCCACATGTTCGCGCTATGTGCCCTGTCATTCCACATGTCCAACATACAGGAGGAAGTCTACTGATTTGCCCTCCCTGAATGCCTTGTGATTCTGCGCATCCTGAAACCCACCTTGATTATTCTGGAGATTTCCCTGATTATTCTGGAAGCCTCCTTGATTGTTCTGGAAGCCCCTTCCTCTGAAGCCTCCCCTACCTCTCGGTATGAATCCATTATTTTGCTGGTCAAACTGCTGTTGGTTATTCACATGTGGCATACCTGCTGCCCGCTGTGACCATGGCCCTTCTCCACTAGTCAGCATTGCCCCTTCTATGGCATATTTTGACAATTATTTCTGCACTAACTTTGCTTCTTAAACTTTCCTAACTTCATATTTCCTTTGATTTTTCTTCTGCAACCATCGTCAATAATGCACATTGGTCAGCTGTATTTCTGACCATGGTTTAGCCTCCATACCCACCAGTTTCTTGAACTGTATGTGCACTTAATCTGGCATCCCCTGACATAATATATGGTAGAATAGAAGTATAGATTTTCCCCACGGTTCCCACGTTTCTGTGCCATTATAGCTCCCATGTCTGACATATCTTGATATTGCACTTGTAGCGCTTTCCAGACTGCCGCTCTACAATTATTAAACAGTGCTCCATTGTGCACCATGTTCTGCGCAGTGACACTCATGTATCCGGCTCTCGACCAAATGTCGTCAGCTCCCTCCCCAAGGATTGCGGCTAGAAGACCTTTAATGTCTCCTATCGCTAACGTGTTTCCTCCTGTCATTTTCTCTAATTCATGTATCCATTTCCCAGCACCTGAAATTAAAATGGGGAGTTTACACCTTAAATTATCCTTATCCATCTGTGGCCAAGTTATATACTGTGGTCTGGCCCCTCCTTTCTCTAACAAGGGAAACTGCGAAACTCCCAAATCGCATTCATCCCCCATCATCTGCCTGTCCATAGCAGGGACAATGGTTCTGCATCACCTTCTTCTTGGTAATGACCTCAGCCTGCTAGCATAAGGTGGTGAGTCCCCTCTCACACTATGGATCACCCTTTAGGTCAATCTGGACGCGCCAGAGGCTCTGGCATCTGTAATTTAGGTAGGTCCAGATCTGACTCTCTTACCTCCCTATCTATCGGAGAATATCCCTCAGGATCCTATGCATCAACTCCCTCCTCCCTTCGGAAGGTTCCTCTATCTTCGTCTGACATATCTTGCCCCCAACAAGTGTGGCTATCTTCTTTCTCCTCTCTGTTTAACATTAGTTTGTCCAAAGACAAAGCTCTCTGTTCGAGACTGAGCAAACCTTCCACTTTGCCTTTCGACTGCGCACCTTCCAATCATTTTTCTCTTTACCTTTTGATTTATTTTTGGCCCTCATCTCATGATAGACTTTATCGATCTTGTCTCCAATGCTTCTTATATCATAATCATCCTCTAGATTTGCTCTGAACGGACCTGGCATTGATTCATGTGTTGGGAAGAACTCCTCTTTATCTTCCCATGCTACTACTGGATTAGGTTCCATTAATTATTTCTCGATGCGATCAATGTCGCATGCTCTTTGCCTTCTCTTTCGTTCTATTTCTTTGTCAAACTCTCTTCATTTCCTTGCTTCCTCTCTTACCCTTTCCTCTTCCTGCCTTCTTACCTCTCTCCTCTTGGTTGCCCTACGCACTCCCTCATCTCTTCGTCTTTGCATTCTTTTATCTCTTCATTTCTGATCTTCCTCTTCCTCTCTTTTCTTTTCTAGTTTGTCTCGTTCTTCGATTGCTTTCTGTCTGTTATCATACTTTCTTAGCTGCTCTGCCTTTTCCTGCTTTTTCAGCTGTTCATCTTGATACAGCTATTCCCGCCTTTGTCTACTCTTTCTTTTAGCCTCGTCTTCTTTCAATCCTTCCTCTTGTTCTCTGTCTTTATTATCTTGTTTGTGCTGATCTTCCCTTTGCCTTACTTCCTCAATGTTCTTTCCATCAAGTTTGAGCAATATCTGACCACCCATCCATTCATTCTGTATAAGCGCTACCTCATCAGCTTTGTCTTTCTCTCCTTTCCAACTCTTTATTTCCCGCCCTATGTCTAGAATGTACTTGGTTGGTCACTTCTCTCCTTGTCCCGAAGGACTTTAGAGATCACATCTCTTTCTTGAGTCTTTTCTGGACTCTCGTTGCTGCTATGCGCAGGCGACTCATATGTCAGATTGCTGTATCCTATTACTGCCTTAAGCTCTCTCAATGGGAACACTCCGTCATCCTTCGTACTATCGCCATTCACGTCAGGCGCGGCAGGGGGAGCAGAAGGCTCCTCACCACTATCTTTGCACTGGTTAAGCATCGAGGCTTCAGGAGGCAGGTCTTCCCTTTCCTTCTAATACATCTTCCAAAGCTCTAAGCTAGCTAACCTTTTGTCTATCTGATTTCCTGTGTACGCTGCATGCAAGTATGTTGTCATGTGTTGCAAAACTGCTTTTGATAGTGATCCCACTTGTGGCCATGGCATGAACATTTTTTTCTGCTGTGCCCTTAACCCATTCCGCACTGTACTGCTTATGCTTTGGTGCGTGTTTTGGCAACTGCTTGCACAAGTGTATAAGCAGAGTATTATCCTCTATTCTGACTAGTCACAATTGACTGTCAATACTCACCGGTGTTTTTACACCTTATAAATCATTTTCAGAAAAAGAATACAATATGAGCGTGCACCAATCGTCGCAGCTCCAAGCCTTTTATATCACGTTCTATTTCAATCTATTTATTCACTAAACATCATCAGTCAACTAAATAAATAAATAATCAAATTCCAAATCTCCGTGCTTTCTTTCTCGTTTCTTCAATTTTCACTATTTCTTCACCACATACATAATTATATAATATACAAACAGACAGAGAAACTGACAGACTTGGCCGGCCCACATATATCTCCCTCAATGCTCCTCGTGACTATTCTTGCCCCTAAAATGACTCCTACAGAGTGTGAGCCGTTCCCTTTAACCGAACCATCTGTTCGTAGCCTATGTCATCCACTTTGGGACTCTGGAACAGCTCCTTCTAAACATCCATTGTTGTAGAACCCTGGGCTTCTCATATAGATCGCTCCTCATCTATATACCTTTATTGCTTGGCAATCATCACCTCAAGCCAATTAGTTAATAACTCAACACTCATCATCTCAAGTTAATTACTTAATAACTTGACACTCATCGTCTCAGGTTAATTACCCCAACCAACCCTGCGTTACTTATTTCCCATTATCACTTTCCCCACTCAATACCCATTCATATTTTGCCACCTCACTCAGTCTACTCACCATTCTCGTTTTCGACTTCCGATTCTTGGATCGCTGCCTCCTCAACCAGCCACTTCAAATTTTTGATCCGCTCAACTTCCTGTAGAAGTCGGGAAGGTATTCTGCTTGAAAACGAGGGGCCCGTCCCACCTGTACTTGCAAGATTCTTTAAACTAACGGCCGCTATCTACAGGGAGCTTCACGTTCCTCCATTTAAATGGTGGAGGACGTCTGATATTTCTGGGACCCCAAAGCTTACTAGGTCGATAGATTTTTAACCATCCTCTCTGCTACCACGTGAAATGGGGTAACCGATCCAGCCCTTTAAAACGAGGTAGAAATACTTTGAGATGGATGGGGATGCAGAATATACTCAAACATCAATCATCAAACTGACTCAGGAAGTTGGCAAATCACATCTGTTTTATTTGCAATTGTCTAATAAAGGGAGTTACAACGAACATCAACGAACTCTCTCGATCTTCTCACTATATACATTTTTTTTAAAACGTTGATTATATAATAAAAACTCGTCATCACTGACGTCAATCTACGTTGCAAACAAAAAAAACCTACTTGGGAAAGTGATTGGTTTAAAGGGAACATCTAGGTATACGTTCCATACTTGTTTTGGAAAGTGATTGGGTCTCTAACATCAGGTGGGGCAACTAAACCCTCCTTTCGTACAGGTCACTATGAACGTCATCAAATACACAACGTCCCATTGGTTACACAAACTATAGGGATCTCTATTACGTGGCCTTCTATAATTGGTAGCACCCTTGTACCACTCTGTACTTTTCCACATACACCAGCAGCACGGCAGGCTGGCATCCAGGTGCTGGTGGGCTGGTCTTGACCATAGCTTCCCACCAATTAGCCTATCATCTATCATCACTCTTGCAGTCTGCCTGTCAATTAAGGCTTTGAACTTGGCCTTGGAAATGTTCTCTGTGCTGGAGAATATGAGGGAGTATAGGCATACTCTGTCTTCTGGAGTTGGTCTAGTTCGTCATGATTATCTACTTTCATCCATCCACGTGACTGAAGACCATGTTTTTAGAGTTTTGCTGTGTTTAAAATACTATTAAATGATGCATCTCTCCACAAACAGGGGTTTGTTCTTTTCACATGTTTGGTAGCTACTGTATGAACATTCAGGCCCAAGGCAGCCTTGACTTCTTGGTGTTGATCCAGCCTCACCTTCCTTTAATTCAATTGCTTTCCAACTGCGACACACTGGGAAAGCCTTTCTGTTTTCTGGGTCCAGCTCTGCTAAAGTGCGTTGTGGAATCGTCCATAGTTCATTCGTTCCTATACATGTACATTATTGGCGCTTGCCGCAATCTATTCACTACATAGCCAGCCTTAAGAATACTTTGTCTGATTGTGTTTTCTGCATCTGTACATGTGTAAAATGACTTGATATCTTCATCGTTTCTGTAGCATGAGCATCTTCATCTCAAGCCCGAAATGTTGCTCATCTTCGACACATCTTCCTTAGTGCCTATATCATTTATTTATTTATTTATTTATTTGAATTTATAAAGCGCCGAGCAGCCCGGAGGCATCGTGGCGCTGTTACAGAGGATATAGATATACTTAACGTGAAAGCAATGTTACAATGACAGTGTTGAGAGGGTGTTCCGAGGTTACAATGGAACAGTGGAATAGCAATGGAACAGTGGGGAGAACAATACATTTGTAGTAGGTATTAGTTAAATAACTTTGTTTTGAGCAGCTTTCTGAACACTGTGATGGATTCTTGGCTTCTTAGGCTGAGGGGCAGCGCGTTCCAGGCTATTGGGGCTAGGACTTCAAAGCTTGTGCCGCCAGCTTTAGCTATGTTGATTGCTGGAACAGAGAGCAGGTGAGAATATTGGTCACGTTTGGGTCTGTGGGCCGGGGCCTGGTGTATTCTGTCTACTAGGTATGCAGGGGTGGTCCTGGTGAGGCATTTGTGTGTGATGGTGAGGGCCTTGAATGTTATGCGTTCTTTGATAGGGAGCCGGTGGGCTCCCTATCAAAGAGCGCAGAGGTGAAGAGAGGGCACATCTCCCAGACTATGAAGGATGCTTCATAGTCTGGGAGATGTGCTTTTTCTTAGGGATGCTGAGGGCGGCTCTGAGGGCATTGTTTTGTGTGATTTGAAGTTTGTTGATGTTGTTAGCAGAGGTACCTATGAGAAGGATGTTACAGTAGTCAAGTTTTGCGCCAATTGTGGCTTTGGCGATGTTAAGGAGGTTGCTTGGAGATACGTGAGGTTTTACTGCGTTTATGATTTTTGTGGTAAATGCAGCCGAGGATGAGATGGCGTGGACTTGTTTGTCCATTGTTAGCATGGAGTCCAGGTATACCCCAAGGGTTTTCACTGAGGTGGAGGCTGTGATAGTAGTGTTCTCAATACTGAATTAGTTGTATTTCTCATCTTTTTGTTTAGGGCTTCTTTGGGACCTACCAGCAGAATTTCTGTTTTCTCCCCGTTTAAGCAGAGCCCATTAGCTGCCATCCAGGCCTGGATGCGAGCATATGTGAGTTGGAGAGTGTTGAGGTCTTGCTCATAGTTCCCTGTTAGGGGGAGAAGAATATGTGTGTCATCGGCATAGTTTGTGAAGGCTATGCAGAATTCTTCTAAATCTCTGAAAAGTGGGAGTGTGAAGAGGTTGTAAAGAGTGGGGGCGGTGCAGGATCCTTGTGGCACTCTGCATTCAATAGGGGTTGGGGATGCTGAGGCTTGGATGGAGAAAACTCTCATAGCTCGGCCTTCCAGGAAAGAGGTGATCCAGGCAGTGGCCTCAGGAGAGAAATGGGCATTGTCAGCAAGGTGTTTGCACAAGATCTTGTGGTCAACCGAATCAAAGGCAGCTGAGAGATCCAAGAGTATAAGGAGTGAGGACTTGCCTTTGTCCATGGCTTCGAGTAGCTGATTCTTCAGGTCAAGTAAGGCTGATTCAGTGCCATGATGCGGGCGGAAGCCAGATTGTCTTTTGCCAGGGATGTTATGAGTTTCCAGGTAGGACTGTTTCCGTAGATAGGCAGCCCTGTCCAAACTTTTTAGTAAAAAAGGCAAAGTGGTGATTGGACGGTAGTTGTTAGGAGTGTCCGGGTCAAGGGTGGGTTTCTTTAGTAGTGGTCGCACCCATGCTTCCTTGAGGGTGTGATGGACGGTGCTGTTGGAGAAGGAGGCATTGATAAATGTGGCGATGAATGGAGCAGGTGTAGTTGCACAATCTTTCATTAGATTAGCTGGGCATATGTCTCCTTTGCATAGTGAAGGTTTAATGTGCTTCATGATTAGTAGGACTTCAGGGATAGTTACTTCCCTGAATGCAAAGGATGTGGGCTTGTTTGTGTCGTTTGGGGAGACTGTGACCAGCAGGAAGGTTGGGGGTTCTGGTGATGGCGGAGTGATTGTAGGCAGGTTGTCGTGTTGTGTCTTGATTTTTTTTTTTTGAGAGTTTTGATTTTGTTTAACATGGCGTGTTGGATGTTGTTACACCATGTTTCGTTTTTTTCGGTGGGTTGTGTAGACATAGGGGGAGTGGTCAGTTTGTTGTAGATGGTGAATAGCTCTTTTGACTGGGAGTTGACTTTCACTATTCTGGAATTGTATGTGGACGCTTTAGCTTTGGAGATGGCCTGCTTATATTGTTTAGCGCTTGTGAGATATGTGTTCCTTGTGATGGTTGATGGGTTTGCGTTCCAGGTGGTTAGTGCTGCTCTTTTTGTGGTTTGCATGTCTGAGAGTTCTTGTTTGAACCATGAGTTGATGTGTAGTTTGACTTTGGCTTTTTTCAATTCGATTGGGGCTACGGTGTCTAGTATCTCTTTGAGAGTGGTGTTGTAGATTTCTACTAGTTCTGTGGGATCTTGGGAGGTAGGGTGGGCAAGTACAAATGTGTGGAGGAGAGGGAAGATGCTTTCTACGGTGAGCAATTTCTTGGACCTGGCCACCAAAGTGGCTGGTGCCGGTGTGTTTAAGTTGGGCGCTGTTTTAGTTGGTATGAAGAAGTGCAGAAGATGGTGGTCAGTCCATGGGCGTGGGGTATTGGAGCTGATGTCTACCTTGCAGTTGTGATCAGCTATCCAGTCTAGTATGCGACCTTTGATGTGGGTGGGATCGTTGACTAGTTGGGAGAAACCTAGGTCTTGGATAGCTTTGGCAAAGGCTTTACCTTTCTTGTCTTTGGGGTCTTTGAAGCCCAAGTTGAGGTCACCTAAGAGGATAGCACAGGTATTTGCTTTGAGTTTGGCTCCTAGGGTGTGGGTGATGTTGTGTTGGAAGTCAAGTGTAGGGCCTGGGGGCGGATATATGGTGTGGAGTGTTATGGTGTCGTTTGGTGATGGGGATATTTGTACTGATAGCATGTCAAAGTTGTCAGCTTCAGTGGTTTTTAGTTGTCTGGCG
The DNA here is from genome assembly GCF_040938575.1 of Ambystoma mexicanum. Taxonomy (NCBI): domain Eukaryota; kingdom Metazoa; phylum Chordata; class Amphibia; order Caudata; family Ambystomatidae; genus Ambystoma; species Ambystoma mexicanum. The sequence goes on along the minus strand of NC_090921.1, from coordinate 1,338,754,510 downwards.
TTAAGGGTTTCCCTAGTGATTATGGCGACTCCTCCACCTTTACTAGAGGTTCTATCCTGGCGCAGGATAATGTATCCTGGTGGTAGGGTTTGGCAGATGGCAGAGCCAGATGCTGTGTGTAACCACGTCTCAGTGATGGCTAGGATGTCTAGGTTCAAGTCAGTGATGAGATCGTGGATCTCCATGGTGTGCGCTGGGATGGAGCGTGCATTAATGAGTGCGCATTGGAGTTGTGTTTCCTGATTTTTCCTAGGTTTTGTTATGAGAGGGATGCTGGTGGCAGTTCCGCTGTGAGTTTTTAGTGGTGAGGTGGCATTTGGTGTGGCTGTCTTCAAGGGTGACTTGGCAACATATTAGGAGTAGTTGGGAGGTGGTGCGATCGGGTGCCTAGCCTTTGATTTCTAAGGTAAAGGGGCATAGGGTGAGCGTTGGTTAGTGTGCTGTGGATGGTGCTGTGTGGGAAGGGTCCTGAGTGGGTGGGTGTTTGTCTGGTGGTGGGTGAGCCTATGGTTAGTGCTGGAAGGCAGGGCGTTGGAGGCACGTTGTGTGAGAGTGGTAGAGTTGACCTAGAGACTATAAATGTAGGTAATAATCTTGTGGAAAATGAGCATGTGGTTAGCGCTGGAAGGGACGGCGTGGGTGGTACGTTGTGGGAGAGTGGGAGTGTAGGAGACATGTTTGGTGTGGTTGCTGTAGAGTGGGGTGAGGTGTTATAGCGTGTTAGCATGGGCTGGTGGGGTTGCATGGGGGGGTGGGCGTTCAACGGGCAGCATAAGTAGCCGAGAAATAGCAGTTAAACCGAGCTGGCGGATGGGCCTTTCCGTGTGCAAATCAGGATTGGTATTTCTTTGCATGGAATTACACTGTGAACATCAAGAATTTGGATATCAGACATTACAGGGTGGTGGGCAAAGATCGTAAGCAGTGCAATGAGCAGGGATGTAGTGGCAGATTACAGGGTAGTGTTGCACAAAAGTGCCTTACAGCGTAGGCATAGGATGGTGGAAGGTGGGTGGCAGTGCTTGGGAGCAGGGCAGTGGCCCAATCGGGCAAACAGCGTGCAGATAAGGGGGGCAGATCTTAAGCAGATGGCAGGCATGCGGCAGAGATGAGACATAGTGTTACATAGACAGTAAAATACAAAGTGAGTGGCAATTTTAGTGCGAACAGCGTGCAGATAAGGAGGGCAGATCTTAAGCAGACAGCAGGCATGCGGCAGAGATGACACGTTATAGTGTTACATAGACCGTAAAATACAAAATGAGTGGCAATGTTCAACACAGGCAGTGGCCAATCGGGCAATCAGATTAAAAAGGGAGAAGAGAAAAATAATACGGTGGGCAATACTTTCTGAAGGTAAACAGGATAGGATATCTGAAGTGCAGTTGAACGAGCGTGGCTCGTGCGCGAACTGTGTCAGAGCGAGGAAGGTAGCGGCGAGTATTGTTGGCATGGGCAACATGAGCATGCAAAGCAGCAGAGAGGTAATGGACACAACGAGTAGTGACCGGATGTCGTGTGGTTGCTGATGGTAGCGGGTAGGAACGTTCTCAGTACGTTCTTGTCAACAATAATGCACAAGAGGATGTGTCACCCTAGGATGTTGAGGAAAAGTGCTAGGGCTGACGGTCGTTAATGAAGATATTTCAGTGTCTTTGTGAACGGCTGTGGGTGCATGTAAATGCACACAGGCTTACCTTCTTAGCAGGCAGAGGTTCGGTGGGGGTAGCACTGCCCTTGCAGTGCAGCGCAGTGTGAGCTTTTGCTCACCTGGTGGGCTTCTGAGTGTGGGCAGGCTCGGACAGGCGTGTAGCCTTGGTTGCAAGCCTTTGTTGCGGAAGCCGGCTCTGCCTGCCGGTGGAATCTGATTGGTCTTTAAGATGCTGGCGAAACAATCAACGCGAGTGCAACAAGGAAGTGGATCAGTGGAGGCTCCTGGTCAGGCGTAATGTCTGCATTCTCCCGCCTCTGCATCTTTTCTGGGTGCGTCAGGCCTGCTCCGCGTGACGTCACCAATCTCTTTTGCTCATTTTTCACACGTCCTCCGGGATTTCATTCAAATGGCAATCATATTGTCGTGAATGCATATATGGCTTTCTCAATGGGAACCTTACTTCCAAGGTTCTCTTTGGTATTGGCATTTTCACTGGTACTGCTCTTGTTTCGCACTCTGGTCCCCAACATATAGGCAAAAAGGGAGCGGTGCTTGAGGTGGGGGTACTTGGCTCCTTCTCTACATAACTGTCCAATCCTATTTGCAGGAACTTTTGCAGGGTACACCCCAAGACTGTAAACCTGATAGTGTCATCACTGCTATATAGAGTGTATGCACTGGAAGGAAAGAGAGCTCCTAAAATTAAGGAGCTGCTAAAACGTAGCATCTGACAGCTGCAAGGAAACACCAGAGGAGATTGCTGAGAGTGTATTTTGTTTGAGCTGTCCATTTCTGGGAAGGCCTAAAATTTGACTGGGTCCTGTGGTGGAGAGCTGGGGACTATCCTGTGGAGTGTAATGACCAGATCCTTGCCCTGCCTTTCCAGATGGTCCTGAAATGTAGCTGGCGGTCTTGAACTTTAAACAGAGGTTTTCAATGTAAGAAGACGTAAACCCTGGGAGACCAAAAGGTTGGTGAATCTATTTGCCTTCAATCCTTTCCCTTTATAGTGGGCGGGACGGAGGGTGGGGAGGGAAACTGTGTATATCCTTAGCCTAATTAACTAGCAAAATATAAATTTAATTAATTCCCCTTGGCAAAACACCATGGGGTGATTTTTTGTTAAAATTCGAAAATTAACAAAGTTCATTCCAAGTGTGCGCTGAAAACTATAGACTGTAATTTAATTGGGTAATCCTATTTCTCCTGTTGACCCCGACTTCTTTAGGAAGAGGGGTGTCTTTGTCCCTAAACTAAAAAACATTCCTAAACTGCCAGCTTCCCCCAACACGGTGTAGATGGGGGGCCAAATCTAACTCTCATGCCCCCCACATGATCCTCAGCACAAAGGCAAAGAAACAACAGATGTGCCTCACTTCTAGGCCCATCACTACGAACTTTGATTTATCACAGGTGTGAGAAGTGCTATTCGCTTAGATAACTATTCAGATAATACCCAATTGATGACGTGGACGATATGGAAATGACATCAATCGAGCAAGTCGACTGACTGCAAAGCCAGAAATCAATGACGCCATCACTGACATCACGACATGGCCGCATTATACATGAATTACAAATTCATCCATTCATGAAGTTACACAAACATATACTAGTTTATTGCACATAGGCACGAAGCACCTGCTTATGACCCATGTAGGTAAGAGGACAGACACACATACAAATCGTTGTGTTCATATCTTTCGCCAAAGCTGAAACCGCAAGATGCAAAGAGTTCATATATTGAGCTTGCACATGCTTGACTGCGATTAACATGGAGAAGCCATAGGGAGTGATATAGAAACTTTAGGTCTTGGAATTGAACGGCGAAGGAGAGACAGGCTTCAAGTACATGGAAAGGCTGACACGATCGCTGCAGCTAGAGGCGAGCAGAAACAAGGCACTCAGTCAAGGACAAGTGGAGACGGAAAAGTTCCAATTACCAAGGCATTAAGCCACCTGCAGAAAGTCAGGCTAAAATCCTCAAAATTACAGGCAAGAGGGCTTAATTTCATGGTCTCAGCATACGTGACCCAACTGAACAGGACAGTGCCCATTCAAACAAGGTAGACAAAGAGAGCCGTTTCCTTCGAACCAAGGGAGAAGAAGCTACAAGTGTTGTATATGGGTGTTCAACTGAATGCACTCTCACGGGCTTAGGTGATCAGAGAATGGCAACATTAGGGAACACTCTGCACCTCCATGTTCATTCCCATTCCCTTGAAAAGGTACACTCAGTCTGGTAACTGCCCAGGGCCCCAGGGATGGGAGGAAACACTCTGACCAATCCAGATTCATCTTTCACGTGGGGATAATTTGTTGCAAGGGCCAATGGTCTCTCTGCGACCCTGCAACATTATAGATTGATACTAGTAGGAGTGGTCTCAGCAAGGGCTCCTAGACAGGGCTATCCAACCGTAGGACTAACCTATATATTCTCTATATGTAACCTGCTCAAACTGACCAATGTAATCGGCTGATAGGTTTTTTGGGTTGAAACCTCAATTTGTGACATCACACCGGGATAAAACCAGGTGACACACGCTTAGAAGATGAGAGCTCTGGCGATATCTGTTTTTCTGGTGGGATCCCTGTCATTCTGTTTGGCTAATAAAAGAGAGTAAACTTTGCCCCATGGCTGAGTCTCCCGTTCTTGTGGCTGGGAGTTGTTGTTGGGCCAGAGAGGTCTCTGCTAATAATTGGGGCGACTGCTAGAAAGTCCTGGCCATGCTATACAAAGTGGTAGCCGAGGAGTTTGCTAGGTTTTTTCGGCGAGAAACCGTCTCGTCCCGCTGCATGCATAAGGGGTTGTGGGGCGACCTGCGGTAATCAATTCATACAATCACACGTGTGTAAAGAAGGGGTCGACAGGAGCCACCTTTGATGAGAAATTTCTGCCCGCTTCCCGTGGGATGCCTATCAGACAGGATGGCAGAGTGGCAGGTTTTGGGAGAGTCGGTGTCCGAGAGACCTCAGTGGATAACAGAGTGTAAGTATAGACTCGGCTATATGGCAAACGGAGGAAGAAATGTCGATGTGGTATCTGTTGTTAAGGTCTTTTTGTTTGATGTAAGTTTATCTGTTTGCTATGCAATCAGTTTGAGCGACCAGCTTACACAGTTAACTTGACTTTGAAAAAAGAAAAAAAACATATATAAATATATAATGGGTTCCCGGTGAGTTAGGCAAGTTAGCTTGGTTCATGGATGATGGTTTAATGGTTTACCTGGGTATATTGGTTAGCGGAAGAAGCTACCTTACATCGCAGAAGGTGGTTTCCTGTTTTACCTCGTGAAGGTGCATTTCTATAAGGCGACGCTATAGAAAAGAGACACGATTTATTGGATTTCCCTGTTAATAGACAGGAAGGCGGCAGTATACATGTTATTTTCTGTTTGTTATTGTGCTTTGGGGCAGGTCATAAGCGGACACAGTTATTGAAAGCTCCAGGCTTGAAACATCTTCCTCTATGGTAGTGGTGACTTCACCAGTGAGGTTGTTTAATGGGACTTGGAGCTTACAGGACAAGGTGGCGCTTGTGGGTAATTTGCAGATTGTGAATTGAAAAGTTGTGTTGTGCCATTTAGGTGGAGCTTGGGAAGTTCACAAGTGGAGTTATGTCTTGAGCCTTTAGTGCAGAGGAAGCCGTAAGAGCAGCAGTATGCAGAGCACGCCTGTGTTTTTCTTTTGAGGGTAAGCCGGAGAGGCTAGAGAAAATGTCTATTGTACTGTATTAATTGCAATTGGATGTGTCGAAATCCTGATTTGAGGTCAAGTAAGTATTGATAAAGTGTTATACAAAGGTGATGAAAATGAAGGATACACCTCTTCAACACATGTGCAAGTCCCTCCCGTGGTATGGTATGGTATGTTATGTTATGTTATTTAGCATTTATATAGCGCTCTATATATCATTGGTATGACCTCAAAGCGCTGGTTGGTTGAACGCCCTTGGGGACCGTAGTCCAGGTCAGTTGAAAGAGTAGGGTGTCGAAGGGTGCTTGGGTGCACCAGTTAAGTGTGCAGCTGATGTAATTGCTTGATGGTAGCTGCATTCTAGTATTGGGTGTCGTGGTATTGGTATCGGTTCAATGTGTGCAGTCCGGCGGGTGGACACCAAGACTGGGTTCTGGCTGCGTTAGGCCTGTGGCACGCTTATGTGTGCAGCTGGCCGGTTTTTCGTGGGATATAGCTGTGTTTTATTAGAATGATGAGGTGTTCATGGGATAGTGTTCGTATGTGAGCAGCTAGGCCGAATTGATCGAGAGGTGTAGCTGTACTCTAATTGTGTGATGGTGTAAAGTAGAGAGTAAGCGTAGTGATATGATATGGTATGATGGTTCATCCACAAAGCGCACAAACATAATGCGCTTCAAAAGCGCTCGAAGACAATGGAGGGAACAAGGGAAAACGCAAAGACACTCCCACAGGCCATGAACAGCAAGAATGTGAAGACTAGCCATTGCACTCGGCCTGGCGACACCTAGACAGTGCAAGTGCTAAGAAGCAGACATGAGGGAACGGAGGGCTGTGGCACAAGCAACATTGCAGCGGACAAGAGGGGTTGGGGAAAACAGCAACAGCATGGTGGGGACTGAGAGGGGGCTGGGGCACAGAGAGACATCACGGGAACTAGAGGGCTGGGGGTACACAGCAAAATCAAGGGTGACCAGAGGAGGCTGGGGGCACACAGCGACAACTCGAGACACGAGAGGGGTACGGGCACACAGCAATGTCATAGGGGACCGTGGTGGAGCTGGGGCACACAGCAACATCACAGGGAGCTAAGGGGGCCGGGGCACATAATGACATCACAGGAGCCAGGGGTTAGGGGGCATAGTGTCGAGAGGGTCTGGACACACACTGAAACATGGGACCTGAGAGGTTGTGGGCATACAGCGACATCTAGGGGAAACGAGGCGCTGGGGCAAACAGTGACATCACAGGTGACCAGAGGGGGCTGGGGGTATGCAGCGACAACACCGGGGACTGGAGGGGGTAGTGGAACCAGGGGGTTGGGGGTGCAGTGTTGAGACGGGAACCAAAGGTTCTGGGCACACACTGAAACATGGGGACCTGAGGGGTTGTAGGTATACAGCGACATCAAGGGGATACGAGGAGCTGGGGGCAAACAGCGACATCACAGGGGAAAAGAGGGTGCTGGGGGTATGTAGCGACAACATGTGATGTCACAGGGGACAGGAGAGGTAGGGGCACACAGGGACATAACGGGGACTAGAGGGGGCTGGGCATAAAGCGACAGGACAGGGGACCAGAGGGGTACACAGCAACATCAAGGGGAACCAGAGGGAAGGGGGTACACAGCGACAACACAGGGGACAAGAGGGGCACACCTCGACATCACAGGGTCTAGAGGGGGCAGGGTATACAGCAATAGCATGGGGGACCAGATGCGTACACAGCGTCAACACAGGGAGCCAGAGGACCGGGGGTACAAGCGACAACACGGGGGACCAAAGGGGTAGGGGGCAAACAGGCACATAGTGACATCACGGGGACTAGAGGGCTGGGCATACAGTGACAGCATGGGGAACTGGAGGGGTACACAGCGACATCACAGGAACCAGAGTGTGGGCGGTACACAGCAACAGCACGGGGGACCAAAAGGGCTGGGGGCACACTGCAACATCGTGGGGATCAGAGGGGTGTGCACAGTGATATCACAGGGTACCGGAGGGGATGGGGCACATAGCGACATCACGGAAACTCGAGGGGGAAGGGGCAGCCAGCGATAACATGGGGAAGCAGAGGGCTGGGGGGGTACATGGCGACATCGCAGGGGCGAGAAGCGTACCTGAGGTGGGCATGGAGTTGATGGAGGCTTTGTTGTGGGTCTAGTATGGTGGAGAGGCAGCAAGGGTACTGGCAAGGATAAGTGAATATTAGTCAGGAGACGGAATTGTGTGGAGTTATGATCTAAGGAGAGTCATTATTCGGCATTTCAGGCATGCGGTCGCTTAATAGCCAAATTAATGAGCGTAATCATTGATGAAATTGTTGGCAGTTTCAGTGAGCAGTAGTCATCCGGTTGCTACGGTTTTAATCGCTTCAGAGGCCCGTGGTTGGTATTATGGAAAGAGCCACGTTTTTAGAGCTTTGCGGAATATCATCTTTCGAATGCCTCATCTGTAGGCTCTCTCTCTCTCTCTCTCCTGGCCATTCCCTTACTGTGGCTACCATCTATCGGCCACCTGGTCAGATCTCCGCCTTCCTCTCTGAGTGGGCAGACCTCTCCTCTTCCCTCCTGGTCTCAACCACTCCATTCCTCTTTCTTGGAGACTTCAACATCCACCTGGATGCTTCCTGTCCTTCCACTGGACTCTTTAGTGACCTTTGCGACTCCCTCTCACTCTCTTTTCTTCCCTTTGGCCCGACTCACTCTGCAGGGCACACTCTGGATGTTCGGATCTCTTTAGACCTTGCCCTATCATCCCCTCTGACCACTCCTCTCTCCTGGAGTGATCATTTTCTCCTTTCTTCCGAGCTCACCCTCTCTACCCCCAGGACAAGCCAACTCCAACACTGCCACCTACCTTCTCGGTTATCCGACCCATGAAGCGTGTGTCAGTATAGGCTTTTGCCACCACTTTATCTCCACCCCTACCCTCTTAGCTGACTCACACCCTGACACAGCCCTTTCCATGCTCCACTCTGCTATATGTGATACTCTTGATGTTCTTGCCCCTGTCATGAGAATCCGCTTGAAGCCCAAAGTTAAGTGCAACTCTTGGTACGACTCAGACTTTGTCACTCTTAAACGCAAGTGCAGGGTGGCTGAGAGGAAATGGCATGCCTCTGGTACATCCTCTGACAAACTAGCCTGCCGCCTGCTTCAAAGGCAATACCGGCTCGCTGACTGCACCAAGAAGAGATCCCACATCCAAGCCTGCGTCTCTGCGGCATCTAACAACTCGGCCAAACTCTTTAAAATTTGCAAGGAGCTGGCCAATCCTGCTGAAATATCTACCTATCCTGTCTCCTCCCAGGCCCTTTGCAATGCCCTGGCTTCTCATTTCATCTCTAAAACCCAGGACATCCTGTCCTCTCTCTCTCTTCCTCTCCTCCTCCTCTGTCCACTCCCTTCTCTTCCTCTGGCCCTTCTTTCGGCCACCTTTCCTCCATGCTCTCTGCCTTTCCCCTGTTCTCCCCAGACAAGTCCGATGTATGAATGTCCATCAAAACAGGTTCAACCGTGTTCCTCCAAAACCATCAAGGACCACATTGATACCCTGGCTCCTGCTCTGGCTGATTTCTGCAACCACTCCTTCGCCACTGGAGTCTTCCCCTCCCCCCTGAATCGCTCCCTTGTGCACCCACTTCTTAAGAAACCCTCTGCCGACCCCTCCTGCCCGGCTAACCATCGTTCAATCTCCATCACTCCTTTCCTGGCAAACTCCTGGAAAAGCTGGCCATCTCCCAGCTTAATCTTCACTCTGAATCTGTTGTCTGTCTCCATGACCATCAGTCTGGCTTCAGAGCTGCCAGAAGCACAGAAACTGCTCTCCTGAACATCCGTGAAGACCTGCTCTCCAACCTTGATTCCAGCACACCCTGTGTCCTCATCTTACTTGATCTCTCTTCTGCCTTCGACACGGTCAACCATGCCATCCTGCTCAACCGTCTCCGTGATAACCTGGGTATCACTGATCAGGCCCTGGCCTGGCTGACGACCTTCCTCTCTCATCGACCCTCCCAGGTCCAACTTGGGTCCTTCCTCTCCTCTATCTCTTTCTCTGCCTGTAGTGTTCCCTAGGAGTCTAACCTCTCTCCCTGGCTGTTCAACCAATACCTGGTACTTCTTGCCCACTGCATAGCCACTCTCTGCCCCACCTTTCAGTGCTATGCGGATGACGCTCAGCTCATTTTCAGGCTCCCTTCAGCCACCTCTTCTCCTTCTCTCATCTCTGACTGTCTGTCTGTCATCCAGGAGTGGTGTGATCTCTGCCTTAATGCCAGTAAGACTGAGATTTTCCTCATTGGCACACCTGCTCCCTCCTTCCCTGTCTCTCTCTGGCCGGCCACTCTTGGCCCTTTTCCTGCTCCTACCTGTGAGGCCAAAAACCTCGGGGTCATCTTCGACTCCACAATTTACTTCTCTCCTCACATCTCTGATGTCTCTAGGAAGTCACACTACCAGCTGCACCACCTCAGAGGTATTCTTCCTTTCCTCTCCTTCCCCCAGAAGCTCACTGTCTCCACAGCTCTGGTTCTCTCTAGGCTGGACTACTGCAACAGCCTCTTTCTAAATCTGCCTGCCTTTACTCTCCGCCCTCTGCAACTCATCCAAAACAGGACTGCGAGACTTGTCCTTAGCCTCAAGCCCAGGGATCACATCTCTCCAGGACTGAAATCGCTGCACTGGCTCCCAGTGGCGGTGAGGATTAAGTTCAAAACCCTCTGCATTGTCCACAAGGCCTTCTGGGGCCTGGGACCGCAATACCTTCAACTCTCTCTCCCTAAATATCTTCCTTCTCGAGCACTTCGCTCATCCGCCTCCAACTCCCTCAAGGTTAGTCGCTTCTCCAAAAAGCGAGTTGGTGGTAGATCTCTTTCTTCTGCTGGGGCCTCCCTCTGGAACAGCCTCCCTGCTGCTTTGAAACTTGAGGAGGACCATCTCCGGTTCCAGAAGCACCTCAAGACCTTCCTCTTTGCTTCTGCTTTCTCTCCCCCTCTCCCTTGCTGATCTCTTGGCCAAATCTGAAACGGCACACTGGTTTACCTGGCTACCCTCTGATCTCGGGCCTAGGCCCCCCACCCCCGCCAGTTGCACACCTGCACTGCCTCCCTGGCAACTCTTGCACTCAGGGACTGTTTCTGTATCCCAACAGCCCCTACTAGCACTTGACACCTGATGTCTGCACTTACCCTTGCACTTGCTACCAGCTGGCTGCACTTCTTTTATTCTATTTATTTCTTTATTTAATTCACTGTCATCCTATATACTGCACTGCCCCCTCCCCCTTGCACTTTTCCCCTTGCCCCCTCCACTGCGATCTCAATGTCACCTGGCCTAGTAGGATCGCTGTCTCTGTCTTCCCTCTGTTTCCCTTCCCTTGCCTCATCGCGCCTTGAAACACTTGTGTATAGGCACGTTATAAATGCCATATCATATCATATAGTCATGGGTGTGTCGGATATGTGGGGGATGCGAGTTCCACAGAGTCGGGGCCAAGGTTGAGAAGGCGGATCCTCCAATCCTGACAGAATTAGATGTTGGAATCACTAAAAGGGAGGCAGTGCTTGATCTTAGGGAGCGGGATGGGAGGTATGGTTTTATCTTTTCTTGCCGGTATAATGGGCGGGTCTTGTGCAATGCACGGTGAGTGATGCACAGGGTCTTGAAAGTGGCCCTTCATCCGACTGGGAGCCAGTGGAGGGTTTTAAGATCTGGAGAGATGTGGTCTCTCGGGCCCGGGGAAAGGAGTAGTTTAGCAGCAGGGTTTTGCGCTCTTTGGAGTTTGTTAAGATGGTATGCCGGGGTTCCTAGGTATAGGGAGTTGGCATAGTCTAGTCTCGACAACACAATGGACATAACTGCGGCAAGTTTGCTCAGGAATGAGAGGTAGGGAAAGATGTGTCTGAGAAGTTTAAGAGGGTAGTGACAACATTTTCACACATTGTTGATCTGACGGAAGAGGGTTAGGCCAGAGTCCATAGTTCAGTCAAGGTTTTTTACTGTGTTGGAGGGGAAGAGGGGAGGACCCAGGGACGCGGGCCATGGGAGTGGATGTGGTAGAAGGGCAGTGTTGCCACACACTATGATTTCAGTTTTTGTGGGATTTAAGGGAAGGTGGTTTGTTGTCATCCATCGGTCAATATCTGGAAGACAGGCTTCGAGGTCGGGATGGGGGTTGGTGCCTGATTTGGGAATTCGTAGGATGATTTGGGTATCGTCAGCATAGTTGTAGTACGAGATGTTGTGCAAGCGGATGATTCCAGGAAGGGTGGTCATATAGAGGTTGAACAGGAGAGCAGATAGGCATGCGCCTTGCGGTACTCCAGTGTTAACCGAGCGAGCAGCTGAGACAAATGGGGAGAGGAGGGTTATTTGTTTCCTGTTGCTGAGGAAGGAGGCAATCCACTTGAGAGCAGTGTCACGGATTCCAAAGGAGTGGAGGCGGTCAAGGAGTATTGAGTGGTTAACCGTGTCAACCGCTGCAGATAGATCGAGGAGAATTAGTGCAGCACATCCTTCAGAGTCTGCAGTGACCTTAAGATGATCCCAGATAGAGGTGGTTTCAGTTCCATGTCGTGGCCTGAAGCCTGATTGTGCGGGGTCGAGGAGGTTGTTAGCTTCTACGAAGGCATTGAGCTGGGAGTATGCTGTTCGGTCGATGAGTTTTGCAAGGAATCTGGTGTTCGAGAGGGTTCTGTAATTTTTGGGGTCGAGGGATGGCTTTTTGAGAAGAGGCTTGACATGTGCAATTTTGAAGGCATCAGGGAAGATGCCAGTGGTAATGGAGTCATTTAGTATGGCTCTTGCATGTTCTCCTGTGCAGGGAGACGAGAATATTTCTTTTAGGACAGATGCGGGGCAGGGGTTGAGGGGGTCCCAGGCGGTTTGCTGGCAGATAGTAGCTCAAGAAACTGGTCTCTGGAGATGAGTTTGAAGGAGTCGAAGGTAGGGGAGTTGGGGGTTGGGGCGATGGGGTGAGGGGGAGGTTGTTGGATTGGTCAGTTGTGGGAGGGGGGAGAGGAGGGACAGTTCGTTGTTAAGGGAGGTCATCCTGTCAAGAGCGGTGGTGTAAAAGTGTAGGGCAAGGGTGTCGCAGAGTGATTGAGATGGGGTGGATTGGGTGGAGGTGCAAGTGGGTTTGATGAATTCTGATATTATTCTGTGGAGTTCTTTGCTGCAGTTGCCGCAGTTGAGAAATCGTTTGTTGTAATATGCTTTTTTGGCCTTTCTGATTTCAGCTTTGTAGTTACGATGGTGCAAAGCGAACATGGACCTGCTTAGATCGGTTTTAGATGCTCGCCATTTGCGTTCCAGAGAGTTATTTTGTTTTTTGGCGTTCCACAGGTGGGACGTGAACCATTTGGGGAATGGTCCATTGCGTGGGGCAGGATTTATAAATCAGGTCATGGGAGCTTAAAATTGCATCAAGAGTGTGTCCCCTTGAGTGGGTTGGACCTGTCGTATGAAGGGAGAGGTTGAGCGCATCTAGACTGTCGACCAGTGGATGGGTCATGGGGTTGGTGGGAATGTCCAACCAGATATTGAAATCTCCAATGAGTGTGAAAGAGGGGTGAATTACTTGAATGCAGGCTACAGAATCACAGAGGTTGTTGGTGAAGTGTATGTCATAACCATGGGGCCTGTAGATGAGTAGGTAGCTGTGGGAGAAAGTCGGAGGTAGTGAGAGTTTAACTAGAATGGATTCACATGAGGAATGCATGTCTGAGATTCGATGAAAGAGACAGAAAAATGAGAATTGAAGAGGACTGCCACTCCGCCTCCTCTGGAGGGTCTATTGAGGTGGATGAGCAAGTAGCCGGGAGGGCGGAGGGGAGGCTTTCTGTGCAACAGGGGCAAAGTCATCGGAGAACCAGGTTTCGGTGATGAAGACGAGGTTGGGCTTGTCTGAGGACAGGAGGTCGAAGATGCTGTGTCTGTTTCTTGCTATGGAGCTGGCATTAAATAGGATCCAGTTGACTTTGTGAGGGGATGTGGTCTTAGTGGAGGTCATTGGCGTAGCAGCATGAGGAGCTTGGGAGATCGGAGGGGAGGAGGGTGGAATATTCTGGGTCGCTGAGACAGGGGGAGGTGGGATAGGGAGGGGGCAGGGTGCCGGTAGATTTTGAGTGACAGGAGATGGGGTTATGTTGGTGGAGGCTGGGAAGAGTAGGCGGGCGGAGGAGGATATGTGAGGGGTGTGTGTAGTGTCGAGGGGGGACGGGCGAGTGGAAGGATGGTCAGGTGTGAGGGGGTTTAGGGGGCTAGGAATTGGAGTGAGTCTGGAAGGAATCGGGGGCTCTGTTGTGCAGAGTGAGAAGTCAAGAGAGAGGGGGGGAAGTAGGGTGAGGGCAGGGGGGAGTGTGAGGGGGTATGGAGGGAGAGATTGGGAGGACCGGTTGAGTTAGAAGTGGTGAGGAGTAGAGTCGAGGAAGAGGACCAGTCTCGTTTTCTGCATTTTGTGGGTTTTGGTGCTATAGGGTTGTGAGAGAGGGTAGGGGGGGTCAGAGGAGGAGGGAGATGAATCTACCGTTCTTGCGAGTGCGAAACGTGCTGCCTTCCGCGAGGGGAAGAGATATGAAGGGTGTGGCATGTTGGCGGGAGTCGAGAAGGGGTTAAGGGGGGAGAGGGTGTTAGGGGGGTGGGCGAGAGGGAGGTGAGTTCTCCGATGGGTTAAGGGGGAGGGACTGGGGGGCAAGGGAGAGCAGAATGGAGGGAGGGATGTTCCTTGGAAGGTGCAAGGAAGGAGTGGAGGAGGAGGATTCGTGCTGTTTGGAGCGCCGCAGGGATCCCCTGGCTTGGGAGTTTGATAGGGGGCGTGGTGTCATGGCGAGGGATATCAGGGAGTTCTCAATAGGTGTCAGAGGGAGGGTGGAAGATGATGTGTTTGGGTGGGAAGGGGGGTGGGAATTAGGCTTCTGAGGAGGGGGGTGTTTGGCATGCCAGAGTGCACCTCTGATTTTAGAGTTGGATGGGGTGGTGGTAGGACAGTGGGCGAGCGGCGTCAGGGTGTAATGAGGAGCAAGGGGAGGTGTCTAGGTTTGTGCTCTGGGGGTTAGAGGGGAGGGTCGTGAAGGTGGGTGCCAGAGCATGTGTCAGGTGTGGAGAGGGGTGCGCGATGAGGGGGGAAGGGAAGGGGCAGGGCTGGGAATCGGGACGCGTCAGAGAGGGGGATTCCTGAGGGCTGGGGTCTCCATTCGGTGTTGGGTCGCTAGGGATTGAAGAACTAGTAGTGGTAGATGTGGGGTCCTGGATGTATAACCTGTGACTAGGATCTGGACATCATGGCAGTGGGAGAGTGCAAAAGAGTTTGGGTAGGGTGGAGGTCTAGATTGAAGAAGCGGTGCCTGGAACTTAAACAAGTAAATTACAGTTCTATCATAGTACTATTAGATGCGAAAACAGGCTAACAGGGACAGTTTCTAAGTTTGTGCGACAGGCAGAAAACAACACAGTAATCTCTTGGGTGCACTTTCTAGATGTGAATACAACACAGTAGTATCTAAGGCGCACTATCTGGATGCGAGACAGGCTAACAGGAACAATTTCTAAGTGGTTGAGACTGGCAGGATACAGTACAGTAGTATTTAAAGTGCACAATCTAGATGTGAATACAACACAGTAGTATCAAGACAAAATATGCAAGGATATCGGGAGGATAGGTCAGGGGCAACATGCTCGCCTTGGAAACAAGACGAGACGGAGGAACACAGGTTCGATCCCCGGGTCCGCGCTTAGAAACCTCTGGGTATTAAGCGCATTATAAATAGCCCATCATATCATATCAAATCATATCAAGTATAGCGCGGAATGGACTCGTGACACAGAGGGTAGATTGGCAAAGCCATAGCCCAAAAATGGAAGTTTCTCCAAATGTGTGCAGCAGCAAATGGTCACTTATCTGCAGGCAGTTTATAAGGGGAATACATTGAGCAAGCAGTTAGCCATATTAGAGCTGTGGAAAATGTTTCAGGAGGGGACTCAATTCGGTGGCATTGGCTGCTGAGCCAAAAGGACACTGGGGATGAGCAGCCCTCAGCTCCTCCTCCTCCTCAAGCAGATGACGTAGGGACAGCAGCGGAAAGCAAAGGATTTTACCCCATGAGGGAACTAAAATCAGCGGCGGGATACACCAATCCCACTTTTGCACCTCCATTGTATAGTGAGGAAAGTGCATCGGATGGTGTAAAGCAAGCGAGCAAACCAGCGCGAGATAGCAGCAGCGAACGTAGGGAGCACAGCGAGATGCAGGCAAAGCTAAAAAAGACGGACTTCGAGAAAACAGGGCTTAGTGAAGCCAAGAATTGGCAGCATCGAATGAGTGGATAGGCGGACAGATATTGCTTAAACTGGACGGAAAACCAATCAGTGAGACAGGGCATGCAGGGAAAGACGCAGGGGAAAAAGCTAAATAGTGGGCAGAGGTAATGCAGGAAGTAGAAAGAAGGGGAAGAGAAGAGAAGGAAGAAAATGAAAGACTACGACAGGAAAGGGAGCGAGCAGAAGCACGAGAGAAGGAGGAGAGGGAGAAAATAAGGCAGAGAGTTAGAAGATATTGCAAAGAAAAAAGCAGAAGAGCGGGAAAAGCAACTGCTAATAAAGAGGGAGAGGAGGTTACAAGGTTACAAGTTGAGCGGCACGTTAAAGAACGCTGACACAGAGAAAGAGAGGAGCACAGAAGCGAGCGAGATAGGGACGAGAGCAGAGAAAGACGCTCTCTGAAAGTGGTACATATTAAGATAGACTTTGCACGTTTAAATGATCAGTATAGTGAAGGTATATGAAGAAAGACAGGAGAACTCTATAGGAGCAGGAGAAGCAGCACGTTTGCCCCACAGGCAGACAAAAGTGCTGAACCTTCGGTAAGGGGAGGTTAGCGTGAAGTTACAGACCAAACTAGGGGAAACAGTTGGAAAACAGCGGGAAGGTACAACGTTCAGGAGACTGAGCTTTGATGAAGACAGAGAAGGGGACAGTGACAGTAGCATTGGGACTATGGGATTGGACAAAGATTCACAGGGGAGCGAAGACGAGGAGGAGGGAAGACACTCTCGAAGCTCCAGGCAAGAAAGCCCAGACGGAGACAAAATATGGGGGGGCAAAGAGAGTATAGGTAGAGGAGAGGAAGACATTGCAGGTCGACTACCACATTCCAAGGGGGAGTTACGAAGCACAGACAATATCACTCCATATTCACAGAGGCTCAGGGCCTGGCCAGGACGGACAAGGATGGAGATGGCAAGGGCGTTCACCACCACTAAAGGCATGGGAGGACAGGACGGAGAGGCGACACTGGCACAGTTAGAATACAGTTTTATCAGTGCACACCTAATATGTGGATAAATCGTAGGAAATATAGGATTATATTACAGAGAAAGATTTGGGTGCAGGGGAGGAATACCGGCCCTGGCATTAAGCCGTATCAAAATATGCAGCAAGATAGTGTCCAAACTATAGACACTCCGTCACCTGCACACCACAAATGCTGAATAACAGCCAAATGATTTCACAATGTATGCAAAATTTAATATACAAAAAATGACAAACAACAGAACATGTTTAACTTGTACATCGATCTTGTGGTCTTCTTCTACAATGGTAAATCATTTTCAAGGCAAGTTCTTCATACTCCAGGAATTTCGGGGTGCTGTACCCCTTCTTCAGGAGAGGACTTCTGTAGGTATACAACTAAACAAACCATGGACCAGGTTTAATATGATATCACTCTTCATCTCAACAATACTGTAATCCATAATGTGCCACTAGTTACAAGACAACCTTCACCTCAGGTATATTGCTTAATCAAAATATATTCGTAGTGTAACCGCTCCGAATGTCCCGAACTCTAAACATACTGCTTGGTTAGCCATGCATAGTGTAATAACAGTAAAACAAGAGAGAATGCCAATCAACGCTCCATCCATTCTGTTGTTAAATGCTGTGAATGTAATTGGAGCTTCTCCCCTGCCTATATATTGCACCCGTGATGTTTTGTAGGTGGATATTCCACACAATTTTATGTGCCATAAGACCACTCCTACCTTGTGAATCTCCAAGCGATGTGATGATGCACTGTATTCTTGTAAACATACAGAGATGTGATATCTTCCTTTTCTTTCATTTCAATACTGTAGCCCGACCGGGCCAAATAAACAATATGTACCCGTTTGGTCAGAATGTAGTTCCTGGTCCACGACAACATAGTGGTTGCTCTTAGCACCGTATGCGAGTCAGTACAGAGTTGAGTTTACAGTCTTCACCTGTTGGAAATGCACTACACAGAAGAGAATACTGCTACTCCTCTCGTTACAACATGACGTGCAGTGATTAACTGATATGGGACAACTCTGCCTTAATAGCATATAAACTCACCTCAGTCTCTGAGTGGATAAGGCAATAACTCATTTGCCAGGTATCCTATTCCTATATCCCATCTGTGTGCACAACTTTCTGTCCTCCGTATTCATCAGAAAAGCAATGGTTAGCTGTGATCACGTGCTGTGCCATGTGATGTTCTACGGTACAATATTATGCATACCCTCTCCAATAACCACTAGCCCCACCCTATAGACTTTGGGCTTTAGAATATATACCCCACCGCCATGTTGGCGTGGTACAGGGTTTCAAAGTTAGTCTCAGTCAGACGAATAGAGTCCTGGTAGTAAGAATTCGATATAGAATAAAACTATATTGTGCATTGACAAGGTACAATTTAGGCGTCATATATCTTACGTGGGATAAGAGGCAACCCATGAAAGACTGAAATAATGGTAGGAATAATAATCATCAATGGTTTAACAATGGTCCCACACCCCAGAAAATTCATGGATAGAAGGCCAATATTAGTGGAGGTGAATATTGGTGTGCAGTAATTGAGAAGTGGCGATGAACGGCAGGGGAATCCTCTAATGGAATAAATATGGACCACGTGCAGTGCACCTGTGGTGTGATCAACTTTAGAGCCAAGGTCCTAGTGGTGCTTAAACATACACTCTCATTGAGTCCAAAGTCCCGCTTGGCACGTCTCCTGCCTCAAGTGAACCAAGTCCAATGAAGAAATTCAAAGAGAACTCTTCATTCATTCCTCTTGGATTTAAAGTGTCTAATAAATGAATACAACACATTTCGCTCTGTGCTAAAAGGGTGTTATAATCTCCCCCTCTGGTTGGATGTTTAACTACCTCTAATATTGTGAATTGCATCTGTGCAATGGAGTGTCTATATTCTTGGAATTGTTTGGCCACCAGTGATGTCACATTTATGCACTGTATAATGGACGTATGTTCTGTCCATCTCTCTCTCGAGCAGTCCTGGACGTTTGCCCAATGTAAAGTAGGCCGCAAGGGCATTTTATACAGTAGATTACCCCTGATGTTCCTCAGGTGGCAAAATCTTGAAGCAGTATCTTTTTCCCCGTGTGGGAATGCGTGATGCTGCCTCCTTTGGACACATTATTGATATGACTGCACGTCAAGCAAGGGAAAGTACATTTCTTTGCTGTAGTTAGGGATGATTGCCTATCTCTCGGTGGTCTTTCTGCCCGGACCAACTCATCACGTAAGTTCTTCCCACGTTTATAAGGATGATCGCTGCTCTGGCTTCTGCCTCCCCCGAAACATCTTCAGGATAGCCTCTATTGGCAAATCTGTTAGCTAGTTCGGAACTTTCTTTTGTGTATGCTTCAGAATCAGATATGATTCTTTTCAGCCTTAACATATGGCTGTAGGGTAAATTCTTTGTCATGGCGTTCGGGTGGAAACTAGCGAAATGTAACAAATTATTTACATCCGTTGGTTTATGATAAACCATAGTCATGATTTTAGTGTTAACAATTGATAGTTGTGCATCTAGAAAGTGTAGAGCAGGATTCCCAATTTCTAAAGTAAACTTAATACGTCGATGCACTTGGTTCACATATTCAAAGAAATTAGTAAGATCTTGTCTAGAACCACACCAGATTCCAAATATATCATTGATATATCTCTTCCAAATTAGGATTTTAGATGACCACTTTACATTCTCTAAATTAAACATTTTCTCAAATACATACATAAATATGTTGGCGTATGCAAGGGCCATGGCCGACCCCATCGAGGTACCTGAGGCTTGGGCATAGAATTTACCTTGGTAGTGAAAAAAGGTATGAAACAAAATTATGTTAACCAATTCTATAATAAATAGTTTTTCACATCTCACATTCTCAGAATGTAATAATAGCCATTCTATCGCCTGAATTCTTTCATCATGTGGCATGGAAGTATATAAGCTACACACACCAAGGGAAAAGAGTAAACATTCAGGTGATAAACTGACAATGTCGTGTATACATTTCAAGAAATCAGTCGTGTCCGCCAGGTAAGTAGGGATTTTCTGAACAAGTGGTTGTAAACTTTTGTCCACATATATAGCCAATGGATCCATGATGCTATCATTTCCTGCCACAATTGGTCTCAATGGTGGTCTGAGATGATCTTTATGTATTTTGGGCAGTGCATAAAAGACAGGTGTTATGGGGAATCGATTTAGTAAGAACTCCTTGGTCTTTTCAGATATCCAATCATGTTCATATGCCTTCTCAATGGTAGTGTCAAACAGAGATTTTATGTCCATGGTGGTGTCCTGATCCAATGGTACATATGTTGATTCATCCTTAAGTAAAGAAACACAACTATCATGATAAAACGTTGTGCCCATTACTACAATTGCACCCCCTTTGTCAGCTGGTTTGAGAGTTAACTGCTAATTTCTCGCCAAAAGTTCAATCTCTTTCAATTGACAATCCTTTATGTTACAGGGACTTCTCTTGTGGTAGTCTATTTCCGTAAGGTCTAACTCAACTTCGAGTTCAAACATATTAAGAAATGGGTTCTGAATGTGTGGATCAAAATGACTTTTGGGTTATAACCTTAACTTATAACCTCCCTTTAGTATCATTGTTTACGCATCCGTGACTGCTGCTTCATTGCCCCTGGAGATGCGGCCCTCCCCCCCTCATGTGTGCTTGGCACATCGCCACTGTTTTTCGCTTTGGGAGGTCTATTGCCTCTATCCGTCTGCCCAAGAGGAGTGCATGCTGCACCACGGACCCATCAGCACGTCTGAAGCCCCTCCTCAGCCAATGTGACTGCCCAGAATGCACTGTGGATGTCACGTATGCTGAATCCGAATACACTGTTACTTACTTCTCCCTGCTGTGTTCTAGTGCCAATATTAAAGCTACTAATTCTGCTGCTTTCGCTGAAAAGTGTGATGGTAGACACGTGTGTGTCACCACCTTGCTTGTCCCGTCTTCCCTTAATCTCACTACTGCTGTCCCAGTGTGTCTTTCCCCAGTCGTTTGGTCAAAAGTTGATGACCCAGTGTGTTCTCCTGTACTTTTCCAGTGTCACTGAATTCTTCTATGTTTGCTGTGCAGTCGTGTGCATATGTCACCCTTCTGTATGGCGTTGGTGTTGAAAGTCGCCTGGTTGGCATGTCTGCATCTCACTATCTTGAGAGCTGGGCTTGACAGTAACACCTCGTACCCTGAAGCTCTTTGTGTTGTCAATGTACTTTTCGGTCTTTCCAGTATTGCAAAGAGAGCATGCTCCGCATAAAGAGTGGTGCTGCATCCCATGGTAATACTCGCTGATTTGTCCACCCTTAATGCGGCGGCAGCCAATGCCTGTTTGCACGCATAGTGTCCTCTCATTACTGGGTCTAATATCCCACTGTAATATGCTAGAGACTTGTGCCCCATGCTCTTCCTTTGTGTCAGTTCAGGACCACAGTCATAACCACTCCATCGGAGTGTGAGAATAGGGAAAATTGGCTTTCATAATCTGGGATCCTAACACTGGAGCTGTGCATTTTGCTTCCTCCAGTTCGTCAAATGACTCAGTAATTTCTGTTTTTCATTGTAATGTCTTCTCCCCTCTGTAACGCTCACCTGATTCCCGCAGAGGCGCCGGTCTTGACTGGGTGAATGCCGTATCTTCAAAGGTGATGTGTAACACACGGTTGGCTCTTTGGGCTGGACCTCTGTGCACTGTATGTCTGACTCGAAGAGTAAGATGTCTTAGGTAAGTGAACGCCGAGCTCTCCATCTGCCTCGGGGCAGGGTGCCGTAACCAGTTTCTTCACTGGATAAGGGTGCAGGCCTCTTGACCTCAGAGGACTGCTGTCCGTCGTTAACTGCACGAACGGTAAGTTCTGGGCACTTCAAATGTCTTAAAAGTCTTTTGTAATGATATCTCTTGTTTTGCAGGGTTCCGGCGATGGCGGATGGCGGGCTGATGAGAGTTGAGGATCGAACCCGCGTGAGGAATAGAAGCGCCTGGAAGCACGTAAGTAAGCGCTTGTAGACTGCTTCACGATGCGCACTAACTGTCCCTTTTATCTTGCAGGTACAAGTTCGGAGCTTTAGAGAAGCTGAAGGGTGCTGGAATACCCACTGGATTCGGCGTGGGAAGGAGTAATGGCACGTGAGTAATAAAGTTGCCCAATGTCTTTAAACGCACCTTCTTTTGTCTTTCAGATGCGGGATGCAGCGCCGAAGGCCTCCGGAGCATGCGAAGAGTAGGTAAGCCTTTGTCTTTCAGATGCCGGAATGCAGCGCAAGGCGTTGGTGACAGCCGATGGACCAGGTAAGAGATGCGCTGCCACTGAAGACCGTAGTGCTAACCTGTTCTTTCTTTGTCTTTACAGGTGCTGCTGAAGACTGGATTCCAGGATGGTAAGCCTTTGTTCCCTTAGGCCCAGGATCAGAAGCAGAAGACACGATGAGCGTTCTGCTGCAGAGAATGCAGAATAACGCAAAGCAAGATTCATCCATCGGGTGTGGTTTAAATAGCCTCCTGTAGTGCTTAGGTGTCTCCTTCCACAGCCACGCCTAAGAAAAGAGTTCCTGCTTTCCAGAAGAGTTCCAGTGTTCTGAACCTAGGGAGTGGCTCCTGCCCCACCCAACAGGAAAAGTAGTCCCAAACAGAAGAGGATCAGGGGTTCAACTGGCAGGTAAGTAAGCAGCATGGTCTGCTGCAGGTAAGTCCACCCAAGCATTATGAGCCCGGCGCTTCCAGCGCTGGGACTGGGCCTCTTTATGAGCCTGGTGCCACTGGCGCCAGGACAGGGTCCAAAAGGTCCCAATTGGGACTGGCTGGCACTCGGAACCGGGGTTATGGGTCTGCTTCCAAGGGAGTCGGGCAAGTCCTGATCTTTTGGAAGCAGAGATCATGACACCCTCTTTGTGTTTCTTTTAGTTCACTTAATAAGGGCCTAGTGTAAGTGCTGTAGTCGAATACCCATGTCATTTACACACTGTATAACCATGCTCTCCATCTGCCCATTACCTAAGTCCATTTTGAGTATTCTTTTGAATATGGAAGGTGATTCACAGTACCCTTGAGGAAGTCTTTAATGGTTCCACTTCTTATTTCTATATAGAAATGAAGTTTAATCCTGTGAGTCTGGGTGTAACGGTATAGAGAAGAATGCATTCCTCAAATCTATAACCGTGAAGTAGGCAGCTTCTGTGGGAATGCTGCACAACATTGTCGCTGGTTTCGGAACTAAAAGAAACTCTGCTTCTACAATGTGCTTAAGGGGGCGCAAGTCCTGTATAAAATGCCATGCCCCCCCCTGTCGCCTTTTTGAAAGGGTACACAGCTGTGTTGCATGGTGATTCTGATGGCACTAGGATGCCCTGCCTCACTAGTGCTGCAATGTTCTTATAGATACCCTCGTCTGCTTCCCTCAACAGTGGGTATTGCCTAACTCTTGGTAAAATGGCTCCTGGCTTCAGCTTGATTTTCACTGCTCCTATCCCTTTCAGAAGCCCCACATCATAGGGACTTGTGGTCCATAAAATGCTGGAGTCCTTTGCCAGAACTTCCTCGAGAAATGTTGGCGTTGCTTTTAGCATCATCACCATTCTCTGTGGCACCTCTCTGTAATGTATTCTGACCCAATATGTGAGGCTCATTTCGAGCACCATCTCGTGGTCTGATCCATTGTCTTTGAATAGTTCTTCGTCTGTAACAGTAGTCAATCTGTATTCTTCTGCCACGGCGATCACTGTTCGCCATGGTCGCCCTTTGTCGTCTGTCCCCCACTATTACTGCCTCTAATTCTAGTAGCACTATTGTACTTTCTTTCTCATCTAATGGTATTTCTGGCCTGAATAAATACTCATTTGGAAGGCGCCACATGTTCTCTGAATCCCTGGGAGCCATGCTATTATTATTTCAGTCCCATTTTGAAACAGCTCCTCATCTACTGGCACCACCCTCTGTACCGCACGTCCAAAGTAGACTTGAATAATCTCCCTCAAGTTTAGAAGGTGTATCTCTGGTGTGGACCACACTATCCACTTGTCCGTGAATTAAATGGTCATGTTAAGTTTTCTCATGATATCTCTCCCTAGCATGTTCACAGGTGTCTGTTGAGAATATAGTAGGGGTAAATCTAAGTCGTGTTCCCCTATAGAAAGTGCACTACTGTCTGTAAAAGGAACCAATTCTGTTGCACCATAGAACCCTTCAGCATTCATGGCATTGCCTGAGATACTAAACCTCCTCTCCCGGATGCATGATCTAGTCGCCCCTGTGTCTACAAGAAAATACATTTTTTGTCACCTATCGTCACTGCTATACGTGGTTCCTTCGCCGGGTTGCGTGTAATCAATAGGACGGAACACGTCAAGTCCATCTGTGGGCTGTCCTATTGAGGGTGTAATGACACGTTTCCTGCAAATGGGTTGCCCCCACCACTGTGAACCCACCTAGTTTCCTAATGAGAGTCGTTGTCATGGAGTCCATGCGTGCCACTGTCCCATGGTTTGGTTATGTGCTGTTCAGCATCTGCAGTATCTGCTGTGCCGTGCATAATTGATGTGTGTTACCCTGCATCTGCAGTATCTGTGGTGCCTGAGACTACTGCTGCACAGGCACCTGCATTTGTGGTGCCTGCATCATGGGCTGGTGTGTCTGTGGCTATGTGTTTGGTGTCTGTCCTTGTTGCTGTGTCTGGTCCTGGGCATAGAACTCATTCTGTTCCCCTGGATATGCTGGCTGGTATTGCATTCACCCATTCTGTTGCAGCCCCCCCTGATTCTACATACCCTAGAGATGTGTCCTATCTGTCCACACAACCACCACTGGGGAGGTTTGCTCACTTGTCTCTGGTACCCTCCAGAAAACCCTTCTGGACCCTGCTGCATTTGTTGCCCATATCCTCAATACCCTCCCAGAAATCCCCCTTGGCTCTGTTGCATTTGATGCACATAACTGTGTCCCCTTGATGGCCCCCTCTTCCTCAAAACCTATGCTGCGCATCCCCCTACCCCATGTACCCTTCTCCCATGGGTGGCGGAGCATACTGTGTCTGTGGTGCCTCTTGTCCTCCCGTGCTTGTTAATATTGCCCCTTGCATGGTGTATTTAGACACTGCCCTAACTTCACCCCCTCCTGTTTTCTTTCCTCATGCTTTTTACTTGCATTCTCTTGTCTTAACCTGAAGTAATGTACTATTGTGAGTTGTATTTCTGACCACAGCTGTGCTTCCATTCCCACCAACTTTTTGGCTGCCTTTGCACTTGCTATGGCAACCCTTGGCATAGTATATGATAAAATAATGCCACTGTTTTATCCCACGGTTCTTGTTTTTCAAGGCACCATTACTCTTGAATAGCCTGAATATATTGTAAGGGGTCATCATCTTCCCCCATTCTCTGTGCCATAATCACACTAATGTCTGACGTGTCTGGGTAATGCATCCGCAGAGCTTGCCACATGGCTGCTCGGCAGTTAGCGAACAGCGAACCATTGTGCACCGTGTTCTGGGTTGTTACTCCTGGGTACCCTGCCCTTTTCCATACGTCATCAGTGGCCTCACCGAGGGTCGCCACTAACAACCCCTTTATGTCCCCCACTGCTAATTTCTGTCCTGTCGTCATCCTTTTACTCTTGTATATCCATTTCCCCACATCCGCGGTCAACAAGGGTATCCTACACCTCACGTTTTCCTTGTCTATGTGCTTCCATGGTATGTATTGAGGTCACCCCCTCCCTTTTCCAGTAAGGACATCAGTGTGAACCCAATCTCCCCATCCAATCCTCTTGTCAGCTTGATCTCCCCTTCTGGTCTCCCGGTATATTTGGTGGCAGTGAATGCCCTTACCATTTCCCCCTCCTTCATGCTTGGAGTTCCCTAAGCCTCTGCGCATATGGGGTTACACCATCTAGGCTGCACAATGCATCCCTGGATCGTCATGGTCTCTCATCTTTGTCGCCCTGCAATAACCCTGAGTCTCTGTCTGCTCCCCATGTTGAGCTTCAATTGGTCTGATTCCCTGTCAATCGACAAACAGGTTTCCCCATTCCCTTGTCTTCACTCTCATCTTCTGACTCAGTGTCTCCCAGGTCACTGTAAGAATTGTCATGGAAGCTCAGTCTCCTCAGCACCTTGCCTTCCTGTGGTTCCCCTTCTAGGTCCATCAGGTTCCCACCGTCCCCCCTCATGGAGGACCCTGTGCTGGTTTTGTCTGGCATCGCGGCTGACTTATATGTCTTACTGCGATCATGCTCCGCTTGCCTATCCCTTCCCGTGTTGTCGTCAGATGTGGTCAATCCCCATTTTAGTCTGTCTCTTACTGTGCGCTACTCCTCCTCCTTGTGTTTGCGCTCTCTTGCAAGCTGCTCTAGTTCCCACTTCCTCCCTTCCCTTCTTACCAAAACGTGCTTTTCCTTCTTGTCTTCCTCCCTTTGCCTCTCTATTTCCTTGAGCTCCCTCTTTCTCCTCATCTCTCGCTGCTCCCACTCTTTCTCTTCTTCCTTTTGCGTTTCTCTCTGCACCCTCCCACGTTCCTCCTTCTCTTCCTTCTCTTGCCTTTCTACCTCTTCCATTATCTCTGCCCACTCTGGTGTTTCCTTGCCCTCTTTACAACCTGCTATTTCCATACTCGCCCCTCCTGGTTCTCCTGCTGTCTTCCTATCCAATTTGAGGTGTGTTTGTCCTCCTACTCACTCGTTCGATGCTATATTTTCCAGCCCCTTCTTGGCACTTGTCTTGGTCTCGCTGCATGCCCCTTTTCCACCACCTGCTGGTGTGAACCCTTTCTGCCCCTCTTTGCTGGTGTATGGTGGAGGTTCCAATGTTGGATTTTTGTACCCCTCTGCTGCTTTTGATTCCTGTATGGGGTATAATCACTGTGCTCCTGTTGTAGCCCCTTCGGTCTCATGGTCAGGAGGAGGTGGGGGATTGGAGGCAGAGGGCACTGCACCCGGGGTCTCCTGTTGGCTCAGCATCCATTGAATCCTTGCTACTTCCCCCTCGTCCTCCTGGAACATTCTTCAGTGCTCGAATATCACCATACGGTTGCTCAACTCTTTCCCCTTATAAGCCTCTTGTATTTGTGTGTGTAATGGTTGCTGCACATATTTGGAGAAGCTCCCACATTGTGGCCATGCCTTAGTCAATTTACCTTCTGTGCTTTTCATCCATTCCATGCTATATTTACAAATCTTGCCCTTATATCACAGAAGGGCCTTACATAGGTGCCGTAGGGGCATATCACCCCTGCATTTCCCCTTATACATTGCTTTATACTCACTTGACCTCAACTCCAGGCTTTCGACACTTCTGTTGTCATTCAGATACAAAAATACGTTTAAATCTTGTTTTTTCTCAGCATCACAAATACCAGTTCTTGTCACCTATCCCAAGCCGCTCTGGCTCCCAACCAACCTTTTAGGCGTGCTCCGCGCAGCACCCTTCTACAACTCTCTGCCTCCTCAGGCACACCCACCAATCTTGTGCATGCGCCTTCTGCGCACCGCCTCAGAACAGCTTATTTCGTTAATTATAAATTGTGAACACCAATTTCTGTACCTCCTCATGCTCTCCTAGTCCTATGCACAAGCCTTATGGGTGACGTCACCGCTTCACTAAGTAAGGGAATGATAGAAATCACTGACAAAGCTCACAACACTATTGTTCCATCACACTGACATTTTCACGAACCCAACATACACCCACAGCTATCATCCTGCCCCCTAACAGGGGATACCAATATTTTATGTGCTAAAACTGTACTTACAGCGTCGCCTTCTAGAGAAAGCGCCTCTGCGAGACTTAACCAGAAGAACACCTTCCGCAATTTAAGCTAGCTCCATTTGCTAAGCCCTATACATGGGGAATCCATCATCCATGACCCGAGCTAAAACACCCAATCCACAGGGAATCCAATATTTTCATAACTTTTGTCATCCGTACCTTTAAGTCAATAGTCTAGGTTATTCACCTTAACCTTTTACCCCAATACCGAATGCTCCTTAGCCACGAACAGATAACATCTACCTCCACTCCTTTCCCTACTAAACTTTACACTACTCGATACTACAAAACAATACTCAACAGTGCTTCAAAGATACTCAACAACACTTGTCACCACTCCACACACAAACATTTCTTTACCATCCCCCGCAGTTGCCATGTGGCTGAGTCAATACTTACACTCTGTGATCCACTGACGCTGCTCGGCTACCGGCTCCCCCAAAGCTGCCACATTACCCTTCTGGTCTGCTGGGCTCCTCATGGACCGTGGGTAGGATATTTTCCAAATTGGCTCCTACGGCCTCTGCACAAGGGTGCACCTCCCATAGAACTCACACTCCATGAGGCGCCTCACAGCCCTCCAGGTGCTGCGATGGAAGAGGTGGCTATATGCTGAACGGGCATTGTGAACCATCCCTCTGCTACCAATTTGTAAACAGGTATACCAGAGGGACTGGGGTTCACGCTATGAGCTCACAGTTCAATCCCCAGTGAACCCTCCCCAGTATACAGACGGAGGACTCTGCCAAGGGCAAGTTAGAACTCTTGTTTATTACACAAACAGACAGGGATCATACAGGACATTGACATTTCCCGAAACAGCTCCTGAGCCCATGCTGGGCAATTTTGTTCAGTGGCTGCGTCACAACATGGGTCTCATCAGCAAAAACCTATGAGGGTACATGATTGAGGTCAATTGAGGAGTATAAAGCTGCCACATTGAGTGTGGCTAGCATGTACCCTTCTTGTCAGTGGATGGGCGACAGAAGGTCTATTTGAATACATCAACAATGCCATCAGACAATATGTCTTTCTATTGCCGTCATACCTTAGAGACAGCACCGCAGTTCTCATACTCTTACAAGATTTGAATGGAAAGAGGGGTACATGCTAGCCACACTCCATGTGGCAGCTTTATACACCTCAATTGACCATGACGGAGCCATCAAGACAATTGACTACACCTTCCGGAAACATTTGTCGTTGTATCTACAATATGTTGATATGATCAAATCTCTTCTTCAATTTACACTTGATAACAATATAATTCTGTTTAATGACAAGTACTATGCTCAAGTTAAAGGTGTTACCATGTGGGTCAAAGATGCACCATCTCTGGCAAACCTTTTAATGCTGCAGTATGAGGATACAGAAATTACATTCCTTCACTAAATACTGATCTATACATATTGTATGATGCGGAAGAACCCTCTTTGTACCAATAGTCTTGAAAAAATAGACCTAGTACCTAGTTGTTTTTCACAATACCAAAACAGTTTATTTTAATAGGTTAAATAACAACCCAAATTTTCCTTTATAAAACCAACTCTAAAAACAGAATTTTCTTAAAATAGACCCAACAACACAAGGTGGATACATATACAATACAAATTACTAGTTTCACACACATACATTTCTATAACATAACAATACAATACATCAACATATAACATTTATGTAGTGGTTTTAACACTTCCAATCTCTGAGTATTGAGTTAATAATACTCAGAGATTGGAAGTGTTAAAACCACTACATAAATTTTATATGTTGATGTATTGTATTGTTATGTTATAGAAATGTATGTGTGTGAAACTAGTAATTTGTATTGTATATGTATCCACCTTGTGTTGTTGGGTCTATTTTAAGAAAATTCTGTTTTTAGATTTGTTTTTATAAAGGAAAATTTGGGTTGTGATTTAACCTATTAAAATAAACAGTTTTTGATATTGTGAAAAAACAACTAGGTACTAGGTCTATTTTTTCAAGACTATTGGTACAAAGAGGGTTCTTCTGCATCATACAATATGTATAGATCAGTATTTAGTGAAGGAATGTAATTTCTGTCTCCTTTATATGATAAAAATGTATGGTTATCCCCTGACCGTGAGAGAGAGGGAGCATTAAACAAGGGGAACGATATGCCTTTGTTAAGGCAGTATGAGGATACTCACACACTCAACAGCAATGTCTTTGTACAACATGTTTCTCTTTGGAGAAGATATATTGATGATATTTTACTCATCTGGAATGGTACACCAACACTTTTCACCAGGTATATAGAATACCTGAATACCAACACTTTTGGACTTTGCCTTACGAGGCACTGTAACAACACAGCGATAGACATCTTAGATTTACACATCTACATAGAAGAAAGTAAAATTCAGACAAAAACTTTTTTTTTTAAAAGTAACTGAAGTTAATTCTACCCTCCATGCTTCTAGTTGCTATCGTAAAGCTACGGTGAACAACATACCTGCAGGCGAGTTCCATCGGCATGCAGGAAATGGAGTGAGGACAGATATTTTGAGGCAGAATGTGCACTGCTGTCCATGAGATTTCAAGAAATAGGGTCTCCACCCCCTGGTCAAGAAATCCCTTGACAAGATCAAGCAACGTAACAGATCTGAGTTTTTGCGACCAAGACCTCAAAATCATTCAAATAAGAAGACCAAACCAGATATCATAACACAGTACTCAAAGGATGCCCACACACTTTACAGAATAGTACAGAAGCACTGGTATCTCTTATGCACGGACAAAGATTTTTTAGATCACATCAATCCCAAGCCCAAATTTGTGTACACAAGAGCCCCAACAATTAGAAATCTGCTCTGCTCGTCTGTTTTTGAGCAGCGGCAGCCCTGAAACAGGCAGAGGTACCAACTGGTTGAGACCCCTGCCAGAGTTTCATTGCTGTGGAGCATGCAACATGTGCACATTTGCTCATGGTAATTGTGACAGATTTTCCCTTAAACAAGGTGGAGAGATCATGTTGAGAGACTTCATCATTGCAGGACCACCTATGTGCTATATGCTATTATATGTGTCTGTCAGAAACTCTACATAGGGAGCACTATA
This sequence comes from Ambystoma mexicanum, assembly GCF_040938575.1. NCBI lineage: Eukaryota > Metazoa > Chordata > Amphibia > Caudata > Ambystomatidae > Ambystoma > Ambystoma mexicanum. The sequence goes on along the minus strand of NC_090921.1, from coordinate 1,338,723,992 downwards.
AGGTAACTGAGAATGAGAATAAGATTCTCAACAGCCAGGATTTCAGGCTGCCCCTGGCACAGCATTGGCCCAATTACCACCAATTGTCAGACAACAGAGAGATTACATTTATAGGCTTGATGAGAACCAAAACTAGTAAACGTGGGGGCAACCACACTCTAATGTTACGGCAGATGGAATCCAAATGCATCTGCAAGTGCAGGGGCACCAAAGATGGCCTGAATGTGGAACATGAAATTAATGTGTTTCTCTAATTGTGTTTTCTTTTTCTGATGTTTTTTTACGGATGTAGCTGCACCAAACTCTGTGTTATTTTGCACCATAATTAACACATCGAGACTAGAAGAGTCCCCCATGGACATTAGGTCAGCAATATACTGTTCTGCCGGCAGAATGTGTAATTAATGTATTTCCCTTGAATCCATCCTACATTTTAGAGATGTCTCTCCGTTGCACCCTATGTATCCCTGTACTTATTTTTGCCATATTAGAACTATAGGACCTCAAAGGATCTAGCAATGCACGGCATTGCACTGCTGTACATAACTTCAGTATTATATTTTCGACTAATTGTTCAAATAATTCAAGCCAAACAATTATCTTTATAACTTTGTTCGCCGATAAAAGTGTTTTGTGACTACAGGTGCCAATAGATGACACTAACAGAGTGTTGTATCTGCTGTAACCAAGCTGTCCCGTGCAACATGCATTACTTTATATGAGGAATGTAACCTTTTTTTTTAAAACTACATAAGCGGCAAGGGTTGGAGGAAAAAGCACCTAGATCCCCCATACTGACACATTGCAAATATCTGTGAGGTTCTCTCACTCCATCTCTTCAGACTCCACCAATCACTACTCAAATTTTTTTTCGAATCTCAATGAGGATCTCTCACTTCCACTCTTATTTCACAAATTTTAAATCCAATCTTATCACGGCCTGTCGTCATCGAACTAACGTTCGGTCACAAGGCCTTGACTCTTAAACATTGTGTGTTTGCCAATTAGGCCCTCAGGTGCGTGTGATCCAATTGCACACCACCCTTACCAATGACCTTTTAAAATTAATGTCCATTCTGTGAAACTGATATATTTCTATTTGTTGTCACTCAATACACAAAAATTCTCACTTTGTGAAGCTTCCTGGCTATGTCAGGCACAAACAGATTTTTCATCCTGCACGTGAATGTCATTATTGACATATGCCTTCAATGACACGATGCGCACTGAGCGTGTGATGTCATGGACACCGATGTGCGTGACGTCACCCACCGAGCCCCGCAGCATAAACAATGGTGCGTAAATGACCACGCATCCAGCAAACTAAAGACGCGAGGAAGGATTCCTCCCAGGAATCTTCCTTTCCATTAGGTAAGTCCTCTTGTTTTCAGGTTTATTATGTTAACCCCCAAGGGCTGAACCAATTGGTTTATTTCTCTTTCTGATAGCCCACCTAAAAGGGCAAACCTTGTGTGGCCTCTTGTCTCCAATATTAACAACACCATTACTGTTATGGGAGGATCCCTTTAATGCTAACTACTGTTGGCAACATGCCCCTAATTATTTATACTAAAAACTGTCCTAACCCTTTACATGAAGATATAATAGAACCAAGCAATGTTGCTTAGAAATACTGCCTATCTGCGACACTTTACACGACAAAGTGGTAAGCTTACCGAATTACCATTATTCATCCATTGAACTCATTCACCGTTGTATGTCTAATTAGACCATTCACCATTCTCCACAGCTGTCTATTCAGGACCGCATTTTATCTGCCAACCAATTACTGGTAGAACAGGAATCTTAGTGTAAAGGAACAGTATGACTGTAAATGTCGTTGATACACCCTTACCATTTTTCCCATGGGTCACTCATACATTAACTCCGTTATCATGTGATATACAGGTTATTCCAAGACGCCAGCATTGGTGAGTCCCAGTAAAGTTACCCCAACATCTTTTCACACACCTTATTCCGTCCTCCTCACATGCTCGGTAACCTTACTCTCGTCATTATGACAGTCTTCACCTCCTTTCACCACCATGTTAAAGGCAATGATCACCTATAGCATCAGTGCTTCTCACTACCAAATGGTGACAATATCAGTTTTTCAGGTCTTTTGGGTGCTTATTCCACTCCTCCTTTCATCGCAATAAAGATGCAGCTGATTGACCATGGCACTAGACCACAGAAACTTATGTATATTTTAGAATCTAAGAATGTGTCAATATGTGCAATTTATTATATGTTGATTTTTCAAATGATGATCTATTTGCTCTCCCCGTGTCCCTCTTTTTGCTTTTCCACTCCTCGCCCTCCTTAACCTTGACCATGGTATGTGTTGATGATTTCTATCTACTTATTGTTATTGTTTTACACCATGGCATGATTGATTTCACTAGATTACTGTGTAACCATCAGCCTTGGCAAAGACCTAATGTCGAAACACGTGTTGGCTGAAGTATTTCATCAAGTGTACAATAATAAACCCTTCCTTGGGTTGAATAAACATATGATCAATGTAATCGTACATTTCTAACAAGGCTAGCGCGAACAACTAGAACCAACTTGCCATTTCTTACTACAGTTATATTATGATTTCTATATATCTATACTGTGCTATGTTTCTTATAGTTTAGTAGTATTTGGCTCTTCCAGGCTCCTTATATAATCCTGTTGTTCCATATGGTTAGTTGCAATAAGCGTCTGCAAGCTTGCTCTACATCCCTTCTTTGCCTTGCATTCTGCGTTTCTACGTTTGGTTAATGAGAAAAATAATAAAGGCTTTCGATAGTATGTATATGTATCTGTCCTCTATCTACAGAGCTGTGTAAGCATGTTCTTCATGTGTGCACGTGTGTGTCTGTGTAACTTCGTGCATGGGTGCGAGTTTGCTTCATGACTAATGTTGCTATGTCGTGGTGTCACTAATGACGTCAGCACAACTGATTTTCGGTATTAGTGAATCTGATCCAGTGAGATGTTTGGATCCATGATCATGAGTATTGTGGCACCTGTGTCCATAAAGACGTTGACTGGATAAGGTTTGAATTGCTGTCTGAGAGAACATCTGTTTACATATGTAGATGTCACTGGCCCTCCTGGGGGATGTCCAAACAGCGAGTTGTATCTTGCGTTCTTGACTCTTCGGGCTGTCATGTTCATGGGGGCGAGGGGACCCTCTCTTCAAGTTAATAAGTGTTTTTTCATTGCACTCCACCTCTGCCATTTCATAAATCAGTTCCTATGTTCCCTGACTGTGCCAGATGAGACAAAACAGTACCTTTCAGGGAAGTCTCCAGTCATGGTGCGTTTGACATCACGGTTGCACAAAGATGCATAACCCTTCCTTTTTTTTCTCCTTCCCGAGGTTTTAAAAGAAACGCTGCTGCTAATCCTGCCTGTGGTGAACTTTGCTGATAAAATGACTCTCCTCTACGGAGATCTCTACTCGGAATGAAAACTGCCTGACGAATAACAAATGTGCCTTCACAAGGCACGCAAACGTCATCAGGCTAAGAGAGTATTCAAGGGTACCCTTTTCTAACTGCACAATGAAACCTCAGTGGCATTCTATCCATCGCCATCCCCTACAGCTGGGAAATGACGTCACTAGTAGCTTACGAGCTACCAACCTCGACAGAGCTCCAGCTCCATGAACGCTCCAACGGTCGCCAGCAGCGTGGTCCCCTAGACTGGAGGCAAATTGCTTCATCGGTCCTCCGCAACTTATTTCACACGGCACTCCAGGCCCACCAATGGACTATCCACACTAGAGGTAAGCCTTGGGAGCGCAACAGCGCTTTTCGACTGCGCTCTTCGCTGCAGTGGAGAACAAAGGCTCCAGGACCTTACACTCCAAGCTGGCAGTAGACCACAGCGGCTCCAGGACCTTACACTCCTAGCTGCCACTAGACCTCACTCTGTCCACTGGGCTGCAGTCTCTTCTCTGTATGGCAGCAAGTCCAGAACTCCCTTACATCTCACATCAGTCTTTTGCTCTTCCTGGACTGTCTTCCACCATAGGGATTCCTCTAGCAGCCCTTCCGTGTTTTAGCTTTCCATCTGCCATCTGGCTGATTCTCTGCTGGCTCCCTCAAGACACCACCTGGTCAGCACAACAGCCCTCCTCTCTTCATGGCTCCACATGTCAGCCAGGGCCCACATAATCCCATCCTTGTAGCCAAAAATGAAGCATTCAGCACAAGAGACTCTGACACAGAGACCAGGAGGAGGCGGTAAGTACAAAAGGAAAGCTTGTACTTTACTCTTCATTTACAGGTTAGGATATAGACAGGAACACAGATGGTATGCATCCTAACAGCTCTAGTCCCATGCTGAAGTCCCTTTAACCGTCACTCTCAGAACCCTCACACACTCACACTCCATATTCCATCAGGCATTCCATAAACAGCACCCAACAGGCAACATGCAGGTTACCACAGCCTCTCATGTCGACTTCACCAACAGAGGACTAGTGCTCCTACGTAGCACTGCTTAAAAGGGCCGCCATACGCTTAAAGCACAAGAGGACAAAGAGTTAATTGAGACCCTGGATCAAAACAGGCCAAAAGCCCTTTGTGCCCCTATTATGGACAAATTAAATAAGCAAAGGTGCTATACTTTGTGAGCGCCTGCTGCAGCAAAATCCATAAATGTGCAGATCGATAAAAAGTACACAACTTTCACCAAAATCCACGTTTTCATAAGGACAGCTACAGCCAGATTCTATTGCTGTCGCAATGGCACATAAAGGTTGTGGCACACCAGCGTCCGCAGCTGACACATCTGCAAAGGTAGTAGACACATCTACTCTATGGGTACAAAGATGGCTACTTCAGTAGTAATGGTATACACATTGCCAATGCAATTGTTCTAGCCAGTAGGTCCAACTTAGTATAATGGTACAACATGCAAGCAATCCATCCTGAAGGACATGCTTAGGAGAGTTCCAGGCCATTATTCGGGAGTGAGCATTGACTGCAAATGTGGTCATCAAGACCAACCTAAATGCAGCAGATACCGCAAGAACCCAGGCTGCAAGCTCAGCCATTTTAAAAATACTGTTTGTGGCTGGTAGGTTTAGCCTTAAACACAGGTGATGGTCATATATATATAACACTGGATGGAAAAAATCTGTCGGGAAGTCAACCATCCGCATGGTGGGCGTGGGCTTTCCTGGGCTTTTAAAAAAAATGCTTAAGTAAATTGATGATGGTAGACCTGCCTCAGGAAAATGTTGGGGGCTAATCCACACACATTTTCCGATGCTCACCCCACAACAAATGCATACACCCGTGTACTCTGGCATGGAGACAGCCTACAGGCACAGTCCGCCCCTGTCATATTTAGTTAGAATATGACAGTAGAGCAGAGCACAATGTCATCCTAATGAGGGGGAGAGGAAGCTTCCCCCTGCCATGGACAGCCGGATTAACTGACAAAGTTCCATGGAACCGCCTTGCCCTTTTGTTAGGCTGTGCAGCTGGTGGCAGCGATTAACATATCAATAGACGGTACGTCAAACAGGCCCCCACAGGGCCTTGCTGCAGAGAGTAACAAAAAAGACAGGCAACCCAACAAACTTTCATCTGTAACTGTGCCACCCTGAAACCAGCTTGTGCCTCTCAGTATTAATGACAGTGAACTGACATGTATGAGTCTATTTGCAGTAGAACAGCCCCGCTAGGGGGACCCCATTCATAAGATACAAGAATGTGGTTTGCAGAAGCCAGAGGGTCTGGTCTTGCAGTATCTTCAAGGGAGATCTTCCGCTTTAAAAAGGAACCACACAGGGAGAACCATTAACCAGAGAGACTCTTTGATCACAGCAGACAAGAAGGTGGGTGGGACCTACTATCACAGGGGAATGAGCCCAGAGCTCTTTCTTTTGAGAGAAGAGTTCTGCCATATTGGTTCTGGGACACCGCTTTTTCCTATAGTACCCTTACCTTTTTCTGTTGCAAAGCACTCTGGATATGCCCTTACACATACAGTAAATTGTTGGTAGGGACCCCAGGATTGGTTCACAAAGGTAGACTCAGCCTACACCAATCACTGTGGCCCACTTGGCTTTAAAAGAGGACTTCACTTGAAGCAAGAAGGGGAACTCATTTTTGGACCCTGGCTGAAGGCACAGCCTGCCTTACAGCTTCCACCAGTGAAGGAAGGCCAGGAACATCCAAAGAGGGAAGCAAGATCCCTCCCCGTAACTTCTCGCAGGGAACAGATGGATAAAAGAACTCAGAAGACCTTCCAGCAGGTTCAGAACCGGTACCCAGCCAGCACACAGCATGTCCTGCTAGGCTCTGCAGCAGGATCCCTGGACAGAGAGTGCCAGAAGGTCGCTGAGCCTGAAACCAAGGACAAGGCAGCTGCCTGCAACACACTCCTTAGCTCTGGGCGGCCTGCCTTAAAGGACAATGCAAGCCAATTGAAGAGGTGGGGAGAAGTGCAACGACAAGCACCTGCTGTGGACAGCCTTAAGGGACCTTCGTGAGCCAAATGAGTTTCTCGATCTGCAACTGCCTGCAACGTTGACTGCCGTCAAGCCTCGAGCTACTGCCGCCAAGCTGCAGTTGCTGAATGAACCCAAAACGTCTCGACAAGCGCTTCAGAATCGCCTGACTCCCCCAGAGTCACTTTGAAGGCCAGCCTGCAGCCGTTCGCCAAGCTTCCCTCGCCGAACCATCTTTCCACCTGATACCCACCGCTGACTCACATCTCAAACTCTGTTTCAGAAGCCTGAAAAGCACCCTGAAGACGACCCCGACACCGCTGAGCACCAAGAACGACTACAGCAAGAGGTACATTGTGGTTCTGTCCCTCTGGTCCTTCCCAGAAGGAACCTAGAGACATTTTAAGACCCTTTCTCCATTTCTGCTGAAGCCAAGAAGCCTTTTAAAAAACGATTGTGGTTATTAACCATACCAACTACCCTCCTGTCAGTATCCAGAGTGCATCCCTTTTCCTTCTTAGACACTGTCTGTTCTCTGCATTCCTTTATGGGGTGGGTTGTATTTAGTAATGTTATTAGATTGTCTGTTGTGATAACAATAAAGTAGATATTGTTATACAACCTTGACAGGACACTCCTTTTGTCATTGGGTAATCATTGTATGTTCGCTGTGTTGCAAATAACCAACAATCCATCACCTTTAAAGGAGATAAGCCTGCCGTTCCCTCCACGTTACCAAAATTGGACACAGAGGTTTATAATTTTAATGGTATGCTTGTTCAATCCAATCTGTTTCGATCCATTCTGGTGTATTAGCAGAGTGGGGCTGATTGATGGTTTAGAAACCGATATTCACCTCTGGACCACTAGTACCCTGAAATTTGATTCGTCACATCATCTATTTGACAAGCCAGTTGTCAATACTTTGGAAAGGACAAGGAAAGAACAGGAGACTACAAAGTTGCAGCACCCGCTGTTAGGACTCACCTTCCCATGTAGCACATCATCCAGCACAAGAAAGGGTTACAGAATCCAACGCACCCTGTACTATTAACAATCTTACCAGGGTGTCCAAACCACCAAAAGCAGCTGACAGCAGGACTAACAGGGCTCCCAGGCCCAGTAGCCTCAAGACCAATATTGTCAGCAAAGACGTGAAGGGGGAAGTGCATTAAGAGCTCCCACCAAAGGCAACATGGCCCCAGAACAACGAATCCAATCATTCTGTGCTCTCCAGGTAAGCCCGATAGGGTTAATAATACAACAGTGTGTCTGCAAATGGGACACAATCATCACAGACCAGGGGGTACTAAACAGAGTGTGGTATGAGTACTGTGTAGCATCCTTATGCCACCTCAACAGTATTCCACAAGTGACAATGCACACCAGACCAGCACACCTCCTCCATCTTCGAACATAGATTACAAGCACTTCTAATCTTCCTGCTCCGCCGCGACTTGAAATGTCTCGGTGGCACCGGGAAGTCAGGTAGCGGATTCAATGTTTCGACGTCGGTGGCAACCCGCCGGTCGCACCTCGTAACGAGGCCCCAATGTCACTGTTACACCAATTGAAGTCAGGCTTCAGGTTCTTGAAGCAGATATAAACAGATATAAACAAGGAGCACACCCTGCCTATCAATGTTTTGGAACTCAAGGCAATTCAACTACTGTTATTTACAGACACAGAGAAAGGGGCTATGTGTTCTCATTAAGAGAAACAATGCTAGAGCAATGTTATACATTATAAAACGGGAGGATCACTCCCTTTCAGCCACTCTCCCAAACATCATAGCTGATTTGGCACTGATGCATAGAGAGGATACTATTTCTTCAAGCCCAGAATGTTCCAGAAGTGGACAGCTGCCTGGCAGACACATTCATTTGGCATTTTCTTCAGGAACATGATTGTGAACTGAGAACAAGTAGACTCAGGCATTTTTTGCCAGGTGAGGAACACCAGACAGGCCTCCTCATTACGAGTTTGGAGGTATTTAAGAGGTAAATCCTTTGAAACACCACCAAACAGTTTTTAACGTTACCGCCACTTGGCTAGGCAGAATTTCCGCCTGATTATAAGTGGTGGTAGCAGTGTAAATCCCCATTTATTTTGGTTCCATTGGACCCAATGGGGATTTTTTTACACCATTACCACAGCAAAATTACTGCAGCGGTAATTCCGCCAATTCTGCTGATTTTTTGGCATTGAGCTGCAAGATTTACCTCCATGGTTTCCACTCAAAGCCAAAACTCATAATTTGGCATAGTGATAAAATTGAAGGTAACTCAGTTACCTCCAATTTGACCACCTACCGCCATACTTGTAATGAGACTTAATTGCAATAAGCATAAATGCAAAATGCCTCAATTTCCCATAACGATAGCTGTAAACAGGTTTACTACATAATGTCCTCTGGATGACATGGTCAGGGACATTTGCATATGCTTTTTCCCTATTAGCTTTGATACACAGAGTAATGCAAAGGCTTCTGCACGAGAGCATGTGTCATCTTGATCGCTCAAACACACAATAAGTGTGGTCCCTGCACCCTCTACACATGGCAGTGGAAGCCCCCAATTAAGCTACATCCAGTTTATGATCTATTAACACAGGAGCACCAACAGATAACAAACCCAAATCCACAAAGTATTTGGCATCTTGGCCCCTGAAGTCATAGTATTTGCTCATTTAAATGTACCCCGAAGATGCATTGGCATTCTAAAAGAGGCACACACCAAACACAAGAACATGCTACTTCAACTATTGGAAGAGGTTTTTAATTTCGTGCAACACGCACAGAATCATCCCGGTGCAATGTACAGTGTCTGATGTAGTATAATGCTGACCTTACCATTTAGACTCTGGACTCATGTAGAATTCACTAAAGATGCACGTGCTTAGTGGCACTGGCAGCATAAACCCCCTCAAAAGATGAAGTTACATGTTGGAGGGTTGCAGTGGTCAAGGCTTGCATGGATGGGTTACAAAGAATACACCCATCAATCTAAAATCCAGCTGCATGCTGGGACCCCAAAATAGTTTTACACAGATTGGTGCTGTCACCATTTTAGCCAATATACAAGCGCATCCTCAAGGGTCAGTGAAGTCAATTCACTGTAGGTAGATGAACCGTTTGTGGCTATATAAAAATAGTGTTTCACACTCATCCACGCTTCTCACTAAAGTTAATTTAAAAATGCCACGACAATCAGTCTATACAGCTAAACAAACAGATGAATTCTAGGTTTCAGACAGCGCTCAAGTTTAAGGAAACCCTTTGATATATTACTAGTTAAAGAATAATTAAACCCAATAGAATTAGTGAATGTTTTATTCTCTGGTTTTATTCTTAGTTCCTTGAGCCAACCCATGTTTTGAGCCATTGCTCTTCTTCAGGGCTCCAAAAGTAATACGTTCAACATTTTCATTAATCAAATTCGAAAGTGTCTATTGTTGTTAGTAATTTGAACGAAGTTTCAACATACTGCTTGCGAATGAAAAAGTTTGAAGTGAGAGGACTAATATCATACTTCGATCTAAACGATTAGAATCCCTCCAAAAGACTAATTGTGAGTGGATTTATGCCTGAGGGTTTAGTTACCTACAAGCTCTACATTAGATGTTTGATGCATGGTAGAGTTTTTGTGAATTAGATAGATTGGTGCATCAAGTATTGTTGTAGCACATTGAATGATGTTAATGCATGAAGTAGCGTGCATGTTAATGGCTGCTGGACAACTCCACAGTTAAGGAACATTACTGCTCAAGAAACCAGGTGGTTTGTTGGTGATTAGCTGCGACATAGCATGGGTGGTGTATCTTTCCCCACTTAGTGGTCACAGCTAAAGATTTCTTGTATATTTTTTATATTTTTGGGGGGTATAAAGAAAATGAATTAAAAATTATGTACGTTATGATGACATGTAATTGAAGCATACAAATAGAAACTTGAATGAGAATTTCTACTAACCATATATATTTATTATTTCCTTAAATCTTTTGTCTTATCCTCTTTGCCTGTCTGCCTTTCCTGATTAATTTTACTTCATGATGGCATTGGGATCTTTATGATTCTATATGCTCAAACTATATCATGGCTTTTTTGCTGTTTCTGATTTTCATGTATGACTTTCTTCTTGTATACTGTTCACCTTCTGATCATATATGTTTACTAACAACAGTAGACACTTTGCAAGTTGATTAATGAAAATGTTGAACTTATTAGTTTTGGAGCCATCAAGAAGAACGATGGCTCAAAAGACGCGTTGGTTCAAGGAACGAAGAATAAAACCAGAGGAATGGAAAATTCACGAATTCCATTGGTTTTAATTATTTATTAACTAGTAATATATCAGAGGTTTTCCTTAAACTTAGTGGTTGAGTGCTGTTTGAAACCTAGTATTCATCTGTTTGTTTAGTTTACTTATTGGGTTGTGAGGAGAACAATCAATTTTCTAGGTCTCTCTGCGAGATAGGACCGTTGTCGCAGAGAGACCTAGAAAGTGGATCGTGCCCCTCACAACCCAAGAAGTAAACTAAACAAACAGATGAATACTAGGCTTCAAACAGCGTTCAACCTCTACGTTTAAGGAAAACCTTTGATATATAAATAGTTAATGAATAATTAAACCCAATGGAACTAGAGAATGTTCCATTCCTCTGGTTTTATTCTTAGTTCCTTGAGCTAACACGTGTTTCGAGCCATCATTCTTCTTCAGGGCTCCAAAACGAATAAGTTCAACTACTAGCACACAGACCGGGTTTAGGTCCCTATTTTCGGTCTATAGAGTCGCCAATTTTCTTTCAGAAACCATACAATAAAGCAGAAACATATCTTCACATGCTCTATGTATGACAAGCTGTCATGTTCCACCCAAGACATACAGAAAACAAGCCAGTTTTTGTGCCATCTGCCATTGGGCATGAGGAATGAATGATTAGAGAATATTGCATTGCCATATGGATAGTATGCTCCATCAAGGAGTTCTATGCACTTAAACATAATAACTTTCAAGGACATCAAGAGCACATTCAACAAGAGCAATAGTTCCACTGAACACAATATGTAACGAGTAAACGTGGAGCTGAAGTCACACTTTCAAAAATAAATGCTACTGTATACACTCTACTGTAGTATACACACAAAACACAAACAAGAGCAGACTGAGAAGTGGGTGAAGCAGTTCTGTGGCCTTTGTTTGCAACTTTACCAAATGCACATCCACTACCAGTAAATCAACACTGCTCATTAATCTGTGCATAGCTTGTGAATCTAATGCCGCTGAGCTATCCTGGGAGGATAGCTCAGCGGCAACGTGCTCGCCTTGGAAACAAGATGACACGCAGCAACACAGGTTTGATCCCTGGGCTGCGCTTAGAAACCTCCGGGTATTAAGCGCGTTACAAATAAGCTATCATATCATATATCATAAACAGATTCGCAAGCCTCAGCAAACAAACTTCAACTACTAGTAATATTCTTTGTTGAGTTTGTATCTGTTTGGCACCACATGCACCTACCCGACATCCTCGCTGTGGGATATAGGTTTTAAAATGGCCAGTTATGTATTTATGTGTTCATGTAGGCTGCATAACTTAGTGTTTAAAGTGGGAGTTGTTTGCGGTGACTTTATTCTTAGGTACAGTACTTACATTGATCCCAACAGAGCACACGCTTTACATCCCAATTACATACAGGCAGGAAACAAATAATCTGAAGGTGTCAGCTTGGTGGGAAGTATTGTGGGCACCCATGCATGTTGGACAGGGACATTATTTCAGCAACAGCCCTGTTGACGCCTATCTTTTTACTTTGCAGGAAACTTAACAATAACAATACTCCGGACCAATCAATATATGTCTGACAATGCATAGCATGTGTTTGCTAACAAATACAAGTTCTAAAAGGACTATTACTTTAAAATGGGCATTGCCATACCTAGCACAGTGAATATGGTGAGTCATGTATGGGAGAGGTTTTGAGGATTGCTTGTTTTCTGCTGGACTTTCAATGAATGAATTGAATGGATAAAAGATTGGTGAGAGAAACAAAATGGGGATAGATAGTCAGTATGTCTGGTGAGGGGTCAGAGAGGGATGAAGATATTTGGACAGACACACGTGTTAAAACTTTGGGAGGGATTAGAGATTTAGGGTGGCGCACGAAACAAGAGGGGACATGGCATGATATAGCAGTTAGGCTGGTTCATGATTACTACCTCTTCAGACCCCCAAGAACAGGCATAAATGCCAAAAACTAACCAGAGCTATAGTGACTTACCTGACAGGACGGTAATGACAGCTGCAAAGGCATTGACCTTCAGCGCACCAATGAAGTTACCAGAGCAGAGAAGGTCCAGGCACATCAACAGGAAGCCAAGGCTCAGCAGGGTGATGTAGAGGAATTCAGTCACCACAGACATCCACAGAAGCCCTGCAAAACCACAAGAATAGTGGGTGCCATTTTCAAAGCAGGATCATTCAAGCTTGGTCAGGTTCAATTAATTACCTCCACATTTTATGAAGCTGTGGTCCAGTATCTGGAATAATTATGAATTCTATTTGGAGATAACAACGTGTTGCTTAATAAAGTGTAGTACAAAATACTGCAGTAAAGCTGCATAAGAATGAATGAAAATTGCGAAATAGTAAACCATTTGAAAGACCACACTAAAGCATTGTTGAAAAGGCCATGCTAAAGCATTGAAGATCTGTGCAAATCATTGTAGCGACCATGCTAAATCATTGTGGGATTCATATATATATATATATATATATATATCATAATTTTTCTTGCACCAAACATTGGCGCAAACTCGAGCCGCACTCCCAGGATGCTGTGAGTAATTGTGGAGTAAACCAGAACGTTCGTGACAAAAGCCAGCTGCACCGTCGTTCAGTTTAAAAAAATCTTCTTTATTTCAATACAAAATTTAAAAGTTCCATGTGGAAACCTCCAGCCCAGCAACACAAAGGAAAACCTCAGAGATGACGCGTTTCGCTACGGCTTGTAGCTTGTTCACATGAATTCAGTTTTCCAAGACCCAGTATTTAAACCCTCCCCCTACAGTTTGACCTTCAAAATAAAGGTAGGACTAAAATTAAGTCAGTGCCCTCTGCCTATTCAAACTGTCCGCCATTTTTAAATAGGTTCAGTTCCTCGATATAACATGGAGACTGGGTGTTAAAATCAAAACCGCAGAACTGTAATACAATGCATAATGCATACAATTTCATTTTTACCGCGGCATACCATTACTATTATCTGCCACAGATTGTTATATACACTTTTTGGTTAGAGTGACTGGTGCTAACAAGAAATTAATAAAAAACACCCAATCAAATATATATATATATATATACACACCCACAATCGATTAGGTTGACAGTGTGGGTAGAGAAATGCACTATAGCCTTATGATATGGCTATCCAGGTGTAATATGTGTTTAAAGAGTTGCCAATGTGAAACCTGTTCCACAATTCAAGAGAGGTGTGTCGATGACAAATGACAGGAAGAAGGTGTAAAATAAATTGTCCTCTTCCGCTGTGATGTAAACACAGCTTGTTGTAGTAATAAAATTACAACTAAGAGTGGTTGATTAATAAAACCACTTCTTGTGCACTTGCTTCCCACAGATATCCATTCGGAATTTTGGCCCAGATGAAGGATAAAAGGGAGTGAATTAAATGATCACTCTTCAATGACATCAAGAAGACAAGAATGGCGTGTGCATAGAAACTGTTGTAGTACATACCCCTGAAGAATTTACTAGTCAACTGTGTGAAAGTATAAGGAAAGAAACATGTCGGGTGTGTTGTGAGTGTTGAATGATTGAGTGAATGAGTGACGTACGGACGATCAGAAGGAGTAAGTACTATTGCGTGCTTCCACCAATATAGATGGTTGTCGACAATGGATCCTTAATGAAAACTTGTTTTATGTATAAATTAAGTGTTTTATAACTGATCTACTAGACAACAGATTGTGTATGGAACAATTATGTCTAAGCTAAAAAGTATTTTAGAATCTTGTTTAAAAATATGAAATATAATGTAATTTACTGAGATGTGTTTTATAAAATAAAAATAAATTGATATTCTTTGATAAAAATCGGAAATAGTATGTTATAATTTAATAGATATTAACACATACGAGTGGGCTGACACGAAAGGCTATGGGGAAGCAAGGGACACTGTAATCAAAATTATTGTATCGTTGCTATTTAAAGAGGGTTGTTTAAAAGTGGTCCACATAAAAATGTCCTCAAGTCTCTCTGAGGTTTGCGAAAATGTATATATATATATGTATATATATATATATATATGTTCCGTAGCAGCCACGAGTGGCACAGTGATTATCTACAGGTGATTTGCATGAGCTGGCGAGCGGGTGCGAGGATACTTATCCACTTACATTTTTGTCCATGAGAGATGCTGCATCGGAGGATGCAGTTCCCGACATCTGTGTGTTCCCAGTGGTTTTGGATCCTTGTGATTAACCTTGCTAATGTCCATGGATTTTGCTACGTGCCTCTCCGCGCTCGCTAGCCTGTGAGTGCATATTATTGTCATGAAACATGGGACTTCTGAATATTGTTGTAGTGGTCGTATTACAGCCTTACTCATGCAAACTTCTAGGGAGGCGGTGCGCTTGACCAAGTCGCTGACTTTATTTGATGAGGTACAAACTGCAGCTGATGTACACTCAGATCAACGGATTGCTGTTGAGGCATGCTACAGCACTGTCATTTCCCTGCTGAGACAATTGGAAAATTAACAAAAAAAGGAGATCACCAAATGGTGGGAGGAGCACACTCTGCAAAATTATCTATATGTTTGGGCGCCTCCGAGAGGTTTGCGTATTATGATCACTCCATCATTTTAGGATCAAGATCCAGATATGTTGCAAGAGTGGGGAGATGTCACCTACCATTGTTCGGCCACATTTTTACCGACGTTGGTGAAATATGCTAAAACAGACAGATCTACAATTTTGAAATTGCAGCTATTGAGCTACAATTAAAAGACATTACGATTACAGATGAAGGAATTACGTTCAGAGAAATCCCTGATGTAAGTCTGGGGACTTTTGAAGAAGACATTAAACAATGCAAACACCGTAAATCTATTTGTGGTAAGGTTGACTATGAAGCAGGAAGGATTTGTACATTTGCGAAGAGATTTGACAATCTGAGGAAGCCAATTATTGGCATTGATATCAGTGTACTACCAGCATTATATGGAGCCTCATCATCTTCTGAATCGGATGTGTCAAATAGTGAATGTGACACACCAGGAACCAATGGAAATGGAAAATGGCAAATCACAAAAACCATGAAGGGGCCGCGGAACAGTACGAGGACGCAGTGCTGCAACAGGAAAGACCCACCATGGTGGATGCGGGTTGAGAGTACGTACCATCTTCTCAGGTCAGACCATCATGTTATGGAGGCCGCGGGGAGAAATAATGCCTTCTGCAGATGTTCAAGTGGTCAATCTATCATCTCATGTATTAACTGATAAAGAACGCAATGTTTTAAAATTGGGCTTTACATTTTGGTCCCTTTAATAATTTTGATTACTTGCAAGAGTGTATCGATTTTGATCATTGTGTACGAAAAAGTAAGTTAAAAAAAAGTGTTTTGCTTTAAATTCCAAAAAGTCTGTACTCTCAGGTCTTGTTCTGGCAGGACTGATTTTGAGATCGCTGATTTACCATCTCTAGTTGATCTCGCTCAGCTGTCTGATATTGTGCGTGATCAGGCCGATGGCATTCTTACTGATTTTGACATCGATCCTGATTGGACATGTACTTCTCACCTGAGAAGCAAATCCAGATGTAATCACTCTTTTCCATTTGGGGAATGTCTGGAGGCTTTTCAGGATCTTGTTATCAATGACTTACGTAAATTAAGATTAACCAGTGTGGCGGATAAAAGTTATGATGTCACCCTGCAACAGCAACACATTATGGAATCCTTGAAACAGTTATTATTATTATTATTATTATTATTTATTTATAAAACGCTGAGACAAGACGCGTAGGTGTAAGAGTGCTGACAAGACAGATGACACTAAACAAAATCCATCAGGCTGATCAGACCGGGGGAGGCAAGCGAGAGGCAGAAGGGAGGCAAGATGGTTACTGAAATAGCAGTGTTTTTAAGCCACACTTGGACCTGGCAAGTGAACGGCAGTTGTCGGAAGTGGTGTTTGGACCCTATGATAAAGGATTCAATATTATGTTGCTTAATTTCAGTGATTATCTGATTGAGGCCACTCGTCAATTGAAGGATATTACCTGTTACCGTATGTACGTTAGGTGTTAATCCTTTTCCCGAGCTACAGGCACAACCCAACTCCCTAAATGGAGTGGAAAAGGCATATTGTATTTGGACACCTGTGGGTTTTTGGCTCCAACTTCTTTTGTCATTCCCACCATTGTCCCGGGAGGAAGCAAGACGACACAAAGCAACAACAGGTTCGATCCCCGGGTCCGCGCTTAGAAACCTCTGGGTGTTTAAGCGCTTTATAATTACGTAACTAAGACAACAACAAAAAAACACAATTACGCAACTAAGAAAAACAAACAATTCCTGTAACAGCGCCTCGATGCCTGCGGGCTGTGTGAGCGCTTTATAAATGTTAAATAAATAAAATAAATAAATAATTTTGGCAGAAAATGCACACATCTATGGTCAGGCTCTCTGGCAGACCGATTGTCAAATTATCTGGTTCTCTTTTAGAGAACTTATCTAAGTTTGTGGATGAGACATTCACTTCCTTCATGTTCACTTTACCTTCTTACTTAGGTGACACGATGGATTTTCTGAAGCACATTAATGAGATACCTTGGGAGACAGGTCTCATTATGGCCACACTTGCCTCATCACGACTTGGGCGGTAACGGTAACGCTATTAGCGCGGGCGGTATTAGCCCTACCGCTGAACTCCCTGGCGCTAATAGCGCCGGATCACGAGTTCGGCGGTAATGTAGGTCCCCATTCCCCACTGAACCCATTCGGGAATGCCCCATTCCCCATTGGGCTCAATGGGGAATCTTCGCGCTAATACCGCCGGCGGATTTCCCGCCAGCGGTAATAGCGCTACCGCCGGATTTAAGGGTTACCGCCGAAGTCGTGATGAGGCCCATTGTCTCCCTTCAATTGAGCATGTGGTGGGGATGGCAGCCTGTAAGTATTTTTTGCAGATGCGCTCTTTGAACTATCTCTCACACACAGAAATTATTTTGCAGATGTTGGAATTTTGTTTGACGAACAATGCTTTTCTTTTCGATGGCACTTTTTATCATCAGCAAAGGGGAACAGCCTATGCTAATCTTACCACGGGGTGGTGGGAAGACACCACGGTGTGGAGCACATCAAATTCTCAGTATACAGATCATGCGGTGTCCTGGTGTCGCTTTATCAATGATTTATTCATCATTTGGAAGGGGAATTAATATGATTGTTTGGAATTTGTCAAGCATTTAAATTCCAATAGCATCAATTTACAATTCACAGAAACACACAGTTATTCCCAGGTAGAGTTTCTTGATGTCTTTGTGAATCTTGACGCCTTAGGATTTAAGACCACCCTACATAGGAAACCCACTAGTTCTAATATTCCCTTACATGCCTCAAGTAACCACCCTGCTAGTTGCAAAAAAGGTATTCCTTAAGGCAAATTTGTGAGATATCGTCACAACTGCAATGATATTGTTAAATTTGGTGCTGAATGTTCCAGGACAGCATTTAACTTTCAGTCCCAAGGTTATATGCAGGGTGCTATCGAGCAGGTGTACGCTAAAGCTAGGGGTCTTAACCGTGAAGGATGACTTAATGATTTGTCCCCAGCTGACTGTAATCTGTTTAATGATGTTCGTCTTATTTTGCTTCCCAACAGATCAGACGAATAATTCAGAGGCATTGGCATGTCCTTAGAATGGATAAGGATCTTTCCACCATTATGCCAAGCCATCCTTGTCTTACTTTTAGGAAATCACTTTCCATGAAAGATAAATTGGTGTCAAGCTTTTTGTCTCCAGTCAAAACCAAAATGGTCCCCGATACATGGCTGTCCAATCCAGTGAAGGATTTTTACAAATGCATGAAATGTAAAATGTGTGCACATGCTATGTCTTCCAACATTTATATTCATCCAGTGTTGAGTTTTTCACGCACCATTCAATATCATATTCCATGATAAAACACCTTTGTGGTATATATTTTTTTATTATTATTTATTTATACCGTGCCGGTAACACGTGGGCATCGGGGCACACAATTACATGCAGGGAACTACCATTAAAGACAGGACAGGCAAGATACCTGATTCAAAGAAAGGGCATGGGTAGGAGCTACTTGAACAGGAAGGTTTGAATGGACCCAGATTTTCTTCATGTCGAAGGGCAGGGGACAAGGAGTTCCAGGATTTTGCCACTCTAACCGGGAATTATCTACCTCTGCCCCTTGAGCTCTTGAAACTTGGACAGACAAGCATAGACTGGGTTGTAGAGCACAGAGTTCTGTGTGGGGTGTACGCTCATTCACTGGAAGCAGGGCCCTTCTGTGATATATGATATGATAGTTTATTTATATAGCGCTTATATACAATGTATTTCAAAGCGCAAAGCGTGTTCCGTGATGCTGCATCTTCTTGAGATCTTTGTTTTTTGATGCGAACCACGTCGTTCTGTAGTGTTTGACATTTTCTCAGGTTGCTCGAAAATGCTCCGATCAACAAGAAGTTACAATAGTCCAATCTGGACAGTATCGTGGCTCGAGCAACAGTGGCGCAGATCTTTTCAGAGATAAAAGGGAAGAGTCCTAAATAAGTGTAGGTGGTAGTTACAAGTGCAGGACAGCTGGCTGACGTGGGCGTGGGCACTAAGGGAAGATTCAATCTGTACACCAAGGGTTTTTACCTGTTTCTGTACCTTGATGGAATTTCTGCCTAGGTCAAAAGCTTTATAGCAGGAGCTCAGTTTGGAGAGAGTCTGCTGAGAGCCCACCAGCAGAAGCTCTGACTTGTTTCCATTCAGACAGAGCCAATTTGTGATCATCCAAGATTCTATGTGGTTATACACTCTAGACAGGTTGTCCTGATCTTGATTGTAGTCCCCTGTTAACTTAAAGACCACCTGGGTGTCATCGGCATAGTTGGTAAACACCACACCCTGGCATTCCAGGAGCGCACAGAGAGATCTGATATATAGATTAAAAAGATGGGGCAAACCACAGGCCCCCTGAGGGACTTCACATGTTATGGTAGCTAAGGGGGAACAAGCCTGGCCCCATGTTACCCTTGATTCTCTGTCCATAAGGAAAGAACAGAACCATCTAATGCCCTCATCAGTACATTGCTCCAAGTCATGGAGGGTGCTCAGGAGGAGATCATGATCCACCAAGTCGAAAGCTGCCGACAAGTTGAGCAACATCAGCAGGCCTGGGCTTCCCTCATCGATAATTTGCAGCAAATATGTCTGCAAATCCACCAGAGCAGCCTCAGTGCTAAAAGAAGGCCAGAAACCTGATTATCTGTCATGTAGGATTTGATGGTATTCAATGAAAGTTTGGAATTGCGAGGTAGCAAACTTATCTAGGGTTTTTAGGAGAAAATGACAGTTAGTAATTGGCCTGAGATTGTTGGGTTCTTTAGGGTCAAGATTGTTGTTTTTTTCAAAAGTGGGGTAACTGTCACGGTTTTTATGGAGACCGGAACCTGATTATTCCTAAAAGACGAGTTTACAAACCTACTTAGAAAGGGGGCAAAAAGGTCTTTATGTGCCAAGATGACCTTGGTTGGAAGATTTTCAGCACAGGCGCAAGGATGAAAGCATTTTTTATCAATTCTGTGATAGAAATAGGGGATAGCCTGAATTTAGCATGTTCACTGGACTCCCGAAGGGGTACTTACACCGAATCATATTTGTTTGTCTGAGTTTGCATGTTTTTTATTTTAAATCTGGCAGCATTCACTTTAGCTTCAAAAGCCTCCTGACATCTCAGGCAGTCGTGATTGGTAGATTCAAATGAGACTTGGGCCACCTTAGGTTTTTCCAGTGCCTTAAGAATCTCACAGAGTTTGCCCGTATCGTTGGCTGAGTGATCAATCTGGGAGTTAAAACATTATTTTTTAGTATCTTCAATTAGGAGTCTATAGATTTTATCAGCCTTCTTCCAGGCGGTTTTGTTTTCCACCGTGGGGTACTTCAGCCATCGGGACTCCAGATTTCATTTTTGATTTTTTAATATTGGGAGTTGTGGAGTAAACCATTTTTGATGACCAGGGTTTTCTCTTACCAACTTTGATTTCATTGGGACAGATTTATCCAGCATGGTCTGAAAATGTTCATTTAATACAGCCACCAGTTTACAAGCAGGGGTACTGGAGGAGGTATTTGTCATGATGCAATCAAGATATAACTGATAGTCCTGCAATTATACCTTTTTGAAGTTACGACTGCAAGCAGTCTTCGTCAGATTTCTGGGTTTCATAGGAGGTTTAGTTGGGCAGATGTGAAAGTCAATTATAAAGTGATCTGACAATATGCAGGGCTTGGTCTGTTCGATGTTTACGTCAAGGTTCTTGGTCACAATCCAATCCAGGATGTTGTTGTTCCCCATCGTTGGGACTTTATTTTGTACATGGAAATCAATGTTATACAAGGCAGCTTCTAGAGCCAAAGCTTTGGGGTCCAGGTTATTACCCCACCAGCGTTTGAAATCTCCTAGAAGGAGAGTCGTACGGTTTGGACCATCAAGGTTATTCAAGATTTGAATTATTTAATCATTGAAATCAGGCATATTATTAGGTGGTCGGTAAATAAGTACAAAATTAAGGCAGCAGTGGTTAGAGAGGATCATTTTTACAAGAACAATCTCACAGCCCTAACATGAACAAGGAGAGGAAAAAAGATCAAAAGTGTTCCTAGCGACAATTGATACACCCCGCCATGTCCTGACTCTCTATTCCTGCAAAGGATTGATAACCTTTGGGAACAGCAAGGTCAATCTTAGGACCACTGGTGACTGTGACCCAAGTTTCTGTAAGAAAAAGTATGTCCAAATCATTAGTTTCTACAAGATCATGAATGTCCTGAGCATGCTTATTTAACGATCTTGTGTAGAGGAGAGCTGATTTCAGTGTTTGTCCTGGAGCCTTAAACGTAGGCAACTGAGAGTCTTTTGGTTTAGGTGGGTTGTGGGTCGGTTTTCCAGAGTGGGAGTTAGTAGGGGATGCTGGGAGGGTACAACGTCCTTTCATCACCTGCCTGTTCATCCCCAGGCTTTTTAACGTGCCCATTCCATCGAATATGCTCATTGCATTTTTTAGGGGGTTTGGGAAAGGGCAGATAAGGGTTTGGGCGGTTGGGCAATAGCAATAAATAAGTGTGGGAGCGGGGTTTGGGGTATACCCCCAACAAAAAAAAAAAAACATGAGCACATTTGATGGAATGTGCACGTTAAAAAGCCTGGGGATGAACAGGCAGGCGATGAAATTACATGGAACCGCTGGGAGTACATCTTTCCTTTAGGAGCTAGGAGAGTGTATCGGTACTGGGCTGCTCAACCCGGCAGAACGTATTTGGGTCGGGAGGGCAGGGTGGGATGCGACGGTTGTTAGGGGAGGTTGAGGAACACTCAGCACAACTGTTGTACTGGAGTCTACCGAGGTTAAAGGTACACCCTGCACATCTTTCAGTTCCAAGGAGCTCATCTCCTCAGCGAGACCAGTTACCGCTAGATGTAGGGCAGGTGGTACATCTAGTTTTGTGCTGTTAAGCTTATTGCTGTAAGCCAGCCGGGCCGCTCGCTGCACTGCCAGGGTGATTGAGAATCCGGAGGGGTCACCCATGATTCTTTGGGACAAAGAGAGTGTTGTGGTGTTACAGTAATAAAGGGGTTACCTGTTTGGTGAAAGAGAGTGTTGCCAAGATGCCAATGCACGTCGATGACCGGCGAAGAATGGCTTGTCCCAGAAGCACTGGCATTGAAGTGCCTGACATTTCTAGATATGTGGCAGGGAGGATTGTGGGGAGTGTAGTTCCCACACAGAGCTTACTCTGTTAACGCCTCTGAGAGTGCTTTTCTCTCTGCATTTACCACAAGAAAACAATTCCCAAAAGCGGATTATACTGCTTATTGCACACTGGTGCAGTCCGATCTACTTAACAGGCACGCGGCACACAGAGCAGGATTGACTGCAGGCACACAAGAGCTCAGTTCAACAGTAAAATGCTATGGATACAGTTCAAAGAATAGTACCTGCATAAGGCAAACCTTGCTGTAAAGTGAGGTGCAAAGCTGCAATAGAAATACCTGAGGAGGCCAAGGGGAATTGCTGTTTAAATATCCGGCGAAGACTGGCTTGTCCCAGAAGCGCCGGCGCTGAAGCGCCTGACGTTTCTAGATATGTGGCAGGGAGTATATGTTCTAAGCTTTCCATGTAAAAAATGGTATGTGGGAAGCACCACTTGTAAATTAAAAGTTGGGATACTTCAGGATCTGAGAGCCATTAAAGCTGTGGACCATTTTTATCTGATGGCTAAATATTTTCAAGAGTATCATGTAAGTAAATCAGAGGAATTGTCTTTGTTGGAGCAGCACATGTACCTATACATCCATGAGGGGGTGACAGGAAGCTAAAACTACATCAATGGGAGACAAAAATGATTTTCGACTTTGACACCAAAGCTCCGATTGGCCATAACATCAATGAGGAATTGTATACTTTTTGGGGAGTCTAGTTGTGTATTGTTTTTGCTTCCATCAGCTTTCAGTTTCTAATTCTCTCATGGTTTTATGTTTCACTTGGTAGCCTATTATGTATATTATATGATCATCATACACTATTGAATTTGTCTGTATAGTTTGTTGACTGTGTGATGCACATTGTGATTCCATTATCGGTTCTATTTGAATTGGGCATATAGTTCAGGTTTTTTTCATACATATGGCAGCGTTGGGTCTTTTTTTTGTATATATAAGTAATACGCTAGTTTTGAGGTTGATGTACTATGCACTTTACAATGTGGCGCTTCAGTGCTTGGTGGACTGCACTATTTCAAATAACATCTATGTTTGACTTTTGCTGTACTAATGGCTGACGTTGCCATATGCATGTTTTAATAAGTGCTTGGGTCTGTTGTATTTTAGAATAGCCATGTTCTGTGATTGATCAGTGGGGGTTTCCCATATATGAGTCTCATGAAAAGATTTCTGGAAATATTTAAAAAAAAAAACCTTCAGACTCATTTCGGAATAAATTGTAAATTGTATACTAATACTAGACATTTGAGGGATTCCTAACCTCTATTTGATTTGTTTAGATTGTTTCTCAAATCTGAATACATGGAACTGTCACTATGAAACTGTTTCATTTATCCTTTTCTTTTCCTCTTTTTAAATCAGAGGAGCTTTTCCTCTCTTGCTCTCTCCCCTTGTTCTGAGCACTGGGTTTTTCGTTTACTTACACTTGCACTTATCACTATCCCTTTCCTTCATTCTTTAACCTTGGTTATGTGTAACCATATGTTTGATGAATGATGTAAATAATTGTTTCATCTTCTCTCTCCATGTTTACGATTCGGTGTATAACTTTTTCGTCTTTTTCAATTCTGTTATTCAACATATGGCAATCTTTGTTTGCAACTTTTTTAGCATTAAAACAGTATAATTTATACACTGAAAATGTTGTGGTACATGTGGTCATCTTGTGTTTCTACATATTTAACCATGCATGAATATGATTGTAACTAGGGGTGTGATTTGATACAGGAAAAAAAAAACATTTACCGAAAGGCACTCCGACAATTCAGCACACTAGGCAAGGTGCTGAGTGCTTTGTTCCTTGTTTTGCAGCATTATCTTGTTGTGTCATCCTGTGATTGATCAGTTGCCATATATATTGCACTTTATTACATGAATGGCTGCTATGCACTATGCACTTTATCCAGCTTGAGGCTTTGAGTACATGTGGCAGTATAGGTGATTTTTAGAGTACTTTTGCATTCTAAAGGCAGATGCTATCTTAAAGGTTTATACATTGTGCACTCAATAGCGGTGTGCCATGTTGCACTTTTTTGTATTTGTTTGGCTGGAGCAAACCAATTTTTTCTAAATATTTGAGTGGTTTTTTGTAACACTCACATAAAATGTTGATACATGCCTGTGCCTATACGTGTTTTTATGAGTGGTATTTTATATCAGCCATGTTATGTGATTGGCTGCAACATGGTCAGCATTTTAATACATCAATGGCTGTTATGCACTATGCACTTTATCCACCTGTATTCCTTCCTATTATTTGCTGATGCACTTTTTCTTGTGTCGCACATGAACTTCGAACTTGACAGGTTTCTGTATAAGTCATCTTAGTGTTGCCAGCATAAGTGTTCGTGTTTTGGATGCCTTTTGGGCTATGGCACCTGCGTTACTAGCTGCTCTGCACTTTACACATTTGTGAACCAATGGCTGCTATGCACTATGCACTTTCTTCTTCTATATCTGCAGATTATTCGTTTTGCTGTTAAAAGAAATTGACATTAAATCACTGTAATTTATCTGATTAATGTGGCATGATTTCACTTAGTGTGGTATGCAGGCTCAAAGATGGTTGACACATTTTTAAATGTATGGAATTTTTGTGTGGCAGCACATGCATTATGGACTTTGTTTACTGATACTTGTTCTTAATTTTTTTTATTGATGGGTTTGTAATATCAACCTTTCAACATATAAAAATGTATAGATATACATAAATATTATTTTCACTTTCCAATTTTTAAAAACGTAATTATTTTTCTTAATACTCTTTGAATATTGTTAATTGCACACTTTATTTCATTATGTTTGATCGAATTTTGCATGTTGGTCTGACGTTTTTATGTAATAACAGTGCTGGTGCAATAATTTATTTAGCATAATATTATGGCCCAAGATGGCCACCGTATTTGTCTTTAGTATGCTGGCAATTTCACAGGAAGACCGAAATCAATGACAGACTTTGTTGTTATTTATTTGGTATTTTGGCACAAAACAAGCTTCATGATCAAGCACATAACGGTGTGAAACGCATTTCTGTATAAATACATTATTTTACCCTTCCAACTACCTCTTTTCATTTGGCTGCATGAGAGGTCTCTGGAGTGCGATCCTCATGGACTTTATGGTTAAGTTGCACTAATTAAAACCTATGGTATTCACTGAAAAAACGTTGTTAAAGGGACGTTATGGTTAAGTTGCACTAATGAAAACCTATGAAATTCAGTGAAAAAACTCTGTTAAACGGACGTTATGGTTACAAGTAAAACCAAAACCTCCCAGAAATTCGCCAGTTATGGTAAACTAAGCAACCATTACATCACAAATGTCATTAATGACACCACTGATGACATCACATATCTAGGCCACTTGTTTTTGTTCACTGATATATATTTAGCCCAGGTGGTTTTGTTCACTGACAGTCAGAATAAGAACATTTTAAAGGAGCTATATATCTAGACGTTAAACTTGTTGTATGTTCTTAAAGTACTTTCATTAGTACCCCCTCTTTCACGACCCTGAGAATTGAGAGTGCACAGTGCTTTCAGGGGGATTGTTGTGACATCCTGCTCTAGATGATACCATCTAGCTTTTTTGCCCTGATCGGCGGTCCATTGTAGCATGGGTGTTATATGCGCTGCCAGAGTATATCTTTCTATATCTGGAACCCCCCAGTCCACCGAGGAGGGGAGGGCGCATCATGAGTTTGTTTTGAAGCGTAGGCTTTTCCCCCTGCCATATAAAGGTGAATATTGCTGTCTGCAGGATTTTGCACACGCGGGTCGTTATCTCTAACGGAATCGAGCTAACTACATACAGTAGGGAAGGAGGGTCATCTTTATTGCTGCGATTCTAGCAAACCAGGACGGTTCCTGATTATCCCATCTGTGCAGATCACACTGGAGCTGTTTCCAGAGGGGTTTGATGTTTGCCTCATACAGTTTTCTCGGATCCCTAGTTAGTCGGATTTCCCACACTAGAGGGTATATCTTTCCTAGTTCGGAAATCGTTTCTTCCTCTTCCGTTATGTTTAAAGCTTTTGACTTGGCGTAATTTATTGTGAATCCTGACACTTTGGCAAAGTCTTGCAGTTTTAGCATTGCCCGGGGCAAAGTGTTTAGGGTGTCATTCATAAATAGCATTACAACGTCCGCATACAATGCAATTTTGTGTGTAGTTTCCCCACTTTTAACCCCTTTAAAGCCCGGATCTTGTCTGATTTGTACTGCAGATGGCTCCATAGCAAAGATCAGTGGGGATGGGGGACAGCCCTGTCGTGTGCCTCCCTGATAACAATTTGGTCCAAGCTTTGTCCCTTAATCAAGAAGCACGTGGAGGGGATCTGGAAATTCGCTAACACCATTTTGGTGAAATCCTGTCCACATCCGAACCCCTCTAATACCTGTTTCAAATATTCCCAGTCCAGGCTATCGAAAGCTCGTTTGGCATCCAGTGCCACCACCGAGAATAGTTGGCCCGTTCTAGTTCCTAGGTTAATGATGTTTATGGCTCTTCGTACGTTATCCTGAGTGTGTCTCCCTGCAATGAACCCAGTTTGGTCTACATTTATGATTCGGGGAAGAATCTTTCCCAGTCTAGTTGCTAGTATTCTGGCGCATATCTTAGCGTCCGAGTTTAGGAGCGCAATGAGGTGGTAAATAGCACACTCGGTCGGATCTTCCCCCGGTTTCGGGACTAGTAGTGTTGTAGACTTCTCCATATCTGGAGTGACTGACCCCTTTTCCCTTATGACATTGAGGAGCTTTGTAAGTGGTGCGAGCAATTGAGCGGCAAATGTTTTGTAGTAGCCATTCTCTAACCCACCTGGTCCAGGCGTTTTATTTGTCGGCAGCGCAGTAATTGCGTCGCTGACGTCCTGGGCTGTTATACTGCCTCCTAAAGTGTTTCTCTCCTCCTCTGTAATCTGGGGAAGGGGCGTTGCTAACATATAAGCTTTTTGTTTTTTGGGCGCCAAGTTTTCCCGCTTTAGTAATTCTTCG
Organism: Ambystoma mexicanum; assembly: GCF_040938575.1. Taxonomy (NCBI): domain Eukaryota; kingdom Metazoa; phylum Chordata; class Amphibia; order Caudata; family Ambystomatidae; genus Ambystoma; species Ambystoma mexicanum. The sequence continues at coordinate 1,338,696,485 of NC_090921.1, read as the reverse complement.
TGGTAACTGACCATTGTTTATTTTTTCTCATTTTCGCTAGTACACAATTCCACCCCCCAGCCCCCGAGTATTCTTAAGTTGTGTGATGTAATTGCAGGACTTTTGTTTCTTTAGTTTTGCCGCCAGGAATTTGTTAGCTTTCCCTCCATGTACATAATATGATTTTTTTTGTGCGTAGGGGTGTTTGTGCTAACTGGTCAGCCGTGTGAGCTACCAGTTGGGCTCTGATTTTCATGAGTACCCTGAGTGTTTTATGCTGGAGTTCGGCCTCTTTTAGTTCCTTCTCCAGTTTTTCTGTGACTAGGGCCTTCTCTCTATTGTATGCCACCGACTGCGAGATGAATTCCCCCCGTACCACTGCTTTCCCTGCATCCCACACTGTTCTCTAGTCTGTCTCCCCATTATCAGTCTCATTAAAATAGTTGTCAATCACCTCTTCCATATGTGCTCTAAGTGCGATATGCTTCAGTATCAACTCGTTTAGCCTCCGTCGAGGTTTCTCTCTTCTTGTGATCCCCCCACTTCAATGTTTACTATCACTGGTGCATGATCTGTGAGGTATTGTACCCCTATTTCAACTTTCGTCACGTGTGGGATCAGGGTCGCTGATACCAGGATCATATCGATCCTTGAATAGCGTCTGTGTACTGCCGAATAGTGAGTATATTCCCTGCATTTTTCTTGGAAAAACCTCCATGTCTCTATCACCCCCAAGTCCCGAAACAGTTTGCCCAGTGCTTGTCTATTTTTCCCGTCCGCCACTGTTGGAGACAGCGTTGTATCAAGCGATGGGTCCATTACGCAATTAAAATCTCTGCCTTTTATTACTTGTCCTTCACACCACCCTCCCAATTTCCGTAATGCCCCACTTATGTATGTGTCTGGTTTCTCATTGGGGACATATAGTGCTAAGATTGCATATATCTGCCCCCTGATCCAGCCTTTCAGGCCCAAATATCTCCCCTCCGGATCCCTAAGTAGATGCTTTTTCCAGAATCCCAACTCTCGGTTGAGCAGAATAGCTACTCCCTTCATCTTTCTCCCACTGGAAGCATAGTATTGGTGGGGAAACCTATTATGTATCATTCTCTTTTCATCTTCTGGGAGAAGGTGTGTTTCTTGTAGAATCCCTACCGAAGCTTGCAGTTCTAATAGTTTCCCCAGTATTGAGCGGCGCTTCCTCTGGGAATTCAACCCTTGTACATTCAAGGTTACGATTACCACTTCATCCATAGGGGATGTTCCCTTACGTGTGCTGCCCGTGTTTTTTGCTCATGGGCCTCCATCTCAAACACCAGGTTCCTTGCTAAACTCATCGATCGAACTGCATACTCCCAACGAAATGCCTTTGTCGAATCCAACAATCTTCTAGACCCTGCACAGTCAGGCTTCAGACCTCGACACAGAATTGAAACAACTCTGACCTTAAGATCCTTAAGGATGACCTTAAGATCACTGCAGACTCTGCGGGATGCGCAGCACTAATCCTTCCAGACCTCTCCGCCGCTTTTGACACAATCAACTGCTCGATCCTCCTCAACCGCCTCCACTCCCTAGGAATCCGTGGAAACGCTCTCAAGTGGATAGCATCTTTCCTCAACAATAGGAAACAAATAACCCTCCTCTCCACCTTTGCTTCCGCTGCCCGACCAGTCAATACCGGAGTTCCACAAGGAGCATGCCTATCAGTCCTCCTGTTCAACCTCTATTTGTCCACCCTGCCGGGAATAATCCGCCCGCACAATATCCTGTGCTATAACTACGCCGATGACACCCAATTAATCCTAAAACTCCGCAACTCAAACCCCAACTGTCAGCCCGACCTCGCAGCCTGCCTTCTTGACATTGATCGCTGGATGACCACAAACCACCTCCTCTTAAACCCCACTAAAACCGAAATCATGGTGTGCGGCAACACTGAGCTTCTCCCCCATCCTCTACCATGGCCATCATCCATGGGCAATCCACCCACCACCTCGACCACAGTAAAAAACCTTGGATGCACTCTTGACTCTGACCGAACCCTCTCTTGCCAAATCAACAATGTCTCTAAGTCCTGCCATTACCACCTCAAAATTCTTAGACGCATTTTTCCGTACCTCTGCTTTCCCAACAGACTCGCCGCTGTCCAATCGATAGTCCAAGCATACCACCTCATTAAACTACAAAGAGCACAAAACGCTGCAGCCAAATTGCTTCTAGCACTTGGCCCAAGAGACCACACCTCTCCAGCTCTCAGAACTCTCCACTGGCTCCCGGTTGGACGAATGGTGACTTTCAAAACCTTATGCATCTCCCACCGAGCAGTGAATAAAACCGGCCCTCTATACCTACAGGACAAGCTAAAACCCTATCACCCACCGCACACTCTAAGATCAAGCTCCGGCCTCCTTTTAGTGATACCAAACACCAACTCAGTCAGGTTAGGAGGATCATCATTCTCGGCCCTGGCCCCCACGCTATGGAACTAGCTTCCACCCCACATTCGACACACCGAAGAATACCTGTCATTCGCAAATTACTGAAAACATGGCTCTTCCCTTAAAGAATCGACGCTTAGAGCAAATGGAATGAATAGCCACAAACAACAGAAATCCAAGGTTATTTGAACCAAGAAAATAAAAGAGCAAAGGGAGTCGATGGAACGGCTAGAAAGACTAAAACAGATAGTGTAACTAAAACGGATAGACTGAGTGAAACCGACAGAGTAAGTGAAATGGATGGAATTGATGGAACAGATAGAGTAGATGGAACAGTAGATGGAACAGATCGAGCAGATGGAACGGATAGAGTGGATGGAACGGATAGAGTGGATGGAACGGATGTTTACCCTATCCATCCTGTCGCTTTATATAAGTACGCCCCCTGTCCTGCTCTCGTGCTTGGTCGCAGGCGCTTTACTGATAACCACCATATCACACTACTACGCTTACTCTCCCCTATACACCATCATTCAACTAGAACACAGCTATACTATGAAACATTCAGCCTAGCTGTTCTCATACTAACATGACCCCACGAGCACCTCATCATCCTTATAAAACACAGCTAGCTGAGCATATACCGGCTATCTTAGGCGTCTCCTCAGACCTAACGCAGCCAGAACTCAGTCTTGGTGTCCACCCTCCAGAGTGAACACATCCAACTGATTTCCTCAGCACCACACCTACCGCTAAGAAGCAGCTATCATACAACAACCACACCAGCTGCACACATATCCGGTCACCCACGCACCAAATGACACTTCTCTCTCTACTGACTTGAACTGCGGTTCCCGAGGGCGTTCAACCTACCAGCGCTTTGAGGTCATACCAATGATACATTAGGCGCTATATAAATGCCAACTAACATAACATAACATAAACATTTGGTCTCAGCTTATGATGTACATACACAGGGCAATAAGCAGGGCTCCAACACACTATTCACATGTATACATGAAGATGAACTTTAATTTTATTAACATTTTCTGGCGCTGTTGTCCCTTTCTTCCTTACTTTAGTTTCCCTGTACGTGTCTCAGATTTGTATGCATTGTGGGTCTTCATATGTATTCTTTGTACTAAAACAAGTATGTAGTAAGTCTTGAATTGTTAGCTATTTATTCCATGTTTAACATTACTTAAAACTGCAATAAGTTAGCATTCATTATTTTACTATCCAAAATGACCAGATAATAAATATTGTGCTTCTATGGTGCGTGCTGCAGCCATTGCCTATGTGCATGTCAGATTAGGTTCCTGTAATAACAACACTCCAATATAATGTTTTGTTTAGATGAGTACATTCTTTAATACATTAGGTAGTTCATGATAGCTCTCTCGATCACCCCTGACATCTTGTTACCAATATTATTAACACAACCCCTTGTAGGGACTGGTTATCAACATTAATTTCATGTTTGATGTCATCTGTGATGTCATTAATGACATTTGTGATGTAACCTTTGATGTCCTGGGTGTTAGTCTTAGCAGTGCACAGTGGTGGCGTGAGTTATGGTTGCTTAGCTTACCATAACTGGTGAATTTCTGTATTTTTTTTGGTTTTACTTGTAACCATATTGTCCCTTTAACAACGTTTTTTCACTGAATTTCATGGGTTTTTACCGGTGCACCCTAATTTGATACAACTGCCTAATATTATACTTACATCCAATATAGCAGCATTTTGGGCCAATCTAGAAAGTTTCACTATAAAGCTGTCTCATTCCCCATCTTATAGCAACATTTTTAACACTTTTATGAACTTTCTGCAACGTTTACACCGTTGTTTGTTTGCCTACGTTCTGACATCATAGCAGACCTTTTGGATGGTGTCACATGACCGACCACACGCGCAGTGTGATGACGTGTTCACGAACAGGTCAGCGCTTTGCGAATGTGTCTGTGCTTTGCGAACATTTCACAGCTGATCTAGGATGTTTCAAGCTGAAAATGTACCCTAGCACAGCTCATAGAACTATTCTTACTGATTTTCCATCTGCAATCCTGGAGAGAACACATACTTGGAAGAATATTAGCACAACTGCTATTTAACTTCAAAAATGGCATTAGCCATGGCCATTCCTCCTCCCCAGGAGCCACCACCACCAGCTGGAGGGCCTAGATAACTGAAAAAGCGCAATGATGCAGAAAAGAATCAAGAGGACCAGGAAGATGACATAGAAGAAATGCCTACCTGCAGCACTCAGAGAGAATCATGGGTGTGGTGGTTCTTTACCATTATTGTGGGTGTATCAAAGGCTAAGGCTTCCATGGTAAAATGCACTGAGTGTTCAATCGCGGACAACCTGGGCAGTACTCCTATGGGACCACCTCCATGCGCCGCCACACCAAATCCAACCACCGGGATGCTCTGAGAAAGGCTATTCCTTTCTCAGGACGTAGTAGGCTGTCTTTGTCTACTCATCTTCCTCAACCAATACTGCCACCACACAGGCTACTCCTGTGGGGCACAAAATCCCACCAGATACCTTGCAAGCCATGAAAGAGGCTGTTGATCCATATCTTTCCAAGACAACAGTACTCGGTATATACTGCAACACACCACTCTGAACAGGGAAGCAGTTTTGAAGTGCTTTCGAGGCTGTATTCAAGGAGCATGAGAAACAGTGCCCCCTACCTTAGATTTAATGCACACGCAACATCTTCCCCTGTCCACCTGCCCCTTCATATTTGTGGTTGATGCCCATTCCCTAATTTACCTATCCTTCCCTTCGTGGCCTCTCCTGCAAAAAAAAAAGAGAAAAATATCCAAAATCAAAAATACCCCAAAAAAGGTTCCTTTAGGAACCACCTTTCACAGTTAAAAAATAGAAGTAAAAAAAAATAAGCTTATAGACTCCATCTACATTTTATTTTTCAGTAAAGTAGTTAGACTCTACAACATTCCCATTAGCATACAATTTTATACTACAGAAGAAAAAAGCACAGAAACAATTTTCTGTTCCCAAATACTTTTCTCTAGCATACAATAAGGACCATAATCTATGGACCGTCATGACTATCCAAGGTCTCCCTCTGCAGTTCCCTTTCCAGGCCATGCATCATTGAAAAACCCAGATTGCACGTGCACACCATCGCACAAGGCAACCCAGCTACTCTTTTTACTGTTAGGTTTGTAACACTCCCTCATTGCCTGCTTTTAAACAGTCACACATCAATCCACCAATTAGTTCAGAAAACTCTATATATAACCCTATCAACACATTACACTTCCACACACCAACTGCCACTTAAGAATGTTCTAGACATCTTTTGCATCTGCCTTTTCATGGCTTATCCCAAATAATTGTACACACTGATGCTATATATGCACGTATGTATTGTTCAGTAACAGAGTGCCTGAATGGAAAAGGGAGTAGGGCTTGCCAAGTGCTGATAGGAGCCCAGAAGGAAAGTGCCAAAAGATGCCAAAGTGGGAGGCTAGTGGCTAACTGCTGGGGCAGAGGAGTCCCAAGGGTAGAGTACACATTTGCCAGGCAGTAGTCCCGAAAGGGCAGTGCTAAAGGAGGGAGGGGGTGTATTAGTGTTGGCTAGATATAGGGCCTGGAACCTGTGAGGTTCATGAGGGACCAGGCCACCAGTCTCAGTGGCAGTGGTATGAGTTAGCAGGGAAGGGATTAAGTAAAACAGGGAAAGGAAAGCAGAGGTTATTTTTTTAAGTTTCCAAAACTTAAGGAAGTCCAGCTGAAGTATAAGAGGAGCACCGCCCAATGAGAGACGCATGCCTCCCGCTCTCTGTTTAAAAAAGCATTTGACAAGCAGAGAATGGAGTTACAGGAGCAGAGGGCTCTAGCAGGACAGTATTTAGGGAGGGAAAGCTGGAGATATTGTAGTCACTGTCCCCGGAAAGCCTTGTCAATGATACAGAAGATTTTAAATTTCATCCTTGCAACCACCAGGAGCCAATGTACACATTTTAGGGCTGCAGCGATACGATCCCTGGGCTTCAGGGCAAGAATACCTTTTGCAGCCCTATTTTAGATTAGCTGAGGGGGGCTCAGACAACAAAGGGGGAGGTTAAGGAAGAGGCTGTTGCAGTAGTCCAGCCTACATAGGACCAGGGCTCTAGACACCTTAAGCTTCGGGGGGAAAGGGAGGAATGTTACAATGCCTATAAGGAGGTTACGCTGAAGGTGGGCTTTCTTTACAAGCTCCAAAATGTAAGCACTAAAGGAGAAGGAGAGCATTTAAAGATGACCCCAAGGTGTTTAGCCTCACAAGATGGTGAGAGTAGAGGGTCCAAAGAGGGCGACCAGAGGGTAGGAGAAAAACAGGGCGCAAGTGTCACAATAAGAAAGATATCCGTCTTACTAGCATTGAGACAGATTGTTAGCTACACACAATGTCTCGATGGCAGTCAGACAATCAAGGATAAAAAACGAGGAGAAGAAACGGGTTCAGGGAAGTTTAAGGAAAGCTTTGTGTCATTAACATAACACTGGAAATAAGAAAAGAAGAAGGACATCAAGTGAGTCAGAGGAACGAAATAGATACTGAAAAGCCACAACCATAGGATAAAACTCTGGGGTACGTTCCAGGTATACAGTGAAGTGGTGGAGTACAAACAGCCCAGTTGCAGCTAGGAACGGCAGTTAGTGAGGAAAAACGGAACAGCCAGTCCAGTACCCGGTCCATGATGCTAAAGGTATCATGTAACCATTTAATGAGGATACAATGGTTGACTGAGTGAAAGGCGGATGACACATCAAGGAGCACTATCATCAATTGTACTACAATCATAAATACCATATACACTTTAATATCATTGATATCATTCCACCATACTACAAATACTGTATACTCCCCCTACCGTACCTAGAATTACTATACACATATTACTATACTATGTGTTGCCAGTGTCCAGATTTTACCACCACAATAGAATTAAACCATATAACAAGTATGTACGATACACCTTCAAATAACAAGACTCAACCAGAACCCTGTTTTATCCATATGGTGTTCGCGGACAGTAAGAGTTGGCCGCGGACTCGGCGGCACTTGCAAACCCCCTTTTCACCTATGAAAACAGCTCCATGTCAACTTTATTCCGCTCCCCCTTTCCAGCCCCTCTTTTGGCCACCAAATAACTACAAATGCGTTTTCCAGACTTTTTCCCCACTGCGCTATCGTTGGACACCAGTGGCTGTATGCAGATCCAACATGGCAACCGTTTCCAAAAATATGACGCAGCTCACGTTTTTCACCATCCAATCAGTGGGCGCGTACAATGTCCCGAAACAGGAAGGGAGTCCATGAACTAGACCCAGATATCACTGATTTATTTTTACCTACTATTTGGCCATTTTTTTTTTTGAAATGACTGGACGGATTTACACCAAATGTACAAAAGCACGCATTCGGGACCAATCCACCACTCCTGGCACAATTTTGGTGAAAATCCGTCCAGCGGTTTGTGCTGTAGGCGTGAGCAAAATAAATGTTCCATTGCGCCTATGAGGATTTCCCAAAATTTTGGGACCCCGCCTGTAACTGGATGAAACCGCACCAAATTTCACAGAATCATTCCAAGGGGGCCATATACTTTTTTTTTAAATGTTTGGTGAGGATTCGTCCAGAGGGGAAAAGGTTATAAGCTGCCCAAAAACTGCTCATTCTATGAGTTGAGCAACTTAACCATAACTACCGCAGGAAAATAGAAAAAGCATTGACAAAAATGATAAAGACAATCAAAGAAATCTTATAAAGAGTCAAGTGTTCACCAGTATTTATGTTAAATCCATGCTACGTATCAGACAGTATAAACAGCTGGAGACTTCATTTTTTCATTTTAAATGATTCATGGCCAGGATCTTCAGAGGTGGTGGAAATGTAAACGTTAGTAGTCAGACTGCCGTCGATCTAAGCTACCAAATTCATTTAAATCGCTATCAGGACAAAGCTAAATATCTGTTGAAAGCTTGCTAAAGAACTGTTGTGACCACAATAAACCTTTATGGGAATCATGCTAAACCATTGCTGTCACCATGGTAAAACACTATCGGGCCCAAGATAAACCATGGAACCATGCTAAACAATGACTAGTTAGGGCTAGGGCTGGGGTGTTGCTAGGTCTGGAAAAGATCTGGGGCTACACTAATGTCGGGACTGTCGGGCAGTGAGCTAGCTAGCCTTTTGGTTGTAGGCCCTGAGCTTCTATCTGGGGCTACAACCAAAAGTCCTGGGGCTATAGCCCTGAGACATCCCTAGTGACGCCACTGGCTAGGACTATGCTAAACAATGACTGGGACCAGGCTAAGTCATTGTTGGGACCAAATTAAACTATTGTGGGGGTGATGCTAATGCTTTGCTGATGTCATGTTCAACCACTATAGAGACTACGCTGAATCATTGTTGGGGTTATGCTAAACTATTGCAGGGATCATGGTAAAATATTGTTTGGGTCATGTTAATTCACTATTAAACTATGTTAAACCATTGTTGTTACCATACAAAATCATTATTGGAGCTCTTCTAAACCATTGTTTGTTTAATGCTAAGTCAGGGGGAACATGGTAGACCGTTTCTGGAAATTCACACTATATAATTGTTCCAATTTTGCTAAACTGATCTTAAACAAATTGCAGTGTTTCAAATTAATCTACAATACAACTTCAGATACTCAATATCAATGACACACAATCAAAATCCTTTTGTAAGAAGTTCAGGGAAGCAGTGATTACAGAACGATTAGCATCAGAAGAAAAAAAAAAATATATATATATATATATATATATATATATAATATATATCACACAAAGAAAAAAAGAGGAAAAAACCGCCATGAAAAATGGACAGTTCAGCCTGCACTCCAAGTCATGTAAGAAAGCAGCAAGGTCCCGTTTGTCCATGAAAAACGCCAGAAACTCGAAATAAATTACTTTCAAGTTTATCGAAGATGCAAAAAGTACATCATGTTTACATCATGTTTAAAAAACCGCCATAGACCCCAAAACAGAGGCAGGGCACTAAGAGAGAAGTTCTGTATGGACGCGTTTCGCGCTATACACAGCGCTTGTTCACCAATGGGGGGAGGGGCTAAGCATAGTATAAATAGCAGGGTAAGTCCCTTCATGGTTTCTACACCTCAGCAAATGGATACCTGTATAGGTAAATTCATGGCAGACATCTTGTAACGTAATGGCAAAGTGCTTGTGCCTATATCTGTGAAAATAGCTGAAACATTATTGGCATGTCGTTTTGAATGAATTTAGTAGGAATATAAAGTATTAATAATCATTCAGACAACTTACTAAAATAGTTGGTACTGTGCAAAATGCCAAAGAGGTGTATGAAAAAACAGGGGAAGCAGCATGGTGGCTAAACAAAAAGTGCAGTTTATCTTTTTTTTAAAGGGGTAACAAGCAAAATGGACCCTGTTTTTTGTCTAGCACATATTTTGTTTTGCAAAGTTCAGGCACGCATGTGACCCACCTGCAGGAATGTTGGAGATTCCATCTCCATATTTGAGTTTTCCCCATTTTTTCCTCTTTCCAGCTTAACCTCAAACCAGGGGTGGACTGGAAACCAAAAGAGGCCCTGGAAATAATTTATTTCCAAAGTAGCCCCACACTACACATTTTCAGCAAACCCAATGCTTTTACTATGAGAACATTTGGAAATACCACACAAAAGAGGCCCAGGGTGCAGAGGCCTACCAGGAAATCTCCAGAGTTCCCCATATTTATTTATTTATATTTATATAGCGTGCAAGCAGCCCAGGGGCATTGAGGCGCTGTTACTTGCAATAACTTAGTTACAGGGTACAGGCATGATAGCGGTTGTTGACACATTATGAATACTACAAAACTTCATACTGTTGTTACAGATATTGCATTTGGTCATATATTACATCTTATATGATAATTATTCGTGCTGGTGTGTCGGGCCTTATGTGAAGAGGGTAGTTTTCAGAGTTTTGCGGAAGGTGGTGAGGGAGGCCTCACCTCAGATAGTGGGAGGTAGGGCATTCCAGTGAGTGGGTGCGAGATAGGGGAAGCTGGATCCGCCCGCTCTGACTCTTTTTACTAGTGCCACAGATAGCATGTTGGTGTATGGTGATCTGGTTGGCCTGGTAGTTGAGACGGGGAGTATCCTTTGTGAGAGGTAGGCAGGAGCAGTGAGGTGAATGCACTTGTGGGTCAGTGTCAGGGCTTTGAATACGATCCTTTCCCTTATTGGGAGCCAGTGAGCTAGTTTTCTGGCTTCAGAAATGTGTTCTCTTTTAGCAATGCCTTGGGCTGCCCATAGAGTGTTGTTCTGTATTACTTGTAGTCTCTCTAAGTTTTTATTGGAGGTTCCTAGAAAGAGTACGTTGCGGTAGTCTAGCCTAGAGCCGGTGATGGCTCTGGCTATATTGGTGCAGTTCTCTTTGGATAGAAAGGGTCTGACTGCGTTGATAAGTTTGGCATGATATGCAGCTGCGGATGCTATTGCGTTGACTTGTCTATCCATGGATAGGCTGGAATCCAGGTAGACTCCCAGTGTTTTGACAGAATCTGAGACAGGAATTTTAATGGAGTCAATGGTGAAGTGACTGAATTGGGCATCTAGATGTTTTAGTGTGTCGGGGGAACCTACCAGGAGGAGTTCCGTCTTGTCAGAGTTGAGGCATAGTCCATTGTCTGCCATCCAGGCTTGGATGGTGTTGTAAAGGTTGTTCAGGGTCAGGGAGTCAGTGTTATAGTTACCTGTGAGGGTGAGGAGGATCTGAGTGTCATCGGCGTAGTTAGTGTAGGAGATGCCCATAGCGTTGAGAATGAGGAAGGGGGTCGTGTAAAGATGTTGTATAGGGTGGGGGAGAGGCAGGAGCCTTGGGGCACACCACAGAGTATGATGGTTGGTGATGCGGCGGCTAAGTCAGAGAATACTTGCATGGTTCTGTCTTGTAGGAAGGAGGTGATCCATGCTGTGGCCTCTGGGGAGAATTTGGCAGTGGAGGAAAGGTGGTGGCATAGGACGCCATGATCAACGAGGTCGAAGGCCGCGGATAGGTCAAGGAGTAGGAGAAGTGCTGGTTTACCCATGTCTCTAGCATCGTCCATCTGGTTTTTCAGGTCAAGTAGGGCAGTTTCGGTCCCGTGTCTGGGGCGGAAACCGGATTGGCGGAGTCCAAGGAGTTTGTTCTCTTCAATGAAGTGCTGAACCTGCAGGTAGGCTGCTTTGTCCAATATTTTGAGGAGGAAAGGGACAGTGGTGATGGGTCTGTAGTTGTTAGGGGAGGTGGGATCGAGAGTTAGCTTTTTTAGAAGAGGGCATACCCAAGCTTCCTCGAGGGAGGCGGGGACTTTTCCTGTGGTAAAGGAGGCATTAACAAAGGCTGTTAGGAAGGGAGCTAGCGCTTCCGTGCAGTCTTTGATAATGGAGGCTGGGCATGCATCACCTTTGCAGTTAGAGGGTTTGATGTTCCTCATTATGTTGATGATGTCATTTTCCTGAATGGGTTTGAAGGAGAAGGGTAGGGGTGGGTCCGTGGCAGGTGGTGGGACAGGGATATGCTTATTAGGTAGCACTTGTTTAGTGGCTAGTATTTTGTTTTTGAGGAGGCTTAATTTGGTTTGCATGGCCGTTTGTATTTCATTTGGTGCAGTCTTTGTCTTTGGTGAAGTTCTGGGGGGCGGGAGTGGGTGTCTCGAGCTCCCTAAAGATTGCGAAGATGTCTTTTGTGCTAGATTGGGCTTCCGAGATTCTGGATTCAAAAGATTTGGCTTTTGCTTTGGTGATTGCCTTTTTGTATTTGGTGTATAGGGCTTTAAAGATCATCTTATCTTTGTCAGAGTGGGACGTTTGCCACTGAGTGAGTGCAGCTTTTTTCTCATTGCGGAGTGTGAGGAGGTCAGGGGTGAACCAGGAGTTGGAGTGGGTAGTGGGTTTGGATTTGCGAGGTTTGGGAGGGGCAATGGAGTTGATAGCTGCTTTGATGGCAGCATCATAGGTTGTTGCGAGTGTTTCAGGGTCTGAGGAAAAAGGTGGTCTGAAGGCTGGACCTTGGAGGAAGGGCAGTAGCCTTTCCTTAGTGAGCTGGCGGGAGCTTCTGGCGAGGCAGGGTGGGAGCGGTTGAGGTGAGGGGCAGCAGGGGAGCTAGTGGTGAGGATGCTAAAGGTGATGATGTGGTGGTCAGACCATAGGGTGGGGGTGTTTCCTGTGATGACGAGTGGGCAGTTGTGCTGTGCGATCCAGTCGAGCGTTCTGCCCTGGGTGTGAGTTGGGCTAAGGATGGTGTTCTTGTAGCCTAGAGCCTTGAGGGCTGAGTCAAGGGATTTGGCTGCTACATCCTTACTATCCAGGAGCCTTAGGTTGACATCCCCAAGGAGAATGGCTTTAGACTGTTTTTTCAGGTTGTCAAAGAGGAGGTGGATGAGAGAGGCTTGAAAGTCTCCTGTTGGGCCTGGAGATCGGTAGACAGTGTGCACAGTAATGGTGCAGTGGGGAGAGAGGGTTATTTTGACTTGGAGGTAGTTGCTGTTGTTGTTCAGGGATTTTTCTACCTTTCGGATAGAGAGGCAGTCTCTGGCAATAATTGCTACCCCTCCACCTTTGGAGAGGCGATCATGTCTAGTGATGGAATAGCCAGGGGGTAGGGCGAGGGAGAGTGCCGGGCCGGAGGCCTCATGTAGCCATGTTTCAGAGATCATGAGTAAATCTAGGTCATGGGAGGTTAGGAGGTCGTGGATGTCTAGCGCGTGGGCATTGATGGACCTAGCGTTAATAATAGAGCATTTCAGGTGAGGTTCAGTAGTGGCTAGGGGGGGGGGGGTCACGAGAAGAGGGGGTGAGGTGGAGGAGGTGGTTGTGCTTTGGGTGTTTGGGGAGTTGCACATCACAGATTTTACATTGGGGGCTCATTTTCAGTGGTGGTGGACACATGTGGAATATTTTACATTGGGCGGCTCATTTTCAGTGGTGGTGGACACATGTGGAATAGCATTAGGCACAATAGCATTCAAAATGGTGGTAGAAGATTTGCACATCACAGATTTTACAATGGGGGGCTCATTTTCAGTGGTGGTGGACACATGTGGAATAGCATTTGGCACAATAGCATTCAAAATGGTGGTAGAAGATTTGCACATCACAGATTTTACACTGGGGGGCTCATTTTCAGTGGTGGTGGACACATGTGGAATGGCATTTGGCACAATAGCATTCAAAATGGTGGTAGAAGATTTGCACATCACAGATTTTACACTGGGGGGCTCATTTTCAGTGGTGGTGGACACGTGAAATAGCATTTGGCACAATAGCATTCAAATTGATGGTAGAAGATTTGCACATCACAGATTTTACACTGGGGGGCTCATTTTCAGTGGTGGTGGACACATGTGGAATCACATTTGGTATGGAGGCAGTACAATTGTATGAGGGGTTAAGTACTTTGTTGGCCGCTGTATTGGTAGTACTTGTAGTGAATGCAGGCTTTGAGGTTGAGCGGAGGAGCCTGGCCTTATTGGCAAATAGGCAGAGTTGTATAGTACGTGAGCATAGCCGGGCATTACGGGTGCTCGTGTGGATGGGCTGTGAGCTGATGGCGGCTTGCAAAATACGGGCGCGTAACCTGAGACGCCTTGAGGTGGAGCATGGGTTGGAGAGAAGCTTGCAAGGGTAGTGCTTCTTACCTTCTAGGTGCGGCATAGGTTTTGGGCAAAAGGCAGACGAGCAGCGAAGAGCTGCAAAGAGCACAGGAGGCCTTTTCTCCTGGCCTTCTCTCGTCGGCTTTGCATCTCGGCCCTCTCCCTCTGAATTTAAAGCAGGAGGGGCGGGCAGGCGGACACAGCGAATGGGAACCTGGGCCTGTGGCGGTGAAATGCGCGGCACCAGTTGTTGTGGATGCCTTGTGGGATGTTTTTACCCATGCATCCAAGCCCTACCATAAAACTGTGCGTTACTGGCATTGAAAACATCATGATGGCCAGAACTCCCCAGAGAGTGCACAGGGAAAACATGAAGAATAGGCTGCCACCCATTTTTGCCTATGTTGTGAGCACAGGGGGGTACTGCCTAAAACCACTATTGGGCTACACACACAGTAGCCTGAAACCATTGGGAATGGCAATGCTGATTGCCAAAAGCAACCCAGAACTGTAGGGAATTCATTTTCTTAATGTCAAAAATGGATGCAATACCGGTGCTCACCACTATCAGAAAGCCGGTGTTCAGTTTTACACAAAAGTGTAAAACTGAACAGATGAACCCAAACCACGCCAAGGAAAGACTTGCTAAGAGGTGGATACAATGTAAAACTATATTCTGAAATGACTTGAAGGAAGTAATTATTTAATGTATATATAAAAAAATAGCTGCATGTAAGTTGGATTTGAATGTAGAAAACTGGGAACTAAAGTGACATTTAGCTGAATTCTGCCTGACAACTACCCCCGACAGGAGTTGAACTGGCTCAACAACTCTTCCCAGGCCTGGCTGCATCCTGCTGCCCCACCAAAAGGAGATCACAACTCTCTGATTGAATTAAGGGAGGGGTACCAGCAGACTGCAGGAGGTTGAACAAAGCCCTCTCCTGGGCTCAGGCAAATGTTACATTGGGGGGGGGGGCGTAAAATGGCTTCCTCTGGGGAGAAACTGGGAGGGGCAGTGCCTCTGCTAGCAAGTTGAGCTTGGGGGAAATGGATAAACCAGTTATTCCACCATGTGATGTGGGAAGCCACACCCCTTTTTGACCAGGGCATCATTTTAAAAAGATAGATAACTCATAGTGCGGACTGGTCAAAATTATATAAATAATATAATTATTCTTGCGATTTTTCCGTGCACATTTTAAGAGGTGTTAGGGCCCTGTGGTGTATTCTGGGGGGTTTCTAGTGGAAAATAGGGTCTTACTCCAAATGTCTGCATGTTAAAAATCTGACACTTCATCAATTAATGTCCATACTCCTTGCGCACATTTGTGTAATTTTTGGTAAACCGACCAAAAAGCGCAAAATGTTGTCATTTCTGAATCCCAGCTCGCAGGAACATGGGGCTTGAACAGAGACCTGTCTTAATTCATCTGTAATATGTACATGTAATGTCAACCACTTGTGTATCTGGGAAATATGTATTTGAATCAAATATAGATTTGTGGGCAAATTGACCAGGGGAGGATCCTCTGACCCATAAACAGACCTCATCATGATGACAATCCATTTCCTTCCCCCAATCATGGGAGAGGGGAGAATTGGGCCAATGACAAGTAGAGAGGGGCAGGCTCAGTTATGCCACGCACACACCCATTTTCAAAACACATAAAAAGGAACATTGAAACCCAGGTAGGGATATTCACTTTCCACTTTCTTGCGGGATGCTTTGCTGGGAGACTTCAGACTTCACATCCAGAGATCCAGACTTCAAATCCATCAATCTCCAGAACCTGTAGCAGAGATTAACCCCAGAATTTGTAGCAGAGAGGCCTGAATCCACAGGCTGAATCCTCTTCAGCAGGCCTCAAAACCAACTAAACTATTCAACAGCCGGGCAAGCTGTTTGAATTTTTTGCCAAGAACTTTTGCGAGAACCTGTAGCAGTATCCAGAAAGCAGTGCTGTATCCGGAACCAGAGAGAACCACAAAGCAGACCGTTGTGAGCAGAACCGGTGCTTGACAGACCCAGAGAGCAGAGCTGACCCAGATAGCCGGGACTTCAGAACCACCCGCCGGAAGTCGCGCCAACCTGACCAGACCTTGACGGTTTATTTCAAAAATATAGTGCGAGTACTCACTGTGCCAAAACCAACCTCTTAGTTTAAAATGATCTAATCCAAACTATTTTAGCCTATTAGAACTGCCTCCTAGAATCGTGTCATTCTGTCATCTTTAAAACTGAAAACTGTCATCTGTCATTTTGAACTTTTAAATTTCAAATCCGAAAAACTACCTTCACAAAATCGTCCGTATCTCCGGAACCGTTTGTGCTAGGAGCGAAACTTTTATCTTAAAGCTAAGATTCTAGGCTTTCCAACGAACCTAGAACCGACTTCCTACTTCTTATAGGGCCTCCGTAATTACGCTTGACGCACGTGATTAAATTTGCCGTGATTTGACATTTTGCACAATTTCAGCCACGTGTAAAAATCAGCAGCTCCTTGCTTTCCTTTGCTAAAATTCGTTTTAACCTGCTAGTTACTCATAGGGCATTGCTAAAGTGAGCCTGAACTAATATAAACTAGATATCACCCACCCTGAACCTCTAGAGGGAATTAAAAGCATTTTTAGCACATTTCTCACTTCATTGTCATCACATTCAAAGCATTTTGGGCCTGTGTTTCAAACTTCTACCTGTTTTCCTCTAAGCTTGCTGGGGGGGAACTGAATTTCGTATTGTATTTGATTGCATTCCTGAGAACTGTGTGCTCCTCTTTCCATCTCCTTATATTGCATAAAGGGGGGGAGTGAATTGTTCAAGAAAAAGTGATCATATTATCTTTTGGTTGAAATCATCTCAAGGTTATTTCTGTGTTGTATTCTGTCTCACCTTGCCTTTCCATGAACCATATAAAGCATTCTCTGCCACCTTATTCTTCTTTTCCTTTTCATAAGTAACCCAGAACTGTGCTACTGTAGGATTACCTATTGCTGATTACTGCTCATATTCACAAGTGTGCTATCCATTATCAATTTATTTATAGAAGTGTGATATATATATATATATATATTGTTTAATTTTTCAAATAAACCTTTTAAATTTGCAAAACAAATCTACTTCTTGGCTCAGTGGGGTCAAGGGGATTCTAAGAGGGGGGTGTTATACAAGGGTTCATCATCCAGATTATAACTTGCCATAAAAATATATAAATAAGGGCTTCCCTTGGGCATCCCAGACAAGGCACTGACTTAGTGGGATTGCTTGATTGGAGTCACTTACAAAATTGGGGGCTCGGAGCCGGGATATTCTGGGTTAGATTTACCACTTGTGCAGCTTAATACAGTGTGCTAACTGACGGGATACTGACGGGATACATACATCCGGTCGGATCACCACGCTGCGGTACGCTGTAAAGTACTCCTCAAAGTGACGCTCTAAGGAGAAGGTCTGTTTTGCAAAATAAAGTACAAATTTCGGTAAGTCAGGAAGGAACTCAAATCTCCAGAATGACGACACTGGTAGACATCAAAATAGCCAGAGAGCACTTCTTACATAAGCTATTTGTGAGAGGTGAGTGGACTCATCAGGACCAAACGGTCTGGTTGCAGGCAATCGCGCAACAGGTCACTGAAACAGGGTCAGATATATGGAGAGATCAGGGTCCATTGCATGTGGCCCTGAGTGAATTATATATGGCCCCTAAAGCCAAAGATGAACACAATAAGATTGTTAGGATAGCGGCATATTTGTATCTATATATGGGAGCCATGCAGGATAAATGTGCTGAAGGCCAATATCTGGCAAATAGGCGACAGATTGCGTTAGAGAAGGCCCAATCTGATCTGGACTCTTCTGAGCAGAGGCTGCTCAGGAGCCAGGAGTCAGAAAATGACAGCAGACAGTACATCACTAAAATAAAGGAGGATATGGATATGCTGCAACAGGAAAAGGCTGACCAGGATACCAGATTTCTGGCCTTGCAGAAGGAGTACCAAGAAGGTTTGGACTCCCTACTGCAGAGCCAGAAAAAGCTGGAGCAACAGCTGGATTTCAACAGGGCATGCACAGAGCAGGTAGCCACCCTGCAAATTCGATTAGACAGAGAGAAAGAGGAAAGCAATAAATTGATTCTGAAAGACCTGGATACCCAGGCAGAGTTTAATCAGGAGCGCCAGAAAGCTGGTGCCTTCCAAAGGCAAAGGGACGACCTGGCGGCACAGATGCAGACTCTTAGTCAGGAAAGGGACACCTTAGGCCAGGAAGTCTGCCATTTAAAAAGAAAAACTGCAGAAAATCACGTGGCCCTCGAGGGGCTGGGTGACCTCCAAAAAGAGCATCAGAACTTGTTAGAGCACACCAGGAGGGTGGAAGAAGCTCTGGAAAGAAAGGAGAATGCCAGTAGGGATGGGACTCAGGAGGTAACCCTCCTGCAGCAAAGACTGGCCCAGTACTCCAGGACCAATCAGGAGGCACAGAGAGAGAATGAGGCTCTCTGCCAGCACAATGATAGGCTCCAGCAACAGGTAGCCATGCAGGAGAGACTGATAGAGTCTAGTAAGGCCTTAACTGAGGAACTGAAGGCGCAGGCACTTGCATTGCAACAGGGAGCAGGGGCTGACACAGATGAAGTTCGCTGGGAAAGGGAAACGCCTGAGCATAACCTCAGGAGCCCTAGTACCGGAGGCTTTCATCTCTCTCAGTCCCTGGACTCTGCCACCCCCATGTCCCCTGGCGCACATGAGCACAGGGCCACAGGGATGGCAGATTACTATCCAGCCAAAAGTATGGGGCTCATAGGCCAGTACCACCCAGGAATGGAGGGGCGGGCATCCGGGTATGAGCACCCAAGCACAGTGCAATTTAGTGGGGAACCCCAGGAGAGTAGGCCCATTAAGGGCATCCTGAAAACCTCTGCCCATTTAGGTCAGTGGGGTGGGTACCCATCAAATCCTGGCAGCAAGGAGGGATCTGAAGACTCCTCTGAGCGTTACAGGACACAGGAGACCAGGTCCCCACATTCTGCCAGCCATTCCCAGGCTCGCAGAATCCGGGAAAACCTGGAAGATCAGACGGGCACCTCTGGGAGCAGTGCTTCGGAGTCAGAGGATGAATGGACCAGGGTGACCTGAACCAAAAAGGCCAATAAGGCAAAAAGGGCCTTGCTTAAGGACCCATTGAAACAAATAAAGGCAATAAGGAGTGTCATCACACCTTATCATAAGAACGCCAAGTATTCTGTTTGGGAGCACTTGGAGATCTATGAGCAAATGATGGAGACTTTCCATTTTAGGGACAGCAGTAGCTGCATCCAGTACGTCAAATGGACATTCTCCCCAGAATACTCCAGTTTCTTTGCAGGGCTGGAGGACCAAAACCATTCAAGATGGTCCGCATATAAGGCGGCCATCTTGAAACATTTTTCTGTTCATAGAAATCCTCAAGAGGCTCGCAAGGCAGCCTACATTTTGCAATGTGGGGAGGATCAGGCCCCAAAAGAATTCGTGCAAGAATTGAAGCGTGCCTTTGCGCAGACCACCAGAAGGGTGCGCACGGACAGCAGAGAATTTGTCAATACTTTTTTCCATGCCTTGCCCAAATACATCATGACCCAGCTAGTGAGAGATTTTCATGAGAAGAGGTCCCTAGACTGGGTCATTGAACAGGCTACCCAGATCTATGAGGTGCAGAAGCCCATAGAAAATAAAAGTAATGCGCAGAAAAACCCCAAAACAACAGCACCCCTGCTGCTGCCAAGGTGGCGGAGGTAAAGGTTGCCCCCGTTTTAGATTTGGAGATCGGGGGGGGCCTAAAAACCTGCCTGCACCAAATAATTCACAACCCAGAAGGCCCTCGGGCCAGTCACAGACAGGGAGTCGAGGAAGTAGTCCCACAAATGGGGTCCCCCGCTCCCTTGATTATGTAAGTCCCCGCTACAAGGGAAACCAACACATCCTGGGTTATGTGTGGACTCCTCCAGCCCAAGGAGGGGGATCCAGCCAAGCACCTAACCCAGAGAACTTTCCTCCAAACTTCCCACAGGAGGGCAGAAATCCCCCAAACACTGGGCAGAACTTCTTTCCCAGGTATCCACCCAATTTCCAACCCAAAACCATCCATCCTTCTTTCCCCAATTCCCTGAGCCCAGACCACCTAATCCGGGAGAGGGGAGGCCAAGGGTAGAGGGGTACCCAAATCATCCCAACCCAGGGTATTACCTGAGAAGGGATAGCTACCCTTCCCGGGATCAGCCCAGGGGAGAAAACCGAACTCTGTATCAACCTGAGCGGGTTTCCCAACTTGAGCGCCAGGTCCAAAATATGGCACGGGATCTGGGTCACATACTGAGGGCTCAACAGAACCCTCAGATGAGCATGCCACCGCAGAATGCCCCAAACTCTGGCCCGGTGCTCCAGAACAATGACGGGGGCAGCACCCCGATAACCCACCGGTTCCCAGGGAGGAGGCACAAGGGGAAGGGGGGTGTAAAGCCTTGGAGGAAGCTTCCTTCCCAACTTGTAAACATCCCCTGGAAAACCAGGAACCGGAAACAAAATCTCCTACCCCTGAAAGTCTGCCACCCAAAGAGCAAAGAGGAGGTAGGAGAAACAAAGGACCCAAACAGACCCACTTTGTGGAGGAGGTACAGGTCTTCCAATTTGAGGGAGAGGGATCCTCAGAGGATCCTGGGAATAGGATCTTCTCCTTCAGAGATGGGGGAACTCCTCCCAAGGAAAAATGGGTCCCAAGAGATTCCAATCCAGACTGGGTAGATGTGGGGATTGAGCTGTCGCCGCCCATCATTCTATCCCAGAACCAACAAAACCAAAATCCCCTGGTTCAAACCCATCCTGGTGACTGCCTCCCAAAAGGCAGGGGCGGCCCAGAACCGGAACCAGGGGAACCTAAAACCGAATCAACAGACTGGGTAGATGTGGGGATTGAGCTGTCGCCGCCCATCATTCTATCCCAGAACCAACAATACCAAAATCCCATGGGTCAAACCCATCCTGATGACTGCCTCCAAAAAGGGGGGGGGGGCGGCCCAGAACCCACAATGGCTCTGATCTCCAGTTGCCAACTTTTTCTTTTAGATTCCCAAGGCTCTCCACAGAATTCTGCCCAAATCTCTTCTCTTGCAATGTCCAAAACCAGAAAATTAGCCCACCAGTTGTCCAAAAATGTGCATTATCTGTGCCCCCTTGAGGAGAAGGAGGGAAGATACTAAGCCCCGGTACAAGTATAGGGGCAGGGTACAATTTTGGCACTGGTGGACACTGGATCCCAAGCTACCCTTCTGTCCAAAAGGGCCTTTGATGAACTGAATTCAGTTAGGGGGGAGAAGTACCAAATTCCCCTCACCTCTCTTCCTGGACAACTCCAGAACTTTGACGGGAAGGAGATTCCCTTCGCGGGGACTGCAGATTTGGACATCAAAATTGGGCGACACAAGGTGAAACACCCGGTCATAGTAGTGACTCCAGAGGGCACCCCTTGTTTACTAGGGAATGACCTCCTGAGAAGGTTTTCACCCCTAATAGATTGCGTAAACAAGGTCCTCTGGACCCAGACTAGCCGACCAATAAAATTAAAACAGAGTGTCAACCATGTTAGTTTAAATGGCACCTGCCACATGGTTGAACAAAAATCTGACCAAGTAGAATTTCACTTCCAGTACAACCAAATTCCAGACGTGACAGTAATAGCAGTAGGACAACAGACTGGTGATGGGGGGTCCTCTCTATTTCTGAAAATCAACCTTCCTTCCAGTTTAAGGTGGTATTCCACACTGGAAGGAAACACTCTGAAATTCTTTACCAATCCACATTCAGACACTCCCACTCCTACAGTCCAGAAAAATGTGAAATCAGCTCAGAGCCTGGCTGATATTCAGCAAATTGGAGATCAGTTGTTCATTCCTGTTCAGTTAAATGATGGGAAGGACTCTGTTCTTGCTCGAGTGTGTGTGAACAACGGTAAGAGTTTCCTCAGCGAAGCCATGTTCCGCCAACTCTCAAAAGATCCAGCCATTCCCACATTCAAACTGATAGACAAATGGGAAATGGATCTGGGAACACCCAATTCCAAACATCTCCTGCCAAGCAGGTGTATGCTCAAAATCTCCATTGGCAACAAAAGCATAGTCCATAATTGTTGGGTCGTGCGAGACGTCACTGCCGCCTTTTATTTAGGCAGTGACATTCTCAATCGCTTCGCAATTAGTTTGGACCTAATAAACTTCATAGCTTGGTCCTGATTAGCGGATAATCCCATGGGCTTTGATGATCAAGAAAAAGCATTTAGGTCAGCTCAATTGCTACCGTATGCAGTTGAAATTCAGATAAAGAGGAAGTCACCATCCCAGAAAGGACCCGACAATTCTCCCTGGAAGTGAAAGTTAAAAGAGGACAAAAATTGAAAACCCTGATGCTTATATTCATCTAAATGCTTCTCTCCAACACCAAGGGTTGGGGGTAAACCCAACACCATTAGTCAACATAGAACATGACACCATTCCAATAGAGGTGGATAACAGCGACTTACAGAGTATTATTCTAGCCGCAGGCACCATCATTGGAATGGCGGTTGATGACCGACATTTCTCCATTGATTTAGGAAAAGAACTGTTAGGACAAATCCCCAAGGACTGTTTTGACAGTGATGACAATACAACACCAGACAGGATTTTCACCCGGCATGGGGGGAACTTCCTGGTGTACACTTCGTGCCCTTATGGTAAGGAAGATGTGACTTGTGACTTCAGGAGGGATGAGGTGATGTTCCAGGTCCATGAGGGCTGCCTTTCCCACCTGAAGCCTCCAGTCCAAATCAGCACTCTGACCAGGGACTTCTCCACCCAGCTGGAGGAGGCCGCTGAGATAGCAAAACCAGAAGTCTTTCCAGGCTTCAGGCAGATGGTGGAAGAGAGAGTCAACCTAGCTGATGCCTGTGTGACTCTGGAACAGAAGCTAAAGTTGAAACAAGTTTTCTTGGATTTCCAAGATCTCTTTGCGGTAGACTCATATGACTGTGGTCGCACCGACATCCACACAACAACAATTCCCACGGACCCTGGAATGACTCCAGTGTTTGTGAAGCAATATCGTTTGCCTCTCGCATCCATGGAGTCCCTTACCGAAATAATTAAGAACCTTGAGTCCCGGGGAATAATCCGTCCAGTCCACAGCACTTTCAATAATCCGGTGCTGGGAATATTGAAGCCAAACGGCCAATGGAGACTCTGCGCCGACCTTAGGGAGCTCAACAAACGGGTCCATGCTTTCCGATGGCCTCTTCCCTACATTGACCAGGGGCTGACCCAGATCCAGGGGTCACAGGTATTCACAGCAATAGACCTGACCAATGGATACTGGACCGTGCCTGTCAGTAGGGAGGACCAATACAAACTGGCTTTTACCTTTGGGGGCCAGCAGTACACATGGACCGGGACTCCCTTCGGATACCTCAACTCCGGCAATGAATTCAACATTTTCCTAAGGCCATGCCCGACCTGGGTGCGAGGGGTAAACTGGCTTATGTAGATGATGTCCTCATCAAAAGTTCATCTGTGGAGGAACACATAGCAGAGATCCGTTATGTTCTGACGCAGTTGAGGGCCGCCGGAGCAAAACTTTCCTTTCAGAAAGCACAGTGGTGTAGAACCCGTGTTAATTTCTTAGGGCATGAGATTACTCCTCAGGGTCTCTGTCCCCAGGAAAAGAAAGTGGAAGCACTTCAGAAACTGAAGGATCCCACAACTCTGCGGGAACGAAGGAGCCTCCTTGGACTGACTAATTACAGCAGAAAGTTGATTGAGGACTACGCAGAGATCACCAGACCCCTGATTCATCTCTTGAAGGGGGGGGTCAAGTGGGAATGGGGTCCAGAACAATCTTAGGCAGTAAGACAACTCAAGAGAAGCCTCTCACAAGTGCCTTGCCTAGCTTACCCTGTCAGAAACAAGGAGTTCTTCCTGGAGACAGGGTTCTCTAATACGTGCTTGACGGCAGTATTATACCAAAAGCATGACAAGGTCAATAAAGTAATCTCCTATGCGAGCAAAACTTTATCCTCTGTGGAGGAAAAATTCAACGATTGTGAGAAGGCACTCCTGGCAACGGTGTGAGCATTGAAGAATTACCACCCGTTTATCCAGGGGGAACACATCATAGTGGAGACTCCACACCAGCCTCTGCAATATCTCCAAAGTGACAGAATCCGGGCCGGAAATGTGAGTAATTCCCGAATTACTTCCTGGATTCTGTCAATGCAAGGCTTTCCTGTGGAGGTCAGATATGGCCAAAACAAGAAGAGTCCCCTCGCGCAAGGTCTGGCTGACTTGCATGATTGTGCCAGAGAAAACTGTCTCGAGGACGAAAGTCTAAAAATCAAGGACAACATGGAGGCATACCTTAATTCCCCCCACAAAGTCTTTGAAGAAGACAAGTGTGAGGGAATGCCCACTGTCTATGTGGATGGATGCTCTTACCATGTTGACAACAATAGGGAAAAAGAACTCGTGGCCGGTGTAGGGAACGCATGGGCGAATGAGTCCCCAGAACCCTCCGCTGGATACAAAATTGGTCCCCGAAGTAGTCAGGTGGCAGAGTTAATGGCTGTGCATCAGGCCATCCTCACTGCTGTCCAACATCAACTCCACGAACTGGTCATAATCACAGATTCGGATTATGTACGGAACGGGTTTGTGGAGCACCTGGTTAATTGGAAAACCAGAGGCATGTTATGTGCTAATAACAAACCCCTGAAACATGGGAAGCTAATCCAAAATATTGATGATCTGGTCACATCGAATGGAATGACCATCTACTGGAAAAAGATCAAGGGTCATTCCAAAGTAGAGGGACCAGACAAAACTGGAAATTACTTAGCTGATCAGCTGGCCAAAACCAGGGCCATCAAAGGGGATCTAATAGAAATAGAGTCCCTTTTGGGGGAAATCCAGGTCACTGCTATCACTAGGTCCCGGACAAATGCTCACAATGATCTTTCAACTGCACAATGGAGTAAGGAGACCCCTGATGCTGATTTGATTACAGCTCAGAAGGGGGATCCAATAATTGATAAGTTTTACCAACACATTGAGGACCCTGAGAACCTTCCTCTGATGGATACCGATTACATTGGGAAAGAGGACCTAAGAGTGTTGATGAAATGTCCAAAAATGTTCCAAATCCAAGACGGTTTGTTGGTAAGGAAATCCCAAGCTGGCCATGATCAGTGGGTGGTTCCTACCTCATTCCGAAGCCTGATGTTAAGTCACGCCCATGATGCGGCCACCGCCGGTCATAGGGAGTTTCATACAACACTTGAAATCTTAAGAGGGGTTGCATACTGGCCACACATGGGGCAGGACCTCGACCAATATTTGAAGGGGTGTCTCGTGTGTGCACAATTTCAGCCATCATCCCTCACGCACCGTGCACCTCTCCAAAAGAGGGGGATGACATTGCCATGGTCAGATTTGCAAATCGACTTTGTAGGCCCTGTAATTCGCTCATCTAGAGGAAACAAGTAAATGTTGACTGTTACATGCTTGTTTACCAAGTGGGTGGAATGTCTCCCGGCCCCAAACTGCAAGGCAGAAACAGCAGCTGCTTTGATGATTAACCACATCTTTTCCCGTTGTGGTCTACCTCAAAGGATTGAGTCAGACAGGGGTAGCCACTTCACCAGTGAAGTAATGACAAAGATGTGGGAGATACTGGGGGTCAAAAGGAAGCTACATATTGCTTACAGGCCAGCTTCTTCTGGAGCAGTAGAGAGATACAACCAAACGATTGTGAGCATATTAAAAAAGTTTGTGGCAGATTCTGGGCCAAGTTGGGATATCCGACTACCTCTGGTCCTAATGGCCATCAGATCTACCCCTTCATCTGCAACTAAAATGTCACCATTTGAGTTGATGACCGGACGCAAGATGGTGCTTCCTCAGCATTTGCTCTACAGGACCCAAGAGCAGACACTGATAAATGCCTCCACAACTCATGAGCATGTGGAGAATTTAAGGAAACACCTCCAACATGCTTTTGCCTATGCTCAGCGGAATCTAGAAAGATCAGCTGAGAGTATGAAAACGCACTATGATTTGAAAACCACCAGGAAGAAATATGATGTGGGAGACCGGGTCTATCTATACAATTTCCAAAGGAACCAGGCCAAACAGCGAAACTTTTTGCCTACATGGAAGGGACCCTTTGAAATTATAGACAAGATCTCCCCTGTTGCCTACAAAATCTGCATCCCCAAAGGTAATTTGGCGGAAGGGGAAGATAAGTGGGTCCATATTAATCAGCTGAAGTGTTGCCATCCCAGGCACACTCTGCAACAACTGGAGGAATCCACTGGAATCCCAGAGGGGGCCGCTCCAGAGTAATTCAGTTCCAACCCTTTAATATTCCACATATAGCATATAAAATTCTGTGATTCTTGAATATATATGTTCTTGTCTCCTAATTTAAAAAAAAAATGTATATGTTCATATCTTCTGATTTATAAAATGTATATGTTCGCCACACCATTAATAGTGGTGGAAAAATGTCTAGGAATGTGTATTGCCGCTTTGCTTTATCATCCTAGGAGAGATGAAACCATGGAGACTGGCCAAGGAGGACGACCGGGGACCGGGAGCAAAGATCCGAGGGGCCCGGGGTACCGCCCAATCCTCCCATCAGGACCAGCAAGGAGAACTGATTGATCGACTGGAGGGAGGAAAAGATGCTGAACTGTGCCATCTACGGAATTGGAAGAAGATGAGGCGAACATCCCAGATCTTGCGAGTTCCATCAGTGAAAGGTCAGAATGGCCATCGCAAGAGGGGGGGCTTGTGGGATGTTTTTACCCATGCATCCAAGCCCTACCATAAAACTGTGCGTTACTGGCATTGAAAACATCATGATGGCCAGAACTCCCCAGAGAGTGCACAGGGAAAACATGAAGAATAGGCTGCCACCCATTTTTGCCTATGTTGTGAGCACAGGAGGGCATTGCCTAAAACCACCATTGGGCTACACACACAGTAGCCTGAAACCATTGGCAATGGCAATGCTGATTGCCAAAAGCAACCCAGAAGTGTGGGGAATTCATTTTCTTAATGTCAAAAATGGATGCAATACCGGTGCTCACCACTATCAGAAAGCCGGCGTTTTAAAACCACCAGACTTTTGTGTAAAACTGAACAGATGAACCCAAACCAGGCCAAGGAAAGACTTGCTAAGAGGTGGATACAATGTAAAACTATATACTGAAATGACTTGAAGGAAGTAATTATTTAATGTATATATAAAAAATAACTGCATGTAAGTTGGATTTGAATGTAGAAAACTGGGAACTAAAGTGACATTTAGCTGAATTCTGCCTGACAACTACCCCCGACAGGAGTTGAACTGGCTCAACAACTCTTCCCAGGCCTGGCTGCATCCTGCTGCCCCACCAAAAGGAGATCACACCTCTCTGATTGAATAAAGGGAGGGGTACCTGCAGACTGCAGGAGGTTGAACAAAGCCCTGTCCTGGGCTCAGGCAAATGTTATATTGGGGGGGCCATAAAATGGCTTCCTCTGGGAGGGGCAGTGCCTCTGCTAGCAAGCTTGG
This sequence comes from Ambystoma mexicanum, assembly GCF_040938575.1. NCBI lineage: Eukaryota > Metazoa > Chordata > Amphibia > Caudata > Ambystomatidae > Ambystoma > Ambystoma mexicanum. The sequence goes on along the minus strand of NC_090921.1, from coordinate 1,338,668,801 downwards.
GGGAAGTGGATAAACCAGTTATTCCACCATGTGATGTGGGAAGCCACACCCCTTTTTGACCAGGGCATAATTTTAAAAAGATAGATAACTCATAGTGCGGACTGGTCAAAATTATATAAATAATATAATTATTCTTGGGATTTTTCCATGCACATTTTAAGAGGTGTTAGGGCCCTGTGGTGTATTCTGGGGGGTTGCTAGCGGAAAATAGGGTTTTACTCCAAATGTCTGCATGTTAAAAATCTGACACATCATCAATTAATGTCCATACTCCTTGGCTACATTTGTGTAATTTTTGGTAAATGTCTGATATTGGTAAACCAACCAAAACGCGCAAAAGTTGTCATTTCTGAATCCCAGCTCGCAGGAACTTGGGGCTTGAACAGAGACCTGTCTTAATTCATCTGTAATATGTACATGTAATGTCAACCACTTGTGTATCTGGGAAATATGTATTTGAATCAAATATATATTTGTGGGCAAATTGACCAGTGGAGGATCCTCTGACCCATAAACAGACCTCATCATGATGACAATCCGTTTCCTTCCCCCAATCATGGGAGAGGGGAGAATTGGGCCAATGACAAGTAGAGAGGGGCAGGCTCAGTTATGCCACGCACACACCCATTTTCAAAACACATAAAAAGGAACATTGAAACCCAGGTAGGGACATTCACTTTCCACTTTCTTGCGGGACGCTTTGCCGGGAGACTTCAGACTTCACATCCAGAGATCCAGACTTCAAATCCATCAATCTCCAGAACCTGTAGCAGAAATTAACCCCAGAATTTGTAGCAGAGAGGCCTGAATCCACAAGCTGAATCCTCTTCAGCAGGCCTCTAAACCACCCAAACTATTCAACAGCCGGGCAAGCTGTTTGAATTTTTTGCCAAGAACTTTTGCGAGAACCTGTAGCAGTATCCAGAAAGCAGTGCTGTATCCGGAACCAGAGAGAACCACAAACCAGACCGTTGTGAGCAGAACCGGTGCTTGACAGACCCAGAGAGGAGAGCTGACCCAGATAGCCGGGACTTCAGAACCACCCGCCGGAAGTCCCGTCCAACCTGACCAGACCTTGACGGCTTATTTCAAAAATATAGTGTGAGTACTCAGTGTGCCAAAACCAATCGCTTAGTTTAAAATAATCTAATCCAAACTATTTTAGCCTATTAGAACTGCCCCCTAGAATCGTGTCATTCTGTCATCTTTAAAACTGAAAACTGTCATCTGTCATTTTGAACTTTTAAATTTCAAATCCGAAAAACTACCTTCACAAAATCGTCCGTATCTCCGGAACCGTTTGTGCTAGGAGCGAAACTTTTATCTTAAAGCTAAGATTCTAGGCTTTCCAACGAACCTAGAACCGACTTCCTACTCCTTATAGGGCCTCCGTAATTACGCTCGACGCATGTGATTAAATTTGCCGCGATTTGACATTTTGCACAATTTCAGCCACGTGTAAAAATCAGCAGCTCCTTGCTTTCCTTTGCTAAAATTCATTTTAACCTGCTAGTTACTCATAGGGCATTGCTAAAGTGAGCCTGAACTAATATAAACTAGATATCACCCACTCTGAACCTCTAGAGGGAATTAAAAGCATTTTTAGCACATTTCTCACTTCATTGTCATCACATTCAAAGCATTTTGGGCCTGTGTTTCAAACTTCTACCTGTTTTCCTCTAAGCTTGCTGGGGGGGAACTGAATTTCGTATTGTATTTGATTGCATTCCTGAGAACTGTGTGCTCCTCTTTCCATCTCCTTATATTGCATAAAGGGGGGGAGTGAATTGTTCAAGAAAAAGTGATCATATTATCTTTTGGTTGAAATCATCTCAAGGTTATTTCTGTGTTGTATTCTGTCTCACCTTGCCTTTCCTTGAACCATATAAAGCATTCTCTGCCACCTTATTCTTCTTTTCCTATTCATAAGTATCCCAGAACTATGCTACTGTAGCATTACCTATTGCTGATTACTGCTCATATTCACAAGTGTGCTATCCATTATCAATTTATTTATAGAAGTGTGATATATATATATATATTGTTTAATTTTTCAAATAAACCTTTTAAATTTGCAAAACAAATCTACTTCTTGGCTCAGTGGGGTCAGGGGGATTCTAAGAGAGGGGTGTTATACAAGGGTTCATCATCCAGATTATAACTTGCCATAAAAATATATAAATAAGGGCTTCCCTTGGGCATCCCAGACAAGGCACTGACTTAGTGGGATTGCTTGATTGGAGTCACTTACAGCCTCCATGACAACGGTATCCATTTTGGGGCTTCTCCAGGTGGCACACACAGCGGGGATTTCCTTTGAACACACGGTTGTTCCGAACGAAAAGCAAACAGCTGATGCAGCATCCAGCTGGCGTGGCTGAAGACGTGCTCGCAGCGGAGCTGCAAAGAGCACAGGAGGCCTTTTCTCCTGGCCTTCTCTCGTCCCATAGGCCAGTCCACCCTTGCCTCTAACCCATTTTGGACTTTATTGCGAGACTGAGGGCTAGAAAGTGTGGCTCTGGGTACTTGTGTTTCTCTCAACGACATTCCTCTCTCCTTTCTCAATATATCCCTGTACTGCGGGGAGGGCGACTGACTCCAAAGGCCCAATACAATGTTTACATGATCCTTGATGTTATTGAAAATGCATGCCTGATCTGGCACCTACAATGGGACATGTAGGCCAAGTGCCCTGGAGGTGGAACACCTTTTGCCACCCGAGCAGTACTTCTAGTTTCTCCCAGGTGTTCTTAGAAGCAAAACATGAGATGCCTCTGTGACCTTACTGTCTATCGTCCAAATATGCAATTGGAGTTTAATCCATGCATTGCTAACTCCTGTTGCCAACAAACTACCACATCCATTTTCAGCAGGATTATGGAAATTGGGATTACAAAAGTGAATCTGGAGTCAAATTAAACACAATTTGATCCTGAAACAGTTAAATACGTGTTAAATGTGTTGCCTCAAATCCAGCCAGTTTTACTTCACATGAGTTAATTATGTCTGGGGAACTGGGCTGTATTCACACCTCTTTGATGAGCAATACCTCGGAACCTTTCCATCTAGGAGAAATTCCTGTGAGCGACACGAAGGCCCATTCACACCTTCTTTGAAGGGGATGGGGATCCAGTCTGGAGGCCTAGATATACTGGATGACTAGAAACACAGCAGCTAGTGCCACCTTATTTGCCGGCCTCCCAGGTGGATTCCCCTTCAGGTTTGGTGGGAAGAGATGTGCACTGGGAGAGATCACATCCACTCAATGAACGCCTCTGCCTTTTTTCTTTAGTGGTGGCGCTACAACAGTGGGCTTCATTATAAATATTCCGGTCCGGTAACAACGGTGCCGGTAAGCTACCGGCACCGTTGTTACCGGACCGGCATACTCAGAGTTCTGCGAGCGGGTGCCTTTTAGCCTGCCACGTCTGACCTGGCGGGCGGAACGGCACTGCTTGCAGACCTTGATGGATGCACCGGCCCTGTGTCCAACAGTGCCGGTGCATCCGTCCTCCCCATTCCCATTGAGTCCAATGGGACTCGAGTGTAAATGGGGAGTAATTTTCCCGGCACCTGGCAATGGGGAATTACTGGCACAGCCTGGGCTTGTAATGCCCCCGTAAGTCTCCATTCCCGGGGGCTGGAAAACAAATGACTCCGGCGGCAGCCGTGCCTTTTTACCGGCACAGCTACCACCAAGGTTATAATGAGGCCAAGTGACATCCAAGCAAAGGAAATAAGTTTTCAGTGGTGAAAGCTAGGGGGAAATTGGCTTAGGGTTTGTCAGGATTGGTCACTCCTCCTGGCTGTAGGGTTGATTGATTGATAGGTTATTTATAATGCACCTATACACAAGTGTTTCAAGGCGCAACCAGGTAGGGAGGGGAAAAACAGGAGAGAAGAAGACAAACGATCTTACTAGGCCTAGTATCATTTAGATTGTGCAAGTGCGCAGACAAGAAGTGCAGGGGAGGGGAAAGGGGAGAAGTGCACCCAGTGGAACCGTACCCTGGGTTAAGTGCAAGGAAGGCAGGGCCTCCAAGGGGAACATGCCCTGGAAGTGCAAGGAAGGCCAGATGGCAGTGCAGGAGGGTCTGAAGGCAAGTGCTAGGGACTGGGTAGGGGGATGGGCGGGGGCAGGTGTCCTGTATGACTCAGAGAGGCACCAGGAGCCAGTCAACATAACTGAGCATGAGGAAGGGAAGGATAGCAGAGGGAAGGCAGACAGAAAAGGAGGTGTAGAAAGGTTAGCAGGGGAGAGGCAGAGAGAAGGAAGAAGGGAAAAGGAAGGTCTTGAGAAGCTTCTGGAACTTAAGGCGGTCCGGCTCAAGGCAGAGAGTAGCAAGGAGGCCATTCCAGAGGGAGGCACCTGCAGAGAAAGATATCTATCTCACAGTCTCTACTTGCAGCAGTGACTCACCCGCAGAGAATTGAAAGTAGACACGCGGAATGCTCTGGAAGGAAGGTACTTAGGAAGAGAGTGTTGGAGATAGTACAATGCAGAGGGTCTTGTACTTGATCCTTGCAGCCACTGGGAGCCAGTGGAGGGATTTCAGAGCCGGAGAGATGCGGTCCCTGGGCTTGAGGCCAAGAATAAGTCTGGCGGTCCTGTTTTGGATGAGTTGCAGATGGTAGAGTTGGGTAGATTGAGAAAGAGGCTGTTGTAATAATCAAGCCTACAGAGAACCAGGGCTCTGGAGACAGTGAGCTTCTGGGGGAAGGTGACAAAGGTAGAATACCTCCTAGGAGGTGCAGTTGGAAATGTCTGTGATGTCTGGAGAGAAGGAACGAGTGGAGTCGAAGATGACCCCAAGGTTTTGTGCCTCACAAAAGAGTGCGGGCACAGGACCAAAGGAGGCTGGCCAGAATGAAAGGTGAAAATTGGGAGCAGGGGTCCCAATGAGAAGGATCTCCATTTTACTGGCATTAAGGCAGAGCTCATTAGAGGCACACCATGCCTGAATAGTGGAAAGACAGTGAGGGATGAGCGAGGAGGCCGAGGGTAGCCTGAAAGAGAGCTGGGTGTCATCCGCATAACACTGAAAGTTAGAGGAAACGGCAGGCCAAAGGGGCCAGATAGACATTGAAAACCCAAGGCGAGAGGATAGATCCCTGGGGAACACATGTTGAGAGTGTGATGGAGGAGAGGAAGGACCCAAGTTCAACCTGGGAAGGTCGGTCTAAAAGGAAAGAGGATAGTCACGCCAGAGCCAGATCCGTGATGCCCAGGGTATCTCAGAGACGGGTGATCAGGATGTTGCGGTTCACTGTGTCAAAAGCAGGTGAATGGTCGAGGAGGATGAGGACAGAGGGAGAGGTAGAGTCAAGGTTAGAGAGCAAATCTTCACAGTGTTCTGGAGAGCAGTGTCCGTGCATCAGCCAGACTGATGGTCATGGAGACAACCAACAGATTCAGTGTGGAGTGAGATAGCCAATTTCTCCAGGGGTTTCCCCAGGAAAGGAGTAATAGAAATTGGGCGATAGTTTGCTGGGATGGAGGGGTCGGCAGAAGGGCTTTTTGAGCAGGGGGTGCATGAGGGAGTGCTTGAGAGGAGAGGGGAAAACTCCAGTGGCGAAGGAGCGGTTGCAGAGATTGGCCAACGCAGGAGTGAGAGAGTCAATGTTGTCCTTAATGGTTCTGGAGGGGCAGGGAGACACCTGATTGCATGATACTTTCATAGACCAGACTTTTCTGGAAACCGCATCAGGTGTGACAGGAGAGAGGGAGTAGAGGAGGAGGGGAGAAGGGGCAGTCAATGAGGGCCTGAGAGAGGTAGAGGGTGGAGGGGAGCAGATGAGAGCGAGGACAGAATGTCCTGAGATTTTGTGGTGAAATGAGAGGCCAGGGCCGAGCAGACGGCCTGGGTGGGTGTGGTAGAGGAAGATACTGCAGTAGGATTGGCCAGCTCCTTGCAGATTTTAAAATGTTTGCTGTTTTGTTAGATGCCGTGGATATGCGGACTTGAATGTAGACTCTTTTTTAGAGAGGATGGAGAGTCTATATCGCCTTTGAAGAAGGTGGCAGGCCAGTTTGTCAGAGGGTGAACCTGAAGCTCCCCACTTCCATTCAGCTGCTCTGCACTTGCGTTTTAGGGTGGCCAGGTCGGAGTCGTACCAAGAATTGCACTTTTTGGCAGGTTTCAGGTGGATCGTCATGACAGGGGCAAGGATGTCAAGAGTGTTAGAGATGGAAAGGTGAAAGTTGGAAAGGGCTGTATCAGGATGGGAGTAAGCCACAGGAGTAGGTGGAGGAGAGTAGGTGGAGGCAAAGGCTGCCACTGACACACTCTTCACGGGTTGGATGAACGTGAAGGTGGGTGGCAGTGCTGGGTGGGCCATTGCCAGGGGAACAGGAAGCTTCAAGTGAGAAGTGAGAAGAAAGTGATCAGTCCAGGAGAGAGGGGTAGTAAGAGAGTTAGAGAGAGGGATGTCAGAGGAGATTAGAGCATCCGAGGTGTGTCCATCAGAGTGGGTCGGAGCAGAGGGTAGAATGGAAAGGTAGAGAGAGTTGCAGAGGTTGCAGAAAAGCCGTGAGGAGTCAGGAAAGTCCAGGTGGATGTTGAGATCCCCAAGGAGGAGAAGCTGAGAGGAGAGGAGAGATGAAGTGAGGTCAGCCCATTCAGAGAGGGTGGCCGGGCCAGGTGGCTTGTAGAAGGTGACCAGGGTTGGAGAGGAGCCAGAAGAAACAGAGATCCTGCAGACCAGGCATTCAAAGGAGGAGTAGGCTTGAGTTGGATGATGGAGACAGGAATCCACTCCGGAAAGATCAGGGCCACTCCGCCTCTGGGCCGGTTGGGCCTGGGCTTGGAGAGGATCTTGTAGCCCACAGGGAGAAGTGTGCCAAAATTCATGACAGAGCTGGCCTTAAACCATGTCTTGGTAAGAGTGAGAACATTTAGATCCAGCAGTTTAAGGAGGTGGCAGATGTCAGATGTGTGTGTTTGACAGCAGAGCAACAGTTTAGAGTAGCAGTGTGGAGCAGTGTTGCCACTTTTGAAAGACTTCTGGGGAGGGTTACAGGGATCCCCAGCGGGAGTGGCAGAGGAGCCTGGGAGGTAGAGACAGGAGGAGGCAGAAGAGCCAAGAAAGACGTGTATGGCAGAGGGGTAAGAGAGGTGGCAGCCAAGGGAGGCGACGTAGCCAGGAGAGAGTCATCTGGCAAGGGAGCCAGAGATGTAGAGGACGAGGGAGGCAAGGGAGCCAGGAGAGCCAAAGCTGGCAAGGGAACCAGAGTAGTGGAGGGATGGGGTGGCAAGATAGCCACAGAGGTAGCTGGCACGCGGGCCAGAGCAGCGGAGGGAGGGGATGGCAAGGGAGCTATGGAGGAAGAGGGTAAGGGAGCCAGGGTGGTGGACGAAGGTGGCCGAGGGGCGAGCGCAGAGGTAGCTGGGGTGATATGATATGATATTTTATTTCTAGCACGCCTATACACAAGTGTTTCAAGGCACGACGAGGCAGGGGAGGGGAACAAGGGGGACCAAGACAACAATCTTACTAGGCCCAGTGACATTAATAACACGCAAGTGCAGGGGAGAGGGAATGGGAGAAGTGCCAGGGGAGGGGGAGGAGGGGAAGTGCAAGACATAGGATCAAACATCAAAAAACAGAAGTGCGGCCAGCGGGTGGCAGTGCAGGGTTAAGTGCAGATAAACAAGTGATAGCTTAGTGCAGGTGGGGGATTGTAGAGTTGCAGAAACAGCCCCAAGTGCAGGGTTGCTAGGAGGCAGTGCAGGTGGTAGGGCAGGGACCTGGCTCCGTGGTTCAGAGGGTAGCCAGGTAACCAGTGCAGTATCAGACAGGAGATCAGCAAGGTAGCGGAAGAGAGAAGGCAGAAGCAAAGAGGAAAGTCTTGAGCTGCTTCCGGAACTGGAGATGGCATCAGCCTTAATCATTTTTTACTTCCCTGATCCGGAGTGCGCCTCTTAAGTAAGTCTCGAGCTTGGCGATTCTCTTAATTTCCCCATGACGAAGAAGGTTCACCCCAAAAGAGCCGATTACTTGAAAGGCAATTCCTAATTGATTTAAATACTGAGTGATACGCAATATGTTCTATATGTGTTTTACGGCTCCACTGAAATGTTTTATGATATACAAATTGTTTTTACCTAAATGAGCGTTCATATTATATATATATATATATTTTTTGTTTTTAACGTGCTGCTATATTTTCACCGCAGGTGTGATTAAAAATGACTCAAAGGGGGTTTGTTTAAGTCTCTTTTCTCCATTTAAGATGGCATGGTTTCGTATGGATATACTGGGAAATAATGTTTTGGTGATTGATAATTCTGATGATGATTACCTGTACTGTGAAGCATTAACTTGAGGGAACATTTGACAAAAAGGTTGTTAACGTGACAGGTGATTAGTCATAACCCGTACTGCTCCCCAACGTATTTGCTGCCTTTATCAATAAGGCCATTCACTGGTGCCCCAACTACTCCAAGGAAAGCTTTGAGTCTGGGCAACGCCGCCGGGCAGCCCCAGGCGAGGCCAGGTAACTGCTGCCCTATGGCAGCGGGCCACAGGAGAGGGGTAGCAGCCCTCCCCCAGGGCCCAGCTACCCTCTTCCCCAAACACACAAGGAGACACGCAGTATCATGCACTGCAAAGTGCAGGAAGGGTGAGGTGTGACTTTACACCTCACCCTTCCACAACAACAAATGGGTGCAAAGCACCCAGAGGAACCAAGGGCAGCAAGGCAGGGGAAATACAAAGAACCCCCCCCCCCAGGGGCCCAGACAGTCTGCTCCTCGGGGGCTGGTTTCCAGCCCCCACTAATGACAGACAGGGACCCAGGGGCTACCCCTGGGTCCCATATAAGGAGCTGCCTGCAGCTCACAAAAGCACATACTGTTTGTGGACCCTGCACGGGGACCCAAACAGCAATAGGGAGTTTGTTGTGTACTCAGCGTCTTCCTCTTTTTCTTTTCCACAATCACTCCCACCCTAGAAAAAGAAGGGAGAAGAACAACAAAGGGAAAACAGGACACTCTACGTGGCCACAACAAGTTGTGGGACAAAGAAGGTGGCACAGGCCAGAGGGGGTAACCCCAGGACCCGGTGCCCAAAAGTATGATATTATTAGGATATGCGATTATTGTTCATGTTCCATAACCATATCTGTACCAATAAAAACCTACGGTCTTTTATTGCCAACACTTGACCAAATGTTGTAGTGTAATAATTCAGGGGGAAGGTAAGGGTCGGCGGGACATGACACACACACCCCAACACAGCAAAGGTAAGCCTGCACATGGGTACAGCAGTTATGGGTGGGTGTAGGAGCTACTCCCGGCTTAAATGATCTGCATGCTCACTAAACATCACGCGCTCTTTTTATGCCCTTGGCATGGCGGTTTCACCGCAGCGTGAATAAGCAAGCACACATTGATGGAAATAAATAATTTAAAGGAGGGGCAGCAAGGTATTCAACTCAGCATATTTCTGCATCCTCGGGCCCCCAGGAGGAAGGTGGGAGAGCTCCCTGATGGCAGTAGCCGCCAGAGAGTCATGGTGGGGTGGGGGGCAAGTAAAGCGGGGTAAAACAAGTATTATGGGGCGTTGGGCTTGGGGTGAACAACAGGGAAAACAAATTCGAGAAGAGGGCAAAAAATCTAGAAAACGAAAGAAAGGGCATGGGGAGGGATGTTACAGATTGGTAAACTTGAGCGGATGGGAAACGAGTAGACCGCCAATGAGGTTGGGGAAACCAAATGAGGGTGTGAGAGGTCAGGAGACCTGGGAAACGAAGTAATGGAAGATAAGGGGACATGATATCGGAAACCAATGACTTAGGTAAGAGAGCCAGAGACCTCGGAAACCTAGTCGTGTGTAAGAGGCTGGGAGGCTTAGGTAACTGGGTATGGTGTAATAGGTCGGGAGCCCTGGGAGTACTGAGCAATGGCGTAAGGGGTGTAAGACCTGGGAAATTAACAAGGACGAAGAGGACGGGAGAGACTGGAGAAAGCTGTGTAAGATCGTTAGGGGGTGGGAGATCTGGGAAACCTGCAAGGGCATAAGAAGACGGGCGACCTGGGAAACGGAGGAAGAGGGCAAGCAAGGCAGAAGTGCAGGTAGCCTAGCGTTGGGGTACAGTAATTGTAAGGACCCCATGCTCAGTGTAGAACTCTGAGTATGCGTGGTACAAACGGATCACTTGTAAGTTACCTCCTGACTAATAAAACAACTGCGGCCTTTCCTACCCTAAAAAGTGTGTGTGTCCTGTTACCGATTGCATGATAAGGTGCAAAGGTGGGGGGGGGGCGGGTTGCGAGCTCCTAGTGCGGGAGCTCGGATGGAAGTTGTGAGGTGCTAGTGGGTGACAGGGCCACTGGGGCTAAGTGTGGGCTGTCGCTGCTAAGTATGGAAACCTAAGGCCACTGCTTACGGAAGGGTGGCTTTCTTTGGCAAAGGCATGACTCTCTCACGTTGTTCAGCAGCTACAAGCGTGTTTTGCCCATTTTCGGGCTGTGTTGGTGAGATGCAGCAGTCATGATGCCAGAGTCAATGAGTTCCAAAATGGCCGTATATTGGAGTGCCCATGAGCGGCGTGGCACCCCTGACCTGGTCATTGCTGTGGGCAGGAGAGGCTGCTTCTAGAGCTTGCCCACGCCCACCTGAGTATCAGCTTGTAGGTATTGCCACCAGAATGTTCCTATTTTAGATTTTTTAGACCTGTCCTTCCACCCTTGATTTTGTCAGCTGAGTTTACATGGTGGGAACTCGGTTTCCTCCAGCAACGTTCATATTATTGCTTGACTTTCGCTCTGATTTGCTTTTCCCTGCTCATCAAATCATTCTCTTGCTCTTATGATTTCTCTTGGTTCTGTTTTCTTCTGATCTGTTGTGCGTATTTTTGTCATCATATCATTATTGTGTACCAATTCACTAACTTTTGGGGAGCGCTTTAGATCAAAAGTAAGCAAGAAAACAAAGCTCCGAATAAGATCAGGAACGAAAGGCATAAGTGTGGCTATGTTTGGCAAAGGCAACACTGTATCAAAGTTGTTCAAGAATTACAAACACGTTTTGCCCATGTTCAGTCTTTGTTGTTGAGATGCAGGAGCCATCCAAAAATGGCAAACATGGCAAAGTTGTGCATCCTCTAAATTGTACAGTAGAACACAAGCATTCCCAGCATCCTGCACACAGCCCACTGCCCCATCCCCCAACTGTTTTTTTTTAATATGATATGTAAATAAGCAAGGAGCGTGTAGCCCACTTACCTTTCTCCGAATCTGGGGACAGCTCGATAAAGCTCCGACAGACCTCATCTGTAACGTGAAGGAGACACGTGTTAAATCATCATTTAGCCAATGAAAGTAATAGTCGCCCCAATGTACAGTGCGACCCCCTCACTCTGGCACTTATGGGAGTAGAGACAAACGTTAAGGGTGCCATTTTCGAATTGCCTCGAGGCGCCAGGAGTGAAATGAGCCCATCTGCTCCGACTGCTGCTGGGAACACGTGCTTTCTGGCAGTCTCGGATTGCGAGGCTGATGGAAAGACGCTGGATCCCTCTTTGCTTCCGCAACGCCGCGCATCAACGGCGCAAGACATTTTTTTACACGCGTGAGCAAGACACGGTGCAAACAATGCACGAAAACCCGGTCCCCCCAGGTTTTACTTGCAGTATGTTCACTCCGTGGTTCGAACAACAGACATTAGTAGGTGCACACGTTGGCAGTCCCGTCCGTGCAACCTGATGTTTTTTTCAAAGTGAGCCCCTTAGTGTGGAAGAGATTGACAGCACTTTGCAGGTCCACAGGCCGCGTGACCTTCAAATCATTAGCACTCCCTTTCTGCTTGAAGTAAACGATTCACTGCCCCTCCCTGCACCATCAAACTGTGTTACATCCAGGGGTGGACTAGCCTACAGGGTGCTCACGGGATTTCCAGTGGTGGACTGGCCTACAGAGTGCTCTGGGGGTTTCCAGAGGTGGACTGGCCTACAGGGTGCTCTGGGGATTTCTAGAGGTGGACTGGCCTACAGAGTGCTCTGGGGGTTTCCAGAGGTGGACTGGCCTACAGGGTGCTGTGGGGATTTCCGGGGGTGGACTGGCCTACAGGGTGCTCTGGGAATTTCTAGAGGTGGACTGGCCTACAGAGTGCTCTGGGGGTTTCCAGGGGTGGACTGGCCTAAATGGTGCTCTGGGGATTTCTAGGGTAGGACTGGCCCACAGTGTGCTCTGGGGATTTCCGGGGGTGGACTGGCCTACAGGGTGCTCTGGGGATTTCCATGGGTGGACTGGCCTACAGAGTGCTCTGGGGGTTTCCAGGGGTGGACTGGCCTACAGGGTCCTGTGGGGATTTCCGGGGGTGGACTGGCCTACAGTGTGCTCTGGGGATTTTAAGGAGTGGACTGGCCTACAGGGTGCTCTGGGCGTTTCCCAGAAGGACTCAACCCCATGGGTTCTCTTCTGTGTGGGTACCCTGGCTTTTTGCTCCTCTTACCCACTCTCCCAGTCACCAAACCCCTTTCCCTCCATTTCTCCTTATCAACCACATGCCTTGGAAGCAAAACATATCATATCTTATACTTCTTCCAGTACGTTTTTCCTTAATCTCAACACATGCTACATATCCTTTTTGTTATGTTTAACTACTTTTTAATCTCTATATTGTGACAAATGTGCTTTATAAGTCACTATTTGGACTCATTTGTAGAAACTTTCTCGGACACAGAAACCCCAAGCTCTTCTTAGTGGGGATTGACTTTCCCGCAAGGTGTATGGAGACCATTTTCAGGGGCCATGTTTTGTTTCCAGGCCACCCCTGGTTACATCCCCATAAGATGCTCAAAATCAGACACAAAGAATCCTAATGCGCAGTTTCTCCTTATCAGGGATATTGAGAACAGTCACACACAGTGTCTGCCTAGGGTCGGGGCAGGGGTTCTATATTTCATATTGGGGGGTACGGTCCCGGATCTTCCTAGGTGCACAGGCGAATACTTGACTCCATGGGGGCCAGCCCAAAACACTAGGCAAGGCAGACAATGTAGAAGGGTGCCGCTGCTGTGCAAGGTTCATTAGAGAGGGGACAGGCCCTGGAGTGCCCCTTTTGTTGAGATGGCCGGGCTGGACAGGTTGGGCAGCTACAAGAAGAACCAGGGGGCACGGGCAGCGAGCAGCCCCTGTGCCACCGTCGCTGCACCAGGAAGAATCAACTCTTTTTTTATTTCATCATCAATCACCAAAGTTTTTCCGAACCAACAAATTCAGGTCCAACAAACCATATTACGCCTTCACATTATTTCATAAATCACATTAACATAAAAGGCTTCCAAAATGTGTATCATTATTTACACACAGGAAAGTGCAAAGAAGAAATGCCATCAAAGCAAGAGAGCGCAACTTATGATGAGCTGTCATCCCAAAATGACAGTGATGTCTGTTTTCCTTAATTGCAGTTAGGTGACCCAGCCCTCCGTACTGGAAAAGCCCTGAAAATCAAGAGGGCAGGGTCTTTGTTTGGAGCAGAGTCTTTGTAGGTATAAGAACAGCAACAAGAGGGTGTGTCTGGGATACGCTCGCTGTCCTTCAGGTGGAGGAACCAAGAAGAATCCAAGGATGTTGGAAAAGACAAGAAGAGCCATAGAAGGCCTGACACAGAATCAACAACTAGCAGCAAGGACGAGGAGAGAATCCCTATAGCAGCTTGGAGCGATAATCATCAACTAGCAACAAGGACAAGGAGAGAATCCCTAAAGCAGCCTGAAGCGATTATCATCAAATATCAACAAGGACGAGGAGAGAATCCCTAAAGCAGCCTGGAGCGATAATCATCAACTAGCAGCAAGGACAAGGAGAGAATCCCTAAAGCAGCCTGGAGCGATTATCGTCAACTAGGAGCAAGGATGAGGAGAGAATCCCTAAAGCAGCCTGGAGCGATAATCATCAACTAGCAGCAAGGACGAGGAGAGAATCCCTAAAGCAGCTTGGAGTGATAATCATCAACTAGCAGCAAGGACAAGGAGAGAATTCCTAAAGCAGCTTGGAGTGATAATCCTCAACTAGCAGCAAGGACGAGGAGAGAATCCCAGAGAGAATCCCTAAAGCAGCCTGGAGCGATAATCATCAACTAGCAACAAGGACAAGGAGAGAATCCCTAAAGCAGCCTGGAGCGATTATCATCAAATATCAACAAGGATATGGAGAGAATCCCTAAAGCAGCCTGGAGCGATAATCATCAACTAGCAGCAAGGACGAGGAGAGAATCCCTAAAGCAGCCCGGAGTGATAATCATCAGCTAGGAACAAGGGCGAGGAGAGAATCCCTAAAGCAACTCGGAGCGATAATCATCAACTAGCACCAAGGACGAGGAGAGAATCCCTGCAAGAGTAAAGCAGCCTGGAGTGATGGTGAGAGCAACTAAGAGTAGGAAGCATGGGAGAGATGCGAGCCTCTGAAGCTTAGCAAAGTGGTTGGGGAATGTGGGGGGGGTGGAGGCCTAGAATCTGGGCCCAACAAGGAGTGCCGAATGAGAGGTGCGGTGGAGCTAGCGATGATCCAAAGAGGGGGAAAAGGGGAGAGGCAGAAGCAAGACATGAAGGAACCAGGATCAAGCAGACCGCTTTCATGCCTACGAGAGCCTAGAGAGGGCCATACTGACCAAGCATGCTGCAAAGCTCCCGTAGTGCATTGAGAAAGCCATGGTGAAAAGACACACTGCCTGGAACTTTGAGCGTGCGTCCCTGGGAACATTGAGAACGCTTCAGTGAAAGAGAATGGGACTTTGATTGCTAACTCCTAGAGCGCCTGGTTGAGAAAGTCACTTTGACAGTTTACACGGTATGCTGGAGGGAGGAGGCTGTGTGCCTCAAGCTTCATGAGCGAGACAGAGATGCTGAAGGATTGCAGTGCAAGGTCCAAACTCCTCAAGCCTCCAGAATGCAGAGGCGCAGACAGGGTAGGGCCCGAGCAGCCAAGGCCCACCCAAACCGTGTAAATACCCACTCAGCAGTGCTGTGTGGGCATGTACAGATGTTAAAGTCACTGCGATGGGACCAGGTGCAGGCCCCACTTGTTAGACAATCCTGGCTACGGCTCTGCTCCAGAGACGGAGATCTAGAAGGATTACAATGCATGCTGGATACAGGAGTGCAAACTCCTAAAGGAACTGGAGAAAAGAGACACTGGATCACGACAGCCTGACCCAAAACGATCAAAATAAAGGTTTGTTTAACTTGGATTCAATTAATAAAATCTTCATTACAACAAGGGTGTCATAAACTGCAAGTTTGTGCTTTTTAGCACACGGGTGCTGGTATTCTATGCAAGTTGCTACAGCATATTGGGTATGTCCTTGTTCGGGGCTTTGCAAGAGCCTCAATGCACAGTAGATATCACACATGTAAAAGCTCTTTAGGCGTGATAAGGGCCCTTTCTTCCAAAGTGGGGTGATAGTGGGTAGAAAAATAAAAAGGACTTAACAGTTTCAGGTTAAGCTAAATCACATAAAACAGGAGCATGCGCAGTTCACATCTCATTTTGAAGTAAGTATATCTAGTCTAAACTGTATGTAATTACAAATGAATGGGAAACGTCTCATTTTGCCTGCCTGTGTTTCCATATTGGGGATTAATTTATACCTGAAATACACTGTAGCGTAGCTGCCTTTGGCAGTCATGGGAAAGAAACTACCATCTACAAAGGATCCATATTATAGCAATAACACCCGATCCGGTGTCCCGGATCGGGTGTTATTGCTATTAGCAACTCAGCTTCTCAATTACGAAACGCGGGATGGTAACAGCAATGCATTTTGCTTGAAAATACTTACCTAAGATGGCCGCCTCTAGGCTGGAAGGCGTCCGTTTCCTCAGTGGACAGCAAGGACATGGAGTGGCAGCAGCAGGCCGAAGGAATTAGGTAAGTGGTGTATGGTGTGGGAACTGTAAGGGATCAGAACCCAAGGGGAAGGGAGGAGAAGGTGAGGGGAAGATGGTGGGGGCAGGGAAGAAGCCATCAGGTTGCTTGGAACGCGGGCTGAGATTGTGAGATCCAGCCCACGATCCGAGCGAACCTGATTGGTTGGCTCTCCCGCCCGGGTGCTATTTAAGTGTTAATAGTCCTCTATGGAAAATACTGGGAATTATGTGCCCAGAATCCAGACTTCAGACTAAGTCAACGGCGAGGCCATATAAGGAGGCATCAGGCCCGTAAATCCCAATTTGCTCGTAGCTGGTGCTCTACCACTATTAGCACTCAGCCGCAGGTCTTGGTGACAAGATGTGAGCCTGAAGTTTCTCCTTCACAACCGTTAGTTGAGAGAAGATGACAATAGAAAAACGATTCCAAGATTCCTATTGAGGAAATAATACGTGTGATCATGGGCTCAGAGGGTCCCCCAAGTTTAGATTAGATACAGTGGGGCATTAGGAGACACAAAGGCCCCAGAGTGCGACACCCAGAGGACAAGGAAGTAAGTGGGAGCAGGGTGGAGGTGTTTGGCGCACAGGGTTCCATGTGTTAATATCCCCGCAAAAATATTCCGATACATGCTGCGATATTGAGGCATTGACCCTGCGGGGGACACCCCCCATTATTTTTAAATGTGCTGGGGACACCCCCAAAAATTATCCCCCCAAAAATATCACCTATGGCGTTACAGACGACCATATATATGGCAATATTTTTGGTGGGGATAATATGTAGGGATACCGGGCACAGTGAGTGGCGGAGGAAATCCTGACATAAATCTAGATCCAAACATGTTGGGCTACATTGGTGCTTGTTGCCTGGAAGCTGCAGATCCTTTTTGCCTGCCTCGATCCGACAATTTCACTCCAGGTGCTAATTTTCCTTATTGAACCCAATTGTCTGATCTGGATTAGACGAGGTTTGATGAGAATCATCAAACCTTATTTATTAAGGAATTTAACATATGTTTACAAGCTCCATCATGTTTCAGGATGTCTTTGATGCTCAAATAATATGAGTTATTATGGCTTAAGGGCAGAATTTTGCTCTACAGAAGAAGTGGTCTCAAAGGTGGCATATTTCATGCTGCACATTATTTAAGCAGAGACCCCATGGAGCAGTGCACTTCTTAAGCCACCGGAAGACTTCTTTGTTACTCACCCTATCTTGTCGGTCTATAGCAGCGGGATGTGCTGTACTGACAATTGCGCCCTATAAAGTACAGCACCATGTGCGTTGGCCTGGTATACATTTCTTCGATAACAACATTCGCCCCAATTCTTTGTGGGAAAAGCGATGGCTAGCCCTATTATTTTGAAAAAGTGTTGCCACACTTTTTAAATCTTGTTTTTCCATTTTAACGTAGTAGCCCAAAATTGGATCCACAGACAATACAGGACCCTCCTAATCCTACAATCCATGTAGGGCAATCTCAGTTTGATCCATTAGTATAGCATTGTCTCGTCCTTGCAGAGTTTGTGGACATCCAGATCTCTATGAACATTTTCTTTAAGCCATTGAGGAAGACATTGGAAAGAGTTACTGCCAAATGCCACCCATGCCGGATTCCTTTCTTATACAAGCAAAGGTTGAGTCAGTTCAGCGTGCTTGTCAAGCCACACACAAGCACTACTGACCCTGTGCAACAACCTACTGATAATAATCGCATCTGGGTCCAAACTCGCAGTTCTGAGTGACAAAGCTACTGTAGCCAGAGGGGATGGCAAAGCGTTTGTGTTTGAGAAATCTGTGTCCATGTATCAAAGGGCAAGCGTCCATCAATAGGCATGAAGCCCTAATGACACATGGGTGCAGGGTGTTCAGTGAGTAGTATGGACATTCTGAGTAGATCATGACATACATGTACACATGCATGCATATACCAATGACCCTTCCCTCTGTCACACAGGTGCCATTTAACAGGACACCACCAATGTGGATATCTATGAGGGAATAGCACCGCTTTTGAGTGGCCGCGTGGAGGAGCTTGTACGGGTGAACATGGCCACAGCACCAGAACAGGACCAGGGACCTTTGCCATCCAATGGCAGCGTGGAAGACATTGTAAGGGCATTGCCTGCCTAGGAAGATGATGCCGGCCCAGCACCTGACCTCAAAGACTCCCGTAAATCTGACCCCGAGACACCAAGCTGTGTCCCCAGAAGGGCATGCACACATCGCCCAATCGGACACAAATCCTCTGAATGGGATCAAGAGAGGCCCGAGCACAAGCTCTCAATCAGAACACAGCTCACGTCCATCCGCTCACCTCTTGCTGAGGGACTGCATGTTGCCTCCAGGGAGGTCTCTGGGACATTCCGGGAGCTTGGTGCAATCAGAGGGTCTCCCGGTGGCTGAGGAGATATTTGGGGAACTATGTTTCGGCCTGCATTGCACTGCAAGAAGGCAGTTCTACCTGTCCCCTTGGCAGCATTCTGACAGCACGGCTGTGGATAACCTCACCACTGCTACCCTAGAGGGACATGCAGCTGCAATGATGGCTCCTTCTAGCGGTAGAGCAAGACGGGTGGGTGATGAGCCGTGTTATCACCTGCGCCTGCCGTGTGTCAAGTCTAGAGATATTAGGTTTAACATGCGTGCTGCATGTGCCTTGGTCTGGGGCCACACCCAAAGTGCCCCGAGGGGGTTAACTTGGATAAAAAAGGAACAAAGGGCATTTGCGCTTGCAGTGTTTGTCAAGGAGTTCTCTCCAATGTTGTATTTGTCAATAATGTGATGGCACACTTCATATATACAATTGTATTGTGTCTAGGTCTAGCCTGTCCTTGTGAAAGGTTGCTGTTACAATCTTCGAAAAAATGTAAGTAATGTTTCAAGAGCAGAACAGCCAACACGTGTTTCGACCAAAAGGGTCTTTCTCAAGGCAAAGCGGTGGGACCTGTAAAGTCCACTGCTTAGGTATGATCCCGTGGGGTGGAGGGAAACCAGTTACGCAGAACATTGAAGCGCGATGAACAGGCGGGTTACTGGTGGATGAGTAATTTGAAGTCTGCAGATTTCTGCCTTTATTGAATGGGGTTCGCTGCAGGTGCAGACAAGCTTTTATGATGAATGCATTTCTTAATGTTCTTGTTTTCCAATTGTTCAAGTCCTGCTGTTTATTAGGGAGACTGGTGTCTTGAAATCCCGGGTCGGGCCGATTAGTAGATGCCGGAGCAGGTTCTCTGTGCGTTTGCAGGTGGGTTGTACTTCCATACACTAATTCATCAGCGATAATCTCTTAAAATATATTTTTGGTTTGGTTGTCGCAAGAAAAACCCTACCCAAAGTATCGTGTCTGCCCAAAACTCATAAAATTAATTTACGGGTGGTCAGGGTTGGTTTTTGCGCCAGACAAAGTTGTAAATCATTTCCTTGATTGTTGTCATATTTTTATTCGACTCGGGCTGAGTCCAAAGTTGTGATGATTGGCTTTATATTCACAAATCCATACAAAAGTGACTTTTCAAATTCTAGGTTCATCACCTTTTCAAATCATACTTTCATCATTATAATCCGCATATTCAGATCTCAATATTCTATAAGCATAAGGGGGTGTATACAGATTGCCCCCTTTTTTAACAGTTCGTTCAAAATAAGAGTTTAGTCCTTGATTCACTGTTGTAAATGATTCATCCTCAAATAGTTCATCCTCAATAGTTCCTCCTCAATAGTTCCTCCTCAACAGTTCATGCTCTACACGTGTTTCACCACACTTACTAATTGCTGTGGATCATCAGGATGGTTAATGGCTTTGTTTCTAATGGTTCAAACTAAAGACAAAGAAAGTACATGTGACTCTGTAGGGCTTCTCTATGGCTCACTATGGAATTATTTAATAAGCACCTTCATATTTCAATACATTATCAATTCCGCTTACCGTTTGCCATTTTTGTAGTTACATATAGAGTTTGTCTATATTACATTAGATTCTCTTTCATATGTGTACTCAGTGGTATCTAAAGGAAATGAGAATAAGAGACAGAAGCTAGTTGTAGTCTCTCGGTGTCAATTAAGTTGTTGAAATACTGATATTGCTACATCTAATGTAGCTGCCTGACATAGTTCTTACCTTTAATATTAATTTAGCTGGATATGATAATTCAGGTCCTCAAGTGTTCCGCGCGGGATTGGCGCCTGTTGAACTGCGGGCGATATGGGTTATTGTCGATGGCGTGACCGCATGTTAGGTGCACCGGCTTCCTTCTCTACCGTGTCGAATGGGGTGATTTCTGGGATGCGTCCTCTTGATCTTGATTTTTTCGGATTTGTACCTTTGCTGGTCAATCCACTCTTGCACCCTTATTTGGGTGCTTTATATGCTTTGCACCCACATTGATTATCTTTTGCCCACCTTTTGCACCACTTCTTGTTCCAGCGCATCTCTGAACTGCGCACTTCTGAGAATCATGTGCATCTATTTGTTGTACAACTCAGAATTGCACACTTTTTTTTATGTTTGGGACTCTGCCCCACTGTCTCTCTTCTTATACATTGGGGTATTCCTTGCAGATACCCAGGATACTGGAATCTGCCCAGAAGTTACTATAGCATGAAACACCCTGGTCGGATCCAGAGCCCAAAGAGCGAAGGAATACAGGAAGAAACCCGCAGAAGTTCAATCGGGCACTGAGACCTCGTTGGCTTCTTGTGCCCTCAGGACACGGATCGCCTCATGCAACGGGCTTGCCAAGCTATTGAGGTAGTCTTGTGGCGCGCGAGTGCCATTGGGGTTAGCTACAATACAATTTATTGACTATTGCAATCCTTCATGACCTGCTGTGAAATACAAAACCCACTCATCTACATTATTTGGTAAAGTTTGGGGAGCATCAATATTAATACTCCAGGGAATGAAAGCCCAGACACTTTCTGTCATCTGAGCTGGTTGCAAGTTGGGAGTTCATTCTGCGCCTCAATAATTCCCCCTCTTTTTTTCCACATATAAAAGATGTTTGTAACTAAAGATCCTCTTTGTTTGAAGGCTTTGGAAGCCGTGAAGAGCTTTTGAAGCACCTCTGCACTTTCACTTCAACTGCAGTTGCGGCTATTTGCTGCTGCCTCTCTGTAATTTTAATCAGTGCCCGTGGCCTGGTGACTTGGAACCATCACAGAAAGAGGTTGTGTCTGAACCCCACTAAACTGATTGCCTGCTGATTTCATGTTGCCTACCTCTAAACTCATACGCGTTGGATGGGTGTCACCCGAGTGTTATCAGTTCTCTCACCGCCAAGCTCCTTACACGCCCATTGAATCATTTAAATGGGCTCTCCTGCCCTCCTTCCCCAAAATGAAATCGTCTGTTTTCAACCGCCAGGGGACTAAAAAGGTTGAGAGGTGTGCTGCACCTTCCACGCAGCATAACTCGGTTGAGCCAGTCACAATGCCATGACGCACTTTTGACGGACAGAAATAGCTTGTTGTTAGTATCAAGTTTCCATCCCAAGAAAACTATAGAAAGTATCCCTTTGAGCCAATTCCTTAGATACAGGAGGATTATATCCAAAGAGGAAGAGTATGACATCAGAGCAAGGGACTTAACCAAAAAATTCTTAGAAAGAGGATATAGTTCAGAGACAGTATCACAACATTCAGCCAAAGTAAAAGGAATGGCAAGGACAGAAGCAATGACACCAAGGACAAAAACCACAGCCAACGAAATGGTTTATGTAACTACCTATTCACAACGTAGTAATGTCATCAGAAAAATAATCAAAAAGAATTGGAAATTATTAGAATTGGATCCAACTTTAACAGCTTTATTTCCCAATCCACCATTATTTGCCTACGCTAAAAGTCCATCTATACGAGACCATCTAATGAAATCAGACTTTGGACATATAAAGAAAAAAGGGACAACATACAAAGGAACTATTCCATGTAACAATTGCAATTGTTGTCACAATTTAATTAAAGGAAATGTGATATATCATCCACATAATGGAAACAGAATTCAACTACAACACACCTCAACTTGTGATACTTGCAATGTAATTTATGGAATAAAATGTCCATGCCGACTTTATTACGTAGGACTTACAGGACGAAAAGTAAAAACAAGATGGTGTGAGCACAAATCGAACATAAGACAAAAATCGGAAAAATCTCTGGTGGCTCAACACTTTGTGAAAGAAAAACACACGGTTGCACAAATAAAATTTGTGATCCTAGAACATGTGACTCCACCCAGGAGAGGGGGGAATTTGAACAAACTCTTACAGCAGAGAGACATTTTTTGGATAGAGAAATTGGACAGCATGTACCCGAGGGGTATGAATATGGAATGGGATTTAAATTGCTTTTTGTAAATTTGAACTAAGATGTATCTACTCTTTTAGAGCCACTTTTAAATCAGCTTCCAGTATAGAGGCAACAGACTAACTCACACGTAATCAACATAAGACAAGAGACATTTTTTTAAATCTTTATACCAATCCATTTAATTATTATTTTTTGTCAGATTGGTACATGAGAAAGTAATTTTGAGAAAATATGGACTATGAGTCAACTGTGGCAGTAAGGAAATGTGTAGAGGTGACAACATGGACTCAGAAATGATAATATATCCCGAAATGTCTGTTACCTGCTAATTTTGACATGTTAAGAACCATGATGGAGAATTTGGAAGCACAAATTCATTACGAACAGCTTGTGCAAATGTAATACATACTTACAGTTTTCTTCTTTTTAGTTAAGTGCGTTTAAATGTATCATTATTATTGTATTGTTTAATATTTACAAGTATTGTAAACGATTCAACTGATTGCATAAAATAAACGTGATTAGCAACGCACGACTTTATTCGTGCGGTTCAGATTACACACTCACCCAATATGGCGATTACCAAAAGGTGTTCGAACAGGCAATGCATTAGACAAATAAAATGAAGACCGGTTGCTAGGCAACCCCACTATGCAGGACCCTGAACTCAATAGCGTGAACAGGACTGACAGCAGTTCTTAAGAATCTGTTAAAGGTTGAAAGATAGAATTAGTTGTCTACGCGTGACATCTACGCGAGGCTGAAGTGCAGCAACGCTATTACATCGTTTCGAAAAGGCTAAGCGTTAGACACTGAGATGCAGTACCGCGATGGAGAGCCTGTGTGATACGGACATCACCAACAGGACGTGGTGCTCCGCCCAGGAGAAAAAGGTTATGCACGGCTCTAGACTCGCCGGAAATAGAGGGTAGAATTGAGGGATACCTAAACCTTGGAATGGACAACGGACCCAGTGTTTAAATGGACATTTAGAAAAGGACTGAGCCACAATAAAGGGTGAGTTTAACAAGAATCATATACTTTTCTCAAATTTGTGATCCCAGAGTGGGACCCAGCGCTGTTTTTAGCGACTGGTCCCACTCGTGATCGCTTCACATTTACCGCTCTCTGACATAGTAGTGTGAATCCCTATACATATGGAAGAAAGTAGTGACTTTGGGTATTTTTATTTTGTTTTCGCTCTCTAGTTTGGTGAATCCCATCAATAATTCTAACAGCTATATGAAGATAGAAGTAGTCATGATATAGAAGCGGGCAGAGTAGTACCGCACAACGGTTTACGTGGACTGAGGTTAGTGAAGTGCCAACAGTCCAAAATAATGTGTTTATAAATATTAAAAAAAAAATTTTGCATAGAAAGAGAAACTAATTGAGATTCCTATTTATATTGAATTTTTGTAGAACGAGGACAGAAAAATCTGATATTCCCACCTGAAGAGGGGCTTACTAAGTGTCCAAAACGCGTAGTGGAAATCCCAGAAGCCCGTTATTAGGGCAGCTATACTGGAACAACAGATACAGGATATCAGAAATACTTTTTCTTTGAACACTATATTGTATTCAAGTGGAATTTGGTTTAGTGTGTCACTAAAAAATTGTGTTGTTAAACATTATGTTGAACATGTAAGGATGAAGAAAGAATAACTATGTATAGGATGACACAAGGTTACATATACACAACACTGAAATTTTGTTGAAGGTTCAAATGAGTGAATTGTTAACTTATTGAGAACTGTGTTTCTTAAGAAAAAAGAGAAAAAATAAAGACATACACTTTGGTGTTTTTTCGTATAAAAAGAATTTTTGTCTTTGTTAAATTTGTGGAAAAAGTTTGGCTGTGAATCAGCATACAAGTGTGCATCTGTAATGTCTTCCGTTGTAGATGGTTGACCTTCTCTTTTGGCACTTTTGAAGCCCCCCACTCCCCGCTGCACGTTGACATCTGTTACTGTTTGTGATTATTTACTGGCTGCTACTTTGTTGTATTTCAATCAGTACCAGTGACGTGAGGGATGCTGCTTTGAAGTCGGCATGGAAAGTGGGTGTGTCTGAAAGACGCTTGGCTAATTGGCTGCCGTTTCACTATTTACAGTGCATCCCATGCAGGAGTGTGCCAGTGTGGCCTCAGGAGGCGTGTGCTTTGAAGCATTTTTTATTTAATCAGTACTGGCAGCCGGGGGGCTTTGTGCCTTGGAGCTGGCACAGCGGGAGGGGATTTCTGAATCCTGCTCCACTCATTGGTTATTTTCAGAGCCTTACATGCGGAGCAGCGCAATGAGGCTGCACTCCTGGGGCCAGATTACAGAAAAGTTGCACCGGTGCAAGTGCAAAGTTTGCACGGTATTAGCACTAGGGCAAAGTTTGCCCTATTTTTAAAAACACTGGGACACATAAAAAAAAGCACCTCGCTCGACAAGTGCAGTTTGGCATATTAAAAGCACCAGGGCTAAAATCGCCCTCATGCAAAAAAGATGCATTTTCACTACATGTTTGCACCAAGGCAAAGTTTGCCCTAGTGCTAATACGGAATGGTATTAGCACTAGGGCAAACTTTGCCCTGATGCAAAAATGCATCAAAAATTTATCTTTTTAGCACCAAGGCAATTTTAGCCCTGGTGCTTTTAATAAGCCAAACTGCTTGTCGAGGTGCAATGTTTTTTTAAATGTGTTTCAGTGTTTTTAAAAATAGGGCAAACTTTGTCCTATTGCTAACACCGTGCAAACTTTGCACTTGCACCAGTGCAAAGTTTCTGTAATGGGGCTAGATTACAGAAACTTTGCACTGGTGCAAGCGCAAAGTTTGCATGGTATTAGCACTAGGGCAAAGTTTACTCTATTTCTAAAAACACTTAAAAATATCAAAAAACCATTGCACCATGACAAGTGCAGTTTGGCATGGTATAAGCACCAGGCAAACATTGCCCTAGTGCGAAAAATATATATTTTCCATGCATTTTCCATGCATAATTGCAACTGGGCAAAGTTTGCCCTATTGCTAATACCGTTCCGTATTAGCACTATGGCAAATTTTGCCCTGCTGTAAATATACAGTGAAAATGTATCTTTTTTGCACTACATCAATTTTTGCCCTAATGCTTGTAACATGCCAAAATGCACTTGTCATGGTGCAATGGTTTTCTAATATTTCCAAGTGTTTTTAAAAATAGGGCAAACTTTACCCTTGTGGTAATACCGTGCAAACTTTGCACTTGCACCAGGGCAAAGCTTCTGTAATCTGGCCCCAGAAGTGCATGAAGCACGCAAAGCATATTGATGTCATGCCGTCAGGTGTTTATGCTGCAGGCATGGGTGTGTGTGGTCTGGTTCTTTTAGCGGAAAGGCGGTCGACATGCTCCGTGCCACAGAGGGCACTGTAAAATGGGGAGCTGAGAGGCGGTATCTTCAATGTCGGAGTTAATATTACAATATACATTTATTTATTTATATCGCGCTGAATAGACCCGCAGGCATGATGGCACATAAAAGACACAGAAAACATAACATAATATAACATAAAACATGAATGAGCACCTAAAAGCAAAAAATAATAATTCTAGAACTGGGAAAAGTAAGCAAAGTCTTCTTGATCAAATTAGTTCAAGACAATATTCATCTTAGACTGCGGTGATACTAGATTCAGATTGATTAATCTATGCAAAAACTGGGGGATACTGCTAGATCCGCACCCCACCACAATGCCATCAGTATTGTCAAGGCTGCACCAGTTCTCAATTTGAACTCTCCGGAAGACCCTAAAGTCCTGTGGTCTAATACAATTAGGGGCCACTTTTAGATTAAGCCAAGCAAGAATTTTGTTTTTTAGGGCCTCCTTAGATTCAAAATGGTCCAGTTTCCCCACATTGGTTATAATAAAGTTTCTGTTATCCAGAACGAAACTCCTAAGGTTGGTGTCTGTAATTTTTGGCATTGTTGATTTATTAAGTCGTAAGTCCTTCTGATAAGTAAAGGATGATATGACAGACTTGGCGGAAGATAAAGACCCCTCCAATGGTGCTTCCACATCAGGATAAACGTCAGGAGCTACTAATTTGTCTTGCACTACTGGAAGCGGGTTATTGGGTACCGTAGGGGTTATTTGACAGGCTTTGTGTGTCCCATATTGAACAGGTAAAGTTTGGGAGGACTTTTCACTTCTTTTCACTTCTGGGATGTCTAGAGTTTGTGGAGTAGACTGAGGGAACTTGAGGACATTTTGACTCACCAATAACACCCAGCGCCGGAAATCCTCGAAGCTCAAACAAGATCAAAGGTCTTGTATCAACTGATCCTTATAGGGCACCGAGCTGTGGTTGGTCTTCGGGGTGAAAAATCCCTTATCACTCTTCTCAACAGATACCCCTTTATTCTCACCGTGTTCTTGCAGAGACTCCGGTAAAAAGGGCTGTCCATGTACAGGCGGGGTGACGGAGGGGTATGGCACCTCAGTGCCACTCTTAGTAACAGTGCTAAGCTTTAAGTTGTTACAAAGGAGTTTGGAGAGAAGGCGCTGTTCCTTCTGCAGCATCTGCCTTCTTTTCGCGCTGAGTGCTAAGACCTCCGAAAAGCAGCTGCTTCTCCCCTGATGTTCCTGCAATGATCACCTCTAGTTGTACCTCTACTGGTATTGTGGGTCAGATAACCAGAAATATGACTCTTAACCAACTGCATAAGAGTGGATATAACTTGCATAATAAAAGAGGTCATAAGTATGTATATCAGGGGCAACACGCTCGCCTTGGAAGCAAGACGACCGAGCAACACAGGTTCGATCCCCGCGTCTGTGCTTAGAAATCTCTGGGTAGTAAGCGGGTTATAAATAACCAATTACAATTACAATACATCGGATGCTGCACCCCAGGCAGACAGGACCCGGCACAGTTTGGCAAATAAGGTAGATCTTGAGAGAAATAGTTGAGGTAGTGGGTCTCAATCCTGGGAAAAGAGCTGGTGCAGGGAAAGAATACATCTTCTGCTCATCCTTTTCAGAAGGTGCACATAAAGAGGAGCGCAGCCGCCGCTGCTGCTGCTGGGCACTCTTTTTCATGGTCTTCTCCAGCAACTCTGCGTCTGGGGGCTTACGTCTTTCCTGCCAGCCCCCAAAGGCAGGCCCTTCTCTGTCCTCTATACCCGGTGAAGAGCTGCTTCTTGTGTTTTGAGTTATGCTACACAGCAGGATATTAGGACGTTCATGCACTTCACATATTCCCCTCTGGCAAGGCTATTTTTGCGAAATTCTACCAATAATACTATTTTGGGTTCCTCCTCTCCTGCTACAGGTAAACAAGCAGACGAATATTAAAGCCTTAGACTGAGCAGTACATTCTTTGGTTAAGTTGTGTGAAATTTCCCAGCAATCAGTAACCCCAGAGTAATATCCTTATGTGTTCTCCTTAAGAGAAGTGATTTGGCAGCATCCTTTAAGAGACCTTACAGGCTATTGACCTTGATGAAGTGGTAGTTGAGACGAGTGTGGAGCCTCCGGCATTATGTGCTGCTGAACAACACCTGGCAGCGACCTCCAAATTAGAGGAATATGGGTCTTCCTGTCCGTTGCTGGCATCTGCAAGCACCGCGACTAATGTCGGCTTCATCCCATCCAATCAGGGATTCCCCGGATAGAATGAAACTCTAACCATCTGGAATATCTGTCAGAAAGGGAAAAAAAAACTCCCCAACCAATAGAAAAAGGAAAAAGAAACTTCCCAAACCTGGAAAAAGATCTCTGCACAAAATTCATAGCTGGGCCAGAGAACGTGACCCGGCAGGCCACCGAGTATGTTTACAGAGGGGCATCCCTTGTTTTTCATTTGTTCACTATGGGCCCCTCTTGTTATGCAATTACTTACGAGGCTTGCCTTTTGTTGTATGAACAGACACATGACTGAACACCCACTCTGGAAGGCCCCTAGATCCGATCGCCCCAGCAACCAGACCTTCCACCCCACGGCTGGGTCTACACACCCACACCTTTACACCTACAGCCCTTCATCTGGCTGCATGCCAGGCCGTCTCTAGAAGCTAGTCTTCCTTTGTCTAAGACGCCCACTGCACACCCCTCTCTTACCAGGCAGCCCTCCACAGGCTTGCCAGCTCCCCTCTTGCTTTAATGTGCATTCCACGGCGAATCACAGGTAGGAGTTACATGAATTCATCTCCGAGCACGAGCCAGATGAATTATTTCTCACAGAAACATGGCTCAAAGGAGGCTCCCTTCCCATCATGCATGAGGCTATCCCCCCAGGTTACAAAATCCTCCTCAATAACAGACTTGAATGAGGTGGGGCCTTGCCATCATTTTAGAAGAGGCGTTTTCCTTGGTCTCCTTCTCGGAGCTAAACCTACCAATTTGTGAATCCATTCTTTGTACATGGACATTCTCAACCTCCCCATCTGTCTCATTTCTGCAGATCTATAGGCCCCAGTACACAAAGCTAAATTTCAGACAGGTTAGCTTATTTTTTAGGTAACTCGTTGTCGGGACCCCCCAATCTGTGCGTTCTCAATATCTATTTGGAACTTCCATCAAACAGACACACAAAAAGCCTCATGTCTAACCTAGAAAGCTTATAGCTGCACCTACTCCACACAGCGATTACTTGGCTGGTGGGCCATAGGCTGGACGCCATTTTAGGCCGCCCAAATCTACTGAGGGCCCTCTCAGCATTCTTCCTTTTCATGACTTCCAATACCCACCACATGCCCTCAGATGTTGTCATTCCCTCACCAACTCTCTGGCATCCCATTATTACCAAAAGCAGATTCCAATGGACTCATGCATGAAATCAAAATTGTCCTCAACCTTGCCCAATGATTTCTTTGGGGTATTCTCCCCTATTTCCACTGAAGATAAAGCAGGCTCTCCAGCGACCCTTGGGTTTTTCAAAACTCTATGGGAGGCCGTACCTACCGAGGGGCTGCTGGACTAACCATGAACACTTTATTCCAATCAAAAATTGTGCCCCCAGGTTTCAAGGTAACCTTCTGCAAACCTCTCCTAAACAAAACAGACTGATCTATCAAATCTAAATAACTTCTGTGACATTTCCAACTGCAGATTTTCAGCAGATCTAGCAGACAAGGCAGCCTATTCTCAGCCCAGAAAGCACTCAGAGGACAACGTCCTACTAGACACAGCTCAAGCTGGATTCAGAGCTGGGCATCACACGGAATCAGTTTAACTTTCTATATGGGCCTTAAATTCATGAGTGACCAAGACAGAGCTGTCGCATGAGTTTGCCTGGTTATGTCAGTAGCCTTTGATTTGGTTGACCACAAAGTCCTTAAAAAACAACTTTTCATACCAGAACTCAGTAACTGGGCCCTCAGCTGGATCCTATACTTCCTAGAAGACCACCCAGAATGCATAATTCTGGATGCATTTCAATTAGATAAAAATATATATATATATTATTGGGGTCCCCAATAGTCCTTGCTCTTGATACTACTTTTCAATCTATATCTGTCTTCGCTCACAGGCTTTATCAGATTTGTGAGTCTTTCCAGCCATAACTGCACAAATGATACAGCTAATCTTAAAAATCTCAAATACCTTGACACCCTTGTTTCTTTTTGCCAAATGTATCCAAATAATTGATCTTTGAATGGCCCAGAACCCCCTCTTATTAAACAGAGAAAAGACTGAAATCTTGCTGCCAGATAATCAAGCCCTCATTCCCCATTTCTGAATGGACATTGGTAACCCCAGTTCTAAGATCACTTTGGTTGCCAAACAAGCTTACGGACATCTCAAAAACCTGAGGAAAATACTCCCTTTGCTCGCATTCTCCCCAGAATACTCTGCATTCCTCTCTATTGCCTTGTCGAGACTGGATTTTGATGAAAGCTTCTGCGCAAGGCGACACGCTCCAGTAATATCATACAGTACGAATTTTTCATCTAAGGTGGTGGTGGGCAGATTGGCCTGCAAACTGATTAGATGGAATAACCATTTCCATTCTAATTCTAGCAAATACTGACAAGGGACTATAACTTACATCATTGGTATACACTGGTTACCATGAGAGGTCTCTTCTGCCACTCGTCCAATGAGCAGCCCAGGGGATCCGCTGCATATTCCTGCAGTGCATCCAAACTAATACTATCATATCCCTTTCATTCTCAACCTTATCAATGACCCCATATAGGTTGTGTTGTGAGTCTGTCTCTACCACCCCACTCTCTACATCCTGAGCTCATTTTCTTCCTCCTCCTCCAGAGCCTATGGTCTGGTCTATCTCAGGCGGAGGCCCAATAATCCAACCACTTTGACAAGGTTCGGGCTCCGTAAGATCACTATGATGGTGATTGCCACTGTATAAAGGATCTATGACGTACCATCCATTCAAAGGATATAAGAAAGATGTGGGTGGGGAAACTTGGGGCCATGATGGTTCCTATTACATCTGCGGGGCTGAGTGTGGATTGAGCTCGGAATGATTGTTTGGCTCTACACCGGTCATACGTATTATGTCAACGTCTTGCCTCGGCATAAGCAATAGGTGGCCAGTGAGGATTGTGGATCTGGAGGAGGAATATAGTTTGAGTTTCCGCTCATGGCGATGTGACCGTAGCATTTTGGTGCATAGCAAAAATTCCCTCAAATTTAATTTGTTGCATTTGCGTATGCAGGCAAGCCCCACCAGGCACGCCCAGCCTTGACCGCAGGACTTTTCTGTCGCCTAGGCCGTATTTGACTGATAACTAAATTATGAGGGAAGCTGAAAGGGCGTCTAGAGGATGGTGGACTATGGACTAGGCGTACAGTAGTCTCCACAGTGAGTAACATTCTCTTGCTCCTACGTTCTGTCCTGCTTCCTCCATACTTGCGGGAGACTAAACGGCATTCACACACTAAAGACACATTGGCCCTCATTACAAGTTTGCCAGTCTGGAAACAATGGTGCCGGAAAGCTTACTGGCACCGTTGATTCGGGACCGGCAAACAACGAGTCTGTGGGCGGGTGCTGTTCCGCCTGCCATGATCAGACCTGGCGGGGGGAACGGCACCTGCCCGCAGACGTTCACAGAAGCACCCGCACCATTATTAACGGTGCCAGTGCTTCCGTGGTCCCCATTCGGGAATGGGGATCAACATTTTACCGGCAACTGACTTACCGGACTGCTGGGGCTGTAATGACCCAGTGATTCCGGCATGTCAGACAGCGGTAAATTATTATGGGTCCAGCGGCTACCTGTCGGTTTTACCTGCACGGTTTCCGCCGGACCCGTAATGAGGGCCATTGACACTAACTGAACACGTTCTGCAGGACTGCTCGTCAAAATTGAACAATGGAGTCCAAGGACTAGTGCCGACAAAATGCAGATGGCGAGGCCAGCGTGGTGGCTATTGCAATGACCTCCCAGGGCAAGGGTCTCTGAAAAGCAACAGAGGCCACTTTGGCTTGAACAGCATGAGCGTGTAGACCTTTGGGAGACTGGAGACCCTGTGATCTGTAAGCCTCGATGATGCAAGAAACTATCCAGTGGGCAATGTAGGCTTTGGAAGCAGCCGACCCCAGGGAATTGGTGCCATAAAGAATGACTAGTCCAGCAGAAGAGCTAGTCTGCTTAGTCCTGGCTAGGTAGAATTTCAGCACTCGACGAACATCGAGATTGTGGCACAACCTTTCCACCTCCAACAAAGAATTAGGAAAGTACAGGGGTGAGGCAATTTCTTTGTTTATATGAAAATCTGATACAACCTCTAGCAAAAAAGAAGTGTGTGTACGGAGCACCTCCTTTTCCTTGTGAAATGTAGTAAACGGTTGATCTGCTGAAAGCTCCTGCTGCTCACCAACACGACAAGACGTAGCGATGGCCACCAAGAAGGCAGTCTTCCGGACCATCAATTTAAGGCCCAAAAAGCTTATATACCAGTGCTTTGAGAACAACATTGAGGTCCTAGACAAGATGAGGAATCCGTACAGCCAGAAACAGGCGCCTGAACCCTTCAAAGTGCCACCTTACAACTGGATTAGACAGGGACCAGGATTACCCTTCACCAGTGTGCTGCATTAGCCAAGAGGTAGGTGAGTCATGACTCGACTAAAACGCTGATGAAGTCAGATCAGAAATGAAAGAGAGAAAAGGGTCGAGTCCACATGTCAGGGGGTTCACCTGTCTCCCTAGAGACCAGCGACAAAACCTAATTAATTTGCCCTTGTACTGGTTCTTGACTCCAGTGCTTCACTCCATCTGTTCCCTGCACCTCTTGTGCTGCCTCCCACTCCCACTCTTTGGTCTGCCTTGCCCCCCATTCATTGAAGACTCGCTCCCCGAATATAAAAAACACCACGACTGTCCCTGACTTTAAATCTGCCCTTAAATTCAAAGTCCTCTCCCTTTGAAACGATGTCCACATCCGCCTCATAATCCCACATCCATGAGATCCTCATCTCCCTTGCTGTACTTTGATATACCTGTACGTACTGGACCATAATTGCTTCACAGTGCTGCCGTCAGCCCATGCCTCCATTGCCATCCCTCGTCAACAACTGGCCTTCATCCGCCTCATGTATCCAGCACCCTGTTGTATTCTCATGCACAGGTTTCTGTTGGAAGAACTCCCCATTCCTCCACAAATGCAATAAGGGCAAAATATTGCATTATGCGGATTGCAATAACCAGACTCTTGGTTCTGTGATGCTGTCATGATGTGGGGAACCAGAACATGGGTCAGACCAGAACCAGTAGCTCAGCACTTTTTAATGCACGCTCATTGGTATAAATCAGCACCTTCTGGCTAAAATACCACTACTGGGGGTCACTATCTCTCATACATGAAACATCTGCATCATTTTATCTAGATCTCAAGTTTGTTTATAAATCACACGCAAAATCCTACGACGGTCATCTCTTTGTCACACACTACTCTTTGCATTCTGGTACTTGTAGTAGATTTATTTAAACAATGTATTTAGAGACGTGGAACCACAGCTGCGGGGATGCTAATGGGTTTTGTTGAAAAGCCAGGATGGACATTTCACATTTTTCAGATGTGTGCTCATTAGCTGGTGAAACCTTCTACTTGGCGATAAACCTAAGTATGGCGGAACTGGTGACGTGGGGCGATCAGAGAATAACTGACTTTAAGGGAAGAAAGTAAAAAAGACATTCTGCTTTGAAATGAAGGACCCAGGGTCATTTTGCATGACATGCTAACTGCATGCGGTGGACCACCAAAGTTTGCACTTACCTGCAGCTAGGTCCCCTGCATGCAATTTTAAACATTCACAAGGCAAAGGGTTGAAGGAAATAACAAAGGGAGGCGAACCCAATTTTACTCTTTCGTTTTACTCTCTGTCTTGTGGAGAAATAAATACAGTCAGCAAATTATTCTTTGCAAGAGGCGTTTATTAATGGACTCATGTGGAATACACTTGTCTTTAGCAGGTGCAATACTGAGGTGGATTTCATTGGAATACATTAGTTTTACACCTGAAACGCAGTGAATGATATGATATGATTGGTTATTTATAACATGCTTAATACCCAGAGGTTTCTAAGCACGGACCCGGGGATCTTCCAAGGCCAGCACGTTGCCCCTAAGCTATCCTCCTGTAACAAATAGAATAGGACTTAAAGTGCTTAGAAGGTGGTGGATTCTATTTCGGTGAACTGTTGCTTGAGTTGGCTCGATTAGCACATGAAAGAATTGTATATTGGCCTTTGAGCGCAGAGAACACGCGCTCGTGTTGATGCCGGAGAGCCAGAACGGCTTGTTGTGATTTTGAGAGAATTGTTTCAGCATTTATGCCAATTGAGAAATGCATTGTGGCCCATAGTGGAGCACAGAGTTGTTGGAAAACATAGTGAGGTTTTGAACCTTTGCAAAATGGAAAAAGGTGTGACACTATTGGCGTGGGTTTGAGAAGCATGTGGAAGAACGGTGGACTGGCCTAGAGCAGAGATTAAAGTGAATGGCGGCTTTTGGTGTATGTGTTTTTAGTGAAATTAAACATGCAGTGTGTTTTGAGGAATGGATAAAATTGTGCGTGTTATGTGGTGTGTCTGGAAAAATACAGTAATTGTGTGTGTCTTATTCTCTATTCACTTTCTTGTCCATGCCACGCCTGTGTGTGCTGTGTGTGTCTGATATCTGTGTTTTTTAATGTGTCGAAAGGAACTGCTTTGCTCTGCCTGTGGAAAGACAAAAACAAACTGCCACATAGAACAAACTGTTTTTTTTTAACAGCTTGAGTGAGGTCATATTTCGGCCAGCAGGCAGTGGGAAGCCACAGGCAATGAGGGAGGGGGGAGACTCACGTCCGCGAAGCTGGCTCTATCTAGATCAGAAGGCAACGGTCCATGCAGCTGGTTTTTTAAACCTATGTTATGGGGCAACATGAGATAAAATTAAGTAAGCAAAAAGAAAATGTATTGAGGATCTTGGTAGGTGACTGAAATGTGATGCATGGGGCCATCTCCCAAAGAAGCAATGTTTTTGAGTGGCAGAGGTCCGGGAGAAGCAACGCACATAGGCATTTGAGTATAGGAGAAGAGTTTTATGTGAATGTCAACTTTGATTACATGACAGGTGATGGCAATGCAAGTATGTTATGCAGGAGGGGAAAACGCATGGGAGCCAGGGATTGTAAAGTGCAAGGTAAAGGACACACAGTTTGCTGGCAGGGATTGGAAGCTAACTATAGAAAAGACAGAGGCGCAGAGAAGAGAGGCTTTGGAAAAGGTGGGGTTTTGGATGGCTGGGATAGAGTTTAGGGGGCTTATGAGATGTGATTTGGGGAGCACAAAAGAAGTGGGCTATGGAGTAAGTTAAGTAAGGAAGAATGTATCCCTTTTAGTCGTGTGATTTTAGGCACTTAACACACATGGTTGCACATTTATATTGGGATAATGAATGACATATATTTCAACACCAGCATATGTTCCATGTTCTTGATTTCATTTTGAGCAATACATCAGGACAACCACTTGTTGAAGAAGAAAATGGCATTTCAGGATTTTTCTATGTATAACAGTGCACTCCTTAGTCCCATATTTTGCAGGATAAAACTCTGTTCTGTCTGCATCTAGGACTGCAGACCAACCTGTCGCCAATTAGTGATCCGGGTGGCATCCAGTGAATCTCGTGAGAAGCAGATTAGTAGGGCATGATACTTGTGCCAGAATGTATAGGAATGAGTGAGAGCATAGATGATGTACATATATACGGCTGTTACTCACCGGCCGGCGAGTGATCAGGGCAAGCGACCAGGACGGTTGTACTGGATGTTGCTTGAAGAGCTCGAGATGGAGCCTCCACCTGAGCCTCCTCTCTGTTGAGGGAAATAAGCTCTTTTTGATGATATGACTCTCTGCTGCACTGAATCACAGACAGAGAGACTGATCACCCAAAGGAGCGGGGAGAACACACCGACACGGACCCAGCTAAAAAGAAAAAGACAGATGGTAAATACTTGGGGAGAGCAAAGATCACCACAAGAAAAGCCTCACAAAAGCAGAAAGTACCTGGGTCACCCACTCCCCTTGTAATTGAAAAGGAACAGGAATGGAATTTCCCCTGTAAGTATAGAAAAGATATTAGCTTCTATTTTGATGGTTCAGATAGGAATTAATAAGAAAAGTTAAGGAAGTCTTACCAGAACAGGAATTGAAATAACCTAATCAATTCAGGCTAGAAACAACGGAGGTACAAAACAATAAACAGGAAGGTTAGTAGGGATGTTATACCCGGGTGGCACGAGGCGCGCACTAGATACGGGTAGGTGCACTTCTCAGCAAGGCGTCCCTGTGTGCACTTTCAGAAATGAGTCTTTGTGTACAATCAGCAAAGCGTCCTTGTGTACACTTGAGGAAATAAATCCAAAACAACGGAATGGAGTCGAAATCCACAAAAGAACACTGGAATTGAAGAAGGAAACAGTTCACAGTACTTGGAGTCAGCTGGGAAGGTGAGGAAAACCAGGTGAAGGCGGTGGTAGGTAATTCAGGACAGAAGTTTCTGTACGGGAAGAAATAGCGGAAGGCAATCCAGTGGACAGGCAGCGAGATCTGGTACACAGGCGGGCTAAAGACAGTACAGAATCAGGAAGCAAGCAAACCGTAGGGCAGGCAAAGGTCCAGTACACAGGTAGGCAGAAGAATTGAGAAGTCTCAAGGCAGTCCGTAATTGGAAAACAGGAATTGGTACACGGGAAGGCAATGATTAGGAAGGCACAGAAGACGAAACTTCGGATGCCGGTTGCAACGTTAATCAGAAGCAGCGTCCTTCCCGATGCAGTGCCTAATATACCCAGGGGGCGGAGCGCCGTAAGCCCGTCAGAGCTCACGTTCCGAATAGTCGCAACTACACGCAAAAGGTAGGTTTCCTGGGATTTGTAGGCAAAGGCTGGGTTGTCAATACCTTTGATGTTGTTGAGCCCAATCTCCAGGGTAACCGCCACAGAGAGAAGTAAGGGGCTGAGAAACGTCTGATACTGTGGCGAAGCGTCACGACTTTGGTTGGTGCCTTGAAAGTGGTCTGTTTCAGCTGGCGTGATGAGGAGGCGCGCGGGTCATTCAGACCCCGATGTGTGACAACGGCAAGGCAAAGAGTGTGTAACTCTTATCTATACCAGGATGAAGCAAAATATTGTATATAGTGAGCAAAGTGATTTTTGACTGCCATTGCTAATGAAGTGGGTATTAGGAATAGTTGTGATGACATGTTTTGGGAAATATATTATTTTAAATACTGTCCAGAGCTAGAAATCATTGGATTGGTTGTTCCTATTAAAGCTTTTTATGGGATATATGGGTAACAAACAAGGAAGCACCGTGGAAAAGGTTGTGCAGTAATTGATTTTGTCTGGTGATGTATTAAGGTAGTATCAGTAGGAAAGTTTGATGGGTATGTATGGATAATGGAAAATTGATTAGTATTTGAGGTTATATGAGGCAAGGATGCCCTCTGATGTAACAAACAATTCATTCAATCACAGCCTTTTGGCTTTCAAGGCACAATAGATCTGCTGTTTCAAATTTGAGGCTGTGCCAGATATTTTTCAAGAATTCCATTTTGAGCACTGCGTAGAGACACACTAGAGAATATAATGTTATATATATTTCGCCCTTGTAAGTCATTTCATTAGAAATACGTGGGTCACTTTGAGGACAATGAGACAGCCACACAGAGGGGAAGGAGAGGCACTTTTGATTTATGAAGGGAAACCACATTTGAAGTTTAGATGCATTACAAGACAATCATTTGGAAAAGGGAGTTGCTTGCTCACTGTTTCCCCATACACCTAGAGAGGCAGGAATGGCCTCAAGGGTCAAGAGAGCGCTGCAATGACACAGTCAGACATATTTATGGGAAGTAGGAAGCCTTGGATATAAATGCACATAGGTCGGCTGTTGGAGGGGTAAAGACAGTTTTAGCAGATTCAGACGATTCTCCTTGTTCAAACTGGATTGTGTAGACTTATAGAAGCTGCGAGTCCAAGACCTATTGACCTGAGACTGTACAGGAATAAACACTATGGACAACTTAGAATAGATCTTATGAGGACTCACGCTTAGTAATTAGCAATCTGGGTGAAAAAATTCACTCAAAAACTGGTGTGCTTCTCCTTAGCCCTTCTTGATTTAGAGATTTTCACTGTATGATGTTCCCCCATTGAATTGTGGTCATTCAATTAATACATCTTCAATTCTTCTTCAATTCATAACATACAGAAAGTGCAATTCTTCAATTTTAGTGTTTTATCCTTGAATTTTTATCATTCAATTCATACATCTTGGATTCTCCTTGAATACATGTTACAGTTCTTAATGAGCAAATTAAATGATATAGAACTTGATACACTATTTTTTCTTCATCAAAAATAAAAATAAATGCATTGCCTGTCCCTTTCCCGACACGTATTTCCCCGTCCTAGTGTTGACGGTTCCTCAGGGGTTTGGTGGCTAAATTAGTTTTGTATGTGGTACCTTTCCTGTCGGAATCTATTTTGTGCTCTCATAACTATCATAAACTCACATTTTGCACTAGTTAATGTGAGTGTTTATACTCGTCATGCAGTTTTATTCATTTTGGTATTCATTGTAGCAATAGGTAAATTATAGATCTTTGTCTTTTCCAACGTTCTGTAGATCTGATTCTTCCGAGTTATACCTCTGTTTCGTGACTGAGCCGCGGTACAGTGTATAGTTTAGCTGTGCACACAATGATCGCAGGCCAGAGGGAGAACGTTGGTGTAAGAGTGCAGTGCGTAACCACATGAACAACGTGCCCAAGATCACACAGTGTTAGACGCCTGCGCCGCAAGTTGAACTTGCATCACAGACAAATGTGGCCACTGCAGTCACCAATGCAAATGCAGACGCACACACATAGAACAGGGATTGTAGCACATTGAGTGGGGACCCAGATCTAGGAGAGCATGACCCTTTTTTCTACACAATTTATGTCAGCATTCTATGGAACAGAAGCGCACCATTAGAATGGGAAGTAGTCCCACATAAAAGCACAAGCAGTAAGCATGACTGGCAGGGACACAGGGCAGACTTTCACAGGTAGTAACATAGGTTTCGATCAGATGAAAGGCACGCATAGAGAAGGAAAAATTGACAAACAGGTACGAGCAAGCTCAAGAGTTGCAATGGTGAGTGAGGACAGAGTGACTTCACACGGGATATGAATGAGGAAGTGAAGTGGGGAATGGAGACAGCTGGCGATGAAGAGTAGGCTGACTCATTTGATATCTGGAGGCGTGTTCATACCAGGTGAATGAGTATTTGATATTTTTTTTATCGAGTAAAATTATAAACAGGGAAAGGGAGAATTTAACATCAAAATGAATCGTGCTGCGAGCTGATAGCACAGAAGGTGGTCACACATTGAGGGGAATAAAGTTGGAAATGTGAGAAGAGAGATCACAGTGCACAAACTAAGTGGAAGCAGAGGTATTTCATTGGGGTTTTTGTCAATTTTTCCTTTTTGCCATGAGGGAAAGGGGGCCATGCCCATATAACTGCAACAAGAGTATTATAAAAGACTGGGTAACGGAAATCAGGTGTTTAACCGAACACAGGACAAAGGCCAGGAGGGAGGGGCTGCAGGAGGAAGCGCAATATGCATAATAGGAACGCCCCTGATAGCAAAAAGGGAACGTATCAAAGTAAGTAAAAACAACATTTTGCATATTATTACCATGAAGGTGTCATAAGGTTTAAGAATGTCATTCTTTCATATGGTCTCATTGGTGTAGAGTATCATTGGAACCAGAAGGAGCCACACCTGAGGAGGTAGGTACTTGTGGAAGTGAAGGGTAGGTGAATAGGGATGGCGGGTAGGTACTGGGGGAAGTGAGAGAAGTGTGGGAGGTGCCCTTATTGATCCCTAGGGGAAGAGAAGAAAGCAAAGGTGAGTGACAGATAGCAAGGGAAAGAGGTAGAGGGGTGTTCAATGAGGAGCATCTTTTTGTGCAGGATAAGAGGCACAGAGGAAGCCTGGTGCTTGGAAGGTGGACCCAACCAGAAGAGAAGAAAAGTGTACACAATGTAAATATGTCTAATAAGTTTGCAATGTCTTTGATCATCAATTGAAATGTGTAGGCAAACCTGTGTATACATATCTCGCACCCGCGGGCACTCACCCATCACCCGCGCTTGTTTCAGCCTCAAGAAAGAGTAGGGAGGTGGCAGCTATGGTTAGCAGGAACGCCGGAGCACAAAGAAGAAGGACAAGGGGGAAAATGCCAGGAATGAGACGGCTCATGCAGGCTTGCAAACAACTACAGCAACAAAAAGGGACAAGTCCAGCATTATTGGAAAAAAGGAAGCATCTTGGACATCGCGTGAAAGCAATCACCATCACAATGGTTGACAGCTCATCACATGAAGGAATCATACAGCAGCAAGGCCAAGGACCCACGCACAGGAGAAGAGAGAGAGAGAGCTCATTAAAAGGGTAGTAACATTCTGGTCATTACTTTAGTATGACTTTTGTCCCCATTTGGTGTTATCAGGATTAATTAATTCAGGTCAAGGATGTATCCAGCGGAAGAAGAACAGAAGTGCCAAGGGCTGTGAAAGGATTATGTTGTCATTTTTGTTGTGTTCTTGGTCTCTCTCATGTTAAGGAAAAAATGGGACAGCCAATGCTTCAGAGAAATTAGGGGAGCACCAGCATAATGAATGACATTAAGACATTAAGAGTAGAAGCTGAGTGGGTACTAGGCAGGTGAGATGTGAAGTAGATGAAAGGAATAGATAAATAAAAGGAAGCAGTTGCAAGTATTTAGGCAATGATAGGATGTGATAAAGATATACATTTTGAGAAACTCACCCGGTTTTCTCTGTGTTTCAGGCTCAAAGGAACGTTTAACCAAACACCAGAGGGATGCACAGCGTATGACCCACACACCCGAGCCCACAAGCAAAGAAAGAAGGACTATCGCCAGGAGGGCCTGTAAGACCCAGCCTAATTCCCAGCCCAAATGACATCACCAGGGGCATAAGAAAAGCCCTCTGATTGTGTGCTCCCCAACCCCTGTGTCCCCTCATATCAATGTCGTTTTCATACATTGTCCTAGTACCTAGCACTTGGACTTAAGGTTCCTGGACATGGAGCAACTCACAATATACATAGCACTTGGACTTAAGGTTCCTGGACGTGGAGCAACTCGCAATATACATGGTGTCCAAGCGAATGACAAAGGAGGACAGGGACAGGAGAAAGAACTTAGGGGTGGCAACTTTTTTTTAAAAAAAGGGAATAAAAACATTACCAATTGACTAATGGGTCTCATTAGTAGTACTTGAGCATCACTTAAGGGGCCTCCCCTGCTCGTGGTGGCAAGGGTCACTCATTGTGCATTAATTAAATAAAGAATGTGTAGCTAGCAAATTGCATCACACACACGCGCAACCTGTGAAATTGCACCATTGTAAAACATTGTATCTATGTTTGTTTTATATTCTGCTGTCTCTACTTCTGTCCCCTCCTAGGAGTAAGAAAACAAACAATTTAATTTTTCTGTATTATGAACCTGAACGATCATGTCCCCTAGACTACTGCAGTAATGATCTGACCCCTTACTAGTGTTGTGAATAAATGAAACAGCTCCAATAGAGCGTCATTATCAGTTTTAAAAACATGACTGCTTGTATGACCAATTTGACCCACACCATTAACGATCTATATAGTACCAGCACGTGACCCGTGTGGGGAGGAAGGGTTCAGGGGAGGGCTGCCACATGAACTCTGCCACTTCCAAGGCCATGAGCAACTAGAAGACTTCTGTGGCGGTTTCCAGAGGAAGCAGGCTACTTCACAATAAATGACACCGAAGATATCGCCACATGAGGAAAGTTACATGAACACATGGACAATGATAGAGGATTGCTCAAATGCAGATTGCCTGATACAATACATACTGAAAGGTCCAGACAAAGGATTATAACCCAGGGGAATTGCAGTGCCTCAAGAGCAGAAGAAGGGAGGTGGGAAGACTGCCTGAATTCTGCAAGAAACACCAGCAACCAGTATATGGACAGGAGTTTGCAAGAGAAGAATGGGCCATAGGCTGCATAGATGCATAGCACAAGTGCTCCTGGCAGTTCCAGTGGGGATAGTGTGGAGAGAGAAGGATGGATACATCAAGGAGTGGCAAGGATTTGAAGCTGCTCATATGGGTAGAAAACAAGGCATGTCTCTGTCCAGAATGCCCTCAACAACACCACTACATTGCCAGGATGAAGGTTCAGTAAGGATTGGAGAGACAGAAGGCTGCAGACACATCTCAAGGGTACATGGCACGAGAAGAGGTAACAATATTCACAGATTAACATTGGGCCTGAAGCTCACATGAAGGTGCCACCCAAATGGAGGAGAGCATGTGCCCTGGTGCCATTGAGCACACCAGCCTGCATGGTGCCCCAGAAAGACACAAAAGTGGATGGATTGCCCAAACTGGACGCACAGCGGAGGAAGAAGTGGTCGGAGGGAGAAGAGGTTGCTGAAGCTGATCAGGGTGAAGAGGAGGAGATGACTCAGAACATGAACCAATCCAGAAGAAGCTCAAGCGACCTAAGGGGGTGGCGAAGGTGTGGAACTATAAGACACCCATCAGTTGGGAGGGGCTTTGAGTATGTGTGGTCCATACTGTCTGGGCCAGAGGGGGGCTGTTGAAGGGGCCTCAAACCCCCCCAGAATACCTCCAGGATGACAGATGCCACCCACTGAAGCAGCCCCACACGCCCATAACCGGATGACATCACCAAAGTAATCTTGAAGAGGCAACATGGATAAACACACACGTAGAGGCATTAGCCAGGTGTAAAAGAACACACATGAACTGCTTGCAGAAACCTAAAAGCAACTAACATGAACAGCTATGAAAATAAAGATGCCACAGCTGCATTGAAATGAATAGAAGACATCGGAAAGGTGCAAAACACAGCGAGGGGCCTCACACACTGATTTCCCTGAGAAACGCAAAGCAGAGCTCGCAGTGCAACTGCTGTGCCCAACCTTGTCAAGGATGCTGGGAGAGAGTGTTTCCAAA
Organism: Ambystoma mexicanum; assembly: GCF_040938575.1. Taxonomy (NCBI): domain Eukaryota; kingdom Metazoa; phylum Chordata; class Amphibia; order Caudata; family Ambystomatidae; genus Ambystoma; species Ambystoma mexicanum. The sequence goes on along the minus strand of NC_090921.1, from coordinate 1,338,626,080 downwards.
CAACAGAAAGGATAGAACAGCTGCAAGCTCTGGGAGCTGGAATTCTTCATAAATGCAAGCAGAGAGCACAATTCTGTGGTCCCTACACACATGATCTGAACCTGGGGAACAAGGCCCATTCATCCGAGGCAAGCAGAAACTGTTGCTCCCATCAAACTGAAGACAGAAGATGCAAAAATGTGATACAGCATGAAACTGGAGGCTGGAATGTCCTTGCTCAGGGCCAGAGGAGACAGAGAGGTGTTAACATTGGGGGGAAACAGGCGGGACCCTGAAGTCATTCTCTCCACCCATAACTGCGCTCACATGCTGGTTAATTTCCCAAGATGGGTGGTGCCGGGCAGGGCTACACATCTGTCCCCTATAGGATGTAAATTGGCCTATACTGTTCACCCAATCCCATCTCACCTAAGCTCCAGAAATGTAAGTTTTTGATTGTAATGTAACGGTGAAACAAAACCTTGCTACCAGCCTGTAATGAACTGAGAGTGCATTGGGACGCTGCAGAAATCCACGTGCTTATCCCTGCTTTTAATTAATAAAAGCAGTAATTTGTCACATTTCTGGACACCCCTGTTTCTTGACCACGGGGGAGTTCTCTAAAGCCAAATTCTGTTTTTTAATTCTGCTTCAGTTTATAGGGCACCAGGCATTGTAGGTGAACGTTTAGCGTGTAATATTCATTACATACTAAAAGCATATGAGAATGATAATAAAGTGGAAGTGTGCAAGATCGAGGAAGTGCATGAAACTGCTAGCATGGTGAGTGTGTGAGAATGCTAATAAAGTGAAAGTGCAAGCGAATGCTATCACAGAGGACGTGCGTGATAATGCTATCACAGAGGACGTGCGTGATAATGCTATCACAGAGGAAGTGCGTGATAAAGCTATCACAGAGGAAGTGCATGGAGCTGCTACTACAGTGAGCATGTGAGAATACTATCACAGAGGAAGTGCGTGATAATGCTATCACAGAGGAAGTGCGTGATAAAGCTATCTTAGAGGAAGTGCATGGAGCTGCTAGTACAGTGAGCATGTGAGAATGCTATCAAAGAGGACGTGCGTGATAATGCTATCACAGAGGAAGTGCGTGATAAAGCTATCACAGATGAAGTGCATGGAACTGCTAGTACAGTGAGCATGTGACAATACTATCACAGAGAAAGTGTGTGATAATGCTAGTGTAGAGGAGGTACCAGACATGGCCTTCACCCATGGCCCTCATTTCGAGTTACCAGTAAAGTACTCGCCAAGGTATGTGAAGTATGAGGAGCAGATGAACCAACAAAGAGCTGCACTGGGACTGTGCCCAGTGTACATTAGAAGAGCTGTACCTGTTGAAGTGCCCATAACCAGCCAGCCCTGGCCAGTAAGGTATCCCATCTGACAACCATACCAGCCACTGATACGAAACGATGAGTATTTACAGAATGGAAAATCGGGCACGTACCTCCTGAGGCTCAGGGTGTACAAGCATCCCGTCGGGTAAGATTACACGAGCCCAACCGGTTCAGTCCAGGATAGAGATGACTAACGAATACCATTAACAATTTCCTTCTCTGCATGCACCTCTCAAACTCCAAACCAAACACAACCACAAACCTCTAGCGCAGCAAACCGCACGAACTTCACTACACTGCAACAACAAAACAAAAAACACATAGACTCGCACATCAGCACACGACGACTACCGGCCGCATACACCCCAGGCCCAGCCGACGGAACCACCGGGCTGAGGCTGCCAACAGCACATCACTGCAATCTTGCACTTTTCCAGCCTCCACCCACTAACCCACCACCCCCCCCCTCTTTCAGAGCCGCCAGAGCGCCAGGGGACCACTCCGGTGGTGATAGTGCGCGGTACAAATGACCTTTAACATTAACATTAACATTAACTGTACATGAAGAGACACAACGAACCCTGATGGAAGGCCAATGGTAATGAGACAAGGGCCCGGATAGACTCGCACATGCAAAAGGTAACACGCCAGTGCGAGCAGCCATTAAAATGGATACAAGAGACACGAAAGTGAAACGATGCAGAAAACGTAAAAGAATCATAGCAGTGAACCCAGATGGAAGAATCAAACCAGCTAATGTGTGTAAATAGGCTTGAAACGCAAGAAGCTAAGAAATCGATACTGCTTGCAATGCTTAGTAGAAGAGTACAGCGGCAAGCGCCAACTATATATCTACCTCAATAAAGCACAATGTACACGTGCAACTCTATTTTGTAAAAGCAGAAGTATGCTCAGGCGGCCAAGGCCTAACTGGTCGGGTTTCACATCCAAGCCCAAGGCAGGGGACAGAGCGGAATCGAAACTCAACAAAGACCGGCTCAGGCCTGGTAAATCGAGGTCAACCCAAGAAAGGGAGGTGAGCTTCAGCTAAGGAGAATCGAAACTTCAGAGCATACCAGCCTGCAATGTGAAGGTCAAGATAAGGAGGCCTGGGCAGGTGGCGGGGCTACAAGGAGAAAATCTGGAAACTGAAGCAGATTCATGGTGAAGTAACACATGACCAGCCAGGCGCGAAGATGTACCACCGCCTGATGTCATCCAGAACCAGAGGATGCCATAACTTCTCCCGATAAGAGACTACAGTTTCGAGGCCATCCTTAGCCAACTAATTGACACATCGCCCTAAAACACTGATTGATGGAAAGGAGGCAGGGTGAATCCTGGGGCTATACCAGAGAAGTACAGCACAGAGTGGGTTAAGGGTACTGCCCACAAGATGTTTATTCCGTGGCCCCAGAACGGGTCCCTTTCTAAAGCCGTCTTACAGCATATGACGACTTTCCTGCATGCCACATATACCGGCAAGAAGTTAGAAAATGCCTTGCTGTTCTCGAACTTTGGAAAATTTTCGAGCAGACGAAGGAGGAAGAACCACCCGCAGATTGGATATTAAATGTATGTACAGAGAGGGGTGAGACGCATACCGCGCCACCAGCCCCGCCTGAGCCAGTGATGGAAGGAAGTAAGTCAGAGGGCCTCATTACGACCCAGGCGCTAATGGGTTAACGGCGCCGTAAAAGGCTGCGGCGCCATTAACCTATTAGCACCTAATTACGAGGTCCCTTTGCGGGACCCGACCTTAACCAGCATTTAAAGTAGGGACCCGCAAAGGGACCTTGGAGCTAAGTACGGTGCCGCAATTTGCGGCACCGTACTTAGCGCCTTCCCCATTCCCATTGAGCCCTATGGGGCAAAAATGGGAATGGGGAAAGGCCATGGAGGAAGGGGGAAATACCGCCCCGCCAACCTTGTAATGGGGTGGTAATTCCCCCTTTCTCCATAGCGGAGTCGGTAAGTTACCGGCATGGACCATGGTGCTGTTAGCACCATGGTCCTCCGCCTGGGTCGTAATTAGGCCCAGAGGGTCTGTACCCGCTAAGAGAACTCAAGGCAGCCACGGGGGATAGCAACCCTGCACATGAGTCACCTACGAGTCACCTACGTGCAGTAGTGACGAGATCAAAGAGAAGGAGCAGGAAAGTAATCTAGCCTCCGCAGTCCCGAGGGACAAGGAGAGACGCGATGGTGGAAGAAAGGATAAGGCACAGATTAGTGCACCTCTCGAGAAATAGAGAGAGGCAAAGAAGTGGAAAGGAAGTGATGAATTAACACTCGCAATAGACGAGTGGATGGGAGGACAGATACTATTGAAACTAGATGGAAAGGGAAGTGATGATGTAAGGCCGAGAGAAAGCCGTGATGAAGCGCAAAGAAGGGAGAAAGAAAAGGAGAAGGAAATGAGGGACGAAAGGATAAGAAGAAAGGATAGGCTCAGGTGAGAACAACTATATCGCGATGAGCAAGGAGTACCGCTCAGTCGCACACAATACGCAGCCTATGAAAAATACAGGCAGAACAAGTTAAAGTTAGAGGAAGAAAGAAGAGTGCATGAAAGGAAAGTAAAAAAGTGGAAATATGAGGAGATTAGAAGGGCAAAGGAACGTAGAAATGAACAAATGAGGGAAGTAGATAAGGCTAGAGAAGAAGCAAGGAAGCGCAAGGAAATAGACAAGGAAGTAGAACGTAAACGCAGACAAAGGGCACGGGATCTTGAATATTTGGAGCGGGAAGTCATTAAACCCAATCCTACGGTAGAATGGGAAGACATAGAAGAATTCTTTCCTGTAAGCGAAGCGGTACCAGGTACAAGAGGGACAAATATTGAAGATGACTTCGACACCAGAAGCATCAGGGAAACGATTGATAAAATCTATGACGAGATGGGGCTGGAACTAATTTCCCAAGGGGGAAGGGAAGATGAGCGCTTAGAGAGCACTCAGCTATATGACACTGCGGATATCACCCAAAGTAGTGGGAGCAGGGGACTGTCCCTAGACAGGCTGGAGATCAGGCAGAACAAAGAAGGAGTTGCGTAAACTGGAATCATTCAGAAAACGACTCCGGTGGGGAAACGGAGGACGAGGCACAAGAGGAAGGGAGACGGTGCAAAAAGCGGCTGCCGAGGGGCCATGGGGTACGATGGTCCAATGCTAGCAAATCTGAGCCCAGTACATCGAAGCCTGCCACAGTGCATGGCCAACATGAGGGACCTCCCCACGGGCAGAGGGGGGAGCCAGCATCTACCTATACAGGCAATTATGGGCACTGCCGGGTAGACGGCAATGCGGGAATGCTGCCCCAGCAGTAGACAGGAGAGCTGTGGGAAAAGAAAAGGAAGACTGTGCGTTCCAGTTCCCGCTGCTAGAAAAGAGGGGAGCAAGACCACAATATATTCCATGGCCACACATGGACCAAGAAAACCTGAATAATAAGCTCCCAATGCTGACATCGGGAGCTGGGAAGTGGATACACGAGTTAGAGAAAATGACGAGGGGAGTCACCCTAGCTGTAGGGGACATTAAAGGCCTCCTGATCACCATACTTGGTGAAAGGGCTGACGATGTGTGGAAGCGGGCTGGGTACCCAAGGGTAACAATAACTAACACCACCCATGACAGAGCGCCGTTTAATAATTGTAGAGCAGCAGTGTGGAAAGTGCTGCGAACGCTGTACCCAGACACTTCAGATATGGGAGCTATAATGACTCAGAAAATTAAAAAAATCAGAGGATCTGTTGATTTATATCCAGAATTTTCAAGACGCGTGGGTGCTTGAAACGCATGAGTCTTGGTCAAAATCTATCCCTGTATTCTACCATATACTGTGCCAAGGGTTGCTTGAACCAGTGCAAAAACAGCTCAAGAAATTGGTAGGAATAGAAGCCAAACCGTGGGCCGAAATCCAATTGACAATTGCACACTACTGCAGACTGTTACAAGAAAAGAACCGGAAAAAGGAGGCAACTCGTAAAGGGGAGGAAGCAAAGCTGGTGCAAAAGAAGCTCTCGAAATATACACTCGAGGGAGCCATGTTGACCAGCTCAGCTGAACCAAGTACGCAGCAAGCGAATAACCCATCACAGAATAACCAGGGTAGTGCAGGATTTTACCCGAGGGGTAGAGGATTTAGAGGAAGAGGATGGCAGAGTAACCAGGGAGGTTTTCAGGGTAACTAGGGAGGTTTTCATGGTAACTAGGGAGGTTTTCAGAGTAACCAGGGAGGTTTTCAGAGTAACCAGGGAGGTTTTCAAAATGTACAGTTGGGCAGTCCGGCCATGACAGATGAGCAGATGGTCCAACCACCGCCAGTATGTTGGCTGTGCGGAATGACAGGACATGTGGCACGCATGTGCAGAAACCAAGGCATGTGGCAAAATGGCCAAGGAGTGGGAGCAGGTATGGTGAACCTGCCTGCCGCCCCACAACAAGGCGGTACACAAGGTCACATAGTGCAGCAGCAGGCGACAGGCTTGCAGCAAGGTGCACAACAAGGATTTCAACCCTCGAACATGGGGAACTTGCAACAGGGGCAACCCCAAAAGGCACCGCCGCCAGTGCCCCAGGGAACGAACACTGGAGGGGGAGTTAACCCTGGGAATGTGGGTACTCCACAAGCATACAGTGGGCCGAACCTATATATAAAATAGGACAGCTCACTGGGAACTCTGATGTGCTCTATCCTATCACTGACGCCAGACCCTAACAGGGAACCTAGGGTAAATGTTGTCATGGGTGTTAAAGAGTATTCCTTCTTAGTTGACACAGGTGCGACGCGCTCATGCATACGAGAAGGCAAATGTTCTTTATCTGGCGAGGCCATAGATACTCAGAGTTTCACAGGAGCTCACAGTAGAGTTCCCTTTACAAACGCGCTACCAGTCTCTGTAGGGGAGTGCGAGATGAATGTACCCTTATTGTATTCATGTCAGACCCCAGTAAACATCCTGGGTCGAGACCTGATGACAAAATTGAATATGGCAATCTTGTTTACCGAGAATGGCATAGTGTGCTCGTCTCCAGGAATGCATTATTCAAATGTGTGCGAAATGATCAGAGCATACTGAGGACGTATAGCCATGAGAGCTCTACCGCTAGAGCCAGAAGTCTTCACATATGGCATACGCTTGCTTATGGCGGGATTGCCAGGCCTCGCGGATAAAACAATGAGAACCCCTGATGAATTCCTTTTCAGACCACGGGTACCTATGCATGAAGAAGAGGGAGAAGTATTCCCCTTGACAATACAGTCTGACGCTGTAAGAGGGAAGGTGGTACTGGCAGAAGGATACGTTGACGAAGGAAGACAATGGTGCGCTATTATCGCCATTGAGGAAGGGTATCGAGTGACTGACGTCACTGATGATAATCTGTTCGAAGAACACCCTGACATAGAAGAGACAAGAGTGAAAGTGATTCTCATATTCTGGGTCAAAATGATCAAACGTGAAGTGCCACAGAGAATGATGTTGGCGCTGGTACCTCCTGAATACTTTGAGGATGACATGGCATGGGTGCCTGTCACAGTATGGACTACAGGGCCTTATGACGTAGGACTCCTGAAAGGGGCAGGAGAAGTGAAAATCAAGTTAAAACCAGGAGCAATGCTACCAAGAGCATGACAATATCCCATGCCAAGAGAGGCGGATGAAGGGATCGCGAAGACAATTTCCACCATGATGGAGCAGGGCATTCTAGTGACATCAGAATCACCCTGTAACACGGTGATTTACCCTGTCAGGAAATCGAAGGGAGGATCTTGGCGTTTAATCCAGGATTTAAGGGCATTAAACAATATTGTTGAAGCCGAGTTCCCTTTAGTCCCTAACCCATCTACAATTCTATGCAACATACCCACTGAGGCACAATATTTCACGTTGATCGATTTGAAGAATGCATTCTTCTCAATCCCGTTGCACCGTGACTCGCAAGATCTGACGTCATTCTTTTTCAGACAAATGCGCCTGAAAAGCATGAAGTTGCAGAGCCCTGCAAATGGACATAAGCAATATTGCAGTGGACAGTGTTGTGTTGTAGTATGTAGATGACATTCTGATTTGCAGCACCACTGAAGAGCAATGCAGGCGCGACTCTATCCAGCTACTTACTACACTGGCTGAGAAGGGGTACAAGGTCGATAAGGAAAGGTTACAGTACTGTCAGCAGGAGGTGTTGTACATAGGACTTCTAATCTCTCATGAAGGGAAAAAGGTAACCCCAGAGAGGGCCGAAGCGATCATGAACACAGCTAAGCCCCTCACGATAAAACAAATGCAAAACTTCTCAGGCCTGTGCAATTATGTCAGAGCATGGGTCTTCGATTACAGCTCGTATACCAAGCCCTTGCTCCAGGCCTTAAAGAAAGCCCAGGCAACTAAAGAGAACATTGAATGGACTGAAGCAATGGAAAAGGGGTATGCAGAACTCAAGGGGGAAATTTGTAAGGCCCCAGTTTTAGGGATTCCTAATTATGCAGAGGAATTCTACCTGTTCTCACATACCGATGGCAATTTTATGACAGCAGTACTCGCTCAGCGAACATCGCTGGGGTACAAGCCCCTAGCGTACTACAGCGGGAGCCTGGACCCGGTCATGAGGGGCCACTTTCCATGCGAACAAAATCTAGTTGCCGCCGTGTTTGCCATCGAGAAGGCGTCATCCATTGTGATGGGGTGCTCCATGACATTGTACGTTGAGCACTCACTATTCACCATACTAGAGAAGCCAAAGGGCACACTAACATTGCAGAGAGCACCTGCCTATGAGGTGATTATCTCCAACCCATCAATCAAAATAGTTCGATGTAAAACTGTAAATCCAGCTACGTTCATAGGAGAACCGATACATGATTGTGCGAACTACGAGGAATTCTATGATGAAATCCCCAGGGTAAAAGAAAATGCCCTGGCAGGTGGTGAGATCGTCTTCATTGACGGATCTTCGAGAATTGACCAAGAAGACGGTCAAAGATATACAGGCGTGGCCGTGGTGAAACACCTGGCGAATGGAGAGTTTCAGGTACTCGTTAGTGCGCGAATACCATCTCACTATTCAGCCCAAGCTGCAGAACTAGTGGCACTAATACTCGCCATCGAAAATTATGCAGACCAGGAAGTGGCGGTGTACAGTGACTCTGCCTATGTGACATCTACCGTGCATGCAGGTTTAGCATACTGGAAAAGGAGGGGCTACCTCCGAGCAGACGGCACGTCAGTGCAACATGCAGCCTTGTTGGACAGGCTGATAAAGGCACTACAGTTTCCGTGGGCATAGCGGTCGTGAAATGCGCCGCCCACACCAAAGGGACAGATTTCATGTCACGCGGAAACCATGAAGCGGACACGGAAGCCAAGCGCATGGCAACCAAGAATGAAACAATCATGGACGTGGAGGTGGCACGTACCCATGAAAGAATGATGGTAGCACGAGCCACACCAGATGCCTATAGTAACATGGGACAGACCCAGCTAATGGAACTCCAAGGGGAGGCACCTCAGGAGGAGAAGAATTTGTGGAAGCGTCGAGGGTGTTCTTTAAACCCCTCTGACGGGTTGTGGAGGCAAGACAGCACTGGTAAAGCAGTAATGCCTGTCGCTCTACTAAAGGTAGCATTAGAGCAACTACACTACCCGATCCATTTGTCAAAAGAAAATCTTGCTGCAACGCTCGCAGAAGACTGGTTCACGCTGAATTTAGCGGAGCACGTTGCATTTTTCATGGTGAACTGTATAATCTGCCAACAGGTCACTGCTGGGCACACATTAAAAGTTGTGAGAGGAGTCATCCCCAGGACAAATGGGCCATTTCAGCACTTACACATAGATTATGTCGATATGATTCAAGTGTGTAATGGGTACAGATATTTAATTGTGGTGGTGTGTCCTTTCTCTAGATGGGTAGAAGCAGGACCCTCTACACACCCCGACGCTACCTGTGCTGCCAAGTTCTTGGTGAGGGAAGTGTTCCCAAGATGGGGGGGTGTGCGAGGTAATGAGATCAGATAATGGGGCCCACTTTGTAAATTCAGTGTTAAAACAGATTAGCTTGTTGCTTGGTATAAAGCACAAGTTCTCGTCGGCATATCATCCTGAGGGGAATGGCATATGTGAACGGATCCCGTGATGATCCCATCACTTGCTTAAAGAGAGGATAGCCAAGTTGAAGCTCACATTAAAGAAGGGATGGCTGCACTGTCTACCATTGGCATTGTATGCACTTCGGAACCAACCCGGCTCCGACCATCATCTCACGCCGCACGAGATAGTTACAGGCAGAAGGATGAGGACCCCTCTTACCCCCCGAGATAGAGCTAGATGTGATGCCCAGCCGACTAGGGAGGTTTTGGGAACAGAAACGCAGGACTACCTAAACTGTATGACATCCAGCGCCTCTGTCATTTCAGGCCAACTGCAGCGACGACGAGAAGAGGATTGCACAGCACGAAACACATCAGGAAGTGCTGAAGCAGACACCGCGCAAGGTATACATGCGCCCCTCGTCTTTGCTGGCGACAGAGTACTCATAAGGAACTTTACCCGGAAGAGGTGGGACGAGCCAAGATTTAAAGGCCCCTTCATCGTAGAGGACTGCACCCCGTCCGCCATCAAGCTCCAGGGCAGCAGGGCATGGATCTTCCTAAATGACATTAAACCCTATGTAGGAGAGAGCCTTCCAGCTGCATCCAACTGCGAAGAATCTACAGACAACGGGGAAGGACCTCACCACATGCAGACAAGATCTATGGCGAGGAAGAAGGAGGCATGAGCAGAAAAGACAAGACGAGAGAGCTCTTTGTGAAAATCTTGCCTTTACACTGAACATTTCCTCTAAGCACTAAAGGGGATAAAAGACAACAAAACGGACACTCTGTGCAGCCAAAGCTGCAGGGTAAAGAAGAGAATCGCAAATCCAAAGCTGCAGTGACGCTACTCATATGAACGTTTAAAGCCACACAAAGCATTGAAAAAGCCCTAAGACTCTGATAAGCGGAAAATAAGACATTTCTGAGAACCCGACACAGTATCCTGAAGCATCCAGTATCAAGACTTTGTCCACAGAACTCATGGTACATGCCAGCAGAAGTCTCAAGTGGGATGTGCTAACCGATTTTCAACTTATAGTGTTATCATACCCATCACTCATAGGGAGAGAAGCCAGTGTCACAGACTTTATTCAAGATCCAGCTAACAAAAAAGTAATCAGGCGGCTGCTAACCGTCATCGCAGAGGTCTTCGCTGAGTTACCCGAGCATAGTGAGAAGGACACAAATGCTTCCGCCTCAAACAGACGTTGAAGAGCTCACCTTCGCATTGTTCTTCCGCATAACTGAAAGTTGCCCAGGACTCGTTGGAACAACAACTGATACCCATACGTTCATCAGGGATACAAGAAATATCGAATGTTTAAATCAACTGTGGACCAAACTACACTATCTAGTGGCAATCCACGCAGCAGGCCAGTGCAGAGACTGTTCGAATCAAAAGAAGGGCTTGTGATCAGGACTCAGCAAAACAAGGCAAAAGTCCCTGTCCCCCACAGATACCCAGCTGGCCCACAATGTCATGCTTAGACTAGTCACAGACTATCCAGAGATGGTGGGAAGGCCTGCCGATGTTGACATTGTCACCTTCCTCAGAGATCCAGTCAATATCCCACACATGAGCACTCTTCTCCACGGTAAAATGCTCCAAGTGGAGCTGTCCAACTTCCAGCGAGAATTCCTAAGGAGATTGCAGTGAGACTTTCCGCTTTGGAGCAGATCGAGGAGAGAGACACTGTTCTTCAACTTGTCGCCGAGAGACCGAGCGAAAGGAGCGGACCCAAGAACTTCACCATCTTATTTTCCTTTTTCTTCATTTTTCTCATTTTTTCCTATTTTTTCATATGTTCACTTTTATTTTTATTTTTGTTTTTATTTTTACGACATTTTATTTTTGTGTGATTTACAGCAATTCCATCTGTTCAGCCTTTCGCATTGAACAGATTCCAGCATGTCCTCAGGACCAAGGCAAATTAGAGGAGTGCACTGGGATTTTGTCTATCATAGAGATGTAGAACAAGTGTGATGTGTTAAAGACGTTAGTCTAACCTTTTTCCATAGTCAAGTTAAAGGAACTGTACTGCATAACCAGAGACTACTGTCATCACCCACGAGAGGGGGGACACTTGAAAAGCACTCGTCAATTTAGTATTTATTGAACTTTTGAGCAACGAGATCGGAATAAGAAAAGAAATAAATCCCTGACTATGGACTTGGTCGACATGGGGGCCCAGAACAGTAACTTAGTTTTACCCTAGACAGAGGGGCGACCCCGCTTCCCAGGAAGAAAATGCTGCCAGCTGTCTCTCAAAACGATCATGTGTATATGCATAGTGATTATTGTTGTATTTTTGTCCCTAACTATCAGAACTGCATTTTATATTGGTGCCAGACCATATATACTAATACCTGTTCCGAGAAAAGCTGATGGTAAAGCAAATGAACTGAAATTAAATGTAATAAGTAGTGACACATACACACTTGAGGTAAGGAATGAAGGAAAAAGCTGGAAACAGGGTCAGCACGGAATGAATGATAATGTAGCACTGACCACGGCACGCACCCACACACTGAGTGCACACAAACAAGGGCAAGTGTCAATGGCTACAGGACCTCAGACCAAAACAACAGTAAAAGAAAAGACACCTACAGAACGAACAGCTCCAGAGAATAGTGGAAGAAATCAAGAGGAGCCAAGCGAGAAACCAAACAGAGAGGGCATAGCAAAAACCCTCAAAAGACTGGAAGAAGCCACAAAGGAACTCACTGAGAAAGCACACACGCTAGCCGATTATTTGTTCCCACTCATAGTTAGAGCAAAGATGCTACATGAGGAGCTGAACAATAAAACTGCAGAGACTGAAATAACGAGCACGCCAGCTCCAACGCAGGGAACAAGCACCAGGCCCATGACACAGCCACACGTTGGGAAGATGGTGAGCCAATGGTGTTTGAAGGAAGTTTACAAAAGATTGTACGAGGGAGGGAAAAGAAACACAATTCCTTCTCCTACTACCGCAGTACAGGTAATGAAACCTGCTCCACCGAAGATCGTACCTGAGAAACTACCAGAGCGGAAAAGCAGCAGAGATGCTTTTAGAGACATAGTTATAGCAAATTATAGAAAAACATTAAGGATCAAGAGAAGCCCGCATGAAGATAACAATGAACTAAACGATTACCTGGACAGTACAGCCCATCTCGGAAATAATATCTGGTATCAACACATGAAGGAAGTTGGAAGGAGGCAAGCAGAAGGGGAGTGCTTCATCTGCGCACTCTTACCGTACAGCATCGGCAAATCCAAAATCTTCATGGCAGTGGAAATTGATGTTCCCACAGCACACTGCATGTCACAAGTAGCAATGTGGAACACCAGAGGACAGTTCATTGAAAGAGACGCCTCACTGATATGGGCCAACGAAAAGGATTACCCAGATGAAGATGGCTTTGTCCAGGTCATTAAAACAAGAAACAGGGTGCACACCAAGAATCATGTGATTAGATATGAGAACCCTGACGTTAAAGGATCAGGAATAAGATGGGAAGTAAACCTGAGGCTGAACGTCCAAGGAAAAACTGCAGAAAAAGCTAAAATCTGGAAGAACAGAAGCCAAATGCAGATCTGGGGCTCAGTGGTCTCCCCAAATGGATGGGAAGAAGGAGTAGTAATCTGCCGAGCTTGGATGGTCCTTGGAGCCTGCCGAGAAGCAATAGAAAATTCACAGAGGTTATGCAAACCTCTATGGCCAAAATTGGTAAAACTGTTAACGTGGGTCGAAGAAATAGTATAACTGGAAAGCCTCGAAACTATGCTTCAGAAGTAATGGCACGATAAAGATGGGAGAGAATCAAAACTGCGAGCGAATATATGAAGCCCCAGGAATGACGCAAGAAACTGCAGTCATAATGGACCATTACTGGGCATGTGGGTCCAAGGCCTACATAAGACTACCGAAGAACTGGGGAGGCATATGCGCACTGGTGAACGTCCACGTTCCTGCTCTAGTGATTCCTAAAAATGACCTGAATTTGGACAGTTTCCCAAAAGCAGATGCTCACCTATGGAAAAGGCGATCTGTGGAACTAATGTCAATGACGAGGAGAGAAAATTACTTTTCCGCCAAATCAGAGGAAGCATTTTATGCAATCCCCTACGAACACAGGCTGTTTAGCCTAACCTCATCAGTATTCACAACAATACTCTTGCCACGCATCCAAGTTGGTGCTAACACTAAGTGGTTGCAGATAAGCAGATGGGAACTACTGCAGACCATCAATACCACCATAAAAGGTTTCAACGCGATCAAAGAAGAACTAAGAGCAGTCCGGCTGATGGCCCTCCAGAACAGATACATGCTTGATATGATCACAGCAATGGATGGAGGTGTTTGTGCAAAAATCGGGGAATCATGTTGCACATTTATACCATCACACTATGAAGAAAATGGAACCCTCACAGAGGCCATAAGCATGTTGACAAATCTAAAGAACCAGATGATCGATGAAACGGATGAAGTGGACGATGACAGCTGGTTTGGAAACCTATTCTCATGGGTCCCACAATGGATGGCTAATATATTTAAGGTTCTGGGAGCCCTGCTAGTAATGATACTACTAGGTTTCTGTGTTATCAAAATAATCATCACACAGTGCCAGAAAACTGCTAAGAAAGCCATTGGAATGAAAATCATGGTTGATGTCAAACCAGGGTGGAAGCCCAGAGACCTGACTGATGAAGAAATAAGAGACTTTGTGAAAGCCAGTGAGTTTGCGCCAGAAGGAACAATGTTCACATATCCTAAAAAACGAAGAAGGTATGAAGGAAAATGGATTTACTGCAGTCCAAGTGGACAATGCCAGCTAATGTCCTGGAACAAAGACGAGCATGTAAAAACAGCAGGAAGTTTGAAAGGGGTGATAAAAATATGGACACCAAAGATGCACATATTCACACCATCTTGTACAAACCCAGAAGACAATGAACAAGACATTGAAGAATCAAAGAAAGTAAATGCAAAAGAGGAAGCAGAAGTGGTCGATGAACCGACCATAGGGGGGAGTGTAGAGGAGGTCCCAGTCATGGCCTACACCCCTGCCCCTCATTTCGAGTTACCAGTAAAGTACTTGCCAAGGTATGTGATGTATGAGGAGCAGATGAACCAACAAAGAGCTGCGCTGGGACTGTGGCCAGTGTACATTAGAAGAGCTGTACCTGTTGAAGCCCCCATAAGCAGACAGCCCTGGGCAGTAAGGTACCCCATCAGACAACCATACCAGCCACTGATACGAATCGATGAGTATTTACAGACTGTACATGAAGAGACACCACAAACCCTGATGGAAGGCCAATGGTAATGAGACAAGAGCCCGGATAGACTCGCACATGGAAAAGGTAACACGACAGTGCGAGCAGCCATTAAAATAGATACAAGACACACGAAAGTGAAACGATGCAGAAAACGTAAAAGAATCATAGCCGTGAACCCAGATGGAAGAATCAAACCAGCTAATGTGTGTAAATAGGCTTGAAACGCAAGAAGCTAAGAAATCAATACTGCTTGCAATGCTTAGTAGAAGAGTAGAGCGGCAAGCGCCAACTATATATCTACCTCAATAAAGCACAATGTACATGTCCGACTCCATTTTGTAAAAGCAGAAGTACGACTAGACGGCCATGGCCTAACTGGTCGGGTTTCACATCCAAGCCCAAGCCAGGGGACAGAGCGGAATCGAAACTCAACAAAGGACGGCTCAGGCCTGGGAAATCGAGGTCAACCCAAGAAAGGGAGGTGAGCTTCAGCTAAGGAGAATCAAAACTTCAGAGCATACCAGCCTGCCATGTGAAGGTCAAGATAAGGAGGCCCGGGCAGGTGGCGGGACTACAAGGAGAATTAATTACACAAAAAGCTGGAAACTAAAGCAGATTCATGGTGAAGTAACACGTGACCAGCCAGGCGCGAAGATGTACCACCACCTGATGTCATCCAGAACCCGAGGATGCCATAACTTTTCCAGATAAGAGACTACAGTTTTGAGGCCTTCGTTAGCCAACTAATTGACACATCGCCCTAAAACACTGATTGATGGAAAGGAGGCAGGGTGAATCCTGGGGCACTAGGCACCTGGGTGTCCATTCTGCATGCTGCTAACTAAAGTGGAGATTTATGTTTAGGGGTGTAACTTGCCCAATCACAAGGGACAATGTAATCTAGGGTCCTATAGATACTGTAACCAATAGGACGTCGTAGTTGTAGTGACGTCCATCACGCGTTATGTAGTGGGATGGGCATAGACGCCCACCCGATAAGAGTTAACCAATCCACATGCTCTGTTACCATATACAGATATAACACCTATACTTAAGTTATCTTTCCTAACCAATTATATTGTATGATGATTTTTCATAGAATTAGACGTCAGTGATGACGGGTTTTGCCTATAACAATGAATGTTTGACTGAAGTTTGAGGAAGTCAGAGCGAGACAGGTGATCGCAATGCTGCTGATTTCCATTTGTTTCTCTGTTTGATTAAACGGACTTCCCTTTGCCTCATTATTGAGTCGTGTTTGAGTAAGTGCATCCTGCACCCCAGACCTCACATAGGGCAGCTATCTTGTATTTCATGTACCAGAGGGTGCGCACTGATCTATGGGCCTGTCAGTGTAATTACGCCTCTCTGGACACTATCACAGAGGAAGTGCATGGAGCTGCTAGTGCAGTGAGCGTTTGAGAATGCTATCACAGAGGAAGTGCGTGATAATGCTATCACAGAGGAAGTGCGTGATAAAGCTATCACAGAGGAAGTGCATGTAGCTGCTAGTACAGTGAGCATGTGAGAATGCTATCACAGAGGAAGTGTGTGATAATGCTATCACAGAGGACGTGCGTGATAATGCTATCACAGAGGAAGTGCATGGAGCTGCTAGTACAGTGAGCATGTGAGAATACTATCACAGATGAAGTGTGTGATAATTCTATCACAGAGGAAGTGCATGATAATGCTTTCACAGAGGAAGTGCATGTTAGAATGCTATCACAGAGGAAGTGCGTGATAATACTATCACAGAGGAAGTGCGTGATAAAGCTATCACAGAGGAAGTTCATGATAATGCTATCACAGAGGAAGTGCATGGAGCTGCTAGTACAGTGAGCATGTGAGAATGCTATCACAGAGGAAGTGCATGATAATGCTATCACAGAGGAAGTGCATGGAGCTGCTAGTACAGTGAGCATGTGAGAATGCTATCACAGAGGAAGTGCGTGATAATGCTATCACAGAGGAAGTGCATGGAGCTGCTAGTACAGTGAGCATGTGAGAATGCTATCTCAGAGGAAGTGCGTGATAATGCTATCAGAGAGGAAGTGCGTGATAATGCTATCACAGAGGAAATACATGCAGCTGCTAAAACAGTGAGCATTTGAGAATGCTATCACAGAGGAAGTGAATGATAATGCTATCACAGAGGAAGTGCGTGATAATGCTATCAAAGAGGAAGTG
Organism: Ambystoma mexicanum; assembly: GCF_040938575.1. Lineage (NCBI taxonomy): Eukaryota > Metazoa > Chordata > Amphibia > Caudata > Ambystomatidae > Ambystoma > Ambystoma mexicanum. The sequence goes on along the minus strand of NC_090921.1, from coordinate 1,338,609,184 downwards.
CATGATAATGCTATCACAGAGGAAGTGCATGTAGCTGCTAGTACAGTGAGCATGTGAGAATGCTATCACAGAGGACGTGCGTGATAATGCTATCACAGAGGAAGTGCATGGAGCTGCTAGTATAGTGAGCATGTGAGAATACTATGACAGATGAAGTGCGTGATAATGCTATCACAGAGGAAGTGCATGATAATGCTATCACAGAGGAAGTGCATGATAATGCTTTCACAGAGGAAGTGCATGTGAGAATGCTATCACAGAGGAAGTGCGTGATAATGCTATCACAGAGGAAGTGCGTGATAATACTATCACAGAGGAAATGCATGTGAGAATGTTATCGCAGAGGAAGTGCGTGATAATGCTATCACAGAGGAAGTGCATGGAGCTGCTAGTACAGTGAGCATGTGAGAATGCTATCACAGAGGAAGTGCGTGATAATGCTATCACAGAGGAAGTGCGTGATAATGCTATCACAGAGGAAGTGCATGGAGCTGCTAGTACAGTGAGCATTTGAGGATGCTATCACAGAGAAAGTGCGTGATAATGCTATCACAGAGGAAGTGCGTGATAATGCTATCACAGAGGAAGTACATGCAGCTGCTAGTACAGTGAGCATTTGAGAATGCTATCACAGAGGAAGTGAATGATAATGCTATCACAGAGGAAGTGCGTGATAATGCTATCACAGAGGAAGTGCATGATAATGCTATCACAGAGGAAGTGCGTGATAATGCTATCACATAGGAAGTGTGTGATAAAGCTAGCACAGAGGATGTGCATGCAGAGCTGGTACAGTGAGCATTTGAGAATGCTATCACAGAGGAAGTGCGTGATAATGTTATCACATAGGAAGTGTGTGATAAAGCTAGCACAGAGGATGTGCATGCAGCTGCTGGTACAGGGAACATGTGAGAATGCTATCACAGAGGAAGTGCGTGTAGCTGCTAGTACAGTGAGCATGTGAGAATACTATCACAGATGAAGTGTGTGATAATTCTATCACAGAGGAAGTGCATGATAATGCTTTCACAGAGGAAGTGCATGTTAGAATGCTATCACAGAGGAAGTGCGCGATAATACTATCACAGAGGAAGTGCGTGATAAAGCTATCACAGAGGACGTGCGTGATAATGCTATCACAGAGGAAGTGCATGGAGCTGCTAGTACAGTGAGCATGTGAGAATACTATCACAGATGAAGTGTGTGATAATTCTATCACAGAGGAAGTGCATGATAATGCTTTCACAGAGGAAGTGCATGTTAGAATGCTATCACAGAGGAAGTGCGCGATAATACTATCACAGAGGAAGTGCGTGATAAAGCTATCACAGAGGAAGTGCATGATAATGCTATCACAGAGGAAGTGCATGGAGCTGCTAGTGCAGTGAGCATGTGAGAATGCTATCACAGAGGAAGTGCATGATAATGCTATCACAGAGGAAGTGCATGGAGCTGCTAGTACAGTGAGCATGTGAGAATGCTATCACAGAGGAAGTGCGTGATAATGCTATCACAGAGGAAGTGCATGGAGCTGCTAGTACAGTGAGCATGTGAGAATGCTATCTCAGAGGAAGTGCGTGATAATGCTATCAGAGAGGAAGTGCGTGATAATGCTATCACAGAGGAAGTACATGCAGCTGCTAAAACAGTGAGCATTTGAGAATGCTATCACAGAGGAAGTGAATGATAATGCTATCACAGAGGAAGTGCGTGATAATGCTATCAAAGAGGAAGTACATGCAGCTGCTAGTACAGTGAGCATTTGAGAATGCTATCACAGAAGAAGTGCATGATAATGCTATCACATAGGAAGTGTGTGATAAAGCTATCACATAGGATGTGCATGCAGCTGCTGGTACAGTGAGCATGTGAGAATGCTATCACAGAGGAAGTGCATGATAATGCTATCACAGAGGAAGTGCGTGATAATGCTATCACAGAGGAAGTGCATGATAATGCTATCACAGAGGAAGTGCATGTAGCTGCTAGTACAGTGAGCATGTGAGAATGCTATCACAGAGGACGTGCGTGATAATGCTATCACAGAGGAAGTGCATGGAGCTGCTAGTATAGTGAGCATGTGAGAATACTATGACAGATGAAGTGCGTGATAATGCTATCACAGAGGAAGTGAATGATAATGCTATCACAGAGGAAGTGCATGATAATGCTTTCACAGAGGAAGTGCATGTGAGAATGCTATCACAGAGGAAGTGCGTGATAATGCTATCACAGAGGAAGTGCGTGATAATACTATCACAGAGGAAATGCATGTGAGAATGTTATCGCAGAGGAAGTGCGTGATAATGCTATCACAGAGGAAGTGCATGGAGCTGCTAGTACAGTGAGCATGTGAGAATGCTATCACAGAGGAAGTGCGTGATAATGCTATCACAGAGGAAGTGCATGGAGCTGCTAGTACAGTGAGCATGTGAGGAGGCTATCACAGAGAAAGTGCGTGATAATGCTATCACAGAGGAAGTGCGTGATAATGCTATCACAGAGGAAGTACATGCAGCTGCTAGTACAGTGAGCATTTGAGAATGCTATCACAGAGGAAGTGAATGATAATGCTATCACAGAGGAAGTGCGTGATAATGCTATCACAGAGGAAGTGCATGATAATGCTATCACAGAGGAAGTGCGTGATAATGCTATCACATAGGAAGTGTGTGATAAAGCTAGCACAGAGGATGTGCATGCAGAGCTGGTACAGTGAGGATTTGAGAATGCTATCACAGAGGAAGTGCGTGATAATGTTATCACATAGGAAGTGTGTGATAAAGCTAGCACAGAGGATGTGCATGCAGCTGCTGGTACAGGGAACATGTGAGAATGCTATCACAGAGGAAGTGCGTGTAGCTGCTAGTACAGTGAGCATGTGAGAATGCTATCACAGAGGAAGTGTGTGATAATGCTATCACAGAGGACGTGCGTGATAATGCTATCACAGAGGAAGTGCATGGAGCTGCTAGTACAGTGAGCATGTGAGAATACTATCACAGATGAAGTGTGTGATAATTCTATCACAGAGGAAGTGCATGATAATGCTTTCACAGAGGAAGTGCATGTTAGAATGCTATCACAGAGGAAGTGCGCGATAACACTATCACAGAGGAAGTGCGTGATAAAGCTATCACAGAGGAAGTGCATGATAATGCTATCACAGAGGTAGTGCATGGAGCTGCTAGTACAGTGAGCATGTGAGAATGCTATCACAGAGGAAGTGCATGATAATGCTATCACAGAGGAAGTGCATGGAGCTGCTAGTACAGTGAGCATGTGAGAATGCTATCACAGAGGAAGTGCGTGATAATGCTATCACAGAGGAAGTGCATGGAGCTGCTAGTACAGTGAGCATGTGAGAATGCTATCTCAGAGGAAGTGCGTGATAATGCTATCACAGAGGAAGTGCGTGATAATGCTATCACAGAGGAAGTTCATGGAGCTGCTAGTACAGTGAGCATGTGAGGAGGCTATCACAGAGAAAGTGCGTGATAATGCTATCACAGAGGAAGTGCGTGATAATGCTATCACAGAGGAAGTACATGCAGCTGCTAGTACAGTGAGCATTTGAGAATGCTATCACAGAGGAAGTGAATGATAATGCTATCACAGAGGAAGTGCGTGATAATGCTATCACAGAGGAAGTGCATGATAATGCTATCACAGAGGAAGTGCGTGATAATGCTATCACATAGGAAGTGTGTGATAAAGCTAGCACAGAGGATGTGCATGCAGAGCTGGTACAGTGAGGATTTGAGAATGCTATCACAGAGGAAGTGCGTGATAATGTTATCACATAGGAAATGTGTGATAAAGCTAGCACAGAGGATGTGCATGCAGCTGCTGGTACAGGGAACATGTGAGAATGCTATCACAGAGGAAGTGCGTGTAGCTGCTAGTACAGTGAGCATGTGAGAATGCTATCACAGAGGAAGTGTGTGATAATGCTATCACAGAGGACGTGTGTGATAATGCTATCACAGAGGAAGTGCATGGAGCTGCTAGTACAGTGAGCATGTGAGAATACTATCACAGATGAAGTGTGTGATAATTCTATCACAGAGGAAGTGCATGATAATGCTTTCACAGAGGAAGTGCATGTTAGAATGCTATCACAGAGGAAGTGCGCGATAATACTATCACAGAGGAAGCGCGTGATAAAGCTATCACAGAGGAAGTGCATGATAATGCTATCACAGAGGAAGTGCATGGAGCTGCTAGTACAGTGAGCATGTGAGAATGCTATCACAGAGGAAGTGCATGATAATGCTATCACAGAGGAAGTGCATGGAGCTGCTAGTACAGTGAGCATGTGAGAATGCTATCACAGAGGAAGTGCGTGATAATGCTATCACAGAGGAAGTGCATGGAGCTGCTAGTACAGTGAGCATGTGAGAATGCTATCTCAGAGGAAGTGCGTGATAATGCTATCAGAGAGGAAGTGCGTGATAATGCTATCACAGAGGAAGTACATGCAGCTGCTAAAACAGTGAGCATTTGAGAATGCTATCACAGAGGAAGTGAATGATAAAGCTATCACAGAGGAAGTGCATGATAATGCTATCAAAGAGGAAGTACATGCAGCTGCTAGTACAGTGAGCATTTGAGAATGCTATCACAGAAGAAGTGCATGATAATGCTATCACATAGGAAGTGTGTGATAAAGCTATCACATAGGATGTGCATGCAGCTGCTGGTACAGTGAGCATGTGAGAATGCTATCACAGAGGAAGTGCATGATAATGCTATCACAGAGGAAGTGCGTGATAATGCTATCACAGAGGAAGTGCATGATAATACTATCACAGAGGAAGTGCATGTAGCTGCTAGTACAGTGAGCATGTGAGAATGCTATCACAGAGGACGTGCGTGATAATGCTATCACAGAGGAAGTGCATGGAGCTGCTAGTATAGTGAGCATGTGAGAATACTATGACAGATGAAGTGCGTGATAATGCTATCACAGAGGAAGTGCATGATAATGCAATCACAGAGGAAGTGCATGATAATGCTTTCACAGAGGAAGTGCATGTGAGAATGCTACCACAGAGGAAGTGCGTGATAATGCTATCACAGAGGAAATGCATGTGAGAATGTTATCGCAGAGGAAGTGCGTGATAATGCTATCACAGAGGAAGTGCATGGAGCTGCTAGTACAGTGAGCATGTGAGAATGCTATCACAGAGGAAGTGCGTGATAATGCTATCACAGAGGAAGTGCATGGAGCTGCTAGTACAGTGAGCATGTGAGGATGCTATCACAGAGAAAGTGCGTGATAATGCTATCACAGAGGAAGTGCGTGATAATGCTATCACAGAGGAAGTACATGCAGCTGCTAGTACAGTGAGCATTTGAGAATGCTATCACAGAGGAAGTGAATGATAATGCTATCACAGAGGAAGTGCGTGATAATGCTATCACAGAGGAAGTGCATGATAATGCTATCACAGAGGAAGTGCGTGATAATGCTATCACATAGGAAGTGTGTGATAAAGCTAGCACAGAGGATGTGCATGCAGAGCTGGTACAGTGAGCATTTGAGAATGCTATCACAGAAGAAGTGCGTGATAATGTTATCACATAGGAAGTGTGTGATAAAGCTAGCACAGAGGATGTGCATGCAGCTGCTGGTACAGGGAGCATGTGAGAATGCTATCACAGAGGAAGTGCGTGATAATGCTATCACAGAGGAAGTGCGTGATAATGCTATCACAGAGGAAGTGTGTGATAAAGCTATCACAGAGGATGTGCATGCATCTGTTTGTACAGGGAGCATGTGAGAATGCTATCACAGAGGAAGTGTGTGATAATGCTATCAGAGGAAGTGCGTGATCATGCTATCACAGAGAAAGTGCATGCAGCTGCTAGTACAATGAGCATGTGAGAATGCTATCACAGAGGACGTGCGTGATTCTCATGCTGCCGAGTTCCTGGCATCTGTGGAGCAGCTGGCGACAAGGATCTTAGTCCCGTTTGCCCAGCCGCGAACAGCCACGCCCCCTTTCCCTGGTTTCACTTTCTTTCTGTTTTCATTGGCTGGAGCGTTCCGCGACCCAGAGTTTTAACGAGCTCCTTCTGGGTCGCGGACGCGTCGCAACACTTCCGGTTTTCGTCCCGTTAGCACTGCTTGCTGGCTGTCACTACACTCTGTAGTTCTTCGCCTTTTTCCCCGGTTGGGTCCCCACGCCCAGTCCGGCTCCCTTTCCTTGTTTCCCCGCTCTTCCGCTGCTTGCTATGCTTTTCTTGCTTCCTTGCTAACTCTGTTCCCCGCCTTGTTTGCCCTCCTTCCAACATGTGCTTACCCTCCCCCCTTCCCATCTTCGCTCTTACCGCTTTCCTTCCTCTCGGCTGTGTTTCTGCTCGTTCGTTAAACAGCCTTTCTGCTTCCTTCTTTCTTCTTGCTCTGCGATACTTCTCCCATGTACCTGACCCCTGTTTGTCCATTGGATTGCTCTCGCCAACCGTTTTGGACACTGTGCTGTAGTCTTCCCGTGTACCAGTCCTCAGCCTGTATTCCGGATTGCTTCTCGTCTGCTGTTTGGATACCTCTGCCTTATTGATCCTCTGTGTACCATTTCCCCGGACCGCTTACTGGACTGCCTGTTTTCTGCGGGGTACAATTCCACGTGATACCTCCAGACCCTATCGACCAGCCAACACCCTGCAAGGATTCCTAGTTCTACTCCTCTGAAGATCACTGTGATAGCACAGGGGTTTTTTGTGCCTACGGGCTTTTTCCCCTCCTGGTCGTTCCCGGGGGAGGGGCCCCTTGGTCTCCCTTTTGGGGGGCACGGTGGCTTCCTCCCGGGGTCGTCCCTAACTACATAAAAAAAAGGTGCGATCAAGAAGAAAGGAAAAGAAGGGCTCTTGGAAGGAAGAAGAAGGTGAGGAGTCGGGGAAGGGGGAGATCTCGGAATCTACATTGTCGGACGAAGATATCAGCGAACCCGGTGACAGTTTGCGACGCCCAAAGGAGATGGCCACCCCACAGCAGATACAAGAACTCGTAGCCGCTGTACAAAGCCTGAATCTGGAGATGCAGAACCTTAAGACAGCTAACACCACCCTACAACAGCGTCTGACGGACAGAGAAAGACCCTCAACCGATTTACCCCCACTTCCCCTTGTGTCAGGGAAGTTTGATGGCTCTCCTAAAAGGGTCAAGGAGTTCCTGGACGCCTGCAATCTTCATTTTTTGTTTCGCCCCCAGACCTTTGCATCGGATCACGCTAAGGTGGGGTTCATGATTACCCACATGACCGGGAATGCCCTGGCCTGGGCTACCCCTCTGGTAAATCAGCCGGACCCGGTTTTGCAGGACTACAACGTCTTTAAGACTCTGATACAACAAACCTTTCTGCGAACAGAAAGTACCTTCCTTGCCTCTGAGGATCTCCTTGATATCCGTCAAGGAAGCTCTGATCTCCTGACATACATCACCACCTTTAAACAGGTGGCAGCTGCAGCAGGTTGGCAGGAGCAGGCCCAGTATGCCATATTTCGGCGGGGTTTAAGGGAAGAACTGAAGGACGAGTTAGCTCCGGTTGAAAGACCTGTGTCCTTTGCTGGACTCCTGACCGCTACCCTCCGAATCGATTTCAGAATGACAGAAAGACGTCAAGAAAAGAAGAGAACCAGGTTAAGTTTACCCCCTCTCTTGGATACTCACTCACCTACGTCAGTACCCTTCCAATGAACCGTTAAGGAAGAACCCATGCAGATCGGAACTACCCGAGCCCCACTCACACCTGAAGAAAGGAAACGGCGCAGGGAGGGCTCCCAGTGTATGTACTGCGGTTCTTCCTCTCACCTACTAAGAGAATGTCCTGAAGTACCGCCCAGAAGGTCGGGAAACGCTCGCCCTCGGTAAACATTGGGACGCATTACCGAGGGGCTGGTTTTAGTCCCTACGCTCCTCTTTCTGTATCCTCCACAGAGACATCCGAGGACTCCCGTTTGATGGTGCTCACGGTCACTCTCAGAGTAGACACCAAAGAAGTTTCTACTTTGGCCTTACTCGACTGTGGGGCAGCAGGGAACTTCATGGATACACATTGGGCCGAAAGACAGGGAGTGAAGAGAATAGCTAAGCAAGAAGATCAGAAGGTGGAAGGGGTTGATGGCGAACCTTTAAGCTCGGGCTTGATCACCCACACCACAGAAGCACTCACCTTGTCCATCCAGCAACACATCGAAAGTATCACGTTCGATATCATCAGAGCTGCACACTTCCCCATAATCTTGGGTATTTGTTGGCTACGCAGACACAACCCCAGTATCGACTGGTCTAGAAACTTGCTGAGTTTTCAGTCTTCTCTCTGCAAATCGGAATGCTTACCAGAGCCAAAATTTGAGACCGTCAAGACCACGAACAGCTGCGAAGTCAGAACGGTACACTGCCTGCCACACTATCTTAAGGAGTTCAACGAGGTAGTAACAGAAAAGACACCCATTGAGCTCCCGCCGCACCGGCCCAAGGACTGCTGTATTGATCTGACCCCAGGAGCATTGGTACCTTTCGGTAGGATGTTTTCACTGTTGTTGGAGGAGAAACAATACCTCCGGAAGTATTTGGACAGTAACCTGGAAAACGGACTCATAAGACCATCGAAGTCTCCCGCAGGGGCATCCTTGTTTTTCATCTCAAAGAAAGACTCGAAAGAGTTGAGACCGTGTATTGACTATTGCAGCCTAAATAAGGTCACCATCAAAGATCGGTATCCCATGCAGTTGATCACCAAAATCTTCCAAGCAGTTCATGGAGCCACTATTTTCACTTTGCTCGACCTAAGGAACGCTTATCATCTTCTCCGGGTGCAGGACGGTGATGAATGGAAGAAGGCATTCCGGACTCCATTCGGACTTTTTGAGTACCAAGTAATGCCGTTTGGGTTGGTAAATGCCCCGTCGGTATTCCAACGGTTTATGGACAGGCTGTTTTCGGACCTACTGTGCCAAACCACTTTGGTGTACTTAGACGACATCCTGATTTACTCCCGCACTCCTGAAGACCATGTAGAACACGTCAGAGAAGTATTCCGCAGGCTCAGGGACAATCATCTGTCTGTTAAACTTGCCAAATGCGTGTTTGCAGCCTCCTCCATTCCCTATCTAGGATACATCCTATCCGACCACGGTATATCCATGGATCCACACAAGGTGTCCTCCATCATTGAATGGCCTTCACCTACCTCAGTAAAAGAGATTCAGAAATTCCTGGATTTAGCAAACTTCTATCAGAGATTTATCCCGAATTTTTCTCAAAAGATATTACCCATCACTTCTCTCTTAAAGAAGTCTACGACTCCATTCAGATGGTCGCTGGAGGCTGAAAACAGTTTTGTGAATCTCAAGGAAGCCTTCTGTTCTGCGCCCATCCTGCAACAACCTAACCAACATCTGCCTTTCATTCTGGAGACGGACGCTTCCTCTGCCGCAATAGGGGCTGTGCTTATTCAAGAAGTGCAGGGTGTCGAACATCCGGTGGCTTACTTCTCTAAGACCCTAAACACCAGCCAAAGGAACTATTCGGTCATAGAACGAGAGCTACTAGCCATGAAGGCAGCTTGTGTGGAATGGTGCCACCTCCTCCAGGGAGGTAGTTCCCGTTCACCATTCGGACCGATCATAAGAACTTACAGGTTCTCAGACAGTTTGAGTGTTACAACACTTGACAGGCCCGATGGGCCCACTTCTTCGCTCAATTCGATTTCCATATCACATACATCCCAGGCAAGATCAATATCGTGGCCGATTCTCTCTCCCGCCGATGCGATTACATGCCAGAGACTGATACACCTCCCGAGCGGATGTTCACCCTGGCCAAGACCATCGGAGTTGTTTCAACGTTCCTTAAGCAGGTACAGGGGGATTCCAGAGGCCGCTTGGAAGTGGAAAGACATTCTAAAGATCTGGTCTACGAAATCATGAACGGCCTCTACCTTGTTGAAGGAAGACTCTATTTACCCACTCCAGCTTTCTGCAAGACGGCACTTGCCTGGTGTCATGGCTCCAAACTTGCTGGACATAGGGGTGCGGCCGGTACTCTCGAATACCTCCAGCGACATTTCTACTGGCCTAAGATGAGAAAAGATGTGGATCGTTATGTTCAGTCCTGTATCGTCTGTCTGCGGAGTAAGTCATCTCGCCAACGACCGATCGGCCTACTTGATCAATGTGCTGTACCCAAGGGTCCTTGGAGCACAATCTGTACAGACTTCATAGTGGATTTGCCCCCGTCTCAAGGATGCACATGTGTAATGGTGGTTGTGGATTTATTTACTAAGTTGGCTCACTTCTCCCCATTGCCCGGGGTTCCCACGGCGGCCAAAATGGCGGAAGTGTTTCTCCAAGACATCTTCCGGTTGCACGGTATGCCTAACAAGATAATATCCGACCGAGGAAGCCAGTACACCTCCCGGTTCTGGAAGGCGCTCTGTGTCAGACTGGGTATTGAAAGAGCTCTCACTTCTGGATTCCACCCGCAATCCAAAGGGGAAACCGAACGCCTGAACGGAACCCTGGAGCAGTACTTAAGGTGCTTTATCAACTCCCAACAGGACAACTGGTGCACGTTACTCCCTCTAGCAAAATTCTCCTATAATAACTACACATTCCGCTCTTGGGTTTAGTCCTTTTTTTGGTACCTATGGTTACCATCCTCGCCCCATTCTTCCTGTCTCTGGCCTTTCTACTAGTTTACCTTCCGTTGATTCCTCCCTCTCGCTCCTCAGAGAGACACACAAGAAGGCAGAGGAAGGCATTAAGTCGGCTCAAGTGCAGTATTGCATCCAAGCCAACAAACACCGCCGACCTGTCCCGGGGTAGGATGTAGGAACTAGGGTCATGCTTTCCACTAGATACCTACCTCGCTGGATCCATCCCTCCAAGCTGTCTCCCAAGTACCTAGGGCCATATGAGATTATACAGAAGATCAACCCAGTGGCCTTTCGCTTGAAACTACCCAACAACCTCAAAAGGGTCCACCCCATTTTCCATGCCTCTCAACTCAAGTCCTTCCATGCGGACTCCTGGGCCCGTCAGGCTAGAGAGGTCCCGGTTCCTCAGGGTTCTACTCAGGCGGAATATGAGGTCGCCCAACTCTGCGACTCAAGGTATCGTAGGGGCAGGTTGGAATATCTAGTTAGATGGAAGGGATACCCCTCTTCAGAGAACTCTTGGGAACCTATCACTCACATAAAAGCTCCTGCCTTACTACGCAAATACCACTTCTGTCATCCAGGAAAACCAGGGGGAGGAAACTATCGAAGGGGGCAAACTGTCATGCCGCCGAGTTCCTGGCGTCTGTGGAGCCGCTGGCGATAAGGATCTTAGTCCTGTTCGCCCAGCCGTGAACAGCCACGCCCCCTTTCCCTGGTTTCACTTTCTTTCTGTTTTCATTGGCTGGAGCGTTCCGCGACCCAGAGTTTTAACCAGCTCCTTCCGGGTCGCGGACGCGTCGCAACGCTTCCGGTTTTCGTCCCGTTAGCACTGCTTGCTGGATGTCACTACACTCCGTAGTTCTTCGCCTTTTTCCCCGGTTGGGTCCTCGCGCCCAGTCCGGCTCCCTTTCCTTGTTTCCCCGCTCTTCCGCTGCTTGCTACGCTTTTCTCGCTTCCTTGCTAACTCTGTTCCCCGCCTTCTTTGCCCTCCTTCCAACTTGTGCTTACCCTCCCCCCTTCCCATATTCAATCTTACCGCTTTCCTTCCTCTCGGCTGTTTTTCTGCTCATTCGTTAAACAGCCTTTCTGCTTCCTTCTTTCTTCTTGCTCTGCGCTACTTCTCCCGTGTACCTGACCCCTGTTTGTCCATTGGATTGCTCTCGCCAACCGTTTTGGACACTGTGCTGTAGTCTTCCTGTGTACCAGTCTTCAGCCTGTATTCCGGATTGCTTCTCGTCTGCTGTTTGGATACCTCTGCCTTATTGATCCTCCGTGTACCATTTCCCCGGACCGCTTACTGGACTGCCTGTTTTCTGCGGGGTACAATTCCACATGATACCTCCAGACCCTATCGACCAGCCAACACCCTGCAAGGATTCCTGGTTCCACTCCTCTGAAGATCACTGTGATAGCACAGGGGTTTTTGTGCCTACGGGCTTTTTCCCCTCCTGGTCGTTCCCGGGGAGGGGCCCCTTGGTCTCCCTTTTGGGGGGCACGGTGGCTTCCTCCCGGGGTCGTCCCTATCTACATAAAAAAAAGGCGCGATCACGAAGAAAGGAAAAGAAGGGCTCTTGGAAGGAAGAAAAAGGTGAGGAGTCGGGGGGGGGGAGATCTCGGAATCTACATTGTCGGACGAAGATATCACCGAACCCAGTGACAGTGATAACTATCACAGATGAAGTGCGTGATAAAGCTATCACAGAGGAAGTGCATGTAGCTGCTAGTACAGTGAGCATGGTAGAATGCTATCACAGATGAAGTGTGTGATAATGTTATCACAGAGGAAGTGCATGCAGCTGCTAGTACAGTGAGCATGTGAGAATGCTATCACAGAGGAAGTGCGTGACAATGCTATCACAGAGGAAGTGCGTGATAATGCTATCACAGAGTAAGTGCATGCAGCTGCTAGTACAGTGAGCATGTGAGAATGCTATCACAGAGGAAGTGCGTGACAATGCTATCACAGAGGAAGTGCGTGATAATGCTATCACAGAGGAAGTGCATGCAGCTGCTTGCACAGTGAGCATGTGAGAATACTATCACAGAGGATGTGCAAGAAACTGCTAGAACAGTGTGTGTGGTTTGCCTAAATCAGTTCCAGTGGAGGCACTATGCCTTGAACTTGGTGTACCGTCTCTGGCATCGCTTTGGAAGATTGCCTGTTGCAAGTTCTATTTTAAGATCAAATTTGAGGAAGACAAGGTTAACTCTATACTAGCTTTGGTCGCAACACATGCTCTATATAGACATAGAAATGCTGCTCATGCAGGTTTATTTAACACGTGGAGATCCATTGATGTGAAAGTGAACTAGCCACTCCCATTGAGTCCAATTTAGGAAGCTTCTATAATGATCTCAAACGAAAGACCAAAATTTGGGGTCGAAGAAATTCCATTGAGAAACTCACTGCAAAGAAAAGACACTTGGTATACTCCACTCAGGCCCATCAAATAGAACAACCACGGAGCTATCTGTTAAAACTAAGCAATCCCTCCTTAAATCGATTTGTCTTGTACTTACGTTTCAATATCGATAAGAATATACGGGAGCCTGGCAGAAAGTACCAGCAGAAGAAAGAAAGTGTTGCCTTTCTCAAACTGATGTTGAAACAGCCGGCATATGTTGACTGGTTGTCCCAGCATTATGACTGAATATCAACGAGGATGTGCTCACTTTTGTCAAAGGCTGGAAAATGTTACTTCAGATCAGTTCTGGTCCAGGATTCACTCCGCCGACTCACTAGTTATCAGAGGAGCGGCTTTTTTTGTTTGGAAATCAGCACTGCTGAAATTTCCGGCACTGTAGATTTGAGACATGAACTATGTTGCTATGCAGACTATTAATTGTGACTGTATTATATTGTGCAAGGAAAAGGGCACACTGATATTAATATTATGAATTTGTATTATATGTTCGTGGGAAATGTAAAACTGATCTTTTTATTTTTTTTAATGTAATTGTGTCTAGTGAAATAATTGTACGTGTAGTGTAAAAGGCTACAAAATAGCCATATGCATTAAATAAAAAAATATATTAAAAAAACAGTGAGTGTGGGAGAATGCTAATGCAACAGAAGTGCGTGAGAATGCCATCGCTGAGGAGGTGCATGAAACTGCAAGTATACAGTGAGTGTGTGAGCGTCTTCATTCGAGAATCCTAGTACATTGAGCCTGTGTGAGCGCTAACACAGCGCCGGTGTGTTTTTCCATACAGAGAGCGTGCATTCGGCTGCTACTATAGTTGCCGTGTGTGAGAATCTTCATACAGTGAAAGTGTGTCAGAATCCTGGTTCATTGCTGGTTAGAGCGCATTCTAATACAGTCTAAGACAAAGGTCACCCATCCCTCCTGATGTTAGTTGATCTTTCGGCGGCCTTTGACCTGGTTGATCATTCCCTTCCGGTCACCAGGTTACGAGACCTGGTGGGCTGCTCAGGAGCTGCTGCCCAATGGTTTGCTTCCTTTTTGGGCTCCGTAATGCTAGGGTTGCTGTTCATGATGCAGGACCTGCCCCCGCTGCCGTCTCCTGTGGGGTCCCACAGGGATCCTGCATCTCACCTACTCTTTCTAATATTTACATTCTGCCTTTCCTGACGCTCCTGGGTCTCCAGTATACCAACTACGCTGATGATACCCAGGTGGTACTGAAGCTCTCCGGCATCTATACTCAGAATGCGGCGACCATTGAGGAGATCTATGGCTCCATTCAGGCCTGGATGACTGACAACACCCTTGCCTTGAATACTGAAAAAACAGAGCTGCTGAATGTTGCCTCAGGGCGTAGGCTGAAAGAACTGCCTGCTGACTACCAGAGCTTCACCATCGCCGACACCAACATTTCGGTGGCAAAAGTGCGAAGACCCTGGGTGTCATGCTCGACGCTGAGCTTACTATGAAACATCATGTTACATCTCTGTGGGCCACCTGTGGCTATATCAATAAACTCCTCGGCCACATCCGCCCTCTTGTTTCATACAAGAATATTTCTCTGTTCGCCACTGCATTGGTGAACTTGTGTCTGGACTACTTTAATAGTCTGTTCCTGGGTACCTCCCATGCAAACATTGCAGCATTACAGGTGATTCAAAATGGAGTAGTGCGCGCAGCATGTGGTCTTGCAAGACGCGATTATATCACTAATGTCAGGAGGGAGCTTCATTGGCTCCCTGTGTAACATCGTGTTACTCATAAAGTTTGAATTTGTATTTGTATTTTATTTATTTGTAATGCGCACCTAACCCAAGGGTAGCCAGGCGCAAAGGCAGCAAGAGGGTTGCAAAGCTTGGTTACATGCAGTATGGTGAAGGTCCAGCTAGGGTTAACCTAAGTTCTAACCTTGAGCCACAGGCAGGGCCGGCCTTAGGGGCAGCAGCGCCCTGGGCGGATTGGCACCCCCCCTTCCCTGCGCGCCCCTGGTCAACAGGGGGCGTGGCCACGGAGTGACACTTATTATTTTTATTTTTCATTTTTTTTAAGCCTCCTTGCTCCTGCGAGGAGGCAATTCTATGAATAGGGTACATTAGCACCCTATTGTTTCTAAATGCGCTCCGCTGCCGCAGGCGCATTGCCTAACAATGAGGTGCCTGCCGCCACTACGCCAGCTCGGGGGAGCCCTTGAAAGACTCCCCAGAGCTGGCGTGGCGGGGGGCTAAGGTGCCTTTTGTTGGTGAAGGCGCCCGTGGCGGTAGGGCGCATTTGGTGAAAATCGGGTGCTAAGCACCCGATTGACTTTTAATGCGCCCGCCTGCTGCGCCTTCTCCCGCTACGCCAGTTCGGGGGAGCCCTTTAAAGACTCCCCCGAGCTGGCGTGGCAGGGGCTAATGGTGCCCTGGGGGGCGCGGCGCCCCGGGCGGTCGCCCGGCTCGCCCCCCCTAAGGCCGGGCCTGGCCACAGGTACATGAACAATGAGGCACCTTCATACCTCATCGACCGCGGTTTACCGGCCCAGCCGTCTCCTCAGGTCCTCCGATCAGGCGAGACTCCACCAACCCAAATTCAGGCTGAAGGGGGTTGCTGGGACCACGTTCACCATCCAGGGTCCTCTAGCCTGGAATGCTCGTCCTAAAAATGAAAATAAATAAATAAGCGTGTGACAGAAGTGTGTGCGTGAATCCGAGCAATGTGCGAGACTTTGCTTTCAACGCACATGCGTGGAGCTGCAAGTACAATGCAATGCCCAAATGTGTGAGATTGGAGTGCGCGTTCCTCAGATTGCTGGTGCCGTGATCTCTCTCGGATTGGCCTATAGGGCAATGGCCAAAGTGCAGGCACTCCATGCTAGAATGGGCCACTTTTTTTGGGTCAAAATGGGAGAGTAACTTGGTCACAGTAGGCAAGTTTCATGCGATTTCACTGTCAGCTAATAATTTAGTCTAGTGAACAAAGATTTTTTAGAATGCACAACTTGCAGTGCATTTAACAAAAAAGCTCCAGCTTGGGCACTACCCAAACAGTGTGCCACAAAAGGAACGCATTGCTGTTTGAGAGTGTCGGCTGCTTTTTCACAGGTGCCTGCGCCAGCTGTGTGTGCCCCGCCTACTCCTGCGGTCTTCTTACCTTCCTGGTGCATTTCGCAGGATTGCCAGAAGCCTGTGTGGAAGTAGCCGAAGGAGAACTTGTCGTCGCCCGTCTCCCAGTTGTAATGTACGGCATTGGGGTCCTGGGTCCCATTCAGCTCCCCCGAGTCGCCAAAGCTACCGTTGAGGTTCAGCTTCAGGCAGTTCTTGCTCTTCGCCACCGAGAGGCACGGGGGCTTCACCACCTTGTGGGTGCCCTCGCACCAGTAGCTGGTGAAGAAAGCGCCCACCGATGACGCAAGCGCCAGCGAGTTCAGAACCACGGACAGGGCCGCGCGGGCTCTCCTGCTGAGCTGGATCATGGCGCGCAGCGGCCAAGTGTCGACTGTCCGACGTCACTCATGGAAAAAGATGAACTGCAAACAAAGCAGAAACAGGTTATTGCCCTCATTGTGAACCACTTTTAATTTCTTCTATCGTAGTCACTCGTCTTCTTTAGCTTGTTATTCAAAAATGATGACAGTAGAAATAATTGTTACCGATTCTAAGATTATCGTAGCAATACGGTTTATACTAATAACATTTATAGAATGACAGTTATACATTTTCTGTGTATTTATATAGCATTGAAGACCATATTTTTTGCAATTTCTATCATTCTAACATAGTATCTTACTTTGATATCTGTTTTACGCTTGCCAATAATAAGATTGCTTAATCATGAAATGCTAATTTCCACATTTAATAATATTTGTCTTGTGCGCCTCCTTCCTTTGGCACAATGGCTCTTTTGTTGGCACAAACACTTCTAAAAAGGTTAGAAGCACATGTATGCCTTATTTATGTATTTATTTATTTATTTATTTGTTTTAGTTCATCAAGAACCTTTACACAATATAAAATGTGATATACAACAGTGAAACAGTTAAAACACATTTAGAACAGCAATACGAGGGTACATTCATACGTACATATACTGGTATCCTTAGACTGGTATACATACTCTTATGCATATAGATGCAGATACAGGTGCCACTGTGCCACCATACACCTAACCATAACTCCACGATTCTTAACATGCATAATTAATACATGTATACAGAGAGAGTTGGTTTGGTAAATGGGGACGGTGAACAATAGTTGCATGTGTGTATTGGGGTCAAACCTAGTTGGTAAGCAACAGAGTGCTGCAGTAATAGGTTAGGAGGGCTAGCCTCATTACAAGAACGACGGTATGGGTACTAATGGCGCCAATTCCATTACCGTTTCTACGGATGCGCAAGAACTGGCCGTAAGGTAAGTTCTGTCGCAACCCTGTAGGTTGAAAACTCGAAAAAATGAAGGAGGGTATTTCTGTCAGTTGGCTGTCACTTAGACCTAGGGCTTGGTACAGGTACATCGATGATGTGTTCGTTGTCTGGAGGGGCACAAGTGATTCATTAGTACGATTCCATCAATGGTTGAACACTTGTTATGATATGATATGATATGGCATTTGTAACGCGCCTATACACAAGTGTTTCAAGGTGCGACGAGGCAGGGAGGGGGGAAACAAGGGGAGGACAGACAACGATCCTACTAGGCCAGGTGTCATTTAGATCGCGCAAGTGCAGGGGTGGGGGGAGGGAAAAGTGCAAGGGGAAAGGGGAGGGGGGAAGTGCAGTACAAGTAAGTAGAATAAAATAAATAAATAGGGCCAGCTGGTGGCAAGTACAAGGTAAGTGCAGGCAAGTGCTGGGAAGGGGGGGCTGTAGGGATACAGAGACAGTCCCGCAGTGCAGGGGTTGCCAGGGAGGCAGTGCAAGTGGAGAGTGGCTGGGCCCAGAACCGAGGTCGGTGAGAGTGGCCCAGTTGCAGATTCAGTGCAGTTTCAGTGAAGAATTTAGCAGGGGAGAGGGAGAGAGAAAGCAGAAGCAAAGAGGAAGGCTTTGAGGTGCTTCCGGAACCGGAGATGGTTCTCCTCAAGTTTCAGGGAGACAGGAAGGCTGTTCCAGAGGGAGGCCCCTGCCGCTGAGAGAGATCTACCCCCAGCTTGTTGCTTCGAGAAGCGGCTGACCCTGAGGGAGTTGGAGACGGATGAGCGAAGGGCTCGGGAAGGAAGATATTTAGGAGGAGAGAGTTGAAGGTATTTAGGCCCCAGGCCCCAGAAGGCCTGTGAACAATGCAGAGGGTTTTGAACAAACACATATTAAATTTACGATGGATTGGTACAGCACACAGGTTAGCTTCTTAGATCTGCTTATTCAAAAATCTAACAGTAAACTGGTTACAACACTCTATCGAAAGCCAACTGACAGAAATACCCTCCTTCATTTTTTGAGTTTGCATCCTACAGGGTTGCGACAGAACTTACCTTACGGCCAGTTCTTGCGCATCCGTAGAAACAGTACTGCCAAAGATGAATTTAAAAAGCATGCAGAAGATTTGAGAAAAAGGTTGTTGGAAAGAGGGTACCCTAAAATACTTGTGAAGGATAATCTAAAGAGGGCCATTAATACAAATAGGGATACCTGCTTAGTGCCTTGGGAAAAACCTAAGCAGGAGAGATTAGACTGTGTGACTACCTTCAACCCGGTGAGCAATGAAATCAAAAAGATAGTGAATCGAAACTGGGATTTAATTAAACAGCCAGGAAGTTTACAGAAGAGACCGATGTTTGCCTTTAAGAAAAATCAAAACCTTAAACAGCAACTTGTACATACATATGTAGATAAGACCCGGGAACAAACTGTATTAAATCAGTGGGGTCTACCATCAATAGTAGGACACCACGAATGTGGTAACTGTGTAGTGTGCCCCCGCACAGAGACACGGCTGGAGTTTAACCATGGTACAAAAAGGTGGCAACTAAGAAATCATACTAATTGTAGAACAAGGAATGTGATGTGTATATAATCAGTTGCCCATGTGACCTATTGTACATGAGAAAAACAACCAGAGAGGTAAGGCAACGTATTGGTGAACATCGGAGCTGTATTCGGAACAGAATGGCAGATAAACCTCTAGTGGATCACTTTATCCAACACAAACATAAGGAAACCAATTTAAAATGGTTTGTCTTGCAAAGTTTCAGACCACAAAAGAGTGGTGGTGATATGGCGAGTGTTCTCTCCATGGAATAGAACAACTCTGGATTTACAGATTGGACACGGTGAAACATGGACTTAATATATCTGTGGAGTGGAATGCACTTATAACCCGCTAACTACCTGGACATTTTTCTACATCTTCCCTGTATATGGGTAGTAAATGAGAGTCAGATTAATTGTTTTCATCACATGATTATAGCCGAGATCACCGGGATGTAGTATAGAAGAGATGCTCCTTCGTTTTTCAGGGCTTTGTCAAGTATATAATAGCTAGTAGACATAGCTCTCAGTTGTTTTTCAGTTGCTTTTGAGGCATTTCATCCCTAAGAAACCAAACAGAAGTGAGTATATTGTATGCAAAATGGTACAAGACACATGATCCATTAGTACTGATCCTTTCTGCCTGAGTGGATGACAGCATAGGAATACGAAGAAAAAAAGAGTGAGAAAAAAGAGTTAAAGAAATGTTCGGGAGTCTGCATCACAATATGATTAAGAGGCATATGCCGATCTGCCTGTGAGGTGGCACTATGGGGTAGTAATAAGAAACACATTTTGTTTTCTTTTGGGTAAATCTCAGGCTCTAATTGCATGCCACTCGGCATAATGCATGCACACGGTGGTGCGTCTCATGTGATTGTGAACTGATGCTTACCGAGCAGTTTGGGAGAGCGCATTGCTGGAGGCAGAAGGGAGAGAAAGACGCGTGATGCGAGGACTCTTAGTATTTCACCTTTCTGCCTGCAATTGATGACAGCATATGAATATGAAAAAAGATTAAAAGACATGTTCAGGAGTCTGTGTCGCAATACGATTTAGAGGCCTCTATGCCCATCTGCCTTCGAGGCGGCATTATGAGTTAGTCCTAAGAAACAAGATTTGGTGTCCTTTTGGGTAAATCTCTGGCTCCAATTTCATGCCACTCGGTGGTGCACCCTATATGTTTGTGAATTGATGCTTACCGAGCAGTTTTGAATAGTGCATTTCTGGAGGTAGAAGGGAGAGAAATATGCGTGATGCGAGTCCTCTCTCTACCTTCATGATGCACTGTATAAAGTAGTCAAGTAGTGACGCGTCCCTTGCAATTTTTATGCGACGATATACGGAAAAAGGAGGGATTCGGTACCTGATGAGGCGAGAGCTTAGGAGTAGCATTCCCACGCGTTGAGAGGTGAGTACACAAGGTGTCATTAATAGTCTTGACTGTGAAGCTTCTAGGGGCCCTTTTATAATAAAAATAGAGGGTGATGTTATCTAATGCATAGGTACGGGAATACTGAGTAATTTCTCTGTATGCATGCCATTATTCTGTTAGTCTCATGGATATGCGTACAGAGTATATATGACTAGGCTTCGTTAGGAACCACGAGTAAAAACGAACGTGTTATCGAGTGCCATAATATGAGAAATATTGTATAGGGATTGGCCTTTCTTGTACACAGCGGCTTTCTATTAAGCGAGAGACTAAGTGAGATGCTAGTACAAAATAGACACGCTCTATGGAATTGTAGGGGAAAGTATATTCTGGCATTACATGAGAATGACCTTATGATGCAGACACTAGAGAGTGTGCTATAACCTATGCTCTTATATGATGTTGCACTAGGAATTTGGTGGCGGCTCATGCCGTAGAAGTTTGAGGAAGGAATACCAATTTTGGGAGCCTGCCTATACAATCAAGAATTAGTTTTGAATGGACTTCATTTTTCACTTTGAATGTTAGTATCCTGATGCATTGAGGTGATGGTAGTTGCTAGGGCAGACATGGATATACTTAGCCCATATATATCTTTTCCATTATAGGGTGACAAGGAATATATGACCAGATTATTTGGGGAATAAAGAATCCCTTCTGATCAAGTGACGATACGTTGCAACGCTTTGAAGGCGATGCCAAGAACGTTGTATTAAACATTTTTGAGTAAGTATTTTATTCATTTAGAGTTCAAATCACAACCTGAATGGAACAGGTTATAGAGTTTTGTTGCATCCTTTGGGTGAGGGTAAATGTTATTACTTTCCCACATGGTTGTGAATAGGATTTTTCCAGAGGTATCAGCATGTTTGTAATGTCAATAAATAACATTCAAAATGGTGATTCAATGATTACTTTTGAGAATCATGTTCATTCACATTAAATTTGTCAAATTAATAAGCAGGGAATGGCTTGATTTTAGAGTGTTAATGGTATTTTATTGTATTTTATTGCTTTTTAGGTGGTGTAACTCACCCTACTTTGTTAAATGGGAATTACTTAATTCCCCATTTCGGTCCTGATGAAGGCTGCTTTACCAAATGGACAAATATGGTGAAGTCCAAACAGACAGCCGAAACACATGTTGACAACTAGATCTGTGTAATTGATTATACATAGACAGAACCATTTAAGAGTCTATTTGAGGGTACTTTACAGTGTTATTATATATATTGTTGACCAAGTGGTCATAGAGACAGGTGTGACATGTACGTTTTTTAAGAAAGTGATGTTTGAATGGATGATAGGAGTGATTGTATGTGAGTTGAATTGTGTATGAATTGTGGAGATATTGTTTTTATGAATTGATATTATACATGTGTATATGAACATAATAAAAAAATAATGTGGTACTACATTGTGACATTTATTGGTATAACTAAAACGATAAATGTATTAGAAGTGCCATTCCCTATCCCAGAGGCCCATTTTTGTGTGTTCTTAAAGTACCTCACCTGGGGGGCCAGGGGTACATACCAGGCACCCCTTTGTTTACAAACAGCTTCAAAACAAGCCTTAGTGTTTCGAGACCACCCCATTGTAACCTTCCAACCCTTCCTGTGTTGCCCCTATTTCCCCCTTTCCCATCCTCTTATGTTCGTTCACCTTGCTTTTTACTTTCCTCCAACTGGCAGGCTCAGACTGGCCTACAGGGCAATAGGGCAAAGCCCGAACCAAAAATGCACAAATGCTGGTGTGGGACAGTTTTTTGGTCAAAGTGGGCCACATTTGTGACACATGTGGGCCAGTTTGATGAGTTACTTTACCATGCGGCTAGTAGTTTTGACTATTGAGTCACTGAATAAATATCTTTAAAATGCACAATTTGCCTCACATTTTATCACCACTCTCCCCCCGTGGGCACTAATCAAACAGTGTCACAAAAGGAATGAATGGCCATTTGCAACTGTGGGCCACTTTTTCATTGGTGCCCAAGACCATGTTATGCCTCAGTCCGACCCTGGCAGCTGACCAAGGCCTGGATACCCTTGGAGAGGGCACAGTACACCACCCCAAAAACAAAACTTGGCGCTCTGAAATTGCTAATGTGGCCGTTTGGTGCATTATAAAAGCAGATTAGTATGACATAACATTTGGCACCGTATAAAATATTTCTAAATAACATAATTCTGAAAAATTCACTGTAGTATGTTTTTCCAGATGTGCAGTCTAATTTTAAATGGAGAGGAGAGGAGAGGAGAGGGAAATTGACATGTAAATGCGAAGCATAATGCATTTACGCTTCCTATTCCCACTCTGCCACATTTTGCAGCGGTGGCCAGATGGAGGAGGGGCATGGAGCAGAGATAAGGTTGCTGCAGTGCATTCCTCCTCTGCTTTATCGGTGCTTTTCATTGGACGCCTGCATGCGATTTTGTAACGCATAATTGGCAGGCTGTGTTTACTATTTCACAGGACGGGTGGAAAATGTGAGCGTAAAAGCGGGGTCGCCTTCCTTTACTCTTTCCATCTCCCCTCCTCTTTGTGAATGTTTACACTTGCATACAGGGGACCCCACGGCACACAGGTGCTAGCATTAGAGTTCAATGTAAAATGGGTCTGTGGCGGTCACTTTCAAAGATATGCTAACTGCATACAGGGCACGCCAACGCTTGCACTCACGCGCTACTGGTCCGCTGCATGGAATGTTCAACAATCACACAGTGGAGTGTAATTGTTTAGATTAATTGAAGGCGAAATGGCCTTTACTTTTCACTTTTACTCTGCTTTCTGAAGCAAAATACTGCCTGCAATTCCACTTTGCACGCAGCTTCTTACAATCAATTCCAATGGAACCCGTCTGGTCTTTACCAGGCGCTAAACCAAAGGGGCATTCTATTGAAATGTCTGGCTTTCCGCCTGCGTGACAATCTCATGCAGACGTAAAACCGAGTGCTAAGCAAAGCGAACATGGAAACTCTACTTTGCTGCCCTCCTTTGCCTTAGAACAGCAGGGACACGAGATGAAGCACAAAATATAATCATGACGCTTTTACGTTTTCATTTCGCCCAACACTGATTAAAAAATCGCCCCCTGTAAGTAGGGCAACCGGATTTTCAATTTTAAAAAAAGGAACCGCCAACAACACAAAAAAGGGACGAACCCACTCACACCCCCTCATCCCTATTAGCAGGGACGTCATTTCACCAAAATGCCAGGGGTAGCGGAAGTGACTTCACACAACCCTTGATGACATCACAGGAAATGATGTCATTTGACCCCACCCCTAAGTGATATCGCAGGAAGCGATGGAACACGACCTTTCACCCAATGACAAAACAGGAAGTGGCATCACATAGCATTGTACACTATGATAAATATGGTTACGATATCACTATAATGTGATGTACATTTCATACAAGAATGGATAGCCATATGTATCGTTAAGATCAGTGTGTATGGGCCCATATTACCAAATTACTGTGAATGCAAGCAGACGCCCATGACCAAATGATAATGATGTGTTATTATATAGCACTTACGCTTAAGCGCTTTATATAGAAAAAATATACACCCAATATCACCCGACCTGTGTTGGTACTCATTTATCGACCTCAGAAGGATGAGAGGCTGAGTTCAGGCATTTAATAACAGACTAAATCAATGACTCACCTCCTGAAGTGTGCCTGAAATAAACCTTTCATGAGTCTAGCAATTATTGTATAGAATTCCAGAAAGACACATGATTTGGTATTCCTAGTCTTTCTTATTTAGGGTCAGTGCTGAAAGTGTTAGCCTTGTGGCACTCCTGTTCTTATTTTTCTTCTTTTTTTAAGGGGCCTGAACAAGAAAGCCAGACACTTCAGAGGTAAAGAGCCACATGGTGCTGGCCACAGCCCAGGAGCTTGCATTACAAAAAAAAAATATGTTTTTCAAACATTTTTTAGAGGTCGCAAGGGAGACCACAGAGGTCGCAAGGGAGACCTCAGAGGTCGCAGTTGCGACCTCTGGCGACACCTAAATGACGTCCCTGCCTATTAGCCCGACCTGCTCTGCTCATCCGACAGTTTCTGCATAAAAATTGCGCGATGCAAGCATGCTATATTTTAAGTAATACTGATGGATGTATTTTAATGTTATATGTATACAATGAACTTTATCGTTATTGGTAATTAGTGTGAAAAGTTGAGCATATCGACTATAACACTTAAAGCTGTAAATAGCAAAGGAGCTGTTGCCCTAATTGACGTTACATGCCCTGCTATTTACTAGTTTCTCAGCCTGTCTCAGTGGCGTAAGCAGTTAATGCATGTGGCTGGCATCTGAACGGTTGGGGGTTTGAGCCTGTCCTCAAATGAGAACATTCTGAAAATCTAATTTAGTTTATATTTGTGGGCAATTAAAAAAAAAAACGGGCTCACCTTCCCTTGCCCCAAAACCGGGACAAGGTTTTTAAATAAAAAAAAACTCTCTTGACAGGTGGACAGAGGGCCCAATTCCTGCACAGTCCAAGCAAAGCCGGGACGTCTGTCACCCTACCTGTAAGTGAATACAAAGGGGGCCACTTTAGAATGGGCTGGAGGATAAAATAAAAGCAGGGTATAATCAGTGCTTAATTTGTGGGGGTGTTTGCCAGGGCTCAGCCCTCATGCTTATTTCTGAGTCCCGGCACTTATTGTCTCTTACTCATATTGATTATGAAGTGATGATACCCAGAGCTTCCACCCAAAGAGCAGGTGCAAGCTGTAGTTTAACCCCAAATGTGTCGACACCATGCGGAGCAGCTATGGGTGGTGGCAGCAATGGTGGGGAACTGCCCGCCCGCAGTGTCACAAGCTTGCTAGAAAATATTTGGGCCCTGCCACTTAATTTCATGCAGATTAAGCACTGGGTATAATGATTTTACGACTTCATGTTTCGCTCCAGCCCATTTCTCTGCAGAAACGAGGCGTAGGACTGGCAGGGAGCAGAGTTAACATCTGCGCCGTGCTTTCCTCTTACGTCTTGCTGAGGCGTAGGACTGGCATGGAGCAGAGTTAACATCTGCGTCGTGCTTTCCTCCTACGTCTTGCCGAGGCGTAGGACTGGCATGGAGCAGAGTTAACATCTGCGCCGTGCTTTCCTCCTACGTCTTGCCGAGGCGTAGGACTGGCATGGAGCAGAGTTAACATCTGCGCCGTGCTTTCCTCCTACGTCTTGCCGAGGCGTAGGACTGGCATGGAGCAGAGTTAACATCTGCGCCGTGCTTTCTTCCTACGTCTTGCCGAGGCATAGGACTGGCATGGAGCAGAGTTAACATCTGCGCCGTGCTTTCCTCCTACGTCTTGCCGAGGCGTAGGACTGGCATGAAGCAGAGTTAACATCTGCGCCGTGCTTTCCTCCTACGTCTTGCCGAGGCGTAGGACTGGCATGGAGCAGAGTTAACATCTGCGCCGTGCTTTCCTCCTACGTCTTGCTTGTGCACTTCATTTTAACGATTAGATTTTGTGGAAGCAAAAGCCTGTATCAGGAACGCACACGTCTAAAGGAATTAGTGTTGGGACTAGTATGTAATACAAATTGGGAAATAGCTGCAGTTGTGTGGTTAGAAAGGTGATCTTCCACTGTCACCTGGGTGAAGAGCAAGTAGTTGAGAGTGCTAACCTCACAGGCTGTGCTTTTATCAACTTAAAGACAAACTTATTAATGTCAGGGACATAATGTGGTTTAAGCATAAATAGTCACAGTTATATTAGTCAAAAATTGTTTTAATCACAATTTTGTTGAGTTTAAACGCAGATTGGTCACACAGGATAGGTCACGTAAGGATAAATCACATTAACGTGGTTTTAAAACACAGTATTTGTTGAGTTTGAGCACATTTGATCACATTTGTGTTAGAGAGTAGGCTAATTTCTACTCTGCATGATACTAAATTGCAAGTAATAACACATGAAAAGGCCGTCCTCAGGGCGTGAACATCTGTATAATTATAACAAGTAAACTTAAATATTTGTTTGTGTAGTTTATTGTCAGCTTTGGTACAATGACTTGTCTGGTTCCTAATCTGTGGTTTGATATGCCAAAATGGTACATGGACGGAGGTTAGTTCATCATATCTCGGTATGCAACCTTATTTACTCATGCAATGTCTTTCAAATTGGTAAGCTGAGTCACGTTTTGCCGTGCTGGGTAATAACGTAGCGTGCCGCTGTTGCAGCGTTGCAGATGTGTTCAAGTCTCTTCTTTAAATAATTGAATAATACTTCTTCAAACTCGCTCAGAGACTGCGTTTGTTGCTGTAAAGAATTGCGCAGCAGTTACTTTGTGACTGATTTGAGCACCGAGAAGTATCCAGTTTGAGGTTTCAGACAATTCGGCCTGAAGAAGGGCCCACGGCCCGAAACGCATTGGCCTTTGTGTGTCTGCCTCTGGACAGCAACCGCTTGCATTTTGCTTTATAAATACATGGATCAAGAAGAATCTGTTGTGTTTGTTCACGTGAATTGATAATATTAATACAAGAGCACGAATGTAGCATAATATGAATACAAGAGCAAGAATGTAGCATGCCTTTGTGCAATATCGCGTGCAGTCAGCTCTGAGGAGGTTCTCCCCGGAGTTTGTCTTAGTCGGTTGGTTTCCACAAGTCTATGGTGGCTACTGACTTGCACATTGACGTATTAACTGTCAGTGCTACTTTAAACGAGGTGGTGTCCACTTTCTCTTTCCGGTGAAACGCCTGCATGGGAGTCCATTTTTAAACGGGCAGAGTATCAAAGCAAGGCACACATGCAGGGCCTAACGCTTTTACGCTACGCTGTCCATGGTCCTTCTTTTTCAAGGCAGAGAAGGAGCATGAAGCTGAGTTTGCATCTCCGCTGTGCTTTCCTCCTCTGGTTGATATGATATGATAGGTTATTTATAACGCGCTTAATACCCAGAGGATTCTAAGCACAGACCCGGGGTTCGAAATCTGTGGTGCTGCATGTCGTCTTGCTTTCAAGGAGAGCATGTTGTCCCTGAGCTATCCTCCCAAGACCAATGCTGGAAAGGTGCAGCATTTTATGCGTGCATGAGATTTTCATTCAGGTGTAAAAAAACATGCATTCCAAAGGAATCTGCCTAGCATTCGGACCTGATATGAGCGGCGGTTTAGCTAGGGACCCATTTGTGAACGCGGCATTCGGACCTGATATGAGCGGCGGTTTAGCTAGAGACCCATTTGTGAACGCGGCATTCGGACCTGATATGAGCGGCGGTTTAGCTAGGGACCCATTTGTGAATGCGGCATTGGGACCTGATATGAGAGGCGGTTTAGCTAGGGTCCCATTTGTGAACACGGCATTCAGACCTGATATGACCGGCAGTGGTTTAGCTAGGGACACATTTGTGAACGCGACATTCAGACCTGATGTGAGCAGCGGTTTAGCTAGGGACCCATTTATGAACGTGACATTCGGACCTGAAATGAGCGGCGGTTTAGCTAGGGACCCATTTGTGAAAGCGGCATTCGGACCTGATATGAGCGGCGGTGGTTCAGCTAGGGACCCATTTGTGAACGCGACATTCAGACCTGATATGAGCAGCGGTTTAGCTAGGGACCCATTTATGAATGTGACATTCGGACCTGATATGAGCAGCGGTTTAGCTAGGGACCCATTTGCGAACGCGGCATTCGGACCTGATATGAGCGGCGGTTTAGCTAGGCAACCATTTGTGAACACGGCATTCAGACCTGATATGAGCGGCAGTGGTTTAGCTGGGGACCCATTTGTGAACGCGACATTCAGACCTGATATGAGCAGCGGTTTAGCTAGGGACCCATTTATGAACGTGACATTCGGACCTGATATGAGCAGCGGTTTAGCTAGGGACCCATTTGTGAAAGCGGCATTGGGACCTGATATGAGCAGCGGTGGTTCAGCTAAGGACCCATTTGTGAACGCACTGCAGAAAAGCTTAATTTGCAGCCGGCGTTTACTCTATGCAAAGTGAAGAGTAAAGTCAACAGTCTTTGCTTTACTTTGCATGCCGCCTTGCAAAAGTTGAAAATAGCATGCAGTGGACTCAACAACACACAGAGCCGGTTCAAGGGGCGGCCATGTGGTGCAGTGGCACATGGGCGCTACAGGTAAAGGGTTGTGGCCATCTCACACAATGAAGTGTGAGCTGGCCGCACCCTGAGCCACTCGCTAATAGAAAGTCATTGACTGGCAATTTACATGACCGTGAGTGACAGAGGGGATCACCAGCACCTATTCAAGAATCACGGCCCGCCATTGCATTCTGGTATTTGTAGTCTACAGAACGTGAAGGCGGGGTGCCCAAAAATCACGCGCAGGGTGCTGGCAGACCTGGGGCCGGCACGAGCGTTGGTAGTCACCGGAATGCAATGTGCATGAATTTTGAAAATGACCCCTAAAGCGTCTGCGTCACTTGTAGTTTGTCACAGTCCCCCCACACAAAACTCCACGTGAATGAATTCTCTTTCGCGGTCTTACCTCAGTCAGCGGGACCCGTAGAGCGAAGCTGTTCTCCAAGAGGGGACCTGCTCGGTAATGATGAGGGGGGTGAAGGAGAGAGCATCTCCGTGACAGGTGGCCCAATTAATTACATCATCCCCCCTCCCCATACGCCCCTGCATCCAGCCCACTTGTCTTGCGGCGGAGACCCCGCTTCTAGATCTCGAAGAGGAGATGAAAGCTGATTAAAACGGCTTCATTATCTGAAGCGGGAGAGCGACTATGCCTCGCGGATTTACATCCCGATCGTGTACGCATCACGAGGCACTTCCGGTATAGCCGCGCCTCTTCCCCATCCCTCTCAGTTTTGTAAATGAGCCCCTGTCCCCAGTCCTAGCACTTGTCTGGTGATGGCACTTTGGGTGCGCGACACCTTGATGTCACCAACTCAAGCGGGAGAGTTCAGAGCGAGAAGAGAGGCTGCCGCGGGAACTTTTATGGTCGTCTTAGGATGTCCAACCCCGGGATAAGGAGCCCCCTACCCCCCCACCCCCGCGACCCCTGCAAGGCTGCTGGACTACGCCCTGTCACCTCATTCTTGGCTATGCCGGACACTCATTTCTTGCTTTTATCCAATATCTTTGTGGTGGAGTTGAGGTCTGCCAGGCTCGGACTGGACTACAGGGCAATAGGGCAATTCACAAAACAAAAGCACAAACGAGCGCATGGGACAGTTTTTCTTTTTAACAAAGTGGGCCACTTTTTTGGGGCTAGTAGTCTTGACCATTGTACTGAATATATATCGTCTTTAAAATGCTCAATTTGCATCACATTTTATCAAAAATCTTCCCCTTGCGTTCTACTCAGACAGTCTGCTACAAAATGAATGAATTGCCATTTGCAACCGTGGGCCACTTTTACATTGGTGCAGGGAGAATTGTATGCCCCAGTCCGACCCTGGACCGTACTGCCCTGTCCTTAAATGCAACCTCCTTCCTGCCACCCTCTCTGGTCCGCCTACAGTTGCCCCACTCCCTTCATCCTCCCAAGCCCATTAATTGGGCACCATTAAACCAGATGGAAAAGACCGCATTATTGCAGCGAATAGAAGCGGTAGGGAACGAGCACAAAGCGCTATATTCACATTTCACATTATTATGCTTTGCCTTTCTCTTTCACTGGCACTCCTTTTTTTCTGGCCCTACTTCTATTTAACTCCCCTCCCTTTTCTTTGATGCCTCTTTTCAGTCTTCATCCCGTCGCCTGATTGGAGGGCCCCGGGTCGCTGCAAGTAGCAGCAAGGACTATTAGTGACGGGTCCTCGCTCTGATCGGAGTATGTGAGTGTGCCATGTTTTTTTTGGTTGAAGTTTTTAAAATCTTCCAACGGAACATCAGTAAAAAATAGCCCAAAAAAGGTCGAGAAGTCGTTTTCTTGGGAAACGCCCACTCTGTAACCTTAAGACCCAAGAGCAAAGCCAACCCTGTCTGCGCTAAGTAACATCACTCTGAAATTCAGATTTTAAAAATTGTTCATTAGCCGAAGCCATAAAAGGATTTATATATGACGTCAAAGACGACGGGACAATACGCGTGCACATTAGATTTAAATGACACACCAATAGCCGTTGAATAATTCACCGTGAAATGGCCCTCTCTAAGAGTGCTAGGTGCTGTAACGTCCCCCAGTGTCCAAGGGCCCCCAGATTGGCCCAAATCCTGTGTATTTATTTATTTATTTATTCATTGATTTACATACAAGAATGAGCAATGCTCTTTTAATCACAAAAGAACATACACTGGAAAATAAATCAGATTTGGCAGGAAACAGTGCGTTTCTCATAATGGGGTGAGTTTGAGTCAAATTCTGACCGGGTTGTAGAGGGGAGTAAATGGAACAGTCACCTGGAACAATACATGGTTGGACATACATAGATCAGGGACAATCAACATTAGACATTTGTAAGTGCAGGTAGGCGGTATGGTCAGCTGTGCTCAGGATGTGACCATGATGGGTGAAGTGCTAGAGTTGAGGCAGAGGAAGTGAGGGACAGAGGCAGGTGATAGGCGACAGAAACATGTTAACTAGTAGGTAGATGAGAGGTAGATTAAGAGGGTAACTCAGAGGTGAATGGGTAGGCTTTTTGTTTGGTTTTGAACAAATCGGTGTGGAGTGTTTCTTGGATGTCTGGGGGAAGAGAATTGCATGGAAGTAGAGCCAGAAGAGAGTAAAAGCGTAAACGAGAGGAAGAACAGGGAGGGTGAGGTGCCACAAGCGTAGTCGAGGAGGCAGTGCAGAGATTATGAGAAGACTTGTAGAGTTAGATAGAGGAGGATAAGTGCAGTTGTGCCTTACTGTGGATAGATTTGTGAGCCAGCAGAAGACATTTACATCTGGCCCTGTTTTGCATCATCAGCCATCCAGCCTGGTTATAGTATGAGGAAGTAGCTGTGAAGTGAGGAAGTTCAAAGAGTGCCTTGAAAGCGAAGTTAATGATCTTGTTGAGAGGACAGAACGCATAGACGGGGAGACCAAAGAGGATGCTGGCACAGTAGTCGAGTTTAGAGAAGACAAGAGTGGTTAAGAAATGCTTGGCAGTGAAGAAAGAAGGTGCCTGATTTTCATAATATTGAGGAGGTTGAGGTGAGCCACTGTTGCAGTTTTGGAGATAAAAGTAGAGAAGGTGTGAGAAGGGTCATAGATGATGCAGAGGTTTCTAGCTGAAGAAGAATAACAGAGAGTGTCAGGTGGGAACTGGGTAGGTAGGGGAAGAGATGAGAGATAGTATTTGACAGGGAAGAAGAGCGGCTTTGTTTTAGTAAAATAACACCGGAGAGTGCAAAACCATCCAATATTTATTGGCAGAGAGAGAGTTGGACATTTTGATATAGAGATCAGAGAGTTCAGGAAAAGAGAATAAGATTTGAGTGTCATCCGCAAAGAGTTGGTACGAGAACCTAAAGGAAGAGAGCTGAAAGCCCCAAGAGCAGAGGTGTAGAGTGTAAAGAGGAGGGGACTCCGGACAGAGCCTGGTGGAACAACAACAGTTAGAGGAGTGAGTTGAGGGGTGTTGTTCCAGGAGACAGAGAATTGGCGAGGTGCAAGCTAGGATCAATCCAGGCAACTGCTCAATTCCGTTCCCCCCAAAAAAGAGAGAGTAATAAGGAGATCAGAGTGATCGACAGTGTCAAAGGCAGCAGACAGGTCAAGGAGCATCAGGATAGAGGATATGTTGGAGTGCTTAGCAGAGGCAATGAAGTTGGGAACATTTAAATTGTGAGAGCAGTTTCCGCGTAGTGACAGGGGAGGAAACCTGCTTCTAGGCGGTCTTGAAGGTTGTGGATGTCTAAACAATTTGTAAGATGGTTAAACACAACCCTTTTGAGTATTTTAGAGTAGTGCAGAAGGAGAGACACACAATGAAAGTTTGTAGGTAGGATTGGGTCAGTCCTTTGCAATTCTAGGAGAGGGATGACCGCAGCCATTTTAAAAATAGAGGGAAAGCAAGCATAGTCGAAGGACAGGTTGAAGAGTTCAGCAAGGTGAGAGGCCACTAAAGGGGCAATAGGCCTGACTAGCTGAGGAGCAAGGAGATCCGATGGGGCAAAAGAGGGGTTAGTCCCCATCAGTAGAGATAGGACCTCTTCAGTATTGGTGTGACTAAAGTGGGAGATGGTGGCAGAGGATGATGAGAGAGTAGGCAGAGTGTAGAATGTAGAAGGAGGGAGTGTGAAGAGGGTCAGGAGAGCGTCTCTAATTTTGGAAATGTTTGCAGTGAGGTACTGAGCTAGGTCATGAGCTGTGAGGGTGGAGCTGATAGTCATAGGTTTAGGAGGAGTGAGCTTAGAGTGCTCTGTAGTTGGCAAGGATGGTTGGAGTGAGAGTCAATGAGGGTGAGGTAGAATTCCATTTTTCTTCTATCAAGAGAGGACTTGAGAGGGTTCAGGGCAGAGAGGTAACATTGCAGGACCTCATGCAAGTGTGTACGCCACTATTTGTGCAGCTGCCGACGCATGCATGTGCGGAGACAGTGTATGAATGAGGTGACCCATGGTTGAAAGACACTGAGACTTAAGGGTGAACGTTAGAAGTGGGAAGTGAGAGGAGAATGATTCATATAGTAGGGACTGGAAGCTGGAGAAGGCAGTGTTGGTGGAAGAGGCGTGAGGTGTGAAGGAGGAGAGTGAGAAGTGTAGGTCTGAGAGAAAGGAAGGAATGGCATAAGGTTTACATGTCCTTCTATTAATAGGTGAGGCATGTGGTGAGGAGAGGCCAGAGGGCAGAAAGGAGATGGTGGTGGAAACAATGGAGTGATCAGATAGGGATGGTGTGAGAGTAGTATTAGTGGCTGAGCGAGAGTTTGAGATGAATACAAGATCCAAAGAGTTACAGCCTGTATGAATAGGTATGTTTGGATAAGGTGGAGGGTGTGGTAAATAAGAAAAGATTGACCTTCAGATTTCTGAGAAGAGTTTGTGAGGGAAGGTTAAAGTCACCTAAGAGAATGAGGTTATGTTTAGTGAAAAGAGAATCAAGGAGTTACCCAAGTTCATCAAAGAATGGTCCAGTGGGACCCAGAGGGCGATAGATGGAGATGATGTGAACCGGTTGAGGCAGAGTAATAGAAGAGATAGTGAATTCAAAAGAGGTAGGAGTGGATGTGGCATTGGATATTTGTCACACGTTGTGGTGTCAAAGAGTAGGTGTTGGACGCCCCCACCTCTGCCAGTCAGATGAGTAGAGTGAATTAAGGGTAGTTTGGAGTCATGTAGGGCTGTCAGAGTGGCAGTGGCCAGTTGAGAAATCCAGGTTTCAATTATAGCAAGAAGTTCTAGGGGAGGAGAGCTGGCGTGAAAGTAGTCCATACCATGCAAAGTTTGTTGCATACCGACTGATCACTCCAGAGTGCAATGTTCAATTGATGAGTTAACGAAGAGAGGAGAAGTTGAGTCTCAGCGGAAGAGAGGCGAGGTGGATAGGTGTTAGCGGTGGTATGGTTAGCTAGTTGGCTTTGTTTGTTGGAAGTAGGAAGTACGGTATCACGTAATATTATCCCCAACAAAAATATCGCCGTATATATGGTCGTCAGGAACAGCCATGGGCGATATTTTTATTGGGGATCATATTTGGGGTTTTTGGGAGTGGGGGTTGTGGGGTGTCCCCGCTCCCTTTAAAATAATACAGAGGTTGCGGGGGTGTCCTCCGCAGGTTCCATGCCTTAATATTGCCTCAAAAATATGGCAATATTTTTGTATGGCGATATTTTTGTATGGCGATATTCTTGCAGGGATATTAACACATGGAACCGGAAGTACAAGAGAGATGGAGTAGTGGGAGTTTCGAGATGTGAGTTTTATTATAGGGCTAGGAAAGGAGGAAGTTGCAGCAGGATGTGAGAAAGCGTAGGAAGAACAGCAGGAGCAGCAGGAGTGCATACCTAATATGTATACCAAATAGGTGAGTACCGCAAAGTGGAAAGACAGCAGAGTAATTAGCAAGTGGGTAGTGAGAATATTAGAGGCCCCATAGCACAGTCTGCAAACGGGCAGGGGCACATTTTGTGATAATTATAATAATCAATAACCTAATAAAGTACAGTGATCCGGGACCATATCAAGGCACTGACCATGGCCCTCATTAGGACCCAGGCGGTAAGGGGTTTACGCCGGCGTAAACCATGGCGCACCTTACCGCCTGAGTACGAGTTCCCTTAGCGCCATGGTGATTTTAACGCCTGCTTTTAGCAGGCGTTAAAATCCATGGCGCTAAGGGACCTTGTTGTTAATTACGCCACCGTAATTTACGGTGGCGTAATTAACGGCTTCCCCACTCCCATTATGCCCTATGGGGCCAGAAATGGGAATGGGGAAGGGTAAATGGGGATTGGGGACTTACCGCCCCGCCAACCTCGGAATGGGGCGGTAAGTCCACCAACCCCCATGGCGGAGTTGGCAGCTTAGCGCCATGGACCATGGTGCAAATTGCGCCATGGTCCTCCGCCAAGGTCCTAATGAGGGCCCATGTGTTTAATTATTACTTAAATGGGCTTGTTTTATTTATCTTGGGGAGGTGAGAGGCTGAGTGGACCTGTCTGGATTTTAGCCAATGACCATCAGGTTACACCTGGATGTATGCAGTGGCTGCAATGGTCCACTGAGCTATCTTCACAGAGTGAGCTTCTGAGGCATTATGGGAAATAAACATTAGCAATGTATATGTATTTGCTGCTCTACTTCTCCACTGCTTCCATGCCTTCTACGGTCCAAAAATGTCCCTCTTTCATACTTTGCAATGTTGAGAGATGTGGTATGCTGCTAGAGGGAGCAAGATTGAGATGGCGAGTTCGAAACTGAATGGGACAGAGCGAGAAGGTGAGAGTGAGATAAAGCGAGAGTGAGAGAAAGAGGGATATGCCTAGAGGGAGGCCTAATAATAGTAGCAGAGGCATGCAAATGTACGTGTGCATGGGATTTATAAAGTGCAAACTTAGATGGGAACAATCAGAGTGCTGTACAAAGAGGACACAACCAGGCGTCACAGGCAGAGGCATAGACAGGGTAGAGCATGAGCGGGCAAGGCCCACCCAAAATCTGTAAATGCCCAATCAACAGTGCTGTGCAATGTCACTGAGGTGGGCCCAACTCCATCAGCTTCAGGCACCACTTGTCAGACAATCCTGGCCACGCCTCTGGTCACAGGAAAGGTTCGGGAGTACCAGAGGCAGGTGGGAAGGGTAGGTGGAGCAGGGGAGGGGAGAGATCAGCAGGGACAGAAGTAGGATTGGGAGGAGGAATCAGCGATTGGGGAGGTGTTCTTTGAAGATTAGGGCCTTCAGTTTCTTCCGGAAATGTAGGATGCAGGGGGTCGGGCTTATCTGTGCTGGTATCTTTTTCCAGAGACAAGGTGGCCTAGAGGGAGAGGCCTATTTCCCTCTTGAGGTTCTTTGTGTTCTGTCTGTCAATGTCACATCTACTGGTGGTGCATTTGCCTCCAGAGATGGTGACATGTTCAGCCCTTTAGAGTGGTGCATTGGTTTTGACTGCTTTGTAGGCGACGCAGACTGTCTTGAACATGATTCATGCTTGACGGGGGGGGCATCCAGTGCAGCTTCTTGAAGAAGGGAGTGTTGTGGTTGAAGTTTCGAAGTCCTGTGATGTGGCAGCTGCAATATGCTGGAAAGTTGGAACTCGAGACTCCGGCGAGTAGGGCGTGACCACGGTCCAGATGGGCAGATGATCAGGGCTTGGATGACTGTTCTGAACCCGGTGGCAGGGTTGAAAGGCTTGACTTTGTGGAGGATTAAACCATGCTGTTTGGGTCTTTCTTGCGAAGTGTGAAGAGATTTTGAACTGTCTAAGAGGTGAGATGTAAATCCGCCAATCTTCATGTCTGTGACTGAATTGTAAACTTGGGTATGCTTGGTGGGGTTTTCTAGGGGAAGGAATTAGGTCTTTGTCGAGTAGAGCTTCACACAGGTGCTTGAAATCCAGGGATGGATAAGTAACAGACAGTGCTTGAGTCAATGTGTAAATATGACTGTTCATCGGTGTCTTGGTGTATGATGATGATGTTGCTGTTGGTGAGAAGTTATGCCTTGCAGAGATTGAAGATGACAGGGGACAGGATGGAGCCTTGTGGAACTCTGCAGGTTATTGGGTGGTGCTGTTGGAGAGGTAGAAGGCAAACCCTTATAGGGTTATTCTGTCAAAGCCAATGTAGGTAGCGTGGATGTTGAGGGGTCTTCATGGTCAACGGTATTGAATACAGTAGAGAAGTTCAGGTGGAGGAGGAGGCAGGGGTACCCTTTGTCCAGGATGTGGAGAGCATTGTGGATACATGAATGGGGGAGTTTTCTGTGCTGCGTCGTGGTCAGAATCCAGATTAATATTCCTGCAGGAGATTATGCTGAGTAATCCTTTCCTGCAGCTGGATGGCAACGTTCTTCTCAATCACTTTTCCATGGAAGGGGAGCTGCATGATGGGGTGATAGTTGGCCAGATCATCTGGGTAAGGAGTAGGTTTCTTCAGCAGGGGGGGGGGGGCGCTATCCTGTTCAGTGCATCTGCAAAGGTGCCATGTGTGACAGGTAATGGATGACGTTGAGGAGTGCTGTCATTGTTTCTACTGAGATAACCTTCAAAATGGAGGTCGGGAGGATGTAGTCTTTTAGGTGGTGGGCTTGGGGGCTGTGAGAATGTTGGTCTGTTCTTTTGGAGAAATAGTTCTGAAATCGGTACATCTGGATATGTCCTGGGCAGGTATCAGGGGGCCATCCATATGGGGGCATTTGGAGTTGTCATTTTCTTTGCCTTACTGTATCTATCTTGCCTGTGAGGAAGATGTTGATGGTGTGGTATTTGTCTGTGGATTTGGTTTAGTATGGTCCAACAGGAGGATGCTTCAGTGAGTCACTGATTGTCACAGGGTTCCCCCCTTCTCACCTGAGACCGATCCTTGCTGGACTCCGTGGGCGGTGTCTTCTTGCAGACAGACCTGGACTTGAATAAGGCTGAGCGAATCTCTTCCGACTCCAGCGTGCGTTTAATATTCCGGGATGCAGCAATCCGGGGATCCGGGAAATGAAGAAGACGTGCTGATGGCGCATGAGTCCAGGAAGCAAGAGGAACAGGGAAAGGGGCAAGGAATGGAAGTAGAAAAGCTAGGAACCAGGAAAGCAATACAGCGAACTACGGAGCACACGTCTGATCGCTACTTGGCAATAGCATTGAGACGCGCGGACCCGCAGGGGTGTGGTCTATTAGTAGAATACGTCACGTCCAACGTATAGACCGCGGAAGGCGTGTCACGCTGGACGGCCATGTTGGGAGTGTCAGGGAATGCAAGGCCCGTTGCGATAAGGACCAGGAACACCAAAAGGGGCGCGTCCTGTGGGTCATGACACTGATTGCATGATCCCTCTGGTCTTGTTGGATGATTTTGGGATAGATTTTGTGGATTTGTCTGCTTTGGCGTTGGTGATGAGGGTTCTGTGGCTGAACAGAAGGTTCACAGGGTGAGGTCTTCTTGTTGGCTGGAGTTTGGGTCCGCAGATGGCATGCTTGCTGTCAATTAGTACATGTGTGTACCCAAAGTATCTAAGGCATATGCCTGTTAAGTCAAAGTTTCTCTGGTGCATGTGTGTTTGGGTCTTACTAAGGAAGTGGTTGAGCACTCTCAGATGTGCACTGAAGTTCATCGAGGGGTCATACCTTCAGGCTGAAATGATAAGGTTTCTTTCTGGGGCGTCCATTGGATGTTTCAGAAGGAGCAGTGGAAATGCAACACAGAGGATATACAGTGAGAGAGTGGGAGAGAGAGTTATAGACAGAGAGACAGAGGGAGAGACAGAGAGAGTGCCAGAGTGACAGCGAGGGAAAGAGAAAGAGTGATCAGGTGAGATAGCAAGCAAGAAAAAGTGGGACAAAGAAACAGAATGAGCAGGATGGAAAGAAAAGAGATAGTGAGAAGAAAAAAGGGATACACTACGTTCCATGAAAATGTATCATCTTGGCTGACACGCACAGCGCTCTTTGAGGGCATACTGTAAATCTTGGCACGATAACTCTCACACATTTATTTATTTTTTCCTCCATCTTTGATATGCTGCCTAAAAGAAAATAATTGCCCACCCACACTCTCGCCATACTGTGGCCCGAGACACAAAGCACACAGCCCACGTGCAAGGTTTAGGCATACTCAACATGGCAAATTATCTGTTGTCCGGGATTGTAGGCACGAATGCCACCCCAAGGATCCCTCTTCAGCACTGTTAGTATTCTCCAGCTCAAATTCTGCAGCCTCTCGCCTCCTTGTTTCTGACATGCGCAGTGGAGCCGCGTGCCTCCATCTCGTTCCACATCAGGAAGACACGATTCCCTTTGTGGCTCCAGATGGGGGTATTTCGAGTTGGAGGCCCTCCATCTCGCACCACAAAGGAAACAAATAATTATAATAATTAATTCATTATTTCCTTTGTAGTGCGAGATGGAGGTGCTTCCCTCTGCTGCCGCAAAACAAATAATTTATTTCTGAAGTCTGAGTAGTTCAAAAATAAATGATTCCATTTGAGGCGTAAGATGGAGGCCATGCACATCCATCTCGTGCCGCAAAAGGAATAATTTATTTCTGAAAGTCTGAGTGCATGCCCTCATACTTCAGAAATACATTATTTCTTAAAGAAGTCTTGCCCCCCCCCCCAACATGGGGTGACAAGGCAACGTCTACACCGTTGCTTTTAATGTTGGAGGGAAATGTGGGACAGGTTCAGGGGCTTGACCCCATCAGAAAAACAGGACTCCCCCCACGCCCCCCCCCCCCAGGACTTTGGCCTACCATGGTTTATACCAGAGCAGGTCCTGCCCCAGAGGTGGGACGAGGGGGTTGGGAGAGCCCCAGTCTCTGCGCCCCCCGTATTTGCCGTGTTCAATGAATATGGTGCCAGTGTCAATCACTCCATACCTTGCCAATTCGATGCTGGCATGTGCTCTGTTTGTTTTATTTCAGACCTACCCGTAGAAGCATTCCCCCGCAGCCACCAGTGAAGCCAGTGAGCTGTAGTGGGAAACCAGTGGTCCCAGCAATGTCTCAAACTCCAGGGCTCCCGGAGTCACACGCTGCACATGTTCAACTGGAGTCATTGTGGCACTTGAAGACGATGTAGCAGAGCAAACACCAACTTGCCCAGAGCCCCGAACAAACTTTGAATACCACGTGAAAAGAGGCGACTGGACCAAAAGGGGCTTATCAAGACTTACAGCATGAAAACCCAACCCTGAGGAAACGTAAACATAGCGATTTTCCCCTAGGGTCAGGTGATGCCCTGCAACCAATGGAGGGGAGGAGGAAGCCTAGAAACAGGACAGGACAGTGGGAACAAAGAAAGACAGAATGAGGAGTGTTTGTGTGGGGTTAGGAGGGGAGAAGAAATGAGAGAACAGAGAGATCTGGTGGAGGACGGGAGTTGAAGCAGAGTGTTGAGTCGATTTTGGCAGATATTGTTGAAGGTGAAGTGGTGGTGATGAGTGAGAGCGGCTCAAGATATTGAGAGTGAGTCTCTGAGTGCAAAGGTGTTCTAGTGGAATGGGAGGGATGAGAAAGAGGAGAGAGGGGATTAAACTGAAAGAAGAGGAGAGAAGAGAGTAGATGGAAGTAGAAAGGGAGAGAGGAGAGCGTTTGAACTTCAGAGTGACAGACAAGGGTAGTCTGTGAGATCAAAGAAGAAGGAGTACAGGGAAAGGGGAGAGAGTTAAGAGTAGAAGAGAGTGGAGAGGAGGACCACCAAGCAAAGGAAAGGGAGAGATCAAGTGGAAGGAGAGAAAGGGGATGGGAGCCTGTGAAGGCACAACATTAATAATCTGCTACAATCTGATAAGGGGAGTATCAGGGAAAGTAGAACCCCAGAGGGAGTGAGATAGAGAAGGCCATAGCCTCTAGCACCTCATGTGAGCCACATCTTGATAGTAGGGGTTACCTACTTCTAGTTATCACACTGGGATTCAGGGGTACCTGGGATAGGGAGGTGGGAGTCCAGGGGAGGATGAGAGAGGGACGCCTACTAGGGTACCCCATCCCCTGCGCAATACCTTGAAATACAGAATGCCTTATATTGTTTCTAATAAAAGCCCTTGAATGACACAGTGGAGTCTGGACATGTGTGAGGCCATCTGTGACACAGGTGTGAGGTGCTCGTTTCACTTCTGCATTGAAGGTGACTTAGCTGTATTGCGGTGGTGTTTGTGTGTCCTGTGGGAGTGCATTTGTTGCTATACTCCTCTAAGAGACCACTTCCACTATTTGTATTTTGCATTTGTATTTATTTGAATAACGGGGTTGTCAATTTCAATCAGAAATGACTTACAATAACAAAGTTACAGATGGCAGAGGCACTCCCTTGAAGGTTACCGGTGCAATAGCAAAATAATTAGAAGTCGTGGTCAGTCAGTTTATAGAGGTGTAAAAAAAGGGGACATAAACAAAAAAAGGAGAAGGACAAGAGCGTTAAATTTGAATTACACAAGTAAAGTCTCCTTCAAAGTTACTTGATGGATAGCGTTCACTTCAATAATGTTTATTAAAAATAATGAATCTAATTAAACGTATTTAATGTCACAAACCATGAAACAATTTGTTTTGTAGCTCTCTTTATTTGGTTTTCAGTGTGGAATACAGGTATACAGTTAGAAGAAAAAAAAAAGAAAACTCCATAAACCATCCCCTCAGGAATCATTGATCTTGTCCTTGCATATGTTGACATGTTAACAGAGTGACCATTTTGGTGCAGTAAAACATAGAGCTTTGGCTAGTCTGGTCCTCTGGCTGCTGTGAAGCCCACTCAGGGGGACTCAAGGACAGGATGGTTTCCGCTTGGGGTCTGCTCTCCCAGCTTTTAGGTGATTCCGGTGCAGAGTGGTAGGTCCTGGTCTACAGCAAAGGTCACTCCTGATGTGCCCTGGGAGAGGGTAGGGGACAGATCTTCCATTTGCCTTGGGCAGATCATTCTCCACCTCAGACTAGTGGCCTTGGAAAGTACAACTTTCCCAAAGGAAGTCCAGAGAGTTCCTCCAGAATGAATCTGCAGTCTTGAGAGGATCCGAGAAGATCAGAGGGTATATGCAGAAGGGGTGGGAAACCCCTTCTTTTAAAGGGCAAAGTCCCCAGGTGATTGGACTAAAGCTAGCCAGCCTTCATGGCCCATTCCCTGCTTTTGAATAGAGTGGACCTTGCCCTTCTGATTTCACACCCAAAGTGATTTGCTGCAGAGAAATTGGAGGTGACAGGAAAGAGAAAGCGAGACAGAGAAAAATATGATGGTGGAAGTCTGCTTCCATTGACCAGAGCATGCCTGCCTACCTTAATCCCACCCATTCCTTCTCCCTGAGAAAAAAGGCCTTTAGAGATGCAGCACCTGGTGTGAGGCTACTCCTTTTGAATAGGAGTGCTCCTTTGATGCCGGGCCAGGACAGCTGCCTCCTGTGTGGCTGTCTCTGGAGGGGTGTGTGACCTGCCCTCGCAAAGAGATCAAAGAAGACGCCCTGTCCTCCAGGATCCTATCCTGCCAGTTGACAGTCTCCACCCGGCTTACCAGAATACACATCACCTTCCACAACACAGAGGATTTACAGCAGCTGACACATGTGCGATATCAATTGGAATGTGGCGGCCATGATCATAAGTAGTACCATGCAGCATACTTAGGCATAGCTTTATTTAGAGTTTAGCCAGCCACCAGCATGCTTTACTTATGACCATCATCATTTTGGTATGGGGGCATATCTTAAATGCTGCCCCTCTGCTGCAGAGACTTGGCTGCCACTGCAGCAGTCGAATGGGCATCTTGGGACCTTCAAACCTATGCCATGAGTAGAGCAGGCACTGCGGATAAGGACACTGATCCAGCAGGGCCCAAATACACTGTGTTTATGGCATGGAGATGATGAAAAGGGGAATCTAGTTAGCAGATTACCCATCTGGAGATGGATTTACCCGCATCATTTTATGTAATAATAGGAATCCAAGAAGCCAGGGCTTTGCAACCTTGCCAGATGGCCATTCCTCACAATCAGTAGATAGAAGGGGAGAGGAGCAAGGTAGGTTATAGAGAGTGCGGGTAGCAAAGTTGAGGACTTTGTCTAGAGGGAGGGAGGAGTAGAGACTTAGGCTGAGCAGTAGGCATGAGCAGTAGTCAAGTCTTCGGAGCATAAGAGTGGATATTAGAGTTTTTGTAGCGTGGTTAGTAAGAAAAGTATGAATTTTCCAAATGTTGAGGAGATTAATATGAGCAGCAGAGGAAGTCATAGTGATGAATTGTTGCAGTCAGAAGTCACTATCAAAGAGGAACCCAAGATTGCGAGCCTTTGGTGAGGGAGAAAGAAGGCCAGGTGGGAAGGAGACAGCAGAGGAGACGATTGTGATTGCATTGGAAGCTAGGAGAAAGATTACTTCCATGTTTTATGAGTTCTGCATGAGGCAGCAGCGAATCATCCAGTGACATATTGCAGTGAGACAGTTTGTGATGGCTGGAGGAGGGCAAGGAGAATAATATTTGAGTGTCATCAGCAAAAAGGTGAGAGTAAAAGCCAAAGGATGAGATATGTCTTCCTAAAACAGAGGGTGAAGAGGAGAGGTCCAAGGACTGATCCATGGGGGGCACCATTAGGGAGAGGGATGGGGACAGATGTTTGAGAGTTCCAAGAGATTTTAAAGGATCAACCTAATGGGTAGGAGGCGATCCAGGCAAGAGCAGATTTGTGAAACCCAAGTTTCTGGAGAGTGAGGTAGAGAGAGAAGTGTTCAAAACTGTCAAAAGTGGCAGAAAAGTCCAGAAGGATGAATAAAAAAAAGAGTTTCAAGTGGTGAGCATTTGAGACAAATTTGGGGACATGCATGAGGGCTGTCTTGGTGAAGTGTTTATTATGGAAGCCCGATTGAAGTGGCTTCCATAGTAAAAATCCATTATCCTCAAGGTACTAAAGCATCCGCTCGACAATCACCCGCTCCAGGATATTTGAATAATGGTTAAGGGGAGAAACTGGGTGATAATTTGCTATTATGTTTGGGTCAGCAGAGGGCTTCTTCAATAGGGGTAAGACATTTGCAGATTTGAAGGAGGCAGGGAATAGTCCATCAGACAGAGAGGTTCAAGAGCTCAGAGAGCTAAGGGCAAGTGATTGAGGCTAAGTCTTTGACCATTTGGGGAGCAAAAGAGTCAATTGGAGTACAAAATAGGTTGGCACTGCGAAGAGTGGGTGCTAATTCAATAGGAGCGGTAGGGGAGGAGTAGTTGAGAGTAGAACAGATAGGGGTAGAGGTAGTGGACAGAGGGTGGGTTGGGTGGGAGAACTGTGAGAGTGTCACAGTAGTGAGCAAAGTCATTAGTACAAAAGGAGGAGTCAATGGATATTAGCTTGGGAGGTGTGAGCAAATGCCACAGTATTTCAGTGTTGTTTT
The DNA here is from genome assembly GCF_040938575.1 of Ambystoma mexicanum. Taxonomy (NCBI): domain Eukaryota; kingdom Metazoa; phylum Chordata; class Amphibia; order Caudata; family Ambystomatidae; genus Ambystoma; species Ambystoma mexicanum. Next base: position 1,338,565,327 of record NC_090921.1, on the reverse strand, counting down.
CCCATATTGCATAAATATACTTTGAACTGAACAGCTAATAAATCAAGGCAGGCTACATATGCTTGGAACCAATGTGCAACAGGGCCTATTGACACGTTTTAGAGAACACAGAGTGAGATGAACATCCACATTTGTGCATTCAAGCCTATTTGTTTTGTCAGTAATACTTACAAACACAAGTAATAAACACAAACCATTATAAAACTAATTTCAATTGCATGTGATGCTGAATGAAGAAAAACCCACGTCCGCTGCGAGTGACATGGGAACTGCTGATGAGGCCAGGAATGCTCTGTTATCTTTAAAATGCCTTATTGTTCTATGAAATGTGCACAGAGCATGAAGAACTGCTAAATGCTTTATTTCTATTCTGATTGCTTATATATCATTCTGTGAAAACATTGCTTTGTGCTCAATGCCAAAATGAGTGCTCACACAATGAATGTTATCAGCAATTCTTATTTTATTAGGAGGCAGAGGATCCAAGGATTCAAAAATCGCAAGGGTATTTGTAGAACAGGAGGTTCCATGTGTTAATTCCGCCGTGAAAATATCGTAATGCAGAAATATCGACATATTTCTGCTGCAAAATTCACACATGGACCCTGCAGGGGACACCCCTGCAACCCCTGCATCATTTTTTAATGTGCGGGGGACACCCCCGCAACCCCTGCTCCCACATAATATCCCCAACAAAAATATCACCTATGGCGAACCAAACGGCCACATCAACGGCAATATTTTTGTTGGGGATATCATGTAGTGATACCAACGGGATGGGTTATTTTAAAGGGATTAATCACAGTTTTATAATTTTAATATTGTAACAGCTAGTTAAATAATTCTAACATTATATCATCTTTGAAAATGTGAATCTGATCAAATTTGCCATTTTGAAAATGAAACAGCATGAAAGGGAAAAATGCTTAGTCGTGCAGTGTGAGCCATACTAAGCAGATGCTAATTGGCTGCAAATATATGGAAGTGGGTGTATACGTTCTAATCTGAAGTTCTAAATTAAAATACATTGTACATTCACTGTTATTCCAATAGGCCACACACCTTGAGTTTAGGGCCAGATGTTCAAGGACAGTTGACAGCAGCTGGAAATGGGAATGCACTGTTCTTAAGAGGCATTTCCCAGATAGAGGACAGTTTGAAATATAAACATTTGTAAGTCTAATGTTATTCAAATAGGAAAAACTGACCTCATGTTTTGGTCCAGAGAATTGAAACTCGTGATAAATGAATGATGCCCACCAGTGAGGTTTGGCTAGCAAGGAAACACGCGTTGTCCAGTTGAGCCTGAAGGGGTGGGCTCATACCTTTGTAAATAGCTGCACAATTCAGCAGGAAGCAGAGAGTATAGAAGTAACAGGAGGGAAGGTCATTGAAGAATTCAGGGGGGGGCAGAGTTCAGAAGACCCAGCTGATTCCACAAGACTTGAGTGCCTAGGTAAGAGGAAGCAAGTAGCTAATTTAATTCATGCGTCCTGACGGCAGTTCCCTCTGTGCCTAGATTTGGCACTTTACCTGTTTCTTTTCCAAATTCGGATTTTTTATGGTTGAATCAATCATTTGGAGACACAACTAAATTATAGAGCTGAACTGATTTGGTAAGATAAAGCAAACTGCGCTCAGGTGTTTCACCCTGAGACAGTAAACTGTCAATGAGCCTTAATCATGGCACTTTGTCAAGTTTTCCAAATTCAATTTCTTTGACTGTTTCAATATTGTGGGGGGTTCAAATGAGCCATTTTACCTTTTTCTGCAACATATATTTTTATTTTTCATCATTATACAATTTTGAGACACCATGATGCATTTTGTTCGGTAGCTTTTCAACCGCATCTATGCTGATCCATCCAATCGGCAGGTGCTGCACCTCGTACCTCTTTGGCTTGAATAAGTGGATCTGTCAAAGCATGAAGGGTGGACAAGAGAAGCCTTGCAGGGGGATTTAAAATGGTTTACCTGTAATTGTGTATTGATGGCTTTATATTGTTTCTAAAGTGTTCTTAGTTAACTGCCCGTAGAAGCCACGGACCTTTCACAGAGTTTCGAAGCATTTGCACTTATTCAGTTATTAGGGGTTGGTACATATAACCTCACCTGTCCCTTGGCCTGCCAATCCTGATAGCACTACAATTATGAGTATGAATTTCAGTTTAACTGTGCCACAAGGGCTACACACACATTGCTGATTGGTTGTAGGTAGCTTTAACATTTTAGAAGTGAATAGAAGAGTAGGATACTCAGATATAATCAACTACTTTATTGCTCATATTGGAAAGTGTATATTGTTTGACTATACTATTTTAATGCTCATTCTCTACCTCTACAAGAGAATAAATATACATGCATGCTAATCAAGATAGTGAGAGAATTCGAATGTGTTCAAGAGTATAAAAGATACTCTACTGCAAATGTAAATGCTTGTTGGTTTACCATGTGTGTTCTCCCTCTGCAACCTATCCACACCCTTGCTAAGATTCAAATGACTAAGAATCCTGGGCATCCCCGGCAAGATACCCTAGCAAACCTCATCAATATCACCCTTTCCCCATCCAACACCCACAGACCACATGCACACGCCCCCCATGCTGATTAAAGCTGGATCAGCAGTCACTCCCACCACAGAGATCCCCAACCTTATGTCGTACAACAACCTTGATGCCCTCTTCATCACCAAAACATGGTTCACCCCACAGTCCCCCCATGTTTTTGACACTCTCCTACCCGTAGGCCACTCCATCCAACATGGCGAGGGGCAAGGAAGGGCAGAAGGTGAAGTGGCAATTATCCACAGGAGTGATTGGCCATGTGCCATCATCCCCTCTCCCAGAACAAGCTCATTCAAATCACTCACCTGCCGGTTCCCTTTATCTCACAAGGACTCCATCAACTTCCACCTCATCTACAGACCGCCTTCCAGGAGTGACTCTTTCATTTCTCACATCTCCAACTTACTCTGCTCTGCCAAATTAGCACACACTAATAATGTCTTTGCCAGAGATTTTAACATGCTCAGTCTCATGCCAACAACCACACCTGAAGAGCACCTTCCACACTGACTGGATCCATGGACCTTAAGCAAATTGTGCTCTTCCCCATGCACAACAAAGGCAGCACCATACACTTGGTTTGACCTCATCCCCCTAATCACCTGCGTAGACCCTAACCCACTCGACTAGTGTGACCATGCTGTCATCCCACTGTCCTTCCACTCAACCATGGCCCACAAAGGTCAGGTAAATGTCCCCACACTCAGCGCCACTCATTCAATACCTTCCTGGTCAATGAGCTAGAAGCAAACTTCACAGACTTTGCCAAAACAGGGACTGCCTCTTCTGCCCACCTAGAATTATTTAACAACTCTGCTATGAAACTGGTGAACACTCATGCCCCCCTAAAAACCAACTATCCTAAAACCAAACCATCTACCCCTTGTTACACCCTGAGCTTGTCTCCAACAGATGCTCAGAGTCCAAGAGAAATGGTGGAGAAAAAAACATAACCCTTGCGATCTCACAAACCTCAAATCTCTCTGTGCCAACCGTAAGATTCTGATTACTGAGGCCAAATCAGCCTACTGTTCCACCACCATCACAGCAGTCTCTAACCGTTTTCTTTCTTTTTTAAAATGTATTTATGTGTATAGTTCAAAGAACTTTCACATACAAAGATAACAATCGCGATTGCAAATTTTACAGTAAAATCCACATGTCCACTTACACACAATTTAAATACATTCATTCATTATTACATATATACAACTTAGTAAATCATTTAATGTAGTTAATATGAAATTCATGAATTCACTCACGGTGTCAGTCCATTGAATTCCAGCCTTTGGCAGGATATGTTTTAGAGCATGACATCGCATAGTTGACTCATTTATTTAATTTGGGCATTTCCTCACCGTAATTTGGGGGGTCTGTCAAGCTTGCCGGAGGCCATAACCCCCTCCAGACTCGATGGAGGGCAATATGGATCAATGTATTGTCCGAGTTAAGGTAATATGCCCAAAAGTAATCACCCTTGATACCATCATATCCTGCGACAAAGGCGCCTAACAAGTTCACATAGAGAGGGCCAAATTCTTTGCATTCAGTTAAGACGTGACAGGAAGACTCTGGTTTATCCTAAACCCGGCAGTTCCGGCAGGATCTTGCCTCTTTTGGAATCCCCAGCTCCGGCATGATATTCACAAGCACAGGTAATTTATTTATTTGCAGCAGTAGCAAGTGTTTGCAGAGGGCTGGGTTCGAACATAGTATCAAGTTGGGCTGGGGTTCCATGTAGGAATGTATTAGAAATGGGTGCATCTCTCCATAGCTCTTTAAGGAGCTCAACTGGGTAGAGTTAGCACACCAGTCCCATTTCTCAAGTTTGGTAATAAACTTATTTCGCTGGTAAGAGTAACTCTCCTCACAGTTTGGTGTCCTGTCCACTTTTGAAAAGGTTTCTTAGCCAATATGGCAAGAATACCCACTCCATACTTTCCCTTTTCTTTGGAGAGTAAACTCAGAGAAGGGCACATAGGGGATAGCCTGTCTTTTAGGTACGATAAGCATCTTCTTTCCTCTGCTTGGGCAGCTAGTGATGTCAGCCCCAGTTCCAATCTTATCATTTCAATAGGGACACTCAGGCTCACACCCAAGACCCTTCTCCAAAATGTCCCTCCCAGTACCTTCAACCAGGACAGGTCTTTCATACTTAGGGCATTGAGCCCATATAGCATGGAGGCACAAAAGCTTTGGTTATAGAGAGACAGTATACCAATCAAACTAAAGCCAGATGTCTCTTTGATCCATCTGGCTGTAACTTGAATAAGGGCAATCACCTTGCGTTTTTTCTCAGCAATTATTGCCCCATAATTTCCTTCTGTCGAAATATCAAGGCCCAAGTATTTGTATTGTTTTACCCTTTCAATAATTTCTCCCTCTACAACCAGTCTTGGGACAACTGAGTTTTTGGATTTGAGGTGCATGTAGTTGGTTTTACCATAATTTATGGTGAGCCCATTTTCTCTTGTGTATCTACACAATGCAACCAGTGTACGCTTTAAGTCAGAATAAGTGTGGTCACAGATTACGAGGTCACCAGCGTACAATAAACAGTTTAGCGGGACACCAGCAATATTGGTAGATATTGGCAATATTGTGCCAGCAATATTGAGAGGATGATTTTCTACCAGCCCTAAGAAAGCAGGAAGATCTGGCAAGTACATTTAATTAATTAATTAATTAATTAATTAATTGATTAATTAATTAATTGTTTATTGTGCAATAGCCAAAAATTGACTTTTAACACATTTAAGCACAACTGTATACAAAAATAAAACAGAATAAAATTAATCAACAAACACTATACATACTCTGAATACAAACTTAAGCACAACATTCATCATTAAAAAGAAAACCAGAAAAGAAAAAGGAAAAGAAAAGAGAAAAAGAAAAAAAAATCAAATCAACCCTAATAACTCAGTCTATTAATAATTCTAGTTCCTTTAGAACTTTTACCACCTCAATTGACAGAGCCATCTCATTGCGAGAAGATAATCTCGCCCAGAAATCATCGGTATTAAGTCTAGACTCATTATGAACAAATCTGCGAAAGTGTTTGGTCCTCACAATCCAAGTCCCAGAGCAATTAGATAATAGATGTTTAATAGTCTGGACTTAGTTGCCAAGACATCAGTTGCAGACTGACAAGAGTCCCCTCTTCCTTGTCTCTAGTAGCTAATATTTCTAGAGTGGGGAGTAGGTTTAACCGAAATCTCAAAAAAGAAGATCTGAACCTTGGGTCTGGGGACTTTTTTAGATAAGCCGGAAAAAACGACAGTCGTTTATCCAACACTGTCAAAGAAGCTGATCTTTCAGCTTTTTTCGCATATTATCAATCGTGGCTATCCAATCACCCAATTTCAGTTTTTCTTTCACCTTTAGTGGGTTCTAAAGGAGCCACTCAACATCACAATCACAAAGAGACAATATTTCCAAACATTTCTGCCCAAATTTATACAGAAAACCATTATTACCCAATCGCAGCTCTAAAGCTGTTTCCTCAAAAAGGGAATTCCTTGGAGGATCTGGGATTAATCTGTAAAGAGCCAACCACTTCCATTCCAACCATGATCTAAGTGATGGAAGACCAAGTTCATATCTCAAACAAACAATAGGTACACAGTCTGGTAGACCCAAAGTGCATTTCCAAATCCTAGCTTCTATTATATCCCAATCTATTTCCATATCTATACGGTTGTAGTCCAAACCATATAAGATTATGGGAACTACCTTTCCTGTGTAGAATCTTAGGAGTGGAAGAATAGAAAATTTGCCAAACTTGGAATTTATTTTTTTCATCTGTGCACCTAATTTCACTAACTTTAGATCAATGGATAACAGCAAGCTATTCTTTGTTGGAAAAGATCTTAATGTGGGTCGCAACGCAAATAGGTTAACTCTGAGACCACCTCTACTAATGATTGATCCAAATTCCAGACATATGTCTTCACTATTTTATTAGGTCTCTTAAATAATAAGATCCTGGATTTTGAGGGGTTAATGGTTAAGTTATTAGCCCTAGCACAGGATTCTAATGCGGACAACAGACGTTGCAGCCCAAATTGCGAGTAATCCAGGACTACTACGTCATCAGCATAGGCTAACCAATTTAATTTTGCATTGCCAATAGATGGAGATATTAAAACAATATCCTGCAGCCAATTAGCTAAATCAGCCATATAAAGGATAAAAAGAAAAGGGGATAATAAACAGCCTTTTCGTACCCCCCTCTAGCTATCCTGATTGAGTTTGAGAGCAAGCCCGATCTTCCAAGTCTGACCCTCATAGAGTTGTTGGAATGCAACTCTCTCAGAATGGAAAGTAAATCAGGGGGAATTCCCCCAGGCATCATGTTTTTCCACAGTAGGTTCCTATCAACCATATCAAATGCCTGGGATAAGTCAATCCAGGCTCCAAAAAGGACAGGACCTCCCTTCATGAACGACTTTGCATCGAGGCAGTTCAAAACTAGCCCATTCAATGAAGTGGATAGGCCCTTTCTAAAGCCAGACTGCTGCTTTGGGATAATTCCCTTGGTTTTGGCCCAGGCTTCTAGTTCCCCCAAAATGATGCCCGAAAAGATTTTACTATCGGCATCTAACAGGGAGATTGGGTGATAGTTTTAAGCTAATAACCCTTTTCTTTTTGTACATAGGAATAACTATGGATGGTTTCCAAGAGTCTGGGATTCTCTTCTGAGTAATGATGTTATCAAAGAGCTGTTTTAAAACCTTCGCCCAGGTGAGTGGATCCAATTTAAGAATTGAATTACTCTAACCGTTTGGGCCGGATGCTCTTGATGCTGAAGATTTCTTGATTAGCAGTTCAAGGTCCAGGACACTGAATTCAAGAGACCAGCTGGAAATTATATCCACAACCGAGCACAATGAGGCCTCAGGGTCATAGACCTTGGAAAAATGATCGATCCAGATCCGCTCCTGGATAACAGAATCCTGTTTCTGGTGATGTGGTACCTCACTCATTCCCACCAATGACCAGAAATTTCGAGAATTCCTAAGAGATAGCGCATAAAGCATTCTCTCGCCATCATGCTGAAGCACCAAATGCCTATGGGCGTGAAGCCAGTTCCTATAGTTGTTATTTAGGTTTGAAACTTCATCCCCATAGGCCTTAGTGCTTAAATATAATCTGTTTAGCTTAGATCTCGGGTGCCTCAATTAATTCTTTTTAGCTATAATTTGTTCATTAAAAAAATGTTTATGAATCTTATGGGATTTCTGTGAGGAGTGCTCCAGCAGAACCATATCAGACAAAAAATGCAAGAAGACCCCCGGAATACAGCATACAGACAGTCGCTGGACAGATAAAAGATTCACCCTTTTAATCAATTCCTCATTTAACAGTTTACCCCCATTGGAACATTTTCTAATAACATTGCCTGCAGTGTTAATAGAGAGCTCTTGACCATAGCGTGGTGCCGCTAGATCACAATCATAGGACATAGCCACCTTCAGTATTGCGTGGTCATCATTATTACCGTCCTCCACAACCAAACTACAACAATTCTCAATGATATTTCTTGAGGCAAAAAGGTAGTCGATCGTAGAGAAAGAAGTATCTCTGTGCCAAGAAGGGGCACCTGGGATATCCCCCCTGATGTTCACATTCAGCATGAGGAGATTGCATTCCCTCATGAAATCTACCCACATTTTGCCATTGCTGGACTGCTGTTTGAAGTTTCCCGACCTTGGGTCCAGCATAGAGATACATTGAGAGTTGAGATCCCCGGCATTAAGATTATCATCTGCCGGAAATCGCAAGGAACATTCAACTAGACCATCTGAGAGGGCATGCAAGAATTCACATAATGAAATAGCACCTGGATTCCAGTACAAATTTACTACTATCCAACTCGAGCACTCAATAACACCTCTTCTTGACAGTCTCACCATAAGGATGCCCTGACTTCCACTTTAGATAATAGAGGAGTTATTAAATACTTCATTGCTAGAAGCAACCAAAAGGCCCCCCAATTGGTCTGCCTACCCCTGAACCCAAAGCCAGTTGTTGAGAAATCGAAAACCCATCCATCCATACAAGTTAACCAAGTTTCTTGGAAGAGAATTAAATGAAATGTTTTAAACATTTTCGATCTTCGGGGTTCCTCAGAAAAAGAGGCATAGCCTCTGGTGTTCCATGATAATACGTTGACCCGAATGTGGCCTAGAGCTTCGGTTGGGTCATACCCATCTTAAGAAAGACGTGTGAGCATTCAGGGAGCATATCCCACACATTCGGATGGCTTGCTACGGGTGCTTCCTTATTCGTTAGTCTCCAAGAATGTTCTTGATTCACTAACTGCCGAGAGTAGACAGAGACTGGAACTGGGCAAGTCAAAGAAATCATCAAGCCCCTCTGCTCCCATGCCGCAGCCTCTCCCATAATTAAATCCAGACCCAGTCTTGACTTTAATAGTATTTCCGCCGTATTCGTATCGAGACCAAGCGGGAAACTCACTACCTCAATATCATCTGATGAAAAGCACTTAAGGACTGGAATTGACTTCATTTCCAGTAGGATTGAGGATCGATTTAGAGGTAAATCGTTACGTGAGGATGTGTTTTCTTGGCAAGAAGACTCTCAGATCTGGATTCTGCTTGTACGGATTAGCTTTCCTCTGGAATCCTAATGGGGCGTTACCTTGACCAATTGGATCTCCTATACCATTGGAGGCTCCAGTTCCAATAACTGGAGGCAATCCTTTCTGTTGCTCTTGTACATGACCCTCAGACCTAAGAGGAGCAGAACTTTCAATCAGACCATTACTTGATATGACGATATTTACTTGGGGAGTTTCAATACTAGAACTCACACCCCTACTCAGAGGTCCTAATACCACCCTCTCTGATTTTTTTGAAAAAATGGGTGCAGTTTTTACCAGAGGATTAGGTGGTATCTTTTTCTGTTTTGCCAATAAAAGAATAGGCGCAATTTTCTTTGGTTTCTTTGGTTCCTCAATAGCTTCAGTTTGACTTCCCACAGTTAATTTACCTCCAGGTACTTCAATTTCGGCCATTACCTGATCTTTTTGGGCTATCACTTTTGAGATTTTCTTCCCCTTTTTAGAATGTAAAAGCTTTGAGACCTTTGAGATTTTTCACAATTCTTTAAGCCATCCTTTAGCTTTCGGATATGTTGATTGGTTTCTGAAGCAATGTGTTTTTTTTTCCGATTACCCTGTTTAATTGGTACACAGGGGATTTCAGATGCTACTATCGCCCTTCTTTTTCTTTTCCTTTTAGACTTTCCGTTTGGATTCTTTCTCTGGGGAACGGCCAGATCCGATTCTGAGGAAGAGATGTTAATTGGAAGCCCCAAATCCGGAACCTCTGAATGCAGTTCATTATCCGCCATCAATGCCAATCTCAAAAACTCTTCCATCACAGATGCTGAGAGAGGGGTGTTATTCAAAGTAGCCTCATATAAAATATGGGCGGGAGAACCTAGCGCTCCATCCTGCGTCTGCTCTTCATGACGTTCAGCTTTATCTAATAAGATCACAGACACCTTTTTTAGTTCCCCACATAATTCAGTCAAGTGATCCATTTTACGAGATTGCTCCTTGACCTCATTATGGAGACCACTCAGAAACCCTCCCATTGAGTCATTAATTGCTGATTTTAGAGCCACCATGGTTATTTCATTTAACTCTAGATCTTTTGTGATCTCCATTAGTATGCCCATGTGCTGGTATACCTTAGTTTTCAAATTTTCAAAAACCTTAACCAAAGAGGATAATACAAAATTGAAGGCCGTTATAGTTGGAGGGACAAGTTCCTGGGGTGTATTCCGAGATCGAGAAGTCCTCTCTTGTTCAGACGATGAGTTTTGAGGGTCATAGGGCTTCCCTTTGCCTCTCACTTCGCCCGTTCCAAGTGCAGCCCTAGGGATGGATGCCAAAATTACTGATTCCAGCTCCAGCATATCATCATCTCTGGGCTCACCAAAGAGTGAGCCAAAGGAACCTCAGACTGAGCTGAGCCCACCCCTGGAATTATCAGAGCAGCCGTGATATCATTCAGAACTGAGTCACTCGTGGGTGCTAGATGGTTTGAAATCACATTTTTAATGGTAATAGTCCTCAGGGTAAAATCGAGATTACCTTGGAAGAGGGCACGGATAGGGTGATTTAAAGGCGTAGAGCCGTAGACTCATCCCCAATCTGCCTCGTCTGTGGTGATGAATCCCGAAATCCCAACCCTGTTGGTGACTGGTTATCCGTTGGATAGACACTGGGAGGAGGAAGGAAGACGCCCCCTCCTGATTTGCCGGCTCTGTACCTTCCCTTATCATTACGGTGAGGCTTCTTGCCTACTTCCCCAGGCACAGTTTGCATTGCCCCACAAGCGTCCAAAGCTAAAGCCGCACTGCACAGATTGTACATTTATCCTTTTTTTATTAAGGTGATTTTCGAAAAAGGAGAAAGCTCGTACAGTCTGGTTACCAGAGAGATAAATAGTGCACTTGCGCACTAGCAGTTTCTTTCTGCCGTGGCAATATCTCGGGTCAAAGGCAATATAAGCCCACAGTCCCTGAGACCCGCTCCAAAGCAGGTAGAAGAGGTAGCCCAAACCTTCCGCGGATTTAGTAACAAAGCCAGTACAGGAGCTAAAAAACCAGGCTGCCAGAGGGGCCAGGAAGGGCCAACAAAGGAGACCCAAAGGAGACCCAAAAATGCCAAAAATGCCCGTAGCCAGCCTTGTCAGGTTAGTTAGTTTCAAGTTAACTAAACCGGTACTGGCCTACTGGCATACAATGAGCATAGAGTAGAAATTCAAAATAGTAAACATTTCGATGTAATCAATCAATCAAGTGCAGGACAGTGTTTGGTGTTCCAATGCCAAATACTTCTTTCCACAAAATGTCCACAAAATTAGCCACAAAACACCACAAAATACCACCTTCCTTCCTTCGATCCTGTATTTTTTACTTTTGATACTCTGCCCGAAGTACAGAGTGCACAAAAGCAAACGGTGTCCAGTGGACCTCAGCCCCACCCCCGCACTCTTACCCACTCCAACTCAGGCTACTCTGACTGATTTCCGTCAGAGACAAAGGGCATGGCAGGGAGCAAGGAGTAAGGGAAGTAGGGAGCCAGCCTGTGGATAGTGGATAGTTGAAGGAAGCCTGCGCTGCGTAGCCAGCTCCAAACAGCTCCAAACCTCCGCTCCGCTGTCGCTATCGTGCGGGAAAGCTCTCGCTCTGGGACCGGCTTTCCGCTCACTCCGCTCCGCTCTCTCTGCTCCCCTGCTCAAATCGAGTCAGCTGGAATCAAGAGGAAAGAACCTTGTGCCTTGCCTTGCACGCAGCACACACGTCAAAACCGTTACGCCGCGCTGAACGAACACTAAGTCAGCCGCTTCCGATAGTTCTCACTCCAATCCAACCAGGGTCCACAGCGCACAGTGCTGGCAGATAGACCCGTATTTTCTGCATGTTAAATAGTAGGGGGGGTCAAGGAACATCCCAGTTTTACCCCCCTCTCGGGTTTGTGTGAAATGGGACACGGTTTGCCCACTGTCGAGCCTAACCTGCACCAGAGTGTCTCTAACAGGGGCAAGCCCATCTTCGAAGAAGTAAAGTATAACATTAAACCTTTACCTGATCGAGAGGTTCCAGCAACTCTGGGAAAATGTGACAGAATCTGCAACTTTTTTATTGAAAAAATAGACAAAATACGACAGATCATCAAATCAACCTCCCATAGAATTATACCCCCCTGTACCCTATCATGCACACTCCCCCTCTGGACCAAATTCTCACCTCACTTCTCCCCAACAGATGTCCTAAAAGTGCTCAACTCCTTCAAGCCTAGCTCCTACCATGACAATATTATCCCAGCCTCAATTATTATACAATTGATGATGCTCAATGCACTCACCAGCATCATTAATGCCTCCCTCACTGAAGGGTCATTCCCAGTAACTTTAAAGACTGGTCTCCTATGACCTTTTTTGAAAAAAACATCTCTAGACCCAGATGACTTGGCCAACAAGCCTCCCATTTTTGGCAAAATCTTGGGAAAAGTAGACACTACACAACTTTCTTATTCAGTCAAATCCTTAGGCTTCACTGTTGTCAGCAGCCTGTCCTCCCAGAAACACATAGCCAACTAGGGCCAAGCAGCCTGGCTCAAAATCTTCACCCGTAGCAAAATCAAACCCTTTAACCCGCTGCAGGACCTCTGGACATATTGCATGCCTTTTTACGGTCTTGCACAATGATGGGGGGGGAATGCCCTCTTGACAGGGCACACAGGCGCTCAATTGGCTTCCCTAAAAGCAGTCCACCACACTGTGGCATGTCTTTTTATGGGTGTATGTTAATATGACTGAATAGCCCCCAATCCTAAGCAAACTACATTGGGTTCCTTTCCAGTGCAGGATACTGTTCAAGACTGCATGTATTATCTATAAAGCCATCACGAGTAGCACACCAGTGTACCTGGCTACTAAATATTTATTTTATTTATTGTATTTATTGGTAGCTCCCAGACCCAGATGTATCACGGCGCTAAGTACATGGTTAAGAAAACAATAAGTTACAGGTACCAAATCAAAGGGTGGTTACAAGGTGTCAATGGTCGAGTCAGGTACATAGTGGGTAAGGCAGTACTTTGCATATAGTTGTCAAGGAGTAGGGTTTTGGATTTCTTATGGAACAGGGTGTAAGTAGGTTCGTCTTGGATGTGTCAAGGCAGGGTGTTCCACATTGTGGGAGTGATGGTGGTGAAACAGGAGCCCCCGGCTCTTTGTCTGGTAAATCTGGGAATGATCAGGGCAGAAGTGATGGAGGGGCTGAGATTGCGCGGTTCCATGTAATAATGTCGCCACAAAAATCTCGCCATGCAAAAATATCGCCGAAAAATGGCTGTTTTTTGTGGCGACATTATTGCATGGAACATGCGGGGGACATCCCAGCCACCCCCAAACTTTTTTTTTTTTTGCCCATGTCCCCATATATATGGTCACCCACATAATATCGCCACAACCTTTTCCCGGCGATATTATTTATGGCGACCATATATATTTGGGATAATATTACCTGATACCGATTGCGCATGGTGTGTTTCTTGGAGATGCGTTTAGTGAGCGAAGGCGGGTGGTGTTGTGTAGGCAGTGATGGGTGATGGCAAGGAGTTTGAACACAATGCAGGCTTTGATGGGAAGCCCATGAGCCACCCGTCTGATGTGGGAGATGTGATTGGAGCGCTTCACTCCCTAGGCTGCTCTGAGGACGTTGTTTTACAGCAATTGGAGTTTGTTCAGATTCTTGGTGGAGGTCCCTGCTAAAATGGCGTTGCAGTAATCTAGTTTGCTGCCTATGATGGCTCTGACTAGAGTGAGGCAGTTATCGGATGTGAGTAATTTCCTGGAGAGATTTATTAGTTTTGAAGAGTAGGCAATGGCTTTGATGTTTTTTGCATATTTAATTCTGCTTCCAAGTAAACGCCTAGCATTTTTACATGGTTGTAGACGGGAATGGTGTTGTTGTCTATGCAAAAGGAACAGAAGGCAGGGCTGAAAAGTTTGAGGCGATGTGGGGATCCTACGATAAGGAGTTCTGTTTTTCCATCATTCAGGCAGAGATGGTGGGTGGCCATCCAGGCTTTTATGATACTGAAGACATGATTGATGAGCGTGGAGTCGGTGTCGTGGTTGCCAGAGAGTTTGAAAGGATCTGTGTGTCATCGGCAAAGTTGGTATAAGGGATGTTGAGACTGTCGAGATGGTCAAAGAGGTTTGGTGTGCATGTTGTAGGGGGTGCGGGAGAGACATGAGCACTGAGGGACACCGTAGTACACAGGTATGGGGTCAGCTGACTCAGAGGGCCTCATCACGAGTCTGGCAGTAACCCTTAAATGTGGGGGTAGTGCTATTACCGCTGCATTTAAGGGTCTGCCAGATCATGGCTTTGGCGGATTTCCCCCCAGCTCTGAGCACAATTGCCAATTTTCTGCGAGATTACCGCTGGCAGGAAATCCGCCGGCGGTAATAGCGCTAATTTTCCCCATTGGGCCCAATGGGGAATGAGGAATTCCCGAATGGGCCCAATGGGGAATGGGCAATAACTCTTCCGCCAAACCCGTGATCCGGCGCTAACAGTGCTGGTGGGTTTGGCGGTAGGGCTATTAGCGAAGACGCTAATAGCGCCGGCGTTACCGCCCAACTCGTGATGAGGCCCAGAGCCTGCAAAAACCCTGGTGGGTCTGCCAGAAAGAAAGGACTGGATCCAGAGGGTGGCTTCTGGAGCAAGGTGGAAGGCAGTGGTGAGGTGTTTAAAGAGGATGTCATGATCGACTAGGTCGAATGCTGCAGAGAGGTCTAAAAGAAAAAGGATGGCAAGCTCACTGTTGTCCCTGATGTGTTTGAGCTGGATCTTGAGGTCAAGGAGGGCAATTTCAGTTCTGTGTCATGATCTCAGGCCTAAATAAGTTGTGGCTTTCGAGGTTTGATTGCAATTGTAGGTATGCTGTGCCTTCCAGGATTTTGAGATGGTAGGGAACAGTGGTGATGGGGCGATAATTAGTCGGGATGGTGGAGTCAAGAGTGTTTTTTTTCAGAAGGGGTGTGACCCAGGCTTCTTTGATGGCAGAAGGAATTGAGTTGGCCTTGAATGAGAGGTTGGTGAAGGTGGCTATGATGGGGACCAATAGTTTGGCACACATTTTGACAATGTTGGCTGGGCAGGTGTCCCCAACACAGGTGGAAGCTTTCAGGTGTTGGATGGTGGTATAGACTTCAGTAGAGGAGACGGCAGAGAAATGGAATTGGGGGGTGGGGTAGCAGTAGTGAGGGTGTGCGGCTGGGGGTAGGGTGGTGAAGGTGGTAAGTTTTTTTGTGGATCGCTTTGTTTCTTAAAGTCCCTGTTTTGGGGTCAAGGGAGAATTGAATGAATGTGCACCATGCTTTATTTTTAGGGAATGTGTCAGATGGAAGTGCTGGGGTTTCGAGCTCTCTGAGGATTCTGAAGAGTTCTTTAGTGTTAGAGCTAGAATTGGAGATTCTAGTGTTAAAGATATTAGCTCTGGTGGGAATGATAGCTGATTTGTAGGAGTCGGCGGATCATTGGAAGGCTGCTTTGTTAGTGTCAGAGGGTTTTTTCCTCCAGAGGTGTTCAAGGACTCGTTTCTTTTTCTGGAGGGAGGCTAGGTCATTGGAGAACCAGTTTTGGGTTTTATGTTTTTTGCGGGAAGTGGTTTTGAGGGGAGCATGTTTGTCCAGTGTGGTAAGCAGTGCTGAGTTGTAGGCTACGAGAATGGCTTCAGGTGTGGCATTTTCAGGAGGTGGATTGAGGGAGGTAAGAAGGATAGGGGCTAGGAGCTTGACTGTGAGCTTGTTTGTGTGTCTGGTGGTAATGCGAAGGGGTTCGCTGGTAGTGGAGGTGTTCTTGGAGAAGGTGATGAAGGAGAATGGGATCAGAAAGTGGTCTCACCAGGGAAGGGGCGGGGGGGGGGGTGGCTTGGTGTGGAATGTTACATGAGAGAATCCAGTCAAGAGTTCTTCCTTTTTCATGGGTAGGAGAGAGGACTAATTGGGAGAGGTTGATTTCTTCAAGGGTAGCTGTGAGGGTGGATGCCTTGTGGTCGGAGCGGTCGTTGCAGCTTAAGTTGAAATCTCCTAGGAAAATCAGTTTGGTGTTGGGCTTAAGGAGGGGAGTGATGAGGAGGGGGATGTCAGATTCTGGGGTGGCTTGATGGGAGGGTTGGCGGTAGAGGAGAAGCAGGTTGATGGTGGTTTGGGGGGAGGATTCAAATTTGGCCACAAGGGTTTCATAGCCTGGTGGTTGTTGTAGAGGTGAGGCTCTGAGGGGATGTGTGGATTTGTGACTGATGCCGATACCACCTCCTGGGCTATCTTGATGGTCATCTTGAAGGATGGAGTAACCAGTAGGAACAGCAAGGGGGATGAGGGGGCCAGCAGCATCATGTAGCAAGGTTTTGGTTACAACTAGTATATCTAGATTGTTATCAGTTAGGAGGTCGTGGATGTCAGGTACGTGGGTGCAGATGGAGCGGGCATTAACAAGAGTGCAGGTGATGGTTATGGAGGAGAGAGGGACTGAGGAGGGGGTATAATGGGTGGGGGACAAGATGGGGTCTGAGGGAGTGGTGAGGTAGGGGGGTTAGAGGCAAAGCACCGGATGGATGAATGATTTTTGAGGGGTGGGGGATGGGTTCCAGAATGGAGATGGTGTGTACGGGCAAGGCCAGTACAAGATGTGGTGGAGTTAGATGGCGGGGTGGGGGTTGCTGAGAGTAGACCTTCAGAGTGGTAAGGGTTATCCGGGTCGAGGCTGGTGTTACTTGTTGGAGTGTGTGAGCAGTTGGGAGGTCTGGTAGGTGGGCAATGAAGAGTGCGCTGTCTCAGTCTAGAGTTTCTGACCTGGAGACTGGTGGGGGGGAGGTAGGAGGTGGGGTGTGTTGAGTCAGAGGATGGAGAGTACCTGTAAATAGAGCAGTGATGTTGGTGGTGGTGGGTGGCATGTGTAGTATGCTGGGTGGAGAGAGTGGTGCTTGGAGAGTAAAGAGGTGGTCTTAAAGGCTTGTAAATAGTGTGTTGAGGAGGGTTAGAATGTGTTATTCTGTGGATTATGTGGCACTTGCGTAGTGCTGTTTTAGCATGGAGTAAGGAGGTACATGGTAGTGCAGGTGGTAGCAATGGTGCTGAAGGCGTGATTGCAGGTCTGTGTAGGGATACTGTTGAATTCGAGGTGAGGAATGAGTGTGTTGTCGAGTGCGCATGCGTCCGTTCACGGGTAGTAGGGAAATGTGTTCCCAAAAACGTAGAAACTCTTGAATTATGCCGCGGGATAAGTATGACAGCCAAGTGGTGGGCAGTGATTGAAATCAGGCACAGTGTGTCTGAGAGGGAGGAGGTGACTGGGATGGTGCAGCCCCTTGTGGTGGTGGGCTGGCATAGCATCAGATCACGGCAGGAGCCGCAAGTGTTTGACCTCTTATGGTGGCCGGGAGGTCTAGGGGAGGAGCCAGGCACGGGTTAACTGAAGTGCAGTCGTATGCTGGGTCGCTGGGACCTATGCTGCCTTGGAAGCCGTAAAGTGGAGGCGAGGTGAGACCAACAGGGGTGGTGTGCAGTGAAGGGTGGGCAACTAACAAATTCAGTTATTGATACGGAAGCCGATTACCTGGATGAGGCTTGTCCTCATCGATATTGGCCAGTGTTTAGTGTTAAGCAGGAGCGCAATGTCTTGCGAGTGTGCTCTGTGTAGATGCGGGGAGTGAGTCGGGAGTCTCGTTTGTAACTGTGCACGTGTCTATGGCACTAGTGGTGGGCTAGGGCATAGAGTAAATGGGATGAATGAGGGCTTTTTTTTGCCTCGTTCCCGTGTAGTAGGCGTGTTGCACTGATGTGGCGAGACAAGAATGCCCCCACTGTTCTCCAGTCTCACAAACCTCTCAAAACCTGGCCTTTTCAACAATATCTAACCAAAGGATGTACAGAATTATATTGATACCACCCTTAATCTGGGGAATTCCTTCCTACCCCACTCAAGGAGTCCTGCAATACTCGCTTAAGTTTATTTAGAGCTAGCCTTACTGAAGACTCCTATAGAGTCACACAAATTCCCCCCCACCCCATGTTCCAACAGTGAGCCAAGAACCAGGCCGGGGTATAGGAAATGTATTTGTATTTATTTGAATGATAAATAATGGAGATCACACCAAAACAACGCACACCACCTTCTTTGTGGCTCACAAATAAACTTCGAGTTATACAAATAAATCACACAAGTTGGTTGGGGAAAAACAAACTCACAATACTTTATCCCAATTTTACTTCCAGAAGTAATCAACACTGTTTAATGAACGCAAGCAATTTTCATATGTAGTGCTGTGCAATTTTCCTGCGTGCTTAAAAAGCTACAGTTTGGTTTATAGATTGGTACAAATGCATATGGCAATTTTGATTTCACCCACACTTTTGCTTTAAAATAAACACAGGGTGATTTAGCAGTTTGTTTTCAGACCACCATACCCCTTTAAATGGCTGTGTTGGGGAAGTTGGACAGTAACAATAGCGATGATTTATGAATTTTGGATTTTCAGACCCCCCCTCTACTTAAATGCTTGTGTTCGTGAAGCCGGACAGAAAAATCGGGATGGTTTGGGAATTTTGGCTTTCAGGCCCACCTCTACTTAAAGGTCTGTGTGGAGGAAGCTGAACACAAAGATTGCCCAATTAAATTACAGGCTATATTTTTCAGCGCACACTGGGAATGAGCTTTGTTCATTTCGAATTTGAACAAAAATCATCCTGTGGGTTCCACCAAATGGGGAATTAATTAAATTAATATTTGTAGTTAAAAAGGCTAAGGAACTACACAGTTTTACCCCCTACACTCCCCCCACCATAAAGGGGAAGGATTTAAGGCAAGCAGACTCCCCCACCTTTTGGTTCCAAATGGTGCAATTCTACTTACATTTAAAGCCTCTGTTTAAAGTTCAGTAAAGCCAGCTGCATTCCAGGACCCACTGGGAGGACAGGACAGGGGTCTGGTCACTCCACTCTCAAGGATGGTCCCCAGCTCTTCACCATAGAACCCAGTCGGCTTTTAAGCCATCCCAGCATCAGATCACTTCACCCAGATGCAATTTCAGCAAAATCTCCTTTTGGGGTTTCCTTGCAAATGTCAGATGGTACATTTTAGTAGCTCTGTCCCTCACTCATAGTGCATCCACTTTATATACCAGTGATAACACCATTAAGATTTCAGTTTTGGGCAGAGCTCTGCAAGAGTTCTCGCAACCAGGATTGGACATTTATCCTTCTCTCTCCTCCCAAGTCCAGCCGCTCTCTAAGGATTGGTTTAGGAGTCTGGATCAAGCATATGGCAATTCCAATTTGCAATTCCCCTTTGTTTTTATGTCAACATTTGGGGCAAAAATCTAGTTATGTGTGAAAAACTTGTGATTTACTAGTGACTGCCATAGTATATATATATTCCGCTTGAGCTAATCATGGGGAATTTAATAAAACAACAGCCGGGGCTGCACCATTTTGCATGGCCATTTGGCAATGTTTTGCAGTTTTTACAAAAAGCATAACCATTAGGAGCATGCAATTTACTCCCCACATTCCTAATTGTATCCTCCACCAGTTCATCAACTCTCAAATTCAAAACATGTTCAGAGCAGCCAGGAACACCTTTTATCTGGCCATTACAATTCCCTAAGTCACAGGTCGATGCATGTTATATCAACAAAATCATCTGGAAATAATCTAAACCAATGACACAGAAATAAAGGCAGTATGACTAATGGTTGCTGAGAAAAATGCCTAAATGATAATAGTCCTTTTAAATTAATAGCACATACTTATGTTTTGCAAATTATAAATCTCTGGTCTCCAGGCCATTTACCACTCTGGGCCAGCCTGTGAGCAACGTTTTTTTTTAATTAGTCTCTTTGTTGTTGGAAGTGTAGGCTACAGATTGTAAATACCTGGGATGTGCCAGCCAACACAGAGATCCCCCTCCCCACATTTCAGTCATGCACTGGCTAGAACATTTGGCCTGCACAGAACTGCCTTCAGAGATGGCAGGTCTGGGGACACTTAGTTTAAAACAACCTTCAGACAGGACACATTTTATTGCAGTTAGAAATAGTGGGGATGCATGAACCAGGCTTTCAGTGGGGGAAGCCATTTGCGAATTCTGCCCAGAGACCCACTATTTGTCCTTGGCTGAAAGGAACTCACATATTGCATTTTCTAACATATGGCCTATATTCTTTGACATACAGTGGGCATCATTACGAGATTAGAGGTAAAATATTTTCCATTACCGGCATGCCGGTATGAAAGTGTCCGAGTAGCCATGATGCTGCAAACAGTGGATGATTACGTGTCCTCGTGCATGCGCGTACCGGCATTCCGGTAACGGATGTACCGCGATGCCGGTAAGGACCCACAAACCCCCTGATAGCGGCAAGAAGAAAAGCGCTGATACCTCCTCCATCGACATCTCCTAAATAACGTACCGCTAATACTATAAGCGTTATTCCCGGGTCCATCATTACCGGAACCGGAAGTAACGTCATCGCGCAGGAACGGGAAATGCTCTGGTGGCCATCTTCAAAAACACAATCCATTGCAATCCTCTGCAGACAGGACCTGTACAGGCAAAATCACAAACACACCTGGAAGAGGATGTCCAAAGCAACCAAGAAAGCTGCAGCTCGGCTGCATAAACCAAGATTTAGCGATCAGGAGCTAAATATGTTAGCCGACACGCTAGTGGAGCAGGCCAACGTTGTATTTTGTGCTGACCTGGGCGACCAGCACAGCTAAGAAAAAAACAGATATGGGAGGATGCAGCAAGGAAGGTCAGTGCGGTTGGCACCACCACACGCACCGTTAAGGACTGTAAAAAGTGGTTGGACGACCTGCGCCTGCGAGTATGCAACATTCTGTCAGCCAATCGCAGCCAGGGGCGAGCAACAGGCGGTGGTGCACACTCCCCCATCAAGTTAACAAGGTGGGAATAGACGTGCAGCTCCACAATCAATATGGAGGACATTGAAGGAGTAGGCGGAGCGGAGTATGGAGTCCCATCATTACGCTGATGAAGGTGAGTGACCCTTTTTGCACAACACAAGTCCCCACAAACACCTGACATCCAAAGTACAATGTAGAACAACAAATGTGAATCTGATGAGAGCCACTACATGGCCCATCATACACACATTCACACATCCCTGTCTAGATGCTGGCCCCACCACTGTAACATCAAATTGCATGCTGCATGCCGATCAGATACCTAATACACACCCGAAACACAGAACAACATCACATGTCACACAGCACGCAAGTCACTACAGACCTGTAGGCCACACAGCAGACACCATGCTAAACATGTCAACACCTGAGGGATGCCAACACTACCCCCCCACCAATCCTGCGTGCACCGTGTCTGCCACAACAACAAGCATGCAACGATTAACATGGCACAAACAGCACAAACACCAATGCATGCATGATGCAAGTCCTCCCATCACTGATGCTCTGCCTCTCTCTGTCTCCAACAGGCATGGATACAGACAGCAACGGGCATGATGCTGGTGCACATCCCAGGACACCAGCCAAAAATTCCACGGGTCGGGACGATGGCACCAGGCCATCCACATCCAGGGGCTCAAGGTTGGTCCAAGTGCCACACACGGCACACACCAGTGCCCAACCAGCTGCACAGCCCCCAACACATGACCATCAAACACATGCCCGTGCACCCCTGGAGACATACATCTCACAGGCCGAGCCCACACCTGTGGAGGCCGAGCATGAGGTCTCACAGTCGGGAGCCAATAGTTCTGTTGGGGAGGCAGCTGCATGCGCACCACAAAGTGCTGATGAGGAAGAGGGCAATGAAGACTACACGCATGAGGGAAGCAACTTGTCGAGGGAAGTTGTACGAACGCCCAGCCCGCAGGACACCCCACAGGCCACCCCACAGGGCACCCCTCAGCATGAACCTGAAGGCAAGGACAGACATGCAGAGTGGGCTACATCAGAGGACTTCCCAGCATTGGCCGCATCAACACCAGCCAATGAACCATCCACTTCCACCGCAATACGGGACCTTGAAGGACGTTTGTCAAAGATGAAGGGCCGGCAACAGGAAATGCGCGAACTCGTTAAGCAATATGTTGCTGACGGATAGGCAACGCGCCGTGCAATGAGGGACAACACTGTGGCAATCATCAAGGCCGTTAACAGGAATTCCAGGCGGGTCCATGAGGGCTTTGCCACAGTGGCCCAGATCCTTGCGAGAATGGCCAACACCATGGAGCTGCGGTGTCCAGCAGCATCAAAGCCACAGCCATGAACTTTGTCATCTGCCGCGCCTGCCAGCTCCAATCAGACCAGCCCTGTGCGCAGGTCCCTGCGCAGCATGCGGCGCACTGATATACAACCCACTCCTCCAAAGAGGGGCCTGCTGTAGCAGGGGAACCCTGCACGTGTCCGCTGGCAGTGCATCTGGACACATGTTGTGCACTTGATGTGTGGGTGTGTTGGAGAGTGTAGGGGGTGGTTGGGGATTTTGGGGGGAGAGGGGAGGGTGTAGGGTGTGTGTGGGTGTGTGTGAGGGTGTTGGGCAGCAGGGAGGAGGGGATGTGTGGGGGTGTTGGACATGGAGTGTGTAGGGGGTGTGCGGGGGTTTTGGGGGGAGGGGTAGTGGAGGGTTCATTCATGTTGTAACTACCATCTGCACAATACACCTGTTCTGTTAAAAAAATCACATGACTGGACATTGCTTCTTCAGTGTGTGTCAATTTATTGAATGACATTGTACAGTGCAAATTCATCCCCAAACCCAGTGCCCATATTCCCCCTGTCACAGTGCCCAGGGTTCCACATCCATGTCACCCTCTGCATACCAGTGCTTTAGGAACTATGGTTTATCAATGATTGGCACACAGCACATCCCTCATGTGCATCTCGGCCTGGCCGATGTGCAACATCTTCTCCTTCCTCATCTTCATCTTCACCTTGTGGTGGCTGCTCCATGTCATGTGGCAGAGGAACGTTCCGCCGGATGCACATGTTGTGCAGCATGACACATACCATGATGATCTTGCCCTCCTTCTCAGGTCCGTAAATGAGTGCGCCACCCGACCTGCTGAGGCAGCGAAACCGTGCCATCAGCAGGCCAAAGGTCTGCTCTAAGACTACATGAGTGTGTGTATGGGCACAATTGTAGTCCTCTTTGTGCCTATTCTGCGGATTCCTGACAGGGGTGAGGAGCCACGGCTTCAGGGGATAGCCAGCATCACCTGCATGGGAGCACAAGAAGGTATGTGTAAGTGCATTTCTTCTGTTCCATTTGTGCTCAGCCTGTACATCGTTCATGCTCATATGTAGTATATCGTGAATGGCAGCTATTCACTTCACATCTGCCCAACTATCTGCCCTGTACACAACTTGGCACTCCATGGCGCTGGTCTTGGGGGATGTACACGACTTATGCGGCCTTGGCTTTGGATTCACCAACCACCCAGATGGAATGACAAGGTCCATGATGTAGTCACACATGAGGGTTGTCTGGCAGGGGATGTGACCAAATGCATTTTTGGCAATGTTTGATGCATTAGGCAAATGCCCAACGTGAAAAAGCTTGTTTAGTCTATCATGCTTATGGATAGTTGTTGATGCCATGCACGTGTCCCTCGACGTCTTCACACCAGTCACATGGGCACAATATGATTGTTGGCAGGGTCCCCCAGTGTATGGATGTGTTCCTTGGATGTTTCAGGGTATCGACTTGCATGCTGGTACACATTTGCTGTGGGTGAATCCCCCACCATTCTCACCCATGTAGGTGTTGTTCAATACTTAATGGCTCCAATTTGAGGCATCCTTGTCACATGTGTTTTCCCATTTGTATTCATCTGCACATGTTGCCATGGTGTTATGCAGTGTAACTGTCGGGGAGGGTCAGTGACAGGGGATTTCCCTGAGGGGGATTCCATACTGCACACTCATGGAGGCATGACCTGTGAGGTGCATCGATGCAGCCATGTGTATTCAGCTTTGTGACTGCATGATGGTGCATTGTGGTGTTGTGGGTACGGGCAGGTGCTGTCCAGTGGACAGATACAGGGGTGTGCGCTGATTGTGAGTCTGACATTTCCACATTGGTGTGCGGTCCAAATATGTCAGCCTCCATTTTCTTTGTCATGCATCTTATTTGTATGAATATGGGCATGTTGTTTGGCAGCATGGACAGTGTCCCGACACCCCATTGAGGTCACTCCCATGGCCCAGAGGGCAGGCAGGTTGCATATGCATGTCCCCCCCATGATACACTCCCATGGCCAAGAGGGCAGGCAGGTTGCATATGCATGCCCCCCCCACGATGCACTCCCATGGCCCATAGGACAGACTCACCCAGCAGCCAGGCACGTTGTGCAGCATCTCGTTCCATATACCGGGGTAGAGAGGAGTTCCGCAGCACCATTGCATCATGCGTCGATCCTGGGTATCTGGCACAGCAATGTGTTATGATCTTGCTGGCATCACACACCATCTGCACATTGATGGAGTGGTATAGCTTCCGATTGTGGTACACCACCACTGCGGCATGCAGGACTACCAACTCCATGTGGGTGCAGTTGAGGGCACCAATGACATCGGGCATGCCTGCCAGTGCATGAAATGCAATTTTGGTGTCATTCACCTCCTGTTCTGTGGGCCCTTGCGTGCTTTAGGAGTGCATCCAGAACTTGGTTTAGCACACCAGAGAAACATGGTTGCGAGATGCCATGCAGCTGCCCCACTGTGTGCTGGTAGGTGCCTGTGGCCAGAAAGTGGAGCACAGACACCACCTTCAGCAGAGGGCGGATGGCGGTGGCGGATGTTGATCAGGCTAACCAAGTCTTCATGTATTAGATCCACTATGGTGGTGATGGTGTTCCTGTCCAGGTGGTACACAGTGTGGATCTGTGCTGGGGTTAAGTTGAATGGATTGGCCCTTATGCGAGGGATTGGTGGCTGCCTGCGGGGAACCACTGCCTGCACTGGTGGGATTTTCTGAGGCGGTCTCACCCTCCTTCTCCTCCTGCGTCTCCTCTGTAATCCCTGCTGTGGTGGTGCACGGCCACACCGGGTCCCTATTGATGCCGGTAGTACCGGCATCTAGGGTCGTGCTACAACGGCCCAGTAATGGATGCCAGTATTGCCTTACCAGTGCCGTTATTACCAGAGCACCAAACTTGTAATGAGGGCCAGTGTGTTTTACTGATCAGGGTTCACTTTGCTTTTGCACAGAAAGTACAGGGCTGTTTTTTCAGTCATTAATAAAATACACTTTTAATTATCTGCTGTTCGTTTTTCGGCTGAAAAGAGTGTCTGAATTGTCACAGTGCACTACCTTTTGATGGGTGCCAGTTTCAGTGAAAATGCTGCATTTATCCAGTGAACAATGTGATGTGCTCTTCCAATCTGAATTTGGATAACATTTTCTTTTAGCTTTCTCTGGATTTCCACTGCAGAAACACAACATAGTCTGACTCAGGACTTCAGGAACTTGTGGGCTTTTCTTTTCAACTGCTTGCCGCTATTTTCCATGTGAAACATAATATACATTACTTTTTGTCAACACACAACCATGTCTTTTCCCTGACATCTTTATGTTAACAGGGGAAACCTGTTCTCATGTCTTTCTTTAAATTTCAAAAAAGCATGCAAAGCCATTTTGTTTTCAATGTTAGAAACTCCTGTTTTTAATGTGAAAGGGTCCTTTGAATTTCTTCTGCCACTTGTGAATTAAAAGATGCTGCTTTTCCTTTTGTAATGACAGGTAGGCCTTTTCAAATGGCCCTTCCTCGTGTTACTTGCAGAAACCCCAAAGCCTGCCTTAATAGGCCCAGTTTCAGTGTGACGGTTTTGTTATAAAGGCTGGCAGGTCATTTAATTCAGTGGGCCGTTCAGGTCCATTGGTTTGGGGTCTATGATTACATCACACAGTTGTTGTTAAAAGACATGAGTCCAAACGCTGGCTATACATACCTTGTACAGCGCTCTGTTGCTCTCTTTCTGTGTCTGTGCATTCAAAAATAAAATAGAAATAGTTTAATGATAAAACTGTGTAGGGAACATATTGATAACATCTAATGTTTATCATACACAGAACAGTGAAAAGCATTGGTTACTAGATATTCAAAGCCCACAATGATATTAGTGTTGAATAGTAAGCATGTCAAATTCTTAGGTATATTGGTTTTTCTTGCACAAAGCACAGGGATTTAACTCTCTACATTGCATTGCACTGGCTAGAACAGTATTCTCTGCTGAAAAACCTTTCACCCCTAGGAGTAGAACACCTTGGGTGGAGGTTAGGCTGTGGCATGAATCGAGGATGAAAATCGTGACAGTGCTGTCTTTCCCAGTGTGACGTGGGGTGGAATTGCTGATGGGAACATTTCACAATGGTTATGTAGTCTTTATAAAGCTGCTTTTCCACCTGTGTTTCATTGCTCTGAAGTCAATTGCCTTGCTTGAAGGACATGAATTCCTTTTTTTGCCTCAGTGATCCTCTTATGAATTCTGGATTTACATTTGATCTGGATACCACAGTCACAGACAAATACATGACTTCTATAAGAATCATGGGGCAAACCAATTGGACATTTGGAGGGTTGGAGATTTACTATGAGATGTCTCAGCTTTGTTGCTCTGTGTTTTCTTTCCATGAATGATTCCTAGCACTTAACCTAAACATAATAAAGGCATCCCCAACTTATGAGGCACATCCAAAGCTATTTGGTCCTGAAGAAGGCTCAAGCTCATCTTCGAACAGTCTCCAACTATCTAAAACTTGAATCAACCTTTTTTCCATGAAAAATAACTCCTCTGGACATTTGTGTAGCAACTAGTTGAAACATAATCACAACTGATGTTGCATCATGTTATGAATGTTTTACAATTTTGCTTTATGTATAGTTTGTGAGCACCCAGGAATGACTCGTGTACACAGAAACGTATGGTTTTGGCCATAAATATTTTTCAAAATAAAAACCGGTTGGGGAAATACCTCTCGGTCCCTGCTCTAAGAGGTGTTAACCTACCTCAGACAAAACTAAGGGTCTGTCGGTTGCCAGAGTGTCTAAAGTAAAATGTCCTGTATCCAAAGTACTATTCTGGCCCTCACATTCTAACAAAACTAACCCCAAGGTGTAAAGGGTAATGTCTTTGGTCTTCAGTGATTTTTAAATGTTCCAAAAAATTGAAAAATGCATAACTCCAACACATAAGTTCCAGAAGGACAGAGTTCCTTGTTCAGAGGTTCCCCTTCCCTGGATTTCTCTTCCCTCTGCTGTATATTCAAAGATATCAGTTCCTTGAGTTTCTCTTTCTCTACAACACAACTTGTACACAAAATAACTTGGCTCTTTGTTTTTATCTTGTGAGGATGCCTGGTGGATTCCCCTGCCATGTTTACACTCCTCTTTTCTTGATCTGCAATACAAAGTGTAAACAAAAACAACTTGGCTGTAAATCTGTATCTCTCTTTGCCTTTGTCTTGTTAGGATACCTGGTGTACTTCCTTGTCAGGTTTTCATTCCACTTTTCTTGTTCAAAAATACAAATAATATACAAAACAACTTGGCTGTGAGTTTGTATCTTGGTAGGATACCTGCGGTACTCTCCTGCCAGGTTTTCACTCCTCTTCTCTTTAGTTTCACACAGCTTTTTGCTAGTCCTGATATATTCTTATGAGGGCCCCTTTAGGTGATGTATTTCTTATACACTGTTCAGTTTGTCCTTGCCTGGTGTGCTTCCCCAACAGGACTTTCTCACATGAAAACTTTTGCACTTGCCTCGTATGCCTTCCTGCCAGGACCTTCTTAAATGAACACACTTGTAAAGTTGTCCTTGCCTGGTGAGTTTTACTACCGGGACTTTCTTATGTGTACACACTTGCAATTGCCTACTATACTGTCCTGCCAGGGCTTTCTAAAATGGACAGACTTGTAATTGCGGCTCTTGCTGGTGTATTTCCGTCTTCCCGTGGCAATCCGCTGGTGGTTGTTCGGCATCTCTTCCCGTCTCGCCGCTTTCGTTCCTCGGCTTCTCTGCCTCTCGCGGTTCCTGCTGGGCTCTTCTGCTTCGAGTTCAGTTTCTCTGAGGTAAACCCTGCTACTCAGCACATGTGAATACCCAGGAGCCCTGCACTGGCTTCTGGGGTTCCTACAGTGTGATCTTTTTTGTTGGCATGTTTTGTCTCTGCATCCTTGAGTTGTATGGCTCCGAGAGAAGCAGCATTCTCCCTCCAGCAGCACCTCCCAGTCAGCTGTGGCTAATGTTTAAATGTCCCAGCTACAGGTATTCGCGCCCAACAACTAGAGCACAGCCTGTACTATTGGTCTTTTCTGCTCTGCCTTACTCGGCTCATCTTCCTTGTACCAGTGTCCTTGTAGTTATGGGAATGGTAGTCCATTCCTGATGCTTTACATACACAGTCTGGGTAAGTGTTCTTTAAGGGAAAGTCAGCTCTGAATTACATGAAGGTAGAGTCTGATATGGTGTTTTCATGAGACTTCCATACTGATCTTGAGAAAAGATCTTCCGTTTTCTTCCTGGAAGGGTGAGGGTAGGTGTAACAACATGCCATGAAGGCATTGGGTACGAATGGAGTATCCTCAGGAGAGGAAGGGGAGTACCATGCCTTGTCCGATGGTGCCCTGCTTCTTCCCCAGAGGTTGTCTCCCCCCATGTGATCTTCCCTCAGGGTCAGCATCAGGTAGTGGCTGCCATCCCCTGGCCACATGGGGAGAGATTAACGCCGGGATAGGAGTGATGACACCATCGGATTCATCACAGGTTCCTTTGTTTGATATATGTTGTTTGTTGTTATCGAATAATATATGTTTAAACTAAGTATGTACTATTTTGTTTACACATATGTGCTGCCTTTTTTCTTACATTTGATCTATTGCTCACTGCACATTGCTATAGTTTGCTGTACCATGTTTGTTATTTTCCATACTGATGCTAAATTAATATCATGCAAATTAGTAAATTATTTGATGATTGTATATTATTATGGATTCCAATATAGGGAAGTTTTGTTTTGCTGTATTTCTAAAGATGAACATCTGACATTTACATGCTGCCTGATGCTGTCAGCAAGCCCATATGTGTACTGGGTCTTGCAACCTGCCCCAACACCTATGAGACTGTAGCTTGTTAAGTGGAAGTTGATGTTGATGTTGTGGTGATATTAATACTGCAGATGATGGGCTTGTGGAAGATAATGTGGAGGGTGGTGTGGTTTTGGAGGGTGGTGTACATCTGGATGGTGGCATGGATGTGAGAGTGATGCACAGTATGCTGGAATTATAAAAGGGTAAGATAAAGGTGTTGGTGCCAAGAAGGACAAAGCAGCTGTGTGGGTTGGTGACAGGGTGATGTGGGTGTGGCAGGGATGGGGTGAATGTGGCAGGTGCTGTGGGTGTTATGTTATGTTGATTTATACGGTGCACTGCTACCATTTGCATGGTCTCCAGGTGCTCACGTGGTTCTGTAAGAGTGTGGGTGGGTAGGTTAGTGAAGGAAGAGATATAGGATAGAGTTTGTGCTCTTTTGTTGATGTTTGTAGAACCAGGAGAAACTGGCATCTGTGCATGCCGGCTTGCATTGTACACACTGGACTTGCTGTGTCCTGAGGGGTAATGTCCAGTGTCTGAGTTGTTCGTTGTTTGCAGCTGTTTGTTCTTGTGGCAGATGTGTGGTTTGTGTGCTTTATGTGTAGTATCTCTAGCCCTTAGGGTGTGTGTGATACATGGGAGGTGTGCAGGAGAGGAGCAGGGTGTGGTTAGTAGTTTGTGGTGGTTTATTGTTGGTTCCTGGGTCCAAACAGTCCCATGATTGCCTTGGGTCCGGGGTGTGAGTTGTGGGAGGTGCCCATTTTTATGCTTATTTCTGTGAATTGAATAGCCAGGTTTTCAGTTGTTTTCTGAAGGTTAGATGATCTTCTGTCATGCTTAGTTCCTTTGGTAACGAGTTCCATAGTTTGGCTATCAAACGGGAGAATGGGGTTCCTCTGAATTTCCTTTTCTCGTAGTGTTTTGTTTAGATTTGTACATCGTTGCTTGATCTTATGTTTCTTCCTGGTTGGTAACAGTTGATTTTGGCTTGGAGAAATGCAGCGCCTTGTCCATGTAGTGATTTGTGCATGATGCAGAGGGCTTTGAAGTTAATGCATTTCTTTATACTGGAAGCAAGTGTAGGCGTTTTAGGGCTGGTATGATGTAGTCTCTTCTGTTTAGTCTCAAGAGCAGTCTTGCTACAGTATTTTGAATGTGTTGGAGATTTATTATGAGGCTTTCTGGCATTCCAAAGAAGAGACTGTGTAGTTTAGTGTAGTCTCGATAATACCAGGGAAATTATTGCAAACGTTTGGTGTGGGAAGGTGAGGTAGAGGAGTATCTCTGAATAAGTTGCAGGAGGTAGAAGAATTTCTTTGCCATTGCTTTGACTTGTGGTTCTAGTGAGAGTCCACTGTCCATGGGTTTTCTCAGGTTTTTTTAATTTGGCGGATGTCTCTGGTTGGGTTCCCATGCATGGTGGCCAGTTCATGTGTGTGTGTGTTGGGTTATCCTCTGGGGGGAGACCCTTATTTCAGTTTTGCTTGGGTTTAGTTTGAGATTGTTGATTGTTGATTGTCATCCAAGTGCATATGTCCGTGAGACATTTGTTGAGGGTGTTATTCGGGTCCTGGGTTGCGGTTATCTTGAAATGTATCGTCTGTGTAGTTGTAGGTGGTCAGTCCATGGGTTTGAATGAGTTTCATTACAAGGGACATTTAGGTGTTGAATAGGAGTGGGGAGATGCTGGATCCTTGTGGTATGCCACATGTGATGTTTTGGATGTTAGATGTAAATGGTGGTAAGTATGTTCTTTCCGTTTGGTTGGTGAGGAAGGATTTTAGCCATTGTAGTCCTTTATGCCACATTCCAGAGTCTCTGGATTAGTGCAGTGTGTCTGATTGAGTCAAAGGTGGCCGATATGTCTAGTAGTATGAGGGCCGATCGGCTGCAGTTGTCTTCGTTTATTTTTAGATTGTCGCATATGGATAGAAATGCTAATTATGTTCCGCTCATGGGTCTGAGGCCGACTTGGAGTGGTTGAGCGTTCCATTGCTTTCTAGATGGTTGAGTAGTATTTTGTAGATGTGGTTCTCAAGTACTTTTGTTGGGTACGGTAGGTTCAACATAGGTCTGTAGCTCGAGGGGTCCTCTGAATTTCCTGTTTCTTTTTTAGGAGGGACTTGATGTATGCTGATTTCAATGTTTTCAGTACTGTTCCCGTTTTTAGGGATACGCTCATTACTAGACAGAAGTATGATGCCAGTGTTCTGTGGTTGAGGATTTCTTTGACTCTTCATGGGCATGGGTCGCTGGGGGATTTCTTTGTTTATTCGTTTGAATCGGTTGAGTGTTGTGGTGGTTGGTGGTGCTCTTGTTTCTAGTGGTTACAGAATTGTGTTTATTGTTGCACCGCTTGTATTCATGATCTGTTGAATTGCTTCTCTTTTTGTTCTTAGGTGGTTTGTGATGTTGTCACATAGTTATTGTGATGGCACGATTGATTTGTTGCACGATGTAGGTTTTTAATTTCCTTGATGATTTGAAATAGTTCTTTTTGACGGTTTATTGCCGATTGGATTCTGTTGGAGTAGTATGTTTTTTCTTTTAGGACAGCTGATTTGTATATTCTGAGTTGTCAACAGAATTTGTTTTTGTCTGATTGGTTGTAATGGTTTCTC
This sequence comes from Ambystoma mexicanum, assembly GCF_040938575.1. NCBI lineage: Eukaryota > Metazoa > Chordata > Amphibia > Caudata > Ambystomatidae > Ambystoma > Ambystoma mexicanum. Next base: position 1,338,533,447 of record NC_090921.1, on the reverse strand, counting down.
CATTGTTTTTCAATGCAGCTCCTAATTGGTCTAGGGCCTCTGTAATGCAGGCGTCCTGGTTTTCTTCCGCCGAGTCTGGAGTCATTCTGTTTAGCTGGGTGATGTTTGGTTTGTTCACTCCATTAGCTCTGTTAGGGTTTCCAGGTCACGACTTAGAGTTTCTTCTGTTAGAAGCATGGAGTATTGTGTTTCCAGGTGTTATGTGGTTTGGGGTTTTGACAGTGAATGGGATCAAGTGGTGATCACTCTGTATGATTAGTACTGGTGAGGGGGGTGATGTGAGTTTGAATGTGTTGGGTAGTGAATGATGGCTGTAGCAGGCGATGTGAGTGTGGTTGTGGCAGCTTGTGTGGAGGGTGATGTGGCTGATAGAGGGCAAGGTATGACAGTGGGGGGGGGGGTGTGGGAGCGGAGTGCCAAGTGTGTGGCTTGGGGAATAAGGCATGCTTCAGTGGGAGGCAAAGTGTGGCAGTGAAGGGCTAAATGAAGCGGTGGAGAGTGAGCTAGTGGGTTCTGATTAGACGTTTTTTGTGAGTCTTGGTTGAAAGAGGCAGAGAAGGAGGTAGGCTTGATGGCTTGGTGGCAGTGAGGGAGGCGAGTCAAGAAAAACTAGAGAGGCTTTGAAAGAAATCTAGAGATACGACGGAATCCGAAATAGACGTACACATTTATGGGTCTATTGCTGTTGGGAATGTCAAAACATGTATAAAAATTAGCTCGACAGTGTGACAGAAATTGAGTTATGATATGATGTGAGAGCTCACTGAGATGTTATGAAGGTTTTCACGTTGTGATCTTCATTACCAACAAACATTTAACCCAAGACTTTCAGGAAAGCCCTTCTATTTCGACAGGAAGTCATCTCCTACACATCCACCATGCTAGTATTCCAAGTAATATTTTTTTAATGTCTTTATTTGTTTTTCGTTTTTACAAACTTTTACAAAATTAAAGATTAAAATCTTGCAATTTTACAATTCTTATTTAGACAAGAACTATTTCACTTGCAACATCAATTCATAAAATGATTCTTATAACTTAATGTCTACGAACGACGTTTTACTCTATTTTACACACATGTTCTATAAATGCTAAAACTCTTAGCCTCATGGAAATTAATTCTCCATGTAACATTTTTATCCATAAGAGATCTCTTAATAACCATACATTACAAAAAAAATCTTTAAAATACTTTTCTCTTTCAGTTAGTAACTCTGGACATTCTGACATTAGATGGTATAGGGTTTCCAGCTCTTCCTTGTGTTTACAAAATCTACATGACCCATCATCCACATCCTGTCTTGACCTTCAACTTTTTATTTGATTAGTCGACAAAACATTCATTCGAAATCTCTTAAAACCAATTTTTATTTTTTTACTTGGAAATTTCTTTAAATAATGTTCCAGTTCTGCTACCCCTTTTCCTGCTGTCAATACTTGTGCATATAACTTTGAATTACAAATGATCATTCGAGTTTTTTCCCAATCATTCATCTTAAGTTTTTCCTTTACCATATTTGGAATTTTTTCCATCCTTCCATTGTCATGCCTATTTCTTGGAGAACAGCTTCACATTCCAGCCTTAAATTTGTAATATACCCATCTATATCATTCACTCTCAGCTGATGATACAATGTTCCTTCTTTAGGAAATTCACATTTGCTCAAAAGGCATAATTTCTTCCACTGGATAATACTCACTAGTGATTGTAAACCCAAGCCATAGCTTATCAGCTCAATTGGAATGCATTTAGGCAAAAAGTACAGTATAGATCTCCAAATTCTACTTTCTACACCTCTGTATTCTACCTCCATTGTTTTTGGCCAAAATTCACTCCCATACATAATTGTGGGGAGTACCTTACTTTTGTAAAATTCTCTGCGCGGTTCTATCGAGAATTTCCCATACTTATTATCAACTCTCTTCATTTGATTTAGCATACAGGTCACTTTTGAGTTGAGGTAGTTTACCAAGAAAGTTTTGCAGTACTTTTCAACTACCGAGTACCCCAGGAATTGGAAATTTTCTTTAACTGCTAATTCGTTATTTTCCCAGTGCCACACAAACCTCTTCTTTCCGGTCTTTTTCCCTCTTTTGGTTAGCTTAATTATCACTGATTTACTCGGATTAATCTTTAACTCAATTCCCAACATATATTAACCAAAAGTTGTTATAAGTCTTTGTACACCCACCGGCGTAGTATCTATGAGAAGAAAGTCATCCGCGTAACCTACCCAGCTAATTTTCAGGTTCCCAATCTTAGGAGAGACTAATGCAGATGTTTCCAGGGCTTTACCTACTCCTGCAACATACAGATTGTACAGAGTGGGGCCCAATATACATCCTTGCCTAATTCCATTCTCTATAATACACTCTCTTGAAAGGAGTCCTTCTGAGTCTAATCGTATTTGTAGTCTAGATTCGTTGTGCAAGAATATTATAATGCTCAACAGACCCTTGGGAATTCCATAGCTGTCCAACCTCTGCCACAAGAAATTTCTGTTCACACAGTCAAATGCTTTACTTAAATCCATAGATGCTACATAAATTGGCACAACCCTGGATTTCCAAGCTGACGTCTGTAGACAAGTTATTAGAAGGCCCCCACAGTCAGTCCCCATATTTTTTTGGAAACCTATTAATCTGGGATCTAAGATATTATTTTCTTCCGTCCAGTCGTTAAATCTTTCCAGTACAAGTGCAGCAAATATTTTTGAATCTGCATCCATTATACATAAGGTTCTATAATTTGCTGGTTCTGCCCTTGATCCCCTTTTAAAGATTGGTACCATGTATGAGGATTTCCATGAGTCTGGAATAGTTTGTGTTTCTATTATGTCTTGATATTGAATATATAAAATTTTTGCTCATAACTGCGGGGCTTGCTTCAGCACAATATTTGTTTGTTTGTTTGGTCCCGGCGCTCTTGATGGGTTCGATTTCTTTATCTTTGCTTCTATTTGATCCGTTGTTACTTCTAGATTCCATTTGACTAGTTCCAGTGGCATCCAGACGTGGACTCCCTGCTCAGTGTGCTCAGAGAGACAAAGCTTCACCTCACTGATGAGGCCCAACAAGGCTGAAACACGTGTATGGGGTTGCTTTTGGTACTCTTGTTCAGAGAGGAATTGCCATAGCATTTCGGTGCTGGACCGCCCATGTGGGCGGGACAAAGACTGATATGCAAATGGATATTTCCCATCTGTGAAAGGTACAGTGAGCAAAAAGCGTGTGCTGCAAACTCTCATCTCAGAACAGGTTATCATGCCATGTTCTTTCTGGAGAGGAGCGCCTGCTACCTTCTTTGAAATGTTTGCAAGGAACTTAGGGTTGGTCACCCTGAGTTACCTGGGGGCAACCAGACGTGGACTCCCTGCTCACTGTGCTCAGAGAGACAAAGCTTCACCTCACTGATGAGGCCCAACAAGGCTGAAACATGTGTATGGGGATGCTTTTGGTACTCTTGTTCAGAGAGGAATTGCCATAGCATTTCGGTGCTGGACTGCCCATGTGGGCGGGACAAAGACTGATATGCAAATGGATATTTCCCATCTGTGAAAGGTACAGTGAGCAAAAAGCATGTGCTGCAAACTCTCATCTCAGAACGGGTTATCATGCCATGTTCTTTCTGGAGAGGAGCGCCTGCTACCTTCTTTGAAATAGTTCCTGTGTGTATACTTAAGAATTTTCTGTTGTAAACATTTGCTTAATGTATTTTATCCAAACGTCCTCGGATACTGGATTTGTCATTTTACTCCAATTATTCTCATCTTTTAGCAGAGTATCTCACAATCTTATCTTCTAATTTACAGGCATTAAATTCAGTTAACATACACATATTAAAGTTGTTCACTTTTTTTTCAGACCATCGTACTCGATTGCCTCTAGCATTCACACTTAAATTCTTCAAATGTTTATCACTCCTCTTGAAATTGTTATTATACCAATCTATTTCCAATAATAACATTGCGTGGTCACTCACACTTGTTTCTTTCGCTTGATAGTTTTTTACTTTTCCAATAATATTAACAGACATGAAAATGAAGTCAATTTCAGATCTTGCCCCTCTTGCTGCCCAAGTTGCTCTCTCATTTTCAAGCCGTTTTAATCCCCAACCTGCAGCCCAGTTCAACCACATTCCTCCTTCTACTTTCTTTCTTTTTCCCTTTTCCACATTTTGGTAGTCTGTCAAACAGCAATCCATACTTTCCACCTCATCCAAGTTGCAACTTGCATTTAAATCCCCTGCAAGTATTACTCCAGCATCTCCATATTTACCAAACCATTCCTGTAGGTTTTGATCTAATTTAACCAGTATTCCATTCAGGTTAGAGTCCATAGACCTTTAAACATTTAACAGCAATATTACCTCTTTCTTATCCCATACTGTTCTCATCCATCCCGTTCCCAGTATTTCCCTCTCTATATTCCACTCCTCTTATATCTGCATGCCCTTTTCTTTTTTAGCTAAAGTTGTTATCCCTCCCTTGGGTCTACCCAACTTGCCTTGCTTGGCATGTATACTTGCAGTTTCAAACCCATCCCATATAAGATTCTATATTAGCCATGTTTCCTGTATGTACAGTAAATCTAGCAATTTGAGTTTAGCACAAATCTCACTATTGCCTAGTAAATGTTTATTTCCCCTGGAATTCGAGCTTAACATTTTTAATGTCCCTAACAGGTCTAGAGTGGTTGACTTAAGGCTCTTAATTGCGCAATTGATTCTTCTAGCACCTCTGCTACTCGCCTCAATTTTTCATTTTCATTTGTGTCTGTTTGGTTTCCCTCCTGTCTTACAGTTTTTCCCACTTCCACCTTGTTTCCTCTTTCTCTCTCATCACTTCTTTTTCTTTCTCCCAAGGTCCTACATCATAATCAAATTTGTGAAGGCTCTCCGCCTCCTTCATTATGATATTCCTCACAAGCGGGGAATATACAACCAGTCTGACATAGTCATACCGCCACCCATGAATGAAATATACAAGTTGGATATCCACAGATGTAATTAGTCTTAATTCAGGGATCTCTTCAAATAACTCCAACACTTTCCTCCTAATTAGTGAATCCGGGCCTCCTTCCTCAAATAAGCATTGCAATATCAGGCCTGGTGCCTCCGGGTATTTTGGTTTGCGGAGCTTCCAACCTTCTAAACCATGCTTTCCTTCTCCTCCCCCATTCAATAATTCCTTATTGTTCAGTTGGTTCCCATTCTTCAAATACTCGTCTCTCTCTTCTCCTCTTCCGCCACCTCCTTTGTACCCTCTTCCCTCCTCTATTCTTTTTTCCATTTTTTCATTTCTCTCTCTCTTCCTACCGTACTTTGTGGTTCACTCCAATTCTTTTCCTTCAATATCTCCCTTACTATGTTCCTAACATTTTCTTCCACTGTCATTTTTTCCACTTCTTTTCCACTTCCTAGCTTTTCTTCCGCTTGTATTCTTTTTTTACCGCGACTTTCATTAGTTTTTCTTCCTCTGCCTTTTGGATATCTATATTCCTCTTCTTTTTCCTCTTCCTCACTTATTTCCCAAATGCTTTCCCTCCCGTTACTCTGTGGTGTCGTCTGCTGATGTTTCGGGAATACGGGTATTGGGGGTTTAAATATATCATACATAGGTCTTCCTTCATTGACATTGTTTGATGCTTTGTCTGATTTTTACCCCTTAAGTGCATCCTTCAATCTTATGTCTGAGTTTTCATAATGGAGTACATTTTCTGTAGAGTTCCCTTCCTTGGAGCCCCCTTTACCCCCCTCCTCGTCATTTTCTCTAATGGCTTCTTCTCCAGTAAATCCTTTTCCAATATTTCGCAAACATTTTAATGATGATGCCTTCCCAGTTTTTCGTTCTACTGTTTTTAGCACCCTCTGTTTTTTTTCTCCTGTTTTTTGTATTTTTTGATATTACCACCCTTAGCTCTTCCTCCTCACCATCCTTTCTCCCACTTTTTTCTGCCTGTTCTTCAGTTATGTGTATCTCCTCCCCTGTATCTTTAGTATCTGGGTCATTCTGCTTATGATCTTTACTGACATTCTTTCCGTCTTCCAATCCTTTTTCTCTGTTCCCTTCTCCTCCAACTACTCCCATGTTTTCCTCCTGAGCCACTTCCCCCACGTTCTCTCCTCGTGTTTCCAGCATCCGTATTCTCTCAGACATTTGTCCCAGACAAACCGTTTGTTTAGTAATTTCCTTTTGTAACCATTCTTTTAGTTCACATAAGGTCAGTATGTTGAAGGTTCTTTCCCTACTTGCACTATTTGAGTTTACATCTTTAAACCACTCTCTCCCCTCTCGCCCTCTTTGTGAATCCTCTATTTCTTCCCCCATCATTGCTAGTTGTGTAATTCTTCCTTTAGTAAATATTAGAGGGGTATCTGCCATCGGACTAGTTTGTAGTTCTGCATTCATCAATGTTCCAACTCCTCCACCCTCCAAGCATCCCTTAATCTGCCCCCCGTCCCCTTCGTCCTCAAACAATAGTTGTGATTGCCCCGGTTCCACGTCAGCCCATTCACCTTTCCTTCCCTCCATTTCCTCTGCCATTTTTACCAGTTTACCGTCTATACTGTGTGGGGGTTCACTCTCGCCACAATCTTCTTCATGCATGTTTCTTCTTTGACACGGTGAAGGTGGTAGGGGCATTGCCAGGGCCTTTAACATTGTACTCCTCCTAGCAGTGAACACTATGGGGCCTAAGACTGCTTCCTTTCTTGAACATATAGGCCCTCATTCCGAGTTTGGAGGTAAGTAACGGTCCTTACCGGCATGACGTAAATAGCATGTCCGGGCAGTCATCAGTCCGCTAATAGAGGACTATTACGACTTTGTGGGCACGAGCTTTGCGCCATGCCAGTAGGGTCATTACCGCCATGCCGTTAAAGGCACTTAAAATGCCCTTAGCGGCATCAAGCATAGCGCAGATAGCACTACCGACAAGGTAGAATGCGGCATTAGCGGTGACCTTATTAGCGGTGACCGCTGATAACGGTCACCACTAATAACGGTCACCGCTAATAAACGGAACCGGAAGTCGCGTCATTGCACCGGAACGGGAAGGAGCACGGTGGCCATCTTTAAAAACACAATCCCTTTCCATCCTCACCACACAGACCCGTTGGACTCTGCTGTTGTACTGAGAACATTCTCCTATCACACCACTATGCCCAAGGCCCTAAAGAAGGGAGCTAACCGCCAGCGCAAGGAGTGATTTAATGAGGATGAGCTGGAGATGCTGGTCGGGAGACTGCAGGAGCATGCAGGGATAATCTTCTCAAACAACATGAAGAGGGAGGCAATTCTCAAAAAAAAGTAGATCTGGGCACTTGTTGTTCAAAAAGCCAGTGCTGTTGGGAACACCCCACGCACCATCAAAGACTGTCGTAAGCGCTGGGACGACCTGCGACTCATAGTTGGCAATATACTCTCAGTGAACAGGAGCCAGGCAATGGGAACAGGAGGAGGTCCCAGCTCACCAATCAAGCTGACACCATGGGAGGACATCTGCGGCAGCATGATCGGGATGGAGGTGATCAAAGGTGTTGGCGAGATGGAGTGTGGCACCACAAGATCGGGTGATGGAGGTGAGTGTCCTAAGTAAACATTGAAATGCCAAGTCTGATGAAAGTCAACCAATATGTCAGTCCAAAGAGTCAAGCCATGGTCCAACACACACACACTCCCAGCAAAGTAGGCGGACATATCACAGACACATGCAGATGACTGCTGCAAGGCAATGCCGTACCTGACACATACCACACAAAGATGTAAATGGCATGAGTCATACAGCGGGCAGGCCCCAAATAATGTGCATGTCAGATAGCATAGCTGTTGGCCAACATGAGTAACGCTGACATATGCCTGCATAACCCACCCATGTATCAAACAATTTGCTCATCCAAACACAAATGCCTATTACCCCCAATTGTGTGGATGATCATTTGTCCAAATGTATGTATGATGCCTATCATAACATCACTAATGCCGTCCCTCTCTTTGACCCCCACAGGCTCTGACCATGACAGCGATGGGCAGGACGCAACCCCCGCCAAGACCACACCCCGGAAGAGGTCCCGGGATGATGCCAACCGCCCTTCGACCTCGAGGGGACAACCCAGGGGCCGCCGTGCACCAACAGGCAAGACACCCTAGGTTGCCATTGCACCAGTGCCGCCAAGGCCCGTAGAGGGTGAAGCACCATCACCAATTGGCCATCCTGATGAATCAGGCGAGGCACCACATTCAGAGGAGTCCAGTTTGGCTGGGGAGGTGGCAGCCACAGCACCCCTGGCTATGGAGGACCCACAGGATGACATATGGGTGCCCGTTGAGGATGATGCATCGGAAGTGATCCGTGCGCCAAGTCCACCCGCATCCCCCCAAATATCGTCCCTCGATACTGACCACGCCACCACCCCGGAGCAGTCTGGTCAGGAGCAGATGGAAGGGCACTTCAGTCCCATTTTGATGAGTAGAGAGGCTGAGCAGGCATAGCAGGACAGCCAGGGACCAACAACCTCCACAGGTGCATCTGCAGGGCCACAGCGGTCAGAACAGCTGAATGCCCTTGTGCGTCAGTTTGTTGAGGACAACAGACTGGCCAGACAGGAGTGTCGTGAGAACGTTGCCTCTCTAGGCAGGTCCATCACGGAGAACACCGCCTCCATGGCCAAATCCTTTGCAGATAACACCAGCCTCCTCTGCGAGGAGGTCTCGGCCCTCCGCCAGGTCTTAGGCCGCATAGCGGATGCCATGGAGACAGGGCATCCGGCTACCCAATCCCAGCAGGTGGCCACACCGTCACCATCCAGTTCGACCCAGACGAGCCCGCTCCGCAGGTCGCCACGTACCCTGCACCGCCAAGACATGCCGCCACCAGGGAGGGCCAATTGATAGTCAGGGCAGCCTCATGTAGGCATTGGCGACCTGATGGGACATGTGTGGGGGAGTTATGGGGGGGCCGGAGGTGGGTGAGGGTGTGTGGGGGAGATGTGCGGGGAGGCGGAGGTGGGTGAGGGTGTGTGGAGGAGTTGTGGGGGAGGGGGATGGGGTGAGGGCAGTGGAGGGTTTTTGCACTTTCGTTAACATTGTTATATTTAATACACCCGTTGTGTGAAAAGCAAGACCTGAGTGGACATTCATCATTGCACATGTGTCATTTATTCATATACAGTGCATAGTGTACATGTACCCCCACACCCAGTGCCCTCTGTCCTACTATCATGTCACCCTCTGCTGCCATGTGTGTCAGAAATATTGTGCAATCACTGACTGGCGCACAGCACGTCCCTCCTGTACATCGGCACGCAATGATGTCAAGCCACATCTTCTTCATCCCCTTCATCATCACCAGGTGGTAGCAGTTCAATGTCAGGGGGCAGGGGCACATTCCGGCAGATTCACATATTGTGCAGCATGACACATGCCATGATGATCTTGGCCACCTTCTCATGCCTGTAGAGGAGTGCCCCACCCGACCGGCTGAGGCAGCGAAATCGTGCCTTCAACAGGCCAAAGGTCTACTCGATGACCACACGGGTACGGGTATGGGAACGATTGTTGTCCTCCTCATGCCTGTCCTGTGGGTTTCAGACAGGGGTGAGGAGCCACGGCTTCAAGGGATAGCCACTATTACCTGCATGAGAGGCAATAAAAGGTAAATGTTAGTTGATTCATGATGGACAGCTGTACTAGTCACACATGCCTGCAGATTATCGTTGGCCACATGCACATGTCCCTGGATGTATTTACGCCAATTTCAGTCCCTCAATGTGTCCTGTGCCATGGACTAATGGTGTGGGTTGCATCTTCAAAATGATACATGGTGTGCACTGACGTGTTGTTGCACATGCATCGTGTACGCCTACAGCTGTGTTAGTGTCAAATTTGTGAGGTGTTGTGTTCTGTGAGATTTACTTAGAGGGAGCGTTGGCAGTAGTCTGTGCAATACTGGGCAATCAGCGCTGATCATTCCCATGGTGACATGCAGCACTCCCGTGGGTGTGGCGGCCCTGTGACAGACAGTGGATTCCCTAGTTGGTTCAGTTTGATGCACTCCCAGGGATGCTTGTCCTGTGTGGTGATATGCTGGAGACAGCAACATAGTGCATATGCACTGCAAGGTGCTGGATGGCGTTACGGAGGGTGACGACCGCTGATGAGTGGTGCACGTGTTGTGGGATGTGGGGTGGTTTCCTGTTAGTCATGTAGTGATAGGCGTCGACCTTACTTCATTCACATGGGATTTGGGTGTCATGTACCATTTGTGATGCTTTGGGGCACAGTGTTCGGTGATGTGCACATTATCACATCAACATTGGCAGCATGGTGGTGTGTTTATCTCTCCCCCCATTTCAATGCCATGTGCCAGTCCTGCAATTTACCAAGCAGCCAGGCATGTCGTCTAGCATGTTGCTCCATGAAGCGTGGTAGCGTGGGGTTCCGCAGGACCATAGAGTCATGAGTTGATCCGGGATATCGGGCACAACAATGTGTGATCTTGCTGGCATTGCATACCATCTGAACATTGATGGAGTGGTATTGCTTGTGGTTGTGGTACACCACCTCCATGGCATGCGGGACCACCAACTCCACGTGGGTGCAGTCGAGGGCACCTACCCAATTTGGCATGCCTGCAGAGTGCATGGAAGGCAACTTTTGTATCAAATATCTCCTAGGGAGTCTGTGGTAGGGATATGTAGTCCCTTGTGTGCTTGAGGAGGGCATCCAGCACTTGGTTCAGAATGCGAGAAAATAAGGGTTGTGAAATGCCATGCATGTGCCCCACTGTGTGCTGGTAGGTGCCTGTGGCAAGGAAGTAGAGCAGAGACACTACCTTCAGTAGAGGGGGTATGGCAGTGCGTATTTCAATGAGGCTCACAATATCGTTGTGTATCAGGTCCACAATGGTGGTGATGGTGTCCCGGTCCAGACAGAACATGGTGTGGATCTGCTCAGGGGTTAGGTTGAAAGGACTGGCTCTGATGCGAGGAATTGGGGGCTTACTCTGTGGTAATGGTGGCTGCACTGGTGGGGCATGCTGGGCCTGTCTCACCCTCCTTCTCCTCCTGTGTCTCCTCTGTGGTGCCGGCTGTTGTTGTTGTTGATGTTGTGGCAATGCAAGCATGTCCTCCAGCTCCAGTAATGCTACTACTATTGGAATCATCTTGGTGTGGGAGGGGGTGTGGTGTGTGGGTGTGCTCCTTTTGTACTGGGCCAGACTCCATTGCCTCCCCCTCTGCTGATTGTGTGCACCTGTGGCAGTTGGGAACACTGCTTAAGGCATTTTACAGTTGGTCTGCGATGCCGGTATTTACGACATGCCGGTAACCACTTTTTCTGCCTTCATGATGCCGTTATTTGCATGTCCGCTTCACTTGTGATCTCCTCCAGTTTACAGCATGCCGCTATTGCCGGCATGATGGCCCGCGTACCCGCGCCCGTGCCGCTATCAGCGGCACCGTACTTTACAATGCCGCTAATAGCGGTCAGGCTGGTCAGAATAGCCCGTAGCGGTAATCGATGCTGGTAATCCTTTACCAGCATCGTTTTTCCCTTAGCACCAACCTCGGAATGACCCCCATAGTCTTTTTCCTCATGCCTATTTTGTTTCTTGTACCAACAACTTTTGCACCTCCTCTAAGGCCACAAGTTCCCCCTTCACACGTTATGCAAAAAATAAAGAAAAAAAACAACAACCTCTTTTTCCTTTTTGTTAATTTTCATCTCATTTCCTTAACATTTTAACCATACGACACCCCATGAGATTTTACGTGGTTTTCCTTCCTGACTTAATCCCACACCGGCCCCTGTTTCATCCGCGTGCAAAGGAAAGGAGAATCTACGCAGGCGCAGCGACCCTTCATCCGTGCTCGTCTTCGTATTCCAAGTAATACTGCCCTGCCTCTCATTCCTTCTCTTGCAAACACAGAGGTAATACACACTAGAATGTCTGTGTGTTAACGTTTCCACAAACAGTATTTGGTCTGCAACTTGGATAACAGCCTTGGTGTTGTGTTGCAGCTCAAACACTTGTGCTTATTGTAATCACTATTAACTTGATTTTGTGCCTAAAATATGAATTCCACACTTTTATAAATCAATTTTCAGAATGTCTTGGTAAGGATTGAACATGGAATGCTTATGTAAAGCTATAAATTGTCCTTTTATAGACTATGAGAGGGCAGTATCTCCTTTTATAGACTATGAGAGGGCAGTATCTCCTTTTATAGACTATGAGAGGGCAGTATCTCCTTTTATAGACTATGAGAGGGCAGTATCTCTGTGTGTCTGAGAACTTGATCTTCTTGAGTGGTCCTAGGCTGTCGCCGCACAAGACTTCTTTTGTGCAGATGTGTTCCTGAATCCCGTTTGCTGCAACTCTCTTGTCCCTGGTGTGCTCTCTCACTGGCCAGATATCTGGGAGAGGTCTTTGGAGCCCCTCACCTGCCCCGCCTGTCAGGTGTTCCTCTCGCTGTCCAGGGTAGACCCCCAGAATCCCTCCTATCTAGTCCACTCCACCGCGACTCACTGTCATTGTTCCCCGCACCTGTGCACCACCACTCCTCGCAGCCCATTACTATCCATGTGTCCTGCTCCTGTCCCGGCACTCGCTTGTGGTCCTCCCCCATTTCAGCCACATCCGCACTGTGTCCCCCGCGTCATTCGTAATGCCCTCTTTCATTGTAGTGTGCTGCACATTTTTCACACTCCTCTGTTATGCGCAGCATTTTGTTTGCACTGATCACTGAAGACATCTTCAGCCACCTTCATGATGCATCCCGGCTTCTTGCGCCTTCAGAGTATGACTTTTGTGGGACATATGTTAACCCTTTTCTTATTCATTGATTTATATTTCAATTGACTGGAGTATGTGAGAGGGTCTTTCCTTTTAAGGATTTTAGAGCCAGGTCTCTTGGAGGACAGCGTTTCTTCTCAGAGCAGCCGGAGGATCACTGTGACATGCCTGTTCTCATTACAGTGGTGCTTATTTTGCCCACTTGTCTTGGTGCATCTGGTGTTAGTCCTCTGCTCGGGTGGCAATCATGACTCTCCGTGGCCTCCCATGTTGGCGGGATATGGATTGTTTCGAAATGTCTTGGTTTGGTCTATACCGTAAGAGGATCTCCTTGACCATGCTCACATTTTCATATGTGATTTGAGGACAGTCGTTTTTTGTTGGATCAGGTACTGTTTTTGTGTAGCTTGTAACCTGCTGTCAGGTGCAGGTTGCTGTAGCCTGGTTTTACAGGGCAGCTTGTCTCTTTCATTTCCAGCTTCACTGAAGTTATTCTCCTCTCAGTCCTCTTTGTTAGATGATGAGATTGGTTTCTGGAACGCAGAGGGTAGCACTTTATAGTCTTGACTGGCTGGATGGCAAAGGTTCACTGAGTTTTCCGATACCCTGGCCTTACAGGGCAGTCGGAAGGCCACCCGAGTGACAGTGTTAGTTGTTGCCGAGGATCTCATGGAATAGGTTCATGCACAATTCCTACAGTTTACTGGTCTACCTCTGTGCGTGACAAGGCAAAATTGACACGTAACACAAGATCTGGCCCGGATGAACACGTCTAAAGGAATGTATACAGGTTACGTTCTTCCTTGGCTGCTTCAGTTTTTGATTTCATTTCAGACACACCTGGATTCTTTTGTCTGAATCTGCATGTGTAATTTATGGGGCTACATGTCCCGCAGAGTCCTTTTCTTCAGAGTGCAGTTTTGGTGGCGCATAATTGTCAGGTTACGTTGTAAGTGGTCACTGGCTTGGAGACACTAATATCAACTGCTGTACCCTTGTAGGGCACCTATGTAGAGTTGATTTTTTAAAGAGTCATGTTTCTTATCTGTATGCATATGTTGCCATCCATTCTGCAGGTGTTAGTGCGTTCACACATCCTTCCGGGTTGTGGTTGTACCCACCCCCTGTGGGCCTATCAGCTTAGGCTCGACCTCACTGTAAACTCACACAACTTTCCCATGCTTGGCGGTTTTGGCGCCCTGCATCCACATTTCCCCGCTGTGGCTTTGTGTAGGTTGCTTTGGTTTTGTTTGTTAAGCCATTTCACTGCTTGCTTCCTGCCTTTTCACCATGCACTTTCTATTGTTTGGATATTTTGCTAAAGCTGGTGTTTGCCCTGTTCGGGTTGATTGCTTGATCCTGATCTGACCTACTCTTGCCTATTCTGGGATCGTTTGTGGGGTTTGCTTCACAGGTTCTAATGGGGTCTCTCTTTCCTACAGCACATGATCACTTGTATAAACAGCTTCTCAGACGCAATGGAATTTGCATTAATTTCTTTAGTACTCTATATATAGCTCTCCAAGATCCTGGTTATGCCTCTGGAATTGCCCCCTCTGCATCAAAAGAGGTTGGTGGCAGCCTGGGTGGCTCCTCTGTCTGTGTGTGCTAGTCTCAGCAGGGACGGCCCTGTTGGGAAGTCACATCTCCTTCAATTGAGGGCAGCAGTGTCATGGTTGGGCCATAGGTGTTTACAGGAGAGGCATTTTTATAACCCTGGGTTTATTGATGGTTGTTCTTTCAGTCCCTTTGCTGCCTGGTTGTCGTTTGGAACTTTGTGGCATGCTCAGCTACCAATTTTTATTGGTCGAAGACCGGACTCTGCTTGGTATATCCTCATAGGACCAGGACTGTGACAAGAGGATGGGACACAGTAGTAATGTCCTGATTAGTTACTATTGCTCTACTCTCCCTTGCTTTCGTCACGGATTTCCTACCTTCAAGCCAAACTATGTGACCGGTAAATTGGATCTTTGGGGTCCTGCATAGGTAGCCTAACAAGACTATAGGTGATTGTTCAGGTGCTCTATACCCATTGCAGGGGTAGAGGCTAAAACATGGTTGTTAAATTTAAAAGGCTAGCACAGTTACCTGTTTCCTGAACATGAGTGAGATGAATGAACTTTCAACGCACCAATGGTCCAGGGATGAATATCGGTTTCTAAACCATCAATCAGCCCCACACCTCTAGTACACAAGAAGGGATCCTAACAGATTGGAAACACCAGCAAATTATAAACCTCCTTGTCCAATTTGGTAACATGGATGGAACGGCAGGCTTATCTCTGCAAGGTCGTGGATGGTTGGTTAGTTGAAACACAGCGAAAGTACAATTATTACCCAATGATAAAAGGGACTGTCTAGTCGAGGTTGTATGAAAATATCTACTTTATTATTATCACAACAGACAGTTCTAGCACATTACAAAATACAACCAACCATGTAAAGGAATGCAGAGGACAGTTTCAAAGAAGGAAAAGGGTTGCACTCTGGGGGGTAGTCGGCAAAGTAATTAATCGCAATAGTTCATGGATACATGGTTTCATCACAAAGGGAGCAATGGGTCGTAAAATATCACTAGGGGCCGTCGGAGAGGTACCAGGGGGACAGAACCACAATGTAGTTTGAGCTTGTAGAGGTTCTGGTACTCAACAGGGTCAAGTCAGTTTCAGGGCGGTTTGCAGCTTCTGCGACAGAGTTCAAGATCTGTCTTTTGTTGGTCATGTGACCAGGCCCCCCTTGGGGCTGTTTGAATTAACTCTGATTAGTATGCGAAGCTGCCACCAGTAGAGGTAACAAAAGAGCAGGGCAGGTCCAGGGAGCCTTTGTTAGTTAATTTGGCTGGCCATAGCAGGCGGAAGATTTTGCCCTCCCCTTCTGAGATGCCTTGATGTAGTCTTGGCTGATATTTCCCAAATAAATATGATGGGGGGACAGCGCCAGTAGGCTGTGTCCACCCAGAGTGCACAGGTTTATGTATATGTCGTACATTGAGCATAGAAAAATGTGTGTGGATTAGCCCCACACATTTTCCAGAGGTTGATCTGCCATCATTCAATTTCATTTACAATTTCAAAAATCCCATACGAGCGAGGCATCCCCATCTGTTAAGAGCTGTGATGAGGAAGAGTAGGACTCAGAGTAATGAAGATTACAAGTATATAATGTGAATATGCCCTGCTGTAGGTGATCACGCACAGTGTAATCACAGAAATCCCACCTGCAGGAACTGATCAGAAAGACTAAGGCAGCACCAGCTGTGCCACCTGCCTCACATAGAAAGGCTGGCAGCTGCATAACCACCTCCATGGAGCACAGAAACAGGGTCACAGGATCATCTCTAACTGCACAATGAGCAAAAATCAGAAGAAGTGCAAACTTTACCAGATCCATAAAAAGGGTTACAGAAGCAGTAAAGTCTGGGTGGTGCATTTAGAAACATGTCAACAACAGCAATGCTTCCAGAATTAAGGAGCTCATGTTCGTAAGAGCAGTAACGCCAATGGAAGATGTAAAAGTCTTGTGTAAGGTTTTGGCACCTTTCATTGATGAGTTTTCTCATTTTCAATCACTTGTATGGCGGAGAGGAGTGGAGGAAAGCAGCTTGCGTTTCCGTCGCCTCCCTTCCCCTCCACCATACAAATGCTCCATCATTTGCACCGGCATGGATTTTCATGCCAATGCGAATGCTGGAGATCCATTTGGGGTCCGCCGGCTTTATGCACCAGCATTTCGTGACCCAATTAGGTAGGATAGGATGAGCAAATTGATGGAGTTCATTGAGTAGGTGGAAGGGGTTCTGGTATATTCAAGAAATGTATACATTTGTTGATAACATTTTACTTTTCAGCGGCTTGCGGAGGTGTGTAAGATAACAGGCATGTTTCTTCATAAAGGTGTATAATGTTTTGCTAATTTTTCTTTTTCTATCACAAGCAGACTTACGGGGGGTCCTAGCCGGGGTGGAGTTTGACGCTGCGGTTTCGGCCATGCCCGGTTCGTGATGGACGCACTGGAGCCAGGTTCGGACGACGGGGACTAGGTCCCTTATGGACAGTTGAGACTCCTCGTCAACGAGATTCAGTGGTCCCGGGAAATTACTGCTTGGCAGTTTATAACCAGATATGGGCGTCCGCTACTCTCAAAAACCAGAAGTGACAAGCGTCTCAGGGAGCAATCAAATCCCAGCAAACCAAAAGGGCTACCTTAGAAGTCTGAGGAGATTGCTTTACTTAGTGGCTGGGACAGCCCCCAAATTGTGCATGACTCTAATAAATGTGATATTGTGTTTCCAAAATATATACCAATATCCTTGCGATTATTATGAAGAATGTAACGACTGCATATTTTTTATACCCTGGGGAAGGGGGTGCATGGTGGGGGATGGACCCGCTATGCAAAGTATATTTTTGCAGTGCAAAGTCAGTGCAAAGTCATTTTTGCAGTACAAAATGACGTTGCTATTGAAAGACAGGTGCTCACACCATTGTAATCAGATTGGTCCATTGAATGCTCAGGTACATCACGATGTGCGCTTGGTACTGTCGAGTGATTGTAGCACCATTTAATACGGGACGGGCCCTCAATTCCTCGTTAACAGATTCACATAATAGTTGCCAACATGACCGGTTCCAATCTATAGGTGCTTATCCAGTCCTGTTTTTTTCTTTGCATTCTAGGATCATTTTGAGTTCATTTTGTACTGCAAAAATGACTTTGCACAGTTCCATGAATCAGGGTTTGTGTCGCCAGTGCAAAGTCACTTTTCAGCAGTGCAAAGTCACTTTGAATCGTACATAAAATGCCATGAATCGGGCCCTTAGACTTTTAGCCAGTAGCACTTTGGATTCTGCTCCAAAGATAAAAACCTGGACTGGCTTATGGTAGGACTGCATCGGGGACCGGTTGGCAGCCATGGTATGTCTCCTAAAGGTGGCCGTGGAAAGGCCATATGTAGAGTTATAGACGGGAAACTGGCAACAACCAGGAGAAATTCCAAGAGCGGCTCCAAGTGACATCTGAGGGACAGCGAAAGGAAGCTGAAGCGGTCTGTCTCTCTGAAGCCTCAGGGGGCGCAGCTCCCCATCTGTACTTACATCTTGTGTATGTCCCCTCTCCACTCTACCACCCCCACAGACCAGTGCTCGGGGCGGTGGGCTAGGGTGGCAGACGGGGGATATATTTAAGATAGAAATCTCCCTCCCTGTGATGGGCTGGAGGCTGGGCCTGGCTGGATGGCACGCACAGCGCATACAGAGACGTGGACACAGTGTGTGGGTGTGTTGGAGCGGGAACTGCCTTTTTGCGGGCTCCGCGCTCGTATTTATTTACTTGCCCACGTGACCGCAGTCATGTGGACATTATATCCCTCATCAACTTTTAGATAACTCTTCAAACATGAAAATGAAAATCGCTTGTATTCAAAACATTAGAAACATAGTCACTCAAATATGGCCGCCCCCCTCCCCAAACATGTGACTGTTCAAACCAGGCTGCTATTGCCCCATCATTTGTAGTCTCTCGCCAGGGCTAGCTTTTAGTCTCTCAGCATGGCCGGACGTAGACGCCGTTGGGAACGTAGCCTTTCAACCTCGTCGATGGCACTGGTTGTTTTCGAAGGGCATACCGCCCGCTCCTCTCTCGGTGGGGTGTGTGCAGTGTGTCCCTGCTTCTGTCTTTTTCCTGGTGGACAGTAGACTCTGGGGTTACCTCTTCCTCCAGACCTTCTCGTGGGTCGTCTCCCGTTAGGACGGCTGTCTTTGCAAGCTGTAGGCACGGGTCATTCTCCGTTTCAGATTGTATTTCCCCTAGCATCATGGCCTTTGGTCTTGCATGCACGACAATTTGGCCGACATGCTCTTCTGCAATTTTTAGCCGCCTCCTGTTCCGACACTGTGGGTGCTCGCGGGTGGCGCGACAAGTAGTCCGCAGGGTTGTCAGCACCTGCACGGTACTGCACATTCAGGTCGAACTATTGTACCTGGAGTAGCTAACGTGGGTGCAGGTTCTTGCAGGTGGGTGTGGCGCTGAGCCTCCGAAGATGGGGATAAGTGGTTTGTGGTCGGTAAGCACTTTCATCGGGTGCCCCTGGACATATACATGAAAATGCTGGCACCCCCAGATAATGGCCAGCGCCTCTTTCTCGATGTTAACAATAATTTTTTTCAGCCGGCGTGAGCGCTCTGCTTGCGAACACAATGGTGTAGACAGTTCCATTCTTGTCTCTCTGTGTCAGCACCGCTCCTAGCCCAACAGGGCTGGCGTCAACAAGTAGTTCCGTGGTGCGATGAATGTCAAAAAACGCCATGGTGGCTTCACTGGTGAGGGAGTCTTTTATCTTCTGGAACGCTTGTTCTTGACTGATGCCCCACTGCCATGGTGCCTTGGCTTTCATGAGCTCCTGTAATGGGGCAGTGGTCGTGGCAAGGTCAGGGATGAAGCGACCGCAGTACGTGGCCATGACTAAGAAGCTTCTCACTTCCGACACTGAGGACGGTGCTTTTGCACTTTTGATGTAGCTAACTTTGTCGGGGTCCGGCGATACACCCTGTTCGTTTCATACATAGCTGAAAAAGCTGATTGACTTCTTTGCGAACTCACATTTTTCTACATGGAGCGTGAGTCCTAACTCTTCAAGTCGTTGTAGTGTCGCCGCTAGCCAGGCCGTGTGTTCAGCCTCAGTTTTTCCGTAGACTAAGATGTCGTCACTGACATTAGTGACACCTGGTAGATCCCGGAGCACTCTACGAATCTCGTTCTGGAAGACATCTGCTGCCGAGGAAATTCCGAAGTTAAAGCGACGGTATCGCCGGAGCCCTAAATGTGACGAGAAGGTGGTGATGTAGCGGGATTCCTTGGCTAGGCGGATCTGGTGGTAGCCAGATTGGAGGTCGAGCTTGCTGAAGACAGTTGCACCTGTGAGGTCTACGATCAGCTCGTCAATCGTTGCCGTAATCTGTCTCTCTCAGCCAATAGCTCCATTGGGAAGGCGCATGTCAATGCAGATGCGCACGGCATTGGGTTGTTTGGGTTTCGCCGTGACTACCATGGTGGAGCCCGCCAAAAGGCTGAAATGGTTGCATGAACGTGCCCTGCGTGGTGTCCAGCCATGTGCTGGTGTCTGGGTTCCGGCTCTGGCTCTGCAAACTTTGTGGCGTTGTGATGTCGTCTGCCATGTTCACTCTTGTCTGGCCGTGCGCCTGTGGATGGGTGCAGCCTGGCTTTAGGGTGTTAGGTCTCAGTGAAGCCTGTGAGTGGGTTAATCACCTTGCTCCCTCTGTTGACTGGGTGCAGTTTGGGTGCTATGCCGTAGCTCCTGTCCAATGATGCGTCGTGCCTCGTGCCATTTGGTGGCTCGTGAAGGGGTGCTGTTAGCGACTAAGGTTCCATGCTGGATTCCTCTGTCCTTGTCTGGATCAGCATGTCTGGGCTGTGGCCTCTGACATTGCTACCCCTGGTGAGAGTATTGGTGCTTGGGCCGTCACTGGCAGAAGCCTGCATCTGCAAATAAACAAGTAACTGTCCCCTCGTGGCACTGTGCACAGTCCTCGTTGAAGGAGTGCTCCAGTGTACTGCGCTTCTGATGGAGGGGGAGTCCAGCTCTTAAGAGCATTTAGCTTGCTTGTTTTTTTTGTTTTTTTTCCAGTTCCCTGTATGATGTGGGCATGCGGGGCTCACAGCCGAGGCTCCCCCCCCCTTTAATTGTGGCCATTGGCGAGGGTGCGGGCGGGGCGTCGCACTTACTTGTAAGCCCACGGCGGCAGGCTTGTGTTTTTTTTTCTTCGCTTCCCGGCTTCACTGCCCGGCGCGAGTACCTCAGCGGGCCTGGGCTGCTGAGGGAGCGTGACTGCCTGCTGCCTTCTTTTCCAGGCGGGTCCACGGGGGATCCTGCCTCGTCGCCAGTGTGATGGGCTGGAGGCTGGGCCTGGCTGGATGGCGCGCAGAGCAGACAGAGACGCGGACACAGTATGTGGGTGTGTGGGAGCGGGAACTGCCTTTTGGCGGGCTCCGCGCTTGTATTTATTTACTTGCCCACGTGACCGCAGTCACGTGGACATCACACTCCCGACCAGAAACAGGAAAGAAAATTCCTGCCCTCCCGTCCCTTCCTCGCCACGCGTGTGTATTTAGCTACTCCTCCCCAACGCCCAACAGGAAAGCAATATAACTGCCGTTCCCCTCTCACACTTTCTGGAGTTGACATTCTAATAGCACCTAACGTACACATTAAAAAAGCTACTTCGCCATATTACGTACATGAAGAAATAGTAGTATAAAAACTGCCTAAATGTGTCAAAGGTCATTGTGGAGTGGGATTAATAAGGTGTACACAAAAAGGCGCATGTTTATGTGGGCAGTTAATAGACCTGGGAGGACAACATGGGACTTTTAAGAACGAATGTAATCATTATGCAACATATTTAACATAGTTTAAAGAGATACGTTTTAAAACGGTCCTTTGCAGAGAGGTGCTAAAAGAATCAATTTACCATTTTCACATGAGACAAAAGCACCACCACTGGTCAGGCTTCTTTTGCTCATCTCTGCTTCTCTCTGAGATTTGAAAATCTGCCTCAAGAAAGTGCGGATTGCTCCTAGGCCTTTCTTGATCCAAGCACGCCCTCGAGTGGCCTCCTAAGGTACTAAGGCGACTCACACAGCAGATGATTAAAGATACCCAGACGCTGAGCTCAAATACAGATTTCTAGGTACAACCAATCAGTCTTATATCCGGCCTAGTGCCTTACCACAGATTTCTATTCAGTTTTTACATCATTATGCATGAGCCCCTAATGCCAGTCCCAAGCCTTCTTAAAGCCCCTTACTCTTTTTGGCCCAACCACCTCCACGGGGAGGATGTAACACGGATACTTATGTTTCCCTATTAGCCATCTTATTTTATGGAGCGGATTTCTTAAGACCAAAAAACCAAAGCAGATAGACAGACACACAGGGCCTGTTTCATGGAAAGGTGCGCAGAAATCCTAAAGGGGCCGCGCGCGAGAAGGACACTGCGCAAGTCGGCGCGCAGAATAAAAAATGTGCTCTCTGCGTATTCATGGAATTTACTGTGCAAAGTAACCGTATTCACAAGTCGTGCCCACCACGCCCCCGACACGCCCACACACAAAACAGAAACCGCCAGAACCGCTACCTTTGCGCGCACCCCCGTGCGTGAATATACGCATCCTCCAAAGAGTGCATGAGGCCCACGCAAGCAGGCCTGCTCTCAGGGCCCCTTCGCAGCATCCGCCGTATCTGTTGCAGGCACCCCGACAACATGCGCATGAAAAATCGCAACTCGGTCTTCACTCGGAAAATCTGCGCGCGAACCCCCATTAACCGTTCCTGCATTCCGCTATGCTGCTTAAGCGCACCGCTAAGTTAGATGGGAACCCCAGTTGCGTATACTTACCCCTAAATCCGACATGCAAACCCACCTCCGTGCTGTGAATCCTATGCGCAAGTGTACTTATGCCTGCCTTCGGGTGGCGTAGTGATCAAGAGATTTGCATGATCATTCCTATGCTGAGAGGTTGCGTGCTGGAATCCATGAATATGTGTCGTGCCGTGCAATTGTGGGCATGCGTGGCATTGCCTGCGGGCCGTCCCGCGTAACGCCCACTTTTTTCACATGTTCTTCCCATTTTCTGTGTTCCACCCGCTACACCGCCATCTGCGCAGGCCTTGTCCACGGTCTGCGTGGTGTCTCACGAAAGGCGCTTGATTGCTTGCAGAGACGTGCTGAGCCTGCGCAAACTCCACACAAGTCCTAGAAAAGTACTGCGCATTCGATCGACGCACGCGGAATCACACGCAAGTCAGTGCGCAAGTACCCTATTTAATGTGCAAATAATTCCACAAATCAGCCCACAGTCTTGACGTAAACAGTGCTGGAACTGGGTTGGATTTGCCTGGATTCAGAAACCGACAAAAATTCTCCTCCAGGATTCCAAATTAGGGGGGGGGAGACCATGCTGCTGCTGCCACACACTGTACCTGCAGTGATGATCTGTGCCCAACTTGGAGATGATCCTCTAAACTCAGAAACGTTCTGCTTTGGCTTGACCTGGTTTTGTATTTAGGCAGATCGAGCAATTTAGTGGTTGATTGGGATCAGTGTTGTGTCTTAAGAAGAGAAGGAAAGGCGCAGGACATAAAGCTGCATTCTATCTGAAATGACTACAAGCAGGTGATGGTGTGGTGCATTTTCTCTCACAGTGTTTATTTCAGTTTTGATTGTAAGTTTAAAAACCAGATTCGATTTTTTTTTGTCTCCCATTACTTTGCATGCTGGTAAATGCAGGTTTCCATTTAGAATGGGAAAATAAAGCTTCATTCCCACTCTTGCTCTACATGTTACTCCGGTTGGTTTAATAGGTCATGTGTGCCTATTTCACATGAGCTCTACAAAACGTGGTACTATTTTATCTCTGTGCTTTTTTTTACACATTCTAAAACCCACTACTTGACTACAGTGATTCCACCCCCCAGCACCAATCGCTCTGCACACACAGTTAGAATCCCAGATTAATTTATTGAGAGGAGGAATTGGCCCGGAACAAGATTCTATGGCAAGACAGGAAGCTCATATTATGCATTACAATCTTTACTGAGATCCACAGCAGCAAAGAATAAAACTTTGTAAAACGAAATTTTTTCCCAAGAAACATAAAGTTATAACAATGTAATGGGAACATCCCAGTTCAACATGGTGGGCAGGTCATGCCCTGGAGGTAGCCAATAGGGAGCGACCAATCCAATATAGGTCCATTCCTTTAACAACTCCCCCTCTTTCTTTGCTGCTGACCCACAGCTAAGTCACACCTCCAGTTTGCTTAGCTTGTACTTGTTACATTGTGGCATTTCTGTAGGAATTGCTTGATTTATTACTTTAATATCTTTGTTTGCATTAATTACGGCGTTCGTTTGAAAGCGTGTGTTTCCTTTACTTGGGTATTTCATTTAATTTCATTTCATTTACTCACGCGAGCGTGGCGTTCCAAATTAGAGCCCGCTCCGCGTCTTGTGTGTTGAGCGCTGCCTGAAGGCGCCGAGTTCCCTCGCACACGCTGGGTTGGTCCTTCTGGACACATTGTTGCGAACGCTTTCAGCGTTCTATTTCAGGCGCGCGTCCCTGTTCAGGGCCGCGGTGTCTGCTTTGTTTGTTTATCGCGCGGCAGCCAGTGTCAGAAAGCTTATCTTCTGACAGACTGCGCGCATTTTCCACAAGGTCTCTGGTACATGCTGTAGGTGTGCCACTGCTAGTTTGGAGCTTGGCGGTTCAAACCTGCTATCCGCCCGGTGGTTTATGTGTGAAAAGAAAAATTTTGTTTGTGTAATGTTTCTTGTATAATTCCGAATTTCTATAATTATATTGTGGGAGTTGTGTTTATATTTTTCCCCTCACGCTGCTCGCGTGCTTTTGGCTGCTAGTCAGCAGGCTCTGCCTGTGTGAGGCCTAGGTGGCCCTTCCCCTGATATTACTCCCTGTGAAATTGTGGGTTCAGCCTGCTAGGCTTGCATAGTTCAACAGCTAGCCCGGCTGTTTGTTGACATGATATATATTTATATATTTGTTCCGAGTGGAATACTGCCAAGTGCTGTCATGGATAAGGGGGTGCTCCCCTCCTCTGCTGATGCCAGCACTCAAGTACGTACTGCCAAGAAAAGCGACAGGTCTGGAGACAATGTGGGGGATCAATCCTGTCATGCCCAACCTTCAGTGGCTCAAGCTATTCAGTCCTCTTTGGACACTGGTTTAAATAACACCTTGGCGTCTGCCTTTGACAGATTAATATCCCGCATTGCGGATTTCCACCCCTCCCAAGATGCTGCCCCATCTGTTGCAACCCAGGCCCCTAAAAAGTGTACGGCCAAAACTAAACATACCCAGGGACAATTCAGTCCCCCCTTGGCCATTTCACCCATATCTTCCCCTAAAAGAACTTTAAAGAGAGGGTGGGAAGAGTCTCATCAACCTTTCACTTCCACACCCTGGCCTGCGCACGCGAGTTTCACGCCGGCGGGGTCCCCTATTGCGGTGTCATCCTCAGAAAGTTCTGTTGATTCTGATTCGCCCCCTAAGAGGCGGAAAAAGAAAGTAACATCTGTGGGCCCTCAGGAAGCGCCCCTGCTTGATGGTAGCGGAGTACCTTTCTTTGACCCTGCCCTGATACAGCACCCCAGGTCAGCCGAGTGGCAGCCCTCTGAGGAAGTTTCCTCTTTCCTCAAGTTCTGGATAAGGCGCCCTATGCCCAAAGTGGATCGTAATAAGATGCGGTCGGAGTGTCCCAGACCTGTGCTTGCAGACAAGGTGGCTTTAGCGCCAGAAATAGACCAGTCTATGGCGGCTTTTCTATCCCAAAAAGGGAAGGACCCCAAGAAGGGGGTCGATAAAGCGTGGCGTAGTTGCCAAGACAGACTGTTGGACATCCTGGGTCCAGTCACGCAGATTTTTGAAATGGCAGAAGAGGCGGCGGCCTCTAATACCCCGGTTGATGTTGACGCATTAAGGGGTTGGATCCAACGTACGGTATGCCTGCTCGGCAACGCTAATGCCTCCATATGTAGGGAGAGGAGAAAATCATTATTAATGAGGTTGGATTCCAAGCTGGCAGACATGGCTGAAAGGGAAGGTGGCCCTTCAGCTCAGGGTAATTTATTTGGGGATTCTTTCCTGAAAGACTTGTCGGCTTATGTTCACACCTTTACAGCGCTAGACAAGGCTCAGGTTAATATAAAAAAGGTCTTTGCCCCAAAGGCTTTTAACAAGGCTGGACGAGGTAGGGCCCGCTCCTCCAGCCGCTTTTCCCAGGGCTCCTCCCGTCCCCGCCAGTTTGTGCCCCGTGGCGCATACCATACCTCCTCTGCTCGGGGAGCACATAACCAGTTCTACCCACATCAAAACTCGAATGGGAGAGGATGTGCCGGCAGAGGAGCCGGAAGATCAAGAGGGCAATCAGGTACTTTCTCAGGTGCTAAAAGTTTTTTCCCTCAAAAGTCTAGGTGGCAGACTAGCCAAGTTTCTTCCACAGTGGGAGGCCCTCACTTCGGATCCTTGGGTGTTACAAACGGTTCAGGGTTATCAAATAGAATTCTATGCCCCACCTTGTCAGTTGTCCTTTCCCCTTCCTTTGGTGTTCGACGAAGTCAAACAATCCCTCATAGATGTGGAGGTAAGGGATCTCATCTCCAAGGGGGCGGTAGTCCCGGCCTCTTACAAGGCCTCTCAATTTCTGAGTTCCATTTTTCTAGTCCCGAAACCAGACCAGGGGTTTCGCCCAGTAATCAACCTGAAAGCCCTCAACTCTTTTGTGGTGTATCACCACTTCAAAATGGAGGGAATTCATTTACTCAGACACACCCTTCTCCCTGCAGATTGGATGGTCAAATTGGACCTCAAAGGCGCTTACCTAGTTGTTCCCGTCTTTCCCCCGCATCAGGAGTTTCTTCAATTTCAATGGGGGGGGGGGCGGGTGTGGCAGTTTGCATCCCTTCCGTTTGGCCTGTCCTCGGCTCCATGGTGTTTCACCAAGCTCATGAGGCCTGTGATGGCTCTTCTCAGATCCAGGGGGATTCGGATCATAATTTATTTGGACGACATGTTGCTCCTAGCCCAGAATTATCAAACTCTGTGTTCTCATCTGAAATTCACTGTGACCCTCTTACAGGATCTAGGTTTTGTGATAAATGTAAAAAAATCCATATTGAAGCCTACGCAA
Organism: Ambystoma mexicanum; assembly: GCF_040938575.1. Classification (NCBI taxonomy): domain Eukaryota; kingdom Metazoa; phylum Chordata; class Amphibia; order Caudata; family Ambystomatidae; genus Ambystoma; species Ambystoma mexicanum. The sequence goes on along the minus strand of NC_090921.1, from coordinate 1,338,506,928 downwards.
TGTATCCAATTTCTGGGCTTCAATATAGATTCAAAGCTTTGCATCCTTCTTCTCCCAGACAACAGACTCTCCAAGATAAAGAAGGAAATTTGTCTGCTCCTCAAAAGAGGGAGGATCTCCCTCAGGCAGTTGGCCAGAGTTGTGGGAATGCTGTCAGCATCCATTCAGGCTATCTTCCCTGCTCCCCTACATTACAGAGCTCTACAACGCTTAAAAGCCAAGCATTTGAGCAAGTGTCTCTCTTACTCCCAAATGGTGGTATTGCCGCTGGTAGCCAGGTTGGAACTCCTGTGGTGGCTCAGGCACATGGAGGCATGGAATGGCAAGGCAATATTTGGCCCATCTCCGGATTTCGCACTGGAGTCAGATGCGAGCAGATCGGGTTGAGGAGCCAGATTAGGTCAGGTTTCCACAGGTGGGAAATGGTCGGAGTCAGAGAAATAACTACATATCAATTGCCTAGAGTTGTTAGCGGGGTCCTTTGCGGTTCGGAGTCTCCTCAAGGATCAGGGGAATTGTTGTGTTCTCCTCCGCATGGACAACATCTCTGCGGTGAGATACATCAATCGTCTGGGTGGTACCAGGTCCAAAGTCTTGGCGGATTTGGCAAGAGAGTTCTGGCATTTTTGCCTCAACAGGGATATTATATTGAAAGCGGAATACCTCCCGGGAGTCAGCAACGAAGTGGCAGATTGGAACTCCAGGCACCTGCAAGACAGGAGCGATTGGATGTTGAACAGATCTCTTTTCGCCCGCTTAGCATCCCTCTGGGGTCCCCTGACCATAGATTTGTTTGCCTCGAGACTGAATTGTCAAGTTCCCAGGTTTTACAGTTGGAGACCAGATCCGTTAGCTCTGGCCACCGACGCTTTCCTCCAGGATTGGTCGGGTCAGTTGGGGTATGCCTTTCCTCCCTTTGCCATGATAGCTCGGGTTCTGGTCCAAGTGCGCACACAAGTGGCGTCTCTGGTTCTAGTTACCCCCTTTTGGCCCTCTCAGGTTTGGTTCCCGGCCCTGCTGGAATTAGCAGTAGATATTCCCCGTCTTCTCCCTCCCGATCCCCTATTGCTGGTGGATCTGGAGGGTCTCCCTCACGAGTTGGTCCTGCAGGGACACCTTGCCCTTATGGCTACGAAGATTTCAGCTCTTCCTGGTTCTTCAGAGGACTTTCTCAAGACTCTATGGCGGTCATCAGGGACTCCTGGGCACCCTCTACTAAGGTGGGGTATTCCTCAGCATGGAACAAATGGGTTAGCTGGTGTGTGGCTAGGCACCTCAATCCCGTTTCGGCCCCTCCTGTAGAGGTGGTTAATTTTTTAGTGGAGTTGTATAAGGAAGGAAAAGCCTACAGGACTGTTAATGGTTTTCGTTCAGCTATTTCAGCAGGTCACCTTTTGGTTAAAGGGGAACCGGTGGGTAGGCATTTTTTAGTGCGTAGGGCCCTCAAATCTATCCGTATTAAAGTTCCACCACAACCGAAGTATTCGGTTCTTTGGGATGTTAATATGGTACTGCAGCTCTTCAGGTCCTGGCCTCTTAATGAAGAACTGTCCCTGCAGCAGTTATTTGCCAAACTTGCTATGTTACTATGTCTAGTGTCTATTAAAAGGGTCTCTGATATCAGAGCTTTGGATGTGGATAATAAGATGTTCACCCCTCAGGGGGTTACTTTCTTTATCTCACGAAGGACTAAATGCATGACTTCCTCGATATCCTATCCAGCTTTTCCTGAAGATTGTAAATTATGTGTGGTTAATTGTCTGAAATGTTTTGAGCTCAGAACTGAACGTTTTAGACCTCCCAATACCTCTCAGCTGCTGATTTCCTTCCGAAAACCCCATAAGCCGGTCTCCCCTTCTACTTTGGCCAGATGGATCAAATGGCTTATGCGAGAGGCGGGGGTTGACACTTCCTCCTTTGGTCCCCACTCAGTCCGGGGCGCTATGGCCTCTAAAGCAGCCTTTCTGGGGGGGGGGTAGTTTGGAACAGATTCTAAAAGCAGCTGACTGGTCAAGGGAGTCAACTTTTAAGACATTTTACCATAAACGTATTGCTCATGTGGCGGTGAATGTAATGCAAGGGCTTTGAACTTGCATAATATGAGCCTCCTGTCTTGTCATAGAATACCTAATCCCCCACACTAGCGTGAGATGGGGCTTTAGATTCTATAAAAGACAAGGAGGCGAGTATTATCCCACCCACCCACCCTTACTGGTGTTGATTGTTGTTTCAGCTTTCGGTTGATGGCTTCGACGCAGGAAGAGGCAAGAGTTTCCGCTCCAAGTTGCTGAAGGGTTCAGCTCCGGTGTCTCCATGGGAGTTTGGTCTTCATTGTACGTGGAGAAGTTGTTCGGTGGTCGTATGAAAAGGATCAGCTTCAGAAAGAGGGGGAGTTGTTAAAGGAATGGACCTATATGGGATTGGCTCGCTCCCTATTGGCTACCTCCAGGGCATGACCTGCCCACCATGTTGAACTGGGATGTTCCCATTACATTGTTATAACTTTATGTTTCTTGGGAAAAAATTTCGTTTTACAAAGTTTTATTCTTTGCTGCTGTGGATCTCAGTAAAGATTGTAATGCATAATACTCGCCTCCTTGTCTTTTATAGAATCTAAACCCCCATCTCACGCTAGTGTGGGGGATTAGGTATTGTGCTTCGGCAAAACATGCCTTGCTCCACCGTACCACGTGGTCCAAACCTCCTCTACTTCAGGAAGCTCTCTATCACTGACTGCTGAGAGTCTTCTGAGCACTGTGTTTCAGTGCATGCAGTGGAGCTGTACGCCCTGACCACCCTACATCTGAAAGTCATCCTTTGCTCAACAAACCAAACTTAAACCATGAAACTATCCAAAGCTGTATATATGTCTCAAATTTTGCACATATTTTACTGTCAGGGTGACTATTCTGACAGAGGAAATGAGTACCATACCAAGTGTGCATTGCATGCTCATAAGGAATGCACATTTGAATTACTAGCACTGGCATGTTTGATAAATTGGTGGTCATTCTTATGCTCCCAAAATGCACTGTTTTTATGCAAAGCAGGCATCACCCTGTATTCAGGGCATGCGCATCATGACACGTATCTAGCCCCTCAGTCGCGCCCATACCACTAACAATCCAGTCCCAGTCCCACACCACTGACAATCCGAAACCACCCCACAGCCTCACTGGCACGCGAAAGGGGGGTGGGAGGTGGCAGTTCCCCCAGTACATTTTGTCCATTTGCAGCGTTGTTTGTTTCCATTTCCAACGCTGCACGTAGGCTACTTCCTTTCAAAACAAGTGAGCACCTTTCATGTGTAAAGCGTTCTATTATTTAAAAAAGGAGAGGTAGATGGATGGAATGTGAGCAAATCTGCATTCTAACGCAGCTGAGCGGCATTGATGGTTATGCAACCTATTGCTGCCTACTGGCCAAAGCCCAGCATGTGTGTATTCTGCCGTGAGCTAAACACAGCAGGTCGATTGGCGTCCTAATTAATTAGCCAACTAATTAAGGACACACTGTTTCCTAGTATGCATGTGCATGTGACACTCAGAGGCAGCCAGCCAGCCTTGCCAATAGCGTCTTCTTCATATTTGAAGGGGTTCTAGGGCGCATGGACGCTGGGGTGTCCAGCGGGCGAAACCAAGTGCAGAAGCCTGTATTCTGCCTTCCAGCAGAGCTTTCCAGCTTGTCCAGGTAGTACTGCCATCTTGATTTCAAAACTGAAACTGCAAATAAAATAAGCATTGGCAAAGACATCAGTTTGTGTGGGCATTCCCATCATTTACACTGGTACTCACACCATTTGCCAGCTGCTGCCATTATGGTCAGTTATTGCCGTCATTTGCCATGCTATACTCAGGTACTCACATCATATCCTTAAGACTTTCTACGTCATCCTTGAGAACTCATCATCAACTGGATGAGTGCACTTGGACCGCAGCAACATCAAACTCATCCCTGGGGGAAATCTGTTTTCAGTCACACGGAGCCTTCTTCTGCGGCCTTTGTTCAAAAGCATCCACCCAGGGGCTGGAGCTTTGCTATTCTTCGACCTATAGACTGGAACCCCACCACTGTAGAAATCAGAGCAGAGACGCCTTTCCCAAGGTTCAAAAGGAAACCTAAGGTCTGATTCATGGAATTCTTTGCACAGTGCGAAGTGACTTTTTCACTGGTGCAAAGCGATTTTGCACTGCCAACAAACCCCCTGATTCATGAAACAGTGCAAAGTGACTTTGCATGACAACAAGACACTTTGCACTTTTCCATGAATCACAGTGTTTGTTGGCAGTGCAAAGCCAGTTTGCACAAGTGAAAAGTCCCTTTGCAACGTGCAACAAATTCTATGATTCAGGCCCTTTAAATCTGACTTTTCACGCAGGCCTCGTGATGCTGGAGCTATACCACCTACCTTCTGGTTTACGAGAAAACGCCAGCCAGTGACGCAGCCCAAAGCAGGTTTGTGTGCATAATAAAGGCTTGCTTCATGGAATTCTTTGCACGGTTCAAAGTGACTTTGCACTGCTGAAGAGTGACATAGCACTGCCGACACAAACCCTGATTCATGAAACTGTGCAAAGTGCATTTTTGCAGTGCAAATTCAATGCAAAGTTTATTTTGTACTGCAAAAATGAATTTGCACTGCAAAAAGAAAATACACTTTGCACAGTTCCATGAATTAGGGTTTGTGTTGGCAGTGCAAAGGCACTTTGTGCAAAGACACTTTGAACCGTGCACAAAATTCCATAGATCAGGCCCTAACTCTTTACCGACTTCTACTATCGTGGGTTCCATATTCAGAATACCCCTTAATGCAAAATTTCGGACTGATATGTTTAACCTTGCAGCCTGTACCTTGTGCCACCATTTGTTGTTTCACTTGTCCTTTTTGTCACTGTCACACTCTTTTTGGTGACCTGTGAAGCACCTCAAAGCAGTTTGGTGCTATATAAAATATCAAAATAAAATGAAATAAATATGGTGCATCGTATTACTGTCACATACCAGGTATTACCATCATATGCTAAGGTACTGACACCATGGGTCATTTTTGCTATTGAAAGACAGCTACTCACACAAGTGTAATCAGAATGGTCCAGTGAGTGCTCAGGTGCATCACAATGTGCTCTTGGTACTGTCGAGTGATTGTATCACCATTTAATATGGGGTGGGCCCACAATTCCTCATTAACAGATTCACATAATTGCCAACATGACCCGTTCCAATCTGTAGTTGCTTATCCAGTCCTAGTTTTTTCTTTGCATTCTGGAATCATTTTGAGTTCATTTTGTACTGCAAAAATGACTTTGTACTGACTTTGCACTGCAAGAATACACTTTGCACAGGTCCATGAATCAAGGTTTGTTTAGGCAGTGCAGAGTCATTTTTCAGCAGTGGAAAGTCCTTTTGAACCGTGCAAAGAATTCCATGAATTGGGCCCTGAGTGTTCACTAAGTTAGGATGTGAGGTCGGGCTCTCTAGGTTGCAGCAGCAAATATCTCTGGCACTTGCTATGGCTGAAGCACAGCTCACCTTTTGTGCACACCTTTAGACATGGGTGTTTCCCCAGGAAATAGCTCCCGTTATAGCTTAGTGAGAAGACTACCGAGGTCTTTGCTGCAAGTAGTTATAGCTTAGTGAGAAGACTACCGAGGTCTTTGCTGCAAGTAGTTATAGCTTAGTGAGAAGACTACCGAGGTCTAAGCTGCAAGTAGTTAGAGCTTAATGAGGAGACTACGGAGGTCTTTGCTGCAAGTAGTTATAGCTTAGTGAGAAGACTACCGAGGTCTATGCTGCAAGTAGTTAGAGCTTAATGAGAAGACTACGGAGGTCTTTGCTGCACGTAGTTATAGCTTAGTGAGAAGACTAGCGAGGTCTAAGCTGCAAGTAGTTAGAGCTTAATGAGAAGACTACGGAGGTCTTTGCTGCACGTAGTTATAGCTTATTGAGAAGACTACCGAGGTCTATGCTGCAAGTAGTTAGAGCTTAATGAGAAGACTACGGAGGTCTTTGCTGCACGTAGTTATAGCTTAGTGAGAAGACTACCGAGGTCTATGCTGCAAGTAGTTAGAGCTTAATGAGAAGACTACGGAGGTCTTTGCTGCAAGTAGTTATAGTTTAGTGAGAAGACTACCGAGGTCTATGCTGCAAGTAGTTAGAGCTTAATGAGAAGACTACGGAGGTCTTTGCTGCACCTAGGTATAGCTTACTGAGAAGACTACCGAGGTCTATGCTGCAATTAGTTAGAGCTTAATGAGAAGAGGTGTATGTGTCACGACTCGCTCCCTTCGCTCCCGTTCCCACCACTTGGGGGCATGATTTGGGGTTTATTCCCTACTGGACCTTTCCTCCGAACCTTATGCTACAGTGCTGTGATGAATTGGGAGCGCTAAATCCCTATTTTCCAAGCTACTTCCCTTCCGGATCCATTCCAGGTTTTTGGCAGCCAGCATGCTTCTTTAACCAAATGACTATGCTTCCCAGAATGCCTGGCCCACTGCTTCACCTCCACCCTTGCAGGACAAGGTTGGGTGGAGGATAGGCAACACCTGTGGCTGCAGGTGCAGCAATCAGCACACCTGAGGCGTGTGCTCGTTAAGCAGCTTTAAAAGCCTCAGTCTTACTTCAGTCCAGCGCTGGTCATCGTTTGCAGTGTTCCTGTTGTGACTAGTCCCTTGTTCCTTGCCTTTGTACCTAGTTCCTAGTTCCTGTTTTCTTGTTCCTCCGCCCTGAATCTCGGATTCATGCGCTAATTGATTTCTGCTCCCTTGATTCCCTTTTTGTCTTCCTCTGTTTGCAGGCAGCATTTCTCAGTGCTTTCCCCTTTTAGATGCAGCCCAGTTTGTCTGTGTTCTATATTTCTTTGACTCTGTCCTTTGCTGCTGTAAACCCGTATGCCTTAGCCTTCCTCTTAGATTAGCTTCCTGTCTTTTCCTTGGAGGGGTAGGGAGAAGTTTGCATTGGTTATTTCGTTTTTCCCTGCTCCTGATCCTTACTTTCTATTGGGATCCATTCCATGTTTTCCATTGCACTTCTGCATTTATTTCCCATTTGATTATTAGGTGTGGTGTGCGGTTGTAGCGAGCTCCTGTGTGAATGCTTATGTTTTCCTCACTAATTTGTAATCACTATTCCAACTTAGGTATTTAGTTTTCCTCCCATTGCTGTTCTAGCCTTTCGGGGTCCCAGTTTCATCAACAGGATTCGTGGGCTAGCTGACATTCAAGAGGTTTATCTCGTCCTCGTGAGTACAGTTCTTTAGTTCCCTTATTTAATACCATCAAGAGTGTTAGTTCACAGATCCTGTCATTGCTTGCCCTCCACGTGGGTTTAGCGCTGTCAGTACCTGTAACAGCAATTGGGGGTAAGGCGCTTGCCGACTTTCCTCGCGGTCAGGTGCTTACCCCACATCCCTTTTCATATATTGGTTTTGATGTCACACTCTATTTGCACTCCTGGGTTCTAGCATACATGAGTCGTTGTTCCTGTGTGCACATTTCCCTTGCCATATTCGCTGCCTTTGTACTTGCCTGACTAATCCTGACAGAATGCTGCAAGTAGAAGTTGTTGTTTTCTAGAAGACTGCCGAGGTCTATGCTGCAAGTAGAAGTTTTTTTTTAGAAGAATACCGAGGTCTATGCTACAAGTAGACGTTTTTTTTTTAGAAGACTACCAGGGCCTATGCTGCAAGTAGAAGTTTTTTTTTTAGAAGACTTTGTTTTTTTAGAGTGGGTGTAGTCTCTTGCATCGCCAGACGTTTCACCCTAAAGGAGATACCACAAGGCCATTCTTTTGATATTTGAACAATGTATACATATACAGCCTGATTCATGGAATTATTTGTGCGTAAAACGCACATTTGCGCGACTTTCTGCCCGAAAATCCCTGTTTGAGGTTTGGGGATTTTCGGGAAGAATGGCGCGCAAATGTGCGTTTTACGTGCAATTAATTCCATGAATCAGGGTTTTGGTGTTAGCCTCTGACCCCTGCAGGCAAAGGTGGAAGTGGGCCTTTCTCTCATAATCCGATTGCATTAATAATAAAGGGCCCTCAACAAAGAAACACATTTTTATGATGCTTTTATTAATGCAACACCTTTAATCATGCAGAGGTGAACGCACCTTTTATTGGACGGGGCAAATATACAGATGTCAAATATATAATTCGCTTTCTAATGCACACTTTCATATAGAAACACCTTTGTGCAACCTGCTATGGCATTGGTATCTGACCACTTGTCTCTGCCAGCACAATACAAACTGTGCGCACCAGGGGACTCGGATAACTGCCCAGTGAATGATGGCCTGTGATAGGAAGGTTGCACAAGTTATGCAACTCTCCAAGCAACTGGTGCATTGATCCATTAAGCTATCTTGATTGTTTGCCCATCGCTCCAGTATGCTCACCCTAGCACTTTAGAGAGATTTCAGACAATACAGTATTAAACAAGTGCTCGGAGAGAAAAGGGCTAGGGTGCTAATGAACGAAATCTATGGATGTTGGTGGACCAAAAGCATCACTGCGACATCCAGAGTCTAATTGGCAATGCCCTATGCCACAGCTGCTTGTCAAGGGATGTTGGCATCTTTGGCATTAGAGAGCACGAGCGTCATCATAGTTCCACAATTCCTTGCTACTCCTAGCACAGGGCCTCCGTGATCTCCAGGTGTATTCTCGCGCTGCCATGCATGCACCCATGCTAATGTATTCCTTCTCTTCTGGCATCCTTGCACAGGGTGATTTTGCCAGGTCAATAGCTAGGCGCTATCTCAGAAAATGTTATTTAGACAGAGGTGGAAACTTTTACTGTAGATTGGACACTTCTAAGGGCCTGATTCACAGAAGCGTTTTATAATGGCAAAGCCCCATTGGACAACGCTCTGTGAATCAGGGCCTTACGGTGGAGCAATGGCATTGTTTAGATAGGACTTTGCTGATGGTGGTCCTAACGCCGCACATCAGAAAACCATTGGACCTCTGCAAACATGGGGCCTTTGGCCCCAGTGTGACATGGTACACGTTTGCCTTTAAATGGCTCCATACATTGAGCATTTACTGCAGTCATGTCTGTGCATCGTGTATGTTGCGGGTTTGGACTCTGCTCAGCCTTTCATCTTTTCAAGGTCACATTATTGAATGCCATTATACTTGGCTGTAACACACCTGGTAATGCAGAGTTTATGAACAGGAGAAGAGAGGCTCAGCGCACACAGGTGGGGAAAACATGTACATTAAATGTGTTTTTATTTGTTTTACTATTATTGTGAAATATGGACTTCATTAAGAGTATGGCGGTGCGGGAAAAACGGTGGTAACTTTGTTACCACTGCATTACTGCCGCATTACCACCCCGCCATCATACTTTGGTTGTAAGGCAAAGACTTTTCCTCCAGTAAAATGCTGGAGGTAAATCCTCTGCCACTGTTTACAATATGCACTGTCTGGTCACAGTGGCAGAATAGGGGCACTGCTTCTCAGAATGAGATTGGCTCATGGGCAGACAGCTGTTTCTGCATCCAAGGAGTAGTACTTTCACGTGCCCCATTGGCAGCTACAGAAGTAACACGGAGTGGTACACGCCCTCAGCAGGCTTGTAAATACTGCAACCTAGGCATATCTACTGGGGAAAGGGCCAAAGCATGGATGTGTGCTCCGTACCAGGGTTCATTGTACTGTTACTATTGTAAGTTGATGTGAAGTTTGACATCTGTACATAGTACACAACTGAAGTATTGCCAGGCTGGGATGCTACCTACAACTGGACCAATATCAGTGAAGAACTGTGAAAGATAAGATGAGATGCTACACAACATTGTGCTACACGACAGGTGCACCTTACATCAACTAAGAGTTATAGGATCCCAGTAACTAACTGAAAACAAAATCGGGGGCAGACCTTTTCAGGGCAGGTGCAAGTGATTGGTTGGTGCAGGGCATACCATTTTAAGTAATTTACAAAGGCCAATGTGCTTTTTTTTAAAAAATGTGGACATGGGTCTGAAGTGGCAATGAGGGCCACGGCATCTGTGGCTGGCGACAGTTAACAGAGTTGTGTTGTTTTAGAGAAAGTATTTTGTAAACGGCCATGCCACTGCTCATGTGTCCACGCCAGGTCCTGTTACTGTCCATTTCATCCCCACAATTTCTTCACCTGCACGGGCACGTGGGAAGGATGTTCTGGATCCAGTTGTTATCCTTGCTTTTCTGTCCTCCAAGTTGCAATGCACAAAAAAGGTATCAGGCCTCATTACGACCCTGCCGGTCCAAAAAGAACGGTGGCGGTAAAAGCGCTGTCACTGTTGTTTCCGGACCAGCTGATTCAGAGTCCTGCAGGCGTGAGGTGTCACTCCCGCCAGGTCTGACCTAGCAGGATTAACAACACCTGCCTGCAGGCAGACAAGGAACCACCGGCTCTGTCATAGACGGAACCGGAGTTTCCATGGTCCCCATCCCAGTGGAGTCCTCTGTGACTCCATGGGAATGGGGATTTACTGAATTCCCCCTCTGGAATTACCGGGTCACCGGGGTTGTAATGCCCCGGTGATTCCGGCAATCACGGAGGCGGAATTGTATTACGGGTCCGGCGGCAGCCTGTCGGTTTTTCTGGCACAGCTACCGCCAGACTCGTAATGAGGCTCATCGTCTTTAAAAAGGGGTCCATGAAAAGACTGATGTGGTATGGAGTTTTTAAATGAAATACCTGGTTGAGCACAGCTATCATGGCTTGGTGCCTTAATAAGCTGGCAACGCGCACTGGTCATACATAGCAGGCTTCAATGAGCAGATTGAATGGGCGGCATTTATCAAAACTTTAAAGTCATGACTTTTACCATTGGTCTAACGCACTAAACTCGGTCACTGCCTTACAGCCATTTTACTAGTGCCTGCGTTAAATGTGTACCCACAAGATCTTCCCAGTAGTTTGCACGCAATTGTTGTGTACACCTGCATTTACCGACGTGCTCCTGTTCAGTAGGTTTGATTTTGTCTCTTGTGTGTACCCTCCTAGCTTTGCTTAACAACCTACACCAGTATTTGGCAACCCAATTAGAATCCAGTGACCCGCTAACTCTTTGGAAACATAGCAGGCCCTACAGTGCACGGTACAGTGTCAGTCAGGTTGAACTCTTCAAACCTGAACAATGCCCAGTAAGTACCTATCACTGTCCCTAGCCGTCACTGGTCCATTACTTCACCCAACATGGTGGACGAGTTAACTAAAAATCATGCACAATCCTTTTGAACTTACACCTCCATTTTAGTTCTGAAATTTGAAAAACATTTGTCAATGTTTACCAGTGCTTTAAGTGGGGTAAGAAATTGAGGGGGGGGCTCGTTTGGGGGCATGGCCTCCATTGTGGGCGTGGCCTAAAACGTGCACACATCATTGTAAGGTGCGCAAACAAATATATAAATGTATGTGAGCATTTATATATCTGTATGCGTACTACTATGGTTTGTGTACTTTTCAAGCCTTATAAACGTAGCAATGTTACGTATTTCTATGTTTATAAAAAGGTGGCTTGAAAAGTGCACAAACCATAGTACTTTACGCACACTTATGTGCTTACCTTACTATGGTTTGTGTACTTTTCAAGCCACCTTTTATAAGCATAGACATTTATAACATATTTCTATGTTTATAAAAGACGGCTTGAAACGTAAACAATTCAAGGCATCTTTTATAAAGCGCTGAGGACGGACAAAACCCAAGGTGGCTTTGTCCATCGACAAAGCTTTATAAAAGATGCCTTGAATTGTGCACGTTTCAAGCCGTCTTTTATAAACATAGAAATATTTCTACGTTTATAAAAGATGGCTTGAAACGTATACAATTCAAGGCATCTTTTATAAAGCTTTGCCAATAGATAAAGGCACCTCGAGCTCAGTGATCTCTGCTCAGAGCACATAGATAACAGAGCCTGAGGCGTCTTTCACCCTCTGGGAACCCGCGGACTTCGTGATTTAATCTGCATATTGGATCATGGAGCCCGCGGGTTTGCGGAGGGTCAGTAACCTGGGGAGGGCAAACAAACGGACAGTAACTTCCTCTGATGACCCCTCACATGAGGGGTCAGCAGGGGAATTTACAGTGACTGACGGAAGTGCCAGCCAGTCACAGCAACGCTGTGCCTGGCTGGCACTTGTGTCAGCTCGCCTGACATTAAAATGGCAGGCGCATCTCCCGTCGCACCTGCGGCGGGATAATGCTTCCCGCTAATGCTGTGTGGGACCGGGGGCCCCAGCAGGGCCCCGGCTCAGTCCCACTTTTTGGAGACTGCCGGGGCCTAGCCCCAGCAGGCCCTGGCCCACTTAAAGCACTGATGTTTACTTCTAGGATAGAGGCCAATGGGTCTGTGAAACATTAATAAATGATAGATGGTGCCCTCTAGCACAGTACAGCTCTACAGTGAGCTTTCAAAATTGGGATCATATGCCACTCACGGCTTTCAGCATACTGGCACAGACCAGCTGGCCTTCATCACGGTCACGTGTCTGGAACCATCTGAAGGCACTAGTCAGGTAGGCTTCTTGCTTGTCCTTCCACACGTGCAGCACTTACCACACCACCCTATGCCGAGTTCGCCTGGCCCTGATTGTGAACACACAGGTCCCAGGGGAACAATGCAAGACAAGGAGTATTTGGGAGCAGGGTTGGATGAGTAGGTGAAGGAACTAGAAGGAAGGTTTTTCTAGGGAACCATATTTTTGCATTGGTTGGCCAGCCGCAATTCCTCTCAGTGATGTATTTGAACGGCATCTCCACTCATTCACGCATTCCACACATTTTCTTTATATATGGGCATGGGCGTAGGAAACGGGGGGGGGCACAGGGGGGATATATTCCCCCCACAATTTGAAGCAGGGGGGATATAATGCCATATATCCCCCCACAATCTGAAGCAGCAGGGCCAGCCAGCGTTAACCTTTTTTCTTGGAAAATCAGTCATCTTTTCAAATGTTGTTCTCTTTTCTTCCAGCAATGAATGGGGAGATTGAGACCCAGTGGCCAAAGCTGCATTCCCTTCCCCCTCCTCACACTCTCTGCTTGCACTGGCACTGGTGACAGCAGGTGATGCATGAGCTGAGAGGTAGAGTAAATGCAAGGTGATCAAGTGTCCCCATGCCACGCATGGCAGTCATCCAGTCCTATGTTGTTTTGGTAAATCTGTGAATTTGCAGTTCTCCATTTAAAGAGAAGAAAGAACTACATATCCCAGACTTCCAAGAACAAAAATAGGGATCAGATGGGTGACTTTCACGCATGGCAAACTAAGAGCTCTAAAAATATTATTGTAACGTACAGTATAGCATTTCCTACAATGAAAGTCAAAAGCCTCAGCTTACTAAAACCAACTCCTGTAACACGAACATTCCCAGACAGCCCACAACCATTCATTCGTACTTTAATTGATCTATATGTATTGCAGTTTGGGAAAGGAGATGGTTAAATGATATGCACAAATGTAGGCCCTATGAACACATTGCATACTACACAGGGACTTTCTTAACATGATGTGTAGTACTGTTATATAAGATATCAGTACCTAAAGTATATCATAAATTGGAATAAAGAAACTACTGGATTACACATACTGCACACCTGGTTCATCCGATAATCTTTTTTGCGCTTTGGATTCTTGCCAACCTATTCAACACGGGCTGGCTCTTCCTGTGGGACAGAGAGTAAGTGTTGTTTTTTTTACATTCCTTTCAATGTGTCTCCCTGTGGGCTGGAACAGGTGTAATAAGCAGGGCGCTGGATCTGGGAGGGCATTAGTCGTGTGGTTTACAGCGCAATGACCGAGAAACTTTCCTTTGCTGCGTTTAACTCCAAATCCATTTATTAAATAAATAACAAATGCGCAATCTTTTAGATCAAACTATTATTTTGAATGCAAATGTAATATACTGCCAGGGGAGTTTCTAGGTCTGGAAAAGACCCGGGGCTACGCTGATGTCGGAACTGTTGGGACTCAAGGCTAGCTAGTTTTTTGGCTGTAGCTCCTGAGATTCTATCCGGGGCTACAACCAAAAGATCAGGGGCTATAGCCCCCTTAACACCACCCCCCCTAGCAACGTCGCTGTCTACTGCTAAGCACTGCGGATGCAACCACGTCCGCTCCCACCTCTACGGCATTTTGATGCTTTTCTGTGGTATGTGGGGGGGGGGAATAAATAAGGCACAGGAATTAGTGTGGTCTCAGGGTGACGTGCCTTTCTCCCCACCAGAGAAAAAGCAGTACTGCTGGCAGCCACGTTACGAGGAGCATTGTTGCTGGCAATGCAATTCATCACTATAGATTCCACCACCTGCTTTTTACAAATGTAAAAATCAGGCATGAGTCCATGGGTATTCATGCCTGTCTCTGCCAGCTTCAATATTAGATAAGGCAGAGATGCATGCATGCTGGCAGTTTTCCTAAACGGTTTCCGTCAACATACATGTTCAGTGTGCACTCCATGTGCCGCACTGTCTAGGAAATCGATTCAAAACACAAACAGCATGGATTGAAAAGAACAGATGGAGTGCTTGTCACTGCCTGTTTTTACCATCTTTGTCATTTTGGGCAGCTCTGGCTATTTCCGCTCCATTTCGAATTTGGTGAAGGGAGCTAGCAGATCACTGGCTAGGAGTCCTTCCTGCTTAAGAGGCCTTTGATGTTTAAATCGCTAAACTCAACAAGCTTATTTTCCACAATTTGTAGACAAAGAGAAAGTATGAGGAAGGTCACTGTGAAGCAGTGAAACTCACACACCTGCACCCTCCTTTCCTGTCGCTTGCTGGCCCGCCTACCTTGGCCCTCTTCCTGCTCCCACCTGTGAGGCTAAGAACCTCGGGGTCATCTTCGACTCCACACTCTCCTTTTCTCCTCACATCTTCAACGTCTCTAAGAATTCAAACTACCAACTGCACCTTCTCAGAGGTATTCTTCCTTTCCTCTCCTTCTCCCAGAAGTTCACTGTATATAGAGCTCTGGTTCTCTCTAGGCTGGACTACTGTAACAGCCTCTTCCTACATCTGCCTGCTTTTACGCTCCGCCCTCTGCAACTCATCCAGAACAGGACTGCAAGACTTGTCCTTGGCCTCAAGCCCAGGAATCATATCCCTCCAGGACTGGAAACTCTGCATTGGCTCCCAGTGGCTGCAAGGATTAAGTTCAAGACACTCTGCATTGTCCATAAGGCCTTCTGGGGCCTGGCTCCTCAATACCTCCAACTCTCTCTATGTAAATACCTTCCTACTCAAGCTGTTCGCTCTTCCACCTCCAACCCTCTCAGGGTCAGACACTTCTGCAAGCAACGAGTTGGTGGTAGATCTCTTTCTTCGGCTGGGGCGTCTCTCTGGAACAGCCTCCCTGCCTCTCTGAAACTCGAGGAGAACCATCTCCGGTTCCGGAAGCACCTCAAGACCTTCTTCTTTGCTTCTGCCTTCTGTCTTCCTCTCCCCTGCTGATTTCCTGTCTGATACTGCACTGGTCACCTGGCTACCCTCTGATTTCGTGCTCAGGTGCCTTCCCGCACAGTTGCACACCCGTACTGCCTGCTGGCAACTCTTACACTTGGGTCTGTATCTGTAACCCTACAGTCCCCCTACCTGTACTTTTGGACACCTGCTGTCTGCACTGCAACGGCCACCTGCTGGCCGCACTTCTTGTTATTGTTTTGATCCCATGTACAGCACTTCTCCCTCCCCTGGCACTTTTTCACTCCCCCGTCCCGTCCCCTGCACTTGCGCAATCTCATTGTCACTTGACCTAATAAGATTGTTGTCTCTGTCCTCCCTCTGTTCCCCCTTCCTTGCCTCGTCGCGTCTTCAAACACTTGTGTTTAGGCGCGTTACAAATGCCATATCATATCCTATCATGTGCCTGAAGAAAGCAAAAATAGTTACCAGAGCTGATTTTCTATTACGTCCAGCCGAACCTGACACAGGAAAGGGGACAAATTACATGGCATATTAAGTGAGTAAAGAAAAGTTGATTAACAGAATGGCATATATGTTGCAATCCTCTTTTGTCCCGATCCTGTGTGTATTGAGGTTATTTTGGTTGGAAGTATTATTGTTTTTTTATTTTGTGCACACTCCTATGTATTTTCCTATTTCATGGATGTCCCAGTACTTTTGGCATTTTTCTTTAATAGTGTGTGCCTTGGGTTACGCTCAAACGTTCTTTAAAAAATTCCATGAAAATATGCATGCCTATTATTTTCCGGGCACTTCGATATAAAGGTATTGGCCTGGACGACGTTGTGGTGAGATGCTTTGATTTTATACATTTGTAATGCACAGAAAGGCCCAGTAAATAACTGCCTCTGTGCAGAAGTGGGAAGATGTAGTCACACAACCTGATGGAGAAGCCACTGGTAAGAGGAACATAAGCAACACGTGAGACTGTAAGGCTTTCCCGAAAGAAAGGCCGACATGAGATGATTCTCATTTGCAAAGGGAGGGCGTCTCATAAGCAGGGACCAAAGACAAAAAACGCCTGTCCCCCTAAACGAACTAAACGTGTATCAGGAATTGGGGACAATGAGCTATCAGCAAATGAAGATTTCCATAGCTAAGTAAGAAGTCTGGGAGGGCAATGCAATGTGTACATAATACAGGCCATTATTTCTGCAAGAGCACCTTCCAGCAACTTTCTGACATAAGCACAAGGTAAGAGAAGCAGTGCAGTGCTTTTTAGTTTGGGCTGCGTAAGTCAAAGATATTACATTCGAGTACAGCAGTGGAGAAATGGCATATGAGGGGGGAAACACAGCTTGTAGGTGCTGTTTTCTGCCCACCCATTAACTGCCCATGCCCATAATCCATAGGACCATTCCAACCCAGTTCCTGCTCACCACACCACCTTCTCATAGGAACTCTTTGTGCTCGCTTTATTGAAATCCTTACCATCAAACTTTGCACTCAAGTGCCTATCAGTGTTTTTTCAAAGCAGCTGCAAACCCGCTAATGGTGTAATCAAAATGATGTAACCAGGTCTGCCTTCCACCACTCGATTTATAAGCGCTATGCATGTCCTTCACTGAAGTCCTGTTAAATACAAGCATTGGCAAAGCTAACAGTTTAAGCGTGAGTATGAGGCATTCACCAAGCATGTCCAGGTATTCTCACCGCTTTGCAGCTGCTTCAATCCAGTTAACACCACTGCAGCAGTGCCTGACAAATGCCTTTCCCATGACTATACAAAAGCCAAAACTGTTAGCATTGCCAATGCTCATTTATGAATGCCTTTTATCTGTGTGCCCTTCCCAGCACGGTAATAGGATGACATGGGTTAGGGATGCATATTGTGTGGCCTGACTGGGCACCTGGCTTTGTTTCACATACATGTTCTTGTATAGCTCACACTGCTAATTAAATCACATCTAGATACTTTAGTTATTTTTACATGGTTGTTTCACTTGAGTGCATGTTTTTTTAGTTTTTTTTAAATGTTTCTCCATGTTTCCAGATTGAGGAATAGGAATAGCAATATTTATATATATTGTGAAAACTGTGTTTACAGAGGTAAGTAACTTATTTTTCTAGTGATGTAATTTCCTATGATGTCATTTTCTGTGGTGTCACCCTATACACATTAGATGGGTCACATGCTTGAATTGCTGCACTTGGCTGCACAAATCCTAGGAATGTCTCTGTGTGCAGAGACAGAGAAACAAAATCTTTCTGGCAAGCCACTCACACATATAATACACACACACACACAGGTTTATGGACCTAAAAGAAGTGGATCAACCCCTCAGTGTTTATTGGCGAGTGGATGTTTTTATTTGTACTTCTATATCAACTTTCACAGTGGCCTTCAGGGTGCCTTTTAAACTCCCTCCATCCATCCCGGGCATCAACTGATCTGTGAGAAAGCCACAGGAGTGGGCATCTTTGAGCTCCAGTTATACAAATACTGGTTATTCTTTGCATGTGATGCGTTGGAGAGGAGACCTGTACTTAATATTAAATGTTTTAATTATTATTATTATTGTATTTATTGAGAGTGGACCTAGATTCGAGAAGCAATGGAGCACTTTACAGAGGTATACAACAGACCACATATACAGAGGGGTAGGATGCAGAGGGGGTTACAGCTATACAAGGGGGTGGCGAGCAGAGGGGCGGACAGCGTTTAGCGAGTCAGGTGGCACAGGGGCAACATAATGGCTTAGGTGTGAGGAGGAGAGACACCTTGAAGAGGTCCCCTGTCCCTCCTAGATTTTGTGTGTCTCCTACGCCCTTGTATATGGGCTCAGAGCATATTCAATATTCCCATGTGCAGTGTGCCATGCTGTTTCATCAACGCTCTTTGTGCTCTTTCGATCACCAAACCTTCTATTTATAATTGACTTTAATGTCTCATGAAGCGCTGATTGTCCCTAGTGCTGTTTTAAATGTTAATAAACATGTAGCCTTAATATAATATGATATGATGTGGCATTTATAACGCGCCTATACACAAGTGTTTCAAGGCGCGACGAGGCAAGGGAGGGGAACAGAGGGAAGACAGAGACAACGATCTTACTAGGCCAGGTGAACATTGAGATTGCACAAGTGCAGGGGAGGGGGAAGGGAAAAAGTGCGAGGGGAAAGTGGGAGGGGACGTGAATTACATAGGATAACAGTAAATAAATAAATTAAATAAAAACAATAAACAAAGACAATAAATAAAAAGTGCAGCCAGCTGGGGGCAAGGGTAAGTGCAGACATCAGGTGTCAAGTGCTGGTAGGGGGCTGTAGGGATACAGAAACAGTCCCGGAGTGCAAGGGTTGCCAGGGGCGCAGTGCAGCAGTGCAACTGGCGGGGAGGGTACCTGGGCCCAAGAACAGAGGGTAGCCAGGTGGCCAGTGCAGTTTCAGTTTCAGCCAGGAGTTCAGCAGGGGAGAGGAGGAGAGAAAGCAGAAGCAAAGAGGAACTTCGAATTATTAGATGTTAACAGATTTTGTTATCAAATGCATTAAACTGCTCTTCAGATTAACAGGAGCGCTCATGCAAGGCTAAGAGCAGCGCATCACACCCTACTGGTATGGGAAAACAGAGGTTTTAAATGGCAGAAAAAGACTAATTGAAGGGAGAGATATTGCTCACGGTTGGAGCCTCAGGGAGGGTTTGATAATGGGTGGGGATTTTAACATGCTTTCTGATTGGATACTCTAACATGCTTTCTGATTGGATACTGCACAAGGCATGTGCTCCTTCTGATGCGTAGGGCCATAAAGTACAAGCTCTGAATGAATTCATGGATGATCTCGAGCTATTTGATAGCTGGAGACACTTCCAAGCACAAGAGAAATGTCACCCCATTTCCCAAATGCACACAAGTGCTTCTCCTGGATGGCATCATCTGGGCTTCTCTTTGTCATAACATAGGCCGAAAACAGGGCCGCAGATCGTTTCAGATCACGCTTCGCTCAGAGCTGCAGGGGCTGGTCCAAGAGAGCCCTGGGCTAAGCCACTGTGTGGAAACTAGATTATCTGATCCTCAGAGATCAAGTGGTGGTCAATAGACTTTCTTAGAAATTAGAGGGTTACTTGGTTGAAAGTACCAGGGAGCTGGGGTATTGTCTGGGAGGCAAGGAAGGCTGCGCTGTGGGGAGTTCATCAGTCAAACCTCGGCATGAACAAGGGCAAGGGCAAGGGAAGGGCTGTGCAGAACCTTCAGGCAGATCTGAAGTGCAGATCTGAAGTACAGATCTGCACCGGCGCTCCCTGTTCAATTCCATGTGTACGTTTGTTTTGCGTGCGTATGTGTGGTGCGATTGTTTGACAGTGGAACGTCCTTTGTAAAGCCCACATTTTTGCTTGTTCTTCCTCATTCCACGTGTTTCGCCCCCTTTTTATGTGACTGCGCAGGCCCGGCCGGCCCTTAGAGTCTCACGCGAGGCGTTTGTCGGGTCGCATTGACGTGTTGTAACGGCGCAGATTCCTCGCAAGTCCCAGGTAAGCCCTTTGCATTGTGTTCCATGAATCGATGAACAGGGACTAGCACGCGATTTCACGTGCAAGTCCCGTTTTTGCAGCCCAGATTATTCCATGAATCGGGCCCTTAATGTTCCAAGTACTAGTGCTGTGTTATATCAGGCAGAGCGGGTGTTTTACTACCTATGTATTTGTAACTCAATAGTATCATCTTGGTGATTAATTGCTTAGTGTTCTTAAGGTTTTAAATAATGTTTATGTTATTGTATTTCTTGGCTTGGAATTGTGACCTGCCTGATGTTATGTTGCTTTTGTGATAATAATTAATTGAAATAAAGCTGAACTAAACAGAACTTTATTGAAATCTAACGCTTAGCTGCCTGTTGGGCTTCTAGCGCTAAATAAGTACATTAGATAGACAAATTGATACATATATAGCCAATTACACACTGGTTCATTAGACGCTGGCAAC
The DNA here is from genome assembly GCF_040938575.1 of Ambystoma mexicanum. Taxonomy (NCBI): domain Eukaryota; kingdom Metazoa; phylum Chordata; class Amphibia; order Caudata; family Ambystomatidae; genus Ambystoma; species Ambystoma mexicanum. The sequence goes on along the minus strand of NC_090921.1, from coordinate 1,338,486,540 downwards.
TCTCACTGAGTGGCAGTGCGAGGCCAGTATTCATGTCTGTGGAAGTCTCTCTTCCTCCCCTGCTGGCCTACCTGTCTGCTGTACCGAATGGATGCTTGGCTACCCTCAGAGTCCCACTGGGTACCAGGCTCTTTCTTGATCAGACACCCTTGCACTGCCTCCGGACCTACAGCGCGCTTAGGGGCTGTAACTTTAACCCAACAGTCCCTTGTTCTCCTTGCACTATCCAGAGCCGTGTTGCCCTGGCTGCACTTGCTGCCCTGTTTGCCCCCCTCTCCCTTGCACTTCCCCCTCCCTTTCCCCTTGCACTTCTCGTTCTCGCACTTGCACGATCTGAATGACATAAGGCCTAGTAACATCATTTGTTTTGTCCTCGCTATGTCTTCCCGCCATTGTGTTGTCGCGCCTAGAAACACTTGTGTACAGGCGCGTTATTAATGTCTTATCACATCATATCATAAAATTTGACATTGAACTTTGGCTGCTGTTATGCATCTACTAACTTCACACCCTTTCCTACTATGATGTCACATCCTGTTTTGAGGTTGAGGTTGAAGAGTGTTAACAAACGGAAAGATAACAAATTACATTAAATAAAAAAACACAATAAAATGGAATCACAGTGGGGAAATCCAGCAAACGTTGAAACATTAAAAGTGAAAAACAATAGTTTTTATTTTGGTTTTTTAAGACCCTTTGAATTTGAACACTGGGTCAATATTTATCAAGGTTGTAGAATCCTTCATTCAATGAATGAGTATTGATGAGTATTGTCTACTGGTGTGTCATAGAAATTAACCCATCTTTTGACTCGAGTTGGATAGTTGAATTAGTAATTGATTTTCAATAGGAGCCCTTTGAACAGTTTCCCGGCCATTGCTATGAAAACTCCATATAGAGTTTATGATGCCTAATCTCGCGCCTCCCCTTTTTTTCCAACCCCTCGAAAGTCTGTTTGTTACAGATCTCCTTCAGACACACTCCACAACCCTTTGCATTCATGCTCTTTCAGCCAAAACTTTAAAATGGCAGCCTGTCCCCACATTTCTACATTTCTCATCACCATCCACCTCACAGGTTATCCTCTATTCTGACCCCTGGACTGATCTGACAAGGTCGATCATCCCACTCTGTCCTCTATTGGTAGGCTTCTCTCCTCATGTAGGTTTGATGCCCTCCTGCACTTTGACAGCTCCCACATATTCCTTGCCTTCCTATTGACCTCACCTTCAGGACACAAGACCAGACTACCTTAATGCCATTCTCAATGAGATGATCTCGCTCTGCTTTAAGGTTAATGCCCCAAATCACAAATAACATATTGTCCATTAATCCACCACTCCAACATCCCTGTTCTCTCCCATCATCTTCCCTTCTAACCTCTAAGTACTTTTGCTTTCAGCTAGAAATCCAGAAATCCACTTTGACCGACCCATGTGTCGGTTCCATGTGTTAATATCCCTGCAAAAATATTGTGATCCAAAAATATTGCCATATTTTTGCGGCGATATTGACCCATGGACCCTGCGGGGGACACCCCCACAACACCCGCATTATTTGAAAATTTGCGGGGGACACCCGGCGCAACCCCGGCTCCCACAAATTACCCCCCCCCCAAAATATCGCCTATGGCGAGACAAACAGCCATATGTACGGCGATATTTCTGGTGGGGATATTTTGTAGGGAAACCCATGTGTCTATCCCTCCTTTTCCATTCAACCGTGACCTCAGCGTCTCCCACCTCCTCAGGAGTCCTAAAATCTGGCCTCATCTTTCATTATGCTCTACTATGTTCCTGATTGTTGTTAGGGTTCCACACAAACTAGACAACCGGAATGGCCTCTAATTGTCTTCCCACTTTCTTCCTTCTTCCCCTTTTAGAAAGTGATAAACCTTACCATACAACCTCTGTTCATCTTTCAACCCACCCCTGCTGTGCACCAGGACAGCTGGCTCTCGGTTCACAGCAGGGCACAGCACAAAAGCCCCATTCCAAGGCCTAGCAATCTTCTATCTTGCATAACATCTGATTTCACACCTCAAATTCTCCCCTTCGCTCGTAAACTCAACACCATGTCACAACCCATGGACTGTATACAATGTCAAAATTCAGTACCATTGCCCTTGGTATGCGCAATTGCTTCACCATGGACTTGTGGGGGTGGCTGCCTGCATGCATTTTACACTGGGTCATACTGACCCACCGAATGTCCTCTGCAGCACAGAATACATTCTCAGCTACCACTGGGACTCTGAAAAAGATGTGACTGTACAAAGTCCACTGTCCAAGGGCAGGCTAACAATGGCAGACAGCAATGGGATTACATGGCATCTTGTACAATGGCCCGCGCATTGACAGCACTTTTCAGCAACAGACCAATTAGAATGAGCATAGCAAACACAAGTCCCGGCATTGGGAGGTTCCCAGGAGATGAGGCGTTTGGTCCGTAGTCCTGCTTGCAAAGGACATGCTCCTGGATGTGTTCCTCTGCCTCAGAGTCCCATTCTGGAAAATAAAATAAAAGTGGTCAAAATCGTGTGTGCTCTTTTGGAAGGACCGAAACAAATATCCGAATACAATCAAGGCTAATTATCAAATTAGAAATTGTTTTCCCCCTAATATTGTCCTTCCCTCTTTTGCCTTGGATCTTTTTGTTTTGGCTGTTGGTTCTTTTTTGTTGTTTGCGTGCCCTGAGGCCTGCAGGCTTGTGGCGCGATGAACAAAAACTTTTCATAAACAAATAAATAGTCTGTTTTTTATATTCTTTCCAAGCTCCATAAGGATGACTTTAATACCCTGGTGTGCCCAATTATTTCCTTATGTCGCTCAGTTTTGGAACCATGTATTTATTTATTTATTTTAAATTCTTATAAAGTGCAACCTGCCCGCAAGCCTCAGAATGCTACAAAGAAAACAACAATTACAAACAACAACTTACATAAATAACAAAACATACACAAGAAAAAGGAAACAAGGAAAGCAAAATCAGTCTGTGGTAAAAGAAAAAGCAGAAATGATCAGTGTAAAGATTCCAGAATAAAGATTAAGGGCCTCATTATGACTTTGGCTATAGCTGTGCCGGCACGGCTGCCGCCAGAGTCATGAATTTTCTGTTGCCCGGGAACGGGCAATTACCGGTACATTACAGCCCCGGCGGACCTGGTAATTGCCCATTCCTGGGCACCGGAAAATATTACCCCCATTCCCATTGAAGTCAATGGGAATGGTAGGACGGATGCACCGGCACAAACAATGAAGACACGCCAGTGACAAGGAACAAAGGTATAAACAACAGTTTATTTGTACTCGAGCACGGACTGACTTTTACAAATGTACGGCATACAAGCATAGGAAAAGTGAGCCCCAACTTGTGGGCATACAGATATTATATACAGTTCCACAATATCATGACGAATTTGGGTTACCTCATCACGTGATAATTACTTGTGATCTAAAGACCCGTGTACGTGGGCAATTCTCCATGGTAATATGTGGTTGAACACTCCATGTCACCCTGACTATTTACTGTCCGGGCAGCAATGCAGAAAGGATGTAGGAAGATATCATGTTCTTCAGTACAAGGTAACATTTTTTGCGCTACTTTATCTATGTTTTACTAAGTTAAAAGGTCAGTCTGCATATCTACTCAGTAGCTTGTTCATTTTAGCAACAGAATATGCTGTAAATCGTGCTTCGCTTTAATAGTCTGGATGGCACGTTCACAATTAACTGCGGAAAACAAGACAGTCAGGAAAGACAGAATGGCACCTAATTTACACATTAGATATGTTTGTGCCAGTGCTTCAAGGTTCTCTGTTGCAGAGTTCAGCGTGCTCAGTGATTCTTAGCATTCCTGTGTGGGGGCAGGTTATTAAGGGAAGCTTCCAAACTGTGACTTTGTGAGCTTTCACCGCGTTCAGAATGAGAGCAAAGTAGCCAAGATGGCGTTTTCGAGAACCGCGATGGCGCGTTTCAATGTGTATGTTCAATGGGTATGTGTATGTGCTTAGGCCAAGATTATAATGCAAGATATATCTATTTTTACAAACCCTCCTTTTGGCCTAAGCCAACACATTGCTAGAAACAAGTGACCATGTATCATCGTCATCATCAGAACAACCAGAGTCATCACAGTCCGCTATATTGATAGACATAAATTGTTTGATAGTGGCTTCCTGCATTATCACACAGGAGAATGGGGACCAGGCCTAAGCTTCGTCAAAGATTTAGCACAACAACTACCTAGTGCAGAACCTAAGATGGGCAGACATTGAATACAACAGCAGCGAAATAGTATTACCCCAATGAAAATAGCAAGTGCTGAGAAGATTTTCCAACCCCAAGTTTTCAGCAGATTCCCAGCCCATGTTCCTATGTCCCAATTCCCCTCAGGAATGCGAACTTCAGTGCTAAGTATGTGTAGTCGTTTTAGTGCTTGGAACACCAGGGGGAAGGAGTCAGGTACGTTCACACAACACGCGGACCCGACCATTTTGCATACACCACCATGCTCAGCTAACATGACATCTAAGACCATTTTATTCTGAAGAGTCATTAATCTAATTGCTTTTTGCTCCAGTGTCATGTTGAACAATATGTCAGTAGCCTCATTAATAGTATTCTCTAATACTCTTGCCAATCTCCTAATATCTCGTGAATTGAGAACTTGGCCCCAAAAAGGAATGATGGCTTTTGCTACGTCACCTAATACCTGGAGGGGGGTGTCATCATCTATTCCCCTCCTAGGCCTATGTTTCAGTATATCTGCAGTGGATGTGACATAAATCCCGGACAACAAAATTACCAGATAACAAGACCCCTTCCAATCTTTAGGTAACCAAGGATATGCTTCTCTCCCACAAACAAAATATATGGATCCCCCAATGTATAAGGGCCTATTTTCATTCAATAAAACAGCTTTATTCACACATTTATTATATGTGCCCATATACCGGGATCCTTCTTTTCATATTCTGTTGCTAAAATGAACAAGCTACTGAGTAGACATGCAGACTGAACTTTTAGCTTAGTAAAACATAGATAAAGTAGCGCAAAGAATGTTTCCTTGTACTGAAGAACACAATATCTTGCTACATCCTTTCTGCCTTGCTTCCCAGACAATAAATAGTCTGCAGGGTGACATGGAGTGTTCAACCACATGTTACCAGGGAGTATTGCCCACCTACATGTGTCTTTAGGTCATGAGTGATTTTCACGTGAGGAGCTAACCCATGAATGGTGCCGGTGCATCCGTCAAGGTCTGAGAGCGGGTGCCGTTCGGGCTAAAAGGCACCCGCTTGCAGCACTCGTAGTCTGCTGTTCCGGAAACAACGGTACCGGCAAGCTTACCAGTATCGTTGTTTCTGGACCGGCAAACTCATAATGAGGCCCTAAGTGTCAGACTACTAGGCCAAAATTAGAAGAGGCCATGGGCAGATATTTACACACGTTTAGAAAGTGGGGCAGGTTACTATTTCCACACCCCACCAGCACATAGTCCCTGTTTCTCTGAGAACACCAATCATCTTGTTGTATTCTGCTCAGGAACTTTAGATCAGAGCATCGAACTACCCTTGGCCCAGATCTTGCGCGAAGCCATGCAAGTACTTTATTTCGTAAAAGGCTTCTCGTGGTTCTCTCCCAGAAGGTTTCGCTACATTCGTAATGATGAAGTTCCTATGATCCAGCACCATATCCCTAATATATCCATCCTTGGGCATTGAAATATGAGTTTTTCTTATGCAAAGATTCCGCAAGTTGGCTGATTTAGGTCTAGGGTTCATGGGTCTAGAGGAGCCATCCAGGTGAGATTTAAAAAGGGAGTCAACAGATGCAGGAGAAACAACATTATGGATCTGTGATCGCAAGTTTCTTGAAGTGGTCAGAGCCAACAGTGCTGCTGTCAGAGATAACCTTGGGTCAGAAATTGGACCGGTTGGCAAATCCCAAATAGTTAGAGAATCATTATCAATATTCTTAGACGGCAAGACTGTTTGAGAGGAGCAGTTCACTTTGACAGTGATCGGAAGTACCACCAGTGGATCAAAGGGAACCGTTTGGCTGCATTTTTCAATATTCTGGACATAATAACTTTTTGCAAATGAATCTCGAGAGGCCAGTCACATTGGGTAAGTTTATAGGCTTCTTTTTGAGACCTATGTACCACATCCACTTTTATGGCAGATTGCAAAGGTGTGATTAATATAGTTGAAGGTATGCCCCTCAATAACTCTACTGATCTATTATTCGCCTTAGCTGTAGAAGCGCTATATTCAAATAGACCTCAAGGTGAGGGGATATGAATCGTAAATGACTGAATAAAAGAGACATGCCACATTCTGTTCTTACAGAATATATTCTTGTACTGCTTGAGATAGATTTGACGATTGCAGATATTTACTTACTTATAGACTATTTGTTACAGATAAAAGGGACTGCAATGGGGGTTAGCGTTTGCTCCCAATTTTGTAACTGTATACACGGCTAAGTTCGAAGACCTGTAAATATTGTCCCAAAATTACCCATTTGCATCAGCAATCAAGCGTTTTAAACAATACATTAACGATACACTCCTTATTTGGAACAAAGAAGCTGGAGGCGTCAATGAATTAATTAAATGGGTTAATAATTTAGAGCCATATTTGAGATTTACAACAGCTTCAAGTAATTTAGAAATTCTTTGTCTAGATGCATTGATTAAACACAAAGATGGTAAATTCTGCAAAAATACAGACCGTAACATGACTCTGCATTCCAGGAGCTTCCATCCCAAAGCCCTAAAGGAGAATATCCCTTTTGGCCAATTTCTTAGTGTGCAGAGAAATTGCACTGATCTTACAGATTTTTAAACAGAAGCGCTGTTGATCTACTCTCGCCTAAGGTCAAGGGGATATCCCAAAAAATGAATTTGAAATTCTTTGAAAAGAGTCAAGAAGCCAACATAGATTTGTTCTGCTACCGCCCGTAGAGATAAGAAATAGCTCTGACAGACCAGTTTGTGTTACAACTTTTAATCCATTAAGTAAAAGCTATCAAGGGAGTCATTATAAAAAACTGGCATTTTGGATTCCAAGATGGTCGCCAACCTGTGCGGACGCACATCTCTGCTCCTCCGTTCGAGCATGAAACGAAAGGTGTAAATTTGCAGTATCCAAACACGTAGACCGTGTTAAAAGACACAGTTCGGTAGATTACGCTTCCAAGAAACAGAGAAAGCGGCCAGATCGGCACACACGGTGTCTGCAGAAGTGTAACAGGTGGACAAAGTTTGCCGCGCAGCAAATGCACAGAGTGGAAATGGGTGCCCAGCAACAGCCAGGAATGAGGGACAATCAGGTGGTGAGCGCCCGCTCTGAGCAACTGCCCCCGAGCAACAGAGGCCCCGCTCCGAAGCCGAGGGACTACTATAGAGCGGAGCGGCTGAGCCACAATGAGGCAATCCCACAGAACCCGAGCTGGGAAGTGCGCTGACAATCTGAGAGCCTTGCGCTGGGCAGATATTGTGTGGGATCTCGACCTTCACCAGCCGTGGGCCATCCCCGGAAGGTACGTGAGCGGGCCCAGAGTGGAGCTCCGATAGCTAGGAAAAGCACGCCAGACTGGTACAGTCCTGGCTCCAACCATACGCATTGCACCCGTAGTCTAACGGGTCACAACGGTAAGGAGGAACCCGCTAACAACGCACAACATGGCAAACCTTGGCTAGCACGGGACATACTCCTTCGGGGGCACAGCGCATAGGGGGACAAAGCGCATATTTGGAAGGGAGGCAATGTCTTATGCCCAGCAGAGGCCATCTAACAGAAGATCACACGCGGGCCCGAGAAGCGTCGGCAGCGTTGTATGTGCCTAGCTCATACCTCAAAGCCCTTCCGGCCCCAAGCGGACATAGAGCGGAACGGTGACGGCGGCTCCTGCCCCATGGGGACTTGATGGTCCATGGGATCACACGTGGGCTCCAGATTAGCCTCCACAGACACTGAACTCCATGGGACTTTGTAAGGTGCACCTAATGCCTGCTAATGCATCCCCAAAGCCACAATATAAACACGTCAGACAACTCCACAGAAAGCAAGTGGAGGCCCAATAGGGAAGGATACGGAAATGCTGAGGTGGGAAGGATCTACAGGAAGGATACGCAGAAGCAAACGCAGTCTAAGATAGGAGTGTCCCTATGTAGCGGACCACACCTGAGGTAGGAAAAGACGATTAGCACCCTGCGCCAAAACTTAAAACACTGTACCAACCTCTCAAATCCTCCCCCAGGCGGGAAGTGGTAAATCTAAAACACAAACCCAGGTAGGAGGGGGAGAACCACCTTGAATCCAGAAGCCGTGTTGAACTGGACCTAGGGAGCTCTCCATTGCCTCCATTGCCCCTGACGGTCAGGCCCTGGAGGAGAAGGGGTCTGTCTGGAAAAGTCTGCCAGGAAAGACCGTACTGGTCTGCAACACAACAGCAGCCACTGCAAGAGCTGGCAGAATCCCCAGGGGTATCCAGATCTGGGAAGTAATCTCCATCTGAATCCTAGACATCAGAGAATGAAAAGAACCTGGGTGCCAGATAAAAGGTCTGACCTGGAGAGAAGGGCACAAACAACAGGATTAACATCAAGCTTGCCCGGACCACACTATATAACTTAACCATCTCTAAAGAGCCCTGTATTGGGCCCGGAAAAATCATATGGATCTAGCCAAACCAGACTACTCCCCCCCACGGAACAGCAGCGTAAAGTCAGATCGCATCCCCCCACAGGCCAAGAGGTCGGAGTAGACCTGGGGGGAGATTGAAAAAGGAACTCAAATCTCGGAGCCCTAACCACTAAAGCAACCCCCAACAGGAAAATGAATAACGACCACAGATCTGCGCTACCCAGGATATTGGTGCCCTGCACACCCTGACAATACCAAGAGGGGTATCTCCTGTGCCCATACGATCCTGGAAAGAAGCAGGTGAAAGTTAAGTACTAAAGGATTTAACACAAACTATGAAGGTGTAAGAGGTGAGAATAGGAGGCGTAACCTGTGGGCTAGCATTCACAAAATACACTGCGGGCCTCCAACTTCTCAGGGAAAACACGGTTGTGTGCCCCACATAGGCTTTGTTCAAAGGGACCCTGATGCCAGGGGCCAAACTGAGAAGCACCTCACTGAGAGCCAAAAGCTCAACAAAATGTCAAGAGGGACAGCTGGAGAGGTGCTGGAGGCAAGGACAGCAACCAAGAGACTCAACACCCTCACCACCTCAAGTAGCGGCGGCGACGGACCCCAATAAATCGCCGGTCAAGATGGCTACAGATAAAGAGGAACTGATGAACTGTCTAAAATGCATGGAGGCCAGGCTGACGAACACTCTCCAGGAGCAAATGGGGCAAATGAAGGAGGAACTAAAAATCACTCTGCAAGAGGTTAGAAAAGAGATGAATGAACTGGGGGAAAGGGTGGACATCGTTGAGAATGGACTGTCAAATATGGCGGAGGAAACGAACCAATGCAGCATCCTACTGGACCAGGTGGCCAGATCAACGACCAATCTGGAACTACAGGCTGAAGACCTAGAAAAAAGATCACATAGGTCTAACATCAGGGTCAAAGGTCTGGCAGAATCAGTGACGGACACAGATCTGAAAGACACCATGCAGCAATGTTTCGGCAGCCTACTGAACTGGAGGCTCCTTCCAGCCCTTTAAGATGAGTAGTGGTACCCTGGAGATAGATGGGGATGCAGATTGTATTCATACATCAATAATCAAGACGACACAAATAGTTTGGCAAAGTTTGTTTGTTTTAATGTCAAGTATCTAAAACAGGGAGTACAACGAACATCAGCAATCACTCGATACTCTGGCTCTAACTACTTCATAGAAAAACTGGGTTCTTATATCCATAATTGGTCATAATTGATGTGCTGACCTGCATCATTACCAACGTCATCCTACGTGGCAAACTACAAAAACCTAACGGGAGGTGGGATTGGTTCTAAGTGAATAACTAAACATAGGTTCTATATCTGTATGGAGTAACGGAAAGAGGTAATTGGATCGTCAACATCAGGTGGGGCAACTAAGGCCTCCCCTAAAAATGGTCACTATGAACGTCACTAAATGTACAACGTCCTATTGGCTACACATACTATAGGACCCCCAACTACGTGGTCCCCTACAATTGGTTGGCTTCTAACCCCTGTCAGTACTTTTCCACCTACGATAAGCAGCACGCAGACTGAACAACCAGGTGTGGGTGAGCTTGTCTTAGCACCAGCTTCCCACCAATTAAAATATCATCCATCATCACCTCAATGGTCCAGTGTCAATTAGTGCTTTGAAGTTGGCTTTGAGTTTGTACTGTTCTCTGAAAAATGTTAAGGCGTATGGGCACTATCCGGCTTCCGTGCGTAGGTGTGACCATCTTGCTCGCCCAACTTCCTTCTATCACATAACTGGACACCATGAAATTGAGTCTTTTCGTGTATTTGATTTTATTTTTAATAGTCCTCTGATGTTTTTGTTTTTGCTTGACCTCTCTGAACAGGAGCTTCTGTTCTTTCACGTTAATTGTATCCAATTCCAGTTTGATAATACCTTGGCTTTCTTAGCTCAGTGAACTCCTTAGCTGAACTTTTATTCTGTTTAATTCAATTGGTTTTCTCAACTGAGACACTAAAAAAAGGCCTTCTTGCTTCGTTCAGTACTGCTTATATACGTAGTGGAAACATTCATCCTTTACTTGTCCATATGAATCTATAGAGGTATATATGTATATGTTGGTGCTTGCCGCGGTCTAATCTATTTAAAAGCATGTGGCTAGCTTTGTGATTGCTTTGCTGCTTGCGTTTCAGTGCATCTGTACACGTTTAAACTAAGTATCTTCATGAGGTCTGTGGCATAAGTCTCTTCATCTTGATCCTAAGATGTCACTTATCCATGGCACCTTCTTGTACTTTATAAATCATCTGCCTCTCTGGTCTGGTTATCCTTTGATATGGGTGTCAATTCAACTTTGTATGACGTCACCATTTATCTTTGCCATTTCGTTTCTCTGCTTCTTCAGGAATTCCGTTCAAATGGCCATCATATTGTCTTGGATTCAAGTATGGTTTCCTCAATGGGTACTTTACCTCCCATTTTCTCTTAGGTATAGGTATTCTTATGGGTACTGCACAGAGTCCACGCTCGTCTCTTTGCTGCTTTAACTGTTCAGTATACGTCACATACTTTGGTTCATACGTTTCAGGTAATGTAGGCGGGGCAGTTGGAGTGGGGCTACTTGTCTCCTCCTCTACACTACTAAATGACACCCAGCCGGACAAGAACGGATTTGACAGTATACACTGACTTGGTCCAAAGAGAAATGAACCTGGAACGAGACCCAGAGAGGTCTTGATCACCCTGTCCTCGTATTGCTTGAAGGAGGACATCCTGAGAGCAGCTAGATTGCACACTGACCTGACGATCAACGGATGTCGTATTCAACTCTATCAAGACCTGGCCCTCTCGACACTCCACAAAAGAAGATTAATGCAGCCAGTCACAAAAGCCCTACAAGCCAAACGCATAACTTATAAATGGGTTTACCCATTTGTGCTAACCTTCACCTGGGAAGGGAAACTAAGGAGAATTAGCACTTGTAAAGAGGGGATATCACTGCTACAATTGGAAGTGGACCAGGACCAGCCAGAACGCAGACCAAAACAGAACACTTCCAAAGGCATGGACAACCCATGGGAATGGTCAACGCAGAGAAAGAAGAGATCCGGAAGAGATATGAAAATGACAGGCCCCAACAAAAGTCAGCTCTGAGTTGTGCTGTGACGAAACATGAACTTTAGCACACACGAAAGCTAATGGCTAAAGACCTGACAAGAGAAGAAGTAAACTGCAGGACGCATAACTTGAGCGCTCGTGCGGAGGTAGGAGATCTTTGAAATTTGGAATCTAAATCAGGGTATGATAATAACCTGGCATAACAAAAACACTGGAAAATCTGTGGTCCAACACCCGGGTAGGATACCTGGGGGGATTCCTACGAATCCTGACCACAATGGGGCCAAGGGGAAGGTGGGGGGCGGAAGGAGAGAGTGGATTGGTGGAAAAGGGAGAGGGGGAAGGTGAAAAGGTTTGTAAGTAAAGATACAAACCGGTCCAGAGGCCAAACAGATGGTAGAAGATGGTAACTGGGGGTACCGGGAGACCTAAGTAGGAAGCTGAGCACAGAGCGAGGGCACCAGACCTTGACCACATTAAATTGCGGAAGTAACTACTGTGTTCCTTAACGTGCAAGGGCTGAACTCACCCATGAAACGCTGCGCAATTCTGGGAAGGCTGACGGAAATGCAGGCAGCGATAGGGATATTGCAAGAAACTCACCTCATCAAGAAGAAAAGCGAACGACAGATAGATCTTTCCCTCATCAACTCTGTGCCTCTAGTGGCAAAAAGTCAAGAGGAGTAGCCATACTAATAAGCCGAGATCTAGGGTTCAAGAAACTACACATAATCAGAGATACGGAAGGGAGATATCTGGTGCTCAAGGGATCTATCAGGGGTCAAATTAACACTATATTAGCACTATACATACCCAACGAGAAACGGGACACATACATTGTTGGACTCCTGCGAAAATTGGGGGGTTGGTGCGAGGGACAGCTAATCGTAGACGGGGATTTTAATTATGTGGTGGACCCAACACTTGACAAAACTCTCCCACCCACGGGATCACCAGAAAAATAGACAGGCCCTGGCGAAGCGCTTTAGGGACTTGGGGGTGGTAGAAACATGGTGGTTCTTCCAAGAATAAAATAGACAATACACACATTACTCAGCAGTACATAAAGGCTACTCCAGGATAGACATGGTCCTGTTATCAGCATCCCTGAACCCTCAGGTTACGAATGTGGAAATAGGGGTGAAATACCTCTCAGATCATGCACCGGTGGTGGTCCCCTTTGAGCTAGGCGGAACGGGGAATAGAAAACACTCAAACTGGAGACTAAATGAGGTGATACTAAGGGATATTGCACACAGGACACTTCGTGGGCACGATAAATAATTACTTTAAGGACAACAATAAAGGTGAGACGGACTGGAGGATAGTCTGGGATGCAGGGAAAGCGGTAGTACGCAGGGAATTTATCTCACAGGTGGCAGCGTACAACAGAGAAAGAGCGCGTATGACACAAAAACTCGAAAGGGACCTCAAAGAGGCTGAGAGACAGCACAAGACCCGACAATTACATAAGTCACTCCGAGAACTAAGGTTGATCAGAACCCAGCCAGAAAATCACACTGCAGACCGGGTGGCACAGACATTACTGAGCACCAAACAGTCATACTACATACATGGTGGGAAGGTGAACACATTTCTAGCAGCTAAGCTGAAAAAACAGAGAATACGTAATTATATCGCACAACTCAAGAACGGGCAGGGGGAACTGTGTACAGCAGAGAAAGAGAAACTAGAAATGATGGTACAGTTCCATGAAGAACTGTTATGTAGCGCAAGTCTCGAACCCGAAAACCAGAGACCCTACATGTTGGCAACACCCCTACACCAAATGACGGAACAGGACAGGAATACACTTGGGGGCCTGATCATGGCCCAAGAGGTCACCAACGCTATCTCAGCGTACCCAGCCAACAAAACTCAGGGTCCGCATGGCTTGGGAAATGGCTATTACAAAACATTCCGCTCACTGCTGCTAGCCCCACTTATACGCCTGCTCAATGTCATTAGGGAGAGGGGAACGATCACGGCAGATATGGGGAAGTGTACAACGATATTACCCCTGAAACCAGGTAAAGACCCAGTAGAGTGTGCCAGTTACCGTCCTATCGCACTCTTAAACACTGATGCTAAGATTTATGCTAAGATACTAGCAAACAGACTGATGAGTCCTTCCCAAAATCATACTTGAGGACCCGGCAGGCTTCATCACGGGCAGACACACACAAGACGATGTGAGACGAGCCATAGACATTATCGACATAGGAACAAGAACGTAACAACGATTCTCAATAGCTGCGCTGGATGCCAGACAGGCCTTTGGCAGTCTAGATTGGGAATATCTAAAACTAGTTCGGATGCAGACCGGAATTCACCAAGATGGTACTGGCAAACTTTCAAATCCCGTCCACAAGCCTCATAGTAAACGGTTATCCATCGGAACAGATCAAAATAAGGCGAGGCACACGACAGGGCTGCCCCCTCCCCCCGCTGATCTTTCAATGGCAATGGAACCCTTTGCCGTACGGGTCAGATCGGACCCGGAGATAAAAGGGGTGACAAGCGGGAAGGCAACACATAAAATTGCATTATATGCGGACGACATAATGCTCTTCATGAAAAACACCAAAAATGCACTGCCCAAAGCCATGTTAAAACTACAGGAGTTCGCTGAGGTAACAGGGTTTTCCATAAACTATTCAAAATCTAAAGCTATAAACATAACAGAAGAGAGTGAGGAGATCAGGGTCCTTGGGAAAACATACCCCCTAATCTGGGAAAAAGAATCACTTGAATATCTGCGAGTAAACTTAACTAGGCACAGGAGGACCCTATTTCGAACCAATATAAAAGCCCTGTGGAAACAACTCCAAGATGACATGCAAAGTTAGGATGCCCAAGAACTGTCATGGTTTGCAAGAATAGCAGCTGTAAGAATGACCCTCCTCCCCCATCTGCTCTTCGTGGTGATCTCTGTGCCCATAGAGATACCGCCCCGATCAATTAAGGAACTACAAAAGGCAATATTCACCTTCATTTGGCAAAATAAAAAACCCAGAATACAAAGGCGAATTCTGATGCCCCCTCCACTCCTCGGAGGCCTGGGCGTCTCGGACCTAGGAAGTTACGTATTGGCAGCACAATTGGCGCCACTGCTGAAGTGGACGAGAATAGGCAAAACGAAAGGGTGGTGCAGGATAGAGCAAGCCCCAACAAATATCCCCTTGAAAGCACTTCAGGCCCTAACAGTTAGCACCTGGTAGAAGAGGGCAGCCACAAGTACCCTAACAGGGCCGGAATTAACAATGCGCGAGAGCTCAACGATGAGAGGGATAGCTAGGTTATGTAGACTGTTGAACAACGCGTCTATAGATGACAAACTCCCTTATAAAGAGAGCTGGGAGAATGGCATAGGGGAAGAGATCACGGAAGACGAATGAGGCCAGATATGGTCGAGAACACACGGCTCATCAAAATGTACTGCAATCAAAAGGCAGCCTATAAGATATGTTATAGGTGGTATATGTCCCCATATCGCTTACACAAAATCAATGCAAAATTTCCCCCTGAATGCGGGAAACAATGTGGGGGGAGGGGAGACCTGTGTCACAAGTGGTGGACGTGCCCAAAAGCGGCAATATACTGAAAAGAAGTGCTGAGGCGCATAAAAGAAATCACGGGAGCAGAGTTAACAATGTCGCCCAAAATAGTTTTATTTTTTATCGTGACACACTTAATCACACACTTACTGATGGCAGCTAGAAAGACATTGGGACAAAGATGGAAGAATTAAATAGGTCCGACAGAGGCGTGGTGGAGGGTCAAGATTTGGGGAGTTATGGTAATGGAAAAAATATGTGCCCTAAAAGCAGGCAAATACTTAAAATTCCTGGCAGTGAGGACCCCCTTTCAAGACTTTGTAAAGGACAGAGAAGGACACTTCCACAAACCGCAAATGCTCAAAAACATTCAGGTTCACTGACATCAATAGTTGGCAAAACCAGCAACTTCATCTTGGAAAGGACCGAAGATCCGGGGAATGGGGGGGGGGGATTTAAGGGGTTTGGGAAAATGGTTGGGAGGGGTTTCTGTTTCTTGGAAACCTTGGGAGGCGACCAAACTGTGACTGACACTGACAAAGCCGGAACACAGTGATACATGATATATAAATGTGTTGCAGAACAATGGCTTCTCCTTAAGTTGTAACCTGATTATGCCATCGAAGAATAAATAAAATTGGTTAAAAGAAACGGCCATTTTTTAGAAGTGGGTGAAGTGAATTTTCCACGTGCACTCTTTGCTTTCCGAAAAGGAATGAATCTCATACAGTCACTTGTTAGAGCTGATAGACAACAACATAACACTACCAATTCTATGACATCAATCTGGGGAATCAGACCAGTTTAAGAACATGCGCCATGCGGTGAATGCAGTGTCTGCAAATTTACTTCAGTTGAGAAAAGTTTGGCGGTGTGGGGAAAAAAGTGATGGCAATTCCGTTACTGCCACTTTTTTTGCAGTAACGGAATTACCTCCATTTTTGAGCACCACCAAACTACAAGTTTTCACGGAATTACCACTGGCGGAATTACAGAGTGGTAATTCCACTGATTTATGCTGGAGGTAAATCCTCCACTTTCCTTCCAGAAATCGTAATTCTGCCATAAATCTCCATAAATGGGGACTGACACTGCCTTACCACCACTTGTAATCCCATGTTAAACTCATTGGAACAGGTGGTGGTAACGGAAACTGATTTTGGCAGTATTTCAGCAGATTTACTGCAGAAATACCACCAAACTCGAGATAAGGCCATTATTGTTAATGAGAAAGTATGCCTGTTAAAAGCCCACACAACCTGCAAGAGTTGTAATGTTATTCATATCATTGAATATCCCTGTGACAAATTCTATGTAGGAAATCCTTCTGGAATGGTTAAATTGAAAATTATGAAACATAGCTCTTAAATTTCAGTGATGGGCAGTAGGAAATAAATCACACAGACAGACAATTCTATCATTGAAGTGAAGTTAGCATCCAGAGAACAATTCTGTTTATATCATACCCAGAGCTTCATATTGGGACTTAATGATCAGGAAGAATGGCACTGATTGCATTAGCAACTGCAGTTATACAATTTGTTGTCCATCTTTGATACTGAGTAGAAGGTCTTTTTGACTCTTTATAGCTTTAAGAAAGATAGAGGGCATTCTGTAATCTGTTATCAGTCTTGTTTACCAGATTTTGCCATTTTTTCCCCTACCACATGAGTGCTGCATCTTTTTCCACTCAATCACATGGTGTATATTGCTTTTGACTGTCGAGCTATGACGTTGCATTGGATTGACCTCAGTGCACTCCATTCTACCCAGCGGCGCCCTGGGAGGTATCGGAAGGCAAACACTGTGTGCTTGCTTTTCTTTTATCTACGTAGTTAGTTCTACCACATACAATATACAGTTCTTACCCCTTGGTATCTGTCTGTACAGAATTGGCGAATTGTATTGCTGCATAATTTCCTCCACAAGTTCTTCTGGCCATTTAAGAACCTCAACTACATTGCACATTATTTCTACAGAAGGTAAATACCTTTGTTTCTTTGTTATTGCACTCTCTCACTGAAGTCACGTATAAGATTTAGCAATAGTATAAAATCATGCAAAACAGAGAATTCTGAGTCTGCTCATACAACTTTTTTCTATTTTTGTTCGCTCGTTTTGCCGCCTTGTAGAAGATTTCCTCTCCGTCCATAGGAAGAATATTACACGCGACCTCGAAGTCTTTACACTACAAAAAGGTGCGTAATTATATACTATTGTTCTATATTCTTCCCACGTTAGATTAGCAGCTCTTCTACATAATTTATGTCCCTCTGGTTAATTAATTCATATGATATCAATCTGTGGAATTACGCTATGCGATGGACACAAAGGATGTTTTTTGCACTTTCAGAAATCAAGGAGAGATACTTACCGGTTTTCTTTCATAAACTTGGTTGTGATAAAAAAAAAAAAAACATGGTTAAACTCTTGTGCAACACATTGGCCCCCCACTTTTTTTTCAAGGTGAGGCCTAACTGATGGACGCGTACATCTTGTTCAGCCTCTCAGATTAATTCACACAGAGGTATATTATGTGTATATTATCCTTGGCATTTATTATATTACAGCAGCGATTCTGGCATACTTAGACAAAAACAACTTTATTCGTGTTTTTCAGCCTGAGGAACACAATGCATCCATATTCATGCCTGGATTCTGTTGTCAAAACTAGCTTTTCTGAGTCTTTATATTAAATTACAGCAGGCAGACTCAATTGAAGACATATCATTGCCCGTCCCAGATATTAGACTTATTTTGGGGCGATACTAGATTACACCACTAATGTAAAAAAAGGTGCAGTCCCCCAAAGTAATCCCAAAAATAACACGAAAGTAATCAAAAATGGAGCGCACACCTTGCAAGAAAAAACTGCTTTTTATTTGTAAATATGGCTGGGAGAATGTCAGACAGCTCCGTGGTGTTGAACTGCGAACCAACTCATCATGCCCATTCCGGGCTACAATAGTTAAGGTTGAAAACTGCAAAATTAACATAGTCTCTAAATGCAACATTAATCCAAATTCTAACATTTCAATTAGCTACTTGTTATGAAGCCCCTACAGAGCACTATATATTAAACTTTATGATTGCAAGTTTCCTGTCTTGTGACCGTTAAAAATACCACCCCTCCAACATGATATAATTTCACAGTCAGCATAAAATGCTGCGTTGCCATTGGTTGGTGCAATTGATAAAAAAAAGCTCTGCCCTAATTGGACAGTAACACCTGATGCAGCTCACACTGCAGCACCCCACCGAGACGCCCAATCATATAGTGAGTGGAAATCATTGAGCTCAAAACTTTGCTGCCTCCCGTGGAACACCACAATCCCTTCCCCATAATTGGTCCTTGGGCCCTCCCGCCCCTTGCACCTGCAACTTCTGTCTCGATACATGCTGCCAACTCCTGATGGGACCTTCTAGTTATCTTCTCACAATGAATAGCTGTATGAAAAATATGCGTGCATACTTGCTCCTGGATATTAATTCCTTCTATTTATTCACTTCTACCTCCGAAACAAATGCCCTGCTCTCTGTGAGGGGGCTGTGCTAACATTCTAGATCTTCATTTTGCCAATAATGCTGTCTGGGCCTTTTCACATATCTCACTGTGTCCTTCACAACCCTTATGTATTAATTCCTCTATCGTCTGGGAAGGCACCTGCTGTCTCAAATCTCATTTCAGGCCCCTGAGAACCTTCTTCCTCGTAACAATTAGCTGAACACTGTTCTGCATCCCTTTCCACCCGACCTTAGCTGCTTGACGCTTTTTTCCCAACAGCAAAATAACATTAAATAAATTACAATAGCTCAGAAATGCGGCATAGCACACTAGAATGCAAAGGCTGCAGCCTCTAGCAATGGTGTAATTTAACATGGAAGACCTCTTGCTCAATACAACAGCTAACAACTACACTTACTGGGGCTCAATCTACACAACCCAAATAAATCCAAGCTGCATAATCTTATCTAATAAGTGTGGTGAAAGAAATGCAATATAATGAAAGAAAATACTTGGCTGCGTGTGTGTTTTTCTATGCAGCACACTGCCGAAAAGCTCCCTGAACTGTGGCAAAACTAAATCTACTCTAAATACACTGTCACACCACGGAAAGCACGTGACACCTACGTCACTACCAGTGCCTTGCTAAAAGAGTTTGCTTATATTATACTTGCGCACACCTTTAGGACGTTGGACTTGCATATTAACAAATGATTGTTTCTAATTCACTTTTATGCAATTCTTATCTAATTGAATATTTAACATAAATTTTGCATTGTATGTAAGCATCACATTTTTTACTTCTTCTTCTTCAGACAGTTCATACGATATGCACTTTACCTTGTCCTTAGCACTTTATTGTCCTGTTGTTTGTCATTTTAAATTGTAGGTATAAATAAAACATTGGCCCTCATTACAAGTGAGACGGTCTGGAAATAAGGTGCCGGTAACAACGCTAACGGCACCTTTTCCGGACCGTCTCACTCCATGTTTCCCGGGAGGGGCTGTGAATCACCGGCAGGCCTGACCTGCTAGTAGTTCAGGCCCCTGAGGCAGTAAATTCACTGAAGCACTGGCACCATTAACAACAGTGTTTCAGTGTTCCCATTCCCATGGAGTCCTGGAGGACTCCATGGGAATGGGAATTTACCATTCCGCCACCTGTATTGTCCTGGTATTACCGGAATATCGGGCTGCGGAAATGGTAAACTGAGGTTGGTCTACCGCCAACCCCGTAATGACCCCCATTGTTTATATGAGGTCTTTCCACTGTATCATATTGAAGTGCAGTGTATTCTTGAACACATATTAATAAATTCCCTACAAATAGATGTAAAAAAACAAAACAATATACCACTTCAAACTGGAATCACTCCCCCAGGATGAATTCTTGAGCAAAGTTCTGATTCAACAAAGTTCTGTTCAATGTAGCATAAAAAGTATTTTCCATCTACTATGTCCTTCCACTTTGTAAAGTAAATGTCTCTTTCAGAAATGTTTGTACACAAATCCCAAAACAACTGCTGCTTTCCACAGTATCCTTCTTAGTGAGGTAAATGTCTTTCTCTCAAAACACAAGTTCATAAACCAAAATAATTGTTCTCTTCAGAATGCCAAACAATTATTAGCATATCCCACTTTCTTCAAATTAAATACATTTCTCAGGATAGCACAGCAACTACATTTGATAAGGCAACAGTTTGTCAAAAGGCTGTCAGAATTAGTAAGATCTTTCCACCACAACTGTTTGCCTCAAACACACTTCATCAAATGATCTTCTTCTTTCCTGGTATACTCGCCTGCCATGACTAACTATTATGGTCCCTTTCCTGTTGTGTATTCGCCTGCCAGGAAGAAACCTCTTACAACTACAATCACTCTTTTTGGCAATATCTGTTCCAAGATTCCCCTTACCAGGATTTCTTGTGAGGAGGACTGCACAATGGCTGCTTCTTCTTATAGTCTCTTGACTCTTGGAAATGTGGGTTTGTCCAAAATGGGAGATCCCTCCTCACCTGATTCTTCACACAACAATTCTTCCAATAGATCGTCCGGCGGAGGTGAAGCACCCTTCTTTCGAGATGACTTCCGGTCCTCGAAGAAGTAGGGTCTACATCGAGATGAAGCCACTATACCCACTGTTTGGACAGTCCAGGCAAGAGACCTCTCCCGGGGATAAATCAAAAGAAAAGGGAAAAAGGTTTGATTGGCATAAAAAAGCCTTCAGCAGCAGTCCATACAAGATGAGGAATTCTGATGTAATAGTCAGACTGGATTTTGAAGAGTAGATCCAAGGAGAATGCAGAGAAGAAAATCCCATGAAGTGAGGTAAACACTAGAAACTACAGTGGTATCTGGAAGAAGGAAAGGGGAAAAGGTGAATCCCAGCAGAGAGGATGAGCGGAGGTATGCAGGAGGCAAAGCCGCAGTAACTAGAGGAGAGGCTGTGCCCGAGAAGGAAAAGGGCAGAAAGAGAAGAGCAAAGAGAAGCGAGGCTAGCCAAAGCAGCGGGAGGCAGAGCAGCAGAGCAGCCAAGGCAGGAGGAAAAAGAGCGAAGGAGTAATGCATAGTAAATGGGCAGCGTCTTACCCAAAAGGAGAAAAGCTTCAGGGGTTGCAATGCAATGAGATGCTGCAGAACGATGCATAAATGAATGCCGGCGGCCAGGTTGGAAAAAGACTAGACCGGGAAGTACATTCCAGTGCTTCCAAACCCTCCAGGAAGTTGGAATGGTGACAGGGTTTCAGTTTTCCCCAAACTGGAAACTCGAGATAGAGGCATTATTCTCAAGCTGCTTATCTACTTCTTGGTAGCTTTTTGGCTGTTGGCAATGTGGGTTACACATTTCCCCCTGTTGGTTTCTCATATAAGTAGAGTTGCGCCCTTGATTGTTCTCTTCACAGCCTCTTGGCTGTTGGGAATGCGGGTTATAGGTTTCCCCCAATTGGTATCCCATGTCAGGGGAATTACGCCCTTACCATCTCTTTAATGTTCCTTTGCTCATTCAGTATCCAAAATTATGGTTTGTTAACAATTTTCCTTTTCGGAGCACCCCAGGATCAGCGTTAGCATCAAGCCAATTTACCAGTCTTCTATAGTGTCTCCTCCTCATGGTCGGCTTCTGCAGTGGACCTCCTGCATCCTGCCCGTGCTGTCTCCACCTCCTGCATACCTTTGGTGAACTACACGGCTCGTCCCTGGAGCTGTGACAGCTCCGATTATTTTCTGCAGGATGTCGCACACCGAAATGCCATATGCTGAGTTGGGAGCAGGTCTCCCTCTCAGCTGTGCTTCTTCTCCACACGCCTCTTCCCACTGCCCACACTCTGTACTGCTGCTCGTCTTCACTCCTCGAGTTGGCATCAGCTGGCATTCTTCCTTCTCTTCCTTCTACGTCATTCCCAGCATCTCGGGCGGCCTCTGCTTCATCTTCTCTTTCCACGTCTCCTTTTCTCAAGTGTAACTCATTCCTGAGTGGAAATGTCCCGCTCAGGTGCCTTGGCCTGTAACAACTAGACCGCACATTCTGATTAATAGCACTTTTTCTTTGCATATTTTATTACATTTTCATAAAAAACATAAAACATAAACCATTTGAACTCCTTCTAGCCCCCTTCCCACCATGGAGGATGTCCTGCATAGCCCAGTGATAAAGTGTTCATACTGATCACATATTGTCAAAAATTCATATTTTAAGAGGGCACCATTGGAGCAAATAGTCATTCTCTGAAGATAGTTCAACACTTCCTCCCAATTACGCTTGAAAGTTGCTTGATCCCTTTGAGCCGTATGGATTGCCGATTCCCTTGATATGTAACTCCATACCTTCTGTAACCAGTCAAAGTTCGTAGGCCCTTCTTTTTTTTTCCATTTCCAGGCCACCACTAGCCACGCTGCCATAAGTAGTAACATAAAAATATGCTTCTGACTTTTGGAGAGTGCCTGCTGTTTCGGATCCCACAGCCCGCAGAGCCAAATCCCGTCATCTTTAAAGTTATTGCTCGGGAAGCTCTTTTCCAACTGTTCCTGAATCCATACCGAAAAAGGTCTGATTATTGGGCATTCCCACCAAATGTGTCGCCAATCTCCTTCAGTTCTACACCCTCTCCAGCATAGGGCCGATGTAGTGGGGAACATTGTGTGCATTCTCTCGGGAGTGTAGTGCCATTGGAACATCATTTTGTACCACATTTCTCTCGTTTGAATGGGGTGTGTTAGATTGGGTCTTGCACTCCAGAGCAAGTGAACCGATAGGCCCTTTTACGCGAAGTAACGCTTTATTGGATGGGTGGGGATGCAGAATTTACTCTTACACCAATAATAAGACTGACTTAGGAATTTGGCAAAAAATTGCTGTTTTATTTTCAATTGTCTAAAACAGGGAGTACAACGAACATCAACAGCCGTCTCACAGCATATCTTTCAACGTTTTACATGAAAAAAATACACTTTTATTGCAAAAACCCATCATCGGTGAGATAATACTACGTGGCAAACTAAGAATACTTATCTGTGATTGTGGTTGGTCTACGATGAACATCTAGGTATACTTTCTATGGGGGATAGGATTATGATTGGAACTCTATAGTCAGGTGGACAACAATGCCCACCCCGAGCTCAAGTCATCTTTATTGTCATCAAATACATGATGTTTCATTGGCTCTCAAACTATAGGGCTCTTTGCTACGTGGCCCTCTATAATTGGTTGGCATGCTTGTACCCTTCAGGAATATTCCACTCGCTGGCAGCACACAAGTTGGTATCCCAGGTGCTTGTGGGTGGACTTGACCATGCCTTCCCACCCAATTATCCCATGATCTATCATCATTCCTGCTGTCTGCCATTCGAATTGTCTTTGAACTCGGCACTGCAAAGTATCACTGCGCCTGAGAACAGAAGGGAGTGTGAGCACGTTCTTATCTTCAGTCTCGATGTAGCTTGCCCAAAGTCTATTTCCATCTACCCCATGTGACAGGAGGCTGCGTCTAAGCTCTTTCTTCGTATTTAATACTATTAAATGAATAAAACGTGGCACTCATAGTGTTTTTCCATTGCACCTCAACAGCAGCTCGCCTCCCTTCTCACATTCATTGTATCTTCTTGAATAGATAACCAGTTTCTTGGCTGCCTCAACCCTTCACACTGGGCTAGACAAACCTTTTCGTTTATTCTTCCATCTTCAGCTGCTTTTCTCTACTGCACCACACTTTCAACCCTTTTGTTACTGAGGTCCTGGTTTACTAAAATGAGACGTGGAACATCCAGATTCTATACACATATATATATATATTGGCGGCACTGCTTGCAGTCTATTCACTACGTATAGCCAGCCTTCATGGTTACCTAGTCTGCTTGCGTTGCAGCATCTGTACAGTTATAAAGCGACTTATATTTTCTTCAGTGTTCTATGCACTGCCTGCAGTCTATTCACTACGTATAGCAGGCCTTCATGGTTATTTAGTCTACTTGCGTTGCAGCATCTGTACAGTTATAAAGTGACTTATATTTTCTTTAGTGTTCTACACACGTGCAATCTTCATTCCGCACATGAAATGTTACTCGACTCTTTATTTCGCCATCAGATTCTATAAGGTCCATTCACCTTCTCTATTGGCATCTCTTCTTGGCGCGTCATCTTTGCTTCATGTGACGTCACCAATCTCCTTTTTCATTCATCTTTACACTTTTTCCGGGACCTCTCCTAAGAGGCCGTCAGCTGTCCGAGGATACATGAAGAAATGTTTTCTCAATAGATACCTTGTCTCAAAGGCTTTTCGTCTTATAGGCATCATTACTGGTGTTTTGCTTGTCACAATTTCTGTTTCCCAACATATAGGCAAGACGGGGGCGGGATTTCCGGTAGAGGCATTTGGCTCCTCTTCTACACAAGTTCTGCTTTTCTGTTGGTATGACGTTACCTAACATGATTTCCCATTTATTTTTGTATGTATTTCCACTGTACAATTGTAGTGCCTTCGCTAAGTATTTTATATAGATTCGAAATTACTCTCTTTTCGCCGGAGTGTGTTGTAATGTACTTTTCAAAGGGGTCAATGGGCGCATAGCCGCCTCTTTAATCCAAGGGGTGGTTAACCAATGTCGCATTTGGTTGTAGCGGAACCTGTCAGCCTCCCTCAACCCCAAATCCCTTTTACAATCTTCAAATATTCTAAGGGTGTGACCCTGATACATGTCCCGAACTTTCGTGCAACCAGCCTCCTTCCAAGCTTTGAAGGCCCTAGGTTCCAACCAATGTGGGAATTCTGGGTTCTGAAACAGCAGAAGAAACGGGGAAGGAGCTGGTGAGAGATTACCTACTTTATTTACAATATCCCACACCCTGGTTACTGACCCCACTATTTTGCAAATGTTTACGATAAGGGATAAGTCTCGATTTAGCGATAGCAACCCGGGAAGGAGGGTGCCCGCTACTGCCCCATCCTGTCTGGTCCATATTTTCTGTCCCGTTCCCGCAAACCATTCCTTTATGAGCCTTAATTGTGCCACTTCATAATACCTATAGAAGTGCAGAAGTTCCATTTCTTCCCGGTCTCTTGCGGCTGTAAAACATTGCTTTCCTAGCTGGTTTGTTTTGCCATATGAGTTTCCTCAGGGTACTGAAAAAGGGTTTCGGGATGTGAAAAGAGAGGGTTTGGAAATAATAAAAAATTCTTGGTAAAATCACAATTTTGACCATCGTCTTTCTCCCTATCCAGGTGATCGCTAATGGGTTGCATTTTAGGGTTCCATGTGTGAAAATCGCAGCAAAAATATTGCCATACAAGAATGGTGCAGTTTATGCAGCAATATTAACCCATGGAACCTGTGGTGGACACCCCCGCATCCCCCATATTTTTTTAAAGGGTTTCTGGTACCCCCCGCAACCTCTGCTCCCATTTACCCCATAAATAATATTGCCTATACCCTTTCCCGATGACCATATATATGGCTATATTATTGGTGGGGATAATATTACTGGATACCCATTTTAGCAAGTCCTTTTTTACCCTGGTTAGTAATTGTGGATAGTTGGCCCCGTATATTTGTTCTAGCATGTTTATGGGAACTACCCCTAGGTACGTTAACTATTCTCAGCAACCGACAACTGAGGTGGGATCCATAAGCGTTCCACCGTATCTGGGCTATCTGACAGGTTCAATATTTCCAATTTTGAACTGTTATTTTAAGCCCTGAGACCTCTCCAAACTCCACCAATTTGGCCATCTGCGCCGGTAGAGATGTTTCTGGTTCAGTTACTGCTATAGGCATGTCATCTGCAAATGCCATTATTTTATGTTCCTCCCCGCCATCATAATTCCCTTTATTTGTCTTACATCCCTTAACCTAGCTAGAAGGGTTTCCAAATAGATTGCGTATAGTAATGCATATAGGGGGCATCCCTATTTGGTACCTCGTCTTATAGCGACATTGTTAGAAAGAGTCCCAATAATCGCTATTCCAATCTGCAGGGAGAAGTAATTTGCTCGGACCATCCGAAGAAATCCTGCGCCGAACTCCATACGTTCCAAAGTACGGAACAGAAAGTGCCATTCGACTCTGTCAAATGCTTTTTCGGTGTCTAACGACACCAAGAGCGCTGGTGTTTGAGTCGTAGCCATCTTTTCCAACAGGTGGTATACTCGACGGATATTATTGTGAGTCTGTCAAAGTGAGATAAACCCTGACTGAACGGGTCCTGTCAAAGTCGGCATCAGATCCTTCAGCTGGGTCACCAATATTTTAGTGTATATTTTGGAGTCAGTAAAGATCAATGCTATTGGTCTATAAGACCCCGGGAGCAATAGGTCTTTACCTGCTTTAGGGAAAACCACTAATTTGGCTTCATTCCTAGAATTCGTAATGGTGCCCGTCGTTCTAAAGAAGTTTAACAGTTTTGTAAGATGCAGCACTAATGTTTCACGATATTTAACATAAAAGCCTACGGGATACTCGTCCGGTTCCCGAACTTTATTTCTGGTTAGGGATTTTTTATTGCAGCGAATACCTCCTCAACCTGAATTTCCTCCTTCATCCTTTCCCTCTCCTCCTCTGTGAAACCTGACAGATTAATCCTGTTCAGATATGCCTCCTGTTGCTCACTATCCGGATTAGCTGTGGCATATAATGCTGCGTAAAATTCACTAAACGCTCTTTGGATGCCCTCATTAGGTGTTATTTAGTCGCCTATCTTTTATCTGTATCTTTTAACTGTCTAGCTAGCAATATATCTGCTTTGTTGGCTTTAACGCAGTGATATTGTTTGGTAAATCATAACGCTTTTTCGGCTTGCTTTGTGCGAAGCATTTCTAATTGGCCCTGCGCATGTATTAAAGCTTTTTGTAAATGCCTTGAGGTGCTTTTAGTTATCTCCTTCAGGATCTCGCTTATTTTAGAAGTCTATCACGACATATTGTGGGTGTCGTTCATTGTAAAGTAGTCGTCCATTTTATCTTGTATCGACTAAGCCAGGATAGGGTCTTGTATCAATTCTGACGGGAAATGCCATTTCCAAACACCGCCCAGCACCCTTCCACCCCTATCCGCATTATTAAAGGCGCATGATCTGAGAGAGAGATGGACCCCAGCTCTATAGCTTTTACTTTTTCAATGAGGCGGGTTGAGAGCCACATGTAGTCAATCCTTGACATTGATAAATGCACATGTGAATAATACGTATAGCCCTGTGGCTGTTCCTTAATTGCTCGCCATACTTCATTTAGGGCTAGGGTTGTGATTTTCTTTTAAGCGATTTGGATGTTGCGAGTATGTGCTGAGTCACTGAAGAGCTTCTATATAAATGCGGGGCCCAGGCTTTGTTAAAATCCCCAGTTAATATAATGCCTCCCTTGGCAAAGTCCTCTAGTTGAGATCCCTCAAAAAGCTGTGTTGACCCTTATTTGGAATATATAGTGTCACTAGTGTATATCTATGGGTCCCCAGTTTGATGTTGAGGAAGAGCAAATGTCCCGCTGAGTCAGTTTTACTATCAAGGATATTCACTGTTGATTTGTCGCTTATTGCAATAAGAACCCCTGCTCTTTCATCCTCTGCGTTTGCCTGAAACAACTGAGAATACCCTCTTATTCTAAGCTTCCCTTTGTCATTTTTCTTATATGCATTTCTTGGAACATCAATATATCGGGATTCACCCCCTTCATTGATCCCTCTATTTTCTTGTTTTTAACAGGGGAGTTCCTTTCATACCACTAACGTTGTGAGACAAGATTTTGATATCCTTCATTTCAATTCCCTGGCCTCACATAGCTCCCTTTCTTTCTTCGTGTTTGTGTCGTCTTGCCCTCAAAATTGTGTGATCATTCCTGCTCAGTGAGTCACCCCCAAGATCCACTCAACCAAACAAACCCAAACTCCCCCTTCTCTCCTACCCCTCCCCAACTATTCCCCCATTTCCTGGGGGCCGGGGGGGCAAAGTTCCTAAGATCACTCGGGCAAAGTGCTCAAAACCATTGGTCCCCTAAGCCACCCAGAGATTTATTGTGGGGAATCCTAAACCCCACTCTTGGATTCCAAGCCAACGACCACCTCGTAGTGGACCCCAAGGACCTCTATCTTACTTGCCTGCATATGCGATTTCCGCTGCCTTGTTCGAGCGTTCCTGCCCTGGATCAGTTCCTTCTTTTAGAGTCCCCCATATTTCCTCTTTTGAGAGTCCGATTGCCTATGTGAGCGACCTCATTTTCCTGACTCTCTGTTGCTTCTTGTAGTCGGCTTCCATTCCCAGGGTTTCCGGTTCTTCCTCCTTTGCCATTCCATCCTCCTGTCAGTGTCTGAATGCACATCTTCTTCCACCTGGATCTGTAGGATGTGCATTCCTTCCCCTCAGGTGGTCATTCGATGCTGTCTGTCTTCCCACCCGAAGAGCATTCCAAAAGGAAATGTCCATTTATATTTTACCTGTTTTTGCACAAGGAATCGCACTACCGGGCCCAGAACTCTCCTTTTTTGTAGTGTGGATTGTGCTAGATCTTGATATAATTCAATTTCAGAACCATTTATTTTTATCGGACCCGAGGTCCTCGCTTCACGTATAATTGCTTCCTTCTGAGAATATGAGGTAATGGCCGCCAATACATCTCTCGGTCTGGCTCTCGGATCCATTTGTTTCGGGCTGACCCTATGTATCCGGTCAATGCGGATGTTTTCCTCATCTGCCCCCGGGACAAGGTCTGAAAACATTTGCTGTGCAGTGGCTTTTAAGTCTGTATCCTCCACGGATGTGACCATGTTTTTGATCCATATGTTGGATCTACGGGAGCGGTTTTCTAGATCTTGAGTTTGGATTTCCAAATTGTGAGTCAGTCTGGAGAGATATTCTAGGACTTGGTTGTAATGAGCTTCCTAGCTGAGTGGATGACATCACTGCTTAATGGAATGTAGTGATGTCAGTGTGAGTGGAGTGTTAGTGTGTGAAGGTTCTATGGTTGGCAGTTGGAGTTATGCTGACTTGGAAAGGACATGCCAATGTTTTATCCCTGGCTATGAACTACAATAAATCTACTTAATAACTTACCTGCTGGCTCGGGTGTTCATCAGCTTCCAAGTTATTACACTGGCGACGAGGATGGGATCCTGTCGAGGAGGGGACAGTTCAGAAACGGGAAAACATTGCCCTCCAGTGAATTCATGTCCATTTGCCAAGTTGACAGCAAGTTGGAGCCCAAGGTGTTTTAATTGGGCTGTCTAACATTCTTCAGCAGGCCGGGTGGTGCTGAAGTTGGAGCCGGGTCGGCACTCAGGTCGGGGTGCTGTGTTGTTTCACGCTGTGGGCCCCAGAAGCTGTCTTGCCCAGTGACCGGGTGGTGCTGGGAGGTTTGTTGAGCAGTTGTTCGGCACACACGTCGGGTGAGGTGTTGGGATGTATGGTGCACCCGCCAGTGAGAACCCAGATTGCCGGGTGGAGTTTTGGGTTGGCAGCGGTTCACTCATAATTGCCCGGTCACCACCTCTGAATCCCGTGTCCTGGCGGAGCTGTGGAGTTTGCGGCGCACGGGTCGGTGCGCGGAGAGGCCGGGGAGTGTTTGCCCTCGTGTCTTCAGCTGTTCGGGCCCGGTGCTGGTAAGCGCTGCGGTCGGGCCCCATGTCGGAGCAGAACCATGGTTGTGTTCCGCGTTTAGGAGCGGATGTCTAAGCGTCCTGCGTCGGAGAGGGAGTGAGCTCGTTGTCGCGGTACTGGAGGGTGAACAGTGCGACAAGGCATGGCGGTCCGCGTTGGTTGTCCAAAGCGAAAGTGTCCGGGAGGAGGTGCTCCGTCGCTGAGGATTGCGCAGGACCCGCGGCCGTCCATGCGCGGAAGAGATGTTGCCTTTGCGGCAACCCAAGCGGAATGATGACGTCGCCTCCCATTGAGTGTGCGTTCCAGCACGGGAAGCTGGGACGCGTATGTATGGTTGGCTGGAGCACTCTATGGTCCCGAAGTGTGACGTTGCTACGGATGCTGCATGCGTTCCAGCATGGGCGGCTGGAACGCGAGGAAGCGCTCGGTTGCGTTGAATGGACGCAGCCGGGGACGAATGAGTTCGTTACGCCTGATGTTGCCGGAACACATGGGCATCGGTGGAAGGACGTCAAGGGGGTGCATTCCGGAGTTTCCAAGTTCGTCAGGAGGCGGACTTACCTGCATGGGTAAACTTTGCTTGAAGCTGCAGGTGACTTTAGTGCGGCACTTATGTACATTCCTGCAGGATTGTCAGGGCAGGTATAGGGAATTGCCTGTGCCCTGTGACCCGAGATGGTGCTGCGCAGGCTGGCAAACAGTCTGATTTGATACTAGTGAATTGATGTATCATTGTGCTGGCTATGTTGGTTGGTAGTGTGTGTGTGTGTGGGCCCTTGGAGTGAGTGGATGCGTGCGCTGAGTGTTCTGTTGTGTGTGTACTTGCGTTATTGTGTTGTATTGAGAAATTGCAATGCTGGTGCTAATGGGTTGTTGTTGAGTGTGTTCCTGCATTATTTTGCATTAAATTGCATATTGTTTTCTCATTCAAAGATTTATTGCAGGTGGAACTGTTCAATACTTAAAATGTTTTCTTGCAGGTTGGATTTCATTATTGGGTGTACGGACTCGTGGGTGGGGGCACTTGCGGGTTGAATTGCTACTTTGTGAACAGCACTTACAGTTATCTTTTACCAATAATTAACTGAAATAATGCATTTTACACATCATTTTGTATTTAACATGTGTGAAGTGCTTTGCGTGTATGCCACCCATCCTGTTTTTGGGGGTTTGCATATGGTGCGTGAGGTGAACATTGCGTCGTGCAGGAGTGGGAGTGGTTGGTTATTGAGGCGTTCTGCTGTGGTGCAGTAGGTAAGGCTGGACCTGGGGTCCATGGTGAGTGGTGAGGTGCTGCGTTGTTGCAGTTTGGCTGGACCAGGGGTCCATGGTGAAGTGTGCTGCGTTTTGCGTTCGCAGGAGGCTGGACCTGGGGTCCATGGTATGTAGTAGGTGTGCTGCGGCCGGCAGTAGGCTGGACCTGGGGTCCTAGGTTTGTAGTAGGTGTGCTGCGGCTGGCAGTAGGCTGGACCTGGGGTCCAAGGTTTGTAGTAGGTGTGCTGTTGGTGGCAGTAGGCTGGGCCTGGGGTCCAAGGTATGGGGTGGTGTGCTGCGGGTGGCAGTAAGCTGGACCAGGGGTCCATGGTGGTTAGTGTGTGTTTGGTGCGTGTCTGGTTCAGGTGGTTGGTCCTGGCTGTGTTCCGCATTCTTGCGGGTTGGTTCTCTATGGTTCAGGGTTTTGTGGTGTTGTGGTACCCTTAGGGGTGCTGTGGTGAACTGTTTCGTTGTTGTGCTTGTTGTTGCTCTGTGAGCTGTGTGGTGTGTGCCCGGGGGTGGCAGCCCTGGTGTCCTAGGGGGCAGACTAGGACGGGAGGATGTTGGTGCACTGAGGGTTGAAGAGTGTTAGGTAGTTATCTGCTGTGGACGCTGGGTCGTGGCAGGACCTAGGTTCCAAGGGGCAGCTCGGAACAGGTGGAGGTGCGTAGTTTATTTTGTTTCTCGATGGTTGTCCAGTTCTGTTATGGAAGGAGTGAGCCCTTTGTAGACTGCGTGGGGTTCCTCTCTGATTTTGTTATAAAGGGAGGAGTGGAAGTGGTGTAGAGTTGGGCGTAGGACTTGGTATAAGGGTTGGTAGTCACATATGTGTCAAGTTGTCCAACGTGTTGGCACAGCATTATTATTCTGGGGGTGCCATGTAGATTTTATTGGGTTCTTACTCCTTTGGTGGAGCACTTTCCTGTTTCCTTGATCTTCCTTGGAGTGTCGGGGTTTTGGTGTTCTCTGGGGGCAGTTTCTTGTCGCCAGTGGTGTTACTAGTTGGTGCATTACGTGCTGGCCACACGTACATGTAGGGGTTTTTGTCTGGTGATGGTTTGGGTGTGATCTTCCCTGTTTCCATCAAAGTAAGGGAGGGAGAAGTGTTGTAATGAGCTTCCTAGCTGAGTGGATGACATCACTGCTTAATGGAATGTAGTGATGTCAGTGTGAGTGGAGTGTTAGTGTGTGAAGGTTCTATGGTTGGCAGTTGGAGTTATGCTGACTTGGAAAGGACATGCCAATGTTTTATCCCTGGCTATGAACTACAATAAATCTACTTAATAACTTACCTGCTGGCTCGGGTGTTCATCAGCTTCCAAGTTATTACAGACTTCACCATTTTTTCTTGTATCATCCGATATTTCTTGAAGGGCTCTTTCAGTTATGTCTACCCGCTCCTCCAGCTTAGCTACTTCCACCTTCACTTCCTGTAGCGATTGTTTCAGTTCTAATTTTAGTTGGATGAATTGTGCCTGAAATGTCTCCATAAAGTGATCCTGAAATTCTTTGGAGCAGATTTGCAAATCTTCTTTTGCATTGACATCTTCCCTGCTCCCCCCTCCTGTGTACCAGGAGACCACAATCTTTTTATACTACCGTCTTTTCTTTTCTTTAGGTTTTTCAACCCCTCCGCTGGTGCCTTCCCTCTGTTTTTGTACGTGGAGATATTAATCCTGTGCTCCACCTGTCAGACACTTTTGGGTCTTGCTTCAGTAAACGGCTCGCTTAGGTCAGTATCAGAGTAGTTGGTAAGCTATGGCTATGTTCTTTACTTCCAGATCGATCACTCCCCAATACCAGTTTACTGCCTTCCCTGAAGATGTATACCTTGTTTTGCTTGGGACGCCCCTATTGTCCACAGTTCTGTACCATCCACGCGAGAGCCTTGATATAGCTGCAGTTCTCTTGGGTGCTCCACAGATCTTTGCCAGCCTACACTTCTTTGGGAGGCAATTTAGCATTCCTGGGGTTCAATGCTTATAAATTCCCCAATGTTCTGTATCAGGGG
This sequence comes from Ambystoma mexicanum, assembly GCF_040938575.1. Classification (NCBI taxonomy): domain Eukaryota; kingdom Metazoa; phylum Chordata; class Amphibia; order Caudata; family Ambystomatidae; genus Ambystoma; species Ambystoma mexicanum. Next base: position 1,338,453,376 of record NC_090921.1, on the reverse strand, counting down.
AGCTTGACCAGGCTTTTATAGTTCAGTTATCCGGTCTCTGCCAGTGGGGTTCTCTGATTTTTCCTCCATGTCTTTACTGTACTATGCAGACTGCCCTTGCCTCCCCTTCCTTTCCTGTATCCTGGAATAACATGGAGATTGTCCGCTCTTTTCCAATTCCCCTTATATATGTCTCTGTTAAATTGGATGGGGGCTCACTTCCATCTTTAGTCTTTGACTACACCGTTGCACCACTTCCATCGCTGATGTCTTCCAATCAGAGCTGTCTGGCCGCAATGTCTCCCGCTCCTTAAGTAGGGATAGAAGCATCTCTGTGCGTTATGTAAATTGCATGCACCTCCTCACCCCAATCTGCTCACGTGTTCTTCACCGCCTCTTTTGTTGTGCCATGATCCCACGGTTGGTTCTCGCCCTGGGGGGTCTATACAGTTCCATATGGAAGGTGGGGGGGGCAATCCCCAGCACCTCCTCCCCTTCACAGCTCCCACTTCACTCGATTTCTCGGCGGGCGCTTCACAGGGGCGGGTCCGGCCACAGCACTTTGCTTTCGTCGTGTGAACAGGGGGGGAGACCTTGCCTTTTGTTCAAATATTGTCCAGGTCCAGGGCAGGGTCGACATACTTCTCCATTTAATTCTGCATATTCCATTGCTTGCTTTATTGATAGGCCCAAAGGGGACGCAGCGGCTCACACACATCCCGCTTCGTCACCAGCCATTTTGGAATCCATTAAAAGCACTTTTAATCCTCACTGACTCTGAGCCCTTCTACCTCGCCCCAGTACAATAGGCATTATGGGTACTGAAGTCCATAGTGGATTGTACAGCAGCAACATTAGCTTGTTCTATTTTTACAATAAGCCACCAAGGCTTTAGGAAGAAAGGGAAATCAGCGGGTAAAGAGGTCACCTGTTTCCCCTGATATGGCTTCCCTGCCATGTGATCCTCCCACATAATACCACCCCCAGGGTCAGGATCAGGTAGCGGCTGCCTTCCCCTAGCCACATGAGAGGAGGCCCATACCAGGGTTTTAGTGATGATCTCACTAGATTCATCACAGTATTCCTTACCTATATAATGAACTAGTGTGCTCTTCAGTCGTCTGGAAATGTCCAAATCAAAAGAAAGCCCACTGTCCAAAGAAACCCTGTCTGACCCTACCACTATACCAAACAATCTAATGCTAGGAGAATAATTCCCTTCTCCTGGTGAAGCAGGGTTCTGCTTTGCTTTAGAGTTCTTTTAATATCTTATTTTTAAATAGTCCTTAACCACCTTCTGTACCAGGGATTACAATGCTTGGATACATTCTTTGGCTCTTCCCTTATCTTCTGGAATGATTTTCTCAGGGCTCTTTCGTGAAGTTTGTTTGATTCTTGCATCCATATAGTGGTGTCATATACAACCATGTGAGATCTCTTGGCTGGTTTATCCTCTCAGAATTGTTATTATTTCCCCTTCTAAGCTCAAAATTATCTTGGTCCTCTATTTGTTTATCCATTTCTCTTGTTCATATTTCAGACTCTGTTGTTTCCACTGTTCTCCAATGAATCCCTCTTGAGGGTTGGGATCTTCTCTCCTCTTCCCAGGCAAGTTTTATCCACAGATTAATATTCTCTTTCTCAGGTTTACATATAATATTTCCTCTTATTTTGTTATAGTTGAGATTTATCAACTTTGTAGTTTGAGTTTCAACAATTTCACTGGGACCAGTTTTTCCACTCATATAAAGATTCCCATTTGTCCTCCTGGTTCTCCTGTTCCCCCCCGTTACCTCTCTCCATGGGGGAAGGTCTCCAGGGCCTATGGTCACTTGGGAGCTTCTTTCCTGCTTGGCTTCTCTTTCTCAGTTGTCTTGTCTGTTGGCGTCTCTACTCAGGTTTTTCACTTCCCTTTCATGGTACGGTTTGGCGTCCCTCCTGGCAACCAGTGCCGTTCCAGATACTGTTGCGAGCTGTGTTGGCGCAGTTGGTTGGGCACCCTGTCCACCATGAATGACTTGTAGTCACGCCACCAACTGGTTTCGGGTTCTCGACGATTCAGTATGCTGTCTCCCCGGCATCTTATACTCTAGTTTAGAGGCGCTCCGAATTTTGTGGGCTGCGTGGCATGCGTTGGCTCCTCCTCCTGCTTGCGTTACACTACCAGGCAACCTCCCCAGCTGCTGTATGCTTCTCTCTTTCCCCCATCTCAGCTTGTACTCTTCCTTAAACTTCATCGTCCCAGTGAAGTTGAGGTTTGTCCTTAAAGGGACAGCTTCTTTTCTCTGATACTCATGGTGCATGTTAACGTTCTCTTCAGCCCAGTCTTGGTTTTTATTGCTGTTAAGCATCTCAGACAGTCCCATGTATGCCATCGTGGGAGGGGTTACGCAGTGCCTTAAAGGAACAGGAGTCCTTGTCCCCTAAGGGAGGGTCTCTCCCAGTGAGATCCCACTTGCCCAGACCCCTAATGAGGGTCTTTCAGCGTGGGCTCCCCTCCCTAGCTCAAAGGGGGAGGCTCCCCCTTGGGGAGAAGGGATGAATTAAAAATAATTGAAAGATTTTAAGGCGATCTAAAATTGATGGGGAAAAATCAGAAAAAAGCACTAAATAGATTTTGCACTTCAGTTTTGAGGTTTACTGCTGGGTTTAACATTTGTTGCACATGGTGGCAGAGTCAGAAGGGACTTTGAAGCATATGATGTGTTTATGTTTGACTTGAAAGGAATTTTCAACAAATATTTTAGAAGGGCGGTACCACAGAAGCAGATACAAAGATATTATCATTTGACAATTTGGGGTGGGAGCGAGGGCGAGGGCCGGGGCTTGAGTTAGTAAAGGATATAGGAACAAATGGAACAAGCAATGGCAAAGCCAATAGGTTTGGCTTTGTGTAGGGATTTCATAGCATTTTCCAGGCACTGCGATAATAGTACTGCCTGGCTATAAAATGGCAACAGCTGGCAAATGGTGTGAGTACATGGGTCTATTATGACAGTGTTAGCAAATGCCTATCAAATGCCTGTACAAGAGTCAACGCTTAGTGTTGCCAATGTTTCTTTTTAAAAGCAATTCAGTGCAGGGAACAGGTGCAATATTTCTGATAAATCTGGCAGCTTTGTTGAGAAATTTTGACATTTGAAACTGGAAGGCTGCATGAATAAAGCGGGTAGAAAATATGGTGAATCAGGTAGTGTGTGAAAATCTGAACTATACATTTAAGGATCTGCTGCATGTACATAACGTAACCTGGGCACAATTCACAGGGATTTAAATCCACATTCTGGGAAGGGAATATAACTGCTGGTGCATTAGAGCATTGTACCACAGCACAAAAGCTAACAACGATGAAAGTACTCATAAGTAGTAAGGTTCCAGAACAGTTTATTCCAGGTTGAGAGTCAGGTTTTGAAAGTCCCACAGGACCAGCAGAGTTGACCACCTCTTCACAGCTATACCTGCCTCCCTCACAATGCCCACTCTCAACCCTCTGAAATCAGTATTGGCCAATTTGACCGAATTATTTTGACCATGTGGCCCATTTGCCTCACTTTAGGCTGTACGAAATGATTGTACAACCAAATATTCGGTCAAATGGGCCATACGGGTGTCCCTCGCTCCCCTTGCTCGATATAATGGGAATGGGGGTTGCTGGGGTGTCCCCCCGCTTCCAGGACGGAAGCAGGGGACTTAAAAAAAGAAAATAAACAGAGTCAGGGACCCTGCAGCGTCAGTTCCGACCTGCGTTGCAGGGACGGATCTGACGCCTCAGGGTCAGATGTAAAGCGGACGGTGAAAGGTAAGTGGGGGAGGTGGGGATGTATTGGGGGGAGGCAGTGGGGGATGGATTGGTATGATTTTGCCCACAGTAAAATTGGGTTTGCGGCAAAATTGACTACGGTCAAATTTGCCGCGAACAATGAAGCCATGGTCAAATCATACCAATCCCTGAAATCTTCCCTCCTCCCAGGTGCTCTGCCCACAGTGTCTGATGATGGGAATAAAAATGAAAAATTGGAATAAAGGAAGAACATGTTTTGTGTTAACATGTCACATAAGTGCTTTTCAGCGGTTTTGTACGATCGGACCGAAAAAAAGGTCTGACCGTACAAAACGACTAAAAAATGCTACCACCAAAGGTTCGAACATCAAATGTTCGAACCTATGGTGGTAGCATTAACACCCCGCTCACTATACTGTGTGGCATAGTGAGCGGGGTGTTGCGGGGGACATCCCCGCAGCACACCGACAAAATAATAATAATAATAATAATGAAATAAAAACAAGGGCTGCAGGGGTGTCCCCCGCAACAACCCGCTCACTATACTTTACAGTATACTAAAGGCCGGAAAGTTTGCATGAGAAAGGTGCAAACTACCAAAAGTTTGCACCTTTCTCATGCGAACACACTTACATACTACGGAGGCTGCAGGGGTTTCCCCCGCAACCCCGCTCACTAAACCTTTGGTAGTTCACACCTTTCTCATGAGAACTTTCCGGCTGCGGCAAAATCAGCCACAGTCGGATCACTTTGAATCCTTTTCAGCAGTGAGGTTAGCTGTTGCCAGGAGTCCCTCAAGTGCCTTCAAGGTTCTTGGGCAGCTGTTGCCCCAGGGAGAGGACAGTGGTACTGTCAACTGCTGCACGGGTTATGTGGCGGGACAAAATTAGTACTCTGACAAAGAGACATGGTTTTAGAAGGGTTTGTTCTGTTTAGGGTTTAGCAGTGCTAAAGCTGAAGAAGCACTGTTAAGAGTTTAGTAAGACTTGTGGGCAGATTAAATCCCTCGGTACATTGGCTCCTGAGATTTAAGGCAATGATATAATAATTTTAGTTTATTAGAATTTCAAATAGAGAAGTCTCCAGTTTGTAGTGAAGACTCAAGATGACACAGACTCAGCACAAAATTTCTTGAGGACCCCAGACACCGTGGAAGGAATTATAACCTTCACAATCAGGCTGTTAATTCTTTGGCACCCTTCGAGAGAAGTTTGCTACCTTAAGATAAGCCTTCCACAGAACTATTTTCAGAGACGATTCAATTGAGTCAGGAGCAATCTGTTTCACCTTGAAGCCATGAGCGAAGGTGATCAGCGATTGAAATTCAAGAGGGATGAAAGTAGCGGGGAGAGGGATAGGAGCAGCGGGTTAATGGTATATCACTTCTTGTGTCTTCTACTTATTTGAAGAGCAACTGGCAGGCGAGGCTGACAGTTTGTTTTGTCCCAATCTCCTTTTACCTGGAGTGCAGGGAACTGGACATGTTATAGGAGCTCTTGGAGATGCCACGCTTAAAGGCATCTGTAAGGCAAGCAGCACCCGTGGATCCGACAACTGGGAGCTTGCCAAATACATTTGATAATGGTACAAACTGGTTGCAATAAAGTGAGTCACTACATGTGGATTTACCAGAAATCAGTCACTGCATGCCATAATACCATTACCAGATCGGGTAATACTATACATGCGCAGTATAGCACTATGCGCTGGCCATTACTGGAAAGCAACGCATTCAGAATCTCCTCCCTGATGTGCTATCGAGGAAAAACTAGCACCGGTACAGATGTGAGCAAGAGTGACGGTGGTAAAGTCAAACTTGCATTTTCTGACCAGGATCTCAAAGTTCTGGCTGTTGAGGTGGTGAAGGAAGTGCCCAGGCTGGTCCACCACCACATGGCCTAAATATCCAGACAGAAGCGGGCCAGCTACGCGATGAGAGGAGAGACTGAATGGTTACAATCTCTACCTGCCACCATCCTCAACCTTACTAGCTTGACATGTGTTCGATATGTAGAGGTCAGTGCAGCATCTCAAGAAGATACTGGTGAGAGCAATAGAGCGCAAGCATCCTGTATTGTATTGAAATGATACATACATACATAGTTCAAAGAAGGGGGCACCACATCATTGCAGTCCTCATTTCATGCCCTGGCCCACAAATGTCTAGCCAGGGCATGAAATATATGTCAATTTTGTGTTAAAAACAGAACCATCTAGACTACTTCATGTGCATCCAGCGATATGGCCTCATCGCGCCACAGAACACAGGTAAAACAGGCACCATGGTGAAGTACAACTGTCTTGTTACCACAGAGACAATAATGTAAAAGACTGTCACATAGCCACTCAAACACTAAACTGCTCCATGTACACACCACCGTACAAATGCATGAAACGCTACACGTCCCAGAATGCAAGAGCAAAAGCCACACATATACCATTCTGCAAATGCAACCATTGGCCATGCAACACAGCATTGATGAAAATATACACAACGGTGTATAGTAAAAACATCCCATTGATGGGAGTATGTGACGTTTACAGTGCCAGTCCATGTATGACACAGGTCTACCAGTAGAACATGTGTAAGAGTCCTGGGCACCTATGGTGTTGGAGCAGGGAGATATGTCAAAGACTCTCCTTTCGATTGCTTTGAAGGCTTCCAGGCTGGCATAAATGCAATGTGGCCAGTGGCATGCTGAAAGATGGCATAGAAGGGCAGTGCAAGGCAAGCACATGGGAGAACGTGAGCTGCCACATACAGTGCACCATGCCAACTGTGTGCTTGAATGTGCCAGTGGCACAGAAAGGCAGTACGGACACCACCTTCGGGAGAGGCGGCATGGCTATGTGGGTGTTGATATGACTTGATAGGCCCCCCTCTATTTGCTTGACAATATTTATGATGCTGTTTCTGTGAAGGCAATACAGGGTGATCAATCGTTGGTCTGTGAGCACCCATGGGAATGGTCAGAAACTAGGTATAGATGGCCTCTGCATCCTGTTGCTGCTGCCTGCAAGTATGGCGCTCTCAGATAGAATCTGCTGGTGTGTGTGTGTCCTTTAAATAGGACAATTAGTTCAGCATTGTGCATGGACATTGCTCCACCTGGATGCATACTGATCTGTTCAAAGGTTGATTGAGCCATCTCTATCTTTTGGGGCGTGATGGGCCGCACCAGGGTATCATTTAGACCAATCTGGATGTCATTACCACCACCTTTGTGCAGATGGTAAATGTTGGCTATGTTTTTGGTGTTGCTTGAGTGTTTTCGGGACTCATAACGTACAGTAATTTCCTTATGCATTATTTTTACATTTTTCCACCTCCTACTCATCAGTGTCTTCCAAATACACATTCTGGATCGTGCAGTCAGTAAATGCAGGCAGCATTTATGAGTACTGCCTGTTTTACCATTACCGAGCAACTCATAACTAATTAGGGCCTAGGATACAAGATTGCCTAAACCAGGGCAAAAACACATACTTCCAATCTTAGAACAAAAACGCAAATAACTCCCAGAAAGACCGTTGTGGATCTACAGAGACCTAGCAGGACAGTCTTCTCTGCTCACTCAGCACTATCCAATGAATTCTGTGAAAAAGGCACGTTTCTCTCACAAGATGGATTCCATCAGGCCAAACGTCAAGATGCCCACTCCTCTCTAGACCCTACTTTCACAGAGAAGCTAAAATAACAGCCAAGATGACTATAACCTCTCTACAACCTTCACACAACAGAAAGGCCAACATGCCAGACACTTTTCTAGTTAGGAATGAGTTAGGAATGGCCCAAGTAGATAACATTGAATACCTCTTATGAGCCTTTCATAAATTCCCTGTGATATCGCGATCATAATCACAAGGTCCTAAAAGCAAGCTATAACCCAGAGAGCTATATTCCTAGGCCATGTCACATCACCTATTTTAGGGAACAAATCAGATATGGACTAGATTTTTTAGAATTCCCCTCGGTGCCTGCGATGAATTGGATTCTGCCTTTTGAGTACAGGGATGAGTAGGGGTAAAATGGCCCACTCAGGCCTCACCCTTCTACGAAACAAAACACATCGCAATAAAAAAGGTCAAACAGAGACCATTAAGAGATATACCTGCTTTCACTTTTGTGGTAACATGGGCCGAGGGAAGGCTATACTCTCAAGAGGGGTGTGAAGGTCAGCCAATATGACCCAAACAACACAGAGTCCAAAATAAAGGGAATGTCCAATCAAGGTTCTATAAAGATATACATACTTTAATAAAAACACATCATCTACATCTAGAATGAAAAGAGATTACTACTTGAAAACCCACCCCAAAGGAAAGAACAGAGGAGATGTAACAGACTGTAGAAAGTAGAGCTCTGGGCGTAGTTCCAGGGGTTCTAGGTAAAGTACTACCATAAAAAGGATATCGGCTTGAAAACAGGAGCGATCATGACCTAATCAGTCTCTAGGGTCCCAGTGGGCCGTGGGGGCAGTTCAGTGTCAACAGTACCTGGATTCAGTTTTTGGTGGGCTGATGCATCAGACCCGGTGTCGAATGATGATCCGAGCTGATCGGGCACAAAGGATTGTGGAGGCCCCGGTAGCAAGCGTGCATCGGGTAGGGGCAAATACGGGTGCTCTGTGCAGTGGAACGGCAATTGTTCAATGATGCAGGTTGGGGCTGTCCCAAAAATGCTATGCAGTTTGCCAGGCCGAGTCAGGCCTTAGATGCTGGAAGAGGTTGGTGACTGACACTCTAGCGGTTCGAGTCAGTGGGCGAAGTGGGATCGAGGGTGCCCCAATGTGCTATCAATCAGGTAGCAGTTATTGGGCTAGCTGAGCCGAGTTGTGGTTGTAACTCCCGGTTAGAGCCGGTGAGTGATCCTCCAAAGATTTGGTTTGGGTTCCTGCATTGAGCAGTCTCTTTGGGCCTAGCACGTGACGTGCTTCGCTAGGACACAATCCAGTATCGAGCTGGTTTAGATGCAGTGCAATAGTTTGGCTGGTTGGAGGAACGCAGACACCAGCACCAGAGCCTTCCCTATTGTTCAGGTTGTGAGGAACACAAAGTGACCAGTTTGCTGCAATAGAACAAGGAGCTTCGGCTGGTCCTCGAGTTGCTGCGATTCCTTCTGTAAGGACTCAATCGAGAAGAGGATACTACAGTTCATGGTCTGCTGTTCTGGCTCAGATGATCCATTGCAGAGTGGTTGGTCCTAGTTCACAGCACTGGTCACTCTTTATGTTCCCTAGGACTGGTTAGGGGACAGAGTTTATGTTTTGGACGGCCCCTTCTTCAGACTGAGGGCTTTGGACAGTGCAACTGTCCCAAAGGAAGTCCAGGTGAGAATGGTCAGAACGTCTCTTTGGCTTTAAAGGGTCCTTGATGAACTGAGGGAATTCTGCAGAAGGGGTGCAAGACCCCTTCTTTTAAAGGCACAAGTTCCCAGTTATTGATCTAAAGCTAGCCTGCGTTAGTGGACTAATCCCTGCTCCTGGCTGGTGTGGAGTTTTCCCTGTTGGTATCGCACCCAAAGTGCTTTGCTCCAGAAGAAGTGGAGGAGACAGGAAAGGCAAAGGGAGCCAGTGAGAAAGAAGATGGTGGAAGGCTTCTATCAGTGTCCAGAGCACTCCTGCCTGTCCTACTCCAGCCCCCTCCCCTTCAATTGACAACAAAAACCTTCAAACGTGCAGCACCCTTGTGCGAGGCTACCCCTCCTGAATGGGTGTGCTCTTTTGATATCTGGGTCCAGGACAGCTGCCTGCTGTGCAGCTGTCTCTGGTGCAGGGGGTTATCAGCCATCACAAAGAGAATCAAAGAGAGGCTGGATCCTCTGGATATCTGTCCTGTCGTGTGGTTGTATTGGCTCATCTGACCTGATTACACATTCCCTTCCACACCAGAGCTGACTCATGGAGCTGACACATGTACAATATCAATTGAGATGTGGCGGCCATGATCATACTGTGACAAGGTCTGCTTACAGGCTGTGTCAGGGAAGGGAGGGAGTTCACCCCAAACATGCCCTGGTGCTCGCGCAAGTGTGTATAGACCTCCCTCCCCGCCCATCCCTACCTTACCTATGATGATGGCAAACACTGACGTGGGAAACCGCAGCGGGAGGCAGCAGGGGGAAGCCACCACGCAGCAGCAGCTTGCACTTCTTCGCAGCACACAGCCAGCAGCTTAACACCGGCCATGCGAGAAAGCGGTGTAGAAAAGTCTCCAGAAATCTACACACCATTCAGGAAAAGAGGTCTTATTAAGGAGGCTCCCACCTGCTCACCAGGGATATTAAGATTGAAAAGGCGTATTAGAAGGACTTAAGGAACATGGACTCCAGTTCCTCAGAAACCTTCCACTTTCCTTGCCAGAGATGCTTCCAGAAAAGGGTCCACGGGTGCTGCTTGCCTTACAGATGCCTTTAAGCGTGGCATCTTCAAGAGCTCCTATAACATGTCCAGTTCCCTGCACTCCAGGTAAAAAGAGATTGGGACAAAACAAACTTTCAGCCTCGTCTGCCAGTTGCTCTTCAAATGACTAGAAGATACAAGAGGTGATATACCATTAACCCGCTGCTCCTATCCCTCTTCCCGCTATTTTCATCCCTCTTGAATTTCAATCGCTGATCACCTTCGATAATGGCTTCAAGGTGAAACAGATTGCTCCTGACTCAATTGAATTGTCTTTAAGAATAGTTCTGTGGAAGGCTTATCTTAAGGTAGCAAACTTCCCACGAAGGGTACCAAAGAATTAACAGCCTGAGTGTGAAGGTTGTAATTCTTCCTCCGGAGTCTGGGGACCTCAAGAAATCTTGTGCTCAGTCTGTGTCCTCTTGAGTCTTTACTACAAACTGGAGACTTTCCCATTTGAACTTCTAATAAACTCAAATAATTTAAGTAAGATAGCTCGACTACCTATCTGTGCGACAACTACCCCTACTCTATCCTTATGCTAAACTAAAAGTATCTTTTAGTAATTCTTACAAGCCATTTTTGAAGCCTCCCTAAACATTCCCCCTGCCACTCCCCCTTGAGCCAGGTAAGTGATTGTACAGGGTGAGTGGTCTATCCTGGGAGGGTGTGGGGTATTTAAGGAGGTGTGTGTGAGTGTGCTAGTGTGGGTTAGTTGGGTGAGTACAGGAGACGGAGGAGGACGTCCAAGAGACCGGAGGAGGCGAGAGCGACTGGAGTGCAGAGGCTTTTGTTAAGGAGGAAGTCTGTGGAGTGTTTGTGTGAGAAAGAGGAGAGAGTGAGTATTGTAGGAGTAGTGGCGTAGTGGGATAGTAGTAGGAGTGGAAGAAACAGTAGTAGTTGTTGGGAGTAAAGGTAGTAGGTGGCAGGAGCAGCAAGGGAAGAATACAAGTGGTAGAGTGATAGTCGGGAGTACAGGGGTGAGCAGGGCACAATATCCCTGGGTTCTTTAGCAGAGAGAAGAGTGTGCAGGACACCATATCCCTGAGTGTCTTGGAGCAGTAAAGGTAGTAGAGAGGTAGTGGAAGTAGGGAAATAGGAACAGTAATAGAGCAGGAAGAGCGACAGTAAGTGGGAGAGTAGGAGGGGCTATTGGCATAAAGTGAGATAGAAATTATAACGAGTGGAATAGCAAGAGGTGGGGGGAAGTAGAGTGAGAAGGGAAAAGAACTAAGGTAGAGGGATAGTTGGAAGTACAAGCGGTAGTAAAGTGTAGGAGTGGCAAAGGAAGTAAGATCAAAGGGTGAAGGTGAAACGGCAGACTGAGAGATTGGAGGGACAGTAGCGTAGTGAGACGAGAATAGATTAAGGGAACAGTAAAGGAAAAGGTCAGGAGTGAGAGGCTGTGAAAGTTGTGAGCGTGACGCTGGGTGATAGAAGGTACCATTCTCAATTCCGGGAGAGACTAACCAATGATAGGAGAAGGAAAGTTAGAAGTTCCCTAGGGAGACAGGTAGCAAGCGTCTTAGGAAAACACCTATAGTCATAGTTAGTAGAACAAATAGGTGTTACCAATCAGTAGTGACTAACAACCCGGCAAGGACGTCTGGGACTGGGAGGTGGGTCCCAGGCCCGGGGAAGTTAAGAGAGGAAAGGGACGGCCCTAGCGCCAATCATCCCCAGTCCCTTAGACACCGAAGAATCAAGAACAGACGCAGCCATCCTGACTATTAAGTTTTCAAATAAACACTATTGGACTTTTAAGAGCCAGTGTAGTTATTTGTGGCGGGAAACCCCGTAACAATACACATCACTATGGTCTGTGCCTAAAATCAGGCATAGCTTATTCTTTGGGATTACCCTGCCACCAGCATGGGGTACTCATGATCATCGTAGTTTGGGTACAGGGGGCATATCTTAAATGTCACCACTGTGCTGCAAGGACTTTGTGGTCATTGCAGCAGTCGAGTGGGCATCTTGTGACCTTTGAACCTGCTCTGCACCACGAGCAGAGCGGGTTCTATGGCTCAGGCTACTGATGCAGCAGGGCACAAGTACACCATGCTTTTGCCATGGAGTTGCGACAAAGGGGGACCTGGCTAGCAGAATACCCCTTTGAAGAAGGAATTACCCGCATCATTTTATGTACTAATAAAAATCAAAAAAGCCAGGGCTTTGCAACCTTGCCAGATGGCAATTCCTCACAGTGTCAGTGGGAAAACGTGGAACAGATCTGGGAGCATCAGCTATAGATTCGGGAGGAAAAGTACTATGGAAACACCCTAGACCGAACCCTGAGCTAGGAAAGAAGCAGGAAAACATAATCCAAAGCCAAGTTATCCAGACCTTGCTAACAAACCCACCTGAGAAGAACTGAGGAAACAACTCAAAACCAGACTGTTCAACTGAAGCTGTAACCATACCTGTATCGTCTATATCCGTTGCTTTCCTGCTCTCTCCCCCCGACCACCCCATTTTCTATACCCATCTCTGTAACCAGCGCCTTGGGTTTTGCACACTTTATAAATGCATAAATACATAAATAAACAAGTCTCCCATATTCCAACTTTTCTATAGCAGGAAATCCTGGACCGCTGTAGGGAACTGCAATTACAGATCGGGGGACAGGAAGATTATAGGGAGTACCTGAGCACCCCAAAGCAATGCCTACCACCCCACAAAGAGGACATTCATGTGGATCGTGCAGCCCATGCAACACCCAGAGTGGCAAGAGGAAGAACAGCCTTCATCCATGCAGTAAAAGGACACCCAAAGGAGATTCACCTCTTCCCCACACTGAGACTAGACCTGGTGAGTGGAAAGTTCATGTTCCATCATGGATACAACAATGACAGAGAGAGAGTCCCCTAAAGACCCTTCCCCTTTAAAATTGATTGAAGAAACATTGATACCAAACCACATACAACGCAAGAGGGTTTCTGGATTTACCACACCCTGAAGGGACTTCAAAGCAACAGACTGGGGCTGCAGGGGAACTTCCTGGAAAAGGCAGAGTGAGAGCAGCAGCTGTAGCACATCCTTCAGGGAAACCATTTTTTAAACAGATTCAAGATGTCAGCTGGCTTACTTGAAGACTTCCTCTTAAGAGTGAGAACTAAAAGGAATCCCAGTGACTGTGAATGTTCTGTGTTGTATTATCTATCTATTTATCTATCAATGGGTATTTGTGAAGCGCCCATGGCCACAAAGCCATTTAAGCGCTAACACTCTGAGACATAATAAGACTGATGTAAGATTCCATTGTCAGAGATGGATTTTAAGTTTACGGCTGAAACTGAGGAGCTGTTTGGTAGCTCGAAGATTTTGTGGAAGAGAATTCCAGAGCTTGATGGCTTGAACATGGAAAGAGCAACCCATTGCGAACTGTAGCTAGTGACAATATGTACAAAATAAGGTTTACAAACTACAGGTCTTTGTTATAAATAGAAATTCTCAAAAGTAACCATACTATGTTGTGATTTGCTTGCCTCAACTGTATCTTTGTCTAAGAAACAACTGAAAACCGAAAAGAGAAAGTGGAAGGGTATGGAAAAATATGTAATAATGTTTTCATAAACAAATGCTACATAGGTCTAAATTAATTGCATACCTTTTAGGATCTCGTAGTTCCAGGATAAACAAAGCCCTTGAGTCTGGTGGATGCCTGTGAAACAATAGGTATGCAGAAACAATTAACCCCTTAAGTGCTGAGGATGAGTATGCTCATCCTATTGCATAGTCTTGCATAGAGCTCAGCATTTAAGGGAACTGTTTTTATGGGAGGTGAATCAACTCAATGTGGTTGATGGCTTGTCAAGAAATTCATTTAAATGTAAAAAATATACACTCACCCATAAAATGTTCCCCACAGTGTGTCTTCTGGGCTGAAGAGAAACCTACTGGGGATAATACACTGTGATTGTATTTTGTAAACCACAGCACAGCATCATGCACGTACTTTGACGTCATCAAACCTTCTGTTTCATCTTTAGTAATCCATTTGACATTCAGAAATTGAAATTGACCATATGGTAGGTTTTTGAGAGGGTTGGGTGGGTAAAAGCTTAATCTATGTAGTAACTTACTGGAATGAGGTGGTTTGCGATACACGTTGGTTGTCAATTTATCAACCCTCGCTTCATCTAGAAATGTAGCTGTTGTTTTGCCAATGTCGACTGTAAATTGGATACGATCATCAAAATTGTTAATATAATCAAGAAATAAAGTTAAACCTTCAATTGTACCTTGCTAGATACCGAGTATATTGTTTATATATTTCCCCAAAATATAAGGTATTGATGCCAGATTGGATATTGTACAATATATTCTGTTTCATATTTGTATATGAAGCAATTTGCATTTAAAGGTGCCATGGTCACACCCATAAATGTTCCTTAGACCTTGCATATGCAAGTAGTAGGAATTTAAAATATGTGTTAGTACACACAGAGAGACATAACGCTAAAGTGACTCCCAAAAGAATTGGATACTTTTTCTTGTTTACATTGTATCAACTGTGAAAGCATAGTAAGGGTAACTTTGTATATCACCAATGCTCTGGTGAGAAGCTTTCCTCAAAGACTTTGCGACATGTGATACTTTTAACACTGTCCACAGTATAAGATGCCCGTGTAGTCTATACTAAATTGGACAATCTAAAAGAAAAACCAAGATACGTTGGAATGAACATTGTTCCAACATAAGGACCAAAAATGTAAAATCATCACTAGCATGCCACTTCATTGAAAACAATCATCGAATATGACAAATTAAATTTCAAATTGTGAAGGTGATTCAAGCAAGAACATAGAATTATGACATTGCACAGTGTCTAAATCAGAGGGATGCCTTCTGGATTGACAGACTGGACTCAGGCATTCCTGGTGGTATGAACGAGGATGCAATTTGGATTGTTATCTATGAGATTTAAATTTATGAAACTCAATATTCTTCAATCAATGTTTTCTGAAATGTAACTTCAACTTGGTATCATCAGGATTTTCACTAGCCACCACACATATTGTCATAGCCATAATAGGTCTTCATGTTTTACTAAGCAACGACCACTTTTTCACCAATATTTTGCAAACGTCATATCTATGTGTTAGGTAAGAAGGTCAGGAAAAGGTGCTGCACCAACAGGTTCTTTATTAAGAAAACTCTTCTTAGAGGCCCTCCTTCCTGCACACCAATCTCAGAAGTCTGCTGGGAATTCTCAGGGCTCCATTATATACATACAGCTCAGAACATGAACATAGAATGCACCACTTGAAGATAAACATGTAGGAAACCCAGCCAAGCCAGGCACCTGTCACAATTGCAAAACGAAAGTAAACAAGCACTTTTGAAATAAAGCACTTGTCTTGCCATGGCATTATGCCTTTTAAAAATATAAATAACAGAATGCTTTGAAAAGAGACTATTTTTCTATCAATTTCTTGACATTTTTATTTTCATTTATGAATCATGTAATTTCTCATAACTTTATGTACCTGAAAAGAATGACAATCTGTGTGTTATTCAAATGTTTTTCAAACAGTTCTTTATTCTTTCAGGAATCATTTTCTCAACTATTTGCTATGAACTTAATTTATTTTTCGAATAAAAAAACACGTATTCCTATTTTGAAAAATATCATTTACCTCAGCGGCTCCCCAGCGACATGGCGTCATTGCGCCGATGACGTCATAACATCACGGAAAGTTTAATGCATTGGATGAATTATCATATTTGTGTCTGCAATTAAATAACTTTTTTACACACTGTGATGAATCATGAGTATTCGTCCCTTCTCCACAGGTGGGAGCCTCCCCTTTTGAGGCTAGGGAGGTGAGCCCGCTCAGCAACTCCCTCCCTAGGGGTCTGGGGAAGTGGGACCTCACTGGGAGAGACTCCCCCTTTGGGGACAAGGAATCCCATTCCTGTCCATAGTAGCATATGGGACTATCTGCTACGAAGAATAATAACAGCTCTGCATATTTGGCTGAAGGCAATGCTGAAACAAATCAACCTGAAAAAGGAGAAGAACATTTCTCTTTAAGAAGAGACGTGTACTTAGCTGAGACGAGTGGAGTATTAAGGGGAAGCAAAGAGTATTGTACGCAGGGAAAAACCCCTGATGTGATCGCGCCTAGGATAGGAGGACCTGAGGCTAGTTCCAGAGCCCACCATTTTTGAGAAGGCACAGAACGCCAGTCTGAAACGCCAGAGGCCTGGTGCATCCCACAACAAAGAAACCGTTGTGGACCTGGAGAGCGGAATTCGGGACCAGGTGGTGGCAGGACCACATCCATATAGTGATGGGTAGGACGCCCAATGAACCACGCTCAGACCATCAGAGGAGGGAGCGTAAACAACTTCCTAATGCCTGTGTCCAGATGCGAAAGTAGGCAGAGAAGAAGCTGGGAACGGGAGACCGGCAAAATCGAAGAACGAGAAGCCAACCACTGAAGAGGAATACTCAAACGAATGCCATGTCATGCAATGTTCACCTGCATAAAGAGAGGTAACGGGGAGAACGGGAGAAGTGGGAGGCCGCCGGGGCAATGTTGTATGTAGAGAGAAACTCATCCCAGGCATAACAACGAGATACAAAATATAAAAGTGTTGAACTGGATCTGTATGAAGCATATAAAGAGAAGTACAGAGAACCCTGTCTGCGAAGTAGATAAAGACTGGCAACAAAGACCAATCAGAGAAGGGAAAATACCCTATGAGCCCAAAACTAAAGGATGGAGAAACTATGGCATAAAATCCTGTAATAAAGCAGCACAGGTAAGACTATCAAGTAAACAAGATAGTTACAGAGAGAGAGCTCAGGAGGGTTGAGAGATAACAAAGTGGATCAAACCACATCCATGCTGAGAAGGCCTGGATTAACAGACTGTGAGAAGATTATAAATTCAAACAAGAGTGAGGAAGTATCATAAGAAATGCTGTCACAGACAAATCACTAAACGGAGTGCAAGCCCCAACAATATTGTGGGAGAGCTACAAGAATTAATCAAGGATATATCCAGAGATTGTTATGGAAATTGTTTTGTTTGTTTGTTTGTTTGTTTATTTATTTGTATTGCGCGCCAGACCCAAGGGTAACCGGGCGCAGTGAGCAGAATATACAAAGCTTTCAAAGTTGCATAGAAATTACAATGTTACAGCAAATTACAATGTTACATAATTAAAATTTACCATAGTGATGAATCTTTGAAGGTACATATATACATTCAGATGAGTAACATAACACAAATAAAGTCTTTCAAACCGTACATGTTGTTGTCAGTGAGGTGTTTGATGAGGTTCGTTCTAAAGTGGGGGAAAGGTTGGTCTGATCTAAGGTTGTGTGGCAGGGCATTCCACCATTTAGCGGCTAGCACAGGGAAGCTTGTGCCGCCAATTTTGGCAAGTTTAAATCTTGGAATTTCCAGACAATTGGAGTTGGGCGTTCTTGTAGGTCTGCTAGAGGTTTTTATTTTTATTATGTCCATCAGGTACATGGGGGCAGCGTTATTGAGGGCTTTGTGCGTCAGGGAGAGCATTTTTAGGTGAATTTTATTGTCGGTGGAGAGCCATTTGTATTGTTGTCTAGTGGAGGAGATATGTTCCCTTTTTGTTTATGCCTAAGGCGGCTCTAAGGGCGTTATTTTGGAGGATTTGTAGCCTTTTGGTGATAGTTTTGTTGGCGCCACTGTAAAGGGCATTGCAATAATCAAGTCGTGATAGTATTAAGGCTCTCGCTAAGATCATGCAACTGTTATTGGATAAGAAAGGTTTACCTGCTCTTATTAATTTGCAGGTATAGGCTGTCGTGGAAGCTAAGGAATTAACTTGTTTGGCAAGAGACATGGTGGAGTCGAGATAGAAACCTAGTGTTTTTACTACACTGGAGACCTTAATGCAATTGCCATCTATGTTAAACGTGGAGTAGTCCTTGCCTAGTTTGTTGATATTGGCCTGCGTGCCCAGAATGATCAGCTCAGTCTTATCATCATTCAGGCAGAGGCCATGTGATGCCATCCATGCCTGAATGATGAGGTACACCATATTCACCAACTCCCTGTCCTTGCTGTGATCCCCAGAAAGCGGGAGGAGAATCTGTGTATCATCTGCATAGTTAGTGTAGGTGATACCTAGAAGGTCCAGATCATCGAAAAGGGGTTTAGTGAATATGTTGTACAGGGTTGGTGAAACACAGGAGCCTTCAGGGACGCCGCACGTGATTGGAAGAGGGTCGGCTGCCGCCGAGGGGGAGAAGACTCTCATTGTTCTCTCACTCAGAAAGGATTCAATCCATTTGGTGGCATGCGTAGAGAAGTGTGCAGAACTGTCCAAGTGTTTGCAGAGGACCCTATGATCCACCAGATCGAAAGCAGCTGAGAGATCAAGTAAGAGGAGGAGTGCCGTCTTACCTTGGTCTCTCAGTTCGTCTATTTGGGTCTTTAGATCAATGAGTGCAGTTTCAGTACCATGGAGTGGACGGAAACCAGATTGTCTGGCTCCCAGTAGAGAATTTGTTGGTTGGGTCGTTGATGGTGTTGTTGAGTGGCAGCTTGTTTGTGAGGTTTAGGGAATCTTTTTTTAGTTGGATTTTGTTTTGCAGTGTGGTGATTTTATTTGCTTAGGCTGTTTGGATATCTGTGCACCAGGTCTGATCTTTAATGCAGGTATCTGGTGTAGCAATAGGGGACTCAAGTTCTTTCAAGATGGAGAAGAGTTCCTTCATACTTGAGTTGGCATTGGCAATGCGAGCATTGTAAGAATTGCGTTTCGCCAGACATATTTCATTTTTATAATGCCGAGAGATATTAGTTAAATTAGCTTTATTCTCTTCGGTTGGACATAGTTTCCAGTCGGATTCGCATTTTCTTTTGTTTAGGCGCAAGGCCTTAAGTTCTGGCGTGAACCACTTGTTTAAGTGTGCCTTGGGTTTGCTTGTTCGCATTTTGAGAGGGGCGACTTTGTCCATAGTGGTGCGCATGATGTTGTTGAATTCATTGACCAATGCACTAGGGTCGAGGTTGTCTGGCAGTGCATTTAAGGTAGGAAGGATCAGGGGGATCATATTATCTACTGTAATATTCTTTTTGTTTCTTGTAGGGGATGGTGGAGCTGCCTGTGGGTCAAGGCTGGGTGGTTTGGTAGTTAGTAAATTAAAGGACACCAGGGAGTGGTCTGTCCAGGAGAGTGGCGTAATGGAGGATACTCTGGCTGAGCAGTTGGAATCAGCGATCCAGTCAAGTATCATTTTGCATGTGTGGGGGTGCTAACTTTTTGTGTTATGAAACACGCACCAGAAAGAGAGACACTGATATAAAAAAAGACTACAAGAAGATACCCAATAGCAGGAGAATGAATCTATCCTCCTGGCCTCGTTTAAGTTGGTTGTATCAGTGATAGGGTCGGGTAGAATTAGATTTGGATGGAGGACATGTATTTCTTTGAGACTTCCTGATGACAAACGAGCACCTTTAGTTCCTTTAGATAGGCAGAGAAATCTCTCTATCAGTAGGGAAATATAGGCCTTTTTCTATTTACGGTTATTAAAACCAAATCAGAATGTCTGTAACGTGTACGACTCCTTCTTCCAACCCACCACAATACACATGTGTACTAAATTGATAAGGGACTCACATATACCCATATTTGTTTTCTGCCTGGCTCACACAGTTTCTGACAGGATCTTTGCAAGGAAAAGGTTGTGAGTTGTCTATGCTCTCCCAGTGCTAGAGGGCTTTGGAATGAACATAATATCCTAAAAGAATCATATATAATTGTTGTATATTGGTGAATTATATAGTGGTCACAGTTTTCAAATTTCTTGCTCTATAAATCGTGCCAGTTACAAATCTGCCTGTCATGTTTTGACTTATCAGTACACAATCTAATACTTATTAGGGAGCTCCCGAGAAAAGTGCATTGCCTTAGTTGATCTTAGAGCTAATAGCTGCTTGAGCTAATGTGACCTGTCCAGCCATTCAGGAAGAAGCCATTCTACCCAAGCCCTATAAAAGTGGCAACTCCGAGCACAGTAGTGAAATGGAGTTCAAGATTGCAGAACTGGTGGGAGTTTGGATTGGAGGCAAAGAAGGATTATTGGAGGAAGCAGAAGACATAAGTAGAAAGAGGTAGTAGCAGAATAGGAGGAAGGAGTCTAGAGAGAGGTGTTCAGAGGGCACAGAAGGTTGGGGGTGGTGATGATTAAAGAGATGAAGAGGAGCAATTTAGGAGGAATGAGGAGGTGAAGATGAACAAGGAAGTGGAGAGGAGGAATTTCAAGGGGAGTGTAGAGGTGTGAGGATGACTCAGGAAATGGTGTGGAGGTCTATCAGGAGGAGAATTGAATAGGAGATGGTCAGGAGGAATAGGTTGAAGGAAACACCAAGTAAGGAGAGCAGTATATTCAAAGAGAGGTGGAGAAAGATATTGAGAGAAAAAAGGAGGATGAAACTCGAGGTGAAGACCTTAGAGTTGTAGCCGAGGATCAAAAACACCCTCATATTGAGAGTATGAGTGGAGGAGGGGTGGAGTTACAAGCATGTGATGAGAAGGAGGAAAAAAGGAGGGTATATGTAAGGAGGTGTAGCAAAGTTGCCCTTCGGTTTTAGTTTGCCGAGACTTGTCCTAAAGGCAGATGAGGATGGGATGTCTGGGACTAGAATCAAGACCTCAAGACAGGAAGGTGTAGAAGATAACATGATCCCAACTTGTAGAGAAGGTCAAATGGCCAACCTCTTGGTGGAAGTTCTGGGGATCATTTCCAACTCATCCCTAGCTTCTGCCACTGCCCAGCACTAACTTGGAGGACAGCTCACTTTTCTGAGACCCAGATGTGGGGGACTCCTAGTAACCGAGGATGAGAATCAGAGGACTTGGACTTATAGACCGAAGAGCCAAGAAACATTTGTGGGGACACAGGAGGCAAATACCAGCTCCTTTACTAGAAACAAACTGATAGACATCCACAATGGTGGCAAGCCTTTTAAAGACTTCCCTCCCCTGCTTGTAATTGGAAGCCAATTATCCATTCAATTTGAAAGTTTGCCTCAGCCAATGGAAGGACAGTGAGGGCTTTAGAGCTGAGCCAAAGAAGCACAGCCAGTGTCTCTGGGCTGTGTGTGTCTGGGCTGGGAATTGAGGTGGGATGTTTCTTGAGAAAGCAGCAGAACCAGAGTTGAGGAACCCCTTGCGCCTGGAACAGCGGTGTGCTCCAGCGAGAGAGAAGTGAACCCTTTGAATCACAGAAGAGGTGTGTGCTCCAGTGTGGGGAGGAAGGGCACCTTGAACCCCAAAAGAAGGATTTGTTCCTGTGAGTGAGAGAAGAGCCCCTTGTGCCCCGCTAGAGTGGTGTGTGAGAGGAGAGCCCCCTGAACCCCCAGAAGAGGTGTGTGCTTCTGTGAAGAAGAGTTGAGCCCCTGTGACCCTAAAATGTGCGTGTGTGCTTCTGTGACAGGTATGAGAGCCCCATGAGCCTAGAATGGGGTGAGCTCCAGTGAGGGGAGTAGAGCTACTAGAGACCAGAAACAAGAGCCCCCTAACCTAAGAGAAGGGGGTGGAGTATTAAGAGAAAGTGTGACTATGGTCCTGAAAGAGGGGATTTTTAATAGAAGGGAAGAGCACTTTGAGCCTCTGATGAGGGGTTTGCTCTATTGTGGGGGGTGGGGGGAGAGTCTGTGGTTGTACTACAGCGAAGAGGCAGAAAGAGGGAGTGACTTTGATCCCCACGAGAGGGAATGCATAACAGCGGGGCAAAGCCCCTTTGGTCTGGAAGAGAGGAGTAAGTTAAGGAGAGCCCTAATGACTTCAGAGCTCTCAGGTTTCCTGTGGCAATGCATGCGAAGGACATCCAGTCCTGCATTTTTTCATTTGGATTCTGTGATTTGTAGTTTTATATTTCCCATTTGAAATTTAGGACAACTACAAGTCCCAGAGATCAAAGCAAAAGCAGGACGGGATGGCCTTCACACGCATGCCCACTGGAAACTTGGGAGCTCTGGGACTGTTGGGACACTTGGCAAAGGGAGGAAGTCCTAAAATCCTGAAAGAAGTTTATTTATATACACGGAGGGACATTGCTCTTTTGATCACTAAACCACATACAATAGATAAGAAATCAGATTTGACGGGAAGCAGTGAACTTCTTACAATGGGGTGAATTTGAGTGACATTCTGACCAGGTTGTGTAGGGGAGTAAATGGAACAGTCACCAGGAACAAATCATGGATGGACATACATGGATTAAGGACAACCAATGGTGGAGAGGTTGTGTGGTCCCCAGAAGAAAGGATAAGAACAGAGCTCTAGAAATCACTAATCAGGAGATCTTCCTGTCTGGTCATTCCGCATGCCTTTTTATTTGCTGTCCTTCACATATAATCCTGCTATCAAGGACTACATTTTACAAGATCCTTCATGTAGCAGCCTTCCTGAAACCAGTTCCATGCTCTTACGTTTTGCGTCTGCCTAATAAAAACACTTTAACTTTATTCCAGTGTCAGTAGTTGTGTTTACCCTCTGACATGTGACAGTATCCATACTTTTAAAACAAAATACAGTTCTAGAAATGGACTATCATCAGAAATACACCATACAATAAAAAAGGCACACTGCATATAGGTCATAAAATCCATGCGCAGTAAAGGGTATCTGGGAGTGCCATTTGTCCAATCAAAAAAAGGATCCAAGAAGACCTGCGGGCCATCAGATTACAAGACAATTGTTGTCCATTGGTGACTCACTGGAGTGAACAGCATTCAACTGGAAACATCTCTAACATCACCTTCATAACCCTGGAACACATTACCAAAAATGAAATCGATGGCAACTATGAAATTGAGAAACTGAAGCTACGTGGAAGCTAAATTAATTTGCCAAATGCAAACAACTGAACAGGCCTTGAACACTGAATATGAGACGTCTGTTTTCTTTAAACATTAATAATGCGAAGGATCCGCACTATTGCTTTCATGTACTATGATGAACATCTGTAAACAGGGTATCCTGTTCTTGTATTATGATAATGAGTCTTATGATTTTTGCAAGCTATGTTCCGACTATTACGTTGCCCTGTCAAGAAAATCAAAAGAGATAACGTGTTGCGGCTAGAGACCTTAAGTGGACTGCATGGTCTGACTGCATGAACTACCTGCCTTCATTTCATCAAATATCTAACAATATAATAAAAGGCCAGATGTATGTTTGTCCCTGTATGTTCGTCCGATGCAGTGTCTTCGCCTGTTGTCACAGCTAGAGGGAGCTGTTGCCTTAGGATATATAGTGGTCCTACTGTGTCAATGAAAACCTGCACTTTGGCCCGCGTACACAGGCTCTTACACTAGTCCATAAATATGTGCTTGTCCTGCCTTCACCAATGCTAGATCCCCACAGTTATAATCAATGCTAAATAGAATGCACAATCTCCAAAAGAATGTCTCACACAGGCACTTGAATGTGCCCTTGTGAAAATGATTTACTTTACCAAATAGCAGGCACGCTTCATACCCACGTTTTCGCACTCACTGAATCAACTCTAGACTGGGTAGTGCTTGGATTGTTGTGCATGTGTAGATGCTGGCTGCAATGGACAGTCTTTAATGCTTGAGATAGTTACCCGTGTGAATGCATAGAGTAGAGTACAGTTGAGTACAATGGATTGGTGGTTGTTTGTTGTACAGTAGAATGGTTTGTGAATTACGCCAAACACTGCTATGCTGCCTGCTGGTGCTTGGGATGTGGCTCCATTGACACCATTCTGGAGGGACAGCAGTTGTTGGGTACATGCTCTGGATGTCTGTATCTATCAGGCTCTTACAGTGGCATTGGTGTCTATGTGGGTATTACCGAGAGGGGTTATAATGCATGTTCACTGCCGGCCGATGAAGAGAGTGTGCCGTTCAGAGCACGAAGAGGAAAGTGGTCTTTGGGAGGCTGAAGCTATGGCTTCAATGAGGGCCTTCTGTTGTGATGATATAATGGAAAAGGCAATGGGAGGAGCTGAATGTGGGTGTGGGATCGATGTTGAGAAATGGTTCTGCAGTCCTGGGAGAGAATCCCAAGCTTCACATAATTATTAGTGTCTTTGTGCAGCTCCTCAAAAGTGTGAATCAGCTTTTGAGGTTCCCTTGGAGTATTAATCAATAAGCCCTCATGGAGTCCAACAAGTAAGCTCAGTTGACTTCAGCTTACCACCAAAGGAGGGCGTAGATGGTGCTCAATGGTGCCATCCCCACCACGTTTTAGTTCTGACAATTAAGATCGATAGGCACCAGTGAGCTTGGGAGGAGCGCATGGCTGCCATCAAACAGGCAGTTTGCAGTTTGATCATCTAATATGAAAAAGGTGACAGTCCCAGAATGTATAGTAACAACAATAATGAGAACACCTGGCTGTCTTATTGTTTGCGTATCTACCACAATGCGGCTTTGGGGATCCACCGTGGGCACACCTTGTCAGCGAAGGATGAGAACACACATTTCTTTATTTTACCCCTCGCTAGAACAGATAGCAAATGTACTTTCTTACCAAAGGTCGGGCAAGGTCTAGGGTAGGGTCATTGTCCCCTCTATAACGTAGATCCAATATTCTGGTCTTCTAATGAAACCAATAACGAAACGATGGGGAGATCAATGCCCTCCCACACCTGGGGCCTAACCCCAAGAAAAGGAGGTCCAGAAAATGGTAGATTCCTCTTAGCACCATGGGACACTGCACATTGATACAACCTGGTCTATATTTGTTATCTCTTACCACCTCTGGATGCATGTTTTAAAAGGGGCCCCTAAATGTTATTCAAGTCTAGAGGATGAAGACCTTTCTAGGAGGACCATCACTTGGAACTCTGACAATTGACAAAATCATCTAATTTACTGCTTCAGTACATTGGGGTTTCGCACAGGTTTTCATTAATACTGCACCCCATCGCCCGCTTTTGCCTGCGCAAACTATTTGGTGGCACATCGGCACATTTCGGATCCTGGTACATTTTGCATCAGGCGAAACGGCAAAACATTTAATTTTCATGCTTTTTTCGCATCACCAAATCATGAAACTTTGCGCCAGACTTTTTAGGTTGCCGGTCTCTATTAGTCCTTAGTAACAACTATTAGAGAATGGCCAATAGTGGGGTGGTATTTATTTTACCGGTTAACGTTGTGCCAATAATTTGAGGCCCAAAGGTAACAGCCTCACCCTGGCCAGTATACATTTATATACATATATGATTGCCACCAGCACCACACTATCTTGTGCTTGTATTGCTGTTCCACCTTGTTGCATTGGTTAGTAAGCATGGCGGGGTAAACTTGTATAAAGCTCATGCATTGGAGGCTGGAAGCACTGTATGCTCATGCATTGTGGGGGGTTTGTACTTGAGTTGTGTTGTCTCATCATGCTTTCACACATGCCCCTTATCCCCACTTTCATTAGGGATGCGTGTAGGGTGGCAGGGTCAACTTGTGTACCGCGTATGCATTGTGGGGGGCTGCCACTTAAGTTGTGTTGTCTCATCATGCTTCCATATGCCCCTCCCTTACCCTCACTTTCATTAGGAACGTGTGTAGGGTGGCTTAGCTGCTAATAGGCTGTGTATGTTGCTTTTTCACAGGACCAGCGCAAATAGAATAACATGGCCAACTCCAAATGCTGTATGTCCGCCACATTTGCTTTGGTTGATATAATCGACATGGATGCCAATGCTCCTCTGCATTCCCGTGGGTCAACACATTCACTGGCAGTAGCACCGACGACCAGTAAAATTCACCATGAAAAACACAGAGGCAACAGATTGCGACATCACAGGCAGTGCCAGCTGAGAAAGTATATGCAAAAAACAAAAAAATTGATCAACAAATGCACTATATCTGGCTGATAAGGACTCTAGCGACTTAACTGTTGAAGAATGTTCTGTGTTTGAAGAACACGAGCAAGTCATTTGCATAGAGTTTCACAACAGCACTCAGCAGCAGCAGCAAACCTGTACTCCCACGTCACTGGATCCAACCACACACCTACAAACTGATTTCAACATTACCCCATCCCACAGTAAGTCTGCAGTGGGGGCTTACTGCACTTATGCAAAAAGGAGATGCACGGTGCAAGGCAGGGTCGCATCTTGGCACATCGGGCCAGAAAGCCCACATGAAAAACCACCAGAAGTGGGTATGGAGCCAAGTGGGCCAGAAGAGTAGCAGTACCAGAGATGGGCCCCAACCCCAGGATCAACCAACATGTGGTACTACGTCAAAACACACACTGCGGGCAACCTGAGCCAGCCAATGCTTACAGAGTCTTCGGATAGACAAATGCCTTACAACCACAAGCGTCCAATTGCACAGCACCTCCAGACTCACACATCAAGGGTGCTTGCTGTTGATCTGCCGCCCTTCACCTTTGTATAACAGCACAGGTTCAAAGAACGGATGGCATGCGCCATCCCAAAGTGCAAGACACCAAGTTAGCATTATTTATCGAGGGTTGCTGTTCCAGTTTTGTATAAAAAGGTGGGGGAAGAGCTGCACAAGGCATTGCAATGTTTGGAGGCGGAGAAGGTTCACCTCATTAGGGACATGTGGAATAGTGCACAGAGCACTGACTACATGACTGTATTGGTACACTGGGTCTCCTTTGGTAAACCCCAAACAAGTAGCCCAGACGGGTCCCAAAGCATACCATGCATGACTTCGAACAACCTACACCAATACTCAATATTCTGCTTGCAGAGCTTTGATCCGATGTCACATAAGGCACCAGACATTCATGAAAAACTTGAATCGGTTATTGCAGAATGGCTTGGTTCACACTCTCTCAATGTTGGCTGTGTGCACACTTCCGCCGCTCCTATAGCGTGCGCAATGCATTGGCCTGTAGCCAGGACACACACATCTGCCGCACCACAAGATCAAGGTGGAGGTTGTCAATCGCTGGAATTACACCCTCTATATTTTGGAATACCTCCTAAAACAATGCCGTGCCATAACTGACTATTGCACTGCACCCAGGCAAATCAAGGCATTAAACGGCACTGCTCTGTCACCAAGCCAGTGGCACTTGATTGGCATTTTCTGCAAGGTACTTCAGCCGTTTGAGGAGGCAAATTTAAGGGTGAGCCGTGAAGAAGAGAGACTGCGTAAAATGTTGCCAATCATTGTTCTTTTGAAGTGCAAGAGGATGTAGAGGGCAAGGAACTGGTGGTGCTGTGCAGGAAAATGTTGAGGTGCTTGCAGGCAGACCCACAGATCTAAGCTATTTGAAATAATGACTTATGCCTAACTGCTACCTTTCTGGACCCACAGTGCTGGGAGTGTTGTTTCTGTCCTTTTCCCTGAAGAGCAGCCTACCTCCATACTTGTCAGGTGTACAAAAACACCTGAGGACAAACTAAAGGAAGTCTTCCCCAACCCAGGAAGTGGCCCCACCATGGCAGTCGAGAGTGAAACGAGTTCTCCCTGTGGGGCTGGATACAGAAATATTTTATGTTATTCCCACCTATCGAGTCTGCCGGATAAATCTATGCCCCAGGTGAACCCCTACAGTACTGGGAAGGAAAGACGGATGAGTGGCCCAAACTGGCACAAGTTGCTGCTGAAGTCCTTAGCGTCCCCCCAGCAAGTGTCAAATTGGAGCGTGTTTTCAGTGCTGCCGGGGGATCCCAAAACCCAAAAGAGCAGGAACATCAGGGACCTGATGGACGTGTTTCAGTGGTGTGCTTGTCATCATCACTGAAGGTTGTAGGCTCCATGCTGAGGCACTTTGAGAAGCAGCGTCCCTCATTGCTGCTGTGCCAGTCGTTGTGGTGGAGGTCATCACGGTCGCCGGTCTTGTGATGGAGCACTGCCTGTGGTCATCATCATCAGTGGTGCTGCTGGGCCTGTGGAACCTTTGGGGATCTTGTGATGTCTTTCCAGGTGTAGGGACATGGGCAATAGGCCAAGCCAAAATTTGCCAGAAATGAATGCCTTTCTAACTTCTTAGTCGCATTGGAGGCAGATGACAGTTGCAGCAGCCTTGCTCAAGTTGACTCTGGGTGGAAGGGCAAAGTGGTTCCAGGTCCATTACTTGCCTCCAGTGGTGGTGCCGGTGACTGCTGGCATGACTCATTTTGGTCTTGCAGTGGTGGCTGATGGTTGGCAGTGGTGGTGGGAGCTGAAGGCTCTGCAGTGGTGGGAGCTGAAGGTCCGGCAGTGGTGGTGGAAGCTGATGGTCCGGCGGTGATAGTGGAAGCTGATGGTCTGGCGGCTGCTGATCCTGTTGTGTGGTCAGCGGCTGCTGGTCCTGTGGTTTTGTTGTTGGCTGCTGGTGCTGTGTTACAGGGGGTGGCTACTGGCCATGTGGTGCGGGGGCGGCTACTGGTATGGCAAATGTTGGTCCCGTTGTCATGGTGTCGGCTTCTGGATTAGTGGTGGTGGTTGCAGTCCTTCTTCGCTTTGTGCTGATGATGCACAGTGTCCTCCCTCTTCAACCTCCTGTTTTCTGTCAGTGATGCTGATTCTGCTTACAGGTCCCTTGACTGGCGTAGGAAGGTCGAGCTATGTGAAGGATGTCTCCTCTTCCTCATCATCCTCCCAGACAATGATGGTAGCTTCCTTCAGAGTCTTATTCGGTGGGGGTGTCATCTACTGTTGCAGTGGTGGTGGCTACTAGTCCAGTGCTAGTGGTGTCATCTGCTGGTGTGTGGTGGTGGTGACGGTGGCTGATGATAGTGGCTTCCCTCTTCCACTTCTGTACTGCTGGTGGCTGCTCTGAGTATTCCTCAGGCCCCTTGACTGGTGACGGAAGTTCGAAGTAGGAGATTGGCACCCTGGTATGCCTCATACGCCTCCTCCGCTTCATCTTGCTGTCCTATGATGGTTGCCTCCTCGGAGTCTGATTCCATTGCAGTGATGGGGCAGAATGCAGGCAGCGGTGCTGGGGGGACAAACATGCTTTCGCTAAAGCCCACATCAGACAGGAGGCCATAGCTGTCATCTGCTGACATTGCTCTGCATCCAGGAAACAGGTCCTGCTCCTCCTGTCGTGGTGTGCTGCTGATGCTGCTGGATTCATGTGCTGAGGAATTGCTTCCCATTGCCATCGTAAGCTTGTGCCTGCTGATGGTGCTCCTCCTGCTTTCTGCTGGTCCTGCTGCTGGTCCTGGCTGACTGCTGCTGGTGAAAGAAGTTGGTGGTGCTGCTGGTGCTGCTGTTGTTACTCCTCTCTCAAACATATACCCACGTGGGCCTGTCTCTCTCTTAAAGAGACATGCCCTCCAACAACACGCCCGGACACATGTTCTTGCCTCTCATAAACATTCCTTGACGAGGCGCAGTGGTTTCCTGATGGTTCGTTGCGGACGGGCGGTAGGGCCATCGCTTGGGCCTGCCTCATGACTGCCGGCCGGCTCGGCCATCCGACGATGCACCGGCATTGGAGGAACCTATAGGTTGTCGCAAGATTCCCGAGGCTCTGGGTCTGGATCCAGAGGTGGAGGTCTCTCATCTTCTCTTTTCACAACATGTTTAAACAGTGAGCGGTTCCGAGTTACCTCTTTATCAAAGTTCACAGCGGTCACCATCATCCCCTTTATGGCAGTGACCTGCAGGGGGTTCGGGGCGAACCGGGAATCTGACTTTCTGGTTGGTGTTTGCTGGACTAGCACCTCATCCCCTACGTGGAATTCCCTCATCTGCGCTCCTCGTCCTTCATCCGTCTCTGCTCGAGTTCTTCCCTTCCATTCGGTGTCTCTTCTTATGACGTCTTGATCGGCATTCGGCTGGCTCAGCGGGTGCCTTACAAATGTGGGTGCCCACCTGATATTTCATCATTAACTCAGCGGAGTCTTGTTTGTGGCCTCATGAGGTGTGTTGCGGTAGTCCCGTAGCAAGCGACAGATTGCTTGGTGAGGGTCAGCACCTTTAATACAGGCCCTTTGTAGGGTTTTCTTGATCGAGCCCATGAACCTCTCCACCACCCCGTTTGCTTGCGGCCAGGGCGGAGTAATCTTCTGATGGGTAAAGCCTATGTGTTTCACAAAGGCTGCAAACTCGTAGCCACTAAATGGTGGACCATTGTCTGACTTGATGGCGTCCGGGATTTCCCACTCACTTAGGACATCATCAAAGATCGCTGCTATCTGGCCAAATGCTGTGGACGTTGACTTCTTTACTATGGGGAACCTCGAATGTTCATCTATAAAAAGCAATAGATATTCTCCGGATTCAAGTGGACCATAGAAATCTACGTCCATCTTTTCCCAGGGGTGTTCCGGGATCTGGGTCGGTTGAAGTGGGATCGGAACCTCGGCTCTGATCGTGCATTGGCATGCTAGGCAGTTTCTCACCCATCGGTCTACCATGGCATCTAGAAACAGGAACCACAAGTGACATCTGAGTTGCCTCTTGGTGTTGTCAGCTCCCCGATGTCCTTCGTGAGCTGTCTTGATGACTTCAGCACTTTGGCCAGTCTTTCCAATTCATCTCTACACACCCCGGGGTGGCTCAGCACACCACAGCGGTAATCCTTCCACTTGTTGTTCTCAGTGATACTGATCATCAGAGCCATGGAGGAGTCTGCAGCCGAGGCGGATGCGACGGTCTCGAGCGAGACAGCCGGTGGGAGTGCGCTGTGGGTCACGCAACTAATGTACTCTGTGTCACCAGGTCTAGGCACCGGCTTGCCTGTTGAGTGTTGTGACAGATAGTCAGCCGGATTGTTCTCATCTCCCGGTCTGTGGATGATTTCAAAGTCATACTCTTGGAGCCTGATGCCCCAACGCTCGATCCTCTGAGGCATTTTGGTCCTGGGGTTTCCCGAAAAGTAAGAGCAGAGCCTGGTGATCCCTGATGAGGATGAACTTTTTCCCCATCACGAAATTGTGGAAATGCTTGCATGCCCATACGGCTGCCAGGCTCTCCTTCTCAGCCTGCGAGCAGGCGGACTCCGGCGGGGCTAGTGCTCTACTAGGTCATTGAGAATGGGGGTGGCATGCGCCATGTTTTGGCTGTGGACTGCATCTGAGAGACTGGGATTGCCTGGGGCTGCACTGCAGGGCCAGGTGGAGAGCTCATGGTGGCTGGCGGTGGAAGAAACTGTTTGTGGCACCTGCATTGTGGTTGTGTCTGGCCCCTTTATTGTGCCAGTTCCCTCATTCACTGTCTTGATTGTGCTTTGTTTTCCTATTTTCTCTTTTCTGTTTGGGAAGCAGCGCTGCCCTCTGGTGGCAGCTGGCGAGTGGTGTATTACAGTGTGTGCACTCACGTTCCAGCAGATGTCCAAGCCGGATGGGCTCCCTCTGGACTAGGGCCTTCTTGGGAGTGGGGGTGGGAGGGCTGGCTAGGCCCAGTTCAGGCTGGGAGATGGCCCCAGAGGCTGGCGGGGGGGGCTCCGGCTTCGTGCCGTGCACCTTGGCGTTGCAGGAGCAGCCGGGTGGGGGAGTTCCTTCATGTGTGCCCCTTCAGGAGGATACATGGGAAGTTAGCAGGCGGAGGAGGAAGGCGGGACCCGGGATTGGGTTCCCCGCGTTGGCAGGAGCGGCTTCGGAATGCGCCCGTGGACGCGGCTCCTAGCAGAACACAGCGCAGCGGGATCGCTCGCATGATTATGGAGGAAAGGAGGAGGATCCTGGTGTGCGAGTGTGGACAGCTTCTTCACCAGTTGTTGTGGCCCTGACAAATAAAGGACGCACACCAAGGAGTGTAACATACGTCTGCTTTATTGAACGTTCTGCAGGATACTGATAATAATCTTTACTTTCTCATTCTCCCCTGCCCTCCCCTATCTCTAACGTCATGACCCACGTGGCTATAACCACGTGGGCCTGTCTCTCTCTTAAAGAGACATGCCCTCCAACACAGATATTCGGAGTTTGAGTCATTCAGTGCGACGCATAATGAAAAGCGCA
Source organism: Ambystoma mexicanum (assembly GCF_040938575.1). NCBI lineage: Eukaryota > Metazoa > Chordata > Amphibia > Caudata > Ambystomatidae > Ambystoma > Ambystoma mexicanum. The sequence continues at coordinate 1,338,421,350 of NC_090921.1, read as the reverse complement.
TGCGCAAGATCATGAACTATGTGTCTCGCGTCGGCCAAAACCGAAATGGACCATTGTGTGAGCGAAAGAGAATAGTGCGGGTCATGCGAAATACGCAACAGACACATTCGAGAAACAACACTCATGAATCAAAAGCGAAATGTGATACATATGCAGGCAAATCCGCTGAAGTTAAGTGGAACGGCGGGAATGGGCCAAGTGGATCGAAATCTGACAGATTTCGTTTTTGCGACTCGTGGAGCAGAACCAAACAATTTCGCCCAGCACTACTATGAATTGCCCATTAGGGCATTGTACCACCTGCGTTGTAATCTCCCATTAAATATTAGCAGTTCCCTCATCGGCCCAATGACTGCTCTCAATCTCAACCCACATAATCTGTTGACATTCCAAGAGTGAATACCTCTGTTCTCAGTCATTAATAGTAGTTGTGCCGAGAGCAGCAAGGAAAGAGGCAGACTGATTGGGACAAAGGATATTTACCTGCTTGAATATGTCCATACAGAAGGGAACATATTGACACTCTGACAAATGTGCAGAATGCTTGTGCTTAGGTTCTTTATCTGCAGGAACTGTGCAGAACTGATGGCCCTAGCTATCATTTCTGCAGGGTAAGTCTCAGAGAGATTGGACAATGCAGTAACATGGGCAGACCTCTTGTGTCTGGTCATCAATAATTACAAGTGATATGACTGAACTGGTCCTTCGCTGCAGGAAACAAATGGATTATATGGGCCTGTTGCTTCTTATATGCAATTAGTACCCGGGAAGCGCGGATGGACGAGAATACCGTGTGGTGATTGGCTCATTTGCGAGCCATACCAGACGGTATTCCCGTCCACGCCGTGCGTGCCGGCTACTCTGTTCCCGGCGGGGGGCGTGGCAGCCCCTCAGCCAATGAGGAGGCTCGAAACGGGGCAATCCCTGCTCCGAGCCTCCCCATGGCTGGAGGCTTCCTTCATCCCCCGCCGGGGACTCAGGTAAGATTTTTTTTTCTTCCCCAGCCTTTCCTCCCTCCTCCCTCCCCCATAGCTCTCAACTCACCCGCTTTTGGCGGGTGTCACCCGCCTTGCAAAGAGCTGACTCACCCGCCAAGCCTCCTGCACGCCCATTCATTCCAATGGGCGTGTCACCCGCCAAAAACAAAATCGGGTGATTTCACCCGCCTTTGCGAGACAAATGGTTGAGAGCTATGCTCCCCACCCCACTTACCTTCTATCCCGCGGTCTCCGGGAGGGACGATGGAAACCTCCAGCCGTGTGGAGACTCGGAGCGGGGCCATCCCCGCTCCAAGCCTCCACACGGCTGGAGGCTTCCATCATGCCCCGCCGGAGACCACGGTACGTTTTTTTTTCCCTTCCTCCCCATCCCCTCCCTTCTGCCCGCCCAACCCCACCTCATGACAGAAGCTTTTTTAAATGGCTTGTTCCCTTCCTGCATTGCTGGAACCCCCCATCGCCCCTCCTCCTTTGAGGAAGCATAAATCCCATCTGCCCACCTCTTTTCCGGCTTATCACTGAGGCCTGCAGTATGCTTGACGAAGGAAGCCTTTTGAAGCAATGGGGATTAACATATAGAAAATGGGCATTATGCAACTGGCCTCCCTTGTCACCTTCTTCCTAATGTAAGGATACACAAGGTTGAGAAAACAGCACGAAATGCCCAGGTAAAAAAACATACATACACGAGTGGAAGAAACACGCTAAACCTTTATTCAATGAAAAGTCCCCAAGAATCATCCCAAATGGATAGTGTTCAAAACAGAAGCACCAAAACTTCTGTTGAGATTGCCCAGAAATGCCATTCCTTAATAAGGTACAAGTGGCCGGCCTAGACATGTCTTCCAATGGGACTTCCATTTCCTCCCCCCTTCAATGCCACCAGGCGTCTCGTAGATCTGTCCTGTATGATTGATTGGAGGGCACAGTTCATAGACTTTCAATATGACTACCCTAATCCATTGGTTAAGGGAAGAAACACCTTAACTAGACCTTGTCCCGTGCCCCCCAAATGTGGCAAACAGACGGTCACTTTTAAATTGCTTGGTCCTCTCCAGGTAAGTCAGCTAGAGCCAATCTACATCTCTCGAGACATGGTAGGGAAGGAAGAACCATCTCCTCGTCAAGATGGGAAAAGGAACACATTTTTGGAAGGACCCAGGACCTGGTTCAGAACCATTGAATTGGGTAGTATCCTACAGTAAGCTTGCCTGAAACACAAGGCCTCCAGGTCTCCCAGATGCCTAACAGAGGAAACTGCCATTAGTTTTGTTCGAAAGCCATTCTAAACCATTCTGATCCAAGGGTTCATACGAAACTCCAAGAAGTGATCTCTGCACCAAGGCTAAATCCCATTCTGGAACAATTTTGCTCCTCAGGGGATCAGTAAAATAAACCCATCAGTAATTAGGGAAATAACTCCTCAATTATGGCCAGACCACCCCAAGGCTTTCTAAAAACCCTTTTAGTGCTCCACTTGATCTTAAGGATAGAAACTTCCAACTCCCTATAAAAATTCTGTCTAAAAGAATATCCAAAACCTTTCAGGGCTCACAGTACAGGAGATGGATACCATGCCATCCCACAGCAGGACTGAAACAGCGACTAATAGTGCTAACTAGATCTATTTGTGGAAAGACACCTGGACTTCTGGACGGCGTTAGTTGCGGCAGAGGACAGGCCTATATTGTGTAAGCTAAGCCGTACAACCTCCATGAAGACAATTTTGCAAGAGAGGCTAACCGATGGGGCACCCCTGATAACAGATTAGTATGGCTGACCCCAAGGAAGATCAGTGCCCAAATCTCTGCTAGTCCCTGCACGGGAGGGAACCCCTCCTCCACCAATTTGGTAGCTCCAGAATAGCCTCTGTCACTCTCCCTGATAATCTTCTGGTTTATCCTGTGAATGAATAGGAACAGGGGAGAGGCATAAAGCAGTGACCAGGACCATTTCAGATGGAGGGCATCGCAACCCCAGGTCATAGGGTTGGGAAACTGAGAACAGAACAGACACACCACCCTTTTCCTCCGTATTGCAAAAAGATTGAGGGACGGAACTACAAACCTGCTGCAAATCAACAAGAAAGAACTGGGAGATTGGGTCAGTTACAGAAAATATGGAAAGCTACTGCTTACACCTTCTGCATCCATATTAAAGATCCCCGTCAATGTGGATTGCTTTGACAGCCAGCATGTGTTCCTCTGCCCAACGATAACTCCTTTCCTCCATTTTCAAGAACTTTGAGTGAGTACCCCCTTGGCGGTTTAAATAAGCATCTTTCACAGTATTGTCCATGTGGTAAAGAAGATCATTCCTGTGCAGAGACGGAGCAACGTCAACCAGAGCCCACAGCACTGTCACCAACTCTCTCCAGTTGGAGAAACAAGTGCCATTACATAATGACCATCTTGCCGGGGCGACTGCCCTTTCAGTGTCACCCCCATCCAAATTGATTGGCATTTATGGTCATGACCAGACGAGAGAAGGAAGCCAAACGCACTCCCTGTAAATGATTCAGGGGGTCTAACCATCACGGAAACTGGAATCTTATCACAGGTGACACTGGAACAGACTCCTGTAACGTACACCATGTTGTGGGATGTTTTTGCCCATGCATCCAAGCCCTACAATAAAACTGTGCAGTACTGGCATGGAAAACATCATGATGGCCAGAACTCCCCAGAGAGTGCACAGGGAAAACATGAAGAATAGGCTGCCACCCATTTTTGCCTATGTTGTGAGCACAGGAGGGCACTCCCTAAAACCACCATTGGGCTACACACACACGGTAGCCTGAAACCATTGGGAATGGCAATGCTGATTGCCAAAAAAGCAACCCAGAACTGTGGGGAATTCATTTTCTTAATCCCAAAAATGGTTGCATTACCAGTACTCACCACTATCAGAAAGCCGGCATTTTAAAACCACCAGACTTTTGTGTAAAACTGAACAAATGAAACCAAACCAGACCAAGGAAAGACTTGCTAAGAGGTGGATACAATGTAAAACTATATTCTGAAATGACTTGAAGGAAGTAATTATTTAATGTTTAGGTAAAAATTGTCAGTTTGATTTGAATGTAGAAAACTGGGAACAAAAAGTGACATTTAGCTGAAACCTGGCTTAATGAACTGAATTCTGCCAGACAAATACCCCCGACAGGAGTTGAAACTGGATGCTTAGCCACTCTGCCCCTGGCCAAAAGGAGTTAACACCTCTCTGATTAGATTAGGGGTGGAGCAGCTGGGGACTACAGGGAGTTGAACAAAGGCCTGTCCTGGACTCAGGCAAATATTATATTGGGGGCGTCGTAAAATAGCTTCCTCTTGGGAGAAACTGGGGGGCAGCTGTGCCTCTGTGAACAAGCTGGCTTGGGGGAAGTGGATAAACCAGTTATTCCACCCTGTGATGTGGGAAGCCACACCCCTTTTTGACCAAGGCATAATTTTAAAAAGATAGATAACTCATAGTGCGGACTTGTCAGAATTATATAAGTAATATCATTATTTTTGTGATTTTTCTGTGAACATTTTGAGAGGCGTTAGGACCCTTTGGTGTATTCTGGGGGGTTGCTAGCGGAAAATAGGGTCTCACTCTAAATGTCTGCATGTTAAAAATCTGACACTTCATCAATTAATGTCCATACTCCTTGCGCACATGTGTGTAATTTTGGGTAAATGTCCGATATTGCAAAACCAGTTAAAAAGCGCAAAATGTTGTCATTTTTGAATGCAAGCCCCCATGAAGATCCGAGGCGGACAAGCATGGACCATAAGGAACATATAATGTGCACATGTAATTTCAACAAATTGTATATCTGGGAAAGATGTATTTGAATCAAATATAGATTTGTGGGCAAACTGACCAGGGGAGGATCCTCTGACCCATAAACAGACCTCATCATGATGACAATCCATTTCCTTCCCCCAATCATGGGAGAGGGGAGAATTGGGCCAATGACAAGTAGAGAGGGGCAGGCTTAGCTAGGCCCAGGCACACACCCATTTTCAAAACACATAAAAAGAGACTGCTGGGACAGGTAGAGACATTCAATTCCATTTGCTGCGGAGCATGCTGACCGACGACTTCACATCCAGAGATCCGACACTTAGACTTCCAAGCTAAACAGAGACTACAGAACTTTGAACCAAGAAGGCCCACTGCAAGCAAAAGTATTTGTCAGCAGGCCTCAAAATCATTTGCAAACTATTCCACAGCCGGGCGAGCTGTCTGAATTCTTTTGCCAAGAACTCTTGCCAGTACCCAGAAAGCAGTGTTACATCCAGATTCCACTTGATCCGGACCGGAAAGCAGAGCAGTATCCAGAACCAGAGGCCGCTGAATCCAGAGAGGCTAGACCAGCAGAGCAGAGCTGACCCAGATCGCTGCGAGCAGACCGGTGCCTGATTGACCCGCCGAGCAGACAGAACCGCAGCCGGACGTGTTGACCAGATCCGTGATGAGGCCTAGTTCAAATTTATATTGTGAGTACCTAGCAGAACCAATCGCTTAGTTAAAATAATCTAATCCAAACTATTTTAACCTACGTAGAACTGCCTCCTAGAAATCGTGTCATCTGTCATTTTTAAAGCTGCACAACTGTCACCTGTCAATTCTGCAGCTGCAAGCTGTCACCTGTCATTTTGAGTTTACTTTAAATCTGAAAAAAGTACCTTTATTTAATCGTCCCTATCTCTGGACCCGTTTGGGCTAGGAACTCCTCTGAAAGCTTAGAATCTAAGCTTTCCAACAAGCCTAGAACCGAGTTCCTACTCCTTATACTTTTACCGCAATCGCGATTCACGCACTCGCGAAATTTACCGCGATTTGCGATTTTTGCTCAATTTCTCCACTTGTCAAAATAGCAGCTCCATTCTTTCTTTTGTTAAAATCCATTGCAACTTGGTAATAACTCATAGGGCATTGCTAAAGTGAGCCTGAACTAATACCAACACGCATCTCCCACTCACCCTGAATCTCTAGAGGGAATTAAAATCAGTTGGCACATTTTCCCATCCATTGCCATCACATTTAAAAAGCATTTTGGGCCTGTGTTTCAAACTCCTACCTGTTTCCTCTAAGCTTGCTGGGGGGGAACTGAATTTCGTATTGTATTTGATTGCATTCCTGAGAACTGTGTGCTCCTCTTTCCATCTCCTTCCATTTCTTACATTGCATAGGGGAGGGGGGTGAATTGCCAGAGAAAAAGTGATTATCTTATCTTTTGCTAAAATCATATCAAGTATTTCTGTACTGCATTTTATTCCTCATTGCTTTTCCCTTGAAACCATAAAAGTATTTTTGTTACTTTATCCATCCTATACTAACTCCTCATTGATTGTAAGAAGTGTGCTAGTGCCAGATTACCCATTGTTGATCAACATCATATTCTGAAGTGTGATATCAGTTATCAATTTATTTATAAAGTGTGATATATATATATTGTTTAAATTCTCAAATAAACCTTTTAATTTGCAAAACAAACCTACTTCTTGGCTCAGTGGGGTCAGGGGGATTCTAAGAGGGGGGTGTTATACAAGGGTGGTCACCCAGAGTACTGAACTAGACATAAAAATACATTAATAAGGGTTTTCCTCAGCATCCCAGACTAGGCATTGACTTGGCTGTAGTGTTGATTGAATATCGCTTACAAAAGTGGGGGCTCGAAGCCGGGATATTCTGGGTTAGATTTACCACTTGTGCAGATTAATACAGTGTGCCAACTGACCAGATACACATATCCGGTTAGATCACCACGCTGTTTTACACTGTGAAAGCATCCCTCATAGGAACGCTCTAAGGAAACGGTCTGTTTTGCAAAATAAAATACAAACTTCTGTAAGTCAGGAAGGAACTCAAATTCCAGAATGACGACCTTGGTAGATATGAAAATAGCCAGAGAGCACTTCTTACATAAGCTATTTGTGAGAGGTGAGTGGACTCATCAGGACCAAACGGTCTGGTTGCAGGCAATCGCGCAACAGGTCACTGAAACAGGGTCAGATATATGGGGAGATCAGGGTCCCCTACATGGGGCCCTGAGTGAACTATATATGGCCCCTAAAGCCAAAGATGAACATAATAAGATTGCCAGGATAGCGGCATATTTGTCTCTATATATGGGAGCCATGCAGGACAAATGTGCTGAAGGCCAAGATCTGGCAAATAGGCAGTCAGAAAAGGACAGCAGACAGTACATCACTAAAATAAAGGAGGATATGGATGTGCTGCAACAGGAAAAGGCGGAGCAGGATACCAGATTTCTGGCCTTGCAGAAGGAGTACCAAGAAGGTTTGAACTCCCTACTGCAGAGCCAGAAAAAGCTGGAGCAACAATTAGATTTCAATAGGGCATGTGCCGAGCAGGTAGTCACCCTGCAAAGCCACCTTAATAGGGAGAAGGCAGAGAGCAATAAACTGATTTTGAAAGACTTGGATACCCAGGCAGAGTTTGACCAGGAGCGCCAGAAAGCTGGTGCCTTCCAAAGGCAAAGGGACGACCTGGCGGCACAGATGCAGGCTCTTAGTCAGGAAAGGGATACCTTAGGCCAGGAAGTCTGCCACTTAAAAAGGAAAATGGAAGAAAATCACCTAGCCCTCCAGGGACTGGGTGACCTCCAAAAAGAACACCAGAACTTGTTAGAGCACACCAGGAGGGTGGAGGAGGCTCTGGCAAGAAAGGAGCAGGCCAGTAGGGATGGGACTGAGGAGGTAACCCTCCTGCAGCAGAGACTGGCCCAGTACTCCAGGACCAATCAGGAGGCACAGAGAGAAAATGAGGCTCTCTGTCAGCACAATGATAGGCTCCAGAAACAGATAGCCATGCAGGAGAGACTGATAGAGTCTAGTAAGGCCTTAACTGAGGAACTGAAAGCGCAGGCTCTTGCATTGCAACAGGAAGCAGGGGCGGATAGAGATGAGGTTCGCTGGGAAAGAGAAACTCCTGAGCATAACCTCAGGAGCCCTACTACCAGAGGCCTTCTTCTCTCCCAGTCCCTGGACTCTGCCACCCCATGTCCCCTCGCGCACATGAGCCCAGGGCCACGGAGATGGCAGATTACTATCCAGCTAGAAGTATGGGGCTCATAGGCCAGTACCTCCCAGGAATGGATGGGCGGGCATCCGGGTATGGGCACCCAAGCACAGTGCAATTTAGTGGGGAACCCCAGGAGAGTAGGCCCATTAAGGGCATCCTGAAAACCTCTGCCCAGTTAGGTCAGTGGGGGGGTACCCATCAAATCCTGGCAGCAAGGAGGGGTCTGAAGACTCCTTTGAGCATTACAGGACACAGGAGACCAGGTCCCCACATTCTGCCAGCCATTCCCAGGCTCGCAGAATCCGGGAAAACCTGGAAGATCAAACGGGCACCTCTGGGAGCAGCGCTTCTGAGTCAGAGGATGAATGGACCAGGGTTACCCAAACCAAAAAGGCCAATAAGGCAAAAAGGGCCTTGCTTAAGGACCCATTGAAACAAATAAAGGCAATAAGGAGTGTCATCACGCCTTATCATAAGAACGCCAAGTATTCTGTTTGGGAACACTTGGAGCTCTATGAGCAAATGATGGAGACTTTCCATTTGAAGGACAGCCAAAGCTGTATTCAATATGTAAAGTGGACCTTCTCACCAGAATACTCCAGTTTCTTTGCGGGGCTGGAGGATCAAAACCATTCAAGGTGGTCCACATACAGGGCGGCCATCTTGAAACATTTTTCTGTGCACAGAAATCCTCAAGAGGCTCGCAAGGCAGCCTACAATTTGCAATGTGGGGAGGATCAGGCCCCACAAGAGTTTGTGCAAGAATTAAAGCGTGCTTTTGCGCAGACCACCAGAAGGGTGCGCACGGATAGCAGAGAATTTATCAATACGTTTTTCCATGCCTTACCCAAATACATAATGACCCAGCTCGTGAGAGATTTTCAGGAGAAAAGATCTTTAGACTGGTCATTGAACAGGCTACCCGGATCTATGAGGTGCAGAAGCCTATCGAAAATAAAAATAACGCGCCGAAAAACCCCAAAACCAACAGCACCCCTGCTGCTGCCAAGGTGGCAGAGGTAAAGGTTGCCCCCGTTTTAGATTTGGAGATGGGGGGCCTAAAAACCTGCCTACACCAAATAATTCACAGCCCAGAAGGCCCTCGGGCCAGTCACAGACAGGGAGTCGAGGAGGTAGTCCCACAAATGGGGTCCCCCGCTCCTCTGACTATGTAAGTCCCCGCTACAAGGGAAACCGACCAATCCTGGGTTATGTGTGGACTCCTCCAGCCCAAGGGGTGGGATCCAGCCAAGCACCTAACCCAGGGAACTTCCCTCCCAACTTCCCACAGGAGGGCAGAAATTCTCCAAATCCTGGGCAGAAGTTTTTCCCCAGGTATCCACCCAATTTCCAGCCCCAAAATCATCCATCCTTCTTTCCCCAATTCCCTGAGCCCAGACAACCTAATCCGGGAGAGGGGAGGCCAAGGGTGGAGGGTTAACAAAATCTTCCCAACCAGGGGTACTACCAGAGAAGGGATAGCTACCCTTCCCGGGATCAGCCCAGGGGAGAAAATAGAGCCCCGTATCAGCCTGAGCGGGTTTCACAACTTGAGCACCAGGTCCAAAATATGGCACGAGATCTGGGTCACATACTGAGGGCTCAACAGAACCCTCAGATGAGCATGCCACCGCAGAATGCCCCAAACTCTGGACCTGGTGCTCCAGAACAATGACGGGGGCAGCACCCCGATAACCCACCGGTTCCAAGGGAGGAGGCACAAGGGGAAGGGGGGTGTAAAGCCTTGGAGGAAGCTTCCTTCCCAACTTGTAAACAGCCCCTGGAAAACCAGGAACCGGAAACAAAATCTCCTGCCCCTGAAAGCCTGCCTCCCAAGGAGCAGAGGGGGGGTAGGAGAAACAAAGGACCCAAACAGACCCACTTTGTGGAGGAGGTACAGGTCTTCCAATTTGAGGGAGAGGGATCCTCAGAAGATCCTGGGAAAAGGATCTTCTCCTTCAGAGAAGGGGGAACTCCTCCCAAGGAAAAATGGGTCCCAAGGGATTCCAATCCAGACTGGGGAGATGTGGAGACTGAGGTACCGCCGCCCATCATCTCATCCCAGAACCGACAATACCAAAATCCCAAGGGTCAAACCCATCCTGATGACTACCTCCAAAAAGGGGGGGGCGGCCCAGAACCGGAACCAGGGGAACCCACAATGGCTCTGATCTCCAGTTGCCAACTTTTTCTTTCAGACTCCCACGGCTCTCCACAGAATTCTGCCCAAATCTCTTCGCTAGCAATGTCCAAAACCAGAAAGTTAGCCCACCAGTTGTCCAAAATTGTGCATTATCTGTGCCCCCTTGAGGAGAAGGAGGGAAGATACTATGCCCCGGTACAAGTACAGGGGCAGGGTACAATTTTGGCACTGATGGACACTGGATCCCAAGCTACCCTTCTGTCCAAAAGGGCCTTTGAGGAACTAAATGCAGGAAGGCGGGAGAATTACCGAATTCCTCTCACCTCTCTTCCTGGACAACTGCAGAACTTTGACGGGAAGGAAATTCCCGTTGAGGGGACTGCAGACTTAGACATTAAAATTGGGCGACACAAGGTGAAACACCCGGTCATAGTAGTGACTCCAGAGGTCACCCCTTGTTTACTAGGGAATGACCTCCTGAGGAGGTTGTCACCCCTAATAGATTGTGTAAACAAGGTCCTCTGGACCCAGACTAGCCGACCAATAAAATTAAAACAGAGTGTCAACCATGTTAGTTTAAAGGGCACCTGCCACATGGTTGAACAAAAATCTGACCAAGTAGAATTTCACTTCCAGAACAACCAGATTCCAGACGTGACAGTAATAGCAGTAGGACAACAGACTGGTGGTGGGGGGTCCTCTCTATTTCTGAAAATCAACCTTCCTTCCAGTTTAAGGTGGTATTCCACACTGGAAGGAAACATCCTGAAATTCTTTACTAATCCACAATCAGAAACTCCCACTCCTATAGTCCAGAAAGATGTGAAATCAGCTCAGAGCCTGGCTGATATTCAGCAAATTGGAAAGCAGTTGTTCCTCCCTGTTCAGTTAAATGATGGGAAGGACTCTGTTCTCGCTCGAGTGTGTGTGAACAACGGTAAGAGTTTCATCAGCGAAGCCATGTTCCGCCAACTCCCAAAAGATCCAGCCATTCCCACATTCAAACTGATAGACAAATGGGAAATGGACCTGGAAGCACCCAATTCCAAACATCTCCTGCCAAGCAGGTGTATGCTCAAAATCTCCATTGGCAACAAGAGCATAGTCCATAATTGTTGGGTCGTGCGAGACGTCACTGCCGCCTTTTACTTAGGCAGTGACATTCTCAATCGCTTTGCCATTAGTTTGGACCTAATAAACTTCAAAGCTTGGTCCCGATTAGCGGATAATCCCATGGGCTTTGATGATCCAGAAAAAGCATTTAGGTCAGCTCAATTGCTACCTTATGCAGTTGAAATTCAGATCAAAGAGGAAGTCACCATCCCAGAAAGGACCCGACAATTCTCCCTGGAAGTGAAAGTTAAAAGAGGACAAAAATTGAAAAACCCTGATGCTTATATACATCTAAATGCTTCTCTCCAACAGCAAGGGTTAGGGGTAAACCCAACACCATTAGTCAACATAGAACATGACACCATTCCAATAGAGGTGGATAACAGCGACTTAAAGAGTATTACTCTAGCCGCAGGCACCATTATTGGAATGGCGGTTGATGACCGACATTTCTCCATTGATTTAGGAAATGAACTGTTAGGACCAATCCCCAAAGAATGTTTTGACAGTGACAGTGAGGACAATACAACACCAGACAGGATTTTCACCCGGCATGGGGGGAACTTCCTGGTGTACACTTCTTGCCCTTATGGTAAGGAAGATGTGACTTGTGACTTCAGGAGGGCTGAGGTGATTTTCCAGGTCCATGAGGGCTGCCTTTCCCACCTGAAGCCTCCAGTCCAAATCAGCAGGACCAGGGACTTCTCCGCCCAGCTGGAGGAGGCCGCTAAGATAGCCAAACCAGAAGTCTTTCCAGGCTTCAGGCAGATGGTGGAAGAGAGAGTGAACCTAGCTGATGCCTGTGTGACTCTGGAACAGAAGCAAAAGTTGAAACAAGTTTTCTTGGATTTCCAAGATCTCTTTGCGGTAGACTCATATGACTGTGGTCGCACCGACATCCACACCACAACAATTCCCACGGACCCTGGAATGACTCCAGTGTTTGTGAAGCAATACGCTTGCCTCTCGCATCCATGGAGTCCCTTACTGAAATGATTAAGAACCTTGAGTCCCGGGGAATAATCCGTCCAGTCCACAGCACTTTCAATAATCCGGTGCTGGGAATATTGAAGCCAAACGGCCAGTGGAGACTCTGCGCCGACCGTAGGGAGCTCAACAAACGGGTCCATACTTCCTGATGGCCTCTGCCCTACATTGACCAAGGGCTGGCCCAGATTCAGGGGTCACAGGTATTCACAGCAATAGACCTGACCAATGGATACTGGACCGTGCCTGTCAGTAGGGAGGACCAATACAAACTGGCTTTTACCTTTGGGGGCCAGCAGTACACATGGACCCGGACTCCCTTCGGATACCTCAACTCCGGCAATGAATTCAACATTTTCCTACATAAGGCCATGCCCGACCTGGGTGCGAGGGGTAACCTGGCTTATGTAGATGATGTCCTCATCAAAAGTTCATCTGTGGAGGAACACATAGCGGAGATCCGTTATGTTCTGAAACAGTTGAGGACCGCCGGAGCAAAACTTTCCTTTCAGAAAGCACAGTGGTGTAGAACCCGTGTTAATTTCTTGGGGCATGAGATTACTCCTCAGGGTCTCTGTCCCCAAGAAAAGAAAGTGGAAGCACTCCAGAAACTGAAAGACCCCACAACTCTGCGGGAACTAAGGAGCCTCCTTGGACTGACTAATTACAGCAGAAAGTTCATTGAAGGCTATGCAGAGATCACTAGACCCCTGATTCATCTCTTGAAGAGGGGGGGTCAAGTGGGAATGGGGTCCAGAACAATCCGAGGCGATAAGACAACTCAAAAGAAGCCTCTCACAAGCGCCTTGCCTAGCTTACCCTGTCAGAAACAAGGAGTTCTTCCTGGAGACGGGGTTCTCTAATACGTGCTTGACGGCAGTATTATACCAAAACCATGACAAGGTCAATAAAGTAATCTCCTATGCAAGCAAAACTTTATCCTCTGTGGAGGAAAAATTCAACGATTGTGAGAAGGCACTCCTGGCAACGGTGTGGGCATTGAAGAATTACCGCCCGTTTATCCAGGGGGAACACATCATAGTGGAGACTCCACACCAGCCTCTGCAATATCTCCAAAGTGACAGAATCTAGGCCGGAAATGTGAGTAATTCCCGAATTACTTCCTGGGTTCTGTCAATGCAAGGCTTTCCTGTGGAGGTCAGATATGGCCAAAACAAGAAGAGTCCCCTCGCGCAAGGTCTGGCTGACTTGCATGATTGTGCCAGAGAAAACTGTCTCGAGGACGAAAGTCTAAAAATCAAGGACAACATGGAGGCATACCTTAATTCCCCACACAAAGTCTTTGAAGAAGACAAGTGTGAGGTAATGCCCACTGTCTATGTGGATGGATGCTCTTAACTTTCTAAGTTTGGTTTCTTTTCACAACAGATTTTCTGGTTGGGCTGCCTGACGTCTTACTTGACAAAGCTCCACTCACCGGCACTGACAAGGTTTATATTATCACTGCACCTGTCCACACTCCGTGTCTGGGAAATCACAGGGGCTTGGGTTGCAAAGGGGGAGAGACTGCAGACTCTGCCATAAGTGGGCGGAGACACCAAGAAAGACACATCCTAACACAATGCACAGTGCTCAATTTAGAGTACAAAAGAGCGTACAGTAATTTGACCACTCACGAGTCTGAACAATTCGGGAGTGCAATTCATGGTGCAGAGTCTTTAATAATCATGGCAGCAGCCTACCATGTGTGGCAATTAGTGGTTAGGAAATTGTCCATCCAAGACTAAGGATTTAAATGCAAAATCCGGAGTGTCTCTGGCCAATCTTATACAGAGTTTATGGTCAAGGGTGGTGGGTTTTGGAAATATGTGTATTCAACTTGGTATATTTGGATGAATTTCTTGAATAGGGTGTTTTTTACAAAAAAGTGCCACTGACCATGCAGCACTATGAAATGCTATTTTAACTAATATTTATTATTGGGAAATTCTTATTTTAATATGTTAATACTCAGAATGTGTGTTGGGGAATTTGAATTTGTATTTTTTTTAACATTGTAACCAAATGCACTTAATAAAAATAAAAGAATTAAAAAAAAAACATGTAATCTTTCAAGACGTTATCACCATTGGATCCAATTTAGGACCAAACAGCATGGAGCCCAGGAAGGACATGTGAAGCATGATTTTCTTTTGACTAGCATCCAGTCTCATGACGCCTGGCTGATGTGGTGGCACAACAAGGCACCCCTTGCAATATTATCCATGCCCGTGTTGGACATCAACTGGACCAAGCATTTTATGTGAAGTAGATCATCTCTGCAATCCTCCTCCTTCTCAATATCCTTGCAAATATGTTTATTTGTACCTGTGCTAGGCCTGAGCTATGTTGACCTGATATAGGCTGGCAATAAGTGCGAGATTATTACCAGCATTGCTCTTTGTTTAGGGGGTGTCACAGGGTGCCACATATTCTGCCTTTTCTGTTAAATTTGGAGTCATCCAGACCTCCTGGACAGGTAGGGTTGGTTTGCTAACCCTGACTGTGTAGCACTTGGAAATAAACGTAGACAAATCTATTATGAGGATAAGCCTACTCCCCTGCGATGGTCTTCTTAATAGTTTTGGTCATAGGAATCTCTGAGCTAATCATAGCGTGATGGTGGCTCCTGAAGTTCCCATCTTCTACTTGGTCCGTAGCAACACCTGGGAGCTTGAAGGTTTCCTAATTACGCTTCAGCAGCTTTGGTCTTGCCTTCTTTGAGATGTAGAGACCTTTGAAGCTGTGACTACATTGTCTCTCTCCTCAGGTTTAGACTTGCCTTTTTCTTATCCAGGGCATCTGCTATGGGTTTATGCATGAGAGCCTGTAGCTCAGCCTTTGATTCAGGCAGACCTGAATTCTTCTCTTGGCCTCTTCTCCCTTCTCAGCTGTCCCTAGAGTCTAGCTTTGTCCCCATGATGGAAAGGCTGTGTAGTGATACACGAAATTGCAACCTTGCCAATCAGGGCTTTAGATGACAGCATTAGCCGCTGAAAGCCAATAGTGTATTCAAAGTATGTGCTAAAAATGCTGACAGTAGTCTGTTGTAGCACTTCCATTATGCAGTAGTGAGCTACAAGGAATATGCAGGCCTAGTATGAAATAGGTCACATTAAGCATTGTTGATAGACAGGCAGGGAGGACCCCTAGCTCTGTACCTAATAGGTATTTTTGGAGTGTTTGGAACATCATGGCACCTATATAGCGCTTAGATAGCCAGTCTTAAGCGCTATAAACACTAAGCTATGAGTGCATGCCTTTTAGAGCTTGCAGATGGGGTTAATACATCCCTGCTTCCCTTAGAATATTCAGCCTCACTAACGGTAGCCCTGGCTCCAAGCTAATCTTCCTTTTCTCTGGGAAGGTACTGATAAGACATTCCTCAGCCAGCGCAGATGGGAACCAAGGGAGGGGGTAGGAGCGAGCAGGGAGCATCTCAGAGAGAGCTGGGTTTTTTCCATGAACCAGCCTCACAGGGAAAGTTCTGGAACTATGCGTCATGGTGACTGACAGCAAGAGATTATAAAATATCCATGCACACATGGGATCAGGGGGAGATCGTCTGTGGACTTGATTCGTGTACAGTCAGGTGCCCGGAATTGGCTCTCACGGTGTCCTCCAGCATTGTTTTTCTATGAAAAACCATGGTCTCCCAGTGCTGATTAAAGGGACGTAAGACTGTGTTTCTCTATGTTTCTCTATATTTCTCTATGTTTCTCTATGTTTATCTAAGTTCACTATATTTTGCATTGCTCTTTGTTTTATGCTTTGTAATATTCTCTAACTTGAATCCCAAATGTATATGAAATTCACTGCTTAGAATAAATATGCTAAAACTTTGAGGGTGTCATTTGTCACTAGCATGAGATCACTGCTCAGCACAATAGAACCTGTATTTTGGGCTGAATTGGGTATTTTTGCTCTCAAAGGGCTGGCCCCGAGGAAGATTTTGCCCATATCAAGACATTTGGTGGCAGCTTTGTGGGATTTGTGAAGAGCAGTGCCATGCTGACATGACAAATGGTGTGAGAGAACACAGTGTAGAGTGGGGAGCAGGCTGTCGCATTTCCTTGATGGTCTCACTGCAGCTCTGAGACTTCAAAAGGCAGCAATGTTGTGTCGGTTTGCCGTGGCCGATAGCTTGTGTGGTTAAGACTCCCTTCAGTAAATCAGTCGTGACTGACTTATTGCATGGGATTGGTGCCAGGGAGTACAAGGCGATAAACGAGCGGGAAATGGCTTTGTTTAAAGCACTCCGATGAATGGTTAAGAAAGATGTATGCTCAATTAGAAAAATAATTTTATCATGCGGTTTCCCAAGTTTAAAGTTGTAATTTGGAATGCATAGTGAGACGGAGTTCTCATCTCTATTCTGTCATGAGGGCAGGAAAAAAATAATTGCAGGGATTTGACATGCAAATTGTGAATAGTGAGTTAACCATTGACTCAGCCCCAGTGTGCTAGCGAGTGGGGGCTGTAATGTTCGGAGGCGAAGGTTCGCTTTTTTGATGTATGCTTTTGAATGTTGGCATTCCTGAATAATAAGGAGCCATGCTTAGGAGAATGAGTAACATCTGTGCTGAGAGCCTAAAGAGTTTTTTCTTTCTTTTGGCAACTGTAAAATTCCATGTGCTAATGGTGGCAAATTCTGTTTAAAGGAAACACACTAAAATGGTTATATTGCATTTTAAGCTGTGCCATGCTTTTAATGGGTGAGAGACTCACTTAAAAAGGAAAGTGAGTGAATGTTATTTGGATTTTCGATTTTGTGTATTGATTTGAATTTGCAGAACCAGTTTGCAATGGTTTGGGGAGAAAAACAATTTATATTTTTCTAAATTGCCCCTGGAGTATTTTTGACTGTCCCCATGCTATGCCATGGATTTGTGCTGTTGCCTTATAAGTGATGTATGATTTGGAAATAGTGTCCTGTTGACTGTGATACATGGGGAAAAATGTTGTTGACACATTAAACAGCCCACAAGCAATAGAGTGTGGGTTGTTCTTGCAAAAAAAAAACGTGCAGGGAGCTGCACTAAACATTGGCATTTTTATTTTTAAATGCACTGAACTGAGTGGTTATAGTTTGGCAATGGTACAACAGAATTGACATCTGTGTGTGATAAGATAGCACAAAGATTTAATGGGTTGTGAGTTCTCTTGAAAGATCGCACATTACAAAAAAAAAAGTGCCGCTTTTGAAAACAAGAGTCTTGCTGTGTGTGCAGAGCTTGTGCCTTGAAGCTGTCTTGGGCGAGGTGCAGGAAGGCAAACAAAAGCAGAAACAGTACAAGAAAGAGTTAATCTGGATGAACTGTCTGAAACGAGTGCTTCCCATTGAAGCCGCCACAGTATAAGAGTTATAGGCAAAAGAGATAAGCTGCGTGCTCATGGCGCTGCCAGGTGCACACGAAAGATAAACATGCCTGCATTCCTGAGGAAGGGGGAGCAAAAAGAGAGAGCTGTTCAAAAAGTAAAGAATTTGCCCAGTAAACTGTGGTAGGGAACAAAGGCTTCATGCAGGATGGCAGACGGGCACATCACATCTGAACATTTACCTATGCATCTGTGAATGGGCCAAGAAAAGACAGCTGCCCATTCCAAAAGACATTACTGTGCAAACCGCATTCCCATGTGATGTGATGTGAAGTGAAGTGAAACGCTATTGCTGTGCAAGCTGCATTCCAATGCTCCATGTGATGTGAACTGAAGTAAAGCGCTGTGCACTGGAGAAGAAACCTCTAGGCGCTTTGAGAAGAGAAAATACACATCTGGCAAACTGCAAGCTACATTGCCAGGGGATGGAGTAACTGACAAAGACATTATGGCATTCCAGATGGAAGCAAAACTGACAAAAAGTGCTTAGCCGTTTTGCAAGAGACAACATGCAGAACGGGGCTTTGAAGTACAACATGAACACTGCACATTAGCCATGATCCAGAAGCCACACGGCTTAGTGCAAGAATGAATGATTTGTTGAAGCAACAAAAGAAACTGACTTAGACTATCGCACTCAAAGGGGTGGTTCAGGAAACAGCAAACACCCTTTGGAAAAAATGACAAGTGAAAAAACCAGAGGCCTGAAAAACACTGCCTGTATGAAGAATAAACAGCTGCTTGTGCAACTGTAAGCGGTATTGGACTGAAAGACTTTACCTTTGAAAAATGGAGTGATGCCAGCAGGGCAACCTAAACCAAGATCATGGGACACTGGAAGCAAGTTGGCGCCTGGCATTGGTGATCGCTTTGGTGAAAAAGAAAAGCATTGTGCGACCTGGGTACTTACTATATGGCTTTGTAAAAGCACAGATCAGTCTGAGGTACCATTGACCAGCTATGATTGCATTGCACAAATGAGTTTGTGATTAGGCAGTTACACCCCGTATGGTTGAGTGTAAATAAGCCCCCAGAAACATGCAGAAGGGTGATAAATAATTGCAGTAGCAATGACAAAGTGTGTAGTTACCTGATGAGACTTTTTGAAGATGGGGGTGGTATTATGGGAAGGGGTGGATAACGCTGATATTGAAGTTTTGATGACATCCTAACATGAAGAATAATGATATTGAACTTTTGATGAAATCCTAACATTTTTGTTTGTATTTTTGCCTAGGCAAAAAAGACCAGGCATTTCACAATATCAGAAAGTTAATATGCAGTTTGTGGGTGACACTGATCAAAGAAGGGTCAGACGCATTCTCAGAGAAAGCGAGCCACTGCGACATGCTATTTCAACTTTAACGTGCCCTGCACCGCACAACGCTGCTGCAACCTGCGAAAAGTGTCCAACAGAGTAATAACTTTTGCTGAACTGGCACGATGCAGACTTGGCTAATTATCAAGTATTTGATGCTACACATTCAAATGACTCAGTTGCTGGAAATAACTTAATTGACATGTTTTGCCCTTTCTTGTTTAAAGGACTATGGACAATGAATTGTGGACTGTAACATCAGGCACCACATACAGCTGTGTGACACAGCAATTGAATGCTAACACATTGAAAAATGGTTTTTAAATGCACTGTTGAGATGAATCTGAAAAAACGAAATGGTTTTACTCTTCCAACTGAATTGCTTTAACCAGAGATGTTTTGTTTTTTGAAAAAAAAATATATTCTACATTGCACGTAGGCAGGAAAATGATTTATGAATTGTTGGGGCAGCAGAATTATGCAAGCAGGAGCGTAATTTATTTTGAGATAAGATGAGTGCGCACATCAAAGTCACCTGTGCGTAGGTTAAGATTCTTAATTGAAGTAATGCTGCCAAGTGTATGAGCTATAATTTGAAATGGTAATCTTTGAAACACTGGATACTTTTACAGCCAGCTTAAGGCAGGTAAATGAAACCATGACTGACCTGATGTTTGATTTTATGACACAGAGTGTGACACGGTTTTTGTTAAACCAACCAGTTTCATGTTTTTGTGGGGACAGCTGTCTCCAGCACACTAATGCAAAGAGTCACCTTTTGATTGTAGACATTTGGAATAATTCTTTGGAAAAGCGCTACAAATGAGTATCCACATGGAATTGCTAGTGTACTGGCCAGGCACATTGTCAGGCATCTTTTGTCACTGAATGGATACCATTTGTTTAATTTGTCTAATGTGATGTTTTTCTGACCAAGAACTGCAGCGAGTTTCTCGCCAAGATTTTATGGACTATAACTTGACTAAAGGCATTTTACCATGGTGTGATGAAACAGCCACTGCCGGATAGTAGTATGGTGTTTGTGGCTAAAATTAATATTGTATATGGTAGATATCCCACTTGAAGAAGAGTATTCTCCAAGTCACAATAGGTAGACTGGTAATGCACACCTTCATTATTACAGTGATACACTTAGACATAGGTTTATCATGAGGCAATGTTTCCTTAGTACTACCAAGCTGCTACAAATGGAGTCCATTTCTATGGCCCATCACTAGAGTGCGCGTAGCTAGGGAGCTAGATTCATTAATTGCAGGAGCAGCGGGGAGTAACAGGAGCTTTATATGCTTGTGACATAGAAACTGTGCACAATAAGCTAGCCACTATGGGTTCTGATGCCAGCTCTGCTATAGAACTTCTGGCCTAGTGGGGCCCATTGATATGCCCAGCACTGCTACAAGTATTGACAGCCAATTGAAGATGACAGAATTTTAGACATGAAGACATTTTTGTCTGCCATAGGGCAGGTCAACAAGACTGCTAAATACACACAATGCATTGTATGGCAAACATTGTTTAATCAGCAGGTGTTGGCTTTTTACTGGGTGGGGGCGACCATCCTCCACACACTGACACGCAGAGCTACAGTTACCAGCATACATATGGATTGAATTGCTTGCTTTTGATTGCATGAATAACACATGCCATGCTTGATGTAAATTAGTAGAATTGTTTTTATTTAGATAACCTGGTGCCCATGGGTTCACCTTGTTCACGAAATTATATGGTTTCTGGTTGGGTTCCACCTACCTGGGGGAAGTGTCTAGTCACACAGCCCATAGTCACGCTTGAATGCCCTGGGATCAGGGGGAGGGTAAGCCCTTAGAGTGAAAGGCTGCCAGGTTTTAGAATTGGTAACCATACATAAATGCAATAGTGCATTGTAGATTAGACTACACTGGATTGCCTTGACATTCTAACTGCATGCTGCTTTTTAACTGACAATCAGTTATACAAAATTGATTTAGGTATTTTTGTGTAGGCCAGGTTTTGGCTAGAGTAAATGTCCATGTTCACTTGGTGTAGGTATTTTTTGTGTAGGCCAGGTTTTGGCTAGAGTAAATGCCCATGTTCACTTTGTGTAGATATTTTTGTGTAGGCCAGGTTTTGGCAAGGGTATATGTCACTGTTCACTTTGTGTACATTTTTGTTTAGGTAGTGTTTTACCTTGCATGCCACGCTAACTAACCGCTAGAAGATAGTTTGCTTAAACCTCTTGCAAAGCCCCAAGGTCTTTATCACTGCACTAAATACTATATTGATAGGTATTAGTCAGCATTTTGTCGCACACACGTTGAATAGGGGTGGAATGTAGTGATACACAAAATTGCAACCTTGCCAATCAGGGCTTTAGATGACAGCATTAGCCGCTGAAAGCCAATAGTGTATTCAAAGTATGTGCTAAAAATGCTGACAGTAGTCTGTTGTAGCACTTCCATTATGCAGTAGTGAGCTACAAGGAATATGCAGGCCTAGTATGAAATAGGTCACATTAAGCATTGTTGATAGACAGGCAGGGAGGACCCCTAGCTCTGTACCTAATAGGTATTTTTGGAGTGTTTGGAACATCATGGCACCTATATAGCGCTTAGATAGCCAGTCTTAAGCGCTATAAACACTAAGCTATGAGTGCATGCCTTTTAGAGCTTGCAGATGGGGTTAATACATCCCTGCTTCCCTTAGAATATTCAGCCTCACTAACGGTAGCCCTGGCTCCAAGCTAATCTTCCTTTTCTCTGGGAAGGTACTGATAAGACATTCCTCAGCCAGCGCAGATGGGAACCAAGGGAGGGGGTAGGAGCGAGCAGGGAGCATCTCAGAGAGAGCTGGGTTTTTTCCATGAACCAGCCTCACAGGGAAAGTTCTGGAACTATGCGTCATGGTGACTGACAGCAAGAGATTATAAAATATCCATGCACACATGGGATCAGGGGGAGATCGTCTGTGGACTTGATTCGTGTACAGTCAGGTGCCCGGAATTGGCTCTCACGGTGTCCTCCAGCATTGTTTTTCTATGAAAAACCATGGTCTCCCAGTGCTGATTAAAGGGACGTAAGACTGTGTTTCTCTATGTTTCTCTATATTTCTCTATGTTTCTCTATGTTTATCTAAGTTCACTATATTTTGCATTGCTCTTTGTTTTATGCTTTGTAATATTCTCTAACTTGAATCCCAAATGTATATGAAATTCACTGCTTAGAATAAATATGCTAAAACTTTGAGGGTGTCATTTGTCACTAGCATGAGATCACTGCTCAGCACAATAGAACCTGTATTTTGGGCTGAATTGGGTATTTTTGCTCTCAAAGGGCTGGCCCCGAGGAAGATTTTGCCCATATCAAGACAGGCTGGTGACTGGGGAAGGGAGAAAGCAGTGCTTTGTGATTGCAAGATCGACATGCAAGGTGCTTTGATTTGCTGGAGCATGCCACCGTTACTGATGCCCCACAAATGACAGTGCAAATGAATAACAGTGGAGGTGTGTTCATAGTGTAGACTTAACTGCGCTTCCTGAGTCCCTGTTCCCATTTCTGCACCATTGACCCATCTGCGAAGTCACCCTTCGGTTCCCTGGAAACAAAGGCCCAACAGTGCTGCAACCTCTCCGCATCTTTGCATACCCCCACTGAGCAATCATACACAGAGAATACAGACTCTGTCCAGATTTGCCACAGACATCGGCTCCCATGGATCGGGCCAACCCAACGCCCCACCAGGGCTTTGCGCCCATATCTTCATGGGCCCTCGACAGTCCACTCACCAAAGCCTGATTCCGCTTGAGAAAGAATTAACAAGAAGTAATGTGGGCTGAGGCTTTATTCCTCCTCAAGCGAGGAGAAGACATGGTGGCCCCGGCCTAGAAGGATGAGAACAAACTCTTTCCGAGTTTCTGTCATGAGGTAGGTGAAAAGGGAGGCCAGTTGCTTGATAATGGTCTGACGGGCTTGGCCAGGACATCCACAATGGGCGGGGGAATGAGCTCACTTGATAGACCTCTAGGTCAATGCGGGCAATGGGATTTCATGTTTCTGCGTTATTTAATGCACTTCATTCCTTGATTTGCCACAGGATGGTGACTGCGATTTGCAGCACCAACTGATGTACCAGAGGAAGTTCTGCTGCAACATCTCAGTTTTTTTGACCGCGTTTGTCTTCTTGACTATTATTATGGTATTTATTGAGAGCGGACCTAGCTTCGAGATGCAACGAAGTACTTTATAGAGGTCTTCTGTTCCCATGTAGCAGCTCTATTCTGGAACAACCCGCCCACTCCATCACCCTCCAGAAACATTTCACATAGGGTGCCCAACCACCCCATATTTTGCTGGACTTTCCCGCATTGAGGCCGGCAGGCACACTATGCAGCACGTGAAAAGTCCTGCTTTTCTTCAGGAGGCGGCCTGATCAAAGCCTTTCCAGCACTCACACTTTTGGGTGATAGTTGGAGCTCAGGGCTGCAGAGTGGCTTTAACAGGGGTCTGTGCAGAATCTTAGCATGTTGCTCCATGTCAACAGAGCATTACAATGGGAGCAATTAGACACTCATGGGACAGAGGGGGACTATTAGAAGGGACATTTGTCCCTTCAGAAAAGTGAACGAGGTGATGAGAAAGGGGAAGGGTGTATAATGAGCATGCTGTTTGAAATAAGACTAGGATTTTAAAACCCAAGTGAGATTGTTTTGGCTCACATTACTTTGCTTGGCGCTACTATGACCTTCCATGCAGGATGGGGAAAATAAAGCTAATGACACACTCATTTTGCTCAACATGTTTCTATGACGATTTATAAACTGTAAGGTTAGATTATAATGATATGCTAGTGCATTATGCTGCATGCATTGTTTTCAAGGTATTTCTATAAACAAAATATTTATATCAACTAAATCTGGGAATATATAGTCAACTGCTTAAATTGCCCACATACCGTTTTCACCCTCTTTCCAAAAGTGTGTGATATGGGCAAATCATTTAATTTCACTGGGCTCATTTTTGATTCCCATCATAATTCAGCCGCAGGGACCTGTACGCTTACACTTTTATTTTTACACGTTTGTGTAAAAGGGTTCCGGATGCCAATTTTTACTCATTTGCACGGCAAAGGGCAAAGGGGGATGCCAAAAAGTCAGCGTACATGGTAGACTCCATAGGAATCCCCAGCATTTGCACCACTGAGGACTCTAAGAGAAACATAAGGACACAAGCATATGCCACGTCAGTAAACACGCAGGTCCAGGACGCTAAGAGAAATTTAAGGACACTGACATATGCCGCACCAGTACACATTTGGCAAGGGAGTAAACCAAGTGTCCTGAAGGACCAATACAAAGAGGTCTGGGATGAAAGTAAAGATGCTGATGACAGGCGGGTCAAGGACCCTAAGGGAAATATATGGACACAAACCTTTGTCGCATCAGTAGACGCTTGGCAGGAGAGTAAACCAAGTGTCCTGGAGCGCACCAAGGGGTCTGGGACCCAAGTTAACCACAGAGCTGAGGTCAAGGAAAGGGGGTCAGGAACACTGAGAAGTCTAAGAAAAGAGAAATTGAAGCGAAATGTATAACATATCCTGTGTGCAGCAGTACCTGTCAGGGGAGTACACCAGGTCTGTTCAGCTGGACATTGAGTAGAAAACAAATCATATAAAACATCTTGTGCAGAACAGCACCTGGCAGGGGAGTACACCAGGTCGATTCAGTTGGACACTAAAATAGAGAACCACAGGGGCAAAGCCAAAGTAAATGAGTCTGGGACCTTGAGAAAGCCAAGGAAAGGGCAAGTGAAACAAACTGTTTAAAGTATCCTATGTAGAACAATACCTGGCTGGGGCATACACCAGGTCTGTTCACTTGGACGTTGAGTAAGATTGGGGCAGAGAACCTGTGCAAGCAACACAGCAGGGTCTGAGGCCCATATGAAGCTGGGCAAGGCCCAGAAGAGCAAACTATACGGGCCAGGGACCCACACAAGAGCGAATTAACAAATAATCAATGGGCTGAGGGCCCAAAGCAAGTCGGAGACAGCCCAGAGGGGTCTGGGACCCATGGGAAAGGGGAAGAGAAACGTAATATGTTGAAACGAGGGGTTGTGGACCCATTATCAAAGGAAGAGGCACTTTCTGAGTTTTGCAGTGGATATTGCACCAGACTTGGCGCTTCAGTTTTGAGTTTGAAGAAGAGCCCAGGCAAGGAGGTCTCCCCTTTTACAAGGAAAGTATGTTTTGTGCGAAACAAGTATAGGGCTAAGTCTGTCAGGATAGTAAACCAGACTTAACCCTACTTTGGTAATTGAGGACAAGAACAAAGGGGAAGAGATTCAACCCCCTCCTTTTGATACTTGAGAACTGTGTTTGGACAGTCACTTATTGTGCTTTCAAACTATGAACTGAACTCTAAAGGTCTGCATCCAGAACGTGACGAGCCTCTTTCTGGATCAAGAAGACACCCAGTTTTTCCTTAGTTAGTTTAGTGTAAGGGGCGGAAATAGGTTTGGCCACAGGACGGTGGACTTTATACCTTACAAGACATACTGACAGAGTCCTTCGTGTTTTGTTGAGGTAGGGCAGCCCCTCATAGAAATAGGGCAAGATAGGTTTTTCCTTTTCTTTGTTGTGTAACAAAAGTCTTTGCCCACAATTATACTAATACTGTGTCAGGCTCGTACTTCTGCACCCTTACAGCTATTATAAAACACATTTTCACTCATGGTTTAATGACTATAGAGTTGCTTCATATATAGAACAGTGTCAATCTTGCATTTCACACCAGT
The DNA here is from genome assembly GCF_040938575.1 of Ambystoma mexicanum. Lineage (NCBI taxonomy): Eukaryota > Metazoa > Chordata > Amphibia > Caudata > Ambystomatidae > Ambystoma > Ambystoma mexicanum. The sequence goes on along the minus strand of NC_090921.1, from coordinate 1,338,395,586 downwards.
TATTTGCTGCTCCACTTACTCATGTCAACTTTTTGTAATTTCACATCCCATGGTGCCTCTAAGTATCTAAGACTGATGATGCTTCTAGCAGTGCTGTTCTGTGAAGTCACTTAGGTTGATCTTAACGCATATTCAAATTAAGATTTTTGCATATATTTAGCCTCTCTGGGCTTGGATAGAGCTTTAACAGACGAGTGTCCTGCATGTATAACTGTCCCACACTTTTTGTTATTTTTTTGTGTTATCTATGCGTTAAAATGCCACCTGTCAATCATGTAACCAAGAAAGTGGAGCGAGAGACGTAAATTACACCATATGGATATGATAGGTTATTTATAACTCGTTTAATACCCAGAGGTTTCTAAGCACGGGCCCGGGGATCGAACCTGTGTGGCTCTGTGTCGTCTTGCTTCCAAGGCAAGCATGTTGCCGCTGGGCTATGCTCCCGTGATGGAACCGCGTGCACTGCAGGCAGAGTCTGACACGTCTAAACTGTCCCACAAAACGATTTTATAAAATTGGCCAACCTATTGTCGCATTTTCCATGTCATGCATACACGAACGGAACTGTGCAAAGCCCTGCGCCCCGTACCCCACCTCAGTTACACCGTGAACCACACCCGGTGGTGGCACTCTCAGTCCAAAGTTGTACCCATGCTTGTCTCCATTTAAAAAAAAAAAAAAAACATTTCCTTGTTTTCAACATTCATTTTAAACACTCCTTATTCCCGAAATCAAGGAGTCCGTAAAATAGTTATAAAACCCTAATGCTTGCAAATTTCTTACCCGCACAAGGCAACCAGACATCTGTGTATTGCCCTTTTTGTCTTCACATCACAGAATTGTTTCACACAAGCATCTTGTGACTAAAATGTGCATGCATTATTACCACACTATTTTCATGTCAACAAATTAGACACACCACAGACTAGCTAAAAAATCAGGTTCATGTGGTGCAGAGATTTAGGGCCCGATTCATTGAATTATTTGCATTGAAAAAAGGGTACTTGCGCGCCAAACTGCGTGCAGTTCTGCGTTCGTCGATTCATGGAACTGAATGTGCAGTACTTTTCCTGGACTTGCATGGAGTTTGTGCAGGCTTGGCATGTCTCTGCGAGCCGTCGAGGGCCTTATGTGAGACTCCACGCAGAGCGTGAGCGTGGCTTGCACACAGGTCTGGGAAGAGGGCGGAACTCCAAAAATAGGGAAGAACTTGGTAAAAAAATGGGTGTTCCGAGGGACCGCCTGCAGTTAGCCCCTCACACTCCCACAATTGCGTGGCACAAGACGTATTCATGGATTCGATCGCGCAACCTCTCGGCTGGGAAATTTCCACGCAAGTCCTTCATACTATCCGCCACCAGAAGACAGGCATAAGTACATTTGCGCGTAGGATTCGCAGCGTGGAGGTGGGGTTGCATGTCAGATTTTGGGGTGTGCCTACTCAACAGGGTTCTGATCTAACTAAGGGGTGCGCATATGCAGTTTAGCGGGGTGCAGGAACGGTTTACGGGCGTTCGCACGCAGGATTCCTGAGTAATTAGCGAGTTACGTTTTTTTATGTGCATGTTGTCCGGGTGCCGGATACAGTTACGGTGGAATCCGCGCAGGTTCCCCGAGATGCAGGCCTACTTACGGGGGACCCCATGCACTGTCTGAAAAGGGATGTGTATTCGCACCTGGGGGAGCGTGCAATGGTGGCTGTTCGGGCTATTTTTGCTTTGCGTGTCGGGGCGTTACGGCCGCGACTTGAGATTACGGTTTATTTCCGCTGTAAATTTAATGAATACGCAGTACGCACATTTTTCATTCTGCGATCAGGCTTGAGCAGTGGACTTCTGAACCCGCGATCCTGGCGGGATTTATGCGCACATTTCCATGAATCAGTCCCTTACTGTGCAGTATAGGCAGTATAATGGCCCCTTCCCAGTGAACTGAACGGGGCCATTAGCACTCTCCATTTCACACTTGTGTCTCCCCCAGCCCAGTAATAAAAGATAAGATTTCAAAGAAACGGACCTGGGGAATGTCCTGGGGCCTGTGAAGCCCTGCTATGAATTCAGCATCCTGACATGTAAAAGCTCTGCTAGTGCCATGTTGCACATACAAAAACGTAACCCTTTTGTTCGTATTTCACAGAGGCAGATCTCAGTGTTTTACATTTCAAAAAAGCACCCTTTTCCTTGTTTTCAGGGAGGAGGATGCGTACCACACAGCACTTTAAGTGTCACCACCAGGGGAACCACAGTAATGGGTGTTCTGGAGAGCAACGCACTTTAACTCCACATGGGGCAGATATCCCTAGCGGCCGAGAAAAGCCGCCTCACCTCGCGAGTGGTTCCAGATGTATAATTTCAGCTCCATCAGCACCTCGGTCAGGTTCTCCACCTTGGCGTGCAGCATGGCGTTCTCGCTGCGCAGCTCCCGAATCATGTCTTGCAACTCAAACTGCAGGCCGCCCGCCCAGAGGGTGCAGAGGAAGCAGCACAGCAGGGGGGCGTGCATGCCACTCCTACGCCTCCGGTGGTGCGGGAGCGGGACCCCCGTAGCACTGGGCGGCCTCACTGCCCGGCAGACCGGGCAACTTCCCCTGTTTGGCGCTTTCAGTGGAGTAACTGCGCGCATCCCCAGAATTCATGGAAGGGACTAGAGCCAATTACATAACAGCTGAGGCTGGGCGCGTCCACTCGTTGGCTGCTCTGAAGGGCACCCAGCGATCAAAGCGAAGTCCCTGAAAGCTCCGTTCCAATATCGATTGATGGGACTGGACGGGCGCCCGGTCGGGTTGGCTATAAAGGGCGCCCTGTGACTAGTAGAGTGCCTTTCTGGAAGAGGAAAACAAGGCCGCCAGGCGCCGCAGAAATTGGGGTGCGCAACGAGCGAAGTTCACATGTTTCCACTCCCCCCCCAATCTTTGCGGGTTTGTTTGGGCAATATTTGCATTTGCTGGTTATCGCACCCCTTGAATCGCCTTACAGCCGCCGTGCAAAGTGCAACGCTTTGCTAAGTGCATTAACCGGACCTAAAACATGCCCCAGCGTGCAAAGCAGAGCTCTCCTTGCCAGGAGATGTATAATATACTAATGTCATAATTACCACATGCGTGCACAAATTACCCTTACAGGCGCCACAACGGCTCATATATGGACATTCCGCATACCTTTGGTGAAAGCAGATGAGGCTTTTTCTGGACACTACGAGAACATGCAAAGCTTTGGAACCACCAGCAATATTGTGCAAACACCTGAATATGATAAAAGAAAACAAGCACCCGCAAAGCCAACAGTTTGGGCTTTTCTGTAGGCATGCGGCTGGCCATAAGATGTCAACATCTGGGGAGCCTTTGATAGCAGTCCTTAGAATATGCCCATCTAAAACCTAGACACACCCCGAAACGGTTGGCTTTGTTGACGCTGCTTATTTTTACACATTGCTTCAGTGCAGGGGAAATATATCAATCAAGTCGCTGAAGGCACACTTGGTTAAGACATTTTCATTATCCCTGTGACGCACTTAGGGCTGCAATTATGCCGTTAACGTTCAGCAGACTGCTTACAAATAACACTGGTGGGCCAAAGTTTGATGTTACTGCTTGATAAGAAATTCCCAGAGGATGTGGTTTGGGCAGGGATAAGCAGATAGTGATTGGAAACGGTCATAGGGATTAGCGTGCCCATGGGCAGTACATGGGTGGGCAAACAGTCAAACAACACCTAGAAGCTGTGTGTCCATCCCCACCTGTCACCCTCCTAACTGTACTCTAATGCAATAGTTTCGGCTTATAGCTAGCGCTTAAGGGTCACCCACTAGCCAAAACTAAAAATCCCCACAACCCTCTTTGGATCACAGGTATGTTTTTAAAAAGCTGACACGGGTTCACGGATGCGTAGAAAAGACGAGGAAGAGTCAGGAGTGGAGGGGTTAACAGGTAACTGCTCTGCCTGTTATGTTCGAAACCAAATCAATGACTAGTGCACTGGGAATGTGTACAAGAAGATAAGAGGGCTAGTGTGGTGGGAGAGCAATAGTGAAACATGCAATTTAAACATAACAAAATGACTATCACAAAAAATAAGAAAATAATTTCCGATTCATATTGCGTGCGCCAAACAGAAAAAAACAGTATTTCTCAGCATGAATTTTTGAAATTGTGTATTCAAACTTTAGTTTGAAAGTTTCAAGTCCAGCACCAAAGACGTTTGTCCTTCGGCTGGATAAGAGCGCTGGCCCTTTAATAGGGGCAGGAATCACGTGGGATTTTGTCCAGCAGATGTTGGGCAACTCCCTCAATGCTGGAAATCTCGCTGCATTTCTAGTCATGGAGCAGGCAGTAACACCCGGGACATGTGCAAAAAGTTGCAAGAACATGGAGGCAGGGAGTGAAGCGCCCCTGTTCCTTCACTGGGCACCCCCTCACTTGGCACCCTCCCCTGGCTTAATGTGAGCATGTGTTTGCCAGGGCTGAGCCTTAGCACTCTATTTCCGGCATCTGCACTTATTATCTCAGTTCCATTGTCATGAACAGAATCCGCTTTGCCCATTTTTTGTGTCCAATGTATTGAATTCTTTTTTAGCTGAATTGTCAGTGATAATCAGTGTAGGCACAATCACTGCCAAGGCACAGTAATCAAGCTAGCCGAAGTCTGGTTGACTCAAGGTACCCAACTCATTGTTATTCAATTCATCCACGGATGAGCAGGGTGGCATTGGCTTGGTTCATCCCTATTCACGAAAGCATTGCACGTGGTGGCATTCGAGCCGCCCAGATCTGAACCCTCAATGCTGCCTTGGCATAGCACCAGCAGCAGCGTGGGCAAAGCTGGGTGTGTGCCAGCGGTGCAGGTGGCTCAGCACCTGTAGTACCCAGAGTCGCACCAATCAATTCGCAGCCTTTAGTTCTACAGATGGAGACACCTTTTGCTGGTTTGACCGGTGGCATGTGGCACCACACATGGATAGGTGTGGGTAGAGCCACTGGGCGTGTGTAGTGCCTGGCTAAGCTGTGTCTCCTCCTTTGTGCTGGCTCGGAGTGCCCACGATACACAGGCAGGTGACATTGCACGGGCCATACCTTAGCTGACCACATGTGTTCAGGAGGTTTGGAGGGTATTACAGGCTTCCTTACCTGGATGACTTCTTAATTACAGCCCATTGTCTTGCTAAGGCTACCAGAGATGTCCAAAGAATTTGCAGAGCCCCACAGGACTATGGAATTGTATTGAAAAGGGACAAACCGCACCTCGTCCCCTCCCAGTCCCTGTCATTTAAAGAGGCACACTTCTTGACATCAGAATCAAAGAACCTCTTGTCTGGGAGGCTGGTCCTCCAGACTTCAGAAGACTAGAGCATCTACTGAATACCTGCTTAGTTTGTATCTTTAATGCAGAAGCTGTTGCTTAGAGCCTCATATTTGCATTGTCCGCGGCGTGTGGGAGAGGGTCAGATCCATCATTCCCCTTAAGGCCTCGCCTGGACTCATCCTCTTACCTCGTGCAGTTACTCGGAAGCTCAAGATTTTTATGTGGGAACGCCTCTAGTAACTAACCTGGAGGCTGCCACGTTCTACACACTCCCTGTTGCCAGAAGAACTCAGAACGTCAAGCCACCTCTTGGTCCATCACCTCCCGAGAGGGAGCTTCTGTTTCCATCCAGATAGCAATGTGGCACAAGCTAGTCTCCGCACTTTTTACCTCTCCTTCCCATACACCACTGGAGGCATCACTGAGACAAAGACTCTGACAATGGGTAGTTGACAACTAATAGCACTGCTTTCCGAGGAGCTGTACAAGCCGGAGAAGCGTGAAGACGTTGGAACAGATCACCAGCTGTGCGGGTGATCTGAAAGGGAAAGGAGGAGGACAGCAACAGAGGTGCACTGGTTGCCACTTTCCATGGACGCCAGCCAGGCTGTCAAAGTAAAAGAGTTCCAGGAGAAACGTTACATCCATACAGTGCTCAGATGGGTTCAACCTGGACACCGCTGAGTGCTTCCTAACTACTAGTGTACAGGAGGGCGGAGCGACCTCTGACAGGCCCATAGGATCAGAGCTCACCCTCGAGTACTTTAAGACGAGATAGCTGCACCTTGAGGTGGATGGGGTGCAACATTCTCTTACTCCAACACCAATCAAATAAGGACAACTCAATGGTTTGGCAAAGGGGAGTCCGTTTAATGATAAGTACAAAACGGGTAAACGTGGAAATCGAATGTGATGCGATAGTCCGCCTCGCTGCAACTCCCAAAATCTTCATTCAGACAGCAATAGTTATAGCAAAAATTCATCATCATTGATGTGTAACACTCAAAAGTTTGTCATACAATTCTATTGGTTGGAAAAGGTAACTTAAGTATAGGTGCTATATCTTTATATGGTAACAGAGTGTGGGGATTCGATAACTCTTATCGGGTGGGCGTCTACGCCCCTCCCTCTACAGCACTCATGCAAAATGTCACTAAAAGTACAACGTCTCATTGGTTCTACTAGCTATAGGACCCTAGATTATTTGGTCCATTGTGATTGGGTCAGTTACACCCCTAGACATAAATCTCCACTTTAATTAGCAGCATGCAGAATGTTCGCCCAGATGCAGTGTGCCCCAAGATTCACCCTGCCTCCATTCCATCAATCAGTACTTTTGGGCTAGGTGTCAATTAGTTGGCTGAGGGTGGCCTCGAAACTGTAGCTTCTTATCAGGAAAAGTTATGGCATCCTCTGGTTTTGGGTGACATCAGACATTGGTACCTCTTCGCGCCTGGCTGGTCAAGTGTTAGTACACTGTGAATCTGCTTCTTTTTCCTTCTATTTGTGCATTTAATTCTCCTTTCGGCCCGCCACCTGCATGGGCCTCCTTATGTTGACCTTCGCGGGGCAGGCTGCGCTGTTCTTAAGTTTCGATTCTCTGAAGTTGCCGCTCTCCTCCCTTCCTTGGGTTGACCTCGAATTCCCAGGCATGAGCTGCTCCTTGCTAAGTTTCGATTCCGCTGTCTCTTCTAACTTTTGCTGGAATATGAATCTTGGCCTGTTTGACCTCTGGCAATCTGGGTTAAATTCTGCTTTTGTAAAATGGATTTGCACTCATATAATGTGCTTCGTTGAGGTAGATATATAGTTGGCGCTTGCCGCTCTATTCTTCTACTAAGCATAGCAAGCCGCACTGTTTTCTTAGCTTCTTGCGTTCCAAGCCTATTTACAGGCGTTAGCTAGTTGCATATTTTCCTCCTGCTTTATGGTTACGTTTCTTTACATTTCAACATCGTCTCTTCTTCTAAGTCCGTTACACCATTATTCATAACATTTAGTCTTTGTTTATCACCTTTTTTGGTTGTTGTTTCTTTCATCTGTGAGTCTGTCCGGGCCCTCGTGTCGTCACCATTCGCCTTCAATTGAGGCCCTTTGGGTCTCTTCTGGGACAGTTTGGAAGTAGTCTTCTTTTCGTGTCAGCTGCTGTTTGGTTGTCTCAATGGGTACCTTACTGCTCATGGTTGCCTGGTTATTGGCACTTCAATAGGTATTGCTCTTCTGATGGGCACTGGGCAGAGCCCTAATGCGGCTCTCTGCTGGTTTATTTGCTCATCATACGTCACATATCTTGGTGTGTACGTTCCTGGTGCTTCAATATGGGTGGCTGGAGTGCAGGTCATATCTGGGACCTCCTCTACACTCCCCCTTCTGGTCGGTTCATCGACCACTTCTGCTTCCTTCGCTGGATTCATCTTACTTGGTTCTTCTGTATCAATTTCTTTGTCTTCTGGGTTTGTACATGACGGTGTGAAGGAGTGTGTCTTTGGAGTCCATATTTTTATCACTCCTTTCAAACTTCCTGCTGTTTTTACATGTTCGTCTTTGTTCCAGGTCATTAGATGACATTGGGCCTCATTACGACCCTGGCGGAAATCGCGGTGCTAAATGCACCGCGGAGCACGGCGGAAAGCTGCCGATAGCGCCATGGAGGTTGGCGGATTTTCCACCCCATGCCGACCTTGGTGGGGCGGTAAATCCCCATTCCCCATTTTACCCTTCCCCATTCCCATTTTTGCCCCATAGGGTATAATGGGAGTGGGGAAGGCGTTAATTGCGCCACCGCAAAATACGGTGGCGTAATTAACATCAAGGTCCCGTAGCGCCATGGATTTCTCTGCCCGGAAAAACCAGGCGGAAAACGTTCCATGGCGCTACGGGAACTCGTAGTAGGGCGAATAACGCTGGCGTAAACCCACTCCGCCAGGGTCGTAATGAGGCCCATTGTCTGTTTGGGCTGCAATAGATCCATTTTCCTTCATATTTTCTTCGTTTTCTGGGATACATGAACTTTGTTCCTTCTGGCGCATATTCGCTGGCCTTCACAAAGTCTCTTATTTCATCAGTCAGGTCTCTGGGCTTCCATCGATCATGATCCTCATCCCTTTGGCTTTTTTCGCAGTTTTCTGGCATTGTGAAATTATTATCTTAATGAGACAAAATCCTAGGAGTATCATCAACAGCAGGGCTCCTAGGAACTTGAATATATCAGCCATCCATTACGGGACCCATGAGAATAGTGACCCAAACCAGCTGTCATCATCAACTTCGTCAGTTTCGTCGATCATCTGGTTCTGCAGGTTTGTTAGCATGCCTATGGCTTCTGTTAGAGTTCCATTTTCTTCGTCATGAGAAGGTATAAATGTGCAACATGATTCTCCGATTTTTGCACAAACACCTCCATCCATCGCTGTGATCATGTCAAGTACATATCTGTTCTGGAGAGTCATCAGTCGAATTGGTTTTAGCTCTTCCTTGATCGCGTTGAATCCTTTTATGGTCGTGTTGATGGTCTGCAATAACTCCCATCTGGTTATTTGCAACCATTTAGTGTTTGCTCCAACTTGGAATCTTGGCATGATGATTGTTGTGAACACTGATGAGGTGAGGCTGAACAGCCTGTGTTCATATGGGATTGCATGGAATGCTTCTTCTGATTTGGCAGAGAAGTAATTCTCTCTCTTTATTCAGGATACCAGTTCCACAGATCTCCTTTTCCTCAGGTGAGCATCTGCTTTCGGGAAACTGTCAATATTCAGGTCGCTTTTCGGGATCACTGGTGCTGGAACGTGGACGTTCACTATTGTGCATATGCCTCCCCAGTTTCACGGCAGTCTGATGTATGCTTTGGATCCACATGCCCAGTAATGATACATAATTACTGCAGTTCCGTGAGTCATTCCTGGAGCTTCAAATATTCGTCCACAGTTCTGATTCTCTCCCATCTTCCTTGTGCCGTTGTTCCTGAAGCACAATTTTGGGCTTTCCAGTGGCACTATCTGCAGGGGTCCTCCTCTATCTCTGACCCATGTCAGTAATTTTGTGAGTTTTGGCCATAGAGGTTTGCACAACCTCTGTGAGTTTTCTATCGCTTCCTTGCAGGCTCCAAGGACCATCCATGCTCGGCAGATCACCACTCCTTCTTCCCATCCATCTGGTGAAACCACTGTTCCCCAGATCTGCATTTGTCCTCTGTTCTTCCAAATGTGAGCCTCTTCTGGAGTTTTTCCTTGGACGTTCAGTCTCGGGTTTATTTCCCATTTTATTCCTGCTCCTTTAACTTCAGGCTTTTCATACCTATGAGCTCTATTTCTCGTCTTAATGTCCTGGACATAGTCATCTTCATTGGGGTAATCCATTACAATGAGGCATCCCTCCAATGAACTGACCCCTGGTATTGCACATTGCTACGTGTGACAGACAGTGTGCTGTCGGGACATCAATTTCTACAACCACGAAGATCTTGGATTTCCCCATGCTGTACGGTAGAAGTGCACGAACAAAACATTCTTCTTCTGAAGTTTGCCTTCCAACTTCTTTCATATGTTGGTACCAAATGTTGTTCCCTAGATGCGCTGTGCTGTCCAGGTAATCGTTCAGTTCATCGTTATCTTCACGTGGGCTTCTCTTGATTCTAAGTGTCTTCCTGTAGTTTGCTATAACTACATCCCTAAAAGCGTCTGTATGGCTTTTTCTTGCTGGAGGACTCTCAGGCATTCTGGTCCATGGTGCAGGGTTCTTTATCGGCATCGATGGGGTGGATGGAGGTTTTGCAGTTCTCTTCCTTTCATCTTGCATCCTTTTCCTGCCCTCTTTAAGTGCCTCTATCAGCCACCAGCCTTGTCACTGGCCCAGTGTATGGCTGCATTGTGTGTCTGGTACCTGTCCCTTGTGTTGGAACTTGTGTGCTTGTCAATACAATCTCTGTGGCTTTATTTTTCAGTTCCTCATGCCGTTTCTTCGCTCTAGCTATAAACGGGAATAAATGATCAATTAACATTTGTGTCTTTGCAGTGAATTCTCCTGCAGCCGCTTCTGTCTTCTTAAGGGCTTTTGTTATGTCTGCTTTTGTTGACCTTTCTCTTGATTCTTCTCGGTTTATCTCATTATTTTCGGGGACTGGTTGTTCGGTAGGCAGTCTCGTGCTCTCTGTTGCTTTCGCTTGAGGTTTTGTGGCCATTGACACTTGCCCTGGTTTGTGTGCATTCAGTGTGTGCGTGTAGTTGTCAGGGCTATGTTTTCATTCATTCTGTGCTGACCCTGTCTCCAGCTTTTCTCTTCATTTGTTACCTCAAGTGTGTATGTATCACTGCTAATTACATTAATTTTCAGTTCATTTATCTTACCATCTGATTTTCCCGGGACTGGAATAACTATATAGGGTCTGGTTGCCTTTGTTGGTTTCATGAGTACGTCATCAGCTGGGTGCACTGAAATTGGGCCGCTTCGTGCACCAATAAAAAATGCAGTTCTGATTGTCAAAGACAGCAAAATTATGATAAACACAATGCATAAGTACATAATGGTGCGGTAAGTGAGGCGGCAGCATTTTCTTCCAGAGAAGTGAGGCCGCCCCTCTGCTTGTGGGAGGACCAGGTTACTGTTCTGGGCCCCCATCTCGATCATTTATCAAATGCCAATGTTATTGTTCTCCCCAATTCAATATTGTTCTTTAACAGTTTGTGTCATAAAGTGTCTGGTGCTTCACAAGTGTCCCCCCTCTTGGGAGTGACGATTGTCTCTTGATACAGGATACAATTCCCTTGCTAAACTATGGAAAATAGGTAAGACTAGCACCTCGGTAAGTCACTTTTATTGTGCATGTTCCAAGTAGGTGAGTTCCCAGTCCATCCCCCGAATCTGCTTCAGTCCTGAGGACATGTTGGATGCTGGTCAATGTGAGGACAGGGAAAAATATCAATCAACAAACAAAACGTGAAGTTCTTGTCTCTGCTTCCTCGATCTGTCCCTCGGCGGAAGGTTTCATTGGAATCCCCTCAGATAATCTCTCTGAAAGTTAGACAGCTCCACCTGCAACATTATACCATGGACGTGTGTTCCCATCTGTGCTACATTAGCTGGATCTCTGATGAAGGTGAGGACGTCAACCTCGATAGGTCTCCCCAGCATCTGTGGAAAGTCGGTGACTAGACGAAAAAGGACATTATGTGCCAGTCTGCTGTCTTCGGGTGACAGGGACATTTGTCCTGCTTTACTGGGTTCAGGATTACATGCTCTTTCCTTGACGTGAACAGTGTTTGCACTGTCCGGATGCGTGGAGTGCAACTAAATAGCTAAGCTTGTTCCACAGCTGGCTCAAATGTTCAGAGTTTGCTGGATTTCGAATAAAAGTTAACATGTCTGTATTTCTTCCGACAATAGATGGGCACTCTTCGATTATGCGAAAGAAAAGCGTATTGATGAGTTCATCTAGAATTGACTGTGGTGGAAGCATTTGTGTCATTATCACTGCATTCAGGTAGTACAATGAAGGCTTCCGCGATGACAGCAAGCAGTTGCCAGATTACTTTCTTGTTGGCAAAATCTTGAATAAAGTCTGTGACACTTGTGACCCTCCCTACCAGCGACGGATATGAGACCAACACTAACTGGAAGTAGATAAGCACGTTCTTTGTGATGTTTCTGTTGGGGGACACCATAAGTGCTGCCCAACAAAGTCTTGATATAGCAAGAATCAGGATACTGTATTTTGCTTTCAGTGTAAAAGTCCTTGGTCGGGGCGTGGCCTGGAGCGCCAGCGATGTGGACGCTCCTTTAATGGCCTCCGCTTGAGTCCCGCTGCATCCAGCGAAATGCAGCCCTTGCAGCGGGCACCCAACAATAATCTGCTATTCCAGGGAAGCATGAGAGTCTGAGGCACCCCTTGAAACCTTCGCCGACGGCTGGCGGACACGGAGCTGCTAAAATAGCTCCTTTACAGATCCCCCCCTGGGCCCAGGATCTCGCCTCCAAGATGGCCGCCGAGTGCGACAACCCCAGTCCGGGGAAGTAAGTGTCGGGCGGAGCGACTGTGAGGCGGCCTAATCGAGGCATAAACGAATAATCGACCCAGATGAAGTCGGAGCGGAGTTGAGGGATCGACGAAGAGCCCCAAGCAACAGTCAATACAACTGCGGCATTCCGGAGGGGGGCAGCGGTGAGGGTGGGGCGGACGCGCAGATTCCGGGCAATCGGCCTCGGCTCGGCCTGTGCGGGGCCGTCGCACCATCTGCAGAGGGTCCCGGAGCCTTGCGAACCTCCCCGAGGTGGGACGCGACCTACATCAGTAGCGGAGCTGCTGGAGCCCGAGAGCGCTGGATCGCGCAGAGTGGTGTCCCGGCCTCTACACCTGCCCGAGGAACCTGGCTGAAAGCGAGCGGTGGTACAGCCGCGGCGGGGAAATGACGAGAAGCTCCGGAATCCAGGTAGGCGCCCCTGCAGCGTTATACAGCCTGCACCTGTTGCGGTCCCCCCGCTCCTGATCTGCGAGTGGCGCGATCCCGGCAGGCCTTGTCCCTAGCCCGGATTCTGGCCCCTGGAGACAGAATCAATCCTACTAGGAGCCCCGATCCCAGGCATATACCCAAGATCTGGCAGAACAGCAGCCCTCCTAACCCAGCTCCTCTTAGCAGCCAAGATCACGGTAGCGCGAACATGGAAATCTCCGAAGGGCCCCCTAATGATCCTGTGGTGGCTAAAACTATGGGACATTTTCATAGCGGAGAAAATCACAGCTGCAAGTAGAGGTCGACTTCACCGCTTCACAAACATCTGGTCGCCGTTAATAGACTACGACGAGAGCTATCCGGCTCTAACATTCAAGCCACGTGCGGTGGCAAACGCCTTATCGGCGGAGGACACAGGCATGGAACGGCGAGCAGGCGACCAAGAATTGGGTGAGGACTGAGGGTTGGCGGGATGAGGGGGGAAGGCTAGCGGAAAGAAAAGGGACTGATTGGGCTTAATAATTTGCAAAACCTTTGTTTGTTATGATGTATGCTCTCTTGTGTATCGAACAAAAAATAAACACGTTTAAAAAAAAAAGTCCTTGGTCAAAGTTTGTTATAGTCTTTTCCTCAACAAGGCTTAAGTGTGATTTGGTTCAAAAGTTCAAAAATCAACAAACGTGCTGTGGCTTATAATTTTCTTCTTCACCCTGCAACTAGGATGCACAGAGTGTCCGTTTTATGTCCTTATCCCCTTTTTTGCTTAGAGGAAATGGTAAGCCACATTTTGCAAAAGGGTTCTTGTCTTGTTTTACTGCTCATGCGTCCTTCTTCCTCGTCATGGATCTTGTCTGCACGTGCTGTGGTTCTTCCCCATTGTCTGTAGTTACTTCGCGGTGGGGTGCAGCTAGAGGGCTTTCTCCGATATAGGGCTTAATGTCATTGAGAAAAAATCCATGCTCTCCTGCCCTGCAGTTTCACAGCCGACGGAGTGCAGTCCTCCACGATGAAAGGACCATTGAATCTTGGCTCGTCCCACCTTTTCCTCGTGTGGTTTTTCAGAAGCACAGCATCTCCAGGGAAGATGAGTGGTACACGTAGACCTTGAATTGAGTCTGTTGCAGTGTCTCCTGCTGTGTTTTGTGCTGTGCTGCACCCTTTTCGTCATCGTTGGTCTGAAATTACAGTAAGAAAGGATGTCATGCAGTTCAGGTACATTTGCATTTCGGATCCCAGGACCTCTGGGGTTGACTGGGCATCACATCTAGCTCTGTCTCGAGGGGTTAGGGGAGTAGTCATTCTCCTTCCTGTGACAATCTCGTGCAGCGTAAAATGATGGTCGGAGCCTGGTTGGTTCCGAAGGGCATAGAATGCCAATGGAAGGTAGTGCAACCATCCCCTCTTTAGAATAAGCTTCAACTTGGCTATCCTTTCCTTTAACAAGCCGTTGAGCCTCTCACACATTCCATTACCTTCCGGATTATACGCCGACGAGAACTTGTGCTTTATACCAAGCAACAAGCTAATCTGCTCGAAGACTGCATTTACAAAGTGAGCCCCATTATCTGATCTCATAACTTCACACACCCCCCACCTAGGGAATACTTCCCTCACTAGGAATTTGGCTGCACAGGTAGAGTCTGGGTGTGTACATGGACCTGCTTCTATCCACCAAGAGAATGGACACACCACTACAATTAAGTATCTGTACCCGTTACACACTTGAATCATGTCGACATAGTCGATATGTAAGTGCTGAAAAGGCCCCTTTGGCCGGGGGATGACTCCTCTCACTACTTTTAATGTGTGCCCATCGGTGAATTGCTGGCAGACTATGCAGTTCACCATAAAGAATGCAACATGTTCTGCTAAATTCGGTATAAACCAGTCTTCCGTGAGCGTTGCTGCTAGGTTTTCTTTTGACATGTGTATCGGGTAGTGTAGCTGTTCCAATGCTATTTTTAGTAGGGCTACAGGCATTACTGGTATACCAGTGCTGTCTTGCCGCCACAATCCGTCAGAGGGGTTTAAAGAACACCCTTGACGTTTCCACAGGTTCTTCTCGTCCTGCGGTGCCTCCCCTTGAAGCTCCATCAGTTGTGTTTGCCCCAAACTGCTATAGGCTTCAGGTGTGTTTTGTGCCACCATCATTCTCTCATGGGTGCACGCCATTTCCACTTCCATAACCGTCTCACTTTTGGAGGTCATACGATTGGCTTCCGTGTCTGCTCCATGGTTTCCGCGTGACACAAAGTCTGTCCCTTTGGTGTGGGTGGGGCATTTCATGACCGCTATGCCCACTGGGAGCTGTAGTGCCTTAATAAGCCTGTCCAATAAGGCTGCGTGCTGCACTGGTGTGCCATCCGATCGGAGGTATCCCTCCTTTTCCAGCGTGCTAGTCCTGCGTGCACTGTGGACGTCACATAGGCGGAGTCACTGTACACCGTTACTTCCTGGTCTGCGTGATTCTCAATGGCGAATATCAACGCCAATAATTCTGCAGCCTGAGCCGAATAATGAGATGTTATTCGTGCACTGACGAGTACTCGAAATCCTTGGTTTGCTATGCGTTTCATTACGGCAACGCCTGTATATCTTTGTCCGTCTTCTTGATCGAGTCTTGAAGAACCGTCAATAAAAACGATCTCTCCTCCTGCCAGGGCATTTTCCTTTACCCTGGGGGTTTCATCGTAGAATTCTTCATAGTTTGCACAGTCATGTATCGGCTTTCCTTCAGTGTCTGGCTCTGCTATGAACGTGGCTGGGTTCACTGTTTTACATCGAACTATTTTGATCGATGGATTAGATATGATCACTTCATAAGCAGAAGCTCTCTGAGACGTCAATGTGCCCTTTGGTTTCTCTAAAATGGCAAATAATGAATGTTCGACGTATAACGTCATGGAACATTCCATCACAATAGTTGTTGCCTTTTCTATGGTGAATGCTGCGGCAGCTAAACTTTGTTCGCATGGGAAGTGGCCTCTCATTACTGGGTCCAGGTTCCCACTGTAATATGCAAGGGTCTCGTATTCCAACCAGGTTTTTTGAGCGAGCACTGCCGTCATAACGCTGCCATCTGTGTGCGAGAACAGGTAGAATTCTTCTGCATAATTAGGAATCCCGAGAACTGGAGCCGTAAAAATCGCTCTCTTGGGTTCTGCAAACCCCTTTTCCATCGCCTCAGACCATTCAATCTTTTCCTTTGTCACCTGGGCCTTCTTCAGGGCCTGGAGCAAGGGCTTTGTATACAAACTGTAATCAAAAACCCATGCTCTAACATAGTTGCACATGCCTAGAAAGCTCTGCATTTGCTTTATCGTGTGAGGCTTAGCCGTATTCAAGATGGCTTCAGCCCTTTCTGGGGTTACCTTCTTGCTTTCGTGTGAGATTAGCTGGCCTATGTATAGCACCTCCTGTTGACAATATTGTAACTTCTCCTTGTCAACCTTATAACCCTTCTCAGCTAGTATAGTCAATAGCTGAACAGAATCGCGCCTGAATTGCTCCTCTGTGGTGCTGCAGATTAAGATGTCGTCCACATACTGCAAGACGACTCTTTCTAATGCAATATTGCTTAGGTCCATCTGTAGGACTCTGTTGGAAATGGACGGGGACTCACAGTACCCCTGTGGCAGCCTTGTGCTTTTCAGACGCATTTGTCTGAACGTGAATGACGTCAGATCTTGTGAGTCATGGTGCAACGGGATTGAGAAAAAGGCACTTTTCAAGTCAATCACCGTGAAATATTTTGTCTCGACGGGTATATCACAGAAAATTGTAGACGGATTAGGGACAAGGGGGAACTCAGCTTCAACAATATCGTTTAGTGCTCTTAAATCTTAAACACCAAGACCCTCCCTTTGATTTCTTGACAGGATAAATCACTGTATTACATGGTGACTCTGACGTCACTAAGATGCCCTGGTCCATCATGGCGGAAATTGTCTTTGCGATCCCTTCATCTGCCTCTCTGGACATGGGATATTGTCGGGCTCTTGTTAAAATTGCTCCTGGTTTCAGTTTAATGTTCACTTCTCCCACCCCCTTCAGGAGGCCCACGTCATAGGGTCCCGTAGTCCATACTGAGACAGGCACCTGGGCCATGTCGTCATCAAAATATTCTGGACATATCAGCGCCAAAATCATTCTCTGAGGCACTTCTCTTTTGATCATTTTTACCCAAAAGATGACTTACTTCCACTCTTGTCTCTTCTGAGTCTGGTTGCTCTTCAAACCGATCGTCATCGCTGACGTCAGTCACTCAATACCCTTCTTCAATGGCGATAATCATGCACCATTGTCTACCTTCATCATCGTGGCCTTCGACCAGTGCTACTTTCCCCCGCACTGCTGCAGCATGTATCATCAAGGGAAATACTTGTCCCTCCTCTTCATGCATAGGTATTCTTGGTCTGAATAAAAATTCATCGGGGGTTCTCATGGTTCTATCTGCGAGGCCTGGCAATCCTGCCATAAGCACACGCATGCAATATGCGAAAAATTCTGGGTCGAGCGCTATAGCTCTCATGGCTATGTGTCCTGAATATGCTCTAATCATTTTGCACACGTTTGAATAATGCATTCCTGGAGTAGAGCATACTATGCCCTCCTCCTTGAATGAGATCGTCATGTTCAATTTTGTCATTAAGTCTCGACCCAAAATGCTTACTGGGGTCTGACGTGAATACAACAAAGGTACATTCATTTCGCACTCTCCGACAGAGACTGGGAGTACGTCTGTAAAGGGAACTCGACTGTGAGCTCCTGTAAAACTCTGAATATCTATGGCCTCGCCGGACAAGGAAAACTTGCCTTCTCGTATGCACAAGCGTGTTTCACCCATGTCAACTAGGAAGGAATATTCTTTACTCCCTATGACGACATTCACCCTAGGTTCCCTATTAGGGTCTGGTGTCACAGATAGGATAGAACACATCAGGGTTCCCAGTGAGCTGTTCTAGTTCACATAGAAGTTCGGCCCACTGTACACTTGTGGATTTTCTCCATTCCCAGGGTTGCCTCCCCTTTCGGAGTTTGTGCCCTGAAAAGGTTGCGGCGGTGCCTGTTGGGATTGCCCTTGTGGCGAATTTCCCATGTTCGGTGGTTGAACCCCTTGTTGCGCACCTTGCTGCACGCCTGGCGCTTGCTGCTGCACCGTGTGATTATGTGCACCGCCCTGTTGTGGGACTGCAGGTGGATTCGCCATGCCAGCTCCCATTCCTTGGCTGTTTTGCCACACGCCTTGACTTCTGCATGTGCGCACCAAATGACCTGTCATTCCACACAGCCAACATACTGGTGGTGGTCGGAATATTTGTCCATTCGACATATCTGGGTTGCCCATTTGCACGTTTTGAAAACCTCCTTGAATACTTTGGAAACCTCCTTGATTACTCTGCCATCCTCTTCCTCTAAATCCTCTTCCCCTCGGGTAAAGTCCTGCGTTACCCTGGTTGTTCTCCTGTGGATAAGCGACCTGTGGTGTGTTTTGTTCAGCTGGGTTAGTTAGCATGGCTCCTTCAAGAGCACACTTTGATAATTTCCTTTGCACCAGCTTCGCCTCCTCACCCTTTCGAGTTGCCTCCTTTTTTCGATTCTTTTCTTGCAACAATCTACAGTAATGTGCGATAGTTAACTGTATTTCAGCCCACGGTTTAGCCTCAACTCCTACCAATTTCTTGAGCTGTTTCTGCACTGGTTCTGGCAACCCTTGGCACAATATGTGGTAAAACACTGGTATAGATTTCGTCCAAGATTCATGCGTTTTTGAACACCCACGCGTCTTGGAAATTCTGGATATAAATCAACGGATCTTCTGACTCCTTCATTTTTCGAGTCATTATAGCTCCCATATCGGAATTGTCTGGGTTAAGTATTAGTAGCGCTTTCCATACTGCTGCTCTGCAATTGTTCATTGTGGTTACACCAGGGTACCCTCTCGTGTCCACACATCGTCTGCTCTCTCACCAAGTATGGCGATCAGGAGACCTTTAATGTCCCCTATTGCGAGCGTGACTCCCCGCGTCATTTTTTCTAACTCATGTATCCACATCCCGGCTCCCGATGTCAGCATTGGAAGCTTGTTTTTCAGGTTTTCTCGATCCATGTGTGGCCATGGAATATATTGTGGTCTTGCTCCCCCCTTTTCTAGTAGCGGGAATTGGAATGCGCAGCCTTCTTTCTCTTCTCTCATGGCTCTCCTGACTATCGCTGGGGTAACATTCCTGCATCGCCGTCTGCCTGGCAATGTCTTCAACCTGTCTACATAGGCGGGTGCTGACACCCCCCTCTGACCATGGGGTGTTCCTTCACGCTGGCCATACTGTGCGGCAGATTCTGAGGTCCTCGGTGTGGACTCGCTAGCGTCTGACCATCGTACCCTTTGTCCCTTGGGAGCCGTTTTTCATGCCGTCTACCTTCTTCATTCGTCTCGCACTCAGTCTCCTCTCCGGAGTCGGACATTGATTGTTCCCAATTCACGCAACTCCTTGTGTCATCATCGTTTTTACTGATTTCTAATCTGTCCAGGGACAGTTTCCTGCTCCCACTACTTCGGGTGACATCCTCAGTGTCATACAGCTGAGTGCTTTCCAAGTGCTCGTCTGCCCCCTCCCCTTGGGATATTTGTTCTAGTCCCATTTCATCATATATCTTATCGATCGTTTCCCCGATGCTTCTGGTGTCGAAGTCATCTTCAATATTTGCCCTTCAATATTTGCCCTAGTCGTGCCCGGTACTGAGTCATACGCGGGAAAGAATTCTTCAATGTCTTCCCAGTCTACAACTGGATCGGGTTTTTTAACTTCCCTCTCCAGATATTCGAGATCACGTGCCCTCTGCCTGCGCTTGCATTCAATATCATCATCAAATTCTTTGCGTTTCCTCGCCTCTTCTCTGAACTTATCTTCTTCCCTTCTCCTTTCATTTCTACGTTCATCTGCCCTTCGAACATCCTCATCTCTTCGTCTCCTTATCCTTTTTTCACGTACCCTTTGCTTTTCTTCCAACCTTTGCTATTTCTGTCTGTCTTGGTCCTAGGCCGCTCTCTGTTTGCGATCGAGCTGCTTTTCTTGCTCTTCGCGATATAGCTGTTCTCGCCTCAACTTATCTTTCCTTCTTATCCTTTCATCCCTTAACTCCTTCTCTTTCTCCCTTCTCTGTGACTCATCTAATCTCTCTTTAGTTCTCACATCATCACTTCCTTTTCCATCGAGTTTCAATAGGATTTATCCTCCCATCCATTTGTCTTTTGCGAATGCTATCTCATCAGTTCTGCTTTCACTTCCTTTCCACTTCTTTCCCTCTCTCTCCTTATCAAGAGGTGCACTTGTCTGTGTCTGATCCTCTCTCATCATCGCGTCTCTCCTTGTCCCTCGGGACTGCAGAGGTAAGATTCTTATCCTGATCCTTCCCTTTATTTTCGTCACTACTGTACGTAGGTGACTCATATGCGGGGTTGCTATACCCTGTGGCTACTTTAAGCTCTCTTAAAGGGTAGAGTCCCTCAGGCTTACTTCCCTCTGTTTCTGTTTCAGGCGGGGCAGGTGTCACGGTAGGCGTTTCACCCCCCTCCGTGCATACATTTAATATCCAGTCTGCAGGTGGCTCTTCCTCCTTTGACTGTTAGAACATTTTCCAAAGTTCTAGAACGGCAAGGCATTTCTCTAGCTTCTTGCCTGTATATGTTGCATGCAAGTAAGTCATCATAGGCTTTAAAACGGCTTTAGATAAGGACCCATTTTGTGCCCACGGCATAAACATCTTGTGGGCGGTACCCTTAACCCACTCAGTGCTATATTTCTTAAGCTTGGGTCCATGTTTCGGCAGTTGCTTACATAAGTGCGCTAACGGAGTAATGTCTTCCATGCTTAGATCTGTTCTATGTTCCTCTTATACAACACTTTTCAATGCTTTCATGCACTTTACCATGGTCAACAATATGAGCGAGCACCAAACACTGCAAGCTCCAATCCGATTTTTTCCGGCCAAAATTATTTATATCACCAATTTACTCAAAAACATCAATTTGTGTACGATCCCCACTCAACTATAGAATCGCGTAAAAATCCTACTCAGTTCTCAACAACAAACAACAAAATTCCGTACATATGACACACAACAGAACACGTACGACAGACACTTGACAGACTAGACAGACACCAGCTGGACACAAATATCTCTGCCTCTAATTTGTACCCCGACATGGAGTTTAAACGAACCCTGTTCACAATGTCTTTAAATGTGGTGGTAGCCTAGTCGTCCACTATCATGTGGGGCTCTGAGTTCACGTTTCTTCTAACTGCTATATTAAAGCGCAGGAATAAGGCGTATCCTCTCTCTTTCTCTCAGGTGTTCGCCCTGGTATCCTCTCTCTTCTCAGGTGTCTGCCCTAGTAATCTGTTTCTTCTCGGGTGTCTACCCTGGTAACCTCTCTCTTCTTGGGTGTCTACCCCGGTAACCACTATTTATTCAATTATTCTCGAGTCATTATCCCCTTATATATATACAGTCTTCTCTACTTCTGAATATATAATTTTTTATCTGCCTCCCTCCGTTACCTTTTCCCTTACTTGTTCTAATGCCTATGACATTTGCCAAAGCATTCAATTTTTGTTTCACTCACCATTCGCATCATTCCTCTCTAGACCCTCGGGATCACTGCCTCTGTTACAGCCTCCTTCAGTCTTTCACCTGATCCGCTGCCCGTAGGAATGGAAGGGTTATGTTTTTAAAACGGGTCTCTTCAGGCCCACTGCAGTTTTGGATCAATTTAAACTAACATTGTCCACAGGAAGCTTCACAGTCTACTCAGCCGAATGGCGAAGGACTCATGATATTGCCGAAGACCTAGAGTTACTTCGTGTCGACGGTCAGTAGGTGTCTTATTTTAATCAATAATCAATAATTGATGGTCAAAACCATCCTCTCCGCTACCAAGCGTACAGGAGGGCGGAGCGACCTCTGACGGGCCCATAGGATCAGAGCTCACCCTCGAGTACTTTAAGACGAGATAGCTGCACCTTGAGGTGGATGGGGTGCAAGATTCTCTTACTCCAACACCAATCAAATACGGACAACTCAATGGTTTGGCAAGGGGGAGTCCATTTAATGATAAGTACAAAACAGGTAAACATGGAAATCGACAGTGATACGATAGTCTGTCTCGCTGCAACTCCCAAAATCTTCATTCAGACAGCAATAGTTATAGCAAAAATTCCTCATCATTGACGTGTAACATTCAAAAGTTTGTCATACAATTCTATTGGTTGGAAAAGGTAACTTAAGTATAGGTGCTATATCTGTATAGGGTAACGGAGTGTGGGGATTGGGTAACTCTTATCGGGTGGGCGTCTACGCCCCTCCCTCTACAGCACTTGTGCAAAACGTCACTAAAAGTACAACGTCTCATTGGTTCTACTAGCTATAGGACCCTAGATTATTTGGTCCTTTGTGATTGGGTCAGTTACACCCCTAGACATAAATCTCCACTTTAATTAGCAGCATGCAGAATGTTCGCCCAGATGCAGTGTGCCCCAAGATTCACCCTGCCTCCATTCCATCAATCAGTACTTTTGGGCTATGTGTCAATTAGTTGGCTGAGGGTGGCCTCGAAACCGTAGTTTATCAGGAAATGTTATGGCATCCTCTGGTTTTGGGTGACATCAGACATTGGTACCTCTTCGCGCCTGGCTGGTCACGTGTTAGTACACTGTGAATCTGCTTCTTTTCCCTTCTATTTGTGCATTTAATTCTCCTTTCGGCCCGCCACCTGCATGGGCCTCCTTATCTTGACTTTCGCGGGGCAGGCTGCGCTGTTCTTAAGTTTTGATTCTCTGAAGGTGCCGCTCTCCTCCCTTCCTTGGGTTGACCTCGAATTCCCAGGCATGAGCTGCTCCTTGCTATGTTTTCGATTCCGCTGTCTCTTCTAACTTTTGCTGAAATATGAATCTTGGCCTGTTTGACCTCTGGCAATCTGGGTTAAATTCTGCTTTTGTAAAATGGATTTGCACTCATATAATGTGCTTTGTTGAGGTAGATATATAGTTGGCGCTTGACGCTCTATTCTTCTACTAAGCATAGCAAGCCACACTGTTTTCTTAGCTTCTTGCGTTTCAAGCCTATTTACAGGCGTTAGCTAGTTGCATATTTTCCTCCTGCTTTATAGTTACGTTTCTTTACATTTCAACATTGTCTCTTCTTCTAAGTCTGTTACACCATTATTCATAACATTTCGTCTTTGTTTATCACCTTTTTTAGTTGTTGTTTCTTTTATCTGTGAGTCTGTCCGGGCCCTTGTGTTGTCACCATTCGCCTTCAATTGAGGCCCCTTGGGTCTCTTCTGGGACAGTTTGCAAGTAGTCTTCTTTTCGTGTCAGCTGCTGGTACGGTTGTCTCAATGGGTACCTTACTGCCCATGGTTGCCTGGTTATTGGAACTTCAATAGGTATTGCTCTTCTGATAGGCACTGGGCATAGCCCTAGTGCGGCTCTCTGCTGGTTTATTTGCTCATCATGCGTCACATATCTTGGTGTGTACGTTCCTGGTGCTTCAAAATGGGTGGCTGGAGTGCAGGTCATAGCTGGAACCTCCTCTACACTAGGAAGCCCTGCAAGAGCTCTCAGCTCAATTTCGAAGGGCATCTGGGCGACTGCTCAAGTGTTTTCTGCCGAGGGCTTAAAAGAAACAACCTGTAGTGCTAGGCCGGTTTTGTTGAAGTACTGTCACGACCGGATAACCAAGTATTTATTAAGTGGACAGCCCAGCAGCATCACCAACATCTAGCTGCATCTCTACTCCAACCAACCACCTTTCTCCCAGCTTTCATGTTTCCCCATCAATCTCCACATTCCAACTACACAATGCATTAAGCAAGACACAACATTTCCCACCAAGTTAGACCAGACGCTCACTGTGGCAATGTGAGAGAGTAGCCAGAGATCACTCTTAGGCAGAAACTAGGGTGGTAATTAGGTACAGGTTGTCACCCCACAAGCACACTATAAACGACTGTCTGCACAATATACTTACAGAAAAATATACTGTTTGAGATACTTATTCATGAGTCTTTAGCCCTCCTTCTGGTCATAGCCCTCCATCCTCGTCCTTCATTCAAGTTCTTCCTCTTCGTGATAGCCCATCACATGCTTTCCTCATGCGTCTTGGTCTTCGTCCTTCTCATTTATCATAGTCCTTTGTTCTAACCCTTCTCCTTTGTCATAACTCCTTGTCTTAGCCCTTCTGCTTTATCCGAGTCCTTCAAACGAATCAGTCTCCTTTACCTTATTCATTTTAATCATATTTCTTCATCACAGTCCTTAGCCGTTCATGCTAATATGTCTCCTGCATTCCTTCATCCTAGTCCTTCTCCATAGTCCTCCATTATAGTCATTGGCCATAGGCTTTCCTCCTAGTCATTCATTATCATAGTCCTTCATCCTAGTCTTTCTCTTTCCTCATAGTCCTTCACTCTAGTCATTTCTTCTGTCATTGCCCTTCATCATAATCTTTTTCCAACAATTCTTCATCCTAATCTTTCTCCGTCATATCACTTCATCATAGTCCTTCTACTTCACCATTGTCCTTTGTCATAGTCACTCTCTTTCGTTATAAGCCTTCTCCGTTCCCTAGTTCATCTCTTTTATGGTAGTCCTTAGCCCTACTCCTTCTCCTGATCATAATGCTCCATCCTAGTCCTTCTTCTTCATCCTAGTTCTACCTCTTCTTCTTCACAGCATTCCACCCCAATCCATATTTATCATAGTCAAGGGAAGGTTGTGCCTCCCAGGGCCGAATAAGCTGGTCTTTCAACACGTAAAACAAAGACAATCCTCCTGAGCCTCCCTGAAAGTAAGGCACATGTTATAAGAGCCTCCAGGCGTCTGTGAAGGGAGAGGACTCACTTCAGCAGGTAAGGCACTCAGGCTGGTTACTTAGAAGAATGTCTCAACTGCTTCCAACAGTGCACTTACTTGCTCCAACCCAAAACTGCCATGCGCCCACTTCACTTTCACTACCTGCAGTACAGAGCACACATTCACATACCAGGGGGCACACGAGTCTGCGTGCACTATGCCAAACCAGGTATATACTGTACTGTCTCATAGGGTTGCAAGGCACAGCGTTATATCCTATTATAGCAGATTTTCCGAAATAAACGGAATCACCTTATTTTAATACAAAGGCACACCGTTTTGTACTGGGGGTTTATATCGTGCTACGCTAAAATTGTTGGAGGTAAAATGCTCGATTGATACACTGTAACATTGTACATGGAATGGAGGTGGAGAACAAGGGAATGGGGTAGGAGGTATGGAAGAGGGAGGGATGGTAGAGGAGGTTATCTTATGTTATTAGGATTTGTACCACACTACTGCAATTTACATGGTCTCCAGGCCCTCTGCTGGATCTGGAAGACAGTGGGTGGGTTTGGCTAGTTGCGAGGAGAACGGACAGGAAGGGAAGTTCGCGCCTAGAAACACTTGTGTACAGGCGTGTTATAAATGCCACATCATATCATATCGAGGCAAGATTGCAGTGCTTTCCGTTGAGGATTCTGGATGTTACATTTAAGAGGCATCAAGGACTTTATGCCCATAGGGGCCGCCTCATGCTAATAATGTGGGCATGTTTAGTCTAGTGGCTGATTGTTGTCAGTGGTAGGTATAGGTATAGGTTTGTGATGTTTGAAGTCTGCAGATAGGGTGTTTTTAAAAGCCATGTGTGGTTGGCAGTTTTGAGGTTTGTGTGTGGTGAGTAAAATCGAAAGAGGATGAGAGTTAGTTTAAAGGTAGGAAGGGTTATTGGGGTTTCGTTGTGCTTTCAAATAATTAGTCTTGTTGTAGTTGTCATTATGGTGAAAGATGTTCGACTTTAGTGTTTGATGCGTGAGGATGTCCTGTGTTGAGGTTTAGATATTTCCGGAGACAGGGAAGATATTTCCATAGGGTTTTGGCGGTGCCTTTATGTGATGTCTTCCAGTCTTTATAGTTTCCTGTGTGCCGTGTGTTGTGCTCCAGGTGGAAGGTCGGGTGCAAGTATGGCATGCCATTAGGTTTATTGATCAGCTTTGTTTCCTCTGCTTGACAGCTGTATGTTAAACTTTGCGTCTGTTAAGCATTGAAGAGCCAGATTTGTAGATAGTGTCATGCGTGCTGCATGCCCCTCACACCTGCCCCTACCATATTGGCGGATATATCCACAAAGGCATCTTTTCACCAGAAACCATCAGAAAGGCGAAAGAAGGCATGGGGGGCTGGAGCTAGGATAATAACACAGCAGCTGCCGCAACTGTGGGCACCACCATGTTGCCTTCATTGTGCATGCGTGGTACAGCCATGGCTGGGTTCTGCGCAGTGTGGTGTGTGTCTCCTGTTGCCAGGGAGATGAGTTCAGGTACACCAGGCCTCACAACCATGCCACCGACCTATATTAACTCAGTCTCCTTGCTGATCCTTGTGTCTTAATGCTTATACTAGCCCTGTTGCCCATATTGTTCTATACTCTCTGCGCCAGTGTTTCTGACGGCACCTGCCTTTTCCTTGCCTTCCGCTTTCTTCCTTGTTTGGTCCTCACTCTCCTTGTTTGTGGCCTTACTCCTGCTCTGTTCCTGCATCCTCCTTCTTGATGTCTGGCTCCTCCACAGCTTCTAGACCCTTGGCATGTGGTTGTCATCTTGCTCCTGGCTGCCTGGCCCCGCCTTGGAATTTGTATCCAACTACCCTGTCAGTGGCTCACATTGTTTCCACGCCACGATAATCAGTGAAGCCCAGCAATGATGTAGGGAGGTGGTCTCCAAGCACTTTATTGAATGCTGTGGCAGAGGGTGTGCTGGAACTGACTTCCAGCATTCACTTGCCTCCTCCAGACTTTCGCAGCTCACCGTCTTCAAGGAAGGATAGTCATCCTGGACGCAACTCACCAAAAGATAGGAACGCAGCAAAGAGGCAGGGTGCTGATTTCCCTTGGTAGTGCAGTCCGGTGTTTGCCCACCATAATGCAAAAGGCAGATCCTCCATGACTTAATCTGCAAAACCTTCTGATTTCTAATAGTATGTGATTTCTCAATCTCAGGTCTTTGGTTGGTAGAATGAGATTTCCTTTTAGGGGAGTTCTGCTCCCTGACCTACAAGTGCTCTGTGGGTGATGCAGAGGACATTGAACTGGATCCTTTTTTGGTTAGTAGGCAGTGGAGTGTTGTGTTACCTCCTGAGTCGGAGCAGTAGTCTAGGCTAGCTCCTGCGTTTTGGATCCATTGACATTTTCTTTTTGTGAGATAGTCCAGCATACCTAGATTACGCCTATCTGAGTAGTTGATTAATCAAATTAGAGAGATGATGGCTAGCACTGTATATGTGAAGGAGACGTAGGGCATAATCGGTCAGCTAGAGGGGAGATGGTAGAAGCACTTTTGGACTATTGTGTTGACTTGGGTCCCAGCGAGAATCCATTGACCATTAACATGCCTCACTTCTTGATAACTTTAGATGGTTTGGGGCAGTTGCCAATTTCAAAAGGCCATGGTAGGTGTTTCATGTGTGTCGACAGAATCATTATTTCCGTTTTGCCTTGGTTGAGTTTTAGATAGTTGGCCGTCGTCCATTTGCTAATTTGCATGAAGCAGTTGCTAAGGGTGGTGCTGGAGTTTCTGGCTTCAGTCACTTTGTGTACGATTTGTGTGTCATCCACATAGTTATAACAGATAAGCCCATAAGATTTTATGATCGTCATCCAAGGAGTCATATATATGTTGAAGAGGAGCGGCGAGGTGCTTGATCATGGGGAACTCCACAGGTGTTCCCCAGGTGTTTGTCGGTGCAAACTGAACCAAGGGATCCAGGTGATTAATGTTCTGTTCTTTAGGAATGAGTTCATACATTGTAGAGTTGTGGTATGGGGGTCCTGTTTCTTCAAGCCTTCCACATAGTGTACTGTGGTTAACAGTGTCGAAGGCAGCTGAGATGTCAATGAGTATGAGTGGCAAGGTGAGATTGTCATCCACTCAGATTTTAAGGTTGGCCCAAATAGAACCAATGCCGATTCAGTGTCTTTCATACTTGTGAGCAGTTAGTAAGTTATTAGACCCTACACATGCTCCAGCATTTGATTCTATACCTAGATCTCTAAAATTTTGGATGGGTTCAGATGCTTGATCCTGGGGAACTCCACAGGTGTTCCCCAGGTGTTTGTCGGTGCAAACTGAACCAAGGGATCCAGGTGATTAATGTTCTGTTCTTTAGGAATGAGTTCATACATTGTAGAGTTGTGGTATGGGGGTCCTGTTTCTTCAAGCCTTCCACATAGTGTACTGTGGTTAACAGTGTCGAAGGCAGCTGAGATGTCAATGAATATGAGTGGCAAGGTGAGATTGTCATCCACTCAGATTTTAAGGTTGGCCCAAATAGAACCAATGCCGATTCAGTGTCTTTCATACTTGTGAGCAGTTAGTAAGTTATTAGACCCTACACATGCTCCAGCATTTGATTCTATACCTAGATCTCTAAAATTTTGGATGGGTTCAGTATGTTTGAGATAGGACAAAAGTTGGAATGAGTCTCCAGCAGTGTTTTTTCGAAAGTGGTTTGACATGGGAGGGCGAGAGGAAAATATTGATGGATGAAGCAGAAAACACGCAGTGGCAGAAGGTAATGAGAGAGGAATGAAAAGAGCGAACACGTAATGGAGGAAAGTATAGAGGGATTGGACAGGAAGGAGGAAGGGAATTCTGTGGTTGGAATGTCCGTGGGAGGGAGGAGCCACCGACTAATTGAAAGATGCAGCTTTTATAGTGTGGGAGACAAAGCAGGGGCGGGGTAGTTATAAGGTCAATGGCAGAGTCTTTAAAAGACTCGCCATAAGTGAAAGAAATTCTGTTTCTAACTAAATATATTAACTGTTAGACATTTACATCCAAAGATCTTATTATGAAGTATATTTCACTTTGTGTCTTTTTTGCAAAACATCACACAATTTGGATTAACTGAACCGTACATCACAAGTTACAAATGGAGTTTGGTTTCTATGCCTTAAAAATGTGCGGTGCAAAGAAATTGTGAGATGGTTCTTGCAAGTCAGATTGCTCTTACCAATGTTCACCGCGTGCCTTCGAATCACAGGTTGCGGTTTGAGACCACTTGGTGGATCCACCTGTCTCCCTCAGGCCCAGGGTGACACACACAGGTATTAACTCATTATGCTTTGATGCTTATTGGGTGATCTGTGCCGTCGCCTGCGCTGCTCATTATTTCAGATCAGTCAAGCTAGTCGAAGTGCTGTTCCACCTTAGTGTCATTAAAATGAAGCAGGCTTCAGGTTCCATTAGACATATAGTGAGGGGTACGGCGTTCATTCATTCCCCTGTCTTTTTTTCCGCAGCACTTTTTTCCGACATTTTTTGGGTGAAAAAATATCAAAAAATATCGGGGGTGGGGAAGTCACATAAGGGGTAGGGTGGGGTGGTGTATAGGGAGAAATAATAGGGGAAAGGGGATTAGGGGCCCACCCCAAATAAATAAAAAAAGAAAATCGATTTCTTTCCAGAAAAACACGTTTCGCCGACAACTGCAGCGAATAAAAAACGGTCCAAGGACGAACATAGAACCAAGTGAAGGGCCGGCTTCTTCATTCTCTCTTGCTGGCTGTATGCCATGCCAGACAATTAAAAAATGATGACAGACTGTGCAGATACCACAAAATGGATTGGGTCTGGGCACCTAACATAAATAGGTTTTGTTCACAAATGAATGTCAACCTTGCCCCTGATGTCATCCTTAGCCCTATGGATTTGCTCAATGGGCACCCGAGACCTCTCAAGAACCTTTTTGTATGCATTGTTGCTTTACATATATGAACACAAAGCTGCTGCCCCAATCGCACATTTGTTTATGGGGAACATCGAAGTACCATATTTTAGGGACATTTTAATTCAATTTCAAGCAGGATAGTAATGAATTAAATGGCACTTGCAATACAGTACCACTTACTCTAAAACGAGATGCTATCTCTTGAACTGTAGAACAGTTAGCATGATATTAATACTAATTAAAATGATTGATGGTGCCCAAGAGAATGGGTGTTCTCATTCAGTCAATTCACCCCTTTCTAGCCCATCCTGGACAACCTCATGATGATATCGCCATATTGCGACCGATTTCACCCACTCCTACACCCAACTGGACATCCTTGGAATGCTGAGCGAGGGGCAAGGCGTCTACTTGGAGAGTGGACCAATGGAAGCTGTTGAGCACCAACATAATAGGGATGGAGGGATATGGGCAGGGGAAAGGGATTGAAAAAAGGGTTTAGGAGCAGGCAATCGGTAACATGGGCCTAAAGCTGATTGTAAAGAGAAGGAGGTAAAGGGACACGAGAATGAGCTGCCAATGAAAGACACCGGAGGGTGATGGACACGGAAGATCATTGGCTAATGAAAACAAGGCACACATTTCACAAACTCAGCAAGTTGAGATCTGTGTCTAACCTGAATGCCTCAGCAGACTTCCCGGTTCCACTTCAACATTATTGTACCCACATATGGGCGCATGCCGACAATCACAATAGATCAATAATAATGATGTGCTCTTATATGGTGTTTCATGCCAACCTCCTCCAGCTTCCAAGCACTTTAATACCGGGTATTACTTTAACTACCCCATTTTGAATTGTGCTTCAGTAAGGCCCCAGTGCAATTAGTAGCCTTGCTGCAGGGTCTATGTATTGGCATGCCAGCCTACCTATGGCATTACGTCACAACACCCAGCTGCCTGGAATGTATTATGCCTGCATCCTCACAATCCAATGATGACAGCTGCCCAGCGGTGGGGACAGGAAGCAGGGCAGCATTCTAATGACAGATGTGTAGGGATAACAACTGGAGCAATTAGCCATAGGCATTTGACCCCCCAAAACCAATGGTCCTCGTGATGTATGGACATAGCTGTTCACATAACTTTCCATGTATGCAATCCATCCATTAGATGCATAGAGACATTGTATGTATAGGAGGACATTTCTATGCATGTTTACAGTCCGTATACCTTGCAGACTAAACCACATCCCACTCAATGACATAACCATTCCTGTGGATAGACGCCACTCCAGCAACTGTTCATGAAATGCATAGTAGTCACTGGAGAGCGATGTCCAGCAGATAGAAGTTGCTAACAACTGTAACATGTGAAAAGTGCCCCAAATTATGTGCCTACTAAATCTGTCACTTTATGTCTAGATATGGCCCTCAAGCACTTATTGAGGATTCTGACCAGCAAAAAACATATCGCACCCACCATGATACGGCTTTGGCAGAGTCTGAATACCCATCCATAGCACCTCAGCCACCATCTACATTAGCTCAACATGTTGTATTTGTCCCCAGACTACCCTTGTCAGATCTGCATGTTCTCTACAGACTCGTGAGAGGGCCATGTGTGTCCAGCGTGCACAGTGGTATGAGTTTGGGTCACCTGCTGGGTAGCCATGTATTGGCATGCGTTATTATTATTATTATTATTATTTTTAACTTTCTTTATTATTTTTTATGACAACATCAACAAACAGGGGAACGCCACACGGCACCCCAAGTACCCCCTCTCCCCGCCCAAAACAACTTCACACAGGCATAAGTAATCAACATCCAAGGCAACCTTCCTAATCAAGTACGTTGACATCTCAGCATGTTATACAGAACCCAAAGGCACGACAATACCCAGCATTTACCATTAAATTCCCATCTCGCAAAATGAAATTCTCTAGCCCAGTGTGGATTCCAGGGACTGGGGCTCCCACTCTGACTCAGACACATATTGCCTAAAGGGGGACCAGTAATCTAGTTGGCGACTGGAGGCCGGTAGTGTCTCCTCGTATCTGGATTCCCTTTGTTCGCATAGTTTCATATTGTGAAGCCATTTTGCGAACGAGGGAGCAGCAGATCTAGCCCACGTCCTCGCCGCCAGGGCCCTGGCCACTACCGAGGACATACCCAGCAATTTCCTCTCAGAGGGGGTTCCTCCCTCAATTAGGGCTAGTAACCAAAGTTCAGGTGTGTTTTCCCTTGCAGTTATCGACATTCCAACCATTACGCCTTGGATGGAACTCCAAAATGTTCAGACAACGGGGCAAAGCCACGCAACGTGGTAAAAGTCAGCCGGTTCTGCAACGCATTTCTTGCAGGCGGGCGATCTCTCTGGGTAGTATCTATACAGGGTGTACGGAGAGTAATAAATCTGATGCACGAACTTATAATGAATTATTCTATATCGGCAGTTGATGGATATATGGCGAGTTTACATATAAATAAGCTTCCATTGAGCCTCACTTAACGTCTTCCCCAGCGTCAATTCCCATTTGGTTTTGTACCTATGAATCACCGCCCCCCTCCCGCTCCTAATTAGCTTATAGGTGGTGGAGACCACTTTCCCAGTTGTGGCGGGCGGGGTTGGTTACATGATTTTGTGCAGGATGTGTGATGGGAACTTGTGGGAAGTTGGGCCATTTGCTCCTGAGAATGCTGCGAAGTCTGTAGTAATGTAGCAATGTCACCGTGTTATGTTCTCCTCTGTCTCGCAGCTCCTCCCAAGAACCAAAGCATCCATTGTGCACTAGATCCCTGAGGGTCTGAACTCCTAACGCTCGGAACCGTTCCTTGAATGACCTTTCATGCGTAAGAGGGGTCCTGATTATGTTATACAGTGGGAAACAGGGTCCATAACTGGGGGATGCTCCTACCAGGTGGCTCATCCTATCCCAGGCCTGACATGTTGTTATTACCAGCTGAATCTCGCCCCGGGGAACTGTACCTCTATCCCCCCAGAGTATGCCCACCCTGGACTCAGGAGTGGTGACAGCTTTTGCTAGCCGGGTATGGGGAAAGCCGCCAGCCGAGGAATTCCAATCTGCTATGTACTGCACCTGAGCCACCAAATAGTATAAATACATATCTGGGTATTCCAGCCCCCCCCCCCCAGGTCATACGGTCGGGTCAACACATCATATGCTATCCTGGGCTGCTTCCCAGCCCACACCAGTCTGGTCATCATGCTCCGTATGCGGTTCCAGTAGCTAGCCGGGGGCCACACCGGTACATTGCCATAGATATACATGAGTTTGGGAAGTATTACCATTTTGGCAAGTGCTATTCGAGCCGCCTGCGAGATGAGGAGCCACACCATGTTTCCACTTTTTGCTCTGTCGCCTCGAGTGAAGCCATATAGTTGTCTCTGTATAGCCTATCCCTTTCTGTGGAAACTATGATGCCCAAGTACCGTATCCCTTGTGGGCACCAGCGGAATTTGTCACCCACATCTGCTTGCTGCTCACCAGGGGACAGGGGGAGTATTTCGGATTTATCCCAATTGATCCTAAGACCTGAGTGCTCTCCGAATCGAATCACCTCCTGCGTCAATGGGATCAGGTTTTCACGTGGGTACTTAACATACAGAAGTATGTCATCAGCATACAGGGATATGATGGAAAGATGCGACCGGACCCGAATCCCACGCTGCGCATGAAGTTCACAAATATGGCAGGCCAGCGGCTCCATCGAAAGCGCGAATAGGACCTCGGAGAATGGGCAGCCCTGGCGGGTGCCTCAAGTGGGATAGATATACGATGAGGTCAAGCCATTCGTGTAAATCGCCACTCATGGGGCTTTGTAGAGCAGTTTAACCCAGCTGATGTAGGTAAGCCCAAGTCCCTAACGGCGTAGCACCTCAAACAGAAAAGGCCACTCAACAGAGTCGAATGCCTTTTCAGCATCCAGGGCTGCCACCGCCATTGGGACCTCCTGGTTTACATTATGCATAAGATTAAAGAGCCGCCGCAGATTATTGTGTGTGACCTACTGGGGATAAATCCTGTCTGATCCGGAAGAACCAGGGCTGCCAGATGGGAAAGGATACGATTAGTAAGGATCTTACCTAGTATTTTATTATCTGTATTTATCAGTGACAGCGGCCTGTATGAAGACATCAGCCGGGGTTTTTACCGGGTTTCAAAAGAACAGTCACTAGGGCGGACCGCGTGGATTCAGGCAGGGTCTTGGAAGACAGAACATCCTCATACATACCCAGGAGATGGGGAATCACTAGGTCAGAGTAAGCTTTATAAAATTCTGCCGTTATACCATCCAGGCCGGGGGCTTTCCCGCTGGGAAGAGACTTAATAGCATCCTGTATCTCATCTTCCGTGATGGGGTCATTCAGAGCACCACCCTGTTCCCGATTGATCCACCCCAAGGCTATCTCATCCAGGTAACGTATCAACTCATCGTGTCCAGGGGTGGGGCGAGCAGAGTACAGGCGATCATAATATTCCTTGAACTCACCATTGATCCCCAGTAGGTCTGTCTGGAGCACCCCGTCCTCTTCCTCAATTTCCACTATGTTGGTGGACTGTCGTTCTTTGCGGATGGCCCATGCTAGGGTTTTACTCGGCCTATCACCCTCCCCATGTCTAATCGCTAAGATTGGGTCACCAATAAACTTCTCCTCAATATTTGCCAATTGTAGTAGTTCTTCCATAAGCGCCCTGGTTTCACTACGCAATTCAGGAGTATCCTGTACGCCCTGACTGATCTCCCTGTCCCGGATCTCCACCTCCAGCCTCCACATGGAACGCCTAATGGTCCCCAGTACCCCCCCCCCTTTTTTAGAGATACAGCATCTCCTTATATAAACCTTAAACGCTTCCCAGATTACACCCCGATCAGGCACCGACCCCTCATTAGCATGAATGAAAATACGAACATCTTGTTCAATTTCCGATCGAAATGCTACGTCTTGCAGCACAGATGCTCTAAATCGCCACCTGGGTGGGCCAAGGGAATTCTTAGAGATCACAAGGCGAACCTTAACCGGCGAATGATCAGAAAGAGTCTGGGGTAGGATAGCCGCCTTGTAGACACC
This sequence comes from Ambystoma mexicanum, assembly GCF_040938575.1. Lineage (NCBI taxonomy): Eukaryota > Metazoa > Chordata > Amphibia > Caudata > Ambystomatidae > Ambystoma > Ambystoma mexicanum. The sequence goes on along the minus strand of NC_090921.1, from coordinate 1,338,360,942 downwards.
TCTCAGCATAGAATATGAGGCCATAATATAATCTATCCTTGACGCGCTCCCATGTACTTCAGAGAAATATGTGTATTCCCTGTCCTCAGGGTGTTTGCATCGCCATACATCAAGCAGCTCATGAAATTGGGATAAGGAGGACCAAGCTTTAGCTGCCTGCGGAAGAGTTAGTTGCAATGTTGTGGATTGGTCAAGGTCCAATGTGAGAGCAAGGTTAAAGTCACCAGCCCACAGTGTTTCGTATCCCGGGAACTTGTGTATGTGCCTAGCACATTGGTGAAAAAAGCCGGGCGAGTCAGTGTTAGGAGCATAAATGTTTATTAAAAGGAGTTTAGTACCAAGTACCTCACCAGCTAGCATTAAGAAGCGCCCTTCCTCATCCTTGATCTGCTCGTGGAGCCTGAATTGTAGTGTATTATGTATATAAATGGCTACCCCTCTAGCGTGCGATGTATAAGAGGAGTCATATCTATGAATACCCCACCCTGGTAGTCTGGGAAGGGGAGTGCCACGGGACAAATGTGTTTCCTGAAGACACAGAACGTTCACCCCGTGATTCTTACCATAATTCGCTATTAAGCGGGACTTCTTCTGATTAGTAAGCCCCCTGATATTCCACGACAGGATGGTCAGAGTCGTCCCTGTACACCTCCCCGGTGACTGGTTACTCACGTCCCCCATGGGATCTTGACAAGTACCATTGTAATGAGGGCGATGTGAGCATGCAGTGTGATATCTCCTGTACCTATGTCGGATATACTCTTGTAACCCATGTGAGATTTCAATTGCCTATGCGAACCCCAAACCCTTGGAACAAACCAACTTACCCCCCAACCAGTTAGAAACTCCCCTTGCCCCCCTCCCACGCCAGTAACCAGAACCAAGGGGCACCCACCCTCCCCCCCTTTTATAACCAATCCCATGTTCAAACCAGATCAGCCGCCGAGAATGCAGGTATTGGGGCGCTTTGGGCGGCTTGCATGCTCCACAATGGTGACGGCTACCATTGAGCTACCACTGAGACCTACTCCACTTGTTTCGGGGTCTAATGAGATCACAGCCATACAAACATTTCAGGGCACAACATTGTGCTGTAACCAGTCAGGAGCGTTGAGGGGAGCGACCTGGCGAGCCACCCGGGTCTGGCACATTGAGGCGAATCACTCAGCAGCTTCCGGTGATGTGAAAAAAACTGATGTTCCATTATGTTGCACCCGTAGCTTGGCAGGAAACAGCATAGCATATTTAAGACCTTTTTTGCGTAACACTGTTTTTGCGGCCGGATCGTGTAGGGGCCCCACCGCAGCTCCCCCTTCTCCCTTGCTGTACGAAGAATTAGGTCCCAGTCTCTGTAGTTGAATACTCTAGCAATAATTGGACGCTCGGGGGCCCCAGGCGGAGGGCGGGCAGCCAGGGGTCGATGGGCCCTCTCAACCATGAACATTGCCGTAAAGGGAGGATTATCTAATACTTCCACCAGTAGATTTTCGACAAATATTTCCATATTATCGATGGCAGTCGATTCCGGCACACCTAGTATCCGGACGTTATTGCACCTGGAGCGACCCTCTAAGTCCTCGTTCTTGGCCAGGATCTTCTTCACCGTGTGTTGTAATTCCGCCATTTCCTTCTGGAGAGTGGCCACTTTGTCTTCACCCTCTCAGATCCTCAGCTCAGCCTCGGTCATGCGACCACACAGTTTCTCAATTTGCACCGCATGTGCACGTCGGCCTTGCACATTAGAGCATCAATCTTTGCCCCCAAATTGTCTGTGCTGCTCTTTAAGGCAAGCAATGTCTGGTTCAGGGCAGCTACATCCAACTGGGCCTGAGACGGGGTGGACACAGTGACCGGCGGCATGTGGGCCTGATCCTGGCGGGTGAACTGATCCATCTTTGCTTGCTTCTGGGGATTCCCCATACTCGTGCCTAATCTTGCACAATGCGTTGCAGCTGTATTGTCCGTACAGTTCAAATAAGGAATTAGGGCACTCACCCCAGCCACGAGAAGAGCCACAACACGCGGCCTGCGAAAGCCCGGCGTGAAGGCAATGAGGTCAGCCAATGTCTGATGCCCAGGGAACTACAGGGAGTGTATGCTCCTATGCACAAGTAGCCACCAGGGGGGTAATGGAACCCCCCGTGTAGATCCACGTATCAGCTATCCGTAGTGGCCTGGCCTTACAGTTGTCTCCCTTCAGCAGCGCCGGAGAATGGACTCCAAGTCAGCCGACTCAAGCAGCACAGTGCACAGGAACACCAGTGAGTTAAGCCACTACTACGAACATGCCTCCAGTGGCGCACACCAGCCAACGGACCAGAGTAGAGACAAGTGGACTCACCTAGTGCCCAAAGGTGACCCAGGCCTCCATCCAGTGATTATAATCATTTGGGCTGTTACCCCTGGGGCACCACACCGGCAACAGGAGCGAGCCCAGGCCCCGCCAGCAGCACACACTGAAATCCAACTACCCAAGGCTGGTGGAGATCATCCCGCCGGCTGCAGCATTCCAGGCAATCCCCCAGGCGAGTGCAGGATCTCTTGCTCGTCCTCTTCATCCGCGATGAATGGTCACTCCTCCGGGAGGGGACAGGAGGGAGCAGAACTGCACAGCCCCGCCAACGGCTCCGGGGCCGCTTACCGCTCTATGCCGCCAGCGTAGGCAGAGGAAGCTCGACAACTCTAAACAGCGGCCCCTCCACACGGCCTCTGCAATTCTGTGCCACGTCACAGGCACCTCGGGTCCTCACTTCCCCCGCTGCCAGGTAGGGACCCGGAGCCCTTCGCTGGGTCAGGAGTGTCTTGGCACCAACACGGTCTCTCCTCCCCCACCTCGCTCTCCGGTCCGGAGAGGCCGCGGCCACACTGCACTTGTTCCTCGCTCACCAGAGTTCAGAGGCAGCGGTGGAGCAGCCCAATAGACGCCCACAGCTTTCACGGACCCCAAGGGTTACTTTTGTAGGTCAGACTGGGTCCCAGAGTACAGGATATTTGCCAGTATCTCTAAGCCGTCGCCAGAGCTTCTCAGGCGTCAGCCATCTTGCTAGCCGTGCAACAGCGCCCACTCATCAGCATGCATTTGTGAGGGTGTGGGGCTTCATGGACAGACCCAGCAGCTATCCTCAGCTTTGCTGTAATATTTTCATGGTATGTGGCAGGGTGCTCTGAGGCAGAACATATTTTGAAAGATAGCTGAGCAGGTTGAGATCTGTGCCCAACCTGAATACCTCAGTAGATGTGGCATATGTACCAGCTCCACCTCAACATGATTGTACCAGCATATGGACATATTCTGGCAATCACAATAGGACAATAATTATAATGTGTTCTTCTTTAAGGTATATGGTATTGTGTCAACCCTAAGGTGCCCAGTCTCATAGGTGCCCAGTCTCATGGGTGCCTTTCACACTCCCCACAGTTGCCCTAGGACGATTGTCACGCTATCCAGGTTTTCGGGAGTAGGTAGGTGGCAGCTATACTTTTATTTTGGCTTCACCCAGGGTGCAACCCATTTTACTGCATGTTTAGCCCAATGTCCCTTTTTGGTAGCCATTGGGGTACCAAGGTTTTTTTTCGGTTAAAATCCTGCTTTTGGCCATTTTGTTTCAGGGCTTCCTTTGTTCAGGGTAACCACAAGCTGGCCTTAAAATGGTTAATCTGACCACGTGGGATCTTTGCGAGCACATAAAGGCGGACTGCATATTGGCCCAAATTGGTTTAAACTAGTATATATCTCTGGGCTCTCTCTTGCACTTCCACTGCAGCTAAGTAGCAGCCTTAGTGAACAACCAGAATGGTTGGTCATCTGATCGTTTGCCCCAGCCCCCTTTAGTGATTGGTCAGCTGGCATTTGGCCTGCCCCTATTTGCAAGGATATGTGGACAGCTCTTGCTTCTCTCTCTTGCTGCCTTGTTCCTGCACATTGGAGATGGCAGATCTGACGACCCACTGAAGCAGTTTTCCCACGCTTCCTGACGATTTTAAAGCCTTCACTTGGCAAACTTGCCATGTGCAGTGGCTTGGATCTATTCCAGTTTGGATTTTATATGTCTGGAATTCCATTTCGGGATTTCGGAAGACTCCTGTTGACTCCCCACATGCGCTTGGCCGAACACTCCACCCTGCAAGGTTTCTGGGTTGTTGTCTGCCAGGATCATCTAGTTGGTTATGGGGTGCTACTGGTATCCAGAAGAATCAGGAGACTTCACCACCCCACCAATTCTTCAGTTTAGGAGTCCGAGTTTGCCTCCAGCCATTGTTCATGTGCTGGTATTATTATTTACTGCTGGGTACGACATCCTTTTGCCGACAGTAGTTTTGATGGAATTTTTACTGAAATAATTCCATCTAAAAAACTAATCAAAACATGTATGTGGGGTGGGTAAGGGGTTAAAAGAGATGGGGATGGGCACATGGTGGGGTTAATAACAGGGAAATGGGGGGGACCTCTAAAATGAAAAATAAAATAATTAGATTTTTTTGATGGATTTTTTCAGTAAAAAATCCATCGAACAAAATACTGTCGGTAAAACAACATAGGACCTTACTGTTGTGCTGCCTTCATGTTTTGTACACTGAGCCGCCAGATGCCATCTTCACGGGTTCCCACATCTCCATGGAGTTTTCCACTTCAGGTTGAAGGTCAACTCTGTAGGTATACCCTATGTCCCTTTCTTTGGTCGTTGCTGGCTCAGGGTGCGAGTCCCTGGGTACAGGATCCTGTATACAGCACCTGTGAGCAGCACAAAACAGCCTTGCACTCACCGGGTTGTTTTGTGTTGCTGGAACAGTTTTCATCAGAATCACTGGAGTACTTACGAGTTGAGATTCTCTGGAGACTAGTTTCTACTGCATTCCAATAGACTTCTATGGGGGAACTCCTGCTCTGCAACATCTTCTTCTGGAGGCTCCTGGTTAGTCCATCAACCTCTTGAACTTTTCTTTGGGGACTCTTCTTGTCTTCCTGGGGCTGTTTGCCAGAGAATCCTCACTTGTGGAGTAGAATTGACTTTTACCTCCACTAAAGTTCAGCTGAGCCTGACTCATCCGAATACAGTGAAAGTCCAGGTGATTCGGACAAACGTCCCCGGGCCTCTTAGAGACACACTACCATATCTACTGCTAATTTCTACCTCAAAGTATATTTTCCAGGCAGACTTGATTGTGAGACCTTATGATATGTTTATATCTTTGACTTTTTGGAAGATAGCTCTTTTTAAATGATGCTCCCTATATCACCCATAACTTTACAATGTTTATAACACACTGGGTAAAATCCTGGCACCATTCTTCCTTTATCTTCTCTTCCCTCCTCCACTCCTTTTGTCTTTTTTTTCAAAATGACTTACACATAAGCAACACATATATATTGGACTTTGTTGTCCTTGGCAGCCATCTGCTCTGAGCGTTAGAAGGCACGGTCTATCCCGGTCAATCATGCCCTCACTATACTTAGGATAACCCAAGCACATCTCAAGCCCCTCATGCATTCCGACTATACCTTTACAATGTCATCATTTCCATTTCTCCACTCACGCTCTCCCTCAATTCAAGCTCCCTTCCATTCTTCCTATCCTCCTTGCTATAGATTAGCTATCACTAATCCCCTATTTTTATTTTCCTGCAAAAAACCAAGGTCTGGTGCTAGTGATCCCTGTGTGGGGACACAGCACACCCTAAAATCTCAGGCAATGATAGGTGCTTTGGGACCACTATGTGGTTATTCAGCATAGTATGAAACATCTTTATTAAGTAACTAGCTGTCCCCGGCCACGCGTTGCTGTAGCTCAGTCTGGTTAAATGGAAAAGAAAGAAAAGATAAAGCGCACATTTCGAATATGTTTAATTTCACAATACCTGTGGGTAGTTTTTAATGGCTCTGGTGGTTCTCCAAGTTGAGGCAGTTTAATTTTCCCAGCGGCGCAACACATTCCTTTAGTTTCTCCATCAAATTTCAGAGCCTTCCAATAAGGACACACTTTAGTCATGGTGCCGATGACAACATGCCGGCTCAAACTATAATCATCAGCTGGGTTGTACCGGAATGCAAGGCGATTGTAATTGCGTTATTGCTGAGCATGGAGTCGTGTTTGATGCACAATGCTTGTGGGTAGTTTTTAATGGCTCTGGCGGTTCTCCAAGTTGAGGCAGTTTAATTTTCCCGGCGGCGCAACACATTCCTTTCGTTTCTCCATCAAATTTCAGAGCCTTCCAATAAGGACACACTACAGTCATGGTGCCGATGAGAACATGTGGCTCAAACTATAATCAGCTGGGTTGTACCAGAATGCAAGGCGGTCATAATCGCGTGATTGCTGAGCACAGAGTCTTGTTTGATGCTGATGGGCACAGCCACTCTCAGCCTGTCGCGTTCGAAGCAGATCTGAAGCTGCAGAACGCGATCGCCGTCCTTGCAACCGTGTATCCGAATGTCTGGCTGCACGTCACTCTGCTGCTTCCTCGCCACGTATCTGAGCCAGCGTGTGTTGCTATTACATCCAACAGTTGGCGCTTGTTTGCAGTCAAATTTTTAGTATAGCATGTGTTGCTTTTATGTCCAACAGATGGCTTTGTTTTTCAGAAAAAGCATGTTTTTACATGTCACAGGTGTGACATCTATGTATAGTAGGTATATAAAAACATGTGTCTATTCGAATGCAACGTTGTGTCAAAATTTCAAAGCAATCTGTGAAGAACTTTCAGAGATTTAAGGTTTTGAACAAACAAATATTTACATTTTTATTTATATAGATATAGTGCTTCATGTTAGCCTCCTCCAGCTTTCAAGCATGTCACCAAGCAGTGTGAGCATGGGGTGACATTGTGCATTATGCATGCCAGCTGCTAACCCTGTAATTGTGGTATCTGTGCACATTGTACCTTGGCATTCTTTCACAAGCCTGCTGTGGTTGTACACGCAATGAATGTACTCATTGACTTGTCTGCCATGCGTTTACGCTGGCATGGATACAAAAGGCACATGGTCCACTTTCACATTTTCATCTCTCGCCCCCCTCCCCCTCCAGCACTGCAGTATCAACCATAAAGTTCAGTTGCCTCAGATGACAGTGTTCAGGGGGATTTGAAAGGCTCCCTACATACGTGTTGATGAGTGGCCAATCAATAGAGAGGGGATCACTGTTACAGAAGAAATCCAAAGAAATGAACGGAAAAAAAACAAATGGCAGAAAACGGTGAAAAGGGCATCTGAAAAAAATACAAATTCCAAAAATGTCGATCAAGAGGAATGGGGGGGTGCGCAGTGTCCCCCGCTCTGCTTGTTCGACATTCTAGGTCTTCGAGGGTTGCTGGGGTGTCCCCACTTACATAAAAAGGAAAGCGGGGGACAAGCAAAGTTAACAATTAAAAAGGAAAGGACCCTGCAGTGCCGGTTCCCTTCCATGTGCATGAAGGGAACCCGGCGTTGCAGAGGTGTTGTGTAGGCGGAAGCACACTTCGCTGTGTGCTGCCAGAAGATACGTTTTTTCTCCCTCGGTCATTTCGGATTCTATCATTTCACGAAGATCCATTACAGACACAGCATACAGGGCGGGTATGTATTGGTCAAGTAAATGAATGCATAATTTCTGCCCACAATGAAATGAAAGCCTTTTCAAGTCTGCCTGGTCACACCACAGTGCATGCATGCACATTTGAGGATTGGGGTGTTGCACCAGGTTACATAACATTGCAGGACTTGGCTGGGGGCTCATTTTGTACATTTCTGGAATGTTGCGGCATCTGTGCACACTTGCACGCAAGGGATTGGAATAAAAAAAGATAACGTTTGTGGACTACTGCATGTGTTGGAAAGGTATAGGCTATGCCCCGCGTCTATGATTTTAATATGGGCAAAGACAGTATCTCAACATCAAATGCTCATCTCTTAAGATATCACAATGTACAATTTGTAGTGTGAAAGTTCCATTAATCATATAGAAAGGAACTTAACAACTGTCTGCCTAAGCCAACATGTGTTTCGCCTCCCAAGGCCCTTGTCAAGGCTATCCGTTGGCAGATTGCTAATCGATTTAAGTATCTAACTACCAAGAGTGGCAGCAATGCAATCTCCTAGGTTCAAATGATGAATCAAGTTATGAACAAGCATCAAAATGAATTTGCAACATAAAACCATAGCAGGTAAACAATCAAGAAGAGTGAGAACAAAAGGAAAAAGAAAATATCTTGTTAATTGCATATCCTCAAAACATCAATACAATGTTACATAAATACTACATAAGCTGCAATCGGCATTAAAACATATCATTGACTCTTTGTGCAGCCTATGTTTAGCCCACCCGGGGAAAAAATATGTTTCTTTATTTTATTTAACTTTATTTTTGTAGCTCGTGTAGCGCGCCAAGTCCAAATGAATCTGGGCGCTTTCTTACAGAGAAAAAAGTTACAGTGGTTTCACAGTTACGCATGTATCAAGAGTATATTACAATACAGTATCCACAGTTTATGCATTTACATTATTTACAAAGTTACATGAGGGAGTCTACTGGAGACTAGTTGGTATTCCCCCGCAGAATATGTACAACAGAGTGCCTAGTGAACATTATTTACCCAGGCTTTGTGTAAATAGGTGAGTCTTTAGTTGTCTCTGGAATGTCCAGATAGATTCTTGTAATTTAAGATGGACCGCCAGGGTATTCCATCGCTTGCTAGCTACAGTAGGGAAGCTGCTGTCCCCCGCCTTTTGTAACTTAAACCGTGGTGTGGTAAGGAGGTGCATGTAGGCTGCTCTAGTGGGCCTAGCCGGATGGTATTTTGATCCATCCAGTAAAGACATCTGTGTGTAAGGGTGAGTGCTTTAAACACAATTCTCTCTTGCACCGGCAACCAGTAAATTTTTTGACTAGCTGATGGGATATGGGCTGATCTAGGTATGCTAAGTGCCGCTCTAAGGGCATTATTTTGACAGTCCTGAAGTTTACTGATGTTCTGGCTCTTGGTGCCTGTGTATATGGCGTTATAGTAGTCTTGTCGGGTCAGGACTAAGGCTCTGACCAATTTGATATAGTTTTCAAATGACAGAAATGGTCTGCATGAATTGATGAGTTTGCAAGTGTATGATGTGGCCGATGTAGTGGCATTTACTTGCTTAGACAAGATTAGGCTGAGTCTAGGTAGAAACCTAGCGTTTTCACCTCATTGGAGACTTTGATGGTGTTACCGGGAGACTAGCTCAGCGGCAACGTGCACGCCTTGGAATCAAGACGACCCAAAAGAACACAGATTCGATCCCCGGGTCTGCGCTTATAAATACGCAACTAAGAGACATATTCCTGTAACAGCGCCTCAATGCCCCCGGGTTGTGTGAGCGCTTTAAAAATGTAAATAAATAAATAATATTAAATGATTTGAAGGAGTTGTTTAGTTTACCTAGCCTGAGTTGGGAACCTATGATGAGCATTGTTTAGGCATAACCCATGATGTCTCATCCAAGCTTGTATGGTTAGGTAGATCGCATTGAGTGTGGCAGTGTCAATGTCATGGTCCCCAGTGATGGGTATTAGGATTTCGGATTTATCTGCATAGTTAGTGTAGGTGACACCCAAATCATCAAGGCAGTCCAATAGGGGCTTAGTAAAGACATTGCATAGTGTTTTTGAGATACGCACAAAACATTGGGGTACTCCACAAGTAACAATGGTGGGTGGTATTTCAGCTTTAGACTCTCACTGTTCTGTCGGATGAAAAAGATTTCATCCAAAGGGTAGCGTTTGTGGTAAGCTGCCTCGTTAGCGTTATTATATATAAACCTAACTCAACGTTACAGTGAAAGCCAGTGGAGTTAAGTGCCAAAATGAAGGACAGAATACATCAAGTGTGTCAGTCCACCTTAGAATACAGTTGTCTTTCTGTAAAGTAACTGATATTTTAGTACCACATAGTGTCTTTCAATTATTGTGTTATGCTCTGTAATTAAATGTTTTAGCTATAATGATAACTAATGAATGTTGTGGTTGAACTTCAGTCATGTGACCCGTGGCATAATATTCACAAATAGTTGTGTGCATCTTGCACTTCTCACCTCTATATTGTCTTCATGAGGATCACTTCAAGTAGTGTCTTTCCATTAATAAAATGCAACCTATATTAAGATTTCTCAACTTTATCAGAAGAGAAATTATGAGTGATCTTAAATCATATCAGACGTGTCTAATTGTTCCCATATACATGTGTGTATGTGCACTGCTCACCTCTATAGTGAAGTTGTAAAGATGAATGTTTCGTAAATTATCCACATTTTCTCCGCATTCGTATTGTACATTTCCAGCAGAAAACAAGCGATTTTAAGTCCCAATGGTTATAACCACTATAATCCCTATGACTACTTTGAGCTGCCAATAGCGAGGCTGCTTACCTCAGATCAAGTATTGATTGGGGAGACAGATTAGTGTGCCGCTGTGTTCGGCTGTGTAGGAGCAGCTCCTTCTTTCGTTTTTCTCCATGCTACAGACCATTGGAAGTGCCCCCCCCTCTACTGCTAGACATTCTAGCCTGGATTTCTGATACTCTATATCCCCATAGCCACCACGTGGAGCATGAGCGGAGTGTGGGCAGAGTGTGTTTGGCTGTGTAGGAGCAGCTCCTTCTTTCGTTTTTCTCCGTGCTACAGAACATTGGAAGTGCCTTTTCCCCGTCTACTGCTGTACGTTCTAGCCTGGATTTATGATACTCTATATCCCCATAGCCACCACGTGGAGCATGAGACGAGTGTGGGCACAGTGTGTTTGGCTGTGTAGGAGCAGCTCCTTCTTTCGTTTTTCTCCGTGCTACAGAACATTGGAAGTGCCTTTTCCCCGTCTACTGCTGGACATTTTAGCCTGGATTTCTGACACTCTATATCCCCATAGCCACCACGCGGAGCGTGAGCGGAGTGTGGGCAGAGTGTGTTTGGCAGTGCAGAGGTAAGTGCTTCCCCGACTTGACTCTCGTGATGCCTGCTAAAGGGGCTATTAAAACCAAACATTACAACCTACGGAAAGGAAAACCGTATGGGAAAAATGCTGCCTACCCGCGAGAGGAAAGCGGTGTGTTAAGTAAATTGGACAAAGTTAGTGTCTCTCTTTCCTCGGAAGTTGAAGCTGAGGCATCTCGCAAATCCAAATTCTTTCACCCGAATTCTTCAGCACAGATCACTGACTTTTTTAAATCCAGCAATATCACTTAAAAAAAATACTACCCCCGCATGCATCCCTCCCACCAACAAAGAAACCGAAGACAATCTAACCCGAAGCCGCACTGCTTGAGTGTAGTTGCTGACGTTCATCCTTACAACAAAGGGGCAAAAGAGTTGTCCTCTCCGTGTCCCATGCTTGATGCCATTGATGACAACTCTTTACTCGAACTCTGCTACCGACTCTGTGGGACGAACAGGGAGACCGCAGAGGCTGAAGTTGTTATGGCATAACATATGTGTGACAAAATATCTATGCACTCAAATAATGTCACGATCGAAAATAATCATCATTCTCCTCGTTTCTCTAGTACTCCGTCATTTCTTCCCCTAACTGGCATTCCCAGCTGCCAGCATTCGTCCCAAAATGAACGAGTGGAAGCTATTAATATCTCCGATGGAAGCCAAGCTGAAACTGAAAGAGTGAAGGAGAGACCTTCAACTGAAAACAACCTGTTCCCCAATGTAGGCCTTTTACATTTCGCCCTTAAAACTTTAATCAAACTTACGGACCAAACCTTTTATCAAACACAGAAAAATGGCCTCATGCTTGAATCACTCTTGCAAACAAAATCAAATGTATGCCTGGTGTCTGATGAGAACTTAAGTCCCTCCGGTGGAAGTGGTTACTGCACCCGCAGCTACTATACCACAGTCGTTAATGGAAGAAGCCAAAAACTCTTATAATGTTTCGGAGTCCCTATTTTTCTACTTTTCGCGCAAACAAAGAAGGAAACAAGCTAGACTTAGCAAGCGCAAACTGATTCCACCAATCGCCGAGCAAAGCATGGAAGTAGTGCTTGGCAACAACCATCCTCCCATGAACTCTACAATCACCGTTAAAGCGAACAACAAAGCCAGATTGTAGTGAAGCCTTATGTTAGACATTCAGTGTGCACTACTGAATCACAGACCAGCTGCTGAGTCTAAGTTAGTTCCAGGCAAGGCTTTATTCACATATGTACAAATCTGTACATTACCCCAGTTACTCTTATTATAGTTACAGCACGTGTAGACATTGACATGGACATGGGAAGGTATAAACATCACTAACAAAGGAGCTGACCCACCGGCCATCCATTCAACCCAGCTCAGGCCCCCAACTGACACTCGCAGAACATTCACACACAGATCCACCCAACATTCTCCTGAGCTGCATTCATGCACCAACATTCTATAGCAAGCATCCAGGCCAGTGGCAATACAAGACTACATTACAACATCTCCCTTTCATACCAGACTCTCCACACACAACATCTCCCTTCCATAACAGACTCACCACAGACTCATCACAACATCTCCCGATCACCAAAACATCTAACCAACAATCACCTTCCATTTGGACCTGCCACATCCAAACACAGAGCCTGCCACACTCTGGCACCAACCATACACAGCCAAGGGAACCAATCATACATTCGGGTGAGGAAAAACAGGGGGGATCACGCATTTGCCCCACCACGGACCCGGTGTCACCACAAACATGACACCCTGGGGAAACATGGTCCAAGTCCAACCAACTAACACACAACAAGAGGTGCTGCCATGACAGGTCAACAATTGCAGAGGGCTACTTAGATCACTCCTCTTCCTCTTAACACCATCACATCACATCCGAATACAAATCGCTCCCACTTATCTCCCTCATACAACCCACAGAATCACCAACACGCAGAAAAGCAACTACCATCTAAACCAACTACAACCATTCAAGGAGAACATCCGTACATGTCACATATCACCAATATCATTCAAACCAGACACTACCAGACCCATGCCAAGACACCGAAAACAAATGAAATGCTCCTCGTAGCATTAACTTTTTGTTTAACATTGCTCTAATAATTAAAACTATAACAACTTAAAATAAATTTGGGTACCCTACCAACCTATACATTGTTTATTTTCCTTAGTGCACTGTATATACATTTCAAATTCGCATTAAGTGTAAATTTTAAGGCCTTTCTTCTTTTACTCAATATTCTTAGCTCAAAATACTACACTTTAAAAGAATTTGCATAGCCTTTATAGACTTCAAACCTCCTGTGACTTTAACTCATAAGTGCGCATCTAAAAAACATTTCCTCACCATCTATACTTTTATGGATGTCCCCATAGACTTTGCATTTTAAATTTTGCATAAACTTCACCTTTTGATATAAGTGCGTAATTATTGAAAAATTTCCGCACCATCCAACCAACAAAAAAAAAACTTGGAGGATGTCCCCAACAACATGACCTCAGCCACACCTGCAAAAGTAAGCGGTGTGGCCTACAGAAAATTATAAATGTTCCTTTTAATGTGACTTTACCTTCCTGTAACAACAGGACCTCAACCACACCTGCAAACCAAGCGGTGTGGCCTACAGAAAATTTAAATTTTCCTTTTACTGTGTCATGCAATAAACATATGAATTCGACTTTTCCTTCCTTTGCTTATTTTTCCAATATTCACCAATATAAAATTATTGGGCCACAACACAAAACAACATTCCACAGGACAACGGCCCATACATAGCTTAGGATGTCACCATAATTACTAGTATCACCATACTTCAAAAATTGTAATTAGTTTCACAATACTTCAAAAATTGAAATTCGATCCTTAGATCAATTCCCCAGCATTGTTGAATCAACATTAAAAACATTTTTAAAAAATGATTCACAGTCCCACAATCATACTGTACGAAAATGATTTCCACTGATAAAATATTAGAAGTCACTGTTCAATTGTTGAAGCTAAACAAAACATGCTGCATTATATATTCCAGCATTATATAATCCAGTCTCTTATGCAGCTTCACATGAAATCATTTCCATATACCCTGTAAATAAATAATGTTATGCAAATAACTTCAGTACATTACTCATTCCTACTGCAATCAACAGCATGTTACCATGTACCATACTCATTCCCTAAATGATCGATCTGCAAAACATTAAGTATAAAATATAAGCAAATCTCTTTCCTTTCAAATCCGATGGCGAAATGACAATGCTCCCTTCAATAGTGGTACCATATAAACACAGCTGCTCAAATCTAATTCAAATGTGCAGCTTTAAAATCAAATAAAATGCTTCCTCCAATCCTTGTACTGGAAGCACACTCCTTCTTTAAATGTGCACACAGATAACATCCAATCACACGGAAGGCAGTCCACATTCCTTCCGTGTGCGTTCCCACGCTGATAGACGTACGCACGCCCTTTCCTTTAATGTTGTTTCCTTAATGTGCCTGAATGAAAGGACGTAAACGTCAGGCTGTCAACTGCCAAAGAATTACGAACGGATTCACAAATAATGTTCACAGCTCCCTTCAGCTTCGCCAATACCCCAAGGATTCCATTCTACGTCATCATTCTGCCTGAGAGCACCGAGCAGAGCGGACCTCGCAGGAGTTACATTATCAACTGTCACTTCACACACAACATTGTTCAAAGGGCAAGTTCCATGCTGCCCACCTGTCTACCAAAAACATCCCACTCATAAGGCTTCACGGGAAACTAATCTCCGTATACAAATTCAAGATATCACTGGTAAAAGTTGATTTTACTCGGAACACACGGCACTTTTCTTTCACGGCATTATTCATTAGGTTTCTAAATTTCCTAGGTAGTTGAATGGAGCACAGGCGCCATCTGCTGGACTTTAGTGGGATCTAAATTCAAAGTCACTCAAAGTCTTTTTGTATTCCCAGCAGAGAAGTGGATTTCTGCTATCCTGTGATGATGTTAGACTACAAACAGGTCCTTTCCAACCTTGCGGGGATCTCTGGGGCATTATAATTGTTGGAGACCTCCCTCCCAGAGTCCAGTCCAAAGTAATTTTTAATTCCATTTTGCTGGGCAGGATGGTTATATACAGGGCTTTGGGGGAACACTGGGTCTCTTAAACGCTGCTTCCCCCCCACAGCACTCCTTACTGTACTTTTATGTTGCTGCAGCTCCTCAATCAGCACATTTAGAGTCAGCTTCATCTTCTTCCACATGTTCTTCATAGTTTCTGGTTTTCCTCGTCGCCATTTGTAGTGAAGCCTTATGTTAGACATTCAGTGTGCACTACTGAATCACAGACCAGCTGCTGAGTCTAAGTTAGTTCCAGGCAAGGCTTTATTCACATATGTACAAATCTGTACATTACTCCAGTTACTCTTATTATAGTTACAGCACGTGTAGACATTGACATGGAAAGGTATAAACATCACTAACAAAGGAGCTGACCCACCGGCCATCCATTCAACCCAGCTCAGGCCCCCAACTGACACTCGCAGAACATTCACACACAGATCCACCCAACATTCTCCTGAGCTGCATTCATGCACCAACATTCTATAGCAAGCATCCAGGCCAGTGGCAATACAAGACTACATTACAACACAGATCTAAACGCCTTCGTAAGCGCGAAAATAGGAAAAAGCAAAAGCAAGTGACACAAAATGGAACATTATCTAGTTGGTTAATACCTGATGGCAATCCTGTGAGGGAAGTCTCCAATGAAATAGAAAACATTTCCATTAGCGATACTTCCTCGAGTGAAGTAAAGGCCTGTGGGCATTCAGACAGACCAAAGACAAACTCGTATAATAATGTTGAAGAAGGTGATGAGACGTCAGAAAAGGATTGTAAAGTAAACCGTGTGCTTAGTAATAACAGAATTGTTACCATAAGTGAGCAACCGGATAAGCGCACTAAGAACACTTTGAATAGAATGTCTATTCTTGCAATTTGTGCAAAGATTCCTGCCTTAAGAATTCTCAAATCATGTGATTTTGACTTTGTGCAGCCAATAAAGCGCCAGTTTGGTGCAATTTCTCGAATTCATTGTGTGCTTCCTGCGACTGCTTTACTTATTCGTACACATGAGGATTCGATTAACTTTCTGGGCTACGAATTGGACATACCTATCCCTGAAACTGCGATGTCTAATCCATGTGAACATTGTGGAACATCGAAAGAGAACAAAAACAAAAAACATCTACTACTACTACTGAATCAGCAAGGGATACAGAAAATCAAGCTGGGTGGAAATGGTTGAAGAAGCTGATTGGGAAGCTGCAGAAATCTGAGCCATGAGTGCTGGAAGTAATTACATGGAACACTGGAGGACACTCATTTCTTGAAAATGGACGGCTCCCTCAGCTCCCTAGTTAAAACCCCTATATTCTTACTTCAGGAAACATGTCTCACGGCTGATTACCACATTGACACTCATCAAATTTTTCAGCGTCACACCAAAAAAGGACCAAAAGGGCATCCTTACGGCGGTTTCATGACGGCAGTCTCCCATGATTACCACGCCAATGAATTTTCTGCTGCAACTGTTAATGATTGTGTATTGGCTGTGGAAATCAAAGCTAAATCGGGAGTGCAGCCTCCTAATATGCTATTTGTTAACATCTATGATTCCCCCTCTAAAACATCCTCGAATAATATCCATGAGAGTCTCGATGAGATTTTGACCAACTTGCTATTGATTTGTGGTAATGAGATGGTTATATTTGGTGGTGATCTTAATGCTTATTGTGGGGTCTCCACTATGAAGAGGACATTCGACAATATTTCCCAAACTAATGTCATGCTTAGGAATAAGTGTAATGATAGAGGGCATGCTTGGTCTATTTTTTTCCAACATTGGAAGCTATGGCCCTTGAATGGCAGGACGTTAAGTGACACCCCCGGTAAGTGTACCTGGTTTGCTGGTAACAAATCTGCCACGTTAGATTACCTGTGCGGTAATATCCCTGCCCTCTCCCATATAGGTGATCTTGAGGTTTTTTCCTACTCTCTTCAGTGATCACTCCCTCGTTAAATTGAAATTAGATTTACCCATACCCATCCATTCTGATCGTGGTCCCACTAACCTTGGTGTATCCAATTCTGGTACCCGAAAGGTAAAGAGAATGAACAAAAGAATGTATACGCTACTCTCTACCAACACCTTTTTGAATAGTAATGATATTGAATACAGGATTAAGCAATGGACCACCGAGGTTGCTGCCACACCTGGTATCCTGATCATTGCTAATGGTAAACATCATAAATCAGCTTATGACAGAGAATTGGTGTTGGTGAGGCATGTGCATCGCTGTGAACTACGGAAATTAAAGAAACTCCCAATCCCTTGGGACGAATACTTACTCCACAGGAATAAACTAATCAATGTATATAGTGGTTGGTGTAAACGTCACCGCATTGAAAAGATCAATGGAAAATGGCAAATGTTAATTAACACCATGCAGAAAGGTGATAGTAGCTCCATTTGGAGACTACTAAATAAAATCAAAGGGGAAGACTTGCCCAACCACTAAATGCTATTGGTGTATTTATATGGGCCAAACATTTGACTGAATCCATGTATGATGCCTCTATTGTTGAACCAGTCTTACATTCTAAGGGTCCCTGGTCTTTAAAATTCACTAGAAGTGATATTATGAGAATAATTGTTCAGCTTAACAATTCCGTGTCATGTGAATCAACCTCTATATCCGAATAGTTTGTTCCACTCTCTTCCTCACCTGAAGAAAGTGTAGCAGGTGTCTTCGTCGTCTTCTTATCTCTCACTGTTGATTTCTTTTTATGCAGGTATGGCCGACCGCGGAACGACGCCACACTGGTTGCCGGAGAAATATCCGGAAACCAGAGGCCCCCTGATCCGCAGCCGCCAGAAGGGGAAAAAGCCGCAAGGGCAAAAAACCCCAGAGAATACTGGTATGTCGGTAAAGGTCTTCCGGACACTCAGGTAAGCAATGAATCCAGGAACAGAACTGCTCCACTCCGTTACTGAAAAAAGGAAATGAAAGCGAGGGGAGAGAAGGTAAACCCAGGTAAGTAGAGAGAGAACGGGGAAGCCAGGACACAGGACCTGAGGCAAGGCAGGGAGACGCCCAGGGCCAGTGAAGTCACGAAGACGAAAGAAAGGAAAGAAGGCACAGAAAAGGAGAAAGGCGAAAACGCCAGATAGGAGGGCGGTAAGCCAAGGAGAAAACTCAAGGGAGCGCTGGCAACGAAGGAGAAACGAACCAGTTGCAACGCGACTGCCGCCGGTCAGGAGTGAAGAAAAGCCGGCGGCCATGACAGAAGGAAAAACTAGACCGCTGAAAACACTGCGGCGCAACGTAGTGGAGCAATTCAATGGCGGCTGCGTCTCCATCGGTCCCATACCCTTACATAGAAGGGGCGCATTACAGTATGCCCCCCCCAGTGCGGGCGAAGCCCAGTTTACCCGGATGGGTCCGGTAGAACCTTCTCAACAAACGTGGAGCTTGGACATGTAAACTGGGTTCCCAAGAGTCCTCCGACGAAGGATAACCTTTCCAGGAAATAAGGAATTCCAATCTCCCTCTGTGGTAACGTGAGTCTTTGATCTTTTCCACCTCATATTCTTCTTCAGCAGTGTCCTCCACTCCCTTACGCCAAGGTACAGGGGTAGTGGGAATGTCAGCCGGGGCTGGACGCAACAAGGAGGAGTGAAAGACAGGATGTATCTTACTCATGTTCTTGGGTAGATGAAGGTGAAAGGCTACCGTATTGATGCGAGATACCACAGTAAAAGGGCCTATAAACCTAGGAGATAACTTGGAAGGGCGTATCCATCGAGGTAGGTATTTGGTGGATAACCAAACTCTGGAGCCTGGTCCAAAAGATGGGACTTCCGTTCTTTTTTGATCCGTCCATCTCCTGTAACTCGAACAAGCCTCCACCAATGCTCGTTCAGCTATCTTGTGGGCCTCCTGGATTTGCAATAAACGAGCCTCAATGGAGGGGCACACAGCATTGGAGGATGATATTGGTAGGATACCCTTGGGGTGTTGCCCATAGGTACAAAAGAAAGGACTGAGACCAAGAGCGGAATGTGTGGAATTCTTATAAGCATATTCGGCAAAGGGTAGTAAATCATACCAGTCATCTTGGGCATTGGTGACATAGCATCGAAGATATTGTTCAAGAGTTCCATTGAGTCTTTCAGTTTGACCATTAGTCTGTGGGTGGAAGCCTGATGAGAGGGCCCGAGTGATACCTAACTGATGACATAAGGCTTTCCAGAATTCGGAGGTGAATGGACTCCCTCTATCCGAAATGATTTTGTTGGGTAAACCGTGTAGGTGAAAAACATCTCGGATAAAAACCTCCGCCATTTCGGATGCGGAGGGTAGTCCCAGAAGTGGGGAGAAGTGGGCTAACTTAGTGAGGGAAACCACAGTAACCATTATGCAAGTGTGCCCCCGAGATGCTGGTAGTTCTACGATGAAATCTGTGGATATCTGCTCCCAGGGTCTTGAAGGTAGTGGGATTTGCTCAAGAAGGCCAATAGGTTTCCGGTATCGATGCTTACCACGGGCGCGGCAGACAGGATTGTACATGTCTTCTGACGTCGGCAGAGATTTCGGGCCAAAAGAAAGATCTTCTGACCAGATCTTCAGTGTTCTTTATGCCTCGATGTCCTGCTGTGTTATGGTCATGGCACCATGATAATATTTGATTGCGCAG
The DNA here is from genome assembly GCF_040938575.1 of Ambystoma mexicanum. NCBI lineage: Eukaryota > Metazoa > Chordata > Amphibia > Caudata > Ambystomatidae > Ambystoma > Ambystoma mexicanum. The sequence goes on along the minus strand of NC_090921.1, from coordinate 1,338,341,268 downwards.
ATCCGGTAAAGGGATGTACAACTTATTGTCGACGAATACCAAACCCTCCTTTTTTACAGTCTTATACTTGGAGGTTACAGAGTCAGTGAGCGGTGACCTTTCATAGGCGGACCTAACCTGAGAGAGGAATGACACCGTGGCTGCAATAAATACCTGATCTGGGAAAAGCCTCTCTTTGATCGGAGTCAAGAGTTCTTCGGTGTTCCATCGACGTGAAAGTGTGTTGGCTACCACATTCTGGGCTCCTGGAAAATAAGTAATTTCAAAATCGTACTGAGCAAAGAAATGTGCCCAACGTGCCTGTCTGGCATTTGTACACTCCATGTTCTTTAATGATCTCAGATTCTTATGGTCTGTCCTAATGGTGAATGGTCCGACTCCACCTTGAAGAAGATGCCTCCAATCCTCACACGCCAGTTTGATGGCCAGAAGCTCTCGCTCAATCACAGAGTCATTCTTTTGACTGGGGTTTAAAGTCTTGGAGAGATAGGCCACCGGATGTTCTACACCATCATGCTCCTACAATAGGACTGCTCCCACAGCGTCCGCTGAAGCATCAGCTTCCACAATAAATCTCTTGGTTTGGTCTGGTTGCTTCAGAATGGGGGCAGAACAAAACTTTCCCTTTAAACTTCTGAAAGCCTCTTCCGCTTCCGAACACCATTTGAAAGGTAGTTGATCTTTCTTGAGAAGAGAAGTGATGGGAACCACTGTAGAGGAAAAGTCTTTGATGAATTTGCGATAGAAGTTCGAGAAACCCAAGAATCTTTGAACTTCCTTTATGGAGGAAGGAGAAGGCCATTCAGTGATTGCAGACACCTTCTTGGGATCCATCTGAACACCATCCCTGGAAAGAATAAACCCCAAATAAGGAACTGAGGATACCTGAAAAAGGCATTTACTGGATTTGACCAACAGATGATTATCTTGAAGGCGCCTGAATACTTCATGTAAATGGTGAGAGTGTTCTTGGGCCGATTTGGAAAAGACTAGAATATCATCCAAATAGATGATGACCGAATGGAAAAGTAAGTCTGAAAAGGTTCGGTCCATAAACCGTTGAAAGACCGCAGGAGCATTGACTAAGCCAAAGAGCATTACCCTGTATTCGTAAAGCCCATACAGGGTTCTAAATGCAGTCTTCCATTCATCCCCAGCGCGGATGCGTAGGAGATGATATGCATTCCTCAGATCCAGCTTGGTAAAAATCACTGCCCCTTTGACAACCTCGAGTATGTCGGATATCAAGGGCATGAGATATCTGTCTCTGATGGTGACCTTGTTGAGTCCGCGATAATCAATGCAAGGCCGAAGCTCCTCTGAATCCTTCTTAGAGATAAAGAAAAGTGAAGCTCCAGCGGGTGATTTGGAAGGTTGGATTAAGCCCTTTTTGAGGTTGGCATCCAGGTACTGTCGAAGAACAGATTTCTCTTTGAGGGATAAGGAAAACATCCTACTAAATGGAACCAACGCCTCTGGAATGAGTTCAATGAAACAGTCCTCCGGGCGATGTGGGGGGAGATCATGTTCCATCTTTTCAACAAACACTTGGGAATATTCAGAAAATTGCGGTGGAACCGAGTGAATGGTTCGAATGGGAGTGTAATGACTGCCGATACAATTCAGAAGCACTTTGCAAGCAACAATGGAAAAGTCCTACCTTGTCTTCGGTCATCCTGAAGGAGTGAAAGTTTACCGGAGACCCCTTCTCGAACCTTCCAACACAGGTATCAAAAAAGGGGTTCTCCGGGAAACCCTCTTAGAGGGACAAAAACCCGGTGTGGATGTAGTCCTGTAGGTGTTTCGCGTAGTTCCCTCACGGCTGGAGTACAAAGTTTAACCAGATGGAGTCGCGATGAATTGGCTTAGGTGAGACTCTTCTGTGGGAATAGGATAGGTAGAATTAAGTAGTTATAACACCCTTCGCTTATTGTTACTCAAGGTTGAATGAGTGAGATGTACCTGTGGGAGTATCCCAAGGAATGTTTATGGAGAGTCTCTGATGGCTGGTGATGCGGTCCGGTCTACTATTGGTTAAAGACAAACAGAAGGGAAGTGTTTGCATAGGTTTTGTGAGAAGAGAAGTGAAGGGGGACAAAGCCTGAATGTTTAGATCCCTACCTGTTGGGTAGGTCAGGATGCAGAGATTGTGTGTTGAGTCTTGGGAGTTCGGGGGTAGTGTCGAGACGGGATCGACCAAAGGGTAAGAAGACCACTGAGTATTTCGTCCGTAAGACTGAGCCGGGTGGAGCGGCTGGGTCGGACTGAATAGGGGAATATAGAGGAAAGTCCTGTAGGAAATGTAAGCAAAGTAAAGTGAAGAAAGGCTTCCCCAAATCTGATTCAATGAGAGGCGTGTATCGCAGTTTCAGTAACTCACGGAGGGGAGCTGTGATGAACCGTAGCAACGCGTAGCACTCCTGGCAACTCTCGTTCATATCGTACTTCCGGAGTAGAAGGAGGAGTCTCGCTCTCGTCCTTCTCACGAACCACTAGACGCTCCTCTGAGCTGGAGGCTCCCTGTTGGTGGTATGAAATCGCATCCGCGGCTGTAACCGCCAACTATGCCAGAGAGTAGGACGCCGAAATCTGGGTGTAACAGTATACCCCCTCCCCAAAGAAGTGAAACCAGGCTTGCCAGGATGAAGAAGATGAAAGGAGCGAATCAATCGGGAAGCATGGACGGCCGAAGCCGGCTCCCACGACCTTTCAGAAGGAGAATAACCCTTCCAGTCCACCAGGTATTGAAGGACACCACGATGATACCGAGAGTCACAGATACCCGAGACCTCGTACGTCTGGCTTCAATTGGGAGACGTGAAAAGTTGGATGAATACGGCTCCAAGATCTGGGTAGCTGCAGGGTATAGGCCACAGGACCCCGTTTAGCCACTATGGAAAATGGTCCGAAATATCTGGGAGACAGTTTGGACGGGACAAGCCTTCTCGGTAGAAATTTGTTCGCCAACCAGACCCGTCCACCAATCTGGAATTGTGGAGTTGGAGAACGATGTTTATCTGCTTGAGTTTTGCTGCGAGTCTGGGCTTCTTGAAGAGCCAGGCGAGCAGTCCGATGTCCTAGTTGGATGGCGTCTACCAGTCTCTCAAGAGCCGGGAATTGAGCGTCCGGTGATGCGGCAACTGGGAAGACCGTATGATGAAAGCCATAAGTGCAAAAAAATGGACTTGCTTTGATAGCCGAATGTGCCGCATTATTATAAGCAAATTCAGCCAACGGTAGTTGACGTTTCCAATTGTCCTGAGCACAGGAGACATAACACCGAAGATACCCTTCCAGCGTCTGGTTGAGGTGTTCCGTCTGACCATTGGTCTGCGGGTGGAACCCAGAACTCAACGCTCAGGATATCCCTAGAAGGGAGCATAGTCGTTTCCAATATCTGGAAGTGTACTGTGGACCCCTGTCCGAAATGATGGTATCCGGAAGGCCATGTAGAGAGAAAATGCGTTCCAAAAATATGTGAGCCATCTGGGCTGCTGAAGGAACTGCGGGCAAAGGTATAAAATGAGCCATTTTGGTCAATGTATCTATGGTTACCATGATAGCGGTACAATCTTCCGATCTCGGTAGATCCACAATGAAATCTGTTGTAATTATTTGCCATGGTCTCTCCGGAATAGGGGTCGTGACCAGTTTTCCCATAGGTGGTCTCCGGGGAGATTTAGTCTGAAGACATATCGTGCATGACGCAATATAATCCCGGACATCAGTACGGACTGAGGGCCACCAAAAATGCCTCTGAACCAACTCGAGAGTGTTGAGGATTCCTCGGTGACCCGCTGCAAGTGAATCGTGACAAAGTCTCAATACTTCTTTTTGGAGAGTTATATCCGGGATGTACACTTGTTCCCCTTTGAATAGGAGCCCTCTGCTGCGTGTCAATCCCCTAATGAGACCATTTTCTGGTTCTGCTGTCAGCAGTTCCTTAGTCTTGTCCTCCAGTGTCTGCAAGAAGTGATGGACTACAGGAACAAAAACTGCCTTTGGAAACATAGGTTCTGCTCGGAAGGGGATCTTCCCCGCAGGATCCTTGCGGGATAAAGCGTCGGCCCGGAGATTGGTATTTCCCGGGATGAAGGAAAATGTGATTTGATAGGGCGAGAAAAAATGCGCCCATCATGCTTGTCGGCTGTTGCAGGTTTGTACATACTGGAGAGAACGAAGGTTGTGGTGATCAGTTCTTACTTCGATAGGGTATCGTGCTCCCAAAAGGAGATGTCGCCATTCTTCAAAGGCCCGCTTGATGGCTAGAAGTTTTTTTTCTAAGACTGTATAATTGATCTCTGCCGGTGAGAGGGTCTTGGATAAGAAGGCTACAGGTCTTTCGATGTTATGACTGTCCGATTGAAGTAGAACCGCTCCAAGGGCATGTTTCGAAGCATCCGATTCCACAATAAAAGGACGCTGTTGATCTGGGACTTTAAGTATCAGAGCCTGGGTAAAGAGGATCTTCAGGTGGTCAAATGCTTCCTGTGTCTCGGAGTTCCAAAGATATGGGGTGTCTTTTTTAGCAATTGAGTGATGAGTTTAGTATAAGAAGAGAAGTGTGGAATGAAATTCCTGTAAAAATTGGCAAAACCTAGAAATCTTTGTATCTCCTTGATAAAACGAGGAGGAGGCCATTCCGTGATTGCGGAAACTTTTGCAGGATCCATAGCAATCCCTTCTTGGGAGAGAATATAACCCAGAAATGCTATGGTGGTCTTGTGAAACGCACATTTCTCTCATTTGCAATACAAATGGTTTTCCTGCAATCGGTGCAAGACCTCCTTCACTTGGGACTGATGTTCTTTCAAAGAGGAAGAAAAAATTTAAATGTCATCTAAGTAAACTATAACGTAATGAAGACTAATATCTGAAAAGATGTGGTCCATAAATCTTTGAAAAATCTGCTGCAGCGTTCATACGTCCAAAGGGCATGATTTTATACTGGAAATGACCAAAGGTTGTTCTGAATGCCGTTTTCCACTCGTCGCCAGCTTTGATGCGAATCAGATGATACCCTTAGGTCTAATTTGGTGTAGAATTTGTCCCCTTGCACTGCTTCTAGTATGTCTGGAATAAGAGGCATTGGATACTTGTCTGGCATGGTTATTTTGTTCAACCCTCTGAAGTCTATGCAAGGGCGAAGTTCCGATGTGTCTTTTTTCGGAATGAAAAAAAGCGAAGCGGCTGCCGGGGATGTGGATTCTGTAATCAATCCGTTCTTGAGATGGGTGTGTAAGTACTCCTTTAGAACATCTTTCTCTATTGCCGACAGAATATACATCCTGCCAAAAGGAAGGGGGGTGTCTGGGACCAAGTCTATTGCACAATCATCTCTTCTGTGAGGTGGGAGTTCTGAAAACTGTGGGTGAGAAAATACGGGACGAAAACGTTCGTATTCTGGAGGCAAGGAAGAGACCTCATTGACTACGGTAGTCGAGACCCCGGGATCTGGCATTTGCTCTACCTTGGGGGAGTTTATCAATTGGTGATGTTGTACACATCGTTCAGAACCCAAGAAAATTGTGCCTGCTGCCCAGTTAATATAGGGATTATGGTGTCTTATCCAGGGCAGCCCTAAGATGATTGGGTAATGGGCTGTTTTGATTATGTCAAACTCTATATTCTCTTGATGTGAAGCAACCACCATCAACAAGGGCAAGGTTTGATCCTTAATGGGTCCTGATGTAAGTGGACTCCCGTCCACGCTTTCCACAGGTATGGCCATTTCTTTTGCGGTCCGGGGAACGTTATGAGAGAGTGCCCAGGTATCATCCACGAAGTTTCCTGCGGCACCACTATCAATGAGGGCAGGAACATTAAGTAAAGAAGTGTTGTTCTAGGACAAAGAGATTTTCAGACTGATCATGATGCTCTCTGATGAATGGGCGGAAAACCCACCGGATATGTGAGAAGAGGGACTAGGTATGGTGAAAAGACCCGATGCCGTCGTCCCTTTTACGGTCGGGTACTGGCGTTTCCCTGCCCCGGTTTCCGGGATCAGAGTACATTCCCTAATAGTATGGCTATTAAACCCGCAATACATGCATAAGCCTAGTGTTCTTCTTCGGGCTCGTTCTTCTGGGGTTAATGGACCTCTAGCTGTGCCTAATTGCATGGGTTCTTCTGAAGGGCCTGACTTAGGGGAGGTAAATACCTCTAGATGAGCTCAAGACCCTTTTCCCTTGCGTCTTTCTCTGTTTCTCTCCTGAAAACGGTAATCCATTTGCATAACCAAGGCAATATATTCTGCGAGGTTTGTTGGTTTGGGAACACGAGACGCTTCGTCCTTTAAGTCTTCTGACAGACCACGTCTTAATAGTGTCATTAGGGCGTCATCGGCCCAGGAGGTATCTGCGGCCATTCTTTTGAACGCCGTTATGTACGTGAGTATATCCTGACTACCCTGTTTTAAATCCAACAGTTTCTCTTGGGAGGCAACTACTACTTCCTGTCGGCTGAACATGCTTCGGATACTATTACAAAAAGTAGGGAATGAATCAAGGATTGGATTGTTGTTGGTGGTGACTAATGGGGTGGCCCAGGCCAGAGCGGCTCCCGTCATCTGGGCAATCATGTGCCCTACTTTATCTCTATCAGTAGGGAAAAAGGCTGGTTTAAACGTAAATTGGACCGTACATGATTCCAGGAACTCCTTTACGGCATGAGGATTGCCGTCAAAGCGCCCTCCTGATAAAGGCCTCCGAACTTTGGGCGGAACGCCCTACCTGTTGCTTAAGAGCGGCGTTCTCCTGTTTCAGTAATTGCACCTCAGCAGACATGTTCTGCATCGCTGCGACTAATTGCTGTATCTGTTGTTCCATTGTTGCCAGCAAAAATGCTTGTTTAACTAAATTTGAAAACGTACCCTATTTTTCTTTGGGCGTTGCTATCTGTAATGACTGCCGATACAATTCAGAAGCACTTTGCAAGCAACAATGGAAAAGTCCTACCTTGTTTTCGGTCTATCCTGAAGGAGTGAAAGTTTACCGGAGAACCCTTCCCGAACCTTCCAACACAGGTATCAAAAAAGGGGTTCTCCGGGAAACCCTCTTAGAGGGACAAAAACCCAGTGTGGATATAGTCTTGTAGGTGTTTCGCGTAGTTCCCTCACGGCTGGAGTAGAAAGTTTAACAAGATGGAGTTGCGATGAATTGGCTTAGGTGAGACTCTTCTGTGGTAATAGGATAGGTAGAATTAAGTAGTTATAACACCCTTCGCCTTATGGTTGCTCAAGGTTGAATGAGTGAGATGTACCTGTGGGAGTAGCCCAAGGAATGTTTATGGAGAGTCTCTGATGGCTGGTGATGCGGTCCGGTCTACTATTGGTTAAAGACAAACAGAAGGGAAGTGTTTGCATAGGTTTTGTGAGAAGAGAAGTGAAGGGGGACAAAGCCTGAATGTTTAGATCCCTACCTGTTGGGTAGGTCAGGATGCAGAGATTGTGTGTTGAGTCTTGGGAGTTCGGGGGTAGTGTCAAGACGGGATCGACCAAAGGGTAAGAAGACCACTGAGTATTTCGTCCGTAAGACTGAGCCGGGTGGAGCGGCTGGGTCGGACTGAATAGGGGAATATAGAGGAAAGTCCTGTAGGAAATGTAAGCAAAGTAAAGTGAAGAAAGGCTTCCCCAAATCTGATTCAATGAGAGGCGTGTATCGCAGTTTCAGTAACTCACGGAGCGGAGCTGTGATGAATCGTAGCAACGGGTAGTACTCCTGGCAACTCTCGTTCATATCGTACTTCCGGAGTAGAAGGAGGAGTCTCGCTCTCGTCCTTCTCACGAACCACTAGACCGCTCCTCTGAGCTGGAGGCTCCCTGTTGCTGGTATGAAATCGCATCCGTGGCTGTAACCGCCAAAGATTCCAGAGAGTAGGACGCCAAAATCTGGGTGTAACAGGGAGACTCTGAAGTCCGTAATACCGCTGTCTGATATCTTTGAGAAATCAAGCACGACTGGCTGCAGTAGGAGGAGAGAAAGCTGAGGGTATTAGTGGCCCAGTCGATAGTCGGATTGTGACGGCGTAGCCAAGAGATGCCCAGAATTATGGGGAAGTGGGCTGCCCTAATGATATCGAACAACATCTCTTCCTAATGTTCCTGAATGCCACCTGAATGGCTTCTGTGGAGTGGGTGATGGGACTGGAACAGAGAGGAGTGCCATCCACACCTTCAACCTTGAGGTTCTCCTTATTCTGGACTCGTTGGATACCCATCTTGCTGGCCCATACTGTGTCCATAAAGCTTCCCACGGCGCCACAGTCTATGAGAGCCAGCGTGTCAACCGATTTTTTCCCCCAGGACAGATGCAGTGAAACCACCATAAAACGAGCGTCTTCGTTCAGGCGGGAAGGGGCGACTGACAAGGTTACATAGGGACCCTTGTTTATTCCTCGAACCGAGGTCCCATTTAGGTTCGAGGCACCACGTTTCCCGACCTCCTTGGTGGGACATCGGGACAATCCCTAAGCAGATGAGATGCAGATCCACAATACATACAGAGAACCGCTTCACGGCGTCTTTTTCTTTCTTCTGGAGTGAGCGGCGCCCTCATGGAGCCAATCTGCATGGGTTCTTCTTTAGAGAGATCCGGGGGAACCTTCAGAGTAACTGAGGGACTGGGAAGGCTGAAAGCCCCTCTGGCCTTCTTCTTCTCTTGCTTCCTTTCATTGATACGATGTTCAATCTGTAGAGTGACGGACAAAAGTTCTGAGAAAGAGGCCGGATGAGGAATTCTTGCGAGTTCGTCCTTCAATTCCTCCTTAAGTCCCCTCCTGAAGATGGTGAATTGGGCTTGCTCCTGCCAATTAGCCTCTGTAGCATGGTCTTTAAATTTGGTGATGTAGGATAAAAGATCCATTTGCCCTTGATGGACCTCCAGCAATTCTTCACAGGCCATATATGAGACTTCTGGCCTTTCAAAGGTCTGTTTAAACTTTGCAAGGAAGGCGCTCCAATTCCTCAAAATCGGATCGTCTGCTGTGACCAAGGGACTGACCCAGGCCAAAGTGTTTCCTGATAAATTAGAAACCAAAAACCCGACCTTACTTAGATCGGTGGAAAATGTAGTCGGTCGAAAGGCAAATTGTATATTACAGGCCTCTATGAATTCCTTGAGTTTCTTAGAAGATCCGTTGAACTTTCCTGATGAAAGTGGCATGGGGGGAAGATCCGTATTGCGGGGCTCTCTAGTTGCCACAGTGTTTTCGGCCTTGATATTTTGTAACTCCTGATTTAAATTTCGCACTTCCATATTCAAGGACTGTACTGCCGCTACCAGCTCTTGGACCTGTTCAGAGGTTGCCATAACCAGGATCTTTTAGGCGTTGCAAGCTGTCATGTGAATCAACCTCTATATCCGAATAGTTTGTTCCACTCTCTTCCTCACCTGAAGAAAGTGTTGCGGGTGTCTTCGTCTTCTTCTTATCTCTCACTGTTGATTTCTTTTTATGCAGGTATGGCCGACCGTGGAACGACGCCACACTGGTTGCCGGAGAAATATCCGGAAACCAGAGGCCCCGGATCCACAGCCGCCAGAAGGGGAAAAAGCAGCGAGGGCAAAAAACCCCAGAGAATACTGGTATGTCGGTAAAGGTCTTCCGGACACTTAGGTAAGCAATGAATCCAGGAACAGAACTGCTCCACTCCGTTACAGAAAAAAGGAAATGAAAGCGAGGGGAGAGAAGGTAAACCCAGGTAAGTGGAGAGAGAACCGGGAAGCCAGGACACAGGACCCGAGGCAAGGCAGGGAGACGCCGAGGGCCAGGGAAGTCACGAAGACGAAAGAAAGGAAAGAAGGCACAGAAAAGGGGAAAGGCGAAAACGCCAGATAAGAGGGCGGTAAACCAAGGAGAAAACTCACGGGAGCACTGGCAACGAAGGAGAAACGAACCAGTTGCAACGCGACCGCTGCCGGTCAGGAGTGAAGAAAAGCCGGCGGCGGCGGCCATGACAGAAGGAAAAACTAGACCGCTGAAAACACTGCAGCGCAGCATAGTGGAGCAATTCAATGGCGGCTGAGTCTCCATCGGTCCCATACCCTTACATAGAAGGGGCGCATGACATTCCGGGGCCCCCGGTCCTAATGGTCTTGCGTCATGTGTCGTCAAAAACGATCCCATTGCCTGGTCTACAATTTTAGTGTCCCTCTACAATAAGGTATGCCACGAAAAACTTATCCCTGAGTCATGGTCCAAATCCATACTAATTCCTGTGTATAAAGCAGGTGCCCGCAAGCTTCCTGCAAACTACCGGATCCTTTCCATACTTGACACCACCAGTAAGATCTTTGCTGCCATATTATTGACTCACTTGCAATCCTGGGTTGATACTAACCAGATTCTCCATCCATTTCAATCGGGCTTTCGGTCTGGATGCTGCACCACTGACAACATCTGATTTCTTGATGCCATCATGTCCAAGGCCAAACATAGTTCCAATCCGTTGATTTATGTAACCTATGTCGACTTCAGTAGTGCCTTTGATAGAGTCAATCGCAATAAACTATGGGAGATCTTGCGTGACCATAAATGGCCCGCATGGCTGTTGGAAATTATTGTCAAACTTCACCAGAATAACACTGCTTGTGTACGCTTAGACAATGAAGGTAGACTCACCAAGCCTATAAAACTTGGAGGGGCGCTGTCGCAAGCCGTTTAAAATGGCCGCCTGATCCGAGAGCTCCACAGCCTGCAAACTCCTGTACAAACAATCCTGCAGTTCGCCTCTGCAAATTGCCACCTTCTCCCCTAAAACGAGGAGTGCAGACCTGCAAGCATACCTGGGCCGACTTTCAGCCGGTAACGCGGCCCCGATCTGTGCGAAACAGCCCCCTGACCAGGAGTGGGGTGCACCAACGACTGTGGGGCCGCGCGCCGCTCCGCTCTATATCCGTGACGGCAGCCTGACAAGTAACACCCAGCCACTGTCGCCGGACCAGTTCGACTACGGCCCTTTGGTTCGGAGTCCCGGAGAACATACCAGCGGATGTGGTGTGCTGCTGTTCACGGAGCCGCTATACTTTGCTTCGGGCAGAAGCGGACACTGAGAAGGAGGGGGCCGCGTTGCACCGAAGTTACCTGTGCAATCCCGCTCCCTGGCAGTGTAGGAGCCGTGTGGCTCCCAGATACCTGCACACCGAACAAGCTACCACCGCAGCAGCATCAATCCCCCAATACCTGCCTGATGTCTCCAGATGACGGCTCATCGGGGCATGCTTGGAACTGCTCTGAGGTATGTGTCGGCGCAGATTCCCCATAATACGCACACTTCTTCTCAGCAGGCGGCCGCAACAGCACAGTGCCCAGGCTTGTGTCACCATCCGATTTGAACGCTGCCCCCAGCCACACTGCTACGCAAGTCCTCATAAACACATATCCCCCGGCCCGGACCAATACATTTCCTGTGAAGGCACCATTTGGTCTGTGCTTAACGCATATGCAGTGTCCCGCTTGCCTCACAGGACTCCAAGCACTGCGCACCACCCGTTCACCCAACTATAAAGGGACACTTCCTTTGGAGGAATTTGACGGCCCTGCGAACTCCACGGCCAGAGCAACCCCGAGCCGTCTGTCCAAAGCTCCTGTAGCGTGGTGCTATACCCACAACATACAGCCACTCCAAGACATTTCATCACCACGAGAGAGCCCCAACAGCTCAGCTACTTACCAGATACGGGGACAGCGCTGCGCATCCAGCCTAAGGGGCCCCATGATGGGTGGAGGATCCCAAAACAAAAAGAAAGGTCCCATGGATGCATTTGCCTCTGCTTCTACTTCGGACCAAACCAGCCACAATCCCCAGCAAACTCCTCGGCAGAACCACCTGAGCAATGCATGGCCACCTACATGGTGGGGATGGAGAAGGGTTTTGCAGCTATTAACAACAAGCTGGCCGACATCGGTGAGAATATAGCTTCCATACGTTCGGATATACGGAAGGTCAACGCCAGGGTCTCAGAGGCGGAGGGGAGAGCGAGTACCCTAGAAGATGTGACCACCTCACAGAGCAAGAGTATAGAAGACATCCATAAGGACATCAAAACCCTAAAGGCAAAATATGTGGATTTAGAATCCCGGTCACGGCATAATGATATACACGTGGTCGGAGTAGCTGAAACAAAACTCAATATAGCCATGGAACACTTCCTTGAGGAGCTGCTCCACACATTGTTCCCTGACAACCAGTTCTCCAGACAATTCCTGGTTGAAAGGGCACATAGAGCACTGACCCCTCCCCCAAAGCCAGGGGCCCCTCCTCGGACTATTATAGCGCGCCTGTTAAACTATAGAGATCAGGATTTGATCCTAAAACTTGCATGTGAGAGGCGCCCCGCTGCTGTACGACTCTACTCGTGTGCACATATACCCAGATTTCTCGACAACAGTGCAATCTGCCAGACGCTCCTTCAATGGTGTAAAAAAGGCGTTGCGAGAAAGGAAAATTGTCTATGCCATGATGTTTCCAGGGAAACTCTGCATCCAACACGCTGGCAGATCCCACTTTTTTGAGACTCCAGACGAAGCTATGACGTATGTTGAATCGAACATCCCTAACACAGCCGAGAACAGCTGAACATCATCCGACATGATACAGAGCCAGGCTCCCAGATGGTCCTCCACATACACTCCACGGGGAGAGGTGCACCATGGAGGAGACTGCACCCATGAAGGCTGCTGCCCCGGATACGGCAACGGACCACGCCACCTCCATTATTGCAGTATTGCATGTAGTTAAGAGGGATACACCACCCGTTTGGGGAGTTGGTGAGGGTGGGGGGAGGGAGGGGGATTGGACATTCATCCCATGTTGGGGGGGACTGTTAGAATATGTTAAGTTAAATAGAAAATCTGGCATGGTGAAATCTGGAAGAGAGACACCCGGATAACGAAGTCGTAATACACATGTCACATTGAGAAAAGAATGGCAACACAAGGTACGATGGTGAACACAATGTTCCTGTCCTGGAACATTAGAGGCCTGTCCAATCCAATTAAAGCCAGGAAAGCTATGGCATATGCTGCAAGACACAAAATCGACATAATTCTTTTGCAAGAAACCCAGGCTACTGAGAAGACAGTCAGATCTCTAAACCACTCATGGGGTCAACAAGTAAGCACCACAGATTATTCTTCGCAATCCAGAGGGGTTGCAACAATTATCCATCGCAGAACAGGCTTCGTCATATCCAAAACTAAGTGTGACCCCGAAGGCAGGTACATAATAATATGGGGAATGCTTCGGGGACAAGACATAATTATCCTCAATACGTATGGCCCCAACCTGGACACCCTGGAGTTTTACCACCAGATGCTAACGCCAATACTGCCATTAGGAGAGGCGAAGGTAGTATGGGGAGGGGATTTTAATATCATCCTCGATCCCGATATGGACAGAATGGTATTACCCAAATTGTTCGTTTACAATTGTTCGAATGAACAATTGACCGAATTTAAAGGGTCACAATTGACCTGTTCACAATTGACCGTATATATATATATATATAAATATATATATATATATATATATATATATATCTCTGTTTGGTAATATATATTTATATATGTATATATATAGGGGTTTTGGGGGGTTTGGCGTTAGGTGGGGGGTTGTGGGGGGTTTCCCCCCAACATATATGTTACAACTGACCATCACAATTCGGTCAATTGTGAAAAGGTCAATTGTAATTTGAACAGTTGTAAAACGAACAATTCGTATACAACCAGACAGAACAACCACTAGCGGCAGAAAAGAGACGAAGGCAGCAGCAACCATTAAGCAGGCTATGCTCCTAATACCGCTTGCTGACGCTTGGAGGGAACTCCATTCTCTTCGCAGAGTTTACATTTCACTCACATGTTCATGGTTCAAGCTCCCGGATCGATTACTGGTTATGTTCCACTGAATGTATCCAGGAGATTAAGGAATGCACTATATTGCCACGCACCCTGTCGGACCACTCCCCGATCATATTAGACATCCAGTTTGGATCAACATCTCGAGGCCCGCGGATGTGGAAAATGCCACCGCATCTCCTGCGAGATGAGACACTGGTGGAGATACTGCGCATAGAGGTAACTGATTTATTTTAACGCAACGAGGGCTCTGTGAAATCGTTCAACACAATATGGGAAACGTTTAAGGTCTGGTTGAGAGGGCATCTGATCGCCACGGTACATGGCAGACTCCAAGAGATCCATTCGACCCTGACCAAAGTCTGCATAAAAGCAGCGGAAGAGGCATAAACCAGATCACCTGGGCAAGATAGCCTGGCCCCTCTACAGCATGCCACCGCAACATTCAAAACATTGGTGGACCAGGAAGTCCTCTATATGAAGCAACCGATAAGAGCCAGGAGGTACGGAGAGGGAAACAAATCCGACAGATTACTGGCCAATCATCAGATCGGAACTAGGCCACAGACAAATTACTAGCATCACTGATGAATACGGAACAGGGAGGGATTAACAAGGTATTCCTACGCTTTTACTCCAAGTTATACAAGAACATAAACCAAAAGTCGTCTGAAGATCTTCTGCAACACCTGGACTCCTACCCACTCCCAAAGCTCACAGATGACGACAGGGCAATGCTGGACACCCCCCTGTCGGTGGATGACATAACCAAAGCAATCAAATACCTCAAAGCGGGCAGAGCACCCGGTGCCAACGGCATCACTTCTGATCTTTACAAAGCATACGTCATGGAGCTGGCCCCCCAGTTTCTGAGAGTCTGGGAGGAGTCCCTGGAGGGAGGATCCCTACCACCATCTTTACCCAAGGCCATAATCACTGTCCTGCTAAAACCATATAAACCTCCTCAAGACCCTTCCTCATACAGGCCCTTATCTCTCATCAACGTGGACGCGAAAATAATGCCCAGGGCCATAGCCAACAAGTTGAACCCATTCATGAATAAACTGATTCACCCAGATAAATCCAGCTTTATACCTTCCCGGTCCACAGCCCTGAATCTACGAAGATTTTTCGCAATCTCCTCTCAAATGGACCCCGAGAAGAAGACCATTGCAGTAACACTAGGCGTTTGATTCCATCTCCTGGAGGTTCATGTACGCCATCCTCCAGAAGATGGGATTCGGCCCGGGATTTATTCGAAGTATACAGCTATTATACTGCAACCCTACAGCCAGAGTCAGGACCAACACGACCCGCTCTGCCAGTTTTGCACTACAAAGAGGTACGAGACAAGGCTGTCCCCTCTCTCCGTTGATATTTGCGCTCACTATAGAGGGAATGGCGGCATTTTTGCAGACCAAACACGCGTGGAGAGGGATCCGTATCATGGGGAAAACTCAATTAATTTCACTCTACGCCAATGATACTATGCTGTACATCAGGGATCCAGATAATGCAAGACATTGCAGAATTTACAAAATATTCTGGATACAAGATCAACCAATCCAAATCGGAAATAATACCACTAACCAACTCTGCCACACAAACCGAGGCCACTACTAGTTTCCGCTGGTCGCCCACTACGGCCCTGTACCTTGGGATAATTCTGGCGACAGATAACGATACGCTATACTCCAACAACTATGGTCCGTTCCTATCTCAGCTGGAAAGTGAACTCAACCTCTGGGCTAAACTACCGCTATCCATATATGGCCGAATATCCCTGCTAAAAATGGTGATCGTCCCCAAATTATTATACCTCTTCAGTGGCATCCCCATCTGGCCGGGTTGAAAATTCTTCAAAACTTTACAGAAATGTAGTGTACACTTTGTGTGGAGAGGAGGCACCCCCACGATTAGCTGGACCAGGATGTGCGAACACTACGACACAGGGGGCCTGGCTGCGCCAGACTTCCTTGTATATTATTATGCGGCCCAAGCCCAATTCACCAGATACTGGTTCAATGATACGAAACAATATGCGCACATAAACGCCAAAGAGGTTGCAGCTGCACCCAAAGATCTTCAGATTATGATGTTCACTAAAGTAAGGGAAGAGAAGGTGTTGGCAGACCCATTGTCTTCCACGGTCCTGTTCTAACTTGATGGGTCCGACTTGATGGTCGTGCAGTTATGTAATGCCTCCGTCCCCAAGTACCGCCCGAGCAGAATGTAAAATACTCCCCTAGCAATCTTTGAGGCCACAGGTGGGAGTGTCGTCGTCAGCCTGGTATCGGGAACGCCGGAAGGACCCCTGAGTGCTCTAAGGCAAAGGGTTATAATCAAGGAAACACTCAAAAAGGCAATTGGCAATTGGCAGAAGGAGTAAACAAGATGCAGTGACACCATCTTACCTAAAAGGGGTGGAGTGTAGGTAAGAAACCTATGCAGGGGAACCCACAGCAGGCTGGGATGATGTAGTTGGCACTCCTGAAAGCACCTGGTGGAGCAAGACTGGATCCGTGGCAAAACGTGAAGCAATCCGAGGGTTGCAAAAACAGAAGGGCAATCCAAAAGCAAGTGCAGAGTACAAATAGGTGTCAGATGTCCGGGAAATCAGAGAGCACGCCAGAGTCCAAGGGTAATCCAAGAGCAGTTCCAAGAAGCGTTCCAAGGTCGAAGCAAGGAGAGAAACAAGAAGCAAAGGTAACGCCTGGCAGTCCTCCGTAGAAGTAGCTGTGAAGCAAAGAGTCTTGTTTGCCGGCTTCTTTTGAAGCGGCGAGCGATATCACGTGACGCATCACGTGACTGCTCGCGCACGTTGCAAGGAGCGCAACGCGGCCAGCGATTGGGGCTGCCGGTACGTCCTGGTATCCTGGCATCGCCGGCTGTGCAGGAGGCGCCATGGCGACCGCCAACGCGGAAAAGGGCGAAAAGAGGCGGGTCCGCCCAACATGGTATTCCGCCTACCGTGCTTCCCCCGCTGGTGTGGATGGGAAATACGACGGCGAGAAGCGCTTGATGAGGGAGACAGGTGTGAGGGGGGGAAGTGAGAGATGGGTTGTGTGAGAGGGCGTGACAGAGCCCCCCCTCAAAGGCCCACGACCGCGTGGGCTGGAAGGATGCTCCCAGTGAAACCGAGCCACCAGGCGAGGAGCGTGAACATCCCAGGAAGCAACCCAGGAGCGGTCCTCAGGGCCGTACCCCAGCCAGTCCACTAGATACTGCAACCCGCCCCTGTGTATACGGGAACCCAGAATAGCCCGCACCTCAAATACATCGTGGGACGAGACAGAGACCGGGGCAGGAGGGGCAGCCAATCGGGTAGGGCCAGGGCATGGTTTAAGCAGGGAGACGTGAAAAACCGGGTGGATCCGCCAAGCGGGGGGCACCGCCAGGCGCATAGCCACCGGGTTCAGGACTTTGACCACCTCATAAGGACCCACAAAGCGAGGGAGAAGTTTGCGACAGCCAGGGATGTGTAAATGGCGGGTAGAGAGCCAAACCCAGTCCCCCACCTTGTATGCAGGCGCATCCGCCCTCCTCCTGCAAGCAGCGGTTTTCATGGAGGATTGGGCCTCACGCAGGTGGACCAATGTTTGGGCATGGACTGAGACCAAATCCCGAGCGCAGGCCGAAGCGGGGGGGGGGGCATCAGAAGAGGAGAAGTCCGGAATGGGAAGAGTACGGGGATGTTGGCCATAGAGGGCGAAGAAAGGTGAGAACCCAGTAGCAGAGTGCAATGTATTGTTATAAGCAAACTCGGCGAGATGCAAGAGGTTAAGCCAAGTGTCCTGATACTGTAACGTTAGGCAGCGTAGATACTGCTCCAATGTCTGATTGACCCTCTCGGTTTGCCCATCGCTCTCTGCATGGTAAGCAGAGGAATAATGAGCATCAATACCCAACAGAGAGCTGAGGGCCCGCCAGAAACGGGAGGTGAACTGTGTGCCTCGATCGGACACCAAAACATGGCGCAGGCCAAAGAGACAGAAGACAGACCTAAAGAAATGCTTGGCTAAGACCGGGGCTGAGGGTACCCCCTTGCATGGTACCAAACGGGCCAGTTTGGTATAGGAGTCGACAACGACCCAAATAGTATCGAAACCCTGTGTACGTGGCAGGTCGGTAATCAGGTCCATTGAGACCGTGTGCCAGGGACGTGGAGGAACCGGGAGAGGAAGAAGAAGACCCAAAGGTCGGCCCCTGCGTGACTTGCCCTGGGCACAGACTGAGCAGGTATTGACGTAGTTCTGTACGTCGCGTTTCATAGTCGGCCACCAACACCAGCGTTTGAGTAGTTCCAAAGTACGATGCTGCCCGGGGTGACCATTAATGGCAGCATCATGAGACCACTCCAACGCCAGGTTCCTGGTTTCACTTGTGGGAAGAAAAAGCTTCCCGTGTACAAAGGGCAGCCCATCCAGCATAACCGGATCCCATTCTGTTAGTGACTGTGGATAGCGGGAGACCCACTGTCGTATGGTGGACTGTAATGAAGGTGATGGTGTGCAGACACAAACTACATGAGTCTCACTCAACAAGGTTTCAGGGAAGGATGGGAGAACCTCCCCCCCAGGGGAACCAGACAGAGCGTCTGCTTTCCCATGCCAGACACCAGGTCTATGTTTGACCACGAAGTCGAACGCAGCAAAGAAGAGATGCCAACGTACTTGTCGGCTGTTTGTACATTTCAGGGAGGCAAGGTCTTGGAGATTATGATCGGAGAACACCACCGTCTGGTGTTTTGCGCCCAGGAGGTGGTGTCTCCAGGTCTGTAGAGCGTCCTTAATGGCCAATAGTTCTTTTTCTGTGACTGTGTAGTACAATTCGCTTGCCGTGAACTTACGAGAGTGAAATGCAACCGGATGCAAACGACCAGTGGCAGCACATGGTTGGGACAGTACAGCTCCTAGTGCATAGGAGGATGCGTCTGCCTCGAGGACAAACGGGAGTTCAGGGTCAGGGTGTTGTAACACCAGAGCAGTGGTGAACATAGTTTTCAGAGAGTCAAAGGCGTTTTGTTGTGTCACGGACCAGACATAGGGGACTGAAGGGCTAGTGAGCGCAGTGAGTGGTGCTACAATAGAGGAGAACCCAGCTATGAATCGTCGGTAAAAGTTGGCGAAACCCAAAAATGACTGCAGTTGCTGGAGTGTGGTCGGAATTGGCCATTCGTTAATTGCCCGGACTTTGGACTGATTCATAGAGAGACCCCCGGGAGAGATATGGAACCCCAAGAACTCAACCTGACTGGTGTGGAAAATGCACTTCTCGGGTTTAGCAAATAGTGCGTTGGCTTGAAGACGCAACAACACTTCCTTGACATGCATGATGTATTCATCGAGGGAGGAAGAGAAAACCAATATGTCATCTAAGTACACTACCACGTAAGCGTTCAGGATATCGCCAAATATGTCATCCATGA
Organism: Ambystoma mexicanum; assembly: GCF_040938575.1. Lineage (NCBI taxonomy): Eukaryota > Metazoa > Chordata > Amphibia > Caudata > Ambystomatidae > Ambystoma > Ambystoma mexicanum. The sequence goes on along the minus strand of NC_090921.1, from coordinate 1,338,321,986 downwards.
AGCGCTGAAACGTAGCAGGAGCATTACAGAGGCCAAATGGCATAACTGTGTACTCAAACAACCCTTGTGAGCAGAAGGCCGTCTTCCATTCATCTCCCTCCCGCATGCGTATGAGATTGTACGCTCCCCGCAGATCCAGTTTGGTGTAGATCGTGGCATGAGTGAGTTTGTCTAACAATGGGGTAATGAGAGGTATCGGATAACGGTTTTTTACCGTGATGGCGTTCAAACGCCTGTAATCAATGCAAGGACGGAGATCCCCTCCCTTCTTTGGCACAAAGAAGATAGGACTTGCAGCTGGGGATGTTGATGGGCGAATGTGACCCAGACGCAGGGCCTGCTGTATGTATTCTTGCAGGACTCGCTCTTCTGTCTGGGTTAGGGAATAGATCCGCCCCTTTGGGATGGGGGCATCCGGGACTAAATCAATGGGGCAGTCGTAGGATCGATGCGGAGGAAGACCTTCCGCAGAGCCTTTGTCAAACACAGCCCGAAATTCATAATACTCAGGAGGTATGTTGTTCGTGACCGCCCCTATCATGTGAGTGTCCTGGGAGTCGGATCTGTCTTCTATGGCTAAAGAAGCGACTACCCCTAGGATGTCTGCGGGACTGGAAACCCGAGGTGTCTCGAGCAGGCAGTAGTATTGACACGTTTCTGATTCAAAGGAGACCTGACCCGTGCCCAAGTTAATCAGAGGATTGTGCCTCTTTAGCCAAGGAATGCCCAGGATAACACCAAACTGAGGCGTGGCTATGAGATCAAATGACATGGTCTTTCTATGGACTTCCTGTATGACTAATTCCAACGGGGCTGTCTGTTGTAAGATTGGTCCAGAGGCTAGGGACGTCCTGTCTACTGCATGAACCGGTTCGGGGTGTTTCTTTTTGATCAGAGGTAAGTTTAGCGAACTGGCTAGCGCTATATCTATAAAGCAGCCTGTAGCTCCAGAGTCGATCACTATTTGTACTGCATGGGAGACTCCTGCAGCTGGGTTTAAGGAAGCTTGTACCACCACAGGTCGGACGGGACCAAAAGCTGGATCAGAGGTATTTTGTATAGGACTCGCCCCAACCCCTGATCTCAAGGGCGAGTCTTCGGAAAACCCAGAACTTTGTTCCTTGGCCGGCGGGGACACTCCTTTACAAAATGCCCGTTGAGACTGCAGTAGAAGCAAGCGTTGTCCGCCCTTCTCCGCTCTCGCATGAGTAATAGGACTGTGTACCCCGCCGATCTGCATGGGTTCAGGTAAGGTGCCAGATGAGGTTGAAGGTGAGGTATGGGATAACCCTGCTTCCCCCTTACGTTCTGCCCGCCTGGCGTCGATTTGCAAGGTCAAATCAACTAGGTCGATATAGAGTGAGGGAAGAGAAGGCACCACAGATAAAGCATCCTTCATGGAACCACACAAGCCCCGATAATAGATCACTGCTTTCTTGTTCTCTGGCCAGGAAGTCTCAGTAGCGAGTTGGTTGAACTTGGTAATATATTCAATGAGAGTGGATCGGCCTTGAGTAAGATCTAAGAGTTCCATGTCTCTGGATTGGGCTTTATATCTAGTGTCAAAAACCTTGGCCATTTCTTGGGTCAATAACTCGAAATCGTACAGAGCAGGATGTTTGCCCTCCAACAATGGGTTAGCCCATGTGGCTGCCACACCCGACAAATGGGAGAGAGAAGAAAAGCCGCCTTAGAGACCGGATCAGAGAAAGCCTGGGGTCGGCATAAGAAATGCAGTTTGCACTGATTTATGAAGGTGCGATATTTCAAGGGATCCCCCTGATACCGCTCAGGGGCTGCTAGAGGAAATGGGGTCTGAACCACCACAGACGGGGCTGGCAGAGTGGGTGGTGTGACGGGAATCGTGTTTTGGGATGGGGCAGCATCGCCAAACTCGGCGTCAACAGGTAAGGGATGTTGTGTGCTTTGCATGGCATCAAGACGATGGTTCAGTGCAGTGGTGGCAGAGGCCAGGTCAGTGCGGAGGGCAGTGGTAGCAGCTGCCATATCTGTCCTAAGCGATGTCACTGCTTGCATTAAAGCAGTCACAGGGTCCCCGGCTGAAACATCCATAACTGGACGACCATAAGGCTTCACAGTCTGTTCTAACTTGATGGGTCCGACTTGATGGTCGTGCAGTTATGTAATGCCTCCGTCCCCAAGTACCGCTCGAGCAGAATGTAAAATACTGCCCTAGCAATCTTTGAGGCCACAGGTGGGAGTGTCGTCGTCAGCCTGGTATCGGGAACGTCGGCAGGACCCATGAGTGCTGTAAGGCAAAGGGTTATAATCAAGGAAACACTCAAAAAGGCAATTGGCAATTGGCAGAAGGAGTAAACAAGATGCAGTGACACCAGCTTACCTAAAAGGGGTGGAGTGTAGGTAAGAAACCTATGCAGGGGAACCCACAGCAGGCTGGGATGATGTAGTTGGCACTCCTGAAAGCACCTGGTGGAGCAAGACTGGATCCGTGGCAAAACGTGAAGCAATCCGAGGGTTGCAAAAACAGAAGGGCAATCCAAAAGCAAGTCCAGAGTACAAATAGGTGTCAGATGTCTGGGAAATCAGAGAGCACGCCAGAGTCCAAGGGTAATCCAAGAGCAGTTCCAAGAAGCGTTCCAAGGTCGAAGCAAGGAGAGAAACAAGAAGCAAAGGTAACGCCTGGCAGTCCTCCGTAGAAGTAGCTGTGAAGCAAAGAGTCTTGTTTGCCGGCTTCTTTTGAAGCGGCGAGCGATATCACGTGACGCATCACGTGACTGCTCGCGCACGCTGCGTGGAGCGCAACGCGGCCAGCGATTGGGGCTGCCGGTACGTCCTGGTATCCTGGCGTCGCCGGCTGTGCAGGAGGCGCCATGGCAACCGCCAACGCGGAAAAGGGCGAAAAGAGGCGGGTCTGCCCAACATGATATTCCGCCTGCCGTGCTTCCCCCGCTGGTGTGGATGGGAAATACAACGGCGAGAAGCGCCTGATGAGGGAGACAGGTGTGAGGGGGGAAGTGAGAGATGGGTTGTGCGAGAGGGCGTGACAGGTCCGTGCGTGGATGCAGATCCTGAAAAGAGTCCAATGTGAGACACCGTACTGGCCACATGCCCCACTGTAGGCATACCCAGACCTTGAACCAACCATGGACCGTACTCTACAGAGCCGATGGGACCCGGAACGTGAAGCCAAACTGGGTGACCTCTTTCCGGAGGGCCGTTTTATCACGATCTTCGAAATCCAGGGCAGAATAGGTACCGGCCTGATCACGACACTACAGTACCAGCGCCTGAAGGCAGCCTGCAGAACCATATGGCCGTCGTTCCCCGAAGAGCTGCCTGTACATAATTTCCTTGCAGATACCCTAACACCAACGGGGCTCAAGAGAGGCATCTCAGAAATATACAGAATGGTACAGACGCACACCCCATCCATCAACACGATGCGATCCAAATGGGAGAAAGACCTCCGCATAGAAATCGATGAGCAACACTGGACACACTACTGCAGATATACTAAGACTATCTCCCTCAATGCCAATTTCCAGCTCATTCAATTCAAAATTTTAAATCAATTACATATTACCCCAAAAATGATCGCCAAATTCAACCCATCCAAGCAAGTAGTCTGCCCCAAGTGCGGAGCGATTGCAGCAGACGCAATCCACATGTACTGGAATTGCCCTCCGATCTGCCGATTCTGGGAATCCCCCTGATACCTCTCAGGGGCTGCTAGAGGAAATGGGGTCTGAACCACCACAGACGGGGCTGGCAGAGTGGGTGGTGTGACGGGAATCGTGTTTTGGGATGGGGCAGCATCGCCGAACTCGGCGTCAACAGGTAAGGGATGTCGTGTGCTTTGCATGGCATCAAGACGGTGGTTCAGTGCAGTGGTGGCAGAGGCCAGGTCAGTGCGGAGGGCAGTGGTAGCAGCTGCCATATCTGTCCTAAGCGATGTCACTGCTTGCATTAAAGCAGTCACAGGGTCCCCGGCTGAAACATCCATAACTGGACGACCATAAGGCTTCACAGTCTGTTCTAACTTGATGGGTCCGACTTGATGGTCGTGCAGTTATGTAATGCCTCCGTCCCCAAGTACCGCTCGAGCAGAATGTAAAATACTGCCCTAGCAATCTTTGAGGCCACAGGTGGGAGTGTCGTTGTCAGCCTGGTATCGGGAACGTCGGAAGGACCCCTGAGTGCTGTAAGGCAAAGGGTTATAATCAAGGAAACACTCAAAAAGGCAATTGGCAATTGGCAGAAGGAGTAAACAAGATGCAGTGACACCAGCTTACCTAAAAGGGGTGGAGTGTAGGTAGGAAACCTATGCAGGGGAACCCACAGCAGGCTGGGATGATGTAGTTGGCACTCCTGAAAGCACCTGGTGGAGCAAGACTGGATCCGTGGCAAAACGTGAAGCAATCCGAGGGTGGCAAAAACAGAAGGGCAATCCAAAAGCAAGTCCAGAGTACAAATAGGTGTCAGATATACTAAGACTATCTCCCTCAATGCCAATTTCCAGCTCATTCAATTCAAAATTTTAAATCAATTACATATTACCCCAAAAATGATCGCCAAATTCAACCCATCCAAGCAAGCAGTCTGCCCCAAGTGCGGAGCGATTGCAGCAGACGCAATCCACATGTACTGGAATTGTCCTCCGATCTGCCGATTCTGGGAAGACGTAGCAGAGACTATGAGTGACATACTGGATATCCATATCCCGGCAACCCCGCTGAAATATCTACTAGGAGATATTGGAAAGGCCTCGATAAAAGTTTGTAGACTGTTTGCCGTGGCGGGGCAGTGGCCAAGAGGCACATACTGATGAAATGGAAGTCTAAAACTCCCCCAACGGTCCAAACCTGGCTTCGAGACCTGATCCACACTCAGGATAGTGAGGAGTTCTACACGCAGGGCATACAAACTCACTCCAGGCCTAAAGACATCTGGGCCCCACTCAGATCTTACCTACAACCATCGGCGGACCGGTCGGATGAAGAGGAGTAGACAGAGACAATTAATAACTGTTACGTACAACGTGTAACAGTGTATGTATAAACGTTGAGTTTAATAAGTGTCCTTGCTTCCTAAATGTCCACAGGGTTTTGCCTGATATTTGTTTCCATGCCAACATTAAAGGTGTAAAAAAAAAAGAAAAGCCTATAAAACTTGATAAGGGAGTCAAGCAAGGCTGCTTATTAGCGGCACTGCTTTTCAACCGCATTAATAAGACGATTACAGAGCCGTGCCCATTGTCCTGTGCGATTCTCTAACATTAAGGTCACTGCCTTGCTTTACACAGACGACCTTGTGGTTGTCGACCACACCATCTCGGGAATGAAATCCATTTTAGAGGAACTAGGTGTTTTTTCTGCTGAACATGACAGGATAGTTAACTTAAGAAAGACCAAAACCATGCTTATCTCTTACAAGAAGGTAATTAGACCTACTATGAATATCAGCTGGGGCATGATTAAATACACAGATGTTTATAAATATCTTGGCCTGGACATGGATAACAAACCAGGGTATTTATCCTTCAGAGTCTCGAACTAAGCATAATTAATCACTCTGATAGCTCGTAAACATGTAATTCAATATGCTGGCTACGCTCTTAAGGGTATTTTATTGCTGTACAGACAATGGTCTATCCCCGCATTGACATATGGCCTTCAAGCTCTCACTCTTGAAAATCTCTCTTGGTTGGACAAAATTGAAGGCTTCTTTTGGCGGTCTCTACTGGGTCTCCCCACATCTTGCTCAATCCAATATATAAGAGCGGAATTCGGTCTAACATCGCTTAGAGCCCTAGCCATACTTCAAAGAGATCTCCTGCCTCTTTGAGCCTTGTGCCACCCCACCAGTGAGTTGCTTCATGCCATTGGCCAAAATGTCATAGCTGTAAAAACAGGAACTGTACCGATAAATGCATACAATGCCATGTGTATGAAGTCCTACTCAACCCTGAATTGGTTAACTGAGAGATCCTCCTGTGGCAGATACAAAGCTATTCAAAGGACCTTTAAGTATAAATCCTGTCTTAAAGATTGGGAAGCTATTATCAGTCATCTGAGTGACCTTAAAAATTATACGCATCTTGCTGGAATCGTCTACAGGTACCGCAGTCCTCAGTTGTACCTGATAAGGTGTCCTAGCCCTGAGGTGAGGAGATTTCGCCTCCAGTTGCGTATTAACTGACTACCAGTTAGAGCCACTCATGGCTCGCAATGGAAGCTTGCATACGACCAACGCATATGCCGCATATGTGCAGTGGAGAGTAATTTGGAGATAGTGCAACATGTGCTCACTGCATGCTCCAAAATGGAGCATCTATATAGAGCCCGGTATAGTTGTTTCTATCATTCGTTCGAATGGGTAGCTTTTTTGGGAAACTGTGTCTTAATACCTCCTCTGAAACTTTAATCATTGCCTTGTACAATGTTTGGACTGTGGCACACGAAATGATTTTGTCTCTTGGTGGTAGTTGAAGTAGAAGGTCAAACGGTGTAATCGGTGATGATGTATCTGATGGGGTACATCTGTTCTTACAGTGATAATCGCTTTTGCCATGAATTTCTGGAAAACTTGGTTAAACTTTCAACATCGTAAACAAATATTAGGACGTGTGATTATTCTCGCTGTTGTATGCTACAGTTTCAGCATGAATTTTGGTAGTGTATGATTGTGCTCATTTAGAATTTGTCTTTTTTTACTTGTATTTATTTTTATATCTAAATGATGAATTGTTGAGTTGAAGTTGTATGTGCACTCTTGTGTGTAATGTTGTAAAAGTTCTTTTGGACTAATAAACAACAATAATAATTTAAAAGAATTAGTGTGTCGCCTGGCTGTGTTTGGCGTTCTACGTGGTTTTCACTGCAGTCGCCATGTCAGTGCTTTGTTTATATACAGCTGATGACGCGCCGTGTTGATGCGTGTGACATCACACTTGCTATCCAAGTTACTATTGGTGTATGCTCGAAATATTCCAATTATAATATACGTGCATGATAAAGCTTTCGTATTCCACATATGGCTGTGCATTCTATCTGTACTAATGTATGCTACGTTGGTTCTAACAGTGCTTGTGTAGAATGTGTTGGATGTGTGACGATCCTTCAGATAGCATCACCAATAGTCCCCCTAGGGGTAGTAAAATGCTGGAGAATCTCATGGAGAGTGACTCCTCTCCTGGGGATTAGCATGCAGCATGGAAACATGGCCCCTTTAAACCTTAATCCTGCAGGCTGATGTTAATGCCTATTTCCTCTACACATAGGCTCATGTCCAAAACTATGTGTTATTGTTAAATATCAAACCAACTTAATATCATAGGTACACGGACAAAGATGTTACGCTTAGTCTATCCGTTATTTAAACTGAACAGCAAAGAAGAAATGGGGTCTTTGTTGTCTTCTGACCCATCTGGCAATGGTCAGTGCGGTTCTGGTATGCTGAGAGCTGCTGTACGTCCAGAAGGAGAACCCGGCGGGGAGGTGACCACATCGAAACCCATAAGGGCGAACTTGGATTATGAGAAACTGCTACGAGGCACGTCTCCAGAGTTAGAGAGATGAACAGTGCAATGCCTGAGAAGCGTTTTATGAGTCGGTTGGGAACCGGTGCAGTAGCACTGGAGCGCCGGAAACGTGGTGGCGCAACCTGTACTGGGTGGACTATCTGGTCCGACAACGGAGCCGAGATCGCCTACTGTAGCTTAAAGCAGAGTTGTGTAGGCAAATGTGCAGAGGGAACAAGAGTCTGTGGTGTTGGCATGACCTGTCGTTGGAGAACCGAGGGATCCGACAACTGTGCCGAGACCGCCAGCAGTAATTGCCCACGGAGAGAAGCAGGCTGCAGGCATAGCATGAAAGAAGAAGCTAAAGCAGAGAGAGGGGACCCGAGACCCCTGGTGAAGCCAGTGAAGAGTTCCCCCAGGAGAAACTAACAGGAGCAAGTACGAGTCAGGAGGGGGCCGGGATGGCTCGAGACTATAATCCATGAAGTAGATGAAGTAGTGAATTGGAGCACAAGTCCCTGGGCAGATCCACAAGAGGGTGGTGCTGGAGAGTTGCGAGGGACTCAGGAAGCATCTTCGTCATCGCAGTGGGAGCAGGATAAAAAGTATAAAGAAAGCTGAATGTGTGGAAACCTCCTTGAAGGAACTACATGTTTTGTTGAAAACTATAAGGAACATTGGGGAACCAGCTAAGGGAGTCATTCGCCTAGTCCCACAAGGATCCTGTAGAGCGGTTTGTTATGAAAAGCTTGAACTTTAATGGAACTTTTACTTTGAGAAGACTTGGTGTCTACATCCAAGAGAAGGAGTCATTTTCCTGGATCACGATCAGAACCCAGACTTTATTATTGTTTATTGTAGTGGCAGGGATAGCATAGGGGCTTTTGGACTTCGACGGTGCCTTTTGATTTGGACTTGTTCACAAACTTCCTGACGAGCACCAGTTTCTTTAGTTTAGGGACGGAAACCCCATTAGAGTTAAGGAGAGATAGGTTTATCTTTCCTTTGAATCAAAGTATATAGCAATCATCATGGCACCACTTGGTCAGTCTCTTCATTCCTTGTTACCATAGGTGAAACAACTGAATCTGTCGATTTTGAATTGGTGTAAGGCATTATGGCATCCTAAACACCCCACCCCCACTCCCATCCTATTCCATTGTGTATGCCCTCGCACATGTAGTCCATTCTCATTGGCACCTGTCTCCAACATCATTATTTGACATAGTGTTCAAAAATAATTTCTGCCATTTTGTGCTTAAGAACGTTATTATCGTGAACCAGATTGTGGCGACCATAAACATGAAAACGGGTTGCGTATATAGATATATCTAAAGCATATTGTTAACACAATGTCTTCATGCCATATCTCCTATTACCATCCTTAACCAATGCAATCCACAAGACAAGACAAATGTCAGGCAATCAAATGATTAAAGAAACACAATCATCTATGTCCATTCTCATGTATGCCCGACTTCAGCATTTCTATTGCAGATCATATTAAAACCCATTGTTTGCTGTCTGTACCTCAAAACATTATTATGAACTGGTTGCAAGATCGCTGGATGTGGCAAATTATTTTGCGCTTTACAGTGAATATATTGCATGAATAAAAAGATGTGTCTATGCCACAGGTCCTGTCACATCCTTTGCCATTAGTATCACAAGAAGAGAAAAATATGAGACAGTCATGAGATTAGAGGAATACATTAATCTCATATTCCATTAAACACTGTATGCATTTTGCAAATTAGTCTGGATTTCAACTGGCGTAGTTTAGTTCACCTCTTCTCTTGCCAGCAGATGCTTTTTGGAGTTCAATGAACTGGACTGGTTTCCTATCGTCCATCCGATGAGATCTTTGACAGTAGCTTGCCAGAGGCAGCTTAGGGTCCTGGCTTCTCGTGGTTGCAAGGTGCTCCCTGATCCTGATTCGCAGTTCTTGAATTGTGCTACCTATGTAGATCTTACTACACACACATATAATCGCATAAACAACACATTTGGTCTGGTAGTTGATAAAGTCCTTGGCATGTACTTTCATCCCTGGGTGGTTAGTAAAGATACTGATATTTTCATGTGCAAACCTAGATATACTACAGCTGCCACATCTATGAAACCTTTTGTCTAGTGCTTTCAACTAATTAATCCCACTCGTAGATCTGTCTCTACGGATATTTAAAAATGAAGGACTCAGCCTGTTTCTAAGGGTGGGTGCCTTAGTGAAAATAATTCCATGTTTCTTGTCTATGATATATATATCTCAGATCCAATTTCATTTGAAGGCGGTGCCAATGTTTGTGTAAGATACCATGGAGAATCTTGCTAACTTTGTTATTTGCCACTTTTGTCTTAGGTGTCAATAATGCTTCTCTATTCATGCTCTTGGTCTTCGCATGTGCCTTATTAACACATCCTGGTTTGTAACCTCTGTCATTGAACATTTGAGCTAATAACGCACATTCGGATTTAAAATTGTCATCATCACTACAGCTCTTCTGAGCCCTTACGAACTCCCCAGTTGGGATATTTTCTATTGTACTTTAGCAGTGGCAGCTAGTAGCAAAGAGAATCAAGTTAACCTCTGTAGGTTTCCTGTATGTCCTACCTTTTAGTATCGAGTCTACTACATAGATGTGCAAGTTTAGAAAATCAATCTCAAAATCATTATAGATACATGTCAACTGTATTACAAATGTGTTGGTATTGAGTTTGCTGACATAATCCATAATAGGTTCTTTGATCCCTTGCCATATCATCAAGATATCCTCTATATCAATATTTGGAAGATATTCATGGTTGGTTCGAATTGGCCCATAGAGAGGTTTGCTTATGACAGGGCATATTTCTCATCCATCGCTTCGCCTTGTTGATATTCATCATTGAACAAGAATATATTATTGTACAAAGTAAACTGTAAAATTTCTTTTAGCATTTGGATGTGTGAAATATGATGCTGAGCTGCCAGCGTGGGTATAGTCAATTGATCTCAAGTCGTGGTCTATCGAGGTATACAGTGCCTTTACCTCTAAAGTTACCAGCAGGTACTCTGATCTCCATGTCAGATTTTGAATCTGTAAAACATGAGTGAAATTTCTCTAATAGGAGGGTAAGGCAATAGCTTGTTGCCCGATTGCAGTGTCTATGTATTCTGATAACCTCTCAGTGGCCCATCCAATGCCACTCAAAATAAGCCTCACCTCGAGTAATATGTCATAGTGTTTGTGTATTTCTGGTAATAATTAATTGGCATAATAGGATCAGTAACAGTGAGAAAGAATTTGCTGTTACCTGTTAGAAGTCCACTTCTATACCATTCTTGGATAGCTCTTGTAATTTGGTAGTTATTTCTCTGCTGGAATTCTAAATGAGTCGTTTATAACATCCCAGGGTCTCTAGGTGGGTATTACCCATATCATTATAGTCTTGTGTATTGAGAACTACTATGTGTCTCCTTTTTGTCTGCCTCTTTGATGACGATGCTTGTATCACTAGCACTTCTTTCCCTTGTCTAGTTAGGATGTTGGGGGTAACGTGTGTTAGTGTTGTCTTTATCCATTTGTTAAAGTGTCTCTAAAATCACTGCTCTATATCTCCTGTTGTTGGAATTAATTTTGATTTAGGTTTCAGCTCATACATTTCTAGGTTGCTGGAAAATATGTCAAGTTCCTCACATATCTGCTGTTGACTCTGATGTTGATGGTCTTCTAGTGACAGTAACAAATGCATACTCTCGACAACAGAGACTGTTAGGTCACTGATCTGCGTTGGATAAACTGGACGTTTGATTAAATTGGTTTTGTGCATGAAAACATTATTTTAGTTTCAATTTCCTCACAAACTTGAGTAGATGAATTTGAAATTCAATATAATCGATAGCAATAGCGGTGGGCAAATGTGAGCCCCCTGTTCGATGGAAATGCATGATGGGAATGCGGATAACTTACGAAACAGTCTTCTTTACATCTTCACTATAGAGGTGAGCTGTGCATCATGCACACATTTATAAGGGAACAATTTCCCACATGTGATATGTTTGCGGCCCACTCATAATTTCTCTTTGAATACAGTTAAGAAATCTTAATATAGATCGCATCTTATTAATGGAAAGACACTATTTGAAGCCTCCCTCATAAAGACACGACAGAGGTGAGAAGTGCAAAATGCACACAACTATTTGAGAATATTAAGCCACAGGTGACATGACTAAAGTTCAACCACAAAATGAATTATTTATCATTAGTAAAACTTACCAGTACTCCGCACTGGTTCCGTAGCCAGACATGATAACACTCAATTGTTGAAAATCGATGATCCTGTAGGTCACAGTTCTGAGTTGTTTATAGCTTGATGTGCTTTGCACTCTGAAGTAAACTGCACTGAGAATGGTTGCGGGGGACTGGCTGTCATACCCCTGAGCAGACGTGGAGTGGAGGAGAGAGTTGGCGTGCTGCTGCATAATCTGACCTTCTGTGCAATCTTCCCACCTGTCGCCTTCCCCTGCTGCGGTGCAGTGTGTTGCAGTGCAAATATCTCAAACGGTGCGTTCTAGGGCCTTAAAACATGGTTTGGGAGGCCCCATAAGGACCTTCTTAACGGGTAACTATGCAAACTTTGGTGCAGATTGGTGGAACAGTGTGGAATTGTATAAGGAACAAACTAACAGATGTTCTGCTATATATGAGGGAGAAAGAGAGATTAGAATTAATACAATTCTTACAGACCATAACACAATGATTGCACATTGGGTTGTAGCATTGTAGCACTGGGAATGGTAATAACTAGGGTCCTATGACCTGGCACCCAAATCAGGAAGTCAGAATCAGCTTCTCCCTTCCACATGACTAAAACGTCGGTGTATGGCAGCATGGAATGTTCATGCTGGCATACGAGCATGCCATTTCTATGGATTGTAAGAACGTCTTGCAGTTCCTATGGAATGGTGTATTTTATACTACTCCCTGTTGGATTTCCTGTCCCCATGTGTACATGACACAACATATACACTGCTGCAGTACGAGGTGCAAATAGTAGACAACAATCCTCGACAAACTGCATTTACAAGCATTGTTTGCATTTTGCCAAGCAACCAAGTATGATTGCACAGAGGGATGTTTAGTGCATACATTGGCTGTATTTTCCGAGCATTCCGCTAGTTTGTTCTAAAGACCTACCATGGCTAATTGTATGTAGCTGTCCACCCTCTTGGGACATGTTCTTTACAGGCACTACATTGTGCTGGTAAAGGCATTCACAGGTGAAATAAGATTAAGTGTTGGTGCCATGACCCTGGGGACACTGCCCAGTTGATTGGGTGAGTGGTTTTTGGTGCCTACAGCGATTTCCCCTTTCTGGCATGTGTATGCCAACAATTAAACTACCCAGATGCAACAGGCACCTTAGTCAGTCCCTGGATTGGTGTGGGGTGTGGCAATTGGCCTGTTTATGCATTTAGACATCATGATCTGGCCATTGATATTGGATATTTGGCAGTACTAGTCCCTAACCATGTCCTAGGTGGATGGTTGTCTGCTTACATAGTTATTTTCAGTTGTGTCACTGGCAACATAGTTTATCAGTCAGACAGTTTCCAAGACAAATTATATAACCTAATCAGGTGGTGTTCTCCCTTCAACTCCAATTTCGACTCTAATTCCCTATAGGCAATTGAGGTCCACCACATTCATGACCCTCTTCCCTCACAATCTCAGCTCCCGCAGTGATTCACTGCATCCTGTGGCCAAGCAGTCTGTGTGGTGGGCTGCAACCAGCTTCTGCACAGACCTTTGTAGGTCATGCCAGCACTTCTAGACGTGGGGACGTGTGCATCTGGTGAGAGTGAGAGCATCAACCAGATTTCGTTGCACTGATGGGCCATTATCTTCTGGTGTCCAGTACCTGTGAGGAATGATGCATTCTTCAGTACGCCCTTCCACAGGACTTGATCCTGGTGGGTGCCCGGTATTGTGGGACTAAGGTGGTCTGGTGTGTAGTGGGTCAAAGGTTGTGATCACAGGAGCAGGGCATCAGATATTGAATGGGGTTGGGGGAATACGAATCCTGAGGAGGCAACTCGGGAGCAAACCTGGGATGTTGGAGGCAGCCGGGGCGAGATGGTTGTGTAAGGTGCAGGGTGGGGTGGAACAGAAGTGAGGGGTGCACAATGCAAGATGCCCATTAGCACAAATGACGGTTTGCAGCATTAATGCGGCTGGTTTACAGAGTGTTTCTATCACGCTATGAACATGTGCGTGAACGAGTTTTGGCTCAGTTTTCTGTAAGAGAAACTAGGGCCTCAAAAGCCTTTAGAGCAGGGGCTATGCTGGAGGATATCATGAAAGCAGCAGCTGGTCAGAAGAATCAGTCTTCGGGAGTTGTTACTGCAAACTGATCGCGCAGATGAGTGTGTTTGCAATAGGTCTGAGCAAGCATAATATGAGCCGCTGGACTTACCCTAGAACACAGTTTCCATAATATTCGTGATTCAATTAAAGACATGGAGGCGAAGTATTATCCTGCCCTTGAAATCTAGAACTTTCGTCAAGAGGAGGTGATCTCCTATTAACAAGGCTAAAGTCAGGGCAGCTAGTGTGGCATGCAACCATTTTTAACCATTAGCTTTGTCTTGTCCAAGTTTCAATTAGGAATTATGCAATTTTGTCATGAGAGCATAATTAATGTTGTGGTTTTACAAAAACAGATGGTTATTGTCAACCTTACCAACGGCATCATGTTAATGGTTGAGTGAGATATGCATATGACAAGAGTAGGATTGCCTGCCGAAGACCTTAATTGGAGTAGATTTGTGATTTTTGACCAGGAATGAAGACAAAAATCAGTCGAGTCATGTTCAGCGAGTCCAGGGGTACCGTCTTTCGACAAGAGACGTTTGTGGGTTCAGAGTGTGGGCTTTTTAAGAGTTCTTCCGCCTTCACCTCAAACCAGAGATCTGGGGCAGGGGTATTATATGAAACATTGGACGGTGTCCAGTCAAAGTTTCTAAATACAATACTTTCGAAACAAAAGGATCGAAAAAATGTTTTTAATGTTTCTTTTTAAATGTCTTTTTTTTGGGTTCGGTATAGGAACATTTAGTGTTTTTTCCCCAATAAACAGGGGATTGGGGGGATCAAAAAAACCTGCATTCGATTTTTTTCCCCCCGATCCTTTTGATTCGAAAGTATTGCTTTTTTTTTTTAAACTATGCATTCGAAACTTTGACTATAAACCACATTGGACCATTGCTGATGATAGAGTTCAGCTCTTGCACTTTGAGACTGCACATTTCCCTTAGATTCTTGGGGAAATTCGGTTATTTTTGGTTCAATATGTTTTTTTATAATGATGTGGTTCCTCGGAGATTAAAATGAGAGCAGCATAAACATTAGTATGGAAAATCTGTGTTAAACATGCATGCAGGAGCCTACTTCCACAGGCAACAACATGCCAGACTATGACGCCATAAGCTACCTGCAGATGGTCTTTCCTCATGCAAGTAGCCATAGCGCTGCGTCACGACGGACAAGTCTCCTGAGCAATAGAGGCGCTCAGTGCAACCTGGTCTGCCCGGCGGTGAAGCTATTCACTCTTTTACTAGGTTTCTTTTATTACCGACAGCAACGCTTAGTTTAAAATAACTGGGACTAGGTCTTGGTGATAATCTTCCTTGCAGGTGACAGCGTGATTGGACCCATCTCTGGCCTTGTGCACTAATGCTTAGTGTTTGTTAGTTTGCAAAAAAGAGACAGTGGGAACACCGGTTGCTTATGGTAGGGAACTGTAGGAGTTGTTCACTCATGGGAAATTATAATATTATGGGCAAACACGTTAATTGCTTACAGTACGAGTTGGTCGCGCATGAGAAATTCAGGAGTACTGGTCCAGAATGTTGTTACCAACAGACTCCCTGGCAGACCCACAGGGAACAACGACAGTGTGGTCCAAGCCACTTAGCAGCCCCACAACTCACAAACCTACAGGTGTAACCTTCAAAGGGCCCGAACAACCTTCAGAAAACTTCTATAGATGGACCTCACTTAGTTGTTATGGACGTTACGTTCAATGACGCAAGAAGGGCTGCTGTCCAGTAGCGGGGCTGCAGAAACAAGCGAGAACCTTTACTGTCCGGTCTGGAGTCTATAGCCCACTCTGCACCCACCCTACCCATGAGGGAGCCGAAGCAGGGCAGACTATTGGGATGGATGGTTGCGGCTAGCGGCACCACTACTGGAGGGAGTTCTTGGGACCAGCCTGCAACGAAGAGCACATGTAAGTAGGAGGGACAAAGATTCAGTGGAGGGATGCCAGTGCGAGGGCTGGAGAGAATCTGTGGAGGCAGAAGAACCAGGCAGAGCAGGCTGGAGCAGGTCCTGAGCATGGCGCAGGACTCAGAAACCAAGGGAGTGCACTGCAAGGCATGAGCGCTTGATTCCGCAAGCCCTATAAGCTCACGTGGATGGAAGCACGTCAGCCTGCACACATGACAGTATCCTCTGATGGACAAGACTTGCTTGAATGTCAAGCACAGAATGATCAAATCAGTTTAGAAGCTTCAATACATTTACTAGACACACAAGGGCATTATGCGGGGCCGCAACCTTTCTAATGGACCAAATGTCCCACACTCCCATTCTTGCATCTGGATTCTAGAATACGCGGTATGATACTGGAAGCACGCACAGGCGGTAGAAGGGTCAGATGTCGACAATGTGATGAAGCGCAGGGCGAATAGGCTACTGCTCAGGAAGGCAGTTTCCTGGCTACGGGGACACACCTTTTATGATGCGGAAGGGTCCTGCAGAGTGTGACTTACAAATTGTTCTGGGTCTGTGATAAACTAATGTGTTTGGACAAGAGTCACATCAAATCATGGATCGTGTAAGGAGGTGCTGGCCTTCTTTTCCTATTTGCACATTTTTTATATTTTTCCTGTGCTTTTCCTAAATTGGTCTCCGCTTTATTATACACACCCACCAACCGTTCGCCTACTTTCTGTGCTGTTGGGACTGAACGAGTAGACAGAGTGTGGGAGGGTAAAGATTTGGTCAAGCAAAAGGCAAGGGACATACCAATAGAAGCATGGTAGTGATTGTAAGAGGCAAATTCTGTTCGAAGCAACAACTCAATCCGGTTGTGGTCTAGGGCATGATTGATTAAACAATGCAGGCATGTCTCAATAACCCAACCTTTCTGTTTGACCATCAATTTGTTGATGAAATGCAGTGGAGCATAAGACATGGAAACCTAACAATTTAGCAAAGACTTGCTTTAAACTGATGTCCATGGTACAATCATCTGGACATCCATGTGACATAAGACTCACTGAAACTGACTCTTAAGGTTTCTGTATCAGGAAGTATGTTCAGTGCAACACAATGCACAGTTTTTGTCCAGGTATCTTTGACAGCAGAGATGGCAGTTTTATTCCTTGCGGAAGGTAACTCTGCTACGAAATCCATGGTGATTTTTGCCAAGGGTTTAAAAACTTCCTCGAAGGGCTGTAATAGGTCTGTGGGGGGTTCGTACACTGTTTTTCTGATGTGCACAGGCATAGCAATCCAGAATATACTCCAAAATGTCCCTACACAAGCATGGCCACCAGAATCACTCTTCATCATGGACTTCACTTATGTTTGCTGGATTCCCGAATGGGCCCTAGAGAGTAATCCTAACACCAATTTAGATGTTCAATAGTTCTTCTGCCTTTGTAACCCAAGAGTCGTTCTTGATACGTGAATGGGCCATCAAGGGCACATTTCACGTTGGGATACTGATGCAACAACTGTACCCTCAGAGGATCTTGAGGAGGGATCTTCATTCTTCGTTCTGGGGCGTCAGTCTGGTTTACTGTAGGAGTAACTGGTGGTTGGGGAATTGGCAATTGTTCCACTGGATGCTAAAATACGACTCTTGTCGAGATAATGCATCCGCCTTCTTGTGCCACTTCCCAGGACGGTAAAACAAGGTCTTGACCAACAATAACATCCAGCCAGCCAGCATGAGGGGGTCAGCTTCTTCTTGCCAGTCAGTGCTTCTATGGAGCGTAGTGCCCCTTCCAAATAATGGTGCAGTTGGCTGAAAGATTCCTCAAAATGCCAAGAACCCCATGTCATATATTGAGTTGTTCCATTCCACAGGAGTCACAGGTTTAAAAACATATGCAACCAGATGTAAGTGACGTTCTACTACCAGTCTAGCCCTTTCTTACGCTGGCATGCCTTTTTCCTGGGCATCCTGCCCGGCAGAGCAGTGTTGCTGTGTACTCCTGCTTGGCCTGGCTGCCTGTAGAACAGCGGTCTGGAACAGGACACAGACAGCAGTGTGGCTGTATGCTCCTGCTCTGGACCCTCTATGCTCTATGGGGGCATAGCAGGAACACACTCTGTGCCGCGCTCCAGGCAGTTGACTGCACTGCAGGCCCAATAAGGGGCAGAGCCAGATGCAGAAGCACACAGCTCCATGTCCAACTACGGACTGCATGCTGCTGGGAGAGGGTACAGAGTCCAATCATCATATGGCGGGCAGGAACGATGTTGCAGGGAGAGGGTACAGAGTCCAATCATCATATGGCGGGCAGGAACAATGTTGCAGGGAGAGGGTACAGAGTCCAATCATCATATGGCGGGCAGGAACGATGTTGCAGGGAGAGGGTACAGAGTCCAATCATCATATGGTGGGCAGGAACGATTGTGTCAGTTAAGCATTCATTTTTCAAGGTGCATGGGGATGGGGGGTTGGCAGGACCTTTTTTGTGGCTCAACAACACACACCTCTCTCTCTCTCTTTCCTCCTACCTCCCCCCTCGTCCCCCTTCCCCCCGGCTGGCACACAGACCAAACCTAAGTCAAAGCTGTGGAAGCAGGGAAATGAGGAAGACCCTCAGTCCCCTTTTTAGCAAAAGAGTGAATTTGGTGAAGTAATGGCTGAAGAAGGCTAAAGGCCTGGCTCCAAGTTACACTATTCCTAGTGAAAGTGTCAACCATTCTGAGAAGAACAGAAAGTTTAAGCAGCGGCCCCAGCAATAGAACAGAGGGCTTCATATGCCAGAAACGGCGGCCTGAGCATAGTGAAAGGAACGCAGAGCAAGATGCCAGGACGTTAGTGGCAGCAAATGGCAGGAGTGGTTGCTGAAACCAGCGTGGACTCACTGGTAAGTGGATTCAGTGGTAATGGAGACGTTGGTGGGAGGACTGGCGAGTACCTGTGGCAGGAAAGTGCCAGGGAGAGCGGGTCAAGAGCATGGCGCAGGGCTCATAGATAGGAGCAAGCGCACTGCGAAATAGGAGTGCTTGCTCCCGAAAGCCCTATGAGCCTGCCCAGACGGAAGCATGTCAGCAGCCCTGTGGCCGCAGCACCACTCGCCGGCCCGTATATGACAAATTGTCTGACCTCAGAAATATTGGGTTACCAACCTCAAAGGTTATGACATTTCCAATGCCATTAGGGTGTGTAGACTCAGTAATCCTTACTAATGAGGATAACGTATAGTTAGTAACAGGTGTTGATATGACACTGTTCACTAACACTTCAAGGTCGGCACTGATTATGAATCTACTGATTACTGAACTCCAATTGTGTGACACTGTTGTAATGCTTGCACAATGGCGGATAGAAGACTACTAGCCCAATGCAATTATTGCACTATATTATTTATTACTTACCCACATGTGAACACAGCGGTCTGACCATCCATAAGCCCATCCCATCCATCCATCCATCCATCCATCCATCCATCCATCCATCGGTGCCCATCAAAATCGTTGACTTTGGCCCGTACGATGGTGTAGTTGGGAGGTCCCGTGACCGAGCATTCAGGTAATGGGGTTTGAGGGATTTAACCAGGGCGATTGTGCGTGCTTGGACACGTTCTTTACCGATGTGCCACGCTGCATTATAGACTTTTCCTAACATACACGCAGATGGGTTGCCCGCTACAGTTGCATTTCCAGAAGCGCTACACACTCACAGAGTTACGTGCGAGAGTTGTGCCTGTGATGAAAGACGGGTTCATGTGAATAGTGAATTAGAGATTTCTGCAGATGTACACTGCCTGAAGATGCGCAGTGAGGCAATATCACTACTCGGCGCTGTGCGATACCAGGTAAGTGATGCCTGCAAATTGTGATAAGCGCAGATATTCAGCGACATGTTGACATTATTGAGCGGTCTAGAATGCTAGAAGACGAATAATAACATGCAAATGTACGATGCTTGCAGATGTGCAATACTTAGGAAGGTGGAAACCCTTAAGAGGTGCGGTGATGTAGGTCGAAGTAGTGTAGTCTTGTTTGTACTTGGCTACCTTCACATGCACAGCCCTCAATGCATTGCTTCCTCTTTTTTGTTTTGGGTCACACGGTCTACTCCAACTATGGCCTTGTTCTCGCCATCCCTGCAGGAACCATTGGTGAACATGCAGCTTTTTCGTTGTAAGGAGGATAAGTAGGGGAGCATTGTGGTGAGCTGGCATACCTTCGATTTGGAAGGGGAGGCTGTGTGGTGATGCTTGTGTGTCTGGCTTGCATGAATGGAATGAATGATGTAGAGTGTGTGTGTGTGTGTGTGTGTGTGTGTGTGTGTGTGTGAGCGAGTGTTCTGAGAATTCCAGGAGTGACTGTTGACAGCTGGAAGCGAGAGGCTGGTATGCATGGATGTGCCTGCCGCTGGTCTGATGTGCAAGTGCTTACCTGAACCCCCTTTTGCCTATGTACTTACCGATTTGAAGATTCACAATGAAGAAAATCTTACCTGATCTACGTGTCTAGTGGTTCCTCTGATGTACCAGCCACATATCATGACAGGGAGGACATATCAACTGTGTATATACGTTGAAGATTGCCTGGTGAAAAGAAGCACAAATACAAACCTACGTGTAAAGTTGTGCGTGGCCCAGAAATACACGAAAGGCAGGAATGTGGCAGTCCCCCAGAATATAGGACCATTCAAAATGGCAGCCAGTTTAAGGCGGAGATATTACCTTTCAGGGTCTTTGAGAGTTTTCACTAATAAATAAGCATTTCCATTAAATCAGATAACTTTGTTCAAATTACGATTTCCATACACTGTAATCTTACTTGTTTTATGGTGATGTAAAAAAAAACAAAGATGAACACATTTACAGTATTCCATTAAATCGATTCAACGATTAATGCTTGAAATTCATGTTATGCAAAGGGTCGCTGTGGGAATTTCATATCAAACACTTGCTAACCAACCAGCTGTCTGAACTGAGGGTACACAATTAATAAACATTATTGCACTTCAAAGTGACTGCAACATGTTTATAATGATCTGAATATTAGATTATGAAAAACAAACAAGAACACCTTCACCACTGGCATTGCCTGGATCGTGTTTTCTCCCTCTCCTCCAAGCCTTCTTCTCAACAAGGGATGTGAAATCATGTATAAGGCTAACATCCTAAAACATTATTAGAGCATTGGGGATATCTGAAGATACAGAAAATAGGCCACGATACACCCATTAACAGGGACATGGACATAGGCCTCGAGGTAACCCCATCATTATTCACTTAAAAATAGACCCACTTGAAGGGGGCACTATAGGATTTGCATCTCAAGCTGTGCTATTCCCTTGTCTCGATTTTTATTTTCCTTCTGGTACTTGTAGTTTTGCCTTCCACAATGATGAATGTAAGAGTCGAAGTAGCCCTCTGCGTCTTTTGCCATAGCACCAGAATTAGACAAAAGGAAGAGGGCTTGATGAGCAACTCAAATCTGACACGAGACAACTAAAATGTCTGAAAATAGCTTATAAACATTTCACCAATTATAATCCAAACCACCTCCCAGTTGTGTTTGAGTGATGAATGCCATTGCATTAGGATTGTTGAAATGTTAGGTCACCTCTGATATCTCATTCCATACATATTCAGAACGCCATTACGAGGGATACCACAGGACACAGGATAGCATACTTTGCATGTGTTCTTGTGCCACAATTAAGAAATGCGTATTGCTCTTAAAAACAAAATCGGCAGATAGATGCGAGTAGATTACTCAGTCCCTTTACAATAAACATCCTGGTACTTGCAGTCCTGCATTTATAATGGAGAAAATCAAAGCTACAAATACCAGCAGGCAATGGAAAACAATGGCACTGTGTGAGCTACTCACATCAGACAATGACCACCTTAACATTGACACTATGGTGTCAGAGAGACACTGTTAATGGTAAAGATACAGGGTGGGGTTGAGGGGGGGGGCTCATGAGAGAAGCTGTATCACTTGTCTGGCACGCTCCATAACCTCCAGCACAGCAGCATCGTCCGTGTCAGTCTTCTCGTGCTCTTTCATCAGAGCCTCAGCTTTCTGCATGGTTAGGTCGCGCGCACTGCCCCTCAGGCCTTCCAGATAATCCAGAAGAACTGTAAAGTGGTTCCTGGGCACTTTCTGGGGGTCATACATGTGCAGCAGCAACCAGGTCTGCCTGGTCTTTTGGAACTTCCAGCCCTCTGCTTTCTGCGACCAGCTGGTCAGATACTGAAGCGCAAGTTCACAGCCTGAGGGCTTCCCCGGCTCTGCTTTCTTGATGTCAACATGTCCATCTCGCACTAGCTTCTTCTCCTCCTTCTTACGTTCCTTCTTCAATTTTCTCTCGTACATCCTCCTCTCTTCTGCAGTCAGCTCTTCCTCTGTTTTGTGGGCGGTTACCTTTTTCACCGATTTTGATGGCAGTGACACCTCAGTGCAAACACCCGCCTCACTTATCAGCTTCCGCTCCTCTTTCTTGCGCTTTTTCTTCAGTTTTCTCTCCAATATCCTCCTCTCTTCTGCAGTGATTTCTTCACCTGCATTGTGTCCGGGTGCTTTATCCACCTCGTGGGATAAAATGCATACTTTCTTTTTCTTTAGTAGGCCATCTTTTGTGATGCTCTGTGACTCGTTTTCTGCATCTCTCTTCTTATTTTTCCCCATTCTGTTGCGTGCGTCTCAGCTTGCCCGTCAATCCTAACGACAGATATAAAGAATTCAAAAATGTATTACGATTTGCAAGAGAAATAGGTCAGGTTCATACATGTTATGAGCAAAAGGCACCTTGGATGACAAACCACTTTCAAAACAAGAAAACATTTACAATCGGGAAGAGGAGTACATCAAAAGGATTCTTTAGGGAAAGGGAAAGGGAAAGGAAAGCATGGTTCAGTGGCCAATAGGGTCGTCATGAACGGGTAGATTTGTAGAAAACATAGGATGGTTGGAAAGCTAGAGCACAGCAAATATCTGCATGAAGGATCAGGCTTCACAGGAGGTTTTTGATTTCCTGTGATGGGGGAGGCTCCGTTAAAAAAGCATATTTTGCCAGGTTGTTTCTGAACCTCTGGAAATTATTAACTTGGCTAGGGAGAAATACGACAGGAAAACATAAATAAGTGAATGCCCTAAAATCTATGCAGACAAATTAGGAGGAGACTTGAAGGCAATCCAACGGAGGTCTAGAAGGATAGCGGAGAAGCAGAAGAATTTGTTCTAAGTCCTAACATAAGGTGTCAGCAGATCAGAAGCATAAGTAGGAGGAGATGC
Organism: Ambystoma mexicanum; assembly: GCF_040938575.1. Lineage (NCBI taxonomy): Eukaryota > Metazoa > Chordata > Amphibia > Caudata > Ambystomatidae > Ambystoma > Ambystoma mexicanum. The sequence continues at coordinate 1,338,298,940 of NC_090921.1, read as the reverse complement.
AGGAAATTAGCCAAGGCCAGGTAAGAATGCAATTTAAAAGTAAACATAGGGAATGGCCCGCACCTGGAACTAATGTACGAAAATTTGAGGGAAAAATGAAGGGTCTGATTTTCTTGAGGGGCTGAGGATGGAAGGCAGAGGAGGCCACAGTTGCACGGTTGGTTGTTTTTAGACCGAGGAGACAAGGGGAAATCTCAACAATTATGAAGTATGAACAGGAGTGGGAGGTGACTTGGCGCATTGAAGGGGGAATACTTGAATCAGCTGACTGTTCGGGTGATTGCATTTTTTAAGTACTTTATGTCAAGCCAATTGACATAAAACAACTTGTAATCTTGTTGAGAACGCTTTTAATGTGCACAGTAAGAGACACTGGTCTGGGCACAAAAGTCAGCTCTCCCCCTAACAATTGTAAAAGGTAATAGTTGTATAAAACACCATTCTGTCCCCGGACATTCTCAAACTCTATATGGAATGCTTGGGTAAACTTGAAAAACACAGAATTCAAGATACACGAATATGCCTTTGACACACAGCTTTACCTAAAGATTAACTGCATAAACAACATCCACCGACACAAGCACAGTCTGTCCCTCATCCAAGCATGGATGTCAAGTACTACCTGAAGCTCAACCCGCAAAAGACCAAACTCATTCTCCTAGGAAACCCTACCGAGCAAGCCAAAGTCCAGAAATGGCTGACAGACATGAAGCTTGATGGATCCACGCGTCAACTCTGACCCTGGGAAAAGTCGCTCATCTTTACTCCCGACTCAAAACACATGTCGCCAAGAAGACCCCCAACAGAACCGTAGCATCTCACCCTCCTGTGCAAGTCGAGATTTTCATTCCCCCCTGAAGCACTCCCTCGTCCACCCTCTTCTTAAGAAACCGTCTGCCGACCCCTCCTGCCCGGCTAACTATCGCCCAATCTCAATCACTCACTTCCTGGGCAAACTCCTAGAAAAACTGGCCATCTCCCAGCTTAATCTCCACACTGAATCTGTTGATTGTCTTCATGACCATTAGTCTGGCTTCAGAGCTGCCAGAAGCACGGAAACTGCTCTCCTGAACATCCGTGAAGACCTGCTCTACAACCTTGATTCTAACACCCCCTGTGTGTCCTCATCTTGCTCGATCTCTCTTTTGCCTTTGACACGGTCAACCATGCCACCCTTCTCAAATGTCTCCGTGATGACCGGTGATACCCAGGTTAGGCCCTGGCGTGGCTGACTTCTTTCCTCTCTGACCAACCCTCCCAGGTCCAACTTGGGTCCTTCCACTCTGCCATCTTTTTCTCTACCTTTGGTGTACCCCAGGGGTCCAACCTCTCTCCCTGGCTGTTCAACTTATACCTGGCACTTCTTGCCCACCGCATTGCCGCTCTCTGCCCCAACTTTCAGTGCTATTTCAGGCTACCTTCGGCCACCTCTTCTCCGTCTCTCATCTCTGACTGTCTGTCTGCTATCCAGGAGTGGTGTGCCGCCAATGATCTCTGCCTTAATGCCAGTAAGACTGAGATTCTCCACATCGGCACACTCTCTCCCTCCTTTCCTGTCGCTCTTTGACTGGCCTCTCTTGGCCCTACTCCTGCTCCTACCTGCGAGCCTAAAAACCTCAGGGTCATCTTCGACTCCACACTCTCCTCACATCTCAGACGTCTCTAACAAGTCAAACTACCAGCTGCACCTCTTCAGAGGTATCCTACCTTTCCTCACCTTCCCCCAGAAGCTCACTGTCTCCAGAGCTCTGGTTCTCTCTAGCCTGGACTACTGCAACAGCCTCTTTCTAAATCTGCCTGCCTCTACAACTCATCCAGAACAGGACTGGAAGACTTGTCCTTAGCCTCAAGCCCAGGGATCGTATCTCTCCAGGTCTGAAATCTCTGCACTGGCTCCCAGTGGCTGCGAGGATCAAGTTCAAAACCCTCTGCATTGTCCACACGGCCTTCTGGGGTTTGGGGCCTCAATACCTTCAACTCTATCTTCCTAAATATCTTCCCTCTCAAGCTCTTTGCTCTTCCGCCTCCAACTCCCTTAGTGTCAGTCACTTCTCCAAGCAATGAGTTGGTGGTAGACCTCTTTCTTCGGCTGGGGCCTCCCTCTGGAACAGCCTCCATGAAACTTGAGGAGAACCATCTCTGGTTCCGGAAGCACCTCAAAACCTTTCTCTTTGCTTCTGCCTTTTCTCCTCCTCTCCCCTGCTGACCTCCGGCTGAATCTGAATCTGCACTCGTTATCTGGCCACCCTCTGTTCTCGGGCCCAGGTCCCTCCCCCACCAGTCACACACACCCGCACTGCCTGCCTGGCAACCCCCGCACTTGGGGACTGTTTCTGTATCCCTACAGTCAGGCCTCCAGATAAGGTGGGTAACAGGCCTTTTTACGCATGAAAATCTTGCAAATACGACAGCTTACACACAGGTTTAGAGCAGAGGGCAGTGCAAAGGTCAGGTTAATTGATAGAAACTAGGAGACTTTGATTTTTATCTACATGGATGTAATTGCAAACCACCTCTGACACAGAATGCATTTCTCTAAAGCCTTTCAAAAAAAGAAAGTGCACTGTGATAAAAGGAATGGTTTATTTCCATTCAGCTTTAGAAGCACTGTGCATAATTTCCTAGAATGTTCGGATTGTATAATTAGATGGAAAACTAAGTTGCAATTGAGAATTAATATTTTGTAACAAATTATGCTTTTTTTTCCAGTGAAAGCAAACCAGTATTGCACAATTGTATTTTTCAGAGTTCTGGTGCTGTGTGCATAATTATGCGGAGGCAGATCATTTTTACACTGATAATTTAATTTACACTCTAATTATAAGTGTGTAAAATGATGACTATGCACAGTCTACATTACATCCATTCAACCTTGCAGTCAATGGGGTACATTACTATAAATGGTCAGTGGCAGCAGAGTCTTTGCTCAAGGGTGAGTGATTGTCATTATAACAATCACAGGTGTTCTAGCCTCTCAAATCTTCAAGACTACAATTAAAACATCCAAAACCTGACTCTCCAGGAAGTGCAAGCGCTGTTCAAAAACAAACCAATGAAAATGACATTTGTAATTGAAATAGAAACTCAGCAAAACCTGTCCCTGTGATAATCCAGATAGGTATTTAACTTCATGTAGTGTTTCATAAATGGTTTATCCAACCTCTAGGTACTGTGATTATTATACCTCAGTCGATACTCAGTTAACCGACCTCTGAAGGATGTTAGCCAATAAGATAGCTCAACCGGTTGGGCACTCATTGCTGCAATCTGTGCGTGATCTGTAGGTTGCAGGCTCGAATCCCGGCAAGTCCAACTCAGCCTTTTATCCTTTTGAGGTTGATAAAGGAGTACCGACTTTAGTTTGGTGATAATTGTGATAAACATGTTCTATGTACAGCGCTTGGCCAAAAGCAGTATATAAATAACCATTTGACCATTAGATTAGATGTAGAATTTAGCATGGAGTCATTGTCTCTCTGCACTGTTGTATCATAACATTGGCATACCATTAGGTAGTAATAGCTCCAGAAAATGAGGACTCATTAAACATCAAATGACAATTCTGCTATTATGTTTGCTTTACTATGTAATAGGCTAGGTTTTTGTGATTTCAACATTTAAATATATACAGGAGAGATCAAATGGCCAGACCTTCAAGAAATAATGAAAGGTGTATTCTGTCACAATGCAGAAAGCTGCCATATGGTAGTGATGTCCATACAGTTTGCGCATGCGTCGGCTGGATGTCACATACATTTTACTCTCTTGCAAAGGAGAAAAGTCTTTTTTACTCTCTTAAAATCACATTTACTCTCAAAGTTCAAAAACAGGCAGTAAAATACTCCCACCTCAAAATCTTATCTGGAGCACTGCCTACAGTCCCACTACCAGCACTTGACACCTGATGTCTGCACTTACCTTTGCACTTGCCACTTGCTGGCGGTTACTTTACCTATTATTATTCTATGCCATGTACTGCACTGTCCCTTACCCTCCTCCCCCGCACTTTCCCCCTTGCACCTCCCATGCAATTGCGCGATCTGAATGTCACCTGGCCTATTACGCTCGTTGTCTGTCCTCCCTTTGTTCCCCCTCCCTTGCCTCATCACGCCTTGAAACACTTGTGCATAGGTGCGTTATAAATGCCATATCATATAATTCCTGCACTAGGTTACAGAACAGCCGCCCAAGCTCTGGTCATTTCCCACCTGAACAGTTGCAACGTCCCAGTCGCAGGAGTCCCCGATACCACGTTGGCGCCTCCGAAGGCTGTCCAGCATGCTGCAGCCTAACTCATCACATGACTAAGAAAATCTGACCACATTGCCCCAATCAAGGAGCTGCACTAGCTACCCTTTCAAGCATGCATCGTGTTGAAGACAGCTTGCCTCAGCGACAAAGCAGTCACATATAAAATACCACTATAGCTAGCTGTGAATCTTCCCATTGCCAGAGGCCAATGCACCACCAGAAGCCACATTGCCTGACTGGCAACAAAGAACTACACAAGGAGAAAAACTAGGAAACGTGCCTTTACCTGCTTTACCCCCTGTCTTTGGAGGATATTACCAATGCACACAAAATGCCCCCCCCCCCCCCCATCACCTTACACTTCAGGAAGGATCCTAGAACAGCACACCAATAAAATCCTACATCTCCCTCTCTCTCCTCCTACCCCTTTTGGCTAACGCTGCATCTTCCGAAATGCAGGCCGCAGGTCGAGGTACTCACCCAAAGCAAAGCCCTGGGGGAGGAAGGAGAGCACCACAAAACCCAGGGACACCAGGCCATGAGAGAGTATTTGGAGGAGCAGGGAGTTTTTTGGAGTGCACAGAATTTTTAAAAGGAATTGGAGCTGGAGAGAGGAGTTGGAGGGGAATGGCGAGCCTGAAGAATGCATAGAGGAGGCTGGTGCAGAGATCTAGTTGGAGGAGTGAGGCTAGGCAATGGAGAATTAGGGGTGTATAGAGGTCCAGGATGAGGACACAGCAAGAGGGACCCCCCCTGATGGAGGAGGGGTGAGACCATGCAAGGGAGAGAAAGGAGTGGAGAGAGGCACAGCAGGCTCGGTGAGGGCACACCATGAGAAACCCCATCCTGACTAGCGAGCTGGGACGTAGGAATACAATCTAAAGGCTGGTGACAATAATGGGAGGTCAGGAACCAGCAGGAGACTCGGGGTGGCTTTGAGGAGGAGGGTGAAGTCAGTGAAGGGGAAGATCAGGCGACTCCTAGAGACAGTGTAGAAATACCACAGAAGGCTGGTGGAGGGATTAAGAGACAAGTGACACCAAGAAGGAAGAGGTTTGGAAAGATCTGGAAGAGTAGTGAGGAGGTTGAAAGTACAGAGGAGGAGTTGGTGTTGGTATGGAGGGGGTTGGGAAAGATCCAGAGGTCGTCACTAAATATGTGGCTGCACCATCTGAAGGGGTTGAGGAGGAGGATAGTGGAAAACAGGACGAGGCGGATAGATGCAGGTTGAAAAGGGATTGGTGGAGACAATAAGCAGTAATATGGAAGATACCATGAGTTTGGCAGAAGGGTCCAGAATGTTGAACTATATAAGGAGATGGAAGGAGAACACCAGGGGACTAGAGGTGGTCAGGAGGGAATAGGTGGGAGGGACGAGAACTCCACAGGGAGGCTATCTCATGGTCAGAGGTGGAACAGGGGCCTGGGAGGCAGGAAAAGTGAGGTTTCAACCGTCCAGCAGATCAGAGAAAACCAGGTCATCGTAGAGGATGGACTATCAGAGAAGAATATGCACACCTCCCTGACAGAGCAATTCTAGCTCTACTTCTTCCTCCTCAAGGTGGCACTGATATAGCTACACTTTTCCAGTTTGTTATTCTGGCCCAGCACTGTGCTTGACTCAAATAAACAATGTTAAACTTTAAGTTGAGTGAATCTGGTGTGTTGAGTCCCATCTCAGATATGACAATACATATGTACACACAGACACAGACAGAAGGCACAAACACAAGCATTATGTCAAGCCTCCATTCAGGGCCTTTTTAATCTTTCGACAGGCTCATTTTGTGCAGCGAGAACTCAAGTCACTGCATATTTTTAAGCACCAAGCAGTACATTATGTGGTTTTAACATGCAGAGAGAATCATTCTTTAATTTAGGGCCTGCCTGCATTATTGTTGTTGTTTACTTACAGTGGGTGCATGGACCGAGCAGCCAGACTTATCTTTGGAGGGAGAGAAGGCTGTAGCTTAATACAAAGAAATTGTAGCATACATATGGTCCAAAGAAACACTATGGACCTCATCACGTGTTGGGCGGTAGCCCTTAAATGCGGCGATAGCGGTATTACCACCGCATTTAAGGGCTGGCTGATCACGAGTCTGCCGTATTTACCCCCAGCTCTGAACTGAAAAAATGCCCATTCTCGGCACACTTACCACCGGCGGCATCACCGCACGGTAATTGCGCCAAAAATTCCCCATTGGTCCAATGGACACAATGGGGAATGGGTACTTACTGTTAGCACCCAACCCGTGCTCCGGCAGTAATATAGCCAGACCGGTGGGCGCTAACGCTGATATAGTTCGGCGGTATTACAGCCCAAATACCGCCCAACCTGTGATGAGGCCCTATGTATTGTAACAATAAATGGCTTATTTAAATACAAGTAGACCAATATAATTCTTGGGTAGGTAAGTACTATAACATCATCTAAACACAATCATAGAAACCAACTCAATACCTATGGTATGCAAACCAAGGTATAACCTTATTTAGAGGAGCAAGAAGCAAGTCACGGCGAGTCAAACCGAAGGTTATACATTCAGGATAGTAATATACTATTCTTGGGGAATAAGACCAGGTTAGATATACTTTGAGAATATAATCAGTATTTCAAGGGTAGAGGACCCTGTCAGTCATGCAGTGACACTCCGTTATGAAATCACATAATAAACCAACCCTATTACAAGTATACTCCTGGCAACATTACTTTTTAGAACTCCGTTCAGAGCTAGTAAAACAACTCATACTTTCTGGAGGGTCCTCAAGCTACTCAATGATAAGTATGAACACTCAATGACTATTTTTGAATACTCTAAGCAAATCAGGGAAAGCAAAAACCTATCACACTTTAAGAAAGGCACAATTTATTTCAAGGTAAGTAATTGACCAATTGGCACATAACTAATAACTATCTTATCTAATAGATAGTTATAGCTAGTATACTTTTAAGAGGTAAGAACGAACTTTATGAAACTATTTTAGAATAGCACCAAAGCAATTCAGGGAAGCACAACCCTGGTTTGCAAGTTTAGAAGAGCAGCAGCTAATCAAGGGGAGTAAGACCGATATACTTTTCAAAGGAGAGTCCAGCTACTTAAAGATAGGTATGCACCTGAAGACTGTTTTTGATCTGTATTAAGCAGAAAGGGGAAGCAAACCCCAATGTAACACTTTAAGAATGACACAATGTTATTCAAGGCAGGTAAACCCTATTGGTAAGCTTTTACACTGTGAGCTGAGCAATAAAACAGAACCAACACGTATTACCTTTTAGAAGGGGGAAACACCATTCAAAGTACTTTTTAGAGGGGCAGAATGCAACTCAAAGGTAAGCAGACACTTAATTACAGGTTGTACCTTCTTCTTTCACAGAGATACAGTTACCACACTAACTTATTTAGCAAGTACTTGTTATACTTTCAAGGCACAATACCATTCTTATCCAGTCCTTCCCTAGTCTATTGCAAAAGTTCTCTCAGCGGCAAGAGAGGGACCCTAGTGGTCTAGGTGCTAGCTGTAGGTAGGTTGAGACAGGGTTCAGTTGCAGGAAAGTCAAAGTGCCCAGTCCCTGGACTCTTTGTCTGGAGACGAAAGAAGTGGATGGAAACTTGCAGCAGCACTCCTAAGAGGAGGCTTCCAGCAAATATTTATTCACAGATTCTCACAGATCTGTGGATTTGGCGCCTTTTTACAGCATAATATGAACCAAGGTAAGGGTTATTGCTGTGCCGGAGGTTTTAGACAGAAACGGGTTAATTAATTTGGTAACCTCTCTATGCCAAACCTCTACCTAACCATAAAAAAAGGGAAATGGTTAGTTTTTATTTAATTTCTAAACATTTCTTAAAGAAAATCACATTCAACCATATTGTCAGGGCTGGAGTCAATGGTAGAGTTGTGGGGGGCCTGGGAGGAGTTAAGGAGGCCTGGGGTTGTGCCAGCAGCTTCTCCAGGCGAGTTCTCCATCCTTTTTTCAGAAAGAAGGCCCAGGGATGGAGAACCGCCCGGAAACTACATCTCCCAGCAGGCCGTGTGCTTCACAGACCTGCTGGGAGCAATCGGATCCCACGCGCACAACTGCGCATGCGCGAGCCGCGCCCAGGGAGCTCCGCTCGCAATCCTGGTCTCCGGCGAGAGAGGACGTGTTCTTCCCGAGCTCCAGGAGGCACGCCTACGCGGGGCACCGCCCGCCTGCCACATCCCCGGCCCCGCGTACAAGAAAAAGCTAAGTACACGTTTAACTTCTGTCGGAGTGAGACGCGCTGAGTGAGTCGAATTGAAGCACAGGAAGCTCGATTACTAGTTGCATGCAGAGCATGATTACTAACCCCAAGTTGGAGTGGGCTGGGCAGTGAAGTAACCGCACTAATTAACAATCTTGCAATCCCGCAGGGAACGTTCTAAAGGAACGACTTTTCGCACGCACGTGCATTGACTTTGTTTTACTGTTCACAGTCTGTAGTTGCATCGGACCAGGTGAGAAGTTTCACAGCCCATCAACACAGAAAGGCCCAAGGACCTCGAACTCACGCAGAAGTCAGAGCTAAGTGTTTAGCACTTGTTTGCATGTTATTGTTGGTTGCCTACACATGGGGTAAATGTGGGGTACTTGTGATTGCACATCTTTTATGATCTCTTGGGCAAGCATTACAAAAGTGACACCAGAGCACAAGGTGATCATTGGTTAGAGGCTCCAATACAAAAGCCTTCCAAGAAATAATCTCTGAGTTGAATATGTGGTACTAGATGTGCATGTATGAGAGGGCGGTGTATCTCAACTGAATACCTGCAAGATCGGCACAGGAGTCGAGGAGTACGTTACCCCTATTTCCCCCCAACCCATCCACTGTTCATTCCTAAACCTCTTTCCGGTCATCCTGAACTCCCTCTACCTATCCACTCCACGGACCCTAACCCTCTTTCCCCAGAGGGTTGCGGAGGCCTGTGGTGTCTATTTCCCAGGTGCCAAAACCCAATGGGAAGGGAGGCGTTTGTGCTGCTTCTGCGCCTGTCAAGAGGAGTGAGGATCTGACAGAATTGCGAGCCCACGTATCTTTTGGCGCCCAGGCAGCACAATCATGGCAGACGTAGTAGCCCTTCTCCAGGAGTCGAAAGCCAAATTGGCGGCAACCAGGCAGGATTACCAGAATCTAGCAGGCCAAGTTCATACCTTGACTGTCCAGACCCAGGCCCAAGTAACGCCTTTGCCTAGACAACCCCCACCAACTCCGGTACAAGTACGGGTAGCCACGGAGCCAACCTTGCCGCTTGCTGCTCCTGAGCGGTATCATGGGGACCCACAGAACTTTGACCAGTTCATCATGCAATGCCAATTACATTTTTTGACCAAACCCGTAGCGTTCAGAACAGCTCAATCTCGTACCGCATTTGTGATTTCCTACCTGACGGGAGATGCAGCTTCATGGGCGACACCTTTGGTGCGCAAGGACGATGCCTTGTTGTACAGTTGGGACATATTCTTAGAAGAATTTGGTAAAATATTCAACCGTAGGGCAGCGACCTTACTCAAGGATCGGGAGTTGCTGCAGCTGCGACAAGGGAGCAAGGATTTGGTGACGTATGTGACAGCTTTCAATCGGTTGGCAGTAGAGACCGACTGGCCTCAGGAGAAAAGAATGGCCCTGTTTTATCAGGGTCTAAGAGAAGAGCTAAAGGATTTATTGGCCCAAGTCGACCCCCAGCCTGAAGACTGTTCTACTATGATAGATTTGGCACTACGGTTAGACCAGAGACAAAGTGAACGTCGCCAGGACCGTCGTAAATGGGACAACAAACCTATGGTCCGGCTAGATCAACAAAAAACCAGCAAGGCGTCGGAAAAAGGAACTGAAGAACCGATGCAGATTGGAACTGTACGAGGCCCTTTGACTAAAGAGGAGAAGGAGAGAAGAAGAAGAGACAAATTATGTCTCTATTGTGGTAAATCGGGCCACTTTGTCCGAGAATGTACAACTAAACCACCCGGTAAAGGAACCTCGTCGGGAAACGCAGCAGCTCGTCCATGAAGGGGGTGAGGGCGAGCAAATCTGAAGACACCCCAAAGATGTTAGCAAACGTACACCATACTCCGTCTGTTCACATAATGCTGGCTGGTCATCTAAATGTGCAGGGGAAACGTATACCAGTGTCACTGATGGTCGACTCCGGGGCCACGGGTAACTTCGTGGATGACCAAGTAGCAAGAAGATTAGGACTTCCATTGAGAACTAAGAAACAACCAGAACCAGTGAAGTCAGTGGACGGATCGCCATTGGTTTCGGGCCCCATCACCCAACACACGCAATTCATGGAGCTCGAGTGTGGAAAAAGACATCGAGAGATCATCGATTTCGATGTCATCACAGCACCTCAATTTGGGTTCATTTTGGGCTTAGCATGGTTACGACTACATAACCCAATCGTGGATTGGATCACAGGAACTTTACAGTTCACCTCGAAGTATTGCCAGACTAGTTGTAGTGTGGAGGAACGTTGTCCCCATTTTGTAGGAGGCAGTATTGATGTAGTTCTACCAGAGGAATATGAGGAGTATCGGGACGTCTTCAGTAAGGTGGCCGCTGAGACCCTACCACAACACAGGCCTTTTGATTGTCGCATAGACTTGGAAGCGGGTGCGGTACTACCTTGTAGTAGGATTTATGCGCTCACTGAAGCCGAGAACGAGCACCTGAAGGAGTACATCGAGACCAACCTGGCAAACGGTTTCATACGGCATTCAACATCCCCAGTATCCTCTCCTTTGTTCTTCATACCAAAAAAAACCGGAGACCTAAGGACTTGTATTGATTACAGGGCGATCAATCGCATTACCATCAAGAACCGTTACCCGCTGCCTTTGATTCCCGTGTTATTAGACCAGGTACGGGGATCCACCATATACACGAAGTTGGATTTGCGGGGCGCGTATCATTTAGTGCGCGTCAGAGAGGGCGATGAATGGAAAACGGCGTTCAGGACCAAGTTCGGCCTGAACGGATATCAGGTCATGCCCTTTGGGCTATGTAATGCCCCTGCAGCTTTTCAACACTTCTACGATGAGGTGTTACGAGGTTATTTAGATGTTTTTGCCATCGTATACATCGCCGACATCCTTATCTATTCTCACAACGCAGTGGAACATCAGGGTCATGTGAAGGCTGTCCTACAGAGGTTGCGTGAACATAAGCTGTATGCGAAACTTGAAAAATGCCAATTCCACCAAACCACAGTAGTTTTTAGGATTCATCTTATCACCTCAAGGAGTTACTATGGATCGAAAGAAAGTGCAGGCCATTGCAAACTGGCCCTCCCCAAGTTCCGTGAAAGAAGTGCAAACAGTATTGGGATTTGCCAATTTCTATCGCCGGTTTATCGAAGGATTCGCAAAAAAGGTACGACCCATCACTCAGTTGTTGCGAAAAGGTGTTCCTTTCCAATGGAACGAAAAGGCTGAAGCAAGTTTCCAAGACTGGAAAGAAGCATTTGTGACAGCACCTGTCTTGCAACATCCAGACCCTGCTAAGCCTTACATCATAGAAACTGACGCATCCAGTTATGCGGTGGGTGCTATCCTGTCGCAGCGAGACGATCATGGACAATTACATCCAGTTGCTTATTATTCAAGAACATTACTACCAGCAGAACAAAATTATGTGATAGCAGATAAAGAGCTGTTAGCCATAAAGGTAGCCTTTGACGAGTGGCGTCATTACCTCATGGGAGCTCGCCACCCAATCACCATCTATACAGATCATCGAAATTTACAATTCTTGAAATCCGCTAGAGCCCTTAGTCCGAGACAACTTAGATGGGCTATGCAGTTCTCAGAATATGACTTCATCGTCACATATCGACCTGGAGTGGAAAACCGGAGGGCAGATATACTATCTCGGTATCCAGAGTCAAATTCGCTTCTGCCAAAAGACTTGGACGAACCCAAATCGATTGTGGACCCAATCCGTGTAGTGGGAAGTGTGGTGGTGGACGTCATATTTGAAAAGATTCGGAAGGCAATGTCTGCACCGGATCTGATACCATGGGCTAGTGGAGGTCAAGAACAGACCATAAAAGAGGGCTTACCATTTTACAAGTCTGCACTGTACTTACCTACCAAACCGCTCCGACAACAAGCTATTAAATGGTGCCATGACTCCCCTTTTGTGGGTCATCCTGGAGCATGGAAAACCAAGGAGCTACTCAAACGCCATTTCTGGTGGCCTAGTTTACAAAAGTATGTGCTCCAGGACATATCAGGATGTGAAATCTGTTTGAGAAACAAGACCGAACACAGGAAACCTGCAGGTACATTGCAACCCCTTCCCACTCCTCCAGCACCATGGCATACAGTGTCTTTGGATTTAATTGTTGATCTGCCTCCCAGTCAAGGATTTTCAGCTATCCTGGTCGTAGTGGACTATTTATCCAAGATGGCTCATTTTATACCATGTAAGGGCACTCCAACTGCCAGCTCAATAGCAAACCTATTTCTACAACATGTGGTGCGACTCCACGGCCTACCTTATGGGATAGTTTCAGATCGGGGACCTCAGTTCACTTCACGATTCTGGCAAGCGTTTTGCAAAACTGTAGGAATCGAGATTCGATTATCCACCAGCTACCACCCAGAAACCGATGGTCAAACCGAGAGATTAAATCAAACTCTGGAACAGTATTTGCGGTGCTTAACACAGGGAAAAGAAAACGAATGGGCAGAAGTGATTTGGCTGGCCGAATTAGCTTACAACAATGCAGTACCCGCATCAACCAAGGTTACCCCGTTTTATTGTGCCTACGGCTATCATCCCCGATTTCAACCTGTGCCTCTGGAATTAATACCCGAAGTACCAGCAGTCTGTGAGAGGCAGAAACAGTTGGAGAACATTTGGCGAATCGCACAACACAACCTGAATCTCGCCAAAGCGACTTATAAACGTCATGCAGACAAGAAAAGAAGACCAGGTCCTCAATATCAGGTGGGGGACCGGGTGTGGCTTTCTATGCGCAATTTGCATTTACGAGGGTCTCGCAAGTTCTGCCCACGCCACATTGGTCCATTCCCAATCGAGGCTTTGGTGGGTCCTGTGGCAGTGAAACTAATCCTACCCTCATCCATGAAGATACACCCCGTGTTTCACATCTCTTTGATAAAACCAGCCCCAGCCTCCATAAGATCCAAAAAACCCTCGCCTATTCTAATAGATGGCGTCCCAGAATATGAAGTGCTCAATATCCTGGATTCACGCCGAAGACAGGGGTCCCTTTGGTATTTGGTGGACTGGAAAGGGTACGGCCCAGAAGATCGCTCTTGGGAGCCCGCAGGTAACATTCATGCTCCTCGACTCCTCCGCCAGTTTCATCTGTTAAATCCCGCTAAACCAAGGCCTGCTGGAGGGAGGGGGAGTACTGTCAGGGCTGGAGTCAATGGTAGAGTTGTGGGGGGCCTGGGAGGAGTTAAGGAGGCCTGGGGTTGTGCCAGCAGCTTCTCCAGGCGAGTTCTCCATCCTTTTTTCAGAAAGAAGGCCCAGGGATGGAGAACCGCCCGGAAACTACATCTCCCAGCAGGCCGTGTGCTTCACAGACCTGCTGGGAGCAATCGGATCCCACGCGCACAACTGCGCATGCGCGAGCCGCGCCCAGGGAGCTCCGCTCGCAATCCTGGTCTCCGGCGAGAGAGGACATGTTCTTCCCGAGCTCCAGGAGGCACGCGTACGCGGGGCACCGCCCGCCTGCCACATCCCCGGCCCCTCGTACAAGAAAAAGCTAAGTACACGTTTAACTTCTGTCGGAGTGAGACGCGCTGAGTGAGTCGCGCTACGCGCGGCAGGATCTAAGTTCCTAGGCTGAATTGAAGCACAGGAAACTCGATTACTAGTTGCATGCAGAGCATGATTACTAACCCCAAGTTGGAGTGGGCTAGGCGGTGAAGTAACCGCACTAATTAACAATCTTGCAATCCCGCAGGGAACGTTCTAAAGGAACGACTTTTCGCACGCACGCGCATTGACTTTGTTTTACTGTTCACAGCCTGTAGTTGCATCGGACCAGGTGAGAAGTTTCACAGCCCATCAACACAGAAAGGCCCCAGGACCTTGAACTCACGCAGAAGTCAGAGCTAAGTGTTTAGCACTTGTTTGCATGTTATTGTTGGTTGCCTACACATGGGGTAAATGTGGGGTACTTGTGATTGCACATCTTTTATGATATCTTGGGCAAGCATTACAAAAGTGACACCAGAGCACAAGGTGATCATTGGTTAGAGGCTCCAATACAAAAGCCTTCCAAGAAATAATCTCTGAGTTGAATATGTGGTACTGGCGGTGTATCTCAACTGAATACCTGCAAGATCGGCACAGGAGTCGAGGAGTACGTTACCCCTATTTCCCCCCAACCCATCCACTGTTCATTCCTAAACCTCTTTCCGGTCATCCTGAACTCCCTCTACCTATCCACTCCACGGACCCTAACCCTCTTTCCCCAGAGGGTTGCATAGGCCTGTGGTGTCTATTTCCCAGGTGCCAAAACCCAATGGGAAGGGAGGCGTTTGTGCTGCTTCTGCGCCTGTCAAGAGGAGTGAGGATCTGACACATATGACAAGATAAAGAAACACCATTTAGTCAAGAATTAAATTAGTTCTGTATTCGGTTGAGTAAACAGGCAAATAATTGTTAAGCAATAGTAATGAAACAAGAAAACAAGAACACAGTAAAAAACAAGCATTCAAAATAAAGTGTGTTGATACAAAAAAATATAACACTTTAGTTGGAAAGGACAACTAAAAAGTACAAACCTAAATACATATATTCATAACTCAATTGGTGTTGACCCAAGAGTAGAGAAAGAAATAGAGGGGAAGGGAGGGGGAACAGACAGTTGAAAAGAACGGAAATTGGCAAATGTGTGAACAGACCTGAAAAGAAATGGCATTAAAAGGGAGGCCTTTTTACAGCAACCAGATGAAGAACGAATATCGCTGGTCGGATTCTCTTCACTAATCTGGTCCTGCACTCTAATGAGAAGACTTTAAGGACTCGAATTGTCTCTGGAAAGTCAGCAGGAGTCCACCAAAGTGAAGACCATGCACCGCACACAGGCTCGAGGTCCCAGGGTATTTGCAGTTTGCAGCGCAGCAAGATCACAGCACGTTGTGGGATGGCTCAAAATGCAGGTCTTCTTGAGACTAGTGGATCCCACCAGGCTCTGGGTAGGAGTTGTCACATTCGGGACCACTAGGTTGATTGGATTGGAAGGAAGGGTTGCATCAGGCTCCAGTTACACACCAGGCTCTCTGGTGTCTGGAAATCGCTACAGACGTCTTTTCTTCATCTTCCTCTTTGGATTGAGCCCCAGTGGCCACTTGTAAGCAGCTTCCATGTTCCGAGTATTGATCAGGAACTACAGCACAACTCCTGCAATCTCTCCCTGCAGTTTACAGAAAGGGACAGTCTGGCTGTCCAATCAGGCCAGCCAGGCCCCTCTCCCCCCATTGGGACTTGGTTCCTTTCAGGCAAGCTGAAAGACAGAGGGCTGCAGAGTTCTGGACTCCGCCCTCGCTTCCTGCCTTCTCAGACACCCTGGAGCCTGGGCATGGAATACAAAGGATTTCCGCCAAATACACACCTTCCACTGAGGTCGTTATCGCCTAGAATGGCAGGGGAAGACCTCAGGAACAACAAGCACACGAGAAATTGCGAAGAAAGAAGGAGCCCACCATTCTGTGCATTACTGAGGCTGATTTAACAACCTGAGAGTAATAAGACTAAAAAGTCACTAAGGTAAAACCAGTGTTACCAGGCAAGTAGGAAAGGGGATACATTGTATCCCCCAGCACTCCACACAAGGTGGGGTGTTCTGGCTCACTATATAAAATGTAAAGGGGATGAAAACCCCTTTTTACCCCTTGGCAACAGTAGTTCACCCAAGTACATTAAAGAGAAATAACAGGGAAGCCCAAAGGGGCAAGCTAGCCTAAGCCCAAAAGTTATAGGAAACTATAATTCCAGCCATACTCTATGGAGATACATAAAAAGGTCACCCATAAAATGCCCCTTTTGCCAACACGTGTTTCAACCATTGCTGGTCTACCTCAAGGCTGGGCTTCCTTATGGTACGCATATCATTGATGATTGAAAGGTGGAAAAAGAACAAAGACGGGAAGAAAAAGAGCTTCCCCCAGTAAATCGATAATTGCTGGATTCAGCAACCTACTGAAAATTCTCTTTCCTGCAATTAGGATTCTCGATTTGCACCTCCTCACTATTGCATATGTTGATTGTTGACCTTGTATATTTAGGGCTATAAAAAATAGGGGTATCTCCTAGTTGCGGAGTATCCTCGTTGAGTTCTCGCTTGAGTCAGTAAGGACGCTGAATCCCAGCTACAGTGATGAAATATCCCTCCTTTATATTTTTAGTACAGCCACTGTGTTAAATTTAGCCGTAATTGGAGTATAGCCACTGCGTTATACTTAGCTACATTTTAGAGTATATCCACTGTCATATTGAGCTGCATTTCTTAGTATAGCCACAATGTCATGTTTAGCTGCATTCTCGAGTATAGCTGCTGTGTCATATTTGGCTGTATTTTTTAGTATAGCCGCTGTATTATATTTGGCTTAGCCACTGTGTCGTATTTGGCTGCATTTTTTTTTAATATAGCCACTGTGCCATATTTAGCTGCATTTTTGAGAATAGCCACTGTGTCATATTTAGCATTGTTTTTTAGTATAGCCACTGTCATAATTGGCCACAATTTCTAGAATCTAGCTTTGCTTAAAACGTGTTCCCAAATAAACCTTGCTGCCTTTGAGTATAGCCTCTGCGCTACACTTGGCTGCTTTATTTTAGTATAGCCACTGTTATATTTAGCTGAAATGAGTATAGCCATTGTGTTATACTTAGCTGCATTTTGAGTATAGCCACTCTATTCTAAGCTGCATTTTTTAGACTCTAGGCTTCCTTAAAACGTGCCCCCATTTAAACCTAGCTGCCTTTGAGCATATCCACTGTAATACTTAGCTGCACTTTTAGTACAGCCACTGTGTTATATTTAGCTGCCTTGAGTATAGCCACTCTGTTATATCTAGCTGCATATTTGAATATAGCTTGTGTGCTTTATTTAACTGCATCTTTGAGTAGTCACTGTGGTATATTTAGCTGCATTTGGAGTATAGCCACTGTGTAGAATCCAGCCCCGCTG
The DNA here is from genome assembly GCF_040938575.1 of Ambystoma mexicanum. Taxonomy (NCBI): domain Eukaryota; kingdom Metazoa; phylum Chordata; class Amphibia; order Caudata; family Ambystomatidae; genus Ambystoma; species Ambystoma mexicanum. The sequence continues at coordinate 1,338,281,489 of NC_090921.1, read as the reverse complement.
AAAGCCTGCCCACATTTAAACCTAGCTGCCTTTGAGTATAATCACTGTGTTATATGTAGCTGCATTTTTCATATAGCCACTGTGTTACATTTAGCTGCTTTTTGAGTATAGCCAGTGGTATATTTAGCTGCATTTATAGTACAGCCACTGTGTTATATTTAGCCGCAATTTACATATAGCCACTGTGTTACATTTAGCTGCATCTTTGTGTATAGCCTCTGAGGTATATCTAGCTGCATTTTGAGTATAGTCTCTGTTATATTTAGCTGCTTTTGAATATAGCCACCGTGTACAATTTAGCCAAGCTTTGAAGTCACCCTTTCTAAAATTCAGCTGCATATATGAAACCAAGAAACCAGCCAGGACACACTGGTGCGCATCACTCTCCATGCTTATGGAACATAGCTGAAGGCACAGCCACCCACCCGCACGCATCTGCTATCATACACTACTCTAAGACACATTGCACAACACCTCTGCCATAAGAATGCAGCTATATCCCCCACGACAAACAATTGTCTAGCTGCACATATAATGGGCCTCCTGCTCGCCAATACTGTCCAGACTACGTCACATGGCCCATTCACATGCCAGCTCGACATGGGTAGCCAGCTGGGACTTGACCACCCCTACCTACCTTTATATTTGCTAAAATACACCCATGCATTCTTAACTCCTCGGATGAATTTCCTATACCTGGACTTCGGTCCCCCGAAGACAGTCTCCCGGAGACGTTCTCCAACAGCACTTTGAGACCATACCAATGGGAAAAGGTGCTATAAAAATGACAATTACAGTACATTACACTATTATTCGAGAGTCAAAAAGACACCAAGGATATTTTTTGCACAAACGTGTGGGGAGTGGTTTGAAAAGACCCATCAGGACTAAGAAAAAGTTGGATCATAACTGGATCAAAACGGTCTCACTGGGTCATGTAGCCGAGAAGTCAGGCTTCACTCTCAGAAAGGGAAGGACTGGTAACAAAGCACAGTTCGCCCTATACACATATGCAATAAAGTTCACCACACAATCTAAGAAAATTAAATATATACATATATACACATTTAATATTGCACTATGAAAAATGACACTGTCAAATAAGAACTTTAAAATACACAAAGCAAGTACATAGCAAAAATCAAATAAAGTGATAAGGTATAGATTCCACCTACCTCCAAAGAATACAAAATAGAATACTAACCTAACAAGACGCGCTAAGCCCTAGTAGAGTCCTAGAAAGGAGGGTGGAAAATTGTTATTAAATTAGGCCCCAGCTCCACCTAGAAACAATGAAACCACTAGGGGTCACTGTAAAAGCATTACTTTCAAACCAATGGCGTTTCTTGATAAGGTCTAGAAAATTGGAGATGGGCTTGTTCATTATACTGTCAGATTGCTCTGCTTTAGGGTTTAAACCAGGGGCGGCACATCCATAACGGACGAGGGGCTGCTGACCTACAAGAACCATTGTCCACTATGGAGGAGCCACACAAACGCTCCTGGGCTGGCTTGAACTGTCAAAATGCAAAAGGGAAACACAGTTTCCTTTTAACAGTTCAGTTCCCCAGCCGCACGTGCTCATTGAGCCATGCAAGGCCAGGGGTGTTTTGCTTCCCCAGCCTTGCATGGCCCATTGGGATTGCTGGCTGGATAACTGCATGTTTGGGGGCAGGGGACCCTGCTCCTCCTCGCACATACAAACTGAGCAGAGTGCTGTGTAATTGGTGCTCCGGCTCAGACATAAGCAGGAACCAGGAAGCTCTCTGCTTCCTAGTTCCTGTTTATGCGCGAGCAGGTGCTGGGAGAGAAGGCTGCAGAGGAGTTGACTCCGGACTGGAGCAGCGAACAGTTAAGATTTGTATATTTTGTATTAGAATGTTAATGTATGTGTGAATGCGTGAGTGTATGGATGCGTGTGAATGAGTACTTTGGTTTGTGCTGGGCCGGGGAGTGGGTGGTAGTAGGAATGTGGGCAGTGGCATGCAACAATACATTTTTTACTGGGCATCTGCCATAGATGCCACATAAAAAAAAGTAATCATCCTTTCTTTCATCAACTGGCGGTTGATGACAGAAAGGATGAGGTGTTATTACTTTGCGATACTGACATTTTGGGGCAGCCAGTCTAGCCATTTCTTACTGCAGAATGACTGATAAACCAAGCATGGTAGGTATTATTACTTGGCTAGTCTGGAGTTTTGGGGAAGCCAGTCTGGCCCTTTTTCACTGTGGCATGACTTTTGTTCTGGGCATCTATGACAAACCAAGCATGGTGTGTTACTTGGCTAGTCTGGCATTTTGGGCCAGCCATTCTAGCCATTTGTTACTGTGCATTTTTTAAAATTCTGGGCTGCTATCATACAGCAAGCATGACATGCGTTACTTAGCTTGACTGGCATTTTTCGGGCAGAAAGTCTAGCCCTTTCTTACTGTGGCACGGCTTTTTATTCTGAGCATCTATGATAAAGCAAGCATGCTAAGGGTTATTATGGGTCTAGACTAGTTTACATTGTGCAGTCAGTTAGGACATGTTTTCTTATAGTGTCACAACATTTTTAACGGCAAAGCCAATAGGAGTATGTTTCTTTGTGGGGATACTGCCATATTTTGGCAGAACCAGGGTGCAGATGGTTTCTTCTAGTATGATTAGTGCCATTATGCGCAAAGCCAACAGGAGTATGTTCTAAAATCGGAATTCTGGCATTTAATGGTGCCGTCAACATGGAAATGTATGGGCACAACCAGTGTGAAAATACTGGCATGTACTGTGGGTGAAGACATCATGAACATGTGTTGGGAAATGCTCCTGTGCACTATTAGTGACTTGCAGCGATGCATATTTGGATAGGAGTTACCCTACAAAACCATTTGCAATCATGCTTTTTAGTTTCACAGAAAGTGTGCTCTATAATGCACTATTTTAGCACAATATCAAAAATAATTCTCAGGGATTGGTTTGTGCTCCGTCACTACGCTTGTTCGCTCTGGCATATTTGTATAGAATATTTACAGCCCTTCAATTAAAAAAAGCCTCACAAGCTACCACTGGTTTAAACAAACTAAACAGAGTGTCACCACGTTTAAACATTGCTTCCAAACAAGACTTGGTTAGTTGGGGACTGCCTAGCTAGCTCTCAAATGACTATTCTACCTCAAGGTTTAATCTAATTAAATGTATTTTTCTAAGCATTCCTGAACACCCTGTCTCTGTAAGGCACAAATAATTGGAAACAACCAAGCCCAAAATATGAACGCATTCTGATTCGAATTCCTATAACGAGAGGAAACAGGCTGCCGACAATCATTCGTTTAAATGAAAACACTGCTTTCATTACTACTGCCTGGTCCAAACACCCAGTAACTATTCTCATATACTTCTCCTAAAATGGTTTATTCTTCAGTATTAATGCTATGGATGCTACATTCTTAAATACACACACCTGTGTAAATCTGTTTCATTTTCAAAGCTGCCATTGTCTTTTAACAGGTAGAGCATGGCCTTATAAATTGTCTTTTGAGCCCATTATCGTTGTTCTAGTACTTAAAAGGGTGCTTCCGTGCACTACGGCCCATCATTCTCTCAAATGCTTGTTTTATTAAGCCACCACTTCATGTATTTAAAATCACATCAGACCCAGTTCTTACAACAGACTTCATTGTTTTTCGTGGTGTGCCCTGTTTTGGCGCGAGCCATTTGAGCGCACCACTGTGGCCACAGAGGCCTTTTTGGCAAGGTTACGGTGGCGGCCAGCTCCTTTGGCGCGAGGGCGATTTTAACAGTTGACATTGCAGTCGAATGTAAATCGCCCTCGCACCTGATCAGCAACGAATGTCACGTTCACATGTTCGGTGCAATAGCTTTGCACACAGCCTGTGAATGTGACACATTTATAGGAGATAATGGGGTCTAAATCGCCGTCCTTCATTGGGTGCAAGGGCGATTTAGAAGTAGGCTGCAATTTCAGCAGCTGCTGCTCCCAAATCGCACTCGCGCCAAATGAGCTCCTATTAAGGCCGACGCTCATAGGTCCCTGCGCCGTGCTGGCCGCACCGAGACATCTCGTGCCCAAGGAGACGCGACTAAAAGTTCTGCTTCGCCGCCTCTTTCCTAATACTACCATATCTTTGGTTACAGCACCACTTGGTGGCTACAACGAAAATTGACTAATGCACGCATTTCAAAAACCTTCCACTGACTGCTCTGAAGATGAGCTACAACTCCCACACCCTCTTGATGGCATGGTCAAAGAGAGATCATGGAAGGCATAGTTCAAAACATCTGGAAGCAGCGCACACGGAGGCAGGATCGATCGAGAAGGCAAGTTCATTTATTAATTAAACCCTGTAGCAACCTTCCTGCATCAACTAATAATAATAATAATAATAATAATAATAATAATAATAATAATAATAATAATTTGGCATTTATATAGCGCTACGAACACTCAGGTATCTGAGCGCAGCTTATTATTACCCACGGTGTGTGGTGCTCACCAAACCCTACGACTCCACCCCCAACCGCCTCTCACCCAACATACCACATTCCTGCATTCTATGCCAGCTGGCAAGAGCCTGAGCCCGAGCCAGCTACCACACACCCCCCCACCCCCTCCAAACCCAAGGAACACAAACAGGAGGACAAACGTATGAACAACTTGGAAAAACACTAAAACATATGTGTATATAACGTTATGCTGTAAGGAAGAACAAGATAAATCACACAAACTTGGACCTTCCTTTAGCCACATGTGTGCCCTTCCTGATCCTCACCCACAAACTTTCTGCTACCTTAATACCCGGCTTGGTCCTCTTTCCCAACCTGGCATTATAATTGGCTTGATTTTTTCACTGCGCCTCATTTACCTTCCTCCTCACGCTTACATCCCAATCCTCAATGTCATTACGACCCTTAGTGGGACACCGGAAGGCGAGGTAGGATACCTAGGAATTCCCCCCACCCCCTTTTTTCTCACAGACAGTTCACCATGAGCGACAACGGACTAACACCAGTTAGTCGGACTAAGACCTGTTTACCGGACATGTCCCAACACCATGGACAGGCAAGGTCAGGCAATTACGGATTATTACACACAGACTTCCACCACACTTCCCCACACAGATAAAAGGCAGAGCACAAAAGCACACTCGGAGTGAGGCAAACTGCACAAGGAAACAGCAACTCCAAGATGGAAGTTTAGTACAAGGAGAAAGACAGCGGACCAGAGAAAGTCGCAAGGAGGGAAGTACCTGTGATCTCTAACGACCGTTACTTTCATGAGCCTTGAAAAGTAAGAAACCGAAGACCAGGAACCAAGGCTGATCAAACCTATAAATTGTGTCAGAGGTACCCGGGGCTCTCCTGCATCGCTAACCCAGGCGGGGAGGAGCGATTGCCGCCATGGTACTGTCCTTGGCTCCTACAACAAAGTGGCGGCAGAGAAGACAGCACAGCCGGTGGGTTGGAGACTCTGATATCAAACCAGCTTGTGTTTTCAACCAAGGTTGCAAGTGACAACAATGTACAAAGAGAACAGTGTGAAAGGTGTTTTGCAAAGAGCAACGCTGAGATAATTTGAACTTTGCAATTGAACTTTTGGAGGCGAACAAAAGATACTATACACAGAGTGGTCCGGCGCCACATAGCTGCTCATTCAAATGTCTCTGTTAGGTATCCAACTTATGCTGAGTGTTAGTAAAAAGGAATGAGATCGAAGTGGTCATGTAAAGGGACAAGCTAAATCCCGTGCACATTTAAAAGTCTTCGATAGTTTAAAGAGTAGGTCAATTGGTCCGAGCCCGGCTGAGGGAGAATAATCGAGTGAAAGAGAGGGATCTGACCCTGGCTGAGGGGGTTGCAGGGTGAATCATGAGTCACCCGAGAAATAATTATCTGATCATACTTTGAAAGGGATCTGAGCCTGACTGAAGGGGATCCAACGTTGAACTTTCATTGTATAAAGGGTTCTGAGTATGGCTGAGGGGGATCCAGGGTGAGCACCCAGAATTGAATACTGAGAAGAGGAAAATAATGTTTTTGCATTGTTTTATGTAACGGGCCCTCTCAGTCAAGAGACTTGTGAGAAGCGAAGAGACTTGAACACAGAAGGTCTTGAACTGTGTACATCTAACTGTATCCTTGTGCCCCAGAAGCCAGAGTGTGTGCTTTGCTCGAGTGAACTGCCTTGCCCAGTGTTGAAAACGTGGGGAAGGGAGGCCAATGACCCGAACATCCTGACTTAGCATTTTGTGCACACTTCTTTCTTATTTGTGAACATTCCCCCACATCATTTGTACATTAGTAGTAAGGTTTGGCAATAGTTTTTTTTAGTATAGGCCCTTTTAATTTGACAAGTCTCCACTAGGACTGCATTATTATTATTTGATGGTCGTAGCTTGCTACCATCTGTAGATAAAAAAAAAGCTGTTTATTTTATTTGTGCCTCTGGTAATACAACCTTTGCATATAAAACATTTCAACAAAATCAACATGATTACATAAAATTGCACTTTTAATAACCTTATAACCAGAGGTACATCAAATTAAAACAAACACTTCATGAATGCATAACGATCTAAGAGGTAAAACCATTAAAAAGGTGATACAAACTCTCACAATCAATTAAACATTGGTAAGCCCTTATGTAGGAGGGGCCAAACGTCCCCTTGTTCAATTCATGCGTTTAGGAATTCATAAGTGCCCCTACTAAAACCATTTTAAAACAACCAAAAATTGAAGGGTTTACAAATTGGATAATCTGCCCCTAACACGATTCCAAATATGGAATGCGGCAGATGTAACCACAAGCGATTCGGCACTGTATAGGGCACTCCAGAACTGGTCGGAGGCATGATCTAAAAAGAGGCCATAGCCCTTTTTATAGAGCTCTACCAATGGGCCACAGTTGGTAAGAACATGTCTCGCCGTTTCCACGTAGATCTGCTCCTCTCTAGGGATACCTATCCATGGTCCTGTGTTACTAAGTACAGGGATAAGATCTAATCGTAGGTATACAATAAAGCGTATCAAAGGGGGAGGGGGGACATGGTAAGGTACTTTCGCGGACAATCTTTAAAGCCACCTTGCTAGGTGTAACTATGGTACTTGGGCTTAGCCGCCAAATTAGTCAAAGAGGTGATAGTCTAAAGTTTTTTTTGTGAAACCGGAGAGGTGGAACTCAATCAGGGTAGATGTATATGGGGAACTCCGATTGCACAAACGTGGTGAACCACTGTGCGGTCAAGGACTGAGAACCAAGTGCTGCGAGACCGCCTATCCTTATGTTGCGCAACAGCGCTCAGTAGCTGATTGTTAGTTTCATCTGCAAATTTGATGTTGGCCCACAGTCTAGAAGCCTCCAATTTCCAGTGGGCTATGAGAGATGTTACACCAAGTTCTAAACTTGTTGATGGCCTTTCTCAGGGCCAACCATTTCTTCCAAGCTTTAGATTTAATGTTAGCAGAAAGCAGTATGAATGACCGATCATTGGATAGCAACATAGCAAGAAACTTGTATGAGGTCACCTGCTCAATTAGGGAATCACCTAACCGCCAAGCAAAGCTTTTGGTCTTCGTTGCCCGCTTGCCAAAAATAAAGATCTTGGTCTTGGCTATGTTGATGATCAGCCCGTTATCTGCAGCATATTGGTGACACCTATTAATAGTACGCTGGAGACGGATTGGGGTTTTGGAAAGCAGAACTGCGTCATCTACATAGGTGAGGCAGTGGAGTGGCATGGAACCATAGGAGGGCGGATGACAGTTCAACTCCTTTCCCAAAAAGCTAGGAAAATCTGAAACATAAAGGTTGTAAAGTAGGGGATCAAGTGGGCAACCCTGTTTCAGCCCATTTTTAGTGGAGAGAGATTCCGATAACTCACCCCTTTGAGTGAGAAAGGTGATTTCATCATCGTGTCGGAGTACAGCATCTTTAGGAAGTACAAGAGTGACCGGCGAGTACCCCAGTCACTCCGTTTCCTCCCAAGTCTACTCTGACTGAGTCGAAGGCACTGCTATCATCAAAAAAACAAACATATAGGCAACACTCCTTGTGGTGCCAAGCAACAGAAACAAAGGTCTGCAAGGCCCAGGTAGGATGGGAAGTGCTTTGCCTCTTCCTAAAGCACTTTGGGAATAATGGAGCAGTTCCCTCCCAGTGGCCCAACACCAATGTGAGAAGAGACTGGACTTCCGCCCACAGTGCAGGATCCTCTTTGAATACAACATTGCTCAGCCCGCCAGGTCCTGTGGCCGCTGAGGATTTCAATGAGATAATAACTGCCTCTGGATCTATTTCATTAAGGCATTGCCATACCCATGTGTCTTTCATTGGTTGGGTTTCAGGCAACCCCAGAGCCTCCCCATCTTCCCAGTAAATGTTCTTTATGTGGGACGCCCAGGACTCCTGAGACAGCAATGACCTCATTTGCAGTAGAGATAGACAGCGCAGTGCGAATTGTCCACCAGAATTTCTTAGAGTCATTGGTTAAGATAAGTCTGTTGATATAATACCAACTGGCACTAGCAGTGCTCCATCGGTGGTTGGCAAGCCAGGACACATATTGTTTTAGGATACGTTGGCTTTCCAACTTCCTCTCACCGCAGTCCAGTCCCACTCGTTTTTGGAGCAACCTAAGCTCTCCATTTCGTTCCCTTTTCTTACTTGCAATCGCAAAGTCAAATGGTTGCAAATGGACATCCCTAGGTTTAAAGCTTAGGAGGTGTCTGGTAGTGGAAGGACCAAATGATCTAATTAAACCAGTCAGTTGCCAATCATTAGAAGCCAGCATCTGGGCTCAAAGTTTGTCAGAGGATGCAATTGTATGATTACATTTCTTAATCTTCGTCGTCCAACAAAGGCGGTTGCCCTATATATTTACTTCTCAATTATTCCTAAGAATGTCCTCTCTAGTGGAATCCACTGAGAGTGACATAATAAGAATAGCGTGATCTTATTTCTCCCACTGGGTTGTTCTGTAACATGGCATCGTTTATGAAAATAAAATCAATCCTGCTCGAATGCGTACCATTTGACCACGTCAGTGTGAAACCACCACCAGGTGGTATGAGGATTATTCCAAAAACAAGCCACACCAATTGATCGCCCCCCTAGAAGGGATGAGGGTATGGCCCGCTCCCATGGCAGCCATACAGTCCCCGGGCAAAATGATTTTACTCTTAAGAAATCGGGCCGACCATTCTCTTAGGCAGTCCTTGACCACCTGGATTAGTTTCAATGTGCAGTTGCCATTGGAGGCATCATAAAGAGTAATTAGAAGAGAGGGCGTATATCAAAAGGGGGGGGAACAACAAGGACCCACAAAGCAAATTAGGGTGGAACAAGCTGCCCGAGAAAAGTTTCAAACCAAAGTCTTAGCCCCATACAAAGACCACCCATGGGCAACCCACGATAGGGATCTTAGAAAGGCTGAACAACAGGGTATACCCATCCAGGTCAAACCTTCGGGTCAACCAAGTCTCCTCCTGCAACAAGAAAATACTAGAGTTCCTTAATTTGGCTGTCCCCTCTGGATTAACCAGAAAGGAACTGTATCTTTGCGGGTTCCATGAAATCATATTAAAAGGTGTCACACCATAGGGACTTATGTCATTGCTTGGTGGAAGAAATATTCTGCCAGATTCCCAGCACACGCCCGTGTCTATGAGGCACCTTTTAGGAGGCAAAACGCTAGAGACCATTCTGGTGGCTCTTTGGTCTTAAATCACAGACGTCCACATGGTTGAAAAGTCACCACTTCAAATCCCAAACCAACCAAATCCTCTGCATGACTGCAGATCAGTTCAGCAGTCTCCGGAGTGCCCATTGTTGCTAACACCCAGTTAGTGGCACTTCCAATCCGTGGTAACTCCACGGAATATCAGAGAATGTTAGCTTAGCTAATTCAGCAATAAGGCAGAATAACTGGAGAAGCCATGTGCGATTGAGAAAAGGGCACAAGTCTGTAGGTTGTTTCTCCACTATTTTTCAGAACCTCGAGCCAAACACAAATTTGTCTGGTAGTTAGGCTTGCACTGCTGCTCCTTTGTGCGGTTGGAGATGTTCAACATGAGCCAACCAGTGCTGGGAACTATTATCAATGCTGTTATTAGAATGCACCCTGTCCGGGTCCTATGACTGGGATTTGTGTTGGAGAGGCTGGATTTGCTGATCGAAACTCGTCACCCTCCTTTTTTCCTGCATCCAACAGGCTCAGGAGGGTGCATCTGTCTAGCCAGGCTAGTCAGTACTGGGCTGGGGCCTTTGGGTGAGACCAATCCTCCGCCCTCACTATTCTGTTTATTTGATGTTATTAGTTGAGTAGCAGGGGTTTCGGTGTACGTGGTTTTGCCACAATTGCCGTTTTTGCCTTATGAAAATCTTTCTCAGTCGGCCTTTGCAGCTGATTTCCCTTCTTATCATCCCCTTTTGTTGCCGTGGTCCATCCATCACGGGGACCACGTAGCCGAACCTACCATGGTGGTCCCTCACCCGTGTCCCTTTTGATGTTATAAAAGCCTGTAACTGATGGTTGAAGAGATGGAGGATTCGGGCTATTGATAAGGGCGGGAGATTGTGAACTAGGCAGCGGCCGTCCCACACATGTACACAAGGTGGGGGAATGGCTGTTATGGTCGTTGCGGTGGATCAGGTCTGGCGGGCTATTTAACAGACATTTCAGTGCATAATGCTTCGAGGGCGTGGTCCTCGGAGCGGGCCACAATGTTCACTGTGTCCTTACCAATGTTTGCCGTTGCAGGGGGATGATAATTTGGGCCCTGTAGATTTTAGCGGCATACCGCTGGCTTTAGAAGGTGGTTTGCCCAGAGGTTTGGTTCTTGCAGGGGCTTGGCTACCCATTTTAGTATGTGCCAGGCTCTGTTTCCGTTGTGATTGTTCACCAGCAATGATCCGCTGCATTATTATTTCGAGGAGCAACGTTGTATTCGATTATCAGCCAACTTTGTGACTAGTAGCAATAGAGTCTCCAATTTGGCTTCCATGGACTGCATGGTCTGATAAACGTCGTCCTCATCCTTACCTGGGTCCAGCACCTCACTTATTGATGTAAACGAGCCAAATTCTGTGTCTTCATTAACACTAATAAGAGTAGTTCCAAAGTTATCCAAATCTGGAGTTTCAGACAGATTAGTAGCTTGATTGCGTGCTTGCACAAGGACTTCCAAGACCAGTGATTTCCTTCGAATATTTTCACAAAGGTTTAAAAGGGAACCATTATTGTCTATCGTAAAGGAGGTTACCAAGGAGGATGGCTGGGTCACATCAATGGGGACCCTTTCAGGGCTAGCAGCGGTGGACAGGACAGTCAAAGTATCTTTGTACGCTGAGGGAGGGGCCTGTACTTGGATAAGTAGCCTTTAATTTTAGGTTGTTTTCCCATACCCGTTATGTCCTTTTTGCCCTTCTTTGCGCGTGGTGGCCCAAGTTTTCCCTGTGCGAGTAGAGATGGGCCATGTCCCCTCTTCCCTCTGAGCGCCAGCGTGCTTCTCAAGCAGTATCTGGTTTTTCTTGTGGCCATCTAAGTTCACGGGGGGCTGTGGGGAAGGAGGGCTGCACAAGAGGAAAATAGAGGGCATTAAGTAGTAGGTGGTAGGAGAGAGAAGAGGTGCAAGGCAACGTCCCATACGGGAATCTGTAGCTTAAAGGATTTGGGCACTCTCGTGCACACCCTCTTTCTAGAGAGCGGGACACAGGCCGCGTGCCGACTACTAGATCGGGTACACTTGCTGGATGTGGGGGGGGGGGGTGTCAGGGTCGTGACCACAACGCTCACGCTCAAAACTCAGACCTGCACCGACCCCTTGAGCCACTCCTTCCGCTCACCTATTCACTGGGCTTCAACAGGGTCTCTGATGGAAAATATATAGAGCAGTGCCCCTCTCTGCCTCTAGCTGCTCCAACTGCAGTGACTCTGCAGCAATCTGTAGAGTTAGATAGTCGTTTATTTCATCTTTGTGACGTTCAATAAGCATCCTTGAACTGTGGTCATTTGTGTCTGTCTTCCTGTTGACATGCCTTCCTTACACCATGCACCAGCAGGCAAAGGAGCCAAAGATAATTGTTGTCTATGGCTTTTGAACACCTTATCACAATTGCAACACGCTCCACATTCCCTTATCGCTCTCTCCACCATGACGTCCATTGCAGGCCACTGATGCCTCTATCTCAACTTCCTTTTGGCACTCGTAACTCCTGAGTGCCCCTCATGAGCTTTACTAACCAATTTCTCCCTGAAACATATAGGCACCACCAAGACGACTCCTCTCAGCAGAAGATCCTCTTCTATCGTCAATTGATCTTTGATCTCCCAGAACCCCAACTCCTCCGTTACCTACTTCGTGGTCGGTCAACCATGCTTCGTCTACGCAACCACCCTCCCGAGAACAGCATCCCTCTGCAAACCACTCTTCCATTCCTCCTCCTAACCACAGCATATTCATCCACAAACACCTCCTCAAGGAAAGCCACCAATTACTCTTCCTCCTCCAATGGAGCCCTGGACAAACATTTTTACTTAAAAGGCGGCAACAACAAAAAATTATTCAAGGTACATACTCCGCCCTGAAATCATATTCCTGCACTCGTAAGCGCATTCTGGCAATCCTGGGTGCAGACCTCATCATCCCTTTTACAGAGATCACCTCAACCAACAGCTTGTGATCCATTCTGACAGGAAGCGTCTACCCCACACATACTTCCTAAAATACTCAATACCCCACACGCACGCCAGCAATTCCCTCTCAATCACTGAGTACCTGCTTTTGCATTCTGTCACAGCGCTGGAAGCATGACAAATTGTCTTCTCCTTGCCAACACCTTGAGAGAGTACTGATCCCCAACCCTTTCACACTCGCATCCACAGTGATGATGCACTCTTCCTCCACCTTGAATCCACAAATTCCTTCTTTTATCAACCCCACAGCTTCATGACAATTTCCATCCCATTCAAATTCCACCCCTTTCTTTAGCAATCTGCGAATGGGTTCAGACAATGCAGCAAAGTCTATGGCACACCTGTTATAAAACTCTGCGAGGCCTAAAAACTCTCTGACTTCATCCTGGTTCCCGGGTACCGGTGATACTCTCACCGCTTTCATGGCATCCACCTTGGGACGATACCCCTCCCCACTCACTGCATCACCAAGATATTCCACCTCTCGTGAAATGGCACTTTCGGTTCAATCGTCAACCCCCTGTCCCGCAACTTACTACCTCATGCAGTCTCTTATCATGCTCTAACGCATTTCTCCCTTATACCAAAATGTAATCTTGGTACACAAACGTACCATCTATCCCCTTAAGAATCTTGTTCATCACCCTTTGAAATACTGCCTCTGCGGACGCTAAGCCGAATGTCATTCTGCGAAAACAGAACAGACCAACTTGCGCTGTGAACGTCGTCAGATTGCCAATCCTCTGTGAGAGGTATCTGATGATACACTGCAGTTAAGTGAAGACTCGTAAACATTACCACATCTCTTACACTGTTTAGCATTTTTGCAATCCTAGACTGCGGGAATTTGTCGACGACAATGTTCTTGTTAACATCCCTGTGGTCTACACACATTCTGATCTTTCCATTTTTCTTGTGTGCAACCACGATGGGGATGATCCATTCTGGCGCTTCCATTATCTTTATAATGCCCTCCTCAAGGAGGTCTCTCTAGCTCATTTTCCACTTCTCCCCTGATTGATATTGGAATGTGCCTTAGCTTCTGTAACACAGGTTTGGCATCCAACTTCAACACAACCCTGTGTGCAAATCCCACAAGCATCCCACCTTATTGTTGAACACTTCTGGAAATTGTTCTTTAACCTTTTGTGGTTCGTACATTTCACATGCAAACTTTTCGGCCGCGGTAAAATCAGCCGCGGTCAGATCACGTATATCCGTAGAGTCTAGCTCCCACATGCTGACTTGGAGGCGAGAAGGGCTTGCCAGACTTAGGAGGCACCTTCAACCTCCCACCTACCCCACTCAAAGTATTTAGATAGCCTGGCTTTCAACACAGGATAGCCCCAAAATGTTCTACGCCCCCCAAACGCCCCAGCACAAGGCTTAGTATCTGAGCGCCTGCAAGGCTTGCCCGCTTTAAACACCCGATGCGCGCTGTCCTCCAAGGATTCACCAAATAGCATCTTCCCCTCAAAAGGAATCTTCAGTGCCTCAGCAATTTGATGCCCGTCGGCATGCCAATCCTTGAGGTGCAAATGACGGTGGAGAAGTACTGCAGCTCCTGTGTCATCACTGCCGCCCGAAAGCCTATCATATGCCAGGTCCGAGAGCAGTCCCGTCTGTGATTGCATAGCCTGCAACAGTGGCACAGTCAGACCATTCCTTTTCACCAGCTTTGGCAACTGCAAAAATCCACCAAGCGCATTCTCCAACGTGCAGGTGGCATAATTAGCCACTCGAAAGGCCATATACACCCAAGCATAAGACATTCACAAGGCAGAATCAGCCTTCCTGTCCATCTGATTGTGCAAAGCAGAGTCCTCTGCACACCACAACAGGCGGCACTTGTATAAAGCCCTTCTAGTGTGCCACCTGAACCAGCACTGCAGCCAGAGCCTCCTTGTCCAGATATTTCCCCCTTGGGCTCCTCTGCATCACCGGGCTCCACATAAGAGGAAGATGAAGACTACCCCTCCGAAGGACGACAAAGTCGACATTTCTCCAGTTATTTCCGGGACTTCCACCAGAGGCATGCCTCTTCCCACAAGGCCTCTCGGCAAGTGGGGGCCACTGCTCCTCAGACACAATAGGCACCTTCTTAGGTTTCCCGAAGATACGCCTCTCCCCATCAAGCGAGGAAGACAGCACACTATCCCAGTATTCTCCTTGAAGACAGATGCTTCCGTTTGGCAATGCGCTTACTAAGACCCATGGCAGGACAGCCTACAGTCCAGCACCAGCAGAGCACCTATGGACGACCAGCAAGGCACCAGGACAGCAGCAGAGTACCAGCAGCAGAGTCCATCCAAAGCACAGCAAAATCCCCCAGCCATATGATGATATGATATGGCATTTGTAACGCGCCTATACACAAGTGTTTCAAGGAGCGACGAGGCGGGGGCGGGGGGGACATGGGGAGACAAGACAACGATCCTACTAGGCCAGGTGTCATTCAGATCGCGCAAGTGCAAGGGTAGAGGGGAAAGGAAAGTGCAAGGGGGAAGTGGAGAGGGGAGAGTGCAGTACATGGTTAATAGCATACAGGAGGATAAATAACAAGGGCCAGCTAGTGGCAAGTGCGAGATAAGTGCAGACAAGTGCTGGGAAGGGGGGCTGTAGGGATACAGACACAGTCCCGCAGTGCAGGGGGTAGCCAGGGAGGCAGCGCAGGGGAGAGTGGCTGGGCCAAGGACCGAGAACGGTGAGTGGCCCAGTTGCAGATTCAGTGCAGTTTCAGAAGTTTAGCAGGGGAGAGGGGCAGAGAAAGTGGAGGCAAAGAGGAAGGTTTTGGAGATGCTTCCGGAACCGGAGATGGTTCTCCTCAAGTTTCAGGGAGGCAGGAAGGATGTTCCAGAGGGAGGCCCCTGCAGCGGAGAGAGATCTGCCCCCAACTCGTTGTTTGGAGAAGCGGCTCACCCTGAGGGAGTTGGAGGCGGATGAGCGAAGAGCTCGAGAAGGAAGATATTTAGGAAGAGAGAGTTGAAGGTATTTTGGCCTAAGGCCCCAGAAGGCCTTGTGGACAATGCAGAAGGTTTTGAACTTGATCCTCGCAGTCACTGGGAGCCATTGTAGTGATTTCAGTCCTGCAGAGATACGGTCCCTGTGCTTGAGGCCAAGGACAAGTCTTGCAGTCCTGTTCTGGATGAGTTGCAAAGGGCGGAGAGTAGAGGCAGGCAGATTTAGATAGAGGCTGTTACAGTAGTCCAGCTTTGAGAGAACCAGGGCTCTAGAGATAGTGAGCTTCTGGGGGAAGGAGAGGAAAGGAAGGATACCTCGGAGGAGGTGGAGCTGGTAGTGTGACTTCTTAGAGATGTCGGATATGTGAGGAGAGAAGGAGAGTGTGGAGTCGAAGATGACCCCGAGGTTTTTTGCCTTGCAGGTAGGAGCAGGAAGAGGGCCAAGAGAGGCCGGCCCACAGAGCTGCAGGGAAGGAGGGAGTGGGTGTGCCGATGAATAGAATCTCAGTCTTACTGGCATTAAGGCAGAGGTTGTTGGCGGCACACCATTCCTGGATAGCAGAAAGACAGTCAGAGATGAGGGAAAGAGAAGAGGAGGCTGAGGGTAGCCTGAAAATGAGCTGGGTATCATCCACAGAGCACTGAAAGTTGGGCAGAGAGCGGCAATGCGGTGGGAGAGGAGTGCCAGATACTGGTTAAATAGCCAAGGAGGGAGGTTAGATCCCTGGGGGACACCACAGGTAGAGAAAAAGATGTCAGAGAGGAAAGACCCCAGTTGGACCTGGGAGGGTCGATTGGAGAGGAAAGAGGACAGCCACGCCAGAGCCTGACCAGTGATACCCAGGTTATCACGGAGACGGTTGAGCAGGATGGTATGGTTGACGGTGTCAAAGGCAGAAGAGAGATCAAGCAAAATGAGAACACATGGAGTGTTAGAGGCAAGATTCGAGAGCAGGTCCTCATGGATGTTCAGGAGAGCAGTTTCCGTGCTTCTGGCAGCTCTGAAGCCAGATTGATGGTCATGAAGACTACCAACAGATTCAGCATGGAGGTTAAGCTGGGAGATGGCCAGTTTCTCCAGGAGTTTGCCCAGGAAGGGAGTGAGAGATTGAGCGATAGTTAGCAGGGCAGGAGGGGTCGGAAGAGGGTTTCTTAAGAAGGGGGTGCACAAGGGAGTGCTTGAGAGGGGATGGGAAGACTCCAGAGGCGAAGGAGTGATTGCAGAAGTCAGCAAGAGCCGGAGCCAAGGAGTCGATGTGGTCCTTGATAGTTTTGGAGGAACAGGGGTGGACCTGTTTTGACGAGACTTTCGTAGATCGGACTTGTCTTGAAACCTTGTCAGCAGAAAACAGGGGAAAGGCAGAGAAGGAGAGAGGAGGGGTGGCTGCAGAAGGGCCAGATGTAGAGCAGGGAATAGAGGGGGGAGATGATAGGAGGAGAGTGAGGACAGGATGTTCTGAGTTTTTGAGATGAAGTGAGAGGCCAGTGCCGTGCAGAGGGCCTGGGAGGGGACAGGAGAGGTAGAGACTGCAGCAGGGTTGGCCAGCTCCTTGCAGATTTTAAAGAGTTCGGCCGAATTATTAGATGCCGCAGAGATGCGGGATTGGATAAGGGCTCTCTTCTTGGTGAGAACGGAGAGCCGGTATTGCCTTTGGAGCAGGCGACAGGCTAGTTTGTCAGAGGATGAACATGAGGCACGCCATTTTCTCTCTGCCACCCTGAACTTGCGTTTAAGGGTGACGAGATCCGAGTCATACCAGGAGTTACATTTGGCTTTGGGCTTCAGGCGGATTCTCATGACAGGGGCAAGGATATCAAGAGTATCAGATATAGCAGAGTGGAGAGTAGAGAGGGCTGTGTCAGGGTGGGACGAGCAGAGTGCAAGTTAAGAGACAGCATTTCACCCCAAGAGCAGGAACCATGCATGCACCAAACCACCTGCCAATAATTACAGATAAGGCAGCAAGCATTCGCTGCAGCTCATCACACCAACGGCAGACCCCTAATTAGGCCCTTCCAAACACATTTGAGCAGGCAACTAGAAGAGACCCGAACTCGGAGCAACAGGCTGCAAAGCCAGGCACTGAACCAGCAAACATCCGTCTTTCCAAGCCAGCCGTCCTTCTCAGAGCCCCACAGGCTGTCTACAGAACTTCAGCCAGGCCCTGCATGGCCCTCGGGTCAATGCCCCCTCTTCCTGCACCACTCTGGGGTGTGCCATAAACCCAGTAGTAAGCCAGAAAGAGCACGACCTCGGGAACCCTCCAACCCATACCACCAGGGCCCTACCCCAAAACAGGCCCAATGGCAGCTACCGTCTTGTCCTTTAATCCAGGCTGCTGTGTCTTTTGTATGCCTCTGAAATACATTTTCTTAGCTGGGATAGGATTTCTTGGCGGTTAATGGCCTCCCTCTCCTGAGGTGGCTTACTTAGCGTTTCTCCTTTATGGGCTCTACTGGCCTTGACTTCATACTCATAAATTCTCTTTCTGATATTCTCCAATCTGCACTTCTTGCTCAATGGGATATTTATCCCTTTCCCCAGGATATTTATATCCAATGCTTAATGGCCTTGATTTGTAGGTTTAATAGCGATTCTCTTTCTCACATTGTTACAATTCCAGTTTATCGTCTTTCTATTCCATATCTCGTCAAGTTCACTGGGACTGTTTTTTTTCTGGATGGATAACTATCCCCAGCAGCATCCTGCATCTCCCGTTCTCCCCGTTAACTCTGGGTTTGGTAAGGAAACAAACCCGGGACCGGCACTCGCTCAGGTTCTCCTCTTTGGATCCAGTTTGCTCTCTCTTGAACCCTGTCGGCGTCCCGCTCTTGGTCTTCTCCTTCTCTGCGATTAGGTATGGCTGTGGGTAACCGGTCGCCTCGCTGTTCCCTCAGCATGGTGGTTTCGGTGTCGTTGGACGGGTGCTCTGCCCACCAAGAAGCTGTCATGGTCACGCCACCACCAAGACTTGGATTCCTGTTTCCTCGGCTCTCCAGTGCGTGTGAATGTAGACCACTTCTGAAAGTCATAGGCTCTGCGGCTCTCCTTGGCTCCACCTCTGTCACGCTGTCAGGGGGGCTTCCCGTGCTTGCGCTCTCTCTCCCTCTGCTTCAGCCTCTCCTCCGTGTACCCCTTTTCCATTCTTCTCATCTCAGTTAAATGGAGGTTTCTTCTTAAAGAGATAGAGTATCTTTCATGTTCGTGATGGCATTTTGTGGCTTTGTCTTCAAGCGAAATCTCTGGATTTCATACTGTCCTTATTACTGATAGTCCCATATATGCAATTAAGATGAATGGCTAAGGGAGTTCCTCACAGAAATGGGAATCCTTGTCCCAATTGTGGGTGTCTCTTCAGGTGAGGTCCCACTTGCCTCGACCCCTAGAGAGGGTGTTGCGGAACGGGCTCAACTACCTACCCTCACAGGGTGGGGGGGGGGGAGCCTTGGGGAGAAGGGACCAAATCGCCCAGATATCGTCACACGGCCCTCAACAATTTGAAAAGGTGCTGGGGTCATTAAATTAGAGGCGTGTCCTACAACCATTTGGGGATGAGGCTGGGGGGTGGCTAAGGTGTGCCCCACACATGATTTAAAGGCTTATGTTATTCAGTATTTATGCTGCGCCCATCACCACCGAGAAGCAATGTATTGTGACTCTGCCAGGGTGTCGTCAGATATTGATATGTGGATATACAAAAAGGGTTGTGGGGACACATGAGATGATGAGGAGGGATAATGGTTGAGTTATCTGACACAAATGCTGTCTATGTTGGAAAAGAGCAGTTTGGGCCTGCTGGTTTTATTGGATTTATCGGCAGCGTTCGATCTGCTCGACCATGGAATCTTGCTGGAAAGACTGGTTTCCGTGGGTAACCTTTCTGAGAATGCGGCTGAAATACTTCTTGGAAGGTCGCAAGTCAAGGGTTTACTGGGTAGACTCATCATCTGAATCAGAAGTCATCTTTTGTGGAGTCCCTCAGGGGGCTGGTTTATCCCTCCTGCTTTTTAACATATATATATCTTCCTGTTATGTAGGAAATTGGAAGAACTTGGCTTCCTCTTTACAAATTATGCTGAGACTTCCATCCGCTGGAAGAGCTGAATGGAAATCATGCTACAGATCAAGAAAAGCTAAATCAGGCATACCAGAGTACGGATCACAACATGCGCGAGACAGTCTAGACCAAAAGTTTGACAACTTTGAGGTCGACCTACATGGAGGCAAGTCTGGATGCAGGGGCCCATGTAGAAGCCATTGTAAAGAGCAGTAATTACCATTTAAGAGTACTAAGGCAGGTAGCCCCTTTAGTTTCAAAAGAAAATCGTACCAAACTAGTCAGGGCCGTAATACTCCCATGACTTGACTACTGCAGTGTGGGGCCAATAAGGAAAACATAAAAAAAAAAAAAAATTTAAAAATAAAAAAAATTAAAAAAATATCGCACAAGGTCCAAAATGCTGCAGTCCGAGTAGTCCATCAACTGGGTCGGAATGAACCTACATCTGCGGCACGAAGGGAGCTGCATTGGCTCCCAATTTCCACTAGGATTTCTTTCAAAGTATTGACAGTATGTCACAAATGCATCTTTGGACTTGCCCCCAATAACTTAATGAAAAAGTAGTTATTCACCAGCCAAAGAGAAATCGGGACAGGCCTTCTACCTCAGGGTCGATTGAGTAAAAAGGGCCCGGAGAAATGGGCGTGCCTTCAAGTTCCAGGCGGCAATGACCTGGAACGAATTGCCAGAGCGTCTCCGCAAGGAGGAGGATCTTTTAGCCTTTAGAAAACTGCTGAAAACCAGATTGTTCGAGTAAACTGTATACTTCAACTGCATACTTGTTGCAGTGTTTTTTTCTCTGTGATAGCGCCTGGATGCCCACAGGCTTTGACGCTTAAAAAATGAAATAACATAACATCTGGGATGCGTGTTTGACTGTGATTAAGATTACAGCTAATAACATTTCAAAAACTAATTTTATACAAGATTGGAGCAGTACCTAAATGTCTCTTTATTTACATTTAGTTCTGGCTGTTAGACCATATATCCTCAAATAGTCTCCAGGTCTTAGAAAGTTGCCACATGTGGGAAGTTGCCTCAACAATATATGCCAATGCTGCAACCACCCTTCGAAGTTAGGTGGGCCAAAAGAAAATTCGAACTCCTGTCCGAAAGGAAATAATAATATATTCTTCTGGCACATACACTTAAAAAGCGAACTTGAATAGCAATTAGAATGAATTTACCTATAAATGTTGGATACTATCAAACATATAGAATGTGTATGACAGACACCCAAGACAATGAAAAGAATATATAAAATAACTGATCACATATCAAATGCAAAATCATTTGTTTCCTACGAGATGCAATCACATCAAGGAAACAATATATAACAATGTGAACATCAAATTGACTACATAGAGTTTGATAATGTTCTTTTGTCAGCACTCTCCGTTTGTACAAAGCTGTTTGAAAATACATGTGTGCATAATTGCAAGATCAACTCAACTAGAGTATCGGCTTACAGGGATCTTTTGTTCAATAGATCCCAGCATTCTTCAGGATCAATTAACTCGTAAAGTCATAACTTGAATCTGAAATCATTTTTACAGGCAATTTTCTTAGCCACTTGTGTGTCCATTGTACACACATTTTTGATGCATAACTAATGCCTTAAAAGGAACCTTTTCCAACTGTCCCACAGGCGTCAACTGAGTGTGAAGTGTAATATCTTTGTATAGTTAGAAATTGTTACGTTAAATAGCCACTTCTGGTAAAACAATAACTCTAGTTGGAACTGGATCCCCTGCAAAAATATCTGCCTATCACAAAGGATATATGCTAGCATTGCCCCTGAAAAACCTATTCATCCGGCTACGAGTGTTAGAATCCCATACAGGGGAAAATGTTGAAGAGATACAGAGAATTTGCGCATGCTGCATTTGCTGCACCTGGGGAAGCACCAGTGCCCCTTGAACATGGAATGTCTTGTCTAACGTTTGTAATTCCCGACCACTTGACATTACTCGTGCATACCTTGGGAAATGTTTTCATGTTTTTAAGGCCGCAAAAAGGATGTATATACCATAAAAGGGGCAATAGATACCTACTGGATTCCCCTTTCAGACAAACCTGGTTTAGTATATTGCATGCTGGCACTTGTAGTAGGGGTTTGTTACTTTTTTTTTTTGCATTTCAGCAAACAAACAGTAGGCTACACAGAAATGAGTGGGGAAAGAAACAGACATAAGGAAGCAGTACGAAGTAAACATTCATCTCACTCTGTGCGCTCATGAATTGTCAAATCAGGTCGCCCGGCCCCACTTCCTTTAGCAGCATGTTTTCCACAAACGTCCTTTCCCTTTGCTCCGTACGGTACACCCAGGATCCTATTCCGGCTTGCCCTTCCTTCAGCATCTTCGGCCCCACTTTCCAGCGCTGCCAAATTCAGTTTTAGCTCATGCACCTCCGACATTGTTCTTGCTATATGTTCCTTGTTCTCATCCGCTTGGGTTTCTACTCTCCGCACTCTTTTGGCCAGCATCCGGACTTCCTGCCTCAGCAGCCCCACATCCGTTATGACCTTGTCTATCTTCCTCTACAAAGTGGTCTGGAGCGCTGCTATGACCTTTAAGATTTGGTTCTCATCCGATTTAGCCTCCATCTGCGCGTTACTACACTCTTGCGATGCTTCACCACCACCTTCTTCTTTGCACGCAAAGGCCTCCATTATGGTCTGCCTGGTCTTCCCTTTATGTTGTCTGTCCGACAAGTTAGGGGAAAGTCCCCCTTATGGCGCTCCCCCTGATGTCTTCTCGTGCCTGGATGTATTTCTGTGGTGCAGTCTGCCCGGCCGTCCGAGGCCAGACCCCCCCTACAAGATCTGCCCTCCGTTTACTGAGGGTGGGCCCCTAGCAGTGCTCCAGTCTCTCTCTGTTGTGTCTTTTCCTTCGTGGTTTGCTGCCCTGGTGCCTTTCGTTCTGTGGGGAGCTCTTCTTGGGGTTCAGGCGCACCTCAATCCAGTACGTCTCTTGGGACCCTGAGATTGCCCCGGTGGCGGTGTCCTGTCCCATGTCTCTGGCCACGCCTTAGCCTCCTAACACAGTTTTGTGTACAAGGGTGCAGCCTCAGCTCCCCTTCCTTCAGTCTGCTGCTATGCATCCAGTGGGGCAGGCTCAATCTGCCTCAGCAAAGTTGCGCCTGCCATGTTGCCCACCGCTTCCTCCCTGTCGCCATTTTCTGCCACTGGCTCTGCTGTCTTTCGTTCCCGCTACTGTGGTACTGCAGGCACCCTGAAGCTCCTGCTTTTCCACCGGCATTGGCAACGTACTATGGCTGGTTTCTCTGCACTTTCAACCGATTCCTACTAATATACAACTGCAGGGCACATCTTCTTTGTTGGATCCGGCGGGAGCTCACAGAGCAAACGTCTTCACTGCATGGCTGCTGGCCACACCCCCCTAGGGGTTGGTTACTTAAAACCCAAAAGACTGAGACTTCTCAGTATGACTTTGTCTGTGGTCGCAGATTTATAAACAAGGTTTGTGTGTGATATGTCGAATAGTTTTGTTTAAAAATACCAATGAGGACAATAATATTAATGCCAGGGTTGAATTTAACAGCCAAAAATTAAACATAGCGACCAACCGAGACAAACATTTGTTATTTTTTTTACTAAGGACGCTTATCATACAATTCAAACTCGCAAATGGATTTACTGATCAATAATGTGCAAACAGTTAGAATGGTGTTGCGCACCTTAATAATATTTATATCTATAGTTATTTACAAAATATATGCATTTGTCATATATTGATGATACCAACAGTGGTTTTGCGAGATCAGACCACAAGTGTGTGTAAAGAAGACAAGATGGTGAATACCTCATCTGTCATACAGTCACTCGTGAATTCATTAATCACTGATCTAGATAACGAAATGTGAGCAACTACTTACATTTTTAACAAAAGAGAATCATCTATAATACGATGCTAAATAAACACAGCATATCTTGAATGTAAATCTTAAATTGCCGACACGTGTTTCGATGTATGCAAGCCATTTTGATCTTGTTTTCTAGTATCAGTGAAGATGTAAACATGGCCGGCTACGTCTCTTCAGGGCAACTGGATGGGTGTTCTAAAGCGTACCCTCAAAATATATCTTAACCCAGGGAATGGGTATGAGGTATGCTGGTCATCGAATCCAACCTCCTAACAAATGTTCTGTTATCTGGTTTTGTGGGGAAGTTTTCAGGAGCTCAGACTTCCGTAGTCTGGAAATAATGCCCACTTTTAGGCTGGAAACGTGTCTTTCATGTATCGCACACATAGTTGGCAAGTCTCCTGTGTGTAAGAGGATAATTGAAACCTCCCAAACGGGAGCGTGGTGCTTCTAAGCGGTAAGGAATCTGCACAGGCTATTCACTGTTATATTTCTCGCGTTCGCTGCCAAGAGCCAAATAAAGACGCGATGTGTGTTGAATTTAAAACAAAATGTGGACATACTTTTTACTCACAAAATAATGTAAAAAACGAAATTGTATTGGAAACCCTAAAGAAAGGAAAATGAAACAAGTAAAGAGATGAAGAATATGTGGCTTCCAAGGTTATACAGTTGCTCTTAACTTTCACTCAGGGATTGAGCACATTAATGTTTGCAAAATGAGTTCTCCTCTCCGGGCTAGTTTTACCACAATAAACCTGGTCAGCAGCAGTCTTTACCCTCAGGTCCACAGATCCTTGTGCTAGTCCTTATTTGGTGAGGAGTGCTGCTAATCACCAGTGGTGGAGGCAGCCTTTGGTGCCAGGGATTGGGGCTCCCGATGAGGCACTTTCATTTTAAATGATAGTAGATCAGTTGCGGCTGTAGGAGCATTCAGGAGTGTGAATATTTCCCCAGAATGTGTGTGAGCGACCAAGAGTAGTGAAGGAGCCCAAACATACGTCAGCAGGTTCTGGGGGTGAGTGGTGAGGGTAGTGGCGGCGGTTCTTAACCCAAGATTTATTTTTTAAATAAGTGGTGCATTTTACAGCTACATTTTTATACAAAGTGGGTAAATAGCTATGCAATTACACACACAGGCACATATTCAATCCCTACTGTGCAACGCACACGTTGCAATCACGGCTTGCAAGTATACAAACACGGTTTGCTCTTTTTGTAAATGGGTACTTATTCAATGTGGTGAGCCAGTGCATGGATTGAAATAACGATTGGATAAACAAGAGCTAAAAGCAGCTCCTGGCTACTGTGAGAAACCAGGGGGTATTCTCCAAAGTAGACCCTGAGAATCCTCTATTCAGGTGCCCAGGGGAGGGCCATCGCTTTCGGATCCCAACCCTGGGGGTGGTTGAACGAGGGAGAATTACCTGGGTAGGGATGTCTGGGGTTGCGCTTATGGGAATACCCCAGGCGAGTCGCAGTATATTAATGGGACAGTAGGGGAAGAAGTCCTGGAAGCTTTTATGGGATATGATGGTTCCATCATCCCTGATCTAGGCCTCATTAACCTCGATCCAAGCGAGGACAAGAAAGAATGTTAGTATAGAAAACTAGGTGGACTACAGGAATACTATCAAATCCCATGCTTGTATGCCAGTATGTCAGGGTTACAGAGTGATCTACTGAGAGAAATCTATCCCTTTAAATAAAACCCAGGCTAGAGGGTTTTCCTATATCCCCCGTCAGTCACCTACTAATGTTTCAATAAATACATCTAATCTAAATCTATTTCATCTCCCCACCCCCATTTTCAACAAATACAGAGAAGATACAACCAAGAAAAATGAGGATTACCCATAGAAAAAGCATTGGGTGGCAGGACAGGGCCTACTACAACCTACCAATAGGCTGTCCCATTGATGGAGTCATGCAGGGTCAGGCACTTTATTCGGACTATTCACACCGGACTGCACTTGACTCTTTACAGCAGTATAAAAAGGTGTGGTTCTAAAAAGAGCGAGCTGGAAATGCAGTGTGGAGCACGGGATTCAAGCAGCAGAAGGAAGCAGTGAGAATAATCGGGAGAACTTGGAGTAGAACGGAGTGCTGAGATCCTGACCCGGTATGCAAGAGCGGGTGCAGTGTGGGTATGGAGCTGTGTCTCCAAGGAGCCGGAGTGAGGAACTCCACTGTAGGCGGCTGGCTGTGTTCATGGAATTGCTTGTTCCCTTGGGACATGTGCCGGTCAGAGGGGAAGGTGGTAAGACCCTGGCCTCAACCCAAGCAGCTGGAGGAAGACCACTTGCCAGCGCCATGCTTACCAGTGAGTTTCATAAGAAAAGAAAGAGAGAAACTCAGCAGCGTCCAGGTGGCTGGAACGGAATTTAAACGTTGCAAGCAGCATGGAAGCAAAGAAAGTATAAAGGAAAGCTTGTTGCAAGCGTTACGAAAGGAAAGAAGACAGAAAGGAAAGCAAGGTTTATTGCGCAAAGAGGCATGGAGTTAAAAGGAGAAATGAACTATAAAAGTGAAAGTCACGGATACAAGAAAAGAAGGGAATTATAAAAAAGGCGAAACACAGAGAGGGTGCGAGTCAACCAAAAAACGGAAAAGGGTGCAAGTGAGCACGAAAGAGAGGAAATACTGTGCAAGAGGCACAGTAAAGTGAAAAGGAGCAACAAACAGGTGCAAGTGTGCACAAGAAAGCGAGAAGAAAATATGAAAGATATGGAAAGTGTGAAAAGGGGTGCAGGAGACCGCAACAAAGGAAGAGAATTGTAAAGTAGAAGAAAAGGAGAGGGGTTGTTCATCAGTGTGGTCGCGCTAAGGAGGAGCAAAGAGCCTGCCATTCACAAAAGTCTCTGATACTGCCCCTGAAAGAACCGTGAATAAAGAAAGGCGCATCCTACAAACTGAACGTTTGTTTTGAGTTTAAGGGGCCTCAGCTTGGGGAAGGGAACCCCGAGAGCCCTACAGAGTTATTAGAAGGTGAACTTTTGTGTCGCATCAAAAGAGCCTAAGCGTGGGGAAGGGAACCCCGAGAGGCTTAGAGAGTTATTAGAAGGTGAACTTTTGTGTTGCATCAGAGGGGCCTAGACTTGGGGAAGGGAACCCTGAAAGGCCTAACAAACTGCGACCCGTTTTGTTTTGTTAGAAATTGGAAGTCTTGAAACTTGGGGAAGGGAAACCCAAGGACCTTAGAAACGTTGTAAATTACCTAGAACTGTTGCAAGAACCTCATGGAGAAGGTGTTTACGACAATTTATGTGGATTTAACTAATTCCTTTGATATTGGCAGAACCACACCTGGTAGTTAAGACTACCTGAAACCAGTCTTGGTTTACTTTCCTTTTTAACCACTATTTTTCTTTGAAGAAGACTCCCTATCACATTTTGTCAACTAGTGAGGGCAAGCATAGGTTTAGAAACAGAAGGATTTTAGTTTGGATTTAAAGACATTGACGGCCCTAAGAAACATCAGTTGACGGAACAATCCCTTTAGAGTTAGGGCCAGTTAGGTAATATACCAACCCCAGAACTATATTGAATAAAGGTTTTCAAACTGTTACTTTTGAGTCTGAGTTTCTCTTGATACCATAAACACACTTAGGGGACTACAAAGGTATTGTACCCGACAATATACCCCAATATTTTATCACACAACAAATCATCAGGTAAAACATTCAATGTTATTTTCCTCTTTTAAGTTACCCTCTGTGTAACTACTGCATAACTTGCCCTCCAACAATACTTTCTATTCCCTAGCGAGGTGGATGGCCCTAGACAGCGCTGATGGGCCGCTTATCTAGCGTGAGGGGATAGATCAGAGTCTTGCCCTATGACTATTCCACCGCAGTCACTACTTTGTTGTATAAAGCACAACTTTACATTTATGAACCTAACTAGTGTGGCAAGTGCCTTGCAGGTGAAATCTACTTGCTTTATCCTTTTTACTTGCTTGGCAATTTAAAAAGAACTAAAAATCGTATTCATGGAACAACTCTCAAGACACTTCCCCAGCATTTCCCTGGAAATGATTCTGCCATAAGGCAAACTGCAGGAACCGATGACGAATCTGGAAGATGGGGACATGGTAATCGGCATCCGGTAGGTCGAGGGAAACCAACCAATCCCACCTCGTCACCTCCAGGATGACAGACTAGAGGGTTTCCATTTTGAAGAGCAAAGACCGAACCACGGCATTCAGATTCTGCAGGTTGATGATGAGACTAAAGGAGAGACTCCCGCCCCCCTCACCCTCCCCAGCTTGGGGACCAGAAACACACAGGAATCCAACGGTACGGGACCACAGCCCGCTTGTGAAGAAGGTCCACAACAGTAGAATGCAAGGCGTCCCGCAGACGGAAGTCCCTGGGCAGAGGTGTCACTAGGAGACCGGAATCCAGAGGGGGGGAACAAAATCCAGCCGTACCCCAGACAAACCGTGGTCTGAGCCCGAAGACGGAGGCCAACCGTCCCAGATCCGAGAAAAGTGAGGGAAACACCCACCCACCGACAAGACTAGGCATCAGGACTTCTGAGTCTTAGGGGGGACCTGGGACGACAGAAAGGACCCTGGAAACCCTGCTTCCTTCGATCCGTCCAGGGACGAGGAACATACGACTTGCGAGGAGGATGAAAACCACCAGCGGACGCAGGAACCACATTCTTCCTAAATTTGCCTGCATGATTATCAGCCTTAAAGAACCAGTGAGCCTTGGACTCCAGAGCGTCACCAAATAGTTTCTGACTCTCAAAGGGAAGCTTCAAAGCTGAAAGCTTTTGGGACCCCTCCGACTTCCAATCCTGCAGACACAAATGGCACCTACCAGCGCCCATGGCCATAGCAGTCCCCTGAACCTCATCAAAGAAAACGTCCGGCATAAACTCAGTCTGTCGCTGCATGTCAATAAGGAGTTGGGAGCAGTCAGGGCAATCTTCCAGGGATTGCCGCAGACTACAAAAGCTTAGCCAACACAATATCTGCGGCATAGGACCCATAGGTGCTGGCCTGCAGAGCCAGCTGAGGCCCCACGTACGACTTCTTGAGGGCAGAATCCACCTTGCGGTCCACCGGGTCCGTGAAAGCAGCCTCCTCAGCAGACATGGAGAAACGGCCCACAAGGCTGACCAGAATGTCATCAACCTCCACCACAGGCAGCAGGCGGACTCTCACCCCAGAGGGGGTAAGACGTAGTCATAAAATGGGGCATGGAGATCTGTTCCAATCTGGCCCACTCAGGATCTTGTCCCGAATGTCAGAGATCAACGGAGGATCCAGTTTTGGAGACTGTTTATATCGGCGAAATGAATGCTGCACAACCCAATCCACAACAGCCCCTGAAACTCCATAGAAATGTAAATCTGGTCCTGGACCTCAGCCCGGTCCAAGTATTTGCCAGAGTCATCCTTATTGTCCAACGAAAGGGAGGACCCAGCAGCGTACGAGGAAGAGAAACCATAAGTGGAAGACCTATGGACAGCCGCAGACACACCAGGACATGTAGCACGTGAAGTCAGGAATTCTTTAAACAGGGCTTTAAAGTCCTTACTAGAAACCCCAGGAGCAGGGCCAGCCAGCTTCTGCCTTTTCGGCAGCCTGGAGG
Organism: Ambystoma mexicanum; assembly: GCF_040938575.1. NCBI lineage: Eukaryota > Metazoa > Chordata > Amphibia > Caudata > Ambystomatidae > Ambystoma > Ambystoma mexicanum. Next base: position 1,338,252,281 of record NC_090921.1, on the reverse strand, counting down.
AAGAAGGGGGGGCAGGCCCGGGAGCATTCTTTTCTTAGCAAGCTTCATCATCTCTACACACACTGAGCGAACAACGCAGCCCACTCCTGCTACTGTGCCTGAAATATCCACAGAAAAGCCTGGGAAATCCCTGTGTGGCATCCCTGCTGCCCTAGCAACAACACAGACCGAAAGAGAAGGCCCAACAAGCCTGCCACCCCCCAGTGGAAAAGCTATCAGTGCTGCATGCCACAAAACACGAGCCACCCAGGCTGCCCCTGCCCCGTAGGGCAGCATCCACCAGGGCACACAGCCTGGCCACGGTGACAGGAGAGGCGGGAGCCCTCGGCCCCTCGTTACTGCAGGCCAGCGAGTCGTGCCACAATGAACCAGCAGCAGACCGTCCGAAGGTGGGCAGAGGCCCTTGGACGTCAAACGGGAAGCGGAGGCCGGAGGCCCTGCAACCGCAACCCCCAGCACACTCACCGAACACACAGGGTAGGGCACAGGACCCCCGTGCCCGGTGCTGAAGACGACCTCCAGCAGAAGGCCAACAGGCACAGTCAGTTTGCCCTAGGACACTTGCAAGCACCGCCACTTCTGCCCCACAACAATGCAGGAGTTCCCAGTGGGGGACACCAGCACCCCGCAGCAACCAAGAGCTGCCGGGCATGGGATACCAGCTGTTTCCCGTTGAGAGCCCTGCACCGAGAGGATCTGGCAGGAACAAAAGAACTGCTGTGCATTGGGTACGTGGGAGTTTATACCTTTGGGAGGGTAGGCGCCAGAGGAGGCCAGCTTGAAAAAGTTCCTTTGAGTATGGGCATACTAAAAAGTAAGTACTGAGACGAGGATGAGGGAAGTGGAGGTAATGCCCCATTAACCAGATTACATGGTGATAGCAGAAACGTGTTGAGCAGGTCATAGCATGGCACTTTTTAAAGGGGTCAGCCCTGCAGAAATGCCTTACAGACCGCTGTTTATCGTCATCGTGCTGCCATTATGAAAGCCCTGGAAGCAGTGTAGTCTTGCACTGTAGTTTAGCTTTACTAACTCATGGAGTACCTATTTTGGGATGCTATGTGGGCCTATAAACTGGCCAAATAAAAGGTGGTACACGTGCTGTTACTGAATGGATTCCTGATGAGGGACGGGAGGAAATAAGGAAGTACTGGGACGAGGACCTAAAGATAACGCAAGGAATTGGATGAAGAACAGAGACACTCAAAGTGATAGGGTTATTGGTAAACAATCTTGACATGTGAGGGCTTTCAACTACTTTTCAACGGTTTGGTAGTACTCCGACTTCTTCGCCATAATCACCATGCCTCTACAACAGACACAAACGAGAAAACAAAGTTATTGAGTACCTCCTAGATCACAGAGAAGCCTTAGCCCAAAAGAAGTATAGATCACCGTGGCGTGTCGTGTACCGCGTCAAGTATAAGAATTGTAATCCATTTCAATATGGCCGCCAGGTTTATGTTCCATAGACACAAAGGAGAGGACAACAAGGGACGGTGTTCCCGTGCTAAGAAGCGTGGCAGCCACCTGTGAAAGACTAATGATTAACTATATGAAAGAGAAAACATACTACATATTGTGGAAAGAGATGCAAAGCAGTTTTCAATGACACGTACAGATAATAAGCAACACGTTGAAATGGTTTCGATAGTTTGAAGTATAGTGCTAAAATATATACAAAGAGGCTGTGTTTAAATTTCAGTACTACAAGGAACGCTCTAGGAAAAATACCATTTCTAAATGACTGCTCTGCTCCCGTTAGGGTTGGGAACAAATGTATTTTGTCTGGATCGGGAAACGTCACATGGTTGAGTGATAGACTGATGGTCAGATACCGCTGTCCGCTTTCTCTGTTTAGCAGTTCTCTACGAACGTCTGCGGAATGGCGTCACTTCCTCTTTACGTGGCCCCATTGACTGGATGGGAGGTGATAAGTCCTACCTTTTCCCCGCCCACTTCCTTTTCTTTTTAGGCGAGCACCGCGGAGCGAGGTAACGTGCTTGGGAGCGTTTGCGGTGCCTACTTTCGGAAAAAGATTAATACACCACGAAAGCCCGTGTTGGGAGACCGCTTCTCCGTAGTACGATTTCTTCGTTGTACATAGGCCCCCTGCTCTCGGTCGTGTAGTACACAACAGCGGGCCCACACACATAAGTTGAAAGACGGAACACGAAGTCAACGCTTCTAGTGTGGCCTGTGGCCCATATCCTGTCTTTCATGTGCCCTAATGTTCCTAGAGTGACCCGTCTTTTGCCATGCAAATCCTATGTATTACACGTCGGCCGGATAGGGCTGTTAGAGGATCCTTGTTAAGCTTCTGATTGCCCTTCAATCTCGAACGATTAAAAGTCCCGGGTAACATTGAAAAGTTGTCATCGCGAAATTGACTACGTCTGGTGTACAGTATCGCCCTGTATTGACCTTATCTGCGTTTTGGAACCGATAGTTCATGTTTATACATTGCTAAACTACAACCGGTCAATGCAACTTATTTGATGCTGCTTTATCTTCATTTTGTTTTTTGTATCAGATTAATGTTTTACTGGTTTGTTTGTTTTATTCACTTATAATGCGCGGCAGACCAGAGAGTAACCGGGCGCAACAGTCAAGAAGATGCAAAGCTTAAGTTACAGGGTAGTATTGGTTACATACAGAGTACAGGATACGAATACAGATATCGCAGGAAGTAGGCAATTATAATTTACAAAAGGCAGACATGATTACAAAATATAGTAGGGACAGTATATGTACAGGTACTGGATGGACATTATCTCCTCGACCAGGTGGGCAGAGTGAGGAGGTCCATAGGATCAAAAAGAGCAGGGTAGTGATGTGTAAATACTAGGGTTTGGAAGATGGAAGCAGTAGTATGTGTATATAGTAGAAGCTGGGATGTTGTTGCTACCACAACGGTTGTACAGATGCATTTTGGAGGAGAGGTTGCTAATGATGTCGTGTGCCATACTAAGAAGGGATAATGCCTAAGAAAATGGACTAGGGACAATCATTAGGCGATGAAACTCTAAACAATTGGGCCAGTGGTCAACTTTTACATAGAATATTAATTTGTGTTACTGGAGACCTTTCCAAGGAACTTGGCTTTGGGATGTGTCCCTTCACTCGCCAGAAAGTCTATTGGCTTTGGGTGGGGATTCCATACTAGTGAAGTTGGGCAGTTAGTTCAAGGTAATGCGAGAGCTAAACTATATAGATGATTTAGCGGGCCAACTTCCTCTGCTTTAATTGGGAAATATTGTGAATATGGGATGCATAAGTTACTTTTTTCGGGTACCTACTTCTATGCTGTATGGTGATTTCGCATAGTATAAACAGCCTATTATTCTGCCTGCTCCCTCACCGTTGTGATCCTGTGCCCCACCCTGATCTTGTCCCAGAGTGTCTTTCCTGACCTGTTACTGTCAGATTCAGTACTCACTATCTTTTAAGCTGTTTTACCTGGTTACCCGTCATATTTTGCTCCCATGTTGAGATCTACCACTTTCTGTTTTTATGCCCCATGACTGTGAATTTATTTGTTTATCTTTTCATCTTCCCCTCCTCCTGATCCTCCTCACCGCGCCCTCCTACCTGATTTTTTCACTCCTCCGTCTTCTGTTGCTCATTCCATCCTGACATTCCCTTTCACTCCCCTTTTTCTTCTCCCACTATTGATTTACTCTAACCTTTCTCAAGACATGAGTTTCTAATTTTCTCTCCCCTACTCTCTCCTCTACCTTCCCCCCTTTTCCCCAATCCACTGTTAACCTCCCTTCTTAACCCTCTTCCTCCTAGCCATGGCCATCTCCTCACTCTACTCCCCCCCCCCCCCCTTTCTCAACGCCCCCTCTATCCCCTATTGTCCCTCCCTCCAACATCGCCCTCTGGAATGCCCGCTCTCTCTGCAACAAGACCACAGCTGTCGATCTGTTTCTTCGACTAAATCTTCATTTTCTATGCATTTCTGAAGCCTGGACACCCCCCTTTAATTCCAACCGTACCTGCTTCTCTCACTTCCTCCTTTACTCATGTCTCTCGCCACTCTGGCCGTGGAGGCGGCCTTGGCCTTCTCTATCACCCTAATTGTCTATTTTCCCCCTGTTCTACTCCTCTCCGAGTCTACCCCTCCTTTGAATACCTGTTTAAAACATTCACCTACCCCCATGCCATCTCCTTTCTTATATACCGTCCTCTCACCTCTTTCTATGATGATCTTGATCACCTCCTCTCCCTCATAACCCCTACCCCCAGTCCCCTCACCGTTCTCAGTGACTTTAATCTTCCCCTCTTTCCATTCCAGACTCCTATCCTCTATCCCCCTTCCTACCTCACCCACCCACTCCTCTGGCTCCACTCTCAATCTCATTAATCTCTCCCCCCTCCTGTCTCTACCATCCCTACTTACCTGTCTGACCATGCCCTTCTTCCTTACTCTCCCCTTCCCCCATCTTTCTTTCTACAGACGAGACCTCTTCAACTTTGACCCTTCTCAATTCATCGAATCATTCACCTTCTCTTTCCTCATCTCTCTCCCACAGCCCTGACCATCCACCCATCTTCCCCCTTCTGTCCCTCTCGCATATCTGCCCAGACCTGGCTTTCCTCCCACCTTCTGTCTATGCGCTGCCTTCTTCGGCGGCTTGAAAGACGCTGGTTTAAACATCCTTCGCCCACCAACCAATCCTCCTACTTCCCTTACCATTCCCTGTATGACTCCTGCATTAGCTCAGCCAAACGCTCCTACTTTTTAATCTTCTCCATTCTCAAGCTTCTCCCAAACGTATCTTCCAAACCGTTACTAGTCTTCTTCCCCAACCTACCCCTGACCCATTCCGCTACTTCTCTCCCTCTGATTTCGTGGACTTCTCTAAAATTCTAGCCTTGCGCCAAAATATCCTCTCCCCCACTCCACCCCTTCCTCCTTGTCCAACTTCTCCCCTGTCTCCAACGCTGACATATCCCCCTCCTGTCCAAAACTCACCCTACCGCCACCCCTTCCCTTTTTTATTTTATTTTACATTTATAAAGCGCTCACACAGCCCGCAGGCATTGAGGCGCTGTTACAGGCATTGTTTGTTTTTCTTGGTTGCGTAATTGGTTTTTTTTGTCTTAGTTACGTAGTTATAATGCTCTTAAACACAGAGGTTTCTAAGCGCGGACCCGGGGATCAAACCTGATGTTGCTTCGTGTCTTGCTTCCAAGACGCGCGCGCTGCCGCTGAGCTATCCTCCCGGGATGACCCCCTCCTCTTATTCCCAAAGTCTACCCCTTCTCATTCCTTACCTCCCCTCTTTCTTCAACATATGCCTTTCAACTGCTGCCTTCATGCCACCATCATCCCCATCGGAAAACACCCTCAGCTGACCCTCTCCAAGCTTCCAAATTTTGTACCATCTTTTACCTTTCCCCTCTAAGATGCTCGAACGACTGGTCCTCTCTCAACTCTGCTTTCGTCTCTAAACTCCTCCCCCCTACTTAATCTGGATTTCGCCCTTTGCTTTCCACCGAGACTGCTCTTACCTCTGTTCTAAATTCTCTTCTTACTGCTCGCTATTCTAAACAATCTTCTATTCTTATTCGCTGCAGCATTTGACACCGTCGATTACCCTTTAATCCTCAACACACTCTGCACTTTTGGTCTCAAAAGCTCTGTCCTCAATTGGTGCTCCTCCTACCTCTCCAATCGCTCCTTCGTCCTCCTGGGGCGGCCGCTCTTCCCCTACTCACTCTCTCGGATTTGGTGTTCCCTAAGGCTCCGTACTTGGCCCCCTCCTCTTCTCACTACTTCTCTTCTTGCCCCATCATCTCTTCCTTCAGCATCTCATCACTTTTATGCTGATTACACCCAATTCTTCCTCTTTCTCCTCCTTCACCCGGGACATTCACCTTAAAATCTCCTGTCTCACTGCTATCAAAACATGGATGTCATCCCACTTTCTCCCTTTAAACTCTGACAAAATTGAAATCTTAGTCTTCCCTGCCAACACTCTTCGCCCTCCTTCCATCCTCTTTCCTCCCTCTAATCTTGCTTTCTCTACTTCTGCCCGCTATCTTGGCCTCCATTTTGATACCAATCTCGCCTTTACCCACCATATCTCTCGTGCCTGTCACTTCCATCTTCAAAACATCTGTAAAATCCGTTCCTCTCACCTTCCACGCCTCCTAACTTTTAATTTCCTCCCTTATCTTCCTTATCTTCTCCTGTCTCTTCTACTGCTCAGCCCTCCTATTTGGCCTCCCCTCCTCTTGCCCCCCTCAAATCCCCCAACCACTCCGCCATCCGCACCCTTTGCTTCGTCTCCTTTTGACTCCATCTCCTCTTCACTCTCCTCCCTTGGCTGGCTCTCCATCCACTCTTTCTTCCCCTGCCTCGTCCGTCAAATCACTTAACTATCTTGCTCCTCCCTTCTTCTCCCGTTTCATTGGAACTCCTTACCTCGCCCCATCCGTTCCAACTCCTTACTCTTCCTATCGCTCCTCATTAAAATCTCACCTTCATTCTTCCCCCTAACTGCCCTTCTCCTTTCCCTCCCCACTTCAGGTTTCTACCCACTCAAACTCAGTAAATTGTTATTCGTGCTGTTCTTGTTTATTTGAATCATGTATTTTATTCTGCTTCTCATGTATTACTGTTTAATGTAAAGCGCTATATAAAAGTTAATAAATACAAATAAACAGCCTATTAACAATATGCAACCTTGTAACATGCTGCCTACCCAAACCATTCCAACTTCATACTGTTCTGCATTGCAGATTTGTTTTCGTTAATGCACTTAACTGGAATCTCTGTATGAACAGCCTTGTAGTGTGACAGGGTTCTTGGCTTTATAGGAATGGGCATGTTTTTGTGAGGGGTCTGCAAGGTGCAGGTGTTGCTGCTGGCTGATCGGATGTACTGGCGTCCTGTCTTTTTAAAGAAATTGTGGGGCCCTTGGGATTTGTGTATCAAGAAGGGATCTCCAGGTGTAGTTATTATTCACTTGGTGCTACAACTATGCCCTGAGTTTGGGTCAAGGGCTGCTGAAGATTTGAGCAGCTGGTAGTAAAGGTAGTATGGTATGTTTGTGCAGGGTAAATGTTACTTGCTGGTGTTCTTTTGTAGCGAGTGGTTAGCTATGAGTGGGTTAGTGAGAGGTGTATAGAAGCCACATAGCAAGTCATAAAATACACAAGAGAGCTTAAAAAGGCCTAACACATTAATGGGTAAAGCAAGGCATGATAGTCCCTCAGTCCCCACTATCCTCTGCCTATAACTTCATTTTCAGCTTGCCATCAAACCCTGTCTCTTTGAAATGGATACGGTGGACAATTACGGTACAGGTTGCGGAATAGCATATTTAGGGACAAGATTAACTTGATTGTAGCATTTAGGGTTCTGGAAGGCGTGAGTCTTTCGGTTCACGGTAGGAGCCGCGAGGATCTGAAATGCCAGCTGCTGATCCATCTTCGTTAGTATGGTGGTTGAAAACTGATGGGTCCCAAACCTCACTAACTTGTTCGTGTGATGGATCTAATTGAAAGCGTTTTTTTTTAGGTTTGTCGGGGGCCAGAATCCTTGGTAGTTATGCCATAGCAGGACTCTGGGCCCTTTTGCACCGTATAGACATGATAAAAAACGTTCAGACATTATGATCTATGACTCCAGTTTCAAAATATTATCAAAAGCCTGTTGGAGTTTTGGTGCTGTAGTGTAGATTTTTCAAAACGTGTTTCAGAGGTAGGGGACACCATAGGGACTTGTTTGCCGTTGTTTTAGGACCACAGACTTGGGTATGCACGTAGCAGGTCGGGGGAGTAATTCGTAGAAATTGGTGTAAGCAATTCATTCAGTTGATAGTATTTTTTTATGGCAAAAGACCATGTGCTTCTGTGATGGGCAAATACAGCTGACAAACTCGCACTGAATAAATCGTGAACTTGTTACTGGTTACACAACTTGATTAAACAGATTAAACATGTTGTTTAAACCACATATTCGTCCCAAATTCGTATGAATGGACTACAGCCCTGGAGCCCTTGGCATGTTTATGGTGACTTAGTGGCAGGTTATATGCTCACTACTTTGCAATGCAAATCATGCAGTGCTTTCATGATTTGCAAATGGCTAAACTACCACTAGTGCAGTCAGTATCTTCCAACACCTCATTGAAGATGGTCCAGAATGTTTATAAAATGTAAGCTGTCTTTAAATGTTAAACATAATCGGTATATTTACAAGGTTCTGGATTGTGAATATTTGAAAAGTGTATTGCACAGGCTTATTTTAGTTTATTGCCAACTAGCATGAACCCTTGCTCAGGCTGAGAAAAGGTCAGTCTCTGCTCTATGATCAGTTGGGGTGTGGTTATAAACACTGAGAAATGGGGGGTGGACGAGCGACCCCCCCCAATAGAAAAAGTTGTTTTTCTGTAAAAATGGTTTAAAACCTCTTTAGTAAAAAAATAAAATCTGTAAAATCACATAGAACCCCTGGACCAAGATGCACATTTGCATGGCTGGTACAATGGATAGTGTCAGTATGTTGGGTATTGAGCATGCTTGGATTTCAGTGCGATACATGCACAAATGGTTAAGCGGCTGGTGGGTTAGAAGGAATTAAATTAATCTGAGCTGTTATGAGGGTGAGCAACCAGAGACCTGCCCAAGGATCTAAATACTTTTCGATTTTGAGAGAACAGTGCCATTGTTCAACGGGGGAGGGAGTCTGGACTTAAATTGTGATTGAGCGTAGATGGATTTTGCATATTACTAGGCTTCTTGTGATTTTATAATAAAGGAAGGGGTTGCCATTTTTGAGTGAGGTGCTTAGGCTGCTGCAGTAGTCCAGTTCACTTAAAGCTTATTGTATTGAGTCTTAGTGGAGTGGAAATTGGGGTCAGAAAACCCAACGTCTTTCTTGCTGGGATTTGCATGGCTGAAGAGATTCTGGATGAGCACATTTAGGCTTTCTGGTTAGGAAAGAGGTGTTTTTGCAATCATGTACGAGGGGATGTCTTAATTAAGGGGTAATCATTGCAGAATATGAGTGATCATTTTATTTGTTGAGAAGATTTTGTTAGTGAGGATGTATGCAGTTGGACTGGTCCACAACGCTACACTGGGGGGTGCCTAGCTGTAGGCGCCGAACTGGTGCTAGAAGTGTCTATTATAGTAATGCCTTCTTCGGGTGTGCATTCAGAAAAGGCTGTGATAAAAACGGACGTGATTGTTAGCAAGCTGTTGGGCTTTACTAAATTGACAATGTGAGTGTGGATAATCATTGGTCTTGCTGAGTGCTTACAAGAATGAGCATCTTTTTGCCATCGTGAAATGTGATTCTTGGATACATTATTGCACCAATGTGTTCTTCGGAGTGTTACATATGTTATGGGGGCTCCATTCTTAGTTTCTGGTGAAATGGGGATGTTTGCCAGTGCATGCCTAGTGCGTTTAAGATGCAACCCTCTGTTTCTACAACCTTAGTTTGCGTGCAGTAGTGTATTTCAAACATACGCCAGTGAAGACTGAGACACCTTCAGTAAATCAAAGGCTGAATGGTACGAAGCATATCCAACATAGACTAGAGTATGTAAGATAATTATGAAGAACTTCGATCAGTTCTGGTACAGAAAGGATTGAGTAGAGTATGGAGTGAAGGTGTGAAGTTAACTTGGATTGGGCAGCATTTTACCATTCTTCAGAGGGCGATAACCGTTGAGTTGCTACTGATAACAGATGTTCCTACATGCAATATATGGACGACCCCATCCCAATGACTGGAGTGTAGGGAAAGCTTTTCTGCAATGCGCTTTTTTTTAACTTCCTGTTTGTATAATGCTTAGATTACTTACTGGTAATCATTACTCCTTGTCCTTCTCTTCCTCGTCTCATCACATACTTCTGAGGCACGCCTCCATGACTGGAACCATCCTTCGTGGTGGGTGATCTGCCCTTCGCTCCTGTGAGTATTGTATTATACCACCCTTTGCCACAGACGTTTGTGGGCCCTACTGTTCCCCACTGGGAGGTAAACCGGTCACAAGTACTGTGATGAAGGGAAGGGATAAGGGTTACTGCTAAATCTAAGCATTACTTCCATGTCCCTTTTTCTTGTGAGAAACTCGTGCATCTGCCCAAGACATCGCCATCCCTGTAGTCGAAAAAGCCATACATACAAATAATTCTGAATCAATCAACTGATGGAAACCACCAAGGCTTTTCTACCACCCTTGAGGCTCTGAACGCGGCAAATTTGTCCACCTAACGAAAACCTGTGGTACAACATGCACTACTTGTCGAAACATATCCATGGTGCTGTGGGGGTGGGATCTTGGGTACAGGGTTCTGTCTTTTTTGGGGGGGGGGGCAGTAGGGGGGTTTACTCCATATTTACTTTTTACACAGTAAAAGTGGCTGATACACCCCTTATTTGTAGGGCTTATCGATTATGGAGGGAGTGGAGGGTTCAAAAATACCAACTTGTAACCCAGCCTCTTCACCCAATTGGCACATGGATCGGCTGACCATTGTTCCCATATGCCAAAGAAATAGTGGTCGCCCACCATCAGGACTTCGTCCTTTCTGAGATTGGCGGAACTTGGAAATGGGGCCATCCATACTCCTCCCTTCACCTGGGTGATCCTTCGCTTGCCAGGTTTCCGTAAAGGAGCGCTGCAAGTGATGAGATTGCACTTTGTCAGTTTCTGTCTTGAATACTTTATGCACCACATTGAGACCCGCCAAACATCTTGACACTCTCTCAAAGGGCAGCTGGCAGTCTCCTTATGAGCCTGAAGAGTGCCAATGCTAGAGGTGCAAATGACTCTAGCAAGAAATCAGTTCTCGCATAGCCGTAGCCCACACCCCATCAAATGCAAAGTCTGAAACCATTCTCTTGAAGACACTCAGGTTTTCATGTATTGGGGAACAAAATGGCCACGTCAAGCTGCTGAACTATTAGTAGCTTGGTACAAAGTGCCAGGGTACTAATACAATAGAATCCTCAGAGGGGGGCATTACACGACTAGCATTGCTCCCCCATCCCGGGTTCTAGGCGTTTTTCAAAAAGCACACTTTCGTTTTTGAATCGGCGGCTACCTTTATGTGCACCTGTAATAGTGTGAGCTGTGATTTTTGGATGTACAGTTTGTTGCTTTTTCTTTGAGCTGAGTAGAGGTCACTAGCAGGGTGCTCCACAGCGCTGTATAGTTCGGTCTCCCTTTTAGGAAGAATTGCACTGTCCACGACTCCTTCAATCTCTTGTTTCCGATGGTTTTAACGTTTGTAGACCTTGCATGTGTATAGTGCCAAATCCTCTTGTAATATTCAAGAGGATCATTTCCTTGGTACAGTTCACTCCCATCACCTGCACCTTTTCTCTGCGCTGAGCTCTTATGGTATGAACCTGTGGTGAGCTCTTATGTAATTGTATGGTATGAACGCGTGGATGTCCCAGGTGTGGGAAAACAGCTGCGCAACTGTAGGTTACTCCTTTGCACACGTTAGCCCTTCGTTGTACGCTGCAGAACGTGAACCTGCGTTTTCGCACTTGACAAATGTGATCCATATTTGCTACTCAAAGTATTCAGCGAGCACCGCCATTGGGCTGAATTTCTTGTCCGCCTCGGTGCACCTGGTGTGGGTTGTGACCCTTCAAATGACTGTTAAACGTCAGTTTAAATAGCAATTTGGGGTTCTGGCCGCAGTTAACCTGTGAATGTGATCCGTGGGAAGCCTGCAGCATGTCTGATTGAAAACAGTAGATCTAATTTTTTTTTCTTCTCTCAGGCACGTGAAAATGTCTGCTCACCTGCAATGGATGATCGTTCGCAACTGCTCCAGTTTCTTGATTAAAAGGAACAAACAGGTTTACAGCACGGTAAGTGAGCAGGCTCGGATTGGCCTACAGCAATGCTTAACAGCTACTTTGCAGTGACTGCTTTCACCACGCTCCCCGAGTGCGTGCTAGTCAGAGATTGAGAAGGTGAATTTGTCAAATGTTGACATCGGTTTCCTGTAGATTAAATACCCCAAGTTGGGCAGACGTTTTTTGACGCCTGTATGATGACAATGCTTTTTAGTGAGTTTAGCTTTTGGAGGTGGGTGTGACATGGGTAACTGACTGCTGTCATTCTCGTAATGAAATCAGGGTTGTGACACTATCATGGCGCGAAAAACGCAAATGTCATAGTAAGCAAGGGTGCCTGCATAAAACCATTCCCAGCGTGTGTAAATTGACATTATAGCACCCCCTGCGCCCAACACACACTAAGTACTCTTGCCAGTATTGGTTAGTAGTTCATGCCAATTTGTTTTTAATTCACTTGATTGAGTTTGTCTGCTTTCACTCTGGTTTGATGAATGTTTGTATTGACAGGTGGCACCCATCAGATTCCTCCAATTGCTAGATGCATGTTGATACAAGGCCATATATCCATACAAGCTGATTGCAGCCACCTCGTGCGCCCCGTTGTCCTCCTTTTATCTGCTGGTGGTTCAGGTCACATCCTGCAACGTTATTGATGCTGCCATGGAAATGGAAATTTGGGATTTACATTTTGGAAACACGTTTTTCATGGCACCTGTTAGTGTTTTATTACCGTCAGAAACCTGGGTGGTTGGTGTGGCTGTACTGGCTGTCAGTCACATGTTGCTAGTTTTAAATATCTTCCCAGAAATTATACGGAGACGAGCACTCTTTCAGAAATTAAATTGGCAATTCTGCGTGTTCCGTTTCTCTTGACGATTGCACTGTCATTTTTCTAATAATTGAATATTTAGATTTCTTGTACCTCTTATCAAATGGTGCAACTGAATGTTTTATTTTTTTGTAGGAGCCCAACAATCTGAAGGCGAGAAACTCTTTCCGATACAATGGGCTCATCCATAGGAAAACAGTTGGTGTGGAGCCAGCAGCTGATGGAAAAGGAGTCATTGTGGTTCTGAAAAAGCGAGCAGGTATTTCATGTCGTTTCAGTGGACTAATACAAATACTCGTTAGGTAACCTAAATAAAATGTGCTTTTGTAAAGTGCACACGTGGGCAAGTACTTTCAAATAGGGGGCGGAGGCAGCAAGTTAATTTGCTGGGTTGGGTAGAATGTACTGCTGTAACCTGCATGCAGATCTCAAGAATCATTTTTGATGCTGTGGAACATTAAAATTGCTAATTGTTCGCATGAAACATATATCGTTTTTTGTCAATGTTTCCAGGCTTTCGGACGCCTCAAGAGGCTGGCCTACTTTTTTTTATAACATGGGTATTAACATGTTAATAGACTTACTTTCTGGAGTACTTTGAATATTTTCTGCACACCATTTTTGTTTTTGTTGCTGGTTATCAGGCTTGATATATGAAACGGTTTCTTTTAAAACTCAGTTTCATGTGATTTCTAAACCAAATAGTCAGTAACTTTCTTTTCACTGTACATTGCTTCCTCTTTAGGTCAGCGCAAACCAGCATCTGCCTATGAAAAAATCACCATTAACAAGAATGCACGGGCTACTTTGAGCAGTCTTCGCCACATTATTCGCAAGAATAACTACAGGAAGGACCTCCGCATGGTAAACTCGCCTCTCTTCCCCTTTATGCTGCAGCTCCAATCCTTTCTGTGACCTAGCTTGGCGCTGTCTTTAAACTGCTGAGCGTGTGCCTGGTAAACCAATGTAGCAAACCCAAAAAACTATTTGTAGTGTAGAGCCTCCATACAAATCCCTAAAGCCACTGTTTTATAGTTACTAGATTAAACCAGGGAAGGTATTGGTCTGAACAAAACAGCATAGTTTGGCAAAAATTGTCTTGCTGTTGTGCCGTGCCATGTAGGTCCAAATCCATATTTTGTAAAATATTCAATCACTTTCCAATGTTTTACATCCTGTGTAAATGTAGCATTAGAATGTTGAACTCACTGGTAATGCGACAAAGGGTGTTTTGGGGTCTGAGTTTAATACACCAATGTGGCCATATTATGTAATTCTGGAATGTTGGGGCCTAAATCAGAAGCCTTGTTGCTTCCATGCTGGCACTAGACCAGATGTTTTTGCTACTCTGCCCCACGTGTCGTCTTTCACACGTTTCTCCCATGGCTGTTTGTTTTAAACTTTGTTCAAAATGTTATCTGTTGGTTTGTCAAGTGGATGATCAAATAAGTTATTGAAGCAACAATCCAAACATCCAGTCTAAGAAGGCACATAAGAATGCATTGAGTACATACATCAACCTTAAAAGTAATCTGCTTGCTTGTTTATTCAATTGTTATGCGCACCAGACTCGTAAGTAAAAGGCCGCAGCAGTATGGAGATGCAAAGCTTACAAGGTTGCGAAACACACAGGATACAGTATTTACATGCTTACAAGATATACACAATGTACAAAAGCAAAGACTAAAAATGGCCTATGTAATTACAGACAAACATTAAGCAATGTACCAAAAATATATATTACAGGATTGAAGCCCTTCGTATATCACTTAGGCTCACAGGTAGACTAGATTACACATGGTCTTCAAATTTTAACACAATAATACAATATTAATGCAAGCTGAGAGGGTCTCTTCTGATGTGGGCAGGTCCACAGCGGGTACTGGGAGACTAGGGGTCAGTTGCGATGATGTGTTTTATTACATTTTTTCTGAAGTGTAGGTAAGGTTGGTCGGCTCTCAGATCTTGAGGCAGTGAGTTCCAGAATTTAGCTGCCTTTACAGTAAAGCTATTACCACAGGTAGTGGTGAGATTATATTTAGGTATGGTCAGACAGTTAACATTCCCAATTCTGGTAGGTCTGAGAGAAGTTCTTCTCTGTAGTTTGTCTACAAGGTAGCTGGGGACTGCTTTATGGAGGGCTTTGTAAGTCAAGGAAAGCGTTTTTAGTTTTATTTTATTGGACGTGGATAACCATTTGTGCTGGCGTCTCAAGGAGATGTGGGTTATTTTATTTGTATTTATTTAATCTGGTTACTGAATGCATATTCAGACCTGAATGCAGCAATTGTCAGTGTCCCAGTGTTTAGTCCAGTCAAATGAGCATATGGGCAACTACATTATTAGGGAAGTTGATGCTCAAATTGTGCATGTTCTAGAATAATCCTTTTCTGCTCAGTTTTTAGACGGAGAGGCGTGAAAGATATGCTTTTCTTGCATAAATGGAATTATACTTGGGCATTGCGTGTGTTTTCAGAGCATGAGGGGTGCACATTCCCCTTTCTACTGTGTTTTGCCTTCCCTAAACGTGTCCTTTCTACTTTATCCTTCTCCGTGGTTGTCATGCTTCCTTTCCATGGCACTGTTTAAATTGTGGTTTTGCATCCTAACGGTTTTAAGTGTCCAGGACTTCATTTTGTGTTGCTCATTCACCCTCCGTTTCCCTCCTAGGCTGCTCTTCGCCGTGCCAGTGCGATCCTGAGGAGCCAGAAGCCAGTGGTAGTTAAGAAGAAGCGCACTAGGGCCACCAAGACCACATAAATTCTTTCCTAAGAGTTTCAGTCATAATAAATATTAAAAGAAAATTTGTGTCCTTTGTTATAGAAGGTGCTTAGGTGCCATGCAAGGTTAGATTAAAATCTTTGCTCGCAGGTTAACTTTCTGCCTTCTCTCAATCGCTGGATCGGTTTCTCATGTCCGAGTGAGAGATGGAAGTTGAGCAGCTTTGATTTTTCACTCTGGAGTTCTCACTGTGGTACCATTTGGCGCTTGTTCTGTCTGAGGCTTTGATCCAGAGACCAATGTTCACTAGCATCATCACATTGTAATATCTGAATTGAATGACATGGGCATTGGGCATTTATTACTACCGGATACCAGAGGGGCCTATTGTGCGTTTGCACTTGGGCAAGGGTGCCCAGCCATCAGGTGGTTGGAAACGTGGGCGAGAACATTCACCAGCCACCTGGGGCCATTCCCAGGTGCGGTCATCTTGGTTGTGGGGAGGCAACTGGGAGCCTCTCCTCTTCCCCAAAATCCTGTACCCTACCCACTTACTCCTGGACTGGAGCTCTGTCCCACCTGCGGCTGCCATAAACGTAGAAAAGGAACCTTGTCCCCTTTTATTACTATGGTGGTGGGTGTCTTTTAAAAAGATTTGTCTGGACATTGTGCTCGAGCAATGTGCACAGAGCCAGTCTCCAGATCACATCCGGAGTATAGACACATGGTGGAATGAAATAGAGCTGGACAGCTGGTATATAAGGGGTCAACATTTCAGGGTGTAATTGATATGGAGCAAACAACTGGAGTATGGAAGTGATAGTGTTGTAACATTTTGTTTAATAGAGAATTAACTTTTATTTTTGATTAAAAGAACTCAGCCGATAACGTGGTGTGCATGAGCTATACATTAGTTAACCATTGTATGCCTTATTCTAGTTTGGTTTGAGACCTGTTTGAGTGTGTTTGGGAGAGTTGTATATGAAGTTCTGGTGATGCAGTGGTTTTGATGCTGGGTCTGGAAGGTGTTTGTGCTGCATCGTGGATGGAGCTATGTAGTGAACAATGTAACCCAATGTGTGTGTGTTTGGAGCAGTCCAAATAAAGCAGGCTCTGTAATGATGCAGACCAGATTGAGTCGGTTCGACCTCTCTTAATGTCGTGCCCTGCAATGCGACATATTAGACAGGCGTACCTTAACCCAGTGCTATCGGCCTATACTTTACGAGAAGAAGAAATGGTGGCCTTGGTTGCTAAGTGGTGAAGAAAACCTCATGGACAATTACAACTGCAAAAATCCTACAAGCAGCTATGGCGGAGTGCAACAAACTGAAATTACTAGGTCTCTTCTTGCCCTCTCTCCGTTCGAGGACTGTTCAGAGTCTCCATGCCCAACCATTGTAAGAAAGTGAAACAAAAGAAAAAGATGAACATTTTGCTGTCTTGTAAAATCAAGCCAACTTGATATACACAAGTAATAAAATAAAGTTTTCAGGGGTTAAATGCGACTGAGTTTTGACAGTAGTTTGGGTCACTAGACTGGATGTGGTTGTTCTCCACAGGGTGCCACATGGTACATTTAGCTATCGAGGGTGGATCCTGACTTTTTTCCAACTGGGGAATGGCATATTGAGTTCTGCCATATCCTATGGGACGGGTTGATTTTTCCAGTGGGACAAAATTCTTTGAATGTCTACTGCTAGTAAGTCAAAAAAGCTATTTGAGGGTAACCGTGTTCTCCATGTAGAGGTTGAGACACTTCTCTTGCGGAGTTATTTGGATTAAGCTGCAATGTGTCAAGACGTGTTATCTCCCTCGAGAATCTGGACATGGATACAAGGAAAATGACATGTGTTCAATTGAGCCTATTTCCTTAGGATGTTTACATCTCCAGCAAGTTGAGTTTTGGCCTTGTGCGTTGTCTGTTGACCATAGCGCTCTGTAGCACAAGAGGAGTTGGGGAGTTGCTGTCTGATCTTAAGGCTTTACTCTTTTTATTGATGGTTTCTATTAGGTGATTTAAGTTGCCTTGTTCCCCTGCGCCATTTGTGTATCTATACAATATTTTCTTACCGACCCACGGGCCCAATGTTTTTAAAAATAACATGGGATTATGCCAGATTTAGGATACACTAAGCTTATTGTTTTTGGTTCCCTAAAGTTTAGTGAACTGAGTAAATATTTTGGGGTACTCGACCAGCAGTTTTTGGTCTTATAGCTTCTGATTTCTCATTAAGTATGCAGTCCAGTGGAATGGAAGTAATAGGGCTTCGGGTCTCATCGGTTTATCCCCTCCCATCAATTAAATGATACGTGATTCGTGGTAAAATAAAGGCATGGCTATATGCTAGGAAGTTAAAATGGATCCCTGCCTGATTTTTGACTGAAGTTTTTTAACATTCTTGGGGGTTTCATTTTCGACAAATTGTATGCGAATGGAGTATATTTCCTAATAGGAATAATTAAAGGGGATGCCGGTCATTGCTAGAGGGTATAATATTGGTAAGACAATCATTTTCTTTGGTTACTGTCTGCCCCACCACAGGGGACCATTTATCCTATTTTGAGATTGTTTTCTTTGGGCATTTAGCTGATTTGCATGTTTTTAACAAAAAAATCAAAGGTTCACGTATGCGTATCAGTTGCAAGTGATCCAAATTAGACATTTTAGATTTAAAACGCACGTTTATTTTCTTTGTAACTTAGCTTTTGTTGATCAATGGACACGCAGGGTAGGTCATTCTGTATTATAACTGGATAATGTAGGGTCACTATTCTAAAAGCCCCATTTGGTTGGGAGGAATGAATGATTCTCTTTTCTGCAGTGTCAAGAAATGCACGCAATCTTGTGGGCAAACGTGTGTTGGAATGGGTGCAGCACTTGTAGACTGGAATCTCCAAGGATCTGGTAGGGAAACAGCTTTAGAAGCGGCTTTATGGGCTTTTTGAGCAGGGAAACGGCTTTAGAAGCAGCTTTATGGGCTGTTTGATGATCAAGTAGTTGTACATTGATTGTAATCCGTTTTTTGGCCTGTTTCATGTTCTCTTGTGGACGGGGTTGAGTGTTTTTCAATCGTTTATTTTGTTTAGTGTGTGCTATATGGTGGGTTTCTCTAGTGTTTTTGTGGCTTCTGACACTGTTTTTCTGTGCTGACCTGCATCTAGAGTGTGCAGTCCCTGGGGTGTAGTCCTTTGTTTGTGACTGGCCTTTTCCCAGTCCCGCCTCCCAACCCGCCCACCTCCCGTGATTGGTACGTCAACCTGGTGATAACTGACCTTGGCAGGGCAGCCCCTGCGGCTAAGATTGTGTCGGCAGGGGTGGCCACCCGTTGTCCAACAGCTACCATCAAGGTAGGTGTGTGTGTCCTGGGTGGGGGAGTAGAGCAATGGCTCTTTTCCAGAAGCCCTGCCACTCTGCCTGCCATCACCATAGCAGACCAGGATATTAACACTAACCTGCTTAACAACTAGATAAAATTGTGAATGCTAACTTGCTTCGCATCTAGAGAAGATTTCGAAGGTGGGCCAGTGTCACATTTGGATATAATTGTGAATATTGGCGTGTCATATATAGACAGCATTGTGAATATTAGTCTGTGCCGGATCCAGATAGAAATGCAGAGATATTCACATTGGGGTCCCTTTTCCATCAAATTTGAAAGCATGGCACACGGCTGAGGGGTCTGAAACAAGTGTGTTGGAGACCTATGCTTTTCAAAGGTCCTGCAGCCAATATTTGGACGGGACATAATTATGCAGACTGAGGTACAATCTAGAGAATGCCTGCACACAAGTAGGCGCGCCATCGAGCCTTATCCAAACTGCTTATGCCATGCAAAATGATCTATGAGACATAAAATATTAAAGAAGAAATGCAAATGTTTTCCACTCGCGCTTTGTGGTCGAACACTATTGCAATCAACTATTTGACACAAACCTCAATATGCACCTTCCTCCTAAATACAGCAGAAAATCAACACAACTAGATGAACTTAAGTTTGATCTCATGCAGAAAATCCTGTTAAAGCAAAATAGGTCCATGCACTCACACCCATGCACTGTCTGGTGATTTGCCCAGCACAGAAAGGGATTCATGCTGGGCAATGTGCTCCGATTGTTGTACTGCCCCAGAGACTCCTAAGGGCAGACTCAGTGGTCTGAACCACATATCTGAGCATGGCTAGATGTGTCTATTAATGTTAAAGGATATTTGTATCGTGCACGGTCACCACCGGAGTGGTCCCATGTGCTGCTTTATACCATGGCTCGGACCTCGCTGGCCAACCAAGAATATTGCACAATAGTAGGCACTCTCCCCATGAACAGAAGATGAATAGTAGCAATTTTGAACATACTTTACTACACACATTACTGACTGGAACACGTGCACAATTAACTTAAAAACCTCTGAATTAGGCACCAATACAGTGCACATTTTTCTTATGATGGCAGGTGCTACACAGCCACAAATTGCTCGCCAGGTAGTGAGCATCTTCAAAGAAAGTACTGTGAGGAGTCTGGAATGAAACTCTGGCACAAGTCAGCCATGATTGTTGTTAAAGACTTTTATTGAAAATAAAAAGGGGTTGGGGAAAATGTCTCTGACCCTGTCCTAAGAGGAATTTCCCTACCTAAACCAAAAACTAAGCATTTGTCTGTCAGAACTGTCCCATATCCAAAGTTCTATTCTGACCCTAACACTTAAACCTAACTCCGAGGTGAAATGTGAAAATGTCTTTAACAATGGGTGGTTCAGAAAAGTGTTCATAAAAGAATAAATGGTTCCAACAAAAGGTTCAAGGAAAAGGTGCTTGTGCCGGGAGGTAGTTGCCTGTCCCTGGATTCTTCTTTGCTTCTTGGGAGTTTATACAAAACTTGAACCTCTGAAGGATAAAGGCCTGTGTTGCAGAGGCTGGATCCCTTCCTCCTGATTCTTCTTAACTCCTAAAGGTTTTATTCACAGCAGTTCTTTGGGCCTCTCTTGGCCAACTACAAGACTTGCACACAAAACTTGCTTTGTAATCTTGGTTTCTTTCAGGACACCTGGTATGTCTTTCTGTGAGGTTATGCTGCTCCTTTTGTTGAATACAAATTGCCTGGTATGCTCTCCTGTTAGGTTCACATACTTGAAATTGCCTTGTATACTTTTCTGCCACGGCTTCTGGTTTACACACACTTGGAACTGCCTGGTATTTTCTCCTGCCAGGACTTCTATTCATTTGGGATCTTCACTTGCTCCCAAAGTTGCTTATATATTGTGTTGGATAATATATCCTTGTGATATATTATCCTCTGTTTTTCATATATCTGTACTGTACTGTGCACATTTATACATTAATTAGCAAAGGGTTGGCTTGCAAACTGCTTCCCCCTTGTACATTTTGTCCATTATTTTCCTTTCTTTACTTTGCTTTAATACATTTATATAGCGCGGCCATGAACCCGAAGGCGTGAGGGCACTACAAGACACCAACAAGGAGTAAGAAATAGAAGTCCGAGAAGCAGAGCCAATACAAAGAAGTTAAAGCTCTCTAGCAATTAGTTGAATAAATATGTCTTTAAACTCTTCTTAAACAAATCAAGAGAATGCATAGATCTTATGTTTAGAGGAAGGGTATTCCAGTCTCTAAGTCCGCTGAAGACAAAGGCTGAATTAGCTGCTCTGACAGTGTGACATATTGGTTCGGCCAAGGAGTGCTGATTGTTTGACCTTAGTGTTCGCACATTTGTTTTTTGTGGATAGCAGCTGTTGTAGGTATCCGGGCATAATTCCTGATCTGCACTTCTGTATAATGGTCAGAGTACGGAATAGGAATCTGGAGGTCACTGGCAACCAGTGTAGCTCACGTCTTGCCAGTGTGACATGGTCTCTGGATTTAAGATTCATAACAGCTCTGATGGCCCCATTTTGGGATACCTGCAACCTATATCAATCAGATTTACTGATACCCATGAGTAGGCTAGAGCAATAGTCAATTTTAGAACCTACTATTGCTCTCGCAATAGTTTCAGCGTTCTCCTGT
Source organism: Ambystoma mexicanum (assembly GCF_040938575.1). NCBI lineage: Eukaryota > Metazoa > Chordata > Amphibia > Caudata > Ambystomatidae > Ambystoma > Ambystoma mexicanum. The sequence goes on along the minus strand of NC_090921.1, from coordinate 1,338,230,860 downwards.
GAGATCAATGACCTTACATGTGCTAACAATTTGATGTAGTATGCACAAGAAGATACTAGGCTGCTGACATGTTGCTTCATGGTCATATGTTGGTCGAAAGTTACTCCAAGGGTTTTCACCTTTTTTTAAGGGCTTAATGGATTCTCCTCCCAATTGGAAGTTGTCATACTCTGGTCCCATTCTGTTAATGGTGTGTGGTGAACCTATATATAACAAGTAGCTCTGTTTTTGATTTATTCAGTGCTAATTTGTTGTGGGCCATCCAGGCCTCCAGAGTAAAAACTGTTAATGGCTAATTCATCTTCCCTATGACAGCCAGTAAGCCGGATGACGCATTGCGTGTCATCCGCATAGTTAGTAAAAATTATGTTCTCGGGAGTCGAGCATTGCAAACAAGGGGGCTGTGAATATATTGTAGAAACAGGGAGATGTACAAGCACCCTGTGGAACGCCACAAGTTGTCACAATAGGTTCCGATTCCGCATTACCGCAAAAGACTCTACTGTCTCGATTATTAAGGAAAGGCGATACCCATTTGCAGGCCAAAGGTGAAAAATGAGCCACTTCACACAACCTGGTGGCCACGATGTCATGGTCCACCAGGTCGAAAGCCGCAGAAAGATCGAGCAACATAAGCAGGGATGCTTCCTTGTCCATACGGGTCATCAATTTAGATTTGAGTTCAAGTAATGCAGTCTCAGTGCCATACCCAACCCGAAATCCAGACTGATGGTCATTTAGGATGGGGTGTGCCTTTAGATGTTCTGCAATTTGGATGTATGCCACACGATCAAGAATCTTGAGTAGGAATGCTGTGTTTGTTATTGGTCGATAATTATTTGGCTTATCGACTGAAAGCCCTGGTTTCTTCAATAATGGCATGACCAATGATTGCTCAAGTTCCTGGGGTACAATACCAGCTGAAATGGAGGTATTTACACAGTGACGAATGGATGAGATTAAGGAAGGGGCACATGTCTTGATTATCATAGTAGTATGAATGTTATTTTTTGTGGCTTTTAATTGGGTGATGCCTTTCAAGTCCCTATCCGTTATGGGCGTTAGGTTAGTTAACGTCTCAGCCAAGTTATTCGCAATTGTTTGCACTCAGCGTACTCGCCGATACCTCCAGTGTCCCTGCTGCTCCTGGGTAGACTCAGACTTTTCTTGGCATTTTTGGACTCTTAGTCAGCTGATGAAGGGTGCCCATCTGCTGCTTTCTCATGGTTGCCTTTGCTTTGTTTGCCTGTTCCCTGCTTTCCTCTCGGCTCTGGTAAATGAAGCAGTGCTTTGTTTTCACCTGCAAATGCCCATGAGTCCCTCACTGGTTCCTGGCGTTCTCGCAGCATGTCCAGTTGCAGCAGCTTCATTCTTCACTGTTGGTGAGCCGCCTGGCTCCACCACACCAGTCCCAGACTTTCTGTTCTCCATTCTTCGCAGAGAGGTGCGTATGTCTCTCGCCAGTCTGCTTAGGCTACTTAAATTTCCCGAGCACAGGTGTGTGCCAGGAAAAACTAGAACGCTCACTGAGCTGGTAGTCTCTTTTGCTTCACATTGCTCGATCCCTCATCCTTGTCACAGCATGTTGAGAATTCTGTGAACAGAAGTCCATTATTGATAACTGACTGAAGGAATTCAGATAACATTTTTAAATGGTCTTAATGGCAAGTCTGTTCTGGTTGATTAACAAGGCAGACCAAAGTTGAAAGATTGGACCATGGACATGGTGAAAAGGTTTTCCCTGCCCTTCATCGGAAAGGGAGGGGATGCATGACAATAGGCAATAAGGGTTTCGAATATGGGAAGGCTTTTTCTATGGGAAATGGGGGGATACAATGTCTCATACAATGAAGCCATATCATCTCCCTGGAGGCCGTCTCCTTCCATGTGATCCACCCTCATATAGCTGCCCCCACGGTTAGGATCCGGTAGCGGTTGACGTCATCTGGCCACATGGGAGGTGGTCGCCACGGGGTAATTAGTGATGACGCCAGTATATTAATCGCAGTACCTAGTAAGAATGAATACACTAGATCCATTGACACTTTTGACAAACCCCTCTGTGCAATATCAAACAATAAAACATTCATGAATAGTTTTTTTTTTGTTGGATAAAACAGGATTTCACAGATACAACATTTTGATAAATGTAAGTTATGTTACTTGGCATTTATATAGCGCTTTATATATAATTGGTATGACCTCAAAGCGCTGGTAGGTTGAACACCCTCGGGAACCGTAGTTCAGGTCAGTAGAGAGAGAGTGAGTGTTGAATGGTGCTTGGGTGCAGCTGGTGTAGTTATTGGATGACATCTTCAGCACCACACCTATTGCTAGGAAGCAATCAGTTGGTTGTGTGCAGTCTGGTGGGTAGACACCCAGACTGGGTTCTGGCTGCGTTAGGCCTGAGGTACACCAATGTGAGCAGCTAGGCCGGAATGTGCTCAGCTAGCTGCGTTTTATTAGGGTGATGAGGTGTTCATGGGTCGTATTCGTATGTGAACTGCTAGGCTGAATTATCAGGGTTATCGCTGTGTTATAGTTAAATGATGATGTATAGTAGATAGTAAGCGTAGTGGTGTGTTATGGTGGTTCTCTAAAGCGCCTGAGACCAGTCACTTGACCAGGCCGGTGCGGACGTACATGACATACAAATATAAAGCGACAGGGATTGATACAGGTATATATGGGGATACAGATATATGGCAACAACACAGGGAACAGGTGCACAGTGATAGGTGTGGGGTGAATTTCAACAGGTTCCACTCATTCTATTCTGCCCCATTCATTCAGTCCACTACGTACATTTTTCTGCTTCGTCTACTCAATCTATTCATCTGTTATCAATGTCATCTATTCTACCTATTCTATTCGCTCTATTCATTCTACCTGTTCCATCTACACAACCAATTTGTTCTGTCCCGTTGCTAAGTGTCTATGTTCTTTCTATATGTGGCATGTGCATATCCTTGCATTTCTATCTAGATTCGGTATTGGCTAACACAATTTCATCTGAGTGGCACATGACAATGTTCAAGATTCCATGTAAGTGAGGCACATGCTAACATTCTCAATTTCATTTAAGTGTGGGACTTGCTATCATTATTAAGTCTTAAACATAAGTCTTGTGGTAATGATTGTACCCTAAAGGTTACTAAAGTATTTTAAAAAAAGACCATCACTTAAAATGGGTACCAAACTAAATGTTTTTTCAAGAGGCTTTTTCAGAATCAAAAGGAATACCACGGAGCAAGACACTCTATTGAAAATCAGGTGGGTGCCAGCGGACAAATGAAGGAGCTTGGCTGAAAGGGCTTCAAAAAGCACTACTGGATATTCTGGAAAACAGTTACTCCAAGTAGGCAGGCCCCAGGGGGTGTCTTTCTTCAGACTGCCAACCCGATTATTTTGGTTTTGCTGTTTCATAACCACGCTATATGGGGTTTAAGACACACACTACGTTTTCAAAAGTACCCATCCTGTTTGCACTGTATTTCTCCAGCATTGGATCTTTATTTCAACCGTCTCCAAAGTAGTGGGATCTCCTTGCGTCGTCTTACTATTTTGTACACGGTTCTGTACTTGAAGTTGGGAGTTAGGTGAATTTTTCCTTCATGTCGGGAAAGGCGCTGTTCCGTCTGTGCGCGACGTGCGGCTTGAAAAAAGTTTACGAGGGGGATGGACATATGGATCGTATATACTGTCTCCACCCTCATCATTCGGCTGATAACTGTGACATATGCAAAGGGTTTTCTCAAAAGACCCTCAAAGACCAAAATCGACGGCTGGTGGCATGGTTGAATAATGGAGCGGGGGCATACCCCCCTTCGGAGGTAGGCTCCACACAATCGGCAAAAACATCACACCGCGCTGTATCGTCGGAACCACTGGCGAAGAAATCTCGACCGGCGGAGAAAGAGTCATCTCGGAGTCATTCAGCTAAAGAATCTTCGACGAGAAAATCGTCATCTTCGTCAAAAAAGCATGACATGGAAAGGCCGAAATCCTCCTCGGGCGATCACCATAGATCGACCACGAGTCGAGAGTCGAGTAAAAGCGGGCCAAGTGCAGAAAAGGCGGGACCGCCTAAACCACCTGCTAAGCCGCCGTCATCGACGGCGGTCCAGTCATCGGCCTCCTCCCTACCACTGACGCATGCGGTATCTACCGTCCCACCGACAATGACTGCGACGATGGCCTCGTCGACAGAGGTTCTACAGGAAGCCTGGAGGCCTGAAGTTTTTGATCCGATCCCTCCGGATACTTTACTGTAGGAACAGGCAGCGTTGCTGTCCTCGGGAGAGGACGAGAGTGGGGGAATAGCTGGCCCGGCAGACCTCGGGCTACGAGTGGTTGACAAGTCGTCGACGAGGGGATCCGGAATTCTGGTGTCTGCCCCTCTTCTCAATCCTCAATCTGTTTTGTCGTTGGACATTCTGTCCACGCTTCAGTCTTTAGTACAGTCGCTGGACCAGAGACTACCTCAGGTAAACCGGCCACAGTCACCCGTCGATGAGCCGGGCCCGTCCCGTCCACCGACTCACTTTCGCACGCCAGTCTCAGCACCACAGGCACCTCAAGAGGAAGGTGAGCTGCCAGATTGGGAGTCTGACAGAGGAGCCATGTCGGATATGTCCTCATCCCCCTCCAGGGATCCAGTCTGGGAGTCGGAGGTGGAGTTAGAAACCCCAAGGAGCCCGGCTTACCCATCCCCCCGGATGATATTGCATCATTCCATTCTATGATGGAGAAGGCGTGTAAGGAATTCGGTTTGTCCCAGGAAGAACAGAAAAAGGACTGTTTTCTTTTCGATCACATGGGTAAGAGCAGGTCAGTGTTTTCAATACCCATACTAGATCACGTGTGGAAGGAGGGTTTGCAGACAATGCGTCACCCCTTTTCGGAACCGGCGGTAAAAGGTCGCCTTGAGAAAAAATGTAAGGCTCCAGAGTCTACCCCCAAAGGCTTAGCCTCCCAACCAACGCCTGAATCGGTGGTGTCGGCGGCAGCGGCTAGGAAAGCGAAGGCCCAGCACAAGTGCACGACTCCGCCTGAAAACGAGGCAAGACATCAGGATGCCTTTGGCAAAAAAGTGTTATCTGCGGGAGCAACTACAGTAAAGGCTCTAAACTCTCTGGCTGTTGTAGCCAGATACGCCAGAGAAATGTGGCACAGGCTGGCTCCGTTGCTGGATCATCTTCCGGAAGAGCATAGGAAGGCAGCGATGTTACTTGTCTGAGAGTGAGGAAGCCTCCAATCACGCAATAAACATCACGGTGGACCTCGCTGAATCGGGCTTCAAGCAAGTCAATAATGGGGTCGTGTTACGACGACAGTCGTGGCTTAAGTGTACCTACTTCAGGCCGGAGGTACAATACAAAGTATTAGATATGCCCTTTGAGGGAGACCTTCTATTCGGAGAGAAAGTAGATGAGGCCCTAAAAGGAATGAAAGAGGACTCAGACACGGCATGTTCATTGGGTGCCCTCCAGAGTGGCCGGAGCTACAAGTCTTTTCGTCCCTTTAGAGGGGCTTCAGGTAATTCCAGATTCTCTGCGTCAGGAGACAGATCCTTCAGTAGGTCGGCGTACCCCTCCCAGGGATACAGGCGTGCTTCCCAAACAGCAAACCAACGCCGGAACTTCCAGACCTCCAGGAAGAGACCATCCTATCCGTCGTCGTCGAGAGAGAAGCAAAATAAAGATCAGCAATGACGAGCAACACACAGTTCTGGGGGGGAAGAGTATCGGCCTATGTCGACGAATGGGAACGAATAACGACAGATCAATGGGTGCTGGACACAATAAGGAACGGGCATTCTCTACAATTCAAGTGCAGCCCTCCGCACATTCCACCTGCGTTTGACCCTCATTCCCATCTGAGGGTACTGCAACAAGAGGTGACACTCATGTTAGCAAAAGGTGTGATAGAATTAATTCCAGCATCACAGAAAGGTCAAGGGGTTTACTCAAGGTACTTTGTCGTGAAAAAGCCTAACAGAAAATGGCGTCCCATTCTAGACTTGCGCGATCTCAACAAGTCCTTTAAAGAGCCTAAAATTCAAAATGCTCACGCTCCAGGAAGTGATCCGAGCTGTTCAAGAAGGGGATTTTCTGGCGTCCCTGGATTTGCAGGACGCGTACTTCCATATTCCAATGTGTCGGAAACACAGGAAGTTCCTGAGGTTTGTGATAGGGCGGACTCACTACCAGTTCACGGTTCTTCCCTTTGGGCTCAAAACCTCCCCCAGAACGTTCACGAAATGCCTGGCCCCAGTAGCGGCCTGGCTAAGAAGGCAAGGCCACCATGTATACCCATATCTCGACGACTGGCTGGTAAGGGGATCCTCCCCAGCGTCGACCAACACAAGTTTGCAAGCCACCATGCAGCTTCTACAACAGCTGGGATTTGCCATAAACTTCAAAAAATCCTCGCTGATGCCATCGAGAACGTTGGTGTTCCTGGGGACACAGTTCGAAACCCAGTCGGGGCTAGTGATGCCTTCCCTCGACAGAATCTCAAAACTCAATTAACTGGTGAGTCGACTACAGCGAAACACCAAGCTTTCAGTGAGAAAATACGTTTCGGTCCTAGGGGCCATGGCATCCTGCATCCATCTGGTGGCCAACTGTCGCCTATTCATGAGGCCAGTTCAGGCGGACCGGTGGACACAGGCCCAAGGATCGTGGTCAGACAAGATGATCATCGACGACAAACTGCTTCGGACTCTTCAGTGGTGGCAGAGTTTCCACAACCTGAACAACGGTGTACCCCTACAGGAGCCGGAGTTCCAGCTAACCATAGTCAAGGATGCGTCTCTAACCGGCTGGGGAGCTCACATGGGCACTCTTCAAACGCAAGGTCGTTGGTCTCAAACAGAGTCACTCCTACACATTAGAGCTCAGAGCAGTGCGATGGGCCTTGAAGGCGTTCCTACCACACATCAAGGGATCGAGAGTACGAGTGCTGACGGACAATACGACAGCCATGTTTTATTTAAGAAAACAAGGGGGGGACGCGATCCAGGACCCTTTCCATGGAGGCCCAGAAAGTGTGGCATTGGGCATTAAAGCACAAGATATCCATTGTGGCTCACCATCTCCCGGGAGTGAGGAACTCGCAAGCGGATTCCCTCAGCAGAAGGATGGCCCAGATACACGAATGGGAAATGGACACAGTTCAGCTGACGAAGGTTTTTGAGAAATGGGGTCAACCCCCACTGGACGTCTTCGCAACGAAGGAAAACAAGAAATGCGAGCAATTCGCAAGCAGATGGCCTCAGGAGGGATCCATGGGGGAGACGTTCTCCTTCCCATGGACGGACAAGTTCTTTTACGCTTTTCCTCCGTTCCACCTCATATGGAGGACGGTGCAGTGGATACGCAGGTACAGTTGCCGGGTAATTCTAGTGGCACCGTACTGGCCGAGGCTACTGTGGTTTTCCGACCTGCTTCACTTGTCGCTGGAACAACCAAAAGCGTTTCCGAGAGCCCCAAATCTACTGTCCCGGGACAAAGGTACGGTGTGGCATTGCGACCCGGACAGTCTCAACCCCACAGCCTGGCTCCTGACCTTTCGGAATTTGGTACCTTAGACGTTTCGGAGGATTGCCAGAAAACTCTGCAAGCGGCTCGGGCCCCTTCTACCAACAAATCTTACACCTGTAAGTGGCGAAGGTTCTGTGAGTGGTGTCGAGGACAACAAGGTTTACACCCGTTAAAGGTGACTCCGGAGCAAGTTCTGCCTTATCTGCTTCACTTGGCAGAGGGGGGTCTATCTTTCACATCGATAAAGGTGCACCTGGCGGCCATCTCTAGGTTCACGAGGAAGAGACAGTCGTCTCCTTTATTCAGCGACAGATTAGTGAAACACTTCAGGAGGGGTTTATTTCAAACTTTTCCCTCAGTAAAACGTTTTCCACCAACATGGAGTCACAACCTAGTGCTGGCAGGCTTAATGAAACCACCCTTTGAGCCTATGGCCACTTCGGACATGAAATTCATATCGTGGAAGTTGGCGTTCTTAATTGCTATCACGTCAGCTAGGAGAATCTCGGAACTGCAACCGTTGGTCGTAGATCCTCCATACCTAAGATTCTTTAAAGACAAGGTGGTTCTGGCAACTAATCCTACTTTTGTTCCGAAAGTTCCTACAGTGTATCACAAACACACGTCCATTGTCGTCCTTACTTTCTTCGTGACCCCATCATCGGCAGTGGAAAAAGCTCTTCATACCTTGGACGTTAAGAGGGCCCTAAAATTTTACCTACATCATACACAAGAACTCGGGTCTACTCGACAACTGTTCATCGCGTATGGTCCGTCGATGAGAGGAAATGCAATTTCTAAGCAAGGTCTGGCTCGGTGGGTCTCGTCGACGATTGCGTTTTGCCACTCCAAGGCCAGAAGGCCGCTGCAAGGGCCTCCTAGAGCCCATTCTACAAGATCAACGTCCTCTTCAGCAGCATTATGGGCAGGAATTCCACTAACGGACATATGCCAGGCTGCAGCATGGTTGGTGCCCCACACGTTTACCCGTCACTACTGCCTTGCGAGGCAGCATGCGGACGAGGTGCAGATGGGAAGAGCAGTCCTGCGCCATCTGTTTCAATAAGGTAAGCTCTACACTCTGGAGAGTTTTTCTACCTGTTGGTGACCGTATGCTTTATGGAGGTACAGATATATGGGTAAACTTATTTCTTGTGTACCTCTGCATTGTGTATTTTTGTGGGTGTATATTGCATTGCATTCTCACCGCCGTCTTCCTGTTTACTGCTTTACAATCTATTCTAAGCATGTGAATCCATGACAGATCCAATGCTGGAGAAGGGAATAGTTTCTTACCTGTAACTCCATTTCTCCAGCATTGGTATCTTTCATGGATTCACATGCGCCCGCTGGCCTCCCCGGAATGCAATGTATATGCTTGATAGGTTTGACCCTTCCTACTTTGGAGGGGCCGAAATCTGAAGGGAGCCGCGGGGCGGGGCTTTTATACCGCGACATCCTACGGGGCATGCGTATGCGGGCCCCAAAAGGATGTAGATGGAACACAAGTGTCAGAAGTTTTCCTATAGGAAAAGGCTATATATGTGTACCGAGGGGTCCCAGTCTGACGACGGGGAATATTCTAAGCATGTGAATCCATTAAAGATACCAATGCTGGAGAAATGGAGTTACAGGTAAGAAACTATTCCCTTCCCATACATTTCACCATGTCCATATGAACAAATAAAGATGTTTCCTGTTCCTGATGTACATTTTAACATCTCCCATCTGATCATCAACCTCTGAGGAAGCATGTGCGGCGGCAAAGTATGCCTTTGGTAGGTCACTCTTGCAACCACTGTCAAATTCAACCCAACATCTTCCTTTGGCTGGCCAACCAAGACACACAATACAGTAAAGTTTCCTTCGAAGCACTTCGAATGGTAAAGACCTGTGGGGACACGCAATGCAAATCTATAGAATGCACATTGCTCATGAAAAATCTTGTAATGTAAAAGGACGTACCCATACATTTTTATTTTTTAGAGGGGCCTGTGAGATACGGGTACTTCTACAACGAGAAAAAGAGGGGGGGAATCACAAGCTACCTCCTGCTCCTGTTTCCCTGACTCTGTAGTCAAAACCGAGGACAGATGTCTAGGAATTTATCTATCGAAATTCTACAGACCACATAGAACACCTTTTGTGTTTCATTATAGGAAACATTTTTTTAAAATCATTTTTAAATTAATCATGGAACCTGTTTTTGCCTAGCAAATTTTTTACTTAAAAACATTAACATAATACACATTGAAAAAACTTGCAGGTCACACAAATGTCACATTCATTCTTTGTTAGTATCTGGTATGGCTACAGTGTTGCGCCATAGAGTTTTACTTTCTCATATGTCCATATTTTTCGAAGTTCAAGTTGATAGCGAAACTTCTAATAAGAGATGAAGCTCGGGACGGGGAGGGTCAGGACCCAAGAAGTTATCAAAAAAATATTTTTTATTATTCCCTATTTTATGAGCAATTGTATGCTCCCAACCCAGCAGTAGAGGCAGGTGATACAGCTGACACCCTGGCAGAGATCAGAGTACCAAAACTAGCAGAAGAGCAGGTCCAGCTACTTGAGGCTCCACTCACGGTGGAAGAGATGGAGACTGTAATTACTGAGCTTCCATCTGGTAAAGAACCAGGACCCGACAGTTGAGTTTTACAAGGAATATAAGCGTACCTTAGCATTGAGACTGTTGGAAACTTATCAAGAGGCGTTTGGGCAGTTGCCAGACAGCATGTCAGTTGATTATTATACCGATCCTGAAACCTGGGAAATCACCACTAGACTGCAACTCCTAAAGGCCGATCTCTGCGATTAACCAAAACTCCAAAATCATCACGGTGGTACTCGCCGACCGACTTAAACAGGTGATACCCACGCTAATCCACCCTGACCAAATGGGCTATGTCCCGGGAAGGAACACAACGTGGAATCTGCGAGTACTCCTACATGTGGTGGACCAGAGACTGGGCAAATGCGTCACACCATCATTAGACGCTGTCAAAGCTTTTGACTCTGTGAACTGGGAGTGGTTGTTGAGTGTCCTTGCCCACTTTGGGATGGGTTCCACTGTTGGGTCAGGCTGCTATATAAAAATCCCAGAGTGAGAGTGAAGACTGGGAGACGCATTTCGAAGGCTTGAGGCATCTATAGAGGCACAAAGCAGGGATGGTGGCAGGTGCAAGTAAGCTAGTTGGCCACAGACCCAGTAGTAATCGTTGTGCCTCTATAATTGGGGACTGCTTGCAGTACTAACACCACGAGAGCGCCTGACGTGTGTAATGAGTGAATGCACAATAGCTTCTATTCACAGCGTTTCTCCCCACCCAACTCATGTCAGAATACCATGAGTTGGTGAACTCGGGATGTTGCATAGCCTCAATCACATCCAAACCCAGCCCTTGATATGTGTCATGCTTTCGTCGTACTTCCCTTTTCATCATTCTATACCTGCTTTCAAGGATGGCAGCTTTAGTAGTGCAATCGGAAATAACATTGTTTCGCAGTGGTAGACCATCTCCTACTTGCTGTAAACCATCTTTCACCGTTTCCCCCACTCATAATTTCCATTATTATTGTTAGTGTTCACATTAGTGCTAATATATGTAACTCCACTCATTAACATTTATATGTATTGTCCCAATTGGATTGTGCAGGTCAGCGTAAGCGTGTTGCTGCTCTCGCCCCCTGAGTACTTGACCTGTGCTTTTGCAGCCTTTCTGGTGCCCTCATGTTCTCGTTCCCCAGTGTGCTCCTCCCCGCTCCCACTTCCTCCCGGGCTGCCCCATCATTGTAATTGGCCCATCCATCAGCTTCCCTGCTTACACTGCACTATGCTCGCCATTTCCATCCAGGCTTTAGCAGGTGAGTGTGGCATGTTGCTGCCCCACCCCCCCCGAGACTTGCATTGTGCTTTTGCAGCCTTTCTGGTGCCTCCAGACCCTTGTGTGTTCTCGTTCCCCAGTGTGTTCCTCCCCGCTCCCACTTCCTCTCTCCTTCCGGACTGCCCCTCCATTGTAATTGGGCCATCCATCGGCTTTCCTGCCTACACTGCACCATGCTCGCCATTTCCATCCAGGCTTGAGCAGGTGAGGGTGGCGTGTTGCTGCTCCTCCCCCCACCCCCCAGGACTTGACCTGTGCTTTTGCAGCCTTTCTGGTGCCCCCAGGCCATTGTGTTCTTGTTCCCCATTGCTCCTCCCCACTTCCTCCTTACTCCCTCCTTCCAGCTCACCTCCTACCCTGATTGGTTCACCATTAGTCTTCACCGACCCTCCCATGACAGCCCTCTGCCCAGCAGCCGCTGTTGCTAAGGGCCCCAAGACAAAGGGTGGCTCCAGCTAGTGTCTGCAGGTGTCAGTAGGGGAAGCCAGTTGCCAGCCATCAACCAGCAGAGACTAGTACGGTAGGAGTGGCCTTGGATGGGTATTGAACCTCACTCCATCCTAAATACTTGTACTCGCAGCACTCTCTCTAACTTGGGTGCGTTTTTCACCTGTATTAAAATAATTGCATTGTGAAAGTAATTAGAATTGCATGAAGATGGTATTTAAAATTGCATTGTGAAACCTAGGCCTTTTCACCACTATACAGGACTCTCAAATCTAGCTTGTTTAGTATTGTAGTCATTTGTTCACCTGTGTCTCAAATCTAGCTGTGTTAATACTGCACCCATTTGATCTGTTAGGCGTAGGTCTCTCTCCCACTATACAGGAGACTCTAACGGAGCTGTGGCTAAGGTCATAGTCAATTGCTCAACTGGGCTTCAAACGTAGCATGTTTGATACTGCATCAATTTGCTCTTTTCAGGCGTCGGCCTCTCCCCACTGTGCAACTATCTCAAGTCTAGCTGAGCCTTAGTTCAAACTGCATTGCCTGGCAGTCAAATTGTATTATTGGCTGTTGGACACTCCCTGCCTATACGGGACTCTCAAATCTATCTCTGTCCTATTTCAAATTACACTGTAAGCTATTGGGCTCTCCCCTGGGATAAAGTGTTTACTGGCTGATAGCTGTGGAGCGATACTGTGATTATTGGGTCATGCCCCATGAGGAGATAGTGATTGTCAGCTACACTCATGAGGACAATTCTGTAGTTACCAGATATACCCCTCTTCACACCACTTAATTTGTTTACTGCAGTAAACCTTTCCAGGGAGCCCCACATTAGGGACAACCGCTGTAATAACCCAAAAATATAACCCTAGCAAACCTCCCCCACCTTACTCGAGACGACTGAACAAGCCAATAATATAAACTGACAAGACCACCACAGACTGAGCCCAAACTTGTACCAGACAACCCCCCTACACCCAGTACAAAAACACAAGACAGCCGGACCAAATACAAACCTACACTGCATCAACAAACAATAAAAGATCAACAAAAACACACAAACTCAAAATGCCGTGCAAACGAACTGGACCAAACGCAAGACAAAGAGAAAAAAGAACAAACTCAACTGAACACCACCGAAGACAACTGCAGAACACACTCCCACAGACAGAACGACAACAGAACCAACACAGGGAGAAGAGAAAAATCGCTCTACTTAACTCCATACCTTGCAAATAACCAGTCACCAGAACGAGCCAACCCAACGTACAAATCAATAGCAGACATCCGAACACAATCACACAGAAGAACGGAGAACGCTAGAAATAACAAAATCGACACACTAACAACTTACATCACCAAAACAAGAACTTCCACTCCACAGCTACAAAACTTTGAAGAAGAATCTGATGATGAAAACAAAAACCCAAGATTGAACCTAGAACTATTTGACGACACAGACACAACTGTACCAACACCTCAACAAGAAACCGACCTGGAAGGAAATCGTAACACCACTCAGGAAACAAGGCCGACAATAAAACCAAACAGTTAAAATCCACTGCAACCTAATCAATGCAAGATCCATGTCAAATCACTCGGAGATCGTTGACCTTCTCTGCGACAACGGCATTGACATCCTATTCATCACAGAAACATAGCTGGATGACAACTACAAAATCACACTCCAAAGCTGCCTCCCGACCAACTTCAAATGCCTTCAGGTAAACGGAAAATAAAGGAGGCCTCGAAATAGAATTCAAAGAACACCTGAAAATAAAAACAAACCCCTCAACAAACCATGGTCATACACCTATCAGCAAATCCAAAAACTAACATCACATTCATTCTGGTTTACAGGCCACCAACATGCGGTGCAACCTTCATTGACAACTTCATAGAAGCCATCACCAACATAGCCATCAAGCACAAATATCTAATAATCCTGGTGGACTTCAACATCTGATTAGAAGAAAAACGCGCCAACTCCTAAAACTCACTAATTGGACAGCTAACAACCATTAAAACACAGCAATTGGTCAAAGGGGCAGCACACTCGGCAGGACACACCCTTGACGCAATCTTCGCCAAGAATAAAACCCATCACCACGGCACCACCGATACAGATACTGTGGAGTGACCACCTCATCATCCCATTCGTGATCACACTACCAACTCAAGGCCACATCCAGCCCCCCAAGCTCACAAACATCACAAAAAGAAACTGGAAAAACTGTCAAAGCAAGCAACCTAATGGAACAACTGGAGATGACCAAACCCTCAACTACAGAACTAGAGCTTGCTGACCTAGACGGGAAAGCGGAGCTACTACACAAATGGATTGCTGATGCAATCGAAAACATCGCCCCGGAAAAAATAATTTACCCCCTCAAAACAAATGGCAATCTGGTTTACACCGCTACTAAGGACCATGAAAAAGGACAAGAAGAAGATGGAATTGGAATGGAGAAAAGACTACAACCAAGACAAGAAATGACTGTTCCAAAAACAAATCGGTGCATACAAGAAGGAAATACAAAAGGTGAAGAGAAGGCATTATGATGACCGAATCACCAATGCCGCCAACACCATTGGCGTCCAGCATTTAGCTGGAGGTAACCCAGGTGCCCCACTGGCAAACCCACCAAAGTGCTGGTATCCATGGATACCAGCACATTATTACTGGACCGCCCAACTCGGAATGATGCCCAATTTATTCACCTTTGGTCACTCCAACCTGTGGTTCCTCTCGTCAGTCTGGGTTAACAGATCGGGTTGAACACATCAAGTCAGTCTGTGGGCTGTCCTATTGTGGCTATATGTTCATCCCCGTCCCAGTGAAAGGGTTCCTTCGCACTAGGGTCACACTCCCAATTCCGGGTGTAGGTGTTTGTGCTCCTGTGTTTGCGTTCAAGGTTGACATGGTATTCTGTTGTACCACCGGTGTTTGCATCTGCTGTGCCTATATGGGGGCTTGCTGTACTTGTATTGGTGGCTGTTGTGCTTGCATCAGTGCCTGTTATACAGGTTATTTGTGGTGCATGTGTCTAATACTGTGTGTGATCCTGGGCATACTATTCGGGTGGCTCTGCACTGTATGGTGGAGGGTATGCCATCCACCTTCTTGGGTCTTGCCAATTCTCTTGCAACCTTTTGCTGCTTATGCATGTTCGAGCGATGTGTCCCATTTCCCCACATGTCGAACATTACGGAGGTGTTCCTCCAAATCTGGGCTGTCCCCCATTAAACCCTCCTTGTGGAGCTTGAAACCCAACCCCTCTTCCCCGTGGTGTGACCCCTCTTCCTTGTGGCCAAAAATGATATTCTTCCCCTTCCTGCAAAATCCCTCCAGCCATTGCCTGTATCTGTCGTGTGTCTTGTGTAACCACTCCCTTTCCATTTGTCAACACAGCTCCTTCCACCGAAAACGTTTTCTGAACTAACTTTGCTTCTTCTAGCTTTAATTCCCTAAGCTACTTTCTGGCCTTCTCCAGCAATAATCGACAATGGTGAACTATAGTCAATTGAATCATGGCCCATGGCTTTGCTTCCATTCCCACTAGTTATTTCAATTGCTTCTTTACTGGCTTGAGTAACCCCTGACACGATATATGATGGAAAATGGCTATAGTTTTGTCCCACGGTTCTCGAGTCTCAAGACGCCAGTGCTCTTGTATATGAGCAACTAGATTTTCGTCATCATGCATCTTGCACATCATAATCCTACCCATGTCCTACGTATCTGGATATTGCACTCTGGGCACTCTCCACACATCTGGTCTGCAATTATTAAATGGTGCTCCATCAGGAGCGGCATTCGGCGCAGTCACCCCAGGGTACCCCACCCTCTTCCAAATGTCATCAGCAGCGAGCTAGCCTTTTGTCGGCCACGGCTAGCATCATTCCTGCTAGTCAGTCTCTCTAATTCATGAATCCACTTGTCCGCTCACGATGTTATAGTTGGCAATTTACAACTCAAATTATCTTTATCCATTTGTGCCATAGTATTTATTGTGGTAGTCTTCCCCCCTCTTCTGACAATGGGAATTGTGTTAAGTCTGCGTTAGGTTCAGGTCCAGTTGCGCCCTTCATTTTGGTGAAAGGTGCCTGTCTTGCTCGCTTTTTCATCCTGGTAATATTAACCTATTTGCATATGGGGTTGTCAGTTCCAAACTCTGCGATGGTCCTTTTGGACATTTGGGGTACGATACAGGTTTGGGCTTTTCCCCTTGTAGTTCTTCCAAATCGGACCACACTCTTTCCCTGGGCTCATGCCCGTGGATGGGCCTTGTGCGCTCCCTTGCTCTCCTCATTTTCACTTTCATGTCTCATCTGAAAGCATGGTTCCCCCACTTCCATCACTTCTGTCCTCAATCTAATAGTTTTAGGGATATTGTTCCGTACTATCCCATCAGTGCTTTTGCCTCTCTGTGGGCACCCTACTACACTCCTTTACACCTTGCAGATGACACCACTGTACTCTCTGCTTCTATACAGGTTACTGACTTCTTCGTATTGCTGCTCTGTCTTCCTCATCTGGGAGAGTATCATTTTTCATGATCTCCATCTCCCTAAAGCGTCTTTCCAAACTCCTTTCTCTTTCCTGCCCCTCACTTTTCTCCTTCCCTTGAAGTTTGTGTTCCTTAACAATCCTTTGAACTTCTTTTCGCTGTCTCTCTCGGCTCTGTTCTATCTGTCTCTTGATTCTTCCATTCCCCTATCTCTTCTCCTCTTTCCTTTTGCCTTCCTTTCTTTTCTATCTCTCTCCCTTTCTCCTTCTTCTAGCTCCCTTCTTCCTTTCTTCTTTGATGGTTTTCTATCCCCGTCTTTCGCTTGCTTCATTATTCTGTGCCACTCTTTCTTCCGCTTATTCCTTCTTTCTCTGTTGTGCCTCTTCTTACTCTTTTTCCCATCTCTTTAACTTCCTATTCCATCTTTAACGTTGGTCATGTTCTTTCCATCTAATTTAAGGAATATTTGTCCTAGCCACTCATTCAGGTTGGTCACTGTCTCTTCCTGATCACTCTGTCTACCTTTCTGTTTTTTTTTATCTCTTCTTCAATCTGTTACCTTTTCCTGTAGCTTGCAGCGCTCGTTATACTCGTTGCGCATCGACACTGACTTTTGATTATTTATCTTGGTTCCATTTATAGCATCTTCGCTACTGTAAGCGAGGGAGCGCATAGCAGGGTTAGCGTACAGTGTGGTTAGCGTACCCAGCTGCTGCTTTTAATTCTTTCAATGGGTAAATCCCTGTCCTTCGTCTGGCGGATCGATGCTCTGGGGAGGAGTAGACTATGAGGGTGCTTGTGCTCTCTCCTTCATGTTGATTAAGCATCCACTCTCTGTGGTTTATCCTCCACCTCATCCCCAAACATCTTCGATAATTTTAAATAGCTAATCTCTTTTGCAGCTTCTTTCCCTTATATGCAGCGTGTACACATTTTGGCATGTGTTGCAGTACTGATTTCAAAAGAATACCCTCCTGGGTGCAGGCCATAAACATTTTGCCTGCTGTGCTCCACAATGACTCAGCATTATACTTGCATATTGTAGTTTCATACCTTGGAAGAGATGTGCATAAAGGGGAGCGTCTCCCATGATGGCACGTCACACTTTTGACTGCCGATACTTACAGGCCTTAACCCTTCAAATCCACTATCTTTTCACTCCTTCACAATCTCCTGTAAACAACATTTTCCTCTATTTTCAACACTTTCTATGTATTTTTCTCAGACTTTTGGCTACAAGACCAATTATTTTGGCAAGCACCACAAACGCTGCCCACGCTCAGAATGCCGCCCGTGCTAGAAAGCCGCCCTTTGAGCCCAAACCAAAGCTCCACATGCTCTATGATGTAAACCAATGTCCACAAAGCCTTAGTCTTTTCGGTTTGAACTACTTCTCACCCTCCTAATGGTGCCAGCAATTACTGCGCATTTGGGTGCACATTCATATAACACTACAAACCCCCTATGCTACGTCCGTCTTACTGCCCTTTCCAAAAAGGTATCCATGTATCTCTTAAAATGACCCCAAACGAGGCGTGATGCACTCTTCCTTTACCTTGTTGCCGGATATCTCTTACTTAGTAACTTAATCCCCCGCCTCGAGGTTTAATACACCACCTTCCATAGCTCTGGTTACAGGTATACTCTGATAAATACATTATTTATCCCTCTTCCCCAATATAATATGAACAAATCTCTCCCACCTTTGCCAATTCGATGTGCCATACTTGCATCCGTGGATCGGCCGAGGCGTTCGGTATTGAGCCTTCCTCAATTGGCCACTCCGCTCTTGCCCTGTGCGGTGGCTGTGAGGTTTGGGCATGAATTTCTCCAAGGGGGCTCCTGATGATCGTCTCAGTTCACACTTGATTTTCCAGTCTCCACGGGTCACACTGCTGTCCTCAGGCTCACAGCAGGAAGATTCGACAATCCGAGTGCTGTGGACTGAACCATCTGAACTGCTACCATATGTACTGGAGGGCTGGAAATCCCCACTCCTGAGCCGAACAGACAGGTTGGTAAATCCCACACCAAATAACTGAAGAGTCAAGGTATTTGACAAAGGCCTGTTTTATTATTACAGATAAAACGGGGACCGCAGTAAACACCAAAAGCCTCCACGCTTTCGTCCTTCTGGAGCTTGACAACAGTTTAAGAACAGTCACAACTAACGTCTCATTACAATCATGATTACAAGAACCTATGGGAATGTGGGATTTGTTAAGGAATGGTCTATGTATACAATGTATTTGTGTTAGTCTCTTCATTGGTTACTAGTAATCCACTGGCCACACCTCGGACGTCCTCTAAATTGATTACAGGTAAAAAGACATCACCACAACGGATTATTGGCTACTGCAACAGTTACAAGATGGCATCATTTGAGAACAGGGATTGGTTGACATTAACTTTACCAACCTTGACTTCTTGGCACATGAGCAACAGTGGTAGGGGAGCAGCAGCAAGGTACTGCTTTTCCCAATTAACACCATCTCCGATTTCCTAGGCCACAAGCCAGGACATTAGCTTTGTACTTTGCTTTGTCTGGCATCTTTGTTCTGAGAACTTGAGGGGAGTGAAGGCCTCAGCCTATCTGTCTGAAGTTAATAAATAGCTACTGTTCTCCAACTCTAAGTCGTGTGTGAGGAGACCACATTTTGAATTGTTCTGCTCAACCTTTACTAGGATTTTAGCCCTTATATGGTTGTCCTTCTCCTTCCTCAACACCAGGCTGTGTGAGCTGGATTTGTGATGACCCTGACTTCTCAGCGCCTGGCCGCACCGGCCACTTTCGCGGCGGCCCGGACTACACACACTAGTTTACACCAATCATTACCCTGGCATCCCTCAAGCACCACTAGCTTAATCACAGCCCTTCATATGTGCAATGTCACAGGATTGATCAATCACTGCACCTGGCATGTGTGGTAAAACGGGCAAATTGCGCTCACAGTGGTTTTGATAGAATCCCTGCCTTTGCAATCAGACAGATTGGGATGCACTGCGGGAAATGTCGGAGGTGGATGTGTGCCATGAGCATATCCCACACCAGTAGGCCAGTTGGGTGTCCTCCAGGGCAATCAAGAACCAGCCCTGGAATTATTCTGGAAGGAAGGGGGGGGTGGGCAGGTATTCTGCATGTAAGAAGTATAGGATGGGCCACCTTTGGTCAAAGTAACAACTGAAAAGTTTCAGGAAGCGCTCGATAGCTGGGTAGACTTGCCACATTATCCACCTATAAGAACCTGGAAGTACAGCCTGTGCTCCTTTCGTTCCGAATAGTTGGAGCATAGACTGCTTTTATTGCCGCAGCAAGAATCGATAGAAGAAGCCAATTACCTGAGTGGGCACACAAACAACAAATAGCCACAGATTTCCACCAAGTATGTATAAAGCACCACTCCAGTGGACACAGGCCTCCGGCATGGCTACACGCATACATCAGAATACAGCAAGGACTGTGGCAAAATTCAGTCGTGCTGTTCACATAACTCTCCACCTACTCACACTAGACCATGCCTCAATACCGCTGACATCAGAATGCGGTGCAGTCCTATGACAAATTCGGGCACGCTGGACACATAGCACTCGTGCCATCTTCTGAATCCTCTCAGTACCTACCCACATACGTTTCCACTTGGGTTGCTCTCTACCGGAACCTGGCCAGCCCTGCTAAGCCTTATTTTGCCAAATGCACACATGCATCCTAATATTACTCCTTGACAGCCAACACTGGGCTTCAGTCCTCCGAGGGCATTCCCACTAACAGTGCATTGAGACTATAATAATGGTAAAAGGTGCTATATAAATAACAAGTTCAATACAACAGATGCATTCTTATCAACATCTGTTCAATAGCAAAACATTCTACAGACATCTACAGCATGCTCAGCAAGAGCCAAAAGGACCATCTATTCATAACCCGAACATGGCTTAAGCCTATTGTGCTCTAGCACCTTGAAGCGCCTCATGTGCTAGATGCAATTATCAATAATAAAAATCTCAGACCCAAATAACCGGACAGACTCAGAGTATGGCAAAATATTACTTATTATGTAGGGCAACCTGGTGAATAACAGTCATCCACACACTCACACCCAACCATGATTACACAAAGGTCTTATAGCGCGATATGCGTCATTTTTGACATCCTATGTGAAAAAACAAAAACCTATTGCGGGGAGGGATTGGTTGAGGGAACATATGCACTTATACTTTGTTCAGGTGTTAACTTAATTGGCTGCCCCTTATTATTGGGCACGCCTCAAACTACCTCTACATATGTATAGGACTGATTATAATGGAATAAATGGCAGCCGGTAGGTCTCTGCAACATTGTATAGCCTGTTGCCACATAGACCCTCTGATTGGTTGGCATACTTTACCAACCATGGACCTTCTGCTCGTTAGTAGCACGTAAGCAAAATGAAACTCAGGTGCAGGGAGCAATGTCGGACTACTCCCCATTTTCCCAATTAGTCCATCTCTCATCGGTCGGGCCTCAAGCCAAGACTTTCCTTCTGTAGTTGACCTCGAAGCTTGATCACTGTCCAGGACATTCAGGGGCGTGTAGGCACACTATTATCTCTGTTTGGCCATAGTGAATAGCCCTTGTTTAAAGCTTCTGAATCATGTGTGAGGAGACCACAAATGTGTCCATCTCGACCTCCAGTTACTGCTATTTGATTCAATTTTGCTGGGTGTTTATTACACTTCATGGCCTCAGGAGGCTTGTGCCCTCCATCTTGTATAGTCTTTATACACTTCTAATTGTCCAAAACGTGGCTCTTTCAGATGTTTTCTTCTTCGCTTAATCTAAGAGAAATATGTCTTACGTACATGGCTTATACTTTTGACTCCCCTTGTGCCTTGTAATTATTCCTTAAAATAGCATCCTTGATCCCAAGCCAATTGACTCCCCTCTCTTCTTCACACAAAATGTTTCCAACGTCTCCTGTTTCAGCACCCTTAGTCTGTCTACGAGGTAGCTTTTATGGTTTTAATAAGAGTCCGACGTCCATCTTTCTATCATGGCCTCTCTAGCCATGTTATGTTTTCCTCTGTAGCAAACCTCTGTCTCATCTACCTTGCGTCTCTATGTATATTCATTTATTCGTCAGCAGATTACTTTATCTTCTTTGCATATATGATTTCTTCATACCTGATTACATGTTTGTCTTGTTACTTCAGTTACATAGCATCCTTTAAGTATTTGCATAACGTTTCAGTGCGTCTCAGTAATTCGCCTCTATGATGTCACTCTGCTCCTGTCAGATTTCGCTCATAGCTCTATAATGTCCAACGGTGTGTGCAGTCATCCTTGCGGTGCGCGAGGATACATTTGGTACGGTTGTCTGAATGACTATTGTCTCTCATACACTCAATGGAGTATTGGTATGGTACCTGGTGTCCCACGTAAAGGCTTGTCCCTTGCTGTTACAGTATGACATAGCTGTTAGGCAGAAACCTGTGCGGTTCCCTTAGGGTACACTGCAACAAGTTTAAGACTACAGGAGTAAGTAATAAACCCAATTGGTTGCAGTCTGTACCACCCAGATTTACCTGGTAGCTGTGGCTGAGCAGTCAGACTTCTCTCAAGAAGAGTTAGGCAGAATATAGAGTATACACAATAGGGCTAATAATACAGTAGAGCAAGCAAACACTGACAGAGCTTTGGTATTAAAAGTATAGAGTTATTTATTTAAAACATACTTTGTAAAAAATACACTGGCACTAATATGTCAAGCAAGTTCAAAACACAGTCACTGAAAGTATATACACATCCCTGAGAAAACACCCAACTTATTATCAAACAGAGGTGAGCGCTTAACTAAGATGGCACTCTAAAAATTTGGTTAAAGAGGGAGAGAAAAGGCAGAGTATGGAAATAACACAGTACCAACACTTTTATGTAACCACAGGTAGTTAGAAAGGCAGGATCTACTGTAGAGCAAAAAGTTCATAGGCCAAGCCCACTCTTGGAGAGAGCAAGGCGGAATGTGCCCAAGATCACACAGTTGAATGCACTTTAAAAGTCTTTGCAGATAGTTCAAAAAGGAGTTGGATCAGTTCAGAAAAGTTAGTTAACAGGTCTGGAGGCCAACCCAGTTGGAGAGTCAAGGATTTACGGGACACCTTGAACAGTCCGTTGAAAGGGAGGCCAGGCGGGACACAGTACCTTAAAGTGGTGAGAAAGCTCCAGCGGGGGCAGTTGTTCCTGGCAGTGGGTGCAAGTCGTGGCTTCGTCCAGGGGAAGAGAGGATCTCGACGTGGAGGAAAGCTGAAGGTCGTTGCACTGCCAGGGAAGAAACCAGCCACGGAGCTCTCGGTTAAAAGATGCAACCCTTTTATTCGCGGTCAGTGGTGAGCGTGGTTATCCGGCTGCCGGGGTGCTTGGCATGGGCAATTCGATCACGAGACGGCCTGGAAGGTGAATAAGGCGAACTGGTTAACCCCACCAGTTCAAAGGAAGAAGACTCTCTTGGAAGGAGATCCTCTCTGTCGTTGGGAAGTGGTGAGTTCGGTTCAGCAGGGCTCCACAAGTGGTGTCGTCGCAGGTCGGCTCAGCTTCTCCCTCTTCGGATTCTTTAGGTCCTGTGGCGACTTCTGAAGTTCCAGTCCCCAAAGCCCTGCTTTTATGCAGAAAAACCCCATTCATCAGTTCTAGCTGTCACTCAAACATGCTAAGTGGTGAGCCGGGCGGCTCACCACTGGGCCAATCACACAAGAGTGCAACTTGAGTTGCTGAGGCAACTCAGTCCAGGGTGCCTAATCCCCCTCCCACACATCCTGTAGACCCCAGACAGAGTGGCACCATTTGGAGGGCTTCTGGGCAGAAGCCTGCCAAAAAAGTGAAACAAAGGGCTCAACTCGGGTTAGAGCTACAGAGGCGAACACAAACGCCATTTTAAAACCGAGTCCTGGCACAAAGACCCCACCGTGAATTTAATATTAAATAAATAAAGTGGCGGTATCTTTAACATTGCACCAAAACATGGTGCATTCAAAATCAATGGGAAAATCCCATAGTAAATATCCCGCAGGAATATTACGCGTGGTAACCACTGCCACCAGCCAGAAACTCAACAAGGGGGGACTGCTAAGTGCCCCCTCGAAAAACAGACCCAAGGGCAATCGAATTACCCCTGCCAGTACTTCCACAATATGATGGTTTGTACTGGTTCTGTTAATATTTTGAGACTAGTAAAGTCAATGGTGACTTTACATGCCCTGGGAGACAGTAGTCAGTCCCAGGGTATGGAGTCTATGTTTGGGAGTCACTATGACATCCCTGTGTTACTGCACTGATGGTGCTGTGTAACACACATAGTAAAAACACATGAAACCCTATGGAGTGAAAGACCCCCATAGCCCATTAAACACATTCAAAGTCAAAGGACATCCTCAAATCATGTGGGATAAAAAGAGTCTCACTCTTAGCAGGAGAAAAAAATAAACCCCAGAAATCCAGCAAAGCTGCAGGGGGACTCACCAGGTTTGGGAAATCACCCTCTCCAGAGAATTCTCCCTAACACCCCCCCCCCCCGACTAAGGGACAGGAGGATTTAATCCACTCCTGGATGAATCTCATACCTCTAGTCGATGATATACATCCTAGAGAGACCATCAGCATTTTGGTGGTGACGCCCTGACCTGTGCTCAATGGTGAAATCAAACCCTTGCAGGCAGAATGACCATCTCAATAGTTTTGGGTTTTCCCCTTTCATCTGCATCAACCATCTCAAGGGTTGGTGGTCAGTCTGAATAACAAGTAGAAGCATACAAGTATGGCCTAAACTTCTTCAGTGCCCACACAATGGCAAAACACTCTTTCAATTGTTGCCCACCTTGTTTCAGGATACTTCAGCTTTCTGCTGATGAAGCAAATGGGGTGCTGCCTACCTTTCCCATCCAGTTGACTGATGACTGCACCTATCCCTACATTGGAAGCATCTGTTTGCTCAATGAAAGTTTGGTGGTAGTCAGGAACTCTGAGTACTGGGGCCTGGCAAAGAGCCTTCTTCAGGCTTTCAAAGGCCTGATTGCACTCCTCATTCCATCTGACCTTTTTAGGGAATTTCGGAGAGGAGATCACACTCAGTGGAGAGGCTATGGATCCATAGTTCTCTATGAATTTCCTGTAGTACCCTGTGAGGCCTAGGAAGGCTCTCACCTGGGTCTGAGTAGTAGGTGTTGTCCAATTTTGCACAGCTTCAATCTTACTGAGCAAAGGCCTTATTTCTCCACCTCCTACCTCATGCCCAAAGTAGACCACTTTACTCTGTCCAATCTGTCATTTACTTGCCTTTATAGTCAGATTGGCCTTCTCAAGAGCCTGCAAACTCAGGTGGTTAACATGCTCTTCCCAGGTTTGGCTGAACACTGCAATGTCATCCAAGTATGCCATGCAGAAGTCCTCCATCCCTGTCAGAACCTGATTTACCATCCTTTGAAATGTAGCAGGTGCATTTTTCAGTCCGAAAGTCATAACCTTGAATTGGTATAAGCCAACTGGGGTAGAAAATGCGGTTTTCTCCTTGGCATGGTCTGTCAGGGCTATTTGCCAATAGCCTGACGTCAGATCAAATGTGCTGAGGAACTTGGCTGAACCAAGTCTATCCACCAACTCATCTGTCCTGGGCAAAGGGTGGGCATCAGTCTTAGTGACTGCATTAAGAGCTCTATAGTCAACACAGAGAATCTCAATTCTTTGGATCCTGCCTTTGGTACTAACACCACTGGGCTAGACCATGGACTAGTAGAGGGCTCTATTACCCTGAGATCAAGCATATTGCTGACCTCACCTTTGATGTGGGTCCTTACATTCTCTGACATTCTGTATCCTCTGCTTTTGACTGGCAGACAGTCACCAGTGAGTATGTCATGCTGTCCCCACGGGGCCAAGCCTGGTGAAAGTGAGAACAGAGAGGCAAACTGATTTAACATAGATTTGCACTCTTCTTGTTGCTCAGGTATCAGATTTGAAGAGAGATTTACTCCTTAAATTTTGTCATCAAGAGGTAAGCCTCTGAGGAGATCAGGGAGAGCTTCACTCTCTTCTTCCTCTTCTGATGATGCTAGAAGCAAAGCTCCTACGTCAGGTCTAGAGACATACGCTTTGAGTCTGTTAGTGTGGAAGACTCTGGGAGCCTCCATTGGATTTCCCAAGTCCACCAGATAGTTGACCTCCAAGTTTTCCCACAACCTTGAAGGGTCCCATCCATTTGTCTTGCAAGGCCCTCTGCCTTGTTGGAAGCATAACTAGAACTAGCTGGTATTGAGTAAACTCAACCATGTTAGCCTTTTGATCATGCCAATGCTTGACCAAGGCTTGGCCAGCGTTCAGGGTATCACTAGCTAATGCCATCCTATGTGACATTCTCCTCCGGAGACCTATCACGTAGTCAGTCACTCGGACTGGCTTGGGGGAAGGAGCACTCTCCAACCCCTCCTTAATCAGGGCCAATGGACCTCTGACTGGATGGCCATAGAGAAGTTCAAAGGGAGAATAACCTACTCCCTCCTGAGGGACTTCTCTATAAGCAAATAGAAGGCATGGCAGTAGAAGGTCCCACTTTCTCTTAAGGGGTTCCTCTAAAGCACCTATCATGCTCTTCATGGTTCTGTTGAACCTTTCAACCAACCCGTTGGTTTGAGGGTGGTAAGCAGTTGAGAACTTGTGGGTTACTCCACAGGTTTTCCACATGGCTTTCATGTAGTGGGACATAAAGTTTGACCCGCCTGTCAGAGTTTACCTCCTTAGGAAACCCAACCCTGGTAAAAATACCAAGGAGCGCCTTAGCCACAGCCGGAGCTGTAACAGTCCTCATAGGACTTGCCTCAGGGCACCTAGTCGCATGGTCTACTACAACAAGGATGAACCTGTTGCCTGAGGAGGTTGGAGGATCAAGGGGACCAACAATGTCAATCCCTACTCTCTCAAATGGAACTCCCACAACTGGGAGAGGCACTAAAGGTGCCACATTCTTGGAGCCAACCTTACCAGAAGTCTGGCAGGTGTGACAGCTCTTGCAGAACTTATCTACTTCAGCCCCCATCTTTGGCCAATAAAAGTAGAGTGAGAGCCTTTCCTTGGTCTTCTTGAAACTCAAGTGTCCAGCCAAAGGAATCTCATGGGTGAGTTGCAAGAACTGTTGTCTGCTTTCCTGAGGTACTACACGTCTCTTGTAGTCTCCGGGTGCAGACTCAGTTGGTTCACTGTAGAAGAGGCCATCTTCCCAGTGCAACCTATATTTCCCAGGCTCTTGCCCTTCAGCCTGAGCATCTGCCTGGTGGCGAAGACCTTCCAGAGTTGGACATTCTTTCTGTCCCTTACTGAAGTCTGCCCTGTTGGGTCCACCTTCTGCCAGTAAAGACTGCAGCTCAGGATGGTCAACAGGATCCAGATCTCCAATGAGTTCTTGGCCTTCCACTAGCTCATCTTCAGAGTCTAGTTCAACCACACAGGGTTGTACCACCCTCCCAGCCTCAACTGGAGGGGGAGTTACTGGTGTAACTTTGGACAAACTAGGGGAAGTCGTAGTTGGAAGCACTGGAGTGCTTGTTGCTGTCTTCTTCCTTGAAGTCTTGGGTTTCCCATTTGCTTCAGGTTTCTCAGATATAGCAAGTTGTAACCCCAGTGGAGAAGGAGTGATATCCTTCTTCATCATCTCCTTGGGAGTACCTCTCATGGTTCTCTCCCTTGCAGGTCTGGTGAGCTCCTGTAACCTTTTACTAGGAGGTCTGGGGGTATGTGACACTACTCCAAGAGTCTTCAGGTCATTCCCCAACAGAACCCTTCTGACAGGTATCTTCACAGTCATGTTATTACACTGGATGAGAACTGGTAATTGGGGAAGCATCTGCACAGGCCCTCCAGCTAACTTGGTGAGGAATTTGGGTGTCTTAGCAACATCCTCTGCCCTGCCTGAAAATATGATTTATCCACCACAGTTATGCTGGCCCCAGTGTACCTAATGGCAGGAGTCTCCTGACCATTCACCTGGACACTGCCCTTATAATACACTTTAGTATTATCTGGGGTAGAATTAAACACATCTAAATTCTGTTGTTCCCACAACCCCAGAGACACTAAAGAAATACTGTCTGAGACACCAATGGGTTCATCAGCCAGTAGTAGAAAGTTTCCACTTGCCATTTGTACTTCCTCCTCTGGAGCGAAGGCTAAGGAGAAAAGCTGGACCCCTGAAGGTTTACGCTTACATCTGGGATCTCCTTTCACATGGTCAGTAGTGCCACAAACATAGCATTTACCAAATGCATTCTGGAATGGTGGCTTGTTCTGACCTCCTTCTGGTTTGGCATCAGAAGGTACACTACTCTGACTTGGTTTTCCTTGTGGCTTACCCTTATGGTTTTGTTTGGGGCCCTCTTTTGGATTGGAATTATTAGACTTCTCTTTGGAGTCCTTTTTAGGCTGTTTCCCCTCATCCTTTTTCTGAGTTGCCCCAGAATCCTTGTGAGTAGCCCTGTTGGCAACCCACAAGTCAGCAGCCTTAGCTAGTTTTCTGGAATCTAATTCCTTTGAATCAGCCAAGTGCTGTCTGAGCTCAGGAGAGCAGGCATCATAAATTGACTCCAACATTACAAGATTCTTCATTCGCTAATACCCTGTAACCCTTAATCCATCCCTCTAAGTATTTCAACCCATCACTAACCCAGGTAGCCCAAGGGGTACCATCATGCTTTTTGAGGGTTCTAAACCTCTTAAGATGCTGGGAAGGGGTCTTCCCAAATCTAGCTATTGAAGCTAGTTTCACACATTCATAATCCTTCTTATCCACCTCCCCCAACTCCATTACCACATCAGATGCAACAGGGGGGAGCCTAGAGAACAGCCAGGGAAGCAACTGATCCCCTGAAATGTCCTGGAGCCCATGATTATACTCAAACATAGCCAACCAATCTAACACATCCAATTTAGGTTCATACATACCCACAATCTCTTTAGGCATCCGGGGTCTTTTGGGACTGGAACTCGGGGAGAGAAGTATTTTCAACAGACAATTTCTTCATCTCTAGCTCATGCTTGAGCTCCATTTCTCTGAGCATTAGTTCTTGGTTAAGTTCTTGGTGCCTTTGTTCTGCTTGAGCATTAAGTCTCTTAAACTCTAATTCAAGCTTCATTTTCTCTAGTTCAAGACATGAGGATTAAATGTGGGACCTGGAAAAGGTCCAGTAGGTACTGCTGGTAGAGTACACAGAGGCCTAGGGGGGACAATCACAGCAGCCTCACCCCCCTCTTCTGACTCTTCCTCAGGATTATCAATACTTTCATCACTAGGATCCATATTAATACCATCTTCATTACTGTTAACTACATTTGCTGGGGAGGTAGTTTCCTCAGAACCACTACCCAGACTTTGGTTTGCTAGCAACCTTTCTATCGGTTCCATTTTCTTGCCTTTATACAAGAGATTCTTATGCTTGCAGAGAACTCTTAGACAATCAGCAGTTTTTGTAGCAAGGGACTCTTGACTAGAACTTTCCATAGTAGACATGTTTAGAAAATAAACGTTTTAGTGCTAAAGCTTTGTGGTTAGTTGTCCTAAAGTATTCAGAAGCACACTAAAATGTATACTCAATACAAATCCCACCGCTGTACACCAGTGTTAAGCAGAAACCTGTGCAGTTCCCTTCGGGAACACTGCAAAAAGTTTAAGACTACAGGAGTAAGCAGTAAACCCAATTGGTAGAAGTCTGTACCACCCAGACTGGTAGCTGTGGCTGAGCAGTCAGACTTCTGTCAAGAAGAGTTAGGCAGTATATAGAGCATACACAATAGGGCTAATAATACAGTAGAGCAAGTAAACACTGACCAGAGCTTTGGTATTCAAAGTATAGTTATTTATTTAAAACAAACTTTGTAAAAAATACACTGGCACTAATATGTCAAGCAAGTTCAAATCACAGTCACTGAAAGTATATACACATCCCTGAGAAAACACCCCACTTATTATCAAACAGAGGTGAGCGCTTAACTAAAATGGCACTCTAATAATTTGGTTAAAAGGGAGAGAAAAGGCAGAGTATGGAAATAACACAGTACCAACACTTTTAAGTAACCACAGGTAGTTAGAAAGGCAGGATCTACTGTGGAACAAAAAGTTCATAGGCCAGGCCCACTCTTGGAGAGAGCAAGGCGGAATGTACCCAAGATCACACAGTTGAATGCACTTTAAAAGTCTTTGCAGATAGTTCAAAAAGGAGTTGGATCAGTTCAGAAAAGTTAGTTAACAGGTCTGGAGGCCAACCCAGTTGGAGAGTCAAGGATTTACGGGACACCTTGAAAAGTCAGTTGAAAGGGAGGCCAGGCGGGACACAGTACCTTAAAGTGGTGCGAAAGCTCCAGCGGGGGCAGTTGTTCCTGGCAGTGGGTGCAAGTCGTGGCTTCGTCCAGGGGAAGAGAGGATCTCGACGTGGAGGAAAGCTGAAGGTCGTTGCACTGCCAGGGAAGAAACCAGCCACGGAGTTCTCGGTTAAAAGGTGCAACCCTTTTATTCGCGGTCAGTGGTGAGCGTGGCTATCCGGCTGCCGGGGTGCTTGGCATGGGCAATTCTATCACGAGACGGCGTGGAAGGTGAATAAGGCGAACTGGTTAACCCAACCAGTTCAAAGGAAGAAGACTCTCTTGGAAGGAGATCCTCTCTGTCGTTGGGAAGTGGTGAGTTCGGTTCAGCAGGGCTCCACAAGTGGTGTCGTCGCAGGTCGGCTCAGCTTCTCCCACCATTTGGAGGGCTTCTGGGCAGAAGCCTGCCAAAAAAGTGGAACAAAGGGCTCAACTTGGGTTAGAGCTACAGAGGCGAACACAAACGCCATTTTAAAACTGAGTCCTGGCACAAAGACCCCACCGTGAATTTAATATTAAATCAATAAAATGGCGGTATCTTTAACATTGCACCAAAACATGGTGCATTCAAAATCAATGGGAAAATCCCATAGTAAATATCCCGCAGGAATATTACGCATGGTAACCACGGCCACCAGCCAGAAACTCAACAAGAGGGGACTGCTAAGTGCCCCCTCGAAAAACAGACTCAGGGGCAATCGAATTACCCCTGCCAGTACTTCCACAATATGATGGTTTGTACTGGTTCTGTTAGTATTTTGAGACTAGTAAAGTCAATGGTGACTTTACATGCCCTGGGAGACAGTAGTCAGTCCCAGGGTATGGAATCTATGTTTGGGAGTCACTATGACATCCCTGTGTTACTGCACTGAGGGTGCTGTGTAACACACATAGAAAAACACATGAAACCCTATGGAGTGAAAGAACCCCATAGCCCATTAAACACATTCAAAGTCAAAGGACATCCTCAAATCATGCATAGGAGTGGGATAAAAAGAGTCTCACTCTTAGCAGGAGAAAAAAATAAACCCCAAAAATCCAGCAAAGCTGCTGGGGGACTCGCTAGGTTTGGGAAATCAGCCTCTACAGAGAATTCTCCCTAACAATAGCTGAGGGAGCGGGAGTTGGCGATGATGTGTCCACCTGCTCCTCTACACTATTGCTTGCTGGTTATGCACGCCATGCCTTCAGGCCATAAGATTTACAATTGCCTAGAGAGCCACGCAGAGAGCAGGAGGAACTGCACTGGTACACCGATGACTTCTACTGCGTGACATGCACACAGCACACAACTATTCAATCGAGATAACATTTTCAACCCACATCTTGAAAAACATTCCAGATTTGTATACAAGCTTTACTGGTCCTTCTAAAACTTTTTTTCTTCGATTTCCTTTCAGCCTTTGTACGCTACAAAGTTCATTAAGTACAACCATATATTCCAAAACTACAGCAAGAATCACTTTTTGATATTCAAATCGGCATAGCATGCTTAGGGACGTGCTTTTGAATGTTACGCTCGTATTTTCCTTTGCTTTTCTAGAATCATTAACTATGAGCGCTTTTAAACACTTGCCTGTGTACAGGCGCTATTTAAATAAACATTACCATGTATGGACCCCAACTAAAAATGTACAAGTCGCCTGTTAGGCTGTGATCTCCCTACCGTTGCAATCTTTCCTTGTGTATTTCTATTAATTTCTATTAATGATTTAAGATTGTAAACATTTAAAAAAAAATGTAAGGTATCTTTTCTTCATAAGATATTTTTCAGTGAGACACACCTGATGATTTTTTAATTACACATGTTATTTATGTGTTACAGTTTTGCAACTTTACAAAATAGCAAATATTCTACTTGTGTTTTTTCTGTTACCTTTTTCTTTAGAGTGCTTTGATGATCGCTGGAAAAGTCAGCGTGAAACTCTTGCACAACTCTGGAACTAAATTGTATCAATAAAATAGCAATATGAACCGCTCATATATAAGGATATATTTAGTTACTTACTGCCCTAAGTTTCACAATTTTTGCATAATATTGATTGCAAAACAGAGCAGCTTGTAGACACTGTTGGGCACCGCGTAATTCCAATTAATCAGCGGAAGCTGCCAATATACGCACCGTTCAAAAATGCTTTCTCGTGCGTGGTTTGCCTTAAAATCCCATTGTTCAGTTTCTTACTGAATTGCTGTGGGATGCAGCCAAGAAATAATGAGGTAAAATTTTCTATTTTTTCCTCCCACGCTACATTTTTGATGTTCCTGAAATTGAATATCATTGTTGCTGTTAACACAAGTATCCTCTATAGTTTTCTCAGTTGTGTGGGGGGCGAACATTCTCTGTGTTTTGCCTGGAACACTGGAACTGAACGAAATTCCCTGCTCGTTAAATTAGACTTTTGCTTCCAGATGATACTTTTCCCTTAATACAGCGGTCAGGGCTGGAAGTGCAAAGACTAGCACACATTTGTCAGGAACAGGATGAGCTTTGGAATCCTACTCCTCTCCAAAGTGTGTGCTTGCATTGTATTGTTCATAGCACTGTTCCTCGTCTTGATACGATAGGGCATCTCGTCCATTGCCCATCATCCTTGGAAGTGTGTTGACTGGGGTTGTGGGGTATAGTGTGGTTGTGGAAACGTCGTGTTGTGCTGTCTCCCTGGGGGGTGCAGGGTTCATTCTGGGTGTGAGAAATGGCCTCCCTTCACAACATGCCCCTCTCTAGTCTGAGCATTTCTGGGTGAGTGGCGGGCAAATTCCTGCATCAATATCACTGCCTTTGGGTCAGCTGGAATAATTGGTTCGTCGGTCTTCCTGTGGGCACAGCCCTCTGGGGATGAACCGCTGTGATTGATTCGCTCTGCTCCCCTTTCACTCCATGGGTGTTTTTTGATGGATGCCGCCTGTGCATCAACCCCCTCAAATATCCTGGCAAGCTCATTCACCTCATCAATCGTTATCGCTTTCTTGAGGAGTTGCTTAGTTTTATCGCCTCCTATATGGAAAATTCATGAAACTGGCAGTGTGTGCTCTTCAGCTGCAGGTATGTGATGAATTCGTCTATGGTTTTGTCTGGTCTTTGTGAGCATTGGTGGAAAACGTAGCGCTGGGTGGGTTCAATAACAAGTTTCTTGTTGAGTGTCGTGATGAGTGATGCATAACTGTCCTTATTTGGGGAAATGGTCTTGATAATGGACTTGATTTCTCCACCAACCGGGTGGATGAACATGTCGCACAATGTTGGTAACTGATCCTCTCCCGAGACCTTGACAAAATAGTTGAAGTCCTCGACTCCTTCCATCATCTGGGCCCTTTGTCGCTCTGTGGGACTAGCATGATTGGGAGTGGCTTCCTTAGTAGTGCAGCCTTGGAGGTCCAAGGCATGTCTAGGTGCTGTGCTCCCTGATGTGTGGACAAACTGGGGCCACTCACGGTGACGGGCCTGGGGTCTGTGCGCTCCTTTTCGCTCTCCTTTGATCAAATTGCATTTCTCCGCTTGGGTCTTGTTTATTGCCCACAGCCTGGCTCTCTCCTAGTACGCTGCAGGGCCTCTGTGGTCCCCCCTTGCCACCTAGTGGCGGTGTGTTGCACTTGCGCTGTTGTTCAGACTGCCGGTGTTGGGCCGGTCCATGGTGTGGCTCTTGGTGTGCCTGGCACTGTGGGGATGTCGTGCCGTTAATAGTAATGCCTGTGGCATGCAGGTCTTACTTTGCTATGCTATTTTGATATGATATGATATGGTATTTATAACGCGCCTATACACAAGTGTTTCAAGGCGCGACGAGGCAAGGGGGGGGCAATGGGAGGACAAACAACGATCCTACTAGACCAGGTGTCATTCAGATCGCGCAAGTGCAAGGGAGGGGGGGAAGGAAAAGTGCACAGGGGGAAGGGAGAGGGGAAAGTGCAGTACATGGGAAGTGGAATAAATAAGACACATAAAACAGCCAGCTAATGGCAAGTGCAAGGAAGTGCAGACGTAAGTGCTGGTAGGGGGACTGAAGGGATACATAAAAACGGTGCCCAAGTGCAGGGGTTGCCGGGGAGGCAGTGCAGGTGGGTAATTGACGGGGCCTGGGCCAGAGATCAAAAGGGTGGCCAGGTAGCCAGTGCAATTTCGGTCAGGAATTCAGCAAGGGAGAGGAAGAGAGAAAGCAGAAGCAAAGAGGAAGGTTTTGAGGTGTTTCCGGAACCAGAGATGGTTCTCCTCAAGGTTCAGGGAGGCAGGAAGGCTGTTCCAGAGAGAGGCCTCTGCTGAAGAGAGTAATCTGCCACCAACTCGTTGCTTGGAGAAGCGACTGACCCTAGG
This sequence comes from Ambystoma mexicanum, assembly GCF_040938575.1. Classification (NCBI taxonomy): domain Eukaryota; kingdom Metazoa; phylum Chordata; class Amphibia; order Caudata; family Ambystomatidae; genus Ambystoma; species Ambystoma mexicanum. Next base: position 1,338,196,787 of record NC_090921.1, on the reverse strand, counting down.
GGAGTTGGAGGCAGATGAGCGAAGAGCTCGAGAAGGGAGATATTTAGGTAGAGAGAGTTGAAGGTATTTCGCAGAGTTGCTGTTTCCCTTTGCGACCGGCAAGGTTGCTGTGTCTGGAAAATGGCAGAATGCCAAGAAGGTTGCAGCTGGCGAGATCGCCACTTTGAGAAGGAAAACGGATGTCAGATTGTCATGTAATCACCTCAGGAAAATGGCGGACTGCCAAAGAGGTTGCTGCTGGAAGACTGCAGACTGCTGTGAGGGACACAGTGGAATCACTGCATGCGGATGTGTCGGCAGGATCGCCAGCAGGAGACTGGGTGCACGGTGGGAGCAATCCCTGTCGCCAGTTGTGTATCTTTTTATAAGAAATGGATGCGACACCCAAGTTGAGGAACTCCTTCCCTTTATTTCCTCCGTCCTCTTCTTACAACTACTAACTGCCGGTACCCGTCTCTGCCCCTTTCCCTTCCTCCCTTGTGTCCTGTGCTCTGCTTAAAGGGGCAGTAGCCTGCAACAGTATCCAGCATTGCAAGAGTGTGGGGGAAGGAGCCACAAAAAAAGTCCTGCTACTTTTCCCCCAAATGCAGTGGGCAGGAGTCCATACGATCTCATTCGTGCTAGAACCTCCCCCCTGCTCCCCCACCCCCTGCGCCACAATTAACATTTCTGGTAGCATTAGTGGCAGGTGGCATTTTAACACATACACACACAAAAAATGCAGGACCATTACAAATGCAGGAAAAATCTATTCGAGTGCTAGGCCCTGAAGACCCTCCGCATATAGAAACTAAGGCACAATCACCATATACTAGTGATACGACAGACACCAGGTTCGATTTTCCAAGTACTATGGTTTATTGCCAAAATATGCTCAGGCAGCTGACTGGGTCTAATGTCTCGCAACGTGTGTCACCCAGACCTCGTGAGACGCAAGAGAGTGAACATTATTCAGTTACATATATAGCAAAAACAAGCCTTCAAGGCACATCAGAACCGCCCATAATGTATCTTTTTCAGCAAGGGTTCGGTGATTGACAATTATGACAAATATGACACATTATGACAAGTTTCTTACTCAATCTATTATACTTAGCAACAGTTGCAGACATAGTTCTATGTTATACAGAACATAAAGCACTTGTTCAGCAAGGATATCGTGTTCCCAAGAGAGACACATTCCAAAGCACGTTATCTACTAGTTTCTATTCGTGAACTAGGGTTCAGCCTGTTCTAAGGAAGATCTGCGAAGGAGGACTGCTAGAAAAGTATAAATCATGCTTTAACTGCCTGTTTCTACAGGTTTAGTGATACAGGCCGACACCTGGGCCGCTGATTAAATGCAGTTTCTGCTTGCTTTCAAGGACTCAGTGAGGGAGGAAAACCATGTATTTTTGTACTGTTTGGCATTCCTGTCTGGGCTGATCTTTCAACATGCAAGCTGTGGCCTCGTACCGTGTATGAGCTTTCAGAATATAATACGTTTTGCAAAGCATTTTGACAGAAAGGAAAAGAGCAAATGGTGGATGTTACACAAGATGGACGCGCTATGGTTATACTGACGATTCTGTGTTTGCGATGTTGGGATGTTGGTCATACGATATGATTGGTTTTCGGCCAACATAATATACCTTCTATACTTGGTTAGGGTCGTTTCTGGACTTACAAACCCTCCTTTTGGCCGCAAGCCAAGAGCATCATCCATACATCTCATCTTCATCTGACATGTATCTAATTCTGAACTATGCATGCTACTGTAATCGTCATCTTCAATATTAATTGACATGAATTCCTTCATTGTTTCTATTTCGTGATTTACACCTTTATTCAACATGAGTCCGTTTTTCTGTCATCGCATGTACACATTCATTTGTAATTTCAGAGCAAAAGATTGACAGGCAGTGAATGCAACAACAGCAGAACATGAGGATTCCAAGTAATGGTACTAAAATTGCAATCAGTTTCCATCCCCATGAACGCAGCAATTCCCAAGACCATGTGCTTATATTCAGATTCCAACCACCTGTCGGGGCATGAATGTCAGAACTCAGGATGTGCAATTTCTTAATTGCTTCAAAAATCGTAGGGCAGGAGTCACTTACAAAATCACAGCACACTGACCCCATGATTTTGCACACACCTCCACGATCGGCCAAGATTATATCAAGAGCCATTCTATTTTGAAGTGTCATTAATCTAACTGCCTTCTCTTCTAATGTCATGTTATATAATATATCGGTTGTTACATTTATCGTTTTGTCTAACACTCTGGACAGTTTTCTTATGTTCCATGATATTTATTGCTTGTCCCCAGAATGGTATACATTATTTTGCTATGTCATCTGCAATTAATCCTGTATCATCTCGCCGTGGCCTAGATCTGGATAATTTGGATATGTTGGACATTTTGGAAAGGAATACACCAGGAAAAAGGATCCCTAAGTAACACGTCCCTCCCCAATTTCTAGGTAACCAGGGATAAGCCTGTTCTCCACATATAAAATAAACAGGATTACCTACATATGTTGGTTCTTCTTCTTTCTCAAGTACTGCAATATTCATGCATCTAGTGAATGTTCTTACTGAATAGGAACCCCTTTTTCGTAAGCAAAATGGGACAGTACATGGACTGTAATTGATAGTATAGGAGGGAGGCACAACATCCTTATTCCCTACTGGATTCATGTGGAAAGTGATTACAGATGATTTATAAGGCACAAAGAGTCTATCTACTGGTTTTACCATTGGTTTTATTATTCTTGCCCTGTTAAATATGGAACAACCCACTTCAACTGACTTCCTAAGCATATTTTGCTAAGTTTATTCTTCAAAATACTGTTCTGGCATTCCACAAGACCGGCACTCATCGGGTGTCTGGCCGAATGGAATGTTTTTTCTATCTGGAGGCCTGCACTAATTTGTAGTATCACGGCTGCAATAGAATGCGGGCCGTTATCTGACCATATAACACGTGGCAGGCCAAAACGGGAAAAGCACTCCTTTAGCATCACCTTCGCTGTGCTCATTGCTGTGCAATGTTTAAGCAGATAGGCCTCCACCCATTTGCTAAATGCACAGACCACTACAAGGACATACTTGAAATTCTGACACCTTTCCATTTCTATGAAATCAAAATGGATCGCTTCAAATAGCATAGAGGGGGGCTCAAAACTACCTACTGGAGTCGTTGTTCCTTTTCCAATGTTATGTTGCAAACATGTCATGCAGTTTTTGACTAGTCTGTCGGCAGTTTTTCTAATGTGTGGATTCTGCCATATTGTGTCTAGATGCTGAATCATTTTTTTTGCACATGTGTGTGGGGCTGTGGGCCATAGTGACCATCACTGTTACATAGGCATTGGGCAACATCCATCTTTTACTCGTTTTGTCCACCCAGCAACCCTCTGTCTAATTCTGCTGTACCCTCAGACCAAGCTTTTATTTCGTCTGCAGTAGCTTCTGTTTGCATCTCTTTAACTGTGGCAATTCCATTTTCTTTCGTGCAGGGCACCGCTTTTGACCTCTCAATACACATTTTCGTGTGTAAATCAGTGGCAGTTTGTTTTGCAATTTTGTCTACAAATGCGTTTCCTTTTCCAACGTTACATGTTAATATACGCTTCGCATTTCATTATTGCAAATCATTTAGGAAGTGCAAGAGCAGACAACAATATTACTATCAAAGTGCCATGTTGAATCTTGGTTCCATGTGATGTCAGAAAACCCCTCTCATCCCATAGTTGACCAAAATTGTGTACTACCCCAAATGTGTACTGACTGTCAGTATATATGTTTACATTTACGTTTTCAGAAAGTTCACATGCTCTGGTTAACGCTATTATCTCTGCAGCCTGTGCTGAATTGTATGGGATTCTTTTGCTCTCTACAATACTCTTTAGTGTCGTGATGGCATATGCAGCAGTTGATGTACCATCGGGTAATTTGAAACAAGAACCGTCACAAAACAGTTCTCCATCTGGCTCTTTCTGTGGGGTATCTGTTAGATCAATTCTTCCTTTCGTTTCTTGCTCAGTAGCCATTAAACAATCATGGGGGAATTCTTTTTCACCCGTTCTTTCATTGGGAGGGGGCATTTACTCAGCCGGATCCAAAGCGCAACACCTCATAATTTGAATATGCGGTGCAAATAGAACTATTTAATATCTCATCAGCCTGGCTGATGTAAGGTGTTGCATCTGCGTTCTATTTAAAAGAACATCTACTGCGTGAGGCACCATTATAGTTAAAGCATGACCCAAAACCATCCCCTCAGTTTGTTTTACTGACGCCGCAGCAACAGCTCGCAAACAGCACGGCAAAGCACATGCAACAGGATCCAGCGCGGAAGAAAAATAACCGCATGGTCTATTTCTCCCTCTTTGTTCCTGGGTCAAGACAGCCAAAGCACAACCAGTGTTCTCATGCACAAATAACTTAACATTCTTTTCATAATTTGGTGTGCCCAAAACTGGAGCTGAACACAATGCAGCTTTAAGCAGATCAAATGCTTCTTGACATTCCATGCTCCATGGCAAAGGCAGAGCAACATCCTTCTTTGTCAATGCCACCATTGGTTTCACAATCATGGCAAAGTTTGCGATCCATTGCCTACAATATGAAGCCATGCCTATTATAGCTCTGACTATCTAGCATCTAGATACCAGAGATGCTTTCTATCCTTTCTGGTGTCAGTCTCCTTCCCTCCTTCGAAAATGAGGTAGCCCAAATAGGCCACTTCCTTTCGACAATACTGAAACATTTTCAATGAAGCTTTGTGCCCATGTGCTGCTAAATGTGTCAACAATGCAACTGTACACTCTTTGCAAATGTCTTCTGTGTCTGCAGCAATTAGTAAATCATCAATGTACTGTAATAATACACAACCTGTTGGTAGTTCTAGCATGTCTAGTTGTTCTTTTAATGCTCTACTATAAATACAGAGGCTTTCAGTGTAACCTTGTGGAATTCGTGTGAATGTAAATGAACGTCCTCCTAGAGTAAAAACAAATAAATATCTGCTAGCTGGATGTGCTGAAAGACGCATTCTTCAAATGTACAACACTAAAACATGATGCGGATGCTGGAATCATAGTTCAAATGGTAGTCGCATCTTGGACCAATGCAAATTGGGGATAAACTACTTTATGCAATCCGTGCAAATTAATTATGAAATGGTACGTTATATCATTACCTCCTTTCTTATATACTGGAAGAATTGAACTATTGCAAGTGCTACCTGAAATCTCTTAAATTAAGTTTTGTTTAATCAAATCAGAAAAAATGCATTTCAATGCTTTCTCCCCTTCCACCGAGATCTTATATTGTGGAATGCTTGGTAATGTAATTCCTTCTTTTAAAACAATTTTTACTGGCTCTACCTTTAAACAGCCAACATCGTTATCATTCACTGCCCATATACAAGTTGGTACTCTACTCAATTCAGTCGGTAAAGGCTTAGACAAGAATTGTGATACTGGAGCTTTTTTGGGGTGATATTGTCAAATATACTCCATCAGGAGAACAATGAATAACCACACTCAATTTCTTCAACAAATTTAAACCCAATACATTTTTGCCACCATTTTGTGTCAAAAGAAATGGGCAAGACTCAGTGAATGGACCTAGTGTTATAGGTACTGACTGTGACACTGGACTAATTACTGGTGTACCTGCAAACCCTACTGAGACATTATTTTGCCCTGACAGTGGTATATCTGGAACCAGGTGATGGTCAATTGAACATTTCTTTGCACCTGTGTCCACTAGAAAAGTGTGCTCCCTATTCCCAACCTTCATTTCTACGTAGGGCCCTTTCTGGTCTACGGGAATAGATACTGGTTCCAACCCCTGTCTTGGGCTGTCCTAGTAAAACAATACATCATCAGATGTAAAGTCACCAGAGTATTATCAAAAAAATTTCCATCTCCCGTACTATTCTGCTGCTGCTGGTTTTGGTTCTGATTCTGGATCCCCTGGTTATTCTGACTTTGTGGAGCTCTTGGGTTTCTATTCTGTCCTTGTGTTCCCGGGCGACCTCTCTTCTGTCTTCTCGGGAATATCCGATTCTGTATCTGCGGGCACTGTGCTCGCCAATGGCCTTCTTGTCTATAATAGGCACATTGATTAAGTCCACTTGGACCACTGTGCATGTTGAAAAAATTAGATCTGGTTTGTGCGTTCCTGCCACCTCTGTTATTGTTTGCTACTTGCTGCATCAATACCCTTGTTTTCAAATTCCCTTTGTCCCTTATTTCTTTCTCCTTCTCTGCATTTACTCTATTCTCATAATATTGGGCCATGTGTAACACTTCACTCTGTGATTTTGCTTGCCATGCACTTTCAGATGTCATTATTACATTTTGAATTTTCGGTAACAACCCTCGTACATACTTATCAACAAACAACCTCTTCCCGGGTTCAGTACTCAGATCTTGGCCACTGAAATCTGCAAATACTTCTTCAAATCGATGAAAATAATCTATCGCAACTTCATCTTTCCCCTGTACGCAAGCCGTTAATTTGTCCCAAACAATTCTTTTCTCAGGTATTAAAAATTTCAATTTCTGTACTATTCGCGCTGGTAACGCCAACATGACCGGTGGCGGTTTCTCGCCAGCTTTTCTGTCTGCATCAATTCTAATCAAATGTTGCCATGTATCACCCAGAATATCAATGTCATCTATATTCCTAATCTGTTTCCATATGTATACAGGAAGAATCACAGGAAATAATGAATCAATATCACTCATTGTAAAAACAGACAAATTCAAAACAGACTCAATTTCCTTATAAAATCACGCTGGATTTTTCCTAAGATCAGGGATCATTTGCTTAATATTATTTACCTCCTGTCTAGAAAAAGGGACATGCACGAACTGTGCAGAATAATGGGCTTCTATTACCTGCGCTGGATTTCCACCAGTGGCAGCAATCTCTACTTTCGGGACAAATGTAGGGGTATTTGATTTAGGGGTATTAATTGAGTGTATTTCTCTCATAGGCAATTGTAAACTAGGCGTTTCCTCATCCGTTCGCTTGCTAAGCAATAAAGCTAAATCGAGAGAGCCTTTCCAGTTTCAGGCAAAAATGCTCTTTTGTACATTGTCATTAAATCAGGGGGCAACATTTTTCTTTCTTTCAAACACTCATCTTGCAAATACTGAACCTTTACCTGCAATACCTTCCTCTGCATCTCTAGTGCATAATGACTATAAATGTATCATGCACTTCTATTGGGGTAATGGTGACATCTGTAATCCATCTAAGCGCCTCTCGCGTACACATTTTCATCTCTTCACTAACAGGTTTTAACAACCGCAAAAATCGCTGATGGACATATGGTACTACCTGTTGTTTCCCTCTTTTCATCTCTTTAGTCAAATGATCAAGCTCACTTTTAAACACAAATAGCCGGCCTACACGTTCTTGTATTTCCGATGCACTATCCCGCATACAAGAAAAAACATTTAGATCCCGCAACTCCTGCGGTGCCAATGTACCAGTCAATTTTTTCCATTCCTCTACAAGATACTCCCCCATGCATTCTAACAATATCTGTTGTTCGCCAAGCCTCTTATAGTCATACATGGAACTCTGCACAGATCCCTCATCATTGCCTTAAATGTACGTTTCTGCCCATTCTTTCAGCTGCTCTTTTCTCTCTTTGCTAACCGTACTACAAGTTACTCTAGTGCTTCCTTTCAGTACAGGCCCCACCTCTGTAAAACTGCCTCCTGCAGCGGCTGCTAACTCACGCTCTGTCAGCAATGGTGTCACATGCACAGGGGGAGATGGCGCAGATGGAACAGGAGTGGGGGGTGGCAACTGAGGTGGAGGAGCAATGGGTAGAGGTGCAATAGGGTCAATACTACTTTGAGGACGTTCATTTCTTCGTTCATTCAGAATTTTGTTTATTAGCTCATCTGATGTATGCAAATCCTGTTGTGGAGATATTTTTTGTACACCTAATTGAAAGGCCCTGTCCATTCTTCTTAGATCCGCTGTCACTTTAAGCTCGTCAAGTTCTAGCGCTTTCTCTGTGTTTGATTTGTGTCTACGTGCATGTTTCTCCCTACTTCTCAAACAGAGATTAGCTTCCTTCCTCCAGTCTCTCACGACATTGAATGCCGCTGGGCGTGCTTTCTTGCGTAGCAATATTGATTGTAAGTGTTCTATACATGTCAATTCAAAAGTCCCATCGTTAGGCCACTGAAAGTCTGATACATGTCTGGTCTGCTTATGCCAAATTGCATTAAACATTATTGCCCCTATTCCATACTTCACAAACATTTCAAACGCTGGCGACCCTATGGGTGGCGCAACCTGGCCAGTTTCCAAAGATTATCTACCACAGTGGAAAAATCCCACTAGACAGGAAGACAATTTCCCAAGCATAATTGATCTTTACTCGTACCTTAACCTGGGCGTTTCATCTTGCAAGAGCAACACTCAATCAATATCAGGGCGATTAAGAATCGGGGCACGACTCACCTGATCAATCAGTTTGTCACTCAAGACGCAATTCGTCCCTCTACAGACGCAGCCAAGAATCATCGTGACTGCGTATCTGGCTAGATCTGCCTCGTTTCGGGACCCTCGCCTCAATGCTCTCTGGACGCTGCTCGTCGATCAGGGACTGGCTGTGTACAGATCTGCAAAGGAGCCTCTCATCACTTTTACAGGGGCAACCCGAACACCTTTCGATCCCGGCTCGACAGGCTCGTCCTCGATTCGTTTTCCCCTTCTTCAAACTTAACATATACGATGGAGCAAAAGGGGGAGGGTCCCTATTCGGGCGCCGTTTTTTGCTAGGCCCTGAAGACCCTCCGCATATGGAAACTAAGGCACAATCAACATATACTAGTGATACAACAGACACGAGGTTCGATTTTCCAAGTACTATGGTTTATTGTAAAAATATGCTTAGTCGGCCGACTGGGTCTAACGTCTTGCAACGTGTGTCACCCAGACCTCGTGAGACGCAAGAGAGCGAACATCATTCAAACAGTTACATATATAGCAAAAACAAGCCTTCAAGGCACATCAGAACCGCCCATAATGTATCTTCTTCAGCTAGGGTTAGGTGATTGACAATTATGACAAATATGACACATTATGACAAGTTTCTTACTCAATCTATTATACTTAGCAACAGTTGCAGACATAGTTCTTTGTTATACAGAACATAAAGCACTTGTTCAGCAAGGATATCGTGCTCGCGAGAGAGACACATTCCAAAGCACGTTATCTACTAGTTTCTATTCGTGAACTAGGGGTCCGCCTGTTCTAAGGAAGATCCGTGAAGGAGGACCGCTAGAAAAGTATAAGTCATGCTTTAACTGCGTGTTTCTCCAGCTTTAGTGAGACAGGCCGGCACCTGGGCCGCTGATTAAAAGCCGTTTCTGCTTGCTTTCAAGGACTGAGTGAGGGAGGAAAACAATGTACTTCTGTACTGTTTGGCATTCCTGTCTGGGCTGATCTTTCAACATGCAAGCTGTGGCCTCGTAGCGTGTATGAGCTTTCAGAATATAATACCTTTTGCAAAGCTTTTTGACAGAAAGGAAAAAAGCAAATGGCGGATGTTACACAAGATGGACGCCCTGTGGTTATACTAATGATTCTGTGTTTGTGATGTTGGTCATATTATGCGTTTGGTTTTTCGGCCAACATAATATACCTTCTGTACTTGGTTAGGGTTGTTTCTGGACTTACAAGAGCTCTGTCCAGGCTCTGTGGGGCAAAACACATGTAAACCTTGAAATGTGCATTTAGATTGCACCAACAGAAGTCACTTCATAGAAAAGGACATTGCAAGGAGCATTGCCAGTCTTTGATACTTGGAGGCACCATGGAAGTGACTTTAGAATAAGTTGCCATAAGTAAGCTAAGTGGCAAATACCTTTGTGGTGCAAAATACCTAAATTGCACTATTATTGCATATGGAACAACTCTGTAGTCATTGGGCTTTTTATTATAATAGCATGATATATTAACATAAGCTATGACGTGAATCATTCGCAGAGCTGCAATCTAAGAGTGGAGTGTTGGTGGACTGACCATGAAGGGAAATCGCTTTTATTCAACTGTTAGTGAGGTTTTTCCTTTTTGAAACTTTCCCTCCATTGATTTCAGTGGAACCCCCAGCATATCTGTCAATTACTTTGTATCCTGAATCCATTGGGTTTATTTAGATCGTTTGAGGCCCGCTCACCAGCTGAACTCCCATGTAACATTATTGGCAGAATGGCGCTATATAAGATCACTTTACATTACTTCACATTTTGGGGGATGAGGTGTGCTTTTCTGGTGCCTGTGATATACACTTTTTATCCTGTGCACTATAGTTCACCATTCTTTTTACCATGATAATGACATTTTAAGTATCATATACTCAAAATGGCTGCCCCACGGGACCATAAGCTTGCTTTTTGTCAGTCTTCCTTCCCTGAAGGACCTACAATTCCCAACTAATTTAATGCACTTTCACATGATCCAGCCTTAACATTCCAGTCAGTGCTGTGTGTGCCTGGCACTGGTTGAAACTCTGAGAGGGACTGTCTGCTCCCAGTACATATTTCAGCCAGGGTATTCCTGTTGCTGTGCAGATGTGGGATAGGTGGCGTTCCATGTTAGAAATCTGCAGATCCTTCCAATTGGTCGGCTGGGACAGCCCCCATCCCAGATTTTGAATGAGGGTCTAGTACCATTCTGAAGGTTGCCCACCCGAACCAAGAGTCTCAAGACATCTAGAGGACTATTTCTGAGGGAACAAGCATTTCCAAAATGAGCCACCAGGGAACATCTGGACCTACTTGCGATGAGGGAAGACCTTTGTGCCTTCCTCCCCTAAACTGATGGGCCTAGACAGTCTTGTATCCTGCACTGATTCCCTGCCTTGATGGGGGACTGGTCATCCACTGAAGTGGTTTCAATGCTACACCTGGGGCAGTCTTGTCTAGACCCTGACACTTGGCAGATCTTCGACTTGTCCCAGAGGAGCCATATTGCCTGTTGCAGCTGCTCTGTACTGTTAAGAGGGGCCAGTCTGTTTGACTGTCGGCAAGACCCAAACTTGCCTGACTGTGGTCACTTCACCAACTTGCCAATCCTGCAGAGTCCTGTGGGAGTCACAATGGTATTCTTTCTGTCGTATGTCTAGTCTAACTGGTGTATCACTGGAACTGCGCCTTCTAATGGCAATAGAAACCTCGCTAGCCAGGCTCAAATCCAACCCTGAAATCGATCCCTAGACCAGCTACACCGTGACCAAAGATCTGAGTAGTTGGCTCCAGCAGTTCGTACTTAATGAAAGGTGGTACATTTTTGTAAATCAGAGTTCCATAGCCAATTATGCCATTTTGGATGCCCCCAGATGTTCCTTGTAACCATCTTTATCTGACTGTAGGCAGCGAAGTAACTGGTCGCGAATTCCTTCCATGGGGTCCCCTCCGTGAGCGGGAATCACCAGTTACCTCGTTTCCTTTGGGAAACTGTCTTCCTCTTCATGTGTGCTTTCAGCACTCGCTTCGGCAGCACACATACCAAAATTGGAACAAGTGTGCTTTCAGCTTTTAAAAATGTTGGCTTTAGCCAAGTTTGTTTGCAAAGAAACTTTGACTTCCTAAACCCCTGTCGAGGAACTTGCATGTGAGCTTCCATTAGAACTTTGGGACTTCACTCACTTGGGTAGAAAAGGGCTGCAAACACTTCCTTTAAGAAAACTGCCTTAAGGCATGTTGTCTTAAACATTTCTCTCTTCTGAACTCAACATACTTGTTACTGCTTTAAATTGATGCTTTTAACAGTGTGTAATTGTATAGTTTTTTCTAGTCCTCATTTGAGACTACCTATTCTAAGCATATATGTAGATAATTGTATGTGTCTGTTTTATATTATCTTTGATTTTTACCTGTATGTTTTTTTGTACCAACAGTGTTTTTATAAGACTGTGTAAACCTCATTATAACATTGCCGGTATCCTGGCGGTAGAGCTGCCAGGATACTGGCAAATGTTACAGTTTCCGGCACCCGGTCTGGCGGCATTGCTGCCGGATTATGGGTGCCAGAGTGACGGTGTTAATCACCATTCGCAGAGTCCGAGGGGATTTGCTGTCATTACCAGCCTCGGCAATACCGCTGCCCGTAATGATTGCTTTTTCTGCCAGTAGGGCACCTGCTGGAGGTAACGCAGGTGCCACACCAGCAAACCTATAGTCGGCCGATCCTGTAAAGTGCTAGTATGCATCAATACCGGACTGGCTGACACAGATTGAGGCCCCTTGTGCCAATATACTGCTCAGCATGCGCTACCCAGAGAGATTTTGCTAAAGACAAGGGTGAAAAGTCTTACTTATCCAAGTAATATATGACGGCCTCTCAGAACCAAGCTCCAGGGTTGATTCTAAATATTCCTCCTTTCAGAAACCCTAATGAGAACAGGTTGGTTGCCTTTGTGTGGATGCTGGGATGAGGGTGTGTGGGATGGAGTGCTTGGATGCAAACCGAGGCGATGTTCCAACATGGCAAGATGTACATACTGTCTTGTTAACCGAGGTAAGTGCCAGATTGAGTAACAAGGTTGTGTGAATGTGTCAGGTTAGCAAGCCGTAAAATAAACAAATAAGACAAATAAAATAAACAGCTTGATTCTAATCGGGACTCAGTTTGTAACCCCAATGTCGTTGATTATTCCCAAGCTGATTAGGTTAGTGCACAAGCCCCCATGGGCACTTTTTAAAATAGACCGCAAATTCTACTAGATTAAGTTAAGGCGCGCCCATTGTCAGGTTTCTGGCAGAAAAACGTGGAAAATGCTAAGACTCATTCTCAGTTTGGCAGACTGGCAAGAAAGTGGTGGTAACGGAATTACTCTGACAAATCACAAGATTGGCCTTGAAGTGGAGGATTTGCCTGCAGCATGATGCTGTGGGTAAATCCTCCACATTACTGCCCAAACAAATCAGTGAAATTGGCTGGTGATAATTCTGCTAAAATCCCCTTGGAGTCTTATGGACTCTGAAAAAGGGGGATTTACCCTGCCTACCACCACTTGTAATCCCATGGTAAATCCGCAAGACCAATTGGTGGTAATGGTAATTCCATTTGGTGGTAATTCGGCAGGATTTTCGCCGGATGCGTAATGAGGGCCTATGATTTTTGGAGAGCAGGCATTGTTGCGCAAGTTTATTGTGTAATCTATAATCTGGCTGATTAGCATTTTGTCAACAGAGAAGAGCTACTGTTATGGGATGTTCAAATGAGTGTAGCATTGGAAATGAGAATGGAAGGGAGGCCATTCTAGAGGGAGGATCCTGCAGAGGAAAGAGTTCTAGCTCATACTCTCTGCTTGGAGAAACATTTGGCTTGCAGAGAGTTAGAGCTAGAAGACCGAAGGACTCTAGCAGGGAGGTATTTAGGGAGGGAAAGTTGGAAATACCGAGGCACCAGGCCCCAGAAAGCCTTGTGGATGATGCAGAGGGTCTTGAATTTGATCCTTGCAGCCACTGGGAGCCAGTGAAGAGATTTTAGGGCTGGATAGATGTGGTCCCTGGACTTGACTTGAGGCCAAGGATGAGTCTCGCAATCCTATTCTGGAGTAGTTGGAGAGAGTGGAGGGAGGAAGAGGCAGATTGAGAAAGAGGCTGTTTCAATAGTCCAGCCTGGAGATAAACCAGAGCGTTGTCCAGTCAAAGTTTTGAATACATAGTTTTGAAATGCAATACTTTCGAAAACAAAAGGATCGGAAAAAAAAATTCGAAAGCTTTTTTTTTAATGTATTTTCTTTTTGGATTTCTTATAGGAAGAATTTGTGGTTTTCCCCCAAAAAACAGGGTTGGGGGGACCCCCCCCCCAAAAACCCCCAAAAAACGTGTATTCAAATTTTTTTTTCTCAATCCTTTTGTTTCAAAAGTATTGCATTTCGAAACTATGTATTCAAAACTTTGACTATAAACCAACCAGAGCTCTTGAGACATTGAGTTTCTGGGGGAACGTGAGGAAATAGAGAATGCCTCTGAGGAGGTAGAGCTGTAGGAGGGCCTTCTTGGCAATGTCCGTGATATGAGTTGAGAAGGAGAGAGAGAAGTTGAAGATGACTCCCTGGTTTTCTGAGGGTGGTTGTAGGGGCCCAAGGAGGGCAGGCAGAGATTAGGAGGAAAGAACAGGCAGGGGTTTTGATGAGAAGGATCTCGGTCTTATAGGCATTAAAACAGATATCATTAGCAGCGCACCATGCTTGAATAGCAGTCAGACAATCAGGAATGAGAGAGGAAGGAGGGGAGGTAGAGGAGGCCAGCTTAAAGGAAAGCTGTATGTCATCAGCATAACACAGGAAATGCATAGAGAAAGTGGAAATCAAGTGGGCAAAACAAGCAAGGTATATGTTGAAGAGCCACGGTGAGAGGATAGAGCCGCAGTCAAAGAGAGAGGTAGAGCAGAGAAAAGGGCCCATTTGAACCTGGGAGGGCAGATTTGAAAGGAAAGAGGTCAACCAAGACAGTGCTCAGTCCGTGATGCCAAGAGTATCGCAGAGACGATTTCAGAGGGTGGCATGATTGACTGTGTCAAAGGCAGAGGACAGATCCTGGAGGATGAAAACAGGAGTCAAGATCAGAGAGCAAGTCAACACGGTGTTCAGGAGGTCAGTTTCTGTGCCTCTGGCTGCTCTGAAGCCAGACTGGTGGTCATATAGACAGCTAACAGCTTCAGTGTGGTGGGTAGTTGGGAAATGGCATGCTTCTCCAATAGTTTGCCCAAGAAGGGGGTAGTGGAGATAGGGTGGTAGTTATTCGGGCAGGAAAAGTCCACAGATGGCTTTTTTAAGAGGGGGTAAACAAGATAATGCTTGGGAGGTTGTGAGAAGGAGCCAGTGGCAAAGGAGTGGTTGCTGAACTCAGCCAAAGAGGGGGTGAGGGCAGCAATATTGCCCTTGATAGTCCTAGAGGAGCAGGGAAGCACCTGTTTGGAGGAGACTTTCATAGAGCAAACACTCTTGGTGACCTCATCAGGTGCTATGGGTGAGAAAGAGGAGCTAAAGGAGGCCTCAGAGTGGGTGGAGGAGGGAGTGAAGCAGGGAGTGAGGGCAGGATGTCCTAGGTTTTTTGTTGAGAAGTGGGAGACCAAGGCTGTTCAGAGGGCCTGGGAAGGGAGAAGAGAAGCAGAGACTGCAGTAGGATTGGCAAGCTCCTTACAGATTTTGGAATGTTCAGCTTTGTTGTTGGTGGCCCCAGAGATGCAGGCTTGGATATGGGCCGGCTTCTTGTACCAGAGTTAGACTCTGTAATGCCTTTGGAGCAGTTGGCAGGCCAGTTTGACAGAGGATATCGAGTAAATGAAACCCCTCATTCCACTGCAAAGGTTGATGAGCAGGTAAAGTACGGAGTGGTCAGTGCGAGTCTGTGAAGTGGGCAATGATGCCACGCAATATTTTGGTCCTGTCACACCACTCCCACAAAGCTACATGTAAAAGTTATTTTGAGTTGCTGCGGGGTGCCATGTCCAGATTAAGTTGCAGAAAAGTAGTAAGATGTTTTTGGTAGAGTAGGTTGACATTCTTTATAGGGTAGGTGAACCTTGAAGAGAAACATGTGCCATGTTGCCAATAAATGATATAAGAAGGTGCCTGTTTGCCTGGAAGATTTTATTGGGGTTACAAAATGTGGGTTTATCTCGATTACCTCAAAGTATTGTATCCCAAAGTGGTTATTTCTGGATGCATAGCCTGAAGAGGTTGTTGCTGAAAGAGAGGTTGAGGTCGAAGATAGCTGTGTATGACAATGGGTCGGTTTATTCAAAGGAAAGGCCCCCTTGCAGCAGGGGGAGAGAAAATAGCAAGTAGGTCCACACAGTCCCAGGGCAACCCCAAACCACATGGAGTACAACATTCTACCTGCATACAGTGCTTCAAAGATCTGGAGCAGAAGCTCAACCAGGAAGGGACTGACAGGCTTTGTCATTCTTTGTCCTGAGCCCCAAACATCTCACCCGGGAGGCTCCGTCAGATCAATTCTTTTTCGGTTCGAGTTCAGATTCAGAATCAGGGTCAGATTCGGCTTCCCCCCAGGAGAAGATGAGATAGGGACGCCCAGCTGGCGATCCAGCCCACTCTTAACTGCCATCAGGTAAGCAGTTTTATCTCTCGGAAGAAGCCCACCACCGCAATCACCCAAGTAGTCTTTTCCCCACTTAGAAGCCGACACCACCATTCCTCTTCATCATAGATATATAGATTTTTAAACAAGTGTCCCAGATGTCTCTGGCGGGGGCCCGTGACTTCTAAGCAGTTTAGCAGTAGGTGTCTTATGGTTTCTGCCATCTCTAACTTTCTACAGAATCTGCAGGTTTCATCCGAAACCAATTTTCTTCGGAATAGAACTTCTCTTGTGTGAAGAATGTTCAGGCGGATTCTTAAGAAGTTCACCCTGAGATTCGAATCCGGCACTTTTACCAAGTAAGGCTTAAGTTCGTTCACTTTAGTCAGTTGTGGAGGCAGATCTGTGAACAAATTCGATGTGGCTGCTTTTTCCAATGTATCAATCCAATCTTGGTGTAGTAGACGCAGTTTGACCTTAGAAGGGTTGTAAATTAATTCGTCTTTAGAGCTTCCAACACCCTCCAGAATTGCGCCGATCTTTGCCGCCCATTTTGTTAGCATTTTGCATGATCCCGACTGAATTTCTTGATGGATTTCTTGCATAATCAGAGGAGGGCTTGGAAGTAAAGACTTTCGGAATAGCATGGCTTTGTTACGGGTCACAATGGAGGTCAGCGATTGTAGAGAGAGTGTTCCCTTCTTATTAACACCATTGGTAGCGAGTCAGGGAGGTTAAGGACCTTTCTCCAATAGAATCCTTCCAGTTTTGACCAAAAGGATGTTGGAAGGTTTGGTAGAGCTTCTGCCCCGTAGGTGAGCGTTGGGATCACTTTAGACTTGTAGAAAGTCACCACTGGCGCCATGGTGAATTTTCCATATTTTTTCAGTACTGCCCGGGATTGTGAAATGAGCAGTCTCGCTTTGGACATGATGCTCTCCTGCATCATTGTTTCCTTACTGTTCTTGTTGATAATAACGCCCAGGTATTTGAAGCTGTCCACCAGTTCAAGTTTGGTGTTATTTACCGCCCATGTAAATTTCTCCAACTTCCTTTCGTTTCCGCCCAAAGTCATGATCTTAGTCTTTTCGAAATTCATCAAGAGGTTGTTTTCCTTCAGATAGGAGTCGAGGCGGTACTGCTGACTGCCCTTGTCAGTCCCTGGCTGTGCTGGAGATCGAGTATTTTTTCCAGTTTCATCATTGGAGGCGTGTGCTCAGAGGCGTGTCCCGAGCCCTCCACTCTACATACCCTCAGTGTTCCGCGAAGCGGACCGACAAGGGCAGTCAGCAGTACCAGCACGCTGTGCTGGAGATCGAGTATTTTTTCCAGTTTCATCATTGGAGGCGTGTGCTCAGAGGCGTGTCCCGAGCCCTCCACTCTACATACCCTCAGTCTTCCGCGAAGCAGACCGCAAAGGGACTGACAAGGGCAGTCAGCAGTACCAGCACGCTGTGCTGGAGATCGAGTATTTTTTCCAGTTTCATCATTGGAGGCGTGTGCTCAGAGGCGTGTCCCGAGCCCTCCACTCTACATACCCTCAGTCTTCCGCGAAGCGGACCGCGAAGGGACTGACAAGGGCAGTCAGCAGTACCAGCACGCTGTGCTGGAGATCGAGTATTTTTTCCAGTTTCATCATTGAAGGCGTGTGCTCAGAGGCGTGTCCCGAGCCCTCCACTCTACATACCCTCAGTCTTCCGCGAAGCGGACCGCGAAGGGACTGACAAGGGCAGTCAGCAGTACCAGCATGCTGTGCTGGAGATCGAGTATTTTTTCCAGTTTCATCATTGGAGGCGTGTGCTCAGAGGCGTGTCCCGAGCCCTCCACTCTACATACCCTCAGTCTTCCGCGAAGCGGACCGCGAAGGGACTGACAAGGGCAGTCAGCAGTACCAGCACGCTGTGCTGGAGATCGAGTATTTTTTCCAGTTTCATCATTGGAGGCGTGTGCTCAGAGGCGTGTCCCGAGCCCTCCACTCTACATACCCTCAGTCTTCCGCGAAGCGGACCGCGAAGGGACTGACAAGGGCAGTCAGCAGTCCGCGGGTCCGCGTGACCGCGTGTTGATCCAACTCTGAGACATTTTTCACAAAGATCCACTGTTCCTCTGGCCCGGCGGATGGCAGCCTTGGAGGAATCCGTAAAGCGGAAATCTGGGTTGGAAGACCTGGACAAGCGCTTGCTAAGAAACGGTAAACCTCGCCAGCCGCCGACCCATAACAAGGACCATGTAACCTCGCCGGAAAGCGTGGAGCAGTTGGCTACTCAGAGGCTTCAACGGATTTCCCGCATTAAACACGCGAGCAAAATGATTCAGGCAAATACAAATCGCCCAGCGGAGCTTAACGAAGTAAGTGACTTCATGTTTCCCCCGATTGAATCCCTGGGCTTGGAGGGCACACCGTCTCTGACAGTGCCGACTGCAGAACACGATCAAACTATCCCTCAAGAGGCCATCTCAATAACGACGTGCCCCGCGTCTACCCACACACTTCCCTCCCCTCTACCCAATACGGAGGTCCAAGGTCCAGAAACAGGGAGGGAAAGCCCGACAAACCCGGAGTTGTTCCCACTGTTTGGCGAGGGATCGCAAGAGGCCACGCCCGAGCAGCCCACGACCCCCACACGGGACGTGGAGGGGGGGGAAGCCAGACACCGTCCTGCATTTTGGACTCCCCCCCTGGAGCAAGCAACGCGCACGGGCGACAGGAAAATACCCCGGACAGACCCAATCCCGCTCTCACTCCCGGGGGAGTCAGTAGTGATCATGATACACAACACAGAGGGAGTGGCGGCAGTGGTGGATTTAAGAACACCACCGGGACTAGTCGTCCCACTTTCCTCTCCCCAATCGCTGTTCGAACTTGCTGGTGAGGAGGGAAGGGACGAACATCGGGGGCTGGAGATTGTGGGGATTGCCCTGGAAGAGGGGGGTACCCAACCCTCTGCTCCCCGTTCTCAGTCGGGAATTCCGAAGCCCAGCTCCTGCCTAGTGAAAAAACATCCATTTTTACCCAGTATACCCCCCCACCCTTACTCGGTGTGGTTGATGCAACAGCAAATGCCAACGAGATTCTGAGCAACTTGCCGAAACTTTCGGGAGGCTCTCAAAAGATGTCCTCTCGTAGAACGGTGAGGGCCAAACCCCCGCACAAAAGAGGACAGGGGAGGGGTAAAAAGCATCTTATCCCTCACTGTATGTCAACTCTGAAAGAGTTTTTTGGGAAATAAATACGAACGGAGGGCGAAGGATACCAAGACGTATCAGATGCAGAGCTTTTGGCCATAGTTGAAGATAGAGCCATACTCCCCTCAACCCTGAACTTCCCTGTTAAGATGACCGCATCCTTAGAGAAAGCGGTTAATAGTGCTTCACACTCAACCGCTCAAGCGAGTCGGAGCCTAAATTCAATAAACACGGGATCAGAAGCTGTAACAGGGAGGGACATAATACAACCAGTTAATGGTGCTGGAACTTGTGACCTGTTGGACAAGACGACTGTTTCAACTCAGCCGCATACCGAGTTAACAGACGCTGGAAGGGGGACCTTGGGAAGTGCCACCTTGATTACTGGCCCCCCGCGCTCCATTAATAAACAAGTAGAGGGAATGGGGCTGTCAGGAACCCCAGTGGGAGAGCCACACCCGCCCCTGGCTCCGGTTAATGGCCCCCCTGCGCTGCCCAAAGTGACCGTCCCCTTTTATCCTCGACCTCTGGAGTGCAGCTTGGAACCGCACATTAGAGGGGTGGGCCCTCCGTATGAGGAAAATCCGAGCCACCCCAAAGAACGGGGCTCTTCGATGCCCCTCAGTTGTCAAGGCGAATCTCCTCCTAGCCAAGTGACTGAAACTCCCTCGCAAAAAGAGGATCTTATGTCTATTCTAGCTACAGTCACTATCGCGCTGGCACCATTCGGGAAATTATATGAAGCCATCAGCGATACTTTAAAAGATCAAACCACTCTGATCGCACATATGCACACCAAACTGAATTTCCTAGAGGGGTTCATTACTGCTTTTCAACAGCACAAAGGCGATGACATGGAAGGTTCGAGTGTGGGGAGCAAATCCCTGTCAGTGGACCAGTTACCAACCGACCACTCGAGCTCTGGAAACAGGCCAGAAAACGCTCAGGGGACACAACCGACCGAACGGCCTTGCTCGAGAGAATCCCCTGAGATGAACCAAGGTCTCGAGTCTGGCCGGGAGATAGAGGTGGGCACTTGGCCCACTGATAGACCACTACCTTTGGCGAAAAGTGCAACACAGACGGAACTCCGCTCAAAGGGGGGCCTGTCTTCGAATGAATCGACTGGTAAACCAGGAAGGAAAAATGGATCAGTCGCATTTGCCCTCCCAGAAAGTGCAGCGATCCAATCAGTCGCGAAACCAATAGACTTCTCCAAAATGAAAATCCCGTCTACCTTTGAAATATTCCAACACAAAGGCCAAAGTGAACCGGTCTGTAAGGGCAAAAAGGCTTCGAAACATAAGCCCCCTCAACAGCCCGCACAAAAAGATAAAACAGAGAGCAGAGGTCAAAGTAACCAAGAGAAACCTACCCCACCAATACAAAATCGTCAAGTTTTCAAATTAAAACCCTCGGATAAGATGCGGAAGGCCCTACGGAGTCTAGAGAGGTCGCGAGAGGATTCTTGGAACTCACTTGACCTAATGAACATGAGTACATACACGGTCGAGGATTCAGAATCAGAAATTCCACAAGCGCTGAATCAAAAAAGAAAAAAACCGGAAAGTCGCGATAACAGAGAAGCAGATGAACCGAAATCAAAGGCTCTGCTCCTTGATTCTCCCTCGCCGCGAGCTTTGGAAAAAACTACTTTGCCACAAAAAAGAGCAAGTAGGAACTTGGGACAATTGCGGGGTAAGGGGCATCAGGGGAGAAATCAAGGTGAAGTCCACCCCCAAGACCCTCAGCAAAGATCGCGCTCTCCAGGGGTGAAGAACCCTTCGGTTCAACATGACAGAAAAAAGGATAGGAGCCCAGCAACGGACAAACCTAAATGCCACTACAGAACCAGGGCTCATGCTCCGTCGGGATCATCAGGCCGGCGGGTTGATGGAGCCACCCGTTCTAACCGCTCTCCTCCGCCTAGACAAAGGAATACGACGACAAGAACTTTTAATTTGCAAAGAATACATGATAGACAGGACAGTTGGACACTGAACCGTAAAGCTCTACTCAAACTGTTTCAGGAGAGTCGGTTGTCTCATATCGATGTCACAAAAGACATAAAAATCTTGGAACCGAATCCTAACGGAAGAAAAGACAGTTCGTTCCTACACATAGGATCGAATTATATTCAAGAACAAATCTGGAAAGCAAGAGACAAATTATACAATCTTGGCTTCGATCTGTCAAATGCGGGGGATGGCAAAACATCGTCTGTGCCCCCGCAGGAGCGGTCTTACTATCGATCTAGACAGCAGGAACCTGATCGAGGCTCTCTGCCGCACAAGATTCCTACCGGGGAACAAGCTCCCAGTAAATATGTCGAAAACCGGATCCGGCGCAAATCTAACATTCTGAACACTCGACGGGATGTGAATAGGAGAGTGAGTTCGGAGAGGGATCTCTCACCGGCATCACACCCGACACGTAATGTAACTCACAGAATCTTTCAACGCATTGATCAAACAGATGAGACAATGAAGCACGGTGGAAGCTTATCGGGAAAAATTGACCCGGTTGCGGAGGGAACAATTTACAGCAGGCACTCCCCGAAATCCCAAGTTAGAAGGCAGTAGCCACCAGAGGGTCCTTCCGGCGATTCCTTCAGGAAGGCATGGGCTTCTATGGAACCCCCAGAAGTATCGTTGAAACTAGGATTGTGGAATACCAGAGGTTTTGCTCACTTAACTGTCACATCAGACGTCAACTTTGGGAGCTTCGACGCCTTATGTCTGCAGGAAACATGACTAATCGAGCCACCCACTTTGGACGGTTTCCAAATGGCATATTCACCGGCTCAAAGAAGCGAGAGGGGCAGACCGAGATCTGGCCTTATTACTGCCATAAGAGTGGACTCCGGCTTATCACTGTCAAAGACACTTTTGGCCTCGGAATTCATTCTGGCGACGCTCTTGGAGTGGGAAAAGATGGAAGGTTCTCCGGAGCCTAATCAAAGTGCTGAGATTCTTTTGATCAACGCCTACTGGAACCCAAAGCGAGTGACCAACGACTACTTTCTCGCTCAAATTGAGACTCTAATAGATGACTTTCTGATAACATCTAGCTCCAGTGACGTGATTATCGCCGGAGACCTGAATACTGATCTAACCCTCCACTCCAAAGTGCTCCAAAGTAGAAACAATATGTGGCACAACCTTCTAAACGCAAGAGAGATGTACATCCTCAAGCAAAAGGATGTGAAGAAGCTCAAAGCCATCCCAACTTGGGAGAGAAAGGATCAAGCGGCAATAATAGACTACATACAGGTTTCGAGAAGCCTATTGCCATTGCTCACATCCTTTACAATTACCAGGACGCAACATAGCAACCATAACTTGCTCAACTTCTCGTGGCATTCACGGAGAAGAGAGGTGGTTTATGACGCTCAGAACCTGGAAGTAAATCAGAGCGGGATAAGGCTGAGACTGTCAGAAGTAGCCATTGCCAATATAACCACCCAATATAAGGCACGATCGCTGGTTGACCATTTATGCCCGGAAGGACGGATCGAATACTCGCCCCTTCTGACAGTGTACCATCGGAAAAAAGGAGCGTTGAAGCAAGAAAACAAGGTCCCACTCCACACTTACAATGAACAGCTAGTTGCCCGAAGAAAGGGGGTCAGAAAATTGCAACGGGAGGCCGCAAAAACAACGTCCTTAAGTAAGAAGGATGAAGCTATTAAGGCAGCAAAAACCTATAAAGCCTGGCTGAAGTCAACAAAAGCAAATAGGTCCCAAGCTGACGCAGAGAATATGCTGCGCGCTATCAGTGGCCATAAGGCACGCGACTTTTGGTCACTGATTAAGGGTAATTCTAAAGTAGTGAACCAGGCACTGCAAAATTCAATTGGTGAAAAAACATGGCTATCCCACTTCGAAAAACTTTACGGAGTCCTAGATAAAGAAAAAGAGAGCAAGGCCCCCAGCTCTGGGGACCGGTGGGAAATCCCTCTGGACCTGAACACAATCAAAGGGAAAATAATACATCTCAATGGATCCAGAGCGGCAAGCCCCGACGGAATAACCAATTTTGATATAAAAAACAAATTGGAATTCTGGGCACTCTTCATCAAGGAGGTTTTCTCAAACTGCGTCAGACTCTCGACCATTCCATCATCATGGAAAAAAGCGATTCTGGTCCCCATTTTCAAAAAGGGAGCTAAAGATAACCCTTCACACTACCGCCCTATCGCTCTACTTGATTCTATAGGAAAGCTCTTTGGCGCCCTAATCCTGGATAATTTTAGTAATTGGATCTCCGTGACTGGCCTGTCGGATCCTTTCCAGGCGGGTTTCGTGAAAAACGTCGGAACTACGGTTAACATCTTGGCGGTGAGCACACTCAAAGCTAAAGTGTTCGAGGGCAGCCCGAAGATCTACATGGCATTCATCGACCTGGTGCAGGCCTTTGATCGGGTAGACAGGCAACGTCTCTGGGTAAAATTACAACTTCACGCCTGTCCCCCAAGGATACTGGAGCCCATAAAGGCCTTGTACACGGAAACCACAATATGTGTTCGGTTAAACAACCGAGGCCTTTTATCTTCCTGGATGAAGACGGAAAGAGGGGTAAAGCAGGGATGTCCCTTAGCCCCCGCCCTGTACAACGCATACACGGCCGATTTCAAAGAGCATGAAACAAGAGTCCGGATGTTCCCTCCAACACTGGGATCCAGCAAAATCTCACGCCTATTATATGCGGACGATATAATACTCTTTGATGTTACTCCGATCGGCCTCCAGAGGCAGATAAACAACCTCGACTCCTATCTGAAGGAAAACAACCTCTTGATGAATTTGGAAAAGACTAAGATCATGACTTTGGGCGGAAACGAAAGGAAGTTGGAGAAATTTACATGGGCGGTAAATAACACCAAACTTGAACTGGTGGACAGCTTCAAATACCTGGGCGTTATTATCAACAAGAACAGTAAGGAAACAATGATGCAGGAGAGCATCATGTCCAAAGCGAGACTGCTCATTTCACAATCCCGGGCAGTACTGAAAAAATATGGAAAATTCACCATGGCGCCAGTGGTGACTTTCTACAAGTCTAAAGTGATCCCAACGCTCACCTACGGGGCAGAAGCTCTACCAAACCTTCCAACATCCTTTTGGTCAAAACTGGAAGGATTCTATTGGAGAAAGGTCCTTAACCTCCCTGACTCGCTACCAATGGTGTTAATAAGAAGGGAACTCTCTCTACAATCGCTGACCTCCATTGTGACCCGTAACGAAGCCATGCTATTCCGAAAGTCTTTACTTCCAAGCCCTCCTCTGATTATGCAAGAAATCCATCAAGAAATTCAGTCGGGATCATGCAAAATGCTAACAAAATGGGCGTCAAAGATCGATGCAATTCTGGAGGGTGTTGGAAGCTCTAAAGACAAATTAATTTACAACCCTTCTAAGGTCAAACTGCGTCTACTGCACCAAGATTGGATTGATACATTGGAAAAAGCAGCCGCATCGAATTTGTTCACAGATCTGCCTCCACAACTGACTAAAGTGAACGAACTTAAGCCTTACTTGGTAAAAGTGCCGGATTCGAATCTTAGGGTGAACTTCTTAAGAATCCGCCTGAACATTCTTCACACAAGAGAAGTTCTATTCCGAAGAAAATTGGTTTCGGATGAAACCTGTAGATTCTGTAGAAAGTTAGAGATGGCAGAAACCATAAAACACCTACTGCTAAACTGCTTAGGAGTCACGGGCCCCCGCCAGAGACATCTGGGACACTTGTTTAAAAATCTATATATCTATGATGAAGAGGAATGGTGGTGTCGGCTTCTAAGTGGGGAAAAGACTACTTGGGTGATTACGGTGGTGGGCCTCTTCCGAGAGATAAAACTGCTTACCTGATGGCAGTTAAGAGTGGGCTGGATCGCCAGCTGGACGTCCCTATCTCATCTTCTCCTGGGGGGAAGCCGAATCTGACCCTGATTCTGAATCTGAACTCGAACCGAAAAAGAATTGATCTGACGGAGCCTCTCGGGTGAGATGTTTGGGGCTCAGGACAAAGAATGACTGTGGGGAATCTGGAACAGTTAACGTGGAGATTTCTCTTTTCTTTTTTTTTATACCTCTTCAACTTTGTAAAAAGTGTTCTATACAATTAAATCAAATAAAAAAAAAAAAAAAAAAAGAAATACAGATTTGTGTCTCATTCCGATATCGAGTAAATGAAACCCCTCATTCCACTGCAAAGGTTGATGAGCAGGTAAAGTACGGAGTGGTCAGTGCGAGTCTGTGAAGTGGGCAATGATGCCATGCAATCTTTTGGTCCTGTCACACCACTCCCACACTGCTACATGTAAAAGTTATTTTGAGTTGCTACGGGGTGCCATGTCCAGATTAAGTTGCAGAAAAGTAGTAAGATGTTTTTGGTAGAGTAGGTTGACATTCTTTATAGGGTAGGTGAACCTTGAAGAGAAACATGTGCCATGTTGCCAATAAATGATATAAGAAGGTGCCTGTTTGCCTGGAAGATTTTATTGGGGTTACAAAATGTGGGTTTATCTCGATTACCTCAAAGTATTTTATCCCAAAGTGGTTATTTCTGAATGCATAGCCTGAAGAGGTTGTTGCTGAAAGAGAGGTTGAGGTCGAAGATAGCTGTGTATGACAATGGGTCGGTTTATTCAAAGGAAAGGCCCCCTTGCAGCAGGGGGAGAGAAAATAACAAGTAGGTCCACACAGTCCCAGGGCAACCCCAAACAACATGGAGTACAACATTCTACCTGCATACAGTGCTTCAAAGATCTGGAGCAGAAGCTCAACCAGCTTGCCTAGCTCCCCCCTCACCCGAAAACACCAATAGCAAAGTATTTGAAATGAACAGGAGGGCAGTGGTACCTGGTGGGCCAAGGTGAAAGTACAGCTTCATGGCCCATGCTGTGCATGGCTGATTGAGCCTCACCTGCACTGGTCACTGAGAAGAAGGCCGTGATCATTGTCTGGTCTGGTTATGGCCTGGTGTTCTCACCCCAGTTGTGACCCTTTTCATTTACAAGGCAGGCTACATCCTTCTCTACATTCAAGCCTGTGTTTGTGTGATCACAGCTCTGTGACATTCTGTAAGTGGCATCATAGCATTACTCGATTTCAGGCTCCCATCGTGCTCTCATGTGGCACTTGACCAAATGACTGTGAAGAAACAGTGGAGTTTGTCACGTCTCCCCAACGGGAACCACCCCTTTTGGGACTGGGGAGGTGAGCCTGCTACTCCTAACATCCCTAAGGGGCCAGGTTAAGTGGGATTCCTCTGGAAGTGACACCTGCCCCCGCACCCACCATTAGGGGTCAGGGAAACTCCAGAGAGAGACATCTCTTTTCCCAGAGACTAACGCCTTCATGGAGTATGTAGGAACTTAGATGTGTGAGAACTCTTTAGAAAATGTCTGGCTCTGCTTCTGACCAAACCTTAATTTCATCCACTTCAGGTAAAACAACAGAACATAAAAACAACCTCCTGAAGTCAAGTCAGGTGAGGAATCAATCAGGAAGGAGTATCCATGCAGCTCAGAGACTTTAATACCGCCACAGCGCACATTGACAGGAGAGATGCTTGGCGGGACAGAATGCCTGACATTGCTTCGCACCCAGAGAACTTGCACTAGGAGTATGCAATGCAGCCTTGCTGGCAATAAACCAAAGCTGTGGGATGTGACAACTTGAGCGAGAGCAGAGTCCCTCAATGAGCCAGACCCCAGATGGCAAACCCCCCACAAGCTCCCACACTAAACCAGTGGGAACCAGTAGGAGAGGCCCACTGCCATTGAGTTCAGTTGATGAGTTGCGTAAGTGGAAAGACGAGAGGCAGTTGGCGTACATAGCTCTTCCAGGTAGCACCGCTCGTCTGATACAGATACTCATTGACTCCAGAGGTATGGGTGCAGGGCAGCAATGTGAGAGAGACAAGCCCTGGTGTGGGAGAAAGAACCAGAAATCCCAGAATGGGAAAAGAGACAGAGACCAGCCCCGAACGGTGGAGCGAACCAAGAAACCCCAGAGTGGGGGCAGAGAAAGAGGAAAGCCCTGAAGCGAGGAACGAAACGAGAAGCCCCAGAATAGGGACTGAGAGTGAGAGAGGAAGTGAAAAGTCCCAGAGTGGGGGGAGAGAAAAAAAACAAGCACCGGAGTGGGCAGCAAACCAAGAAGCCCCAGAGGGGGTAGAAATGGACTGAAAAGACTCTGATTGGGGAGTAGGACAGACAAATGTCCCCCCAAAGGGAGAAATACTGTGAGACTTACAATTGGAATGAGAAGCAGGAAGATATCTAACTGGTGTCCCGGGTACTTGGAAATGTGAGCCTAGGCCAAGGCCTATAGTAGAGTGACACAGGGGTGAGGGTCAGAACCAGCAGCTATTACTTCAATTGGGCAATTCCCCAAAACTATATCTACTTAGTAGTAGAGAAAGATATTAGTTGATGATTAGGATTCCGGCCAGAGGACTTCACTTATGTTGCCTACTCGACAAGCACCCTTTTGACTATCTTCTGTATAGAGTATGGGTTAGAATGAGATATAGAGGGAAATATCAGGCATTTTACACTAACATAAGAATGACATTTGTGTGAAACATGCCTCCTTGTGCGTCTCCTAATTCTGACCTACCACATGACTGACACTCCACTTGGTTCCATCCTCGAGCTACACTGCTGATCCGAAAACCCTTTACACTCTTCTCTCCGGAGACAACTGAGCCACCCCCAACTTGGGTTTTTTGCTCTAATGTAATCGCCCACTTTCAGGGAGAAAACCCTTGCACCTTTTATGCCATTATACCACTTTCTATGTCTTTATATCACTTCTTGAACCTGGCTTGGAATTTTTGTAGCATGCCTCTACAGCTCCCTCCTTCCCACTTGAGCCGGTGCAGCCATGCCCAACTATTCAGTGGTCAACTCCCATGCAGGTCAGCAGCACCTCAAGGCAGAAAAGTTATGGACACCTGTAGAAGTGCAGTGTTATGTGATACAGCCACACCGTACCTACTATGAGCGTGCCTGGGTCCAGGGCGGATATGTTTGCTATTTGCAGGGTGCCTTTTACCACCCTCTTGAACTTTTCTACAACCCTATTCTGTCTAAGGCAATGTAGAACTCTTGCCTTATACTGGCTCAGCATAAAGGAAATCATGCACAAGACTGAAATGGCATCACCTTGTTGTTGAGCAAGGTTGAAGGGAAGCCCCTTTAATGAAAGATTCCATCCATAAATGCAACTACATGGGATGTGGAGGCATATCTAGCCCATGTGCCCCGTGGCCATTTGGAGTGGTAATCCATCACTGACAGGAATCTTTTGATTGGACTTAACTTGGCCATGGGCCTCACAAAGTCCAGAGCTAGAATCTTTGCACGTGTTCTTTACCCTTTCATATAGGGTGTGCTTATTTGTCTGAGCTGTGTTTGCCTCATGTTCAAAGGGAGACTCGCTTGTGTATGGGAATGATATAACATGATATTTATAACGTGCTTAATACCCAGAGTTTTCTAAACGCTGGCCTGGGGATCGAACCTGTGTTGCTCCGTGTTGTCTTGCTTCCAAGGCAAGCATGTTGCCGCTGAGCTGTCCTCCCGAGACTTGATGCTCTTGCTGCATTTACTGCTATGGCTCCTGGAGCTGATGTTTGTAGAATATTGTGATGTGAGACAGCTGGGGTGAAGACAGACTTGTGACAAGTTCTATTACGTTATTCCAATAAAATAATCGCTCCAATCTGTGCCCTGTTGCTTCACTTTTTTCATATACAGCAGCGGTCCTTGCCAAGGATTGTGGGCATCACTAACTTCCCGAGCCTGCAGAGTTGTTTCCTGTATTCTGTTCTGCTATCAAAAGCCTTCCACTTCCTTCCTCATATTACTGAATGTAATCTGAAAGCCTGGCACATGGCCTGCTCTACATGTTGTTTTGTAAGCTATATGGGTTGGGAACAAACTCTGCTGCGTTCAGATGGTGAGTTTAAAAGAGCCCTTTGCAAGTATCGGGGGACTTTTGGGACAGACTTCAAGATCCATAAATGAATATAATGAATATTGAAATGTATACGTTGCATGCCGAGATGTTTATATCATGTATTAAAATGCACACATTTACTGAAATAGACACTGTACACCGAGACACACACATTTTGTACTGAGAGGGCTGCACTGTATTTTGAGATGCCTGCATTATATATTGAATTAGATACACTGCTTGCAGAGACACATTCATTGTATACAGAGATGCATATACAGTGTAGTGAAATGCATATATACATATTCAAGTGTGTTTGCTTATACACTGCTTACTGAGGTGCATAATTAGTATACTGAGATGTAAGAATCTGGCTAAGACTCTCCCAGGACCCCATTTGTTTTTGCATAATTAAAGTAACTTTGGATCTCACCCTAAGTTACTAGGGTAATCCAGATGTGGACCCCTGGCTCACTGCTCTTACAGAGGCACAGCTCCACTCTTGTGATGATGTTCAACCAGACTGAAACACGTTCAGAGGAGAATTGCCTGGCATTTCGGTGCTGGACTGCCCCAGGGCAGGACAAAGACATATATGTTATGGATGTTTCTCCTCTGTGAAAGAAATAGTGAGCTAAAGAATCTGGCTAAGACTTTTGAAACCGGGACTAATGGCCGGTAGAGGGACTCCCAGGACCCCAGTGTTTTCGCATAATTATAGTAACTTTGAATCTCACCCTAAATTACTAGGGTAATCCGGACGTGGACCCCTGGCTCACTGCTCTTAGAGAAGCACAGCTACACCCTAATGATGAGGCCCAACCAGCCCGAAACCTGTGTCTGGGGTTGATGTCGGCACTCTTGATCAGAGGAGAATTACCTGGCATTTCGGTGCTGGACTGCCCCAGGGCAGGACACAGACTGATATGTAATGGATATTTTTCCTCTGTGAAAGATATAGTGAGCTAAAGAATCTAAGAAACTGGGACTAATGGCCAGTAGAGGCACTCCCAGGACCCCCTTTGTTTTCGCATACTGAGATGTATGGACAGTATTTTGTGATGCATACTTTATAAATTGAAATCTATACACTGTATAGTGGGATACATAAATTATACTGAGATGTACATACAGTATGCTATGAATCTTGAGTTATGTCCCAAACGTCCCCCATACACAAGAACTTGTTTGGCTTAACCTCTACCTCATGGCCTTATTTCCCCACTCTACTCCCCAAGTACATCAGGAAATCTTTTTAAACACCACATTAAGTTACTGTAGTGACATTTGTCCTCCTGTTCTCCATACACCTCACCTGCCTTGCCTTGCCATTAAGGGACTTTTAGGACTAAATAAATTGCATTTCGTATTGGTTTGCTCTACAAGCAATAGCACACATTTCAGTTAATGTGTTTTAATTGTAGGTCATTGCAGAGAGACAATACTGTACTTAAGCAGTGAACAATCTAGCCTCCCTTTGCATAAAATGGAACATGTTTTAACGATAGGCCCTTGTAGGACACATCAGTTTACATTAAAAAAAGGCATTGAAGGAGCGGCTCAAGCCCAACTTCCAAGCAAACTCCCTTTTCCAAGTCAAGTAGTCAAACCTCTACAATATCAATGCCTTGCTAATCAAGCCTGCACAAGCGTATGCGGCTAAACTCAGAACTGTAAGTCACTATGCAAATTGGGATGGCTTTCTAGCTTTCTGCAGGACAGTAGATAATGCTACACATTTGGTCTGGCTAGAACCCTGAGTATGGAAAGTACTGTGTGAACCAATCACCACACGGGGCAAGTGGAGAGGTGCTGCTATTTTTCCTACAGGCCTATCGCTATCGGTAATAGGACAGGCGTGTTTTAGAGGCTGCCCTTTGAGATGCAGAGTGTTGTATTGTGACTAAGGGTGCATTGCGTTTCGGATGATATTACAAATGTCCAACAAAAATACCTTGGATATGTTACTATTTGGAAGATTTGAAATGGACAGTAAAGCACACAAGTGACGTTTGCATGGTTGTACAGTGATAGCGATACCAGAGTGCAGCTTGTGTATGTGCCTAATTTAGGTGGACTAAGCATTGGGTCTAGCTCTGAAGCACATTAACAGTAATTCTGGGATGCAGACCCAAGCTGGTCAGTGATGAACGTGGTTTGGCCATGTTGTACATGTTGGCGCCTGTTACGCAGTATACAATAAACAGCACTGCTGCAGGAACCCGAAGCAATGTTGTTTAACCAATTGATGGGTTCGAGTAGCACCGCTGCTCTTTTAGAGGGTGTTTTCAGCCCAAAAATGAGGGGTCCAGCATGCCAGACCCAAGGGTTGCACTTCTTTTAACGCCACGATTGACAGATGTTTTCCATTTCAAAATTAGAGAACAGCTTCTAATCTTCAGTCTTACAAATATAATGTTCTTGAGTGTTCAAGGATCTATTTTTTTATATTGGAAAATGACTTTGAAAAAAAATGATATGATAAGTCCTAATAATATATGCTTGTATGAACCTTGGGAAAAGTAGAACAAATGTGGCTTAAGGCCGCATCTCAGTAGTTTAACTTCTAATTCAGGCAAAATGGTAGGGTCAGGCGGCTGCAATTAATGTGGATTTGCACTCTGATTGGCAGCAAGTCAATGCCATTTTTTTCAAGGTGCATTATTGTTGTCAATTCGGGGAATGGGGCATGAAGCTTTATAATTTGCTATTATTCCTCCTGTGAAAGCTTTTCAAGCAGCAACCCAACGCCATCATAAAACGATTTGCATTTCTTGGGCAGTAACAGCCTCCCTTGGACAGGTTTAAATTGTTGGCAAGTGCAGCACTTCCTAGCAGTCAGCAGGGTGTTTTTTAGAAAGCATTTGAGGCTTTAGATTATGGATTGGTCCCACCAGCAGAGCAACAGGTCCAAGGTGGGATTCATATGGGGAAGATAGATTGAGTCCAATCACATACAATGATGTCCTATATGTTTTTATTGCGAGGCCAGGCTGCCAGGCAGGCCATGTCAAATTGCCACGAGCCGTGTCCGCGTGTTGATGGGTGAGAATGGCAGGAGCTGACCCTGGGACATAGAGATTTTAATATTGTGGGTCTATAGTTTGGTTTTGGAAACCAGTATGAGTATTAATGGCAAACCAGTTTGAAGCTAAGATGTAGGTAATGGCTGCAAGAAAAATGTACTCATTGTATAGCCACAAGGCTGAAACTTGTGATTTGGTCACCAGGGACCTAGGATGATTACTTGCACAGCTAGCTAGATCTTGCAAGGAGCAAAAGAGTGGTGCTTTAAGGCCTCGTCCCCACCTCCAGACTCTGTGGCATCGCCCCATTAAATGGACAGCGTACCGGGGACATGGATTCCTCAACTAATCTCCAAACTGCAGGGATGGGGCAAATGGTATTAACCAATCCTCTGCCCAAATCAGTCATTAAGTCCAGGTGTCCCAGGTCAACGGTTTAGTACATCTTTTATGTTATGTTATAGTGCATTTGTATAGCGCCTTATGTACCATTGGTATGATCTCAAATCGCTGTGGGATGAACGCCCTCAGGTACTGTGGTCCGTACCAGTTGAGAGAGTAGTGTAGCATATAGTGCTTGGGTGCACTTGGTATGTGGGCAGCCAGAGTGGTTTGCACGGGTTAACTGCATTCTACGCTAAGTGTGGTGCAGTGGATGTGAGAGCTCAGTGTAATGTGCGCAGCAAGGAGGGTGGACTCTGAGTCTGCATTCCGGCTGCCGTGAGGCCTGTGCCGAAGATTATGTGTTCCGTTAGGCCAATTGTTCTGTGGGGGTATAGCTGCGCTCTACCAGGCTGTTGAGGTGTTCTATAAGCGATGTAAGTATGTGTGCAGCTAGGCCGAATTGATCGAGGGGTGTAGCTGCGTTCTACTGTTTGTTGATGTAAAGTGGAGAGTGAGCATGTTGCTAGGAATGAGTGTCTGGCTATCGGCGGGTGGCCACCCCACTTGGGATGTTGTTTGGAGCTCATTGCGCCAGCTGAGTCTGTCTTGCTGGTTTGTGGCAGTGGATTTGATAGAGAGGTAATCTGGACAAACGGGGAGGATAGGATGGGTCTTGTAGGACAAGAGGCAGGGTGAGGATCAGTAAACTAAGGATGTCGAACCAAGACAACTGGCCAGAGATTCTTGAGAGATTTAAATGACGAGACAAGAAAAACGGTTGAAAGGAACGACGTGAGTGCTGGAAAAAGGAGAAGACTACTAACCTTGGTGGGAAAAGGGGCTCTGATGCAGTGGGCAAGCGGGCAGAAGATCTAGGGGAGATTAGCTCAGAACTATCCCAGGCATACATGCTCTGGGGATGGCGTTTTACTAGCCTCGAGAAAGCATGGCCAGCATTCACCAAAACCCCAGATGAACCCACAGGGCTCAAAGAGGAATGTATTGCCAATGGTTATACAATGTAAGATGAAGAAAAGAAAGGCCAGCCATCCCTATCCACCCCTTGTGTTATAGAGCACATGCCCAGGGATACAGAATCATTCTGAGTCCAGGGAGGACTGAAGCACTAGCCCAGTGTGTGGCAGGATTCTCAGTCCAGGCAGAGATGATACACCCACCCGAGAGGGCAGAATGCATTCCTGTCCAGAAAGGGGCAAGACTGCTTGCCCAATAGGGTGAAAGGCTTTTCATTATGAGAAGGACTGATGAGGCCTGCGGCCCGTAACCCTTAAAAATATATTCGAATCTTGTGACTTATTATGTTAACCCTGAACCCTGTCCTTGTCTTAGTTCTACCCCTTCCCCGGTTCCCCGTCAATGGGTATTTCCAGGAAACATGATAGCAGCTATATCCCATGTGAGACTCTCAAAAAATAAAGAAGCTAAAAACAGAATCCTTTCAGGAGAGTTCAGTATCACAGGTGGTGAATCAATAGAATTGGCACCCTAAGGCCTTCTAGTTGCCCACTCGCTCTTGGGATGATTGGTGGCAGGAGCGTAGCGGGGCTTATGGAGAAAGCTGCTCCCTTGTGATATTTATTTGTAATTTAATGTTGGTGTTTTTTTAAGGCACAAACGTGCACGAATACTCCTTCAAAGCACCAGGGTTGAAGACATACAGGAGACAAGACTCCAAGCAACCCCAAATGGGTAGCTCGGCATTGGGTAGGTAACAGGCCCGTGTTGTCGCTGGGGCAGCACAGAGGAGAATACAGACATTTTGCTAAATTCTTTGCCACACAAGTAACAAGCTTTTAGTTTTGCTAGTTGTGCTAGCATTACTCATTACTTGACCAGTTGAGACAAAATAGGTACAGGTAAAATAAGCTTTTGTGGGCCTAAATGGGATAATCAGCTTTTAGGGACCAACTCTGAAAGGGCTTTCCCTCCTGGCCTTATTCTCTTGGACTTGGGTAGTGTTAGATACTTGTTTCATGTGGACCTCAGCACTCTCTCTCTGGGACAATTTAGGTAAGAGTTTGGATACTGTGGTCTGAATTTTCCCAACAAGTGAGAAATTAGGCTGATGCCTTGGAGTAGAGATCGGTTCCCCGCTGGTGTCAATGTAAGGATTTCAGGCTTGAGGACCTTCTCCCAATACTTTAAACCCACCACAAGCCTAGCTGGTTTATTTGGGATTATCTGCGGTTGTTTTAGTTGATTTTGTATAACCCCATGTAGAAAGGCTAAGAGCAGGCTTGCATGCCTCTGCTATGTCATCAGTATAGGGGCACTGCAGGTTTTTAGAAAAAAACAGGGAAGCTTAAGGAGGTAAACTTGTAATGAGGCAGCTGCCATTAGTCTGAAGCTGAGCTCTTTTGAGCTTGCAATGCCTCAGAGCCCTGGTAAGTAAGTGTATGTGTGTGTATGCGTGTGTGAGAATGTGAGAGACTCTTCTTGTGGGGACTTGGGTATGATAACACACACATGCTGTGGGGACCTGAACATGGAACAATGTCTTCCATGACTTAAAAAGCATCCATGGCAATTTTTAGAATATTAAAAAAATGTACCTTGTGGGGACCTGTGTTTAATGTGCATGTGAGTGTATCTGTCACGCTTGTGTGTGTGATGGGTGTTTGGCTGCCCTGGATTTGGAATCCAAGGAGACATTTTTTGTCTGTTTACGACTCCCGGAAAACCTGCCCAATTTCCAACACTGGGCGTAGGAAGAAGCAGCAACCAGACATCATGTTCAGAAGTTGCATAGAAACCCTCTAGAATAATTATGTGGTCGCATAGGCACGGTGGCGCTCGTTTGTGAATCCACAGAAGAAAGGTTGGGGAATTAGGTCTGGTTTCAGAAAAGAAACCGGAGCCTTCCCAATTTCAATGGCAATTGATCTTGGGTACATGGCACAGTCTGCTAATGCTTGATGTTGGTTGCTGTGTAATTTTGATAGGTGTGGGCCTTTATGAAGTGTTTAAAACATTGTTAAATAATTGTGTGTGCACACGTGTTTCAGCACTGAGTACCATTTTCTTGATGCCCCTTTCTGATCCAAAGGGTAACGGCTAAGGGCGACCATTTCTGACAGGATTCCTCCAAGAGGATGAGTGTTTGGGTTAAGTCTTTTATCAACTGAGGCTGTAAATAATGGACCAGTCACTACACTCGTGGTATTCACCCGATCCGCAGTAGAGACAGTACACGGGCATTTTCTTGTAGCATACACCAGCATCATTTTATTGATGTCCAGGCAATGAGGAGTTAAGTCCTGGAGGGTCTCAATTTATTAATATAGTAAAGCCATATCAAAAATGTGAATGGACCCCTAAAAAACATTTGAGTGCTACCCCCTTGTTAAACCTATCGCTGTGGCGGAGCCTACTCCTCGGACACCACAAATAGCTTGCATTTGCCCTGCACGTTTAGAGGTTGTTGCTTATTAAGGAAAGCTCATTACAGCCCTTCCTGTGAAGTGACTGGAGGATTAAGTCCCTCAGCGATTAGGAACACCCTCTCCTTCCTCCGTTCATTCGTTCCCCCACTCTGACACATCGTCTTATACAACACGGGGAGGGCCAATATTTGAGCTGGTCCATGCATCATCGGGTCCTAAATGCCAATGAGACTGTAATACCTCTCCTGTGGGAAGCATGGTTGAGGGGTGTCAATGACTGAATACTGGGACTCTGGTCATTATCGGGCAGCACAGCCTGTTGGTCTAGTCTTCCAGAAACTCAACGCCCCTTTGGGCTTGGAAAACAAACTCACTCTCTTGGAAAAAATGTGGGGTCACCATCAGCCTTAGTTTGGAGACGCTTTGGCCAGCTGGCCCAGGTTGCACAAATGTCAACTTGGAATCTTCCTAGGCTCATCGAAATTTCCGCGATTAGAACCCACGGCCTCTCTACGTGCCTCAAATGTTTGTCAGGGTATCCCTGTTCCTTAGGAATTAAGTGCCTCCGTATTATTACAAATAAACCCATGGCCATCATTACAGTTTCGGCGGTAATCCCGATGGGATACTAGTAAATCTGCCTTACCGTTTCCGCCACCTGATATCCGGTATTACCGGGATATTACGGGCAGTGGAGATGCCGGTAAATTCCCATTCCATGGAGTCCTATGGATGGGATTGCCTGAAGCACCGATATTGTCGGTGCTGGTGATTCAGGCAATTCTTTTCCAATAGGGGCCTGATCTACTGGCAGGTCAGGCCTGCCAGTTGATCTGTGGCCTCCACCGGAAATCTTGTGTTTCCCTGGCCTGGAAAAAATGCTGGTGCTGGAATTATCTGCATTTCTTCTGGCATTATTTTCCAGACCAGGGAACTCCAAATGAGCTCTAATGTCTAGGTAGCGCCCTGTTGAGCCATTTACGATTGAGCCCCAAATTAGAACCTCTGGCAGATGAAGCCTTGCATGAGCTAGTCAGCAGAATGGGTTGGGTTTAAGTTATTCAGTATCAGTTGGAAGCGTCTTTATGCTCCTTCGATGCGACTTAAGTTAGTTTATTTTTGATTGTGCTGCCAACAGGCCCCTTCAGTTTGCTAAATTGGCTGAACGTATCACCACGCCGGTATGAAGGAGGCTAAACGATCTCTGTTTACCCTTGTCACCAGTTGTTATGTATCCCTCAATATCCATGCACGCAAGGACGACAGGTTGTGCCTCAAACTCTACTTTATATCTAACTGCCTCTTCCTCCCTGAGGCCCCTCCTCTTCCTCCAGCCTTGTCTCTCCCTCTTAACCCATTCAGTCCATGCTGCCTTTCTCTTGCAACAGTCATTACTCTTCGGGACAGTGGTGGGTGATGGTGAGAATTCCCAATGAGCAATGGGGTGTACCGACTAATAAGGGTACGATGAGTTGAAACCAGCACACGATCATGTACTTCTAAATGGAGCAGTAGCTGCATCTTACCATGACTGCGATGCCTTTGCATCTTCCATGTGATTGTCCTTCATTTGATGTATGCATCTCATAGCCCTGT
The DNA here is from genome assembly GCF_040938575.1 of Ambystoma mexicanum. Taxonomy (NCBI): domain Eukaryota; kingdom Metazoa; phylum Chordata; class Amphibia; order Caudata; family Ambystomatidae; genus Ambystoma; species Ambystoma mexicanum. Next base: position 1,338,159,132 of record NC_090921.1, on the reverse strand, counting down.
GTAGCCATGCATGTACCAGTTCAAAGGACTGTGAATTGTGTGTGGGTCGAGGTCCCTCGAACTTTCCCCTTTTTAGTGCGATTGGTCCAAAAAAGGTTGGGGTTCAAACTAGACAAGGGTTGTGCAGCGGGAGGAAGTGTGCCAGCCACAGAGGACCTTGAAACTACGTTTCCAGGTACAAGAACCTGCTCAGGCTAGAGAAAGCATTTTCCTACCTACAACCTGGTCTTCCGTGGTTAATGAACCTATTCCCACTGTGTTCATAACGATGCCTATTAATGACAATAAGGAATTGGGGCCTATATATAATGGGGAACACATTCTGACACTGTGCACCTGAGAATGGCTTACTTTCTACAAAATGCCATTTACTACATCCAATCCTCTATTCGCATGGGAGGAAAACATGCCAGTTCCTGCTCTGTAGGGGGTTGAACTGCTGCCATGGCCATATTTTAGCAGGAGGTTAATTATGATTACGATTCTCCGCTTAGCAATGTGGGGCAGAAGTGTCCCTTGGACCTTTTACACATAATAGTAGTCTGCATGCAAAAGAACTGTTTAGTGACACGATTCTGCAACGTCAACAAAGCGAATAATGCTACCATGTTACTGCCAATTTGGTCATCTAACAAGTGCTCCAGATAAGATTTTAAGGTAGGAGTAGTGTACTCCCTATTTTTAAACTTTGAGAGTAAATGTGATTTCAAGAGTGTAAAAATAACTTTTCTCCTTTGCAAGAGATTAAAATGTATGTGACATCCAGCCGACGTGTGTAAAAACTGTATGGAAATCATCACCATGCAGCAGCTTTCTGCATTGTGACAGAATACACCTTTCATTATTTCTCTAAGATCTGGCCATTTGATCTCTCCTGTATATATTTAAATGTTGAAATCACAAAAACCTAGCCAATTACATAGTAAAGCAAACATGAATTGTATTGGTTGTTTTGAGGTTCGATAGCAGAATTGTCTTTTAATGTTTAATGAGTCCTCATTTCCTGGAGCTATTACTACCTAATGGTATGCCAATGTTATGATACAACAGTGCAGAGAGGCAATGACTCCATGCTAAATTCGACATGTAATCTAATGGTCAAATGGTTATTTATATAGTGTTTTTGGCGAAAGCGCTGTACATAGAACATATTTATCACAATTATCACCAAACCAAAGTCAGTACTCCTTTATCGACCTAGAAAGGAGGAAAGGCTGAGTTGGACTTGCCGGGATTCGAGCCTGCAACCTACAGATCACGCACATATTGCAGCAATGAACGCTCAACCGGCTGAGCTATCTTATTAGCTAACATCCTTCAGATGTCTGTTAACTGAGTATCGACTGAGGTATAATAATCACAGTACCTAGATGTTGGACAAACCATTTATGAAGCACTACATGAAGTTAAATACCTATCTGGAGTATCACAGGACAGGTTTTGCTGAATTTCTATTTCAATTACAAATGTCATTTTCATTGGTTTGTTTTTGAACAGCGCTTGCACTTCCTGGAGAGTCAGGCTTTGGCTGTTTTAATTGTAGTCTTGAAGATTTGAGAGGCTAGAACACCTGTGATTGGTGTAATGACAATCACTCACCCTTGAGCAAAGACTCTGCTGCCACTGACCATTTATAGTAATGTACCCCATTTACTGCAAGGTTGAATGGATGTAATCTAGACTGTGCATAGTCTTCATTTTACACACTTATAATTATAGGGTAAATTAAATGATCAGTGTAAAAATGATCTGGCTCTGCATGATTATGCACACAGCACCAGAACTCTGAAAAATACAATTGTGCAATACTGGTTTGCTTTCACTGTAAAAAAAGCATAATTTGTTACAAAATATTAATTCTCAATTGCAACTTAGTTTTCCATCTAACTAATTATACAATCCTAAGATTCTAGGAAATTATGCACAGTGCTTCTAAAGCTGAATGGAAAGAAACCATTCATTTTACCACAGTGTGCAGTTTCTTTTTTTGAAAGGCTTCAGAGGAATATATTCTGTTTCAGAGGTGGCTTGCAATTACATCCATGCAGATAAAAATCAAAAGAAGCCTTCTGGTTTCTGTCAGGTAACCTGACCTTTGCACTGCACTGCCCTCTGCTCTAAACCTAAATGTACACAGGAAAATACTAAAGATGTAGTATTTGCAAAATTTTCATGCGTAAAAAGGCCTAGTACCCACCTTATCTGGAGGCCTGCATCTAACTAAACTCCTCCATTGAAATTAGTTCTTCAAGAAATATGGCGAAACGGACCTCTAGGTTGTCCCACGTCGGACTTCAGATGTTCTGCCAGTCCTGGTGTTTTGGATCAGGTCAGTCGGCTTTCCTCCACAATAATCAGGATTACATTCCTATTACAAAAGTAGGCCTCCATATTGCAGAGTGATGTGGATGCCAGAACTGGTGGAGTATGTGACAGCCTCATGGATCTTCAGAGTGGGTATGCAATTTTGAAGAAGGCTTTGAGTTCTGCTAAGTCGTCCACTTACATGTCCACCCAGCCCTGGAATTCCTCTAACCAGCAGTTTTCCTTCTGGATTTGTCGTTTTCCTTTTTGTGTTTAAAGATTTTATTGTATGAATTTAGGTATACAAGGCCAATAATACAAACATCATATATCAAGAATAGTGATATATGTGAGACCAGACAGACAAGGTAAAGTAAAATTAATACTTAAGTAAGCAAAGTAACCTTATAACATATAGTTTCAAACAGTAGTAATAATTGTTGAATCTTGAGGGGGAAAAACATTACACACAACAAGACAAAACACTAACTGGACAGAACATACACAAGAGGAAGAAAGGAGGGAGGGGGGATGAAGAGTAGGGTACTAATATAACAAGTCTTATTACAGGATAATGCTTCGCAGGATACTAATGAGAATTCACGCAGATAAATAATCATTGAAAGATTGCTATTTTAACTGATACTTATTTTGTAAGTCAGGTGTGGATACATTACAGGCTTCTAATCAATCAACATTGCATATAGAATTCCACCAGAATTTATAATGAATTTGGTTTAGGGTTTTCCAATTACTTGTAATATTTGGGATTGCTATAATTAAGCCTAAATCAAACAGATATCTAGTATATTTGTTGACAGAGTTGTTATTTAACATGGAGCTACCTAAAATAAGAAAATCAAAACAGAAGTCCACAGAAAGGTTAAAAATACATTTGATGGTATTCCACACAGAGCTCCAAAATGGTTTAACGTATTGACATTCTATGAACTTATGCTTGAACAAACCTTGAACTTGCAAGCAACTCCAGCAATTATCATTAGGTGATAGGCCACATTTGAAAAAGGATATAGGGGTGAAAAGGGCTCTATGACGAAAAAAGAATAAGGTTTGAATGAGACTTGCAGAGGTGGTAATTTTAGAAATACATTGCCATTGGAGGGGCCAGCAAAATTGATGATCGACCAGTAAGCAATCCCTTCTCCAATTGTTGTGAAGACATTCAATCCTCGGGGTGGGTGAAGTACTTAATAGGATGTTATAGTAGATAGAGACAGTCGAACTAGAGTTCAACATTTGAAGTAATTTTAGCACATCAGGATTATTGAAACTGTACATCAGCGTCTCAAAATGTTCTACAATTGCAGCAATAATTGTAAGAAAATGCGACAAGGAAGAACTAGGCATATGGAATTTGGCAATAAGTTCATCAAACGTAATGGGAATACCATGTTTAAATAGTTGATTACAAAATGTGATGCCCTTAGGGAGCCACAGCCTCCAGAAAATGGATTTACCCTTGATTTTGATCAAGGGATTACACCAAATGAATTGGGATATGAATGAGGATTGCTTAGCTATGAATGGAAGCATAAATATCCTAAGGGAAAGGATGGATTGACGTAAACAGGAATATTTAGTACATTTATTTTTCCTTTTAATAAGGTAAAGGTCAGCAAGGGCCATTGGGGAAGCCATAGCTCTCTCCAGGCAAACCCACCTAGGCACTCGAGATGATGCATCCTGAGAAAACCACCATTGTGTTTGCTTAGCAGTAAAGGCTACATGATAGTTTTTGAAATCAGCGAAGCCTACCCCTCCTTGGGAGCAGGATCTTTTGAGCTTACAAAGCGATATTCTATGTTTCTTTTCCTCCCCATAAGAATTTGGTGAGACAGGAATCTATAGATTTGAAGAAGGGAGGAGAAAGAGGAATAGGTAGCATATAGAGGAGATAGAGTATAATGGGTGAAATCATCATCTTAATCGATAACAATCAGCCCCACCAGGAGAAATACAGGGGGGAACAAGAGGAGACTAGTTCTTTGACTCTGGCTAACGTACTATCTAAGTTATGTTTACAAATACTATTGATGGAAGCTAAAATGTGGATACCCAAGTATTTGAATCCTTGGGGACACCACTTCATACCTAAAGTACTAGTGTGAAATGAGGTGCAATGTATATTAAGTGGACGGATTTCCGATTTGTCAGTGTTAAGTTTGTAGCCTGACACATCTGAAAATTTAGATATAATATTAAGAGTTGGGTGTTCTGTTGAGGATTTTTTAAGAATAGAAGTACATCATCGGCATAAGCCGCTGTTTTGATATGCAAATTGTCAAATGACATTCCCAGAATATTATAATTTTGTCTTATGGCTTATATTATATATATATATATATATATATATATATATATATATATATATATATATATATAGAAAAGGGGGACCAAAACCATGCCATTTGAGCGCTTGGAACATAAAGCCCCATTCAACTCTATCGAAAGCTTTTTCAGCATCGAGAACTATCACTGCAAAGCGGTCATTTGATTTATTTAAAATATCAATGATGTCTAAAAAACAGTCTAATATGGGAGGAGGACACTCTGCCTTTTTCATATCCAACTTAGTCTTGCTTAAGGAGATTTGGTAGGAAGGGGATAAGTCTATTGGCAAGAATTTTCGCATACATTTTACAATCTGTATTAATAAGGTAAATTGGACGATAGTTTTGGGGAAGTTCGGGATCTTTATTGGGTTTTGGAAATAGTATTAGCATAGCTTCTGAAAAAGAACCTTGGGCTACATTATTTGAAGTGAAATGAAAATAAAGTTTATTAAGTTTAGGGACTAGAAGATTTGAAAAATGTGCAATAAGACAATGGGAAACCCATCTGGTCCAGGGGCATTATCTTTTTTAAGGTTTTTAATAGCTAAATGAATTTCGTGGGGAGTTAATGGCGCACTAAGTGAGGAGATGTCAGTTTGAGGATAGGCATTACGAGGTATATTGTCTAAGAAGTCATTAATAGCGGGATTATTAGGAGGTGCTTCGGAGGTGTATAGATTGGAATCAAATTTCTGAAAGGCCTGCACAATTTCTTTATCAGAAAATGTACTATTCCCCAAGTGATCTTTTGTAACAACAATTTTTGTTCTCTCCTTCTTAAGTTTAAGGTAAGAAGCCAATGTTTTGCTGGTTTTATTGGAAAATTGATATGTTTTGGCTTTGTATTTAAGCAAATAAGAACATGAATATTGTGTAATAATTTTATTGTATTGAATTCTAAGTTTCAATATGTCCCTAAGTACTACAGGAGAGTTATTGCGGGCATACTGGGTTTCATGGAGTTTAAGTTGTTTGAGAATGGATTTAGATTCAAATGTAAGGTTTTTCTTCTTGTTAGCTACAAAAGAGATAATATGACCTCTAAGGACCGCTTTATATCAGTCCCAATTATTAGGGATAGAAGTGTCCTGATCTTTATTTTCAGAGAAGAAGTTATTGGGCCTCATTACAACTCAGGCGGTAAGGGGTTTACGGCGCCGTAAACAGCGCCGACCCTTACCGCCTGAGTACGAGGTCCCTTAGCGCCATGGCGGATTTAACACCTGCTTTTAGCAGGTGTTAAAATCCATGGCGCTAAGGGACCATGGAGTTAATTACGCCACCGTAATTTACGGTGGCGTAATTAACGCCTTCCCCACTCCCATTATGCCCTATGGGGCAAAAATGGGAATGGGGAAGGGTAAATGGGGATTGGGGACTTACCGCCCCACCAAACTCGGAATGGGGCGGTAAGACCGCCAACCACCATGGCGTAAACGTAGTTTACGCCATGGTGGTAAAGTCACGGCCCAGGCGGTAACTTACCACCTGGGTCGTAATGAGGCCCATTATGTTGTTGTGTAATAAATTGTGTGAAGGATGCATCATTTAATAGGCTGGTATAAAATCTCCATCTGCACAAGTTGTGAGAGGTTATTGGGGTAGCAATTTTAATATGCACTGGAGCATGGTCAGATATTGTAATGGATTATATCTGGGCATCGAGTAGGAGGCTAACCATGGAATTGGGGATACAAATATAATCAAGCCGTGAAAAGGAGTTATGGGCTGTAGAATAGAAGATACATTTCGAATCGGTGCGATGTAGGATACGTCAAGCATCACTAAAGCCTGTTTCAGATATAAAGTTAATAAATTGTATATGGGACGTAGTGTTAGTATATCGCACCTCAGATTTCCTATCTAAAAAAGGGTCTACAACCTGGTTACAATCTCCACACACTATCAAATTAAGTAGTATATGATTTCTGAGTTGTTTCCAAAAGGAGGGATCTGCACAGGTAGCGCCATATACATAAAGAATTGTCTACATTGTAGATTCTACTAATATCTTAAGGATGACCCATCTTCCTGACAGATCAGATTCTTTGGATATGATTTTACATTTGAGGTTTTTGTTAGTGTGATTACGCCATTTATTTTCCCGTTAGCTGTTATCTATTTTAGTTCATCTGACATAATACTGGTTTGCTGAATCTGTAGTCCATGCATTGTTTGGTGTATTGGAGAGTCCATCTCTTCTTGTAGGGATCTCAAGAGGTGAATATTACTAGATCTTCAATTGTCACTTCACTCAAAGTTATTGGCTCTGTCCTCTGGACATGTATGGTCGCTTGAGTGGCAAAATATTTACTGGAACGAGCAGTCAAACAAGTATCAACTTTTTAGACTTAACCATCTACGTGTCTGGGAACCAATTAATGACTAAGTAGGAGGGATTTAACCCATGACGCAGCAATTCCAACTTTAAGAATAGATGACAATACGCAACGGCATTTGGATTTGCCCTGATTTGACAAAGGCATAGTTTATGCTGAAACACTGTTATCATAGAGGGCCAACTGAATTACATGATTACCACTCAACAATAAAACTTGAGCTGGTTTTAGCCATATTTTCGCATCAAACAGCTTTTTTGTGGCGCGTGTATATGTGTGAAGCAATGCTATACCAAATTGTTTTCTAATGCTCATCCATTTAACAACTGCTTGCATCTATTCTTTACTCCAGCAGCAAACTGGTTTTCCATTTGTGCTGTAAGGATCAGTAGATTATCATGTGTCGTGGGACCACAGGATCATCTTGCCCCAGTATCGACTTGCCAACTTGCAAATTGGATAACAACCAACGAATTGAAGCTCAGTAGAGCTAACACTGAGTTTGCGTTCCTTGGTCCCCGCAATCCCCTAATTCCTCCACCTTCAGCCCTGATCCCCCAACTTTTTTCCTCATTAAACTGAGTTCATAAGAAAGACAGAAAGTTTTGCAGTGATTTGAATAGCTACATAAAAAAAACTCATGCAAGTGGGATCTCTCATACATTTCAAACCAGATCATCCCAACTTGATGTGCTTGATTTAATTTGCACCAACTCCAGTGACTCCAGAATGCACTTTCTTGCACCATCTTTGGTGGCAGCTATAGAAATGTGTTCTCATGACCATGAAAGCTGCCCCTGCTCCCGTTAACAGTAGCATTGCAGTTTTCAAGATTATGGGGCAGATTCTCAAAAATTCATACAAATCAAAAAAGTGCAGGGAATGCGCCTTTGTAGTGTGCGTTAGTTTCAGAAATGCACAGGTCACCTTATTCTCGGAGACTACCTGTATATCATGTGTGACTGACTCCTAGGAGCCGCGTGGGTATTGGTAGCGCATTTCAGTGACAGCGCCTCAAATGTTAAAAATGAAAAACACATTTCAATCCCTGTTTGAGGGATAATATGCAACTGTTAGAGCAGTGGAACAGACAATGGCTGTTAAACTGAAAAAAAAACCAGAATGGCGTGGTCAGGATGACCATTTGGTGCAAAGCGCATACCCTACAGCTTCTTCCAAGCAGATGCTAGAGAAGTGCTTTACAATGTGCAGAAACGTCCCCTGATGTGTTCAAAAGGGGTAATAGAGTGGATTTGAATGTGTGCCTCAAAGGACAAGGCACATCTTTCTTTGGTGGTGTGAATGATGAGATGCACTGGTGCATGTAATCCGTTGCGCCCCCAAATGTTTTGAGAGTTTGACCCTCAGTGTTTATCCTTTAGAGAACTATTTTCATGGTTCTCCTCTGCTTACTTCAAATGACAATGATGTTGGAGAGGGAGAGAGGGAGAGAGGGAGAGAGGGAGAGAGGGAGGGAGAGAGGGAGAGAGAGAGAGAGAGAGCGAGAGCGAGAGAGAATTAACAAAGCACATTCAAATATTTTCATCGGTCAGCCTGTTGATCCTCAGCATCCAGGGTCTCCCGCGCATTGACGACCTTGCTATCAGCCACAACTTGACATGCCAATGGAATTTATCCAGAATGTATTGGTTTGTCGATCTTTCTCTTTAACTGACAACTGTTTCGGTTCAGCCTTCACAGTTATGTGTCAGTGGGCAGTTTTCTTTTGATCCAAATCCTGGGTTGGATCTTCTGTTCGTGGCCAGGGGAAGAATATCCAACCTTCTGTGGGATCCCCTCCCCTTACTACGAAGGGCAGGCGGCCCATTCATCCGTTTTATCCCACTAGAAAACTTGGTCCCTGAAGAACTTCCTTTATGCCTTTTGAACCTGTCAGCATCCATTTAAAAATTGCTCAACATTTTCACTGCTTGGAATTTCAGTGGACCACCATGTCGGTGACCTAGCTAAGTAGTTAGCATTTCTCATAGTTAATGAGGATGTAGGCAATGACACAGAGTTGTAAAACAACATGGAATGGACGAACATAACTTTTCTTTAGTATGAAACCACATTTCTCAATCTTTGTTTGGCTTTAACAAAAAATATCTTGTTTGTTCCCTGAATATCTCTGATCTCTTGCTTAGTTAGTCCTCATTCCACAATGCATAAAAGGTGATCTGGCCAGAATGCATGCCAGTCATGACTTGCGGAAGAGTTTTTCATTTGCCTAACCAAGTCTTAAGATCAGACTTAAGCATTTCTTTCTACTACACTATCACGAGGATTCACAGCTATAATGACATCAGTCAAATGGTCAATACCTCCTCTAGTTTTCGGTAGAGTGATTTTTCTGTCTGAGATGTTTCCTCGTGGCCATTCCTCCTGCCAGGAGCGATTGCGGATTCCTGCCTAGTTCTGCTGTTCTTTTTCTGAATCTAGTTTCAGATTCACGTTTCGACGAAGAGATTTTCAAACAGCTGTCAACGGTGTAAATATCTGGGTGTGCTTTTTCTAAAGCTGGAAAATGGTTAAAGCACATAACAATGACTGCAGCGAAGGCCTCAGCCAAGCTAGCAAGGCTTTTTAGATTCTTCTATATGTATGGTTCATGTATGTTCGATAAATGTCTGTGGGCCCGATTCATGGAATTATTTGCGTGTAAAATCTGGTACTTGCGCGTCAAAATGCGTGCAAAACCCTGCTCGTCGATTCATGGAACCGACTGCGCTGGACTTTTCCGGGACTTGCGTGGAGTTCACGCAGGCCCGGCAAGGCTCTGCGAGTGACCAAGTGCCTTGCGCGCGACTCCACGCAGGGGGTGGGCGGAGCCGGATTAGGGGGCGGAACACGCAAAATGGGGAAGAATAAGCCAGAAAGTGGGCATTACGAGGGACATACCACAGGCAGTCCATAGCACGTCCACAAATGCGCACAACAAAGTGTATTCATGGATGTGACCGTGCAACCTCTTGCATGCAAAATGCGCATACAGTTCCCTCAATCTCTGCCACCCAAAAGCAGGTGTACAGACTTGCAGGGAGGAATCGCAACTCTGGAGCTGAGTTTGCATGTCGGATTTAGGGGTGTGTGCACCCAAACGGGGTTCCGATTGCACTTGGGGATGCGCGTACGCAGCGTAGCAGGGTATAGGGACTGTTTACAGGGGTTTGCGTGCAGTTTGACCAGGAAAATAAATGCTTTGCGTGAAACTGTACGCATGTCTTCGGGGTGCCGGTTACAGTTACAGGGGACCCCGCACAGGGTCCCCAAGATGCAGGCCCACTTGCAGGGGACCCCACGCACTGCTTGAAGGGTGTGTGTATTTGCACCCAGGGGTGCACGCAAAGTTAGCTGTTCTGGCTGTTTTTGCTTTGTGTGGGGGTGTGTTGGGGGCGTTCAGGCCATAACTTGCATATACGGTTACTTTGCGGAGTCAATGCCATGAATACGTGTGGCGTTCCACATTTTCCTCTGCGCGCAGGCTTGCACAGTTTTGATCTTGGTGCGCTGCTCTTGAGGGATGAATGCACTCTTTTCCATGAATCAGGCCCTGATTGTATAAAGGAGCAGGTTGGGCACACAACTGCTCTATGGGAGCGAGATATGGGGACACTCTGATTGTTCGCTGATTGAGATCATAAAAAATAAAGCCTTAACAAAATAATTAGGTCTACCGCAAAGCACTCCGAAGTGCGTGCTTTGCCTAGTATTGGCGGCACCTAGCATTGCATCGCAGGCGAAAGCTAGGTGTGCGTATTATTTCTTGAAGGCCTATTTGGGACTCTCGGAGAATCCGAAGTTGAAGATAATAATGGAGGAAATGTAAGAGTGTCCGGCCCTTAATAAATATGGTTGGTATAGGGAGGGTTTGTAAGAAGGCTCTGTGTGAGCACAAAGACCTGAGTAGGCAAAAAGAAAATACTTTATCTTCGTTGAAATTTCACACTAGCTGCTGTGCTATTTTAGCAGATGGAGACCACTTACGTAATATTAAGTCCCCTGAGTGCGGAAGACTGGTGGTAATGACCAGACTGAATTTACTCCCCCTAAATAATCGAAGAAAGTGGGACAAGTATGTATAGGATAAACAATGTTTATATCATACAGGTGATGTTGAGAATCTCCCCCATTGTTTATTGTTCTGTAGACATTTCTCCGACATATGAAGAAAATATTGAATTCCCTGTTTTAGGAAATGTAATATTCGATTTTATTGCGAAGCGTTATCTTTTATATGGAATTACAATGACATACATCTTATCTATGGCTTATATGAATTCGTGATGAAAACTCTTTTGAGACGGGCTTATTTAGTGAACTATTCTCAGCATTGAAGCTTTTATCACATCCATTTATTATCCAGGAGATATTGTTGTTGATTTTTCTATTCTATTTTTTGTATGTATTATTTTAATTTTGTTAATGGAGTAATCCGATTTAATAAAATTACTGATCTTGTGTAAATTGTCCATCATTTTGATGTTGTAATATGCCTGTTATTCGATATTAGCTGCACGTATGATTTGTTGCACCCCCTTTAAAATGACAATGGATGACCTGCGTTTATTGTGCTAGATAATACCTGCCTCATTTCTGCCAGTGCATTTAAAGGATGCATTTGCAGATTGGTGTCTATGGTCACTGCTCTGGAGCCAAGGCAGCACCAGTGCCCACCAAAGGGCAAATGATACAACGACAACAACAAAAACGATGCGTGGAAAGCTTTGACTACCTCATAACCCTTAAGAATTCCCCCAGGCAAGAATAATGTTTCAAAAATGTAATCTAATAAATATCGGCAGGGTGGACGCATAAGCTGGTTTCAATAGACTCCATGACACGGTTGTTCTGTTTGTCCTCCAGAGCAGATTTAGATGGGGCGAGGAACTTCTTCCCTATGATGATATGATGAAAACGACCTGTAGCCCCAGTATGACCGCCTACTCCTAGTACTTGACCTGTAATACAGATTGGACCCTCCTCAGCTATGGATCTATACCCGCAACTGAATATGCATTATATGCTGTATTGTATTATTGTACTGACCTGCAGTCCTGTGACTATGTAACCTTGCAACGTGCATGTAAGCTTAAAGTATTCTTGTCTTCGCGCCCTGATACCTGCGGGTCTGGCGCGCGCTACAAATAAAGAAACAAACAAACATAGGTTATTTATAACACGTTTAATACCCAGAGGTTTCTGAGCGCGGACCCGGGGATCGAACCTGTGTTGCTGCGTGTCGTCTTGCTTCCAAGGCGAGCACATTGCCCCTAAGCTATCCTCCCAAGACTGCTGTTGCTCCTCCCATCCTCACTAAACATGGTTATGTTCCTCTGCTCTCCATTCTGCTTGGTAATCCCATCCCACTTGTTGGATTGAAGAATAATCAAGCACTCCTTACTATAGTACATTTAATACTCGTAGTCCACCAGAAGTTCTCAATTACCAACACCTGTGCTTCATCCCCTGATTATCCTGAAGCTAAAGGTGAGCCATGCGGGAATGGGACTCGGAACATGTGAAATGCATGCATGCAATTTATGTAAGTTTTTAATGTAGTGCAGACCTTGGAAGGGAGCAACAGAGAGCTTAACAATGCTTTTTAAAGGGAAGGGTCGTTGGCTCGGGTCCGGCTGCCAGAGGTGGGAGTGTAGATAAGTCTAACTAGTGATGCATGGTGGAGGAAGCAGGGGTGTTGCTAGGTCTGGAAAAGATCCGGGGCTACGCTAATGTCAGGTCTCGGAGCTAGCCAGCCCTTTGGTTGTAGGCCCTGAGATTCTATCCGGGGCTAGAACCAAAAGTCCCAGGGCTATAGCCCCCTCAACCCTCCACCCTTGCAATGACTCTGGCACGCAGAGATTGCTTTGAGGGATCCTTGAAAGCGTGGGCTGTGGTTTGTGCCTGAACTGCAGGATTCACGGTACTGTGTGTATGTGGTTTGGCATGGTGTTCCAGCATGACGACATAACAGGGGAAAGCCTGTCTCCTGTTTTTTTCCTTCTCCAACATTTTTTGTTGCAGCTTCTGGAATTGTGCTGGCCTCAAGAGTAGTTTTATGGTATGGAGGTGCTTACATTGCCACTCCCTTATATGTGGTATAGGCTTGCTAAAAAATAACGTAGGCGGGTATTATTCACCAGTGTCACTCCCTGAGGGTGCAGACCACGTGGTCACATTTGTTTGACACAAGTGAATAGTCTGGGTGTGGCGTGATGTACTGCTGTGAGTGAGAAGTGTAGCAGGATTGCCATAAAATTGTACACAGCCAGTCCCCTTTTTCTTTCTACAGTTGTGTTCGTAGTTTGTGGTGTTTGCTACAAACAATCAGTTGTGAGAAGAAGCTGATTAGCAGGTTGACTTATTTTTAGTAATTTTATCTCAACTACACACTTGTAGACAAAAACCTACTAAAAAGCAGCTGTATCCCAATTATTCCTACTTCTCCCTTTCTCTAGATTTTTGAGGCATCTATATCAACACACAAAGAGTAGAACATTTTTGTACGGCAGAAGGAGACAAAGCAAGAGTTAATGTGAAGCCAAGACTCATGCCTGACTCCAGCCATTCCTAGGCCCCGACGCTTCTTTTTTCATCCAGCAGCCTCCCTCCCAAAGTCTTTTTCCTTTGCTTAAAGGGACAGGATGCTGTTTTCTGACGCTCGCTAGTGCCTCACTGTTTACTATTATGCTGGTCCAAATTCTGTTTTTGTGTGTGTTTAGAACACTACTATCTTCCGTCCTCATCGGTTGATGCATCTGATGTTTGAAGCCAGAGTGACACCTGATCTAGAAGACTATGAGCAGCACCTGTGCTCCTTCTAGGGTGCCTGGCCTTCAGCTTGCATTATTGGCCCATGAGGATGGACACTGCCAGAGGCATCATCCTTGGAGGCACGAGAAGGCTTGCTGCCCTCCCTGAGTGAAACGACTGCAGCTGGAAATGTAGGAACATTATTCCTCGACTTGGCATGGGACATGAATGGACCCAGACTCTTCACATTTAAGGAAAAGCATGCCAGTCCCTTCTTGACCGAGTGCAGAGGGTCTATATTTTGGTCAAAGTTATGCTGGGTGCACAGACTTTCCCCAGATTCCACTTTTCCCCTCAATCTATGAAGGAGTTATGAGTAAGTTCTGACTGCATTAGGAGGTTATTGGTCTGTTCCTGTAGGTGTCCTAGTTTCCTCCACCAGATGGGTTCTTTAAACTTGGGGGAGTGGTGGGAGCTGGGAGGGGCGTGGGTTCCAGATGGACCTATCAACTGCTCCCTACTTAAGTCCAAAGGAGCTTGTGCCCATATCACTATGGGCCACCATTAACATGGAGGTAGAAACTGTAGCTTCCTGATTGCTTACTGGGTGCTTATGGGAATGTGCAGTGAAAGTTGGGGTGGGTACTGCCTTTCATGTGAGACAGACTGGAAGGACAAATTGATCTGGTGGTTGCTTTATATGAATTCACTGTCATGGCATGGTGAATGACGAGGCCCCTTTACGAGATGGATACGGGACCCTGGGAGGGAGTGCGGGAGGCGGCAGAAGGGGAGGGGAAAACACAGGGGAAGTTAGTTCCATGTATACGTTAATAAAGGGACGTTGCATACATTCTTGACTCCGGGTGATCTGTGGCCGTTGGATCTAATATAACTATAACATTCACTTACCTGTAAGCTCTAACTCAATAAAGATGTTAATTCTACAGTGTGGACTCCCCTTTGGTTCCTTCTTGGCAGCTTACGCTATTCAGAGGCCACATGTCATAGACACACTGCATGAGTGGATGGGGAGAGCAGTGGCTCTTCCTTGGACTCAACCCAATTGTTTCCTGACATGGTGGCTGACACAGAGTGTGGAGCAGCTGATACTTCTGGCAGCTACTTAGACTTTAGAAGAAGTCAAACTCTCACACTCTGCCCAAGATACCTTGCATCCAAATTCACAAAAACCTCAAACCCCAGACCCACCCGCTCAACCTACTCAAATCGCCTCAACACCCCAAGATTCCTCATCCAAAGAGCTGGGGGAGCAAGCTTCCTGGTATCGACGCCAAGAGCTGCAACGATCTCCCACCATCCTTGACACTGAAACACTCTTATTGGGTATTCCCTAAGCAGCTCAAAACTCTGCTTTTCTCCCAAGATTTATAGAGATGATTGACACTTCCTCTTTCTGAAAAGCATTTCTTGCTCATACCCCACAAGACTATCCTGCACCAGCTAAGATCTGGTAATGATTGTTTTCATGTCAAACTGAGTTATTGATTATATCAGCGCCTTGATTCCCTCGGGCCTAGCGGGCTATATAAATGTCAAAATAAATCAATAAATATAGAGCAATGTGCCTCTGCTGTGACCATGTCAAGAATATCTTCAAAAACAATGTAAATGTACATAATATATGCTTTGCCCCTTTTGTCTCATTGCCGGTGCTCAATATACTGCTGCATCCCTTTCTGGCACCAGTCGCCCTGGCGCTAGTACTCATGGTGCCACCAGCTACCCCTTGTGGATCGTGTTTGGAAAAACCTCAAGGCAGATGTGAGGAAGTTGATTGTGATGTATGGAAGAAGCAACATTCTACATCTGTGGTGATCAAGAACCTTGAAATGAAATAGCGGACCATACATGCCAATGTTTTTTTGCGGCTTCCCATTACCCCACATATTCTCTTGCCATGATGGCGGTTCTTCAGGATATCTTTAAAAACCTGGCTGTTTACAAGACTGCAACAGAAAAAACTCCTGTGGCATGGCAACCTCCAAAGACCAGACCAGTAAGAACCTATTAACATACTACCATCCACAGGCTACGACTCAAAGACTCACTGCAGCGCCTGAGATAACATAAAACGGGCAGGAAATTCGCAAATGCCAGACCACTTGGACTTTAACAACAGCTTGGACGTTAACAACATAAAAGCCACAGTGAACTTGAAACCAAAGACAAACATTGTAAACCAGGAGATTATAGAAACGGGACCATTCCTTTCAGGCCTTCTCGCATGTACAAATACAACTGCACACAATAGTTCAATCAGTAACACCTTGAGGATCACTCAGTGGGGTCAGTCAGCTCAGTCACCATAAAATCATCATTAGGGCAGGAAGACGACCTCGTCACAATGGAGAGCAACACCTGTGCTACCCACTCATAAAATGGGATCCAGAATAGCAGGAACAGCTCATCCAGATGGATGACAACACAACAGGATCTCTTCTTTTAGCCCAATAGGAGATTTGAAATCTACTGGTTCAGCCAAGCCTTAAACTCCAATGAAAGGACTTCTCAAGCACCCCAAACTTTTCCCAACTTACTGAATTATCTTTCAATTTATTTGCATCTTTACACTGCATACATGGACTCTCACATGCATGGCAGCAATATGGCTGCCAGCACCACTCCCACCACTATATACTCACTGGAGCTGCTGAAAGATCACTGCAGGGCACGCTTCATCTTCAACCCTATTATATACCAATACTCACTCCATGCCAGTGGCTCTCCTGGTGTGTCTGCACTGTCATCTAATAGATGTTGAGTTTTACAAACTTGAAAAGGAGTGCAGGAGCCCCTCTAAAGGCCGAAACACGCATCCGAGTGTTGCTGATGGCACTCATGATCAGAAGAGAATTGCCTAGCATTCTGGTGCTGGATTGCCCTTTTGGGTGTGACAAAGACTGATATGCAAATTGATATTTCTCCTCTGTGAAGGGTGCAGTGAGCTAAAACGTGGTTGTAGACCCTCATGAGTGGAAGAAATTCCATAGAACAGGGTATTTGAGCCATGTTTGTTCTCAGTAGAGGGGCTCCCACACTCATTTTCAATATCTTGAGTTTTCCCCACCATATAAAAATGCATAATCAAGTATCACCATAAACCATGGAGAACAATACCAGCACACTTGGCTCGGGTGCCTTAGCCCTGCACTTATCAACACCACATGTTTTGTTCCTGCCTCTCTCTAACCACCCACTTTTTTCCAGAACCATGCACTACAAGCAGTGACAAAGATGTGCTATACAAGACTACATTGCATTACATTTCAGCAGGGCTGTTGCTAGGTCTTATTTTCACTTAATAGGTTCACCCAATTGATTATGCTCCTCAGTGTTTGACAACGGCTGTGGAATTTCATCCCCTGCACTAGATTTGTTCAGCCAGCTCCCTTAGAAGGTTACTTCCACACGGATGCTCTTCATCAGCCTAACACTATTTAGACAACAGGCTCAGCTACCTTCAGGCTCTACTAATTCAACCATTCAAAGGAGAAACGTTCTTCAAATACAACTGATTATGCTCCTCAGTTTCTTTGGAGGGCTTTCGTCGGGTGCAGAGGTGTCTCTAAGGGGGGTTTTGGGGTGGGGGCTATAGCCCCAGGTCTTTTGGTTGAAGCCCATAATAGAAGCTCAGTTGCTACAACCAAAAGGCTAGCTAGCCCCGAGTCCCGACAGTGCTGACATTAGCGTATCCCGGATCTTTTCCAGACCTAGCAACACCCCTGGTCTGGTGTACAAGAACTTGTTCAGCCAATTCTCTTAGCGATTCATTAGCACATCAAGTTCCTCCGTCAGCCTATTGATATGCAAACTTCAGCTGTAACCTGCATTCATGCTCTAATTTAACGAACTGAAGTATGACGGTCCTTCCAATAACCATCATTAAATGTGGGCCTCAATCCGTTAGCTATGCACAGTTAAATTGACTGGATCTGTTTTAGAGGTACCGTCAGCATAAACTCGCTTCCAGGTCACTAGCCGGCACTACACGGCACCAAACATCTTGCACTCTCCTCCGCCAGGGACCTTCATACTTTACAATTCCAACCAGTTGTGTTATGCATATGGATGCAACCCCATCCCATTCCATACCTCTTGCCCTTATTGTTTGCTACCACATTCTACTTTTGGCACAATCAACTCTTGACTCTGATATTCTTGGCAGCCCTTTAAATAAGCCTCCATCCTTCAAGAGTCCTCTTGAGCACATTTCAAGACCATGACTTAACCATTCAGCCACTAACTGTCCTACTTACTGAGTGCTGTCACACTGCCATCATGAAAATACTGCCTGCCATTACATACCCTTTCGGAATTGACCCTCCAAAAAGCTGCATGCACCCAAACTACCACAAACACCATTCCCCTCCATATCTCCCTGCTCTCGCTGTCCTCCAATACCCTATAAGTCTGTAACTACATTTGCTTCCATGTACCCTTTTCCTTTTTCCTTTCTTCCACAGACAATGATCTTGATAACTTGAGCAGCGGCAACATATGTGCCAATACCCAGGCAAGCCTTGGTGATGTCAGACTACTAGTCGTGACTTGACATGTGCTAGACATGCAGGGCAGCTTAAGTTGTCTCTAGCTTCTGGTTGTCATCTGTAGGCAGTAACATGCACCACTTCCCATACATTCTATAAACATGTTGCTCTGGACGTTAGCGCATATGACAATTGATGTTGAAGAGGGAAGGGGAAATTCACTCCCTCATCCCCCACCTAAAAGGTACATGACGCGGAAGAAGGTCAGGAGATACTGTGAATGGCCATACTATTTTGGACCAATTCCTAGTGCTCCAATAATTGATAAGTATGTCAAAGGGTCCCCACTTACAGCTCTGCAGACCAGAAGCAGTGCAAGCCTTCCCCAGAGTGGACGAAGAGCCTCGGGCTGCAACTAAAGAGACCACAATTGAGAGTATTGACTAAAGCACTGAGAAGCTAAAGCTGCTGAGGTCGTTAGAGTCACCAATACTTAGCAGCGTTAGACAGGAAGCACACATGCCATCCACACATTGGGACACAAACACACACTTGAATACGCAAAGAACAAAAGCATACAGTTCTATAGCTAGAAGACAGAAACATATACATACTGTCATTGCTTTTATTATTTTGTCATTAGATTAATGCAGTAACCGCAAGAAGCAAGAGATCCTGAATAAAGCTTGCAGATGCTTCTGTGCAAATAACCTTATGGAACTGCAGGAGCACCTATGGAACCTGAGAGAGCCAAGTGTGACTAACATATGGAGAATATAGAATAGCACCAACATGTAGAAGCCATGTTACGGCTTAGGAAAATTACAGCAGGCCACAAGCCTCTCAGCAAAAGCTGAGGAAAATTCATGCTGGACAAGAGCAGACCTGTGAGACAAGTCCCGCTGCTAAGGCCACCAGATATGAACGACATTCTATTCCCTGAACGACAGTAACACTAACTGCAATAAATGCAAATAATTCTTCATAATTCAGAGCTGCAGAAACTCCAAATCATGGTCTTTGAACACGTGACCCGGCCGACTCAGACAATCAATTGAAACCAGCGCTGGGAAAGAAAGCCGATCTCACAATGCTAGACGGAAGCTTGAAACAAAGATGTTACAATGTGAGACAAGTGTTGCACAAGATGAACGAGCACTCTCATAGTGTAAGATGGTGCACACAAGTTACAATGCAGACACATAGTCATTGTTATTACCTTGTACCTTGAGAAGGTACACCTTGAGCTGAGAACATTTGTGGGATCCCAGTCCTGGGAGGTCAGCTCTAGCAGTCACAGTTCAGGCTCGTAGGGGTGGGTAGCAACAGGCAAGAACCAATGTAAGACCCTCACACTGCAACATTGTTAGAGATAGCAATTTTGGCGAGAGCCAGTAGACTAACATGTATAGTGTCCACTATAGGTGGACTATCACTCAGTACCCAATCCAGTAGTTTTCTTGAGAGGGACCCAGGTTGTGGTGTCACTATGATGTAACTTTAGGACAAAACTGGCATGCGAGCCAGGAGACGTTGAGGGTCCTTGGATTTCTTCTATCCTTATACTTATCCCTGTTGGTTTTCCTGTAATAAACCTTTTTTGGTGGAAGGTGTTGGGCCTTCCAAGAGTCCGCAAACTCCTCGTAGCCCTCCTACCTACCTGGGAGTTTGTCCTCAACAATGTACATATTCAGGCAATAAGACCCGAGCTAGCGGGCCATTACCACATAAGATAATGCCGCTGGGCCCATAGTTACATGCCTGAGCTTAGGGAGGGCCCTAACGAAGGCCCCGGGGGCATTACCTTATGCGGTAATGGCCTGCTGGCGAGGGGCTTATTGCCATTCGTATTCCAGGGTTTAAAAGCCCCAGGTTACTAATGGTGATGGTTTTTTTTGGCCATTTCTCTCTGCTGTTTCTGAAGCTGGCAGTTGCAGTACGCGCTAGTTCTAAAAATACTAGAACACACGTACTGCTTCATTACTATGGATCAACAGTAGGGGTGTCACGGTATTAGTTTTATGACGGTACGATAACCTTCTTGCCAAATGACGGTATATCATGGTTATCGCGGTATAGCAGGTGGAGTTAACTAATCTTAACAAATATTTTCTAAAAGGTCATAAATTGTCAGATTTATCATCACAAACAAAACTGGGCACCCAGGGCCAGAATTGGGCTTTTCAACTTACTTTCCACTGAAATGCCACCCCTTTCTTCCACCAAACACAAACACACGTGTGGAGAGGAGGGGCGGGAGCCCTGCTGCGAATGGCAAAGCAAACTGAATAGCTTTTCTTAAGTGGCCATTTAGGCTTTTAGCTCCCCCACTGGCTACTGGTGAAGATGAACATGTTGCCATCTTGATAACCTGCATGCCACAGATCAATGGAGGCTGATGGTAGTATACGCTTGTGCGCATACACACACGCACTCTCTCTTTACGTTACAGCCTTGAGTTTACTTGCGGGTCAAAAGGTGTTCAGTAATCACGGACATGTTACCCTTTGGTATGGCAGCAGGGAATACCCACAGAGATGAGTGAATTTCGCAGTGTGACTTATTATATGTAAATTCAATGATAGAACCAAGGAAATCCTCCATTGTCATATGTTTAGCAAACATTATCCATTATAAATATATAAACCCCAAAGCCGCCAACCCAAAGTAAACCCTTTTCCTTCTTGGCACTGTATTTATTCTTCCTATTGCTAACATATTGATTTTGTGTCTGGCACGTGTGGTTTATGGAATGGCATTAAAAACTGCTCCAACTACTTGGCAGACGGCACATCCAACAGTGCAAAACCAAGACTGCGCAGCACCTGCTTACTGCAGCCTTTCCAAATCAGATTTGAAAGTACACTTAACGGTATAAACGGTATACCGGTATAAACAATGTGACGGTTATTATTGTTCAATTAAGTGGTTCACGGTATCTTTAACGGTATACCATTATACCGTTACATCCCTAATCAACAGGGTGCCATTTTGGCCCCGAGTTGTTCCATAGTAATGAACCTGCTGTAGTGGTTGGTCCTTCTTTAGTTTCTGCGGTGCTCCCTTTCAGCCATTCCTCTATTCTCAGTTTGCCAGTAATGGAAAAGTTGATTGTTGCTGGGGGTCCGGAAAACTGCGAGGCGGGCACAAAGGTTGACATGTTTGACAAAGAGGAAGGTGTTTTGCGCTTCATTTTCGTTTTCACAACGAAAGGTGTTGGATTAACATAGAAGCAATCGCTGGCAAGTAGTGAAAGTGCAAAGTATGCGGTCGTCTGAGGAAATGGCGCTGAACTACGCCAAGTGAAGGAAGGATTAGCACTGGCGTGAGGGGCACGCCGTTGTGTGAAAAGAATTATGCTATGGTAAGGCTTGCAAATTAACCAATGGAAAGCAAGAGTTTCCTGTACTGTTGGCGCGTATGGAACTAATGGCCAGGCTATGCTGGAAATCCTGTTTGGCTGGTCCTGTGGGTGTGCTGTTGCCTCCTCCCTCTTTTCACACGAGTCAAAGAGGCTTCACACAAGGATACGTGTAACCTATTGATCATGAGGGCGGGGGGTTCTCGGCTCCTAGTCCTCATTTCTCCAGTTGTGTGCGTGTCTGTGGGTTTGTAGATGTGTGTGCCTGGTTTCCATATCTGTCATTGTCAACATTTCTGAAGAATATTAGGAGGCCTGGGGGGTGGGAGTGGGGCTCATAAAGATGGTGGGGGTGCAGAAGGAGTAGCGTGAGCAGCAAAAGAATTGGATACATTTTACCAATGTACGTGACACTAGCAAGATGTCACGTGGAGTGTCACGTCCAACGCTGAAGGGACGTTGCGTATTGCCGGGAGAGTATAATGCAGGAGAAGATTGAGGCAGAGAGTACTGCTAGAAATGATGGTCACCACATGAATCTAAAGGGAGGATATAGATTCAAATTAAAGACGGCTTTTTTGTGAAAAGGGTTGCAAAAATAAGGGCTAACCTCTCACCAAAGTTACTCGAAGTAAAAGCAATACATTACTGGGCTTGCAATGGAATGAAATTATATAACGTTGATGCGGGAGAACGTGTGCAGGGTCTGTGTGCCAACAGAAGGCAGATAAATGGGCAGACTGCATGGGTAGGTTGGGCACTTTTCTGCCCTCGCAATCTCGACAAGGCAAAAGGTAGAGCCAGGGGTGAACTCTGGAAACCAAATGAGACCCTGGAAATCATTTTCAAAGTGGCCCCATATTTCACATTTTCAGCAAGCCCAGCCCCTTCCCTGCTGGAACATTTGGAAATAAGGTAGGTTCCCACACATAAGAGGCCCAGGGTGCAGAGGCCTAACAGGAAATCTCCAGTGTTCCCTATAGCCTAGCCCCCCCACCCCCCTGGGTAGAGCCACAGCTGCCATAGTGTCCAGCGCAAATGCACAATCGCCAAGTGATCGTTCCCATTCTGAGTAGAATGGTTGCATGCCTGGGGCTCCTGCATCTCGAGGCCTCTCTAAAAGGCTGGAGGGAAAAGCCCTAAGCAGGATGAAAACAGCTAAGACGTAAAGACGGTACAGAAACGCGCTACAAAACGGAGGCGCGTTCCTAGAACTACAGAGGCTGCAGGATTTAAACCCTAAATTAGATGAGCCCTTGCTTTGTGGACAAGACCACCACCACAGATTCTGGAAATCAACAAACACAAAACATTCTTTTTATTGAAAAATAAGAATATTACAGCACTACCAATTCACCCCAGTTCCCCCGCCCCCACACCATCATTGACCTACTCCCTCATACATCATCCTATATGTGTGCCAGGATTAAGGTTGTCTCCTTTTACTTGTTAGCTAAAACAAAGTTACAGTAACATTAACTTAGTAGCCCACCAATATATTTTACCTCTTTCAAATGTGAGCAGCACATGTAGAGGAGTTGCACCGCTTGGCTTCAGCATTTACTCAAGGTCCGCATAGATACGACTCACTTAAAGACTGCATATACTGACCATGCTGGCCACCCTGTACTGTCACGGTTTGCCATGTGCCCAACACCTCCCTGGGAGTGAGGCAGGTGTGGAGCAGGTAGAAAGATGGAGGAACATGGATATTTAGGATGAGAAAGAGTCACTAGGCAGGGATGGAAGAGATAAGGAAACAGAGAGCAGGGCATGGCGTGTGGAGGAAGATTGTGGGCTGGGGAGACATTTGGACTAGGATAGGAAAGATCAATAGGGGGAGGGCGTTACAGCCAAAGAGAGATGAAGCCAGGACATCAGACGGGGACTGAACGATGGGTAGGACGGTGGGTGAAGGGCCATGGTGGTACAAAGAAGTCCAAGAGAAAGGTTTTATGGGTTCCCTCATGTGTATGGACCTCTGTCTTGCTGGCTGAAATGCAGGAAGCAGTCACGTGGGACGACACACCATGAGGAATTTGCCATTGTTGGGCATGCTACGTTAAACACAACCCTTTTTTTCCTCCAGTGTTTTTTAAGATCTCTCACCATGAAGTCCCATGTAGTCAACTTGCATATCGTGAGCATATTTTTCCATCCTTGAGGAACCACAACAAGCCAACAGATTCTAGATTTGTAGAGACCTACCAGGTGCGAATGCAGATTGTTCACAGAAGTGCATCTATGTTTGATTATCGCCTCTCTGCTAGACAGATCAAAATGGCGATGCTTTTTCCCATGCTCAGAAAAAGCTTTCGCAACATTTTCTAGGAAGGGCGTTATTTATTATTCTAAACTCCAGTCCTAAATTGTTCGAGGAAAGTGCTTGATGGTAGTAAGGGTGCACATTTGAAAAAACATCACCCCCTGACGACATTTTCATTGGTGACTTTACCACTGGATAGCAAAACAGTTGTATAATGCATGCGGCTGACTGCCCATTTTGAAGTGCTAGAACCAAATGTATGTACATCAAGGGCCCTTTTGAGTGGGAGGAGATGAGGTCTTTTGCAGGGCACAGAGAAAATGTGTCTCAACTGTTGAGCCAGGGCCTTTTCCTTGTCTAGAAATCTGCAGTCATCCGAACCAAGCGGAGACCAACAGGCAGTAGAAATCAATCTGGAGAAACAGAGCGAGCCAATGACCCGCTCCGTTCACACATCTTTCATTGTACACTGTTGACAGTTATAGTCATTTCTGCAACTACACATTTCTAGTAGCAGGACTGTTGAGAGCCATGTTTCAAGCGGGGTTTCTTTGTTGGAACATAGTGCAAAATGAATCACCACTAGGTGCTTGGGACTGGGTCCTCCTGGAAAGAGGTGGCTTGAGGGCGCTGAAGACTGCCATAAGAGTGCAAGTGTCCTCACGCTATCTTCCCATATGCCCTATGTGCTAGGAGCTACCAACGAAAAACGACAAATTATCATTAGTCGCATTTTAAGCAAGCCTTCTGCTGCATGCCATCGTATAGGACATTCAACCTAAAAAGTACTTTTGCAATATATGCCACGCCAACGTGTCGCCGAGAAACGCTTTCCTTCCTTCATGTGGAAAATGTGTGCGTATCCTTAGCTTTTACTAATCTCCATTGCCTCAGATCCCTACATGCTACACACGTGTGCTCTTTTTTTCAATTTCATTCAACGGGCAAACAGAATTTGAAACGTTGTGCTCCTCTGACTCTGTTCGCAATCTGGTACCATGAGCGTGGGTTACAGATAGAGGTGACGGCTGCACCGTGTTGGCTTCTTTGCAAGGATTCCTGACCTCTCCCATAAGGTCAAATGTGTGCAGATTCACTGTTAATCCCTGTGCCCCTTTCTGTGTCACAGTGACCGCTACCTGCAAACGACGCCCTCTTCACAGAAGGGTGTAGTGTTCTGTCAGTCACTGATGTTGTCGCAGCCAGGTAGGTGAATTGACTTTGCGACTGATGGAAAGGTTACACTGCTTGACGGACAGTTTTATAGACAGACCTGATAGGTAATTTTCTAGATAGACAGATAGACACGTTTGATTACATGAACATGGTTGTTCATAGTTTCACTGATATTTACAGGTTGAATGACAGACTTCTTTTTTTTATTTTTATTTTTTAACTGGTGCAGTCCATTGGCTGACTCGTTGGGGCCTAAGGCAGAGTCCCTCCCCCTAGCCCCCGTCTTCTGAACTCGAGAGGGGACATCGTATAGAGCCTTTATCACGTTGCGGCGATACTGGCAACATAGTAAAAATGGACGTGTTACCATTGGCGCATACAAACACAGCTTGACAATACACAATAGTTAGGCTACCATAGCTTTGACATTACCCCCGCTTCCGCTTCCGCCCACACATCGCACATGCGCATTCCATGCAAGGCGCGTCATGCCTTCATCTCCCATTGGAAGTTACCAGAGAGAGGAAGGGGACACATTGTGGAATCTTTGCAGAACAGGAAGTTGTCCCCACAGGCACTCCGTACACTCGCACATTCACACAACAGACAGTTCCCTCCATGCCCCCATCCGGACGCTCGTCTTCTTTTGGTCCTCCGTGTCCTTCCAGCGCTTATCTCTTGGGGTCGTACTGGATGAGCCTCATGATGTCATCGTTCTTCATCACGCCTTGGATGAATTCCCCTTCGGCTATTTTATCTGCAGGAGTGAGAGACAAGTGGCTTTAATGTCCAGGGGAGCCAGGCAGCATAAAGCATCTTTCAGAGTGCATTACTGACGCTCATGATTACACTTTACTTTCAAACTGATTGGGACTGTAACATGTGGGCTTGAGGCTTTGAACGTGCGCGCGCGTGTGTGTGTGTGTGTTTGTGTGTGCACGCACGCGCGCGTGTGTGTTTGTGTGCGCACGCGCGCGTGTGTGTCTAGGGGAGTGGGGTTCATGAGGGAGCAGATCCATAGGAGGCATACGATATGTTTAAAAAGAAGCGCAGTAAGAGCAGGGTTGTGGGTGCTTAGAATAGCAGAGTGACCAGAGAAGACACAGGGAGTTTGGCAGTGATGGAGAGGCTGAGTGAGAGAGGGTGATTGGAGGAGGGTAGAAAAGAGTTTCAGGAGGCGGAGTTGGAGACGGTTAATATCCATTAAGGGGTGGAGGAGAGAAGAGAAGGAGAGAGAGCAGAACAGTGCAGACTGTAGTAGG
The DNA here is from genome assembly GCF_040938575.1 of Ambystoma mexicanum. Taxonomy (NCBI): domain Eukaryota; kingdom Metazoa; phylum Chordata; class Amphibia; order Caudata; family Ambystomatidae; genus Ambystoma; species Ambystoma mexicanum. The sequence goes on along the minus strand of NC_090921.1, from coordinate 1,338,132,806 downwards.
AAACAAGGAGAGGGAGTGTGGAACTTAGGAGGCAGGAGGAACTGGAGGGTCCAGGAGGAAGACAATACTTTCCTGTATGAGAAAAAAAGTGCCCGAATGAGAGACAGGTGGAAAGTGGAAGTTTCAGAAAAGTAGAGAACGAGGAAGAACACAACCTTAGCCTATTGCTTGTGTAAGTGTGGAGGGAGGCGCCACAAACATGTGGCAAAGCATCAAATAGAAACCCCATGCACTAGTGGAGGTTCAGGTACAAGGCCAGAGACTAGGCCCTTCAGGCATGAGTATATGTCGGACGGTGAAGAGGAAAATGAGAATGATCTTGTGTTGAAAGGACCGTGATCCATAGACAGGGAGGTGGTCAGAGTCTGTATGGCCTTTGACAATTTCATGGGATCTTGTCACTTTTCCCCAGATGGGAGCCCTTCCCAATGAGGCTGAGGGGGTGAGGCTACTAACCAATAGTTCCCCTATGGGTGATAATAAACCCTCATGAGGGTAAGGACACCCGTCCTGTTAAAGACCTCTCTAAACCCTTGTGCCTAGAAATTATGGCTCCCTTCACTCCTTCTCCCTCAAAATCTGAAACTACTTCTGCACGTTATTGTGAAGTCTCTACTACCTTACCTGTAAGAGCAGATAGAACTGAGAGAAAGAGGAACCAAAGAAACATACAGAACAACAGTAGAAAGGATTATAAAAGTACTGTGACGAGGTTGCCACCAGGAAGCATAAAGATAACTTCAAGGTTATTGGCGACAAACATTGACGCTACGCGGGGGTGGACCCAGCAATATAAAGTAAAGACCAAAGAAAGACTAGATGTGTTCGGGAGCAGGAAGAGCAGTCAGGGAAGCTGGTGTGGGTCCTGCAGGGCTGAGAAGTTGCAACCCACGCTTCCAGAAACATTGCGAGACAATCAGTCTTGGAAGAAGAAACTGGGAAAAACCCTGCGAGCTGGAGTAACCCCAACTCGCTACAGAAGCAGGAAGAAGCCAGTGGTTGTGTGGCCTCTCTCCGAGGTGGACTGTGTGGCCCATAAAACATGCAGAGTCCGCGACAGCAATTGCTCTGTGGAGCTGCACCGACCAAGGAGGAGGTAAGCAGGAATACACGCTGGACACGTGCGGAACCAACAACAACACGAGACCCCGGGAAGAACCGTTAGTGCTCCCCAGTAAAGATACTGGTAACAGGAGTTGCGGGAAAGCCGGATGGGTTCAAAGAGTCCAGTATTCTTCAGAAGTGATCTCCCTCATCACAGTAGTGATCCCCAGAGAACAAAGTATTCTTCAGAAGTGATCTCTGTCGACACAGTTGTGATCCCCAGAGAGCCAAGAGTCAAGTATTCTTTGGGAGTGAGCTCCCTCGTCGCAGTAGTGATCCCAGAGAACCAAGAGTCAAGTATTCTTCGGGAGTGAGCTCCCTCATCACAGTAGTGATCCCCAGAGAACCAATAGTCAACTATTCTTTGGGAGTGATCGCCCTCATCACAGTAGTGATACCCAGAGAACAAAGAGTCAAGTATACCTCAGGAGTGATCTCCCTCATCATAGTAGTGATACCCATAGAACTAAGAGGCAGCTATTCCTCAGGAGTAGTCTCCCCCATCAAGGTGGTGACAAGGAAAATCATAACTCTCAAGAATGCCTCGGGGTGAACTCACTTGTCACAGTGCGAAATCAAACACATGTTTAAGATACCTAAAGGACCAAGACTGTCAGGGAGCAATCTCCCTTATAATGAAGATATATAAGTTCTGACAAAGTGCTAGCACTAAGAAGAAAAGTTGACAAAGCCTTAACTCTGTTGTTTGCAAATCCTTAGGAGGAAGTAAAGAGACTTCTAAAGAATTGTACAAAGTACTATCCAGGAACAGTCTCCAAAGTTCTTCTAGATAAACCAGAGGAAGGCATCCTCCTGCTCTAGGTGTATTTGCCAAATTAGATCCTGTAGCAAGAGACTGCTGTTAAGTCAGTTTAAGAGTGGATTGTTTCACCAGGAGACGGGAGCCATTCTCCTGGTGGCTTTGATAAGAGGTTCATTGAATAGTTTTTTTTTCCTAGTGGTAGGGATAGAGTAGTTGGTTTGGATAGAGGACAGTATTTTTGGTTTTGACTTACATCCTGACGAGCACCCGAGTTATTTTATCTGGAGGTAGGGAAACCCCTCTAGAAATAGGGAGAGGCAGGTTACTTATCATTATTTGAATACAAAACGTTAGCCAAAATGATAACTTGTCAGCCTCCTTACACGATTACGCCACAGGCCTCTATGCAGATGTCCCCTCTGAGAAAAGCTGTGGACACTGCTAAGCACAACCTCATAGTTTGAATTGGAACTCCAGAACTGTCTGAACATCTACCAACCCCCCTGACATGAGGTGAGTGGTTCCCCCACCAACGGAACCAATGAAAACTTTAGGAAATGAAGGGAGGACTTGATTGACTGTGAGTGGAACAGGGAAAAGACCCATAGGGACTTTTCTTCTTTTCGTGCCTTAGCCAAGGAGCTAAATCATTCTATGGTTTAGAAGAGTTGACTATACCATAAACAGAACTTTCAGAAACACGTGTTAAGAGACTGACTGGAACTCTGACAGCAGAAACACTTATATTATCTCACAAGAGGGTAAACTGCAGGGCAGTTTACCACTGGAGGATACCTCTAAACTAGCATCAAAATCTGGGTTGCCAAGAAAAGGTGGGGAGATGGGAGAGAGGGAGAAGAAATCCCGTGTGAATTCTTTGAAAAGTGGTTTTCTTAGTCACCTTTTTTGTTTGAAGCCCTAATACCTACCACTGGGGCTAGTTCGTGTTTGTCCCACATACCTTTGATAATACTGCTTGATCAAAAACATAAAGAGACCCATAAAGAACTTGATCAACAACAGCTTCAGATTTAAGTAGCGATTACATGACTAAGCTCTTTCAGGTAAAATGAACACAATCCCCCACTGCTAGATGCCCCAGACTAATTATGTAGAGCAAGCAGAAAAAACTCAAATATTATGTAAATATACTTTTATACTGTGCCAAATCACTTCCATAGAGTATTAAAGTGCCACAGCTTTTCCATGGAGTGGCATACCATGCCACCGTCCAGGGTATCCAGACCTCAATCTGCTTGAAGATAGAAAATGAGTGAGCATAACAGGATGGGAAAGCAGGCAATATATACTAGGAACACAGTGAGAGAGGGATGCAGTGGGGTAAGAATGTTTTTGATGGCATGGGTGCATGCCAGTTCTGTTAGATGGACCATAGTTCTACAAAAGGGAGGAGAGGGATACGTCCTAAAGTGTGGCAATAGGGTTGTGTTTCCCAAGGCAAATTTGGAGAATTGCAAGTTAGTACACAATGTAATGTTGGATGGCACACATCTATTCTAAACAGTTGATGTGCCAATTATGTACAATAATACTCCAGAAAAACAAATTAAATTCACAGATATACAAATATAAATTACAGTTCATCAGATCAAGCTTTCCCGCATCAGGACAAAAAACTTTATAACATGAAGAAACATTGAAACAACTCTGAAATTAAAGTCATCATGTTTCAAAGGATTCCATGGATCGCCCACCAAGGGCTTTTCCTCCTCTTCTCCAGGATGCTATTCTGGTCAATGTATTTCTGGAATCAAAACAACCCTGTGCAACCTAGCTTCGTAAGGCCCATTTATCTACTTTAGTCATGAGTGATAACCTCCATGCCTGACAGGAGAATTATCATCTTGCTCTCCAAAATCACCCCTCTTCTCAAAATTACATAAGGGAAAAGCCTGAGTGATCCATGGTATTCCATTTAGCAGATGGGGACTTGCGAAAGAAAGGACTCTGCTGGGTTAGTAGCCAGCAAGAATCGTACAATGCAGTTTGATGATCTGTCAACAGTGGTGTAAAAAGCACACTTTTCAAGGTGAAGAAGGAACGTGTTAGGAAAAAATGAGCACACATGATAACGTGTAATGTTAATTTGATGAACATGGGAACTATAAACTGTACACATTTTCTCTTTCATTCCTCTTTGCTAATTTTGTGAATTGAGTTGTATGTGATCTTCTCTGCCTTTACACATCTGAAGACAATTATTCCTAGGATGCCTGCCCCGCTGCTGCTCAAGTCAGGATGCTTTTAGCAAGGTCTAAAGCAGAGGGTGTAGACTGCCTTCCGAACAAATTGGCTGAGAGGTGGTCTGCAATGGAATCCATGTGCTAATCAAGCAAAAAGCCTTGAGATGGGCTGGCATTACCTGGTTAGGTAATGGCCCGGGCCGAGTTACAGGCCTGTGCAAAGCAAATGCCTTAAAGTGGGCCCATTACCAGACACCAGTGCCCCAGATAAGATTGGGAAGTGGGAGTGATTTACTCGCGATTTTTTAAAGTTGGGAGTAAAATGATTTTATTGGAAGTAAAAATGTAAGTCCTATTCCTAATGAGAGTATTATATGTGAGTAAAAATATGTTTTAACTGAAACACTGAAATGTGTTTGTAATATTTATTTCTTTGCAACTAGTTATTCATTCACATTTAAAGATTCATGTTTGCTTCTTCCAATCAGACAGTTACAATAGTTGTTTCTTCCTGTGGTACTAATTGCACTACTGGTATAAACACATCGATGTTACTGTGAGGGTGAAAACAGGGGCGCAATATTCAACGTGTCTATTTCATATTTTTTGTTGGGAGTATTTTTACTCCCCATTTGTATTTTTTGGGAGTATTAGCCAATTGTTAGGGAGTAAAAGTGCCTGATACACCCCTTATCTGTAGAGCTGCCAAACACGGTAATGTGTTCTCATGTTTTTTTTTGCTACCACCACCCCGGCATGCTTTCCAGGCTGCTAAAAGCTTTCTTTAGTTTAGAAACGGCACAGTAGGTGTTTCCCAACTGCGGCCATTGCCACGAAAGGGAAGAGCCGAAACAACAAGTGTTCCTGGAGCCGCTGAGGTATCCCTACCTCCCTAAAACACTATTGTCTAGGTCTGCAAGACTTTCAGTGCCCTTTGCCACACTGAAAGCCAGCGGAACAGTGAACTTGTACTTCAAAGGAATCACTAGCCATGGGGCCCCACAGTCTGAATTCTGAAAATATCCAATAATGTTTTTTCCTTGCAGACAATCGTGAAGTCGCCTCGCGGAGCAATACAGACACTGCACCGAACAGTGACAAGCTACAAAATACACAAATAGCACCCGTGTTTGTCACAGCAATATAAGAGACACAATTGAGGATGCCCCTCTTGTAAGCTCGCTTTGCGGAGCTGTGTTGTCCAACATGAAACAATATCGACATCTGAGGAAGCAAATCCAAATTTTGCTGATCAGTGTCAGCGTTTGGTGGGTCCTGTGCCGCAAGTGAGCCTGAGCTCCCATTTGCAGAGCTGAGAGATGGGTCCACAAGATCATAAAAGCCAACCTTAGTCTCCGCCAGGTGTAGCGGATATCCAGAATGAGTTTAGGAACACAGGGAGAGGGGAGAAGGGGGAGTGTGTAAAAAGTGGAGAGGAGAGTGAACAGGCAGAGCATCCGGTGAGTGGACAGTAAGCAGGAAGGAGACAGGAAGAGGATAAATAGAACAAAGAGATGGGAATGTAAAGAGCAGAGGAGGTTAAAGAGAGCAAAGAGACTTTAAGAATGGAGTAGAGAGAGGGGGAGGTGGTATTGTGTAGAGTGATGTCACAAAGGTGATAGAGGTGAACGACCAGGCCCAGATTTAAATTAAGGGAAATCTAGTTTATTTTTCTTTAGGAATATGATACTCGATGGCCAAACCAACAAATGGGGACTGTAAATGTAAAGCAAAGAAACATTACTGAGTCCTTCTATGACCTAGGACTCTTCTGGTTGGTCTACAGCACAACCCAAGTTTGGCTTTAAAGGGGCTCCCGCACCCTTCATCCTCTGGTCTTCTCAGGGTCTCCTCCCTTTGGTTGTCAGTCTTGTATTTTATGGATTCCCAAACTTTTCTTTTCTGGTCTTTCTGGAGCCTCTTGCCCTTAATTGTTAGTCTTTGGTGTAATTGGTTCATGTACCCATCTTATCTCATCTTATCAGGGTCCGTCTCTTTTAATCTAATGTCTTACGAGGGCCTTTATCACCTCCTTTCCTTGTGGTCCTCTGGAAATCTTCCCTCTTCACCCCCTCTCTTCGCCTGCTGTTGCCCTGCTCCTCCTTGCTACAATAACATGCGCTTGTTCCTCCTCCCACCATGGGCTTGACCCCTTCAGATTGAAGTTTCACAGCTAACCCCCTGCCTTGGACCAAATGTACCCTCTTGTACCTTCCTGATCTTGCTAGCTACAGTCTAGGTAGCCACCTGCACTTCCCACTGATGGCGACCTCCAACAACATCCTGTGGTCTCAACCTGATATTTCTGAGCAATCGTCTCCTGATGCCTCCAGGCACGCTCTTCCTGGTGATTCCAACCAACCTCCACCTCCTGTCTACCACACACACCCTTCCTATCATGTAACCCAAACCTCCTCATTTAGTCTCTAACCATCAACCCCTTTTGATCACTTAGACCAACTTCCTCCTGATGACTTAACCCAACCTCTTGTTTCCTCCAGGCTGCCTCCTGATGAATGAAATAAAAATTTTCCTTATTTCTTAAATTACTTCATCCCTTCAACTTGCCTGACCTGTATGTTCTTTCTAGACACCAACATGTGTTTCACCATCCTAACAATCCACCGACCAGTGGTGACTCCTCCAACATCTCTCGGATAATAACTACATTGTTATTATTCAAACTGTGTCTAAGAACATTCTTATCCTAGGGGACTGCAATGTTTCACTGGATGACCCTTTATACACCACTTTCTTCTTATGTGACCTATGTAATGCCCTGGATCTCAATACATGCCCCTCCCCCTAGACTCACACTGGTGCCCATGGCTTGGAAGCCTTTCTTTCCTTCATAGTTATTTCCCCCCTGACCTACAAAGGATGTCCTCTTCCGCTGAGGCGTTTCTATTCTTCAGACCTATGAAAGGTTACTACCTTAGTCTTTTCTTCAACATTTGTTCCATCTAATACTAACTCTGATCCTTTGGTGCCCTCCCCTGGCTCACTGCTAGCTGATCTGCACAATGCTCTGAATAAAACATTGGACATCCACACTGGCACAGTTAGGAAGAAAAACCCATCGACCCAAAATGTCATTCTATGTTTAACTATGATCTTGCCAATATGAAGAGATGGAACAAAGCTCTGGAAAGATGCTGGATTAAATTGAAGTCTGGCAAAGGACAACATCGCTTATCTATGCCACATGAAGGATTATCATACATCGATCAAAGATGAGAAAATAGCCTGTTTTCATAAACACATTGACCAAGTAACCAATAAATCTGCTGAAGTGTTTTTGATCCAGGCTCTACCTCCTCTCAAACCCCTGCTGATAACCTTGTCTCCTTCTTTGTAGACAAACTGGTATCCATACAAGTTAGCATTGATATGCATGTTAAGGCTATTTCTGTATTTGCTTATGCTGCTATCACTTTCCCTGCTGCTCCTTCTCCTCCTTCTCGCTTGTCTTCCCTGCTTTTGTTATTACCATAGTTGATAAGATGAGGGCCTACTCTGAATGGGTTTCCCCTGCATTGTCTAGACCATCAAGGCCAACATAGCTACACTGGCCCCTTCTTAGGCTGTATTATGCAAATGCTCCTTCCATTCTGGTTCCTTGCCCTATGAGTTAAATAGGTCCTGCATCTTGACCCTTCTTAAAATCTTGGAAAAGATGGCCATATCTCAACTCTTCACCTTAAGTGAAGCTAATAGTAAACTTCATGACCAACAATCTGGGTTTTGGTCTTCCAAAGGTACCGAGGAGGCACCCTCCTTTACCTGAGCGTGGAGTTCTGCTGTCAATGGAAAAACATTTCGTAGCCATCTGGGTGCCCCTTGACCCGATTTCAGCCTTCAATACTGTCAACTACTCCAACTTTCTTGATCATCTTGGCGTCTCTTTTGGCATTACATGGAAGGCCCTGGAATGGATATCATCTTTTCTTTTTAATATAGGGTTCAGGTGAGATCTTAATCTTTCTTATCTCCTCCCACCACTTCTATCTGTTGAGTCCCTCAAGGCTCTATCATCTTCCTTTGGCGTTTTAACACCTGCCTCTTTCCGATGGTTGGCCTCATTTCACTTTTCTTTTGAATTTTCCAGCTATATGCTGATGATGCTCAAATTGCCTTTGAGATGTATTGTGGTTCTACTCTTCTATCCATCCATGTCTTCTCCTGCCTCACTAGTGCCCAGGATTGGATGTTGAAAAACAGCCTGTGCCTAAATATGGCCAAAACAGAAATCATTTACTTAGGTTCCTCTCTTCCACCATCACTACCTTTTCCTCGTCCTCCTTCTATGAATCCATCACCTTCCTTGGTCCCCTCGGCCAGGAACCTGGATTTCATCTTTGACAACCTGCTATCCTTCACACCTGAGATCTTAGAACTATCCAAGAAATTGCATTTTTAGCTCTTCCTCAGTCGTATACTTCCTTTCCTCAGTTTCTTACACAAGTTGGAAGTAACTAGGGTCACGGTTTTGTCTAGATTAGACTACTGTAGAAGTCTCTATAAAGGCCTACCAAAGCCCTCACTACACTTCCTTTAGGTCATACTGAATAGGGTAGCCAGATTCATTCCGGGACTCAGATGTAGTGAGCACATTACCCCAACCCTGAAATCCATGCACTGGCTCCTGAATCACAGATTTGCTTTAAATCTATTTGCTTTATCCACTGGCACTTGGATGGTCAGAGTCCATCCTACCTCCACCATAAAGACTATCTCCCGGCCAACTATACACTTGACTTCATCTTCAGCCAGGTCCTTAGCTTTCTAGCACCATAAGAGGAGCAGGTTTGGTAGAGTCAGGTCTGCAAGACCTGCTAAAGCTGGCCTCAGTCTCAGCCAGTTATGGTGGGTGTCAGAAGGGGTTTAGTGACAACAGAGAGAGAGGCCAGAAGGGTAAGTAAGTAATAAGGTGAGAGTGCAACAAACAGGCGAATGTTCAACTTGGAGAAGCAGGAGATGGCAGAGTTAACAGGAAGGCGAGTTTGAGAGGTAGAGGTAAAAGAAAACAAACAAAGAGATGTGCAATTGAAGGAGGTGAGATAGAGCAAAGAGTCCTTGTAGCGTAAACTGAAGAGCGGAAGAGGTGAAAGAAAGCAATGAGATCTGAAGAGCAATGTAAAGAGCAGATCAGATGAAAGAGAGCAAAGAGACTTGAAGAGGGGGGTAGGTGGTGTAAAGCGGGAGACCAGAAGAGGGGCTAGAAAGTGGAGAAGCGATGCAATATCCAGGAGATGTTGAGAAGAAAAAGGGACACCAGAAAGGTAGAAGGACAGAAGGAGGAGAGGGAGTGAGAAAACAAACAGTGAAGAAGAAGATAAGCTGTGAGAGGCGGTTAAGAGTGCAATGTTGTTGCAGGATGTAAACAGTATTAGAAGAAATAGGAGACAAGAGTGGGCTAGATCCAGGGGGATGAAATGAGGCCTAGGGAGGTCCACTGAGATCTGGAAAAAACTTAAATAAGGTGTGGTATCAGTTGATGCACGAGGGGGCCCCACAAGTCCAGCAGATGGCAGCAACACCAGCATCCTAACTACATTGATGACAAAGCAAAGAAGCAACCAAATCAAGAAAGAAGTGCAGTGGACACTCAAAACCCCACTGACTGTGGGTGACTTGTTTGACCGTCAGAGACACAGCTCCAGGGAAGTGAGGGACAAACTAAGAGACTGCAGCCCTCAAGCAAGCTGGTATTGCTCCTTTTTGATTTCTGTGCCAACCACTGGCGTCGCGGGTACCCCCAACATTCCCTGCGGTGCTTGGGCTCGTCATCACATGTCCGGGTGCAGGAGGGGTGGGGGGCCTTGAACTAAAAAAATAAATTGTTTCTTTTTAAAATCATTATGACTTCAGAAAGACATTATTTTAATTACGGTTCAATTCTGTAATGGAAGTATTTTTTTCTGAAGTTAGAGTGACTTCAAAAAGAAATAGTTTATTTTTTAATTCAGGAGGGGCTCCCCCCACAGGACATGAATGCCTCCAGCTCGTCTGCTCTATGCATGACAGGAACTACCGAGCGGGGAGCTGGAGGGAGGCCTACCAGGCCTGCAGAGGAGTTCCTCGTAGCAAGAGATTAAAAATAAGTGTGTTTACCGCCCCATTCCAAGGTGAGTGGGGCGGTAAATCCCCATTCCCCATTTACCCTTCCCCATTCCCATTTTTGCCCCATAGGGCATAATGGGAGTGGGGAAGGCGCTAATTACAGCACCGTAAATTACGGTGCCGCAATTAGCACCAAGGCGGGTTAGCGGCTTGCATTTTAACGCCTGCTAAAAGCAGGCGTTAAAATGGTAATCAGGCCCATTTTGTATGAGGCACTGTGCCTCATACACAAGTACTGGGACGAGAAAGAGGGATCTGGAGGTAATAACCGGCTTAGTTGCTGGTCATCTTCATTACTCCTAGTCCTACTCTTCCTCATCCCAGTACTTCCATATGAGGCAAGGCGCCTCATACATAAGTACTGGGACGAGGAAGAGGCATGTGGAGGTAGTGCTGGGCCAAGGAGCTAATTTTGGGGTAGGTGGGTGGTGGGGAGAGGGATGCCTGTGGGGAGGGTGGGGCAGCCGTTGGTGCACTAAATCGTAATTGCCATCCATGAAAAGGCAGGCATGGTATTTGTTATTAGTGGCTAGATTGGCATTTGGGTGCGGCCAATATAGCCTTTTCTTTCTTTGGCACTGTATATTTTTCTGGGCATGTGTGATAAACTAAGCATGGTAAGTGTTATTACATGCTTAGACTGACATTTTGGTGCAACCAGTCTAGGTATGTCTTACTGTGGTGACTTGCATATATTGGATTTATGGTTTGGAGTTACCCTACAAAAACAATTGCTAATGCTCTGGCTTTTTACCCAATTTCTGTTTTAAAGTGTGCTATATAATGCACCTTTTAAAACCATTATTCAGACATTTATCTTTGAGGTGATTAGGGCCCCCCACCTCCTGTATGGTATGGGCTCCTCTCTGCGCTTGGCCACTCGGGTCACTGTGGTATATTTGTGGGAAATGTTTATGCCCCTTCATTTAAAGAGTTCACCAGCCGCCACTGGGTGAGTGAGTGATTTATGGGTGAATGGGTATGAATGTGTACATGCAAACTTGGAGCCTGTGCAAGGGATATTGGAACATGTTTTACTGGCATTTCTGGGCAAATTCAACTGGATGAATGTTATTAAATGGAGGGGTGTTTGAGGTGGGGGGTTTATAGCGTATAGCAAAATGTTTCCTTAATGTAGCATTGCATTTTCTACTGGCGTTGAGGGCAGATTCCACTCGAAACGTACCCTTACATGTGGTGCGGGAGTTGGGCAGGCCTTGCTGCAGCCAGCAATAACATGCTTTCTTTCTGTGACAGGAGATTTTTACTGCCATTAACCGCAAAGCCAACAAGAGAATGTTCGTGTATGGGGATATTGGCAAAGGCAGCATAAACATGTTTACCTATTGTACCCTCTTTTTGCGTAATATTACTGCCCACTCACAGAGATGGCTGGTAGATTTGGGTTCCCGGAGCCAGGCACAACCCCCTTGTTTCTACACTAGGCGAAAGATTTAAGAGTTGAGTAAAATATAAATGTATATCTTTCTCGCAGTGCAGGGCATACCCCAGCAGCAGCGTGATCATCGTGCGTATTGCGCATGCGTGGTGGTCCAGGCAGGCCGGGATTGTGGAATGACCCATGCTTTGTTGCCAAGCTTGGGGCCGGGGGCCCTTTTCATGGCTCGCAGGGGGGGCCTATGGGGTCCACCAGTGGTATGCTCCAGCATAAAGCATGCAGACCCTATAGGGATTAATTGTACACAGTGCCTGTCATGCTCTGAGGGAAGGGGAGAGAGAGAGAGAGAGAGAGAGAGAGAGAGAGAGAGAGAGAGAGAGAGAGAGAGAGAGAGAGAGAGAGAGAGAGAGAGAGAGAGAGAGAGAGAGAGAGAGAGAGAGAGAGAGAGAGAGAGAGAGAGAGAGAGAGAGAGAGAGAGAGAGAGAATATTTAAGGGAACCAAGAACTAAGATAATGTTAGGTAAAGGCTAGTTACCATTCTCTTTCTTGTTGAAATAAGCCCATAGCTTATCTGCTCTCTTCTGTGGCGTGTTCTCATCATCTGGCAAGTGCTTCTGCTCTGTGGGTGGAATCATCTTGAATATCGCCTGTGTGGCAAAAAGAAAGTCAAAATGACACTCATGTTGCTCTTCAACCCTCCTGCAACTTATGAAATCGCCTTCAGTAATATGAATATCTACTATAATTCACAGAACACTAGATAGCAATACCTCATGCATAACCGATGTATTATAAACTATTAGGTGACCTATTATTTCTGAAAGGAGATTTAGCAACTGCGCCTGACCCCTGGCTTACCAACTCAGTTACACACATTGTTGATTGTGCTAATTCCATTCTTGAATTTCTGCTTGCTCCTCTCAAAATTCTATAGCCTTCAGTCAAGTGGGCGAAAACACAGTGCACATTTTCTGCATGGTATGGCTCCCGGCGAGGCGATAGGTTTATAGGTTTACCAGGCTTATATACACAGACAACAAATAATCTTTGGTCGGAGTCCAAAATGGAAGTGGACATAGCACATATACATTTTTTAATATCCACTGACTCTGTAAGAGTAGACTTCTTATCTGTTACAAGAAATTACAAAATGCAAAATTCTTTACATGATCCTGTGCTATTGAGGCAAAAGTTAGGTATATTCTATTTCCCACCCATCTACTTGTGGGATAACAACAAGGCGGCTTGTGGACAGTAGCTAGCATTACACAGGCTACAGAGAAGGAACCAAACCAGTTTCAATTTCCGTACCTTCGTCTGACATTGTTCTCTAACCTTGGATACACTGCTATTATTTATTATTAATTATACGATTTAGTTTTAAAATCAGCATAAAATCCCATGTGGTAATTCACTGACATTAGCTTCTCATTCTTTGCTTCTCCTCCAACAATGATGGCCCATTGAATACGTTTTCAATCAAATCTATGGGCCTCATTAAACGGTAGGCGGTAAGGGTTTACCGGTACCGGTAAGGGCACCGGTACCTGTAAACCCTTACCGCCTTACTACGAGTTCCCTTTGCGGGACCCGACCTTAACGCCTGGTTTTACCAGCCGTTAAAGTAGGGTGCCGCAAAGGGACCTCAGTGCTAATTACGGTACCGCAATTTGCGGTACCGTAATTACTACCTTCCCCATTCCCATTATGCCCTATGGGGGCAGAAATGGGAATGGGGAAGGGCCTTGGTGAATGGGGAATTACCGGCCCCGCTCACCTTGGAGTAGGCCGGTAATTCCGCCATCCACCAAGGCAGACATGTTAATATACTGGCGGCAACCATGGCGCTAATAGCGCCATGGTTACCGCACAACGTGTAATGAGGCCCTATGGCTTATTCAAGCTTGCTTTGCTTTGTATCATACAAAGAAAAAATATTGGGAGATCGAGTGATTTCCTGAAATGCCCATCTTTCCTACAAAGTGACCCATTGACTCTCGATTCATGCAACACCCAATTTACTTGTGTCTTGGAAAAGACAACACCATTCAGGCTTCCTCCACTTGAGGCGTGCCTCACCTTCCATCAGCATTAGAATTGCAACTGCAAACTTCTTGATGGCTCTGGCCTTGGAGAACACCAACAAACTAGAACTGAAGTAGATATAATTTGCATTTTCCCTTTACTTGTGCAAGATTCACTAAATCGAAATCAAGGGCTCCCAGTGGCATTGATCCAAACAACTATCAGTATGTTTTGTTAGAAATTTTGAAATTGCGAAAAATGGCATGATCTGCTGCAGGTGGGAAATGATGTGCTCTGTCTTGTACTTTATACAGTTTAAGGAAATAGCTTGTAATCATGGTGTTCAGATATCAAACACAAATGCATTGGAATCACTGTATTTTGTTGTTAGGTGGCATTGTTCTTACTTTTATGATGGATGACATATGCATTTGTAATTTGTAATTGAACGTACAAATGTTATGTTTTGTTTTTTATCTTTTTTATATTATAAAAATATAATCACCTAATCACCCTTTTCTGTGATATAATTTATTTTAATATGGGAGGTATCCTACAACATTTCTACAATGTCAGTACTAACACATTATATTCTCCTAGTCTAAACATGTATGTGTCCCTAAAGAATACCTTTGTTTACTTTTATCTAAATCCCACCTCTATTACCCAGTTAACTTTAAACTAACTATATGCCTCAGATAATTTTACAGCCACTATGAGAATTTGAAAGAAGGTCACGCTTTGAGGTAACCCACCAGCCCGTTTGTCACACTTTATTCACGTGTGGCTTATACTCCCCATTTGTTCTATCGCTCCCATACCATAACATTTCCTGGTTCCCCATTTGTATTTTTACACGTTGATTTTCCTTCTCTTCTTTATTCATTGTGTATTTCTTCCACCCGAATCATCTTGGTTTGGACTCCATAGATCGTCTGTCCGGTCGTATTTGTCCTCTTTTTAGGCATGCTTTGCAGCAAGTTCCTGGGACTTTCCTTTGCAGCAAGTTCCTGGGACTTTCACTGCATAGGCCACCTAGTCCATTCAACGATATGGGAGTTTTCACAGAAGTGTGTCCACTGTCAAAACTGCACAGCACACACATTTGTGTATGGGCATCTGGTTAGGTCCCTTGACCCTTCACTTTGCTCATAGGTTCGAGTGCCGCCAATTCTCCGGGTATGTATAGGGTTCTCTTTCTCCCCGCCTTTAATATAAAACTGAATGAGTTTCCTTTGAAAAATAAGTGTCTCTATCGTCAATATGTTTCCTTTCAACCCAACCCTTTAAAACCCATTTATGTGTTACCTTTAAACATTCCATTCCTTCTACTCCTCAAACTATCCAGAAGAGACCACATCACTCCAGCCCTAAAAACACTACACTGGCCCTCAGTAAAACATCGCATCACCTTCAAAACAATGTGCATAACGCACAGAGCAATCAGCGGACAAGGAGCAGAATTCCTACAAAAGAAAATAACAGTCTACAAACCAACCAGACCCCTCCGATCAAGCAACAAAATCCACCTGGAACTCAAACCATACCTTAAGAAAAAACTTGGAGGCACCTCCTTCTACCACTTAGCCGCAAAAACCTGGAACAACATCCCAAAAGAAATAAGAAACACTGAAGATCACCTAAAATTCAGGCAATCACTAAAAACCTGGCTCTTCAACACCACAGACTAAGTCTGGAAACCGAAACCAGAAAAAGGATGACTAATCCGGAAAGGACACGTACATCCCCGACCCAAGAGGGGAGCTCCCACGGCACCTGGACGGGTGACACTGGATAGACTGGAACACAGGCGGCACGCACGAAGACTGAGCCAACTCCCCCAGACAATCCCACCAACACTTTCGCCTGTCCCTTAGTTACCGCCAGGTACCACAGTGGTGTGGAATTGTCGAGAAATTGGCAATCACCACTCTACCTGAGAGGTTGACATTGGCAGCAGGTGCACTGGCCACAGGAGTATGAAGGGAGGATAAGGGGAGCTATGAGAGAGCATGTTAGAGGTGGGAGCCAGAGGAGTAAGGAACCTTGTATGCCAGTCGGACCCAGATCAGGACAGAGCCGCACCAGGGGAGACTGCGCAAGCCGAGCGCCTGAATTCAGGATAGAGACGAAAACTAACCAACCCTACTAACAATTTCCCTTTCTGCATACACCTCTCAAACTCCAAACCAAACGCAACCAAAATCTACAGCACAACAAACCGCACAACCTTCACTACATTGCAACAAGAAAACAAAAACACACATTGGCCCTCATTACGAGCCTGGCGCTAAGTGGTTAACAGCGCCGTAAAAGGCTGGAGCCCCGTTAACCACTTAGCGCCTTACTACGAGGTCCCTTTGCGGGACCCGACCTGAACAGCTGGTCTGGACCAGACGTTAAAGTAGGGACCCGCAAAGGGACCTCGCAGGAATTACGGTACCACAATTTGCGGTACCGTAATTGCCTCCTTCCCCATTCCCATTGAGCCCTATGGGGCAAAAATGGGAATGGGGAAGGGCCATGGGGAAATGGGGAAATACTGCCCCGCCAACCTTGGAATGGGGCGGTATTTCCCCATTTCACCATGGCGGACTCGTTACAACACCGGCACCAACCATGGTGCTAATAGCGCCATGGTTTAGCGCCGGTGTTGTAATGAGGGCCATAGTCTTGCACAACATTACACAACGACTACCAGCAAACACCCCAGGCCCAGCGAACGGACCCACCGGGCTGAGGCCGCCAACAGCACATCACTGCTCTCTTGCACTTTTCCTGCCTCCTTCCACTAACTCAACCTCCCCTCCTCTTTCAGAGCCGCCAGAGCGCCAGTGGACCACTCCGGTGGTGATAGTCAAGTATTCTTGAAGCCTAAATTATTCTTTTGCACGCTCACTTGTCCACAATACAACTACTGAGACGAATGAAGAGCTAAATGGCTGCTTCAGAAACTCTAGGCCTTGCTTAAACCTATTGAGCATCCTGTTATTGAAACAATCCCTTTTCAAAGATAAATTGGCAGCCGCCATGTTATGTTCTTCTTTTTATAGACAGCATTTTTGCCACGAGTGGCCGCGTGATGGTGAATATTGGAAATTTGATTAGAGTGTTTGTCATTAGAAAGTTTAGCCAACCCTGTTCGAGGCCAAAGCAACTTATGATAAGAAAGGTCTTGAGTTTTCTCTTAAAAGTGTACAAATGTGAGATTTGCCTGAATGAAATAATAATCGATTCAATGAAGTGCTGTGCCAAGAAGCTAGAAGACTGTCCTTCGACTGAGGCTCTCTGACATTTTGTTTCTTTCATCGGACACCCAAAAGAGGATCAGAGGGTGGTTTCGGCATGTCGGGGAAAAGACGCTTACACAGGGTTCCATTTTAGGCACAGTGTGCCGCACATACTGTCTTAAACTTTAGACCTTCTGATATTGGTAGCAAGCGTAAGGGGTGCTGAGTGGGAGTGATGTAATTCCTGAAGATAATTCCTGTGATAACATGAGCCGCACCATTTTGAAGTCCCTGCAGCCTTTGCCGGAGATAGGCAGGGAGCCCTAGTTAGGGACTATTTGCATAGTTGACTCTTGAAAGGATCAGTGCCACAATGACTGAGGTTTCCTGCTCCTGTTCCAATAATGGAAGGATCATTTTTAGGGTGCAAAGGTGCCAGAACCAGAAATTGACTACCGCTACGACCTATTGCGTCGGATAAAGTTGCTGTCCAAGATAAGATCTACGTTTGTGACCCGGTTAGCCAGTGGAGGGTAAACATCTGGATCTACAGGCCAGGACAACTATTGCCATCTGTTAGGGTGTGTTACAACAAAACGAAGTCCTGGTGTATCAGAAGGTTGGCCCGTGTAAGGTATAAATGAATTATAATTGCTTATCTGGTCCAAAACCTGTATAACTAGTGTAATTTATACATATTACTGTTAGGGTGGGGCCCACCATTAGATTTTCCCATTTTGTAGAATTCAACCTTAAGCCGTTACTGCTAATCCTGACAGTGGTGGCCTACAGGCTGGCAGACTAGATTGTTGGCAGGCCCGTGCAAAACAAAAAAAACAGAAACACAGAAACACATAATTCCTCGTCATCAACTTAGTAAAACTGCATTGCCCCTGTAACGGCATCGGATAGTGTGCTACTCATTTAATCGTTCAAACAATGCCACTCGCCCACTGATGCATCCAGATGTAAGTATACAGCGTACACACGTCCTTCTTATTTGCCCTTGTGTCGTCCCATAGTGGTGTCTCAAGCAGCTGTGATCAGCTCATTTTGCCAATATTTTGTTGCACAAAAAAAACTCCTGTTCATTCTGTTCGTCTCTAATTTCCTTTTCGAGGTATCTAGTAAAAATGTTGAACTTTCCCCTCTCCAGTATTTCAGCATCCAGTAAGGTCCGAAAAAGCCAATCAGGTTACTCAGATTGCAGATATTATCAACTCCGAAGGGGGTGGGATGCGGGTGGGGGTTTAAAATAAGGGTGGTATATGGTATTACAGCATTTATTTTATTTGAAAAGATGGGTGCTGAATCTCCGAAGAATTCTTGGAGCACTATCTACCTTGTCCAATGAGCTCAGCCTAAAAGCTCTCAAACAGGTGAATTTCTTGATATTCAGGGGGTTGGTGCTTCATTTACAGGCCAACACATAGTTATGCTTTGGCCCCCCATAGACTCTTGACATTAGAGCATCATCGTTTGCATTTCATGTTACTAAAAAGAGCCAATGGAAGCGTTGATGATGGCCAGATAGGAAGTAGTGTTTGCTTGTGTGGTGGTGGAGCCCTGTTTTGAATTGTGTTATGCCAAGTAGTACTCATCCGTTATCCCGCAAGGAAGAGTTGCACATGAAAGAAGAAACATAGAAAACGACGTGTCCAGTATAACATTTATTATGACAGACTAGACAGATTTCCTTAAAATGGTTCTGCATGTAGAGTGCCGGGCAGAGAGATTCTGATGTATTTGGTCCTGCAGCACCTGCATAAGGAGCAGTGGCGGCCAACATCCCGCTCTCATGTGCATACCTGAGCATAGTGAGGCAATCCAATGCAAATATGCAGCCAGGTATTGCTAAAGATTGACTTGAACTTCGTGAGTAGTTGCAAAACAGACAACGACAAAGGCCAAAACTGTTGATCAGGCCAATTCTTCGTTTATGATCTATGAGCACACTCTGCTGAGGATGCATTAAGCCAGTACAAAGATACCAAAAGATGGAGACAGTTGTGCTTGGTAAATTAATAAACACAGACATGTGATACTTGTGATGTAGGTGTTGGCTTGCTTGATATTTCTCCTGTTTCAAAATGCCTCCTAATTATATACTAAGATTAATCATCAAACAGAGGGGATGCAACTAATCAGGTGAACACGTTAGCAGTGATCTAGACCAAGGATTCAAAATATCGACTTGGAGAGAATTTGGCAGAGTCCGAAAATGAAGAGCCTGTTCACCTCGTACGGCGGCAGAGAGGTACATCGCAAAAATGGCGTTACTCTGATATGATGGGTTCAAAATGCCAACCCAAATGTCCAAATCTCTGTGTGTGACTGATATATTTCTAACTACCAGGGGCCACTGGGGATAGGGTTTTTCAAAATTCCAGGAGCTCAAGTAAATTGATTCTGCATATTTCCTCACCTGTTTGACCATCCGTCTTCCTTTTGAGAACTGGGGAAGCCAGGGATATGCACCCTGCTCTGCAGGATACTTCTGAAAAATCTCCTGTCATTGCTTCAGTCGTTTTTTGGGAAGTGGGAGCACCCCGACTAAATTCATGAGTGACTTTTACATTACTTGGGGTGACTCTGTATGGCAACAAAGCTCTTCTCTTATTTTGCTCATGGGCAGAGCTTTCAAATGAGCCCAGAGAGAGATCATAACCTAGTAATGGGCAGGAGATACAGAGAATTCGAGATTACAGTGCTGTTCGATGGTGCTTAGCACCCCCTGTGTTTCACTGCCAGCATGCTTCTCTTTACCTTCCTGCAGCCGCAGCAGCCCCTTTAGGCTAGGGTACGATACACCTTGCTGTCTGGGGTACTTTGAGGAAATCTTACTGTGGGCCTCATTCCGAGTTTTGTCCATCACCAAACGGAATTACCGTTACCACTACTTGGTCTAGTGAATTTACCGCCATATTACAAGTGGTGTTAGGTGGTGTTATCCCCTATTTATTGGAGTCAGTGGGGATTTCGGCAGAATTACTGTGAGCGGTAATTTGGACCATTTCGCTGGTTTTCGGTATCAAAGCAGCAGTTTTGCCTCCAGCTTTTTGCTGGAGGTAAATCCTCCACTTCACCGCTGAAATTGTACTACAGCGGTGTGGTTCTGATGTAGTAACGGAATTACTGCTACGTTGCCACCATATTTTACTGCACCTCCATACTTGGAATGAGGCCCTCTGTCTTTTATCTTTCCTGATCCTCATCTTATTCTCCTCCCACAGAAGAGCATGCTGCATGGTTTCAGCAACATTCACAGTCTTAGTTATAGTACTACCTGAACATGAAGTGAGTTATGGTCAGTCTGTTTTGACCTGTGACTGTGTGTGATTTGTGGGAGGAAATTGAGACCAGGGGCGTAGACAGGGTAGGGGCTGAGCGGGCCATGTCCGCCCAAAATCTGTAAATGGCCATTCAGCAGCGCTGTGTGGGCATTTACAGATGTTAATGTCACTGCGGTGGGCCCAAGTACATTAGATTCATGTCCCACTAGTTAGACAATCCTGGCCATGTCTTTGCTGTTGCTTGTGGCTACAAAATGTCAATCATCCTGGAGATGCTGCTGACCTTTTCAGCAAGCCAACATACATCGTTATCAGCCGAAGACAACTCAGCCTAGCTCCATCACTACACCAGCCACTGCAGTGGTCCCCTCCACATTATGGTCCCAACAATACGGCAGTACCTGGCACTTCTGTGAGTGGTCATTTTTCTCGATTTCTTCTAGTCTTGGAAGCAGTTGTCCCAGATTCATGGGTAGTAGCTGCTGTGAATGATGTCTACCATATCAGATTTGCTTCTACTCTGCCATCACATTAAAAATGCACCTATAAGCAATTGTTTTGGATAAAATATATTTGAATAAGTAAATCCCCTGATGAAGCTGCAGGAGCGGAGAAACACGTGTTGGGATGTAATTAATTGCGTAACATTTAAAATTGGTAAATAATCATTTAAACATTCTTGGATCTGAAACAGAAGAAAATCTAAAAAGACAAACCGACCTTCAGTCACACCTAGAATACAATTGCTTCCTTTTCATGTTGGTAGTGTGTCAAAAACTTCCTCAACACAACAGATGGGAAATTGCTGAGAAATATTTTGCACCTCGCAGTTGCAGAACCGGAAGAGCACTCTGCCCTCTTCCTTCTACATTGCTGCTTCCGGAGCCGGTATATTGGAGACAGCTGGTCCTTCTGCCAGACCTCTGGGATTAGCTGGGAGCCTCCGGGTTTTAATGCTCTTCTGCAAGTCTGACAGCTATGGGCTTCCAAAGTAAAGAGGGGCAATGATGCATGGCTGTAAACTGGCTACACCCACCCGCAAATTAAAGACAATTATGGGCGATATACGACAGCATCAAAAGCTGCTTTGCAGCCTGCGGAATGGGGTGCCTCCTTGAGTGATTACAGTCCACTGCTTTGGTTATGCCTGAAGACCACCGTTGTGATTGTTAGTAACATTACAAGAGCTCACATGAGGCCTGTATGGCAGAGCACTTGGGCAGTGGATCACAACATCAAAGCAGTACACATGAACACCCGTGGTTTTGGAGGCATGACTACATAATCAATACAAACTTATGTGTAAATAATTCTGATATGAAAAGGGTTTGCTATGTATTTTTCTTTTATGCTTGGATGGATATTTGGTATGTTTTGTAGCAAAATAATGCAAACAGGAACGTAGGCAACATTTGCCGGGGTATGCTTGCTCATATGCTAGCTTCTGTTTATCTGGCCATGGGGGATGGGTGCAAACGTTGGGAGCCTTAGAGGTGCAATGAGGCAAGGAGGAGGAGGCTGATCATGCACATTATGGCAAGAACACGGTATATACCACTAAGCCTGCCTTTGATTCTTTTTTAACATATGGGCGGTGCAGGTGAGTGGAGTCACGAATAGCTGTAGGTGTGGCATTGCATAACAAAAATCTTCAGGTTTTTTTACTTTTAAATGTAGGCAGGTCTGCAAGTCAACTCGATGCGAGTTTTGCTGAGCGCAGCACTGATCTCGACCATGGCAATTCTGAAAAAAAATTAGAAATCCATTAACAGTACGGAACTAAAAGCGGGACTGGAAACCAGAAAACCATCAATCACCATTCTAGACTCAGGCAGCATAGAAGAAAGAACAGACACAATCCAATAATGGATTGCGAACACATTGGATGACAACACACCAGAAAAACCATTCACCCCCTCTCTAAAGAAAACAATAGCGTGATGGTTTACACCCCATCTCAAAGCACTGAAGAAATTAAAAGAAAACTGGAACAAGAATGGAGGAAAACCTATGACCAACGGAAAATAACTACATACCAAAGACAGATACGGCTATGCAAAGCGAAACACTCAGAGCAAAAAAGACATTCTACTGCAAATCTCCAAACACATTCTACAACATTCTACAACAATCATAAACTCAAGCAACACCCAGAAAGAGATGTCTAACATCATAAACGAGCTAAGAAACCCAGCAGCATGCAACAACACGCCAACCCCATCACAAAAACTATGCGATGACCTGGCAGACCATGTCAAAAACAAAATGACAAACATCCAGCAAATTATTGAGAGCAAGTCGAAAGTCACCAACAACCCCCTGAATCAGCCAGCACCGGAACCATCTACTAGATGAAACCACCTCCCACCGATCTCGACAGAAAAATTCAACAATCTGGTGAGCAAAAGCAGAGGACCCAGGCCCACCAGAAATATATAAGAATGTCCTCACCCAGAAAAACCCTGAAAACCCCTCTTCAACCACTCACTAACAACAGGAAGTATACCACAAGCCTTCAAATCAGTGTATTGGGCCTCTCTGTAATATTCATATGCTCCTTAGGTATCACACAACTGTAATTCGTCAATATCATAACTTTGTTGACTCCAGTTGTTAGTTGTGCCAATTTCCCCCATGCTGAAATCCCCATATATGAGGGTTTGTCCAAGCTCTGTCTGTCAACCTTTCTTTCAATCGCTCTTGACTCTTGGCAATGATTGTTCCAGGTTTCCCCCAACTGACATCTCATGTCAGGAGAATTGTACCATGTTCGCCTTCTCTTTTCAGTTCTGTTTGGTCGGTATTCAAAAATGCTTTTAAAGCACTTTTTAGCATGTCTGCATGTCCTGGGGTCTGCTACAATTGTAGGCTGACTCACTGGATCACTGTGTGGCTGCTATGAGGAGCTTGTGCAGGGCCAACTTGACCTTCTCAGCAGCGTCTCATTTGGTTTCTGTGTTGGTTTAGAAGTCCTTCGCTGTCATAATCAGTGCAGCTCCGCAGGACTGCATTTCCCTGCACCCCGCTGCACACCGTTTACCTTAGCGTCACCGGAGATCCTCTTCACCGGTCCCGAACGCCACCAATCTGCTGCTGGCAGACATCTCCTCTTCTACCCACGGCTCTTCTCCATGAGATTGCCTCTGTCACTGGTCTTGCTTCCCGTTCTGCGTACTCTGCAGCCTTTCTCCTCTCTCCTTTCTCGTTCCCCTTGCTGTAGGTGATCAATGGGTTTAAATGTCCTGCGGAGCTGATTAGGTTTGTTGCAACTAGACTGGACATTACTCTTAGCGTCGCATTTCCTCCACATGAACTCTTTGCTCCTCTTCCTTGTAGCAGTACCTGCGGCTTCTGGGAATTGGAGTCCCAGGAAGTTTCAACTGATTTTAAGTCACATTGTTGAACAGTTGCAATTAAAATACAATCACCATAGACATCAGATGCTTCATATACTGTTGGTTCACCATGTAAACATGAAGAATGACTAGGGTTTTGTTTAAACCAAATTGCTATCAGAGTTTTACAATTAGACGGTTTGGAATTAAGGGATCTTCCACACAAGAAAGAGAAGTATACCGCTACTCTCCTGTTGGAGTCACCACTCTCCCCTGACAGCCATCTCCTTACATGCAATGCACCCTCAGAATACCACCCCCAAGGTCATGATCAGTCAGGCTCAGTCAGGCTGGGGATCAGTGATGATCCACAACACCCAAGATGACATAAACCACCCATACACAACCATGCAGCAAACACCACACAACGCTGATCAACTAAATACAAACCAGCACACAGTGACCATTTATTCTGAACTGAAACTACCAACGGTACATGAAAGATCTCTTGCTTTTTTCCCTCTCAATCCCACTAACTAACCCATCCCAACCCCCTTCCTTTTCAGAACTGCCTGGGTACCTGGGGACCGTGAAAATGGCAGCGGTGCATGATAGCAATCACAATAACATAACATGGCGTGAATAACGATGTTAATGACTTTGCGACTCTGCCCTGCTAAGGAATTGGCATACTGAGTAAGTAAAAGGTAATGCCTTGCACATGCCCAGCACATCTTTGTCAGCGAGTCTGCGATGGCAGACAAAAAGAATAGGCATAGCAGGATGGGCAGGCATGTTTTAATGACGCAGCACAAGGAAAAGGGGAGGGGCCTTTAGCAGCTCCAGAAGTTTTCTAGTTTGGGAGGTATCCTGGAGATGTTAAGTGATGTCTGGTAAAGGATGCAGACATCCTCCCTTAATATGAAGGAAGGTGACAAGCAAGCGGGTCAGGAGAGTAATGTGATTTCCTGGTGATTTGCATAAAAGCAAATATTATTTTGGGAATGTGAGAATGACCACAACGTTTTATATTGGAAATTTGTCTGTGATAGTGATTCAAGCGTCAACTCCTTATTAGCATGTATTTCAAACTGACCTCTCTACTTATTTAATTTGCCAAAACACTCACCATAACAATAACATGTCTGTAAACCACATGCCAAATATATACACCCATTTGGACAGTACCTGTGTATGGATGTAAGGCTTGGGCTGTTCTGGAGATCTCAGTTCCCTAAATGTTTCATAAAGGGCCATACCTGCAATGGAAAAAATGAAACTACAGGCCAAGCATGCAATGGGGGAAAACAGGATTAGCTCAGGGTGTTACAAATGACATGGGGCAACTTGGCAGCTATGGGAATGAGAGTGGGAAGAGGGCAACTATTCTTTTATTTTTACATTTCCATTTATGTAACTTTGAAATCCATGCACACTCCTCTACTCCCCTCCCTCGTTTGTGCAGAGCTTCTTCAGTGCAACGGCCACAATGAAGAAGACTTACTTTACTTTTGTTATGTTTGTTTCCTATTGTTTGTGCTGTCAAAAGTGTGCCACACATAATTTGGCACAAGAGGAGGCCATCCCACAGTTGCAATGACATGGGTAGGGTGTGCAGCGCTATGCACCCTGCTGTACCAAAGTCCACATGTTCCCACCTCCCAAGGCATTGCCTCGTCCAAAGGTTGCTCGAAAGGGGTCAGCACTATCTCTCCCTGTCCCCATGCCACCGAATTTCAAAGTAGGTTCTCCTGCCCCTACTGTCTTCATTTTAGTTTTATGGTAGCCTTCAAAGTTGGCTGATAGCAGTGGCCACTGTCTCTGTAAGTAATAGAACAGGCTGTACTGAGCATGCTACTTTATGGAATCTGTGTTGGGAGAATGTTGTATGCAGGGCTCAGAGTTTCACTCAGCTGATATCTGTATTCTGTATCTGTATTCTGCCTGATCCCAATATAACTGATTCTTTTGATTCTTGAGTAGCCAGCATGATTGGTGGACACTATATCTATATAATAAAAGGCCAGATATGTGCTTGTCCAGTGAGAGTAGAGACTGCCCGTTTTGCCTGTTATCAGTACTAGAGGGAGCTGTTGCCTTACACATACAATAACACGACTTCAAGTTAATTTCCAGGTAAACAAAATGTGTATTTCAATAATGATAACGTACAATTAGCTGCAGAAAAGCCCCAAGACAGGGATACTACTTTAACAGCATACTTCAAGTTGAATGAAGAGAATCATGCTGCATGTGAATTGTATTACTCTGGTATTCCTCAACATTACATATTTGATGCCAAAACCTGTAAGTGGAATCCAAGTCAAAGAGGAGCAGATACAACAATTGGCTGTATGTACTATGTTAATCCTTCATCAGATTCTGAGAGATTTTGTTTAAGGTTTAAGGTTACTACTCTATGTAAAAGGAGCAAAATCCTTCAAAATAATGTTTTTCTATTAACAGAAAGTGCAAAAAAATATACCATGTAATATATTAGCGCTCTGAAAATGTCTTCCTTTACACACTTGAGCCAGTGTGAACAGGCTTTTACACAAGTATATATATATATATATATATATATATATATATATATATATATATATATATATATATACAGTTCAACTCAGGGCAGTAAGCTGTTTGAGCCACTGAGACTGGATCAGGAGACATACTTTGAAATGATTGCCGACCAATGCCCAGGTACTCACAGCATTATAAGGAATAGCCAACATATGACAAGCTCTCCAAAACTCCACGCCTTTGCCATGGATCGTATTAAAAGCACTACCAGCATTTGCCGTAGAAAACACATGTAGCTGCACCGCAGAAAGAAAAAGCCATGTAATGCCCAAGTACTCACCCAGGTACTCACTCCCTTACCAAGAAGGCCAGCAAAGGTACAGGTACTGACAACATTGTTAGATATAATGCCCAGGTACTCATATGATTTGCCAGATATTGCGTGCACATACCATGCAGTAACTGTACTGACAGAGATTGCCATCAAAAGCTCACACACCAAGTACTCACATCATTCCCTGGGGATTCCATCAAACGCCAAGGTAATCACATAATTCAAAGGGAGTTTGGTCATGCGATCAAGTACTGATGCCATTTCTAGAGATTAAAATCAAATGCCTAGTTACCCAGAGCAATACCGGGGATTTACATGCTATGCCAAATTAATCACACTTTTGTCATATATTGTCATCAGTAGTCATTAGGCTCACATGATTGGCAGGTACTTTACATGCATTAATTGCTAGTTATGCCCCTTAACTGCCCAAGGAGTAGCATCATGTGCTTCATATTGTCATTTAATTCTTTATACTCACATGTAAAGTATTGCCATCAAATCTCAGGTGCTCACTGCATTCCTCAAGTATTGCTTTATATGCAAGCTTTCTCCAGCAATGTCAGTCAACGCTTAGGGAACTCAGCCATGTACAGGACAGCACCAAAAATAAACGGAAAGCGATTCATAGGACTGGGATAATGAGGCTTTGGGCAAAAGTTCATGTTTGAATAGAAAATTATGATATGAGAACTCCAAGTTGTGAGATCCCATTAAAATCAGAGTGTGTCTGCTCCAAGGTATTCAACCGGCACCCAGTAATGATCTGGACTATCAGGATTACACATGCTTTAGTGGCGGCAGGTGAATATATTCATTGGTGGGCCCGAAACATTTCCCATGAATATGCGGGAGCGTATTGCGGGAGCCCGAAGCAACCAAGAGGGTGTCGGAAATTTTGTACATTTTACAGCAGACATTCTATGAGAATTGAGTAAAAAACCACACGGTTTTGAATTGGTTGCATAGAGTAACACATGAAAGCAATTCATTAGATGTCAAGTCACCAACAGTACACAGGAGCATTTTCCATCACATTTTTATGATGACTTTCCCCACTGCATGCTATTATTCTGTCCGTGTACAAAGCATTTTATGCTGAAGCCCAGACACAGTGATGCTCGATGTACCGATATATGCCAGCATTCCCACATAAGATTATACTAGTGTTTGCTTTGCCTATAAGGATGCCATAGGAAAACATATCATGCTGGCTCTGCCAATATAGGTCAGTATCCCGGCTTAAACAAATACTCCTTATGGCTTTGTCCCTCATGCTACTTTGAGAAAACATGTTCATACTTGCTGTAATAATACAATGTAAGAAAACTCATCATGTTAGCTTTGTGTTCAATGCCAGTAAACACCATGCCACAGTAAGAAAACATGCCCTCCCGGCTGCATCAATGTGTCCCTCACAATGTAACAATACTCATTGTGTGGACTTTGCCCTAAATGCCAGTAGAAATGCCATGCCACTATAAGAAAACATGCCCTTGCTGGCTGCACAAATCTATCTCCCCCATTTAAGAACACTAATTTTCTTGGCTTTGCCCAGGATCATTCCAGTGTAATGCTATGCCACAGAAAGAAAGCATGTTCTTGCTGGCTTCAAAAATGTACCCCCCAATGTAAGAAAACTCCTCATGTTGGCTTTGTGCTCAATGGCAGTAAAGTACCATGCCACAGTAAGAAAGCATGCCCTTACTGGTTGCACAAATGTGTCCCCCACAATGTAAGAACACTCATGACGTGGGCTTTGCCCTAAATACTAGAACAATTATCATGTCACAGTAAGAAAGCAAATACCTAGAATGGGGCCCTTTAAGAAGGGCAGGAAAGTGGATTATACAAAGTAAACAAACAAAATGTTCCTACATACATACTGTCAACATACACGTGCAGAGTCTACAGTTCACCAAAGATTCTTAATTGTTTCTCAATTGTAGTAAACATTGTGAATTAGCTAATAATGTCATCATGCAATTGAAATGAAGAAGTACTAGACCTAGATAATATATGTCAATTTAATCATGTAGTTCAATTATACAAGTGCTTTAGTGGGCTAATATTGGTCCTCTAAACAAGTTTTAAAATCCATAAAAAATTGACTTTTTCATTCGAATTGCATGATGAAATTATTCAATGCTTAATACAATTTAGAATTTGTAACACGTAAATTCAGACATTTTTTGGTGAAAGCATGACTGTAATGACGGTACCGTTATTAGCTCTTTCCCCATTCCCATTGAGCCCTATGGGGGCTCAAATGGGAATGGGGAATGGTATTTGGCATGGGGACTTACCGGGTCCCCAAGGGTCGGAATGACCCGATAAGTCCCCATACCGCCAACCCGGACCCAGAAGGCGGTAAGGGGTAGCCATGGTGCTAATAGCACCATGGCCACCGCCTACCGTGTAATGAGGCCCTCTGACTCTCGCACTGCATGCAGAAAGAACCAGAAAGCAGGGAGAGCTATCTGGTTCCTACACATGAAATGTGGGTCCTGAGCACCTCCATTTCACCGGTCCTGGCCACTGAATGTGTGGGGAGGCACAGGAGTGCACCCTACAGACATTCAGGCCAGCAGTAGCCCAGCCTGCAATCCCAATGGGCCATGCAAGGCTGGAAAATCAAAACGCCCCCGGCCTTACATGGCCCATTCAGCATGTGCACTTGGGTACTAGTGTGCACATGTGAGTACTTTATCAAAGCCGGCCCAGGAGAGCATTCTCTGTTGTAACAGAACTTAGCGGCATGCACAGTGTTGTCACTGTACTGACCGACTTGGCTGATGCTCCTCCACAATGGGTGATGCCCATAACAAGCACATAAAATTGGAAAGGGAATTAGAGTGAGAGGTAAAAATAAAGAGAACGAGTCATTACTTCAATATAGCAAGAAATAAAAAATGTGGAGCGAACACAGTGGGATAGAAATTCATATAATACTGATAATTAACACACAAGGGCTATATAATAAATAAAACAAAATACACTAAGCCTAGAAAATTAAGAAGTAAAACATCATACAAACTAAATAGAAGACATATAGTCCACAAGATGTCTTCAAATAGATTCATCCAATTTGCTTTGTTCTACGGATTTCAAACACACAAAGAAAATCTCTTCTCATTATTCCAGTTAACAGTGATAGCTTTGAGAGCACTGGGGAGTAAAACATCTTTAAAAAAATGTCTTGACTTTTACATAGGTGAGTACTAAAAGCACTTTATTTCATCAGAATGTTTCAAGAAATATTATCAGTGACAGAAACATTTTCATGAATTAGAGTCCACAAAACAGTGTTACAATGTCAACATAAGCGACAACACTGAGGTTTAGCCCAATTAATGTTAGCAGATGTGAAGAAGAGTTGATGCATTACAAAGTAAACAGTTTGAGAAAGTGAAGTAGCACCCGCAGAAATAAAATTGTCTCTCTGTGTTTTCCAAGGCCTGATTATTCAAAACCAAGCGACATATGCTATTGTCCTCCCACTTCTGTGTGGAATGTTTTTCTCCAGAAATTTTGAAAAGTGATATGACCTAAGCCAAACCTACTAGAAATATAAACAGCCATTAAGGAACAAGATACTGCAGTAATTGTATTAACACTTCAACTAACATTACATTTAGAAACATCCCCATCATGAAACATATGTTTTATTTTAGCTTCCTCAAATGTTAAAAAAAGTATTATCAATAAATATATCTCCTAAAGTAAGAGCCTTCCACCAACTTAATGTGAGGGTTCCCCCTACAAAGAAGTGACAGCTGAATAGGAAATATTACCTGAAATACAGTTAGCAAATTATGAAATTCTATCAAAGCTCACATTCTGGCTCTGATAACAAAAAATGTGCGAAGTTTTGGAATGACAGAGCTAGAGAAAGAAACTCTTAAAGCATATTAGTACCCGGCCGGTGGGGTGCGGGAGGCGGCATTCTCTAAGCCAATGAGGAGGCTCGGAGCGCTCTGAGCAGCTCATGGCTAGAGGCTGCCATCCTCCCTTCCCCTCTCCCCTCTCTCCTACCCCATCCACAGAATTCCCTCCGCGCCCCCATCCCTACTTACCTTCGTTGAAGTTCATTTCGGGAGCGGACCCGCTAGGAACACTTCTGACCCCATCGTGTCCATTCCCGAGCTGCGACAGGGCAATTATGGAAAGGAAGAAGGGACTAGTTGTAGTCCCTTCTTCCTTTCCATGGTGGGCATTTTTTTTCTTTACTTTTTTCTATTTATTTCAATGGCCACCATGGAAAGGGAAACAGACTTCATTTTCCCTTCCCCGGTGGCCATTTCTTTTCATTATTTTTTCTGTTCAGAAAGGTCGGAACAGAAAAGAAAAATACTTTTAGTACCCTCGTTTTATGGGCCGGGGTACTAATAGCAATAGGCCCCAAGCAGAGTGGTCATTACCACTTAAGGTATGCCCTGGGGCCTTCACAATAGGCCCTGTAACGATGGGCCGCTGAAGGGGTAATGCCCCCCCCCCCGCTTGCGGTCCTATTGCTTAACCGTGACACTACATTTTTCCCCACACTTAACCAGATTTACTGAAATGAGTGATGCCTATTTATAAACCAAAAGCACACTGTCTAATAGTGAAGGGTATGCAAAAGTCTAAAATCATCAGTCTGATGTTAATCTTTTCTTGTTTATATGTGCCATAATATTTATTAAAACATGCCTCACAGTATTTAGAGAACTGCCTCTATGGCCATTAAATCCCAATAAAGATTTCATTACTTTTTTTTAACATTGGGCACATTATCCTTATTTAAGTCAATCTCACATTCCTTCTCAACATGTTTCTTAACATCGGAAGCAATCAGAGTGGGCTCCAATGCAATGGCAGCATGATCTGAGAGGAAGCAGGGTGAATGGACTATCGACTTTTTGAAGAAGATCATGGTACGATACAAAATTATCAATATAAGAATTAGATAAATGCAATGGTACATGTTTGACCATAGGAATGACATGCCTCCAATGGTCTACTAACTAGAAAACCTAAGCACAGACCAACATGCAGGCGACGCTTTGGGGAAACCCATAATTCCACTGAGACATTCTGTCCAGGAGAGGATCAATCACCAAATTAAAGTCTCCCCCTACCATAATAGGTTCATTCCAAATCTCAAGAATATTCATTGTGATTGCTTACCAGAAAATGATCTAATCAACCGTTGGCCAATATAAGTAAATCAAATTAAAAAGGACTTATGAATCTCAGTCTTAGAATTAACATATCTTCCTAGGCAATCATTCCAACTGCTGATTAATTCTGCAAACCAAAAGGGGGGTGAGGCGCGCACTCCAAGTCCTGGCCAATATACAAGATGTCAAACCCACCTTCTCTTGCTGTAGCAGCAAAGGATACCATTTGATCAACAAAAGTATTCTCCATTCTACCAATATATAATGTATGTACATGTGTTTCCTGAACAAAAGATACAACAGCATTTTATTTTTAATATATTCAAAATTTGTGCCCCTATGACTGGATGTATAAGGCTATTAACCTTCAAAGAAAGTAATATTATCTTATTCAAAACAATTTCAAGTACCTAAAGGCAGTAAGTAAAAATATATGAAGCGTACACGCCGAATCCTAAATAATTGGTAGCACTATATTTCAAATATTTATCAAAGGAGCAAAATAGAGAAGTCATACCTCAAAAAAACAAACGATCCCCAAACTGAGGGATATACATAAAGGATACACTGACGCGGCAGGACCACATCAAGCAAAGTCCCACCTGCACAGGCATAAAAGATACACTGAAGCAGCATGACCACATCACGCAAAGTCCCACCTCCACGGGCAATAATATAAAATAGCTCAAACACTATACATTAACAAAATGACATGAGCACATTTATCTATATGCATGTAAGATGTTTGAAGTAGACCAGAATTGAGAGAACAAGCATGATATTTGTTTTTATTAAATAAATACCAATATACAAGAAATATGGCATGTTGAGCAAAAATCAAGTAATTAATTCCATGACATCCGGAAAATTATAATCCAGATTATGGAAGAGGCCTTTCAGGATCAGTAAAGGATCTCAAGGTTTTCGTTAACATAAATCCTCATAACGGCTGGGCTAGCAAGCAGAATTTAAGCACAGATCCCATTAATGTAATATAGATCTGTATTCAGAAACGCCTTCCTAGTGATGACTGTTTCTCAAGGAAATCAGTTAATTTAGGAAAATACTTTCATTGTGCACTGAAGTGGATCAGGGGAATATGTTTGCAGACTTTTAATATGATTTGGTGCAGTTCCACATGCCCCGGCAGTCTCTTTGTAAGGCTCCTTTGCCCTTTATCCATTTCAAAAGCATGAGGAAAACATTGATTTGGGGAGATCCACAATGTGTTTTTCTATGAACTCGTACAGCCAACACCTTCAACTTTTTCAAAGCGATATGGTGCTTATCGTGATGTTCTAATTTAATAGGGGCTTTTTTTCAAAGTTAGCCGCCTGAGATGATCTAGGTGTTAAATAGTCAATATTTTTCCTGAAGTCACTGACTTTAATTTCAGTGGCAGAACTCACAAAGGTAAATTTAAAAATACAGCTCTCAAAATGGTAACATCTTCCTAAATATGTTATGCATTTTGACAACTAGCTCTAATTTCTTCAGTGAGGTAGTGATAGAGGATTCCTGTAACCCTGCTTTGCTTTAAGCTCCCATGGGGAAGCCTATCTTTCATTGGTTTGCATCTGTTTATTTTCCTTTAGGTAAGACATGTTAAGACACACCAGAGCAGTAATATGTAACACTTAAAGTCACTGCAGAAGAGTAGAAAGTAAAGTGCGCCAAATAAAAGGACAATGCTAGAGCTCCTGGAAAAGTAATGCTATCCTTTGCAGTTAGTGGCTACTATTTTGCCTATTACAGATGCCTAAACCTGCATATCAAGACCTGAGTATTGCTGACAGGCAGTGGTAAATCCAGAGGTTTATATAGTATGCTACCATAAGAAAAATCAATGGAGATCATTAATGTAGAAAGAAACACAAGATTATTGGTGCAAACTTGGGCACTGTACATATAACGAGTGACGAATCAGTGGGCCAAAGAAGGCATTCCTCATTGGGGTAGGCTGGTCTAAAAGCTCTCTGCCTCTGGGGTTTATCAGAAACAAACAAAAAAAGCCAGCGTTGCAAATGCCAGTTTGTATCTTTTCATTGAAAATTGTTTAAGTAGTAACTGGTGTCCATTTTGGGAAACATCTGTACTAAAAGGGCATGTTTAAGCAGTAAACATAGGTCAAAACTACGAGATACACAGTGTACAAAGTGGTCACAATGGCCCACATTGGTCAAGAAACGTCACTGACACTGGGCTGTTGGGCCGACCCTTTGGGCATTGCTGAATTGCCCTGTGCCCCAGTCCGAGCAAACTTTAACCAATGTCTTATAATGAAAGGAAGGAAAGGAAATAGAGTCAAAGGCTACCCTAACCCAAAACGTGACAGGGGGTCATAACATTTGCAGCGAAGCTAGGTAGTAGCTAGCTTGAAAAGACACACACCTTAAAAAGGAAGAGTGTATCAAGAAATCCGTCAGGGATTCATGACGGACCCAGCTCCATACGGGAACCCTTTACACTAGGAGACCTGAGCAAATGCAGACCTCCTCCACCACAAGCCTACATTCCTAGTGAGGCATCCGTCATGGTGTAGCTCAACAAATGCAGGATTCCACACCACAATTTTCCCACACTATTACATAGCCATCCAGATAACTGTCAACCACAGAAACTCCTTCCCATCCGGTGAGCCTAAGACCCACCCAGATTGCATGACGCATTTGCAACTGTGTAGCCCAATAAACACAGCTGACCCTGCTTCAGTAATTGCCCAACACTCTGACATAACCACCGGAATCATAACCAACAGGAACTATCAATGATAACGAACAATCCCAACCAAGTAGCCTACCATTGAAATTGATTGACTCACAACCACAGCATCAACAGACCACCGACTGACAATAACCATGAAAAACCTACTACAAATATGCCCCGACACAAGAAGGATAAACGCACATGAATGGAAAACAGAACAAGAAAGATGAAAGGAAGCACACCCCACCAAACAACAGGAATCACCTGCCAGACTTCACAACCAATCCCCACTAAACAAACTAAAGATTTGGAGAAAGATGAGAACAAAGCCATCATACATCTTGCGCTACCTCTCCACCTACAAACCAGCCACATCAGAACTCAAACAATCCACAAAAAAGAGCCAAGTGAATAATAACGGGGTCCCCACTATACTATCAAACCACCCACCCCCAAACACAGTATCTGGCAATGGAGAAAACAGTCTTGGAAAGACACTGATAAGACCCAGAGCTAAACTAGAATCCCCCGCCACCTGTACTCCTGACATAACCAGAGATTGGAAAAAGGGCCACCTGGACAACCAAACACCCAACTGCAATGACTCAGAACAGAGAAACCCATTGTGCAACCTAATGGAACTCCTCAATGAAGGGACATATGATATAACCACACACCCGGCAACAAACATGGCTGCACAACAGAGAAACGAAGATCTGACGGATGCCATCCCCTCCCACCAGAAATAAAAAACAAAAAAGAACAAGCCAAATCACAACAAACTACACTGCAGCCTACTCAACGTACGATCTATGGCAAACCTCAAAACACAAATCTACCACCTCCTAAGTGAAGGCTGCATGGATACTCTCTTTTTCACAGACACATGGCTCTCAGACAACTACAAAGTAATCGCCCATGAAGCCATACCCAACAATTAATACAATCTAACATAGAAACCGGAAGAGGAGGAGGAATCGCTGTAGCACACAAATATCAAATCAGCTCCACATTCATACCCTCAACAGACATAGACGACTGCAAATCACTCCTAGTCTCACCCTCAACCCTAACATCACCACAAAACTCACTGATGCCCTAGGTAACCTTTCCAGAAATCACTACAACATCATTGTTCTGGGAGATTTCAACATCTGGTTCGAAAAAGATAACAAAACCACAACTATGAAGATGATAACAAATCTGGGAATCCTCATGGACAATGATCTCACTCTTGAGCCACAAGTGTACACAATAGCAAAAAAAAGGATTCTACCACCTGTATTTAATAAGAGGGACCCTCCTTTATGTCAATTTCCCACACAGAACCCTTGCTATAATTTCCTTGATATTATTAAGAATAGAGTACACAAATAGTCTCTATCTGGGAATGGCTGAACGCCTCACCAGAAAAACGACAGCGAATCCAAAATACTGCAGCAAGACTACTCATGAGACTAAACAAAAGAGACCACATCACACCGGCCATGAAAAGTCTACACTGGCTACCATTAAAGAAGCACATCAATTTCAAAGCCCTCTGCATTGCACAAAAAACACTACATGGACAATGAGCTGAATTCCTTCAAGCAAAAATCACCCAATACCATCTGAGAAGAGATTTAAGATCGAGCACCATTCTTCAAATAGAAACAAGACACTACAAGAAAATACAATTTGGAGGAACCACCTTCTCTCATCTGATAGCCAAACCATGGAACTTGATCAAGAAGGAAATAAGACCGACGGAAGACCATCTAACTTTTAGGAAATGACTTAAAACCTAGCTATTCAACTCTCCGAGATAAACCTAGAACAACTAACTATGCAACAACCACCACCACGAGCGGACTCCCTCCCACACCCAACCTCACACAATGCCCACTTCTACAAACTGTAAGCCCGGAACAATGAAAACACTGGCAGAAAGGAACAACAAAATAGCTACATTATACACGGAGAACACCTAAAACCCACTAACCATCCCCCTTCTCTTTTCCACACCCCCTACACCTCTCACCTTTTGCATACACCCAGAAGGCTGGTGAAACAACCAACCAAAACATTCAAACTGCACATCACTCTCCAGTCAAAATACAAAACCAATTACCTGCGACACCAAACAACTCAAACACTGGACACCACCCTTCTGGACACAACACACTCCAGTGCACAAAACAAAGCACACCCAGAAAGCTCACATGCACAGCCATCAGTTAATTCTGGTTCTGCACGCATCAACAGATGAGCATAACATCTATCCTATCCCTCTCTCCCCACTAACCAACCCAACCCACTTTACCTTATAGAGCCACGTGAGCGCCTGGTGTCCATGGAAATGGCAGTGGTGCATGTTATAACTCCACTCAGCATAACATAACATAGGGGGTCATTACGAGGTTGGAGGTAGCCATGGTGCTATTAGCGCCATGGCTGCCTCGAAAATCGCTCTGACTCCGGTCTGGTGGATGGAGCAATTACCGGTCCATTCCAAGGTCGGCGGGACCGGTAATTCCCCATTCACCAGAGCCATTCCCCATTCTCATTTGAGCCACCATAGGGCTCAATGGGAAGGGGGAAGGCGGCAATAACGGTACCGCAAATTGCGGTACCGTTATTAACCCCGGTATCCCTTTGCGGGTCCCGTCCTTAACGCCTGGTGAAACCAGGCATTAAGGAAGGACCCGCAAAGGGAACACGTAGTAGGGCGGTAAGGGATTATCCCTTACCTCCTACCTCGTAATGAGGCCCATAGATTGCTTATTGGTGTGGATGGATATGGACCCAGTATTGCTCCACAGTTCTTAGTCCAGTCGATCACCTCAGAATCTATGTATGTACTTCCTACTCAATCAGACAACTCTAAAATGGCACCATGTGGAGATCTCTTCAAACACTGAGCCATTGGAAGTGGTGCTACTAATGACACCAATCATGTTTCCCCCAGATAAATTACAAGCTGTAATTAGCTGCCATGTGCCCTTTGAAGGAGCATGGGCGGTGTAGACAGCCAACTAAGAAGCACAAGGGAGACATGGAGGATATTTCACAGAGTATAGAAACTAATCCTGACGCTAAGAGGCCTAAGGGCCATCATTCAACAAAATGTCAGGTATGCAGTTTATAACCTTGAAGCCTTTTGACAAATAGGCAGAAAACTTTCCAATGTATCCAAAAGAGCACACAATCCCATTAGCAATATCTTGACTTGCAGACCCATTCAGAAATCCGAAATTGATATTTCTGGGGCCCCAATTGGTTATTTTGTGAATTTCTGTAAGGGCCAATTACATCGATTAGTTGAAAAACAGCACATTTGATTGGTTTGTCTGGGGACGTTTTCCAAATGGGCGCTGTTGTGGTCCGTGGACCTTTGAAAGCTTTTGAAATTCTGTGAAAAGCTTTGATTAAAGGGCTATGATTGTTGCAGTAAAAAACAACAAAACCCGATAACATTGCCAGTTGTGTTTCCTAAGGCCAGACCTCGGCCAACAGCATGCATTGCTCAAAACACCATATATGCCATCGCAAATTACCTGAAAGTACCAACAGTTCATAAGGAACTGTTACGTTTATTTCCATCTGTTCAACAACCCTTGCCTGTATGGGAACTAAACAGGATATGGACTGCAGGTTCTATGTCATTATTTAGGTTATTGTAGGTCGCCTATCCAAAAGACCGTTTTTTTCCGGCCAATTTTAGGTGGCCCACAAAAATCTAAATAATGCCATTTTTTCACCCCCCACCCCCGCTTCCCGGACTTACTCCACCCCACCCCCTCCCTCGGCCACCGCCACCTCCCTCCCCTCCCAACACTCCCCTCCACCAAAACGCACACAAGCACACACACAAACACGAACACTCAACACACACATAAACATACACGCACATATCCACTTACCCGTTCTCCTTCAAGGTCTTGGCTCGCCTGTGAGCCCCTGCGTGCATTCGTGCGCGTCGCAGGGGCTGACAGTTTGATTTAGAAAGACCGCTCTGTGTGGTCACCGAGCGGTCTTTCTAAATTGGTTTCTTTTTTGTTCGAGTTTTTAAAAAGGTCACTTGACCTAAGACCGGACTGCCTTAATGAAACCATTTTAGCCAGTGCATAATGTTACGTGAGAGAGCTCTCTTGGAAAGGTGTCTTTCTATAAGCCATCACACCATCCAGACGGGTTGGGGAACTCCAAGATCTCTGTGTCAATCATCCATATACTGAGTTCCACAGGCACAGGGATGTTCTTAAACCGCGCCATAAGTTCCTCCTTAAAGTAATTTCTGAGTTTACGCTTGGCAAGTCAATATTTCTGCCTACAGTCTTTAAAGACCGTACAACTCCTTTACGGTCCTTGGATTTGATATGCATTTGAAAGTTCTGCATAGAATGGACAATCCCTTTTAGGGTGTCCGACTAACTGTTTATAGCTTAAGGTGACCCCTACAAGGGACAAGCTCTATCAAAACAAAATTTGGCATGATGGATCATGTCGTATATTCCCCATTTTCATGAGATATTTACCTTCACAGTCCTAGAAAGAGTTGCAATGACAGCGGTTTACGCTGGTGTATCCTTACATGATATCTGCAGAGCGGCAACCTGGAGGTCTCTCTACACCTTCACCAAGCACTACTGCCTTGATGAAAACTCCAAGACACAATCAGCGGTTGGCCAGGCGGTGCTGTGACATATTTTCTTTAAAGTTACATGCAGCCTTTCACATTTTATCTGGTACTCTTTTTCCATGCACATGCCTCTGTATATGTTTGTTTAAACAGATGTAGGTATTTCAGGTTGGGGTGAAGGCTCTCAATGCGCTTCATATCAAGGGAATAAGGCCATGTGCATGCACTTACTGCTTTATACTCTGTTCAAGCATGTGAATCTATGAGAGAGCCAATGCTGGAGAAGAATTAATAATTTACCTGTAATTGTATTTCTCCAGCGTTGGCATCTATCATAGATTCACCTGCGACCTAACCGCCCCCCCAGCGAGGCTGAAGCTCCCAAAATCTTAAGTCACACGACCAGGGAAGAATGAAGGGAGAGATTAGCAATTCTGAGGTAGAAACATGAACATATCCTCCTGCAATACACAGGGTTTGGCCCATCTGACCTCTTCCTATCCTGGGGCATCTTGGATTTCATAGCTTTACAGGAAACATGGATTCTAGATCGACCGATATTAGAAGGTTACACTGTCTGCTATGAACGAGCAATGAAAGGGGTGACAGGGAGACCTTTTGGAGGATTGGCGTGTGGCATTCATAATGGCTGCAATTTGATAATGTAAAAACTTCTATTGGAAGAAAAAGATATACTAGCAGTTAATCTAATAAGACAGGGGAAGGGGGCAGTCGGTATGCATGCTTGCTTGATATTAAATGTTTATTTTAACTCTAACTTGGAGGACTTAGTGACATTTTTAACAAGGATAGAGTGTGTGTTGGAGACATATTTGATGGAAGATAGTAGCTATATACTCTTAGGTGACTTGAATAGTGAGTCTACATGAGAAGTATTACCTGGGACAGCAGGCAAATGCTCGGGAGTCCCAGGAAAGAGGGCACATGTGGAAAGAAGCACTGGGTGCCTGGGATCTTAACTTGGCTAATGGCAGTATGAAGGAAGATATTCCCCCAAATTTAACAAGGGTGGCTCAGGGTGGGGGTGCGACCTTAGACTATATCTTCCTGTCAAAAGACCTTTTTCACCAAGCTGAATCCCTAATGGTGGTATATATGGGGGGGGTGACCACTGTTGTCTGACCCTCTCATTTTATTTAAGAATCAAATGTGCGCCTCCCTTTAATGATCTGTGTGTTGATATATGTGGTAGCAATAATAGAGTTCTTTGGAGGCCAAGATTTGCACTCAGGTTTAATACCATGATGTCAGAATGTTTAATTGTAGGAAACAGAGAAATATTGACTCCTCTGGGATTTGCCCCATTTATTCAAGATACATTGATGGATTTTATTCCCCGTACTAGGTTGGATGGGTGTTGGAGAAAGAACCCACATAAACATGTTTTTCGATCTTGGCACTAATAAGGATGAGAAAAAATTCCGCCGACAGATCAGGGTAATTAGAAAAAAGGGGAGTGTAGGTTTCCATCTTTTAAAAAAAGTAAAACATGAATATGCGAACCGACTGAAAGCAAAATGACATTTGAAGTACCAACAGGCTGCAGAGAGAATGCTAGCTGCTCTAAATGCGAGAAACAGGGCCTCCTTTTGATCTCTAATAAAAGAGAAGAGCTTACAAAGATCTTTGAGACTAATCCCATCGCAGCCAATACTTGGGTCAGCTTCTTTTCGAAAATTCTATGGGGATGTCCCCCTTCATACTATGGGGCATAAGGGGGTATAGAGAGCAGCCATATTTGATTGGAACTGCTTTGACATCACTCTAGAGGCAGTTCACTCAGCTATCATGAGATCTACAAAATCTAATGCTCCAGGACCCGATGGTCTCTCGAAACTGACTTTGAAGTCTTACACTGACCTGTGGTCTCGTCTACTCCTTGAGTTATTTAGCAATGTAAAAAAACTGAGGATAATTACACCTATGTGGAGAGAAGCAACATTGATACTCATGTATAAGACAGGTGATAGATAGGATCCGTTTAACTACTGCCCGATTTCTTTACTAGATGGTTCATATAAGCTATTTTCCCCTTCAATTTTGAAGTATCTGTGTACTGAAACTAAGATACCAATGTGGAGTGATATCTACTGGTCTTGATTTAGAAAGGGTATGAGTGTTTCATTGAACTGTTTTGTTATCTCTCCTCTAACGATTCAGGTGCAGGGGGATGGAAGACAGATATTCGTGGCCTTATTGGACATAAAAAACGCATTCAATTGTGTAAATCGGGTCCCAAGGCTGTCCACCTCCTGTACTTGACATATTGATGGTATTACATGAAGAAGTGAGACTTAGAGTGAGGTTGGATGATACCGTGAATTCTTCGGTCTGGATGAAAAGTGAAAGGGGCCTCCGCCAAGGATGTGTTTTGCCGCCTTTCGTGTTTAATAGCTATATAGCGGATTTGGGTTGCTGCTTGGAGGGGGCCAAAGCTTGGAAATGTGTCCATTCCGTACCTCCTGTATGCAAACAATCTGGCCTTATTTGATTATACCCAAGTAGGTCTCCAGAGAGCCATGCAAGCGGTAGATTCATATATTAGGGGGATGGGATTGGAGATTAATAAGGCTAAATCCAAAATACTTGTCCTAAATAAATCTAGAAAGAAGGAGACTAAGGAATTCCATTGGTGGATTAATGAACAAAAACTAGAGCAAGTCCAATACTTGAAATACCTTGGAACTTATATTTGTAGCACTAAAAAGCTGTATAAACAATACTCAGCTGATAAAATTGCATTAATTCCTTCAATATCAGAGTTAAAACAATTGGACAGGAATGTGCATATTTCTCGATCCACTCCCTACAAAAATACTACAAAAAGATTATTCCCTGGGTTATCCATGCGGCAGAGGTGGGACCAAATGAAGCACAATGGCCCCTATTTGAGGAAAATATCTGGCGGTATGTACTCTCCCTGCCCCAGGTTACCCCCGTTTCAGCTATAAAAATACATATTATGTATTACTTCGATTCAGACAATGATTGACTGGAGAACTCTGCAATTATATAGACGTTTCTTGGTACCGCCAGTTAGATCTTTGTTTGCAGAATTGCAGGTTGTCCTATCTGCAGGCAGGTGCAAATCCCTGCGACTATGGGCAGAAAACTGCACTAAAACGATGGTACGTGGTTGTATAACAAAGGAAATGTTTATGTTTAGGCCAAACACAG
Source organism: Ambystoma mexicanum (assembly GCF_040938575.1). Taxonomy (NCBI): domain Eukaryota; kingdom Metazoa; phylum Chordata; class Amphibia; order Caudata; family Ambystomatidae; genus Ambystoma; species Ambystoma mexicanum. The sequence goes on along the minus strand of NC_090921.1, from coordinate 1,338,090,786 downwards.
CTAAGAGGAACCTTTTTGAAGTGGATTGGACAGAAAATAGGTTTCCGCTGACCACTTATAGAGTTTTTGAACACTATATTTATGATATTAAACCTGTGGGGTCCATGAATGGAATAATGCAAAATAATTAAGGAGAGCCTAACTTGAATTTGTTTCTAACTCTTGAGGTGAAAGGGGCACGTTAAAAAATTCCATGGAGTGAAAGACTGTGTCGTTTCTGCTCCACGGAAGTTGAAACCTTACACCATTTGGTAACAGTTTGTCCCCAACATATTAGCGTACCGGCTAAACTATTGGTCAAATACTTATTGCCTGAAACGATTGAAGTGCCTTAAAGTATCTGGCGCTCCTTACTCAGAGATCCACCGATATCCATGATGATTGCTGCTATGAGATTTTTTATATGTGATATTTCCGAATCAAATGGATAATTATAGTACATTTACGTGAGTATGTATGATGACTGTTAACAGGATTCAAGTGTTGGTTGTTTTTTAGCTAGTGCTGACGAAAAATGTGTGAGGAAATGTTGCTGCTATCTACTGGTGTGTTGTATGCTAATGTGTTTTCTTTCTATTATTGTTCTCTTTTAATTTATACAATCTCTGATCCTTTTATTGTGTATAAAACACAATAAATACATTAAAAAAAAGATTAAAGACCAAAGGGGCCGAAGCTTGGGGAAGGGAACCCTGATGAGAGGCCCACGGAGACATTGGGAACATTACAGGAAAGGCCTGGGCTTGGGGAAGGAAGCCCTGAGAGGCCTAACAGGAACTATGGGGGTCATTCCGAGGTTGGAGGTAAGGAATTACCGTACCGGTAAGGGTGCCGATGCCGGTAATCCCTTACCGCCGTATTCCGAGGTCCCTTTGTGGGTCCTTCCTTACCTCCTGCTTTTAGCAGGAGTAAAGTACGGGACCCGCAAAGGTACTTCGGAGGTAATTACGGTACCGTAATTTACGGTGCCGTAATTACCTTCTTCCCCATTCCCATTAAGCCCTATGGGGCAGAAATGGGAATGGGGAAGGGCAAAAGGTGAATGGGGAATTACCGGTCCCTCCAACCCTGGAATGGACTGGTAATTACTCCATTCACCATGCCGGATTTGGGACGGTTTCGGAGGCAACCATGGAGCTAATTACTCCATGGTTAGCTCCAAACCCGGAATGAGGCCCTATGTCTTTTTGTTTGGAACCGGAGCAATCGAAGCTTGGGGAACGGAGCCCCAAGAGACACAGAGGCCTGGTAAACTTTATTGACTTTCTGCAAAAGCCCAATGTGGAAGGTTCAGAGGTCAACCCTTTTGAGTTGAACTATTTTTGAAACTAGCAGAACTACACCTATTGGTAAGGCTACCTGAAACCAGCTGTGGCGTATATTCCTTTTTGAGTCACCATTTATCCTTTAAGAAAACCCTCTATCACATTTGGTCTAAGAGTGAGGGCAAGCATAGGTTTGGACACAGACAATTTTTGGTTTCGGACTTACAGACATCGACGTCCCTTAGAAGCATCAGTTGAGGGAACAACCCCCTTAGAGTTAGGGCCAGATAGGCATTACACCAACCCCACAAAGTTTGACAATGAAGGTTTTCAAACTCTTACTTTTGAGTTTGCGTCTCTCTTGATACCATGTCTGTCTCACAGTATGTACGTAAGTACTCGTGCATGCATGCATTCAAGGGTGTATATTTAAGCTTTAAAGACCTAGCCAGAGGGCTGTATTAGGAGGGTTGGGCCTTAAGACTGAGTTAAAGGCCCAAGCACAGCAAGGGCATTTAACAAGGTTTACAGATGCATAACTCCTGGTACGCTGGAGGGTGCAGTCTATAAAGCTATTATGACCTGTGTGTGGGGTGGGTGGAGGAGTTAACAAAAGGAGGCAACCTGCCACCCCAGCCTCGGGTGTTTCCTGGGAACTGGCTGTTAGAAATTTGCTGAAGTAGAAGGGAGGGGCAAAGCTTTCTAAGCTCGGTCAAGCTGGCAAACATACAGAGTGGTGGCTGGTGGAGGGGTGTCAGAGCAAGGCTGGGCTGTGTCTACCAGGTGCAGCCCATCAAGATGAAGGGCAGTGTCTGGAGGGAGCTGGTCACCCTGGTCACGTATGCCTTGAGGCATCCGGGTTGGAAGGTAAGGATCGAGATGGGTGGGTGGGGGTTTCAGACGGCCCAGACCGCATCCGTCAGGTGCGCTCAGGCGAGGAGGTGAGAGGTGGCTCTCTCAGCGTGGCCCTCCCATAATGAGAGGGAACTCTAGGCGGCAAGCACTGCCTACGGCGTACAGCCGGGGAAGCTCATGGCCCCCCTCATCGGCCAGTTTCCGAGCCCACTATGAGATGTATGAGTCATACCAGCTCATATGGCCTGGAAGTTGGCCAATGAAGGAGTGTCACATCATTCCTCCAGGTCATATTATGTATTATGTAAGCTGTGCGTGAACGAGTGAGTGTATGATGTATGGGTAGCTGGATGCACGTGTGAATGTGCAAGTGTATGGTGTATGAGTGAGCATGTGAATGAGCGAGTGAATGTTGTTTTTAAATGAGCTGTCTGAATGTGTGCGTCCTTGAGTTTGTGCTGGGCAGAGGAGCTGATTTTGGCAGGTGGGGGTGCTACCATGGCATTTGTAATGGGCATCCATGTTAAAGCAAGCATGATATGTGTTATTCCATGGCTAGACTGGCATTTTTGTGCAGCCAGTCTAGCCATCTCTTACTGTGGCATCACATTTTTTTACTGGCCATCTATAATAAAGCAAGCATGATAAGTATTATTACATGGTTAGACTGGCATTTTGTTGCAGCCAGTCTAGTCATTTCTTACTGTGGCATTGTATTTGTACTGGGCATCCATGATAAAATAAGCATAAGTGTTATTACGTGCTTAGACTGTCATTTTGGTGCAGTCAGTCTAGCTCATTCTTACCATGGCATGTCATTTTTACTGTGAATCAAGGGTAAAGCAAACATGATAAGAGTTATTATGTGTCTAGACTGGCGTACATTGAACAGCCAGTTTGGACATGTTTTCGGATTGTGGCATGACATTTTTAATAGTAAAGCCTACAGGTGGTAAGTTCTTACATGGGGATACTGCCATAATTTGGCAGGGTTAGCGTAGACATGTTTTCTTATAGTATCATTACTGCCATTATGTGCAAAGCAAAGAAGAGTATCTTCATATATGGGAATTCTGGAATATATTGGTCCAGTCAGCATGGAAATGTATGGGCACAGGTATGTGAGGAGCCAGGAATGAGACGTGGACGCAGAGGACTCTTGGTTTTTTGTTTTAAACTTTTATTGAAACAAATGGAAAATGCCTCACTATTCCTAATCTAGAAGGTATTTCCCTACATCAACCAAATTTAATGTAATGCGTCTGTCCTTTGTCAAGATGTCCAAAGGAAAATATGTCCTGTGTCTGGAATCCTATTCTGGCCCTCACAACTCTAAAACTAACTCTAAGGTGCAAAGGGTATTTTCTCTGATTCTCAAAAATTCGCAGAAAGGTTCCAATCCAACACAAATGTTCAAATCCAATGAAAAGATTTGAAATTTACAATGTTCACAGTTCCATGAAATGGCCCCCTTCCCCAGATTCCTTCTACTCACATGTAAAGTTCAAATAAAGGATAGTCAAGTTCCTTTGAACCCAAGAGGATCGCTCCCTCCTTTGGGAGCGTTCACAGTTCGCGGGGCAATAGCTCTATTCCCCAGGTTTCTCTTTACCATTAATTTGATTCAGATCATAAGGGCATGTATCTTCCTTGGGTTTTTCCTTTCACTTTATTAGACTTTACATTCGGGTCCCAGACTCACAGATTACCTGTTGTCTTCCCCTGCTAGGCTCTTCTTGTCAATTTACAATCGTTCAAACTCTCAAGGGCGTGGGTCTTCCTTGAGATTCCTTTATACTATATTTGTACACACACTTTAGTTTTCCTGGTGTACTCCCCTACAGGACTTTCATGCATTCTTTCAAACACTTCTCTTCACCTGGCGTACTCTCCTGCTAGGACGTTATTTATTTATTTCGACATATTTTAAGCACATTAAGCCCAGGAGCATCAAGTCGCTGGCTACACATAGCAATCACAGGAAGAAATACATAGAAAGTTCAGTTCATAGTTTAAGTCAGGAGGTCATGATCCGAAGACAGACAAGTCTTGAGTTGTTTCCGGAAAGCCCAGTTTGATTGTTCAGATCTTAGGGAGAGTGGTAGGTTGTTCCAGTTTTTTGCAGCTATAACTGGGAATCTGGCCCCTCTGATCTGGTGCGCCTGAATCGAGGTATGGTGAGTTGATGAGAGTAGGTGGTGCGGGTAGGTCTTGATGATTGAGACTTTTTTTATAGGTATTTAGGGTCAGTGTTGGAGAGGCCTTTATGATTTTATTGATTTTATTTGATTTTATTTGGAATTTGTACTGCGCATATCCCTAGGGAACCAAGCAGAAAGCTGCATCTAGGCGCAGATCTTGTCAGTTAAGAGTAGAGAATACGGTGCAACGGCTCTTCAGATTTACACAAACAGGTACAATTTCAATAGCTTCCCAAAAGCAGCCAGGGATTCAATCTGTCACAGGTGGTGTGAAAGTGAGTTCCAGGGCCAGGGACCAGCCACTGAGAAACATCTGCCACCTCAACGGATGGTTTTGGAATCTGATGCCGGACCGGCAACCAGTGAAGGCTTCATGTATGATGGTTAGTGATTTGAATAGGATGCACTCACGGATAGGTAGCCAGTGAACAATCTTTCATGCAGCAGAAATGTGGTAATGCTTCGGAATGAAATATGATTATTTATTTATATCTCGCTTGTACACAAGATTTCAGAGTGCGACAAAGCAAGGGAGGGGAACATGGGAGAACAAAACAACAATCTTACTAGGCCCAGTGATATTGTGAATGCGCAAGTGCATGGGAAAGGGAAAAAGGGGAACAAGTGCATGGAAGGGGGGAGAAGTGGAAAGTGCAGAACAGATAAATAATAATAAAATAAAATAAATTAATAAATAAAGTCGATAATCGGTGGTAGTGCTGCTAGCGAGTGGCAAGTGCTGGGTTTAGCAGACAGGGTATATCTGATAAGTGCAGAAGAAAAGCAGGGTGAGGGACTGTATGGTTACAGATACAGACCCCAGTGCAAGGGGTGGCCCCGAGGCAGTGGAGGAGGGTGGCAGGGTGAGCAGGTACCTGGGCCCAGGGGACAGAGGGTGGCCAGGTGCACAGTGCCGAGAGAGAAGGCAGATCAGCAGGGGAGAAGGGGGGCAAAGGCAGAAGCAAAGAGGAAGGTCTTGAGGTGCTTCCTGAACCAGAGATGGTTCTCCTCACGGTTCAGAGTGGCAGGGGGGCTATTCCAAAGGGAGGCACCGGCCAAAGACAGAGATCTACTGCCAGTTCATTTCTCTGAAAAACTGACTGATCCTGAGGGAGTTGGAGGTAGAGGAGTGAAGAGCTCGAGAGGGGAGGTATGAAGGGCCACCCCAAGGGCATTGTTTTAGATAAGTTGCAGTTTGTTAGGGTTGCAAGAGGTGGTGCCTGTGAATTGGGCATTACAGTAGTCCAGTCTTGAGCCGATGAGAGCCCTGGCAATGGTGATACAGCTTTCAGTGTTGAGGAATGGTCTGCATGCATTGATCAGCTTTCAAGTGTAAGCTGCAGCAGAGGCAATCGCATTGATCTGCCGTGTGAGGGATAGGGTGGAGTCAAGGTAAATGCCAAAGGGTTTGACCTTGTTGGAAACCTGGATGGTGTTTCCTTCTATGATAAAGGATTTGTATGATTAGTCCAGCTTGTTCAGTGTATGTTGTGAACCAATCAGAAGGATCTCTGTTTTATCGTCATTAAGGCAGAGGTGGTGATAAGCCATTCAGGTCTGGACGGTATGATAGAGGGAGTGTGGGTTCTTAATGGTATTTTCGTAGTTACCTGTGAGGTGTAGGAGAATCTGCACCTCATCAGCATAGTTGGTGTAGAAGGTCCCTTTTGTGTCTAGCAGGTTGAAGAGAGGTTTTGTGAATATATTGTACAATGTTGGGGAGACACAAGATCATTGAGTGACTCCACAAGTGACGGGCCGGAGTGGCTGCAGCGGTTGAGTAGAACACTCTCATAGTTCTGTCTGAAAGCATGGAGTTAATCCATGTGATGGCTTCTGGTGAGAAGTGTGCTGCTGACTCAAGGTGACGGCATAACATTTTGTGATCAACCAAGTCTAAGGCCGCCGATAGGTCCAGTAGGAGGAGGAGGGCTGAATGACCTGAGTCTTTGATGTCATCCAATTGGTTCTTAATATCTAGCAAAGCAGATTCAGTGCCATGGCTGGGTAGGAAGCCTGACTGTCGTGAGCCCAGAAGAATGTTGGCTTTCAGGTAGGTCTGGACCTGTAGGTAGGCTACATGGTCCAGGATTTTAAGTAGGAAGGGGACAATGGTTATGGATTGGGAGTTTGTCAGGATAGTTGGATCGAGGGTAGATTTTTTTAGGAGTCGGACGACCCAGGCATCCTAAGGCTAGTGGGTACGGTGCAGGTGGAAAAGGAAGCATTGATAAATGGGGACAAAGGACCGGCACAGTCCTTGATGACTGCCGCAGGACAGATGTCGCCCTGGCAGCGAGATGGTTTGAGAACCTTGATGATTTGTAGGACGTCCGTTTCTGAAATGTGTTTACATTTTAAATGTGTCTGATTGTAGTGAGGGCTAACTTGGGCCTCATGTGAATGGAGTGAAGTAGTCGTAATGTTAAGTGAGTTTGTTTTAACGATCTTTTATTGTAGTGTGTCCATTTTCTAGAGCAGGGCACTTTGGATGTTAGCGCACCATTCAAGGTCCTCAGTGCAGTTTGAGGTGGAGGAGCATTATGGAGAACATCGCCCTAGTGCTTGAGTTAACATTCCTTAATATGGCATTGTAGGCTGAGCTTTTTTCTAAAGGATGGCCTTTTTATATTTGCTAGAAGCAAGGGAGAAGGACTCTTTGTTTAGCATGGTCGGGTTGCTGTTCCACTTTGTCTCAGCTTCCAAAGTGCTTTGAGGTCAGGGGAGAACCACGTGTTGCAGGGTTTCCGTAGTTTGAGAGGAGCTACAGTGTTTATCGCCTGCGTCAGCACATGATTGTACTGGTCAACCAAGACGGCAGGGTCATTAGGTGAGGACTGGGGTCCAACTAACTCTTCCAATAATGGCAGGATACAGGAGTTGGAGAACTCCTAGTGGCAATGCGTTGAGGAGAGTGGTGGGAGCAGGGGGTGGGTCACAGACAGGTATGGTGATTAGGAAAATGTAATGGCCTGTCCATGGGCAAGGTTTGTTAGAGATAATAGTGGGGTTGCTGTTTAGATCGGCAAGCCAGTCAAGAGTACGGCCTTTAGAATGAGGGGGGTTGATGATGCATTTTATAAAGCCTATCCCCTTGAGAGAATTATCTAGGTATTAGGCGTGGTGTCAGTTTCATCCTGCAGTGCAAGGTTAAAATCACCAAGGGGTAGCTTCTACAATGATGACTTTAAGTTAGAGAAAAGGTGCAGTATATCCTCTTACAATGTAAGGGGAGGGCTAGGAGCCTGATAAATCAGGTGATGGGTTAAAGTAGATATGTGGGATAAATTAAATTTGATGGACAGGAGTTCGCCAGTGGAGAATGTGGGATTGCACATTTGTCTGAGTCCTTTGCCATGATGTTGACCCCTCGCCCCGCCTCTGAAGTCTAATGTATCTTTTTGGTAGATGGTGTTGTTAAGTGGGATAGCTAAGGTCAGGGCAGGGCCGGTTGTGGCTTGGAGACAAGTTTCAGAGATTGCTAACTGATCTAGGTTCTTAGCAAGGATGAGGTTGGCTATGTACAAGGGGTGAGCAGGAATAGATCTAGCGTTCACCATTGTGACTTTGAGGACTGCAGTAGTTGGTGTGGGAGATAGTGAGCATAGTGAGGTGGAGGTTCGGTCCACTTTATTTTACAAACACTCAGCTTCACCTGGTATACTCCCCTGCCAGGACTTTATTCAACAAACATTCAGCTTCACCTGGTATACTCTCCGGACAGGAATTATGATATGACTTTTCCTTTTCAACCATGAAACAACCTTAGCCCACTTGTGGCTTATCCACTATTGTTTCACACACTTCTTTTCAATATTTGCATTTTCAATAGCCTCTCTTTGTGTCTTTATTCTTATAAAGCAGTACACTCTGTCAGGCAATCCGGCAACCCGCCTGTCTCCCCTGGGCTTACCGGTTGCTCTCTGTGATCCCTTGCTTTGGTTCTCTTCCTTTTGTGTTGTTCATACAGAGTGGAATACGCTTGCAGGCTCTGGGTCTTCTCAACTTGCTGGCTCAGCGTACGTCCCAGCAGCCACTGCGCTCTGGACGTGTTCCTTTCTGTGGTGCACAGTTCTTCTGCCTTCTGTTCTCAGGCAGCGAACCGTCTGCACCTGGGCTTCTCTCTCCCACATTTGGGTTCACTGCCACACCGTTTCCTATGGTGTGGCTCCCTTGAGTGTTTTTCGTGGCCGTCGGCAGAGGTCACGGTGCAGCCTAGAGTCTGCAGTTCTCTGCTCTGCTTCTCTCTGTCAGCTGTAGTGAACAGCATAACTGCATAGTCTCAAAAGACTAGACCATTGTGTTGGTCTTAGTCTTCTTTATTGCTCCACTGCTTTTTCTCATCTCAGTTTATATGAGACTGTTTCTTGAATGACTCTGAGGAAGCTGATACTGGTCCTCGTTGGGAGTGATCGTTTCTACTCCCTGCCTATTCCTCATCCCAGTTGTTAGCATATTGTTCTTTGTGGGCTGTTAAGGAATACTAAAAGTAGATCTAATAAGAGGTTGAGGGACAGTGTTACAATATTCCATTAGGGCATGTGGAATAGAGGAAACATCCCTAGAAGGGAATGGAGGGCATGTGACTTTCCCCAATTATGTCATGTCATTTCCCCAAGGGTCACCTCTCCCCAGCGGGTCCTCCCTCATAGAGCTGCCCCCAGGGTCAGGATCAGGTAGCGGCTGCCGTCCCCTGGCCACATAGGGGGAGGCTATCTCAGCAAAAGGAGTGATGACATCATCAGCTTCATCATAGGTAACATGAACATACTGGCATATATTGTGGGCAAATGCATCATGAAAAAGCATTGGGAAATGCTCCTTTGCACTGTTGGTGACCAGCATCTATTGAATGTTTGGATTCAATTTACCCTACAAAACCAATTGCAAACAGTCTGGCATTTTGCCTAATTTTTCACAGAATGTGCGCTGTATTATGCACCATCTGAAACCAATAGTGAACATTTTTCTTAGGGGGGAAAATCCCCCCAAGGCCTCTTTGGTTGGTTCGGCTACCTTGCTACGCTCGGTCCGTCAGGCATATTTGTGGGAAATGTTTACAGCCCTCCAATAAAAAAAATCCCCAGTTGCCACTGGGTGAGAGATTGGTGAGTGAATGGGTATGAATATGTGCATGCAGGACTTAGGCCCAGGAAAGGGGCATTGGAGCATGGACATTTTGTTACATATTTTACAGGCATTTGTGGGCAAAGCCAACTTCATTAATGTTATTACATGGATGAGGGTTTGGGGTTGGGAGTGTATAGCACAATGGGGCAGGCAGACTGGACATTTCCTTTCTATGGCATGGCATTTTTACTCACATAAGGGGCATGTCCAATATGATTTGCTTTTACCTGGGGTGGATGGGGGCACTTGTGCATTTAGCAAGTACATATTTCCATACTATAGCATTGTATGTTTTACTGGCACTGACGGCAAAGCCAACATGATAAGTGTTCTTACATAATGGTGCATGGTTGGGCAAGCATGTGTGCAACCAGCAATAACATGTTTACTGGCATCATTAAGGGCAAAGCCAACCACAGAATGTTCATACATGGCGATACTGGCATATACTGGCAGAGCCAGCATGAACCTGTTTTTCTATGGTATGATTACTGTGCATAATATTACTAGCCAGTCACAGAGTTGGGCGGTTCTTGGGTGCCAGGAGCCAACACAGCCTCCTTGTTTCTACAGTAGGTGGAAGATTGAAGGTTTTATTAAAACACATACTTACATCTTTCACCTAGTGCAGTGCACAGTGCGACTCTGCAGCAGCATGATCATCATGCACATTGTGCATGCACGGTGGACCAGGCGGGCCCAGAGTGTGGCGCAGCCCATACCTTGTTGCTGAGATTGCGGGTCCTCAGCATGGCTTGCAGGGTGGGGCCCCAGATTTTGTTACGGCACTGCCCCAGTCCTATCATTATCACACAGTGGGTGGAGGCATCCGTCCCTTGGTAATCCAACTGATCACTCTGAGCGCAAGGCAGGAGACTGCAATCCACGTCTAACTTGGAAGCAACAGAAAATAATTAGAGTATTGGGAATTGCTTATGCACAAAGTTATTTGTTAGACAACTTATGCCAGACGTTGTACTGTGTGGCATATGGTGGCATAGAACCCCCTTAGAGGAGACATTACACATTATAATATCAACATTTGTCTAGGATGGATTACTTTTTCATCAACGTTTCTCTCAATGATTAAATTACATTAGATCATGGAGCCAGACATTGCTCTGGAAATGTTCCCACGTATAACGTTTACAAAAAAACACAAGCAGTAGATGTGTGCTAAGCCTTTGCTGCAGGAAAGAGGATTCTAAATCATGTTTGCCTCAGAAATTGAGAAATTCCTTGATGCAAATAAGAATACTGCCAAAGACTTCGTAGCTTTGATGGAGTGTTCAGGTGACTCGCAAGCAATAGCAAACAAAATGGAAGCTTTGCGCAATAAACAACTAGATCAGAGCCCACATTTAGGGAGCTAGTAACTACAGCAAGCATTGTGTAGCCTTATGCATCTTGTATATGAAATCACATGGAAAGAGCATCTTTTCTCCCCAGGAATGCTAGGATCTTTCTAAGATTATCTGGACCCCCGCCTGGCCCCCTTATGTTAGCAGAGGAAGAAACTTGTGTCAGGAGATTCTGGAATCAGTTTCTGGGAGCGGTGAGAACTCGTGTTGACCAGAGCAACGTTTTGTGCCAAATGGCCTTTTTTTTCATCTTTCTTCAATATAACTAGAATGCCCCCTAATCCCAGTTTGCCAAGGAAGCTTCCATCAGTGTATTATTTCATTCCACAGACAGTGATATGTTTCTTTCCTACAGCAATTAGATACTGCTGGGCATCATCAAAATGTCGGGTTATAACGTTACTGGGGCACATTTGCAAAAACATTTTTGGAGCCCATCATTTGACTCAAAAAGATGGCCCTATTCTGAAAGGGCAGTTGAATGTGTGCCTGCCCTCTTTTACAGCTATCCGTCCACCCCTCCACCCCTGCTTTTGCAGGAGGCGTTTCCTCGATTTTTTAAACACATCCTGTATTCAAAAACAGATGTTCTTTAAAATGTGCAGAAACCAAAGACATTCCTTTGGACATGTTTGGAACAGGTGTATCTCACGACAAGAACATTCTTGATTTAGTTGTGTTTTTTTTTTTTAACAGGAATAGCAGTGGTATGAACCGCTGGTGTCACACATGCATTCCTACTCCTCAAATAGGGATAGAAATGCTTTTTTCTTTTTGAATTATTTCAGCGCTTGTCCACTGTGAATTGTGCTCGCAGCAACCACCTGGGTGGTGTGAGCCAATCATACATTAGTTTCGAGAACGTGGTACCGTCACTAATGTATCGACAGGGGCTGACTAGTGTATTTTTTGTGATGCTTTCTAGACCCCCTGAAATGAAAAGATCACCATAGAGAATAAGGTGGCCTGTGCATTTCCAAAACTAATGCAAATATAAAAAAGCTCACCCTCTGCCCTTTTTTGTATTTGTGTCCGTTTTTCAGAAATGGGCCCAATTAATCAGTGTGAAATAAAGTGGCAGAATTCCTTGTAATAGCAACAGCAACCCCAGACTGTTCCCCAGACTGTGCCAGGAACCTTGTGGGCCAGTCAGCTTCATTCTGTCAACCCCTTTTCACATAACTGGGAGAAATGTACATTAGCTCAGGGTTCTCTAAATCCTCCCCCACTAGATGGAGCTCTGAACCCTCGGCCATATTGAAGTCTCCTCTCGCTCGACGTTTGATGCTCTTGTCAGGGTGTCATGAGTTAAACAGATTGATTGGTCTGTTAGAAAGAAGATGGTGTAGAACAGGGGTCTGTAACCTCTGGCTCTTCAGATGATCTGGACTATCAGCAGTGCTTTAAGTGGGGTAAGAAATTGAGGGGGGGCCCTCGTTTGGGGGCGTGGCATCCGCTGTGGGCGTGGCCTAAAAGTGCACAAATCATAGTAGGGTGCACAAACAAATATATAAATGTAGTAGAGCATTTATATATTTGTATGCGATATATAAATGTAGTAGAGCATTTATATATTTTTATGCGTACTAGTATGGTTTGTGTATTTTTCAAGCCTTCTTTTATAAACATAGCAATGTTACATATTTCTATGTTTATAAAAGGTGGCTTGAAAGTGTACAAACCATAGTAAGTTACGCACACTTGTGTGCTTCCCTTACTATGGTTTGTGTACTTTTCAAGCCACCTTTTATAAACATAGACATTTGTAACATATTTCTATGTTCATAAAAGATGGCTTGAAACGTACAAGCCATCTTTTATAAAGCGTTGAGGACGGACAAAACCCAAGGTGGTTTTGTCCGTCGACAAAGCTTTATAAAAGATGCCTTGAATTGTGTACGTTTCAAGCCGTCTGTTATAAACGTAGAAATATTTCTACGTTTATAAAAGATGGCTTGAAACGTACACATTTCAAGGCATCTTTTATAAACATTTGCCAAAGGAGACAGGCACCTCGGGCTCAGTGATTGCTGCTCTGAGCAGAGATCACAGAGCCAAAGGCGCCTTTCACCCTCTGGGAACCCGCGGGCTCCGTGATGTAATCTACGTATTAGATCATGGAGCCTGCAGGTTCACAGAGGGTCAGTGACCTGGCGAGGGCAAACGAAGGAACTGTAACTTCCCTGATGACCCCTCAGATGGGGGGTCATCGGGGAAGTTACAGTGACTGACAGAAGTGCCAGCCAGCCTCAGCGACGCTGTGGCTGGCTGGCAGGCACTTCTGTCCACATGCCTAACGTTACACTGGCGCGCGCAACTCCCGTCGCGGCTGCGGCCGTGGCGGGATAATGCGTCCTGCCATGGCGTGGTGGGACCGGGGGCCCCGGCAGGGCCCCGGCTCAGCCCCACTTTTTGGAGACTGGCGGGGCCCGGCCCCGGCAGGCCCCGGCCCACTTAAAGCACTATGGCTCCCATGATCCCTTGCCAAAGACTATGCTGGCCGGCTCTAATAGGAATTGTAGTCCAAAATCCGGCAAGCCAAGAATGCTGATGTGGAACATTTGAAGAGATCAATCAGAGAGTTAAAAGCCCATCTCCACAAATACAAACATGCCCTTGTCATAGCGAGGATTGTGTTTTGTGCTGATAGTCTCCAACTCTACTAACATGCAAAAAAAAGCCTTAGCCCTCACTAATAGCATTTTTCCATCCCAACTGGGCGATCACACTGCGTTTTCCTCAGACAAAATCGGCAGAATTTATGACCAGGTTTCCAGTTCTCCTGGCAGTTGCATAACAGCTGCCATGTTAGTCTTAATCATTCACTCAAAATGGGCTCTCAACTCCTCTGTGGAGGAGACTGGCCCCTCATTTCAACTCCATTTAAAAGTGGATCCTCACTCAATGCCTGCTTAGTTAGGCCTTTTTGACAGCAGCAGCATACTTCCCCCCTCCGCTAATGAGAATATAAATAGTTTCCTGAGTCCAGGTATTGCCCTTTGACCTTAAAATAGGTCAACGTCAAACTCCCTCTGAAAAAACATCCCAACCGCTCTGCAATTTCCCTGCTGTTTTCACGTCTTCTTTTCTTGGTCGCAATTATTGAATTGATTGTAACTGACACTCTCAGGGCCTTTATAGAATCCACTGGATCCTTAGAATCCCAGCAGACCGCGCTGCACCTGGCCAGAGGGAATGAGCCGGTGCTGCTCTTTGTCCTGGTTGGCCTTCTCATGGCAGCAGATGGTGTTGGAGTCACTGCTGTGATCCTTTTAGTTCTTTTTGATACGTTTGACGCCATCTACTGTCCAGTGCTATTGCAACTGTTGAATGCCTCTGGAGCACCCTGCATGGCACTATGCTGATTTGAGTCCTTTTTGATTGACTTTACTCAATCTGCTGGCTTATTGTCTTTCTTTCTCTCTGATCCGCTAATCTTATCTTTGGATCAGCCAAAGGCTCCTCGCTGTTCCCAAAATTGTTTAATATCATCCGCTGTCCCTTGGCCGCCTTAACCTACTCATTTTGCTTAATGTTTTATTCCTGCCCTGATGGCACTCACATTCTCCTACGAATGAAGGGCGGCGATGGGGTGTCAGTAGAAGACAATCACAGCAACTGTCTCTTTGCCATTGATGGCTGGAGGAGTAGCAATTGGCTAAAATATAAGTATCATAAAAACAGAGAGTCTCACTGTTTGGTTGAGCAAGGACCTATGGGGCTCCCCCGTTTGGCCTCTGGCCATTTGGTCCTTGTCTAGAGCCTATTGCATGGGTTAAGAATCTTGGCTTCCAAATGGACTGGTCCATATCTCTGGACACTCGCACTAGTGTTGGGCCTGCTTCATGCTTCTTTCCATCTTTGAATCCTATGTACGTTCTTCCATTATTTCTGTCTCCATCTAACGAAATCACTGTAATGACTTCCACTATTGCCTCGAGTCTTGATTATGTTAATTTCTTATATCCGGGCTGTCAAGCTTTTTTAATAAATTGATACAGACAATTAAAACTGTTTCTGCTCGCTTATTAACAGGGGTAATGCTTCCCCTCTTCTCAATCGGTTACCTTAGTTGCTGGACCAGCAGCATATCATCTTCAATACCCTGAGCATGTTGCACTGGCTATGGCACAGGATATCCTTTTAGCTGGATGAGGTATAGCCACATCAACCTTCTTGCACTACAGACATTGCGCCTCAGCCCTACTTCTGTGTGCGCCTCCCTTCCACAAGGAAAGCATGTGTGGCTTTCCTTTTTTCCTCCCTTGCTTCATGTCTGTGGATCTCGGCACCCTAACCACTTAGCTTAAGGGAAGGAGTAACGACATGGACCTTCTCAGTGTAATTTTGATGCCTACTCCATACTTGCCACATTCATCGCAACGAGTGTACCATGGCACTGCAAAAGCACCCGATACACACATCATTCACATGAGCCATCAAGCCAACACGATGAGCTTGCAAAAGATGACCACACATTGATAAAATGGGAGGACTCAATATTCCTGACTTTTAAATTAAATAATGAATACCCTCCAGATAAGCAATGTCTGTTGTTCATGAAATGGCAGATCAGTGGACTGTAACTTGATGTAATCTAGAAAGCTCAGTCCTTTCCCTACGATGATGGGGGATTTGCTTTCAAATTTTCCTGAAAACCATTTTTGAAGCATCTGAAAATTAAAATATTATCCATACATGAGCTCGGGTTAGTTCAAAAGTATATTAAATTGTTTTTCAGCATAATTTCCACTGTGCGACTGTTCTTTCTTAGCAGACAATCTAATGCATTGGTATGATTCTTTCAAGACCCCAAATAAAAATCTTAACCCATTACTCAAGAAGAGATTAAACACAAAGAACTGTTATCGTATACCTTTAACTACGGCACATATTCACATAAAAATCACAGTTAATGGAGAATGCAGAATTTGAATTCTGAATTATTCACGTCTCTACTAAGTCCTGCCACTTTTCCTCATTGGTTATCTGCTCTGGACAGGACGTTCATATCGTGCATTACACGCTACATGACAGCCCGGCAAGGACAATATGGGCAGCTAGCACACGGAATAAAAGTTTCACTGATTCCGGGTGGAACAAGTCGTTATAATGGATGTATATGGCGGTATTCCAGCCAACAGCAAGAAACATTAGTACTATATAATGCGCCAAAAATCTCATCAAATTCCCTCTGATGAGAATGTGGAAAGGAAAATGCAGATCTGATACTTATGATTGAAACACTTGTGTATGGGCGCGATATAAATAAAATATCATATCATATCATATCATGCTGGCCTTTTTCAGGCACCTGAGAACATATTAGAAGCCGTAGTGAAGGTATTCCCATGAGTGACAACTTCTTGAATGAAGGTAAGGCTGATTCTTGTTTTCTTTAGGGCACATCTTTTGATATATGTATATTTTTTTAAATTGAAGTTTATTCTGTGTTAGGCAAATTCCATGCTTTTTACACGTATGAAAACAAAATAAATTGTACACACATAAAATACATTTCTTAACTGTACACATAAAAATGTTTCTTAACTATACATTTCTTAAAAAATTACCAAAAAAATCTGTCGGCTTTAAAATACAGATCATCATTTCATTAGCAGACAGTAATAGTCATTCAATTCAATTTATCATATTTGAAAATCTGCCCCAGCCTAAACTCATGCTGTGTCTGTAAACCAATTAGTCTTCCCATATGGGGACAATTCTATTTTGCCGGACCTTGTTCCGTGCTTACCCTCTAAAGGTTTAGTTCACCTAAAAATGGCCTCCATATGTGATAAGCGGCCGCAGTAATGACCAACGAATTACCCATGAAAATCGTTGACCAGAATTGGTCTGAAAGGTGCCCATTCTCTTCATTTAGAAATCTGCAATATCCTTCCCTATACTGGAGAAGGAGAGCTTCGCGGCCAGTAGGAATATGTTGCGCTGTTTCTATTTGGTCAGAACATAACTTGCATTTTCGTCTGTCATGCACCAATGTATTCTTCTACTGATAGTATATTAAAGCGCAGTTTTACATTGGACAATTTAGTGAGGTTGCTTTGTGGGGTATTGTTACGCTCACCTGGACCCCACAGGGGTGTCGATCGGACCCGGACAGCTGCGGTCTCCGTCAACGTGATGCGTAGTGCAGATATGACTGTCTGCACTGGCCCGCCTAGTCTTGTCTGCTGGACCCGAAGAAATATTTTCCTGCAAGTGGAGACAGGGATTAGCCACCTGTGGGCTTTAGTGATGGCCTCCCAACTGTTCTCGCTCTCCCCCTCTAATCACCTCTGATATCTCCTTAGTAACCTCACCTTATGTTTGTAAAAGATGAGCTCTCCATCCTGCGTGTCTTGCAGGGGCACGTAGATACCAGTTACTTCACTGGTTTGAAGGCGTTGGGAGAGTTCCGGTAAATTTTAACTCTGAAGTCCCTGGCGGGATTGGTAAGTATCAAGTTCGAAGAGTTCAATGTGCCCGATGTTCACTCTTGTCCCCTTCCTTCCTTAAGTTGCAACTGAGTTCATGAGAAGAAGGTCTCGTAACTGCTGTTGGCGTTCAGGTAAGAGTCTGTGTTACCCAACGCTGTCCGGTAACTATTGCATGCGTTAACGTGTTGTTTTTCTCCCTCTTTACAGATGCGGCATATGAAGATATGGAGAATAATACCGTTGGTGGTAAATCAGGCAAGTCTATGGTGGTAAGAGGTATTTGTTGATTCCCTTGGCTCACCTTGTTATTCTTGTGCCCCTAGGTGCCGGAGTACAGCGAAGAAATGATGGAGACAGTGCCGGATCGAAAGATGCTGTGAGAACTGGTGAGTATGGTGCTGTGCTGGAGTTGGCGAAGCGACGCGTGCAGGACTGATGTACTTTCCAGGTCGGGAGATGAAATGGATCCGGAATCAGGTGAGGAATTCGAAATAAATTCGTTTTCTAACCTTGTCCTTTTCTTCCTCTTTATTCTAGGAGCTCCTGATTCCAGGCGGGCGTGGCAGAAGACTGGATGCTGGCTGCAGGCACGCGGGCGTGGCAGAAGACTGGATGCTGGCTGCAGGCACGGTGAGAGTCATGCTGCTGGATGCAGAATAACACAAAGCATGTGCTGCTGTTCAGGTGTGGTTTAAATAGCCTCCAAAGTAGTCCCAGGAAAGAAGTTTTCCAGGACCACACCCGAGTAAAAAAATAGTCCCTGTAGTAAAATAGTCCCATCCAGGACTCTCGTTGGCTTGGATTTATTTGCAGCATGGTCAGCATGAGGTAAGTAATGTCTATGAGCCTGGCACCTATGGCGCCAGGACTGATTTTTATTATGAGCCTGGTGCCTACGGCGCCAAGACCATACCCAGACAGCCCCTAGCTGGGGCTGCTGGGGTTTTTGTAAATGTCTGGATGCCTGCTCCCGGGGCTGATGGGCTTGATCCGGATGCCCAGGGGTAGGCATCATGACAGGTATTCAGTGGAAAACCCTGTTTTGCATATTCTATATATCTCTGTTTTTCACTTAATTGTTTTGTGTTTTCCACTTTATCGTTATATGTTGACTTTAATTTGAACTTTTTTATAAAGTGCTCTGTGTCGTCCGCCTCTGGCAAAGGCAAATGTATTGAATCAAAATGTTGTGTGACTGTAAAGCTTAGCTCGCTATATGCTTGGTTTGACCGAGCTCCTGTTGGTCTGCCAATTAGCCATCTCCTATGATCTACCAGGGTGTGTCTTAGAGTGAGGGCCTCGTCCACCTTGTGGATTGTTCCTTTGTATAGAGAACTTCTAGCAATCTTCCAGCATGTTTTCAGTGAAGTCAGACCCAATTCGAGATGCAAGGCTTCGACCGGTGCTGTCTGGGGCACTCCTAAAATCGATCGAAGTCATCTTCCCTCTAGTTGGTTCAACCATTTTACATATTTTTCCAGGAAGGTTTCCAAAGCATCTAATATTGCAGGCACCATACTTTTCACATATGCATCACGCATAGCCTCGATGCTTCCCCCACAATGCCTATGCGCATAGTTTTTAATTGCCTACCATCTACCCAGAATCTTTATCTGTGCTAGCAGCTTGTATGTATTGCTGCTAGGAGACGCTAGAACAGGACAGTCTAACTATACATACAAATCTACCACATTAAAGTTGATGCCTAGATGTCAGTTAAATTTAACATTTCTTTGTTGCCTGCCTTCACAGGATCATAACTTTGGCCTTGTTCTGGTTGATCTTTAAGCCATTGGTCTTTGCATATTTTTCTAAACCTACCAAGCATCTCTGTAACTCCAATAAGGGCAGTATCATCGGCATAACATTAAAAGTTCACAGGTTGGCCGGCTAGTTTCGGGGGAAAGTTGACACATTTCTGCAATGCTTTGCATAGATCACTCACATATAGATTGCATAACCTTGGTGCAAGCATGCAGCCTTGTTTCAACCCCAAATTTCTGTTTATCGGATTAGTAAGTGTTTGAGCTTGTGGTTTTCTTACTGTGACCTTGGTGCCTGTGTATAGTTCCTTGATAAAGTGCAAGAGTGTTCGATCAATGCCCCAGGATGTTAACTTTTCCCACAATCTGGGTCGGTTTAAACGATTGAACACACATGAGTAATCCACAAGAGAGACGTATAAGAAAGTACCAGGCATTTTCTCAGTCTCCGTTAATATTAGCTTGATGGCCCAAATACAATGCACTGTGGTGCAACGCTTGCGAAATCCCGTTTGGGTCATGTCAAGCAATCCTCTATTTTCACACCACCTGTTTAGGTCTCTTACGAGTATTTTTGCAAAAATGTTGCTGCTGGTGTCCAACATCGCCAGCGGTCTATAATTCTTCGGATCATCTCTTTGGCCTTTCTTGCAAACTGGTATAAGAATAGAGAATGTCAGGGATGTTTCCACACTTCGCAATAGCCTTAAAGGCTTGGCATAAGAACTTCGCCCAAAAAACCAGATCCCTTTTGATCACAACATTTGTTAAATCGTCCGGAGGGCTTTGATTTTATAATTAGTTGGTATATGTCGTCCTCATCAAATGTCAGTTGACCTAATCCCAAAAGCTCCTGCCCTATGAGTTTGCTCTATTCTTTCGGCCTCTATACCAAAGGTGTGTCCAAAATATTTTACCCAGGAAGCTTCAGTTATGTTCATCAGTTCCTGGGGTGCACTTTTGTTATACATGAGCGATATAGTTGCCAAAAGCTCTTATCGTCTTTAGTCTTGATTAATCTGTAGACATCTTCCAGTTACTTGAATTTCTGCTTGACTTTTGATGTCTTAGAAGGGATTTATATTTGGTCTGCAGTTTTTTCAGGGATAACATCTTTTCCTCGTACTTTAGCGTTTTCGCTTTTCTGATCAGTCGGGAGCTTCTACGATGTTGCTTCTTTATCTTATATATTGTTACATTTGATAGATTCTCCTTATGATCTGTAATAAAGTGTGTTGTGTTATCTAACCTAACAGCGTCAATAATCTTTTGAACCAGGTCAGGTACCGCTTGCATAGTTATTGCTCCCTGCTCTCCAACCTGCTGAATCAGCTTTATTAACATTTTATTGGCCAGATCAATATTTGCAACAGCCCCTCTTATCCGGTTGCCTTGCGGGTTGACTATCGCTAGAGCTGCTAGTGACGTCTTAATTAGGACCCCAGCGAGTGCTAATGTGACTGACAATGCCGCGTGATCGCTCATGATGTTGAACTTGGCCTCATACTTAGCCTTCCTTGTATTATGTTATCTGTTACAAAAATGGCATCTAGACAGGATGATTGCCCTCTAACTTGCCAAGTACAAAGGTTCAGGAGATCTGTGCCATCAGTCGGCCCTAGTGGATACATACTAAATGTATTTAACGTTACAGACCATTTTTGTCCTTTCTCCAGGAGGATAGAATACCTTCTACTGCACAAGTTCATCTTTACACATATACTCTCGTTCCCGAAAGTTCCAACCTCTAGATACTCCATTGATAAACAGTGGGCGTTAAAGTCACCTGACAAAATCGCAAGCCTCTCCCCTGATATCTCTTCCGTGAATCATTGCGTGAGTATCCTGGTTACACCCTCAAGTAGATCATTGGAGGAATTTCCATTTGGGGGTCATAGAGAGTCATATTCAGCAGTTTTGATTTGGCAATAGGGAAGTTGCTGATACCACAGTGAGCAGTTTTCCGATTCATACTGCTTTCATATGGGGCCGCCTCATAATTCGTTCTTGTTCCTATACACAGTCCACCTTATGGGCAGCCCTCTCTCCCTTTGCTTGCCGGTTGTGTTGTTAACATATAGCCACCTATCAGCAAATGTCCCACTGTCCACATTTCCCGTAGTGCGAAAATATCTGCAGAGTTTAGTAAGGACCCTCCTTCCTGATTCAACATAAAAGAATGGAACCCCCTTGTGTTCCGAGTCACAAATTTGGTTCCATGCTTTGGGGGATTTGGTGAGTGGTTTGTGCTCTGCGCGGATCTCACTTGTGCGCTATAGACATGGTCTTTGCCGTTTCCTTGCATTTAAGATTGAGTAATGTTTTTTTGTGCAGAGTATAGAGATGACCCATTTGTTGTAACATTAATCTGCATCTCAAAGCCCAGCTGCGCAAACTGGTCACAGTAAGCGTTGATATGTTGGACGATGATTGGTGAGACAAATGTAGCTACAACCCAGTTAGTGCTACATCCCATCTTGGGCAAATACACCTTCTTGACGTCTCCTGACGTTATTATATTTAGATACGGAATCAGATGTACCAGTTGCAACTCATTTGAATGATTTAAAAAGGGACTCTTATTAGAAGTATTGATTTCCGTTAGGAGTATTGCATTGTTGGGGAGCCAAGCATTTTGTTGGGGGTATGTTACCTTCTTCTGTGGTTTTACACCGATTCTGCTGTACCAACGGTCAGTTTCCATAGGATATCCTTGTTGGCCTTCATTTGGAGGGACATTGTGTGGATTTCCGTTCTGACTTTGAGATTTGTGATCCTGTACCTGGTCAGCCTCACTTTCGGTCATCACTCTGACTGTTGGGGTGACTGTGCCACCTTAATCTGTTTCTGGGTACCATTTCTGTCAGCCAAAGGAGGAGATATCTTCCCCTCGTTCTCAACAACCTGCTGTGATTCTGAGCCATTTTTCAAGGCTCTGGCTGGGGTGTGCTTTATATAGCGTTGAGTTGTTACCTTCATTCATACTGGTTTGTGATATTATGTAACAGTCTTTGCCTTCGTCACATATTTGACCAGAACATTTGCTCTGTGCCAGAGCCTGACTATTCAGCCTTTCTTTTTTGTTCTTCTTTTCTTGGCCCACCTCCTTCTGCTTTTATGTGTCAGCAGCTTCTTTTTTTGCCTTCTACGTTTGGTCTCAATTTTATTTTTCGGCGTGTTTTGTGACACCTTCGGGTTCAATTCTGTTTCTACGTTAGGACCCTTGTTTATATATGATGAACTAGAGGGAAATGACAATGGGGTACCATTGTCCAAGAGCAATGTCAAATTGTACCCCAGAGCCTCGTTGTTGTGCGAAACCGGGGATGACTCTTTACTGGCTATTTCCTAATATAATGTCTACTACTCTCGCCAGTATGAATTTCAAGACCCGTTGTTCTTGCGTCAGTGTGTTGCACGGGGCAAATATAGCATCCTTGGTAGCTATTAACGCTGTCCATTTGGAAATGTTTGGATCAAGTACTGCTTCTCCAGAATAGCTACCTCTGTTAGGAGTGTTGGCAAAATCGCTAGTAAGTGAATCCTCAGAGGAAGAGGATTGCAGTCTTTCCAAATAAGCCGTCAGCGAGAGATTTGTGTTTGCAGTCCCTCTAGGTTCCAGGGAATCTAGGTTTCGAGCTTTACTTGTGTTTTGCTGTAAGTTCAAGCATAAGTTCAATAACAAATTGTTATTGTCTATACACATGGATGGCGTTGGAGAAGTTATGGCTAAATTTGTCACTACAACCCGGCGTTGGCTCACTGCTTGTTTTTGCCTACCGGCAGAAAGAGACCTGTGATCGTAGCTCGCCTCATGTTGTTTGAACAGGTAATAGCTCTGCTTGACCCATTTGAGGTTTCCGCAATACGAGAGACATTAGCTACCTTAGGGACGTTAACCTGAACGGTTCCTGTTGTCGTCTCCGAGCAGTTTGTTGGATCATTTGAAATGCTTGGTTTTTGCGCCCCCAACAGATTTCCAGGAATAATCGGGACCTCCTTTAGCGTTTTACCCAACCTAAGTATGGTCAATACGCCCCCATTTTGCCTCGCAGTGTGGGCAGTCTCGGCAAAGGGGGCTTACTTAAGTTCTTCCTCTGCCCTAGTACCAGAGTCAGTGTGCTTTATTCTCCTTACCATGTTGTTGTAGGATGTCAGGTTCAACACATTAGCCCCAAGGTGACTCAATTGTACCTTTTACAGCTCGTACAGCTATTTTGCCAAGGGCTCCACGCAGTTTCTCTGACGGAGTTTTCTGTAGCATTGCCAGGAACTCCTTACTAGTACTACTTTCCCGCTGTGTCACAGCTCCGCACAGCCCACCCGGACTGCCCAGACTGCCACTCTCCTCCTCTCTGCTCCGCTCTGTGGGTCCGCTGAGTTTTTGTAAGTAACTCCTCCTTCAGGAATGGCAAGAGACAATAGACTGCCTCCAAGTTAGTGACTGCCCAGACTGCCACTCTCCTCCTCTCTGCTCCGCTCTGTGGATCTGCTGAGTTTTTGTAAGTAACTCCTCCTTCAGGAATGGCAAGAGACAACAGACTGCTTCCAAGTTAGTGACTGCCCGGACTGCCACTCTCCTCCACTCCGCTCCGCTGGTCGGCTGAGTTTTTGTAAAGCAATTCCTCCTTCAGGAATGGTAAGAGACAGCAGGCTGCTTCCAATGTAGTGACTGCCCAGACTGCCACTCTCCTCCACTCCGCCATCTTTTGATATTAAACATTTCTGAGGCAAAACAGCTTTATTATTTACTATTGATTGCAAGATTGCAGATTATGAAGTGTTGGCTGACGGGCACAATCCCACTGATCAAATGATGGTGGGAGGATGTGTACAGATTTTGGAATTCTTTCATAGTAGATTTAAAATTATTGGTACCAGGATTTGGACAATTACGACTTTTGGTAACCGAAAAACAAGTTAAATATGGTTCTGATTACAATCTGCAACATGTCACCATTAGGAGCGCAGTGTTAATGTAGTCCTATGACCAAATCCACCAACAGGATTGGATGCTCGAGGAGCCAATGGTCTTAGAAGGTATATTTTCTATACGGATGACAAATAATTATTTAGGTGCATATTGGGGATCCCTTAGGATAAATATAGAAGCTGAATTTCCGTGTTGTTTATTCGAATGTTGGGATAGAGACTACTGAATAATTGATTGATTGGTGTTTTACATGAAAACTCCCATGATCTTTCCATCATGCCTGGATCCTTTTAAGTAATCCCTTTAAGCATGGAATTTCTTCCTTGTTAGCTATTGTTCTTTGTCTATAATGTCTATTTATTTTCTCCAGGTGATAACTACAAGGTGAAATTCCTCTGCTTTTGGTTTTGACTCAAAGGTGGCATAAGCCAGCAAATGACCCGAAGGCATAGGTGGACTATCATAGATAGGAGGGGGTGGACAGGAAAGGATGAGACGGCAAGTGTCGGTATGCAGAAATACTTTGAACTCTCCCCCACACACTGCACACACAACTAACGCAGTGGGTACGTGTCGCCCCACCTGTCTCCTCCCAAATCACCCTGCTGCGGGTTCTCTTTGATATGCCAGTTGTATCAAGTTACTGCAGCTTGTGGCTTTTGCTTTCTTCTTCAGCTGCCCTGTCTTAGGCCCGGCTGAGATCCGGTGAAACACAGAAGGAGGGGTTTGCAGACTGGAACAGAGTCAGACATCTCCCCCCTCCTCCCGTGCTTGGCAAAGCAGATAGGGACCAGCGGGTATAGTGGAAGGATGTCCTTCCTTCCATGGATGCAGACCACACTTACCCTTCACCCTCTAGGCTTTGCCATCTGGTAGGCTGGAGCAGAGCTTCCTATATGCATGTGGGAGAGAGGGGACAAGGTCCCCAATTTCTTTCTGCTGCAGGCTTTCAGAGGCTGTGGTTCCTGAGAATGTGCACAAATGCCCTTATCGCCCACTGCTGCTAATGGAATCCAAAGCCCCTGTCTAGCATGTCTGGCCAGCTCTGATCCAGCACATGCTTTTACAAATAGGAGGTGTTGAGCAGCCATTTGCTATTCCACCATGCCTGCAGGGTTGGCGACATGCATGGGCTATGCCCCCTGCCGCTGCTGCAGGACGCCCACCAAGGACTAGCTCTTTGGCTAGATGCTAATCCTCTTGGCCATGTACCAAACTCTGCTCTTGTGTACACATCCTCCATTGTGTGGCGAGGGGCACTGCGGTAATGGGAAAGTGGGTGAACTCCAGGAAAATGGGTGATGAGGAGGTGCTCCAACACCCACTGGGGGTGGAGAGGTTGAGGATTATTAACCTTCTGCATTATCTGAGCCCTGCAAGGCAAGCACAGCCAAGCCAACAGTGTTGGCGCCTGCATGTATTTATTGCATTTTACGTTGTTAGGCATCAATGCAGGGAATTCTTAGGTTCTACAGGACCATTAAAAGTTCCAGTATCGTCTGCAAGTTAGGGTTTGCAGACACATAATGTTCTATGTACACCCAAACACTAACTTGCAAACATTTTTGGAACTTGGTATGCAGGGCACACTCATTGACTTCATTCACACCCCTAAAAGTAAAGCTCAGTAGACAACTACCAGTGATGGGTTCATTATGTTTAAACAATACTGGCCCAACACTGTGAAGGCAATCATGCTCTCCTCATGCTCTGCTAAGATGTCTTCTCCTTTGCCCTTTGAGGCCTGTATGCCTAAGTTATGTGTCCACCATGCGAGCCAGAAAGTATTTCCATGACTGTTGAAGTTCGTGATTCTCAGGCACATGCGTTGCCCCCGTATCGGAACACCATTTGAATGTTGCTTTGGTGACGTCAGCAGCAACATTGCATACTTTCTCAAGTTTCATGCTCTGAAGTCCAATTTTAGAGTGCGTGTCCAGTTGGGGCTTTCCTACTTAGGAGTTGCCTCACAGATGCCATGTTGCCCTTCTCTTTCCTCCCATTATTTTCAAGCCTTGGAATCCTATTCAGAATTGGAAGAGGAGGAGCTAGGAGTAGTGTCACGCAACTTTCGCCTTTGTTACGAGTAGTGTCACGCAGCGTTCGCTTTTGTTAGGAGTAGTGTCATGCAGCGTTCGCTTTCATTAGGAGTAGTGTCACGCAACTTTCCCTTTCGTTAGGAGTAGTGTCATGCAGCGTTCGCTTTCATTAGGAGTAGTGTCACGTAACTTTCCCTTTCGTTAGGAGTAGTATTACGCAGCATTTGTTTTCATTAGGAGTAGTGTCACGCAACTTTCCCTTTCGTTAGTTGTTATGTTATGTTATGTTATGTTATGTTATGTTATGTTAAGTGAATTTATTAAGCGCATGTACGCCCGAGGGCACCATGGCATTGAACATGAGCAGAAGTAGATTATCACCAGAGTCTAAAACACAAATGTTTTCAGTAATTGACGAAAAGCAAGGTGGTCCACGGTCTCACGCAAGGTGAGAGGGAGAGCATTCCATGCCTTAGCGGCAGCCACTGAGAGAGCACGGCCACCTGTCTGAGTCAATCTGAACCAAGGAACCACAACAAGAGAAGCGGACTGTGAACAAAGACACCTGGTTGGAGTATAATGAGGAAATTTAGCTTGAATGTATTCTGCCCCCGGCCATAGAAAGCAGGGTGCACCATACAAATGGATTTGAACAGGATCCGATTTTCCACCGGAAGCCAGTGGAGCTGTCTCAACAGTGGGGTCATGTGGGATCCAAAAGGAGGACGAAGAATGGCCCTGGCAGCAGCATTCTGCAACAAGTGGAGCCGATTTATCAAATAGCGTGGCTGTGCTAGATACAGCGAGTTACAGTAGTCTAGACCACTCATAAACTGGGCGACCACAGGTGCCTGACAGTTTGCGGGAATGAAGGGGAGAACTTTCCTAAGTATGCAGACTTTCAAATGACTAGTCTTACATACCACTGCAACCTGGTCATCCATGGCAAGGGAGGAAGAAATCTTGACCCCCAAATTGCTGACTGATGAGACTGGTATAGGAAGGGAACCAAGAGATGCAGGCCAGCAGTCTATGGTCCAGAAGAGAAGAGAAGAGGCGTTACCGACAACCAGCACCTCGGTCTTACTGCCATTTAATTTCAGCCAGTTAGCCATCATCCACGCCCCCACACCCTTGAGACACTTCCTAAGCCGACTGGCCGTATCAGACTGATTCAGGTCTAAGCAGACCAAAATTTGTGTGCCGTCGGCGTAGGAAGAGTATTGAAAGCAATGGGACTGGATAAGAGACAAGAGAGGCCTAATATAAAGGTTAAATAAAATTGGAGACAGGGCAGATCCCTGCGGGACATCACAGGAAAGTAGAACCGGGCTAGAGCGAAAGGGAGGAAGAGAAACCGACTGGGAGCGATCAGCCAGAAAGGCAATGAACCAGTCAATACTTTGCCGGACAAACCGGCAGCAGACTGCCTGGAGATCAGGGAGGGATAGTCAACTGTGTCGAACGCAGCCGACAGATCTAATAGTACAACTGCTCCAACAACCACGGATCCACCAGACGGAAGTACCGAATAAAGGACTGATTCAGTTCCCTTTCCAGGCGAAACCCTGATTGAAATGAGTCAAAATAGGAGGAAGATTCAAGAAAAGTGGACAGCAAAGGAGACACCAGCGCTTCCAACAGCTTCATGAGGAAAGGTAAGAATGAAATTGGTCGATAATTAGCCACCACCTCAGGGTCCAGAGAGTAGTGTCACGCAACTTTCGCTTTCGCTAGGAGTAGTGTCACGCAGCGTTCGCTCTTCACTGCCTAGTAATGCCTGTATTATTTATTAATCCTTCCTTCCCCCTCACATCAGTGACCCACGTTGTAGCTCCACAGCTGTCGCTGATCTAAAATGTTACTAGTTGATGATGGTTGCATCGAAGACGAAGAAGATGATGACAGTGGATGAATAAAGCAGGCAGGGCTCGGGTGTGCCAGAGGGACAAAACGTGCACTTTCTGTGCGCAATAAACACCAGATTTGTTACATTTCCATTATGATTTAGAAAAGAAAAACACACGAAGCAGTACCCACTAACCGCCAAATAAATACATCATGAACTGATTAATAATTTGCCAACATCCAGAGATCTCGAGTCACCCGTGGCCATGCGCAAGAAGGCCCTCCAATCCTGGCTTTTGCTTGGAATTCTGGGACTTGCACTTTTCCTAAAATTTCAAATGGAAACTAAAAAATTACAACTGCCAGAATGCAAAAGGAAAACAAAAGACCAAGTGGCCTTCCATCTCATGAATGGGCACAGGAAGCTTAAGGGCTCTGCAACAGCAAAGCTCACCTTCACCACAAACATCGACGTCATGTTGTCTCGATGGCCCCTATTGCTGAATGACTTAACCACACACTCAACTCTCCCCAAACAGCAAAGATCCTGGCTAACCAAAGGCCTGATGCCTTGCCAACAATAGTGCTGTGAAATCGTGGAATTCGAAATCTTACCTGCTGTTGAGAATTTCCTATTGACCAAGTATTTCCTGAGTACTTTTTCAGGACTTGACAGAGGATGCAATTTATCATTGGGTATCTTTGGGTATGGCGGTGTACTAGCCACCCCGCAAATGCTGTCCTAAAGAATGGCAGACCAGGATACCCGTTGAACAGAATGCTGAGTGACCTTCTCTCCATATGTGATGACTGGCAATGTCAAGTGATGAGCTAACTTCCATCGTTTGTGGATTTTCAGATAGACCCACAGGTTCAGTCTCCGCAGAGAGATACCGTCAGAGATACAGTCAGGGAGTGACCCACACAAACGATGCTCTTCTGCGCTAAATGCTATTGTTCTACTAGATGGCACAATAGTTTTCACATTAACACCCTGTTACCCACACCTACAGCGGTCTTTTATGTCGTGCAGCAACTAAATGATTATTGTATTTTTTTTTTTTTTAAATACAGTTGCTGGCGGCATGTCGCAGAATGCTCATCCTACTGCAGGAGCCTTGCACAGTGGCACAATGATTTTGCTGGCCCTATTATGATATGCTATGATATGATACTTTATATATAACGCGCTTAATAGCCAGCGGTTTCTAAGCGCGGACCCAGGGATCGAACCTGTGGTGCCTCGTGACCTCTTGCGTCCAAGGCGAGCACATTGCCCCTGAACTATCCTCCCGAGACAAACGCATTTTTTCCAGAAATCCAATGTGATATAATGCAGGAATACACACACTGCTGAGAACTGCACTCCCATGTGTATTCAGATGTTAACTAGTCCCCGCTTATCTGTCTATGAATTTGCATTATATAAATCATCCCATTTACCATGTGGAGGTTAGGTGTGGAGGTCAAGGTCTACCATCTACTTCAAAGATAGGTTTCTGGCACAGTCTTTTGTTTTGACGGTATGCTCTGCTGTTCAGCATATCTGTGATCAATGCAATCAATGTTATTGCTCCAAAGTCAATCGAAGCAGTTGTTCTTGATAGCTCAGCGCCCTATCTGGATCTATGGATGTTGTAGTCTTGGGTTGTCTGCAGTCAGTAGCAGCATGGAATGATTCAGGCCACCCTGCCGCTCCTTAGCTAGAATAAGCTACTGAGTTTTTCAGCACTGGCATTCTTCTTCGGACAGGAGGACCCCGTTGCTGCTGCCCGCCACCTGCATGGGCTGCGGCTGTTTTTCAGGAATAGAATGTGTGTGTGGTGGGGCACATGTCCACACTGTCCTCCACAGACTCCCTGACAGCCTCTGCCTCATTGATGTTGTCTCTCTTGAAAGGGCGGATTGATCTGTACTACCTGCCAGTTCATCTGATCGGATATATGTGATTATTGCGACGGCCGAAAATGGCGACTTTTTTTTTAAACCACTTTACACCACATGTATATGTAGGGGGAGACCACCCGCAGCCCTCCCATATTAATATTATATTCTATACCACCCCCCACATATATATGTGGTGTAAGGGGGGGTAAAAAAAAAAGTCGCCATTTTCGGCCGTCGTAATTGTGAGGGCGACATTTTGGTACAATTCCATCTGATCCTGTAGCCTCTTTCTGAAACGAGCAGCTAAATAAAGCCTGTTTGTTCTTATTAGAGTTGGTGGTGATTTACTTGAAGTTGGCAGTGTAGCTGCCTATGCCTTGACTGTTAACCCAATGCACACTAATGAGGTCCGACTTGGGACACTATGACCCAGTCTTTTATACGGACATAGGAATTGAATGTTTCGCGTGCACAGCAACATCGCTGCATGCCGACTGCTGACCAAAACCCTACCAGGTCGGTCTAGCCCATCACACACGGACGCAGGTCTCTTCAGGAACCTCCTGAATTACCACCAGTCAACGATCATCACTAAAACAAAACCAGCAAGAACCTGATGGCCTGATGGATACAAACAGTGCAGGACTTTTCCCTGCTCGCCTGTCCACTGACAGAAACTCTTGCAGGTTGGACTACCCCAACGACTGTGGACAGAGGGCTGTTCAAGAAGTTCATTATTTACTACCACTGAACAACCATCACCAAAGCAAAAGCAAGCACAGCAAGAAACTGGTGTCCTGATAGATACCAACAGTCAAGGACTTTCTGGGGCTCAGCCATACATTGACCAAAACAACTCTTCTGGGCTGTTCCAGGAACCCCATCATCTGTGACATAGGACTATTCAAGAAACTCATGATTTACTACCACTGAACAACCATCACCAAAGAAAAACCAAGCACAGCAAGAACCTGGTGTCCTGATAGATACCAACAGTCAAGGACTTTCTGGGGCTCAGCCATACTTTGACCGAAACAACTCTTCTGGGCTGTTCCAGGAACCCCATCATCTGTGACATAGGACTTTTCAAGAAACTCATGATTTACTACCACTGAACAACCATCACCAAAGAAAAACCAAGCACAGCAAGAACCTGGTGTCCTGATAGATACCAACAGTCAAGGACTTTCTGGGGCTCAGCCACACATTGGGCCTCATTACGACCCCGGCGCTAAACCATGGTGCTATTAGCACCATGGTCCATGCCGGGGTCCGCCATGGTGAATGGTGGAATTACCGCCCCATTCCAAGGTTGGCGGGGCGGTAATTCCCCATTCACCATGGGCCCTTCCCCATTCCCATTTTTGCCCCATAGGGCTCAATGGGAATGGGGAAGGCGCTTAGTACGGTGCCGCAAATTGCGGCACCGTACTTAGCACAAAGGTCCCTTTGCGGCACCCTACTTTAACGACTGGTAAAACCAGCCGTAAAGGTCGGGTCCCGCAAAGGGACCTCGTAATCAGGCGTTAAGGGTTTAAAGGCGCCGACACCTTTTACGGCGCCATTAAACCCTTAACGCCAGGGTCGTAATTAGGCCCATTGACCGAAACAACTCTTCTGGGCTGTTCCAGGAACCCCATCATCTGTGACAGAGGACTATTCAAGAAACTCATGATTTATTACTACGGGACAATCAACAAAAAAAGGAAACAAATGAGGGCGAGAGGACCTAGCTACCCTCATTTACGCCAACAGATCAGGACCTTTCACCTCCCCTCAAGTAATCAATTCTCCTTTCAGTCACTCACACTACAATTATCGTTACAACATTACGTTCATGAATGTTCCCTTTTGTTTTGCACAAAAAAATGTGTTCCACCTGGTGACTTTTATTTAGCCACTCTATTGACCAAGTATTTCCTGAGTACTATTGGATGAAATTTATCATTGGGTATGATTGGGTATGGCGGTGTCTGGGAGCAGGATTATTCATGCCCCTTCATATGACCGTTCAGACTGTAATACTGAGAAATTAATCTCACTAAATATAACATAGCATTCACAGAACTAGATAAACAAATATGTAGTGGCTACAATGGGATTATCTGAGCCAGTGGTGACTGAAAGCCCGACCACTGCTGGTTGCATGGATGGCAGTTATCACAACAATAATTTAAATCCAGTGTAGGAGTAGGAGAACATTAATTATTTGAGGGGCCATTGGAGACGAAACATTAGATGGGAAGAAGACATTTCAATTAAATCAAATGAAAATGGTTTCCTTCATGTAAACCATGTTGCAATGTTGCTTGTTTACGGTAGGTGTCGTTTTTGAGGCAGGACGTAAGGATCAGGCGTATCATAAACTGCAAAGATAGGTTCGGGTACGATCTTGTTCAAATAGTATGTTCCCATTTTCAGGGCAGATCCGATTAAAGAAATTGCCAATGACTCCAGATTCAATTAAAGCAGTTGTGTTTCGGGAATGTACTTGATGACTCACTAGTAACTCTATGTGTTGATGTTATGGTCATTTTTTGTCAGCAATTGATAGCAGTGTAGGACAATTCTGGGCATCCTGTCTCTCTGTAACTGGGATGATCTGGTTAGTATTCTGACATTGGGCACTTGGAACTGTTTCTTACCATCTTAAACTTCATTTACAAGTCTTCATGCACACTGAAAGATGGTGCATACCAGCCACTGTGGAGTCCTGCAGAGCTCTTTGTATGGTCCCTCATCACCTCTATACACTGCAGAATCACATGGCCCTCTAGTTCCGTTCCACAGGCTCACCAGGGATTCCGGCACTGGCAGCTAATGCATCATGGGCTCTCCTCCGTGGACAGTCAGGCACACAAGTGACACCCTGCAACCAACCACCTACAAACATTCAGGCACAGAACATTCTAGTTCTTCCGTCCTGCACTCATAAACACCTCAAGCCTCTCACCTGAGTAACCCTCCCTTCAAGCTCTTTTTTTTCAATTCCACCAGCTCCACGTGGATGAATGTATCTCCTGAAACTCATCCCTTCACACCCTTTGTGTCATGAGTGCGACGCGGAATTGGTCTGTGTGGCGCCGTTGGCGGTATGTACAAGGGGTGCGAAGTTATCCTTCCAAAATGGCGCCCAGTCCTTCGTGCGCTGGTCCAGTCTTTCGATCAGATCAGGAGGGTGTGACTCCTCCCCGTCAGCACGGAAGAGTATTTCCCACATCAACACCGATGGACCAGCGCGTTGCTACGACTATCGTGAGCCACGCTCCGTGAGTAATTTAGGATTCATTTGGATATCCCAGACCGCTCTACGTAACCTCTTCTTTTCCTACTTTGCTTGCCTAAACCTTTTTTTTTCTTGTTCCGCTAGTTGCCTCCTCGCGGACCAATTCACAGGCCAGCCATTCCCGATACCCAACTCTTACTTAGTCATTTCGGCACTTGCCTCCCAGTAAGTAAGCTCATCGATTCTCACAACTCTCCCCTTCTCAGTTGAACCCGCAGTTAACCTTTTTTCTCTCCCACTCTGTATTAGCAAAGGCAGACACATTCCACCTCTTGAACTACAGTACCCAGACTCCTCCTCTTCCATGGAAGTCACGACTTCTCACAGAAGGAATTATATGCTAGGGTAGGTACGCTACTTATCTCCCGCTCTCTTAGATCAGTCAAATAGTACTCGTTACTTATCTTTACCTTGTATATCTTCAGAACGAATTCCAGTAATCCCTTCTCAGACTGCCGAACGCCAGCCACCTTGTTACCAACACCTGAAACCTTTTAGAATTCCTCCCAAGGTACGAGATTCCTTTCCTCCCCGCTTTTTGAGTATCTTTCACCATAAAAGACAGAACACTTACCTTTCTGATTTGTATCAACAGTCAGAGGCAAAAACACGGACACCGACATCCTCGACTCCTTCGTACCTCCGGGGATTGTCTCCCGACGCTCACGAGCCGCGACAGTCCTCGTCGGGAACTCTCAACGATCCCCAGCTACAAGGGTTTTTCCCGACCAAGGGTTTCCCTGACGCCTCCACTCCACGCCTGTTTCCTTAGGCTGGGAGAGGGGGACTCAGGTATTTCCCTAATATCCACATTGAGTTTGAAGACAAGGTAAGAGAGTTTGCTGTTATTCTGATTGTCTACCTTTACCAAGATTACCTTTGCCTTAAAGTTAGAAAACCAACTTCTTTGATCGTTTGTTTGGAGCTAGAAAGATAACAGTAGCAACGCCTTTAAAAAAGAAAAGACTTTGGTGATCTAGATATTGAAGACAATCAGAATCCAGACGCTATGGAACAGCAGATACAGCAATTAGTTAACGCTGTCCAAGCGCTCTCCACAGAGTTACAGCAATTAAAACAAGAAAACCTCACATTAAGACAAAAGGATCACCGAGCCGCCCATAGTGCGGAGGTCCCGCCAGGGCCACTCCCTTCGGGCCGTTTTGATGGTAACCCGCATATGGTAAAGGAATTTTTGGAATCCTGTACCATTCAATTCACTTTCAAGACAGCCTTCTTCCCAACAGATAGGGATAAAGTGGGACACATTATAGCCCAAATGACGGGCGCAGCTCTAGCTTGGGCAACCCCTTTAGTGGTTAATAACAACCCAATTCTAGATTCATATCCGGCCTTCTGTAACAGTGTCAAAAGCATGTTTGGTAGGCAAGAAATAGTGATAGCCTCTCAAGAACGTCTTATGGACCTAAAGCAGGGAAATCTCGATATCCTGGATTACGTTACTAAATTCAAACAGTATGCTTCAGACACATCCTGGGCGGATGATACCTTAGTCACGGTCTTTCGGCGTGGTCTGTCCGAGGAATTAAAGGACGAAGTGTCCCGAGTCCCGCGCCCCCAGAACATGGCGGAGTTCATTGCATTAGTCATGCAACTGGACTATCGCTTGCAAGAGAGAAATCGAGAAAGAAGAAAGGGCAAGAATCCTAGACCATTAGCAGACAACCACCATATCGTATCTAAAACCACATCTCACGAAGAACCTATGCAGCTTGGGACTACTCGTGGCCCTCTTTCGGTGGAAGAGCGGACTAGGAGAAAGTCCCTAGGACTTTGCATGTATTGCGGGGCCAACAACCACACGGTCAAGGAATGCCCTATAGCTCCATTCAGGAAGACGGGAAACGCCAGTGCCCGGTCGTGAAGGGAACTACAGGGCCGGGTTCGTTCCATAAATTTTGTTCCCCCATTGGAGCATTCTCCTCCTCGCAAACTTCCTCCACAGACCGTTCCATGGTTGTAGTGGGAGTATCTTTATCCTGGAAGAACATTCGTCTTGAAAATGTCCCGGCTCTAATAGACAGCGGAGCCGCAGGAAATTTTGTAGATGACATATGGGCTAAGAACCATAGTATTCCCAGAATAGGGAAAACCCTTTCTATTCCAGTCGAGAGTGTGGATGGCAGTCCCCTTACTTCGGGCCCGATCACCGATCACACCTCTCCTCTCTCCATGTCCTTATCCAACCATAGTGAAACCATAGAATTGGACATCATAAGAACGGCTCACTATCCTGTCATTTTGGGCCTTCCTTGGTTAAAGAGACACAACCCGTATATAAACTGGACGGCTGGGACCCTCTTTTTAGGCTCAGAATATTGTGTCAGTAGATGCACGGGTCTCCAAGCAGAAAAGAGGGAGAAAGAGATCCAGAAAACCCCTCAGGAGGACTTGAAAGCCTCGGTAAACGAAATCTCCACGCTGCCTCCTCAATATAAAAAATACCATCTTGTCTTTTCCCAGACGGAATATTCCGAACTACCTCCACACCGCAGAGATGACTGTGCTATAGATCTCATCCCGGACAGCCCACTTCCCTTTGGCAGAATGTACATATTATCAGCCAAAGAGAAAGAGGTACTAAAAGACTACCTTCATACCAATTTACAGAACGGTCTTATTACAGAGTCCCATTCCCCTGCAGCTGCCTCTCTTTTCTTTATCCCAAAAAAGAACACTACGGAACTTCGTCCCTGTATTGATTTTAGGGGATTGAACAAGATCACTATACCCGACAAATACCCAATGCCCCTCATTCCGGATATTCTAGAGGCAGTCCGGGGAGCTCACATTTACACTAAACTAGATTTAAGAGGCGCGTATCATCTCATACGCATCAAGGCCGGCGATGAGTGGAAAACGGCATTTAGGACACCCTTCGGACATTATCAGTACCGGGTAATGCCCTTTGGGCTATCAAATGCGCCAGCTGTTTTTCAGCGATTCATGGATCACATCTTCGCTGACATACTTTTACACTATGTTATTGTCTATTTAGATGATATACTAGTCTTCTCTTCTACTACAACCGAACACAACCTACACGTAGGCGAAGTATTGCGCCGTTTACAACAGAACCATTTATTCTGCAAGATGGAAAAATGTGAATTCCACAAGACTTCAGTGGCCTATCTGGGCTACATACTCTCCGGTGAAGGCATCTCCATGGACCCAACAAAGGTGATAGCAATAAAGGAATGGCCAATCCCTAGTTCGGTTAAGGAAATCCAGAGATTCTTGGGATTCGCAAATTTTTATAGGAGATTCATTCCTCATTTTTCTTCGTTAACTCTACCTTTGACTCACTTGCTCAAGAAGGGTATTCCTTTTCAATGGTCCTCAAAGACACAAGAATCCTTTGAGGAAATGAAAACTCTATTTTCCCAGGCGCCCATTCTAGCCATGCCCAATCAACAACTGCGATTTATCGTGGAATCAGACGCCTCACAACATGCATTAGGGGCGGTACTTCTGCAACCCGACGATCGGAACATTGAAAGACCTATTGCCTACCTGTCCAAAACTTTGTCCCCAGCAGAACTCAATTATACAGTCTTGGAGAAGGAACTGTTGGCAATAAAAAGAGCATTTGAGGAATGGCGACATCTTCTACTGGGCTCATCGTATCCTATTGAAGTCAGAACGGACCACCACAACCTCCGGTCTCTTCAATATGCGCAGACATGTAATAGTCGACAAGCGCGATGGGCACATTTCTTTTCTCCTTTCAGAATCGAATTTTCTTTTATTCCAGGGAAATCGAATCTAAAGGCGGATGCCCTATCCAGAAGGGACCCGTTACAGAAATCTCCATTTCAAAAAGAACAATTATTTCCAACAGCACTCATTGTGTCAGTCATACGAAACTTTCTTACCCAAGTCCAGAGAGAAACAAAGAAAATAATAACCTCACAACCTGATCTCGCACCGCGCTTAAAGCTAACAGAACACAAAAAACTTCTATTTAAGGAGGAGCGAATGTTTATCCCCAATGTAGGATTACAAACAGAGGTATTACGGATGTGTCATGATTCGCAAGCAGCTGGTCATAGAGGGATCTATAACACATTAGAAGTAATACAGAGGTATTTTTGGTGGCCTAATCTAAAACAGGATATCACGGAATATATCGCCTCCTGCCCTGTCTGCCTACAATCTAAAACCACCAGAAAAGCTCCCTTCGGAGAATTGGTAAGGATGCCTCTCCCTACAAGACCCTGGCAAATTATCACCACTGACTTCGTGGTTGACCTTCCAGAATCCGAAGGTTGTACAGCCATCATGATTACAATAGACACCTTAACGAAATTAGCACACTTTGTTCCTCTCCCTTCAGTTCCCTCGGCTGCAGTAATGGCTAAAATATTCCTAGAGCACATCTTTTCTTTACACGGGCTGCCGGATACCATTCTATCTGATCGAGGACCTCAATACACTTCTAAATATTGGAAAATCCTGTGTGACACCTTAGGTATTTCCAGAGCCCTGAGCTCTGGGTATCACCCACAAACCAACGGGCAAACGGAACGTTTGAACCAAACCCTCGAAGGATATCTAAGATGTTATATCTCTTCCGCCCAAGACAACTGGAAGGACCTACTTCCTCTTGCTGAATTTACATATAACAACTCCGCTCATTCTGTTCTTCATACCAGCCCTTTTTTTTGCACTTATGGGTTTCATCCCTCTGTTTTTCCCTATCAAACGCCACAGTCTTCCCCTTGTCCTAACATCGATGGATTGGTAGAAACCATTCGACAAGGCCACGTTGACGCTCAGGCCGCACTGGTAGAAGCTCAGAACAGAAACAAGATACAGGCAGACAAACACCGTACCCCTTCGCCAGACATACGGAAAGGGGATCTAGTCTGGTTATCAAGTAAATTCCTCCCTAGGAGATTAATTCCTTCCAAACTATCCCCTAGGTATTTAGGACCATTCTCTGTGATCGAAAAAAGGGGATCCACAGCCTACAGGTTACAACTTCCTGTCTCTTGGAATCGTATCCATCCTACGTTTCATGTTTCTCAACTCAAACCAGATGTCCGCAGTCGTTTCCATAAAACCCCTTCGGGGTCACCCCCTCCGATCTTGACCAGTACTGGGCCCGAATATGAGGTGTCAGGTATTTGTGATTCGAGATACAGAAGAGGAATCCTCCAATTTCTGGTGGATTGGAAGGGGTATTCCTCAGCGGACAGAACTTGGGAACCTGCTTCGGCTGTTCATGCCCCGCGTTTGATCCATCGTTTCTATAGGTGCCATCCGGGGAAGCCGGGGTTTGCCTCCCTTAGGAGGGGGCATACTGTCACGAGTGCGACGCGGAATTGGTCTGTGTGGCGCCGTTGGCGGTATGTACAAGGGGTGCGAAGTTATCCTTCCAAAATGGCGCCCAGTCCTTCGTGCGCTGGTCCAGTCTTTCGATCAGATCAGGAGGGTGTGACTCCTCCCCGTCAGCACGGAAGAGTATTTCCCACATCAACACCGATGGACCAGCGCGTTGCTACGACTATCGTGAGCCACGCTCCGTGAGTAATTTAGGATTCATTTGGATATCCCAGACCGCTCTACGTAACCTCTTCTTTTCCTACTTTGCTTGCCTAAACCTTTTTTTTTCTTGTTCCGCTAGTTGCCTCCTCGCGGACCAATTCACAGGCCAGCCATTCCCGACACCCAACTCTTACTTAGTCATTTCGGCACTTGCCTCCCAGTAAGTAAGCTCATCGATTCTCACAACTCTCCCCTTCTCAGTTGAACCCGCAGTTAACCTTTTTTCTCTCCCACTCTGTATTAGCAAAGGCAGACACATTCCACCTCTTGAACTACAGTACCCAGACTCCTCCTCTTCCATGGAAGTCACGACTTCTCACAGAAGGAATTATATGCTAGGGTAGGTACGCTACTTATCTCCCGCTCTCTTAGATCAGTCAAATAGTACTCGTTACTTATCTTTACCGTGTATATCTTCAGAACGAATTCCAGTAATCCCTTCTCAGACTGCCGAACGCCAGCCACCTTGTTACCAACACCTGAAACCTTTTAGAATTCCTCCCAAGGTACGAGATTCCTTTCCTCCCCGCTTTTTGAGTATCTTTCACCATAAAAGACAGAACACTTACCTTTCTGATTTGTATCAACAGTCAGAGGCAAAAACACGGACACCGACATCCTCGACTCCTTCGTACCTCCGGGGATTGTCTCCCGACGCTCACGAGCCGCGACAGTCCTCGTCGGGAACTCTCAACGATCCCCAGCTACAAGGGTTTTTCCCGACCAAGGGTTTCCCTGACGCCTCCACTCCACGCCTGTTCCCTTAGGCTGGGAGAGGGGGACTCAGGTATTTCCCTAATATCCACATTGAGTTTGAAGACAAGGTAAGAGAGTTTGCTGTTATTCTGATTGTCTACCTTTACCGAGATTACCTTTGCCTTAAAGTTAGAAAACCAACTTCTTTGATCGTTTGTTTGGAGCTAGAAAGATAACCCTTTGGTCCTAGGCTCTTTACAACCTACCGCCCCCTTTCACCCTCAGCTGTCTCCCACCTTCCCTTTGTCACTCTCCTGCCTCCCCGTAACTGAAATACCCATCCCCTGAAATGAAGGACTTCCCATAAGTGAATTGCTTCAAGATCACCCTTAAGAGCCACCTTCTCTCTGAGAAGGGGGTCCTAGAGCCTGCGGGTGCTATCATCCCCCTCCAATGATCCTAAACCACCGTCGCCACAGGACTGCATATCTGCCTATATCCGTAAATACTGTTCTTACTGAAGATGCATTTAAAGTCTATCGTGTGCTTTCCCCATCTACGGATTGCAACTCCTTCCTCATCATCAGGTGGTTCAATGTGATAACTACTATGACATGAATCATTAGAAGGCTCCTTCTCCAGTGCTTCATGGTGAAACACATTTCATGTTCAATCAATAAATAAGTGAAAATGTGAGCCTTGGTTCAGCTCCAGTCGGCTGTGTTCCTGGACTGTTGCTTTAAGTGTGCCTCGAAGTAGAGCTGCAGCTCTTTCTCTTAATCAGGAAAGACAGCTGAGGGTAGCCAGATTAGTAACTGAGTTACCCAGAGGGAAGCATCTCCTCCTATACTCTCTGAGGAACCTGAGGGCGTCCTCACTTCTTTTCCCCATGGATCCTCCTTTGAGGTGGCCAGGGAAAGGCCATCACTTTTGGATACTGACCATGGGATGAATATGCGAGGGAGGATCACCTGGGTGGAGGGACGAAGAAGAGACCAACTAGTAGGGCACATCCTCATTTTGTTAAGGCCAACACATGTCAGCCTCATTTTGGTAATACCAACACATGTCAGCCTCATTTTTATAATACAGATCCATATCAGCCATATTTTGGTACTGAGATGGAAAAGAAGGTGCTCAAACACCACTTTGGTACTTGGACGAAGAAGAGGAGTGCAGAGTCGATGCAGACTGCATGTGACATATTGCAAGGTGAGCGGACAAGCTCTAATGATCCTAAACTTCAGAGTAGGATATTTAAAGAGCTTAATGGAGATCAGCTGGGTATCAGGAGAGCAAGGGGGAGAAGGCAAGGCAACTTCCTAGACGGAGCAGAGAGAGAGAGCGCAGTGGCACAAGAATTGCTGGAGAACCAAGATCGGGTGTAGAGTGAAAACAGTGGAAGGCGAGGCTGTTGGAAGGCAGACGTCTGGGGTGAGCTGCGAGGAAGAAGCAGTCACCAGATGAAGGATTCACGCTGGGAAGCCGAACCCGCTGACAGCACGCCAACTGTGGGAGCGAAGCCACAGAATGCCGCTGCATTGCTACAGCGAGACACCCACAGGGATAGCAAGACTGTGGCTGCCTGGGACCTCACAGAAGTACTGAGAAAGACATCCTGTGAGTTCACAGTGAGAGGGCTGTTTTGTCCATATATACAATACATTCATGAAACCTTTGAGCAGGGAAACGTAAGAAAGGCAAATGTGAATGCCGAAACAAGTAATTCTGAATACCGAACAAACTGAAAGACATTAAAAGCACTTTTGAATGCCATCCAGAACAAAAGCAAGTTGTGAGCACTCATGAGTGGAGTGAAAGAAAGGTGATACATGTGGCAGATACCAGGCAATGTATTGTTTGAGACCCAAGCAGGGGCAAAAGTCAAGATAATACCAAGAAGGGTATGAGATGTATGAGTTAAAGGAACTGCAGGTTAAGAGGAAACCTGTATTGGCAAGAGCCAGAGGAATACAAAACAAGGGTAGCAAAGTGCACGGTGGCCCAGCAAGCCACGGACCAATGTTAAAAGAAAGTGACACTGTTGAAAGAACCAAGCTTCACTGTCAAAGGAAGGCAGTGAGCAATTGTTGATATAAATCAGTCAAGAAGGGGTATTGCTTGCGTGACATGTAATGGGTGCACAGTATTGTCCGACAAGTGCGCCTAGACCCAGTGCCCCCTATTTGAAAAAACCAAGGAAAGTATCCACAAAGAAGCTTGTGTTGTACAACAGTCGCTTATGTTATTTGGAAATTAAGAAACAGAACTATCTATGTAAGCCACTGAAAAGTATTGATGTCAAAAGAGCTGTGAAGTGTCCCAAGGAAGTGTGTTGTTTTGATAAGCTGTAAGATTTGAACTCTTGGGGAAGGAAACCCATTGTGTTGTTTTGTTGAAAGCTGGAAGATTTGAACTCTTGGGGAAGGGAACCCCTGCGTTGTATGAACTACTTTGAACTTGGGGAAGGGGAAGCTGATTACAAGCCAAGAGCTGGAAGAAGCTCCGAATTTTCTTTTGAACATTATTCATTTTGATGTTGACATCCATACACATTGTATACAATTAGTTGTGAGGGCAAGCATGGACACAGACAGACATTTCATTTGGACTTCCTGATGCGACTGTCCTTAGTTTTCTTTAGGTAGGGAAA
Source organism: Ambystoma mexicanum (assembly GCF_040938575.1). Classification (NCBI taxonomy): domain Eukaryota; kingdom Metazoa; phylum Chordata; class Amphibia; order Caudata; family Ambystomatidae; genus Ambystoma; species Ambystoma mexicanum. The sequence goes on along the minus strand of NC_090921.1, from coordinate 1,338,048,858 downwards.
TCCCACCTTAGGATTTACTCCACCCTGCCTTTTAAAGTTAATAAAAGATTTGTTAACACACTTAAACCTGTTGTCTGTGACTTACTCACGACTGCTGCAAACATTCACACTCTTGGCTTGACATGATGCTCTGGCATAGAACAAGAACTCCGTCTGACAGTGATTTTAAAAAAACAAAAAACTTGACACTTACGTGGATTTCCGCCAAACGTATCTGCTGAAGGCGTAAATCACCTTGTTTACTTGTTTGAGGAAGGTTTTTGACAGCCCTCTTTTGAGGGGGAGTGAAGAGACGTATCTCTATTGCGGGAACACAGTGTCCAACAACTTACAGCGTAACTCTCTCAATGTTTAACGTACAAGAGAAGCCTGGCTTGCTTTTTAGGAGTTAAGGGGACGGTGCCAAAGAACAATCAGTCCGGTACACATACACAACAAATGACAACACATATAATACACTATAAAAATATGTATATGCCTTGTATTTAGTATTTCAGAAGGATAACAAGACACAGCCAGATGAGTACTAGAAATTATATATCACACAAGTAAATATAAAGGGAAAAATGCAGTATTGGTGTTATGTTAATATCTATTCATGCAGCACAATATGTTTTAAAAACCTTATCAGAAACCATACACGCTATATGAGGTAGTCAACAGAAGGGAAAAAAAGGTTAATCATTTCTGGAAATCAAGCCTAGTTGTCCAACCAACAGACAATAGAATTAGGCATTCAGTACTGAATACGTCTGACTAATGAGAGCCTGAGTAAGGCCCAAGCCACACCTAGAAACAGAGACAATGCAACCACATGTGATTACTGTGACACCAGTACTTCCTATGGCACAGAGTTAACCGCAGTGATTTTTTTTTACAGCATAATCTATAATAAATCACTGGGACCTTCTAAAGTTACAGTTTCTGTCATAGATGCTGCAGGGCTCAAAGAGGGACTAGGCAAAAATGGCAACGTCTCGGAAAGAACCTTTGAAGTCACTTTACAGAAGTTTCAAACGTTTCAAAAGAGTTGTCTCTCATAGGTATAAACAGGACAGACCTAACAGGCCTGCCGTGGTTTTGGAGAAAAGTCTGTACGTTCTTATTTTACTCCAGTGGTGCAGCAGAAGAGGCAGCTAGCCAGAGAGGGAGCCCAAGGACAGCCTCAAAGAAGAGTTACAGCCCAGTTTTGGACAACCGACAGGCCAAGAAGGGCTGGTTGCAGAGGGAGCCCAACGCTGATTCAGACAATGGTGATCAATGGTGTAGAAAGGGTGGCTTCAGAATCCCACTGCTCCCAGACAGAGGGAGTTCCTGAGAACAGAATCAACCACAAGATCAAGTCCTCAGAGCCCAGGGAAAGGTACTGAAGGAGCTGTCTGCTCTAAATTCAGCCCAGGAGTGGTGGGATGCACAGGTAAGTTTGGGGTTGTGAGTGGAGTTACTCAAACCCACAACAATGAAAACACTTGGAGAGAAGGCCCACTCAAAAGGGAATGCAGCAGTGATGATGACAGCAACAGGAGCACTGTATAACCGAGCAAGAATCACAGGGCAGCCCAGGGAAGCAGGAGATTCCGGCCAGCCAATAAGGAAATGGATACACAACAGAGGCAAAAGCGAGAGGTAAGCCAAGATGCCCCACAACAGAGCTAATGCTGAGCAGTAGCAACCCCCTCAGATTTCCAAGCCAGGGAAAAGAGGAGGGACCCCATACCTTAGAGACTTGTTCTCAGGGGTTCAGCAATGGCAGGTGAGGAAGAGTCCAGCAAAAACTGCCAGTCCAACCAGGAAAGAGAAAACAGGATGTTAAGGAGAAGTCCTGGGGTGGGGGATCCACCAGCAGAGAGAACCAGGGTGCAGAGCTCAATGGAGGCAGGGCCTAGTCCGTATGGCCAAACCTTGATTCTCAGATCTGAGGAATGCACAGGGCATTCTACTGATGACACGTTTACTCGGAAGCTGGCTAAAACCCAGTCCACCAATCAAACTCCAGACAGCACACAAAGGGTTTAGCATCTAGCCATCAGTCCGGCCCTAAAAACAGCCAAACACACAGGCACTCTCCCAATGGATGTAGTTTTGATGACTTTAAAACAGTTTACACCATTTTAAACTACAACCGGGGGGTGCCTTTGTGGGCTCAGATGCCACACAAAGAAAGGCCACAAACAATTTTGCTGTGACCAAATCATACAAAAATATATTACTACCCCATTGACTACCAAATGTAGTTGGAAAGAGGAATCAGCCCGATTATCAAGGATTATTATATCTGCTCTAGCTTATGACCCTGAAATGAGGGGTCCCTCTAATGACTTGGCCCCTTTTGAATTAAGAATTTGGTATGGACCAAAAACAGAAAGTGGTAGTGAGGAAGCTGAGAGCGAGATACAGGAGGACAGCAGGTGGGCAGAGTACATTCTCAGTCTTGACACTCTGACACCGGGAGTGCCTAAGTGGTATCCAGGATTGGATGTCAAATCACTTTTGATAACTCTCTCTTACCAACACTGAGTTTTTCCTGGTGGCCAACACTCGCACGCCCCTGCTGATCAAGCCCTGGCTCCCTTTTCTCTCTATCCTGGTATAGGCCCCCTCACTGGTACCTTCTGTTAAACCTTTGGGTTTTGCTACTGATTCCTTTTTCAATTTGAAGATTCATGTTCCTACAATGAAGCCTACAATGAAGATTACTCAGGCTTACAGCTCAGGGAGTCTTGATTCTATTAAAGACACAGAGGCGAGCATTATGATGTACTTCCTTTAATGCTTACTCTTCGGCATCCTTTAAATTTGGGCTGGCCTCAGCACCCTGGGCATTCACAAAAGTAATGAAGCCGGTCGAGGCAGCGATAAGAGACAGGGGCATGTTGATCATAGTGAATCTGGACGATATCATTATTCTGGGACAGGATAAGATAGAGTTACAGGAACAAGTGCAGTGGGTGAGTGGCTCATCTTTTCGCTAGGGTTTCTAATCAATCGGGACAAGTCAGAGCTGAAGCCCAGACAGGGGTTGGAATTTCTGGGTAACATAATAGACACCAGAAAGCCTACACTACAGCTCAGAAAATGAGGGTGATCAGGAAGGAGTTGAGGATGGTGCTCAGGGAGAAGAATATTCTACTTCGTAATCTAGCTAGAGTAGTGGAGTTGCTAACATCATCCATTCTGGCGATTGTCCCCAGCCCCTTACATTACAGAACACTGCAGAGGCTGAAGATTAGACACCTCCAAGGCGGTGTAAGGTATCATCATTTAGTGCCATTGGACGAGGATGCAAGGATAGAGTTGACATGCTGGTTACAGAATATGGAAGCGTGGAACGGATGCGCCATCTTCGGCGATGTCCCAGACTGAGTCATTGAGTCCAACGCGAGCAGAGCCGGTTGGGGGCCCGATGCAGAAAGCTAGAAACAGGAGGAAAGTGGTATGATGAAGAATTGAAGCTCCACATAAATAGTTTTGAGCTGTTCGCAGGTTTGTTTGCGTTGCAGATATGCCAGAGACAGAGCCAATTGCTGCATGTTGCTCTAGATGAACAACATCTCAGCAGGTCGTACATGAATCAGCTAGGGGGGGACAAAGTCCAGAATGTTGGCCGAGCTGGCAAAAGATTTTTGGCACCATTGCCTGGAGAGGAGGATAATGGTGGCGGCAGAGTATCTCCCAGGGAAGCAGAATGTGGCGGCGGACTGGAATTCGCGCTACCTGGTAGACACCAGTGGCTGGAGGTTGCATCCAGGCGTTTATGCACATTTCAGACGATCAGGCAGCATGTGGCTCATAGGTGAAGCTGGGTCTGGATTGGTGGACTGCAACGTTGAACGAAACTACAGAACACAGGGGATTTATGGGGTTTGGTAGTCCCTGTCTTGGATGTTTTGTTGTTGAAAGTTTCAGTTTGTAAAAAAAAAAACGAAAAAGTTAAAATTTACAGAAGAGTAAGCATTAAAGAAAGTAAAGCATATTCCTTTCCTCCGGTCTTGACATGGTATCACAAAATCCTGTTCTTTTCAGATATTGATTGTATGTACATTTAAACCACTTTCTAGATTTCCCTGACTTTCAGGACATTGTTCAAGCCAGGGTTTTATCCAGACTGGATGGCGGCAAAGCTATTCTATCAGGTCTTCTCAAAGTTGCATTTATTCATTTGAAACCACCTCTTAAAGATATTGTTGACTACACTGCCCATGTTATTCAAAGCACTCAGTGATATGAACATGTCTCATTCCTCTTTCTTTCAAAATCTTTACTGGCTTCCACTGCACTGCTATAAACGGTTCCATGTAATAATGTCACCACAAAAATCTCGCCATACAAAAATATCGCCGAAAAATGGCTGTTTTTTGTGGCGACACTATTGCATGGAACATGCGGGGACACCTCCGCAACCCCCAATTTTTTTTATTTATTTTATGTATTTTTTTTTTTTGCCCCTGTCCCCATATATATGGTCACCCAAATAATATCGCCACGACCTTTTCCCGGCGATATTATTTACAGCGACCATATATATGGGGATAATATTACCTGATACCCTATAAACTACTACAGTGGTTCTCAATCCATGTAAGGCAGACTCAACATAGTAAATCCTAAGGGACCCCAACCACAGTTATGTTTACCTAATATGTTACACTAAATAATAATCAATATAAATAAAACAGAGATTTACAAATAATACATAATCACAAGAAATACATACAATAAACTCCAAACTCAAAGAAATGGTAACAGTTTGCAGTTTTCATAGAAGGTTCAATTGAAGTTTCAGTTTGCATAGCAGTTGGAGAAGGAGTTTACTGCTTGAAATGCCATTTGAGTCGCTTCTGTATATTTAGACAGCCGTTTGTATACTGGGTTCAGTTGCAATAGCAGTTTGAGTAGCATTTTGCTCGTTTAGGAGCAGTTTTCTTTATGGATGGTGGTTTGAGTAGCAGTTTACAATGTGTACAGCAGTTTGACGATCAGTTTCTATTTGGATAGCTATTTGAATATACGTTTCCAGTTGGATAGCAGTTTGAGTAGTGCTTTCAGTTTGAATACCATTTTGAGTATTGGTTTCGTAGTTCATAAATGTGAAGTCTTGTTTGGATAGCATTTTTAAAGGGTGTTTTAGGCTGCATACAAGCTAGATTAGCAGTGTCCTACTAGTAAAGCAGTTTCGGTGGTTTTAATCTCTTAAACAGCAGGTTGAACATTCGCTTCCTATATGAATGGCTGTTTAGTAGCAGTTTCCAATTAGTGCATTGGTTTAAATGGCAGTTTCTTTTTTGATAGTGGTTTCTTTTTGGGATAGCCATTTAAATGCCTGTTTCATTTTGGATAGCAGTTTGAATGGCAGTTTCTTGTTTGGATAGTAGTTTCGGCAGCAGTCTTCTGTTTGTCACCTTGTGGTGACATTGACATTTTGATTTTCTTTTGTTTCAATCGTTTCATGATTAGGGTGATATTTTATTTAGTTTCTACAATTCCTTTATTAATGTTCTCAGTTATAAAGGGACTTTATTCAGCATCCTGCCACTGGTTTGGGATGTGTGGTGGGCTTTATAAATGTAATAATACAGAAATTAATAGAGAAATAAAATGATTGCAGTGGGACCACATGAACCGATGAACTGTGAAAGCCGCTGTTGGTACTTGGGTCTCATGGTTCCACAGCTGAAAATAAAATATGCTTACTGGACTACATGTCAAGTAGGGCATGCTTTGTCCTCAGAGTTTATTTGTCACACAAGTGCTGGAGTGGCGCTTGTGAAATGGGTACGTGTACGCACAATTGCCTACATAAGAACATTGTTGGCTTATTTGCAGAAACCCTTCAAAATATTTAAGGGTACCTAAGTAATCCGGGCGAGTTTTGCAAATGCTTCTGCCTGCCAGCAGTCATCGCCAAATCCTCTAGACATTCTCTTACTGGACATTCCACATTGGATTTGTCCTTTTGAATTTATTTTTGGCACAAAATCAATTATGGCACATTGGATGAAAGTTAAGAGCTTAAACTGTATCCTCTGTTCCATGGACCACAGGCTCAAGCTCCTTGCCAGGCAGGTTGCAGTACGGTGCCCTTTGCCATCAGTCTGAAGCAGGGCAAGAGCCCTTTCCTGCCTCAACAGCAGTCTCTGTCATCTTTGCCGGGCTTGCCAGACATAAATAGCTGCGATTAGCGTTGTTAAGAAAGGATCAGTAGTCAGGTTCTGTGCTATCCGCCTTGAGTCTGGTGGGCAGACTGCACGTGACCTCACTCGACGCGTCGCACACCGAGCAATAAAAGGGCACAGTTGAATAAATGCCAGGGAATGTTGGGGGTACTTTTGCCCCAAAATGGCATACTCTGTATTGAACATAGTGAATACTCACTGTCTACTCAGATTCAAATTCAGTCAAAGAATATATGTAATATATTGAACACTGTTGTATTGGCTTACACTGTTAGTTTGCCTTGGATAAAATACATGTACCGATCTTTATGAATTGTAGAAATATATAAAGGCGTCACGACAGCTTCATGAAATTCCGGAACAAGGTAAATTGTCTTCTAGTATTACTCCAGTTCATGGCGGCCAACCGAGATGGTTAGGTTTTATTGCAGGACAGGTGTCCTGCTATGCCTGCCAATGGCACAAGGCCTCAATGTTACCAATCAAGTTGGGGCAGAAACCTGTGAGGGTTTACCTGGGAGCATCTTGTCTGACATGACATTCTCATCATTAATGCTTGGAAATGGCCATTTCTTGCAGGAAGTAATAGGGAAATCCAGCTTTTAATTGTGGAAATGCAAAATATGTAAAGGTAGTGAGAAGAAGAGCAACAATTAAAAAACAAAACTCAATGACTGACCAAGGAAATCGCGTGTTGGACAGAGAGTATGTACTGTCTCTAGTCCTGAAGTAGAGCAATATGCCGAGTTGCTTTTTCTGTTTTTACTTTTTATGCACCTACTGTAGCAACTTAAAGTACAAATTGACTCAGGATCTGTTTCTGACACGCATGCAGGTGTAGCCAGAATAACTCTACATGGTGTGCCTGAATCATATAACTTCAGGCATAGCGCTGTCAACCCCATAAACAAATTGATATATATGATTAGATTTTAAATTGGAGCTGTTTCTTTACTACACTCCAGTGACCAGGCCAATGTTTGATTTCTGGTTAATATCTTCATTGCATTGTAAATAACAGTTCTTATTAACTACTCCATCAAATTGTACTCATTGTGTACACTATTTAATGTTAAAAAAGGGGAAAGGGCAATGTTAGTATTTTAACATATGAAAGCAAGTTACACAAAAATCTCTGGAAATCTATATAACTATGAACCACATCTCCTGGCTGGCCCTGCCATTTATTTTTTATTTCCCTTTTAGTTGTACAGTGTTCCTATGCTTGCCAGCTCGGTTTGTGCTATTTAAATCTAATATGCAGACCCGCATAGGTCAATGTTTTCTCTTGTGCCACACAACAGTAACCATGGGCACAGGAGGGACTGTTCCCCTAGTCACACAGGAACTAGAGAATCAAGACTAAACACAACACAAACGTTGTTCCTGGTGGATGAAAGGACATCATTTATTTCAAATGGTTACACATTTCAATAGATGCAAAACAATCAATGCCTGGGTATCTAGTTACAGACAGTGGATTACTTCACCAGAATCTATCTAAATATATAAAATGTGTAGGTATGTTTCCATACTCAGCTGATGCAATTTATCAGTGTTAGGTTGCCCTCTGCTGTCCAAATGGCAAAGTGCACCCACTTCAACAACAGCTACCATTTCAACAAACAGAATGAGCATGGTTCTACGCATTCACCTACACCTTCCACTATCGCAAACATTTGGAAGTTACTTCATTCCACTCCCACTTCTCTTTATACAGGGCACAGCAGTTCCAGTGTCAATGAACAGTTAATTACTGATGCAGCGTTTCAGTCTCTAAAGAGTGAAACGCTGTAGGATGAATGCCTCCTCACAAGCTAATACTGAAAGTAGGTGCTGTAATTATGCTACTACGCAATCTTATGCCATCACGGGGACTTTGCAATGGAACAAGTTTAACAATTACGCATCTACAAAGACACATCAGAGAGGCATGTGTGATCAACGGAACTTAGCTCCTGTTCTTATACCGCACATTCCTTTAATTCCATCTGATACATTTAGCCATTTCAATGACCATTAATAAGTTACTGGGACCTTTTCCCCCTTCCTGGAAGTGATCAGTGGTAATTGTGATATTTAAGAAGGGGGACAGAAATGAGCCTATGAATTACCAACCCATATTGACCTTTAAGATATGCTAGAATGGCATATATAACACCAGGAACAGCTAGTTATTTTAATTATCATTTTCTTCAATTTAAATCCATTTTATGACAATATTTGTTTCATATCACAAATCATTTCTTCCTCATAATTTTCATTTCTTTGTGAGAGACATAATTCACAGTGATAATGGAGTTTATAAAAGTGAAGAAGTGCAATAACCAATAGCAGCTGTGAGTTTAAAAAACTAGGGTCGACGCTAATAATGTGAATACAAGTTTATGGCACGTGTATTCTTGTTTTACATTAAAAAGCATTTTGGCGAAGCAAATGTATTCGCCTTCCTCAGGACCAAGCAAATGCTCTGGTTATATAAAAAAAAGGAAAGTATTCAAAACGCCAGACTTGGGAGATACCCATAAAAGAGGGGGGAAGGTGCTGTTACTCACCTACAGCTGTTTGAAGGAAGGCTTAGAGGATTACAGACCCGGAAGGTTCCAGTGGATGTATGGATTCCAAAGATCTGTGTTATCACTTATGAATCTCGAAATTTGAAGAGGGCAAAGGGATGAGGATTGTTAGGGAGAATTCTCATTCTATGGCTAATTTCCCTCACCTAGTGAGTCCCCCAGGAGCTTTGCTGGATTTCTGGAGTTTACTTTTTCCACTTGGTAAGAGTGTGAGCCTTTTTCCCACTCTTACATGTGTTTTGCCATGTGTATTTCGACTGTTTGTGTGATCGTGGGCTCTGGAGGTCACCATTCCATGAACCCCACTTTTATGTGTGTTACACAGCACCTTCAGTGCAGTGACACAGGGTTGTCTTTGAGACTTTCCAATGACTCCATTTTTCTGGGGCTGACTACTGTCCCCCAGAAAACAGGTAAAGTGGCCATTTAAAACTACAGACCTAGTACACCCCATCTTACATGGAGTACTGGAAAGGGTTAACTCCTATCCCTTTTTGTCTGTGCCTCTCTGAGCTTTGTTTTTCTCTTTTAACTGGCTGATGGCAGTGGTATCTACCCTGACTTTTCTACCGCGATTATACTATATAAACGTGGTACTGTTCCAGGCTATTATATTAGCCTCGAACATAGACCCGCTTGACCAAATACTCTTTCTTTTGGCTCCGGTTGGGTTTATTCGCCGTTTCTTTTTGTTAAAGTCCTTCTTGTGTTTTACTTTGCGCGGCAAACCAGGTTTGCCTTCTTTGTTCACCGTCTTTTGGTGGGCTTCTCTCCAGAAGTTCATCTCCTTTTGGCGCCTGGATGTCTAGGTGGGCTGAATGTGAGGGATGGGTGTAGTCACCCCCTGCACAGGGTATCCTTCGAAACCCAAGTTGCACTTTGTCGTGAGTGGCTGAGGTGGTTGCCCGGGCCTCCCAACCCCCCTGATGTGTGATTGACAGCTAGTCTGTGTGAATGGGGGATTTTCGCATAAAAGTCAGGACCCTTGGGCTAGAAGGCAGAGTCGCCACTGGGACTGCAAGGAACCAAACAGAAGTGGAGAAGAAGACGGCTGCTGCAACTACCGAGTCCTGGTGGAGCCTTGCTGCAGTCCTGAGCTATCTACCTTTCAACGACAAGAGAAGATCCAGTCTGGAGTCTTCTTCCCTTGAGCCTAGTGGGATCAACCAGCTCATCTTCCACAGGCAGAGGATCCTCTTCTTGGTCGAAATCGCTGCACACAGCTGTAGTGGTCCGGATAGCCACCTGAAGAGCCTCACCTGTGTTAAAGGAGCGCACCTTTTATTCACCGTTGCTTTTGCTGCTGCTGGCTTCCTCCCTGGATAGTGCAGATCACTCCAGACATCCTCGTTCTTGTCTCCACGACTGAAGCCATAGGAACCGTGAGTCTGCAGGAACTACCAGGAACAGCTGCCCTAGCACCAGCTCTTCTTCACTTTGAATAAGGTACTGCATCCAACCTCGAGGAACTGGGGTGAATCCCCTTTTTCCCCACTAAAGGCTTGTCCTTATCTTCCTTCCCTCTTATAACTTTTGCTTCCTCTTTTGACAATATCCAAGTACTCCTGGCAATCGCGAATCGTGAACTGTACTAACCGTGTGATCATCGACAACAGGAACACTGTTCCACTTGACACTGGCGCAGGCCTATTTACTTTTATTCACTTGTAGGAAAGTGTCCTCTGATTCTAACTGCCTTGACAAAAGTCTTGCCTATGATTTTTATCCCCAACTCTCTTGTGTTGATTCATGTGCTAAGTGTGGCTTAACTCCGGTAACATTTCTTCCCGCGGGTAGGCGTATCTTTAGTAAGACCGAACTGTCATTACTGTCAAAAAGTGATCGCATCTGTCCCCCCGGCACCTTCTTTGTTTTCCAACACCGGTCTGTCAAAACCAAGGGTACTTACCTTGAATTGTGTTGCACAAAGTGAATTGGTTGTGTGTAGTGTATTTTACGTGTGATTTTAAATTAATAGAAGTCAAGTGTTTTACGAACAGATGGTCTAGAAATAAATGTACTTTTACTTTTTAAACCAAAAACCTTGAGTCAGTGTTTGCTTGAGTCACAGTAATTGTAGTCCTTGGTGTAATCTCTACTACTGCTCATTTGCTCTTGAGGTAAGTCTGGCTGCTCCGCTACTGCTACCACTTTAACAGTGTAGTACAGGCTTGTACCAAAGGTGAATTTGTATTATCGCTTGTAGTCTTAATTGTGTTTAGTGGTCCCTAAGGGCACAGCACAGAATTCTGCCTAACAAGGATGTATGGAGAAACCTACCCGTAAACACATATACCTGGCCCACCATTATAATCCAACAGCGATGAAAAGACACATACCTTAATTTTCAGCCCTAGCTCATGTTCTATTGTGCCGTAATGTGAATGGAAGGTGTAAAAGCCTTGACTTTGCCTTGTATACCTTCCATTCATGCCACACCACGTTTTCAATCATTTTCATGGCAGAGAGGAGGGGTGGAACACAACTTGCGTTTCCGCCACCTGCCTTCCTGTCCGCCATACAAATGTTCCAGCATTTGCACCGACATAGGCATCCATTGTACACGTTGGCTGACATGTTTGCATGATAGGCAGCGTGTACTATTCAAATTAAACTCTGCCAAACAAAACAAGCACGAAAGAACTGAGAGACACAAAATGCACAGTTGCCAACAACACACACCATCCTTGAAAGAAATTAGACTTCGGCAATTTGCAACTCCAAGAAATATGACCTTGTGACACAGTTATTGTTTAAAGTTGGGGTTAGGGAGGGCACCAAAGGGCGGGTGGGCACAAGAACTCAACAGACGCTATATATCTGCACAAAGATCATAAATGTTTCACTATACCTGTATAAACTTAATAAAATAAATTTTTGCTCACATGTCAGAAAGCGTTTAATTGCAATTGTGAACACTGGTTACCATGCCACGGCTAGCAGCGCTCACTCCAGGCTGTGTTTACTCACTTTGCATGGTGGAGTGCAAAACTACAGGTCAAAAGGCTCTGTACACGTGTGTACCCTGCCTTTTAACCTGTACATGTACACTCTGCCATGCAATTAACAACATTTGGTGGCAGGCCCCTGCCGCTGTCCAGTCATTTGGTCGACACACAAATGGTCGACAGACAAATGATAGACGCAATTTGGTCGAAAGACAAATGGTCGAATTTTTTTTATTTATGTATATATTTTTCAGGTTTTCGTTAAGGAAAAAAAGAGTTTTTTTTTAGCAAAAAAGGGGTTTGGGGGGACCCCCCCCAAAATAAAATGTGAAAATACAAAAAAAACAATTCGACCATTTGTGTTTTGACCAAATTGCGTCGACCATTTGTCCTGTCGACCATTTATTTTCGACCAAATGACCTGTAACCGCCCCTGCCTACGCTTCAGTGCAAACTTACTAGTTCCCCACTAGACTAATCACTCCTCCTTTTGTAAAAAGCTTAAAACTGTGCTTTTCAAGTAAACCACATTGTAAGATCCCTGGCCTTGAAAATGTCTAAAGGCACCCTGTTGTGATGTTTGTCCTGTTCACACTGTGCTACTATCCGTCTGTCGCTGCCCCCATGCATGCGCCCCGATGCCTGCAGGCAGTTGGCGCAATATAAATAAACAAAAAAACAAATAAACAAATAAATAAATGATCAAATTAACAAAAATTAGCCCAATATTTTTGCTTCAAATGTTGCTCAGAGTAGCTCAGCATTCATTAACCCTTTGGCCACCCTCAGTACATACATATGCAACCCAATATAGTGTTCCTGTTTTTCTCTTCGGAAGTATGCATGTGTCCTGAATTTAAGAGCAGGGGACCATCTGTGTACCCTTCAAGTCAGAGGGACCAGCGATCAAAACTGTTGTTTTGGCCTTGACACTGTAGGCCCCCAGGAAGGGTACTGTGATTTAGGCAGCATTATCATCACTGATTCTCTGGAGAGAAGCTTCCCTGATGTGGCCAGGAAAGGTAGAAGCAACCTGACTATGGCTATCTGCAGGAGGATCACATTGGGGAAGACAAACTCCAGAGGGACAAGAAAATACTAGACTGGAATAATCTTGCAGTCATAATTTCTAATGACATCCATGTGCCCGTACAACATACCTCTGTAGCTTCTTGTGATGTATATGAAGAATATCCAAATATTCCCAGTCAATCACCTTACCCGCCTCTCCCCCCACCTTTTTAGTACTAAGATGAGGAAGAGGGATGGGCAATGAAGATGACCAGAAGCGGTCTACTCTATCGAAGTTGCTAAACCATACTGGGAAGTTTAAAACTGCCACAGCTGACCAGCATGAAAAAGAGAAGCAGCTAAAAGAGAAGAAACTGAAAGAGGAGCAGCTGAAAGAGAAGCAGCTGAGAAAGAGCAGATCGAGAGAGAGGCAGAGACAGAGTTTGATGGTAACTTGTTCTTACGACAGTCAGAACGCTGGAGGCGGACAAACCCCTCAAAGCAGCATGGAGGCTGACCAGAATGGCACACAGAGGAACCATAACGAAGGAAGCTCATCACTTGAGAGCATGAGGCAGCAGGTGCTGTAGGCAGTGGAAGAAAGCACAATCAGAGTCAGTCGACTAACTGGACACACACTGAGTCAAGGGACAGTGAAGCCGGTGGGTAGGCCCAGAGAAGCGAATGTGTTACCGGAGCATCTGAAAGTGTATGCCGTTTCACAGAAACAGCGCGAGAGAAGCAATGTGAAACATTTGAAGCAATTGGAATATTTGCAAACAATATTGAAAACGGGTCGCCGACCCAATTCTTCAAAAGAGAAGTTAGTATAAATATGAACAGTATTGGAAAAGGGGCAGAAGCCCAATGTTTGAAAGGAAGAGTGGCAACTGAGACAAACTTCACTAAATAAGGGTCAGTGACCCAATATTGGTTGAATATAATATCATGGAAAAAACACAGAGTGATTGGAGGAGAGAGAAGCCCTGGCAGGTTAGTGAACCAGGCGCACAGTGTGTCTGGGACTCACATCCACGAGAGAAAGACAAAGCAACTTACCCATTTGACATCCTGGCAGGAGAGTAAACCAGGAGTGTCAGAGGATAACCTAATGAAAGTGTAACTTGACATCCTGGCAGGAGAGTAAACCAGTAGTAAGAAGAGTAGTGAACTTGAAATATACAGCAGTGTATTTTGACATCATGGCAGGAGAGTAAACCAGGAGTAAGAAGAAAAGTGAACTTGAAATATATGAAAGTGTAATATGACATCTTGGCAGGAGAGTAAACCGGGAATAAGAAACAATGTGAATGTGGTATTGTGAAACTGCAAGAAACAAGTTTAAAAGGGAGGAATCATGCCCTTTGTTGGAGACTAATGAGAAAGTTTCAAATACCCTGGCAGGAGAGTACACTAGGGATATACAAACACATAGCACCTAATGGAAAAGGGAAGAATGATGCCCCTTATTAAATTGATGGAAATATGCAATGCGAGAAACTGAACATTTAAAAGAGTTGTACAGTTTTAAGGATACTCAAGGGAAGAGCTATCTCTCTTGAAGAAGTGTGTACTGTGACTAATTGACTTGTTGATTACCAGGAGGAATCTAGGGGAAGGGAGAACCCTTTTCCTGGGAGAACTGTATTCCCTTTCTTTCTGCACCTTAAACAGCTATGTTTTGGAAATCTCAAGGAAAGCTGCAAATGTACATATATACATAGTTTACGGAAAGCCCCTGGTGCACATTATATTATGTTTAGAGTCTAAGGGTCAGTTAAGGGTTTGGACACAGGATGCGCTTTTGTTTAACTTCCTGACACAGACCTTCCTTAGTTTTGTTGAGTCAGGGAGAACCCTCTTAGAGTTAGGAATATATAGGATTCCCACAACCTGCTTATTATTTTGAAAATAAAAAGTCGGTTACCAACACTGAACACGCAACTGTGTCCGAGTCTTACTCTTGATCCCATACAGTACACAATTAAAGCAATGAGTTTTTTCAGCCAGCGATATGCAAAGGGTCAGGATGGAACTCTGGCCATAACAAAATAATAATAATGTTTAGGGGCTTGTTTGCCTTATATCAGTGACTAAATTTGGACTATCTTAATAACCATTTGCTCTCTCCTGCTTCTATTGTTACAAAATTCCGTTTTTGATTGGACCAACAATTGTAATCACCTCAAACTGAGCAAGTCGTTTTTGGCTGCTTATTGCAACTGTAGGTACTGTACCAAAGCACTTTTTTCCTCCTTCATTCTGCCTGCTTTTCAGGTCTCAGTGGTGTAATCTGATATTGCTTTGAAAAAGGAAACTCTTTGGGGTAATGTTTTAAAGAATGCAAATTGCATGCATGGGACCGTCAACCTTAGTACTTACCTGCTGTTGCGACTCCTGCCTGCCATTTTCAACTTTCACAAAGCGAAGTGGAAACGTGTAGAGTAAATCAAGCCAAAATTCCCTTTACTCTTCACTTTTGCTCTCCGCTTTGTGAGAAATAAAAATTGCGCTTTGCAGGCAGAGTTTTATAATGGATCCCAATGGAATCCACCTGCCATTTTCCAAGCATAAATGCAAGGCGTATTCCATTGCAATCCATTGGTTTTATGCCTGCATGAAACTCTTATGCAAAAGAAAAATGGTGTGCTCTTCCAAGATGGATGAGGGAAGTAGAGCCGAGATGCAAACTCTGCTTTGCTGCCCTCCTATCCCGTGGAGCATCAAGAAAATGTGCCAGAGCATTAAATCAAAGCATAAAAGTAATGCGCCTCACTTTTGTGCCCCCATTTAAGGAAGAAAATGACCCCTCTGTACTTTCGTCCACCTGTTGCTATTCTGTGTCATCTCCAGGATAATTTCAGGGGTCCATGAAAACCAACACATTGGGCCTCATTACATGGTAGGCGGTAGCCATGGCGCTATTAACGCCATGGCTACCCCCTTACCTCATTCCGGGTCTGTGTTCCCGGAATGGGGACTTACCAGGTCATTCCGATTTTGGTGGGACCAATAAGTCCCCATTCCGGGAACCATTCCCCATTGGGCTCAATGGAAATGGGGAAGGAGCTAATAACGGGCCCGCTATTAACGGGCCGTTATTAGCTCTGAAGTCCCTCAACGGGTCCCTTCCTTAACACCTGGTAAAACCAGGTGTTAAGGAAGGGACCCGCTAAGGGACCTCGTAGTAGGGCGCTAAGGGATTACCGGCACCGGTGCCTTTACTGCCGCCGGTAATCCCTTACCGCCCACCTCGTAATGTGGCCCATTATCGCAATTCGTAACCATTATTTCTGGAGGTGCTTTGTTAGGTTCCTGTTAAATGCAATTTTCTCGAAGAAAGGTTACGGCCACGTTTGGCAGAGTCTACAAAATGGAATGCATACAGGAAAACTCATTAGATAAACAGCCTCATGTCAAAAAGAGTGCTGCATTAAATGGATTTGTAAAAGTGAGGCGTGTTCCTTTTACACCTCAACTTAATGCCACAGAACCTTTCGTGCAGACAGAAGAGGAGGAGGAGCACGGTATGCTTTCTTTCTCCTTCGTTTGCCCATCTTTACTCTTGCCTTTTCCCCTCCAGCTTGTGAACGTTTAGTATTGTGTGCAGGGAACCTCAGAGCACGTACATGCTAATCCCCAGCAAGAATGGGAGATTTTGCTGCAGCAGATTTGCTCGAAGCAGATTTCATTGAGTTTTTTTAACCTGATTTTGTCGCAAATGTATTTGGGGGTGGGTTTTGGGTAATTTTGAGTGTGCTGGGGTTAAGTGGGGGAGGTTGTGGGGGCATCCCTGCATATATTTTCAGCAAAATCACCCATTAAAAAAATAATCGATGAAATCTACTTCGAGATAATAATCTCGACCAAATCCCCTAGATCCATCCCCAGCATGAAATTACATTTTTTTAACAAATTTAGGCTGACGGTATCCACTTCTTTTCTTGCATCCGTGCCATTTTGAACGGGTTCCTTTAATGGAGTGTTACACGGGCGGGAAATCCGCTGTGTCAGACTCCTTTTGTACCATGGCTTTATTTGAATGTACAGGTTGATGAGCAATGAATTAAAATGAATGAACAATCAGACGGCAATGAAATCTACTACTTAGTTTGGTATAGCAGATTTCTACTTCTTAATTCTTGTAGTGACTCATAAGATTTCCATTTAGTGTTGTCAGCGAACAGTGAAGTTGGGTGTCCTCAGCAAGCTGGGCGATCAGCTTCTGTACCTCTGCACGAATGCGTGAAAATCTGATGCCGGTTGATAACAGTAGGGTCTAGCGACACTGATCGGGGCTTACGGATAAATTATGCCAGCTGGCATCAAAGTGTTACTACTATTATTAGGAGGTGCCCGGATGCCGTTTGGGGTAATGTGGTAGCTGAAGAATCTCGTGCAACTGCTTACGAACATTAACTGTAGTATGGATCTCATTCTGCTGCACGGGTGGCTTAGTCGTTCCTTCAAACGGTTCAATAGGCGTGGTGCAACGCATGGAACTAAGGGATCTGCCGGCACTGCGCCTGCCAGGGGTGCAACAAGAGCTTATTTTCAGGAGGGAGCCGCAGTGCTAACGTGTTAAATTGTAGTGGAGGAGCTTCCTTCAGAGACTGTGGGGGTCATTACGAGGTTGGAGGTAGCCATGGTGCTATTAGCGCCATGGCTATCCCCTTACTATATACCGGGTCCGGGTTCCCTGAATGGGGAATTACCAGGCCATTCCAACCTTGGAGGACCCGGTATTTCCCCATTCAGGGAACCCATCCCCATTCGAGCCCCCATAGGGCTCAATGGGAATGGGGACCATGCTAACAACGGGCCCGTTAATAACGGGCCCGTTGTTAGCATGCTGGTCCTTTAGCGGCTCCCACTAAGGGCGCCTGGTAAAACCAGCTGCCCTTGGCGGGACCCGCTAAAGGACCTCGTAATGCGGCGATAAGGGCGCCGTTAACCCCTTACCTCCAACCTCGTAATGACCCCCAATGTCTGGTTGGGGCAAATTTACTTGCATGGTGCCCCATTCCCATTTTCCCAAAGGAATGTTTTGGGAACGTGTGTCAAGCTAACAATCAAGGGTGCAAATTGCCAGTGAAATTTCAGAAAAACATGATCGGTTTTAAGTGCAAAATGCACATTTTGATGGTAGCTGCCAGCATGGTATGTCTGAGGTTGTGATGTGGTGCAAAGTTGGATTCGTCAGTTGTTAGTTCATGATGCATATTCAGCTGCCCTGTACCATAATCCCATGTAAGACTGGGTGTTTCTCAAGTGTCAGTGGACAGTACATACCATTACCATTACCATTACCCGTCAGAAGGAAGGTCCAAGGAAACTGACTAGATACTGAGGTCTCTGAATATGTGTAATGGCATAGTGTCACCTTACATAGCATCCCCTAGTCTAACAACAAAACTGGACACACAACTCCAGCAACAAAGCAACATAAGTTACACAATGAAATGTAGACATACACTAAGGGCCTCATTCCAAGTATGGAGGTAATCATGGCGCTATTTGCGCCATGTCTACCTCCCATACCAGTACCGGGTCTGACCTGGTTCAATGGGGACTTACCGGTCCATTCCGACCTTGGAGGGACCGGTAAGTCCCCATTGAAAAAACCATTCCCCATTCCCATTTCGGCCCCCATAGGGCTCAATGGGAATGGGGAAGTAGATAATAACGGTACCGCAATTTGCGGTACCGTGATTAGCTCTCTGGTCTCTTAGCGGCTCCCGCTAAGGGCGCCTGGTAAAACCAGGCGCCCATTGCGGGACCCGCTAAGGGACCTCGGAGTAGGGCGCAAAGGGATTACCGGCACCAATGTCCTTAACGGTGCCCGGTGTCCCTTTGCGCCCACCTCGGAATGAGGCCCTAAATGTCCCTAAATACCACACTAACCCCACAGATAAAGCAACACAACTCTCCACACTCCTTAATCAACACTCTGACAGATACCAGTTTGAAACAATTTATATTAGCAACTGGAGCACAAATTAACCACTGCTCTAGACAAGTCACCAAAAAAATCATGAAATCTGCCCCACTGTATGACAGTCTTTTCTTTCATAGTGTGAACGTAATCACTTTTAAGAACTCAGTTTTCTTCAGTTAAATCACAGTGAAATTACACACTTTGTTGAAGCAATGAACCTGATGTTATCCCTCACTGCAAATTGGGCACTTGACAAAGGCCCTCATTACAACACCGGCGCAAAACCATGGCGCTATTAGCACCATGGTTGGTGACGGTGTTGTAACGGGTCCGCCATGGTTCAATGGGGAATAACCATCCCATTCCAAGGTTGGCGGGCGGTAATTCCCCATTGAACCATGGCCCTTCCCCATTCCCATTTTCGCCCCATAGGGCTCTATGGGAATGGGGAAGGCGCTAAGTACGGTACCGCAAATTGCGGTACCGTACTTAGCACCAAGGTCCCTTTGCGGGTCCCTACTTTAACGGCTGGTGTAGACCAGCCGTTAAGGTCGGGTCCCGCAAAGGGACCTCGTAATTAGGTGCTAATGGGTTAACGGCGCCACAGCCTTTTACGGCTCGTAATGAGGCCCAAAGTACTTTCTGAGCTATTCTTGATGCAAATATTTAACGTTGTGCTTTCAAGTACTGAAGTAGCACTGTCTTATAGAGTTTACTTGAAAAATCATAAATCTTATAGTAAAACAAGCTGACATTATGCAAATATTTATAGAAACATGATAAGCCTAAAGAATATCATAGTGCCTTTATTTTCCACATCCTAAATGGATAACTAGAAGTCATAGGGCCTCATTACAAGTTCGGCGGTAGCCTTGCCGGTAAAACCGGCAGGCTGCTGCCGAACTTGCGAATTTTTCTGGCGCTCAGGAATGGGCAATTACCAGGTCATTACAGCCATGCCGGACCCGGTAATCGGCCATTCCTGGGCGCCGGAAAAAATTCTTCCCCATTCGAGCCCCATAGGGCTCAATGGGAATGGGGAGGCCGGATGCACCGGCACAAATGGTGCCGGTGCATCCGGCATGGTCTAAAGGCGGGTGTCGTTCCGCCCGCCAGGTCAGACCAGGAGGGCACCCGCTCGCAGACCTCGTAGCTTGCCGGTCCGGAAACAACGGTACCGGCAAGCTTGTAATGAGGGTCATAGAATGCAAAATAATGATAGCCTGAAAATGCTCCTATTGTAGAGCAGCTGCTTTCACAAGTTTAAGAAATGGATGGGGCGTTTTTACTTAAAAATGTAAATTACTCATAGGCAACCTGTGACATTTGTCCTTAACGTGCAAAAAGGTCACCTACAAGCCATTTTAGACATTTGGACTATGGAGTGGTCACCTGCATGCTTTACTTTGTTCAATGCATTGTGCAAATGGAGCAAATGCCACTTGCCATTTGTGCATGGCAGGCAGTGTTTGTAATGGGTTAAGACTGCTTTTAGCTGGTGTGAAAAGCAGTCAGATTCCATTAAAATCCAAAGCATTTGCACTGGCATGAAAATGCCATGCTGGCATAAAATGCCTGTGCATTTGTAAGATGAAGAGGACAAGGGTTGCGAAAAGGCAATTTCGTTCTGTGCCCCTTCTCCTCCATACAAGGAAATGAAAATATGGCATGGCAACAAGCATGCATAAAACATTTACACCTGCTTTTTATGCCACGTCATAATAAACATGGTCCCCACTCTAAAATGAATTGTGTAAAATAGTCACCTGGTATAGAAAACAAACTTCCGGCTAGATGTAGTGCATGCTGTTAAGAACATTTCATATCCACATAAAAGCATACCCTTTTTTTTAATGTCAAGTTAGTGAACTATAACGAAAGAAGTGTTCCTGGTGGACCAAATTAATACTTTATTTATAAACCACAGATAAGTAGAATAATTCTAACACAAGTCAAAACAGACACGGATTTGCTAGTTAATTGGAACTGAAAGGGGGTCTTTCAGTTGAAAATGCCTCAATGGTCACGCTTCAACACGTGCTCGGCCAGCAGGAGGAGGGAGACTTTCTGTCGTCATTAGACCTAGAGGACGCTTACTTCCATGTCCCCATCCACAAAGGACACTGCAAGTTTCTGCGCTTCGTTGTTCAAGGGAAGCATTACCAGTTCAAGGCCCTCCCCTTCGGACTGAAGTCGGCGCTTAGAGTCTTCAAGTGCCTGGTGCCGGTGGCAGCCCACCTACGACTGCAAGAGATCCACTTGTACCCTTCTTAACTCTTCCGGGCCAGGTCGAAGGACATCGTTATCGATCACATGGCGAGGACCGTCTGGCTGCTGACGGAACTGGGGTTCTCAGTAAATTGTGCAAAGTCCTGCTTCACTCCATCGCAGGACGCGCTGTTTCTGGGTTCCAGACTCAACTCAGTGGCCTGCCTGGCGTCACCAGAGGAGAGGATATCTTCCATCCTAGGCAAGGTGCAACGGCTGTTGGCACTCCCGCCACGGTGAGGACGATCAAGTCACTACTCGGCATGATGTTGTCCGGTACCTAATTGTTCAAAGGTAAGCCCCCTGGGGTCCCTCATCGAATATCCAACCTATGAATAAGAAAATCAGTGAAATTCACTAGTATCCGTTAACCGCATCTGATATTGCATATTTGATGTGCTTCCATCGATCGAATTCTGCTTCTTGCGGTATACAGCTTGAATTCTGTCACAGTGCACTTTTGTTTCCTGGGCTCACACTGCTTTTCAGTGCCAGAAACCATTTCAAGATGGCGGTCACGTCATTTGGCACCAAAGTGTTTGCCTGCTTTCTTCACTTCCGTCCCTGAACCTCCACCCCAGGGTCACCCCTGAACGTAATTGCAAGCAATTTGGTAGCATGCATGAGTAACTGAATAAGATGATGAATGCCAAGCAGCCGCCACATATGGATGGAGTAACCTTGGCTGACCGATGCCGCACACCGACTGGATTGGGCATGCTCTTTGGCCCAGATCTGAAGGGACGCACAAACGCCTGCCTGCCCCGCATATGGACAGGTGTCACGTAGGTGGCCAATGCCCTACTTGGGCAAGGTTAGGAATTTGAGTGGATGCCATGTCGGAAAGGGAATGTGAGTGTCGGACAGCTCCAGATCTGGACGGAGACACAGAGATGCTCACGCACCCCATCTGGAGAGAATACGGAAATGGATCGCCTCGCTTCCGGACAGCAAGGTCAATTAACCAGTCCACTAACAATTGCACCCCTCTGCATCCACCTCTCAAACTCTAACCAAACACAACCACAAGCCTACAACACAACAATCTGCACAAACTTCACTACACTGCAACAACAAAACAAACCACACATAGGGCCTCATTACACGGTAGGTGGTAAGGGTTTACCGGTACCGGTAAGGGCACCGGTACCGGTAAACCCTTACCACCTTACTACGAGGTCCCTTTGCGGGACCCGACCTTAACGGCTGGTGTAGACCAGCCGTTAAAGTTGGGACCCGCAAAGGGACCTTGGTGCTAATTGTAATTTGCGGTACCGTAATTAGCTCCTTCCCCATTCCCATTGAGCCCTATGGGGCAAAAATGGGAATGGGGAAGGTCCATGGAGAAAGGGTGAATTACCGCCCCGCCAACCTTAGAATGGGGTGTGAATTCCCCTTTCCTCGATGGTGGTACCGGTATGGTACCGGCGGCAACCGCATTCCGTGTAATGAGGCCCATAGACTCGCACAACAGCACACAACGCCTACTGACCGTAAAACACCCCAAGCCCAACTAACGGACTTCTGGGCTGAGGCCGCCAACAGCACATCACTGCTCTCTTCAACTTTTCCAGCTTATTCCCACTAACTCACCCCCACCCCTCCCTTTTTCAGAGCCGTCAGAGTGCCAGGGGACCACTCCGGTGGTGATAGTGCGCAGTACAAAATATCCTTTAACATTAACATTAACATTGTACTGCCAATTGCCTTACAATTCACACCTAGGAAAGGCGATGCTGAGAACAAAAGAAAAATAATTACGGAGACCTGGACTTCATCTGCTGCTTTTTGACAGATCTGAAGGTCAGTAGATCCCATATGAATGGCCACAAATGTCAGGGGGTGGGGGGAGGGGAGGCTGGAGCCCAATTAGCCCAATAGTGTTACACCCATGCCACCTGTTAATGGTATCTGAAGGTCAAGTTAGGTACTGCCTGTAAATGTTTTGGTATTTTAATGGTTGAGATGGCACTTCCTTAACTGCCAGGCTATTATGCAAGTCTATGCAAAAAGGATGCGCATACTCGTCCTTGGCACTTAAGGATCTCGGAGCGCATGCAAATGGTTGGACTGAAAAATAGGGCTCCTGGTACAGAGGGACCACTAATGCAAGGTCACATGTTTCAGGAGGTGGAATGTACCTTAATTTTTCGCCTGTTCATTTCAGTTTAAGCACACACATTTTCCTGTGTTCATACCACAACAAATGCATAGACTCTTGTACTCCGGCATGGACACAGCCTACAGGTACAGTCCACCTCTGTCATATTTAGTTGGAATATGACAGGAGAGGAGGAGCACAATGTCTTCCCAAGGAGGGTGGGGCAGAAACGCTTCCCACTGCCATGGACAGCCTGATTAGCTGACAAGGGCTCCATGGGACCACCCTGCTCCGTTGTTAGCCCTGCAGCTGGTGGCAGCATTTAACACCCAGGTCTGGTCTCTCAGAATATTCAAGGGAGATCTGCCACTTTGAAAAGGAACCACACAGGGAGAACCATTAGCCAGAGAGACTCGTTGATCACAGCAGACAAGAAGGTGGGTGGGACCTAATACCACAGGGGAGAAAGACCCAAACTCTTTCTTTTGAGAGAAGGGTACAACCATATTGGTTCTGGGCCACCCCCTTGTTCCGTAGGACCCCCTTAGCTCTTCCTGTTGCAAAGCTCTCTGTTTATGGCCTCACACATACAGGAAATTGTTTGTAGGGACCCCAGGATTGGTTCACTATGGTAGGCTCAGCCTACACCAATCACTGTGGCCCACCTGGCTTTAAGAGAGGGCTGGAGCCCCTCTTTCAGGCAGATCATCTGAAGACTTGACTTTAAGCATGAAGAAGAACTCATCCTTGGACCCTGGCTGAAGGTACAGCCTGCCTTACAGCTTACGCCAGTGAACGATGGCCAGGAAGATCCAAAGAGGGAAGCAAGATTCCTTCCCTTAACTTCTGCCAGGGAACGGAGGCAGACAATAACTCAGTAGACCCTCCAGCCACTTCAGAACTGGTACTCAGCCAGTACACAGCATGCCCTGCTAGTCTTTGAAGCAGGTTCCCTGGACAGGGAGTAGCGGAAGGTATCTGAACCCGAAACCAAGGACAAGGCAGCCGCATGCAACACACTCCCTAGCTGTCCAACTAAAGAACAACTTAAGCCCATTCTAGAGGTGGGGACAATGGTAATGACAAGCACCTGCTGCCATCTGCCTTAAAGGGAATTCCTGAGTCAGTTGAGGCCCTCTATCCGCAATAGCCTGCAATGCAGACCGCTGTCAAGCCTCGAGCTACTGCCGTCAAATCGCAGTCACTGAACACGAGATGTCTCGACCAGCGATTCAGAGCCGCCGATCAGCACTGAGACAATTATTCCTGATCCTAAGTCACTGTGGGGGCCAGCCAGCAGCTGTTCGCCAAGCTTCTCACTGAAACATCTTGCCGCGGGATATCCGTCTCGGGCGCTGTCGCAGAAGCCTGAAATTAACCCTGAAGCCGACTCGATGCTGTCAAGCACCAAGAACAACTACAGCAAGAGGTGCATTGTGGTTCTGTCCCCCTGGTCCTTCCCAGAAGGCCCCTAGAGATATGTTAAGACCCTTTACCCCTTTTTGCTGAAATCAAGAAGCCTTTAAAAACTATTGTGGTTATTAACCATAGCAAATACCCTCCTGTCAGTATCCAGAGTGCATCGCTTTTCTCTCTTAGAAACTGCCTGTTCTCTGCATTCCTTTACATGGTGGTTGTATTTAGAAGTGTTATTAGATTTTCTTTTGTGACCATAATAAAGTAGATATTTGTATCCAACCTTGACTGACACTCATTTTATCATTTGATAATCATTTTTTTTTCGCTGTGTTGCAAATAACCAATTATTCACCGTCTTTATAGGAGATAAGCCTGCCGTTCCAACATTGGACAAGGAGGTTTATAATTTTAATTGTATGCTTGTTTGATCCAATCTGTTCAGATCCCTTCTGGTGTACTAGGGGTGTTGGGCTGATTGATGATTTAGAAACCAATATTCACCCCTGGACCACAGGTACCCTGGAATTTGATTCGTCACATTGGTGGCAGGCAGTGAGATTTAGTTGGAGACTTGTGCACAGCTTAGTCACTCAACGATAAAAGTACTGTTGCAGGCAATGTTTGGAACAGTGGTAGGTATTCTTTAATAATCATGGATCTTGGCATAGTAGAGACTGTGAAAGGCATGAGCAAAGATGTCCTGCACATTCTATGTCAAGAGGGAGGGCTTCCCCACAGTGCCAGGATTAATAAACCTGAGCTGCTGATCAGCCTTCAAGTTTGGGTAGAAGCTAGGGTGGTTGGGGAAGAGACCCCAGTGGATGGGCTTAGCCCTGTGTACCTGAATGGAGAAGACCTTCCACATGGGGTGGTGAAAGATGGTGAGGAAGACACCCTGAGTAATGTTTCTCACCAACTACTCCACAGGGAGGCAAGTTTAGTTTCCCAACACTCCAGAGTCTCAGCAAGGTCAGGGGGTGGTGCGGCATCCCGCAGGTCCCAGGCCTTGGCCCAGCCTCTATGTGGCCCACTAATTGTTCCCGCTGTAAATGATGTAGCAGCTAGAGACCATCTGTTGGAGGAGAGGAGACTAGTGCTGGAGGAACAAAATAGCGGGACAAGGTCACCAAAGAGCTGTGCAAGCAGGCACTCGAAGAGAAGAAGGAGGCCAACAGATTCACTTCTAGTGAGGGCAGCAGTAGTGGTGCAAACCAAGGTGCCCAGCACAAGCCCAAGCGTCACATCCCCAAAGATTTAGTCCAGGCTTATGAAGTGTGGAACAACAATTTTTATTGTTTTTGAGTGCTCCTGCTTTTTTTTCAGCAACAGGAGGAGGAAGAGGTACTGAGGGGTGCAACCCTGATGAGTCGCTTGCTGACACAGGGGACTGATGCAATTCTTCAGTTAACTCCAGAAGAAAGGCCCATTTATGAGAGCATTAAGGCAGCCCTTCTAAGGAAGGTCTGTAAAACCCCATAAAAGTATCTCAAGAGCTTCAGAGAGCTCACAAAGAAATGTGGGCAGACATTTGAAGCGTTCACACACTTGTCATTGTAATATCTGAGTGGGTGGGTGCTTGGTAACAAAGGTGGCACATTTAAAGGGATGTACAATTGGATTGTGTGTGAGCATGTCTTGAAGATTTGTGAGGCCGACTTACACAAGTATCTTGTGGACAAGACTATTACAGACCCTAGGGAGCTTGCCAAAGCTGCTGACAAGTTTGTTAGTACTCCAGTTCAGAAAACCAAACCTGAAGAGAAATACTCTGATAAGAAAATTAACCAGTATGGGAAGGACAAAGGTCCAACTCACTCCTCTTCTAAGTCAGGTCCCCAAAAGCATGAAGGGAAACCCGACCACTTTAGTTCAGCCGTGCACCCAGAAACAAAGAGCGCAGGCACCCCTAGCACAGGCACACCTGCGTACTCACAACCCAAAGGTTATTTTTTATGTAAGGAGCTTGGCCATAGTAAAGGGGATCCTGCTTGCAAGGGCTTACCCAAGCAAGCCATAGTGAATGTTGGGCTCATGGAGGAGACCATCATTAGTTTGGCCCACCTATAGGAGGACTTCCAACTAGGCCAAGGAGTGGCTGAATATGGACTGGTTGCACTCAGTGGAATGGAATTGGATCTCCAGTAGAGGTCCCAGTTTGGAACAGTACTCAACTGTTCTTAGAACAAGTGTATATCAATGGATACAAAACTCCTGCAGTCAGATACACTGTGGCTAGAATCACTGCTGTTATACAGCAGTGGGTACAGCCAGGACGGTATGTTGCTGGGCCTTATTGCAGAATCAATACGTTAGATGGAAAGAGTTAGTGCCCCTTAGCAATAGTAGAATTCAGTTGGCGAGGTGATACCGCCCAGAATTATGTAGCAGTGAAAGACTCACTCCATGGGCCTCATTACGACCCTGGCGGTTGGGGGTTAACGGCGCCGATAGAGCTGCTGGCACCGTTAACCCCCTACCGCCTCATTACGAGGTCTGCTTGTGGGTCCCGCGAGCAGACCAGGATGCTAACAACGGGCCCTTCATTAATGGGCCCGTTGTTAGCATCCTCCCCATTCCCATTGAGCCCTATGGGGGCTCAAATCGGAATGGGGATGTACTGGGTCTGGGTTCCTTGAATGGGTAAATACCAGGCCCTCCAAGGTCGGAATGGCCCGTTGTTTCCCCATTCAGGGAACCCGGACCCGGTACCCAGTATGGGGGTAGCCATGCTGCTAAAAGCGGCATGGCTACCTCGATAGTCGTAATGAGGCCCCATGTCCCATGCCTGTTGGCTAATGATCTTCCTGACCCGAGATAGTTGCGGCAGTCACTTGATCGAAGGTCAAAGAGGCCGACACGCCAGATTGAAAACTGTCAGAGCCTTAGGGCCTGCTTCCAGAGGACTTGTGTGAGGGACCGGCATGGCAGGTAGATCATGATCAAGTTCCACAGACTGCTGGGTTGCCTACTCCTGCAGGAGAGGGGCAAGTAGCTGCTGAGAACCCCACTTTGGTAGCAAGGGACTCAGTGACTTCAGCGTTGCCTGGCGTTGCCTTGACGAGGACCAAGTAACTTCAGACCCGAAAGGCATGCCCAAGCTGGGTGACCTTACATCAGCTGGGGGCCCAGATCAGGATGACTTCTTTAAAGTCCAGAAAGAGTGTCCCAGGCTACAGGAATGTCATTACACCAAAATGACTGGGGTAGTGGAAGTGACATCACATGACCCTTGACCCTTGATTGACCCCACCCCCCAAGTGGCATCACGGGAAGTGATATGATAGGTTATTTATAACGCCCTTAATACCCAGAGGTTTCTAAGCACGGACCTGGGGATCGAACCTGTGTTGCTCTGTGTCGTCTTGCTTCCAATGCAAGCAAGTTGCCCCTAGGCTATCCTTCAGATAGACCTTCTGATTTTTCATGTGCATCTTGCACCTGTGTTTCCAGGCGCTCTCATTTCAGCGAGATGTGAGAACAGAGGCACATAGGGAGGCATGACTTGTACTCGACCACACATTTTGGGGAAACCATTTTCCAGATTAGACATGGTGTCTATATGTAAAACATACATAATACAGTATTTGTAACAGGGTAACCGAAATTTCTAACACAGGCTACAGCTAGTGTGTGAAATATCTATAGATCAATGGACACAGAAGTACGCGCTATCTGTGGCATTGCTGTGTTAAGCAAGCCAAAAAAGCACTGACCTGGGGTGGCGTTTACCCCGGAGAAAAATGTTGCATGAGCAAGGCCTGAAAATGATATCATTGACCAGGATTTACTATCAACGAAATTCCCTGCTTATAAATGTATCTATGAGTCAGCTACTACTACGATAGAAGAAACCCATTAGACTGGTCTGCGTGCACACGGGGGAGCGCACCTGATAATGTTATCTTTGCTGGAGTATAATACCTGGGTAAGGTTCTTTCAATATACCCAAGACCCCCCCATAGTTTATTTCATCTAAGCGTAATACTGGGTGTCAAAGGACTTAAAAAAGGCTCAAAATGTAATGTAATATCATTGCTGCACACATAAATCCATGGCACCACACAGTTATTTTAAATTGAAAACACCCATGAGTTGCTTCTCACCTGGGTACTCACTGGCAGACTTCAAGGAGCACATTACACACTACCCCTTTGTCAGACCCAGTGGTGCCAAATGGCGTAGCACAATATTTGGTGGCTCCCCTGCAAACCACACTTTGCACCCCCCCTACATTCATTAACAAAGCACAGGGCACGCCACACCCCGGGCCGGTCCACCATGTGTGCGCAATGTACATGATGATTATACCACTTTAGGGGCATGCACTACTGCAAGTGAAAAAAGTAAATATGTTTTTTAATCAAAGCTTAAATGTGTAATGTAACATAGAAACAAGGGAGCGGTGCCTGGCACACAAATATATCAGCAAACAGTGGTGACTGATGAGTTGTTTTTTTGGAGGGTGTAAATATTTGCCAGAAGTATGTGATTGCGAATGAGCGTAGCGAGGGAACCCCATCTAATGAAAATGGGTTTGGGGGGATCATGGGGGATTCTTCTCCCTCCCCTGAGAAAATGTTTTGAATAATGGTGCATTAGACAGCACACTTTCTGTGAAAATCAGGGTAAAAGACCAACAATCGGTTTTGAAGGGTAAACCATGAAAAAAAGTACAATAGATGCAAGTCACCAAAAGTGCACAGGGCATTTCCTAATGCATTAGAATGCCGGTCCCTGCAATATATGCCAATATAAAAAACATTTTCATGCTGGCTGTGCCCATACATTTCCATGCTGGCTCCACCAACATATGCTAGCATTCCCATATAAGACCATACTCATTTTCGCTTTAAGATGTTTTTTTATAGTATCATTACTGGCACTGGGCACAAAACTGGCTCTGCCAATATATGCCAGTACTCCTATGTAAGAACATACTCCCTTTGGTTTGGCCATTAATGGTGACATGTCACAATTTAACAACCTGTCCAAACTGGCTCCAATGTAAGCCAGCCTAGACCCATAAGAACACTTATCACAATTGATTCAACATAGATGCTCAGTTAATAAAACGTCATGCTACAGTAAAAATATATACAGGCCACTACACCAAAACATCAGTCTAGCCCGTTAACACTACTTATCATGCTTGCTTTTTTAAAGATGCTGAGTAATAAATGTCATGCCACAGTAAGCAATGGCTACTGTAAGGGAGGCATGGCATCACACGTATGACACTGACACAAGAGGTACACGTTTCAAAACCTTTATTAACTTTTTGGGGTTTGGAGAAACTTCTACTCGGCCCTATGGCTAAGATGGAAGTAGTCTCTACCATCAAATATTAAAGGAAACACAGTACTAGTCAGTCTTTGTCAAATCAAAATGGCCTATACTAACAAAACCTAATGCCTGCCCTATCTCTCATACAAAAAGTGTGTAATGGGGAATATGTATGCAAAGGAAAATCAGTGTTATAACATAAAGGATCAAATTGGCTGAGTCAGCTCTCCTCCCCATGTTGGACAGAACAGAGAAAGGCGCCCCCGTAGACACATGGACACTCTCTGTCTCAGGTTCTTAAAACAAAGACAGTTCAAAACGTGGATCGAGGCCTGTCTGGCCTTCCACGTTAAAATTACTTATTCCAGCGTTCCAAAAGTTCTTTCACAGTTCAACAAAAAGTTCACGTAGGTCTCCCTCAGCTGGGCTTGGACCTCACCATCACAGAAGTTGCAGGGGTTCCCTTCCCCAAGCGTAATGTACATCCATTAGGGGTTCTCTTCCCCTAACTTATCACACTTCCGGTCTCCCTCAGTCAAGCTTGGACCTTTTACTGATGTCGAAGACTTTCAAATGTGCAAGGCTTTTACCCTAGACCTACGCAGGACCACTTCGACTTTGTTCTGCTCATACTTTTATGTTATTTGTTCCAGTGTCTCTTGGTCTTGGTAGTTCAATATCATAAGCACAAACGTTCCAAGAAAGCTTTCTCTTCAAGCAGTCACCTTTTTACTTCCCCTTTTGCCAGGGTTAATCTTGACCATTACGCATTTCAGAGTTCGTTCACTTTGCTGCTTTATAACAAACAATTCACATTTTACGGAGACTTTCGAGTGGGCTACTTCCTTTCGCCGGATCACTCCGCTACTCTGCATCTGTGGTTTCACAATTCGCAGCCACTTAAAAGTTCATCACTGGTTAGCTTTCTTTCGCATTTCATCCGCAAGTACGTAGCCTTCACTTGTGAGATACACTGTTGCAGCTTCACTCTTTACTTGACACAAACCGGCCTTTCATGTCTTTTATTAACTCACCGGTTGTGCGTGTTCCTTTCTTGTCTTTGTGGCTTTGATTCACGGGTCAAGGTTAAAACCAGAGGCTTGTCCTCGCTTCCCCAACTCTGTCGTTCATCCGGGGGGGTCGCTGGTGTCCTTCATTTAAACACAATGACGGTTTCTTCTTGTATGCGATTTGGCTTTCTGCGCGTCTCCCTCATGGCTTCCCAGAAGCAACAAACTTCTGTAGGGATCTTCAGGGTTTCCCTACCCTTTGCTCTTATCCCTCGATCGGTCGTCCTGCTCGAGTGCGTTCGCCTTCGCCCCGGAATCTCTGTTCCTTCTCGTGTTCCACCTTGCTCAGAGTGTGACTTACTTTTTATCCATGTGGGGAGAGCTAATGGGTATCAAATGTATGTGATTAAAGTCAAGTGCCTGACTTTGCCTGAACATGATTAGCGGGACATGTCCAATGAAGTATGTAAGTTTTAGCCTCTTTACTCTCAGTTGCCCTCTTCCTCCGCCCAGTGTTTGTGTAGAAAGAGGCGGGAGTTGGGACGTTCAAGGATCCTGTAAAATAGGATAGGGCATGGGTACGGGAAAGGGGAGAATACCACATCTCACCATTGGTTGCCTCACGCCCACCCCCGAAAACCCTCACCTAGATGATCCTCCCGCAATGGTCCAACCACAGGGATCCAAAGGTGATGGCCATGCCCTGATCACCTGAGAGAGAAACCCACGGGGACTAGAAGGTGAGACACTCATTCACCCACCAGTCACTCACTCACATTGTCTCTTACATCCACTCTTGGATTCTCTACAGAGGCACACACCTATCGACTCATTGCATTCTCTACACAGGCACACAGCCACCCACCTAAACACACATCACATCACTTCTTTTTTTTTTTTTGATTTAATTGTATAACAATTTTTACAAAACAGAAAAGCATTAGTAAACTCCTGTCTACAGCTTGTGTGAAAATGTCCTTGCTTTGGCTTGTAATTGATAATTAGTCCTAAATCCCTTGGACTTAATGTAGTGAGTTCAAGTTTTACTTTTGTCGCAGTTCTTCTTTGTTAATGAGTCTCTATCAGTCATTTGCCATCTCTTGCGTGTGAATCCAGTCCGCTTCAAACAGTTTTTTCACTACTCTGTTTGGGTTTTGGATTAGAATTTCTATAGACAGGTCCAGTTCTTTCAAGATTGTTTGATTATTTTGTTCCCATTCCGCGAGCATCCAGTTATCTCCGTCTATGATTTCTTTACAAATGAGGTGTAGCACTCGTGCTTCCGGTTTGTTGATAACTTTGCGATATAACATCAAAGTGGCTCTCATTTTGATTGCCAACATTGATGATATGCAAAGTTCCCTCCTTATTAGTGCCATGGGAGTTGATGTCGCTAGGCCCAGGACGTTTCGCCAAAAAAACTTTCATATTTCACCCAGATAGAATTCGGGACCAATGCGTCTATGCCATATATCAGAGCTGGCACCACATTGGCCTTGTAGAATCTCAGGATGGGAATTATTGAGAAGCGGCCATGCCTACTATCCACCGTCTTTGCTTGTGCTGTGAGGTTCTTTAGCTTTATCCAAAGTGTATCTAGCATGGTCTTTTCGTTTCTGTCATTGCTAATTGTGATTCCCAGATACTTGAAAGCTTGTACTGTTTCCAGTCTCTTACCCTCACAATGCCAAGAATGTTTTTGATTCCTTTTTTCTTGCCTGCCCAGAACGAGCACTTTGGTTTTTTCGTTATTTAGCCAGAGATTATTTTCTGACATATATAATACCAGATTATCCAGCTGGCGCTGAAGGCCGATGGGCGTCAGATCCATCAGGATGATATCATCAGCATATAATAGACGGTCGATCTTCTCTCCTCCCAACGCCGGTGGAAAGTGTCTGATGGCAAGACTTGATTCCCCATAGTCTGCAATGTACGCGTTGTATAAAGAGGGTGCCAAGGGACAGCCTTGTTTAATTCCTCTGGCTGTCACGATCTTCTCAGACAGACGTCCATCCGAGCTGAGGCGGACTTGAATGGAAGTTCCTTGGTGTAAAGCCTTTATGGGATTTAGAATTGAGGCCGGACATCCTTTTGCTTCTAATTTCGCCCAGAGAAGTTGTCTGTTGACCTGGTCAAAAGCTTGGACCAGGTCAATAAAGACAACATATATCGGAAGACCACCTTGTATTGCTTTTGCTTTCACGGCACTCATAAGCAGAATGTTTGTGGTTGTCCCCGAGTTTCTGACGAAACCATTCTGGAAGGGATCCATAGAGTTAGTTGAACGAACCCAATTTTGGAAGTCGTCCAACACAAAGGACGAGAAGACTTTTCCCATAACATCCAAAAGAGCAATCGGCCTGTACTGATTTGGATTATCGGTTGCACCTCTCTTAAAGATTGGGACGATGTTTGCCTTTTTCCAGGTAGATGGAATTTCTTTCGACTGGTTGCAATTTGAAAAAAGCTTACTCATAAAGTTTGCCCACAGCTCGGGATGTTTTTTGAGTTCCGAATTGCTAATGCCATCGGAGCCCTGGAGTTGTTCAATTTCATAAGTTTGTTTACAATTAAGTCTTTATTATTATTTTTATTTATTTAGTTGATTTAATCAAATTAATGATTTTTACAACAGATTGAAATCAAAACGAAGTGAAGAATCAGAGTAGAGCTAAGGGCTGAAAGTTGAGGAGAGAAGAAAGGGGTATTCAGAGAGATAGAATGAACTTCAGAGTCTGTGTAGTGGCGATAGTCCAGGTATTTCTTTCTCCGCTCATCAAACGTGTCCACCACGTTTCTTCTTCCCTGGTATAAGATGCAGAAAGGTTTGGTAGCAGAAATTTCTCGCCTACGGCTCTGGTTCCGGGGCAATTTAAAAGAAGATGGCGAATGGTTTCTACGTGTGTTTCGTTTTTGCAAAAACGACACGTGTTCGAGTTACTTTGTCCTCTGAGTTTTAAGATCTCATTTGTCGGCAGTAGGTTCAGACGCGCTCTCAAGAACAGGTTTCTAGCTGCTGTATTTGGGAACTTGCTCAAATAGTTCGGTACAGTATTTAATTTGTTCTGATAGGAAGGCAAATGACTGACAGATTTTGCTTTAGAAGCAATGTTCAAGGTTTCAATCCAGTCAAGCTCACTGATTTTCCTTTTTATTTTTGGCGCATTGCCGATAAGATCCTGCTCCGAAGAGTTTATTTCCACGAGCTTCTTTTTGCGAGCCATTTCCCAGGATTTTAGCACAGAGGGGGGAGGTGTCAATAGTTCCGTGCGTACAATAGCTAGCACATGAGGGCAGTCCGAGAGCAGCAACTTCCTGTACAGTATCATCGATTTGATTTCCACGGTCCCTTCCAACGATAATAGGCCCAGCTCTCTTCTGATCAGGGGGGCTGATGTTGACTTAGGGAGGCCTAGAACGGTGCGCCAAAATAAGCCCTCAAGCTTCAGCCACAGGTTTGTCGGTGTATGAGGGAGGGCTTCTGCAGCATAGGTGAGGGTTGGCACCACCTTCATCTTGTAAAATTTAATCAAAGGTAACAGGGAAAAACCACCGAACTTGTTGTCCAATGCCCGGCCTTGTGCCGTTAGGTTTTTTGCCTTGGTCATTAAGCTGCTTTGGAGGGTTGCATTTATACTCGAGCAGTCCAAAGCTACTCCCAAGTATATAATATTTACAACTTTTTCCAGTGCTGCCCCCTCCAAGTACCAGGCAAGTTTTTCCTTAGGACGTTTGTGTTTTTCCATTATCAAGATCTTGGTTTTGGCTGTATTTATAGTTAGATCGTTTGTCTTTATCAACAGGAATGTTCCAGGTTGGATCATTTGTGGTACTTTCTCTGATAGAGGGATAGGTGGTATTCTCGTCAAGGATTGGTGCAAATAGTTTGGAAAAGTGCTCAATCCAGCGGGATTCTCCCACATTATTCTGGATGTTATCGTTGACGTTGCTTTGGGTCCCCTTGATCAGGTTCCAAAATTCTTTTGGTTTGTTTCCACAAACTGCCATCAGCATTTGTTCTGAATCGTTCAAAAGGAGTTTATAACGATAGTGGAGCAACCAGCTTCTGTACTCTCGCACAGCCTTTATCCAACGTGCCATATTCTCAGGAAAAGGGAACTTTTGATAGTATTTCTTCAACCTTCTGTGTTCCGACCTTTTCATTACCAGATCCTTATTATATGAGTGTCAGTATCCATTCTGTGGTTTAGATGTTTTGTTTGGGTCCATCTGGAATCTGGTTAATAAGGGAGTATAGTCCAGATCACTAACGTCCCTTTTCCCTTGTGTATTAGTTTTGTTTTCAGATCTTATGTATTGTGCCTCAAGTTTCAGTGGCCCTTTTTCTGAGATCTTCACTCTTTTGCCTCTCTCTGATGGCTCGAGCGGCAAGATGCACCGGATCGATTGAGTTCTTGACGACCAACCTTCTAGAATTAGGAGGTTATGGTCGCTGAAGACTGTGGGACTGACCCTAAAGGAGTGGATCTCTGGCAAAATTTCTCTCAACTACGTGATCTATCGTCCCTTTTTGGTCACCTCTTTGCCATGACGGAATCAGCAGATTTGATATGGAGCGATGCCAATGAAGGTTGTGCATGTCCCTGTCCGCCATTATCTTATCGAGGAGTTTCCCTCTTTCCCTTACAGGGGACTTCTGGTTCGACAGCTTTGAAGACGTGCCGATCCCTTCACATATGGCGTTAAAATCTCCATTGATGATAATGCTGTGGTCAGCCCTGTTTGTTTGTACTTCTTCCCAGAGGTTATTAAGTTCTTTGACAAAATCTTTGTTTGTAGTCGTCTCTGGGTTCCAGTAAACATTCATTAGGAGCAAAGTGCTCTCTTTATGTTCATTGGGCAAAGGCTTTCTCGTAAGTATTACAGCTTGGATCCAATGGGGCGACAGGAAAATTTCAGAAACATCTAGTCCTGAGCCGGTTTTAATCGCAATTATAAGACCCGCAGATGGACGTCCTGTTGCTCCTTTCCTGGCACTCTTAAAGATTATTTCGTGGCCATCCAGCTGTGGTTTGGTGGTCAGCCACGTCTCCTGTAGGCATAGAACATCGAAGGTACCCAGGTTGACATCGGTTCTTTTAGTTAAATGCATGAAACCCCTCGTGTTCCAGCAACCTAATTTTAAAGGTTGCAATGGATTAGTTATCTTGTCTGAGATCTTCTCCTTAGATTTCTCAGGGTGGATCTTCTTTTCCAGAGATCGTTGCTAATATTTTTGTCTACGATTGCTCTCAGTTGTTAGCCAGGACCAGGGCACAGTTTTATCCGCCCTTGGTGTTCGATGGCTCCTTAGTGATTGATCACTTTGTGATGAATCTTGGAACCTTTTGCTTCGCGCATACTTCTGATCCTGATTGCTTTGTGCATTCTGATTTCTCTCAGGTTTTTCTCTTTCCACTTGATTAGGTCTATGGGTTTTTAGTTTATTTGTTATTTGCATTTTCTGCGTGGGCCAGGTATGAGGCATCCTGCTGATGTAACGGACACAGTTATCCCTGGTCATTTGCGAGGGATCCTTTCCGTTACTTACTTCTCTCTGGGACCTTGTTTTTTTCTGGGCTTGTGTGTTTGTATGCCTAATGTCCAATAATTCAAAACCCACTTCCAGAAGGATTTTGGTTTCCTTCAATAGACAAAGTTTGGTACTTTCAGAGTCAAGATGTATATAGGAGTAGTCTGTTCTACCTGACGTACTTGGTTCGACTATCCATAGGTCCTTGTTTTGAATATGTTTCAGACTGGGGATTTGGGTTAAGATTCTAATAATATTAGTTCTATTCATGGTCAGATTGTCCCGTCTTGAGTTGATGTTTTTCAACCTTAGAGTAAAATCACTCACAATGCGCTTTGTCTCCTGTTTCCGATCACTTTCTGATTCGGGTATTCGGTCATCTTTTCTCTTCTCATTCTCGGCAGAAATATGTCGGGAATATGAATCCGAGATCTTTTGGCCTGTTTCCCTTACAGGCTTTGAACTTTTTCTCTGGTCTAGAATTTTCTCCTGTTTCAGAGGAAGGGGAGGTACGTTCGAGGATTTGTTCCTTTTCCAGATGTTTGTGCTTTCTCTGCGCACTGGGTCCAGTCTTTTCTTGTCCGCAGCGTTTGTCCTTGAATTTGTACTCTTCACAGACTCCAGTTTTTGAGATTTTTGGGTATTCACTGGGGACTTTGACGACAGAACAGATTGTTTGACGATTTGTACTTTCTTAGGGGGTTCATTATTTGAGTTTTCTGTGGTTGATACAGTTGCTTTTCTCTTCGATGGTTTTTTTGGGTGGTTTTCAAGATCGATGTCATCGATTGTCAGAATGCTACAATCTGACTGGTCCTCAACAATAAGGACGGGAGTGGTTTTTTTTAAACAAATAATTTGTTTTTCCATCGTAAGATTCTGGTGTGTACTTTGAGTCTCTTTTATTTTATGCGAGACATCTTTTTTCTTCGCCGCGGCATTAGGTAGTCTCTTCTGAGCTTGTGATATGTTATCCTTTTTAGAGTTTTGACTGACTATCGATTTTTGCTGACTAAATATACAATACGTGAAGTTCTTGGTGTTTTTCTCAAGCCCTTTGTTTGTTTTTTTGTGCCTTCTATAGTTTTTATATAAGAAAAGGGGTTAGGCACTTGTTCCACCACTGGTTCTGTGGCAGCGAATTGACTGAGCGCTGAACGCACATCATCCTCCTCCAATATAGCTATAATGGCGTCCAGAGGTTCGATCGCTAGATTACTGTCTGGAGTCACATTTTCTCGATCTTGTAGAGTTATCACTCTAGTTGCCTTGTGTGAGGTGGTAGACGGGGCTGCTGTAGTGCCAATTGACTGTTGCGTCCGTCGGTTTGTGCGTTCCTCGACGTCTGAATCTGTCGGATGGTTATAAGGTTCTTGCTCGGCAGGCCTTATCCCACGTACTCTATCACCTACTTCAGATCCTTGGGACCCCGTAATGAAACCTTCCAGATATTGCAGTTTTGACTGCATTAAGGCTAACATGGTCATCTGATCTCGGAGCGTGTCGTTAATGCTCTCGTACAGCTTAGAGAACGGTGCCAATGCTATCGTTACTGTCGACATTATAGTTGTTAAGTCCAAATTTTGGTAATCCAAGTGTTGGGGAGAGGAGGGCAGAGTTCTACTTAGTCTGCGCATGGGTGTAGGCGTGGGGATCAGTGAAGATGTTTTTGTTGATTCAATAGCCATTTCCTTCATGGAGTTATTTAAGTCTAGCTTAGTGATCTGCACAGGGTTTTTTGCCATAAGTAGTTGTGTCGTAATTGGCTGCTGTTCAAGGCTCACGGCACTATTCGTCACTTCATTTTTTTGCTCCGAGATGTGGCAGCGTTGGTTAAGTGGGATCTCGGTCACTTTATTACTTGGCTGTTGATTCTGCCACCTAACTTCAGAGTTTGCAGTTTCGATTATTATATTATCAGGCATTCTCTCTTGATTAGGCTTTTCGCCTTTCCCCTCCTGGAGTTCACCATTTGTAGCCAGAGATGTAGATTTGTTTGAATAGTGCCATCTAAGTGGTGGAGCGACAGATGCCGCTGTCATAGATACAGTATTTCCCAGGGGGCCCAAGCTTATCGTGGGTTCCTCTGGGATGTCTCTGACAGTTGGTACATCTGTCTCTATGTGAATGAGGCTCTCTAGCATTTCATTGTCCGACAGCTCCTGCTGGGGATTTGATCGCCTTTCCATTTTTGTCCTGAAGAAGTCGTTCAGAAGTGCCACTGTGCAGGGCTTAGTTGGAGCGGTCTTTGGGCCCATTTTCTTATTTAGGGGGACCTTTGGTCTTGAGGTCAGTCTTCTTCTGACCTTGTTATGGGTGTGTCGCTGAGTTTTCGTTGGCATCAAGGGGAGTGATTTAGGTTGGTCATCGTTATGTACTCCTTGTTTTTCTTTTCTTTTTTTCGGTAAAATTACCATTTGTGGACACACCACTGCAGAGGTTCTTGGGTTCCCACTTAAAGTGACTGATTCTGTTAGAACTGCAATTGCATCTTTAAGTTTGCAGGACGCTGAATCTAATACAGCTGGATTTCGATGCTGACTTTTTCGTTTTATTGGCTCTTCGTTCTTACTATTTGAGGCACGTGATTTTACAGTGCTTTCCTTTGCGGAGCTCTCCCG
This sequence comes from Ambystoma mexicanum, assembly GCF_040938575.1. Taxonomy (NCBI): domain Eukaryota; kingdom Metazoa; phylum Chordata; class Amphibia; order Caudata; family Ambystomatidae; genus Ambystoma; species Ambystoma mexicanum. Next base: position 1,338,009,974 of record NC_090921.1, on the reverse strand, counting down.
CACTTCCGTACTTTGGACCGTATGGACTTGAGGGGCACATACGAATTCCACAGTAACCTTCTTTGAGGATGACGTTAGCTTCTGTTCGTTGTCATCTGAAGTTATAGGCGAATATCCTGTTCTTTCACTGGTCGTTGTCGTCCGTGGATCAAGCCCAAAGGTGCTTTCCTCTAGGTCGGTGCGTTCTGCCTGCTTCTCGGTGTCCAGGGTCAGCAGGTCTACATTCTCAGTGCTGGTCCATTCATTTGTACAGTGAGTACCCTTCTCTAACGTGGGGATATGTATCATCTGCTGATTCAGATCCACCACTGGAAGTGACATACATCGAGTGTCTATTTGCAAATGATCATTCTGAGTCCCTGACACCAGTCCCGGGGCAAAAGATGTTACAGCATCAGAGAGGAGAATATCATGGTTGTGAAATTTAGGCGAAAGCCTAGCGCTTTTTGATTGGTTTTCCGCAGTCAGATCTTGCTGGGTTGACGAGATGGTCCGTTTCGGCACCCGTTTCGGCGCCGCGGACTTTTCGCCACGCCTCTTAGTGTTCGATCTTCCCGTTAGTGTTTCTTTCAACGGTCGAAGGACGCGGCGAGTGGATTCTGCCTCTGGACTCGACGGCGCACAGGTAAGGCGGGGTGGGGTAAGCGGTACGGATAAGGAAGGTAGGAGAGAGGGGAGTGGAGAAAGCACGGGTGGGCAGGGAAAAGGGAGTGATGTCAAAGACATCGGGGGACGGGTGGGAGAAAGTAGGGAAACGGGAATAGTGAGACACTTTTCGGGTATAGAAAGGGGAAGTGATGCCATACCTGTGCCCGGTCTAGGGCTGTTCGATGGAGGCAATGCGGGCCTTGAAGGCGATGAAAGAGGCGGTCGCGGGCTTTCCATAGTATAGTTTGCCACTTTCGCCACCATGGCCATGGTTTCCATCTCAGGGTCGTGAGGCTGCGAGTCCATGTTGGCCAAAGAAACCGCGGAGACCAATGCCACGGTCATGACACGGTCTGCACAGTCTGCAACTTCACTCAGCAGCTAACTCTGCGGCCGCTCCGCGGCTTAGACAGACTTATAAGGATTTCAGGTGACCTGGGAAATTAGTGTCCACTGCAGAAAGACTCAGGGTCTGCACAGTCTGCAACTTCACTCAGCATCACTTCTCATTCACCCACCAGTCGCTCACCCCTTCTCTTGCATCCACTCATTGCATTCTCTGCACAGGCACATACACACCCAGAACATTAAAAAATACACATCACATTGCATCCCTTCTCATTCACCCACCAGTCGCTCACCCCTTCTCTTACATCCACTCATTGCATTCTCTACACAGGCACAGACACAGCCACCCACCCACCCACCCAGAAAATGTAAAAACACACATCACTTCTCATACACCCACCAGTCACTCGCACCTTCTCTTACATCCACTCATTGCATTCTGTACACAGGCACACACCCACCCACCCAGAGCATTCAAAAACACACATCACATCACACCACTTCTCATTCACCCACAAGGCATGCACACCTTTTCTTACATCCACTAATTGCATTCTCTTGACAGACACACACACACACAACATGCAAAAACACACATCACCTAACATCACTTCTCCTTCATCCACCAATAACTCACACCTTCCCTTACATTCACTCATTGCATTCTCTACAGAGACACACACTCACCCACCCAGAACATTCTAAAACACACATCATACCACTTCTCATTCACCCACCAGTCACTCACACCTTCTATGACATCCACTCATTGCATTCTCTACAAAGACATAGAACATTCATAAACACACATAACATCACTTCTCATTCACCCATCACTCACTTACACATTTTCTTACAACCACTCATTGCATTCTCTACACAGGCCCACACCCACCAACCCAGAACATTCAAAATTACACACCACATCACATCACTTCTCATTCACCCACCATTAACATGCATGCATCTGACAAACACTGCACACATGCAAAATACACATCACATTTTCTTTTGTTTTAAAGCCTTCTTACCTTTTCCTTGCAGCTCTGCTCTGTCCTTCCAGGCCACCCTTGGCTCCCATGTTCTGCTCACAAACAGGAACCAGGAAGCTGCAAGAACTTCCTGGTTCCTTTATGTGAGCTGCACGGGAGAACGGGTTGGAGCTGAACGTGGCATGTGACATGTGCCACATGTCACAGTCAGCTCCAACCCCTACTGAGCACCTCCACATCTAACTTTCACCCTGATGGGTGAGGACTGTGCCGGGGACCCATCAGATGTGGTGTGGCAGAACCCCCTGCATCATGGTGGGCCCGTTACACTAGGAGAATCTGTTTTAAAAAAAGGATTTTCTTATTTTCGTTTTTTAAAAGGGGTTTCATGGGAGTACCCAGGGGTTGCAGTTGTGACCCCTGATGACCCCCAAATGACATCCCTGGCAGGCTACGGGCGAGGCCCCTGGACTCTTTAAAGTTTACTGGCAGGATGAACTCCTGTACAGTGAGCCAAAATACTCTGCGGTAGGGGGCACCAGAAGGTTGTTGATTCTGCAATGCACAGAGAGTTCCTTTTTTGATTTGGCTCACCAGATTCCTTTAGCGGGTCACTTGGGGCTGACAAAGACATCAGATGGGTTGTCTGTGCTCTTTTAATGGCCCCAGTTTGGTGTAAATGTTAAAGCATTTGTCCGGTTCTCGACGACTTGTCAAGCTTCTGGCAAGTCAGGCGGTGCCACAAAGGCTCCCTTAATTCCACTACCCGTTGTTGGGTGGCCTTTTGAGAGAATAGGCATGACATTGTGGGTCCTTTGGATCCCAAAATCAGCTGAGGGAAAAGATACATATTGGTGCTGGTAAACCACTCCACTAGGTACCCTGAGGTTATCCCTTTGAGGAGCATCAACACACAAGTGTTTGAAAAGGCTCTGGATGGGATATTCTCCTGTGTTGGTTTCCCTAAGGAAGTCGTTTCTGACCGGGGAACAAACTTCATATTAGCATGTATGAGGGCTATGTGGGAAGAATGAGGAGTAACCTGCCGGTTCTCGACAGCCTTCCATCCACAAATCAACAGGCTTGTTGAGCGGTTCAACAAGACCCTTTGAGCTTCTGTTTGGACACCCTGTAAAAGGTCCCCTCGGTCTAGTGAGAGAGGGATAGAGCTGCGACCCCTCCTCCCTTACTCGAGATGTGGTGGACTATGTACTTGGCCTTTGGTCTAGAATGGCAAAGTACATGGAACAGTCTACACAAAATCTAAAGGCCAATCAAGAGCGGATGAAGCACTGGCATGACCAAAAGGCTACAGTGACTGATTATTCTCCAGGCCAGTGGGTGTGGATTATGGAACCAGTCACAGTGCCCTTCAGGACAAGTGGACTGGGCCTTACTGTGTACTTGAAAAGGTCAGTGAGGTAAATTATCTCATTTATGTGAACAGGCCTAAATAGATGTGCAGGGTCTTTCACGTCAACCGGCTAAAACTCCATTATAGCTGGGATGGCATTAGTGAAAGATGGAGAGACTGTGGAGGAGACAGATCCCCTCCAGACCTCCTGCACACTGAAGCCACAGATGGGTCAGTTGAAGGTGTCAACCTTGCAACTGACCTGTCAGAAAAGCAACTAACAGACTGTCACAGTTTACCAGGATAGTTAGCTGGTCGGTTTTCGCTGACTTCAGGTCACGCCGATTGGTGCAGCCATGATGTGGACACTGGAGACAGTAACCTGGTGAAAGGCAGACTTCATCAGATGTCTGATAAGGTAAGGGACCCCATCAAGGAGGAGGTTTACAAGATGTTGGCCCTAGAAGTGATAGAGCCATCCCACAGTCCCTGGCCTAGCCCCATGGTACTGGTCCCTAAAAAGACCACTGGTGGGAAGACTGAAGTCTGTGTTTGTGTGGACTACAGGGGGCTCATTTCTGTCATGAAGACAGATGCTGACCCTATTCCTCAGGCAGATGAGCTCACTGACACCCTCATCACTGCCAAGTACATGGGTTCCTATGATTTCATGGCAGGGTACTGGCAGGTTGGTCTGACAAACAGAGCAAGAGAGAGGTCCGCTTTTTCAACCCCAGAAGGACATTATTTCATTGAATCTTCTCCTCCCTCAACCATGAACCATTCTTCTTCTCCTGCCCTGAACCTGTTGTTCTTTGATGTTTAGTTGTGTTTAGCGCTGTCATGCCTTTGGGCTCTTGTCCTAGTGCTTTAATAAAATAAATAAGTACATCAATGATGAGTTCACGTTATGCCCTTTGAAATGAAGAATGCCCCTGCCACTTTTCAGAGGATGTTAACCAGGTTTTGTCCGGCCTGAAAAACTTCAGTGTCACCTATTTAGATGACATTGTTGTGTTCAGCCACACCTGGAAGGACCTCATATCCCACCTGAATAAGGACTTCAGGCTCTGCAGAATGCAGGTCTGACTATCAAGGCCACAAAGTGTCAGATAGTACATGGCACAGTGACTTGTGTAGGCTACCTCGTCAGTAGAGTTAAGAAACAACCTCTTGAAGCACAAGTACAGGCTATGACGGATTGGGACATCCCCATCCGACAGACACAGGTGAGAGCTTTCCTAGACCTCACTGAGTACTACCGGTCTTTCATCAAAGGGTATGGGACCATTGCCATGCCCCTAACTTCAAAATAAATGCCAAGAAAGGTGACTTGGTCCTCCCCCTGTCAAACTACTTTTCAGGATTTGAATGATGGATTGTGCAGAACCCTAGTTCTGAAAGTGCCAGACTATGATCAGGACTTCATTATCCAGATAGATGCCTGTGATTTTGGGATTGGAGCAGTTTTAGTGAAGCTGAACTCTCAAGCTTTGGAGCAACCTTTTGCCTACATTAGCCAGCAATTATTTTTCATTTTTATTTAAGTTGTTTTTAGTTTGTAAACAATCTTTTACAACATAGGAAGATTGTGCATATTTCAGAGTATATACAATGTCAAAAGACAATTCATCATATAATCCTTGTAACAAAATTCCATTAAAATCTAAAAGCATATATGTAATATACAAGTTAAAATTGGCAAGAATCAACATAACATATTACTTTCATCCGATATACAGTTTTCTCGAACAAGTGCACACAGAAATGAACATAGAAATTGTTTGAAAGAAATGAAAGTATCAAGATAATTGGCAATTCATCAAAAAGAGGGACATATTCATCATAGCATACAAATAAATCCTCATGATAATTGAGAATGAACCTTACTTAGTGAGTTTACAGAATCAGTATAATCTAAGAAGAGATCTTTACAAGAGACCCGGAATATTGAAAGGGTGTAGATAACTGCGAAAAGCACAAACACTAGTATTAAGATGGATTGCATTGTGATCATATTGCATACAATAAGTGCGGGTTAATGACAACTATTCACTCATATTTTAAACAATGCTTTTATCAATTAGATTGCTCTAAAAGTGGTCGTAATTTGAGCTCAAGCACTTCATTTATGATTGCAAGAAATTGAGTTAATCCAATGCTAGTACTGGTACCCCCACATGCAAGTTATCCATAGCCACTCTCTTAAAGATTCTGTGAGGCCAATTGTTATTATGTCCAAAAATAATAATTCTGTGCTCTTCAAAGAAATCAAAAGAATAACTAGATTTTTAATAGTTTCTTTATGGGAAAGGCTATTGCAAAACCTGCAGGTTCGGTTAGATGTCTCTTTAATATGAGGGTACCAGTGTTTGATTTTTTCGTGGGTAGCTATCTGGTTTAATTTGATTGTGAGATAGACGTTGCATGCTTTATTGTAGGGAAAGTGAATAAGATAAAGTTGCCGGGGCAGTCTTTTGGTTATGAACTGTGAAGGTTCCTTGTAGCTGGAATAGGTAGTAATCAGTTCAACCGTGTGACACCAGTCTAGTTCATATCATTTTTTTTTAACATAACCTAGCCTGAATTGCAAATCGTCAGCATTTAATCCAATTGCCTGAAGCAAGTGTAACATTCTATCATGGTATTTTGCAACTGATGGGAAGCTTGCGCTCAACTATTATAGTACCAAGATTCTCATATAGCGAGTTGGTAGGAGGAAGCATTATTTTGGTGGCTTAGTATGGCATTCGGTAGCAAGCTTGCTAGTCTCAATGTCTGTTTCCATAAAGATCCTTGTATTTGGTCAAGCATGGCTTCAATGTTGGTCAGGCACATGCCCAGTCCATAGAGGATAATTGCCTCTACTTTCAAGATGTAGAAATCTATTAGAGGCAGCAGAGAAAATTTACAACATTTACTGTAAACTATTTGCATCTGTGCAAGTAGGGGGACGATTTTCTTGCAGAGCGCAACCCTCCACATAGTTAATGAATTTGAGTCTCCGAAGTCATATCCCAAATATTTAACCGATTTTGAATGAGCAACATGTACTCCATCGATGGACCAGTTATATGAGGACATTTTTCTTTTAGGATTATTGAAGATTTTAATTCTCGATTTGCTCACATTAAAGTGAAGATTTTGAGCCTGTGAGTAATGAGTGAAGAGATCAAGTTTTACTTGTTACCCAAAAGGTGTGCGATCGAAGATGAGAATATCGTCAGCAAATGCCAACCAGAGCAACTGTAAATTCCCAAGTTTGGCTGGAAAACTAATACCTTGTACCCATTATTTATCGGTATCGCAAAGATACAGGTTAAATAGGGTTGTAGCTAAGTTGCAGCCCTGCTTTACTCCTCCACAGGTGGCTATAGGCTGAGTTGTGTCACCTTGTTGGTTGACATTTACCAAATAGGTGGTGTTCTGATGTAGGTGAGATATTAGGGTTATCAATTGTGGTGGAAAGGCAAAATTCAGCATTTTTCCCCACAAAAGATTTCGAATCACGCAGACGAAAGCTGCCAAAAGATCAATGAATGCCATGTATATTGGACTAGAATTGCACAGTTTGCTTTTGGCGAGCAGATGGGCCATAATAGTGGCATTTAACGATGTGCACATCTGTCTGCGGAAACCAATTTGAAAACGGGAAAGAATTTGATTATGATTTATGTGGCGTTCCAACTCTCTTAGAAGCAAGATGGAAAAGACCTTTGCTGAGGCGTCCAGTAGTGCAATTGGGTGGAAGTATTCCTGCTCAGCAAGATTGCCTTTTTTTTAAAATGGGGACGATAATGGATTGGAGCCAAGATCGTGGAAAAGTAGTGGAAAGAAATATATTGTAACATTTTGTTGTGAGAACAGCAGCCCAAAAGCTGAGATTAGCAAGCAGGCGATTAACAAAAGGGAAAGGAACTGGGCCATCGTAGTAAAAGAGGCTTATGCGGTTATTTGGTTCATGACAAGCTGAAACCCTACATCTTTGGGTCTCACTTCACAGTCCAAACAGACCACCAGCCTCTTTTATGGTTAATGGCCATGCAAGGGGAGAACCCTAAGCTTGGCAATGCAGAGGGCCTGAGCCGGTACTTTCGCCTCAATGACGAACCAGACCCTCTAGGGTGGTGGTTCACATGGTGAGGGTGAGGGGCATGTGAGGAATTCAACCATCCTCATGGTGCACGTGGACACGCCTGGGCTTTTATGAAATTAAGTAAAGGGATGATGGCAGACCTGCCTCAGGAAAATGTGTGGGGCTAATCCACACACATTTTCCCATGCTCACACCACATCAAATGCATTGACCTGTGTACTTCGGCATGGACACAGCCTACAGGTACATTCCGCCCCTGTCATATTTAGTTGGAATATGATAGGAGAGGAGAGCACAATGTCATCCCAAGGAGGGGGGAGAAAAGCTTCCCCATCCATTGGACATCCTGATTAACTGACAAGGGTTCCATGGAACCGCCTTGCTCCTTTGTTCGCCATGCAGCTGGTGGCTGCGATTAACATACCAATAGAGGGTACTTCAAACAGGCCCTCATGGGGCTTGGTAGCAGGGGACAACAAACAAGACAGGAAACCCAACACACCTTTCATATGTAACCGTGTCAACCTGAAGCCAGCTCCCGCCTCTCAGTTTCAATGACAGTGAACTGACATGTTTTAGGGCCTCATTACGACCCTGGCGGTACGGGGTTAACGGCGCCATAAAGGTTGCCGGCGCCGTTAACCCTGTACCGCCTCATTACGAGGTCCCCTTGCGGGACCTGGTAAGTAACGCCTGGTCAAACCAGGCGTGCTTACCGGGTCCCGCGAGGGGAAGAGGGAGCAAACAACGGGCCAACTCGTAATGGCCCGTTGTTTGCTCCCTCTCCCATTCCCATTCAGCCCTATGGGGGCTGAAATGGGAATGGGGAAGGACCTGGTCCAGGTCCTTGGAGGGAGGAATTACCGGGCCTTCCGAACTCGGAATGGCCCGGTAATTCCTCATTCCGTGGACCCAGACCCGGATGCGATTTCGGCGGCAGCCATGCTGCCAATAGCGGCATGGCTACCGCCGAGGTCGTAATGAGGGCTTAAGTCTATGTTTGATTAGACAACCCTGGGTTAGGAGGATCCCATTCATAAGATACAAGAATGTGGTTTGCAGAAGCCAGACCGTCTGGTCCCTCAATATCTTCAAGGGAGATGTGCCACTTTAAGAATGTAATGAATGTTATCATGCAAGTTGTTTTGTCTTAACAAAGATTGCATGTTCCCTGAAGTCATTCACGTATTAAGTGTCGCATTTTGCAATAATAAAAGTGGCCGAACGGCCTCCAAAGGAATCATGGGAATCATGGGATATGTCTCCCACCTTGGCCTTCAGACCTGTGACACCCATTGTGGTCATATGTCAACCCCAACTCTTTTTGCTGGGTTTTGTCAGGAGCCTTGAACCCAGAATTTAAACACTTGACCTGGGTTCAGAAATGCGCAGCATGACTAGGGAGATTCCTATATAGCGGTTAAGGGTTGCTATGGTTTAGAGGCGTGCAGTGACCAATGGACTAATGGGGCAGGAGACAGATGCTAAACGGTGCTGGGGCTCCGCTGTTAACAAAGGCCTTCTGTGGCACAGTTCCTTGTTAACAGGACCACTACTCGATGCATGCACATTGAAGACAATTAAAACTGTGATGGGATGTGTCCAAGTGAAAGCCCCCATCCATTTGCAATTGCCTACCAACTGTGCCTTCTTCCACAAGAATTAAAGTAAGTTAGTGGCAGTTTATTTTTAAGAAAAAGGGCACCAACTATAGGAGTGAAACAGATAAAAACATACAATAAATTGATGACAAGAAGATCAGAGTGTCAGCGTGTGTTGCCAGGGGAGTGCTTGGAACGGTAGGAGTGTACAGGGGAGGGGACAGCTCATCTTCACTGCAGACCTCAAGGGTCTGTTTCATAGGTGAAGGGCAGAGTTATGGCAGCTTTTAACATAGATGCTTCAACTGAAGAGTCTCACTAGAATCTTTGAAAAAGAAGTGACATCCCCTGACATCATATTGGGTCAAGAATGCCAACAGAAAGAACGCGAGTCCCAAAATAAGCTTTTTTTTTTAAAGCTGAATTTATATCATTGAGGTCTACTTTAACATGGGGCTTGCGATTTTCCATTTAGAATGTGGAAACTTTAGCTACAGTACTTTTTTTCCCTCAGGCTGTCTTTAGTATTGTCAGGCTGCTTTAGCTGATTTCTGTACTTGGAAGTAAACTCTGTTAGACAGTATTATTGTAGCTCTTGGAAGCCAAAACACATGTTTGCACTAACTAAATCACAGAAAGTATGTGGTAAGGTGCCCGAATTGCAGAGTGGCATAGAATCCTGGCTTCACTGCCTAACTAAAGTGTGTGATCCTGAGCAAATTATTTAATCTCACTGTGCCTCAGCTGGAAAAAATTGGAGGCCTTAGAAGAGATTCACACTAACGTATGGTGGGCAGATTTAGCGATTGTCAGGAAATAATGGTGTCCCCTTGTGATCTTCTGTCAGTGGCCGCAGAGGCCAATGCCTAGACTTGCGTTATTGTACCGCTGGCCTTCACTCAGTCCCCCATTATTGGATTTGACAGGAGGGTGTATATTCTCCCTAGCTAGTCAGGGCACTAGAGATACTGCTATGCAACTAGAGTTGCTTCGGGCGGCCAGAGCTCCGCCTCACAGGCGAATGAGTGCAGGCCTTTTCAGTGATCTGTTACGTTGTGTTATGGAGTCTTATACAGCACAATGGGCCTCGTTAAGGGTCTGCAAGTAAATCCCCATAGGGCTCAATGGGAATGGGGATGCCTGTAGCAACGGCACTGTCCTTAACGGGGCCTGTGCTACAGGCATGCAGTGCTCGCGGGTGCCGTTCATTCCGCAAGGTCAGACCTGGCGGAATGAAAGGCACCCGCGAGCACAACTCTGAGTTTGCCGGTCCGGATACAACGGTACCAGTAAGATTAATTGTAATGAGGCCCAATGTCTGTCAGGTATATGGCTTCGTGGCCCTGCAGGATCTTTAAGAGGAGGGCTAGGGAACTAGCATAGACGCAGGGCAAGGTTGCTTGGTTGCAGTGTTGTGTGCCGATCTGAAAAGACAGGTTAGATATTTTGTGAGTTGTCTGGAGAAGTGTTTTTTTGTCTGCTCCAGGTTCACAAAGTAACTTGTTTGTTGTGTCTGTGGCAGAGTAGCGGTTTTGGAGGGTGCAGAGGGGGGTGTTCACATTTTTGAAGAGGGTTGGTGTGGTGTTTGGGGGAATTTTGTGTAGACTAATGGCTTTTCAAATGGTGTACGTTGCAAGGTGCTAACCTGTGCTGTTTCGGTGTTGGAGTTATGTGACAATGTTGTCATTTAGGGTGGAGGGGGGCAGAATGACTTTGTGTTGTTTGTTGTTTTTATACCTTGCTCAGAAAACCTTACAACAACAATCTTTTTTTTTCATTTTGGAAACATACCACTTGGTCAGATTTATTTGTTTATATCTGTGTCAAATATTCTTCCTCTAATCCTTATATCTTGTTCTGCCATATTATGTGAGGTCAGGTTAAGTCATGCTATGTCACTTTACAGTATGTTATGGCACAACATTTGGGCCCACAATCAGTGGTCGAAGTGGGCGGGAGCGGGGCTCCCCTACTTCTTTTAATTCACTTTTACTGTTCCTATACTTGTATTTTAAAAAGAAACCGTTCCGGAATGGTTTCATTTTAAAATACAAGTGTAGGAAGAGGTTGGAACTTGCACTTTCAGTGCACGGCACTGAACGTTTCCTTAAAGAGCAGGCACATGTGTTTTGGGTTTTTTATTGTGCATGGGAGGGGGCACGGCGATGGGTTCTGTGGGCAGCGTTGCAGGCCAGTAGGGAACATAGTTCCACTACTTCTTTTCGTACACTTCGACCACTGCCCACAATTTGTAATCAGTTCCCCGGGTCCTAAGGCTTCTGACATATCAACGACCCTCCAAGTGTGGCAACACTCCAGCTTAAATGGCAGTATGGTAGAATAGCAGCTGAGACAGCCAAGCACACACCTCATCACAACCACAGCGTTAGCATGCCGGCAAGTACCAATGGAAATGTTTACAGGCAGCCTGATGTGCATTTTGTCCTTCAATACTCTCATGTTTACAGGCAGCCTGATGTGCTTTTTGTCCTTCAAAACTCTCATGTTTACAGGCAGCCTGATGAGCTTTTTGTCCTTCAATACTCTCATGATTACAGGCAGCCTGATGTGCTTTTTGTCCTTCAATACTCCATGTTTACAGGCAGCCTGATGTGCTTTTTGTCCTTCAATACTCTCATGTTTACAGGCAGCCTGTTATGCATTTTGTCCTTCAATACTCTCATGTTTACAGGCAGCCTGATGTGCTTTTTGTCCTTCAATACTCTCATGTTTACAGGCAGCCTGATGTGCATTTTGTCCTTCAATACTCTCATTTTTACAGGCAGCCTGATGTGCTTTTTGTTGCACCGTTTGCAGCTAACCTAACACTAATTTCTACAAACATTCCATGGCAGAGAAGACCCGCCTTACAAGTACATTTTCCCCGCCTCACCCAGTCCCTGAAGGAAGCCCCTCACCACTATTTGAAGAGTTGGACCCCGTCCGAGGTTTTGACCTAGTTTAGGATGACCAGATTTGAAAAATAAAATAACGGGACAGGGAAACTAACATAAAAGTAGGACTAACTGTTGAAAGTGGCTGTCAACGCACTACACTTCAGTAGTGCTTGGAGGAGAAGGGGGCTTAAGTGCTACTGCTTAAATCAACACATATTAAAATTATTTTATCATAAACTAACACTTTCTGAAGTTGTAAAATGTAGCATTTCTTCTACATGAGACTGTGCATTCCTGCTGGCCAGCCATGAAGACCTACAACAAAAAACCGGGAACACTGCAGTTTCCAATGGAAACATCATCTTGAGATTGCGGGACAGAGCACCAAATTCTCGGACAGTCCCGGCAAAACCGGGACGTCTGGTCACCCTAACCTAGTTGCGTCCCTGCTTTGTGATGTGATACCTATTACTCCTTATCTAGTGAAATATTCCAGGGAAAGATTGCTATAGGATGTCATCCCGCCTTCATTTCTACGTGGGAGGTCCCACGCGGCCCGGTACTCACTGTTATAATCTCTAGCACTTCAGTCTTGCTGACCTCCCCGTTTTTGTCCACGTCGAAGAGGGAGAAGGCCCACTCCAATTTTAGGTTGGTCTTGCCCGAGGAGGTGAGGTGCAGGGCAATGATGTACTCCCGGAAGTCCAGAGTGCCGTCGTCATTGGTGTCGAAGCTTCGGAAGACGTGCCGGGCGTACGTCTTGGGGTCAGAGTTCGGGAAGAAGTTGGTGTAGATCTTCTCAAAGTCCGTCCGGCTGATCCTGCCATCGGGGCACTGCTTCTTGAAACTCTCGTACCACTTGCAGAGCTCATCTTCGGTGTACCTCGTGTTCATTTTCAGATCTTCCAGGATCTCCTTGGAAAGGGCCCCACTTTTACTGTTCCCCATGCTTCGGTCTCCGGTATCCTTATGTCTTGCGGACTTCCTTCCTTTTCAGCCACCGTTTTCTATTTCTTTCTTCTCTCTTTTTGATCTTCCCCTGTCCTACTTGTCGCACATGATGCACCGGCTGGAATAAAGGGAGCTCTTCCACCTGCCCCTTCTTATATAGACTGCCGGGGAGGTGCGTGACATTGGAAAACAGGCGGTAGGAAGAGGAGCTGGGGAGGAGGGGAGAGAGGGCGTACCCCTTGCCCACTACACCTGCTGGGTTTCACCCCACCTCCACCTCACGTGTGCTTGGGAGTGGGATTATCTTCTTATCTTGATTGAAGGGAGATTTTGGTCCCTGAGCTGCTTTGCTCATCGTCTTGTTTGGTGCATTCTGTCCTTACATGTCATTGGTTTTCCTAGCTCAGAAAATCTCAGACTGCTCTGCGTCTTTCGTTCCCCTCGCCCTTCACGTCTTCGTTAGCCATTGTCCTTTCTCTTTTCTTGGCCTTCACATGCTTGTAATAGTTCAAATGCATTTAACATTACACAGAAGACAGGGACCGTCCCAACCAAAACAACTGCTCCCCCTGCGCTGCTTTCTTTGGGTTGCAAAGGCCTCGCATTGTTTGCAAGGGTTGTAATTACGGCTAGCCCAACACGTGTTGGCCAGGCCTGCCAAACCTCCGGCTTCAATAAAATGCAGAGCTCGGCTGTGGCTGCCTTCCCTCTGCAGTGAACAGAGGACGCCTGCGAGAGGTGGCAAAGTCCCCAGGGCTCCCACTGGGGCAATTTAAACAATGAACACCTCTGAGTCGATGGCCAGGGATAAGGGAAAGGGGGGAGAGGGGGAATTAGCTATTTAGTGTCAGAATGTCCAATTAAATCTCCACATAAATATCCAAGTCTGGGCCTTATTTGAAGGCAAAAACATGTCCACTCTCCGTCATTTCCATTATGCTTTCTTATTTTGACAGGCAAAGGAGGGTTTGCATTTATGCAGAATGTAACATTTATCACGCTATACACAAATAAGGGTGCCCGGGTTAACACATAAGCAGGCAAACCTGTCACAGTATCCTTTGTTACAGGGCTTTCAGTGTTGAGAGCACATTTGTAAGTCATGTTTTAAGCTTACTTTACTGTGCATTCTGAAACTTGTATTCCTCAAGAGGGTGGAGGGGGTGGGGGAGGCTACCATTATACTGTTTTTGCTTAACATATGCCTATAAAGATTTATATTTCTTATGCTATTTTATTATGATTTTTATAAAGCAGAAACTTCTTACAAGCCAAACATTAACAAATACTCCTACCAACTACACCTGAGAAGATGTGCAGTGAAGTGCTTAAATTGCACACTGGTATCAAATCCTGGCTTGAACATTTTGCTAAAGTGTGCGATCCTGGATAAATAACTTTTTCTCACTGCGCCTTAGCTACAGATTTTAATGACAAATGTGTAAACCCTGCTTTTGCCCTAAATAGATGAATATTTAAGCAGAACACATGTGTGCAATTGTTTTTAATTAACAAAACGATTTAATCCAAGAGAACATAAGTTGGAGGGTCTGGCGAGGAAGGGACTTATGTTATTTTACATTTATATAGCGCCTTATGGATCATTGGTATGATCTCAAGGTGCTGGTAGGTTGAACGCCCTCGGGAACCGTAGTTTGAGAGAGAGAGAGAGAGTTAATAAGGTACGTGGGTGCACGGGATATGTGTGCAGCTAATGTGGCATTTGCATGAAAGCTGCTTCTTAGCAGTAGGTGCTATGGTTGGGAGGTCAGGATTATGTGTTAATTCTGGTGGGTTTATACCCAGACTGATTTCTGGCTGCGTTAGGCCTCAGTAGACGCTTAGGCTGGCGGTGTGTGCTCAGCTGGCTGAATTTAATTGGGATGATGCGGAGTATGTGGCAGGTGTTAGTATGAGAACAGCTATACCGAATATGTCATAGTATCACTGTGTTCTAGTTGAGTGGTGGTGTATAGGAGAGAGTAAGCGTGGTGATGTGATATGGTGGTTTTCGGTAAGGCGCTTGAGATTGAGTGCATCAATGCTATCAGTTTTGTTCACTCTGTCCGTTCATTCAGCATCGTCTGTTCATACATTTAATCTGGTTCGTCATTTAGTTTACTAGTCTTTCCATTCATTGCATCACTCGATCCTTCATCTACATAAACTGCTCCATCCAATCTGTTGATCAATATCATTTTTTTTCTTTTCTTTCGATCTGTTTCATGTGTTTTACTCACTTCATCAATTCCATCTGCTGCATCTGTTCTATCTACTCCATCCGTTTCATCCACTCTATCCGTTCTATTCAGTCCATCCATTCTATCCAGTCCATCCGTTCCATCCACTCCATCCGTTTCATCCACTCCATCCGTTTCATCCACTCCATCTGTTCCATCCAGTCTATCTGTTTCATCCACTCCATCCCTTTCATCCACTCCATCCGTTTCATCCACTCCATCCGTTCTATCCACTCCATCCATTCTATCCACTTCATCAGTTCCATGCACTCTATCCATTACAAGCATTCTATCCGTTCCATGCACTCCCTCCGTTCCATGCACTTCCTCTGTTCCATCCGTTCGATGCTCTTCATCTGTTCCATGTACATCATCCATACCATGCACTCCAATCGTTCGATGCACTCCAACCGATCTATCCATTCCCTACTCCGTTCCACGCACTCCCTCGGTTCTATCAGTTTCATGTACTTCATCCATACTATGCACTCCAACCGTTCCATGCATTCCAACAGATCAATCCATTCCATCCGTTCAATCCACTCTATTTGTTTCAACCGCTCTGTGTGTTCCATCCACTCCATCCGTTCATCCACTCCGTCCATTCCATCCATTCCATCCACTCTATCTGTTCCATCCGTTCCATTTGTTCTATCCATTTCATCGGTTCTATGCACCCTATCCATTCCATGCACACTATCTATTTCATGCACTGCCTCCAGTCCATGCACTCCCTCCGTTCTTTGCACTCCTCCTTTCTATTCGTTCCATGCACTTCTTCTGTTACATGTACTTCATCCATACCATGCACTCCAACCGTTCTATGCATTCCAACCTTTCCATCCTTTCTGTCCATTCCATCCACTCTATCTGTTCCATCCACTCTATCTGTTCCATCCACTCTATCTGTTCAATCCACTCTATCCCTTCCATCCACTCTATCCATTCCATACACTCTATCCATTCCATACACTCTATCCATACACTCTATCGTTTCAACCACTCTGTGCGTTTCAACCACTCTGTGCGTTCCATCCACTCCGTCCGTTCCATCCACTCTGTCCATTTCATCCGTTCCATCCATTCCATCCACTCTGTTCCATCCGTTCCATTGGTTCTATCCATTTCATCGGTTCCATGCACCCTATCCATTCCATGCACTCTCTCTGTTTCATGCGCTGCCTCCAGCCCATGCACTCCCTTTGTTCTTTGCACTCCTCCTTTCTATTCATTCCATACACTTCTTCTGTTACATGTACTTCATCCATACCATGCACTCCAACCGTTCTATGCATTCCAACCGTTCCATCCTTTCCGTCCGTTCCATCCACTCTATACGTTCCATCCACTCTATCCATTCCAGACACTCTATCCATTCAATATGCTCCAATCGATTCTGTCCACATCATTGGTTCCATGCACTTACTCCATTCCATGCACTCCTTCCATTCTATCGGGTCCATGCACTGCATTCCTTCAATGTACTTCATCGATACCAAGCACTCCAACTGTTTCCTGCATTCCAATCATTCCATCTGTTCCATCCATTCCATCTGTTCCCTCCACTCTATCCGTTCCCTCCACTCTATCCGTTCCCTCCACTCTATCCATTCCCACCACTCATTGGTTTTATCCACTTTATTGGTTCCATGCACTCTATCCATTCCATGCACTCTATCCATTCCATGCACTCTATCTATTCCATGCACTCTCTCCATTCTAACCGTTCCATGCACTCCATCCGTTCCAAGCACTACACATGTTTCATGTACTTCATCCATACTGTGCACTCCAACCTTTCCAAGCACTCCAACCATTCCTCTATCCGTTTTATCCATTCCACCCACTCCATGCGTTCCATCCACTCCATGCTTTCCATCCAATCCAAGCATTTACCCGCACCATCCTTTTCAACCTTTCCATTCGTTCCATCTACTTGTTCCCTTCCGTCCACTTGCTCCTTTCCTTCTGCTTCAGCTGATCCATCCACTTCATCCGATCCATCCACTTCATCCGATCCATCCATTTCATCCGACCCATCCACTTCAACTGATCCATCCATTTCAACGGATCCATCCACTTCATCCATTCCATCCACTTCATCCATTCAATCTAGATCAGGGGGGTAGAGGCACAACCCAAATCTCCATTGCTGCTCAAGAACATTAGGGACACATCTGACTCAGTAAACATGTTGAACAATCTTGGATTGCTGTATGACGGACTTCGCCATGGCGCCGTGGCTGACCTCCCTAGGCATATCCCATTATCCATAGCAGCAGACCATGGGCTCTCCAGGTATTGCATCCTGGCCACATTAGCCGCAGGGCCTAGCCTTTTACACTAGCTCAGGGACCGGGGTGCTCTGGTGTCTGCTTGGTACATTGGCTTCAATGACTCGCTCTGCTGGATCTCTCCCTGCATTTAACTGATTATTTGAATCCAGCACTGTATTGCATTTATTAAAAAGGAGTGTGGGAGCCCCTCTACTGAGAATGAACATGGGTCAAATACCATGTTCTATGGAATTTCTTCCACTCAGGAGGGTCTACAACCACATGCTTAGAGAGGCACACCTTGATCTCAGTGATGAGGCCCGACTAGGCCGAAACACATGTCTGGGGTTGCTGTTGGTACTCTTGTTCAGAGGAGAATTGCCTAGTATTTTGTTCCTGGACTGCCCAGATGAGTGGGACCAGACTTATATGCAAATGGATATTTCTCCTCTGTGAAAGGTACAATGAGCTAAAACGTGGTTGTAGACCCTCCCGAATGGGAACCTACCCAGAGAACAGGTTATTTGTCCATGTTTGTTCTCAATAGAGGGGATACCAGACCTTTTGCATATATGTTTAGGGACTTGGGGTTTCACCCTAAGTTACCCTGGGTAATTCAGACATGGACCCCTTGCTCACTCTGCTTAGAGAGAGGCACAGCTTCACCTCACTAATGAGGCCAGACTAGACCAAAACACATATCTGGGGTTGCTGTTGGTACTCTTGTCCAGAGGAGAATTGCCTAGCATATCGGTGCTGGACTGCACACGTGGGTGGGACCAGACTGATATGCAAATGGATATTTCTCCTCTGTGAAAGGTACAGTGAGCTACAACGTGGTTGTAGACCACCCCCACCCCCTGAGTGGGAACCTACCCAGTGAACAGGTTATTGGGCCGTGTTCGTTCTCGGTAGAATGGCTCCCTCTACCAATGCATATCTGTATTGCATTTAGCTGAATATTCGAGTATAGCCTTATAGTGCTAAGTCTAGCCCTGTATTGCATTTAGCTGAATGTTTGAGTATAGCCTTTATAGTCTTATAGTACATTTAGCTGATTATTTGAATCTAGTCCTGTATTGCATTTACTTGAATATTTGAATATAGCCTTCCACTGCTTTCAGCAGGATATTAGGTCTGGCCCTGTATTGCATTTAGTTCAACATTTGAGTAGGGTCTTGCACGGCTTTCATCTGAATACTTAAGTTTAACCATGTATTGCATTTAGTAGCTGAACATTTGAGTATAGCCATCACATTGCATTTAGCTGAATATCTGAGTATAGGCTTGTTTCTACATTTAGCTGTAAATTTGAGTACAGCTATCACATTGCGTTTAGCCGAATATTTAAGTTTAGCCTTGTATTGCATGTAGCAGA
The DNA here is from genome assembly GCF_040938575.1 of Ambystoma mexicanum. Lineage (NCBI taxonomy): Eukaryota > Metazoa > Chordata > Amphibia > Caudata > Ambystomatidae > Ambystoma > Ambystoma mexicanum. Next base: position 1,337,991,193 of record NC_090921.1, on the reverse strand, counting down.
ATATTTGAGTACAGCCATCACATTGCACTTAGCCGAATGTTTGAATATAGCCCTGTATTGCATTCATGTTACCATTTGAGTATATCCATCACACTGCATTTAGCTCAACATCTGAGTATAGCCCTGTAGCTGGGCCCCATCTAGGAAACCGAGAAGCCGTCAACAGCAGAAGTTACGTATCCCACTCCATGCTTATGGAAGATAGCCGAAGGCAAGACCACTAACCCGCACACATCTGCAGCCATAGTCCATTCCCAACAACATTTTGCACAAAGCCTCTGCCATTAGAATGCAGCTAACCCCCCACAACAAACATTCTGTCTAGCTGAACACATAATGAATCTACTACTCTTGCACTCTCTCTGGTCACTTCAAAGCACCCATCCACTTGCCAGCTCGAGATGGGTAGCTGGTGAGGACCTGACCACTCCTACCCAACTTCGCTTTGGTTAAAATTCACACATGCATTCTAAACTCTTCTGATGAATTTCCCATACCTGGTCTTCGGCACCCCAAGGCGGTTCAACCAAAACCGCATTGGGACCATACCAATGGTGAAAGGCTCTATACAAATGACAGCTAATGAGGAAGTGTAGAAAAAAGTTAAAAGTGCATGTGTTAGTGTTGTATAAATGTGTGCACAGTTGTATCTATGTGTGCATGTGTATGTAACTTGTGTGTATGTATATACATGCAGGGGGCTTTGCGCATGAGGGCTTGTGGGAGTACCATCAATGTGATGTTCAAATGCAAATTTGGCCTCTGACTACAGCCTCATTACAAGTATGGTGGTCCAGAAAAAAAAAGAAGTAATGTGACAGTAATTCTATTACTGGCTGTTACCACCACATAATCGCACTGCTGTACTATAAATATACAGGTAAGGAGGAGGGTAAATCCTCTACCTTACCGCCAAAAACCCGGCAAAATCAGTGGAATTACTGCCAGCCGAATTACCGCTGACATTAATTCCGCTGAAATTCCCTTGGAGTCCTATAAAATCCAAAAATGGGGACTTACACAGCCCTACCGACACTTGTAATCCTGTGGTAAATCTGCGGGACCAAGTGGCGGTAACAGTAATTCCATTTGATGGTATTTTGGCCGATTTACCACCCAAATACCCCCAAATTCATAATGCCATATCACATTCATATTTGCTTATAACTTTGGGTGAAAAACAAATGTATAAGGAACAAAGGTATTAGATACTATGGATGTGATATGCTGCTATGGTTCTCCTTATTATTGTATACTTACTGTTTGGTCTAGTAACCGGAGTACATGTATTTCTTGTTCATTTCTGTGATAAAAGAAAATAGCATGTTAGTATTAGTATTTTGTAATGACTTATTACATTGTATAATCAACATACTTTTTTTTTTTTGGACCCTCATATTTAGTAAATTACAAATCAGAGTACTGTGCAATTTCCTGAGTTTCTGTATTTGTTGCTAAAATCATTGGGTCTGTGGGAGAAAAAACAATCCATGTTGGATTGAAAAAAAACCTTTTTCTGTTATGCTACAGTTTATTTGTTTGTTTGTTTTCAGTGTTCACGTGTTTCTGGCTAATGCATTATACTTTGGCTTGTTGCATTTTTTTGGAGCAGTAACATATTATTTATTTGTTTGGATATTATAAAATTTTGGAGCAGTTAGATACCAATTGGCATATTCTAACTGTCTATTTTTTGGTCTAATTTAGTGGTATTCATTTATCTGATTAGTTGTTGCAGAATCTTTGAGCAGTTAGATAGCTTTTGGACTATTCTAACAGTTTGTATTTTTTTAACACAAGTTTACTTAGGGTTTAAATACAGTTTAGTTTTCAAATTTTGGTTTTAAGAACATCAAATAAGCGTTTGTAAGATTTGCTGGTAATCTCTGCTTTAGAGTAATGGTACTATCATTACATTCAAACCATCCACATTTCTTTTTTATATATTCAGTGTAGTGCCCTGAATTGGTTGTGGCTCCTGCGTGGTAGATTATACCTATTGTTGTGAAGGTTTTCTTACCAAGTGATATTTGACCATGTGTGAATCCAGTCAGCTTGCAGTTGTTTTTGGTACCATCTGCATTGTAACGTAGAAGCATTAGTATTATGTATTTACTATGTGTTTGTATTACTAACGTGGAGCGATTATCTGAATTGCAGGTAGAGCATAATCTACCATGGTTTGCATTTTGTACAAGTCGCTGAAATGGAATGGATTCACAATTTGGTATTGATATATATATGAAGCATTCATTGGGGATTTCTTCTTGTGTCACATTGTTGCAGAGAGTGCATGTATGTTTCCACATGTATGAAATCTGAAAGATTTCATTTATAGGTATTTTTTTTCCAGTACTTGTAGTAAGTACATTAGAAATTCTTGTGGATCTTCCTGTGAGTTTATAGTGAATTTCACCATTCCAGCACAGTAGTCCTATTGTTGTCTTATTACATAAACACTATACGTGTTGTCAGGATTGTTTGCTGCATTTCTGTGAAGTACTAACATTTGCAAACACAATGGGTCTGTAGTGTGTAAGTAAATGTTGTCAACAATTGGTGGTAATTGAAATAGAATATTCATTGCTACATTTGCGTAGCAACTTACACCAACTATATTTGAGAATTTAAATGGTCCAGGTAGTTCTGTATCTAACTACTTTTTTTAGAGTTTGTCTTCCTTCTTTAAAGAAGTACCTGGTTTACTTTCCCTAATTGATTCTTTTTTGCTTGTGGTACTTGATGAAGTATTAATTTCTTTTACTCTCTTTGGAGGATTTGCAGTGACATCCTGTTGCATTTCTGTTTGATTTATTTTTCTTTTTATAACGTTTTACTTTTTGTGGAACAGAATATGTGTTTAGGTGGGGGGTGTATAGTGAGCAAAGTCTATTGTATTCTAAAATGCAAGGAATATCAGCGTTTATTTTACTTGCATCAAAGTTGATTAGAAATAGACCGTCAAGTGTACGTAAGCATGATAGTGCTACGTAGCTCATGCCTTCTTTAAAGACTGTGTTACCAATATCTATCATTGCTTTGTCTAGGGTAAGACCTTGTGATTTATGAATCGTGACTGCGTATGCAAGAGTTAGAGAAAATTGTTCTCTGCGTACATACATATCTTTGAAGAGAAGGAATTTAGCTGTTGAGCGTCCTATCCTTTTTACTTCTGAAAGTTTGTCAAAGATTATATTGACAAACTGAATTTTGTTGTCGCGTGGGTATGTTTGAAAGCCAACAACTGTACCCAGTGCTCCATTAACTAGTCCTTGGTCCACGTCAAGGTTACGTTTAAGCATTACTATGCAATTTAAGGATAATTTTAATATCTTTTCTAAGCCTGCTCTGTTTGAGATTGATTTTTTCTAAACTATTTAGTTCTGTTGTGGCTTGGTCACACATGGGTAGTGTCATACCATGTACATCTAGTTTGTCTGTGGCACTAATTTCCATGATTGGTTGCATTTCTTTACTTAGCATGATTTCATTGAATTTGAAACAGCTTGCAAGAGTTGGCATTAAGGCCATACAATTGACATTTTTATGGGCTAATTGTTCCATAACATCTGTAGCACATGCATTATTGCCATTTTCAATATTGCTGCTGCTTCTTTAGAAAGTATACCAACTCTGATACTTTTTAAAATGTTGGCATAAGTGAGATCTGCAGATTGCCGCATGTTTTCTGTTAATTCTCTGTATTGAATATGTTGCCAAAGGTTGACATTTCCAATGCTGCCAACAGTTTTACGGCAGAGTTTGTGTCCTAATGTTTTAAAAATAGGCTCACCTTTTACTGGTGTTAATTGAAGCAGATCTCCAAAAACAATAATGTGTTGTTTTCCTGCAAAGAGCTCTTCATAGTCTGTTTTGAGTGCTTCTTGTAATCTGAGGTGTATCAAAGCTAACATCAGGTTGGAGACCATGCTCACTTCATCTATTAGTAGCATTTTCATTTGTTTCAATACTCTGCGTAATTCCATTGCAGCTTCTGCAGAAAGTTTGTAATAGTCTAATTTGTTCTGGTGTTCTACTGGTAATAGTAGCAATCGGTGTAATGTAACACCACCTATGTTGTAGGCAGCTAAACCTGTGGGGGCAGTGACAACAGCTGACAGTTTGTTGTTTGTCAATTGTTGAAGGAACTTACTAATGATTTTGATTAGGAATGTTTTGCCAGCACCAGCTTCACCACTGACGTACAGTAGTATAGGTTTATAATTATGGCAGGAACATTCTTTATTTTCATGTTTTACACCATGTGCAATTTGTTTTGTTACTTCTAGAAAAATGCTATGTTGCTCATTGTTTAGTTTTGATTGTAGTATAGTTAAGTCTTCTTTATCTGACACATGGTGTTTTCTACTTCTATCATAGCTAATTCTGCCTCATTTATTATTAGTGGTTCTCCCAGTGGTTCTTGGCTTCCTGTTACAGAAGGTTGACTACTGTCAGGAGTGTCCTTATCTAGTTGGGCTTGGAGTTCTTCTTCGTGTTGCTGTTCATTGTGCAACATTGTTTTGTACTGTGTAAAGTTTACATCAGTTATAGTGCTTTCATTTGCTTTGAAAGCATCCTCATATGAGTCATAGTTATCTAGTATTTGTTCTTCTTTTCTCCATGGTTTGAAGAGTTGTAGCAGGGACATGTAATATACTTATTTATGCTGAGGAGTCTTTAATGACAATTTGATATGATTAATTAAATTTGGTTTAGTGAGTTTAACTAAGCTGCCTTCACAGTTTGTCACTCTATATTTACCTTTTTTTTCATCAGGTTTCATATTATTTTTGTATGTGTAGTTTTGGGCTATGTGGTATAGACACATGTTTTCCAAAGTATTACTTCTGTTTGGGTAGTATGTGTCTAATAAATTGTTTTTTAAAATGTCTTGGCTGCTGGGATCACGTTTGGCTACTCTTTCTATATCTTCATATGATTTTAGAACTCTTTTTCTAGATTTAGCTGGACCAAGACTTAGCCATACTATATTTTCAGATTTACCATACAATGCAGTACCAGTTAAATGATCAGCTGCTTCATATGATCCACATTCTCTATGGGTGAGCATTTTTATGCCCAAGCTGTATAATTTCTGAGACACTGTTTTATCTGATGACAGGTCATTCCAGAGGTCTTGGAGCTCTGTCTTTTCTGCTTTAATTAAGTATGCTGTGACATATCGTGCACCTGCAGTAGAATTGTCTGCAATGTACTGCACATCTATGTTTGCATTCCATAAGTGGGCAATGATTGCATTATAATCATTGATATATTTTTCTTCTTCTTTTCTTTTTATGTAATATGTATTTTTAGGTGACTCACCTTTAGCACTATGTCTAACTGAAGCCATGAGGTTGTTAACTTGACCTGTATTTGTAACTGGTCTAGGGAAACCAAATCGGCATTTGGTGTAGTATTTCCCTTTGTTTTTGTATTTGCGACGACAATATTTTCCACATTTATGTCTTTGAAATTGTAAAATTTGTGCATGAAGATCACTATTTGTGGCTTCTGATGGAATTTCACAAGTGACATATTTTTCAATAAACTGTAAAACAGTGGAATCACTGTCTTGACCAAATTTAGGAGCATCTTTAATCCATAAAAGCATGTGGATATGTGGTGCTCCTCTGGCTTGGTATTCATTTCTCCAAAAGAAGTGTTGCACTTCTCCAAGGGGAGGAACAGTTTTATTACAAATAAAATGTAGAATAGCAATGAAGCGATGGTGAAAATATCTTGAAACATTAACATGATCCAAAGAACAAAGTTCTCCAGGTGTTAGTATATCTATGTTTGTTTTGTTTATATTTGATATGCGTAGGAAATCATGTAAATCTTCCCATGCATATTCTGCACAACTTAATGTAACAAACCAAGTGGGTGGGCCAAGGTTTCTGATCATACAACGTACATCTCCATGACGTCGAAACCAGTACTCTTTAGTACCATGCATATTTGCTAATAGATTTGTAATATTTGATTGTAAAACCTCATCCTTTTGTTGCACTTTTTATAATAATTGTGTAGCTGTCATATTTTGAAAGTGTGATCCTGATTTTAATATGTGTGCAACTCTGTAACATAAAGTTGCTAGTTCACTTTCAAAGTGTAGGTGGAATATGTATTCCACATTTTGTCTAAATCTGGGATCTTCAGAATACATCCGTAATGAGCGGTATTCTGAAGCTGATATTTGAATAGGTCTATCATCATACCTTCCTCCTTTGCCAGTAGGAAAGAGTAGAGCAAAAGCATGTGCTTCTATACTTTTTTCCCATATGCTTATTGGCGATCCTTTTGTTTGAGGCATTTGGTACGTTTCCAGTACATCTTCTGCGGTGTCATTAGAGTGTAAAGGATGAATTGTATAATGGTCTAAAGTATTTGATATTGTAGCAGGATCTAGTAGCTCAAATTGACCAGCTTCCTGTGTTTCTTGAATTTCAGTTGTATCTTTCAAGTTTTCTTCAATAGTAATTTCTTTGTAATATTCATTATTCTCTTTAAGATATTGTAAGGCTTGTCTATCTTTATGTAAATCTACCAGCTGTTGCCATATTTTTTTGTCTTTTGTAGGTACTCCATTTACTAAGATAATTAAAGATTGCTGCATTGGACATTGCACTCCTACAGTATGCACATTTTCTTTTAGATCTAATGGTAAATAAACTACTTTTCCATTAATGCCTTTTACCAATTCAGAGGGAGGTAATTTTGCTGTTTTTGGTTCAAGGCATATTATTGCTTGAAATGGGTGTACTGTTTGAATTATGGTGCTCTCATATAAATTAAGTTGTTGTAGGGGTTTTGGTACTGGGTATAATTCCAAATTATTTGTGATAGCACGTGAAGGAGTTTGGTTGTTGTCAAGTTTTGTAGTGCAGTAACTGCAAAGTATTAAAGGCTCAGTTATTTCGTATTTGTTTTCTGCTAAAAGGTAGAGAGCTCATTCAAACTGTTTAGAAACTTCATTGTCTTCTATTTTGTATGATAGGTCTACAGTTTTTGTGTTACTTTTCTAAAAAGCTGATGTACTTTAAAATTTTAGTATATCTTGTTTGTATGCGTTTAGCAAAAGGTTGCCATGTGTAGAATTGTTGCTTAATTGGTTTAAAGCTATTTCATTCTGTAAATGGCTTTCACTTCCAAAATATTTTTTCTGGATATAGTCAATTTCTTCAAGTAGGTCTTTCGCTGTACCATGTAGAAGGATGTTATTTAACTTTGCTAGTGCTAAAGCAGGACTTTTAGCACAGTACAGTTTATAGACTAGATTTCTTATAGTTGAATGATGTGTTGATATCCTTTTGATATCATGGAAAGTGGTTTTACAAGTAGGTCCTGTAATGCAGGCCAATGAATGTCCTTGTAGTCCTGTGTACTTGCGCACTTGTCAGGTATCCATATTTTGCAGTAATTTAATTTTGATTTTGTCTTTGCTTTTTACATATTTATTGAGGAATTGGCATAAAGATTTGAAACATTGTTTGGGAATGTTAAACATTGAAGTGCATGGCCATTTGTACACTAGACGTTCTGATTAAGTTGAATGGAGGGGTAATTCTAAGTTTTCAGGGCATATTTTTGTAAGGAGTACTTCTTGTTCCATTTTGGTATTATTCACTTTTTCATAACCTCGTCCACTGCTATGTATGGCAATTGTATTTGTTTGCTTTTGTTTCTACGCTTCTTCATTAAAATATGGTTCTGTGCTCGTAGTGTGATTCCATTCACCTCTGCAGATACTTAAGAAGTTCTTTCTGTTGACATTTCGCTTATTGAGAAGTCTTTTTTGTAATTTAGTTATTAGTTTTGTTAGTGGTTTCATTTTGTTTAACAGTAAAATAAATAACTTTCTTTTGAGAAGAATTGCACTGTCCATCAACGCTTCTAAGATTAATTTCCTACGATAGGTTTTAAGCATTGAACCTGATTTCTCTCCTGTTTTTATAAGATTTTGAAGGACTTTGTGACGGTACATTTTGGCTAAAATACTTTTCTTGGTATGCTTACTTTGCACTATATTAAAATTTAAAGAAGTAGTTTTATCTGTAGTGATAGCTGATTTTCTGTTAATTGTTTTTTGGTTTGTTTTGCATTTTGATAGAGGAGGCAAAGTTTTTGTACTTGAAACTTCTTGTGTTTCACTAAATGACTGTATTAGCTGTTTTGTTTAAACTTTTTTTTACAAATTCTGCTAGAGATGGATGCTTATGTTGGACACTTTAATTTTAATTTGCTCTACTGTTGCGTTGCTTTCTACGGACTTGACTTTTGCTAGGCATTCTTTAGGGTCTGTTGAAAAAAATAAAGATGGTATGGGTTGGGGTGTTCTGCAATGTATGTGTGCTGTGTGCATGAGTGTTTGAGTAAGATGATAAAGATGTATGTAATGGTGTGTGATTGTGCATTGGGAACTACAACTAGTAGGGATAGGTATTCTTGAATTTATGTGTTACTAAACTGGGGTTCAGATCACAAAAAAAGTAAGCTAGTGGTGTGGAAAGGTACAAATAGTAAATCTAATGTATACAATTAAAACAGTTGTTTGTTCTATAATATGAAAATTGTAGCGGTTCAGTTGGGTAATTTGTGTGTCCAAAAATAGGAATTTGTGGGCCATTCTGGCTGTATATCGCTGTTTAAGACATGGAGATCTTTGGACAAAATGGTACACAATCTCTATTTTTAAGCACAGAAATAGCTTGCATTAACTTTACAGTATGTTTGAGTAATAATACAAATATTATGGTGATATTCTTCTTACTTTTTTTCTTAAATTAACAGGTAACTTCTTAGTTCTTCTTTGTTCTTCGAATTCGGCTGCTTCTTTTCAGGAGACTGGTCTTCACTGCAATTGTAAAAGCTTCAGATTAGTAACTTTGTTTGTATATAGCGCTGTTTTTAATTTAGATATTGATTTTTTTAATTGAACTCCTCAGCGCCTCTTTAAAACCATTAAACTAATTTATTTACATAAGATACATTGCATCAGTTCAGTAGATATGATATGTTCTTAATGAACAAATTGTATTGAATGACTAACTGTAGCAAAAAAAATATCTTTACTATGTCTTGTGAAATTTATAATATACCAGTGAATACCACTATTTCTGTAACTAAGCTGTTCTAGGTAATAGCGCCTCAATGTCATGTATAAATTAAAGTAATTAAGTAAATAAATAAATAAAAACAAAAAAATATGAAATTGTATAAGTATTTTTTTTTAAGATTTAAACATAGATTGTGCTTGCATGCAATTTTGTTTGAATATATGTAGTCTATATATTTCATTTAAAAAAATGTTAGTTTAACATGATTTGAGTGTGTGTGTATAAAGAAAGTAAATAGTATAAAGGTTTATAAGTGATAGTTGATTTTAGGAAATTGAAAAAAATACAGTAAATTCATTTTACAGATTACACAAGCTAAAAGTCTGTTTGAAAATGTGTTCATCTACTGTACAGAAAATATGCATACCTGAAGTTTGTGTTCATGCATATAGATATGCATGGAGCTGCAATTAGAAATCTTGGAGACTTGTACAGTATTTCTGGTAGATGGTGCTTGCCAATGATATGACACTTGTACTCAGAGAGATTCACAGTACATTTGCAGTGCTGATCTATGATGATGCAGTTAGATGTAGAGGTCTTGAAAGTGATTGGTGCATGGTCATGTGACTTCTTAGCTACATCCAATGAGGGAATGGCAGAGAGAGTGAAGTGGAAATGGTAGAAGGGCTGTTCATGTTACGATATGTCCGCGGACATGGCGGTAGTTCGCGGACATCGGGAGTTACATCCGGGGATTTTTGGGTTCAGAAGTCATGCAAATGAGAATGAGTACTGAAAGGGATTGGTCAGGAAAGTTTAGTGGGTGTGTTGTGCCAGAAGAGAGTTTCTCATATACTGTTTTTGCTGAGAGAACAACAGATAGCTATGTCTGTGTGTTTTAGGAAAAAGATTGTATGGATTTTGGGATTCATGGATATATTGGTTGAAGGTGCATGCAGAAAGCTGTGGAGTAGCTGTAGATCTTGGATTCCCACATGTGGAAGTACACTGGCATGGAGTACGTGGAATGAAGTGGTTGGACTTGCTACCTCTCTGTGCTACTTTGGAGACAGAGCAACATCCAGACATAATTGTAATTCATTGTGGAGGGAACAGTTTAGGACATGTGACTGGATTTTTTTTGCAATTTGCTATGAAAGAAGGACTTGCGAAGGTTATGGACATGTTTCCTAATTCTCAAGTGATATTTTCACGGATTGCGCAGAGACAAATGTGGCTTCGTTCTTCTTCATTTGGTCCACAAATGGAAAAAGCAAGGCACAATGTTAATAAAGCTGTTTGTGCCTTTCTAAAAGATTTTGGCATGTCTTCTTTTCACAATGAAAATATTCAGTTTCGTAGTACAAACATTTTTCGCAAAGATGGAGTCCATCTTACTTATGGTGGCAATCAGATTTTTCTGAGAAATGTACAAAATGCATTGCGACCTTTTTTGGAATTACAACATCCATTTTGGAGTAGGTGTTAAGCATTTATAATTTTTGACTTACAAACACCTCCCAAAGGCTCTTTTCAGAGCCACCACTTATACACGACACACTAGGAGAGGAGGGGAAAGGAAGGTAAAGGGGGGGACACCAACCACAGGGATAAGAAAGGGCAAGCTGAGAGAGGAAGATGTAGAGTGGGTTTTATTTGGGTAGTGAGCAGATCTTCTCGTGCTCTGAGACGATAGTCTCAAAAGCACTACGAAGTCGCAGAGTATTGTGTCACAGTACATACATACAACTGTGACCCTCGAAAGGTAAGGGTCATCAGCATTCTGTATGGCCTGTGAGGCAGCTTGAGGAAGACGCTATCCCACAGAGGTGGTCCATGTGGTGACAGGATCAGAAACATAGGATGAAGTAGAGCAAATCAACCTACTGCGTTCTTCGCAAGGTACAACCCTGTGAATAGCCCCAGAGTGAAATGACCTCAGGTGTCGCTTCGTAGTAGTGGTCCCAAAGCTGTACTTACCGTGCTTCCCACGACTGAGTATCATTTTGTACTCATTTCAAGTAACACGGTTCGCACGAGCCTTAGGAACATTCCCATGAATGGTAAATAACCGCCACACCCAAGACTCACGCATAGTGCGGGTAGTAGGGATTTCCTCTACCTCATTCTCATCATCCTCTTCTTCCTCCTCTGCATCCTCACTCCTGTTCCCCTCTTCAGGCCCCTGGGGAGGTGGTGGTGGTGGAGGGGTTGGGGGTGGTGCTGAAGCAGGTGCAGCACCAGGTGGCAGTTCAGCAGCCAGGGATGCCATCTCGATGATGGTGTAATCTGCAGGTGGCAGCAAAAATCGCTGTGTTCTGAAGAATAGCCAGAAAAACAATGAGAATAAGCTCTAGGGCGTGGTCTTTTATAGGGGTGCTTGTGCGCGGTCCACGGACATGCGCGCTGTCTGCGGAAAGATCGAACACAAAAAAAAGTTCAAAAAATTTCAAAAGGTATGTAGAAACTCAGGATTACTATGTGGGACTTGTGCCATGGTGAGATTTTATTGAAAAATATTATGGATTAATTGAAAATGTACTTTTAATTTGTTCGGGGACACGAACAGTGTCCGCATTCAGAACACGCGATCAGCATGGGCGCGGTCATATGATCCGTTCGCGAACAAGTCCGCGAAGGAAGCGCATGTCCGCATGACACCAAATGCACAGAGATTGGCTAGCGCATGCGCGTTGATGTTCTACGTACACTGTTCGGGTCCTGAAGTAATTAAAAATGCATCACACGTGAAACGAACATTTCAGGACACTGCGTGTGTTCTTAGAACAGTTTAAACTTGCTAGCGAACAGTAAGGACAGGTATAGTGTTCTTTATGACACCTCTATTTTTGTTTAATTACGAACAATTCAGGACACCGCGTGTGTTCTTAGAACAGTTCGAACTTGCTAGCGAACACTACGAACAGGTATAGTGTTCTTCAAGACACCTCCATTTTTGTTTATGTACGAACATTTCAGGACACCAATTGTGTTCTCAGAACAGTTTAAACTTGATAGCGAACACTACGGACAGATACAGTGTTCTTTAGGACACTTGATTTTTTTTTTTTACGAACATTTCAGAACACCTGCACTGTCCGCGGACACCTACATTGTTTTTTTTTTATTTTTTTAAACGAAACTATTTACAACACAATATAAAAATTAAACTTTATTTAACATATATTAATAATTTATGACAGAGAAGGTGAGGCAGAAACAGAAACAAAAACAGGAGAATTAGGGGTTTCAACATGATTGTTATTAGGTGAAGTACGGACAGGTATAGTGTTCTTTAAGACACCTCCATTTTCGTTTAATTACGAACAATTCAGGACACCGCGTGTGTCTTAGAACAGTTTGAACTTGCTAGCGAACACTACGAACAGGTATAGTGTTCTTCAGGACACCTCCATTTTTGTTTACGTACGAACATTTCAGGACACTTCAGGACACTGCGTGTGTTGTTAGAATAGTTTGATCTTGCTAGCGAACAGTACGAACAGGTATAGTGTTCTTCAGGACACCTCCATTTTCGTTTATTTACGAACATTTCAGAACACCTGCACTGTCCGCGGACACCTACATTGTTTTTTTTTTTTTTAAAACGAAACTATTTACAACACAATATAAAAATTAAACTTTATTTAACATATATTAATAATTTATGACAGAGAAGGTGAGGCAGAAACAGAAACAAAAACAGGAGAATTAGGGGTTTCAACATGATTGTTATTAGGTGAAGAAGGGATGGAAGTCTCATCAAAACGTTTTGGGTTATGGAGGGGGTTTGGGGATAATTGACTGGGATATGGTGAGGAGGGACAAGTACATGTGGGGAAATGGTACGAGGTTTTTGTTTTAAAATGATCTTCCACAAAAGTTTTAAAATTATTAAAATTATTCAACAATAAATACATTTTTTCTTCTATACTGTGAAAAGTATTATCCATAACAGGTTTTTCTGAAGCATTTTCTATTTTGGTATGCTCTGTACAAAATATATATATATATATGTTAAATGTATACAAAATAATAATAATAAAATGGTTTATATTATAAAGTGTTTACCATTTGTTTCACTATCTTGTGACATTTCTTCATGTGGGAAATGCTCCTCTAGCCATTCCAGAGTACTAGACATTTCTGTGAGAGAAAGAAAAAAAAAGATAATATATTGTTTTATCCAATACAGAAAGTTTATAAATATATGAATAAAATTAAGTACACTTACTATTTCAGGTAAAATATGTCCTATGTACTCAGTAGGTCTGCTCTTGTTCTCAGTTCTGTCGTGTTTGTGAGGTAATTATGTTGGAAGCCAATTTATCTTCTTGTGGTATATTTCATTTTAGAACATAGTGTATTTAAATGAATGGTTAGTGTGTTGTATATATCGGTTACATTTCTTATGTATTAGTACATATAATGTGTTTGTGTGCTCCTTTTTGAATTTGTTAAATGTTCCTATGTTATGATATAACAATCAAACATACCCCCCCACAGTTTTTAGGTAGTGGTACTGCTCTTCGAACATGTCCGCGAACATTAAATGAGTTCGCGGACATCAAGTACAGTAGAAGAGATTCAGTCAGTTCCATATGACATGTATATAAAGTCAAAGTCATTATTGTTAAGTTGCACTACTAAAAACCTATGAAATTCAGTGAAAAAACTTTGTTAAATGGATGTTATGGTTAAGTTGCACTACTAAAAACCTAAGAAATTCAGTGAAAAAACGTTGTTAAAGGGACGTTATGGTTAAGTTGCGCTGTTAAAAACCTATGAAATTCAGTGAAAAAACTTTGTTAAAGGGACATTATGGTTAAGTTGCGCTGCTAAAAACCAATGAAATTCAGTGGAAAAAACTTTGTTAAAAGGACGTTATGGTTAAGTTGTGCTGCTAAAAACCAATGAAATTCAGTGAAAAAACTTTGTCAAAGGGACGTTATGGTTCTAAGTAAAACCGAAAAACCCTTGAAATTCGCCAGTTATGGTAAGCTAAGCAACCATAACTCGCGCCACCACCGTGCACTGCTAAGACTAACACCCAGGACATCAAAGATGACATCACAAATGTCATTGATGACATCACTGATGACATCACATGTCTGGCTCACTCTTTTTTCTTTTGCTGACATATCTAGGCCACATGGTTTTCTTCAGTAACAGTCAGAAACTAATAATTTTATTTTATTTGTAGACGTATCCTTCAAGTAGGTTCTTACAGTAATTCCCTTATGGTCCAGTCACATCATATGAAAAATATACATATGGGAAGGCACAAGCTTGAAAGGCAGCAATCCTTTTTGTGCATAAGGATAATCAATAGACTTATGAGCACTTTCTGATAGTTCTGTTTTTTTTTTGGCTGTACTTTCCCTGTATATGGTCATATTTGTATACATTGTACTCACACTACTTTCCTTAGGGTCCAATCACATCAAGTGATACATATACCTAGGGTAAATAGCAGCTTTGAAACAGAGCAATCATTTATTTGCATGAAAATAATCAGTTAAATTATGAATTGTTTCTGCTACTACTTGTGCTTTTTTGCGAACTTCACTTTCCCTGTATATATCCATATTGGTATGTGTTCTTGTGTCTTTGTGTTTTGTCTATAGTAATGCAATTATGTAATACATGTGTTTTATTAGCTACTTATTACATATTTCACAGTACACAAAAATCTATTAAGAAAACAATTATCATTTCATTATTCAACATATTAACATTACGAATATTATACCTTCATCTTGTACACTGCACACAATGTTATGTTTCTGTATGAGTAGCTTAGTATACTAGATAGAACCCCATAATAGAATGCTATTTATATCAATGCATCGTTCAATGCACTAATTAGGGTATGATATTTATTGCAATGATCCTTGACACTTGTTTCGCAACATTATAATAAGAATCCCTTGTACACATATTTCATGAAAAGTACATACACATGTGATGTCATCAGTGATGTCATCAATGACATTTGTGATGTCATCTTTGATGTCCTGAGTGTTAGTCTTAGCAGTGCACGGTGGTGGCGCGAGTTATGGTTGCTTAGCTTACCATAACTGGCGAATTTCAAGGGTTTTTCGTTTTTACTTGGAACCATAACGTCCCTTTGACAACGTTTTTTCACTGAATTTCATAGGTTTTTAGCAGCGCAACTTAACCATAACGTCCCTTTAACAAAGTTTTCTCACAGAATTTGAAAGGTTTTTAGCAGCGCAACTTAACCATAACGTCCCTTTAAGAAAGTTTTTTCACTGAATATATATATATATATATATATATATGTGTTTTTCCTCATGTTTCTCCAGGAACGTTTTCTCAAGCTGTTCCAGAGGCAACGCCCGCTGCATTTCTCTACACTAGCGGTTTCACGCTGCTCCTCTTGCCAAGCTTTGACAGACAAGGTAGCTCACCTTGCAGGAACCTTTTAAACCTAGGGGCCCATCACATTTATAGCATGCACACTCTGCATTATTGATACTCAACACAAGTCCACCAAGCAGGGCACCATCATTGTTCTTTCTGTCTCCTTCTTGTTCACTATCAGCTGTGCTCCACTACAATTTGTTATTGCCAGTAGTTACAACTAAATGAAACACGCTGCCAAGATGGGTCCAGACCTAGAATCAAGGGAGTTGCTAGGTCTGGAAAAGACCCGGGGCTACGCTGATGTCGGAACTGTCGGGACTGGGGGCTAGATAGTGTTTTGGCTGGAGCTCCTGAGATTCTATCCGGGGCTACAACCAAAATATCAGGGGATCTAGCCCCCTTAGCCCCGCCCTAGCAACGCCCCGGCCTATAATCATCTTCGTAGGCGTCCCACAAGAGCTTAGCCTTTTGCAAGTAAGCACATTTCCTCGCCCTCACATTGCTACACGTGTCCTCTAATAGTGTTGGTAATAATAGGTTCGGAAAGTTGTTTGTCTTTTCTTATGTTTCCCCCCATACAGGGGCAGAACTTGTAATTGCATCAATCTCCAATCTCATCCCCACTGCCTCCTACACCCGCGTTGAGTTTTGACTGCCTGGAGTTAAGGGTAAGCTTTTGTGGCAATCCAGAGGTTTTATACCTAGGTCACCAACACAGTATGACAATATACAGTGATTCATAGTCTCATTTTGCAGGGTCTTGCAACTGACCCTGAAGAAGGCGGAATAATTGTATTATCACCACCGAAATGTGGAACACGGGGTCCATATCCAATGCCACATACGAATGGACTCTTGACATATGTTTGTGATCCCACGCTCACGTTGGCAGACCCAACAATATGTTCTAAGCTGTACCTTTGAATACTTGATACCAACTCAAATGTTCTAAGCAAAAGGTCTTTGGTTAGAACAAATGTACTCATTTGAATAATGATTCAATTCGGCTTACATTTTTCTTTTGTGCCATTGAAATCAACGTATCATATACTTTGATACCACTTTAAAGCTATTTATTAAAAACCTACTTTTCTTCTTTATTCCTCAAGTTAACATAACCACTTCCAGACTCTTGGTTTCTAAATTCTATGTGCCCCATTGGGCCACCACACACCGTCTGGGTCTATTCTTCACTAATTGATATGATATGATATAATATGGCATATATAACGCGCCTATACACAAGTGTTTCAAAGTGCGACACACACCTACTTTTTTATCGTTCCCCAATTTCCAAAGCTGTCTTCCCTTGGAGCAATGTTTGTTTAAAACCACCTAAATAATTATTGAGATGTATTAATAAACAAAAATGTCTTTCTTTTGTAACATAATGTCTTAGTGTTTGTCCATACTGTATTGTTGATCAGAGGGTGACTTTCTTCAAGCACCCTGTTTTCTTTTGCAATGAACAATGTATGATTGAAGAAGTAGTATTTTCGGGTGGAAGACTCTTATGTTTATATGCGTTTAGTGACATTTAACTTGAATATGTGTCCATAGGAAAAACATGGCAAATCTATTAGAAGACAGTGCTGGGTGAGCCCTTGATTGGGCACAGGAATTGGCAGAGCCAAAGATACGGGAGGCGGTGAGAGGAGCTCTCAGCCACCTGCTCCCCCAAAATTGCTGTGGTTGGGGTAGTTTAGCAGGCATAAATCTGTCATATGCATGTTGGTCCATGTGAGTAGTTTCAGTGTTCTATTAGAGTGACAGTTAATCATCTGGGCAAGGAGGAAGTTGTTTGGGTGCGTCAGAGGGGTCCTATTATTGGAATATTAGGGCTAGACTAAACCAATGGAGTTCAAGTCATGCTGCTTTCCATCGAGATGAGATATTGATACTGTTCTGTGTTCCATTTTATGATTGTTGGATGGTATCAGTGTCTAATGTCTGATGGAGAGAGAAAGTTGTGGAGATTGACCCGACTGGGTTTCAATCTCCAAGGTTTTCTTCATAAAAGTGTAAGTACTTGGGCGCTTCCTGCTGGTCTACTGAGCATCCTGAAGCATCTCCATTCTGAGACTTAAATTCACTATAAGTTTAACAATACATCGATGAGAACATGCGTCAAGTTTGTTACAGCATTATTTATTCATCTAATAACATGTGCCCTATGGATGACACGTGTTTCGGATATCCACCTTTCTCGAATCAGGGCATTTATGTTTTTCTATCCGTCTTAAATATAAGCACATTTTACATATATAATCACAGTATATTAAAGTACATGAAAGCCATGTTATTCAATTAAAAACATACACAAAATGCATTGAGAATCAAAATAACAAACGTCACAGACAATTCGCGTTGGGAATCACGGAGGAGTGGAGGAAGTTTTGGAGAGAAAACAATATAAAAAAGAATAATGATAAAAATGAGGTAAGTAAATGAAGCAAAAAATCAAACCAGTCATTGTAAAGCAAAAATACTTCTCTATATTCATTAAGTTCCGTATGTTCCCTATTATTTGTTCCCTTGTTAATGCTATTCATGTTCTAAAATACAATTTGCCCAGGTTTGGTTCAATCCACCACATACTCAATCATTTATAACGAAGTGTCAAAATTCATTGTCTCCGCAGGTTGAAACAGCTTGTTTATTCATGAAAAAAGTAATGTGCTACTCATTTTCAGATTACTGATTTGTAGGACACCTTATCATAAGTCCTAGGATTGCTCACTAATTCTTGTTTGTTATTTGGGTTAAATCCCTGTACGTATAAATAGTTTAACTTAGAAGTCATATATACGCTTGCACATGTCCAATATGATCTTCAATTTTCTTTAAAAGTTATTATTTCTGCTCTAATCATTAATTTACAATTTAAGGTGTTCTAATCCCAGCTAGAATGCTCCATTCCGAGGTAATGTGCCTAGTGAGTTAACATCCGTGTTGAATATAATCAGATCTGACCATGTAATTATCTCTTGTCTCCAGTAGTACTGTAATTGTGAGCTCACTGGGTTATAAATGTAATTTTTTCCTGTGCACTGCGTTCGGCTACTCGCAGTGTATGTTCATTTCTCTATACTTTCAACATCAGTGTTAGATGACCTCTCATGTGACCATCTAATTATTTTTTATCTCCAATAATACTATAATTGTAACCTACGCTCGGTCATGAATGTAATATTCTCCCCAATGAATCTGTGCTGAGCTACAGACTGCGTGTGCTCGTTTCTCAATATTTTCCGTGTTGACATGTAATTCATTTATCAAATCATCAGAGTGCTCTCCTTTCACTTGCCTCTGAATGTATAATTACATCCAGATCTTTTAAAATAACATAACATTCCATCACCTCACCAGTTTGTTCACATCCCTTGTCATATGCGTCGGCTCTCGTAAAGTCTACGAGGGGCCGGCGGCAAGGCTTAAATGTTTAGATGTGCTACCATGACAATCAAGTCGCAGACGTGCTGTCTTCTATTTCCCTCTATTGGTCGGGCACCATCTTTTGGGAAACTAATTTAGTTGCTATAGATATATCAATCAGATGGCCAAGCCTTTTTGTTTATTCATATCAGTGCGGTGTTATAAACCTCACTATTGTATTGCTCTTACTCATTAATTACACATATTAGTTGCATGCATTTTATACCAAAGAAATTATGGATACCCATTTTCTGATGTTCTAATTTACTAAACAAAGTAAATTCATGCATATTATAGCTAAGAGGTACGAATACCTATATTAATAATATTGTATTGTGTGTATATAAGCCATACATGTATTACAATTCCTATTGGACGCCATATAATATTTTATGACATCTCACTATCCAATGTCTAATCAGTGTTTTCATGCATTTGAAATCGATTTTGCTGGCATAAACTATGCATGTTAGAGAGAAAGAAAGGTGACATACAATATGATAAATTACAGTATTTGAATAACATATCAATGTCAAATGTCAAAAAAATCTTACTGTCCAACGTCTAATCAGTGTTTTCATGCATTTGAAATCTGTTTTGCTGGCATAAACCATGCATGTTAGAAAGAAAGAAAGTGACATACAATGTGATATATTACAGCATTTTAATAGTATATCAATGTCAAATAATGAGAACCTGTCTCATCACAGTCTTTATGTAAACAAATCTTCATTATGTTGCTGTCTTTACAATTATAGAAAGTATACCATCTTATTGTCTGTGTTTAAGCCTGTTACAGTAGTATTCAATTTACATATTAGTTTTGCTTCCGTCTTTCTGAGCATTTTTTCCCTGTCGCTGCCTCTCCTGCCGAGCATTATCTTCTGTAGTCCAATGTATCTTATGTCCGTCTTTTTCTCCATTTGGTGTTCTTGCTGCCAGTGTTGGGCTATTGGAAATTTTGGGTCCTGACTGCCTATTTTGGCTAAATGTTCCCTTATTCTTATTCTCAATTCTCAAATCGTACTTCCAATGTATAGCTTCTTGCATTTGCAGATAATACCATACACAACATATTTGGTCTGGCACTTTATTTCATCTCTAATTCGTATTTCCTTGCCATTCATGTCCAAGAAGATGCTTGTTTTTTCATGTGCCTATGTGCACATGGTGCATGTTCTACACTTTCTAAACCCACTGTTATCCGAGTGCAGCCATATCCTAGCTGCTGTACATTCTTTATTCAGTAATAGTGGCAGACTCAATTTGTTCTTAAGGGTGTTTGCTCTTCTGTATATAATTTGTGGCTTTTCTTCCACATTTTCTCGTATATGCTCATCCAGTCTCAATAAGTGCCAATGCTTCTTCATGTTGTTGATTACATAATAGTCACTACTATATTTTGTCATGAACTCCACATTGGTATATTCAATGTCTCTTGTTTGTTTTTTTTCTACTTTTTCTTTTAATGTTTGATCCTGTGAAAGTTTACAAGCTTTCCTATGCACCTTTTCGATACATTTGTCCGAGTAACCACTTTGTTGGAATCGTTTGCTCAATAACTTGCATTCTTCTTCAAATTTGTGTTGATTCTGACAATTGCGACATGCTCTTATAAATTCACCTGTAGGTATACTTTGAATTGTTGGTTTGTAGTGGCAGCTGGATGCGTGCAGTTTTGAATTAACCTCTGTTCCTTTCATGAATGTCCAAGTCTCTAGTTGATTACCCACTGAATGGATTGTCAGGTCTAAAAAATTGATGTTATTTTTATCGCATGTCCCTGTGAATTGTATTCCAAAATTATTGGTGTTAATCCTTTCTGTAAAATCCTCAAATTCTCCTGCTGTACCTTTCCATATCTAAAAAATATCATCAATGTAACATGTGTATAGTATAATTTTGTCGGGAAACTCTTCACCTGTATATATAACCTTATCCTCAAAGAGAACCATAAATAGGTTGGCTAGTGCTAGGGCATACTTTTTTGCCCATAGCCACACATGTCACCTGTTGTTAAAACGTATTGTCAAATATGAATATGTTGAAATCCATTGTTATTTGTAGAATCTCCTTGACCATATCAATTTGTAGGTAGTATGATGCTGATTCTTCTCTGAATGAATATTGAATGTTAAGGATCATAATCTGCTGTGTAAATCAACAGCAAGGAAAAAGATGGTAACATCAGAAAAACAAGTCACAGAGGGAAAAAAGCCTGCACAGAAGCAAAAACGGGATTCTCTCCTGAAGTTCCATGTTAAATACATGGTGAAACACGCATTGAGAGAGAAAATGTATTGATATGTACTGATTAACAAAACAAGGCAAAGGAAAAATGTCCCTATCATCTTTGGATAAATAGCAAAAATAAAGAAAGCGTAAAAAACGCAGTGATACGTATAGGCTCATAAAACAAGACAAAGGAACGTTTCATTTAATTTTGCAAAATCAGACAAAATAAACTGAAGTTGAGGAATACAAGTACAGAATGTTCATTGTGATTTGTTGAAACATGGAAATATTTACCCAATAACCAATGAAAAATATAACAATTGGCACACATCAAAAGATACCATCAGATAGAATCGAATTGCTACGGTCACAATATAGGTATCTATTGTGTCGACAGTTACGCATCCAAAAATAACAAAGACAGATTTGCCTATGATTAAAGCCCATTCTTTGACCGGCTCTTAGATTATATACAACTTCTGAAACATATAGAAATATGACCACATTTCTGACATTTGCAGCACCGACGAGAGGTGTCAGCTTCAGGGTACAAAATAAAAGGAACCCCCTCTTATTTCTAGGTGTGATAGGGCAACGGTGGTACTTGCTTCCCGTTATAGCTCTGAGGCCTGCTCTGGAGGCCACACCTCTGTTAAGTGGAAAGATCGATATGTGTTCATGTGGTTTCATATGGTACCACATGTTCTGGCATGTGTGCATAGTTTCATGCATACATGTAGCCCACCCTTTCTTCCTAGTGTTCAGATCAATTCAATCTTTTGTCTCTCTGCAAATACTTCCAATGAATGATTTTGATAACACCTGATTGCATACTTTCCACAAGATAGCTCTTCCAATTTCCAATCTTTAACCTACTGAGCAAAGAATAAAGCATTTGGTTAGAAATAACCCAGTGATTTTCTGCATCCTATATATAAAAACATGTAAGCATTGAATGGTCGCTTTAAGCAGAGAATGTGTTGCTCAAAGAAGTGGATTTTCAGTCCTCCAGTAACGGGCTGGTGAAATCACCTGACCGCTCTAGCTACGGCTGTCAATGGTGAAGGATCATGGGAGTTGTAGTCCATAACATCAGGAGAGACAGAGGTTTCAGACAATGATGTTAGCGTGTCTAAAATTCAGCACGTTTTCTTCTTACACCGCTGGAACCATAATGTCAATTTGGAATTCGGCGACAGCAGTACTGGGGTCAGAACTGGATTCTCATGCTAACACGCCCACCAGGTTGCCATTCGCTGGAAGCAATGTGTAGAGCTTCTCCCGGCTGGATTTTTTTTAACACTGACAAGTCTCTATCTTGCATAGCTGGATTAATGTAATGGGTCTAATTACTGACCCTGTTTTAGACCGCACGCCACTGGCCAGTCAATTACCATTCATTATGTAAAGAAGGCCTTGCGGTTCCTTTTCCGTAGACGCTATTCAGTTATTAGTTATGGAACCAGCTGTTCCCTTCCAGTGCATGTTGTCGCTCCACTTTACTAAAATGCACGATTGTAGTCCCAAATGCTGGATGTTTTGCCTCCAATTATGTCTGGTCCTTTCAGTTTGCAGGAATCGCCACAAAAAGATCTGGGAGATCAGAGGTAAAGCTGAAAAGGAGCAAAGAAGGAGGCGCAGAGCATAACACATGGTAATCCCAACAGTGGATGGTGAATTTTTTTAACTGCATGGGCGTTAATGTTTGCTTCAAATATGTGGGAGCGACATTGCGTATTGTGGGAGCCAGAGCCAACCCAAGGATTCAGAGGGAGGTGGGGGAGAACCCCCACCAAAAACGTTTCAAAATAACGGGTAAAAATTGTGCATTTTAGAGCACACTTTCAGTTTGCAATTGGTTTTGTATGGTAGCACATGAAAAAAATCAAAAAGTTGCATGTCACAAACTGTGCACAGGAGCATTTTCCAACGCATTTTCATGATGCCTTTGCCCACAACATATACCACTATAAAAACATTTTCCTACTGGGTGTGCCCAAACATGCTATGCAGGCTACACCCATATATGCCAATATTACCATATAAGGACTTACTCCTGTTGACTTTGGCGGTAAGAAATACCATTCCACAGTGAGAAAACATTTCCAGACTGGCTGCCCTAACATAGGCCAATCTAGCCATACATTAAAACTTATCATGTTTGCGTTACCCTTGATGCCTCGTAAAAAATAAAAAAGAAGAAAGTATATCCGGACTGCCTGCACAAAATAAGCCCAGTCTCGAAATGTTTTAACACTTATCATGCTGGATTTACCCTTCATACCACTAAAAAATGCAATGCCACAGTATGAAAAAATGTCCTAACCCCCCACATCATTCAGTCATTCACATTCACACACTCATTCATACAGGCAAATATGCTGCATTCATACACATTCCCACTAAAACATAATACACTCATTCACTCATGCACACTTAGAAAAAAACTCACGCAGGCACGGTTCGATGTGTTATTATCCCCGCAAAAATATCGCGATACAAAAATATTGCCATATTTTTGCAGCGATATTGACCCATGGACCCTGTGGGGGACACCCCCTGCAACCTCTGTATTATTTTAAAATGTGCGGGGGATACCCCGGCAACTCCCGCTCCCACAAAATATCCCCCCCAAAAATATTGCCTATGGTGAGACAAATGGCCATATGTACGGCAATATTTTTGGTGGGGATATTTTGTAGGGATACCCGCAGGCACACCTATATACATGCACACATACATAATTGTTCCTACCTGCAGCCCCGGTCCACACTCCACCTGACATGATGGCTCTCCTTCTCCAAGTAGCACGCTACAGGAACCAGGAAGCAGAGAGAGTTTTTAGTTCCAGAGGGCATGGCATGTGCAGTACAGACAAGGCAACTCCTTCACCCTGCCACAGGGGCAAGGGGGTGTAAGAGCGCCCCCTAGGCAAATTCATGCCTGCAGTACCCCAGCCTGCATCCCCAATGTACCATGCAAGACTGGAGAAATAAACACCCCAGAACTTGCATGGTCCATTGGACATGCACACTGACGTACTGTAAGCTGTTAAATCGAAACAACGTTTGCTGTAGTTGGGTTAGCCAGTGCTGAAGGTTTTCACTGGGCTGACTTCATTCATCCATAACAAGTGGCGGGTGAACACCCTGCCATCCATTATGGGCGAGTTACCTCTGAATCACAGTATGCACTATGACAAATGATGGTGATCCGGCAGATACACGCAGGACACAACAGGTTAGACAAGTGGAGACACATAGCTGTGGAGACTGTGGAGTAGATTGGTGCCTGGTACTAGGGGCATCCCTGGTACTGCCTGGCAAGGGAATTTAACACGGCCTGCAGGATTCAACCCCTCCTAGATCACACTTTCTGAGCCTCAGCACACATGATCCTGTAATTCATACTTATTCCCTGAAATGCACAAAAGAGCTGCTGCATGCCTGGGAGCATGGCAACCACATTGAGGAAGACATGCAATGTAGTCCTCAATTGGCGCTCACAGGGACATATTGCTCCATAGTCTGATGACGAAATGGAGAATGGGTGAATCCTGTAGCCATCTTGGAATGGTGTGGGAGAGAAGAACTGTACTGAAAACAAAGGGAAGGAGTGGATGGGGTAGAGTGGAGTTGTGATACAATGAAGCTGAAGGTCTACAAGGATATCATAGTGAACTCAGGCAGCCGTCACTCCCTTTGTTTGACAGATGTGGGTGCTGGAAGAAGAATTGGAAGAACTGAATGGCAGGTGCTATGGCACGCAACAACAAACAATGTCATGTAAGGGTGCAGAAGAAGGAAAATGCCACACATGTGCTGGTTTTGTGGTTTGCAAGCTTTTCATTCAAAGTAAAAGGGGTTGGGGAAATGCCTAACTATCCCTAACCACTAAGAGGGGTTGCCCTGCCTCAACAAGAGAATACTGTGGACTCTGTCAGGATGTCCATCAAACAAAAATGTCCACCGTCCTGTGTGGCTTAATCATATTTCCTTCCTTTACACTTTCTTTCTAAATAAAGGAAAAGTGGGTGTCTTCTTGAATCCAGAAGGAGGCCTCCCCCATTCTGGATGTTGACACCCAACTGCAGTTCTTCTGCCAAAAATACATAAATAGTTCAATGTTGCCTATTCACAAGTTCAGTCAACTTAAAGGTGTAACCCAAGTTACCCGGGCTCTTGGGGGGACCTCTTCCTTGGTTCCTTCTATTTGCAAAAATAACTTTCCTCAAAGATCCCCTTGGGAATTCTTCTTCCACCAGCTCCTAGAACAAAAATTATCCTTCCCTTTCTCTTGTCAGGCCTGGTTCACTAACCTGCCAGACCTTACTGTAGAGTTTTCCAATAGGATATCAAGCCTGGCTTAATCGCCTGCCAGACTTGGCTTCCACAAGTTTCACTTTCCTTGACATTCGTGTTTCGGGCTCCAGCCAACTGGTTATAATTCTTCTGCTCTTGATGTGGGTCCTAGACCCTTATGTACTCCACTGTTGGGCTTTGCCCACTTTCATCTGGGTCCTAAACCCTGTTCTTTTGGCTTGGTGGGATCCTGTCCCTTCATTATCTATTTTCCACTTGGACAGACCTGGTATACTCTCCTGCCTGGTACTGTCCCACCTGGGTATCTTTCCAATGATCTTATCTGACTGTATGCCTTGTGTGTCCCTTGGGATGTATTTGTCCACTTCCTACAGTTCGTAATGTATTGAAAGTTCTCTTTCTCACCCCCTTGTGCTCTTCAGTATGTTCTTACTGGGCTTATAATATTTGCAACTATTTGTATGTTTCCTTTTTCATCCCCTTCTAATCTTCGGGGTGTTTTCATGAAGTTAGCCAAGTTCGTATTATATTGCACAAGGTCCCGTTCACCTCCTTGTACTCTTTGGGATATTCTTATTGGATTTATATTGTTTGTGTTTATTTGATTGCTTCCTTTCTTATCGTCTTGTAATCTTCAGGGTGTTTTTATAAAGTTTGCAAAGTCCATATTATATTTCATGAGGTCCCTTTCACCCCCTTGTGCCCTTTTGAATATTATAATTAGCTTCCTTAGCTTTCTTTATGCCCCCTGAAAGGTCGGGCCCTTTCCCTACCTTTGGGAATTCTTGGGGCAGTCTGCCGTCCCTTTGGGAGTTGGAGCAAAGCTTCTTCACTCTTGCCATGCTCGGTGCTGTTCTCTCCGCTGCTCCTCAGCTGCAGCATTGCTCTCTCGCCTTCAGCTGTCAGCGTCAATTTTCCTGGTCGTGCTCTGCTGATCTGCCTTCCCGTGTCCCTGCCTCCGATTAGGTACACCTTGCGAAGACCTCTCAGGCAACTGTGTTAATACGTGTCCTGGTCTTCAGTTCTCGGGCTCTTCAGTGCAGGATTAGTGTCTCTTTCCCTGCTCCTCCAGGGCTGGCTGTTCATTGACGACGTATTGAGTCCTTCTTCCCTTTTTGCCATCCATCCTGCCTTTGGGAAGCTTTACCGTGTTTGTTGGTTCCGTGGTGGGCTTTCACCTCCCTGCTTCATCTTCCTCGTTGCAGTGACATTTTTAATCAGGTTTGGGTAAGTCTCCCTCGTCTCAGTCCTTTTAAGGATGTCCTCTGCTAAACCATAACAAATAGTGGTTTGGGGGACCAGAGGGACTTGAGTGGGGGTTAAGGAAGGTGGGGATACTAAAGGGTTGGATAAATACTGCATTCTCCCAGGGCCATTGTCGCCAATCCCATGATGGATTTCCCCTCCCACGAGATCTTCCCCCTGAGTACTATCGGGTAGCATCCTCACCTCCCTGGCCTCATGGAATGAGGCCTTTCCCATGGAAGATGTGGCAATACCTTGGGATTTGTCACAGTCAGCAGAATCTTAGGAGCTCCTCTATGGCAACACTTCGCAAGGTGATGGCCCAGTGGGAGTGCACAATGAGTTATCAAAAAGAGGGGGCAGAGGCGCCATCCAAAGTGGTGAAATACTTTGAGTGTGAAAAAGGTATTTACAGATAGAAATATCAACTTCCACGCAATGTTAGTTAAAAAGAAGGTGACCCGTGCAAGTTGCAGGAATTATTTACCCCTCTTACAGAGGCTGAATACAGACCAGAGATGTGGAAGAAACACAAAAAGCAGAGGCAAGCAAAATGCTACAGGATGGCCTTATTAAAGTATTAGCAGAACACAAAGATTTAAAGAATGACCAAGACACAAGTTTTCCTTCTTAGTCTGACACAAAATGATAGTGATAGCCCTGAACTCTCGTGCCTGAAACAGAATCTAGAATGCTAGTCCTGGATATAATCCATGCCTAATACTGATCAGGCTGCTTAAATAAAAGGACAGATGTTGTGCTCCAAGCAACTTGATTGAAAGGGATGCTTTGCTTCAGGAATGCACAATACCCCTTGTTCCCTGGACGTCAGGCTCACAGTTCAAGCAGCCAGGACACATTATTCTTCCAAATGGTTAAGAGTGCCACGTGTGAGCAAGGTTTCCAGTACGTGCTGCTCTACCCTTCCCCTTAGAAGCCCATGAACAGCAGAAGAACATCCTTCTTACAGAACCATGCAACTTTGCAAATGAGACCAAGTTTGATTTTATCAGCAACAATTCGAGTTGCTGATAAAATGAGAGGCTCAGAGGGTGGCTCGCTTGATAATAATAACTAATATCTTCCCTTCAATGGATCTGAAATGCACATCAATGCCCAATCTGTTTAGGCTTAGTCCACGTACTTGTGGTCCACTCCAGTGTCAACTCCAATTAGGCTTGTAACAACGCAGAGTTCATGTTTATGTCTGAATTGTGATTGGTATTGAGATGTTTTACTTGTTAAATGGGGCAACACATACTTCTCAGGTTCAGGGAGTATAAGGTTAATGGAGGCGAGGGACAGGAGTTTAAACAAATTTGGATTTTTGCACTAATATACAGGAAATGTGGTAGGTGGATATACTGAAGGTGGAATGATGGAGGCACAGGAGAGCAAGTCATATTGTAAATATGAATGTGAATCATTTATTACACAAGTCAAAAGGAGTGGTTACCCCCGTACACATGGCTGTACACACCAGAGGGGGTCACCCTTCAGCAGATACAGCCTACAGGGGAATTATTGCCTGTTACTGGGAAGGTCCCCGCAGCCACTCCTTCTTCCTGGCTCCAGCTGGCTGCCATGGAAAGGGAATCCGTATGGAGCCCCGCCTTCCCTTTTCCATGGCAGCCATCTTTGTAAAGGATTTTCCTCCATTCAACTAGATGCGCGTGGCTTCTAACTGAATGAAGGAAAATCCCTTTTTTAGCACCCTTGGTTACCGCTTTGGCAACCCTGAGTTCTAATAGCCATAAGCCCCCATTCCAACAGTTTTGGTTTTGTCAAAGGGAACCCGTTCAGGCACTCATGGCCTATGTAGAGGGAGGCAGCATGTGTAGCTATAGTGGCACTGAAGTGGGTGAGGAAGGTGCAGTCCTGGTGTCTCCCTGTTGCTAGCTTGCTACTCCTTACTGCAAGACTGGGGAGGGGGGGTCACTGTCAGAGAAGCACAGGGACTCTAGATAATGGCACCCTTACTCTTACCATGCCCTGACGGCTTACCTAGGAGTGGGAAAGCAGGCAGGGTATGTAGTGTTATGCAGACAGACCACCCCTCTTCTGCTGCTTTCAGCATACAACACCATAGTATTATCGCTCTCCCCTATCTCAAACTGCTTCTGTACAAAATGGAAGATGCAAAGCGAGTGATAAACAAGAGGCAATGCAAACAACATACATAGGAGTCAAGTCCATGGGAAGTTTGGTGATTCAACAACAGGGACAAATTAGTTTTTCCTTTTTGGAGTAACCTCTATCTGTTCTGTTTCATGTAAAAATGGCAGAAAAAAGGCAAAACCATTGCACCCAGTCTCAGAAATGTTTCTGTAATATGGACTGGGCAAAATGTTTTGGCTGTTCGCTTATGCCACAAAAAAGGCAATATGTTGCTATGTTTTGGGAATTGCCATGTGTGGGGAAACACTGTACATGGATAGAACAAAAGAAAGAGTGCAGTTTTGCTGAAGAGATTGTTTTTCTGCTCTTTAAAGTCAAATTTAGCTGTTTGTACATCCTGATTGTTGTGCTGATGTTTAAAGTCTTTGTTAGCTGTGTGCACATCCTGATTGTTGTACTGCTGTCTAAAATCGTTTTAACTGTGCTCACATCCTGCTTTTCAAGTGAATGTGCTGACAGGTTACCCCCTCTGTCCTCTATCTGGTCTGTTATCTGTTCCCATAACCCCTTCATCTCCCATTGTTTCTTCCCTATTCTGTTTGTGTCTCCCTGTGTGCTTGCTCCCTCCTTGCCTACCTCCTCTCACGTACCTCAACTGAACCACCTGGTTAAGTTTACCACACCTTACGCCCAGGGACGTCATTTCACCAAAATGCCAGGGGTCGCGGAAGTGACATCACAATGCCACGCCCCCAAGAGTGACACCACAGGAAGTGATGTCACGTGACCACACCCCATGTGACATCACATGAAGTGGCATCACATATCATTGTTTCTAAGTACACTATGAACAATATGGTCAAAATAACCCTTTAAATTGATGTACATTTCATACAAGAATGGATCACCATATGTATCGTTAATATCAATGCATATTGGCCCATGTTACCAAATCACTGTGAATGCAAGCAGACGTCCAAGGCCAAATGATAATGATGTTTTGATATATAGCACTTAAGCTTAAACACTTAATTTAGAACAACTATACAAATCAAAACTACAATCCCTGTTATTATGACCATGGAGTTAAAGTGCCTCCAACAGGGCTATGCTTCTAGCACGGCGGTCACAATGTTCCATGCTAGTAAGATAGCTAATAGAGTTGCTGCACCTGCTGCAGAAGTCTGTTGCAACGTCAAGCACAGAACCTAACATTTGCACAGAAGAACTGTGGTTCCGTTGTCAATGTACGACCTGGTTAAGACATTTTTATTACACCGGTAGCGCGACTACAACTCAAATGAAGTCATTAAACCTCAGAAGACTTCGAGAACAACGTTTGATAGTACGGCTTGAGTAAAGCGAGCTCAAAGAGTTTCCATGAGAAGGTGTTTTGGGTGAGGAGGGGCAGTAACTGGGTTGGAATGGTTATAGAGATTAGAACGGCTATGGGCAATGAATGGGTGGGCAAATAGCCAAACACCTACACGCATTGTGTCCCTCCTCATATGCCATTTCTCCTAATCTGTACTCTAAAGCAATCATTTCGGCTTATAGGTGCCGCTTAGTGCCACGGAAAGGCCCAAACTAGAAATGCCAAAAGACGCTGCGCAGAAGCACTCGAGCTGTAAGCGGCGATGACTAGAGAAAATCCGAGTCCGAAGGAGAACAGTGGCAAACTCGACCAAAGAGAGAGAATGGTGGTGCAGTGCAAGAATCTCTGAGAGAGAGGGGGCTGCTGCCAAATGGCAAACCCAAAGAGGAACAGATGTAGGACCGCTAAAGTGGTTACAGGGTCAGAGAACCCAAGGATGGGGACAATGATGGAGGGAGAAGACCAAATGTACGCTGAAATGTCTGCAGAAGCAATAAAACACTGCTTGCTCTAAACACTGCAGTTCCTTTTTGCGAGTACACAACAGCAACAGCAAAAACAAATTACTGTGAAAGGGAGAACTTGTGCTGAACCCTGCAACTCTTAGTGAAACTTATCATGTAAGAGCCAAAACTTAATAATAAATGCCCCCTCCTTGAGCCAAAGCCGAAGGAGCTTTAAACAGGATCAGCGCACGGCACCAAGACAGAAAGCTACTGTTGCAGTGAGGAACCACTGGCGAGAGTGTAGTGCTAACCCCCTGCCCCTGCATTTGGACAAATTAAGTGATCCGGGGGAAATCCTGGGACCATGGTTTCATTGCATGCCAAACTTGGGAACGCTTAGAAAGAGAAACGGAACCCCCTGTGTAATAAATGACACATTTTCTTTGCACATGATATACACCACATTGTTATTGGATGCTAAGAAGGACAATTTTATGATTTTCCTCCAGAGGTGCACACATACCATGGGACGGGACATTTCGTGACTGCAATAACATTTTGTTTCTGTTGAAATATCGTTTCACACGTGTTTTCGTGACACAGCTGCACCCATTTCTCTTACTAAGGAAGCTTGCCTTTTGTTGGTCGTTATAGTATCCCCGCACTGACAAAAGAAGCACCAAGAAGAAATGTTTTGTTTTCCATAAGATAACACGCACACAGCCCCTATGCGTTGCACTTACAAAAAGCATTTCCTCATCAACGGGATGTTTAACCATAAATTATAATTCAGAGTGCCGAGAAGCGAGAACGCTCCCCCCACCCATTGTCCTACTTCTGTGATTTGACACTAAAACGCCTTATACTTTCAAATAATTACCACATCGCATTTAGCAGAATTACAATGAGCTGTGTTTTTTTTAAAGTATTGGAAACATTTCCTTCACTCCTAATGAAAAGGTTAGTAGAATAAAGTACCTGCTCCAGCGCGACAGGACCTGCTAGGAACGTAATCCGAGAGCCTGGCCTCTTTCTGCCAGCAAATTCAAAGCCCAGGCCTCCGGCTCGCTGCTTCAGCTATCTCTTTCACTGCAGGCATCTCACACAAGTTGACCCAGCCGTGACCCAACCCTCCAACCCCACTTGTTCTTAATGAGAGAGTGCACGTGACCCGAGCGGGGGCAGGACTGACTCCTGGGTTTGCACTGCAGGCAGCCGCTGTTGTATTCTGGCCGGCGCTGAGCTGGCGGATGTCAAGGCCTGATGGACACGCACTGTCTCATGCTTTTCTTGGTGCTAATGCATTCATCAAAGAAAAGTGAACACTTAGCAACTAAGTGTTCACACTTTCTTTGATGAATGCGTCTGATGTCACTGTGTGCATATGAATGCCTCCATCCATCCCGGTCCGCTGGCGGCAGGCAACGTAATGTTACTTTACTTGTTTTAAGTCCAAAACCTTGATGTGTTGTCAAACCTCGTCCAGGCCCGCCGTGCGGATCTCTGCTTCCTCTGGCCAGGGCTGGGGTCGGTGGCGTCAGGAGCTTGCTCGTTTTTTTTATAAATAGTGTGTAGCAAACTATTTATAAAAAAATGCAAGCTCCAGCCGCCAGAGGTCGCAGAATTATACCAGCAGTCGCTGGGGAAACGGCAGCGGTCGCTCTTGCGACCTCTGGCGACCCCCAAATGACGTCCCTGCTTACGCCCCTCACTATGACAATTTCTATCTTCCTAATCTACTCTAATTGCTTCGCCATCTCCTATCCTTCACCTCTCACTATGTCTGGCAGAAGGAAACTCAAAAAGGCCATACTGATCTCCAGCCCAGACCTTCCTATAACTGACACCTACGTCAGTGCTTCCGACCGCCAGAGAGACTCTCATCGACATCCTCTTCATCATTCTTTCTCTTGACCTATGGACTGTCCATATGGCTGCTTTGCTCTCTCCTTACTCCTCCTCACACAAAAATGGTGGCACCCGCTGGGAGGCCCTTCTGCCCTCGATTTCCACCTCCAGCGCCATCATAAATGTCTATCTAAAGGGTACCATTCTGGTACAAGGGCCTCAACCAAACCTCTTACGTTTTGATAGGCTACTTACTCATCTTATCAACTTTCCTTTTTCCTCCTCACTGGCTCCCTTGCCTCCTATTTCTATGGCCGTCTAGGTTCCCCTGCCAACTATGTCCACCTTGGCTTACTTGCCACATACTTTCCTCACCACATCCCTCACAACTCGCCCCTTATCACTTCCAACTGTACAGCCTCACCTGCCTATTCTCATTACACTGACAACCGCATCCTCCTCTCCCACCCTGCTGTCCAGGCCACCCACTGCTGCCACATCTAGAGCCCTCTTGCCTCCTGCAGCCCCTCCCATACTGGCTCCCTTGCCATCTTTGACTATCCTGGCTCTGTTGCCTGTACCCTCACCACTGACACCCTTGTCATCCTTGTCTCCTCTGCCTCCACCTACCTCTATCTCTCATGCACTCTTGCCGCATACAGGTGGGACATCTGTCCCCTGCACCCCCCACCCTCCAAAGGTCCTTCTAAAAAGGCAGTCTGCTCCATGTTGCCACACTAAACTCTCGCTCTGCTGTCAAGCACTCCTCTGACATCTGCCAACTCCTTGAACTCCTGGACCTTGATGTTCTTGCTCTTATTGAGACATGGTTTAAGGACACAAGTTTTGACACACTTCTCCCTGAAGGCTACAAGATCCCCTCTGCACCCAGGCCCAACAGGCCAGGAGGTGGAGTAGCCCTGTTCTTTCCTCAGTGGATCTCGGTTTCCATTATCCTCACTCAGGTCTACTTCTCCTTTGAAAGCCTGGTATGCAGGCTCTCTCTCTCCCCTGTCTCCTCTCTTACTCTGCCACTTTCTATCGGCCTCCGGGCGAGTCCACCCTCTTCCCCTTGGCATGGGCTGACCTGGCCTCTTCTCTCCTCTCCTCCTCTTCCCAACTCCTCCTGCTGGGGGATCTTAACATCCATCTTGACTTTCCGGACTCCTCGGGACCTTTCCGCAACCTGTGTGACTCCCTTGCTCTTTCCATTCTACCCTCTCATCCAATGCACACTGCTGGCCACACCCTGCATGCTCTGATCACCACAGACATCCAACTCTCTATTCCTCTCACTACCCTACTCTAATGGACTGATAATTCTCTTCTCTCTTCTCACTTGAAGCTCTCTTCTCCTCTTGCAACACACACCCTACATCACCTGCTGCCTTCAAGATCATCCGACCCTTGAAAAGAGTGTCAGTGGCTGCCTTTGCCTCCACCTACTCTCCTCCTTCTAGTCCAGTGGCTGACTCCCACCCCGATACAACCCTCTCTGATTTACACTGTTCCATCTCCAACACTCTTCACATTCTTGCCCCTGTCATGAGGGTCTGACTGAAGCCTGCCAGAAAGTGCAACTCTTGGCACAACTCCGATCTGGCTGCCCTTAAATGCAAGTGCAGAGCAGCGGAACAGAAATAGGGATCTTCAGGTACACCCTCTGACAAACTGACCTGCCACCTTCTTCAAAGGCAATATAGGCTCTGTATTCGCTCCAAGAAAAGAGTCTACATTCAAGCCACCATCTCTGCAGCATATAACAACATGGCCAAACTTTTTAAAGTCTGCAGGGAGCTGTCCAACCCTACTGCAGCTGCCCCCTCTACTGCACCCACCCAGGCTCTGTGCTCAGCCCCAACCACACATTTCGAGTGGATTGTGTCCTCCAACGTATTCCTCATCTTAGATAGATGTATTCCATCCAGCTTTGCTGCTTTTTGGAAATTTTTTCGGCAGAGGGCGCCGTGCGTTGTTGTCGTCGAGTCGATGGTCCCTCGAAGGCCTCCCTCGAGGGTGACGTCATCGGGTGTATAAGTAGCACGCGCAGCGCCCGTTGGCCTCAGTTCCGTTTTTCCGCAGTTACGTTGCTTCAGACATTCGGCGCGCCTCGAGTTCTGTGAAGAATATATATATAAACAAGAAGAAATATGTCCTCGTCATTGACACTGACCACAACCCCGAGATCGGGTTTCAAGAAATGCAAGTCGTGCGGCTCAAAAATGTCGATCACGGACCTGCACCGCAAGTGTTTGTGGTGCCTCGGAGAAGGCCATGACATGGAAGCCTGTTCGAAGTGTCAGGCGATGATGGGGAAGGCCTTTCGAGAAAGGAAAGGAAAGCTACAGGTAGGTCGGAAGGATCGAAAAGCCTCTAGCGTCAAGTCGAGACCCCATGAGGAGAAATCTCCTAGACGCGAAAGGCATCGATCTAGATCCCGAAGCGATTCTCATCGCTCGTCGTCTTCGTCAAAAAAATCGAAGAAACAACGCCACAGGTCTCCCTCCACCTCGTCGTCAGAAGAGTCTCCGAAAAAAATGAAATGCCCCACGAAACATTCGTCTTCCCAAGAGTGGGAAGCATTCAGGGTCAAAATGATGGAGGTGTTTGAGAAAGCGAAGCCTCGGTCCGCGCCTTCTTCAGAAGCCTGCCGGGAGCGTCATCGCTCTGACACTCGCGCGCCCTCGAGCCCAGGTGATCGTAAAAGGAATGATAGGGAACCTTCCAGGACGCCGAGCGATAAACGCTCGAGTCAAGTCGACCGCTCGAGGTCACCGACGCCGTCCGAGACCTATCACACCTCAAAGGGAAAATCATCGAAGACTGCCTCGACGCCCTCGAAGCAGACCCTGTCGACGACCACTATGCCATCGACACCGTCGACGCCGAAACCCTCGGCGCCAAAGGCTCCAACCAAGCCAGGGCAGCCAGAAAAAGAGAAGGAGAAAGTTACAAAACATGTAATTTCTTCAGAGCCTGGTACTACACCTCTTCCTCCTCCTCTCCCAGAGAAGGTTTTCAAGCCTCTCCCTAGGAAGGAGCTTTTCAAATCCTTGACCTCAATTTTTGAGGAACAGGAGAGATCTGAGGAGGAAAATGTACCTTTTGAATTGGAATATGGCACCCCAAATGTCCCAGAATGCTTGATCTCAGAGGAAAGCAGAATGAGGGATTTGGTGGAGTCTTTACATAATGCAAATGGCATTGACACTTCTCCTGAGAATGACTTTGGTAGCCCAGATCCAGGAGAGCATGCCAGTCCATATTACTGTCAGTTAATGACCAAGGTGGTAGATTACTTGGGATGGGCTAGACCACCAGCCCAATTCGTCCGAGACGATTTAACAGACATATTGGACCATGGTCCCACTGAAGACCCAGTACTACCTTTTCATGTAGCCTTACAAAACAGGGTGACCAAGAATTGGGAAACTCCGGATTCTATTCCTCCGGTAAATAAGTCCCTTGCATCAAAATACCGCCCACCCAGTAGCGACCTCGGCTATCTATCAAAACATCCAACTCCCGAAAGTCTGGTCATACAGGCAGCCACAGCTTCCAACAAACTTGCGTACCGGTCTATCCCTCCAGACAGGGACGATAAGCGTGTGGATGGTTGGGCACTGAAGGTATTTTCAGCTGGGAGCATGGCATTCAAATCTGCCAACTCCACATGTGCCTTGGCAAAATTTTCGTACACTCTGTGGGAGTGCATCGCAATGGCGGCGGAGCACATACCAGAAGGGGAAGAAAGGGAAGGTTTCCTAGCCATCGTTAGAGAGGGAAAGGAGGCCATGCAGGAATCCCTTCAATCTGGATTGGACACTGCGGATAGTGTAAGCAGACCCATGAGCACTAGCATGACAACGCGCAGGTTTGCGTGGTTACGGAAGTCGGGTTTTGCACCGCACGTACAGAACCGCCTTCTGAACATGCCTTTTGACGGGTCTCACCTTTTTGGCAACAAGGCTGACGAGAGCCTTGAGAGGTTGCAGACCTCAAAAGCAGAGGTCAAATCTTTAGGAGCTGCTATTAGGCAACCTCAGCCTTTTCGTGCGCAAGGGCAATCATGGAGGGGACGATCCTATCGTTATTACACCTCATATGGAAAGACGAGATGAATGGCCAGTCAAAGGGGCCAAAGAAAGGCCACTCGTGGTGGACGAGGAAACGTGCTAAGCCAGCTCCAGCCGCAGCCTCTTTGCCATCAGCGGCTGCAACATCCGCCACAAAACCACTTTGAGGACTTGCACCACAAAACACCTGTAGGAGGCAGGCTGTCGCAGCATATGCAAGAATGGTGAGCCATTACTTCAGATGTTTGGGCTCTAGAAATAATAGCCCAAGGCTACTGCCTTCCTTTTCTAAAGCAACCTCAAAGTAATCCACCAGGGGAGACACCCGTTGAAGTTTTCAAACCCGCTCCTACAGCAGGAAGTTCTAACCCTGCTGGAGAAAGGTGCTATAGAACCAGTACCTGCAGCGGAGAAGAACAAGGGATGGTACTCCCCGTATTTTTTGATCCCCAAAAAGGATGGAGGACTGAGACCAATCTTGGACTTAAGAAACATGAGCAAGTTCCTCAGGAAAGACAAATTCAAGATGGTTACCCTTTCTCAGATCCTTCAGGCCCTTCAACAACAGGACTGGTTGGTGTCATTGGACTTCCAGGATGCTTATTTTCATGTGCCAATTCATCTCAAACACAGAAAATACCTGAGGTTCGTAGGTGGCGACTCACACTATCAGTTTCGAGTCCTGCCATTCGGGTTGACCTCCGCCCCAAGGGTCTTCACCAAGTTAATGGTAGTGGTGGCAGCACACCTCAGGAGAGGGGGGATTCATGTCTACCCCTACCTGGATGATTGGTTGATCAGAGCGCGCTCTGCCGAGCAGGCACTGGATCATCTTAAAGTCACCTGCCACTTCCTCCACAAACTGGGCTTCTCCCTCAATTTCAAGAAGTCTCAAATGACACCTTCATAACAACTTCAGTACATAGGAGCTGTACTAGACACATCCTTGGGAAAGAGCTCACCTCCCAAGACGAGGGCTCAAGACATTCTTCAGATGGTTTCCAAATTCCAAAATGCCCAAAATCCCCAGGCTTACGACTTTTTAAGGTTGCTCGGCCTCATGGCATCCTGCATCTTTCTGGTGCCAGATGCACGCTTGGGGATGAGATCCCTTCAATGGGCCCTAAAGACTCCGTGGTCCCAGTTCTCGGGTCATTTGACGGATCTTCTTCAGATTCCGAACAAGGTCAGACAAGACCTGCTATGGTGGACCTGTACAGAGAACATCCTAAAAGGAGAACCTTTTTGGCAACCATGGCCGGAGATCACAGTAGTGACGGACGCCTCACTCCTGGGATGGGGAGCTCATGCCAACGATTTGACAATCAACGGTCGTTGGTCTCCATCGGAGTCCAAACTACATATCAACCTTTTAGAGCTGAGGGCAATCAGACTAGCGCTGAAGGCCTTCCTGCCATCTGTCAGGGGAAAGAATGTCCTGATAATAACGGACAACACAATGGCCATGCACTAACTAAACAAAAGAGGAGGTGCGGGGTCACTACTCCTGTGCAGAGAGGCAATGCAGCTCAGTATTGGGCGATTCAGGAGGGAATCTCTTTAACGGCAATTCATCTAGCTGGGGAAGAGAATATGATGGCAGATGCTCTGAGCAGGCAGAGCACGGTGTCCCACGAATGGGAACTGGCTCGGGAAGTCATTCAAGAGATCCTCGCCCTTTGGGGAACCCCTCAGGTAGACCTATTCGCAACCAGCACAAACCGAAAATGCGAAAGATATTGCTCAAGGGAATTTCCCCCGAGAGGAGCCCTCGGGACGCGTTCGTGGTGATTTGGAATTTCCCACTATTGTATACGTTCCCTCCGATTCCCGTCATTCCTCAGGTCATCAGGAGGCTGAGACGCTTCGGGAGCCGCATGATCCTATTTGCCCCGGATTGGGCCAGGAGAACGTGGTATACGGACCTTCTAGATATGTCTATCTATCCTCCAGTACGTCTTCCTCAGAGAGAGAACCTTCTCTCTCAAATGGAAGGTCAGGTTCTCCACCCAGAGGTCAGAACACTCAACCTTCATGCTTGGTATCTGAAAGGCTGAGATACAGGAATTGGAACCTTCCAGATGATGTTATGGAGGTGTTGCTTTCGGCAAGAAGGCCAGCAACAAAGTCTCTATACCGTTGCTGTTGGAAAAGGTTTTGCAAATTGTGCAGGGAAAAGAATGTCGATCCTTTTCAATGTTCTATTCCGGAAGTACTATCTTTCCTTCTGACCCTACCACGTAGAGGTCTGAATATCGGAACAATAAAAGGTTACCTTGCAGCGCTTTCCATTTTCAAGCGCTCATCGGAAGAATGCTCCTACTTCAAAATTCCTTTGATAACACAATTCTGAAAAGGTCTCACTAATGTGTTTCCTTCCCACCCATTTCAAGTCCCGATTTGGTATCTAAATTTAGTCCTAGAATTCTTAATGTGTGCCCCTTTTGAGCCTATGCACACGTGTCCATTAAGATTACTAACATGGAAAACGACCTTTTTAGTTGCTCTAACATTGGCAAGAAGAGTGAGCGAATTGCAGGCACTGTCTTCTTGGCCACACTATACTGTGTTCAATAAGGACAGGGTTGTATTGAGGGTTAAACCATCATTTTTACCAAAAGTAATATCTGATTTTCATTTAAGTCAGAAAATAGTTTTACCCTCATTCTATCCTCCACCTCATCCTTCTAAGGAGGAAGAAAGATTACACAGACTGGATCCAAAAAGAGCTTTAAGCTTTTACATCTCTAGATTTTCTAGGCTTAGAGTGGACAACCAGTTGTTTATAGGCTACACAGGAAGGAAACTGGGTCAATCGGTAACAAAACAGACAATTTCACGCTGGATTGTACTTTGTATTTCAGAATGCTACAGACTAGCACAAAAAGACCCACCAGAAGGGTTGAGGGCTCATTCCACCAGAGGCATCGCCTCTTCCACGGCCCTTCAAAAAGGTGTCCCAATAAGGTCCATTTGTGAAGCAGCAACTTGGTCTTCACTTCACACCTTCTCAAAATTCTATAGCCTGGATGCTTCCCAGTCTAGGGAGCTGACTTTTGGAAAAGCAGTGCTTTATTCCGCCATCTAAAGGCATTGATAAAAAATGTTTTTTTTAAAAATCTGACCCCTCCTCCAGAGAAAGTAACAAAATGCTGCTTTGGGAGTCTATCTAAGATGAGGAATACGTTGGAGGACACAATCCACTCAAAGAACAAGTTACTTACAAACTGGTAACGTTCTTTCGATTGGATGTTCCTCCAACGTATTCCTCATCGCCCTCCCAACCTACCCCTCTGTAGATTTTTCCGGGTTATTGCCATCTCAAATCTCGCAAGGCTGATACCTGTCTGCTGGCACAATCTACAAAGTACAAGATCACAGGCAAAAAAAGGGGGAAAAACAGAACTGTGTCCAACGGGCGCCGCGCGTGCAACTTATACACCCGATGACGTCACCCTCAACGGAGGCCTTTGAGGGACCATCGACTCGACTACATCGACGCAAGGCGCCCTCTGCCGAAAAAATTTCCGAAGAGCAGCAAAGCTGGATGGAATACATCTATCTAAGATGAGGAATACGTTGGAGGAACATCCAATCGAAAGAACGTTACCAGTTGGTAAGTAACTTGTTCTTCACCACCAAAACACAGGACATCCTGTCCTCACTCTCTTTCGCTCCCCCTCCTGCACCAGCAATTCTTGGGCCCCCTTTGGCCACTCCCACCCTTCTCCCCTCTTCTCTCCTCCCTCTCCCCAGTCACACCTGATGAGGTTGCTAGACAAGTCTGGTCTAGAAAAGCCTCTTCCAAACAGGTGGACCTCTGCCCCTCCAGAACCATCAAGAACAATATTGACACTCTCGCTCCAGCCTTGGCCGACCTCTGTGACCTTTCTTTCACCACTGGTGTTTTCCCCTCTCCTCTCAAGCACTCTCTTGTGCACCCTCTGCACAAAAACCCTCCGCCGACCCGTTCATTCCAGCAAACCATCACCCGATCTCCATCACCCCTTTCCTGGGAAAACTCCTGGAGAAGCTGGCTACCAATAAACCTACCCTCCATATTGAATCTGTTGGTTGTCTCCATGACCATCAGTCTGGATTTAGGGCATCCAGAGGCACAAACCTTCTCTTCTGAACACCTGTGAAGACCTGCTCTCAAATTTTGACACTAACTCTCCCTCTGTCCTCATTCTTCTCGATCTTTCTTCTGCTTTCGATATGGTAAACCACAACATCCTGATCACCCGTCTCCGTGAAACCGTGGGCATCACAGATCAGGCCCTGGTGTGGCTCGCCTCTTTGCTCTCTGAATGGTCCTCCCAAGTGGAACTCAGGCCTTTTCTCTCCTCCACCACTCTCTCTACATGTGGTGTCCCCCAGGGATCTAACCTTTCCCCCTGGTTTTTCAACATCTACATGGCCCCCTTCGGCCATAGAATCTCTACCTTTACCTCTGACTTTCAGTGTTATCTGGATGACACGCAGCTCTCTTTCAGGCCACCCTCAGCCTCCTCCTCCTCCTCCTTCCTTGTCACGGATTCTCTATCCACAATTCAGGCTTGGTGTGCTGCTAACAATCTCTGCCTGAATGCCAGTAAGACAGAGGCCCCTGCTCCCGCTTTGCCACTCTCTCACTGGCCTGCCTCCCTTGGCCCTGCATCCTCGCCTAACAATGAGGCAAAAAATCTTGGGGTCATCTTCGATTCCACTCTCCCCTTCTCCACTCACATATCAGACATCTCCAAAAAGTCCAACTACCAACTGCACCTCCTCAGAGGTATTCTACCTTTTCTCACTTTCCTCCACAAGCTTGTCACCTCGAGAGCCCTGGTTCTCTCTAGGCTTGACTATTGCAACAGCCTCTTTCTCAATCTTCCTACTTCTACTCTCCAACTCATCCAGAACAGAACCACAAGACTTATCCTTGGCCTCAAGCCCTGGGACCGCATCTCTCCGGCACTGAAATCCCTCCACTGGCTCCCCGTGGCTGCAAGGATCAAGTTCAAGATCCTCTGCATAATCCACAAGGCTTTCTGGGGCCAGGGCCTGCACTATCTACAACGCTCTCTCTATAAATACTCTCCCTCTAGAGT
The DNA here is from genome assembly GCF_040938575.1 of Ambystoma mexicanum. Lineage (NCBI taxonomy): Eukaryota > Metazoa > Chordata > Amphibia > Caudata > Ambystomatidae > Ambystoma > Ambystoma mexicanum. Next base: position 1,337,949,545 of record NC_090921.1, on the reverse strand, counting down.
CCTCCAATCGTCCTCCTCCAACTCTCTGTGGGCAAGCCACTTTCACAGAGATTTGAGGGTAGATCTTAATCCTCTGCAGGTGCCTCCCTGTGGAACAGCCTCCCCGCCTATCTACGCCTTTCTACGTCTTGAGCCGGAGCACCTTAAGTTCCAGAAACTCCTCAAGACCTTCCTTTTCTCTTCCTCCCTCTCTCTCCCTCGCTAATCCTCCTTTTCTTCTCTCTTCCCTCCTTCTCCCCCTCTAACTCTGTTCAGTTTTTGCTGACTGGTTGCCTGGTTCACCTGCAGAGCTTAACGGTCCCAGGCTCCCCCGCCAGTCTTTTGCACTTGCCTCTGTGCTGCTGCACTTTTTTCCCACATTGCTGCACTTTCAGCTTACGCACCATGAGCGGGGCAACCTCTCTGCACTTAACCCAGGGCTGGCCCGGAATCGTTTTGTTCCCCCCTCCCCGTCCCTGCACTCCGGTATGTACATATGCATTACCGAAATGTTCTAGGACCAGTTAATTGTATGTCCTGTCCACTTTCCTCCCCCCACCATTTCTTGTCTCCCCCTCCCGAGCTTGGTCGCAACTATAACACTTCATGCACTTACTCTAGGAGAAATGTCGTCAGGCCTAGTATTCTAGTTTTCTTTCTCTGTTTTGATCATTCAGAATCTTCAAGGCCTAAGAATAATTACTGTATTCCTTTGTTCCCTTCCCGCCTTGAAACGCTTCACCTGTGTATAAGCGCTGTATAAATAAACTATAAATAAATAAATATCCTTTCACATATACCTCTGTGTCTGGGAGTGCAAATTGATATCGTGCCAGCCTCCCATTAAAACAACTCACTTTCCTGGTTTTGCTGCGAAAATTAGAGAAGGAAACAGAGATTTTCATGCAGATGTGAGACTAATGGATGACTATGAAATCGGCCTCAGCTGTTCACCTGCTAAAGGCTTGGCAGATTCCATTGGAAACCATTAGTAAATGCTGCCTGCAAAGAGTAATTTGCAGGAAGCATTATTTCTTCACAAGACTGAGAGGTTAATCAAAGAATAAAAGCGGATGCTAGTTGATGTGGCAGCGGGTCGCTTTTCTGCACATGTGCCAACCGTGCACACACACACACAGAAAGCGCAGTGCAATTAAAATGTTTTCTTTTTGCTTGTCTGCTTCACACTTTTTGTAGTGAATCACTCGCATTTGCTGTATTTTAAATGCGTGCATTTTGTATAATTGTGGATTGGGACCCCCCTGCCTTTATATTTCTTTACTGGCATCTGCAAATATGTGGGAAAAGCAGAGAATGTATGCAAAAAGTGACCAGGGTGTCAGAAATCAAGCACGAAGACTGAGGGAGTAATTAAAAAAAAAAATGCAAACTGCATGCAGGGATTGGCCACCATCACCACGTGTCCACGGCATGCAATGTGTAACTTTTGCAAGGCGGAATGCAAAAGTAAAGAAAAAAACAAGGCAAAATCACATTTATTATTTACATTTGTTTTCTGTTTTGCAAAAGAGTAAATGGCGTCTGCAAATTACATTTTGCAGGTGGCCTTTACTATTGGATTCCTATTGAATCCTGCTCATCAGCAGGTGCTAATTGGAGGCGGATTCCACAGGAATCCATTTGTTTTATGCCTGCATGAAAATCGCATACACGAGAAAAATAACGCGTGCTCAGGCGAGATGGAGAAAGAAAGCACGGCTGAGATGTTAGCTCTGTGCTTCTCCTGCGTCTTGTGTCAGCACAGAAATGGGGCAGAGTGGAAAATGGAGGTGCAAAAACAATATGTCATGCTTTTATGCCTCCATTTCCTGCACCACCTGGAGCTAAATGCTCTCCGGACAGTGAACTACATCGCAGTGCCTCTTAATTCTCGGGTATCAAGTTGTCTGTGACCTTATATTAACCTCTGTAGTGCCTTCGGAAAGTCTCCCTTCTGTCTCCCGTCCAATACCATGAGCCTAATCTGCTTTCCACAAGCAATCTGGCACCGCAGAGGGCTTACTGCCACTCTCAATTGATCAAGAAGGTGAGCAGTTCATTCTCTTAATGTGCCTCCGTGTTCTGCTCATGGAACAGGCCATCGCCCTCCTCCTGGCTCTCGCTCTCGGTGCATTCTGGTCCCTGCAGTACCTAGCTCTGCCAGGCAGCAGATGCTGAACTAGTCTCTTTCTACAAAGGCCCGGCATGAATCGAAGGTCCCACTCACCCGGAATGCTTCCAAAATCCTCTCCTTCAGCGTCATCCAAAGAGAAACATTTTGCCTGCTCCAAAAAAAGGAGACTCCTCAGATTGTGACTGCAAAAGATTACATCAAAAGAGATGCTCTATGTATGGGCAGAGTCAGCTCCGTCTTGACATCAAGATAGGAGGTGCCTCTGATCAGGGCTGATGGGTAGAAAAAGTAGGCCCAATCACCAAATAGAAAGTGGCCCACATTGGCCTGTTGGACCGCTGCTGGTGATCGCTCTGCTGCCCCATAGACAGGCCTGATTCTGCCTCTGATTGACCCCACAAGAATGGATACTCGGAAATAAACAGAGATGCCTCTTACTGAATGTATTGCTCTTTGCTCTCTGACATGAGGGGATAAGCTTTTGAAGTCCTTAAGGCAGAGGCCTCGCTAGGGAGGGTCTGGGATGGCTATAGCCCCGGGTCTTTTGGTTGTAGCCCCAGATAGAAGCTCAGGGGCTACAGCCAAAAGGCTAGCTAGCCCCGAGACCTGACAATAGCGTAGCCCCGGATCTTTCCCAGACCTAGCAACACCCCTGCCATCAGACATCATGGGATATGATGCTGCAACCTGAGATAGACGTCTGTGTGACTTAGAACCTGTATGGGAGTCATTTTCTAAGAAATGGTAATTACACGCCGGGGACCACCAACATTTGCGTGTACATGCTCTCCGGGCCCCTGCGTGTAAATGTAAACATTCAGAAGCTGAAGGGGAAAACTGAAGAGCAAAACCAGGCAAATACACATTTACTCTCCTCCAGTTTTCCTTTCCATCGTGTGAAAAAATAAATTCCACAGCAAATGGCGAAATTTATGAACGGATTGTTATGGAATCTGCCTGCTCTGTAGCAGGTGCTAAATCGAGGCAGATTCCTTTAGGAATCCATTCATTTTACACCTGCATGGAAATCGCATGCGGGAATAAAACGAGGTGCACCGACAAAACAGAGGAGGTGAGCATGACAGAGCTCCTAACTCCACCTCATCTTTGATGACTGCGGTACAACTCTGACGTGACCCGATGTATGGTGGCGCAGAGCATCCCTCTGGATGAAGGTGGTGTGGGTCCATACATTGGGTGGTGGCTAACTACTGGGGAAGTGTCTGTGGAGGACGCATAATGATCTATGTTTTAAGGTGCCCATGTAGGCAGAACATTTTATTTTGTTTGTGCCATCTTAGCTAAATGGGCAACAAGTGCATTACAACAAGTAAGCATAGATTGGAGAGTTGCATTAAATCCTATGGTGGGGGTGGGGATAATGGCAGATGGCACCAGTGAAATGTTGTGGGGAGAAGCACCGTGCCAGATGTAGATGAACTTTGCGTGAAGGCCAAACCAGTGTTGCGCGAAGGTACCAAGTTTGCTTCATCATTTATTTGTGTATGCCAATGGGGACAGTGTTTAAAAAAATAAAATATGCTGATATTTTATCTTCTGCCTATTTGCCAGCCAAAAACATCTTATTTTCAACATTTTGTGTAAGGATCTTTCTTACTATGGGTGAGCTTCTCAAGACTCTAAGGCCATCAGGGCAGGTGCGGAAGTGTACCCTGGAGGTCCATTATAACAGCGAAGAAGCAAAGTAGTTCACTTTACACCAACACATTTACTAACCGAATAATCCAGCACCTCGTGTACTGGAGCTAATACCAGAATTATTAGTGCTACCATTAGTAGCAATGATAGTACTCGTGCTGACACTAATAGCAATGATATTACTGCTACTGCCAGTAGTAGTACATTTAACAGCAGAGGTTTTACTACCAGCAGTACCATTAGTAGTACTACAAATAGCAGTAGATCTAGTACTGCTGCTGGTAGTAGTTCTATTAATAGTACTATGAGTAGTACAAGTAATAGTAGTGTTAGTACAATTGCCAGCAGCAGTAGTATTACTGCTACTAGTAGTATCAACAGCAGTATTATACTACTACACATAGCAGTACTAATACTACTTTTAGTACTATCCTTACGACAATTAATGGCAGTAGTAATAGTAGTTTTAGTGGTACAATTAGTACTACTATTTGTACACTAGACATAGTAGTGCCGGCAGTAGTGATACTGCACCTAAAAGTAGTGGTACTGGTAATTGTAGTAGTACTACAAGTAGTGGTAGTGCTTATACTGTCACTAATGCTAATACTGGACTTTGTAACAGTACTAATGCTACCAGTAGTAGTAATTCTACTACAACTGGCAGTAGACTGAAGTTAGTACTCACAGGAGTAATAGTGCTACTGCTCCTAGTAGTGGTATTAATTTTACTGCTAGTGATGATAATAGTATTGGTAGTAGAACTATTGTTACTAATGGTATGACTACCGGTAGTAGCATGAATATTACTACTATTGATAGTAGTGTTATTACTGCCAGTAGTAGTACTAATAGTAAAGCTACTACTTCTGGCACCACACCTAACAGTGTCGTGTCATTAGTGTTTAAGTAAACTTTTTGGTGTAAAGTTAATAAAATGTTACTTGGTACTTTGCCACGTTTCCATCGTGATCTGCAGGGCAACCCTTTCATTTGTAAAGACTTGAGCTAAAGGGGAAGAACGCAAAAGCTTTACTTGCAACACAAGCCCGCTGCCCCGACCCATCTTATTCAAACCTGCAAAGAGAAAGGGCCACTCAATGGACCCAATCCCTCCTCTGCATCTAAAATCCCTGCAGCCGCTGGGAACCTGGGCCCAAGGTTATCTTTCAGACTAAATAGCCTTTGGAGGCTAATTTCTGCCAGGTCTGGTCTAGAGATGGAAGGGAGCATCACCAAAACCGGCCAGTGAGTATCTTGGCAAATATTTCTTTCTCCCCATTCAGGTTATGGAATTAAAGTGCTCTTGTATAGCACCCGACTGCCACAATCGGTGCTCTCGCTGCACTTGACTCTGTAAGAAGAAAAAAGTGGGGTGGGGGTTCATTAGTGGGACAATGGGAAAGGCAGATGCGGACTTGTGCTACCGTGATATGAGCAGGTGGGGGAACTCCAAACAGTGCACATTAAAGAAAAAAGTCTGCTGCCCTCAAACTCGCTTTTTTTAACTAAGGACACAGGGAGCAGAGAGCAAGGAAGCAGATTCCAATCCAGTGTTGCCACACCAGCATAAAGTGTTGCCAGCATGGCCATGCCAGTGGAATCACATAGATCCCATTGCTTGCTTTGGGTGTGCCCTGGTATCCAAGTACCGAAACATTCAGCGAGCTCCCACAATGCCCCTCTGTTAAAACGGGCCACCTGCACGGGCAGCCAAGTACTAAGAAGTCCATGTACCTCTCACCATGCTCCTGTCTGCTGGGTTGGGGTCTGCACTGGTTTCATGGTACTGAGGCGTTCTTAGTCTCGGGAGGATAGCTCAGGGGCAATGTGCTCGCCTTGAAATAGAAGCAAGACATAGCAAAGCAACGTAGGTTCGATCCCCGCATCCGGCGTGTAGAAACCTCTGGGTAGTGTTATAAATAACCTGGGTATGTTTTATAAATAACCAATTATAATTATAGCAATATTGAGAATGCTGTTTTTGGCTAACTCCATTTTAATGCTGAATTGAAGCACATCCCCTGTTCTGGTAAGTAGCTGTGAGTGAAAATGTAACTGCTGCAGATGTCTGTGTACCCTACAGGTTTAAATGTTTGACCCATCAAAGGGATGACTTTGCCTTTCATCCTCTCGCGGTTGAAAAAATTAGTACAATTACATTGACTAAAAATCACATGTTTTAATATCTGTTTCAATTGAACGCATGCATCTTATGTCTAATTCTTCTGGGGGAGGGACTGTGTATACTGTCTTCTGGGATATGATATGATATGGCATTTGTAACGCGCCTATACACAAGTGTTTAAAGGCGCGACGAGGCAGGGAGGGGGGAAACAAGGGGAAGACAGACAACGATCCTACTAGGCCAGGTGTCATTCAGATCGCGCAGGTGCAGAGGTGGGGGGAGGGAAAAGTGCAAGGGGAAAGTGCAGTACAAGTAAGTAGAATAAAATAAATAAATAAATAGGGCCAGCTGGTGGCAAGTGCAGGCAAGTGCTGGGAAGGGGGGGCTGTAGGGATACAGAGACAGACCGCAGTGCAGAGGTTGCCAGGGAGGCAGTGCAAGTGGAGAGTGGCTGGGCCCAGGACCGAGGTCGGTGAGAGTGGCCCAGTTGCAGATTCAGTGCAGTTTTAGTGAAGGATTTAGCAGGGGAGAGGGAGAGAGAAAGAAGAGGCAAAGAGGAGAGAGTTCCTAAATAATTCTTGGGTCTCTGAAAAAGAAAACCTTAATTCATGTGTTCTCTTTTGATAGTTATATAGCGCTCACCTAGATAATACGCAGCAGAGAGGTGTACAAAGGGAAATGCAACGTTGACAAGAGCAGCGTCAAGCTGTGACGGGGACACGTGTGCGGTGTGGATTTGATTTTGATTTGCAGAGCGATACATGCCAAAGCACTGTACAGCAATAACATGAACGGTACAATTCATGAAAAACAAAATGAGAAACACGCATTTTCTTCCCTTTTATTTTTTTCTCCTATTCATGTACACTTGACAATTTTATTGTAATTATGCTGTATGTTGTTATTTTATCTTTTATGGTGGTTTGTACATGCTGCTGAATGTGTAAAAAGTCAAATGGATTTGGCTAAATTCACAATAATAAAAAACAAAAAGAAATAGACAAGCAAGTGAGTTTTAAGGGGTGAGTGGAAGCGGGAAATAAGATAGGGATCGAAGAGGGAGGGGCAGCTCCTTCCAGTGCTTGGGGTCCAAGAGAGAGAACGAGCGAAATGGGAATTAGAGTAAGGGTGATGTGCAACAGTAAGAAGAACGAGAGATTGAGGGCGGAGACAACGGGATGGGACATAGAAAGAAATAATAAAAGAAAGATAGGGGCGGTGGAAAGACCAAGCAAAGAAAATTAAATAGCAAACGTGACTCAAAGGGGAGCCAATGAAGTGAGGCAAGAGAAGGGGCAATATTTGGCTTATGTGGAAGATCACATTGTGAATACAATTCATTGCAGGCCACTCAGATCCACTGGTCACAATTTCCTGTTTCTCCCCCCCCCCCCCCCCCCCCGGTGCAGAAGGAAGAGAACAGAACAGTGTGCTTTCTTCATCGCAGCAGCCAGGCTCTGGAATCTGCTACCAGCGGCACAAAGAGGCCAGTCCTCGTTGACAGCTTTTAAGAAAAGCCTGAAAACACTGCTTTTTTACTGAATTAGTTTCCTTGACTCATCGCCAGTATCCCAGTTAGCCCGGGTGTTAGCCACCTTATGCTCATCGTTCTGTTTTTGTCTTGTCTGCGCCCTAATGCCTCAGGGTCCATGGTTGCGCATTACAAATATTAAAAGTACAAATAAAGTAAAGAGTCGCCAGAGGATAGAGAAAAGAGGAGATGTACAGCTGGGTTATAGATGATGGGAGAGAGAGGAGTAGCAGGTAGGCCGAGGAGAAGAGAGGGACAGTAGGAAAGGCAGAAGAAAATAAGAGAAGAGACAAGAATGTTGGTGGCAGTAAAGGAAAGGGAAGGTCTAGCCTTTCAGATGTTAAAAAAGATGAAACCACCAGGAGCGGGAAAGAGCAGAAATATGACAGGAGGAAGAGAGAGAAGAGTCAAGAACAACACCAAGATTCCAGCCAGTGAGAGAAACGGGAGAGAAGGAAGGGGAAAAGAGATATAAGGGGGAGGCAGAGAAGGGAGCACAGTGATGTTAGGCAAAAAGAGAACTTCATTCTTGGATGGATTTGGATGGAGGAACAGGACCAACATCCAGAGGCAAAAAGGCAAGAAGAAAGAGTAGAGTGAATTGACAGAGAAAATGATGAAAAAGAACGAAACGAGCTGTGTATCGCCAGGAGAAAATTAGGAAAAAGAAAGAAAGAGCTGCGTATCGTCAGCATAAAGATGATGGGGAAGACCAAAGGGAGGAGATGAGAGAGGCAAGAGCAATGGTGTAAGAAGAGAAGAGTAGGGGACACAGGACCGAAACCCTGAGGTGTGCCATGATGATGAAGAAGGATAGGAGACTTTAGGCCAGCCCAGGATACTGAGTAGGTACGATTAGAGAGATACCAGTGAAACCAATTTAGAACAGAACCACAGAGACCAAGAGCGGAAAGAGATCGAGGAAACAGTGAGTGATCAACGGTGTCAAAAGCAGCAGATAGATCGAGGAGAACCAGAAGAGGTGATTGCTTGGAGTGACGAGAGGATAGAAGTGCACTACAGTCCGAAGAGCAGTTTCGGTGGCGTGGCGAGGGCGAAAACCAGATTGATGGATAGGGAGGAGGGAGGCAGTGTTAACATGAGCCGAAACATGAGAGTAGATGCTATGCTCGAGAAATTTAGAGAGAAAAAGTGGGAGTGATATACGTCAGTAGTTAGAAGGGAGAGAAGGGCCCAAACGAAGGTTGCTGGTGCTCCAATGGATTTTGCTTTTCACTGTACCGGCTCCACCGGCGGGTCTGAGCTTTTACTGAAAGTACATGGTCTGTTTAAGTTATAGCGCCAGATTCTCATAAAGTGGCACAAATAAAAAAAGCGGCAAGGATGCACTTTTCTTTCATGTGTACCACTTTAAGAAATGCACAAGTCAATTTATTCACAAAAGTGGCAGCTGCATTTCTTGGGGGCTGTGTGGCAGCACAAAAGATGCAGTGGCCAGCCCCTTCCATACATTTCCTAGCACTAACTTAGGACTGGCTCCCAGCTGCTGTGACACCTAAAAGAAACGCATGGCAGGGTCGGAAATGACGCAGTCACGTGGCGCGCATTCCCCCTGCACCTGTTCCAAAAAGGCACAGGGGGATGTGTTTGGTGTCTGCACATTTCACTGCGCCCCCGAATTTGCACAAATACGCAAAAGCTTGAAAACGAGCATTCGAATGCGCATATATATACATATATATATATATATATGATTCCCTCTCTGTATAGGGTGTGTCGTGTTCGTAGTATTGCTTCTTTGAGCCGAAAGCTTGATGGATAAGATCAAGCTTTATCCGTGTACCAACTGTTTTGCACTTGAACTTTTAGCGAGTCATGCGTCTTATCAATTTTTAACAAAGGCGTTATATGATACAATGTGATAACATGTTTTAGATACCTTTTACTATATACTTGTATGGGCATGCTCCCAAAATGAAGTTGATGGTGATGAATGGGATGCGCCTCTTTTGGTGCATGTTGGCGCATCTCATCCCTTGCACCAGAGAGAGATTTGAGAATCTGGGTCAAGCAGCATCAGATAAGTGAATCTCAGCCTCCAGAGGGGTCCAATGGTAATCACCACAGTGAGGAGGGATATGGTCACAGTCTGGAGCTCCTTGATTAGATGGGAACCTCCAGGTGGAATTACTCTTAGTAGGGCCAGCTGGTGTTTAGGGAGATTGGCATTAGTGCAGAGTCATCTTGGTTTGTTTGTTAATTAGGTGTCTCTTTTGCCAGACCAGCAGAAGTGAAAAGGAAACAGTAGAGTGGGGGGGCTGGGGGGGGGGGCATAGCGCCAAATATAAACATCTTGTTTCTAGTGTAAAGGGTCTCCAAGCGCTACTGGACTAGGAAGAGAGCAGGTGGCTCAATGGACGTTTTTTGAAAGCCCTGAGGTCAGGTTCTGCTTGAAAGCAGTCGGGCCTCCCCCCCCCCACGCAGGAGCAGCATACTAGAATATTGCTCTATGCGGTGCACTAGGATGTATGCCTTCATCTTTGAGCATAAGCAAAGAGGAGACTAGATGTGTACACACTTGTGTGGTTGGCCTGAGAATGGGCTTACTAGTGAGTGAATCTGTCTCAAGCTTGGCAGATTCCTGTGCCAGGCTAGTCTGCGGCTGGGATCTGGATAACATACAGTCCCACCATCTGGTTTTTGGAGAGCTTACTGTGTGCCTAGGAAGCATTGTTGAGGGTGATAGTAACCCAATCAAGTTGTTTACAACCGGGAGGAAGTCGATGGCAGGAATGAATGAGCAGAACCAGTGCAGGAAATATGGGTGATGGCAGCATGCTAATATCACCAAACCAGTTTGGGTACCAGGACTCATGTCAGTGCCTGGGTTGTCTCCCAGACTCTTGGGTTTTGTGGCTTGGGGTAATGGGATGGATGAAGGAGTTGCCCTTCCCGTTAGTCAGACTAGGCCGGTGGGAGGTATTCAGTTTCCAGCTTCCACTATTCGCCTTAAATATTGTGAACTGGTTTATCATATCAGGATTTTGTCTTTCAAAGCAGGCCTTGTATTAGGTCGATAGGAAGTATGCAGGAGCGGGCTGGCCTATGGGGGAACTCTGGAGATTTCCCAGTAGGCCTCTGCACCCTGTTGCCTCTTCTGTGGGGTATTTCCACACTAGTGTGGGGCTTGCTAAAAATGTGTAATATAGGGCCATTTTGAACATTATTTCCAGGCAGGGGTGTTGCTAGGTCTGGAAAAGACCAAGGGCTACGCTGTCGGAAATGTCAGGACTGGGGGCTAGCTAGCCTTTTGGTTGGAGATCCTGAGATTCTATCTGGGGCTACAACCAAAAGATCAGGGGCTATAGCCCATTTAGACCCCCCCCAGCAACGCCTCTGTTTCCAGGGCCTCTTTTGGTTCCCAGTCCACCCCTGGTCCACCAGCTTGCGGCTGCTCTTCCAGGGCATGTTAAAGGAATGGTTCGGTCAGAAATATTATTGTCGCTATGGTTCGGCCATGTGTTTTTAACCATAAATTGATTGATCGTACAAACATTTTCTATGCACCTTACCAGAGTTTTCGTCTTTTGGACACAAGCGAAATCAGGCAGCAGGGCGTGGCCATCTTGTGATAATCTTATCAGTTGATGCATCGCCCTGGGTGAACTGCCTTTGCGGCACTAAATCATATCCCCCGCCCCTGAGCCAGACATCACTAGAAGCGTACCGCCCATTTCACAACGCCAAAGCACGTCTCGTGTCAACATTCTTTGCGCTTCAATTAATGACATGTCGCCATGGAAATGGCAGGACGCCTCTTTCCACAATAAGTATAAACAGACCGTTTCACAACACACAAGAGCAGATTTTCTATTCCATTCCTCTCACTGTATTTCTTTGAGTATTCTGTGACTCGTTTCTGTGCTCTGGTCAGCTACCTTCGTTGCTTTTAGCCCATGCAAACAGATACCAGTACCATCACTATAAATTATTTTCATTTGTTTACCACACAATGGCAACAATAATGCCCTACCAGTACAAGCCTGAGTATTCCGAGGAGGAATTACTGGAAAGAGAAAGATGCGGAAACAATGGGGCTTCGGATAACAGTTGGGAGGACGATTCAACAGATCAAGAGCCTGAGCCTAGTCGCATGGACTGCTTCTCCACCTGGTGTACCTGCAATCAGTGTGAGCTAATGTCAACAGAGTTGGAGAACTGCTGCTGCAGAGAAAACTCTGGATGCTTGTCCTACATATCGCAAGGCAAGCCTCGGCCGCAATGCGTTACCGAGCTGCCAGACTTCAGGGCAGCCTGCCTCACACGGTCCGTGTTGAGGATTTTGGTGGTGCTTATGCACGAACTTTGTGCAACAGTTCACCTTCGTAATGCAAGTAATGAGTAAGTATACTCTGGTTGTGATGTCAGTTAGGCCACTACTATTTCACGGTTGTCTCCTATATTCTTGTAACTTCAATATATCATTGTCATATCAATTTATTCTTGCAATTCTCTAGTAATAGTCATATAAAAGTCGTTCAATATTGTGCAGTGTCTAGGTAGCATTTGTCCTGGCAAAAATGCCATTGGATACAAGAATTGTCATTGACAACTAAGGTTTAATACACTTATCTTGGTCATTTAAAAACAGTTTGTATCTTTCTCTTTCACAGGTGGTACCGGCTGGTGGCCTATCGTTTTTTTACATGGTGGCTTCATGGGAGGCTTGGACACCACGTTCGACGAGTAATACCCGCCTGTGTCGTTGGTGCCATTAGAGAAACATTCCCCAGTGACAGCGGTCAGTACAGGGGATTTTCCTTCACTGTACTGCAACCAGACCTTTACAAAGTGTAGTAGTTTTGTGCCATCAAAATAAGAAACAAAATAAAACACAACATATTTTTTATCAGTGGTTGTTTCAGTTTTTCAGTGAATCAAGTGTTTCTCCATTCAGCAGTGTTCCGGTGCCTTGTCTACACGCCCCAGGCCCATCCATCCACCCTCCATTATCAAAGGCAGTTGGCACCAGTGGATGTGCGCTGCCAAGGGGTGCTGTCAGGGGCGCGAACGGCCAAGGTGCCAAACGCCATGTACACATCAAAGCTATCATTCGCGCAGGGGTCATTGTTCACATGCCCTCCTCAGACCCCGTGTCTCCAGGCAGGCTCCCCTTGAAGCAGGCCGCGCACCTGCAATCCACATAAGTGTGTCTCCATTCAGCAGTGTTCCGGTGCCTTGTCTACACGTCCCAGGCACATCCATTCACCCTCCATTATCAAAGGCAGTTGGCACCAGTGGATGTGCGCTGCCAAGGGGTGCTGTCAGGGGCGCGAATGGCAGTGGTCGAAGTGAGCGGGAGCGGTCCGGAGCGGTGCTCCTCTACTTTTTTAAATTACCTTTTACAGCTCCCATACTTTTAATTTAAAAAGAAACCGTTCTGGAATGGATTCGTTTAAAAATAAAAGTGAAGGAAGAAGTTGAAACTTGCACTGCACTGAAAGTTCCCTTAAACAGCAGGTTCAAGTGTTTGGGGGGTGTATTGTGTGTGGAAGGGGACGTGGCGATGGGGTTTGTGGGAAGCGGGGGCAGGCCAGCAGGAAACATAGCTCCACTACTTCTTTTCGTACACTTCGACCTCTGGCGAACGGCCAAGGTGCCAAACACCATGTACACTTCAAAGCTATCTTTCGTGCAGGGGTAATTGTCCACACGCTCTCCTCAGACCCCGTGTCTCCAGGCAGGCTCCCCTTGAAGCGGGCCGCGCCCCCACAATCCAAGTAATACCAAGACATATACACGTCATTCATTCACATACACACCCCTATTTGTAATTCTTTATAAACCACTGGATATTTATCATGAGAACATCTTTGAGCACTGCAAGTCAACTCCTGAACGTGCTACTTGAGAACCCCGGTGACCGGTGCTAATCTTCTCGTCGTCGTACTATCTGTGAACTTCTGTGACCGCTGCGAGTCAACTCATCAGTGTGCTCCCTGTGAACATCTCCCTGTTCTCCTGCCACTAACTACTCTGCTTGCTGAATCTAACTGTTTGTTGGTCAAGGTAAGGACATGTATCCTAATCATATCTCCTTCATCTGTACATTTCTATCTATTTCAAACTAATGTACTCAGTAGTGCTATGTTCATTCTTCTCATTGCTATTGACTTGAGTTTCATTTGTTATGTTATCGATATATCAATTTTCATCAGTGTCAATTGGCATCGAATTGCATCCTTCGTGGACCGTGTCTATAATATAAGCATGTTTCCTTTTCATGCACGATAGTACACTCAAGGGACGAGTAACATGTTCTGATTTTCGTCACATCAATGAATTGTTTATGAAAGATATCCTATAATACAGCCGCCCACGCTGCACTGGTTTTGCTGTGGTGACCGAAACAAAGCTTGCATTGAAGAATGTATGGTCTAATTCCGTCTTTCTCACATTTTTCTGCAAAGTCAAATTCGAATAATGTTGACTTTCTTTTGCAGAATTTACAACAATGCCTGCATGTTCTATTTTCAGTTGCCCTTCGAAGACCCATGACAAATCTGAAGGCATTACAATGCATGTATTCCCTAAGACTGTAGATCGAATTAGAGAATGGGTCAGCTGTTGCGGATATGCACCGGCAGAGCTGGAAAATCGAGTAAATAAAGTCTTGGAGGACAAGAGAGGTGATCGATACCGCATCTGCAGCCTGCACTTTACCCCGAATATGTACTACACATCCTTGTACACAAAGAAGAATCAACTGAGAATGACTCGAAAATTGCTCCCAAACGCTATTCCGACTTTATTCGTTCACATGCCGCCACAGGTGAGTCACGCTTCCGGATTTAGCTTTAGGCCTTAGAGTAGTGTGCAAGTAACCAAATGGATTGATTGGTATTTTAGGTGTAAATGTCACTAATAACTATGCTATAGTGTCCTTAGAAATAAGCATAATGTTTTCGTAATCTGTCTACTTACATGGCAATTTTTAAGATTAGCATTTCTAAATCAATAATATTTACAACTCCATGACTATGCACTGAATATGAAGGAGCAATATTCAGCATCCATGTCTTGCCTGGAGTCAACTACCACTTTGAGCGCGTATCGGGTAGTCTTACTTAGCTATTCAGTTCCAGAATTGTTTTATGCATGGAAGTTCAGATAATCTGATCATATTTACATACCGTGTAATTCGTGATTTGCTATTGATATGTACCTTTGTTGTCGTCCCAATGTATGTCTTCAATTTACAATATTTTCATCCATACTAATGCAAGTACTGTGTTTCAGGGAGATGTTGGAGCGTCCTCTACAATTACAACATCCCTTGTAGTTGATCCAGAGGTATGCGTACTGACAGTTCCATCAAATGAGATAATCTAATCATATTTACATACCGTGTCATTCGTTTGCACAATGTTTCATTCGTGGTTTGCTATTGATATGTACCTTTGTCCGCATCCCAATGTGTGTGTTCAATTTCCAATATTTTCATCCTTACTAATGCAAGTAGTGTGTTTCAGGGAGATGCTGAAGCGTCCACTACAATTACATCATCCCTTGTAGTTGATCCAGAGCCAGAGGTATGCGTACTGACAGTTCCATCGAATGAGATAATCTGATCATATTTACATACCGTGTCATTCGTTTACACAATGTTTCATTCGTGGTTTGCTATTGATATGTACCTTTGTCGTCGTCCCAATGTGTGTGTTCAATTTCCAATATTTTCATCCTTACTAATGCAAGTACTGTGTTTCAGGGAGATGCTGAAGCATCCACTACAATTACATCATCCCTTGTAGTTGATCCAGAGCCAGAGGTATGCGTACTGACAGTTCCATTAAATGAGATAATCTGATCATATTTACATACCGTGTCATTCGTTTACACAAAGTTTCATTCGTGGTTTGCTATTGATATGTACCTTTGTCGTCATCCCAATGTGTGTGTTCAATTTACAATATTTTCATCCTTACTAATGCAAGTACTGTGTTTCAGGGAGATGCTGAAGCGTCCAATACAATTACATTATCCCATGTAGTTGTTCCAGAGTCAGAGGTATGTGTACTGACAGTTCCATCGAATGAGATAATCCGATCATATTTACATATCATCTAATTCTTTTACACAACGTTTCATTTGTGTTTTTAATATTTATATGTACCTTTGTCGTTGTCCCGAAGTGTGTGTTCAGTTTCCAATATTTTCATCCATACTAATGCAAGTACTTTGTTTCAGGGATTTGCTGGAGCTTCCTCTACAATTACATCATCCCTTTTAGTCGATCAGGAGCCAGAGGTATGCGTACTGACAGTAGCCTCTAATGAAAGAAAGTCAGTCTAATTTTATTTGTAACACAAATTACTTATTTTAAATGGATACTCTTTTCTAGTGATGTATACAAGATCCGTATATTGAACGGGAGGCACGTGGATCCGAGTCGGTGCACCAGCTTGCTGTTGGTGATGCTAGAGTAAAGAAGGTTTCAACGAAAAGAAAGAAAAATAAGCTTATTTATAAACAGTTTCTATTTTTAGCAATTGTTTTGTGCTGAGGCCTTAATTATATGCTTCTTCTTAATGTAAATTTACAATACTGTATGTTGGATTGACATTGAACATCCTTTTTCCTATCTGTCCTGTAGTTGCCCGATGGAGTACGGACTATGCAGACACAGACAGCGACACAAAAGAGAGATGCTGCTTGCCAAACTGTTTTCACCATGGAGGAAATATTAATTGAGCCGCAGCGTGTTCAGACTCGAGATGCCTTTGTCCAATGGCCAGAAAATGAATTTAATGTGACCGGCGAATCCAGCAAAGTGTTTTTGGACCATTGCTATAATGCGATTGCACCACCAGAAGAAGATGAAACTGAATGTATTGAAGAAACTTTTGAATTAGTCGCAGAGCACTTGACACATTCGACAGCCGCCAAAAAAATGCCACCCAAAAAGCAGTCGACATTGATGTTTTCTCCTATTCAGAGTCAAGTAACAGGTGTTGAAATGACAGAGACTGAAGCATCAACACAATTGACCGATGAACTAGACAAATATCTCAACTATAGTATGTCCAGTTTGGTTGATATGTCCACAACGGTTCAGTCAGAAACAACATTAATACAGGATAACAGTCTAATAAATGAGGCCAAATACATAGTATTCAACAGCAGCTTGATGGAGATTATAAAGATGCTGAAATGTGTGCGTTCAGTGAGAGGGGAAGTATGTGGGAAGCCATTGGTGAATGTGACTCGTCTAACACAAGGCAGTAACCTCAAAATACATGCCACCTGTGAAATGTTACATAAAACATTTTCATGGTCCGCTCAACCCATGCTGGGGAAACTGCCAGCTGGCAATCTACTGTGTGCAGCAGCTTTACTTTTCAGTGGCTCTAGTTTCAGGAAGTTATCCATTTCTGTCAGTTTGTGGGACTCCATTTCATTTCTAAAACGCAGTTCTACCAATATCAACGTGATTATCTATTCCCAATTGTCTATTCAAAGTACATTCTCCGGCAAACGGTTCAGGCTAGCCGGCGATGGACAGTGTGACAGCCCCGGATTTTCTGCTAAGTACTGCACATACCACTTTCAGGACATGGAAAGTAAAAAAAAAGAGTTTGGTGATCGTACAGGTGTCCGAATGTAAATCCTCAGTGGCCATGGAGAAACTTGGTTTTATAAAATCACTGGAAAATCTACAATCGAGGGGAATGCAAATCGACCTCATAGCCACGGACAGACACGTTTCAATAACCAAGACAATGAGAGAGCAGTTTCAAAATATTAAACATCAATTTGATGTATGGCATGTTGCCAAATCAATCAATAATAAAATCTCGGCTGCAGGGAAAAAAAAGGTTTGGAAAGTATTTCACAGTGGTCCCAGTCTTTTAGCAACCATCTTTGGTGGAGCTCCAAAACATGTGATGGGTCTGTGGAAATTCTACTGGAAAAATGGCGGTCACTAATGCACCACTGTTCCAACATTCACCACTAGACAGAAAACCAACATTTCCACCAATGTGAACATGGCCCTTTGTCCCCGGAGCAGGCACGGAAGAAGAAGTGGTTGATTCCATCTTCACCTCCACACAAAGCCCTTGAGAAGATTGTGTTTGATAAAACTCTATCAAGAGATCTGAAGGGACTCACAGAATTCTGTCACACAGGAGATTTTGAGGTGTTCCACAATATGTGCCTAAAGTACAGGCCAAAGAGATTGCAGTTCGGCATTGGAGGGATGAAATATAGGACATTATTAGTGGTATTGGCGCATAACAAGAATGTAGGACGTGAACAATCTGCAGGAAACTTAGGGATGCTCCGCTACACTATGGCCTTTACGAAAAATAGCAAAAAATGGGTGGTCAAACCAGTATATGAGGAAATGGGATTCGATTTTTTTTAAATATCTTATTCTAATGTCGTAGAGATGCATACTCATGGAATTGCGCGCAAATCTGTTCAGATTGTGGCAATGTATGTGGATACATTGCCACAAAACATTGCCAACGTTCCTTGTCCACTCAAAGCAGAGCTTGTTGAACAGTTCAAATCGCTGTACAAATGATTACCATCTGTTTTTATTTTTGCCAACTTTTTTTTACAAAGTGTTCTAATAAAGTATGCAATTTCTCTTTTGAAATCTATCCTCTTTGTCCTTTTCTTTTAAAGATAGTACAATTTTTATGATTGCTATACAATGTAACACTGTGCTTTCACATTTCACAGTTTCGTCGAGCTACTGTGGGACCTTCATTTATCGTGGTAGGGCCCGATGGATAACAGTGTGTAAGAATCTTTGGATTTCGGCAGTTGCCTTACCATCCAGTTCCCCAAACAGCTGAATTTTTGGTTATTTTTTCACAGTAATGCGGTGATTGGGTGTACGATTTGGGAGAAGTCTGGTATAAACCGGCGATAAAAGTTTGCAAAGCCTAACATGCTTTGTACTCCTTTTACAGACGTTGGTGATGGCCATTTCAGAACGGCGTCGACTTTGCAGTTGCCTTACCATCCAGTTCCCCAAACAGCTGAATTTTTGGTTATTTTTTCACAGTAATGCGGTGATTGGGTGTACGATTTGGGAGAAGTCTGGTATAAACCGGCGATAAAAGTTTGCAAAGCCTAACATGCTTTGTACTCCTTTTACAGACGTTGGTGATGGCCATTTCAGAACGGCGTCGACTTTGTGCAGGTCCATCTTGATGCCTCCGGGAGTAAGAATGAAGCCTAGAAACTCTACTTCGGTTACGTGAAAATGGCACTTTTTCATCTTGGCAAATAAACAATGTTCACAGAGTTTGGCGAGGACTGAACGGACATGTTTGACATGGTCTTGTTTGGAAGTTGAGTACACCAGGATGTCATCAATGTACACTAAGGCGCAGACATCAATTAGCTCTCTCAGGACGTCGTTCATGAAGTATTGGAATGCTGCCGGTGCGTTGCATAACCCAAAGGGCATGACTTGATATTCGAACAAACCATATTTAGTACGGAAAGCGGTTTTCCATTCGTCACCGCTTCTGACCCGAACCAGGTGATATGCTCTCCGCAGGTCCAATTTGGTGTAAATTTGAGCATCTTTGACCTGGTCCAGCATTTCCGGAATGAGTGGCAAAGAGTAACGGTTCTTTACAGTGATCTGGTTCAATGCGCGGTAGTCAATACAGGTCCTTAAGTCCCCTTCTTTTTTCGGTACGAAGAACAAAGGACTGGCTGCAGGGGACTTCGACGGACAGATGAATCCGTTTGCAAGGTATTGGTCTAAATAGGACTTCAGGTGAAGGTTTTCGGGTTCAGTTAGAGCATAGATTCTCCCACAGGGGACTTGGGCACCAGGGACAAGGTCAATTTGACAGTCATAGGGCCTGTGGGGTGGCAGGGTATTTGCCTGGTCCTTCTGGAATACATCCTGGAAATCGCGGTATTCCTCAGGCAGATTACTGATTGCACCCAAAACAGATGTCATTGTTCGGGGAGTTGTTGAACTACTGCAAGCTGTCTTCTGTTCTTGGTAATAACAGGTTAGAGAACAGTCACTGGGGAAGGTTAATTTCCTGTCTCGCTAGTTAATCAAAGGATTATGAGCAACTAACCATGGCATCCCTAGTATAAGCCGAAATTGAGGCGCTTTGATGATGTCAAACGAAATGAGTTCTCTATGCCCATCCTGACACAGCAATTTTATTTAAGCTGTGCATTGGGTAACAGGTCCGGAAGCAATTTCAGTTCCATCAACTGTAGTCACCTTATCCGTAGTCGGCTTGGAACATAAGCGAAGTCCCGTCTCTGCAACCAGATCCTGATCAATATAATTTCCGACTGCCCCACTGTTGATGTAAGCATCAATGGCATGCATTCTTGAGGACCGTTGGTTGTTGATTAGGATCACTGGTATTGCAAAGTGTGAGGTCGGTGGCTCCTTTCTCTCACTCGACAAACTGACCTCTACGTTTGTCGAGCTGGGTAGTTTTCCGACTTAGGTTTTTTTCCTCATCTTTCTCAGTGGCCCCGACGACCTTCCTTGGGGGTTTTACTGGGCAGTCCTTCAGAAAGTGTCCTGATTTTCCACAGTACAGGCATAGTTGTTGCTGCCTTCTTTTGTCTCGCTCTTGTTTGGTTAACGGGGGTCGCACTCCCCCAAGTTGCTTGGGCTCCACAGGGTTTTCTTGTGCACGAGTTACATTGTCTCTTGACCGAACATACAATGCCCGTGGATCCATTTTGGAGCGATCTGCTTTTCGGTCTTGCAGCCGATGATCTAATTGCACGACTAAGTTTATGAACTCCGAACAGTCTCGAGGGGGGTCCACTACTTGAGCTAGAACGTCTTTTAACTCTCCTCTTAACCCCCGATAAAACAACGTGGTTCTCTTGTTTTCAGGCCACCTAGCTTCAGCGACCAGTCTGTTGAAGGTTGCGATGTACGTTACCAAATCCTGATTTCCCTGTCGGAGGGAAAGGAGTTCATTGTCCACTGCTTGTTCTCGAGTGTGAGGGGCAAACAGCTTCTCCATCTCCCTCTGAAATCCCCCAAAGTCATGTAATATAGGATCATCATGGGTCACTAATGGTACTGACCAATCTGCTGGGCTACCGCTCAAATACGATAGAACAAAGGCCTCCCGAGCTTGGTCTTTGGAAATGCTCCTGACCTGCAAAGAAAGTGAAGGCGGCATTGAGTCATGAAAGAGGCATATTTCCGTGAATCGCCTGTAAATCGTTCCGGTGGGGCTAAAGGAACTGCTCCTGGTAGAGTAATTTGCACCAGAGTTGAAGAAGCGGAAGGCAGTGTAGGGTTCTGCATCATTGGATTGCCTCCCGGCAGAGGTATCTGACCTGCCTGTGATTGCAAGTATTGTCTGCTAAGGTCTTCTGTGCGCTCCTTAGTCACAATTAAATCTCTTCGGAGAGCATTAGTCTCCTGACGGGCAGATTGAACCTCGGCGCATAATTCTCCTATCAGATGGGCCAATTGGTCTAGTTCTGAGGTTTCCATGGCACCCATGTGGATTTTAGTTTGGAGGCTTCGCATTCTGTTACGCTCACCTGGTTCCACGGGGGCGCCACCCAGCAATCGGTGTCCAGGTACCCCTCCCTGCGATGCCCAGTAGTGACCAGCGGAAGAATCCTGCCAGAAATACAGGTAAACAATGTTTAGGACCGGGTAACTGGGATTAACAGCCTCCCACCACCCGGTATGTCTGTGGTCCCTCTGGGCTTCCTCTCACCTTGTTCTTGATGTTGGCGGGTTCTCCGTCCTGCTGTCTCGGCAGGGGCGCGTGGTGCTTTGCGGGCAATGGCGATCGAGTTACTTCACTGATGCCGGCCCGACGTGAGTTTTTCAGGTAGGTCTTATTGCTATGATTTTTTGCTGTTCTATCATGCCTTTCTGGAATTAACAATGTCTTTTTTCTCTTCGTAAGGTACGTGGAAGTCCAATTTGTGGCGAAGATTGGATTCGGGGTTCGCTGGTAAGTATTAGCGTTTTTGGAGCGCCTAGATGCAGCGAGTTGGTGCTTAACGCAGTGCTAAGGTGCCTTGCCTTTGCTAACCTGTTATATTTTGTCTTCACAGGTCGCGGCGCTCCACCGGAGTGTAGTATTCCAGAGATGTTGGGAAATGAAGTGCGAGTGGGAAGGTAAGCCTTTTGGCGGGGTTCGTTAACTGTGTAAAATGTCTAGAGCCTTTTCTTTCCCTTTCTTTCCGTCTATCCGAAGGAGCACTGGTTCCAGGATGCCGGTCGGAAGAGCTGAGAACCGCTAATGATGGAATTCAGGTAAGCTTCAACCTTTTCTAACGTGTCTTCTTTCTTTTTCTGCAGATGCTGTTTATCCGAGGTTTGTGGCTGGAGCTGAACGCGGTGAGCGTCACGTTGCAGTATTGAAAACTAACGCGAAGCGTGTCAGTCCAGTCGGACGTGGTTTAAATAGCTTCAAGAAAGAAGTCCAGGTAAAAGAGTTCCAAGGTGCCACAACCACACCATGCTTCTGCAAGCCAGGTTCCAAGAAGCCTGATTCTGTGGATGCTTCCACATTGAATGACAGTATCAAAAAGTAGTTCCCAAGCACAAACACATTATTAAGTATGAGCCTGGCGCCAAAGGCGCCAGGACGCCCCAAGAAGGCCTTGGTTGGGATTTAGAGGGGACTGGGGTCAAGGCTCCCCCTGGCCCATGGGTAGGCCAGGGAGGCTTTGGGGTAAGGGTCGTGACATTCAGACCCCAACCAATGGTTTCTTCAACTGCCAGCTGCAGCTACATGTCAATCACTGGATTTATTTGACTCTTTTTTTGGACGATCGCCAAGGGCCGATATGCCCTTATGCTGTACCAGCGATTAGGAGCAACATAACCTTTACGGTGGTCTAGTGCCAAGTTGATGCACCAGCCTTGCAATTCACCCTGCGACCAAAGTGCTTCTTTTACCCAAAACAAACACCCTTTGTACCCAAAAGGAACAGCACGTGACTCACGATAAACATTTGCGGAATTAGAGCAAAGAAAAAAGTTCCGTTTTGATTGAATATGTCAATCGCCGAATGTTCTCGAAGCATTTAATGTGAAATAAATGTACTTTACCAATTGTACAGTCTTGCTGTTTCCTTTTAAAGTACAGTTTCATATTCCGAATTGTGACGCGCTGTGTTGTGAGACCATGTGTGTTGTTTTCTGGGTTCTGCGTCAAGTCGCGTAGGTGACGACTGGGCATGTTTGGCTATGCTGCCCAGTAATGTCACGCAGAGAGGCATAGAATATCAATGATTTGGTGATGTCTGGCTCAGGGGCGGGGGATATGATTTAGTGCCGCAAAGGCAGTTCACCCAGGGCGATGCATCAACTGATAAGATTATCACAAGATGGCCACGCCCTGCTGCCTGATTTCGCTTGTGTTCAAAAGACGAAAACTCTGGTAAGGTGCATAGGAAATGTTGGTACGATCGATCAACTAATGGTTAAAAACACATGGCCAAACCATAGGGACAATAATATTTCTGACCAAACCATTCCTTTAAGGCTGAGTCAGTAGCCATTGAATGAGCTGGAGTTCTTTAGCTGTTGGGGCACTGGTTCTGGTTTGTCTTGATCAGTCCCTGCACATGGCTTTGCGGGTTATGTGTTGATTTGGAAAGGCAAAGGGATGTCTTGGGTCTGGTCCATGGACTAGTGATTTTGTGCTCGATTGCGACATTGGTGTCTTTTTTGGAAAATTAGATCAAGTGTGTTCCCACCGTGTGAAAGGGCACGTTGACTAGCTTGTGAAATTCAAGGCTATTGGTGATTCAATTATAAGTAATGTGATAATTGGCACAAAGTTTGAGATCCCCGGAAAGGAGCATTTGCATGGGCTGTATAGGTTGGAATATTATTAAGGAAGGATTTGTGGGTTCGAGGCATTGGGTCAAAGTCATGATCATAGAAGGGAGGTGGCTTTTAAGAGATGAGGACAGGAAAAGCACTGGAGGTGGTGACAGATACTCAGTTGACTGCAGGGTTTTGGCCACTGCTGGCTAAATCCTGATGCCAGAAAATTGACATATTGTTGGCAAGGGCACCTGTGCCACTCAGGGTGGAGATTCCATTGGGATGGTAGTTGTTTAACCAGATAAGGAAGCAGGCAGGTTGGTAGGTGAGGGATTTCTGGACTGGATAGTTTTAGGTTTTGATACAAGGTGCCAAAGATGATAAGGCGGGCAGAGAATATGAGGTTGGCCAAAGAGGGCCCAGAATTACTGTGGACAAAGATGAAACAAGAGGTGCAAAGTGGACGTCTTTTGGGCCTTTTTCGGAGTTTGTCCTTGGAGCATGTGATAGCGCATACAATGCAGGTGTCACCAAAACAAACAGAAAAGTGGCGTTTCATTGATGCATTATTGGCCCAAAGGTCAGTCGGTGAATAACTTTATTGGCCAGGAGGACTGCTCGGTGGTTTGTGCCAGCATAGAGCATAGTGGCATAGATGCAGAGTTGTGGGCTGGCAGCAGAGTTGGAGAAATTTGATGCAGAGGCGGCCAAGGTCAGACTGAGACAACAAATAGGTCCGGGCAGCAAATGAAAAGTGGCCCGGGTTCAGCTTGGGCAAACAGCCCCACAAATTATATGTTTGATCTGTGGACCCGACCATGCTTCATATAGCGTCCACAAAAGAGGTCGCCCACAGAAGCTTGCTAATGGAAGAGGAGGGATCCGGTCCGAACAGGCCGAGAAGATGTGTCAGGACAGTGCAGGAGGAGCGAGCGGGTAAGTGGTTTGAGCAGTGGTGCCCCGGGAAGTGGTGAATCAAACATACAAGGTATGGCGGGCAGGGTCATTGAGTTTTCTGAGACCTGGAAACCCCGCAAATTCTGAGCCATGCTTTGGTGTCCATTTTAGAGAAGATGGCTGCCCAATCATTCATGTTTTTCATGCCTAATGAGTGCCATGTTAGTTCTTCATATATAAAGGCATATATTACCTAATGTCTAATTCTTCGTGTGGAGCGCATATATTCGTGTCTCGTGGATTTGCATTTCGTGGTTTCAACATTTGTGTTAGTGAATCTGTCTGTTTTTACTATGCAGCCAGAAATCGGTGCGCCATTGCGTAGGCGTTAGTCAGGCTTCTGGCACTGTTGGATTATCTGCGGTTTCCCTGCCAAGTTACCCCATCAGGATATGTGCACTTCAAATAACCAAAACAAATAAAATCCAATAAAATCACCGAGTCTTAAACACACACATTCATCTGTATGCAGTTGACTCCGTGGATTTGCCAGAGCGACTAGCAAGGTAGATGGGCACCCAGCACAGAGAGAACAATAGGGCTGTTACTAGCCAGCAGCGCCTTTACAGGGGCAAGGCCAGGGACAAGGTCACTACCGAGGAGGAGTGTCTGTGCTGAGTGCCAACATATACAAGACGATCTTGCTGCAGTCTTTGATAGCAAAGATAATCAGCTTACTAATGATTTTGTCTGCAAATGTCTATCACTTTCCAATTGTCCATCACTTTATTTTCTGTTGATAGATTGTCCACATGATCCACGTGTCACAAATGGAGACAGATGAAAACGATAAGCAAGATGATGCCTTGTATATGGTTTGGTATAGCCTTAATTCTGACAGTTTTGTGCACCCTCCATCCGTATATTGTACTCTGACAATTATTGCTAATGTTTTCTTAATGACTTGTTAAACCCTCGCTACTAATATTTTGCTCTGTGACCTGTAGCTCCAACAGCTAGGTTTGAGTTATATAATAAATAATATCTTTTGACATATTTGTCATATAGACAGCAGTAATTGCATCATGTTATCTATATAATTGTATATGCAAGAATTTTCACTTACCTTTGTGTTTTTGTGCAATTTGATTTTGCTTTACTTTATTAACGGATGTTGTTCAGCCTTAAAATCATCAGCAATTGTATGTTATCAATTACAAACAGAAGTATTCCAAAACAACTAGGTGTGGTACTTTTTCTTGCTAGATGTAAATGGTGAATGAATAGTGAGGGGATTTGTCTCTGAGACCCGTTCACCTGTTTTGTTTGTTTAACATTCCCACCCACTTCCTACACCTCCCCCCCAAAGAACATCCACCTGAGATCTCTTTGAGCTCCCTTTAATCAAGCCTTACCATCAAACTTTGCAGTTGTCTGAGAGTTAATTACTTAATTGAAGTTATAAACGCGCTACTGGTGTAATAAAAATGGCATAATCAGGTCTGCTTTCAGCCACTCGATTTATAAGCAGCATGTACGTTGTTCACTGAAGTCCTGTTAAAAACAAACACTAACAAAGCCAACAGTTTTGGCTTGTGAATAAGTATTAGCAGTGCCTTACGTGGCAAAAGAAAACGAGCCGGGGCTCATCAAGGGGGCGTGGCCTGAAGGGGGTCATCTGACTCTGTTAGGCCACACCCTCTTAATGAGTCCTGGCTCAATGGGTTACAGACAACACCCCACACCCCTTTGCCGAGATCAGCACACTCTCCCCTGCTGATCTCTGCATCTATTAACAAAAGGGATGCCTAGTGGGGGACAGCGCCTCATCTTTTCAGCCTTAATGGTGGCACTGTCCCTCGCCAGGCATTTCTTTAGCTAAGTGATCGCATCTCTTAGCTAAAGAAATGCCTGGCGAGGGAAAGCACCACCATTCAAGCTGAAAAGGTGAGGCCTCAGGAAACCAAGACTTTAGAAAAAGGCATCTGTTTCCAGCAGCCTCTGCTTTTCTTCATAATGGTGACGCCAGCACACAGGCATCTCTGGTGCTGTTGCCACCTTTATGGAAAAATGCCCTGGGCTCTAGCAGGAGGGGCTTCAAGGGGACAAGATGGAACCCCAGCAGGGCCCGTCTCAGAAACATATTTCTGAGACTGCCGGGGATCTGCCCTGGCTAGCCCCTGCCCACTTAAAGTCCTGAGTATTAGGCATTTGCAAATACCTTTTCAATGCCTGCACAAAAGCCGAAACTATTGGCATTGCCAATGCTTGTTTCACTGTTCCTGGAGTGCTTCTCGGGCAGCCAGTAAAAGAGACTAAATGATGCTCTCTGGCATCTAGTTTTCACACATGGACACAGTTTTACAGACATTAAGAAGAGGGACCCTTTGCATTACAGTGATCACAGAGTGAACATTTGGCTCTCTCATCGGGGCTCAATTTTTCGATCACCAGGATTTCCGTTATCAGACGAATGCATCCTGGGATTTGTAGTATTGGTGAACATTATTCGAACTACTCAAATCTAAGAACCATGTACTGTGTCGTCCTGCGTCACAGTCATCTGGTCACCCTAAATGACCACTAGACTGTGTTTCAGACAGTACCAGTTCTGTAAATACTCCCATAAGAGCAGTAGACACGATGAGAACAATCTTTGTAAAATATGACACCTTCCCAAGGCGCCCACAATGAAGAGCCCAACTGTGAGGATGGGGTATGAGTGACGGCAAAGAACCCCTATCTTCTGACTTTAAACCCTTCCTGCTGATCAACCAAGCAATCACTGCTGCACATACAGGCACACATAAAACAAGAGTGCAGTGGTGCCACGAGAGCAGTGCTTTAAGTGGGCCGGGCCGTCTCCTAAAAGTGGGGTTGACCCGGGGCCCTGCCAGGGCCCCCCCCCCCGTTCCTACCACAACATTGGCGGGATGCATTATCCGAGATGCGCCTGCCATTAGGTCAGGCAAGCTGACAGAAGTGTCAGCCAGCCACTGCGTCCCTGTAGCTGGCTAGCACTTCTGTCAGTCCCTATAACTGCCTCTGGTGACCCCGCGGAGGGTCACCAGAGGAAGTTACTGTGCCTTTGTTTCCCCAGGTCGCCGAGGCGTCTTTAACCCTCGGCGAACCTGGGGGCTCCTCGACATATTTCGAGGTCAATAAAAATGGCTTGAATTGTGCACTTCGCAAGCCATCTATTATAAACATATAAATGTTTAACAAAGATGGCTTGGAAAGTACACAAACCATAAGGTACGTACACAAATATATAAATGCTATATATTTGTGTGCGTACCTTACTATGGTTTATGTACTTTCCAAGCCATCTTGAAGTATACAAACCATAGTAAGGCACGCAAACAAATATATAAATGTAAGCATTTGTATATTCATGTGCGTATCTTACTATGGTTTGTTCAGTATGCAAGCCATATTTTATAAACATAGAAATATGTTAATAAAAGATGGCTGGCTTGTATACTACATAAACCCTAGTAAGGTACGCAAACATTTCATATATTTGTATGCGTACCTTACTCGCGCTTGTTCTTCTTCTTGCTGATAGATTTTTATCCATCAGCAGTGATTTTTGGATACCGAGGCTTGAGCCTCATTACTCCATCTTCTCGGGTTGAGTGTGTAGTCGTGGGTTTGTATTCTTCTTGGTCTGTGTGGTCTTGTCACAGTAGGGCTGGTTTCACAGGGTCTTCGCAGTGATGGGCCGCGGGTAGCGGTCGAAGGGGTTTGCAGTGGTGGCAATGAGTCTTCTGATCAGAGGGTTCGGGTTCTGATCCAGTTCTTGGCAGAAGTTCTTACTCAGCTTCGCTAGATGTTCATTCAACATCTCGATGTCCAGGTCTCTGTGAAGGTCTGCTATCCTTGTGAAGATTGGAGCTCCAGACGATATCCGCAGGGCCTTGTTCTGGACTATCTGAAGACTCTTCCGGTGTCACTGATGGCAGGTCATCCATGCTGGGGAGGCATAAGTCAGGGTTGGTCTGATGATCACCTTGTAGATGTTGATCTTTGTCCGGAGGGGCATGGACTTGCTCTTCAGGAGTGGGTACAGCGCTGCCATCTTTCCTGTTGCCTTCTGCTGAGTATTCTCGATGTGGCTTTCCCAGTTGAGTTTGCTGTCCAGGGTCACACCGAGGTAGCGGCTGCTGCTCTCCCATTTGATGGTCTCCCCGTTGAGGCTGATGTGTGGGTGCTCCTTGATCTTCTTTCTGGTGAACAGCGTTGCAGTTGTCTTGCTGGTGTTGAGTTCTATCCGCCAGTCGCTGTACCACTTTGCGATGGTATCCAATGAAGCTTGCAGGTTCTTCGCCACTTCCTTTTCGCTGAATGACTGGGAGATGACTGCAACATCGTCTGCATACAGCGCCAGGTTCGTCTTGTGGAGATCTGTCGGGATGTCGTTGGTGAAGAGGTTGAACAGGAAGGGTCCAAGGTTCGATCCCTGTGGCACGCCTGCTCGGATGGGATGTGAAGAGGACATCTCAGACCGCATGGCGACATGGAAGGTGCGGCCTCCCAGGTAGCTTGCAATCGTCTTCACCAGGTAGTTCGGAAATCCCAGGCCAATCATCTTGTGCAGCAGTCCCTTGTGCCAGACTCGGTCGAATGCTTTGGCGACATCCAGGAAGACGATTCCTGTGGACTTCTTGATGTTGAATCCGTGGCTGATGGTGTCCACCACTCTCAGTAGCTGATGAGTCGTTGCATGCTCCTTTCGAAATCCAAACTGTTCCTTTGCTAGTAGATTTATTTCGGAGGTGAAGTCGCTGAGTCGAGCGAGGATGACCTTCTCCAGGAGCTTCGATAATTCAGAAAGCAGGCTGATGGGGCGGTAGTTTGCTAGATCCCTCAGTGGTTTTCCGGCCTTTGGAAAAACGATGACCCTTGCTTCTTTCCAGGAACTCGGGAAGTGCTGGAGCCTCATGCATGCATTGAAGATCTCTGTGAGATGTTCCATTGATGCTGGTGGGAGGTTCTTGATTGCTAGGTTGGTTATTCCGTCGCTCCCCGGTGCCTTGCTGTTCGCCAGCTTTTCTGCAAGTCCTGCTACCTCAGAGCTTGTGCACTCCTTGATGTCTTCTGCTTCCAGCCTGGTTCCGTGATCTGCGAGGTACTTCTCAACTGCTTCCTCCACTCCGTCTGAGAGCCTACTTACCTTGTTCGGGGTGAACGAAGCCTCCAGTGTCTCGGCAAGGACCTCTGCCTTGTCCTTGTTGCTCCATGCAAGGTGGGTTCGTCCCTGGATTGGTGGGCTTGGCTCCTTCTTCCCAGTCAGGCGACGAGTCATTCTCCACACCGAGTTGTCCGCCTCCTTCAGCTTGGCGTACCTTACTATGGTTTGTGTTTGTTTTTGAGGCCATGCCCATCCCACAAGCCATGCCCCCAAATGAGCCCCCACCCCTCGATTTCTTACCCCACTGAAAGCCCTGCACGAGAGTAGGATGAAAACGCCATACTCAAGCGAGGTGGTAGAAATGTTGAGTCCAAAGAGCAGCATGGCCATTGTACCAATTTCTACACATTTCCGGTGTGTTGGACTGACTGGTTCCATTGAAGGAAACCAAAAACGCCCACAATGCACTGCTCTGTCAAAGGAAAGCTGAGGGCTGGGCGCAGTAGCCCTGTCCTAAGCATGTGGGCGGGGTACGGAATCGTGTCCGCTGGTAGACCGAGAGGTGCATTTGGGAAAACAGGAATAGAACGGAAGGTTGTCAGGAGAGCAAAGGCACAACAGGATGGGATAACTGTGAAGAACTTGCAACAAGGGGAGAAATGGGCACACATGCCACCACCAGCAAGGAGCATCTTCGTGGAGCTTTGGAATTGTACCAGTAGCACTGGAATGCTGCGACCTGTAGGCCAGCAGCACTTAAGAGTACTCCGAACATCAAAGGCGTGTTGTGTGGTGCCTAATGATTATAACGGAAGCTGTGATGCCACAGGCCCCCGTCTGGAAAGTGAGGTTGGCTCCAAAGCCCGGACTGTTCATGCAAATGTTCATGCTCGCAACGTGCTACTACCAATTGGCAACTTTGAGACTAAAAGGAGGTGGAAAAACTCAATGGGAACCAGAATAAAGTGGAATTCTTGAGCAACTACCTTTGTTCACTATCCACAACAGAGTGCACGGATTAGAGGACAGGTTGGTTAATAACTCGGGAGGGGTTTTGGAGACAATTAACAAAAAGGGTCTGCTGGAGCTTGAAACCCCCAAGGTGGATAAGCTGAGGGGACCAGATGGGATATATCTGAAGATGTTAGGGGAGCTTAGAGCCGCAAGTGGCCTTGTTTCATTACTCCCGCTAGACAGAAGAAAACGATAAGGAAGGGCGCTTAAGTGAGAGCTGGCGCGGGGAGGGGAGGCGGCAAATCACCGGCGAGGCCTTTCCTTCTGGCCGCCGCAGTGGGGTCATCCCCAGACGCTGTTAAAAGAAAATAAGTACCTGGGAAAAAGAAGCTTATATGACCCTTGGCAGCATGATTCATTTAATCTGCTTCACAAGGATAAAGTCACATCACACAGGCCAATTAGGTGAGCAGAGGAGTAGACCGTCTCGAGTCTGGGATTTGCGAGGTCCTGAGAGAGCGGCAACAGTCTTATTATTAAGGGACACTCACAGTGTTGTCACTCATCAATGAGTCTACAGTCTGACTTTCTGAGACTTTGTTCGATTTTGAAACCCCTCTTTTATATTTGAAAGCATGGATGTGTGTTCGAACCAACGTTGTCTTGCCACTCTTAACTGCCAGGCTATTATGCAAGTCTATGCAAAAAGGACCGGCATACTCGTCCTTGGCACTTATTAAACTGCAACTGCGTGAATAGTGTGTTTGGTGTCCCTTTTGGGCACAATTACTGCATTTTCCTTTTACCTAGTGTGTTTACTTGCCTTTTGCAGATATTGGCTTTCTATGCACATTCTTGTGAAATGGAGAATATTCCTTTCAGTAAATACTGTGGGTGATCAGTGCCTTACACCAGTCTCCTCCCTCCGAAGAATGAAGCCTTACTGCTCAGTCGCATCTACTACTGGTTGGTTTCTCTGAACCCTTCTGCGGCATCGGGAGTTGGGAGGTCTAGTATTTGGGCGGGGGCTGGGACCGGAGGGAGCGGGAAGGGAAGTGACGTGGGGACGGAGAAGTTGCAGTATGTAGTAGGAAGTAGGAATAAAGATTGGTTTATGGCGTTGCTGGAGACCTGCGTCTTTTGTGTCTGAAGCAGTGGGGTCAGCACGTGTCCCTGGCAGTCCCGGGGACCTAGCAGCCAGCATTGGTGACAGCGGGCGAACCCGCACACCTGCTGATTATAATGGCCCGCGTCGGGCTGGGCTGGTGGAGAAACTACATACCCGGGTTCGGCAGTGACAGTGCAAAATCTTTGGTACACACAGTGGTAGACCAGAGGCCTTCAGGGTGCAGCCCAGAGGCCGCAGAGCTGCGCAGACAAGGCCTGTGTGGAGGGCCACACCACGCCCTGAGCAACAAGCCAGTGCTCGTGCCTAACAAGTGGCTGCCATTTTGGGATTCTGCCAGGCGGAGGGGGGAGGACGACCACAAATGGGATAGGTGGGTGGCCCAGGATCCAGTGCAGGGCCCAGTTGGAAAAGAGATTTGATGCCCATATTTGACACTCGTCTACAGTATCCTCAGTATCATTTCACTATTACAAGGACCTAGAAACAAGGCCCAGCCTGCCAAGCAAGATGTCTGACCCTGTAATTCCTGCCACTGTCCCTGCTACAGCACCAACACAGGTACAACAGAGGGTTCAGGAGTCCTGGGCCGCGCAGTTACCAGGTGTGTTCGATGTCACAGACACCAGACCAGCAACAAGTGGGCCAGGTAGATTAGGGATTTTGACTTATATATGGGTGCAATGGGGCCTATTGAAGAAACCAGACAGCAATGCCTGCTGAAGCTGGCAGCAGGCCCTGCCACAGGAGACATAATCTACGAACTGCATGCTGAAACCATCAACACCATTTAAGGGTTGAAGTCTGCCCTTGCCACCTATTACACGCCTCACACGAATATGGACTATGAGAGACACGTGTTTCACACTACAAAACAATAAAAGGGTGAAAGAGAGGACGCCTTTGCAATGAGACTACAAATTGAACTCAAACATTGTGACTTTAACAACTATTCTAACACTGAGGCTTTGCACTCTCAGATAATTGCAGGTTGCGAACCGCAAAACTTCAGGTGAAAGCTACTACAAAAATCCTGGATGCTGAAGGAGATCCTAATGCTGGCGAGAGCAGAAATAGCAGTGGAATAACAGGTGGAACCCATGGAAAACCCAAAGAGCCCAAACAAGCACCCAGAGATAGTGCAGAAACTGATAGGAGCATCGTCCAGGCCCCGAGGAGAACTATTTTGCTACACATGTGGGTATGAAGGTCCCCATGAAGGCATAGTCCCAGCTCTGAGACAGAGATGCTCGGCATGTGGGGGGACCTCTTTAAGTCTGTTTGCAAAATGACCAGGAATTCGGGGAAAGAGGACAATGAAGGGGGCAACTTGGCCAGGGCCAGAGATAGGGCACCATCCACGGCCTCAGAAGTGTCACCAATTGCCGCACAAATCCATGGAAAGTACAGAGACAGGGACATCGAGAGGATGATTCAGGAGAAGACAAGAAATCTAAGGATCAGAAAAGATACTGCATCTCACCTTCAAGGCCGATGAGATGATCTAGACGACACGTAAAGGTTCCTGTTGAACAGTGACCATCAGAGACAGAGCTCAGCTTATCAGAGGCTCTGATGAACATTCCCTCGAAAGTAATGGTGAGTGCACACCATCACTGAAGATCTTAAAATGGCCAGTGAACTTTTCACCTCAGATCGAGGCTGTTTAGTGCGTTGCTAGGCAACCTGGTCTCCTGAAAGAACCAATCGACACCGCCAGCAGTCGGAAGCCAGCCAGTCGCAGAAGGCCATAGAAAAAGGCCCTGTCTGCGCTCTGTCCGCCCTATGGACGAGCAGCCTCAATACTTCCTAGTCTTGCATTCGTAAGCACTATGCCCATAACTTTCTCCAGCTGACTTCAACTATTTTTGTAGGTAAGCTATACAAGCCGCTTGTTCCCTATGCGTGTCCCTAGCGTATGGGCTATTACTTACTTCCCACTCCAGTATACCTATGGCAGTGGCTAGAATCACTATAAACACATTCTCACAAGAATCCTGGCCACACTGGTGCAATTAAGAAATTTGCTACCATCTGCGACCTCCGTTATATCACGCTAACATTGCCATTTATGTCATAGGACAATGTGTGTGCAATACTGCCCCTACATTGTATTCTGCAGAAAATGTGCTTACATTGATGTTGCCGGAAACCTTTGCTGTGCTTGCTCTAGCTTTGTACAGCATTGCTTTGATGTCTCGCTGTGTGCTCAAATATATGTTACCTGTTGCTTGCGTGACTTACTTGCCTTTACCTTGTGATATCCTCATCTATATTAGGCTTGTTGTAACTGGATCTAGATTTAGTTTACCTCACTTACTTGCCATATACTTCACCCTAGCTCGCCTGATTTGCCTATTATCAGATGTGTGTTGCTCAATAGTTATTGATGATAAGTTGCTAGATATATTTGTACAGCAGTACTTGCCTCCCCTAACATTCTCTATCTGGATATTGTACTAAAGTTAATCCTTGCCTGTATCTCAATTTATGCCAGTTCTTTCTCTGCGGTATATACCTATACCCTATTAGGGACCTCTCCTTGCCCTTCCTATAGCTCTCTCCCCGTTACTTACTTACCTCTGAAACACAACCATGCATTCTGTCAGTATCCTTACTGTTAGTCTATTGGTATCTATCTCGTGTGGCAGCTTAGTAGCACCAGTGGTAGAGTTACCTAATCAAACGATTAAACAGCCTATCTTCTAAGCCTCTTGACTGTTAATATAATGATGCATCCTTCTACTCCGCACCCTTCTACTCTAGCTCAATGGATTAAGCCCACCAAATTCCTGCCACCTCTCCACCCACCAGTCCAGCCAATAACTATTAGACCTACTAGATTCCTGCCTAAGGTATCCAGCATTGAATCTAC
This sequence comes from Ambystoma mexicanum, assembly GCF_040938575.1. Classification (NCBI taxonomy): domain Eukaryota; kingdom Metazoa; phylum Chordata; class Amphibia; order Caudata; family Ambystomatidae; genus Ambystoma; species Ambystoma mexicanum. Next base: position 1,337,915,338 of record NC_090921.1, on the reverse strand, counting down.
TCACCCAACCATAGATGTACACCCAGCAGTCGGGGCTCATTGCACACTAACTCCTGACCAATGGATTCTGTGCTTTGCTTCTAGGCCCATTCCTAACCAACCTTGCTCCATAGCAGCAAGAAACACCAGGTTGGGTTCCAGATTTAACAAAACCTACCTAACCCTCAAAAGCCCATCTGACCTTCTGAAGCCTAAAAATCCCCTGCGAATGAGATCCAATACTAGGGCCAACCTTGGCAACAAAAAACGGCTTCATCACAATAACTCACCTCACAACTTGAACTCGGCAAACATCAATTCAAAGGGACTCTAATCAATGCGAGATCCTTGGTAGGCCACGCGCTAGATATAGCTGACTTAATCACCAATAAACAACTAGATTTCCTAGAAATAACGGAGACTTGGCTACACGCAGCTGCTGGACCTTACCTCCTTCTCGCAATCCCTGAGAATTACACAATTCTAAGATTAGAGAGAGAAACCTCCAGAGGAGGCGGTATTGCCTTTATAGCCAAAGCTAATCTGGGATTCAGAGTTTCTGCTCACCACCTTTCACTTCAGATGAACTTCAGACAGTGAAACTATCTCTTACTAACTCTCTGACCATAACTTTGCACCTGGTATATAGACCTCCCAGGCCCTATTGGCTCATTCTAGGAAGATATTACAACCTTACTCTCAACTAATACAAAACCTTCCTCAAAGATTCTAGTTTTAGGAGACTTTAATTTAGGTCTTAAAGACCCCAACGATCAACATGCCTTGGCACTTGCTAACTTGTTAACAGAACTAGGCTTTTCGCAAAGGATCAATAGGCCTACACATGTCTAAGGTAGAATCTTATACTGGTTAGCTGACCTGAATTGTGATGTACTAATAACGTCTATTGAACCTCAGGCCTGGACAGACCACCACCTAGTGACCATTACCATACAAGATTGCCCCCGTCTAACTAGGTCTAACCCTCTGGCACTCCCTCTTCTCACGAGGAATAAACGTAACATCACTGTGAACAAGCTACTTCCTCATCTCCTTCCTTTGTTAAATCCAGTGCCTGATAACTCAGACTCGGAGTTGTTAGTAGACCTATACAATACTACCATCACCCATGCCATAGGTAGTATCGCACCACTAAAAATGCGTAAAAGCAAATCTAAAGCCCACCTTAATTCATGGTTTACCCCTAACCTTAAAACTATATGGGTGGAAAAAAGGAAATTAGAAGCCTCATGGAAAAATGGCCCTACGGCCTTAAACAAAGAGAACCTACTGAAAATCACCACCAAATACAAATCAGAGATCCTGCAAACTAAACGGAATACTTACAATGACAGGATAAACAAAGCCAGCTCTAGCACTAGAGGACTCTTTGTCATCCTTAGAGAAATGGAATTGCCTGTCCCTCTCAGAGACACTTGCACTAAGGACAAAACCTGGTGCAATAATCTTCAAAATGCACTATCAAATAAAATCGCTCTCCTCCAAACTAAAATAGAAGTGAAGAAACAAAACCTTCCCAACACTGTTACCTCTCAGAGGACCCAACCTCATCCCAATAAACCTCTCCAGCGATTAAAATGTACCCAAGTCTCCACCCAAAAAGTGGTAGACATTATAAACTCACTCAAACCTTCCAGATGCCAGGGTGATATCTGTCTGTCCTCGCTTATTAAAGAAGCTGCAAGAGAACTAGCCCCTTTCATTACCACTCTCATTAACTCCTCATTTAAATCATGTACTGTCCCTAGCAATCTCAAGGATGCTTGGGTCCTACCTCTCTTAAAGAAACCCACACTTGACGCAAATAACCTGACTACTATAGACCGATAACAACAGTCCCCTTCCTCTTAAAAATAATTGACAAAGCTGCATACCCCCAGATATAGTCATACCTGGAGTGTAATAACCTACTAGGGCTCAGGCAGTCTGGTTTCAGACCCAAGCATGGGACAGAAACTGCCCTGAACGACCTGAAGAACCAAACCGACGATTTAAAGGACAAGGTGAAACTGGCCCTTCTACTTTTATTAGACCTCTCAGCAACCTTTGATCTGGTAGACCACAAAGTTCTCTGTAAGCATCTGTCTACAGCTGCCCACTTCTCTCCTGAAGCATCGGCCTGGAACCAATCATTTGTGAACAACAGGTCTATGAGAGTGTTCTCACCATCTGCGTCAGTGGATCCTACTCCCATTACCTGTGGAGTTCCGCAAGGCTCATGTTTTTCACCATGTACAACATTTTCACCAAGCCACTATTCGATGACTCAGACTATCTGGGTGTCACCTACACTACGCGCATGACACCCAGATACTCATCCCTCTAACTGGTGATTATGACACAGACATGGCCCTGGTCAATAAAATCTATCTCATCATTGAGGCCTGGATGGCCTCCCATGGCTTATGTCTGTATGATGAGAAGACTGGGCTGTTGCTTCTTGGAGCTCCTGCCAATCTCAACAAACTTAGCACTCAATTCCAGTCTTTCAATATCGACGGCATTGATATCAAATTGGCGAAAGAGGTAACAACGCAGGTTTTCTACCTTGACACAGCCCTTAACATGCACAAGAAAGTCAACGCTACGGCCTCAGCAACTGCCTACACTTGTAAGCTGATACATGCGTGCAAACCTTTCTTAACTACAGCCAGTTGCATTACGCTAGCGAGAGCCTTAATTCTCTCAAAGCTAGACTATTGCAACATGCTCTACCTTGCTTCAAGTAAATATATTCTTAACAAACTTCACATTTTGCAGAATAATGCACAGCATTAAATATTCCAAGAAGACAACATATTTCAGAGGCTAGACGTGACAACAAGTGGATGTCAGTCAAGGACAGGATCCAGTTTAAAGTTGCATCACTCACACATAAATGCTTAACTAACTCTGCCCCAGTCTACCTTATGAAGAAACTTGTCAAAAATGAATCGACACGTCCCACTAGAACCCAGCATTCTTTTTGCATCAAGGTCCCGTGATATAAATTGAGGAAAGCAGGGGGTAGCAGCTTTCCGGTTATGGCAGCTCAGCTATGGAAGGCTTTGCTTACCACCCTAAGAGCTGACCAGACCTACTATAGCTTTAGGAACAACACTAAGAATTGGCTCCTTGCTAATGATCTATGACTGGCTCCAGCAGCCTTTTACTAGTACAAGCCAACAATTTACAATGCTTGTATATATGTAAAGTGATTTGTATATTGTTTATGTATAATCCTGTTATCCGATATGTATATTGTGTATGTATAATACTGTTATCTTCACTGTGTTAATAATGTAAAGAATGGAATGTAACTGTTACTCCCTGCACTATATGCAACTGATAACTTGCATTACTTGTAACGCGCCTAGATGGGTCACTATATAAATAAAACAAACAAACAAACCCCCCCCCCCCCCCAGTCAGAACAGCTGATTCCCCTACAGCCCCTCCAATGCACACAATGGGCGCCCCATTCCCCTCCATAGCCCTTCATCCCCTTAGTACACGATCTCCATGGACAGAGTCCTCCTCTCTTTTAAGACAGGTGCAGAGCATTCCCTTGAAGCTGCGTTTGAGAACAGATTGCAGCTTACATGTGATTACGGGTGGAGAATGCGGGTAAACAAGCATAATCTGGAGACTACACTCTTGAAATCAGTCTTCAATTTATAACAGAAGGGTTTAAAGGCGCATTACCGCCTAATAGCCTGACCATGGGCCAAAGAAAGGATTACAACACGCACCTCCAGACTCCAAGGTTAGGCACTCAACCTCTGAGCCAGAGATGCTTCTTCTGTCAGGCTGGAGTTCCAGTGAAAAATAATTGGCTCCCATTGGCTGCTGTGTCTTGATAATGTGAAGCAGGTGCAGAGGAGACCTTTCCATTGCCCGGCTGGGCCAATCCGTGTGCCTTCTCCAAGATGCAAAGCGCATGTTATGTTATGTTATGTTAAAGGTACTTATATAGCGCACCGTCACCAACGGAATTGGTCGCCAGGCGCTCTGGCGCGTCTGTAAACAGAAAGGAGGGCGGGTAGGGTTAGTCGGGAGGAGGGGAGTAGGAGAGTGGGAGAATGCTCAACAAAGACACACCTAAGCATCTGGAACACCAGCATGGCAGGGCAAGCTGCTGCGGTGCAGTGGTTAAGTTCCATCCTTTGGGATCTGGTGGCACAAGCCCTGATCTCACTTTCGGCACTTGACCAAAATATTAGGTAGTCAGTTTCCTCTAGCCCCTTTATCAAATTGTTGACGGTTTTTAGGGGAATGCATTCGTTTTATCAGTGCAAAGGCATCTTCGGGTCGTTGCGTATGTGAACAAGCCTCTCTACACAGCTTTCTTCGTTTGCATAACCGAAAACAGCAGGCAAGCCCCCCTACCTCCCACTCTTTTATTAACTAAACCCTTTCTCCTTATGCATCTTTTTCATTTGGTCCCTGAAAACCAGCCAAGCCGAATTCGACTGGACCGACGCAGTCGCGCCGATGCAAAGGCAAAAAGATGCCTTTTCACAGATAAAAAGAGAATAACAACTTGTTATTTATATCGCGCTTTTAAGTACATGAAACCAACTTCCCAGCTATAGGCAGAACTGTAGAAAGCCAATTGACCAGCTGACACGTCGATCAAATGCCAAAGGCACTAGGCAGGACAAAATCCCTCGTCTCCATGGTCCAAATCCAACCACTTAACAACTGGACCACAGCTGCTTTTTCTTGTATGTTGCTGTTGTTGATGAAAGACTTGTTTTCCTTCATAACAGCTTTAAGTCAAGTTTACAATACACACAATAGTACTGAATAAAATTCTCTGAAAATGTCTTAATAAAAAACACATGATAGTAAGAGGACAATAAAAATAGAGGAGAGCATTAACCTCAACCCACATCTTAACAATCAAGGATCAGACCTTTTCAGCTTCGTTAGTTCATAATTTGCAGTTCCTTGGTTCAAAAGTAGAGGACTCAATATCAAAATCTATTTCAAAGGCCCCTTTCTTTGCAGCCAGGCCCTGTGCAAATAGCGTGGGGTTGCAAAAACAACACAGGCATACACAGATTGTCTAAGAAACCGCATTGTTTCCATTGCACAACAAGCCCCTACTGTCCTCAAGATCGGTCTCAAGTACAATTTTCTCAGATATTGTGCTGGGGCAAATCAATCCAAAATGGGCCAGGGTTTCACAAGCTACCCCGTACATAGGAAATGTCCCCCTCTCTGCAGTGTTCCATGCTTTTGTAAATGATGCTACCGGGAATATTCCCAGCCTCATCTGGAGAAACAAGGATCTTTCATATGCTGGATTGATTACTTCTAAATGCTTCTGAGGTCCCTGCTCCAGGCCCAATCCAATATATTCTCTCCCGATCTTGAGGATTTGTGCTTTTGTTACCAATTGGGCTCTTGATCTATTTTTGGCAAATTCTTTCAAACCCTTAACAGACCGTTGTGAGCAGAGTGGGGTTTTCCCACAGTTCCCCTGCCTCAAGTACATACAGAGTATTCTTGACATGTTTCACCCAGCCCAAACATTGTCCTCCCTCCAAGGACATTAAGTAGGACAGCGCGCCAGGATAGCTTTCCAACCCCTTGTTTTGCCATATTTTTATCCAATACAGTACAGATTTTAGAGCCAGCTGAGACGACACTGGATTAACATCCAGCTCTAGATATACCAGGGCCGATGGAGCACTTTGAGGAAGTATAAGCAGTTTCTTCATAAACTTACATTCGCAGAGATCATGTTTTCCTGGAGCAGCATGGCCCCATATCTCCGAGCCATAAAGAGCCACAGGCAAGGCTTGATTTTTGTAGAGACCAAGGGCTGGTGAAACTGATCCACTGTCATGCTGCATATGGAAAGCTCTGATAGCCCCACTATATCTCCCCACGGTTATTCTCGACTTTTCCACCTGTGAGTTCAAGCCTCCAGTCTCCTGGAACCAGACTCCCAGGTGGTCAAAAAATCCAACCTTCTAGAAGGGCGCACCATTCACCTCTATAGTCAGAGCACTACTTTTGGCAAACCGCGGTTTGAACGTTACTGTAGATTTCACCGAATACCATTTTACCTAATGAGATTCCACCGAATTTATTTCATCCAAAATGGTAGGTGAAGTGCTATATGTGTAATGCATAATAGGTGGGGTGTGGGGTAAGGATATACGTTAGGGAAGGGAGAGGTGAGGGGGATAAAAAATGAAAGTAGAAAAAGTAAAAAGTTCATGTAGTTTTTCGGTGAAATGGATTCAGTAAAATCTCCATTATGTAAAATATTTTCGAATAAATCACATACATCCCGGTTTGAAGACCATCTCTTTTGATTTCTCAATGTTTACATCAAAACATAGCTCTTAGACATAAAAACGTGATTTTTTTCAGGCCTTGGAGCGTGGTAGAAAGGACGACCGCATCATCTGCGTAAAAAAGTGTGGGATATTTTGTATCCACCATTTTGGGGCAGTCCTGGCATTCTCTCATCAAACATTCTATAATTTGCTAAATATATACCTTAAAGAGAAGAGGAGCCAGGAAACCCTTGTATGCCCCCTTTGTTGACTTTAAACAAGGGTGTCTCCTTTCCCTCAGTGCCATAGCATACAGTAGCCAAAGAATTTGTATATAGGGTCTTGACAATCAAGACTAGATCTGGGGGGGCATTTCGAATTAGCAGAATCTTCCACAGGGTTCCTCTGCAGACAGAGTCGTAGGCCGTGTGTAGATCTAAAAATGCGGCATATAACTTACGATTTTGCAATCAGCAGGTATAACATAAAATACTGGTCAGTCGTCCTCCGATGTTTTCTAAAGCCCGCCTTGAGATCGTTGATCACACAATTTAAATCTACCCATTGCTGTACGTGACCAAGGAGTACCCTACCAAAGGTTTTCCCTGCTCCACCCAACAACGATAGTGGGTGGTAATTGGCAGGGCTTTCCCTTCCACCCTTCTTATAAACTGGGATAATAATTGAGCTTTTGCATGAAGGGGGGACCAAGTTCAAAGCAATAACTGTGTTGCACACTTTACACAGGGTTGGGGCCCACACCCCTACCTCATCTTTGAACGTATGATGCTGTGAGGTCTGGACCGCGTGCCTTCCCGCATTTTTGGGCTCTCAAAGGTTTCTCTATTTCTTGAACAGATATGATCAAAGTTCCCAGGGCTCTCTATTCAGCATCCCTATCGAGTTCTCTTCACCAATTTTGTACAGATTGGAATAGTGGAGTTTCCAGTCAACTGCATTGATAGTACATTGTAGCAAACTCTCTCCCTTCAGCTCCCTATCAGTGACCAGCTTCCAAAATAGTATATTATCTCCACTCTCAAGTGCGTTGTGAAGAGCCCTCCATTGATCTTGGACAAACGCTCTCTTCGTTGTTCTAATTAGATTTTTATATTCTATTCTTAGAGAGTGCAATTTGTCTCTATCTAACACTGGGGCTGCTTGGACACAGAGCATAATCCTTTTCTTTGCTTCCCTACATGAATGGTCCTATTAGACTTTCTGTGTCTGTATCTTCTTCTTAACTACCGCCATTTGCACTATTATATGGGGGATCAGGTTACCCTTAAGTTTTTCAAACTCACTCATAATTTCATCATATGGGATGCCATCTCTACAGATGACTGCCAGGTTGCCCAGGATGGCTCTATATAGAGCAGGCTTAACTTCCTGATCCATTAAATTAACGCATTTGATTGATTTGCGAGCATGCCCCAAGATACTAATTGGCTGGGTATTAATCGGCCCCTGGATATTTCCTAAACCTAGCCAGCCTCCTCGAATTTTGATTGTTGAAGAGCAGTGGTCACTTCCAATTTGTGCAAAGATCTTAAAATCACTCATCCAAACCCAATCATTCCCTGAGATTGAGATGTAATCTATTAGAGAGTTTCCCTTATTTCCTCTAAATGTTTTGATTGGAGGTTGATCATTCTGAAATCGTCCATTATATGCACTCAAATTCGAATTAAAAAGAAGACAGGCCATATCTACCGATAGAGTATGGGCCTTCCTGAGCAGATATGCTACCAGGAAAGGAATATCCCAGTATAGATCCCAGGTGCCCAAATATACCTGAATGTAATCCAGTGCAGATTTAGCGATAGGACCTCTGGAGCACTTGACAATGTCATTTCTTATTATGGACAGAGAACACTTTGCTAGCCTTCTCATTTTCTCCAGCACTTTTAGACCGATGCAATTGGGGGCTTCCTAATTGTGTGAAGTTTGAACCCCTCAATGGGGGAACATTTTCGTTAGACCTCCTACTATCTAATACGCTGGGGCCTTTTGGAATTTCGAGCAGTTGGAATGAACTCCCCAGTGTAAATATTATGTCTCTGTAATGAAATAGGTGGCAGGCCCCTAGTTTTCACCTTTGCACCATCTTTTGGTTCATAAGAGTGTCTGAGAGTGAAACTTCAGTGTCTCCACCATTTATTTGGGCTTTTACCTGTAGACTTATTGTGTTTACCTTTTCTTTAATCTCACTAATCCCTTTCTTTATATCATTTAAGAAGGACCCGATCTTGCCCTCTATAAAATCTTTCAAGTCAGAGAACATTTTGCCTGTGAGTGGGTTATTTCTGCTAGATACGTGATCCATTATTGCATGTGGGTTAATAGGGGAAGTCTGAGTCCCTAAATCCTTGGATTTCTTCACAGTTAGGCTGTATGTTTTTAGTGGTGGATGTCCTGGGAGTGGTATTTGCTTTGGGCCCTTGGCATTTTATTTAGCTTCTTTCTTAGTTCCTGTTTTGACTCCCTTGCCCTTAATTTGGTGAGCCTTGTCCTGCTTATCCCCCTTGGCTTCCATTACAAGGGGTTCACATATGGGGTTAATCTCCAGCGTCCCTCTGTCCTTTACAGGGCTGTTTTCATTTTCTCCTACACCTTTTTTTTCCTTCTGAGGTAGCACTGCTTGTTCATCGCTCTTGTACTTCTTTGGACCCATCTATTCGTGCCATCGGAGGGTCTTTTTTCTTTTTAGAATAGATCTCCACTATGTTACCACAAGACGCCCTCTCCTCTACCCTAAGATCCACTTCAGGAAGAACGTAATTCCCCCCCGCCCCCTCCTGCCCCGGTTTCTGGCTACTTTCAAAGGGCGCCAAAGGGTCAACTTTGGGGCCTCGTAGTCAGTGATTATTCCCAGTTTTAACTTCTGGTGCCAACAGGTCACAGGACTCAATACAATCTATCACATCCCTTTCCCCATGTGCCCCCGGGCCTATAGCACAGTACGAGAGGGACTGGTCCTATTGATGGCCGTACTACTTGTGTGACCACCTTTATATTTCCCTGCGTGCTCTTCCTCCCCACCTATTGCTGCAGGCACAACCTTTTATTTAGATTCGTTTATAGTCTTTTGTTTGATATTTTAGTTGTGCAGCTTCTCACTGGCCGCAGATGTAGGTGCCTCTGGCTTACTTCTCTTTGGACAATTAATACCTTTCCAAATTCGCCACAAAGTTCGCTACGAACACCGAGTTATAAGAAAGACACCGAGACTTGGGTTTAGCCGAGCTCCAGCAGCGACCGAGAGAGTTGGACTCTCTTTCAGGCCTCGGGCGTTCCCACAGTTTAGGTAAGAAAATAAAGCCTATATCGTCACAGCCCAGCAGGTTAGCAATCGACCTTAGCTTCTTTTTCTCCAGTAGCCTTTCTTTGGCCAACACCCAACGAACAGCAACAAACAGCGTCCTCTGCCTTTTCGTGACGGCCTTGTACGTTGCAGTTCTAGCTAGGCAGCATTATCTGGCATATGCCATTGTCTCTTCACAATATGCAGCTTGCGCAAAGCAGACCTTACTTATGCGCACCTGTGCCGCCCCGCCAATCTTCCCAATGTTCATAGTGCATGAGGCAAAATGAGAATGCCCATGTTCAGTGCAGAAATACCCACCTAAAACGCCAGCATGCAATAAGAGGCAGGCATGGTGCCCTGGGCAAGTACTTGGGTTTGGAGCCTAGTGGCAGGGGTTCTAATCCCGCCTTTGACTCTTGATTGCAGTGTTAGGTTGGTCACCTGGCTGCAAACCTTTCTGTCTGAAATGATGGGTGTCAAGTAGGGCCCATTTCCTTTTACTGGTGCAAAGACATCTGTATTTCTTTGTCTTTGTGTAAAAGTGGTGGCTTTGGTTCGTTAGTAGGGCTGTAAGTGTAGGTGAAGGTTTATAATAGGAATGTATGAGATACAGGGAGAATAAATAGTATTCCTGTTTCGTTAAGTGGGAACAATGGAAGTTTAACTCCTATGTTTCCGTGTCCTTCTGGTTAATCCCTAATGGTAGTAACCGGTTTATAATAAATTCCTATTTATGCAAAGCTAAATTTAAGATTCTCCTAAAATGGCGAATACTTAAGAGCAGAAAACCTCTGGATCTGATGGGTTGACTGTGGTCTGGACAGACCGGCCTTGAGTCGTGCTCTTCCAGTAAGTCTAGCATGCCTACTATGCTGGTGATTCATCTAATGTATAAATGGGCACATGGCTGGTCCAATTAACCTTGTAAAAAATGAAGGCAGACAATAAGTGGTTAAGACCACCAAGTGAAGTTTTCGGCAAAAGTTTTATAAATATGATCACTGTCATTAGGTCAGCAGTGGCCAAACCTTTAAGCCTTCCACAGTGCCAGGATGTCATTGTGAGCCTGCCAAAATAGCACTGCAAAGGTAGCATTTCCCATGTTGAAACCATGTCAAGGAAACACTGAGGGCAAAGCCCTTTTCCCTGCTTCACTAGGCCACGAACATCCAGGTTCTATAGACAAGAATTCTGAAGGAAACGATTGGCATTTTTAAATGAGGGTGGGTTTTGAACCTTGCCACTTCTGGGAGCAAAACCATCGACTGGGCTTCCTGGAAGTTCTTGAGGCCTGCTGGGACCTTCATGAGAAAGGGCCTAGTGGTGCGTGAGCCAGAACTCCTCCCAGGCTGGGCTTTTCTGGGAGTTAATCTGCATAATCCAGCCTTCTCAACCAGGGCTGCAGTTGCCTGTTCAGTTGATAGATGGCAGCATGCATATATTAGCTCCAAACAGGGTTGTGGTGTCTAGTTCCCAGATTACACTGCGGGTCTTTGCATAAACCGATGGCCAGTCAGACAAAGGTGCTGTGGGGGACTAACACACCTAAAAGCATAAGGAAGGTGTGAATGAAACATATAGATTCAATTTAACATGCCTTTACATTTGGAAAAATAACACAGAGATCCTAACAGACAAATATCACAAAACATAGCAGAGCCATAGCTTGGCATAACAAATAAATACTAATGTAACACCACAAAATAGCACTGAAAAGGTAGTATGTTACAAATAAGATATTGGAAAGGGTGGTCCACCCCGCCATCCCCACCCACACACACAATAACAACATTTGGGAGGGGTTGTACGTCTGAAATGCCAATTTGCCCTATTTGCACCTCCCTAGAAAATGAGAAACATTTTATTTTTTTGCTTTTGTTTATCCTTTTAGTTCTGTCCCAAGGAGGCCTAAATCAAAAGTATAGATTCAAGGTAATTGCATTTAGATTTGGCAACAAAACACAGAGATCCTAAAAGATAAACACTGCATAACAAAACACAGTGTAGCACACCAGACACCTAAGAGAACATGGCATTTCAATGCAGAGCCGATCTGCAGTTTAGCATAAAAAATAACAACGTAACCCCACAAAACAGCAGCGCAAAGGTTGCAAGTCCCAAATATGATATTGGAGTGAGTGTTACACACACTCACTGCTCCTAGATTTCAAGCCAACCGCTGATCTGGTGGTTGGGTGATTGCTTTCAGCCCCTTTCCATTTTAAATTGTACATTGTGTATTGGATCAAAGACATGTCCACTGCTTCAGGAAGCAGGATTTTAAGTCCCATCTCTCAACTATGAGCAATATTAGGAAGCTTCCTTCTTAACATTTCCCCAAACTTACCTTCGGCGTGCAATTCTATCTCTTTTTAATAGGGTTTTCTGTGATCTGGAAAATAGAAAGTATTAGCACAACATCAAACAAGGTCATTCATATGCAATGGCTTAGGCCACACAGATTTGTTTGAAAGTTTAGTTTTCTCCGCCTGGGTGGTAGCCTTAATAGGGCCTGTAGGGACGATCTGTGGGAATGTTTGAGGTTCAGCGTTAGTAGCAGCAATAAGCTTGTGATTATCTTCATCTTGAGATGAAGTTGGGAAGTGCAATGCACTGAGGGGTCGAGGGGCTGTCAACCTTACATTGAGCTGCAGATGGGATAGAACCTGATGGGAAGTCTACTCCACAATCCCACACGCCAAGAACTCCACAGTTCCCTCTTTCCCAAACAATCACCCTTCTTTTTCTTCACCATAGCCAGTTCCTCACCTCTGCGGTGGCGTTGACAGCTCGAGACAGTCTTCTCAAATATGTTTCTTTTTGTTTATACCAGTGTTCTTGCTCCAGAAGTCTAAACCATTGTTCTCGGATAGTACCAAGGAGACATAAAACACTGCTTCCTCTGCAGTTTGCTTGAAGCTGCAAAACCCAAGATTCTATTGGCCAACTAGGGGATGTACCTAGGTGGACATCCTCCAAACCCATATCTCCCTTTTTTACACATTAAGCACATGTGCTGCCTTCTCTGAAAGATGGAGGTACGTGTAGCCTCCCATTCTGTATTGTATGACTTTGTGATCCTTTACTTTATTAGTTGTAACACGCTACACGCCCAAAGGCCTCAGAGTGCACATAAAATAGATATGAGACAAAACAATAATCAACAGGATCAATGGGGGACAGTCGCGAAGTAGCATTAATCAACTCTTTTAAAAAGATGAGTCTTAATTGCTCTGTTAAAGACATTCAGGCAAGGTATAATCCTCAGTGTGACTGGAAACTCATTCCACATATTAGGGGCCCAAGATTGAAATATGACTCCTCCATACAGCTTAAACCTTGGCTGAAATAACAGATTATTAGTATTGAAACAAACAACGAGCCACCTTCAGGTGATCAGAAAGGTATCGAGGCACATTGCCAAAAAGGCATTTGTTAGTCAACGTAAGGGCCTTGTGTTGAATTCTGTATTTAACAGGCAATCAATGCAGGGCATATCTCACTGCAGTAATGTGGTCCTGCTTACCCAGACCGCGCAAAGCCCAATTCTGAATGGTCTGGAGTTTCTTCAAATTAGCCGAAGAAGTACCCACCAGCAGACTATTGCGATCGTCTTAAACTTAATAAGGGATAAAGCTACCGAAGCTCTATTCTCCTCCGAGAGATAAGGGTGAATCTGCCTTAGCAAGAAAGTTAGTATTGTAGGCACAAGAAGAACGTAATTAGGCAGTGTGCTTGTTTTTTGTTTTGTATTCACATTTGTATTGAATTATTTACTAACTTGTAACACAAGACAAGCTGGGATTAAAACACAGAGTATAAATGACATTCTACAAACAGAAAGGTGTTGCGATATTAACATATGGGAGTGAATCCATGATAAACATGTCAACGGAAATCTGGATAAAGTGCGAAGGTATTTTCTGGAGTAAGATACTTGCTTTGCCAAAGTCCTACCCGATGCCTAGAATTAGATTTGAGTTAGGATTGCAATCCAAGACGCTACAGTAAAGTTGAAAACTCTTGATCTATACAGAAAATCCTTGACAGATGAAAACATACCAGCAATGACAATAATGCAAAACAAACTAAATTCCCAAAAAGCAATTGCAATTAATGCTTGGAAAAAAATATTGCAAACAGCTACTCCAAGAATTGGATGTGAAAGAAGAAATGCTGCTAAATAGACCACAGAAAGTGAAAATGAAAATCAAAAGCGAAGATTGGATACTCACCCAAAATACTAAAACAGAATATAAACTGAATATACAATTGGAACAAGATATAAGAAAGCTGAACTAATTACCGCAATATTAAATAAATTCCCAGATCGAGAAATCAGAGACACTTTCCTAAAATTAAGACTTAATGCACATCCGACGAGAGAATATTTGGTACAGATCAACCAAATAGAGAAGCACATGAATGTTTGCAGATAATGCGCTTTAGAACATCAAGTAGAGTCAATCTACCGTCTGATAATGGAATGTTCTGCCCTGAACGACAAAAGACAATTATTTGCAAATATGTTACCTAAAAACAGTAGTAATATGGACAAGAAAGAAAGATGGTCTTACATCATGTTGGGGCAGGGCAAAAGGTGGACCATGAGAGTTGTGCAATTCTGGGACTCATTAAAATTAAAAAGCGAGGAATAGAAACAGACAAGAGGACATGTAACAAATAGAAAACTTTGTATGATTTTTTTTTAAAAGATAAGAAATTATACGTTTTATGATAAAAGGAAATTAATGTAAAGTTTGATCTGAAACTAAATTATTAAATAAAAATAAAAAAATGACATTGTATCCTGAAACCTTCCTCAAATTCCTTCATACAGATTATACTTCCTCATTGTCCTTAAAATGACTTGTTCAGTCAAGGACATGTTATGTAGATCTTCATATTGGCTATGACGTGAAGTTGGCGTTCTTCCAGTCTCTCAGTATAATCGTATTTGCAGAGAGAGACGCTCTGAAACAACATTTCTGATGGTATGATAAATTATCCAGGAGATCATCTTCCCTCAAAACAATGGTCTGAAAATCCAGGTCAGTTAGCAAGGCCGTATTCATGGTTTCAGTTACTTTAATCCAAAATTACCTTACTTTGTAGCATTCTCATATCATGTGCTCGAAGGAGCCGACCCTGTGACGACACGCCCAACAAGCATCTGACTCACTCATTCCCCTAGCACTCAATTTGGACAGAGTCCAGAAGACGTTGTTGAGAATGAGCTTTCCACCTTTCCTCCGTCATCTCCGTGCCAATTGAATTTGACCCAAACCTGAGGAGGTTTTCACTGGCCTTCCTGCTGCCCAATTAATGTCTGTACACATTGGATGCAAAGTGGCCTTTATTTTTTAAATCCAGCAAGTGGTCCTTGAGAGCACCTTTTCCATCAACCTGCACTCCCCCAAGCACTGTCTTCAACTTCCTGTATTCGCTGTAGTTGCAATTCTGAAGGCCATATAGTAAAAGGTAACCTTTTTTATGTCTATAATCAAATCAGCAATCAACTGTACATCATTCAAAAAGCAGTTTGGCCAAAAAATAGAGTTCTCATCAATCTGTACCTTCCGATTCAACCACATGGATGACGATGTTGCTGAACGGAAAGTGTTTTCATTGGTCAGTTCCCAAATTTTACGCAAGGATTTTTGTAAGAATTCTGTCATCAAGAGTGTCTCGGGTACAATTGGTGTGTTCATGCAAGACTCAGCCCGCACCCAAATGTCTGATGATTCCTCAAGAAAGGGAATTAGGTAGATCACAGAAAAGGCCAGATGATACAGCGTGACCTCTGGAACTCCAAAGCCACGTTTCTCACATGGTAGTTGCAGTTTCCAAAGCATTAAACGTGGGTGCCTATGCTCCCATAGGAAACTCTGTATCAGGTCTTCTATTTCAGGTTTTACGTGTGGAAAGAGGTGTCATACTTAGGATGTAGTTGATGCGGGGAGCAGTAATCCTCTTTATTGCGTTGACCCTCCCCCAAAGAGATAGTTTCAGTTCTGACCATCTTGCCAAGTCTATTTTTTAATTTGTTACCAGGCATCTCATGTTCTCATCCATAATAAGTTCCACTTTCTTAGTTAACCATACTCCTAAGTAGCCTATCCTTTCTGGCCACCAACGGAGTCCATACTTGGTAAACTGTTGAACATCGCAAGAAGGAGAAACTGGCATGGCTTCAGATTTTGTCCAATTTATGTTGTATTCAGAGAAGGCAGTGGAAGCCTCTATCTGTCTCATCAAGGCCGGAATGGTAGATTCCAGCTCTCGCAACACCAACAACATATCATCAGCATATAGCCACATTTTTGGTAATGCTTCTCCATATTGGACTCCTTATATCTTAGCATCAGATCTTATGCTTACAGCCAATAGTTCCATTGCCAGAACGAATAACAATAAGGCGAGAAGGGCAGCCCTGCCTCGTGCCTATTTCAAGTTCAAAAATATCAGAAGACAGGCCATTCACAGTTGTCGGTTTAAAGTACAATAAAGATATCCAACTCTGCTCCAAAACCGAAACCTTCAAGTAATGCAAAAAGGAAGTCCCACTCTATCCGGTCAAAGGCTTTCTCTGCATTGTGGGAAAGGAAAGCCACTCCAGAAGCCTGTCCCTGGCTTTCCAACAGTGTCAAGATCAGTTTGTGGATATTGGTAGATGGGTTCCTCCCCTTGACAAATCCAGATTGATTTTGATCCACCAATTGCTGCCGGGTTTCCTCCACACGCATCACAAGTGCTTTGGCAAAAATCTTGTCATCTGTATTTATTAGACGGATGGCTCTATTGCTTGCCATGGAGATAGGTGACCTCCCTTTTTTCAGAAACAGAGAAATCGAGGCATGTCGCGTAGTGGAAGGGAGTGTTGCTTTATTTATTTATTTATTTTATTGTGCAATTGTTAAGCGCTTATACAGTAAGTAGATTCTGTTTCAAAGTGCCCACAGGGCAATGGGGAGGGGAACATGGGATTGAAAACCATGAATACAGTGGAAGATAAAGACAAACCTACTATGCTTTGTGAGTATTCAGAATGTGCAAGTGCAGCAAGAAGAGGGGACGTGGGGCTGGGGTTAGTGCTGGAATGTCTGTGCTGGAATGTCTGTGCTCGTGGGTGAGCAGCAGATGAAGTGCATAGTATGGTAAGTGCTATGCGGCCTGGACACGCATTTGGTAGAGTAGCGCAAACCTACAGGATGAAGGCCAGTGGGTGTTGAGGCAAGTGCTGTGAGGTAGGCAGAGGCTGGGGCAATTGGGTGTGGAAGGACAGGACCACGAAGGATACATAAGGGCCCTGGTCACCAATAAAATCGACTGGTCAATTAGCAGAGGAGGGAAGGAGGAGGAGAAGAGGGAAGTCTTAAACCTTGGCTGAAATAACAGATTATTAGTATTGAAACAAACAACGAGCCACCTTCAGGTGATCAGAAAGGTATCGAGGCACATTGCCAAAAAGGCATTTGTTAGTCAACGTAAGGGCCTTGTGTTGAATTCTGTATTTAACAGGCAATCAATGCAGGGCATATCTCACTGCAGTAATGTGGTCCTGCTTACCCAGACCGCGCAAAGCCCAATTCTGAATGGTCTGGAGTTTCTTCAAATTAGCCGAAGAAGTACCCACCAGCAGACTATTGCGATCGTCTTAAACTTAATAAGGGATAAAGCTACCGAAGCTCTATTCTCCTCCGAGAGATAAGGGTGAATCTGCCTTAGCAAGAAAGTTAGTATTGTAGGCACAAGAAGAACGTAATTAGGCAGTGTGCTTGTTTTTTGTTTTGTATTCACATTTGTATTGAATTATTTACTAACTTGTAACACAAGACAAGCTGGGATTAAAACACAGAGTATAAATGACATTCTACAAACAGAAAGCTGTTGCGATATTAACATATGGGAGTGAATCCATGATAAACATGTCAACGGAAATCTGGATAAAGTGCGAAGGTATTTTCTGGAGTAAGATACTTGCTTTGCCAAAGTCCTACCCGATGCCTAGAATTAGATTTGAGTTAGGATTGCAATCCAAGACGCTACAGTAAAGTTGAAAACTCTTGATCTATACAGAAAATCCTTGACAGATGAAAACATACCAGCAATGACAATAATGCAAAACAAACTAAATTCCCAAAAAGCAATTGCAATTAATGCTTGGAAAAAAATATTGCAAACAGCTACTCCAAGAATTGGATGTGAAAGAAGAAATGCTGCTAAATAGACCACAGAAAGTGAAAATGAAAATCAAAAGCGAAGATTGGATACTCACCCAAAATACTAAAACAGAATATAAACTGAATATACAATTGGAACAAGATATAAGAAAGCTGAACTAATTACCGCAATATTAAATAAATTCCCAGATCGAGAAATCAGAGACACTTTCCTAAAATTAAGACTTAATGCACATCCGACGAGAGAATATTTGGTACAGATCAACCAAATAGAGAAGCACATGAATGTTTGCAGATAATGCGCTTTAGAACATCAAGTAGAGTCAATCTACCGTCTGATAATGGAATGTTCTGCCCTGAACGACAAAAGACAATTATTTGCAAATATGTTACCTAAAAACAGTAGTAATATGGACAAGAAAGAAAGATGGTCTTACATCATGTTGGGGCAGGGCAAAAGGTGGACCATGAGAGTTGTGCAATTCTGGGACTCATTAAAATTAAAAAGCGAGGAATAGAAACAGACAAGAGGACATGTAACAAATAGAAAACTTTGTATGATTTTTTTTTAAAAGATAAGAAATTATACGTTTTATGATAAAAGGAAATTAATGTAAAGTTTGATCTGAAACTAAATTATTAAATAAAAATAAAAAAATGACATTGTATCCTGAAACCTTCCTCAAATTCCTTCATACAGATTATACTTCCTCATTGTCCTTAAAATGACTTGTTCAGTCAAGGACATGTTATGTAGATCTTCATATTGGCTATGACGTGAAGTTGGCGTTCTTCCAGTCTCTCAGTATAATCGTATTTGCAGAGAGAGACGCTCTGAAACAACATTTCTGATGGTATGATAAATTATCCAGGAGATCATCTTCCCTCAAAACAATGGTCTGAAAATCCAGGTCAGTTAGCAAGGCCGTATTCATGGTTTCAGTTACTTTAATCCAAAATTACCTTACTTTGTAGCATTCTCATATCATGTGCTCGAAGGAGCCGACCCTGTGACGACACGCCCAACAAGCATCTGACTCACTCATTCCCCTAGCACTCAATTTGGACAGAGTCCAGAAGACGTTGTTGAGAATGAGCTTTCCACCTTTCCTCCGTCATCTCCGTGCCAATTGAATTTGACCCAAACCTGAGGAGGTTTTCACTGGCCTTCCTGCTGCCCAATTAATGTCTGTACACATTGGATGCAAAGTGGCCTTTATTTTTTAAATCCAGCAAGTGGTCCTTGAGAGCACCTTTTCCATCAACCTGCACTCCCCCAAGCACTGTCTTCAACTTCCTGTATTCGCTGTAGTTGCAATTCTGAAGGCCATATAGTAAAAGGTAACCTTTTTTATGTCTATAATCAAATCAGCAATCAACTGTACATCATTCAAAAAGCAGTTTGGCCAAAAAATAGAGTTCTCATCAATCTGTACCTTCCGATTCAACCACATGGATGACGATGTTGCTGAACGGAAAGTGTTTTCATTGGTCAGTTCCCAAATTTTACGCAAGGATTTTTGTAAGAATTCTGTCATCAAGAGTGTCTCGGGTACAATTGGTGTGTTCATGCAAGACTCAGCCCGCACCCAAACGTCTGATGATTCCTCAAGAAAGGGAATTAGGTAGATCACAGAAAAGGCCAGATGATACAGCGTGACCTCTGGAACTCCAAAGCCACGTTTCTCACATGGTAGTTGCAGTTTCCAAAGCATTAAACGTGGGTGCCTATGCTCCCATAGGAAACTCTGTATCAGGTCTTCTATTTCAGGTTTTACGTGTGGAAAGAGGTGTCATACTTAGGATGTAGTTGATGCGGGGAGCAGTAATCCTCTTTATTGCGTTGACCCTCCCCCAAAGAGATAGTTTCAGTTCTGACCATCTTGCCAAGTCTATTTTTTAATTTGTTACCAGGCATCTCATGTTCTCATCCATAATAAGTTCCACTTTCTTAGTTAACCATACTCCTAAGTAGCCTATCCTTTCTGGCCACCAACGGAGTCCATACTTGGTAAACTGTTGAACATCGCAAGAAGGAGAAACTGGCATGGCTTCAGATTTTGTCCAATTTATGTTGTATTCAGAGAAGGCAGTGGAAGCCTCTATCTGTCTCATCAAGGCCGGAATGGTAGATTCCAGCTCTCGCAACACCAACAACATATCATCAGCATATAGCCACATTTTTGGTAATGCTTCTCCATATTGGACTCCTTATATCTTAGCATCAGATCTTATGCTTACAGCCAATAGTTCCATTGCCAGAACGAATAACAATAAGGCGAGAAGGGCAGCCCTGCCTCGTGCCTATTTCAAGTTCAAAAATATCAGAAGACAGGCCATTCACAGTTGTCGGTTTAAAGTACAATAAAGATATCCAACTCTGCTCCAAAACCGAAACCTTCAAGTAATGCAAAAAGGAAGTCCCACTCTATCCGGTCAAAGGCTTTCTCTGCATTGTGGGAAAGGAAAGCCACTCCAGAAGCCTGTCCCTGGCTTTCCAACAGTGTCAAGATCAGTTTGTGGATATTGGTAGATGGGTTCCTCCCCTTGACAAATCCAGATTGATTTTGATCCACCAATTGCTGCCGGGTTTCCTCCACACGCATCACAAGTGCTTTGGCAAAAATCTTGTCATCTGTATTTATTAGACGGATGGCTCTATTGCTTGCCATGGAGATAGGTGACCTCCCTTTTTTCAGAAACAGAGAAATCGAGGCATGTCGCGTAGTGGAAGGGAGTGTTGCTTTATTTATTTATTTATTTTATTGTGCAATTGTTAAGCGCTTATACAGTAAGTAGATTCTGTTTCAAAGTGCCCACAGGGCAATGGGGAGGGGAACATGGGATTGAAAACCATGAATACAGTGGAAGATAAAGACAAACCTACTATGCTTTGTGAGTATTCAGAATGTGCAAGTGCAGCAAGAAGAGGGGACGTGGGGCTGGGGTTAGTGCTGGAATGTCTGTGCTGGAATGTCTGTGCTCGTGGGTGAGCAGCAGATGAAGTGCATAGTATGGTAAGTGCTATGCGGCCTGGACACGCATTTGGTAGAGTAGCGCAAACCTACAGGATGAAGGCCAGTGGGTGTTGAGGCAAGTGCTGTGAGGTAGGCAGAGGCTGGGGCAATTGGGTGTGGAAGGACAGGACCACGAAGGATACATAAGGGCCCTGGTCACCAATAAAATCGACTGGTCAATTAGCAGAGGAGGGAAGGAGGAGGAGAAGAGGGAAGTCTTGAGGAGCTTCCGGAATTTGAGGAGACAAAGACAAAGATGAAGGGGGAGACTGTTCCATAAGAGTGAGCCATCTGAAGAAAGTGATCAGCCTCCGACCCTCTGTTTAGTGAAACGCTTTACACACATAGAGTTTGTGCCAAAGGACCAAAGAGGTCTAGAGGGAGAGTATTTAGTAAGAGAAAGTTGCAGATAGCATGGTCAAGGCCCAGACAGCCTTGTGGCTGATGCAGAGGGATATAAATTTAATCTGTGCCGTAACCGAGAGCCAGTGAAGAGTTTTTAGAGCAGGAGAGATGCAGTCCATGGGCTAAAGGCCAAGGATAAGTGTCGCTGCCCTGTTCTGGATTAGCTGGAGAGGTGGTAGAGTGGAAGAAGGTACATTTTGGAAAAGGCTATAGGGGATGGCCAGAATTAGGGTAAAAAAGAGGGAGCCGTGGTCACATTGTGAATGTTCTTAGTCTTTAAGAACCAACGAATTCCCAGAGGCTTGCGAATCCAATTGCGCCACAAGCTGTGTAAAGAAAGTAAAGAATTTGTGCGCAGATGGGAAGCCATTTTGAACAAGTGCAGTCTTGACCTAATTCTGTTAACGATACAAGAATTATCCAAGAATTTGGTCTCCCTCAACATTGAGATCAAAGAAATTGAGAAAGAACTTGTAGACTCTTTGGGCAAAGAAGAATATGATATTATTCTAGCAGACATTAACATTAAACTAGAAGAGTATAAAACTGAACTTGAGCAGAAGAAAGTAAAAAAGTTCAAAAGAGATACCTACGATTACATCAATGAGGAGGTATATACTTGGGTGGAGAAATACGGATCTCTAGCTCCTAAAAGGCCAAATAAACACCCTTCGGACAACACATCGAGCTCAGATTCAGAAGCACAAAAAAATTCTGATACCCAAGAAGAGCAGCCACAGGACAGCGATTCTAGCCACATGAGGGCTCCATCCTCACAAACACCTACAACTTCAGCTTTTTTAGGCGCAAGACCAAAAGAACTCGCCGGGGGAGGAGGAAACCCCAGAAACAAACCACAAACACGACTACAACTCAAGAAAACTTAGTTATTAATATTTCCCACAGAACCTTAAATAAGATGGAAGAAGACATACTACAGAAAGGCTTGAGTTTTGTACCTACATTGTTTGACACCAAAATTGAATTATACAAATTTGTGAGGAAATTGAAATTAAAAGTTTTCTTTGATGAGTTAGAAATCCATGAAAAAACATCGGATGCACCAGACTTTCAAGAATTTAGAGCCAAGAGTGGCTTTATATCTCCTATTTCTGTACCATCTATTGACATTTTTCAGAAATTAGTGACCAGGGATCTTGAACGCATCAGCTACAAGACTTCACCACATAAGAACCTCAAACCCCATGAAATGAAAACTATTAGGAATCTTTACTGTGACAAGAACATCACAATACGACCTGCGGACAAAGGAGGTGCGCTGGTGATTATGAACACCATTGATTATGAAGCTGAATGTAATAGGCAATTACAGGATCACACCATTTATGCACCTTTGGATCAAGATCCCACAGTGTCCATTAAACAAAATCTTGAAGTCCTACTTGACAAGGCTACGGAACTTGAATGGATCAATAAACACACTTGTAAATTTCTATACAATAACCACCCAAGAATCCCGAATTTTTATACACTACCTAAGATACATAAAGACACAGTCAGACCACCAGGAAGACCCATTCTTGCTGGTATGAATAGCATAAATCAACCACTAGTTGTGTACATTGACTTTTTTCTCCAACCTTTGATTCAAAAGACTTTCACTTATATCAAGGACACTACACACTTTCTACAAAAGCTGAATACTGCCACTTTTCAACCAGAATACTTACTATTCACGATTGATGTCAAATGTTTATCCACATCGATACCTCATGATTTGGGAATGGAATCAGTAGAATGGCTTTTGTTGGAGTCACCTGAGGTCCATGCACAAAAAGAATTCATAATGGCTCTTCTCCAGTTTGTAGCAGAAAACTCATACTTTCAATTTCACAATAAATTCTTCCTACAGGTTTCCGGATCATCCATGGGTGCGTCCTATGCAAATTGTTTTATGCACAAATTTGAAATGGACAACGTACTTCATAAGCCAGATTGGAACAAGCACATACATCTATGGGTACGTTATATAGACAATGTTTTTGGAATTTGGACGAACACAGAAGCTACTTTTGATGCTTTTTTTAATTATTTGAATAGTATTGACCAGCGGATCCAGTTTACCAGCACAACATCCAAAGACAGGATTACATTTCTGGATGTTCAAATACTCAAGAGTGATACTGGTTACAAGACTACACTTTTCTGCAAACATACTGATCGCAATAATCTATTGCCCAGATTGAGTGTCCATCAACCTAGTCTCCTGAGAAATCTGCCATACAGTCAATTACTGCGTGTGAAAAGAATAGTGAGTGATCCCGAAGACTGTCTAGCCCAACAATTATTGATGAAAGAAACAAGAAAAAATTTTATGTCGTGGCTACAAATCATCAGAACTAGATGCTGCATCCCAGAGAGTGAATGCATGTGATCGCAGCACTTTGTTATTGGACACTGTTAAATTGCCAAGGGAATTGAAATCACCAGTATACGTCTCAAAATTTTTTGTACAGAGCAATAAAATTAAAAATGCAATTAAGAAACATTGGAACATCCTCAGAAATGACACAAGAGTACAGAATCTGTTTGACCAACTTCCGGTTTTTGCATATCAAAGGAGCAGAAATTTGCGAGATGAACTGGTACATACACGCCCGAGATGGAAAGAACCTGTTACCCAACACACGGGGACATATCCTTGTCTTCATTGTGCCAACTGTAATTTAATATTGAAAGGGAACACAATACACCATCCCCGTACAGGTCAAAAAATCCTGTTGAGAACATTTGGAACTTGCGATAGCACGAACATTACATATGGTATCAAGTGTCCCTGCGGGAAGTACTATGTAGGTCAGTCCACAAGAGAAGCGAAAGTACGTTGGAATGAACATCGTTCTTGTATCCGGAACTGCAATTCGAATTCAGCGGTGGCCCGCCACTGGATCGAAAATAGACATAACCTAACCCAAATTAAGTTTTTGATCTTAGAGGTATTGAGCAAGAAAAATCCACATGAGGACCTTGGACTGCGGCTTAATAGGAGAGAAACCTTTTGGATAGATAAACTTGGTAGTTTATCTCCTCATGGACTCAATGAAGAGATTAACTATCATTGCTACATTTAACTATGACATAGTGATTCAGTGGCAACCAATATTGAAGGTTCAGTATACTCTATAGACTTTCCCTTGAACCTCAGATTTGTTGTACATGGACATCATGCTTTAAGTATGATAGTATTCCACTGTCTTGTGCTATTTCATCTGCTTTAGAAGTTGTTTTTTTCTGTATTTGATGCCTGGGTTTCCAGGTGACATATAATATTTGTTTGTTTCCCTGATTGAGAAATTTTCATGTCGCTCTAAATCTGCTAAATTGGTTGATTTATATTTACATAGATGTAGACAATTTTCTGCCGTGCCTCCCGGATGTCCAGTCTGGGACCCAAGGTGGCATTGTTTTCAATGCCACCACTAGCGGCAGATTTTATTTTTGTTGATTCTGTTTATATTTGCCATTTTGTATGTAAACAACATAGCTGTTTTCACTGAGTATTTTTTCATTTCTATGCTGATTCTATAATTTTATTTTAGACATTATGCACCCTAGAATTAGTACTTGACCACCATTAGACTATATAATTACTTAGTTTATACCTTGGGGACTTACAAATCGAGATAGCATAGCTATTTGAAAGTCACACGCATCGCGCCGTCTTATAGACGCGATGCGGTCACGTGGTTATGTAAATAACCCGTTTCCTAGCAAAACCACAATACGGTGATGCACTGCAGCGTTCAGACGGCTTGTCTCACGGCCGTGCTGCGTTTACAGGTATGTTTGCATTTTAGATTGTAATAGATAAACTGCTTCACTTAAACACATGTAGCCCTCTGATAACTCTAACTTTCATGCTTTTAGAAAGCCGTTGTGACCGCTGTCCTTTATTGGACCACGGGTGTTACTGACAGCCTGACACTCCTAAAAAAAAGCTACACTGGCTACACACCGGTATAGAGGTACCATTTGTTATTTGGTTTTTACTCCTTTAGCCTTATTATGTTGTTGATTTACTGGTTCCTTACTGCATTTATTTTGTTGTTTATTTCCAAACATATATTCCAACGCTCATATGAACATTCTACACTCGGGTATGTGTTTAAATTTTCTTTATTGATTTATGCATGTGTTTTTATGTTGTGTGTTCACATTATTTCAATACAGACTTGCCCTGATGAAGGAGTTTGTATACTCCGAAATGCATTGGCATATTAAGTCCATACCTAACATGTGATGTGTAGCTGCAGCCTCACTAAAATATCATTAGTGTTGTGCTCTTATCAATGATCTTTTGATAAATTATTATTGAATTTATTTCTGACTTGGATTCTTTTTGACTATCATTTTTGAAATTGGATACAAGCACGTTTACCTATATACAGGAATATTTTGAAGAAAGTCTTTTTAACTTCATAACCCGTTGTTTTGGGTATAACGGAGAGCGGCCGCGTGACTAAGTTGGCCATACTTAGTCTTTTCCTTCACTGTTCTTAGTCTTGCTGACATCGAGGCAGAGATCATTGGAAGTGCACCAGGACCGGATAGTAGATAGGCGGTCAGGGATGATGTTAGATGCAAGATGGTCAGCAGGAAGTTTGAAAAAGAGTTGTGTGCATCTGTGTAGCACTGTAAGTTAGCAGGGAAGGAGGAAATGATCAGTACCAGCTGAGCAAGGTAAGTCTTGAAGAACCAGGGGGAGAGGTTTGAGCCCTGAGGGCCACCACAGGTGGAGTAGGAAGTAGGTGAGGAGAAGGTGCCTAGAAAGATTTGGGACAAACTGTCAATTCGGAAGGCGATCCACCAGTCCAGTGCAACCTCCAAGATAACAAGGGTATTGTGTAGCCTTTTTAGAATGAGGACATCTGGAGAATTAGAGTCCAGAGATGCGAGCAGTTCTTCAGAGGTGTTCAGAAGAGCAGTTTCCATGCTTCTGGATGCTTGGAATCCAGATTGATGGCCCTGGAGACCACCAACAAGTTCAGTGTGTGAGGTAAGTTGTGGAAAGGCACGCTTTGCCAGCAGTTTCCCAAGGACGGGTGTGATAGAAATAGGGCAGTAGTTGGCTGGACAGGAAGGGTCTGCTGAAGGTTTTTTTCCAGGAGGGGGCACACAAGGGAGTGCTTGAGGGAGGATGGGAAAGATCCAGTGGCAAAAGAGTGGTTGCAGAGATCAGCGAGTACAGGGGCAAGAGAGCCAATGTTGTACTTTATGGTTCTGGAGGAGCAAGGGAAAACCTGTTTGGAAGAGACCTTCATGGAGCGGACAACTCTGGTGGCTTCTTCAGGTCTGACAGGGGAGAAGGGGGAGAGAGAAGAAGAAGGCGGGTGAGAGTCCATAGGATGCAAGGGAGTGAGGGATGGGTTGGGTGGGAGGGTAGTACGGGTGCTCAGGATGTCCAATTGTAGTGGTGAAGTATGTGGCCATTGCATTGCACAGGGCCTGGGACGGAAGAGAGGAGGAGGGGACTGCGGAAGGATTGACTAGTTCACTGCAGATTAGAATTCAGCCGTGTTGCTGGATGCACCCGATACCCGCGCCTGGATGTGGGCCCTTTTCTTGGCACAGATGGGAGAGTCTGTATTGCTGTGGCGAAGGGTGCAACTCAATCTCTTTCTCCCCTGTAAGCACACTCTCCTCACCTGAGCTGTCTGAGTTGTCAGTCTCTTGTAGGCGTCGTCGTGCAAGGTAGTCCCTCCCCTTCTTAAGATGGATGTGCTTGTCACGGAGAGAAGCCACAGTGACTGCTGTTTAAACAGCTGCCCTGCGA
This sequence comes from Ambystoma mexicanum, assembly GCF_040938575.1. Classification (NCBI taxonomy): domain Eukaryota; kingdom Metazoa; phylum Chordata; class Amphibia; order Caudata; family Ambystomatidae; genus Ambystoma; species Ambystoma mexicanum. The sequence goes on along the minus strand of NC_090921.1, from coordinate 1,337,888,357 downwards.
CTCCCTTTCCAGAACCAAGCCAGAAATCAGGGAAAAACCAAAAAGGGAAAAAACCCTGTGGTGTAGCGTCAACCCTTCCAATCCAGATGACAGGACAATCGCTGACGAGAGCAATGGTGAGAGGCAAGCAGCAGAGTTCGTAGTTAGAATGTCCAAGAAGTCAAAGCCAAGAGTAGCAGTGACAGGGAAGTTGGAAGCTCCTTGTGGCAGTTCGAAGACATGGCACTGGATCCAGGAAGATGGAGAAGGTAAGCAGCAAGCACAGCTCAGAGGAGCCCAACAGAAAGAGAGTACGGGAAAATCAACGAAAGTGAAGAGAGGGAAAGAGAGAGAGAGAGGCGCGGATGCTGCCGGAAACAGAACCTGCCAGGAGATAAAGCACAGCAGCGTACCGCTCGGAGCAGCGGTAGGAAAATGAAGCGAGGAGTAGCGTTCCAAGGAAAACAGGAACACAAGAGAACAGGGAAACCCTCTGGCAGATCTGAGGCGGACGCAGAGGATCGGAGCGAGAAAACCCGGAAACAAGAAAGCATCCTAAGTGGGTTGCAACGCAGCGTCAACCGGGAGGCGGGGAGTTAAATACTCCCAGCGGCGCTGTGTCACGTAACTGGGGCTGGAAGCAAGAACACAGAGAAGGGACTAAAACACCCTACCTCTGTGTCTCCAGCTCCAACGCGGAAGTATCCGCCAATTTCGGCTATGGCCGTGACGGTGGATGACAATTGCCTTTGGAGCGGCAGCAGGCTAGTTTGGCAGAGTATGAGCCTGAGGTTTGCCACATCCGTTCCTCAGCTCTGCACTTGCATTTCAGGGCTGCAAGGTCAGAGTCATACCAGTGTCACGTTTGGAGGCGGGTGTCAGGTGGATCCTCATGACTTGGGCAAGAATGCCAAGGGTGTTGGTAATGGCCAAATGGAGGTTGCTGAGAGCAGAGTCGTGGTAGAGTCTGGGGGTGGGGGACAGTGGGGGCTGAGGGTGGATGCAAAGGCAGCAACTGACACTCATTTCATCGGACCGATGTTCGTGAACGAGGTTGGCAGGGTTTTTGGAGGTGCAGTCAAAGGGCCAAGGGGACCAGGTGCGAGGAGAGGAGAGAATGGTCTGACCAAGACGGAAGAGTGACCAGAGGGGGTAAGAGAGAGAGGTCAGGATGGGTGAGGGTGTCCAGAGTGTGTCCAGCTGAGTAGGTTGGGCCGGAAGGGGGAAGGAAGAAGCACAATGAAGAGCAGAGATCAAGGAAGAGAGTCGATACTGTGACAGGGGAGTACAATTGGATGTTGAAATCGCCCATGAGGAGGAGGTTGGAGGTGGATGAGAGTAGGGAGGAACAGAAATCAGCTCATTCCAAGAGGAGCAGGATGGTAGTGCCAGGAGGCCTGTAGATAGTAGCAATGGTCTGTGAGGAGGATGGGGAGATGACCAGCTTGCAGACCAGGCTCTCAAAGTAGGAGTAGAGCTGGGTGGGTATGAAGGAAGAAGGAACCCACTCAAGGAATATTAAGGCAAACCCACCACTAGCACGGTGAGGTTGTGGCTTGGAGATGATCTTGAAGCCATCAGGGAGAAGGGACCAGTGAATGAGCTGGCATTAAACCATGTATCTGTAAGAGCGAGAATGTCTAGGTCAGTGGGCCTCATTACAAGTGTGCCGGTCTGGAAACAACGGTGCCGGTAGGCTTACCGGCACTGTTGTCTGCAGACCGGCACACTACGGGTTTGCCTGCCGGAGCCACTGTGCTAGACACAGTGGCCACGGTAGGCAAGCTGTCACGAAACACTGGCACCGTTATTAACAGTGCTGGTGCTTCCGTGTTCCCCATTCCCATTGAGTAGTATGGGACTCAATGGGAATGGGGAATTACAATTTACCGGGGCCTGACTTTCCCAGCTGCCGGCGTTATAATCCGTTGTAGCATTGGCAGGGTTACCGTTGGACTCGGAATGAGGCCCAGTGTCTTCAAGAAGGAGGCAGATGTCGGTAGAGTGTTTGTTGGCTGAGCGGGCATTAAGAGTAGCCAGGTGGCTGGCTCTGTTGATCAACCAAGTGTAATGGCCGCTTTATTGTGAGGCTCCGGCCCCATCCACAATCCTATTGCAAATAAATCAGTTGCCTTGCCTAAATAAATACATCCGAACAAGGAATTTGAGGAGGGGCGATACCGTGCGTCCATGGTCCACCAGCGAGATCCTTTGACCAGGTAACACTGAAGATATTGCCTTTGGAAGAACGCTGAAGAGACACAGTGACTGCGAACCTGGCAGCGGCCCAAGTAAGGGGAGGAGCTGACTCCTGAAACAACCGGAGAGCGAGACACTGGTAAAGTTAAATCCCAAACTATCCCAGAGCCAGCAAATTGTACAGACAAGCACGATGCTGGTGGAACAGCGTGAAGCTGTGAGTACCGGAGACCAACATTGAAGTAGCAGGTCCGCTTGAGCTAAAGGGTGCCCTCGAGACGCCGCCCTGCATAGCGACCAAAGTGGCTGTGCGCAGCATGCTACTCTCATGGAACACTGAGGCACTTGGAAGAACGGTGCGGAGAAGGACGACCCCCGCATGAAACATTGAGCCGGTGAATGTGCTGCTGAGGCCTTATCCCCAGCCGAGTGAAGGCAACAGCTATGACATAGGCTGCCAAGGAAATAAACGTCCCGGGAAGATGGGCAGCGTGTATACAGCTGAGACATAAATGCTGCTAGGGGCCAGGAGAGCCATAAACTGAAATAAAGATCCTGCGAGTCATAGTGAATTCAGATCCCGTACGCTCGGCGGCCTCCACTCCTTCAGTGTAGGGAAACAGTGACCATTGAAAGTCTAGCCTGTCCCTGGGCCTATAATCAGCCCTACTGCAACACGGCCCGGCTCTCGCTCTGCCCACTCCTGATCAGGGTTTGGCTCCTTTTGTTAAGCAAGGCACATACCTGGAACTACCGAGCAGGAGGGAGGGAGCTCTGGTGAAAAGACTAGTTGAATTAGCCCAAACAAATAAACCAGGCTGCCTGGCGCGCTCCAGCTGGAACTATAAACCGTATAAAAAGGCAGCACACTGCTTCAACTGCCCACATAGAGACCAGATGAGGAGTAACACCCAACAAACACAATCCCTGTAGGCCTTAGTGAGTGGGAACAAACCCAACCCAGCCTGGATATAAACCCACTCAGAATTCACCACGTAATTCGACCGCAGGCCCATAACTCGATCGAGGAAACCAGGAAGGTTTTTCAGCACACGCAAGGAGCGGATAATGGTTTCACAACAGCACCATTGATGATGTAACTGTATAGAGAACAACAACAAGCTTATTCTGGTCATATCCTGTTGTGAAGGCAAGAACTGAGTACATTCCATCGCAATGCAACCTAAGAAATCCTGAAACACCTACTTGCAGATGTTAGGAATCAATAACAACCCCAAGCTGTGATGGGGGTCGGGATATAACCTGATAAAATGGATGGAGTCTGATATGAAAGGTTAAGCTGGAAATAATACAACTGGGTTACCTCCAAAATTTGCCACAACCACTGAGACAACACGCTGTATATTACAACAGGCCTGCTGCAACGCACTGCGGGATGCGCTTGTTGTAATCCACTATCATACAGAAACATTACGGCTGAAGAGGGAATTGAAAGGCTGATCTATACAACATACCTTTTCAACTGCACCACTTGTAGATAAATCCAAGAGTTACGAGCCATTGTAAATCCAGAACTGACGTCGGAAAGTGGTGGAAGACCTACACCACTGGCCCGGGACTTAACACACTCTGAAACATGACAAAAGGAGCTAACAAGAAAAAGGGTACCATGGATTAATTCACTGGCCCCTGGCCCTCGTCCCCTGGAACAAGCGACCTTCCCAGCACAAGTCTGGGAGAACCCGGGAAATTCAGCTCTCGGGAAGATCATCTTCTGCACACAATGCAAAGCGAATGTATGTCAATTAATGTTACGTTAGATGATATTGTCACTACAATGGGATAGCTGAAAGTGAAACTAGAGAAAGAGAGCGGTCGTATTAACGAGATGGAAGCAAGAGTCAGTACAACGGAGGACACTCTCGACTGCCAAAACCGAGATATAGCATCCATCAAAACAGAACTGAACAAAATGAAGAATAAATGTGATGACCTAGAATCTAGGTCTAGACATAACAACAACCAGAGGCGGCGTGTAAGGGCCCAATGAAGCCTTTTGTAGAGAACCTTCTTAAGGCACTATTTGATCATACTAAGCTTTCCTCTCAATTCCTGGTGGAAAGAGAGCATTGGATGCTTGCCCCCTGCCACTCCTGGGCACGCCTCCACGTACCATAATTGCAAGATTGCTGAACTATAGCGACCGAGACATAATTCTGAATGTCTCTAGGGAAATGGGGACACTGTGCTTTGAATCCAGTAATATACACATTTACCCGGAATTTGAGGCTGGAGTGCAGGCGCAAAGGAAAACATACGACTCAGTGAAATGCAGAATTCCATACTCCTTGATCTTCCCTGCTACACTGAGGATTCAATATGGGGGTAGGGCGCACTTCTTTGAAAGCCCAACAGAAGCGCTAACATACATAAAGGCCTCTATACCAACCCCCACCCCACACCCCCAGCTCACCAGAATAGAGAACCTTATGGACCGCCGCAAAAAGAGGTGGAACGCAGCAACAAGAATGACTGAACCAGTGCAATTACTCAGATGATCATCTAATGAGTCCATGGGGAAACTAGACATACGGGCAAGAAATAATATGAGTTCTGATGGTGCACGTCTGAGCACAGCCAGGAGGTCATAGCAATCAACATAGTGCCCCAGTGAGTTTCCAAACTTTTTTGGGTCAATACATCATCGGGTTTGGGGTGATGGTGAGGGTGGCAGGAGGGGGGAGTACAAGTCATGATGTTACTGAGGGAGGAAGTAAAGGGGGCCCTTAAGGTATGAACTGTTGGAGTGAAACGTTGCATGTGGGTGAAGGAGTTTATCAGATAAATTGAGAAATGCAGAAAGCGCAAGATCTTGAGTATAGGAATGAAAATCACAACAGACATGGGAGACTGTCTGAAATTGATCTCATGGAACATGCACGGACTAAATAACCCCGACAAAAATCAGAAAGGTTTGGGCATATCTGGAACGGCATTCACCCAACATTGTGATGCTACAAGAGAATCATGCGCTAGATGTAACGCGCAGACAAATTGCACCAAGATGAGGAAAAATGTATATTAAGGGCCTAATTCACAGAGCATTTTTCAATGGCTGTGCGCCATTATACAATGTTTCTGTGAATTAGGCCCTATACCTGTTACTCATCACAGGCAAGAGGGTTAATAACATTAATCCATAGGTCCATTCATTTTAGTGTTGGGCCCACTCATACAGACCAAACGGGCGATATGTCATAGTTACTGAGACCATAAACAACGAGGCAATAATATTATTAAATACATACGGCCCGAATATCGATGACCACACATTCTATATCCATGTGGCCACGCTGATAGGGCAAATCCCTATGTCCCAGTACTGTAGGGGGATTTCAATACAATTCTCGATTACACAAAGGATAGATCTAACACCAGAAGCCGTGGCAATACGAAAGCAGCCCAGATGATACGCCAAGATAATGACACAATACTCATTGATTGACGCTTGGAGTGAGGAACACCCGGACAAAGCAGAATTCACATACTACTCCACTGTACATGAAGCAATGTCTAGAATCAACTTTTGGTTCATAACTGACACGTGGCTAGATAAAACCTACAGTTCCACCTTACTAAAACGAACCTCGTCGGATCACTCGCCTCTGGTGCTCCAGGTGAAACTGATACCAGAAACAAAGTTTCAAACATTTTGAAGAATTGCCCGACTGTGCTCACAGACACCACGTTGACAGAGACACTGAGAATAGACATTGAAGCTTTCTTCGAGAATAATGAGGGGTCTTTGGCGAGATACACCAATCTATGGGAATCATTTAAAGTGTGGTTCCGTGACATGATGATAGCTTCCATGTCAGGCATACTCAAAAACACGTGCAGGGAGCTGGGCGAGAGAGAGGAAGATCAAAGAAGATTGGAGAATGAATATGCCGAGACAGGGGATAGGGAACTCTTGGGTCTAATTAAGGGAAACCTACTCAAATTCTGCAACTTGGCAGAATGCAACGTACGATTTATAGTTAGAAATACACAGGTTCGAAGACATGGGGAAGGGGAATGACCAGGCCGCCTTCTGGCAGGAATAATCAAAGGGAAGAGGGACATACATCATATTACTGGCATCACGAGACCTGAAGGAGGTCACACCATAATAACAGGGGAAATAAATAAAATGTTTCTGAAGTATTATCAAAATCTGTACACTAATTCGGATACTGCATCCAAAGAAGAAGTAGACAGATATCTAGTAGAAACTTAATTGCCCAGTCTGGACCGGGAGGCAAGAGGGAAATTGAATAGTCCTGTAACGCTTGCAGAGATAACAGATGCCATATTATCCCTTGTATCCGGTAAGGCTCCTGGCCCAGACGGACTAGGGATCGAGCTATATAAAACATATAAAGATATCCTAGCTCCCCGACTACTAAAAGTATGGGAAGAATCGTGCAACATAGGCAAGCCCCCACCCTCTCTTACGGAAGCAGTAATAATGGTTCTCTTGAAACCTAGTAGAGCCCCAAACGAGATGTCCTCATATCGCCCACTCTCGCTGATAAATGTAGATGCAAAAATAATCACAAAGATCTTGGTGAATAGACTCCTTCAATATATGACTGATCTGGTGCATATAAACCAATCAGACCTCATTCCTGGAAGATTGACAGCCCTCAACTTTCGCCGGCTATTTGGAACGATGGCTCAGTTGAACCCAGGAGGTCCGCTGCAGCAGTTATATTAGATGCCGAAAAAGCTTTAATTTCTGTCTCTTGGGACTTCCTGTTTGGAGCAATGCTTTGGTCTGGGAGACGGATTTATAAAATATATACAACTATCATACAATGACCCAAAGGCCAGAGTGCACACTACCTGGAACAACTCTGACTCTGTTACACTCAAGAGAGGTACACGACAGAGGTGTCCCTTCTCCCCTTATTATTTGCGTTGACTATAGAACCATTAACAAGTCAGATTAGAGAGCTTCATGGCCATAGGGGAATATATATATACGGGGCCCCCACAGGTAATATCAGTGTAAGCGGATGACACCCTTCTGTACCTAAGAAACCCAAAGGAAAACATAAAGCCTGCGCTAGAGGAAGTAAGTGTATTCACACAACACTCTGGCTACAGAGTTACCACAGTGAAGTCAGAATTATTCCCGTTAACAGAAAATACCATAAAGCCGGCAGAATTACATGGATTGCACTGGGCAGACAACACAGTTAAATACATAGGGGTAATGGTGGCACGCACATGAAAACTACTGTTTGTAAAAAATCACAAAGAATATTTAAATGCGCTATAACACAAACAAAGCATACAAGAAGCTGCCACCCCAGTGGAAGGTGTTTGCTCGTTGATACATACCAATATGCCTTCATTGGTCGTGCCAAGGAAGGATATAAGGCTCGATGAATTCCCAAAAATGAACAACAATAAGAGGAGGAAGAGATTGGTCGAGGTGGCACCAACAGCCAAGGCAGAGAAGGCAGAGAAATGAGCAGGATTGAGCAGAGTGAAGAGTGGGGAATTATTTCCCAGACGCATCTGAAACAGCACTACATTAGATTCCAGCAGAACAGAGACTGTTCAGCAGGACGCAAATGTTCTTCACATCAATAATACCTTCAGTGCAGACGTACACAAATGCCAAGTGGTTACAGATCACTCACTGGGAGCTGATGGTAATGATTAAGTCTACTGTGAATGGGTTCAACGCGATAAATGAAGAGCTCAGATCGATACGGTTGGTGGTGCTCCGGAATAGGTATGTTCTGGATCTCCTCACAGCTATGGATGGAGGAGTTTGCGTAAAGATAGGGAGTTCATGTTGCACATTCACTCCTGCCAACAATGAAGATAATGGAACTCTATCAGATGCCGAGGCACAACTGGCACAGATGCTTGCCAAGATGGAAGATGAAGCACGTGTAACAGGGAAGGACAAGAGCTGTCTAGCGTACATATGGTCATGGATGCCTGCATGGCTGTCAGATGGACTGAAGGTGATAGCGGGAGCTCTCATGTTGGGAGCAGCATCCATGTGTGGGATCAAGATCTGCATGGCAAGATGCAAGAAAACAGCAGAAGAGGCTATCAGAATACAGATCTTGGTGGATGTGAATATAGGAGGAACCAAGGACGAAATTGTTGCAGAGAGGGACAAGCTAAGAGAGAAAATCGCACTGAATCCATGAAGCTGGACAATCCACATGATCCAAAGTATTATGAAGGGAACTGGGTTTGGTGCAACCCCGAAGGAGTGTGCTGTTACATGCACTGGTCGGTCAACGACCACACAAACTACTGTGGACACCTTGGAGGAATAACGAAGATATGGCAGCCCAGAGCCACAGGACTGTCAAATAAAGATATGGTCGACAGGAGGGGGGACTGAAGAGGGATGGGGAAGCCTACCCCCTCATCCCCCTAGTACAAAATTCATGATGCGGAAGAAGGCCAGGAAACACTGCAATCACCCATTCTATTTTGGACAAAATCCCAACGGACCAATGGTTGACAAGTATGTTGAGAGATACCCCCTCAGCCAGCCATACGCCCTCAACCAGCCCTACAGATCAGGTGCAGTACGAATTTACCCCAGTGTGGACGAGCAGCCCCAGGCTATGACCACCTCCATTGACAGTCTCGATTAAGCTCACCGAGAAGCTATGTTGCTGACGTCGATGGAGACACCACGACTTAGCAGCATTAGACATGAAGCACACGTGCCATCCGCACTCCAGGACATAAACACACATTTGAATACATGAAGAACATGAGCATACAGTTCTATAGTTAGAGTACAGACACATGTACATACTGTCATTGTCTTTATTATTTTTGCCATTAGCCAAACATAGCAACACAGAAACCGCAAGAAGCAAGAGATCCTGAGCACCTATGGGACCTGACAGAACCAAGTATGACTAACCCATGGAAAATGTAGTACAGCACAAAGTATGACTAACCTATGGAAAATGTAGTACAGCACGAACATTGTAGAAACTGCGTTATAATGGTTTAGGAAAATTACAACAGGCCGCAGGCCTCTCAGCAAGAGCCGAGCTGAGCTGAATTTAGGCTGGACAGAGATCAAGATGTGTGAAACAGGACCCGCAGCCAAGGCCACAAGATACGGATGGCATTCCATTCCCTAGACGTCAAAGGCACCAGCTGCAGTAAATACGAATAATTCAGCATAATTCAGAGCTGCACAGCTCAAAATCGTGCTCTCGGGACACGTGATCCAGCCAAAGTAGACAATGGACAGCGACCAGCACTGGGAAAGAGAGCCAATCTCAGGCTACCAGAAAGAAGACTACAACAAATGTGCTACAATATGAGACAAGTGTTGCACTGAGCAAAAGAGCACTCTCATAGACTAAGGTGGTACACCAAGTTACAATGCATATAAAACCGTCCTGCGAGTCGAGGATGAACGAGACGTGCATGGATTTCTCCTGTTCCTGTGCTGATCCCTGTTGTTTTTTTTGTAATAACCCACGGTTTGAACTTGCCGTTGACTGTGTCCTCCGTTTGTCCAGAGGAAAGTGTGGGGCCTTCTGAGAGTATGTGCACTCCTAGTGGCTCTCTGGCATAGCTTGGAGTTTGTCCCAACAGTTGCTAGGGAGCCGTGTCTCCAGGGATACGGAGCGAGGCAGCCTGTATCCTGCCAGCGCTGTCCAGGGAAGTGCTTCTTCCCCTGAGACATGTGCTGGTCCCAGGAGTGTCCGAGGGGCAGGTGGTGAGACCCTGACCTTGACCCAAGAACCCATTGACCTGCTCGCCAGCGCTGGTGAGTTTTGTGAGCCAAAAAAAAACTCTGTAACGTGCAGGTGGCTGGAGCGGGTGCAGGAACGTTGAGAAAAGTGAACAGCCGGTGAGCAAAAGTAGGAAGAAGCAGAGCGAAGCAAGAGAAAGGAAAATAAGCAAAGCGAAGCAAGCGAAAGCTAGAAAGCGGGAAGAAAGCAAAGCGTAGTAACAGAAGAGGGTGCTAGAGGCACCAAAATAAAGAGAGACAGAGCAAGTGCCTTGGCTGCGCAGAAACAGCCAAGAGTGAGTGCGAGCGACGCGTAAGTAAGGAAAATGGTGCAAGTGACCCAAAACTAAGAAAGACAGCAAAGAGACAGAGAGAAGGAAAATCGGACCGCCAAGAGAGGGTGCAAGCAACCTGAAAGTGAGAAGGAGGGTGGAAGCGATCCAAAATAAATGCAGAGAGTGAAGAAGGCACGTTAATGGGATAATGAGGGTGCAAGAGAGCATGGTGAGAAAATGATGATGCAAGAGAGCACAGTGAAAGAAAGAAGTGTGCAAGTGGCACAGACAAAGTGGAAAGAAGGTGCAAGTGTGCACGACAGCAAAAGAAGGTGTGCAGGAAGCACAGTAAAGTGAAAAAGGACAGAGTGAAAGAGGCACAGAAGAAGAAAAGGTGCCAGAGAATAAGGAGTGGGGTTAGAGGTCAGAGTGGTCAGGCCTGCTAGGAGCAAAGAACCTGGCATTCTCGAATGTCCCTGATACTACCCCCATGAAAGAACTGTACAGTGAAAGTTACTTCCTGACAAGAGGAACTTTTTGTTTGTTTGTTTGTTGAACTGCGTAAAGAAGGGTCTAGGCTTCGGGAAGGGAACCCTAAGAGGCCCACTAACGACATTGTGGAACTTTGTGAAGAGAGGCCTAGACTTGGGGATGGGAACCCTGAGAGGCCGAACTGGGATTGTGTCTTGGAACTGGAAGGATCTAACTTGGGGAAGGGAACCCCAAGAGACCAAGAGACATTATGAACTCTATTGACTTACGGCAAGAGCACTGCTTGCAAGGTTCCAAGGGCAACCCTTTTGAGTTGAACTATTTTGAACTGGCAGAACTACACCTATTGGTAAGACTACGTGAAACCAGCTGTGCTTTACATTTCCTTTTCTTTTGAGTCACCATTTTTCCTTTAAGAAAATCCCCCATCACATTTGGTTTAAGAGTGAGTGCAAGCATAGGTTTGGACACAGATGAACTTTGGTTTTGGACTTACAGACATCGATGTCTCTTAGAAGCATCAGTTGAGGGAACAACCCTCTTAGTGTTAGGGCCAGGTAGGCATTACACCAACCCCACAAAGTTTGATAATAAAGGTTTTCAAACTGTTACTTTTGAGTCTGTGTCTCTCTTGATACTATGCCTGTCTCACAGATTCTTATGGTCTACTGCTGGAGACCACTGGAGGGTGGTGGTGCCCAAGGCAGTGAAAACTTGCATCCTGTAGATGGCACAAGAAATGCCTCTTGCACTTTGGTATTAATATGACAAAAGAAAGGTTGTTTTTGTACTTTTACTGCCCCAAGATAGGTGTTGAAGTTGATGGCGGCTATAGAAGTTGCACTGCTTGCCAATTGTCTTGTAATAGTTGTGCAAAGATCCAGGCACCTCTGGTCTATCTCCCTGTAGTTTTAGTCCCTTATCGGGGGATAGGAATTACCCTTGTGGTCCCGGGACCCTCCTATAGCATCAGGAAACAGATTTATACTGATTTTAGTTGATCACACCACTGGGTATCCTGTGGCCATCCCTTTGAAGTCTGTAACTGCAAAGAAATGTGGAAAACCATTCTTGAAATCTTTGCCAGAGTTGTATTTCCAAAGGAAGTTGCGTCTTACAGCGGGAACAACTTCTTGTTCATCTCTATGAAGGCAATGAAGAAGAAGTAGAAGGAGTGTGGGGTTGATTTATAAATGTACTACTGCTTACCAACCATAAACTAATGGGCTAGTTGAAAGGTTCAAGATAACCCTAAAAATTATGATGGACACTTTGGAGGAACCCTTGGGAAGGAAGTGGGCTCTCCTTCTGCCATGTCTCCTGTTTGCATACAGAGATGTTCCTCAAGAAGGAATTGGGTTTAGACCCTTTGAGTTACTCTTTGGCCATCCAATCAGGGGCTTTGTGCCCCTATAAAGAACGGATGGTAAGCTTCCCCTACACCATCTGCCTTAAATGTGGTGGATTACATGCTTGGCCTCAGGAAGAGGATGACCCTAATGATGGCAGATGCAAACAAACATCTTTAAGCAGGTCAGGATCTGGTCAAACATTGGTATGACTAGGAGGCCTCCCTGGCTGAATTCACTGCAGGGCATGGAGTGTTGGTCATGGAGCCTAAACGCCATATAGCCTTACTTGACAAACTGGACTTAATAAAGTTGCTTCAAAACCTGGTGAGGTAAACTATTTAGTGGACTTGGACACCCCAAAGATATTCCAAGAGTTGTTCCACACAAATAGATTAAAGGCTTTCTTCCTTGGGGTTAAAATGGAATCCCTGCTCTTGGTTTCAGACAGCGAGTAAGAGGAAAGTGAACCTCTATCCAAGTCACTTCAGGGCATCCATTCTGATGGCTCAGTGGAATGGGTAATTCTCTCCACACCATTAACACTGCTGCATCAACCTGAGTGCAAGGTAGTGCTCAGTCAGTTTGCCTCCTTGTCCCAATATCCCCAAGTGTGAGACCCTAGAGCAAACTAGAAATTCACACAGGGGATCGTGTCCCGGATGAAGAAGACAAGGTTAGAGATAATTTCAAGTCTGAAGTGAAAAACACGTTCGTCCTCAGGAATATAGAGCATTGTAATAGTCCTTCGTCCAGTGGTCCTGGTAGATAAGGCAGGTTTTAAGGATTTGTGATTATGTTTAGACGATTGAGTTCTTAATGACACCAAGGTGGATGCCCATCCTTTACCAAGAACAGTTGAGCTTGTAGAAAAGCTTTGTACTGCAAAGTTTTTGAGCACATTTATTCTCACCTCAGGGTATTGCCGGATAATCTTAGTCTACTGTGTCAATAAGAAGAAAAGGTTTTCTACCCTGGAAAGCTTCTTCCCGTTTAGGGTATTGCCTTTTGGGATAAAGAATGCATCTGCCCCTTTTCAAAGGCTGGTGAACCATGCTCTGAATCGACTATATGACGTTTGCATGGTATGTCTTGTTGTTGCTGTCTTTAGCGCCACGTAGGAGGAACATGTTCCCCACCGCAAGAAGGTGTTGCAGGCCCTTCAACAGGCCAACCTCAGCAAAAAGGTGTCAAAGTTTCAAGTTGGTTAGAGACCAGTGGCCTACCGCAGGAATGAGGTAGAAAAGGATAAGATTCAACCTCTCCCCAGCAAATGACTGAACAAGGGTGGGCGATACCTGTTAGGCAGAATTGCAGGCAGTACCCACTAGGACCCCTAAACACATTTAGGACTATAGGTGTTAACCAAAACAACCTTTCGTATAAGTCTGTACCACACAGTTTTTGGTAGCGAACTGAGCAGCCAGGCTTATCTCAAGAGTGAATCTGAGCAGTACACGTAGACACACAGAGGACTTTCAATCACAGTAGTTCAAGTACACACTTATACTCAAGGTTTCTTTGTAAAAACACTTAGTAATTTATGACACAATCATTTACAAAACATTTCACTAGCAGAAGGTAACTAATATTATAAGCCAATGTACTTCAATACAAAATTCTAAGATTTTGAGACAATTTGAGCTCCCCTGAAATAGGAGCCAAATGGCAGTTCAGTTACTTAAAAAGGAGCAAAAGGCACAAGGTAAGTAAAATAGATCATATATACTTTTCAGACAGTGCAAATAGTTTCAGTTCACCAGTAGAGTTTAATTCAAGTCAATAGGCCAGGCCAAAGTCAATGGGCTAGTGTTCTGGATAGGAAAGAGCAGATCTGGTATCAAACGGTAAAGTCTTTGCGAAAATTCTTAGAAGTAGTTTAGGCTAAAAAGAATCATATGGCGGGTCACAAGCTGATTAGGCCTGCAAGTTGGGAAAGTTTCATGAACTTTCACCGCAAGAGTGGCATTCTCTCAATTGGGTTGGCACAGTACCTTTTGTATGAAGAAACAAATGCTGCTGAAGTCGTGCTTCCTGGCAGGTCCTGCAGATCTCGTTGCCGAGCCTCAGTCGTGGGGACAAGAGGGAGGACCTTGGGGGACTCCTGCATTGCACGGGATTATTGAAGAAAGCAAACAAGAAGGAGTCACTTCAGTTCCAGTAGCTGTAGGTTCAAGAACACAAACTGGTGTCCCTCTCCCTGGTTAATCCCAACCAGCCTTGAGAACGGTATCCAGGTGTCTTATGCGTTGATTGGTCCCACCAACTCAAAGGAAGAAGCCGTCTTTGAAGGAGCTTCTCTGTCGAATGGAGTTTGGCAATTCAGACTGGCAGCAGGGCTTCACCGGGCAAACCAACGGTCCAGGAGTTGCAGAAGCCGTCCTCTTCCGGCCTGTCTTCAGTTCTTTCGTTCCAGTGGTCGACTCTGCCTGCCAGTCCTGGAGACTCACCTTTTAAACAGTTTTCTCTCTTTCATTCCAGCCTAGCTGTCACTCACCCAGCAAGGTGGCTGTCATTGCCGGACAGTCAGCCAGCCAATCACGCCAGTGTGCATTTGGGCCTCCTAGGAGACTAAGCACAGGGAGTTTTGGGAACCTCCCTCATTTCCTGCCCACCCCAGACACACAGACACCAGAGGAGGTCTTCAGCCCTGAAGCCCGCCAAAGGCACATAAACAAAGGGACCAAACCTGGTTTGGTGCGCAGAGACAAACACTAGAAGGACCTTCCCAAAAAGAAACGGTGAAAAAAGAAGACCGGAACATGTTTAAACAAAGGGGCTGAAGACACCATCTTGAAAAACATGGCTTCCGTGATTTTTAGCGACTGGTGTTCGCGGTCGAGAAAAATCTTGGTAGTTCGTTGTTAAACCACTGCCACCAGCCTTTTCTATTGGGGTAGCATTTTACTGCTACATGAGTATTTAGACACAGGGGATACTATGTAACCCCTCCAGCACTCCATTGTAAGAGGGTGTGTGCTGGGTCTAGTAATTTGGAAAGACTAGTAAAGTCAATTTCACTTTACATTCTCTGGGAAACAGTAGTTTATCCCATAGAAGGTAATTAAACCTGTGGGAAGTCTAGAAGACACAACTATATCACTGCACTGAGGGTGCTGTGTGACACACATGAAAAGATGATGCCTATGGAGTTACCTTAAAACACAAAAACCAAAAGAAATAAACACAGAAAAAAAACCAGAATTAAAAAGTACAGAGTCCCAAAGTTCAGCAAAAGGGGGTCTCTAAGGTAGAGCGGAATTAGCACATTTTGAGAATTCTCCCTAACAATACCTACCTCCTGCACAATCAAGGCAGGTAATAATATGTTGAACAACGTCATTCCAAGACATGCATTAGTAAATTTTACATGATTTTATATATTTTTATTTCTTCATGTTTGTTGTTCACAGAAATGTCCCTAAAGATGGATGTCAGCATCCGAAATGCATCTGACCGTAATTGCGTCTGCCAGTAAAAATGTTTTTTACCCCAAACAAAACATCTAAGTGAAGTGACTGTGTTTATGAGATAACATGTGTTGTGTGTTTACTCGCAGTAGATTATCTACAAGGGTTGTGGCCAGGTTTCTGACAAGAGGATCTTGCCATTATATTCTGATGACTTGTATACCCTCCAGTGCAAAGAGGATTCTGGCATGAACCAATTAAAGTATAGAATATTATTGAATTCAGTTTGATTTACCCAGGTGTGCCCACTTTGAATACATTGGTTAAAATGTGTTACGATGTGCTGTGTGTGTGTGATGGCATCAGGAAGAAAGGGAGATGTATTGTGTTGTGCTTAGAGGTGAATGTAGAAGTATAAGATTATAGGGAGTATGGGTTTCAAAAAGTTGATACCAGTGCGCTATTGACTACTAGCAATGCTTTCAGTTGTTACAGGCTGCGTCCACCTTTCCACAAAGCCCACCCAACTGGTGCTTTGGCAAGTTAAAGAGAGAATTGACTTGGATTCAGCTGAATCGTGCACTGTTTGCAAAATATTACTGAGCTATAGATATACAACTGATACGAAAGTCCTTCTGATAGGTTTATAAGTATGTTTAATTCCTGATATGGTCAGCCGATACGTGTTTCCACCTTGGGCGTTCTCAAGGCTGACAACAAAACCCAACAGTATAATTTCCATAGACACGTGTTTCCACCTTGGGCGTTCTCAAGGCTGACAACAAAACCCAAAAGTATAATTTCCATAGACACGTGTTTCCACCTTGGGCGTTCTCAAGGCTGACAACAAAATCCAAAAGTATAATTTCCATAGACACGTGTTTCCACCTTGGGCGTTCTCAAGGCTGACAACAAAACCCAAAAGTATAATTTCCATAGACACGTGTTTCGACCTTGGTCGTTCTCAAGGTCTTCCTCCTACTTGTTGCAAAGGAATTGCATTTGTTGTTGGTCGATGTTGTTACATAAAGTTAAGGTTTTTGTAGCGATTGCAAATAAAGAAATCTTGATGGACCTTATCTCAGGTGCACCTTATGTGTGCACAATCTTGCGCTTCAGCAAACGTAAAAGTCATGTGTGGTTTAGTGATAGATTTGCATGCAGTAGCTCACAATCTGTCCGCCTAAATGCACGAATATGTTTTGCTGGGTTAACTCGCTCTGTATGTCCAATGTAACCTGAGTATTCTGCAATAAAGTAACTGGAACGTACCTGCGAGTCTAAGGAAGTCACTTCATTTCACAATAAATGTTCATATCATTAAATTATTCCAAATATCGAATATGCATATTCTACATCGGAAATGTGCCCCAGAAAAGCCTTTACCACATCTTATATATAGCAACTATGCTTATCAGCAAGATAATTTTGCTGACAGATATATCTCTCAACCAGGAGGGTTTAACATTCTTCCTTAGTAAGTGAACGACCATGTACTTTGCCTCTATTGTTAGCATGTTATTCCCATGAGTAGGGGATTGTCTTTATATGTCAGACCATCTACTTATGGATTCTGACACTGTTCCTAGATGAACAATCAAATAAGTTCCGATAGCACAGCAAGTAGAGCGCTCGCTTTGACATCTGTGCAGAGCCTGCTGACACAGCTTTGAATCCCAGCAGGTCCAAATTCAGCCTTTCATCTTTCCAAGGTTGAAAAATGAGCACCACACACCGTGGGTAATAATAAGCAGCGCTAAGATACCTGAGCGTTCATAGCCTTATATAAATGCTACTTATTATTATTCTGTATGTTATCCATCATCTAAACTCCTTGGAGATGGAACAAGTTACTTACCTGTAACTGTTGTTCTCCAGCATGGGTCTGGCATGGATTCACATGCTCATGAATATTCCCCGTCGTCAGGCTGGGAATCCTCGGTAAAGAAAAAACCAGTATCAGTTTCGTTTCTGATCTGTCTTTCGTAGTAATAACCAATCACTGGTCTCTGCGTCATACTGACCACAGCCAATGACTGCCCTCTACCTAAGCACCGCCTCTGGCAGCCATCTTCAGATTTGGAAGCACGTGAAGTGGCAGTATGACCAAGTGAAGAGCCGCAGAGGGGTAGGCGGGAGGGTTCGCATGTGAATCCATGCCAGACCCATGCTGGAGAACAACAGTTACAGGTAAGTAACTTGTTCCTTCTCCAGCATGGGGTCTGGCATGGATTCACATGCTCATGAATAAAGAATACATAGCAGTACACACATGCACAACCACGGGAGGTGGCAAAGGCTCAACATTAAGCATTACATCAAACTCAACATTAAGCATCTTACCTCCTCACCAGGCTCACCTCAGGCGAACAGGTTGCGCAGCACTGCTTGGCCGACCCTGGACTCCTCCCTGGAATCCCGATCGACGCAGTAGAACTTTGTGAAGGTGAGCGTCGACCTCCACGTAGCAGCCCTGCATATGTCCAGCAGGGGCACACCAGAAAGGAACGCTGTGGTAGCTGCGATTGCTCTGGTGGAATGGGCTCTCGGACGGCCAGGCAGCGGTCGGTTTGCCAACCGATGACAGTACATGATACAGCCGGAGAGCCATCTGGAAATGGAAGCCTTCGAGAGAGCCTTCCCCTGATTGACAGGTCCAAAGTTCACAAAGAGTTGTGACGTCTTCCGAAAACCCTTCGTGCGGTCCACGTAGAACTTCAGCGCTCTAGCTACATCCAGCGAGTGCAAAGTCCTCTCAGCCGGCGACGAAGGCGACGGGAAGAACACAGGTAACACCAAGGGTTCGTTGAGATGGAAGTCCGACGGTACCTTGGGCATGAAGGAGGGGTGCGTCCTGAGCACTACCCTCGTGTCGTGGAAAGTCAAGTACGGGGCCTTGCAGGAAAGGGCCTGGATCTCTCCCACTCGTCGTGCGGAGGTGATGGCCACAAGAAAAGCTGTTTTCCACGATAGAAACTTCAACGGGGCCGAGTGCAGAGGCTCGAACGGAGGTCCCATGAGCTTGGTCAGCACCACGTTGAGCTCCCACGCCGGGGCCGGAGCCTTCACCGGCGGGAACGATCTGAACAGTCCCTTCATGAACTCTTTCACCAGACGATGAGACCACAAGGACGTCCGCCCCGTGGTTCTGGTGTATCGGGAGATCGCAGCAAGATGAATCTTGATGGACGCGTGTGCCAGACCAGCTTTGGCCAGCGTCAGCAGGTACGGCAGTACTTGGGGGGCCGTAATCCGTAGAGGGTTAATCTTCTGTGCGTGGCACCAGACAGAGAACCTCTTCCATTTGTGTCCGTAGCATTTAAGAGTCGAGGACGCCCTGGCCTTTGCAAGAACCTCTCTGCAATCGGCCGGTATGTCGTATCCTCCAAACTCTAGCGCTGCAGGAGCCAGGCCTTCAAGTTCAGCGACTTCGGGTCGTGGTGGAGGATGGCGCCTCCTTCCCTGGAGAGTAGATCCGCGTCCGCCGGCAGCTTGATCGGCGGGGACGCTGACAAGTCCAGAAGGTCCGGGAACCATATCTGCCTCGGCCACGCAGGTGCGACGAGGATCATCCTGCACCGTGACCTCTTGAGCTGGTTGACGAGCCGGATTAGCAGAGGCAAGGGAGGGAACGCGTAGAGGAACAGGCCCTCCCAGGGGAACGAGAAAGCATCGCCCATGCTCCTCGTCTGGGGAAACCTGCTGGCGAACCTCCGGCACTTGGTGTTCGTCGCCGTCGCGAACAGGTCGATCTGGGGTGTGCCCCACCGTCGGAAGAGGCGATCCACCAGATCCTGCCGTAGTTCCCACTCGTGGCATGAGCGCAGCTCCCTGCTGAGTGAGTCGGCGATGGTGTTTTTTATCCCTGCCAGATGAAACGGCACCAGAAAAATCCCTTGGGCAACGGCCCAATGCCACAGGTCCTGCGCCTCCTTGGACAGCGCTGGGGACCTGGTTCCGCCCTGTTTCCTGATGTAAAACATGGTGGTGGTGTTGTCGGTGAAGATCCTCACCACCTTGCCCTTGAGGGACGGAAGGAAGGACCTGAGGGCCCAAAACACTGCACGGAGCTCCAGGACGTTGATATGCAGGGACTTCTCCGTCGGGAGCCAGAGTCCCCTTGCGTGCAGATTTTCGGTGTGCGCTCCCCACCCTTCCAGGGAGGCATCCGTGGTCACGGTCTCCTGGTGGGCTGGGGTCTGGAAGTCCATGCCCGCCGTCACATGCGCGCGGGTGCCCCACCACCGTATCGCTCGTCGGAAACTCACGTCGAGCTTGATCCTTTCCTCGAAGCTGCCCGTCGTCTGGATCCAGCGCGCATCCAGGAATTCTTGCAACGGGCGCATCCGGAGCCTGCACATGGGAATGAGGTAGATGCAGGAAGACATCATCCCGAGGAGGGACTTGATGGACCTCACTTTGGCCGCGTCGGCCACCAACATCCGTTTGGCGTAGTTCACGGAGAATCCCAGGTCCGTGAGGAGTTGGACGGTCCTTGCCGTGTGGACCACGGCGAGCTCCCTCGTCTTGGCGCGGATGAGCCAGTCGTCCAGGTAGGGGTAGACGTGAATCCCCTCGCGGCGCAGCTGCGCCGCCACCGGTGCGAGGCACTTGGTGAATACCCTGGGTGCCGACCGTAGTCCGAAGGGAAGGGCTTTGAACTGGTAATGACGCCCTTGGACCACGAATCTGAGGAATTTGCGGTGCCCCTTTAGGATGGGAATGTGGAAGTAGGCATCCTCCAAATCCAACGACGATAGGAAGTCTCCTTCCTCCAGCTGACCCAGGACGTGCTGGAGGGTGACCATCCGGAACTTCTGCGCCTTGATGAACTTGTTCAGACGTCGCAGGTCCAGGATGGGGCGCCATCCTCCCGTCTTCTTCTTCACGAGGAAGTATCTCGAGTAGACTCCGGAGCCCCGAAGCCTCTTTGGGACGAGTTCGATGGCGCCCTTTCTGAGCATCGCCTTTACCTCCAGGAGAAGTTGAGGGACGTGAAGTTCTTTCCTGGCCACGGGGGGGACGCGCGGGCACCTTCTTTGAAACTCGAGCGCGTGGCCCCGGGCCAGGGCGTCCAGCACCCAACGGTCGGTGGAGATGGACTCCCACACGCTGACGAAGCCCGCCAGCCGGCCTCCCACCGGGGTGCTTCGGTGGGGGCCCGACCCCCCGGCCGGTTCAATCCTGCTTGGGCGCGGCCTTGCCGCCTTGACCTCCTTGGCGACGACGGCGGGGTCCGCTAGACTTGCCTCGTCCTCTGTAGGCCTCTTGCGACGACGAGCGGGCCGCTTGACGGTAGGAAGCGAAACCGCCGCCGGAACCTTTGGAGGCGCCCTTGCCTCCGCCGCTCCGAAAGGGCGTCCGTCGTTGCAGGACTCCAAGGGCCCGGGCCGTCTCAGTATCCGCCTTGATGGCCTGAAGGGAATCGTCCACTGTCTTCCCAAACAGGTTGTTCCCGTCGAAGGGCATGTCCAGGACTCTGGTCTGGACGTCCTGCCGGAAATCCGTAGCTTTGAGCCATCCACGACGTCGAAGGCAAACGCCGTTGCCCAGCTGGCGGAACCCGGTGTCGGCGATGTCCGTCGCCACGGTGATGGCGTGGTCCGAGGCCACCTCACCTTCCTGCAGGATCTGAAGGGCCTCCGCCCTCTTGTCGTCCGGCAGAAAATCCAGCAGGGGAGCTATCTTGTACCAGAGCTCCCTGTCATAGCGGGCCACGATAGCCAAGGCGTTGGCCGCTTTAATCGTCGTCGCTGCCGACGAGATGACTCTACGTCCCATAGCATCCAATTTCTTTCCCTCGCCGTCCGGCGGGGAAGTCGATGTGGAGGCCGCACCCCCCCCCGCTTTCTTCCTGGCTGCCGCGGAGACGACGGAGTCCGGGGTAGGCTGCGCCCGGAGGCACAGGGGGGCCGTGTCCGGGACCCGGTACTTTTTCTCGTACCGGTCTCTTCTAGCTGGCGTCGTGGAAGGGTTCTTGAGGAGGGAAAGGCCCTCATCCCAAATGTCGTCCAACAGAGGCACTGAGAGGATCGTCTTCCTCTTGGCCTCGCGCCGCTGATAAAGGAAGCCTTCCTTTTTCTTCTCCTCAGGGCAGAGTTGGAAAAGCTCGGAAGCCCTGGAGATCATGGAGTGGAAAGATCCGATCTCGTCGGGCGGAGAAGCCCTGGTGGGAGGCGACGACGGAAAATCCTCGTCGTATGCCTCGTCGTCCGTACCCGTCGCTGCCGTGTCAGTCCCCGTATCATCCCCTCGGGTGGACGGGGAGGAGGGCTGGAAGGGGCGCGACGGTTGAAAAGGAGGTGGTGGATGGATCCTTCTTTTCTTGGTAGGGGGAACACCAGAAGGTCCCGGTTCTGGATCCCCCGACGGGAGAGGTTCCTCCGTCGGTAACGGTAGCCTCGTCCTTATCTCGGAGCATAAGGACTGTATGGCCAACAAAATGGCCGCCGAGTTGTCTTGCGGCGCTGGCAGAGGGGAATCCGACGGGCGAGCAGGGGCCCCGTCGGTATCCTCGACGATGTCGTCGTCGTCACCTGCGTCGGGGTCCATTCCGATGGGCTGGCCTTCTTCCACGCCTAGGCCGTGGCTTAAGACCTCGATCAGCTCCTCTTCTGAGGTTGAGGCCGAATCTCCGACGACGCCCTGCCCCCCCTTCTTCTTCCCCACGGAGGGTTTCACGGGGGTCCTATCGATGGGCACAAAGGAAGACTCCCTCCGAGGAGGCAGGGAGATTCTGGGCCCTGAGGTCGCCACCACTGGTGCAGCCACCGCAGGCTGAGCCAGGGCCGCCGCGACCGTTTCGATAGAGGGCTTGGTCGGATGGATCAAGGCCTTCACCACCTTAGGTGCGCTCACCGCCTTATCCTTGAGGGAGGGGGCACTGCCACGCTCCTCCTCTGCCTTAGAGCTCGACCGGGGCCTCTCCAGGAGCTTCGCCGGGTGCTCGGCCTTCCTCTTACCCGACCCAGAGCGTTGGCTCGTGGTTGATGGTGCCGGGGAGGGTGCGCCCTGCCTGGCGCCCGTGGAGCCCGACCGTTCGGCGCTCCCGGTGCCAGCGGACTCGCGGTGCTTGGCCTTATGTTGGGCCCCCGTCGCCGGGGCGCCCTCAAAGGTCTTAGAAGACCGCTCGGATTTCTTCTTCTTCTCGCCAGACGGGCTCTTACCCTCCAGCCAGTTGGCGAGACGTTGATGGCGGTCCTTCATGGTCCGTTCCGACATGTTGCCGCAAAACGCACAGTCCTTCTCCACGTGCGTCTTGTCCTCATGAAGGCAGTAAAGGCAGAAAGAGTGTTCGTCCTCCTTGAAGACGTTCTGCAGCTGGCATCCAGGGCAGACCCTGAACAGCTTTCCGGGCGTCGAGCTTCCCTTCTCCTGGGCCATCTCCGAGACCGGGCCTGAGAAGCTTCTGGATTCCTCCGAAGTGTAGCTCGACGAAATCTTCACCCTTGAGGGGCACAGATGAATCCGACACGGGTCCCTGTTGATCGGATGTAGGATCGGTGGAGCTTGAGGCTCTTTGACCGAAAGAATCGAAGTTTTTTGTGAAAAAAGCGCGAAAAATAGCACTAACGCTCGAGAGCAATAGCACGAGGATCCCAACACATGAACGTGCGGTAAAAATCTGAAGATGGCTGCCAGAGGCGGTGCTTAGGTAGAGGGCAGTCATTGGCTGTGGTCAGTATGACGCAGAGACCAGTGATTGGTTATTACTACGAAAGACAGATCAGAAACGAAACTGATACTGGTTTTTTCTTTACCGAGGATTCCCAGCCTGACGACGGGGAATATTCATGAGCATGTGAATCCATGCCAGACCCCATGCTGGAGAACTTAAGAAATACATTTAGTATATCAGAAAAGAGCAAGATTTATCATCACTGTAATTATAATATCCAAACAACTCATCAGTCTCTACATTCAGGCATTTCCCCTTCCTGCGCAATTAGATGACACTCTAATTACAAAAAACATAATAGGTCAAATTCTGAATCCATCTTGCAGGTTAACAGGCAGATACTTTCTCCATCTAGAATACTCCCCTAAGTGTATATAATTGATCAATATTCCATCTTTTTTGTGGGACATTCACTTTCCCCATGAAAACGAATGCACTTTGTTGTATGGTGTGGTTATGTGACAAAGAAATGCAGGGCCGCTGGGCACTTGGTATTTCATGTGCATACATTAGATTTATGTTCAGTCCGGCTTTTGTAAGCATAAGATTTACGTAGTGAAGGCTACCGCTTATACTCAAGGGGAAAATGTAGCCTTTGCTTTCAAGTAATTCAAAAAATGTGATGCTGGCAATCAGCATATACTTGACTGTATTCTCAATAAATGTATCTCCAGAATGCTGCCTATGTGCCACCGTTTTTTATTTGTGGTAGCAATCACAGCCAACACATGTTTCGACATTCGGTCGTCCTCAAGGCAACTTCTTCTGTCAGTCGGTATCCCTGTTGTGAGGCAGTGCTGCGAGCTCATCCAATTAATACTCAAGCTTTCTGACAATGTTCTTATTGTCTTCACAGTGTCTTCAAATCTAATAATATTGTTCAAGTCCTGTTTGTTCCATAGAGATGTACGCATATGTTCAATGCTGTATTGGTTAGCCCCCAATCCATATGCATCAGATGATCTGGATTTACTTCTGCTTCCTTGATGAGGAGTTATCCCAGTGTGTTATATATTCAGTCATTTGAAATGCAGTAGTTTTAAGGGTCCCTCATGCCCGATATTTCAAAAAATGGGGTAAATCCCATGCAGTGTCTTCTTGGAAACCTTGAAACTACTGCATTTGGTAGTGCAGCTGGTAGTGTGAGTCAAAGATGACCCCAGGGTTTTTAGCCTTGCTGGTGGGAGCGGGGAGTGGTCCAAGTGAGTCTGGCCAGAGAGCTACAGGGAGGGAGGGAGTGGGTGTGCCGATGAGGAGAATCTCAGTCTTACTGGCATTAAGGCAGAGGTCATTGGCGGCGCACCACTCCTGGATAGAAGACAGACAGTCAGAGATGAGGGATGGAGAAGAGGTGACCGAAGGTAGCCTGAAAATGAAATGAGTGTCATCCGCATAGCACTGAAAGTTGGGGTGGTGAGCGGCAATGCGGTGGGCAAGGAGTGCCAGGTATTGGTTGAACAGCCAGGGAGAGAGGTTAGACCCCTGGGGGACACCACAGGTAGAGAAGAAGATAGCGGAGAGGAACGATCCAAGTTGGAACTGGGAGGGTCGGTCAGAGAGGAAGGAAGTCAGACACTCTGGGGCCTGACCGGTGATCCCTAGGTTAACACGGAGACAGTTAAGCAGGATGGCATGGTTGACGGTGTCAAAGGCAGAAGAGAGATCAAGCAAGATGAGGACACAGGGGTGTTAGAGTCAAGGTTGGAGAGCAGGTCTTCACAGATGTTCAGGAGAGCAGTTTCTGTGCTTCTGGCAGCTCTGAAGCCAGACTGATGGTCATGAAGACAACCAACAGTTTCAGTGTGGAGATTTAGCTGGGAGATGGCCAGTTTCTCCAGGAGCTTGCCCAGGAAGGGAGTGATGGAGATTGGGCGATAGTTGGCCGGGCAAGAGGGATCAGCAGAGGATTTCTTAAGAAGAGGGTGCACCAGGAAGTGCTTCAGGGGGGAAGGGAAGACTCCAGTGGCAAAGGAGTGGTTGCAGAATTCAGCCAGGGCAGGGGCAAGGGTGTCAATGTGGTCCTTGATGGTTTTGGAGGAACAGGGGTGAACCTGTTTTGACGAGACTTTCATAGATCGGACTTGTCTAGAAACCTCGTCATCGGAGAACAGGGGAAAGGCAGAGAAGGAGGGAGGACAGGTGGCTGCAGAAGGGCCAGGGGAAGAACAGGGAGTAAAGGGAGGGAGGGGAGAGGAGTGAGAGAATGACAAAAGGGCGCCATTAGCCCCCCACCACGCCAGCTCGGGGGAGTCTTTCAAGGGCTCCCCTGAGATGTCCTAGCAGCAGAAGGCGTTGCAGGGGCCTCATTGTCATTAAAGGCACCCGTGGCGGCGGGCTCATTTAATGACAAGAGGGTGCTGATATACCCTATTCATATCATTACCTCCTCGCCGGAGCGACGTGGTTAAAAGAAAAAGGCTAATTCTGACCCCGCCCCTCCTGCCCTGCACCCTCACCCCGCCCCCTGTTAACCAGGATATGCGGGGGGGGCGCCAGTTCGCCCAGGGCGCTGTTGCCCCAAGGCCGGCACTGGGTTTGAGGGGGCTATAGCTGCAGATCTTTTGGTTGTAGCCCCGGATAAAAGCTCAGGGGCTACAACCAAACTGCTAGCCCCGAGTCCTGAAAGCCCTGACATTAGTGTAGCCCCAGATCTTTTCCAGACCTAGCAACACCTCTGGTTTAGTGCCTACATTCTGATGGGAGGGGAGGTGCACAAAAGGGGTGTGATATAGTTGGTGTGCACAAAAGATTCTCTGCAATAGTGCTTCTGACGTTACACATTGTCCTTTTATGGGCAGCCCCCGTACTTTTGTCTGTGGTCCCCCTACTTTTGTCAGTACCCCTCCTAAATTTGATTCCTGGCGACACCACTGGTGAGCTGACCCAGATCGATGATCTCATGTCTTCTGGGACAATATGTTGCCTGTCCATGAATGCATTCTGGGAGTTCCTGTTTGCTTGAATCAATTAGATGAACGTCCTGCATTGTAAAGAAATAGTCAACAGCAGTAAGTAGAGTATTCCCATTGCTGGGTGTTTTAAAGATGATAACATAGTGAAAGGTGGACGCGTAACCTGGTCCGTGATGGGCAATGCCGCAGGGCCGCCCAAGGCTAGGCAGGGTAACTGATGTTACCATCCAGCAGGCCAGGAGAGGGGCAGCCCCCACCCCATTCCTGCTCCTCTCCCTCTCAGCTGCAGAGACACGCAGTCTCTGCCATACAAAGCCAGGGAAGGGTGAGGTGTGAACAATCACCTTACCCTTCCTCTAAGCAACAAGGTGCTAAGCACCTAAGAAAAACCAACAGTCAGGCAGGACACAGGTTCAAAGACCTGCTCCCAATCAGGGGGGCAGACAGTCGGCTACCCGGCCTGGGGGCTGGAGCACAGCCCCCACCACTATGCACATCAAAGACCCAGGGCTCCCCTGGGTCTTATAAATAAGAGAAGCATGCTCTAAGAAAGCACAATCCCTGAACGGGGACCCAAACAAACAGGAGGTTTGCTGTTCACTCAGCGTCTTCCACTCCTTGCATCTTTACCACAAAACCCTCCCACCCTACAAAAGAAGGGAGAAGAACAAAGGAAAAGAGGTACAGTGCACTGTACAGTGTCCACAACAAGTCGTGGGACAAGAAAAGGCAGTACAGGCCAGAGGCGGTAACCTCAGGACCCGGTGCCCAAAAGTATGATACTATTATGACCATATCTGCACAATAAAATCCTACGGCCTTTTATTGCCAGCACTTCACAAATTTTGTGAGCCAATTTATTTACTGGTGAGGGTAAGGGGTCGGCTAACACAAGTTGCATGCATATGGGTTCAGCAGTTATGCTAGCAGTGAATGTGTGCCAGGGTTCCGGGAGGCAGAGAAGGAGGTGACAGGTAGTTGGGAGGCAGCCCTGATTCATGGAATTATTTGTGTGTAAAACGGGGATTTGCGAGCCATCCAGCCCGCAAATCCCCATTCGTCGGGCAGAAGGTCTGGGAGAAAAGAGAAGTACGGCACGATGAAGGGTCTGGGGGGTTAGGTGCAGTGTGGGGGGGAAACGGCACAAAAGCCAAGGGGAGGGAAATGGCATAGTGGTAACAAAGAAAGGTGTGAGGGGAAAACAACAGGGGGGCTGGCGGAAGTCCGGCCCCACAAAGGAAGAACAAAGGGCTCTGGGGGTATAAGTATCCCCAGGGAAAGCAGAGGTACACAAACCAGGTAAGGAGCTCACCTCGTTCGGGTAAGCTCCTAGGGCCTGGAAAAGGGAAGGAAAACGGCCAAACTTGCGTTAGCCGTGCTGGGTTGAATCAGCTTTGTTTCTCCTACCTGCAGGTTCGCCGGAGCCGTGACACGAAGACCGCGTGGAGCGGGAGTGGCTGCATTAGAAAAGCCGGCTGTCATACTGGAAGCAAGACCAGAAGCCGGAGTACTGCGGTGGAAGGAGTCGGTTTCCGAGGACCAGCCGGCGTGCACAGAGGATAGATCAGCGGCGGCGGGCAGCAGCGGCGGACTACAGTGTCGAGAACCGCTTCAGGAGTAGACATCGATCCGTGGGACCCATCAGCGGCTGCAAGGAACGGAGCAGAGGTACCCAGAGAAGCAGCAGACAAGTTGCGGGCACCCACCAGTGGGTGAAAGCGGACGAGCAGCATCGCTGGGTGGGGAGTTCCTGGAGGAGGGGCCAGCCCGGAAGAGCTGAGGTAAAGCCGCACAGAAAATGAAACTGGCAGTTGGAAAAGGGTGCAGGGCCTAAACAAAGCCAAGGAAACTCAGACGTTTGAGGCAGGCCCGGATGCTCGATATTTTAAAGGGACAAGCGCGCATTAAGCAAGTCACTGCGGCACACTCGCTAAGGGTTGTGGCTCGATCCTAAAAGAGTGGGGGTTCAAGCCAATCCACCAACATCAAAATTCTGGCACAATTGCAAACGAAAATTGCAATTTTTTTGGAGCATATCCGGACTACAACAGCAACACATATTACTATTTAAAGGCACAGCAGCTGGCCAGTTACGGCTTGGATTAGTAGGAAGTTTGTGAAAGCGGCAACAGCCCTTGATATTTCAGGGCCAGGAGCAGAAAGCGAATCATTCAAACAAGAAGTATGGCAGAGGAAAGAGCGAGAAGGGCCCAGGAATTCAGTGAATGGGCGAGAAAGGCGGAAAAAGAGTATGGGGCACAATGGGTGCTGGAAGTCACGCCAAAGGAGGAGAGGGCAAAGGAAATGTCGCCGTTGCTGATAGAGGAGTCCAGCAACAGTGAAGGAGAAGATGCAGTACCACAAGGACAGAAGAGGGGGAGAGAAGAGACAAGGAGATCGCAAGAGGCACCCATGAAGAAAAAGAGGAAAGAAAAGAATAAAGATACTGTGAAAAGTGATGATAAAGTGGGGAGGCAAATTGTTAAAATGTTAAAAACCTGCATCACGGGTACTGGTAAATCGCCCAAAACCAGTGGCAGGAAGGGCAGAGGGCATAGGGGATTCAGAGAGGAGCAAGGGGTTTCATCATCCGAAGCAGAGAGCAGTGATGACGAGGAGAGGGAGCACCTGAAGGCATGGGTGAAATGGAAAGGCGTTGTATGCAAGGAAAAGCAGAGGGGCTCTGGACCACAGGGGAATGGAAGAGGAGCAGGGGGGGCAGGGTTAGAACCCATAGAGACCTCGGTCCCAACACCTCAAGGGGCACCATTGGTATCAAGTCCAGAAGGGGCCCCGCTAGGTAGCAGTCCCCAGGGGACAACACCCAGTCAGCCATCAGCACCTGTAGGAGCAACAGCAGTGCCAGTGGCAGGGAACCCACCGCAGGGGGTGTACCACCAGTGGTAGCGGCGGCAGTTACAGCAGACAGGGAAGGGGGCCAGCCATGACTAAGTATGGCAGGCCAACAATGGGAAAAGATGCACAGGGCCGGTCCATGAAGGCAATGGCATGGTACATAAATGACAGAGTGAAAGAAAAAATCTGGAGGAAGGAATTTAGTGACATTTTTTCCCTGCTAGATTGTCAAAAGAGAGGGGTGAATGTGTCAATAGAGGATGTAAAAGAAGATGAGAAGGGTTTGTTGAGGAGGGGGACAGTAGCAAAGAGTTTGGACAAATGGATGGCAGCCTTCCAAATAATGTCCACTATCATATTACAGAAATACCCAGAGGACGGGGTAGCATTAGTCGCATATCAGCAGAGGGTGTTAAAAGTGTGCAGGGCATTCGGAGGGGATGCATGGAAGGAATATGACCACGAATTTAGAAAAGAAATGGATTGCTTCCCAGATATGGGGTGGGATGAGGAAAACTTCAATCTATACATATTTAATGTCTTGAAAGAAAATATGGGGCTCAAGGGAACAGAGCTCAGGAGGGCAACAGAGAAGGCAGTACTGGCAGAATGACTACAGGAGTGACTATAGATATAATAACAGGAGATATGAAAGTAGCTACGACAGATCAAGGGAGCAGAACTTTCGGAATAGGCAATATGGATCACAGAGAGATTGGCAGAGCAGCTTACCGCCAACGGCACAAGGGGGCGGAAGCGGTAGCACGTGGTCACCATGCACAGAGCCAGGGCAATGTAGGAATTTTGAAAAGGGAGTGCCATGCAGCTGGGTTCGGAAGTGCAAGTTCAGCCACAAGTGCGAGAAATGTAAAGGAGACCACAGCAGCTCCAAGTGCACCAGATCAGCTGCACCTAGCAGCAGAAACAAGGAGAAGCGGGATTAGGGGATGGGGCAAAAAGGGGGCTACACCAGTAAAAATTGAAAGGATGGAAGAGTGGCTCCAAGCATTCCCAAACCAAGAGACTGCAAAATTGATCAGAAAAGGTTTCCAAGAGGGGTTTAACATTTCATTTACAGGAGAAGGGTCGCGGAATACCCCAAGAAACTTGAAGTCAGCTTTAGAGAACAAAGGGTTAGTGACCAAAAAAATCCAGAAAGAGGTGGAACTGGGTAGGATAGGGGGCCCTTTTACAATTTTGACATTCAAGGAGTTCATATGCTCCCGCTAGGGCTAGTCCCAAAGAAGGAAAAAGGGGAATACAGACTGATCCACCATCTTTCATACACTCCCGGGACTTCAGTCAATGACGGCATCCCACAAAATGAGGCAACAGTAGCTTACACGGACTTCCAAGAAGCAGTGGAGATGGTCAGGAAGGCAGGCAAAAGGGCATGGATGGCAAAGGCGGACATTAAATCAGCCTTCCGGCTATTGCTGGTAAACAGCGAATCACAGAAATGGCTATGTATGCAATGGGAGGGGGAATATTTCATTGACAAATGCCTGCCTATGGGCTGTGCCATATTGTGCGCATATGTTGAGAGGGTAAGTTCATTTCTATATTGGGCAGTCACAAAGGAGATGGGAGAAGACGGGATGGTACATTACCTGGATGATTTTTTGTTTGAAGGGCCCAAGGGGTCAAAACTATGCAAAGCTACTTTGGACAAATTCATAGAGATAACAAGTGATTGGGGTTTTCCACTGGCAGGGGAAAAAAACGATGGGCCCAACACAGACAATCCAATTTTTGGGGATAGAGATTGACTCAAGGCAGGGGGTATGCCGAATCCCAGAGGATAAGGTAGCAGACCTGCTGGAAACAATAAATGATCTGAAAGGGAGGAACAAGGCCGTCGTGAGAGAATTGCAAGCATTAGCAGGAAAGCAACATTTTGCTGGAAGAGTCATACCGCAGGGGAAAGTTTTTCAAAGAAACGTCGAGCTAAGAACAGGAGGGGCCAAGATGGGGCACCACAGGGTCAGAATAGGGGGAGGAGTTAAGAGAGACATGGAAGTCTGGGCAGAATTCCTGAGGTCGTTTAATGGGTCGGTCATCTGGCGCTCGCCCATCAACGAGGAGGGGAAAAGAGTGTTGTTCACGGATGCGGCAGGGGGTTTCGGCTTTGGCGCAATACTAGGGAGAGAGTGGTGTGCAGAGGAATGGCCAAGGTCATGGCAAGAGGCAGAATGGACTAGGAACATCACACTGTTAGAACTTTTTCCAATCTGGGTAGCATTGTGTGCATGGGGAAAGGAGCTGAATAACAAAGAGGTGGCGGTATGGTCGGATAAAATGGCAGTGGTACACGTGTTGAATAAAGGGAGTGCATCATGCCCAGTAGTATTGGAATTAATGAGAGCCATCACACTGCAATGTCTAAAGAATAATGTATGTATAAGGGCGAGGCACATCTCTGGTGAAGCAAATGTGGTAGCTGATGCCTTGTCTCGTTTTCAGTGGGAAAGGTTCAGGGAGCTGAGGCCGGACGCCAAAAAGGAGAAAACGCCCACGCCAAAGAAGGCATGGGTCCCACTAGAAGCCCTGGAAAGGAAAGAACGGTTGACTACAAGGTTAACTCAAAAGAAAATGGAAAACCACAGGACACAGAACGGGTCATAGACAAGCTGGTAAGGAACGCCCTAACATACAAAACGGGTAAGCAGTACGGAAAGCATGTAAAAAATGTGTTAATGGAAACTGGAGTGCAAAATGTGGGGGAAATCTCGACAGAGAAAATGTGTGAATTTTTGGAAGGAGCATTTGCCAAAGGAAGAAAGAAAAGCTGGGCGGCTGCACACTTGCCAGCAGTGGCATACACCGCAAAGGTGGCTGGGGTACCGGATCCAACAGACAGCTCTCGGATAAAGTATGCAATGAAGGGTTGGACAAAGTTAGAGGGAAAGAAACCAGACTGCAAGAGGCCCCTAAATTTCGAGAAGCTAGTGATCCTGTTAAAAGTATTACAAAGTACATGTAGCTGCATGTATGAAACAGCCCTGTTCAGAGCAGCATTCGCATTGGCACTGGGGCCTTCAGGGTTGGGGAGCTGGTGGCCCGTAACACAATAGCAGGGGATGGCCTGGCAAAAAGCGATATTAGCATGGGAAGTAAGGGCATGTCCATAATGTTGAGAAAATCCAAAACTGACCAGACAGGTAAAGGGAGAGCAATAAACCTCAACTGCATCAAAGAGAAGGACCACTGTCCCAGATGCATCACCCAGGCTTTCCTGGATATCCGACCGGAGGTTGGTGGGCAATTACTGATACATAGGGACGGCAGCGCACTCAGCAGGTACCAGTTCCAGGCGGTATTAAAACAGGCAGTAGCCAAAGCAGGTTGGGATCCAGCCGAGTTTTGAACGCACTCATTTAGAATAGGAGCAGCTACTTCTGCATGGGCACGGGGCCTCGGAGCAAAGGGCGTGAAAAGGATTGGGGAGTGGAAGTCACAATGTTTTAAGAGATACATACGAGAGGAACTAATATGAACCTCTCCCCCCGCCCCCTTTTCTTTCTACAGAAACAGGCCCCTACAAGTCGGCATGGATAGTGGGGCACTCCTTCGTGACACGGGCAGGCAGGTGGATTGAGGAAGTCAAGCAAGGACTCCACTTCAAGAAAACAATCACGTCCTGGTGGGGACTCCCGGGGATGCATTGGGAGGACATTCACGACAGGTTGTCGGATTTGATCGGCTTCAGGGACCCGCCAGAGTACCTGGTGATACACCCGGGGGAAATGATCTGGTCGGCACAAATAGGGGAGAATTACAGAGGAGCATTTGCGAGTCCCTGCATAGCATAGCACACTGTTGGTGGAAAACTGAAATTTTTATGTCAGAGGTAATAGCAAGGAGGATCTGGTATGGGGCACATCGGAGGCAGGCCATTGAGACAGCAAGAAGAAAGCTAAACAAAGCAGTGGAGAAATACTGCAGGAGCACTGGGCTCCATTTCATAAAGCACGGCCTCTCCCAAAATAACCCAGAGATGTTTCATCAGGACGGGGTGCACCTGTCCACTAAGGGGATGGGGGTCTTCTCTGACAATATCTTCAGGGCGCTGGAGGAGCGGGGATGCAGATAGAGGCGCTTTTGGGGGGGACTTGAGCGGCCGAGGCAACACCCACTCAGGTGTGGCGGCATGTGTCCAGGAACGGATGCCTAAGGGTAACAAAGACTTGGTGAGAAGAAGCTTTGGGCATCTACAAAGCTGGACATGAAGTGCCCAAAAGCACATTATTGTGATATATGTAATTTGTGTATTTTCTGTAAGAAAATAAAAAGCCTACGGCCTGTATCTTTCCACAACAAAATTGGTCTGCTATGTTATTCCATAGTTAGGAGTCAGGTAACAAGAGCAAAAGGAGCCCACACTACTCAGCCTATGCCCCAGGCCCCGTACCGTACGAAGTACGGCACGATGAAGGGTCTGAGGGGTTAGGCGCAGGGTGGGGGGAAACGATGGGAAAGCCAAGGGGAGGGGCGACCAAGTGGCGCCCTCACCCCTGCGTTGTCAGGAAATGGCATAGTGGTAACAAAGAAAGGTGTGAGGGGAAAAGAACAGGGGGGCCGGGGGAAGTCCGGCCTCCCAAAGGAAGGACAAACGGCCCTGGGCGTATAAGTATCCCCAGGGAAAGCAGAGGTACACAAACCAGGTAAGGAGCTCACCTCGTTCGGGGAAGCTGCTAGGGCCTGGAAAAGGGAAGGAAAACGTTAACCACCCAACCCACCCTACAAGGAAAAGCGAAAGACAAGAAGAAAACAGGCAGGAGCCGGTACGCCGAGTACTTTCTTCGGTACACGGTAGAAGAAAGTCGTAGGCGGCACGTGTCCAGGACCGGATGCCTAAGGGTAACAAAGACTTGGTGAGAAGAAGCTTTGGGCATCTACAGAGCTGGACACGAAGTGCCCAAAAGCACATTATTGTGATATATGTAATTTGTGTATTTTCTGTAAGAAAATAAAAAGCCTACGGCCTGTATCTTTCCACAACAAAATTGGTCTGCTATGTTATTCCATAGTTAGGAGTCAGGTAACAAGAGCAAAAGGAGCCCACACTACTCAGCCTATGCCCCAGGCCCCGTACCGTACGAAGTACGGCACGATGAAGGGTCTGAGGGGTTAGGCGCAGGGTGGGGGGAAACGATGGGAAAGCCAAGGGGAGGGGCGACCAAGTGGCGCCCTCACCCCTGCGTTGTCAGGAAATGGCATAGTGGTAACAAAGAAAGGTGTGAGGGGAAAAGAACAGGGGGGCCGGGGGAAGTCCGGCCTCCCAAAGGAAGGACAAACGGCCCTGGGCGTATAAGTATCCCCAGGGAAAGCAGAGGTACACAAACCAGGTAAGGAGCTCACCTCGTTCGGGGAAGCTGCTAGGGCCTGGAAAAGGGAAGGAAAACGTTAACCACCCAACCCACCCTACAAGGAAAAGCGAAAGACAAGAAGAAAACAGGCAGGAGCCGGTACGCCGAGTACTTTCTTCGGTACACGGTAGAAGAAAGTCGTAGGCGGCACGTGTCCAGGACCGGATGCCTAAGGGTAACAAAGACTTGGTGAGAAGAAGCTTTGGGCATCTACAAAGCTGGACACGAAGTGCCCAAAAGCACATTATTGTGATATATGTAATTTGTGTATTTTCTGTAAGAAAATAAAAAGCCTACGGCCTGTATCTTTCCACAACAAAATTGGTCTGCTATGTTATTCCATAGTTAGGAGTCAGGTAACAAGAGCAAAGGGAGCCCACACTACTCAGCCTAGAATGGTGGACAATGTTAAAGGCAACTGTCAGATCAAGGAGCCGTAGCTGGAAGTGAGGACGTAGGAGGTAGGGGTGGGTGCTTTCAGTGGACAGCCTTCAGGGCTGGTGGAACTCATCGCACCTGGGCAACAAGAGAGCCCTGCTATGGATGGGTAACTCAGATCTCACATCAGGTAGCAAGATAACTAGTCATATCTAAAACAGGACAAGGTGTGCCTGTCATGGGTAACATTCTCGTACCTGGCCCGGATCAAATGGGGGGGCCCGGTGGGCTATAGGCCGCTCTCCGAAATTCTGTGTGTATATTCATTCGATAGTCCCCTGCCCATCCTCCCCCTTTAATCAGCGGGGCAGCCTCGCCTATTGTTTGTCTCCCCTGTCTTTGTGTTTGGTCCTGGCTGGGACCCGCGGATTAGGACGAATCCCTCAACAGCAGCAAGCAAAGGCGAGGCCGCCCCGGAGCTCCGGGCGGCAGCAGGGAGAGGAACTGGCTAATTGGCCTCTTATCGTGTTCATCTCGGGGCCTGGACAATCAGTGAAATTCGCGCTAATCGGCGGTGGAGGGGGATCCGGGGCAAATAAATAAACACGGAGAAGCGGTTTCAGAGGAAGCGGGCTGTGACGAGGTGAAGTGACGCAGATAAAGACTGTGAGAAAACCAGCGGCAGCGGCGCGCGAGAAACAAACTTCGGGCAGCGCGGGGTTACGGCGACAGGAAAAAGCGGCTACGCGGGGAGCACGCAGGGGGGAACAGGGAGAAAGAAGGAAAGAATTTGAAGGAAATAAAGGGAGAAAGAAGGAAAGAGAGAAAAGGAAAGAAAGAAAGAAAGAAAGAAAGAAAGAAAGAAAGAAAGAAAGAAAGAAAGAAAGAAAGAAAGAAAGAAAGAAAGAAAGAAAGAAAGAGAGAAAGAGAACGAAGAAAAAAGAAAGAGAAAGAAAGAAAGAAAGAAAGAAAGAAAGAAAGAAAGAAAGAAAGAAAGAAAGAAAGAAAGAAAATAACACGATGAGGAAGAAAAGGAGCCAACGAGAATAGAGAACTAGTACATATTTCCAGCTGGAAAGTGTAGGGTGGGGGCAGGGGGATAGATTTTCAGAGTAGGTGTGAAAGCAGGACAAATAATAGAAGGTTCTGGAACCACCCCTACAGGAAGATAGCGCCTAGTAAGGAGTCCGGGAGAAAGCAGATAGAGCGAGCGAGAAGCCAGAGCCAGGGAGGTCTGGGTCAAAGTGATCGGCAAAGGTTCGGAGAAGAAGGACGTGGGGGACAGGAGCGAAGAGGCAACGCGCGCGCCAGTCATCACGCCAGCCTGAGGCACGCATCCTCGGATCCGAGAGCCACCCTCCGCGCACTTGCCAATACTAGAGACGGTAAGTTGCGCAGCAGAGCAATGCACGTGTGCAGCCTCGGGGGCCGCGGTTACTCCGCTGGCGTTTTTTTGTAGACCGAGTGGCACATTTTCACGCAGTTTTACATTCCAGAATCTAAAAAACGATGAGCTCAGAATCCGTTGCTAGATAAACGATTGTCCAATATGCCAACGTCTCTGAAAGGCCCTTAATGCACCTGTTGCAGAAACTGGTGAAACCTGCACCTCACAAACTCATACCTCGGTAAATCTAGATTGTAAGAGGGATAGCCCATTTACCATTGATGCGGGCAACTGCGAAGCATATTCACTACATCAGCAAAACCAAAAGAGTGTTGTAGGAAATGTATATAGTCAGTATGTTCACGTACTTTCATTTTGCCCACGACGTTAATAAGTTTGTTGGTGAACAATTTAACATCATTCCACAACAAAGCAGAGTTCCAGTGCACGTTGTAACAAGATAGCCGCTTGCAATCTTTGTAATGATGTACTTTGTGAATGTTTGTATCTCTTGTCTTAATGCCACCATGCACGCCTGGGAACGTATCCCAAATTAATGTTTCGGAATATTGACCGAGTCTGCAGTGGGCAGCAATTCCTCAGCGTAAGCGTTCGCAATGTGGGGGCGCTCATTCCCATGGCCCCCTCCTCCGAATGAACAATTCCCTTGATATGCAGAAATGTTAGGAGCCTATATGTGGGTGCCAAGTTCGAAGTGGGTGGGAACTCATGGGTACAACGTTCCTCTTCTTTTTGGAGAAATCAGGTATTCTCTTACTTCTTTGCACCCGGGGCGTTCCTAGATTAGCAGGTGAACGGTAGGTTTCATTTTTCCTCAGCACTTGTCTTCTGGATTTAAGCAGGTTAAACGTGAAATTGCTGCAGGTATGGCTGTGTGTGCAGGTCATGGGCGAGTGGTGGTTGCTGCAGTGCAAAGCTGCAAACGGTGAGCAGGGCCACAATGTCTTAAAGTAATGGTGCTCCTTTAAGCTGCATTGTATTTCAATGTGTTTCTTTAATTGTAATACAGCTGTTGTAAAACACAGTGTTGGGGGTGGAGGAAAGGCAGGCCCAGTGCTGTGGTCTGTATTGGGAGAGGAAGAGTGAAGGTGGACATGGGATCGTCGAGGAACATGGGTCGGGGGGCACAAGGGAACATAGGTCCACTACTTTTTTGAAATACATTTACTTTGACCCCTATCTATGTGCTACCTCCCTATCTCTCACAGAAAGGTATCAGAAGGAGCAACTGCTGCCTGCGTCACAGCCTGCTGCTGGCCAAACATTCCAGTGATTACAGCAGGCAAAGCAACACGATAGCGCAACAGCATTTCCGATGGTAGACAGACACACACACCACACACACACCCACCCACACACCCCACCCACCCCACCCGCACCCCCACCCCCATACCCCACCCCCATAATATCTGAAATCCATGACACCTTGGGCCTGATTTACAAACGCGTTTTTGAGTGGGTAAGTCCCATTAAAACACGCTTTGTAAATCAGGCCACTTGTGTGTTTTCCCACAATAAAGTCAGGCTCGTAGGCTTGGCGTGTACCTGGTCCCAGCACAAACCAGTGCCACGTATTATTTTTTTTAGTGCCCCTGGGAATGTTTGGCCCTCTAAAAACAGAAATAGGCCGTTCGGTGCACATTAGTAACAGGTAGAACTCGGCGTGTGGTAACACGTGAGGGAGGCGGACTGTAGTGGCTCGAACGCAGCCATGTTTATAAGGGAGTCGGCGGATGTGCATACAAGATGGCGACAGATCACACAGCTAGGAACGTGGCACCCAGCATTCTTTAGTGTGCATTGTGTTCTGAGTCCTCTATCTCCTTATTCCACCAGCCTTTGTATGTTTTTATCCTCCCTCAAATCTGAGGCAATGTGGGTTGGGGTTCTCTCCATTTGGCTCTATCTTACAGTGTTAAAAGAAAGGAGCGCGGCTGTTGGGCAGTCAGTGGTTGTATCCGCGTGAGCGCGTGACTGGCGGAGATTGACAGGGGTGCCGTGCCCACATCTCTTTCCGCGTGGCAGCTCTGCAGTGATGTTTTGTTGCCTACTTCAATGGGTCATTGTACTCTCACAAGTCACATTGTATTGTATTGTATTTGGTTATTTATATAGCACTCTTTCCCCACTTGTGTGGCCTCAATGCGCTTTATCCTCGGTTGGAACGCCCTTGGTGACCGTGTCGATGTGGTTGGAGATTCTAGGGAGTTTAGCTTAGGATGCATGTGTGCATGTTGGCGTTCTAGGACATGGGTGGCTGGCAAGGCTCGACTAAGCAGCCCAAGAGAGGTCAGACTCATGGGTGGGTGCTGTTGAGGGTTAGAGATAGAATGCTATTGTTCAGAGAGTCTATGTGAGACCAGCTATACCGGTTCCCTTTCAGGCGTTGGGCACTGTATGCTAATGGCAGAGGTGTTGAGGTGCATCAGGTGTTTCAGTCCGGACACCTATGTGTGCATGAGACCGGATGTGCTTGGCCATAGCCATATTCTATTGTGCATGGATGCTTGGCCGTGCCTGCGGTCTGTGTCCACACTAGTGGTGTGAGGATATACGTACCGTAGGCTGCGAGATTGTTCGGCTGGGGAAGTATATGTCCAGGTCTAGAATTGAGGGTCTTATACCAATGGGCCTAGCGTTCATACTGTAGCATGTATCCGCATATATTAAACTGCGATGGAGGCTACAGCTAGCTTTGAGAATCCTGAATAGTGGGAGAAGGGCCTATGTTTCACAGTGCAGTAGGTTTGGGCATATGGTGAACAAAGACGGAGGCTACGCCTAGAACTGAGAATCCTGCGCATGGAAAGATCCTATCACGTCCGGAGGAGAGGTTCTGGGCGGAGGCAACGGGCGGTCCCCATCCTGCCGTCGTCATCCATGCCAGTCGTCGATGTATCCAATTCCATCTCCCTTGGGGGCGACAGGGAGCCGCGGAGAGGGGGGCGAAGGGTGGCATGGAGGCATCAGGTGCCTCCTCTTCTTGGCCGACGGTTCCCCCGGTGTCAACGGGGTGACCGGCACTGGCGTCGAGGGAGGAGCGGGTGGCGAGGTCGCCAGCATCCTTCTCTGTATCTCGGAAACCAGAGTGTGAAGGGTCGAGAGGATGTCCAGTGAAAGGTCTCTGGGCGGCACTCCTAGGTGAAAGGTCTCTAGGCGACATTAATGAATTACTAGACCCTGACCGGTAAATCGTTCCCCTTCTTCACTCTTCCCATCCGTATATTCAACATACTGGTGAAAGATGAAAGGAAGGCCATTGAATGTAGGTACTAGTGATGTTTAAACATCATTCAGTCCCATTGTGACTGTTAACTTCTGCCTGGCTGGGCATGTGCCCAAGGTATGGATGTAAAGCTCTGCACTGCAAGGTACAGGATTTCACAGAGCAGCTGGCTCTTATTTTAAAATCCTGCATGAACAATTCGCCCCAAATGTCACCTAGACATTGACACAGCAATCCCACGCTGTGCCTGATGACTACATCACACAGCTGTTATACTATCTCTAGACTATCTCAGCTGCCGCATTAAGCATATGTACTATTTGCATGCAATGTAAGCTTTGTTTATTTCATGTTTGATCAGACCACAGTCTGTTGTCACTCACCCTAGAGCGCTTTGATAGCATGACAGTGTGGGCGCTATATAGATAACAAGTAACATAACAAGGCACCTTTCTCTAACTAGTGGATTTGATCCAGGGGAGCATTTAAATCAGAGGTGTGCTTTATCTTGTTCATTTATGCAAGAACAATTGGAAGGGTTGCATGCATCAAGAGAAGGCACAGGCCTTGATTCGAGTAGCGAGAGCACATGGCGGGAGCTTGATTTAATTTCCGGGTGATCAAAGCAGGTAAAGAGCAAGGTCGGACTGGGCCCTAAAATTGTCGTGGGCACCAATGACAAAAGTGGCCCACAGTTGCAAATGGATATTCATTCATTTTGTGACACTGTTTAAATAGCAACCAATGTTTTTTTGTTGTTGATCAAGTGTGATGCAAATTGTGCATTAAAAGAAATATGTATTCAGTAACACTGATCAAAACTACTAGCCGCAGAGTGAATTAACTCATCAAACTGGCCCAAATTGACCCAAAAAACGGACCCACACCAGCATTTTGTGTTTTTGGGTCTGCCCTGGGCCTATTGCCCTGTAGGCCAGTCCGAGTCTGGTAAAGAGTGAAAAGTCGTGTACGAACCTTCCGGTTACGACAGAACATTGCAGGCTCCATTTCTATTTCTATTTCTATTACTTGCCTTCCATCTCACCCCCTCCGCCCATAGCAACCTTCGCTTTTATGACTTTTTCACTCTTGATCTAGGCCTCTGAATTAAGATTGGCATAGCAGTCCCAGAAGGAGCATCCAGGAAATATGAGCAGTCATTTAAATGGATGCAGGGCATATATTAAGCCGATACCTCTACCCGGATTGTCCGAGCACTTTCTGGAGCCCCTGACCCACCCAAAACGAATCGATATTTAATTCATAGCTCTGCAAAACCTCCTTGGAACCAAATTATTATGGCTATCTCTACACATATAGTCTCGGGGGGATAGCTGAAGGGCAACTTGCTCGCCTTGGAAACAAGACGACACGGAGCACCACAGGTTCGATCTCCGGGTCTGCTCTTAGAAACCTCTGGGTATTAAGCGTGTTATAAATAGCCTATTATATCATATCGATTCTCTGACTTTCCCAGAATACACTCCATATTAGATGGGCTGGCACACATCCATTCTTGCACAAAGCACTTCCATTTGCCCATTTTCCCCACATTCTCCTTTTCTTCCCACTTCCAGCTCTTGCTTTCTGCAGCTTTGTCGCTATTCCGCAGTCAGGCTAAGGTCTGGAGCACTTCAGGCGTGGGCCCTATATGCTGCAAAGGCGACTGGATAACACGGTGGCGTTATTGCAGGCAGTGAAGAAATGGGCAGCTTGACGGGTGTCCGCATTGAACCACTTGTTGAGCATGGCTTCAAAGGGAACTCAACAGCAACACTTGACCTTTCTGAAGGCTCTTTCCTTCTGCTGTTCCGTGGGAAAGAATCAGGAATTCGTAATCAACCTCCATGACATCAGCACAGGGGGACATTCCATTTTCTCTGCCAGCTATTGCTTTGGTGTGAGGTGACAGACAGCCTGATATTATTTTACGATGTATGTAGTTAGTTTATCCCCCCTTTCCCTCCTCCTGCAATTCTGGTCCATGCAGAGAACGCAGGGGGTGGAAAAGCTACGCACAGAGGGCATACTGAACACACACTTATAGAGCCTGAGGACATAAATTTAATCCCTAGGTTCTAGACTACAAGGGTAGGTTCAGGGCATGGGTCAAGGGAGATAGGCCAGTACTCACAAGTCCAGGGCTGTCCTGTAGTATTGGACCTAACTAGTAAGACCTCTCTTTTTTCTCCGTTGAGTTTAAGGCAGTTATTGGCCATCCAATCCCTAACCACAGATAAACAATCTTTGAGTTTGTGAGGAGGGTCAGAAGATGGAACAAGGAGGCGAAAGAGAATCTGTGTGTCATGAGCGTATGAGAAGAAGTGTACCCCATGGCTGGTAATCAGATTCAACAGGCGCGCATGTATAACTTGAACAGGAGGGGAGATAGGGCGAGCCCTTGAGGAACCCCACAGTTCAGAGCAGTGGACGAGAGGAAGTGAAAGTGGGAAGAGAGACCATTTGCAACCGGTTAGACAAAAAGGAAGAGAACCACCTCAGAGAGATGCCTGAGATTCCTGAGGTCGGGGAGAATCAAAGCTCTCACCTCTGTGCGGTCCTGAAGCAGGGCAATGTCATCCAAAAGAGCCACCATTACAGACTCCGTTCCCATACCGGGACCGAAGCCGGCTTGGAAGGGGTGGAGGAGGTGATTGGCTTCCAAAAAGGCAGTCAGTGGGGAGTTACAATAGACTCCATCAGTTTCATGAGAACTAGAAGCAGAGATATTGGGCGTAGTTCTCAGCTATTGCCGGGTCAAGAAGAGGAGAGATAATAGCATGTTTAAGGGGCTCAGAATTGTCTCCGGTAGAAAAGGAGTATTGGAGTGCTACCGTAAACCGAGGAACAGTTGTGGGAGAGATCCATTGCAGGATGCAAAGTGGGTTAGGGTCAGTGGGGGAGGAAGATTTGAGTTTTGACAATGCAGCTAGAACCATACTGTCAGTCACTGTGTTAAATTGAAAGGCACTAGGTTGAGACTCTTCCACGTCAGGAAGTGTGGCAGGAGAGTTTGCAGAGCCATGGGTATGAATGTGTGCATACAATGCTGGGACACGGGGCATTGGAGAATGGATGGTTTCATACACCGACATGGCATGTTTTACTGGTATTTTTAGGCAAAGTCAACTCGATGAGTGTTTTAGCGTGGAGGGGTTGGGGTCCAGGGTGGGTTTATTGTATAATAGGGCAGGCAGCCTGGACTTTGTTTTAGTGTAGCATGGCATTTTTTACTCGCATTAAGGGCACAGTGAACATTATTTGTGGACTTACATTGGGGGCTGTGCATTTGTGAAGCCAGCAAGGAAATGTTTACTTATTTTGGCATTGCCTTTTTTACTGGTGTTAAGGTCAAAGTCAACATGAAGAGTGTTCCTACATGGTGGGTGAGGGGCATTTATACTGCCAGTAATAACATGTTGTCTTCCTGTTGCATGAGATTACTGGCATTAAGGGCAAAGCCAACAGGAATGTGTTCTTACATGGGGACACAGGTGAAAGATTTAAGGTTCTATTAAAAAGCATATATACATCTTTCAACTAGTGCAGTGCGTGGCGTGCCCCTGCAGCAGCAGGGTCATCAGCATAACCGATAGGGGCCAATCAGTATCCTTACCTCCTTTTCTTTCTTCTCTTTACTCTCTTTCTTGTGGTGTCCCCAAGGGCTCAGCCTGGCCCCCGATGTTATTTAACATCTATATTCTGCTTCTGGTTGGCCTCATCATCTCCCACGGCTTCAGGTGCTACTCATATGCGTCTCATCTGCGTGACTGCCTGTGGGGGATTGGATGAGTGGCAACTGGCTTAAACGTAACGGAGACAAGACGGAGGTACTGGTGGCGGGGGCCTCCTCTAAATCTGGCTCTTGGTCCACTTCCTTCTGGCCCTCTTCACTGGGTGTGTTCCCTATTCCGGTGACTGTTGTGAAAAATCTAGGGGTCTACCTGCCTGCATCTCTGTCTATGGCCTTGCAGGTTAGCAGAGTATGTCAAACTGGGCATTTTATACTGAGGGTTCTATGCAGGATCCTGCCCTTTCTCCCCTCCTCGCTTCGCCCCTTGGTTGTCGACTCTCTTATCTCTAGCAGGCATGACTACTGCAATGCTTTATATCTGGCACAGCCCTCTGGCCTAATCCACTGTATTCAACTGTTACAGAACCTGGCTACTCGGACAGCCACAGCTACACCGTATGGTTCTCATATTAGTCCAGTGCTGCGTTGTTTGCACTGGCTTCCGGTGAAACAAAGAATAGCCCTTTAATCCCTCTGCTTGGTCCACCGGGTGTACTATCAGGCAGGTGCTGATTTCCTTCGGGACAAGTGCCAACCCCATATTCTCTGTCGGACTCTGCATTTCAGCGTGGTGCTGCAGGTCGGCCAGAGATTCTGTTGCCAGGCCCGTGCTTTTTCGAGGAACTTGGTGGGGTGCCCTCAGCATGGCTCACAGGGGAGCCCCCACAATTTGTGATATGCCACGGCCCATAGCAGATAACTATCCTTCTATAATTCTATATGTCTGATTCCCCAAATGAGGGGTGCTATGTTTCTGAGGTATGAGCGTATCAGTGCGTACATTGTGCCCAAGGGGGTCATTTCCATGGTGGAAGTCGAAAGTATAGTCAGGTCATTGAAACCAAGCCAACTCCTGGACGACTAGCCTGTCAAATCACCGAAACCGAGCCAGCCCCGGGAGGGATAGCCTGTCAAGTCACCGAAACCGAGCCCGCCCCGGGAGGGATAGCCTGTCAAGTCACCGAAACCGAGCCAGCCCGGGAGGGATAGCCTGTCAAGTCACAGAAACCGAGCCAGCCCCGGCAGGGATAGCCTGTCAAGTCACCGAAACCGAGCCAGCCCGGGAGGGATAGCCTGTCAAGTCACCGCAACCGAGCCCGCCCCGGCAGGGATAGCCTGTCAAGTCACTGAAACCGAGCCAGCCCAGGAGGGATAGCCTGTCAAGTCACCGAAACCGAGCCCGCCCCGGCAGGGATAGCCTGTCAAGTCACTGAAACCGAGCCAGCCCGGGAGGGATAGCCTGTCAAGTCACTGAAACCGAGCCAGCCTGGGAGGGATAGTCTGTCAAGTCACCGAAACCGAGCCCGCCCGAGCAGGGATAGCCTGTCAAATTGCATATTGAAAGTAAACCTGGAGTGGTGGCCATTGGTTCTTCCTATATCATGCAGTTTCAAAGCCAGGGAAAGTGCCATCCTCCAGACAAGGCGCTATAATAGTACCAGTCTAGGTTGATTTCTTTGATGGACACTGCCAGTAAACATTTTGTTAAATGGTTGTTAGTAAGGCTAGAACGGGCACAGACAAGGGGGTGCCTGCCCATTCAGCAAAGAGTATTTAATGTCAGGGTGCCTATGCTTAAACAGGCATTTCCCTTACATTTTTGGCAGCCAGCTACATTAAATCAGGAGGTTTCAACCCCCCAAACCCTCCGTTTCATCCCCTGCCACCTCCTTCCCAGCCCATAACATTCCCTCTCACT
The DNA here is from genome assembly GCF_040938575.1 of Ambystoma mexicanum. Classification (NCBI taxonomy): domain Eukaryota; kingdom Metazoa; phylum Chordata; class Amphibia; order Caudata; family Ambystomatidae; genus Ambystoma; species Ambystoma mexicanum. The sequence goes on along the minus strand of NC_090921.1, from coordinate 1,337,843,590 downwards.
TTCCACCACTCACACACGCAAGCACACTTTTACCTGCTCCTCCTCCCCCTCTCTTCCCCCCACACACACACACTCTCTTCCACTTCGGTACACCCTGTTTCGGCGCGGGCCGGTTTGCCGCGGGGCCAGTTCGGCAACGCCCATTTTGGCGCAGAAGCCTTTCTGGCGCCGTCGATTTGGCGCGAGGGTCGTTTGGACGTGGCTGACATTGCAGCCACGCCTGAACTCCCTCACGCCAAATCCAAAAGCCTAATTATTTTCAAATGCAACACGTTGGCAGGCAGAGGCGTTGCTAGGGGGGGGGGGGGTTAAGGGGCTATAGCCCCTGGTCTTTTGGTTGTAGCCCCAGATAGAATCTCAGGAGCTACAGCCAAATTGCTGGCTAGCCCCCAGTCCCGACAGTTCCGACATTAGCGTAGCCCTGGGTCTTTTCCAGACCTAGCAACACCCCTGTTGGCAGGTAATGTTAAGGTGTTGCATTTGAAAAGAAATGTGGGTGTGGGACCGGAGCAGAGCCTGTGTGAGCAACTGCTGTGAGAGCCAGCACGCCAGCCCCCCACCCTGCCAGCCCCCCACCCTGCCCCGGCGGTGCACTGCTTGGGGCACAGCGTGAAGTGCACCAGGATCACACAGCTCTCTCGTACAATCCATGTACTGCACGGGTTGCTGCAGTGCAAGCTTCTCTCTCGTACACCCCATGTACTGCACGGGTTGCTGCAGTGCAAGCTTCTCTCTCGTACATCCCATCTACTGCACGGGTTGCTGCAGTGCAAGCTTCTCTCTCGTACACCCCATGTACTGCACGGGTTGCTGCAGTGCAACCTTCTCTCTCGTACACCCCATGTACTGCACGGGTTGCTGCAGTGCAAGCTTCTCTCTCGTACACCCCATGTACTGCACGGGTTGCTGCAGTGCAAGCTTCTCTCGTACACCCCATGTACTGCACGGGTTGCTGCAGTGCAAGCTTCTCTCTCGTACACACCATGTACTGCACGGGTTGCTGCAGTGCAAGCTTCTCTCTCGTACACCCATGTACTGCACGGGTTGCTGCAGTGCAAGCTTATCTCTCGTACACCCCATTCTACACTGCACCAGTGTACATATAAATGGTCCACGGCAGTGCAAGCTTCTCTCTCGTACAGCCCATGTACTGCACGGGTTGCTGCAGTGCAAGCTTTTCTCTCGTACACCCTATGTACTGCACGGGTTGCTGCAGTGCAAGCTTCTCCCTCGTACACCCTATGTACTGCACGGGTTGCTGCAGTGCAAGCTTCTCTCTCGTACACCCCATGTACTGCACGGGTTGCTGCAGTGCAAGCTTATCTCTCGTACACCCCATTCTACACCGCACCAGTGTACCTATAAATGGTCCACAGAAGTGCAAGCTTCTCTCTCGTACACCCCATGTACTGCACGGGTTGCTGCACTGCAAGCTTCTGTCTCGTACACCCCATGTACTGCACGGGTTGCTGCAGTGCAAGCTTCCCTCTCGTACACCCCATGTACTGCACGGGTTGCTGCACTGCAAGCTTCTGTCTCGTACACCCCATGTACTGCACGGGTTGCTGCAGTGCAAGCTTATCTCTCGTACACCCCATTCTACACCGCACCAGTGTACCTATAAATGGTCCACAGCAGTGCAAGCTTCTCTCTCGTGCACCCCATGTACTGCACGGGTTGCACGGGTCTGTCTCGTACACCCCATGTACTGCACGGGTTGGTGCAGTGCAAGCTTCCCTCTCGTACACCCCATGTACTGCACGGGTTGCTGCACTGCAAGCTTCTGTCTCGTACACCCCATGTACTGCACGGGTTGCTGCAGTGCAAGCTTATCTCTCGTACACCCCATTCTACACCGCACCAGTGTACCTATAAATGGTCCACAGCATTGCAAGATTCCCTCTTACACAAGTTCTTCTGAGAGCAGCAGCCAAGTTTCACACTCAGACTGGGGCCCATCAGCGTGCACGCTTCTATGGCATGGGCCGTAGCGTTAGTGCAAGCTTCTATGGCATAGGCAGCACCAGTAATGCAAGCTCCACTGGCACTGAGAGAAGAGAGGAAGTGCAGGCTTCCTGCACACCTGCCTGGGAGTGGCGGCACAACTGCCCGCATCTGAACATCAAATGCCCTCCGATTTCTGCTGTTAGACCTGGCACCGCTCATGGGTGTTACACTCTGCCTCACCCCAGCAGTGGCGCGCAAGTGCTGTTCGCTAGGTGGCACCGGCAGCGGGCCGTGCAAACTGCCTATGCTTTCTGTATGCCGTGTTGGTGGATTGTAACGTGAGATTGCAGCTGAGGTTATAGCGGCGGTGCGAGGTTAGTTACCCTACACATGGTATTGCATAGTTGGGCATAGTTGGGTGTTGGTCTGCGGTCCCTACTTGTCTCTGGTGCCATTAGCAGTGCTCGAGCCTCTGTTCGGATCGGGCACTAGTTGAGCTCTTATTTTTTCAGCACTGGAGCCAGTTTAGTAAAGACCCGTCGTTCTAGTTCCCTGTACTTAATGAGCAGCTGGCGTTTACCTGGTTCAGCTGTATAAGAGTAAGAAAAATAGTCTCACAGGCGGAGATGTACGAGATAAAAAGACCCCGCAGATTAATAATGGTTGTATTATCATAGAACGTCAAACGTCACACGTCACTTTAGAGGGTGAAATAGCCAATATCCCGTGTGATTCGAGCCAGCCCAAGAGGCATCCTCTGAAACGCGTGCAATCTACTGCCGAGACTCCATGCAGCCCGACCAGAGACCTCTGCTCACTGAAAATAAGAAGGCCTCCCGACATCAGCATCGCTCTCCCATTCCATCGTGGCAAGGTGGGCGTGAAATAATACATAAAAGAAGAAAGAGGGGGCGAAGAAGAACATTGTTCTGGCTGACCTCCAGAATATCTTTGAAATAATAGACATACAAGTCGCCTCTAAGTGTTCTGGAGTTATTAAGCTCAATCCCCCAACAGGCACAAGAGGGAAACCTCAAGCAAAACTGGATATAATTGAGGGAAATCATGATGGCTAGGCAATCCCATGAGGGCGAACCTCAGGACTGCACACACGCCCTCCAGTTGCAGGTAATACAGCGCACTCATGAAAAAGTTCCACTGAATCGAGCTGTGCCACTTTATAGTATAGGGGAGAGCGCTCCTCCCATGCCAATACCCGCGCCAAAACATCCTGGCGCCCGAACATCCCCGTGGCGAACGGGCCGCGCCGAAATGGGCTCTGCGGCCAATCGGCCGCGCCAAATCGGCCGGCGCCGAAATGGCCGCGCAAAATCGTCCTGCTTCGCTTCCACTTACCTCACCGCCCAGCCACGCCTGTCAGTCGCTGCACGCGCTTGTGTGCGACAGGGCAGGCCAGTTGTATTTAGAAAGACAAGACCGCTAGGAGCAGTCTTTCTAAATCGATTTTTTTTCCAGTTATGTAAAAACCATTTTTTCACTCCATATGAGAGTAGGATGTCAGGGAGGTGGAAAAGTAACAGAACAAACAACAACCAAAAATATCCCCTAACCCAGCTATGTTATGCTTTTTTCTAACTGCTTTGCCTCTTACTTAACAACCAGTGCCCGTTCCCTCCCTTGATAAAAGAGGCCAGCGTGCCACGCCTCGTATACAAGCAGGCAAACAAGCTCATATGCTAATAGACATGCATAGACAATTGACTATTGCAAGGGTCTATTGCCGAAATATGTTTTAATAGTTAATAAAGAGAAAACAAAATCTATGGTTTCCTCCAGCAGAAGAAAAACAGTTTAATATGTTTAGGGGGACTGGGCCTTGAACGGATTGATGAATAGTAATGTTTAGGTCTGCTTTGTTCTTCATCTAGAGAGAGCCAGTACTACCAGTCTATAACAATGGCCTTCAAACTATGGGGACTGCCGTCCAAATGGTGACCTGAGCGCCTGTAGGTGCGAGGCTCTTTAAAATAGGAGTAGTATGCGTGTGACACTCTGAACCACCGGAAATTGTCAGTTTCAAAAACCATTGTTGGTATGCTGCTCCATGTTTTAAAACCCCAGGGTATTAGGCTGAATTCAATGCCTCATTACAACCCCGGTTTTCCGGGAATCACGGAGGCGGAATGGTGTAAATCCCCATTCCCATCGAGTCCTATGGGACTCGATGGAAATGGGGATCATGGAAACACCGGCAGCATCTCGTAATGCTGCTGGTGTTTCCTCGTCCGCCTGCATGCGGTAGGTGTTAAACCCGCCAGGTCAGACCTGGCGGGAACATCACCTCCCGCCTGCAGGGGTCGGACTCAAGCGGTCCAGAAACAACGGTGGCGGCGAGTTTACCGCCACCGTTATTTCCGGACCGCCTGGGTCGTAATGAGGCCTGACTTGCCTTGCCAGGAAATCCATAGGCAATTTAGCCCAGTAAGGGTAGGCCAGTTTGGGATTAAGCGGCAAAAAGAACATGGAGAGAGCTGCAGGGGCCGGAGGGAGCTTGGCAGTGTGATCATGAATCAATATGGTGTCCATCAGATGGTGTGCGAGGGGACATCCAAAATTAAGCTTGGGGGCTCCTTTTCCTACAATTGGGAAAATCTGCCTGCATATGTTCACAACAAATATGCATTGACCATATATAGTGTCCGGTTTCCACATGCAACAGGGCAGTGGGAACTTGTAAACACGTTTTTTGGGGGTCATAACTCTGTGCAGCATACTTAAAGCACTTTGGTTGTGGGGCATTGGGCAGCTGTGTGATGCCTCCCACAAGATTATAATGGAGAGTATGTTTCCTAAAAGCAAATTGCAGCGTGCAATTGCCCTGGTTTCATCATTGACTTTGGATAACAAGAGTCCCAACCTTGGACGTCATTAATCTCCAAGCATATTTACTTTCCCACGCAAAAACGCAGAGAGCAGGGTCAAACATGTCCATGATTACTGAACAGCTTTTGGAGAGGTCTGTCTTTGGTCAACAAATGCACATTACAAATGACACAGCCTTTAGTTTAGACTGGTGTTTCCTTGGGCAATATGTGCACACCACCAACACTGGTCTTGTGGCCTAATTGTGTGGCAAACGCCTAAATAAAGCAATCGAGAGTTGGTGGGGGGCCAGGGGAGTTGCAGTTTATCAAGGGGACAAGTGGATTGGTCTTGAGCTGCACAGCAAAAGAAAAAAAAGGCAGACAGCGGGGAGCTGGAACACTAAATAGCCTTTTAAAAAGCGATTAAGTTCACACTGTCAGGGTGTGTGGGGAGGGTTTGGGGGTTGGCAAGGTTTTGGGGCCTGTGTCAATTGAAAAAGATGAAGGGCCCTTTTGCACTGGGCATTGTCAATAAAACCAATGACCATCTTATTTTTTATGTCGGCGATATTATGGGCCATGTGTCGAGCTTCTAAAACTAGTTTGTAAGGAGAGTGGACTGCTCTAGCAACAAAAGCAGTTCTGTCGATACTTGTGATTGCTGAGGACATCTAGGAGACGTTGGATCAGCTCCATGTCTGCTCACTAGATGTAAACCTAATTGGAGGTGTCTGCATGCTGTTATGATCACTTGGATGAGGCTGCTTTTAGATTCTGTATTCAGTCAACGCTATTGCATATGCATATGCCTAACCTGTAGCCTAAGTTGTGAATTCCCTTTATGCTATGTTGCGCCGAGTTACCTACGGGTTCGGTGCGCCTAACAAATAAATAAACAAACAAACAAACATATGTAAAGTTACGCAACAAATATCTTTTAGTAAACCAGACGTCTTATGAATAGAGGTCTAAGCATCCACACGTATGCACTGGAGAAAATAAAATATGTGGGAACATGGCTGGGACATTTACATCTGTAAAAGGAGGAATCAAAGTACAGGAAGTAGGGGTATTCAATTACAGGAAGTAGGGGTATTCAATTACAGGAAGTAGGGGTATTCAATTACAGGAAGTAGGAGTATTCAATTACAGGAAGTAGGGGTATTCAATTACAAGAAGTAGGAGTATTCAATTACAGGAAGTAGGGGTATTCAATTACAGGAAGTAGGAGTATTCAATTACAGGAAGTAGGGGTATTCAATTACAGGAAGTAGGGGTATTCAAGTACAGGAAGTAGGAGTATTCAATTACAGGAAGTAGGGGTATTCAATTACAGGAAGTAGGGGAATTCAAAAAGTAAGTGCTCCATCTCCTAGGACTACAGGTCATGGCATGAAGTTGCAACAAGAGACTCAGGGCTCACGCAGAGCTCCCTACTGGATCCTTATGTGGTACAGATCCAAGATTGATCCTCAGAGGCCCACCCACACCGGGTTTACAGAATAGCCAGTGACTATGCTACTAGCTCCTATTAGCACTTATTGTAACCAAATGGATTTTGTATCGCTGGCCTGAAAACAAGTTTTGGAGTTTGCTCTTGAGGAACACACTTGGAGACCCATGGTATGGAGGGTGTAGGCCATGGTGTGCAGTGAAAAAATCGAAAACATTTCGTCGAAAGTCATAATATCGAAAACAAAAAGGTCGAAAAAAAAAGTCGAAAGCCCTTTTTTAAAATTATATATTTATTTTGGGGTCCGGGAATAAAAAAAAATGGGTAAAACAAAAAAAATAAAGGGGGTTTCGGGGGAACCCACCCATTTCGAATAAAAAGCAATTTAAAAAAAAAAATTTAAATTTTTGTTTTCGACTTTTTTTTCCTCGGTATTATGACTTTCGAAAAAATGACATTCGATTACATCACTATAAACCGTAGGCCATCCATTCCTGCTATTCTTTGCAATCCGAAACCTGGAGTACTGCATCTGTAATGAAAAAAAATCATAATTACAACTACGTTAATGTAAAGAATAACAACAGGACCAGATGGATGACCACTACATGGCATGGGTATAGTTGATAGCAGCGGGTAACCTTAAGCAATACTTTTCATAGTGCAGTGTACTGAATTGGTATAGCAGCCTCCCAGCAAATGTGGTGAAAGCAAAAGTAATTTTGATTAAACACATCACTAGCCACAGGGGAACCATATTGATTGACTGTCCCAAGGATACCATTTTATAACATGTTAGATTGCCTCTGATTGATCTTGAGGGAGTGGAGAATGCACACCATGCCAATCCGCACTGGTTGCAACTAAGGGAGTTAAGTGCTTGAAGGCAATAGTAACTTCAGTATCTGGAGGCAATTTATTTTGCAAAGTGTGTAACAGAACTGCTCTTACTAACTCGCCCAAAGGTACAGTATACGACTCACTGACTCACTCAGTCTCTATTTTTCTCCACTCAGGATCTGGGGCCTTGTCATGGACCAATCGTCAGCAACAGACATGTCCACCATCGACAGAAAGGAGGAAGTGACACTGAATCTCGGCAGCGTCCGGCCCGATCCCCACCTTATCAGTGCTACCACTGGAGGAGTCGAGAATTCATGCCACGTTTGCATGATGGCCTTTGGCACAGTGGTGCTGGTGATTGGCACATCAAGCACCGGCGTGGCCTTGTTCAACGACTCAGTGAAGTCCACCTTGTTCTTCCTGGGACTGAGCCTTCTGGCAATTGGCCTGGTCATGTTGGCTTTTGCCTGCCTGAGGAGCAGGTTCAAAAAGCTGCGGGGGAGAAAGGGAAGCCTTACCATACTCGTTTCTGAGACAGAACAGAAGAAACCTAGCGTGTAGACTGAACCCTGACACAGGTGGACTCAGTCCAGAATACCAACATTTGTCCCGAGTGAGCTCCCTACGAAGGACCCATGCCTTTTTCATATATCTATTGGAAGAAGTGTACTGGTGTATTGGTAGAAGTGTACCAAAAAAGTAGTGCAATTGTGACCCTGGTGGGGGACAGACTAGGCAGGAGGGGAGCAACGGTCTATATGTTTTTCAAGGGTTGCATCCATGCTGGTTGACAGTCAATTGAGTTGAAACAGATTTCCGTTTAGCTGTAACTGCTGCTGAGTGGTAAAGTGGAGAAGTGTGGTTTAACTTCACAAAGAACAGGTCGAGAATGGTAAAAATGGTTGCAAAAAGTAGTGGAACTGTTAACAGTAAAAAAAAAAAAAAAGTAGTGGAACATCGCTCCCCACTGCTCCCGCTCACTTCAACCACTGCTATATCCTAAAAAGGTCATGGAACCAAGTCAGACGACCCATCTAACAATGCCTTCATTCATCTTCCTGTGGGGAGAATTGTCCTCATCCACCAAGCCCCAAAATACGGTTGAATGGCTACAAGAAGCAAGAGAAAGAACGCCCTGTATAGCACCGGGTTTCGGGGCTCCTGGCTTGCTGACTGGGACCTTATTCTCCCGTGTCTTAGTTACTTGGCATGATAGTAGTTGCTGCACCTGTCACATGACTAGTTCAGCAGTCATGAATACGCTCTGGTTGCTTGGAAGGGCCAATGTACAACCAACAATAAGAGGACTGGATGGCTGTCAAACAACTGGAGGCTCTGAACAGGGGGAATGCTCTGTCTTTCTTTGTTGTTTCACTGAGGTCTCCTAGAGTTCTGTGAAGGGGACCTATTCAAACATGCATCTGTAAGTCACCTTAACATCTTGGTTTCTAAGTGCTACTCCTCGCTTTCCTTTAGTGTGAAAATCCATGGACCTCTTGATTGGCCCGGTGAGCAGCTTGATTGCAAAAGACTAGTTCTTTATTAGCCAAGCCACAGTCTAACTGAGATACATTATAAATGCCATATCTCCATTAGGAGAAGCAGAACCTAGTTCATATCCAGGAGGAAATACCCAGTCATTACAGATTGAAACATTGCCTTCTTGTCATTGCCTTGAGAGGAGAATCCAATTCAAGACGGTCGTTCATGGACTGGGTCCTATCCACCGACCCGGCAGAGCTACCAAGCATCCAAGAACCGGCCACTACCACTCTTCTGCTTTCAGGGTCGGGCTCCTACTTGCAACGTCCTCAAACTCGTATGTTGCTTCAAATGTTGGGGTGCATCTGCCACTGCTCTCTTTGCCAGTATATGTTTGGGGATCCCATTGCAAGTGTGCTTTACTTCTGTTCTGTCCCAAAAGCATCCTTCTCCTCTCAAGTGGGCCAGACCCGGGGACAGTACAGCCATATATGGAGGCAATGTCTTCATGCTTTACTTTATCAGTTTTATCTGGGGTTTTATAATGCACCTGCCAAAGCTACAGCTGCTCTGCGTTTATCTCTAGGATGTCCTACCTACTGCTCCCCAGGCTACCCCAAAATGATCCACATTGCACTCTTAAAGAAGTACCATCACACTAAGACTCTGCGGCCTATACCGCCACATCACCTGATGCGCAGCTGGCCCCTAAGAAGTCAACAATAGATAAATCCATAAGTGCCCTCAATGTGCCGCTGTTTGTCAATTCTAAGACTCATGTGCTGCAAGTGCCTGCAATATGTTATATTAGCACTCATGAACTGCAAGTACCCTCGAAATGTCCCTGATTGTCAATACTACAATTCATATGCTGCACGTGCCCTCTATATGCTGCTGTTTGTTAATACTATGACTTATGTGCTGCAGATACCACCAATACGCTACTGTTTATCAATACTTTGACTCGTGTGCTGCAAGTGTCCTAAATATGCTGCTGTTTGGCAATATTATGACTCGTATGCTCCAAGTTCCCTTAATACGCCTCTATTTATCAATACTTTGACTCATGTGCTGCAATACGCTCAAAATGCTGCTGTTTGTCAATATTAGAAATGATGTACTGCAAGTACCCTCAATATGCCACTGTTTGTCAATACGACTCATGTGCTGCACATGCCGTCAATATGTCACTGTTTGTCAATACTACGACTCATATGCTGCACGTGCCCTAAATATACCACTGTTTATCAATACTTTGACTCGTGTGCTGCATGTGCCCTCAATATGCCACTGTTGTTCAATACTTTGACTCATGTTCTGCACGTGCCCTCAATACGCCACTGTTTGTCAATATTGTATGACTCATATGCTGCACGTGCCCTCACTATACCACTGTTTATCAATACTTTGACTCGTGTGCTGCATGTGCCCTCAATATGCCACTGTTTATCAATACTTTGACTCGTGTGCTGCATGTGCCCTCAATATGCCACTGTTTATTAATACTTTGACTTGTGTGCTGCATGTGCCCTCAATATGCCACTGTTTATCAATACTTTGATTCATGTGCTGCACATGCTCTCAATATGCCACTGTTTATTAATACTTTGATTCATGTGCTGCACGTGCCCTCAATACGCCACTGTTTGTCAATAGTATGACTCATGTGCTGCACGTGCCCTCAATATGCCACTGTTTGTCTATACTTTGACTCATGTGCTGCACGTGCCCTCAATATGCCACTGTTTGTCTATACTTTGACTCATGTGCTGCACATGCCCTCAATACGCCACGTTTGTCAATAGAATGACTCATGTGCTGCCTTTGGTTGGGCTGTTGTCGAGAGCATCCCAATGCTGGACTGCCAAATTCCACAGGCATATGCACTTCAGTAAACATATAAATCGCACCATTGATGTATACAAGTTATTGTGTTTTATCTCAAGAGCCATATGGATGGGGAGCGCATCAAGAATATATTTATTTTTGAAAAAAGGAAATATCTCCACTTGAGCAACCTCTATGTAGCTTTTTATTATTTACAGCCCGTAGAGGTTTAAAATACACCACATGACAAATATTTGTATTCAATGCAGGAAGGCCATGTTAGCAGCACTAGACACAATGATGATGCCCTTGCCGCTGGGATGCCCGTCTGCACACAAGCCACCTGGTGGCAGTGAGCCACTATGTGACCAGGATGTCAGGCACTGGACACCAGAACCTATGTCGAAACTTTGCAACATAAAAGTGCAAACCGTTAACAATAGCTGTCTTCTGGGTCTTTTAAAAATATATGCTTTCTTTTTAACAGCCTCAAACATTGATGAAAATATGTACATTTAGGGGTACAGAAGTCACTACAGCGTGTAAAATGTCCTTTATGATACATCACTCTATAATAAATGTAATTGTAGTAAATCATACTTATTTTTTGGTCACTTTTGGCCCTGTACTGCATTTTTAAACTTCTCTCTTTGGTCGCTGGTGGCCCCTTTAAAAATGGTTTCTTGGCCGCTAGTGGCAATGTACTGAATTTTAAAAGGATTGATTGGTCCTTGGAAACCCTCTATCCCAACACCTAGCAATGCTCTGCCCTACAGCTGTCACCATTTCCAACTCAACAGCAGCATAACGCTGCCCTCATCACGACTACTGCCAGCTATTTCTTCCCCGCCACCTTTCGCCTCTCTTCCTTCCTCCTCATCCAGAAAAAAGCCTTTGAAGCGATAGTCTCAATACAACCTAATCTATTCCCTGTGCCTCCCCGCAGGACTCCTTACATCACCCCTTGCTCATCACTCTTCCCCCAAGGTTCTTGAATGCCCAATAAAACTTCCAAACAAACTCCTTCCTCACTACTACAAGCTCCCTACTTGTTGACATGGGCTTACTTGAAACCCCATGCCACTGCCACCTCTGTTCACTCTTGCAAATCGAAAGCAAGTGGTGAAGGGGTCGGCCTAGTGATCAGCCACGTCTATCCCTGGGCCCCTTTCGTCATCTGACTTTCTACTGCTCTCCTTTCAGTTCACTGCTACCTTGCTCCTTCCATACATCACTCACTGGCCGCGTGATCAGCAGGCCACACTTCTTTTTGTCTGATCACAACTTCCTGCTTATCTTCATTCTCCCACCTGAGCTCCATGGAGCTGATAGGTGACACTAACCTTATCCAAATATCCTTCACTCACCACCCGGAACTTGAGTCTGCCCTTTGTGACCACCCTATATTCTCCCTCCAGTCTCCCGACTCATTTCCAAAGCAGCACTCTTGACCACATCTCCTCTCCATCTCACTTACTGCATCCTTATCACCATTGTACCTTCCACACCTGACCAATTCCTCCTTCACTTCAGCATCACTGCCCCCGCTCACCCCCACCGTCCCCTGCTCTCCACTCCCAAAACTCCTTTCTCCACAAGTCAATGTAGGCCTGGCTTCCTGGCTCTCTACCTGACCCCAGCAAGGCCCACCTTAATATTGATTAGGCCTTCTTTGACTTCAACCAGGCTAAGAGCTCACCCTTTGAAAACCGCTATAGCTCCTAAACCTTCACACCACGAACCCAACCTTAAATTACCCCTCAGATTTCATCCTCAAAACGGATATGCAATACCACCTGGTGCAAGAGCCATGCCCCCTCAAGGCAGGCCTCCTCACTCTCACTACAGCCTGGGGAAGCTAAAGCACACTATTTAATTAAAGTCCTATCTACTCTTCGCTCTCATCCCGTAAACTCCTCCACCCTACAGGTTATGCTGGCCACACATCTTCAGCCATCGCCTCCACACACTCTGCTAATGACTTTGCCCAATGCTTCTCGCCTGAAGTCCCTAAATTCTGGGACACTGTCACCACCCTACTCCCTCTCCCTCTTACTGCCGCTTACTTGCCCCTACTACTCGTACCATTAATTACCTTTGTTCCTTCAACCCAACCTCTCTCAATGAACTGCTTGCCATCATGAGGACTGCTATTCCCGCCTGCCCCCCTGCCGAGCCTGCGCCAATCTAGCATGCCTCTTCCATAATCCTGCTTGTTTTCTTGGAATATTTCCTGTCTGCCTTAAGGTCGCTCTGGTACTGTTGTTTATGAAGCCTTAGGTTGAGCTCGACAATCCTGCTGTCATCCGATGTCTCTCTTCTCTTCTCCTTCACTAGGCAACATCACTGGAGATGCTCTTCATCAACATCGTTCACACTTTCCTTGATAATCATTACCTCCAAGGCCATCTCCAGTTCAAATGGGCCGGGAGGATAGCTCAGGGGCAACACGCTCACCTTGGAGGCAAGATGACACAGAGCAACATAGGTTCGCACTTCTTGGAAGCAGGATGACACAGAGCAACACAGATTCGATACCTGGGTCCTAAATAAACAATTATAATTACAAACAAATTTCAAATCCTGAACTCCAACAACAATTATGAATGCCCCTGCATTCTACTTTTTACCCCTGGATGCGGTTCCTTTGTACAGCGCTCTGCTGCTTCCCAGGTAGGATTGTGCTTTATAAATCCAATACTTACATACATACATACACGCATGCATGATTGGAATGTTGTGTTGTGTTGCATCGTGCTGGCCACCTGTGTATGCTGATAGGATGTTAGTGTTTGAGAGTGAATGACAGCTAACACTGCGTGCAAGTGTTCTAGGAAGTTAGTTGAGGCCCAGCTGGAATGAAGGAAGATGGCTCGTGGGCGTCCCCCTTCATCTAAACTGATCTAAAAATGTAATTGTCAAAAACTGCACACTGCGGTTTTCTAAGGGTCCTGCATCTTTTGTCTGAGGGGCCAGACACCAGGATGACAAGGCAGTCAATAAAAAATAAAAACACAAGCATGCTGTGTTGGGGGACATAGCGGAGTTGCAGAACCCCCCTCCCCTCCCAAACGGCCTACTGTCTTCAGGTGAGTGGCCCCTCAACTGCATTGACATAGTAGAGGCTGCCCTTTTGGTGAAATTGGCATGGGCTGTGCCATTAACCTGCTTTTAGACCCACAGAGACTGTACTACTTCTGGCCCATGGTAGCAGGGGAGTGGTGTGCCCTGTGAAGGCATTGCAGTTTAGGTAAGGGTATCAGCAAAGGGCTTAGCCTAGAGACTCCCAAGTGACCTATTATTGGATCTCTGAAAAAGAGGAAATGTTCTTGAACAATTCGGAAGAACGGACCCCTGCATTTTACGCCCTTCCTAAACTGCATAAAAACCAGACGACGCCACCAGGCCGACCTATAGTGTCAGGCTGTGGCTCTATATTGGAGCCTATTGGTAAATTCATTGACTTCTTCTTGAAGCCCCTTAGTCAAAAAACACCCACCTATCTACGAGATACCATGTCAACCATTAATAAGTTTGAGCATCAACCTTTTAAACCCTCTGAAGATATGCTAGTGACAATGGACATTAATAGCCTATACACCAGCATTCCACAAGATGCAGCAATTGAGTGCATTAGGCATCATCTTACGCACCACATGTCGCAAACTAGAGTCCCTACCAACTTTCTAGTTGAGCTATTGGAACTCGCACTTACCAACAATTTTTTCCAATTTTTGGATACTTTTTATCTACAAATCCGAGGTACAGCCATGGGAGCAGCATTTGCCCCCAGCATGGCCATCATCTTTATGGCAGAATATGAATACAACAATGTACTAAATAGACGGAATCCATTTCTTGACAATATAGTACTCTGGCACAGATACATTGATGACATCATTTTCATTTGGAAAGGAGAGGAGGACACCTTGATCAATTTCTTTACCTGGATCAACAACTGTACAGAAGAAATAAAATTTACCATCAACAGCAGTAATTCGAGCATACATTTTCTGGATTTAACCATCAGACCTAAAAACAATCGATTGGAATGTACCATGTTCAAAAAAGAAACTGACCGAAATACAATACTTCATTACAAAAGCAATCACCCACGGAATTTAAGAAACAACCTTCCTTATGGACAGTTTTTACGGGTACGCAGAAACTGCACAGATGTTGCAGAATTCAAAACTAATGCCTTTGCCCTAGAAACAAAGTTGAAAGCCAGGGGATACCCCAGAAAATTGCTCAGAGACACCATGAAGAGAGCCAGATTTACGCCCCGTGAAGCTTTACTTGTACCCAAAATTCACAGCACCCAGGACGATAACATTATGGCCTGTGTCACCACATTTGGTCCCAATACTACCAAACTCAAAAGCCTGATAAAAAAATTTTGGCCTCTGATTCAACTTAGTTTGCCGGAAGAACCGATACCGAGAATGGCTTTAAAGAGATCAAAGAACCTCAAAGATATGCTCACTCATGCAAGGATGAGTAAAAACAGCTCCAGATCCTCCTTGTGGAATCTGAGGGAAATCAATGGCCACCATCCGTGTGGGAACTGCTCTGCTTGTAAACAGACCAAAAAGATAACCTCTTTTAACATAGGCACCAAGGAATGGAAATTAAGACATTTTTCCAATTGTAAATCCAGCAATGTGATTTACATAATTGAATGTCCCTGTGGACTGAGATACGTGGGTCAGACATCGAGACCAGTAAATAAAAGAATTGGAGAACATCGATCCCGTATTCGGTGCAAAACTACTACGGCTCCACTGGTACCACACTTTCTTGAATACCATCACAATCCGGACAGTTTTGTATGGTGGGTGGTAGACAAAATACATAACACCAGCAACCTCAGCAATTCTTTGAACTATAAAGAATCCTGGTGGATGTATAAACTTCAGGCCATCACAAACGGCCTTAATGAAGTACAACCACAGAGCCACTTTCTATGACCTCCCTGTTTCGATTCTATTTACCCTCCTCGCTGTTTGACATTTAGTTTCCCATTCACCAAGGGGATATGTCGATCTTATTTTGTAATTGGGCTGGTAGCCGTGTGTCCCCTTTGACTACCGGGTCACATACACACCAGTCCTCTCCAGTTCACTGACATTAGGCACAGTAACTCATTTTGTACCCAGTCTCCGAGTCCCGTGACAGCTCCCATTCAGCATAACCAAGCTGTTGCTCAGCAACTGGGACGCTGACCTCCCGGAGCGCATGCGCCGGCCGAGCGCTGCTTCTCCGAGCATATGCACCTCCCGGGGGAGGCCGTTCGGCTTTTGCAGGCTCCCCCGGCAGTTCTCCTCCCCACATTCGGGGACTTCGTAATTCGATGACGTCGGCCCCAGGTTGCGCTACTGAGCATGCGTGCAAAAGCAGCCTCTGCATTTTGACGCATGCTCAGTGCAGCGCAATGAAGCACAGCTCCAGACTCTGACTACAGAGGTCAGACGGAGCACCGTATTCTGCTACACTCCCGAACAAAAGGTAAATGGTTACACGGGGAGCCTGACACGATCTGGTTCCTGAGTTATTGAAAGGTCCAGTCTTATCTGGCTCCGTAGGTTTTTTCCTGCCACAAACCAGGCATTGTTTATGTCAACTTTTCGACTTCTCTGTCTTTCTGTCCCATTGTCTAGGCAGACGTTGGCAGATCCTTTTGGATCCAACATTCTGGACCTCCCCAGCACGCCACTTTACAGCCAGTCGGCGTATAGCAGCAACAAACCACCATATTGGGGTGGGTTTGCAGCAATACCTAAAGGTATTTCAAACTTTCTTACTCCATGTTTATATCATTGGTCCAATGGAGTAGGACAGTCGGGTTTAACAACATTTTTATTATTATTAATGTCACAGGCTATACCATAGCAACCAAACGCAGTGTTTCTCCTCCATCTTGTATATTGAGGCACAAGCTCACGTCTCTTATAAAGGAGGATTTTAATGGATTGTATTTTTATTTTTACTTTCAATACCCCTGACATGTATTCAGCACTCAGGCCGGTGTAGGGCCACTCCCTGCTCACCTTCACAATTCAACTAGACACTTTTTCTTTTTAGTTTTCACTAACGGGTCTTGTATCCTTGGGACAGTAACATATGTATGTACATGCCCTTTAACTATGGTGCATCTTACAATCCACTTTAGTAACTCGAGCTCCCCATAAAATCTCTTACAGGGAACTCCACTCTGTGGCTCCATGAAGAAGGCTGTGACCCATCAAAGCCGAAACGTCCTGGGACCCCCCCACAACATTGGTGGGAAGGGATCCCCCTTGAATCTTAGTTAAGATCTATTTCAGAGACGTCGATCAAATACCATCTTTTGGTCACCCTTTAGCCTGGCTATGTTACAATCAGAATAATATAAAAACAGAATGTATTAGTGGCAACATGATGCCTTCATACTACTGTCATATTTTGGATTAATGTTAATATACAGCACATGCTTGTATGAACTGACTTTATTTTCTGTTTCATGCTTTGCATCTTTATTGTTTTACACTTTATTGTCTATTGGGGGAGAAATATGTGCAAAAACCCCCCCTGTTTTGTATGATATTTATAAGTTTTCCATAAAATGTTTAAAGAAATAAGGACAAGCCACTTAATAAAAGCTTGCCTTGCATATACTAATAATGATCTTGTACATGTGGATGATTACTGCTGTTTTTCATGTACTGCTATCTTTGGTAACTATATAAATTGCGACACCCAAAGATAGGATACTGTCTTTAAACCTACACTGCAAAAAATATATTGTAGTCAGCTTAGACTTTCCCAGTCAGGACAAACCCCTCTTGTTGTACGCATTTGTTTCCAGCCCTCAGTCCTGAATCTGGTTTGGGCTTTCCCTCCAGTATACACTGTTTGTGATATAGCCGAGTGCTATAATAGGGTATCTTCCACTAGTTTTTCATACCACTTAGAGGTATCACTCCACAAGACCCTTGTCTAGTTTTTCTTGTTTTAGGTGCCCAGTAGCCTGGCCCACACCGACTCTATCTCTCTTCAACCATGGATCAAACACTTAGCTTCACAGAAGAACAGATTCTAGAAATTATTCAAGGTCCCACACTATTTAATCTAGAGGGTGCACAACAAAGTCTAGCATCCACAGCATCAGGGGACGACTTACTTAATCTCAAAAAACGTTGCTTTAGAACAGAAGTACACGGACAGTTTTTAAGGGAATACCTTAGGGTGAATCTGGTACCAGTTGGCTTGCTAGTTCGTAATGAACCTGCCCTATTCTTGGAAGATAAAGATTATATGCTTGGTTTCAGTAAAATCGCCACTAAGTGTAGTAGGGACCTTATGGTCCTCACTATCACCACCGCCCAAAGAATCCATCAAGACATCTCCAAAGAACTCAAGGAACAAGAGAATAAATTCCTTAATGACAAAAGTTTGGAAAATGCTCGAGAGAAACTGAAAGAAATAAACAAAACGATGGACACCTTCATGAGCAATACACTTGACAAAAAGCATAAAAAACTAGCTAAAGATATAAAAAATGTTCATCTAGAATCAATTTATCCATACCTTTCAGCTGACTACAAGGAGAAAAGGAGAAAGAAAGGATGAATCAGACAGGACCTCTGAGAAATAGACGCAAAAATGTATCTTTTTGGAATTCTTCAGGCTCAGGGTCCTCTGATGACGACCAATCTTACTCAGGCGGAAGACCAACTAACCAGGGGAACCAACAACCACCCCAAATGATGCCTTTTTTAGGCCAAGGAGGATCCAGGGGAGGCTACTGGGGTCCTCCCCAGTTTCAACCAATGCCTCCCTTCAACTATCCACGTTGGAGGACACCGAACCCGAGCAGGGAGACGTTAAATTTAATACCTATCTTTAATCTATCCGGGATTCCATTGTCCAAAGAAGAGACATCCGTGCTGTCCAAAGGACTATCCTTTGTCCCAACGAATTATACAGACTGGTTCCAACTCGATCAAGAACTGACTAAATTCTATCGTACTATTAGAAGAAAGGTCTTCTTTCAGGACAAAGAAGACTCCTTGGGACCTGAGGATTCAGGCCTGAGGAAGAAATCAGAGTTTATCCCCAATGACAATGAGATGCCAGCATGTGTCCTTACCTTTGAAAAATGCATAAAACAAGAAATGCTAAAAGCACAGCACGCCTCCTCTCATAAAAGGCATAACCTTAATCAAGGAGAACAGAAAGCATTAAAACAACTGGCAAACAATAATTCGATTGTCATCAAAGCAGCAGACAAGGGAGGGGGAGTAGTAGTGCAAAGCAGAGATCAATACAAGCAAATGGTGCTACTGCTCCTAAATGAAGAGGATAATTACAAAAAATTACGCAAAGACCCTACTACAGAAATAAAAATTAAAATCAAAGAGATTACAGAATTTGCCTTATCCAATCATTGGATCTCTGAAAAAGAGGAAATTTTCTTGAACAATTCGGAAGAACGGACCCCTGCATTTTACGCCCTTCCTAAACTGCATAAAAACCAGACGACGCCACCAGGCCGACCTATAGTGTCAGGCTGTGGCTCTATATTGGAGCCTATTGGTAAATTCATTGACTTCTTCTTGAAGCCCCTTAGTCAAAAAACACCCACCTATCTACGAGATACCATGTCAACCATTAATAAGTTTGGGCATCAACCTTTTAACCCCTCTGAAGATATGCTAGTGACAATGGACATTAATAGCCTATACACCAGCATTCCACAAGATGCAGCAATTGAGTGCATTAGGCATCACCTTACGCACCACATGTCGCAAACTAGAGTCCCTACCAACTTTCTAGTTGAGCTATTGGAACTCGCACTTACCAACAATTTTTTCCAATTTGAGGATACTTTTTATCTACAAATCCGAGGTACAGCCACGGGAGCAGCATTTGCCCCCAGCATGGCCATCATCTTTATGGCAGAATATGAATACAACAATGTACTAAATAGACGGAATCCATTTCTTGACAATATAGTACTCTGGCACAGATACATTGATGACATCATTTTCATTTGGAAAGGAGAGGAGGACACCTTGATCAATTTCTTTACCTGGATCAACAACTGTACAGAAGAAATAAAATTTACCATCAACAGCAGTAATTCGAGCATACATTTTCTGGATTTAACCATCAGACCTAAAAACAATCGATTGGAATGTACCATGTTCAAAAAAGAAACTGACCGAAATACAATACTTCATTACAAAAGCAATCACCCACGGAATTTAAGAAACAACCTTCCTTATGGACAGTTTTTACGGGTACGCAGAAACTGCACAGATGTTGCAGAATTCAAAACTAATGCCTTTGCCCTAGAAACAAAATTGAAAGCCAGGGGATACCCCAGAAAATTGCTCAGAGACACCATGAAGAGAGCCAGATTTACGCCCCGTGAAGCTTTACTTGTACCCAAAATTCACAGCACCCAGGACGATAACATTATGGCCTGTGTCACCACATTTGGTCCCAATACTACCAAACTCAAAAGCCTGATAAAAAAATTTTGGCCTCTGATTCAACTTAGTTTGCCGGAAGAACCGATAACGAGAATGGCTTTAAAGAGATCAAAGAACCACAAAGATATGCTCACTCATGCAAGGATGAGTAAAAACAGCTCCAGATCCTCCTTGTGGAATCTGAGGGAAATCAATGGCCACCATCCGTGTGGGAACTGCTCTGCTTGTAAACAGACCAAAAAGATAACCTCTTTTAACATAGGCACCAAGGAATGGAAATTAAGACATTTTTCCAATTGTAAATCCAGCAATGTGATTTACATAATTGAATGTCCCTGTGGACTGAGATACGTGGGTCAGACATCGAGACCAGTACATAAAAGAATTGGAGAACATCGATCCCGTATTCGGTGCAAAACTACTATGGCTCCACTGGTACCACACTTTCTTGAATACCATCACAATCCGGACAGTTTTGTATGGTGGGTGGTAGACAAAATACATAACACCAGCAACCTCAGCAATTCTTTGAACTATAAAGAATCCTGGTGGATGTATAAACTTCAGGCCATCACAAACGGCCTTAATGAAGTACAACCACAGAGCCACTTTCTATGACCTCCCTGTTTCGATTCTATTTACCCTCCTCGCTGTTTGACATTTAGTTTCCCATTCACCAAGGGGATATGTCGATCTTATTTTGTAATTGGGCTGGTAGCCGTGTGTCCCCTTTGACTACCGGGTCACATACACACCAGTCCTCTCCAGTTCACTGACATTAGGCACAGTAACTCATTTTGTACCCAGTCTCCGAGTCCCGTGACAGCTCCCATTCAGCATAACCAAGCTGTTGCTCAGCAACTGGGACGCTGACCTCCCGGAGCGCATGCGCCGGCCGAGCGCTGCTTCTCCGAGCATATGCACCTCCCGGGGGAGGCCGTTCGGCTTTTGCAGGCTCCCCCGGCAGTTCTCCTCCCCACATTCGGGGACTTCGTAATTCGATGACGTCGGCCCCAGGTTGTGCTACTGAGCATGCGTGCAAAAGCAGCCTCTGCATTTTGACGCATGCTCAGTGCAGCGCAATGAAGCACAGCTCCAGACTCTGACTACAGAGGTCAGACGGAGCGCCGTATTCTGCTACACTCCCGAACAAAAGGTAAATGGTTACACGGGGAGCCAGACACGATCTGGTTCCTGAGTTATTTAAAGGTCCAGTCTTATCTGGCTCCGTAGGTTTTTTCCTGCCACAAACCAGGCATTGTTTATGTCATCTTTTCGACTTCTCTGTCTTTCTGTCCCATTGTCTAGGCAGACGTTGGCAGATCCTTTTGGATCCAACATTCTGGACCTCCCCAGCACGCCACTTTACAGCCAGTCGGCGTATAGCAGCAACAAACCACCATATTGGGGTGGGTTTGCAGCAATACCTAAAGGTATTTCAAACTTTCTTACTCCATGTTTATATCATTGGTCCAATGGAGTAGGACAGTCGGGTTTAACAACATTTTTATTATTATTAATGTCACAGGCTATACCATAGCAACCAAACGCTGTGTTTCTCCTCCATCTTGTATATTGAGGCACAAGCTCACGTCTCTTATAAAGGAGGATTTTAATGGATTGTATTTTTATTTTTACTTTCAATTACCCCTGACATGTATTCAGCACTCAGGCCGGTGTAGGGCCACTCCCTGCTCACCTTCACAATTCAACTAGACACTTTTTCTTTTTAGTTTTCACTAACGGGTCTTGTATCCTTGGGACAGTAACATATGTATGTACATGCCCTTTAACTATGGTGCATCTTACAATCCACTTTAGTAACTCGAGCTCCCCATAAAATCTCTTACAGGGAACTCCACTCCGTGGCTCCATGAAGAAGGCTGTGACCCATCAAAGCCGAAATGTCCTGGGACCCCCCCACAACATTGGTGGGAAGGGATCCCCCTTGAATCTTAGTTAAGATCTATTTCAGAGACGTCGATCAAATACCATCTTTTGGTCACCCTTTAGCCTGGCTATGTTACAATCAGAATAATATAAAAACAGAATGTATTAGTGGCAACATGATGCCTTCATACTACTGTCATATTTTGGATTAATGTTAATATACAGCACATGCTTGTATGAACTGACTTTATTTTCTGTTTCATGCTTTGCATCTTTATTGTTTTACACTTTATTGTCTATTGGGGGAGAAATATGTGCAAACCCCCCCCCTGTTTTGTATGATATTTATAAGTTTTCCATAAAATGTTTAAAGAAATAAGGACAAGCCACTTAATAAAAGCTTGCCTTGCATATACTAATAATGATCTTGTACATGTGGATGATTACTGATGTTTTTCATGTACTGCTATCTTTGGTAACTATATAAATTGCTACACTGCAAAAAATATATTGTAGTCAGCTTAGACTTTCCCAGTCAGGACAAACCCCACTTGTTGTACGCATTTGTTTCCAGCCCTCAGTCCTGAATCTGGTTTGGGCTTTCCCTCCAGTATACACAGATCGTATTTCGTGGCTGGAGCATGGTATATGTTTGCTGGAAATTTGCAAAGAACATTATTTTGGCATCTAGCGGTGGAGAACATACTCAAGTGGTTTTGCAAGCTTCCTGCGAGAGACAAGCATTAATACTTTCCTGGAATCCTCATTACCCCATGTCCTACCCATTTGGCCCCAGTACTGACTATCGTGAAAAGTCTCATCTTCGGTCAGCATCTCACAACTTAGGCAAAGTGACTAAGATGACTTTGCCACATGGTCATGGGTATGGTATCCCGAGGTCCACAACATAAGCTCAAGTCATATACAAATCCCTTTTGGGTAAACAAACCCTTGAACAAAACGAACAACCAAACTGGATCCAGGGAATAGATCTTTGGACTCAGGAGGAGACAGACCACACAGAAGACCCATTTAGGTCTCCTGGGCAAGCAAAAAGGATAGAAAACAAATCCCTGGGCCAGAAGGACCAAACTATGTTAACAAACACACAAGAAAGAGACTGCATCTCCCATAATGGCTTGTTCCCAACAGGAAAACTCACACCGGTCTATCAAAACGCACTTACAGGAAGATAAGAAGATAATAGGGAAGACAATGGTATCCTATGGAAGTGTTAACACCCACCAAATGTGTCAGTTTCGGCGAACATGCATCCCTCCCCATTTGATATGCAGAGTGGCAGCAGGAAGCGCAGTTGTCACCCATGCAGTTAATGGACAATCAGTCAGAGTGCCACTTCCCAACTACCAGGAACACTGGGTAGAAGAGGGTGCATGTCACCCTAAAGATGGCTAGGACAAGGAGGGAGACAGAATCACCTGCAGCTGCAACCTCCATTAAAAACAAGAGAAATGGTGCCAGCACTGCACCAAACAAAGACGATGTGTTTTCTAAGCTGCCACCCCACAGGAGTAATAATTAATACATATCCTGAGCTGTTTGAAACAGGAGAACACCAACACAACACTCAGAGAGGTAAAACTCCCCAGTCTGAGACAGGAGAATAAACCAGCAGCTCTTTCCACACTAGCAACAAACACAGACCGAAGTTCTATCACAGATGTTTAAAGGCTTCCCCTGTAAACTCAGGACTAGAAAGCATCCCTGCCAAGGGGAATGCCCAGAGCAGGTACGTGACCCCTCTGGCCAATCAGTGGAAAGTGAGACAATCCAAGCACTATATAAGGGTCAGCTCCCTTGACAAGAGTGGAAGGGACTTCTATGATATAGAGAAAGTGTAGTGTGATGTTATAGAGGAAGAAGATTGCTGGAGCCAGTCAGGAAGGTTACTGGGCTGGATGTAAGACCTGGAGTGGAAGACGGATTGTAGGACCCTGAGGGGAGAGGAAGACTGCTGCAGTGATTGTAAGATCTGGAGTTGAATCCCAGATTGTAAGAGGAGAGAGGAGATGGTGGCTCTGGCAGAGCAGGAGGACAGATAAGAAGAAGACAGAGGCACTGGCCATGTGCAAGGCAGAGCAGGAAAAGGGCAGAGGCACTGACAAGAGAAGGAAGAGGCAGAGGCCCCAAAGAGTGTGCATGGTACTCTATGCCTAGGTGCGGACCAGTCAGCAGGGAACTGGGTACTATATCCCTGGGTGCAGACTAGTGGGCAGGACACTTCATTCTTCATTCCTGGGTGGGGAAGGGTGGGCAGAGTACAATATGCCCAAGGGAAAGACAGAAGAAGTGTCGGGAAGGAGGAGGTGAAGAAAAAGGATCACCTGGGGACTAACCTTGTGAAGTGTCGGGGCACAAATGACTGGCTGTCCGCAGGAATGGTGTGCCTCCACTGATCTCTGCCTTAATGCCAGTAAGACTGAGATCCTCCTCATTGGGACACCTGTTCCTGCCTTCCCTCGCTCACTCTGGCCACCCACCCTGGGCCCTCTACCTGCTCCTTTCCGTGAGGCTAAGAACCTTGGGGGTCATCTTCGACTCCACCCTCTCCTTCTCTCCTCACATCCCTGATGTCTCTAAGAAGTCACACTGCACCTCCGCAGAGGTATTTTGCCCTTTCTCACCTTCCCCCAGAAGCTCACTGTCTCCAGAGCCCTGGTCCTCACTAGGTTGGACTACTGCAACAGCCTTTTTTCTAAATCTTCCTGCCTCTACTCTGTACCGTCTTCAACTAATCCAGAACAAAACTGAAAGACTTGTCCTTGGCCTCAAGCCCAGGGATTGCATCTTTCCAGCCATATATCTCCACTGGCTCCCTGTGGCTGCAAGGATCAAGTTCAAGACCCTCTGCATCGTCCATAAGGCTTTCTGGGGCCGGGGATAGCGCTACATCAAACTCTCCCTTCCTAAGCATCTTCCTTCTTGAGCCTTTTGCTCATCCACCTCCAACTCTCTGAGGTTCAGACACTTCTCCAGGCAGAGAGTGGGGGGTAGGTCTCTGTGTTTGGCTGGGGCCTCCCTCTGGAACAGCCTCCCTGCCTCTCTCAAACTTGATCAGGACCCACTCAGGTTCTAGAAACAGCTCAAGACCTTCATTTTTGCTTCCACTTTCTCTCTCCCTTGCTGATGTCCCTGTCTTCTCTGCAAAATGGTTACCTGTCCTCCCCAGTGGTCGCAGTGAGCGGGAGCTGTGCTCCTCTACTTTTTAAAATTAAGTTTTACTGTTCCTATACTTTTATTTAAAAAAGAAACTGTTCTGGAATGGTTTCGTTTTAAAATAAAAGTGTATGAAGAAGTTGAAACTTGCACTTTCATTGCACTGCAAAGAACGTTCCCTTAAACAGCAGGTCCATGTGTTTGGGGTTTGCATTGTGTGTGGGAAGGGGCGTGGAGATGAGGTTTGTTGGGAGTGGGTGCAGGCCAGCAGGAAACATAGTTCCACTACTTCTATTCATACACTTCGACCACTGGGCCTCCCACTGAACTTGGGGACCAGGCTCTTGCACGACCACTAGCCTTTGCACTGCCTCCAGGCCCAAAAACGTAAGGGACTTTATCTGTAACCCTACAGTCCCCTGACGCTCTGCACTTATGAGCCATCTCCTGGCTGCTCTTAGTTCTTGCACTCTCACGGCCCACCATCCCCCTTCCCAGCAGCACTTACAAGCTCTTGCACTCTCCCCTCCCCACCGCCCCAGCACTTGTGCGATCTGAAAGACACCAGGCCTAGTAAGATCATCTGTTTCGTCCTCCCTCTGTCCTCCCTTCCTTGTCGTGCCTGGAAACACTTGTGTACAGGCACGTTATAAAATGACTTATCATATCATATCACACTATAAAAACAAAACACAACCATTCTGACACCCTAAGTATAAAGTATAAACTTGAATATGCATGTTCGGTCATTTGTAACAACTTGTAGCACAATCCTGTTTTCTGTGCTTTTACTCCAAGGGCCAACCCACATCCAACTATAACAAGCTCCAAATGCACCAACAATCTTATACCCTACCCAAAGAGGTGGCTCGCTCCCAGATAGGGTGGACGAGGCAGGCGTAAGTACTTTGACGAGGAAGGGTAGAACTCAGGGCAATGAAGGTTATTGGGAAGTAATAAAGCCATTACCGCAGTGTCCCACTTCCTCGTCGCAATACTTACTATCATGAAGTGTAACAAAAACTCGATCGACATGCCAATAGGGAATATTTACCCTCACACACACCACATTTACACCAGTATGCTCCATGCCCAGTCACACAATTTATTGTGGTTTTGCAGGATGAGAAACCAATATGACTAGGCAGCCTGGAGAGCGGTATGTGCAAACGCCTGATTCGCCTGCCTAGGAAGATGAATACCACAGTGGACCATAAAATGGAAGGAGACATTCAGGAAGCTGCCTTACAGACAGCTTTGAGACCTACTCCCCTCGCCTCTGCCCATTAGGTGGGCATGGTCTGCATAGAGCAACTCCCTCAGGGAGAGGAATACCTGCAACGCATAGGCCGGGAGGTCACATAAGTTACCTGTTGATGGATACATTCGAAGCTTTGCGTCCCCCTGCCAACCAAACCATATGTTCCAAATAGGCTGTCCGAGGACCAAAATGCAGCCGATCCCTCTAGGTATGTTAATAGGTCCTTCCGCACATCCAACCCCCTCAAGTCTTCCTAATCAGCAGGAGGAAGATCAATGGGGAGACTAATTATGACAATGACCTGAGACAGGTGAAAGGTAGGAGAGCCCTTTGAACTAAAGGTGGGGTCACACCACAAGACTAGGGAGCTAGGAGATACCCTAAAATAAGGTGCTAAACACAGGCTAGCCCCAATGTTCCTGATCCTTCTGGCAGAGGTGATGACGGCCAAAAAGACTACCTTAAAGATGAGGAATGTGAGATCAACACTGTCTGCAGGTTTGTAGGGCAAGCCCATCAGGGAGTTAGGTACCAGGGGTAGGTCCGAGGGAGGCACAAGAGATCTAATCCAAGGCTTTGCAATGGAGAACCCTTTAAGCATCCGGGCCACCAGTGCCACATTCTTTTTCACTCTGACCCAGGGTTGCCTTACTGCCCTAATGGCCACCCACTTAGCTTGAGGGGATGCAGGAGCAACACCTAAATAAAAACCATCCTGTAGGAATTGAGAGATGATAGGCCCTACACACTGCAAGGGAGGAAACCTCAAGGGGTGCAGGTGCCCCAGTACTATCATATGTCTGCCTAGTGGACTTCTGCCTGGACCCCTGCATGAACAGAGATCCCCTCCTCGGCAAGCCCTGCTGGACCAGCCATTCCCTCTCAAGGACCATGTCGCACAGTGCAAGTTATTTCTCCGCAAACAAATATCAGGTGCCACCATAGGCGAGGGAACCCTTGGAAGGAGAGTGGAAGGACCCATGGCTAGGCTGATGAGGAGGAGGGGAAACAAGGTGTTCTTGGGTCAATAAGGTGTAAACAAAAGAAACTGATTGTGCACAGGACCTTTGGAAGGAGGAGAATGGAAAGAATGTCATACAGGAAGGGCACCATGCCTCTGGATCTTTGAATCTAGTCATGAAATGGGTCAGAGGAGCATTTCTTCTGAAAGTAAAAAGTTAGGAATGGGGGTGCCTTAAAGTGCTTGACTTGAATGACGGGTCATTAAGGTTTGATCTGGCTCAAGACTCTATAGAGATGGCTCACAACCCCGTTCCTGTCCGATTCAGCTCAAATCCGTTTGAGCCAATGCGAGACACAGGTCTCTAGACTTTTAAAAACCATGTCAACCATGTGGTTGATGAGATGTACTTGTGTATGTCATGACTTGTACCAAAATAAAAATGTTCACCCTATTCTCGAGTGTCTGGATGTGCTCATCACAGATACGCACATTCAGATGCCCTTTTTTACACCTTTGAACATTTGTGCCAACAAAAAGGTGTTTCTCCTGTCACAGATTGCTCAAAGAACACTCCAACTCTCAGA
This sequence comes from Ambystoma mexicanum, assembly GCF_040938575.1. Lineage (NCBI taxonomy): Eukaryota > Metazoa > Chordata > Amphibia > Caudata > Ambystomatidae > Ambystoma > Ambystoma mexicanum. The sequence goes on along the minus strand of NC_090921.1, from coordinate 1,337,815,858 downwards.
GATGGTTCAGTGGTCTTTATTAGTGTATTCAACAGGGCGCTAGGACCGTCCCTCTCTCTCTCTCATTTAGAAATAGCGTTTTCCACCCTAACACAGGTTCCCCTGGTGCCAGGTTAGTAACTAGAGAACATTGACTCCCACTGTCTAATCTCTGGATTGGTTGATTTAGTGTACTAAAGGCAACAGCCTTCTCTATCTAGACTCCCTCAGAACATTTCTAATCTATCTCTACACTACCAGTTTGTTAGTGGCTTACAGAGGTTCTAGGGATCTGCCTATCAGACACTCTGCCCAATTCAATCTTCTTCATTGCATGCCCGATTGTTTCTCTCCCTGTCTCTGTATCCTCTTGTCCTTTCTCTACCCTCCTACTCCCAACTCCACCCACCTTCACCCTCCTCCCCTGACCCTCCAAATGTCTCTCACTCATTCTACTACTGGTTTGACCCTTCAATGTTCTACTCCCTGTAGAGTAGACGGTATGAGCTGCTGCTTTGCCACTTGCATTTCTATCCCCCAAACAGGGATAGGAATTCCTTTAAACACCCTTTAGGCCATCACAGTGAAATGCACTCCCATCACCCACGTAGGTGCTGGGAGCCTCTCAAACACCTACTTCCAACACAAATGTATGGATGGGGGCTGGTTAGTTCATCATTTGCAGTGCCACACAGCCCCGTTGAAATGCTAAGGTCATATTTGTGGTACAATCGATCTTTTCTTAAACATCTCAGATGCATACATTCAGTTGCCTTTCTCACCCCATTTGAGCAATAGTGCATATAACCAACCGGGTGTTTCTTTACATTTCAAAGAACTTACAGGATCCACAAATAGAATGCTTTTTGAAATGAGCAGAAAACAGTTGCATTCACCTGCGTCTATTTGAAATAGGCACAATAAGATGCACAATTCATGAAAGGGTCTTTGGTGACCCAAGCATGCATTTTCTTTTAAATGGAACAGTGGCGGAATCACCTGCTGCGGTCCCACTTGCTTTTTCATTCATCAGACAGGGATAGAAATGCTTCTGTACACATGTAAACTGATTTACATATTCTTCAGTGTTTCTGTAGCATGAGCATCTTCATCTCGAGCCCAAAATGTTGCTCATCTGTACCATCTGTTCTTCAATTCTTAGAGAATACTGTTATGTTTCTTCGCTTCATTCAGCCTCTAGATACATCAACTCCTATTTCATGTGACGTAATCAGGTTCCTTCTTTATTCAAATGCACATTTCTTCCGGCACTTCATCCAAAACAATTCTATGTCTCTGTGCATTTAGGTAGGGTTTCATCAATGGATATTTTGTCTCAAAGGTTCTCTGCAGAATTGGTATACTGACTGGGACGGCACATGTCGTGATCTCTGGTTCCCAACATATAGGCAACATAGGGGCAGAGGTTGGAGTGAGGATGTCTGACTGTACCCTTACACTGGGTTTATTCGTACCTAAAGAGATGTAAAGTAGACATTGCCTTCTTGCAGGAAACACAACTAACAGCTGAAAAACAAACATTGTTAGCAATAAAATGGGAAGGGCGAGTGAATGGCTCCCCGTATTCCACCTACGCCCGAGAGGTCCTGATATGGATAGCGCCCACGGTGCCTTTCAGTGTCACTCATATCAAAACTGACAAAGAGGGCAGGATGGTGTTGGTACAGGGCCTCCTTCAACAAGTAGACTCCTGCCTTATTTATACGTATGCTCCCAACCACTGTGCTGCTGCGTTCTTTCAAGCACTGTATCCGCGACTTGGCCCTTAGAAGAGAAGTTACATCTTGTGGGTGGGGGTGATTTCATTTGGACACTGAACCCGGCCCTGGATAGATCAGATGCGAAATACACTAAACTAGCGCCGCCAGATAGAATGTTACAGACGCTTCTAAAAGTGTTTGATTTGATTGATATTTTGAAAATACTCAACTCGGACATCAGACATTATTCTCATACTCAGCGCCACACGTAGTGCATATTAGGATAGATTATTTGTTTGTAGGTCAGGAACTAGCACATCTCATCACACTTGCTCAGTATAAAGGTAGGGTCCTGTCAGACCACGCCCTGCTCAGTCTACAGTGGCAATATGTGCCTCTAGAGCTCCGATACCTACGTGGAGGCTTAGAAGCAAATCCCTGAAAGACCCCCCCTTCCGCGATCACATCCGGGATAGCATTATTGACTACGTCACACATAATACAGGCAGTGTACCCTGGGCAGAAACATTTTGGGAAGCACTGAAGGGGGTAATTAGAGGTGCCGCCATTGCCGGGTCAAGCAGCGTCCAAGCAACTATCAATAGGGAATTGTCCTCCGCGGACGAACAGCTAAGGAAATTGGAGCAATCCCCAACAAAGCAAATGGGTGAGGATGCAGGGGTCGCAAAGTTAAAACAAATATGTGTGGAAGGATGGGAGAGACTGGGCAAACATAATTTTTCTAAATACATCGAGAGGCAGCATAAAGAGGGGGATAAACCAGGCCGACTGCTGGCATCGTTATATAAAAAAAGAAGAGAATGGGGGCCCTATCCACTCGGTACATACGCGGCATGGGGACCTTTGCCGTACCCAGAGCGGCATTAATGAGGCCTTCCAGGAATTGGATCGATCCCTTTACCAAGAGGGGTTCCCTACACCTGGGGCTCATTTACAGGACGTGCTAAATGAGATAAGACTCCCTAGACTAAGCCAAGAGGCGCGGGACAGCCTTGAGGTGCCTATTACCCTGGAAGAAATTCAAAGTACAATTAATGCCTTGCCGACAGGAAAGACTCCAGGTTTGGACGGGCTGCCTAGTGAATTTTATAAAGAATACACTCATGAGCTGGCTCTGCATTTGCTTAATACCTTCACTGACATTTATGAGGCAGGTATCCTTCCATGCAGCTTGAGGGAATTTATCATACCCCTCCTCAAGCCCCACAAACCACTCACAGAGTGTGGCTCATATAGGCCCCTATCAATGCTCAAACAGGACAATAAGATACTGACATCCATATTAACAGATAGGATGAAAAAGGTGATACATACCCTAGTCCAGAAAGATCAAACGGGCTATGTGAGGTGACTACACCAAGTGATAGACAGCACAGCATCCTTGGAGACCCTGTGTGCCATAGCTACGCTAAAACTGTGAAAGCATTTGACTCAGTGGAATGGGAATGGCTATACACAACACTGCATAGGTTCGGGTTCGGGCAGGCATATGTTAAATGGGTCCAGCTGCTGTACACCTGACTGATTACAAGAGTTAAAACGGGAAGATGCATTTCAGAAGCATGGGAACTAGAAAGAGGTACCAAACAGGGCTGCCCACTATCTCCACTGTTCTACCTCCTGGCCATGGAGCCGATCGGGCAGTATCTCAGGGCAGAATACATGGAGGCAGGTATAGAAATTTACGGGGACAGGCACCTGATCTCGCTGTATGCCGATGATACGTTGTTATATATCCAGAACCCTGAAGACAACTTAGAGCTGTTGTTGGAGGCACTAGCGCTATTTGCAAAATTGTCAGGGATCACAATTAGTACTGACAAATCAGCTCTGTTTCCGATAGCTGGATTGTGCAAGATAGAACAAAAGGCACTGGCAGTTATTGCGTTGCAATGGAAAAAGCCCACGTTTAGTTATCTACAAGTAAATATATATCAAGACCCTGAGACAGAACATATAATGTTCTGAAAGCCCTGGAGGGGATCAAGGGCTCCCTGAAGTTCTGGGCTAAACTGCCCCTTTCACTAATGGGGAGAGCCGCATTGTTGAAAATGATGGTGTTGCCTAGATTGCTGCACTTCTTTGTAAATGTCCCATTTTATATAACCAAATCTTTTTTCAGGACACTAGATGGCATTTGCAGAGGTTTTCTGAGGCAAAATGGTAGAAACAGGATAGCACTATCTACACTACAAAGGGCGTATGAAGAAGGAGGTATCAGGGCCCCACATTTCGAGCTATACTACATATCAGGACAATTACAATTTGTGGTGGACTGGCTCGCAGATGTCCCAACCCAGGATACACTAATGCTGCAACCTACTGGGTCACACTATTACTTGAAGGAACTGGTATGGAATAGGAAGCCCCCGGGTGGCCAAAGATCACACCTGGTGACTCTAGCGGTGAGAATGTGGGACAGGGCACTCGCAGTGATAGGGCTCGCAGTCCCGTTTTTGACACAGATCCCCTTGGTCTCGGCAGTAGCACCCACGGCACAAGTGAGACTGGGGATACGCACGAATTGGGAATCACACGGGGTTGTCACAATTGGAGATTTACTGCAAGATACCTCCTTTATACCATTTGTAGAGTTGGCTCAGCACACAGGCTTATACAGAGGTCAATATTTACTACACAGCACCATTAGGGGAGAGATCATAAGCGGATGGCCCACGTACAGCGAATTGAAAGAAAAACACTCTATAGTGAACACTCTATACGACATATCGAAAGGAGGACATGCCATATCTTGGCTATATGATTTCCTGCTGATTAATGGACCTCCCAGCCCCTCAGCGATAAGGAGCAAATGGGAAATAGATTCAGGAGTCCGCTTTACAGATGTACGCTGTGGGGAGATACTGGGATATCATAAGAGGGTGCGGCGGAACTCAAAACTGCAACTGATACAACTGTTGGTAACACATAGGGCACACATGACACCCAAGAGGATTTCTAGGTTTCCAGGCACTGCGGCACGAGTATACTTACTATCATGAAGTGTAACAAAAACTCGATCGACATGCCAATAGGGAATATTTACCCTCACACACACCACATTTACACCAGTATGCTCCATGCCCAGTCACACAATTTATTGTGGTTTTGCAGGATGAGAAACCAATATGACTAGGCAGCCTGGAGAGCGGTATGTGCAAACGCCTGATTCGCCTGCCTAGGAAGATGAATACCACAGTGGACCATAAAATGGAAGGAGACATTCAGGAAGCTGCCTTACAGACAGCTTTGAGACCTACTCCCCTCGCCTCTGCCCATTAGGTGGGCATGGTCTGCATAGAGCAACTCCCTCAGGGAGAGGAATACCTGCAACGCATAGGCCGGGAGGTCACATAAGTTACCTGTTGATGGATACATTCGAAGCTTTGCGTCCCCCTGCCAACCAAACCATATGTTCCAAATAGGCTGTCCGAGGACCAAAATGCAGCCGATCCCTCTAGGTATGTTAATAGGTCCTTCCGCACATCCAACCCCCTCAAGTCTTCCTAATCAGCAGGAGGAAGATCAATGGGGAGACTAATTATGACAATGACCTGAGACAGGTGAAAGGTAGGAGAGCCCTTTGAACTAAAGGTGGGGTCACACCACAAGACTAGGGAGCTAGGAGATACCCTAAAATAAGGTGCTAAACACAGGCTAGCCCCAATGTTCCTGATCCTTCTGGCAGAGGTGATGACGGCCAAAAAGACTACCTTAAAGATGAGGAATGTGAGATCAACACTGTCTGCAGGTTTGTAGGGCAAGCCCATCAGGGAGTTAGGTACCAGGGGTAGGTCCGAGGGAGGCACAAGAGATCTAATCCAAGGCTTTGCAATGGAGAACCCTTTAAGCATCCGGGCCACCAGTGCCACATTCTTTTTCACTCTGACCCAGGGTTGCCTTACTGCCCTAATGGCCACCCACTTAGCTTGAGGGGATGCAGGAGCAACACCTAAATCAAAACCATCCTGTAGGAATTGAGAGATGATAGGCCCTACACACTGCAAGGGAGGAAACCTCAAGGGGTGCAGGTGCCCCAGTACTATCATATGTCTGCCTAGTGGACTTCTGCCTGGACCCCTGCATGAACAGAGATCCCCTCCTCGGCAAGCCCTGCTGGACCAGCCATTCCCTCTCAAGGACCATGTCGCACAGTGCAAGTTATTTCTCCGCAAACAAATATCAGGTGCCACCATAGGCGAGGGAACCCTTGGAAGGAGAGTGGAAGGACCCATGGCTAGGCTGATGAGGAGGAGGGGAAACAAGGTGTTCTTGGGTCAATAAGGTGTAAACAAAAGAAACTGATTGTGCACAGGACCTTTGGAAGGAGGAGAATGGAAAGAATGTCATACAGGAAGGGCACCATGCCTCTGGATCTTTGAATCTAGTCATGAAATGGGTCAGAGGAGCATTTCTTCTGAAAGTAAAAAGTTAGGAATGGGGGTGCCTTAAAGTGCTTGACTTGAATGACGGGTCATTAAGGTTTGATCTGGCTCAAGACTCTATAGAGATGGCTCACAACCCCGTTCCTGTCCGATTCAGCTCAAATCCGTTTGAGCCAATGCGAGACACAGGTCTCTAGACTTTTAAAAACCATGTCAACCATGTGGTTGATGAGATGTACTTGTGTATGTCATGACTTGTACCAAAATAAAAATGTTCACCCTATTCTCGAGTGTCTGGATGTGCTCATCACAGATACGCACATTCAGATGCCCTTTTTTACACCTTTGAACATTTGTGCCAACAAAAAGGTGTTTCTCCTGTCACAGATTGCTCAAAGAACACTCCAACTCTCAGAGATGGTTCAGTGGTCTTTATTAGTGTATTCAACAGGGCGCTAGGACCGTCCCTCTCTCTCTCTCATTTAGAAATAGCGTTTTCCACCCTAACACAGGTTCCCCTGGTGCCAGGTTAGTAACTAGAGAACATTGACTCCCACTGTCTAATCTCTGGATTGGTTGATTTAGTGTACTAAAGGCAACAGCCTTCTCTATCTAGACTCCCTCAGAACATTTCTAATCTATCTCTACACTACCAGTTTGTTAGTGGCTTACAGAGGTTCTAGGGATCTGCCTATCAGACACTCTGCCCAATTCAATCTTCTTCATTGCATGCCCGATTGTTTCTCTCCCTGTCTCTGTATCCTCTTGTCCTTTCTCTACCCTCCTACTTCCAACTCCACCCACCTTCACCCTCCTCCCCTGACCCTCCAAATGTCTCTCACTCATTCTACTACTGGTTTGACCCTTCAATGTTCTACTCCCTGTAGAGTAGACGGTATGAGCTGCTGCTTTGCCACTTGCATTTCTATCCCCCAAACAGGGATAGGAATTCCTTTAAACACCCTTTAGGCCATCACAGTGAAATGCACTCCCATCACCCACGTAGGTGCTGGGAGCCTCTCAAACACCTACTTCCAACACAAATGTATGGATGGGGGCTGGTTAGTTCATCATTTGCAGTGCCACACAGCCCCGTTGAAATGCTAAGGTCATATTTGTGGTACAATCGATCTTTTCTTAAACATCTCAGATGCATACATTCAGTTGCCTTTCTCACCCCATTTGAGCAATAGTGCATATAACCAACCGGGTGTTTCTTTACATTTCAAAGAACTTACAGGATCCACAAATAGAATGCTTTTTGAAATGAGCAGAAAACAGTTGCATTCACCTGCGTCTATTTGAAATAGGCACAATAAGATGCACAATTCATGAAAGGGTCTTTGGTGACCCAAGCATGCATTTTCTTTTAAATGGAACAGTGGCGGAATCACCTGCTGCGGTCCCACTTGCTTTTTCATTCATCAGACAGGGATAGAAATGCTTCTGTACACATGTAAACTGATTTACATATTCTTCAGTGTTTCTGTAGCATGAGCATCTTCATCTCGAGCCCAAAATGTTGCTCATCTGTACCATCTGTTCTTCAATTCTTAGAGAATACTGTTATGTTTCTTCGCTTCATTCAACCTCTAGATACATCAACTCCTATTTCATGTGACGTAATCAGGTTCCTTCTTTATTCAAATGCACATTTCTTCCGGCACTTCATCCAAAACAATTCTATGTCTCTGTGCATTTAGGTAGGGTTTCATCAATGGATATTTTGTCTCAAAGGTTCTCTGCAGAATTGGTATACTGACTGGGACGGCACATGTCGTGATCTCTGGTTCCCAACATATAGGCAACATAGGGGCAGAGGTTGGAGTGAGGATGTCTGACTGTACCCTTACACTGGGTTTATTCGTACCTAAAGAGATGTAAAGTAGACATTGCCTTCTTGCAGGAAACACAACTAACAGCTGAAAAACAAACATTGTTAGCAATAAAATGGGAAGGGCGAGTGAATGGCTCCCCGTATTCCACCTACGCCCGAGAGGTCCTGATATGGATAGCGCCCACGGTGCCTTTCAGTGTCACTCATATCAAAACTGACAAAGAGGGCAGGATGGTGTTGGTACAGGGCCTCCTTCAACAAGTAGACTCCTGCCTTATTTATACGTATGCTCCCAACCACTGTGCTGCTGCGTTCTTTCAAGCACTGTATCCGCGACTTGGCCCTTAGAAGAGAAGTTACATCTTGTGGGTGGGGGTGATTTCATTTGGACACTGAACCCGGCCCTGGATAGATCAGATGCGAAATACACTAAACTAGCGCCGCCAGATAGAATGTTACAGACGCTTCTAAAAGTGTTTGATTTGATTGATATTTTGAAAATACTCAACTCGGACATCAGACATTATTCTCATACTCAGCGCCACACGTAGTGCATATTAGGATAGATTATTTGTTTGTAGGTCAGGAACTAGCACATCTCATCACACTTGCTCAGTATAAAGGTAGGGTCCTGTCAGACCACGCCCTGCTCAGTCTACAGTGGCAATATGTGCCTCTAGAGCTCCGATACCTACGTGGAGGCTTAGAAGCAAATCCCTGAAAGACCCCCCCTTCCGCGATCACATCCGGGATAGCATTATTGACTACGTCACACATAATACAGGCAGTGTACCCTGGGCAGAAACATTTTGGGAAGCACTGAAGGGGGTAATTAGAGGTGCCGCCATTGCCGGGTCAAGCAGCGTCCAAGCAACTATCAATAGGGAATTGTCCTCCGCGGACGAACAGCTAAGGAAATTGGAGCAATCCCCAACAAAGCAAATGGGTGAGGATGCAGGGGTCGCAAAGTTAAAACAAATATGTGTGGAAGGATGGGAGAGACTGGGCAAACATAATTTTTCTAAATACATCGAGAGGCAGCATAAAGAGGGGGATAAACCAGGCCGACTGCTGGCATCGTTATATAAAAAAAGAAGAGAATGGGGGCCCTATCCACTCGGTACATACGCGGCATGGGGACCTTTGCCGTACCCAGAGCGGCATTAATGAGGCCTTCCAGGAATTGGATCGATCCCTTTACCAAGAGGGGTTCCCTACACCTGGGGCTCATTTACAGGACGTGCTAAATGAGATAAGACTCCCTAGACTAAGCCAAGAGGCGCGGGACAGCCTTGAGGTGCCTATTACCCTGGAAGAAATTCAAAGTACAATTAATGCCTTGCCGACAGGAAAGACTCCAGGTTTGGACGGGCTGCCTAGTGAATTTTATAAAGAATACACTCATGAGCTGGCTCTGCATTTGCTTAATACCTTCACTGACATTTATGAGGCAGGTATCCTTCCATGCAGCTTGAGGGAATTTATCATACCCCTCCTCAAGCCCCACAAACCACTCACAGAGTGTGGCTCATATAGGCCCCTATCAATGCTCAAACAGGACAATAAGATACTGACATCCATATTAACAGATAGGATGAAAAAGGTGATACATACCCTAGTCCAGAAAGATCAAACGGGCTATGTGAGGTGACTACACCAAGTGATAGACAGCACAGCATCCTTGGAGACCCTGTGTGCCATAGCTACGCTAAAACTGTGAAAGCATTTGACTCAGTGGAATGGGAATGGCTATACACAACACTGCATAGGTTCGGGTTCGGGCAGGCATATGTTAAATGGGTCCAGCTGCTGTACACCTGACTGATTACAAGAGTTAAAACGGGAAGATGCATTTCAGAAGCATGGGAACTAGAAAGAGGTACCAAACAGGGCTGCCCACTATCTCCACTGTTCTACCTCCTGGCCATGGAGCCGATCGGGCAGTATCTCAGGGCAGAATACATGGAGGCAGGTATAGAAATTTACGGGGACAGGCACCTGATCTCGCTGTATGCCGATGATACGTTGTTATATATCCAGAACCCTGAAGACAACTTAGAGCTGTTGTTGGAGGCACTAGCGCTATTCGCAAAATTGTCAGGGATCACAATTAGTACTGACAAATCAGCTTTGTTTCCGATAGCTGGATTGTGCAAGATAGAACAAAAGGCATTGGCAGTTATTGCGTTGCAATGGAAAAAGCCCACGTTTAGTTATCTACAAGTAAATATATATCAAGACCCTGAGACAGAACATATAATGTTCTGAAAGCCCTGGAGGGGATCAAGGGCTCCCTGAAGTTCTGGGCTAAACTGCCCCTTTCACTAATGGGGAGAGCCGCATTGTTGAAAATGATGGTGTTGCCAAGATTGCTGCACTTCTTTGTAAATGTCCCATTTTATATAACCAAATCTTTTTTCAGGACACTAGATGGCATTTGCAGAGGTTTTCTGAGGCAAAATGGTAGAAACAGGATAGCACTATCCACACTACAAAGGGCGTATGAAGAAGGAGGTATCAGGGCCCCACATTTCGAGCTATACTACATATCAGGACAATTACAATTTGTGGTGGACTGGCTCGCAGATGTCCCAACCCAGGATACACTAATGCTGCAACCTACTGGGTCACACTATTACTTGAAGGAACTGGTATGGAATAGGAAGCCCCCGGGTGGCCAAAGATCACACCTGGTGACTCTAGCGGTGAGAATGTGGGACAGGGCACTCGCAGTGATAGGGCTCGCAGTCCCGTTTTTGACACAGATCCCCTTGGTCTCGGCAGTAGCACCCACGGCACAAGTGAGACTGGGGATACGCACGAATTGGGAATCACACGGGGTTGTCACAATTGGAGATTTACTGCAAGATACCTCCTTAATACTATTTTTAGAGTTGGCTCAGCACACAGGCTTATACAGAGGTCAATATTTACTGCACAGCACCATTAGGGCAGAGATCATAAGCGGATGGCCCACGTACAGCGAATTGAAAGAAAAACACTCTATAGTGAACACTCTATACGACATATCGAAAGGAGGACATGCCATATCTTGGCTATATGATTTCCTGCTGATTAATGGACCTCCCAGCCCCTCGGCGATAAGGAGCAAATGGGAAATAGATTCAGGAGTCCGCTTTACAGATGTACGCTGTGGGGAGATACTGGGATATCATAAGAGGGTGCGGCGGAACTCAAGACTGCAACTGATACAACTGTTGGTAACACATAGGGCACACATGACACCCAAGAGGATTTCAAGGTTTCCAGGCACTGCGGCACGAGTATGTCCTAGGTGCAAAGGGACAGGCGCTGGGATATTACATATGTTCTGGGCAGGTCCAGTAGTAAGGCAGTACTGGCAGGAGGTGGCTACTAGAATGAACAGGGGGGATTCGATTTGGACACACCTTTCCCTGGAGCATGCTTACTGGGTGCTTTCCGGTTTCCCAAAAGAGCAAAAAAAATCAATAAGATGAAGGATCTGGTGTACATACTGGCCAAGCACAGAATTACGGTGGCATGGAAATCCCCTAAAGGCCCTGACATAGAGAATGGTGGCGGTATCTGAAAAATTGGGGCCCTGGCCAAAAGGGTGAAATGGAGTGAGGCGGTGTGGCTTGGCCATGTGGAGACCACTGCGGGAATCATGGAATGGGAGGCCAAGTTATTAACACTGTTTGCTAATGTGGCTGAAGACGGGGACAAGGTTGTCAGATCCCAACAAGAGTTAGAAGTAATCCAAATTGAATAAGATGTAGTGCACTGATACTACACTGGTGCTTTAGGCAATTTTGGTGGGATGGGAGTCGAGAGGGAGGGAGATGGGGTTTGTGTGGGGATTATCTACGGTGTGTCATATGGTGACTGTGGCAGACACTGTACATGGCAGTGCTGCGGATTGTTTCATCTCATGTATAAGTAAAAATCAATAAATAAATGTTTTTTAAAAAATCACTTATCTTTGCTTTTTCATAGATGCTCGGTAACAAATGCCATACCAGAGTAAGACATTATAGTTAGACTGGCTGCACCAAAATATGCCAGTGACGCAAGATAATAACACTTATCGTGCTTGTTTTATCATAGATGACCAGTAAAAAAATGACATACCACAGTAAAATATGCCAGTCTAGCCTGGTAAAAACACATACCATGCTTGCTGCATCATAGATGAACAGTAAAAAATGACATGCCACAGTAAGAAATAACTACAGTAGCTACATCAAAATGCCAGTCTATTCATGTAATAGCAAGACAAATCATGCTTGCTTTATCATAGATCGCCAATAAAAAATGCCAAGTCACAGTAAGAAAAATCTAGATGGGCTGAACGAAAATGCCAGTCTAGACAAGTAATAACACATATCATGCTTGCTTTAACATAGATGTCCAGTAAATAATTCCATTCCAAAGTAAGAAATAGCTAGACTGACTACACCAAAATGCCATTCTAGCCATGTAATAGCACTTATCGTGTTTGCCTTATCATAGATGCCTGGTGAAGAAAATGCCATGTCACAGTAAGAAAAAGCTAGACTGGCTGCATCAAAATGCCAGGCTAGACACGTAATAACAGATATCTTGCTTGCTTTACCATATATTCCTGTTTTGACCTAACATTGGCATGATGCCCCCTATTAACAGTACACAGTAACTGCAGCCCAGGCTGAGAAGACTAGTTAAAGTCTGGATTATGTAGATTAACTCCCATAAGTGCCCAGCCTCAGTCTACTCGGAGTCCTGCCTCACACACCAATATAACCATTACCTTAAAGGCCCTAGCAGGACTAAGAAATCTCTAGGACGGCGAGGCAGGGCTTCTGGTCCCATGGAAGCTGTGGTCGAAACCACACTCTCAGTTAATTGTGCCCATATTTCCTTCCAGCTTTCCCATACATAGAGCCTGGCCTTCCATGGTCATTTGGGGAGTTACACACTGTGTTTTCCTGGGCATACATTCTACGTGCCTTGTCTCAAAGGTCTGGCCATAGATAGGCTCTGTGTCCTTAAGCACTTTGCACGCAAGCCTAGGATTCTGGTAACCATGGCATAAATGAGGAAATCCCAAAAATGTGAGGGTTTTTTACTCACATTCACAGAGCTTTTGCAAACTTGGCAACTTCGGATTTCTGACATACAACACTTCCCAAATGTTGTTGGGGGCCCAGGGAAGTAAACGGAAAAGTTTTGCAATCTGTGTTTTCTTGGGCATTTTTTCAACATGCCCAGGCTCACCATGCAGTTAGTAAATTCTGGACATACCCCCCTGGTGCCGCGAACACGACCTCTCCAGCTATCTCTCATCAGAAAAAATACCTAGACTGGCTGCACCAAAAACCAGTCCGGCCACATAACAACAATTAGCATGCTTGCTTTACCATAGATGCCCAGTAAAAATGCAATGTCAAAGTAAGAAATAGCTAGACTGGCTGCATCAAAATTCCAGTCTAGTCACATTATAATACTTATCATGCTTACTCTATCATATATGCCTATTACAGATGTCATGCCACACCACCCCATCCATGCCCCTGCCAAAATCAGTGCCCCAGCCCAGCATAATTTCATAAACACAAGCGCACACATATTCACCCAACATTCACCCAACATTCAATTGCTCATTCACACATGGCATTCACTCACTCATTCACACGTGCATCCATACACCATACAGTTACTCATTCAACCGCACACCAAGCCACCCATACATCATACACTCATGTATTCATACGCGCATTATATGCACACACATAAGACATCAAAGTTAATGAATCTTACTTTCAGCCCTGGTCCGGACTCTGCTGTCTCCACCGGTGATCACAAAAGCCTCGTGGCTCCAACACAGCACAAACAGGAACCAGGAAGCAAAGAGTGCTTCCTGGTTCCTGCACATGTGCAGAGGAACAAGAGTGCTAATAAGTGAGCACCCCAATGCATCTGAATGTCCAGGGTGCCTCCTATGCACATTCAGAGGTACCATTCCCCAGCCTGCATCCCGAGTGGCCCCTACAAGGCTGGGGAAGCAAAACGCCCCGGGTTTGCATGGTCCATAGGGCATGCGCACAGGGGAACAGAAATTGTCAATGGGGAACTATGTTTCCCCTTGACAGTTTAAGAAAGCCCGGGAGTGCTCCCTTATCTGCAGCAGGCAGTGGAGGGAGTGCTTAGTGTTTAAACTGGGCTGGCACGGCTCCTTCTTAACGAGCGACACTACAGGCAGGTTGGTGCCCTGTTGCCTATTATGAACAACCTGCCCCTGCTCCTTGAAACTTTATTTTCTGTATCTTCCCTTCCACAATGTCAATTCATTTGCAAATTAGAGACCCCACCCTGCATGACGTTTGCCGCACGTAGCCTCCCAAATCGTAATCATTAAAACCAGCGGCTTGGAGAAAATTTAACTCAAGGCAACTTGAATGTCTGACCAGGGTGTCTGTGAAATCGCTTGTTAGTAATGTGCTCTGCAAGAACTATTTATGTACAGCTTTTTAGGCAGAGCTTTAAGTGGACAGAGGCTAGCCGGGGCCGAGCTCCCACAGTCTGGAAAAACTACTTGTGAGCAGGGCTCCTGTCAGTACCCACTCTCTACAGATATTGTGTGAAAATTATGTTATACCAGTCTTCCGTCACCACCAAGTGGCTAAAACGGGAAGTGTATTACGGATTGGAATCTCTTCATATGTATTAGGAAGCGTACATATGAGTCAAAGCAGCCATTGTAGAGCAGGGACGTCATTTCACCCTAATGCCAAGGGTAGCGGAAGTGGCACCACACGACCCTTGACCCCCTGATGACATCACACAGGAAGTGATGTCCTTTGACCCCACCCCGAAGTGATATCACGGGAAGTGATGGAACACAACCTGTCACCCGTTGACAAAACAGGAAGTGGCATCACATAGCATTGTACACTACGGAAAATATGGTTACAATATCTCTATAATGTAATGTACATTTCATTAAGATCACTGTGTATAAGCCCATATTACCAAATAACTGTGAATGCAAGCAGACGTCCATCACCAAATGATAATGATGTGTTATTATATAGCCCTTACGCGTAAGCGCTTTCTATAGAATAAATATACACCCAATATCATACAACCTGTGTTGATAATCATTTATCGACCTCAGAAGGATGAAAGGCTGAGTTGAGGCGTTTAAGAACAGACCAAATCAAAGACTCACCCCCTGAAGTGTGCCTGAAATAAACCTTTAATGAGTCTAGCAATTATTGTATAGAATTCCAGAAAGACACATTATTTGGTATTCCTATTCTTTCTCATTTAGGGTCAGTGCTGAAAGTGTTAGACTTGCGGCACTACTGTTCTTATTTTTCTTCTTTTTTTAAGAGGCCTGAGCAAGAAAGCCAGCCACTGCAGGAGTAAATAGCCACATAGTGCTGGCCACAGCCCAGGATCTTGCATTACAAAAAATAAAAATAAAAAAATGTTTTTTTTAAATTTTTTTTTTTTTAGAGGTCGCAAGGGAGACCTCAGAGGTCGCAGTTGCGACCTCTGGCAACCCCTAGATGACTCCCTGTTGTAGAGTATTGTGTGCAGGAGAAGCCCTCACGCAGGCCACAGAAGAGAGGATGCTGGGATCCAAAAGAGCTTGACACCGCGAGAAGCCAGGGGCCGCAGAGCATGGCTCCCCACGTCTGCAGTCACCACTCGAAATAAAATCAGTAACATTTTCTTCAGTGAGCTGTGTTGCTTCGTCTGTTGCCCACCATGCGTGGGAAGTTTGCTTGAAAGTTGGCTTTTTTGCCTTCAGAGCCAACATACAGAGTTGTCGAAGTGGGCTGTTCCTATTCTTTTATTTTTTAAAAGAAACTGTTCTGGGAATTGTTTTGTTTTAAAATAAAATTGTGGCGAGAAGTTAAAACTTGTACTTCAGTGCATTGCACTGAATGTTCCCTCTAAAAGAAGGCGAATTTGTTAGGGAGTTTGTGACGTGCATGGTAGGAGGCGCTGCGTCAGGGTTTGTGGGGAGTGTGGGGTAGGCCAGCAGGGAACATAGTTCCACTACCACTACCACTTTTGCTACTTCGACCGCTGACATACATATTGATGTAATGGCTTACATGGGTTTACCTGTTGAATGATGTAGAAATGGCGCTTGGTTCTGTATCTTACAAGTCATCGCCACGGCCAATGGTTCAAATGAGGGGGTTGCTGTAAGCGTTGCTTTGCACTTCACCGGTCATAAAAAACAGGACCTTCTAGCAGAACTCAATTCTCTGTAGACACAATAACAATTGTGTGTGTTCTACAATATAACCATTCACATACCTAATATAATCAGTTGCTGCAAGCTAAAGTCTGTACAATTATATGTGTGACCTAAATGATATTACAGCATTTGGCATTCATAAATATATAGACATGCCAGCAGACCAAATGAGGTGTTGGGTGAGGATTACTGATATGTCCATCAACTCCCAGGGTTGAGCACTTTTTCTTTGTTTTTTCCAGCCACAGCCAGCAGTGATCAGTTGCTGCCTGTAGGACAAAGCAGTATCTTCCTCTTTGTGATTGGCAAGGAAGATTGCCCATGCTTACAGCGCAGTGTAGTCTTGATTCTATTAAAGACACGCTATTGTCAGGTGAGGGCGTGGGATCATGTGAACTGTGGTGGCCCATGGCAACATCATAAAAGTATTTGGCAGCAACGGGTCTGCTTGTTCCTTGCTCTTTATCGGGCGGCTTTACTCGTGTAGAACAGCACCTTTGTGACCGTCAGTGATCCTTTGATGTGTTTATGTGATGCCAGGAGGCTCCAATGGCCTTCGCACTCCATTTAAACTATGCAGGTAAGCCCATGTTTTGTTTCGGGTCAGGTGGGTGTCTTGACCTGGATGCTTGTACACGAACGCCACAGCCTAATGGGCTGAGATTGGGTACGCAGACCTCAAGCTGCCTCACATACACTGGGTGCGGCATGTTGTTTTATTGTGCAGCTATGTTGTCGCGCTGAACCTGGTTTGATGTCTGTGACCGTTGAGGGCCACGGATATGAGAAATGGCATATCGCAGTTTAGTGGGTGATTTATTGGATACATGAGACAACAGTTTGTGACTATGGAGCCAGCCCTTGTGTTTCTATAACTGGAATGAAAATGAACTTACACATTGGACAATTCCTGTTAAATTATGGCTGACTGCTCCCTTTCTTCTTTGCTTTTGTGCCCTTACAGCGTTGTGCCTCCATTGTTGGGTACAACATACTTGGACTGCATTTAGAATGAGCAGGCAATTGGGAGGCTCTGTAGGGGGATTGTTTGCTCCCCACATGTGAAAATTTAGGAGGAGAACACATTTCCATTTGATGTCTTGGGGAATACTGTAAGTTTCCCTTAGTGTTGTAGCTTTAAATTAAATACCACAGTTTGATGTTTGTACCAGGCAGTGTAAGACTACACCACTAATGGGTGTGTCTTACTTTTTTGGTTCGTTTTAGGTGATGGCATATCATAGGACAAAGAACCAACACTCATGCTTGCCTTGAAAAATTGTTCAAATGTAAGTTTAGGTGTAAGTGTGATGATGGTTGTTTCCACATCAATTGAAAAATGGTGTCATACCTTTAGAACGTGGGTCTAAGGATGTCAGTAAATTGTATTTGTGTACAATTTTATGTATTAAGATTGCACTGAGTGCATTATGCTTGTTCAAAGCTCTCTACCACTCTATTAGTCATCTGAGAGACTGGTTTAAGATAAAGAAAGTCTTAAATGTAGCTTCGGAAGCCCAGTCGGCTGACTTTATAATGTCCTGCAATGACACCCCTCCTGTGACGGCTCTAGATGCCATTGCTCCTCTCGCAGAATGCGTGCCAAATCTGGATAAGTCTATGCCTGCCCAATGCATAATTTCCCTGACCCATCTGACTATTGTGGCTGTGGCTACGGCGAGATATGGCTTCCTATGCACTATAAGCAGCTAGGTTACTCCTAGCTGCCCAATGGTGGCTGTTGCTAGCTCATAATCCTTTATACATTGTGCTACGCATATTTTCTTGTTTTCTGGAAAGTAGGGGTAGAAAATGATCCTTGAATCGCATTTTGTTCTCTTCGCTATGCTAAAATCTTTCTATCTATCACTAGCTCTGCTGATTCTCTGCAGACTTTCACTAATATTCTCGTCAGCATGACGAACGGCAGGAAGGCAGAATGGACTGCTCCAGTCCACTAGTGCAGAAAGGCATCTGTCCCCACGGCACCCGGGTCTATCCTCCAGCTGAAGTACTTGGGAGTCTGTGCGTTCAATCTGGACACAAACAAATCGATGTTGAGGGAACCCCAAATATTCTGTAACTGCGCAAAAATTTGTGGGTGGAGCTTCCAGTCACTGGAGTCCACGAGATATTGTGAGTTCCAGTCTGCTATGATATTCTGCTCTCCTGGTACGTATTCTGCCAATATCGTTATGTGATGTTGTAGGCAGTGATGCCAAAAGTCTTTCGCTAGTTCCGCTAACATCTTGGATTTGGTCCCTCCTAACTTGCTTATATAACAGACTGCCGATATGTTGTCCATCTTGAGTAATATGCAAAGGACCCTGCAAGAAGCTCTAGACAATTTATGTGCAACAACAGCTCTTCTGCAGACCATTTCCCTCCTGTTTCTATTTCTCTGCATCTGGCTCCCCAGCTGGCCCTGCTCGCGTCTGACTCTATAATTACATCTGGAATGTTGCAGAAAATTGCTCGTCCGTTCCAAGCTTCCATGTTCTGGAGCCACTATTGAAGCTCTTTTAGAGCGTCATGGTCTAGGGTCACTGTTTGGTGGTTACCTACACCTCCCTGTAAGTGTCTGATCTTGAGCCTCTGTGGGGCTCTGTAGTGGAGAAGCCCGGGAAAATTCTGTAGAGGAGCAGCCACATGCCTCTGCAGGAAGTCCCGCCCCCCTACTACCTATATTTTGGGAGCCTGAAATTGTGCCATGTTTGACACCAGTCACAATTCCGCTGCGAATATTCGAGAAAAGGTATCCATTCAGAAAACAATTTCAAATGTTTTCCCGAAGAGAAGACAATCTAATGGAGGAGCTCCCTGAAGGAATATGAAAATGAGAGAAATAGACGCTTGTGACCTCACAAGATACGAACATGACGCCCTGAAGAATGGCTAAAGAAGAAAAAATATGGATCATATAGAACCTGATGACGAAATTAAGAATCTAGTAACATTAAAGTAGGAAAGAAGATTGCACGTGTGAGAAGCACTGCAGAAAATGCAAGCGGTTCAATAATTGTACAGATGCAGTAACGCAAGTAGATCAAGTAAACTTAGAAGCTGGCTATAAGTAGTGAATAGACTGCAGGCGGATCCGCCATTGTATAGAAGCTGGACATCGGTGTCACAAATATAGTAAGTTCAAACCCATGGAGAAGAAGGACCGAAAGCTGTGTCGCAGCAAATAATTAGCTGGGATTGTGGAAGAATCGAGAAGGGCTGTCTGGCCTCGTGTCGAGGCAGAAGCATCCAAGACTGGTTATCTATTCCTGTAGGCAGTGAATGTGAGATGCTGAATCATCCCTTGTTAAGGTACCAAGAAAGAACACCATGAGTGGCAAGTTCTATTTATTCAAGCCAAATAAATGCTGCAAAATGGGTCGAATTGTGGTCTCCTGTTATGTGAGCCAAGGATGGAAATAGAGTTGGGCATGCAGTTCCATAACTGTGATTGCGCATGCTCACAATCCCTTATATTTCCAGAGACGGGAATACACTGCAAGGCCAAGTTCAAAGACAATCTTCATGGCAGAAGGCAGGGATGATGAGAGACGTTGGGCTAATTGGGTGGGGAGGTAATGTGCTGCTAGTGAGCCACATTTTCCAGACTGGCACAAGCATGCCAACCAATCATAGAGGGCCATGTAACGAAGGGATTTATAGTTTGAGAGCCAATGATATATTGTGTACTTAATAATGATGAAGAAGGACTTGCACTAGAGGTGGGCATAAGTTGACCATCTGTTTGTATGTTTGTTTATTTCTATAGCGCGCCGAACCCTGAGGTATTTGGGCGCATTAAGCATGGGTTGCAGTAGTACAGAGATACTATACAGTTATACAGTATAGAAATCACCTGACAGTAGATGTCCAATCAAAACCCAACCCCTTATAGAAAGTATACTTAGATGTTCCCCTTGAGCTTATCACAATCCCCCGTAGGTGTCTCTTAGTTTGCCACATAGTATGACGTCACGCATGACAAATTGTTTGTATATTTGTGTGATTTTTTATGAAATGCTTCGAGAATGCTTGTGGGACGTCCATTGATGTCCGTTGTAAATCCCTGTTTTAGATAATGGATATTAAAACAGAAAATACTTTGCCATCTTCCTGAGTTGGTTTGATTATTTGGTGTCAGAGTTATTCTGCATCCCATCCATTGCATGCATACTATTAAAAGGGCTCTAACGCTCACGTGGTAGCACAGCGGATGGTTCCAAAAGATCCAAACTAGTTTGTCCCCAGCCTTTTCGATGCTCAGGCATCCTCCGCCATCTAGCTGGAAGATTGCAGGGTTTCCTGTGGAGATTGGCCAAAAAGAAATCTTGCAAGAAGAACTGAGATGGTGGGAAGGTCCCCCTTTGACGGAATATGTGCCCGGTTTCCACAGGCGCTCTGCGGAGGGAAGGCAAAGTGGTCAGTTGGAGGAAGAGATGATACCAAAGGCCTTGAGTCGATTAACAAAAAAATGGTGAGTAGACTAAGGGGAATGGCAAACTAAGGGGACGGGGTTGTGATAATTGTAAGTAACAGGACATATTGTGTGAAGAGATAGTAGCGCCTAGAGAGTCCTGTCTCAACAGAGCTCAGAAGGAGACAGTTCAAACTCCAGTCAGAGTACAGCAGAAATATATAACGTGCAAACAGGTTTGCATAAGGTGATGTCTCAAACCCTGTACAGGGTATAAGTAAAAGTGAAGGAGAAAAAAAGGTTACCACAGGGTGTTTTAATTAAATTTGTAAAGTCGACTAGTTTGTCTGTTTGTTTGTTGAGAAGAAATATTGAAGAAGTGGTAGAAGCTGTGAAGTTATTGGAAGAAGATTTGAGAAGTTATAGTGACTACCCTAGTGAAGTGGTTGTTACCAATGCAGAGGTAGAGATAGCGAATTGAAAAAGTAATGCTTGAGCGGCGATTGTTGGAGCACGCTCATATTTGCTGTTTTAAAAGTATTAAAAAAGTGGTGATAGTATTTTACAGAATCTGGTAAGTACTGACAGTCAATTGGTACTTATCATCATGGGAGACACTCCTCTGATGCACTTATGTAAGCCACTGGCAAAACACATGCCCAAGCTCAAACAGTATAGTGTGGAATGGGTGAAAGGCAAAGCAGATAAGATATTCATGCCATGGCCACAAGGGGTATCACTGTCAAAATCAGTATTGCAACACATGACCACAACATACTTGCACGGTGCATACACGGGGAAGAAATTGGAGAAACGGTTAGCTATTCTAGAGATGTACCAGGAAGAGTGGGAAGATCTGCCACCTAAGGAGTGGATGCTCAGTCAGCGAAAAGAGGAAGGTGTTGAGCCTTTGGCTCCCCTTACCTCACCCGAAGTAAAAGATGATAGCATGGAAGAAATAGGGTTGTATCCTTTAACAGAGTTTAAAGTGGCGACGGGGTATAGTAATCCAAATATACTTACCGCCCGCTTATAACAGTGATGATAGTCCAGAGGAGAGTAAGAGAAAAGATATCTTTAAGATCGAACAAGACAAAGAAGAAAAGGGTGAGCGGTGGAATGTATTGACATCAATAGGAAGGGAGATTAAGAGATGGAAAGGAGAGAAGGATAAAGCTGACGAGGTAGCACTCGTGCAGAATGAATGGATGGGTGCACAGATATTGCTCAAATTAGACGGGAAAAGCATTGAGGAAGTTAGGCAAAGGGAAGATAAGGATGAGCAAGGTACAAGGGACAAGGAACAGGAGAAGAGATTGAAAGAAGATGACCATAAAAGAAAGAGCAGGGAGCGATGAGAACACATGTATCAGGAGAAGCAACAAAAGAAAGAAGAAAGAGCAGAGGAGCAAAGGAAATATGATAATAGACAGAGATCAATGGAAGACTGGGATAGAAGAGAAAGGAAAAGAGAAGAGGAAGAAAAGCACAAATTAAGGAACAAAAAGATGCATAGACAAAAGGAAGAAGAGGAAAGAAGGGAAGGAGTGAGAATGGAAGAGCAAAGACAAGAGGAAGATTTAGATGGGAGGAGAGAAAGCAAAGAGAATTAGATGAAGAAATAGAAAGAAGAAGGAGGCAGCAGGGGTCTTGATGCAATCTCATTTGTTAAGAACAAGTAGTGCCAACCCCAGCAATACGATGGGACAGAATCGAAGAGTTGTTTCCGTTAAAGGAAGCAATGTCAGGGGCATCTAGAGTAGTATTGGTAGAAAAAGATTTTATGCGGAGAGCATCGGGGGAAGGATTGGTAAGGAATATCAACAGTTGAGGTGAAATAACAAGTGTAAGACCTGAGGGAGCGATGATCGATCCCTAATGCTCAAGCACAAGGGAAGAGGGAAGCCTGCTCAATCACGAGCATAGAGCATTGTCCTTAAGCAAACTGAACCTGGACAAGGGTGAAGGGGGTGACACACTTCAAGACAAGAAATGTCAGATGAGGGAAGAGAATCCTTCCTTGGGGGATAAGGAGAGAGTGTGTGTGCTCCCGAAGAAAACCTGCAATTGGATCAAGAAGTAAGATGGTCAGATCTGGAAAAACCTAAGGATAGGACGCCAGATCCCATACCATATCCAGAGCATCCCCGAGGACGATCGTATAGTGAGAAGGGAGAATGACTGCAATATTTGAGCAGATCACTACTAGCAAGGAGACGGTCAGGGACAATCGTTCCTGCCATGGATAGGCTAATGATGGGAGCCGACTGTGGTTAGGGTTTACACAGTTTCCCCTGTTGGAAAAAGGGGGAGAAAGATCACAGTACATCCAATGGCCGCAGATCGATAAGGACAATTTATGGTGCAAGCTCCCAAGCTTGACTTCAGGTGCTGGGAGATAGATATACAAGTAAGAGAAAATGACAGGAGGAAACATGCTGGCCATAGAGGACATTAAGGGTCTCTTGGCAGCCATTCTTGGGGAAAGACCTGATGACATATGGAGGAGAGCAGGCTATTCAAGTGTGACAGCACAGAACACAGTGCATGATAGAGCACAGTTTAATAATTGCAGAGCAGATGTTTGGAGGGCACTCAAGTTACAGTATCCTGATACTTCAGATATGGGTGCAATTATGACACGTAAAATGAAGGAAGAAGAAGACCCTATTGATTACATTCGGGACATTCAAGAGCAATGGCAACTTGAAACGCGCTAGCCGTGGGAAAAAACTGTGCCATTATTTTACCACATTTTACGTCAGGGGTTGCCTGAGCCAGTACAAAGGCAGATGAAGAAACAAGTGGGAATGGAAGCAAAGCCGTGGGCTGAGAGACAGCTGACAATAGTGCATCACTGTCGGCTATTACTGGCTATTACTGGATAAAAATAAGAAAAAGGATGAGACTAGGAAAATTGAGGAAGCCAAATTAATTGTCAAAATTTGCCATGGAAGGAGCGGTATTGACAAGCAGAGAAGGATTGGGAATGCAGCAAGCAGTGGGTGCATCGCAGGCTAATTATCAGTGCCCGATGGACCAAGGAGGATATGGGTTTATGCCAAGAGGCAGAGGTATGAGCTACAGAGGAGGAAGTGGAGGATTCCAAAGAAATCCAGGTGGGTTTCAAAATGCACAGAATGAGAATCAAAATGCGCATTGAGGATTTAACCAAGGGAGACTTGTCAGACGAGCACCCTCAGTATGTTGGACTTGAGGGATGACAGGGCACATTGCGTGCATATGTGGGAGTCAAGGAAATGTATAGAATGACCAATTCTAAAGAGGGGGACAGCTTATCCTCCACCATATAGTACACAAACTAGGGTTCGTCCAAGATCACACAGTGTATCAGACACAAGCGCCGCAAGTGCAACAGGCACAGCAACCAGAGTAAGTGCACATGAATCCACCGCAAGGGCAGTCACAACAAACCCCCATGCAGGCACAACAGTATGCAAACACTGGACAATTACTGACACCTAGAATAGGAGCGGCCACTGTGGTAGGAGTAAATCCTTTCACAGGTACGGGGATATACCTGTACCCACAACAGGATAGCTCACAGGGTGACTTTATATGTTCAGTACTATCTCTGACACCAGACCCACAAGAGGAACCAAGGGTCGATGTGACGATAGGATGCAAATCTTTTTCTTTTCTAGTAGACACTGGAGCTACTCGTTCATGTATATGAGAGGGAAAATATCCAATGTCGGGAATTGCCATGAATGCTCAAGGGTTCTCTGGAGCTACGAGTCAAGTTCCTTTAATTGATGAATTACCAGTCTCTATAGGAGAGTGTGACATGTATGGTCATTCCTCTGTTGTTTTCACGACAGAGACCAGTTAACATTTTGGGAAGAGATTTGATGATAAAACTAAACATGACGATTTAATTTACTGACCAGGGGATGGTGTATTCCACTCCAAGAATACACTACTTAAAGGTGGGCAAATTGTACTGGTGTTCACAGGGCAAGTGGCTCTGTTAGGCATTCCAGTAGAGCCAGGTGTCTTCCTGAATGGGGTGAGCATTTTACTGACATGGCTATCTGACATAGTGGGAACAACTTTGAAGATACTTGATAAGTTCTTGTTTAGACCACAAATACCTATGGACGAAGAGGGGGACAGACTATCCCTACAGAATTAGAAGCAGCTATAGTACAAAGGGACATGGCAATACTTGAAGGAATGAAGAATGAGGGTAGACCATGGAGGACAGTAATAGCTCTCGAAGAAGGGTACAGGTTGACTGACATTACTGATGATGACATTTTTAGAGAAGATCCAACGTATGATGAAGTAGTGTTCTTTATGAGCATAACATACTGGATAAGAATAGAGAAGAAGGAAATCTACAGTGCATGGCAATCATGTGGCAGTGTCCAGCACTTTTTGAAGAAGACTTGGAAAAGGTGCCAATTGTCCTGTAGACCACAGGACCGTATCCCGTGGGTCTGTTGAAAGGAACAGGGGAAGTGTTTTACTCACCGCTTCATATGCTGATTGGAGCCTGGGTAAGACGACCTCGTGGAGGGAGATAGGATTTAACAGGTTCGGGTTCAGCCTCCAGGATTCCAGCTCCCCTGAATTCTGTGATTCAGGCTTCCTCTAAGAGGCGCTCTTTTCTACGATGTACCTCTCTGCCATTTGAGTAAAAACCAGAAGAGATGTCTATCGCCTAAAAGAGCGGGAGAACACACACCGCCAATAACCAATGCTGCAAAGTAAACACAGTATGATTAGAAGCAATCAGGCAATATGGAGTTATTTAGACAATCAGATAATTCTCTAAGTACCTAGACAATGGTTGAGGTGGTGTTGGACCTTAGATGAACCTACAAGAAAACTCAAGACTATGAGTATACACAAGTGATAACCACAAACTCACTATGACTAATACAACCCCCAACAGACCTGATAAGTGGGATTCCTATGGAAAATGGGTACCAGTTGAAAGGAAAACAACGGCAGGTACAAAACAATAAATGGGAAGGTTAGTAAGGAAGAATATACCCGGGCGGCACGAGGGTCGCACTAGTGATGGGATGGTGCATACACTGGAAAGCGTCACTACTATGCACTTGGTTGATGTAGAAAAGGTAAGAATAAATGATACAGTTCCAGGAATCCACACGTATGGGAAAGGACTGATGAATTTCATGGAATGAACACTACAGGAGAGTTGGATGGGTATTACCTTAATTGCACAAACATAGGCCAAGTTGGTGAGGCAGTCTTGTAATGTGCAGCGTGGTACTCCGCGTAGGAAGATAGTTCAAATTGCATAGAGCGACAAGAAAAAGTTATCTCACCAGACAGGCGAAAGCACAGTGGGAATCCAGGGACAGTCCGAGTTCGGCAACAGGATTCACTGATCAGAATGGAGGAAAAAGCAAATGCAATCCAAGGACAATCCGAAGTCGGCAACAGAGTTCAAAATCAGGTTGAAGGAAAAGGCAAGGACAATCCAAGTAGACAAAGCTGGGTCGAAGAACCAGGAAGTCTAGTCTCAAGAGGAAAAAGGGAATCAGCACTGGAACGGGATGAAACCGAAGTAACGTAATGCCACAATTAGCAGCAACAAGCCGCTGAATCCTTTCGGCTTTTATGGTGCAGGGGGGCAGAGCCTCCTTATGCGTTCTCTGCGCACGGGACGTCTCAGCTGATGCGACGTTCTCTGCTGTATGGCCAGACGCCATGGCAAACGATACCGAAGCCACAACGAAGTTCTGGAACGCGCTTGCCCCAGTATGTGGCCACAAGAAACGGGAGGTACTGCAGGACGGGACCGATATGTAACAAAGTGAAGATAAAACTGAAACCAGGGGCAATTTTACCTTGAGCAAGACAGTACCCCATGTCTCGAGAGGCTGATGAGGGTATATTTCAGATAATTTCAGCACAGATGAAACAAGGTATTCTGGTGCCATCTGCATCATTGTGCAATACCGTGGTGTATCCTATCAAAGAATTAAAGGGGGGGTCATGGAAATTTATACAAGATATGAGACCGATTAACCAGATTGAAGAAGCAGAGTTTCCTTTAGTTTCTAACCAGGCAACAATACTATGTAGTATCCCAGTGGAAGCTTGATATTTCACGGTGATCGATTTGAAAAATCTGTTTTTCTTGATGCTGTTGCACAAAGACTCACAAGTATTGACTTCCTTTACGTTTCGCCAAACTCGACTACTACACACTTGTTTGCCTCAGGGGTACTGTGAGTCTGCAGATGGATTTAGGCAATATTGATCTTAAGAAAGCAGTGATACAGTACATAGAAGACATTTTAATTTGTAGCACCACAAAAGATGAGTGCAGACAAGACCCGATTCAGTTGATGACCATTTTAGCAGCGAAGGGATATAAGGTAGACAAGGCGAAACTACAATACTGTCAAGAAGAGGTGTTATACATAGGGCAGTGGATTTCACATGACAGAAAAAAGGTGACACCTGAAAAAGCTAAGGCAATTATGAAAACCGCAAAACCAAATACAGTGAAACAAATGCAGCAGTTTTTGGTGCTATGCAACTATGTTAGAGCCTGGGTGTTTGATTATAGTTCATACACAAGACCACTTCTGAAAGCTTTAAAGAAAGCACAAGTGGATCAAA
This sequence comes from Ambystoma mexicanum, assembly GCF_040938575.1. NCBI lineage: Eukaryota > Metazoa > Chordata > Amphibia > Caudata > Ambystomatidae > Ambystoma > Ambystoma mexicanum. The sequence goes on along the minus strand of NC_090921.1, from coordinate 1,337,788,632 downwards.
CAAAACTAGAATGGACTGAGGAAATGGAGGAAGGGTTTGAGGAGTTGAAAAAAGCAAATTGTACGGCTCATGTTTTGGTAATCCCCAATTATGTGGAGGAGTATTTCCTGTTCTCACATACAAATGGGACAGTCATGACAGCAGTACTGACACAGAGAACTACACTGGAGTACAAACCTCTAGCGTATTACAGTGGGATTCTAGACCCAGTTATGAGAGGACACTTACCTTGTGAACATTCATTGACAGCTGCCGCGTTCGCAATTGAGATGTCTACAAGTATTGTGATGGGCTGCTCTATGACTATCTTTGTGGAGAATGCTCCTTTTGCTATTTTAGAGAAACCCAAAGGTACATTGACATCCCAGAGAGCTTCTCCCTATGAAGTAATGATTTCAAACCCAGCAATCAAAAGTGTCAGATGTAAGATAGTGAATCATGCCACGTTTATAGCTGAGCCTATAGCAGAGGGTGATAAAGTGCATGACTGTGCTAATTATGTTGAATCTTATGACGAAATACCCTGTGTCAAAGAAAATGCTTTGCCAGGAGGAGAAATTCTCTTTATTGATGCTTCTTTGAAAATGTATCAGACGAGTGGGGAAAGGCATTCTGGTGCAGCTGTAGTGAGGCATAGATTGAACGGGGAATTTGAAGTTGTCGGAAGTGCCAGGCTACCTTCTCACTTTTCAGCGCAAGCAGCAGAATTAATAGCGCTCATTGTCGCGCTCCAGAAACATGAAGGACAGGAAGTGACGGTGTACAGTGACTCTGCCTATGTGATGTCAACCGTACACGCAGGGCTAGCACGTTGGAAAAGGAGGGGCTGCCTCTGTGGGGATGGCACTCCAGTGCAACACGCATCCTTATTGGACATGCTTATTAAGGCACTAAAGCTCCCAGTGGCCATAGCGGTGGTAAAATGCGCAGCTCACACTAAGCAAAAAGATTTTATTTCTTGAAGAAATGAAGTCGCAGACTCACAAGCCAAAAGGGTTGCGTATTTCCAAGATATTTCAAGTTTTGATACTGCAAATGTCAAAGAGAAAGTAATCATGACTATGTTAATGCAAGAAGGGTTTAATAAATTACTGATGACCCAATTAATGGAGATTCAAGGAAGTGCGCCGCAGGAAGAACAGTTATGGAAATGAAAGGGGTGTTCTTTATCTCCCGCAGAAGCATTTAGGAAGCAGCATAGCACTGGAAAGCCAGTGTGCCAGCAGCATTATTAAAGGTTGCGCTTGAACAGCTGCATTACCCCACGCATATAAGAAGGGAGGGACTTGCTGCAATGATTGCAGAGGACTGGTAGATTCCAAATTTGTTGGAACACGTTGCATTCTTTGTAGTGAACTGCATCTTGTGTCAAAGGTTTACTGCTGGGCATACACTGAGAACGATTAGAGGGGTAATACCTAGACTGAATGGTTTTTATCAGCATTTATATATTGATTATGTTGCTATGCTGCAAGTATGTAATGGATATAGGTATCTAAAAGTGGTGGTGTGACCCTTCACTATTTCGATCAAGGCAGGTCTGTGTACACACCCATACCGTGCAGCAAAGTTTCTAGTACGCAAAGTGTTTCCGAGATGGGGTCTGGGTGAAGTGCTGAGATCCAACAATGGGCCAAATTTTGTTAATGAGGTGTTTGAAGAGATCTTGCTATCAGTCCCTCCTCTTCGATGGTCACGGATTGGTGGCTGTGTCTTTTCCGTGATAGCCGCAAGGGTGTGTAATCAGCTGCCCTGGGCTCTCTGAGATACTACTAACCATTTGGCCTGTAGGCGGTCCATGAAGACCCTCCTTTTTTAGGTTTTATTCTGTTCAATCACTCCCTCATCTCGATTGTTTAGCGTCAAGATGCCCTTGGGCATATGTGCGCTGTATAAATATAACATAACATAACAGATAGGGCTTCTATTAAATATTAAGCATATGTTTTCTTCTGCTTATCACTCGCAAGCAAACAGGATATGTGAGAGACTCGACAGGCTTCTTAAACAAAAGATTGCCAAAATAAAATTGACTTTGAAGAAGGGATGGCTATTGCCTGCCCTTAGCTTTATAGCTTTATATGCCCTTTAGAAACAGCCTGGTTCAGACCATCACCTCACCCCCCATGAGATGAAGACCATTCAGCAACCAGATCATCTGAACTATTATCAGCACCCAAGTTATTGGTTTGAGATTGTGTCCTAATTAAAAACCTTACCAGAAAGTGGTACGAGCCATGCTTTATTGGCCCCTTTTGTGTTGAAAATATAACCCCCTCAGCAGTGAAAGTCCAAGGCAAGTGAGCTTGCCTTCACTTGAACAACCTGAAATTGTACAAAGGCTAGACCGTCGCTCCCACTGGTGCCAGTCCAGAAGCAAGACAAGAAGAAGAATTTCAGCATGTGCAGACTCGATCGATGGCAAAGAAGGACAATAAAGCCACCATGTCACACTACGGCAGCAAAGAGCTTTCTTATGAAGAACTTCCCGACCATGGAATCCGCTTTGGCATCATTACAAGTTGCCTTGGAAACTGTTCAGGTCGCGTAAACGTGCTAGTCAGCTGATCGGACGTTCTTCACTTACACGGAAGCCACGCCCCCTTGTTCCTGAAAGTCTTCAGCCGCGGGAACTTTGTTGCTGCTAATTGTACGTTACTACGTGCCTTTTCGTAGCCCGCCTATGGCACTGTTTATCTTCCTCAGATTACCCTCCGTGAACCTTTGACTCTGAACTCTCGTTACCAGACCTCGGCTTTGTACTCTGTTTCCGCTTATCTGGATTACCCTAAGGACTTGTTGCCACGGTAGTTTTCTACTGCCGTTGAACCGCAGGAGCCTCCCCACTCATCCTTCAGTTCTACGGGCTCTGCGGCTCTTCACTTCCGCTCAAAACTGAACTCCAGTTCTCATTCATCTTACGCTTGCACGAACGCTTTTGCTTTCCATCTGAGTTCCGGCTCTATGATCAAGATCTGCTGAGATCCGCTTCAGCGCGATGCTGCTTGGTCCTTTTATTCCTGTTCTATCTGAATCATCCATTTGGAATATAAGACCATTCCTACCAGTGCAGCTTATGAAGGACTGCCTTTGCTCCAACTATCTGATTAACTGTGTTTGCATACTGAGAGACTGTTTGTATTTTCTACTGAAGTGCATTTACGATCGCTTTCCAGGACATGCACCAACCTGGCCCTAGTGCGTCCCTCGTGCCGTTCGGGTTGTCCTCCCTATACTTACTTTCCCTTTTTATTATTTTTTCCTGTCGTTTTCATCAACCATTTGGATTTTGTATTCCTTATTGAAACTGGTCCAGGATTTCGTCTCAGGTCTACTCACATACACTATCTCAGGTACCGGCAGTTCTATTGTGTTTTAATAGAATTAATTAAAAAGAAACAAGTTAGGCATAATACTCAAAACCTTTCTGTATCTCTTGCAGCATTGGTCTGGCGGTGCACTCAATCCCGCTCTTTTGCATTATAGACTACTCCGTCTGTTCTTACATAAATAGCAGAGTGGTACATCGTGAAAAAGAGCCCCTCTCGAAGAGGAAGCCTGATTCTTGAAATCAGGGGAACTGGGTTTTCGGAGACGTCTACAGCTCATCCTACATCTCGATCCAGGTTGGGGTCACACACACCTTCAGGCTCGGTGAGTAACAGAATTAGCAGCCTAGAAAGATGTTGACTGAGACTACCGATGCTTTAAACCAAATTGTGCAGATGGTTACTGATCTCCGGACTGACCTGACAAGTGCACAAGAAGCATTGCGCCAACGCATAGACGCAATTCAGTCACTCGTCACTACTCGAGCAGCACAGGCAGGCGCTGGTGCTATGGCTTCTGGGTCTGGTTTTCCAGCACCCGTTCAAGAAAGCGCTCCAGTGTTGCTTACTACCCAGTTCCCATTGGCTCCTCCGGAAAGGTTTTTGGGAGATCTCAAACAATACAGGACGTTCATTAATCAGTGCAGATTGCATTTCCTATGCTGTCCTACCTCCTTTCCCACTTCCACCACCAAAGCGGCTTTTGTTCTTTCTCATTTAGGTGGTACTGCCGCAGCCTGGGCCAATCCCCTACTTGAGTGCAATAGTCATGTACTGTACAATTGCAATGCTCTTCTTTCCATGATGAGCAAGGTGTTTGATACCAGATACACTACCCAAGCCACGGATTTAGAGCTACTCAAACATTGACAAGGCAATTCTTCCTTGTTGGTTTATCTTGCCCGGTTTAACCAGCTGGCGGCGGAAACCGACTGGCCCGAGGAGAAAAAAGCGACAGTGTTTTATGAAGGACTTTCAGAGGAACTTAAGGATATTTTGTCCACTGTCCCTGTGGTGCCTACAGCTTTCGGGGAGTTGCTGGACTTGGTGCTACAAATCGACGCCCGAAAGGCAGAAAGACGTGGAGAAAAGGCCACACCCATACTACCGGCCTCAGAAGCCGCCTCGGCACCTCTGCCTCTCCCTGAACCCATGCAAATCGGTGCTGTTAAAAGTCCTTTAACGGCAGCTCAATGGGAGTATCATAGGTCCCACAATCTGTGTATGTACTGTGGTGCCTCTGACCATATTTTACCGGAGTGTCCAAAGAAACCCAAAAGAAAGGCGGGAAACGCCAAATCCCGACAGTAGACAGAGTCCCTATGTCGGGAGGTCCAAATCAGGACTCACCTTGTCTTGGATCGTCTCAACTCATCCATCTTCCTGTCACATTTTCTTTGACTCCCGAACCATCCATTGAGGCCCAGGCCGTTATTGATTCAGGAGCCACAGGCAACTACATTGACCATGGTTTCGTCCCAGTAGCAGGGATCCCTTTGATTCTCAAGAAACAACCTGAGACAGTCAATTCAGTAGACGGTTCAACCCTTGTTTCTGGAATGGTCACCCATCAGACGGTGCCCATGGTCATATGCACCAAGGAAGGACATACTGAGACCATTACATTTGACGTTATTAAGGCTCCAGCTTATAGGGTCATTCTAGGTATTCCATGGCTTTGTTTCCACAACCCTGTTATCGACTGGGTCGCACACCAGATACAGTTCCCTTCTACTGAATGTAACCTCCAGTGCACGCCCTTACATGGTATTATTCAGAATACTCCTATTAATGCTCTTGCATCTTCTTCTCTGAACATCGGAGCCATTTCTACTGTCGCCTCACCATCTGTTCCTACCGATTACGCCGACTTCCAGGATGTGTTCGACAAGGGCATGGTTGAAACCCTACCACCCCATAGGATCTACAACTGCCCCATAGACTTAATGCCCGGGGAAAAGATTCCTGTGGGAAGGGTGTATTCTCTTACCTTAAAGGAGGATGCTGTGCTAAAGGAATACCTTGATAAAGCACTTGCTATGGGGTTTATTAGACCGTCTAAATCACTGGCGGCGTCCCCACTCTTCTTTGTACCTAAAAAAGAAGGCGATCTTCGTCCCTGCTTTGATTACAGAGCCCTGAATGCAGTTACCATAAAAAATCAATATCCACTTCCACTGATTTCTGTTCTTCTCGATCAATTGGGGTCTTCTCAGATTTTCACTAAGTTGGACCTCAGAGGAGCATACAATCCAGTGCGCATGAGAGAAGGGGACGAGTGGAAGACTGCATTCAAGACACGATATGGGTGTACGAATACTTAGTGATGCCTTTCGGGCTTTGTAATGCCCCGGCCACTTTTCAGGCTTTCATGAATGACTTGTTTCATGACATCTCAGACCAGTATGTTGTCATATATTTAGAAGACATATTGATTTATTCACACACCCTTACTGAACACATTCAACACGTAAAAACTGTGGGAGGGAGAATCATCTATTTGTGAAAGGTGAAAAATGCATATTCCATGCTTCTGAGGTGGAATTCGTGGGTTACGATCTCACCAACCAAGGGGTGCATATGAGCAAATCCAAAGTGAAGGCCATACTTGAATGGCCAGCACCCAAAATGATTAAATCCCTCCAATCTTTCTTGGGTTTGGCCAACTTTTATAGATGGTTTATTCATGGATTTTCTGCTCTTTCAACGCCTGTTACCTCACTAACCAGTGTTAAAACACCCTACGATTGGTCACCTGTGGCACAACAGGCTTTCGACCAATTAAAATCAGCTTTTGTCTCTGCACCTGTCCTTAAACACCATGATCCTGATTTTCCTTTCTATGTGGAAGCTGACGCCTCAGGGACCGCTATAAAAGAGCAGTCTTGTCCCAAGAATGTCCAAATACTGGGGAAATGCTCCCCGTAGCCTTTTTTTCTTGCAAATTAACAACATACGAAAAGAACTACTCCATCACGGAACGGGAACTGCTGGCGATCAGGGATGCCTTCGCTGAGTGGCAACATCATTTGCTTGGAGCACGTCATCCTGTCACTGTGTATTCCGATCACAGAAGTCTTTTGGCTTTCAAATCTATGAAGTGTCTCATGGCTAGACAGCCAAAATGGCATTTGTTCTTTTCGCAATACCAATTCCATATAACCTATCGTCCTGCCAGGGCTCAGGTATCAGCTGACGTGCTATCACGTCTTCATTCGGAGGGTGACCCGTCCAAGACGGAGTCGCCTATGCTTCTCCCAAACAAGGTTTTTTGCGGATGCATGGTACTGCCCTCCTTGCGTAATATCATTGAGCAATGGGCGATTGAACATCCAAAAGAGATCCAGGAACTCAATATGGATTTGTCTCAAGGTCTACCCATCATTCAAGGGCGTATTTTCATACCTCCTGGTCAGGCTCGTTTATTGGCGCTCCAGTGGGGACATGATTATGTGGTTGCCGCACATCCAGGCCAAAAGAAAACACTGGAATCTCTACGGCGATGGTCTTGGTGGTCTAATATGGATCGTGATGTGCAAGATTACATCGCTACCTGTGCCATATGTGCCCAGTGTAAATCCGCCAGGTCCAAACCAGTGGGCTTATTGCAGCCTTTACCGGATTGTCATAAACCTTGGCATATGGTATCGATGGACTTTATTGTGGAATTGCCAGAAGTTCAGGGACATGATACCATATGGGTAGTCGTGGATTACTTCACAAAATATGCCATTTTTGTACCTTGTTCGGGGTTGCCTTCTGCTTCCCGTTTGGCCAGACTGTTTATGGCTAATGTCTTCAGATATTTTGGTCTACCTTCCATCATTGTGTCTGATCGGGGTACACAATTCACTTCAAGATTCTGGAGGGCGCTTACTACCTCTTTGGGAATCGATGACAGGTATTCCTCATCCTATCATCCTCAAACAGATGGCCAAACTGAAAGACTTAATTCCACTATTGAACAGTATTTGCGCTGCCTTTGTCTCCAGTTCCAACAGACTTGGTACACAGCCCTGCCTCAAGCGGAATTCGCATATAACAATTCCTTACATTCTTCCACGGGGGTATCCCCCTTTTTTGCATTATACGGTTTACACCTGAGGTCTTTACCATTGACTCTTCCCTTACCTGAGGCCTCTCCTGCTGCGTTGGCATGCGTAAGAGACCTAGACCAAGTACAACGGGATGTACATTTCCATCTACTCCGGGCTCAGGAGCATGCAAAAAGGGCAGCGGACCCTCGCCGGCTACCGGCACCGGACTATCGGACTGGTATGAAGGTTTGGTTGTCCTCCCGCAACCTGTGTATTGCGGGTAAGCTTTCCTTGCTGCCACGCTTTGTTGGTCCTTTCCGCGTTTCCTCTGTGATCAATCCTGTCGCGGTTAAATTGGATCTTCCAAGGAATTGGCATTTTCACCCTGTGTTTCATGTTTCACTAATAAAGCCATTCCTTCTGTCCACTCGGATGCCTGCACGCCCTGCGCCTATCATGGTGGATGGGGAGGAGGAGTATGAGGTCTCCCGCATCCTTGACTGTAGGATCTATAGGGGTTCTGCTCTTTATTTAGTGGACTGGAAGGGGTTTGGACCCGAGGATCGTACTTGGGAGCCTTTGTCCAATCTGCATTGCCCCGATCTCTTGAGGGAATTCCATGCCGTCTGGGGGTTGCCGGCGTTTTTGGAGGCGGATGTTGTTACACTACGGCAGCAAATAGCTTTCTTACGAAGAACATCCCGACCATGGAATCCGCTTTGGCATCGTTACAAGTTGCCTTGGAAACTGTTCAGGTCACGTAAACGTGCTAGTCAGCTGATCGGACATGCTTCACTTACACGGGAGCCACGCCCCCTTGTTCCTTAAAGCCATCAGCCGCGGGAACTTCATTGCTGCTAATTGTACGTTACTATGTGCCTTTTCGTAGCCCGCCTATGGCACTGTTTGTCTTCCTCAGATTACTCTCCGTGACCCTTTGACTCTGAACTCTCGTTACCAGACCTCGGCTTTGTACTCTGTTTCCGCTTATCTGGATTACCCTAAGGACTTGTTGCCACGGTAGTTTTCTACTGCCGTTGAACCGCTGGAGCCTCCCCGCTCATCCTTCTGTTCTACTGGCTCTGCGGCTCTTCACTTCCGCTCAAAACTGAATTCCAGTTCTCATTCATCTTACGCTTGCACGAACGCTTTTTCTTTCCATCAGAGTTCCGGCTCTACAATCAAGATCTGCTGAGATCAGCTTCAGCGCGACGCTGCTTGGTCCTTTTATTCCTGTTCTATCTGAATCATCTATTTGGAATATAAGACCTTTCCTACCAGTGCAGCTTATCAAGGACTGCCTTTGCTCCAACTATCTGATTAACTGTGCTCGCATACTGAGAGACTGTTTGTATTTTCTACTGAAGTGCATTTACGAACGCTTTCCAGGACATGCACCAACCCGGCCCTAGTGCGTCCCTCGTGCCATTCGGGTTGTCCTCCCTATACTAACTTTCCCTTTTTATTATTCTTTCCTGTTGTTTTCATCAACCATTTGGATTTTGTATTCCTTATTGAAACTGGTCCAGGATTTCCTCTCAGGTCTACTCACATACACTATCTCAGGTACCGGCAGTTCTATTGTGTTTAATAGAATTAATTAAAAAGAAACAAGTTAGGCATAATACTCAAAACCTTTCTGTATCTCTTGCAGCATTGGTCTGGCGGTGCGCTCAATCCCGCTCTTTTGCATTATAGACTACTCTGCCTGTTCTTACATAAATAGCAGAGTGGTACATCGTGAAAAAGAGCCCCTCTCGAAGAGGAAGCCTGATTCTTGAAATCAGGGGAACTGGGTTTTTGGAGACGTCTAAGGCTCATCCTACATCTCGATCCAGGTTGGGGTCACGCACACCTTCCGGCTCGGTGAGTAACACACCAGCTGTTGATGCAGATTTTACATTTGGACTAAGACTCAATCGGACACTCCTTATAGATATTATAGCTGGAGTGCAAACCCTTGCTGAGAGTCTTAGGAATCTTTTAAAAAATGAACTTTAGAATTGATGTATCAAAGTTATGCCTAAACGTCAGTTTTTGATTAGAAATTGGAAAGGAGCTCAGTATCCAGATTAATTTCTTGGTGCTAACCTGTTCTAAGCAGTCACCCTGTGGTGTTAACCGACAGGGATGTGCAAAGGCTTGTGCTAGCTGTTTTTGTATTTATCCTTCAAGCTTATCCTGCTCTTGACAGAAGAGATGTTGATATTCACACTTTTTTACAGGATCCTAAAAATGGCCCTGTGATTAGAAGGCTGCACATTGCAATTATTGAACAAGTACTGCAATTACCAGAACAAAATAATTTAATAAATTGTATTAAAAATATGAGAAATGTGGAAGCCAGCACGGTTTTAGAGGTGGAACTACAAAGACTGATTGGTGTATAATGTATTCCTACATGATCACACTTTCTATCTTTCTATTTCTCCCCCTTCACAGTGTCTATCACATTTGTACTCTTGATAAGACAGAATCCCTCATGGTCCCTTCTACCACAATAACGGCTCTTAATTTAGTTACTTCCACTAGTATAGATGTTGCTAAGGTGTTCCCCAGGGGAAGAACTGCTTTTTATATACTTCATGAGTATTACACAACTTATGTATATGGGAGACACAAGAGAAGTGCAGAGGAAGATAATGAGGAGATAAATGTGTATCTAGACATGACGTTGGTAACAACATGTGGTATCAGCACATGAAAAATGTGGGAGGAAGAACATATAAGGAGAGTTGCTATGTCTGTGCTCTAATACCCTGTGCTATGAATGCAGCACAAACGTTCATCTCCAGAGAAATTCCAAGGCACAATGCCAGGTGCTTTGTTCATCTTGCAGCATGCATGATTCAAGGATAATTTCAGGGAAGTTAGGCTACTATATGAAGGAGATTGAAATGGTCATTTCCCTTTCAGGATGATTATATAAAGACATTGCAAATGGAGAAATAACCTAGATGGGAGAGCAAGACGCGTGTGTATCCTGCAGGTGGACAGGAAGAAATAGGCATAAAAGACAAAGGGAATGGAATGCCCTAATATAACAGAAATAGCTGGATCACTTGGATGTTGGCAAATAACTCAATTCTTGGTTTATGGACAAGTAAAATCTAAGAAAGGATGGGAAGAAGGAATGATGTCCTGTGCACCTCAACTACTGAAGTCAGAATATGTGCAAGAAGTAGAAAGAGTAAATGATGGGTATTTGAAGTCATGGGCGAAACATGCCAAATTGCTGACATAGGTAGACAATGAATCATTTCCAATGATGGTGATTCCGTTGGCAAATGCAACATTGTGTTTCCGAAGAGAAGGAAGAATTTGTGTGGGAGATAACAGAGGCTGCAAAAGTACAGTTGATGTCTCCAGAATGGGAGCAGGGACAGCTGTTCTGATGGATAAATATTGGGCCTGCCGGTCCAGGGTCTACATTAAGTTGTCTAAGGATTGGGAAGGAACGTGCTTCTTGGTGTTCATCCATGTTCCAGCATTAGTGATTCCTGAGAGTGACCTGAATATTGGAGAATTCCAAAAGTAGATGCCCATTTGAGGAAGAGAAGTGCGCTTAGATTTCTTAATCAAACCTGAAGAAAGAACTACCTCTCAGCAAAATCAATAGAAGCCTTGAAAGCTATCCCCTACAAGCACATGTTGTTTAGCCAAACTGCTTCAATATTAACATCTATCTTCATGCCTGCCATCCAGACGATGGCTAATACTAAATGGTTACAGATACCCAGATGGGAGATTCTGCAGACAATCAACACCACCATAAAGGGATTCAATGCTATCAAGAAAGAGTTGACGGCCATACGACTGATGATCCTGCAGAACAGATATGTCCTTGATATGATCACTGTGATGGAAGGAGGGGTTTGTGCCAACATTAGGCCATCATGTTGCATGTTCATACCTTCTGATGGTGACGAGAATGGGACCTTGACAGAGGACATAACGTTGCTGACGAACCTGCATACCAAGATGGAAGACGAGACAGAGGACATTATAGATGACAGCTGGTTTGCACCTATATTCTCATGGATTCCGCAGTGGATGGCAAACATCTTCAAGTTTCTTGCAGCAATATTGGTGATGGTGATTTTTGGATTCTGTGTGATCAGGATCATAATTTCCCAAATGCAAGTAGACAGCAAAGAAAGCAGAAGGAATGAAGATCACGATTGATGTTGAATCAGGGTTTAGACCCCAAGAATTGACTGATGAAGATGTCAGTAAATACATAGAGGCCAGCATCGTAGCACCTGAAGGAACGAAGTTCCTATATCTGAAGAATCACAAGAGGTATGTGAGACGATGGGTCTATTGTAACCCAAATGGACAGTGCAGCTACATGACTTGCAGTGTGGATGAACATGTCAAATCAGCAGGTTCTCTGAAGGGAGTGATGAAGATCTGGACTCCAAAGAAACACTTCTACAAGAGAAGGTATCAAAATGTGGAGACTGGCAAAAATGTGGTTGATGACTCGACCAGAGGGGGGAGTGTAGAGGAGCAGGCACATGCCTCTGCAGGAAGTCCCACTCCCCTACTACCTATATGTTGGGAGCCTGAAATTGTGCCATGTTTGACACCAGCAGTTGTGACCATTCCGCTGCAAATATTCTAGAAAAAGTATACACTGAAAAAGTCATATTTAATGCATTACAGAAGAGAAGACAATCTAATGGAGGAGCTCCCTGAAGGAATATGAAAATGAGAGAAAGAGAAGCTTGTGACGTCACAAGAGACGAGCGTGATGCCCTGAAGAATGGCAGAAGAAGAAAATGTAAGGATCATATAGAAACTGATGACACAATTAAGAATCAAGTAACTTTAAAGTATGAAAGAAGATATCATGTGTGAGAAGCACTGCAGAAAATGCAAGCCGTTCAATAATTGTACAGATGCAGTAACGCAAGTAGATCAAGTAATCTTAGAAGCTGGCTATAAGTAGTGAATAGACTGCAGCGAGAGCTGCCATTGTATAGAAGCTGGACATCGGTGTCACAAATATAGTAAATTCAACCCCATGGAGAAGAAGGACCGAAAGCTGTGTCTTAGCAAAGAATTAGCTAGGATTGTGGAAGAATCGAGAAGGGCTGTCTGGCCTCGTGTCAAGGCTGAAGCAGCCAAGACTGGTTATCTATTCCTGAAAGCAGTGAATGTGAGATGCTGAATCATCCCTTGTTAAGGTGCAAAGAAAGAACACCTTGAGTGCCACATCCTATTCATTCAAGACAATTAAATGCTGCAAAATGGGCCAAATTATGAACTCCTGTCACATGAGCCAAGGATGGAAATAGAGTTGGGCATGCAGTTCCAGAACTATGATAGCGCATGCTCACACTCCCTCATATTCCCCGAGATGAGAATACACTGCAAGGCCAAGTTCAAAGACAATCTTCATGGCAGAAGGCATGGGTGATGAGAGATGTTGGGCTAATTGGGCGGGGAGGTAAAGTCATGTCCACTTCCTGGCTCCTGGGTTTTAGCTTACGTTCTGCTAGTGAGCTGAATGTTCCAGACTGGCACAGGCCTTACAGTTTGAGACCCAATAATATACTGTGATCTTAATAATGATGTAGAATGACTTGCACTAGAGGTGGGCATAAGTTGTCCACCTGACAGTAGATGTCCAATCACAACCGAACCCCTCATAGAAAGTATACTTAGATGTTCCCATTGAGCGTATCACAATCCCGCATAGGATTCTCTTTGCCACGTAGTATGACATCACGTATGACACATTTTTAGTATATTATTATGATTTTCTATTAAATACTTCTAGAATGCTTTTGCAACATCCTTTTATGTCCGTTGTAACTCCCTGTTTTAGATAATTGATATTAAAACAGAAAACACTTTGCCATCTTCCTGAGTAGGTTCGATTATTTGGTGTCAGAGTTATTCTGCATCCCGTCTCTTGCATGCGTGCTATCAAAAGGGCTCTAACGCTCAAATCGCTTGAATCAGGGCCGCTAATAGTCTCACTATTCTGGCTAGACTGCAAAGCGAAATAGTATTCTTCACAATGATTGACCTGAGCTCTTTCTTGATGGCTTTTACTTTGTGAGTAGGGAGCTCGAGAGACGCTTTTCTGGTATCTATAATGTATCCAAGTAATTCTATCCTCTGAACTGGATGTAATTGGGACTTGTCTAAGTTCATGAAAAAACCTAGAGAGGATACTAGGGTGTAGATCCAGTGTACATTTTCTCAGAGAACTACTTTGCTCTGAGCTAGAATGAGGGTATTGTCTAGTTAGATGATGATCCTGATCCCTCTCTCTCATATAGCCGCTGCTACCGGCCTAATTATCTTGGTGAATGCCCAAGGGGCAGAAACTAGTCCGAATGGAAGACATATAAAGCGCCATATTTCTCTGCCCCACCAAAAATGGAGAAATCTCTGGTGTTCTGTCGCTATCTGAATAGTGAGATACGCGTCTCTGAGGCCTAGGCACGCTAGCCAATCTCCCGTCCGCAGGAGGTCTTGGAGGAGGTGTATCCCCTCCATATTGAAATTCTCCCTCCTACTTTTAGTAATTTCACACCTTGAGTACTCACCGCCTGCTGCTCTCTGCTGTCTGTAAGGTCCTCTTCCCCTGCGTCCTCTGGGGAACCATGATCTGGATGGGAAGAACGCATCCTGCTTTCTACTTTCCCAATATTGAGCTTGAGGGCCTTGGGGTCTGCGCTGCGTGTTGAAGCAACCGGACGATTGACCCAGATGTCGTCCTGTCCCTGAAAAAATGCGTCCCGGAAAAATCTTCTGAATGGAGCTTTGAGCTTTTTCTAAAGCTGAGTAAGTGCCCACTGATTGTGCCATTTCTTTCGTAAAAAGGCCTCCCTGAAGAGTAAACCTTTTGCTGTTTCGCCTGCTTCGCAAGAAGCTAAATCACTTAGTTTGCTGTCTTTTTTGAGCAGCACTCCTCTTTTTCTCTCTGAGGAGAGCACACAATTAGCGTTTCCCAAAAGACATACTGCGCATTGCGCCCAGCTACCTAGTACTGGAGTCACAGTATCCTTCACCCTTTCGGCTAGATCCATTATTTTAGCTAAGGGACTGTCTAGATCCAGCAGCTTATCCTGGCAGCCCCTCCAGGCGCGATCGACCCCTTTACGAATGTTCATGGCTGTCTTTGTAACAAACGTCACCATTTTAGGGTCGCGATCAGGGGTATCTGCCAGTTTCCCAGGTAGCTCAGGTCGTGGGCATTCTGCTCCCATTCTCGAGCAAACTTCTTTGTCAAGCAGCTTCCTGATGTGCTTGGACATGTACAGGGCCACCCCAGGTGACAGCAACCACTCTGACGATTTGGGGTGCCGGATAGCTTCTGGTTCGAACATGTCACCCATATTATCTTCCTCCTCCCGAGGTGGGTCATTGTTATGGTGTGCTAGGAGGGTCTCTTCTTCCTTATCATCCCCTTCGTCATCAGGTGAGTAACCGCCGTCTTCCTCCCCCAAATTAGTCACCCCTGGTGTAGGGGGTTGTGAGTGTTGCACCGACGACTTCATCAAGAAGCCTGCTGACTGGATCAACCACCTCTTGGTGAACTGGGATAACCCCTTCTTTTTCGCTCGGGGGGTCGAAAAGGGTGGTCTCTTCCGAGCCTCATTACACCCCTTGTGGTCAACCCCCGTACGGGGTTGTCTGGCAGATGTCCCTTCACCAGGGCTGTCTGCCCATCTTTTTCTGGAAGCTTCCTGGTCTGCTTTTTGTTTGGCAGGCATGGCTTCTAGCATATCCAGGTGCTGTGCGAGAGACTGCACTCCTTGTGACACAGCTTGGGATAGAGAGTCACCTATGACCCTTTTAAAACTAAGAGATAGTTCTGTATCTCCTTCAGTGGGTTGTTCCTCACTCCACTCTGGGGAAGTAGACTCTGATAGTCTTGTTTCCTTGTAATGAGCTATGATGCTTGTGCTGCTGGGCAAGGCCAGCTGCTGTGAAACAATCAATCTGTGCAGTCGCTCTCAATCTCTTATTTTCTTTCCTTTTTAAAAAAAATCAACTCTTAAGTTTTTGTCATTATATTGGCAAGAAGCGCGATGCTTCGTACTTTCTGCCGGAGTGTTGGTGAAAATAATGATGTGGGGACCCAGAGGATGTCTGGAAGGCCATGCGCTGCCTGAATCCCTGGGTCCTAGCGCTCTCCCGCTTGCCGGCGCTGCTACGCGAGGAACGGGGGAGAAAGAATGAGAAGGGGTTAGGGCCAGCTGCCTAACAAGAGCACGTTCACTCGCAGCTCCGACCCCGACTCTCTGAGGAGGCTGAAAGGGGAAAACAGCTTGCGAGAGCTCTAACAAACAATTTGCACCCGAGAGACAAAAACTAATTAAATACGAAACAGTACTACATAAACCTGACAGCCCTACTAGAGGCATCGTTTTCAAGAATACTGCTATTCTGAAGAAATTTAAAGCGGAATATGTGACACAGGAATAAGTAATGTAAAATCCACTTATCTTGTGAGCTGCAGCTAAAAGAAAGAGGAAGGGACCCCGGTCCAGAGGCTTATTGAACTGGGCCCTAGGTTCTGATAGGTGGACGATGAGAGCCTTAGGACTACTAAATATTAGAGACTCATGGGGATTAGTAGTTTGAGTTGAACTCTTTAAACTTTTGAATTTTTTGTTTCATTTAAGTAACAAAACACTAAAATGTTGAGTTTAAATGTTCAAATTTTGAAATGCTGTGAGTCGCCTTATTAAAGGAAGGGTTCGCCCAAAAAATGTTATTGCAAAAAAAGATGGGCAATAATAAAAACAATAGATTGGCACTTATTTTTTTTAAGTCCCTATGTAAAATTTTGAGCAAATGAAGCTCAAAATTTACAAAAGGAAGCACATGGGGGCATCCATTTTGTGAAATCGATGCCCGCCTGTGCTTGCTTTTGCTTTTGCGGCACTAATGAAGGAAAAGCCAGCCAGCTGTAGTAAACAAAAGCTACCACTGGGTGGCTTTTCCTTCATTTGTGCCGGGACTCGGAGGACGCAGACCGGAGACTACAGGCAGAAAAGCTGCAGCTGCATCTCGGTAAGTGCTATTTATTTTTTAAAAAAAGAAGCACTAGCTGCATTTTTTTTCTAAGTTTTCCGGGCTGGAGGAGCCCGGAAAACTTAGAAATAAAACTGCAGCTTTAAAAACATTGTATTTAGGTTTGCGGTAGCCTTTGAAGCTACCGCAAACATAAATACAACATTACTGTGTTTGAAAATGCTGCAGTTTTTCTTTCTCCTTCTCCTCCTTCAGCCCTGAAAACTTAGAAAAAAAAATGCAGCTAGTGCTTATTTTAAAAAAAATAAATAGCACTTACCGAGATGCAGCGGCAGCTTTTCTGCCTGTAGTCCCAGTGGTAGCTTTTGTTTACTACAGCTGGCTGGCTTTTCCTTCATTAGTGCAGCAAAAGCAAGCACAGGCGGGCATCAATTTCACAAAATGGATGCCCCCATGTGCTTCCTTTTGCACATTTTGAGCTTCATTTGCTCAAAATTTTACATAGGGACTTTAAAAAAAAGTGGCAATCTATTTTTTTTATTATTGCCCATCTTTTTTTGCAATAAGAATTTTGGGGGAACCATTCCTTTAAAAAAAAGTACATTATAATGCTTGCCTCCTGTCTTAACATAGAATGACGAATCTTTAGAGAGAAATACCACTTGCTGTCAAACTCGGTTTGCTGAAGAATGCAACATACAAAAGCGAAATGCAATTACGGGGTCGCTGGGTTAGGCGGTCAGGGGACGGCCAGAGGGGAAGGGGAGGCATAGGCTTGATGGAACCTGCTCCCCAGCAGGGGTGGAGGGTGGCTGGGGAGACGGCTTTTCGTGGGCTCTGGTGCAGTGGGGGGGGGGGGTCACAGCGCTGCCAATCCTGTGGCATAAATAAGGCTCTGGTGGGACGAGGTGAGCACAGGCCTTCACCTCGTCCTGCCGGATTGTCACGGCAGTGCCTGCACCTGCGCCTGGAGCCCTCAAGCCATCCCGAAGGTCTTTTCCTGATGCCCCTGACCTTGATTCTGTTGCCTTTGCTGCTGCGAAGTCCCCTGGAGTTGAGAAGAACCTGCTGGAGGAATATTTTCTTTTCAGATCTTCGGGGCGGGGACGGAGGAGCAGCGAGGTAAGAAGTGTGGTGTAGGGGGGCAGCGAGGGGACAGATTGGGTGGTATCGTTGGGTGAAGGCTGGGGGGGGGGGCAGAGCCCGGCTGTGTGATTGTATAGTAAGCTGGGCAGGGCACAAGCAGGGGTGAAAGCACTGTGCATTCCGTGTCCCGTTGCTAGTAGAATGGGCTTGTTGACAGTGTATGATGTATAGCTGGTAAAGTTCTGTGTTTGAAGAGCTGGGTTGCAGAGGCAACATGGAGCAGGACTCTGAGGACCGGCTGGGATTGAGAGACAGGCAGGACAAATCTGTATATAGCCGAAGCAGAGGAGGGGTGATTAGTGTGCACCTCCTGGGGAAGGAGGGAATGCAGGGTTGGAGTTGTGGAGCTTACAGGGGTAGGGAAGGCTAAAGAAGGGGCTCGTAGTTTTGGGGCATAATCATTTTTTTAAAGAATTAAAAAAAATAATTTAGAATAAATAAATAAATACATTGGTTCATCAGTGATTGAATAAATAGGAGAAATAAATAATATAATAGACAAAGGTGTAAGGGGAGATGGACCCAAATACCTGCGACAGGGGAAAGGATTTGGAGCAGCGCCCGGAGCTCCCCCAGTCAAACGAGGGGACAGGACGGGGGGCTTCCAGGGGGGGAAGGGAGTGGAACGCCCACCCGCTAGGCCACGCAGGAAGAATGTGGCCCCCAGGGAGGATTTCCATCCAGCAAAAAAATAGAAGTGGGTAACAAGACTGCAGCCCCTGTAACAGGGACAGCAGCAGTAGTGACTGCTCTCATTCAGACGGCAGGGTCTGGGGAAGCGGTTGAAAATGTGGCAGGGGGTGCTGGGAATGGAATGGTGGCTGGGGTTGACCCAGGCAGGCAGTGCACTGGGGGAAGCGGCAAGTAACTTGACAGTGAATACAGGGGGCCATGGTGATATGGTGGCGACAGGGATGCACAATAACTTTGGTGTAAAAGGGACACCTTGGGGCCGGGGCGGCCGTGGGCAGGCGGGCTAGGGGGGATGAATGACGGGTTGGGGCGGGGATTTGGGTGGGGCTCCCCTTACTCAGATGCAAAGGTGGTAGGGATGGGGGGCCGCCAGGGGTTATTTGGGAGGGTTGGCAAGGTAGGCCCCAACCTCAGGTCTGGGGGGGACCTGTCAGGGTGCTCCCACTGACACAAGGACAGCAATTAATGGGAGAGAGTGTTCAGGCAGAGCTGGTCACGGGGGTGGGGCGAGGGTAACATAGCCTCACCCCTGATGCCGGGAGGGACGGGTGTCCTCACAGGAGCAGTGACCTGAAACGTGCCTCTGGAAACCAAAGAGAAAATATGGAAGGAGAAATACATTGATATATTCCCACTCTTGGACTACAGAAGGGTAGAGGAGAGCAAGGAGCCAAGTGATGGAAAGGATAGGAAATTCTTTGTGGAGAGGTTATTGGCCAATTGGGTGACTGGTTTTTCGATATTCACTGCCATACTGTTGGAGAAATGTCCGGAGCTCATTCAGAAGTTGTGGTCGTACAGTCACCTAATTTTGACAATGTCTAATGACTGCATATTTGGCGCATGGTTGGTGTATGGTGTTAGATTTCGGAGTGCAAAGGCACGAAATGCCACGCTGGATTCGGGCTCTAGGTCATTAGACTTATGGGCGAGCTGCACGGCAGCCGCGCCCAGCCAGCAGTAATGGGTTCATGCCAGGGCGCAGCCCTGAAGAAAAGGGGTCTTATGGGCATACAATAAATCCTCGTGCACTAGGCCAGCCTGCACGTTAAGCACGTCTGTTCATTCTGCTGGATGTCAGGACATGGGGAGGCAAAATGCATCAAGCACAGCAGAGAGCAGAGGTAGTCGTGTTGGGTCTGGTTTATCACCGGTGAGATTACCCTCATCCGTACATGTTGGGGTGTTGACAGCATGGGCAAATGGGTATCCTCGGGTGGATGATGCGGGTTGGTTGGTGAGGGTGTTTCCACAGGGATTTTGGATACCGGGGGAGGGTTTCCACCCCGCACCGGTGCCTAAGAACCAGAGATCAGCAGTTTTGCATCCATCAGTACTGTTGGAAAAAGTGGCGCAGGAGGTCAAGTTGGGGAGATTTGCAGGTCCATTAACAGTACTGCACTGGTCCGTATGTTCCCCGCTGGGGATTGTCCCAAACAAAGAGCCAGGGAAGTATGGGCTGATAAACAACTTATCTTTCCTGAGGGGGGCATCATTGACGATGACTTATGCTCAGTCAAATATACATCTTTTGGGGAGCAGACAGGGCCTCACCACCATGCATCGCCCCAGTGGCCTGGCTAAGGAATTTTGGTGTTGCTGGGGGGGGGCACGAACCGCTGGGTCTACACCCGTGGCAGGTGGGGGAGGACCATGTGGACACTGAGATCCCTTTCTGGGGATTCAAGGGGGTGGCGGAACCGGGGGGGGGGGGGCTAGGCCCGGTAAGAAAGAGGTGCTGCCTCCCGGTAACGCCTCCCGTGAAGGGCATAGTGTGAAGAGGACATGGCCTCACCATCATGCATCGCCCCAGTCAGTGGGGCGGATGGCCATGGTCCGGCTGAACTACTTGCCAGCAGAAAAATGTTATGAAATATGTGGAAATTATTAATACTGCATGATATATGTAACGTCACATTTTTTTGGAGTGCATTTATGTTTTGCTGTGAGATCAAAAATGTGGCCGGTTTGGCATCCAAAGAAGTGGGTGTCACATGTGTTTACTCTTCACTTAGGCATGCCCCCTTGCTCAGCCCATACACATGAATGCAGGCAGCTCCCCAGCTAACAGCCTGTGACTGCAGGTAGAGAGATCCCTCATAGGCGAGGAGCCTGCTTTCTTTGTTGCAGGCCACAGATCATCTGGTTTTCAGGTCAAGAAAATGATTTTGCTGTGTTACTTAATCTGCTTTTTTTTTTTTTAGATAGACTTGGAATATTGCGTTATGAAGACGAAAAGTGTAAAAATAATCTACACTGTTTTTCTGGAAAACAAGGTGTTCCAACTTCCCTAAAAACGGTCTTGAAGTAAACAATTTTCCTAAACTGAAAACCACCAATTGTTTTCTGTAAATTGCTGCATATTTATATTTGTTGGGAGTGATACTTTCATCCACAAAAGCCCACCCCCAAAGGTTATTTATGGTTTGGGGCAGGCAGCCTTTGGCTAAGTCGCTGTTGTGGGTTGTCTCCTGCCTAGTGGGAGAACCCAAATAATGAGATCCGTAACAGGAGATGCTCTCTATAGGACTCACCACGTGCCTCTGCGTAGTCCATCTTTATTACAACAATGACGTAGGGCTTCACCTGACCTAGCAACGGTTCCATGTGTTAATATTCCTGCAAAAATATTACAAGAACAGTGCTGTTTTTCTACAGCGATATTAACCCATGGAACCTGAGGGGGACATCCCAGCAATCCCCATATTTTTTTAAAGGGAACAAGGGGCACCCCTGCAATCCCCGGTCCCATTTACCCCATAAATTGTCCCCATAAATAATGACGCCTATGCCCTTTCCTGGCGACCATATAAATGGCGACATTATTTATTGAGATAATATTACCTGATAACCTCTGGCAACATCCCATGTCATAACATCCCTTCCAACCTTTATGAAACAAACAAACAAACAAAAACAAAACAAATGCAAACTGTCCGCAGACTCTCAGGTAGATACACCACATTCTTCATTCGAGCAAATAGTCCAGGAGTCCTCCTGGTGGCTTCTTCCATGCTTGTTGCGGGTACCGAAAGAGTTGCAACTCTCACTGACCCAGCCCTACACCACTTTTCTCTTCTTCACCCTGCGTCAACTGGGACAATGGCCCCTGCCGATCCTTCTCCAGACCACCTTGAAACCATCGAAACCAGTTACAGTTCTGAGTGATGGATTCCCAGCCTCTCACCACTGTGAGCATGGACCCCTGTTTGCGGGTGACTGTCCAGAGGTTCATCACATGTCGTAAACAAACGTTTGCCTGGGATTTCACATGCAAAATGGGACCATGTCGCCCACCTCCATGTGGTTCTCCTCCAGTCATCGCCGACTCGTTTCCTTGGCACTGGCCCTCTCTTGAGATTCTCTTATCCTCACAGGGTCAAGCACTGCAGGGCTCCCAATGGTGAAGGACCTGCCCTGCTGGGATACCAGGTTGTGGGTGGGGGCGACCTGGGGGAGAAGTGATCAGAGGATGCCGGCAGGAACTGTTTTGCCTGTAAGGGGGGCAGCCAGTTTTGCAGGCTTGGGCCTGGCAGGGGGGGGGGCACGGACCCACCAGGATTTGCCCATAAATGAGGGGGGTGAAAAGCACCGTTTGCCACCTTGCACTCCTGGAAGGATCCTTCACCACCATGCTCCTGTCGTCTGTCCTAACCCACCGCAGCGGTCGACCTCGATGCTTTCTGGTTTTCCTGCTTCCTCTTCGACCCTGCTCGCCATGTTCACTGTCAATCAGGTCATCGTCCTCCGGGTGGTGAGGTGCTGTTAGTAAAGGTGGGGGCCAATCTCCGAGCCAGAGCGGTGTCGCAGAGAAGTAAGGTGGCCGGCTAGAGCAGTGGTGGAGCTGGGAAGGGGTACTGTGGCTTGGGCCTGGTGCATGTAAGGAGCAGGTGCCTAAGATGGTGCAAGCAGGCAAGGGAAAGGCATGCTGTGCGGTGCAGCAAGTTCCTGTGAGGAACGCAGGTTGTTAGGCAACGCTGTAGCATTTAGGGGGATGATACAATTGTTTTGTTCTGAATAATTAGGTGGGCAAGGCGAAGCAGCTTCGCTTGGAAGTGTGTTTTGAATATCGGAGCTGGACTAGCAGTGATAGCGTTGGTGCAAGTTTTTATGCTTGTTGAGAGTACTTGGTGCTGGCTGAGGAGGTGCAGCCTTACTCACGGTTTCCAGAAGTATTTTACGAGTTGTTTGAAAGTCTTTGTACAGTTTTGTGGGTGCACGTGCAGTAGCATGGCGTGCAGAGCTAGTTTGGGGCAAAGGGTGTTGCTATTGCAATTGGGGACGAGGGGTTGAATTCTGCATGCACTAGGCGATTGTAAAGGCCATGGACCCCACCAAACTGGCGGCAGTGATTGCATTGCTCCATGGGAGGGACCTGGATGCTAGTCTGGTTCTCTGTCTGAGAGCCGGCTTCGGGGGAAGGGCTGGCGAGAATGCGGGCGACAGTATGCGGGCGCCTCTGGCTACACGGCTGCAGTGAAAAAATGTGGCTCCCAGCCTGCCTTTCCCCCAGCAAAAAACAGAAAGGGGGTAGGAGATCAGAGCACCCTCCACCCACACCAATGGGTATTAACAACGCGCACCCCTATGACATCTGGCCGTCCCGTGTCAAGGGGTATGGTGAGAACCGAGAAACCAGGAACAGTAGACAGGGGAACCTCCCAAATGATAACAGGTGTGGACAAAGCAGTGGCGGGACAGTCTGCCGTGGTACCGTCTACAGATTCAGCAGAGGAATCTACAACCAGTGCGCGAGCGGGTGGTCCATCGAGTGGCGGGTACTGGCGCTCAGGGGGGTCCACTGAATAGCCTCTGGGGCACAAATGGTTGGCATGTCGCAAGTTACAGAGGGGGTT
Organism: Ambystoma mexicanum; assembly: GCF_040938575.1. NCBI lineage: Eukaryota > Metazoa > Chordata > Amphibia > Caudata > Ambystomatidae > Ambystoma > Ambystoma mexicanum. Next base: position 1,337,765,568 of record NC_090921.1, on the reverse strand, counting down.
CACAGGCACCATGTTCCCCGGTGGGGGGATGGGCTGGCCTTTGGGGAGCAATTTCGGGAGTTGGCATGGGGCGACTCCAGCAATCCTGGTTTCCGCCCGGGGGGGCATTTTCCTCAAACAAGGGGGAGAGAACGGGGAGGAGCATTTGCCCTGTCAACAGGCCAGACTTAGGAGAGGTCTAGCAGAGCATCCGAGAGGGAATGCGGGAATGCAAGCTGGTCAAACGGGTTCAGGGCAAGTTGGCCCCAGCACTACAGGACCCAATAACATGGTGGTCCCGGGCAAGGTTTCTGTGGCAACAGCAGGGACAACAGGGCTGGCCACGGGAGGGGCATCAGTGACAGGGGTAAACCCACCCTTGACAGCCAGTACCAGTGGTGAGGTGACATCAGCAGAGGCAGGGGTGGCCCCCAATAATCACAACAGGCAGTAGGCCAGGGGCAGGGCAGGCAGTGGACCCCCGCACCAGTCCAGGCAGCAGTACCAGGTATACTCATATGGCATGTGTCCCTGGAAACCAAGGAAAAAATATGGAAGGAAAAGTCCATTTACATGTTTTCCCTGCTGGATTACAGGCGGTAGAGGAGATTAAGATTCTAAGGGGGAAGTAAAGGATACAAAGTTTTTCGTGGAGAGGTCCTTGCCCAATTGGGTAATGCGCTTCGCAATATTCTCTGCTATGCTGTTGGAAAGATTTCCCGAACATCAGAAATGACTGTTTTATAATCATCTTGTAATGAGCATATACCACGACTGTGCATTTGGGGCCTGGTTTGTTTATGACGAGAGATTCAGAAGTGCCTAGGCGGGGAATGCATTGTTGCATTGGGGGTCTAGGGATATAGATCTATGGGCTAGCTGCACAGCTGTCCACCCAGGACTTAGCAAGGGGCTGGGGGTGGATAGACCAGCGCAGCCCTTTCGGAACAGCGGTGGGTTAGGGGATAAAAAAGGGCCTTTACCAAAACCTTGTGCACAAGGATGGTCTGTAAATTCGAAAATGTATGATCATTCTGCGGGATGTTAGGACACAGTGAGGTCAAGTGTGTCAAGCACAGTAAGGAACACAAGTAGTGTCAGGATGCTCGGGGAGCCCCCGGCGGGCGTCCTGACACCCGTGCAAGTCGATGTATTATGCGCATGGGCGAATGGGTATGACAGGGTGGGGGACGCTAGGTTGTTGATGCAGGGTTTCTCGCAGGGTTTTCAGATTCTGGTAAAAGGGTTCAACCCCCCATCCCCTGGGTACAGAGAACCAGATGTCCGCCAAGACACAAACAGGGGCACTAATAAACAAAGTGGAAAAAGAAATAAGCTTATGGAGGATCGCAGGACCATTTTTGCCACCCCCTTGGAAAGTGGGTGTGCTCCCTGCTGGGCAACGTCCCCAAGAAAGAGCCGGGGAAATACCGGATGATTCCATAACCTATCATTCCCAAAAGGGACTTCTTTTTTATTTTATTTGTTTGGCTGAAATGAATCAACCTTTCAAAATTCCATGTAAAACATAATAACGTTTAATTTCCAGTGACATGTATCACTTATACAATTATAAAAAGAAGACAAGAAAAAGAAAACATTTAAAATAACATAAAATAAAATAAAATGAGACCTGACTGAAGCCAACAATTTTCCATCTATACAAAACATTCTCAGCTCACTGTTATAACATACATTTTTGATTAGTACACAACATTTTATCAGCAAATTTCTTCATGCAGTTTAACATTGTTTAGAGTGGTTATTTTGAGCATGGCCAGGTCAAGAAACTGTACAAGAGCAATCTTGACTGACATTCTAGATGTTGAGAATAGAGCTTGCCTATTTCATCGTAACTCTTCAGACATTGCAACTCCAAAATATTCTTAAAGAACATTTCACGTTCTATCTTCAAAGCAGAACATTCTACTACTAAATGTTGCAGCGTCTCCTTGTATACAGTTTCTTTACAGATACAACACGAATTAATTGCTTTAGGTGTTAGACCACGTCTAGCTCGTATCTCACTTGATGGCCACAAATTAATTCTCAATCTCAAATATTGACTATGAATATAAGGGGATGGCGCAAAGCACTAAATAATCCGCCATTTGTCGAAATGTTTTATGCCCAAATATTAACACATTAAAATCAGTATACTTAGTACACTTCTCTTGGGTATATATCCAGTCATATGTATACAGTTTAAGCTTAGCTTTGGCCAGAGTATGTATCAATTCTTCAACAGATAAATCTGCATTAAGCATTATATCCAACACATTATTCCTCCATGTGAGTGGAAATTTGTCTGTTGATGTTAACAGATACTGTACCACAATAGTGAGTACATTCCATGTTTCAGTACTCATCAAACATTTTCTAAAAAAATAACATATTTTCCAAGACACCTGAATGTATAGTGATAAAGAGCCCAGTTCAAACCTAATTAAAGCCATTGGAACACATTTGCGCAGCTTCAAGACCGACCTCCAAAAGCAAGCTTCATAAGCTTCCCATTTTTTTAGCTCCCAAGGCAACATCGTTTATGCACCATAAGTGACAACAGGAACCACTTTTTGTTGAAAGAATAACATAATGTGAGAGTACAAACATTTGCCATATTTATGAGCTAAGATCTTAGCCTGAGAAATCAAATTTCATAATTTAGTCTCAACAGATGTTTGAAATAAGGTGCTGGTGGTACTGCCACTAAACATGACTCCCAAATATTTGAATTGGTCCACAACCACAAGCTTCGCCTGCTGCAACTCCCACGGATATGACCTAGATGTCTTCCGCACATTTTTTCCACACATGTCAATTTGTGTTTTTTCAGTGTTAATCAGGAGATTATTATCATTTGCATAATCTTCCGATTTAAGTAGGAGATTTTGTAGTCCTCGTGCTGTCTGTGAAAGCAAAAATAAATCATCTGCATAGAGCAGCCAAGCCATCCTCTGCAGGCCTAATATAGGAGCATCTGCTATAGCCTCTTCAAACTTCCACCCCATATCCCGGATGAATAGATTAAATAATGTGGAGGCCAATATGCATCGTTGTCGCAAACCACGGTAGGCAGCAAAGGTGGAACATAGCAGGCCATTAAGAGTCAGGTGAACCTGCATTGTGGTATTTGTACGTTATGATTTTAGTAGTGTAAGTAATGATGTGGGGCATTTGTATGCAGTCAATTTGTCGAACAATAGTTGCTTATCAATGGAATCAAAGCCCACGCGGAAATCAACGAAAGCCTTGTAGAGTGGCTGCTTCCGCCTGGTTCCATGTGACCTTAGCATGTTCAATGCTATTATGTTGGGAATTGTGCCGAGTCCCGGGACAAGCCCGACTGAAATGGATCCCTGTTATTCGTTGTTAGTGTCCACTGATTAAGTTGTTTTAACATAATACAGCTATATATTTTCCCCAGAGCATCGAGTAGAGCTATTGGTCTGTAGCTCTCAGGCTTGGAATGGTCGCCCTTTTTGTAAATGGGTATCACAATTGAATGCTTCCATGATTGGGGTAATTGTTACGTGGTATTTATATGAGTAAAGATCTTAAACAAAATAGACACCCAGAGTTCTTGCTGCTGCTTCATGAGATGATTCGACAGGCCATCAGGACCCGGGGCTCTAGATTGACTCACCTTATGTATATAGAATGCAATATCATCCTTATCAAAACTTAAATGAAATGGAGATGTTTTTAAATCTTCCGTTATCCTGACCGGATTTGCTGGGATAGCATATAATTTTGTAAAATGTGATACCCATTCACATTCAGATACACCATTTGACTGCAAAATAGCCTGAGGGGCTATAGATACTTGATTCTATGCTGCCCAAGTTTGAGCCGTATTTTTAGTCTCGATTAAATTCAACATTTCCCTGTCTTTCTGAAAGAGGAGAGCTTTTTGTGCCCTCATCCAATTTTTGTGCTTTGTTTTTATTTTTGTTAGGGCAGAAGACCTTAGATTTAGGGATAGCTTCATTGCTTCCCGTTTGCGTAAACAAAACATGGTCTTCCTAGCTTGGATTTCAGAGTTAAAAGTGTGTAAAGTCTACGGTCTCTGTGGATTTGTTGATCTATTGGTAAAGTATAGTTGCATTAGATTGCAATAATTTACGGTCTAATCATAGGAGCCATCTGCAGATTTATGAAAAGCTGTCCCCAGCACCGAACTGAAATTAGCCAGATTGTTTTCTGACCACCTTATACGATTTAGTGTATTGTTTACTCCCATGAACCCTCTGCCTTGAATCTGTTGCAATGGATGCTGGCAATTTTTAACAGACCATTTCAGCCTCAGCATGTTATGATCACTCTGTGTAGAAGGTAATACTTGAAACTGTATTATTCGGGAAAACAATATACAATCAACATATATAAAATCAATTGTAGCTTTCGAGTTCCCTCTTTTCCACGTGTGTTGCAATGGAATATCGTCCATACATGCTCCGTTCACCATATATAGATTGCGAGATTTAGTGAAGTGATTCCATTGTAACATTCTTAACTTATCCTGAGGGTAGTCAGGGTTCAAATAATGCAAATTTAAATCACCAGCAACTATTATATGTAAAACATCTGTGGACAAAGCTATGAGATCAAAGATGTCATTCAGATCTTGAAAGAAGACTTCATCAGAAATCGCTTTCGGATTCCAATACAGATTAACTATTGCATAGGAAATCAGACCATCCTGTATTTTTGTTAACTGAATATATGCATTGGGCGCAGCCCAGGCTGTCAGGGCAATTTTAGAACTACCTTTAGTCCCCGTCCAAAGCCCCGAAGTCAGGAGACCTTACAGATCTCTAAGATCTGGAACCATCTGCAAATCATGGTCATCCCACATCGGTGCAACACTCAACCAGGTTTCTTGTAAAACCACCATGTCAAATTGTTCAAGACCATTGTTAGCATTGTTTAACAAATGTGCAAACCCACATGTATTCCAGCAAACCAAAAGATAAAATGCTTTGATCTACCTGAAGATTTAGTTAACTATTGTTATTCCCACCACAGTTGCACACACATGTTTTCTGATTATTAGTAGCCTGAGTAGAAAGGGGCCACATATTTGGTGTTGCGCAATCTGAGGGGTTCTGAAAGGATTTAGGAAGTTCTATGTTATTTGCAAAAGCAGGACCTGCAATAATTACAAATCCCATTTCAAATACCTGGTCTTTAGCTCACCAGATGGTGTTCAGCACTACCCGTGATCTCAACCACAATCTCACCAAGGTCAGTACTTTTTTGTTCAAAAATTACACTTGATCAATATCATTAGATCCTATGTCTTCCAGCAAAGGAACATCAGAAAATAGTTCCATTATGCTTTGCCGGTTCAGATCATATCGCAAAAATGGGACCGTTCTACAGCCAATGATAATGGAGAATGGGCAAGTCTAGTAAATTTGCTATTTGTATCCTTGCTAGACCCTTTAGGCTTTTGCAAGGCAGTAGCTTTGGCAACCCGATTTGGGACGTGCTTATGGTTGACTTCTATTAAGGACTTAATTATAGAATTCACCCCCCTAGTCGTGGCCTGAGCATACCCCCACTAGAACTTGATCTCTTAATCTGACATTCTTGTGAGGTACTCGTACTGAAATGAGTGTTCTGATTGACAGAATTTTCTTCTGTGATCTGGCCTAAGCTCGAGTGGCTAGGGTTACTTTTGAAAACCTCATCTCTCGCTGTTTGAGAGGACATGTCCCGTGCATACTTGGGCTTAGTTAAGGTATTTTTTGAATCTTGACATTTGTCAAGGCTCTCCTCTCCAGATTTGGCAACTTCAGTGTGAAGGCCGATACCTTTGGATAAGGTTGCTAGGGTATTGTCAAGTGGCAATGGCCTAAATCCGGCTATATAGGCATCTACTTCTTTTCGGATCTCTTTGCGTCATGCATCGAGAGCAGCACTTTCCTTGTCAGTAGTTACCGAAATTCTCTAAGATTGGTTTATCAGATGCTGGACTAGGCACAACATTGGCCGTACATTGTAAGCAATTGGCTACTTCAACAAGGTCGTGCAACGGGGCATAATGCGCTATCGATGGCTGTGACTCAGCTAGAGTTCTGTTTTTGCGAGCAATATCCAATGTAGAATATTTCTTCGTAACTGCATTGGAAGCCAAAGATAGACTTTTTTGCGGTAACTTCACGGCTTTAAAAAATTGTTTATTAGCTGAGCTAGCGCCAATTTTAACTGCTCTTATGTTCTTTGTTTTTTTCCTTCTTGAGGAGGCTTTTGGGTTTTTCGTAATTTGTGTCTGCAAATTAGTTTCCTTTTCTTTTGTAAAAATGGTAAACGCCTGTTTATCTGTTTTAATAGGTATCGACGGTGCTTCTGGGATCGTTATTATTGCAGGGTCTTCATTAGATATTGTAATGACCTGGTCAATCTTTGGAAGAAAAGTGACATGATCAACCTGTACGGCAATGGACTTCATTGACAATTTGCTTTTTGGGGTCTTGAGTAGCTAAATTCGGAACACAAATCTCACTGGTCGGCTGACCCGAGCCCGAGTCCACTGTATCCACTCCAGTACTGGGTTTAAAACCCTGTTCATGATTTGTTTGCCACGCCAGTATGAGGGCTAGCTGCAAGGCCTGGTTTATCATTTTAGCATCAAGGGATTCAAATAATTATACCAAGGTATTTATTGTCATATTTAATGCATTTAGTGTTATTTCAATCAGTTTGGAAGAGCGTTCAGATGTTGGCGTTTCAACAGGGCATTCCCTTTTTCGCAGGGTCGGCGCAACATATGATACCTCTAAGTCCGAGGCAACTTGACTATTATCCGGAAATAACTCTGGAGACATGACAGTTTTTCAGAGCTATGTTGTGGAAGGAAGTCAGATTCATTGGACTCGATCTCGATCACTGCCATGTCTTTCGAAACATTATCTGAGTTAACTCTATCAGGATCGAATTCATCAGTTGGATGCACAGAGTCCCTTTGTAAAACCGTATTATAAGAAAGAGACACATTCATTGTGATTTTAGCAGGGGAAGCTAAATCACCATTAAGGGATTTTAAGCAAGGGTTGGCAATCTCTCGTTGTAAAGTACTCTGGGCCTCAACATTCTTCATATGGGCCTGATCGTTTGCTCTTGTTACATTATTGGCATTTGCAATTGAGTCATTTATAGCATTTGTTGTTTTCTCCACATCAATTTCAACCATGTTACTGCCAGCTATCGAGGGGTTAACATTCTCAGTTGTGGAGTGACTTCGAGACTTTTCTTGACAAAATAGACGTATGTCTGCATTTATTATTGTTTTCCTGTTATCCGTTGTTTTTAACTTGGACAGTCGGGATAAAGGCGTAGAACATGATTGAGGAATTTATGTCGATCAGTCAGGGACTCAGTAAGCTTTTGCTTGAGGCTAGTTTGTTGACCCAGACCAGTCGACGGGATGTCTGATCGTAATGTATAAGCAGCCCGCTTCCTGAGACAGATACAATCAATCTAGAAGGAAGAATTAGCAGTTAACTCACCGCCTTCGGTAAACAAAATCAGCGAAACATCAGTAACGCTCGGCTGCTGCGACCGCTGCGACCGCTGAGACTGTTGCGACACGGGAAAGCGGCAAAGCAATGCTTCAAGGTGCTTCGCTAGGTGCGCACGCGCTGGTGCGTGCACACTCGTATTCTTAAAGGCTCATTGGGCCAAGGGCGGAGCTTCTTGCAAGTAGATCCAAACAATGATCTAAATATAAAGAAAGAGGTTGTTATGAAGACAATGCAACCTCAGGTAAGTCTTCATATAAGTTATTTATTTAAGTAGAGAAATGAAAAGACCCCCCACATCTGAGGACCCTTCTCCTCCAGGGCAAAGACACCAACTGACAAAGATAGAATCTTGAAACAACCAGAGATCTCACATGTTTGTTCTATGACATCATCAGGGCTACTTGCACCAGATTAACATATCTTTCTATTCATGCTTGCTATACATTACTTTCTGAATAATCAACTTCACAACACATCTCCCTTTTTTCTTCACAAGATGCACATGCATAACCCCGTATCTCTCCTTAGGCTCCACTCACCACAGACCTCTCTTCACGGTAGCAACTCTATTTTTGTTCCAAACTTGACCACCATCTACTCGCACAGCACCCTTCATAACCGCAACTACTCTAACTGGGTCAGAATATAATGGCTCTCCCTTCTTCTTCACCACACCTTTCTTTATTCTCACCCAGTCACCTCGTTCCACATGCAATTCCTTCCTTCCTCTCTTTTCGTTTTCTCTCATAACCCATTCACTCTTCTTTTTTTTCAAAACTTGCCTCACTTGATCAATGACTATATCTGAATCTCTACTCCTCCCTAACCATGGAGGACATGCTATAGAGGACGGTTTTCGACCCCTCATTAGCTCAAAAGGACTCAATCCTGTAGTTGTGTGTGGTGCCATGCGCAAAGCCCACATTCTATTTTGAATGGATACCAACTTGTCGATACCACACTGTTCACCCATTCGCACACTCTCCATTACGCACCTATTAAATCTTTCCACCATTCCATTAGTTTCAGGATGATATAATGCTGCCTTCTTATGGGCTACTCCACACTTCTTTAAATATGCCGGGAATACACCTCCCACAAATTGCGTTCCATTATCCGTGAGAACGCTTTCAGGTAAACCTTCATCAGCAAAGATTTCCTGCAACACCTTCACCATGTTTTCTCCTGCTATTTCTCGGACAACTTTGAACTCTACCCATCTGGAAAATAAATCAACTACTAGAACTACATATTTTCCTCGTCCATATCCTAACTCAACCGGACCTAAAATGTCCATTGCTATTTCACTCCAAACCTTGGTAGGGACACCTACATCAATAAGGGGTTGTTTTCTAGCTTCCACCCCTTTTCCACACTTGAGGCAGAATTGACATTCTGCCAGTCGATTTTCAATCTCTTTGTCAAATCCCGGCCACCAATAATCTGACCTCAAAACTCCTTTAGTTTTGGCAATCCCAATATGACCCGTATGAGCCAGATCAATAATCCTTCTTCGTATCCCTGCCGGAACAACTGCTCTCTCCCACCTAAATAACACACCATCGGTAACCGACAATTCATCTTTAACCTCCCAATAAGGTCTTTCTTCCTCGACCAATTGAGATTTGTTAGGCCAAACTGCTGTCAATACATAAGTAATTACTTTGCTGATATTTTTGTCCCTATCAATCTCCGCTAACCACTCTTCCTTAGACACAATTCCCTCAGTATTTACAAATACCGTTTCCATTTCCATCTCCTCAATTGACTCTTCCTGGACTTCAACTTTCACTCTTGAAAGATTGTCCGCTAGCACGTTCTCCTTTCCAGGAATGACCTCCATTAAAAATGTGTGTGCTTGCATCCTGGTAACCCATCCGGCTACTCTGCGTGACACCTTATCCAAACCTTTACTCTCGAAAATAATCTTCAGGGGCTTATGATCCGTACGTAAAATGAATTCCATACCCCACACAAAATTCTTAAACCTTTCAACTGCCCAATAACATGCTAGAGCTTCTTTCTCAAGCACGGAATACCTCAACTCTGCTCCTCTTAACCCCCGTGATGCATGTGCTATGACTACCTCCGCTCCATCATCTTGTTTCTGCGAAAGAACTGCACCTAGACCACCTTCACTGGCATCTACCGTGATGATGGAACACCTCCTTGTGTCAAAGCACCCTAATGGGCGGGCCATGTCAATTTCTTGTTTGATCCTTAAAAATTCTATATCACACTTTTCGTTCCATTTAAACTCAACACCTTTTTTTAGAATTTTTCTCATTTCCAATACCTTAGACGCATAATTCATGACAAACTTTTGATAGAATTCCGTCATTCCCAAAAATGAACGCAGTTCACTTTTATTAGTTGGCTTTTCAATCACCTTTATCGAATTTACGATACTCTCCTTGGGTTTCACCTCTTCATGAGAAACTTCATGACCTAAGTAATCAACTTTGGAAACAGCAAATTTACATTTTTCCTGCCTCAAGGTAATTCCTCTCTCCTCAAAAATTTTCAACACTTCAAGCAAACTCTTGTCATGTTCTTCCAGTGTTTCCCCACATACCAAAACATCATCTTGGAAACAAAATACCCCCTTCACGCGCCTGAGCAATCGATCCATCACCTTTTGAAAAACCGACGAGGCCGATGCTAATCCAAATGGCATCCTTCTAAATTGAAAAACACCCTCATGACTGATGAAAGCTGTACATTTTCTACATCCCTCCTCCAATTCAATTTGGTGATAAGCTGAGGCCATATCCAATTTTGAAAAGATTTTACCCCGCCCAACCATGGTTAACATCTCACACATGTTGGGCAACGGGTGCCTGTCCACCATGACACATTTGTTGAGTTCACGCATATCTATGCATAATCTTAGATCCCCTGAACTCTTTTTGACAACCACTACCGGGGACACCCACTCAACACCTCCTGCCTTCTCAATCACCCCCAACTGTAACAACTTCATCAACTCCTTTCTGACACCTTCCCTTAAAGACAATGGTACCGGTCTGAGCTTTGCAGCTACAGGTGTGCTATTACGCTTTAGTACAATTTGGTGTATAAATCCTTTCACTTTCCCCATGTTCCCATTGAACACACTTCTATGTTCTGCTACATATTTGCATGACCCTACACTTGGTTCTGACACCTGGAAGACCTGCTCAACTTTGTTGGGATCTAGCCTAATGGCAAGATTTTTCTGCTCCCTCCATCCTAGCAACGTCTGACCCCTTTTTGTTACATAAACCTTGCCATTACATTTGCGTCCCTTGAACTCAAATTCACTCCAGACATATCCCAACAAGTCAATTTTATCTTGATTATATCCACCTGGATTTATATCAGGTTTTAATAAGCTGAAAACCTCTCCTTGCATGTCCTTTTCAAACACGCTCTTAGGTACCAAGGTAATTTTGGACCCAGAATCTGCCATCATACATATCTCATGACCATTCACTTTAACTAGTGCATACGGACGCTCACAATCATCCACGTTTTCACTCTCGGACACAACGTTAACAGTGTTAACCACAACACTCTGCAATGGAATGGACATTTCTTCCTCGGATGATCTTCCATCTTCTTCTTCATTTACATATAAGACCTTCCTTTGATTAGTTTGTCCAAATTGATAGTTCTTACAGCAATTCGCGTAATGCCCCTTCCTTTTACACTTAGCACATGTAACTCTGCGTCCCGGGCATATCACGGATGATGCGAAATGGGTATTGCTAGCACATCGGAAACATAGTCTTTCCTCCTTCTTCTCAGCCTTCTGCACTATTTCTTGACTTCTCTTCTCTTCTACAACTCCACGACTTGACTGTCGAGTCCTGGACTTTTTCTTTGGCTTCCCATCCGTCACACTTAAGATTTCAGGTTTGTTTTCTTTTGTATCTCCTATCTCGTTTTTAGTTAACTTGGCCACACACGCTAGAGAATGTTCCACTCTTCCAGCAATGTCCAAAACTTCATCTAAATTAGGCTCATCTCGTAGCCATATTTCCTCTCGAATTTTGTTTGCCCTGCAATGTGTCATAAACTGATCGCGTATGTGCTCATCAAATTTTTCTTCAAATTTGCATGACAACGCTAGATGCCTCAGAGCGGTTACATATTCTTCCACTGATTCTCCAGCTACTTGCACACGCATGCGGAAATTATAACGCTCTAATATAGTGTTAGTCTTTGGATTGAAGTGCTTATCCAACTTCATTAAAGCTGCGTCAAATTCATTCATGTCATCTCCAGAACCATCACCATGGGGTTGTGGGAGCGTCTCGTATATTCTTTGCCCCTCATATCCCAAAAAATGCATTAGCAGGGCTAGTTTTCTCTCACTTGAGTAAGATGTACCCCCAGCTGCTTTCAAATAGTGCAAAAACCCTTTGCGCCATTGGGCCCATAAAATCTTAACATGTCCTGGGACTGGCATGAAAACTGGTGGACCAGCGATGCCCGGTAATCCTGCCATGCTGCTGATAAGCGCTCCTGAGTGGGATACAATTCAGCTTATATGAATCACCTATCTACTGTAATCAGACTCCAACGAGGCTGCTTGCCGGCTCCACTCTCAAATACTTCGGTTGTTTGTGAACCACCTCACTTTTCCCGTATCCAGATTTTATTTTAGACCATGCGGCATGTTACACCATTATCTTGCGACCATATGATCTTGCTTTCTATTTGTACTGCGCGTCCTTCACCTTATATACGGTAATGTTCCTTGCCGTGCCCTGCCCACTGCCTAGTTGTCAGCGTTGTCAGCGTTGTTTCAAATGTGGTGCGCGTCCTTTAAGTTACATGCGGTACTGTTCTCCGGCTGTGCCCTGCCCACTGCCTTCCCGTCACTTACGGCGCGTCTCCGTGTTCACAAACCACGGGCGCCCGGTGCAACGCAGCAATCCTCCTCGATTCACGCGGGGAACTGGTTTTTCACTCCAGCCTGCGGCGCTGCGACAGGTGCTGCCGGTCGACACCGCACCCTGAGCCTCTTTTACTCACGCGGGTGATCCGGTCCCTCGCTTCACCGCTCCGGAGCACGCCGGAACGGCAACACGGTTCCGCTGGGCCAACGTCGCACTACTCCCCGAAGTGTACACACAGGGAGTTTCTCCGATCCCGAATACTTCAAATGTGGATACTAAGGCACTGAGAGTCTCATAAGGCGCCGGCAGGACAACGCGCGCGTCACTTACTTGACAGTGGGCGGCCGGCTCACACTGAGATACGCCGTCCAATTATCTCCTTCACGGATTCGGCTCCCTCGCATCCAGGGGATCAGGCGGTCCGGGTCTCCAGAACAACAAGATGAGCAGATAACTTACTGCTTCTGCGAGCAAGTCGCCGTGGCTCCCTCGGGGGTCACTCAACGCTAGAGCGAGCGGAGCGACTTACACTCTGTGGACTTGCCGTGGGGGGTCTCCCTTTATCCCATCCTCGTCGCCATTGTTATGAAGACAATGCAACCTCAGGTAAGTCTTCATATAAGTTATTTATTTAAGTAGAGAAATGAAAAGACCCCCCACATCTGAGGACCCTTCTCCTCCAGGGCAAAGACACCAACTGACAAAGATAGAATCTTGAAACAACCAGAGATCTCACATGTTTGTTCTATGACATCATCAGGGCTACTTGCACCAGATTAACATATCTTTCTATTCATGCTTGCTATACATTACTTTCTGAATAATAAACTTCACAACAGAGGTACAATTATATTACTGTTCCAATGTATGTAATGTCCACAGTATAATAGAGTCTCTCGGGAGTTCAAAAGTACCAGTATACTGAACAACAGGGCAGGGCTCAAAAAGTCCAAGCGAGCAGGATTGCACAGAAGCAGGGATCGCGGCAAAGCGGTGCTTCCAGGTGCTTCGCTAGGTGCAAAGGGGCTTCAGTAAATGATGCAATTGATGATGACTTGTGAGCCCTTGCAACGTTGGGATTGGGCAGGGGGGCGCTTCTGGCAAAGGCAGACATTGAGTCGGCTTTTCGACTACTGCCCCTGTACCCTGATGATTACCATCTGTTCGGTTTTCAGGTAAGGGGAGCATTATTATGATGAATGTATGCCTATGGGATTATCCATTTCCTGTGTTTATTTTAAAACGTTTCGCACATTCCTGGAATGGGCTAATAAGTAGGAGTGTAAGGGGGCACAGGTGTTACATTACTTGGACGACTTTTTTTTATGGGTGGGAAGGGCACGGATCAATGTGGAAGGGCGCTAAAGGCATTTCAGAAAGCGGCAGGCACCCTTGGGGTCACCATGGAGACAGAAAAAATGGCTGGCCCCACAACAACATTGTGCTTCTTGGTGATTGAGATTGACTGCGAGTTGGGCAAATGCTGCCTCCCTGTAAACAAAGTGCAGGAATTTAGGGAGGCGGTGGTCACCTGTCTTAGGGCTAAAAAAGGGACCCTGGGGCAACTACAAACCTTGGTGGGGCATCAAAACTTCGCAGTGAGGATAATCCCAATGGATGGGCCGACAGTGTGCTGACCAAGAACATTACCTATTTAGAACTTTTTCCAATCGTGGTGGCATTAACGATCTGGGCTGAGGAACTCAGGGGTATGGATGAGCTGTTCTGGTCAGACAGCACGTTGGCGGTCTGCTCTATCAACAGTCAAAGAGCTGATTGTCCGATGGTATTAAGGTTGTTGAATAGATTAGTACTGTTGTGTCTTTGTGGGAATGTGCGCTTTCAAGCGAAGCACGAACCTTGGCTTAATAACAATGTGGCTGATGCTTTGTCCCATTTCAAACTATAGGAGTTCCTGCAGTGCCTACCAGGGGTGGATCCCGTGATGACCCCCTTTCCCAAGATACTCTGAGGGCTTAGTGTCCGGAGCTAGCCACACAGATTGAGGTGTCAGTGTCACGAAAAACCAAGCAGGGCTATCAGAAAACGTTTAAAGAATTCAGGGCATTTTGCTGTGCGCAAGGCTTTCTGATATTTTTCACAGAGACACATGATTAGATTCCTGGGTAAAGTACGGTCGGAGGGAATGTCCTGTGGGGTGGCTAGGACTAAGATGGCTGCCATTTGGTTCTTTGTGGGATTGCAGGGAAGGTTGCCGCCCTCTGCTAACCTCGCAATAAGAAAGGCATTGATAGGCTGGAAGAGGGGAGCAGTCATTCCAGGGGACAGGAGGCACCCTGTGGATGCTGAAAAATTGGCCTTTGTCATTACGGGACTAAAGTGGATCTGTAGGGACGAAGACACTATTTGGGGCTGCATTCTCTGCTGCATTTTTTGGCGCCTTCAGGATAGGAGAGTTGGTGTGGGCCTCCGTGTCCGATCAGGTTGGGGGCCTGTCCAGGGGGGGCCTTTCAATTGAAGGGGATTGTATGGTACGTTTTTGGGGGAGGAGATCCAAAACAGCTCAAGAGGGAAAGGGGGTTAGACTTACGGTGACAAGTCACATAACAACAGAAATCTGCCCCATTACATTGGTATTTCTGGGACACAGAGGGGATGGGAGCGGATCATTTTTCAGGCACAGGAATGGCTCATCGTTATCCAAATTTCAGTTCAGAAATGTTATTGGAGGTTGTTGGAGGGTGCAGGGCTCAGAGGGTTGGGGTTTGCCCCACATTCCTTTTGAATTGGGGCAGCCACCACAGCGGCTGGATATGAGTGCAAAGAAAGACAGATAAACGAGATTGGGGCGATGTAAGTCCAGCTCAATTATTTATTTATTTATTTATTTGTAATTCTTCAAAGTGCCACACGCCCATGGGCCTCACGGCGCAAAGCAAAACAAAGGGACAGATAGATCAGAGGGAACAAGTCAGGCAAAGAGAGCGAGAATAAATCCTAATCAGAAGAGTTAAAAAGAAGTGTTTTGATGGCCTTTTTCAAGGCCTGGAGTGAGGATGAAAGTTTACAAGCCTGAGGGAGGATATTCCATTCCTGGGGTGCACAAACCTCAAAGCAGGTGCCTCCGAACCTGTTTAGGCGAAAGTGAGGTTGAAATAAAGAATAAGAATTATTAGAGCGCAAGGCTCTAGTGGGTTGAGTACGAGAGATTCTTCATACAAAGTATACATCAGGACTCACCTTCTCTGCTAAACGGCACAGCTGGGTAAGGGGGTGTGGTATAGGGGGAACGGGAGTTCTATAACCAAATGTAGCTAACATGCTGTCTTTGTCATCTTGTGCAAGATAGAGGATGTCAAGGCCGGTGCTATGGGTTGTGAGCCACTCATTCGTGCAGAGAATGGAACAAAGGATACAGGAGTACCCAGGGTTGTTATCCGATGGCACCATCTTTGACATATACTGGATTTGTTTGGGTGGCTTACAGGTGTGCCAGGTGCACTCACTGGTGGAAGTGCAGAAGAGGAAGAGGGGGCTGCCGAGCCCCAATTTGGTGGCCTTAAACATGGAGGTCATGACTTGGTACGGCTAGGAAGAAGGGACTTGATGGATTTTTTGTTATCCCTTTTCACGTGGTTTGGACACTTCTGCCTGGGGTGTTGCTCGCCTGGTCTCGGATCATACCAAGATTGGACTGGAGGTGCTCAGATCTGGCTCGTCCATGGAACATTTCTGCCCGAAAGGTAAACAATGAACTCGCCTGGCTGGCTGCATGCAATGGGCGCCTACAGAACGTGAGGAATCGCCTTTTGAAGGGCCCAGGGTCATGTCATCAGGATGGGGTACACTCATCCCGAATGGGCACGGAGCTTTCGTTGGCCAGCAGGGTGTGCTGTTCCGGTGCTCAACCCCATGGAACTGTAAGAAGCATGCAAACTCCTCGACCTGGAATAGAAGCTTGTTGTCTGGCTGTTACACTCACCTGGTCTCTGCTGAGGCGTTGGGGCACGGTTGCAGCCCTCCCGGGGGTGAGGTTGCTTGGGTCCGACTTCGCCCTCTGCGCTTATGTGGTGACGGGTAGTAATAGGTGATGCTGCTCGGGACTGCACCTGCGAGGAGAATAGGGGGAGTGAGTATGCCAGCTTGTGCGCCTGATCCCCTTCCTGACCCCTTCTCCCAAACCGTGGTACCCATGGGATGCACTGTCCCTGGAAAGCTCACCTGTTGATTCGTTTTGGCGAGCACTCCGTCCTGCTGCTTTTATGATCTCGACCAAGTTCCTTCACTGGTCCCTTGCACGTGGTAGTCCAGTCCTGCTGCGACTAAGCCACTATACTTCAGGTAAGTGTTCCTGTTTGCTTTTGTCTTTCCTCGTCTGTTTTTGTTGTATTGTAAAGTTTGTTGTCTTGTATTGCTCTCTGTTCCACTTTTGATGTTTGCTCTTTTGCTTTCTTCCCTTGCAGGTCATGTTGCCGGCCCGGCAGAAGCTGCGGAGCTCGAGGCGGCAGCCGGAGAGAATGAGGAACGAAGCTGCAGCGGTACAGTAGCTGGTAAGTTGTTAACTAGGGGGCGAGGAGTTCAAATGCGGCGCGGCCCTCGGATGGATGTTCTAACCTTGTCTTTCTTCTTCTTCACAGGGTCCGGGTTCGTGGATGTGGAGTGCGGTGCTGCGGCGTCGGGATCAAGATCACTGGATGTCAGGAGATGAGTCTGCAGATGAAGCAATGAAGCGCCGGTTTCCTGCAGGTGTGTATGCAGGAGAATGCCAAGTTTCAAAGGTAAGTAAACTGGTCCAAGCTGCGGTGAGCGTCATGTTGCACGTGAGTGCACAGTAACGCGAAGCACCAGCCTTAAGGATGGAGCAGCTTATATAGCTGAGCTTCTGAAGCCACTCCCACCAGGTTCAGCCTGCCTGCCACACCCGATGAGTCAGCACATGAAGACCAGGCATAGGGAGCCACACCCGATGAGTCAGCACATGAGGATGTTCTCTGGAATAAAGGCTTTCAGCTCCTGGAAAGTGCTTGTAAAATAAAAGCACTCCTGCACTGAAATAAAGCGTTTATGGGTCCCAAAGGGACATAAGTGAGTAAAGTGACCCGTTGCCTCCATCACTAGATGGTGTGGTTTTTGTGTTCTGGGGCCTGTGGCCATGACCGACTCTGGGGTCCCCTTGGCCGCAAACAGGAATAGGAATGATGACTTACGCCTCTGTGGATTCACAACATGCACTACTGGATAGCGTGAGAAATTGTCAAGGACGACCAAGAGATGTATAGATTGCTGCACCGAACCAAAGTCCAAGCTAAGTGCACGTCACAGTATCATCTCCCTATCAAGAGATGCAATGGGAGGCTCATTGGCCAGAGGCCTGGACCTCTGGGACAAAACACAGGTGCTGAGGATGCCGTGAGGGCATCCTCCACCTTGGCTTCAAGATCCAGGAACCACACCTTCTCGCAGATATACGCCTTTGCTTTGCTGGCCCCTTGATGGCCTACATGGACCAGGCACAGGACGTGGTCCTGAAGCTTGCGAGGGATGATAAGCTGCGAACCGCAAAGAAGTACCCCTTTGTGGCCAACCAAGAGCTTGCCCGTGACCTTCCATAAGCCCTGCAGAAAGGACTGAGCCTCAGGCATCTGCTGTTGCGTGGCAGACAGGAATGTCTTGCACTGGCCTGTCCGCAACTGGAACATGAGATCTCGACGGGTAGCTTCAGAAATGTTGTTCCGGGACATGGACTTCGGGACAGCAGCCCTCGTGATTATGGCGATGAATCCCTTGGCATCCTCGCCGGCCTCACCACCATCAGCACCCTCCACCATGGAATGCTACGACAAGTAGTCAGCCAGGTTGTCGGTTTGGCCCTGAAGAGCTGTGTCATGCTATATCTCTGAAGCGGCAGCAGCCAGGGCTCAAGCCTGATGGGAGGGTGAGGCGCTGACCCCTCTGTCACGTCCCTTCTGAGTCCCTTTGCGGGTGATCTCTTTATGAGCCCTGGTCCCACTGACTCATTATAGTGTGTTGTGGAGGATTATCACTATTTTGATGTGTCATGTTGCCAATTGATTATCATTATTTATTTATTAGTATTTTTTTCAGAAGGCGGGGTGCCCTTTAATCTCCCAGGATCCAGGATCAACAGACGCTCTCTTCTTTTGTTGCGGCGTACTGCTGTCCTCTGTCGGTGTGGCGGCCTGCCGTCTTCAGTTGTTGTAGCGGACTGCCCTTTTTTTTCCCTTGGCCTTTGGACGCCGGGCATGGTGGAGGGCAGATGGCCCGTCTTTTTGGTGTTCTCCTTGCCTTTGGACGCAGATTGCAGCAGAGTGCGGTTTGCTGTCTTTTATTTTACTTCCCCATGCGGACTTGCCTTCTGTTTCGTTGTGTTGTCCACTCTGAGCGTAATTGCCTTCTGTTTTGTTTGTCTCGCAGCAGAATTATTTGTTCGCACTGTGGATTTGTTTTCCCTCGTCGCCAGTTGTTTTGTCATTAGCAAGGTAACGGTATCTCGGATGGAGTGACTCTCTCACTTGTACTCATCCTTGTAAATAAATAACAGAGACAGAGGCTTGTAACAGGGAACCTTCTTTATTCTTCCTCTGCAGCTTCCTCCCCCCAACCAAAAAAAATTCTAAAATGCCCATGGAAGGAGAGGGAATGGCTAGGTAGGGCAGGATTTAATTTGACATGGTCCTCGCGTACCCGGATAGGGAGGGGACAGCGCAGAATCCTGAGGTGTGGTGGAGAAACGGATCACCTGTAAGCAGGGCAGTTTCTAGTCCATTTGGTGCCCAGGGCGAAACACTAGGAATGCACCCCCCCCACACCTCATCCCGCGCCCCACTCCCACCTCACCCCGCGCGCCACTCACACCGCCCCCCGCGCGCCACTCCCAAACTACACCGTTCAGCAACTCCTACCCAAAGTCAAACAGTCCGTCACACAAAGAATGAATTGCCATTTGCAACTGTGGGCCACTTTTTCATTCGTGCCCAAGACAATTGTATGCCCCCGTCCCACTTAGGCTGGAGATAATGAGGACTGGGCACACCAAGAGACCATGAATATGGCACAGGATGCAATATATACAATATATACAACCAACAAAGAACAGAAGATGCTGAAGGGGGTTTGAAGGCAACCAAAGCCAAAAGGGCAATGACAAGGAGACACCTGAACCCAATAAACAATCAATTTAAAATTCTTTGAATGGGAATGAAGTGTATGCTTTGATACAGTAAAGTCTGACTTGTTATGGACCCGGATTATTTATTTATTCATGCAATGTTTGTCGGGTACCTGTATATGTTATGACCCAGTCAAATTGTAAAGATATGCACCAATCACCTCCACAAGGTATCCACAAGTGTCAAGATAATAAATCCTACCTGCTCTTCAACTGCAAATGCTTGTAGATTGGGGAGATCTACCCGGCGTCTTTCCACCGTGCAGAGGAATAACGCCATGTGTGAAAACACCGGGGAAACCCTCAAGGGGAAGAAAACCCCGAAGATGGAGTTCGTTGAGAGTAGGATGTGGAGAACTCAGAAGGGCGTCTTCCGGGGAAAGCTGGTCGAAGTCGAGTCGTCCCTGGGATGGGAAGAGTCTTTCAGGTCCCGGAATTTAGCTTTAATGAGAAAAAACCGCTAGTCTGGGGAAATGAAGAAGAAACAGGTAAGTAGCTAAACTACGGGAAATCCTACCCTTGGAGTCTAGAAGAGGTAGTATGTATTGTTGATTGGAGTCCAATGGTAGGCGAGAGCGGGTATCTAATATGGGAAGACAAGCTTTTAATCAAGTTGATGTCCGAAAATAAAAAAAGGTTAGAATAATTATAAGACAGGTCTTCGTACCGAAATCCTGACTGGCTGGAGGAAAGAGAGGTACGGGAAATAGTCCCGCGATCGGGTAGGAATGGTGGTTAGATTGTTGAGGTTCATACCAGCCGGCGTAACTGGAGTTGCTAAATAAGCGGAAGAAACAGAAGGGTAAATGTGTTTCGGGAAATACTGAAATCGGGAGGAAAAAAGGAGAGGAAGGTATGTTTACCTAAGCGGCGTAGAGCTTGCGAGTGTGACGGATCACAGACTTCCTGAAAGAACGAACCGGGATAGTTTATCAAGGTGTGTTTGTTCCTAAGAGTGGGAAAAAGAAGTTAGAAGTCTGAATTGAGGGATAGCGAGTTTGTAGGATTCTAGGATAACCTAGTAGCGATACTCACAGAGCTTAGGCTCTGAAAACAGAAGCAACGCAAAGCCATACTGCTTCTCGTGCCGGAAGTACATTCCCGTCATAAATGGGCGGAGTCAGTTCAATCGCCTTCCGAACCTCTAGACTGACATCCGGTAGTATAGCGGCCATGTTGGGGGTAGTATTCTGGATGTTTGCTATGCGACACCAACGGCGCCATAAGGAAATGCGGCAAACAATCCTGTGAGAGGGAGAGTTTGTAATAGTATGCCCCCTTTTATAGGAGGCAAACCCCGGTTTGCCGGGATGAAAACGAAAAAAAGCCTGTATCAGACGAGGGGCATGCACAGCTGAAGCAGGTTCCCAGGATCTTTCCGCTGGCGAGTAACCCTTCCAGTCCACCAAATATTGTAAGGTTCCATGCATATAGCGAGAATCACAGATTCCTGAAACTTCGTGTTCGGGACCATCATCCGTAAGGATCGGTAGAGGTTTCCTGACCGCGTGTGGATGGAAATCGTTTCAGATGTCAGGCTTCAGTTGAGAGACATGAAACGTCGGATGGATGCGTTTCCATGAGTTTGGTAGTTGTAATTGGAAGGCTGCCGGACCTTGTTGTTTAATCACCCAAAAAGGACCAAAGAACTTGGGTGAAAGTTTAGAGGGACTAATCTTCTAGGGAGGAATTTGTTTGATAACCACACTTGGTCACCTACGTGAATCAATGGGGCAGAAGTTCGGTGTTTGTCTACTTGTTTTTTACTTCTGACTTGTGCTTCTTGTAGGGCCTCTTTGGCTTCCTTTTTTCCTTCTTGTATGGTCTTTACCATACTGTCAATGTTGGGAATGGAGGATGAAATGGGGCCCATGGTTGGAAACAATATAGGGTGGAATCCGTAGGTATATAAAAAAGGACTGTACCGGGTAGATGAATGGGTGGTGTTATTGTAGGCGAATTCAGCTAAGGGTAGAAGTCCTTTCCAATTGTCCTGTGCGACTGAAATGTAACACCGGAGGTAACTGTCAGATCCGTGTCCTCCTTCCCAATCCTTCTCCTCACCTGAATATTCAGAGGACTTGTCCTTAGAGATAGAAGTAGTCTTCTTGCTGGACTTCTTCTTATTGGTAGGCTGCTTATCCTTGGATCTTCGATCGTGTAAATAGGGTCTGGCTCCCTCGGAGGCCACCATGGCAGGGATTGGTACCTGCCCTTGGGGGACCCCGAGGAGCCAAACCCTGATTCAGGGAAAAAGCCAATGGGCAGAAAAAACCCTGATCCAAATGCAGAATTTCTTGAATAGATGCAATCCAGTTCCTGCTGTAGCCCGCACAAACTCGGACTTCTAATATATAAAGGCTCTCAAGGATACGGTACTTATGAGAAGAACAACAGGAAGATGTCCTACAAACGAGAGATGCAAGGACTACAGGACGAGGACACAGACAGAGAGGTAAAACGGTAAATGGAATCGGAAAGAAAAAGAAATGTAAGCGGAGGAAACCTACAAGGAAACCGAATAGGCGGGCGGCTATCTGGAGACTGTAAAGAGCCCCGCCCGCTAGGCAGCAGACTCCGCGAAAGCTCGCGGAAGAGGCCCGACACAAAGGATGTGTCAAGTAAGTAAGTAAGTAAGGCCGCAAGGGCAAAGCGATAGAAGGAAAACACGACAGCGTCCTGATAAAGACGCTGACACTTAACCAGAGGAGTCGCGGAAGACCGCGAACAACGTTGCCAGAGGCTCAGTCGAGCAAACAAAGGTAGTGGAGCTGAGGTACTACCGCTAACAGAACCTTCCTGTGTAAAAAACAATCACAAGAGGAAGGCACGGGAAGGCAGAGAGGCACAGTAAAGTAGGAAAGGTACTGCTATGTGTACCAAGTACAGAGCGAGCACTGAAAGGTGAAAACAGATACAACCCACAGATAGAGGGGCAGGGTCTGTTTAAATATGGACGGAAGCCATCTTGGATGAGGACTAGAGCGGGGAAAAGGTTGCCAAGACTAATGTTTCCAACTATGCCTTAGCTTCCACCTCTGATTCCTGACAGTATCCCTTCCGGGGACCCCCCGGCTTACCAGGGTGTAACCTGTGGAACCTCTTCACCAATAGTGGGGCATGAATGTGACTCACTGGTTCCTAAGACCTTTCTGCCGCTGGATATCCCTTCCAATGGACCAGGTATTAAACTCGGCCCTTGCGATATCTTGAATCAACCAGATAGGCGACCTCATATTCGTCTGGAATCTGAACAGTGGGTGTTTGTAATCGGTGGTAGCGTCTCAGATAGCGGTCATCCTTGTATGTCTTCAGCAAGGAAGTGTCAAACACCGGGTGCACCCTCCGAAGATGCTGAGGCAAACTTAGTTCATACGCCACTGGGTTGATTTGTGATTCTATGGGATATGGACCCAAATATCTTGGGGAAAACTTGCCAGATTGAACCCACTTAAGTAGGAATTTGGATGACAACCATACCAACTGGCCTATCTTCCAGTCAGGATTGGCACATCTCTTCTTGTCAGCCCATCTCTTCTGTGACTGTTGACTGGCCTCATGAGCTCTTTTGGCTAGATTATGGGCATCGTGTAGGTCTGAGAGCACCCTGTCCAGAGCTGGAATGCTTGTGGATTGCATGCTGGACCAAGGTAGGTGTTGGGGATGGTAACCATAAGTGCAATAGAATGGACTCATTTGTATGGAAGTATGGAGTGAATTGTTATAGGCGAATTCAGCCTGGGGTAAAAAATTAAACCATTCTTCTTGTCTGGAGCTGCAGAAGCACCTTAAATATTGTTCAAGGCTGGCATTTAGCCGTTCGGTCTGCCCGTTACTCTGTGGGTGATAACCGGATGACAGGGCTCTGTGTATTCCTAGAATCTGACATAGAGCAGACCAGAACTTAGAGGTGAATTGGGTATCCCTGTCAGACACTATGGTCCTGGGTAGACCATGGAGTCGAACAATCTCTCTTAAAAAGGTGGTCGCAGTCTCAGGGGCTGAAGGGATCTGAGTGAAAGCTGCAAAGTGGGCTAGTTTACTATAAGAATCCACAGTAACCATTATAACGGTCATGCCATAAGACCTTGGAAGGTCCACGATGAAGTCCATGGATATATGTTCCCACGGACGTCCTGGTAACTGAGGCTGTTGTAACAACCCGAAAGGCTTACCCGTTTGGTATTTACAGGATGCACAAATGGGACAGGCAGAAGCATACTCCTCTACATCCTTCCTGAGCATGGGCCACGAGAACCCTCGGCTGATCAGCTCGTAAGTCTTCCTTATTCCTGGGTTTCCTGATAAGGTTGAATCTTGACACCAGGAGAGGACTCGTTCCTGTAGCTTCCTTGTGGGAACGTACAGTGCAGAGTCCTGATAATAGAGCCCATCCTCTCCTTGTGTGACCATGGGAGGTAGGCTGTAAGACCTTGATACATCGGAATCAATTCTCAGAGAAACGGGGTGGCTGTAGCAATTATTCTCAATTCTGGGAATAGTAGTTCCTGGCCCCGGTAGTCTCCCGAATCCTCACCTTGACAACGGGATAAGGCATCCGCCTTCTTATTCTCAGAACCAGGAATGTAGGTGATGAGAAAATCAAACTGTAGAAAAAAATAAGCCCATCTGGCATGGCGTGCATTAGAACATTCCATCTGTTGCAGGACCCGAAGGTTACGAGGGTCCGTCCGAATGAGAAATTTGTGAGTCGCTCCTTGTAGAAGGTGCCGCCATTCTTGGCAGGCTAACTTGATGGCCAAGAGTTCTCTTTCAAGTACTGAGTAATTACGCTCGCTGCGGGTTAGGGTCTTGGAAAAGTACGCCACTGGGTGTTCCAGACCATCTGTTGCTTCTTGAAGTAAAATGGCTCCAACAGCTCCAATCGAGGCATCCGTCTCTAGGATGAATTCTTTGCTCTGATTCGGTTGCACCAAAATGGGTGCTGAAGTGAACAGCTTCTTGAGGATTTGGAAGACTTCTTTGGGTTCCTGGTTGAATGTAAATTTGGCTCCCTTCTTGAGTAGGGATGTAATTGGTAACACTATTCCAGAGAAGATAGGGATAAACCTACGATAAAAGTTTGCTAGTCCAAGGAATCTTTGAACATCCTTGACATTCTGGGGTTCCTTCCATTCTAAGATAGCCTTGATCTTGCTGGGATCCATCTCGATGCCCTCCTTAGACAGAATGAAACCCAAGTAGGAGACTGATGTAACCTCGAACTGGCACTTTTCTGGTTTGACTAGTAGTCTATGTGATTGCAGGCGGTCTAATACCTTCCTCACCTGATGGCGGTGATCCTGTAGGGTCTGGGAAAATACCAGGATGTCATCAAGATAGACCACTATGGAAATGAACAACATGTCAGCAAATACCTTGTCCATAAAACGTTGAAAGATAGCCGGGGCATTCACCAACCCGAACGGCATCACCCTGTATTAAAACAGACCCAACGGGGTACGGAAGGCCATCTTCCATTCATCCCCGTTCCTTATTCTTAGCAGATGGTAGGCCCTTCTTAGGTCGAGCTTCGTGAAGTAGACTGCACCTTGTACTGCTTCCAGAATGTCTTGTGTCAGGGGCATGGGATACCGGTCCCGTACTGTAATCTGGTTTAGGCCACTATAATATATACAAGGCCAAAGTTCTGAGGCGTCCTTCTTAGGAATAAAGAACAACGAGGACCCACAAGATGACTTAGATTCCTGGAGGAGGCCATTCTGCAGGTTGGCGTCTAGGTATTCCCTTAAGGCACGCCTTTCTGGTAACGACAAAGGATACATATGTCCAGAAGGTACCCTAGTCTCAGGAATAAGGTCTATGGTGCAGTCCGCGGCCCTGTGGGGCGGTAATAATCTGGGTAAGGTATCTTGGAATACTTCGGAGTATTCCTGATACTGAAGAGGAACCGCTGAGATTGTCATGGTTCAGCAAACACTCTCTTCCTCTTCTGTCTTCTGTAAAGAAGGATGCATACAGTGGGATTCACAATATTGTGAATTAAAGCTTACTCGGTTGGAAGACCAGTCTATCTGGGGGTTGTGACTTCTCAACCAAGGAATTCCAATTACCAGAGGGAACTGAGCTGCTCTGATCAAATCGAAGATCACGCTTTCCTGGTGTTCTCCCAACTTCATTTTCAATGGTAACGTCTCTCTGGTTATGGGACCAGAAGACAGAGGGTTTCCGTCGACTCCTTCTACTGGGATGGGTCTCTGCTTGGTACAAGCCGGTACTAGATTCTCTCTGGCCCAGTTTACATCCATAAAGTTTCCGGCGGCACCACAGTCTAACATAGCCAGCACTTCCTTGGGTTCTGAGCCAGTTACCCACAGTAAGACTCGGAAAACCATCAGTCGGCTGTCCTCAGTGTTCTCTATTGATCCTGAAGTTTTGCAGGGGTTGATGGTAGTTCCCCCGATACTTCCCTTGCAGTAGATCGGGGGTTGGAGTTTTCCTTCCTCCTGGGTGGTACTTCTGGACAATTTCTTAGTAGGTGCTTGGACGAACCGCAGTACATACGCAGGCCTGCTTCTCTACGTTTACTTTGTTCTTCCGAAGTAAAAGGTCCTCTCGTAGCACCAATCTGCATAGGTTCTTCTGCTGCTTGGCAATTCCTAGAAGATTGGGAAGGCAGGTTAGTAGCCTGGGGAGTGACTCGAGGTCTTCGTCTTTCTTGACGTCGTTCCTGCAATCTGAATTCGATCTGAAGAGACAAAGTCATCAGGTCTTGAAAGGAAGCTGGTCTTGCCACCCTTACCAGTTCGTCCTTTATGTCATCGTGTAGACCACGTCTGAAGATGGTTTGTTTGGCGGAGTCTGGCCAGTCCGTCTTAGCCGCCAATCGCATAAAGCGGGAAATGTATGTCTGTAGGTCTGTGGTTCCTTGATGTACATCCAAAATAGCCTCCAGAGAGGTGTATAAGACCTCAGGTCGATCAAATCGTTCTTTAAGAGTTCCCACAAAATGGTCGTAATTGTTTAAGGAGGGATTGTTGCCAGTAACCAACGGAGTAGCCCAAGTTAAAGCATTTTCCATCAGATTAGCAATAATAAACCCGACTCGGGATCTTGCCGTCTCGTATGCATGAGGTCTGAAGGTAAAATATACCTGGCAAGAATCAAGAAAGTCCTTGAGTCCTCCTGGATGACCATCATACTTGCCGAACGATAATGCCATGGGTGGTAAATCCCCACGGTTGTCCCGATGTAGAACAACCTGTTGCCGAAGTGCAATATTCTCTGACCTCAAAGCCTGGACTTCCACAGTGAGGTTCTGCATGGCTGACACCAGCTCCTGGTATTGCTCCAAGGATGCCATGTGTACTCTCGGGCGTTGTATGCGTCAGATCCGTGTCCTCCTTCCCAATCCTCCTCCTCACCTGAATATTCAGAGGACTTGTCCTTGGAGATAGAAGTAGTCTTCTTGCTGGACTTCTACTTATTGGTAGGCTTCTTATCCTTGGATCTTCGATCATGTAGATAGGGTCTGGCTCTATCGGAGGCCACTTTGGCAGGGATTGGTACCTGCCCTTGGGGGACCCCGAGGAGCCATACCCCGATTCAGGGAAAAAGCCAATGCGCAGAAAAAACCCTGATCCAAATGCAGAATTTCTTGAATAGATGCAATCCGGTTCCTGCTGTAGCCCGCACAAACTCGGACTTCTAGTATATGAAGGCTCTCAAGGATATGGTACTTATGAGAAGAACGACAGGAAGGTGTCCTACAAACGAGACATGCTAGGACTACAGGACGAGGACACAGACAGAGAGGTAAAAGGGTAAATGGAGTCGGAAAGAAAAAGAAAGGTAAGCGGAGGAAACCTACAAGGAAACCGAATAGGCGGGCGGGCGTCTGGAGACTGTAAGGAGCCCCGCCCGCTAGGCAGCAGAAGCCGCGAAAGCTCGCGGAAAAGGCCCGACACAAAGGATGTGTCAAGTAAGTAAGAAAAGCCGCAGGGGCAAAGCGATAGAAGGAAAGCACGACAGCGTCCTGATAAAGACGCTGACACTTACCCAGACGAGTCGCGGAAGACCGCGAACAACATTGCCAGAGGCTCAGTCGAGCAAACAAAGGTAGTGGAGCTGAGGTACTATCGCTAGCACAGAACGGAACCTTCCTGTGTAAAAAACAATCACAAGAGGAAGGCACGGGAAGGCAGAGAGGCACAGTAAAGTAGGAAAGGTACTGGTACGTGTACCAAGTACGGAGCGAGCACTGAAAGGTGAAAACAGATACAACGCACAGATAGAGGGGCAGGGTCTGTTTAAATATGGACGGAAGCCATCTTGGATGAGGACTAGAGCGGGGAAAAGGTTCCCAAGACTAATGTTTCCAACTATGCCATAGCTTCCACCTCTGATTCCTGACAGTAACCCTCCAGTGTTTGGTCGAGATGTTCTGTCTGCCCATTTGTCTGTGGATGGAAACCGGAACTTAAGGCTCTGGAGATCCCTAGGATATGGCACAGTTGTTTCCAATACTTTGAGGTGTACTGTGGACCCTGGTCGGATATGCTCACTTCTGGAAGACCATGTAGAGAGAATATACGGTCCAAAAATACACAAGCCATTAACGATGCAGAAGGGATTGCCGGCAGAGGAATGAAGTGAGCCATCTTTGTGAGAGAGTCCACAGTAACCATGATGGTATTACATCCTTCTGAAATGGGCAAGTCGACTATGAAATCCGTTGAGATGATTTGCCAAGGTCTTGTCGGTATTCGTGTACTGACTAGTTTCCCACTGGGTGCTTGTCTGGAACATTTAGTTTGAAGACAGATGGTACAAGAAGAGATATAGTTCCGGATATCTGATATGATAGTAGGCCACCAGTACTGTCTCTGAATTAGGTCTAAGGTTCCTGCGAAGCCCCTATGACCTGCACCCTTTGTATCATGATAAAGACGTAGTACTTCCTGCTGTAGGGCCTTGTCTGGTATAAAGACCTTGTTCTCTTTACATAAGAGAACTTGGTGGGTTGTCAGGTGATACCTTGTTACTTGATCCGGGTGTGAGGCTTCCCAATGTTTAGTTGTTTCTTCAATCTTGTGCAGGAGGTTCTGTACAACAGGGACACAAGCTGTTTTGGGGAAAATAGGTTCGGGATGGAATGGTGTATCTCCCGCAGGGTCTCTTCGAGATAAAGCGTCAGCCTTTAAATTGGTTCTGCCAGGGATAAAAGAAAAAATTATACGAAACGGAGAAAAAAAATGAGCCCACCTGGCCTGGCGGCTGTTGCATGTTTGAGCATATTGTAATATGCGTAGGTTGTGGTGGTCAGTCCTAACCTCTATGGGGAATCGAGCTCCCAACAACAAATGTCTCCACTTTTCAAAGGCGCGTTTTATGGCCAATAGTTCTTTTTCCAACACTGTATAGTTGATCTCCGACGGTGACAGTGTCTGAGATAGATAAGCCACTGGTTGTTCGTTGTTATCAGTCCCTGGTTGTAGGAGAACGGCTCCCAGTGCCTGATGGGATGCATCTGATTCAACTATGAATCTTTTTTGTTGGTCTAGCATGATCAATATTGGTGCTTTTGTAAATAACTTCTTTAGTTGATCAAAGGAGTGTTGTTCCTCAGAGGCTCATAGGAACGGAATGCCTTTTTTTAAGGAGATGTGTTAAGGCATGAGTAAGGGAGGAAAAATGGGGGATAAACCGTCTGCAAAAATTAGAGAATCCCAAGAATCTTTGGGTTTCTTTGACAGACTTAGGAGTTGGCCACTAGGTGATGGCAGAGATTTTGGAGAGATCCATCGAAATTCCTTCTTCTGACAATACATATCCCAGGTAGGTTATAGACATCTTATGGAATTCACATTTCTCGATTTTGCAAAAGAGATGATTTTATTGGAGACGGGAAAGAACTTCTTGAACGTGGGAAACATGTTCAGCCAATGATGAAGAAAAAAACAGTATGTCATCGAGGTAGACGATTACATAGTGTAGGGATATATAGGCAAAGATGTGATCCATAAACCGTTGGAAGACGGCCGGGGTGTTGGATAATCCGAATGGCATAACTCTGTATTCGTAATGACCAAATGGAGTACGGAAGGCCGTTTTCCACTCATCTCCTATTTTTATACGGATTAAGTGATACGCTCCGCGCGAATCAAGTTTAGTATAGAGGTTCGACCCTCGAACTGCTTCCAAGATATCCGGAATGAGGGGCATCAGATATTTGTCCAGCACAGTGATCTTGTTTAACCCCCGATAATCAATGCACGGACAGAGCTCTGTAGTATTTTTCTTGGGAATGAAGAAGAGGGAAGCCGCTCCCGGGGATGTTGATTCCGTAATAAGACCGTTTTGGAGATGTGTTCGTAAATATTCCTTTAGCACTTCTTTCTCCTTGGCAGAGAGAATGTACATGCGTCCGAATGGAAGAGGATTGTTTGGTATCAGTTCTATTGCACAATCGTCCCTTCAATGTGGGGGTAACTCGGAATACTCGCCATGAGAAAACACTGACTGAAACCGCTGGTATTCTGGGGGTAGAGTGGTGACTTGATTTAGCATCAGTACCTCGGTTCCCATTGGATTGAATAGAGATCTTATTTATGTAATTTCTGACACAATTTTCTGAACACAAAAATAGGGTACCAGCTGTCCTATTGATATACGGATTGTGTCTTTTTAACCAGGGTAGACCTAGAATGATGGGGTAATGCACAGTCCATATTATGTCAAACTCTAGGGGTTCTTGATGGGAGGCTACAGTCATGATCAGGGAAGCCGTTTGGTCCTTGATGGTAACGGAAATTAAAGGACTTCCGTCCACACTTTCTACTGGGCCGGATACGGTCTTTGGATTTCTGGGAATTTCTAATTGGGAGTTTTCCCAGGAGAGGGATACTCCTAAAACAATCATCCCGTTGTCGGTTGGTTGAGTTTGGGATTCAGAAAACGCACTAAGGTGGGAACTATTTGTAGATATTGTACCCTGCACCGTTGTTCCCCTTACGGCCGGGCACTGGCGTTTCCCGCCTTCTTAGTGGGAACTAAAAGGCACTCTTTGACTGTATGTGTACTGGCTCTGCAATATATACAGAGTCCAAGAGATTTACGCCTAAAGCGTTCCTCTGGGGATAGAGGACCGCGAGTGGTTCCTACCTGCATAGGTAGGAACCACTTCTTCTCACTATTCCTTTCCTGGAGTCTATAATCCAATTGCATGACCAATGAGATAAATTTGCTCATATTATGGGGACGAGGTACTCGTGAGACCTCGTCTTTTAATTCTTCGGATAGGCCTCTCCGAAAAATTGTCATCTGAGCATCATCTGCCCAGGTGGTATCAGCTGACATCTGCTTAAAACGTGTTATATATGATAGGATATCTAGGGAACCTTGTTTGAGGTCTGATAAATGCTATTGGGTGGCTATAGTGACTTCTTGTCTTCCAAACATGTTTTTTATGCTGTTGCAAAAGGCGGGGTAGGAATCCAATATTAGGTTACTATTTGTCACTAATGGAGTTGCCCAAGCTAAGGCGGCTCCGGTCATTTGGGAGATAATATGACCTACTTTGTCCCTGTCGTTGGGAAGAAAGCTGCCTTGAAAGCAAACTGGACGGTGCAGGATGCGAGAAATTCTTTTACCTGATGGGGATTGCCATCAAACCTCCCCGAGGGGAGAGGACCCGGAGGGACCTCCGAGCTTTGAGCAGACCGACCAACCTGATTCTTTGAGGGCAGGTTTTCCTGTTTAAGAAATTGGACTTCAGCTGATAGGTTTTGCATGGCTGCCACTAGTTGTTGGACTTGCTGTTCCATTTCGTATCTTGGCTACCTGTGTAAGGAGGTGAGCTGTGCGTATCTGTAATATCGGGCATTGCTTGCTGTTATGACCCAGTCAAATTGTAAAGATATGCATCAATCACCTCCACAAGTTATCCACAAGTGTCAAGATAAGAAATCCTACCTGCTCTTCAACTGCAACTGCTTGTAGATTGGGGAGGTCTACCCGGCGCCTTTCCACCGTGCAGAGGACTAACGCACTGTGTGAAAACACCGGGGAAACCCTCAAGGGGAAGAAAACCCCGAAGATGGAGTTCGTTGAGAGTAGGATGTGGAGAACTCAGATGGGCGTCTTCCGGGGAAAGCTGGTCGAAGTCGAGTCGTCCCTGGGATGGGAAGAGTCTTTCAGGTCCCGGAATTTAGCTATAATGAGAAAGGACCGTTAGTCTGGGGAAATGAAGAAGAAACAGGTAAGTAGCTAAACTACGGGAAATCCTACCCTTGGAGTGAGTCTAGAAGAGGTAGTATGTATTGTTAATTGGAGTCCAATGGTAGGCGAGAGCGGGTATCTAATATGGGAAGATAAGCTTTTAATCAAGTTGATGTCCGAAAATAAAAAAAGTTAGAATAATTATAAGACAGGTCTTCGTACCGGAATCCTAAATGGCTGGAGGAAAGAGAGGTACAGGAAATAGTCCCGCGATCGGGTAGGAATGGTGGTTAGATTGTTGAGGTTCATACCAGCCGGCGTAACTGGAGTTGCTAAATAAGCGGAGGAAACAGAAGGGTCAATGTGTTTCAGGAAATACTGAAATCGGGAGGAAAAAGGGGGAGAAAGGTATGTTTACCTAAGCGGCATGGAGCTTGCGAGTGTGACAGATCACAGACTTCCTGAAAGAACGAACCGGGATAGTTTATCGAGGTGTGTGTGTTCCTAAGAGTGGGAAAAAGAAGTTAGAAGTCTGAATTGATGGATAGCGAGTTCGTAGGATTCTAGGATAACCTAGTAGCGATACTCACGGAGCGTAGGCTCTGAAAACAGAAGCAACGCAAAGCCGTCCTGCTTCTAGTGCCGGAAGTACTTTCCCGTCGTAAATGGGCAGAGTCAGTTCAATCGCCTTCCGAACCTCTAGACTGACATCCGGTAGTATAGCGGCCATGTTAGGGGTAGTATTCTGGATGTTTGCTATGCGTCGCCAATGGCGCCATAAAGAAATGCGGCGAACAATCCCATGAGAGGGAGAGTTCGTAACAGTATATTTATTTATGCAATGTTTGTCGGATGCAGGAATCCGACAAACATTGCATAAATAAATAAATTATCCGTGTCCATGTACCCGACAAACATTGCATAAATAAATAAATAAACCTGGTTGTTGCTTAAAGAATATTTACTGAGCAACACTGGTCAAAACTATTATCAGCATAATGAAGTAACTCATCATCAGTGCAATGGAAGTGGTTTAAAGTGTAATTGATATAGAGTTTGGCAAAGAAGCAGCATGAAAGAAATAGCGCCACTTTAAACTATTATTTTGGCCATTTTCTGGGTTTACAGGGACGCACCATGGGGCAAAACGGGTCTCCGTTTGTATCGTGTTGGGGCTCACGGTGTGTCCCTGCAAGGCACGCCCACTCCCCACAGCCCATTGCACCTCCCCTCCCATCACGATGCCAGCAAGAAACCATACAGTGATTAATGGCCCACTATTAGCAGTTTCCTGCCGGCATTGTGATGCGAGGGGCTGACTTTACCTGCATGGAGACCTCAAGTGTTTTCATTGTTGTGCTTATGCCGCCACCACGCCCCCCCCCTCCCTGCACTAAAGTGGTCAGAGTGAGCCACTGACTCATGTAATGTCAGGGCAGCGATTACTTAAACCAGGTAAATTCCCAAACTTTTTTTCTCGGGGGATCAGAACTCAAAGGGAATTCATTCAAAGAAGAAATAACAGAGAGTGAGTCTGATTACCCCTCTTTCCGTTGCCCTAATGTGTCAGCGTAACGCTCACAGACTAGACACAGCCCATCTTACTACTATAGGACATCATGAACCCAATGCAGGCACTTAAAGAAAAAAATAAAGGGCAGCGCCAGCACCTAACCTGCGGAACTTTTCCAACAGAAATGGGCTGCCCCACAAACTGGGGTATTTGATCCCCTCCAGAGGCTCCAGAGACCGGGGCAATTGCGCCCCCCCAGGGCGATTGCACCCCGGGCAGCTGCCCGCCTCGCCCGGGCCACAAAACGTGCCTGCATGTAAGCTAACTCCTGGCTCTATGCTCAATAAAGCCTGCTGCAGCAATTTTAACTTCCACCAAGAAAACTGGTCCTGCCTCTATTCAGGCAACTGTAAGGGGCTTTGGGGGTGGAGATTAAGTGGAGTCGCAATTTTGGTGTGATTGGAATGACTGGGGGGGAGAGGAGACGGGATATGAGTTTGATGGGGGTCAAGTGTGGGCTGTCAGTGCTAAATACCGGATACTCCTCTGCGAGATTCTGTGGAAACGCAGCAGATGCGCTCCATCGAGCATGTGGGTTTCGATAGGCCGCCTGTGCAAGCCTTTGTCTCCAGTCGACCGGAAGAAGCGCGGCCCTCTCTGGTGTTTTCTATGTGCGGCACGCATAGTGGCGCCCAAGCAGTGCAGGAATCCCACAGGACGCCTTTAGCCCTCCTCCACGTCAGCTCGGGGGAGTCTTTCAAGGGCTCCCCCGAGCTGGCGTGGTGGCAGAAGGCATGGCAGGCGCCTCATTGTCATTAAATGCAGGCGTGGCGGCGGGCTCATTCAATGACAATGGGGTGCTGACGCGCTCTATTCAAAAAAATAGGTTAAAAAAAATAATAATAATAAAGTGGCACATCTTGGCGCCGCCCCCTTCTACCCTGCCCCCTGTTAACCAGGGGCACAAAGGGGGGTGCCAATTCGCACAGGGCGCTGCTGCCCTTAATGCCGGCCCTGCCCACAGGGTATCATTTGAGTTGCGGAGGACCTGTGCGCTGCCCACGACAGGGTGCCGAAGGCGTGGGGGGTGGGGCAATTGGCCAACCGCCCACCTCGTCGCCAATTGTGGGGTGTCTCTTGCCTAGCGGGAGAACCCCAATAATAAGATGCACACCAGGATGTGCTCTCTATAGGACTCACCCTGTGCCTTGGCATGGTCAATTTTTATTGCAATCGTGACGTAGAACGTCACCTGACCCGAGCGACGTTCCCATTTCACAACAGACCCACTCCCACCCTCCCCTTGACAATGCTCAGCACTTAGGCCAGAGCCCCTTCTTAGAGCCCCCCTCGATTTCTGAGCCCACTTAAAACACTGTTTTATTTATAAACCGGGAATAACCTACGAGATACATACCTAATCTCGCGGGTTATTCTGCAGGGGTTCATGCTTAATCTCTTGAGAAGTAAATGTTTGTTTAAGGCGGATCGGGTGAAATCGCGAGAACAACGACCCCCGCCTCCATTTACAGCACTGAGTGCATGCAACTCACATTATATGACACCTCGAGATGGGGAAAGGGTGCCCTGAAGCTTTCGTGATTTCGGGAAAAACACTTGCTGGGGACTCTCGAGCGAGATAGGGAAAGTTCTGGAATGAGTGCCAGTTCTTGTGCGTATAGCTCGCCCCTTATCGCGCCTGGGCGGTGGGTGCCACTCCAAGGTCAGCTCATTGTTGTTTGTCTGCGAGCGCCACATTTCCTGGGGCTATCAGGAGCCCGCACTATCAGCCCGATGGAGCTGGAGTAGGGAGGGGGCGGCTTTCCCTGTACAAACCGCTCACGTCTCCAAAACCAACAGGTCCATTGTTCCCGCCAAGTGCGGCGCTAATGGCCGGATCCTTTCTCTAGGCAGCCCGGACGTCTCGCCGCACTCTCACTTTCAAGCAGGTTGAGACCACGCTGTACTCCCGCGTGGGCAGTCTACCACATTTTTACATTCACGTTTAAGTGTCCAGGAGAACAAGGCCAAAGCAGGAGAGGTAACAGGGTCGGCCCTGCAGGGTCTGCCAGTGATTAGGGGATTCTGAATGTGCCTGGAGCCCTAACGGGTAGATAGCTCATTTGGGTGTTGCACATTCTGCAGAGTTAAGTGTGAATGCCTCTATAACATGATTACCAGGTCTGCTGATTACTCGTAATCAGGGGAGCCGATTTATGAATTTCCCGGGAGGGAAATACAGGAAGTGACATCACTGGCAGTTATATGACCGCAAATTTGCATGTAGTCGCCAACTTGGTGCAACGGCGCGTGGTGGTGGGGGCGCGTGCAGAACAGTGGAAACATTGGCTAGCATGTACTGCATATACTAAAGTCAAGTAAGAAGGAGATTTAAGCCTTCGAGTTGCATTCCGGTAAACCATCACTGCCCCTAATCCACCCTGGGCTTGCACCCATGCTATTGCCAAACATTCCCGCCCACCCCCTTACCATGGCCCACCTAACAGGACTGACATGCACCCCGGGCTTGCACCCATGCTATCAGAAAACATTCCCGCCCACCCCCTAACCATGGCCCACCTAACAGGACTAGCATGCACCCCGGGCTTGCACCCATGCTATCAGAAAACATTCCCGCCCACCCCCTAACCATGGCCCACCTCACAGGACTGACATGCACCACGGGCTTGCACCCATTTGAAAAATAAATTAAAAGAACACATTACATTTAAATACATATCTACAATACATACAAGATAATATAAACACAAATACATTTAATTTCATAGGACTCATTTAATATCTTAAACAGACACTATGCATAGGTGCCTTAAAGTTTCAAAGGACTTAATTCATAGACCTGATCTACATATTCTTTTCATCTTAATCATACCCTGCCAGGCCCGCACCACTTCCCGGATGTGCAAAAGATTGCAATGAACTGGTATGAAGACGCTACATAGAGAGGCAGCTGGCCAGCAGCAGGCAAGACTTTCCAGCGCTCCACAAGCGGGGAACATTCTATTAAAGTGACATAACTTTTGATATTATTCATAGATGAGTATTTCACTTATATTTCTCTCATCCAGGAGTAATATAAACCACCCTGCTCAGCATGTGCCCTTGAAGGGTGGTCGGGGAATGCTCAGCGCAAATGTTAATTCCGTTTCATGCTCTTTCTGGCTGTAAAATGCCTGGGAGGGTGAAAGTAAACACACCCGGCGTTTACACCTTACTTTTGCACTTGGGGGCTTTGGTAAAGGCCCAAATGTTTGCAGAATTAGATTGGCGGTCACCCTGGCCTAGTTCCAAACTGATATATACTAAGGATTTCGGTATGCCCAGGGTGACTAGTAGCAGACTCGGGCATGAGAAATACAGAACCAAAAAAGGAGGCAGAACTGCTGCTGCCAAGGTTCAACACCAATTTATGTCACTGAATGAAGCAGAACATATAACTTGAATTGGGGAACCTGGTGTGTTAGTACTAATGGATTAAATCCCTAAATTCATAACCCATAAAATTGTCCAGAAGGTAAAAAGAAACTCACACACATCAAAGACTGTGGATATACATAGTTTGTATTAAAACAAAAACATCAAAAAGCAATTGTGACAAAAACATCAAAAAGCAATTGTGAAAACATACATCAAGCAGAATTCAATGTTTCAAAACACAAATAAATGGTGAAATCAAAATTTCGAATTGTCTTCCATACATAATTTTTTTGAAATGTACGGCATAACCCGTGAGGGAAAGGTACATAATTCACTTGAAATGCAAAACATAATCCATGAATGAAACATGTGGAAATCATAAGCGCCAGTAACTTGGCGTTCTAGTGGGCCTGTGGTCATCCGGGTCCTAAAGTGGCTTATCTACGGAAAGAATCTAATCTTGCAGGTGCCAACGTCCAGATCTTTGAAGCGAGCACAATTTACATGTCGTGACTCACTCCTTACTCCCAAAACCAGAGAGGGACCTCAAGATCAAATTACATGTGTGATCACCCATGGTCAACATGCCTTTCAAATTAAACAAATTATCCACAAATACTTGCCCATTGCCTGACTGTGCCTCCCGGACCAACAAAAACCTCGATTTGCATACAAAAGGGCACGCAACATCAGAGAGCACCTAGTGCACTCCATGTACACCAAGAAATCTCTGCAAAGCAATCTTTGGAATTTACGACCAATAAAAGGACTCTACTCATGTGGGTCCTGTTTGGTCTGCCAATTCACATGCAAAATACAGCAATTCCAATTTGGACAAAAAACCTGGACCCTCAATGAAATTTCCAATTGCAAAACCAACCAAGTGGTTTATTAAATAGAGTGCCCTTGCCATCTACGCTATGTTGGGCAAACCATGCGCAACGTTGGCACACAGATCTCCGAACACAGGTCACGGATCAGGTGTAAAAATCTCACATCCCCTCTGGTACAACACTATATGGAGAAAAAACATACCACACAAGATATCAGATGGTGGGTTATTGAAAGAGTCTGCAACGGGCCTAATATCAAAGGTCGACTTCTGGACCTAGAATGCAGGTTGATATACAGATTGGACTCTATAGAACAGGGTCTCAACGAACAACAAATCTTCCCGCATTAATGGGACAGATTTGCTCAATTGGGACCCCTAGACTAACAATCTTCATGGAGCAAACATACCCCACTCCAATTTCCTGACATTCCTAGACATGTCTGATTCATTTCTCCTAACCTCACACCAACAAGTCAGTCAGTTGGCTTCCATTCTGCTTTAAATGTGTCTCAGCCCACAAGTGAGGTACCTCGATTCAGGAGATTTTTCCTAACCGCTATTTCAACTGAAACGCGGCTCTCTTAGAGCAAGTAGCCTATTCAACTTTTTTTACACTCATGGGCGAGCCAGAACTCAATATTAGTACGCCTTTGTACATTGCACCCTAGGCATTTTTTGCCTGTCATCTACAAACGCAGTGCTGACAGATGCAGCACTCAATTTTGGGCTTGTGGTACTGCTTCCAATTAGAGCACAGCTCCTGCTCTGCCCTGATTGGATAGCAACCACACACCCATTCGTTTGGACCTGAGATGGGCTCACGGCACGCCAAAACACACAGTCGCCTCCATTGGAGCAGACTCACCTTTCAGGGCGCTCTTCCCACGGCACACTTTCCTCATCTTTGTGCCACACAGCGACCCTTTTCACTTCCCTGACTTTCTCTACGGATTTGGCTGGCGTCGTTTGAAGTGTCGACTTCGCCCCGAGGCTTTCCCTGGTTACATTGTGTCGGTTCCGCCTTCCTAAGGCGAGAACCAATCAGGCCATTATGCTTTGCGCGTTTCTATTGGCCCTAGAAGCACACACCCTCGTTATCCACAGACGCTAGATTTGCAGACGCTCTCAGCCTGCAGCAGCACGTCAGACTGGGACTCCATACCAGAGCCCGGTTTCACTCAGCCCACAGCAGCGCGTCTGACTGGGACTCTACATTGGAGCCCGGTTTTACTCACAAACGTGTGCTCATGAGAACACAGGAGCAACTTTAACTCCCCAGGTAATGCTCTCAGCCTGCGCTTGGTGACACGTTCACCATTAGCCTCTTTTTCATTTCCTTCAACGAAGGTCCTGTCTCCTTTACTGTCTCCCGTACGTATAGGAACATCCAGGTACTAGTCCTCCAGCCGCCAGCGTTTCACCTATTACGGCGACGCCATCAGCCAAGACATGCTCGGACTTCTCAAACTTTTCTCCTACCACTAAACTCAGGGAGCCACCCAAGCAAAAGCCCAGGTACCTCGCTGTTTGCCTACTCAATTTGCACATCATGCATGGATACTCCAGACAACCCCTTACAGCTTCTCACGCAGTCCCGGAGGGCGAATACTTTAAAAAAAATTCAAAATGTTCCCTGCGTTTAACTTGCACCAATTATTCATGTGCGCAGCACGCAGTCTCACTAGAATTTTCTTAAATACAAACCTCTTCAACTTTCTTTCAGAGCATGCAGTTCCTGAGCTGCCCGCGTTGGCACCGTGCCGCACATTCTCCTTACCCGCAACAATCGTGCAGGTTGACTGGTTGGACCCGTTCGGGGAGCCTGCCCCATAGTGAGATTCATTACAAGGCTACTGTGATGAGTTAGGCATTCTCTACCCCCACCACACCCAATCTAAAGGTGCATTTAGTTCCACCCCCTTTTTTTCCCTTTTTCCAGCCCTTTATTTAACTAAGTCAAGTTTAGACGCCTTGATAACATTGTGTCTTTTGAACACTATGTTTGTTGTTACTAAATTTACCCAATTATGTCCAGAAAGGATTAAGTTTCTGATCAATAAGAATTCCATACTTATTTTTCCTTGTCTTCTTTTTTTCTTTTCTTTCTTGGTTTTCTTGCTACAGGGGCCACCCATCTGCCCTGATGAAGGTGGTTTTCATATAATAATAGTTTTACAAAGGTAGCAGGCGCCCCTCTCTCGCAAGAACAGACATGATAACCTGTTCAGTGGTTATTAACCACTTGAGAGTTCGCAGCCACTGCTTTTTTGATCCCCAACAAGGGTGAAACACGTGTATGGGGTTGCTGGTGGTACTCTCGTTCAGATTGGAATTGCCATTGTATTTCGGTGCTGGACTGCCCCTGGGCAGGACAAAGACTGATATGCAAATGGATATTTCCCATCTGTGAAAGGCACAGTGAGTAAAAGCGGTGGCTGCGAACTCTCAAGTGGTTAATAACCACTGAACAGGTTATCATGTCTGTTCTTGCGAGAGAGGGGCGCCTGCTACCTTTGTAAAACTATTTTTTAAGGAACCTGGGATTGGTAACCGTAGGTCTCCTGGGGGCAACCAGACGTGGTCTCCCTCTCACTGTGCTTAGAGAGGCATCAGCTTCACCTCACTGATGATCCCCAACAAGGGTGAAACACGTGTATGGGGTTGCTGGTGGTACTCTCATTCAGATTGGAATTGCCATTGTATTTCGGTGCTGGACTGCCCCTGGGCAGGACAAAGACTGATATGCAAATGGATATTTCCCATCTGTGAAAGGCACAGTGAGTAAAAGCAGTGGCTGCGAACTCTCAAGTGGTTAATAACCACTGAACAGGTTATCATGTCTGTTCTTGCGAGAGAGGGGCGCCCGCTACCTTTGTAAAACTATTTTTTAAGGAACCTGGGATTGGTAACCCTAGGTCTCCTGGGGGCAACCAGACGTGGTCTCCCTCTCACTGTGCTTAGAGAGGCATCAGCTTCACCTCACTGATGATCCCCAACAAGGGTGAAACACGTGTATGGGGTTGCTGGTGGTACTCTCGTTCAGATTGGAATTGCCATTGTATTTCGGTGCTGGACTGCCCCTGGGCAGGACAAAGACTGATATGCAAATGGATATTTCCCATCTGTGAAAGGCAAAGTGAGTAAAAGCAGTGGCTGCGAACTCTCAAGTGGTTAATAACCACTGAACAGGTTATCATGTCTGTTCTTGCGAGAGAGGAGCGCCCGCTACCTTTGTAAAACTATTTTTTAAGGAACCTGGGATTGGTAACCCTAGGTCTCCTGGGGGCAACCAGACGTGGTCTCCCTCTCACTGTGCTTAGAGAGGCATCAGTTTCACCTCACTGATGATCCCCAACAAGGGTGAAACACGTGTATGGGGTTGCTGGTGGTACTCTCGTTCAGATTGGAATTGCCATTGTATTTCGGTGCTGGACTGCCCCTGGGCAGGACAAAGACTGATATGCAAATGGATATTTCCCATCTGTGAAACGCACAGTGAGTAAAAGCAGTGGCTGCGAGCTCTCAAGTGGTTAATGACCACTGAACAGGTTATCATGTCTGTTCTTGCGAGAGAGGGGCGCCCGCTACCTTTGTAAAACTATTTTTTAAGGAACCTGGGATTGGTAACCCTAGGTCTCCTGGGGGCAACCAGACGTGGTCTCCCTCTCACTGTGCTTAGAGAGGCATCAGCTTCACCTCACTGATGATCCCCAACAAGGGTGAAACAC
This sequence comes from Ambystoma mexicanum, assembly GCF_040938575.1. Lineage (NCBI taxonomy): Eukaryota > Metazoa > Chordata > Amphibia > Caudata > Ambystomatidae > Ambystoma > Ambystoma mexicanum. Next base: position 1,337,724,330 of record NC_090921.1, on the reverse strand, counting down.
GTGTATGGGGTTGCTGGTGGTACTCTCGTTCAGATTGGAATTGCCATTGTATTTCGGTGCTGGACTGCCCCTGGGCAGGACAAAGACTGATATGCAAATGGATATTTCCCATCTGTGAAAGGCAGAGTGAGTAAAAGCAGTGGCTGCGAACTCTCAAGTGGTTAATAACCACTGAACAGGTTATCATGTCTGTTCTTGCGAGAGAGGGGCGCCCGCTACCTTTGTAAAACAATTCATATAATAATACACATTCCTCTGATGTATTCTCAAGTTGGATGATTTTACCGCCAAAACATGTACTATGTGCAAGGGGGCTATATAAACCCATATCTTTGGGGTCTCATGATTATATATTGTTTATATAATTTTAAGCCATGTTTTGCTGGCTAGAATTCAACATCTAATCCTGGCCACATTCCCCCTGCCACGTTGGCACCTGCAAGATTAGATTCTTTCCGTAGATAAGCCACTTTCGGACCCGGATGACCACAGGCCCACTAGAACGCCAAGTTACTGGCGCTTATGATTTCCACATATTTCATTCATGGGTTATGTTTTGCATTTCAAGTCAATTATGTACCTTTCCCTCACGGGTTATGCCGTACATTTCAAAAAAATTATGTATGGAAGACAATTCGAAATTTTGATTTCACCATTTATTTGTGTTTTGAAACATTGAATTCTGCTTGATGTATGTTTTCACAATTGCTTTTTGATGTTTTTGTCACAATTGCTTTTTGATGTTTTTGTTTTAATACAAACTATGTATATCCACAGTCTTTGATGTTTGTGAGTTTCTTTTTCCCTTCTGGACAATTTTATGGGTTATGAACTTAGGGATTTAATCCATTAGTACTAACACACCAGGTTCCCCAATTCAAATTATATGTTCTGCTTCATTCAGTGACATAAATTGGTGTTGAACCTTGGCAGCAGCAGTTCTACCTCCTTTTATGGTTCTCTAGTTCAAAACTGAGCCACGCTCTGGGCCCAACAGGAGATTGGCCAACTCACTGTGCCCAACTCCATGCTGGAAACACCCTGTGCCATTACTTGGTATAACAACACCTTCTGCCAGCACCAGACTGAGCAAGATTTTGCCCAGTAACAGACTGAACAACTCCCTGTGCCAAACAGACTGAACAACATCCTGTTCCCAGCACCACAAAGGGCATGGAGGTATGCCCAGAAGCAGGTCGAGCCGCGCCATGCGAGTCTCTCTCTCTCTCTCCCCCCCTCTCCCTCTTCATTTCCCTCTCCCTCTCTCTATCTCCCCTTCCTTCTCCTTTGCCCTCTCCCCTCTTTCTCCCACCACCCATTCCCTCACCCTCCCGCTCCCTTTCCCCCTTCCTCCTTCCTCTCCCTCTCCCTACTCCATCTCCCCCTCCCTCTCTCCATCTCCCCCTCCTTCACCCCTCCTTCTCTCCTCTTCCCCCTCCCTCACCCTCTACCCTCCCTCGCCCTCTCCCCTCTTTCTCCCACCTTCCTCTCCCTCACCCTCCCGCTCTCTTTCCCCCTTCCTCTCCCCCTCTCCCCTTTCTCCTCATCCCTCTCCCCCTCCCTCTCTCTCTCGCCCTCCGCTTCCTCCTTCCTCTCCCTCTTCCCACTCCCTCTCCCTCTCTCCATCTCCCCCTCCCTCTCTCCCCTTCCCCCTTCCTCACCCTCTCCTCTCTTCCCTCCTCTCCCTCTCCCCTCCTGCTCCCATTCCCCCTTCCTGTTCCTCTCCCCCTCCCTCTTTTCTCCTCTCCCTCTTCCCTCTCCCCTTTCTCCTCATCCCTCTCCCTCTCCCTCTCTCTCTCGCTCTCCACTTCCTCCTTCCTCTCCCTCTACCTCCTCCCTCTCCCTCTCACCATCTCCCCCTCCCTCACCCCTCTCTTCCGCTCCCTCTCCTTCTCTCCCCTTCCCTCTCTCCCCTTTCCTCTTTCTCCCTCTCCCCCTCTTCCTACCCCTCCCTCTACCTCACCCTCCCACTCCCTTTCCCCTTCCTGTTCCTCTCCCTCTCCCCTTTCTCCTCATCCCTCTCCCCGTCCCTCTCTCTCTCCCTCTCTACTTCCTCCTTCCTCTCCCTCTACAGTCCCTTTTATCATTGGGCAATAATTGTATTTTCGCTGTGTTGCAACTAATCAACAATCCGCGACCTTGCAGAGATAAGCCTGCCATTCAGTCCACGTTACCTAAATTGGACACGGAGGTGTATAATATACTTGTGTTTCCAATCTGTTTGGATCCGTTCTGGGTTACTAGAAGTGTGGGGCTGATTGATTATTAGAAACCGATATTCATCCCTGGACCACTGGTGCACCGGAAGTTGAATTGCCACAAGGGAACTCTGGAGATTTCCCAGTAGGCCTCAGCACTCTGGACCTCTGTTGTTTTGCATTTCCAAATTTTCCCATAGGAAAAGGGTGGAGCTTGTTGAAAATGTGTGATATGTGGCCACTTTGAAAATTATTTCCAGGTCCTCTTTTGTTTCCCAGTCCACCCTGATTGGAGGCACAGTTTGCAGATTATTTGTCATAGGAACTTTAAAAAAATATGTTAACATATATTTTTCATTATGATCAATATTTTAAACAATAACATTTTTGAGTGAGGGTGCGATGGGAGGTCCGTAAATGAAGAATAGTAATAACGATGCATGCATATATAACTCATTTGTCTGGGCTCTGGATAAACACATCTTGGCTGGCTTGGTTTTCAAGATGGCTGACAATTCTAAACGCACAGTGAGGCGATTTTCTTTTCACAGGAAAAGAAAAACATTGCACACATTTTAAAGTTCAAAATGTAGAAAGGAAAGCCTAATTTCAGCGCCAAATTGATTTCTAGCCATTATTAGACCAATATTTGTAACACAAATAAATAAATAAATAAATAAACAAAAGGATGCAACACAACTATCAAGACAACATTTGAGTTAAGCCCTCAATGCGCGTTTGAATCCCAGGGAGCTCACACAGGCGTGCACCTTTCTGTCAATGCATTGGTGTGCACACTAGTCTAAAAGTCATATGTACAAAATATGCATTGATAAACGCACCCATACTGAGCTGCTGCTGTTTGTGACTCGGTCCTGTTGTAATCGCAGACTCTCAAAGTCCAGGCCACAGAAGACAGGCATTTTTAAGCAGCTGCCTGAAAAGCTTTGATTTCGGCCGATTTAAAAAAAATCAGGGACATAAGCGAAGCCAGGAGTCCAGAAGACATAACTAAATAAAATATTAGGTAGACCATTCTTTTTGTGGTCATCATAAACTGCTAATCAGAGCGTTTGTTTTAAAATACCTCCCAGAGTAGTTAGAAACTCCCTTGCATGATACTGCTTTGCTGTGCACTGTAGCAGCGAGCACGCCGTTCCCCTTAAACAAAAGTGGACCGGGCTTGAACCGACATTCTCGCGCTTTTACCCGGCCGGAGAGAAGTGATGCAGTATCGATGGAAAGGGCCATCGATACTGCATCACTTCTCTCTGGCGGGGGGGGGGGGGCTCAGCCCTGACTTGATTTTGCGGGGGGGGATGGGCCCCGGAGCCCCCCCCGTACTCGGCGCCCCTGCTCGTAATTATGTTACACACATACATTGTGTGCACAATTCCTTTATTGTCATCTGCTGATGAATCCCCTGTTTCTGTATAACCTATAAGGTCAGGAGTGAAGAAAAAATGTGGAAAGGGGTCAGGGATCTAATGACTCCAACATTAAGACGGTGGGCCCAGGCGTTTTGTGGGCTAACACTCATGTGAATGATACATGCAGAGTGTAGAAGTCAGAATACAACGTGGCTTTATGAATCAAAGCAATGCAGGTGAGTCTGGGAGTAGGCATGTCTGTTCTGGGAGTCTAAATAATACAGGGTGGGTTTAGAAGACACAATAACACACGCAGCTTTGTAAAACAAAAAATACACATGAGTCTGGTAGTAAGAATGTTTGTTCTGGGAGTCTAAATAATACGTGGTGGGTTTAGAAGACACAATAACACACGCAGCTTTGTAAAACAAAAAATACACATGAGTCTGGTAGTAAGAATGTCTGTTCTGGGAGTCTAAATAATACGTGGTGGGTTTAGAAGACACAATAACACACGCAGCTTTGTAAAACAAAAAATACAGATGAGTCTGGTAGTAAGAATGTCTGTTCTGGGAGTCTAGATAATACGTGGTTAATACGTGGTGGGTTTAGAAGACACAATAACACACGTGGCTTTGTAAAACAAAAATGCAGGTGAGTTTCGTAGAAATAATGTCTGTTCTGGGAGTCTAAATAATACATACTGGGTTTAGAAGACACAAGCATCTTTGTAAATAAAATATGAGTGAGTCTGGGAGTAATAATGTCCGTTCTCGGAGTAAAAAAAATACATAGTGGGTTTAGAAAACACAATAAAACATGCAGCTTTGTAAAATAGTACAATACAGGTTTGTTCTAGGAGTAAGAATAATGCATGCCTGCCCTGAGGGTCAGAATAATAATTTTAAATGTTAGTGTGAGGAGCCAGAAGACTGCTCTGAGAGTGGCATAATGCTTGGGGTCTTGATGATTGCAAATAAAAAACGTGGTCTTCAGGGTCAGAACAATAATTGTATTTGGCAATCAAAAAAATGCATGAAACTTTAACATAGGGTGGAGTAAAAGCACATGAGGGCTTGTTTGTCCGTCAGAATAACACGTATTATGCGTGTGGTAGGACGGGTTCACTTCCCACTGTGTGCACGGGACGAGAGGCACTGGGCCACAGCAAAGCAATGGGGTTTCCTGCAATCTTTCCCTGGCTCACATAGTGGGACGCATGATTTAGCAATCTAAGGCAACTCTCAGGGGATATCAGAAAGGATTAAAAAAAAAGTATAACACACCTACAACGTTCATTAACGGAGTGCCCACTCAAAGATGTTATCAAACATAAACATTTTATTTGATGTTCGGAGACAGTAAGTGCAATGTTGTGCAGCATACAGGCAGGGACGTCATTGGGGGTCGCCAGGGACCACACCTGCGACCCCCGAGGACTCCCTTGCTACCCCTGTGGTCTCCCTTGCTACCCCTCTTTATTTCTGGAGTGGCTGGCTTTTTTGTTCAGGCCTTTAAAAAAAAAGAAACAACGGGTTCCACAAGTGCAACACTTTGAGCGGTGACTCCAAGTAAGAAAGAACAGGTTTATTTCAGGCACACTTCAGGGGGTGAGTCACTGATTTAGTCTAGTCTTAAACACCTCAAATTCAAAATGCGGACAAAAACTTCAAAACATTTTTTGTAGAATAAGCATCCATTTCAGACTATGTACTTTGTTTTTCGCAAGTTGCAGTTAAAGCGTGTTTTTTCTGCCGTTGTCTCTGTTGCGATCATCACAAGACATTCCATCTCGGTGTCCTCGGTCACATGACAAAATGCTTGTGTACAGTGGAGTCATGTTTGACCATATCACATAAAGTGGCTCTTGATTTCATTGTGCCACAATTAATGCTTTGTTGCAATGTGTCTTTCTTTCCTATCGCCATGGCATGCTGTTCAGAATGTGTGTTTGCATGTATGCGGTAACGAGTGCCCAGAGTACGGGATGCCTGTGAGAGCGCTACTTCCCCTGCGCTACTCTAAATTCTTTAGTGCGCAGTTATAAGCCCTCCCGATGGTATGTATTTTGCCAAACTCTGAAGCCTGAAAAGTAGATACACGCAGGCTCGATATGTGGCCAACTTTGCACCAGACTTGCAGATGAACTGGTCTGCTGTTAAATCTCAGTTACCAGTTTAATGGTATCCAGTACAGCGTGTAATTTGCTTTATGACTTTGAGAACATTCAGACATGTCATTGCTCATTTTACTATAGTCGGAAAGATAGCTATAGCCGGTAAAATAGCTCAGTGGGCAGAGCGCTCGCTGCTGTGACAAGTGTGTGATCTGCAGGTGTGAATCCCTGCAAGGCCAACTCAGCCTCTCATCCTTCTGAGGTTGATAAATGAGTACCAACACAGGTTGGGTGATATTGTATGTATGTTTGTCTATATAAAATGCTTAAGCGTAAGTGCTATGTAATAACACATCATTATCATTTGCATTCACAGTAATTTGGTAATATGGGCCTATACGCACTGATATTAACGATGCATTTGGTGATCCATTCTTGTATGAAATGTATTTCGCTTTACAGTGACATCGTAACCATATTTTATGTAGTGTACTTAGGGACAATGCTATGTGATGCCACTTCCTCAAGGGGGGAAAGGTCATGTTCCATCACATCTCGTGATGTCACTTCAGGGTGTGGTGAAATCACATCACTTCCTGTGATGTGGTCAGACTCAGAGGTCAAGGGTCGTGTGATGTCACTTCCGCTACCCCTGGCATTTTGGTGAAATGACATCCCTGCATACAGGTAAGGAAACTTTATGAAGACTCTTTTCAGTGTACACAGGTCATGTTACCAGTTGCAGTCACTGGCAATGTCCAATGCCAAGTGGCTAGATCGGGTACCAAGTCAATTTTTCCACAGCCAAAGGCTACCTTCGGGTCGAAATCCGATAGTCTCTCGGGGAAATGCATGGGAAAGCAGACCGGCTTCTGATTGGCTGAGTGGGAGGCAGTTCCAATGTGGTATTAGCCCCCAGATGAGTATTAGAGGCCTCATGTTAGCAAGGCCCATTTCATTAGATCTGAGGTCGCTGCTAAGGAAGCAAGTGCTAACAAAGTCAAAGGTCAACACTGCCATAGTCCTGCTCTCAACTCGGCAGCAATAGATCTTGTGGTGGGTGACAAAAAAGCTTCACAGACAAGTAAGGAAACTGAAACCCCGCTGGGCCAGATGTTGCATCAGAGTAGAAGACAAACTGATCAAGGAGGGCTATGTTGCAGCAGTGCTGTTTACGGCTGGTACCGTGCAGGCAGAGTCGGCGTCCAGAGGTTGTAGTGCAGTTAATTCTTGGACTCCTCTGAGTTCAAATGATACTTTTAGAGATGTTGGTTGCTGTTTTGGCTTTTGTATAACAGGCCTCCGGCGCGGTCGGTGACTGGTGCTCACAGTGTCCACTGAGCCTGCCTTTTCATGTCAGGCTGGCAAGGAGGTGTAGCCAGGCTTTCTCTGGAACAGGGGATCTTTGAGCCTTACATCCTAACTGTGCCCACCCGGTTGAGGCAGGGATCACTGGTTTGTTCTTGGCTACTCATAGTTGCTGATGGGTTCAGTCTACATAGACGCTGGCAAATGTTCGCCGTCAGGCGGCTCGTGGCCTGCTGCATAAGTCAGGCTAAAGTCCCTGCCAGTCCTCTTTCATCTGACTTCTTCTCAGTTCCTGGACTGTCTGGCACAGTGGACCTACCAACGTCCGTGCTATGAACTCGACAAGGTAAAGATGCAGACTCCCTGGTTAAATGGGAAAACTCGGAACACTCAGATTCCAATCTTTAGGGTGAATCTTTTCAAACTTTGGGTGACAAGCCAATCATGGGGGGTACCACAGTAAAACACTTTCCTGGGCTACTTCCAAGGCTTTCTCTCAAAATGTACAGTCTGTGCAAGTATTCAGACATCATTCAGGTACCTGGCCCACTGCTTTAAAAAGGAAAAAAAGAAGTGCAGGTACTCACAGCCTAGACTTGAAGTGGACTGGGGCTCAGACCCGGTAAGGCCTAAAAATTGCTCTCGTGCTGGAGCCCTGCAGGATCTCCACAACTCAGCTCTTTGAAATTCACCCTGTCTACCTGCCTGTTGCATGTCACCCCTGTAGGGGTACATGGTATATTCCAAGTGTGTTGTTGTGGTCACGTGGGGAACCACGTGACCAAGTTAATAAAGTGAACGAGCCGTTTCCGGTGTGTGTGTGTGTTTTGTTAGCGCCATTCTGGCGCCTCACCACGTGTGCTGGGCCCAAGGACGGGGCCCAGCTCTAGGACGGTGCCCCTGCCGGGCAATGCCATCCGGACGGTGCCCCTGCCGGGCAACACCGTCCCTGTGTGTTCCCCTGGCCCTGTGAGTCGGGCCAGGGTGGCGACCCCGCGGTATGCCGGTTGCCACCCGGCCATGTTGTGGAAACAGAGAAATTGATATGAGGCCGGGAAGCCCAGAAGGAAACACACCAACACAGGTTACAAAGGACTTACAAAGCGCTTTATTTCAAAGTTACAAAGTTACCAAGGTCAATTGACATACGGATAGCTATACGGCCCTCTGACTAACACGCGAACCTTCAACGTAAGGTTCGCACTGAAAGTGGGAGAGACCGATCATCGGGATGCTTGGGTTTTTATATGTTTTGTCCTGCATCGGCCAGCCCTCTCGTAACTTAACCATTCTTGGAACCGTGGCTAGGGTTCGTAGCCAGGTCGAACACACAATTTACATAGTTTGATCGGTTCCGCTGATACAGTTACATATTTACGCACAGGTTAAAGAGAGGACAAGGTCTTAGTTCGTGACCCTAACAAATGGCCTGCGGACATATTACTTATTCACGTGTGCGGAGGTCACCATGGCCGAAGTCTTACACAAAATGTCGTTCGGCCTCCATTTTGTGATTCAGGGTGACTTCCACACTGCAAGAGTACCTAAAATGGCGGCTAAATCCAAGATGGCGGCTTACACAATACATTAAGGTCAAGACCTTGCCGCGGAACCTATGTACATGGTATTCTTGTCACAGCCTAGGTATTGGTATCCCAGTTGTCGCAGATATAACTCTTCCGGTTATGGAAAAGTAACTTTCTGTCTTCAAACACGAACGTCTTTAACGTGATATGCCAAAGACTTCCCCCCCAAGAGCTCAGCCTACAATGAATCTATTCCACCTGTCAGGCTGAGGGCTTGAGTGAAAAGGCAGGAGCAGACTCGGCAGAGCTAAAGGAGGGAAAAAACAGAGCAGACGTTCAGTATACAGCCAAGTATTACCGTATTAACAGCAAATGACACCCCCCAAGTACCCACTCTTACCTGGTCCGTAGCAAATATATACCAGTAACCTACTAGTAGTGGACACAGAGAGGAACTCAATTATCAGGGGTGATGGAGGGGTATACCAGTGCTATAGGATCTCAGTGCAGCGAAGCGTCCCAGAAATTATCCACAGTGTTCCAAAGTAAATTGCAGCAAAGCGTCCAAGAAAATATCCACAGTGTTCCAAAGTAAATTGCAGCAAAGCGTCCAAGAAAATATCCACAGTGTTCCAAAGTAAATTGCAGCAAAGCGTCCCAGAAAATATCCACAGTGTTCCAAAGTAAATTCAGCAAAGCGTCCCAGATAATATCCAGGAATAAATGAAAACAGGGAAAAAGAAGTAAGCGTTACTTCACGCTGGTTCCCTTAAATAACGTACTTGAATACCAAAAGCGTCACAGCCAAAGGACTTATAGAAGAGGAGGTCGAGATGCAAACCAAGTTCAAGGATTCCGGGAAATCGGTCGAAGAACAGGACGGGAAGGGCAGGGGCGAAGGCTCGGAATTAGCACAGGGGAAACAGGAGTCAGGAAACAAAGCTCGAAACTAACACAGTTTAGGAGCGCCGAGCAATCAAACAGGCAGTATAATATACGGACTTCAGAAGACACGGCAACGTGGTACGTGCGTGTCACGTGACTAATATAGCAGGAAATTTGGGAAATGTAGTTTTCAGTGGGTTCTGCGTGTTGAAGAGCGCTCATGTAAACGCCATGGCAATTTCCAACCATAACGGGATGTGACAGTACCCCTCCACAAAGAGCGATTTCTCCTGTGCCCGCGCAAGCGATGCAACCAGAAAGTACGCAACAAACGGGGTGCATTCAGATTAGAGGCTGGTTCCCAGGACCGGTCCTCTGGGCCATACCCTACCCAATCGATCAAATAGGACCGAACTCCACGGCATAGGCGGGTGTCTAAAATGGCACGTACCTCGTATTCGTCCTCGCCATGAACGGTAAGTGGAGCTGGGACGAGAGGCAATCGGGTGCCGGGTACAAAAGGCCGAAGCAAGGAGACATGAAAGACCGGGTGCACTCTCCAATGTGCTGGTATGTCCAAACGGACAGCAACAGGGTTGAGACACCTCAGTATCGTGTAAGGACCCACAAAACATGGTAAAAGCTTTCGTTTACCCCGGATGGCCAGGTGCTTTGTTGAGAGCCATACGCGGTCCCCACAGGAATAAGGAGGAGCCGGAGTACGCCGTTTGTCCGCCTGTATCTTGGTGCGATGTTGTGCAGCTTGTAGATGTGCCAATACGGACTTACGGATGGCAATTAACGAATCCCCAACTGCATTGACTGCAGGAACCTGCCGTAGGGAAGGCAAAACAGGTGGAAGGGTCCTTGGATGCAACCCATATAATGCATAGAACGGGGAACAGCCTACCGATGAGTGTAATGAGTTGTTATAGGCGAATTCCGCGGCACCTAAGACTGACAACCAATTAGATTGATGTTGTAGGCACAGACACCGAAGAAACTGTTCCATAGTGCCATTGGTACGTTCGGTCTGGCCATCCGTTTGGGGGTGATAGGCCGAAGACAAGCGGGCATCAATACCCAATGAGGAAGTGAGAGTGCACCAGAACCGCGAGGTAAACTGAGACCCCCGGTCGGAAATCAGTATTGTAGGTAGACCAAAAAAGCGTACCACATGGTCAAAGAACAAATTTGCTAATGTGGGAGCGTTGGGTACCCCCAAACATGGTATAAACCGAGCCATCTTAGTAAAAACATCCACTACCACAAGAATTGTGGACAAACCCCCGATACAGGGGAGTTCTACCACGAAATCCAGGGTCACCGTGTGCCAGGGGTGCGGTGGCAAAGGCATACACATTAGAAGACCCACGGGTTTACCCGGTTGTCTTTTACACTGTGTACATACAGCACACCTACGGATGTATTGTTCGGTATCTTTCTTCATTCCAGGCCACCAGCACCAACGGTGTAAAAGATCCTAAGTTTTTGCCTGGCCAGGATGGGCTGCTAACGGAAGGTCATGGGACCATTCAAGAGCCTTTCGTCTGGTTTGGTTGTCGGGTAGGTATAGTAAACCTTTAACGTAGGGAAGTCCGGAAATTAGCTCAGCATCCAATTTCTTCAGGACAGAAACATGATCCCTGGCCCATCTCCGTAAACTGACTACTATTGACGGAGAGACTGAACAAACACATATAACAGCCCCTGATGGTAATACTGGTGTGGATTGTTTGACAGTTTCCGTGTCAGTACCAATGCGAGATAAGGCATCTGCCTTTCCATGTAAAGGACCAGGGCGATACGTCACCGTGAAATCAAACATGGTAAAAAACAAATGCCAACGTATCTGTCTGGCGTTGGTGCATTTCGCGTGTGACAAGGCCTGAAGGTTTTGATGGTCTGTATACACAGTTATCGGGTGTCTTGCGCCCAAAAGATGATGCCTCCATTCCTTGAACGCCACTTTGATTGCAAGGAGTTCCCTTTCCATAATAGTATAGTTTCGTTCTGCTGGAGTAAGTTTTCGAGAGTGGAAAGCCACTGGATGTAGGCGTTGAGTAGCGAGGCAAACCTGCGAAAGGAAAGCCCCTACTGCAATAGCAGAGGCATCTGCTTCCACGATGAATGGGAGAGCAGGATTGGGGTGTTGCAACACAGGAGCGGTGGTAAAAGCATCCTTCAGGTTCTGGAAAGCTAATTGCGCTTCGTCATCCCACAAAAAAGGAACATTAGGACTAGTCAATCGGGTTAACGGGGCCACTATTTCAGAGAATGAGGCGATGAAACGCCTATAAAAATTGGCAAAACCCAAGAAGGATTGAAGTGCTTTCACTGAGCTCGGAACGGGCCAATCCAAAACTGCCCGAACCTTGGAAGTACACATGAGAACTCCTTTTTGGGAGATCTGAAACCCCAAAAATTCTACAGATGATACATGGAATACACACTTCTCTAATTTTGCAAAGAGAGAGTATTCCCTGAGACGAAGTAGAACAGAACGCACGTGCTGTACATGTTGGGGCAGAGCGTCTGAATATATCAAAATGTCATCTAAATAGATGACAACATAGCAATCCAGCATATCCCTGAAGATGTCATTTACAAAATGCTGAAATGTCGCCGGGGCATTACAAAGCCCAAAGGGCATCACACAATATTCATACAGCCCATATTTCGACTTAAAGGCTGTTTTCCACTCATCTCCCTTTCTCATCCTTACCAAATTGTACGCTCCCCGCAAGTCCAACTTGGTGAAGATAGTGGAGGAGGTCATTTTGTCGAGGAGCTCAGTAATAAGTGGCAACGGATACTGGTTTTTCACCGTGATTTTGTTAAGGGCGCGGTAGTCCACGCAGGGGCGCAAATCCCCTTCTTTCTTTGGCACAAAAAATATTGGGGAGGCCGCTGGTGAACGGGACGGACGTATGTGTCCAAGACGTAAGGCGCTGTCAATATAGTTCCGTAGATGCTCTTCTTCCTTCTGTGTAAGGGAGTAAATCCGACCATGGGGGATGACTGCCCCAGGTATCAAATCGATGGGGCAGTCATAGCATCTGTGTGGGGGCAGTTTTTCTGATAGCCCTTTATTAAACACATCAGAAAATTCACGGTATTCCAACGGGAGTACCGAAACGGGGTTAGTTGACGTGGCGTTGATAGAAGGAAGGCAGTCTACCATCGCCAAACAAGGGGATAATACCGCTACAGTACGGGAAGTAAAGCACCTCTGCATACAAAAAGAGGAGGAGAACCGTACGGTTTGTTCAACCCAGTCAACTACAGGATTGTGTCTTTGCAACCAAGAAAGCCCCAGGATTATGCCAAATTGAGGGGCCGTGATAAGGTCGAAAGTGATGGATTCCGAATGTCCTTGTAATGTGGACATTTGTAGTGGACCTGTTTGATCCGTTACATGTCCAGACACTAAATGTGAACCATCTACCGCATGTATCTCCTCGGGTCTTGCTTTGGGAACTATAGTTAGCCCATAACGTTTAGCCAAATTAAGGTCCATATAATTCCCACTAGCCCCTGAGTCGATCATTACCGGATTCGAAAAGGTAGTGACGCCGGGGGCCGTAAAGGACATAGCAAGGTACACATGCGAAGACGGAAAATACTCATACTCACCCGGGCCTAGGATCATTTGACTCGTCCGGAAGGCCCGGTTTAAGGGCGAGTCCTGGCGTTTCCCGACGACTTAACAGGTCTTTTAGGACACAAACGGATGTAATGGCCTGACTGTCCACAATAGAAACAGAGATTATTCACCATCCGTCTTTCTCGTTCAGTCTTGGACAAAGGACCCCTAATTGCCCCGATTTGCATAGGTTCGACTTCTCCCTGTGAAACAGATGTATTTCCATCTGATCGAGGGGTGTTGCGAATATCGGGATAGCGACGTTCGCCACGTCTTTGTCGAAGTCGAGCATCGACTTGTAAGACTAGGTCTAGTAATTCGGGAAAGCCAGATGGAAGAGCAGGTACCACTGATAAGGCATCTTTCAGGTCGTCCGACAACCCTTTATAAAACACAGCCGATTTTTTCTGTTCTGGCCATGTGGTTTCCGCTGCTAATTGATTAAAGCGGGCAAGATATGTCAGGAGATCCGACTTGCCTTGACTAATAGCCAAAAATTCCAGATCCGAGGATTGTGCTTTATATCTCATGTCAAAAACACTGTTCATGGCTTGGATTAGTCTATCGAAGTCATACAGAGCCGGGTCATCTGCTTCCAGCAATGGATTAGCCCATGCTGCAGCAGTACCACCCAAATGAGAAAGAACAAATGCCGCCTTTGTAGTAGCATCTGGAAATGCTAAGGGACGACAAAGAAAATGAAGGCGACATTGGTTCACAAAGGTCCGATACATTTTGGGATCACCCAAAAACCGTTCAGGCGGGGCCAAAGGGAATGGCCCAGGGAGGACTACTGGAGCTGGAGCCGGAGGTGGTACTGGAGGAGGCGCGGCAGCCGCAGCGTCACCAAATTCCTCGTCATGGGGTAGAGGCTGCACAAAGCTCTGTAGAACATCCATGCGTTGATGTAATGTCGCATGTGCTGATGCCATATCGGTACGAAGAGCAGAAAAAGCCTGCATGAGGGCTGCTAACGGATCCGCTGCAGCCTCCATAACCGAGAGACGGTTAGGCTCCTAAATCTGTCACAGCCTAGGTATTGGTATCCCAGTTGTCGCAGATATAACTCTTCCGGTTATGGAAAAGTAACTTTCTGTCTTCAAACACGAACGTCTTTAACGTGATATGCCAAAGACTTCCCTCCCAAGAGCTCAGCCTACAATGAATCTATTCCACCTGTCAGGCTGAGGGCTTGAGTGAAAAGGCAGGAGCAGACTCGGCAGAGCTAAAGGAGGGAAAAAACAGAGCAGACGTTCAGTATACAGCCAAGTATTACCGTATTAACAGCAAATGACACCCCCCAAGTACCCACTCTTACCTGGTCCGTAGCAAATATATACCAGTAACCTACTAGTAGTGGACACAGAGAGGAACTCAATTATCAGGGGTGATGGAGGGGTATACCAGTGCTATAGGATCTCAGTGCAGCGAAGCGTCCCAGAAATTATCCACAGTGTTCCAAAGTAAATTGCAGCAAAGCGTCCAAGAAAATATCCACAGTGTTCCAAAGTAAATTGCAGCAAAGCGTCCAAGAAAATATCCACAGTGTTCCAAAGTAAATTGCAGCAAAGCGTCCCAGAAAATATCCACAGTGTTCCAAAGTAAATTCAGCAAAGCGTCCCAGATAATATCCAGGAATAAATGAAAACAGGGAAAAAGAAGTAAGCGTTACTTCACGCTGGTTCCCTTAAATAACGTACTTGAATACCAAAAGCGTCACAGCCAAAGGACTTATAGAAGAGGAGGTCGAGATGCAAACCAAGTTCAAGGATTCCGGGAAATCGGTCGAAGAACAGGACGGGAAGGGCAGGGGCGAAGGCTCGGAATTAGCACAGGGGAAACAGGAGTCAGGAAACAAAGCTCGAAACTAACACAGTTTAGGAGTGCCGAGCAATCAAACAGGCAGTATAATATACGGACTTCAGAAGACACGGCAACGTGGTACGTGCGTGTCACGTGACTAATATAGCAGGAAATTTGGGAAATGTAGTTTTCAGTGGGTTCTGCGTGTTGAAGAGCGCTCATGTAAACGCCATGGCAATTTCCAACCATAACGGGATGTGACAATTCTTTAGACAGCTTGGCGTAGGCCAACATACATTTAAACAATACGATTGGGGTCACAATATTATATCGATTTCCACAGACCCTCCTTTTGGCCTATGCCAAGTGCTAATACATCATTTCCTAATACTTTCGAAAATAACTGATGGCATTATCATCCATAGGTTCCGCATCATTGTCCGAAATGTCAATAGCCATAAAGTTGTTCATAAGAACGTCTTGCAACATGAACTCTTTAGATGCTGTCTTCGGGGTGTATATCCTATGCCCTATCGCGCTCATTACCTGAGCACAACATCCCCCCATCATTCCACATATACTCGGGAGGCATTGAAAACAACAGCAAAGAACCAACAAAATCCCTAAAATACCTAAAATGACAGAAAGCACCTTCCACCCCCAAGATCGTAAAGAATCCCAAAACCAAGTACTAAGGTTCCAGTCTCCTACAGGGATATGGACTTCAGAACTGAGAGTGTGTAAATTCTGAATTGCTTTAAAAATTGTTGGCGAAGAATCTGGTACGAAAACACAACAAGCGGACCCCACTAATTTACATACTCCACCTCGTTCGGCTAAAATGACATCTAATGCCATTCGATTTTGAAGTGCTACCAATCTTATCGCCTTTTGCTCTAAGGTCATATTGTAAAGTATGTCCGTGGTCCGGTTGATCGTTTTCTCCAACACCCTCGCTAATCCCCTAATGTTTTCTGAATTTGCTATTTGTCCCCAAAAGGGCACTACTGATTTGGCTATATCCCCAAACACTTGTCCGGGGGTGTCTCCATCACTATCCCGTCGCGGGCGAGCCTTAGATACCTCTAAGGTACTGGCTATAAATACACCTGGTAACAATATCCCTAAATAACAAGTCCCCTGCCAATCCTTCGGCAACCAGGGAAAAGCTAAACTACCACAAACAAAATAAACGGGTCCCCCTACATACAAAGGCCTATTTTCCCCTGTCAAGTTTACAGTGTTTACACAAGGCTCAAAGTCTCCCATTGGCCTAGTGCCATTTCTTTGTACACAGAAAGGAACTGAATCAGGACTATGATTCACAGAATAAGAAAGAGGCATGGCATCCTTATTGCCTATCGGAGCCATCTTAAAAGAAACTAGATTTTGAAAAGGAAAAGAAAGTTTATCAGACGGCCTAATAGAAGCGACGTTAGGTTTACTTCTATTTACGAAAAGCGAGCATCCCAGGGGAGTCAATTCACGTTTTTCAAATTCATTCAAATTAGTCCCATCAAAGTTCCCTGAGATGCTTTCATTCCATCGGCCAAAGAAGAGTGCTCTAAGAGAGGCATAGCAAGAGGTTGTTAAAGGTAAGGGATGTATATACCATCCCAGTCCCTTGTTCCCATGTTGTGGTAAGTGAGTACAGATCCAACAATTACTCTTATTAAAAATAGCATGCGTAGCATTCATCACTATCATCAAAGTGTTATTATAATATTTCTGTCTATGCCGAGAGTCCCTAGGGGACAGAGTGTGAAGGTGTACAGAGGGAGTCAAAACAGTTGGTACGATTTTGGTCGGTAACAGAGACTTCAAAGGATAAATTTCTTCAAAATACCAAAGTCCCACAGCAGCAGTTGCAAAAATAACAATAATCAGAACGAGAACACAACAGTACGTTTTCGGGGCCCAGGCACATTGTTCATTGTTCGATTTGGTCACCTCCTTATCTAATAGTTCAATACGGGGAGCAGCGGTGAAGGCGGCAGGCATCATGGTCATCCCGATCGACGGCCCCAATGTTCGCCCCAATTTCTTGCTGGCGGCACTTCGGCCGCGTGATTTCTTAGTCCTTCCCAACCCTAGCCAACAGAACCCTCCTTTTCTTTGTTCGAAAAAAGAAAGA
Source organism: Ambystoma mexicanum (assembly GCF_040938575.1). Taxonomy (NCBI): domain Eukaryota; kingdom Metazoa; phylum Chordata; class Amphibia; order Caudata; family Ambystomatidae; genus Ambystoma; species Ambystoma mexicanum. The sequence continues at coordinate 1,337,707,344 of NC_090921.1, read as the reverse complement.
CAACAGTACTTCAATCACTTTTTCCTTCCAGATGCACGACACTCGTGCGGTAATTTTATTTTCGCTGTCGAAGGTTGTACCTGATGGTACCCAAGTTTGTTGAATCCAAAAGCAAAGTATCGTCGCTCCCTGAGGGGAGCGTCGTATCAGTGGCGACGGAAGTCGCAGAGCTCGAAACAAGGTTTTCCGGAAGTGATTGATCAAGGGAGTGCGGAGACAAAATGGACGGCTCCCCGAGCTCCTCAGGCTCAGAGAACTTCTCCGACGCACTCACAACGCTGCCTGCTACTCCGAGATCAGAGAGTGTAGCACCAGCGAGGGGTTCTGTTTCTTCTGTAGCGTGTGGCGTCGGGTGAGGGATCTTCTTAACATGTGTTGCATGTATCCAGTTCTTCTTTCCTGCCACCCGCACTGCCGTCCTGGTGACCAACAATACCTGGTAGGGTCCGCGCCAGCGGGGCGCAAGACAGGAAGACCTCTCGTAGGCCTTCACCAGGATCCAGCTACCGGGAAATATATCGTGTCCTGGGCCCGTAAACCGTACAGGTAAGGCAGCATTCACCTGGTGGTAAATGAAATACAGATTTTTAGTCAATTGATTACAGTAATCTATGAGCAATACATTATCCACATCCCTCAGGGCTTTAGGTTTAGGGAGACCCCAGATACTAGCAGGTCTTCCCATTACCACCTCGAACGGAGAGAGCCCAGTTCTAGTCTGGGGTGTGGTGCGCATAGCTAACAACACAATAGGTAAAGCGTCGGGCCACTTTAGTTTAGTGTCGGCACATGTTTTTGCAAGTTTGTTTTTCAAAATACCGTTGTGTCTCTCTACCAACCCCGCACTTTGAGGGTGCCTAGCTGAATGAAAACGTTTCTCAATCCCTAGGGCAACACATATTTGTAACATTACGGCTGCGATGAAATGGGGGCCGTTGTCCGACCAAATTATCCTCGGGAGCCCAAATCGAGGGAAGTACTCTTTCACCAGGATCTTTGCGGTAGTCATGGCGGTAGCATCTTTGACAGGGAAAGCCTCGACCCATTTGCTAAAAGCACAAATGATGACAAGAACATATTTCAAGTTATTACATCGCTCCATTTCAATAAAATCAAGGTGAATGGTTTCAAAAGGGACAGAGGGGGGCCCGAAACTTCCCCTTGGAGTCACTGTCCCTTTACCCACATTGTGCTGCAGGCAAATCATGCAATTCTGAACATGTCTCTTTGCAGTTTCCAAAATGTTATCATTCACCCAGACCTGCTGTAATATCTTCGTAATTTGCTGGGCACACACATTTGTTGGACCGTGTGCCATTGTAACCATTGCTAACACATAAGAATCAGGAAGCAACCATTTCCCGTCGGATGCGTCCACCCAACACCCTTCATCATCCAATTTTCCCATGCCTTTAGGCCACTTCCTAGACTCTTCAACTGAGGCATCAGTCTGCATATCTCGCACAGACCCAATGCCTTCATCTAGTATACAAACATCTCTCACTTCCCTCGAGGTGTACATGTCTGTGCTAAGGTCTGTAGCTGTTTGTCTAGCTATCAAATCTGCAAAAGCATTTCCTCTTCCCACATTGTCTATGACCTTGCGATGTGCTGCACATTTCATGATTGCTAATTGTTCAGAGAGTGAGAGCGCTGAAAGTAGTTGTACTATTAAGGGACGATGCTGAATCTTGGTCCCATGTGAGGTCAGAAACCCTCTTTCCGAGCACAGTTTTCCGAAGTTGTGAGCCACCCCAAAGGCGTACTGGCTATCCGTATAAATATTGACTCTATGCCCTTGGGAGAGTTCACAAGCGCGGGTCAACGCTATAATCTCCGCAGCCTGTGCTGAGTTATGCGGAATCCTTTTAGTTTCAACAATTTTGTCCAAAGTGGTAACTGCATAAGCAGCTGTAGATGTGCCATTCGGAAGTTTGAAGCAGGAGCCATCACAAAACAGCTCCCCTTCCGCATTCTCCAAAGGAGTATCTGAGAGGTCTATCCTACCCTTTGTTTCTTGTTCGGTGGCATACAGGCAGTCATGTGATCCTTCATCACCGCAAACAATATTTTGCGGGAGAGGTAAGAGTTCAGCCGGATTGAGAACACAACACCTTTTAATTTGGATATGAGGAGCAAATAGGACTAATTCGTACCTTGTCAACCGGGCAGAGGTAAGGTGTTGCGTTTGAGTCTTATTCAATAGAATATCAACAGAGTGAGGTACCATCAGAATTAAATCGTGGCCTAGGACCATCCCCTCACTCTGCTTTACAGACGCAGCGGCAGCTGCAACAGCGCGCAGACATCGCGGCAAAGCGCATGCAACAGGATCGAGGGCGGAGGAATAATAGCCGCACGGCCTATTCTTCCCTCCATGTTCCTGTGTTAACACAGACAAAGCACATCCATCACATTCATGCACAAACAACACAAAGGCCTTATCGTAATTTGGTGTACCCAGAACCGGTGCTGAACATAGCGCGGTTTTGAGAAGCTCAAATGATCGTTGATGTTCCGATTCCCATGGCAGTGGCAGAGAAATGCCCTTCTTCATCAAAGCCAACATCGGTTTTACCACTAGGGCAAAATTCGGGATCCACAGTCTACAGTAGGACGCCATCCCTATCAGGGCTCTGACTTCCTTCCGTGTTTTTGGGACAGACATGCCAGAAATGTGTTTTATTCGTTCAGGTGTCAATCTTCTCCCCTCCTTTGACAGGAGGTAGCCTAAATAGGCAACCTCCTGGCAACAATATTGAAAAATTTTTTGTGAAGCTTTATGACCATTTTCAGCTAAATGAACAAGCAACAATATAGTGCCTTCCTTACAAGCTTTCTCAGAGTCTGCAGCCAACAGTAAATCGTCTACATATTGGAGCAGTGTGCAAGTAGGTGGCAATTCAAGGGTGTCGAGCTGCTCCTTTAAGGCTCTACTATAGATACTAGGACTTTCAGTATACCCTTGAGGTGCCCTTGTGAATGTAAACGAGCGTCCCCCCAAGGTGAACGCAAACAAATACCTGCTCTCCTCATGTATCGGAATACTAAAGAAGGCGTTTTTCAAATCTACGACACTAAAGTGTGTAGCCGTAGCAGGGATCATTGTTAAGATCGTTGTTACATCAGGCACGATTGGAAATTGTGGGGCTACCACCCGGTTAATAGCACGAAGATCTATTATAAACCGGTACGGAATTGCATTGTCGCCTTTCTTATATACTGGCAAGATCGGGCTATTACATAAGCTACCTGTTATTTCTTCGATCACTCCACGATGTACAAAATCGGAGACAATGCATTTCAGAGCACGCTCACCTTCAATTGAAATTTTATATTGCGGAATGCGCGGTAGCTTAACCCCATGTTTCAAGACTATCTTAACAGGCTCGATGTGCAATATCCCGACATCATTGTCGTCTATTGCCCACAAACATTCCGGGACAATGTCAAACTCGGGAGGTAGAGGTCGGGTCAAATACTGGGAGTAAAAGGGTTGCTTTGGTGAAACTGTTAATCTTATTCCGTCAGGGGAACAATGAATCACTGCATTCAGTTTTTTTTTAACAAATTCAACCCTAGTAAATTTTCTCCGCAGTTTGAAGTAAGAAGAAAAGGGCACTGGTCTGTGAAAGGACCCATAGAAACAGATACCGGCGCAGAAACCGGACAAACAGTTGGTATACCAGAGAACCCTATAGAAACGTTTGTTTGCCCTGACAGTGGGATGTTTGGAACCCTAGAATGGTCAATGGAGCACTTTTGTGCTCCAGTGTCGATCAAGAACTGATGTTTCCTATTCCCCACCAATAATTCAACATAGGGGCCCTTCTGAATAACGGGAATAGGTAAAGGTTCCAAACGCTGCTTCGGGCAATCCTAGTAAGGCAGAACTTCGTCAAAGGGAAGTTCTTCAGAAAGATAGGCAGCAGAAGGGTGATCAAATATATTTCTCAAGTCCATACTCGGAGTCTGATTTTCCCGTGAAAAAGGTTGCTGGGGATCTGGTAGAAGCTGACCCCTATCAGGGCCCCCTGCTCTGGGGCGGCCCCTTGGTCGCCTACCCATACCTCCAAATGTGCCTCCTGACCTCTGACGAAGGGCAGGGCACTGTGCTCGCCAGTGACCTTCTTGGCGGCAATAAGCACACTGATTAATATTTATAGAATTTGGAGGAGTATTTCCTCTTGGAATGTACTGACCTCTAGTCTGTGTCGTACCTCCTCTGGGGTTTCTGACAATTTGCTGTAACAATACCTTAGTCTTTAAGTCACCCCTCCTTTTTTCGATTTTCTCTTTTTCATTATTAACCCGATTCTCATAATACTGAGCCATATGCAAAACCTCTGACTGAGATTTTGCCTGCCAAGCGCTCTCTGAGGACATAATATGTAACTGGATGTCGGGCAACAATCCACGTACAAATTTGTCCACAAACAACCTCTTCCCCGACTCTGTGCCCAGATCCTGTCCACTAAAGTCAGAGAACACCTGTTCAAATCTATTAAAGAATTCAGTAGTACCTTCAGTTTTCCCTTGGACGCAGGCCGTAAGCTCGTCCCAAATAATCCTTTTTTCTGGGATTATAGTTTTTAGTTTAGCAACTATTCTATCGGGTAAGGTAAGTATTACCTGGGGTGGTTTCTCACCAGCTAGTCGTTCTCTGTCTATTCTAATCAGATTTACCCATGTATCCCCTAGCCCCGGCACATCATCTACTGTCCGTACCTGTTTCCATACATCAACTGGCAAAAGCACTGGAAACAATAAGTCCATGTCACTTAAGGTGAACACAGAAGACTGCAAGACGGATTCTATTTCTTTATAAAACCCTGTCGGGTTTTTCCTAATATCAGGGACCGATTGTCTAATCGTGTTCACTTCCTGTCGGGAGAACGGGACGTGAACAAACTGCGATACGTAATGTGCAGGGATATCCGTCGCGGGAGTACCAGCTACCGCGTCGGCGGGGATTTCTACTTTTGGGACAAAGGTCGGAGGGACCTCTCTCATAGGCAACTGAGATATAGGGACCTCCGACCGCTTACTGAGCAATAGGGCCAAATCGAGCGCTAAAGCAGCTGTAGAAGTGTCGGGCGAAAAAGCTCTTTTACAAATACCCAATAACTCTATGGGGCAACCAACCTTCTTCCTTATACATTCCTCCTGTAAGTGCTGTACCATCACTTGGATTACCTTCCTTTGCATCTCTACCGTGTATTGACTATATGTGTCATACACCTCATCTGGCGGTATCGATGAATCCGAGATCCATCGAATCGCGTCTTTGGTACAAATTCGTACTTCCTCAGGTGCTGATCTTCGGCACGAAAGGACCCGTTTCTGTACATACATCCTGTCGTCCTCATCATCCTCGTTTTGTAACCTTTCAAAAACCCTCCTAAACTCAAACAATCTGTCAACATGTCCATATACTTTCTGCTCTGTATCCCTCGAAAGTGCCAAGGCATTCAGATCTCTCACCCCTTGTGGGAGATCCGAAGTCTGCAATCTACCCCACATTACACCTAAGTGAATCCCCAGTCCTTCAATAAAAACATTTTTCTCGGGAAAATCGTGCAAATTAGATAATGTTGAAAATACATCAGTTTGATCACCTTTTTCCATGCATTGCTTAGCCCAGGCAAATAGTTCCTGTTTCCTGCCCGCAGGAACAGTACTACGAGTTACAATTGTTGACCCTGCACCGGGATCTGTTTTAACAAACACGGGACTCCCCGGAATCGAAGGTGTAGGTGGACTTAACAAGGGTGCAGGGGAGAGAGGCAGCGTAATAGACAGAGGAGCGACGACCAAAGAACTAGGAGCAGTAGGCTGCGCAGGAGGAGTAGGAATAGCAACGGGAACAATAGCAGGAACGGGCAAGGTGCCCATAACAGGAGCATACAGAGGTGGCGCTGAAGAATCAGGCCTCCGTTCGTTCAATATTTTCTCAATAAACTCCTCGGAAACATGGAAATCTTTAGAGGGGTAAATTTTCTGGACCCCGAGCGAGAAAGCTCTATCCATTTTCTGGGTTTCTTCTAATCGTTTTTCCTTGTCATACAACAATGCCTTTTCGGCATTCGTTTTATGACGTCGTGCATGTTTATCCCTACTTTTAAGCTGCTGCAATGCTTCCTTTTTCCAATTTTGTAACATATCAAAGGCTGCTGGCCTAGCCTTTTTCTTAAGCAAGATCGATTCTAAGTATTCAATACGGGGGATCTCAAAACTACCATTGATTGGCCACTGAAATTCGGAGGCATTTCTGGTCTGTCTGTGCCAAATGTCATTAAATACAATACTACCAATGCCATACTTACAGTACATAGTACACGCCGGCGACCCCTCCTGTGGTGCCGGACGGCTAAATTCCAAAGATTGTCGATCGTTACGGAACAGTGCCCTAAAGCAGCTAGACAATTTCCCAGGCATTTCTCAAAGAATTGGTGTTACCTGGTCCAATAATTGTGTCTGCAGATACAATACGCCAAATTCAAATTGTCAGGGTTAAATTAAGAGCCGGGTCACGACTGCACCTGACCAAACCTAAGGAGGACCGTACGGTTTACAAAGGACTTCAACTAACGAATTTTTACCTGCGTTCGGTGGTTTCGGCAAATCTGCCCGCCTCGGAATTGGACCCTCGTCAAGATGCCGTGTCAGACCGCACGACTATTGCCCAAGGATCGGATCGTGCAGCGCTGCCGAGGTATCGCGTCTCGATCGGTCGGGCCCGCAGAATCACACCGTCCGATCCCGATTCGATAGTCTGCGTCAACCTTCAATGATCCGGCATCAATCTTGAGGGTCCCTATTCGGGCGCCAACTGTGGAAACAGAGAAATTGATATGAGGCCGGGAAGCCCAGAAGGAAACACACCAACACAGGTTACAAAGGACATACAAAGCGCTTTATTTCAAAGTTACAAAGTTACCAAGGTCAATTGACATACGGATAGCTATACGGCCCTCTGACTAACACGCGAACCTTCAACGTAAGGTTCGCACTGAAAGTGGGAGAGACCGATCATCGGGATGCTTGGGTTTTTATATGTTTTGTCCTGCATCGGCCAGCCCTCTCGTAACTTAACCATTCTTGGAACCGTGGCTAGGGTTCGTAGCCAGGTCGAACACACAATTTACATAGTTTGATCGGTTCCGCTGATACAGTTACATATTTACGCACAGGTTAAAGAGAGGACAAGGTCTTAGTTCGTGACCCTAACAAATGGCCTGCGGACATATTACTTATTCACGTGTGCGGAGGTCACCATGGCCGAAGTCTTACACAAAATGTCGTTCGGCCTCCATTTTGTGATTCAGGGTGACTTCCACACTGCAAGAGTACCTAAAATGGCGGCTAAATCCAAGATGGCGGCTTACACAATACATTAAGGTCAAGACCTTGCCGCGGAACCTATGTACATGGTATTCTTTAGACAGCTTGGCGTAGGCCAACATACATTTAAACAATACGATTGGGGTCACAATATTATATCGATTTCCACAATGTGTGGAGCTCCGGTGTCCCCAGAGCGGGTGGGATGTACCCCACCCCTAATAGAGCGGTGTGATCGCCGCACCTGCGTATGCACCGTCGGGTGCCACCCGACCCGAGTATGGGGCTGCCCGGTGATCCGGAGCAGCCCCCAACAATGGCGACGAGGGCTGGAGCCCACAGCGGCGCCAGCCGCTAGAGGTGTGGAGGAGCTGGGGGTGGCCCAGGGCCCCGGATGCGTGTACCCGGGCCGCCTGGTGCCCCCGGTTCGATGTGCGGTGCTGGCCGCACGCAAGGAGAAGCGGTGGAGAGGAGCTCGCTGCCCCTCCCGCGGAGAGGTGGAGGTTGCGGCCTCTGCCGCAACAACGGAAAGGCGGGTTGTTGCCCGTGAAGCAGAAGAAGCCCCGAGAGGGGAGGGTGTTGGGTGCCCACCGCGAGGTGCTTCCACCCCACCGCAGTGGCCTACATGCGGTATCCGCCACAGAGAGGGCGCTGCCTGTCCCCGAGAAGGAAGGAAGACGTCCCCCACCTCCCTGTGGGGATTGAGAGGGCCCGAGGCGGACACAACGAGGAGGTGCTGCCCCTACCCCACCCGTGATTTGCGGAGGGGGAGGAGGGGCATACACCGCCAAAATGAAGAGCGGTGAGGGACGCCGCAGGAAGGAGATTGCTGGCGGCCAGAGCCGTGGGAAGCCACCCGACGGGCCCCCGTTCCCGGCCCCCGCCCTCTCTCATTGACCGACACATGCAAAAGAAAAGGGGGCGGGCCCAACAACAACCGGGCCCGCAAGGAGATGGAAGCGGCATCGGCCGCGTGTGCTGCTGCGCCCCTCCCCCGCCCGCGGGCCGCAGAAAAAAGAGGAGCGGCGTACATCACCGAAATGCTGGCGGCCAGAGCCGTAAGGAAATACCGGGCAGCCCCCCCCCATCGGCCGCCACACGAAAAGGGCGGGCCCAACACCAGCTGGGCCCGCAAGGCTAAAAGAAGTGCTCGCTCGGAGGAGTGGGCAGAGGAGATGCCCGGTGGCCCCTCCCACGACCCCAACACGGGGGTGGTCTGCCTGCCCCTCCCAACAGAAGAAAAGCCCGCGTCAGTGCCCCTCAAGAACATGGGCCAGCCGCGCAAAAAAAAAAACAAACGAAGGGGAAAACGAAGATGCAGGCCCGTATTCACCTGGGCCTGCACACTGTCTGCCCACCCGCGGGTCGCAGAGCACAAAGGCGGGCCCACCCTCAACTGGGCCTGCGAAGAGGAGGTACAATGGGTGACCTGCCCCACATTACTACTGCAGGTGCCCAGCCCGTGGTGTCAAGGAGGGAGAGGGGTGAATGGTTCATACAGCTCGGGCACCCTACCCCCAGGGTTTGCCTACCCCATGAGGGAGAGGAAGGGTGGTGAGCGGTCTACTGCCATGCCGATTTGGTGCCGTTTTCTCTCTGTCAGTGGCCCCCCCTCCAAAGACTGTGGACTTTGCCGATGTGGCCCCTGGGCCTCCCCAGGTGCGGCTTGGCCGGCCCTTTTTGTGACTCTGGTGAGCGTGAGTGAGGACACAGACGGTTTCCAGGCACGAAAGTGCGGAAGATGGAGGTCATATATTTTTTTTATCACTTTCTATGTGTGTCTTGCTCTTTGTGCCTCACTAGTTATTTGTATCACTTTATAATTGTCTATCTCGCCACTCTTTGTGTAAAGTCCCTTTTTTCTGAGCTTGAGCCTTGGCACCCTGAAACAACCTAATGCAGCCATCTCCATCAATCATAGACCGATTGTGCCATGTTTCAGCACCAGTATTGTGATTTATAAAAGTTGGCAGGCTTTGAAGGAAAGGAGCGTCAGAATGACTACTAATACTATACAAATGACTACAATCTATAAATAAACTACAGTGCTTAATGAGACAAGTCACTGGCACGTTCTCACAATCCCCATTGAAATCTGCTGAGAGACACAGGGTGACTGCATAATTAAAATAACAATGAGCAGATAGGTGTACAACTCAGCTTCAAATCATACATAAACAAAGGGGTGCATGGTTGTAATCCCTGGTCCTCCAGGCTTAATACTATAAACACACACAATAATGGACCAATAGGATAGGGGATGACACATTATATACATTTATCTTTTTATATATACCAATAATTGCCACAGTCTAAATTCAATTTGATTTTTTATTATCATAAACAATTATATACTATAACTTTATTAAAAAAAATTCGAAACAATTTTTCTAAATTCAACTCACACACATTCATTCCTACCATCCATTCAAACTCACTTTCTCTTAAAAATGATACATTTCACACCTATATTCATGACGTCTTGGTCATTATCAAACATCTATAGTTTTCACACTGTGAATTTCCCTCTGCCTGTTGTCAGATGGTTTTATCTGTATATAGTCAATTTTACAGATGTAATCGTCGACACGTTTTTCGGTTGTCTGTTAGGACTTCAGAAATCATGTCCACTTGGTAACGCAACCTTCATCAGAACCATAACAGGAAGTTCAATAATTCCGATTTAGCAAAGTAGGGTGAGTCACACCACTCCAATAGTGTCTCAGCATCTTTAATATCGCCTTTTGATGATCAAACGTATCCTTAAATGGTGGGAAAAGATTTTCAGTCCCACAAATGATTCGTTTGTACTGTCTCCGCCAATCATATATTTTTGTTGGTAGGTACACCATACAAATATTTTCTGGTGTGCATCATTAGTTTCAGTCATTCTCGGTAAATCTTCGTGATAGCCCTTATTATTGTTACAATCAGGCTCTAAACAATTTCCAATGTATTTCTTCAATTTAGCTGTGCCGCCACGGTGTCCTTGCAAGATTGCAGGAACCTTCGTCTACATGTTCCGCTGCGTCTGGTTTTGAATCCCTCCTCTATCACCAGTGGTCGCACAAGCGTTGCCTATTGGTCCATTATTGTGTGTGTTTAGAACAATTCGTCTTCAAGCCTGATTATCCAAATGAGTTGCTCTGCAGACTTTTAAATGTGTACCTTGGCTTCAAACATGATCATCCCAAAGTAGCTCTGCAGATTTTACAGAGGGCAACATACCGTGCCTACTCTTTGTTTGAAAGGGGTTCTTTTTCTGCCCTCTGCTAATTAGCGTCTTAGCAGCGCTCCCGTGCAATTTTGATTACTTGCACCAGGAAGCACAAATGCATGGATATTTGGGTTAAGCGTGTTTCAGTGAATTCTTTGAACTTCGTAGTGTAATCGTGAATGCCTCCTGCCATGTATGTACATGGGCCTATGATACTGGCTCCTTGAGGGAAATAAAACCGCAGAGACCAAAGTGAGCGAAAACATATTTTGTTTGTGTATGCTTTAGATGGACTTATCTGTTTAGTTTAGTGCTGGGCTGTATCATCTATTCTAGCATGGGGCCGGGTGGAATGGAAAGACAAAAAAAGCAGACGTGAGGAAAAGTCCTGCGGTGCTCCGTCCTTGCTTCTCGGGTGAAGAGTGGAGCTCAGGCCCACAGGCCAGAGCTGTGAAGAGTGTACGGTCCGCCGCTTGCGTCACGCCGGGGCAGGCAAGGAAGAGGGTGGGCCAGGCCCCAAGCTGGTGCATGCGCCGCAGCAAGGCAGTGATGGCGGCGCCCCACATCAAAAGGGATGTCGCCAGAAGAAATCATGCGCCGTGGGGACCTGGCGAAGAAAAAGAGAGCGCTTCAGGATGAGGCTGGGAGGGCATGGCACCGCTGCGCAGAAGAATGGGCCATGGACACAGCAGAGACACCGGTGGCCTCACGTGACGGACAGGGCCACCCAGGACCAGAACTAGGGTGGTGTCCCTGTGGTGGATGGGACACCACTAGGAGAACAAAAGTGCCTGGGGCGGGTCAGCCCGTCTTACAGCCTGGGGCAGTCTCCAAGCACCCAATTAAAGACAGCACCACAGGTACTATAAAGGAGTTGCTGACTGAAGCAGCCTCCCCATGTAAAATAATGCAAATACTTGTTTAATAATGGTTGTAATGTGTTTAATATGAAATATGTATGTATGTATGTAATTATGTATGTGTAGGTTTATATTCATAGTAGTGGATGTGGGGTGTTAGATATGTATTTAATTAGGTTAGGAATGCATATAGAATTGTTTGGGTATGGGTTGTATAGTATAGAAGTTTGGGTAAGTAGAAGTACCCTGACATGTGGTAAAGAAGGGAAGCGGCAGCCTGCCAAAGGCCACCTATGGGAGGGAACCACCCACTGGGGCAATCCCCTGGCCCTCCACCACAGTGGGCGGTGCTAGGAAAGCAGTAGGGGTCTATGTCCGTTCCACCCAAATGGTCTACGTTTGACCCCTCCGAGGAAGGGTGGGCTGATAGGGGAATTATGCCACGGGAGCAGAATATAGGAACATTATAAGGGTTTTAGTTAGTAATGTTAATATAGTTGTTATGTTTTGTTATAAATAAAAAGGGGTCCTTTTGCAATCTGTCGTAGTTAGCTCATGGGTGCTGTGTGCGGAATTTTGTGAGTGTTGGTGGGTTACTGTGTTCTGTGGGTTCCAGGAGTTGCAGTTTGATCTGTTAGCTGCCCGGTGTAGATGTGCCAGTGCCTGTGTCCGTGTCCTGATATCTCACCTACAGTCTTGGAATAAACGTACCTACCAACGTGCCTCATGTCTCCGTCATTGTATGTGGCAGGAAGAACCTCAGATCATTTCACTGGCTGCAAGGTGGTTTCAATGCTGCTGCACGGGTATCCGTGGATGCTTCTGAGGAGGGGGCAGCAGGCAGACAAGACACTGCCCTCCAGGATGTACACATCCATTCATAGCGGCGCCAGCTGGTAGAGAGACCAAGCGAGATGGGCCTGCAGGCCGGGCAGTGCAGGCGGAAAGAGTCAAGTAGACAACTGGAGGAAGGGGCTACTAGTCTTCGCCTTGTCTTGCTGGTGTCCACCTTCCATGGTGGTGCCAGCTATGGTGAGGACCGATGCAACGGTTTTGTAACTCCTTGCAGCCCGGGCAGTGAAGGAGCTTGCTGGAGGAAGGGGCCTGGCAGGAAGTTCCTAGGGTGTCCTGTGGTCCAGGAGGTGCAGGCAAAACTTTGTCAGCAAAAGCCAGTGTCTGAGGGTCTGGCAAGAGGGCAGACGCAGTGTATGTGGCAGCTGGCAGTACGTCCGGCGCAAGCAGGTGGTCCAACATGGGTGACATGGAGCCCTTGGCTGGCCCTGTATGTCTGCTTGGCAGGACCGTGTCGGCGGGCGGAGCTGAATAGTCTGCAGCGGGCAGCTGTGTGGTGGCAGAGCAACGGGCGATGTTGGCAAGTCAGCGGACAGCCATGTGGTGAGTAGAGCAGTGGAGAATGTTGGCAAACCAGCAGAGCCATGTTTAGAGCCACGCAGTCAGTGGTGTACATATTGAAACGTCATTATGGTGCGTTGGCACGCAAAGCTGGCCGACGCATGTGGAAGCCTGTTGGTTGCCATGGAAGTGCAGCGTCTGGTAGTCGTATTCTTAGTAACTGTATCTCCTGTGGCAGCGAGAACAGGCAAGAGACTGTTGAGAGGCGGTCTGGATTCTGGTGCCACTGACAGTCGTGAGCAAGAGGAAGGTAGGGGGAGATGCTCCATTTTCATCGTGCAGCCTGAGCAGCAAGTACTTTTGGAGTCCCATCTGGGGGGGGGGGAGTAACCCCAGTTTTGGTGTGCAGCGTGAGCGGCCGATACCCGCAGAGTGCCAGATGTGAGAGGTGTGCTTGGAGGGTGACTGGCTTGCTCCTGTCATCTGTGCACGGTGTCAGCAAATTTATTCAGACATGATGAAGATGGATTTCGATCTGTGTGCTTGGTTCGTGGGCCCCAGAAGGTTCTAAGATATTTCTATTCCAGGTTAGTTGTGTGGGGAGGCCTGTAGTTTTGCTGTTGTTTATTTTGTTTTTTTGGCCTCTGTGTTAGGAGTTTTTGGTTATGTGGGGTTGGTCATGGGTAAATGCTTGTTTGGGGCCTGCAACATTTTTGTTGATGTTGGTATTTATGTAGTAACTCCCTGGGTGCCTCTGATAGATAGGTAGTTGGGACAGCCTTTGCCTCTGTGTGGGAGGTTTGGCACTTTGCCCCACTGTTTTATATGATACTGGTGGAAGCGGGGTGCAAGGGCAGATCAGTAGTTTTTTGTAGCATGTTTTTCCTTTACAGGGGGAATGTGGACTTGTGGGTGAAGGGCATGATGCATTGTTTTGTACACACTGGTGGACATCTATGGTCAAGATCCTTCATTTGTTTTTTTCAATCTGGTAGTGTTTTCTTGTTTGTGATGTAATGTTGTGTAGTGGGGCATATTTTCCATTTATGTGTAGCGAGACCTTACCATTCTTCACCGAACGTCAGAAACAGGGATATTGATTTGTAAGGCTGTAAATTGTGATGCCTCCATGTGTCATGTTTCCGGTGTGCCTGCTTACTGTGTGTTGTATGGGTGATGGCGGTTGACTCTTGGTTACAGTTGGGGCATTTTTCACTGTTGGTTACAGTCGGGGTGTAGGGACCATGTGAGGTGCATGGTGTTATTGACTGTTGGTTACAGTTGGGGTGTAGGGACCATGTGAGGTGCCTGGTGTGATTGACCTTTGGTTACAGTTGGGGAGCGTGGTGTTAGTGACTGGTGGGGTGTTTCAGGACCATATAAGGTATTGTTCAACTGTTGGTTACAGTTGTGGTAAGTTAGGGCTTTGTGAGGTGCATGGTATTTTTGACAGTTTGTTACAGGTGTGGTTGGTTAAGGACTGTGTGAGGTGCATGGTATTTCTCAACTGTTGGTTACAGTTGTGGTCAGTTAGGGCCACGTGAGGTGCATGGTATTGTTGTTTACGGTTGTGGTTGGTCAGGGCCCCTTGGGGTGTATGGTGTGGTTATATTTTCCCTTTATGGTGGGAGTGGAGTTGGGTTAGCATTTCCATTGTAGCATGTGTAGCATCTTCACTGTAGGATGTTCAGGAACAGCATGTTCAGGTATAGCTTCCTCTGCGTTGTGGTTTACTCTGGGGGATTGTGTGCATCTGAGAGTTTAAAATCCAGTTTCCTCGTCATTGGTTTGTGGTCTCTGTCAAACTAACTTTTGTTACATGGCGGAGGAAACACACAACTACTGACACCAGAATAAGCTTAAAGGGTTTTTATTAAACAAAAGTAAAGCATAAGACAATTGCATGGAAACTGCTTCAGGATGGCTGTAACATTACATAATGATTCTTGGGAGTCATGGTCCTTGAAATCAGGATTATAAACTAAGGACAGCAACAAAAGGCATTCAGAAAGTTCCAGAAAGGACAGTCTCCTGTTTAGGTCGCTCTAGCATTCAGCCTTTATAATTTGTTCTGGGGGCCTCAAGGCCTTTCTGCTTCTTTCTGGATTTAGGACTTCCTCTCTTTCCCAGGTGTCCCAAAATGTCCTCCTCTTCACTGGGGCTCTCCTTCTCCCTGTTTTTTACTCAGGGATATAGTGCTGGGCTCACCAATCTACACCCAGGGATATAGTGGCCTGCTCATTCTCTTTCGCTTCACTGTAGCACATCCCTCTTCTGGGTTCACAAGACTCTCCTCTTCTGCAACATATCCCATCTTCTGGGGGCAACGCCTCTCTCTCTCTATATATACATATATCTCCTCTGTTTCTCCTTCTCACCCCTACCCTCACTTGAGCCCGGGGTCTCTTTCTTTTGGTCTCAAGGGACTCTCCTCTTGTCACTTGACCCTATGCCTCTTCTGGGGTAAAGGTGCTCACCTCTTCCTCACAGACGCATATCCTTCTTCTGAGATTCAGGGCACTTAGGGGGCTTTTTTCCCCCCCATCACTGGAGCGCACCCCTCTGCTGGGGATCAGGCAACTCCTCTCAACCTCACTGGAGTAGACTCCACATTTGCGGTTCAGGTGGGCTATTCTACTCCTCACTCGGGCACACCCCTATTCTAGGGTTCAGGGGAATCGTCTCCTCCTCACAGGAGGACACCCCTCTTCTGGGCTCAAGGGGCCCCTCTGATCTGTTACTATCCAGCTTCCTCAGCAAACTCATCTCCTCAACTCGACCACAAAAGATCGTGGGCCTCATTACGAATCCGGGGATGGGGACCATGGAAACACTGGTTCCATCTATGACAGAGCCAGTGTTTCCATGTCCGCCTGCAGGCGGGTGGTGTTAATCCCGCCAGGTCAGACCTGGTGGGACTGACACCTCCCGCCTGCAGGACTCTGAATCAGCCGGTCCGGGAACAACGGTGGTGGCGGTTTTACTGCCACCATTCTTTCCGGACCGGCAGGGTCGTAATGAGGTCCCATGTCTGTGTTTATTAGCGTCTGCTCCTCACTGTTCTCCCATTGGCCGAAGCAAACTTTTCAATTGATTGGATAATTATGTTCTTATTCCAAGCCAGGGGAAGGAGGTCTTTAAAAGGATTTCTTCCATCTTGGATTTCTTTCAGTTGGCTTCCAAGTGCTGGAGCTGGTATTTGTTAGCTACTCTGCCCCTGCACAGAATTCGTTTTGTGGCTTTCAGATGTAAAAGGAGCCATCACAACGGCCAGGCAAACCTGTAGTAAGTTCCCAGGCAAACATCGTTTTTCCTTTGTGGAAGAGAGAAACGTGCTTCTCTCTTTAATTGTTGCAACTGCAGTGGAGGGGGAAAACCGGTCTCTTTTACACACGCTGAAGATGGGGGGAATTTTTTCCTAAATTCACAAAAGATACTGTTACGCTCACCTGGACCCCACAGGGGTGTCGATCGGACCCGGACAGCTGCGGTCTCCTTCAACGTGATGCGTAGTGCAGAGATGATTGTCTGGACTGGCCCGCCTAGTCTTGTCTGCCGGACCCGAAGAAGTATTTTCCAGCAAGTGGAGACAGGGATTAACCACCTGTGGGTTTTAGTGATGGGCTCCCAACTGTTCTCGCTCTCCCCCACTAATCACCTCCGATATCCCTTTAGTAACCTCACCTTATGTTCGTAAAAGATGAGCTCTCCATCCTGCGTGTCTTGCAGGGGCGCGTAGATACCAGTTACTTCACTGGTTTGAAGGCGTTGGGAGAGTTCCGGTAAGTATTGACTCTGAAGTCCCTGGCGGGATTGGTAAGTATCAAGTTCAAAGAGTTCAATGTGCCCGATGTTCACTCTTGTCCCCTTCCTTCCTTAAATTGCAACTGAGTTTGTGAGAAGAAGGTCTCGTAGCTGCTGCTGGCGTTCAGGTAAGAGTCTGTGTTACCCAACGCTGTCCGGTAACTATTGCATGCGTTAACGTGTTGTTTTTCTCCCTCTTTACAGATGTGCATATGAAAATGTGGAGAGTTATGGAATAATACCACCGGTGGTAAGTCTATGGTGGTAAGAGGTTGTTTTTGTTGATTCCCTTGGCTCAACTTGTTTTTTCTTGTGTCCCCTAGGTGCTGGATTACTGCGAAGAAATGATGGAGACAGTGCCAGATTGAAAGATGCTGTGAGAACTGGTGAGTATGGCGCCGTGCTGGAGCTGGCGAAGGGACGCGTGCAGGACAGATGTACTTTCCAGGTCTGGAGATGAAATGGTTCCGGAATTAGGTGAGGAATTTGAAATAAGTTCGTTTTCTAACATTGTCCTTTTCTTCTTCTTTATTCTAGGAGCTCCGGAATTCGAGGCGGGCGTGGCAGAAGACTGGATGCTGGCTGCAGGCACGCGGGCGTGGCAGAAGACTGGATGCTGGCTGCAAGCACGGTGATCGTCACGCTGCTGGATGCAGAATAACGCGAAGCATGTGCTGCTGTTCGGGTGTGGTTTAAATAGACTCCAAAGTAGTTCCAGGTAAGAAGTTCCCTAGAGCCACGCCCGAGTAAAAAATAGTCCCTGTAACAAAATAGTCCCATCCAGGCCTCATGTAGGCTTGGACTCTTTTGCAGCAAGGTCTGCATCAGGTAAGTAAAGTCTATGAGCCTGGCTCCTATGGCGCCAGGACTGAACCCAGACAGCCCGTAGCCGGGGCTGCTGAGGTTTAAACAAATGTCTGGATGCCTGCTCCCGGAGCTGAGGGCCTTGGTCCTGATGCCCGGGGGTAGGCATCATGACAGATACTCCAGAATCCGCTCTACACAGAGATGTGGCTTTCTAAACCTTGTGCATCTTGGGAGATGTAGTCCTGAATACCCCACTTCTTTGGGAACTGGTAGTTTCTAATAAATTGTTGTCTGGGGGTTTGGGACTATTTCAGGACTGGTCCTGTCAGTTCTAATTTTTAGGCAGACTGGGGACTGGATACGATGTTTGCACCGTGTTTTTATCACACCATGGGGTTACTCTACCCTTATGCTGGTGTTAAGGATATGAGGAATAGCTTTTTTATGTTATGTTATGTCATGTTATGTTATGTCACTGGAATTGCAATGGAACCCAAGGAACCAAACCAAAGCAGGGCAACATTACAGTCAGACACATGGGAGCAAATCCCAACAGACAGAATCTTATTCGGACACTTGGCTGCAGTGTAGTAGAAAGTAGACTGTTAAGCAACACTTGTATTTGTATTTATTGGAATTTGTTGTGCACTTTTACCAAAGCCCTGTACATACCACAAAAATGAAAAACTTGAAAATACAATAAGTAGGTCAGTGTTTAAGGATCAGTGTAACGCTCACCTGATTACCGTAGAGGCGCCGGTCTTGACTGGGCGTATACCATATCTTCAAAGGTGATGTGTAACACACGGCTGGCTCTTTGGGCTGGACCTCTGTGCACTGTATGTCTGACTCGAAGGGTAAGATGTCTGCAGATAGAAAATATGGGATTAAGGAACTGGGTTATTGAATGTCTCTCTCTTCTTCCCTTTCTCTTCTCCTGTAGAACCCCAAAGGTTAACGCTCTCACCTTAGGTAAGTGAACGCTGTGCTCTCCATCTGCCTCGGGGCAGGGTGCTGTAACCAGTTTCTTCACTGGATAAGGGGAGCAGGCCTCTTGACTTCAGAGGACTGCTGTCCGTCGTTTACTGCACGAACGGTAAATTTCGAGTAATTCTAATGTCTTTAAAGTCTTTAGTAATGATGTCTCTTGTTTTGCAGGGTTCCGGCGATGGCGGATGACGGGCTGAAGTGAGTTGAAGATGGAGCCCGTGTGATGAATAGAAGCGCCTGGAAGCACGTAAGTAAGCGCTTGTTGCCTGCTTCACGATGCGCTCTAACTGTCTTTTTATTTTGCAGGTACAAGTTCGGAGCGGCTGCAGGGTGCCGGAATACCCACTGGGTTAGATGTGGAAAGGAGTAATGGCACGTGAGTATTAAAGTTCCCCAATGTCTTTAAACGCACCTTGTTTTGTCTTTCAGATGCGGGATGCAGCGCCGAAGGCCTCCGGAGCGTGCGAAGAGTTGGTAAGCTTTTGTCTTTCAGATGCCGGAATGCAGTGTGAAGACCTCCGGAGCGCACGAAGAGTAGGTAAGCCTTTGTCTTTCAGATGCCGGAATGCAGCGCGAGGCGTTGGTGACAGCCGATGGACCAGGTAAGTGAAGAGCTGTCACTGAAGACCGTAATGCTAACCTGTTCTTTCTTGTCTTTATAGGTGTTGCTGAAGACTGGATTCAGGATGGTAAGCCTTTTTCCTTAGGCCCAGGATCAGATGCAGAAGACACGATGAGCGTTCTGCTGCAGAGGATGCAGAATAACGCAAAGCAAGATTCATCCATCGGGTGTGGTTTAAATAGCCTCCTGTAGTGCTTAGGTGTCTCCTTCCACAGCCACGCCTAGGTAAGAAAAGAGTTCCTGCTTTCCAGAAGAGTTCCAGTGTTCTGAATCTAGGGAGTGGCTCCTGCCCCACCCAACAGGAAAAGTAGTTCCAAACAGAAGAGGATCAGATGCTCAACTGGCAGGCAAGTAAGCAGCATGGTCTGCTGCAGGTAAGTCCACCCAAGCATTATGAGCCCGGCGCTTCCAGCGCTGGGACTGGGCATATTTATGAGCCTGGTGCCACTGGCGCCAGGACTGGGTCCAAAAGGTCCCAATTGGGACTGGTTGGCACTCGGAACCTGGGTTATGGATCTGCTTCCAAGGGAGTTGGGAAAACCCTGACCTTTTGGAAGCAGAGATCATGACAGTACCCCCCCTCAAGGCCCCTCCCAAACCGGGCTTCTCCGGGGGTTTTGGCTTGTCAGGAAATGTTCGGTGAAATCTTTTGATTAGGCGAGGAGCGTGGACATATTCAGCAGGTTCCCAGGATCTCTCTTGGGGGCCGTAGCCTTTCCAGTCAATTAGGTAAAATAGTTTAGATTTGGAGATCTTGGAGTCCAGAATGCTTTTGACTTCAAACTCGAGTTCTCCATCAAATAGGATAGGTTTTGGAGATTTAGTTAGTCGGGTTTGAGGTTGCACGGGTTTTAATAGAGAGACGTGGAAGACCGGATGTATCTTCATGTGCGGGGGCAAGTCCAACTTGACCGCTACTGGGTTTACTATTGTAGTGATGGAATAGGGACCAAGGTATCTTGGGTTGAATGTGCGTGGCCCTTTTAGAGGTAGATATTTGGTGGATAACCAGACTTGATCCCCTACTTGATATTGAGGGGCTTCCTTCCGATGTTGATCTGCTCCTTTCTTGTATTGTTCTTTAGCCCTTTGAAGGTGAGAAACAGCTTCCTTAAAGGCTTGGGTGATTGTAGAATGCGGGTAGTCTACTGCTGGTGTTTCAAGATCTTGGAGGGGATCCAACTCCGAGGTTCGAGGGTGACTGCCGTACAAAAGAAAAAACGGGGTTTTCCCAGTTCCCGAATGGACAGAGTTATTGTAGGCATATTCGGCTATCCAAAGGATGTCTTTCCAAGTTTTTTCAGTTTGTTGCAGCATGCAGCGTAAATACTGTTCCAGAGTTTGATTGGTCCTCTCGGTTTGTCCGTCGGTCTGAGGGTGGTGACTGGTCGATAGTCTCACATCAATTTGAGCCGACCGACAGCAACTTCGCCAAAAATGAGAAATAAATTGACTACCTCGATCCGAAATTAGAACCGAAGGAAAACCGTGCAGTCGGACGATGTTTTCGAGAAATTCTCGGGCCAGAGTTGCTGCTGTTGGCAAGCCTTTGAGCGGGATGAAATGCGCCATATTGGAGAATAAGTCCACGATTACTAGAATCGTATTGTATCCGGAGCATGGAGGTAGATCGGTGATGAAGTCCATAGAAAGCGTATGCCAAGGGCGAGGTGGGATGTCAATAGGGCGTAAGAGGCCTGCTGGTCTTTCCTTTTGACTCTTGTTTTGGGCGCATACTCCACAGGACATTATAAAGTCTCTGATATCTTTTTTCCAAGACGGCCACCAGAAGTAGCGCTTGATCTTTTCTGAGGTCTTGGCCATACCGGGATGTCCTTCCATTAAAGAATCGTGATAACAAGAGATTACTTTTTTCTGTAAATCTGTGCTGGGTAGGTATAATCGTTCTTGGAAATACAATAAGTTGTCCTTTACTGCAAAGTCCTTTCCCTGCAGATCCCAATTCTGTATGTCTGCTGGAGTTACAAGTTGCCTGGCTTTATCCTTAACTTCCTCTATGGATGGCGATTACACCCAGAATTCTTTGTTCGGGAATGATTGGTACAGGTTTAGGGTTGATCAAGTGTTCTTCCACTCCCATCCGAGAAAGGGCATCAGCTTTACCGTTCTTTGTACCAGGTCGATAGGTAATAATGAAGTCAAACTCGGCAAAGAATAATGCCCAACGGAGTTGTCTAGAGGATTGGGCTTTTGCGGTTTTCAAATATTGCAGGTTTCGGTGATCCGTAATCACAGTAACGGTGTGTCGGGCCCCCAGCAGATAATGCCGCCAAGCCTTAAAGGCAGACTTGATAGCCAGAAGTTCCTTGTCAGTAATCGTGTAATTGATTTCAGGAGGCGAGAATTTGCGGGACCAAAATGCCACGGGATGCAACTGATTGGTTACCGGGTCCTTTTGTGATAGAACTGCCCCCCTGGCAAGGCTTGAAGCATCAGTTTCCACGATGTAGGGGAGTTCGGGGCGAGGGTGTTTTAAGATTGGTGCAGAGATAAATTTAGTCTTCAAATCCTGGAAAGCTTGTTCCGCCTCGGTAGACCATTCAAAACGTTTGTTTTTCTTTAACAAGGCAGTGATGGGCTGGACTATTCGAGAGAATTCGGGGATAAACCTGCGGTAAAAGTTAGCGAAGCCTAACATGCTTTGCACACCTTTTACGGAGGATGGTGATGGCCATTTGAGAACTGCATCGACCTTCTTTGAATCCATACGCACTCCGCCAGGTGATAATATGAATCCCAAGAATTCAACTTCAGTCACGTTGAAAACACATTTTTCCAATTTAGCGAAAAGTTTGTGTTGACGCAATCTTTCGAGGACCATTTTCACGTGTTTCCGATGTTCAGATTCCGATGAAGAATAAACGAGGATGTCGTCAATGTAAACAACAACACACACATCTATGAGCTCTCTGAGGACATCGTTCATAAAATATTGAAAGGCGGCCGGGGCATTGCAAAGTCCGAAGGGCATGACCTGATATTCAAATAGCCCATACTTGGTGCGGAAGGCCATCTTCCATTCATCGCCCTCTTTTACTCGTACCAAGTGGTAAGCTCCTCTAAGATCCAGCTTTGTATATATGCATGCTTTTCTGACTTGGTCCAGGAGTTCAGGGATCAAAGGTAACGGATATCTATTCTTAACGGTGATCTGGTTCAGGGAGCGATAATCTATACAAGTTCTAAGGTCTCCTTCCTTTTTTGGAACGAAGAACAAAGCTGAAGAAGCAGGGGACTTGGAAGGACGAATAAACCCATTTGCCAGGTATTGATCCAGGTATTGTCGAAGGTGAAGGTTCTCAGGCTCGGTGAGGGCATAAATTATACTACAAGGAGGAGTAGATCCAGGTATCAGGTCTATCTGGCAGTCATAAGACCTATGAGGAGGTAGAGAGTTAGCCTGATCCTTCCGGAAAACATCTTGGTATTCTAGGTATTCGGGAGGTAACTGGGGAGTCTCTGAAGAAATTGCTGCCAGTGCAACACCAGGTGGAGGGTGACAAGTAGAGACACATTCTGGAAACTGGACCGTTCTTGCTCGCCAATCGATCAGAGGATTGTGTTTCTCTAACCAAGGTATTCCTAGAATAATCTGAAACTGAGGGGCCTTGATCACATCGAACACGATCTTCTCATGGTGTCCATCTTGACTTACTAGCGTCACCTCTTGAGTGGTATGCGTTACTGGCCCGGAGGCTATCTCCGTACCATCCACCGTAGTGATGACGTCCTTTACAGCCTTGGGACAAAGAGTTAGATTCATCCTCAAAACCATTTCATGTATCACATAATTGCCGATTTCACCGCTGTCGACGTAAGCTTCAATTGCATGTAATCGATCCGGATTATCAGGGCTAATGAGGACCATAGGTATCACGAAATGCGAGGTCACGGAACTGGTTTTCACGCTCGGCAAGAGGACCTCTATTCTTGTCGGGCGAGGTCGTTTCCCTGCTCAGAGTTTGTAACTTTGGTAACTGCAGCTCCTACTGCCTTCTTGGCAGGTTTCACCGGACAGTCTCGAAGAAAGTGCCCTGAGTTTCCGCAATAGAGGCATAATTGCAACTGTTTTCTCCTTTCCCGCTCCTTTTGTGTTAGAGGACCTTTCAGACCCCCTATTTGCATGGGTTCCCCGGAGTCTACTCCTTTGGAAGGAGTTGGCGGCTTGGAAAATACTCGAGCATCAAACTTGGAACGATCGGCCTTCCTGTTCTGCAGTCTGTGATCTATTTGAACGACTAAGTCTATATAGTCCGAACAATCTTGTGGGGGATTCACTACTTGGGCTAACACATCTTTGAGCTCTCCACGTAGACCTCTATAAAACAGCGTAATCCTTTTGTCCTCAGGCCATTGAGTTTCCACTATCAGTCTGTTGAAAGACGCAATATAAGCCAAAAGGTCTTGATTACCTTGTCGCAACGAAAGAAGCTCATTGTCCAAGGCCTGCCCCTGTGAATGTCTTGCGAACAGTTTTTCCATACTGAGCTGAAAAGCTTGAAAATCATGGAGGACCGGATCATCTTGATTTACTAGAGGGATCGACCAGTCTGCCGCATTGCCACTAAGGTACGAAAGCACGAAAGCTACTTTAGCTTGATCAGTTGGAAAGGCTGCTGGCCGGCATAAGAAATGCAACCGGCACTGATTGATAAATACTGCAAACCTCTTTGGGTCACCAGAAAATCGTTCGGGCGGAGCCAGAGGTACATTCCCAGGTAGGTTGATCTGCACTGGATTCATAGAGGATGTATAAGGAAGATTTCCCCCGGATGCGGGTAACGGGGTCTGTCCGGCTTGTGACTGTAGCAATTGTCTAGCGAGATCATCTGTTCGCTCCTTGGAAATAATCAGTTCCCTTCTTAGAGCGTTCGTTTCCTGACGGGCTGCATGCACTTCTGCCCTTAGTTCCCCAAGTAACTGGGCTAGCTGGTCGGTATCCGAGGTTTCCATAGCGCCTGGACGGGAGTTTTGTGGTAGGCTTTGCGTTCTGTAACGCTCACCTGATTCCCGTAGAGGCGCCGGTCTTGACTGGGCGTATACCGTATCTTCAAAAGTGATGTGTAACACACGGCTGGCTCTTTGGGCTGGACCTCTGTGCACTGTATGTCTGACTCGAAGGGTAAGATGTCTGCAGATAGAAAATATGGGATTAAGGAACTGGGTTATTGAATGTCTCTCTCTTCTTCCGTTTCTCTTCTCCTGTAGAACCCCAAAGGTTAACGCTCTCACCTTAGGTAAGTGAACGCTGTGCTCTCCATCTGCCTCGGGGCAGGGTGCTGTAACCAGTTTCTTCACTGGATAAGGGGAGCAGGCCTCTTGACTTCAGAGGACTGCTGTCCGTCGTTTACTGCACGAACGGTAAGTTTCGAGTAATTCTAATGTCTTTAAAGTCTTTAGTAATGATGTCTCTTGTTTTGCAGGGTTCCGGCGATGGCGGATGACGGGCTGAAGTGAGTTGAAGATGGAGCCCGTGTGATGAATAGAAGCGCCTGGAAGCACGTAAGTAAGCGCTTGTTGCCTGCTTCACGATGCGCTCTAACTGTCTTTTTATTTTGCAGGTACAAGTTCGGAGCGGCTGCAGGGTGCCGGAATACCCACTGGGTTAGATGTGGAAAGGAGTAATGGCACGTGAGTATTAAAGTTCCCCAATTTCTTTAAACGCACCTTGTTTTGTCTTTCAGATGCGGGATGCAGCGCCGAAGGCCTCCGGAGCGTGCGAAGAGTTGGTAAGCTTTTGTCTTTCAGATGCCGGAATGCAGTGTGAAGACCTCCGGAGCGCACGAAGTGTAGGTAAGCCTTTGTCTTTCAGATGCCGGAATGCAGCGTGAGGCGTTGGTGACAGCCGATGGACCAGGTAAGTGAAGAGCTGTCACTGAAGACCGTAATGCTAACCTGTTCTTTCTTGTCTTTATAGGTGTTGCTGAAGACTGGATTCAGGATGGTAAGCCTTTTTCCTTAGCCCCAGGATCAGATGCAGAAGGCACAATGAGCGTTCTGCTGCAGAGGATGCAGAATAACGCAAAGCAAGATTCATCCATCGGGTGTGGTTTAAATAGCCTCCTGTAGTGCTTAGGTGTCTCCTTCCACAGCCACGCCTAGGTAGGAAAAGAGTTCCTGCTTTCCAGAAGAGTTCCAGTGTTCTGAATCTAGGGAGTGGCTCCTGCCCCACCCAACAGGAAAAGTAGTTCCAAACAGAAGAGGATCAGATGCTCAACTGGCAGGCAAGTAAGCAGCATGGTCTGCTGCAGGTAAGTCCACCCAAGCATTATGAGCCCGACGCTTCCAGCGCTGGGACTGGGCATATTTATGAGCCTGGTGCCACTGGCGCCAGGACTGGGTCCAAAAGGTCCCAATTGGGACTGGTTGGCACTCGGAACCTGGGTTATGGATCTGCTTCCAAGGGAGTTGGGAAAACCCTGACCTTTTGGAAGCAGAGATCATGACAATCAGGCAGAAGCAATAGATAGTGGGCGTTGAAGCAGGTCCGGAAAATATTATAGCTAGGTGAAGAACGGATAGAATGTGGAAGAGAGTTTCAGTGAAAAGGTGGAAGGAGGGAGAATGAGCAAAAGTGGGAGGGTGTACAAAGGGGTTTAAGGACAACAAGACGAAAAGTGTTTTGAGAGTGGAAAGAAGATGCAGGGAAATAGAAACAGACTAAAGATAAGAGATAGGATGTAACTAAGTCATGGATATACTTGAAAACAATAGACAGAAAATGTGAAAGAAACTGAGATTCAAATGGTAAAACAGAGGCAAAATGGAGGTAGGAGGTGATGGGGCAAAAGAAAAAATAAGACAAATAGAGGAATTGTAAATAAAACAAAGTGGTGGGGGGCGGGGAGACCGGATACAGGAAGGCCAATGAGAAGGGTTGAACAGTAATCAAGTCTAGAGAAAACGTGCGCGTGTGATAAGAAGTTTAGAGGCATGGAATGACAGGAAAGGGTGGGCATGATGAAGGTTAAAGAGAAGAAAGCGACAGTTACAAGCTGTAGAAGAAATGTGAGAAGAAAAAGAGAGAGAAGAGTCATATAGAACACCCAGTTTTATGGGATGAGGAAGCAAAAGATAGCTGAGTTGGAGGAAACAAAAGAGAAGAAGGAGGGGAATAAAGAGGGGGAGAAGATGGAGGAAAGAAGAGTACCTCGGTTTTAGATGAGTTGAGATTAAGAAAATGAGAAGCCATCCAGGACATGCAGAGACTTGGGAGTGGAGAGAATCAGTTAATTCAGTAAAGGAGAATAGATTTGAGTCCTCTGCATAGAAGTGACAGGATCGATTAAAGGATGCGATGAGTGAAAACAAGGGAATAGTATAGAGAGAAAAGAGTAGCGGACCACACATAGACCCCTAAGGAACACCGTAGAAGAGTGAGCAAGAAGAAGAGAGGCTGCCAGCCCAGGACACTGAGTAAGAACGGTCCGTGAGGTACAATTGAAACCAGGAGTGAAGAGGGCCAGAAACGCCCAGCAAAGAAAGACAAGAACACAGAGTAGTGTGATCGACAGTATCAAAGGCTGCAGATAAGCCGAAAAGAACAAGAATATAAGAACGTTTGTTGTGACGAGCCGAGAGAAGAGTTTGAAACGTGTAAAAGACCAGTTTCAGTGAAGTGTGCAGGACGAAAACTGTAGTGGGGGAGGAAAAGGTGGAGGTGTAAGTAAGAAGAAACCTGTGAATAGACAATGTACACCAGAAGTTTAGATAAAAAGGAAAGGAGGGAGATCGGACAGAAATTAAAGGAGATAGAAGAATCAACAGCAGGTTTTATCAAGATAGGAATGATGTTAGCATTCTTAAAAGAGAAGGGGGAAGTAGAGGGAGAAAATAAAAGGTTCATAAGAGTAGTGAGATAGGGGAAAAACCTGAGGGTAAACAGATGGAATGAGCGCAGATGGGAGAGGATCAGACAGTGAGGCCGTAGGATGGGCACGAGTTAGGAAATGAGCAATATCAAGATTTCAGACAGGGGAAAAGACAGGAAGAGAGGGAGAATGTGAGGGGGTAGGGATGTTGAAGGGGCAGAGGAGGAAGTAGGAAAAGCAGAACGAAGAGTAAAAACCGTAGAGATAAAATAATCAGCAATATCAGAGGCAGATAGAAGGGTGGCAGCCCTTATGCATGCAAGCATTAAGCACACATTTTGTAACAGGTTTGAGATAGAACAAGTGCCACAAAGGACACTAACGATGGTTAGGGCAAAAGTGTAGCGCAAACATGGTTTTAAGGACTTGGTTATATGTATAGCAAATGGGAGCAAAGACATGGCTTAGGTGCAAGGCTGCCCATTGTGTAGGCAAGCCAGGATTGGTAAGGGAAAGTGAATCACAGGTATCTAAAAGTGTTCAGAATACCACTTAGTGTCGGTTGAAATTGTAGCCTGGCACCACTAAGTTGATGGGCAATGATGAGCCAGAAACATAGAAAAACTACAGTGCAATAAATTCAGGTGGTGCACAAAATATCAATGTGATTGAAGTGGGAATGCCAAAGCACCCCAAAGATGGCTGAAACTCATGGACACCAGCAATGAGACATGGGCGGGCATTCCCTAGGACTGCTAGGGAATGATAGCAAACAATAAGAGGAAGAGTTACACGTGGGAATGATGTAGAGCGAAACCAGTGGGTCATGTGGGGAAGTGTAACTCTAAACCACTGGCCACAATAGGTAAGGGGGTAAACAAGGCACCTGAATGTTCTGTGAGAAGCAAGCAATAAGTAGTGGGCTGTGGAATTGTATTGAAGCTAGAAATCCAAATCACGTTCAGGGGCTGAGGCAGAAGAGGAACATCAACAAAATGATAGCTAAAGAGGTATAATTACAATGGGACCATTGTGCTAGCTGGTGAGGAGAATCCCTAAATGAGGCGCATATTAGAAATGAGAATGCCGTGTGATAAAAGAGTGAGAAGGGCCAGGAGCTCAGCGGTACCTAGAGGATAGAGGAATCTGGTAGTTAGTGCAGGAAGGCATATTTCCCATAGGAAAACGTTGAGGAAATGCACGGTCAAAGAAGCGCTATGGAGCAGTATGTAGTGGCCATTGTGCGAGGTGACCAGAGGTGAAATACCATAGGAACTAAGCAGTAGTGGAGTTGGCGAGAAGACGTCTGCTGGGCGGCAGTGACAGATGTTTAGAAGGCAAGCAAGGGTGTGGTGCAGTCAAGATATAAGAGCAGACATGGGAGGGGCATTCAAAAGAAAAACAACAAGCATTGACAAACCCAGTAGTTTTGGATTTTGCTGTTGTTCATTGCACTTTACATTTACAGACAGAAATGTGTGGTCACCCCATAAAGAATGGACAAAGCTCAAATAACATGCAAGCAGAAGTGCCATTCATCTTGTGACCATTATTAGGTGAGCTGTTAGCCTGCTGGCTGATCAAATACATGAAACATTTTAAATCAGCAGCTGAGGCATCAAGACTGCAGCCTACATAGTCTGCTTTGAAGGCCCATAACATGTGTTTGATATCTGTACCATCCAGCATAGCATCATCAACGTTACACAGCAGCTTTAGTGCCAATTACATTGCCTGTAAACGATAAACCACAAGAGAGTGCAACACCTATCAACTTATTGACCACAATTCCAAAAAGCAGAACTGTACCACTCGCAAACAAAATGCAGACATACAGTATATATGAGGCCATAAGTAGGAGGACATGGACTGTTTGCAGCAATATGGAGATATTGTGATCTAGCCAGACACATCACCAATCATGCAAAGAGGGCATCAACATTCATGTAAACATGCAGGTTGTAACTGATGTAAGGAAAATCTGATCGCCTAAATGCCATATGCTGATTTCCCGCTCAGAAACATTTGATCAGCATCCATCCCTTGACAATTACCTCTGGGACAACTGAAGCATGTGCTCTACTCCCCTAATCTACTGTATATAAATGTATATATATGTATATCCTTATTTCTGTCTGTACTGTTTCTCTCAATATCAAGATTGTACTTACCCATTGTCTGTAACTACGCCGTGATACCTCTGAGTCTGGGCGTATATTAAATGTAATAAATAAATAGATAAATACTCAGTCGTTCCTTGCACACTTAAAAACAAAGCTTAAGTTCCATGCATAACTCAAACGCTCCAACCAAGCGAGGCCCGTAGTTGCAAAATTCAGAGAAACCGCACAAAGGTCAATATACAGACTTCAGGGTGGAGAATGTGTATGTTTCAGCATAACATTTCGAAATGACCATACATTCCATTACATTTTATGCCTTCAGCATCTAGGCCCTTACAAACTCTCCATTCAGTCTCTGTTTCAGATCATTCTCGTTAATGTAATTTATTTCCACCCTAAAGGGAAACCGAGAGAAAGAGATGTGTAGATCTGAGAGCAATTCTTTACACTGGGAATGCCGGAATCATTTGGAGGAGTTTCTGGTTCCCAGCAACTGTATATCGCTGGAGTGATAGGCCAGGACCTTTTGCTCCTGCTATTTGCAGACAACGCTTTTGTAATTATTGCATTCATAAAAAGTTGGTCATTAACAAGCTACAAAAAAAGGCATTAGCGATGCATCCAGCTGAAAGCCCCAGCAATTGGTAAATGATGTATGTTTAGAAGTAGTATCACACTTTCACGCCCGTGGAAACTGCTTTGATAATAAATCTGGGTTGGTCCACAGCTGGAATGGAGTAGGAACGCATTGGGCCAATATGCTGGCATAGTTCTACAATTTAATAGACTTTGGGCCTCATTCCGAGATTGGAGGTAGGCATGGTGCTATTTGCGCCATGGCTGCCTACAATACCGGGTCCGGCACCGGTCTGGTTCAATGGGGACTTACCGGTGCATTCTGACCCTGGAGGGACCGGTAAGTCCCCATTGAACCAGCCATTCCCTATTCCAATTGAGCCCTTACAGGGCTCAATTGGATTGGGGAAGTAGCTAATAACGGTACCGCAATTTGCGGTACCGTTATTAGCGCACTGGTCCCTTAGCGGGACCCGTAAAGGACATGTGGTCAGACCACACGTTCTTTGAGACTCCCGCTAAGGGACCTCGGAATTGGGCGGTAAGGGATTACCCGCACCGGTCTCCTTACCGGTGCCCGGCATCCCTTAGCGCCCAACTTGTAATGACCCCGTTTGTGGGTGTAATTCCCCTGCACTACGCCATAATATCTCAACAGAGGTCTATCTCTGTGACTATATTTGGTGCTGGACTCCAATGCTAAAATACATATACCCCATTGACTGTAGCTTACAATTCCTTCCTTAGAGCCTCTCTTCATTGTCGAAGTGAGCTCTGGCTGGACCCCTACAGATAGAGGCCGGGCATCTCCTGTTGCTGGTCATATAGCCCTCTCACCAACTATATATTAATTTAGGCTAAACGATAATTCATAGGCCGAAGTAGACATTTTAGGCTTGGGTACATTCGTAAAGATCCTGTGGCTGGCTTGGGTGAAGACATATTTGTATGCATTGGGCTTTGAAACCCTGTGGGAGTCGCCAACTACTCTTACTAGGGATTCCCTTAGTGAAGTGAGGGAGCCATTGTGTGATGTGAGAAAGGAGGCGATGTTAGGGGAGGAAGGCTTAGGTGACCCCAAGTACACAAAAGGCGGTCAGCATGATATTTGTGCAGTTCATATTTTGATGCCTCGCTCCAGGCTGTTTAAATGCTAAGTAGGAACTCAGGTGCAGATGCTGTGAATGTGGTGATAAGGCTATTGAAAGCGTGGTGCACTTCTTACTCTTATGCCCATGTTGTTGCAGATGAAGGCAGCAGGGGCTCCTAACCCTGCTTTCCACCAAACAATATTGCAATGTGTATAGAGGCTTTGGAATACTGCGCATCCGTGAAAGATGAGAGGGTCACAGAAGTAGTTACCCGTCATCACACTGCAGCCTGGCACAAAAGAAGAAGGGCGTTGGCTCGCTAGATTTGTGAGCTTTCCTAGGGCAGGGATAGAGCTGTGAGAAAGGGCTTCCTGAGGTTCTTTTATGGAATCTATCATTTGTATTCCTTGTGTCTTAGTATGGTTATGTCTCATTTTAAAGATTGTGGTCTACCCATATAATTTGTATTGGATACCTCTGTGATGATATTGAATTGTGCTATATTGTGAGGGCTTTTGCTGCATAATAAAGTAATGATGATGACGAATATGATGTGGAAACAAGATAGGAAGCAAGTGAGACAGTTAGACAGAGATAGAGAGAGACTCAGTCTCTCAGACTCTATCTCTGTTTCACTTTCTCTTCAACACTATCAACAATAGCATCCTCATTGACAAGCTCCACTCCCTTGGCATTAGGGATACATCACTAAGGTGGATTTCCTCATTCCTCGCCAGCAGATGCCAACAGATGCCAAATCACCCACCTCCATCCCTTCACTTCAACCGTCCACCCCTCTTTTTTTCAACTACACTGACGACACACAAATCAGCTTTAAAATCGCCATGTCCGTCTCCACCCCCCACCCTGACCTTGCATCCTGCCTCACTGACATCGATCGTTGGATGACGGTCAACCACCTCCTGCTTAATGCCGGAAAAATAGAAATCATGCTCTGCAGAAAGACAGCCCTGTTCCCTCAACCCACCCCTTGGCCTCCATCCCTAGTTCCCCCCGCCCCCCGCCCTCTGCTGCATCCTCCACAGTTAGAAACCTGGGTTGTGTGATGCACACTGACCTGGCTCTATCACACCATATTAACACTGTGTCTAAATCCTGCTTCCTACACATCTGCATACTCAGACGCATCTTCCTTTACCTCTTCTACCCCCACAGAGTGACTGAAATCAGGTCTATTGTCCTCTCCCGACTAGACTACGCCAACTCTCTCTACCTGGGTGCCCCTGCTTATCAACTCAGAAAGCTCCAAGGGGACCAGAACTCCGCAGCTAAGCTCCTCCTCAACCTCGGTCCCAGAGGACACATCACCCCCTCCCTCCCTGTCCTCCAATGGCTCCCGGTCAGGCAACAGATTGCTCTTAAAGCCATGCGCATCATTCACCGATCCCTACACAAGACAGGCCTAACATTCCTTCACCCACTACCATCCCAAAAGAAACCTGTGGTCAGGCACTGCTCTGCTCCTAGTGATCCCCTCTTTCAAATCAACCAGAATTGGAGGATCCACCTTCTCCGTCTAAGCCCCCACTATATGCAATTCAATGCCGTTTAGCATACAATGCTTAGAGGACCACCTGGCCTTCTGTGGGGCCATCAAGACATGGCTATTCCCCATAGCACCCTGACTAACCCTGTCCTCCTGAGATAGCTATTCACCCCAGGCTTCCCAGGGAAGGAATTAACTCCCATACATTCACCAAAAGACCGTAATAATTAAGAGTTAACCTGATTAAAAATATCCAGTAGAACACAGAAGGTGAGCCCACATCGCAGATACGTATCCAAGAAGCCAGCAACAGCAGTTGGGACGTATCTCACTACATACTTATGGAAGTTAGCCAAAGGCAAGGCCACTCTCCTGCACACATTTGCAACCATACACCTTTCCGAACGACACATTGCACAACACGTCTGCAATTGGAATGCAGCTATCGCCCAAGACATTAATGTGGTCGGGCTGGACACATCATGCATTTCCACTTCTCTCCCTCACTCTCTTATCTTTTTCAAAGCATCTAAACACGTGCCTGCCTGACATGGACCCAATTTTGCTTTGGCTAAAATGCACACACGCATTATAAACTCCTTTGACACATCTTCCCATACTTGGACTCGGTCCCCCAAGGGCGTTCAACCTACAGCGCGTTAGGACCATACTAATCGTAAAAGGCGCTATACAAATGGTGGTGTCGATGATGATGATGTTAAGTAACACATTTCTGCTTAATACATGTTTACACCTTCGAAGGACCTTAATATGAAAACTAGGATGACTTTAATTAATTTTATAGTGAAAAGATCTCAACAGTTTTAGTTGGAAAGAAACATTTGTATGTGCACTGTGAACCCCTTTCATGGGTAGCTGAAAAACAAAAGTATAATATTTTCTTAAGGTATTAAGAGAAATACAAGTTCGTCCCAAATATCAACATCCTACCACTTAATACTTATCAATGAAAATAGAGACGAGTGAAATCAAAGATTCATATCAATGGAACATGAACAAAACATAGTTAAATGACATTTAACATAATGAAGACTAATGTCATGCCGCCAGCGTCTAGTCGCCGGTGGGGGCTATGGAACGCCTGGCGTTGGCGGCGCCATTAGGTCATCCATTGTTTTTCCCTGTCCATTCCCAGGTTTACCGCTCTAGTCTTTCTCTGTTTTTTCCGGCTTCACTATTTAAGCACCGCCCACTTCCGGGTTCGGTGCGTTGCAACTTTGTTTCTTCCCGAGTTGCTGGCTCTGTGTGTTTTTTTCCTTCGTGCTATTTTTTGCTACCCTTTGGTCTCCAGTCGGCGTCCCTTCGCCGTTCGCTTTCTCCTTTTCTTTCCCTTCCGTGGCGCTCCGCCGCCATTCTGGTTTTCTCTTTGCTTCTTGCCCTCTCTTACTCCTTCATCCTTCACTCCTGGATTCTTCCAAGGACCTGCCTCGCCTTCCGTCTCCTGCTCAAGAGTCTCGCTCCAGTCATCCTGCTTCTTACATCGGATCTGCTGAATTACTTCACATCACTCTCCGAAACTACAGGACCGTGACTTTGTTTCTCCGAGGGTTTTTTTGAGCATCCGCTTTTTTCCCTCATTACCCGGTCCCTGCGGGAAGGAAGCCTCTTGCTTCCCTGCTTGGCAGGGAATCAGGGTGGCTTCTCACCGCGGACGGCCATACCTCTTCTCTAAGAAATAGAAGATTGGGAAAAAGGTTTACCGCCGCGACACTTCTCCAGAAGACTCAGGTGAGGAGGAAGCCAAGGAGGTAGTTAATATCATTGATAGGCCTTCCAAGGTTCCGGAGGTTGACAGTTTGCAACGCCAACAGTTAAGAACCATGGCCTCACCTGAGCAGGTGCAAGAACTGCTAACTGCTGTACATAACCTCACTCAAGAGTTACAGGCAGTAAAAACGGAGAACACTACCCTTAGACAGAGGTTGGACCGCTTCGAGCAGTCACGCAGTGATCTCCCTCCTATGCCATTATCCTGTGGCAAATACGACCGATCACCTAACAAATTTAAGGAATTCATGGAGGCTTGCGTGATCTATTTCACATTTAGACCTCAGTCTTACGCCTCAGACCAAGCCCGCATAGGGTTCCTCATTTCCAATTTGACCGGGAATGCCCTGTCTTGGGCAGCCCCTTTGGTAACCAGTGCCAGTCCTCTCCTTCAGGATTATGCTGGATTTACCGCCCAGTTCAAACTTGCGTTCGAACAACAAGAGACTACATTAGTAGCCAGTGAACAGCTACTAGATATCCGTCAGGGAAGCATGGACCTTTTGTCCTATATCTCCCGATTTAAAAGGGTGGCGGCTGATGCGGGCTGGCAAGAGAATGCCCAATACACAATCTTTCGTCGAGGCCTCAGAGAAGACCTTAAGGATGAACTTGCTAGGGTTAGCCGCGCTTCTACACTCTCGGAGCTTTGGGCCACGGTTCTCCAGCTCAATTTTCGGTTATCTGAAAGACGGTCTGAGCGGCGGAGACAACGTGGGTTCCCCGTTTCCGCTAACCCAGCTACGTCCTGTTCCGTTCCCTCGGGTTCAGTAAAAGACGAGCCCATGCAGATCGGAACTACCAGGGGACCGCTTACCCCCGAAGAACGGAAGCGGCGCAGAGACCTCAATCTATGCATGTACTGCGGTTCCAACACCCATGTTTTGAGGGACTGTTCGGACTTACCTCCCCGCAGGTCGGGAAACGCCATACCTCGGAACTAGTAGGGACCAGTTACCAAGGGGGCTATTCTGGTCCCTATGTCTCTTTGTCCATAACACCTACCATCAATTCCTCCGAAGACAATCGTCTCATGGTTATTGCAGTCCAGTTGAACCACTTACATCAGACATTCGAAGTCCTAGCTCTATTAGACTGCGGGGCAGCTGGATGTTTTATGGACGTCGTCTGGGCTGACAAGACTGGTATCAGTCGTCTGGAGAAGGAGGAAGATCAAAAGGTTGAGGGCGTTGATGGTACACCTCTAAGCTCCGGTCTTATCACTCATGCCACCTCACCCATGATCATGAAGGTTCTCCATCATACTGAGACCATCCAATTCGACTTGATTCGAGCAGCTCACTTTCCTGTCATCCTGGGGGTTTCCTGGCTCGGGAAACATAACCCTACTATTGATTGGACCAAGAACCAACTCTCTTTTTCTTCTAGCTTTTGCAAGAAGTCTTGCTCAATACAATCCTTGGCTGCAACTATCCATACCCTTCCAGATCCTCTTACCCTGACGGATGTTCGGTCCGTGAACAATATTCCTAAGGAGTGTCTTCATTATCCGGATGTCTTTGAGGGTGAAGGTCCCCAAGAACTACCCCCACATCGACCTGAGGATTGCCATATCACCTTGGTTCCCAATGCGGTAGTACCGTTTGGCCGCATGTTTTCTCTTTCCCTCAAGGAGAAGAGAG
This sequence comes from Ambystoma mexicanum, assembly GCF_040938575.1. Classification (NCBI taxonomy): domain Eukaryota; kingdom Metazoa; phylum Chordata; class Amphibia; order Caudata; family Ambystomatidae; genus Ambystoma; species Ambystoma mexicanum. The sequence goes on along the minus strand of NC_090921.1, from coordinate 1,337,671,787 downwards.
TTCTCAAAGACTACCTGGACTCCAATTTACAACACGGTCTCATTCAACATTCCCATTCGCCTGCGGGGGCATCTCTGTTTTTTGTTCCGAAAAAAGGTTCGGATGAATTAAGACCGTGCATTGACTACCGGGGCCTAAATCAAGTTACAGTAATAGACCGTTACCCCATGCCTCTCATGAAGGATATCCTAGAGGCGGTGCAGGGAGCACGGATCTTTTCTAAGATCGACCTTCGAAGAGCCTACCATCTTTTACGCATCCATCCTGGGGACGAATGGAAGACTGCGTTCCGGACTCCGTTCGGTCATTACGAGTATCGAGTAATGCCGTTCGGTTTGGTTAATGCACCGTCTATCTTCCAGCGTTTTATGGACAGAACATTCTCTGATCTTCTTTTTCATAGTGTCATAATTTACCTCGATGATATCTTGATATTCTCAAAAACCGCACAGATCCATAGTACTCATCTTATTTAAGTTCTTAAAAGGCTACAGGACCACCATCTCAAGGCCAATGTAGAGAAGTGTGTCTTTGGAGTCTCTCAGGTGATCTACCTTGGGTTTATTCTTTCCGCGGAAGGCATCCGCATGGACCCAGCTAAGACCGAAGCTATTTTGCATTGGCCTACTCCGGAATCTGTTAAGGACATCCAAAGGTTCCTTGGGCTTGCGAACTTCTATCGCAAATTCATTCAGGGATTCTCGGAGACGGTTCTCCCTATTACTAGTCTACTCAAGAAGACTTCCAAATCTTTTTCCTGGACTCAAGACGCTGATCAAGCCTTCTTATTGTTAAAGGAGAAATTTTGTTCTGCACCCATCCTCCGGCAACCGGACCAAGGATTAAGATTCATTGTTGAGACCGATGCCTCGTCAGCTGCTTTGGGTGCAGTCCTCTTACAGGAACATGCTGGTCTCGAATACCCAATAGCCTATCTTTCCAAGACCTTGAATGAAAGCCAATCACATTACTCCGTCATTGAGAAGGAACTTCTGGCCATGAAGACTGCTTGCGAAGAATGGCGTCATCTACTGCAGGGGGGAATCCACCCTTTTGAAATAAGAACGGATCACAAGAACCTCAAGGTCCTGCAGAATATGGAGTGCGTCAATTCACGCCAGGCCCGGTGGGCCCATTTTTTCTCCCAATACGACTTTCTCCTGACCTATCTCCCGGGATCTAAGTATATTCTAGCAGATGCACTTTCTCGGAGGCCATGTTCCGGTGGCGCGAACAGGGAACTTCCCAGTTTACTGCTAACTGACGTAAAATTCATATATACTGTAGATGCCTTTTTGGAGAAGGTACGTAAAGGCACACAATCTGAGGGAATTCCCCATACCGTTCCCCACTCAGACGACATCTCCATACAGGATGGCCTGGGATTCAAGCAACAACGTCTCTACCTACCTGATTCCCAGACTCGACGCACCGCACTAAGATGGTGTCACGACGATCTTGTGGCTGGTCACCGGGGGGCAAAGAACACTCTGGAACTTCTTCGACGGAGTTTCTGGTGGCCAGATATGTCGAAAGAGGTGGACTTGTATGTCCGCTCCTGCCCTGTATGCTGTAGATCTAAGCATTCTACCCAACGACCCATTGGTTACCTACAGCAGAGTGAGGCACCAAAAAGACCCTGGAGTGTTATCTCAACAGATTTCATCGTGGAACTGCCCGCTTCAGAGGGATGTTCCTGTATCATGGTCACGGTTGATTGTTTCTCAAAGATGGCCCACTTTACACCCTTGGCTGGGTTACCCACGGCAGCGGAGATGGCAACCGTGTTTGCAAGAGAGATCTTCCATTTACATGGAACCCCCAGTAGAATAATCTCAGACAGAGGTTCACAATATACGTCACGCTTCTGGAGAGAACTATGTAAGAGGCTGGGTATTGATCGTGCACTATCGTCTGGTTTCCATCCCCAGACCAATGGACAAACAGAAAGGACAAACGCTACTCTTGAGCAATATCTACATTGCTTCACCAACAACCAGCAGGACAATTGGGTTAGTCTACTCCCGACTGCAGAGTTTGCCTACAATAATGCTGTTCACAGTGCCACTGGTCTTAGTCCTTTCTACTGCTCTTATGGGTATCATCCCAGTTTCACTCCTTCCTTGTCTCTTGCTCATTCTACTGTTCCTTCTGTGGACTCCCTTCTCCTCACTTTGCAAGAAGCCCATAAGACTGCCATCAATAGTCTTCGGGCAAGTAGCCAGCGCTATTGTAACCAGACTAACCCCAAGCGCTTGCCTTCTCCCGCTTGGCAGAAGGGAACCAAGGTATGGTTATCCACTAAATACCTCCCGCGTTGGCTTCACCCCTCTAAGTTGTCTCCCAGATTCCTGGGTCCTTTTCCCATCCTGCGTAGGATCAACCCTGTTGCCTATCGGCTTTCTTTGCCCAAACACATGCACCGCTTACATCCTGTTTTCCATTCCTCTCTCTTGAGGGAGTTTAGGCCAGATCCCTATCACCGCTCCATTCCGGCTGTACCGTCTCCGGTTGCTTTACCCCCGGAAGAGTATGAGATGGCCTCCATTTTGGACTCCCGCTTACGGGGTGGGCGCCTGGAATACCTTATCCATTGGAAAGGTTACCCCCATTCTGAGGACTCCTGGGAACCTGTCTCCCATGTCCATGCCCCGTCTTTGGTTCAGAGGTTTCACCGTCTCTTTCCAGGCAAGCCGGGGAGGTATCCCATTGGAAGGGGGCATACTGTCATGCCGCCAGCGTCTAGTCGCCAGTGGGGGCTATGGAACGCCTGGCGTTGGCGGTGCCATTAGGTCATCCATTGTTTTTCCCTGTCCATTCCCAGGTTTACCGCTCTAGTCTTTCTCTGTTTTTTCCGGCTTCACTATTTAAGCACCGCCCACTTCCGGGTTCGGAGCGTTGCAACTTTGTTTCTTCCCGAGTTGCTGGCTCCGTGTGTTTTTTTCCTTCGTGCTATTTTTTGCTACCCTTTGGTCTCCAGTCGGCGTCCCTTCGCCGTTCGCTTTCTCCTTTTCTTTCCCTTCCGTGGCGCTCCGCCGCCATTCTGGTTTTCTCTTTGCTTCTTGCCCTCTCTTACTCCTTCATCCTTCACTCCTGGATTCTTCCAAGGACCTGCCTCGCCTTCCGTCTCCTGCTCAAGATTCTCGCTCCAGTCATCCTGCTTCTTACATCGGATCTGCTGAATTACTTCACATCACTCTCCGAAACTACAGGACCGTGACTTTGTTTCTCTGAGGGTTTTTTTGAGCATCCGCTTTTTTCCCTCATTACCCGGTCCCTGCGGGAAGGAAGCCTCTTGCTTCCCTGCTTGGCAGGGAATCAGGGTGGCTTCTCACCGCGGACGGCCATACCTCTTCTCTAAGAAAAAGAAGATTGGGAAAAAGGTTTACCGCCGCGACACTTCTCCAGAAGACTCAGGTGAGGAGGAAGCCAAGGAGGTAGTTAATATCATTGATAGGCCTTCCAAGGTTCCGGAGGTTGACAACTAATCGCATATGCTAATGACAGCTGTGATAAATCCTTGTTTGTATACCTCTGTTACATGGGCAGATCCCATGGACCTAATGACTGTGATTCATGGACAGACCATGGAAAAAATACAACAGACAAAATTCAAGGACAGAACCGGGATGACCATGTTTTTACCTGGACAGGCGTATCTGTGATACCTTAGACAACCAAAGAACAGGGACAGTGCAGTCCACGGGCGAGCATTTTATGATGAAGAATTGCTGGTAGGGTTCACAAGAAGGAGCCTCAAAATCTGGCTTGATGTCTGGGTTTAAACAACCACCTTTATTGGTTAGTTAATTCAGTAAACTCAATGAGACAAGTTATTTGGTGCAAATCAGTAAACCACTTATGCATAAACGTGGATGTCGAATCATAAATGCACTGAGGAAGTTAACCAGAGTCCTGACTGTAGCCTAGGAGTAAATACTACAGAATATTCATCATACATATTCAACCCTTAAATCATCAAACAATAAAAGCATCTTTTAATGTAGCTGCATCTTCTTCAAGCCTTGGTAGGCAGACAGTGTTGGTTAGTGTGTTTCGGACCATGAAGGGTCCTTCATCAGGGAAATTTCTATAAACGTGTAAACAATCTACAGTGTGCCAGTAGTGAACCTTGGAATTGTACATATATACATATCAAACGGGAGGATAGCTCAGGGGCAGCATGCTTGCCTTGGAAGTAAGACGACAAAGAGCACCACAGGTTCGATCCCAGGTCCCGTTTAGAAACCTCTTGGTATTAAAGCATTATAAATATCATATCAATCATGAACAATTGATAGAGATATGGTTCCCATAAGGCAATTTAGAAAACAAACATAGCCAAAAGATGTTTCAGGTAAACTACACTCGGTGCCATCAAATAATGCCAAATAGAAATTCGGTATGATTTTCTTTTTTAAAGCGGGGCAGAGCATCTTTAACGTGGACAAGAAATCAGTGCTGATAATGATATGGTTATGTTAAACAAATCGTGGTGAGTTCAGAAAATCGAGAACATACCTGTTTACTAATTATGCCAGCTGTCCATAGCCATTATTTTAGCATAGTGTGTCCAAATTCAGTCCCAAAAAACGGATCACTAAAACACAAATATGTAGAACTACATATAAAAGATATTATATAAAAATGTTTTTATGAAAAAGGAATAGAATATTAGCACTCAGATCAGCGGTAGGGTATTGGAGGTCTGAAAAAATCACAAAAATAGGGATCATGAAGGAACGAAAATGTCCACATGTGTACTACCCTACAAATTGAAGTGATGATACTCAAAAGGAACTTACCAAAAGCAGTGTTATCTTTGGCCTTTTTATTTGATCTGGATATCTACTTATTGTATTTTATTAATACTTTTGTTTTTTACTGCACTTTTGGGACTCAGAAGATAAACAGTTTAGGCAAACACAAAATTCCCCAGGCCTTCCTGGAATAGTGCCTAGAGAGGTGCAGAAGTGACATACGTTTAAGGACTCTGATATGGATATGGATTTCAGTTATTTAATCCCTCAAAGCAACTTTGTCTGTTGATGATGTAGAACTATCTAGCATCGTCAACAAAATAAATGGGTATGGTTTTCACACGTTCTTGACATGTGCTCTTGACAGTTGTGAATGCTTCCCTACAACTAGGCAGTTTTCCATCCATTTTACAGTCTAGCCATATTCTGCCCTTATTGAAGAAGATAAATCAAGATTCTGTAGATTGGGGTAATGATATGATATGATATGTCATTTATAACGCGCCTGTTTGTATGCGCGCCAAGACAATGGAGGGAAGACAGAGGGAGGACAAGACAAACAATCATACTAGGCCTTGGGTCATTCAGATCGTGCAAGAGCGCCAACACAAAGTGAAGGGAGAGGGCGAAGTGCCAGGGAGAGGGAAGGGGGAAGTGCAATCAGGGCAGCAATGTTCTGAGCAAGTGCAGCCAGGGCAGCACAGCTCTTGGTAAGTGCAAGGAGAGGCAGAGGACTGTAGGGGTTACAGTTGCATCCCCGAAATGCGCGGGTGGACCAGAGGCAGTGCAGGGGAGACTGATCAAGGAGGGGCCTGGTACCCAGTGAGATTCTCAGGGTAGCCAAGCAAGCAGTCAGTGCAGCAGACAGGTAGGTCAGCAGGGGAGGGGGAGCGAGAAAGCAGAGGAGAAAAGGAAGGTCTTGAGCTGCTTCTGGAACTTCAGGTGGTCTGGCTCGAGTTTGAGAGAGGCACAGAGGCCATTCCAGATGAGGCACCTGCAGTGGAGAGAGATATATCCCCCACTCTCTGCCTGGAGAAGCGTCTGACCCACTGAGAGCTGGAGGTGGCTGAACAAAGGGCTCGAGAAGGAAGGTATTTTGGAAGTGAGAGTTGGATCTAGTGCTGGCCCCGGCCCCAAAAAACCTTGTGGTTGATGCAGAGGGTCTTGAACTTGATCCTTGCAGCCAGCAGGAGCCAGTGGAGAGATTTCAGGGCTAGAGAGATACGGTCTCTGGGCTTGAGGCCAAGGATACGTCTCGAAGTCCTGTTCTGGTTTAGTTGCAGAGGGTCGTAGAGTAGGGGAAGATAGATTGAGAAAGAGACTGTTGCAGTAGTCCAGCCTAGAGAGAACCAGGGCTCTGGAAACAGTGAGCTTCTGGGGGAAAGTGAGAATGGAAGAATACCTCTGAGGAGCTGCAGCTGGTAGTGGGCCTTCTTGGCAATGTCTTTGATGTGAGGAGAGAAGGAGAGAGTGGAGTCAAAGATGACACCAAGGTTTATTACCTCACAGGAAGGCAAAGGAAGGTGGCCAGAGTGAGAGAGGGAAAGCAGGAGCAGGGGTATCAATGAGAAGGATCTCCATCGTCCTGGCATTAAGGCAGAGATCGTTGGGGGCATACCAATCCTGAATCACAGCTAGACAGTCAGGAATGAGCGAGAGAGGATAGGAGGCTGAGGGGAGCCTGAAAGAGAGCTGAGTGTCATGTGCATAACACTGAAAGTTAGAGGAGAAGGTGGGCCAAAGGTGCCAAGTACACATTGAAGAGCCAGGGTGAGAGGATAGAACCCTGGATAGCACCACATGTGGAGAGAGAGGTGGTGGAGAGAAAGGACACAAGTTGAACCTGGGAGGGTCGGTCCAGGAAGAAGTAGGTCAACCACTCAAGGGCCTGATCCATGATGCCCAGTTTCTCACAGTCAATTGATCAGAATGGCGTGATTGACTGTGTCAAAAGCAGAGGAAAGTTCAAGGAGGATAAGGACAGAAGGAGGGCTGTAGTCAAGATTGCTCTGAAGCCAGACTGATGGTCATGGAGACAACCAACAGATTAAGTGTGGAGGGTAAGCTGGCAGATGGCCAGCTTTTCCAGGTGTTTGTCCAGGAAAGGAATGACAGAGATCAGGCGATAGTTTGCCAGACAGGTAGGATCGGCAGAAGGCTTTTTAAAGACGGAGTGCACAAGGGAGTGCTTAAGGAGAGAGGGGAAAGATCCAGTGGTGAAAGAGTGAAAGAGTGATTGCAGAGCGTGCCAATGTGGTCCTTGATGGTTCTGCAGGAGCAGGGGAGCACCTGTTTGGACGACACTTTCATAGATCAGACTTATCTATAAACATTGCCAGGTGTTGTCAGAGAGAAAGAGGAGAAAGGAGGAGGAGAGGGGGGACGGCCAGAGGGGGGCCTAGGGAGGTAAACGGAGAGGAAGAGGAGAGCAAGGACAGGATGTCCTGAGTTTAAGTGGTGAAGTGTCTATCATTAGCCAGTGCCTCCAGTGGGAGGGACAGGAGAGGTGGAGACTGGAGAAGGATTGGCCTGCTCCTTGCATATTTTAAAGAGTTTTGCCGTGTTGTTAGAGGCTGCAGAGACGCAGGCTTTGTCACTCACCATACAGTGAAACCTGGACCAGGAGGACCACGTCTGTTGTTCTGGTTTTGATTGAAGACCTTGGGTTGGAGCCTCCTCTCTGTGAGGGTATGAACTCTTTTTAATGATATGAACCTCTACCGTAGGGGTAACAGTACAAGGACCCGATCACTCAAAAGAGCGGGCAGAACATACCGCCACGGTACCAGCTGTAAGGCAAGAAAAGACCATAAATAAAATGCAGCAAACTAAAGAAACAGTCAACCCCTGTCTTAAGGTATACCTGATGTATTCTCCCTGGATGGCTATCTAAGAAGCAGACCAAGGATACCTAGAGCATAAAGTAATGATACAATACCCAAATCACTATTCAGTAGCTATGGTGATATCAGAGATTGTTCTTACGACTATGTACTGGAAAAATCCTCTTAAATAAAGGAAAACAACGGCAGGGGCAAAATAAGAAGGAGGAATTTTAGTTAGGAAACTATCCCGAAAGGCACGAGGAGCGCTCTAGATCCGGGTTGGTGCAAGCACAGCAGCAGCAAAAAACGGGGAGACCCTGGAGGCTGAGTGTACTGAGTTATTATAAGCATACTCGGCCGGGGAAAGCATAACCATCCAGGTGGATTGGTACTGTAGACAAAAGACATCAAAGATACTGCTCTAAAGTGGCATTGACCCTTTCGGTCTGGCCATCGGTTTGTGGATGATAAGCTGAGCTAAACTGATCATCAATGCCAAGGGAGCGCGTCAAGGCCAGCCAAAATCATGAGGTAAACTGAGACCCACGATCCGAAACGATCACAGAAGGTAGACCGAAATATCGGAAGATGTTGTTTAGGAACAAAGCTGCCAGTGCGGGTGCCGAAGGCAGTCCGATACTGGGTATGAAGATTGCCATCTTTGTAAAATAGTCGACAACAACCCATATAGTATCAAAACCGTTCACCGGAGGCAAATCAACAATGAAGTCCATGGACATCATGTACCACGGTCGTTGTGGCACCGGGAGAGGTCATAAAAGACCCATGGGTTTTGAGCGTGCAGTTTTACACTAGGAACACACACCGCAGGAAGCCAGGTAGTCGACAACGTCTTTGGACATTGAAGGCCACCAAGCCCAGTGACGGATGGCTTCAATGGTCTTACGTTGTCCCGAGTGTGCTGCTAATAGGGCGTCATGGGACCAAGCAAGTGCACGTGAATGGGCCTCCCCGGAGGTAGGTACAAACGACCCTGAATGTACGGCAAGCCCTGCACGATGTCCAGATTAAGATCAGTGCACTCCAAGGGATGAGAAGAAACCCAGTCTGTGATCAAAGAACGCAGAGATGGTTGAGGAGTGCACGCGCAGACTATCCGGCACAGTAATACCAAAGGGCGATCCGTTAAGGTGTTCCTAGAACTAGAGACTAGGCGTGACAGAGCGTCAGCACAAGTGTTGAACCGGGTAGGATGGTAGGTAATGGAGAAATTAAATTGAGAGAAAAAAAAGATGCCATCGAGCCTGACGGGCAGTGAGGCATTTCATGGACTTAAATGCCAATAAACTTCTATGATAAGAAAAAACAGTAAATGGATGTTGGGCACCCAACAGATGGTGTCTCCATTTTGTGAAAGCGTCCTTAATGGCCAACAGTTCTCTTTCTGTAATAGGATAGTTTCTTTCATACTGGGTGAGTTTCCTGGAAAAGAAGGCAATAGGATATGTCTCCCCTGAATCAGGACAACGCTGGGACAATACAGCACCGACAGCAGAACCCGAGGCGTCAGCCTCCACGAAATAAGGCAACAGAGGATTTGGATGTTGTAAGACCGGAGCAGAAGAGAAGGCTGCTTTCAGGGCATCAAAAGCATCCTGAGCTTCTGGATTCCAATGGAAGGACTGCCTGGAGCTAGTTAAAGCAGTCAATGGAGCTGAAATGGCCGAAAAGGAATGTATAAACCTTCTGTAGAAGTTAGAAAAACCCAGGAACGATTGAAGTTCCTTGACACTAGTCGGAATGGGCCAGTCCAAAACTGCCTTGACTTTGGAGTGGCTCATACGGATGCCATGATTGGTAAGGTCATAGCCAAGGAATTCCACTTCAGTGGTGTTAAAGACACATTTTTCAGCCTTCACAAATAAATGATTTTCTTGGAGCCTCTGCAGAACAAAAAGCACAGGATTAACGTGTGCCTCCAGTGAAGAGGAGTAAGTCAAAATGTCGTCTAAATAAACCACCACAAACTGGTCCAGACAGTCATGGAAAACGTCATTCATAAAGGCTTGAAACGTGGCCGGAGCGTTGCACAGTCCGAATGACATTACCAAATACTCGTACAAGCCATACCGCATCTTAAAGGCGTTTTTCCATTTGTCCCTTTTCCGGATACGCACTAAATTGTACGCACCCCGGAGATCCAATTTAGTGAAAATGGCAGAGGACCCGAGTTGGTCCAGGAGGACTGCTAATAACGGGAGGGGGTACTGGTTTTTTACAGTAACAGCATTTAATGCCCAGTAATTAATGCAAGGGCGGAGGTCACCTTCCTTCTTTGGGACAAAGAAGAGTGGGGAGGCCGCAGGTGACCTGAAAGGCCGTATGAAACCAGTGGCCAAGGATTTATCAATGTAATCCTTTAGTACCTTGTCCTCCAGGATCGTAAGTGAATATACCTGGCCTGCTGGAATTCTAGCTCCAGGCAAGAGGTCAATGGGACAATCATAAGGGCGATGCGGCGGCAGGTGTTCAGCCCCGCCTTTGTCAAAGACATAGTGGTAGGATGAGTACTCTGATGGAATGCCGGAGTCTGCCACAGCAGAAACAGCTCCAATGAGAGCTGATGAAGCAACTAAGGCCTGGAATGATGAACCAGATGAAACACTAATGTCCTGAAAGCACTGTTCGTTACAGAGAGAAGACGGAAATTGGACTAACCTCTTAGTCCAGTCAAGTGCCGGATTATGCTGCTGCAACCAGGGTATCCCCAAGATTACTCGGAACTGGGGAGCTTTGATGAGGTCAAAGGAAATTGTTTCTATATGCCCATCCTCCGTCTGCATCCGGAGGACATCAGTGTTCTGGGTAACCATCCCAGAAACCAAGGAAGAGCCATCAATGGCATGAACCGTTTCTGGGTGCATTTTGGACAACAACGGAATGTTGTGGGAAACAGCATAATCATAGTCCATATAATTACCTGTGGCTCCTGAATCAATGATGCCAAAGAGGGAAAAGAGATATCAGGTGCGGTGGTAAAAACCACAGGCAGATTGACAGGAGCAGTAGCATTGTCAGAAGAGTCCAAAGAGAAAACCCCTGGCGTAGGGACTCTAACTATCGCCGGGTTCTGGCATTTCCCGCCTTCTTAGCAGGTTTTTTCATGCAATCCTTCAGCTGGTGTTCCGCTGAACCACAGCACATGCAAAAGTTATTTACCCTGCATTGCTCTCTTTGAGCAGGTGTTAAAGGACCCTGAACAGCCCCTATTTGCATTGGTTCCGCACTGCACTGGTTGCATTGTGGAGGACAAACCTGTGGTGTCTGGCAGAGGAGCCAGTGGCGCAGTCGGCTTGCGTTCTCCCTTCCTTTCTGCCCGTCTGGCATCAATCTGTAACACTAGGTCAAGTAGTTTGCCAAACGTGGATGTAACTACCGGTACAGTGGCTAAGATGTCCTTTAATTCCTCAGACAACCCTTTATAGAAAACCACAGATTTCATTTCTTCTGGCCAATCCGTCTCAGCTGCTCATTGGTTGAACCGGGTAAGATAGGCCAACAGAGAGGTAGTGCCTTGACGTAGGTTCAGGAATTCTAAGTCAGTAGCCTGAGATTTATAGCGAGTATCGAAAACTCTATGCATGGCGGTTATTAGTGCATCACAATCGTACAGCAGAAACCTATTTGATTCAAGTAAAGGGTTTGCCCATGATGCTGCTGTTCCACCTAAATGGGATAGGACAAATGCAGCTTTGGTGGTTGGTGTGGGAAACTCCATGGGTCGGCATAAAAAATGCAACTTGCATTGATTAATGAAGGTCCTGAAATTTTTTGGGTCACCAAGGAACCATTCAGGAGGGGCCAGAGGAAACTGTGAGGCCATTAGGACCGGTGGAGCTTCAAACCCCACACCAGATGTTGAAGAAGCTCCTGAAGTAGATGCAGGGGCAGCAGACGTGTCAACCCCCAGATTTCGGGTTGATGGAAATCTCTGTAGGCCTTCAATTCTATGATGTATGGCGTCATGGGCGTCAAGCTCAGACACCAAGCGAACCATGGTAGCTAAGGGATCCTCTCCTTCGATGGCTTCTATTTCTGTCACTCACTGTACAGCGAAACCTGGACCAGGAGGACCACATCTGTTGTTCGGGATTTGATTGAAGAGCTCGAGTTGGAGCCTCCACCCGAGCCTCCTCTCTGTGAGGGTATGAACTCTTTTTAATGATATGATCCTCTACTGTAGGGGTAACAGTACAAGGACACGATCACTCAAAAGAGCGGGGAGAACACACCGCCACATTACTAGCTGTAAGGCAAGAAAAGACCATAAATAAAAAGCAGCAAACTAAATAAACAGTCAACCCCTGTCTTAAGATATACCTGATGTATTCTCCCTGGATGGATATCTAAGAACCAGACCATGGTTACCAGAACATAAAGTAATTATATAATACCCAAATCACTATTCAGTAGCTATAGTGATATCAGAGATTGTTCTTACCACTATGTACTGGAAAAATCCTCTTAGATAAAGGAAAAACAACGGCAGGGACAAAATAAGAAAGAGGAATGTTAGTTAGGAAACTATCCCCGAACGGCACGAGGAGCGCTCTAGATCCGGTTGGTGCACGCACAACAGAGCGTCCTTAGTGCACTTGTGAGTAGCGGGACTTGGCACCAGTACGTAAGTATTTAGTTAGGAGCGCAGAAATACAGTGTTTTGCGGTATTGTAGTTCCCCAGTACAGGACACGTATCAAGGAAATCAGGAGGTAAGTATCAGTACAACTCACTTGTTCGTTTATGAGATCCTGAAGCAGCAACAAAGGGAGGCGGTGTGTAGTCGGAGAGGTGGGCGGAGCTACACCATGCGCCAGATCAGGAGGCAGTTGCTACGCAGGAAAATGACTGCGAAAGTATCTTTATTACCAGACAAAGTACAGCTGTCCAATTTCAATAGAGTCAGGAGCAAAATCGCAAAGCAGAGCAGTTCCAATAGAATAGCCAAAGGTCAAAATGGGAGGCGAGCAGAAACCAAGGACAAGGGAAGAACCATAAGGAGTCTATACGGCAGGCAAACTTTCTGGTACACAAGAAATCCAAGAGAACTTCAAACAAAGGGCACAAGGAATGAAGATGTAATTTTGCGGGAGTAACTTCAAATAGAAGCAATGATTTCCGGGTTACGGGTGTTTATATAGGTGGAGAGCCGTAACCATAAGTGCCGTCAGTGTCATCACGCAACCCTGGGCAGCATGGGAAATGTAGTCCAGGGTCATGGATTCCTCTGTAGCTTCCCCCGAGAGAAGAAGGGAACAACGTAATGCCACACACCCCGGGGAAGGGCCACAGGTGAAGAAAACCGGATCCTGCTAGCATATGAGGTGGAGGAATGCAATGGCCATATGCGTGCGCAGTGGCGAAGCATAAAAGGCTTGGATGTGAACTCTCTTCTTGGACAGGACAGAGAGTCTGTATTGCCTTTGGAGCAGACAGCAGGCCAGTTTGTCAGAGGATGCACTCAAAGCCCTCCACATCCTCTCAGCCATCCTGCACTTGCTTTTCAGGGTGGGGAGGTCAGAGCCATACCAAGAGTTGCAGTTGGAGGTAGGCTTCAGACGGATTCTCATGACAGGGGCAAGGATGTCCAGAGTGTTGGAGACAGAACGATGCAGGTTAAAGAGGGCTGTGTCAGAGTGAGAGTCAGTCGAAGGAGTAAGAGGAGCAGAGAAAGTAGAGGCAATGGCCTCTACTGACACACGCTCAATGGGCTGAATGACTGAGAAGGTAGGTGGCAATGGTGGGGTGGGATTTGCCTGAGGGACTGAGAGTTTCAGGTGAGAGGACAGCAGAAAGTGGTCTGTCCAAGAGAGAGGAGTGGTGAGAGGGGGATGTCTGAGGAGATGAGAACATCCAACGTGTTTCTAGCAGAGTGTGTCAGACCAGAGTGTAGAATGGAGGGAGAGAGATTGTTGCACAGGTTGCGTAAGAGCCCAGAGGAGGGATTAAAAGCATCCAGGTGGATGTTGTGGTTTCCGAGGAGGAGAAGTTGAGAGGTAGAGGCAAGGAGAGAATAGGAGAGGTCAGCCCACTCAGGGAAGAAGAGGGCAACCTGGCCAGGTGGCCTGTAGATGGTGGCCACAGTCAGAGAGAGACCATGAGAGATAGAGAGCCTGCAGACCAGGCATTGAAAGGAGGAGCTGGCCTTCGTAGGAATGACAGAAGCAGGGACCCACTCCGGAAAGATCAGAGCTACTCCACCTCCGGGTCGATTGGTTCTGGGATCAGAGAGGATCTTGTAGCCATCAGGGAGGAGAGCATCAAAGCTCATGACAAAGCTGGCTGTGAACCATGTGTCGGTGAGAGCAAGGACATCCAGGTAAAGGTCTTCGACGAGTTAGAAGATGTTAGGGGAGTGTTTGACAGCAGAGCGAGAGTTGAGAGTAGCGATATGGATCAGGCTGCCACATTTGAAAGACTTCCAGGGTGGGGTACAGGCTTGAGGAACACCCAGCGGAAGTGGTAGAGGGGCCCGAGAGTGAACAGAGGTAGTAGCAGGAGGTGGCATAGTAGCCAGAGAGGAGGAGGAAGGTGCCAGAGAGGCAGCGGAATAAGGAGGTGACAGAGGAGCGAGAGAGATGCTAGTTAGAGTAGCGGGAGAAGGAAGGAAGTTGACAAGACGCAGGAGGCGCCTATTGAAAAGGAGACGATTGGGCTGAGGGCCCTGGACCAAGATGGCGCCATTCAGGAGTGGAAGGAGGCCAAGTGGACCATTAATGGGAGAGTAAGGTATAGGAGAATGAGCCAAGACCATATGAGGGGCCATAGGTCTGGAGCGGGAACAACAAAGAGGATATAGGTTAGGGTCTGTCTGGAGAAAGTGCTGGTGTGGGTATCAGTGATAGGGCGGCCAGGGTTGGAGACATGGGTATCCCTCTTGAACCTTTTGCTACCATACTTAGTGAGAGGGATAGGATAGGATATAGAGTAGCATTTTGAGAAGATGGGAGAGATTGAGAGCACCATAGAGGGTGCGAGGAGGCAGACGGGAGCGTGAGGGGGAAGGCAGCACAGCCCAATGCAGAGCACTACAGGAAGCAACAAGGGGAGGGTTCACATAGAAGGAGGCACACAGGAGGCAACGAGCAGGCAATCACAGGGGAACCCAGGAGCAGTGTGGACAGAAGACAGGCGTGGGGCGCTCTGTAAGAACACGCAGACTCGACTTTCCTAGGAAGAGAGAAAAAGGCCTAGTTTCAATACAAACAGCAATGTCAGAACACCCAGATTCGACTTTCCTAGAAAGCAGGAAATACCCCAAACTATCATAGCTTGCATAGCTTGCAAAATCACTTGTCTTTGTTTGGATCCTTCTCTCAACTTTATAACTCATTTTGAGAAGAGGGCCCAAATTGCTTTTTTCATTTATATCTATTGAAAAACGTGAAGCCTTTTCTTTCAGAAGAATGATGACAACAGAGGTCCAGGGTTTAGTACTTGTCCGTGTGGATGGCGGGAGTGTTGGACTGGGAAACAAAAGAGGCCCGGGAAATAATTTTCAAAGTGGACACATATTACACATTTTCACCAAGCCTTTTCCTATGGGAACATTTGGAAATACCACGCAAAAGAGGCCCAAGGTGTAGAGGCCTACCGGGAAATCTCTAGAGTTCCCTATAGGCCAGTCCACCCCTGATGGCGGGACCTTGTTACTGTTAAAAACTGTTTTCCATGTGGCTGCAAATCAAGTTGCTGGCAAAAGGAATATTTGATTCTGTATCACCAATATTTGTAGATAGCCGTACATTGGCTAGCTTTTGAAGCTCATATTACTTTAAGAAAATTGTGCCTAATGTAAAAAGCACTGAGGCTAGGAAGACCTATGTACTAGCCAAAACCTTGGGTGATGGATTACAAAGCACTTCATAACACACAGTGGCAAGGAACCCACCTCATAGGGTCTTATCCTGATAGCTTGAAGAAAATGTAAAAGAATATAGATTTAAAACTAGGAACATGGAGGAGGTAACCTTAAGTTGTATAAACCTGTCAGTTCTGGCCCTATTGAAGATTTCATTCTTCAGTTAAAAAGTTACAAGCTATCAGGCTAAGACCCTATATATGGCCTACATATCTTTTACTCAATTTTTTCATAAGTGCAGTATGATACTAAACAAGAAAGTATGACTGTGTGCCTCTGTAAGGTGAGACAGCTAGATAAAGGTTTTTCTCACTATCCCTTTCTTAGATAAGTGGCACACCACCGCTCACTAGGGAAATGCACCACACTTAGGGATAGTTAGCTCTTTCTGGGAGATATAGCCAGTGTTAGCTTGTATGCAGAATTTCTGAATTGAAGTGGATTCCTTGTGCACTGTGTGTTATAATGTGACTGAGCATTGGAAGGTACCCGATAGCTCCTTTCTGGCTTCCTTCTTGGAAAAATATCACAATGCACTTCTACAGGCCAACAGGCTGGTCTTTTTTTACCTAGTGCTCACACCTCGACACCAGAGGCAGGAGGAACCTAATGTTTCCTCTACTGTTTGGTCCGAGAGGCCTATGTCCTCCATAGGATGAAATCTTTTCCAGACCTTTCTTGGACATGTCAACCCCAGCACCGCCATCAACTACGCAATGCAAAATAGTCGAGTGACATTCAGGGTAAGGCTCTGTGGGACTGCCTCTCACATGAACTCAATGTAGGGGTTGTGTAGTTCAGGGAGTGGGCTACTTTCCTTCTGCGATTCCAGGCTGCAGGGTCCCTCTTCATTTGGCTTTCCGGACATGGCCATTCTTTGTTCATGCACAGTTTATGCGGCAGGATGTGTAGTCTTTTACAGGTTGCAGTTTCCAACGCTGGAGAATTGATGTCTGCTGTTGATAGGCTAGTTAACTACAATGCCTATGTATGTCATGATGTGCGGCTTCACTGTAAACATTGCATGATCTTATTTTATAGGATTCTGTGGGTGCAAGACCTCTAGATTTCATCTCCACCCCCACAGCTGTATTTGTTATATGTGCTTTTTCTGTTTCTGATAGTGAAATTAAGACATTTCTCAGAACGCTTTGGTCGGTTTACCATCTGCCGTGCGTCCTCACGCACTCACACATCTCAACACTGTTTCTGGTTGGTGGCTTCCTATGTTGGTGGCTAACATCTGGAATGTGAAAGGGACAGGTGACTGCAGATTAGGCTTGTTGGTCGGAATCATATTATTATTATTATTATTATTATTATTATTATATTTTTTTATTGATTTAGCTGACATAAGTCATAATAAAACAACACAACAGAAAAGAAAAAAGAAAAAAAGGTAAAATATAAAATACAAAAATATTGAAAAATGCAAATGATTCAAAGAATACAAACCTAATTAATTTCATGTTATTAGCGGGGCACCAATGAGTGAACCCATTCCTACAATGTCCTGAGCCCTCCCATGCTTTTCTCACCCCCCAAAAGGTGTTAGAGCCAGGACATCATCCAAATTACCTAATCTCAACTAAAAAAGAAATTTCATCAAGAGGTAAAATCTCCCCAAGAAAAATTCATTGGGTAGGTGGGCTGGGCACATGTTCTCTCCCCAGAGCAGTTCTGGGGTTAAAGGTCGACATGTAGGCCTCACAGAAACCTGAAGTCGCATTTCTGTAAGACATGAAACACAACCCCTATATGGCCTGGCTTCCCAACTCCAAACATGGGCTACCTTAAATCAGGAGCAAGATATGGAGACTCAGCAGCTGGTCAGGAGCCAGCAATGTGTCACTATTACAGCCCATCCCATAAAACGATGAAAATTGAACTGGTTTAACTCCTACCTCTCAGGCAGACACCAGGCTGTCCAGATGAACTTGTTGCATTCAAACCGACTCCAGATCTCTTGCAGAGTCGCCCAAAGCTCCATCCTCTCATCAATCATTTTTAACTTTTACATGGAGCCTCTGGGCACACTCCTCAAAGTTCCTAATATAGCCATTCACCAATACGCAGATGATACTCAGTTGTACATGACAGTACATTTCTCGCAGGACATCATTTGTCTCCATGATTACCTAGCCATCTTCCAGTCCTGGATGTCATCTGCCTACCTCAAACTAAACCCATTCAAGAGTGAATTCATCCTCATCGATCCGCCTGTTAAAAAACAACTTGTCCAACAGTGACTCAATGATATGCGCTGTTAGACAGAAACCTGTGCAGTTCCCTCTGGGACCACTTCAAAAGATTTAAGACTACAGGTGTTTGGCAGTAAACCCAATTGGTAGCAGTCTGTACCACACAGATTCACTTGGTAGCTGTGGCTGAGCAGTCAGACATCCCTCAAGAAGAGTTAGGCAGTATACAGAGTATTCACAATAGGTCAAGAGCACACAATAGAACAAGTAAACACTGACCAGGGCTTGGTGTAAAAGAGATATAATTATTTATTTAAAACCACATCTAGAAAAACACACAGGCACTAATAGTAAGCAATTCAAAAACACGGTCACTAAAAGATATACACTCCCTTAAAAGAATATTAGACTAAAGCCCCACTTAGTTTCAGACAGCGGTGAGTGCTTAACGTAGATGGCACTCTAATAGTTCGTTTTAAAAAGGGAGAGAAAAGCAGAGAACAAATTGAACAGATCCCAACACTTTTACAAGAACATAGCAAGAGAGGAAGGCACAGTAAAACCATGAATTCAGAGTCAGTAGGCTGGATCCGCTTTAAGAGGATCGAAACGAAATGTGTCCAAGGTCACACGGTTGCAGTACAGAAAAAGTGTTGTAATGGTTCAAAAAGGAGTTGGACCAAAGAAAGGGACCAGTTGGAGGG
The DNA here is from genome assembly GCF_040938575.1 of Ambystoma mexicanum. Classification (NCBI taxonomy): domain Eukaryota; kingdom Metazoa; phylum Chordata; class Amphibia; order Caudata; family Ambystomatidae; genus Ambystoma; species Ambystoma mexicanum. Next base: position 1,337,653,416 of record NC_090921.1, on the reverse strand, counting down.
TCAAGGCGGCCAGCCCAGTCCAGAAGGTTATTATTACCTTGTAGCAATCTTTAGAAAGGGAGGCCTGGCGGACATGGTACCTTAAAGTGGTGAGAGCACTCCAGCGGGGGCAGTTGTTCCTGGCAGCGGATGCAAGTCGGTGCTTCGTCCGGGGGAAGAGAGGATCTCGTTGTGGGGGAAGACAGGAGTCCGTTGCACTGCCAGGGAAGAAACCAGCCGCAGAGTTTCTCAGGTACAAGGAGCGGTCCGTGATTCGCGGTTTAGTGGTGAGTGGCTATCTGGCCGCCGGGGTGCTTGGCACGGGCAGTTTGACCACAAACCGGTCAGGGGTGTGAAGAAAAGAAGGTAAACTGGTTGTGCCCACCAGTCAGGGGAAGAAGCCTCTCCAGCCGGGAGATCTTCTCTGTCGTCGGGAAGTGGTGAGTCGGTTCTGCAGGGCTCCACTGGTGGTGTCGTCGTGGTAGGTCGGCTCAGCTTCTCCCTCGTCGGATTCTCAGGTCCTGTGGCGACTTCTGAAGTTCCAGTCCCCAAAGCCCTGCTTTTATGCAGCATAACCCCATTCACTCAGCCTAGCTGTCAATCAAACATGCTAAGTGGTGAGCCGGCCGGCTCACCACTTGGGCCAATCACACAAGAGTGCAACTTGAGTTACCAAGGTAACTCAGTCCAGGGTGCCTAAACCCCCTCCAACACCCCCTGTGGTACCCAGACAGAGTGGCACCACTTTTGGAGGCTTCTGTGGAGAAGCCCGCCAAAAAGTGGAACAAAGGGCTCGACTCAGAAGAGATCACAAACGCCATTTTAGAATTGAGTCTTGGCAAAAAATACCAACCGGAGAATTAATATTAATTAAATAAACTGGCGGTATGTTCGAGGCTATGAGAATTAAATAATTAAAGTTGGTAGCCTCGAACAATGGGAAAATCCCATAGGGAAATATTCGTGGTCGAATATAAAAAGTAGTTTCCACTGCCACCAGCCAAAACTCAATCAGGGGGGACGGAGACGTGCCCCCTCGACTAACAGACCCCGGGGCAATCGAATTGCCCCGACCAGTACGTCCACAATATGATGGTTTGTACTGGTTTCTGTTAATAATTTCGGGACTAGTAAAGGCAATGGTGACTTTACATGCCCTGGGAGACATTAGTCAGTCCCAAGGTATGGAGTCTATGGTGGGGTGTCATTATGACACCCCTGTGTTACTGCATGGAGGGTGCTGTGTAACACACATAGTAAAAACACATGAGACTCTATAGAGTAAAGGACCCCATAGCCCAAAAAACACATTACCAGTTAAAGGAATACCATGAATCATGTCCAAGAGTGGGAGAAAAAGAGTCTCACTCTTGGCAGGAGGAAAAACAACAAACTCCAGAAATCCAGCAAAGCTGCTGGGGGACTCACTAGGTTAGGAAATTCAGCCTAAAGAGAGAATTCTCCCTAACACTCGCCCCCCCCAGACTAAGGGACAGGAGGATATAATCCACTCCTGGATGAATCTCATACCTCTAGTCGATGACATACATCCTAGAGAGACCATCAGCATTTTGGTGGTGACACCCTGACCTATGTTCTATGGTCAAATCAAAGGTTTTCCTTTGTAAGCTATATGACCTACAAACCCTTTGAGGAACATCAGTCTTTTTTAAAGTTATAGGGGATCTGGCTGACCAGTCCCTCAGAAGTTGGTACAACTTCTGAACCTGTGTTGGGCTTTTTTCAAGGGGTCCTTATAAAGGATTCCCTTAGATCTAGAGGGGCCTCCAGAGGTCCTCACCACCGCTCTGTTGGGAGAAGGTTGGGTCTTAGGCCTCCTGGTTGGAGGGGATGGAGATAAGCAAGGTACATGCTTCTCCTTCCTCTTAGATCTACCTTTACCTACTTTAGGATTTTCCCCCTTAAGTCTAGGAATTGGGTTGGAGTCTTCTGTGGAAGGTCCAACAGTCTGAAGGTTTTTGGCCTTAGACTTTTCTTTTCTGGTTTTCCACCAGCACTGAGAATTACCAGTTCTCTTAGGCCTAGTTAGGGTTCCAGTAGGTCTATCCACCTCTTCCTCAGAACCAGGGAGAGTCACAGACTCTATAACTGGAGAAACAATGATGGAGCTTGGTTGGGGCTCCCATTTCCCTAACATGTTAGCCTGAAATTTGCCTGGGTCAGAGGTCAATTTACCAACACCAGGGCTTGTAGTGGGGGTCTCAGTAGAGGTTCCCACAGGCTTAGAGTGGTTCCTTAAGGTGGCCTCTCTAGCCAATTTGGTTTGGTTCTGGGTCTCCATACTGGGAGGCCTGGGGGTACTGGATACTACTCCTAGAGTTCTTAGAACGTTCCCCAACAGGTCTCTCCTAGGCACCTCAGTCTGAACACTGACAGGAATCAACACTGTCATGTCATTACACTGAATGAGGGCTGGTAGTATTGGAACCATTTGGACAGGGCCTCCAGACATCTTAGTGGGACCTTTGGGTGCCTTAGCAACATTCTCAGGACTGAAAAAGCTTTCATCGACTACTGTTCTGCTGGCCCCAGAGTCTCGCCTGGCGGGAGTATCCTGGCCATTGACAAGAACACTGGCCATATAATAAACTTTAGAGTTTTGTGGTATGGAGCTGTACACACTCCTATTCTGATCACTAACCAGACCAATGGACTCTACTGTTACACTTGCTTGAAGACCCAAAGGTTCTTCAGCAAAGACTTCAAAGTGAGCACTAGCCATTTGGACTTCCTCCTCAGGAGTGAAGGCTAAGGAGACTGTGCTGATCCCTGCAGGTTTACCCTTACATCTGGGATCTCCTTTGATGTGGTCAGTTGCCCCACAGAGATAGCATGTTCCAAATGCTCTCTGGAAGGGTGGCTTGGCCTGACCTCCTTCTGGTTTGTGACCAGAAGGTACACTAGCCTGTTGTGGTTTATCCTGGGGCTTACCCTGGTTATTTTGTTGTTAGGGGCCATCTTTGGGTTGGGAGGTATTATAAATCTCTTGGTTCCCTTTTGGTGGCTGCTTTCCCTCATCCTTTTTCTGAGTGGCCCCTGAATCCTTGTGTGTGGCCCTGTTGGCAACCCACAAGTCAGCAGCCTTAGCTAGCTTCCTGGAATCTAATTCCTTTGAATCAGCCAAGTGCTGTCTGAGCTCAGGAGAGCAGGCATCATAAATTGACTCCAACATAACAAGATTTCTCATTCCCTCATAAGTGTTCACCTTGTAACCCTTAATCCATCCCTCTAAGTTTTTCAAACACTCACTCGCCCAGGTAGCCCAAGGGGTACCATCATTCTTTTTGAGGGTCCTAAACCTCTTAAGGTACTGGGAAGGGGTCTTCCCAAATCTAGCTATCAAAGCTAGTTTCATACATTCATAATCCTTCTTATCCACCTCACCCAACTCCATTACCACATCAGTTGCAACAGGGGGAAGCCTAGAGAACAACCAGGGAAGTAACTCATTCCCTGTGATGTCCTGGAGCCCATGAGTATACTCAAACATTTTCAACCAGTCCAACACATCCAATCTAGGTTCATACATAACCACTAATTCCTTAGGCATCCGGGGTCTTTTGGGACGGGAACTCCTAGAAGAACCAGAGGAGAGAGAAGCATTTTCCACAGACAACTTTTTAATTTCTAGTTCATGATTAAGCTCTATTTCTCTGAGTCTTAACTCAGCTTGCTTCTGCTCAGCCTGGGCATTCATTCTTCTGAACTCTAGCTCTTGGTTTCTTTCAGATTGAGCAATAAAACATTTGTACTCTAATTCAAGCTTCATTTTTTCAAGTTCAAAATAAGCAGGGTTACATGTGGGACCTGGTATAGGCCCAGTAGGTACAGTAGGTAAGGCAGACTGAGGCTCAGAGTGGCTAACTTCATTAGGTTCACTTTCCTCTTCTGACTCATTATCAAGACTTTGATTCCGATCAATACCATCACTGTTTTCTACATTTGCTGGGGGGGGGGGGGGGGGGGGGTAGATTCCTCTGTACCGCCCAGACTTTGGTTTTCTAACAATCTTTCTATAAGTTCTATTTTCTTGCCCTTCTCAGAGAGATTCTTATGTCTACACAATACTTTTAAGCAATCAGCAGTTTTTGCAGACAATGATTCTAGGGTATAACTCTCCATATAGTTAGAAAATCAGCTTCTTAGTGCTAAGCTCTGTGGTTAGTTGTCCTAAAGTGTTCAACAAGCACTCTAAAGTGTATACTCAATACAAATCCCACTGCTGTACACCAGTGTTAGACAGAAACCTGTGCAGTTCCCTCTGGGACCACTGCAAAATATTTAAGACTACAGGTGTTTGGAGGTAAACCCACTTGGTAGCAGTCTGTACCACACAGATTCACTTGGTAGCTGTGGCTGAGCAGTCAGACTTACCTCAAGAAGAGTTAGGCAGTAAACAGAGTATTCACAATAGGTCAATAGCACACAATCGAAACACTGACCAGGGCTTGGTGTAAAAGAGATATAATTATTTATTTAAAACCACATCTAGAAAAACACACAGGCACTAATAGTAAGCAATTCAAAAACACGGTCACTAAAAGATATACATTCCCTTAAAAGAATATTAGACAAGTCTTAAGTAAAGCCCCACTTATTTTCAGACAGCGGTGAGCGCTTAACATAGATGGCACTCTCATAGTTCGTTTTAAAAAGGGAGAGAAAAGCAGAGAACAAATTGAACAGATCCCAACACTTTTACAAGAACATAGCAAGAGAGGAAGGCAAAGTAAAACCGTGAATTCAGAGTCAGTAGGCTGGATCCGCTTTAAGAGGATCGAAACGAAATGTGTGCAAGGTCACACGGTTGCAGTGCACAAAAAGTCTTGCAATGGTTCAAAAAGGAGTTGGACCAAAGAAAGGGACCAGTTAGAGGGTCAAGGCGGCCAGCCCAGTCCAGAAGGTTAAGGGGTTATTATTACCTTGTAGCAATCTTTAGAAAGGGAGGCCTGGCGGACACAGTACCTTAAGGTGGTGAGAACACTCCAGCGGGGGCAGTTGTTCCTGGCAGCAGATGCAAGTCGGTGCTTTGTCCGGGGGAAGAGAGGATCTCATCGTGGGGGAAGACAGGAGTCCGTTGCACTGCCAGGGAAGAAACCAGCCGCGGAGTTTCTCAGGTACAAGGAGCGGTCCGTGATTCGCGGTTCAGTGGTGAGTGGCTATCCGGCCGCCGGGGTGCTTGGCACGGGCAGTTCAACCACAAACCGGTCTGGGTGCGAAGAAAAGAAGGTAAACTGGTTGTGCCCACCAGTCAGGGGAAGAAGCCTCTCCAGCCGGGAGATCTTCTCTGTCGTCGGGAAGTGGTGAGTCGGTTCTGCAGGGCTCCACCGGTGGTGTCGTCGTGGTAGGTCGGCTCAGCTTCTCCCTCGTCGGATTCTCAGGTCCTGTGGCGACTTCTGAAGTTCCAGTCCCCAAAGCCCTGCTTTTATGCAGCATACCCCAATTCACTCAGCCTAGCTGTCAATCAAACATGCTAAGTGGTGAGCCGGCCGGCTCACCACTTGGGCCAATCACACAAGAGTGTGACTTGAGCTACCAAGGTAACTCAGTCCAGGGTGCCTAAACCCCCTCCGACACCCCTGGTGGTACCCAGACAGAGTGGCACCACTTTTGGAGGCTTCTGTGGAGAAGCCCACCAAAAAGTGGAACAAAGGGCTCGACTTGGGTTGGAGTCACAGAAGAGAACACAAACGCCATTTTAGAATCGAGTCTTGGCAAAAAATACCAACCGGAGAATTAATATTAATTAAATAAACCGGCGGTATGTCGAGACTATGAGAATTAAATAATTAAAGTTGGTAGCCGCGAACAATGGGAAAATCCCATAGGGAAATATTCGCGGTGGAATATAAAAAGTAGTTTCCAGTGCCACCAGCCAAAACTCGATAAGGGGGGACAGAGACGTGCCCCCTCGACTAACAGACCCCGGGGCAATCGAATTGCCCCGACCAGTACGTCCACAATATGATGGTTTGTACTGGTTTCTGTTAATAATTTGGGACTAGTAAAGCCAATGGTGACTTTACATGCCCTGGGAGACACTAGTCAGTCCCAGGGTATGGAGTCTATGGTGGGGTGTCACTATGACACCCCTGTGTTACTGCACGGAGGGTGCTGTGTAACACACATAGTAAAAACACATGAGACCCTATGGAGTAAAGGACCCCATAGCCCAAAAAACACATTACCAGTCAAAGGAATACCATGAATCATGTCCAAGAGTGGGAGAAAAAGAGTCTCACTCTTGGCTGGAGGAAAAACAACAAACTCCAGAAATCCAGCAAAGCTGCTGGGGGACTCACTAGGTTAGGAAATTCAGCCTAAAGAGAGAATTCTCCCTATGATGCGCCTAGAAGGATTTAATTCACAAATCCAAACTCTGTAACAGTTATAACTCTGTTGAGGTTAATACCTCTCGGTATTGTGTTACCAATTCCCAAAAAGGATATTTAGAAAAACACTAACCTGATCCGAAGCTAACGTGTTCAGAGCAGCAACATCAGAAGATAGGAATCACCCCGGAATCCCTGTTCCCCCTAGAACCGAACATAAAAGAATGAGTGAGGGGAAACACGGACCCCAGGGAAACCCTTTGGGGAAGAAAACCCTGGAGATCTTGAATCAGCCTTCTTGTAAGGAAAGACTTGTAAGGAAAGACTCTGGACGTCAGGACTGGTTGTCTCTCAGGATGGCCCTTCTCTATGTGGCGAAGTGGAAAGAGACCTACAGAACGGGAATAACAGATAAGTATAAGAAGAGCAGAATGAAGGGTAAATTGATGAGGAAAGTGCAAAACTAACTTTGGATATGACTGGAGTTAGATCCGTCGAATGGGTCTTCCCGGGCAGTTGAAGGAGTGGTAGTCCAAAGAGGAGGGTAACAACTGATAAAGGAAGAATGGTAAGTGTGGTTCTAAGCAAAGAAAAGATTGACCAAATGTAGGAATTGGACTTACTTCCGATAGGCGGACTTTCTGACTAGAGCGGAATATCAAATGGAGAGCCCTGCTTGAAGAGACGAGGGAATTCTCTGGACTGAACGAAGGAGAGGAAGTGAGCAGGCCGAGACGAGATACAATTCTATAACAAAAAGGAATGTTAGTGAGAAAAAGAGAGTTGAATAGCTGTCGATAGAATAGGGTTCGAGGTTCTGAATCTTAGCGAACTTACGGAGCATCACATTCAGCAGAAGCGACGCGTTGAAGCGGAGTTCCGGGTTCCTTAAGAGGGATCAGATGACTGATCACGTGTTCCTAACGGCAACGTGAAACAACTAGACTGCTGGCATAGTATTCTCTTGCTATATCGGAGTTTCCTCGAATCATAGCTCTACACAGGGACCAATGACGCCTAAGCTGCCATCGGCAAAAAGGTATAACAAACTCAGCGAAATCCTTAGGCTTCACCATTGACAGCAGTCTGTCCTTCCAGAAACACATAGCCAAGAAGGCCCAAACAGCCTGCCTCAGAATCTCTACCCTTAGAAAAATCAAACCCTTCATCCCACCTCAGGACTACCAGAACATAGGGCAGGCCCTTGTGGTCTCGCACATCAATGGGGGAAATGCTCTCCTGACAGTGCTCCCAGCTGCTCACTTGGCTCCCCTAAAAGTAGTCCACCATGCTGCAGCACGTATCATTACGGGAGCACATAAATGTGACCGAATCACCCTCATCCAATGCGAACTGCATTGGCTTTCTCTCCAGGCGGGGATACTGTTCAAGACTGCATGTATCTACAAAGCAGTCACGAGTAGCACACCAGCATACATGGCGGTTAAACTCCACATATCTGGTGGCAAACGCTCCTTGTGCAGCAAATCAACCAACCCGCTTGAAACACAACTCGTTCGCAAAGAGAGAAAACGCAAATAATCCTTCTCTCGTCATGCCCCCTCCAATTTCACAACTCTCTCAAAACTCGGCTCTTTCAACAACACCTAACCAAAGACTAATTCCAATGGGCGCGCATAGCGACGCACAGACCTCAACTCACAGTATTTGCGCTATGATGTCAGCCCAAATGCTGGCTACCCACACTCCGTACAGTGCTCTGCTGCTCTTGATCAAGGTCTGCGCTTTAAAAAATAAAAATAAAATAAAATAAAACGCAGCAGTCACAATCAGATTCCTTGCACATATGTTCTAACAACACCCACTCAAAATATGATATAAATACTGTGTGATACGCAAACTTAAAATAAAATATTTTTGAAGCATTTGTAAATTTGTGATTGACTTTAACATCAGAAAATATCTCATTTAATCACACATCACTCAATGATCACTAACACAAGTGCATTCACATTACAGCAAACAACTATGCCAGGATCGTCTGGTGGGGAAATTACTTCCTTGTCATCTTGCCGGCATCTGAAGTCCTTTCCTGTCTCGTGGGTACAGGGCATGTGCATATGACTCATGGGATTTTAAAACCCACAGTTGAACCTAGCTCTACCTTTTTTTCTCATTTCAGCACCAGTCCTGTCAAAATGTAAATGTTGCCTCGCCCATCTTGTAGTGTGCAGAGCCCCCGCACAATCTGGTTCGGCCCTGGCTTCCCTTGTAGTCATACCCTACTCACCTGTGCACATGCACGTTCTCGAGTTATGGTGCTGTGATGTCAAGGCCCGCAAATCGTGACCATGCCCTGACAACAGCCGAAGGTCTGGGGCAGGAAGCTGTTTACACATCCCTCACATGTCTCTATTTTGCAGCACTCCGCTCTAAGCCTTAGACTCGTGATCCCCAGCCTGTAGCTCGGGAGCAATATGTTGCTCTCCTGACACTATAATGTTGCTCTGGGCCATGGTGTGGCGACCAAGAAGGAGGAAATGCAGGGATGAGACATCAATGGCAGTGTACCCAGAGCCAGGATTGTACGGGAAGGCTAGCCTAACAGCCTGCTCTGCCTGACAGGCATGGCATATTATTATTTGTCGAAGCATTGGCTGTCGAGGTATGAGTAAATTGGGCTGAGTGGTGGGGAAGGCCAAATGGGCGCAAGGAGCAAGGGAGGTGGCTGCTGAGAGGCATCTCTTGGGGCTTCAGATCAGATGGGCCCCAGTGATTGAAGAGAACCTCAAGCCCAGAAACTAGGCTGGACTGGTCATCCATGTACATAGCATGGAGCTGCTGCTGTAATCAGAAGTAAAAATGACTTCCCACTGAACACACACTTATTGGGAAAGCCCCAGTCTTCAGCACTCCACAATTTCTGCGCCACTTGGAGCTCAGGTACTCTATGAGGTCTACCGCTGTCTGAATCAGGTACACAACTGTAAAGAAAATGTTGCAGTCAGCTGATGCTTCCCCTGCTGCACTCAGGTAAAGAGTAAAGGAACCAGTTCCTGCAGCTTGGCAAATGAATAGAAGGAACATATGTGATTTGAATGCCCAACCGTCAGGAAAGTTCCAATAATCTTATTTTGCACATGTAAGATTTGCATTTGTTGCCATAAGGCACATTTTGTATCCAACATGTTACACATTAATTGCATTATGTTTGAGAAGAAATGGTCATCTCATGATTCTTTATCCAAAAGGGAAGTGCATTAATTGGCAAAATAATCAAACCAAATGCCTATGTTTCTGTTCTGGTTAAAATGTCCAACTTCTGTGCCTTTGTACAGCTGGCACCTGCATATTGGACACATAAGTGGCATGCATGCCCACTCTTTCTTTAAACTAATTTAAAATATTCTTTGTATGATGCTTTACTTATCTGGCAATGTGGCTAATTGGCAATTAAGGTGAATGAGTTGCAAATTGTGCACGATTAATTAACTAGTGTGCCCACCATTTGGAATTCACTTAAGGTACTGAAAAGAATTTCAAATAAACATAACAATAAGGTTTGCTTTAGTAACAGCACGGGTAGTATACCTCAGTGGCAACACGCTCGTCTTGCACAACGGAGAGCAACATAGCTTTGAATCACAGGTCCACGCTTAGAAACCTCTTTGGTATTAAGCGCGTTATAAAAAAACAATTATTATTATAATATAATAGTATAGCATTTCTTGCTAGATTACTCCTACTTATTTATTTTATTTGAATTTCTGTCCAGCACTGGTCCTACCCAGAGGGTAATGGAGCACCGTAAATGGTTCAAAGGTTTAAAAAAGCTGGGAGGTGAAACAGAAGTTAAAAGATATTTTCAGGATAGGATAGGAAGAGTAAGATGGGCAACTGGTAGTAGTGGAGGAAGGTAGGGTAATATGTGGGGAAACCGGTATGTTTTGAGGCTCTTTCTGAAAGTGGTGATGGAGGGTGGAGTGCGGATGTGAAGAGGAAGGGTGTTCTGTGCTCTGGGTGCCCACAGTGTAATTGCTTCTTTTTTGTGTGCATGTGCGTTTGCCGAGAGGAATGTGTAGAAGATGCTGGCTTGCTTGTCTGCTGTTTGTTTGGGTGATGGGTTTGAAGTTGGGGTCTGATGATTTGAAATGCTGTAAGAACAGAAGTTATTATTACCCAAAGCAATAACTCAATTTAGGAACCTCAAAAGATGAATGGCTCAGTTGTTTGTTTGTTTTATTATTTATAATATGCGCCAGACCCAGGGGTATCAGGGTGCAGAGAGTTAAAAGACGTTTTTCAGCATGGTTACAGTGCAGTACAAGAATATAAAAGGATCCATACAGAATACAAATAAAAAGCAAGAATACAAATGGATCTGGTCTTGGTAAATACAACATGGATAGGGAGTATTGCAGCTTTGGTTACAGTGCTGTACAGAGGTATTGCTGTATCCATACAAAGTACATGTATAAAGCAAAGTATGCAAACGGTTGTGGTCAAGATATATACCATAGAGAAGGGGACGGTAGGTGCAGGAGGATCGAGTATGTGAAAGATAGCAAAAGGAGATACGTTATATACAAGGTGGCAGTGCAATACAGCAGACCATGGGATAAGAGTACAGAGATGCAAAGTGGTCGGCCAGTAGTTGAGAGTATGTACAAAGTGTCAAAGTGGTTTATCAGTCATTTTCTTTAATCCAATTAGTGATGTTACATCTAAAATGTGGGTAGGTGTGGTCTGCCCTTAGGGCCGAGGGTAAGGAGTTCCACAACTGAGCAGTTTGCCCTGCCATAGGTTTGAACTTGCAAAGTGAGGCTGACCCCATGTTCATGATGCACACTTTCCACGTGAGGTAGACACCCATGAACAGTTAATGCCCATATAAAAAAAAAGACACCCCCTTCTGTAAAGTGGTTTTTAAACGTATCAAGTTGTAACCAATGTTACTGGCCTACTAATATGCTTAGAATGCACCACTTACAACTATATTTCCCAAAGGATCGCTTGGGAAAAGAGTACCCAAATCTTTCCCCCAAAAACTTTTACATTTCTAATCACGTGTCTTCAATGTAACAGGCCTTGCCATTGCATTTCAGAAGAAATTTTAGGTAGATATCCGCCTCCCACCCAAAGCCTGCGTGAAGTGACTACGATGTTCTGTCCAGTGTTACTGATCCTATATCCTAGAAATGCACCCTTTGCCACTACAGATCCTGGCAAACCCTTGGGGAGATCCCAGAATAATCCTGTACATTTTGGTTTAAATGTGCCAACTTATTACTTACGCTACTGTTGTGCTTGAAATACAACAACTGCCATTCAATGCCCCAAACACTGGGAGAGTTCTCCAAGCACTCTGTAATATTTTGTGTTACGTCCTGTGATGTTTTTGAATAATTTTGCAGTCTAGAAACGCACTACTTGCCACTTAATTTACTAAACTTCCCATGTATGTACCAACTTAATCCCAAATTATATTAAATGCCATTATGAATTGCCTGAAGTAAACTTAAACCTGGATGAGATTCAAACAAATTATTGATCATTAACATGTTCTATTAGCACTAGTGAGCTTAGTATAGTTAAGATTTGTGTTGCAATCATTTTACAATCCACTGAAGGTCGATCGCCATTCCATCTGACATGCACATGTTGCTAATTGCTAACAAAAGGATGGGGACCCCTGCTCCAGCTAAACTGTAAGCGCCCCCTCCTCGTTGCCTCCACTCTGTCTCCTGTATCCATGCTTGAGCACTTGTACATTCTGTGAGGCTGCTAACCTGAGCTCCTTGTCTCTGCTAGGGACAGGGTCACTTTTTCATGGGCTACTGATTTGTGTCCAGTATCTATACTGTAGCCTACGTGCCTTCCTTGTGGCTGCCCTCGATGCTAGAACACAAGCACCCTCATTGTGGACTGCTCGTGTTGCCCTTCAAATGGCACTTGTTTCTTATTTATATTCCAGCAAGGATAAAGTGGTTGAGGGTGCTAGAAGGGAGTTCACACACTTACTCTGATCGCTCCCTGAAACAGCTTATCAAGCAAAGGTTGTAATCGAAATGAAAGGGGTTGACAGGGGAGGAGGGGCGGGGAGGGTAACGGGACCAGTATTCTGCCTATTGCTCAACCATCTTGCTTTCCTTCCTTTCTCTACTGCTGGTTTTCCTCTTTATTTTGATCTGTGTGTCATCCTGACCGTATGCACTTGAATAAGATCTAATACTGATAGTGGTACCACTTTAGAATTTGTATATATTTACCATTGTTGATTTTCGGAGTACAAAGTGAGTTATCGTGATTGTGTATATGACCTTAAATATTAATTATATAAAGACTGTGTTTTAACCGATACAGTGTGTGGACATTCCTTTGTGGGTGCTCGGGGACTACACTGTTCTTAAGAACCAGCTCGCATCACCTCCCGAGAAGCTAGGCCTTGATTGCTGGACCACGTACCAATAATAGAGAATCTTGGCAAGGGTCTCTGTGCCTCCCCTCTAACATATAGAGAGCGGAAGTGCAGACCCCCCCCCTCCGGTCTTTAAACCTCCATTAACCAAAGAAGAGAAGGAGAAAAGACAGAGCGAGAATCTTTGTCTATACTGTGGCGATAGTGGCCATTTTGTTGGGAATTGCCCCAGAACCCCTCAGAGATTTTAAATGTCAGCTGGAAAAGGTCAGATGGTGGCAAACACAATTCAAGCTTCGGTACCGCACATTGCAATTAACGTATCCTTATTTTGTAGAGGTGGAATGAAATGGGGGGGTCCTTGTGTGCTTGATTCTGGGGTGACAGGTAACTTTATTGATAAGAACTTGGCTATTTAGTTAGGGGTGCCACTGGTGGATAAGGAGATTCCTGAACAGGTCAGGTCTGTAGATGGAACTCAGCTTACCTCTGGCCTCATTACACAAACCACAGAATTCTTAGGGTTGAACATTTCTGAAGGGCATTGGGAACATATTATGTTCGAGCTAATTGACGCACCTCAACTACAGATCATTTTGGGAATGCCATAGTTGACTTTGCATAACCCTTTGATTGGCTGGGCTAATATAACAGTGGAAGTTAGATCAGAGTTCTGCCAGGAACATCGTGTAAGAGCTTGGGAGGAGAGTGATACCAGAAGGGTGAGAGGCTGGGAGAGTTTTTAGCAGCTGGCTCGGCTGGAGAACATGTGATTGGTGTGGTAGTAGGGACATTGCCTGAGTGCTATCAGGAGTTTGAGGACGTTTTTAGTGAACAAGAGGCAACAAAAACTACCAGTGCATCACCCTTATGATTGCAAAATCGATTTAGAAGATGGTGCGCCAATTCCTTGTGGCCATATATATGCGCTGACGGAGAGAGAAAACCAACATCTGAAGGAATATGTGCATGAAAATTCAGAGAAAGGTTTTATTCATCACTTTCAATCTCCATCGGCCTCACCATTATTTTTCGTGCCGAGAAGGACAAAAGCTTAAGGACTTGCATTGACTACAGAGCTATCAATAGGATAACGATCAAGAATCGATATCCACGCCCGCTGATTTCTGTATTGTTAGATACCATTCAAGGGGCTAAGATATTTTCTAAATTGGATTTACTTGGAGCCTATCACTTGGAAAGAATCAGAGAAGGTGACGAATGGAAGACGGCGTTCCGAACTCGATTTGGGCTGTTTGAACACCAGGTAATGCTGTTCGGCTTTTGTAATGCGCCACAGCATTTCAATATTTCATCAACAAGGTTTTGCGAGAATATCTTGATGTTTTGTAATAGTTTATATCAATGACATTTTTATATTCTCCTGAGAGAAGCAGCAGCATCAGGAGCATGTCCGTTAGGTGTTGATGAAGTTACGAGAGAACCATCTATTCGCCAAGCTGGAGAAAAGTCAATTTCACACGACAAGGGTGGAGTTCCTGGCGTTTGTGATCTCTCCAGCTGGAATGGTGATGGACGCTGGTAAGATTAGAGCGGTTTTGGATTGACTAACTCCCTCCTGTGTGGAAGATGTGCAAAGTTTCATTGGGTTTGCTAATTTCTATTGCAGGTTCATTCAAGACTTCTCGTCAGTGGTGGCACCAATCACACGTTTATTGAAGAAAGGTGATACATTTTATTGGGAGAAGGAAGCGGAGGAGTCGTTGCTGTTCTTGAAGAGAAAGTATCCCACTGGACATCCAGATGTAGAACAACCATTTATTGTAGCAGCTGATGCTTCAGATGTGGCTTTGGGACCGGTGCTTTTGCAAAGACATCCAACTTCAGGTCAGTTACATCCAGTAGCCTTCTTTTCCAAGAAGTTTTCAAATGCGGAGAGAAACTAAACCATCTCGGACAGGGAGCTTTTGGCAATTAAGGCAGCGTTTGGAGAATGGAGGCATTACTTACTTGGTGCTCGATACAAGGTAACAGTACTTACAGATCATTGGGATTTGACTTTTCTATGCTCTGCCAAGACGTTAACACCACGTCAGTTAAGATGGTCTCTCTTTTTTGCTGAGTTTGACTTTGTGATTACTTTCAAACCAGGCCGACAGAACGGAAAGTCTGATGCCTTGTCCCGGTGTAATCCAGGAATTCTCAAAGATGATACTTTGACTCTAGTGCCGTTATTAAAGGAATCAAATTTTGTGGTTGCAGAGACAGAAAAGGGATTGAGTATGAGTGCACAGCTGCAGAAAGAAATGACTACAGAGCAGATGTGCGACTGGGCAAGTGCAGACCCGGCAAGAGTGATTAAAGATGGTCTGCCCTTGATGGATGCAAAGCTATTTTTGCCCACAGTAGAATTGAGAGAGGAGGCTCTTCGTTAGGTTCATGATTCTCTGTTAGCAGGACATCCAGGGTTCAGAAAAACCTTAGAACTTGTACGCAGAGAGTTTTGGTGGAATGGTATGCGTAAGGATGTGTTGAATTATGTAAAGACGTGTGAGGTGTGTGCGAGAGCTAAGTCTGAAAATCAGAGACCTGCAGGTTTATTGACTCCTTTGCCCATCCCTCCACGTCCATGGCACACTATCTCTCTGGATTACATTATAGATTTACCTTTCGATCAGGGATACACTACTATTTTAGTGGTGGTTGATGTTCTTTCTAAGGCCAGTCATTTCATTCCCATAAAGGGCTCTGCAACAGCAACTAACTTAGCGCAAGCATTCTGTCACGACTCGCTCCCTTCGCTCCCGTTCCCACCACTTGGGGGCATGATTTGGGGTTTATTCCCCACTGGACCTTTCCTCCGAACCTTATGCTACAGTGCTGTGATGAATTGGGAGCGCTAAATCCCTATTTTCCAAGCTACTTCCCTTCCGGATCCATTCCAGGTTTTTGGCAGCCAGCATGCTTCTTTAACCAAATGACTATGCTTCCCAGAATGCCTGGCCCACTGCTCCACCTCCACCCTTGCAGGACAAGGTTGGGTGGAGGATAGGCAACACCTGTGGCTGCAGGTGCAGCAATCAGCACACCTGAGGCGTGTGCTCGTTAAGCAGCTTTAAAAGCCTCAGTCTTACTTCAGTCCAGCGCTGGTCATCGTTTGCAGTGTTCCTGTTGTGACTAGTCCCGTGTTCCTTGTTCCTTGCCTTTGCACCTAGTTCCTAGTTCCTGTTTTCTTGTTCCTCCGCCCTGAATCTCGGATTCATGCGCTAATTGATTTCTGCTCCCTTCATTCACTTTTTGTCTTCCTCTGTTTGCAGGCAGCATTTCTCAGTGCTTTCCCCTTTTAGATGCAGCCCAGTTTGTCTGTGTTCTATATTTCTTTGACTCTGTCCTTTGCTGCTGTAAACCCGTATGCCTTAGCCTTCCTCTTAGATTAGCTTCCTGTCTTTTCCTTGGAGGGGTAGGGAGAAGTTTGCATTGGTTATTTCGTTTTTCCCTGCTCCTGATCCTTACTTTCTATTGGGATCCATTACATGTTTTCCATTGCACTTCTGCATGTATTTCCCATTTGATTATTAGGTGTGGTGTGCGGTTGTAGCTAGCTCCTGTGTGAATGCTTATGTTTTCCTCACTAATTTGTAATCACTATTCCAACTTAGGTATTTAGTTTTCCTCCCATTGCTGTTATAGCCTTTCTGGGTCCCAGTTTCATCAACAGGATTCGTGGGCTAGCTGACATTCAAGAGGTTTATCTCGTCCTCGTGAGTACTGTTCTTTAGTTCCCTTATTTAATACCATCAAGAGTGTTAGTTCACAGATCCTGTCATTGCTTGCCCTCCACGTGGGTTTAGCGCTGTCAGTACCTGTAACAGCAATTGGGGGTAAGGCGCTTGCCGACTTTCCTCGTGGTCAGGTGCTTACCCCACATCCCTTTTCATATATTGGTTTTGTTGTCACACTCTATTTACATCCTGGGTTCTAGCATACATGAGTCGTTGTTCCTGTGTGCACGTAGTTTAATTCGAAGCTAATCACTGTGTTATTTAGTGCACATTTCCCTTGCCATATTCGCTGCCTTTGTACTCGCCTGACTAATCCTGACACATTCCTGCAACATGTAGTAAGGTTACATGGTCTCCCTACACAGGTAATTTCAGATTGGGGGTTCCAGTTCGTGTCCAAATTCTGGCAGGCGTTTTGTAAAGAACTAAAAATTGAGGTAAACTTAACTACGAGTTTTCATCCAGAAGAGAATGGTCAGACAGAGAGGGTGAATCAGGAGCTTGAGGAATATCGGCGTTGTTATCTAAAATCGGATAAGCGTTGGGTAGATTTGATTTGGCTAGCGGAGTTCTGTTATAACAATACATCAAAAGATTCAACAACAATGTCTCCTTGTTACTTAAATCAAGGGTTTCATCCTAGATTTCTTAGAGAAATCAATTTAGAGGAGGTAGAGGTTCAAGATGTTGAAAACAGGTTGAGAGCAATGGTTGGAAATGTTAAATAGGTGATTGAGGCTCTGCAAGTGAGTAAAACGAGATATACGAGGTTTGCTGATCAAAGGCGTAGGGCTCCCCCAAGATATCAAGAAGGTAATCTGGTTTGGCTTTCCAGCAAAAATATCGCTCTTAAAGGCAAGAGTAAATGTAGTCCTTGTTTCCTAGGGCCATTTGAAGTTGAGAAAGTATTATCCCCTGTGACAATTAAACTAAAGTTACCCTCTTGTTTAAAGGTGCACACCACTTTCTGTGTTAACCTTCTAAATCCTTGCATAAAGGGAACTAGGCTGGGTAAGGCACCGGGTGCTGTCAGTGTAGAGGGTTCTGGAGAGGAGTACCAGGTTCAAGACATTTCAGATTCTAGGGCGGTTCGAGGAAAATTGCAGTATTTAATAGACTGGAAAGGGTATGGTCCTGAAGAGAGATCCTGGGTTGCCAAGCATGATGTTCATTCGCCACAGTTGGTAAAGAGATTTTATTTACGCTATCCTAGGAAACCAGGCCCTGGGGCAGGGTGTTGAGGAGGGGGTATTGTCAGGTTCCCGGGTTTTGGGGGCTTACTTCTGCTGTTATGGGTGATGTTTGAATCAAGTATAATACTATACTTCCTTGATCTCATGTTAGACAGCTGATGTTCCTCCAATCCATGATGGTGAACTTCCTGCTCATTAACAATTGGCTACATATTTGTACAGGCTATTGTGATGCAGTTTGGAACCTCTGGAGAGGTTCTAAACTGCCTTTCATTCAGGATCAGCCAAAAAATGGTCCCAGCGCTTAATAGCTCCTGAGTTACCAGAGAAAACTAGAAAACTGAAGACATATCCTTTAAAGACAACTAACTGGATCAGCCAGAGAAAATCTAAGATAAGTGACAGTGAGAAAAAGAACTCTAAGTAGTGCTTTGGAAATATTCTGAACTTTAAGAAAACTAATAACAAGCTGCATGTTCTGTGTAGATCTTTGATCTACTTTAGGAAGTAAGAGACTTTGGGCCTCATTACAAGGGTGGCGCCCATGGTATGAACGGTGCCAGTAACCGGCACCGTTCATACCGGGCCACCACATTACGAGGTCTGCTTGCAGGTGCCGCTCTGCATGCCTGGTTATACCAGGCGTGCAGAGCAGCACCCGCGAGCAGAACAGGATGGGAGCAACGGTACCATTATAAATGGTACCGCTGCTACCATCCTCCTCATTCCCATTGAGCCCTATGGGGGCTCAAATGGGAATGGGGACGTACTAGCTCCAGGTCCCACGAAAAGGAAATTACCGGGCCCTCCAAGGTTGGAATGGCCTGGTAATTCCCCTTTCGCGGGACCCGGAGCCGGACCCGAGTTTGGGGGTAGCCATGCCCTTATTAATGCATGGCTCCCTCCAACCTCGTAATGAGGCCCTTTATCTTCTTAAGTAAAGAGGAACAGTTTGTATGTTTCAAGTTATTAATAGTTATAAATCTACAGTTTTTTTGAGATTCGCCTGTGCAACAGTTACAGAAGCCTAAGTTTGAACTTCTGCAGTATCATGAGAGGTTAAGGAAGACAAGCGTTTCGTTTGTCAGTGCGCGTCAGAACTTCCCCAGCATTCGAGGAAAGCACCTAGCTGCGTGCCCTGCGTGCCGGCCCAGTTGAAGGAGCTGTGTCAGGCAAATTCTGTAATTTGGTGGCATAGTAAGAAAGGAAAGAAATGTTGATGCGCGGTACCCAGTAATCAGCTGAGGTAACAGCTGTTCTGGGCGCATCAAGTGCGTGGTGAATGGAGAGCAGTTTTGGAAGCTTTTCTTCGCTCAGCGAGTTGTTCCAGGTACACATGAGCATGCGCAAATTTTCTTTGCGAGGTACACGTGAGCGCAAAAGGGTAAAGACTTTATGTGTGCCAATGGGAAATTGTTTTAATTGTGAAAAGAAGCAGCTGCGACTAAGCACGGACAAACCAATAGCAAAAACTTGCGATGTTTGAAGGAATCTTAAAAGATAGCTTTGAAGATTTTAAAAAACAAATTCAGTTATGAACAACACAAGGTTATTTAGTTGCGAGCTAGTTAGGGGCAAGAGTTGTTAGAGCTACAGTTCAATGAAAAACTAGAATAGAGACAGAAAGACATTAAAAAAGAAAATTGAGACTGCATTAGAATTCTGGGAAGAGAGCAGAGGAGGTTTCCCAATCATAACAGAAATAGGAAAACAGGAAACAGTGTTGAAGATAGTGGAAGTCTCTCAGTGGATTAAGAGGATGCAGTCACTGAGAGCAGTGCAGCACAGCAGTATTGAGACAGATTGCAAGTGGCAGCAAGACAAGAATTCTCAAGCAATCTAAAGCCTCTGAGCTTATAGCAGAGGTAGTCAGGTAACAAGAGGATCAATAGTGGGAATATAACAAATTCAGTGTAGATGTAATTTTCTGAATGTTAATGTGCCATGTGTTATTTGCAGGTTCTCCAGTGTGGCGAAAGCTAAGGAGATCAGAGGAATCCTGAACGTTTGTTATTTTCTCCACTTCTCCCTTTCCCCCCGATCTGGTCAATCGAGCAGTTGTTCATTTCACTGCTGTGTGGACTGGTTTAGAGGATTGGGTGGGCTGCAGGAACAACGGCGTTGGGACCTGATATTCCGGGTCCCCTGACCTCAGCGTAACCCGGTAATTGCCCATTCGCGGGTGCCTGTAAAATCACAGGGTCCGGCGGCGGTCGTGCCTTTGTTACAGGCACGGCTACCGCCAGACCCGTAATGAGGCCCACTGAGTCAAAAATGAAAGATCTTTGCGACTCCCTCCACTCTGCCAGTGGTATTGATACTTCACCGTAGTTGGAGTTTCCTAAACCTGACCCTTCAGAACATGCAGACTCAGGGTACAGGAACCTCATGAACAGGGTCACTGACTGTATGGGTTGGAGTAGGGCCTTAACAACCTTCGAGCAGGCTGACATGATGGACATCCTGGATCAGGGTCCACAAAAAGACCCAGTTCTACCTTTCCATAGGGCTCTCCAAAGGAAAGTAGAAGCTAACTGGGAGACTCCAGAATATGGGTCAGCTGTCAATAGGAATTTTACCAGAAAGTACAGACCATCAACCAGTGACCCTGATTATCTCAGGAATCACCCTACGCCTGAGAGTTTGGTGGTCCAGGTGGCATCTGCCACCAGACAGTCAGAACACCCCATTATTCCACCAGATATAGAGAGGATAAAAAAGTGGACGCTTGGCGCAAGGTGTTTACCTCAGGCAGTATGGCCCTAAAGTCCACTAATGTCTTCACTCATACCCTGTTGGACTGTGTCAAGATGGTGGCTGAACATATTCCAGAAGGCGAAGAAAGGGAAGGCTTCCTGAATATAGTCAAAGATGGCAAGGAGGCGATGGGAGAGTGTCTCCAGGCTGGGCTGGATTCTGCTGACAGCATCAGCAGATCCATGGCTGCAAACACGGCACTGCTCAGATTTGCGTGGTTGAGAAAGTCGGGGTTTGCACCGGACATGCAGGCCAGGCTTCTCAACATGCCTTTCGCCCGCTCGAGGTTGTTCGGCAGCAAGGCAGATGAAAGTTTGGAGAAGCTGCAGACCTCCAAGGCAGCGGCTAAGTCCCTTAGCGCATCCATTCGTCAACCTCAGCAACCTTATTCAGGCTCATTTTCCTGGAGGGGACTTCCTTTTCGTTACTATTCCTCATTTGGTAGAGGAAGAGGACAGGCCGCACAGAAAGGACAAAGAAAATTCCCTCGTGGTGGACGAGGAAAGGGTGCTAAATCAGCCCCAACAGCAGCAACTATTCCCTCAGCCGCACCTGCAGCAGCCTCTAAGCCACTCTGAGGCCTTGATCCACAAGACCCCGGTGGGAGGCAGAATCTCTCAGCATCTGAACGCAATGGCGGGGCATTACATCAGATGCTTGGGCACTGGAAACAGTAGCTCAAGGTTACTGCCTTCCGTTTCTAAAAAGGCTGCAGGATCATCCACCGGGAACCAACTCTGTCAACATTTTAGATCCCCTCCTTGTGCAGGACATTTTAACCCTGCTGGAGAAAGGTGCAATAGAACATGTACCTGTAGTGAAGAGGAACAAGGGTTGGTATTCCTCCTACTTTCTCATTCCCAAGAAGGACCGAGATTGAGACGCACCTTGGACTTGAGAAATTTGAACAAAGTCCTCAGGAAGGACAAGTTCAATATGGTTACCCTTTCCTAGATCCTTCAGGCTCTCCAATTCCAGGATTGGTTGGTATCATTAGACATTCAGGGTGCTTACTTTCATATGTCAATCCATCTCAAGCACACAAAGTACCTGAGGTTCGCGGTTGGCGGTTCTCACTATCAGTTTCGAGTTCTGCCATTCAGGCTGACCTCCGCCAGAGGGTTTTAACCAAACTGATGGTGGTAGTGGCAGCAAGTCTCACGAGAGGGGGGATTCACGTCTACCCCTATCTGGACAACTGGTTGATCAGGGCTCGTTCACCCGAGCAAGCCCAGGAACATCTCAGTATTACCTGCCACTCCCTACACAGACTGTGCTTCTCCCTCAATTACAAGAAGTCTCATATGATACCATTCCAAAGACTCCAGTTTATTGGAGCAGTCTTGGACACTTCCTCGGGGAAAGTTTCGCCTCCCGAGGTGAGAGCTCAAGACCTTCTGCAGATGGTGACAAAATTCCAAAATGACCAGCGTCTGCCGGCCTAAGATTTTCTGAGGTTGCTCGGCCTCATGGCATCCTGCATTTTTCTGGTGCCAGAGGCCAGATTGAGAATGAGATCCATTCAATGGGCCCTCAGAACCCAGTGGTCC
This sequence comes from Ambystoma mexicanum, assembly GCF_040938575.1. NCBI lineage: Eukaryota > Metazoa > Chordata > Amphibia > Caudata > Ambystomatidae > Ambystoma > Ambystoma mexicanum. Next base: position 1,337,631,462 of record NC_090921.1, on the reverse strand, counting down.
CAATTTTCGGGAAATATGTCAGATCTTCTGCAAGTTCCCACCCGAGTGGCGCAAGCTCTTCTATGGTGGGCTTGCAAGGACAATATTCTCAAGGGAGAATCTTTTTGTCCGCCATGGCCGGAGATAACAGTAGTGACGGACGCCTCACTCACAGGGTGGGGAGCCCACACCAGCGATCTGACAATCAGCGGTTGTTGGTCTCTATCGCAGTCCAAACTACACATCAACCGTTTGGAGCTGAGGGCAATCAGAGTAGCGCTGTAAGCCTTTCTGTCCTCTGTAAGGGGAAAGAATGTCCTGATAATGATGGACAACACAGTGGCCATGTACTACCTCAACAAGAGAGGAGGCGTAGGGTCACTACCACTGTGCAGAGAGGCAATGCAGCTCTGGTTCTGGGCAATACAAGAAGGAATATCTCTATCGGTAGTTCACATAGCCGGAGAGAAGAACATGGCAACAGATGCTCTGAGCAGGCAGTGCACAGTTTCCCACGATTGGGAACTAGCTCACCCTTTGGGGAACCCCTCAAGTGGATCTGTTTGTAACCGAGGTGAATCGGAAGTGCGAACAGTATTGCTCAAAGGAATTTCCTAAGAGAGGAGCTCTACGGGACGCGTATGTAGTGGACTGGGAGTTTCCACTGCTGTACGCTTTTCCTCCAGTCCCCTTCATTCCTCCTGTAATCAGGAGGTTGAGGAAGTTTGGGTAAACCATGATCCTAATTGCTCCAGATTGGGCCAGGAGGATGTGGTACACGGAACTTCTGGACATGTCCATCTGCCCTCCCCTACGTCTTCCACAAAGAGAGGATCATCTCTCGCAAGAGGAAGGTCGGATTCTCCATCCAGAGGACAACACGGTCAGCCTTCACGCATGGCTTCTGAGAGCCTGAGATATCAAGGATTGGGATCTCCTGGACGACATAATGGAGATCTTGCTTTCGGCCAGAAGGCCAGCAACCAAATCTTTGTACCGGTGTCGGAATAAATTCAGTAACTGGTGCAAGGACAAGAATATGGACCCTTTGCAATGCGGCACTCCTATGGTGCTGTCCTTCCGATTGCATCTGGCCAATTTGGGGCTCCGGATTGGAACAATAAAAGGATATTTAGCCGTGCTTTCTATTTTCAAGCGCTCCTCTGAGGAGGTTTCATATTTCAAGATTCCATTAATTGTCCAATTTCTGAAGGGACTCATAAACTTGTCCCCTCCAGTACCATTTCATGTCCCAGCCTGGGATTTAAATCTTGTGTTAAAGTATCTAACAGGTATACCCTTTGAGCCTTTACATTCTTGCCCTTTAAGGCTCTTACCACTGAAGACTGCCCTTCTTTTGACGCTAACATCAGCCCGCAAGGTAAGTGAGTTGCAAGCTCTTTCATCCAAATCTCCTTATACCATTTTTAATAAGTGTAGTCCTTAGAGTTAAACCATCTTTCTTGCTGAAAGTAGTTTCTGACGTTCACTTGTCACAAAAAAATAACATTCCCAAATTTCTACCCTCTGCCTCATTTGGGTAAAGAGGAGGAGAGGTGACATAGACTAGAGCCAAAAAGGGCTCTGAGTTTTTATATGTCAAGAATGGCAAAATTACACCAGGATGACCAACTTTTCAGAGGATATACTAGCCCTAAATTGGGTTTGGTGGTGACGAAACAGACTATATCCCGCTGGATTACTCTAGCTATTGGGGAGTGTTACAGGCTAGCGGGAAAAAAACACCGGAAGGGCTTTGGGCTCATTCTACAAGGGGCATGGCAACTTCTGTGGCTCTTCAGAGGGGATTCCCCGTGATTGACATCTGCTCAGATGCAACTTGGGCATCAATTCATACCTTTGTTAAGCATTACTGCTTAGACTCTTCTTCCCAGGAAGGCCTTTTCACAAAGGCAGTACTTCATTCCATCCATGAGAAGACTAAATAGTACTCTCACTGCTTTGGGAGCCTATCATAGATCAGGAATACGTGGGAGGACACAATCCATTGGAAGAACAAGTTACTTACCAACTGTAATATTCTTTCGACGGGATGTTCCTCCCACGTACTCCTCATTGCCCCTCCCAACCTACCCCCGTACGATTTACGTGATTTACACTTTGCATTTCCGAAGAGCTTACAGTTTGGGGCACGCCTGCATGGTTCCTCGAATTATATAATGAAAAAACAGAACTGTAGCCAGCGGGCGCAGCACAAGCTATTTATACTACTGATGACATCGACACGCCACGGCGGCCCTCGAGGGACAACAACGCCATGCCCTTGTACACAGCGCCCTCTGCCGAGAAACATTTTTTTCCAAGCAGCGAAGCTGGCAAGATATGAATATCATAGATGAGGAATACGTGGGAGGAACATCCAGTCGAAAAAACGTTACAGTTGGTAAGTAACTTGTTCTTCTATGTCGCTGGCCTGTTGCGGGGGGGATGGGTGTGTTCCAGACACACTCCTCTCATTGGAGGAGAGCTGCCAGGGAGGGGAAGGGTAGAAAATGGGGCCATGAAAAGCCTTTACGCATAGGAGGAGTCGAACGGGGGCCCCGATTTCAGGATTTCTGAATCGGATCCCGGCAAAAACCGGGACCGCTGCCCCCCACCCATCCATTCCTAGGACGGGGTTCATTAAATTAAAAAGTCTCGAGACACCGGGACGGAGAGTGATTTCCCCAGACGGTCCCGGGAAAACTGGGGCGTCTGGTCACCCTAACAAGTACTAGAATGCAAAGCAAAAGAAAAAGATTAAATAGCTACACCTAGCAGGGAACAACTTGAGATCTATTTAAAGGTGACATTTAGCAACATTTAGTCACGCTGTACACATTGCATCTCTAGAACAGTTTGTAATGGTAATATTATATTCTTAAGCAATGATAGCCAATCCGGCGGGCTGAATCGGGTGGTAACGGCCCAGGGCCCAATTTACAGGCCAGTGCGCAGCAACAGCCTTAATGATGGGCCCCAGTGCCGTTAGCACCGAATCCGGTGGGCCAGAGCGGGTATAATTGCTAGTAGCACTCCGGGTTTGCTATCCGCAAACCTGGGGTGCTGACAGCAATGTATTTTGTATGAATAAACGGGACTCCTCCAGGCGTCCCGTTGATTCATACAAAATACTTAACTAAGATGGCCACCATGGAGCTGGATGTCGGGGATCTCAAACCTTTCAAACTTTTGAGACTCCAATTTAGTAACAGTCTGCCATTGAAGTCTATGGTTGAGCCGCCGACAAAACAATAAGGCGAGTGGGGTAGTGGTAGTGGAATGGGGAGGGAACAATGACCGAGGCAAGTGTGGGGTGACGGGTTGGGGATACAGCCATCAGGCTGCTTGGAATGCAGGTTTGCATCAGTAGATTCAGCCCGTGATCCAAGTAACCTGATTGGCTGGCTCCCCTGACCCGGGTGCTAATATCAAAGACTGTAGCTGATATGCTTCAACACTGGAAATATTTTTCACTAACGGTGTAGCAGGAGGTTGGATCCCTCCGGTGGTCATTTAATTGTGAACAGGACTCACTTCCACTCTTGGTGGGTATTGAGGTTACCACCTTTGTTTGAGCAAAAACCTGGCTTGAAGCACTGCCCACATTTTTTAGAAGCTCTGCCCCTGGACACACACCTTTTATAGGTTTTTAAAAAACTGTAATACAATAGAAAGGGGAGAGAAAATAATCATCCTTACATTTCTTTAATGTACCTATATTCTGTTTTTGAGAAAGCAACCTGCAATATTGAAGTAAAAATAATGATCTAAGGCTGAAAATTACATTCCACTCATTTCTACACCATACCTTTTTGGACCTAGGAAAGATAAAAGGCTGAGCTGGTTCTGACAAAACTGGATCCAGTTAATGTCCAGATGTTCAGATTTTAACAAGTCGTGCATTAACCCATTTCAATAGATCAATAGATGACACTATTTTACGCTTTGATATCCATTGAATCCTTGGAAAAGCTTGGCGGGTTAAGAGCCTGTAGCAGAACTCCAGCTGCAGGCTCCGCATACATTCCTGTGGCAGACATATTAACCCACCAAGCCAACAGTCTAAAATAATCTCACGGGTGAAACGGCCAGAGGGATTCTTGAACCATTCCATAAAGTGCACATCAATAACAGAATGGTTGGTTGCAATTTTTAAGCTACATTGGCGTTATTGCCCAAGCAAATGAATTGTACTGGTTTAGGCACATCTAACAGTAAGCTACCTCTCCCAGATCCCTAGCAACCTTTTAGAGGAATAGGCCCGTCATAAAATCCGGCCCGATAATATTTTCCACCAGAATCATATTCATTTTGTCAGATGAGAAGAGGCTGAACCTGTGCACTGACTTACAACAGACTTTCCCCAGTTCCTCCCGGCCTTTCCTATTGCTGCACTTGTTAAGAATATCATATACCAATAATATAGATATTTTGCTTCCTTACACAATAATCCGATCCCCCAACATAAAGTCATTTTGTGATTGCTAAAAAAAACAGCAAAATTGGCAATTTTTGCAAAAAGCTCTGTGAAATCAGCTGTTTTTGCAAAAACACCCGCGAAAATGGCCATTGTTGCACAAACTGTAATTTCTTTAGATTAAACACTCAAAATCTGGAAAAAAAACAATATAAGAGTATTCGCCATATGAGGGGGAAAAGAAGAGAGAAGGGTAGTAGTGGGCCAGAGGAAGAGTGATGAGCCAAATAGGGTACTACGTGAAAGAAAGCAATGGAGGAGTGATGGGCCAGAGGGGTACTGGTCGCTGGTGGGAAGGAACGCAGAGAGGGAGCAGTGAGCTAGAAGGGGAGCCATGGGCCATAAACTGAGCGTGCAGTGGGCCAGAAGAAAGGGGCGAGCTGAAGATTGGGAGAAAGGATGGGGGCACTTTGCGATGGACTGGGAGAAAGGTTGTGAGATGGAGAAGGAGTGAGAAAGAATGAAGGACTGTGGACTGCTGGGGGAACTGGAGAGTGTAAGGTGTGAGTTGAGAGCATGGTTGGGCGTGTAGCAGGGTCTGGGGAGAGAGAGTTGTGACTTGCTAGAGTGGCAGAGCAGGTAAGTATGTGCTTGACTGGCAGAGAGAGAGATTTGGCAGTGTGAGTTGTGATGGAGAATTGGTGAGTGTAAGGAGTGTTGGTGGATGGGGTTGTGTGTCGGTGCTTTGGGAAATGAATAACATAGAGTGGGAATATTTGAACCATTGCAACTGATAACGAGCAATAAAGTTAATAACATAAAATTGGCTTGTGCATTAAACCAAACAAGTGGAACAAAACAAATGCTGTTCTGTTAAGCTGTAGAGATCTGGGGCTCTATTAAATTGATATCAGAAAACACATACAAAAAGGTGCAAATAACAATAACCTGGCTCTTTTGCAGCCGCTCACTCACATTAGCTCTTTATAGCAAAGTGGCTCTCTAACAACATCCAGTCAATCAAAAATCTGCCACCAAAAGGCTACAATAAATACAATGTTGTGTACCAAAATTGCTTTTTTATGTCGAGAAATGTTCACTTTTGTGCCACAATATGCTGGAAGATCTGAATAACGAGGTTTAATTTTCCCACTGGAAATGCCGATCTACAAATGGCAGGCTTGAAGGTTGTTGTGGGTTTGGAGGCCATGAATCGTATATCCTGCACTTGAAATTGGTAAACTGGTTCTATGTCATTATTTCGATTTTTGTAGGTTGCCTAACCAAAAGACTGATTTTTTTTGTCCGATTTTAGGAGGCCTACAAAAATTGAAACAACCCCCCACCACCACCCACCGCCCACCCTCTCTTCCTCTTTTTAGTCAAATTCGTGGAGTTTCTCCCGCTGAACCTCTCTCCCTCAGCCCCTGCTGCCTCCCTCCCTCGTCAAGCCCCCCCAAAACGCACACAAACACACCCACATACACCCCACACATACACACCCAAACTTACCTGATCTCCCTCGTGGCTGCTTCCGGGTCCTGGCGTGCCTGTCAGCCCCTGCACTCACTCCTGTGCGTCGCAGGGGCTGACAATTTCGATTTAGAAAGACTGCTCTGGAAACAGAGCAGTCTTTCTAAAACGTTTTTTTTTTTAATTTTCGATATTTTAAAAAAGGTCTATTGACCTAATACAGGTAAACTAAATAGATCTCAGACGGGGTCTGCATTCCAACAAAGCTTTAAGTATTGGAAGGTGGTCCCATAACATGTCTGACACAGCCCATCCACCCTGGTTGTTCATTCAACAGCAGTTTGAATTCTGGCACTAGTAGTTTAGCTTTTCCCAAATGTGTGTGGCGCAAATCAAATGCAAATTGGCATTAGCTAAAAGGCAAACGCAAGTCGGCTCCTTTCCCTCTTTACTCTTTGTGGTGGTTGTGAAGCAGAGATGTATATTCCCTCGTGCCATGTCGGCAGGTGTGAGTGGTGCATCCTGCGCTAAGTGTTTCTCATTATTCTGGTTTTCATAGTTTTGGTTTCCATTTATCATTGCAGAGTTTTGAGTGGCAGAATGAAATGCAAAAGAAGAAGCAGGCCTTGGAAAAGGTAGGTGAATGTTTAAGGGTTATTTGTGGGGCGACAGATAATTCAAGGTTGGGGTGGGACGTATGGGGTTGCGGGGTGGATGGAAGTTTGGAGGGGGAAGGTGTGGGAGTTGGTAGTTTGAAATGTTTTTAGGAGGTATGGTATATGGGGATGTTATGGTGGGCGGGAAGACACAAAATAGAGGAGGATGTGTCCTTCGTAACAGCGACTTGGCGGGGAGTGGATATACAGGGATGGCTATGGGTGATTAAATGTATATCGTGAAATGTCAACAGTCTGAATTACCCCATTTATGAAAGAGGGGCAAAATGTCTCTACATGAAAAGGCATACACCTGACGAGCCCATGCTGCATGAGACACACCTCATGGGGTATGTATGTAATATGTTAGGGAGAGCTCCATCTAAACGTGTGGCACATGCAGGTTTCTCCAGGGGATCCAGAGGGGTGGCCATTTTGGTCAAACATTCACTTAATCTTCAAATCCCCACGGTGATGCCGGACTCCAGTGGTAGATGTGTGTAGATCCTGGGTATGTTGGGGAGGGAAGTGTACGTGTTTATTAGCGTTTACGCCCCACCTAAACTGTTGGCAGAGACTCTGGCACAGCTCCAAATTGCACTACTGAAAAACCATGTTGGCTCAGTGTTTACTGGGGGGGATTTTAATGCGGTGGTAAACCCAGCATTAGATAGGTGGCAAAGGAGAGAGATTTCCAGAAGGGAGTGCTCAAAACTGAGGGATCTTTTGGGGCAATAGCTCTGATGGACGAACGGAGTGGCATCCAGGGGACAGAGAATACTTGTTTTTCTCATCCACACATGCCTCATTCTGACGTATCGACTATTTGATACGTCCGAGGATGGAGGGATATCGGATGAAGGGGGGGGGGCGTTATCTAACTAGAGGGTTCTCTGACCATTCTCCCATTGTAGTGACGCTATCCCAAGGTACACATAAGGAACAAGGGATGTGGAGGTTAAACACTTATCATTTGACGTATAATAGGCTGGTGGTGGAACTGAAGAAAAGAAAGAAACTAAGCAATAGTTTTGGAACAATCAAGAATCGGTTACAACCAAACAAATCATATGGGAGGCGTATAAAGTGGTATTGAGGGGTTAGGCGATGGCAGTGATCTCCACGAAGGAAAGGGAGAGTCGTAGACTTCACAAAGAAGCAGAGGAGGAGGCACGCAGGTTGGAAACGCAATAGCGGGAAACGCACAGTGAAGAGATACTACATAATCTTAAGAAGACAACAATGGAAGAAGTTAAACTCAAAGAAAAGTAGAAGGCATAGGTGGATAGGTGACATATAGGAGCAAAGATATATGAATGTGGGGACAAGACCGGAAGAATGTTGGCATGGCTGGCCCATAGACAAGAAAAGGGAAGGACAGTGGCCGAGATTCGGATAGGAGAGGATGGTAATGGAGGCAGGGTCCTGAGAGAAGTGGCAAAAGCTTTTGCTTTCTACAGACAACTGTATTCATCAAGAACGTGTAGCAATGAGGAAGATATATGAACCGTCTTGCGGGGGCTCCCTATAACGCGGTTAACTGACAATCAACAGGGTACCTTGGAAGGGGAGACCACATTGGAAGAAATTGGGTCAGAAATGGGGCAACTTGTTAAGGGGAAGGTGGCAGGGCTTAATGGACTACCCCTGAAGCTATGGGGTACACTAAAGGAGAAATCTATGTAGGCTGTGAGGGACACGTTCCTAGAGAGCAGATATAGGTGGCCCTTCCGCCGGAACTACGGGAGGCGATTATAATGGTGATACAAAAGCCAGAGAAGCCACTGAATCATATATGCCCATATCGCTTATTAATATGGAGGCCAAAATACTAGACAAGGGGCCTCATAACGAGTTTGGCAGCAGCCATGGAGCTATTAGCTCCATGGCTTCCACCAAAACGGGCTCCTTTACCAGGTTCCCAGAATGGGGAATTACCGTGCCATTCCGAGTTCAGAGGGCCCGGTAATTCCTCCCTCTGGGAACCCGGGCCCGGACCTTCCCCATTCCCATCTGAGCCCCCATAGGGCTCAATGGGAACGGGAGAGGGAGCTAACAATGGCCCGATTACGACCGGCCCATTGTTAGCTCCCTCTTCCTCCCCGCGGGACCCGATAACGATGCCTGGTTTTACCAGGCGTCCTTACCGGGTCCCGCGAGGGTACCTCATAATCAGGCGGCATGGTGTTAACGGGCCCGCCACCATTAGCAGAGCCCGTTAACCCATTCCGCCTGACTTGTAATGAGGCCCTTAGTCTTGAATTGCACCCCTTCTTGCGTTTTCTCTAGTTCTTGGGCCTTCATGATCTGCAAGAGGTGGGGTAGGGAATTGGTGTAGGAGTAGGGGGGCAGGGTAAGATTGATTTGTTGCAATGTTGATATGTGGAGATCTGACAATATAGGGCTCTTTGTTGTTTGTAAGTTTAAAGTATTTTGTGAGTTGTCTGAAGCAGCGGTTAATGTATGCTACAGAGTCGTTATGTAAATTGTTTGTGTGGTTATCTGTGCTGTCTGTCAGAGTGGTGTTTAAGATGTGTAGATAGATGCATTGCTCTTTGTGGTGAGTTAGTGTGCTGCCTAGGGGGGACATTTGGTGTAAATACGTGTCTTCAAGTGCCATAGTTCCATTGTGTAACATGTGTTGTTTTGGTGCAGGAGTTGAGTCAAAATGGGTTGTCTGCTGGAGTGACAAATAGAATGCTTTTGAGGTGGTCATTGTTATCACATCTTGTCAAACAATTCACTCAATTACTGGGGCAACCTTTTTCATTTTGGAAACATTACACTTTGTCAATTTCTTTTCTTTATACCCTTGCAAACCATTCTTTCTCCAGCTTGTATGCCTCATTATGCCATTCTGTATGCATTTAGACTATGCGATGCTACTTAGATGACACTATGCTAGGCACACACTCAGGGCCTACCGTATCTACAGTTGCCCAGGACCTCCCTCCTAACTGCCCACTGACACCTCAAGGACACTCCAACTGTAGTGTCACTCAGTCGTTTTACATGGGGTTATAGTAGAATGAAGATGGACATGCACCCTGGACTAGCAATTAACAAGCTAATATTTGAAGTGTTAGTCTGGTCTCCACCACTAAAGATGTGGCGTAAATCTGCACCTGGCAGCAGGCCTGGCAAACAATACAGAGGTAGCTCTTTCCTCTCCAAAATCTCAGCTCCCCTGAAGTGTTACAGATGCTCTTTTGATGTGCAAATGTTGTGTCCACGATTAATACCTTTGTCAAATGATGAGTAAACGGATATGGGTCTATCACAAGGCTCTTCTAGGGTGTGTAAGGTCTAGACGTCTTAAAAGGTTTAAGACAGTTTAAGGCAGGGGTCTGCAACCTTTGACTCTGCAGATGTGTTGGACTACAACTACCATCAGCCCTTGCTAGCATAATCAATGGTGAGGGATCCTGGCAAGCCTGTTCAAAAACATCTGGGGAGCTGCTGGTTGCAGACCCCTGAAAGGAGATCACAGCTTTTGTCAGGTGTGAAATAAGTAACCATTCATGGCTTTAAATCTCATAAAAAATGGACTACAACTACCATCAGCCCTTGCTAGCATAATCAATGGTGAGGGATCCTGGCAAGCCTGTTCAAAAACATTTGGGGAGCTGCGGGTTGCAGACCCCTGAAAGGAGATCACAGCTTTTGTCAGGTGTGAAATAAGTAACCATTCATGGCTTTTAATCTCATAAAAAAAGAATCATAGGTTTAAAAGATGTTTTTTGCGTGTGTGTTTGCGCATGTATATATGTATACATTTGTATCTGTCGGGACAAGGGTGTAGTTTGTGGCCACTGAGAGCCACATGATGCACAACAGGGGGCAACAGTGGCATATATTGCAACAGATAGGATTTGATTTAGGTACTAGCAGCATGAAAGGTGGGCAACACAGTATAAATTGTTGAGACAGACCTTTTCAAAGCACTAGCATCATGAAAATGTGTTTTACAGAGTCAACGTTGGCATGTCTTTATTCAAGAACAGTCTAGTTACTTTCTTTGGGCACGAAAAGAATAGGGGATAGACATAGCTCATGTTCTGGTTTGGGCAGAAACTGCTTGAAAGTGGGGCAATTCTGGCAGAGATTGTTGCAAGAACGTATTTTGTGGGGTGGAAGGAACAAGCCGCATCAACACCGGTTATACAATGTTTCAGTGTAATGTTGCAGTGTTTCATGTTTTGTCCTGCAGAACGGAGTGTAAATTCACATTGTTTCGTAATTTTTCTGAATCGTTTGCTGTGAAATACAAGGTTTAAAAAACGTGTACTGGAATCCTAGGATTTGGATATGCAAGCCCATGAAGATGGCTGGTTAGATCTTGCTGCCTTCTTTGACTGCACATTGGGAGAATCTTCGATTTCCACTATAAAATAAAATCTGGACCTTTTACATACTCCCTCCCCTGCCATGCTAAATGCTCCCCTGCAACGGGAGTGGAACTTTGAGAACTTGCTTCCTGCCAAGTGAAGATGCCTTCATTCCCCTCCTTGAGAGCCTGCAACGCCCCGCCACTTCCGCGTCAGCATCCCGTGAGGCCCTGCGACTTCATTTGAACACTATTCAAAGAAGCATGATACTAAAAGCTTCTCGGGGGTGGAAGAGGTTAATTAGTCACCCACGTTATGTATGATAATGTATTTAATTATTTATTACATTTATAAAGCGCACAAAGCAGCCCTTGGGCATCGTGGCGCTTTTACAGACAAAAACCTGCTTAGTTACATGGGAGAAAGGAGCAGAAATGAGACATATGGTTCGTGGTTACAGTGAACCAATACAAGACCAGTGATGTTGGGGAAGGTGAAGCAAACACAGACAGAAATACATGAGGTGTACATTGAGGATGGGGGTGATTTAACTCAGCCGTTCTGGGATGATTGGAACCTTTAGCAGAGTGGGGTGACCCGGACTAGTTAAAGAGCATGGTTTTGAGGGCTTTCAAGAAGGCAAAGTGAGAGGACTGGTTCCTGAGGGTGTCACGCCTTCCCTCTCGCACCCAGTTACCCCTGGCAGCGCCCCCTAGTTTATGTACACCCACCTTGAAGTCCCACGCGCGCACCCAGCAGCGGCATCTCAATATACAGCGCTGCGGTTCCCTTTTTGCAGAAGGAGAACCGGCATGTTGGTTCCGACGCCCGTGGCGTCTGTGGCCGCAATGGAGGTTGCGGTTTCCATGGAAAAGAAACACAATCAGCAGTGCGCCTCAAGCAACGCGGTTCCGATCACGTGATCGAGTAACACTTCGGTCATGTGACCACGCAACTGCACGCTTATAAGGAAGCCAGTTCAGTAGTGCGGTGCTTATCAGCTGTGCTTCATAGTTGCTATGCGCTTCCTTGACTTCTGGACCTTTGGAACCTCGAATCTACACTCACGTTTTTGGATTGCCTTTGCCTCTGTTTCTTGGCTTTGACGAACCGGATTGCTCTGTTATTGCTTACCGTTGCTGACCACGGACTGCTACATGGATTGTTATCGTCTTACTCTTACCTTGGATTCCTAGTTGCCGACCACGGACTGTTACACGGATTGTTGTCTCTACTCATTGAACCTTGTCTTAAGGTGAATACCTTCTAACTGCCTTCTGCCCCCCTCTATTTATTGGCAGTTCACTGTCCCTTCTTGCTGGAACACTAAGCAGATTCCTCCACCTTACTGCCTACCGTCATCAACCTGCAGCTGCTGGGTCCGCCCTCCCTGTCATCTGATACTGCAACATCCCTTGGCGTTTTGCTGCTACAATCCGGGGTTAGAAATCCTTACCCTCCGGAGAGCCCTCCAGTTGCCAGCTAGGTAGGTGTCCATTGCCACTTGCCCTGACCCTTGTTACTTGCCAAGTTGTCTGTCACTAGTTCACTGTTGTCCTTTCCTTGCAGCTGCCTGGTGTCCTGTGTTCCTGCTTCGGCTTCCTGTGGACCCAATAACCAGTCAGCGAGTGTATTAATCTTCTCTCTGACTGGTGCTTGGGGACGGAGGTTTTCATAGTCTACGTGGATACGGTTCCTGACAGAGGGTGATTGGGAGCACGTTCCATTGTTTAGGCGCAATGAAAGGGAAACTGGCACCGCCTGCTTTGGCCTTTTTTTTACGGTGGGGATGTTCAGTTGGTTGGTGCAATTCATCCTATTTGGTCTGGCTGAGTTATTTCTGACAATTTTATCTGAGAGATAAGATAGGGCTGTGAACACGAGGCATCTGTGAGTTATGGATAACGTCTTCAAGGTAATACGCTCTTTGACGGGAAGCCAGTGGGCATAGCACCTGGCCTGGGGGATGTGCTCTCTTTTTGGAATGTTCAAATCAACCCTGAGCGCATTATTTTGAATAACCTGGAGTCGGTGAAAGTTTTTGAAGGATGTGCCAGCAAAGAGTACATTACAATAATCGAGTTTGGCCCCAATACTGGCTGTGGCTATTGAGAGGAGTTTTGTTTGGATAAGTATGGCTTGACTGCATTTATGAGTTTAGTTGTGAATGCCGCTAAGGAGGAAATGGCGCTGACATTGCGGGTCATAGAGAGTGTGGAGTCAAGGTACACCCCCAAGGTCTTTACTGCACAGAGATTGATGTATTGTCTATCATGAAAGTGCTGTATTGTTTATCCAGTTTGCTGAGAGTTTCCTTGGGGCCAACTATGAGGATTTCTGTTTTATCCCCATTGAGACATATACCCTTGGCTGTCATCCAGGCTTGGATGGTGGTGTAGACCAGGTACAGAGTCATGGCATCATGTTCATATGAGCCAGAGAGAGGGAGGATGACCTGAGTGTCATCAGCATAGTTTGTGTAAGCTATGCCACGAGCGTCAAGTTTGTCAAAGAATGGTTTGGTGAACATATTGTTAAGACCAGCAATGGTACCATTTGCATGTGAAAGCCCCACACAGTTCCATTCAGCTACCCAAATCTGTGCCATTTCTGAAGAAAGTTTAACAGGGCCTTCACAAAAAATTATATACCCCACTTTTTAAACCATTTACTTTATTTCAATGGTGCGTGCTTGTTGGCACACACCATTTCTTTTTATAGAACTTCAAATTTGCATGGTTATAAACAGTGTCCAGCCAAAGGATCGAAAACAAAAGGATCGAATGCCTTTTGTTCGACACTAAAAGGACCGAAAAAAAAGGGTCGAATGGTTTTTATTTATTTATATATTGCCAAGTCTGCTGCCCTGGTGAGTAGACTATGCTTTAAGCCCCTCTAGGCCTCTGCTCCACCCAAGAAGCAGAATTTGTGTGCGCCCCAGTCCCTTTGGTGCCCCTCCTAGGCCCCCGTTCCCCAGCCCTCCCTAGCTTCCTAACTTCTTCCACTGCCCGGCTCCCACCGCCCCTGATTGGCCATCCTGGCCCACAACACCGGCCCTGATTGGCGCCTGGATGGAGTCAGCTGGACCTACCAACTCACGCCCCCCTCCTGATTCTCCTTCCCTCCCGGCCCCCTGCTCCCATTGGTCCTCTCGGCCCTCATCACCGCTCCTCCCAGGGCAGCCCTCTGCCTGTGCAGCCCTTCGGCTAAGGGCCCCAAGGCAAAGGGCGGCTCCTACAGAGGCGGCTCCAAGATGTGTCTGCCGGTGTCAGCAGGGGAAGCCAAGGAAGCCAGCAGCTAACAGACACCAACAAAAACTGTAAGTGTGGGATGGGGATGTGTAGAGCAATTATTCTACACCAAAAAACTCCTACCACTCTACCTTACCTTCCCATAACATAGACTGCCATAGACGTAGCCCATGCATGCCTAGAAACTCATGTGACCACCAGCCGAATATCAACCATGGCAGTGTTTAAAATCTTGCCTTGCACTGCATCCTAACATACTAGTCAATGTTAAACAAGTGTCAGACCTGGAGGGATTTGGGAATGCTGGCCTGCGTCGCATCTAGACAGAATTATGAAAGTTAGCATGTACCACACCTAGATGGAACTCCTGACTTTGGTCTGCGTCACTTCTTGTTACGCTCACCTGGTATCCACAGGGACACCACCCAGCAGTAGGGACTCTGGTATCCTTCTCTGCGGTTCCCAGGTGTGACCAGTGGGGAAGTTCTGCCTGGAATACAGGTGGGCAATGTTCAAGACTGGGCAACTGGGGTAAGCAGCCCCCCACCACCCTGTATGCCTGCAGCCCCTCTGGACCTCTCCTCACCTTGTTGTTAATTCAGGTGTGCTCTCCGTCCTGCCTTCTTGGCAGGGGCACGTTGTCCTTTGTGGGCGAATGCGATCTAGTTACTTCACTGATGCCGGCCCGCTTTTAGTCTTTCAGGTAGGTCTTATTGCTGTTGTATATTGTTGTTATTCTTGCATGCCTTTCTTGGTTTAATAAATGTCTCTTTCTCTTCCTTAGGTGCGCGGAAGTCCAATGTGATGCATTGGCTGAATTGGGTCTCGCCGGTAAATGATGGCGTATAAAGAGCGCTATGATGTGGTAAGTAGGTGCTATGCGCAGCGCTATGATGCCTTGCCTTTGCTAACCTGTTGTCTTTTCTTTCCCATAGATCGCGGTGCTCACCCGGTGTATGAAATTCCGAGGTGATGCTGGTCGAGGGGCGACTTGCGAGGTAAGCTTTTCGGCACAGTTCGTTATGTTGTAAAAGTGTCTAATGTCTTGTTTCTTCCTTTTTTGCAGATCCACCAGTCCAGGAGACGCGCTGATCCTAGGATGCTGTTCGCAGGAGCTGTGGGCAGCTAACGATGAAAATTACAGGTAAGCTGCTGCTGCTAACGATGTCCTTTTGTCTCTTTACAGATGCTGTTCTTCCGAGGTTCGCTGGTATAACTGAACACGATGAGCGTCATGTTGCAGGATTGCAAAGTAATGTGAAGCGTGTTATCCAAGTCGGGTGCGGTTTAACTAGCTTCAGGAAAGTAGTCCAGGTAAAGTAGTTCCTAGGGTACCACACCCAAAACACTATACCGCATAGCTTGGTTCCAAGGAGCCAAGCTATGTGGATGCCTCCATGTTGGCTGGCACTTGAAATAAAGTAGTTCCCTACACACAAGTCTTTATTGAGTATGAGCCTGGCGCCAAAGGCGCCAGGACTAGCCCCAAGAAGGCCTAGGCAAAGAATGCCTAAGTTTGTTGGAGACCCGAGCCAAGACCCCTCCTGGCCCATGGGCTTGCCAGGGGGGTTTCTGGATGTGGGTCGTGACAGCACTCCCCCCCAAGGCCCCTCTCAAGGTGTTCCTTCTGTCCGGCCCGGGTTTAGTTGGAAAGTTTCGATGATATTTTTTGATCAGACGTGGTGCATGAATGTTTTCACAGGGTTCCCATGATCTATCTTGGGGTTCAAATCCTTTCCAATCAACTAGACAGTATAGCTTGCCCCTTGGGTACTTGGAATCCAGGATGCCTCTGACTTTGAATTCCGGTTCTCCGTCAATAAGTATGGGTTTTGGTGATGTCCCAATCCGTGTACCGGGCTGCATTGGTTTTAAAAGGGTCACATGAAATACCGGGTGGATTTGTAGGTTAGGTGGTAAATCTAGTTTGACGGCCGCTGGATTAATAATTGCCTTGATGGTGTAAGGCCCTAAGCACCTGGGTTGAAAGGTCCGGGTTCCTTTGATGTGTACAAATCTGGCGGCCAGCCAAACCTTGTCTCCTACCTGATAGTCAGGGGCTTTTTTTCCGGTGTTGGTCGGCAAATTGCTTTTGCTTTTCTTTGGCGAGAATAAGATGTTCTTTGGCCTTTTTGAAACGCAGCAATCTGCAAAAACTTCACTACACTGCAACAACAAAACAAACCACACATAGACTTGCAGAACAGTACACAACGACTACCGACCGTAAAACACCCCAAGCCCAGCCAACAGACCCACCGGGCTGAGGCTGCCAACAGCAAATCACTGCTCTCTTGCACTTTTCCAGCTTATTCCCCTCCCCCTCTTTCCCTCTTTCAGAGCCGCCAGAGCGCCAGGGGACCACTCCGGTGGTGATAGTGCGTGGGACAAATATCCTTTCACATTAACATTAACATTTTTTAAGTTTGGTATGCAAAAAAAAAATGTTAAAAAGAAAACAGGGGCTTGGGGGGAACCCCCCATATAAAAAAAAATTCGACCCTTTTTTTCGGTCCTTTTGGTTTCGAAAAAAAGGGCATTCAATCCTTTTTTTCGATCCTTTCACCTACAACCGTTATAAACTGCATGTCTGTGCCAAACCATAACTCCAAGTATCACAGTACTTGTTTAAGACATATTTTTAAATCATAGAAGCCCAGGCGTAAAACCTGGTAGATTTTATAAGGCTTACGTTACTTTCTCCATCATGACTTTTAAATTATTTATTTCATTATTTGTTTTGTATTTAAAGAATATGGATGTTGACTCCGAATAGGAATGACTTAGAATAACACATTTACAGATGGCAGAGACATTCCCACGAAGGATGCCTGCGCAATGGCACAAAGATGAGAACAAGTGGTGAGTTTATGATATATATAACAATAGGTGACTTACAAAGGTAACATTAACCTAAGGGGCAGGAGCTTCAAACTAAAGTTGAGTACATTTTAAATATACAAAATTACATTATTAAGCATCACTGGAGGCAGTGGTGGTGGGCTCAGGCAGGGAGGATGGTGGAGAGGACAAGGGGAGCGCCCTCTTTAGCAAGTAAATAATCAAGCGAGAGGAGACAGAGGGAAGATGTGAGATGCTAAGGTTGAGTGCAGAGGAGGATCGGAGGCAACGAGATAGTGAGTAAATTGAGATACAATCATCATGTACCCACAAGCTAGACCATTGATATCTTTGTAGACTGGGAGAAGAAAGTTGAAAGGGGAGCGGTTGTGTTTGGAGAGCCAACCAGTGCGTTGTCAGTATGTAGAAGTGGGGGAGGATCTGGTTAGGGCATAGAGAGTAGAGGTAGCAAATTCTAGCACTTTGTCTAGAGGGAGGAAGGAGGAGGTAGGAAGGCCAAGGACAATCATGCTCTTTGTTTACGTGCTTCTGCAAGAATTTGCATATTTGTCTTTTTGGTATAGTATGTGATTTGTGTATTATTCAAGACAAGTCTATAAAACAGTATTGTGTAGCAGTTGAAAGCCAAACCTTGATGCATATGTGCACCAAATAGACAGAATATATATTGTCAAGTTCCAAAATTGCAGACAGGGTTCAAAGCCTGGATTCAATATTCAATTAAAGTGTGTACTTCTGGGAAACTCATTCTATCCCACCGTGCCTTAGCTGCCAAAACAGGAGGGCCCTAAATGTTAATCACTTTAATGAAGTACACTATTAAAAACACTTCTATCATGGTTAAGTAAACATTAGTGTGTCTACACATATTATCTCAGTGACTAGTCATATATTGCATATCACTAAGGTATTTGTCCATTGGCTTTCTCCTGACAACATTTTATAATGTAACGTCCCAGTATGCCATCGAGCATAAAAGATTGAGTTCCTTTTCTGTGATGTCACTTCCAGTGGTTTCAATACATTTGAAAATGAGGGGCTCGGCATCTATCGCAAATCCTAGGACAGGTGCTGCTGGAGACATGCAGGTGAACAGCAGGATCTTGGTCCGGGCGGGACAACTACAGTACGGAACTTAGTCCCTGGCCCTCTCACTGCATAGACAATATAAATGCAGCCCAATGAAAAGAACTAACTCCTGCAAGGGGAAGATCAAACACATGATTGCTACCATGGTAGGTTAAGCGTCCATGTAAGGGACGAGACCCCAAGGAACATCTCATCAGCTCCAATGCCTAAAGTCTGGGCCTGTTGCCAGTGGTATATAATATCCTAAGAGTACAGCGTCCCTTGATGTTGGTGAATTTGGGAACTCCAGTTAAGATTCTGGCATGTACAGTTCCGTGAATGCAGAGCTCTCAAGTTTCCCTATTCCATTCGTGAAAGTCTCAGTCCTGTTTGTTCTTGGAATTCTAGGAAATTAGGTTTTGCCTTTTTCATTTTAGATTTAGTACCCCAATAATGCCCAGGTAAAAAAACAGAACTGGGTGACCTTTTCACGCATGGAATGGGAAATTTGACATTGCTGTGAAGTTTGGTGGAGATGGTGCACTGGGCTTCTGAACCATGAGTCCCTTGGTGAATTGTGACCGTAAACCTGGGGGCCACTGTGCCGTTACCGCATTGGATGTTGGTAGATAAAATATTACCCTCTATGACATGTTTCTGGCAACAATGACGAATGGAACCGGTGTCATGGTTAAAGCTATCGTCTCTCTATGACAGAGGTATTCAAACTGTGGGTGCGCTGGGTTGGGGTTTAGCAGCATTCCCAGAGGAGGTGTGTGGGGGGGGTGCGGATCCCCAGCCCATTATTATTTTTACAGTGAAGAAAGAAAAAGCAGGGCAGGGAGAGTTTTTTCCAGCTGAGGAAGAGCTGCTGGGCTGGCTGAACTGTCAAAGGGAAACAGTGTTTCCCTTTGGCAGTTCAGTTCCCGAGCCGCACATGCTCAATGAGCCATGCACGGCTGGGGACGCTTTGGAAATGCTGGATGGGGAACTGCATGCCTATGTGTGAGGGGGAGCTCCTGTGCCTCCTCGCACATACAGACAGAGCAGCCAGGAGCATGGCATTCCGGCACCCAGGCTCCTGAATACATGTGCAGAAACCAGGAAGCTCTTGCTTCCCGATTCTTGTCCATGGTGCAGGAGCTGGAGCGCTGGGGAGGAAACTTCAGGACCAGGGCAGAAGAACAAGTTACTTACCAACTGTAACGTTCTTTCGACTGGATGTTTCTCCCACGTATTCCTCATCTTGTGATAATCGTTATCTCCAGCTTCGCTGCTTCAGAAAAAAAATTTCTCGGCAGAGGGCGCTGTGCTCGAGGTCGTGGCGTCGAATGTCCCTTGACGTACTCCGTACTCTGTCGACGTCACCGATGGTATAAGTAGCTCCAGCCACGCTTGTTGCTTCAGTTCTGTTTTTTCGATGAAATATATATAGGAGGAACACCCAGGCGTGTCCCATGACCGATACATTCTTCGTGAGAGGAAAGTGTAAGAACACGTAAACTGTACTGTGGGGTTGGATGGGAGGGTCGATGAGGAATACGTGGAAGGAACATCCAGTCGAAAGAACGTTACAGTTGGTAAGTAACTTGGTCTTCAAATGGATTGTGTCCTCCCACGTATTCCTCATCTTGTGATAGGCTCCCATAGCAGTATCAATTTTTGGAGGTGGGAGTACCATTTCAGTTTTCGTGGACAGAATGCAGAACTGCCTTTGCAAATAAACCCTTGTTAGAGGAGGAAGTGTCCAGACAATAATGTTTAACAAATGTATGTATTGTTTTCCAGGTTGCAGCTGCGCAAATGTCTGCTGCCGGGACTCCCCTCTTTAGAGCCGCAGAAGTAGCCATTCCCCTTGTAGAATGGGCACGAAGCCCATCTGGTGGTTCTTTTCCTGCTAATCTATAGCATTCAACTATAGCTAATATGATCCAGCGGGAAATGGTCTGTTTCGTTACAGATAAGCCTAATTTTTGACCACTGTAACCCACAAACAGTTGGTCATCTTGTCTCAATTTAGCCATCCTAGATATGTAAAAACTAAGCGCCCTCTTGGGATCTAATCTGTGTAATCTCTCCTCTTCTTTGCCCAGATGAGGAGGAGGATAAAACGTAGTAAGTACTATTTTTTGTAACAAATGGAAGTCTGAGACTACTTTTGGCAAAAATGAAGGTTTAACTTTAAGGACTACCTTATCTTTATAACAAATAGTATATGGTGGTTTGCATGAGAGAGCCTGAAGTTCGCTAACCCTGCGGGCTGATGATAGGGCCACAAGTAGGACAGTTTTTAGAGTCAAAAGCCTCAATGGACATGAGTGCAGAGGCTCAAAAGGTATGCAAGTCAAGAATTTTAATACTAAATTTAAGTCCCAGGCTGGTACATGAAAAGGGACTGGAGGGTACACATTAGTGAGCCCCTTTAGGAATTGAACTATTAACGGTATTTTGAAATATGAAACCTCTTCCGAGGAGCGCTTAAAAATAGATAGCGCAGCAAGGTATCCTTTCATTGTTCCTATCTGGAACCCCAGATTAGCTAGATGTAGCAGAAAAGAAAGCACCATTGGGGTGCCACACTGAAAAGGGTCCACATCCTTGTCTTTGCACCAGTTACTAAACCTATTCCAGTGACATCGTTACAAAGACTTTGTTGCTGGTCTTCTGGCCGAAAGCAAGATTTCCATTACGTCATCCGGAAGATCCCGATCCTTGTATCTCAACCTCTCAGAAACCATGCGTGAAGGTTGAGTGTTCTGACCTCTGGATGGAGAACCCGACCTTCCTCTTGCGAGAGAAGATCCTCTCTTTGCAGAAGACGTATTGGAGGGCAGATGGACATGTCTAGAAGGTCCGGGTACCACGTCCTCCTGGCCCAATCCGGGGCAATTAGGATCATGGTTTTCCTGAACTTTCTCAACCTCCTGATTACTTGAAGAATCACGGGGACTGGGGGAAACGCGTACAGCAGTGGAAACTTCCACTCCACTACAAATGCGTCTCCCAGAGCTCCTCTTTGAGGAAATTCCCTTGAGCAGTACTGATCGCACTTCCGGTTGATCGCGGTGGCGAACAGATCCACTTGAGGGGTTCCCCAAAGGGCGAAGATCTCAAGAAGGACTTCCTGAGCCAGCTCCCACTCGTGAGAGACCGTGCTCTGCCTGCTCAGAGCGTCTGCCGTCGTGTTCTTCTCTCCAGCTAGGTGAATTGCCGACAGAGAGATTCCTTCTCTTATTGCCCAGAACCAGAGCTGCATTGCCTCTCTGCACAGTGGCAGTGACCCTACTCCTCCTCTCTTGTTGAGATAGTACATGGCCACTGTGTTGTCCGTCATTATCAGAACATTCTTTCCCTGTACAGCTAGTCTGACTGCCCTCAGCTCTAGTAGGTTGATGTGTAGTTTGGACTCCGATGGAGACCAACGACCGCTGATTGTCAGATCGTTGGTGTGTGCGTCCCACCCCGTGAGTGAGGCGTCCGTCACTACTGTTATCTCCGGCCATGGTTGCCAAAAAGACTGAGAATGTTGTTGTTGCAAGCCCACCATAGAAGATCCTGAGCAACTGTGCTTGGGACTTGCAGAAGATCCGACATATTCCCTGAGAACTGGGACCACTGAGTTCTGAGTGCCCATTGAAGGGATCTCATTCTCAATCTGGCCTCTGGTACAAGAAAAATGCAGGATGCCATGAGGCCGAGCAACCTGAGAAAATCGAAGGCCGGTAGACGTTGGGCATTTTGGAATTTTGTTACCATCTGCTGGATGTGGAGAGCTCTCACTTCGGGAGGCGAGGCTTTTCCCAATGAAGTTTCCAAGACCGCTCCGATAAACTGGAGTTTCTGGGATGGTATCATGTGGGACTTCTTGAATTTGAGGGAGAAGCCCAGTTTGTGGAGGAAGTGGCAGGTGATCGAAAGATGTTCCTGAGCTTGTTCTGGAGAACTTGCTCTGATCAACCAGTCGTCCAGGTAGGGATATATGTGAATACCTCCCTTCCTGAGACTTGCTGCCACAACCGCCAACAGTTTGGTGAAAACCCTCGGGGCGGAGGTCAACCCGAATGGCAGAACTCGAAACTGATAATAAGAATTGGCAATCGCGAACCTCAGGTACTTTCTGTGCTTTGGATGGATTGGCACATGAAAGTAAGCATCCTGAAGGTCCATTGATACCAACCAATCTTGGAGTTGGAGAGCCTGAAGGATCTGAGAAAGAGTCACCATCTTGAACTTGTCCTTCCTGAGGAACTTGTTCAAGTTTCTCAAGTCCAAGATGGGTCTCAGTCCTCTGTCCTTTTTTGGGATGAGAAAATATGGGGAGTACCAACCCCTGTTCCTCTCCGCTACAGGTACCAGTTCTATGGCACCTTTCTCTAGCAGGGTTAAAATTTCCTGCAACAGGAGCGGATCCGGAATTTTGACGGAATTGGCTCTCGGTGGATGATTCTGAGGCCTTTTTAGAAAGGGGAGACAGTAACCTTGGGCTACTGTTTCCAGTGCCCAAGCATCTGAGGTAATGCCTCGCCATTCCTTCAGATGTTGAGAGACCCTGCCTCCCACTGGTGTTTTGTGTAACAAGGTCTCAGAGGGATTTGGAGGCGGCTGCAGGAGTGGCTGAGGGTACAGATGCCGCTCCTGGGGCTGATTTTGCACCTCTTCCCCGTGTTCCACGAGGGAAGTTCCTTTTGCCCCTTTGAGAGGCCTGTCCTCTTCCTCTACCAAAAGAGGAGTAGTATCGAAAATAACGACCCCTCCAGGAAGATGAGCCGGAATAGGGTTTTAGAGGCTGGCGCAAAGAGGCGCTAAGTGATTTAGCTGCCGCTTTCGAGGTCTGAAGTTTTTCAAGGCTTTCATCAGCCTTTCTGCCAAAGAGCCTCGAGCCATCAAAGGGCATGTTGAGGAGTCTAGCTTGCACATCCGGTGCAAACCCCGACTTCCTCAACCACGCAAATCTGCGTAGCACAACGCTTGCAGCCATGGATCTGCTGATACTATCAGCAGTATCCAGTCCAGACTGCAGGCATTCCCCCATTGCCTCCTTCCCGTCTTCACCTATATTCAGGAAGCCTTCCCTTTCCTCGCCTTCCGGAATATGAACAGCCGCCAAAATACAGTCCCACAGGGTATGGGTAAACCTGGCTAGGGTACAGGTGACATTTGCCGACTTAAGTGCCATACTGCCTGACGTGAAAACTTTACGTGCCCATGCGTCAATTTTTTTATCCTCTCTATCTGGAGGGATAGTAGGATAAGCAGTTTGTTTCGAAGTGGATGCTGCTTGAATGACTAAACTCTCAGGAGTCGGGTGTTTATTCAAATATTCTGGATCTGATCCAGCTGGTCTGTATTTTCTTGGAAAAGTGCTGTCTGCAGCAGCAATGGTTTCTGGTTTCTCCCAGTTTTTCTCCACAGTCCTTTGAAGGGCCCTGTGAAAAGGGAGAACAGGATCCTTCTGAGCTCCCTTGACGATAATATCCGTCATGTCATCTTGTTCAAAAATGGGTGAAGTATTACCCCAACCCATGTATACAACTCCCCTGGTCATAAGACCCCTGTACCCAGCATCTGCATGCTCTGCAGGATCAGGTTTGGCAAACTCTAATTCTGGGGATGTGTCAACTCCACTGGTATCACTCAGGTCTCTCATTCTGGATTCCTGGTCAATAAGTTCTTCAGGAACTTGTCTTGTCCCATAAGCAACCCCCAAAGGAGTATCTTCGTCTTCTTCTTCTGAAGCAGACTCTTCATAAATTGCAGACATAGACTTGAAAAAGTCTGATCTGGGCAAAGGAGTGAATCTCCTTTCTTCCTCTTCCATCTGCTTTGAAGGAAATGGCAAATCCCTCGAAGTTATTGAGGGTGTCTTCGAAGTCTTCGAAGTTTTCGAAGATGACTTTGATAATGGCGTCGATGACGTATGTGGTTTTGGTGTCGAAATTATTGACGTCGAGGGCGTCGACGAAGTCGTCGAAGTCTTCGACGATTTGTGTTTCTTGGCCGGCACCGGAGAGGTGCTCGACTCTCAAGGTTTCTTCGACGGTTTTATGTCGACTCGAGGTTTTTTGTATTCCCCGGTGCCACTGGTCTTAGCCATAGTAGCCTTGGACTTCCCTTTGTCATCCAACGGAGCGACCTTAGGGGTGTGGCTTTTTCGAGGTTCTTTCGAGGGGGTCGAGGCCGCATTCTCGAAAACCTCCATCATCTTTTTGCGGAATTCTTCCCACTTACTGGGAGAATCCGATTTAGTCGGACAATGAATTTCTTCGGTCGACTCTGATGAAGAAGATGATGAGGGAGATCTATGTCTCCTCTTCATTTTTTTCGATGACGATGAAGAATCTCTCGATCTACTTCTAGATCGAGATCTCTTTGAGTGTCTATGGTGATCCGATCCCTTAGAATCGGTCGCTTTCTTATGTTTTTTTGACAAAACCTTTTTTGAGGCCTCCCTCCCCACCGACAGTTTACCTCTCCTCTCACGAAGAGCTTTTTCGGTCATCGATTGGAAGGAGTCGCAGTCGTCGGTTCGGTGACTGGAACCGAGACACCAGCGACAAATCCGGTGAGGATCGGTAATTGACATCTTAGATCCACAATCTGCACACTTCTTGAACCCACTCCTGGGTGTCGAAGGTGTCGAAGATGATGACATTTTCTTCACAGAAAATAGAAGCACGCCGTTCTCGATAGCGAAGCGATCGGAAAAATGGAACTGAAGCAATGGGCGCGGCTCGAGCTACTTATACCATCGGTGACGTCGACAGAGTCCGGAGTGCGTCGAGGGACATTCGACGCCACGACCTCGAGCACAGCGCCCTCTGCCGAGAACATTTTTTTCCGAAGCAGCGAAGCTGGAGATAACGATTATCACAAGATGAGGAATACGCGGGAGGACACAATCCATTCGAAGGTGCGTTTATATTCATTTCTTTTTTTATTTATTCTGTGTATGGATGCGTGTATGCTTGTGTTATGAGTGTATGATGATGTGTGCTCTTGTGAATGATAGAGTGCTTGCTGTGTGAATGCTGTATGAATGCTGTGTGTTTGTGTGTTTGTAATGGTCCGTGGAGCTAATTTTGGCGAGTGGGGGATAGGGGGGTTGTACAACAAAGCATTTTCAAAATGACTTTGTTGCACAATCCCCCTACCCACCTGCCAAAATCAGCTCTCCTTCTGAGACGCTGTGGAGCCCAGGGGACAAGGATGGTATTTTTTCACTGGACATCTATCATAGATCATGGCCAAGGACTGTAGTGGAAGCAGGACGGGGCGAGCCATGGCATTGTGCTGGGAGCGGGGTGTGGCGAGCCCAGGGACTGTTGTGGTAGCAGGGTGGGGAGAGCCCAGGGTCAGCGGTGGGGTGGGGAGATCCAGGGACTGGGCTAGGAGTGGCATGAGGGAGCCCAGAGACTGTGATGGGAGCAGGTGAGGGAGCCCAGGCATTACACTGGGAGTAAGGCGCGGTGACCGCACTCGATAGTTCATGGCCATTTGAACTTGCTGCCCATCTTGCATTTTTTTGGGGACCCAGCCTGCCCACATTTTGCTCAGGTGGGGCCCAGGCCGAAAAGGTTTGAAGACCACTGCTCTATGAATTTGCTTCTGTGACATGCACATGTTGCAAAACTGGGGCTCACAGCTCGCTTGTTACGCAAGCATGTGCATGTGTGACAGATCCTACAACGCCACACAACTGGTCTCATTCTCAAGTGAGTGTTTTCTGGCTGACACAGAGTACTCTGCCACAACCATTTTTGATACACCATTGAAATGCCAATCCAACTATTATGTGCCAGTATAACATTTCAAGAACTACTCAAGAGGCTCCCTCCTCCTTGCGTCATGTTGGGCCTGCCCAGGAGGCACTGCAACTACAGGCCACTTTCCACTTCGACATCACTGACTCTGGCAACTTGGATTCCCTGTGCACTCATTGGATGAGAGAGAGTCTGATGTCCTGTGCACTCATTGGATGAGAGAGTCTGATGTATTCATGGATGCCAAAATGCCTGCAAGATGACAAACGCGCAAGGGGGATTCTCATGCACTCTGTCGACCTGGCAGCGCGGGACATCATGTATGAACTTCCTGAGGAAGCTAAAGGTTTGAAAGCAGCTTAAAAATATATTTTGCTCCTCACAAAAATGTTGATTATCACCATCACATCTATCATAATACAAAGCAGGAGAAGGGAGGAACACTTAATAATGTTGGCATTCGTTTAAGGATACGCCTCAAGCACTGTGACAAATATTCCAAACAAAGAAGCGCTACAATCACAAGTGATTGCTGGATGCGAGTCTTCCACGTTCTGTAGAAAATTGCTCCCGTACTATGACTTGCACGTTGATGGCGATAGAAGCCCGGACAGAGGCCATGGACAAGATAAAGGTCACTCAACGATTGAAAATGTCCATATGCCAAGTAAGCGCGACAACGACACCTGGTTAATCAGCAAAACACGTGTGCTATCAATGTCGATATAACTTACCTCATGATGGCGTGTGGCCAGCTATGGGTGGTGCTTTAAGTGGGGTGAGAAATATAGAGGGGGCTGCAACGAGGGGGTGTAGCCTAAATGATGGGCATAGCCTGAAGTGTCCCCAGCACGGGACAATACAAAAGAGGTGGCTTTCCTCGCTGCCTGGTTGCTTTTTTAATTGTCCTATACTAGGGGTTCGAACCAGAGCCCTGCCGGTAACAATCCAGTGTCGGGTCGGACTGTACTATTTCATAGGCGCTCAATTTCTTATGTTTCATTCAATAGACTGCTTGATATGGGATTGATGTGTTAAGCAGTCTATTGAATGAAACCCAGCATCTTCGTAATAGCATAGTACGATGTGACACTGGTTTGTCACTGGCAGGGTTCTGGTGCGAATCTCCGGCACAACATGATAAAAAAAAGTTTCTTTCTTCGCTTTCTGGTTAACAGTGCGGTGGTGGGAGCCGAGTGAGCCCCGGCAGCACCCCAGCACGATCAAGGTTTAGGGAGACTGCCGGCACTGGCCTGCTTAAAGTCCTGGCTATGGGTCATACATACATGTGAAGCATTTGGTCGCGAAAACCATTTGAAGGCAGTATGCAGGGCATTAAAAAGAACACCTCATCACTCCCTGAGCACGGTTGAGTACATCGGGAGGTGCCCCTTCTCCAACAAGGAGATCCGGGTGATGCTCTCCTGAACATTAGCAGTGCATAGCTAATGCTTCCCATTGATCTCATGATCAAGCCCATTCCTGGCAACCACTTCCAAAGATATGCACCAGATTCACTTGGAATGCAAACGCGGCATATTGCGTTATAAGCGGCCACTATTGTTCACCAATCCACGTCCTCGCTTTATGGCGTGGCAACGGTCCTAGTGATCGCAGCAAGAGCTGAGCAGCCAAGCCAGTGCATCCCTATTCCGCTCCACATTTGCACCCAAAAAAGTAGGTGCTAAAGTCCGGCAACGAGACGAAGAAATAAGCAACGTGCTGATCAGCAAAGGAGTTAGCTACACAATTCTTACAAAATCATTTCTGAGTAAAGCCACCAGATGTCACTCTAGTGCAAAAGAAAAGAAAGTGAAGCTGAGGTGTTTTAAACATGACGGTCATTCTTAATATAACGAAGTACAGTAAAACCTTGCTATGTTTAGCAGTTTGTCCCATTTTCTATATTAGCGAACATCCTACCCAGGATATGCAGGTTGGGCAACACTTGGATAATATGGAAATGTGTCCTTAAAGGGATGGTCTAGTAAACATTTTTATTTAAAAAATAGATAGGCCACATAAAAAAAAAATACTAGCATCCTCCGTTTTAAAACTTCCTATGTAAAATTTTGAGCTATTCAAGCTCAAAATTCGAAAAAGCAAGCACAGGGGCGCAGCCATTTTGTGAAATGGAGGCCCTCCTGTGCTGGCTTTTGCTTTTGCGGCACTAATGAAGGAAAAGCCAGCCAGCTGTAGTAAACAAAGTCTACCGCTGGGTGGCTTTCCCTTCATTAGTGCCGGGACTCGGAGGACGCGGACCGGAGACCAGAGCAGGAAAGCTGCAGCTGAATCTCGGTAAGTGCTATTTATTTTTTTTACAAAAAATAAGCACTAGCTGCGTTTTTTTTTCTAAGTTTTCCGGGCTGGAGGAGCCCGGAAAACTTAGAAATAAAACCGCAGCTTTAAAAACGTTGTATTTATGTTTGCGGTCGCTTTGAAGCGACTGCAAACATAAATACAACGTTATTGTGTTGGAAAACGCTGCGGTTTTTCTTTCCAAGTTTCTCAGGCTCCTCCGGCTCGGAGGAGCCTGAGAAACTTGGAAAGAAAAACCGCAGCGTTTTCCAACACAACCGCGTTGTGTCTGCCTGAATCTGCTTTTCCATTTGGGGCTCTCGGGCTCCCCACGGGTAGCCCGAGAGCCCCAAATGGTAAAGCAGATTCAGGCAGACACAACGCGGCATTGCAGAAAACAACCACGTTGTGTCTGCCTGAATCTGCTTTTCCATTTGGGGCTCTCGGGCTCCCCACGGGGAGATGAAAGATTTCACTTTTGCATGGCCAGACAACACGAAAGTGAGACAGTGTACAACTTCCATGCACGCCTTCGGGGAATGACAGTAGGATGCAAATTTCCCAACGAAGAATTCGCAATCCAGCTCGAGATCATGAATGGAATATCATCAGAGAAGCTGAGGAGAGCCATCCTGTCAGAGAAGAACATAGCACTATCTCGCATCCTGGCTATGGGACGTCTTCGCAAATGCACAGACCACCAGGTTGCTGTGATCGAAGCTGCGACCCAACTTCTACCGCTGGACAACCCCCAGAAAAGTGAGGAAGTGGCTGCCATCAAGAGACGCCAAAATACCCGAGATCAAGAAGGAAAAAGATCAAACCCACCCACCCCCGACCATACCAATCTCAAGGACGAGACAGCTCCTGTAAATGGTGCGGAGGCCCAGGGAATCATGCCCCGCATGGGGCTCGACATGCCGGAAATGTAACCACCTTAACCACTATGCAGTGTCAAGGAGTTCCCCCCTTCTCACTTGAGTCCAATCTTTGCTGGATTTCTTGGTCGATGCCTTCTTGCGGACGGATAGGGTCTTGAATAAGGCTGCACGAGTCTCTTCCGACTCCAGCGTGCGTTCAAAGTTCCGGGATGCAACGATCCAGGAATCTGGGAAATTAAGAAAGTGCACTACTCAGCACACGAGTCCAGGAAGTTAGAAAGAAAGGAGAGGGACTAGGAATGGAGTTAGTAGGGACAGAATCAGGGAAGCAATATCGCGAGCTACGGAGCACACGTCTGGTCGCTACTTCGCAATAGCATTGAGACGCGCGGAGCCGCGGGGGCGTGGTCTATTAATAGAACATGCTACGTCCAACGTGTAGAGCGAGGAAGGTGTTTCACGCTAGACGGCCATGTTGGAAGTACCAGGGAGTGCAAGCCCCGTTGAGACAAGGACCAGGAAGTCCAAAAGGGGCGCGTTCTGTAGGTCATGACAGCATTCCTCCTCCAAAGACCCGTTCCTCCAGGTTTACCCGGGTGTATGAGGTGAAATTTTCTTAGCAGTCGAGGGGCCTTGAGATTAGAAAGTGGTTCCCAGGTTCTTTCACTAGGAGGATATCCCTTCCATTCAACCAGGTATTGAAGCTGATCCCGTTTATACCTGGAGTCGCATATTCGGGACACTTCATATTCCAGTTGGTTGTTGACCAGCAGAGGAGAGGGTCTGCAGAATTTCCGGGAGGATTGGATGTAGGATTTTAATAAGGATGTGTGAAAAACTGGGTGAATTTTCTTCCAGGAGTCTGGTAGTTTGATCCGGTATGAGACTGGATTTATAATTTCCTTGATGGGAAATGAACCATAGTACCGAGGGTCCAACTTGTTTGGCCGTAGATGTCGGGGTAGTCATTTCGAGGACAACCAGACTTGATTACCAATTGCATAAAAGGCCCTGGTCTTCTTTTGGAATCTGCATACCTCTTAGTCTGTGTTCTGGCCTTGTCTAAGGTTTCTTTGGCCTCCTGGTGTACGTTGATGAGGGTTTCGATCCAGGAGTCGACAGTAGCTACTGGTGTGGGATGAGGGAGAACAGAGGGTAGAACCGATGGATGGAAACCTTGGCTACAATAAAAGGGACTGGTCTTAAGTGCTGAATGATCAGAATTGTTGTAGGCGAATTCAGCCACGGGTATCAGGAGCGACCAGTCATCCTGAACCTTGCTGGCGAAACATCGAAGATACTGTTCCAGGGTCTGATTAGCACCTTCTGTGGCCCCGTTGGTTTGGGGATGATAACCTGATGAGAGGGCGCGTTGGATTCCCAAAATGCAACAGAGATGTTTCCAGAATTGTGAGACGTATTGAGGTCCTCGATCAGATATGATCTTGGAAGGAAGTCCATGCAGACGGAATATGTGTTCCAGAAAGATTCCAGCAAGTTCGGACGAGGATGGTAGCTTACACAGGGGTGTAAAATGAGCCATGTGAGTGAACAAGTCAATGGTAACAATGATGTTCGTGTATCCTCGGGAAGGTGGTAATTCCACAATGAAGTCTGTAGCAATGAATTCCCATGGCCTTGTTGGCAGTGTAGGTTGCAGTAGAAGACGCGCTGGTCTCTTGTTATCATGTTTATTTTGACTACAGATAGCACAAGCTTGGATGTACTGCTGTACGTCGGTCTTCATTCCAGGCCACCAAAACGGTCTTTGTATGAGGCGGAGGGTGTTGGTTATGCCACGATGTCCGAAGTGAAGGGTATCATGACAGAGGTTTATTATTCTTTGTTGTAATTTCTGTGTGGGAATGACCAGTGCATTGTCCTTGAATAAATATCCTTCCTTGACTCTTAGATTCCATTGATTCTTCCTTGAAATATCCTTCCACAGATCAGAGGATTGGGTTTGCACTCAAATTTCTTCCAGGAGATTGACTGCTTGAGCTACAAAGATCGTGTGGGGAAACATCTTAGGATAGGCCCTATCTTCAGTACTTACATAGTCAGGACTTCGAGATAAGGCGTCAGCAATCAGGTTTTGTGATCCGGGAACATGAGTGATGTGGAACTGGTACTGGGCAAAGAAGTAGGCCCAACGCACCTGACGACTGTTCCTACACTCCAATGACTGTAGAATTTGAAGATTCCAATGGTCCGTGCGGACCTGAACTGGATGTCTAGTACCCAGAAGTAGATGTCGCCATTCAGTGAAGGCTTGGCGGATGGCTAACAGTTCCTTTTCCAGGACGGAGTAGTGTGTCTCACTGGGAGTCAGGGTTCGTGAAAGGTAAGCAAGTTTATCCTCAAATTCCTGCTCCAAGACCTCTCCTATGGCGTAGTTAGAGGCATCCGTTTCCACTAGGAATGGTCGATTTATGTCGGGTTGGGCTAAGATGGGGACTTGCGTGAACTCTGCCTTTAAAGGTTGGAATGCCTTATCTTATGGTGTAGACCAGATAAAGGGGGTGTCTTTCTCCAAGAGAGCAATGATCGGCTGAACGATCTCGGAAAAGGTGGATATGAAATTCCGGTAGAAGTTGGCTAGCCCCAGGAAGGATTGAACTTGTTTCACAGACGTGGGAGTGGGCCATGCCAGTATGGCCTTTACCTTTGAAGGGTCCATACCAATTCCTTCTGGGCTAAGGATGAATCCTAGTTAGTGAACAGAAGTAACGTGAAACAAGCATTTTTCGGGTTTGGCTAAAAGTTTGTGTTCACAGAGTCGTTGTAATACTGCCTTTACATGTTCTTCATGCTTTAGAAGGTCCTTGGAAAAGATCAATATGTCATCCAGATAGACAATGACGAAGAGGAATAACATGTCAGAGAACACCCTATCCATGAAACGTTGAAAAACTGCGGGGGCATTAGCTAGTCCAAAGGGCATGACTAGATATTCATAGTGACCAAAGGGTGTTCTAAAGGCTGTTTTCCATTCGTCTCCTTCCCGGACACAGATCAAATGGTAAGCACCCCGGAGATCCAACTTCGTGAATATTACGGCGCCTCTCACAGCTTCCAGGATATCCGAGATCAAGGGCAATGGATACCGGTCTTTGAGGGTGCATTGATTTAAGGCACGATAGTCGAGGCAAGGTCTGAGTTCTTTGGTGTCCTTCTTGGGAACAAAGAACAACGAAGCACCCGTTGGAGATTTTGAAGGTCTTATGGTGCCATTTTCAAGGTTGGTATCCAGGTATTCTTGGAGGGCCTTTTTCTCAGGTTCGGAAAGGATGAACATTCTGCCGAAGGGAATCACTGCTGAGGGATCTGTATCTATGGTACGGTCTTCAGGTCTGTGAGGGGGTAAGGCCTGGACTATGGCAGTTGAAAATACATCAGCATAACCCTGATAAGCCTCAGGGACTTTTATGATATTGGAAAACCATGAGTGGTGTTTGCTGGTCTCTTGGTGGTTCTTTAGGGGGTGTCAAGGAGGGATCCAGGAATAGACAGTGAGACATACAAAACTCTGAGCCTAGGAATAGATATCCTGCTGTCCAATTGATATACGGATTGTGCTTCTGTAACCAGGGCATACCCAATACCATGGGGTAATGAGCTGACTTAATGATGTCGAATCTAATCCGCTCTTGGTGATGGTTTATAGAAAGCTGGATCTCTTTAGTCTGCAGGTTTATGGGCCCTGAAGTGAGGGGTTTTCTGTCGATTGCTTCCACCGGCTGCATAGTGCTTCGTGTCTCGTATGGAATGTGATGACTAACAACCCAATCTTGATCAATGAATATTCCCATAGCTCTGCAGTCTACCAAGAGCAAAATGGAATAGGTCTTATTCTTGGAGGACGATAGGAAGGCCTGCAGTATCACCAAATTGTTTTGTCCAGGAGAGTTCAAAGATGGAATTGATGTGGAGCAAACATCTCTCTCCCGAAGCTCTGCTCCATTTAGGATCGGGAGCTGGCGTTTCCCGAACACCGAGGAGGGGCTAGAAGACATTCCCTAACCAAGTGTTTATCTGAGGCACAATACATGCACAACCCCGTATGAATCCTTCTCATCCTTTCTTGCGAGGATATAGGCCCACGGAAGGCTCCTATCTGCATGGGTTCTGGTTCAGTGACTGAGCCAGGGTTTGTGTCCGTCTTGGTGGTGCTCTCAAAGGACGCTTTCAGAGGATTTCCTCTGGATTTCTTCTTCTCTGCCTTTCTTTCCTGGATACGAAAGTCTATTTGCATGGCAAGGTCCATTAGTGCCTGGAATGAGTTTGAGCAAGCCACTCTGGCCAACTCATCCTTAATCTCCTAATTCAGTCCTCTCCTGAAAAGGGTAAAACTCGCCTCAGGGGACCAATCAGCTTCCTTGGCTAATTGCTTGAATCGGGTTACGAAGGTGAGCATTTCCTGGGATCCCTGCTGAAAGTCTAACAGGCGTTCCTGGGCACTATAGACCTGCTGTGGGCAGTCAAACATGGTTTTAAGGGCCTGTATGAACCCATCATAGTCATCTAGGAGAGCATCGCCGGAATTAACGAGGGGCGTAGCCCAGGTTAAGGCATTTCCTGAAAGGTGAGAAATTATGAAACCCACCTTAGCCCTGGGAGTCAAAAAGTAGTAGGGCTTAAAAGTAAAGTGGACCAAACATGAATCCAGGAATCCACGAAGGGTTTTTGCCGACCCATCGTATTTGTCAACTATGCCGCCCAGCAACATACTTTCTTTTGTGGCAGAATCATGGGATAGAACTAATTGTTTGAGAGCTGCGTTTTCCGCCTTTAGATTCTGTACCTCGGTTGTTAGTTCTTGCATGCCACGCATCAGGTCCTGAACGGCCACTTCCATGTCCATATCGAGTTTGGTCGGGTGGCGTCTCAAACTGTCAAGGAGTTCCCCCCTTCTCACCTGAGTCCAATCTTTGCTGGATTTCTTGGTCGATGCCTTCTTGCGGATGGATCGGTTCTTTAATAAGGCTGCACGAGTCTCTTCCGACTCCAGCGTGCGTTCAAAGTTCCGGGATGCAACGATCCAGGAATCGGGGAAATTAAGAAAGTGCACTACTCAGCACACGAGTCCAGGAAGTAAGAAAGAAAGGAGAGGGACTAGGAATGCAGTTAGTAGGGACAGAATCAGGGAAGCAATACAGCGAGCTACGGAGCACACGTCTGGTCGCTACTTCGCAATAGCATTGAGATGTGCGGAGCCACGGGGGGCATGGTCTATTAATAGAACAGGCTTCGTCCAACGTGTAGAGCGAGGAAGGTGTTGCACACTGGACGGCCATGTTGGGAGTACCAGGGAGTGCAAGCCCCGTTGAGACAAGGACCAGGAAGTCCAAAAGGGGCGCTTTCTGTAGGTCATGACACGCAGCAGTCTGCTTACACCCACCAGGTAGAAGAGACCGAGAGCAGACACCACAACAGCCGCAGGAGCACCGGAGAAAGTTCACCACGAGAATCCTCTCGCCAGCCGGGCAGAAAAGGGAGAGCAAGAGCTGTAGACTGCGCACAAAGATCACCAAACAGCAGCGAGAGCGAAGAAAGCGATGACAGTACCTCAACCGACAGGCATGAGAGAGAAAAACGAAAGAAGGCAGGCAAGAAGATACACCAAGTGTATCTCATTTCGGCAGTGGAACCACAAAAGTCCAGGATCGGGAAGAAATCCAAACAACGAAAAAGGCCCTCCTGCACCATCATCTCAGACGGTAAACCAATGAAAGCAGTCATCGATACAGGGGCAACCATCAACGTGATGACAACAATTGCCTTCAACAAGCTCTGCTCGGGGCTGATACTCCAAGACAGGAAGGCACGACTTTTCACCTATGGTTGCAAGAAACCACTGCCGGTGCAAGGATCCTTCCGGTCCGACCTCTCCCACAACAACACAGCCTGCCGAACAAGAATTTACGTAGTCGACGCCGGCTGTGAGATTCTCCTAAATTGCAGAACAGCTGAAAAACTACAGCTTATCCACTTTGCGTTCATCATCCAACATACACAGATCGACAACCCACTCAAAAAGCATCACCAAGTGTTCCACGGCATCAGCTGCCTGAAAGGCAGGTCCATCAAGCTGCACATTGACCCCACCATTGAACCCAAAGCCGTGCGGCATTTCAGGGTACCCTTTCACATGAGGGAGTCCGTTGAAAAAGAACTCGAGAAACTAGAGAAGGCCGGCATCATAGAAAAAACTTCAGGACCAACTCTGTGGGTTTACCCATGGTAGTGGCACAAAAGTCCAAGCAACCAAATGCTGTGAGAATCTGCATCGATATGAGGCTCCTGAATGCAGCCATCGGGAGAGAGCGGCACATCACACCAACCATTGATGAATTCATTGTCGATCTGACAGGTGCCACCCTGTTCAGTAAGCTAGACCTCAGGTCGGGGTACCACCAACTCCGGCAAGCGAAGGAGTCAAGATTTATCACCTCTTTCTCTTCCCACCTTCGCCTGAGGAGATAAAAATGCTTGAACTTTGGAATATCTTCGGCCACTGAGGTGTTCCAACATGAAATCCGGAAGGTCCTGAACGGCCTAGAAGGGACGACAAACATCGGATACACAAACAGCAGCAGAGAACATCACGAACGCCTGGTGGCAGTATTACAGCGGCTCGAAGACGCAGGACTTACATTGAACGCAGAAAAATACGAGTTCGGCCACATATTCAATTCCAAAGGCATGTCACCTGATCCTGCGAATGTGAATGACATCAAAAACACCAAGGCCCCCCAATCTGCCACTGAGGTAAGAAGCTTTATGGGCATGGCAACGTATTGCGCTAGGTTTATCCCAGACCTTGCTACCCTAGCGAGCCCCCTCCGCGAACTCACAAAGAAAGACCAGAAGTGGGAGTGGTCCTCGTTATACCAGCAGGCGTTTCAACAAATCAAAGACCCGCTGTCCACCTCCACAACAATGGCGTTCGTTGACATCGAAAGGGGCACCAAACTCCTTGTAGATGCAAGTCCGGTAGGCCTAGGGGCCGTACTAACTCAAATTGACAAAGAAGGCAATGTTCACCCCATCACCTTTGCCAGCCGCGTATTGATCAAGTCCGAACAGAACTATGCACATATTAAGAAGGAGGCGCTAGCGATCCTCTGGGAATGCCGACACTTCAATGTGTACTTACTGGGCAAAACAGCGAAGGTGTTCTCAGACCACTAGCCCCTCATCCCCATCTTCAAGGGCTCTGCACCACACGCCCCAGCACGAATTGAGAAGTGGATGTTGCAACTACAACCCTACAACATCGAAGCTGAGTATCGAGCAGGGGCAGACAACCCTGCTGACTATCTATCCCGCCACCCGCGGCCCGCTACAGAACAAGAGAGGCAACATGCAGCAGAGACGGACGAGCATGTGTGTCACGTCATCGCTTGCACCCGACCTCGGGCCCTCACACTGCAAGAAGTCGCTGACGAGACCAAGGCAGATACCATCTTGACTCAAGACATTCAGACCGGGAACTGGATGAATTTCCTGGCCATGGCGGCCCAGTGCACGAAGTCGGCACAAGCGAAACTGCAAGCCATATTTGGGATCCGCCATGAGCTCACCGTAGCCCCCAAAGGGGTAATACTAAAAGGTCACTGAATTGTACTACCAACAGTGCTGGAAGAGAGAGCGCTAAAGCTAGCCCACAGTGGACACCAAGGGATAGTGAAGACAACCTCATACCTGAAGTCCCGAATGTGTATGCCCCACATGCAGCAGCAGGAAATGGACCTCTTAGAATCTTGTGCAGCCTGCCAATCCACCAGGAAAGCTGCAACCCCGGAGCCAATCATCAGTGCCCGAAGAAGCAACAAAAGGTGGGAGTTTGTCAGCATATACTACTGCACCATAGCGGGAGAAGGATACCTGCTGGTCCTAGTGGATGAATTCAGTCGCTACCCAGAGGTTGAACACGTAACATCCAGCAACGCGGAAACAATGATCCTGGCCCTTGAGAACATATATGCAACTCACGGGATCCCGACCAAGATTAAGAGTGACAACAGCCCTCCGTTTACTAGTCAACAACTTCAGCAGTTCTTCCAAGACCTCAGAATATGGCACAAAAGGATCACCCCATATTGGCCCCAAGCCAACAGGGACGCCAAGAGTTTTATGGGGTCACTAAATAAGGTGATACTCATCACAAAAGAACGCAACCAATCATGGCTGACCGCTGTGTACCGATTCCTGAGGACCCACCACCAGACCCCGCACTCATCCACGGGCATCAGTACTGGGGCCCTCATGTTCGGTGTGCCGATCCAAGCTGAACTCCCAGTACACGTAAACTAGGTAGCCCCAGATCTAGACATCCCCCTCATAGAGGAAAAACGGGTCAACCAGAATTAACATGAGCGACGCACCCGACACGCCAGCCACCGGGAGTTACAACCAGGAGACAGGGTGCTCGTAAAAAACCAGGCTCCACCCCAGAAAATGTGACTGAACTTTGAGTCCCGACCGTGGACAGTACGCAACACAAACCACAGCATGGCCTCTGGTCACAGCCACCAGAGGGAGTGAAACCGTGACCAGAAACATTTTCCATTTCCGAAAGGTCCAAGCGGCAATGTGGGAAGAAGGGCAGAGGAGCCCAAGAGAAGAACCGACATCACCTGATCGACCCAAGGCCCCAAGGCTGGCAGAGGAGAACGACGCACCCCAGGAATCCCGAGATCCAATGCCACACATGGACAATGCCCGACCAGAGACCTCCCGAAGGGAAGAGACGGCGAGAAGCCATCCCTGATACCATCTATCTGAGAGAGAGGCCACAACCGCTATCCCGCCTCCAAGGGTACGTCGTACAAGGTGTTTATCAGCGTTTGAGCAAGACAAGGTCGCGCTCCTAAGAGACAAGAATAGATTATGATAATGTTATGAAATGTGACTGTTTGTTGTAGGAAAAGTATTCTAAGTTTGGGAAGAATGTGATGTCACGTGTATCGCGGGAGACCGGGTCACGTGTTGGGGGGCGGGGCTGGAAATAAAGAAACCACCGGAACTGCACACTTCGCGCTAGTCCGCGTTTATACATCGAACACGCTGGTCCTGTTTTACTTTGCCCGTGCTGCGTGTCACCAGCCTGCGCGGGCCTGCATACCTCAATCGAGTCTCCTCACCAGCAGAGACTCCAACAGAACACCTTTCACCCATAGCCCACGGCGAACACAGAGCCAAGGATCCCCTGCCCAACAAGAAGGCACTGCAAGGTATTTGACCGGCTTGCGCAGGCGTGCTTCTAATCCAGTCTGGCACCGATGTTGGCAGCTGCTGCGGTTTCAACTGGCTGAGGCGTGCTTGGAGTTAACTTAGATCTTCTCTCTTAAGTGGTCGCCTCGACCAGCTCAACCTGCAAAAGATGCACATGTTAGTGCAGGATTTTCATTATTTGTTATATTTCTAGAAGCACCGAATACAGAGAGGGAGAAATGGCATATGAAGAGGGACACAAAGTTGGAATGAAAGTGCATCTTCTTCCCCAAACCACCCACAAGTAATCCCATCTACTCCCTGAATTAAGCTTCTGGTTCTCAGTTGGAGTTTCTGTGTTTATTCATCCCTTGGTCAGTCTTGTTTGTGCATCTTAAGTGTTTCAATCTTCCTGGTATCCACTATCCAAGAAATTGACTCTCTGTCAGTCTAGAGGTTAAAAACACGTACAAGAGTATTGCCTACCCTTAGCCCGCCTACCCTCGTGTACCCACCATCGTGTTAAGTGTAAAATGGACTCTTTAATATGAAATGGCGCTTGCTTTGACAGGTGAAGTGCAGCTTGGATTTTGGTATTTGGGTCCTTGCAACCCACTGTGAGGGCAAGGCAATGCCAATCCCATTGAGTGCAAACCGCGTGTTAGTGTGAGGGTTGGAGTTAGCTAGATTTTGGAGTACCTGTGGGTTGTGCATTGGATTGGTGGTGTTGCATGGTTCTCTGTACATGACATTGTGTGCTGGTGTTATGCAATTTGCACATACACATGATATTATAATATTGTGCTATAGAACTTATTCATGCACCCATATGTGTGTGTGTATTTGGGTGTGTGATGTTGGAATCAAACCTCACATGGGATCAATGCGCCTTAGGCAGTGCTTTAAGTGAGGTAAGAAATCGAGCGGGGGGCCTCATTTGGGGGTGTGGCTTGTCCGATGGGCATGGTCTAAAACTTGAAGGCGTGGCCTATAGAAGAGCATGTAAAAATGAACAGGCGTGGTCTCATCTACATAACTAAGCACATACTGCAACACTGCTGGTACAACCAAAACGTGTGGTACTGGGCAAATCATTTAATTGCACCGTGTCTAGTCTGCAGCACTTAAAGTCCTGGTGTAGTAATTAGTCAGTATACAGCAGTGTAGCCCCACATCGTACAGTAGCGCCTCCTCCATGTGAGATTATTTTGTGAGTCCCCTCTTGTGAATGCAGAAATTACAAGAACCAGAATGCCAAGTTAAGGAATCATAGAATCCAGTAGTGGCTCGTCATTTCATACCTGATATGGGACAGGTTGCGTTTTTCATAGCTGTTTGTCCATAGTTTCTAATCCCTATCATGTATAGCACATACACCTTTCCAACAGCTCCACATATCTGGGGCTTGTCCATGCCAGCGACCATAACGTTCCTCTCGGCTTCGACACTCATATAGTAACTCAAAGCTCAAGCTCTGCTACATACACATTCCTTGTGATGTCTAATCTGTGTTTGCCTCTACACTGGGGTATGTACCTTGTTCCTATGGCTGCTGATCTGTGCCCGGTATCTACACCACAGCCCATATAATCCCCTTGTGGCTACTACTGTTAACACATGTCCTGTCCCTATGCTAGAATAGAGTACCATCATCGCAGACTGCTAATGCTGCCCTAAAATGACACTTTGGGCAGGTGAAAGGGGGTAAGGGAACTTCAAGCACTTTGCCATGCACTTGTAATCGCTGCCAAGGCAGTATGTACCAGTGTCTGTTAGTGGTGACTGAAACTAAAGGGGGAACTGGCAATAGCAGATTCTAGGATCACTTATTTTCTTTGCTTCAGTTGGGGCCCAACACATGTCCATTACCCAGAAGTACTGTCTTCCTAGGTCACAATGTGTTAATGGGTCTAGTGCTCGTTTTTTTCCTGTTCATGGCCTTCCACCCAGTGTCCTTTATTCTTGTTTGATGGCACTGCCTTGTTCAGTGAAATTAGAAAAGAAATATGATATTTCAGACCTATGTCCATGGATGCTGCCTGAGCCTCATGCCCCTAAGCTGCACACGAGTTCACAGGCCGTGCTCTCAACCAGGATATGCATTCATATTCCTACATGTATACGCAGGCTAGTTTTACTGTTAGCATGCATTTAATGGATTATCTTGCCAGCGTTGCTGCACATTGCTACATTTAATTGAAAATGAGGGTACTTTGTTTAGAAAATACCTCTCAGGCAAGCAGAAGACAAAGGCCGAATTGCATGCATATACACAAAACGATAAACACGCCAAAGCTTGCATTTATGAAAAAAATGGCAGTTTGTAAATATGCAACCAGTGTCAAGATTGCGAGCAATGTAAGTAGCGTCCAAATGGAGAGTTCAGTTTCCAGATGACTTGGAACTTACAAAGCAGCGAATATGTCATCACCAACCTGGTGTAAATGTGACCTGCTGCACCAGGTCATTTCCAAAAGGAAAGAGGTGCTGGCTGGGAGGTTAGGGCCTTTCCCCCTGAAGTGAAGGCTTTCAGAAGGTAATGTCTCTGCCATGGGGTTAATGGGTCAAACATGAACACCCTTTAGTCTCCACTCCTGTTGTAACTGTTATAGTGCACTGCTGAAACTGAATTCTTACTCTCAGCCTTAAGCTGTAAAAAGCACAACATGGAGTGGAGACAACGGGGTGTTAATAGTGGGAACACTGTGCGTTTCCTGAGCTGTGACTAACACAAGTGCCAGCCAGCTGCAGCTTTGCGCAAACTAGTTTCAGCGAAGCTGTGACTGCCCTGCACGCCTGTCAATCACAGCTGCCTTACTTGATGACTGCCGGCTCATCTCCCATTGCGGCTGCGGCCGTGGCGGGACAATGACCTGCCGTGAAGTGGTGGGACTGGCGGGCCCCGTCAGGGCCCCTGTTCAGCCTCACTTTTTGGAGTCTGCAGCAGGCCCCGTCCCACTTAAAGCACTGGTCTTAGGAGTATAACAGCTCTTGGGAGTTATAGGGCTCTTCCTGGGCCATGTGCTGGGATGGTTGTTGGTGTAAAATGAGAATGCTAATGTACCTGGAAGAGTAAGTATTAGTAATATATCTGGCCGCAGCAATTTGTGTCTTAAGATAATAGGTTATTCAAGAAAGTGTGTTGGTTTATTTATTTATTTTAGTCTTATTTTATTTTATGGTAATCAGTTTTAGTTTGGGCTATTAGGTCCTATAAACTTAAACTATTGCATTGGAGTACAGATAGGGAGAAATGGTATATGAGGAGTGACACACACAGCTTGTAGGCATTGTTTGGTTATTTTCCCACCCATTGACTTCCCATAGCCATTCTAAACCCTCTTTGAGCTCACTTTAATTAAACCTTACCATCAAACTTTGTACTCAAAGTGCCTGCCAGTGATTTTTCAAAGCAGCCTTCTGACTTACTTAATTGGAGTTGTACACCAGCTAAAGGTGTAATCAGTGGTCGAAGTGGGCGGGAGCGGTCGGGAGCGGTGCTCCTCTACTCCTTTTAATTAAGTTTTACCGTTTCTATAATTTTATTTTAAAAAGAAACCGTTCCGGAATGGTTTCGTTTTAAAATACAAGTGTAGAAAGAGGTTGGAACTTGCACTTTCAATGCACTGCACAGGACGTTTCCTTAAAGAGCAGGCACATGTGTTTTGGGGGTTTTATTGGGCATGGGAGGGGGCGCGGCGATGGGGTCTGTGGAGAGTGGTGCAGGCACGTAGGGAATATAGTTCCAATACTTCTTTTCGTACACTTCGACCACTTGGTGTAATAAAAAATGTCTTAATCAGGTCTGCCTTCAGACACTTGATACATAAGCACTATGTGTGTGTGTCTTCTGGACTTCAACACCAAACCTTTTGTCAATGGCCCTAGTTAAGGGTCCATCAAGTGATGATGTTGAGCACTGATTTGTTATACTTTTAGGAATGTACCAAGCAGACTATGTTGAGATATGCGCTTAGTTGTGTAGGTCAGACCACTCCTGTGCATTCTGTTAAATATGCTTCTTTTGGCCATACCCATCAATTCTTAGAGCACGCCCATCACGCAAGCCACGCCCCCAAATGAGAGCCCCCTCTCAATTTCTTACCCTACTTAAAGCACTGCCAACCCCCTTATCTGCACAGCTACGGCTGCAAGGGTATTTCCTTGCCTTCGTGCCCTCTTAGCACCAAATAAAAGTAGGGGGTGCTGATTGACTACCGGAGCTGTCAACGCAGGAGAAAAGTTGTACAACCTTCATTCTTTATGACAAAGCCATTCCTGTATTCGCCACAAGATGGCAGAGCGAGCCAAGATGAAGCAGGTAGCCTAAAGAAAGTCATTTCAAGCACCAGCATTATAAGCCTGATGGCAACTCAAAGCGCATTGCACGGTGCCATCAAGTGTAATGAATGCACTACAGAATAGTCTCCACACAGGAGTAATGCTGTATTCTAAAACCACGCCTTTCTCTCGCATTCCTATCCACATTTCTACTTTACAGAAAATGTAGCTGAATCTGCTAGTGCTCTGACACTTTCAGTTATGTCGAAAAATTAGTATTTGCGGTTCAGAAGGTAGTCCCCATCCTCGAGGCACTCTATTTCAAGGAGGCTGGATGGGGAAGGGGGATCTGAAGGACATTCCTAGTTGCCCCTCTCATCATGAATATCTCCAGTTCCTCTGACAAGGCCTCAGTTGGCAGCTTATTTCCCTCTCGTTGACCCATTGGTGCTTCACAAAGCTCCTGGGGGAGAGGGGGACTACGGGGGAGGGGGTGGTTCACCTTCACTCCAGGGCAATCTGAATAAGTTCCAACTTGGACAAAATGCTAGTGT
This sequence comes from Ambystoma mexicanum, assembly GCF_040938575.1. NCBI lineage: Eukaryota > Metazoa > Chordata > Amphibia > Caudata > Ambystomatidae > Ambystoma > Ambystoma mexicanum. The sequence continues at coordinate 1,337,588,432 of NC_090921.1, read as the reverse complement.
TAGCACAGTATTCTACTATCTTGGAATAGCATCTTGCTCTGATACTGTGAACATGCTCCAGAGTGTAGAGGTTGTTATCAGCCACAAAAAATAATCTGTTTTTAACTGCTACACAATGCAATCAATTCCTGAACTTCACCGTGGATTCTCAGCAGCACTTTCCGCTTCTCGAAAAGCTCAGGATAAAGAGATACAAATGGACTCTTACTGCATCCTAAAAATTGGCAGATTTTCTCTCAGAATGTCAATAAAGGTAGTGGGAAGGCTTTCAGCTTCCAAAGAGACAATGGGCCTCATTACGACCCTGGCGGTATGGGGTTAACGGCGGCGGTAGAGCTGCCGGTGCCATTAACCCCATACCGCCTCATTACGAGGTCCGCTCGCGGGACCCGCTCAGGACGCCTGGTTTCACCAGACGTCCTTAGCGGGTCCCGCGAGCGGCCCAGCATGCTAACAACGGGCCCGTCATTAACGGGCCCATTGTTAGCATGCTCCCCATTCCCATTGAGCCCTATGGAGGCTCAAATGGGGATGGACCGGGTCCGGGTTCCCTGAATGAGGAAATACCGGGCCCTCCAAGGTCGGAATGGCCCGGTATTTACCCATTCAGGGAACCCGGACCCGAGTTTGGAGGCAGCCATGCCCCTATTAGGGGCATGGCTGCCTCCAAACGCGTAATGAGGCCCAATAAGTCTCTGCCCTCTCCACTACAGAGGTCTCCAAAGGCTTAAAGCCAACCATCTCTGCAGGAGCGTCTTCCACTCCCAACAAATTCCGTTGTCTCCAGGTGCCAGAAACACGTGGCAGCCTGGAATGGAAAGGTAATCTTAGGCTCCACCTCTGAATATAGTTCTGCAATCAGGGCATAAGACATGGGAATGTTTCCCTGATGGGGAAATTGGTCAACTTCATATCAACTGCCTTGAGGTGTTATCAGGTTACTTTGCACTGAAGAGTTTGTCAAGGGATAATGTGCATTTTTTTGTCTGTCTTCGAATGGACAATGTGACAGCGGTGTATTACTATGACCATCTGGGGAACCAAGCCCAAGAACCTGATTGACTCGCTAAATGATGTGTCGCCTTCTTACCAAATAGAGGCATTTCTCTTAAGGCAGAATATTTTATCCATTGCGATTGCTGATTGGAGCTTCGAGCTTCGAGCATCTCCAGGACAAGTGCGTCTGGATATTGGACAGACATCTGTTCTCCTTTATTTTCACCATCTGGTGACCTTTTGTGGTGGACTTGTTTGCTTCTTGCCTCAAGTGTCAGTTCCCAAATTGTAGAGCTGGCTGACCAGATACTCTAGCCGTAGATGCATTCCTGAAGGATTGGATCAATCTTCGAAGTTCCTGGTTCTCATCACACTACTTTGGCTAGATCAAATCTGGTTGCTGTCACTTCTTGAGCTATCCATAGATCTGACCATGCTTCCACCCTCTGTTCCTCGAAGACTCATTGAGGTGATTCCACGCTCTAATTCTACAAGTTCAGTTATCCCTCAGGGCCCAGAATATTTCAGCTCAACCTCATCTTCCCGGGTCTTTCGCAGGCTCTTTCCAGGCCTTTGTATACTTCTGGGTAACATATTGTGAGGAGTCAGACATGGGAGAAAGACACATAAGTGGAGACTTCTCACAAGTCACCATTTATTAAATAATAAAGGGTGAGACAGACGCCTATCTTTCCCTAACCCAACAAGGGTTTCCCTACCTAACAAACTAAGGCTAAAGGAAAATGACCTAATGTCCAAAAGTGTCTGTCCCTCACACTAGTACATACAACAAAATCAAACAGGAATTGTTTGGCGGATTCAACTTTGCAAAAGAACATATATTCAAATATAAAGAAAACAAGAATCCTTGTAACAAGGGTTGGAGCACCTTCTCCTGGATCAATTCACGATGTTTCCAACCAAGTCCAATTTCAGAGAAGTTATTTTCACTCGACAAGTTATACTACAACCACATTTATTTGCATTCACATGTCCTTCCCTTGGAAAAGTGGCTTTCTTAGTTTCTAAAGGTTTTCTCACTCTTAGGACAATTTAAAGCTTTCACAACCTTCTACTTGGTAAACCAAAAAGTCTCTTTCTTCATAAATCAAATTGGAAAGTCAATGGAAAAAGATTATTTTATCAGAAGACCAATCACTTTTCATCAAATTGCCTTCCTTCTTCATAAGCAACAGCCTAATCAGGATGATTCATTCAGGAATTCTACTTTAGTCAGGATGGTTATATAACAGGTCATCAAAACACAGTAGTGGAATTGCCACTTTCTTTCCACCATAATATTCACGACCTTCTGCGGCAGTCACAGTACTTCAAATCCTCTACTTCCTGGTCACTACCCTGCCAGGACTAACCACTATGTGTCCCTTTCCTCGTGTACTTGCCTACCAGGATAAAACTCCTACTCCAACTATTCATACTCTGTGGTGAGGCTTGTTTCCAACTTTCCACACTTAACTCCTCAATGGGGAAAGTTGAATCAACAACAGCTTCTGGAATAAGTCTTTTTACTTGTAACACAATTGGCTTACAACTTATTTCATACACCCGTTGTATCAGAGGACATTGATGGTTACATGGACATGTTTACCATAAGCAATGCAGGTTACATTCCCCCCACCCCCTCCTGATTCTTTCTACAAGGGAGGCTTTTCTCCTAGCATCTCTGATTTCTTTCTTCCCAACCTATTGGCTGTTGGTAATGTTATTAACAACTTCTGTGACTGTTACATTCAAATTACCTTGATGTTTCTTGGCTTTGACAATGCTGCCTATAATGTTTTCTTATTGGGTCTCTCCTTTCATGTAAGTCATAGTTAATTTGTTTGGTTATTGCCCCCTTTTGGCTTGGGCAATGCATGTTACAACATTTTTCTGTTCAATCTCTCCCTTCAGAGAAATTGCTTTCACTTTGTGTCACTTTAAAGGTATAGTATTCAAAAAGTGCATTTCTGCCCAGCAGTTTACTTCGGAGCGCCCAGGGGTTACCTCTATCAGGCCAGCTCACCAGTATTTCCTGGTGTCTCCTCCAGAACCACTGCTTATGTTTCTTTGCTCATTGGGACTTCACTCACGTGTGACAGCTCCAGTCAGCTTCCTGCTGCTTGCGCTATCTAGCAATGGAGCTCCCACTGCTCCACACGTGCTCTGCTGTAATCCTCACACCGGAGCGAGATGCAGGACCCAGAGTGCATTTCTCTCCTTCAGGACAGCTGGCCTCAACATCACTTACTGCTGCGCGTCCTCAGCATCCTGGAGCCCAATGACCACCGACGTGTTCTCTGCTTGGCGTCCTGCTATTGACAAAGCGGTGCAGAGCTCTGCTTTCTCCTGCTGCTTCTCCCGATTCTCCTAATTCACCCTCATGGCATGTACCTGAAGGGCCTTTTTATGTTTAAAGGTCCTACCCATGTGGGGTAAAATATAGCCCCTGAATGCCAGAAATAAAAAGGCCACAGTGATTTGTAAAGTTCCATTGAAGTCTAAACCCAGCACAGAAATGGTGATGTCAGACATGAAGCAAATTGAACCAAAAACGGGCTTACATCTCAAAAGTGCATATATATGCGCAATACATTTCACCAAGGAAAAGAAAGACATGTGGCCGACAGTGCTGTTTTACTAAATCCATGGAAAGCTACACTTTCTACTTAAAGAGACAGATAGCAGTGTGTACAATATATTTATGCCACATGACACTGTGATCCAGAAATACCAAGTGAAACCAAGCTTCTTGCATTTATAAGAAATAAAAGAACTTCCTTTTTGTTTTTTCTCATCCTAAATGACAGTATGCAGAGAGAGAAGTGGCAACTAGATTTTCAGAGTTTGAACATGGTTTTCTCATATAACTGCCCCATTCATATGGACAATCCAGAAGAGATACTCATGTCTTTTGCAACAGTGAGATTAAAGAAGTACATTACTCATCCATATATGCCTAGGTGCCTTATACAATGTCATGTAAAATGCATTGTGTGTGAGTTAAAAGCCATTTCTTGCAGAATTTTACATGCAGCCGATCATTTCTCCTGAAATGAAACTTTAACCTCAAATACCTTTCCTCTGCTAGTCCTGTAGAGGGAGGTATGGTTGTCAACAATCAATCAGGTCGGGGGCGTGGCCAACGGGCTCAGCATGGAGACGTGATCTCTGCGAGCTCCCGGGCCGCCAGCAGAATCCTGCAAAATCCTGGAGAAAATCGAAAAGAAACCAGCGTACACTCGAATTGAATCGAAGAACACAGCTACTGCCATAACCTGCGCGACTCTGGAGGTGAATCGGCGGTTAGAAGCAGAGAAAATCGCTAAAGAAGATAAGGGAACCGGCGCCGAAGCATATCCAAGATGGCCGCCGGGCGCTGAGAACGAGAGGCTGCCGCCCAATCCGTCGCCTCTGGGGACGGACGGCGCCGCGGGGAAGCGGACGCTGTGGTGGCGTGAGAGGTGTGGCGCTGTCCTTCCCGCTGCGCCTTGCGCTGCTCCTGCAGAAGGGGGCAACGTGTGACGGGGGTGGATCCTCTGCCTCGCGCTCCGCCATTGCTAGGCGGGAACAAGCACTAGTGCCCGACCAGAGAACCGGGGCACGTCTGGCTCCTCGCGACGCGTTTGTGGAGAGACTCCGGAAGATTGAGGCGACCCCTGGAGGTACAACGGACGCGGGCCATCTGCTCTGGTCGATAACGGACATTCGCGAGCACTCCACTTGTCGTCGAGCGCTCGTTGTAACACAACAATTCACAGCGGCGGTGACCGGCGAGGTGAGGGGAAAGTGGAGTGCCCGAGCTGGTCACTGAGGACAGATCGCAGACCGGGCGAGAGAGAGATCTGGAACCCGGCCCCTACCGTCTGCCTTCCTGAACATACGGGCCCCGACCGGCTAGAACAGGAGACCAGGAGCGGAGAGAACCCAAGAAGCTACAGCCCTGAAAGCGGGTGAGCCGCGACACAGCGCCACTGACTCCTGGCCTGGGAAGATCAACCGTTGAGCGCCCGCAAGAAACCCCTAGGCCACGCCGGTAAGGAGAGGGGGCGGTGGAGGCATAGCCCTGCATTTGAGATTCTGCATTTAGAGCGACCTAAATACAAAATAGACTGCCAGAACGGCAAAGGGAGCAGAAATCCTGAAATAGAAGGCAACCAATATACTAATTGAATGCAAACGGCGCCCTGAGAGAGGCGGAATCCAAAGACCAAGACGAGGGAAGCTAAATAGACTCAGGAACTGGCCTAACGGGAAGGGAGTAGGCCCCACGCTCAGTGTGACCGACAGTTCCAAGCTACACATGTGATCACAATACAGGGGAAGAAGGGAGCTGGGAATCCATAACCAGCACAACAACTGAAGACACCCGCTGGTGCCGCGGCCTCAATACACAGCATACAGGTAGTCACATAGAGCACCACCCATCAGAGATAACAATCTCCTGCATAGAATATCAGCATTGTAAGCACAACTTCATAAGACAGGGAAGGCACGCTAAAAATTACATCCCACGCAACAATAAACAGACAAACAGTTGCCACAATGGGCAAGGATAAACTAACGACAAAAAAAGTGGGCAACCAGAACACTATGGAGCAATTCACAACTCCCACCCTGACGCTACCAACAGAACCAAATGGCCCGGAAGATAGGCAAAACCCGGAAGAAACCCTCTTCCTAAGGGATGTGATGACCGCCATTGCCAACTCACGGGCATCCATGGAAGTTAAAATAGATGGCATTTCAACAGAAGTTTCCCTGCTGCGGCATGACCTTCAGAAACTATCATCCCGCACTGGAGAGGCCGAAACCTGCATATCGGTTGTGGAAGATGAGCTGAGAGGCATGGGCCAACAAATGAACAGAGCGCTAGAACGAATTAAAATACTGGAGAGCAGGGTGGAGGAGGTAGAGGGCAGGTCAAGAAGAAATAACATCCGCATTCTTGGACTGCCCGAAAAAACTGAAGGAGAGAGCAAGGAACTCTTCCTGGAAAAATGGCTTGTCGATCTGTTTGCGCCCAAGACCCTCTCGACATTATTCTCAATAGAAAGGGCACATCGAGTCCCAACAGGCGACCCGATCCCTGGTAAGCAGCCGAGAACTGTTGTAGCGAAGATCCTTAACTACAGAGATCGAGACGCGGTGCTGCAGATGGCCAGGACAAAGAGAGAGATAACATACAATGGCTCCAGGATCGGCTTCTTTCCAGATTTCACTAGGGAAGTGCAAAAGATGAGACAATCCTTTGACCCCCTCAAAAGGCGACTTCAGACACTAAATGTAAAATATGGCCTCCTTTTCCCTGCACAATTGAAGATATATCATAATGGCACCACAATACATTTTACTGATCCCAAAGAGGCATGGACCTGGACCAAAAAGAATCTGAAGGGGGAATGGAACCCACACAGAAGACAAGAAACGAGAAGGAACAGGCCACGCCGGAATGAACCACCGGATAGACCGGACTACCAAGAACAGGAAGCGATGCCCCAAAGAGGTGATGAATAACTGCAGCAGAAGATGTAAAATGGCAAAACACATGACAAGCATGAAACGTAATCTGCCCAACGCAAGCAGCATCTGGCAATAACGCTGGCGGCCTGAAGACCAACACGGCACGAACCCCCACAGCAGGAAGTGCATACGGAGGTACTCTTGAGCTACAGAGACCTAAGCACTAGAAAAATAGTTAGATAAGTTAAATGTTCTGTTTAATGGGCGACAGATGCTTCAGTTGGGGAAGGAGTATGGGGAGGGGGAATCGAGAGTCACACAGGTATTCAAATAACGCCTGGCCTATCAAGGCCACTCCGTACATGAAATATATGAAGATCACAAATGTCAATCATCTGCATACACCAAGAAACTCAGTGAATAATGGCTACAGACGCACATAGGGAGAAAAAACTCGCCTTCATGACATGGAATGTGAATGGTCTGGGAAACAGTATAAAGAGAAGACTAGTAACACAATATATAAACCCACACGATCCGGATATAGTGATGCTGACTGAAACACACCTGGTGGGCACGAACTGCCAATTCTTCAAGAGAACGAAATATAAAACAGCAGTCCACGCGGGTTTCTCCATGGGCTCGAGAGGAGTGTTAATCCTGATACATAAAAGGACTCCGATAGATGTAACGAAAATAATTCAAGACCCGGGGGGCAGATTTGTGTTCGTGCAATGCACACTATGGAACCAAACCATAGCGACAATGGCAATCTACTCACCCCCAGCACTAATGGCCCCTCTAATGGAGGAAATCACGCCCATAATAACAAACAATCCAGCGGATATAATGGTGGTGGGCGGAGACTTCAATGAAGTGATGAGCACTGTTAAGGACCGCACACATCAAAGGGGAAGAAATCCGACACTGCCGACCAAGCTGGCGAACTTTGCATCAGCACTGGGCCTGAAAGACGCATGGAGGGACCTTCATCCAGAAGAGAGACAATTCTCTTTCCACTCGGGTGCACACGGATCGATGTCCAGGATAGACTACTTTCTCCTCCCTGGAGAGAATGTGCATAAAGTAACTGAGGCAACTCTGCAGCCTCGAGGAATATCGGATCACTCCCCACTCAGGATGATGCTCGAGACAGAAAGACCCCGTCCTCCACCGAAATGGTGACTGAATGCATCCTACCTAGGATTCCCCGAACTTACAGAGAAAATTCAAGAAGCAACTAAAATGTACTTTGAATTAAACCAAGATTCCGTGGATGATTCTGGAATAGTATGGGAAGCATACAAGGCGACCCTAAGAGGTGAAATTCTGAGCTGGACTACAGCACACAAAAAAGCACACCAACGAGAAGTAACAGAAGCAGAAGTGGAGGTGAAGCGAGCAGAGGAGAACCTTATAAGCTCCGGTGCGGAGGAAGACAACTTAGCCCTACAAGGGGCACAAAAGAAGCTACACAATGTTGCGCTAACATGCGCGAAACAAGAACACAGAACTATGCGTGCAAAAATATATGAAACAGGAGACAAAGCCAGCAAAATGCTAGCATGGTTAGAAAAGAGAGAGGAGAGCCACCCACAGGTACGTCGAATAAGAATCAAGGACACTGAATGGGCCTCAACAGACGCGGGCATCGCAGAGGCCTTTGCAACCTACTATGAAAAGCTATATGCCCCACCGACAAACCCACTAGACCCCAACATGTTGGGCACAATGACCATCCCAGCATTAAACGAAACCCAGAAGATGAATCTTGAGGCTGAAATAACAGGAGGAATTAACGACTGCCATCTCCCAACTACAAAATGGGAAAACCCCGGGGCCTAACGGCCTACCAGTGGAAACATGGAAAAAAATCGGCACAGAAGAAGTGGCACCACACATGCTCAAAATGTTCCTACAGGCGAAAGAGAAAGGCATACTACCACCGGACCTAAGGAAAGCTAACATAGTAGTGATACATAAGGAGGGCAAACCCCCAGATGCATGCAGCTCGTACCGACCAATCTCTCTAATTAACACTGAAGCTAAAATTCTGGCAAAAATACTGGCCAACAGATTGCAGAAAGTAATAACTTCCTTGGTCCATCCGGACCAATGCGGCTTTATGCCACAAAGATCCACACGGATGAACATTCATAGACTCCACGCTGCCATTGAAAAATCCCCCACCCTACAGGACCCACTTGCCTTGCTCACTATCGATTTTGAGAAGGCCTTTGATTCGATCCACTGGGAGGCCCTATGGCTCATTATGGACAGAATGGGATTTGGAGAGCACTTCACAAACTGGGTTAAACTCTTATACAATGCACCGAAGGCAGAAATTAGAGTCAATGGCTGGTCCTCACGCACCATAGCACTTGGGAAGGGCACTAGACAGGGATGTCCCCTCTCTGCGATGTTATTTGCACTCCCAATAGAACCACTAGCAATAATGCTAAGGGACTCCCCAAATTGGAAGGGGTTCCACTGGGCACAAAACTGGGAGGACAAGGTATCCTTATATGCAGATGACCTCCTCATCTACCTAAGTGACCCAGTGGCCTCCTGTCCCATCGTTATGAATATACTAAACACTTATGGAATCTTCAGTGGGTTAAAAGTAAACTATGACAAATCCCTGCTGTTTCCGATTAAGGGACTGGATGCAGCAACCTTAGATACTTGCCTATTTAAGACGGAGAAAGAGCAGTTCCAATACCTAGGGATACAAATCACCACAGACCTAACACAATACATAGAGAAAAATCTGCATCCAGTGAGGGATAGGTTCGTAAATGACGTAAGACACTGGATGAACCTTCCGCTCACCCTGCTAGGGAGAGCTGCCCTATTCAAGATGTTGGCACTCCCCCGATTCCTATACGTCTTGCAGAACGCACCACTATACATACCTAAAATAGAATTTCGCAAAATAGAGGAACCACTTAGGACACTGCTATGGGGAGGAGGGCATCCCCGAATTGCGCTAAAAACACTACACCGCTCGATATGGGAAGGCAGAATCGGTCTCCCACACCTGCAAACGTATTACTGGGAAGCCCAAATGTCAGTGGTGAATGACATACTACATGTCGATCCAATGCTACCACATAATAGAGTAGACACCCAGGCGAACCATGGGATCACCCCGCTAGAAAGCCTCTATCAAAAGACAACAAAACAAGTCACACCTACAATGACTGCTCAAAGAACACAGATATGGACAGACACACATAAACACCTGGGATGGGAAGGGAAAGTCACATTAAAACAACCCCTGTGGCATAATAAAAATCTTCCAGTACTTAAAGAAATTCCCAAGTGGGTAACCTGGGAGGAGACGGGGATAGAGACACTGGAACACATGATACGGGATGGAGAAATTAAGACCTTTCAAGTCCTGAGAGATGAATTTGATCTCCCATCACAGAACACTTCCACTACCTGCAGATGAGACATGCACTCACGGCGAGCGAAATAGACATCCCAAATGTGCCAGAATGCACCCCGATTGAGAGAAACATCGTGATGGATCGAATGGAACACAAAGTAACATCCACAATGTATAACGCCATCAATTTGTTTGCCACAAAGGAGCTCACAAGGCTCAAAGAGAAATGGGAAAGAGACGTGGGTCAAATACAACCAGAAGACTGGACAGTGGCTCTTATGTACCCCCGAGAATAAGCAATCTCAGCCAGAATTAGGCTGATTCAGCTAAAAATTCTACATAGGATATACTACCCCAGGGAAGACCTGTACCAATGGGGGAGGGCGACGGACCCCAACTGTCTAAGATGCCATCACCAGAGAGGAACCTTCTTTCACACTTTATGGGAATGTTCGCAGATACAAGACTTTTGGCAACGATGCTGCGATAGACTATCAACAGTACTTGGCCGCGAAATTCCAATGGATCCGAAACTCCTAATACTGGGGATAGATGCGGAGAGAGAACTATCAAGATTTGAAAAACTCATGTTCGCAACAACCACAAGTCTTGCGAAAAGGAACATTGCTCAATTATGGGGCTCACCCACACCACCCAGGTACGAAAAATGGATAACGGATGTAGATGGATGTGTGCCAATGGAAATAAGAGCGTATACTACGAGGGGATGCCCAGAAAAAGCGACCAAGATATGGCAAAGATGGCAGGACAACTGAAGGCTGATAAAGAAGCCATAAAACACTGAATGCTAAGCAATGAACTTAGATAAGTGATCGAAACGAACTCATGATAACTGCATAATGTACGCAAAGAGAGGCCAGATGCCGGGAAGAAACTTATACATGTGTGTTTAACCATAATGACTAAGGGTGAATTATGTATTTTGGTTGTGTTTTGTTTGTACCTATAAAACAATAAAAAGTATTTTATGAAAAAAAAACAATCAATCAGGTCGATTGCTTAAAAATATAAAGAAATATACTGCCCTTGAAGGAAACCACAGTGGAAATAGATAAAGTCCTGCCTTCAGCAGAAGTGACCTTGAGGTCACAACTCCCATAAATTGTGCATAAAAGTGGCAGCCAGAGGCATTACAAGGCCAAGAAGGGTTAGGCTAAGATAAACATAAGCTAGCATCTGGCTGGTCACATGCTCAAGGGGAAATGCAACTTAAGAGCACAAAGGTTGGGGCCAGAGTGAGCAAGGCATGTGAGGCAGGAGTTTAGTTAATAGAAATATGCATTTTTTGGAATAAAAGGGCAGCGTATTTGCCACAACGTGCCTTCCAGACTTTTATCAAAGGTGACAGTAGCCCCGTTTGAACCATGCCAAAACGATTTTCGTGTGATAAACATAGCAGAAGTTATTAAGGAAAATTTTATTTGGGCCTTCCCTTGATTTTGGGAGGTTTGAAAGTTGGTGTGAGGGTAAAGGACAAAATTAACATGGAAACTATGAAGTGGCATATGTTTAACTGATACAGCCCCTGGGTAAACAAAGAAAAAACATATCTCTGCATAGGAAGGGTGTGCCGACTTCAGATTAGCATCATCTGACTGGCCTTAAAATGTAGATCTTAAAAATATATCCATATATGTAAAGATTTGAAAAATTAGGGTATTTGCCATGTTGATAGATTTTTTTAGTTTGACATGACAAACCCACATGTCAATTTGGGATGACAAAGCTTTATCCTCCCACAGCTTTCCTAACTTACAACCCTTATCTGGATGTCCTATTAGCACACAGGTGGGAGGTGGGTAGAGAAAACCAACCAATCTCTTTCGCGGGAATCATGACAAATTTTTGATGTCATTTGCCCTAAAAGTAGACCAGTTTGCATTAGAACATGGCTTTTTTAAACTTTATCCCGGGAGGTAACCTGCCGCTGAACTCTTGTGAGAAACCCTCAAACAGAGAGGCCCCAACTCTTGCATTGGAGACATATAAGCTGACTGGGACCCCTTGGAGGAGCCAGAGGGGACTATCCTTGACTGACACCCTTGCTGTCCCAGAGGTGCCCTGCTGTTCCCTGATGCCCATTACAAGGCCTCCCCTGTAAGTAAAACTATCCCAAAGCCCTAGATTGTGTAGGCCCTGCATTTTCAAGTATTGTTTTAGTTATTTCCCCATAGCAAAATACCCTGTTTGTCTTTGTAGATCCTTAGCATATTTCATTAAATTAAATCATTTAATTCCCCTAGAGCAATCACGGGACGTGTTTTGTTAGCATTCGTAACTAACAAGCTCCCCACTGTGTGTTTTGAGCCGGTATAGACATAAAGATTTGATTGACTATTTGTAAGAAACTCCCTGATTTCAGTAGAGAGGAGGGGTTCCTGAATGAAAAAGAATTGATCCCCATAACCCTGTTTCCAAGTGAGTGTCCAGGGTGCAAAACAAAATTCACCACCATTGATCCCTGCATTGTAGACCAGAAGTGTGAAGCCTTGTATTTCTTTTGCATGTGTGGTGGGAAAAACAAAATTGCCCCTTTGTTCCCATTGTGCTCTGACCCAAACCACAAAGCCCTGGCTGTTCTTTTTAGGTGTGGCAAAATTAATGTTCCCAATGGTTTTCATTCCCTCATGCTGCATCTCTGGTAATAAGTGAAAAACATTTTCCCCCTTGAATCCCGTTTCCAAAGAGTGCATTTCAATCAGAACCCAAAACGATTTTCCCATTGTGTTCCCACTCTCTGCCACTGACCTTCAATTCAGAGGGGTCACGTCTGAGTGATGTTTGGAGAGTGTGTATTGCTGGAAGAAAAAGTATTATAACCAAATCAGCAATCATTGTGTGTCTTGAATTGTTCTTTTTCTGTATAGGTTGGTGATCTGAAAAGAAAGCTGTGGGAAATTGTGAGTGTATATTTCAGTGTTACCTCTGTGTTGGTGCCATTACAGAAGTCAATTTTGTTCATGTGTTCCAACAGCATTGGTGGCTGATGTTAGTCTGTTTGTCAAATTTGGTTTAAATAAATTCATAAATCTATATTCCGACTACATGCCGGCCTGGCTCCTACTCCAATGTGGCACTGGGTATTTTATGAGGTTGGGTGCGAGACGGGTTGGAGGCCTTACCAAATGTAACCTGAATCAAAATGATAGTGATTTGTTGTGCGCCACCTTGATTGGGGGGGGAAAGGAACTTCCTGAGTTGTCTGTGACTGCGTAATAAATGGCGACACTCCGGTCTGGGTCCTTACAACCACTAGACCACACAGTACAATTTGGTAACTCCGGACCCCTCTTCCTCATCTCTGTACCAAAGCATTATGGGACCTGAATTCTTAGTTTTTTCAATACCTTTTAATCCACTTTGGTTAGGGGATTTATGTGACATATATTTAGGGTCCGATTTTAAAAGAATTATGGATTTATAACCTGAACATCTTGGAGAATCATTACTACTAAAAGTAGTAGCATTAACTCCCTGACCACTATATAAATCAATTCCATGTTTACAAAGAGGGTTCATATATATATACACCTTGTGAAAGTTCGAGATGGGCTGCCCTACTGTGACACCATGCCATTATATATTTAGGCATTAGCAACGCCTCATCCACAGAAGAGGATGAATACAGTGTCTCTCCTGATGGAGTCACCACATTTCCTTGATAGCCTTCTCTTCGCATGTGAGCCTTCCCCCTGACACCACCCCAGGCTTAGGATCAGGTGGTGTTTGTCTTTCCCTGGTCATATGGGAGGAGACTTTAGGCTAGGATTCTGTGACGACTTCGCAGGATTCATCACAATATGTTCACTCCATTTATGGCATGTATTGAGCTTGGTGGGTGTGCTGGTGCTATGCACACACCCAATACCATTCTCTCTTCCCAAACCCAGTGAAAGTCATACTTTTTTGCCTTCAATGTTTAAGGTCGGTAAGGTCTATAGAATCTAAATGGTTTCATATCAGCCATTTACTAGGACATATTTTGGTTAAGATTCAACCTTTTGGAAAGTAGTTTTAGTATGAAAAGTCTTATAACAGCTCTTTGCCAAATTAAGTGTTGTTGCAGCTTATATCCATTAGAAGAGTTTTTGATGTAAGAGCACTTCATTTTAAAAATATTTTTTTTCCCCACAAAGATTTGTCGTACATGTCATCTGAAATGTATTTCCAATTCTATTTCTTATCCTTCCTTTATGGCGGACAGGAAACTCTCTGTGGTCCAATCAGTGCTCCAGATAAGTTTTTGGGGTGGGAGTATTTTACTCCCTATTTATTTTACTTTTAGAGTAAATGTTATTTTAAGAGACTAAAAATGACTTTTCTCCTTTGCAAGAGAGTAAAATGTATGTGACATCCAGCCGACGTGTGCAAAAACACTGGAAATCATTACTATGCGACAGCTTTCTGCATTGTGACAGAATACACCTTTAATTATTTTTCTAATGTCTAGACATTTGATCTCTCCTGTATATATTTAAATGTTGAAATCACAAAAACCTAGCCAATTGCATAGTAAAGCAAACATGAATTGTATTGTGTGTTTTTTTAGGTTCAATAGCAGAATTGTCTTTTGATGTTTAATGAAAGTCCTCATTTCCTGAAGCTATTACTACCTATTACTTGCTTGTGCCCCTATCCTATTACTACCTAATGGTATGCCATTGTTATCATACAACAGTGCCGAGAGGCAAGGACTCCATGCTGAATTCTATATCTAATATAATGGTAAAATTTAAATTTATATATCGCTTTTGGCAAAGTGCTGTACATAGAACATACATATCACAATTATCACCAAACCAAAGTCGGTACTCCTTTGTGTTCTTGAAGATTTGAGAGGCTAGAACACCTGTGATTGGTGTAATGACAATCACTCACCCTCGAGCAAAGACTCTGCTGCCACTGACCATTTATAGTAATGTACTCCATTGACTGCAAGGTTGAATGGATGGAAACTACATTGTGCAAAGTCATCATTTTACACACTGTTTTTATAATTAGAGTGTAAATTAAATCATAAGTGTAAAAATGATGTGCCTCCGCATTATTATGCGCTTAGCACTGGTATGATAGTCGCTTGTTTTGTTCCACCCCTCCCTTTCTGCACCCATCTCCCTCACCTTTTGTTTTTCTCCGGCTCTACCAGAAATGTCGTCAGGCCTAGTACGGTAGTCACCTGTCTGTTTCCATTTCCTTCCCACTCTCCCCTCCCTTCCTTATCTATGTCTTAGCTCTTGCACTATCTGAAATGTCGTCAGGCCGAGTACGATAGTTAATTTCACATCCTTACTGTTCATGGCCTGTAATAATGTGGTTGCATTTTCCCTTGTTCCCTCCTTTGCCTTGAAGCGCTTTGAAACACATTGTGTATAGGCGCTATATAAATAAACAATCATATCATATCATAACAAAATAAAACTGTGCAATAATGGTTTGCTTTCCCTGGAAACAAAAGCATCATTTGTTACAAAATATTAATTCTCAATTGCAACTTATTTTTCCATCTTATTAATTATACAATCCTAACATTCTATGAAAATATGCTTAGTGCTTATGAAGCTGAATGGAAAGAAACCATTCCTTTTATCATAGTGTGCAGTTTCATTTTTTGAAAGGCTTCAGAGAAATACATTCTGTTTCAGAGGTGGCTTGCAATTACATCCATGTACATAAAAATCAAAGAGAAGCCTTCTGGTTTCTGTCAAGTAACCTGACCTTTGCACTGCCCTCTGCTCTAAACCTGTGTGTAAATGTACACAAGAAAATAATAAAGCTGTCTTATTTACAAGATTTTCATGTATAAAAAGGCGTAGTACGCACCTTATCTGGAGGCCTCAGTCCAATATTGAAAATATATGAACTAAAACGTGCTGCTTTTAGGCACACCGTGATTTCTGAGCTCCACATTTTCAATCAGAAACCTCACCTCCCAGGATATTCCTTTACTCTTGATTGTCGGTTTACGATGGGTGATGAAGGGGCCAGGTATTGAGCTTTCCAAGTTTGAGGCTCATTCAGCAATGGGCCCCAAGACTTCAAAACTATTGTTTTTGGGAGGACGTTTGGATGACATTACGGAAGCAGTTGACTGGTCGCAGGAGCAAACATTTACAATTCATCAAAAACTATGTAACATATTTCTCATATTGTATCGCAAGAGCTTTGAACTTGCATAATGGAAGCTTCCAGGTTCTTAATAATGTGGGAGGAGGTTTACATTCTATGCAAGATACATTGGAGAATATTACATACCCCACCCAACCACGTCTGGTTTTGTTTTGCAGTGGTTGCCTGAAGACCAGAAAGTCATTAATCTGCGCAAACACAGACCTTTCAATGGAAACATCAGATGTGTTCTTTAAATCTGTCTTCTTTAAATTTGGTAAACCCAATGCAAAAGGCAGATTGTCCTCTTAACTCATCGGCACCCGGAGAATAAATAATAAAGAAAAACCGGATGGGTGTCCAACAGATGAATTCTAAACAAGTAATTAATTAATTTTGTAAAACAAAGCCATCAGTGTTAAGGACTAATCAAAAATGAATGATGCTCAGTGGAGGCAGCCCAAACAATATGACTATTTTATTCAAAGTGCAAACATGAATAAATAGAAATACACACAGTGCATAATAAAAGCACACAAACAGTGTCAAACATGACACATTGGCCTCAAAAAGTGCATGGTGCTCAATATAAAGCTTTACGTCACCAATGCTCTATCGACATATGCCTCTTAACAAGTGAGGTCACATTTTTATCTTGGGATGAATATTACATAGTCATATCTGTGGTTATTTTCAAGAAAATGCTGCCCCGTGATAAAGTGCTGTACATCTTCAACAATTAATCAATTTTTCAGAAGGTCTACCAGCCAAGCTAGATATAGCAAGCTATCTTCCTCAGTACTGGGGAAAACATGAGACAGTATTCATTAGGTCAGAAATGTCGAAACTAGCTTGTTTGGGGTGGAAAACAAATGATTTAAATAAATATGGGGCGGGACACCCATTCTGTAGGAAGACAGTTTGGTATATCTATTTCGGCTAGTAGACTTCAAGAAAAATGACCCAATTAATTAATTGTTGAAGACTGTGGTAATAGCTGACCATGATATCATTTTGTAGAAATAACTCACTCTCTATGCATATTCCCTCAGGGGATATTTGTCTTTGGTGTTTTTTTTCTAGTCCGGGAATTAGCTAGCTCTCGTTATTTTATTCAATTTGTCAATTCAATGTTGTGTTAATATATTGTTTGTAAATCAACAAAAGTATATAGGATATTGTTATTATAACATCGATGGATATGGAACATATTCTTTCTATCCATTTATCCCAAATGAGTGATTTCTTATTGGTTTTAATTTTTTTCCTTGAGCCATATTAAAGAGCGGTGGAATTGTTTCAGAGCTATTCGAAATATTCTTAATGAATCTGTTAAATGCTGTAATCAATGCTGCTAGAAGTGCTTGGTCTTGGAATTCGGAAGTGCTTTGCATGGTGAGACTGCATTTGACTGGGAATGGATACAATAGTGCTTCTTCAAACTCAAACAAGGCTACTTTATATGTGCAAGGATGAATGCTTGGTGGTAACCTTTAAAGTTTGGAACGTTTGTTTACTCTTGCTGATTCCTAATTTAAAATACATTCTTGAGTGTTTTCACCTTTAACAATGTTTGACAGGATGCAGTTCAATTCTTTATCAAATTTGTGTTAAAATGGGATGGGAATCAGTTCAATTATGAATTTGATAGTGTCCACTCCTCCCTGTGATGTTTTAAAGAACTGAGACCATATCAATTAATCTCTGTAGTTTGTCTTTTACCCTCTGGATGGGGGTGGTTTGTGACTTTTTGATAGTGAGTGAATAAAGTTAGAGAACTGTGAGACAGACATGGTATCAAGAGAGACACAGACTCAAAAATAGTAGTTTGAAAAACTTTATTATCAAACTTTGTGGGGTTGGTGTAATGCCTATTTGACCCGAACTCCAAGGAGGTTGTTCCCCTAACTGATGTTTCTAAGGGCTGTCAACGTCCTTAAGGCCAAAACCGAAGTTTGTCTGTGTCCGAACCGATGCTTGCCCTCTTCAACCAAATGTGATAGGGGGTCTCCTTAAAGGAAGAAGGATGATCCAAAAGAAAAATGTAAACCACAGCTAGTTTCAGGTAGTCCTACCAATAGGTGTAGTGCTGCCAGTTCAAAACAGCTCGACTCAAAAGGGTTGCGTTTGGAACCTTCCATATAGGGCTCTTGCAGCAAGTCAATGGAGTTCACAATGTCTCTGGGTCTCTTGGGGTTCACTTCCCCAAGCTTTGATTCTTCCAGTTCCAAACAAAAAGACACAGTTCCTGTCAGGGGTTTCAGGGTTCCCTTCCCCAAGTATAGGCCTCTCTTCACAAAGTTCAACAATGTCTTTAATGGGCCTCATAGGGTTCCCTTCCCCAAACTTAGGCCCCTCTGGGTCAAAGGATTTACAGTTTCTTACTTTCCAACTCAACCTTGGATTCACAGTTCCATTCAGGCCTCCCAGGGTACCCTCCCCCAAGCGTAGGCCCTTTCTTACAAAGTTCACCAATGTCTCTAGTTGACCTCTTAGGGTTCCCTTCCCCAAGCCTAGGTCGTTCTGCTCTCAAACAAACAAAAAAGTTCCTCTTGTCAGGATGTACCTTTCACTGTACAGTTCTTTCATGGGGGTAGTATCATACACTTTCGAGAATGCTGGGTTCTTTGCTCTTCCCAGGTGCGACCACTCTGACCTCTAACCCCTCTCATTCTCTGACAACCTTTCCTCTTCTGTGCCTCTTTCACTCTGTCCTTTTCTTTATTGTACCCCCTGCACACCTTATTTTTATGTTGTGCACACTTGCCCCTTCTTTCCACCTTTCAGTGCCTTTTGCACACTTCTCTTGGCTTTTTACTGTGCTCTCTAGAACCTTCAGTTTCTCACTGTGCTCTCTTGCACCCTCTTTTTCTCACCGTGCTCTCTTGCACCCTCTGTGTTTCCTTTGGGACGCCTGCACCCTTTTCTCATTTTTGGGTTGCTGTCACCCTCTCGTGATTGTCCATTTCCCTTCTTACAATCCCTGTGCTGTCTCTCTCTGTTTCGGGTTGCTTGTGCCCCTATCCTTATTTTTAAGTCACTTGCACCCCCTCTTAGCTGCTATTGTGCCGCCAGCGCACTTGCGTTGGCTTTCTTTACTTCTGCACCTCTACCGCACCTTTTCTATTATTCTGCTTTCTTTCTCTTGCCGCCTTCCAGCTTTCCCGTACTTCGCTTTGCCTTTACCTTGTTTCACTTTGCTTTGCATTCTCTTCTCACGTTCACTCACCCGGCTCTTCCTTTCAGAGCGCTCCTGCTCCATCTGCAGCCAGCCGCCCGCAACAGAGTTTCTCCCTTCTTCACGAAACTCACCAACAATAGCGCAGCGCCGGACGAGCAGCTCAAATCAGTTAAAATGGGTTTGGGTCGAGGTCAGGGTCTCACCAACCTGTCCTCAGACAACCCTGGGACCCGCACATGTCTCAGGGGAACAAGCACTGGCCTAACTAAAGCTCATAGACTGCCTTCTACCCCGCTCTAGCTCCCTGGAGACACGGCTCCTTCACCACTGCAGCCCTTCAAACACACCGGGCCAGCGTCTCGGCGTCCTGCACTCCACCAGTCCTTCTGGGCTCCTCTTCTTACAACCTTACAAGCTCCTTGTCCTCCTGGTTCCATCCAGCAATGCCAGCTCGCTCAATGACCCTGGCAGAACCACCCTTAACATACTGCAGGTGAGAATAAATTGGGGTAATTTGTGCACAGTTGGGGAAAAGTGCCTGACCTTGCCTGACTGTATTAGAGGGATAATTCAAAGGTGTTAAATGATAAGCCTCCCCTTGTATCCCTATTCTGTTTCCATGGGTAATCTTCATTACTCTCGGTTGTCTCTTCCTCGTCTCAGTACTTGTTGGAAATGGGGAGGGAGAGATGGGGTGTGATTGAAAATACCCCTTTAGACTGAGAGAGAAAGGGGTGGTGTATAATTGGCAAAGGGGGAGTACCATGTCTTGCCCTTGGGTATTCTCCTTCCAATCCCACGTGACCCTACACTCAGGTGATCCTCCCTCACTTGTTCACCCCCAGGATCGGATCCAAAAGCAATGGCCCTTCCCTGGCCACCTGAATGAAAGATCCTGGGGAAGTAGGTGGGAAAATAACATCAGGTTTGTGACATAGCTCTCTACCCAAGTTCTTGACATAGTCATTTCTCCAACATGAGGCTAAGTCTTGAATGTCGCCCTTCATGCATGTTTAGTAAATGTGCCTTATCCATATTGAGTTTTGTGATGATGTCCAGCTCTTCTTGCCAGCGACCAAAACATTCTGGGCACCATGGTCCCCCTTTCAGATCCTCCAGTGCAGCTAGAAATTCCCTTATTCTGGCTTGTGCAGAATTTGTGACCAGCCAGGAACTGTGGAAAACAGTAAACAAACAACCTTAGATTCCCTCCTAGGTACCTTCTTGTACCAAGATATCACACAGGCAGTACACACACACCGACAACTACCCCATATCCTGCTAATAGTGGCAGAGAATTGTTAGAAAGTACCTTCTTCAGTCTTCTTTAGCTACTTAGATATACTTTATTGCTTAGTTACAGATTAAACTAACATGTAAGGCAACCACTGGGTCCCATCACCCAGGCTTAACTGACATCAGGTAGAACACTCATACAGCATTCACACATCAACATTCCAACATGACATCAGAGGGTCTCACATTCACAAGCAAGCACTTCACAACACATCTCCTTCCTTTCCAATGACACATATCCACTTGACATTCACCAACAAGCACTTCACAACACATCTCCTTCATTTCCCACATACACCTATAAACATATCACAACACATCCCCTTCTTACCACAACCATCACTGACACAGGGAAAACAACACAAGGCATTCACACATCAAAACATCTACACCGTGCATCTTTTTAACGAGAGATGCAACTCAAAATAAAACTTCAGGGACGCTATCGCTACCTAACTGGGACACTATCCCTACCCTCGTGTTGAGAGACGCTATCCCCATTCCGGGTCGCTACCCCTTGACTACACTTAACAGGGATGCTATCCCTAAACCTTATGTTAAGGGACGCTATCCCTTCTGAACAGGGACGCTATCCCAACACTCCTTTTGAGGGACGCTATCCCTACCACTTACTTGGGACGCTATCCCCATACTAGTATCCCTACTTCACTCAGGAACACTATCCCTATACAAATGAGGGACGCTATCCCTAAACTGGTGCGGGACGCTATCCCTACTTCACTCAGGGACGCTATCCCTTTACAGATGAGGGACGCTATCCCTAAACAAATGAGGGACGCTATCCCTATACAGATGAGGGATGCTATCCCTACTTACACACTAGATGGGGCACTATCACTCCTTCACACTAGGGACGCTATCCCTTGTACCTCAAATGGGACGCTATCCCTGCTACATACTCAGGACGCTATCCCTGTACCTCAGTTGGGACACTATCCCTACACCTGCACACTGCTTCACATTTATGGAACGCTATCCCACGCTTTTAAACACACTGACTTCACATTCATGGGACCCTATCCCACGCTTTTCAACATTGGCGACCCACTTCACCTATATTACGTTTTGCATAGTTACACAATCCATGTCAAAACAAAATTGCCCAAATATGTGTCCCTAAGAGTCCATGCCACATAAATGCAGCCTATTTTACTCTATGCGCATACTTCCATTATTTTAAAAGTCCATGTTGCCTCAGACAACGTTATCCTGCAATTCCTCAAAAGGGAGTAGTTTCTTACCTGTAACTCCATTTCTCCAGCATTGGTATCTTTCATGGATTCACATGCTTAGAATATTCCCCGTCGTCAGACTGGGAACCCTCGGTACACATATATATAGTCATTTCCAATAGGAAAAAACTTCTGCCCTATCCCCGTCTGCGTCCTCTACGGGGCCGCCCACGTACGCCCCGTTGGACGTGATGGTATATAAGCCCCGCCCCCGCGGGTCCCTTCAGATTTCGACCCCTCCAAGATAACGGGGGAAAACTTGCTTACATACCCATCTTCCACATTGCAGTCCGGGGAGGCCGGAGGGCGCATGTGAATCCATGAAAGATACCAATGCTGGAGAAATGGAGTTACAGGTAAGAAACTACTCCCTTCTCCAGCATTGGATCTTTCATGGATTCACATGCTTAGAATAGATTGTAAAGCAGTAACATCAAGAAGGAGGTGAGAGTGCAATGTAACTTACATTCGTAGAGACACCCCCAAACACTACCGTTTATACCATGTATGTAAGCAACAACTTATTATACTGATACGAAACGGATTTCCGCCATACAATGCTATGTCATATGACTCAGTATGCACCCCTTGCGCATATATCTACCCGACCACTTATGTTTAGGTCAATAAACTATGTACATTCATGTATACACTCTGAAAAAACAGCTGAGGCCAAATAATAGGCAGCATTATTCTTGAAACTTTGGCTTACCTCATTGAAAAAGTGGCGAAGCACTGCCCTTCCCATTTGTACCTCATCCGCGTGCTGCTTTTCCAGGCAGTAGTGGCGCGTAAACGTGTGCGGAACAGACCATGCCGCCGCCTGGCAGATGTCCGTCAGCGGAATTCCTGCCCATAGAGCCACGGAGGAAGATGTCGATCTCGTGGAATGGGCTCTGGGACGATGTAGTAGAGGTCTCCCGGCCTTGGAATGACACAGGGTAATCGCCGAGGAGACCCAGCGAGCCAGACCTTGTTTGGAGATAGCCTTACCCCTAGCCGAGGGGCCGTAGGCGACGAATAGCTGTCTGGTGGCTCTGATATCTTGCGTTTTTTGCAGGTAAAATTTTAGCGCCCTTTTGACGTCCAGAGTGTGAAGAGCCTTCTCCGCCGTCGACGAAGGAGATGCAAAGAAAGTAGGGAGTACCAGGGTCGAGTGCTTATGATAGACCGACGGTACTTTTGGGATGAATGAAGGGTTAGTTGATAAAATAACTTTGTCCTTAAAGAACCTCAGATATGGAGGGTCTATGACCAGTGCCTGTAGTTCCGATATTCTTCTAGCCGAAGTGATGGCAACTAGGAACGCGAGTTTCCAAGATAGAAATTGTAGAGATGAAGAGGACATTGGCTCAAAGGGAGGCTTCATTAAGGCAGCTAGAACCGTGTTCAGACTCCACGACGGTGGGAACCGTTTTTCCGGAGGGAAGGTTCTAAACAGACCCTTCATGAAATGCTTCACTAGCCTGTCACTGAATAGTGGAGGGGACTGTCTTCTTCTTGTAAATCTCGAAACAGCCGCCAGGTGTACTTTGATTGACGATGATGACAGTCCGCTCTCCGCAAGATGAAGAAGATACGGGAGGATTTGCTCCGGAGTTACTTCCAAAGGTTTTATATTTTGTTGTGTTTGACACCATATACAGAACCTTTTCCATTTGCTTACATATGATTTGTTAGTGGACGGGGCCCTGGCCGCCTGCAGAATCCTTCGGCAATCAGTCGAGACTTTTAGGTTCCCGAACTCCGAGAAGTCAGGAGCCATGCAGTTAAGTTCAGGCTGTCCGGATTGTGGTGCCACACGGTCCCCTCGTCCCTGGACAGGAGGTTCGGCACTTTCCTGAATGGTATCGGCTGATCCAGCGACAGATGAAGGAGGTCTGAGAACCATGGTTGCCTCGGCCAGCGCGGGGCCACTAGGATGACCCGGCAATTGTACCTGTGGATCCCCTGGATCGTCCTCCGTATGAGGGGAAATGGAGGGAAGGCGTAGAGGAACTTGCCTGTCCACGGAAACGAGAACGCTTCCCCCAGGGAGCCTGTTTGGGGCCATCTGCTCGCGAACTGAACACATTTTCGGTTTCTTTCCGTGGCGAAGAGATCGATCGACGGGGTCCCCCATCTTTCGAAGATTTCCCCGAGTTGAGTGGAGTCCAGCTCCCACTCGTGTATTTGTGACATAGTCCTGCTCAGGGAATCCGCCTGTACGTTCTTCGCTCCCGGTAGGTGGTATGCCACTAGGGAGATGTGGTGTTTTAAAGCCCAATGCTAGATCTTTTGAGCTTCCTTCGAGAGGGTCCTGGATCTGGTGCCACCCTGTTTTATCAGGTAGAACATAGCTGTCGTATTGTCCGTGAGCACTCTTACTTTTGACCCCTTGATGTGTGGGAGGAAAGATTTCAGGGCCCATCTCACCGCCCTTAGCTCCAGGACGTTGATATGTAGGCGAGATTCGGTCGACGACCACCTGCCTTGGGTTTGGTGACGTGACATGTGTGCTCCCCAGCCCGACAGAGAGGCGTCTGTAATGATGGTGTTCTGAAATTCCGGCTCCTGCAGGGGGACCCCTCTGTCCAGGTTGCGCGCCACTTTCCACCATCGGAGGGCTTTGATAACTCGTTCGTCGTCGACTATTATCTTGTCCGACCAGCGGCCTGTGGCCTGCTTCCATCTGTCTGATAGGAACTCCTGTAGAGGTCTCATGAACAACCGGCAGTTCGCGACTAGGTGGATGCACGATGCCATGGAGCCGAGGAGAGCCGCATATTTTCTTACTGACAACCTGCTCTGTAAACGAAGTTGGCTTGTCAGGTGTTTGATCTTCAACAACCTTTCCAGGGATGGTTTCACTAGTCCCGTGTGGGTGTCGAATTGAGCACCTAGGAACTTCAAGCTCTTCGAGGGCTTTAGTGAAGACTTTTCGTAGTTCACTGCAAATCCCAGACGCTGTAGCAGTCGTAAGGTGGTCAATAGGCTGTCGTTGGTCGACGCTGGGGAGGATCCCCTCACGAGCCAGTCGTCGAGGTACGGGTAAACGTGATGCCCTTCCTTCCGCAGCCAGGCTGCTACGGGTGCTAGGCACTTTGTAAAGGTTCTTGGGGAGGACTTCAGGCCGAAAGGGAGCACAGTAAATTGGTAGTGTGTTTGGCCGACTAGGAACCTCAGGAACCTCCTGTGGTGAGTGCGCACCGGAATGTGAAAATACGCATCTTGGAGGTCCAGAGACGCCAGGAAATCGTTCTTTTGGACCGATCTGATTACTTCCTGTAGAGTAAGCATCTTGAACTTTTGACTCAGCAGGGTTTTGTTGAGGTCCCGTAGGTCGAGGATGGGGCGCCACTTCCCGTTTGGTTTCTTTACTACGAAGCAGCGTGAGTAAACCCCTAAGCCTCTCTGCGAAGCAGGGACTAACTCGATGGCGCCTTTTTTTAGCATGAGCGCAACCTCTCGACGCAAGACGCTTAGGTGTGGTTGAGACAGGCGTATCGGTGGACGTCTTGGAGGTCTGGATTTGAATCTTAGGGAATGTCCCAGTCTCACCGTGTCCAGAACCCACCGATCTGTCGTAATTGACTCCCATTCCTCGACGCAACTTGACACTCTCCCTCCTAGAACGTCATTGTTGATCTTTTTGTTTTCCCGTCGACGACGAGTAAGTGGGACGTCTCTTGGAGGCCTGGAAATTTCTGCGTCGGGTCGAGGACTGTGAGGCGCGCCTATAGCCTTGGGACGGATATGAAGACCTCCCGAATGCTCTATCCCTTGATCCCGCAAATCGTGCGTTTCCCGTAGCTCCTCTAAAGGGGCGAAAGGAACGAAAGGGCTTACCGCTTTGGAGAGAGCCCAGTGAGCGCGCCGTCTCAGAGTCCTCCTTCATTCCTTTCAAGGCCTCATCCACCTTTTCGCCAAACAGGTGGTCACCTTCGAAAGGCATGTCGACGACCTTATATTGCACCTCGGGTCTAAAGTTGGTGCACTTGAGCCAGGCCTGGCGTCGTAGAACCACTCCGTTGTTAATTTGTTTGAACCCCGAATCTGCCAGGTCCACCGCTATATTGATAGCATGGTTCGAGGCTTCTTCTCCTTCACGAACCAGGGACATAGCTGATTTTCTGTGTTCTTCTGGGAGGTGGTCCATAATGGGTGCCAGTCTGTGCCACATCTCCCTGTCATACCTGGCCATGATTGCCAGGGAGTTCGCTGCTTTCACTGTTGACGCTCCCACTGACAGGATCTTCTTACCGAAAGCGTCTTGGCGTCTAGCTTCGGAATCCGGAGGGGTAGAGCATTTATGCTGGGCTTTTGCCTTTCTCGTCGCCGCCGCCGATACCACCGAGTCAGGCGTGGGTTGCGCAGAGAGGCATTTTGGCGTCGAATCTGGAACTTTAAATTTTTTCTCTACGCGGCCCTTGACCGCAGGTTCCGAGAATGGATGCCGCATGGTTTGGACGCCCTCTTTCCATACGTGGTCCAGTATCGGTATCGAAAAAACGGAACGCCTATTCTTGCCCATGTGGTCAAAGAGGAAGCAGTCCTTCTTTTCTTCTTGTTGGGTCAAACCAAACTCCTTGCAGGCCTTTTCCATCATGGAATGGAAGGCCCCTATGTCATCCGGTGGAGACGGGTGAATGGGACTTTTCGGAGGATCCACCTCCACATCCGAAACCCATGACGGGTCTCTCGACGGCGAGAGGGAGATACCAGAAGCTGACCCCTGTTCAGAGAGGGAGTCCGAGAGCTCACCTTCTTCCTGGACTGTTGGAGCAGTTAGGCCCACGACCGATCTAGTCGGGCGGTGTGAAGGTCCGGGCTCGTCGACGAGGGGAGTCGTCGGAACAGGTGGGAGCCTTTCGTCCAGGGACTTCAAGAGCGAGTGTAAGGAGGAAAGTACCTCCATGGAGAGAGTAGCCTGGGCGTTTGGAGGCTGGGTGAAAACTTGAGAGCAGGTTGCACCAGAAGGAAATCTGGGCCGTAGCCCCAGGTCTTCCGGGCTCACTATTCTGAAGCCGTCGTCTTCTTTGGAGGCGATCGAAACTGCCTGTTCTTGCAGCAGTGTGTCGGGTAGCCCCATGTCGAACACTTCTGGCCTCCAGGCCTGGAACTCCGTCGACGAGGGAATCGTCGTCGACGATGAGCCCATTTGAAAGGCGGGGGACTGTGACGGAGTGGGCACTTGGATCGTCGCCGTCGTCGACGGAGGGCCTGCAGGTGGCTTAGGCGGTCCCGCCTTCGCGGAGCTCTCCCTGCGTTTATCCGCCTCTCTACTCGTAGCTGATCTTTTCTGATCGCTCGAGGAGGATTTTGGCCCGTCCTTATCTTTCTTCGACGAAGAAGAAGAGGAAGATGATTTCTTCGTCGATTCTTTCGATGAGGCCTTAGAGGAATGACTTCGAGGCACGTCCTTCTCCGTAGGTCGTGATTTTTTGGCCGGAGGTTCCGACGGATGTGAGCGTCGGGGGGCTTCTGATGTTTTCGCTGAGGCGATACTGCGCACCGATCCTACCTCCGACTGAGGGTACGCTCCAGCGCCGTCGTTCAGCCACGAGACCAGTCGCCGATTCCGGTCCTTCAGGGTTTTTTGGGAAAACCCCTTGCAAATATCACATTGGTCCGCCGAGTGGTGGGGGTGAAGGCAGTAGATGCAGTCAAGATGGCCATCCCCTTCATAAACCTTCTTTAGACCGCACGTGGCACACGGGCGGAAAAGAGGCTTACCCGACATTATTGCCAGCCCAACAAACAAAACTCGTAGGAGTTAGAAGTGGACCAAACAGACAAACTCGCAGGAGTTAGAAACAATTCGATAAGTATTTGAAGAAAATACACGAGGAGATCCCACTATCTTTGGAGACGGTTGAAATCTGAAGGGACCCGCGGGGGCGGGGCTTATATACCATCACGTCCAACGGGGCGTACGTGGGCGGCCCCGTAGAGGACGCAGACGGGGATAGGGCAGAAGTTTTTTCCTATTGGAAATGACTATATATATGTGTACCGAGGGTTCCCAGTCTGACGACGGGGAATATTCTAAGCATGTGAATCCATGAAAGATCCAATGCTGGAGAAGGTTAATTCTATCTCACTCAGACCTGTCTCACATATCGATGCCTGCACCACGTGCTTCAATTTAAATCAACAAAGCAATAATGCGTCTTAAACAATCCATGAAAGTCCATTTCAACGTGTAAATCCTCAAAAGCGTTACTCATATGTGTACAGCATTAAAAGGATACATGCTAATGTCATTGCCAGGGTCCACTTCTATTGTACCCTTCTGTCATCAACGACCAGCATCTGTACATCTCCAGTCCTTGCTGCTCCCTTCTACATCGCACCAGCCTGTTGTCTCCACCATGCTGGTGGCTCACCGGAACATAAACCTTTCTGCTCTCCGCTCCGTTCTACATCGCACCAGCCTGTTGTCTCCACCATGCTGGTGGCTCACCGGAGCATAAACCTTGCTGCTCTCCGCTCCGTTCTACATCGCACCAGCCTGTTGTCTCCACCATGCTGGCATCAGTTCCTTATAGTCACATCTCTTTCAACTAGCGTGGAAAATCACTTGGCCAGAGATGCCTTTTCCCTTAATACAGAGCAGTTCACCGCTCCTTTTGCTTCCGTCTTCCTTTGCGTTCCACAGAAGTAGTGGTACATACGTTTTGTCTTCCCCTTCCTTGCGACAATGTTAAATGCCCTTTCACTTCTGCTACAAGCACGTTGCGTAACAGGGAAGGATCCTTTCCTCAATTCTCAACGTTCACTGTACTGCGGTGCTTCATTTCTTTTCCAACGGTCACTCGCTCTGGCCTTCATGATGGCATTCGACCCTTCGCCATCACCAGCTGCACTATGCGTGACGTCACCAGTCACTGCTTGGCCTCAGAGCAGGACGGGTCTCCAGCTCCCAACCGTCACGCTGCTGCAATACCGTTTGCCACATCTACCATACATAAAGGTACCATTCTTTTTCAAGTTCCAACGTTAAAGCTTTCATAACGCAACGCATTTTCTTTTTTTATTTTAGTCCCATTTATATGCTCAACATCTTCTCTAATCTAGATATGCCACATTGGGCACTGCACATTAAGGCGGCTTATTTCTCCTTTATGGGCACTCTGTTTTTTTCTTTACTTCTGGAGGTCTCACATTTACTATTCATCTGTCCCTACACCCCGTGACCTGGGTGATGCCTGGGTGATGTCGTTTTAATCAAACATTTAGCTTTGGGGAACCTACTTTACTTTAGGGGCTAATCTTCTTCACTTGTCCCTTGGAGCCCACGCTGGGGTTTTCTTTACTTCAGTTCCCCCTGCTCTGTGCTTCTGCCACCAAACTTTTGCTTCTTGGGGCTTTTCTTCACTTCTCCTGGCCCTTTGCACCTGCCACCAACTTATCCTTTTTGGGGCCTACTTCAGTCCTGGGGTTTCTCTTAGCCTCATAACCCCCTGGACACTTTTCTGGCCTGCCCCTTCTTCTTTCCTTGTGCTCTAGGCCTGCGCGGGGGCCTTCTTCAATTCTCAAACGCCCTGCCCTCTGCACCCCTGGGTGATGGGACTTACTTCCTTGATGTCTGGGGGGCAGTGGTTCCTTCCTTTCTTCTGCTGCTCCCCCCTCAGCAACCTTCTTCTCCAGCTCGCATTGGTTCTTGGTAATCCTCGTCGCCAATGTTAGAAAGCACCTTCTTCAGTCTTCTTTAGCTTCTTAGATATACTTTATTGCTTAGTTACATTAAGCTAACATGTAAGGCAACCACTGGGTCCCATCACCCACGCTTAACTGACATCAGGTAGAACACTCATACAGCATTCACACATCAACATTCCAACATGACATCACAGGGTCTCACATTCACAGGCAAGCACTTCACAACAAGAATCCAAAATGCTGGTCATCCCTCTTTATAGCCTCAGAGCAGCCCTCTCACATGCCACAGGACCATGAGCGCACAATCCAATCAAGAGTCAGTCCAATCATTACTACACAGCTGCAGGCCATAACTCCAACCACCACAATGGAGGTGGAGATATCTACCTTTAAACGCAAACCATCCCAGTCGATCAAGGTCATTCCGTGGAGAGCCGGAAGGAGGAGGACAGTGGACCTTTGGCCAAGCCTGTCCTGTAGAGCCCCAGCAAGACAGCTTTGCAGCAGAGATCATTGAGGAGGCTGGACATGTGTATGGTGATTGGGCCAAAGTGTGTTGTGACACAGAAAGGAGTGAGACAGTGTCTTAAGAGCAGAGTTTGTGAACTGTCAGTGGACTAGTAGTGGGAGTGTTGAGTAGTAAAAAAGTCTGAACTTTTTGGAGCCAGAAGAGGGAATTGTTTGAGAGCAGAGACATAAGGGTATCACCTAAGAGGGAAGAATGAGGAGTTTCATCTTGATCCTGAAATCATAATCTCTTCCATGAAGGAAGAGATTGTGATGCAGGAGTATAACAGTATCTGAAAGGAGATAGGCAATGATATCATGGGATTGAAGAAGGAAGGAGAAACCATATTGGAGAGTGATACTGTCACAGTCCACAGCTCACCATGGGCCTTTGCTTCCCAGTTGCCGCATCCTTGGCATTTTCTATGGCGCCTGACAGCACGTCGGCAGAAATGGAACCACGTGTCCCTTCACCGCCCGTGGCAGTAATATCATCAATCACCTGGACATTCTCCCAATCAGGTGACTGCAAACACAATGTCACAACAACGTGGAAATTAAGCATCTTCATTATAGTTTGCCTGCACTCCTCAAACGGTCTTCCTGCTGGTGAGCAAAATTTTGTTTTCGTTTGATTCTATTTCAGTTATCAGTGACAGCCTGTTCGTATCAGTCTTCCTGGTGTTCGCTTTGTCCCTCCTTTGGATTCTCCGTTGTTCTTTCCTGGAATTCCTTCCAGTGCCGGGACCTTATACTAAACAGTCTCCTTACTCATGTCAAGTGTTTCTGGAGTTTTTATTTTGAACTTTGTTTTTGGATTTCTCCTGTGGACATCTACTATGATCTGCAGATACAGAAATCCCTTTAGTTTTCCATCCTCGTGCCATCCGGGTCAGGTCACTGTGCAGTTTGATTTGGTTGTTTTTCTGTTGTTTTTACTTGGTTCCTCTGACTTATGCCAGGTGTGTTCTCTGACCTATGGACTTGGTACTACTTAGCTGCTTGACGTTTCATCTATCTTCACCATTTTCCAGTCTTCTTTTCCAAGGTAGGAACAGGAAAAAGTGGGGGGTGAGAATCTCAGTGTAAGTATTGATTGTTACCCCATTTTTCCTTCTGTCTTCCCCGCAGCCTCTTAGGGAGCCATGCAGCACACTCCTGCCTTTTCACCAGACTTCTCGCTTCCAGACATATTTTACGTCTGGGGGGTGTCGTCCTGGGAAAAGACTGTAGTCAGGGGCCCACCAATTAGAGCATGATAAAAACCACATACTCAAAAAGTAGAGCAAACACTGGGCAAGAAGCAACACTGTTTATTACAGCTGGGTGAGCACAAATCAAACAGAACAGTGAATAGGCTCTGATTGAAAAGCTGACATCTGAATGAAATATGAACAGTAGTTTTATACCAAGAAATACAATGGTCGGAAATCCATAGAAAGACTTAAAAGTTGGAAAATGCACTTTTTCTATGTTTCCTAGAGATTTCATTTGTTCGTAGACATCATTTCCTCAAAGCTTATGTTGGTTAGTGAAATGTAATTGAAGCAAACAGTTTAACAGTTTCCCATTACAATGCCTCCCCATGTGCTGCCACATTTATTCACACCCCACCCCGGAACTAATTGTTACTACTGAAGTACCATTTGTGCTGACCGCCGAACTTTAATACAGTACCATTGCTCAGCACCATTAAGAACGGAACACGAGACACCCTGCAGCTGGTGGGAAAGGGGACATTCACACAATACCTGGATAATGACCTTTGCGAACTATGTAGTAGATACTTTAGCGGCTGGCCACCTCCTCAGAGCTCAAGAACTTACTGTCTAATTGGTCCTCCCAGGAACGCTACTCCGTCCAGTGTTCCCTTCCCAAAGCCCCCTGCCAATGGGCATCAGTGGTCATATGACCAGCACACTGGTATAGAGCCACCCTCCCCATTGCCATGTGGGGCGGCTAGTTTGGCTGACCGCCCTGCAATTACATCACACAGCTATAGTCATGTTGGCTTTCTCATGAGGAGCAGCTTGAGCCCCACCCTCCTTTGCAGATCCCTGACGTATTGGTCACGTGTTTCAGATCGAGGTTTCCCAGGTCCAGCCCGCCTGTGTTTGTGGTGACGCTATTTATATCCTTGCCCTTCTTTAGCTAATCATAGGACATTATCTTGGACTGTGTGTACACCCAATGCATTATCACCCCCTACGATTCCCGGTAACGCCCTTTCTACGGGACGTCTGTGGCTTTGAATACCTGTGTCATTTTCCATGTAGCTGCCCCCACCGTCCCCCTTCTTTACTCTCGCAGTTGGTAGGTGTGTCCTCCTGTCTGGCGCTAAATTCGCTCCTTTAGCACAAAACTACCACCCACCAGGGTACTCGCAGTCTAGTCGTGGAGGTATGTGACTGATTAAAGAACCTATGCATTCTAGCTTGGTTGTATCATGAAGAAGATCATACACACAAGAAAGAAGAGCAACCTTATCCAGGCCGTCACCACCTTGTGGGCGGACATGACATGTGCACAAGCATCTCTGAATAGGCAAATAGACAAACTACAAAACCATCTGCATGCTCTTCCCCCGGATGCAAATAGTGACAGGGACACAGTGGCTGTCCTGGCACCAACTGGTTCATCAGACCCGTATTCTCCGCTTTCTGTGATTATGCCTCACACATTCCTCGTTCCGACCCTCGTCTCCGCCATACAAATTGAGGAAATTTGAGCCTGGTGACGCAAGGCTTTTAGACATTTGATTTTCATCACGACTCATTTAAAATGAATTCTGTGACTTAGTCATTCTGCGGCTTCCATTGCCCGATCACTATGTCCTTTTCCATGAGACGAAGGAGGGGCTGTACTTCTTCAAAGGCCCTGAGTAGAATGGGATACACATTTTGCTGAAAGGGATTGGCTCCTGTGTATAGTTGTATCTTGTGTAGATATTCAAGGTGGAAGAACTTGGAGTACAACCAATGCAAGGTCGTCCCACCACAGGCATAGTGTTCTGGGAGGTGATCCTTAATCCTGGCAGCCTAAAATTGATAAACACTTCTTAGATGCATAGAGTTTTTTTACTGCATTTCTGCCTATCAATTTGAAAGTGACTGTGTTGTGCCCCCAGCAGATGTACTTTCTGACCTCTAAAAGGTCCAGTATTAATGTCTAGCGTCCGGGTCTGCTCATTTATAAACAATTTGAAATAGACATTTTGGTTCTATGTGAAAATGTTCTCAGGAAAATGTAGTCATACGAAAAAGTAGTCAGAAAAAAGTTGTTTAAAAAAACGTAGCCCTTCAATGTAAGCAATGCAAAGTGTGAACATTGTGCCAGTAACAAGGTCACTAAAAACCTATTTTTAAATACACAAAAGTACAAGGCTGTACCCCTAACAAGGGCTCAAACCTCTAACTAAACCTACACAATCACCCTTACTCTATTCCCAAACTGTACCCTAATTCTTACTGAACACTAACAGGGTAATTCATAGAATTTCGCAGAAAAGTGTCGCAAGCGGCTGGCGCCGAGTGTCCGCGTGCGATTGACTGCGCCAGGCACGTGCGCTAAAACCGATTTCCGCTCACAGCGTATTCATGGATTTTAGGCTCCCAAACCAGCCGTGGCGCAGAGAATCGCAGCGACCCTGCAGCAGCGCCAGTAACGCCCCCAAGAACGCCCTCGCGCAAGGAAAAGCCATCAAAATCGCTAAATCATCGCAAAGGGCTGCGCTAACCCTGGACCAGTTCACTGGGCTGGCAAACAGCAAACGCCAAGCGGGGAACGTGTATTACAGGGGTGCGCGGGAAGTTCCACACGCGATTGGCCCCGTGCAAGCAGGGTACGTGTATTTCAGGGGTGCGCGGGAAGTTCCACACGCGATTACAGCAGGGTACGTGTATTTCAGGGGTGTGCGGGAAGTTCCACACGCGATTGTCCCAGTGCGAGCAGGGTACATGTATTCCATGGGTGCGCGGGAAGTTCCACACGCGATTTCAGCAGGGTACGTGTATTTCAGGGGTGCGCAGGAAGTTCCACACGCGAATGGGCCAGTGCGAGCAGGGTACGTGTATTCCATGGGTGCGCGGGAAGTTCCACACGCGATTTCATCAGGGTACGTGTATTTCAGGGGTGCGCGGGAAGTTCCACACGCGATTGTCCCAGTGCGAGCAGGGTACATGTATTTCAGGGGTGCGCGGGAAGTTCCACACGCGATTGGCCCCGTGCAAGCAGGGTACGTGTATTTCTAGGGTGCGCGGGAAGTTCCACACGCGATTGGCCCCGTGCAAGCAGGGTACGTGTATTTCAGGGGTGCGCGGGAAGTTCCACACGCGATTTCAGCAGGGTATGTGTATTCCAGGGGTGCGCGGGAAGTTCCACACGCGATTTCAGCAGGGTACGTGTATTTCAGGGCTGCGCGGGAAGTTCCACACGCGATTTCAGCAGGGTATGTGTATTTCAGGGGTTCTGGGAAGTACTACACGTGAATTGGCCGTGTGGGTCCTCCCAGGTGTACGCTCCACAACCTCCACGGCCCCTGGAGGCAGCCCACACCACGGGGGACTACCCTGCACCCCTGCTCATGTCCCGCAGGCAGCCCATCCACCATGGGCATGCCCCCCAGCCAACCCACATGTCACCTTGCACTACTGATCAACAATGCAGGTCTCCCACCACCCCCACCCCCCAGCAGTGCAGGGGCACCCTCCACCAGGCCCCCACCCATGTCTCCCACCCCCACCTCCCAGTCACCATGGGCAGCCCCCACCAGGCCCCCACTCATGTCGACCACCACCCCCACCCCCCAGCCACCATGGGCAGCCTCCACCAGGCCACCACCCATGTCCCCTATCACCACCACCCCCCAGCAGTGCAGGGGCACCCTCCACCAGGCCCCCACTCATGTCTCCCAACCACCCCCACCCCCCAGCCAGCAGGGGCACCCTCCACCAGGCCCCCACTCATGTCTCCCACCACCCCCACCCCCCAGCAGTGCAGGGGCACCCTCCACCAGGCCCCCACTCATGTCTCCCACCACCCCCACCCCCCAGCAGTGCAGGGGCACCCTCCACCAGGCCCCCACTCATGTCTCCCACCCACCCCCACCCCCCAGCAGTGCAGGGGCAGCCTCCACCAGGCCCCCACCCATGTCCCCTATCACCACCCCCCCAGCAGTGCAGGGGCAGCCTCCACCAGGCCCCCACTCATGTCTCCCACCACCCCCACCCCCCAGCAGTGCAGGGGCACCCTCCACCAGGCCCCCACTCATGTCTCCCACCACCCCCACCCCCCAGCCACCAGGGGAAGCCTCCACCAGGCCCCCACTCATGTCTCCCACCACCCCCACCCCCCAGCAACCATGGGCAGACCCCACCAGGCTCCCACCCATGTCTCCCACCACCCCCACCCCCCAGCAGTGCAGGGGCAGCCTCCACCAGGCCCCCACCCATGTCCCCTATCACCACCACCCCCAGCAGTGCAGGGGCACCCTCCACCAGGCCCCCACTCATGTCTCCCACCACCCCCACCCTCCAGCCAGCAGGGGCACCCTCCACCAGGCCCCCACTCATGTCTCCCACCATCCCCACCCCCCAGCAGTGCAGGGGCAGCCTCCACCAGGCCCCCACCCATGTCCCCTATCACCCCCACCCCCCAGCAGTGCAGGGGCACCCTCCACCAGACCCCCACTCATGTCTCCCACCACCCCCACCCCCCAGCCACCAGGGGCAGCCTCCACCAGCCCCCACTCATGTCTCCCACCACCCCCACCCCCCAGCAACCTTGGGCAGCCCCCACCAGGTTCCCACCCATGCCTCCCACCACCCCCACCCCCCAGCCACCATGGGCAACCCCCACCAGGCCCCCAACCATGTCTCCCACCACCCCCACCCCCCAGCAGTGTGGGGCAGCCTCCACCAGGCCACCACTCATGTCTCCCACCACCCCCACCCCCCAGCCACCAGGGGCAGCCTCCACCAGGTCCCCACTCATGTCTCCCACCACCCCCACCCCCCAGCAACCATGGGCAGCCCCCACCAGGCTCCCACCCATGTCTCCCACCACCCCCACCCCCCAGCAGTGCAGGGGCAGCCTCCACCAGGCCCCCACCCATGTCCCGTATCACCCCCACCCCCCAGCAGTGCAGGGGCACCCTCCACCAGGCCCCCACTAATGTCTCCCACCACCCCCACCCCCCAGCCACCAGGGGCAGCCTCCACCAGGCCCCCACTCATGTCTCCCACCACCCCCACCCCCCAGCAACCATGGGCAGCCCCCACCAGGCTCTCACCCATGTCTCCCACCACCCCCACCCCCCAGCCACCATGGGCAGCCCCCACCAGGCCCCCACTCATGTCTCCCACCACCCCCACCCCCAGCAGTGTGGGGCAGCCTCCACAGGGCCACCACTCATGTCTCCCACCACCCGCACCCCCAGCCACCATGGGCACCCTCCACCAGGCCCCCACTCATGTCTCCCACCACCCCCACCCCCCAGCAGTGCAGGGGCACCCTCCACCAGGCCCCCACTCATGTCTCCCACCCACCCCCACCCCCCAGCAGTGCAGGGGCAGCCTCCACCAGGCCACCACCCATGTCCCCTATCACCACCACCCCCCAGCAGTGCAGGGGCACCCTCCACCAGGCCCCCACTCATGTCTCCCACCACCCCCACCCCCCAGCCACCAGGGGCACCCTCCACCAGGCCCCCACTCATGTCTCCCACCACCCCCACCCCCCAGCAGTGCAGGGGCAGCCCCCACCAGGCCCCCACCCATGTCCCCTATCACCCCCACCCCCCAGCAGTGCAGGGGCACCCTCCACCAGGCCCCCACTCATGTCTCCCCCCACCCCCCAGCAGTGCAGGGGCAGCACCACCAGGCCCCCACTCATGTCCCCCTGCACCCCCTCCCCCCAGCATCCAGGGGCAGCCTCCACCAGGCCCCCACCCATGTCTCCCACCACCCCCACCCCCCAGCAACCATGGGCAGCCCCCACCAGGCTCCCACCGATGTCTCCCACCATCCCCACCCCCCCAGCAGTGCAGGGGCAGCCTCCACCAGGCCACCACCCATGTCCCCTATCACCACCACCCCCCAGCAACCATGGGCAGCCCCCACCAGGCTCCCACCCATGTCTCCCACCACCCCCACCCCCCAGCCACCATGGGCAGCCTCCACCAGGTCCTCACAATCCCCAATCATGTGCGTCATGGTCAGCCTCCACAGCCAAAAAGCCCAACCAAGTAACCCATTCACCCACAAGGAAAAGGAAATTACATGTTACACCCCCAATGTTCATAAAGCTAATGAACCCATGTCCATCACACACAATGGTTGCAATTGAATGGGAAAACACCCAACATAACATGCATGAAAGCAATGAGATGATACCACACAGTGAAGTATGAAAACAAAATTGTATTAAAAAAATAAGAATGCAAATGAAATGAAACAAACTACAATGGGAATGAAAAAAAGATAAGCTGCATGTCTGTTTAAAAAATAAAAACACCAAATCCTAATCCAAAAAAATGTAGTCCAAAGTCAAATGAAAAATAAAATCAATCCAATGAAGAACTATGTACAAAACATCCAAGGGTCCATGAGCCCAACTGAACAAAGGAAACCTACAAAAAACCCTAACTAAAATGCAACTATATACAAAAAGTGGAGCAGTGTCCGTCGACTCCAAATCATAACAACAGACAAAGGAAACCTAAAACTAAAGAACTATATAGAAAGGCGGCGGGCAAGTCCAGCGGCTCACTCCGTGGTGTTCCGGGCCAGGGCATCATCGAACTCCTGTTCGATGTCCCGGAGGCGGTCCTGTTCGATGGCCCCGAGGGTCCGCAGGGACGACGCCGTGTCCTCCTCCAACCCCCTGCGGATTGCCTCGAGGCACTCGGCCCGCCTCAGGGCCCTCCGCATGGAGTTCTCCGCCCGGACCATTGTGAGCCGCGCCTCTTCCGCCCGCCGCCCCTCCGCACCTATGGCGTGGCCCAACCGCTGCCACACGGAAGACACTCTCTGTCCTGGGTCCTCCTGCCCTCCGGCCGATGCCTGCCCCTCCGATGTCGAAGGCCCCGAGCCTTCATGGCTCCCACCATGTTGCTGCTGCAGCTCTGCCTCTGCCCGTGCACTGCCTCCTGCTGCCTGCACATCCTCCGCCGGCTGGGGTGCAGTTGTTGATGTGGCCACCCCTGCTGGACGTCCGACTCCCGACTGTGGCAGGGATGCCTCCTCCACCAGCCTGGCCGCACCGTCAGAGGCAGCTCCACAGGGCACCCAGGTGACTGATGGGTGGGAAGATGGCACAGAGGACGACTGGCGTGTAGGGGGTCCAGTTGAGGAGGGGGTCGGAGCAAGCCCCATCAGACGGAGGAATCCGGCCTGGGTGACCTGTCCCAGCAGTCTGACGTGGTCAACGAGCCATTCGAGATGACGTGCAGTCTCTCCATGAAAAGACTGCAGGTCACCTCGCATGGCCCGTTGACGCAACGCCACACCAGCCAGGACAGGCTCAACCCAGACCTGGATGGCCACGTCCGCAGGCAGAGGAAGGCCAGTTGACGTTGACGTTGGCCTGAAAACGGGTCTGGACGTAGGCATCCCTGCTGGTGCAAGATGATGCAGGGACAGGATCGGGGACAGGATTGCACACAGGCACCTCCGCGGCGGCCTGTGCTGCCTCCTGTCCCTGGTCCTGCACTGCACCACTAGCACCAGTGGGATCCCCACCTCCAGACCCCGTCTCCGGTGCTTGCACGGCCTCCTCCTCCACCAAACCCCCCACCGACCTGGATGACTCCGTGCCATCTTCCCCTGTTGGGCCCTGTGGGGTCCCAGCTGCCCCTTCTGCTGCCGAGGAGTCCAACTCCAACCTCCGCCTCTTGGACCTCCCCCGGCAGCTGCGGCCTGGGACGCGGCACCGGACTCCTCACTCCCCGACGAGATGACAACACGGGAGGGGAGCCGGGCCTTGCGTCTCTGGCTGGTGGTGGGATCCCCGCCGCTGTGCTCCACAGCACCTTCTCCGCCCTCTTCATCAGTTGACGCTGCAGACAGGGAGAAACAAAACACAGGCATCAGGGCACTGTACAATGGACACATACACACATGACAGTTGCACATGAGTGGCATTGGCAAACCTCAGACATGTCATCACAATCCCCAACACACATGTCATTACAACTCGCACACATGAGCCATACCACAGCTATATCGCAACTGCCACCACCACCCCTACACATACAACTGCATGAGCAGCCAAAGGGGAGCCAGACATCACATGCACCACACATGTACACACACCACCACACTTGCATACATGTGTACACCTCTGCCAAGTGTCGCAGTGTTCAGACGGGCATCCATATCACATCTGCCAATCAGGCTTCCACATACCGCTGTCACATGCATCCATGTTGCATCACTGTTGCACCCTTGTCAAATACACACACATGCACATGTACACAGTGCTCATACATGCAGCCGAAAACAACATACATGCGTGACATCACGGACATGTCTACTTACATACACATTCATCCAAACATGTGTGCACACACAACTGCATTTGGCATGCAAGCCTACACACACAAGCACCATCCATGTCTCACACATTACAGCCCTCGCATGTGTCAGCCCCACGGCCCTGTACACCCCCACCCATACTCGACCCCATACAAACAGATGTGCAACCTGCACACTACCGAATAATCACCACACGCACTGCTCACAATCAGGATGCATGTACACTCACCGCTCGACTCCAGACGGGTCTGCTTCTCTAGGACCTGGATGTGGAGCGCTGGGGATATGCGTTCCAGGACCCTCATCTGTTCTTCCGACAAGTGGCCCCGGCGCCCCTTGGCATCCACTGCCTTCAAGAGGCGCCGGGCCTTGTTCAGGGTCCTGGACCTGAAGTCCTCCCAGCGCTTCCTGACATGTCATAAGTCCCGGACTGCCACCCCTCCGCGTTGATGGCAGTCACGATGTCAGTCCAGATCCGAGTCCGTCCTTCCTTGTCGGCGCGGGAACTTCCAAAGAGGGCATCATACTGCCCCAGGACTTGCTCCACCAGGACACCAACTTCGGTGGCACTGAAGCTGGTGCCCCTCTGCCTCTCAGCACGCATACACGATTCTATTGGACCAAAGGCCCTCAGCGCGTAAGCGCGTCAGCACGCATACGCGATTCTATTGGACCAAAGGCCCTCAGCGCGTAAGCGCGTCTGTGACGTGACCCGCACGGGTGTTTCCCACACAGCACGTGATGACAGAGCACAGGTGGAAAGAATGCACGTCAGAGTGTCATCGCGTGTAATTGGACAGCACGTCAGAGTGTCATCGCGTGTAATTGGACAAAAGTGCGCGTACACGCGATTGGCCTATGTACGTGTATATCAGGGGTGCGCAAGTACGTCAGCGCACCTGTATCCCGGGGTGCGCGGGAATTTCCACACGCTATTGGACTGGGTACTGGATTTCAGGGGTGCGCGGGTCACACGCTCGCCTACAACACGCGTAACGCATAAATTTGCGCGCTAACTAAATAACAAGCTCAGACCCAGGATGAACATACCGTTCCTAGCAGCAGTGGGCGTGGGCTACCAAAGGAGGAGGAGGAGGATAGTCAGGGCCAGAATATTCACACCCAGAACCAGCCTTTTCGGGATGCCTGATGACCAGGTGTATGGGAGGTACAGGTTTCCACCACACATCATACTGGACCTGGTGAGTGAGTGGGAGGATGACCTCACATCACCCACCCTGTGCTCCCAAGCACTCAGCCCCCTGGAGAAGGTCCTCAATGTACTGCACTTCTTAGCCACTGGATCATTTCAGCGGACAAGTGCCATAGTGGGTGGGGTATCACAGGCCACCCAGTCACGCTGCCTACACCAGGTCTTGAACATCATCACTGCACGCCCATCAGTCCGCAGGCACATATACCTGCCCAGAACACCTGCAGAAAGGCATGCTGCCACCCTGGATTTTTACGGTGTGGCACGATTCCCCAAAGTGCTAGGTGCCATCGACTGCACCCATGTGGCTCTACGTCCCCCCAGGGCATCAGAGCACATCTATAGGAACCGCAAGCACTGGCATTCCATCAACGTGCAGGTAGTATGTAATGCCAAGGGAATCATCACCTCAGTATATGCCAACTATCCCGGGTCCACCCACGACAGCTTCATTTACCGAATGTCCACCCTAAGCCGGGACCTAGAAGCTGGGCGGCATGGCGATACATGGCTGCTTGGTGAGTATGAATGCCACAGCACATGCAAGCATGTCAGATACTGAGCAAGGTCACAACCCCACCAATGATACCAATCACCACCTCCACAGGGGACAGTGCCTACCCTCTCAGCCCCCACATGATGACGCCAATTCGGAACCCCACCACGCCACCCCAGGTAAGATATAACACATCCCACATTACAACCCGGGGCATAGTGGAGCGCACATTCGCTCCCTTGACGGTTCTGGCGGGCAGCTGTTTTACGCTCCCCCAGTAGTGCGCAGGATCATAGTGGCAGCATGTGTCCTGCACAACGTTGCAACACGCCGGGGCCTGGCCGTGGCCGTGGACATGGTGGTGCCCCCACATCCCCAACCACATGCACAGCCGCTGCGCATGGGAGGGGAAAGGGCACGGGGGGAGGCAGCCCGTACACAGCTAGTGGCTAATTACTTCACATAGTAATCACACCCCTGTGGAGTGCACACTGCCCTGGCACATTCCATCTGACAATCAATGATGACTCAACCTGACACTGATCCTGAATGTCTGGAGAATCAACCGTGAAAAACCATATCAGCCTGAGATTGTTCACCTGGAAGTGTTACAATGTGTGCATCCCTACCCACACAGACACCACCAATGCAGTTTTGTG
The DNA here is from genome assembly GCF_040938575.1 of Ambystoma mexicanum. NCBI lineage: Eukaryota > Metazoa > Chordata > Amphibia > Caudata > Ambystomatidae > Ambystoma > Ambystoma mexicanum. Next base: position 1,337,546,671 of record NC_090921.1, on the reverse strand, counting down.
AAGAAACACATCCAAGCAGCTAAAATGAATACCCACTTGCAAAATGCAACAAGAGGACAGTGCCATGTCAGCCAACCCATCCCCAGCACCGCCACATGACACACCGTGCCATGTCATGCCATTTGCAGGTAAACAAAGTAATCCCCACAACATGACACTAGTGTCAAAATGTACAGTGTCCCTAATTTAAACTTGCAACACCTAAAATGCTCACAGTAATGCAGGACCAACAACAAACTTGAGCAGGTACTACCATTAACATGACATCACAAATATAAGAAATTAGTAGTCTCACCACCTGGAAATGCCTGCACTCCCACCACTACCAACTGTGCAGTGTTCGCGCCATGTAGAGTAGTAGGTGCACTGCTGCCAACATGGACCCCATCTCCAAACTAGAGGGCCTTGTGTAGACATGAGGAAGGGACCTGCAAATTGGGAGGTAGACACAGATGATGAGTTACACATCAATGCAACATGCAGTGTACAACACAACAGCAATATGCACTAGGAATGTATACACAGTATTGACTAGACTACCCACACATGTAGTGGGAGTCCAATGTCACCATGTACTTCAATGTCACTTGGGCACACCCTTTGCAAGCCCATGGAAACGGGAAGCAGGAGGGGTGTGTGTGACTCAAACCCAAGCATCTGAACCAAATACATGACAAGCCTGCATGTGCCCAGTCACAATGCAGCATATGCCCACAGGAACCACGGAAGGCAACAAATTGTCCCAAAAAAATTGGGAAAAATAAATTTAAAAATAAAAATAAAAATAAAAATAAAAAATGGCCATTGATGGGCCCGGGGGGGTTTGGGAGGCCACCCAGGAGGTCCGAGGACAGGGTGCACACCAAAACCCACCTGTGTGGATCCTGGGAAAATAAAACACCTCCATGGGCTCATGGCCCACACGGCTACCCTATTGTGGGAGTATCACTGCTGTCGCTATTATCACCCTGTGCAGCTGCATCCGGAGGTGGTTGCACTATGGGAGGCAGCCCACGCAAGGCCCTAGTCTGCTCCTCCATGGCTGCAAGCATGCGGGTGTGGTAGGTCTGGTTCTGGAGGATGAGTGTGCGGAGGTCCCCATGCAACAACTCACGGAATGCCCGGACCTCCGCCCTCGTTGCCTGCATCTCAGCTGAGAGCGTACGGGTGAGACGCTCCAGCTGCTGTTCTGTCCTTTGGTGTGTTGAAGCCTCAAGCTCAACAAGAGTCGTCCTGAGGTGAAGGAGCTCCTGCCTCAGGGCTTCCCTGTGGCCCTGGGACTCTATGGAGATGGCCTCCTGCAGAGTCGCCAGTGCCGCCCGCCTGTCCCTGTTGGACGCCAACATGTCCCCCCTGTGTGACTGGCAGATGGAGTCGGTTGCCTGCTGTAGTCGCTTCATCAGCCTTTCAGGGGGGACAATGGAAGTGGCCACCCTATCCATGGCCTGAGCCATCATCTCGGATGATGCTGCCTGTTGGGTTGCCATACCGTAAATGGATTGCTCCCATGCGGTATTGCCAGGTGGCGTACGGCCACCACGTCGGCGGGCACCACACCTGTCTGGGACAAGGCGAAGTGCGCCTTGCTGTGCCGGCACTGCCTGAGGCTGCAGGACTGCATTCCCTCTCTGATCTGCTGGCCCAGGAACAGGATCAGATGTCGCGGAGTGTGACCCTGCATCCGTAACCACCAAAGGCGTAGCTGCCAACACTGACATCCCCATTGAGGGTTCTGACCCTGGTGCAGGTGGGTGGGACAGAACAGAATCCCTCCCTGGAACACTCACCTGCGACGGCACGTAGGTCTCATCATCCGAATCAACACCTGAGTACAGCTCGGGGGAGGTGCAGCCAGAGACACCCCTTGAGAGCACGACCTGCAGCACTTGTGGGTTCTCACCCACCACCACACCACGTCCCTCACTGGTGGTTGGTCGGCCCTCGGACCCCTCCTGGGTCTGCACCATCTCCACAACCCCAGCAGTATCAGGTGCGTCTTCCCCTGCAAAGACATAAAAACAAAGAAATGGAAACAGGCATTAGCACCATGGCACACAATGAGGGCTGAGAAGCAAGAGAACCAGTACTTGATTGACACATGTCCCACATGACTAAAACCCTCCCATGCATGCACCCTCACTGCATATGAAGGGCAGGCAAATGGCACACACTGATGACACCAAGATGGAAGATGAACACATTTTCTGCATGCTGCCTGCAGTGGCATCACACAATGGACTGTGATTGCCAGGTGAAACACACATGCCATCACACAGATGGCATGTACCACTGCTATTGAGTGAAGATGGAGAGGAGGGCAGCACCTATTCATTCAGTCCAGTTCCCGCATGTAATAGCTTTTCTAATTCAAACAGGTCAGATTTTTCACCTGGAGCTGCCAGTCTAAAATGGTCCAATTGCACAGGGACATGTGTGAACAAATGATATCCAGGTAACAAAGTCACTCCACTTTACCATAGCCATGTCAGACATGTGACTAGAGGACTGCGAAATGCCTAGTAAAAGTGGTGGAATGCAAACTATCTGCCTGAATGAACAGTGAAAAATAAGCAATAATATTGTGGCAAGGTGACACTTCAAGGGCAACTGGCGTGCAGTTGGGCTAGATGTCTACTGTTAGCAGAAGGGATACTGCTATGGCCTAATGCAGCTGCGCAGGATGTATTGCATGAAGCACATGGCTGACCCATACGACTCAGGCGCACACACTCTCACCTGGCACACAAACAGAAGCCCTCACACACACACCATGCACATGGATGACACACACATGCATGTGCACTCACCGGACAATGCCTTGTAATCAGGCAGATCTCCCACGCCTTGGATCTGTTCCTCTGTGACGTAGGTCCCAGCGACTGACTCATGTGGAGTGAGTTCCATGTCTACTACTGGAGACCCACTTCCAGTCACTAGAGTTGCGGCATGACTTGAGGCCAGCTTACTCTTTGCCCTGCGCTTTAGGTCATTCCAGCGCTTATAGCAATCATTGGCTGTGCGCCTCACGATTCCAAGGGCACTTACGATGTCCGCAACGGTCTGCCAGTGTGCCTGGCGTTGTGCAGGTGTGGTCTTGGATCCTGCAACAATGACCATCTCGTTATCATGTGCGGACACATACTCGACAAGTGCATTCAGTTCGTCATCCGTGAAGCTGGGCTTCCTGGACGGGCCGGACTGTGTAGCCGTGTCTGGGGCATCAGCCTGTGCCGGACGAGCACTCTTCCTCTTCCGCTTGGAAGGTGGTGGTGATCCTGAGTGTCCTGCGCCGCTCTGGACACTAGGGGCAGGAGCCCTGGTGGACTCTGTATCAGGAGTGTGGGATTGCACACTCAGCATGGGAGTTGGTGCAGGCATTGGCTCAAGTGTAATGGTGTCAGGGGGAATGTCAGCAGGATGGACTAGGACCGACACTGTCCTGGCTGGGTGTGTGAGAGCTTGGGTGGATGGAGCCGAAGCTGCCCCTGCAGCCTCTCCGCCCTGCCTACTTGGGGCAGCAGATGACCTTGCTGCCCCAGATCCACGTGGCATGATGACATCAACGTGCACCTTCGCACGTGTCATAGGCCTGCTGACCTGGAAGTCAGCCATGGAGTCAGCCGGGTCTGGTGCCACAATGGGCTGGTCCAACAAGGGCTGAGCATGGATGGTGTCAGCCACATCAGCCTCAACGGGAGGGGGGGGATTATGGGTGCCCTTGACTGGTCCTCCACACATGGGGGACAGGCTCACCCTGCAAGTAACGACCACGTCCCATACCGGATCCACCACGGCCACCACTTGTGGCTCTTCCACCTTTGCCACCCTTACGGAATCCTCACATCCCAGCCATGGCACTGATGTTAACGTGCGTATGGGAGTGGCTGTAAACTATTGTCCTGGGCAATTGGGGGTCAAAGGGGTTGGGTACCAGATGGTAATTGTACCCTAGTGCTCTAGCAAGGCTGAATGTAACCCCTGGGGAAAGATGACGGGTCACGCTACGCACAGGAGCCCCAAAAAAGGGAGATGAGGTGCACGCAACCCCTCCTAGACCACGTGTGCAGAAAGAAAAACCTGCACTACGCTGTGGCACCCAGTAACACAAGAATGAACGTATGTGTGTCACACTCAGCCTAGAATGACCTCTGAAGGGGTAGGCTACACACGGGGCAAGCACAGATGTTAGATACGTGCGTGACTCACCGTCTGCCAGGTAAAAGAGCGTGAAAAAGGAGCGCGTTTGGTTGGCAACACCCCCGCCAAAAGAAGATTTGTACGCTGTCTGAGGAGACAGGACAACAGTAGAAGGGAACGCTGTTTGAGGGAAGAGGCCCAGGTAAACCAGTAAAAGAGAAAAAAGAGAAAAAGCTGTCAGAGGTAACAGGGAATACGAACTTGAAACGCCGTGAAGTAAATCGCGTGTGAAACGACAAGAAGTACAGAATTCACCCACTCGCTCTCCACGAAAAGAATGTACAAGGAAATGGTGTTGTACACGTACCTTTTATACAGGCCCACACGTCCAGCGTCACTTACGCGGCGTGTACGCGCTAGGGCCATTTCCACCAATTACACGCTTTGTCACTTCTGCGTGTAGGGCCATTTCCACCAATTACACGCTTTGTCACTTCTGCGTGTAGGGCCATTTCCACCAATTACACGCTTTGTCACTGCCGCGTGTACGCGCTAGGCCCATTCCCACCAATTACACGCTTTGACACTCGGACATTTTCAAACGTGTGCCCGATTCAACGTGCACGTGACTTCATAGACGCGCATACGCTGGCGACGCGCTTAAGCGCTGAGGGCCTTTGGTCCAATAGAATCGCGTATGCGTGCTGACGCGCTTACGCGCTAAGGGCCTTTCCTCGATTTTCAGGCTGACGTGCAGGATTTTCACGTGCCAAATCACTCCGTATCAAGCTGGCCACGCGTAAGCACACGGAAGACCACGCTCCTGCCCAGAAGGCCGAACTACTGTCCCCCAGAGCCCCGAGCACGCTCCCACCTGCCATCTGCTGCTGCCTGACTGCCTGCTGCCCACGTGCACTGCCATTTGCTGCCTGCACATCAGCCAGGGGTGCTGTTGCTGTGACCACCCCTGCTGGAACTGAAGACTCCCGACTGGGATTCCATCGCTCCACAGCCCAGCCCCAGGACCCAGTTGCCCACCCACTCCTGCCTCTGGGGTTGTCATGTCGGGGCAAACACCATCTGTGACCACTGACAACCCCCGGCCAGAGAGGCAGAGGGGCACCAGCTTCAGTGCCACCGAAGTTGGTGTCCTGGTGGAGCAAGTCCTGGGGCAGTATGATGCCCTCTTTGGAAGTTCCCGCGCCGACAAGGAAGGACGGACTCAGATCTGGACTGACATCGTGACTGCCAACAACGCGGCGTGGGTGGCAGTCCGGAACTTACAACATGTCAGGAAGCGCTGGGAGGACTTCAGGTCCAGGACCCTGAACAAGGCCCGGCGCCTCTTGAAGGCAGCGGATGCCAAGGGGCGCCGGGGCCACTTGTCGGAAGAACAGATGAGGGTCCTGGAACGCATATCCCCAGCGCTCCACGTCCAGGTCCTAGAGAAGCAGACCCGTCTGGAGTCGAGCGGTGAGTGTACATGCATCCTGATTGTGAGCAGTGCGTGTGGTGATTATTCGGTAGTGTGCAGGTTGCACATCTGTTTGTATGGGGTCGAGTATGGGTGGGGGTGTACAGGGCCGTGGGGCTGACACATGCGAGGGCTGTAATGTGTGAGACATGGATGGTGCTTGTGTGTGTAGGCTTGCATGCCAAATGCAGCTGTGTGTGCACACATGTTTGGATGAATGTGTATGTAAGTAGACATGTCCGTGATGTCACGCATGTATGTTGTTTTCGGCTGCATGTATGAGCACTGTGTACATGTGCATGTGTGTGTATTTGAAAAGGGTGCAACAGTGATGCAACATGGATGCATGTGACAGCGGTATGTGGAAGCCTGATTGGCAGATTTGACATGGATGCCCGTCTGAACACTGCGACACTTGGCAGAGGTGTACACATGCATGCAAGTGTGGTGGTGTGTGTACATGTGTGGTGCACTTCCTGTGTTGCATGTGATGTCTGGCTCCCCTTTGGCTGCTCATGCAGTTGTATGTGTAGGGATGGTGGTGGCAGTTGCGATATGGCTGTGGTATGGCTCATGTGTGCGAGTTGTAATGACATGTGTGTTGGGCATTGTGATGACATGTCTGAGGTTTGCCAATGCCACTCATGTGCAACTGTCATGTGTGTATGTGTCCATTGTACAGTGCCCTGATGCCTGTGTTTTGTTTCTCTCTATCTGCAGCGTCAACTGATGAAGAGGGCGGAGAAGGTGCTGTGGAGCACAGCGGCAGGGATCCCACCGCCAGCCGGAGACGCAAGGCCCGGCTCCCCTCCCGTGTTGTCATCTCGTTGGGGAGTGAGGAGTCCGGTGCCGCGTCCCAGGCCGCAGCTGCCGGGGGGAGGTCCAAGAGGCGGAGGTTGGAGTTGGACTCCTCGGCAGCAGAAGGGGCAGCTGGGACCCCACAGGGCCCAACAGGGGAAGATGGCACGGAGTCATCCAGGTTGGTGGGGGGTTTGGTGGAGGAGGAGGCCGTGCAAGCACCAGAGACGGGGTCTGGAGGTGGGGATCCCACTGGTGCTAGTGGTGCAGTGCAGGACCAGGGACAGGAGGCAGCACAGGCCGCCGCGGAGGTGCCTGTGTGCAATCCTGTCCCCGATCCTGTCCCTGCATCATCTTGCACCAGCAGGGATGCCTACGTCCAGACCCGTTTTCAGGCAGGGGATGAGCTGACGTCAACTGGCCTTCCCCTGCCTGCGGACGTGGCCATCCAGGTCCGGGTTGAGCCTGTCCTGGCTGGTGTGGCGTTGCGTCAACGGGCCATGCGAGGTGACCTGCAGTCTTTTCATGGAGAGACTGCACGTCATCTCGAATGGCTCGTTGACCACGTCAGACTGCTGGGACAGGTCACCCAGGCCGAATTCCTCCGTCTGATGGGGCTTGCTCCGACCCCCTTCTCAACTGGACCCCCTACGCGCCAGTCGTCCTCTGTGCCATCTTCCCACCCATCAGTCACCTGGGTGCCCTGTGGAGCTGCCTCTGACGGTGCGGCCAGGCTGGTGGAGGAGGCATCCCTGCCACAGTCGGGAGTCGGACGTCCAGCAGGGGTGGCCACATCAACAACTGCACCCCAGCCGGCGGAGGATGTGCAGGCAGCAGGAGGCAGTGCACGGGCAGAGGCAGAGCAGCAGCAGCAACATGGTGGGAGCCATGAAGGCTCGGGGCCTTCGACATCGGAGGGGCAGGCATCGGCCGGAGGGCAGGAGGACCCAGGACAGAGAGTGTCTTCCGTGTGGCAGCGGTTGGGCCACGCCATAGGTGCGGAGCGGCGGCGGGCGGAAGAGGCGCGGCTCACAATGGTCAGGGCGGAGAACTCCATGCGGAGGGCCCTGAGGCGGGCCGAGTGCCTCGAGGCAATCCGCAGGGGGTTGGAGGAGGACACGGCGTCGTCCCTGCGGACCCTCGGGGCCATGGAACAGGACCGCCTCCGGGACATCGAACAGGAGTTCGATGATGCCCTGGCCCGGAACACCAGGGAGTGAGCCGCTGGACTTGCCCGCCGCCTTTGTATATAGTTCTTTAGTTTTAGGTTTCCTTTGTTTGTTGTTATGATTTGGAGTCGACGGACACTGCTCCACTTTTTGTATATAGTTGCATTTTAGTTAGTGTTTTTTGTAGGTTTCCTTTGTTCAGTTGGGCTCATGGACCCTTGGATGTTTTGTACATAGTTCTTCATTGGATTGATTTTATTTTTCATTTGACTTTGGACTACATTTTTTGGGATTAGGATTTGGTGTTTTTATTTTTTAAACAGACATGCAGCTTATCTTTTTTTCATTCCCATTGTAGTTTGTTTCATTTCATTTGCATTCTTATTTTTTTAATACAATTTTGTTTTCATACTTCACTGTGTGGTATCATCTCATTGCTTTCATGCATGTCATGTTGGGTGTTTTCCCATTCAATTGCAACCATTGTGTGTGACGGACATAGGTTCATTAGCTTTATGAACATTGGGGGTGTAACATGTAATTTCCTTTTCCATGTGGGTGAATGGGTTACTTGGTTGGGCTTTTTGGCTGTGGAGGCTGACCATGACGCACATGATTGGGGATTGTGAGGACCTGGTGGAGGCTGCCCATGGTGGCTGGGGGTGGGGGTGGTGGGAGACATGGGTGGGAGCCTGGTGGGGGCTGCCCATGGTTGCTGGGGGGTAGGGGTGGTGGGAGACATGGGTGGGGGCCTGGTGGAGGCTGCCCCTGCACTGCTGGGGGGTGGGGGTGGTGGGAGACATGAGTGGGGGCCTGGTGGAGGGTGCCCCTGCACTGCTGGGGGGTGGGGGTGGTGGGAGACATGGGTGGGAGCCTGGTGGGGGCTGCCCATGGTTGCTGGGGGGTGGGGGTGGTGGGAGACATGAGTGGGGGCCTGTTGGAGGCTGCCCCTGGTGGCTGGGGGGTGGGGGTGGTGGGAGACATGAGTGGGGGCCTGGTGGAGGGTGTCCCTGCACTGCTGGGGGGTGGGGGTGGTGGGAGACATGAGTGGGGGCCTGGTGGAGGCTGCCCCTGCACTGCTGGGGGGTGGTGGTGATAGGGGGACATGGGTGGTGGCCTGGTGGAGGCTGCCCATGGTTGCTGGGGGGTGGGGGTGGTGGGAGACATGGGTGGGAGCCTGGTGGGGGCTGCCCTTGGTTGCCGGGGGGTGGGGGTGGTGGGAGACATGGGTGGGGGCCTGGTGGAGGCTGCCCCTGGATGCTGGGGGGTGGGGGTGCAGGGGGACATGAGTGGGGTCCTGGTGGCGCTGCCCCTGCACTGCTGGGGGGTGGGGGTGGTGGGAGACATGAGTGGGGGCCTGGTGGAGGGTGCCCCTGCTGGCTGGGGGGTGGGGGTGGTGGGAGACATGAGTGGGGGCCTGGTGGAGGCTGCCCCTGGTGCTTGGGGGTGTGGGTGGTGGGAGACATGAGTGGGGGCCTGGTGGAGGGTGCCCCTACACTGCTGGGGGGTGGTGGTGATAGGGGACATGGGTGGTGGCCTGGTGGAGGCTGCCCCTACACTGCTGGGGGGTGGGGGGGGGTGGGAGACATGAGTGGGGGCCTGGTGGAGGGTGCCCCTGCACTGCTGGGGTGTGGGGGTGGTGGGAGACATGAGTGGGGGCCTGGTGGAGGCTGCCACTGCACTGCTGGGGGGGTGGTGATAGGGGACATGAGTGGGGGCCTGGTGGAGGGTGCCCCTGCACTGCTGGGGGTGGGGGTGGTGGGAGACATGGGTGGGAGCCTGGTGGGGGCTGCCCATGGTTGCTGGGGGGTGGGGGTGGTGGGAGACATGAGTGGGGGCCTGGTGGAGGCTGCCCCTGGTGGCTGGGGGGTGGGGGTGCTGGGTGACATGAGCGTGTGCAGGGTAGTCCCCTGTGGCGTGTGCTGCCTGCAGGGGCCGTGGAGGGTGTACAGGGAATACCTGGGAGCACACAGCCAAATCGCGTGTAGATTTTCCCGCGTACCCCTGTCATACACGTGCCCAGCCAAATCGCGTGTGGAACTTCCTGCGCACCCCTGAAATCCACGTACCCGGCCAAATCGCGTGTGGAACTTCACGCGCACCCCTGAAATCCACGTACACGGCCAAATCGCGTGTGGAACTTCCCGCGCACCCCTGTAATCCACGTACACGGCCAAATCGTGTGTGGAACTTCCCACGCACCCCTGTAATCCGCGTACCCTGACAAATCGCATGTGGAACTTCCCGCAAACCTCTGGAATTCACGTACCCTGACAAATCGCGTGTGGAACTTCCCGCGCACCCCTGAAATCCACGTACCCGGCCAAATCGCGTGTGGAACTTCCCGCGCACCCCTGTAATCCGCATACCCTGACAAATCGCGTGTGGAACTTCCCGCGCACCCCTGAAATCCACGTACCCGGCCAAATCGCGTGTGGAACTTCCCGCGCACCCCTGTAATCCGCGTACCCTGACAAATCGCGTGTGGAACTTCCCGCAAACCCCTGGAATTCACGTACCCTGACAAATCGCGTGTGGAACTTCCCGCGCACCCCTAAAATCCACCTCCCCGGCCAAATCGCGTGTGGAACTTCCCACGCACCCCTGAAATCCACGTACCCGGCCAAATCGCGTGTGGAACTTCCCGCGCACCCCTGAAATCCACGTACCCGGCCAAATCGCGTGTGGAAATTCCCGCGCACCCCTGAAATCCACGTACACGGCCAAATCGCGTGTGAGACTTCCCGCGCACCCCGGTATACACGCACACGTATTTTTTGTCAGCGGGTGTCCGTGTTTGTGGGTACCCCTTTGCACGTCATTTGTCCTGCAGGGCCACAGTATGGGGCATTCATCATGGCAGTATATAGGTGCTATTTGTTGGCGCACCTTTTGGCGCACATTTCTTACAGGCGCAGAGACGCTACCGCCTGCTTTCTTGTGGCGGTCGTGTTTGTGGCTGTGCGCTGGTTTGAGCGTGCGCTTTTTTGCCCTATTCTATTCCATGGATACGTGTTGTAGGCGAGCGTGTGGGCGTTCTGCGCACTTGTGCCCTGTACTTCCACCGTGACGCCCACATTTTGGCAAGTTGTTCCTCATTCCGAGTGTTACGCCCCGTGTTCCGCCTACTTTTGTTGCGTGCGCCGCGCTATGTGCGATTTTCGCTGTGGCCTGTGCGATTTTCGCTGTGACCTGGCGCACGCAGTTAGATGGCCTGTGCGCCAACGTGCGCCGCGCACTTTTTTATCGCACATCCGATGGTTTTCTCGCGCACGGCCTTCCATGAATCGATGTGCGCTGCTTTTCGTGCGATTTTCGCACTTGCACTGCGATTTTCGCTATTCCACTGCGATTCGCACGTTTTTGGCCACTTGCGCCGCGCTAATTATTCCATGAATCGGCCTGTAAGCCTTCAGTGCACAAAAGCATTTTATTTGCATGCGATGCAATACAAAACACCAGAAAAAATTGAACAGTGAACTTAACCCCCACCCCAGTTATCCAAAACCATTACTCCATTACCCGCATCATTACCATAACCCCTACCCTAACACTAACCCTGACACTTATTATTACCTAACCACTTACCAAACCCCTACATTACCAGCCCTTCCTCAAACCCCCTGACCCTTACCCCAATTCTAACAAAAATCTTTACTCTAACACTAACCCTAATCCCTATTCTTCCCCTAACCCTTATCATAACCCTAAATGAGGCAATCACAAGCCCACTAAATCTTAGCAGCAGTGCATTTTTGGCTACTTTTCAGCTGCCTTTTTTGACTGCATTTTGCTTGGTGACTTTTTCACAGAGGTAGTTTCACCACATATTTTTCAAAGACTACATTTTTGTTGGCAACATTTTCACTGGATGCTCGGACTTTATCTAAGTGTGATGCAGATGGGTTTCTTTTCCATGCAACTAGTGTGATTGCCTGAAAACATGTAGGACCAGTTGGGTAGTGGCTTCCGATAGCTCATAGCCTGCACCACAGAGGTCGACACATTGAATGTGGTTTCTAATTTGCACATGTTGGCGCAATGGCCTTTCTTGAGCGTGCAGTCCTTATTGCTGGCCATAAAATCATTATAGTCAGACGGGTGTCATTTGCCACCACATATGAAAAATACTACGCAGTTGTTACTACTTTTGCAGGAATGTCTGCTCTGGATAGTGATAAAATTGATGTTGAGATGTAAGGCGTTAACACCTTCCATTAACGTCACACCCCATTTTCAATCATTTGTATGGCGGAGAGGAGGGACAGAATGCAACTTAGTTTCCTACCTTTTCTTTCCTCTCCACAATAAAAATGCTCCAGCATTTGCGCCGGTATGGTTTTCATGGTGGTGCAAATTCTAGGGATCCCTATGGGTTCTGCCTGAGTTATGCAATAGCATAAAGCAGGACTCCTCCATAGGAATCCATTGTACACGCTGCCTGCCATGCTTGCAGCCTTTACTCATTTACACGGTGCAGGAGCAAAGTAAAATGTAGATGCAAACTCTGCTTTGCTGACCTCCTACACCTTGGAAAGGCACTAAAACGAGATGGAGTGCAAAATGAAAGCATAAAGGTGCTTTTACGTTTTCATTTTGCACTTCACTCAATGAAAAATGGCTCCAACCCAACCCTGAACATTTGCACTCCACCATTCAAATGGCCAGAATTTGGCAGTTGGGAGCCGCCTACGTGTATGTTTACACGTAATGGCTCCTTACTGTCAAATTACGGCCGGGCCAAAGATTAGCCACTTTTTGTTGTTGAACAACGGCGTACATCTCTTCTTTGAGTTGGGGCCCTTTTCCTTCCTTCAGCATATGCTGCATAAATTCTATAACAAGACCAGCGCCTTCCTATTATGCATTACCTTCTTTAGTTACTCATCCAGCAACAAAGAAAAACACTTCAAAAAGTTTTTGGGGGTCATTTTTTATTGAGTCAAGTGCAAAATGAAAGCGTAAAAGCACCTTTACGCTTTCACTCAGCGTTCCACCTCATTTTGGTGCCTTTCCAAGGTGTAGTAAGGCAGCAAAGCAGAGTTTGCATCTCCAATTTACTTTTCTCCTCCATTTCCAAAGAGAACATTGTTTTACCCCTACATGAGTTTTTCATGCAGGTGTGAAATCAAAGGATTCCTATGACATACACCTTGAATTAACATACATCTGGTAAATAGCAGGTGGATTCCATAAGAATCCATTTATGAAATGCAGCCTGTGTTGTGGCGAGAAAACCAGAATTGGGAAGAGGCCCCTTTAAGGAGACAAGACTAAGGACTCTGGGTGGGATGGCGGGAGGAGGGAGGAAGGTAAGGGGACAGGAGGAGGAAGGGCAGTTGGTGTAAGGATGGCAATAAAGAAGGTTATGCTGATAATCTGGCTCTGAGTCATTACTTGAGGGCCTGGCTTGGGCACAACAACTGGCGACGAAGCGCTACGTCCCCATGCTGTGTGGCAGCATGACGAACACTGCAGGCACTTGAGGCCGTACGGCGGAGCAGCGAAAAAGGAAGGCTGCCGACCCCGCGTGTGGAGAAGAACACATGAGAAGGAAGAGCCGGCAAGGAGAGCCAGCCTGTGAAAAAAGGAAGACTGCCGACCCCACATGTGGGGAAGACCGCGTGAGAAGGCGGAGCCAGCAAGGAGAGCCAACCCTGGATGCAAGCGGCTGCAAAGGACCTGCAGCGATGACCCTGCATGTGAGGAGCTACGCGCATGAAGAGAGGAGCTGGTGAGGAGAGCCAACAGTGGACGTCAGTGACCAAGAAGGACTGGCAGCGCAGCCAGCGAGTGAGGAGGACCACATGGGTACTGGAGCTGACGCAGGAGGCCAGCAAGCTAAGCGAGAAGGCAAGGAGCACCCGCCAAAAGACAGCAGTAAGGGGATCCACCACAGGCAGGCCCATACATTTACAGCAGAAGCTATGTGAGGAGCATACGTGTATTAGCGAAAACTGTGTGCTACACGTGGCTGCATCCACTAGACCACCAGGACTGGAAAACGCTAATGGAGCACACGCCATCCCACTAGGCCACCAAGGAAGTGAACCCCCACGGAAAGGGGAAGAGAGAGGGAAACCCGGCTGATAAAATAAAGGTGGCAAAAGTACAGGCAGAATGACATGTGATAGCCAACTGAATGTGAGGGGCTAAAGGGGCTCACGCCCACAACCACACCAGCCCGAAAGGGACCGGTGCAGATCTGCTGCACAGCACAGAGGGCAAAAAGCAGGAGAGAGGCAACAGAACAACTAAAGTAACCAGATACCACAGTCAGTACACAGATACACATCCAGAGCAGCGCATCATGGCAGATGAATCAAAGGTGGCTGCAGCCGCAGGTGTAGTGGCAGGAGCCCAAGCCAACACTGGGGTGGGACTCACCTCCAGGGCTTCATTTTCACGATGACCTAACCCATTCACACTACAACCGCACAATGACCAAGGACAGAGATGGGAGGAATGAATGGAGGAAGTGGAGGACTTCATGAGGGCGATTGGAGACCAGGAATCACCTAACAAGATTGACATCTTTGTCAATCTGGCTGGGAAATAAAGAAAATCCTAAAAACCATCCGAGTGCAGGAGAAAACCACGTATGCACGGCTGGTGACCGCCATCAACACGAAACTGGTCATTCTACCCAACAGAGACTATGAGAGATATTCTTTCAATCAATGTGTGCAGCTACCGCCGAGACCATAGGGCAGTTTGTCCTCGGACTACAAAGGAAAATCACCCATTGCGACCTTCAATGACGATGAAGCAATCAGGCTTAGCATAATTGAGGGATGCACTTCCTCCCTATTCAGGAAACACCTGCTAAAGAAACCCCTCTCCCTACAAGAGATTGTCGATCTACCCAGGATATATGAGCGAGTTGAAGTGCAAGCGGCAGCCATGAAGAATCCCAAGAAAGGCGACACCATTGCAGCAGTGTACACGAGACCCCAAGCAAATGTCTGCAGCCCAGGAGCACCAGGAGTTCAGCATCCCCGCAGCCCACATTGACGGCCCCCAGGGTAGAGGTAGTGTTATAGAGGTGGATTTGAATTCCATCACACAGGCCAATGTCCAGCCCTAGAACAGATGTGCATGAGGTGCGGCCAGGAAAATCACTTTCAGGTGATGTGCAGTGAGAGATCCCCAACACTTGCCGCCTACAGACCAAACATGCTTGCTGGACCAGCCAGACGATTTACGTAGCAAAAGGGACCCTACTACAGACTGTACACCAACTGTGATGTCCATTGAGCAAGCATGGACACCGATGCATCGCCTCTGCATGCCCAGACCGTAGTCATAAGAGCCATGGAGGATCTTGCCATTGACCGACTACCATGCTACCCGAATGAATATGACTTTGCACCCAGCCCGACAGCATACTATGCGCCTGACCAAGGACACGACCAAGCCCTCGAAATAAACACATACCCGATGCCACGGTACAGCCAGGATCCATACAAACCCCCCTCCCCCCATGGATGAGAGTGGGAGAACGATTGCACGACCAGTATTACAGCCATGACAGGTTCAGCAAAGAATACGTCAGGCTCTTCCGTGACTCCTCTGATGACAGCACAACCCCAAAGGTCGCCGACCAGATCAGTGGCTTTTACTCTTTCATTTTGCCACTTACCCCCTATGCCCATCCCAGGCCTGCATATTCCAATGGGGTGCAACACACCCACTCCAGTTGAAAGGACAGTTCCAATGTGACGTATTCCACAAAGGGTGCAGAATACCCACGACCATACACGTCAATCACATCCCATCAATGGGAGGTGTCTCCTCAGCTACCGGACTGCCCAAGCACTGGCCCTAATTGACATACAATACGACCTGTCCAAAGTTGTCCAAGACCTCCCACCATGAGAACAAGTGCTATGAACGATTTTGCATCACACAATGAATTTAGAGGGACTTAAATCCATGTTCCCCAAGCTATTTGAAGGGGTAGGCATGCTAAAAGACACTGTCATATCCCTTCACATTGACTCGAAAAGTATCATGGTGCCTCAACACCCACGCAAGGTTGGATTCCATTTGCAGGCCCAGGTCACACAAGAGCTGCAGCTACTGCTCGATAACGACATCATCGAGAGGCTAGATGGACCCACTGTTAGATATTAGACTTATTTCTTATAGTGACAGAACATAACACAGCACTTGGCATTCAGAAAATGACACCCACCTCTGTCCAGGTCTTCAATGGTCTAATGCCAAACCCGGAGTCCCTTGACGATAATGTGGTCTTACCCTTAATCCCCTCCACGGTCCAGCCAACAGGGGCTAGAACGTGGTGGGGTCTTCAGGGAAAATCCCCTAAGGGGAAAAAACCCTGAGATGGGCTGCTAGGGTACGTGGATACCAGTGGGTGGCAGTGGTGACAGCAACTGGTGTCTGTTTACAGGGTATGGATGTCTTCTTGCGAGGAATTCTAACAAATACAGAAATGATAGTGTGATTGAAAGGTAACACAAGAAGGAAAGCAAACATGAAGGGGGTAAGAATCGAACAGGTTTAAAGGATAGAGCTTACCCTGCACTTAAGGATGTGTTCCTGATCCCTGTCTGACAGAACGAAGTTCCCCCGGAGAATGAGCTGGTAAACTAGTCCAGAGAAACTGACAGAAGGGAAAGTGCAGTAAGATCGTTTTGAGTCAATAGAAGAGTAGAAGCGCTGTTGTTATAGGCAATCAGAGCCTGTGCCTGTCCTTAACGGACAATAGCAATCCTGTAGGCTTTGGGTGAAAACCGACTCTGACCGGAACAGTCAAAATGACCGTAGGAATCCCCTGCGGCCGATGCCTATTAAGAGTTACAGATGTCAATGATAAGCGATAAACAGTTAACACGCTGACTGACTGATTTTATAGAAAAGAGGTGTGTACACACCGGGCGAAAACGATCCTTGCAGAGTTATGGAGGCAGATCCTAATGCCTCGTAGGGTGTGGGCGTACCTGAACAAAACTGAGAAAATAAGAATAAATGCATAGGATAAGGGGTTGAAAACAAGACAGTAATAAGTAACAAAAGTGCCAGAAGATAAGGAGTAGCTTAGGTATCGTACTTACGGAGCCTGGCAAAACTCTGGAGTGAGTAGCAATGCGACGAGCCGACTCCCGGAAGACTGAATGTATGATTCCGGAAGCCAGGGGCGTGGCTACTGGCTCAGCACCAGAGAGCAAAAACACTAGACCACTGCGGGCGGTTTCCGGTCTCCTCCATACTGCGGGTGGTGTGCGGCGTATGAACCGCGTGAATGGATGGAATTGGTGGAATTGCACAGAGGGATGTAACAGTATGCCCCTTTTCAGGGCTATCGCCCCCCTGGCTTTCCCGGATGGTTCTTATGGAATCGTTTCACCAGCTGTGGAGCATGAATAGAGGAACCGGACTCCCAAGTCCGGTCAGCTGGAGTGTATCCCTTCCAGTCAATAAGGTACTGTAGTTTTCCGCGATGAATGCGTGAATCGCATATCCCAGAAACTTCATACTCTGCGTCAGAGCAGAGTGTCACTGGTGCAGGGCGTGGAGAAATGACAGGATTATAGATGCTTCGTATATCAGGCTTCAATTGGGAAACATGGAATACCGGATGTATCCGCGCCCATGTTCTGGGTAACTTAAATCAGAATGCGGCTGCACCTATAGTTGCGGCCACCCGGAACAGACCCATGTATCTTGGCGATAATTTAGAAGGCTTGAGGTGTCTGGGTAAAAATCGGGAGGAAAGCCAAACCCAATCCCCAAGCTGAATGATAGGAGCGGGGATTCAATGACGATCTGCTGACCTTTCCTGAGTCGCCTTGAGAGCCCTCGCAGCAACATCTTGACCCTGGTGTATTTGTTCCAGAAGAGTTCCCACTTCAGGGAATTTATCCTCTGAGAATCTCTTATCCGGAAACGATGCTGGATTAAAGCCATAGGAACAGTAGAAAGGAGAAGTTCTGATAGCAGAATGAAATGCGTTATTATAAGCGTACTCGCGATGGGTAGCAGATTTAACCAGTTGTCTTGTGCAGCAGAAATGTAGCTCCTCAGATAACCTTCTAATGTTTGATTTAATCTATCAGTTTGGCCGTTGGTCTGGGGATGATAGCTGGAACTTAATGTCATGAGAACTGCTCCCGAGAAGCCAAGTCAAGCCCAGCATCCCCGGAAGCAGGCTCACGACCCTCGTCCCCGGCTCCAGCAAACCCCTATTGGGGCCCTTTGGACCATGTCCTGGCGCCTCTGGCGCCAGGGTCATAAGGAAACTCAGTCCCGGCGCCAGGGGCGCGGGGCTCATAATTCTTGCAAAGGTGCTTGGGTGGACCTACCTGTAGCAGACCATGCTGCATACTCACCTTTGCAAATGCTGGCAGGATGAAGTCCCCAGCCTTCTGCTGGGAGGAACTATTCCCTGAACTGGGACTACTTTCTTACCTGGGTGGGGCTGGTGCCACTCCTTAGCTCTGGAACACAGGAACTCTTTTACCTGGGCAAGGCTGAGGAAGAAGACACCCAATCACTCCAACACTATTTAAACCACACCCGATTGGGAAAACGTGCTTTGCGTTATTATGCATCTGCAGCAGGACGCTCACCGAGCCAGCTCCAGCATTCCAGTGACATCTCCAGCTTCAGCTCAGCAACCTGTGGAACAAAGACACGAGAACTATACTTACCATCCAGGAATCCAGACACCGGCAGAACCTGCAAGCAAAAGAAACATAAGGTTAGCAAGTTGCAACACGTTCGCAGCCGCGCTCGCTTACCTGATCCATCTGTGCTTTCACGGATTCTTCGCGGCCTTCTCTTCAGCAGCCGCACCTGTAAAGACAAAGAACATTGTTAAGATGGAATCGGGTGAAGGCGGCCGCATTTACTTTTCTTACCTGCTTTTGTGCGCGTATTACGATCTCTTCAACCGCAGCAGCCCGGCATCTGAAAACAAGAAAAGACATTATTAAGTGCCATTAAAGACTGCAAGAAAGCCTAACACTTACGTGTTTCCCCACGTGCATCCGCGACTGGGAAAACGCCCGCAAGGTCCCGATACCTACAAATAAGAAAAGAACATTGTTAGAGGTGCTATAATAAGGTCACAGATCATTATACTCACGTACTTCGCACGTGCAACGGCAACGGAAGAACAACGCCCGCAACATCTTAAGACCTGAAAACAGAAAACAAGGGACATTATTGAGGTGTCATTGAAATTCCCATACCTACGAACAACCGCACATGTCGTGCTCTCAGTGACCACGCCCTCAGCATCCAGGCACCTGAAAAAGACAATGCAAAGACTTCATTAAAGGTGCCCATCTCTTCAAGACTATAAACTCTTTATACCTACTGGCACCCGCTTGTGCAGTAACGGTGGCATCACCTTTTGGCATCTCAGCACCTGTGCCACTTTTAAGGCCACAAAAGACTTTGAGGACCTCCAGTGACGTAACTGGAACCCACGCACCCCTGCATAAGTCGCAGGATGGAGAGCCCAGCATTTATACGCCTAAGGTGAGAGCTCGCCGAGACAAGTAGAAAGCTAGGCTGTGGGAGAAACTGGCGATTGGTGGGAGAAGGAATCCCATCAAACGGTGATTAACCCTTTTTCTTCCACCTGCAGAAAACTTACCCTGCAAGTCAGACATTCGGTAAGAGGAAGCCCAGTCCTGAGAGTCATCCGAGCTCTACGCTTCTCAATTGAAGAAACGATAGCAGCCCAGCCGGGATCAGCGCCTGCGTGGGAATCAGGTGAGCGTTACACTTAACGCCCGAGTGATGCCCAGAATTTGACAGACCTGCTTCCAATATCTAGAGGTGTATTGGGAGCCTCTATCTGAGATTTTTATCTCAGGCAACCCGTGTAGAGAAAAAATTCGGGATATGAATGTCCGGGCCACCTGGGCCGCAGAAGGAAGACTTTCGAATGGTATGAAATGAGCAAGTTTAGTAAACGGGTCAATGACAACCATTATGGTTGAATGTCCACCGGAAGGAGGAAGGTCCACTAAGTAGTCAGTGGAGATGATCTGCCAAGGACGTGCAGGTAAAGGCATTTTAACCAAGGCCCCGAAAGGTGAATAGATAGGAGTTTTGTTCTGTAAACAGACAGGACATGACTCCACATACCTATGGGCATCGCTCCTTACAGAAGGCCACCAAAGGTATCGAGAGACCAATTCACGGGTGTTGAGGTGACCCTGATGTCCTGCTGGCTTGGAGTCATGGCACATGCCAAGTACCTCTTTTGTAGGGTCTTGACCGGTACGTATACCTGTCGGCCATGGAAATAACATCCGTCTCTCTTGACCAGGAGGGATTGCTTCTTTTTTGTCAAACCCTTCAGTACAGAGGGTCCTGAGCTTTGTTCCAGTCGCTTAAGAAAGTCAGGAGATTTGCAGCGTCTAGAAATACTTAGAGCACACCTAGGGAATATCGGTTTGGTCTTCACTGTAAGGTGCTGAGTGTTTTCTTTGCAGGACAAGGCATCTGCCTGTAGATTACACCTTCCTGGGATGAAAGTAAACACAATCCTGAAAGGTGAAAAGAAATGTGCCCATCTTGCCTGCCGGCTGTTGCACGTCTGGGCATATTGAAGAATCCTCAGATTCTGGTGATCAGTCTGGACCTCAACTGCATGTTGTGCTCCCAGGAGTAAGTGTCTCCATTCTTCGAAGGACCTCTTGATGGCTAGTAGCTCCTTCTCAAGTACAGTGTAATTCAATTCTGCCGATGAAAGGGTCTTGGAGAGGTAGGCGATGGGACGTTCTAACCCCTGTTCATCTTCCTGTAGCAGTACGGCCCCCAAGGCGATTGAGAGGCATCAGTCTCGAGGATAAAACGACGAGACTGATCAGGGGTCATGAGTATAGGAGCAGTGGTAAACCTCTTCTTGAGAGTCTCAAAGGCCTGTTGTGTTGTCTGATCTCAGATGTAAGGGACTCCTTTGTTCAACAAGTTGGTTAAAGGCTGGGTAAGAGCCGAAAAGTTCAGAATGAACCGCCGGTAGAAGTTGGAAAAACCAACAAAACATTGTATCCCCTTGACAGATCTGGGTATGGGCCAGTTCTTGACGGCTATGACCTTTTCAGGATCCATAGCTATGCCTTGTGTGGATAAGATGTATCCCAAGTATGTTATCTTGGTTTGATGAAAAGAACATTTTTCCAAGTTACAAAATAGATGGTTTACTTGAAGCCTGTGTAATATCTCTCTAACATGGGATTCGTGTTCTGAGGTGTCTTTAGAGAACACCAGCATGTCATCAAGATACACGATGACAGAGTGTAACAGAAGATCAGAGAACAAATGGTCCATAAATCTCTGGAATATGGCAGGGGCGTTGGACAACCCAAATGGCATCACCTGATATTGGAAGTGGCCAAAAGGTGTCCTGAACGCGGTCTTCCATCATCTCCCTTTTTTATTCTGATAAACTGATAAGCACCCTTCAGGTCAAGCTTTGTGTAGATTATGGCTCCTTTGACGGCTTCCAGAATGTCCTGAATCAAGGGCATGGGGTACCTATCAGGGATGGTTATTCTGTTAAGACCCTGGAAGTCAATGCAGGGTCTAAGTTCCTGGGAATTCTTCTTGGGAACAAAAAACAAGGATGCTGCTGCGGGTGAGGTTGATTCAGTGATTAAACCGTTTTTTAAATTCATGTCCAAGTACCACCGAAGGACCGCCGTTTCTGGTGCTGAAAGTATCTACATCCTTCCAAAGGGCAAGGGTTGACCCGGAATAAGATCTATAGCGCAGTCATCTCTGCGATGAGGTGGCAACACTGTGTATTCGGAGGTGGAGAATACCTCCGCATATTCCTGGTATCCAGAGGGGAGCTCAGTGACTGAACTGATGGTGGTAATCTGTCTGAGGTCTTCTTGTTTCGCACAGTCCGTCATCACAGTGTGACCCAAGCAGTGGATCAGACAGAACTCAGAACCCAAGAAAAATGAACCCGCAGACCATTTAATCAACGGATTATGCCTTCGTAACCAAGGCAAACCCAGTATAACTGGGTAGTGAGCCGCTGGTATTATGTCCATGGTAATGGTTTCCTCATGCGTAGCTATTGCCATGAGTAAAGGACCAGTCTGGTTCACTATGGGGCCTGAGGATAAAGGACTGCCGTCGACACTCTCGACCGGTATGGCTTCTTTCTTTGGAAACTGAGGAATGTGGTTGTGATTTGCCCAACAATCGTCCATGAAATTTCCTGCTGCCCCACTGTCTACTAGCGCTGATACCTCTGGGAAGACCTGATTTCCAAATTTGAGAGTGATACGCAACACCAACATTTGTGTGTGAGGAAAGTGACTCCCTAAAGAACTATGTATACGAGAGGAGGAGCCTGAAATCAGAACAGCATCCCGGATCGTGGTTCCTCTTACGACTGGGCGTTGGCGTTTCCCGGCCGCTGAGGAGGAGTAATGGGACACTCCTAGACAGTATGGGTGTTTGAGCTGCAGTACATACACAGCCCTTGTGTCCTCCTGCGTGTTCTCTCCTCTGGAGAGAGAGGACCTCTGGTTGTGGTCCCCAGCTGCATGGACTCCTCGGTTGTGTTCCCCCCATGTGTTGCTGGAGATGTGGAGAAGGTGCGGGTGGTGGCTTTCCCCTTGCATCTCTCGCTACTCCGTTCTTTTATCCTGTAATCGATCTGCATCACAAGAGTTTTGAATTCTGCTAGGGAAGTTGGACGTGGTTCCCTAGAGACCTCGTCCTTCAAGTCTTCAGAAAAGCCTCTTCGGAACAGGGTCATTTGTGCATCATCTGACCAAGTTGACTCACTGGCTATCTGTTTGAATCTAGAGATATACGTCAGAATGTCCTGACTCCCCTGTCTCAAGTCTAGTAAGTGTTCTTGGGTGGCTATCCGTATCTCCTGCCTCCCGAACATGGACTTAATACTGTTACAAAAGGCAGCATGGGAATCCAGTATGAGATTATTAGTTGTGACTAGAGGAGTGGCCCAAGTCAAAGCAGGACCCATCATCTGTGAAATCATATAACCAACTCTATCCCGGTCGGTGTGAAAGAAGGCCGCTTTAAACGTAAACTGGACGGAACATGCGTCCAGAAACTCCTTTATCTTATGCAGGTTCCTGTCAAATTGGCCTCCGGGTAAGGTCCCTGGAGGAACCTCTGAATGGTGTGGAACCCTGCTAGTTGTCGCTAGTTGAGGGGCCAGCTGAGCCGATTGTTGTTGGGCCTGCCGCAAATTAGCATTCTCTTGCTTAAGAGTCTGAACCTTGGAGGTAAGAGACTGAACTGCAGCTATGAGCTGCTGGATCTGCTGATCCATGACTGGATGACTGGATAGTGGTGCACTTTAAGGATGCCGAGTGTTGTCTGAGTCAAGGCCGATTGTGTTTTGATAACTGTTAGATATTAGACTTATTTCTTATAGGGACAGAACATAACACAGCACTTGGCATTCAGAAAATGACACCCACCTCTGTCCAGGTCTTCAATGGTCTAATGCCGAACCCGTAGTCCCTTGACGATAATGTGGTCTTACCCGGAATCCCCTCCACGGTCCAGCCAACAGGGGCTAGAACGTGGTGGGGTCTCCAGGGAAAACCCCCTAAAGGGAAACAACCCTGAGATGGGCTGCTAGGGTGCGTGGATACCAGTGGGTGGCAGTGGTGACAGCAGCTGGTGTCTGTTTACAGGGTATGGATGTCTTCTTGCAAGGAATTCTAACAAATACAGAAATTACAGTGTGATTGAAAGGTAACACAAGAAGGAAAGGAAACACGAAGGGGGTAAGAATCAAACAGGTTTAAAGGATAGAGCTTACCCTGCACTTAAGGATGTGTTCCTGATCCATGTCTGACAGAACGAAGTTCCCCCGGAGAATGAGCTGGTAAACTAGTCCGGAGAAACTGACAGAAGGGAAAGTGAGTTAAGATCGTTTTGAGTCAATAGAAGAGTAGAAGCGCTGTTGTTATAGGGAATCAGAGTGTGTGCCTGTCCTTACCGGACAATAGCTATCCTATAGGCTTTGGGTGAAAACAGACTCTGACCGGAACAGTCGAAATGACCGTAGGAATCCCCTGCGGCCGATGCCTATTAAGAGTTACAGATGTCAGTGATAAGCGATAAACAGTTAACACGCTGACTGACTGATCTTATAGAAAAGAGGTGTGTACACACCGGGCGAAAACGATCCTTGGAGAGTTATGGAGGCAGATCCTAATGCCTCGTGGGGTGTGGGCTTGTGTGGGCGTACCTGAGCAAACTGAGAAAATAAGAATAAATGCGTAGGCTAAGGGGTTGAAAAACAAGACCGTAAGAAGTAACAAAAGTGCCAGGAGATAAGGAGTAGCCTAGGTATCGTACTTACGGAGCGTGGCGAAACTCTGGAGTGAGTAGCAACGTGACGAGCCGACTCCCGGAAGACTGAATGTACGATTCCGGAAGCCAGGGGCGTGGCTACTGGCTCAGCACCAGAGAGCAAAAACACTAGACCGCTGCAGGCGGTTCCGGTCTCCTCCATACTGCGGGTGGTTTGCGGCGTATGAACCGCATGAATAGATGGAATTGGTGGAATCGCACAGAGGGATGTAACACCCACCCCATTGGTGTCGCCCTGGTCGTCGTCCCGAAGGAAAATGGCAGTCTGAACCACTGCGTCGACATGCGCATACCGAACACCACCATTTAAAGGGCCCAACATTGAAGACAAGCTGGTGAGATTGAATAAAGCCACTTGTTTATACAAACTAGACCTTAACCAAGGGTACCACCAGTTGGTGATCGACCCAGCCTCCAAACCAATTACCACATTCGCAACACATGATGGGCTATTCAGCTTCGGAATCTCCACAGTGGAGATATTTCAAGAGACGGTCCACAGGCTTATCTCATCATTCCCCAACACCCTCAACTACAGCGACGACATCCTGATCTATGGCACCACCCAAGACCACCATGACCGGGCGCTGCAGGCTGTGTGCAACATCCTACACAGAGCTGGTCTCACCCTCAATGGCCCGAAGTGTGCCATCAACAAACACAGTTTAGGATTCTTTGGCCACATCTTTTTCGATCAGGGCATCATGGCAGATCCAGACAAAGTAAGTGCAATTGTTGACCTGGCACCCCCCAACCCCCACAGGAGTTGCTGAGCTACGATCATTCCTAGGCATGGCAGCCTACTGTCCTTGCTACTTGCCAAACTATGCGACCCTCACAAACCCACTCTGACGACTCCTCAAAAAAGACCTCCAGTTTCAGTGGGATACACAGTGCCAGGAGGCGTTCTGCACCATCAAAGAGGAACTTGCGAACAACCGTCAGCTTGCATATTTCAACCCGGAGTGGGAGACCAAACTAACCATCGACGCCAGCCCCGTTGGCCTTGGGGCCATCCTAGCCCAGACTGGCCCGGGTCAGAGATCAGACAATTGTTGCATATGCCAGCAGAGCCCTGTCACCCACTGAACAGGCATACTCCCAAGCTGAACGTGAGATCCTCGCAGCCGCATGAGCGTGTGAGAAATTTCACCACTTCATCAGGGGCAGGAAATCCGCACTCATCACCAATCACCAAGCGCTGCTGTCCCTATTTGGCAACCCAAAAACAAAAATGATGCAGCGCATTCAAAGGCGGGGCATCAGACTCCAAGAGTAGGACTACCTCATCATCCACAAACCTGGGGGAGAAGCCAACTCAGCAGACTATCTCTCCAGGCACCCGGAAGGGGAGTCTGAGGATTCCATGACGCGTGAGACATCTCCTATGTCACAAGCAATGCGCTTCCCCCGCTATCACCAAGGAGACATTCGCTGCCAAAAGTAGAGCTGACCCGACACTACGACTGGCAACCACCCTCATGAATGCGAACAGATGGAATCATCTCGCCAATGAAAGATTTGTGGACGGGGAAGTGGGCAGGAAAAAACTAGAAAGGATGGCTAAGATACAAAAAGAACTAGCCACGGCAGAACAAGGAATACTACTATGTGGCAGCCGCCTAGTGGTCCCCAAGTGTCTGAGGAAGGCAATCATAATCATAGCCCACGAGGGACACCACCGGATCGCAAACAAAATACTGCGCAACCAAGAATGGTTCCCCTACATGGATGCAATTGTTGAGGTCACCTTAAAATACTGGCAACCCTGCCATAAAACAGCTGCAAATACGCCACCATGCCCTCTGCAAATAGTCCCCTAGCAGCAGGGCTGTGGCAACGAATAGCCATGGATTTCTACAGCCCACTAGAGGAAGACAGCATCTGCTCGTAATGATAGACGAGTACTCCCGAATCCCTGTGGTAAAGTATGTACAATCCACAGCATTCCACCACATAGCAGGGGTAGTCAATGAACTGTTTAGTTAACGGGGGATACCAAACACTAAAGGATCCCACAATACAGCTTCCTTCCCTTGCTGTTCAGAGTGAGTCACCCTAGGTGCATATACAATTACTCATGCTCGCCTCTTAACCAAAAAGGGGCGAAAAACCATGTACTTATCAAAAATATACTCATATTTTAATGTTTATCAAAAAACACATCACAGTCACAATACATTTTTAAAAAAACACATCATTGTGGTCCAAACTCATTGTGAACCACATATATCTGTACATACATTTTCCACGCTTGGCATAGAAGCTGACACTTCAAAACCTTATCTATGCCTAAATATGGGGTATTTATATATTTCAAACACCACTGTTACTCATGCCCTCCCTGATTTCTGTGGGCAAAAAGGCTGTGCCGACACTTCAAGAATGTGTTTCTAGAACCAACATAGATCTTAAACATACAAATATACATAGAAATATATCCACTCTGTATATCCTGTTGGTGCTATCTTCAGGGCACTCAGTCTTTATATATGTTCTGGTTTTCACGCGTGTCATCACGTGTCAGTTTGCCACAATTTCAACATTTCTACAAAACAAACAAAACATTGAATCTTAAAAACATGGTTTCTTTTCTTTTGTGCATAACACGTCGTACATCACATCTATACCAACTTCACCTCCATTATCAATACAAACAGCAGGGTTCATTTCTTACTGGTCTTATTACTTTCCCAGCTTTACTCAATATTTACACATTTTGCATAGTCTCATTTTTTTATTTCAAGGAGGCACTATCCCATTTTTTATCGCCTCTTACCACACTTTATGTTAATTCTATCGTAGATCTTGTTTGTCTCTGTCTGTCTCTCTAAGATTTTCTCTGATCTATACATTTATTTACTGTCTCAATGTTACAGTCTATACAAGTAGGTTCTATTGTTTCCAACCAGATAACATCTAATGGCCCTCCACATGTCTGCACTATATGAGGGCTTACCTATTAGAAGCAGGGCTATAGTTTCCCACTGCTATCCTTCCTTCAAAAGGTATGGACTGTACTTTTGCTGTAGGTCGCTGCGGCGCAACAATCTGTTTGGATACCTGCACCAAAGATCTATAAAAAAATATATATAGAGATCCATGTTGTAAAAAAGTTTACTTTTTGAAAAATGAAACGTGTTTCCTCTCTACCTCGTGCTGCTTACCTATTTTACTTCGCACCACGATCTTCTTCTCTGGAGAAAGATTAGTGGTTTTCCACCACATTCGGCATTGTATTCTTGCTACGAAATCTAAATGGCCAAACACAACCAAAGGCACTTATTAGGTTTCCCTTGTGGTGGTGCATCAGTAAATCTTCACACAACCCGCATCCTTCTTACCTAATAACCTCTGTGCTGGTCTCCCGTATAACTCGCGTTCGCTAGTCTCCTCTCGGAACGCTGGAGCGGATAGTTCGTCCCAGCTGCCGTCTCAAATAACCGGCAGGTCTATCTCATGTGAGACGTATGTCATTGCGTGCGTTTCTCGCTCACGTGACCGACACCATCTTGCTTAGGTTCCCTCATCCGCCATGATGGAGCGGGTGCATAAGCTCGGTACTTGCGGGGGATCTAAAAACAAACAAAAATGTTTTCTTGGAATTCAATATAAAACCCTCGTTATTTTTGTCTTTGTTATTTTGTTTTTGCTATTTTAACATAGAACCAGCAAGAAGACTTTGTCTAGGTGAAGGATCTCTCCCGGTCCATCAAAAGCATCTCCTCTCTTTAGCCCGGTATAACTCTCATGTCTACGTTCGAAGAAAAGCTATAGTGCCCCTGGGCCGAAGCCTCAGAGCAGATGCATGTCTTGTTTATTGTGACATTCCCAGTCACACCAACCCAGATGCATAGACTTTTGAATCCAAGTTCCTTAGTTAATAACGTCCCTATGCAGACCATTGTAACATTAAAAATATGAACGTAAAAACATCCAAGTTATCGCAAAAGAATGGTAACCATATTTGTGAGGCTACTGAATCCATTGAGCAATCCACGCAGAAAGCAGTATCAAAATGGAGCTTCTTCTTCTGGTCAGATAGAGTACACAGTAACCACAGAAATATTGCAATGAACAAGTTACTTAACAACTGGTAACGTTCTTTAGACTGGATGTTCCTCCAGCGTATTCCTCATCTTTCATAATCACGTCCATCTTCGGCTGCTTCGGAAAATAAATTCTCAGCAGAGGGCGTCGTGTGTCGATGGTGTCAAGTCGATGTCCCTCGAAGGCCTCCATCAATGCTGGCATCATCGGGTGTATAAGTAGCACGCGCAACGCCCATTGGCCTCAGTTCTGTTTTTCCCCTCCTGTACGTGTTGGCTGTTAGCCTAGGTAAGCAGTAGTCAGCCCTGTGAGAACGAAAGCTGTAACAGCATAGGAAATTCTACAGAGGGGTATGCTGGGAAGGCGATGAGGAATACGTTGGAGGAACATCCAGTCAAAAGAACGTTACCAGTTGGTAAGTAACTTGTTCTTTGAATGGATTGTATCCACCAACGTATTCCTCACTTTTGATAGACTCCCACAGCAGTATGCAGAATTGGAGGAGGGAGTAGAATTTGAAAATGTCAGCATTTTATAAGGCTGAATACAGTACCGCCTTACCAAAAGCCACATCTCAAGAGTGGAAAGCATCTAGAGAGTAATATT
The DNA here is from genome assembly GCF_040938575.1 of Ambystoma mexicanum. Classification (NCBI taxonomy): domain Eukaryota; kingdom Metazoa; phylum Chordata; class Amphibia; order Caudata; family Ambystomatidae; genus Ambystoma; species Ambystoma mexicanum. The sequence goes on along the minus strand of NC_090921.1, from coordinate 1,337,518,078 downwards.
TGGTTAATGTATGCAACGATGACCATGTTGTTGTATCACAAATAGATTTAATTGGTACGCTCGTTTGAAGGGCTGCAAAAGAGGCTATACCTCTGGTAGAATGAGCTCTCAAGCCCTCTGGCGGGTCCTGGCCTGCCAATTTGTAACATTCTGAGATGCCAAGTATAATCCACCTTGATAAAGTCTGTTTCGAAACAGCTTGTCACAATTTCCTTTTGGTGTATCCAAAAAAGAGTTGGTCTTCCACTCTAAGTATGGAGCATTTCTTCCTCTTTACTGGGATGGGGTGTGGGGTAGAACACCGGCAAAACAATCTTCTGATTTAGATGAAAGTCAGATACAACCTTAGGTAGGAAGGAGGGTTTTACCCTCAACACAACCCTGTCCTTGTGGAATATGGTATAGGGTGGCCTAGGAGAAAGTGCCTGCAACTCGCTCCCTCTACCTGCAGATTTCAATGCAACCAACAATATGGTTTTGAAGGTTAATAACCTCAATGAACATGTGTGCAAAGGTTCAAATGGGGCACACATTAAAAGCTTTACAACCAGGTTAAGGTCCCAAACTGGAACCTGAAAAGAGGAAGGTAGGAACACGTTTGTGAGCCCTTTCAAAAATGTTATTACCAATGGAATTGTAAAGTAGGAGCATTCCTCCGAAGAGCGCTTGAAAAAAGAAAGCGCTGCCAGGTAACCTTTAATGGTCCCAACATTAAGGCCTTTGTGTGCTAATGATAGGAGAAAAGATAACACCACTGGAGTTGAACATAGAAAAGGATTAACATTCTTTTCCCTGCACCAGTCGCAGAACTTGTTCCAACGGCAACGGTACAGAGATTTTGTTGCTGGCCTTCTCGCCGAAAGCAACACCTCCATCATCTCTTCCAGGAGGTCCCAATCCATGTATCTCAACCTTTCTGAAACCACGCGTGAAAGTTGAGTGTGTTGACCTGTGGATGGAGAACCTTACCCTCCCTCTGCGAGAGAAGATTCTCCCTTTGTGGAAGACGTATCGGAGGACAGATGGCTATATCCAGAAAGTCCGGGTACCACGCTCTCCTGACCCGATCCGGGGCAATTAAGATCTTTCAGTTTCCGAACCGTCTCAACCTCCTGATTACTTGAGGAATGAAGGGATCGGTGGAAACACGTATAGTAGTGGGAATTCCCAATCCACCACAAACGCGTCTTCTAGAGCTCCTCTCGGACGAAATTCCCTTGAGCAATACGTTTTGAACTTTCAGTTGATTTTGGTCGCAAACAGGTCTACTTAAGGGGTTCCCCAAAGGGCAAAGATCTCTTGCAGGACTTCCTGAGCTAGTTCCCACTCATGGGATACTGCGCTCTGCCTGCTCAGAGCGTCTGCTGTCTGTTCTCCTCCCCAGCTAGGTGAACCGCTGATAAGGAGATTCTTTCTCGAATTGCCCAGAACCAGAGCTGCATTGCCTCTCTGCACAGTGGTAGTGACCCTATACCCCCTCTTTAGTTGAGGTAATGCATGGCCACTATGTTGTCTGTCATTATCAGGACATTCTTTCCCCTGACCGAGGGCAGCAAGGCCTTCAGCGCTAGTCTGATTGCCCTCAGCTCCAAAAGGTTGATGTGTAGTTTGGACTCTGATGGAGACCAACAACAGCTGACTGTCAGATCGTTGGCATGGGCTCCCCACCCCATGAGGGTGGTGTCCGTCACTACTGTAATATCCGGCCATGGCTGCCAAAAATGTTCTCCCTTCAGAATATTGTTCTTGCAGACCCACCACAGAAGCTTCTGTGCAACCCTGCTCGGAACCTGAAGTAGGTCTGTCATGTTTCCTGAGAACTGGGACCATTGAGTTCTTAGAGCCCATGGAAGGGATCTCATTCTCAGATGGGCTTCTGGCACCATAAAAATGCAGGATGCCATGAGGCTGAGCAACCTCAAGAAATCGAAGGCCGGAGGATTCTGGGCGGTTTGGAATTTGGTAACCATCTGAAGAACGTTTTGAGCCCTCGTCTTGGGTGGCAAGCTTTTTCGCAAGGATGTATCTAATACAGCTCTGATGTACTGGAGCTGTTGGGAAGGTGTCATCTGTGACTTCTTGAAATTGAAGAAGCCCAATCTATGAAGGGATTGGCAGGTGACTTTGAGATGATCCAGGGCTTGTTCGGAAGAACGCGTCCTGATCAGCCAATCGTCCAGGTAGGGGTAGATGTGAATCCCCCCTCTCCTGAGATGTGCTGCCACCACCACCATCAGTTTGGTGAAGACCCTCAGGCGGGGGACAACCCGAATGGCAGGACTCGAAACTGATAGTGCGAGCCGCCAATGGCGAACCTCATGTATTTTCTGTGCTTGAGGTGGATTGGCACATGAAAATAAGCATCCTGAAGGTCCAATGACACCAACCAATCCTGAAACTGGAGGGCCTGGAGGATCTGAGAAAGTGTGACCATCTTGAATTTGTCCTTCCTGAGGAACTTGTTCAAGTATCTCAAGTCCAAGATGGGTCTCAGTCCCCTGTCTTTCTTGGGGATCAAACAATATAGGGAATACCAACCCTTGTTCCTCTCCGCTACAGGTACTGGTTCTATAGCACCTTTCTCTAGCAGGGTTAATATTCCCTGCACAAGAAGCAGATCTGGAATCTTCAAAGAGTGGTTCCCCGGTGGATTGTTGTGAGGCTGCGTTATGAATGGAAGGTAGTTACCTTAGGCTATTGTTTCCAGAGCCCAAGCATCTGAAGTAATGGCTCGCTATTCTTCGAGATGCTGAGATAGTCTTTCCCACATCAGTGATTTGTGACGCAAGCTCTCAAAGAAGTTTGGGTGCAGTTGCTGCAGCTGCTGATGGCAAGGAAGCAGCAGCTGGAGCTGGCTTTGCTATTTTACCCCATCCACCACGAGGGGTTTTCCTTTGGCCTCTTTGACTGGTCATTCCTTTCGCCTTTCCAAATGAGGAGTATTAAAGATAGGATTGTCCCTTCCACGGCTGTCCTGACGAACGAAAAGGCTGAGGTTGCCTAACAGCGGCCCCTAAAGATTTGGTAGCCGACTTTGAGGTCTGCAACCAATCAAGGCTCTTGTCAGCCTTGTTGCCAAACAGGTGAGACCTGTCAAATGGCATGGTTAGGAGACGAGATTGCACGTCTGGTGCAAAACCCGACTTCCGTAACCATGCAAATTTGCGCATCACTGTGCTCGTAGCCATGTACCTGCTAACGCTGTCTGCAGTGTCCAATCCAGACTGAAAGGATTCACGTATGGCTTCTTTGCCATCTTTAACGATATCTAGAAAACCTTCCCTTTCCTCGTCTTCTGGAATGTGCTCCACCGCCATTGATATGCATTCCCACAGAGTGTACACACATGTGGAGTTGGCCGACTTCAAAGCCATACTCCCAGATGAAAATACCTTCCGGGCCCATTAGTCCACGCGCTTGTCATCCCTATCTGGAGGGATGGTAGGGTACGCTGCTTTATTAGATGTAGCTGTGGCTGCCTAGACCACCAGATCCTCGGGAGTGGGGTGCTTGGACAGATAGCCGGGGTCGCTACAGGAAGGGCAGTATTTTCTTGTGAAGGATTTATCCACCGCAGGGATAGAAACCGGGGACTCCCAATTTTTGCGCACCCTATTTTGTAAGGCCACATGAAAGGGTAAGATTGGGTCAGTGGGTGGACCTTGGTCCGAATGTCTGGAAGGTCATCTTGAACTAACTGAACTTGTGGTCTAGCCCATCCTAGATATTCCACTACTTTTGACATGAGGTGCCGATACGAAGAGTCAGCGTGTTCCCCTGGCTCTGGCCTACCGAAGTCTGTTTTAGGCGATGTGTCAACCCCACTGGCATTATGCAGTGTGGCCACAAGGTCTCTCATCTTACTCTCCTCCGAAATTAGACATTCGGAAACATTTGGAGTTCCAAATTCAAGGCCAAAGGGGACCTCCTCTTCTTCTGACCTTTTTTCTGCTCCATAAATCAAAGAAAGGGATTTAAAATAGTCCTTTGTTGGTAAAGGGGTATAATTCTTTTCAGAAACAACCAAAGGTGTAGAAGGCTTCATAGGAGACTTTGGTTTGGCACCCTTATCCGTTTTAGTATGCTCAGAAGGCTGTGCTGGGACCACAGGAATTTTCAGCATTGATACCTTTGGTGTCGACGTCGAGAACGGCATTGATGGCGTTGATAGAAATGGCGCCAATGGCGTCGAGGATTCAACACCTCCCTTTGAAGATTTGGCCTTCGAGGGTTTTGTAGCCTTCAACGGCGTCAAGGATCTTGAGTGCTCGTCACGATTCGGGTGACTTTTTTCCATCGGAGAACTGGAAGGTTCTCGATGGGCCTTCCTTCGACAACTTGGGCTCAAGGGCGTGCGAGTGTCCGAACGAGAACGGTCTCGGTCAGCTTCTGAAGAAGGCGCGGACTAAGGCTTACCCTTTTCCAATCTATCTAGCATTTTCAAATGAAATGCCTCCCACTCTACAGAAGATGAATGATTGGTGGGGCATTTTCTGGGGAATTTGTCAGACGATGATGAAGAGGATGGCGACCGATGATGCTGTCTCTTCGACCGGTGCGTCGAGGACGACGAGTGGCGGGAGCCACTACGGGATCTTGATCTCTTTTTGTCACCCTCACGTTGAGGAGAATGATCTCCAGACTCGACGGTCGAGGAACGATCGGTTTAACTTTTACGGCTTACCTGCAACTTCCCCATCCATTCCCACAGGGCTTTTCCCGTCATTGCTTGGCACTTCGAACAGGAATCCATGTCATGGTCTTCCCCCAAACACCACAGGCAAGAGCGATGTGGATCCGTGATGGATATTTTCGAATTGCATTTTTGTATTTTTTGAAACCCGAACGAGGGGTAGTCGGGGTGGATGACGAGGACATGTTGTCGATGATTTTTTGATATTTCTCAAGAACTGCATAGTAAACAGCTACTAACAAGGCGCGCAGAGTCTCCGAAGCAAACACGTTTGCTGAAAAACAGAACCGATGCCAACGGGCACCGCGCGTGCTTTTTATACACCTGATGACGTCACCTTCAACGGAGGCCTTCGAGGGACACCGACTCAACTCTATGCCATCGACGCACAGCGCACTCTTCCGAGAAAATATTTTCCGAAGCAGGATGTGATTATCAAAGATGAGTAATACGTTGGAGGACACAATCCATTGGAAAACATTTTTTTAAAGGCCTGCTGCTTCTAATTCCAGTCAAATATAGCAGGCTTGTTAGTTTCCAAGAAGATGGCTGAGCTACACCCTCCCGCTTATCTGCATGTGTGACTTACAACACCCCGCCATTTCGTAGAGTTCTCTGGATATCACACCCACACTCATTGCGCACCTGGGCAACCTGTCCCACACCGCATCTCAAACGAAGCTCGGAGCCGTAGCTGCAGAAGTGCACTTGCCACTCCAACTAAAAAAACGCTCTCGCCACCTGCTCAGAGAAATAAAATGCTCAGAAAAATAAAATGTTTTCGACAGGGATTGTGTTCCAAACAACAAAATCTAAAACAACACCCAAAAAAACACTTGTCTTTAAAAGTGAACCACTTCGAAAAAAGCAACAACTATAAGTTAAATGGTGCCTGGAGAAGCAGGCCGAAATATATTTAGGACACACACTTGCTTCTATCATTAGATGAGAATGTATTTGGTATAGAATTGTTTGAGAATCTGGGCATACAAAATACAATGATATTGGATAGCAATCTTAAAAATAAATCTAAATTTATACCACAATCTCATCAGGGCAACCTTATTGATGTTTTTCATGAGGCAGAAATTACGGATATTCATAAACTAATGTAAAGTAGATCAGAACACTGACATAGTTCTATGTACTTACCTCTCACATGAAGAATATCAGGCATTGAAAAGATTACACTCTTATAATGTCATAGTCATCAAAGAGGCAGACAAGGGAGGCAACATTGTTGTGATGCATAAAGTACAGTATATTAAAATGGCAAACGACCGTATGTCTATCCCAGGTTGCTACCAGATTGTAAGACAAGAGTTTATCTTAGAAATCGTTAAGGGCATGACGGTTTTGGTCACTAAATAGCATCAAAAACAAATGATTACCGATGATGAAAGATCATTTCTAATTAAGGGTGAGCCTAGAACACTGACAATATATTTGTTGCCAAACGTACTGTGAGGAGTCAGAAATAAGGGTCTTACACAAGTTTGCCATGTTTTTGGTTAAATAGGCCTCTCTGACCCTGATCTACAGGAATTACCTAAACAAAAACTTGGGCTCCGTCCGTGTCAGGATGTCAAAAAGAAAACTGTCCTGTGTCCAACTTGACTCTAAGGTGAAAATGGAAAGTGTCTTTATCCTTGAGTGGTTTGAAAAAAAGTGTTCATAAAGGAAGGAAAAATGACTTAAACAAAAGGTTCTTCAATGATAACATTTTGAATCCAGAGTGTAGCTCCCTTCCCCTGGATTCTTCTTTGTTCCTTGAGGTTTTCATACACTGGTGTTCTCTGGACCACTTAAGGATAACAATATTTGTTCCATAGGGTTGTGCCCTTCTTCTGAATTCCTCTTTGCTTCTTGAGTGTTTATTCACTACAGTTCTTTGGACCACTCATGGCCAAGTACAACACTTGAAGGGAACCAGTGTTGCAGGGGGATTTCAGAGGCGATGGCACACTTCGATGTGTGTCACCAGAAGTAAGTAGGTGGTTGTGGGGGATCGGGTGGTCTGAAATGTCTATTGGGGACAAAACCGAAAAAATAACTTTTGTTTTTTCTTCCTCTGACATTTTGGATTCGATCATTTCTCGGTAATCCCTCACAGAGGCTCAGAGCACACAGTTCAGAGCAAAATGTCTGAACCACTCCTTCACAGCCTACAGTTTCATCCATGCAGATAAGAATCAAAGCATGTTTTCTGGTTTCTGTCAAGTCATCTGCCCTTTGCAATGACCTCGGCTTTCAACTGGTGTGTAAATGGTACGCATAGAAAGATAAAAGGTGTCGCATTTGCAAGATTTTAATGCGTAAAAAGGCCTAGTACAACACTTATCTGGAGGACTGGGTGGAGATATGTATGCGTATTGGTTCACCTTTCCCCATCCCAATGGCTGGCAGCCCTTGACCTGGCAAGGTCTCTTTCTCTTCTCTTTCAGGTGGTTCTCGGGAAACCTGCTATAGACTGCCCAGAGTGTCAGTGGCAGAGCTGAATCCAGCAGAGCACAACACAGCCCTAGAGGAGACCAGGGAACAATTGCCAAAGTGTTTGTGGACATCAACTTACTAGAGCCAGGAGGGGAACAAAGAGCTGGAGACCGCATAGCAGGCAGGAGGAAGATGTAGACTGGTAAGGGGATGGAGCAAAGGGCCCTTATGAAGGCTTCCAAAGGAAGTCCCGGCCCAGAACGGGAGGAGATGGGAGGAGTTGGGATTAGAGAAGCTAGAGATTGGCCCAGGGAAGCCGCTCACTGAGGTAGCCAATAGAAGGGGAGAGAACTTTCTAGGCAGGAAAGAGAAGGCAATAACAGGCCAGCAGAATCAGTTGGTAGTGAGAGGTGCTTTGGTGAAGTTGAAGGAAGACAGCGAACCCAACAAGAGGTGTTCAGCAGGTGAAGGATGAAATGGAGGAGACTTTTGGCATGTTTGGAGAGAGTGGAGGTAAATTGTTGAGTTTGAGAGGGTGTCACCAATGTGTGTGTGTGTGTGTTAGAGAGTGATTGAAGCTAGTTTTGGAGGGGGAGCAGAAGGGGGTTGAGTGTGTTTGTGAGAGAGAGAGACGGAAAGAGAGAGAGAGACAGAGAGAGAAGTGAGAGACAGGAGAGTGGAGGAGAGTAGAGGCAATGCTATTGTTGGGAGAAGTGAGATTTGGAGGGAAGAGAATAAGATCAGGAGGGAGCATGAGGGTGGGGACGGGAGAAGGGGAGAAAGCATAAAGACCAGGAGACGGAGTGTGAAGAGAGAGGGGATGGTGGATAAGAGAGGAGAAAGGTGAATGAGAAAAAGGTTGAGTGACAGTTATTTGGTGGAAAGCATGCAATGGCAATTAGACAACCCCAATGGGTCGCCTAGGAAGTCTCTGATGGACTTAGAGGGATAAGGCAACAGCCTTTAGGCACACTCTAGGACAGGGGCAGACTAGACAATAGGAGTACCCTAGCTGTATGGAACCTGTATTCCAATCAGATGTTTTGGAGTAGGGAGCCTGGACTAGTGAGCTGAGAGCCCCCTTCAAAGATGAGGGAAAGGTTACAGGCACCACCCATAATCTTGAAGCCCTAATTGGCGTTTGATTGCATATATTTTGATAATGCAAGTTGAAGACCTATCTACCTCATCGCGTACCTCATTGACAGGTTTGCCATAGTACCTTCGACAAGGGGCTCCCCTTCAGGAAAATAGGAATTTGAGTTCGAGTGTCTGAATCCCCCAACTATACGCAGAGGGCTTGGCACCATGCTGGCATCTCCTGCAAAAAAGGAACAAAAGAAACCACAGTCGATTCCCAGGAAAAAAGCAACAATACATTTCACAGACAAAAGAAATATGTTTGAAAGCATCCGACAGAGAGCAATGCAGTGCTCTGCATGAAAATAGTGAAGAAACAATCAGATGGCCAGGCAAATACACTGGATTAAAGGCAATAGCTTACCTCTGCCTCAGGAGCAGCCACAGTAGACTACCTACTAGGTGGCCATGTTTTGTGCCATATGGTTAGGGCAATTGCAGGGTCTCAAGGACTGAGTCTGAAGACTGTGGGCTTGGGCCAGTAAAATGGGATGCATCTGTGTTTTCTGTCTGGTCTGGTTTTCTTAACCGATAGAAGAGATTTAATCAAAACAGATCTTAAATAGTTGCCTATCCATCTTTGTGTTGAGTTTACGTTACGCTGCACAGTTATGCACAACCTTCTCCCGCGACAGACCTGATTCCTTGTGGAAAACATGGCGGTCACTGGAGGGTCGTGGATTATTTGGAGTACACTGCAGAGGAGTAGAGAGGATAGGGCCTGAGTGGGCAAGGCATTTACAGATGTTAATGTCGATGCAGGGGGCCCAACTGCATAAGCTTCAGGCCACACTTGTTAGAAAATCCTGGCTACGCCTCTGGACTACACCGTATTTGAAATGAGACAGAGTTGAATTTTGAAGGACAGTCTCCTCTTAGCAGGCTTTTTCTGCGGATACTCCTTGAGCCTGGAATTCCCCTCACCCTCAACTCAGTCTTATTACCCCTTTATGCATGCACTAAAAACCTTCCTGTTCAAGAATTTAATTTGCCGTTAACCGTCCCAGATATTTTGTGTCCCTTGTTGGCGGATTTGCTTTCATTAGCAACATGCTTTGTGTTATTTTTCATTGTATTTGCATTCCGTCACTCTCTTTTGTAATTTTGTAAATAGTTTATTATGATCTCTTTTCTTTACTGAGCAAAGCACTGTGTTACACTGGGGTTAAGGACTGCTTCATTACATTTATAAATAAAAACGCAACTTCCCTGTGCCCGTTGGTTAGATCACACCGGTCGGCTCCAGATGGCACTTTTGTTGTTTTCTTCGGTTCCCTTCAGGTTCCCTTTTTGCCTTTCATACCTTTCATTCACTTTCTGGATTGTCTCCTCGAGGGGTGCTCTTTTGGATCCCTCTGCTCTGCCTCAGTTTCTGATGTATTACTCGTACGGATAGCAGATAGGTTCAATCAAAGCCAGATCTTGTTTGCGTTGTTTCTCCCCGTCCATGGGATTCTGATTTTTCCATTAAAATATCCTTTTCACAGAAATCCACATGCTCCAGCCTACAGTAAGATTTCCCCCAATTTCTCCTCCGACATTTTCCCAGGGGGAATAGTCTCCAGTTGGTCTGTTCTTGGAGGGTATTATGTGAACTTTCTGATTAGCCTCTCCAACCCATTCCAACGTGCCTGAAACGTGACATATTTCTCTACGTTGTTCTCTCTTCCTCCAGTAACTAGTCTCCCTCTGCTGGCAGTACAGCGATGGGCCCTTGATTAATATTCTTTATGTAGAGACAACATATCCTGATATTATCTGAAGGCAGGATGTTGGGAACCCAACAGTATTCGGCTACACATTGTCTAAGGTTCTACCTGCGAAAATGGACACTGAGCTACAGCTATGGATAGATGTCAAACAAAAAGAGCAGCTCCCTTGATCTTACTGTGAGACTTTAGGTTCTATTTCATTTCATCTATGCATTTTCAATTCAATTCATTACAAAGTATATATGTATTTGTGTCCATTTCGTCTAAAATATATCTAAACGTCACTTTCATTGAAAGGTTCAACTAAATTAAAAAATAGTGTCCTGTTTCTTTGGTTTTAGGAGTGCGCCATTGCTAACCTTAACTGAGGTGGGTTTCCAGATGCCCCTGTTAAATGTGCTTACCCCCTTTTCATCAAGCTCTTAATCACCTGTTGTCCTGAGTCACAGTATCCCGCCATCCACATCAGCCCACGTGTCCGCTTTCATACATTTTTAGACCTTGGGTGCTTCTTTATACAACCACATCCGCTGCTGAATTCATTTTCCTCTAATAGCATTGCCATGGCATTTTCTACTACTTTACCATATCCACTGTCACCTTTCACCCCTAGCCTCAACATACCACATCTTATTTTAGATTAACAAGTTAGGAGTTTAAACTGTAATAAGATGAAAAGGGTAGACTTTGCAGTTACACGGAATGGCAATTAAATGCGAGATGAAACTGAAATGTGAATTTCAGTACATCCTGACATGTGATAATGTGAAAGGGCCAAAAATACTTTCTTGGTGATCTCTTCTTTTAATTTTACAAAGGTAGCGGGCGCCCCTCTCTCGCAAGAACAGACATGATAACCTGTTCAGTGGTTATTAACCACTTGAGAGTTCGCAGCCACTGCTTTTACTCACTGTGCCTTTCACAGATGGGAAATATCCATTTGCATATCAGTCTTTGTCCTGCCCAGGGGCAGTCCAGCACCGAAATACAATGGCAACTCCAATCTGAACGAGAGTACCACCAGCAACCCCATACACGTGTTTCACCCTTGTTGGGGATCATCAGTGAGGTGAAGCTGATGCCTCTCTAAGCACAGTGAGAGGGAGACCACGTCTGGTTGCCCCCAGGAGACCTAGGGTTACCAATCCCAGGTTCCTTAAAAAATAGTTTTACAAAGGTAGCGGGCGCCCCTCTCTCGCAAGAACAGACATGATAACCTGTTCAGTGGTTATTAACCACTTGAGAGTTCGCAGCCACTGCTTTTACTCACTGTGCCTTTCACAGATGGGAAATATCCATTTGCATATCAGTCTTTGTCCTGCCCAGGGGCAGTCCAGCACCGAAATACAATGGCAACTCCAATCTGAACGAGAGTACCACCAGCAACCCCATACACGTGTTTCACCCTTGTTGGGGATCATCAGTGAGGTGAAGCTGATGCCTCTCTAAGCACAGTGAGAGGGAGACCACGTCTGGTTGCCCCCAGGAGACCTAGGGTTACCAATCCCAGGTTCCTTAAAAAATAGTTTTACAAAGGTAGCGGGCGCCCCTCTCTCGCAAGAACAGACATGATAACCTGTTCAGTGGTTATTAACCACTTGAGAGTTCGCAGCCACTGCTTTTACTCACTGTGCCTTTCACAGATGGGAAATATCCATTTGCATATCAGTCTTTGTCCTGCCCAGGGGCAGTCCAGCACCGAAATACAATGGCAACTCCAATCTGAACGAGAGTACCACCAGCAACCCCATACACGTGTTTCACCCTTGTTGGGGATCATCAGTGAGGTGAAGCTGATGCCTCTCTAAGCACAGTGAGAGGGAGACCACGTCTGGTTGCCCCCAGGAGACCTAGGGTTACCAATCCCAGGTTCCTTAAAAAATAGTTTTACAAAGGTAGCGGGCGCCCCTCTCTCGCAAGAACAGACATGATAACCTGTTCAGTGGTTATTAACCACTTGAGAGTTCGCAGCCACTGCTTTTACTCACTGTGCCTTTCACAGATGGGAAATATCCATTTGCATATCAGTCTTTGTCCTGCCCAGGGGCAGTCCAGCACCGAAATACAATGGCAACTCCAATCTGAACGAGAGTACCACCAGCAACCCCATACACGTGTTTCACCCTTGTTGGGGATCATCAGTGAGGTGAAGCTGATGCCTCTCTAAGCACAGTGAGAGGGAGACCACGTCTGGTTGCCCCCAGGAGACCTAGGGTTACCAATCCCAGGTTCCTTAAAAAATAGTTTTACAAAGGTAGCGGGCGCCCCTCTCTCGCAAGAACAGACATGATAACCTGTTCAGTGGTTATTAACCACTTGAGAGTTCGCAGCCACTGCTTTTACTCACTGTGCCTTTCACAGATGGGAAATATCCATTTGCATATCAGTCTTTGTCCTGCCCAGGGGCAGTCCAGCACCGAAATACAATGGCAACTCCAATCTGAACGAGAGTACCACCAGCAACCCCATACACGTGTTTCACCCTTGTTGGGGATCATCAGTGAGGTGACAATTTGATCCGTACCAGGCTTCACCATTATTGCAAAGCATAGGGATGCTTCCCTGATTGCCCAAGTCTTCTGATAAGGGTCAATGGGATGTTGGTCAATATAGTCACAACGTTTGTATAGGCACACCAATGCAGCTGTGGGAACCAAAGAAATCAACTCCAAAAAGAAAGGAGTGACAGATGTTCTCTCTCACATACTGACTCATCGCCTACTAGCACCACGTGAATACCCTCAAAAGTGTCCCTTCTATTACTAAGAAAACCTGCTCCTCTAAATAACTTAAACCTGATCATTTCATTGCCCTTTTAAGGGCGAATTTTCCTCTTCCCCCCAATTTCAACAACACAGATCAATTTACTGACTTTTACAACCAAAAACTATTTGAAATAAGCTGCACCTCCTGCTAATAAGACTAAAAATAGAAAAGGGAACAACAAAATTCGTTCACTACAGGTGTCAAGCATCTTCGAAAGGAACTGCAGAAAGCCTATCATAAATGGATAAAAAGAAACTATATATAAAAGTCAACATTTGTTTGTTTGTGGTGGGATTTGTGGCAAAGAGTTGTTCCTTATACAATTCCACACCGTTTCACCAATCTGCACCAAATTGTGCATAGTTACCTGTTAGGACCCTTCAGAAATTACTGGCTTCCTGACATTTGGACACCTCACCCATTTCCCCAGATATCATCAAAAGTCAAAATGCGATTACAGGTTTGTGGGTTTATGGTAACGTATTGTTCCTTATACAATTCCACACCGTTTCACCAAACTGCACCAGATTTTGCATAGTTATCTGTTAGGAGCATGCAGACATTACTGGCTACTTGTCATTTGGACACCCACCCCGTTCCCTGGATTTTAGCACAAGTCAAAAATCTTTTGTGGATTTGTGGCTTGGCGTAGCGTCTTTCCTTATACAATTCCACACCGTTTCACCCATCTGCACCAAAATGTGCATAGTTACCTTTTAGGAACCACCAGACATTAATAGCTACATGACATTTGAACACCACACCCCTTTCCCTGGATTTCATCACCATCACACATGAAATGGTTGCCTGAAATCGGCAAAACATCTAAAAGGACCGGTCCCGACATGAGTGACAAAACACGAGTCCAGGCACCAGGTTGCACGGTTTCCAAGATATTTGCACCGCAACGAACTGCACCATGCCAGGGTGAGGAGACAGGTGGGGAGAGAGCACAGAACGTCCCAGTATGCAGCAACACAACAACTCTCGCTTGCCCCCAATTTATGCTCCGGGGTATGTCAACCATTCTCAGTGCAGTTTACTGCAGGGTAGGTACCAAGCACATGAAGTGATAAGCGAATCAGAACGGAGACCTACAGGATCAGTGTTATCATGTCTTGCTACAGAACCCATTCGGAGAACGGGTACTTCTGCTAGTAACTAATAAATAGAGAAGCCCTAACTTAACAGAAGGTATATACATACATAGTGGAAACCATAAAGAAAGCTCAACATCTTATTATGTGGTTATTTGTAGGATAGAAGTACAAAGATATCTGGCAAGTGTAATTGATGCTGTATTAGTCTAAATCAAAGCACAGATAAAGAGATACGAAACAAAACTTGTTTGGAAGGACATGGTGATGAAGTTATTAGCAAAACAATGGGCGCAAACCATAACATCCTTCCAAAGAGAAGGGAAATCATTAGTACAGGAAGCTGTGTCCTTCATTTTTTGAATGTTCAGTATTTTCAAATTAAACTCAAATCGATTACCACCATGAAACCCAGAGCAGATAACAAACGTTATGTAAAGGTGCCGTCCTTGAAGACCCTTAGTCTTAGCATGTATTTGAAATTAAATACGGAATACAGGAAGGGACGGAATCTATGAGGCCCTGTCTATGTACAGACTTCGAATTTTTAGGGTAAGAGATGCCTGAATACCATCAAAAGTCGGAATGAAGTCCTCATTTGGCACAAAACTATGAGGCTATAAACTGGGGGTATAGGGCGAGGACACAGAACACTGTTAATGACATTTCCAGAGAAACTCCACCGTAATTGTAAATGACAACTAACCTTATCATCATCCATTAGAAATGAAGGCTGATATCTGGAAGAGAAAAACACTAACAGAAATGGAGGCACATGGAGAATTCTAATAGGCTACCAAACATTTCCAAAGAAAGGTCCAAGGGGGTAGAGCTATCATTATGAAACATCCTCGAAAGTCACTATGTATACACTGAAAGATCTTATAGAATATGATTGTTTGACCCCCCTCGATCATCCTCCATGGATGTCTTTCGTGTACTTGACCTGATGTACCTGCTCAGGGGTATCCACATACTTCTTGTTACCAGTAAACATACACACCTTTCTCAATGCATCTGTTAATGTGTTCCTCCTCTCATAACACACCCTAGGCATAGGCCCTACATAGGATGTCATGTGAACAGTAATCTTTCGGAGAAAATAAGAACACTGAGTTTTAAAAGGCACTGCAAATAACTGGGGAAAAACACCCTGGGGAAGGAACGCATTTGTAAAGGTCTGATTGATCCATTGGCCTCCATGCTTCTTCATAATTGTTTTAATTCTGCACATAAAACCTTTTTATAAAGTTTTTTTTTTTTGCTGCTGGCTGAATGGATAAAGGAGATAGTGCATAATCTTTGTTTCCATGTCTTTAATAGAATCCAAACCCCCTACTCATGACAATGAAGGGGAGTAGCCATTGTTCCACACATTTTGCTTTGGTAACTGCTTCTTCCAGCACTGGATCACTACTAAACCACAAAGCCTCCTGTGCTTTGGTGTCCCTACAATGAACTATCCACGGACCACAAATCGGTTGTTCTACCATGGGTCCAAATGCACATCTGCTGGACAATTCCTGGAGGCCTCTCTCAAAATCTTGAATAGAGACTGGCGAGGACTGAACATGAGTGTAGCGCTCCAACACACAGGCCAATTCATGGAATGAATGTGCGCTGCAAATATCGGCGCAAGCGTGCGAAAAAGTGCGATTCGCAGTGAAAGAGCGAAAATCGCAGTGCAAGTGCGAATATCGCAGGGAAACCAGCGCACATCTATTCATGGAAGTCCGTGCGCGAGTAAAACCTGGGATGTGCGCTGAAAAAGTGCGCGATGCACGCCGGCGCACCCGCCATCTAACGGCGTGCGCTAAGGCCACAGCGAAAGCACACATAGCACGGCGCACATAACAAAAGTAGGTGGAACACGTGGCGTGACATGCGGAATGGGGAACAACTTGTGAAAATGTGGGCGTCACGGGGGAAGTACAGGAGGCATATGCGCCGAACGCCCACACGCTTGCCTACAACACGTATTCATGGAATCGAATAGGGCAAAACAGCGCATGGGCAAATACGTGCACAGGCCTAAACACGTCCGCCACACGAAGGCAGGCGGTCGCGTCGATACGCATGAAAAAAATGTACGCCAAAATGTGCGCCCACAAAAAGCATGTATATACAGCTATGTAGAATGTCCCATACTGTGGGCCTCTAGGACAAATGACGTGTAAAGGGCTATGCGACAAAAACGGACACCCGCTGTGTGAAAAATAGCATGTGCGTGTATTTCGGGGGTGCGCGGGAAGTTCTCCATGCTATTTGCCCTGTGGGAGCGGGATACATGTATTACAGGGGTTCGCGTGAAGTTTCACACGCGATAGGCCTTGGTTGAGCGGGGTATGTGTAAATTTGGGGTTCGCGGGAAGTTTCACACGCGATTGGCCTGGTTACGTGTATTACAGGGGTTCGCGTGAAGTTTCACACGCGATAGGCCTTGGTCGAGCGGGGTACGTGTAAATCTGGGGTTTGCGGGAAGTTTCACACGCGATTGGCCCGGGTATGTGTATTTCAGGGGTGCGTGTTAAGTTTCAAACGCGATTGGCCTGGGTACATGTATTTCAGGGGTTCGCGTGAAGTTTCAGACGCGATTGGCCTGGGTAAGTGTATTTCAGGTGTGCGCGTGAAGTTTCACACACGATAAGCCTTGGTCGAGCGGGCTACGTGTAAATCTGGGATTCGCCGTACGTTTCACACGGGATTGGCCTGGGTACGTGTATCTCAGGGGTTTGCGTGAAGTTTCACATGAGATAGGCCCTGGTCGAGCAGGGTACGTGTAAATCTGGGGTTCGCGGGAAGTTTCACACGCGATTGGCCTGGGTACATGTATCTCAGGGGTTCGCGGAAAGTTTCACACGCGATAGGCCTTGGTCGAGTGGGTACCACTCACCGTCTGCCTTGCGTGTAGAAGAACGCGTAACCAACACCCACCCGCTGTGAAGTAATAGCGTGTGAACCCCAACACGTGGAAAACACACGCACCGCACCCCACGAAAAGCACGTACAGGCCCGTGTGCGATACGTCACAGACCCGCTTACGCGCTGAGGACCTTTGGTCCAATGAAATCGCGTATGCGTGCTGACGTGCTTACACGCTAAGGGACTTTCCCCGAATTACATGCTGACGTGCAAGAATTTCACGTGCAAAATCACTCCGTATCAAGCTGGCCACGCGAAAGCACACAGAAGACCACGCTCCTGCCCAAAAGGCCGAATTACTGCCCCCCAGAGGCCCGACCAGCCTCCCATGAGCCATCTGCTGCTGCCTGCCTGCCTGCTACCATCGTGCCCTGCTATTTTGTGCCTGCACATCTGCCATCTGCAGGGGTCCAGTTGCTGTGTCCACCCCTGCTGGAACAGAAGACTCCAGACTGGTATACCATCGTTCCACAGTCCAGCCCCAGGACCCAGTTGCCCACCCACGCCTGCCTCGGGGGTCGCCATGTCGGGGCAAACACCATCTGAGACCACTGGCGACCCCCAGCCAGAGGGGCAGAGGGCCACCAGCTTCAGTCAGAAGGAAGTTGGTGTCCTGGTGGAGCTTGTCCTGGGGCATTATGATGCCCTCTTCGGATCATCACGCACCAACAAGGAAGTACGGGACAGGATCTGGGACGACTTTGTGGTTGCCATCAACGCGGAGGGGGTGGCAACCCGTAACATCAAGCAAGTCAAGAAGCGCTGGGAGGACTTGAGGTCCAGGACCCTCTTAAAGGCCCGGCACCTCGCGGAGGGGGGCCGGGGCTGCATGAGTACCATCCAGCTGAGGGTCCTGGAACGCGTATACCCAGCGCTCCACGCCCAGGTCCTTGAGAGGCAGACCCGTCTGGAGTTGAGCGGTAAGTGGCCAAGCATTGCTGTGTGAGACAGGGCATGTTGCAGTGTGCTGGTTGTCTGATACTTGCCTGTATGTGTGACATAGGCCATGTACGTATGTGTGTGTGCAGGGACATCATGGTCATGCATGTGAGACCAGTAATGTGTGAACCACATGGTTGGTGCATGTGTTTAAATGCAACATGGGGAGCTCTATGCGGAATGGACACATGAGAGCATGCCAGTCTTTGTTCCTGGACATGGGTGGGGGTGAGGGATGGGTGCTGATGCCATGTACATGTATGGTGTCCATGTCTGTGTGTCTGACCTGCGTGTCTGTGACTTGTGAATGCCATGAATGCATGACACATGTCTGTGACAATGTTCAGATTCACTGATGCAGCCTAGTCATCTTTGTATCCACTGTGTCTGGGGTGTACGAGGCCAGATGGATGAAACTACGGTGAAGTGTGTGCATGTGATAGGCATGGCCCATGATTCATGTGAGTTTCTAACCAACATTGTATGTTTCAAGAGTCCCTTGGACATGTATGCTAATGTCCATAGCATGTGCCATGCCTGTTACTGCATGTGTTTTGCCTGCACTGACCCATGTGGTGTGGAGGGACATGATGGAAGTGATGTTTGACAATGCTACTCATCTGCTATTGCTTCCTGTCTAGGGGGACCATTGTACAGTACCCTGATGCTTGTGTTCTATGTCTCCCTCTACACAGCGGCAAGTGAAGAAGAGGGCGGAGACGGCGCTGTGGAGCAAAGCGGTGGGGATGCCCCCACGGCTGCAGCGGAAGGGGTGGGTGAGCCCCCACAGGGGCTTGCAACGGCGGAAGACGGTGTGGAGCCATCCAGGTTGGTGGTTTCCACAGAGGAGGAGGCCGCCACTGAGCTGCACATGGGGCCTGGTGGGGGTGGTACCACTGGTGCAAGTGGTGCAGTCCAGCGGCAGGGGCAGGAGGCAGGACAGTGACATGCACAGGCCCCTCCACGGAGGGGGGGCCTGTGCATGTCACTGTCCCTGACACTGTGACTGCACCACCATTCACCAGCAGGGATGCCCCATCCCAGGCCCGTCCGCAGGGAGGGGGGATGTCCATGTCATCTGACACTCCTCTACCTGCAGACGAGGGGACCCCTGGCCGTATGGAGAAGGTCCTGATTGGTGTCGCATTGCGCACGGGTGTCATTCGTGATGACGTGCGTGCTTTCCGGGGGGAGCACGCACGTCATCACGAAGAGCAGCGTGCCAACGTGGCCCAGTTGGGAGCGACCATGGTCGGGGGTTTCGTACATGTGTCGGCCACTCTGGCGACCCTCTCCTCCTCTGTGGAGGCTATGCGCCAGTCGTTCTCCATGCCGTCTTCCGGCCCAGATGACACCAGGGCCCCCTGTGGACCTGCCCACCAACGCAGCCAGCTCGGTGGGGCTCCCATCCCTGCCACAGTCGGGAGTCGGAGGTCCAGCAGGGGTGGACACACCAGCAACTGGACCCCAGCAGATGGAGGATGTGCTGGCATCATCGGGCAGGGCACGTGCACGGCGGTGTCGGTGGATTCCATCAGCCTGGATGCCGTCGTGCTGGCAGAGGCAGTTGCGTCGGAGGCAGCGGCAGGCTCGACGTGGGAGGCATCATGGCTCGGGGCCATCTACATCATAGGGGCAGGCATCGGCCGGAGGGCAGGAGAACCCTGGAATGGGAGTGCCTTCCGTGTGGCAGCGGTTGGGCCAGCAGATAGGTGCGGAGCGGCGGCGGGCGGAGGAGGAACGGCTCACAATGGTCAGGGTAGAGAACTCCATGCGCAGGGTGCTGAGGCGGGCTGAGTGCCTCAAGGGTATTCGTAGGGAGTTGGAGCTGGACACTGCATTATCCCTGCGAGACCTCGGGGCCAGGGAACATGCCCGCCTCCAAGCCATTGAACAGGAGTTCGATGATGCCCTGGCCCATGACATCAACCAGTGAGCCGTTGGACTTGCCCGCTGCAATTGTATATAGTTCATTAGTGTTAAGTTTCCTTTCTTTTTTTCTTCTCTTTGGGGCGCATGGACTATGCCCCACATTTTTGTATATAGTTGTTTATTCTGTAGGCTTTTTGTAGGTTTCCTTTGGACAGTTGGGCTCATGGACCCAGGATTTCATCCTTGTAAATAGTTGGAGTGTGCATTTGTCGGCTTTTTCTTTTTTGATTTTTCCACGGAGCAATGGATTTTACTTTTTCATTTCGGTTTGGATTTGCTTTGTTGGAAGGAGACTTTGAAGACATTTTTGATTTCATATATTTTGGATTCTGATTTCCTCTTTTCATCATTATGTGACATTCTGCATTGTTTTCCTTATGTCCATTGTTTGGTATTTGATTTTCTTTCAACACATTTTTTGTTCAATACATTTGTTCCCGTACTTCAATGTGTGGTTTTCTCTCATTGGTTTCATGCATGTCACGATGTGGGTGTTCACATTCACTGGCACCCATTGTGTATGTGTGACGGACATGTGCTGATGTACATACATGCCATTTGGGTTGTTTCATGTAATGGGCATTTCAATGTGGGGTGTATGTTATGCTTGGTTGGTTATTTGGGCAGGGGTGGCGTGCCGTGGGATTTTGGTGGACATGAGGGCCATGATTGTGGGTCATGTTGACATGTTGGGGGGGACATGAGTGGGGGCCTGCTGGCAGGTGCCCCTGACTGCTGGGGGGTAGGGGTGCTGGGAGACATGAGTGGGGGCCTGCTGGCAGGTGCCCCTGACTGCTGGGGGTGGGGGTGATGGGGGACATGAGTGGGACATGATGTCAAGTTGGGAAGCAAGAGAGGGATGCGTACCTGGTTTCTTGGTCTTTGATCTTGCAGAGGTCGCCAGTCTGTATCCAGTCGAAAGACGAGCTTGTGGCACGAGAGACCAGCCTCTCCGCCACCCAAAACTGATACTGGGTGGAGGATGGGCCGATTCCCAATGTCACGGAAAGCACTCTCCTGATTAACGTGACGAAGGGACTGTGCAAGCACAGGCAGGAGAGGCTACAGTCTTGTTGCAGATCACGGGCAAGGATGGAGTCCGATGGAATAAAGTCCAAAAGCACGTGAACTGAAGCGGAGGTCAAAGATTCCGGCATGGCAGATATATTCTTAGTCCACAGGAACGGATGTAGAGGGAAGGCCGGACAGGAATGGAAGGAACCAAGCTGAGCAGGTGACCAAACTGAAGGAGCCCGAAAGGTTTCTCTCGGGCAGCAATCGCAGGGGACCTCGGTAAGAGTATGCTGGCAAACCCAAGGAGATCCCAGGTAAGGAATGCTGGCAGGCCCAGGGAGAACCCGGGTAAGGTATGCTGCAGGCCCAGGGAGAACTCAGGTAAGGTAAGCTGGCAGGCCCAGGGAGGAACTCAGGTAAGGAATGCTGGCAGGCCCAGGGAGAACCCAGGTAAGGTAAGCTGGCAGGCCCAGGGAGAACCCAGGTAAGGTATGCTGCTGGCCCAGGGAGAACCCAGGTAAGGTATGCTGCAGGCCCAGAGAGAAACTCAGGAGGTAGCAGGCAGCCCAGAGAGGGCTCAGGTAAGCGGCAGGCAGCCCAGGTAGGAAAGCTCGCAAAACGAAGCAAACCGCGTTGAGACGCGGCTTGCCTCGATCTGCGGCTCCTTTTATGGGTCGCCGGCGCCTGTGAGGCTTGGAACGCAAGCCGCTTCCCCTCCAGGCGCTGGCGTACCCAAAGCGAGTCCTGGAAGGCAAGCCCTTCCTAGGACTCGAGCCCAGTCCACGGCGCATGCGCGGAACCGAGACAGAGGTCGCCCGCGCATGCGCCGTAGCCCTCCGGCCCCGACACCCAACGCTCTCCCTCTGGCGAGCCCCCAGTCGCGGAAGCGCGGGTAGACTCGCCAGGAGGCGAAGGGAAGAGCGGGCGCGGCGGACCCCGGTCTCCAATGTGGCGTGACACATGAGTGGGGGCCTGCTGGCAGGTGCCCCTGACTGCTGGGGGATAGGGATGCTGGGAGACATGAGTGGGGGCCTGCTGGCAGGTGCCCCTGACTGCTGGGGTGTGGGGGTGCTGGGAGACATGAGTGGGGGCCTGCTGGCAGGTGCCCCTGACTGCTTGGGGGTGGGGGTGCTGGGGGACATGAGTGGGAGCCTGCTGGCAGGTGCCCCTGACTGCTGGGGGGTGGGGGTGCTGGGAGACATGAGTTGGTGATCATATTGCAACGTGACATGTGGCTTGGCTGAGGGGCATGCCCATGGTGGATGGGCTGCCTGCGGGACATGACCAGGGGTGCAGAATAGTCCCCTGTGGTGTGGGCTGCCTGCAGGGGCCGTGGTGGGGGTAGAAGGGACACCTGGGAGGACCCACACTGCCAATTCACGTGTAAAACTTCCAGCGCACCCCTGAAATGCACGTACCCAGGCCAATCACGTGTGAAACTTCCTGCGCACCCCTGAAATACACGTACCCCGCTCCCCCAGGCCCAATCGCGTGTGAAGCTACCCGCGCACCCCTGAAAAACCTGTACCCAGGCCAATCGCGTGTGAGACTTCCCGCGCACCCCTGAAATACATGTACCCAGGCCAATCGCGTGTGAAACTACCCGCGAGCCCCTGAAATACACGTACCCAGGCCAATCGCGTGTGAAACTACCCGCGCACCCCTGAAAAAGCCGTACCCAGGCCAATCGCGTGTGAGACTTTGCGCGCACCCCTGAAATACATGTACCCAGGCCAATCGCCTGTGAAACTACTGCGAGCCCCTGAAATACACGTACCCAGGCCAATCGCGTGTGAAACTACCCGCGCACCCCTGAAATACACATACCCAGGCCAATCGCGTGTGAAACTTCCCGCGCACCCCTGAACTACACGTACCCCGCTCCCCCAGGCCCAATTGCATGTGAAACTACCCGCGCACCCCTGAAAAACCAGTACCCAGGCCAATCGCGTGTGAAACTTCCCGCACACCCCTGAAATACGCGTACCCAGACCAATCGCGTGTGAAACTTCCCGCGCACCCCTGAAATACACGTCCCCGCTCCCCCAGGCCCAATCGCGTGTGAAACTACCCGCGCACCCCTGAAAAACACGTACCCAGGCCAATCGCGTGTGAGACTTCTCGCACACCCCTGGAATACACGTACCCAGGCCAATCGCGTGTGAAACTTCCCGCGCACCCCTGAACTACACATACCCCGCTCCCCCAGGCCCAATCGCGTGTGAAACTCCCCGCGCACCCCTGAAATACACATACCCAGGCCAACCGCGTGTGAAACTTTCCGCGCACCCCTGAAATACACGTACCCAGGCCAATCGCGTGTGAAACTTCCCGTGCACCCCTGACATACACGTACCCCGCTCCCCCAGGCCAATCGCGTGTGAAACTTCCCGCACACCCGGAAATACACATACCCAGGCCAAATCGCGTGTGAAACTTCCCGTGCACCCGTGAAATACACGTACCCCGCTCCCCCAGGCCCAATCGCGTGTGAAACTACCCGCGAGCCCCTGAAATACACGTACCCCGCTCCCCCAGGCCCAGACGCGTGTAAAACTTGCTGCGTTCCCCTGAAATACACGTGCCCCACTCCCCCAGGCCCGATCGCGTGTGAAACTTCCCACGCAGCCCTGGAATACACGTTCCCAAGCCAATCGCGTGTAAAAATTCATGCGAACAACAGTTATACACGTACCCCACTCGCACAGGCCCTTTCGCGTGTGGAAGTTACTGCGAAACCCGTAATGCACGTTACCCGCTTGGCGTTTGCTGTTTGGCAGTCCGGTAAACTGGTCCAGGGTTGGCGCAGCCTTTTGCACTGGATTGGGGATTTTGATGGCTTTTCCTTGCGTGAGGGCGTTCTTGGGGGCGTAACTGGCGCTGCTGCAGGGTCGCTGCGCCACTTTGCGCCACGGCTGCTTTTGGAGGCTAAAATCCATGAATACGCTATGCGCGGAAATCGATTTTAGCGCACGCGGCTGGCGCAGACATTCGCACTGGAACACTGTGCGCCAGCCGCGTGCGCCACTTTTGTGCAAATTTCTATGAATTACCCTAACAATGTTCACTTTCTTGTTCAATTGCCTTTCACTCTGGTGTGAGTTTCTAAGTAAACATTACATGCAGAGAGAGCAGTCGTTGAAATATGCAACATCCGGGCTCCATGCATACAATTATCACAACAAAAGGTTGCACTTTTATTTCGGGATACAAGTCAGTACACCTTACATAATTAAATTAATACGTTAATTATTTTATTTAAAAAAAATGGATTGCAAAAACATGTTATATTAGACATTCTCTAAAAATTGCACATTTTTTAATTAATCTCTTTACAAAATATATATACATATATATATGTATATATATATATATGTGAATTCATTAAAATATGTATCAAATATAAATTAATTACATATATTTTGCAGTCATTTTAAATAACTGCAAACATATGTTTCATGTTTTTAAATGTATTTTAACAATGTATCAGGGCAACAACTGTCATATAGACAAACTGCCATTTCATTAGTTTGTATACTAGGGGGGGCTCTGACCCCCCAACGGACTTGCATCGCTAGTTTCCCCCCACCCCTGGCGACTGGTGCGCGTTGATTTCGGCAGCATGGTCGCTTGTAGGGATACCCCACTAAGGGCTTGTTACGTTTGCGCCCCACCTCCTTTTGGGGAATTCAAAAGTTGGATAGTATAGCAGCAAAGTTGGAGGAATGTGGGACGAAATGACAGCAGGCCCATATCATTAGGGCATACAATGACCCCAAGTAAAAGCCTGTCGGTACCGTCACTTACACAAGTTCATCACACAACATAATCAGTTAATATCAGTTAAGACACTTCAAACGCCTTAGGACTTGCAGATTTCGACCGGATACCATCAAAGTTGGGTGAATGTGGGACAGAATGACACCAGACTCATGTGAAACGTTACACAAAATTGTCATTTATACACAACTTCATACACACTTTCATCAGTGAATGAACTCCAGTGAATGGACTTCAAACGGCTCTGGAATTGCAATTTGGACAGTATAGCATTAAAGTGGGTGAAATGTGGAACAGAATGATACCAAACCCATGTCTGTAGGATATACAATGATCTCAAGTGAAAGCATTACAAAAAACGTTACACAAAATTGTCACTTATGCACAACTTCATCAGTGAATACACGCCAAACGCCTTAGGAACTGCATATTTGGACAGTATACCATTAAAGTGGGCTAAATGTGGAACGGAATGACACCAGACCCATGTCTGTAGGATATACGTTGACCCCAATTTAAAGTGTTACAAAAAATGTTACACAAAATGGTTACTTATGATTTTATATTATAGGGTAGAAATGTAGACATGCACTGCAAAGCAAAAGAAATCCCGTTATTCCCTATACATATTAAATAATGAAAGTAAAGCTGTGCTGACAAAAATGCAGTAGATATATTAATTAGTAATATTTACCTCCACAGTCCCACAGGGACAAACGTCCTGACAAAGAAGGACTGAGCAGTCACCTGTAAAGCTCTGCCTTGCACATACAACCATACAAACCCGCACACACCGTCCATACATACTTCATAGACAACCATAGAAAACCACAACCACACAAACCCATTCAGCCATTCACACCCACACCTACTTCGCACAAACCCCTTATTCTTAAACAGGCCTCCACATATATATTCACACCCTTTCACACATCTCATTCAATATCTCTATGCAATCGCTAAATTTACAAACTACATAATTCATTACCACTTACCAGCACTTACCCACGCGATCTAATGGCAACACTTAACAGAGTGCTTTATCTAGTTACATTTGGTGCTCTTCCTGTCCTATTATTCAGCCCGTAATGAAGTACCCCAGAGATTCAGATAAAGATGCATCTGCCAGATCTTACCGCAATTACACTTGATGGACTCTACTTAGAACACCCCCAGCTGATGCTGACATGATTAACTCATAACATATCATATCTTACTGCAAGCTGTAGATATTGCATAATTATTGTAACTACTAAGTGGAAGTTCACAAAGGAAAAACGGCTGCAGATTGTTTGCTCTGCATACCTAGTGCTTGGTGTTTATATTTCGAATGTCTTAATCTGCTTCTAAAGTTGTGTCAATATGGCACATTTTGCTAATCAGCTACCATATGATGTTTTAGTCTACTACAAGAAGGCTTCCATAAAGAAACTCCTTAATAAGCTGGATACAATGGCTAGTATTAGAACTGTTCTTCAACCATTCCTTCAGCTTGATATGCTGTGAACACTACTGTTCATTATTACTGTGTGGATAGCTGTCTACAGTGGACCTGTGATACAAAGTCTAATCCATTTTTCAGTGTAAGTTTTCGAGTTATGATTTCTTCTCTTTCTTTTCATTATTTATATCTTGATTTAGTACTTTATGCAATATGTTTTTGTGGACTGTAGCGTGGCATGACCAGGTAATGACAAATTCAATTTTATGTATGTAGTAGAGGTAAGTGTAATATAGTGTTTGGGCAAGGAAGTGGGGGGATTGTGTAATATCAAGGTGAAAATGGCCCAATTAAGTGAGAGAAAATACTAACTCCTGCAAAAAAACTCAGAGCCGATATAGTACTACTAAAGGAGACACACCTATAAAAATGAGACACCTATAAAAATGGGAGGCAATTAATTTGAAAAAAAGTGCATTCAAACTTTCCCTTTTTTCTGATGCAGTCGAGAGAAGAAATAGAGTGATCGCTCTAATAAGAAAAAGACTAAATGCCTCTGTTAAAATCCTCATATTCTGACGCACAAGGCAATTTGCTACTAACTACAATAACTGTCAATGCAACTCACAATGTTTATGCACCTACACGTGGAGATCCTAAATTATGGCACCTAATAAGCAACTCTATTCAACCTCTTTTACATACCAACCTCATCAATGGCAGCTAATGTAACATGCCCACAACTCCATACTTAGGCCGCATATCAGAGGTTAATTTCGTAGGAGGAAAGGCACACAAAGCTTTGCCCAAAAGTAACAAAAAAGAACAAGTTTATTGATTTATGGAGACTATACAGTCATGAGAATCGCGAATTTACCTAATCTAATGTCTAGCTCCGGGAGAGACTACTTATTAGTGAACAAAAACGTGGCCATTTCATCAACTCAAATGGATATTGGAATTATTGTCCTATCTAACCATGTCTATTTTTCTATCACACTATCATGAGACGCCCACCCCGAAATCTGCACAAAGGTGTAAATACTTCACTGTTAAAAGATGAACGGTCCATTTAAAATATCTCATCCTGTATCAAAGACCATTTTTCCAACAAACCACAAGATTAATATTGGAAATAACTGGGATGCTTTTAAGGCGATACCAAGAGGAGAATTTGTTAAAATTGTTGCCCACAGTAAGATAGAATGGTCTAAAGATCTTTCAGAAACTTTAAAATCCATGAACATAATGGACAAACAACTCTTCAAAACGAAAACAGCAAAAAGCAGACAGGCTCCATAGGAATACATTATAAACGCTGTCTGCCATGTCCATATGGCAGGCGACGTTTACTTAATTTGCATGGCAGAGTTCAAAAGGGGAGTGTACAAGTGCGTGTGGCACCATTTCCCCCTCCCCTTTAGCACTCTGCCATGCAAATGAGGAAAATCCAGCGGCGGGGAAATGTGCATGCAAATGTGCAAACACAACACGTCCCTGCTGCCAAGCAGCCTTACTCCTCCTCCTCGACCTCTCTGCAGCATTTGACCTGGTCGACCACTTGGTCGTATGCACTCACCTACACACGGCCGCTCACTTCTCCCCCGAGGCCATTGCATGGATTAGATCTTTCCTCAATGGCAGAACCATGAGGGTTTTTTCGCCTACAGAAGCTGCAGACCCCATACCCATCACCTGTGGTGTACCACGGGGTTCTTGTGTCTCCCCTACACTGTATGACATATTTACCAAGCCCCTTTTCGATGATCTGGATCATCTCGGTATCACCTACCCCAACTATGCAGATGATACCCAGATCCTCCTTCCGCTTTCTGGAGATTATGGAAAGGATTTGGCCTTGGTGAATAGGGTTTACATCATTATCCAGGCATGGATGGCCACTCATGGACTATGCCTGAATGATGATAAAACTGAACTCATCACCTTGGGTACCACTGCCAGCCTAGAGAAATTAAGCCCAGCCTTCTCATCCTTCATGATCGATGGCAACATTATCAGAGTGGGACACGAAGTCAAAACTTTGGGCTTCTACCTGGATTCCAACTTCTCCTTTAACAGACAGGTGAACTCACTAGCCTCCTCCAGGGCTTACACGTGTAAATTGATCCATGCAGCCAAACCCTTTCTATCCGATACCAGCTGCCTGACCCTGGCCAGAGCCCTCATACTATCCCGCTTAGACTACTGTAACGCGCTTTATCTTGAGTCCTCCAAAGCCACCATCAACAAATTACAAATCCTCCAGAATAATGCACTCAGAGCGGCCCTGGGCATCTCCAGAAGAGACCACATCACATCACACAATCAACAGAACAACTGGACCCCTATCACAGACAGAATCTCCCTAAAAACTGCTTTACTCACCCACAAGTCCCTCAATAACGCGGCCCCTATCTACCTGATCGACAGATTTCACAGACCGACATCCTTGAGACCGACAAGGACAGCTTACAGAGACTGCCTCTCCATCCCTAACTACAAACGCTCTACCATAGGAGGTAACAGCTTCCCAGTGAAAGCGGCTAAACCGTGGAACTCCCTACCACCCACTCTTAGAATGGACTTACCCTACCAAAATTTCCGTTCTAAGATGATGTCTTGGCTGAAGGCAGCCGTTGTCTAAACATACTGAGCCATGATCTGCTTCTCCCTCTTGTGACTTGGACATACCGTACACACAATTGTTAACTGTATATATGTATATACTCCTTGCTTTTCTTTTATTATTATTGTGCATATGCTATGTATATATTTTATTGTCTGCAACTAAGCTTCGCAAATTCCTGTATCTGCTGCGCCTTGTTACCCTAGGGTATTTTCCGACGCATTACAAATAATAAACAAACAAACAAACAAATTATGGGGACTTACAATGTGAGCCCTATGCGGTTTTATTGCCCTAAACCTAATCACTAATGGTCCCAGATTGTAGGATGCATATTTACAATCCCAAACCTTGAACTCAATATTCACCTCAAGGATCTGTTGGTTAAAAGCATAAAAGGCATGTTCTCAATCTAGTCTCACTCTACTACACTAAATGCAGCAAGCATAATTGGAAACAAAAAGATCCTTTGGCTTTCAAAGTTTGGTGGAATGCCCTTTGTCTAATCAACAAATTAGAGAAATCCTTGGCTAGAGACCTGAATTCCTCAACCCGTTTTAATACAAAATGGTCCCATCTAGAACACTTATTTCAACATGTCTAACATCTGAACTATAGTAGGGTGCACATCAGCGGAAGTGCAGAAGCCCCCATGAACCACTCAACACTGCTCCAGTGTATTGACTCCTTAAATATGCTCCAAAAGTCAGCCATTTGGCACAGCTACTCGATATAGAAAACAAGACTGTCACTCCTGGTATGAAACTGGATCCTTGGCCACTATTAAACAGAAACGCACATACTGTAGTAGTAATGTAATTCCTGGTTATAAGACCCACCCTATCTCACTTAGCCCTTCTCACTTAGCCCTTCACTTACTGACAGTCTATGGCCCTCATTACAACCCAGGCGTTAAGGGGTTAACGGCGCCGTAAAAGGTGGCGGCGCCATTAAACCCTTAACATCTGATTACGAGGTCCCTTTGCGGGTGGCACTTCAACACCTGCTTTTAGCAGGCGTTAAAAAACCAACCCGCAAAGGGACTTTGGTGCTAAGTACAGTGCCGCAATTTGCGGCACCGTACTTAGCGCCTTCCCCATTCCCATTGAGCCCTATGGGGCAAAAATGGGAATGGGGAAGGGCCATGGCGGCATGGGGAATTACCGCCCCGCCAACCTCGGAATGGGGCGGTAATTCCCCATTCCGCCATGGCGGAGTCGGTAAGTTACCGGCATGGACCATGGTGCTATTAGCACCATGGTCCAACGCCTGGGTCGTAATGAGGGCCTATGTTCTTCCAAGCTCCTGTTTACTCAGCCTTTTGTAACATCTCTCTCTCCTCTGCACCTATTTCTCCTAATAGATGCCCATCCTTTGCCTTATTTCTCATACGAACAAGTGGAAATTGTAACTGTTAACATGATCAACTGACACCATGCCCTATGAACCTCTTGATCAAAAATAATTCTTTGTCATTACCACATATAGATTATGTTGCTCTCATTTGTTTTTTTCGGATCCTTTATGTTGGGTGAGGCAAAATGAGTACTGCCTTGCAGGAATACAAAGAGGAAAAGTGGCTAAACTGCCTACTCAGCCCTCAGACTACTAGAAGCCAATAGTGACTCCAATCATAAAGGTGAAACAGGCACAGTCAAGAGATATAACTCCTTTTGTGGTAACGTGTGCAGAGGGCAGTTCATACTCTTTAGATGAGTGTGAATGTGATAACAGTGGTATCCCAAACAGCAAAAGTGCAACAGTAAAAGAAAAAAGGGAATGTTCAATCAAGGTTATATCTTCCTTAAAGCCTTAAGCAAATTTAGCATGGTTAAATCCTTTATACACGTTAATGGGTGAGGGTTTTATATGGAGGGTATGTTAATACGTACACAACTTCTTTTAGACAGCTAGTTATCTGTATAAAAGTGTTAGAAGGGAATGCTTAGAAACACGTACCTGGTCTTCCACAATCTCTCCCCGTGGATGCTCTGCATCTAGAGTTGGGGATGGTGTCTTTACTGACTCTGGCTAAAATAAAGAGAAGTATTCTGCTATTAAAAATCCTCTATGGAGACTCGGCTGGTGAATCCATACTCCAGTGGCATGGTAATGGTGTTAAGTCTAACTCTAGCGTCTCCAATACTCCTTATGAATTGTGGAGGGTACGTGATAATTTCCATAGACAGATTGTTTAGAATGTGATGAGCTGCCCAATACCAGCCAAGAACATCCTGATAAATAAAGCAGACGCCTGGGATACAGTGACAAACGTGGATCTGTATCTGGTAAATCTTCCTTGAGTGATTATGCGAATCAAGCCTTCTCTGATTTGGTGCCTAAAGGATACATTATACACACGACTGACCAAAATATGAGAAGATTTACTATGCTGCTGCGTTTTAACTTATTACCTTCTCTTGTGGTGGTGGGTGCCAGAAATGCTGTTCCGAAATACAAAAGAATCTGTAGATTGTGTAAGGGCTTTCCTGAATCTGGAAGGCACCTTCTTACTTAATGCCCTATCCTGGTGCAAATGTATGCCCTCCATTACTTTAAATATGCGAGTCCTTTGCAGGACATAGCTGCTTACCAGTTGTGGGGCACAGTGATTTCAGATGAGTCTAGGGATATTTTGAATTCTGTTACCTTAGTATGGAAGCATGTGGAAAAGGCAATTAAATGCATAATGAATTCGAGAAGTTGTTTTAAAGAATATTATGTGTGAATTATTTATTTATATTCATGGATTTTTGATGGGGAATAATTTAGAAGGTTGATTTATATTTATTGGCCGTTTATGTACATTCTGTTATTTAATTGTCTTGTCCTTTTTTTGCTGTAGAGTGAAGATGTATTTGTATTAAACCAATACACCTAAATAAATAAAAATATAAAAACACTAACAAAAACCCACCCATGTGGAAAAAAACATATAATATGCAGTGTGTAGATGCTGCAAGCACTCTGAGTAATGTAGCAGTGCTCTGAGGCAATAAATCACAGACAATGGGCCTCATTACGGGTCCGGCAGTAACCCATACGAAATTACTGGTGCCTGACTTTCCGGTGCCATCGCGCTATTCCAAGTCCGGTGGCCGGGAAGTCAGGCGTCAGCAATTTTGTTAGTCCACCATGGGGACACGGGAACACTGGCACCATTAAAAATGATGCCGGTGTTCCCGTGAAAACTCTGCAGGCGGGTGCCATCCCGCCTGGCCGGTCTGACCATGGCAGGCGGGACGGCACCCGCCCGCAGAGTTGTACTGTGCCGGTCCGGAAACAACTGTGCCAGTTTTTGTCTTGGGAGGATAGCTCAGGGGCAACATGCTCGCCTTGGAAGCAAGATGACAGAGCAACACAGGTTCGATCCCCGGTTCCACGCTTAGAAACCTCTGTGTATTAAGCGTGTTATAAATAACCTATCATATCATATCACATCATTGTTTCCAGACCGGCACAATTGTAATGAGGCCCAATGTCACGAAAAAGGATTTGTCTTTGTTGGAAAAGGTGCAAATGGGTAGCTTAGCAGTCACTAAGCTCACAAACGTGGACCAAGGGGGGTGGGGCCTCTCTACAGAACCGTTCTCTGTTCTTGGCAGTTCGATGGCATTGAACCAGGCTTCGGGATGCTGTCTGTGCGGGTCGATCTAGGTTCGGATGTGGCGAGTCGTGCTAGTCCAAAAGGCGAGATTGCATGGAGTCAGTTTGAAGTGGTTGTTCCATGTGGTTTGAAAGCAGCATTCAAGCAATGCATTTCGGATGGCTCACCAGGGTTGGTTGGACGGTCGAGTCAGTATAAGATGTTGGTAACTACAGGTCAGGTCTATGAGCGATGGGAGGGCTTCAGCTTTTGTGCCGAAGTCGATGTGGAATGAGGCAATGACCCTGATGTTCCACTGAGATGTTTGAAGGGGCGACAGCTCAAAGTCATCCACAGTGGCTAGTTGGTTGTTCAAGCTGAACAGGAGACATGCTTTGCTTGTTACGTTGTAGCATCAAGCCGGATCAAAGAATACAGCAAAACAAGTTGAAAGAAGTGCATGAAGCAGCAATGCAGATCCTGGTGGTAAGAAGGCATTCAAGCGTGGTTGTCTCAAGGTTAGTGATGTAGAATGCAGGAATGAAGCTGATTTACTTCTTCTGTTACTGTGAGTCCCTATCCTGGGGCACAGGGACAAGATTGCTCTTTGTTCTATCTACTCCCAACAGGAGGGACACTACCTAGTGAGGGACCTTGGTACCAGTCCAGGTGACAGAGAGGCAGGTCTTGGTCCAACATTTGGTCACCCACAATGTGCATGTGGAATGAGTAGAGAGTACAGCTTGCCTCTGGAACTTCTGCCTTTGCCTCACAACTGAATGACATAGGACAAGACGGATCTCTAACAAACGCATTCTTCTTAGAGACCCCAAAGGTCCAAAATGAATCAAGGAAGGAGACTTCTTCCTTATTCTGGCAAAAGACCACCTGGGATTGGGCAAAAGCAAGCTTGCTTTAAGGGGTCCAATCGCTGTTAAGGGAAAAATAAACCTTTGCATTCTTGCATCATGCCCAAAGTGCTTTATTTGTGCAGGAAGTTGAGGATAGGAAGGAAAGATAGGCCCACAAAAACGCAAGTTGGAAGAACCCTTCCTCATTTCCATTCTGATCTGTATGACTGTCTAATCCTGCCCCTTTCCAAGCCTGCAACTTCCAAGCCCTTTGATGTGCCACACCCTAGTGTGAGGTTGGCACTTTGTTTAGGTTGTGCCACTTTGAAGCTTGTTTCCCAAAGCTCCCCTTCTGAGAGCTTCCTGGGATGTAGAGAGGTGTTACCCGACCTCACAAAGGATCAAAGGGAGACAGCACCCTCTGCCTATTGTCCTGCTGGCTGCAGCAGAGACAGGCAGGCTAGTGAAAATATACACAGCCTGTCCATGGCTGGCCTGGGCTCACAATATTGGCATGTGTATGCTGCAAATAAGACGTGGCTTTAATAATTTTCTGAACTCCTAGTCACCACACCAAAACCCCATGTATGGCTTATATTTCAAAATTACCCTGCCACCAGGTGGTAGTTTATTATAATTATTATGCTTTTGGAGTAGAGGAGAAGGTTTAAATACAGTCTTTGTCAGCAGTGCCTTTGCTGTCACAACAGCTATCAAACAGGGCACCTGTGATGTTTGAACCTGCTCTGTGCTACTGAAGAGAAGGAGCTCCATGGAGACTGATGCAGCAGGGCACAGGCATATACTATGCTTTTGGCATGGAACTTTCTGAAAGTGGCGGTCTGCTTAAAAGACCACCCTTTTTGAGATTGTATTATTTAACTAAAATCAAATACGCGAGGGCTTCTATGCTAGGGCTTCTTAACCTTTACCAGAGGACAATTCCTCACTTTCGAAATGTGTTTAATACATCAAGAATATACAATACTTAACGTCTGCTTGAGTTCTGTTTTCAATTTTTGTTGTGCACCATCATGATTGTACATGTTGGTAGCATCAACTGTTAATAAAAAGAGTAAACTAAAAAAGAGAGGATTTGTGGCCACCAATATATTTTCCCAAGTCACTAAGCAAGAGGGGTGCTAAATTTAATTTTAATTTGGAGAAGCTCTGCTTATTGGTGCCTTTTAATTTAATTTGATGGGGGTGTTTTCTTGCTGCTGCCCTCTCTCCAAATATACTGCTTTCTAATCTGTTGTGTTAGGGGTTAGGGCATTTGTATTATTTCATTTCTTACTCACTGAAGGCGCACAAAATGCAAGCCTGTCTGTGTGCGGTAAGGGCGCAATAGTATGTCTGCTAAACCCTCTCCCACACCAAAGCTGTCCATCGTAGAGATACTATGTAGAACACCTCGAGAGACAGTGTATCCAACTGGGTTTAAGCTGCCTAATCAGGTGAATGTCTTTAACAATGGCATGTATAACTACGGTCTAATTAACACCCGATCGTTGGTTGCTCATGCAACTTCTTGCTTTGATCTTTTATCTGATCATGATGTTGACATTCTCTCTGTGACTGAGATGTGGTTCGGATATTCCTCTGACTCCGCGAGGGTCCAGGCTCTTCCTGACAGCTATGACATTCTACATCTTGATCGTAGCTCGGTCCATCCAGGTGGAGGGGTTGCAGTTATCTGTTTTCGATAATCCTGCTAGCATAAGATAGAAACGCAGGCCCTTTTCGTTTAATTTAAAATGTCTGCCTCACGCACCGTGCTCATACTCATAGTGTATCGCCCTTCTTGCAATTATTCTAAATGCTTTGAGCAGTTTACTGATCTTGCAGGTAACTTGCATAATAATTACTCCAACTTGATTACCTTGGGCGATTATAATACTAAGTTTAACACCCCAAACTCTCCCACAACTACTCAATATTTTGAGAGCATGATGGATTTGGGGTTGAAGAAATATGTTGTTGAACCCACCCATCAGTTAGGCAATATTTTGGATCTGATTTTTGCAATTGACTCACTCATTTCAATCGCTCCCACCTTTCAAATTGCATGGTCAGTCCACTTTGTGGTGCCATTCCATATATTGTCAAAAGAAGCAAGTGTGGTTCCTCAAGCTCACACAGCCTTTGCATGGAATTGGCGCCAGGTCAACCTTGACTCTATTGCCTCGCTTGTGCATGAGAAATGCTCTGCCAGCCCTCAGGTGTATCTCCTGTTGCTGTCACAGGCATTTAGATCTCAGGCCAATAGTTTTGCTCCACCTAGGGCTAGTAGTGCCCATGCACAATCAGCTGAGGCATGGTTCACGGGTGGCCTTAAGTCCCTTCGAATCAAAAAGAGCCAAGCAGAGTGCAAATGGTGCACTGCCTATGAGGAGGGCAACAAGACGCTGCTAGCTATTGTGAGATAGGCATGGTATCAAGAGAGACACAGACTCAAAGATGTTAGTTTCAAAACCTTTATTTACTAAGGTTCCTGGGGTGGTGTAATGCCTACCTGGCCCTAACACTAAAGGGATTATTGCCTTAACTGATGTTTCTAAGGGCCATCGAAGTCTGAAAGTCCAAAGTAAAAACCTGTCTGTGTCTAAACCTATGCTTGCCCTCTCTCTTTGAAAGAATGTGTTAGGAAGTCTCTTAAAAGAAAAATATAGCGGTTCAACAGAAAATTGGAAACCAAGGTTGGTTTCAGGTGGTCTTCTCACCGTGTGTGGGTTGGTTAGTTTCACAAAAATGAATTAAATCAAAAAGTACTGTTCGTAAAACCTTCTCCACAGTTCGTGCAGTAGTCTCAAACACTTTCAATGTCTTAAATTCCTTGGGATTCCCTTCCCAAAGCTTTAACTCTTCCAAGTTCAAAACATAACCAAAAGAAATATACACAGTTCCCCTTAAAGCTTCTTGGTGTTCCCTTCCCCAACATTTAACTTCTTTAGCATCAAAAACCAATAGATGTTCAACCTCTCAGGGTTCCCTTCGCCAAGATTAGGCCCCTTTCAGTTCCAAATACTGGCTCAATTTGTCAGGATGTACCTTCCCTGCTATATACAGTTCCTTCACACATACTTCACTTTTGGGTTGCCATCAGAGACTTTCAAAACCGCCTCTTTATTCCTTGCTCTTCCTTTTTAACCTTTCACCTTCAGGTGAGGACTTTACTTTAGCACTGTCTAATTACCTGTGGCCGCGTCTTAAACCCTGTTCTAGCTATCTCATTTTGGGGGACTTTAATTTTTAGTTAGGGGACAAGGACGACCCAATGGCATGAGGACTGGAA
Organism: Ambystoma mexicanum; assembly: GCF_040938575.1. NCBI lineage: Eukaryota > Metazoa > Chordata > Amphibia > Caudata > Ambystomatidae > Ambystoma > Ambystoma mexicanum. Next base: position 1,337,481,851 of record NC_090921.1, on the reverse strand, counting down.
CTTGCACTGGGTAATCTTGGCTTCGAACAGCTGATTAATACGCCTACCCACATTTTAGGACATATCCTAGATTGGATTTCTACTATTAATGTCCAAACTAAAGAATTGTATGTTCTCCCTTGCCCCTGGTCTGACCATTCATTCGTGCATTTCTCCATCCAGGCAAATTTTCCAATGAAACTCAAATCTAAGAGACCCCAGAATTCTCTTTGTAGAAATTTTAAATTGATATCTCGTGAAAGAGTCGAACCGTTTTTGAATTCCTCCATTCAATTCATAACTCAGGATTCCTCTACAGACATGGCTAATGCCCTTTTAATCAACCTAGAAGACATCACTAAATCTTTGGCCCTCCTGAAAAACAGAAAACCCAAGGAGGGTATGAGAAATAAACCCTAATATACGCCCGAATTGAGAACACTCAAATCTTCCACCTTGAAATTATTTCACAGTTGGAAATCTTGTCCTTTGCCTAACGCTCTGGCCAAATACAGAAGCACAGCCAAAGCCTACAAATCGGCCATCATCAAAGCTAAGAGAAATTCTCTTAATTCGAGGATTTCGAAGGCCCAATCAGAGTCAAGAGAACTATTCAAAATACTCAAAGAGCAGGAGAACATAGGCTTACCTGATGTGGTCTCAGTTGATAGGGATGCTGCTTGGTGCCTGAACATTCAGGACGCCATGACGAATAAATTGAATGTTATCCGGGCGGATCTGACTCGCAGGAAAAAAGAGCAGTCGTCCACATCCAATAAGAAGGAGACAGATCCCTTAATTAGAAATCCTGCTATTCCTCAATTTAATTTCTCCACCATCTCGGAGGAGGAGCTTTCAGGTACAGTGAAACATTTCAAAGTCACTACCTGTAAAGGTGATCGTTGTTCTGCAATAATTATTAAAACTTGTCCCCCGGCACTCCTGACTGCTATATGTAAATTTGTTAACGCCTCTCTTTCTGAAGGTCTTGTGCCTAACAATCTTAAACAAGCTCGGGTTACTCCCATCATTAAAAAACCTGGCCTCTGTCCCAAAGATCCCCACAGTTATAGGCCAATCACAAACACGCTGATTCTTTTAAAAATCCTAGGGGGGGTGCTGTTGAGCTGCCAAGCAAGATGGCCGTTTAGGTGTGGAGCTCCTGCCGACCATAATCCGTTACTAAAATAAATCCGGTTACACCTGCATAATTGGACGCTTAACTAACTCTAAGTGCTGCTGGTGATCCTGGGCACACACGGACCTCACTGTATCCTGGAGGGGACTCGGACTCCTGAGAGTCGGACCCGTTGCGGCTGGTGAGCGCCTGGGGCCTGCCAGGGGTGAGGGCTGAGCGGGGCTCTTCCAGCGCCATGTGGTGAGTGACCGGAGTCCTACAGTTATCTATCATTGCCTTTTTTGGGGCTGTCCCGCCGGCATTTACCTTCTTTGGTCCCTCTGGCCCAGCGCGGCGGCCCCCCTGTGCTGCCTGAGCCTGCGGGTCGTGCCTGGACTTGGAACTGCTGTGCCTGTGTTCTGTCCTGCCGCGCTGGCGGGCTGAGGGGGGCTCAGCGCTGGTGACCTTGCGTGTGCTGCCCTGGCCTCCCGGGGCTGGGATGGGCCCTTGCCGTCCTGCGGCTGTGCCGGGCGGTGGAGGACGCGTGCTGCTGGGCTGGTGCACTTGTTTCGGCGGGTGACTTCTTGGGGCCTGGCGTCCCGCCCCCGGACTCGGCTGCGGCTGTGCTCCCGGATGGCGGAGCCAAAAACACGGGGACTGATTGTGTGCACTCTGCCTTCCTCTGCGCGTGGTCTTTGCCTGGAGGAGACGTGGCTTGTGCCCTGTGCCTGGGGACACACTGTACGGAGCACTTTCACTGCATGCAATCTGTGGGCTATCAAGTCCACCTACTGGTGTGTGCCCATCTGCTGTGTCTACGCATGGTGTTATATGCCCTGATCATCTTGATTCCTGCTATCGGTGCATCCTCTGGTCCTCTTTATATATCTGCCAGGAGGCCTCTTATGGGACATTTTCAGTAGCGTCGCTGGGCTGCACATCACGCCCGAGGGGTTTCATTCTTGGATTGTTGGTCTTGGCTTTGGCTGCCTGTTGTGGTCGCTCAGTGCTCTGTCTGCCCCCCTGGTGATGCTGGCTTGGTTGACTTTTTGGACTGTTTGACCTGGGGCGGCGGGCCTGTTGCATCCCTTCCTCGTTGGTCTGCTTGTCGCACCGGGGGCATTACTAAACTGCTGTGCCGGCTGCCTCCTCCTCTGGGCTTGGGGGCACGGCGGCTCTCTGGTGTGGTGGTGCAGCGACCGGGGTGACAGCCATGTTTGCATGCACCGTTTTGGGCACCTTCCCTCACATATCCCTCTCCGCTCCAGTGCTTTCACCCCTAGATCATGACCAAGGGAGCTGCATCCAAGAAGGGCCCAATGGACACATACACCAACACCCCGTCCAAACCCTCTGCACCGGTGGATGACCCCCGGCTCCCGGGCGGTCCTGCTCCCCCACGACATCGAGGGAGGATCATTTACTAGCAAAAGTGCAGAGTGGCTTCCTCGCCGTGAATACCAAATTGGATGACATAGTTTCTACCATTGGCACCCTAAGGTCGAAATTGGAGAAAGAGGGGGCCCGCATTACGGAGGTCGAATCCAGAGTTGGGGATACCGAGGACCAGGTGGCAAAGCATGTCCGTGATATAACATATCTCCAGCAGGAGTTCAACAAGGTCTGTAATAAATGTGATGACCTTGAGTCGCGCTCTCGCCGCAAAAACATAAGAATTGTTGGAATTCCCGAGGCGGCTTACAGGGGCCCAATGGAGTAATTCACTGAAAACCTTCTTAAATCCCTGTTTGACCCCTCAGGATTATAACAGCATTTTTTGGTTGAGGGGGCGCACCGGGTGCTCGCCCCGGTTCCGAAACTGGGTGATCCTCCTCAGACGACTGTGGTCCGGCTCCCAAACTACCTGGATAGGGACCTAATACTGCAGCTGGCTCGGGAAAAGGGTGCACTGCGCTTTGAATCCTCAGACATACATATCTACCCTGACTTTGCAATGGCGGTGCTCACGCGGCGCAAATCATTTAACCCGGTCAGGAAGCTACTTCGGATTCACAAGGGGCAGTATGTCCTTCTCTACCCTGCCAAACTTTGTCTGCAACATGGGGGCAGGTCCCATTTCTTTGAAGATCCTGAGGCAGCTGTGTCATATATTGAAGCCAACATCGCCCTCCCGCAGCCGAGGAGAGATCGTGGTTGCAAGGGCGGCTCATCGTCACATGCTAATACTCCGAATTTGAGTGACAATGACTGACGGTGTGACCGTGCCACCAGGAGCGTAATAGGTGTTATGGCATAACCCTACGTGGCGTGGCGTTTGTACTGAGCTGCTGGTCACTATCAGAACCGTTCGGTGGTCTCACAGTGCTACCCATGAATCTTATTGTTGTTTTGTGTTTGGGAATACATCGTCTAGTTGGGGAAGATGATGAGGGAGGTGGGAGGCTGAGGGATATGGTTGCGATTAAAGGGCTATTGTTGGTTTGCTTGACTGATGTTATAGTTCTGGGTTATTCAGTTTCTATGTTGGGACTGTTCCCCCAAAAGTTGAAAACATGTGAAGACCACTCCAACCACAAAGAATATGTCATTTGTTTGCTGAATGGTTTGCAAAACAGTGCTTAACTAATGTTGTCCAGAGATGGAGTGTATACTAAACTCAATTATTTTTCTTGGAATGTACGTGGTATTAATCATCCCATTAAGGCTCGCATTTGGTGATTGGTGTTGGCGTATATTAACAGATGTTCCCCTAATATTGTGATGTTGCAAGAGACGCATGCGCTGACGGCCACTAATGAGATGTTTGCTAAATCCTGGGGCAAGCAGAGGTATAACACCAGTTACTCCTCGCAATCGCAGGGTGTACTTACTCTTGTGCACCGCTCTATACAGTTTCAGGAATTTAAACGCAGCATTGACCCGTTGGGGAGGTTTGTAATAGTGTGGGCCTCGATGCTTACTGTCAACTTAGCACTGGTTAACACTTATTGCCCTAATATTGATGATCCCCAATTCTTTTCCCAAATATTTGACCTTCTAGTTGAAGGCCCACACTCATACATTATATGTGGGGGGGGATTTTAACAATATACTAGACTGTGCACTGGATCGCTCCAGGGACACGCAAAGGGAGCTCAGTGCAGCGGAACAGTTGTTTATTAGTGTGATGTCTCATTTAGAGCTTGTGGACAATTGGCGCTGTCGGAATCCGAACAAACGCGAATATTCATATTACTCTACAGTGCATGATGCACACTTTAGAATTGATTTCTGGCTTATATCCTCCACATTATTTCCGCGGGTGCTTGACTCTGCAATTTACTCGCGAACTCTATCAGATCACTCCCCCATTACATTATCGCTTGATTGGTTTACCCTGACCACTCCTCGTCCTCTATGGCGCATGCCTTCCAGGTGTTTGTCGGACCCAGTTTTAATAGAAAGGTTGCATGCTGAGTCGGCTGAATTTTTCCTTAGAAATATAACATTGGTCTCCCGGTTGGGTACGGTATGGGAGGCCTTTAAGGTGTGGGTAAGGGGGGAGATCATTTCCAATGCCACTGGGATGTTGCGCGGGACCAGGCGGGGCCTTGCTGAGATTGAGGCTGAACTAAAAAGGCTTAAGGACGAATATTCGCGTACACGTAACGGGGTGCTTTTGGGCTGTATTAAAGGGAATCTTCTAAAATTCCAGGAGCTGGCGGATCAGGAGGTCCGGCTTAGGTATCAGCCTGTTCAGGCCAGGGGGTATGGGGAGGCGGATAGGCCAGCACGGTATCTCGCACGGGTGATCCTGGGGAATTTGAGCACGCCTCACATAACAGGGATTCTTGGTGCGTCGGGCGATACTCTGTACTCCCCTGAGGTGGTTAATGATGAGTTCTACGAGTAGATGTTCTACTCAAATTCAGACAGCTGCTCATATGAGGAGCTGGAGCGATACCTGGAATCGGTTCTGCTCCCTGAGCTCAATGGAGGCACGACAGGCATTAAATCTCCGTATTATCTGTGGAGGAGGTTGTGGACAGTATTAAATCGCTCCCCTCCGGCAAGGCTCCCGGCCCGGATGGACTTGGGATTGAGCTCTATAAGGAACTGGGCACGACCTTGGCTCCACATCTACTCGGTGTCGGGGAGGAAGCCCTGCAGTGCGGCACGCTCCCTCCGTCGATATCAGAAGCCATAATTACGGTTTTGCTCAAACCGAATAGGCCCCCTGAGGAGATGGGATCTTATCGACCGCTCTCCCTAATAAACAACGATACTAAAATTCTAGCTAAGCTGTTAGTGGCAAGACTACTTCCATATTTGCCTGACCTCGTTCACCCGGATCAGTCTGGTTTCATTCCTGGCCGTACTACGGCATATAATCTCCGTAGACTTTTTGGTATTATATCGCAAATCAACCCAACCTCACAAGCCGTGGCCGCTTCATTAGACGCTGAGAAAGCATTTGATTCGGTGTCTTGGCAATATATGTTCTCAGTCCTTCGTCACATGGGTCTAGGCGAGTTCTGCATCCAGTGGGTGAGGCTCCTCTATTCTTCGCCAAATGGCTAGGGTCAGGACGGGATCCACAATTTCCCCAATATTTTTGCTTGCTCGTGGTACCTGCCAGGGATGCCCCCTGTCCCTGCTACTTTTCGCCCTCACTATGGAGCCTCTCGCGGTTCTGTTGCGGCTTCGACACATACATCGTGGTCTCCGCATGACAGGCCCCACGCATATAGTTTCATTGTATGCGGACGACTCACTGTTATGTATAAGAGACCCAGCGATAAATCTCTCCCCAATACTCGTAGAGGTACGCAAGTTCACTAGGTTCCCAGGATACCGAATCAACAAATCCAAGTTAGAGTTATTCTCATTGAATGGGGGCACATCCCCTCCGGCAGATCTTCAGGGGTTCAGATGGGCTCGGGATAGGGTGAAATATTTGGGTGTAATTGTCTCGAGGCAGCAACAAACTTTGATGTCTGAGAACCACTGGAAGTATTTACACTCTCTTTCCGATAAGCTGAAGCTGTGGGCCAAATTGCCGATGTCACTATATGGCAGACTTTCACTGCTGAAAATGACAGTGGTCCCCAAATTACTGTATTACTTTGTCAATATTCCTGTGTGGCCGGGGAGGGCCTTTTTTGACAAACTTCGGTCTCTGGCGGTAGGCTTCTTTTGGGGATCGGATGCCCCATGCATGAAGTGCGAGACAATGACTAGACCTTACGAGCAGGGTGGCTTGCAAGCGCCAGATTTCAAACTCCACTATGAGGTTGCTCAAGCACATTTTGCTGGTCATTGGTACGCATTACACACCCGCCCAATACACACAGATCTCGAACGATACAGTGCTTCTCCCACCTGTCTCCATACTATAGTCCTCGCTAATAAACATGCTGACACATGCACATTCGACCTAGTTCGTACCTCTTTAAATGCTTCGTCCATGATATATAAGAGGTTACAGATTTCCGAACCGTAAGCTGGATCCATCCCTTTGTGGAGGTGCCATGGACTTCCCCCCCACCCACGATAAAACCATTAAGGAGGGGTGGGATCCTATGGGCGAGATGACTCTGAGGGACCTCTTCCCTGGGGGTACCTTTTCATTCATATCAACTGTTAGTGAAAGGTTGGGTGGTGGTCCTGCTCTAATGCTGCAGTACTATAGAATTAGGGCAGCTGTTAGGTCTAAATGGTCATCATACCCCAGGGAGCCTGAAGAGTGTCAGCCGCGGGAGTTGGTGGTTGCGGCCGGGTATACAAAGGGGCTCATTTCTACACTATATAAGAAGTGCCAGGATGCGTGCGTGGCATTCAGCTTGGCCAGGGTGAGTTGGGAGGAGAAACTTGAGGCCTCTCTGAAGGACGCCAGATGGGCTCACTGGTGTCGACTCACCAAGGAGGTTTCATTAAACTCTAGACACCGCCTCATCCAATTTAAACTGCTCAACGGGTTGCACTATACCCCTGAGAGGGTATCGCGTTTTGCCCCCTCGGTTAGCCCTAGCTGTCTTAAATGTGGCGCAGACATTGCAGACACGTACCATATGTTTTGGTCTTGCCCCTATGTGACCAGGTTTTGGGTGGAAGTGGTAGAAATTCTTGATTGTTGTACTAATGTCCCACCAGTGGTTGACATTCCCTAAATATCTCTTTGGGGATATTGGAAAGGTAACAGTTAAGAAGAGGTGCTTGTTTAATTTGGGGTGTTTGATTGCGAAGAAGTGCATATTGATAAAATGGAAATCCATCATGCGCCGAAGATCGAATTGTGGTTAAGGGAGATGGCTCATGCTAACATATGTGAAGAAACATATATCTCATTGGTCCCCTCGTCTTACAGACCTAAAACCATTTGGGAGCCATTCCATGAATTTTTGCAAAGACCGCTGAATAATGATGCTTAAGTTGATATAACATATGTGGATATATTGCACTGTTGTGTTATTGTATATGTAACATGGCAATAGCAAAATGAAGTATGGTATTGTATAAATCTGTGTGAATTGGAAGTCCTTCACAGTTCAATAAATAAAGTTGGGGAAAAAAAACAAATATCCTAGACAGAGTTGATTACGAACAGCTTGCACAACACCGTAACAATCATCCTATGCTTAACCCTCGTCAGTCAGGTTTTAGAGTTGGTTTTGGCACAGGAACAGCTCTATTAGAATTAAAATCTAGGCTCATGGAGCGAATGGACAGGGGCCTTGCTTCTACATTAATGCTCCTTGACTTGTCTGCTGCCTTCGACCTGGTCGACCATTCTATTCTGGTCGACAGGTTGGAGGCAGTAGCCAATTTCTCCCCATTAGCAGCACAATGGATGGCTTCATTTTTTAACAACTGTGAAAGCAGAGTTTTTCCGGGGAAGCGGACGCCCCCCCCTATTCCCATTGATATTGCCGTTCCACAGGGCACCTGCATATTCCCTTGTCTTTACAACATATTCATGGTCCTCTTCTTTGCCTCACTGGACCAAGAGGGGATCATGTTCACAAACTACGCGGACGACACCCAGTGTGTCGTCCCCATGGTGGGTACTCATTGAGTGGACGCGGCTGAATTAAATTGTGTGTATTCGTCCATAGAAGATTGGATATTGAGGAACAATCTTGCACTCAACAAGAGCAAGACGAAGCTCCTTATTGTTGGCTAGCCATCCTCACTGTCTAAGTTGGGCTCGCCCTATCTTAATTTTCTACTTGGAGAAGTCACGCTAGTACCTTTGAAAAAGGTTAAAACCCTGGCGGTCGTTTTAGATCAGCAGCTATCGATGAAGGCCCATGTGGGAAGCTTGGTTTCTGCTGCAGCATTTTACATAAAATGGTTAGCCCATCTCAGGCCTTTTATTAATCAAACTAATGCCAAAACCATAGCTTGCACGAATATTGGAGCCAAAATTGACTACTGTTGCAGTCTTTTGGCAGGCTTGAATAAAGCATAAATGAACAGACCCCAAGTTGTTCAGAACGCTGCTGTCCGTGTCGTGGCGGGTCTTAAATGCTGCGATCACATCTCTGTTGCTAGAAGGGGCCTGCACTGGCTCCCGGTGCATGCTCGAGTGCAGTATCGATTACTGGTGATCACCTTCAAATGTATCCAAGGCACCATGCCTAGGTATCTGAGGCAATTCACTATGGACAAAATCCAAAGCCGATCCTTGAGATCCAGCGATCTGAAACTCTTGAGCATTCCCAGAGGCAGAACCAGAAGGGCCGATTATGGAGCCCCGCCCCTCCTATGGCCTGGAATAACCTCCCTCTTGATTTTAGAGCTCAGCCCAACCTACAGTCCTTCAAAAAGAACCTGAAAACCTGGTTGTTTATGTAACTGAATCCGTCCGCTTATGGTTCTTGGTTTCCCCCCTGGCACCTTCTTGAGGCTAACTCCTTGCTTTATGTTTTTGTCAGCGTCCTAATGCCCAAGGGTCCATGGTTGCACTATACAAGTGTTTAAAGTAAAGTAAAGTAAAGGAAAAGGTGCCTCCTGCACCCCTTCTTGTTCTTTATTTCCTTTACTTCCTTCTTGTGCACACTTGCACCTTGATTGTTTTCTCGTGCACATGTGCACTTTCCTTGCTTTCCTGTGCACACTTCTGTCTGCGCCACTAGTGCCTTTTCCTCTTGTTGCTTTCCTTATCTATATCTTGCGCTTTCTATCTTTTTCATATTTCCTTTCTCTCGCTTCTTTCACTTTTCTGCTCGATGCCGCTTTACAAGCTTCCTCTTGCTTCTTTCACTTTTCTGCTCTGTGCCGTTTTACAAGCTTTCTCTCGCTTTTCCTCTCTGTGCCACTTTATCAACAGTGTTTTTCTTCCGCTCCGCTCCAGTCAATCACATGCTCCTGAGTTTCTCTCTCTCTGACATGAAACTCACCGGGCAGCATGGCGTTGACTAGCGGTCCCTCTGGATACACAGGGTTGAGCTCAGGGTCTCACCACCTGACCCTCAGGCACCCTTGGGACGAGTACAAGTCCCAAGAGAACAAGCACTTTACCGACTGCCAACAGCAAGATGCAGGGTGCCTCTCGCCGGCTCCTTGGAGACATGCCTCCTAGCCACGCTGCAGCCCTTTACAAACACCGGGCCAGCGTCTCAGCACGCCATTCTCCTCCAGGCTTTAGGTCCTGCTGCTCTCTGCTCCTTGACCTCTCTGGTCCAGACAGCATCCCCAGCTCGCTCATTCTTTGAAAAGAGACCACACCTTTTAAAGTTGTGAAAATAGTCAGGTGGAGCCAGTTGTGAGTGATAATTAGTAAATGCCTGACTATTCCTGACTCTATCAGTGGGACAGTTTGAGTTCTTTGCATAGCTGGTTTACCTTACATTCCCCATGTTGATCCTATGGGAAATCTTCACTACTCCCGGTTGCCTCTTCCTCATCCCAGTATTGGTTGGAAATGGGGAGGGGGGAGATGGAATGGGTTTGAAAATACCCTATAAAAGCTGAGAGGGAGGGTCTTGAGGTGAAATGGGAAAAGGAGGAATACCATGTCTCGCCCTTGGGTGTTCTCCCAATCCTCTGTAACCCTCCACTCAGGTGATCCTCCCTCACTTGTCCATCCCCAGGTTCGGAATCCAAAAGTAATGTCCTTCCCTGGCCTCCTGAATAGAGGATCCCGGAGGAGTTGGTGGGAGAACACTGTCAGGTTTCTCACACTATGCTCACTAAACAATATCATCAGGCTATCCACAAATGCACCTTTTATACCCACAAGGTTGAAATCGCTTTAAATTATTCCAAGGAACCTTTCTCCTTGTCTTGTCTGGGTCGCTCTCCACAAAAACTACACATACAGTGGGGGTAGGTCCCTCCAAATTGTTCTGTAACTCTTTATCGGACTTCTTCATAACCAAGATTGAGGCCATACGAAATACTATCCGGCCCGCACGCTCTAGTAGTAATTGTATTACTTTGGTTACACAGGTGACAATGTTTCCTCATTCCTGGTAATTTTTTCCAGTTTTTACTCCGGAGGCCATTTTATCTGCCACCAATGTCCTGAAATCAGCATCCCCCCTTGACTCTATCCCACTTCGGGTATCGAAGGACATTATGCCACAGATCGTCATGTGGGTGGCTCAAGCTGTGAATACCTTTTGCTCTTCTGGCACTATCCCATTGGAACCGAAACAGGCACTCGTCATCCCCCTTCTTAAGAAGCCTGCACAGGACCCCACTATCCCTACCAATTTCGACCCAATTTGACTCCTTCTCTTCCTCATGAAACTCCTCGAGTCTCTGATTTCACCTATTCTTAGGTCCTTTTTGTAAACTATTGACTACTTTGACCCCTATCAGTCAGGCTTTCGGCCAGGTCAAGGCACAGAGAGTGTTTTAGTGTCAGTAATGGATGACTTATCCCGGCTGGTGGATCAAGGAGGAGTGGGAGTGCTGATTTCATGGGACCTATCGGCAGCATTTGGCACGGTCGACCACTCCCTCCTATTGCACCGCCTGACGTTGACAGGGATATCTGGCTCAGTTCTATCTTGGTTTGCCTCCTTTCTTAGTGAGAGGTTGCAGTCTCTCTCTCTCTCTTCCCCTTTTCCACTCTACATCTCGCTCTCTTTCCTGTGGGGTTCCACAGGGATCTGCTCTGTCTCCTATACCATTCAATATATATATGCAGCCACTGGTTTACCTTCTCCGCTCCCATGGCCTTTACTGTTACTTGCATGCTGATGATACCCAGATCATTGTTCGACTAGATCTATCTGAATCTGGGGCGTCAGCAAGGTTCCTGGAGTGCCTGGGGACCGTGGGTAGCTGGGTGGGTTACAACTAGCTAAAACTCAATGGAGACAAGGCGGAGGTCCTGGTGGTTGGCCCCGCTTCTGCTCCTTCTGCCTCTTCACTATGGACCGCCTCTTTTGGCCTCCTGTGATGGGGACTCCACCTGTTCCAGTTGCAGTGGTCAAAAATCTTTGTGTTAAGATTTCTTCGTCCCTTTCTACGGAGGCACAGATCAGTCAAATCTGTCAGACTAGGCATTACCATCTGAGGATTCTCCGTAGAGTCCTTGACTACCTTCCAGTCCATCTGCGGATACGGGTGGTGACCTCCTTAGTGCTCAGTCGATTCGACAATTGCAATGCTCTTTATCTGGCCCAGCCTCTTTTTCTCATACATCGGCTGCAATTGCTTCACAATTTAGCAGCTCGAGAGGCTACGGGTTGCTCACATGTCCCCAGTACTGTGGTACCTCCATTGGCTGCCAGTTGCTAAGAGGGTGGTGTTCAAATCCCTGTGTATTGTTCACCAGGTTTTTTTGGGCAAGTTCCAGAATACTTATGGGAGAAATGTGCACCTTATGTCCCAAGGCTACTTCTCCATTCTTTGGATGCTTGACTGATTAAAGGTTTCCGGTTTCGGTTGTACCAGGTTGGTGGACGTGCTTTTTCAATCGCTGCTGCAAAGTTATGGAACAAAAAGTTATGGAACAATCTGCCACCTTCACTTAGGGGTAATGAAGACCAAGATCAGTTCCAACTTCTACTGAAAACCTCTCTGTTTTAAATTTGCATCATTGTTCTCTCAGCCCTTCTGCTTTGATCTAGCCCCAAGATGCCTTTGGACGAACGCACGCTGTATAAATATTTATAATAAGTACACGTAACATATAACACAAGGGGGAAATATATGAGCGCACAGCATTCTGGGATGAGACCAGGAGAAGGCAGTATTACTGATTGTGTGTTCTGTGCGGGTGGATAAAGCTGTGTCAGAGGTGACGCCCTTTAGGATAAGTGATAAACATGATATTATTTCCTTGTGTCACCATGCATGGGGAAGGTACAATGAAAATGATGGGAAGGATTCCATTGCATTTATGGAAATGACTATTCTATGATGCCTCTGTGACGCTCAATCCATTGTGAACCCAAGTGTTTTGGAATTTTTCTTTAAATCCTTGCAGACTTTGGTTCAGGGTATTCCTTGAACTGTTGGCTTTTAGCAATGCTTGTTTGAAAAACCAGTGGCGGATCAAGCGCCGTAGGGAGTGCTGGGCTCAGCACTTTTTGAAACACTTAGGGCACTGGGCAAAGGCCTCTCAGCCGCCATCTTTGGGCTAGGCCGGTTATATCTAGTCCCCACAATAGGACGTTCTTTTCTAGCAGCAGATGTGCGTCTAGGAGCAGTGGATCTAAGCACCTCGCCTGCAGAGGACCGACGATGTGGTCGAGGCAAATTGGATGTACAAGGTCACCTGATGATGGGCATGTGTTGGAAATGGATGATGGACTATAACAGGAATTCAAAGAAGTAAATTGTTTCTGGGAGGTGGCAATTCCTGGCCGTAAGAGGTCGAAGTGGGCGGGAGCGGTGCTCCTATACTTTTTATTTTTCAGTTTCACTGTTCCTATACTTTTATTTTAAAAAGAAACAGTTCCGGAACGGTTTAGTTTTAAAATAAAAGTGTAGGAAGAAGTTGAAGCTTGCACTTCAGTGCAGTGCACTGAACATTTCCTTAAATAATAGGTGTGTTTGTTTGGGGGGTTGGACTGTGTGTGGGAGGGGGAGCAACAATGGGGTTTGTGGAGAGTGGGGCAGACCAGCAGGGAACATAGCTCCACTACTTCTTTTCGTACACTTCGACCACTGCTGAAGCCACGTCAGGATGACTGGAGTCGAGCATATGGGGAGGCACAAAGGGCAGCGAGTTGAGGGGCCAGGCGGGTTGGCTGGGTTTTGGTTCAGAGTGGTATAATGTCTGTTTCTAGCAAGAATAGTGAATGAAGCCTTGCTTGTTCATCCTCTGAAATTTAATCACCTGTTTTTTCCACTGCACTCATTCTTCTCAAAGTATTGTGTCCCCAGGGTAGAGGAAAACAAAAGATTTGGTTTTCGGCATGTGAGAGCCCATTAAAGTGTATGGACGAGTTAGGAGCTGGGGGGGTGAGTGAACTGATTCCAAAGTGGTTGGCACTTCACGAAAGTCTCTGATTTAAGAGGTATGCTGTATTCGCTAGGTTAAACATATTCCCAATGTACTGTTGTTCATCCACCTAATGGTTGGTGTGGAGTCATGGCCTTGCTTAAGTTAGCCATAGTTGTTTGCAAAAGTATTTTCTCGTTTTTAAAATTGTGCCAAGTTTATTATTTAATGCTGTTAAATTGAATAAAGAAGATAATAGGCAGAATATTTGCCTCTGTGTCTTTGTTAGTGAGGGAGATTACCCTTTATATAAATCAATTGTGATCATAGTGGGATAGCCTTCATGGAATATAGAATGGTGGCATTGAGCCTCCGACAAAACGGCCACCTTTGCTCGTCAATTGTCTTGAAAACAGAAAGATCGAGTGATGTGGTTTAACACTCAGAGAAGATGGCCATGTGAGCAAGCAGCTACCTTTTCAATCCAACAACATCGGCTCTTCTGACTAAAGAGTACATCTAAGATCCTGGCTACCCATAGGAGAGCTCTCTAGAGGGTAAGAAAAATTCCTACAGTGCCCCTTTTACAATTGAAACAGCCAGCTCACACAAAATGGCAGATCACACTCCTTAAACTAGAGTGACCCATGCAAAGGGGCATAGACTAAAACCAATGTCCAACGATGGAAGCTGCTGGCAAACACCCCAACTATGTCCATCTAAGTGACAGAGCTGAAATAATTTTTCTGGAGCAGGTATTTTTTCTTCCAGCATTTGTGAAAGGCCTATCAGTGCGGACCGCATGGTACGTCACCCATCTTACGACTGGTTACGACCGGGGACCGGTTGGTGGAAGGTCTCGGTTGTCCATTGAATGTGAACTACATTGATACCCCAATACACTCAGAGGTATACACTTGGTGTATGCTCTCAGAATCCTCGCTTCTGAACCCCCGGCCAGGAGAAGAAGTCACAGAAAAAGGAGAAAGTCCATTTGGGGAGGGGGAAACACATTGCTTGTGTAGCTCGCGGGGTTAGTGCTTGCTGCTACATAGTCCCTGAATCAGTGATTGTGATCATCAAGCTCCCAACAAGGGTCGAAAAGGAGGATCGAGAGCATCAGGAAACAGTGGCAGGCAGCAGCAAAGGAAAACATTGTACACAATTTGCACTGGGGTGTGAAAGTTATCCTGTGCATGGAGGACAATGGATTTGCACCTCTGCAGGGCTGCTAGATGTGTTACCATGCTACGATTATCAAAATCAGCTTCACCATTACTATCAAACCTTGGCCTTTATTGACCTAAGCTGATCGAAGCATAAAAGGATCGCCGCTATATTGTGATATACGTGTCGTCTATTCAAGCTATGAATAGGAAAATAATGTGAAATGAAGTGAAACCTCTGTTCATCCATAAAACTGCCAAGCATGATTTCTAAATGGACAAGACATGTCATTGCGAGCATGTCAGGGAGGGTTTAATTCGAACTAAATCTTTATACCATCTTTATCAAACTCGGGGTTGCATTTGATGGTGTCCCATGAGATAAGCTAGCAGACCATGGAATACCCGCAGGTCTGCACTGGGGTGTTAAAGTTACCCTGTGCCTGGAGGACAATGTATTTGCACCTCTGCAGGGCAGCTAGATGTGTTACCATGCTACAATTATCAAAAGCAGCTTTACCATTACTAATAAACCTTGGCCTTTATTTACCTAAGCTGATCGAAGCAGAAAACGATTGCCTCTATATTGTGATATACGTGTCGGCTATTCAAGCTATGGATAGGAAAATAATGTGAAATGAAGTGAAACCTCTGTTCATCCATAAAACCGCCAAGCATGAGTTCTAGACGGACAAGGCATGTAATTGCGAACATGTCAAGGAGGGTTTCATTGGAACTAAATCTATATAAAAAAAAGACGATCTGGGTGTTGTCACGAATAACCTAGGAATCCTTGGGACTGGGTAAGCTTTGCAAGAGGCTGCATGTAAACATTGAACAGAATACTGGAAAGCAGAGCCCTGAGTGACCCCAGCAGGCCAGCAAAACCACTGACCACCAGTAGCGTGATAGTCTGATCCACAAGAAAGTGGCCTAATGATCGATTGCAGTGGCTGGACAATCGGCCACTTGCCATTTCCATTCCAGTTGTCTTTGGCGCAAGCGAAGATCACTAAGATGTAAGTTACACCAACACTCAGATGGGCAGGTGTCACCTTCCACTGAATGCCATCTATGCTGAAAAGGGCCTCTAGTAGTAGACGACTTGTTGACAGAACTAACTTTAATGGGAAAAGGATAATAAAAGGGTCAGTCCAGAGCAATCAGAGAGCAGGATAATTCTCAGTCGAGTTGATTGAAAAAAGTCAAGCGTGTCACCAAGGACCCATAAACACTTGTTTGAAATCCAAGTTACACATAGATGACGCAAAAACAATATCTGTAGGATTGTTCATTTAAGGACCCACATATAATTATTAGGATTGAATTTTAAGAATGATTGTAAATTCATCATTGCTAAACATGTAAACCATTTATTTACAAATACCTCCAGGAACATTTATGAACTCTTGAGATGGTAACACTTAAAATCCACCCCTGTAATAGAAACACTGAATGCAGGACGTGATTTAAATATTGGCTTTGGTTAGGAACAGCCTGTGTTGGTTGAACCTGCAAGATATCCTGCTGCTCCCTCAGTCAGGGAGAGCTGTAGGTGTGCACTTGCCTGATGTTTTAAAGGCATTGTATCTTGTATTCGAGGTGAATAATTGCATAACTGCTCTTTAATACATATTTGGGGCATACCGATAATCAAACACAAAGATTGTTTATGTAATGTGACAGAAGGTGAGCCAACCAGTTTATAGTAGTTGCCCACATAGATCAAGATCCTAATCAAATCTTTAATTGGCACACCGTGTTGGCCTGTTCATGGCGAGTACCAAGCAACACTTTGGTCTCAAAGTTAGCATGCAAGTTCATTTTTAAATGGACAGTATATACTTGAGTTCAGGGGGAAACAATAGAGATCTCCACCTTTAGTGAACAACCCACCTTCCCTTAAACCCAGATGTCTCAATTTGTACCAGTGAGAATAGCTGTACCTCTCTATACAGTGAACACATGATCCACAGTTCTGTTCTATGGCTCTTGCAAATTTAAACATTCCTACCATTTGCCTAATCTTGAGACCTGGCCAACTTGCTCTTAGATTTTATCCCCAAATCAATGTAAAATCATTGACAGATACCCTAAAACCTTTCATAACTAGAGCACTAGTACATTAAGAGATTTGAGTTCCTGCAACGAGAGCTGCATAGCTGGGTGCCAAAAGTCTCCAGCCTCCAGACAGGTTGCATGAGAATTTGCAAACACTTTAAAAAGGGGAACAGGCACACAGGCTTTTCTGCCCCTTAGTAAGATACGCGAGCGCTCAGTTCTCCATCTGTGGCAAATCAAACCCTGGCGCCCTTGTATAGCTTCCTTCATACGTATCAAAGGTAGATGAAATTATTTTTTTGAATAGTGGCCAACTCTTTTGCTTCCCTGTGATTGGGTCAGTGTAACTGGACCCCCTTCCGCCTCATGTAACAATGGTCTGCTCCAGTTACCCGTGGATCTTCAGAGAAGTCTGTTAAACAGGATTCTCATAACCAGCTTTGGTGTGGAGTTTTGGGATTCCTGCTTAAAAGATGCAACTAGGTTGCACTAACGTTCAACAATTCTCAATGATATACGTTTGCTGTATAGTTAGCAAGAGCGAAGTCGGATATAGAACAAAACAGGGCAATGTCAACACTACTGGTAAGTAAAAATCACTTTAACCAATATACTCCCATAGTTTGGTAACCCCAAAATGTACTACCTACCACCTAAGAATTCAAAACAGTTGGTCATTTACACTCTAACCTAGCTAAAGTGTGGGAGAAGGTTTGAGTAGTTTCACACATCTTCAAATACCCAGCCTTATTTAATATGTAGCCTTTCATATATGGGGGTAGACTAACAGGCCCTGTGTGACTCTAAAGATGACCCAGACCCCACCATGTGTGGCCCTGTATAGAAGCTGTTTGTACAAGAAGGAATTTGTACAAAGGGTCACACTGATTGTTAACTCCCTTACATTACAATGTACCGCACAAGTCCCCATACAGTTGGCTGAACTATCCATGGGAAAGAGCTGGTCTTAGAATCACCAGCGGGCAAATTATGTGTTTTTTTAAAATATATACCTTATGATACATATCCCTTTAATGGCAATACCACTTACCAAATTCACCAAACCATCATGCACCACCACCGTCCCGACCCCCTCACAATCGCTGTACGACTCACTCTCTCCACTTTTACACCACAGCTCTCGAAAGAACAAACGCTCTAACCAACAAATTAGCTCCCTTACACCCACTAGGCAACCCACCCTCCATACCGGCCAACCCACCGCCTGCGACCACTACCCAACCAACATTCGACTCCTTTAGTCCAATATCAGCTGACCAATTTCTGAAACTTCTCTCTGCCCGCAAACCATCCGACTCTCCGCTGGACCCTTGCCCAGCCACAACCCTCAAAGAAATATTTGCATCTACCTGCGCAGGAGAACACGCCAGAACTATCATAAATGACTCCCTTTCCTTAGGAATTTTTCCTGACGCATTCAAAGCGGTGCATGTCAAACCTCTTATAAAAAAACCTTCCCTCGACCGTCTCGAGCCCAAAAACTACTGCACCATCTCAAACACCAGGTTCCTTGCCAAACTCATTGACCGAACCGTCTACTCCCAACTAAATGCCTTTGTCGAAGCCAACAATCTCCTAGACCCCGCTCAATCAGGTTTCAGAGCCCGACACGGAACTGAAACCACCCTAACCTCAATCTGGGATGACCTTAAAAACACGGCAGATTCTGCGGGATGCACTGCATTAATCCTTCTTGACCTATCGGCTGCCTTCGACACAATCAACCACCCAATCCTCCTTGACCGCCTCCACTCCGTAGGAATTCGTGGAACCGCTCTCAAATGGATAGCATCCTTCCTCAATAATAGGAACCAAATAACCCTACTCTCCACCTATTCCTCCCAAGCCCAACCAGTCAACACTGAAGTTTCACAAGGAGCATGCCTACCAGCCCTCCTGTTTAACCTCTACATGGCCACCCTCCCACGAATAATTAGTTCACACATCCTGTGCTACAACTATGCCGATGACACTCCACTAATTCTAAAACTCCTGAACTCAAAACCCAACTGCCGATCTGACCTCGCTTCCTGCCTCCTCGACATAGATCTCTGGATGTCCATAAACCACCTCTTGCTAAACCACTCCAAAACCGAAATCATGGTATGTGGCAACACAGAACTTCTTCCACATCCACTACCCTGGCCATTTGCCATGGGCAACTCATCAACACCCTCTAATTCAGTAAAAAAACCTTGGAAGCACCCTAGACTCTGACCTAACCCTCTTGCGCCAAGTCAACAACGTCTCAAAGTCCTGCCACTACCGCCTTAAAACTCTTGGGTGCATTTTTCCATACCTCTCCTTTCCCAACAGACTCTCTGCGGTCCAATCAATTGTTATATCAAGACTGGACTACGCTAACCCCCTCTACCTCGGAGTCCATGCATACCAACTGACTAAACTACAAAGAGCACAAAATGCTGCAGCCAAAGTGCTACTAGCGCTTGGCCCTAGAGACCACATCTCCCCAGCCCTCAAACCTCTGCACTGCCTTCCGGTTGCCCAAAGGGTGACCTTCAAAACCTTATGCATTTCTCACCGAGCACTGCATAAAACCGGACCTCAATAGCTTCAAGACAAACTAAAGCCCTATCACCCTGCACCCTAAGATCAAGCTCAGCCGGCCTCCTAGTAATACCAAAAACAAACTCAGTCAGGCTAGGTGGATTATCATTCTCAGCCTTGGCCCCCACGCTGTGGAATGCACTCCCACCCCACATCCGACTCACCGAAGACCTCATGTCTTTCCGCAAATTACTGAAAACTTTGCCCTTCCCCTAAAACCGACTCCGAACTCAAACAAACTCAAACTGGATAACAGCAACTCAATGACATTTGCCCAAAATGCTAGATCATACATAGCAATCCAGCCTCATGATCCGAGCGAGAAATCGAAAACTAATAATTCTCTGAGGTTAGCTGTGTGAAGTGGATAAAAAAAATAAGTTGTATGAGAGCAGTAAAGTGGCTGAAATTAATGAAATGGACGAAATAAATGTAATGTACAAGAGGATCAGTGAACGAGAGGAATAAAGTGTATAACAGCAATTCAACTAACCCAAACTACTAGGTCATAATAACAATAAAATAAATATCCAACATCAAGATCCAAGCGAGAAATCGAAAGCTAATAACCTCCAATGTAAACTAAAAAGGACAAAGAGAACAGAATTGTATGAAAGCAGTAAAGCGGTTGAAATTAATGAAATGGATGAAATGATTGCAATGGACGAAAGGAACAAAATGGACGAGAGGAATAAAGTGAAGAGGATGGAAAGATGAATACAGGATGAGTGCACAGATAGATGGCATGGAATGTAAGAGTGCATGGTATAAATGGAACAAATAGAATAGACTATTCGAGTGCATGAGACGGGTGTAGTGCATGGAACGGATTGAGTGCGTCCGACAAGTGACACAGGCTGAACCGATAATGCAGGATGAATGGACGAAGTGAGTGGAGCGGATGAAGTCGGTGGAGCGGATGAAGTCGGTGAAGCGGATGTGAGTGCAGAATGAATGAGGCCATGGACCGGATGAGAGAGTGGAGCAGATGAGAGTGTGGTGTGGATGTAGGGTGTGGAGTGGATGATAGCGTGGAGCGGATGTACGGTGTTGAGCGGAGGTAGGGTGTGGTGGTGTTGAGCAGATGTAGGGTGTTGAGCAGATTTAGGGTGTTGAGCGGATGTAGGGTGTGGTGATGTTGAGCCGATGTAGTGTGAGTGGATGTAGGGTATGGAATGGGTGTGGAGCGGGTGTAGAGTATGGAGCGAAAGAAGTGTGTGGAGCGAAAGAAGTGTGTGGAGCGAAAGACGTTTGTGGACGGAACGGGTTGGAGTGCATGGAATGGTCGTAGTGCTTGAAACGGATGGACTACATGGAACGATTGGAGTGTGCTCGATCTCAAGCACTTAAGGTAAACCACCATATTCACATCTACACACTTACTCTCTTCTTTACACCACCACGCAACTAGAACACAGCGATACTATGACACCATTCGGCATAGCTGTTCCCATACCATCATTTGCCTCATACTCCCCATCACCCTAACTAAACACAGCTGGTTACACACCCTCCAGCCTAGGCGTTCTCCTCAGGCCTAACACAGCCAGAATCGGTCTGGATTACAACCTGCCAGAAGGAACACATACTCCTGATCTCTCAACCACCACACCTACTGCTAAGAAGCAGCTATCACACGAATGCCACACTAGCTGCACACAAATCCAGTGCTCACACGCACCTTTTGACTCTCTCTGCTCTCTATTGACTTGAACTTTGGTTCCCGAGGGCGTTCAACCTACCAGCGCCTTGTGACTATACCAATGGTACATAAGGCGCTATATAAATGCAAAGTAACATAACATAACATACCATCTTTATCGACCTCAGGGTTGTATTTGATGGTGTCCCATGAGATAAGTTTTGGAGGGACCTAGCAGACCATGGAATACCCGCAGGTCTTTTGCGTTCCATCATGAGCCTGTATGCAGGTAATATTGGGAGAGTAAGGTGGAACCTTACAGGGAACACCACTCGCCAAATTAACATCAAACTGGGTGTACGCCATGGCTGCGTACTTGTGCCTACACTATTCTCCATACATGTTAAATTGATTATTGGCCTATCCCAGGATGCACCCTAACTGGGATTTATTTATTTGATTTATTTTTGCATTTGTTAAGCACACTAAGCCCAAAGGCATAAAGGCGCAGGTTACATAGAAAAAGGGGACATAGCAGACATGATTCAAGTGAAAAGTGCTTATGGAACAGTAATAAACTCAGACAAAGGGTATTTTTTCAGAGAATAGTAACGTTTTTAGCTGTTTCCAGAAACCCCAGTATGATTATTCAGCTCTGAGTGGCAGGGGTAGTGAGTTCCAGCTTTTTTAGGTGATGACAGGGAAGCTGGATCCTCCAGATCTCTGGCACGTGAAGCTTGGGATGGTAACTTGGTGCGAGTAGGTGGCCCATGTGGGTCTAGTGGACTGAGTTTTAGAACATTTCTGCAAGAGGACTTTCGGTGCAGAGTTGGAGAGGCATTTATGTGTGATGGCTAAGGATTTAAAGATGATGCGCTGGCGGATTGGTAGCCAGTGTGCACTCCTTCTTGCGGCAGAGATATAATCCCGCTAGGGAATGTTGAGAGCTGCCCTGAGGACAATATTTGTATGATTTTAAGCTTGTTAATGTTGCATGAGGATGTTCCTGTGAATAAGGCATTGAAGTAGTCCAGTCTTGAGCCTACGAGCGCTCTTGCAATGGTGACACAGCATTCAGTAGTTAGGAAAGGTCTGCAAGCTTTGATTAGTTCAGATGTATGTGCAGCGGAAGAGGCAACAGCATGGGCCTACATGGCTAAGGAAAGGGTTGCGTCGAGGTAGACGCTCTACGTCTTTTCTGTGTTGGAGACTTGGATGGGCTTTGAGGTCAGGTGATGACCATGCATTTTTATGCACAATCGCTTTAGCTTTTCGCAGGGTAAGATGGGTGACCGAGTTGAGGGCCTGTGTGAGTCTGGTTTTATACCCCTATTGCTCTTTGCCGATGATGCCATTTAGGACTCTAAAAATCAGGCAGGTCTAAAAAGGCAGGTAGACACTTTCCACAAAGGAGCATTGAAAGCAGTAATTGTGAGTGCTGCATGTCACCATTTAGTCTCGCAAACAGCAAGAAACACCCACATTGCACAATTGCAGATTGCCAGTGAAGATAGGGGGGCAACCTATTGAGCAGGTGGACATCTTCGACTACCTGGTGTGAAAAACCTGAATGTGTTTCACGACTCAATCCCCGGGAATCCCTTATTCAGGTGGCCAGGGAAGGGCCATCGCTATTGGATCCCAACCCTGGGGGTGGCCAAGCAAGGGAGGATCACCTGGCTAGGGGGTCCTTGGGGAGTGGGGAGGAGGCACTGGAAGGTGAGACATGAAATACCCCATTTCCTGACAGATATTCACCCCATATTCCCTCTAACTGTATGGGACACTACAACTCCCCTCCTTTCCTTATCAGCCCAATTACTGAGATGAGTAAGAGGAAGACTGAGACTAGGAAGATTGCCACTAGTAACATGTACTGGTCTTGTCCCAGTAATAAGGCCAGGCAAGGTCACGCACTCAGTCACAATCACACACACCTGAAACTCAGGTGCTGTTTTTCAGACTATAAAAGGTGGAGCACAGAAAGACACAGGGAGAGAGACAGGGGCCAAGAAGGAAGGCCAGCTGGAATGTGAGATGGAGGAGCATCTTAGAGAGAGCTGCCGAGTACCAGGCCAGGGAGAACAGGATGCAGAGATGCTGACAGGCTGCAGATTGAGGCAGGAGAAAGCATGGCGTGGGAGCCGGGTCTCAAGAAGCCAGGAGAGTTTAGAGAAGGGAGCCTAGGGGGAGGTTAGTCCCTTTCCTCCATGCACCAGCAAACTGCTTGTTTCCTCCCATGGGCCGCAAGGCCGCCTGGGAGTGTCTGAGGGGCAGGTGGGCACGACCCTGACCTCAACGAGCTGAAAGCAACAGGACGTGCGAAAGCAATCACAGCTGGTGAGTTCAAAGGAAGGGAGAGCCTGCTTTGTGATACGCACAATTGTGGAAAGCTACAGTGTTACACACAAGGCTACGCATTCAAGGATAAACACATTGAACTGAAAACTTGAATGTTTAAGTAAGCCAGCGAGGGAGCCGATGAGAAACAAAGTAACAGAGCAGTGCCGTGTGAGACGTCACGTTGTGAAACACTTCTTGAAAGATAATAGAACAGTGAATAATTACAGAAAAATGTGTTGAAAGCCATTGAAGGGAAAGGCACGAGGGAAAGAGGGCGTGCAGAGATCACGAAAGGTTAATGTGAAAGTGAATGGATATTTTTGTGAAATGAGCAACAGAATGGCCGAGGGCCTGTTCTGCGAAACCAAGTGCAAGAGGCACAAATATTAAGAAACCAACCCTATTGTCAGAGTGGTCACGCATAGAAGTGAGAATACTGTGCGGTTGCAAAAGACTCTGGCAAGGTGATAATAATAAGGACCCTGCTGTCGGAGTGGTCGCGTATGGGGGTGATAATACTATGCGGTTGCGAAGGTCTCTGACAGGTGAACATTGTGAAAGAGAAGTACAAAGGTTGGGGAAAGGAGTTCTTCCCGAGCTCTGTGAAGCAGAGCTGTTTAGCTGGAAAGTGTTTCAGCCATGTTTAAGTGTTTGAAGACAGGCAAGGGCAGCCTGTGAAAGTAACTAAGAAAGAACTTTGTGAATTTCTGTTTGTTGGGCAATTGTGAAGCCGGGTGAGGGAAGCCTGAAAGAACCCACTGAAGAGAACTGTGATGCATTGTGAACTGACATTGAAATAGGCCAGGGAGCCCTAACAGATTTATGGGAAATCTTTGAACTGTGCATACTATCCACCTTGAAATAAAACTTTGTAAGAACCCTATTGAACTGAACTTGGGGGAAGGGAGTGGTGAGCCACTTTCATTGTCATTCTGATATTCTTTTAATACACTCTTTATTTTCATACATTTCCCCACACTTAGTTATTGTGACTGACTTTGATCTTTTTATTTTACTTTGATGGTTAAGCCTACTTCCAATCTAGAATTAGGGCCAGTTAGGAAGTCTCCAACCCCAGACAAACTTAATAAAGTTGTTGAAACGTGTTCCTTTGTGCCTATGTCCTTACTTGTGATACAATGCCTGCCTCACACTGGGTATTCAATTTGCTGCCAAAGGAACATGTTCCACCCAGGCAGAGAAGGCAGTAACCCTACTGGACAGAACAAGTAATGTCTTGTTAAAATAGGTTAACTCGTGTGGTTGTACTGGATGGTCCCCCTCACTTGAACTTTATAAATCGCAGGCAAGGGCAGCTACAATTTACATAGCAGACATCTGAGCCTTTGTCAATTGTTTCCAATTGCAAACTACTGAAAATGCTTTTTATAAAAAATTGTAATGGGCTCTCAAGAGTACACCGAATATGTCCCTACACACCGAAATAGCAAAGCCCCTGGTTGCCGAAATATTGGCTAACAGGCCTACTCCATATTGAATTAGACTCTGGGCAACCCCTGAACTTGCCAAATATAGAGATGCAATGTGCTATGTATTGTCGCAACCAGGTGGCAGAGGTATTCAGTGATGTACGCATGTGAGGAAAGAACTGAGCTCACTGGGCATCTATGGCCCAATCCGTAACTTATACATTTGCAGCTGAAGGCCCAGGTTAAGAAAGAATATTGTCTCAAATCCTAATGTAATTGATGACTACCTGACATCAACGGTCCAGACTAGGGAATACTCACGTTGTAAATTAACCCTAGGTAAAGAAGACTACCTGGATAACATCACTATACCATTGACGAGACCATTGTATGCGAAAAACAGGCTGGGAATGGTAAAGAAGACTACCTGGATAACATCACTATGCCCTTGACGAGACCATTGTATGCGATGACAGGCTGGGAATGTTGCCATTAAACACGCTACTCTACAAGTGGCGGGTAATTGATTCTGATCTTTGTAAACTATGCATGTCTGGCAGGGAGGATAATGTTAATGTTAAAGGATATTTATACCGCGCACTATCACCACCGGAGTGGTCCCCTTGCGCTTTGGTGGTTCTGAAAAGGAAGGGGGTGGGGTGAGTTAGTGGGATTGAAGTGGGAAAAGTACAAGAGAGCCGTGATGTGCCGTTGCCAGCCTCAGCCCGTTGGGTCCTTTGGCTGGGCTTGCGGTGCTTTCCGTTCGGCAGCCATCGTGTGTTGTTGTGCAAGTCTATGTGTGGTTTGTTTTGTTGTTGTGGTGTAGTAAAGTTTGTGCGGTTTGTTGTGCTGTATAGTTGTGTTTGTGTATATTTAGAGTTTGAGAGGTGTATGTAGAAGGTTGAAATTGTTAGTGGGTTGGTTATTGACATCGCCGTTTAGAGGTGCATTGCTAACTGTCTACGCTCTTTCTAGATGTGGCACGTGAACTATCCCTGCATTTCTATCTAGATTCGGCACTGGCTTTACATTCACAATTTCATCTAAGTGTGGCACATGCTAACGTTCGCAATTTTCACAGCACTTTGCACATGCTATCATACATATTTCTGTCTAGATGCGACGGGGCTAAAATTCACCATTTCATCCAAGTGTGGCGGAAGGCTAATGTTAACCATTTCATCTCAGTGTGGCACATGCTATCATACATATTTCTGTCCAGATGCGACGAGGGCTAAAATTCACCATTTCATCTAAGTGTGGCAGAGGCTAATGTTCACCATTTCATCTCAGTGTGGCACATGCTAGCATACTTATTTCTATCTAGATGTGATGCGGGCTAAAGTTCATCATTGCATCTCAGTGCGGCACATGCTATCATACATATTTCTGTCTAGATGCGATGGGGGCTAAAATTCACCATTTCATCTAAGTGTGGCGGAGGTTAATGTTCACCATTTCATCTCTGTGTGGCACATGCTATCATACATATTTCTGTCTAGATGCAACAAGGGCTAAAATTCACCATTTCATCTAAGTGTGGCGGAGGTTAATGTTCACCATTTCATCTCAGTGTGGCACATGCTATCATACATATTTCTATCTATTTCTAAGTGTGGCACATGCTGATAATCACAATTCCATATGAGTGCGGCACATGCCAACAATCACAGTTCCATCTAAGTGTGGGACATGCTAGCATTCTTAATTCTTTTTAAGTGTTGCGTTTGGTAATCTTCATAGTTTCATCTAAGTGTGGCACATGCTTACATTCAAAGTTTCATCCAGGTTTGGTGCACGGTAGCATTCACAATCCCATCAGGATGCGACGCAGGCTAGCGTCCAGAATTCCTTCCAGGTGTGACACTTGTTAACATTGACTAGTATGTTAGGATGCAAGGCAACATTTCCCATACTGGCATGGATGAATTCAGGCTGGTTATCACACATTTTTCTAAGTATGCATGGTCTGAGTCTATGTCAGTCTATGTTCTGGAATGGTAAGGTAGAGTGGCGGGGGCTTTCTGGTGTAGAGTAATTGCTCTACACCCCACCCATGCCACACTTACAGTTTTTTGTTGGTGTCTGTCAGCTGCTGGCTTCACTGGCTTCCCCTGCGGACACCTGCAGACACTTTGTGGAGCTGCCTCTGCTGGAGCCGCCCTTTGCCTTGGGGTCCTTTGCAGCAGGGGCTGCCGGGCAGAGGGCTGCCCTGGGAAGGTGGTTTTAAGAATATGGAATGAGCCAATCGGGGTGAGGGGGTGGGTAGGGAGGCGGGAGGAGGGAAGGAAGGGGAAACAGAGGCAAAGGGACACACGGGAGACCACAGAGGGGCAGGGGGTCAAAGGCCACAATGAAGGTGCTGGGAACGGGGACGAGGTCCCAAAACAGTGCCGTGCTCACCTGCTATGCCAAGCTGCAATAATCAGGACTCCAGCCACCGGATGGGTGCAGATAGCCAATCACACAACAGGGGCGGGCAGGGAGGCGGAGGAGGGAGGGAGGGAAGGGGAGACAGAGACAAAGGGACGTGAGGGAGACCATGGAGGGTCAGGGGGTCAAAGGCCACAATTGAGGTGCTGGGAACGAGGTCCCTAACAGTGTTGTGCTCACCTGCTACGCCAAGCTGCAATAATCAGGCGTGCAGGGAGCATTCGTGGACTCCAGGCAGCGGATGGCTGCAGACAGCCAATCACACAATGGGGGCGGGCAGGGAGGTGGGAGGAGGGAGGGAAGGGAAGGGGAAACAGAGGCAAAGGGATGCGCGGGAGACCACGGAGGGGGCAGGGGGTCAAAGGCCACAATGGAGGTGCTGGGAACGTGGACGAGGTCCCAAAACAGTGCTGTGCTCACCTGCTATGCCAAGTGGCAATAATCAGGCGTGCAGGGAGCGTTCGTGGACTCCAGCCAGCAGATGGCTGCAGACAGCCAATCACACAATGGGGGAGGCAGGGAGGCGGGAGGAGGGAGGTAAGGGGAAACAGAGGCAAAGAGACGCGTGGTGACCACGGAGCGGACAGGGGGTCAAAGACAACAATGGAGGTGCTGGGAACGGGGACGAGGTTCAAGAACCATGCCGTGATCACCTGCTACGCCAAGCTGCAATAATCAGGCATGCAGGGAGCGTTTGTAGACTCCAGCCAGCGGATGGACAAACACTTTTCCTACATATTCTAGGATTGGAGGTAACAATATTTATTTATACCCCTCCTGGAATATTTGGGGAAAGAATTTTAGGGGTCAGTCGCTACTTTTTCACAGCAAGATCATCACATGGAACCTATTCACTGTGCTTGGGTGCTGAGAAACAAGTTTCTTAAAACTAACCAGATGAAATGAGCACTGATACAATAACGATTGGACTATTTATTTTTTACTGTGGGAGATTGGCACTGGTTTATTTTATGTTTATCTATTTGCCATGGCACAACGACCCAAAATGGTCGATGTTTTTTCTGGAATCCTTTTAAGATTGGCGTTTTAAGGATGTACATATGTATTCATGTATTTATTGTGATTGTTGTTTTGTATGTACTTTTTATGGTGTTGCTGAAATAAAAGTTTTGATGATGATTTTCACAGCATAAGGGAAAAAAAGTGTAGAGTATTAACACACATTACAGACTCTATGAATGCAAGTATCTTATCCGAACGTAATGAGGGATGAAGTCAAATCAACCCACTCACTATTCTCCAATGCAAGGTGATGCTGACTTTTGGCGTTCACTTAGCAATATAATCGAACGCAATATGTACAACAACTTAATGTCCGTACCTCACCTTGCCCATTCGTTCAACAATTCTCCTTCATGCCCTTCTCCGCAGTCATTCTTCTGCCTGGTCTCTTGGTCCTCATCCTTATCCTTCGTCTACCTCACCCGAATAACCCCCACCTTCCTATTTCCTGGCCCTCCTTTTATCCTCCTCCTTACCTCTCCTTTGGCTACCTCCCTCACCTGGTTCATCGGGCCAACTGCTAACTTCCTTTAACTTCTTCAATGTCACAGTTCGTTTCAGGGTTCCCTGGAGCATACGGATGCCGGATATACAACCAGACCGCTCCATTTCCCATTAACAGGTAATTGTCCATTCCTTGTGGGAGTCTATGTTGCTAGCCAATACAGAGTCTTCTGCGCTTAGGGCTGTCTGTCTGGTGCTGATATTTTCTGCTGCTAGGGGGTCTCTCACTATTTCTCCTCTAGTAGGACCAGCTGCTTGGGATATTCTGAGAATTGTAGTTTCCTAGGTAGACAGAAAGAGATTGTGAGCATTGTGCAGTCTAGGTATTGTGCAAGACAAGGTGGCACTTGAATCATGCATGGAGAAGAAGCGACAGGCACAGGGACTGGGGCCTTCCCAACTCCCATACCCCGTCTCTGAGGCAGGGCTGGCTCTAGGAATGCCCAGGTAGGCCTACCACCCATGCTGAGAGGGGTCCCCATTCCCTGGTTAGGTAGCCAACCCTGTAACATGGAGTCAAATACATAAGAGGGCTTATAAGGCATAAGGCATCCAAATGTGCAAGTAATCACCAAACTCTTTTCTTTCTGCTTTCAAGAGCATTTAGGTTGCCTGATAAATTGGATAAAGTGTGACGAATCCCAGGAGTTCGTCACCTCTCCTGAAGGGGGAGCCTGGCTGCGAGCCCTGGTATGCTGCTTTCTGTAGCCTAATTCTGCTTTTCTTCGCCTCTCGTCCTGAGGCCTGTGGCCTCACGTAACCTCACTACAGTTATACTATGATTTCTATATATCTATATCGTGCTACGTTTCTCATAGGTTAGAAGTATTTGGCTCTTCCAGGCTCCTTGTATGATCCTGTAGTTCCATATGGTGAGTTGCAATAAGCATCTGCAAGTTTGCTCTACATCTCTTCTTTGCCTTGTGTTCTGCATTTCGCTAATGAGAAAAATAATAAAAGCTTTCGACAGTATGATCAGTGTTGTGGCACCTCTATCCTAAAGACGTTGACTGGATTAGGTTTGAATGGCTGTCTCAGAGAATATCTATTTGCATATGCAGATGTCACTGGCCTTCCTGGGGGCTGTCCAAATAGTGAGTTGCATCTTGCGTTCTTGACTCTTTGGGCTGCCATGTTCATGGGGGTGAGAAGGGGCATTCCAGGGACCCTCTCTTCAAAACCAAGAAACCAACTAGGGCACAAGTGTACGTACTGCACTCCATGTCAATGGAAGATAGCCAAAGACACGGCTACCCACCCGTATGCATCTGCTATCATACACTATTTGAAGACACATCGCACAACACCTCTCCCATTAGATTGCAGCTACGTCCCACAACATAAATTCGGTCTTGCTGGACACATAATCAGTCTCCTGCCCACACATACTCTCACGACAACCTCACAGCTAAAATGTGACCACCTCTACTTATCTTCTTATTGGCGAAGATGCACACACGCATTCTAAGCGGCTCTGACGAATTTCCCATATCTTTGACTTTGGTCGCCTGAGGGGGTTCACCTACAGCGCTTTGAGGCCATAGGAAGGGGCAAAGGCGCTATACAATGACAAATTAAATTACATTATTCTAAGAATGAAACTATCAATTTAGCAAGTGGGCACTAATATTATCACTACTATTATGGCTATAATCATTATTATTATTCATAGCGTGAAAAAAAACATTCAGAGTGCTCCTCATAAGACCTGCTTAGTCCTAAGTCCTTACCAGGTCTCATTCCAGCTCATCTTTCACGTCCATTATCTTCCTTTTTCTTTCTCCTCTCCTTTGCATATGTAAGGTGTTTCTCCCCTTTAGTATGTAGGAATGAGTGAGTAGCAACCTGTAGGAGACCTGAGCATAGGAGTCTAACACCTTACTGCACACATGTGCAAAATATACAAAACCCAGGGGGGTAATGGATGGAGCCTCATGAGGGCCTAGAGTTGGTCAGCCCAATTTACTGACAGATGTACAGGTGCCCCTGATTAAATACACAGACACAGTCTTACTTCTTAAAACAAGCGTGAGCCGCTTCCGTTTATGTAATTGAATTCTGTCAAACTAATTCTTGGTACATATGAACAATATTACTCCACTGTGCTCCTAGCGGAGGCGCTCTCTTCTAGTACATGGAAGGAAACAATACATTACAGTTCTCATTCCATCACTTTTCCTTAGTATTCATTACATATTTGCTGCCATAATATTGAAATAGGTCCTGGCGTGATCTCTGAGGACAAGTTCATTCACATTTGGTAATTAATGGGTTAATTGTGTCAGTGAGGTCACTTTGAGACCGTGTGCATTCTCATTTGGTAAATAAATCATCAAATGGACCCGTTGGGATCTCATTGACATTAAACGCATTCACATTTGGTAAATCAATAATCAAATATCTCTGTGGAGTCACCTGAGAACAAACGCATTCACATTTGGTAAATAAATGATCAAATATCTCTGTGAGGTCACCTGCAAACAAATGCATTCACATTTGGTAAATAAATAATCAAATATCTCTTTGGAGTCACCTGACATCAAACGCATTCACCCTGGTAACTAAATAATCAAATATCTCTATGGAGTCACCTGACAACAAACGCATTCACCTTGTTAACTAAACGATCAAATATCTCTGTGGAATCACCTGACAATAAACGCATTCACCTTGGCTAAATACCTAATCAAATATGTAGTAATTGCGTCCCCTCACTCTTGGTTGTGGCAAAACATGCCACTGGGACGTACCACACCCAGCACCACAAACCACCAATCACCCAATCAGAGCACCGGGCCGTAATCCACCTCTCTCCTGTGCTAGGCGAAGCACCTCTGATAGATCCTAGCGGGACTTTACAGATCCCCCTCAGGGCCACACTCGGCCTTTCACACCCCGTGTCCCTGGAATCGGCCAAAACCCTCCTCTTTCTTAGGCGAGTTCCCTCATCCCCTCACTCCACAGCGCTACTGATCGTGTACAACCTCTCTGTGTCACACTGACAGGAGAGGACAATATTACCTTCACGTCTAGTCCACTGCTGCCCACATGTTAGCTGTATTGCCGGCACACGCAGGGTTGAGGGTTCCTTTTGTACTCTTTCTCTATCTCTCGTATCTCTCCAGCTCTGAAATCTCTCCATTGGCTCCCACTGGATGCAAGGATTAAATTCAAACCTTCTGCATTGTCCACAAGGCTTTCTGGGGCCTGGGTTCAAAAAACCTTCAGCTATCCCTCCGCAAATACCTCCCCTCTCAAGCTCTTTGCTCCTCTACCTCCAACTCCCTCGGGGTCAATCGTTTTTCAAAGAAACGAGATGGGGATAGATCTCCGTCTTCGGCTGAGGCCTCCCTCTGGAACAGCCTCCCTGCCACTCTAAAACTTGAGGAGAACCATCTCTGGTTCCGGAAGCACCTCAAGACCTTCCTCTTTTCTTCTGCCTTTGCTCCCCCTCTCCCCTGCTGATCTGTTCTCTCTTGGCACCGTGCACCTGGCCACCCGCTCTCGTCCGGGCCCAGATACCTGCTCACCCTGCCACCCTCCCGCACTGCCTCCGGGCCACCCCTTGCACTGGGGTCTGTATCTTTACCCATACAGCCCCCCCTTTTTCTTCCTGCACTTATCAGACCTACCCTGTCTGCTGCCTTAAACCTAACACTCGCAAATTGCTGGCTGCACTACCACTGTTTGTTGCCTTTATTATTTATTGTTATTTATCTGTTTCTCCTCTGCTTTGCACTTTCCACTTCTAACCCCCTTCCATGCACTTTTCCCCTCCCCCTCTCCCAGGCACTTGCGCATTCTCAATGTCACTGGGCCTAGTAAGATCGCTGTTTTGTTCTCCCCTGTTACCCTCCCTTGCCTTATCGTGCTCTGAAACACTTGTGTACGAGCGCGATAGAAATAAAATATAAATATCAATATCCAACCTGATTGCTTTTACTCAGTGCGAGAACATACTCCGCTCTCTCTTCCTCACGAGCGGTGGCGGGCCGGTGTGGCACCCGCCAAAGGCTCTTCCAGAGTCACGACCTTCGGCACACTCTCTCGACCCCGGGAGGGGAGAGAGAAATACCGGCCCCGATGGGCAGACGGCCTATGGGTGGGGGCCCGTCCCTGACACAACAGAGGGCCTGGATGCCCTCTGTGACAGTATAGAGCTCCCGTCTCTGCTAGTCTCTCCCGGCACTCTACCGCAGACGCTCCCCTCGAGCTCTTATTCTCCCTGGGAACTCTCCACTTGTCTCTGCCAGCAGGGGGGCTCACGCTGGTCCTGAGGTGAAATCAACTCACAGACGGTCCCACTCCCCCTGCTGGTGGAACCTACCATGATTGCTCTGGCACACACTGCGCGCCAAAACCACATAGCACAGTGAATCAGACACTGTGAAAGGTAAATAAACAAACACGCTCTCCAGACCACGTGACACACAGCCCATGCACACACGGAAACCCACAAGAAATGCGGGTTTACACATACATGCCAACCCTCCCGATTTAGGAGCCTAAAACAATTCTAACCTCAATGCAAGCCTATGAAAAAATTAATTTCTCCCATTTTCCTTGTCAAAATCTCCCTCCTAGGTGCTTTAGAATGTTGGTGTTGTATGCCTTCTTGCCTAATGTTGCTTTCTTCTTATCTTACCTTGGCACCAAACAGAGTCAAAATTAAATGTTTGGTGCGTGGGTTGCCCATAGCTCTCAACTCTCACGCTTTTGGTGGGTGTCACCCGCCTGGGAATCAGTTTCAACAGCCAAACCCCTTATTTATCCATTCACTTCATTTGGACTCTCCCCTGCCTAAAACAAAATCGTGTGTTTTCACCCTCCGATGGGACTCAAAAGGTTGAGAGTTATGAGTTACCACATGCTACCTTTCCATTAATCAATTCATGCCAAACATACAAGGTTACCATACCTGCCTAACCTCCTGTTTTATCCGATAGACTCTGGGTTTTTACACTCTTCTGGGTCTTCAGGGAAGAGCGTGGAGTCTCCGGGATTTCAATCCTTTATCCTGGTCTAATGACAGTTTGATCGTCAAACAGGCTTTCTAAAGTAAGGAATAACCTTTCTTCTAACATAGAAGAAACACAGGCATTGTATATATATATATGTCTTTTGTTTAGCATCCAGGTGTCATTGGTATAACTTTGGAGTGTATGGAGGATTTTTTCCTGTTATAAAGCACTTAACATAATTACTCAAATCATTGTATTGTGGTATACGCCCCAGAATCAAATTAAAGAGGCTGAAAGGCCGTCTCCGAATGGAATGGTGTGTGGCAGAGTAAAATACATTGTAAATGCCTTTTTTGAGGGCACAGGCAATTTCATTTAGTGCAGTTTTGTGCACATAGTCGATCACACAATTAATACAGTTTAGGAACTGGAGGAATTAATTTAGTGTAACATAGGCAAATAACTTTCTTTAGGGATTGCAGCTTTGTTGTGCATAGATTATAATACAAATAGGTTTTCTTATTAAAAAAAAAATCACATGTATTGATTGCATTCCTCTGTAAAGCACAAACTGAAAGTGTTTCTAATGGCAGCTACAACAACTGTGTTTACATTTTTGAGATGTTGGCGGGCATGTGGGTGGGGCTTTGTGCAATTTGGCAGAGCCTGTGAGCCTATGGGCGGGGCATACATCTCAGGGATTTTGATTTTCAAATGTAGGCAGGTATGAAGGTTACCCATCCTTATTTTGTACCACCAACTTTCAATAATTGATTAATTTGATACAAATAGGGAAAAAGACAAATCTCGAAAAGCACTAGAAAAGTGATGATTTGTATAGACTTAGTCATGCGACTTTAGAATGAACTATATATTCAATGTGTATATCCGCCGGTTTAATGTAGTGCAGACTGATTTATCTAACTACAGTGGATGTCTAAATATTGTTTCCATATGGTTGGTTACATGTCCAATTAATTACAAATTAAAAAAACAAAGCAAGATACCGTTCAAATAATACAACGGTGAAAATTAATCATAGAGATTGTAACTCATTTTTCTTTTGCGAATTCAGGCCTTTTGTAAATATCCATCTAAAGAATAGTTAATACGTAGTTGTACACACCGTGAAATGTTTGCTGTCATTTCAAAGGCAACGTGTGTCGGGTGGTCTCTTGGACTGGCCATTCCAAAATGGCCGCTTGGTTCGTTTATTGTTAACGTCAGGTCACTTTTGTCTTTCTTTCATTTTATTGTCAGTTATACCATGCCTGTTTGAAAAAAAACAAGCATGAGACGGGTGCAACAACGGGCGTTAAAAGAATGCATTGCCCCTCCCTTCTGAGTACATCAAGCGTAACTTTCAAACCATCCAATCAGGTCTCGCTTCCTGCCCTCATCGCTGCACAGCTGGAGCTGTTCTGATTGGTGCAGCTGGTCATCATTTCAATGTATACCAGTGTTCGAATTGACAGCGATTGGCTCTTGTTCTAGGACTGTTCTGTCAGTGTTAGCCGCGTGCGCACGCATACTTTTTGATTGGTTGCCGGGTAGCGCGCACTGTTCAGTTCGCCTAGGTTACATGTACGCCTGCGCTGATAGTCCCGGTGGCAGATCGGTGCGGGGGAGGGGCGTTTGAGGACGGCGGAGAGGAGGGATCGTTGAAAGACAGAGGGGCAAAGTAGGGAGAAGAGATCGCAAGGAAATACAAAACGGCCGTACGCAACAGAGCTCGTCCACCCAGGCGCGTCACTTCCCTTTTATTTCAGTTAATAAAGAGTAGGCCCTAGTCCCAGATCATCACAAAGAAGGGGAAGAACCCCCGCACGGCGTTCTGGAAACGTCTCTCCCCCAGAAATGGTGAGTTCAGATGTAAAGTGGGATGGGTGACAGACAAGGGTTGCTAAGGAGACACAGTGCTTCAAATCTGAAGTGTGCACTTATGTGTTATACTCGGCAAAATACATATGTTCGGCGGCAGTAGTTCAGACAGTGGGACGCAAACCCTGTATACCTGTACATCAAATGTGCTAAACTCTACTGGCTTCTCTAACATCAACAGTCCAGGACACTAACGTGTCAAGGACATTGCTTGCGTTTTGTAGTGGTCACGGTGCCCTGCAAGTGTTTGCCCCGCTCCCGCTATGACTTTTGCTCTGTCTGAACACGCTGATCCGTCCTGTCCGTTAGTAGTTGCCACCGTGCGCTTATGTATTTTCATAGGCGGTCTATGTACCCCTTGCACAACTAAGTAGATCTGTTCATCCCCGCCATACTGTGCACATAAAAAATATAGACTTATTCACAAATGTGCAGAGTGCTCTGTCACAATCAAATAATATTCGAGTCTATGAAAATACCGTATGTAGACCATGTCCACCTCTTCTATGCCGTATGCAACTGCCATGCTCTTGCTATACAATCGTTATACCTTGGAATTAAGTTCCTTTTATGCCGAAGCAGTTAAGGTAGACCGGATTTTAGAAAACAGCACCCTAATAATGGCGGGGGGGGGGGGGGGTTATCGGGTCTCTTGATCAGGCTTCTTTTCAGTGAGGCAAAGCCGTAAAACGGGTAGCCTATATTGGCCTTGATATAAGGCACGACCCCATATGGGGAATCCAGTGTTCAATCATACAATTCATGCGGCACCACCTTTAACCATCTCATGCATACCCACCTATTGAACAGTCGGGCTACACCCAATTGCTCCGCAGAGTAGCCTTCAGGACCCCACCGGTTGTCTGCACGTTCCTTATCTTTCCAGTCTTTCTTCGGCTCGTTACACTTTGTGTATTCATCCCTTTATTCAAAAGCCTACAGTTTACAGTTCCCAAACGAGACATGAACAAGCCATATAACAGGTGACCGTAACCCGTACACACGATTAGTACAGAACAGGAGTTTATCTTACCTTACTGCAACTGTATAAAATACAGATCCCGCAGCCTCTAGTATGTAGCTGCTATGTATTTCGTGTACTCCATCTCAGGAAGTTTGCTCCGTTTTGGTTTTCATACCAACACCCTATTTGTAAACCAGCTGTCTAGCCCTATATTATTCCACCAGTTCTTGTGCATTCTTCCACTATTTTTTGGGAGCGACAGTGTTTATGATGTAATGTTTGCTCTTTTGTAAAATCTCAATAAAATGTTTTTAAACAAAAAAAATCGGAAATGAATTAGTATGTTAAACCATTTTTACACGTTTTATTTTTACTTTAATGTAAGAAATTGCCTTTAGTTTTTTGCCTACATAAAAATATACAACTTTTGGCGGCAGTAATGTTGTCTACGCTTATCTGTGTCCATAAAATGCTCTCTACCCCCGCAGAGCGCTGAAACCGCTCATGAAATTTGAAAAAGCAGGTTACTGCAATGGAATCTGAATTGTATACCATATTTATTTGTGTCGTCTTGTTTTTGGCCTTGTTTTTGCAGCTTTAATTCGTGAACACGTAACTGAGTTGGTAACACATTTTCCTTTTTAAATCCTAGAATTCAAACGTTGAGAATCTGCCTCCACATATAATCCGTTTGGTTTACAAGGAAGTCTCCACACTGACATCGGACCCGCCAGAAGGCATCAAACTCTTTCCTAATGAGGAGGATATCACAGATGTCCAAGTCACCATTGAAGGGCCAGGTAATGCAACATAGGTTTTATTTGACATTTGGAATGTACTTGAGGCCAACGAGAAGGCAAGTTCAGTTAGTTTTGATTTCGTTTAGGTACTTCCTGAGTGCCGCTAAACCTCATGTAGAATGGGTACAGTAAGATCTTATGTATTGAGATTCATTACCCAGATGAAAACCGGGGGTACTCACGCTTGTGTTGGTGTACAGTGGCTCTTCCTTGGACTGGAGGGTGATGCACATATGGAGCAACAGAAGTCAGTCTGGTTGCCACTGAGGCCTGCTCTTTGACCATGAGGAAGAGCTGAATTGTGGGCAGCCTTCCAAGGAGTGTTTATTGCATTCAGTAGCTGAGGATAACACTTCTCAGTGCTATTCTGTATCATGTCAGTATTCGGTTTATGTTGGTCTTGCAGTTCCCAGTACTCGTGGTTGCAACCAATCAAGGTCTCGTACATTTACTGCTGGGCTTAAGTCTCTTGGTTTTGAGTACAGGTGTGTTCTGTCCCATGTTGCTGCAGCTTGTTAACTGACCATGACATAATGTGTGAGCGATGCTTTGACTGTAAACCTCCTCAAAGCGCAGTAGATGCAAGTCCTTGGTTGTTTTGGTCTTTCAGTTATGGGCGCGCAGTCGTGGGGAATGAAGGTATGCAATAATTACAAGCCTGCAGTCCATCTGGAGGTGAGGAGGAGGACATTGCGAGCTGAAGCCGCAATCGGCCTGGTTGCACAGCATCAAGGAGTTGAATGGTTCTCTCTTGGTTTATCTTGCTGCGACAGGGTCAAAGGGCTTGCAGACTGGTTCATTGTTTGGCCATATCTCCAGGCTTGTGTTTGTAATATCACATACTTCCTTTTTTGGGAACGGCTGAGATTTTGGCTGGTGGTACCAGCTGTGTCATTCTCTTCTGTGCTGGCCTGCAGATGTCCCTTTGTTGGCCATGGTGGCCAACGGTTGGGACCCTTTGGGTCAGTAAATTGCAGCAAAAATGTAGTTGCTGAAAATACCTCTGCAGTGAAAAAGTTGCCAACCAAAAAGTAGTCTGACAATATAGCTGAAAAAGTAGCAAAAAAGGCAGTTCTGATGCGGTAATGGTTAAGGTGGGTTTTCTGGGTCTGTGATTTCCTGGTTTAAGATAGGGTTTTAGGGTTGGGATGGTTGCTGCACGGCTGGTAATGTTGGAGGTTAGTCGTTAGGGTAAATTGAGTTTTAGGGGTGGGATTATGCTAAGGCTGGGGCTGATGGGAGTACTGTTTCGGTAAGTGTTAAAGGGATAGGGATGTGTGGGAGGGCTGGTGGCGATGGCATAGGATAGGGTTACAGAATAAATCTAGTGGTTGGAGCAACGTAAGCATTACGGGTAGGTGTTAAGAGTTGCAGCTAAGTTTAGGAGCAAGGGTTTGGGTTAGGGCAAGGGTTTTGTCATTTGTGGCAAGCTGGTGATGGGGTTGAAGTTGAGTTCACTGTTCATTTCCATTGATTTTTGTATTCTGTAACATGCAATACAATGCCCCAGCTTGCTGAAGGGGTAATGTTCCGGTTAATAGTTGGGTGAAGGTTTAGGAATGGAATTAGGGTGACTTTGGAGGTTTTATTCAAGGTTGCCCATTGTTAGTTACAGCATTGTACTTTTGTGCATTTAAAAATCTTTTTGGGGTGACCTTTTTTCTGGCTGGAAGGGGGTGTGCCCGCCAGGTCCTGGGCTCCGATTTACAGTTTCTCCAGGTTGAAGGTCATGGGATGACTTGGCCCTCCGATATTGATGCTAGAGTAGGGTTGGTCGGCCCTCTAGTATTCCTGGGTTACAGTATCCTGGGGTTAGCAGTGGCTGCCCAGGGTTAACCGTGCTGTTGCCCATACTAATCATTGATGAGGGAGTTTGTTTTCAGGACTAACATTTTGCCTCTTATTTGGGATGTTTGGAAGACTACTATGGTTGAGATCGGACTGCCCTGTTGGGCCTCCTTCGCTATTGTGGTGATGTGGCCTCTCAAACTCTGGGTGTGAGATAATTGCTTGGTCTTGCATGCCTTAGTCCTAGGTTGCGTTTGGTTTCAATAGTTTGGCTGGCATGCTTCAAAGGTTTGCTCCGAGCTAACTGCATACAACCTTGTTTCAGATTTCTGGATACCATCTATGGCTGTGGGCCTGCTGGTCGGTTTCCAGCTGCCCATCTTAAAAGTGGGAAGAACTTACTGGAGATATGTGGCTCTTGAGGGGCGGGGGGTGGGAGATGTTGGCTGGATTGATACCCTGCATTTCACTGGACTCGGGTACCTATTAAGAATTTCCTCCAATCCTTTATTGTGGTAGCAAATAAAATCTGCTTGGGCAACATGTTGGAGGATATGGGTCTGAATCTGGGCACTTTATCTGGTTGTTCACCATCTGTCTAAATCCTGCTTGCATAGTGCAATGTTGTGGAAGACCGCCATCAAACGCCTTTCCCGAACAAGGTTGTACTCTGCCTGGGCTCCCTAACGTTTCTCTCACTCCCCTTAATCTATGGGGATGGCTATTTGCCGACTGCTCCCTCTGTGCACTGATGGCATTCTTCATGAATTTAATTCAAGCATGTGCTGGTTGTATTTTTAGGTTTTTGGTATACTTTGTGTAGTTATGTACGAGGAAGAGTGTGTGGTGATAATGCCGATGACTTGCGTGTAATCTTACTTTACTCGTTCTCTGGTTCTGACCACTTTCCTCCCTTCATCTCCCTCCCTGCCTGGTGGTAAGATTCTCAGTTTCTTTGTTATAGATATTATGGGGGCAGTCGGGTTCTTACACCCAGCGGTGAGGGGGAGTGCCTATAAAAGGGACAAAGAGAAGCCATTTCGGCAGAGGGTTTTGGTGGAAGGCAGCTTACCTGATGCAGGAGTATGAGTAATGGCGGTTACCAGTAAGTAATCTGAGCTTTTAGTGGCTCAATTGTCACCTTTAAAATACTGATGTCCCACTACAATGGTGACGAGTGCTTCAAAGAACTGTTTTCTGTTTGATGCAAACGTCAACCTGTTTCTTTTGTAGCTGGCTATTGTGGTATTTTGGATCATTGCTAATGACTGACTTTGCAGACCAGTGAGCCCTGGCACGTGCTTGAATCTTTTGGTGTCTTTCCATACCACTTTATTTTATTTATTGGGTATTTATAATGCGCCTATACACTGTTTCGGGGCGCAACAAGACAAGAGGGTGGGGGGGGGCAGGGACGACAAACTATCTTACTCGGGCTTGTGACTTCGGAACGTGTAAGTGGTGGGTGATCCGGGCAGAAGGGCCAGGGGCAAGTAGAGAGGGCAGGGGAAGGAAGGTCCGTAAGGTAAGGGGAAGGAAGGGCTACACGGGTGCAGGCTCAGCCTGGCAAGTCCAGGGGGAGGGGCCCGGAAGGGCAAGTGTAGGTTGAGGTGGGGTCCAGAGACCAAGTGCACGGGTAGACCGAAATGGGGGGGGGCATGGTGCCGTGAAGACTCTGAAGGAAGCAGGCAGCAGTCAAGAAGCAGACAGGGACATTAGCAGGGCAGGGGGAGAGGAAAGGGGGAAGAGAAAGCTTCCAGTGGTTCTTGAACTTGATCCTCACAGCAACCGGGTGCTAGTGGACGGATTTTTAGGGCTGGAGAGATGTGGTCCCTGGGTTCGAGGCCAAGGTTTAAGTCTTGCAGCAGTCCTATTCTGGATTTGTTGAATGGGGGGCAAAGGGAGGAGTTGGGTAGATCAAGGAAGAGGCTGTTGCAGTAGTCCAGCTTGGATAGAACCCGAGCTCAGAGACATTGAGCTTTTGGGAGAAGGGGAGAATGCCTCTGAGGAGCGGTGCAGCTGAAAGTCGGCCTTCTTAGCAAGTTCCATGTGAGGTGAGTAGAGGAGTCTAAGATTACATCAGGTTTTTTCTCATGTAAGGGGGCCCATGGAGAGTGTGGGAGGGAGCATGGGTCCCAATGAGAAGAATTTCTGTCTTTGGCATTAAGGTAGAGATTGGTAGCAGTGCACCATGCCTGAATAGCAGCCAGGCACTCGGGAATGAGGGAGGAGGCGGCAGAGGAGGGAAGCTTGAAGGAGTGCTGCGTGTCATCGCATAGCACTGGAAGAGAGAAGGTGGAGAAAAAGTGGACTACAGGAGCCAAGTAGATGTTTAACAGCCAAGGCGAGAGGATAGAGCCCTGGTGGACTCTGCTGGTGGAGAGAAAAGGGCCCAGTTGAAATTGGGAAGGACGATCCGAGAGGAAGGTCAACCAGTCCAGAGCCAGGGAGTGCTTCTTGTGTTGGAGGTAATGTGTGCAAGGTAGTACAAGCTCATGCTCTGGTGTGAGCCCCGAAGTTCCTGTACTGGCTTATTAAACTTTCCCTAGTGAGTCCTAATCACTACCTCGCAAAGGATACAACTTGTGGTTGTGACTAAGACTTAAAGATCTGCGGTTGAGGTGATTTTTCCTCCTGAGTAAGTACATTGCTCTATTGGCTGTGCATAACGACCAACCCCATTTTGGCAGTGTGGTTCTCTCCATTAGAAGCTTTTTTTGTGACAGAGGTTCACAGATAAACCCGGCTTCCTTTGTATAAAAGGGTACTGAAATGACAATTTATGACTTTAGGCAGGTACAGCAAAGAGCAACATTTGAGTTAAGATGTCTAGAGTTTGAGTCCACATTCTGTATTGGCTGGACAGCTTTCGTGCTGCACTTCCCAATTATAGAGGTGTTGCCAAATGCTTGAAAGGATGCACAATTGTGAATGAAGTGCTGCCGGTCTGCATATTCCTGCCTTAAAGGGGAAGTGTGCTCATTTTTTTATTGTCCCGATCGTTCAGGCCTGTATTTTTAAGCATACTGTAATCGATCTTAACATTTTTTCCTATGCATTTTACCTTAGTTTTCCTCACTTTTACACATGCGAAAACGGGTTGGGCGTGGCCATCCTGTGCTATCTGTTGAGGCATCACACTAACTTAAGTGCGCCTGCAGCAAGAATACAGATCGCATGCCCCTCAAGCTGACATCACTATTCCAGACGATATGCTCCACTTATTTTCATGACGTTAGTGGCCAGCGTAGTGAAACTCACACGCCATAACGTCAGTTAACGCAGAACCAGGAAGATAAACACAATCCTCTCACCGCGTGCACCAAATCGGATAGGAAAATATTTTAAAAGAAAACATAATTCTGCAATATAGCACAAAGCATAAATTAGTTTTCAAAAATTGATTAGCAGAGGTTGCTAATTTTTTTGATTAGCAAACAGACCCATTTGATTAGCAATTTTGGACTAATAATATTAATGTCACCAGAAGTTATTTGTACCCAAGACATGAAATGGGCAACAATACAGCAGTTTTGGGTACTACTGAAATAAGACATTGGAGGAGTCCGGCCTTGCAAATTCTTTAAAATTCAGCTAGACCTGCAGGTCGGGTAGTTTCCCTATTCAACCTAAGAGAAATGCACTCGACCCATAGTAATGGACGACAACACATTTAAAATGCAATTTGTGTACAATGGTGCATGTCACTACAAACTCACTTTGTTTGGCACACTGCTGCCACCCAGAGGCCAGCCATGCACAGTGAACACCTTTGACATTTACTGCAAAGTAAATGTTACATAAACGTTTCAAACATCTCTTGCACATGCTACACAGCCTGCATAAAATGTACTCAAATATGAGAGTGGGCAAAAAGACTGTGAGCCACCGCCGAGTGCCTGTAGAATGTAAAAGGTTAGCTGCATGAATGAACACAAACAGATATGATAAAAAAGGCTCTGAAAACAGTTTGGCCAGCTGTCACCTGCGGGTGGTAATATATTAATGCAATCTTAAAGCAAATCGAGCTCTGGAGGCTAACTAAAGTGTTTTGTATTGCAATAGATCTGTAGATGTAAAGATTGGATGGAACTATTGATCACTACTTTGTGTAAGCATCTAGTTCGTTTTGTGTATTCATTATGTAAGAGGAAAGAAAGACTAAGCAGGGTGGATTGCGTAGCGGCAGAGAATTGAGCAAACTAGATGGAATATTGTAGTTTGTGGTCATCTCAATTTCAGGGTACCTGGTATAAAGCAACTGGGTGATAATTTAGAATGTCAATATGGGCTCGCTCATGGGTTGAGCATCACTTGCAAGATGTATGCAACCGCTAGGTTACAAAACTAGGTTTGCCATCAAATGCATTTGATCATGTACATTTTCAAGTGTTGACTCGTCAATATGACATCTTCCCCAACAAAATTAAATGTAGTTGACAATGACATTTAGATACACTAACCTAAACTTTACTGTAAAGCATGGAGATGATACAGTATCAAACTCATTATGCATGATGTCACAGCTTGCATTTTAGGAATGGAATTGCATGGCTGTCTTCGACATACTGGTGTTTGCCAGACAGGATATAGAAAGGTTAATAAAAGTAGCATCCTGATTATTTTGGGTTTGCAATTATCTGAAAAATAAATTCTTGCCTAGCACTCAGACATGCCTTTAGCACTTAAGAGCGTAAGAGATGATTACTGCTGCACTTTCTCTCATTTAGGACTTGAAGGGAACAGAGAAAAGGGGGGCAAGAGACGAGCTATGCTTTCATTGAAGTGGGAAATTTAAATAGCTCTTTGCTG
Source organism: Ambystoma mexicanum (assembly GCF_040938575.1). Taxonomy (NCBI): domain Eukaryota; kingdom Metazoa; phylum Chordata; class Amphibia; order Caudata; family Ambystomatidae; genus Ambystoma; species Ambystoma mexicanum. The sequence continues at coordinate 1,337,438,012 of NC_090921.1, read as the reverse complement.
CACAGGTTTCCATTTGATTAGCAAACTGACAGAATTGCATAGCAAATTGCTATGCGACACTGCTTATTTTATGCCTTGTAGCAAGTGCTTTTATCTATCAAAGAACTCTCCCAAAACTATTTAAGTCCACGAAATGAACTGTTTCCGCCATACAGGTTATAGAATGTATAACTTCCTCACGATATAGTACCCCAATTGTTGTGTTTTATGTTACACCAGCAGAACTTTTAATGACACACATGGTGTTCCTTTCGTGAGAAGATATGGATTTGATGGCCTCTCAATTGCAACGCTTTCGCCTCAGCATCTTGCTACATCGGAAACGGTGACAGGTTGCTCCTTGTCGCTGGTACCGCCAAAGGGCATACCGGTCCCTGTCTGTCTTCCCACATCACCGTAATGCAAAAAGCTCAGTTTAGGCTTAATTGTTGATCGAATAATCCACCCGACGGTAACTGGAAGCTATGGCATTCGCAGAACGGTACAATAGGTCTGTGTAGATAACAGAATAATATTTTTAGTAGCCTTCTTTAAATGAATATATCCATTTATCGTATAATTCTGCACCGGATGAAACCTAATCAACACAAAACACACATAATGAACACACATGACAAACCTGGGGGATTATTTTAGACCACGACGTCTGACAGGTTAGCGCTGTGAAGTAGATATAGCTCCCAATGGGATGGATATGGAGAAACACAGACAGATGGCTTTATGGAATTGGGAAGATTATTGATCGAAAAGCGAACCAAGATCTCTCGGAGAATGTTCAGCCTCCGGCACTTCACCCCACACCCACTTTATGGTGCACAATAATGCAACGTTGACAGCCCATCTGGATATACCACGGGACAAAGCAGTTTAGATATCGATAGCCTCCTTACAGGTTGTGGTTGCAGGTCGTCTATGAATAATCATCACAATATTCTCCAGCTAACAACCAGTAACAAGGCAGTAAGACATACTGCCCAAAATAGTAAAATAGTCAACACCAGGTGTCCTTCTAGCCTAGCGGTTGCTGACTTTTTTGCTCAAGACCAAATAACAATAGCAGCTTGTTTTCAGTGATTGAAGCCAGAGACGGTTCGATTTTGTGAAAGAATTTCACAATACTAAAACAGACCGGACGATGAGTCAGTGTGACTTGATTAATTTCCATTCCCACAAGCACCAGCCCACGACCTGACCTTCACTCCATGGAGAGATGAGCCCACCTGACCCACATGGAATTTGAAGTACGCCTGAAACTAACTAAGCAATGTAGCACAATCGTGTATACTGTCTTACTAATCCCTAGTGTGGGTTTTGACCCTTTATGTGATGTCATTACTGATGCTGTGGCCTCTCGAAAGGGAACGTTCATTCTGGAGGCTCAACGTTCTCGAACAGCAGACACCTTTGCTGATATTTTTTTGAATTTGGTACAATTGAACCTTGTTATCTCTGCTAGCTATCTCTTGGCTTTTCATCACACTTATTGTCGACGGGGCGCACCTCCACCTCGTGCATATATAAAGCAGATACCTTATTGTAACAACTTATTGCGTCTGCTATGGGGAGGCTGTTGGAACGTTTTTTTTTTTTGTTTTGTTCTTACTCCAGCTTTTCGCTCCTCCGCCCACAACTCCCTGAGGGTCAGTCGCTTCTCCAAGCAACAAGTTGGTGGTTGATCTTTCTTCGGCTGGGGCCTACCACTGGAACAGCCTCCCTGCCTCTAGCATATCATTTCAGTAATACCATGGATAGTACACCCTATCCGTTGTACTGACACGCTCGGCAAGAAATCACATACTGTAGTGAACTGGGCAATACATTTTTCTGATCTAGTGATACTTGTACTAGGCACAGTATAAACCTTTAACTTTTAATCTGGATAAGTCATTTTATGGCAGTTGGACCATGGGGGTGTAATATTCAATTACAGTAGTTTCTCTGTTCAGACTAGGGGAAGCAATTACTCATCCTTAGTATAGGATAAGTTACTCAAGGTAAGTAAAACCAATACTATAAGCAACTGAAAGGCAGGTCAAACCTATCTGTCAAACGGACCATGCAAACCAAAACCCAGTGTTACACTGTATGAATGACCCAAAGTTTGTCGGCAACATGTAAGGCAGACTTTAGGCTAACAGCATGTCAATGGAACAAAACCAGTTATTATCCTTGGGGGGAGGGGGTTATAATCAACTGAAACAAACATTACTTTTGAAGAAGTCACAACCAGTTCACAGGCAAGCAAAATAACCTTATATATACTTTCAAGGATAGCATAACCTTTCAAAGGCAACAAAACTTGTATATACTTGGCAGAAAGGTGGGAGCATGATTTCTTGTGTTGTGAGAATAGTTTGAATCCTCTAATGAATCATAGGAGTTGTTGAACAAATGACTCCACTTGCCATTAATGTTAAGTTTGTCCGTGTTACTTAATTTATATTTAAAAAGAGAAAGGGGATACTATCACCAAAAGGGATCAAAAGATACTTTCTACCCTTCATGAAATGTAGTTCTGTCAGGGTTAGCCATTGAAAGTTAAGTGGTGCACCCAGTGCTCCAGATAAGATTTTGAGGTGGGAGTATTTTATGCATGCTTTTTCAAATTAGAGAGTAAATGCAATATCAAGAGTAAAAGTGTGTTCTCCTCTGCAAGAGAGTAAAACGTATCCAACACATACTATCGAATAGTATATTTTAAAGCGCAATATGCAGAGAGGTGATGGAAGTCTTTCTTGAAAGTAACAGCTTTAAAGTTTTACTGCGTTTGTTCCAAGTACATTTTTCTGAACAAATACAGTAAAACGTTAACACTGCCAGCTTCGGGGAAAGGCTTCCCTCGCCTCTCTGCCTAACAACAAAATGCAAGTGCACACATCCAGGGGTGCACCTATGCTAAAATTTAGGCGGGGCTAACCCTTCAAATGTTGGGAGGGGCACCAACTTCAGAGACGGTGAAGAAGTGGCAAACTTACTTGTGTAGGGGCATCTAACTGCATTACTCATTGTAATGAGACTATTCCATTGCAGCTTCAATGTTAGAGGAGGGGGGCAGGGGAAGAGGCTGCAAAAAGACAGGCGACTACAATTTACTATGCCTGGCAGCAATTGGGGTAGTGCCAGAGATTACAGAAGGGAGGGAAGGCGGTGTAGGGAGGGGCGGAGAGATGAGGGGGAGAGGAGGGGAAAGAATGCAAGGCAGGAAGGGGGTGAGGGAGAAAGGGAAACCTCACGGAGGGCAAGGGGGGGTGAGAGGTGGACTTTAAGAGAAAAGGGGGCAGGGGAGAGGAGGGTGCCCTGAGGGGGAAAAAGGGCCAGAGGGGGCACACAGACACACTAGGGGGGCAGACAGGCACTCCGGGGGAGCAGAGGGGGCACACAGACACACTGGGGGGGGCAGAGGGGGCACACAGACACAATGGGGGGGGCAGAGGGGGAACACAGACACACTGGGGGGCAGTGGAGGCCCACAGACACAATTCAGGGGCACACTGGGGGGCAAAGGGGGCACACAGGCACACTGGGGGGTAGAGAACAGACACATTCGAGGGGCAGTAGGGGCACACAGGCACACTAGGGGGGCAGAGGGGGCACACAGACAATTTGGGGGCAGAGGGGGCAAACGGGCACACTAGGGGGGGCACACTGGCACATTTGGGGGGCAGAGGGGGCACACTGACACATTTGGGGCAGAGGGGGCCCACACTCATTCGAGGGGCAGAAGGGGCACACTGGGGGGCAGAGAACAGACGCATTCGAGGGGCAGAGGGGGAACACAGGCACACTAGGGGGGCAGTGGGGGCACACAGGCACATTCGAGGGGCAGTGGGGGCACACAGGCACACTGGGGGGGCACACTTGGGGGGGGGGGGGCCAGAGGGGGGCACACGGGCGCACTTGGGGGGTCAGTGGGGACACACAGGTGCATTCGAGGGGCAGTGGGGGGGCACACAGGCGCATTCGAGGGGCAGTGGGGGGCACACAGGCGCATTCGGGGGGCAGTGGGGGCACACTGGGCGGCCGAGGGGGCACACTGGGCGGGTAGTGGGGGCACACAGCATACCCGCCTACATTTGAAAATCAAAATTCCTGAGATTTATGCCCAGCCCACAGCCACAAGACCCCGCCCATTTGCACACGGCCCCACCCACCTGTCAAAAAGGTAAACTCGGTTGTTGGAGCCTTCCGTTTGCTTACTATAGTATTGGAAATAATTCAATCAGTGCTATAGTAAGCAAATGAAGGCAGCGCCACCACTGAAATATTAGTGCTTTCAATCCATGTCATTGGATTTAAAGCACTATTATTGTTGCGGCGGCGCCCTCAGTGTGGTTACTATAGCATTTAATGATTTTAGTGCTATTGTAAGCAAAATTAAGGCTGCGCCGCCGCCGAAATAATGCTGCTTTCAATCCAATGGCATGGATTGAAAGCAGCATTATTTCGCCTTTGGCGCTGACTTAATTTTGCTTACTATAGCATTGAATTATTTTCAATGCTATGGTAAGCATAATGAACGTGGCGCCGCCGCCGTAATAGTGCCTTCAATCCAATGACATGGATTGAAAGCACTATTATTATAGTGATGCAGGCAGTGGGCGCGAACATTTCGCGCCGTTCCGGGTCCCGTCATATTCTCCACCTGATTGGCTACCGGCGGCAGTGAATCAGGTGGAGAATGACGGACCCAGAAAGAATCTCAAAATTCCTGAGATTCAAGGAACTTTTCCGAAGACCCGGAGAAATGCTTGAAATTCCGAAGTCTCCGGAAAAATTCCAGAGGTTAGGCAGGTATGGCACACAGGCACATTCGAGGGGCAGTGGGGGCGCACACACTTACGGGGCAGAGGGGGAACACAGACACATTCGAGGGGCAGTGGGGGCAAACAGGCACATTCAAGGGGCAGTGGGGGCACACAGGCACTTACGAGGCGGCATAGCGGCGTACCTTGGTGGACAGGGGTAGACCGGGCCAGGAGTGTCCGAGTGGGCCTTGTGAGGAGGGCAGGCCAAGGCTGCCAGCATCCTCATTGGCCAGTTGTAAGAGGCCATGCCCAATCACAGGCACCCAGCGCTGAAAACAAAAGCACACCGGCGCTGATGGAAGGAAACTGCCATCTTGGAATGGCCATGCCTCGTGGTGTCAGTGAGTCAGCACACAAAAAAGCACATCAGCAGACACACGACTCAAAATTCTCAAACACAATCCTAACAAGAAGCAGATGCCACACATCAGTTCAATTTAGCCAGAGTCGCAAAGTCAACTGTGGCGCCATCGTGCACCGGAACATAGAGCCCAGGAGGGGGCTTACCTACATATGATAATGCAGGGCATCAGGATGTGAAGAGGAACCCATTGTTCCAGCTGCTCTGGTCGCTGTAGAAGGAGAAAATGAAATCTAGCATTTGCTAAATGTGTTACAGCGCCATCTAGTGGAATGAAAGAATAGGGGAATTCTCAACAAAGTACTGTGGCCAGCCTGCGTAAATGGTACGAAAATAAAAATAAAATGTGGCATATTTACATTATTTTAATGCGTAAAAAGCACCAATACGCTCCTTATCTGGGGGGCTGGGTGCACCTAAGGCGACCTAGCAACAACGGGCACTTATTGCCAAAAAGTTGCCAAAGAGGATACATTTGATTACGTTATTGAGAGCTATGTAGAGGCCAAAATATCACACCCATCAAAAGACTAAAATATTTGCATGTGTAAAAAGGTGCCCACTCAGAGGTGTAAGAGAACAATTCACCAGTAAAGCGAAAGGTTCTGGTAGTTATGGGGTTGACGCGGGTCAGGCGATTTACCATTACTATGAAAATCTTACCTACCATAGGCAATCGGCGCCATGCACTGCATGTGTGGATGTGGTTTTGGTCTAGCAGAGGGTTTGACAGACACCAAGCCTTAGTGTACATTTGACTGATGGCAATTATCCTTTTGCATGTCGGTATTTCTGCCACCCAAATTGGCAGTGCATCACTGATGTGCTAGGGCAATTCTTTTGAAATATAGTACCAATAGCAACCGGAGACTTGTCTTCTCGATAGAGCACAAGTAATATAAATGAAGGGAAGTTAAAGGATATACATTAATGAATCATGCACCCAATTAAATCTGCATAATTACTTTTTAATACCATTGATGTTTCTGTACAATGTTCAAATATTGGGGAACATATCGAAAATGTTGTGAGCAGATTATGAAGACTGCTACAAATCATTTAAATCTGGAAGTCCACCTTTAAACAAGTTCCGGTTCCTGCTGTTTTCGCTTGTTCCCTCCCAACGTTCTTGTTGTGAGCAAGTACAGCTAGTATTGTTCTGGCCTCCATACTGTCTGCCGAAATGCAACCTTTTGGGCCTGTACTTGAGGGCAATATTATGGAACACCTCCAAATCTCTTGTATGAAAGTGCTCTGTGGAGGGGAACGTGGCAGCAGTACCTTCGATGTGCACATTCGTGGAAATGTTGGTTTTCTGTCCATGAGTGTATGTTGGAACAATGGTGCATCAATGAATGCCATGTTTCAAATATAATTTCCATCACAAGTTTTAGAGGTCCGCCAAAGATGGTTACTAATAGACTCGCGCCACTTATTTTCCATACCCTTTTTTATACCAGCAGGTGTACATTTATTGGACTGATTTATCAAAGTGCCATACATCAAATTGATGCTGAATGTGTGGAAACTGCTCTTGCATGGCTTTGTCTATTGAAACGTGCCTGTCAGTGGCTATCCGGTCTATTTGCATTCCCCTGGATTCCAGATGTTCGACCGATTTGATGACATGTTTCTGCATGGCCACAGAAGATGTACATTCAGACACCTGCACACACCTGCACAATCACCGGACTCGCAATTAAATTTCCATGCCTTGAAAGTGGTATGTGCAGTACATTGTGGGAAACCGGGACTGTTGCCAGCTAAAATGTTTCAGTTAATATACTTTCCATTGACATCTGTTTGATTTTCCAAGCTTGACTAATAGCAGGGAATAAGAATTCCCTTTGATATTTGTAGTAATGGGTTTTAGCAAGGAACTCCACTCACAAATTCACAGAAACTGGAAATCTTACGGATCGACCAGCTGAAAAGTAAAGCTGCTGAACATAGATTTCCAGCAGCCACTTTGCCCAGCATCGGTTGAGCGGACCATGAAAAGGTATTATGGAGGTGGACACAGCTGGCATGGATTTTCCTCACATACAATCCCTAGCTGGGAGCTGTTGAATACAATGTATTTTTGCTCCTTTAATAGCCAATCATGTGGCATTTCGACTGTGGTGGACAAGTCCCCCAGACTAGGCAAACTGAAGTCGAGATCTTGGGCAAATATCTCAGTCAGTTGCGTTGAAGCTTCAGCCTCTGTTCAGGCTGTGATATTTGCACATGTATTGAAGAAGCAGGTAACATTGAATGTTTCTTGGGTGGAACATTTTTAGAGTGTGTAGATTGTGTCAAGGGGTCTGCGAGCAATTGCAATGCATCTTCATTGTCTTCAGTTTCATCTTGTCGAATCGTTACATAATAGCAATGGTCCATGGAAAATTTGTACAGTTCGCAGGTGAGATTTCATAAATTTTCCGGCAACTGCACATAGGCATCACGTCTGCTTATTGACTGGACCAAGCTGCACCTCAAATAGTAGTTACTCCATTGTGAAATCAGTCTTTATACTTCTCTTCCTTCTGGGCCTCTAACGGATGTGTAGGAAAACATGCTCAATGTATAGCACACATACAGCAGATACGTTTTGCATCTAAAAACCTAATATGAATAAAACATCTGCTTAAAAACTTCTCCCAACCAAACTTGTTGGTTCTTTACCATTGGTTTTCTTAATTTCCTTCAAAACCGCGGGCTTCTCTTTGCCCACTGCACCATCAGGCTGTTTTTTTTTCCCATAAGTTTTAATTTGCATGCAAACAAACATATGTACATATCTACAAACAGGACCAACTTGAGTGACTTGAGAACATTACAACATAAAAATGTATTCCAGTGTGATGTCCAATTGTATTCAATATTAGGTTATGTTCACCTCTGGTTCATGTACCTCCTAATTCCACAAATTGGGTGCATTCCTTGAATGGAATATCCATTTAAATAATAAAATGTCGATAGTACTGGAAATTTACATCCCACAAAGCACTTGCACACAAAGTAGTATGAAATGATAACCAGAACCATTTACTAAGTTTGTAGTAGCAACCCATTTGAATGAACATACTCAGTGTACGTGATTTGTTCCTAACGTACATTTCAGTGTACGTGATTTGGTCCTAACGTACATTTCAGATTTCACCTCGTAACCTTCCGAGATGACACATGAGTTCACAGTGCAAAACATACTGATTGTAACGTCTCCTTCAAAAGTAGCTTGCTTTGCAATGTTTAATCTTTTCTGCATTAGGGAGGAAGTGTAATGTTGGAACCAAAATCAGAAAAGTTTGAAACATTGCAAGGTTACATACATTTCAGTATCAAATGAGGACCAGTACAATATAATTACTTGATAGGCAAGTGAGCTTTATGTTGACTCTGGAAAAGTAATTGATGCAGAATTTTGCTCCTTCATTTTCAGTACTTTATCAGAAAGTAGTTAGACTTTTAAAGGGCAATATGCCCTTGTTTACTAATGGTCACAATTAACTGATTTATTTTGAGGCTCCAGAAAGTGGAGGCGGGTGTGGTATAGTAAAGTAAAACATTTAAAAATTCAATAGAATCTGGTAACTATGGAAACATTAGTAATGCACATTTTAGTACATTTACGCCAAAAGCTCTAATCAGTTCATGAAGTTACCTTTGCAATACACACTAGCTTAATTAAATCGAGAGATCGCTGAGAATACTTATGCGGACATTGTCGTCCTACATACCAACAAACATAACTAATTCATCGTCTAGGACTCGCCTGAGCCATTGTGTGCGGAAATTTACTTAGGATTGTATTTGGAAGCAATTTACGATGAAATCTGGGTCGATGCTTTTGTTGAGTACTTTGATTGTTCGTACATTTCCTCGGTTAAGTGCAGGCTGCAGAGGCGGAATAGATTGGCCGTCGTGCAAGACGGCCCGTTCTCTACTTTAAATCTTGTCCACTGGAAAACCGCAATTTATAATCCATCTTCTTATTAAATAGATATCCTTCGGGAATGTATGCAGGACTGTGCCCAGACTTTTGGCATGGCTCTCAGGAGGGCAACCGAAAACGATACGTGAAGGCATTCTTAAAGTCTGTAAGATGTGTATGAAAACAATATAATTAAAAATAATACTTTATGCCTGTGATTGAAGGAATTATAACAGCTCTGTCTGCAATATGTTTTACTTAAAGAAAACCTGTGTGACCTAGTCGAATGAACACAGCGATAACTTTCTCACAGAATTGATTGATAAACCGCGAATCGTAATGTTACTCGTCTTTCGAATGTACTTTCAAGCATCAAAAGGAAACCTGCTTGCAAACATGGACTACGAAATATTCCATTCTATCACAATGCAGTGATGCAGTGTGCGATTTACCGAGGTCAAAATACTTCAAACATTAGATAATGGTGAAGTCTTTTGAGAGAAATTAACATTACAATACTGGGTACGTTGGGTGGAAATAGAATCTTTGAGATCAGTGATCGATAAATATAAACAAGTAAACAGGTGACCTACCCTTACCTGGACGAACAAATGAGCCAATTCAGCAAGCAGGGGAGCAAGTAGCCCTAGAACCAGTATTCCGGGTACAGGTAGAATGTTGACGAGGATCCTTGTGGATCTGAGATGTTCTCCTGTTAAATGGCAAGGTGTTAAAGTGGGTGTGTATGTGAGACGTTTGTTGACATCCACTCATCCTCTATTGCAATGTTTCACGCATGCCATACCCACCCAGCCCCCTTGCGAGTGTATGGCCACAGGTGCAAATTGCCTTTGATACTGGAGGGGGGATGGATGGGACTGAGGCGAGCGCAAAAAGGCCCTGAACACTGCTGAAGGGAGACAAACTTATGTGGTTTGCAGGGGCGGGGTCTGGAGGATATCTTTGCGTTGTACATAGTGTTTGACACCTTAGCCGTTCGTTCCCACCTACTAACGAAGTGGGATCTAATGGATGGGGGATGGTGGATTGTTGTAGACGAGGTGAGCGCAAAAGATCACCAAACATTCTTTTATGTCCCTCATAGACGAGTGAGCGTGTTCTTGATTCACTGAAAAATTCAAACAACTATTAGTATATGCTCATTTGTATTTTATTTAGTTGGGTGATGTTGATGGCACAAACAAACTGCAAGCAGTTTGTGAAAATCCTCTGTACTGTCTGCTGTCACTGGGGAATTTGGCGCAAATTGCTCCAACGACAAAGGCGGATATTTCTCGTCTTAACGCAGAATCCAAGCATCCCATAAAGCCACCATGTAAACAAACAGTAGGCCACCAGCCTGTACCACCTGTGGAAGAGCAACCTACATTCTCGGGAGGATGGCTCAGCAGCAATGTGCTCGCCTTGGATGCAAGACGACACGGAGCAACACTGGTTCAATCCCCGGTCCGCGCTTGGACACCTCGGGGTATTAAGCGCGTTATATAACCTGTCATACCATACTGTCATTGAATGAACCTGACGAGTGTACCGCCCTTAACTTGAAAATGCATCCTAAAGTCTATGGTATAGTTGCCCTTATAAAAGTAAATTCATCAAAATATATTTGGGCTTTGAAGTCTCGACTCATTACTAAAGTGAACACCCAATCAATCCATAACTGTTTGGGCCACAATGGCGAAGAGTGGCAGTCTTGCAGTCCACTATGCCCTGAACATTCCTTGTTCCTGTGCTATTGATTCACCTGGAGGAGACTGTTTGGTGAGTCTGTCTACAGTTGCCACTGGTTTTTTTTCCCTGTGGGAGGACCTACATAATCTCCACTTGCGGAGTGGCAGTCTTGCAGTGTGGCAAGCGGTCTGCAGTGAGTGACTTTCTAAACGAATACATTGAACATTAACTTGAAGTGATTTGAAGCGTAACGTGGGATCATGACGCTCTCAGACAGCTGCTTGGAGTCTCAAGTCTTCGTTACTGGGGTTTCTTCTCCTCCTCCACCACCAACATCCAATTTTCTTAGTGGAGAAATGGAGAAGCCGCCCAGCAATCATTACCTTAATAATAAAGCTCTTCCTCATTCAGAAATCACTCTTTGCTCGCACTAAATCCACATTTGTGGCCGACACCAATGCCCCCAGCCAAACAAATGCATATTTGAAAATAGATACTGACATTGGAACTAATTCACCTTTCAAGCTGACTCCTGTATCCAAAGGAGCAAAGGTCCCTCTCTACCGACAACTGAAGTTGCTGCTAGCTTACTGCCTTTTAATGTTGAAGTTGACATTACTGCAAGTACAAGATTCCATTGTGCAAACATGTATACTATCACCGACGAACACATCTGTGATGACTGATTCCACCCGGCGCGGTAATGCTCCTCTTACCGTGGTAGACATTGATGCTGCTCAGCCGGAGCTCCCCGGACATGTGCTGGGCGGTGGGGGAGGGAGGCGCCAGTGAGCCTTCGGGCAGGACAGCCGCTGAGTGTGGGTGTCCGCCGAAAGAGGGGGGAGGTGGTTGCAATGTGCCTTTCGGCATCGTGGCCGCTGAGCATGTGTCTGCCAGCAGCGGCTGCCACGAGTCAGGTCGATCTTGCACAGCTCACGGCCGACCCAGAAGTGGAGCTGGCGGCGAGTGTTTGGGTTTCGAGCTGAACAGGGACGCTGATGGCAGGGATGGTTTGGGGAGTGGGGTTGTGAGCGTTTTTGTCTCCCGTTTCTTTGCGCTCTCCCAGTGAACAGCATCGGCCTCGGAGTGCCTCGCACACAGCAGCCACACCCATCTCCTCCCCAACTTACCTTTTTAAACGAACAGCAAGCACACAAAAAGAAAATGCAACATTATGCTACACGAACAATGGCCGGCATACTTCCTTGCGAGAATGAGCAAACCTACAAGCTCATGGAAACAAACTACACTGAAACCTCACTGCAATCCTGATGTAGAATCCTTTCACTAAAAAAATATAAAAAACATCAATGCAACGAGCAAAGTAAACATTGAAACCTTTTTTCAATCTCTGCAGTGCCATGACTTTACGGATCACATCTCCAGAACCGCATTTGAAATCTCGGACCAACAAATGCTGAACATGTGGCTGTCAATGGAGCGCAATGAATGTCTGAAGCAGACCTCTGGCACAACAGTCAACTCGAAAGAGGGTCATGGGCTGCACAACCGTGAAATCGCCAATTGGGCAAACTGAGATGTAGGATAAACAGTCCAGTAAAATCCATGCAAACTCGTTCTCATCTGCATTTGTGAGCCAAGCTGCAGTTCGTGCTTCCCAGTTTATTAACCCAACAAAATTCAGACTGGGTCAATACTAATTCAGTAAGAACACAAACTGAAAGCACTAATTGCTCAAATGAACAAACAAATCGAGCCACTCCTTCAACTAACCATGAGTTCACAATGATTTCCACACTTGCGTCAATATTGTGAACCCCAAACTATTACATACTATAATTAGACCCCCAATCATAAAGGATAAACGAGCATGGAGGCTTTCGCGCTTTTATGAACCCATGTAACTTAATCCACCATTAATGCCGCTCCCAAAACAAATTTCCAAAAGTGGGGCGCAAACTGATTGTCCAATCCAGGTTTAGGTTGCTGCTCAAACCGACCACTCTTTGGTCAATTCAACATACTTTTAAAACACATTGATAAACCAACAACCCAAGAATCAGCTTTTGCTGAGGGTCACCTTCCAACGACCATTCCAACAGAGACACCTGCAGAACCGATAAACATGTGCCCGATATTTAACAAACAGAATAAAGCTTATACTGTAGTAGCTTCGACTTCACTAAATACGTGCCCATTAACAGGAAGACAACAAAGGCAAAGTCTAAGACATGACAAAACAAACAAGCAAAACCAAGAATCAATTGACAAATAATGTAACAAAATCAAAGCAAAGTAAATCATTTATTAAAAATATCACTTTACTGATTGCCGATCAATCATGGAAATTGTTAACGGATGAACAAACGTGCATGTAACCTTGAATCTCAGAAAACAAAATTATCAGAGAATCCTCAAAACAAGGAGTCTCCAACTATAGATTTGAGCACATATTCTATTACATCTTCCGGTCAACATATAGATGAAAATGAAAATGTCTCATTGCACGAACCGCTCATCAAATTCTGAAGACTATGCTGATCTAATGCAAAACCCAGTTGGAATAAACAACCGCAAGGTCCAGTGTTGATGCAAACCGAACTACGAACCAGGATTTTAAATCGTACAGTATCGGGGTCAATTTGCTAGACATCGAACGAAGTTCATCAAACCAGCGCGGTGTTGCAACTCCACAGGTGAATCTACTAACTGTAATACATGAAGAAACGGGACCAATGGCGTCAACTGACCAAGGAGGGACACTCCTGGTGGACAATTGTAATTCAGAGGCAAGAACAGCTCCAAACAAACTGGTTGAGCAACGATAACGACTACAGAATGTCTATACTAGTAACTATACTAGCCCCCAACAATCACTAAAAGAAAAGTGGTAGAAAAAACGCCCCACAATCCATCTAATAACAGCCTCGCTGCAATATCAGGAATGAAACAATCCGACACTTCAATCCGACTGGAAAGGATGTCTACCGAAGCCGACGGATTAACTCTATTAGAGTCGACGTCATTCGGTTATTTCATCTGCAACATTAAGACTACTAACAACCCGAGACCTGTCAACAATAGAATTCATTGACAGAAAGCGTCAATAGAAAATCATTATTCACTTAAAGTGTGCTAATAAAATTCTGTTAGAAGCATCAAATTTGCGTTCATTCGGATTTGCCTTAACTACATTACACAATTTGGACCCAATCAACAATGTACCAGCAAAGGCCGTGACAAGGCCGACCAACCCAAAGATCTTAATCAACAAAAAGATTCCACCCTTCACCCACGGTCGAGATTCCAATCGAACAAATTGAAGGGGATTACATTAGAAAAGTAGAAACTCTGACAAGAGGTCAACAGCCAGCCACTCCCGAAATTGGAACAGCAGAAAATTGGAGGTGGCTAGCAGGTTTGTTTGCAACAAAAATGTTGTTAGTTTATGTTGCAAACAAACCTGCTAGCCACCTCCAATTTTCTGCTGTTCCAATTGTGAGTTGGAATACTAGAGGATTTAACCTCTAAATGAGTCCACACCACTAAGATCGCAAGATATCTGTCTACAAGAAACATGTTACAATCAATGCCCAGCATGGAAGGATACTCGGTATTCCTAAATCCAGCTGTAAAAGGCCGTCGTGGAAGACAAACTTCAGGCCTTTTAATTGCAATTAAAAATTCACTAAACTTTTTTAACTAATTGCGTCTAACCACTGGAACTCCCATACGCAATGTGTAGTGTGCACCATGTCTGACACTACCTATAAGCGTTCAAACATTTTAGTGTTAATAAACCTATATTGGAATCCAGTAATAAAAAAATTGAATAATCTTCCCACTTACTCATTTGTGGCAATCTGAATGATTTATGTTGGAATGACAATGGCTATGACACAGATGATGACTCGATAGTTGCATCGGCTGCAAGAAAGAGGCATCACTTGGAGACGGCATATGTCGCAAAGAAATTGATAACCTGGATTATAACAAACCAGGTACTGCAACATGCAGAGGAAAGACCAATGAGATCGAGTTCAGAGAATGTCACACTACACAACTACAATGTAGGTAGTTGTGACATCTGAGTGACCACAATCTTCTACAGATGGAATGGGGCTGCTACCCTGAAAGCTTAACAGATGTCTATACTAGTCAACTGTAGGTGACGCAAGGAAGGAGCTGGCTAAAGATCTCTCCTGCTAAAATAATGATCTTTCAAGAGAACTTAAACGTTAATCAAACAGCGATTCGCAACATGTGGCAATTTCGTCTTTTTCATTACTACGTCAGATGTTTGAACCAAAGGACAAAAACGGGATTTGAACACAAGCATTGTTACCTTTTTATTGGCCACACAAAAGAAAACGGATTACAAGTGTCAATTTATCAGACCAAACTCGCATCATTAAGAAAATAAAACAAATTCCGTAACTGGAGAAAGCCATTTAAGATCATTAATACTGAAAGACGCTGAACAAATGTTGAATTTCATATCTAAAAATACTTCCGGAATATGGTCAATGATTAATCAGTTGGATATTCCACAAAATGCAATGTCATCGAATATCCCTGCATCATGCTGGTGCCGCCACTTTTCTAAGTTCTTTGACAAGACTTTACATCTCCCCGATCGAAAAGAACAAGGCTGCAATTGGGACATATTCGACATTAACACACAACTGTTCAACAAGCAATAAGTAGATTGAAGAGATCCCGTGCTCCGAAACCAGATGCTTCAACAAATGCTCTCCTTCAAGAAAATATTACTCAATGGTATAAAATCCTGACCGCCCTATTTAAGCTAATAATAAAAAACCAACAAATCCCGGCATTGTGGAAAAAAGAGGTCTAGTCCAATGAATTATCAACCAATTGCTTTACTCGATATTGCAGGGAAATTATTTGCTACCTTAGTCTCTAAATCATTGAGGCATTGGAGTACAGAATCAAATATTTGTGACATCTGGCAAAGCTGCTTCGTTAGATGTCTGGGAACAACATTACTTTATTTTAAACATCTTAAATGCCTAGACCCAACGAAATAAAGGCAAAAAAAATGTACGCTGCCATCATTGATTTAACTGAAGCATTTGAATGAGTAGATCGAAACACACTATGGTAGAAGATAAATTTGACGAAATGTCAACAGCAATTATGTAAGCAATTCAAGAATTGTACTCCCTTCAATTCATGTACGCCTCGATCGTGATGGGCACGAACCAAACCCATACAGACCAACATAGGGTTGAAACAAGGATGCCCTTTGGCGCCTGACCTGTTTAATTTTTTTGATAGCAGATTTTGAATATGCATTCCAACATACTGGGTGCTTCCCCCATCACCCCCAAATTGGAAGCACTTTCATGAATCCGCTTTTATACACGGACAACATTGGCTTTCTAGATCAAACCGCTGTGGGATTGCAAAGACAACTCGATGCATTCCATCATTATGTGCAATCAAATGGGTTCCAAATAAATCCGACCAAATCAGAGTGACTTTTGGTGAGAAAACCTCTACAACGAG
This sequence comes from Ambystoma mexicanum, assembly GCF_040938575.1. Taxonomy (NCBI): domain Eukaryota; kingdom Metazoa; phylum Chordata; class Amphibia; order Caudata; family Ambystomatidae; genus Ambystoma; species Ambystoma mexicanum. The sequence goes on along the minus strand of NC_090921.1, from coordinate 1,337,421,745 downwards.
GGGAAAAAAGAATAAGTTGACAATAAATGATGTGAACATCCCACAGGTAAGTGTGTACACTTACCTTGGGGTATGTCCGAACATAAGCCAAACTGATAAACCAAGATTTGATCAATTAAGAAATAAAGCTATTCGAGCTAGCCAAGGCAACATTTTATTAAAACAGTACTGTGAATTCTCGCTCAGACCATTGATATTTTATCGTTCAAAAGTCGTACCCTTACTTTTATAGTATGGGTATACTTAATCCTGAACTCATGCAGCTCGGTAACTTAGCGGTCGTGTGTCTGAGTTTTCTTGGCAGCAGCAGTTCTCCAGCTCATTTGGCATGACCTTGCAACGATTTTGTGACTAGGCTCGGGCTCATGATCCGGTGATTCATCGCCCCTACTATCCTTCGATTTTCCCCATCGTTTCATCCTCTTCTTTCAATTACTTCCTCCTCAGAATACTTAAGCTCGTACTGGTAGGGCTGTATTGTTGCCATTCTACAACACAAAACACAAACACTGAAATCTGTTAGATAGCTGAACAGAGCAGAAGCGAGTCACAGGGCTTCCAAAAAAAAACAGTGAAACGATTGAAAAAGCCACTCATGTCAGAGAAGGGGTCTGTTTATACTTGTTGAGGTAAGTAGAGTCCTGCCATTTCCGCTTGCGCACCCAGAACATTGACACGAGGCGTGCATTGGCGTTGTGAAAAGGGCCTTACCCGTTTAGTGATGTCAGCTTCAGGTGTGGGCGATCTGTATTCTTGCAGCGACTGCTCTTGAAGTTAGTGCAGTGCCTCAACGGATAAGATTTGCACAAGATGGCTGCGCTCAACCTGTTTTTGCATGCGTAAAAAGTGAGGAAAACGAAGGTAAGATGCATAGGAACATTTTAAGATCGATTACAGTATGCTTAAAAATACATGCATGAGCAATCTGGACAATACAATTTTAGAGGGCACTTCCCCTTTAACTAGAGGCAACTGAGCGTGTTCATGAATCTGTCCCGCAGACCAGCTGTGTTGTAAGCCCCCAAGAGCCCTCTGCTGCCAGCATATTCCTTCTTGCCCTGTGAGGTCTGATGCAGTGACTGGAGCATCAATTACCTAAGGTGAGTAACGGCTATAGATGCACAAATGGTAAAGACTGCCTACCGCAAAGTATCATCCATCCAATTCCTGGGAGTCCAAGTAATGGTGCAGGTGAGTAACTTTGTGCTTGGCTAGTAGCTTACGTTTATTCCTACTACACTGTACCCCAGTATCGGGCCACCCTTCTGTTCCAGCATCCCCTCCAGTGTGGTGGTTGACATGCTTATAGGAGTCTTATTTATTTTCACCACCAGAATAGATATAGCCAAACAGTGTCTCGTGTGCTGGGTACCTGAATTGTTAGTTTTTCTGAAGACCATCCATGGCTTTATGAAACTATGAAGCAATACAGAAACTCTGACTTTTAGTATAGACCTGTATTTGGTAGCATGGACAGATAGGTTATTTTTTGAGAGGGGGCTGTAGATGGGTATAAAGAATGTGTAGCCTACATATGGTCTAAAGAAACATTTGCTCACTGCTGTATTGTAAAAATAAAGGTTTATATATATATATGCAGGCCAAGAGAATTATTCAGAAAGAAAAGTACTATTCAAAGTTATAAATACATTAAAAAAAACAACACGGTTTATGATAAGTATACCAAAGCATAAACCACATTTAGAATGGATTTACAGTTCAAGGTGAGTAAAATCTAGTGTTAGACATTTAGAATATAGTAATTCAAGGGAAGTAAAACCACATTAGTGGACTTTTAGAATGGCAATGGGCAAGTCCAGCTAAGCAGACCCTATTGGTAGTACACTGTTCAGTTTCTAGAGTAATATTACTTTTCAGAATAGTGGAACACAGAATTTAAGGTAAGCTACGAGAACTGTATAATTTTTTCAGAATGGCAGTAAGCTAAATCTAATGTTACACATTTAGAATGACTGGCATGGTGAATATACCCTTTTTCTATTTCTGGAATATGTAGGCACACCAATATTACTTTCTAGAAGAGTGGAACACAATTCAAAGGCAAGTATATAACTTTGTATACTGTTCAGAGGGGGGCGGAGGGGCAGTAAGCAACTCAAAAGGTAAGTAATACTGTAACACTTGATTCCTGAAACAGAATGTTACGTTACACCACTTAACCACTTACACATACCAACTAAGTACTTTGCAATACTAGCTATATTTTCTGTCAAGGCCTATCCTTTTGGAGTCCTTTCCTATTTTAGGGCATGAGTGTTCTCCGAGGTAGAAGGGGGACCCTGGTGGTCCACCAGCCACCTGTGGGCAGATCGGATGAAGCAGAGCTGTATGAAGTTCTCGAGGATTTCTTTTCAGACAAGTATCTGACTTTCGATCTAGTGGAAGTGTTGAGGGGATTTCTTAGAAGGCTCCCTATGTGCGTTCCAGCATTCGGCCTGGGTAAACCTGAACCGCCACACAGGAGCCACAAGACTTTAGGTAAGTATTTACCCCAAGCCACACAATACCTTAGCAGTGAAGAGCTTGCAGACGGGCGCTACACTATGCAGCAGCACAGGACCCGGTCTCTGGATTCTTAGTCGTGGTGACAAGACAGGACACTAGGTGGGAACTTAAAGCTGCAGTCGAGAGAAAAGGCTCCTAACAAAGGATTCTTCGGTGCTTCTCGCGACTAATTTTTGGCAACCTTTTCAAGGTACCAGATTAAGGACCGTCGTTGCTGAGCAGATCTGCCTTGCTATCTTGGTCCAACACTCTGGTGAAGGGACTTCAAGGAGTGGAATCCTGCTTCTGTAGATCTTGGCGGAGTCCACCAAAGTTTCAGCGAGATTGGTTAAGTTCTAGGGTATTGAGGGTTTACAGTTCATGAAGGTCACAGCTCGTGCGATGGCTCGAAATGCTACTGACTGATTGGTCCCACCAGTCTATGGGTTGGAGTCCTCTTTGCATCAAAGTGGACAGCACAGGCATATCTGGTCACTGCAAGTAGCTGCAGCAGTCTTCTCTTTGTCAGATTCAGCTCCAGTGCTCGACTTGTCTTCAGCATCCAGATTCAGGCCATTTATACAGGAATCGACACTCGTCCTCTGCAAACTCTGCCTGCAGCTTACAGAAAGGGACGCGTGGCTGTCCGATCAGCACAGCCAGCCACCCCAGTGGGAACTGGATTCTCTCGGGCACAGGACTCCTCCCTCACTTCCTGTCTTCAGACACACTAGTGCCTCGGACTACACAAACGGTTCCCGCCAAAGCCTGAATCAAACGAGGACTTCCTCCCACCCAGGACGCTGAAGGACCGAGAAAGGATAAGCACACTAAAAATGGCGAAAAAAAGAAGCTGCCATTCTAGCAGATTGGTGACTCTTCTGTGCATTACCACGGCTGTAATGACAGCCTTCCAGTAAAAATAATCACAAAAATGCGCACTGACACCAGCCATAATAGTAAGCTTGTCACTAACTTAAATGTTGCAGGAGATTTGAGAAAGTGGATAGTTAATCCCCAACACTCCATACGTGTGCTGGTCTCGCAATATAATCGAGAGATGGTCTGTGGGAGCGGCTTATTCCTTTTTGAATTTGGGACTCTTCTAAGCATACCTGGCCAACCTTGATGTCTTGGTTAACCATAAACTGTTGGTGATCCAGTCGGCTCGGAGGTCACATGCTTGTGAAGTGGTTACTTGCATATAAATCTATATTGCCCTTTTCTGCCCAGTGAGAGAAATCGGTCTACTTTGTGTGCCTTCCCAAATTTAATGCTGTAAAAATTTTACCCTAGAGCAGTTTTCCTGGGAATTTTGCCTTGGCTGCTTAATGAATTTTATCAAGCCCTGCAACATCTTGCCTCTTGTTGGAAATGTTTTTCTTTATTGCGTCATTAAACGAACATGACCATTGGTGGTTCAGTTTCAGCAATGATTTTCATTCAAATAGTTTCAAGCATTTTTCATTGAAGTTTGCCAATGAGCATCTCAATGCTCCCACTTATACAGAGCTCTGACACCACACAGGATTAAACCATCAAAGGTAGGTCATGCTAAAATGTTTTGTTAATGGGGGGGTAGGGGGACATGTTGTGGCTGAGCAAGAATAATGTAAGGGAAAAAGTGAAACACAAACTACCCCTGTCTACCGCTTTGTATCTTACTGTACACTTTTGATTCTTATTTCACTAGAATTTATGTGGACATCCACGACCCTGGATTTAGAAAAATATATGTAACATTTATTTTATTTCAAACCATTAAAAAAAACATAAATTTCGACAAAATTGCTCTGATTTCTGCCAAACAGTTATTTTGATTTCAAATATAAACCATACTTGAAATGGCCATTTGTGAATATTTGTCCAGCAATGAATAGTGGATCGCTGTCTATATGGAAAAGTTCTCTATTTAGAGAAATGATGGCGTTTTCGTCAATATGATGTGGCAGGATTGAGTATCGACGTGTTTCAGCCTATCTGGTGATGAATGAACCACCTCCTGTAGTGGATTCGTCAGATATTGGTGTGAAGGCTTGACAGATGATCAAAGGGTAATGTTCAGGCTAATGTTCTTGTTGCTATGTTGGCAAAAGAAATCTAAAACAAGATAAAAAATGACTAAATCGGGAGAGTGGGACCATGTGAGGCCACACCGACTGTTAGCGGGGACTAGCGTGTAACAGCATTCAATGAAAATGAACATAAGGTGTATATGTTGAGTATATATATTTCACTCTAGACATCAATGCAAGTAACTAGATGATCTTGTTACAAAATATCAGCTGAGTGCAAACCCTATTTTATGCAGACCGTAGGTCAAGCTTGTCCTAGGTCCATAAACGTGGGTCACGTACCATCAGGTCCAGAACCTATTAGGAAAGGACCAAAGCTGCATTTAATAAGCTAGCGTGTGGCTGCACCGTCTATTATTGGTGCTCGGCCTTCATTACTTATGTGAAGTGTTTATGGGTGTACCCATTATCTCAGTGCGGGCATGCAGAGAATCTACTGCCAATTGACTGAACCACCTGGTTCCAGTGAGTGTGCCACCTCTATTTCTTATATCTCAAAAATGGAGAAGTGATCATTTAAGGAAATTCAGAAGGGATGATATTGTGCCTTATACCCCAAAGCATGCTTTGTCCAATGGTGAGCAAAGACTACCATAATTTGTATGGAGGGTGCACGTGTTATTCTCCCTCCCGAGTACACCTTCCGCCATAGCTAGGTTTTGATGGCGTGGAGGATGTATATAGACCTCGCCCCCAAGAGCATGGTATCCCGTTGTTGCTTTAAAGAAATGAAAAATGTGCTGTCGGTACTCTGGTACGTGGCCTTCCCCCACAGCTTCATATTTGTTGCTTACCAGTGTTTTGAATACATGCGTTCGGTCGCAGGAGCTTTCCCTTTTTACTATGTCCTAGCTGTAATGCAGACACTATCCCTGCCTACTGTGCACTCTCATCTAGGTTGCAGTGTTACAACGCCTGTCTAATAGTGACAGAGTAAGAGTAAAATTACCAACTTCTATAGTATGTAACACGTTCAGCCTTGTAAGTCCTGTACCACTCTCTTCCAGATGTATTTTGATTGGAAGAGACTACAAGTAAAAGAAAAAGCGCACCGGGGAAGGTAAAATTGATATTTTCTTCCTTTTTAAACACTTGTGTGGCATCTAATGGGGTAAACAATCCTTTAATAACCCATAGATTGTCACGCTGACCCTGGATTGCTAGGGTTAAAATGACACAAATGCAGGGGAAATTGATAAGTTCCTTTTCCTAAAACACAAAGGCAATACAGACAGCACTTCCCATCCATTTTGACGTTGTTTGCTACATCTAAAAAGGCGCCAATTAGCCTATTTTTGATAGCTTGAGCAAACCTTTTTATATTGTCCCACTCCCCTTTAGTAAAAACGAGTCATAAGCTAAATCTGAAAATGTTTGCTGCATGCCCTTCCATCTTGTTCAAAGCACTTATGACCACTAATTATGCTGCCTGCGCTGGATAATGTGACGGTAACCTCTGCTTGGATGCTATTACATATTCCCCTTATTGCGTACTATCGCTACTCCAGTATATCTCCCTCCTGTATTGGGGTCTCTGCTTCACGACTAGTCAATAAAGACCTCCTGCCCCTCTTTTTTGACCTGCATGTTCCCTTCCATCATGTCCATATTTGTAGCTCAGTCATGTACATGCCTGCCGCAGGTTCTGCTATGAATGTTGCCTGGTTTACCAAGCAACCCCTCACCGGCATGGCTGGATTTGTCTGTATTACTTTGTTCCCCGATGTCCTCGTATTGTTGTGCTTTTTAATTTTTCCAAGATGGCATATAAATGCTCCACACAGTACTATGGGGCATCCCACGGTAATTGTCAATGCCTTTTCTGTTGCAAACGCTGCAGCCAGGAGTGCTTGTTCGCAAGGGAAATGTCCCTGCATGACTGGGTCTGCAAAACCACTATAATAAGTCAATAGTTTGTGTCCCTGTGGCTTTTGCGTGAGGGCCACTGTCACCCCTGAGCCATCTGAGTGAGAAAACAAACATTTTCCTCATAGTTGGAGGGGGGGTGGCCAACCCTGGCGCATGGGCCGATGCTGCTTTTAGTTCTGTAAAGCTTTTGTTCATATCTGATGTCCATTTTCTTTCAGTCTTCCCCTTCTGTGCTTCCTTAAGGGCCTGTAGTAAGGGTTTTGTTGAATGTACAATAATCAAACTCATGCACTGCAGTAATTTCATAATCCCAGGAACGTCTGTTTCCTTGAGTGACGATCGGTTGTGTGAATTGCCTTTACGCTTGCCTGTTTTATCTTGTGTCCTTCATTGGATTTTTTTGTCCCAGGTACACAACCTCTCCTGGCAGTTTTGCCTTAGCCACCTTATACCCCTTGTCTGCTAGTAGTGTTAAGAGATGTGCCAAATCGACCCTACACTCTTCCTCAGTCTTACTGCACACTAACAAATCGTCAACCTTCTTGTATCACTGTGCTTGACACTTGAAAGCTGCTCAAGTCCATTTGCGTCACACTGTTGCGAATGCTGGGTGATTCGCAATACCCCTGGGGCAACCTAGTGTTTTAGTTCCCTGGTAGCTAAACACTGTCCAATATCTAGTATCTGGGTGTAGTGAGACAGAGAAGGCATTCATCAGTTCCTTGGCCGTGAAGTGCTTGGCTCTTGCTGGAATATTGCAGGGGAAACTGGGCCCCACCCTCCACGACCCACCGGTTGATTACTTTATCGGGTATATTTCTGTATGTGGAATGCATAGTGTGTGTAGAGTAGATTTCCCCACCTCCTGCCCCCCATACCCGCTTATGTGGACAAGGGGTCTTTTGCTCAGGGCAACAGTGCCCCTACCTTAATTTCATCTTCACTACCCCTTCTTTGAGTATCCATACATCACAGGCCCTTTGTCCATAGTTTCTCTGGAACCGGATGGGTCTGCTTTCCCCTCTTTACCAGTTGTCAATATTGGCACCAGTCTTTTTTGATTACTTTTACTGGGCACGGTATTTGTAGCTGGAATACCACCTCTCCCTCCTCCCCATCGGAGAACAGTTATTCATCCATTACTCCTGTTACCATCCGTGTGGGGCACCACGTTCTGTCTTAACACCTCTGTACTTCTGTAGCTTGTTCTGGCGGTTGTCACATTCTGTGGTGTCATTGCCTCATCAGTCAACCCCACCCTGCTGCCACTATGGTTGTGCTGGGGCAAATCCTTGCTACTGCGCTATTTGGATCACTTGTGCCTGAGCATGTCCGTGCGTAATGCCCCATGTTCCCGAAACCCTATATCCTGCATCCCTGTATCCCACCCCCTCTTCCCAGTTGCGAGCACCCTCTCCACATCAAATTATGCCCCTGCATGTAATTTCCCTGCTGTGTGGCTACCCACTGTGGAATATACTGTAGCTGGACATAAACACCCTTCGCCCCAGTTTCCCCACGGGAACCCCTCCCTGTTTGGCTGCTGCCACTGCAGCAGTGTCTGGTACAAGCATTTCCCCTTCCATTGTATACCATGCCAGTTTCTTTTATACCATTTCTGCCGCCTGCCTCTCGCGCTCCTTGCTTCCTTTTACCGTAGTGTAATATTGTTGTCTGGATCTCTGCCCATACCATCTTGTCTAACAATCCCTGGATACCCATATTTGGTCAAACAAGGGTATGCACTCGTCAGAGTTCCATGTTCCTTCATCAGAGATTCGGCACCGGTTTTATATATCCTGTGGGGTACTAATCTGGATTCATCTTGTGTGCCATTATTAAGACGTCGTAGCTCTCTGGGTACATGCTTCTCAAGACCTCCCACATGTCTGGTCGACAGTTGTTGCATGGAACCCCATCATGTTGGGGCTCAATTTCACCCCCTTGTGCCCGGCCTACTCCCATATTTTGTCCCCTTACTCTTCTATTATGGCCATAAATGGACTTTTCATATCCCCTATTGCCAGCATCACCCCAGCTGTCCTTCTCGAGCGCCTTTTCTCCAGCATGGGGTCTGGCATGGATTCACATGCTCATCAATATTCCCCGTCGTCAGGCCGGGAATCCTCGGTATAGAAAAAATCAGTATCCGTTTCGTTTCTGATCTGTCTTTCTCAGTAGTAACCAATCACTGGTCTCTGGGTCATACTGCCCCAGCCAATGACTGCCCTCTCCCTAAGCCCCTCCCCTGGCAGCCATCCTCAGATTTTTACAGCATGTGCAAGTGTTGGGAGTCCTCGTGCTTAGCTCTCGAGCTTTTGCTGCGTTTTCGCGCTTTTTTCAGGAGATTCTCTTTTTTCTCGGTTAAAAGAGCCTCAAGCTCCACCGTTTCTACTTCCGATAAACGGGGATCCGTTTCGGCGTTTTCTACGCCCCTCAAGGGTAAAGATTTCGTCGAGTTATGCTTTTGGAGCATTACAGAAGTTCCGAGGCCTACCCCGGACATGGCCCAGGAGAAAGGGAGCTCGATGCCCGGGAAGCTATTCAGGACCTGCCCTGGATGCCAGCTTCAGAACGTTTTCAAGGAGGACGAGCATTCGTTATGCCTCTGTCTCCATGAGGACAAGACGCACAAGGAAAAGGACTGCGCGTTTTGTGGAAACATGTCGGAGCGGACCATGAAGGATCGCCACATCCGTCTCGCCAACTGGCTGGAAGGTAAGAGCCCGCCAGGCGAGAAGAAGTCCGAGCGGTCTTCTAAGTCCTGTGAGGGTGCTCCGGCGATGGGGGCCCAACAAAAGGCTAAGCACCACGAGTCCGCGGGCACCGGGAGCGCCGAACGGTCGGGCTCCTTGGCTGCCAGGCAGGGCGCACCCTCCCCGGCGCCATCGACCACGGGCCAATGCTCTGGCTCGGGTAAGAGGAAGTCGGAGAAGCTTCTGGAGAGGTCCCGGTCGATCTCGAAGACTCCGGCAGAGGGGGAGCGAGGCTCAGACCCTCCCCCGAAGGTGAAGGCCCCAGGCGTACAGAAGGTGACGTTGGCCGTGATTCACCCTGCTAGGACCTCGATTGAGGATGCCGCGGCCCTGGCTCAGCCTGTGGAGGCTACACCAGTGGAGGCGCCCTCAGGTACCAGTCTCCCTGCCACCGCGGAGGGGGGAGTCTTTCAGGCCCATCGAGAAGACCCCCACAAAGTCCTTGTTGGAAAAAAGGGGGCAGGGGGTGGTGGCCGTCGTGGATACGGACAATGACCTCTGAGGAGCTCATCCAAGTCGTGGAGGAGACACAGCCCATCGGGAGGGATCCCGACGAGGGCGTTGTTGATGCAGACGAGGCTCCTCAACAGCCCTCGCGCCCGTCGTTTCCGGCGCCGCAGGACACCTCAGCGGCCATTTTGTCAGCCATCCAGTCCTTATGCTCGGAGATTTGCCCCTTCCCCCGACGGAGGAGCCTGAGCCAGGACCTTCAGGGAGCCCACCGCCTAAGAGGAGGACGCAGCATCCTAGGCCTCCTCTGCAGCCTACTCTGCCTCCCCCCCCGGTCCACTACCCACGGGGATGATACAGGCATGGACACGACTACGACTGGTACGGATCACGACGGAGGCAACGACTGGACGTGTCGCCCCCTGCCCGGGCGTCCCCGCCCAACGAGATTGGATCCTTCCATGCAATGATCTCCAGGGCATCCGAGCTCTTCCAGCTCTGCCCCGAGGAAAAGGAGGGGTTCCTTTACCAGCGGCGCGAGGCTAAAAGGAAGAAGGTCCTCGCCATACCGCTTCTTGATGACATCTGGGATGAGGGGCTCGCCCTCCTCAAGAACCCTGCCACGGCTCCTGCAAAGAGGGACCGGTACGAGAAGAAGTACCAGGTTCCCGACGCTGCCCCCTTGTGCCTTAGAGCGCAACCTACCCCGGACTCGGTCGTCGCGGCGGCCAAGAAGAAAGCGGGGGGGGGGCGGCATCGGCCTCGACTTCAACCTCCACTCCGGGCGGCGAGCGTAGGAAACTGGATGCGATAGGACGACGGGTCATCTCATCTGCGCTGACGACCATCAAGGCGGCCAACGCCCTGGCCATCGTAGCCCGCTACGACAGGGAGTTGTGGTTTAAGATCGCCCATCTGTTGGACTTCCTTCCGGATGCCAAGAGGGCTGAGGCCCTGGAAATCTTGCAGGAAGGTGGACCACGCCATTACGATGGCTATGGACATCGCCGACACCGGTTTCCGTCAGTTGGGCAACGGCGTTTGCCTGAGACGACGAATATGGCTCAGGGCGATGGATTTCCGCCAGGACGTTCAGACCAAGGTTTTGGACATGCCCTTCGATGGGAACAACCTTTTTGGCAAGGCGGTTGATGAATCCCTTCAGGCGATCAAGACGGACACGGAGACGGCCCGTGCAGTGGGGGTGCTCCAACAGCGACGGCCGTCCTTTCGGAGCTCCGGAGGCAGACAGGGTGCCTCCAAGGGAGCCGGCAGCAGCTCCTCTACTTAGCGTCAAGTGGCAAGGTCTTCGCAGGAGGCCTACAGGGGACGCGGCAAGTCGGGTGGATCCCACCGTCGTCGCCAAGGTGGTCAAGGAGGCAAAGCAGCCTCCAAGCAGGATTGAACCATCCGTCGGGTCGGGCCCCCCCCGAAGCACCCCAGTGGGAGGCCGGCTGACGAAGTTCGTCGGCGTGTGGGAGTCCATCTCCACCGACCGTTGGGTGCTGGACGCCCTGGCCCTGGGGCACGCCCTCGAGTTCCAGAAGTGGTGCCCCCGCATTCCTCCCGTGGCCAGGAAGGAAAATCACGTCCCTCAACTGCTGTTGGAAGTACGGGCGATGCTCAGGAAAGGTGCCATGAGCTTGTCCCGAAGAGGCTTCGGGGCTCCGGAGTTTACTCAAGATACTTCCTCGTGAGGAAGAAGACAGGAGGATGGCGTCCCATCCTGGACCTGCGACGACTAAACAAATACATCAAGGCACAGAAGTTCCACCCTCCAGCGCGTGCTGGGACAGCTGGAGGAGGGCGATTTCCTGTCGTCGTTGGATTTGGAGGATGCTTACATCCCTATTCTAAAGAGGCACCGAAAGTTCCTCAGGTTCGTGGTCAAAGGGCGGCACTACCAGTTCAAGGCCCTCCCGTTCGGATTAAAATCGGCACCCAGGGTGTTCACCAAGTGCCTAGCACCGGTGGCGGCGCGGCTGCACCTGCAGGGGATCCACGTCTACCCCTACCTGGACGTCTGGCTCATACGGGAAAGGACAAGGGAGCTCGCCGTGGAACACACTGCGAAGTCCGTCCAGCTGCTCACGGACCTGGGGTTCTCCATCAACTTTCCAAAATCCCACCTGGTCCTGTCGCAAGTCGCCCTGTTTCTGGGAGCACAGCTCGACAGTGGCGCGGCGGGCCTCACCGTCGGAGGAAAGGAGGACCATCCTAGGAAAGGTGCAACGTCTACTGGCCACGGACGTGGCCAAAGTGAGGTCTATCAAGTCCCTCCTCAGAATGATGTCCTCCTGCATTTATCTGGTGCCCCATTGCAGACTTCGGATGCGGCCCTTGCAAGAATTCCTCGACGCCCACTGGATCCAGACGGGCAGCTTCGAGGACAGGATCTTGCTCGACGAAACGTTCCGCCAGGCGATACGATGGTGGGGTGTCCGTGCTCATCTGACAGCGGGAACAGGCTTCCTAGCCCCGGCCCACCAGGTGACTGTGACGACGGATGCCTCCCTGGAAGGTTCGGGAGCGCACACCGGGGGCCTCCACGCGAGAGGTCTTTGGTGCTCGGAGGAGAAGACACTCCACATCAACATCTTGGAGCTCCGCGCAGTGTTCTGGGCCCTCGGGTCCTTCCTTCCGTCCCTCAAGGGCAAGGTGGTGAGGATCTTCACCGACAACACCACCACGATGTTTTACATTCAGAAGCAGGGCGGAACCAGATCCCCTGCCCTGTCCAAGGAAGCCCAGGATCTGTGGCATTGGGCCATCGTACAAGGCATGTTTCTGCTACCCTTTCATCTGGCAGGGATAAAAAAAACACCATCGCCGACTCACTCAGCAGGGAGCTGCGCTCATGCCACGAGTGGGAACTGCGCCAGGATCAAGTGGACCGACTCTTCCGACGATGGGGCGAACCCCAGATCGATCTCTTCGCCACGGCGGCGAACTCCAAGTGCCGGAGGTTCGCCAGCAGGTTTCCCCAACCGAGGAGCATGGGCGATGCTTTCTCGTTCCCCTGGGACGGCCTGTTCCTTTATGCATTCCCGCCGTTGCCATTGTTACTCCGGATCGTCAACCAGCTCAAAAGGTCCCGGTGCAGGATGATCCTCGTCGCACCGGTGTGGCCGAGGCAGATCTGGTTCCCGGACCTTCTGGACTTGTCAGCGTCCACACCAGTCAAGCTACCGACGGACGCGGATCTTCTCTCCAGAGAAGGAGGCGCCATTCTTCATCACGAACCAGAGTCGCTGAACTTGCAGGCCTGGCTCCTGCAGCACTAGAGTTTGGAGGATCCGACATACCGGCCGACTTCAGAGAGGTTCTTGCAAAGGCCAGGGCATCCTCAACTCTCAAGTGCTACGGACACAAATGGAAGAGGTTCTCTGTCTGGTGCCGAGCACAGAAGATTAACCCTCTGCGGATTACTGCCCCTCAAGTATTGCCGTACCTACTGTCTTTGGCCAAGGCTGGCCTATCTCATGCCTCCATCAAGTACATCTGGCTGCTGTCTTACGTTACACCAGAACTACAGGACGAGCGTCCTTGTGGTCTCGTCTGGTGAAGGAATTTATGAAAGGACTGTTCCGATCATTCCCGCCGGTCAAGGCCTCGGCCCCGGGGTGGGAGCTCATCGTGGTACTAACTAGGCTCATGGGGGGTGGGGGGGCATTCGAGCCTATGCATTCAGTGCCGTTGAAGTTTCTGTCGTGGAAGACAGCATTCCTCGTGGCCATCACCTCTGCACGACGAGTGTGAGAGATCCAGGCCCTGTCTTGCAAGCCTCCGTACATGACTTTTCACGACACAAGGGTGGTGCTGAGGACGCACCCCTCCTTCATGCCCAAGGTGCCGTTGGACTTCCACCTCAACGAGCCCTTGGTGTTGCCAGTTTTCTTCCCGTCGCCGGCTGAGAGGACTCTCCACTCGCTAGATGTGGCTAGAGCGCTGAAGTTCTACGTGGACCGCACAAAGAGTTTCCGGAAGACATCACAGCTGTTTGAACTTTGGACCTGTGAATCGAGGGAAGGCTCTCTCGAAGACTTCCATTTCCAGATGGCTCTCCGGCTGCATCATGCACTGTCACCGGTTGGCAAACCGACTGCTGCCCGGCCGTCAGAGCCCATTCGACCAGAGCGATCGCTGCTACTACAGCGTTCCTGTCTGGTGTGCCCCTGCTCGACATCTGCAGGGCTGCTACGTGGAGGTCGATACACACCTTCACGAGATTCTACTGCGTCGACCGGGATTCCAGAGAGGAGTCCAGAGTCGACCAGGCAGTGCTGCGCAACCTGTTCGCCTAAGGTGAGCCTGGTGAGGAGGTAAGAGTTGCTTAATGTTGAGTTGTTGTATTGCTTGATATTGAGCCTTGTGCCACCTCCCGTGGTTGTGCATGTTTACACTGCTATGTATTGTTATAATTCATGAGCATGTGAATCCATGCCAGACCCCATGCTGGAGAAGGTACAGGTTACTTACCTGTAACTGTTGTTCTCCAGCATGGGTCTGGCATGGATTCACATGCGAACCCTCCCGCCTACCCCTCTGCGGCTCTTCACTTGGTCATACTGCCACTTCACGTGCTACCAAATCTGAGGATGGCTGCCAGGGGAGGGGCTTAGGGAGAGGGCAGTCATTGGCTGGGGGCAATATGACCCAGAGACCAGTGATTAGACAGATCAGAAACGAAACTGATACTGATTTTTTTTCTATACCGAGGATTCCCGGCCTGACGACGGGGAATATTCATGAGCATGTGAATCCATGCCAGTCCCATGCTGGAGAACAGTTACAGGTAAGTAACTTGTTCCTTACAGGTAAGTAACTTGTTCCTTATCCATTTGCTGGGCCCTCCCACAAAGGCGGAAAGGCTACATAGTGTGTTGTCTCGGTCCATTGTCTGCCACAGCACGTAATGTGCGTCCCCTTTCTGTAACTGTGGCGTCTGCTTCGCCCTGCCCCTTCCACCTTTGTGGTCTGAGCCAGCCCTTTAACCTTCCCCTTCCTACTACGAAGGGAGGCTGACCAGTCCCTCCCCAGTAACTGCTGTCTTGTCTTTGCTTTCTCCCCCCTTCTGTCTTTGTCGGGTCCACTCCTCCATCACTACAGTCTCCACGTTATTCTTACCCCCTCCTTCTGTCTCTTACTCTTCCTTATCCAATCTGAATTGAATCCTCCTTGACAATCATTCCCCCTGGTCCCTTCTAAGTTTTCCTCCATACCTCCTCCTTCCATTACCCTCGGTCTTCATTAAATAATGCATACACCTGGTGTCGTGACTCTCTCAATGTCTGAGTATTTCCTCTACCTTCTCCCCCCCTCTCCCCCCCCCCTCTGTGTGCCTCATCCCGCCGTGTCTCTATCCTTCTTTTTCTGTCTTTGTCCTCCTCTGGGTTGTATAGCCTAATGCAGGCCGTAATGTCGGATAGACGCCTTAGGGTGGGGATGGAGAACTTGGTTTGTCCCCCCCCTTGTCCACTTTCTCTTCATTTCCTCATACACCTTCAAGAGCCCTGATATATTCTATATGCTCTACTACCGGGGTCTGCCCTCACTATGCAGCTCTTCTGCTCTAATGCAGTGGTGCCCACACTTGCATGTCCACTCCCTATTTGGTGGCATGTATGAATATCTATGACGGTCCTAAACGCCATAAAATAGTCTTACTGTAAAGTCATACCCCCTATAGCTAGACCCGATTGGAGCAGACCTGCCCTCTGTGCTCATCCCCCTCCCATGTGGCTCCACATTGTTTCCTGCTCACATTGCTTCCTGCTCCTCCCCGCAAACAGTTTGCAATTAGTAACACAATTGTTCTGACCTCTGGGTCTTTATTGGACTGCCATTGGCCAGCACCAGAAAGGAAGAAACACGAGACGCCCTGAACTAGTGCGAAGGGAGACCGTCACACGGCACCTGCCGGATGTTAATCATCGCAAATGATATTGTGGACACTTTGGGCTTATTACTTTCCGGGGACATCAAAACCTAACGTCGGATTGGCTCTTCTTGAGTGCCCCTCAGTTCCACAGCTTCCTTCCTGTACCTGCTGGCCAAGGGGTGATTCGAAACCGCCTTGATGCTGTGCAAGTTCCCTCTGGATTAGGTTGATTTCCCCAGCTCTCAAGCGCCCCCCCTTTCCCCCAGCCATTGCACACAGACTTAATGTTCAAATCCGGCCCATGATGTGAGGTCCACCTGTGATACCATCATGAAGTGTGCTTACCTGCATTGTCGCCACCCTCACCTTTGTGGCGGGTTCTCTTGTGCCAAATTGTTATATAGTGCCCCTCAGTGTTAGTCTGCATGCCTGGTCCTTGTGGCTGGCCACAGTTCCCTGGGGTGCTCTTAGGCTGTCCCAGCCCACACACCTTATTCCCACAAGTAGGTGTACCCGCAGCTTCTTTACATAACACAACTTGATCAGTGGATGCACGTTGTGGAATCACTGCCGATTTGGAATTAAAGTATATACTTTTCATGCCACAAGACTACCTTCTGAGTATATGCAATATTGGATTAGATGAAGCTTGTACTGACTTTTTAATTGGAAGACCTTTTTTAGTCTTGCCAAACATTACTTCCTAGTTCCTACATCTAGCATGACTGCAAGATGAGCTCCTGCTGGAATCTGCATCTGAGGCAACGGAACAATTAACTGCATGGTCTTTTTGTACGTCTCCAGTTTGCAAATGATTTACTGCTGCCCCATTTGGCAACTTTCCCAGCCGAAATATGAATATAAATTCACATAAGTACTTTTTACTGTAAAAGTCCACATTGGTGACTTCTTTCAAAAGGAATTCCTGAGTGCCACAATTTAATTTTCTGACCGGATTTGAATCTCAAAGCCGCGAATACCCACAAATTGCCAGTGGACATTGATACATAGTTCCATATAAATTAATGTAATATTTGTAAAATAGATTTATGAATGTAATACTGCACCTAATTGGGGGGCAGTGGGGCTTTACAGGGCATGGACAAACCGTGCCCAGTAGTTCTTGGATGAATATCACCCACATATTAAGAACTGAGTAAGCCGTAGGACATGCTGGCTGAAGTGCCTTCTGCAAAGTAATGCAGTTTTGCTCTGGGTCTTTGCATCGATAGACGCTAGAAGTGTAATTCTCCTAGCAACAGTTTTCATTTGTGGGCATTCGCCGTCTGTCTTCAGTGTCCATGCTGTGCCCATTGGTCTTGGATTGTCTTGCTTCTTTTACTTCATCAGTGATATCTGGTTGAAGCCAATGCATACAAGCCATCCATTTTAAATATCAAAAAAGGCTGGGCAAAAAAGTAATGCACGACTGACATATGTAGTAATAAAACCTGTTCATCTACATTTTTGTAAACTAAGGCAGAATGATGTGATGCAACTTCTGGGGGTAACGGTGGTCCAGGGGTGAATATCGGTTTCTAAACAATCAATGGGCCCCACACCTCTAGTACACTAGAATGGATCCAATCAGATTGGAAAGATGAGCAAATTACGAACCACTGTGCCCAATTTTTGTTAACGTGGATGAAACTGCAGGCTTATCTCCGAAAGGTCATGGATCGTTGGTTAGTTGCAACACAGCAGAAATTAAAAGGGACCATCCGGTCAATTTGCATAAAATCACAACAGACATTTCTAGCACACTACAAAATACTACCCACCCTGCATAGGAATGCAGAGGAAAGAGATTTCAAAGGAGGAAAAGAGATGCACTCTGGGAACTGACAGGCGGTTAGTCGGCCAAGTAAATACGCAACAGTTCAAGGATACTTGGTTTCAACTCGAAAGGAACAATGGCTCGTAAAATGTCACTAGCGGCCTTTGGAGACGGACCAATGGGACAGAACCACAATGTACCTTGTTCTGTTGGAGTTCTTGGTGCTAGACTGGGTTGACTGTTTCAGGGTGCTTTGCAGCTTTTGCAACAGAGTTCAAGACTGGAGACCGCTGTGATTATCAGGCGGCAGGCAGTTGGACAGATGGCTGCATGTTGGCCTACACAGCAGCATGGGGTCTGGAATCATTGTCTCAGTGCTGGTCAGCGTGTCTGAAGCAGTGGTCCAGGCCTCTCGGGCAGCCTTCTTGACTGCAGCGTAACATTGGCGCAGTGGTTGCAGCTCTGGAGTTGCTATTTCCCTCTGTTCCCTGGGAGTAGTTTAGGGGCAGGATTTTGCTTCCCTCTTGGAGGTTTTGGCCTTCCTTCACTGACGGAAGATGTAAGACAGACTATACCTTCAGCCAGGGTCCAATGCCAAGATCTTGTTGTTCCTTGCAAAGTCTTCAGATCTGCCAAAAGAGGGACTCGTCTTTTTAAAGCCAAATGGACCACATGGATTGCTGTAGGCCTTAATAAACCAATCCTGGGACCCCACCAACCATCGTCTGTGTGAGAGGTCATAACCAGAGTGCTTTCCAACAGAAAGTTAGTCCCACCCTTCTTCCTGTCTGTTGTGGATCAAAGGGTCTCTCTGGTTAATGTAGATTTTTGCGCTTCCGGATTAGCGGCAGGTCTCACTTGAAATTGCAGGGGGACCATACTGTGTCAAACCACATACATATGAGTCTGTCATCCTGCGGGGATGACTACAACACAAGTCCCAGACATTTCGATACTGAAGTAGAGAGCTGGCATTGGGCTGACACAGTGCATATGGAAGGGTGTTTCCTATCTTTGGCCTCTGCAGCCAGGCCCCATTTGGGCCAGTTTGAATTAAACTGATTGTTATGCAGATGATACCACCAGGTACATGGCTCAACAAAAGGACCGGGCGAATCCATGGATCCTTTGTTAGGCTGGCCATTGTAGGGGCAAGGTTTAACCCTCCCTTCTGGAGATGCATTGTGTACTCCACCTGTTGGATCCCAACTAAATATGACTGGTGGGCTGATGTCCTCCCAGAGAACACTGGTCTAGGAGTATGTCATGAGCCTAGGAAAATGTGTGTGGATTAGCCCAACACATTTTCTGGAGGTTGATCTGCCATCATTGAATTTAAATAAAAAAAAAAAAAAAAAAGTTTAAGCCCAGGCAAGGGCACACCCACTGGATGGTCTAATTCCTCACAGGTAATCTATTTGTAATATTACATTTGCCATACGTTTAAATGCTATGAATTTCACTACACACGTTACTTCTGGCAATTGCATATATTAAATCACATTTTAAGATCTTATTAGAGACCGGACCATGGCAGATCCTTTTGTAGTCAGAATTTTAAAAGCGGGAGTACTTGCATCCTCTGCAAATCTGCACTGTTAACCTACGGATAAGCACTTACGATGGAGAATGTCCTAGACGGTGACTTAGAAGGGCTTTATTTTGCACGTGACCATGGCGAAACAGATTTCGATTATGTATTAAGTCTTGTTAAGTGACTGCGGGTGTAACCCGGAGAGGTGCATGACCCGGTTAGGGCCGCCGGAGCATTCCATTTTAAATTGCCCATGTCCTCACCAGATGGCTCTGGCAAGCAAGGGTGGATGCCAGAAGTATATGAAAGGGATGCACTAAGCACACCATGAGGTGTGGCATGATTGATTCATTGTGCAATGGTGGTGAGGTGACATTCCTTGTCAAATACTTTGAGGATTGGCTTCTGTTCAATGCTGTGGTTGTGCAACCCTAATTGTCATCTGAAAGATCTGTCACTTGTTTAAGGGTTATAGTTGCTGGTTTGGGCAGAATTTAATTTTTATTTTCTTAACCCACTGTTTTGTCTGTATATGGACTTCTGAGGTCCAACCTGTCGCCACAATAGCTGTTTCAAGCAGCCTTTTATATCCCAAGGTTACTGAAAGTGTCCTGCTTAGGCTGGTGTCTACAGTTGTGATTTTGACTGCTCAATGCTTGTAGCCTTTTTTGTCTATATTGGTCTTAAAATGACCATTGGGTAGCAATGCAAAGGCCTACGCAGCCATTTTACTTTTGGCCATTGCTTTCTCTGGGCAGCATGATGCGGCCTAAATGCGGTGGGCTCACCCATGCACCCTTCATTGGTGGTTTAAGCTGGATGGGGTGTATCACCCCAGACTGCACACCCTACAGCCTTTTTGGAAGGGCATGGATTTGGAAGTTTTTAGGGAAGAGCATGGTTGCCTGGGCAGCCATACTTTTTGCATGATGCAGTGTTGCACAGGCCACGAGACCGATTTTCTTGCTGGCTACACCCTCAAGCCGCCCATCAGTTGGATCCTACTGTGACCTTGTTTATCCTGCCACTGTTCTTCCCAGTGGTTCATCCTCTGGTATCTGGGTTATTGCTGCTTTTAGTCTAGATCTTCTCTAGTTGAGTTTTCAGTATATTTGTCCCGGTGAACTCTGCTTCTGATAGCTAGCCCTAAAAATGGAACCCCTGTAGCTGTTTCTCCTGCAGTTTCCTGGTGGAGCCTGCTCCAATCTTCACCAAGAGTACCTGTCCCTGGTCTTAGGTGCCTGGGATTTGGTATTCAGGAGTGACTTGGAATAGGTTTTAATCACTAGTTTCTGTTCCCCTAAGAAATGCTGGTGATGCGGTGAGTCCCACTAATTGTAGGAGTGAGCTGTAACCTCGCCAGACCAGTACAGTAATTCCAGTGTATTTTGACCTGTGAGATTTTCTAATTCATTATACTTATCTTGGTACTTGGCCTTGTTTTCTGTTGGACTACTCTGCTAGATCGATTATAATTTATGCGGTGGAATAGATGCCTTCTTTTAAATTACCCATTTTAGTTCTATTACATTAACACAGATGACCAAACTAACAGTAACTTAACCATTGAGTGAGTTGGACCTGTATGGTTCACAGCCATCTCCGTGCTCCCCTTTGTGTATTAACACAATTGTTGACATGCTTAACACTCTGGTTCGGTCGACAGCTCTTCCTGATCTACTGGTTATATACAGACTCGGATCTTAAGGTTGGATTAGCAGGAGCCAGTTTATGACCCCTTAAGCTTTACATGTCTTGTGTCCTAATGTTCATTTATACATTGTCCTACATGCAGTTACATTCAAATAGATGTTTCTTGTGTGTCAGTTGTCCTGGAGAGCCAAAAGTAGCTCCTGGTAGCTGTTGGTGACAAGCTAACCAGGCTCTTCTTGGCTACACACAAGCGCTTAATAGCTCCCAGCTCCCCTCAATTTCAATTCCTGCAGATTAAGAAGATGCTCCATTCTTCTCCCAGGGATCTCCAAAGTTATGATGGACCTTTTAAGCCTGCTTTTCCAAGATCCAGTGCCTGACTTCTGCCTGTTCTAAAGGGGATGCTCTCTCTGGAGTTTTATTGGCCTAATAGATCGGACAGTTTTTTTTTTTGAGCATATGTTGATCGCTCCAGAAATTCCAATGCATTTTATTTACGGTTTTCCCAGTTGCACATGCAAACTCACGGGCGCTCCTCAAGCTAACAGCAACATGTCAAACCGATGTGCTCCACCTCTTCTCATGACGGTGGTGCATAGAGTAGCCAAACTTACCCTTTCATCGCGTTATCGAATGCAGATCCAGGAAGATCAACACACAACCAGCATAAATTGACCTCTTTTCACCAAAAGAAAACAATTTCTTTTTTTTTTTTTGGATCACTTTATTTTTAACTTCAGAATGAAACCTACAAAATAACAGTAACATCAACATATCCATTACATCATGGATTTGCACTCAGATTGTGAAATACATAAATTTGCTAAATCAATCATTAGTCTTGACATTAATAAACTACTACAAACCTCTATTTCACAACCACAATTTAAACATCTGACTGTAGTAGACAATACATCAACAAACACAACACCATATAACAATCACGATAATCCCCCCCCAACTACTGTATACAGAAAACAATATATGTGGTTAATGAGCTTCAGCTGCATAATTAATTAAAAGAATCCCAAATTCGAAAATAATGCCCCCCTCCTTGTTTTGTAGCATTACTTTCTCGTAGTTAGATGAGGTGCGGACATCTAACAGCCACTCATCTACATTTGGCTTTTTCCTTGATTTCCAAACTTTTTATAGATTGTATCCAAGGAATCGTGGAAAACATTTGCAGTTGTTTACTACAAGGCATATAGTTACAATGTTTCGGTAGACTCTCATTCCATCAAATCTATTAATCGCTGTACTTGGATTGTGAAATCAAAGTTCTTTGTGGTAAAATTTAATGCAATTGTGTTCTATTTTCGATTCATTATCGAAGACATGGCGTTCAGTTTGTGAGAAGTCTCCTTTCACGTCAAAATGCAACACTTTGCCATCCGCAAGTTTTCATACCAATAAAGGCTGGCATGTAGCTCTGGATAACTGGCAGCCAAAATGGTCAAACTGGTGTCTCACGATTGTCCCAGAATATGGCTATTACAATTCCCTTACTGATGGTTACTCTCCAGATTTGGTTAAAGAAAACGTCCACAGGAACATTGTAGCCATGGAACGCGCACATCCTAATCACCAAACTGTACATTTGGGAAGGCAAAAATATATTTCAGTACCCAATTTGAACACAAAGTTGGACAATAAATCCAACATGTTAAATCTACATTTACGATGTCTAGTCTTTGCGTCAACTTGAATCAGTGCGGCACATCGTTAATCATGAAGCATGAAATGGCATCCATATTAAGGTTCCTTACATTTGCTGGTTTTCATAGACTTGTAAGGTTGAAGCACCTTCTGGTTTGGCTCTTATGAATAGAAACTTCATTTTCATACGTTATATTTCATTATAGTAAATCACATTTCTTTGTGGTTACTCGGCACATTGTGTCCTTAAAATTGTTAGTACGAGGGATTCGGGGACAAATAACGGAGACCCTGTATGTTACATTGCCAAAGGAAAGATTTTCTGGAAAAAAATGCCACAAAAATGAAAAATATCTCCCAGTTTCTACTCCACGAGAACGGGGGGGGGGGTCTTGCTTCGTGTCCCTCTTCCAAGACCATGAAGTTGCCGTCTGAGGAGGAGCACACCAGAAACGGGTGTCCATGTTCTTTTGGTGATTTATACTGTGCACCACTTCCATTTTAATGGTCTCCAGGTTCCCTGTCCCACCCTGCTCTGGGCCACTTTAGCAGCCTAGAGCGGGACACCACACAGTGCTGTTCGGGCTGCCCCGAGGCAGGGGTCCTGCAGGCATCAGCTGCTTGCTTGACTGCTTATTGTGGCATGTTAAGGTTTGTCATAGATGCCCAGAA
This sequence comes from Ambystoma mexicanum, assembly GCF_040938575.1. Classification (NCBI taxonomy): domain Eukaryota; kingdom Metazoa; phylum Chordata; class Amphibia; order Caudata; family Ambystomatidae; genus Ambystoma; species Ambystoma mexicanum. The sequence goes on along the minus strand of NC_090921.1, from coordinate 1,337,398,914 downwards.
GGAAGGCCATCGTGCAGGGAGGGAGGCAGGCCCTGGGGAGGGGGTTGTTTGTACTGTGTGACATGCTTGGTTTTAAACCAAGCCTAGTTGTTGCTTGACTGTAGTGCAGTTTGTGGCTGTCAGTTCAGCACTTTCTTGCTGGGTCTTGATGGCTTCTGTGTTGCTGTGTGTTCATGCTCTGCCTGCAGAAGGACACTGACAGCAGTGTGGCCTTATGCTCCTGCTCTACACACCACATGCACAATGATTGGCAGAGCGTGAGCACACAGCTCCATGTCCCACTTCTGTCCAAATGTGAAGGTAATGAGACAAGTCACAATATGTGGGGGCAGGAACAATTGTATGTGTTATTTAATTTTCCAAGATGCATTTGGTTAGAGAAGTCTTATGACTTATTTTGTGGCATGACCCCAATCTTGAAACACTGGATACTCCCCCGATTACAGTTTGTAATATGCCACCTGCACCCAGGTGACGAGTATGCATGTTTCTGTTCTTGCACCCTCTATGGAAAAAACAAAACCAGCATCGAACACATGTTCTTACACCTAGGCACCAATAGGTGCCAACTGCGGTTTCTGCTCTGGCTGTTTGGTTATGGGTTGTAGGGTCCCATGAGTGGGTTTCGCAGTCTTGGTGATAGGTTTGAAGGATGCAAGGTATAGGGCTGGTGCTTGGTTTGTTGGGAGGCTAGATGTGAGCTCAGCAGTTTGTGCTCTGGGTCTTGGTAGTGTTGGCTTTTTTTTTTTTACTTTTTGCATTTACACGACTTACTGGGACTCACTAATATAATTACATTACTGTTGCAAGAGCTTTTACAACCAGGTGCCAGTATTAATTCAATGTAAATTCAAGCACCCCATCGCAACAAAACCTAACCAAATCACTTCTGGCCACAGTCAACCCACCTTTGCACCTCATCTAGTACTGTTACTGAACACACTAAACCTGCATTGCAACCTTAGACCTAATACAACTTGGACTAATGCAGAATTCGGTCCATCACTTATTCACCCTTGTGACCCCCGCCCTTCCCTCTAAATTAGTATCTGTGCTGGATAAAATCGCAGTCATTATATAAATCCTCTCTTCACGTCTCCCTCGACTATGGGCTTCAAAAGGCCGTTCAACTACACAGCACTTCTTACGTACAGCAGCATATTCGAGCATGCAATACATTATATAAGTTGGAAAAAAAACAATACTACAGGGAAATGGACAGACAGCGGGTGTGGGCTACTTGTTTAGGTTGGAGAATGGTCTATGGAGCTACAGACTTGGCCAAAAATGTTGATAGATCACCAGACCAATGTATACAGATGGATGGGTAGATGGATAAAGATGCAGACAGATTTACTCGGATCGAACGATCTATAGAGATGCATACATGGAATGTAGATTGCTAGTTCGATCAAAGTATACATTACTAAAAAACATATATTACATTTGCGGGATGAGATGGATGGAGCAATTCAAGGACAGTGATGCATCTGTACATTGATATAGAAAGATTCCATAAAGTATAGAGATATGGATAGACAAATATATAGTCGGGGGTTCTCGAATTAATGTATAATAAAAATATCTCGATAGTTACATTAGTGAAAGCATAATTAGAGCAAACCGTTAAATAGCTTCCCATCACCTCACCATGTGATACCACATTTTATTCACAACCCACCCTGGAATATGTTGTTGTTAATGAAGAAACAAAACTTTAATATACTGCCATTGGTCTGCACCACTGAGAACAGGTTACAAGACACCTTGCATCTGGTTGGAAAGGTGACATTCACACAGTACCTGTTAAATTACCTCCGTGGCCTCTGTGGTAGATACTTTGAAGGCTGGCCTCCTCGTCAGAGCTCAGGGATTTACAGTCTGAATGGTCCTCCCAGTATTGACACTCAGTCCAGTGGGTCTAGGCAGTATTGTCACCAGTACAGATACCGAGCCAGCCTCCCCTTACTATCCTGGGCTGTTTGGCTGACCGGCCTGCAATTACCTCATGCAGTTCTGGTTTTCTCAATTAACATATGACTTGTAAATTGAGCCGCCTCCCCACTGTGCAAATCCCTATCATTTTGATCACGTTTGAAATTCAAAAAGTTCCCGAATCCAGCCTGCTCCAAGGGATTTTGCTCTGTGAATTTGTTGTGCTATTTTTGTTCTTTCCCTCCTTTCACTTAATCCTAGAGCAATGTCTTGGACCAAGTTTACATCCAATGTTTTGTTACCCTCACCATTCCTGTTGAAGTCCATTATACAGTGCGTGTCTGGCACTGAGTCCATGTTGTTCCCCCATGTGGCCACCCCCACCGTGAATTTGCTTTATTCCTGTAGTTGATAGGTGTGTCCCCCTATCTGGTGCTGTATCTACCCAACCAATACCCCAACCCCCTCCTTCACTCTATGTTGCAATACTGCTTCCCCTTAATTTTTTTTTTTTTTTTTTTTTACACACCCATGCCCTTGTTACCCTGGTCATGTCCCTCTCTTCCTTGTACCTGTTCAAGTATTCCCCAAACATCAATATTTTTGTGCAGTCAGGCAAACACTCCCCTGATGCTTCATAATTCTCCAAGTCTGGTGGTGGTTCTGACTCACACTTTCACACTGAACTGTTACTCACCCAACACCTCCTTGACCTGTATTTTTTTTGAATTGCCATTGCATACCCTGTCTTGTGCTGGTGGCATTTACACACTGGATGATCAGATGACTGATGCAGGTAATGAGGATTGCGACGAGCAGAGGGACAGTTATCTTAAAGGGATGGTCTAGTAAACATTTTTATTTAAAAAATAGATAGGCCACATAAAAAAATACTACCACCCTCCATTTTAAAACTTCCTATGTAAAATTTTGAGCTATTCAAGCTCAAAATTCGAAAAAGCAAGCACAGGGGCGCAGCCATTTTGTGAAATGGAGGCCCTCCTGTGCTGGCTTTTGCTTTTGCGGCACTAATGAAGGAAAAGCCAGCCAGCTGTAGTAAACAGTCTACCGCTGGGTGGCTTTCCCTTCATTAGTGCCGGGACTCGGAGGACGCGGACCGGAGACCAGAGCAGGAAAGCTGCAGCTGAATCTCGGTACGTGCTATTCATTTTTTTACAAAAAATAAGCACTAGCTGCGGTTTTTTTCCTCCGAGCCGCAGGAGCCTGAGAAACTTGGAAAGAAAAACCACAGCGTTTTCCAACACAATAACGTTGTATATATGTTTGTGGTCGCTTCAAAAGCGACCGCAAACATAAATACGTTTTTAAAGCTGCATTTTTTTTTCTAGGTTTTCCGGGCTCCTCCAGCCCGGAAAACTTAGAAAAAAAACCGCAGCTAGTGCTTATTTTTTGTAAAAAAAAAATAAATAGCACTTACCGAGATTCAGCTGCAGCTTTCCTGCTCTGGTCTCCGGTCCGCGTCCTCAGAGTCCCGGCACTAATGAAGGGAAAGCCACCCAGCGGTAGACTTTGTTTACTACAGTTGGCTGGCTTTTCCTTCATTAGTGCCGCAGAAGCCAGCACAGGAGGGCCTCCATTTCACAAAATGGCTGCGCCCCTGTGCTTGCTTTTTCGAATTTTGAGCTTGAATAGCTCAAAATTTTATATAGGAAGTTTTAAAACGGAGGGTGCTAGTGGCCTATCTATTTTTTAAATAACATTTTTTACTAGACCATCCCTTTAAACATAGCCACAAACCAGTTTAGTACCCAGGCAAACAGTGACTCCAACCTGGATGCTGGTGAAATGTCTCTTCTTTCATGCAGTTTTTCCCTCTACCGCCTCTGTGCTAGTTTCATTTGTAGCGTCTTTGGCAGGAATTGCGGTACAGCGCATGCAGAGCTGCCTATCCTATGACGCACCCCTCCCTCCATTGTCGGATCGAGAACAAAACTGTTATTGTGAGTCGCCAACCGTAGTGCCTTTAGTTCTTCACGCACTGCGTCTTTTCAGTTACATTTGCTAGTTGGAACATGTTTGGAGCGCGTGATGGGATGGAATGTTCTGTAAGCTCTTGGCCGATCTGTTTACAACTGGACCTTCTCTTCCTCATTAACTTAGGTTTATTAGTTTATCTGCTGCCATTTTCTCCTTAGCCGTGGACCACCAATGTCTGGTTGTGAGTAGTCTGTCACAAATTCCCTTGCAATCTGGTGGTAATTGGCTGTATTCTCTTGTTCCGCACGCCTGCCAAGTGTCCATTACTACAGCGTTCCCCTTCAGCCGTGAGTGATGTCCATCGTCCTCCTGCAGCCAGTATTCATCTCCAGCCTTATTGTTCCGTTGCCCCTAAAACTGAATATTGTCAGTGGATTTGTTTGCTGGATGGGTTTTTCGTTTATCCATGTTCAAGCTTGCCCCGGTATGGGGTGCTGTTCTGCGCTGAGCAAGATGGCTGCTTAACTTGTGAGCTCCTGTGCTGGAAACATCCTCAACCTGGAAATCTCCCGCAAACCGCTAGTGCCGTGCATCTGGTCACCGAATATAGTTGGCTGAAGACATCTGGAGCATATTGTCTTAATCCCAGCCCGAATCGGACCCAGGATCCTGTGTAACGGTCCGCAGGCCTGGCGAGCGAGCCACTGCGCGCCAATTGTTCTCCTCACCTTCAGCCCTCTCGTTAAGCTGGAGGAGAGGGCCGACCGGACTGTTGGTGGGCCGAACACAGGCTGGCGGTCGCCCCTAGCTGACGTCAAGGGGTCTGTGGCTGCGGGGATCTCCCCCCATCACACCTCGTCCTGGGGGTGCTGTGGCTGCTGGAGTGGGCGGATCTGTGCTCCCCCTTTGTGGCCAGCTGCTGCTGCTTGCAGGCACTGGTGATCGTGGTCACCCTGTGCGGCGGAGGCGGTGGCCGCTCTTGGGCGGACTTGTTACCTCAAGGGGGTGCTGGGGCGTCCCGGTGGCCCACTTCTGGCCGGTCCTCAGCCTGCTACCGCTGGAGGGCTGTGTCTGCCCTGGATGCTGTGGCTGCTGACTCTTCCTTTCCCCGTCGACTCCGCGCCAGGGCGTCTGGGCCGGCCCGGTCCCCTGTGCTACTAAGCAGACCTTGCTGAGAGCTGGTGACTTCGGGAGGGGTGGCAGCTGAGGCGCTTCACAGTGGGGCGCTCGGGAGGTCTCGCTCCGCTCACCCTGCCCTCAGGTTGGTGATTCCGCTTGCTGGACTCCTGTGGGGTACATGTGGGAACCGCAGCCCCTTTTTTTGACAGTCCACGGTGGGGACACGGGCGGTGTCCTTGGAGCCTCACGCTCCATAGTCCTTCTCAATTGATCACATGCTCCAGAATTGTGCCTGCCGGGTGTGGAGGGCCACACCAGCTCCGGCTATTAACTGCAGTTCTACCCATTCCTCCGGTGGTAAATACACTCAATTGATTTACCCTGTTGACCATCCCAAGCAGGGATGGTGGTACTCGTAAACCCCTCTGCCCTCCCTGCCAGTCAGGGCGCGCTTTGGTGACGGCGCCCTGGAGCTCATCACAGGGAACCGTGCATACAATCCTCCCCCCGGGGACCTTGTTTGTATTATCTCTATAGCGCAACTGGGCCCTGCTGTTCCCATTTCCAGGCCCTGCTGGCTTGCCCTGGTCAAGTTTATCACCCCTAACCCAGGGCCTCTACGCACCTCCACAGCTCCCATATCATCTGAGGTCCCTGTTCATCCTTGGTGCTGGCTGTCTAGTGCTCCGGACCTTCTGGGGATGCTGAGGGAACAGGTTATTACAGGTGCATCCCATCCAATTCTCCCTCCTATGGGCAACCTTGGGCTAACTCTCGGCCATTGTCTGCGGCCCTCCCCTATCTGCTTACTTGCATTCCTCATATACCGCTCCCCTGCGCCCGCAGCTCCGTTCCTAATCCCCACCATGACTAAGGGCGCAGGAGCGAAAAAAGCTCCAACATGTTCGCCAAGACATTGGCTGGCCGTGCCGAGGGGAGTTCGAATACGGCCCCTGCCACCTCGTCTCCATCGGACCCCATAGACCTACAGAAAATGATTAAATGCGGGAGGGGTTCACCACTTTGCACTCCAGTTCGATGATCTGAATGGCTCAATGTCCTCGATCAAGGCACATATTGAAAAAACTGAAAGCCAAGTAGCTGAAATCGAAACAAGAGGACACTCTGTGCGCTCTTCGAGCAGAGGTCTCCTCGCTGTCCAAGCGGGTGCATGACATAGCAAAAAAGAATGAGGACCTAGAATCCCATTCCAGACATAACCACCTCTGCATTATTGAGGGTCCCTGCGGATAATATCAAAGAACCAATGTAGGACTATCTGGAGCGTGCTTGACTTGGACTACTGGATTCCCCTAAACTGTCACCCCAGTTAGCTATAGAGAGAGCTCATCAAGCTTTAAGAGCAAAGCCCAGACCTTGTGCGCCCCCGTGCCCTATTATAGCTAGGGTGCTGAATTTCCGGGATCTGGATGCCCTTCTAGGAGCGGCGAGGGTCAAAGAACTGTTTCTAGGGTCTTTCAGGATTCATCTATACCACGATTTGTCAACCGTAGTGCAGCAGGAACGCAAAATCTTCCTTGCAGTTAAGAGGCAACGTGACCTGCAAGTTTAACGCTCTATGCAGTACCCAGCCAAGTTGCGTGTTGAACACTCTAACCAGGTCTTTTTCACGATGCCTGAGGAGGCCTCCAAGTTCATAGATGAATATTTCCATGGCTAACTTTGCTTCGCTAGTCGGTTTCCCTACGGTCCTGTTTAGTTATGGTACAGAAGGGGCCTTGTACCCCATCCTAAAAGTGTGGGACCTCTAGCCAATAACCTGTTCTTCTCCAGCATGGGGTCTGGCGTGGATTCACATGCTCATGAATATTCCCCGTTGTCAGGCTGGGAATCCTCGGAAAAGAAAAAAGCAGTATCAGTTTCATTTCTGATCTGTCTTTCGTAGTAGTAACCAATCACTGATCTCTGCATCATACTGACCACAGCCAATGACTGCCCTCTACCTAAGCCCCGCCTCTGGCAGCCATCTTCAGATTTTTACTGCACTTTCAAGTGTTGGGATCCTCGTGCTATTGCTCTGGAGCGTTAGTGCTATTTTTTTCAAGTTTTTTTTCTCAAAAACTTCGATTTTTCGGTCAAAAGAGCCTCAAGCTCCACCGTTTCTTCCGATCAACGCGGACCCGTGTCTGATTCGTCTACGCCCCTCAAGGGTGAAGATTTCGTCGAGCCATGCTTTTGGAGGACTCCAGAAGTTTCTCAGGCCCATCTCGGACATTGCCCAGGAGAAGGGCAGCTCGACGGCCGGAAAGCTGTTCAGGGTCTGCCCTGGATGCCAGCTTCAGAATGTCTTTAAGGAGGACGAACACTCCTTTTGTCTATACTGCCTACATGAGGACAAGACGCACGTGGAGAAGGACTGCGTTTTGCGGCAATATGTCGGAGCGGACCATGAAGGACCGCCATCAACGTCTCGCCAACTGGCTGGAAGGGAAGAGCCCGTCAGGCGAGAAGAAATCCGAGCGGTCTTCTAAGACCTTTGAGGACGCCTCGGCGACGGGGGTCCAACACAAGGCCAAGCACCGCGAGTCCGCTGGCACCGGGGGCGCCGAACGGTCGGGCTCTACGGGCGCCAGGCAGGGCGCATCCTCCCCAGCACCATCAACCATGAGCCAACGCTCTGGTTCGGGTAAGAGGAAGGCCGAGCACCCGGCGAAGCTCCTGGAGAGGCCCCGGTCGAGCTCGAAGGCCCCATCGGAGGGAGAGCAAGGCAGTGACCCTCCTCCCCCCCCCCCCCCCCCCCCCCCCAAAGGAGAAGGCAGTGAGCGCACCTAAGGTGGTGAAAGCCTTAATCCATCCGGCCAAGGCCTCTATTGAGACAGTCGCGGCGGCCCTGGCTCAGCCTGTGGAGGCTACACCAGTGGTGGCGACCTCGGGGCTCAGTCTCCCTGCCACCGCGCAGGGAGTCCTCTTTTATGCCCATCGACAGGACCCCCGTGAAACCTTCGCCGGAGAAGAAAAGGGGGGGAGGGCAGGAGGTCGTCGTGGATTCGGCCTCAACCTCTGAGGAAGAGCTGATCGAAGTCTTAAGCCACAGCGTTGGCGAGGAAGAAGGCCAGCCCGTCGGGAGGGACCCCGATGTAGGAGACGACGATAACGTTGAGGGTGCCGACGGGGCCCCTGACTGCCAGTCGGACTCCCCTCACCCAGTGCCGCAAGACAACTCGGCGGCCATTTTGTTGGCTATACAGTCCTTATGCTCGGAGATAAGAACGAGACTGCCGTTACCACCAGCGGAGGAACCGCTCCCGACAGGGGACCCTGAGCCAAGCCCTTCTGGGAGCCCTCCCCCTAAGAGAAGGATTCATCCTCCACCTTCTTTTCATCAATTGCGCCCTGTTCAGCCCTCCTCCCCGTCCACGACTCGTGGGGATGATACGGGGACTGACACGGCCGCGACGGGTACGCGGTGAGGTTTACGATGAGGATCTGCCGTCGTCACCTCCCACCCGGGCTTCCCCGCCCGACGAGATTGGATCGTTTCACTCCATGATCGCCAGGGCATCCGAGCTTTTCCAGCTCTGCCCGGAAGAGAAGGAAGGTTTCCTTTATCAACGGCGCAAGGCCAAGAGGAACACGGTCCTCTCCGTGCCTCTACTGGACGATATTTGGGATGAGGGCCTCGCCCTCCTCAAGAACCCATCCACGACGCCGGCTAGAAGGGATCGGTACGAGAAGAAGTACCGGGTCCCGGACGCGGTCGTTTCCGCGGCGGCCAGGAAGAAAGCGGGGGGGGCGGCCTCTACGTCGACCTCCGCGCCGGACGGCGAGGGAAAGAAATTGGATACGATGGGACGCAGGGTCATCTCGTCTGCAGCGACGACGATTAAGGCGGCCAACGCCCTGGCTATCGTAGCCCGCTACGACCGGGAGCTGTGGTACAAACTGGCCCCCCTACTGGACTTCCTACTGGACGACAAGAGGGCGGATGCCCTAGAGATCTTGCAGGAAGGAGAGGTGGCGTCGGACCACGCCATTACGATTGCGACGGACATCGCTGACACTGGATTTCGCCAGTTGGGCAATGGCGTGTGCCTTTGGCGGCGTGGATGGCTCAAGGCTACTGACTTCCGTCAAGACGTGCAGACCAGAGTCTTGGACATGCCGTTCGATGGAAACAATCTGCTTGGGAAAACGGTGGACGATTCCCTTGAAGTCATCAAGGCAGACACGGAGACGGCCCGGGCTCTTGGGGTTCTCCAGCAACCGCGGCCGCCCTTTCGGAGCGGCGGAGGCAAACGGGGTGCCTCCAAAGGTTCCGGCGGCGGATTTTCCACCTACCGTCAAGCGGCCCGTTCGTCATCGCAGGAAGCTTACAGGGGACGAGGCAAGTCAGGCGGACCCCGCCGTCGTCTCCAAGGAGGTCAAGGCGGCAAAGCCTCGTCGAAGCAGGACTGAACCGGCCATGGGGTCGGGCCCCCACCGAAGCACCCCGGTGGGGGGGCCAGCTGGCGAGCTTCGTCAGCGTGTGGGAGTCCATCTCCACTGACCGTTGGGTGCTGGACGCCCTAGCCCAGGGTCACGCGCTAGAGTTTCAAAAAAGGTGCCTGTGCGTCCCCCCGTGGCCAGGAAAGAACATCACGTCCCTCAACTTCTCTTGGAGGTAAAGGCGATGCTCAGGAAGGGCGCCATCGAGCTCTTCCCAAAGAGGCTTCGGGGCTCCGGAGTTTACTCAAGATACTTCCTCGTGAAGAAGACGGGAGGATGGCGTCTGATCCTGGACCTACGACGACGGAACAAATTCATCAAGGCACAAATTCATCAAGGCACAGAAGTTCCGGATGGTCACCCTCTAACACGTCCTGGGTCAGCTGGAGGAGGGCGATTTCCTGTCGTCGTTGGATTTGGAGGATGCCTACTTCCATATTCCCATCCTAAAGGGACACCAAAAGTTTCTCAGGTTCGTGGTCCAGGGGCGGCACTATTAGTTCAGAGCCCTTCCCTTCGGACTAAGGTCGGCACCCAGGGTGTTCACCAAGTGCCTCGCACCGGTGGCGGCGCAGCTGCGCCGAGAGGGGATCCACGTCTACCCCTACCTGGACGACTGGCTCATCCGAGCCAAGACGAGGGAGCTCGCCGTGGAGCACACGGCAAGGACCGTCCAACTTCTCACGGACCTGGGATTCTCTATAAACTACGCCAAGTCCCACCTCGTGTCCGCGCTAGACGCACTGTTTCTGGGAGCGAAGCTCGACAGTGTCGCTTCTGGCCTCTCCGTCGGAGGAAAGGACGAGGGCCATCTTGGGCAAGGTGCAGCGGATGCTGGTTGCGGACGCGGCCAGAGTGAGGTCCATCAAGTCCCTCCTCGGAATGATGTCTTCTTGCATTTACCTCATCCGCCTGTGCAGGCTCCGGATGCGCCCGTTGCAGGAGTTCCTGGACGCGCGCTGGATCCAAACGACGGGCAGCTTCGAGGAGAGGATCACACTCGACGAGAGTTTCCGACGAGCGATCCAGTGGTGGGGCACCCGCGCGCATCTGACGGCGGGCATGGACTTCCAGACCCCCGGCCACCAGGAGACACTGTCCACGGATGCCTCCCTGGACGGGTGGGGAGCACACACCGAAAATCTGCACGCGAGAGGCCTTTGGCTCCCGACGGAGAAGTCCCTCCATATCAACGTCCTGGAGCTCCGTGCAGTGTTTTGGGCCCTCAGGTCCTTTCTTCCGTCCCTCAAGGGCAAGGTGGTGAGAATCTTCACCACCACCACCACCAACAACACCACCACCATGTTCTACATCAGGAAACAGGGCGGAACCAGGTCCCCAGCCCTGTCCAGGGAGGCGCAGGATCTGTGGCATTGGGCCGTCGCCCAAGGGATGTTTCTGGTGCCGTTTCATCTGGCAGGGATAAAAAACACCATCGCCCACTCACTCAGCAGGGAGCTGCCCTCGTGCCACGAGTGGGAACTACGACAGGATCTAGTGGACCGCCTCTTCCGACAGTGGGGCACACCCCAGATCGATCTGTTCGCGACGAACTCCAAGTGCCAGAGGTTTGCCAGCAGGTTTCCCCAGCCGAGGAGCATGGGCGATGCTTTCTCGTTCCCCTGGGAGGGCCTATTTCTATACGCGTTCCCTCCATTGCCATTTCTGGTCCGACTCGTCAACCAGCTCAAGAGGTCACGGTGCAGGATGATCCTCGTCGCACCTGCGTGGCCGAGGCAGATATGGTTCCCGGACCTTCTGGACTTGTCAGCGTCCCCGTCAATCAAGCTGCCAGTGGACGCGGATCTTCTCTCCAGGGAAGGAGGCGCCATCCTCCATCACAACCCGAAGTCGCTGAACTTGCAGGCCTGGCTCCTGCAGCGAGGTTCTTGCAAAGGCCAGGGCGTCCTCAACTCTTAAATGCTACGGACACAAATGGAAGAGGTTCTTTGTCTGGTGCCACGCACAGAAGATTAACCCTCTACGGATTACGGCTCCCCAAGTACTGCCGTACCTACTGACGCTGGCCAAAGCTGGACTGGCGCATGCGTCCATAAAGTTTCATCTTGCTGCGATCTCCCGATACACCAGAACCACGGGGCGGATGTCTTTGTGGTCTCGTCTGGTGAAAGAGTTCATGAAGGGACTGTTCAGATCGTTCCCGCCGGTGAAGGCTCCGGCCCCGGCGTGGGAGCTCAACGTGTTGCTGACCAAGCTCATGGGACCTCCGTTCTAGCCTCTGCACTCGGCTCCGTTGAAGTTCTTGTCGTGGAAAACAGCGTTTCTTGTGGCCATCACCTCCGCACGACGGGTGGGAGAGATCGAGGCCCTTTCCTGCAAGGCCCCGTACTTGACTTTTCACGACACAAGGGTAGTGCTCAGGACGCACCCCTCCTTCATGCCCAAGGTGCCGTCGGGCTTCCACCTCAACGAACCCTTGGTGTTGCCTGTTTTCTTCCCGTCGCCTTCGTCGCCGGCTGAAAGGACTTTGCACTCTGCACTCGCTGGATGTGGCTAGAGCGCTGGATGTGGCTAGAGCGCTGAAGTTCTACGTGGACCGCACGAAGAGTTTTCGGAAGATGTCACAACTCTTTGTGAACTTTGGACCTGTCAATCAGGGGAAGGCTCTCTCGAAGGCTTCCATTTCCAGATGGCTCTCCGGCTGTATCATGTACTGTCATCGGTTGGCAAACCGACCGCTGCCTGGCGGTCCAAGAGCCCATTCCACCAGAGCGATCGCAGCTACCACGGCGTTCCTATCTGGTGTGCCCTTGCTGGACATCTGCAGGGCTGCTACGTGGAGGTCGACGCATTCCTTCACGAAATTCTACTGCGTCGATCGGGATTCCAGGGAGGAGTCCAAGGTCGGCCAAGCAGTGCTGCGCAACCTGTTCGCCTAAGGTGAGCCTGGTGAGGAGGTAAGAATTGCTTAATGTTGAGTTTGATGTAATGCTTAATGTTGAGCCTTTGCCACCTCCCGTGGTTGTGCATGTGTGTACTGCTATGTATTCTTTATTCATGAGCATGTGAATCCATGCCAGACCCCATGCTGGAGAAGGAACAAGTTACTTACCTGTAACTGTTGTTCTCCAGCATGGGTCTGGCATGGATTCACATGCGAACCCTCCCGCCTACCCCTCTGCGGCTCTTCACTTGGTCATACTGCCACTTCACGTGCTACCAAATCTGAAGATGGCTGCCAGAGGCGGGGCTTAGGTAGAGGGCAGTCATTGGCTGTGGTCAGTATGACGCAGAGATCAGTGATTGGTTACTACTACGAAAGACAGATCAGAAACAAAACTGATACTGGTTTTTTCTTTACCGAGGATTCCCAGCCTGACGACGGGGAATATTCATGAGCATGTGAATCCATGCCAGACCCATGCTGGAGAACAACAGTTACAGGTAAGTAACTTGTTCCTTACACTGCGGGATCAACCATCAAGGCGGCCAACGCACTGGCGATCCTGGCCTGATACGACAGGGAGATGTGGTACATGTTGGGCCTGATTTTTGGCATTCCTCCCCGACAGAGGCGATGGCCCTCTTCCAGTTGGGGAGAGGTGGATTCTGACAATGATGTGGCTCTGGACATCGTGGGCACAGGGTTCCGGCAGATGGGGAACGCTGTCTGCCCCCATCGTCCAGTCTGGCTGAAGGCTACGAATTTCCACCAGGAGGTCCAGGCAAGGGTACTGGCCTTCCCATTCAGAGATAACCTTTTTGGGAAGGTAAAGTCCCTGCAGGCTATCAAGGCGGTTAGGGACTGCCTGTACCCTGGGCACGCTCCAGAACACAAAGGCTTCTCCTCGTACTGCCCGCCCTCCAGGTCCACGGGCCAGGAACCCTTCAGAGGCCGTTCCATGGCCTACAGTGGAGGTGGTCGGCTCTGCTGAAGCAGAACTCAACCAGCCAGGATGTCAGGCCCCACACATGCACCCCGGTTGGATGCCGTCTGACAGGATTTGTCAGCAAGTGGGAGATGTCCACCTATAGGTGCTGGACGCTCTCGCTCACGAACAAAACCTGGAGTTTCAGCACAGATGTCCGTGGATCCCTACGGTGGCCCTGCAGGAGCAGCACATCCCTCAACTTTTGGGTATTGGCCATGCTGCGAAAGGGGGCGATAGAGCTGGTTCCATGATGACTCCCGGGCTCCGAGTCTACTCCAGATACTCTCTAGGCAAAAAGGAAACCGGGGGCTGGCAGCCCATTCTAGACCTGCAGCGTCTCAAGTACCAAGATGGTCGCGTTGCAACACATGCTCAGCCAACTGGAAGGAGGAGACTTCTTGATGTCACTGGACCTGGAGGACGCCTACTTCCACATCTCCATTTACAAGAAGCACTCGCAGTTCCTAAGCTTAGTAGTGCAGGGACGACACTGCCAGTTCAAGGCCCTCCCCTTCAGCCTGAAGTCAGTCCCCAGGGTGTTCATGAAGTGCCTGTCACCGGTGGCAGCCGATTTGCATCTACGGCAGATACACCTGTACCTGGATGACTGGCTCATTCGGGCCAGTTCACGAGAGTTGGCCGTCGGACACACAGACGACCGTACAGCTGCTGACGGATCTGGGACTCTGCATCAATAATCTGAAGTCCTGTTTGACACCTCGCAGAACACTATGTTCCTAGGAGACAGACTCCATACAGTCTCCTGCCTAGCGTCACGAGGGTTGTGGCCATTCTGGGGAAAGCGCAACGGCTGTTTCACTGAAGACCGCCACGGTGTGGACCATCAAATCGCTTCTTGGCATGATGTCTTGCATCTACTTAATCCGGCTCTGCAGGTTACGGAAGCAACCTCTTCAGGAGCTCCTGGATGCTGCTGGATTCAGGTGTCCGGAAGCTTCGTGGACAAGATCCCGCTTGACTAGGTGTGGCGTTCACTCAGTTGCCCGGGGCATGGGGTTTCAAAGCCTCCATACCAGGAAACTGTCGCCACAGATGCTTCCCTGGAAGTCTGGGAGCCCACACCGGACATCTGCAAGCCAGAGGCCTGTGGCAGGCGGAGACATTTCACATCAATATCCTGGAGCTGCAGGCAGTGTTCTGGGCCCTCGAGTCTTTTTACGGGCAACACCACCATGATGATCTACATCAGGAAGCAGGCGGCACTCTATCCCCAGCGCTCTCCAAAGAGGCGCTGGACTTGTGGCACTGGGCTGTCGGACTCCTCGTCTGCTTTCACCTGGCGGGAGTCGGGAACACCATTGCTGACTCATTCAGCAGGGAGTGCGCTCCTGCCACGAGTAGCATCTTCGGCAGGACCAGGTGGACTGCATCTTCATCCGTGGGGTAGACCCTAGATCAATCAGACAGCGGCAAACTCCAAATGTCAGAAGTTTGTCAGCTGATTCACCAAACGTGGAGCATTTGGGGATGCGTTTTCCTTTCTGTGGAAGGCCCATTTCTGTACACGTTCCCGCCTTTGCCTCTCCTGCTGTGAGTCATCAATACACTCATGTGCTGATGCAGGATGATATTCATCGCCCCAGCATGGCCGAGGCAGATTGGTACCCGGACCTTCTAGCATCTCCCTGGATTTTCCACAGAGAAGGAGGCGCAATCCTGCATTCACAACCCAGGATTGCTGGACCTGAGGGCTTAGCTCCTGCAGACCTAAAGTTCGAAGGCTACAAGTTGCAAGCGGACTGCTGAAGGTCCTTGCCTAGGCCAGAGCATCATTGGCTTTGTAGTGCTACAGTCACAAATGGAAGTGTTTCGCCTGGCCCTGCAGATCCTCCCTCGTGTTATCCTTTGTCAAGGCCAGACTGGCGCACGCCTCGATCAAGGTGCATGTGCCGGCTATCTCCCGCTACACCAGTTTTCCAGGACGATCTTCTCTTTGGTCTCACCATCTCATCCTGGAGTTCCTCAAAAGACTGTTTCGATCGTTCCCACCTGTGAAGGCTCCTGCACTAGAAACTCAATGTGGTGGTGACTAGGCTCAGGTGGGAGTTGGGGGTGAGGGGGGGGGGGGGGGATGGACTTCAAGCCTATGCATCGGGCCCCTCTTGTTGAAAACTGCTTTCCTTGTGGCCATCACCCCTCAAGGAGGGTGGGTGAGATCCAGGCCCATCCTTACAAACAGCCATATCGCACTTTCCACGAGTCGAGCGTTGTGCTGCGGATGCACAACCTCTTTCATACCAACGGTGCTGTCTGAATTCACCTTGGTGTTACCCGAGTTTTAGCCTCCGGCTGAAAGGGCCTTTCACTCAGTGGATGTTGCCCGTGCCCTGAAGTTCTACATGGCACGCACAAACGTTTTTTGGAAGACATGAACTTTCGTGAACTTTGGTCCTGTTAACCATGGGAAAGCATTGTCCAAGGGCTTCCATCTCGAGGTGGCTCTCTGCATCACGCACCGTCATCGGTTGGCGAACCGACTGCTGCCGGCCAGCCGTCTGATGGACCACTCCACCATAGCGAATGCTGCAACAACGGCGTTCCTATCTGGCGTGCCTTTGCTGGACATCTGCAGGGCTGTTACTTGGAGGTCCATGCACACCTTCACGAAGTGCTACTGCGTCGGCAAGGATTCCAGAAAGGCGTCCAGAGTCGGCCAAGCAGTGCTACGCAAATTGTTCGCTTAAGGGGAGTCTGTTCCAGAAGTAAGAGTAAATGCTTCTGTTGAGCCTTGTCTCCTCTCGTGGTTGTGTAACTTTGTATTGCTATGTATTTGCTATTCATAAGCATGTGAATCTATGCCAGACCCCATGCTGGAGAAGGAACAAGTTTCTTAACTGTAACTTTTCTCCAGCATGGGTCTGCCATGGATTCACATGTGAACCCTCCCTCCTACTCCCCTGCGCCTCTTCTTGGTCATATTGCCACTTTACGGGCTTACCAAATCTCAAGATGGCTGCCAGAGGTGGGGCTTAGGGAGAGGACTGTCATTGACTGGGCGCAGTATGACCCAGAGGACAGTGATGTGTTTAGAGGAGAAATACAGTTTGTAAGGAAAGTGAGCAGTTTTTCTCCCAGCCTGACGGAATATTCTTGAGCATGTGATTCCACGCCAGACACATGCTGGAGAGCAAGCTACAGTTAAGGGACTTGTTCCTTTCACATTAATGAGGAGATTGAGCTCCCACTTTCTTTACAGATCCCAAGGAAGAGGCAGAAAGGGCTCTTCACTGCCTGTAAGTCAGAATTTTAGTGCTCTTCCATCTGGACAGAACGAAGGGCTTCCGCAAGACAGACGCCTCGTTTTGTCACGTTCAGTGGCTCAAAGCCGGGTCAGCAAGCATCCAAATCTTCCATGGTTAGATGGATGACCGCAGCAATCCAGGAGGCATACAAGGTGCAGCAGAAGGATCTGCCAAGGGGCATGCATGCAGGCTCATGCCATCAGGGCAAGGCAGCGGCGTCGCTTTTTGGCACCATGTGCCATAGCAGGTGATTAGCAGGGTGGTAACGTAGGCCTCCCCTTTGGCCTTTTGCAAACATTACTGCCTAACTACCAGTGCCAGGGATTACTCGGCCTTTGGCCAAGCAGTCCTGCGTAATTGTTTTGCCTAGAATGTCAAGCTCTCATCCCCAGGGTGGTTATCAGTAGTAATCGCCCGTACAGGATGGAGGAAATAAAGGGATGTAGGAGCAATTGAGTGTTACCCGCCATCGGTCCTTCGTCCGGTTCAGGGTCATGGGCTTCAATTTCCAATACAAAGTGCTACCCTTTGGCCTCAATTCAGCCTGAGAGTCTTTACCAGTCTTATGAACGCACTAGCAGCCCTTATCAGGGCCCAAGGTCTCCATGTCTACCCATACCTAGACAGACTCGTCTGGGCGAGTTCTCCAGAGGCGGTCCAGCGTACCTCCTCCGCCCTCATGAACAATCTTCAGCCAACAGTCTAATGTTCCTCGGCCTCATCTGGGATACGAGATCGGAAGGTTTTTCCCTTGGACAAGATTTCAGCCATCAAGGGGGCCACGTGTCACTTTCACAGCAGAGGTGACTTCAGCATGGTGGTACCAGCACCTCCTGGGTATCATGGCGGCACCTTAGAAGAAATTACAGCTGCAATTTGCATCAGGAGCAGGGTTCACAGGCGGAACTCGTCAGAATTCCTCCCTTCCTACACCATGACCTTGTCCTCCCTTCCCACACCATGACCTTGTCTGGTGGCGTACAGACTGCAATCTGAGGATAGGCAGGCCCTTGCGTCAACCAGCACCGCAGGTTACCAACACCATGGATTTGTCCCTGGAGGGATGGGAAGCTACCCTGGACAACCACAGCGTCCAGTTTGGTCCCGGCAGGAACAGAAAGCACATATCAATTGGTTGGAGCTGAAGGCCATCTGGCTGGCTCTCAAGGCCTTCCTATCGCAAAATGATCCTCATTCAGACAGACCACTTCACCAGCATGTATTACCTCAACAAGCAGGGTTGCACCAGGTCCCCTCCCCTCTGCACCCTCGCAGTCAGTATCTGGGAATGGGCCCTGGCGGATGATATTCACCAAACGGCGATCCACCTTCCTGGGTTGTTGAACCTGGAGGCGGACAGACTCGACAGGCTGGGGGAGGACAATTACTAAAGGCAGTTGGAACAACCAAGTCCTTCAGCAGATTTTCAACAGATGGGGTCATCTTCAGGTGGACCTCTTTACCACTTGGCTCAACAGGAAGTGCCCACAGTTCGCATCCTGGCAGGGACAGGGTCTGGGCGATGCGTTACAGATTCAGTGGAACAGCATGAACGCCTATCACTTCCCTCTACCTCCAAAGGTACGCAGGGTGATACGCAAGGTCAGAGTCCCCGCCACTCTGCATCATTCAGATAATTCTGTGGTGGCCGGCGAGGCCATGGTTCTTGGGGATTTTCAGCCTGTCTGACCTACCTTTGATGCACCTTCCGCTGGGCCGAGCGCATCTGTCATAACGGGGGCACAGTCATACACCCTACCCAACAAAAGTTAGTCCTTGCAGTGTGGTTCCTGAACTGGTTACTCTGAAACATCTGCGCCTCTCACAGGCTCTCCTAGACATTCAGGTTGCTAGGAGCGATGCTGCTAGGAGCCAGACTAGGTTTTGCCACTGGGCTGAGTCCAGGAAGTAGATACTCTTGCTCACTGGACGATGTGGAATTTTTCTCCACAGAGTGGAGATAGAGTGCAGATAGACGCATGCCGCACCTCTCTGGCGGCCATCTGAGCCTACCGAAATTCGGCAGAGGTTGTTTTCTCATCCGTCAATCCAGTGGTTGGACATTTGATGGGACTCACTAGGCTCTACCCGCCCATCAAGAAGCCACACCCTGTGTGGGAACTCAAGATGGTGTTGGGCGCCTTGGCGCATAAACCTTTTGAGCCTATGGTGTCCAGATATCGGCTGGTCACCATGAAGACTGCCCTTTTGGTGGGTCTTAAGTCTGCACGTTGTCAGTGAGATCAAGCTCTAGTGGCTTCTGATCCATGCACTACCTTTCACGGGGACAAGGTGGTCCTCAGAACGCATCCTGCATTCCTTCCTAAGGTAGTCTCGGCGTTCCACCTAAATGAGAGAATACTCCCTTCTTTCTTTGCAGACCCCAAGGACAATGCTCAGAGGGTTATGCACTGTTAGAACTTCAGCGCTCTCCTATCTGGACAGGACCAAGAGCTTCTGCAAATCTGAGGCTCTATCACCTTCAGCAGGTCAAGGCCCGGATATCCGTCTTCCAGGGCCTCCATAGCTAGATAGATGGTTGTATACATTAAGCAGGCATATGAGGGGCAGCACAAGCCACTTCCGGCAAACCTGCATGCCCATGCTGTCAGAGCCAAGGCCATAGCAGTCACATTGCAGGCACGTTCCGTGGCAGGTCATTAGCAGGGCGGCCACATGGGCCACTCCCTCAGCCTTTTGGAAGCACTACTGTTTGGATGCCAGCTCCAGGTCTGATGCAGCATTTGGGCAGGCAGTATTAAGGTACTTGTTTTCTTAAGGAGGGTCACCTCTCCACCCTGGGGCTACATTCAGTTTTAATCGCCCCTACAGTATGGAGGAAAGAGGAGGGACGTAAGAGTAATTAGTTGCTCACCGTAGTGACTAACTTACTCCCTTTCCTCCATACGTCCCATGACTCTGCCCGACGGGTCAATTGTTTCCACCAGTCAATGTTTCCACCACAGGCTAGAAAAACATTAGATTTTTGTATGTGGCTACAATGCCTCCGCTCATCGTTTATGTTGGGATGTTGGTGCTTTTATGTATCACATTGTTTAGGCATGATTAAAGGTATGGGTTATGCATTATACATGATGTATGTACTTTTTTAAAAACACTTTTTTTAACTTTTGCTATACATTTCTGTTGGAACGGACACCGTTGGTCTACCTTGCCTATGGCCATTGTATGTATTTAACAGTTTGGGTTGTGTTTAATCCCAGAATGGGGCACCCCAGGACGCACCCTGATGAGACTAAGTCAGGATGACTTCTCTCTGAACTCGATGAGCCTTGAAAGGAGTCACTCAGACGCTGTGCTCTGAAAAGGGTACCCACCAGGAGATTTCTTTCCCTTAGGTGGACTGGAGGAACGCTGTGGAAGACTTCTCCCACCTGAGTTCCCAGACCAAGGTGGGAATCTCACTAGAAGCATGAATTCCACTAATCTGTGCCTAGATACTCGCGTCAAATTGTGAGGCTCTGTCACTGCATATTAATGTCCACAGGAGATGCAGCGCGATGCCCTTGTGCTCCGGCATAGGCAAAAAAAAATTACTGCAGAACCGATGTAAGAAGACAAATTGAGAAACAGGGTGAAAAAAAGCTTTGCAGATGTTTTCGTTCGATCCAGACTGCTCACTGAAGGGCGATGCAGTGGCTAGAGCTTGAAAAGGCGAGTCTAGAGCCATGTGTGCCAGCCCTGCAAAAAATGGAAAAGGACTGTTTTTGTATGCTAACAGTGCTCTGGTCCTGTCCAGAATATCCCACCAATATGGAGGAAAGGGCAGGGAGCATGGGGGATTAAGATTTGTAGAATGCGACTCCTTGTTACTTGGTGGTAGCTCCTAGACACTGGTTAATGTGGTATACCCCAGAGCTGCTTTTTGTGACTGCTCATCCAGTCTGAATTGTTCCCTTTGAGGCCTACATAAATTAACTATTTTTATACATTCTGCCTAACTGTGGTTTCGCCATGTCTGCTTGAATGAACCCTTCACCGCACATCCTCCTAAATCTAAGCCTGCCTGTTTACATTTCCTTCCCACTCCCCCCCCCTCCCTTCCTTCCTTATCTATGTCTTAGCTCTTGCACTATCTGAAATGTCGTCAGGCCGAGTATGATGGCTAATTTCACATCCTTACTGTTCATGGCCTGTAAGGATATCATTTTATTTTCCCTTGTTCCCTCCCGTGCCTTGAAGTGCTTTGAAACATGTGTATAGGCGCTATATAAATAAACTGTCATATCATACTGTTCAGCCCCCACTAGATGAGGTTTGTCCCCGTCATCAGAATAGGGTGGCCCCTCAATCGGTCTACATGGCCGATTCTGAAAATCCAGTCATTTTAATTGTGTGTCTTTATCATCCTGCCTCTTTTGGGTTTACTTCTGTAGCATTTGTGATGTCTTAATTATGCCCAGTGAATTGAGCCTGCAATTTTGTAGAATGTCACGTGCTTGCTTAAGAGCAAGTTGTTCTGTACAAGAGAATGAAAGTGCTTGTGATTAGTGCAACAGCTTGACACGAAGTATGCTTAGGTAACATAATTCTCCTCTTTGTAGAGGGCACCCCGTATGCTGGTGGATTGTTCAGAATGAAGCTCATTTTGGGGAAGGATTTTCCAGCTTCACCACCAAAAGGCTACTTTCTCACAAAGATATTTCACCCAAACGTTGGCTCGAATGGAGAAATCTGTGTCAACGTATTGAAAAAAGATTGGAAAGCCGAGTTGGGCATAAGGCATGTGCTATTGGTAAGTAGCCCTGTACAATTTAGTGAAATGAAGTCTGCTGAATCTGTTAAATTGAGAAGTTCTTGCTGTATCCAGTTTTAGTTTACTTTATATCAGAGTGGTACATATATCCACAGGTTGCTCCTGTATTTATGTTGGGCTCAGTGACTCTGGAAAATCCTGATGGTCTACATGTTCGGCTGTAGGGCACAGCACAAGCCAAAAAGTGGGGATTCGAGTATTTGCTTTTCATTTACCACCAAAACCTTGCTCTTCCCATTTCCTCCCCCCCCCCCCCCCACCCTCCTCTCTTGAAACCCTCGATCGGCACACAAACACTGACCCAAACACACCACTCCTATCCCTCATTACACCCACGGAAGCCAGCAGCGTTTGCAGAGGCACACCGTGACAAATCTTGTTCCAGGGAGACGAGGACTGCAGAGACCAGCCAATTGCGTTTGACCAAGAAAAACAACCTTTAAGACTAACTCCAAGTTTACGGTATGTATACCTTGCACCACATGTGTGGACACGGGCATGGCCATCCTTCTATGCACCCTTGAATACCGCTATGGCTATGCTCTTCCGGTCTAAAGCTCACATAGCCGGCCACACTGAAACCCCTGACGTACCTCAACACCTATGCCATTAGTATACAGTGACAAGCTATGAAAATAGCTGGGCATATATCGAATTTCTCCAGCATGGGGTCTGGCATGGATTCACATGCTCAAGAATATTCCCCGTCAGGCCGGGAATCCTCGGTATAGAAAAAATCGGTATCCGTTTCGTTTTTGATCTGTCTTTCTTAGTAGTAACCAATCACTGGTCTCTGGGTCATACTGCCCCCAGCCAATGACTGCCCTCTCCCTAAGCCCCGCCTCTGGCAGCCATCCTCAGATTTTTACCGCATGTTCAAGTGTAGAGTCCTCGTGCTGTAGCTCTCGACCGCGCTTTCAGGAGATTTTTCTCATTTTTCAGTTAAATGGAGCCTCAAGCTCCACCGTTTCTCCATCCGATCAACGGGGACCCGTTTCGGAGTTTTCTATGCCCCTCAAGGGTGAAGATTTTGTCGAGTTGTGCTTTTGGAGGATTCCAGAGGTTCCGAGGCCTACCCCGGACATGGCCCAGGAGAAAGGAAGCTCGACGCCCGGGAAGCTGTTCAGGACCTGCTCTGGATTCCAGCTTCAGAATGTGTTCAAGGAGGACGAGCATTCGTTATGCCTCTGTCTCCATGAGGACAAGAAGCACGTGGAGAAGGACTGTGCGTTTTGTGGGAACATGTCGGAGCGGACCATGAAGGATCGCCACCGCCGTCTCACCAACTGGCTGAATGCTAAGAGCCCGTCAGGCGAGAAGAAGTCCGAGCAGTCTTCTAAGTCCTGTGAGGGCGCCCCAGCGACGGAGGCCCAACAAAAGGCCAAGCACCGGGAGCGCCGAACGGTCGGGCTCCTTGGCTGCCAGGCAGGGCGCATACTCCCCGGCGCCATCAACCACGAGCCAACGCTCTGGCTCGGGTAAGAGGAAGTCCGAGAACCCGGCGAAGCTTCTGGAGAGGCCCCGGTCAATCTCGAAGATTCCGGCAAAGGGGGAGCAAGGCTCAGACCCCCCCCACCCCAAGGTGAAGGCCCCAGGCATGCAGAAGGTGACGATGGCCTTAATTCACCCTGCTAAGACCTCGATTGAGGATGTTGCAGCGGCCTTGGCTCAGTCTGTGGAGGCGACCTCAGGATCCAGACGTCTCCCTGCCACCGCGGAGGAAGTCGTCTTTCAGGCCCATCGAGAAGACCCCCACGAAGTCCCTGTTGGAAAAGGAGGGGATGGGGCAGGTGGCCATCGTGGATACGGACACAACCTCTGAAGAAGAGCTCATCAAAGTCGTGGAGGAGGCCCAGCCCATCGGGAGGGATCCCGACGAGGGCGATGACGAGAGCGACTGTGTCGCCGACGAGGTTCCTCAAGAGCCCTCGCGCCCGTCGTTTCCGGTGCCACCGGACACGGTGGCCATTTTGTCAGCGATCAGTGCTTATGCTCGGAGATGAGGACAAGGTTGCTCAAACACCCTGCCCCCCCAACCCCCCAGCGGAGGTACCCGAGCCAGACCCGACGGAACAGGAGCCTGGACCTTCGGAAAGTCCACCGCATAAGAGGACGCATCCTCCGCCACCTCTGCGGCCTGCTCTGCCTCCCAAACTCCCCCAACCCCCCCCCCCCCCCCCCCCCCCCTCCTCGGTCAACTACCCACGGGAATGATACGGATACAGCTACGACAGGTACAGATGACGACGGGACGTGTCCCCGATCGCCCCCTGCTCGGGCGTCCCCGCCCGACGAGATTGGATCCTTCCATGCCATGATTTCCAGGGCATCCGAGCTCTTCCAGCTGTGCCCCGAAGAGCATAAAAAGGAAGGGTTCCTTTACCAATGGCGCGAGGCTAAAAGGAAGACTGTCCTCGCTGTACCACTTCTTGATGGGGGGGGGGGGTGGGCTCTCCCTCCTCAAGAACCCTGCCACGGCGCCTGCAAAGAGGGACCGGTACGAGAAGAAGTAATGGGTTTCCGACGATGCCCCCTTGTGCCTTCGGGCACAACCTACCCCGGATTTGGTCATCTCGCCGGCGGCAAAGAAAGCTGGGGGGGGGGCATCGGCCTCGACATAAACTTCCCCGCCGGACGGCGAGGGCAGGAAGCTAGACTCGATTGGACGGGTCATCTCATCCGCAGCGACGACTATCAAGGCGGCCAACGCCCTGGCTATCGTAGCCTGCTACGACAGGGAGTTGTGGTTCAAAATCGCCCCTCTATTGGACTTCCTTCCGGACGCCGAAAGGGCTGAGGCCCTTGAAATCTTACAGGAAGGTGAGATTGCTTCTGACCACGACATCACGGTGGCAACGGACATCGCCGACACCGGATTCTGTCAGTTGGGCAACAGCGTTTGCCTGAGATGACGAGGATGGCTCAAGGCGACGGATTTCCGCCAGGACGTACAAACCAAGATTTTGGACATGCCCTTCGACGGGAACAACCTGTTTGGGAAGGCGGTTGATGTGTCCCTTCAGGCTATCAAGACACACGGAGACTGCCCGGGCACTGGGAGTGCTCCAGCAACGACGGCTGTCCTTTCGGAGCGCCGGAGGCAGACGAGGAGCCTCCAAGGAATCTGGCAGTGGCTCCTCGACGTACCGCCAAGCAGCAAAATCTTCATCTCAGGAGGCCTACAGGGGACGCAGCAAGTCAGGTGGTGCCCGTCGACAGGGAGGTCAAGGAGGCAAGGCGGCCTCCAAACAAAATTGAACCGACCGTGGGGTCGGGCCCCCGCCGAAGCACCCCTGTGGGAGGCCGGCTGACAAGGTTCGTCAGCGTGTGGGAGTCCAGCTCCACTGACCGTTGGGTGCTGGACGCCCTGGCCCAAGGCACGCCCTCGAGTTCCAGAAGTGCCCTCGCGTACCACCCGTGGCCAGGAAGGAAAATCACATCCCTCAACTACTGTTGGAAGTAAGGTTGATGCTCAAGAAAGGTGCCATCAAGCTCGTCCCAAAGAGGCTTCGGGGCTCCGGAGTTTACTCAAGGTACTTCCTCGTAAAGAAGACAGGAGGATGACGTCCCATCCTGGACCTGCGACGACTGAACAAGTACATCAAGGCACAGAAGTTCCAGATGGTCACCCTCCAGCACGTGCTGGGACAGCTGGAGAAGGGCGATTTCCTGTCGTCATTGGACTTGGAGGATGCGTACTTCCACATCCCCATTGTAAAAAGACACTTAAAATTCCTCAGTGCAGGCCTTGGACCACGAACCTATCAGTTCAAGGCCCTCCCGTTCGGATTGAAGTCGGCACCCAGGGTGTTCACCAAGTGCCTCGCACCGATGGCGGCGCGTCTGCGCCTGCAGGGGATCCACGCCTACCCCTACCTGGACGACTGGCTCATGCGGGCAAAGACAAGGGAGCTCGCCGTGGAGCATACTGCGAAGACAGTCCAGCTGCTCACGGACCTGGGGTTCTCCATCAACTTTCCAAAATCCCACCTGGTCCCGTCGCAAGTCGCCCTGTTTCTGGGAGCCAAGCTCGACACAGTGGCGTGGCTGGCCTCGCCATCGGAGGAAAGGACCAGGACCATCCTGGGCAAGGTGCAGCGTCTGCTGGCCACGGACATGGCCAGGGTAAGATCTATCCAGTCCCTCCTCGGGATGATGTCGTCCTGCATTTATCTGGTGCGCCTTTGCAGACTTCCGATGCGCCCCTTACAAAAGTTCCTCGATGCCCGCTGGGTCCAGTCGACAGGCAGCTTCAAGAACAGGATCCCACTCAACGAGACGTTCCGTCAGGCGATCCGGTGGTGGGGTACCCGCTCATCTGTCGGCGGGCACGGACTTTCAGACCCCAGCTCACCAGGTGACGGATGCCTCCCTGGAAGGTAGGGAGCGCACTCCGGAGATCTTCACGCGAGAGGCCTTTGGCTCCCGGAGAAGTCACTCCACATCAACATCTTGGAGCTCCGCGCAGTGTTCTGGGCCCTCGGGTCTTTTCTTCCGTCCCTCAAGGGCAAGGTGGTGAGGATCTTCACCGACAACACCACCACGATGTTCTACAACGAAGCAGGGCAGAACCAGATCCCCTGCCCTATCCAAGGAAGCCTAGGATCTGTGCCATTGGGCCGTCGCCCAAGGGATGTTTCTGGTGCCTTTTCATCTGGCAGGAATAAAAAAACACCATCGCCGACTCACTCCGCAGGGAGCTGCGCTCGTGCCGCGAGTGGGAACTACGCCACAATCGAGTGGATCGACTCTTCCGACGATGGGGCGAACCCCAGATCGATCTCTTCACGACGGCGACTAACTCCAAGTGCCGGAGGTTCGCCAGCAGGTTCCCCCCTCCGAGGAGCATGGGCGATGCTTTCTCGTTCCTCTGGGACGGCCTATTTCTTTATGCGTTCCCTAAGTTGCCGTTGCTGCTCCGGCTCATCAACCAGCTCAAGAGGTCCCGGTGCAGGATGATGCTCGTCGCACCGGTGTGGCCGAGACAGATCTGGTTCCCGGACCAGCGTTCACACCAGTCAAGCTGCTGACGGAAGCGGATCTTCTCTCCAGAGAAGGCGGCGCCATTCTTCATCACAACCCAGAGTTGCTGAACTTGCAGACCTGGCTCCTGCAGCACTAGAGTTTGGAGGGTATGACATCCCAGCCGACTGCAGAGGTTCTTGCAAAGGCCAGGGCGTCCTCAACTCTCGTGCTACTGAGACAAATGGAAGAGGTTCTCTGTTTGGTGCCGTGCACAGAAGATTAACCCTCTGCGGATTACGGCCCCTCAAGTATTGCCGTACCTACTGTCGTTGGCCAAGGCTGGAATAGCTCACGCTTCCATCAAGATACATCTGGCCGCCATCTCACGATACACCAGAACTACAGGATGGGCGTTCTTGTGGTTTCATCGGCTGGTGAAGGAATTTATGAAAGGATTGTTCCGATCATTCCCGCCGGTGAAGGCCCCTGCCCAGGCGTTGAAGCTCAACGTGGTGCTGACCAGGCTCATGGGGGGGGGGGGGCATTTAAACCTATGCATTCGGCACGTTGAAGTTTCTGTCGTGGAAGACTGCATTTCTCGTGGCCATCACCTCCGCACAACCAGTGGGAGAGATCCAGGCCCTATCTTGCAAGCCACCATACTTGACTTTCCACGACACGAGGGTGGTGCTGAGGACGCACCCCTCCTTCATGCCCATGGTGCCGTTGGATTTCCACCTCAACGAACCCTTGGTGTTGCCAGTTTTCTTCCCATCGCCTTCGTCGCCGGCTGAGAGGACTCTGCACTTGCTGGACGTAGCTAGAGCGCTGAAGTTCTACGTGGACCGCACAGAGTTTTCGGAAGACATCACAGCTGTTTGTAAACTTTGGACCTGTGAATCAAGGGAAGGCTCTCTCGAAGGCTTCCATTTCCAGATGACTCTCCGGCTCCACCATGCACTGTCACCGGTTGGCAAACCGACCGCTGCCCGGCCGTCCGAGAGCCCACTCGACCAGAGCGATCACTGCTACCACGGCGTTCCTATCTGGTGTGCCCCTGCTCAACATCTGCAGGGCTGCGACGTGGAGGTCGACGCACACCTTCATGAGATTCTACTGCGTCGATCGGGACTCCAGGGAGGAGTCCAGGGTCGGCCAAGCAGTGCTGCGCAACCTGTTCGCTTAATATGAACCTGGTGAGGAGGTAAGAGATGCTTTATGTTGAGTTTTTTTGTATTGCTTAATGTTGAGCCTGTTGCCACCTCCCGTGGTTGTGCATGTGTATACTGCTATGTATTCTTATATTCATGAGCATGTGAATCCATGCCAGACCCCATGCTGGAGAAGGAACAAGTTACTTACCTGTAACTGTTCTCCAGCATGGGTCTGGCATGGATTCACATGCGAACCCTCCCGCCTACCCCTCTGCGGCTCTTCACTTGGTCATACTGCCACTTTACGTGCTACCAAATCTGAGTATGGCTGCCAGAGGCAGGGGCTTAGGGAGAGGGCAGTCATTGGCTGGGGGGGGGGGGGGGGGAGTATGACCCAGAGACCAGTGATTGGTTACTACTAGGAAAGACAGATCTGAAACAAAACTGATACGAGGAATATTCTTGAGCATGTGAATCCATGCCAGACCCATGCTGGAGAAGAACAGTTACAGGTAAGTAACTACTTGTTCCTTACTTCACTATCACTTCATCATTAAAAACGGCGCACCCGCCGACGTGCCTGATCTCTTGGCTGCTTACTGCTAACAGTCCACCTAAGTCCTAACTTGGCAAAATGCACACTGTGCTCCAGATAGTATTTTACTCCCCATTTTTAAAAGTTGGTAGTAAATCTTATTTATTTTAATTTTTTTAGGGAGTAAAACTAGAAGTCCCATTCTCAAGAAGTAATAAGCAAGTAAAAATTAACACGTTTTTGTAATTCTTTCATTGCACCTAGTTCATGCAAATTAAAAGATGCTTCCATCAAGTAGTTAGCATAGTTCTCCAGCATGGGGTCTGGCATGGATTCACATGCTCATGAATATTCCCAGTCGTCAGGCTGGGAATCCTCGGTAAAGAAAAAACCAGTATCAGTTTCGTTTCTGATCTGTCTTTCGTAGTAGTAACCAATCACTGGTCTCTGCGTCATACTGACCACAGCCAATGACTGCCCTCTACCTAAGCCCCGCCTCTGGCAGCCATCTTCAGATTTTTACCGCACGTTCATGTGTTGGGATCCTCGTGCTTTTGCTCTCGAGCGTTAGTGCTATTTTTTCACGTTTTTTCTCAAACTTCGTTTTTTTTCTTCAGTCAAAAGAGCCTCAAGCTCCACCGACTCTCCATCCGATCAACAGGGACCCGTGTCGGATTAGTCTGCGCCCCTCAAGGGTGAAGATTTCGTCGAGCTACGCTTTTGGAGGACTGCAGAAGTTTCTCAGGCCCGGACCTGGCCCAAGAGAAGGGAAGCTCAACGCCGGGAAAGCTGTTCAGGGTCTGCCCTGGATGCCAGCTGCAGAACGTCTTTAAGGAGGACGAACACTCCCTTTGTCTCTACTGCTTACATGAGGACAAGGCGCACGTGGAGAAGGAGAAATCCGAGCGGTCTTCTAAGACCTTTGAGGACGCCCCGGCGACGGGGGTCCAACACAAGGCCAAGCACCGCGAGTCCGCTGGCACCGGGAGCGCCGAACGGTCGGGCTCTACGGGCGCCAGGCAGGGCGCACCCTCCCCGGCACCTTCAGCCACGAGCCAACGCTCTGGGTCGGGTAAGAGGAAGGGCGAGCACCCGGCGAAGCTCCTGGAGAGGCCCCGGTCGAGCTCGAAGGCCCCATCGGAGGGGGAGCGAGGCAGTGTTCCCCTCCCCCCCCCCCCCAAGGATAAGGCGGTGAGCGCACCTAAGGTGTTGAAGGCCTTAATCCATCCGGCCAAGCCCTCTATCAAAACTGTTGCGGCGGCCCTGGCTCAGCCTGTGGAGGCTACACCAGTGGTGGCGACCTCAGGGCTCAGAGTCTCCCTGCCACCTCGGAGGGAGTCCTCTTTTGTGCCATCGATGGGACCTCCGTGAAATCCCCGGCGGGGAAGAAAAAGGGGGGGGCAGGGCGTCGTCGTAGATTCGGCTTCAACCTCGGAGGAGCTGATCGAGGTCTTAAGCCACGGCCTTGGTGTGGAAGAAGACCGGCCCGTCGGGATGGATCCCGACGCACATGACGACGACATCGTCGAGGGTGCCGACGGGGCCCCTGATCGCCCGTCGGATTCCCCTCTGCCAGCGCCGCAAGACAACTCGGCGGCCATTTTGTTGGCTATACAGTCCTTATGCTCAGAGATAAGGACGAGACTGCCGTTGCCGACGGAGGAACCTCTTCCGTCGGGGGATCCTGAACCGGGACCTTCTGGTGTTCCCCCGCCCAAGAAAAGGATTCACCCTCCACCTCCTTTTCAGCCGTCGCGCCCCGTCCAGCCCTCCTCCCCGTCCACCCGAGGGGATGATACGGGGACTGACACGGCAGCGACGGGTACGTACGACGAGGATCTACCGTCGTCACCTCCCACCAGGGCTTCTCCGCCCGACGAGATTGGATCGTTCCACTCCATGATCGCCAGGGCATCCGAGCTTTTCCAACTCTGCCCTGAGGAGAAGAAAAAGGAAGGATTCCTTTATCAACGGCGCGAGGCCAAGAGGAAGTCGGTCCTCGCGGTGCCTCAACTGGACGACATTTGGGATGAGGGCCTCGCCCTCCTCAAGAACCCTTCCACGACGCCAGCTAGAAGAGACCGGTACGAGAAGAAGTACCGGGTCCCGGACGCGGCCCTCCTGTGCCTCCGGGCGCAGCCTACCCCGGACTCCGTTGTCTCCGCGGCGGCCAGGAAGAAAGCGGGGGGGGGGGTGCGGCCTCCACATCGACTTCCCCACCGGACGGCGAGGGAAAGAAATTGGACGCTATGGGACGCAGGGTCATCTCGTCTGCAGCGACGACGATTAAAGCGGCCAACGCCTTGGCTATCGTGGCCCGCTACGACAGGGAGCTATGGTACAAACTGGCTCCCCTGCTGGACTTCCTACCGGACGACAAGAGGGCGGATGCCCTGGAGATTCTACAGGAAGGTGAGGTGCCGTCGGACCACGCCATCACTATTGCGACGGACATCGCCGACACTGGGTTTCGCCAGTTGGGCAATGGCGTGTGCCTTAGGCGGCGTGGATGGCTCAAGGCTACGGACTTCCGTCAAGACGTACAGACCAGAGTCCTGGACATGCCGTTCGATGGGAACAACCTGTTTGGGAAAACAGTGGACGATTCCCTTCAGGCCATTAAAGTGGACACTGAGACGGCTCGGGCCCTGGGGGTTCTGCAGCAACGACGGACGCCCTTTCGGAGCAGCGGAGGCAAGGGCGCCTCCAAAGGTTCCGGCGGCGGTTTCTCCACCTACCGTCAAGCGGCCCGCTCGTCGTCTCAGGAGGCCTACAGAGGACGAGGCAAGTCTGGCGGACCCCACCAAGGAGGTCAAGGCGGCAAAGCCTTGTCGAAACAAGATTGAACCGGCCGTGGGGTCGGGCCCCCACCGAAGCACCCCGGTGGGAGGCCGGCTGGCGAGCTTCGTCAGCGTGTGGGAGTCCATCTCCACCGACCGTTGGGTTCTGGGCGCCTTAGCCCGGGGCCACGCGCTCGAGTTTCAAAGAAGGTGCCCGCGCGTCCCCCACCCCCCCCCGTGGCCAGGAAAGAGCTTCACGTCCCTCAGCTTCTCCGGGAAGTAAGGGCGATGCTCAGGAAGGGCGCCATCGAACTCGTCCCAAAGAGGCTTCGGGGCTCCGGAGTTTACTCGAGATACTTCCTCGTGAAGAAGACGGGAGGATGGCGCCCCATCCTAGACCTGCGACGTCTGAACAAGTTCATCAAGGCACAGAAGTTCCGGATGGTCACCCTCCAGCACGTCCTGGGTCAGCTGGAGGAAGGAGACTTCCTGTCGTCGTTGGATTTGGAGGATGCCTACTTCCATATTCCCATCCTAAAGGGGCACCGAAAATTCCTCAGGTTTGTGGTCCAAGGGCGTCACTACCGGTTCAAAGCCCTCCCCTTCGGACTACTGTCGGCACCCAGGGTATTCACCAAGTGCCTTGCACCGGTGGCGGCGCAGCTGCGCCGCGAGGGGATCCACGTCTACCCCTACCTGGACGACTGGCTCATCCGAGCCAAGACGAGGGAGCTCGCCGTGGAGCACACGGCAAGGACCGTCCAACTTCTCACGGACCTGGGATTCTCCGTGAACTACGCCGAGTCCCACCTGGTACCCGCACAAAACGCACTGTTTCTGGGAGCGAAGCTCGACAGTGTCCCTTCTGGCCTCCCCGTCGGAGGAAAGGACCAGGTCCATCCTGGGCAAGGTACAGCGGATGTTGGTTTCCGACGCGGCCAAGGTGAGGTCCATCAAGTCCCTCCTCGGAATGATGTCTTCTTGCATCTACCTCGTTCCCATGTGCAGGCTCCCGATGCACCCGTTGCAGGAGTTCCTGGACGCGCGCTGGATCCAAACGACGGGCGACTTCGGGGAGAGGATCACACTCGACGAGAGTTTCCGCTGAGCGGTCCGGTGGTGGGGCACCCGCGCGCATCTGACGGCGGGCATGGACTTCCAGACCCCAGACCACCAGGAGACAGTGACCACGGATGCCTCCCTGGAAGGGTGGGGAGCGCACACCGAAAATCTGCACGCGAGAGGCCTTTGGCTCCCGACGGAGAAGTTCCTCCATATCAACGTCCTGGAGCTCCGTGCAGTGTTCTGGGCCCTCAGGTCCTTCCTTCCGTCCCTCAAGGGCAAGGTGGTGAGGATCTTCACCGACAACACCACCACCATGTTTTACATCAGGAAACGGGGCGGAACCAGGTCCCCAGCACTGTCCAAGGAGGCGCAGGTCCTGTGGCATTGGGCCGTCGCCCAAAGGATGTTTCTGGTGCCGTTTCATCTGGCAGGGATAAAAAAACACCATCGCCGACTCACTCAGCAGGGAGCTGCGCTCGTGCCACGAGTGGGAACTACAGCAGGATCTAGTGGATCGCCTCTTCCGACGGTGGGGCACACCCCAGATCGACCTGTTCGCGACGGCGACGAACTCCAAGTGCCGGAGGTTCGCCAGCAGGTTTCCCCAGGCGAGGAGCATGGGCGATGCTCTCGTTCCCCTGGGAGGGCCTGTTCCTCTACGCGTTCCCTCCTTTGCCACTGCTAATCCGGCTCGTCAATCAGCTCAAAAGGTCACGGTGCAGGATGATCCGAGGCAGATATGGTTCCCGGACCTTCTGGACTTGTCAGCGTCCCCGCCAATCAAGCTGCCGGTGGACGCGGATCTACTCTCCAGGGAAGGAGGCGCCATCCTCCACCACGACCTGAAATCGCTGAACTTGCAGGCCTGGCTCCTGCAGCGCTAGAGTTTGGAGGATACGACATACCAGCCGACTGCAGAGAGGTTCTTGCAAAGGCCAGGGCGTCCTCGACTCTTAAATGCTACGGACACAAATGGAAGAGGTTCTCTGTCTGGTGCCACGCACAGAAGATTAACCCTCTACGGATTACGGCTCCCCAAGTACTGCCGTACCTGCTGACGCTGGCCAAAGCTGGTCTGGCACACGCGTCCATCAAGATTCATCTTGCTGCGATCTCCCGATACACCAGAACCACGGGGCGGACGTCCTTGTGGTCTC
The DNA here is from genome assembly GCF_040938575.1 of Ambystoma mexicanum. Lineage (NCBI taxonomy): Eukaryota > Metazoa > Chordata > Amphibia > Caudata > Ambystomatidae > Ambystoma > Ambystoma mexicanum. Next base: position 1,337,365,887 of record NC_090921.1, on the reverse strand, counting down.
ATCGTCTGGTGAAAGAGTTCATGAAGGGACTGTTCAGATCGTTCCCGCCGGTGAAGGCTCCGGCCCCGGCGTGGGAGCTCAACGTGGTGCTGACCAAGCTCATGGGACCTCCGTTCGAGCCTCTGCACTCGGCCCCGTTGAAGTTTCTATCGTGGAAAACAGCTTTTCTTGTGGCCATCACCTCCGCACGACGAGTGGGAGAGATCCAGGCCCTTTCCTGCAAGGCCCCGTACTTGACTTTCCACGACACGAGGGTAGTGCTCAGGACGCACCCCTCCTTCATGCCCAAGGTACCGTCGGACTTCCATCTCAACGAACCCTTGGTGTTGCCTGTGTTCTTCCCGTCGCCTTCGTCGCCGGCTGAGAGGACTTTGCACTCGCTGGATGTGGCTAGAGCGCTGAAGTTCTACGTGGACCGCACGAAGTGTTTTCGGAAGACGTCACAACTCTTTGTGAACTTTGGACCTGTCAATCAGGGGAAGGCTCTCTCGAAGGCTTCCATTTCCAGATGGCTCTCCGGCTGTATCATGTACTGTCATCGGTTGGCAAACCGACCGCTGCCTGGCCGTCCGAGAGCCCATTCCACCAGAGCGATCGCAGCTACCACGGCGTTCCTTTCTGGTGTGCCCCTGCTGGACATATGCAGGGCTGCTACGTGGAGGTCGACGCACACCTTCACGAAATTCTACTGCGTCGACCGGGATTCCAGGGAGGAGTCCAGGGTCGGCCAAGCAGTGCTGCGCAACCTGTTCGCCTGAGGTGAGCCTGGTGAGGAGGTAAGATGCTTAATGTTGAGTTTGATGTAATGCTTAATGTTGAGCCTTTGCCACCTCCCGTGGTTGTGCATGTGTGTACTGCTATGTATTCTTTATTCATGAGCATGTGAATCCATGCCAGACCCCATGCTGGAGAAGGAACAAGTTACTTACCTGTAACTGTTGTTCTCCAGCATGGGTCTGGCATGGATTCACATGCGAACCCTCCCGCCTACCCCTCTGCGGCTCTTCACTTGGTCATACTGCCACTTCACGTGCTACCAAATCTGAAGATGGCTGCCAGAGGCGGGGCTTAGGTAGAGGGCAGTCATTGGCTGTGGTCAGTATGACGCAGAGACCAGTGATTGGTTACTACTACGAAAGACAGATCAGAAACGAAACTGATACTGGTTTTTTCTTTACCGAGGATTCCCAGCCTGACGACGGGGAATATTCATGAGCATGTGAATCCATGCCAGACCCATGCTGGAGAACAACAGTTACAAGTAAGTAACTTGTTCCTTACAGGTAAGTAACTTGTTCCTTCCTGTTGTACTATGTGCACTACTGAGCCAAACCTATTCATGAAGCTGTGAGGGTGAAAGCGGGGGTGCAAGATTCTTTTTTATTTTTTTTCCTGTTTTTGTTGGGAGAATTTGTACTCTGTATTTTGTCACCCGGCATTAATCGGTCTCTGGCTTGGACGTGACATCTATTAAAAATAGCCTGCACCGCACCCCGTGATCTTTGTGTTTTTCAGCATGCCACGATCTGAACACAACACACTGCAAGCAAGCTGTTTTGTACTCCCAAGAATTCGATAACTTGTGTGGTGCAAAATATTGCTCATCGGCTAGGCTTGTTGTCTCGGCCTCTATCATAGCTGGGTCTGTTGCTCAGTGGACTAATGCATTCATTTCAGGGACCTGTTTGAACTCCTGGTCACAGATTTCAATCTCGGCAGCTCCACTCAGCCCTTCATCCTTACAAGGTCGATAAAATAACTTCTGTTGGGTAGCAATAAACCTCTGTTCTGTCCATGGCGTCAAGATAACCCTCTTGGGGTGAACGTGCGCTCTACAAATAGACCCGTCGTGTCATGAGATTGCCGACTCTGGTTCGTGTCTATCCATGATAAAGGCACGAGACGCTCTTCCTCAAAGTTCAGAGTACTAAGCCCTCAAAGGAATGTCATGCCTATTCAGATTCAGTTGACCAGGTGTCTTTGAAGAAAAGAATCTCACTACTTTAGTTAATACCATCACCCCATCACTCTTTGATGTAGAAAGTCTCTAGTCATTGGAATTCTCGCTGGAAAGGCAGGTAAGGTTCACGTCTAAATCAGATCCTGCAGAGAACCTGAACAGTTTAGACTGAAAATGCTTGATGCGTTTGGAAAAGCAGCCCCATGGACTTTTCGGAGTCTACAGCAAAGGGTCAGAGCCCACTGTGTGAAGCAAAGCTGTCGGGGACTCCCAAAGGCTTGAGTGTGCAGACCTCAAAAGGGCCCCATGGTCGTCGGCAGTGTTCCGTAGTAACCGTTTTTGGAGATGTATTCACACCCTCTTTGAGAGGCCCATCAGCATCAAAGACCCATCAGTGCTGTGCTAATTATTGCTGAAGTTCCATTTGGACTAGAGCGCGTTAGGGATTGGGCTTTGTAAGTTTCAGTACAAGCGCCATACCATGGTGCATTGGGCTGCTGTCTACAGCAGTTGCTAACCTTGCTACATTTGAGACTTCTCTGGGATATGGGAGGCATCGATGGGACAAAATAAACGATGGGACAAAACGAATTTAGGATCTGTCTCCTCTCCCAGGCGTCCTTCCAACATGAAAAGATTAAGAACTCAATGATCACCTTCAATCAAGCTTTGCCTCCACCTCCTTTGTGCCTGGAGGGTGAAGACTATCTGACTTCGGCTCATTAGCTAATGATGCTCTTGTGAACTCAGTTAAGCTTGCTCACTACTCAGCAGAGCACCTTTTAATTACTCAGAATACTGAGAATAAGCGTTTCAACTATTGTGTACTGATGTGTCCCCCCCCCCACACCCCTCCTCTCTCGCGGTAGATTCTTTTTCTGGAAATCTAACATTAACTTATAAACTTCTTTGTATTAACTTTGTCCACTTTTTCCCTTTAAAAAAGGACTATCCAGATCTTTCAGCTATTTGAGGGACTCTAGGCAGACCACATTGTGGTGGTTGCTGGTCACATGACCAGGCACTGCTCCACCCATCTATTTCTGCAGTCCTCACCAGCGGCCCCGCTGGCAAAGGACATACAAACACCAGGGCTTCACCTTTGTGCCTGATCATGCTTGGGGCCAGACCTGCTGTCCTGCATTCACCAACAGTCTACTGCTACTACTACCACATCATCATGTCTCCTCCATCCATCTAGAGCCTATCCCGACCCTCGCTAGGCTTCTAAAGTCCAAGTGCCCTGGGCAGCCCCAGCAAGCTACCCTAGCAAACCTCATCCATGTCACCTATGTACCAATCCAACCCTCATGGACAACTCGCATGCCCCCTCAAGCCCCCCAACTGCCCACCCCTCCATTGCTGATGAATGCTCACTCAGCAGCCGCTCATGCTACTTGCTACCCCTTTATCACTGACATGGTTTACCCAATTCTCCGTAGGCTACTTCATCAACACATCGACAGACCAGGGAATGCAGAAGGTGTAGTGGCATTCATCCACAGAAAGCGTTATTCCAAGCTGAATATTGCCTCTCCCATAAGCTTGTTCGAACACTGCATGCCGGGTCCTTTTTAATCTCGCAGAATCGGTCACCATTTCCCCTCATCTACAGTCCAAACTGCAGGAATAGCTTTCATTTCCGTCCTCCACCTAACGCTCATTTAACAAAGTAGTAGTCTTTCTCGTATCTGAACATCCCAGTCTCACACAGACAACCACACCTAAGCTTTTTGCGTTGACTGGATCTTCTCCAGCATGGGGTCTGGCATGGATTCACATGCTCATGAATAGTCCTTGTCAGGCTGGGAATCCTCTGTAAAAGTAAAAATCAGTTTCATTTCTGCACAATCTTTCTCCTAACGACCAATTGCTGAGCCATACTGCCCCCAGCCAATGACTGCCCTCTACCTAAGCCCTTCCTCTGGCAGCCATCTTTAGATTTTTACTGCATGTTCAAGTGTTGCAAGTCCTTGTGCTTAGCTCTCAAGCTTTTACTTCGTTTTTCACTTTTTGGGAGAGTTTCACTCTCTTTTTCAGATTTCTCCAGCTCCCCTCAAGGGTGGATTTCGTCAGTTTCTTTGTGGAGGCTTCGAGAAGATTCTTCAAGCCCACACTGCGTGGACCATGTTGGAGGATTGTCCCTCTTTTCAAGATTTGCACCGACTGCGGCTTGCAGAATGTTTTCATGGACGACCAACCTTCCCAGTGCCTTTCTGCCTGTTCCTGTCGCACAAGGAAGATTGTGCATTTTGCTGTGAACTCTCAACACGCAGGTTGAAGGATCGGGGTAAGCGGCTGAATGAATGGCTACAGGCCAAGTCCTCTGCACTGGATGGGTCCCAGGAGCATGGCTTTCCTGGATCTGGGAAAGCTGAGCGGGATTCTACATCCTTTGAGGGAGTCAACGAAAGGCCAAGCACCGCGAGTCCACTGCCACCGGGAGCGCTGTTGCGGTGGGCTCCTTGGCGGCCAGCGCACGTCCAACATCTCCAGAAACTTTGATCACAAGCCAACGCTCATCGGAACATCCGGGACAGCTCAAGGTGGCCCCGGTGACGGCCAAGGAGAAGTCAAAGCCTGCCTGCTCTCGACAGAAGGCCAAGGGAGAGCGGGGCTCCGACCCTCGCCCTAAGGAGGAGGCCAAGCAGGACAAGGGACCGGTTCTGACTTTGAAGGCCCAGGTGAACCCAACAAAGGCCCAACCTTCCATCGGGGTGATGATGCACCCCTTTCAAAGGAGGCGGGCCCACAGGGTGCACCTCCGAAGGCAAGAGTGTCCCTCCCTGCCAGGAGGGAGTCTGCATTCCAACCCATTGAGAAGACCCCGGAAAAGATGCCGGTCATCTCCTCGAAACATGTCCTCTCTGGATGAGAAGAAAGGGGGGGGGGGGCAGTAGGAGCGGAGGTCCTCCAGGGCAAGGATATCTCCTCAGTGGAGGACCTAGTCTACCTTCAGACCGTCCAGGAGGGCGGAGGTGACGAGGGAAGCATCGGGCCCTAAGATGAGGGTGACGATGATGGTCTAGGAAGGCGACGGAAGGCCTCAGGGCGCCAAGGGCCTTGGCACTCTTTCTGTGCCTCGGCTTCCATTTGCCCTCTGCCGCCCCGTAGAGACCTCTGTGCCCTCTACTCTAGATACACTGGTATCTGAGATACGGATGAGGATGCCGGTTATGCTGACTGCCCCGCCCGCGGTGACGGCTGACCCTCTGGCATCGGGGCAACCACCGGCCAAGAAGAGGAAGAGGCACTTGCGGCCTCCTTACCACCCTCACCTCCCCCGAGGGATGAGACGGATCCTGACACGGCGACGACTGGCACGTATGACAGTGGTATGGGGGACTTCCCGTCGCCGCCCAGATACTCACCGCCGGATGAGATAGGCTTGTTTCATGCAATGAACTCGAGTGGTTCAGAGCTCTTCCAGCTCATGCCAGAGGAGGAGGGTTTCATATATCAGCGAGGCAAAGAGAAAGACCACCCTTTCAGTCCCACTCTTGGATGACATTTGGAACGAGGGCCTGTCTCTCAGGAAGAACCCTTCTACGGCCCCAGCAAAGAGGACCACCTGGAGAAGAAATAAAGGGTGTTGGACTGTGCGCCCAAGTGCTTGCGGGCACAACCGTCACCAGACGCAGTCTCTGCAGCAACCAAGAAGTCATTGGGCACTTCGACCTCAGCAGCGTATACCCCTCTGGACAGCGAGGGGAAGAAGTTGGATGCTATGGGACGACGTATCTACTCTGCAGCGACGACCATCAAGGCTGCCAATGTCCTCACTATCGTAGCGTGCTACAACCAAGAGCTGTGGTTCAATTTCGCGCCCATTCTGGACGACAAGAGGGCGGGGGCGTTAGGGATTCTGCACGAAGGCGAGGTGGTGTCGGACCACGCCATCACGGTGGCCACGGACAATCGCCGACGCACGGTTCGTCAGATGGGCAACAGTGTTTGCCTTCGTCGTGGCTGGCTCAAGGCCATCAACTTTTGACAGGATGTCCAGACGAGGGTTTTGCACATGCCTTTTAGCAGTGACCTTTTTGGGAAGGCTGCAGATGAGTCTGTACAGGCCATCAAGGCGGTCACGGCACGTGCCCTGGGCACGCTACAGCAGCGACTGCCGTCCCTTAGATCCTTAGTCAGCAAGCCTCCTCGTTCTTGCAATGATTTCGGCGGGGGCTCCTCTTCATACTGCCAGCCCTCCTGCTCCTTGGTTCAAGAGACCAACGGGGACCGTTCAAGGCTTTCAAAGTAGGACGTCATCATCGCCAGGGACCCCAAGGCGGCACTTCGACGTCCAAGCAAGAATGAACTGGACATGTCGGGCCCCCACCCGTGCACCCTGGTAGAAGGCTGGCTGGCTATCTTCCTCCACGTGTGGAAGACCATCTCCACTGGGTTCTGGACGGTCTCGCCCACACACAGCCTGGAGTTTCAACGGAAGTGTTCCCAAATACCACCGGTGGCCCGTCAGGAAAACCACGTCCCTCAGCTGCTGTTGTAAGTTCGGGCCACGCTAAATAAAGGGGCGATAAAGCTCGTCCCAAAGCGGCTCTGTGTACTCTAGGTAGTTCCTGGTGAGTCTTTGGGCTGGAGGCCCATTCTCGTCCTCCGACTAAACAAATTCATCAAGTTCCATAAGTACCGAATGGTCACTTCAGCATGTGAATGGACAGCTAGATGAGGGAGACTGTCGTTGTTGGACCTGGAGGATGCGTACTTCCACATCCCAAGTTTCTGTGCTTTGTCGTTCAGGGGAAGCATTACCAATTGAAGGCTCTTTCCTTTGCACTGAAATTGGCGCCACGGGTCTTCACAAAGTGCCTGGCGCCGGTAGCGGCACATCTGCGACTGCAAGGGATCCACGTCTACCTTTACTGGCTCATCTGGGCCTGCTGAAGGAGCATCGCTGTCGACCACACTGCGAGGACCGTCCGCCTACTGCCGGTTCTGGGGTGCTCAGTGAATTATGCAAAGTCCTGCTTGCCTATCGCAGGACACACTGTTCCTGGGATCCCGGCTGAACACTGGGTCATGCCTGGCGTCACCGTCGAGAGAGTGGCGGCCATCCTGGGCAAGGTGCAATGGCTGCTTGCTCTGAAGATCGCTAAGGTAGGGACCATAAAGTCTCTGATCGACATGTCGTCGTGAATTTCTCACCCGACTGCAGGCTACAGATGCGACCACTGCAGGAGTGCCACGATGCCCGTTGGATTCAGGTGTCCGGAAGCTTCCAGGACAAGATCGCTCTCGACGAGGGGTTCCGGCAGGTGATAAGTATGTGGGGAGTGTGCTCTCATTTGATGGAAGCGTGGATTTCCAGGCCCCATCACAGGCCCCATCACATCAGACTGTAACGACGGGTGCCTCCTTTGGAGGGATGGGGGTGGAGGGGGGGTCCACATTGGAAGTCTTCACGCCAGAGGCATGTCTGCCAGAGAAGACGTTGCACATCTACGTACTGGAGCTACAGGCTGATTTTTGGGCCCTCAAGTCATTCCTGCTGTTCCTCAAGGGCAAGGTGGTGCTCGTCTTCACAGATACCACCACAATGTTTTACATCGGAAAGCAGGGGGCACCAGGTCCCCAGCACGCTCCAAAGAAGCGCTGGACTTATGGCATTGGGCTGTCGCTCAGATGTTCCTCATCCCGTTTCATCTGGCAGGAGTGAAGCACAAGGTCGCCGACTCTCTGAGCAGGGAACTTCGCCCGTGCCACGAGTCAGAGCTTCGGCAGGACCTAGTGGAGAACCTGTTCTACAAATGCGGCAATCCCCAGATCGACTTGTTTTTGCAACTAGCACTAAGTGCCAGAGATTTGCCAGAGGGGAAGCATGGGGGATGCATTTTCATTCACTTGGGAGGCCTCTTTCTGCATGCGTTCCCTCCGTTGCCGTTGTTACTTGGTCATCAATCTAATGTGTTGGTGCCGGATGATCCTTGTTGCACCGGCGTGGCAGAGCTGATACCCAGTCCTTCTCAGCGGCACCAACAGTCAATCTGCTGGTGGTTGCATATCTTCTCACCTGAGGAGGTGCCATTCTTCACCACGATCCAGGGTTTCTGAACCTGAAGGCCTGGCTCCTGCAGCGCTAAAATTCAGTGGCTACGATATCCCGGCAGACTGCAATGAAGTTCTCGCCAAGGCTAGAGCATCATCTACTTTAAAAGGCTACAGACTCAAGTGGAAGAGATTCGCTATTTGGTGCTGTTCCAGAAGATTGACACACTGAGGTTCCAAGCTCCTCGGGTACTTCCATATTTGCTGTTGTTGGCCAAATCGGGGCTGGCTCACGCCTCCAAGGTTCAAATGGCGGCCATCTCCTGCTACACCAGATCCCCAGGACGACCACCGTTGTGGTAGCACCGATTGGTCAAGGAATTCGTCAAGGGACTGGTTGGGTTGTTCCCCCTCCCCCCCCCCCCACCAGTGATGGCCCTGGCGCGGGAACTCAAGTGGTGCTTACTAGGCTCATGGGACTTCTGTTCGAGCCTCTGCACCACTCAGTTTTTGTTGTGGAAAACCGCTTTTCTAGTGGCCATCACCTGTGCAACGAGTGAGGGAGATCCAGGCCCTCTCCTGCAAACCACCCTACTTGACTTTCCACGAGATGAGGGTGGTGCTGCGACGCAACCCTCCTTCATGCCCAAGGTGTCGTCGGACTTTCATCTAAACAATCCCTTGGTGTGTGTTTTTTCTGACGCCTTTGTTGCTGTCTGAAAGGACTTTGCACTCGGATGTGGCTAGAGCGCTGAGGTTTTATGTGGCCCGCACAAAGTTTCCGGAAAACCTCTCGGCTCTTTGAACTTGGGTCCTGTGAACCATGGGAAGGCCCTGTCCAAGGCTTCCATTTCCAGGTTGCTCGCCGGCTGAATCACCCACTGCCACTGGTTCGCAAACGACCACTGCCTGGCCGTCTGAGCCCACTCTTCCAGAGTGATCGCTGCCACAACAGCGTTCCTGTCTGGTGTGCCCCTGCCGTACATCTGCAGGGCTGCTACGTGGCGGTCCATGCACACCATCACAAGATTTTACTGCATCGACAGGGATTCCAGGCATGAGGCCAGAGTCGGACAAGCAGTGCTGCGCAATCTGCTTGAAGGTGAGGAGGTAAGAAATGATATTGAGCCTTGCCACCTCCCGTGGTTGTGCATGTGTGTACTGGTACATATTTATGAGCATGTGAATCCATGCCAGGCCCAATGCTAGAGAAGGAACAAGTTACTTACCTGTAACAGTTCTCCAGCATGGGTCTGGCATGGATTCACATGCAAACCCTCCCTCCTACATTTCTGCAGCTCTTCTCTTGGTCCTACTGCCACTTTACTTGCTACCAAATCTGAAGATGGCTGCCAGAGAAGGGGCTTAGGTAGAGGGCAGTCATTGGTTGGGGGAAGGAGTATGCCTCAGAGCTCAGTGATTGGTTGTTAAAAATAAATCAGTTTATTTTCCATCAAGGATTCCCAGCCTGACCACAGGGAATATTCATGAGCATTTGAATCAATGCCAGACCCATGCTGGAGAACATTTACAGGTAACTTGTTCCTTAAGCAACTGGTGCTCTGCTCAACACACAAAGGCATCACCCTATTGCGCCCCCTACCCCCCCCCCCATATCTGCCCAGACACTATCCCAAGCTACTGGTCTGGCCACACCACAATCCCACTGTTATCGCCCTCCTAATCACGGCCCACAAACGTCATGTACATCCTCCCTCGGCACCACTTCAAAAATCTTGGGTCAGTGAACTAGAAGCAAACTTCTCCAGCATGGGGTCTGGCATGGATTCACATGCTCATGAATATTCCCCGTCGTCAGGCTGGGAATCCTCGGTAAAGAAAAAATCAGTATCAGTTCGTTTCTGATCGGTCTTTCGTAGTAGTAACCAATCACTGATCTCTGCGTCATACTGACCACAGCCAATGACTGCCATCTCCCTAAGCCCCGCCTCTGGCAGCCATCTTCAGATTTTTACCGCACGTTCAAGTGTTGGGATCCTCGTGCTATTGCTCTCGGGCTTTAGTGCTTTTTTCGCGCCTTTTGTTAGGAACATTTTCTCTTTTTCGGTCAAGAGCCTCAAGCTCCACCGTTTCTTTATCCAATCAACGGGGACCCGTGTCGGATTCTTCTACGCCCCTCAAGGGTGAAGATTTCGTCGAGCCACGCTGACGCCCGGAAAGCTGTTCAGGGTCTGCCCTGGATGCCAGCTTCAGAATGTCTTTAAGGAGGACGAACACTCCCTTTGCCTCTACTGCCTGCATGAGGACAAGACGCACGTGGAGAAGGACTGCGTTTTGCAGCAATATGTCGGAGCGGACCATGAAGGACCGCCATCTGCGTCTCGCCAACTGGCTGGAAGGGAAGAGCCCGTCGGGCGAGAAGAAGTCCGAGCGGTCTAAGACCTTTGAGGGCGCCCCGGCAACAGGGTTCCAACAGAAGGCCAAGCACCACGAGTCCGCTGGCACCGGGAGTGCCGAACGGTCGGGCTCTACGGGCGCCAGGCAGGGCACATCCTCCCCGGCGCCATCAATCACGAGCCAACGCTCTGGCGCGGGTAAGGGGAAGGCCGAGCACCCGGTGAAGCTCCTGGAGAGACCCTGGTCGAGCTCGAAGGCCCCATCGGAGGGGGAGCGAGGCAGTGACCCCCCCCAGGAGAAGGCGGTGAGCGCACCTAAAGTGGTGAAAGCCTTAATCCATAGAGACAGTCGCGGCGGCTCTGGCTCAGCCTGTGGAGGATACACCACCGCGGAGGGAGTCCTTTCATGCCCATCCACAGGACCCCCATGAAACCTCCGACGGAGAAGAAAAAGGGGGGGGGGCAGGAGGTCATCGTGGATTCAGCCTCAACCTCTGAGGAGCTGATCGAAGTCTTAAGCCACAGCGTTGGCGTGAAAGAAGACCAGCCCGTCGGGAGGGACCCCGACGTAGGAGACAAGAACGTCGAGGGTGCCGACGGGGCTCCTGACCGCCCGTCGGACTCCCCTCAACCAGTGTCGCAAGACAACTCGGCGGCCATTTTGTTGGCTATACAGTCCTTATGCTCAGAGATAAGGACGAGATCGCCGTTACCACCAATGGAGGAACCTCTCCCGACGGGGGACCCAGAGCCAGGCCCTTCTGGGAGCCCTCCTCCTAAGAGAAGGATTCATCCTCCACCTCCTTTTCAACCATCGCGCCCTGCTCAGCCCTCCTCCCCGTCCACGACCCTTGTGGATGATACGGGGACTGACACGGCCGCGACGGGCACAGACGACGAGGATCTCCCGTCGTCCCCGCTTCCCCGCCCGACGAGATTGGATCGTTTCATGCCATGATCGCCAGGGCATCCGAGCTTTTCCAGCTCTGCCCGGAAGAGAAGAAGGAAGGTTTCCTTTATCAACGGCGCGAGACCAAGAGGAAGACGGTCCTCGCTGTACCTCTACTGGACGATATCTGGGATGAGGGTCTCGCCCTCCTCAAGAACCCATCCACAACGCCTGCGAGAAGGGATCGGTACGAGAAGAAGTACCGGGTCCCGGATGCGGCCCCGGACTTGGTCGTCTCCGCGGCGGCCAGGAAGAAAGCGGGGTGGGGGGCCTCGGCCTCTACGTCATCCTCCCCGCCGGACGGCGAGGGAAAGAAGTTGGACACAATGGGATGCAGAGTCCTCTCATAGGCAGCGTTGACGATTAAGGCTGCTAACGCCTTGGCTATCGTAGCCCGCTACGACGGAGTTGTGGTACAAAATCGCCCCCCTGCTGGATTTCCTACCAGACAAGAGGGCGGAGGCCCTAGAGATCTTGTAGGAAGAAGTGGCGTCGGACCACGCCATTACGATAGCGACGGACATCGCTGACACTGGATTTCGCCAGTTGGGCAACGGCGTGTGTCTTAGACGGCGTGGATGGCTCAAGGCAACTGACTTCCGTCAGGACGTGCAGACCAGAGTCTTGGACATGCCGTTCGACGGGAGCAACCTGTTTGGGAAAACAGTGGGCGATTCTCTACAAGCCATCAAGACGGACACGCAGACGGCCCGGGCTCTTGGTGTTCTCCAGCAACGACGGCCGCCCTTTCGGAGCGGCGGAGGCAAGCAGGGTGCCTCCAAAGGTTCCGGCGGTGGATTTTCCACCTATCGTCAAGCGACCCGTTTGTCGTCACAGGAAGCCTACAGGGGACGAGGCAAGTCGGGCGGACCCCGCCGTCGTCGCCAAGGAGGACAAGGTGGCAAAGCCTCGTCGAAGCAGGACTGAACCAGCCGTGGGGTCGGGCCCCCACCGAAGCATCCCGGTGGGAGTCCGGCTAGCGAACTTCGTCAGCGTGTGGGAGTCATCTCCACCGACAGTTGGGTGCTGGACGCCCTGGCCCAGGGTCACGCGCTCGAATTTCTAAAGTGCCCGCACGTCCCCCCGTGGCAAGGAAGGAACATCACTTCCCTCAACTTCTCTTGGAGGTAAAGGCGATGCTCAAGAAAGGCGCCATCGAGCACGTCCCAAAGAGGCTTTGGGGCTCCGGAGTTTACTCAAGATACTTCCTCGTGAAGAAGACGGGAGGATGGCATCCCGTCCTGGACCTACGACGACTGAACAAATTCATCAAGGCACAGAAGTTCCGGATGTTCACCCTCCAGCACGTCCTGGGTCAGCTGGAGGAGGGTGATTTCCTGTCGTTGGATTTGGAGGATGCTTACTTCCATATCCCCATCCTAAAGGGGGCACCGAAAGTTTCTCAGATTCGTGGTCCAAGGGCGTCACTACCAGTTCAGAGCCCTTCCCTTCGGATTGAGGTCGGCACCCAGGGTGTTCACCAAGTGCCTCGCACCGGTGACGGCACGGCTGCGCCTGGGGGGCGGATCCACGTCTACCCCTACCTGGATGACTGGCTCATCCGAGCAAAGACAAAGGAGCTCGCCGCGGAGCACACGGCGAGGACTGTCTAACTACTCACGGACCTGGGATTCTCCATTAACTACCCAAGTCCCACCTGGTGCCCACGCAAGACGCGCTGTTTCTGGAAGCGAAACTCGACACAGTGGTGCTTCTGGCCTCTCCGTCAGAGGAAAGGACGAGGGCCATCTTGGGCAAGGTGCAGCGGATGCTGGCTGCGGACGCGGCCAGGGTGAGGTCCATCAAATCCCTCCTCGGAATGATGTCTTCTTGCATTTATCTCATCCGCCTGTGCAGGCTTCGGATGCGCCCGTTGCAGGAGTTCCTGGACGCTTGCTGGATCCAGACGGGCAGCTTCGAGGACAGGATCACACTCGACAGCTTCCGACGAGCGATCCGGTGGTGGGGCACCCTCGCGCATCCGACGGCGGGCATGGACTTCCAGACCCCGGGCCACCAGAATAGTGACCATGGATGCCTCCCTGGAAGGGTGGGGAGCGCACACCGAAAATCTGCACGCGAGGAGCCTTTGGCTGCCGACGGAGAAGTCCTTCCATATCAACGTCCTGGAACTCCGTGCAGTGTTTTGGGCCCTCAGGTACTTTCTTCCGTCCCTCAAGGGCAAGGTGGTGAGGATCTTCACCGACAACACCACCACCATGTTCTACATCAGGAAGCAGGGCTTTACTAGATCCCCAGCCCTGTTCAAGGAGGCTCAGGATCTGTGGCATTGGGCCGTCGCCCAAGGGATGTTTCTGGTGGCGTTTCATCTGGCAGGGATAAAAAACACCATCGCCGACTCACTCAGCAGAGAGCTGCGCTCGTGCCACGAGTGGGAACTACGACAGGATCTAGTGGACCGCCTCTTCTGGCGGTGGGACACACCCCAGATGGATCTGTTCGCGCCGGCGACGAACTCCAAGTGCCGGAGGTTCGCCAGCAGGTTTCCCCAGCCGAGGAGCATGGGCGATGCTTTCTCGTTCCCCTGGGAGGGCCTCTTCCTAGATGCGTTCCCTCCATTGCCGCTGCTGATCCGGCTCATCAACCAGCTCAAGAGGTCACGGTGCAGGATGATCCTCGTCGCACCTGCGTGGCCGAGGCAGATATGGTTCCCGGACCTTCTGGACTTGTCAGCGTCCCCGTCAATCAAGCTGCCAGTGGACGCGGATCTTCTCTCCAGGGAAGGAGGCGCCATCCTCCATCACGACCCGAAGTTGCTGAACTTGCAGCCCTGGCTCCTGCAGCGTTAGAGTTTGGAGGTTACGACATACCGGCCAACTGCAGAGAGGTTCTTGCCAAGGCCAGGGCATCCTCAACTCTTAAATGCTACGGACACAAATGGAAGAGGTTCTCTGTCTGGTGCCACGCACAGAAGATTAACCCTCTACGGATTACGGCTCCTCGTACTGCCGTACCTGCTGACGCTGGCCAAGGCTGGACTGGCGCACGCTTCCATCAAGATTCATCTTGCTGCGATCTCCCGATACACCAGAACCACGGGACAGACGTCTTTGTGGTCTCATCGTCTGGTGAAAGAATTCATGAAGGGACTGTTCAGATCGTTCCCGCCGGTGAAGGCACCGGCCCCGGTGTGGGAGCTCAACGTGATGCTGACCAAGCTAATGGGACCTCCGTTCGAGCCTCTGCACTCAGCTCCGTTGAAGTTCTTGTCGTGGAAAACAGCGTTTCTTGTGGCCATCACCTCCGCACGACGGGTGGGAGAGATCCAGACCCTTTTCTGCAAGCCCCCGTACTTGACTTTTCACGACACGAGGGTAGTGCTCAGGACGCACCCCTCCTTCATGCCCAAGGTGCCGTCGGACTTCCACCTCAACGAACCCTTGGTGTTGCCTGTTTTCTTCCCGTCGCCTTCGTCGCCGGCTGAAAGGACTTTGCACTCGCTGGATGTGGCTAGAGCGCTGAAGTTCTACGTGGACCGCACGAAGATTTTTCGGAAGACATCACAACTTTTTGTGAACTTTGGACCTGTCAATCAGGGGAAGGCTCTCTCGAAGGCTTCCATTTCCAGATGGCTCTCCGGCTGTATCATGTACTGTCATCGGTTGGCAAACAGACCGCTGCCTGGCCGTCCGAGAGCCCATTCCACCAGAGCGATTGCAGCTACCACGGCGTTCCTATCTGGTGTGCCCTTGCTGGACATCTGCAGGGCTGTTACGTGGAGGTCGACGCACACCTTCACTAAATTCTACTGCGTCGATCGGGATGCCAGGGTCGGCCAAGCAGTGCTGCGCAACCTGTTCGCCTAAGGTGAGCATGGTGAGAAGGTAAGAATTGCTTAATGTTGAGTTTTGGATGTAATGCTTAATGTTGTGCATGTGTGTACTGCTATGTATTTTATTCATGAGCATGTGAATCCATGCCAGACCCCATGCTGGAGAAGGAACAAGTTACTTACCTGTAACTGTTGTTCTCCGGCTTGGGTCTGGCATGGATTCACATGCGTACCCTCCCGCCTACCCCTCTGCGGCACTTCACTTGGGCATACTGCCACTTCACGTGCTACCAAATCTGAAGATGGCTGCCAGAGGAGGGGCTTGGGGAGATGGCAGTCATTGGCTGTGGTCAGTATGACGCAGAGATCAGTGATTGGTTACTACTACGAAAGACAGATCAGAAACAAAACTGATACTGATTTTTCTTTACCGAGGATTCCCAGCCTGACGACGGGGAATATTCATGAGCATGTGAATCCATGCCAGACCCATGCTGGAGAACAGTTACAGGTAAGTAACTTGTTCCTTATCAGACTTGCCCACCATAAGGAATTCCTCGGTTCTAAAATTATTCAAAAACTGCTTTGACACTGGTGGACACTATCGGCCCCTAAAAAGCAGCCACGTCCCCCTATGACCCTGTCACCTCCCCCTCCTCCCGAGCTGTGCTCCAATAAATGCTCAATCTGAGACCTAGAGAAACAGGCTCAAAAACCAGAACTCTGGAGAGATCACCTCAAACCTCTCTGCACCAGCCATATGATTCTAATTGAGGCCAATGCTGCTTACTCCTCAACCCTTGCTCAAGTTTCTAACTGAAGTCAAGGCCTCTTTGTGCTGGGCAAGGGTTTGGTACAATGTTTTACTAGCGAGGTGCCACCAACCCAGGAGAAATGCAATGGATTAAACTTTTATTTAATAAAATACCAAATACAACATTGAATCGACCTCCCACAGCATTAGACATTCCCCCACCCCCTTGGCTCTTCCGGCACCTTAGCGCACACTTCCCCTCTGGACCGATGGCATCCTGGCCTGTTCAACTGATGGCTGTGTGCTCAAGGCTCATTCCTGGAGACCCTCTGGGCTGGTCTCCTACAGTCTCTTTTGGATAAACCGGTCTGAGACCAAGACTATCTTGCCAAGTGCTGGCCCATTAAGAACCCCCTTTTATTAATAAAATCTTGGAAAAAGTAGTTGCTACACAACTATTCATCACTATCGCGCAACTACTCCTCAACGACTATGTCTGGATTTCTCCACCGATGTAGTATCGACACTGCCACTGTCCATGAAGTGCACAATGCCCTCTAAATCATGCCTCCTTGTCCACATGGCTGCATTTGACAGTCGGCTACTTAGGCTTCACCATTGACAGCCGTCTATCCTTGCATAAACACTGCCAAGAAGACCCAAATGGCCTGGCTCCATTTCCAAATTTTGCAAAATCAAACCTTTCATCCCTCCGCTGGTGCTTGTTGTCTCTGATATTGGTGGGTGCAATGCTCTGCAGTTAGGGCTCTCAGCCAGCCTATCGGTTGGCTCCCCTAAAAGCAGGCCACCACTCGGCAGCATGTCTTATTATGGTTGTGTAGTGATTATCCTGGGGGGGGGGGTTGTGGTAAGGGGGGTGGTTATGGAGCCTTTGGCGGCGAAAAATTGAGCTCCCCCCCCCCCTCCCTTAAAATGTAGTATAGCATGCGGCCTCTGGCTTGAATGCCCCGCTGAGGCACAGCAGTCCCTTTTTCTGCACGGACTGTCTGACCGGGCAGCCAGTGCAGAGACCTTTTTTTTAAAAAAAGGTTTTTAGCTTTCCGTTGCTGCCCCTTTTTTTGTTTATTCAATCTTGCCTAACTTCCCTTCGGTGCCTTGCCTCCCCTGGAGCATTCCGGCTGCTGGAGGATTCGCGATGTCTCATGCTGGCCTCAGACCCCCATGCCTGAGTGTTTGTGGCCCGACTACCGCTGGGACACATTTTCCGCTTGCAGCGCGCTCGGTCTTAAAGCATTGAAGAATCAGTTGTCGCAGTGGAGATCTCCCACACTTTTCTTCCACCCCACCTGATTGACTTTGTCTCCAGGACCTCTCAAGATGTTGGCCCTCTGTTCTGCGTGGTGACTCCTTCCCCAGGGTTCCCACGAATAGGGGTTCCTCCAATTCAGGTTCTGACAGGTCTAAGGCCTCGAGGGCTACCGTCTCCCACGCTGGGGCAGACCTGAAGCCATCCCGACCACCAGCTCCCAAGCCAAGGTTCTTGTGGTCCCATACCAGGCAGTCCCCAGAAGGGTAATCAACTTCGTCCTCTTGGGGAATGGGATTGTCAAGTGCCACCTCAATGGGTCTTTCCTTGGCTCGATCCAGCAGGTGCCCAGGGCGTCCAGCCTACCGGAGGTCGCTCTGAAGTTGAGTTTGGGTATTAAGACTACCAGCCGAGGGCTCAGCGCCCACCCAAGTGATCTGAGGTAGACACTTGCGCTGCAGGTGCAGGACCTGAGTTGTATCTTGTTTCTAGGCCTGTCGTGGCTGATGGCCTTCCCGCCCAACAACCCTGGCAATGGCACAAGGCTTCAAAATGGCAGAGAGGCACGTGGTTAAGCCTGACAGGTTGGTGGCCATCTTGGATACTACTCTGCGCCGCCTGTGCTTTTGCCCATTGAATGGGCTTTGCGTGAGCCCAGCCCCTTCCCTCTGGAAGCGGCAGCAGATTGTGCAGTACAGGCATCTGGTCTCCTTAGATATACATTTACCCATGGCATCCTTATGACTACACGCCTTGGGCGCCTAAGCGCTTTGACGAGGAGTGGGTCCCATTGCCTCGAAGGGCTGGGCCCCTAAGGAACTGGCGGCTTGTGAGGACTGCTTCAAGCACTTCCTCCTGCTTGCCCCTCAGATGAAGGGGCTCCTGAAGGATATATAGGGAAGGTCATACTGCACATGGGCCTCCCTGTCCCCATCCTCTGGGCGGTACTCTGTTCCTACGGCGCTGCCAGACCCTCCCTGGCCCAGGCCTTAGCGGTTGTTCAGACCCCTCCACCGCCTCCTGTACCACCAGCGTCTCCCCCTCAACAGCTGTTAGAGAGGTCTTCAGAGCTGGGCTTGGTCCCCATTGGCACGTGTGTCCCAGGGCCCAGATTCACCTCCTTCTCCGGCTTTAAGGGATTCGGCGACCGCTGAACACGGGAGGCCTGACGGGTAGCCCAGCGACAACAGGAGGAAGCGGCAGAGAACTTTGTGTTTTTCCGCTACCCCTGCCGACGCCAAGAAGCTGTGACATCAAGGTCTGGGAACAGGGCTGATCCTATCTGTAGTCTCTCCGGGCTTCAGTCTTCCTCTTCCTTTAGCACCCTCTCCTCCTTAGTCGGGTTGGGTTCGGCTCTTATGGGAGGTGCTTATACCTGCATATAGCCATCAACTAACCGCATTGTAAGTTTCTGCGGTTCACGATTATTTCGTACCACTTTCAGTACGGGGCGCTGCCCTTCCGTCTGAACTCAGCCGCTCACGTCTTCACACAGTTGATGAACGCAGTGGCAGGCCTTCTCTGCTTGGAGGGCAATCATCTGTACCCTTTTTTTGGATGACTGGCTGGTGACGGCGGGGGGTCACTCAAAGGTGGGGCACGCCTGCCAGCGATTGGCAGGTAACCTTCATCGGCTGGGGTTCTCCCTCAACCAGAGGAAGTCAGTTGTGCCCATCTCAGGAACAGGTCGTTTTAGGGGTGCTTTGGTACACAAGCTTTCAGCAGTTGTCCCCTTCACCGAGAGGCTTCTGTTCCTCCGCAAAAGGCGGTGGGGCCTTTTCTGGCCAACTCGACCACCTCTGCTTGGTGGTTCCAGCACATTCTGGGCCTGATGGCCTCCTGCGTGGTCCCTGTCCAGTAAGCGTGCATGAAGATGACGCTGCTCCAGCTGGTGGCCAATTGGCATCGGGAGATGGGATCTGCAAGATTCCAATACCACTGCTCCTACTGCCTGATCTTCACTGGATGCTGGATGGCATTGTTTTAGTGGGAGCCCCCTTCAAAAGACCGGTGCAGGTGCCTATGCTGGTGGTGATGACCGTCTCCTCCCTTCCGGCCTGGGGGGTACTCTGGAGGACTACATGATTTGGTGCAAGGTCCAGGACGGGAACCCTCCTGCATATCCATCTGTTCGAGCTCAGGGCAAAGGGGCTGGCCCTCGAGGCATCTTTGCCCATCAGGGATACGTCTGTTCTGGTCAGGAGGGACAATTCTACTACAAGTTCTAAACTGAACAAGCAGTGTGGTACCTGCCCCCACCCTTCCAGCAACCCCCTCTCTGCATAGAGGCAGTATTAATCTGCGAATGGTCCCTGTTTGAGGGTATTTGGATTTCGGCATTCCACCTCCCAGAGGACAGCAATGCAGAAGCAGACCAGCTCAGCCGCTTGGGCTTCAACACCTAAGAGTGGGAGTTGCAGACTTTGTTGCCCGTGTTCCAGCATTTGGTCGGGTGAGGAGGGGTGGGGGTTTGCGGACCTTGTATCCCCTCTGAATT
The DNA here is from genome assembly GCF_040938575.1 of Ambystoma mexicanum. Classification (NCBI taxonomy): domain Eukaryota; kingdom Metazoa; phylum Chordata; class Amphibia; order Caudata; family Ambystomatidae; genus Ambystoma; species Ambystoma mexicanum. Next base: position 1,337,346,307 of record NC_090921.1, on the reverse strand, counting down.
CCAAGTTTCCCCAGTCTGCTTCATGGGCACAACTGGGGTCTCTGGGAGATGCCTTCCAGATCTGCTGGCACAGCCTCAGGTGTTATGCGTTGCCGCCCACCCCTGTGCTCCAACTGACCCTTTACGTTCGGGCGGGCTTTAATGGGTTGCAGCCTCATCCTGATTGTCCCTAGTGGCCTTCAAGACCGTGGTTTTCATCTGCTGCAGTTCTCCTGGGGTCCCTTCACCTCTGATCTGCAGCAGGGGAGTCCCGGCACAGTAGGGCGAGGCATGGGAGAATCTGGACCCAGCCAAGCTGGCGCTGGTGGGCTGGTTCCTGACTAGCTGAGGCTTCAACATGCTCAATTTTCAGATGGCAACTTGGACATCATTCAAGGGGGGCCTCGACTTGGTCCCATAATAAGAGTACATGGTCTAGGTTCTGCCATTGAGCTCGTGACAAGGGTCTGGACCCTAGTAAACGGGGGTCAAGCCGGCGGAAAAGGAAAGAAAAGGTTCACTCAAAGGACAACGTCCAACCGTGAAGAAGGGGAGAAAGTCCCCTTAGCTGCAGTTCAGATCACCATACATGAAACAAGCAATAGTTTAAAATACTATTATTAAGGGTCTGGACCCTGTCAACTGTCTTCTGGATGACGTACTGGCTTTTTCAGCGCACTTGTCTCATTCTGGAGTTTAGGTGGATACTTGTGGCCATTGGGGCTTACAAGAATTCCTCTGAGCATATTTTTTGCACCCAACCCAGTGGTTAAGGCCCACCTTAAGGGTCTGTCTAGGTTTTTTCCGCCAGTTCATAAGCCGCACCCAGTCTGGGACCTCAATGTGGTTCCAGCAGCTTTGCAGCGCAAGACTTTCAAGCCGATGGACTCTGTGGACATCTGCTTGTTGACACTAAAGACTGTTACTGTTGGCTGTCACCTCTGCGTGCACGGTTAGTGAGCTGCCGGCATCCTCGTGCAAGTACATTACCACTCTTCATAGCGACAAGGTCATCTTGCACACTTGCCCAAACTTCTTGACCACAGTGGTCTCCATTTGATCTGAATCAAATTTGTCTGCCAGTGTTCTCAAACCCACAGAGGGGGGGGGGGGGGGGGGAGTCCTGCATTATCTTGGCCTCGAGGGTTTTATCTCTCCGATGAAATCCTTCAGCAAGTTGGAGCCATTGTTTGACCTTTTTAGGGCTCCTCCCAGCTTGCAGGCTTCCATCGCCCATTGGATGGTCGAGGCCATTTCGGAGTCGTACACAGCCATGGGCAGTCCTGTTACTGAGGGGATTCATGCCATGCGGTTAGAGCCCAGGCCACGGCTGTCGCGGTTTCATAGACCTGCTTCTTTGAGATGTCATCAGCAAGGCGGCTAATTGGGCCACTCAGTCAGCCTTCTGTAAACACTACACACTGGACGCTAGCTAAGGCGCGTTGCTGAGTTTGGTCAGGCTGTTTTTAAGAGCCTTTTTGCTTTGCTCTAGATATGAGGCAGGTTATTACAGCTCCACCCTATGTTCTTGTTCGGTGGAATCATCCACAAGGATGGAGGAAGAGGGATGGGGATGTATGAGTAGTTAGTCACCATAGTGACTAGAGTACTCCTTGTCCTTAGCCCCCTTGCCTCCATACGTCCCACCCGCCTTCTCCCTGCTAATATTTAATGGGTGTAGTCGGGTATCTAATCGCCTAATGTGCTCAAAGGGGTCTGAGGTAGCGCCGCGGGGATGGCCATACTAAATTTGAAGGGAAGCTCAGTTTTTAGCTGTCATTTCGGTACCGTCCCCATGTTGGGAGACGCCCACAAGGATGAAGGGAAAGGGAACTAAGGACTGCGAGTACTCTAGACACTACGGGGAGTACATTTAATTTTGAATATAGAACCAAATTGATTATAAAAAAAAAGCATGTGACATGGAAAAGTTAGTGTGCCTAGTTGACTAATTTCAGTCAAGTTTTGGTGACGACCGCACTGATTTCTTTCGTACTAAACATTATTCTAGGTTTTGTCGTGATTTGTTGCAGGCATTTTTCTCACCTTTCACAAGGGGTTATGCGTTTGCCCAAGGCTGTGCATGCGACTTAAGCAAATCTTTCTGGGGGTAATCTACAAGTAGCGTTAAGCCCCTCTTTTAATGGCTGTATAGGCATGTATTCAGTGACCGTTAAGCTGTCAGGCTTTGCAAAATGCTGGCCTGATTTCTGCAGGTCGTTTGATGCCTCTATAAAAAATGCTCTGCTCCTGCATGGGGTCTATCATGGATTCACATGCTTGAATATTCCCAGTCAGTCTGGGAATCCTCGGGGGGGGGGGGGGGGGGGGGGGCGGCGCTTAGGGGGCAGTAGGGGAAAGTTTTACTTTCACTTAACAAAACTGCATTTCTCCCATAAACCAATCGCTGTCCTCTGGTTCATGCTGCCCCAGCCAATTACAACCCTCTCCCTAAGGTCTTCCTCTGGAAGCCATCTTCAGATTTTTACTGCACGCTTCAGTGTGGTGTCCTGAGTTACTTCTAGGTGTCTGAAGTTATCGTCAAAGTTTCCAGAAGGCCATCAGGCCTACTTTGTGCCCTCCGACCATGACTGAGGAGAAGGAAGGAAAATCCCTCTTCAAGCCCTGCACCAAGTGAGGGCTCCGGAACATGTTTGTGGAGGACAAGCACCTACAACGCCTCTACTGCCTGCATCCAGACCACAAGGAAGAGGATTGCAGGATTTGCTGTCTTCTCCAAGAAGACTGCAAAGGACAGGCACAGTAGACTGGAGGCATCGATGAACACCAAGGTCTCTGCCCCAAGGAGGTGCATGAATCACCCAAGGTCGGTCAGCCCGAGGTCCCTGGCTTACAAGTCCTGTGCGGACACCTAATCTGTGTGGGCCCAAGATGAGGCAAAGCACTGCAAGTCCAGGTCCTTTGGGGCTGCTGCGGAAGTGGGTCCCACAGCAGGCAGGGTGCAATTGACATCACCCTCTGCCTCCATTGCCAGCTGGCAAGTTAGCTCCTCCTCAGATAGTCAACCAACCCAGCCCAGCTAAGCTGTGGACGGAGAAGGCCAAGCTGCCCAGGCGGCACAAGAAAAGGCTTTGAAGACGATTGAGCTGGTGGTGGCTGCTCTTTCGAAAGCTAAAGGGGCTGACCCAGAGAGGGTAGCCCCCACAGCACTGAAGGTATCCCTCCCTCTGAGGCGAGAAGCCGCCCTGGTGACTTTGACAAGGTCTGCCGCACGCCAGAGAAGGGGCCAACCCCTCAGATCCTGGTTCCAGCCCCTCAGGGTGCAGGGGGGTGGGGGGTGGGGCAAGGAGGCCCCTGATCAGTCTCAGACCGGGTCTCCAGCCATGGAAATGCAGTCCATGGAAGGCAAGGATGTGGGGTCCACGAGGGCGCAGGGCCCAGTAGTCCGATCACACCAGTCCTGCCGAGGGATGTGTCTCTGGACATCCGATCAACCTTCCACACCTTGGTGTTGGAGATCCAGTAGAGGATGCAAATCTAGTTGCTTCCAGAGGGGCTTCGGGAGAGGGCTGTCATTGGCTGGGGGTCAGTATGACCCAGAGGACGGTGATTGGTTTATGGGAGAAACCGTTTAGTATGTGAAAGTGAAACCGTTTTTCTTTGCCTGAGGAGTCCCAGCCTAACTGGGGCTATTCAAGCATGTGAATCCATGACGGATCCATGCTGGAGCACAATAGTTACAAGTAAGTAACTTGTTCCTTACTCTACAAACATGCAGAATTTGTCCAACCGGTTTGGAGGCAAGGTTGACGGCCACCTTACTCCAGATAACGCCAATCTTAACCTGAATTGTCAAAAAATGATTCTTTGCTGCAGTAGGAGAGGAAACCACTATGGTATGGAAGATTGTGGGTATGAAAAGAAGGGTTGTGTAGCCCTGTTGCATAACTAGTTGCTTGGTCACTGCATGCTTAACTTTTGTGTACTATTATGCTCCTGTGAACATGCTCCATGTGCAATGGTACAGACTTCAAAGTTTGGTTTAAAGATATATAAATGCAACTCGTACGTGTGCTTTCTGCCACTACCAGTGGTTACGCTTGTAACTGTAGAACAATGGTTTTTTGATTTTTTTTTTTTTTAAAATCAAACAGTCCACAGTAGTCTAAACCCAGCTCTCGCGTTTTGCTAGTCCTCCTTCCCAACTAGTTGGCAATTGCCTGTTCGCCAGCATGGGGTTTTCGAATTTTCTACGCCCCTCAAGGGCAAAAGCGTTGTTTCCACTTCTCTGAGGATTCCGGAAGATTTTGAGGCCTACCTCATGGAATTGGCCCAGGACAAGGGAAGCATAACGCCTACTGGATCGAAGCTGTTCAGGAGCTGGCCTGGCTGTGGGCTTCAGAACGTCTTCAAGGAGGATGAGCACTCTCGGTGCCTCTACTGCCTTCACAAAGACAATACGCAAGTGGAGAAGGACTGTGCGTTTTACAAGAACATGTCTGAACAGACGATAAAGGATAGTCGGACTCGACTCGCCAACTGGCTGGAGGGGAAGAGCCCAGCAGCAGGTGAGGAGAAATCTGAGTGGTCTGCTAAGACCTTTGAAGGCGCTCTGGCGACGGGGGCCCAACAAAAGGCTAAGCACCGGTCGGGCTCCTCGGCTGCCAGGTAGGGTGCACTATCACCGACGCAATAACCACGAGCCAACGCTCTGACTCGGTGAAGAGGAAGTCGGGAGAACCCAGGTAAACTTCAGGAGAAGCCCCGGTTGATCCCGACAGACAGCCGAGGTGGAGTGAGGCGGTGACCCAGCCCCCCCCCCCCCCAACCCCCAAGGTGAATGCCTCTGGCACGGCCAAGGCCGTGAAGGCCCCGATTCCCCTGGCTAAGGCCTCGATCGAGGGAGTCATAGCGGCCCTGGCGAAACCTGTGGCGGCTTCCCCAGTGGAGGCGACTTCAGGGGCTAGAGTTTCCCTGCCACCCAGGAGGGAATTGTCTTTTTCGGCCTATCGAAGACCCCCGTGAAACCACAGCAGGGAAAAGAGGGGGCGGGGGCACGGTAGCCATAACTGGCTGGATGCCCCCTCTGAGTTGGCAAGCATCCAAAGGATCCTGCCCAGAATTTCGAGGATTCCAGGGCCCACGGGAAGAATCTCGACGAGGAGAGCGACAGGGGAGCCGACGAGGAAGATAGGGCCGCGGAGGACCCAACACCCTGGGCGTCGGTCCCTCTGCAGCTGGTACCCGTACCACAGGACCATTCGGGAGCAATCTTGACCCTGTGCGCCAAGATGAGGACGAGGATGCCCTTACCCACCCCCAATGAGGAGCCCGCGGAGCCTGGTCCGTCGGGGAGCCTGCCTAACAAGCTGAGGCGAGTACAACATCCCCCCCCTCTTTTCAGCTTTCACCCCCATCCCCTCCTCCGAGGGACGAGATGGAGACGGCGACGACGGAATGGACCTCCCCTCGCCACCTCCTCGGGCCTCCCCACCCGACAAAATTGGCTCCTTCCATGCCATGATCGCCAGGGTATCTGAGCTCTTCCAGCTCTGCCCCGAGGAACGAAAGAAGGAAGGTTTCCTCTACCAACGACGGGAGGCCAAGAGGAAGACTGTCCTCTCATTCCCATTGCTGGGCGACATCTGGGACGAGGGGCTAGCGCTCCTGAAGAACCCGTCCAAAGCCCCTGCCAGGAGAGATCGGTATGAGAAGAAATACCGGGTCCCGGACTCTGCCCCATGTGTCTCGGAGCACCCGGATTCGGTAGTCTCCGCGGCGGCCAAGAAGGCGGCGGCAGGGGCGACGGCGTCTTCATCAACATCCCCACCAGACGGCAAGGGGAAGAAGTGGATGCCATGGTATGACGAGTCATTTCGACGACGATTAAAGTGGCCAATGCCCTCGCGGCACGCTACGACAGGGAGCTGTGGTTCAAGATCGCTCCTTTGCTGAACTTACTTCCGGATGACGAGAGGGCAGAGTCCCTACAAATCCTACAGGAAGGCGAGGTGGCGTCGGACCACGGACATCGCAGACACCGGTTTTCGACAGATGGGCAACGGCGTTTGCCTTCGCCGGCGCCTTTGGCTCAAGGCCACCAGTTTCCACCAAGACATGCAGACCAGGGTTTTGGACATGTCCTTCGACGGGAACAACCTGTTCGGCAAGACTCTGGACGAGTCTCTACAAGCCATCAAGGCGGACACCGAAGACGGCTTGGGCCTTGGGTGTCCTTCAACGACGGCCGTCCTTTCGGAACGCCGGAGGCAAGCAAGGTGCCTCCAAAGGATTCGGCGGCGGCTCCTTGTCGTACCATCAAGCAGCCCGCTCCTCGTCGCAGGAGGCCTACAGAGGATGCGGCAAGGCGGGAGGATCTTGTAGCCACGGAGGCAAGGCCGCAGCAAAAACAGGATTGAACCGACCATGGCATCGGGCCCCCACCTGAGCACCCCGGTGAGAGGCTGGCTGGCAAAATTCATCAGCACGTGGGAGTCCATCGCCGACCGTTGGGTGCTTGGATGCCTTGGCCCGCGGGCACACCCTGGAATTTCAAAGGTGTCCCCGTATTCCACCCGTGACCAGGAAGGAAAACCACATCCCCCAGCTGCTGCTGGAGGTACGGGCGATACTAAGAAAGGGGGCCATCAAACTCGTCCCAAAGAGGCTCCTGGGCTCTGGAGTGTACTCGTGATACTTTCTCATCCGAAAAAAGACCGACGGTTGGCGACCCATCCTGGACCTTCGTCGTCTAAACAAGTACATCAGGTCCCAGAAGCTCCGGATGGACACCCAGCACGTGCTGGGGCAGCTTGAGGACGACGATTTCCGATCGTCGCTGGACTTGAGGATGCCTACTTCCACATCCCCATTCTAAAAGGACATCGCAAATTCCTGCGATTCGTGGTCCAAAGGCGACAAGATCAGTTCAAGGCCCTGCCCTTCAGACTGAAGTCAGCACCCACAGTGTTCACCAAGTGTCTTAACTCCAGTGGCGATGCAACTGCACCTCAAGGGGATACACGTCTACCCCTACCTAGACGATTGGCTCATCCGAGCAAAGTCAAGAGAACTCGCCGTCGATCACACAGCGAAGACAGTCCGACTGCTCACAGATCTGGGATTCTCGATCAACTTCGCGAATCCCATTTGGTATCATCGCAAGTCGCCCTGTTCCTGGAAGGCAGGGTCGACACAGTGGCGCGACCGGCTTCTCTGAAGGAAAGGACGAAGGCTATCCTACAACTATTGGCCATCGACGTGGCCAGGGTGAGGCCCATCAAGTCCCTACTTGGCATGATGTCCTCGTGTGTCTACCTCGTGCGCCTATGCAGGCTGCGGAGCAACCTCTCCAAGAGTTCTTCAACACCCGTTGGTGGCAAGCGACGGGCAGCTTCGAAGACAGGATCTCACTCAATGAGACTTTCCACCAAGCGATCAGGTGGTGGGGCACCCTCGCGCATCTGGCGTCGGGAATGGACTTCCAGACCCGGTACATCAGCAAACGTGACGGATGCCTCCGTGGTGGGATGGGGAGCGCACAACAGAGTTCTCCATGCAAGAGGCCTTTGGCTCCCGGAGGAGAGGTCACTACACATCTGTCCTGGAGCGCCGAGCCGTGTTCTGGGCCCTCGGGTCGTTCCTTCCGTCCCTCAAGGGTGGTGAGGGTCTTCACCGACAACATCACCATGATGTGCTACATCCGGAAGCAAGGGGCCACCAAATCCCCAGCCCTAACCAAGGAAGCGCAGGACCTGTGGCACTGGGCAGTCGCCCAGGGGATGTTACTGATGCCCTTCCATCTGGCAGGAATAAAGAACACCATTGCCGACTCACTCAGCAGGGAGTTGCGCTTTTGCCACCAGTGGGAGCTGCGGCAGGATCAAGAGGATCTCCTATTCCGACGATGGGGCAATCCCCACATTGACCTATTCGTGACGGCGACAAACACCAAGTGCCGGAGGTTCGCCAGCAGGTTTCCCCAGCCGGGGAGTATGGGCGATGCCTTCTCATTCCCCTGGGACGGCCTGTTCCTGTATGCGTTCCCCCGTTGCTGCTGCAACTCATCAATCAACTCAGACGGTCCCGGTGCAGGATGATCCTTGTCGCACTGGCGTGACCAAGGCAGATTTGGTTCCCAGACCTTCTGGACATATCTGCGTCCCCCCTCTTCTCCCTCCCCCCTCCCTTTACCCCCCCCCCCCCAGTCAAACTGCCAACAGACGCCGATCTTGGCGAGACGGAGCCATCCTCCACCACGACCCGGGGTCTCTGAACCTGCAGGCCTGGCTCCTGCAGCACTAGAGTTCGGAGGATACGATATCCCAGCGGACTGCAAGGAGGTGCTTGTAAGGGCCAGGGCGTCCTCGACTCTCGTGCTATGGGCACAAATCGAAGAGGTTCTGTTTGATGCCGTGCACAGAAGATTAGCCCTCTGCGAATTACGCCCCCTCAGGTGCTGCCGTACTTAGTATCATTGGCCAAGGCGGGGCTGGTACATGCCTCCATCAAAATCCATCTGGCGGCTATCTCCCGATACACCAGAACTACGGGGCGATCATCCCTATGGTCCCATCGCCTGGTGAAGGAGTTAATGAAGGGACTGTTCTGATCTCTCCCGCCGGTGAGGGCTCTGGCGTGGGAGCTCAATGTGGTGCTGTCCAGGCTCATGGGGCCGCCATTCGAGCCTCTGCATTCGGCACCGCTGAAGTTCCTGTCATGGAAGAGAGCGTTTCTTGTGGCCATCACCTACGCACGACAAGTGGGAGAGATCCAGGCCCTTTCCTGTAAGCCTCCATACCTGACATTCCACGAGACAATGGTAGTGCTGAGGATGCACCCCTCAACACGCCCCTGGTGCTACCGGTTTTCTTCCCGTCACCGGCTGAGAGGACTTTGCACTCGCTGGATGTTGTGAGAGCGCTGAAGTTCTACGTGGACCAGTCTTCGTAAGACATCACAGCTGTTTGAACTTTGGACCTGTGAACCAAGGGAAGGCCCTCTCAAAGGCTTCCATTTCCAGATGGCTCTCCGGCTGCGTCATGCACTGTCAACGGTTGGCAAATCGACAGTTACTGGCCGTCCGAGAGCCCATTCAACCAGAGCAATCGCTGCTACCACGGTGTTCTTGTCTGGTGTGCCCCTGCTCGACATCTGCAGGGCTGCTATGTGGAGGCCGACGCACACCTTCACGAGATTTTACTGAGTCGACTGGGATTCCAGGGAGGAGTCCAGAGTCGGCCAGGCATTTCTGCGCAACCTATTCGCCTGAAGGTGAACCTGGTGAGGAGGTAAGAGATGCTTAATGTTGAGTTGTAGTAATGCTTAATGTTGAGCCTTGCCACCTCCCGTGGTTTGTGTGTGTGTGTGTGTGTGTGTGTGTGTGTGTGTGTGTGTACTGCTATGTATTCTTGTATTCATGAGCATGTGAATCCATGCCAGACCCCATGCTGGAGAAGTAACAAGTTACTTAAGTGTAACAGTTCTCCAGCATGGGTCTGGCATGGATTCACATGCGAACCCTCCCTCCAACCCCTCTGCGGCTCTTCTCTTGGTCCTACAGCCACTTAACGTGCTACCAAATCTGAAGATGGTTGCCAGAGGAGGGGCTTGGGTAGAGGGCAGTCATTGGCTGGGGGAAGTATGACCCAGAGACCAGTGATTGGTTACTAGTAGAAAGAAAGTTCAGACAGTTCAGAAACAACTGATTTTTTTTCTTTACCGTGGATTCCCAGCCTGACGACAGCGAATATTCATGAGTATGTGAATCCATGCCAGACCCATGCTGGAGAACAGTTGCAGGTAAGTAACTTGTTCCTTCTAGAGTCAGGCCACCCCCACCAGTAAAGGAGATGTTCCAGAATCACCAACTCTTTAAAAAAAAGTTTTACCGTGCTTACAAGTCATGCTAGAATAAGGAACGGAAGCATGTGAATAGCATAAAGTTAAAAAGCTTTAGTCAAACTAAATGAAATTTTAAATTTAGGAGAGAAGTACATATAGCCATATAAAATGTTCGCATGTACCCTGACAAGCACTTAACTTTCACAGATTTGTGAATGGCCTATTAATGCTTGTTCTGTTTCTTTTCAGACCATAAAGTGTTTGTTGATTCACCCAAACCCGGAATCTGCACTGAATGAAGAGGCAGGGCGCCTCCTGCTGGAGAACTATGAAGAATATGCTAGCCGTGCCCGTCTCCTTACAGAAATACATGCACAAGGTGCTAATCTCCGTTGCAAAGGCACTAGTGACCCCTGCTCGTCTTCAGCTACAGGAGTCAGCAATGGGGATGGGCCCATGGCCAAGAAGCATGCAGGAGACAGGGACAAAAAACTTGCAGCCAAAAAGAAGACTGACAAAAAGAGAGCTTTGAGGAGGCTATAGGACAGGTCTGATAGACACGTGGTGAATTCCAAATCATGAACTGAACACTTTGGGTTCAATGCAGGCAGGAAGGGAGGAAGGACTTGGGGAGCCAACACAATAAAAAGTATCTTTTCCTTTTCCTCAAGTTTTTAAAAATACTTTTGTCAGTTTTTTCAATATTAAGTTATTTAAATTATAAAATCTATTAAAGTACTTTTTTTCTAAAGAATCTTGTCTTTATGTCATTGTTTGAGCACGCACATGTAGAGGAGTGAGTAATCTATTGCACATTTACTAAAAGCAAGTACAATAAGCCATGTAAAAGTGTAGCTCTTGCAGTGAAGAAATGGTGCGTTGGAAGGTTTGGGCAAAATTTTATATCTTATATTGGGGTATGCATTGTTAATCTGCTTAGAATCACATGCTGTGCATAGGTCCGACATCCAGTGGTCACTGCAGAGTATTGCATTTTGTTTTTCGTAGTCGAAAAGGGGACGTCGACAAGGCGTCTGTAACACTATCCCTATAGTGACGTGCGTTGTACCCACAATCCCTCACGCGTCGAGGTCCCTCAGATTGTTTTTTTCCGCCCAGCTACTGGTCGCCTTTACGCGTAGCTCCTCGAGAGACATTGCAGATTTCATCTCCTCGACCTTTGGTCGTTTTCCTATATTAATATAGAGCATATCGATCCCCCCCTCGACGCTGTTGTGAAGCTGTCTCCGCCGAGCAAGATCTTCGACGGAGGGGACGAGCGGAGGAGATCCTTCGGCGTTGCCGAACACGTGGCCTGGCCTCGCAGGCCATATACAGTAGGGAGAGTGGGGGTCGTGGGACATCTCTAGTTTTCGGAGAATGCCTTTCCTTTTCCCCTTCATTTCCCTTGGGGTGGTTATCACGATTTATTGCCTCGGCTATGGAGAGGACACCCTTTAGGTTTTGCCCGCTTTGCAAGGGCAAGTTTACTTGGAAGGACAAGCATTCACGGTGTAACCGCTGCTTGCCCCTCGATCACAAAGAGGAATGTTGCACGGCTTGTCGGCTTCTTAAGCCGAAGACTCTAAAAGACTGTAGGGTCAAGAGGTGGGCGGCCTACGCTATGTCGAAGGCCGACGCACTACCCACCGTTGCTACCTCCGACAGTGACGAGGAACGTGATACCACAACCTCCGCTACGGAAGTCGAAAACCCCCCTAGAGAGCGCGCACGCGCTTCGTCGTCTGTCCCCGGCCCCGACAGGCTCAGCTCACGCCCTGCTAATGGGGATGAACACCCACACCCCGGCGACATTGACGCACACAAGACCACACATAAGCACACAACCCATGGCTCTTCTTCGTCGAAGGCGAAGAGAGCATCAGCGCCCAAGGAGACGCAGGTTCCACCGGCGGCCTCCTCGGACCGTTCGGGTTCGAAGCCCCTCTCACAGCCGCGACTGGGCTTTCGGCAAATAAGGGCGCCGCCCCCAAATCATCGGCCGGCGCGCATCAGCAGAAAGCGCATGCCGCCGTAGAGCGATCGACACCCATAACGTCGAAACCACAGCCCTCCGCTGACAAACGAGTCGCTGAGAGCTTGGCGAGGATCGTGGTAGCCGACGCCCACAAGCGTACGCCGAAAGACACCGAGCGCTACGCAAAGGTCGAAAGACACGCCGAAAATGCCCGAAGAAAGGCAGGGACGATATCCTTCAGTCGAAGGGATTCCCAACACACCTGAAGGCTTTCCGGAGGGCGACGGGACACTTTCCTCGACGTTGTGGGAGAGGTCGAGCCGTTTTCAGCTACAAGACACCATTTTTTCCCCCGCTAGACCGCTCAGGGGTACCCCATGAAACCATGGAAAGGCTCCATCTCTGCATGGAAAGAATGGAGAGGTTTATGAATACCCAGAACCCTCCCACTCCCAAGAGAATATAAGAAGGTTCTCAGGAGGACCCCAGGGCCAAAATTCCGAGACTAGTCAATCCCCACCAGGACACAGCCTCAGACTTCCATAGTGTATATGACCTCACTGGGGAAGAACATTATTTTGAGGAAGAGGATGATTTTATGGACGAGGAAGAGGGACGGAACCAGGAGGAAGGTCTGGAAGACAGCCCAGACTTGGTAGGAGAAGGCTTCGGAGAAAATCCAGAAGGACCTTCCCTGGCAATCCCCATCAATATATTCCGACACTGATGTCCTGAACCTAAATCCTCCTGACAATTCACCTATTAGAAACACGTCTCCCAAATGACGATCAGCCCACATTTAATGCCCTGTTGCGCAGAGCTGCAGCACATTTCGAACTGGACACTGGGCTGCTCTCTCCTGAATTAGACTTTGTGGAAAGAGTAATTAAGGAGAAACCCCCGGTCAGTCAGACCATTCCCCTCCTCGCTTCGGTGAAGAGAAGAATCATCCCTTCGCTGTCCACACCCGCACTAATCGGAGGGGTCAATCCTAGAATTGAAAAACTTTTCACTCCTTCACCCTCAGACCCGCTGTACATCAGGGGACATTCCATTTCGGATTCCCTGGTAGTAACCAACACAAGAAAGAGGGCAGGGGTACCACTTTCCACCAGTGAGGCACCACCTGACAAGGAGGGCAAGCGGTTATATGCCCTTGCAAAAAGTTACATCCTCGGCTGCCTTTTCGGCAAGAATTGCGAACAACAATTCTTTGCTCGCTAGCTATGCGGACGCGCAGTGGGCCAAACTGCGCAAAGACGCCGAAGAAGCGCCGGAACCATTACGTACACGCCTGCTTACAACTATTGGCGAAGGAACCCAGGTCAACCAGAGTATTGTAAAGAACTCTCTGGATGCGGCAGAAACAGCGGGACGTTCCCTAGTTCAGGGAATAATCCTAAAACGCCACGTATGGCTGCGCAACTCAGGGTTCAAACCGGAGACACAGGCGTCTTTAATAAATAAACCTGTTGAAGACTCAAACCTCTTCGGGAAAGCGGTGGATGAGGCTCTGGAGATGGCTAAAAAAGAGTTTGATACTATCAAAACTCTTGACCAAATCTCTAAGCCCTCTACCAGGCTATGGCAACAAACGCTTTTTTCGGTGGCCAACGCCAACAACAAAACCAGCAGCAACAGTACCCTGCCACCAATTTCCAGACCAATAGTGGCCAGTACAGCCAAAGAGGCCAGCGCCGGGGCAAAGGAAGAGGCCGGGGGTCCACCCCCAGAGGCTCCCACGCCCCCAACAACACCAAGTGACGCGAAGATTCGCGTCCCCTCCCATGCAACACCGGTCGGGGGCCGGATAACATCCTTTCTCCAGCATGGGGTCTGGCATGGATTCACATGCTCATGAATATTCCCCGTCAGGCTGGGAATCCTCGGTAAAGAAAAAACCAGTATCAGTTTCGTTTCTGATCTGTCTTTCGTAGTAGGACACCGTATTCATGAGCATGTGAATCCATGCCACACCCATGCTGGAGAACAACAGTTACAGGTAAGTAACTTGTTCCTTCTTCCAGCATGGGAGGGTATAACGTCAGACCGCTGGGTACTTTCCACCGTAGCCCACGGATACTGCATCGAATTGAACAGTTCCCCAACATACAAACCCCCGAGGGGACGTCGCATGACACCGGAACATCTTGCCATCCTTCTCCAAGAAGTACAACAACTGCTGGAAAAAGGAGCCATAGAGGTCGTACCTCTATCTCAGGTAACAGAAGGTATTTATTCAGTGTACTTCCTTGTACCCAAAAAGGATCTAACAATGCGCCCTGTATTAGATCTGCGCCCAGCGAATAAGTTTATCAAACCCCAAAAGTTTTGTATGGTGACCTTACAAGAAGTGATCCCACTGCTATCACAGGGAGATTACATGACAACATTGGACATGAAAGATGCATACTTTCATATTTTAATGTTGCCAGCGGACAGAAAATACCTCCGGTTCATGATAGAGGGCAAACACTACCAGTTCAGAGTGCTACCCTTCGGCATAGCATCTGCACCAAGGGTATTCACGAAGGTGCTGGCAGTGGCAGCGGCCCACCTGCGCAGGTTGTCATCCCAGTTTACCCTTACCTCGACGACTGGCTCATAACAGGGGATTCTTACGAAACATGCTTCTCCAATACCCAAAAGACTGTAGACCTTTTGTTCCAGTTGGGCTTCTCCATCAACGAAAAGAAGTCCAGCCTAGACCCCAGCCAAATCAAACAATTCCTAGGGGCTCTAATTCAAACAAAGGACGGCCTCGTCTTCCCCTCCAAAGAGAGGGTCCAAAACATGCTGTTTCAGATCCCTCAATATGTGACCGGTCGAGAGGTGACGGTACGCAAAGCAATGCGCTTGCTAGGCATGATGGCGTTGTGTATTTATTTGGTACCTCACGTGAGCCTGCGCATGCACCCAATGCAAGAGTGGCTCAACAGCCAGTGGTGTCAGGCCAGCGGACTATGGGACGATCTAGTGGTGGTCTCGCAGGCCTTAGTTCTCTCGCTACGGTGGTGGACAAAGGAAAACCTGGAAAAAGGGAAACCCTTTGCCACACCCGCGGCGGAAGCCACTCTAACCACAGACTCATCCCTCACAGAATGGGGGGGCTCACCTATCCCATCAGACTGCTCACGGAGTGTGGACTCAGAACGTAGCATCCAAACACATCAATCTTCTGGAGCTACTAGCGGTGTTCAAGGCGCTAAAAGCCTTCCAGGAACACCCACAAGGCAGGACAGTGATGGTCCTTACAGACAGCACCACAGCCATGTATTACATCAACAAGCAGGGGGAACCCACTCTCCAGGACTGTCCAAACTGGCCTAAAATATATGGAAATGGTCTCTCAAACAAAATATGTTCCTACTGTCACAACATGTACCAGGGGAACTCAATCTGCTGGCAGACAAACTCAGCAGGGATTTCCCCCTGCGCGAAGAGTACGAATGGCGACTGCACAAAGACATCGTCTTCGTCTTCACGCAATGGGGATTCCCAGAAATAGACATGTTCGCAACCCTGGAGAACTCGCAATGCCAAAGTTACGCCTCCAGGTACCCCCAGAACCAATCAAGGGGAACGGTCTGTCGATTCAATGGTCAGGGAAATTTGTTTACGCTTTTCCCCCCCGACTTCCCTTCTCAACAAGGTGGTGCACAAAATGCACCAGGAACAAGTAACCATGATACTGGTGGCCCCAATGTGGGCCCGACAGCCATGGTTCGCTCACTTGCTGGAGATGTCCATCTCCCCCAGTGAAACTCCCCTGCCCGTACAACATGCTGTCACAAGACAAGGGCAGGACTCTGCATCCATGCCCCCAGAAAAAGGAACTTAGCAGCCTGGCTCCTGAGATCATAGAATTTGGACATCTACAGCTCCCGCAGAGATGCATGGACATCCTCAGGGAAGCCAGAAAACCTAACACTCGCCACTGCTATTCTAGCAAGTGGAAGAGATTTGTCATCTGGTGCAGAGGAAAGAGCATCAACCCAATTGACTGCTCTCCCACACATATTGTTCTATACCTGACCCATTTATTGGATTCAGGTCTAGTGTTCAATTCCATTAAAGTCCACCTAGCGGCACTTTCTGCATACACCACTTCCCAACTCAGTGTCGTGGTGGAAGATCCCTGTTCTAAAGGCCTTCATGGAGGGAGTAAAGAGAATACACCCCCCGATAGCTGACCCAGCTCCCGGATGGGACCTTAACGTGGTACTTACCAGACTCATGGGCTCACCATTTGAACCCATGCACAAAGCATCTCTTAAAGACCTCACTCTTAAGACTGCTTTTCTAATAGCTATCACCTCCATCAGGAGAGTAAGTGAACTACAGGCTCTTTCTGTTCTAGACCCCTTTGTTACAGTTCACAGAGATAAGGTGGTTCTACGCACTCACTCAAGGTTTGCTCCGAAATTCATCTCAAAATTCCACGTAAACCAGTCTATAGAACTACCAGCGTTCTTTCAAAATCCTTCCAACTTGGGAGAAAGGACTCTGCACACACTAGATGTCCGCAGAGCGGTCATGTTCTACATGGAAAGAACCAGACCACTGAGGAAGACTAATCAGTTCTTCGTCTCGGTGGCAGCAGGAAGAGAAGGGGATGCAGTTTCAAAGTCCACTATTTCTAGATGGATTGTTCAATGCATCACTCTATGCTATACTCTTGCTAAGAGAGAACTGCCCTTTAGGCCAAGAGCACATTCTACTCGAGGCACGGGGCGTCCATAGCATTCATTGCAAATGTTCCCCTTGAGTCCATCTGCAAAGCGCTGGAGTTCTGTGCACACCTTTACAAAACACTGTCTAGCTGCACACTCTAGATCTGACTCCCAGGTGGGACAGGCAGTATTAAGACATCTTTTCTCTGCTGTTCCTTCTCATAACCCACCGCCAACTCCGGGTACTGCTCGCTAGTCTATGCACAGCATGTGATTCGAAGCAGATTAACAAACATCAGAAGACAATGCATTACTTACCGTAAAAGCATTTCTGATAGTTGTATCTGCTTAGATTCACATGCGCCCACCCTTCCTCCCCGCTCGGATGGAAGGAACATAGACATCCTTTTCTATTTCTCTCTTTTCTGTACTCACTCACGTCTAGAAGGCTCCCTCAAGGCAGAAAAATACAAACAGAGGGACCTCGACGCGTGAGGGATTGTGGGTACAACGCACGTCACTATAGGGATAGTGTTACAGACACGCCTTGTCGACGTCCCCTTTTCGACTACGAAAAACAAAATGCAATACTCCGCAGTGACCACTGGATGTCGGACCTATGCACAGCATGTGAATCTAAGCAGATACAACAATCAGAAATGCTTTTACGGTAAGTAATGCATTCTTATGCCTTGGCTGTGTCGAGTCATGCATTTCAGTAATGCTCAATTCCAGGCCCTGCTACTTAACACCAGTGTGAATGCATGTACCTTGATGGGAACACCAGAGATTTTCTTAAGAAGCGAGGCAAAAGGAAAGCCCCTGCACCTAATGTGATGTTACCTGGCATTTGTATAGCGCCTTATGTATCATTGGTATGATCTCGAAGCGCTGGTAGGTTGAACGCCCTCGGGAACCGCAGTTCAAGTCAGTCGAGAGAGTCGTAAAGTACGTGGAAATCCTTGAAGGGCAACTGAGCAGGTGACTTTAGTGATTTAAAATATACAATGGGCATTGTGCTTTCGATAACTAGAGAAATCGAAGATATGCAGAGTCTGTGTTTGTTAAAACGTACTGATATTGCGGATCGTTCCTTAGTAGCATTGTCCTAATTCAGTAATCGTGTACAGAAATGTTTTGTATCCAGGTAAAGATGTCATCTCCCCTCATTGGATGGTGTATGCAGTCTTATTGCTGCGACATTGCAGTTGTATGCTCCCTCCCTGTGTTTTGTCACCTCCAACCACCTACCCAAAAGCACACTTGGTGCTCAGTGTTTTTCTTTTGGCTTGCTGCATCGCTTGGCTGGGACCTGTTTTCCAGATATCAACATTTGGGTCTCTGGTCCACATTATTTACTCCATGAAGGCCCTTCAAAATAGCAAGCTTTTCTTATCAGGACTAGTTTTAGTACATAATTTGTTTGTGTTTTCTTTTTTTGTTTGGTCTTATTTCAGTAATCGTGCATAATTCAGTTTGGAGGTATACTGAATGTCCTTTAGATACTTCCAGTAATGGCTATAGTGAATGTGTGTGGAAAGGCAACCTCCATCGTTCAGCCCCAGGTTCTCCCAAGCCATGTTTCTGGAGAATGTACCAGGAGGCATCTTCCATTAGAGGGAAAAACCGGCAGTAATTGAACAGGTTTGAATACCCAGGTACCTTCTTCGAAACTGGCAACAATCTAACAAAAGATGTCTTCCCAGAATTCTTAGCATTCACAAGGCCTTTGAACATGTGCCAGACGTTTGGGGGGGTGGGTGGTGGTGGGTTGACGGTGGCCTTACGGACACAGACTTTGGTTCCTGCTTTAGTGCTGATTCTGGAATTTCCTGGCCAAATCCTGAACTTGCATCTCGCGTCTGAACTTCCCTGGACTTGTATTTATGGAATCTGTGGAGAACCCAAGCTGACCTGACCTCAAGGAAAACTCAAAGCTCAAGACAAGAATGCAGAGTATTCAATCTGAATAAGAGTCCAAGTAAGCCACCTAATTTCCTATTCCCCCCCCCCGAGACTTATGCTTCTGGTCTATATACACCTCTGTTTTAAGTGTTACTCCTAAATCTCGTCCCCCTTTTCTCCATACTTATGGGATATTCTGTCATTTGTGACGGGGCAGAGCACTTTTTGGTAGCTTTCCAAAAATATTCATTTTTATGCGGAGCAAGCATGTATGGCTCTAGCCCCGCCTTCCTGAGCCCTGCACATCACCATTCAGTCCTTTTCTCCACACGGTCTGGAACAGACGCACTTCGCAGCACAGGAATTTTTTTCTTACCCTGCTGTTTTGTGCTTCGGCTCTACGGTACGTTTTCTTTTTTCCTATGTCGGAGCCTAAGGGCTTCAACTCCTGTCCCTTGCAGATGTTGGTATGCGGCAGTGGACACTTACAATCTTTGCCTAGAGTGTCTAGGCTCAAACCATTGGTAGAACGTGTGCTTCTACTGCAACTTCCTCTCAGTCCAGGCTCTCTAAAGAAAGCTTGTCAAGTCTGATAGCAAAACATTTTTAAAAGGAACAAATCTCATACACCTGGCCCCGCTCAAGATTCCATTCTTAAACGAGTCCTAGTATACAGAAATTCAGCAGGCCTTGTTTAATAAACTGGAAAAAATCGATTATCTGAGGATTAAACGTATTATAACAAAACAAGAATTGGAAGACAATGTACACACTCCTGTAATTAAGGTTAAGGAGCAGCCTATTTTCTACTTCCAGCTGATCTCTGAACTGGCTAAAACCATTGCTCAACTTAAAAGTACGAGCTGCAAGGGGATCCTCATTCCAGCAGTGACTAAATTAGTTAATACCTCTTTCCTTTAGGGCTCCAGACAATATCAAAAATGCCTGGATTACTACTCTTTTGAAGAAGCGTAACCTGTGCCCACATACTCCACCGAATTACAGACAGATTACAAACACCACCTTTCTGTTAAAAATCCTGCACAGTGGCTTACAATCAAATCTCTATTTTAAGAGCAGAATCAGATCCTTCATAACTATCAATCGGGGTTCAGAATTAATCATGGAACCAAGACGGCTATCCTGGCCTTATAATCCCATGTCCTTCAGAGTATGGATAAGGGCCAAATCTCTACTCATGATTCTCGACCTTTTGGCGGCCTTTGACCTGGTGGACCATAACATTCTGTCCACCAGGTTAAGTAATAATGCCAGGTTTTGTCTGGCAGAAACCAATTGGATCTCTCCTTCTTGAAGGGTAGGCAAGTTGGGGTCGCAAGTGATCTCGCAGAAGCCAAACCTACAGCCCTCATGTATGGCGTCCTGAAGGGAGCATGTGTCTCTCCTGGCTTTTATAACATTTTTATGATCCCTTTCTTTCAGATGCTTGAACATGGAGGGATCATATTTGCGAATTTCGCAGATGAGTGTCATACCCATGTCAGGTTCACATCAGGACGACAAAATATTTATCAATAAAATCTGTCAAGATTCAACATTGGATGGTGGCCAATGGTTTGGCCATCAACAGCTAAAAAAAACTGAGCTTCTATTAGTTGGGTCAGAGACTAAACTTGAGAAACTGGGACCAATTTACAATAATTTCAATATAGATAATTGTAACATTGAGGTTATGAGTAAGATGAAGACCCTGGGCATCTACTTAGACACAAATGTGAATATGAAAACAGATAAACGGTCTGCCTCCCCTTCCTATTTTATCAAACTGTTTCATCATCTAAGACTTCATCTCTGGAAAAAAAACCTCAGACCCTAGCCAGGGCGATAATAGGATCCAAATTAAACTATTGTAGTCTTCTGGTGGGCATTCCCCTATCTGACTTTCACTGTTTCCAGGTAGTCCAAAATAGAGCAGTGAGGTTCATTAAATCTCTTAAGAAAAGAGAGCATGTATCAGATGCAAGAAGTCTCCACTGGCTCCCCATTCAGGCCAGGGTTTCTTTCTGGTTACTACATAGCACCCATAAATGTGTGCGGGGCCAAATGCCCCCTACCTTAAAGAATCCATCATACCAAAACGCAGCTTCAGAGCTCTAAGATCAGATGATTCCAATCTTCTTGCCATCACTCGATGTAAGACCAAGAAGGCAAGGAACAGTGCCTTTGCATCAGCCCCCCCCCCCCCCCCCCCAGGCATGGAATGCCTTAATGCCCTCACTAAGAGCTATATCATCCAGTGGTCTTTAAGAAAAAGCTTAAGACAGTACTTTTCTCTTAAGTCCCACCTGCCCTACGAACTCCTGGAATATCATCTTCAAGATTATTTTGTCTATGCGACTATCCGATTCCCCTTTGTTATGTCTAGTTCATTGTATATTCGTGAAGCACCCATAAGCCTATGGGTACCTGGTGTGCTTTATAAATCCATGAAAGTGTGAGGAGCTTTTACACTGTGTTCCTCCGATCCATTTAAGGGAATTAATCGTCTTGTTAGTACCTTCCCTTTCAGAGCACCCTATTCAGATCACACTTTTACGGTGGTCATCCGGTTTAGGGAGGAGTCCAGACACTAGCATCACCAGGGCTTGCCTTTAGGTGCCCCACTTGAGGACTAAACTGGATATCTGACTCCCCTCTGAGGTTCCCTTTCTTGGGGGCTAAAGATACTTGGGTCACCCCTGATGTTCCGTAGAGACTCTCCCAGCAAGGCTGAGGATCCTTGTTCCAGAGCTAATGAAACCAGATTAATTTCTGAGCTTCCCCTCAAAAGGGCTAAGGCTGAGGGAGCAAAGTGGTTTGAGGCTCGTCCGAATTCCACAGCTCTGTCGAGGATCCCTCAAAAAGGGCTAAAGAAACATTTAAAGCTCCAGGAGCCAAAACCACCAACAAACATGTGACGCACATTACCAGAGTCACAAAATGGCAGCTCCTTCAGTGTCAACAATTGCAGCCATTTTGTCTGTGCCCAAGGGATCAAGGATAACTGCGACCCACTCCCCCTCCTCAGAAGTCAACTGCTGAAAATGCAGGCCTTTTTAACCCCCTTACACCACATACATATGCAGTGGTGTAAGGGGCTTGAAGAAAGTCCGAATTTTCAGCAGTCGGAATTCTGGAGGTGACGTTTTGGTATATTTCCCACCCAAGTACTTGCCGTCTGCATCCTTGGGGAAAGATCCTGAGTCCAAGAATGCCCTAATTACTTACTGTTAATCTTCATTACTCCTAGTACTTCCTCCTCACAGTACTCGAGGCCCTGCACTCCAAGAACCCATTTTCACTTTCTTTTCATGTATGCCTCCTACTTGCACATACTCCCAGTTACCAATTTCCAAGCATGATCATGAGACCTGAGGATGGTCATTGGTACTGTGATGAGGAAGAGTAGGAGCAATGTAGAGAAGTAATCTAGACATTACTGCCATGTTCTTATGCCTTGTCCCAGTACTTCTCTCTGAGGTGTACCGAAGCATAGGAAAGGGGAGGTCCCAATGATCCAGACCAAAAAGCCACTGCATCTCATCACCAGCGCAAGTCTCCAGAAAGGCAACCAACCTGTGCCAAAAGACTGCACCACTTACCCCAAGAAACGCAACCCCAGCAGCCTAGGTGGCCGTACAACACCAGCCGAGACAACCAAGGAGGCTGCCAGTCCCCGAACAGGAAGACTGCTAACTTGTGCCTGGACAGACTGTACTAAACCGCAGGCAACTGTCAGGAGAGACTAGAGCCACAACATAAGATGAAACTGCCATTGGGAGTACGGACTGAAAGGATGATGCAATCCAGCTCCCACCCAGCCCACACGCTGAGCGAAGAGCTCTGCAGGAGAGTGAAGGCTGCCCACAGGGAGCCCGGAAAGGTCCCTGCAAGCTTCCCGTCTGTCCCCACCACCCCCAGGAACACAGAATGAGACTAGGAAGATTTAACCCATCCCCCACCAGTGCCCATAAACTCCCACAGCGCCACCCACAGATGGCCAAAACAAACGAGTGCCTGGCAAGAACGCTACCTGCCACCAAAGCAGAAATACAAATCGCAGTACACTCCTGGCGCCAAACCAGTGACCCGCATTTAGAGGGCAAGGCAACCTTGGGAACCGCTATGAGCTCGAACACTGAATATCGAAGAGAATGACAGTCTGTTCCCTAAATGGGAACCACCCAAAAAGAGCCACCCCTCCTGAACCGCTGCATCATTACAGGGGAGAGGGGAACCAGAGGGAAGGCATACAGCAGACAGGCAAACACAGGAACAGGGCAACCAACCCTCCGGGCACCCACGGCTCGGAACCTGCACAAACTGGACCACGGTTGCAGAGTATGTGGAGGTGAAGAGACCCAACACATGGACCCGATTCTGACTGTCGAACCTGCTGGGGGAGATTTAAGGGGGAAACTAGACGACGGCTGAGGCGAACCCCTCAAGCGACCCCACACTATAGAATGGGACCAGAGGACCATCCGCCCAGAACCCAGATGTGCCATCAGGGCATACAGGGGCAATTATCCCAATGCCCCCCTTCCCGGTTGGGCCTCTTAAGGCAGAGGCATGTCTGGCCTGACCAAGATAGTCTGCCACTGACCCAGAGATAGGCAGAGCATTGCAAAGGGAGACAGTCCCATCCAGTTGAATAACCGAGATGGGTAACCCACAACACTAGTCTGCTCAGAGTATCTGCCCCCACCCAAGACCAGCCTCTGGAGCAAGGATGGGAAGGCATGGGGTGCACCAACACCAGATCTGATCACAGTACATGGGCCATGCAGGAACCACAAAAGACAGGATATGGGAGACTAGGAGCCTCCAGTGGAGAAGAGGCCCTGGAACAAGGAAACCCAAGAAGCCATGCCACCAGCAATAGGCCTCGCAGAGATCCCCTAATTCCTGAAAACAATGGCCAGGTCATGTAGATGACTCGGCAGCCACAACAGAGGTAAGACCTTCCCTGTACTGGCACAGCACTGGGCCCTAAGAAGAGAGGGCTTGAACGGAATGCTGCCAAGTTATCTGGAACCACCAAATTAGAGCCTGACAAGAAGACAACTGACCCAAATTCTCCCCCGAAGTCAGTCTTTAGGAGCTAAACATCTAGTCAAGGAAACATGTGGAAGCTCTGCAAATGAAGGTGAGCCTCTACCATCGTGAACACCCCAAGGAGCCACCTTCAAACCTGCTATGCAAGACCAGGAATAGACCACAGGATCCAGAGAGCCAGTGGTCAAACGGCTATCTACACCACCTCCCTGTAACGCCTCGGGCATGGCCAACAGCACTCCCATTAGACCACAGATAATTGAATAAGACACATACGCTAGGACTGCATATGAGTGTCCATACAAACCCCATCCGGAAAGTCCCATAGAAACCAGGCATCTGACTACCACAGGCCCCACACGGAAAGAGCTGGAGTCAACCAACCAAAGGCCAGCTGAGAAAGCCAGGAGATCTGCTACGGACCTGCAGGACCCGTGGCATATGGACAGGAGTGCAGGCCCTGCGACCTCTGTCAGATCCAGGAGCAGACCATTGAGGGGAGAGGCTACGTTCCAGAACAGGAGGACCCAATGACCTGGACAAGGACTGATGTCTAAGCACAACCGTTCGGTAACCGCAAACAGCTGAAGTCCTGTGAAAAAATGTCCTAATCTCCAAAACGGGGCGGGGGTGGACGCAAGCAGAACCCTGCTGCTAAGGCAGAACCCCCCCACACACCAATTGCGACACGGGATCACAAACTGCCCCATTGACCAGGGTAGTTGTACAGAATGTCCCAGCACAGCCCAGCTGTGATCCCAGACATGAGCCCTAGAATGGACCGACCGCAGGTCAGGCAGCCTTACAAACTGCCAGACAGCCCAGTCGGCAGACAATCGGAGGCTGGCCAGGACAACACCAGTCACGAGAGCATAAGGGATGAAGACAACTCATGTCGCCAAAGGAGGGGCAGCCAGAAAGCATGGCATGGCAACAGGTACCGGCATGGCAACAGGTACCGGAGCTGCCATTGACCATTGCACTGCAACATGTCTAGGAGAGTAAAACGCATTGCAGTGAATGCATGCAATCACTGATATCTGGGTCAGCAGAACCCTGTCATCCCAGGACTGGGAAAGCACTAACATCCACACTTGTCAAGGCACCACCCCTCTTCTGCAAGACATGAGAAGAGGAAAGGTGATCGACTCAGAAGAAATCTGCTGGCCCAGACGGCACCTCTGCCAACCAGACCCATTAGATAAAAGGCCACCTGGGCAG
Organism: Ambystoma mexicanum; assembly: GCF_040938575.1. Taxonomy (NCBI): domain Eukaryota; kingdom Metazoa; phylum Chordata; class Amphibia; order Caudata; family Ambystomatidae; genus Ambystoma; species Ambystoma mexicanum. Next base: position 1,337,321,689 of record NC_090921.1, on the reverse strand, counting down.
CAGACTGGGTACACCAAGAACCAACCGCTGCCCCCTCAGCCCGGGAAGAAACCCACACCTGAGGTCACCGAACCAGTTACTTGGCAGCCCTAGGCCCAATGGCCTGGTGCTCTCGCAGGCTGCACAATCACCCCCCTTTTTTCTCCCCCCAGGGATACTGAGGGTCTTGGGGCTTCTCAGGCCAAGCACCCACTGATCCACTGGACCCCAAGCCCTGCATGGAGTTGAGCACATCAATCTGGGAGCAAATCCACTGCCTTGCCAGAGGAGCTGTCCAGGGGTCCTGCAGACGGTGCTCTCTGGTGCCCAGCACCCAAAGAAACTATTCCTGGCCGAAGGACAGGATTCTTTTTTAAACTGGGGATTGTGGGAGGAGGTATTTTAGGAGGTATTATACTTGAAAAGAAAGTGGAAAAAGTGGTTCCTGGAGTTGAGGTGGAGCCTCAGCACAAGTCTTGGTATGAGGAAGAGGGACTTGGAGGTAATGGAGTGGAATCAGAGAATGTCCCGACCACCTACAATCGCTCTTCCTTCTACTTAAGCACCGGTACACTACTTTGATACGCGGTTGTGGGTGTTGAGTTATTTCTATGTTTCTCCAGCATTGGATCTTTCATGGATTCACATGCTTAGAATATTCCCCGTCGTACCTCGGTACACATATATAGTCGTTTCCTATAGGAAAAAACTTCCGACACTTGTGTGTCCTATCCACATCTACGTCCTCTCTGGGGCTGTTCACGCATGCCCCGTAGGACGTAGCGGTATAAAAGCCCCGCCCCCCCGGGTGCCGTCAGATTTCAACCGTCTCCAAAGATAGTGGGATCTCCTCGCGGAGTCTCTACTGCTAGATTTTGTCGAATTGTCGAACTCCTGTGAGTTTGTTAATTTATCGGAATGTCGGGAAAACCTCTATTTCGCCCGTGTGCCACGTGCGGATTGAAGGTTTACGAGGGGGACGGCCATTTAGACTGTATTTATTGCCTCCACCCTCACCACTCGGCAGACCAGTGTGAAATATGTAAAGGTTTTTCCCAGAAAACCCTGAAGGATCGAAACCGACGGCTGGTATCCTGGTTAAATGACGGTGCGGGAGCGTACCCTCAGTCAGAGGTGGGCTCTGTGCGCAGCGTGGCCTCTGCGAAAACATCAGGAGCCCCTCGACGCTCAACTTCGTCGGAACCTCCGGCTAAGAAGTCACGTCCTGCGGAAAAGGACGTTCCACAAAGTCACTCTTCTAAGGACTCTTCTAAAGACTCTGCAAGAAAGACATCTTCGTCAACTTCGTTGAAGAAAGGAAAGGAGAGGCCTAAATCCTCCTCGGGCGATCAACACAGATCAGCCACGAGTAGAGATTCGGATAAACGCAGGGAGAGCGCTGTGAAGGCGGGACTGCCTAAACCACCTGCAGGCCCAACGTCGACGACGACGAACCAGTCGGTGTCCTCACTGCCGCTGACGCAGTCGATTTCACCCGTCATCAACCCAGCGACGACCTCGGCGACGATGTCCTCGTCGACGGAAGTTCTGGCCTGGAGACCAGAAGTATTTGATATGGGGTTGCCTGACACATTGCTACAGGAACAGGCAGCGTCAATTGCCTCGAAAGGACCTCCTGTCTACGAGCCAGGTTTCCATCAGGAGCAACCTGCTCTCAGGTGTTTACCCAACCTCCAAGCTCTCAGGCGACCCTGTGCATGGAGGTACTGTCCTCCTTACGCTCGCTGCTGAAATCGCTGGACGAAAGGCTTCCACCTGTACCGTCGACGCCCCCTGTCGACGAGCCCGGCCCTTCACACCGCCCGACCAGATCGATCGGGATTCCAACTACTCCTGCAGTCCAGGAGGAAGGTGAGCTTTCGGACTCCCTATCTGACCACGGGTCAACGTCAGATATATCCCTTTCACCATCTAGGGATCCATCCTGGGTGTCGGATGTGGAAATGGAAACACCAAAGAGTCCCACTCACCCGTCACCACCGGACGATATAGGTGCCTTTCATTCTATGATGGAAAAAGCGTGCAAGGAGTTTGGCCTGGTCCAACAGGAGGAGAAAAAGGACTGTTTTCTTTTTGACCATATGGGCAAGAGTAGACGCTCAATATTCTCAATACCCATTTTAGACCATGTCTGGAAAGAAGGTGTTCAAACCATGCGTCACCCATTTTCTGAGCCGTCTGTCAAAGGCCGCATTGAAAAGAAATTTAAAGTACCAGACTCTACACCAAAGTGTCTTTCGGCTCAACCTACACCGGACTCGGTGGTGTCGGCGGCGGCGGCGACAAAAGCAAAGGCCCAACATAAATGCTCTACCCCTCCAGATAATGAAGCGAGGCGCCAAGATGTGTTTGGTAAGAAGGTTCTTTCTGTGGGGGCCTCAACGGTGAAAGCAGCTAACTCCCTGGCGATTGTGGCCAGCTATGACAGGGAGATGTGGCACAGACGGGCACCTATCCTGGACCACCTCCCGGAAGAACATAGAAGAACGGCGATGTCCCTGGTTCGAGAAGGCGAAGAAGCATCGAATCATGCTATTAACATAGCGGTGGACCTGGCAGATTCGGGTTTTAAACAAATAACGGAGTTGTTCTAAGACGCCAGGCTTGGCTTAAGTGCACCAACTTCAGACCCGAAGTACAGTACAAAGTTTTGGACATGCCCTTCGAAGGTGATCTTCTTTTCGGAGAAAAGGTGGACGAGGCCTTGAAGGGCATGAAGGAGGACTCGGATACAGCACGCTTGTTGGGTTCTCTCCAGAGTGGTAAGCCCTTTCGTTCTTTTCGTCCCTTTAGAGGAGCATCTGGAAACTCAAGATTCTCAGCAACCAGGGGTAGATCTTTTGGTAGATAAGCGTATCCTTCCCAAGGATATAGATGCGCCTCTCAGACCTCAAACCGGCGCAGAAACTTCCAGTCTTCCAAGAGACGACCAACTTATTCGTCGTCGACGAGCAAACAGAAAGACCAGCAATGACGGGAAGCGTACCGTTCTGGGAGGAAGAGTGTCAAGCTGCATCGAGGAATGGGAGACCATCACAACAGATCAGTGGGTTTTGGACACCGTGAGGTACGGACATTCCCTACTATTCAAATGCAAACCTCCAAAATGTCCACCAATACACCTATCCCAGCCACATCTAAACATCTTGCGGCAGGAAGTAACACTCATGTTACAGAAAGGCGCCATCGAATTAGTCCCTGCATCGCAGAAAGGCCTAGGGGTATACTCGCGGTGTTTTGTGGTAAAGAAGCCAAACGGAAAATGGCGCCCTATTCTCGACCTGCGAGACCTCAACAAGACCATACAGAGTCAAAAATTCAAAATGCTTACACTGCAGGAGGTGATCAGATCCGTCCAAAGGGACGATTTTTTTGCGTCACTAGATCTACAGGACGCGTACTTCCACATTCCGGTGTGTCAAAAACACAGGAGGTTTCTGAGGTTCATGGTAGGTCAGACACATTACCAATTTGCAGTGCTCCCATTTGGTCTAAAGTCCTCCCCAAGAACGTTTACAAAATGTTTGGCACCTGTGGCAGCCTGGCTGCGAACGGGTGGGCATCATGTATACCTGTACCTCGACGACTGGCTTGTGAGGGGATCCTCCCCAGCGTCGACCAACGACAGCGTACAAGCCACCTTACAACTTCTGCAACGACTGGGGTTTGCAGTGAACTTCGAAAAGTCTTCTCTAAAGCCCTCAAGGAGCTTGAAGTTCTTGGGAGCTCAATTCGAAACCCACTCGGGAATAGTGAAACCATCCCTAGACAGAATATTGAAGATCGAACAACTGACGAGTCAACTTCGCCTACGGAGCACATTTTCCGTGAGAAAATATGTGGCAATCCTGAGTTCCATGGCTTCGTGCATCCACCTAGTAGCAAACTGCCGATTGTTCATGAGGCCTCTACAGGAGTTCCTGTCGGACAGATGGAAGCAGGCGACGGGCAGGTGGTCAGACAGGATAACCGTCGACAACGAGGGTGTCATCAGATCCCTCCAATTGTGGAAAATCTTTCACAACCTGGACAGAGGGGTTCCTCTACAAGAGCCGGAATTTCAGAACACCATCACGGACGCCTCCTTGACGGGCTGGGGAGCACACATGAACGATCATCAAACCCAGGGCAGATGGTCTTCAACCGAATCGCACCTACACATCAACGTGCTGGAACTGAGGGCAGTGAGATGGGCCTTGAAATCATTCCTTCCACATATCAAAGGATCAAAAGTAAGAGTGCTGACAGACAACACGACAGCCATGTTCTACTTGATAAAGCAAGGCGGCACCAGATCCAGGACCCTTTCGGCGGAAGCCCAAAAGATCTGGCACTGGGCGTTGAAACACAACATATCCTTAGTGGCTTACCATCTCCCGGGTGTGAAGAATGTGCAAGCGGATTCCCTGAGCAGGACAATGGCTCAAATACACGAGTGGGAGCTGGACACCGGTCAGCTACAAATAATCTTCGAAAGGTGGGGGACCCCCTCAATCAACCTCTTCGCAACGAAAGAAAACAGGAAATGCGAACAGTTCGCGACCAGATGGCCTCAAAAAGGATCCCTGGGGGAAGCGTTCTCGTTTCCTTGGACGGACAAATTCCTGTACGCTTTCCCCTCTGTTCCCCCTTATACGGATGACAATCCAAGGGATTTGCAGGTACAAATGCCAGGTCATTCTAGTGGCACTGTATTGGCCGAGACAACCATGGTTTTCCGACCTCCTACATCTGTCGTTGGAACAGCCTATAACTCTCCAGAAAGTGCCGAACCTACTGTCCAGGGACAAGGGAACGGTGTGGCACCACAATCCGGACAGCCTCAACTTAACAGCATGGCTCCTGACTTTTCAGAGTTTGGCAGCTTGAAAGTCTCGTCGGATTGCCGGAGAATTCTGCAGGTGGCTAGGGCCCCTTCGACTAACAAATCCTACATATGCAAATGGCGAAGGTTCTGTACGTGGTGTCAAACACAGCACGAAATTCAGCCTTTAGAAGTAACCCCTGAACAAATTCTTCCGTATCTTCTTCACCTAGCTGAGTGGGTTGTCATCATCGTCCATCAAAGTGCACTTGGCGGCCATTTCAAGGTTTACGATGAGGAGACAGTCTTCACCATTATTCAGTGACAGACTGGTGAAACATTTCATGAGGGGCCTCTTTAGAACTTTCCCCCCTACGAAACGGTTCCCACCGTCGTGGAGTTTAAATGTGGTGTTGGCTGCCTTAATGAAGCCTCCATTTGAGCCAATGTCCTCTTCATCCATGCAGTTCCTATCTTGGAAACTGGCTTTCTTAATTGCCATTACATCGGCTAGAAAAATGTCGGAATTACAGGCATTGGTCATAGATCCTCCATATATGAGATTCTTTAAGGACAAAGTAATTTTATCAACTAACCCTACTTTCATCCCGAAAATACCGACAGTCTATCACAAGCACTCGACCCTGGTCCTTCCTACTTTCTTTGCGTCCCCGTCGTCGACGGCGGAAAAAGCCCTTGATACTCTGGACGTCAAAAGGGCGTTGAAATTTTACCTGCAAAGGACGCAAGATATCAGAACTACCAGACAGTTGTTCATTGCCTATGGTCCGTCGACGAGAGGAAGGGCAATCTCCAAGCAAGGCCTGGCTCGTTGGGTCTCTTCGGCAATTACTTTTAGTCACTCCAAGGCCGGGAGACCCCTACAAGGGCACCCTAGAGCCCATTCCACAAGATCGACAGCCTCTTCCGCGGCGCTGTGGGCAGGAATTCCTCTGACCGACATCTGCCAGGCGGCGGCATGGTCAGTCCCACACACGTTCACACGCCATTACTGCCTGGAAAGGCAGCACGCGGATGAAGTACAGATGGGAAGGGCAGTTCTGCGCCATCTGTTTCAATGAGGTAAGCCAAAAACGGTTAAGCTTTTGTCTTTTGCCTTGTCTATTCTGGTTCTTTAGTGTGTCTGTTTTGAGCTATATATATATATATATATATATATATATATATATATATATATATATATATATGTATATGTGTGTGTATTATGAATATGTATATATCAGAAAATATGTTGCTGCTTACGTGCCTATATACTAGGTTTTGGGGTGTTTTTTGTGGTGTATGTTACATTGCATTCTCACCTCCTTCTTTAGGATACTGCTATACAATCTATTCTAAGCATGTGAATCCATGAAAGATCCAATGCTGGAGAAGGGAGTAGTTTCTTACCTGTAACTCCATTTCTCCAGCGTTGGTATCTTTCATAGATTCACATGCGCCCACCAGCCTCCCCGGAATGCAATGTGTAAGATATGTGCATAAGCAGGTTCTCCTTTCTACTTTGGAGGGGCCGAAATCTGACGGCACCCGCGGGGGCGGGGCTTTTATACCGCTACGTCCTACGGGGCATGCGTGAACGGCCCCAGAGAGGACGTAGATGTGGATAGGACACAAAAGTGTCGGAAGTTTTTTCCTATAGGAAACGACTATATATGTGTACTGAGGGTTCCTAGTCTGACGACGGGGAATATTCTAAGCATGTGAATCCATTAAAGATACCAACGCTGGGGAAATGGAGTTACAGGTAAGAAACTACTCCCTTCATCACCATCTACTGAGACCCCCGGCACGTTTTGCTGGAATTCTGGACCCTTTTCTTTAATCCTGAATGAGTGGAGCCTTTTCCCCCTCATTCATTCTTATGGGCTCTGTCTTTTGGAACTTTCCTTTGTATTTTACTGTCCTATGGAGTCTACTTTCCTCCATATCTCTTTTTAAGGCCTATGTATTTTACTATTTCAGCACACAGCTCCTTATGGGCAGTGTTGCTGGGGACCCTTTGGGTTCTCCTTTTGAGATTTTTTTATATCCTAGAGTAACTGCAGTTCTTAAGGATTTGTATATCTCGTAAATAGTCTGCAGGATTGGCACACACCACCTTCTGTGGAGTGCCAGAAGGATGCTTGGTATTCCCCTTCTGGCTGTTCCTGTGACTTTTATGTCGCATATATAATCTAGTTATGGTTGTTGGCAGTGGAAGAGTTCTACCAAATATTGTGTGCATTTTCTACTGCAGGCTATGTCCTAGTTACACACAATAGGGGCACCCACGTTTTAACTTGGTGGCTCCTTTCTTTTTTCGTCATTACCAGCATGGTAATTCTTTGTCAGCCCTTCTACCGTCCTCTGAGAGAGAGAGGCCTGTGTATGTGTTGCCATTGGCAGGAATCCGTGTGTGTCCCCGCCTAAGCTCCAGTGTCTGGACAGGTAGGAAGTGGTGTAGGAGTGTTTTCACTCCCCTGCCCTTTGTCTGCCTGAGTGTCTGAATGGAACCAGCTCCCACTGGGGTGGTCTGGCTGTCCTGATTGGACAGCCACCCGCCCCTTTCTGTAAATTGCTGATAGATTGCAGAAGTGTGTGTGCTGGAACTGTATAAAAGGTGAGGCTTCTGAGGTGAAGGGCAAGTCAATTGAATTAACCAAAGACCACCAGAGATACCAGGAGGCCTGTTGCCCATTCAGAGTACATAGTCGTAAAAAGGCTGAATTCTTCCAAGTCTTAGCACCCTCAAGGACACTCAAAGACCCGATCCGACACGTCCAGACCTACTCAGCAGTGTGTGGTACAGTAAGAAGCGAAGATTGACCGGGCCAATTGCGTCCTTTGTGGGTGCTGCAGAAAAGGTGCCAAAACTGCAGATTGAAGTTCCTCAAAGCCGTGCCAGAAGTCTTCCCCTGTGACTGCTGCTGAGAAATCCCGTCCATTGTGTCCTGCCTTTCGTCATCGGACCAAGGAATCCAGAGGTCTGGTCCAGCGCTGCCACATCGTGGAAATTCCAGGCTCAATCTTTTCTTCTAACCTATTGCTTACCTTGATCCGTAAATTCGCTCCAGAGTGTAGTTCACCATGAGGTGTCCAGGGTACTCCTCGTACATCTAACCCAAGCCGTTGCTTTTGTCCCTTTAGCAAGCCCTTCACAGGATCTTTGACATTGATTTAATCTTCTTACTTCCTAAAGACTAGTGACTTAAAGTATCCACAAGAACTTTTCGTATTCTGCTGCTTGTCAAGACTTAAAGCCCTTTCCGAACTGCATTTAGCTGGGGTTGTGTTTTGGAACTTGAACTACTTGCTGTGCGAAAAAACTTCCTCTACAACCTTAAGCCGTGCTAGTATGTCACTAACAAGCTATTTTCATTCCTAATAGGCACCATCTTATGTGTATGCAGAGTAAATGTCTTTAAAGCATTTCTGCTAAGATTTGCGATTGTGCTTTATTACCGATAATACGATGGAACTTTCATTGCTGTTAAATGCTGTAACAAATGTAACTACAAACTAAGCAGTGGCCTATGAAAAGTATTCTAAAATATTCCTAAGTGTTTTGGTTTAAAGTATTTTAAAGTGAATCGAATCTTGTGTAAATATCAAGTTTCTTTGGGTCCATTACTAACTAGGTTCAGTGTACTTCTCATCTTCCTCTGATAAGATCATAAGCCTGACTGCTCTGCCACTCTACCAAGGTTCCAGCAGTAGTACAGACTGATAAGTTGGGGAACTCTACAAACAACTGGATAGTGTTGTGAAGTCTTACTTTCCAGATGTCTTTGAGAAAACAAGAGCACAAGGTAACTCTGAAGCTGTTCCCTGTCCATCAAAACACGCAGGCAGGGGCTCACCTACACAGTGTAACAGTATGGGAAAACAGGGTTTTAAGCATAATGACTGATAAAATATAAGAATATTGATTAAGTGTTGAGTATGGCGGGGACAGTGTTTATTTATAAATGTTTATAAAATAGCAAATGAAGATAAACAGGAGCTACAATGTATTCCTGCAAAGGCAGCAGTATGCTAAGTAGCGGTAACCTGACCATGCAAGAAGGAAGACTGCAAGGTCCCTTGTAAGGCAAGAACAGTTTTGGGCGAGCTATGCCAGTATCCAGTAACACAGTTCAACAGTATATAAGGCGCCTGCTTGGCATCCATCTGGAGGAGCTGGCCACGGAAGGACAGAATGCTGGTCTCAGGGGGCAGAGTCCTTTGCCCCCTGCCATCCTGATTTTTGTACAGGTTAAATTGTTATGCTTGCAAGACTACTCTTGCCCTTAATTTCCTAGAGGGGTGAACTTTAATCTGGTGTGGGCGTGATTAGGGGTACCCCTGTAAGTATGGGCTACCTTTCAGTGGTGACCCCACGTGACCTCAGTCTTCCCCTGTGCTTTGCGAAGCCCAGGCCTAGTCACCAGGAAAAGTGCCACGCCCATCTATAGTGATTGGTCCCCTTAATCAAAAAACCCATGTATATTGAGTGACCTTAGAAGGAGCCATTTTTAAAAGAAATCCTCTCCGCTCACTGAAGTGGGCGTGCCTCCAGAAAGACAGGCCAGCTTCGTAACAGAGGAAACTCGAGTGAACAATGCCCACGTGAGTTTAGTCTTGCAAGTGATAACATGGAACATGTTTGAATGATCTGGTGATGTGAACAAAATATTTAGTGATGTGAATGATACTATGGTGATGTGGAGGATGTATGAGGTCAATGGAATAGGACTTTTGGTGATGTATTATGTAATAGGATGTTTGGTGATGGATAGGATAGGTTGGATTGGATTTCAGGTGATGCGTTAAGGAGTGGATTGGTTAGGAGGTGGGTTATGTATTGAAATTGTTGTGTATTTTTGTTTTTCTACTTTTTATAATGGAAAAAGGAAACCTTAGCATATAAAAGACTGATATGAAAGCCGAGGATATGAAAGGGATCCTCGGCATATAAGACTGATGAAAGGGAGCCCCAGTTTATAAGGATTGGCAGTTAAGGAATCTTCAGCCATAATAGGTTGAGAAGGTAGCACCATACATTTTTCTTTTGACAATAAATTCAAGAAGTGGTATTACAGTGGATATAAGGAAAAACTAATGGCTCGGTATAAGGAATGGGCCTGGATTTTAGTCAATTATTTTTTATATATATTCTCTTGCTGTCTTTTGTGAGAAGGAAGGAAGGTGGATGTGTCACTGTGTGTGAAATCAAAGTGGAGAAAGTGGGTTGGTCTGTACCTTTTGTATCAAAAGCTTAAGCATGCAATAGGGTCTAAGTGAAGTATTAGGGACGCGTGCAACAAACTCCATTAAAACACATGCATAGGGTTCTGCCACTGTATTGTGACAGAATAAACAATGGATAGTAGAAACAAAGGAAGGGGGGTATGTCCTGCTCCTGGCCAGAGCAGGGCTCCCATAACAAACCTGCTAGAATAAATGTCTTTGTAGCAGCAAAATATAAAGGGAACAAGTCCCCCAAAAAAGATTTTAGATCGCTGAGAAATTAATGAAGAATATGGAAGATCAGGAAGGTGAAAGATCCAATGTAAGGGGAGATACCCTGTAATCCCTAAACCTGCAGTGGGGTATACAAACCCAGTGTATAAGCCTCCAGTGGTAGTGTCCACAAGATTAGCAACTAGGGGAATGGGAGGGTATGGGGGGTGGGGGAAAGAGTCCAGCTTTTGCACCTCCATATAGCCCATCCACAAGTGCTGATCTACCCATTGCATTGGTGTACCCAGAGGGTCCACTAGTAGACCTAGACAATGAGTAAAGAGCATTGTGGTAAAGGTTAGTCAGGTTACAAGAACCTGAAGACGTATCACCAGAAACCAGGGTACTGGTGCAGACAAATAGGGGAATGTAAGTCGGGACATTTTTTTGTTTAGGTTTAAGCCTGGGGCAATAAGAAATGTTTGTTTAAAAAGATGATGGGCAGAGGGTAGGGACGGTCCTGTGACAAAGTAGAACAAGCAAGGGATAATGGAGGGGAAGATCAAGGTGGCAGAAATAATGGAGGCAGGACAAGGAGATCAAGGAGAGGTGGTGAAAAACCTGTTCTGCCCCAAGGAGCAGTGAGGAGGGACAGACCAAGAAATGTACCAGAATTAATGGTGATATTATAAAATTGGAAGAAAAAATGGGGTAGAAGACAAAATAGATATGCAGTGGCCTCTTATACATAAAGGAGTAGGGATAACGCAGTATGTGCCGTGGCCTCAAATGGACACAAATTATTGAAGCTCCCCCCCAGTTTATAGCTGGAGCTAGTAAATGGATTCATGAATTTTTTAAACCACGGGTAGCCTTAGCACTAGGAGATTTTAAGTCTACTGGTCGCCATAGTTGGGGACCAGGCTGGGGACATATAGGCAAGCCGGAGTACTCTGGGGTAAGTCTTTCAGATAATGAACATGATGGAGCAGCCTTTAATGAGTTAAGGGCACGGGTATGGGATGCCCTACGAAGGATGTAACCAGATACCCCTGACTTACATTCTTTAATGCAGTTTACAAGGGGGGTTTGAGGACCCAGTTAGAGGTTGAAGTTACAGGAAATGTTATCGTGAAGAGGGGATTACCAAAAGATGTCCAGAAGGCACTAGATAAAATTGTCAGAATTGAAGCCAAAGGGTGGGCAGAGATAGAAAGTATAATAGTTCACCATTGTAAGGGAATCAAGGAGCTGGACAGGGAGACAGCCCAGAATTGGCAAACAGACGAGGCAAAACTATTGGAAAAGAAACTAAGTAAGGTTGTCATCCAAGCACCAGTGACGGCACCAGCTCGGGGGTAAAGGACAGGAGACACTCCACAAATGGGGAATGCCACAATTGTGGCACTATGAGTGAAGGGGGACAGGGACAATAGAGGGGGGTTGTACCCCAACACAGTGGCAGTATGAAGGAGCACCAAGGGGAAAGAGGATGATTTTGAGGAGCAGGAGACTTTGGGAGGCTAGGGCCTCAGGGAGGAGGATTGGGAACATCACAGTGCTGGTATTGCAGGAAATGGGGGTATTTCGCAAGGGAATGGCGGAACAGGCCTGGGATGGTATTTAATTATGGGCCATTGCCTCCAGGGCAGGGATTCCAAGGGACTCAAGGAATGGAACAGCAATTTGGGCGAGGGAATAAAGATCAGTTCCCTTATGGGACTGACGGGCAAGGGCAACGTGGGCAACAACTACAGCAGGGTGAGGGAACACAGTTTAACAGGATGGCAAGGGGGACAGGTGCCCCATTCCAAGGAGTTTCAATGAGCACTCGCATGTCCAATCCTATTGCTAACCACACACCCTGAAGAGGAGCCCTTGGTGGAAGAGGAAATGGGGGTGGGGACGCGGCCGGGGGGGAGAAGGCAATTTATATTTATGGTAGATTCAGGTGCAACTAAATCATGCATCGTGAATGGGGAACTTTTGTGTGGGAGTGAGGGGCCAATGGGCCCCTCTCTCATCGCTTCTCAGTACAAAACTCGGACCAAGTACCTCTAGTGTTGGGTACGCCCCTCGCCCTTATGCGATGTTAACTTTGGGTTATATTCGCGTAGATGGGACCACCAAGCAGGACACAGGGCATCCATTTTTTGTGCCCCCTTTCGACTCAATCTTGGTAACCAGGCCTCACTGTGATAGTACAAAATGCATCTCTCCCTTTTGCCCGCCGCAGTAGCTCGGAGCACATGGCCCCCACCCTCCCCACTCCAACTGGAAAACTCTGCTGCTCCATTCTCACGCTGAAGCCGGAGCTGCTTGCAACAAATAATAAATGTAACATCCCTTTTCCTCTGAGATCACTGTCCTGCATGTGAACCAACATGAGCCAAGCACATAGCTAGTCCATCTCCACAAAAGTGTCCTTGCCCTCTTACCCTCGCCATTTGAAACTTATTGCCATTCTAACCCTGTGTCCTTGCAAGGCATTCCTTTCATGTGCCAGACTGCCAACCATGCTATAAAGCCCACCCAACAGACCCCCAACTAACTTTATACCCCTGCTGCAGTATATCGTGCCCAATACTAACAAGTGCCACATACCTGAGATTCTTGTGAGACTAACCCTATAGTTCAATGACAGTATTATAGTGGTCAATGCCTGTAAACCTGTGACCTGTATAACCCAAATGTTGTAGATGATATAAACTCTTGAGTGATTTGTATAATGACATGATACACTACTGAGGGTCTTTTGATCAACTATTATTTAGTGCATGCATTACTCAATGTATGTTCTTAGCTTAGTGACCACCATGTTTCACAGCGACCTGACCTTCACCCATCCGGAGCACAGATGTCTGACGTCAATCCTCCTGCCAACCAAGCAACCAACCCGGAGGAAGAGATGATGCCCACACCTAAGACACCACCCTGGCTGACCAATCCGGGTCCAACGTAGCATCATATGTTAGATATGCCAATGTCCTATATAAATATGTTGTAACCTTGATGTGGTCAGAGCGCTCTCGGAGATCTAGATAAACTTTTCCTTGAACTCTCGCAGCCTGCTCTTCTGTGCCTTATTCCCTGTCCAGGGAGTGTCTGTTTTATTCATTTTACACGTGTAAAACAGGGAGGGCACAAACATTTGGTGAACCCCTGCGACGTGATTGGAGAGGTGCCTTGAGGCCCGTGCCGAGCGGCGAGATCCAGGACGCCCCCAGCAAAACCATCGCCTCCGCGGCCCACCAGCCTGTGCGCGCTACGAAGGGTCAAGGGTTCCCGGTTGATGAATACCCGACTGAAAAGCTGCTCGCTGAGGCGGGCCACGGCTTGGTTGGGGTGCGAGCCTGACTGGGGTCAGACTGCGAGCGGCGACCCTCAGGTCACCTGACTGAACATGTGAGTGCCGGTTGCAAAGGTTACGAAGGAAAGGTAAGGGGGAAATAGGGGAGAGAGGTGGTAACGGGTAATAGGGAAGAATAGGGCCTGTGCGAGTGATGAGGCTTTTCTGATCTATCCTTTATATGGCCATTATGTTTTTGTAAAAAGTGAAGAGAAAAAAGAGGTGGTATCCTAGCCCGAACAGAGTAGAAGGCGGCGCTGCGTAGTATTGTCTTGTCCAGTGCAGAATAAATAAGTGAAGATGCAGAGAAAATAGTAGGAGTCTCGTATATTGAGTAGACTCGGAGTAGTTATTTAGAACATTCTTTTTCTGGGTACGAAAGGATTCTTGGAAAAGAGTAAGGGTGTAAGAGGTGGGGAGTGAATGAGAAGAGTAGGCGAAACGGGAAAGGGGGTGGAAAAAAGAGCAACATGGATAAAACGCGCACAGGTAGTGCATGTGCATGATAAGTGTTATATGTGCTTTTGTGTTCTGTCCATTTTTCGTCAAGAATATCCAAGTACTGTGATTAATTTATGGTTAAAGTGGCAAAATATGCAACAAATGAACTGTTGAATTTGAACATGCAATAACTATAAGGTTAACGTTGAAAAGTGGTTGATATATTTATCTTGATAGATATATGTGCATACAAATTACAAGTAATTGAGAAGACTTGTGGTGTATTATCCAACTAGTGAAGAAGTGATTAAGGGGAAAGGGAGGTTGAAAGGTAAGTATAGACAAAGGGAGGAAAGTAAACACCTCGTCATGGGGGGAATAACACCACTAGCACATTTGTCAGCACCTTCCGTTATACAGTGAGAAAATACAAAAATACCACGACCAATGGTTGACGGATATAAAAGTGGACAGTGTGACGCCAATTTGGCCAGAAGGTGGGTCATTCGACAAGAGTATTAGATTTAGTATCCACACACTTGTTAGCAAGGTATAATGGGGAAACAACTGCAAAACAGAAGGGAAGTACTAGACTTGTGGCGAATGGTTGAAGTTACGCCTACAGCAGAGGTAAATGAAGAAAAAAACGGACCGAAACACACAAAACGCAGGAAGAGGTAAGTGGAACGCCAAAGGGTGAGTGCACAACCACTACAGCTGAAGGCAATACAACTAAGATATATCCTTTAATGTCAAGACCAGCAGTAGGATATAGTGAGCCCCTGTACATACCAGCATGTCCCACTCCCGCACCCACAACCGGAGCTGTTGCTACAGCACCACCACCACCCTATGATAAAGGAGGTTTGTATGGCCGAACAAGCGCACCCCCCATGAATTTGGAACACTTCACTGGAGAATTAGACCGCCAGCTAGCGCATGCACAGATGGAAATAACGCGGCTAAGAGCATTGTGCGATAGGGGCCAAATGCTGACAGGGGGAGGAGAGGTGCCACCATTATCCATAGCGGATCTAACGCCAACATTGAGCACAGAAGGGGAAGTAGCGCAAGCGATCTCAGAGCCAGCGCGGTCAGTATCATCACAAGGAACACGCATACCACAAGGGCAAGTGAAAGAGTGGCGGTCAGGGGAATTCCTGTTCCATCCAAATGACAAACCCCTGAGACTTATACGCCCACCCACCCCAGAAAGTGAGAGGAGAAGGATGTGAAGGGAACAATGAGCAAGAATCAGAAATAGAAGGTGTGGAGTGACTTAGACGAATATGAAGAGGCAGCTGCCGAGACCGAGATACACCATCGTCACCACTATGGCAGGGTAGACTAAGACAGCGAGGGGGAAATATGATGGTAAGTAAAATAAAGAAAGGTCCGGTAAGTAAGGTAGGGAAGAAACACAAGTTACAAATGCCATTGATACATAAAGGAACAGGTAAGCCACATTACATTCCATGGGCTCAAGTGGATAAAAGCAACTTGCTAAAGGTCCCCCCCCCACTGTCAGGAGGGGCTGGGAAATGGATACATGCCTTTGTGAAAAACACAGCAGGAGTGCCGCTAGCGATAGGGGATGTGAAGAGCTTATTAGTGTCCGCAATTGGTGACCAAGCAGACGCAGTGTGGGAAAAGGCCGGATTCCCCGTGGTCACGATGAGTTGTGACCGTCACGATCAATCGCGTTCAAGCACAAGTATGGGATGCATTGAGGCGCACGTTTCCAGATATTCCAGATTTACATTTAGTGATGCAGTGCACAATGGAGGAGAACGAGGATCCTACGCAATTCATACTGCGGGTTCAGGATTTATGGAGAAGCGAAACTGGCACGGCGTGGAACCAGTCCACCGCCTTGTTTTATTTTATCATCAAAAAGGGGCTCCCGAAGGAGATGCAGGAGGTCTTGGACAAAATAGATGGGATAGAAGCCAAGGGCTGGCCTGAAATGGAGTATAATTGTGCACCACTGCAGGAGGATCAAAGGGAGAGAAAAGGAGATGGCACAAAAAAGGCTGGCAGACGAAGCAAAGCTGGTACAGAACTAATTAGTGAAGGTCGCCGCCAGCGCAACCAGACCGAGAAAACGAGGGGGATGAAGGAGTGGGAAACAGACCAGCAACAATAGCAGCGGTGCGGGCCACAGGAGGACAAGGGCAGTGGAACGGAGAAGAGCAATACGGTGGACAACAGTGGCAAGAAAGAACAGCAAGAGGAAGAGGTGGGTACTGTGGCCAGAGAAGGGGGGGTTTGGAGGTATGGGAAATAGAGGATTTGGCGGTCAGGGAATGAGAGGCGCACCACAAGGGTCATGCTGGAACTGTGGGAGATGGGGAACACTATTACAGAGATTGTAGAATGCGGCCTTCAGGATATTTCCAGGGGCAACAGCCCATGGAGAAAAAACAAGGTTGGGGGTACCCACACCCAGGTAGCCCCTATGGACTACCGATGGGAAGTGGGAGACAGCAAGACCAATGCTATAACGATCCTCAGGTGCAGCAAGGACAGCAACCACCTCCACAACCTATGGCAAGGCAAAATGCAGTGGGCAGCGCAAACAATAATTGCTATGTAACGTGGCGTGACCGTGATTGGAGACAATGTCTTCTCAGTACCTGGGCAAGAAAGACATTCAGATTAGGACAGCCCACAGGGAACACTTGCATGTCCAGTCCTATCCACCACCCTATGTGCAGAAGAGGAACCACTAGTGGGGGCAGGGATAGGAAATAAGCAGTTTATCTTTATGGTAGACTCAGGAGCGGAGAAATCATGTCTTATGGAAGGGCGGTTTCCGCTCTCAGGCAGGAATTTAGAGACGCAGGGGTTCTCTGGGGCTATTTTAAAAGTTCTTTACACTAAAGACCTTGATATAACGGTGGGGGGAAAAACCGTGCGCCCAGTACGAGCGATGTTGATGATCAGCACAGTAATGAACGAAGTTATGGTGCGAGGAATACCCATTGATATAAGCATGTTTATTTATGGCATCAAGGTATTAGCACGAGCGGTGCCAGAGATAACGAGAAAAGAATGGAGAACACCATCAGATTTCATATTCCGCCCAATTGCACACACAGACGTCGTGCCAGGCACGATAATGTCCATAGACATTGAGGCAGTTCAAGTATCCAGCAAACGTATTGTGGTCATAGGACTGGACGCGCATGGGTGCGAGT
This sequence comes from Ambystoma mexicanum, assembly GCF_040938575.1. Lineage (NCBI taxonomy): Eukaryota > Metazoa > Chordata > Amphibia > Caudata > Ambystomatidae > Ambystoma > Ambystoma mexicanum. The sequence goes on along the minus strand of NC_090921.1, from coordinate 1,337,304,453 downwards.
GGAGAACTGTTATGCATAGACACAAACATAATGCTACGAGATATAACAGACAAGGAATTATTCGCTGATGGTGAGAATGATGGAGAAATAATGGAAATAAGCATACCATGTGATATTATGATCCAGTACAGAGAGGTACATAACCCACTGATGGCTAGCATTAAGGCCCCACTGACTATATTTGAGGAAGACATGGCAAGGGGAGCACCTGAAATTTGGACCACAGGGCCCCACGATGTAGGGCTACTGCATGAGGTGACACCAATTAAAATAAAACTCAAGCCGGGTACAATACTGCCGAGGGTAAAACAATATCCCATATCAAGAGAAGCGGAGGTGGGAATTGGGTAAACCATAAATGCACTCCTGAAGCAAGGCATCATAGTGCCGTCAAACTCCCCATGTAATACAGCGATTTGCCCGATCAAAAAAGCAAAGGGAGGGGCGTGGAGGATGATCCAGGATCTCCGCCCACTCAATGACGTCATTCAAAGAGAGTTCCCATTAGTGCCTAACCCGGCATCAATATTGTGCAGTGTGCCGAAAGAATCAACATGTTTCACTGTAATTGACTTGAAGAATGCTTTCTTCTCCATACCACTCGACCCAGGATCCCAGTACCTGACAGTGTTCACATTAGGGAACAACAGGTATGAACATCGCAGACTCCCGCAAGGGTATTGCGAATGCCCCAGCATTTTTAACAGGGTGTTACAGGAAAACATTGGAAACATAGATGAAGAGAGCACCATCATTCAGTACGTAGACTATTTACTCGTCTGTAGCCTTACAGAAGAAAAGTGCTGAGAAGACTCGATAGCACTATTGAATGTGCTAGCCACCAAAGGATACAAGGTAGACAAAGGGAAATTGCAATACTGTCTCGCCGAGGTTGTATACCTCGGACAGCTAATATCAAAAGATGGGAAGCGAAAACTCCCAGACAGAGCAGCTGCTATACGCAACATAATAATCCCAAAAACTGTGAAAGACATGCAAAATTTTCTTGGCATTAGTAACTATTGCCGAGCATGGATCCTTGATTACGTGGCATACACACTCCCCTTACTACAAACGTTAAGAGGCACAGAAAAATAGAGCTGCAATAAAATGGACGCAGGAAATGATAAAACAGTATTTGAAATCAAAAGACCTCATTGCTGACGCTCCAGTACTCGCGAACCCAGATTATGAGAGGGAATTTTTCTTGTTTTCACACTGCAATTGGACACTGACAGCAGTACTGACGCAGAAAACATCACTAGGTCACAAACCATTGGCTTACTATAGTGGGACACTAGATCCAGTAATGCAAGGGCATTTCACGTGCTAACAGGCTCTCGCAGCTGCGGCCTTCGCGATTGAAAAGAGCGCCACCATAGTCATGGGATGTTCAGTGACGCTATATGCGGAGCATTCCCTGTTCGCCATCCTTGAGCAATCAAAATCAGCACTAACGACACAAAGAGCAAGAACATATGAAGTAATAATTTCAAGCCCCAACGTACACGTTGTGAGGTGCAAAACAGTGAACCCAGCAACATTTATTACAGAGCCATGCAGAGGACATACAGGAACACGATTGTGCCACATATGAGGGGGAAGGTGATGACATCCTGAAAGCAAGCGAAAATGCCCTACAGGAGGGAGAAATATATTTTAGTTGGGTCAGCATCAATAAACCCTGAAACAGTGGAAAAACACGTCGGAATGGCGGTAGTGCGCATGGAGGAAGATGAATGAGACGATTGTGCAAAAGCGCCTCCCACCCCATTATTCTGCACAGGCAGCAGAATTAACTGCCCTGATTGAAGCACTGCACATAGCCAAAGGCTGTGCGATGACAATATATTCAGACTCAGCCTATGCAACTACCACGGTGCACTCAGGGTTGTCACGGTGGCGTAGACGAGGATTCAGGAGGGCAGACGGTTCTCCAGTACAGCATGCAACATTGTTGAATGAGCTAATAGATGCATTAGCAGTACCATTGGCAGTGGTGAAATGCCAAGCCCATACCAACTACACAGATGCAATCTCATTGGGAAACGCGGCAGCCGACGTGGCAGCGAAGGAGGCCTTGTATTTCAATATGACATCAACACTCGAATGCATTGCAAAAGCAACCACCACAGATCCACAAGAGGAAGCATACAATAATACCCCAATAACGCAGATAATAGTTACAAAGAAGAGCGCCCCAAGAGCAGCAAGAACTGTGGAGCAAACTGGGATGTAAACAATCAGCCACATATCTCATTTGGAGGCAAGAGACAACAGGAAAGGTTGTAATGACCATAGAGTTACTAGAAATAGCATTCCAACAGCTGCATTTCCCTGGCCATGTAGCAAAACACATTGCCGCAGACATCCAGGAACACTGGATCGTCCCCAATTTGCAGGAACACCTGTCAAAATTCATTGTAGAGTGTATAACATGCCAAACATATAATTCAGGAATAACATTAAGAACACTGCGCGGTACCCTGCCCCGACCAACAGGACCATTTAGAGAGCCCCACATAGACTATGCTGATATGGGAGAGCGGTGTAATGGAGCAAGATATTTGATTGTGGTGGTGTGCCCCTTTTCAAGGTGGGTGGAAGCGGGCCCATGTCCTCACCCAGACGGAAAATGTGCGGCCAAATTCCTTGTGCGGGAGGTGTTTTCACAATGGGGAATATGCAATGTCATTAGATCAGACAACGGTACGCACTTTGTGAATCACCTCTTTAAGGAAGTGACATCACTCTTGGGGGTAAAACACAAACTATGCTCAATTTATCATCCAATGGTGAATGGGGTGGTAGAAAAAATCAACGGATTATTAGAGTAAGTTATCTAAGCTCTGCAACACATTGAAGAAAAACTGGGTGTATTGCTTGCCCCTAGCACTGTTCCAACTCAGGACGCAACCATGTAAAGACCACCATCTAAGCCCCCCACGAAATTGTGACTGGGAGGTGAATACACATGCCAGTATCCCCGATTAGAAGAGCCTCGGATGGGCACAGAGCTGCCACAGTGCTGGGGGAAGAGTTCAAGAAATACCTAACCTAGTTAACACGCGCAGTACGCAGCATAGCGTGACAAATAGCACCGCCTTTTACTGAAAATGTGGTGACTGATACTACCACACCGGCCACAGACAGTTCAAGCTGGCCACTGATGCCAGGAGCACATGTGTACATCCGCAGCTTTCTGAGAAGGTGGAATTCACCCAGGTTTCATGGCCGTTATGAGGTCGTTTATAGTACACCCACTGCGGTGAAGGTAAAGGGATTGAAGTATTGGGTGCACTTATCCGATGTGAGGAGGGCACACAATAGTACAATTCCCCCAGGAGGAGCAAGATAGCGCCACTGGAACCACAAATGAGGTTGAAAACGAATAACAAAATTGTCAATAAAGAGAATATGCCGAGATAAAAGTAATATGTATTTTGTTCTGCACGGCTTATCTCCTCCTTCTTTTCTGTGTTTTCCTCCTCATCTTTAATTGGCCGACATATTGTCTATACACCAACTATCTCTCCCTCTCTATCTCCCACCATCGTTCCGATTACTATCTCTATAGCAAGTGTACATGTGCAATAGAGTAAAAGAACAAGCATGACTGAAAATGATGATTAAACATGAAGTTGAACAAGAATGTAAATACATGGATATATTGGGGTGACTTAACTAATTTATATCGCCCCTCCAGGTGAAAAATGGCCCAACGACCTACAATCGGGGAGAACTAATTAATGCTAGATATTGATAGGGTCACCATTAGGGCTAAAAGGTTCAGTAACGTTTAATGTGTCTTGAAATGCGCTGCAATTTTGATGTCAGTAATGTTGTTTTTCACATCTTGGTATTATACCCTTTTATCGTTTGTTAATGACATGCAAAGGGGGGGAAGCGGGGCTAACATGATACGAGAAGGATCACAAATGATATGGACTGGGGTAAAGACTATATGGAAAGAGTCTCATGAGATTAATGTCAACAAAACAGATGTGATGCAACCCTCAGAATACATCACTGTAGGATCAACAAGTTTGTCAGTGTTACGTTTTAATGTAAATATGAGTAATGCTCATGGATATAACAAATATAATGGAGATTGTTATTGGGCAAATGATTTAATTAACACTAGTATTAATGCACAGACAACCATACACCCTACCTCATACAACATTGCTGTTACTGATGACGATACACATGCCATATTGAATAGCAATGATACAACCTGGGCCGGATTGTTGTCAATACATTACAAAAGAGTGAAAAACAATAACGAGGAAGGGGGGGCCGGAGGGAAAAGATACGACATCTCACGACCTGGGGTTAGATGAAATAGAAGATCCCCGCCACCCTGATCAATCAAATAAATGGTATTCTGACATGAGTGCCACGGCGAAGGAAGCAACAAATGAAATCTGCTACGACTGTTCACTCATTCCGCACGCATCAGGAACACCAAAAATGTTAGTACCACAGGAAGTGCCCTTGTCGGAGTCCCAATGTTTAATTCATCTGGTTTTATGCAGAATAAAGAGCATGTTCCAGGTGCACACCGTCACATTGAAAAAGCTGTAGAATGAGAAAACATGCACAAGCAGACGCCAAGGAGTAATTTGCCTCAAAGAACCATTTCTTGTCATCAAGGGGACGTGATATGCAGAAAACAAATGGCACGAAGAAACAATTGAATGCAAAGCAGAAGCACTTTGAGGCCTATCAAATGACACTTTCCAATGGATAAAAGAGGTATGTGACCCCATCTAGTCGCAACATGTCGCAAAGCTCTAACGTGGGTCACAGCATTAGAAAAACCTATCAAAATAAAAAAAAAGTGCCACATGAACTGTTTCCGTGGGGAAGGAAAAGTGAACATGGGGGGAGACAAAGAGATGTAACAAAACGGTAATCATACCTGACATGAAGAAAGGCACAGCTGCACTAATGGATATGTATTGTGTTTGCAGCAAACAAGCTTATCTGCACCTGCGGGGGGCATCATGGAAAGGAACTTGTGCTCTGGCCACCCTCCACACAGCCCTGATGGTAATACCGGAAAGCCATCTCCAAGGGTCAGCAGAGCAATCGGCTGGCATATCGGCAGCAGAGCAATCGGCATATCGGCAGCAGGGCAATCGGCTGAACCATCGACAGCGCCCCAACTAATAAGAACAGAAGCTCCAGAATATGAACTATTGTCAGAATATGAACTAAAGAAAAGATTGACATGAAGTAGAAGGTCCTCCCAATTACATCTCATCCGAATCATCGAAACTCCTTGCTGAGATCCCGCAGAAATACAAGCTCTTCATCAGCAGAGACATTTTTTGCCTCACTTCTTGCCCCGGGACTGCAAGCACGAGCGAACGCCAAATGGTTTCAGATAGTGCGCTGGGAGCTCATTCAACTGGCCAACGACACTGAAGAGGGGTTCAACGTGATAAAAATAGAGCTCTGCATGCTGTGCCTAATGACAATGCAAAACAGATATGTCCGAGATCTCCTCACGGCGAGGGACGGCGGTGTTTGCCGAAAAATTGGGGGGGCGTGTTGCACATTCGTGCCAACTGAAGATGCTGATAACGGGACACTCTCCCATGTGATAACAGCAGTGCACAATCTAGGGGAGAGAATAAGAGCAGAAGAAAGCACATGGTTCGACAATTTGTTCAGCTGGACATCATCATGGGTAAATGTGGCAATGAAAATATTGATCCCCATCATCGTCTTTGTGCTCCTGTTCTTTTGTGTGTGCCAACTGGGACTACGGTGTTGTGAGAAAAGCATGCCAACCTCAGCTATGATGATGGTAACAATGGCCGTCCGACAATGGTAGCTACCATGATAGATGCACAAATGCAAACAGAGGAATACACTACACCACAATACAGGATGACAGCAATTTACAGGCAATATGGGGATATAGTGGATAATTTGCATCATACAATGATAAAAGAACCAAGAGAATTGCAATGGTACCAAGAAGTATGGGTAGATCTAGATGGGGATGGAGGAATTTACTTAATGTGTACACCAGACGAATATGCCAGAAGAGGAAATGGCTTAAGAAGTGGATGCCAATAAAAATAAAAGGCACCCCCGCATGGGACGAGGCTGTGGCAGAGGCTGAGTACGACCGAAGGGAGAATGAAAAGAATAAAAAGTAGAAGTATTTGTTACTTTAGATGTAACGAAAGGGGGAAATGGGTGGGAGCGAGGGGCCAATGGGCCCCTCTCTCATCACTTCTCAGTGCAAAACTCGTACCAAGTGCCTCTAGTGGTGGGTACGCCCCTCGCCCTTATGCCATGTTAACTTTGTGTTACATTCGCGTAGATGAGACCACCAAGCAGGACACAGGGCATCCATTTTTTGTGCCCCCTTTCGACTCCATCTTGGTAACCTGGCCTCACTGCGATAGTACAAAATGCATCTCTCCTTTAGCCCGCCGCAGTAGCTTGTCGCGCCTTGAAACACTTGTGTATAGCCGCGTTACAAATGCCATATCATATCATATCATCATCATTATCATCATCATGGCCCACACCCTCGTCCCCACTCCAACTGGAAAACTCTGCAGCTCCATTCTCACGCTGAAGCCGGAGCTGCTTGCAACAAATAATAAATGTAACACATCCCTTTTCCTTTGAGATCACTGTCCTGCATGTGAACCAACATGCGCTAAGCACATATCTCGTCCATCTCCACAAAAGTGTCCTTGCCCTCTTACCCTCGCCAGTTGAAATTTATTGCCATTCTACCCCTGTGTCCTTGCGAAGCATTCCTTTCATGTGCCAGACTGCCAACCATGCTATGAAGCCCACCAAAAAGAGACCCCAACTAACATTAGACCCCTGCTGCAGTATATCGTGCCCAATACTAACAAGTGCCACACACCAGAGATTCTTGTGAGACTAACCCTATCGTTCAATGACAATATTATAGTGGTCAAGGCCCGTAAACCTGTGACCTGTATAACCCAAACGTTGTAGATGATATAAACTCTTGAGTGATTTGTATAATGACATGATACACTACTGAGGGTCTTTTGATCAACTCTTATTTAGTGCATGCATTACTCAGAATGTATTTTCTTAGCTTAGATAGTGACCACCATGTTTCACAGCCACCTGACCTTCACCCATCCGGAGCACAGAGTCTGACGTCAATCCTCCCGCCAACCACGCAACCAACCCGGAGGAAGAGATAATGCTCACAACTAAGACACCACCCTGGCTGACCAATCTGGGTCCAACATAGCATCATATGTTAAATATGCCAATGTCCTATATAAATGTGTTGTAACCTTGATGTGGTCAGAGCGCTCTCGGAGATCTAGATAAACATTTCCTTGAACTCTCGCAGCCTGCTCTTTTGTGCCTTATTCCCTGTCCAGGGAGTGTCTGTTTTATTCATTTTACACGGGTAAGACAGGGAGGGCACAAACATTTTCCATTATCAAGTATAACACTTTACGTGCAGGGATTCTCTGGGGCTAATTCTACAGTTCTGTACACTGAGGAGCTGGATATGGAAGTGGGATGGGAGGTAGTACGAGCCCCTTGTCATATTCAGAGTTCCCCTGTGAACTTGTTGGGTAGGGATCTGCTCAGTAAACTAAATATAACCATATCATTTACAGATAAGGGGTTATGTGTAGCTCGAGCAATGGAAGTAATCAATCTAATAGCAAGGGAGTCAGTAGTACATGGGGTTCCTGTGGTCACATATCTTTTTCTATGGTATTAAAGGTATTAGTAAAAGCAGTGCCTCCAATTGCGACTAAGTGTTGGCAAGTGCCTACACTTTTATTTTCCACCCCATGGTGCCAACCGAGATGGTGGCAGGGACAATATTGTCATTAGGTTTATAAGGACTAGTTGTACCAGACAAGAATAGTCCTGATTGGACCAGACCAGGGCTGGTGTGATTGACGCACAGTCCTATGTGTAGACCCAACAGTATACTTAAAGAAAATGACTGAGTTATTTGAGGACAGTGAACAAAATGGGGAGATTATTTTGGAAATCTGCATCCCCTGTGATATGGCGCATTATAGGGAGGTACAGTGCCCCTGATGGCAGTGGTGACTGCTGTTTTTATTTTTTGAGGACGTTATGTGCCAGCACAATTATAGACTGTTAATCCACATGATGTTGGGTTACTGAGAGATGTGACCACAGTACAGGTTACATTGAAGTCAGGTGCTTAGCACAATCATTCAGAATGTGGATGATCGGTTGGTATGTAGTGAAAATGAACATCTGTGCAGGAGAGATTGTTTCATTATTGCAATTGCTGGCTCATAAAGGGTACAAGACAGATATAAAAAGAAGCTATAATACAGCCAACAGGAGGTACTATACCTGGGACAACTCATTTTTGCAATGGGGAAAAAAATACTACCAGATATTGTGGCGGCAGTATGCGCTGCACCTAGGCCCAGTGCTGTGAAGGAAATGTAGCAGTTTTTTGGGCTTCTGCAATTATTGTAGGGCATGGATCCTAGACCATGCAGTCTACACAAGTCCGCTGATACAAAGTCTCAGCGAAGGACAGAGGACTTGGAATGGACTGAGAAATGAATAGACAATTTGAGGACTTAAAAGAAGCTATTTGCACGGCCCCTGTTTTAGCAATTCCGGATTATATATAGGAGTTGTATGTATTTTTCCCACTCTGATGAATGGCTCCTGCATTGACGGAGGAGACATATGTTGATGTGTCATAAATAATTGACATGGGGACGGGAGGGAGGCACACAGGGGTAGTAGAGGGGCACAGTAAAGGGGTGGGAGGCGAAATGGTGACCACCCTGTAGAAAGTGAAACCACAGTTCGATACACATTATTGCCCATATTATCACTGGACAGTTATTACCTGCGGAACTGATCAGCCCCAGGTTTAAAGGTTCACATGAGGTGGTGTTCTGTACTCCCCTCGCTGTCCGTATGAAGGAGTTGGATATTGGAGCATCTCTCGGATGTCCGAAGAGCAACTGAGACAAGGAAAAGTTCAGTAAGGACCTAGCCAAAGAGAGAGTGGCACACGCCTGATTTTATTTTTTGTTGTTTTTTTTTCGTTTTTTTGTTTTCTTATTTTCTTTCATTTAGTATTTTTTTCTTTTTGTAAATCTTTTTTTTTCTTCGAAATTATTTTGAAGGTCCAGAACCCGGTGCGCCCTGGTGGGAAAAGGGTCGCCTCTCTTCCTCCTCCTTTCCCTTCTCTCCCCTCTCTCTGTCTGTCTCTCCAGGTATAAGCAAAGATGGATGACCAACCTATGCTGTGTAGGGATAATATTAAGACAAAAGTAACTTGTTCTAGGAACTATGTGTTATATAAAGTATGATCTTGTTTTGTATGACCCTGTTCGTGGTTGTTGGGGTAGATGAAGGTATGCTTGTTATATGGGGTGGGCATTTAAAGGTGGAGTTGGGGGGGGGGGGGGGTGGACAGTTGGGAAAACAAAAAATGCTAAAATGAATATCTATAAAAAAGCAAATGCAAAATGGCTCACTTTTTGCCTGCCCACCCCTACAAGTTTTCTAAGATGAATGAAACAGGAAGTTTGAATGATGTTTGATTTATATAAGGGGTTGGGCTTTGATAACTATTTCAGACATCCAGCATCTAGAAATGAATAGCTGGTACTCTGAAATGCGCATTGCAGGAAGGAATATAATAAATTAAAGCTGTTATGTGTGCACTTATCCCGCACACATCAGGGGCTCCTCAGGTTTTAGTTCCACATCCATTCCCAATTACAGAGGCACAATGCCTGGTACATCTTGCACTATAGGGGATAAAGGGCCACATTCAAGGCACAGAGCATGCAGTTGAGGAGCATTGATCTAGACCCAGCGTTATGCAATGGCAACACAAAATACCGCCAGTGCCTAAAAGTACCATATTTTTCCGTGGGAGGTTACTCAAATGTTAAGGACAAGTGGCAATGCACCACAATGATGTGCCAGGCAGATGGACTGATAGAGTACAGTGCAAAAGCAATAGCCCAAATAGAGACTGTGTGTGCAAATATGGTCCCAATGCATCACAAGGCTGACATGGAAAGCAACAATGAAGAAGCCAGTGTGAATACATAGAGCCATGGACTCCATGAAGGAACAGTTCCTTGTGGTGCAATCACAGTGCAACCAAACTCTTGTGATCCCTGATATGATGAAAGGTACGTCAGCTGTGTTGGATTACTACTGGGTTTGTGGCCAACAAGCCTACTTGCACCTCCCACTCTCATGGAGGGGCAAACATTCACTGGCCACCCTGCACTCAGTGCTACTATTAATACTGGAAGAACACCTGAAGGGAGAAGAACTGCCTGTTAAGGTGCCAACAGCCACCCAGAGAAGCTTGCAGATCACACAAGAATTTGGTATGGTGCCAGAAAAAGGACTATTTCAATGGCGGGGAAGAAAAAAAAGCTCAAACTGTCTCAAAAGACTGTTCCGCACTGCTTAGAGGAATACCCGAGGAGTATCAGCCTTTTAGCTCAGCAGAGGCTTTCTTTTTTGGCTCCTGGGTTACAAGCAGCTGCTGTACTTTTATACCCCCGAGGATTCTGAGAATGGGTCACTATCCCACGTCATCGAGGTGGTGCACGATCTAGGTGTTCAAATGAAAAAAGAAGGTGGAGTTAAGAACACTGGCTATTGCTTGCCTTTCATTGGGTCCCGTCATGGCTGGGGGCAGCATTAAAACTACTGGTGCCTGTGATCGTGTTCTTCTTGGTTCTCTTATTCGCATGCCAATTATGCGCCGGTGTTTTAATATCCCTAATAGTGCAAAGATGATGGTATCAATTGGAGTATCTAAAACACCTTGCCATACTATAAACAGCAAAACTCAATCTAATATTGCTGGGTTTGTAGATATGTTGGGTGGGGATGAGGGTGTTACTATAGAAGTAACAAAAGTGGGGAATGTTGGGGAAGAGCTAGTGCCTTCCTGCACGCCCCCAATCGCTTTACAATTGGGAAAGACTTCTCTAAGTACTATAGCACTGAGAGCTTTTTTCATGCAAAAATAATCGCATACAGGCGTGGCCAGGCACTAAATGAAAATCGTATTTAAATATATGGTGCAAATAACTTAGTTGACAAAATTTGTAAAAATGTTACATATTTGGTTTTCTCAGAGCACGGTAAAGAGGAGAATCCTCTCTGCCAAAAGGAATGCAGCCTCTGTTAAAAATAGACTACAGGCACTGTCCTAGTGCTCGCTTAGGCTGGCAGAGAGCACGAGGTAACTCAGCAGCTGTTCCCTGTCCATCGAAACACCCAAGCAGGCTGGGGGTCATATAAAGAATTTAACAGTATGGGAAAACAGGGTTTTAAGCAGAATTACTGGACAAGATAAAATATAAAAATATTGAGCCAAGTGTTGAGCGTGTGGCTGGAAGGTGTTTATATATAAATGTTTATAATATAGCAAATTATGATAAACCGGAGCTACAATGTATTCCTGCATAGGCAGCAGTATGCTAAGTAGTTTGTAACCTGGCTATGCAAGAAGGAAGACTGCAGCGTCCCTTGTAAGGCAAGAACAGTTTCGGATGAGCTATGCCAGTATCCAGTAACCAAGTTGAACAGTATATAAGGTGCCTGCTTGGCATCAGTCTCGGCCACAGAAGGAGGACAGAATGTGGGGGTGGGGGGCAGAGTCCTTTGCCCCTCCCCCCCAACCACCTCCTCATTTTTGTACAGATTAAATTGTTATCCTTGCAAGACAAGACTCTTGGCCTTAATTTCCTAGAGGGGGGGGGGCTTTAGTCTGGTGAGTGTGATCATGGGTACCCAATATATTTAAGGGGTACCCCTGTGTGTGTATGGGCTACCTTTCAGCAGCCAGTGTCAACAGAATTGTGGAGGCATAATACATTTGGCAGACTGGACCCAACTCCACAGCCAAGACCATCTTCAGAAGAAGCTTTTTGCTGTTTCCAAAACTTCATGCACTCTGACCTCTTACAGGAAGATCCTCCAAGGCCAGTGGTAGTACCCCCCTCCAACTCCTCTTCCGGTGGAGCGTCCACCTGAGCCAGAGGCGCCCAAGACCAACAGGACTGTTTCAAGACTTATCTATCGAACGTCCGAGTTCTGGCTCAGGACCTTTAGACATGGCTGCACATTATGTTGATACTTTGGTGCGTGGCCTTGCCGTCAATGCCACCTGCCAAGCATGGCTCTCTGCAACCAAGTCCACAAAGGAGACCCAAACGAAGGTTCTGGATCTTCACTTTTAGGGTAAAGAACTCTTCGAGAGATCTATTGTTGAGGTGGCAAAAACTACAGAAAGCAAAACTACATCCAGTACTGTAGCAAAAACTGGCAAACTACACCAAGTACTCCAACAGCAAAGGCACTTTCCGCCCTCACAAAGCCTCTAGCTGCAAAATCCTCTTGCCTCAAAAGATGGACTTTATTTCCAGATCTGTTTTTGCATGTGTCTTGATATGGGCAAAATCTTCCTCGGGGCCAGCCCTTTGAGAGCAAAAATACCCAATTCAGCCCAAAATACAGGTTCTATTGTGCTGAGCAGTGATCTCATGCTAGTGACAAATGACACTTTCAAAGTTTTAGCATATTTATTCTAAGCAGTGAATTTCATATACATTTGGGATTCAAGTTAGAGAATATTACAAAGCATAAACCTTAGAGCAATGCAAAATATAGTGAAGCATGGAACTTAGATAAACATAGAGAAATATAGAGAACATAGAGAAACATAGAGAAACATAGAGAAACACAGTCTTACGTCCCTTTAATCAGCACTGGGAGACCTTGGCTTTTCATAAGCTAGCTGTAAAAACAAGCCCCGCTCAGAAAAACAAAGCTGGAGGACACCGTCAGAGCCAATTCCGGGCACTTGACCGTGCATGAATCAAGTCCACAGGACGATCTCCCACCGAGTCATGTGTGCATGGATATTTTATAATCTCGTGCTGTCAGTCACCATGACGCACAGTTCCAGAACTTTCCCTGTGCAACTGGCTCATGGAAAAAACCCAACTCTCTCTGAGAGGCTCCCTGCTCGCTCCTACCCCTCCCTGGTTCCCATCTGCGAAGGCTGAGGAATGTCTTATCAGTACCTTCCCAGAGAAAAGGAAGATTAGCTTGGAGCCAGGGCTACCGTTAGTGAGGCTGAATATTCTAAGGGAAGCAGGGATGTATTAACCCCATCTGCAAGCTCTAAAAGGCATGCACTCATAGCTTAGTGTTTATAGCGCTTAAGACTGGCTATCTAAGCGCTATATAGGTGCCATGATGTTCCAAACACTCCAAAAATACCTATTAGCTACAGAGCTAGGGGCCCTCTCCCTGCCTGTCTATCAACAATGCATAATGTGACCTATTTCATACTAGGCCTGCATATTCCTTGTAGCTCACTACTGCATAATGGAAGTGCTACAACAGACTACTGTCAGCATTTTTAGCACATACTTTGAATACACTATTGGCTTTCAGCGGCTAATGTTGTCATCTAAAGCCCTGATTGGCAAGGTTGCAATTTCGTGTATCACTACATTCCACCCCTATTCAACGTTTGTGCGACAAATGCTGACTAATACCTATCAATATAGTATTTAGTGCAGTGATAAAGACCTTGGGGCTTTGCAAGAGGTTTAAGCAAACTACCTTCTAGCGGTTAGTTAGCGTGGCATGCAAGGTAAAACACTACCTAAACAAAAATGTACACAAAGTGAACAGTGACATATACCCTTGCCAAAACCTGGCCTACACAAAAATACCTACACAAAGTGAACATGGACATTTACTCTAGCCAAAACCTGGCCTACACAAAAATACCTAAATCAATTTTGTATAACTGATTGTCAGTTAAAAAGCAGCATGCAGTTAAAATGTCAAGGCAATCCAGTGTAGTCTAATCTACAATGCACTATTGCATTTATGTATGGTTACCAATTCTAAAACCTGGCAGCCTTTCACTCTAAGGGCCTACCTCCCCCTGATCCCAGGGCATTCAAGCGTGACTATGGGCTGTGTGACTAGACACTTCCCCCAGGTAGGTGGAACCCAACCAGAAACCATCTAATTTCGTGAACAAGGTGAACCCATGGGCACCAGGTTATCTAAATAAAAACAATTCTACTAATTTACATCAAGCATGGCATGTGTTATTCATGCAATTAAAAGCAAGCAATTCAATCCATATGTATGCTGGTAACTGTAGCTCTGCGTGCCAGTGTGTGGAGGATGGTCGCCCCCACCCAGTAAAAAGCCAACACCTGCTGATTTAACAATGTTTGCCATACAATGCATCGTGTGTATTTAGCAGTCTTGTTGACCTGCCCTATGGCAGACAAAAATGTCTTCATACCTAAAATTCTGCCATCTTCAGTGGTTGTCAGTACTTGTAGCAGTGTTGGGCGTATCAATGGGCCCCACTAGGCCAGAAGTTCTATAGCAGAGCTGGCATCAGAACCCATAGTGGCTAGCTTATTGTGCACAGTTTCTATGTCACAAGCATATAAAGCTCCTGCAATTAATGAATCTAGCTCCCTAGCTACGCGCACTCTAGTGATGGGCCATAGAAATGGACTCCATTTGTAGCAGCTTGGTAGTACTAAGGAAACATTGCCTCATGGTAAATCTATGTCTAAGTGTATCACTGTAATAATGAAGGTGTGCATTACCAGCCTACAATTTACATGTTGTCTTACTACTGGAAAATCTAACAGGTTCACAGTGTTTACCTTCTGTGACTTGGAGAATACCCTTCTTCAAGTGGGATATCTACCATATACAATATTAGTTTTAGCCACAAACACCATACTACTATCCGGCAGTGGCTGTTTCATCACATCATGGTAAAATGCATTAGTCAAGTTATAGTCCATAAAATCTTGGCGAGAACACTCGCTGCAGTTCTTGGTCAGAAAAACATCACATTAGACAAATTAAACAAATCGTATCCATTCAGTGACAAAAGATGCCCGACAATGTGCCAGGCCAGTACACTAGCAATTCCATGTGGATACTCATTTGTAGCGCTTTTCCAAAGAATTATTCCAAATGTCTACAATCAAAAGGTGACTCTTTGCATTAGTGTGCTGGAGACAGCTGTCCCCACAAAAACATGAAACTGGTTGGTTTAACAAAAACCGTGTCACACTCTGTGTCATAAAATCAAACATCAAGTCAGTCATGGTTTCATTTACCTGCCTTAAGCTGGCTGTAAAAGTATCCAGTGTTTCAAAGATTACCATTTCAAATTATAGCTCACACACTTGGCAGCATTACTTCAATTAAGAATCTTAACCTACGCACAGGTGACTTTGATGTGCGCACTCATCTTATCTCAAAATAAATTACGCTACTGCTTGCATAATTCTGCTGCCCCAACAATTCATAAATCATTCTCCTGCCTACGTGTAACGTAGAAGTTTTTTTTTTTCAAAGCAAAAAGCAAAACATCTCTGGTTAAAGCAATTCAGTTGGAAGAGTAAAACCATTTCGTTTTTTCAGATTCATCTCAACATTGCATTTAAAAACCATTTTTCAATGTGTTAGCATTCAATTGCTGTGTCACACAGCTGTTTGTGGTGCCTGATGTTACAGTCCACAATTCATTGTCCATAGTCCTTTAAACAAGAAAGGGCAAGTCATGTCAATTAAGTTATTTCCAGCAACTGAATCATTTGAATGTGTAGCATCAAATATTTGATAATTAGCCAAGTCTGCACCGTGCCAGTTCATCAAAAGTTATTACTCTGTTGGACACTTTTCGCAGGTTGCAGCATTGAGTGCGGTGCAGGGCACGTTTAAATTTGAAATAGCATGTCGCAGTGGCTCGCTTTCTCTGAGAATGCGTCTGTTTCCTTGATCAGTGTCAGCCGGCATTTGCACACGTCTACCCCCCAATCTATTTCTTGGTTATTTGCCTAGGCAAAATACAAACAGAAATGTTAGGATTTCATCAAAAGTTCAATATCATTATTCTTCATGTTAGGATGTCATCAAAACTTCAATATCAGCGCTATCCACCCCTTCCCATAATACCACCCCCATCTTCAAAAAGTCTCATCAGGTAACTACACACTTTGTCATTGCTACTGCAATTATTTATCACCCTTCTGCATGTTTCTGGGGGCTTATTTACACTCAACCATACGGGGTGTAACTGCCTAATCACAAACTCATTTGTGCAATGCGATCATAGTTGGTCAATGGTACCTCAGACTGATCTGTGCTTTTACAAAGCCATATAATAAGTACCCAGGTCGCACAATGCTTTTCTTTTTTTTTTTTTTTTCACCAAAGCGATCACCAATGCCAGGCGCCAACTTGCTTCCAGTGTCTCATGATCTTGATTTAGTTTGCCCTGCTGGCATCACTCCATTTCTCAAAGGTAAAGTCTTTCAGTCCAATACCGCCTACAGTTGTACAAGCAGCAGCTTTGTTTATGTTTCTCCATACAGGCAGTGTCTTTCAAGCCTCTGGTTTTTTCACTTGTCATTTTTTTCAAAAGGGGTTTGCTGTTTCTTGGACCACCCCTTTGAGTGCGATAGTCTAAGTCAGTTTCTTTTGTTGCTTCAACAAATCATTCATTCTTGCACTAAGCCATGAGGCTTCTGGATCATGGCTAATGTGCAGTGTTCATGTTATACTTCAAAGCCCCGCTCTGCATGTTGTCTCTTGCAAAACGGCTAAGCACTTTTGTCAGTTCTGCTTCCATCTGGAATGCCATAATGCCTTTGTCAGTTACTCCATCCCTGGCAATGTAGCTTGCAGTTTGCCAGATGTGTATTTTCTCTTCTTAAAGCGCCTAGAGGTTTCTTCTCCAGTGCACAGCGCTTTACTTCAGTTCACATCACATGGTGCATGGGAATGCAGCTTGCACAGCAATAGCGTTTCACTTCACTTCACATCACATCACATGGGAATGCGGTTTGCACAGTAATGTCTGTTGGAATGGGCAGCTGTCTTTTCTTGGCCCATTCACAGATGCATAGGTTAATGTTCAGATGTGATGTGCCCGTCTGCCATCCTGCATGCCTTTGTTCCCTACCACAGTGTTCATGGGCAAATTCTTTACTTCTGAACAGTTCTCTGTCTTTGCACCCCCTTCCTCAGGAATGCAGGCATTGTTTATCTTTCGTGTGCACCTGGCAGCGCCATGAGCACGCAGCTTATCTCTTTTTGCTCTATAACTCTTACACTGTGGCGGCTTCAATGGAAAGGCACTCGTTTCAGACAGTTCATCCAGATTAACTCTTTCTTGAAGTGCAGTATTCTGTCCAGCAACTCAGAAAAGCATCATTTCACTAAACAGAAGTGCAGTATTCTGCTTTTGTTTGCCTTCCTTTCGCGCACCTCGCCCAAAACAGCTTCAAGGCACAAGCTCTGCACACACAGCAAGACTCTTATTTTCAAAAGAGGCACTTTTCTTGTCATCAGATTCTACTCCATGTAATTTTGCAAAATGTCAAAGCGTCTTTTTGCCTGTTTTAACCTGATTAATGTCCCATTTAAAAGCATACGTTTTCTTTTCTTGTAATGTGCGATCTTTCAAGAGAACTCACAACCCACTAAATCTTTGTGCTATCTTATCACACACAGATGTTTCATTCTGTTGTACCATTGCCAAACTATAACCACTCATTTCAGTGCATTTAAAAAATAAAAATGCCAATGTTTAGTGCAGCTCCCTGCACGTTTTCCTGCAAGAGCAACCCACACTCTATATTGCTTGTGGGCTGTTTAATGTGTCAACAACATTTTTTCATCATGTATCACAGTCAACAGGACACTATTTCCAAATCATGCATCACTTATAAGGCAACAGCACAAATCCATGGCATAGCATGCGAACAGTTAAAAATACTCCAGGGGCAATTTAGAAAAATATAAATTGTTTTTTCCCCAAACCATTGCAAACTGATTCTGCAAATTCAAATCAATAAACAAAAATCGAAAATCCAAATAACATTCACTCACTTTCTTTTTAAGTGAGTCTCTCACCCATTAAAAGCATGGCACAGCTTAAAATGCAATATAACCATTTTAGTGTGTTTCCTTTAAAACAGAATTCGCCACCACCAGCACATGGAATTTTACAGTTGCCAAAAGAAAAACAAACCATTTAGGCTCTCAGCACAGATGTTACTCATTCTCCTAAGCATGGCTCCTCATTATTCAGGAATGCCAACATTCAAAAGCATACATCAAAAAAGCGAACCTTCGCCTCCGAACATTACAGCCCCCACTCGCTAGCACACTGGGGCTGAGTCAATGGTAAAATCACTATTCACAATTTGCATGTCAAATCCTTGCAATTATTTTTCCCTGCCCTCATGACAGAATAGAGATGAGAACTCCGTCTCACTATGCATTCCAAATTACAACTTTAAACTGGGGAAACCGCATGATAAAATTCTTTTCTAATTGAGCATACATCTTTCTTGACCATTCATCGGAGTGCTTTAAACAAAGCCATTTCCCGCTTGTTTATCGCCTTGTACTCCCTGGCTCCATCCCAAGCAATAAGTCAGTCACGACTGATTTACTGAAGGGAGTCTTAACCACACAAGCTATCGGCCACGGCAAGCCGACACAACATTGCTGCCTTTTGAAGTCTCAGAGCTGCAGTGAGACCACCAAGGAAATGCGACAGCCTGCTCCCCACTCTACACTGTGTTCTCTCACACAATTTGTCATGTCACAGCACGGCACTGCTCTTCACAAATCCAACAAAGCTGCCACCAAATGTCTTGATATGGGCAAAATCTTCCTCGGGGCCAGCCCTTTGAGAGCAAAAATACCCAATTCAGCCCAAAATACAGGTTCTATTGTGCTGAGCAGTGATCTCATGCTAGTGACAAATGACACTTTCAAAGTTTTAGCATATTTATTCTAAGCAGTGAATTTCATATACATTTGGGATTCAAGTTAGAGAATATTACAAAGCATAAACCTTAGAGCAATGCAAAATATAGTGAAGCATGGAACTTAGATAAACATAGAGAAATATAGAGAACATAGAGAAACATAGAGAAACATAGAGAAATACAGTCTTACGTCCCTTTAATCAGCACTGGGAGACCTTGGCTTTTCATAAGCTAGCTGTAAAAACAAGCCCCGCTCAGAAAAACAATGCTGGAGGACACCGTCAGAGCCAATTCCGGGCACTTGACCGTGCATGAATCAAGTCCACAGGACGATCTCCCACCGAGTCATGTGTGCATGGATATTTTATAATCTCGTGCTGTCAGTCACCATGACGCACAGTTCCAGAACTTTCCCTGTGCAACTGGCTCATGGAAAAAACCCAACTCTCTCTGAGAGGCTCCCTGCTCGCTCCTACCCCTCCCTGGTTCCCATCTGCGAAGGCTGAGGAATGTCTTATCAGTACCTTCCCAGAGAAAAGGAAGATTAGCTTGGAGCCAGGGCTACCGTTAGTGAGGCTGAATATTCTAAGGGAAGCAGGGATGTATTAACCCCATCTGCAAGCTCTAAAAGGCATGCACTCATAGCTTAGTGTTTATAGCGCTTAAGACTGGCTATCTAAGCGCTATATAGGTGCCATGATGTTCCAAACACTCCAAAAATACCTATTAGCTACAGAGCTAGGGGCCCTCTCCCTGCCTGTCTATCAACAATGCATAATGTGACCTATTTCATACTAGGCCTGCATATTCCTTGTAGCTCACTACTGCATAATGGAAGTGCTACAACAGACTACTGTCAGCATTTTTAGCACATACTTTGAATACACTATTGGCTTTCAGCGGCTAATGTTGTCATCTAAAGCCCTGATTGGCAAGGTTGCAATTTCGTGTATCACTACAGCATGTTTCAAGATCCAAAGTCCTAGTCAGCCAGACCTCTCCCGTAGCAGCCCTCGATGCAAAGACAATTTGTATCCCACTGTGCAGCCTTCAACTCCTCGTCGGACAAAAATCCCAATGGTTTGGAATGGTTCCACCTGACTAGTCTCTACATCTAGAGGCTTGATGGAGGATCATAAAGGATCTTTGGGTTCTCCTGGTAACCTGTTAGGGGTTCAGTCTCATATCCCACCAGTTTCTGCTTGCCTACTCTTATGTCCTGTCCCCTTTCCTCCATACTGCTTGCATGGGCGTCCCTTCCTAGGGATGGGAGAATGAAACTTTTTCACCAGAAAAAAATCATCTTCCCATTTAAATTTAGAGGTGCAGCCCTGGGAGCATGTGCTGCCCTGACTCCGCTCTCCGGTGCCACACTCCAGTCCACTTTTCCTTTTCGAGCCACACCCCAGTCTCCTTTTCCGCATCGACTGGAACGGGACGATTTCACCAGTGCTCCTGGGTTTGGCTTCGGCCATGTAATACCATGCGCTCTTCCACAGATACTTTATTCTGACTTTGTCTTTTATCAATCAGATAGTCGTTGCTCTGGTGCCACGCTCCTCCCCGGCGCATTTCGACTCCAGCAGGTGTCCAGCCTGCGAGGGGCTCTTCCCTACATCAGATCCCCACGCTCTTTGCCTCTGCTGCCTTGGCCCCGACCACGGATGGGAAGGTTGTACCTCATGTGACGCACTCTCCTCGCATGCCCTGAAGAATAGACTGGCTAGGTGGAGGGAGCTCTTCGAGAGATCCCCTCCAGAGGACCTTAAGGACTTCATCAAACATCGATCCAGGCCCATGGTAGGGCCGCTCTTTTCCAGCGCACCCCGCAATTGCGACACCTTTCCAAGGAAGCCCCTGAGTGGGAGGAACCTCTCAGGTTCTTATACCAGCACAAGTGCCGAGGTTAATTCAGCTAACGGCCCCCAGGCTGAGGATGTCCATAGACTCTCATGAAGAAAGTGCTGAGGGACCCGAAGGTTCTTTCACCGGGTGTACACCCGAGGGGCTACACCCTTGTACCGGCATTATGGCTGAGGGGGTGCCTACACGCAGCACTACGGGCAACTTCACTGAGAGCGACACTCCTACCTGGCCTCGGCCCTAGGTGCAGGACAGGTCTCGCACTCCACCGCCAAGAGCCCTGTAGGAGGCTGTGCCGAGTGAGTCAAGCACCCAGACTTCGGCACGTGGCAGGCAGCTCGACAAGATGGCTGCTCTTCCGATACCTCCCAGAGGAATGGTGCAGGTGGGTGAACAAGTTACAAGGTGAGACTGGGGTCAACCAGGTACATGGCCTACAGCTTATCCATCGGCAGCGCCGGGCAGGTTCCCTTTGCAACCGAGACAGAATACGCATTGGCCCCAGCAGCCGCGTATGATCCAGTCAATATCACCTGCCACCCCACCGGCCTGTGAGTACAGGTTCTTTGAACAGTTCCTCACCCTCATGAGATCTCCTCAGATGGTGGCCATCCTCAGGGATGCTATCGGGGACATGCTGCCTCTGGCCCCGCCCCCCGCACCCATAGTCATTCCTCCTAGGGCTCCAACACTCAGGCCCCTGTGCAGCCACCACTACCCACGCCTGCTCTTTGATTCCAGCTCCCCTTCCTCCCACAGTTCAGGTGGTTCCATACCAGCATCCTCTGCAGCCTCCGGCTCCGGTCTCCAAACCCCACCACTCCTCCTGCGCTGGACAAGCCGGACGCCCAGGTGGGGACACACGAGGAAGAAGACCCTGACACACCATCAGCCAAAGCCTTCCATGAACGGCTGAGTACCTGGGCTTCCTCAGCCCGAAGTCTAGCAACCAGGGGCAAGGGTGCTCGCTGAGGTCCTCACTCTATGCCCCTCGGCTAGGACGGGGATCCCGATGCAAAAGAACATTGTCGACTTGGCCAAAAGGGGGTGGCTCAACCCCCATTCGGTCCAGCCGGTCGATCGACGCCAAGCACCGGCAAATGGAGAGGGATACACTTTCTTGCTGTTAGGACACCCTCAACCACACTCTTCGGTGATTGCTGCAGAGTCACTCTACTCAAAGCCTCAGTCCTCCTCGGCCACCTCATCCTCAGTGTTGCTAGGCAAGGAGAAGATTTTGGAGGCGTACGGGAAGAAGCTTTAATCCAACGCCTGGCTGCATCTTCGTCAGGCCAATCTGGATGCCATGCTGGCAGCGGTTAACCATAGGCTTTGGCAGGAAATAGCTGACTTCCTTCCAGAACTTCCGGTGCAGAGCCAGTCATGTTTCAAGGTGGGGACTGGCAGAGGCTAAAATGGTACTGTAAGACTGCATGGAGTCCACAGTGGCCCACATAGACACCTCTGGCCAAGCTCTATACATCGCCACGAACATGAGGACGACGGCCTGGCTCCGGGCTACTAAATTCAATTTGGACATTCAGGAACGCATATTGGACCTTCCGTTCGAGGGTGGCGACCTCTTCCACCCCACCACTGATTGAGGAGCTAGATAAAAAGAATAACACTTCACAAACGGCGAAGTCTTTATCCTTACGAAGGCCAAGGGGCAGAGGTTTGGTTCTGCTGTTTCCAAGAGTGGAGGTCCAGGCAGCCTGACTGTTTGCTGAGCCAACACCGGTGCAAACAACAAAAGGGGTGGGAGGTAGGGGTGTGGGGGGCGTAAGGGCTTTTTTCCAGCCCCTCTCCTCCTCAACAGCCTCAGAGGGAAAGAAGACATGGCGTGCCCCTTCAGGTCCATGTGTCTGCAGTGTGGGGACAGGCACAATTCTGGCGTCAGTATTTCATGGACCCCTGGTTCCTCTCTGTAGTTTCTATGGAATGCCACCTACCGATTCCTCCCTCCTCCCCTCCACTCCCATAGATTGGGACAGCCATTATGTTGGCGGAGATTCTGGTTGCTTTTCGAGAGCCAGGCAGTGGAAAAAGTGCAAGCCTTTCCAAGCCTCCCAGCAAGGATTGTGATTCTAGTCTAGGATTTTTGCGACACAGAAGAACTAGCAGGCTGGCCTGAGAGTTGTGTTGCACCTTTCCACCCTCAATCTCTCCCTCCCACTTCGAAAATTCAAGCTGGTTAAACCAGCACTCATAGCGGAGACATTGTGCAAGTGGGACTGGATGTGCTCCCTGGATCTGAAGGATGCTTATCTTCATGTCCCGTTTTGGAAGCTGCATCGCTCCTTTCTATGGTTCAGGATCATGGGCTGCCACTTCCAATACAAGGTGCTACCCTTCGTCCTCTACTCGGCTTCCCAGGGTGTTTCACCAGACTCATGAATGCAGTGGCGGCCCTCCTCAGGACCCAGAGCCATCACATCTACTTGTACCTCGTTGATTGCCTCTTCAGAGTGACATCACCAGAGGCGGTGCACCACACTTCCTCCGCTCTTATTAGCACACTCCACAACCTGGAATTTTCGCTCAACCTCAAGTCTCAGCTGCAACCCACACAGAGACTGACTTTCCTGGGCCTCATCTGGGACCCTTGACTGAGAGTTTTTCCCTTCGGAGGACAAGATCATGGCCATCAAGAAGGCCACGTTTAACTTCCTCAACTGAGAAATATATTGTGTACCATTTTACTGTTTTACAGGGTGCTTTGTATATTTTTAGGAGCTTGATCTATTTGTTTGGGTAGAAATTGCATTTATAACCTTCTAGTATTGTATTCTAAACAATGTGAACCCCACATATTTTGCATTAGTTAACTTTTGAGCTTATACAGCACTCTCGCTTCCACGAGATGTGTAATTGCTCCGAACTGCATTTTCAATCTATTTTGTAGTTTGGGTGTGTGTTTCTTCACACGTCAGGCGCGTAAGCCTTTAGGGTCACGACTAACAAGGCGTTCGATATTCTTGCTCCTCTTCGCCCTTCTAAGAATAAGAAAGGCTACAAACTTTGTTTCTCTACTGAGCTAATTTTGCCCAGGAAGAATAAGAGGAAATCTGAACGCCATTGGTGAAATCATCCCTCTCCTCTCACTCTGACTGCATACAAACTATCAGTCAAGGAATATAAGGACCTGATACTGGAAGCTAAATGTCTATCTCTTAATACTAGAATTGAAAGAGCCTCTTTGAAATGCAATAAACTCTTTACAGTTCTTAAAGAACTTAAAGGTCCTACTACTGAATCAAGAGATAGTATTGATGACTGATGTCAGGACACACTGAACAGTTTCTGTCAGAAAACTCAACTTCAAAAACAATAGAATCACAATGCTTAGTAGAAGAAACATTGATCTCAAGCTCCGATGGTTCTGCTCAACCTATAAATCTCTTTTCTTTCACTAAAATGATGTAACAAAAGGTTTTAGAGATTATAGAAGGGCTCAAGCCAACATCGTGCAAAGGGGACATATTCCCCACTACCCTCTTTAAGGAATTTGCAAGTACTCCAACACTGTGGGTCACAGAACGTGTTAATCATTCTTTTTCCGAGGCTTTGGTTACAACTGTTATCAAGTAGCCTGGATTACCCCACTTAAAAAAAAAAAAAAAGGATAATCTATACCCCTTGGTAACGGAAAACTATCGCCCATTACAAATGTTCCATTTATACTTAAAAATCTCGGACAAATAACTTATACACAACTTGAAGCATTTGTCGAGACAAATAACATCTTGGCAAACGTGCAGTCAGGTTTCCGATCCATCATGGCACTGAGATGGCTCTGTTGGACCTGAAAGCTAATATAACAGAAATTATAGAAGATGAAGTTCTGCATTATTGCTTTTGTTGGACTTGTCCTCTGCTTTCGACTTGGTCGACCACGACCTATTAGCAGAGAGTCTTCAAAAAATAGGCTTATGTTCTCCAGAAGCAGTATCTTGGCTAAAATCCTTCCTGGACCCTAGAACTACCTGTGTTGCTAAGGGAACCTCACAGTCTCAGAAGGTTCCTGTTACTTGTGGTGTCCCCCCAGGGATCATGTCTGTCCAGGCTGCTGTTCAATGTATATATATATAAATGTATATATATCAAATGCCTAGGTGACCTCCTTAAGTCCATGGATGTGCAATTTGCCAACTATGCCAATGACACCCAGATTGTTGTTAAACTATCTGGGATCTACAAGGAGGACCTGGTAACCATCAATGAGATATTTGGGGCAATCCAGAAACTAGCTTTTAATGATAAGAAAACAGAGCTGCTTATCATTAGCACACCGTTCAGAATGAAGAACTTGGATACTTGTTACAAAGCTTTTGAGATAAATGGCAACACTATCCCGGTGTCCGGCCATGTTAAAACTGAGTGTTTTTTGATGCCCAACATATATTGTGTACCATTTTACTGTTTTACAGGGTGCTTTCTCTCGTTCCAGGAGCATGTATCCTATCTTACATCATCATGTGCTTTTTTCATACATCTTCTGTGGCAAATTCGTCCTTATTTGTCAGAACATAACAGAGCGTCAATTGCAGCAGCTATAGTTAACATCAAGTTTAGAATACTGCAATAGCCTCCTCATGGGAACAGCTAAGGACAATATCAGAAGACTTCATGTCATACAGAACTGCGCGGTTCGTGCTGTCTGTGGTCTGAGTCGCCAAGCAGACATTATAGAATATCGTAAGAAGCTACATTGGCTCTCGAGAGAGCAACGACTTAACTTTAAAGGGTTAGTCATTCTTTTCAAATGCCTTTCAGGTGATGCATCTGATAATCTTAAAACTAGATTAAAAAAAGCCACACCAAAGTAGACTGTGATTTAATAACCAGATGTTATTGATCCAACCTTGCACAACCCTGAAGAAACTGGGTGGAGCAAGCTTTGCTGCATGGGCCCCTAAAAATTGGAATTTGATTCTGTTACAAATAAAACAATGTACAACATTGCAGCAGTTTAGGAAACATCTCAAGACATTTCTCTTCGAAGCTTAGGTCCGACAACAAACTACTCCGGACACCCTGACTGTCGGTCACTATGTTTAGTGACTTTCCCTACTCTCCCCCCCCCACTACCTTGGCCTGTTTGTTTTCTGTTGTCTGTCTATGTGAGCGCCCTGAGACCTTTGGGTTAGTGTTGTGCTATATAAGAATTTAGTTAGGTGCTGCCAACACTTATTGGGACTCATTGCGGCAGTCCTGCTGGCTGTCCCCCACACAAGACTTAGGATGAGGAGATTAACGCTGCACTTCGCAACCTCATGGAATCAGGAGCGTGGCTCCCAAGCAGAGCTGATTAGCATTCCTCATTCTCTCCACTCAGACCTCACATGGTAGTCCAGAGACTGCATCAGGTCACCATCCCTACTGACTCCTCTCTTGAGGGCTGGGGGGCCCACTCTGGACAGCCACAGCGTCCATGGGGTATGGACCCGGCAGGAGCAGGAGTCTCAAATCAACTAGCTGGAACTGAAGGCCATCTGGCTAGCACTCTTGGGTGCAAGGTTGTCTTCATCCAGACAGACCACTCCACCAGCATGTACTATGTCAACAAGCAGGGGGTTACCAGATTCCCTCCACTGTGCAGAGTAGCCGTCAGCCTGTGGGAATGGACCCTGGTGAACATCTACCTCACAGTCCTCCACCTTCCGGGAAGTCCAACTTGGAGGCAGACAGGCTCCACACGCTGGGAGGGGGCAATTACGAGTGGCAATTGAACAAACAGGTGCTGCAGGAGATCTTCAGCAGATGGGGACATCTGTAGGTGGATCTTTCTGCCTCCTGGGACAACCAGAAGTGCCAGCAGTTCGCATCCTGGCAGGGCAACGCATTTCAGATTCAGTGGAACGGCATAACATCATATGCCCTCCCACCACACCACTGGTCCACAAGGTGATCTGCAAAATAAAGGAATCTTGTTACCTCAGGATCATTCTGATAGCTCCATGGTGGCCGGCAAGACCATGGCTCTCAGAGCTGCTCAGCCTCGTGGACAGGCCACCCATTCACCTTCCAATGGGCTCAACACATCTTCTGGCGCAGCAGGGGGACAGGGTCATCCACCCCACGCCACAGATACTAGCCCTCGCAGCCTGGTTCCTGAGCAGGTCACTCTAAGGCACCTCAGCCTCTCACAGGCTAACCTAGAGATCATTCAGGGTGTGAAGAGCAAGGCTACCAGGAGCCAGTACAAGAGTAAGTGGACTAGGTTCCGTCACTGGGCAGACTCTAAAGAGATCGAACCACCACCTTACGTGCAAGTTGGACGATGTGCTTTCCTTCTCGGCTCATCTTGCACACTCAGTGGTGCAGGTGAACACATGCTGCAAGTATTTGGCAGCCTTAGGGGCCTACGGAAACTCAGAGGAGGTCTTCTTCTCTTTCAACCCGATAGTCAAGAGGCATTTCAGTGGCCTCGCCAGACTTTACCAGCCCATCCAAATCCACACCCTGTGTGGGACCTCAATGTAGTGTAAGGCGCCTTGGCGCACATGCCCTTCGAGCCAATGGCATCCGCGGACATCAGTCTGGTCACCATTAAGACAGCCCTGCTAGTGGGTCTCGCTTCAGCTCGCAGAATCAGCGAGATCCAGGCTCTGGTGGCTTCAGAGCCATACACTACTTTTCACAGGGATAAGGTTGCCCTGCAGACACACCCAGCGCTCCTACGAAAGGTACCCTCCGCTTTCCATCTAAATGAGGGAATATTTCTACCTATGTTCTTTGCCGAGCCGAAGGACGAGACTCCGAGGTTCCTGCATTGTCTGGATGTCAGATGTGCTCTGAAATTCTACTTGGACAGGACCAAGGGCTTCTGCAAGTCAGACGCACTGTTTGTCATCTTTGGTGGGTCAAGGCCCGGGTATCGGGCATCGAAGGTCTCTATAGCACAGTGGATGGTCTCTGCCATCAAGGAGGCCTATGAGGGGCAGCACAAACTACTTCCAGCTAACATGCACTCCCATGCGGTCAGAGCCAAGGCCACGGCCATTGCATTTCAACGGCAGGTCTCCTGGCAGGTCATAAGCAGGGCTGTCACCTGGGCCACCCCATCGGCTTTCTGTAAGCATTACTATTTGGATGCCGGCTCTAGATCAGACGCGGCTTTCGGAGTGGTGGTTCTAAGAAACCTATTTCCTTAAGGAGGGTCTCCTCTCCACACTAGGGCTACATGCAGTATGGTGGAAAGGGGACGGGACGTAAGAGTAATTATAAGTTACTCACTGTAGTGACTAACATAGTCTTAGTCCCCTTTCCTTCATACGTCCCACCACCCCCAATAAGATTGGTGTCATTAGGCAATGTTAATATATTGTAGACGTGTCTATGTGGACTGAGGTGTGGTGCCTGAGGGCGGAATCAGGGCAGCGCATGCTCCCAGGGCCGCACCCCTGTGCATCTCTAAATTTAACGGGGAAGAAGGTTCTGTCTCCCGTACCTAGGAAGGGACGCCCATGCATACAGTATGGAGGAAAGGGGCATTAGTCACTATGGTGAGTAATTTGAGTTCCTCTACAGCAGACAGGATGTCCTATCGAGGTTCAGAAACTTCTGCACATAATGGTGTGGGGGCTTCCACTGCTGCATTTTTAGTGTCGCCACTCCACATTAGCAGCGATTGCAGCATTTCTCAGGCTTCAGGGAGTCCACGCCTATCTGTATTTGAACTGGCTCCTCAAATATCACTGTCCTCAGAAAATAGCTTCACAAATATAAATGTTACTTCAGTTCCTTTTCAAACTGGGATTGTCTGTGAACTGGAGGAAGTCTTTAATGACTGCCTCGTGAGATCTGATACTGTCCAGCATGGATTCACATGCTCATGAATATTCCCTGTCTTCAGGCCGGGAATGTTCACTTTCACTTACAAACAGTATTTATTCTCTAAACCAATCGCTGTACTCTGGGTCATACTTCCCCAGCCAATGACAGTCCTCTCCCTAAGCCCCTCCTCTGGCAGCCATCTTCAGATTTTTATTGCACGTTTAAGTGTTGAGTCCGTGAGCTACTTGTAGTTTTTCTTCTGACCGAAAAAGTTTCTATTTTTGTCAAAGGCCCTGTGTGCTCTTCTCTCCATCTGCTGACAGCGGGGACCCATTTGCCAGTTAATTTCAGTGCCCCTCAAGGGCAAGGATAGTCGAAGTTTCCAGAAGGCCATCAGGCCTACTCCACACCTCCGGCCATGACGGATGAGAAGTAAGGAAGACACCTTTTCAAGCTCTGCACCAGATGCCGAACACGGAACTGGTTTGTGGAGGACATACAACTTCAGTGCCTCTTCATCCGGGTGACAAAGGGGAGTGTGAGTTCTGCCTCGGCTTCTCCAAGAAAATGATGAAGGATCGACAGACTGGCAGTGTGGCTAAATGCCAAGGCCTCTGCCTCGTGCCCTAAGCAGGGTCATGCCTCACCCAGGACTGGCCAGTCTGAGCAGTGGGCTTAGAAGTCCTTTGAGGGCACCTCATGCGTGGGGGCCCATGACAAGGCCAAGCACAGTCTGGTTCCATCGGGATTTCCGCGCAAGCAGGTCCTGCAATGGGCTGGATGCGATCGGTCATCTGCCTCAGTCGCCAGCCAGCGATAGAGCTGCTCCTCAAAGAGTAAAGAGTCCAACCTGGCTGAGCTGCCAGAGAAGCCCAGGATGGAGGAAAAGGCGGCCAACCTGCCCAAGAAGGCCCAGGAGGAATCCTCAACGATTGAGCTGGTGGTGGTTGCTCTTTCGAAGGCTGTCACGCACCCTGTCACACGCTCACCTGATAGTGATACCACTCCTGCCCGAGACACTGGACTCCCTGTAGCTCGCCCTTCTCCCTCCATTCCATCACTCCCCCCTTTCACAGTCCGGGTCTCACATGTGCTCTCTGCTGCCTCGAGTGCACAAGCGCACCTCACGCGCAACAGAACGCTTTCCAGGTTGCGTCCCTTTTTACACGGGCAGCTTCCCTGGCGCCTGGGTGATCGACGAAACGGAACTGGGCTTCCGCGTCACGTGACAGGTGCTGCACGCCCACGTGTCCCGGGAGGCCGCCCACGTGTCAAGAAAGCGTGTCATGTGATGAAGGGTAACGCCAGAAGCGCGAGTATTTAAACACGGATTCCCGTGTACTCGCCGCTTCACAGCTGTTACTTGTAACCTGTTTGGATTCTGGATACTTTGGATTTTGACCTTGCTTTGGGTACACAGACTATTCTTGGAACTTCCCATGCTTCAGTTACTTTGGATGTGCATTGACCACGGATTGTTATCGGACTGCAACACGGATTACCCTTCGGCATCTGGTCACCTGGACTTCCTGCTTTTGAGTTTCACAGTTTAACCATGCTCTTGGCATCAGGTGGACACTACACTACATCACTCTTGGGACTATGGCCCTGAATGCTCTAACTGGAGTGGCACTATCCAAGTGAGTCCCAGACCCCCTACCTACTAGGTTTAGCAGCCTTCTTCCTGGCCTCTCTGGTAAACTCTTGTCACGTTGTTTGGTACAGTTTGTTACTTGATTGCTTGGTACTTAATCAGTGTTTTCTTGCAGAGGATTGTGGTCACCAGAGGTTCGTGGTTCCGGAGTTGAACATCTCCACCTGTGGCCTCAAGGGCTGCACAGGGAGTGATTTGGATCCTCTCTGTATGGCACTTGGGGACAGAGGTCTCTCCTGCCTACATGACACTTGTCTCGACAAAGGCCAAAGAAGCTGACACTGCAAACCCCTACTGTGCCTGGGTGTCTTTGCCTCAGCAGGGGCGGTGGCAAAGCCTGCTGGCACGCCAGAGAAGAGGATGCCGTCTGTGACTGGCCCGACCTCTCAGGGTGCTAAAGGGGGGGGGGGAGGGGCGATGAAATCCCAGGCCATCCACAGGCCGTGCCCCAGGCCATGGAAGTGTCGTCCATGGACGATTAGGACCTGGAGTTCCTGTGCACAGTCCACAAGGACGTGGAGGACCATGGCAGTGACAACTGTGTGGTGCCTAGTGTTCCGACCATGCCAGCTCAGCCAAGAGATTTATCCCTGGACATCCTATCAACCCTAGACACGTTGGTGATGGAAATACAGAAAAGGATGCCAGAGGCCTCAGTCCCTGCGGCCCCCGATCATACGCCTGCTAAAAAGAGGAAGCGTCATCCTATGCCCCCGTATCAACCTCCACATCTGTGTCAGGTTGGCCCCCGCCATACCCTCCAGTAGACACGGGAATGGGCATGACGGACAATATAGTCATGGTGGGTGGATCTCAGCAACCGAGAGCATCCCCACCGGATGAGGTGGGGTTGTTTCATTCGATGGTCGCCAAAGCTTCTGAGCTTTTCCAGCTTATGCCCAAGGAAACCAAGAAGGGTTTCTTGTACCAGAGGCATGAGGCCAAGAGGAAGACCATCATGGCACTACCCCTCCTGGACGACATGTGGGAGGAGGGCCTGGCCCTCTAGAAGAATCCTTGCATGGCCCTGGCCAAGCGGCACAGACTGGAGAAAAAGTACTGGATGCTGGAGTCCGCAACCAAGTGTCTGCGGTCTCCCAACCATCACCAGACTCTGTGGTTTCGGCAACCGCGGAAGAGGTTGTCAAACCCTTCCTTGTCGTCCTCAGTCCTATCGGACAGCGAGGGGAAGAAGTTGGATGCCATGGGGAGGAAATTTATTTACACCGGCGTCGACCATCAAGGCGACCAATGCACTGGCAATCCTGGCCAGGTATGACCGGGAACTGTGGTACAAGTTGGGCCCAATTCTAGTGTTCCTTCCCAATGACAAAAGGATGGAGGGGATCGCCCTCTTCCAGGAGGGAGAGGTGGCTTCAGACCATGCCATCAAAGTGGCGCTGAAAATCACCAACACGTAGTTCCGGCAGATGGGGAACAGTGTCTGCCCCTGTCATCAGGGCTGGCTGAAGGCCACACATTTTCACCAGGTGGTCCAGGCGAGGGTAATGGACATGCCCTTCGAGAGTGAAACCTCTTTGTGAGGGCCGTCGAGGAGTCCTTGCAAGCCATCAATGCGGAGACGGCCCGTATCCTGGCACTCTCCAGCCACACTGCTCTTCCTTTCGCGCCTCCAGAGTAATGTTGGGCAGGTCGAAAGATGCCTCATCGTCGTACTGCCAGCCCTCCAGGTCCATGACCCAGGAGGCCTACAGAGGCTGTTCCAAAGGGTACATGGAGGTGGTCTGGGTCAGCATCCTGCCTTGAGGGCAAAGGAGGACTGAACCGGCCAAGGCATAGGGCCCCCACCCATGCACCCTGGTGGGAGCCTGGCTGACGTGATCCATCAGCGAGTGGGAGAAGATCTCTACCAACAGATGGGTGCTGGACGCTCTCACCCATGGACATACGCTGTAGTTTCAGCACAGGGGTCTGCGGATCCCTCCGGTGGCCGGGTAGGAGCAACACATCCCTCAACTCTTGGAGGAGGTATGGGCCATGCTGCAAAAAGGGGCGATAGAGCGGGTTCCACGGCTACTCCGGGGCTCCGGAGTCTACTCCAGATTCTTTTTAATCAAAAAGAAAACTGGGTGCTTGAGGCCCATTCTGGACTTGCGACGTCTCAACAAGTATGTAAAGTCCCAATTCCGGATGGTCAAGTTGCAGCGCGCGCTCTGCCATCTGGAAGCAAACTTCTTGACATCGCTGGACCTAGAGGATGCCTACTTCCACATCCCCAGTCGCATGCAGCACTGATGTAGTGCAGGGGCAGCACTACTAGTGAAAGGCCCTCCCCTTCAACCTGAAGTCAGCCCCCAGGGTGTTCACCAAGTGCCTGGCACTGGTGGTGGCCCATATGCATCTATGGGAGATACCCATACCTGTACGACTGGCTCATTCGGCCCAGTTCGTGAGAGTTGGCCGTCGGACACACAGACGACCATCCAGCTGCTGACGGCTCTGGGATTCTCCATAAATTATCCAAAGTCCTGCTTGACACCGTCACAGAATGTGCTGTTCCTAGGAGCCAGACTCTATACAGTCTCCTGCCTAGCGTCGTTCTCTGAGGAGAGGGTAGCGGTCATTCTGGGGAAAGTGCAACGGCTGCTGTCACTGAAGACTGCCATGGTGCAGACCAAGTCACTTCTCGGTATGATGTCATCTTGCATCTACCTTATCCAGCTCTGCTGGTTACGGATGCAACTTCTTCAGGAGTTCCTGGACGCCGGTGGGTTCAGGTGTCTGGAAGCTTCACGGACAAGATCCCGCTCGATGAGAAATTCCATCGGGTGATACGGTGGTGGGTTGTTCACTCCGTCACCCCGGGTACAGGGTTCCAACGCCCCCCGTGCCAGGAGACGGTCACCAGGGAAGCTTCCCTGGAAGGCTGTGGAGCCCACTCAGGATGTCTGCACGCCAGAGGCCTGTGGCAGGCAGAGAAGGATCTTCACATCAATATCCTGTAGCTGCAGACAGTGTTCTGGGCACTCGAGTCATTCCTTCTGTCTCTGAAGGGTAAAGTGGTGAGATCTTCAAGGACAACACCCACGATGTTCTACATCAGGAAGTAGAGGGGCACTTGATCCCCAGCACTCTCCAAAGAGGCTCAGGAATTGTGGCACTGCGCCGTCGGACAAGACCTGTTCCTCATCTCCTTTCGCCTGGCGGGAGTCAAGAACACCATTGCTGACTACCTCAGCAGGAAGTTGCGCTCCTGCCACGAGTGGGAACTTTGGCAGAACCAGGTGGACTGCATCTTCATCAAGTGGTGCAGGCCCCAGATTGATCTGTTTGTGACAGTGTTGAACTCCAACTGCCAGAGGTTTGCCAGCAGATTCCACCAACCGGGGAGCATTGGGGACGCATTCTCCTTCCCATGGGAAGGCCTGCTTCTGTATGCGTTCCCTCTGTTGCTCTCCTGCTGCAAGTCATCAATCAACTCAAACAGTGCTGATGCAGGATAATGCTATCGCTCAGTCGTAGCTGCGGCAGATTTGGTACCTGGACCTTCTCAGCCTGTCAGCGTCTCCTCTGGTCAAGCTACCGGTCACCGCGAATCTGCTCACCAGAGAAGGAGGCACAATCCTGCATCACAACCCAGGACTGCTGAACCTGAAGGCTTGGGTCTTGCAGCGCTAGAGTTTGGAAGATACGATTTGCCAGCAGACTGCAGGGAGGTCCTTGCCAAGTCTAGAGCTTCGTCGACTTATGCTCACAAGTGGAAGCATTTTGCTACATGGTGCCGGTTGCAGAAGATCACTCCTCTAAGGGTCACAGCCCTGGAGATTCTTCCATATTTGTTATCCTTGGCCAAGGTGGGACTGGCGCACGCCTCTATCAAGGTGGATCTGGCAGCTATCTCCCGCTACGCCAGTTCTCCAGGAAGATATTTTCTTTGGTCCCACCATCTCATCAAGGAGTTCCTGAAAGGACTGTTTCGATCCTTCCCGCTGGTGAAAACCCCTGCCCCGGCGTGGGAACTCAATGTGGTGTTGACGAGGCTCATGAGGGGGGTGCCCTTTGAGCTGCATCAGACCCCTCTCATTCCTCTTGTGGAAAACTGCTTCCTTGTGGCCATCACCTCTGCCAGGAGGGTGGGTGAGATCCATTCCCTATCCTGCAAACAGCCATACCTGACTTTCCATTAATCGAGGGTGGTGCTGGGGACACACCTCTCGTTCATGCCGAAAGTTCAGTCGGAATTCCACTTCAACGAGCCCTTTGGTGTTACCTTTTGTTTACAAAGCCTTTGTCAGGCTGAAAGGGCCTTGCACTCGCTGGACGTTGCTCGTGCTCTAAAGTTCTACGTGGCACGCACAAAGCGTTTTTGGAAGATTTCTTAACTGTTCCTGAACTTTGGTCCTGTGAACCATGGGAAGGCCTTGTCCAAAGCTTCCCTCTCAAGGTGGCTCTCCAGCTGCATCACGCATTATCAGTTGGCTACCAGCTTCCCGGCCATCCGAGAGCCCACTACACCAGAGCGATCACTGTGACGACTGCGTTCCTGTCTGGTCTGCCCCTGCTGGACATCTGCAGGGCTGTGAATGTGGAGGTCCGTCCACGCACACCTTCACGAGATTCTACTGCATTGACATGGATTCCAGGGATGAGTCAAGAGTCGGCCAAGCAGTGCTATGCAACCTGTTCACTTGAGCAGAGTCTGTTCGAGAGGTAAGAGTTCATTGCTTCTGTTGAGCCTTGCCACCTCCTGTGGTTTATTTTGTACTGCTAAGTATTCTTTATTCATGAGCATGTGAATCCATGCCAGACCCCATGCTGGAGAAGGAACAAGTTACTTACCTGTAACTATTGTATTGGTCTGGCATGGATTCACATGCAAACCCTCCCTCCTATCCCTCTGCGTCCCTTCTTGGTCATACTGTGTCTGTACGTGCTTACCAAATCTGAAGATGGCTGTCAGAGGAGGGCTTAGGGAGAGGACTGTCATTGGCTGGTGGCAGTATGACCCAGAGTACAGTGATTGGTTTAGAGGAGATACAGTTTGTAAGGGAAAGCAAAATAATTTTTCTTTTACTGAGGATTCCCGGCCTGACGGTGAATATTCATGAGCATGTGAATCCATGCCAGACCCATGCTGGAGAACAATAGTTGAAGGTAAATAACTTGTTCCTTGTTGTTTTCTGATGGAACACAATGATGGCCACAGTCCTTCTAAGGGACGATTGGATAGGAGACTTAACCCATATATGCACCCTTTATCTGAATTCCACCCACTGGTCCGCGTGGTGTCCCAGAGGCTGATCTTAATGTAATCCTCTGTTTTAGCCTTGCCCGTGGTAAGGTTATAGATGAGCTGAACACAGCTGACTCTCAGAACTGGTTTCAAGTGAGTGATCTAAACTCCCAGTTTATTCGGTTGACCCCAGAGATGACTCCTCGATTGGTGGTTGAACCTCTCCATCCGGGGGGACGTGGAGGGGGGACTGCAGGAGGCACAGGACTGCACGCTTGTGTTTATAGTTTTTGGTGGCCAGCAAGGTTCTGTTTTTTTGGAGCTATGGTGCTGTCGGTCTCTCCACTGATCCAGTTGCTGGAATTCTTTCTCCTGCACCAGTTCGACCTATATGTGACATCCCTCCCCACAATCTTTCAACTGGGGAGGAAGGATAGCTCGGGGGCAACGCGTTCGTCTTGGAAGCAAAACAACGCAGCTCAACACAGTTTTGAATCCCGATCCCGCACTAAGAAACCACTTGATGGTATTAATCGTGTTATAAAATAACTATTATAACTTAGCGTTCTGGTTTCTGAAATCAGGTTTTTGGCACAATTCAACCTGTCTGATGAAAATATGTGCATTATCCAGGCAGCTCTCAAACATACGTACGCTCAGTACAAAAGCAAATGGCTCTGCTTTTGCTACTGGTTCCTAAACAAACTCATCAATCCTCGTCCAGCATCAGTGGATAGTTTGCTCCTATATCCCGGAACTTGCATTTATTTGCACTTGTGCTGTGCATACCTGTCTGCATTGTGGCTTTCCTCAATACTGACGGCTTTGTTCACTCTCACAAACCCATTCATACAATGTCAGTTTGCTGGCCTGCATCTTTTTCCCCCCATCAAGCTCCCTAAGGCAAAATGGGACCTCAATGTGGTGCTCCCAGCCCTGGCATCAGCCGTTTGAGCCTAAAATTGTTCACCTGGCAGGTGGCCCTCTTGGTCCTATCACTTCAACAAGGATTGGCGAGCTTCAGGGCCTCTGCATTGAAGAACCCTTTGTTCTTCCATAGGGTTAAAGTGTTACTGCAAACGCACTAGTCTTTCCTCCATGAAATTATTTTGGACTTTTTATATTAAACCATCACCTTACCAGTGTTCTTTCCGGACCCTTTGTCCTACTTAAGCTGTCGGGAGAGCCCTTGTTCCATCTTCCTGGGACATAGGACTTTAGAACCTCTTCACTTTTTTTTGTCACATTTGGAAATGCAAAAAAAAAAAACTCCTTTAAGGCACACTTTCCCGCTGGATTATTTCCTGCATCACAGAAGCCCACACAATGCAAGGCCTAGATTTAGAGCATGGTAAAGTGGCAACTGTGGCTTTCCAGAAGTACATTCCCTGGGAAGCCAAAGTGTCAACTTGGACCTCATTCCTCCTTAGTGTTCTGCAAACATGGTCTTGGCCTAGGCTCTAGAGCTGATGTTTGGTGAAGGTCCCCGGAAGCCTAATCTACCCAATTTCTACAGTCAGTGCTTGGGAATCTCCCACAAGTACTGAGGAAAGGGGATGGGAGGAGTAAGAAAGTTAACCGTAGTGACTAACTTACTCCTAGTTCATAGTTCCTGTTCCTCCATATGCCTGCCCCTTGAAGAAGTTCCCTTTAATTGCTAATCTCTATCGACCTTGGCGATCGAAAAGTACTGAAGGGCGATGCGCTGGGTGGGGCTTAGAAAGGCGGGGCTAGAGCCATATGGCACTGGCGCAACATACTATTTTCTGGGATGCTACCAAAAACGTGCCGTGGTCCTGTCCGGAAGGGCAGACTATCCCACAAGTATGGAGGAAATGGGACTATGGACTAGGAATATGTTGGACACTTTGGTGAGTAACCTTTTCTATCATGAACACCACAATTCTTTTAGGGATCTTTAACAAAGAGCCGTTAACAGGTATCTAGGAATTACTTCACTAGGTTTGCCGCAGCAACTCTGTATCCCAGTAGGTGACTGATGCCCAAACTAAGTTCGAGGGTGGCCTTAATGTACTTGCCTGACCATTTATTCTGGTCCTGTGAGAATCTGTTTTGAGAGTTGTGAATCTAGCAGCAGCTTGCATAATGATCGGCAGTTAGGGTGTGACACCAGGCTCATGTAGATTCTTCTAGCTTGACGCTCCTGACCACTGCATAGTTTCTGGGGTTTAGATTCTTGCTTAAATAGTGCAATCGGTCACAGATAATTGGCATTGCTTCGTAATTGTGCGCAAGATGTTTGTTCTTTCAGCTAAGTGAAAAATAACCCGTTTTCACTGTGGACAAGCCTGAATTGCTCAGATCCGTGGAGCTCATATTAGATCACATCCAGACCGCATGCTCCAAGCATTTCAAATCCATCTCAGAAATCACAATACAAACCCGATTGCTTCTTGTCTGTACAGTATCAAAATGTGCATTCACAAGAGGCCCGTGAGGACAGTACACTGCCCCCTACTGCTTGCATATTGTAATGGTTAAAGTGAAGTTCTAGATGTGATCTTAATTATAAACCATAAACCTCATTCAAATGGATTGTGTCCTCTCACGTATGCCTTATCTTTTGATATATTCTTCTCCAGCCGCTTCGGATTTTGTTTCTCGGCAGAGGGCGCTGTGCATCGACGCAATGTACTCAAAGTCCCTCGAGGGCCTCTGTTTTCGATGTTGATAGCATCACTGGTACATATAGCACACCAGCGCAAGTTGACTTCAGTTCTATTTTTCCACGATAGCAAACGATTCGAGAATTTCAGCAGGCTTTGGTTCCAATTACAAACTGCGACAAA
The DNA here is from genome assembly GCF_040938575.1 of Ambystoma mexicanum. Taxonomy (NCBI): domain Eukaryota; kingdom Metazoa; phylum Chordata; class Amphibia; order Caudata; family Ambystomatidae; genus Ambystoma; species Ambystoma mexicanum. The sequence goes on along the minus strand of NC_090921.1, from coordinate 1,337,266,281 downwards.
CTCAAACGATGTCCTTGTCATCGACAACATCAACCCCGAAGACTGGGTTAAAAAAATACCACGATTGCGGAGCCAAGATGTTGCTCATGGACCATCGCGTGTGTTTGTGGTGTCTTGGCGTGGAGCATGAGACATCAGACTGTCGATCCTGTCAAGTAATGACCGGTAAAGTGTTGAAAGTGAAAAGAGAAATTAGCGGCGGGTAGGCCCCAATCGAAATCCCCCTCTGCGACTGTCGAAAAAACGCTCATCTGAGTCGACTCTCCTCGAAGGAAAAAGTCCACAAAGCACTCTCAATCCAGGAGTGGGTCGCACCATTCTTCCAAGATGATCACCATAGGTAACCTTCCAAATCTTCCTCTCCTGAGAGAACAAGATCTTGCCCAACCAAATTGTCGACTCCTGCTGAATAGGAGGCATTCAGATAGAAATGATAAACATTTTTGAGAAGGAGGCACCAACCCCCTCGAAACAGATGACCAATAGTCACACTCCTGCTGTGCCGTTGAAGGCCTACAAGGAAAGGCCCAAGTCGAAATCCCACGTGCCTTCAAAACCGGGACACAGGCCAGAAACCCCATGAGAACCTTCAAGATCTCGACTCAACGATAAATCGTTGATTCTTGAGTCGGGGATAGAGTCCCTCGAGGGCTTTGATAAAGTCTTCGAAAACGTTGCCATTAGCGCCGAGACTGACTCAGTCTAGGCCATTGATTTCTTGTGTCGAAGCCATCAGTTTCGAGACCATTGACTCCTTTGTCCTCTACACATTCCATTGTCATTAAGGAGTTTGAAAAAACCTTTAAACCTTTACCATGGAAGGATTTCTTCAAGTCTTTGTCTTCAATTTATGAAGAACAGGTGTGCAGTTAAAAATGTCGAAAACAAAATGTCCAAAAAAAAAGTCGAATGTTTGATTTTTTTATTTATATGTATTTTTTGGGTTTAGTAAGTAAAAAAAGGGGTAAAATAAAAAGGAAATACAAAAAAAGAGGGGTTAGGGGGGAACCCCCCCATTTCGAATAAAAAACGTAATAAAAAAGAAATGCGACTTTTTTTTTCGACATTATTTTTTCTATTTTTTGACTTTCGACATTATTGCTTTCGATTTAATGACTATAAACCTGAAGAACATGAACCTTCAAACCGATGGCACGACTTTTGGTTTACAGTATGGTATGCCAAATGTCCCAGAAGCCCTGATCTCAGAAGAGTCAAGGTTAAAACACTTACCCGTCAGTCAGCCAGTGGAATTGACACTTCACCTGAACTTGAATTTGGAAAACCGGACCCAGCAGACTGATGCCCCATACAAACATCTTATGTCTAGGGTAATAGTTTCTATGATGGGGAAGGCCTGATCCCCCCCATTTGAGCAGGATGACCTGACCAATATTTTTGATAAGGGTCCTCAGAAGGATCTGGTATTCCCTTTTCATAAAAAAGGGTAAAGGCAAACTGGGAGGCACCTTAGGCAAGTTCAGCAGTGAATAAAAACTCCAGCAGAAAGTACAGTCCATCCAGTAACAATGTGGACTATTGTCTAAACATCCTATGCCAGAAAGCCTGCTGGTTCAGGCTGCGACTTCTGCTTCTAAACATGCATCTTATCCAACAATTCCCCCAGACAGGGATGATGAGCATTTCGACGCTTGGGCAAGGGAAGTGTTTTCTGCTGGGAGCATGGCTCTTAAATCTGCAAAGCCACTTGTGCCTTAGCTAAATTTACGTTCACCCTGTGGGACTGTATAACCATGCTGGCTGAGCATTTTTCCAAAGGGGAAGAAAGACGGCTTCCTGACTAGTATAAGAAACAAAGGAGGCTATGTGTGAGTCTCCTCAGTCAGGACTGGACTCTGCTGACCGTATCAGCTGAGCCATGGCGGCAAGAAAAGTAATACGCAGGTTTGCATGGTTGAGGAATTTGGGATTTGCACTGGACGTTCAGGCCAGGCTCATCAACATGCCCTTTGATGGCACACAGCTGTTTGACAGCAAGGCTGTTGAAGGCCTAGATGAGCTGCAGACCTCAAAGGCGTTGGCCAAATCCCTTGGTGCCGCTATCAAATAGCCCCAACCATCTCACACCAGCGGATCATCTTGGAGAGATAGCTCCTTTTGAGCAAGAGGACTGGAAAGTCAAAGGGGCCAAAGAAGATTCCCTTGTGATGGACGAGGGAGAGGAGCAAAGCCCGCTCAGGTAATGGCTACTTTACCATCAGCCGCTGCTTCAGAAGTCTCAAAACCTCTGAGCCCTTAACCCACGAGGCCCTGGTGGGAGGCTGACACTCTCCATCTGCAAAAATGTTGGGGTATTACTTTGATGCGTGGGCATTGGAAACAGTAGACAAGGTTTACTCCCCCCCCCCCTTTCTGAAAAGGCCTCAAAACCATCCACCGGGGAGCCACTCATTGAAAGTTCCAGTCCGTTCCTTGTTCAGGAAATTTTGAGCAGTCATAGAAAGGTGCTATAGAACCAGTACCTGTATCAGAGAATAATAAAGGGTGGGCACACTCCTATTTCATAATCTCCGAGGGTGGAGGATTGAGACCCATCTTGGACATCAGATGTTTGAACAAGTTCCTCAGGAAGGACAAGTTCAATATGGTAACACTTTCTCAGATCCATCAGGCCCTCCAGCTCCAGGATTGGATGGTGTCATTGGACCTTCAGGATGCTTACTTTCATGTACCTATCCATCACAAGCACAGCAAGTACCCAAGGTTCACTGTTGGCGGTTCTCATTATACGTTTCGAGTTTTGCCATTCAAGCTAACCTCCGCCTCAAGGGTTTTCACCAAGTTGATGGCAGCGGTGGCAGAGAGTCTCAGGAGAGGGGGGATTCACATCTACCCCAACCTGGACGATTGGCTGATCCGGACACGTTCTTCAGAGCAAGCCCTGGAACATCTGTGCATCAGCTGCCACTCTTTACAGACTGGGCTTCCCCTCAAATACAAGATGTCCTACATGATATCATCTCAAAGACTCCAGTTCATTGGAGCGGTCTTGGATGCATCCTTGGGAAAAGCCTTGCCACCCTAGATGAGGTCTCATCAAATTCTGTACATGTTCACCAAATTCCAGAGTGCCCAGTCTCTTCTGGCCTTCGACTTTTTAAGGTTGCTCGGCCACATGGCATTCTGCATTTTTCTGTTGCCACAGGCTTGCCTGAGAATGAGATCTCTCCAATGGGCTCTCAGGACTCCGTGGTTTCAATTCTCAGGCAAGATGTCATCCCTGCAAGTTCCGAGCAGTCACGCAGGATCGTCTCTGGTAGGCTTGTGATGACAACATTCTGAAGGGAGAACCTTTTTGACAACCAAGTTCTGAGATAACAGTAGTGACTGATGCCTCACTCACGGTATGGGGAGCCCACGCCAACTATCTGACAATCAGAGGTCGTTGGCCTCCATTGGAGTCCAAACTACACAATCTTTTAGATCTGACGGAGATCAGACTAGCGCTTAAGGCCTTTCTGCTCAGGGAAAGAATGTCCTGATTATTACGAACACCATAGTGGCCATGTACTACCTCAACCAAAGGAGGTGTAGGTTCACTACCAATGTTCGGGGGTGATACAGCTCTGGTTCTGGACAATTCAAGAAGGAATCTCCCCATTGGTGGTTCTCCTAGATGGAAAGGAGAACACTGAGGCGGGTACTCTGAGCAGGCAGAGCACAGACTCCAACGAGTGGGAAGTAGCTCAGGAAGTCCTTCGAGATCTTAACCCTTTGGGGAACCACTCAAGTGGATCTATTCACGACCAGTTTCAACCGGAAGTGCAAACTGTTCTGCTCCAGGGAATTTCTCCCAAGAGAAGCTCTATTTTTATTTTTCTATTTGATATTTATATAGTGCACAAAACAGAGGCATCTAGGCGCTTTAACTGAAGAATATGGTTACAGTATGTGCTTGAAGAAAACAGGTTATAATAGTTACAGCCGGGCATATGTTGGACCTGGATAGTGCAAAAATAGGTGCATATCACACAGATGCAAAAGTCTAGCAATGGGAAAATACATGGTGCCTGTGATGGAGGGAATGCATTGGAGGGACATGGGCTCCCTGTCCTTGTCCTGTAGTCCTTTTTCATATGTGTTCTGTATTGTTTTCTGCCCAGGAGTCCAAGGGGGAATTTGTGGCCGTGCAGCTCTTCCTATTTTTGGTTTGGTGTACAGACCCTTGGGATAACCTCATGGCACCCATGGGTGGGGGCATAACCCTGTGCCCTTATTGTATGTTTTTGGGCACCTTTGTGTGACCCACAGAGCAGGGTATGGGCTGGTGGCAGCACCATGGTGCATTTTACAGGCGCTCTGAGTATCCTGAGTATATCTAGTTTCTGGTATGTGACACAAAGACTCAGACAGCCCTGCCCGAAACTGGTATGAGTGCAGTGTGTAGTGCTGAGAGGCTGGGTATGTGTCCCAATACACATTTCTTGTTGTGAGTGTCTGAGAGGGAGGAGGATGGCCTGAATGTACTGTAGGCCTGATTGGCTGCCTGACTGCTGAATGCCCTTCTGAGTGATCGGTTGCCTGAGTGTGACCCAGCAGGATGAATGAGAGCTAGAACAGTATATCTGGGGGCCTCTCACTGCTAGAATTCGTTCAGAAGCTGAAGTCGAAACTGATGCTTGGTCTCAACGACTGAGCCCGAAGAAGAAGGTTGACTGCTGTTAGCTTCACCACAATCTGAAAGCCGCTGTGACGTCGAGACTGATCCAAGAGAGGACACGGCTAGGAGACCTCTTCCCGAGCTACGAGGGACCATCGTGCATCGCTAACCTTTGCCAAAGCTCTGTGGAAGTCATACCCTCCACAGGCTGCCAACCGGAGACTATTACCGCAGAGGAGAACGGAGAAGCACAAGACATTCCGTCCACCGTTGTCGACCATGGTTCACAGGTTTGCTATAACCGATGGAGGCCTGTCGAAGCCGTGTTGCCTAGAAGCGAGGTGTCAGTAGCGCTCTTGCCCTCGTAGTGTAGCCGAGGAGTTCTTCTCGCCAATCTACCGAACTAGTCAGTACAATCAACAAACAGAACAGTTGATTGGCGGAAAGATGGAATGTCAACGAAGAATCCAGAACCCGATGGAACAGGATACTGGAACGGGATGTCTTCTCAAGGTGTACAGGCAAGACCCCCAGACAACTGCACTACGAGCAAATATCACATAGATGCGATGTATGCAAAATAAACGCAGAAATCAGAATAGAATCCACCACTAACCTGTGTAGTTCTTCAGAATCTCCGATTCTCCGAATATTCCCAAGGAAGGAATAAGAAGGAAGGTAGAGACCAACCCAAGATCCAGAAATGAAGGCAAAGCAAGAAGCAGGAGAAAATCCACGCTGACTGTCCAAAGAGCGAAACCTAACCCGACGGCACGAGGACGCCTAAAAGGTACAACAAGGCAGTCTCTAGTCCGTGTACCAAAGGTGACGAGTTCCAATGTAGGTGGACAATCCTAGCAGGGTAGGAACGTGGACGATCCGAGGTCGAAGAGCAGGGCTGGCAGCAAAAGTACAAAGGAGTATCCAAAGCAGGTCCGTGGGCGATCCGAGGTCGAAGAGCAGGGCTGGCAGCAAAAGTACAAAGGAGTATCCAAAGCAGGTCCGTGGGCGATCCGAGGTCGAAGAGCAGGGCTGGCAGCAAAAGTACAAAGGAGTAACCAAAGCAGGTCCGTGGGCGATCCAAGGTCGAAGAGCAGGAAGACAAGGCAAGGGGGGACAAGAAGCTGGAATACAAGAGAAAGCAAGCCGCTAGAATACAAGATTCAGAAGCGCCGGCAAAACGAACAGGCGTGGCTTATATAACAGTCACATGATCACTATACGTAAACTTAACGTGTAGAGGGAAAAGTGACAGACGTGAGAGGACGCCATCGTCTCCATGCCAACTTCCAAGATCCCGGCAGACGAGATCTTAAAGGAACCGTAACCACAGTTCGTTGACGAATACGAGAGCCACAAGTATTAGTTCTCGTGGAAGCCGGATAACTACGGCGTCCCAACACAGATGATCTCTGCCGATACTTGACAGTTTCCTTCCCCAAAGAGGCCCCCACACGCCGAGATCTCCGAAAACGGGACAACAAAACCGGGGCATGTACGTTTTCGCATGGCTCCCAGGTGCGATCCTCCGGACCATAACCCTTCCAGTCAACATAGTAGAGTCTTCTACCGTTCCGAACCTTGGTGTCCAAGATGGCTGACACCTCATATTCCACAGCACCCTGAACCCTGAGAGGCGGAGGATGGGAGGGAAGATGGGTATTAGGACGGCACGGTTTGATCAAAGACACGTGGAATACTGGGTGTATTTTCCACGACTGGGGAAGAACCAGACGCACCACTGCCGGGTTGATGACATGCGATATAACATATGGCCCAACAAAACGTGGGAGCAACTTCCTCTGACCAGGCAGGCGTAAATTGGGAGTAGACAACCAGACGTTCATGCCTGGGAGATACACCGGAGCAGGGGTACGATGCCGGTCTGCATATAACTTGGTCCTGTTCTGAGCCTCCAACAATTGTCTCATAACCTGGACATGGGTGCCGGAAATGTCCCTAACACAGGCAAGGGCAGCAGGATTGTGAGCCGGCAGGTCAGGTGCGAGAGGCAAGGAACGCGGATGCTGCCCATACAGGGCAAAGAAAGGAGAAACCTGTGTAGCAGTGTGGAGCGAATTATTGTAGGCAAATTCGGCCATAGACAGTACCGAAAGCCAATCGTCCTGACGCTGAAAGATGAGACACCTTATGTATTGTTCCATAGTGGCATTCAGACGTTCGGTCTGGCCATCCGTCTGCGGATGATAAGCACTCGAAAATCGAGCTTCGATACCTAATGCAGCCGACAAAGCTCTCCAGAAGCGTGAAGTAAACTGAGGACCGCGGTCGGAGATGATTATAGAAGGAAGACCAAACAACCTAAATACGTTCCGCAGAAAAAGATCCGCCAGTTTAGGAGCAGTAGGGATCCCTTGACAAGGTACGAATAGTGCCATTTTGGTGAAATAGTCGATGACCACCCAAATAGTATCAAAACCGTCCACCGGAGGTAGTTCCACAACGAAATCCATGGAAATGGAGGACCGAGGATGATCTGGAAGAGGCATAGGTTGGAGCAAACCCACGGGTTTGCCATGTGATGTCTTACACTGAGCGCAAACCGAACAAGTATTTACGTAATCAGTAACATCCTGCAATAAAGACGGCCACCAACACCATCTTTTCATTAGATCAACCGTCTTCCTAATACCGGGATGAGCAGCCAGAGAGGAGTCATGACACCATTGTATAGCAGTACGTCGCGTCTCTGGAGTAGGCAGGAATATCTTACCCTGGTAATAGGGCAAGGAATTTATGTTCTCCAGCTTGTATTTGGTTACTTCTGACGGATCGTTTCGAAGCCATTCCTGTATAAAGGACTTAAGTGACGGACGTAAAGAGCAACCACAAACCACCTGAGTGGGTAACAGAGGTACACCAGTGGCGTGAGAGGATTTGGCGGGTCCATGTAGACGAGAGAGAGCATCCGCTTTAGAATTCTGAGAACCGGGACGATAGGAAATAGTGAAATCAAACATTGAGAAGAATTCATGCCAACGGGCATGTCGTGCAGTGGTGCATTTCACTGACTGCAGGGCCAAGAGATTCCTATGATCCGTGAACACCTGAACAGGTACTTGAGAACCCAGCAAATGATGCCTCCAAACCAAGAACGCGTCCCTGATAGCCAACAATTCGCGCTCCGTGATAGTATAATTCCTTTCATAAGGTGTTAACTTTCTGGAATGAAAGGCTACTGGATGTAAACCTGCATCGTCTGGGCAAGGTTGGGACAGGATAGCCCCCAAGGCCACATCCGAAGCATCAGCCTCGACAATGAATGGTTGGGTTGGGTCCGGATGTTGGAGCACAGGTGCCGAGGTGAAGGCGGACTTCAGAGAGTCAAACGCCTGTTGAGCCTCTCCATCCCAACGGAAAGATCTCTTGGAGCTAGTCAGAGCCGTAATGGGACAGACAATGGTTGAAAAGTCTTGAACGAAACGTCGATAAAAGTTCGCAAAACCCAAAAAAGATTGCAGCGCCTTCAGATTGTTGGGAACCGGCCAATCCAGAATAGCAGAGACTTTAGATCTGCTCATCTTGACTCCTTTGTTGGTGATGTTAAAGCCAAGAAACTCGACCTCTTGTACATGGAAGAGACACTTTTCCAGTTTGGCATATAAATGGTTGTCCCGCAAACGTTGTAAGACTCTACTGACCTGAACAACATGGGTTTCCTGGTTGGGGGAGTAAATCAAAATGTCGTCTAGATAAACGATCAGAAATTGATCCAACATATCATGAAAGACTTCATTTATGAAGAACTGGAAAGTGGCGGGGGCGTTACTCAGGCCGAAAGGCATTACAGTGTATTCGTATAGACCGTATTTGGTTTTGAAGGCGGTCTTCCATTCATCCCCTTCTCGTATGCGTACAAGGTTGTACGCCCCACGTAAGTCTAACTTGGAGAAGACCTTGGCTGAGCCGAGCTGATCAAGCAAGACTGATATCAGAGGAATCGGGTATTGGTTTCTGACCGTAACCGCATTCAAGGCCCGATAGTCGATACAGGGGCGAAGGTCCCCCTCCTTCTTTGGAACAAAAAACAGAGGGGAAGCTGCCGGAGAACGCGAATGCCGAATGAAGCCGGATTTTAAGGATTTATCGATGTATTCCTTAAGGATGACATCCTCCTTGGGTGTTAATGAATAAATCCTGCCAGATGGTATCTTGGCCCCAGGAATCAATTCTATAGGACAATCAAAAGGCCTGTGGGGTGGAAGGATTTCTGCCCCACCTGCGTCAAAGACATCCCGATATTCTCGATACTCTGAGGGCAATTGAGTGTTAAGAACCGCTCCTATCATAGAGGCGGCATCCATGAGAGCATGGCTTGGGCTGGGGGTTTTCTGAACTGATGTCAAACAGAACTGATCACAATGTTCTGAGAGGAAGTTCACTTCCCCCGACTGCCAATCCACCACGGGGTTGTGTAGTCTCAACCAAGGAAGTCCCAGGATGACTTTAAGCTGTGGGGCGGCAATCAGGTCAAAGATGATCTCTTCAGAATGCCCACATTCCGTCCTCATGACCAACGTAGCAGTACGTTCAGTCACTAGACCAGAAACCAGGGTTGAGCCATCGACCGCATTCACGACCTCGGGGCAGTCTTTGGAAACGATCTGTATACCCATCTCTCGAGCATAATCACCATCAATATAGTTCCCCGTAGCACCTGAATCCAAGACAACTGGAATCACCCGTCTACCGAGGGAGGTGGAATAGAGAGTGACGGATAAACAATAAGGTGTAGACATGAGGGGGTTGCTGTAAAACCCACCCGGCAACTGAACCCCTTCTATTGCCGGGCTTTCGCGTTTCCCTGTTTCTTAGCAGGTTTCTTAGTACATGATCGTAGTAAATGATCTGATGACCCACAATAGAAACAAAGGCCGTTCTTTCTTCTGTGTTCTCTGGTTTCTGCTGACAACGGTCCCCGCAATGCTCCGATTTGCATTGGTTCTGAGGACCCGGTGGCAGGACTTGACGTGGCGGTCGTAAGAGGAGGAAGCGGTTGCCGTTCCCCCCTTCTCTCTGCTTGCCTAGAGTCAATTTGAAGTACCAAATCAACCAACTCAGAGAATGCTGTAGGGATTACCGGTACCGTAGATAGAGTATCTTTAAGGGAGTCAGACAACCCTTTGTAAAATAAGGAGGCCTTCTTCTCCTGTGGCCAGTTAGTTTCGGCAACCAATTGATTAAACTTGGCTAAGTAAGCCAAAAGGGTAGAAGTTCCCTGCTGTAAGGCCAATAACTGTAAGTCGGTGGCTTGCGTAGCATAGCGTGTATCAAAAACCCGACTCATAGCCTCAATCAAGGCGTCACAATCGTACAAGAGGTGACTGCCCTCTTCCAATAGTGGATTGGCCCATGCCGCCGCCGTACCACCCAAGTGTGACAAAAGGAAGGCTGCTTTAGTGGTTGGATCCGGAAACTGTGCTGGCCTACATAGGAAATGCAACCTACACTGGTTAAGGAAGGTTCGATAGGTCTTAGGGTCACCTAGAAACCGCTCTGGTGGAGCCAAGGGTAACTGAGCAGTCATGTACACAGGCCCCGTATCAGAACGGGCGCGAGATAGCCCAGAACCCGAGGCCACAGTGGGTGAAGGCGCCCCAGCACCGGTGGGCTGAAAACCAACCTGTAGCTCATCAATGTGCCTTTCGGTGGCAGCATGGGCATGAGCCATTTCACTGCGTAAATCCGCCACCAATTGCATTATGGCCGACAAAGACTTGTTGGCATCCATTTATATAGAAGGCTTCTGAATATGTCAGTAGCTCTCTTGCCTTCGTAGTGTAGCCGAGGAGTTCTTCTCGCCAATCTACCGAACTAGTCAGTACAATCAACAAACAGAACAGTTGATTGGCGGAAAGATGGAATGTCAACGAAGAATCCAGAACCCTGTGGAAATCGATATGATATTGTGACCCCAATCGCATTGTTTAAATGTCTGTTGGCCTACGCCAAGCTGTCTAAAGAATATTGTGAACATAGGTTCCGCGGCAAGGTCTTGACCTTAATGTATCGTGTAAGCTGCCATCTTGGATCTAGCCGCCATTTTAGGTATTCTTGCAGTGTGGAAGTCACCCCGAATCACAAAATGGAGGCCGAATGACATTGCGAGTAAGACTTCGGCCATGGTGACCTCCGCACACGTGAATGAATAATATGTCCACAGGCTACTTGTTAGGGTCATGAACTAAGACCCTGTCCTCTGTTTAACCTAGGTGTAAATATGTAACTGTATCAGCGGAACCGATCTAATATATGGAGATTGTATGTTCGACCTGGCTACGAACCCTAGCCATGGTTCCAGAAATGGTTAACTTGTAGGAGGGCTGGCCAATGCAGTACTAAATGTATAAAAACCCAAGCATCCCGATGATCGGTCTCTCCCACTTTCAGTGCGAACCTAACGTTGAAGGTTCGTGTGTTAGTCAGAGGGCCGAATAGCTATTCGCATGTCAATTGACCTTGATAACTTGGTAACTTTGTAACTTTGAAATAAAGCGCTTTATATGGTCCTTTGTAACCTGTGTTGGTGTGTTTCCATTTGGGCTTCCCGGCCTCATGTCAATTTCTCTGTTTCCACAGTTGGCGCCCGAATAGGGACCCTCAAGATTGATGCCGGATCATTGAAGGTTGACGCAGACTATCGAATCGGACGGTGTGATTCTGCGGGCCCGACCGATCGAGACGCGATACCTCGGCAGCGCTGCACGATCCGATCCTTGGGCGATAGTCGTGCGGTCTGACACGGCATCTTGACGAGGGTCCAGATCCGAGGCGGGCAGATTTGCCGAAACCACTGAACACAGGTAAAATTTGTTAGTTGAAGTCCTTTGAAAACCGTACGGTCCTCCTTAGGTTTGGTCAGGTGTAGTCGTGACCCGGCTCTTAATTTAACCCTGACAATTTGAATTTGGCGTATTGTATCTGCAGACACAATTATTGGACCAGGTAACACCAATTCTTTGAGAAATGCCTGGGAAATTGTCTAGCTGTTTTAGGGCTCTATTCCGCAGCGATCGACAATCTTTGGAATTTAGCCGTCCGGCACCACAGGAGGGGTCGCCGGCGTGTACTATGTACTGTAAGTATGGCATTGGTAGTATTGTATTTAATGACATTTGGCACAGACAGACCAGAAATGCCTCCGAATTTCAGTGGCCAATCAATGGTAGTTTTGAGATCCCCCGTATTGAATACTTAGTCGATTTTGCTTAAGAAGAAGGCTAGGCCAGCAGCCTTTGATGTGTTACAAAATTGGAAAAAGGAAGCATTACAGCAGCTTAAAAGTAGGGATAAACATGCACGACGTCATAAAACGAATGCCGAAAAGGCATTGTTATATGACAAGGAAAAACGATTTGATGAAACCCAGAAAATGGACAGAGCTTTTTCGCTCGGAGTCCAGAAAATTTACCCTTCTAAAGATTTCCATGTTTCCGAGGAGTTTATTGAGAAAATATTAAACGAACGGAGGCCTGATTCTTCAGCGCCACCTCCGTATGCTCCTGTTGTGGCCGCTCTTCCCATTCCTGCTATTGCTCCTATCGTTATTCCTACTCCTCTTACACAGCCTACTACCCCTAGTTCCTTAGTTGTCGCTCCTCCGTCTATTTCGTCTGCTACTTTACCTCTTTCCCCTGCACCCATGTTAGGTTCACCTACACTTTCGATTTCGGGGAGTCCTGTGTTTATTAAATCAGATCCTGGTGCAGGGTCGGGGATAGTGACTCGTAGTACTGTTCCTGCGGGCAGGAAACAGGAACTATTTGCTTGGGCTAAACATTGCATGGAAAAAGGTGATCAAACTGAGGTATTTTCAACATTATCTAATTTGCACGATTTTCCCGAGAAAAACGTTTTTATTGAAGGACTGGGGATTCATTTAGGTGTAATGTGGGGTAGATTGCAGACTTCGGATCTCCCACAAGGGGTGAGAGATCTGAACGCTTTGGCACTCTCAAGGGATACCGAACAGAAAGTATATGGACATGTTGATAGATTGTTTGAGTTTAGACAGGATTTTGAAAGATTACAAAATGAGGATGATGAGGACGATAGGATATATATGCAGAAACGGTTCCTTTCGTGCCGAAGATCAGTACCCGAGGAAGTACGGATCTGTACTAGAGATGCGGTTCGATGGATCTCGGATTCATCAATACCGCCGGATGAGGTATACGATACATATAGTCAATATACGGTAGAAATGCAAAGGAAGGTAATTCAAGTGATGGTACAGCACTTGCAGGAAGAATGTATAAGAAAGAAGGTTGGTTGCCCCACAGAGTTATTAGGTATTTGTAAAAGAGCTTTTTCGCCTGACACTTCCACAGCTGCTTTAGCGCTTGATTTGGCCTTATTACTCAGTAAGCGGTCGGAGGTCCCTATATCTCAGTTGCCTATGAGAGAGGTCCCTCCGACCCTTGTCCCAAAAGTAGAAATCCCCGCCAACGCGGCGACTGGTGCTCCCGCGGTGGATATCCCAGCACATTACGTATCACAGTTTGTTCACGTCCCGTTTTCTCGACAGGAAGTGAACACGATCAGACAATCAGTCCCTGATATTAGGAAGAACCCGACAGGGTTTTATAAAGAAATCGAATCCGTTTTGCAGTCTTCCGTGTTCACCTTAAGTGACATGGATTTATTGTTTCCAGTGCTTTTACCTGTTGATGTATGGAAGCAGGTACGGACGGTAGATGATGTGCCGGGGTTGGGGGATACATGGGTAAATCTAACTAGAATAGATGGGGAACGACCAGCTGGTGAGAAACCACCCCAGGTAATACTCACTTTACCTGATAGAATAGTTGCCAAATTGAAAACTATAATTCCAGAAAAAAGGATTATTTGGGACAAGCTTACGGCCTGTGTCCAAGGAAAAACTGAAGGTACCACTGAATTCTTTAATAGGTTTGAACAGGTGTTCTCCGACTTCAGTGGACAGGATTTGGGTACAGAGTCGGGGAAGAGGTTGTTTGTGGACAAATTTGTGCGTGGATTGTTGCCCGACATCCAGTCACAAATTATGTCCTCAGAGAGCGCTTGGCAGGCAAAATCTCAGTCAGAGGTTTTGCATATGGCTCAGTATTATGAAAATCGGGTTAATAACGAGAAAGAGAAAATCGAAAAAAGAAGGGGTGACCTAAAGACTAAGGTATTGTTGCAGCAAATTGTCAGGCACCCCAGAGGAGGTACGACACAAACTAGAGGTCAGTACATTCCAAGAGGAAATACTCCTCTAAATTCTATTAATATTAATCAGTGTGCTTATTGCCGCCAGGAAGGTCACTGGCGAGCACAGTGCCCTGCCCTCCGTCAGAGGTCAGGAGGCACATTCGGAGGTATGGGTAGGCGACCACGGGGCCGCCCTGGAGCAGGGGGTCCTGATAGAGGTCAGCTTCTACGAGATCCCCAGCAACCTTTTTCACAGGAAAATCAGACTTCGAGTATGGACTCAAGAAATATATTTGATCACCCTTCCGCCGTCTATCTTTCTGAGGAACTTCCCTTTGATGAAGTTCTGCCTTACTAGGATTGCCCGAAGCAGCGTTTGGAACCTTTACCTATTCCCGTTATTCAGAAGGGCCCCTATGTTGAATTATTGGTAGGGAATAGGAAACATCAGTTCTTGATCGACACTGGAGCGCAGAAGTGCTCCATTGACCATTCTCGGGTTCCAAACATTCCCCTGTCAGGGCAAACAAACGTTTCTATAGGGTTCTCTGGTATACCAACTGTTTGTCCGGTCTCTGCGCCGGTATCCGTTTCTTTGGGCCCTTTTACAGACCAGTGCCCTTTTCTTCTTACTTCAAACTGTGGAGAAAACTTGCTGGGGTTGAATTTGCTGAAGAAACTGAATGCAGTGATCCATTGTACCCCTGACGGAATAAGATTGACAGTTTCACCACAGCAACCTTTTAACTCCCAGTACTTGATCCGACCTCTACCTCCCGAGTTCGGTATTGTCCCAGAATGTTTGTGGGCAATAGACGACAATGATGTCGGAATATTGCACGTTGAGCCCGTCAAGATAGTATTGAAACATGGGGTTAAACTGCCGCGCATTCCGCAATATAAAATTTCAGTTGAGGGCGAGCGCGCTTTGAAATGCATTGTCTCCGATTTTGTACATCGTGGAGTGATCGAAGAGATTACAGGTAGCTTATGTAATAGTCCGATCCTACCGGTATATAAGAAAGGCGACAATGCAATTCCGTACCGGTTTATAATAGATCTTTGTGCTATTAACCGGGTAGTGGCCCCACAATTTCCAATAGTGCCAGATGTAACAACAATCTTAACAATGATCCCTGCTACGGCTACGCACTTCAGTGTCGTAGATTTGAAAAATGCCTTCTTTAGTATTCCGATACACAAGGAGAGCAGGTATTTGTTTGCGTTCACCTTGGGGGGACGCTCATTTACATTCACAAGAGCACCTCAAGGGTACACTGAAAGTCCTAGTATATATAGTAGAGCCTTAAAAGAGCAGCTCGATACCCTTGAACTGCCACCTACTTGCACGCTGCTTCAATATGTAGACGATTTGCTCTTAGCTGCAGACTCTGAGAAAGCTTGTAAAGAAGGCACTATATTGTTGCTTGTTCATTTAGCTGAACATGGTCACAAAGCTTCACTTAAGAAATTTCAATATTGTTGCCAGGAGGTTGCCTATTTAGGCTACCTCCTGTCAAAGGAGGGGAGAAGATTGACACCTGAACGAATAAAACACATTTCTGGCATGTCTGTCCCAAAAACACAGAAGGAAGTCAGAGCCCTGATAGGGATGGCGTCCTACTGTAGACTGTGGATCCCGAATTTTGCCCTAGTGGTAAAACCGATGTTGGCTTTGACGAGGAAGGGCATTTCTTTGCCACTGCCATGGGAATCGGAACATCAACGATCATTTGAGCTTCTCAAAGCCGCGCTGTGTTCAGCACCGGTTCTGGGTACACCAAATTACGATAAGGCCTTTGTGTTGTTTGTGCATGAATGTAATGGATGTGCTTTGTCTGTGTTAACGCAGGAACATGGAGGGAAGAATAGGCCGTGCGGCTATTATTCCTCCGCCCTTGATCCTGTCGCATGCGCTTTGCCGCGATGTCTGCGCGCTGTTGCTGCTGCTGCTGCGTCTGTAAAACAGAGTGAGGGGATGGTCCTAGGCCACGATTTGATTCTGATGGTACCTCACTCTGTTGATATTCTATTGAATAAAACTCAAACACAACACCTTACTTCTGCCCGGTTGACCAGGTATGAATTAGTTCTATTTGCTCCTCATATCCAAATTAAAAGGTGTTGTGTTCTCAATCCGGCTGAACTTTTGCCTCTCCCGCAAACTTCTGCTTGCGGCGATGATGGATCACATGACTGCCTGTACGCCACCGAACAAGAAACAAAGGGCAGAATAGACCTCTCAGATACTCCTTTGGAGAATGCGGAAGGGGAGCTGTTTTGTGATGGCTCCTGCTTTAAACTTCCGAATGGCACATCTACAGCTGCTTATGCAGTTACTACTTTGAACAAGATCGTAGAAACTAAAAGGATTCCGTATAACTCTGCGCAGGCCGCAGAGATTATAGCGTTGACTCGTGCTTGTGAGCTCTCCCAAGGGCATAGAGTTAATATTTATACGGATAGTCAGTATGCCTTTGGGGTGGCTCACAACTTCGGAAAATTGTGGTCGGAAAGAGGGTTTCTGACCTCACATGGGACCAAGATTCAGCATGGTCCCTTAATAGTACAGTTACTTTCAGCACTCTCACTCCCTAAACAACTAGCGATTATGAAATGTGCAGCTCATCGTAAGGTCATAGATGATGTGGGCAAAGGAAATGCTTTTGCAGACTCGATAGCTAGACAAACAGCTACAGACCTTAGCACAGACATGTATACCTCAAGGGAAGTGAGAGATGGTTGTATAATAGATGAAGGCATTGGGTCTGTGCGAGATATTCAGACTGATGCCTCTGTTGATGAATCTAGGAAATGGGCTGAAGGCATGGGGAAATTGGATGACGAAGGGTGTTGGGTGGACGCATCTGATGGGAAATGGTTGCTTCCTGATTCTTATGTATTAGCAATGGTCACAATGGCACACGGTCCAACACATGTGTGTGCCCAGCAAATTGCGAAGATATTACAGCAGGTTTGGGTGAATGATAAAATTTTGGAAACTGCAAAAAGATACGTTAGGAATTGTATGATTTGCCTACAACACAATGTGGGTAAAGGGACAGTGACTCCAAGGGGAAGTTTCGGGCCCCCCTCTGTACCCTTTGAAACCATTCACCTTGATTTCATTGAAATGGAACGTTGTAATAACTTGAAATATGTTCTTGTCATCATTTGTGCTTTTAGCAAGTGGGTCGAGGCTTTCCCTGCCAAAGATGCTACCGCCATGACCACCGCAAAGATCTTGGTGAAAGAATATTTTCCTCGATTTGGGCTCCCGAGGATAATCTGGTCGGATAACGGCCCACATTTCATCGCAGCTGTAATATTGCAAATATGTGTTGCCTTAGGGATTGAGAAACGTTTTCATTCAGCTAGGCACCCTCAAAGTGCGGGGTTGGTAGAAAGACACAACGGTATTTTGAAAAACAAACTTGCAAAAACATGTGCTGAGACTAAATTAAAATGGCCAGATGCTTTACCTATTGTATTGTTAGCTATGCGCACCACGCCCCAGACTAGAACTGGGCTTGCTCCATTTGAGGTAGTGATGGGAAGGCCTGCTAATATTTGGGGCCTCCCTAAACCTAAAGCCCTGAGGGATGTGGAGAATGTATTGCTTGTAGATTATTGTAATCAATTGACTAAAAACCTGTATTTCATCTACCACCAGGTGAAGGCCGCTTTACCTGTACGGTTTACGTTCCAGGACACGATATATTGCCCGGCAGCTGGATCCTGGTAAAGGCCTACGAAAGGTCTTCCTGCCTCGCGCCTCGCTGGCGGGGACCCTACCAGGTTTTATTGGTCACCAGGACGGCAGTGCGGGTGGCAGGAAAGAAGAACTGGATACATGCAACACACATCAAGAAGATCCCTCACCCGACGCCACAAGTTACAGAAGAAACAGAACCCCTTGCTGATGCTGCACTTTCTGATCTCGGAGTAGCAAGCAGCGTTGTGAGTGCGTCGGAGAAGTTCTCTGAGGAGCTCGGGGAGCCGTCCATTTTGTCTCCGCACTCCCTTGATCAATCACTTCCGGAAACTCTGGTTTCAAGTTCTGCGACTTCCGTCGCCACCGACGTGACGCTCCCCTCAGGGAGCGACGATATTTTGCTTTTAGATTCGGAAAACTTGGGTACCATCAGGTACAACCTTCGAGCACGAAAATAAAATCGTTGCACGAGTATCGTGCATCTGGAAGAAAAAGGAGTGATTGGAATACTATTGTCTTTCCCTTTTTTGGAACACAGAAAAGGAGGGTTCTGTTGGCTAGGGTTGGGAAGGACTAAGAAGTCGCGCGGCCGAAGTGCCGCCAGCAACGAACATTGGGGCCGTCGATCGGGACAACCATGATGCCTGCCGCCTTCACCGCTGCTCCTCGTATTGAACTATTAGATAAGGAGGTGACCAGTTCGAACAATGGACAATGTGCCTGGGCCCTGAAAACGTACTGTTGTGTTCTTGTTTTGATTATTGTTAGTTTTGCAACTGCTGCCGTGGGACTTTGGTACTTTGAAGAGATTTATCCTTTGAAGCCTCTGTTACCGACCGAAATTGTACCAACTGTTTTGACTCCCTCTGTACACCTTCACACTCTGTCCCCTAGGGACTCTCGGCATAGACAGAAATATTATAATAACACTCTGATGATAGTGATGAATGCTACGCATGCTATTTTTAATAAGAGTAATTGTTGGATTTGCACGCATTTGCCACAACATGGGAACAAGGGACTGGGATGGTATATACATCCCTTACCTCTAACGACTTCCTGCTATGCCTCTCTTAGAGCACTCTTCTTTGGCCGATGGAATGATAGCATCTCAGGGAACTTCGATGGCACTAATTTGAATGAATTTGAGAGACGTGAATTGACTCCCCTGGGATGCTCGCTTTTCGCAAATAGGAGTAGACCTAATATCGCTTCTATTAGGCCGTCTGATAAACTTTCCTTTCCTTTCCAAAATCTAGTTTCTTTCAAGATGGCTCCGATAGGCAATAAGGATGCCATGCCTCCTTCTTATTCTGTAAATCACAATCCTGATTCTGTCCCTTTCTGTGTACAAAGAAATGGCACTAGGCCAATGGGAGATTTCGAGCCTTGTATACATATTGTAAATTTGACTGGGGAAAATAGGCCTTTGTATGTAGGGGGACCCGTTTATTTTGTTTGTGGTAGTCTAGCTTTTCCCTGGTTGCCCAAGGATTGGCAGGGGACTTGTTATTTAGGGATATTGTTACCAGGTGTATTTATAGCCAGTACCTTAGAGGTATCCAAGGCTCGCCCGCGACGAGATAGTGATGGAGATACCCCCGGACAAGTGTTCGGGGATATAGCCAAATCAGTAGTCCCCTTTTGGGGACAAATAGCAAATTCAGAAAACATTAGGGGATTAGCGAGGGTATTGGAGAAAACGATCAACCGGACCACGGACATACTTTACAATATGACCTTAGAGCAAAAGGCGATAAGATTGGTAGCACTGCAAAATCGAATGGCATTAGATGTCATTTTAGCCGAACGAGGTGGAGTATGTAAATTAGTGGGGTCCGCTTGTTGCGTTTTCGTACCAGATTCTTCACCAACAATATTTAAAGCAATTCAGAATTTACACATTCTTAGTTCTGAAGTCCATATCCCTGTAGGAGACTGGAGCCTTAGTACCTGGTTTTGGGATTCTCTGCGATCTTGGGGGTGGAAGGTGCTTTCTGTCATTTTAGGTACTTTAGGGACTCTGTTATTTCTTTGCTGTTGTTTTCAATGCCTCCCAAGTATATGCGGAATGATGGGGGAATGTTGTGCCCAGGTAATGAGCGCAATAGGGCGAAAGATATACACTCCGAAGACAGCATCTAAAGAGTTCATGTTGCAAGAAGTTCTTACGAACGACCTTATGGCTATTGATATTTCAGACAATGATGCGGAACCTATGAATGATAATGCCTTCAAGTATGTTCGAAAGTATTAGAAAACTATGTTTTAGCACTTGGCATAGGCCAAAAGGAGGGTCTGTGGAAATCGATATGATATTGTGACCCCAATCGCATTGTTTAAATGTCTGTTGGCCTACGCCAAGCTGTCTAAAGAATATTGTGAACATAGGTTCCGCGGCAAGGTCTTGACCTTAATGTATCGTGTAAGCTGCCATCTTGGATCTAGCCGCCATTTTAGGTATTCTTGCAGTGTGGAAGTCACCCCGAATCACAAAATGGAGGCTGAATGACATTGCGAGTAAGACTTCGGCCATGGTGACCTCCGCACACGTGAATGAATAATATGTCCACAGGCTACTTGTTAGGGTCATGAACTAAGACCCTGTCCTCTGTTTAACCTAGGTGTAAATATGTAACTGTATCAGCGGAACCGATCTAATATATGGAGATTGTATGTTCGACCTGGCTACGAACCCTAGCCATGGTTCCAGAAATGGTTAACTTGTAGGAGGGCTGGCCAATGCAGTACTAAATGTATAAAAACCCAAGCATCCCGATGATCGGTCTCTCCCACTTTCAGTGCGAACCTAACGTTGAAGGTTCGTGTGTTAGTCAGAGGGCCGAATAGCTATTCGCATGTCAATTGACCTTGATAACTTGGTAACTTTGTAACTTTGAAATAAAGCGCTTTATATGGTCCTTTGTAACCTGTGTTGGTGTGTTTCTATTTGGGCTTCCCGGCCTCATGTCAATTTCTCTGTTTCCACAACCCGATGGAACAGGATACTGGAACGGGATGTCTTCTCAAGGTGTACAGGCAAGACCCCCAGACAACTGCACTACGAGCAAATATCACATAGATGCGATGTATGCAAAATAAACGCAGAAATCAGAATAGAATCCACCACTAACCTGTGTAGTTCTTCAGAATCTCCGATTCTCCGAATATTCCCAAGGAAGGAATAAGAAGGAAGGTAGAGACCAACCCAAGATCCAGAAATGAAGGCAAAGCAAGAAGCAGGAGAAAATCCACGCTGACTGTCCAAAGAGCGAAACCTAACCCGACGGCACGAGGACGCCTAAAAGGTACAACAAGGCAGTCTCTAGTCCGTGTACCAAAGGTGACGAGTTCCAATGTAGGTGGACAATCCTAGCAGGGTAGGAACGTGGACGATCCGAGGTCGAAGAGCAGGGCTGGCAGCAAAAGTACAAAGGAGTATCCAAAGCAGGTCCGTGGGCGATCCGAGGTCGAAGAGCAGGGCTGGCAGCAAAAGTACAAAGGAGTAACCAAAGCAGGTCCGTGGGCGATCCGAGGTCGAAGAGCAGGAAGACAAGGCAAGGGGGGACAAGAAGCTGGAATACAAGAGAAAGCAAGCCGCTAGAATACAAGATTCAGAAGCGCCGGCAAAACGAACAGGCGTGGCTTATATAACAGTCACATGATCACTATACGTAAACTTAACGTGTAGAGGGAAAAGTGACAGACGTGAGAGGACGCCATCGTCTCCATGCCAACTTCCAAGATCCCGGCAGACGAGATCTTAAAGGAACCGTAACCACCGTTCGTTGACGAATACGAGAGCCACAAGTATTAGTTCTCGTGGAAGCCGGATAACTACGGCGTCCCAACACAGATGATCTCTGCCGATACTTGACACGAGGACCGCTTGACGCCATGTCGCCGACGACCAGAGCTGCAACGCTCCACCTGATTTAATCCAAGGACGCACTCGCCTTTACCGTCGACCGCTTTGGCCCACCAGTGAAAGTCAAGACCGCCGAGGAGCATCCACCGGTGGGTTTCCTGCCACCCGAATACCGCAGAGACGCCAGACAACTCGACACCCTTGCTGGGCCAAAGTTCTTCATAGACTCTTTGCGGTAACTATCAGCGTCGAGGTGCCCCACACGCCTCATCTTTGCAAGACGTCCACGATCGATCGTTCACGAGCACCGCAAGGACCGAAGCTGCTGCCTCAATGCTGTTGTTCACCATTTCTTCGAGGGTACTCGACGATCCATGGTTCCTGCCTTAAAGGGAGCCGCTCAAAAAGGATCTGTCGACGACCCGACGTCGAACTCTGCTATTCCAGGTACATTGGTGTGGTAGAACTAATTTAGAAAGAAATAAGACTTATAGAAACAATATATTTTGTATATCTTTATTACAGGTTGCCCAGGTAGGGGGATCCTCACACAGAACTGTGTCTGGTAAACAGGGCCAGTATTCTTCCTATTGTTTTAACCAACCTGCTTTCCTCCTATGTCTATTGTTGGTTCACTTTATTAACTGATTTGTATGACATTCGAACTGAGTACAGTTGATGCATTTTAATGGAATCGAAGAGTAATTGTGGTACCACATAGAAACTGTAAATATTTACCATTTTAGATTAACTTGAGCACAAAGTGTGTCATTGTGATTGTGCACATAACTTGAACCTTATTTACATAAAGACTATGTTTTCCCTAATATAGTGTGTGGACATTCCTTTGTGGGTACTTGGGGACTACACTGTACTTAAGAACCAGCCCGCATCACCTCCAGAGAGCTTAAGCCTTGATTGCCCGTCCATAGCTAGTGTAATAGAGAATCTTGGCTGGGGTCCTCTGTGCCTCTCCTCTGCCATATAGAGAGCAGGAGTACAGACACCCCCTCCAGTCTTTACAGTGCCGACCCCATGTTCAGGCCGGCAGCAACACACAGATGCAAAAGACCAACAATGGGGAAATACATGGTGCATACCCCATGTTACAGGGCGGCAACAACACATGGATGAGAGAGTCCAGCAATGGGCAAATCCATGGTGCCTACCCCATTTTGCAGGGCGGCGGCAGCAGCAGCACACAGATGCAACAGTCCAGCAATGGGCAAATACATGGTACCTACCCCATGTTGATGTTGCAGGGCGACAGCAGCAGCATGCAAATGCTAAAATAAATTCGGAGCACTATCAGGCTTGGAAGAATGGGATGCAGGGAGGGGGGAGGACATCAAGGGCAAGAGAGGGGTGTGGGAGGCACGCAGTATCATAGGTGACCGGGGGGGGCACACAGCATCACAGGTGACCAGTGGGGATCGGGGGAGTAGGGGAGCACACAACATCACAGGTGACTACGGAGGGTTAGGGGAGTACACAGCATCACAGTTGACTGGTGGGGGGGTAGAGGAGCACACAGCATCACAGTTGACTGGTGGGGGGTAGTGGAGCACACAGCACCCTGGGAAACCGAGAAGGTGGTAAGGGAGAACTCAGCATCACAGGCGGTGGGGGGAAGTGGGGTAGGGAAGCACACAGCTTCACAGGCGACCCGTGGGGGAGATAGGGGAGCACACAGCATTACAGGCGACCGGGGTAGCGGAGCACACAGCACCATAGGCGACCAGGCAGGGGCAGGTAGGGGAGCTCAAAGCATCACAGGTGACCGGGGGGGGGGTACCTGTAGCAGACAGGGAGCAGACAGGAGCTTTGTGGTGGGCCTTGGATGCTAGTGCCAGAACCCGCTTCCCGGTTGCCTGGATTGGTCTATCTAGACCTGTGCAACCAATGGTGGTGCCGCCATCTTGAAGGCACTGAAGCAAAAAGAGACTCCAGTTCACCAAAAAATGAAAAAAAAGGCAGCAGAACCCAGGAACTGGGTTGAAATACAGAATTGAGAGTGCTCTTGTCGCAATCTGCACTTTGCATGAATATGTTAAACAATTTTGCTTTCAGTAGGATAAAAAAACATCACATCAGGAGTGATGGCCGCCGAAATGAAGGGCTTACCCAGCAAAATTAGCAGCTTTTTGTGGTTTCTTGCAGGTGGGCATAAATGCTCAGGAGTGAGGGCAGCAGGGCTCTGTGTGCCTAGAGGAGCAAAGAATAAAGAAGGTGCATTTGTAGTGGACTGGGAGTTTCCACTCTTGTATACATTTCCTCCAGTCACGGGCATTCCTCACCTGATCAGGATGTTGAGAAAGTTCAGGAAATCCATGATCCTAATTGCCCTGGATTGGGCCAGGAGGACGTGGTACCTGGACATTCTGGACATGTACATCTGCCCTCTAATGTGTCTTTCATAAAGAGGATTTTCTCTCGGGAGTGGTGGGTCCGGTTCTCAATCCAGAGATCAAAACACTGATCCCTCACGCTTGGTTTCTGAGAGGTTGAGATATGATTGGGGCCTTCCGGATGCCATAATGGAGATTTTGCTTTTGGCCAGAAGGCCATCAACAAAATCCTTGTGCCATTGCTGTTGGAACAACTTCTGCAGCTGGTGTAGAGAAAAGGATCTGGACCCTTGTATGTGCAGTACCTATGGTGTTGTCCTTTTTGTTACTTGTTATTGTGCATTTGTATAGCACTTTATATACCATTGGTATGATCTCCAAGCACTTTTGTGTTGAACGCCCTTGGGGACCGCAGTCCAGATCAGTGGAGAGAGTTTGTGTAGTATATAGTGCTTGGGTGCACTCAGTATGTGTGCAGCCAGGTTGGTTGGCACGTTGGTAGCCCTATTCTAATATAGGGTGTGGTGGTTGTGAGAGATCGGTGGAATATGAGCAGTTAGGAAGGTGGCCGCCGAGTCTGCATTCTGCGGCCAATGGACTGTGTAAGAGGTTTGTATGCAGCTAGGCCTATTTATTTATTTATTTTCTTCGTGGGGTGTAGTTGCGTTCTATCAGGCTGTTGAGGCGTTCCTAGAGTAGTGTAGGGTATGTGTGCAGTTAGGCCTAAATTGATCGAGGGGTATAGCTGTGTTCTATTGTTTGTTGGTGTAAAGTGGAGAGTGAACATATTCGTATGAGAGGTGAGTGATGGTGCTTACTGGTAGGAGGCCTCTGATTCGGATTACTTTCGAAGCCCAAAGTGCATGCCGTGTTTGTCCTGGATGTTCATGGTAGAGGATCTTCGAGTCAGACCTTCTGATTGGAGCTAGTATGTTATGTTCACTCAGTTGGCGGTCTTTACGATCTGTGACTCCATTTTAGGTGTCAGAGGACCCATATTCTGGGTCCCTTGTCATGGTTGATGGCGGGTGGCTGGGTGACTCGGCATGATGGAGGTTATAGATGTGAAATCGCAGCAATTTAGTCTCATCGAGGAGGGGTGCCAGAGGGCAGATTGGGTGGAGGTAGGACTGCGTAAATGGTATTAAGCCTCAGGAGGGTAGTTTGTAGCCTTATTGCTTGCCTGACTTGAGGATGTACCGCTTTGTATGCCAGGTGAGGGTAACATGATAAGGCCATGTTTGAACCGTAATGCTTAAGATTCTGCAGTAGTGGCTCTGTGGGAAGATTCCCGGTATGCAAAAGTGGTTTGTAGAATAGGATCAGCAGCAGGAGATTTGGTGAGAGAAGGCCCAGTCACATTTGCTGTAAGTGGGGCTGATTGGGCTTGGGGGTGTGGCAGAGTGGAGTCTGTGGATTTGGCAGAAAGACAGAGGCTTGCATCTCCTGGGGGGGGAGGTGGTTTGCTTCCTTATTGGAAGATAGTGATTGGGTTTAGTTATGGTGCTGCTGAGCTATGGTCCCAGGATGATATGTACAGACAGTCATCTTTTGGTTTTAGAGCTTCAGTGTCTCCGGTCTGGATGAGATGAGCATGTCAGGGCGAAGTATACAATTAATAGGGGTCTTTGTAGCTGGGCAACGATGTTGAGGGTCACCGGCTGCATGTCCTAGAGCCTGTTGGTTGCTACTGTTGGCATAAGTCATGACTGTTCCAATTTCTGTGATGGTGTCATTATTGGCTAGTTTCTGGTCCAGCAGTTATTTTGAGGTACTGCCGAATTAATCAAGTTATGGTCATTGGTGGAGTGGTTTGGTGGTCGCTTTCAATGATTAGGGAAAAAGCCAGGTTTTCAATGCTTTTACAGAAAGCCATGTGGTCCATGCTGGGGCTCCCGAATGGGGCCTCTAAAGGATACTTACTGGTGGGTGCTTTCAATCTTCAAGCGCATGTTGGCGGAGGTATCATACTTCAGGATACTGTTAGTCATACAATTTCTAAAGGGACTTACTAAAGTGTTCCCTCCATCTTGGGTTCCGATTTGGGACCTTAAGCTTGTTCTAAAATTCCTTATCCGCTTCTTTTGAGCCACTCCGTTCGTGTCCATTAAGATTGCTGACTTTAAAGACCATCCTCTTAGTTGCATTAACATCAACCCGCAGGATGAGCAAACTTCAGGCCCTATCTTTTAAGCCTCCATATATACTACCTTCTTTAAGGACATGCTAGTTTTTAGTCAAACCAACTTTTCTGCTAAAAATTATATCTGATTTTAATTTATCCCAGAAAATGGTTTTACCGCCTTTTATCTGCCGTCTCATCCTGGAAAGTATGAGGAAAGGATGCATAGACTTAATCCAAGACAAGCTCTTAGCTTTAACATCTCTAGAATGACTAGTTACTTCAAGACGGGCAACCTTTTGTTGGGTATACAGGTCACAAGTTGGGACTTTTAGCCACTGGGTATTATGAAATGCTACAGATTGGCTGAGAACGATCCCCCAGAAGGCCTTGGAGCCCATTCCACAAGGGGCATGGCAACATCTCCTTCTTTACAAGAGGGGGGTGCTGATACATAATATTAGTGCGGCAGCCACATGGTCGGCCATTCAAACGTTTACAGAATTACTGTATGGATTCAGGCCAGGAAAGAGGATTTGAGAAAGAGGTTTTACACTCTGTCTATGACAAATCTTAAAAGCACTTGTAAAATTCTTACTCCCTCTTAATCCTGTTGGGAAGGAACCAGGGCCCTCCCGCACCCCCAAGCGCTTTAGACTCAGGCAAGACCTCTTTTAGGCACCATAATGGACTAAGTGAGGGGCACTGGGAAGCCTCCATCATGCAAATATAATCACATGCACAGACATTGGCAGGCACTGAAGAAGGCAGTTATTGTTTAAATATAAGGCACAATTAACTGGATAGATTTGTAATGTAAGATCCTAGGCATTGTAAAATCTTAGAATTGTCAAACTCTCCTCTCCGTCCCAGAAAGAAAGCAGCCTGTGAAATTCTAAAAGTGACCACAGGCGCTTCCACAGTGTTTCATCACTATGGCCAAGTACTGGCAGCACACTGACTCACCAGCTGTCTACTGTCCATCAAGGGTCCTTGCAGGCTAAGAATAGGAATTACATGTTCTGTGCGACAAAATGCAGAATGGGATATATTATAAAAGTTAAGGGTGGAGGAGATTACAGTACCAGATGAAAACATTAGTAGAATAAGTGGAATATGGAGAGAATGGCCCTCATTACGATCCTGGCGTTGGACCATGGTGCTGTTAGCACCATGGTCCATGCCGGTCTCCGCCATGGTGGATGGCGGAATTACCGCCCCCATCACAAGGTTGGCGGGGGCGGTAATTCCCCATTCACCATTTGCCCTTCCCCATTCCCATTTTGCCCCATAGGGCATAATGGGAATGGGGAAGGCGATAATTACGGCACCGCTAATAGCGGTTGCCGTAAATTATCCCCAAGGTCCCTTTGCGGCACACACTTTAACGGCTGGTCTACACCAGCCGTTAAGTACGGGTCCCGCAAAGGGACCTTGTAATCAGGCGGTAATGGTTTAACGGCGCTGCCGCCTTTTACGGCGCTGTTAAACCTTTACCGCCTGGGTCGTAATGAGGGCAAATGACTGGAAAAGTTTGTATACATAAAAATGTTCATAGGTAGCAAAATGAAGGAAAGCATGAGCTACAGTATATTCTTGCATAAGCTAGTAAAATGTAGAACAAAATGGCTGACAAAAAACACTGACAATGTAGATAAGGCTTTGGAGCATCCCTATTATGGAAGAAGGACAGTTTGGGATGAAGCTATGGTCCAAATTAGGCAGGAAAGAACGGAAGAGGGACAGGAGAACACCATTCACGGAGCAGAGTCCTTTGCTACCATTCTTATTTTTGTAAGATTAAACTTGTTATCCTTACAAGATCAGCTTTTGGCCTTATTCCCGTAGAGGGGTGTATTCATTCTGGTGGGAGCGTAATTAGGGACACTCTTACACTCCCTCCTCCAAATTTGACACTGCTTTGGGAGTCTTTCAAAAGGTGACGAATACGTGGGAGGACACAATTCATTCGAGGAACAAGTTACTTACCCTGGTAACTTTCTTTTGATTGGATGGTCCTCCCATGTATTCCTCATCGCCCCTCTGTAAAGACTGGAGGGGGGTCTCTGTACTCCTGCTCTCTATATGGCAGAGTAGAAGCACAGAGTACCCCAACCAAGATTCTCTATATGGTAACGTTGGATGAGCAATAAAGGCTTAAGCTCTCAGGAGGTGAAACGGGCTGGTTATTAAGTACAGGATAGTCCCCAAACCCCCACAAAGGAATGTCCACACACTGGGCCTCATTACAACTCAGGCGTTAAGGGTTAACGCCACCGTTAACCCTTAATGCCTGATTCTGATTTTAACGCCTGCTTTTAGCAGGCGTTAAAATCCATGGCGCTAACCCGCCATGGTGCTAATTACGCCGCCGTAATTTACGGCGGCGTAATTAGCGCCTTCCCCACTCCCATTATGCCCTATGGGGCAAAAATGGGAATGGGGAAGGGAAAATGGGAAATGGGGATTTACCGCCCCACTCACCTTGGAATGGGGCGGTAAATCCGCCATCCACCATGGTGTAAACAGAGTTTACACCATGGTGGTAAAGTTGGTGCACTTAGCACCAAGGTTGTAATGAGGCCCACTATGTTAGTGATAACACAGTTCTTTATATAAATAAGGTTTAAGTTATATACACACAATAACACACTTTGTGCTCAGGCAATACTATAATGTTAAATGCACAATTTCTATGTGGTACCATAATTGCTCTTTGGCTCCATTAAAATTCACCAACTGCTGACAGTTTCAAATGGCATACAAATCTATAGCAAAAGGCATCAACCATAAACTTGGGAGGAAAACAAGTTGGTTAAACAAATAGCAGAATACTGAGCACCAGGCACAGTTCTGTGTGAGGATCCCCCCCACCTGGGCAACCTGTAAATAAAGTATATCGACAAGACCAGTCCATATATTGTTCAGCAGAGTCTTATTTCCTTCTACAAATGTTCTACTACCCCAATGTACCTGGTTTAGCAGAGTTTGGGGACGAGTCATCGACGGATCCTTCTTGAGTTAACTCCCTTTAAGGCAGGAGCCACGGATTGTCGAGATTCCTCAAAGAAAAGGGTGAACAATGTTGTCGAGGCAGTAACTTTAGTCCTTGCAATGCTCGTCGACGATCGGTCGTGGACGTCCTGCGAAGATGAGGCAAGCGGTGCACTTTGGCGATGATAGTTTGTTGCCGCAAAGAGTCAATGAAGAATGTAGGCCCAGCCAGGGTGTCGGATTGTCAGCATTTGGCGTCAGTGATCAGGATTCGACCACGGCTGGCTTTTGGATCTTCGTCGGTGTCTTTGAGGACTTCGGCTGCGGGAAACCCACCAGCGGATTATCCTTGGTTCCTCTGCAACCTTTGAAAGACCAAAGAAATATCGAGGCTTAGTACCACAAATGAAATGCGCCAATCACGGGTTGAAAAGATACTAGTATCTTTTATTACTGTACAGTATGAAACAGGAGAGAGATAGAGTGGAATGCCTCTTTTTTGTTTAAGGGGGCTTGACTCGAGAGGACAAATATATAATTCGACGAGCAGAGTTGACAGCTACCCCTATTCAGCTTTGCATTAAGTGATAGGGATGATAGGCAGTAGGCTAGTTTAATACATACTAGCTTATGGTGGTCACATACAGACTGGAAATGTTATTTTGGAAAAAACAGGTACATTTATTTAGGACTTTAGACACATGTTTAAAATTCATAGGTAACAATTGCACACTACTATTTGCAAGTAGTATATGAATCTGCACAAATATCTGCTATTAACCCTCACTCAAATGTAAAGTGTAATTATTTGAACTTTTTCTGTCACCCACCTGGGCTTATTTGTACCTTTTTAAGGTCTAACCTTGTTTATTTGGACCTACGTATTTTTAAACATGTGTCTAAAGTCCTAAATACATTTACCTGATTTTTTCCAAAATAACATTTCCAGTCTGTGTGTGACTACCATAATCTAGTATGTATTAAACTAGCCTACTGCCTATCATCCCTATCACTTAATGCGTAGCTGAATAAGGGTAGCTGTTGACTCTACTCGTCCGATTATATGTACAGTATCAAAGCAAAACAGATAGCTATCTGGCTCCCAACACCTCGCAGTGTGTACCAGAAGACATAGTGAGGGGTGAGAGTGCTGGTCATCTAAACACAGACATAGTTATACCATTTTTGAAACATTGTACAGCCTCTCTCCAAGCTAATAAGTTACTGGCTAGAGTTTGTGCCCAGTTCATATGACAAATATTACAATATTGTACAAGGGATTAAACAAATTTGTATGTCCATGAAGTTACAATGATGCTTGTTGGTTCTCTGATCCACGGTAAGCCTTGTTCCAAGAATTGCTAGAATGCAGTTCAGCCCGAACACACGATCTGAGTTTGTTTTTCATTGTTTCATTGTTTATATGAGGATGAGGCTTGTGAGCACAGACAACACTTGGATGACAGTTCATTCGAGTCACAAGGTTTCTTTACATTGGTCAAACAGTCTGCTCTCGGTCAGTCTAAACATTAACAGAACTCAAAGGTCGTTCGGTTTAGCTGCAAGTTGAAACACGGTCTACCATTTTAGAACATAGAAACAAGAGTTGAAATCAAAATGGCGGACCATTCTTAACATGACGGCGACATCGATCGAAAAGCAGAACATTTCAGATGCGGTTTTCCGTGTGACGCGAAAGGGCTTAGGCTAATATTCATAATAAGGTGGTAATATGTGAATAAGGTTTAACAAACCCTCCTTTTGGCCTAAGCCAAGAGCATTACTCAAACATTCGCTTTACTCAAAACCCCACACCTCAATGTCGTACATCCTGAATCACATTCTTCAGAAATATCAATCGCCATGAGTTCCTTGATAGTGATATCTTTCATTACAAAAGCGTTAGCAGTTTCCTTGGGCACATCTACCTTTGGTCCTAATGTACCTATAGCTTGTGCACAACATCCCCCTAACACTGAACATATGGCAGGAAAACATTGTACACAACAACAGCAGAACCATAGAACACCATGAACTATCATTAAGACTGAAAAGAGCTTACAGCCCCATGAACGTAGAAAGTCCCAAAACCAAGCACTAAGATCCCATTTTCCCTCGGGGATATGTACTTCTGTACTCAATGTGTGCAGATTTTGTATTGCTTTGAATATATTAGGGGAGGAGTCAGGTACGAAACACAGCAAGCAGATCCCACCAATGTGCATACCCCACCACGCTCGGCTAGGATGACGTCTAACACCATCCTATTCTGAAGGGCCACTAATCTGACTGCTTTTTGTTCCAGCGTCATGTTGTATAGTATATCGGTAGTTCTGTTGATGGTTTACTCCAATACTCTTGCTAGGCTCCTAATATCCTCAGAGTTCATTATCTGTCCCCAAAATGGTACAACGGATTTTGCTACATCACCCATAACCTGTGAAGGAGTATCACCATTCTCGCCCTGCCTTGGACGAGCTCTACAGACCTCAGAGGTGCTAGCCACATATACCCCTGCTAACAAGATATCCAAGTAACAAGTACCCTGCCCATCTCTAGGTAACCAAGGATAAGCTTCATTGCCACAGATAAAATAAACGGGATCACCTACATACAAAGGTCTGCCCTCACTAGTTAGGTTTGCAATGTTGGTACAACCCTCGAATGTACCCATCGGCTGAGAACCATCCCTTTGTTTACAGAAAGAAACAGAGTTGGGGCTATGATTGATAGTGTAGGAAGGAGGCATGGCATCCCGGTTGCCTACGGGAGCCACCTTGAAAGAAATTAGCGATTGGAAAGGACTAGGAAGTGTATCAGAAGGCCTAATAGAAGCAACATTGAGCCTGCTCCTATTCACAAAAAGGGAACATCCCAAAGGTGTCAGGACTCGTTTTTCGAATTCGTTCAGATTAGTCCCATCGAAGTTCCAAGAAATACTGTCCTTCCAACGACCAAAGATTAGTGCCCTCAGTGAGGCGTAGCATGCAGTAATCAAAGGAAGAGGATGAATGTACCAGCCCAACCCTTTTTCCTCGTGCTGTGGCAAATGTGAACACACCCAGCAATTTGTTTTGTTTAGAATTGCATGGGTGGCCTTCATGATTAATAGGAGAGTGTTATTGTGATAAGTCTGTCTGTGTTGGGAATCCCTAGGAGGTAGAGTGTGCAGATGCATCAAAGGTGAAGACATAGTGGTAACAATTTCAGTTGGTAACAAAGTCTCAAATGGACCCATCCTTTCTAAATGCCAAAACCCAAGCGAAAATACAACTGTCGTACCAATCAAAATTGTGACAAGAAAACATTGAGTCCTCAAGGACCATGATCTTTGATAATCAAATTCTTTGTCAGCCATAACTCCAATAGTTTGCTCCGTATGAGTAGAGTTAGAAAAGGGCATTGTTTCTCAGAGTCCATTCAGAAGCCTCTCTGTCAGGCTCTTTTACTTCATCCGTCGGTGGCCCCTGACCACTTAGCTTATCTTGCTCGAAGGTAACTTTGCCGGTCCCTGCCACTTATTTCCGTTTCAGCGAGAGAGTGGCAAGGGACTAGCTCAACAGTGGTTTCTTGTGAGCACAGCCGATGCTATGCTGTAAGTCTAGTGCCCCGGACGCAGATCGTACCTCAAGACTCCAGGTACGGCGTGATCTGCGAACAAAGTGTTGTCGCTTCCTGATGGAAGTGGTGAAACAGAAGCAAGATTGCTCAATGATGCAGAAAAATCCGAAGAAGAATTCAAAAGCAAAGCAGCAATCTCCCCAGGCCCCACGGGCTTAGGAAGGGTTTCCGGGCACCCTTGGTGTCAGTCAGAACGGGCTTGTGGTGAGGAACAAAGTGAACAATTTCTTTCTCTTCTCCTCCGTTATGCGGCAGAAGAAAAGGTATCTTCTTAACGTGTGTTGCGTGTATCCAATGTTTCTTTACGTCTACTTATATAGCGGTCTGTGTGGCCAACAGGACTTGGAATGGTCCTCTCCAATGCGGTGCAAGACAGGATGCTCTTTAAAAAACCTTGGTGAGCACCCAGTTGCCAGGTCTACGTCAATGACCTGGCCCCTCATATTTTACTGGGAAGGCTTCTTGCACCTGTTGAGAAATCAAATACAAGTTTTGAGTTAACTGGACGCAGCATTCAGAAAGGAGCAAATGCTCCATGTCTTTCATTCGCTTGGGCTTAGGCATGTTCCAAACATTGGCTGGCCTGCCCATCACTATTTCATAGGGTGAGAGCCCAGTTTTCATTTGTGGGGTCATCCGCATAGACAATAGAGCTATCGGCAAGGCATCTGGCCATTTCAAATTGCTACTGGTGCAAATCATTGCCATCTTATTCTTCAATATACCATTATGGCATTCTACAATTCCACACTCTGAGCGTGTCTGGCCGAATGGAACAGTTTATCGATCTGTAATCCTGTGCATATTTGCAGGATAACAGCAGTGATAAAATGTAGACCATTGTCCGACCAAATGACCCTCGGCAACCCAAACCTAGGAAAATATTCCTTAAGCATGGTTTTCACCATCATTCTTGCTGTGGCTTCTTTTACAGGGAAGGCTTCGACCCATTTGCTAAAGGCACAAATGACTACCAGAACGTATTTGTAGTTTTGGCAGCACTCCATTTCGATGAAGTCATGTATTATCTCAAAGGGCACAGAGGGGGGACCAAAACTACCCCTCGGTGTCGATGTACCTTTCCCCACATTATGCTGTAAGCATATCATGCAATTTTGAACCAAACGCTCAGCAGTTTTTGAGATATTTTCATTTACCCAGACAGGTTCTAGCAGTTTACACATTTTTCTAGCACATATATAAGTCGGACCACGGGCCATTGTAACCATAGCAGTGACATAAGCATCTGGTAGCATCCATCTTTTCTTGACATTGTCTATCCAACAACCTTCATCCTCTAAGCTTGCTAAACCCTCAGCCCATTCCTTAAGCTCTTCTGGAGTGGCATCAGCTTGAATGTTTTTCATAGAATCAATTCCTTCATCTATTATACAACTATTAGTGGCTTCTTTTGTTGCATACATTTCAGAATGCAAATTGGTGGCAGTCTGTTTGGCTATCCAGTCAGCAAAAGCGTTTCTTCTCCCCACAGAATCTGTTACTTTCTGGTGTGCGGCGCCTTCATTATTGGTAGTTTAGTAGGAAGCGCAAGTGCTGAGAGTAGCCGAACTATCAAAGTGCCATGTTGAATCCTAGTTCCATTTGAGGTTAAAAAAACCTCTCTCCCCATAATTTACCGAAGTTGTGTACCACCCCAAAGGCATACTGGCTATCTGTAAATATATTTACACTGAGCCCTTTGGAAAGTTCACAAGCTCGAGTCAATGCGATAATCTCTGCGGCCTGCGCAGAGTTCGAAATTCTCTTGGTTTCCACAATAGTGCTTAATGTAGTGATCGCATAAGCAGCAGGGGATGTACCATCCGGAAGTTTGAAGCAGCAGCCATCGCAAAACAGCTCCCCTTGTGGATTTTTCAATGGTGACATTTAAATCGATTCTGCCTTTGGTTTCTTGCTCTGTGGTATAGAGGCAGTCATGTGACATCTTGTCACTGCAAGCAATGTCTTGCAGAAGGGGCAATAGTTCGGCCGGATTTAATACGCAACATCTCTTAATTTGGATATGCGGTGCTAATAGAGCCAGCTCGTATCTTGTTAATCGCGCTGAGGTAAGATGTTGCGTTTGCGTTCTGTTCAATAGAACATCTACAGCGTGGGGTACCATCACGGTTAAAGAGTGACCTAAAACCATACCCTCACTTTGCTTTACAGATGCAGCGGCAGCAGAAACAGCTCTGACATCTCGCAAAGCGCATGCAACAGGGTCAAGCGTGGAGGAAAAATAACCGCACAGTCTATTCTTCCCCCGTGTTCCTGCGTTAACACAGCCAAAGCACATCCATTACATTCATGAACACACAATATAAAGGCCTTGTCATAATTTGGTGTGCCCAAAACGGGTGCTGAACACAACGCAGCCTTGAGCAGATCAAAAGCTTTCTGGCAATCCAAGTTCCACAGTAATGGCAAAGAAATGCCCTTCTTTGTCAATGCCAACATTGGCTTTATCATTAATGAGAAGTTTGGGATCCACTGTCTACAGTACAAAGCCATACCTATCAAGGATCTGACCTCTTTCGGTGTATTTGGGACAGACATGCTAGAGATGCTTTTTATCCGTTCAGGTGTCAGTCTCCTTCCCTCCTTTGACAGGAGATAGCCTAAATAGGTGACCTCCTGTCGACAATATTGAAACTTTTTCAATGAAGCCTTATGCCCATGCTCTGCTAGGTGGATAAGCAGCAACACAGTGCCCTCCTTGCAAGAAACTTCTAAGTCTCCAGCTAAAAGAAGATTGTCAACATACTGCAACAATGTACAAGTGGGAGGCAGCTCAATTGTATCAAGCTGCTCCTTCAAAGCGCTGATGTAAATACTCAGACTCTCAGTGTACCTTTGTGGCACATGAGTGAATGTAAACGTGCGTTCCCCTAGGGTGAACGCGAACAAGTATCTACTGTCAACGTGCACAGGAAAGCTAAAGAAGGCATTCTTAAGATCCACAACACTGAAATGAGTAGCAGAAGCTGGAATCATCGTTACTATTGTGGTCACATCAGGCACAATTGGAAATTGTGGAGCAACAATCTTGTTGATGTCACATAAATCAATAATGAAACGGAAAGGAATCGCATTATCCCCTTCTTATACACTGGTAAAATCGGGCTATTGCACAAACTTCCTGCAATTTCCTCAATCACTCCTCGATGTACAAAATCGGAGATTATACTTTTTAAAGCTTGCTCACCGTCAACTGAAATCTTATATTGTGGAATACGTGGCAACTTAACACCTGGTTTCAAGACAATCTTGACAGCTTCAATTTGCAAAATGCCAACATCATTATCGTCAACTGCCCATAAACATGCTGGAACTTTATCCATTCAGTCGGTAAAGGCCTAGTCAGAAATTGTGAAGCAGACAATTGCTGAGGTGAAATTGTCAAATGTACTCCATCTGGAGAACAATGAATTACCGCATTTAATTCTTTCAACAGATTCAATCCCAACATATTCTTGCCACAATTCATCATCAAAAGAAATGGACATTGATCTGTGAATAGCCCCAGTGAAATTGGTACCGGCTGAGAAACCGGACTAACCACTGGTGTGCCAGAAAACCCTACAGGAATGTTATTCTGCCCTGACAGTGGACTATCTGGAACCCGTGAATGATCTATGGAACACTTCTGCGCTCCCGTATCTATCAAAAATAGATGCTTCCTAATCCCCACCTTCATTTCTACGTAGGGCCCTTCCTGATTGATGGGAATAGGCACCGGTTCCAGACTCTGCTTCGGGCTGTCCTAATGCAACAATATATCATCAAATACGAGATCCTCCGAAAGATAGGCAGTCGAAAGATTATCAAACATATTCCTATTATCAACACTATGTTGCTGACTATCTTGCGAGAATAACTGTAGATTCTGAGCAAACTGACTTCTGCCAGGACCCCCTACCGCTGAGTGGCCTCTGGATCGTTTACTCATGGTACCATATGTGTTATTTGATCTCTGCTGAAGGATCGGGCATTGTGCTCGCCAATGACCTTCTTGTCCACAATAAGCATATTGGTTCATGTGTACAGGACCAATCTGCGCATTACTCTGTGGAGCAAACTGACCTCTGAACTGTGTACTCCCACCTCTGGTTCCTCGAACTATCTGTTGCAACAATACTTTAGTTTTCAAGTATCCCTTCTTCTTTTCTATCCTCTCTTTTTCATAATTGACTCTATTTTCGTAATACTGAGCCATATGCAATAATTCGGACTGTGATTTAGCTTGCCAGGTGCTTTCGGAAGTCATTATTTGTGATTGGATATCAGGCAACAATTCATGCACAAATTCGTCCACAAACAATCTTTTCCCTGACTGGGTACTTAAATCCTGACCGCTAAAATCTGAAAATAATTGTTTGAAACGATTAAAAAAATTCGGTAGCACCTTCGGATTTCCCCTGGGTGCAAGAAGTAAGCTTCTCCCAAACTATCATTCTCTCTGGAACTAGAGTCTTTAATTTAGTTAATATTCTGTCTGGCAGTATCAGTATCACATGTGGCGGTCTCTCACCAGCTTTCCTTTCTCCGTCTATCTGTACCAAGTTAACCCATGTGTCACCCAGCCCTGCCTGATCATCTACAGTTCTATCTGTTCCATAAATCAGCAGGTAGGATCACAGGGAACAACAAGTCTATGTTACCCAGAGTGAAAACTGACGAATTCAAGACAGATTCTATTTCTTTATAAAACCCTGTTGGATTTTTCCTAATATCTGGAATCAACTGTCTAATAGTATTCACTTCCTGTCTAGGGAACAGGACATGAACAAATTGTGAAACATAATGAGCTTCAATAGTGGTAGCTGGTGTGCCTGCTGCGGCATCAGCTGGAATTTCCACTTTAGGAACAAATGTCAGAGGAACCTCCCTCATTGGCAATTGAGAAGTAGGTAACCCTGAACGCTTGTTAAGCAATGGAGCTAAATCGAGCGACAAAGTAGTCAAAGCAGTGTTAGGTGAAAAGGCTCTCCTATAAATAATCATCAAATCTGTGGGGCAACAGATCTTTTTCTTCATACACTCATCCTGCAGGTGCTCTACCATTACCTGGAACACTTTCTTTTGCATTTCTGGGGTATGCTGACTAAATGTATCATATACTTCCATGGGAGAAATCGAAACATCTGAAATACATCTAAGCGCATCCCTTGTGCAAATTCACGTCTTTTCACTCGTTGATATACAAGAAGGAAGAAACTGTTTCTCCACATACAGATGGTCCAATCTACCACCATCTATTTCATCATTCTGAAACCGATCTAACACCCTCTTAAACTCAAAAACTCTCACAGCATGCTCATGTACTTTCTCCGCAGTGTCCCTTGAGAAGCTAAGACATTCAAATCCCTCAACCCTTGTGGGACATCCATGTCCGTCAAATCATTCTACATTTCAGCCAAGTGCCTTCCCATCCCCTCTACAAAAATATTCTGTTCGGGAACACATTCTTGGTCAGAAATTGCAGTTAAGACAGATGATTTTTCCCCTTTTTCTATACATTTCTTAGCTCATACATATAATTCCCTTTTTCTAGCTTTCGAAACTGTACTTTGAGTCACTATTTTTGATCCGGCACTTGCCCTATCACTTGCCCCATCATTTGGTACAAGTGGAGCAGAGCCACTTGGAAAAGAGAGTTCCGACAAATCCTGTACAACAGCTAGTGGAGACACTACCACTGGCGGTAAAGACTGAGTTAAGGGAACAACAACTGGCAATAAGGGCAGACATGCAGAAGGAGGAGCAACAACAGGAAGAGGAGCAACAACAGGAGGAGGAGCTACAACAGGAGGAACATGAATAACAGCGGGAGTAGGTGCAGCAGCCGGAAGAGGTAAAACAAATGGAAGAGGCACATAGGGAGGAGGTGCAGTAGCTACAGTCCTACGTTCATTTAAAAGCTTATTAATTAGTGCGTCAGAGGCATGGAAATTCTTAGACAGATATATTTTCTGTACACCAAGTTGGAAAGCCCTATCCATATTTCTAACAGACTCTGACTGTTTCTTTTGATCATACAATAATGCTTTCTCTGAATTAGACATGTGACGACGTGCATGTTTCTCTTTACGCCTTAGGTTGCTGCATAGCTTCCTTTTTCCAATTTTGAATTACATCAAATGCTGCAGGCCTAGCCTTTCTCTTTAACAATATAGATTCCAAATAATCTATACGAGCAATCTCAAAACTACTATGAACTGGCCACTGAAATTCAGAAGCATGTCTAGTTTTTGCCAAATATCGTTGAATACTATACTACCAATGCTGTACTTACAGTCTATAGTGCATGCCGGCGACCCCTCCTGTGGTGCTGGTCGGCCAAATTCCAAAGATTGTCTGTCTCTGCGGAATAAACCCCTGAAACAGGCAGAAATTTCCCAGGCATATCAGATCACTGGTGTTACCTGGAGTCGTTTGAACCCGCGAGTACAAATCTGCAACCAAATATCAGGATACTTAGGAATCGGGTCACGACTCAACTGATTACAAAGGACTAAGGAGGTCCGATCGGATTACAAAGGACCCTCGTGTTTGGCGATTTCAGCAAAACAGCCCGCCTCCATATGGGGACCCTCGTCAAGATGTCCTCTCAAACAGCGTGCTCACTGTTCAGGGATCAGAAGGTGCAGTACTGTCGAGGTGTCGCATCTCATACAAAGGGGCCCCTTTTTCTCCCTCTCCGATCCCGGTCTGATTGCTGCGTCTTCTCTTCAGCGAGGTGACATCAATCTTGAGGTCCCTATTAGGGTGCCACCTGAAAGACCAATGAAACATCGAGGCTTAGTACCACAAATGAAATATGCCAATCACCGGTTGAAAAGATACAAGTATCTTTTATTACTGTGCAGTATCAAAGCAAAACAGATATCTATCTGGCTCCCAACACCTCGCAGTGTGTACCAGCAGACACAGTGAGCAGTGAGAGTGCTGGACATCTAAACACAGACATATTTATGCCAGTTTTTTTTATAGCACATTTTATTACATTTTGTGCGGTAAGTCAAAAACATACAAAAACGCAACCATATAACTTTGCATACAAATGGCAGAGTAGTACAAGCGGATAGGATCTGGATATAAGCAGACGTGGAAACGCAGTAGTTGTGAGATATAGATGCGAACAAGTCAGCAAATGGCCGTTTACATACTAGTCTTTCTCAAGCAGCCTCAAAAGGTGATGTTATCGTTCCTGACCTTGGCAGAGTTGCGCAACAAGCTCGTTGTCCATTCTGGATCTGAGTTATAATGTCTGTTCCCATTTACCCCAGATTTTATTTGCTTTGCCCGGACAGCCTCTAGCTTGGTAGACTCGGCGTTCCATTAGGATGATGGCGTCCACATCTGACATCCATTGGTCATATTTCGGGGTAACTTCTGAGCCCCACAATTGCGCAATGTTCCTTTTGGCAATTCCTGTGGCTGACGAGAGAAGAAGCTTTTCGAAGCAAGACATGTCTACTGCATCTTCAACACCCAAAAGAAGGAGTTTAGGGTCTGTTGGGATTGGGCGGCACATAACTTTAGTGAGTCTTTCGCTACACTTATGCCAGAAGTGTTGTATATGTGTACATTGCCAGAGGATATGATGGAAGGTCCCTTCTTCCTGTTTGCAGCGTAGGCATTTGGGGTCGGTCGCTTTGCCCCAATTATACAGAGCTACTTGGGGATAATATATCCTATGAAGAATCTTCAATTGAACAAGCCTGATTCTTGCAGAGATGGCAGAGACTCTAAAATACATCAGAGTCGAGATCCAGTCTTCAGGTAATATTGGGCCCACATCGCATTCCCATTTCATCTTCAGATTCAGCACCTCTTTTGTGGCAAATGAGGAGATAGCGTTGTACATAGTAGACGTGACCTTGTTATTCACACTGTCTATGACTATATTCCTTTCCATAGGCGTACATTCCGGCATGTCTGCCATTTGGACCCTATGTAAGGTGAGTGCATGTTGTCCATAGTGACAGTGTTCAGTGTCCGGGAGACCATATGATGCCACGAGCTTGGGAAACTGGATCAACTGATTGTCCACGAATACCTGCTGAATGGTCAGTATGCCGGCTGTTACCCAGTTTGGCCATTTCGGGAAATTGCTGAGGCTCGAGAGGTGAGCATTGTTCCAGATGGTTGGACAGGGGTAATTTTGTTGTCCCATCCCAAGTGTTTGTGTACTTCCTTCCACACCAGGGCTGTATGTCCTACTATCGTACATTCAGTAGGGCGAGTCTGTTTACAGTAGAGGCTTTCAGTCGGGGACATGCCGTATCGTGCAGCTAATTCGGCTTTTATATGGGGAATGGACGGGTCTCTGTGCAATATATCATTGACTGTCACCATCTGTGTCTCCCAGTAGTAGATCTGGATGTTTGGAAGTCCTATTCCCCCTCCCAGACTGAGCTTTGGAGGGTTTGAAGGGCAATTTTCTGGTGTTTCCCACCCCAAAGGAGTTTACGTGTTGTTCCATCTATTCTACGGAACTGGACATGGAGAGGGCGTTTTGAAGGATGTTTAAGAATCGGGGTAGGGCCAGCATCTTAAAGAGCGCCGCCCTGCCTAGCAATGTCAGTGGCAGTGCTTGCCAGTGGGCTGCATCTTGTTCGTATCTTTTAACTAGTGGATGCAAGTTTTGTTTTACATAGCTATCCAGCCCATTCGTGATTAGAATGCCCAGGTAGCAGAACTGAGTGGTTTCTACTTGATATGGGAAGACCGATGCTGGTATGCAGTCTACCCCTTTTACCAGAAACAGCACAGATGTGGACCAGTTTACTCTAAGTCCACTGAAGGCTCCATAGTTAATCAGTAGTTGCGTGACCACGGGGCAGGAGGTCGCTGGGTCACCCAGGTATACTAAGAGGTCATCCACATAGAGGGATGTCCTATCTTCCCAGTTCGGCCCCCATCTGAAGCCAGTCCACGTGGTGGTGTCCCGCAGAAGGACTGCCAGTGGTTCCATTATTAGTGCAAACACCATTGCCGAGAGCGGGCAACCTTGTCTGGTTCCTTTCCCTAATCGGATATTACGTGAGGGCCACCCGTTTACTCTGACCTCCGCCGTTGGGTTGTTGTACAGGAGTTGTACCCATTTAATGAACGGCTCCCCAAATTGCATCTTGCACATTATTGCCCATAAGGCCTCCCAGTGAACTGAGTCGAATGCTTTTTCGAAATCTATGGCCAACAATGCAAGTGATTGTTGCAAAGCAGGTGCTCTCTCCAGCGCCAGGTGCAGCCTGCGAATGTTCATTCTCGTGGACCTTTGAGGCATGAAGCCGCATTGGTCAGGGTGGATCAGTGACGTAATGACCAATTGTAGCCTGTTGGCGGCTAGTATTTTGGCTATTATTTTGGCTTCACTGTTGATTAGGGATATGGGTCGGTAGGAGGTGCTTTCCTCTGGGGGTTTACCCTTTTTGGGGATCACTACGATGGTGGCTTTACGGAGGTCTGGTGGGAGTTCGCCCTTGGCTAGGAAGTGTTCGAACATGTTGAGCAAGTGAGTGGGTATATCTAGATGGTTCAGCTTTTTCCAGATGTCAAGTGGGAACCCATTGGGACCTGGGGTCTTGCCTGTTTGGAGTTGGGCAATGGCTGTTGATATTTCGTCAGCCATAATTTTGTTGTCTAGAGTGGTAGCTTGTTCTGTGGTAAGTGTTGGGAGGCCAATGTCGTTCAGTATGGTGCTGACTACAGGGTTGATGGGGGGGTTGTAAAGGTCCTCATAGAATTTTGCAAAACGTTCTGCAATCTCTGCATCGGAGTAGATGAGATCTGCATTCGAGGTTCTGATGCACTTCACCTTCTGTTGTCCTTCGTCGCGCTTTTCCAGCCACGCAAGCATTTTGCCTGCTTTTTCCCTCGTTTCGTGCAGACGTGCTTTCATAGCAATGTGTGCCTTTTTGACACAGTCTAAGGCTAAATTGTGGAGCTTCTTCTGTGCCATTATAAGGGCTCTGTTCATCTCCAGGGTGTCTCTGGCAATGTGATCTAATTCCTTGGACGTGACTTCGCTTACGGCGTCGGTGATTCTCTCGCGTTGTACCTTCTTTTTTGCCGATGTCCATGAGATGATTTCACCGCGTAGGACTGGTTTGTATGCTTCCCATAGTGTATTGGGATCGTCAACCGAGCCTGCGTTCAATTCAAAATAGTTGGAAGTAGCTGCCTCCATTTTTTCTTGAAGGTCTGGGAACCCCAAGTATTAGGCGTTCAGCCGCCACAAGGGGGCGGTCGTGGTCTTGCCGTTTCCAGTTCCAGTACCAGTGGGGAGTGGTCGGAGATCCCCCGCGGGAGGAAGAATGCACTGCATACTTTATGAATATTTTGGCATGGTAAGAAGAAGTAGTCTATTCTGGACATCGAGGCGTGAGCCCCAGAATGGAAAGAATACTGTCGAACCTCAGTGTGCAGGTCTCTCCACGGGTCACACAGGCCCAATGCTGACACGAAGGAATCCAATTTGGTAGTGGTGGCGGGATTCCTGGCTCTCAAGTGCGTGCAATCGAGAATATTGTTCATGACTTCATTGATGTCCCCTCCTAACACCCATTTGTCTGCAGGGTTTGCTGCCAGGATGGGGGTAATTTCGGTTAGCAGGTCATTAAGGAGAAGTGACGGGGAGTACACTGCCATGAGTGCTAGGGTTTGGTTCCATAGCGTTGCTTGGATGTGTACATAGCGGCCTCCTCTGTCTTGTAGCGTGTGCGTGATCACAAGCGGAAGTCTTTTATGGATTAGTATGAGCACCCCTCTCGCACCCATGGAGAAGCCAGCGTGCACTTCTGTGCGGTAGTTTGATCTTTGGAAGAATTTGGACACATTTCCTGCAGGGTGTGTTTCAGACAGAAAGGCTATATCTGGGGAGTGTCTATTTAGGTGCTGCAGTACAAGTCTTCTTTTGATGCTGGATCCCAGCCCATTCACATTCCATGACAGGAGTTTGAGCCTTCTTTGGGTTGAATTAGTCTCAGGTGCCATTGGCTGTTTGGGGTGTAGATTCGCTCATGTGTTTCCTCGGTTGTATACGCGGCAGTTTTACCGCGTTTGATCTGTACAGTGTACTCATCGTGTCTTTGCATGCTAAACATTGAAAACAGAAAAAAGTCATCCTCAACTCCCCCAACCCCATACTCCACCCCAACTGAAGCATCTGTCGACCCAATATAAAGATTCAACCAATTAAACCTTTAACTTTCGATTCGTTGCCTTGGTTGGGGGGCGGCTGTTCGGTCGGTCACCAGCCTAGATATGTCTTATGTTTTAGTTTCCATTGTGGAGCGTGAGCTCTGTTGCGTTACTTGTGCAATGTTTCAGGCATCTTCACTGGCTGTTGTAGCTC
Organism: Ambystoma mexicanum; assembly: GCF_040938575.1. Taxonomy (NCBI): domain Eukaryota; kingdom Metazoa; phylum Chordata; class Amphibia; order Caudata; family Ambystomatidae; genus Ambystoma; species Ambystoma mexicanum. The sequence continues at coordinate 1,337,222,432 of NC_090921.1, read as the reverse complement.
CTTATGCGTTTTCTTGGTGCTGATTCTCAATTTGTTGCTGCTGTTGCAAATCCATGTCGGGTGGGTGCTCAGGATGTGGTCTATTGTGTTCACCCCCCTCCCCCTCCAGGGCCCCAGTCTCCATCTATGTGCCTCTCAGCCCAACTCCACGCCTCCTTGGGATCTGTGAAATGCACCGATGTACCCTTATGGTAAATCTTAAGTTGGGCTGGAAAGATTAGTCCGTATTTGACACCGAGTGAATGCAGGTGCTTCTTGAGCGGATCGAATGACTGGCGTGCCTTTTGCACCACCTTGGTAAAGTCAGGGAAGAAGGCGATTTTTGATCCATTATATGTTATTGTCCCTTTTGATCTCGCCAGCTGCAGCACTGTATCCCTATCTCTATAGTTTAGAAATCTTGCGATAACTGTGCGCGGCGTTGCTCCCGGGGTAACCCTGCCAGTTGGGATGCGATGGGCCTGTTCGATGGAGAAATATTTTGAGAAGGATTGTGTATCATATGTGTCCACAAGCCATTCCTCGAGGAATAGTTCCATACAGTCCCCCTCTGCCTTCTCGGGAAGGCCAAGTATGCAAACATTGTTTCACCTGGATCTGCCTTCGCTATCGTCCACTCTAGCCTCCAGGAGCTTGATGCGTGCCATCATGCCGGACACATTGCGGTTTATCCCCCGTAGGCGGTCTTCGGTTTCCGAAATTCGTGCCTCTGCCTCCCCAGTGCATGAAGTCAGCTTTTGCAGGTCATGTCTTAGTAGGGACACGTCCGCACCGATACTGTCCATCTTTTTTTCCATTGAAGTTCTGGAGCTGGCAATGGCACCCATTATATCTCTGAGGGAGATATCCTCTTCCATGCAGTCTGACTCAGATATTTGCGGCCTCTCCTGGGAGTGAGTCAGTGGCGTGGTAGCATATTGTTCAATTCTGCTCTGCATAGAGGTCTTCCTGGGTTTATCCTTCCCCATTTCCGGGTATCTGGTCCGGTACTGGCAGGGATTCGTCCCGGGCAGGACGGGAGGGGACAGCGATGGGGCAGGAGGCTGATAGTGCTGCTGGGCCGGGAGTGTTGTCGCCGAATCCAGGAGTCGTGTGGGCGGAAAACCCAGGGATCTGCGCCAGTTGTGGAGTTGTTGGTCCAGGGACACTTTGTGATCGAGGCGCCCACCAGTCACTGAAGTCCCACACGGAATTGCCCTGGATATGAACCTGCACACCCGTGCGCTCAGGCAGTAATGGTCGCACCACACTGTACAGCAACACCTTGTGTTACGCCCTCGTTGTAGGTGCTTGCCTTGTTCAGTTTAAGGAGGTGACAGCAGTTCAGGGCACCAGTTCTTTCCCGGGTGCAGGGGTCACCCACTCATCGGGACCTCTCGTTTTGTGTCTAGTAGCCGACTGAGTCAACCCATAGCAGAGCGCCAGTCTGTGCACCCATGCAGTCCAGGAGATGAGTGATAGCCGGTGGGTGCCTACTGGCTTCATGATAGTTACAAACATGCAATTCTGTGTATTCTGTTGAGGCTGCCCAGTTCGTTCCGCACAGAGGTGAAGGACAGGCCCGCTTGGTCGTGTGCTCGTGTGCTGAACTCTCACTGCAGGCAAAGTTCTCGGTGTTACGAGCCATGTAGTCACTTCAGGCGCATATGGTAGGTACACTAATGCCCATCACTGCCAGGGGGAGGATTCTACAGCCGTTCTGGGATATATGCAATATGGTCTGCAATAGGGAGTGGTGGGGCAGCTCTGCACTGTAGAGATTCTCTCCGCCGCACACCAAACCTTTACTCAGTGATACTGTGTACCACATACATTCTGTGTATTTGAGGGGCCAAAGTGCACGCCTTGTGTTCGTATCTGTTGTGTTATGGTTCCTTTCATTGGGTGGGGCAGGGTCGGGGTAGAGATGGTTCATGTGTGCTCCCGTTAGTCCATGCTCCGGGGACAGGGCCCGTGGGTTCTTCCTGTCCCGAGCCGCCCGTTGCGCAGTTGCCTGTTTGCCCCAGTCCACGATTCCCCCATGCCCGCTCCGTAGATCCAGGGGGGACACCAGGGCTTCAGCAAGGCCACCCCAACGAGCAACGGGGGATTCGGGGGGGTCGACAGTGTCTTGAAACTCGAGCCCCCGCCCGTTGCCGCCCCCCTCTCCTTATCGCACAGTTGTTCTCCGGAACGGAGCAGCAGGTGTCAGTAATTGCAGGGCGTAGATGACTCCGCAGGCGCTCTACGCAATGCAGAGCGCCCGTGCCATTGCAGGCAGTGTATCAGGCAGCGGCCGCTCCGCTCCCGCGCCGCTGCAGCGACCCGATGAGCAGGCCTCGACGCATCTCAGTGTGTGAAGGACGCCGCCAGGGGTGGGTAAGTGGCGCACAAACGTGTCCCCTCTGTCGTAGAAGTCGGATCAGCACTGCATCACCCCTCGCCTCACGGCGGGAAACCACCCGGCTCTCCTAGGCCTTACAGAGCAGTCAGGGCACAGTTGGTCGTGCAGTGTCGCTTCAGGGGCAGGAGCGCCAGTACCACAAAACGTGCGCTGGCTTGCACAGGGGCGGAGACCGGCAGGCGCTTTTTGCTCTCGCCCGTCCCCTGTGTCCACAGGCACCAGGAGGATCGGTGTCTCGCTGCTACAGGCGGTCCCCAGGCACCGGGGCAGGCTTGTTTACACCTCCCTGTAGCCTGCCTTCCGCTGTCGTGTCTCGATCCCTCCGTCCACTGCTTACATCGGTCTCATGGTGGCCATCTTGGGAGCGCTGCTTGGCGCAGAGACCGCGGCCACAAAACTACGATTGTACAGCATATTTGCTCCGGTTTTTGTTGGGGGTCGATGCAGCATGTAATCACACAGCTGTAGGAGGAATTTTAAACCATCTAGGGTGGGTAGATGCGCAGGATGGATGCAGGATTTGGCTGGCGGCACAGGAGCAATGGAGGTTTACGTCTCCATCGTTCAGCAGTTAGCCACGCCCCCCCATTTATACCATTTTTGAAACATTGTCCAGCCTCTCTCCAAGATAATAAGTTACTGGCTAGAGTTCATGCCCAGTTCATATGACAAATATTACAATATTGTACAAGGGATTAAGCAAGTTTGTATGTCCATGAAGTTACAATGATGCTTGTTGGTTCTCTGATCCACGGTAAGCTTTGTTCCAAGAATCTTTACAATGCAGTTCAGCCAGAACACACAATCTGAGTTTGTTTTCCATTGTCTCATTGTTTATATGAGGCTTGTGAGCACAGACAACACTTGGATGACAGTTCATTCGAGTCACAAGGTTTCTTTACATTGGTCAAACAGTCTGCTCTCGGTCAGCCTAAACATTAGCAGTACTCAAAGGTCGTTCGGCTCAGCTGCAAGAGAAAAACACGATCCACCATTTTTGAACACAGAAACAAGAGTTGAAATCAAAATGGCGGACCATTCTTAAAATGGTGGCGACATTGACCGAAAAGTGGAACATTTCAGATGGCGTTTTCCGTGTAACGCGAAAGGTCTTAGGCCAATATTCATAATAAGGCAGCAATATGCGAATACGGTTTAACACCTTGACATTCTCCGGCAGGACAAAGCAGTCGACGGTGATGAGCAAGGGAATCCTTGATTCAATGTCTTAGGTAATGGAGCGTTGCGGCTCCGGTCGGCTATGATGATCATCGACAGCGATGGATGTCAATGTCCGGGTGCTTCGCTTCAGATTCCTCGGTGGTCCCAGTCTCCGGTCGGCAGCCTTTCGATGACTGACTTCCAGGGAGCCTTGGTGAAGGTTTAGCTGGTGCACGATGTTCTCGCATAGCTAGGGAAGAGGTCCGCCAGCCAGGTCCTCTCTTGTATCAGTTCTTGGAGACACGACAGCTTTTGGATTGCGGCGAAGGAAAGCAGCAGCAAAGCCTTCTTCTAGCTGGGCTTCAAGGTAAGCATCATGTTTTGACTTCAGCTTCTGAACAATTTCCATCAGTGAGGGGTCCCCAGATATAGTGTTTGGTCTCTCATTCACTCTGCTGGGTCACACACAGGCACCCAATCATCAAGAAGGGCATTCGGGCAGGCAGACAGCCAGCCAATCAGTCTCACAGGTCATTTGGGCCATTCTTCTCCACCCAGACACTCACAACAAGGAATGTGGATTGGGACAAGCATCCAGCCATTCAGCACTCCACACTGCATTCATACCAGTTTCGGGCAGGACTGTCTCATTCATTGTGTCACACACTAGAAACTAGACTCCCATAACATGAAATGTATATTGGTCACACACTTCATTCACCCAGGTTCCACCCCATGGGCGTACCCACAATATACAGTCATTGGGAAGGCTCCAGCCAGTCTGGCCTGGACGTTCCCACAATACCATATATGTAAGTTCCACCTAACAGCCAGTCAGGGGAAGGGACAGAGTCAGGGCTTCCCAGGACTTTGGGAAAACAAGGTAACGGGCAATAGAAAGCAAGAGGCCACAGGGGCCATCTTGTCTTCCATCAGGAAGCCACTGATTCCAATGGCAGGGCCCTGGGTATCCCAAAATGGAAGATACTCAGAGCACCTGTCAAATTCAGCATGGAGTGCCACCAGCCCATACCCTGCTCTGAGGGCCACACAAAGGTGCCCAAAAACATACACTAGGGGTACAGGGTTGTACCCCCACCCATGGGTGCCATAAATGTATCCCATGGGTCTGTTCACCGCCAGCAAAAAGAGGAAGAGCTGCATTGCCAGGAGTCTCACAGAGACTCACAGAGACTCCTGTGCAGAAAATAACACAGAACACACATGATAAGAGGACTACAGGACAAGGACATGGAGGCCCTGTCCCTCCAATGCATTTCCACCATCACAGTCTGAGACTGTCACAGACTGAGGTTAGGGTGGTCTAATCTCCCAAGAAATTGACACCCTCATCCAGACGGTCAACATACCTTCTGGAAAGGCAATCTGAATTATCCTGACTCTTCCCTGGTCTATGCGCAATGGTGAAGTCTAGCCCTTGCAGGCTAATGGACCATCAGAGCAGTTTCTGGTTTTCACCCTTCATCTGCATAAGCCATTTTAAGGGCTCATGATCTGTTTGGACCTTGAAGGTAGAACCTGTAAGGTAGGGCCTAAAATGCCTAAGGCTCCAAACTATGGTAAAACTTTCCTTTTGAAGAGTAGTACACCTACGTTCTCTACCCTTGAGTTGTCTACTGATGAATTTGATAGGATGTTCTCTCCCTTTGTCATCTAACTGGGACAAGACAGCTCCAGTTCCGGTGTCGCAGGCATCAGTCTGAACGATAAAGGGTCTGCTGTAGTCAGGCGCACACAGCACAGGTGCCCTACACAGACTTTCCTTCAAGCCAATAAAGGCCCTCTGACAGTCTTCTGTCCGATTAACCTTCCTCGGTTGGTTGGGTGAAGTCAGAACCGTCAGAGGGGCAGCTATGGTCCCATAGTCCGCCATGAAGTTACAGCAGTGAGACCCAAAAATGCTCTCACCTGGGTTTGAGTAGTGGGAGTCTCCCAGTCATGTACATCCTGTACATTACTGGGGAGAGGTTGGATTAAACCCTCTCTTAGCGCATGACCAAGATATGTGACTTTATCCTGAGCTATCTGGCACTTGGTGGCCTTGATAGTGAGGTTAGCCCTTTTCAAGGCCTGCTACACCTTATACAAATGAGTCAAATGCTCCTCCCAGGTGGACCTGTAGACAGCAATGTCATCTAAGTAGGCCACACAAAAGGCCTCCAGCCTACTGATCGCATGGTTGACTAATCTTTGGAAGGTGGCATGTGCATTCTTCAACCTAAAAGGCATGACTCTAAACTGGTAGAGTCCCCCAGGCGTTGAGAACGCAGTCTTTTCCTTGGCATGGTCCATCAGAGCTATTTGCCAATAGCCTGAGGTAAGGTCAACGGTGCTCACAAATTTGGCAGCACCTATGGTGTCCACAAGCTCATCAACCCTGGGCAATGGGTGCGTGTCAGTTCTGGTGATGGCATTGTCCCCTCTGTAGTCCACACAGAACAGCCAATCCTTGGTACCTGCCTGGGAACTTGCCTGGGGCGCAAGGACCACTGGACTGAACCAGGTACTGGTTGAGGGTTCACTAACACTGAGATCCAACATCTTGGCGACCTCAGCCTGGTTGTGGTTCTTAACCATGTCCGACATTCGGTATCACCTGCTTTTGACAGGCACACTGCCACTCACCAGTGTCAATTTCGTGCCTGCACCACGGTGTGAGGCCTGGTGTCAGTGAGAACAGAGGGGCATACTTCTGGAGCAAAGCCCTGCAGGCCCTCTGCTACTCTGGTGTCAGATCTGGAGAGAGATGCGCTTCCTCCACTGAGCCATCCTGAGGGTTGCTATGCAGCAAATCAGGAAGGCACTCACTCTCATCCTCTTCTTGCTCTGAAGCTAGCAAGAGGGATGAGACTGTTGCTCGCCTATGGAAAGGCTTGAGCCTGTTGATGTGGAATACTCGAGGGGCTACCCCAGGGACTCCCAGGTCAACCAGAAAGATGACTTCGCACATCTTGGAGATTAATCTGAAGGGTCCAGTCCACTTATCTGCCAAAGCTCTTAGCTTGGTAGGCTCCATCCCAAGGATTTCCTGTCCTGGAGTCCAATCCATTTGTGATGCTTTAAGGTCATGCCAGTATTTGTTCAATTCCTGACTTGCCTTAAGGTTCTCTCTTGCTTGGCCCATCATCTGTGTCATACTCCATCTGAGGCCTAACAAATATCCCCCCACTTGCTTGGCACCTGGAGGGGTGGCTTCCAAACCTTCTCTGATCAAGGCAAGCGGCCCCCTCACAGCATGTGCAAAGAGCAACTCAAAGGGGCTGAAACCAACACCCTCTTGAGGTACCTCTCTGAAAGTGAACAGCAGGCATGGCAGGTGGAGATCCCATTTCCTCCTTAGGGGCTCTTCCAAAGCAAACAGCATGCCCTTGAGAGTTTTATTAAATCTCTCAACCAGACCATCGGTCTGGGGTTGGTAGGAAGTGGAGAATTTGTAGGTCACTCCACACTCTTTCCACATCGTTTTCCTGTAACGCAACATGAAGTTGGATCCTCTGTCGGACACAACCTCCTTAGAGAATCCAACCCTGGTAAACATGCCCAGGAGAGCCCAGGCATCCACTTTGGCAATAACAGTCCAAAGGGGTATAGCCTCACGGTACAAGGTGGCATGATCTACCAAGAACAGGATGAACCAATGTTCACCTGAAGTGGGAGGGTAAAGGAGACCGACAATGTCGATGCCCACCCTCTCAAATGGTGTGCCAACCACTGGCAACGGCTGCTTGGGGCAATGCCACTACATCCAGTCTTGTCAGACAACTGACAAGTGGGGCAGGTCCTGCAGTGGGACTCCACTTCTACTCCCATCTGGGGCCATTACAAATGTGCAGAGAGCCTTTGCTTTTTCTTCTTGGTCCCAAGATGACAAGCTATGGGCACCTCATGAGCCAACTGTAGTTGGAAGGGCCTGTAAACCTGGGGTACCACCAACCTCTTGAGGGCACCAGGTTCAGACTTAGTGGGCTCACTACAAAGGAGCTAACCCTTGCAATACATTTTGAAAGACCTAGGCACTTCACCTTGTGCCTGGGCCTGTTTCCTCAGACCCTCGAGAGAGTGGCACTCTCTCTGTCCCTTACAGAAGTCTCCCCTGGAGGGCCCCCTTCAGTTAGCAGGCATTGAAGGTCAGGGCGATCCTCTGGGTTGACCACCTCTCCCGCAGGAGGGTCTTCTGGCTCTTCCCCCTCAGCAGTTGAGTCTGGGGTTACCACTGGACCCGGCCCGTCTGGAGCATGAATCCCAGTGGGTGCTGCTGAAGCTGCAGGAAGAGAAGGAGCCCCCTTCACAGAGGTGGCCTTCTTTCTCTTCCTTCTTGCCTTGGGTCTCACCTTTGGCTTGGGTACCTGACCCACAGTCAGACCCGGTGTTACTTGTGACCTAGTGACTGCAGCAGCAGTCAGGGGGAGACCATCGGAAATCAACCCCAACTCCACTAGATTTTGTCTAACAAAATGATAGCAGGTACATTGTCCTGAACCAGGAAAAGAAGCTTTGCTGTCATGTCTCCAATCATGATTGTGACTTGGGCTACAGGAGATGATTTGGGAGGCCCACCAGCTAACTTGGTAGTTCTCAGAGGAGGACCCACACAGTCCTCTGGCTTGAGCAGGGGCCTGTCCACCACTGTCATGCTTGCCCCGGTGTATATCGAACCAGTAGAAAGATGGCCATTCAGAAGGACACTTCTCAAGAATTGGAGGGTGTTCTGTGGGATTGTAGCCAGTACTTCTGCGTACTGGTCCCAGGCCCCAAGGGACACTAGGGTAATCTCTACAGGAGCACCGAAGGTGGCTCCTGTAGAGGAGGCGAGGACAGTGGCCTCCACCTCAGACATGGAGCAAGGGTAGGTCAGGCTGACAGCCTCGACTCCATATGCCTTACCGTTACACTTGGGGGTCATCTTTCTTGTGGTCCAGAGCCCCACAGTCCAAACTTGTGCCAGGAATGTGAGGTACGGTACTGGAACCACTGGGAGCCTGCTTTGCAGCAGGAGGACCACTACTCTTACTCCCACCCACATAGGCCTTATCCCCACTAGATGTCTGGCTCTTAGGAGAGGAAGGTTTAGATTTACTTGACTGTGACTGCTTTTTGGACTACTCAGACTTCGGAGAGGCCCCCTTTTCTTGGTCCTTGTTCTTCCCACTGGGTTCCTTATTGGACACCCGATGGGAAACCCACTTGTCAGCCAGCCTGGTCGGCTTAAAGGGATCTAAAATGTTCTGGTCAGCAACATACTGACGCAGCTCTGGTGAACAGGCTTCAGAAAAATACTCAAAAAACAAAAGGTGGGACAATTCAACTAAGGTTTTCACCTTGTAACCACCAATCCACACCATCATGTTCATATGTGCAGCACTCACCCAGTCAATCCACAACACATTCTCTATTTTCTTATATTCCCTAAACCTTTTGAGGTATTGGGTAGGTGTCTTTCCAAACTTGGCAATCAGAGCAGATTTCATACTCATACTGACCCCTTTCTTCCACACTCAGTTTCAGGATACAGTCATACCCAGTCTGAGGCACTCTGCTTAACACTTAGCCCAATCTCTTTTATCAACATCATGGATTCCAAAAGCCATTTCAAACGCTTCAATCCATTGGAGGATATCATAACCCTTCACATACACACCAACCAAATCTTTCATAAACTTGGTGGCAGGGGACCTGACACTCTCAACTGGTTTTGCTGAAGTGTCCACTCTAGCTTTCTCTAGTTCAGCTTCTGTTTCCAACTTTATATATTCATAGGCCAATTTCATCCTCAATAATTCAAGTTCCAAGGGATTCCCTGAAGAAACATCGCTGGGTTTCAGAATAGAGAAATCACGAGAGCTAGCACTCCCAGAAACCGACTCAGTAACAACCCCACTGTCAGGGTCCTAAGTGGTTGCATCCCCCCCTTCAAGAGCTTCACAATCAGTATGGTAGTCCACCAGGGCAGCTATCAGCTCAGCCCTAGACTTGTCTTCAAAGTCAAAGTCTAACTCCCTGGCTTCACAAGCACTCTGGAGAGCTTCTAAGATCATTCTAGTCAATTTGTCATTTGCAATAGATTCCATTGCTTGTAATGTAGTTATCTAGTACACAACTAAACCTCAGTTTAACAAAGTGTGGATATTTTCTAAGTGGCAAGGTTACACACTGATTCTTAACACCATAAGCATCCCACCGCTTCCACCAATGTAAAGACTGGAGGGGGGTATCTGTACTCCTGCTCTCTATATGGTAGAGTAGAAGCTCAGAGCATCCCAGCCAAGATTCTCTATGTGGTAACGTTGGATGAGCAATCAAGGCTTAAGCTCTCAGGATGTGATGCAGGCTGGTTCTTAGTCCCCAGACCCCCACAAAGGAATGTCCACCCACTTCATTAGTGATAACACAGTTCTTTATATAAATAAGGTTCAAGTTATATACACACAATAACACACTTTGTCAAAACCTTCCACCCCACCCCCTTTAATCCAGCCTAACACTTAACTTCCAAAAGGCCAGCACCTTACTACAGGAGCAGCATATATGCCAGTAAGCAGCTCTATGCCCACAGCCACACCAACACCTTGGGGTCTACTACCGAAACAACCTCCGACAACTGTACTAGATTATACTGTCACGTGTGCAGGACTTTTTATGTCATGTATCTGGTACTAACATGCTTTAGATGTCTTAAATGCCCACCTACACCCCACAGATCTGCATCAATAGCCTTCCCCATATCCCGCTCTCATTTAGCCCTAACATATTCATTAATGCTCCTGTTACACATGCCCAGAATCTTCTCTATTTGTGTCAACTCCCGCTGTATCTTGGCTCCCCACTTCTCTGCCGTCACCACTCCCTTGAGATGCAGATATAGAAACATAGAACTTACCTTTGCCAAACGCATTCTCCAACTCCTGTATGGATATGTGCCTCTGCTTTGCCCAAAGTTGCCCCTCCCTCTCCAACGCCATCTCGTTCCAGGCCTGAACAATTGCATTTTAAATGTAGTAACACAAACTGCACAAAACAATTGCCTCTGCAATGATTTCAGCAGGGCCTTGCTGGGCCAATGTCCTGCCTCGCCTATCCCCCGATTGGCCTTGTCAGGCCTCAAATGAGAGTCCTAGGGAGCCAGCACCCTTTCAAGGACCCACTTTAAGGATCTTGAATCCTGTCTGGCCCTGTCCGGCCATGGAAGGTCATCTGAAGCAGCATTGTTCAAGGTACGTGAGTTCGTGCTCACATAATGTGATATCTAAGTTGAGTATGTCTTGTTGCCTGCCTCACCATGATTCCATCCCACCAACCTCTGCGCTCCCTGATCTGAATGTCACTGTTTCTGCTGTGCCCAAACTTGTAGCCTCTGCCCACTTTGTGCCCTCTCTCCTGCCTTAGTCTGATCCAATAGCTATGGCTCTGCAACCGCACCTTGTGCCGGTCCATACATAGGGCAATTTGACAGCCAAACCTTCAGTACGGATTACCCCTGTACTCACTCTTGCCCTCGCATGGCAAGCATGCTGCCCATTATCCACCACACAGGCCTGCAGAACATCTGTGCAGCACAGTCGCCTGTCTACCCCCATGTTCTTCCCCCCTTCCCGGCACCGGTGCACATTCACACACAAGCCTGCATCACAGTGCAAAAAAACGTGTTGCCTCACATTTCGCTTCCGTGTTTAGGTCTGAAAGGCTCCAGCTTGCCTCAGCCTGTACAGTACGCAAACTGCAAAACCCATGTTGCATTGTGGCCCCAGTCAGAATGGAATATGAGCAACGGCACCAGAACACCTAATCACCCACTCGCAGACCTCGTGGTCAGATCATATTGAGCCCTGCAGCGTTTGTCCCAAGCAGTGCTACCAACCAAAAGAGCATGCCCAATTCATTATCTCAGCTCTAGCAACATTCCTGAGTTGGCCAAGACTGGCAATGCCTCACCTACCATTCAGCTACTTCTCTCCAACTCCCCTGCCTTACTTCAGGAAGCGCTTCTTACACACCCTCCAATCACTGACTACTGTTACCACACAGGGGTTTAGAACACCTCATGACACAGATTCAAACTCCAGACACCCCCTTAGCCCCCCAACCAAGGCACCATAAATGCACTATCCTTGGGACACAATACCATATCACCCCTAACCAACTCCACCAACTACCCATCTGCTAACACACAACTCAAACTCTACACTCCCACAACTGACTGAGACCACACATTTTAAAGTAGCCTTTAAAAGCAATCCTGCATCACAATTCCTGGTTCTCTCCTGAACTCTGCGCCTCCCGTTTTAGAAATTTTAGTTGTAATTTGTTTTTAAACTCTTTTAAAAATTGTGTACCTTGTATTTTCCAACATTGTTTAAGTTCTTTTAGCCAAGCAAGGACTTGCTAAATTCTAATTGAGGCCAGGACAGTATTGTCATAACGATCGCGTGTTGCTAAGCAGTAGCACCCGACGTATCACCCGACGGGAACTACAAGTACCAGCAAACTTGTAGTCCATGCGCGTTCTTATTTCCACGTCAGGCGCGTAGGGGCCGGTTAACTCCGGTTTGCTCTGGGTGTGCTCTGCTCTGAAACCTCTCCGTCATCCAATCCAAGGTAATTACCTATCTTTAATACTATTGTGTGGCTGTTTGTGCCATCATGGAAATTATTGTCAACGGTACAGACAGTGCACCAGACGGGGCTACTAGAATTGCTGATAATAATCAGCTTAATGAGTTGGTGATACCAAACTGCAACGAACCGCACATAAACTTTAAAGTGGGCTTGCTTAACACTCGCTCTGTAGTCAAACATGCACACAACATAAATGAATTGATTCTGGAACATAATCTTGATTTATGCTGTCTGGCTGAAACGTGGTTTAAGGACCCCATTGGTCCTTCATGTGAAACAGCTGTCCCATCTGGCTACATTATTTATAGTGTAAACAGAGAAGGGGCTCTGGGAGGTGGGGTCGCCATTATAGCCAAGGAAACATTAAAGATGTTTAAAACTACTTTCAGCTGTGACTATTGTGAAACCATCCATATGAAATTGACAATTACCCCCAATAGCTGCTTCAATTTAATACTGGTATATAGACCTCCGTCACTGAGCACAGATTTCTCTAATGAATTTTGCTCCCAACTAGTTAACCTGAAATCCATCAATGTATCTATGCTGGTAGTAGGTGACATCAACTATTGACGAGGGAATAAAAAGGACAAGGAAGCCATTTCCTTGGAGAAAGAACTAAACAACCTAGATTTCATGGTCGTAAATGAGGTGCCTAGTACACCTCAAGGGAATCAACTTGACTGGGTTATAGCTAATAATTTAAAATACCAAAACTGTAAGACAGAGCCATGCATATGGGTGACAATTTTTTAATAACTTTGAACATTGAACTCCAAGCACTCGAGATCATACATAATTCTCACATCAAGGTCACCAGAAGAAACTTTAAAAAGCTGACATTAGACCATATTCAGCCATGCCTAGAAAAAATACCTGCCTCCTTTCAGGAGTATGATAGCTGCAAGGTTATGCTCAAGTAATATGCCACATATATACAAGAAATGGTAGACAAAATTGCGCCACTCAAAACCAAATTAACTAGGAAGATTAGCAATCACAAGAAATGGTATAATTCGGATATAGATACTATTAAAATTGAAAAAAGAGCCCTTGAAAGGAAGTGGCACTCAGACAAAACCACTGAAAACAAAGAGAGATGGAAAATAGCAAACAAGAAGTATAAAGATAAAATAAAACAAGCGAAGGCTAACTATTTTAACGCGGAAATAGAACTAGCAAACAACAAGACTAGCAAACTTTTTGAAATATTAAAGAGCGTAGAGACACCGCAAATTCTTACTCCACCTCTACTACCTTCGAAAGAAGATTGTGACACTGTGCAAAACGCTTTTTCTGCCAAAATAGCTAAAGCTAGGCAAAACATAATCAATGCCAGAAATACATTTTAACAGGACATCAGCACCAAGGAGACAGATAAAAATCTGGAACAGGAGATTTTTACATTTACACCCATAACTGAAACAGAGCTTTTGGATTTGCTTGGCCATATGAAGCCCACGTCCTGTGCCGAAAATGTTTTACCACCTAACATAATTCTTCAAAATAAAGAGCAATTTGCTCCCATCTTGTTAAGGATCATTAATGCTTCCTTTAAAGAGGGTATAGTTCCTGAGGAAATCAAGAAGGTCACCATTACATTCCTAGTGAAGAAAGTAGGGTTGGATTCCAAAGACCCAGGGAACCTACAGCCGATTACAAATTCCAATTTTATGCTTAAAATTTTAGATACAATTGCCACCCAGCAGTTGCAGGCTCATGTAGAAACCAATGCAGCTCTACATCACCAACAGTCCGGTTTCAGAGCATCTCACAGCACAGAAACGGTGATGTTGGACCTGCAGAACCATATGTTAGGCCTCATGGACAAAGGCAAAATTGGAATACTGATGTTGTTAGATCTCAGTGCGGCATTCGACCTGGTTGACCACGATTTGCTGGTCAAAGCCTTGCGAGATATTGTGGGTTGCTCCGACACGGCATTAAAGTGGCTAGCCTCCTTCCTCACAAACCGCCAAGCCAGAGTTCACTGGGGTGATAACTTCTCTGACCCCATTCTAATACTTTTTGGTGTGCCCCAGGGTGCCAGTCTTTCGCCCATGCTCTTCAACTTGTATATGCGTGTACTGTGTGATATCTTGACGGAATCAAGAGTTTTTTTCACCAACTATGCAGATGACGCGCAACTCATAATAGAGTTAGAAGGATCACATAGGGCAGACAGCGTAAAGATTGGTTTAATATATAGTAAAATCGATGACTGGATGCAATCCAACTGGATGTGCCTAAACAACTCCAAAACGGAACTCATGTTATTCGATTCCAGCCGACTTCTAGACAAACTGGGGGGGGTACAAATCATTCCAGATTAAGGAGGCCATTATAACAGTATCCAATGAGGTCAGGACTCTGGGTATGATGATGAACTCTTCCGTTAATTCAGAAGCACAGACCAACCTCCTGCGAAAGAATCCAGCTTATTATTTGAGGCTCATGTGGGCCATTAGTCCCTTTCTGAGTGAAAACAATATGACTACTATAGCTAGGGCAGTTGTGTTATCCAGGTTAGATTATGGCAATGCCCTTCTTATAGGTGCCCGGGCCAAAGACATGCAGACCTGTCAAGTCGTTCAGAATGATGCTGTAAGACTAGTAAAACACCTCACGAGAAGAGATCATGTTAATAAGGCTATAAAATCACTCCATTGGCTTGGAGTTGAAGAAAGGATCAAGTTTAAATCCCTCACTCTAGTACACAAATGCCTCTTTGGAAACGCACCCAACTACCTGAAGAAGAATCTGGTACTACACACACGGAAGAGACTGCTGCACTCAGCAGGGAAAAACCTGCTCGTAATACACAAACATAAACTTAAATCAGCCATGGGTAGATCATTTATAGTGCAGGCAGCTCAGTTGTGGAACTCATTCCCCTTGAACTTGAGAATACAGGAGAATCATTCACAATTTCGTAAAACTTCTGAAGACTCATCTCTTCAAGTAACTCTCTTCATTCATAACACAGCGCACTTAGCAGTTCTAGCGAGGCTCCCTAGATAGTTTGTGTCCGTCTCTGTTAATGCGCCCTGATGCCTGCGGGCTACCGGCGCTATAGAAGTATACATTACGTTTACATTACATCCAGACTTGCATGGCCTCCCACATCTGTGTCTTAATGAAAAGACAGATATTGTTGGTAGATAATACTCCACGCTCAAGAAACGGTGCTGCCTACAAACCCTTCACAATCGTGGATATGTGCATCCAAGCCTACAGCAGTGTGAAAACCCTTGCTGTTTACCTGGACTCCACTCTCTTCCGTACTAGACAGGTCAATGCTATCACCTGTTCTGCTGCCCACACTTCCAAATGAATCAATGCTTCCAGGCCATTCCTGACTGCAGATAATTGTGTCTCTATTGCCAGAGCACTTATAGGATCCATGCTAGACTACTGCAATGCCCTTTTTGCTGGGACTTCCTCTCACACCATTAAAAAACTACATACTATTCAGAACAATGCCCTGAGAGTAGCTCTCAATACCTCCCAGCATGATCCCATCTCGGCAGTAATACGATGCCCACTGGCTTTCTATCTGGGAGCGTATAATCTTTAAGTCACTAGCAATCACGCAGAAGTGTCTCTCCAACACAGCACCTTAGAAGTATACGTCACAAAAAGTATCCACTTTCCAATTAACCAGACCCACACGCTCAGCCTACACAGACCTATTGACCAGTCCGAGATTGAGAAGAAACAAATCTGGGGCGCTTCAGCTGCTTGGTGTATCTGCTACTAAGAAAAGGAGCGTACTTCCCCTTCACCTCTTACTGGACCTTCAGGAAACGCCGCAAGACCCTACTATTAATGAACCAAGTTGACTTAGCAAGACTAAGGTTTTGAGATACCTATAACCTTTCTTTTAATCTGTAGCCAGCGCCTTGATGTCTCTGGGTTTAGTGCGCTTAATAAATGCTAATAAATAAATTAGGAAAAGGCAGTACTTGTGCAAGCTGCTGTGCCATATTAAACAGACTATGAAAAAATAAAACCCAAAGTGTAGATATGCCCACCTTTTAAAACAGTCCTACAGATCACTGTCCCTTTAAGAATCCGAGTGCTGAAATTGATTAATTTCTCGCAATGCAAGTCTTTACCCTTACATTTGATTTTTTTAACTAAACTTTATTCGCTCATCATTGTTCACATATACAATCGACTTTGCATTGCCATATCCTCTTTTGCATAGCTCCGTTCCAATCAATATTGCAAACTGTAGTAACTGCAACACCTCCACTCTCCAACCCACCTCCCCCAAACCAATCTTCTGAGAGCAGCCCCTTGTATCCTGCTCCTTTCAGCTCATTCCTCTTCCTGCTCTAATATCCCAAGAAACTTCTGTCTCTTCGCAATGTATAGCTGTGTAGCGTCCTTGAGCGCATAGGTCATAAAGGGTGACCAAACTTTACAAAATGTTCTCAGTGACCCCCATACTGTCTCCGTCATCGTTTCTACATCCAGTGTCCCAGATTGCATAGTACCATTGTATAACGGATGGCGGTTCCATCTTTTTCCATTGCTTTGCTATACACCGCTTTTTCAGCCATCATTGGGGTTGACCAGAGCGTTACAGCACTCCCACCCATTCTCTGTCCCCCATCAGGCAAGATGCTCAGGAGCACTGTCACTCCAAGCTCCATATCGACTCCTCGTATCCCAACCACTGTAGATTTCACCTCCTGCCAGAAGTGCTTAAACTGCAGGCATCCCCATCAAATATGTTCCATCGTTTCCACTTCCCCACACCCCCTCCAACACGCTGCTGACACTGAAGTGTACATTTTATGGAGACTCTCTGGGGTGTAGTGCCATTGGTGGAGCAGCTTGTATTGTAGTTTACAATGCTGTACCGAGGTGTATGGGAAATGCCAGCCCGTTAAGGCTTTATTCCATACCTTGTCCGTGAGCATCCTTCCCCGTACCTTCTCCCATTTTCTCCTCAATGCCCCATCACCCCCATCCGCTCCTCTGCGCTTGACAGAATCCTATAGATTGCTGAGTTCAACCCCTGCTGCTTTTGGTAGTGGACATTAGCTTCTCCCATTCTGTCTATTCCCTTGTGGCCTATTTCCATAATTGCAGGGGCTCCCACCCAATGCCATATTTCTTGATAAGCAAATCAGGCCCCCTTTCTTAGGTCCAGATCCCTACAACAGCTTTAAAATTACCTAAATTGAGTTACTTCATACAGATATCCGATCTCCCTTATCCCTACCTCTACCCTTCGATTAAACCTGTTGTAGTCCTTTCCTGGCAGGAAGGCGGGGTTCCCAAATATGGGTGTTCGTGGCGGCGGCCACAGAGCCAAGTGAAACCTCCCATTTAAGTGATCGCAAATCACCAGGGTGTACCTTGTGATCGAGTTTTCCATTAACCCTTCTGGTCTGTCCTTCTATCTCATCCCCAATATTTTTCAAAGATGCTCTCCCGCCACTTCTTGCTCCATGTGCACCCAGTGTTTTTGATTCCATGCACTCCCCCATTCTGCCATGGTTATAAATTGCGCCGCCTGGAAATATTTAATTATATTGGGGCAACCCACTCCTCCCTGAGTCTTATTCCTTAATAGGATTTTCCACCCTATCCTCAGCTTTTTCCCATCTCAAACCCCATGAATACTCTCCTGGATGTCTTTCATCCTCTTTGGCAGTGACAGGGGGACCGCCTGGAACAAATACAGGGGTCTGGGAAGTACGTTCATTTTGACAGCAGCTATCCTTACTATCCATGATATGTACGTCCCTTTCCATCGTGCTAGGTCCTCTTTCATTTGTTTCAGCAGCGGTGGGTAGTTTGCCCTGATTATCTGTTTTAAGTCACCAGGTTCACCCCAAGCTAGCTAACTGGTCCCTTTGCCCACTTGAACGGGTTATTGTTCTCCAGCAGTCTCATCTCCCACTGCCCGACTGATATATTTAGGATCTCTGATTTTGCATAGTTCACTTTGAAACTGGACACCTCAGAGAAAGCACTTATCGCCTCCATAATTGCAGGTAATGAAGTAATGAAGTCCCCAGCTTAGTCATCATCAGGACCACGTTGTCGGCAAACAGGCCGATTTTGTGGCACGTCTTCACCCACCTAACCCCTTGCACCTCCCTATTCTACCGTATCTGCTGCACAAAGGGTTCCATCACCAGAGCGAAAAGCAGTGGGAAGAACGGGCTGGTCAGCCTCCCATTCACTTTGACGTTGGCTTGGGGATTCTGATAATTTGCCTGTATTGTTCTCAGAAAATTCAGTCCCACTTCCACCTTGCTGAGTGTTTGTTCCAGGAAGGCCCAGTTGAGCTGGTCGAATGCCTTCTCTGCATCCAACATTAATAAGCATGTAGGTGTGTCACTGCCCCCTTCCAGCCTCATCAATTATGTGGTGGGCCCTTTTTATATTGTCAAACATGTTTTGACCCTGTTTGGTCTTGTGCTACCAGATCCGGGAGAATCCCTTTCAACCTCGCCGCTAACACCCTTGGGTAGTGTTTTGCATCCACATTAATGAGCGCTATTGGGCGGTACGAGGAGCATAACTGTGGGTACTTCCCTTGCTTCAGGATGAGAGCGATGTGTGCCATGTTCATAGATGCGGATACCTCCACTTTTTCTCGAAAGTCATTTAAAAACCTCCGTAAGGGCTTTAACAAGCAGGTCGCTGAATGTTATGTAAAATGCTGCCCTCAGCCCATCCTCCCCCGAGCTCTTATTTGCCTTAATTTGTGTTATTCCTCCCATGTTATAGGTTCTTCCAGTTGCTCTCTGTGTTCAGGGGATCATCTTGGTCCTTCCCAGCCTGCTAGGTATGTTTTGTGCCCCTCCTCAGCTGCTGGTTCCTCCCCGTACAGGTCAGCAAAGAATTCCCTGACTATCTTGCATTTGGCTCCCTCCATTCCTACTTGTCTGTCCCTTTTATCCTCGAGGGTGGTTATGAACGCCTTCTGTTCACTGGCACTTAACTGTCTCGCTAAAACTGTCCCCACTTTATTAGCATGTTCATAAAACAACTCCCTGCTCCTTAGGAGGGCACTCTCCACTGAGCTATGAGTTAACTGTTTGAGTTGCCCTCTCACATGTGCCAGTCTCTTGGCAACCTTATTTGTTCCTTTCTTCTTGTGCGTCCTCTCGAGTTCCAGTATTTCTGTTTCCAACCACCCCCCCATGCCTCTCTCTTTGTTTCATGGCTCTGCTTCGATGCCCCTATGAAGTATTCCTTACTGTGCTGCTTAAACGCATGCCATCTCTCCCCCGGGCTGATTCTCTCTTGAGATATGCTCCCAGTCTCCATCCCCCAGGCCCCCGTGCATTTTCTTCCTCCCATTCTAGTGACACTGGAGCGTGGTCCGATATTGTTATGCTCCCAATATGGATCTTTCTGGTCACTTGAACCACCCTCTGTGTTGCCATAATATAATCTATTCGGGAGTAGGTCTTGTGGACGTGTGAGTAGAAGGAGTAGTCCCTCTCCTGTGGGTGGTATGTCCTCCACACATTGTTAAGCCCGTCCTCCTTAAACCTTATTCTCAGCGTTTGGACATTGTCCCTGTTACATGCCCCCTCAGCCCGTCTTACCTGTCCAAGGCCGGGTCTGCTGCTAGGTTAAAGTCCCCCGCCACTATTAGCTCCCCCTCCTACAAAAACCTTTCAAAGAACCCTTCCTGTCCTTGGTTGGGGGCATAAACTGATGCCCATGTGTATGTCAGGCCACCCATCATCTCTTTCACCATCACATACCTCACCTCCGGACCCCGTTTCACCTTAGTCCCCTCTACTCGTATGGAATAAAATTGCCACCCCTGCCCCTTTAGTTCCTGTGGCTGCATGATACTGGAGTGGGTAGTCCCTGCGTAAGGGGCCCTCATCTCCCTTCGTCAAATGTGTCTCCTGAAGGCAGCCTATTCGCACCCCCTCTTTGTTGATTTCCTGCAGGATTGTGACCCTCTTGTTCGGGTTGTTCAGTACCCTTACGTTCCAAGAGTTTAACCTATACATTCCTTCCTGTTAGTTTTTGCACCAGGCTGCCCTGACGCCCCTGTTTTCTTTGATAACCCAAGCTTTGATCTTGCTGCCCCTGAACTGCTTGTACAGCCCCAACTTGTAACTATCCCTGGATCCATTGTCCAGGTTCTCGACATAGCCCCCTTATGAGAACAGTGTGTGACATTCGCGCCTCCTACCAGTCACTCTCCCCATTCGTTACCCTGCATCAGGCTACACTCTAGTCCTTTAGTCCACTTCAGTGAGTCTCTTCCCGGTTCACATTCCCCCTCTTCATGTCATCTTCATCTTTTTCCTGCTCTAGCACTGAGGACTAGATCGTGCTTCGCCCGTCACTTCTCCTTGCTAGTTTTTCATATTGCCCCCACCCTGCTTCTCTTGGAGCCACTCCACAGTGCCCTCAGTTTTCGTCCTCGACCTGGGATACAGTTTCTTCTTCTTTACCCATGCGAAATTGAAGCCTCATTGGGAAGAGCCATCAATATTTCATCTTTTATTCAGTTCCTCCATGAGTGGCTTGAACAGTTGCCTTCTTGCCAGTGTGGATTGGGACAAGTCATCATACATTTAGATTTTGCATCCTCTTACTTGGATTTTCCCTTTCACCCTGGCTGCCCCCATGAGCTGTGTTTTATCTTTATAATTGTGCTTTTTCACTAGTATGTCCTGAGGCCTTGCTCCTGGGTCTGCTCTCTGGCTGCCCACTCTATGTACTCTTTCTATCGCCATGCTTCGGCACTGTTCTGCTTCCACTAGATTTTCGAACATCTCTCGGATGCAGACCTCCTGGTCAGAGCCCTCCACCCCCAGGTCCTTACTCCGAGTATTGTTTCTTTGTGACCTATTTTCTAGGTCCTTGCACTTCTCCTCCAGAGCCCTTATCCTCTCCTCTGCCTCCTTTGTCTGCTGTGTCCATTCGGTAACCTTTTTATCCAGCTTGGTTAAGTGCTCCTCTACCCCCATGACTCAATCCACTAATGAGTCTGTCTTTGCAGTTGTTTGTAATCGCTCTTCTTTTACGCTAGCTCCTTCTGCCTTGACTGTCTCTGTGAGCTCCCCTTTGAACTTGGCCAGAGCTGCAAGCAGGTCTTCCTCAGTAAGTGCCATCTCCTTGTCACTCTGCTTCGTCGGATTACCAAAGGGGAGCTTTGTTTGTGTGTGTCCCTTTTGGCGCCCCTCGTGTGCCTGCACTCCTGGTATGGTGCTCTTCTTTTTCGGTCCCATCTGCCTTCCCTTACTCCATACGTTCGGAGGCCTTTGTCCACCTTCCCCGGATTTGTCCTACTGGGGCTCCCTCTCACTGTGGATTGACCTCCACTCCGACTTGCTCTTCCTGATCAGTTCTTTTGGTTCATGGGAGGCTCTCCCTGTAGTCTCTCTTCATACTCCTCTCTGGTGAGTGGCCCCCCTCTGGGGGTCCTCCTCCAGCGTTGCGTGGGCCTCCGCTTGGTGAGTTATCTTACTGCCCTAATGATAGGGGAATGAGGCCCTGCACGCTTCTTGGGGCCTTAGTGGAGTTTTCCTCTGCTCATAATGCTTCCTCCTGGCCCTGGTTGCTCGTTCCGCCTGGGTTCCCCTGTGCTGCTGATTGTTATTTGCCGGGTATGTGTTAATCCCCAGACCCCAGGGTTCCCCCTGCTGTTAAGCAGGCTGTTGTTGTGCCTTTATAGGCTATACCGCCTCAGTGAGCACTCTTCTGGCTCTTACAGGGCTATGTTTCTCTGTAATCGCCCGTGCGGGATCCCCGCTTGAAGAATTCTTCTTCCACGGCTGTTGCGTCTCCCCGGGACTCTGGGCTTTTCAGGGTTTTTCAGGGCTCTTTCTCCACGTCTCGCTCATGCCTTCCAGCTCCGCTCCTCACCTCGCTACCGCAAGATCTTCAGCCACTTGGATGCCTGCTCTTCTTGGAGGGCAAGTGCATCCCGCGGCGATCCTACTCTCCGTTTTCCCTCTTGTGCAGCTCGTTTCTTTCTGATACGCCCCAGTGCCTCTGTATGCTTCTGTCCCTGCTTGGGACATTTTACACAGCGTTTCCGCTCTTCCCCACGTGGGGTCTGGTGGACCGTAGTGATCCACATACAGTGACTGTCCCCCGGCCCCGAGGCAGTCTGGAGGACTGGGTACCTCCTGCTGCTTTCCTTCTCTCCAGGCTCCTCTCCCGTGCTGCGCGCTCCTTTCTAGTCCGCCTCCTTCTGTCCTTTCTTTGGGATGGTTCACAAAGCGCACCCACTTCTCCCCATGTGGCGCCAGTTGGTCTCACTTTCTGTGGCTTTCTCTCGGCCCGAGCCGATTAGGAGGTGAACCTGCTCCCTCCCCCGGATCTGTTAGGAGCTGCCCACCATCTTAGCAGGGGCATCCCATTGCCATGTCCCCCCCTCCCCAGATCCATCAGACCCGGCGGCGCGGGCCGGCACTTTCATCCCCACCTTTTTTGCCATACCCCCCCTCCCTCTCCCAGTTCCCGTGGCGGCCCGCCGCTGCAGTGATCAGTGAACAAGAAATAACAGGCAGACACATGTGTACATTTGGAAGGGTTAATGCCTCAGCAGCTTTATTTGCATAAAGTCTTGGAGTTATTTTACAAGTGATCCGTAATTCACCACACCACAGGTTCTTCTACTCCGTGTGAAGTTACCTAGGAACGCCCCCCCCTCTACTCCCTCCCCCTCCCGTCGGTGTCCGGTGGACGCCTCCGGTGGAGCCCGGCCCTTGCTATCATCTTCTCTCTACCCCTTGGCCATCCAATGTTTCGTTTTCCTTGGTCCATACTTCATGCTTTGTCCCCTCTTTATTATCATGACCGGTGGTAGCCCTGACCGCCACCCGCTCAATGTGTCCCATGTCCACTTCTATCTAACACAGGCAGCCACTTGGTGCCTCGCTAACAGCAGGTTCCTATACAGACACCACCAACAGTGTCCCAATGCAACTCATACCCCACATACATACACAGAGCCGACATCACCCTCCAGTGCCGACTCACAACTTTCTCCCTGCCTACACAGTCATCGCTCTGCGATGTCCAGCTATCCTAGCGCCCCAATTCTCCACTAACGGACCCCCATCTTCTACAGTGCCGCTTCTGCTGCAAGCCTCTCGCCCCAACTGACCCGGCCCCTGTTGCCCCCCTATCGCCTTGCCGTCCCCCGGCCAGGTCTTCGCCGGGCCCCCTCAACCCCCCCATACCCTCTCTCCCCAAGCCTCCCTACCGCATCTATCCCAGAGCCCCCCCCCAGCCTCGTCCTCCTCTGTGATCCCTGTCCCTAACCCAGACCATTCCTATCTCTGGTTTGCTCGTCCCCTCTCCTGTCCTCAGGATTGCATGCCTCGGGCCCCCCCCCCAGTACAGCCTAGGCCCACTCATCCCCCCAAGGCCGACTTCCCCCAGCCCCCCCATTCCCTCCTAAACCTTGAGTCCCCCCTTCTCCCTTCTGCTCCCTCTGGTCACCTTCCTGCCCTATTTTAGGCCCCCCACCCCTCGCCCCCGTGTCTCCCTCCTTCTGTGAAGACTTCCCCTTGCTGCTTTGTCTGTTAACGTTACCAGAGCCCCCGTAGTCTCTTCTTGCTCCCCCTCCGACAGGCTTCCCTTGAAGACCTTTGTTGTATGTTTGTGCTTCATTCCTTTTATCCCCCCCGCCCCTCACTTTTGGGTTTGGAAATGGTTTCCAAGTCCCCTAACTCCCTCCCCTTTTTCCCAGGGCCTCCCCTGAGTCTAGGACTCTTGGGGCGCCGTAAGATCTAATCTGTTGGCTGTGCATTCCCCTATGGGCCTGCCAGTGCTTTGCTAAAGGGATCGCAATGTAACTCCGCTGCGTGACCTGAAAAATAAAGACAAATTTAACCAAACTTCTCTTTTAAAGGGAGGGGGCGCGGGAAAGTTTAAAACAGCCGCGCTCACGGGCGGGGGCAGGAACCGAAGGAAGTGACTGCCTTGGAGGCAATCCCACCCTTTTGTAGGGCTTCTTCCCCCTCGGTTTCCTACCCCGCCCCCCCCCCCCTGTGCCGCTTTCTCTGCAACTTCCGGGGGCGGGCCTCCCACCGTGGAGTGTCTGCCCACTTCCCCCATCCTAGGGGGAGTGGGGGGAGGAGGCTGGCAGGGCAACCCCCACTAAGGGGTGGCGCCCGCCATGCCTCATCCTTCAGCGCATTCGCCCGCCATAGCGGGGGCATCCCATCGCCATGTCTCCCCCCCTCCCCGGATCCATCAGACCCGGCGGCGCGGCCGGCACTTCCATCCCCACCTTTTTTGCCATAACCCCCTCCCAGTTCCCGTGCCGACCCACCGCTGCAGTGATCAGTGAACAAGAAATAACAGGCAGACACATTCGTACATTTGGAAGGGTTAATGCCTCAGCAGCTTTATTTGCATAAAGTCTTGGAGTTATCTTACAAGCGATCCGTAATTCACCACACCACAGGTTCTTCTACTCTGTGTGAAGTTACCTAGGAACGCCCCCCCCTCTACCCCCTCCCCCTCCCGTCGGTGTCCGGTGGACGCCTCCGGTGGAGCCCGGCCCTTGCTATCACCTTCTCTCTACCCCTTGGCCATCCAATGTTTCGTTTTCCTTGGTCTACACTTCATGCTTTGTCCCCTCTTTATTATCATGACCGGTGGTAGCCCTGACCTCCAACCGCTCAATGTGTCCCATGTCCACTTCTATCTAACACAGGCAGCCACTTGGTGCCTCGCTAATAGCAGGTTCCTATACAGACACCACCAACAGTGTCCCAATGCAACTCATACCCCACATACATACACAGAGCCGATACCACCCTCCAGTGCCGACTCACAACTTTCTCCCTGCCTACACATTCATCGCTCTGCGATGTCCAGCTATCCTAGCGCCCCAATTCTCCACTAACCGACCCCCATCTTCTACAGTGCCGCTTCTGCTGCAAGCCTCTCGCCCCAACTGACGCGGCCCCTGTTACCCCCCTATCGCCTTGCCGTCCCCCGGCCAGGTCTTTGCCGGGCCCCCTCAACCCCCCCGCGCCCTCTCTCCCCAAGCCTCCCTACCGCATCTATCCCAGAGCCCCCCCAGCCTCGTCCTCCTCCGTGATCCCTGTCCCTAACCCAGACCATTCCTATCTCTGGTTTGCTCGTCCCCTCTCCTGTCCCCAGGATTGCATGCCTCGGGCCCCCCCCCAGTACAGCCTTGGCCCACTCATCCCCCTAATGCCGACTTCCCCCAGCCCCCCCATTCCCTCCTAAACCTTGAGTCCCCCTCTTCTGCTCCCTCTGGTCACCTTCCTGCCCTATCTTAGGCCTCCCACCCCTCGCCCTCGTGTCTCCCTCCTTCTGTGAATACTTCCCCTTGCTGCTTTGTCTGTTAACGTTACCTGAGCCCCTGTAGTGTCTTCTTGCTCCCCCTCCGACAAGCTTCCCTTGAAGACCTTTATTGTATGTTTGAGCTTCATTCCTTTTATTCCCCCCCGCCACCCTGCCCCTCACTTTTGGGTTTGGAAATGGTTTCCAAGTCCCCTAACTCCCTCCCCTTTTTCCCAGGGCCTCCCCTGAGTCTAGGACTCTTGGGGCGCTGTAAGATCTAATCTGTTGGCTGTGCATTCCCCTATGGGCCTGGCAGTGCTTTGCTAAAGGGATCGCAATGTAACTCCTCCAAGACTCTCTGCTGGATGCCGGCGGCAGAGAGTTCCCCCACCAGTCTGCGCCGGATGCTTTCCTCTGCCGAGCTTCCTTCTTGCTCTACCCCCAGTCTTTGCCTTGGTGTCCAGCCCCCTCTCCCCCGTTCCCATTGCCCTGTGACCTCCTCTGGGCTCCTATGTGCAACCCACCTTCCATAGCGCTTCCCTCCATTCTAAGCACATGATCGAGGGTACCCACCTCCGAGAGGTGTGTTCTGTCAGACTCGAAATAACCAGGTACCTTTAGAGTGATCAACGGGTGTTGTACCCATACCATTCCTCTGCTTTTCAGAAAACCCCCCATCCTGCAATTGGTCTTCCTCCTGGCCTCCTCTATTGCCCCATGTCGTAGCGCCCCCCTCCACTCCAGTCTAGGAATTATTTCCGACCACATGACCTCGGCAACCTGAAAAACCCTACCAATTCTAGTAAATAGAGACCTTAGCAGCTCTGATAATTCCTTTCTGCCTTTTGCCACTAGGTCGTTGCCCCCAATGTGCACCAGCAAAACGTCTGGTAAACCATGCTGTTGAATAGCCCGTTCGAGTAAAGCCCATAGATGATTGCTTTGGAGTCCTGCCTTGGCTATCCACCGGATCTGCGTATTGCGAAGTCCTAGATTACCATCCCTGTGTGCCTTCCGTGCTCTTCCCGCTGCCCTGGACACGAAGGAATGTCCCACAATCCATACCCGGGCGGAATCTGGGGAAACATTGAAATCCATTACCTTGGGTTAAAATGTGGCCCCCGCCCCGCATCTGGCCCCCCTCCCCCCATCCACCCCCTCCCATGGGCACGCTGTGCCGACTAACGTACGTAGAGTTTATACTTGTCCGATTCCCATCTCCCGATCCTTTTGACCATGTCCTCCCCCAGGCCCTCTCTACTTGCCGTTGTCGCTGCGCCTATGCGGAAAGAATGAGTGGAGTATAGAGCCGAGTTTTCCCCGGATCTTCCCAATGTGGTACCCAGGACCCTTCTGAACTGGAACTGAGTGAGGGGTGCCCCGTCCTCATGCGTGAACAGATACCCTGCTCCGCCCTTCCTAATCTTCAGGTATGCCTCCATGTTCTGTATAGGACAAAATGCGTCTTGCCCCAGTCTCGCCAGAACCAAGGAGCAGCCCTTTGCCCCCTGATCAGTTTTGGATACCCTTATTGTGAGAAATAGTGTCTCGTTCTTAATGGAAACATCACCCAATAGCAGTGCCCTGTGTTCACTGTCCGCTTTAGCCTTCACCACCAGCTCGCTAATACGTAGTGCCCCAAAAAAGGCCAGTGCAAAGCAGGCCTTAAACATCGTGCTCTCGTGCGCTGAGTAGCATACCCCGGCCGTGGCAGTCATGATCTTCCTCAGTAATTCAAAATCTATGGGTCTCCTCTTGTGGATTGGTTGTGGTATTCCCCTATCCTTGTCCCACCTTTTCAAGGCTGTTCTTACCAGAAAACCTTTGGTTGGGTCGTGGCAACCCTCCAGTTGACAATGAAATGCCACTGCGCTGAGATGCGCAGCCATCCATGACCTAGATTTTCCCCCCTCCTTGGCCCGAAGCACAAAAAAGTGCACCCTCTCCTCCCCACTTGCCGCCCCCCTGTGCTTGGTGAGTTCTAAGAATGTGGTAAAATTGGCCCTGTATTGGGCTCTGGTGCTCCCGGCCAGCGCCCTGGAGGCTAGCTGTCGCATTCCCTGACCTAGCTTACAAGATGCCACAGTTGGTTGTTGAACGGTGTCATTTTGGGCAGTGCTTATGGATGCGCTTTCCAGAATCGTGCCATCTGTGAACGAGAAAGTGCATCTGCTGCTGTGTTAACCACCCCTGGGATGTGGCGCGCGTTAATCGCTGTATTCATGTACAAACATTTGCGGACTAAGTGGCGCAGTAAAGACAGCGTGGCAGGGCATCGCGCATAGTTGCTGTTTACGGCCTGTACTACTGCCATATTGTCTGACCATATCACCATACGCTTGTTGGTTAGTTTGCGCGTCCAGATGTGCAGGGCCGCTACTACTGGGAATAGTTCCAGCACTGTGATGTTGGTGCATAGGCCCTTTCTACCCCAACCCTTAGGCCAGTCGCCCCTGCACCATTCCCCCCCCAGAATGGCCCCAAATCCTACCCGCCCTGCCGCGTCCGTGAACAGCTGTAGCTGGGCACACGTTGCCCACGGAGACTGCCATAGGCACACCCCATTGAATTCCGTCAGAAATGTGCGCCATACCCTGAGGTCCTCCTTCATTCCTGACCCCATGCATACCTTATGCCAGCCCGTGTCCGAGACCCCAGTGGCCGCGGCCAGTCGTCTGGCGAACACCCTGCCAGCTGGACTGACCCTTGTGGCAAAGTTGAATTTGCCCACGAGTGATTAGATGGATTTTACAGTGGCTCGGTCACAAGACAAGGCCGCATCGATGTCTGCAATAAATTCCTCAATCTTGTTCTTTGGCAGACGGCATGCACCCTCCTCCATATCCATTTCGATCCCCAAATACGTTAATTTGGTGCAGGGCCCTTGCGTCTTGTCATCTGCCAAGGGGACTCCCAGCTCCTCTGCTAAGGCCATGAATTTGTCCAGGAGGGAAGCACATATGTTCGTGTCGCGGCTACCCACGAAGAGGAAGTCATCAAGGTAATGAGTCTTGCCGCCCCTCCCCTCGAGTTTACCAAGTGCCCATTCAAGGAACGAGCTAAATGCCTCAAAGTACGCGCACGAGATGCTGCACCCCATTGGCATGCATTTGTCCACAAACACCTGACCCTCCAATTGGAAACCCAGTAGGAAAAAACTGTCCGGGTGCACGGGCAGTAATCTAAAAGCTTCCTCTATGTCTACCTTAGCCAACAATGCCCCTCTACCCACTAAACGTGCCAGGCTGACCGCTTGGTCGAAAGAGGCATAAGACACTGAACAATCTGCTTCGTCCAACCCGTCGTTGACTGACCCCCCTTTCGGGTGTGATAAATTGTGAATGAGGCGGAATTTGCCATTGTATTTAGTATTTAGTATTTTATTTATTTCTATAGCGCACCAGGCCCAGGGGCAACCGGGCGCTTAACTTAGTTACAACAAGATGAAAGCATGACAAGGCAATGTGACAGAGTATTACAGGATTATTACAGGAAGATTTACAAAATTTACAAAATATACATTCAAACGAATATCGATAAGGCAGTGATTTACAGGATAGTTAATAAGGGATGCAGAGTAGGTCAAAGTGCAAGTAGGGCAGTAAGCTGGTGTTAGAAGTCTTGGGCGGATAGCCAAGCTTTGGTAAGGTATTTGAATTTCAGGAAGGAAGGTTCTGCTCTAAGGTCATTGGGGAGTGAGTTCCAAAGTTTGGCTGCCAGGATGGGGAAGCTGGTTCCACCAGATCTTTGGAGATTAAAACGCGGGATGTCAAGGCAGTTGGCTTGGGCCGCTCTGCGAGGTCTGGTGGAATTGTGGAAAGAGAATCTGTTTGCCAGGTAGCGAGGGGCTTGGTTGTGGAGGCATTTGTGTGTGAGAGCCAAGGACTTCAAGGAGATGCGATGTGGGATAGAGAGCCAGTGCAGGTTGCGCCTGGTGTCAGATATATGCTGGCGCCTAGGAATGTTAAGGGCCGCTCTGATCGCATTGTTTTGGACAATTTGTAGCTTGTTTAAGTTGCGGAGATTAGTACCTAGATAGAGGGCATTACAGTAGTCGACCTTGGATAGTACAAGGGTCCTGGCCAAGGTTACGCAGTTGGCAGTGGTTAGGAACGGGCGACAGGCGGTGATGAGCTTGCAAGTATGCGCTGCTGCAGATGAGACTGCGTTGGATTGTCTAGTCAAGGATAGGGTTGAGTCGATGTAAATCCCTAGGGTTTTCGTGTCCTTAGCAATCGGGATGGTGTTCCCATCAATGGTGAAAGACTTGAAGGCAGGGTCAAGTTTAGTGAGTTTTTGTGGTGAACCAAGAATGAGGAGCTCTGTCTTTTCATCATTTAGGCAGAGGCCGTGTTGGGCCATCCACGCTTGGATGACCTGGTAGATGGCGTTGATGGCAAGGGAGTCAGTTGTGTAGTCTCCTGTGATGGGGATTAGTATCTGTGTGTCGTCAGCGTAATTGGTATACGTGACGCCCAAATGGTCCAAAATATCAAAAAGGGGTTTGGTAAACACGTTATATAACGTGGGCGAGACACAGGACCCTTGAGGCACACCACAAGAGACCGGAGCGGGTGGTGCGGCCGCAAGTGGGGAGAACACGCGCATTGATCTATTATCCAGGAAGGATCTGATCCAAGTGGCGGCATTTTCTGAGAAGTGTGCGGCTGATTTGAGGTGATGGCAGAGAATTTTGTGATTGACAAGATCAAAAGCAGCAGAGAGGTCCAGGAGAAGTAATAACGCCAGTTTGCCTTTGTCTTTGAGATCTTCGATCTGCGTTTTTAAATCAATAAGGGCGGTCTCAGTGCCATGGCGAGGCCGGAAGCCTGATTGCCTGAGTCCCAGAAGTTTATTTGATTCAAGGTATTCCTGAATTTGTAGGTAGGCCGCGCGGTCAAGGATTTTTAGTAAAAAAGGTACAGTGGTAATTGGTCTGTAGTTTGTGGGTATGCTGGGATCCAGGGTAGGTTTTTTCAGAAGCGGGATGACCCATGCATCCTTAAGATTGTCCGGTACAATCCCAGAGCTAAAGGAGGAGTTGATGAGCGTAGTGATGAATGGTGCTAGGTCGTGAGCAGCTTCCTTAATAATAGGTGCAGGACAAAGGTCACCCTGACAATTGGACGGTTTAAGGCTAGTGATAATCTTTTCCACTTCGAGAATGGAGAGTGGAGAGAAGCTAAAAGGAGTCAGAGAGTCTGTGATAGAGAGGTTTATGGTAGGTATAGGGATCTGTAGAGGGTTGGATTGAAGGCTAGATTGTTTGTTGTTGATTTTAATTTGGAGAGTGGCAATCTTACCTAGGAGAGCTTCTTGGATTTTGGAGCACCAGGTGCTATCTTTGGTACATGTGTCAGGTGGAGTAACAGGAGTTTCAAGTTCTTTTAGGATTTTAAACAATTCTTTGGTGTTAGATTTGGCTTGCTCGATGCGTTTGTTATATGTGTCTTTTTTTGCCTGGAATATAGCTTCCTTGTAGTTAAGGGTGGCCAGGAGTACGCGTGATTTGTTAGCTAGAGAGTGATTGCTTCTCCAGTGGGATTCTGCAATTCGTTTTTCTTTGCGTAGTGCTCTGAGATGGGGTGTAAACCAAGAGTTTAGGTGGGCTCGAGGTTTAGATTTTCTCAGTTTCGAGGGTGCAATGGTGTCTAAGGCTGTAAGCATGGCCCGGTTGAATGTGTCGACCAGGGCCGTAGGGTCAGAGCATGAGGGATCCCGAACATTGAGAGCTGGAAGGAGGAGGGGGAGGAGTCTATCGCAGGTAATGTTGCGTTTGTTACGGGTGGCCATAGCCGGGGCAATGTTGTGAGGGAGGCTGATAGGTTTGGACACAATATTGAATGTAATTAAGTTGTGGTCTGTCCAGGCGCACTGTTGGTTAGAGGTGATGTTGATGGGACAGTTGAGGGCGGCTAGCCAGTCAAGGGTTCTGCCCTTGTTGTGGGTAGGTTGGTTTAGGAACTGAGTGAATCCAGCATTAGTGAGGATGTTGTCAATAGACGAAGCAGCAGTGTCCTTGGGGTCGTGGAGGCCTAAGTTGAAATCCCCCAGTATCATGACCTGGGAGATAGCTTTGGTGTTGTGTGTGAAGATGTTGGAGAGGTCCTCCGCGAAGGTGGATAGTGGGCCGGGTGGCCGGTAGAGTAGATGGAAGGTGATAGAATGGTTGGGTGTGAGAGCTAGTTTAGCTGTCAGTGCTTCCAGAGTGGAGGAGTGATGTGTGGCTGAGAGGTGGAAGTTCAGAGCGTTTTTGTGGATGATGGCGATGCCACCTCCTTTAGATTGGATGGAATTACGGTCATGTCTGATAATGTTGTAGTCAGGAGGGATAGCGAGGGAGAGAAGAGGACCTGAAGCTGGGTGGAGCCAGGTTTCAGTGATTGCTATAAAGTCGAGGTCAAGGTTGAGGATCAAGTCAGCTACTTCTAGGGCGTGAGCCGGGAGTGATCTGGCGTTGATTAGCGCGCCTTTGATATTGTTTAAGTTAGGGGAGTTGGAAGATGGTGGTAGATTAGGTGAAAGTGTAGGTGGTGACAAAGGGAGAGGCAGTTTGATGCGGTGAGCTAAATGATGGGAAGCGTGGGTAAGACGCGAGCCAAGTCTAGCATTTCTCAAGGAGATAGAGCAGGGTAGGTTAGGTAAAGGTCTGGTGGCGAAGTGCTGGATCCAGAGGGCTGGGTTGTTAAGATAAGGGTTGGTGTGGTGAGCGTGGGATGGCATAGTTGAGGTGTGATGCAAGTAAGAGTGGTAGATAGAGGTGGTGGTATGGTATAGTGCAGTGCAGCCAGGGTGCAGTATAAGGATGAGAAGGGTACAATTTTTTGGTACAATCCCTAGCGGGGAAATGATGAGGTTCGCCAAAGAGGCCATCTGATAGGGGCCTGCTACCCTGCCTAACTCTATTTCCTTGGTGACCTTGTCTCTCACCACTTCCGACCACTCTCTGATAGATTTTGAGTTGGATTCCGTTCTGGCACCTATGGCCCCTTTGTATGGGATGCGAAATCCCATCGTGAAACCTTCCGCCAATAGGTTCCTTCCTTGAGTCAGAGGATATCGTGATAGCCAAGGGAGCAGCCTTTCCACCCTGATGGGTGAAAAGCCTTTGTAGTCTAGTTTGTCGGCCGACAGGCTCCTCTCCCCCACCCCCTCTGCTCCCGGCCACCCCTTATTACCGTGGCAACTTCGCGTGTTTGATCCCATCGGTGTCCACGCCCCTGCCCACATGTTCCTTGAAGTACCAGCTAAGCAGTCACCTTGAAGAGATAAATGTTTATTTAGGTTACAGACTGGCTGGACATTGACATAAGAATGACACAATGGTATTTATTGATCGAGCCACCTCCCCCCGCACCATTAGCAGCAGTATTATCGAGCTTGCTTTGTCGTTTCGCCCGTTGCCGGCCGGCCCCGGCAGCTACGTGCTGCGTGACCTTGTGC
The DNA here is from genome assembly GCF_040938575.1 of Ambystoma mexicanum. Classification (NCBI taxonomy): domain Eukaryota; kingdom Metazoa; phylum Chordata; class Amphibia; order Caudata; family Ambystomatidae; genus Ambystoma; species Ambystoma mexicanum. The sequence continues at coordinate 1,337,189,533 of NC_090921.1, read as the reverse complement.
CCCGCACAGAGAACAAGAGTGCCGAAACCTGCAGCATGGGCCCCAGTTGCAGAGGCCCCCCTCATTGAAAAATCTGCAGTAGAGAGGGGTCCTCCCAATTGTATGATTCGGTGGTACCCCACCCCCCGCCCTAGCCGTTCCTTGTGTGGGAGCTGCTGGTATGGCACTCAAGGCACGCCCCCCGATTGCGCTAAACAGCTACCGTTACCCCATGCCATTGACTCTACCTTTCCAACTTCCAATGGCCCCACTTTAGTAACTACAGGCCCCATGGGTAGACCTGTCCCTGGCAGCGACAAGCCCTCATTTAGGTCTACAATGTGATTGGCCCGTCCCCCCCGTAAAGACAATAGTTCCATCAGCCTGTTCAATGGTCCCCCTAGTTGATCCCAGCCAGTCCTCCACCGATTTTTGGACCCATTTCAAGCCAGGGTCATGTTCCATCCTAAGATGGAAACGTTGATCCCTCAGGAACCATTTGTTGCCGCCCAATAGGTTGTGCTCGTGTATGACACAAGCCCTGTACCCCTTCAGTGCTGGTCTTAGGGAGGGTCTTTTAGGTGAATTGTTTGGGCCAATATTTTGAAATCCGCCAGCCAATTTGCCAGGGTTTTTGCTGGCCTCACTCTTTTCCTGGACTTGACCATCTCCCTCCCACCTATTTCATGAAATGTGTCTTGACCTTCAATTTCATGTTGTAAGAGGATTCAATTCAACACTACAGCTAAGTCAACGCCTAGTCTATAATACTGAATGAAAACCCTTATTGATATAACTTTATGTCCAGTTCATGCGTTCTGGATGACTACCCCTATATAACACCCCTCTCTTGGAATCCTCCTGACCCCACTGAGCCAAGAAGTAGTTCTGTTTTGCAAGTTAAAAGGTTTAATTGATAATTTAAACAATATATATATATATATATATATATATATCACGCCTTATAATAAATTAGTAATTGAATATCACACTTAATCTGATATGATAAAGATTAACAACGGAGAATCTGGCACTAGCACACTTCTTTATAATCACTAAGGAGTTGACATGAAATGGATAAGATAGCATCAATACTTTTATGGTTTCCAATGGATGCAATGTGGAATGAAATGCAGTACAGAAAATAACTTGATAGGATTTCAGCAAAAGACAATGTAATCACTTTCTTGGACAATTCACCCCCCCTTTTATGCAATGCAGGGAAATGGAAGGAAGGCACACAATTCTCAGAAATGCAATTCAAATGTAATTCAGTTCACCCAGCAACTTAGACTACAGAAGTTTAAAACACAGGCAAAATGCTTTTATATGTGCTGGCAATAAAGTGAAAAATATGCTAAAATGCTTTTAATTCCCTCTAGGAGGTTCAGGGTGAGTGAAATCAAGTTAATATCAGTCCAGGCTCACTTTAGCAAGGATCTAGGAGTAATTGGTAGGTTAAACGAATTTTTGGCAAATGAAAGGCAAGCAGCAGCAGATTTTTACACTGGAGAAATTTGCAAATCGCGCCAAAATTCGCGAGTGCGTTTTTCACGATGGCGGCAAAACTATATGGGGTAGGAATGCGGTTCTAGGTTCGTAGAAAAGCCACGATTCCCAGCTTTCTGAGGAAAGTTACTTCAAGTCTCTAGCACAAACGGTCACGGAGATATGAGCGATTAAACAAAGGTCGTTTTTCAGATTTGAAATTTTAAAGTTCAAAAAGACAAGTGCAGCTTGCAACTAGAAAATGACAAGTGACAGCTTTACAAATGACAGTTGACAGTTAGGAGGCAATTCTACTTAGATTAAAATAGCTTGAATTATATTATCTTAACTAAGAGATTGGTTCTGCACAGTCTTGCTAGGTACTCACACTATATTCTTGAATTAGAATGGGCCTCGCCACGGATCTGGACAGGTTTTAGACTGGACTCTGGTCTCTGCACTTCACAGTGATCTGGGTCTGCTCTCTCTCTGGATTCTGAAGATTGAGGGATTTAAAGTCTGGATCTTTCTGCACAGCTTTCTCTAGAGATTGATGGAGGTAAAGTATGGATTTCCAGCAGAGCGTCCCGCAGCAAATGGATTTGAAGGTCCCTATCTGTCCTATCTGTCTGCTTTTATGTGTTTTTTTTATGGGTGTGTGTGCAGCATCACTAGACCCTACCCCTCTCCACTTATCATTGGCCAAGCTTTCATTTCTCCCCTGATTGGGGGAGCTAAGTTGTGTCAGAGTGATGTCATTTTACAGCCTGCAGAAAGTCCACTCCTCCTGTCAACTTACACACAAATCTAGATTTGAACCAAATACATATTTGCAGAGGTACATATTGTTTTAAAATCATATGCACCCCTCACATATCACAGGAGGTATCCCCTGTTCAAACTCTGCTCTTCCTGGGAGCTTGCATTCAGAAATGGCAATATTTTGCACTTTTTAACTGGTTTGCAATACCGGACATTACCCCAAATTTACACACATGTGCGCAAGGAGTATGGACATTAGTTGATGAAGTGTCAGATTTTTCACATGCACACATTTTGAGTAATATCCTCTTTTCCGCTAAAACTCCCCTGAACATACCACCGGTTCTAAAAACCTCTTAAAATGTGGGCAGAAAAATCACAAGAATTATGGTATCATTTATATAATTTTCACATGTCCGCTCTATGAGTTATTCATCTTTTTAGAGTTATGTTCTGGCCCCAAAGGGGTGTGGTTTTCCCCCAGCACAAGGTTGAATTTCTGGTTTTTCCAGTTCTGCAAAGCCAGCTTGCTCTCACAGGCAGTGCTCCTCCCCCTTGCTTCAGGAGGAAGCTACTTTTACAGCCCCCGTAATAAAACCTTTGCCTGAGTCAGGACAGGGCTTTGTTCAGAGCTCCTGTATTCTGTGGGGGCTCCCCTTAATTCAATTATCAAAGAGATGGCATATCCTTAGTGTGGCCAGCAAAAGGCAGATAGGCCTGGGAATACAGCTGTGACTCAAGTTTCACTCCTGATGGGGGTAGTTGTCAGGCAGAATTCAGTTTCTCAAGCCAGGTTTCAGATACAATGTCACTTTTTGTTCCCCAGTTTAAGTCAATACAATTGTTTACATATGCAGCTAGAATGCTGATTCTAAGTTCAAAACTATGACATTTAAACAATTGCAACCTATGTGACACTCAGAAATAGGTCACTCATTTCTTTTAAACATTTAGATTTTTAGTGTGTTTCAGTCCAAATTTACTTAAACTGCTGAAATCCACAGCTCAGCCAGTCTTGTTATAAACCTTCAAGTCACTTCAGAATATAACTTTACATTGGATCCACCTTTCAGTAAGTCTTTCTTTGGCATGTTTTGGGTTCATTTATTCAGTTTTACACAAAAAAAGTAAAATCTGGTGTTGTTTTAAAACGCCGGCTTTTGGATAGAGGTGAGTACTGGTACTGCACCCCTTTTTGGGATTTAAGAAAATGAATTCCCAACAGTTATGGGTTTGCTTTTGGCAATCAGCATTGCCACTCCCAATGGTTTCAGACTACTGTGTGGGTAGTCCAATGGTGGTTTTAGGCAGTGTCCTTCTGTGCCCATAACATCGGCAAAAATGAGTGGCAGCCTATTCTTCATGCATTTCCCTGTGCATTTTCTGGGAAGCTCTGGCCATCATTATGTTTTCCATGTCAGTACTGCACAGTTTTGAGGTAGGGCTTGGATGCGTGGATAAAAACATCCCACAAGCCCCCCTTCTTGCGGTGGCCATCTGATCCTTCACTGGTGGGACCCGCAAGATCTGGGATGTAGTTCTCATCTTCTACCGGTAGATGGCACAGTTCAGCATCTTTTCCTCCATCCAGTACTGATCGATTGGTTCTCCTCGCCGGTCCTGATGGGAATATTGGGCGGTACCCCGGGCCCATTGCGTCTCTGCTCCCGGTCTCCGGATCGTCCTCCTTGTCCCGTCTCCAGGTTTTCTTTCTCCTAGGACGACAAAGGAAGAGCGGCAATACCTATTCATGGACATTTCCACCACTGTTGAGATAGTGGGGCAGCATATGCATTTCATCATAACGAAACATTACATTCTTATTTTGAAAAAAAAAACTAGTATAACTAAGAGACAGTTTCATGCAAATCACAATATTTTAGAGACTAGATGTGGTATGTTTTATGGTTGGAACTGAATTAGTCTGAGACAGTACCCGCTAGGATTCCAGAGGATTCCTCCAGTTGTTGCAGAGCGTGCCTGGGATGGCAACATTTCAACTGGTTTATGTGGACCCACTTGTCTTCCCCCGCTGCCAAAGGACCTTTGGGGATGTGGATTTTGTAGGCCACAGGGGAGATCTTGTCGATGATCTCAAAGGGTCCCTTCCATGTAGGCAAAAATTTGCGCTGCTTGGCCTGGTTCCTTTGGAAGTTGTATAGATAGACTCGGTCTCCCACCTGATATTCCTTCCTGGAAGTTTTCAGGTCCTAATGGGTCTTCATGCTATCAGCCGATCTTTCTAGATTTCGCTGAGCATAAGCAAAAGCATGTTGAAGGTGTTTCCTTAAATTCTCCACATACTCATGAGTAGTGGAGGCATTTATCAGTGTCTGCTCTTGGGTCCTGTAGAGCAAATGCTGAGGAAGCACCATCTTGCGCCCAGTCATCAACTCAAATGGTGACATTTTGGTTGCAGATGAAGGGGTAGATCTGATGGCCATTAGGACCAGAGGTAATCGGATATCCCAACTTGGCCCAGAATCTGCCACAAACTTTTTTAAGATGCTCACAATTGTCCGGTTATATCTCTCTACTGCCCCAGAAGAAGCTGGTCTATAAGCAATATGCAACTTCCTTTTGACCCCCAGTATCTCCCACATCTTTGTCATTACTTCACTGGTGAAGTGGCTACCCCTGTCTGACTCAATCCTTTGAGGTAGACCAAAACGGGAAAAGATGTGGTTAATCATCAAGGCAGCTGCGGTTTCTGCCTTGTAATTTGGGGCTGGGAGACATTCCACCCACTTGGTAAACAAGCATGTCACAGTCAACATGTACTTATTCCCCCTAGCAGAGCGAATCACGGGGCCTACAAAGTCGATTTGTAAATCTGACCATGGCAGTGTCACCCCCTCTTTTGGAGAGGCGCACGGTGCGTGAGGGATGATGGCTGAAATTGTGCACACACAAGACACCCCTTCAAGTATTGGTGGAGGTCCTGCCCCATGTGTGGCCAGTATGCAACCTCTCTTAAGATTTCCAATGTGGTGTGGCCGCATCATGGGTGTGACTTAACATCAGGCTTCGGAATGAGGTAGGAACCACCCACTGATCGTGGCCAGCTTTGGATTTCCTTACCAACAAACCGTCTCGGATCTGGAACATTTTTGGACATTTCATCAACACTCTTAGGTCCTCTTTCCCAATGTAATCGGTATCCGTCAGGGGAAAGTTCTCAGGGTCCTCAAGGTGTTGGTAAAACTTACCAATAACTGGATCCCCCTTCTGAGCTGTAATCAAATCAGCATCAGGGGTCTCCTTACTCCATTGTGCAATTGAAAGGTCGTTGTGAGCATTTGTCTGGGACCTAGTGATAGCAGTGACCTGGATTTCCCCCAACAGGGACTCAATCTCAATTAGATCCCCTTGGATGGCTCCGGTTTTGGCCAGCTGATCAGCTAAGTCATTTCCAGTTTTGTCTGGTCCCTCTACTTTGGAATGACCCTTGATCTTTTTCCAATAGATGGTCATCTCATTCGAGGTGACCAGATCATCAATGTTTTGGATCAACTTCCCATGTTTCAAGGGTTTGTTGTTAGCACATAACATGCCTCTGGTTTTCCAATTAACCAGGTGCTCCACGAACCCATTCCGTACAAAATCCGAATCTGTGATTATGACCAGTTCGTGGAGTTGATGCTGGACAGCAGTGAGGATGGCCTGATGCACAGCCATCACTTCTGCCACCTGACTACTTCGTGGACCAATTTTGTATCCAGCGGAGGGTTCTGGGGACTCATTCACCCATGCATTCCCTACGCCGGCCACCAGTTCTTTCTCCCCGTTGTTGTCAACATGGTACGAGCATCCATCCACATAGACAGTGGGCATTCCCTCACACTTGTCCTCCTCAAAGACTTTGTGTGGGGAATTAAGGTATGCCTCCATGTTGTCCTTTATTTTTAGACTTTCGTCCTCGAGACAGTTTTCTCTGGCACAATCATGCAAGTCAGCCAGACCTTGCGTGAGGGGACTCTTCTTGTTTTGGCCATATCGGACCTCCACAGGAAAGCCTTGCATTGACAGAATCCAGGAAGTAATTCGGGAATTACTCACATTTCCGGTCCGGATTCTATCACTTTGGAGATATTGCAGAGGCTGGTGTGGAGTCTCCATTATGATGTGTTCCCCCTGGATAAACGGGTGGTAATTCTTCAATGCCCACACCGTTGCCAGGAGTGCCTTCTCACAATCGTTGAATTTTTCCTCCACAGAGGATAATGTTTTGCTCGCATAGGAGATTACTTTATTGACCTTGTCATGCTTTTTGTATAATACTGCCGTCAAGCACGTATTAGAGAACCCCGTCTCCAGGAAGAACTCCTTGTTTCTGACAGGGTAAGCTAGGCAAGGCGCTTGTGAGAGGCTTCTCTTGAGTTGTCTTACTGCCTCGGCTTGTTCTGGACCCCATTCCCACTTGACCCCCCCCTTCAGGAGATGAATCAGGGGTCTGGTGATCTCTGTGTAGCCCTCAATGAACTTTCTGCTGTAATTAGTCAGTCCAAGGAGGCTCCTTAGTTCCAGCAGAGTTGTGGGGTCTTTCAGTTTCTGAAGTGCTTCCACTTTCTTTTCCTGGGGACAGAGACCCTGAGGAGTAATCTCATGCCCCAAGAAATTAACACGGGTTCTACACCACTGTGCTTTCTGAAAGGAAAGTTTTGCTCCGGCGGCCCTCAACTGCGTCAGAACATAACGGATCTCCGCTATGTGTTCCTCCACAGATGAACTTTTGATGAGGACATCATCTACATAAGCCAGGTTACCCCTCGCACCCAGGTCAGGCATGGCCTTATGTAGGAAAATGTTGAATTCATTGCCGGAGTTGAGGTATCCGAAGGGAGTCCGGGTCCATGTGTACTGCTGGCCCCCAAAGGTAAAAGCCAGCTTGTATTGGTCCTCCCTACTGACAGGCACGGTCCAGTATCCATTGCTCAGGTCTATTGCAGTGAATACCTGTGACCCCTGGATCTGGGCCAGCCCTTGGTCAATGTAGGGCAGAGGCCATCGGGAAGTATGGACCCGTTTGTTGAGCTCCCTGAGGTCGGCGCAGAGTCTCCACTGGCCGTTTGGCTTCAATATTCCCAGCACCGGATTATTGAAGGTGCTGTGGACTGGACGGATTATTCCCCGGGACTCAAGGTTCTTGATTATTTCAGTAAGGGACTCCATTGATGTGAGAGGCAAGCGATATTGCTTCACAAACACAGGAGTCATGCCAGGGTCCGTGGGGATTGTTGTTGTGTGGATGTCAGTGCGACCACAGTCATATGAGTCTACCGCAAAGAGATCTTGGAAATCCAAGAAAACTTGTTTCAACTTTTGCTTTTGTTCCAGAGTCACACAGGCATCAGCTAGGTTGACTCTCTCTTCCACCATCTGCCTGAAGCCTGGAAAGACTTCTGGTTTGGCTATCTCAGCGGCCTCCTCCAGCTGGGTGGAGAAGTCCCTGGTCAGAGTGCTGATTTGGACTGGAGGCTTCAGGTGGGAAAGGCAGCCCTCATGGACTTGGAAAATCACCTCATCCCTCCTGAAGTCACAAGTCACATCTTCCTTACCATAGGGGCAGGAAGTGTACACCAGGAAGTTCCCCCCATGCCGGGTAAAAATCCTGTCTGGTGTTGTATTGTCATCACTGTCACTGTCAAAGCAGTCCTTGGGGATTGGCCCTAACAGTTCATTTCCAAGATCAATGGAGAAATGTCAGTCATCAACCGCCATTCCAATAATGGTGCCTGCGGCTAGAGTAATACTCTTTAAGTCGCTGTTATCCACCTCTATTGGAATGGTGTCATGTTCTATGTTGACTAATGGAGTTGGGTTTACCCCCAACCCTTGCTGTTGGAGAGAAGCGTTTAGATGTATGTAAGCATCAGGGTTTTTCAAATATTGTCCTCTTTTAACTTTCACTTCCAGGGAGAATTGTCGGGTCCTTTCTGGGATGGTGACTTCCTCTTTGATCTGAATTTCAACTGCATAAGGTAGCAATTGAGCTGACCTAAATGCTTTTTCTGGATCATCAAAGCCCATGGGATTATCCGCTAATCGCGACCAAGCTTTGAAGTTTATTAGGTCCAAACTAATGGCAAAGCGATTGAGAATGTCACTGCCTAAGTAAAAGGCGGCAGGGACGTCTCGCACGACCCAACAATTGTGGACTATGCTCTTGTTGCCAATGGAGATTTTGAGCATACACCTGCTTGGCAGGAGATGTTTGGAATTAGGCGCTTCCAGGTCCATTTCCCATTTGTCTATCAGTTTGAATGTGGGAATGGCTGGATCTTTTGGGAGTTGGCGAAACATGGCTTCGCTGATGAAGCTCTTACCGTTGTTAACACACACTCGGGCGAGAACAGAGTCCTTCCCATCATTTAACTGAACAGGGATGAACAACTGCTCTCCAATTTGCTGAATATCAGCCAGGCTCTGAGCTGATTTCACATCTTTCTGGACTGTAGGAGTGGGAGTTTCTGATTGTGGATTAGTATAGAATCTCAGAGTGTTTCCTTCCAGCGTGGAGTACCACTTTAGACTGGAAGGAAGGTTGATTTTCAGAAATAGAGAGGACCCTCCATCACCAGTCTGTTGTCCTACTGCTATTACTGTCACGTCTGGAATTTGGCTATTCTGGAAGTGAAATTCTACTTGGTCAGATTTTTGTTCAACCATGTGGCAGGTGCCGTTTAAACTAACATGGTTGACACTCTGTTTTAATTTTATTGGTCGGCTAGTCTGGGTCCAGAGGACCTTGTTTACGCAATCTATTAAGGGTGACAACCTCCTCAGGAGGTCATTCCCTAGTAAACAAGGGGTGCCCTCTGGAGTCACTACTATGACTGGGTGTTTTACCTTGTGTCGCCCGATCTTAATGTCCAAGTCTGCAGTCCCCTCAACGGGAATTTCCTTCCCGTCAAAGTTCTGGAGTTGTCCAGGAAGAGAGGTGAGAGGAATTTGGTAATTCTCTCCCCTTCCTGCATTCAGTTCGTCAAAGGCCCTTCTGGACAGAAGGGTAGCTTGAGATCCAGTGTCCACCAGTGCCAAAATTGTACCCTGCCCCTGTACTTGTACCGGGGCATAGTATCTTCCCTCCTTCTCCTCAAGGGGGCACAGATAATGCACATTTTTGGACAACTGGTGGGCTAATTTTCTGGTTTTGGACATTGCTAGCGAAGAGATTTGGGCAGAATTCTGTGGAGAGCCTTGGGAATCTGAAAGAAAAAGTTGGCAACTGGAGATCAGAGCCATTGTGGGTTCCCCTGGCTCCGGTTCTGGGCCGCCCCCCCCTTTTTGGAGGCAGTCACCAGGATGGGTTTGAACCAGGGGATTTTCTTGCTGTTGGTTCTGGGATGAGATGGTGGGCGGCGGTAGCTCAGTCTCCACATCTCCCCAGTCTGGATTTGCATCCCTAGGGACCCATTTTTCTTTGGGAGGAGTTCCCCCCTCTCTGAAGGAGAAGATCCATTTCCCAGGATCCTCTGAGGATCCCTCTCCCTCAAATTGGAAGATCTGTACCTCCTGCTCAAACTGTGTCTTTTTGGGTCTTTTGTTTCTCCTACCCCCCCTCTGTTCCTTAGGAGGCAGACTTTCAGGGGCAAGAGATTTTGTTTCCGGTTCCTGGGTTTCCAGGGGCGGTTTACAAGTGAGGAAGGAAGCTTCCTCCAAGGCTTTACACCCCCCTTCTGCTTGTGCCTCCTCCCTGGGAACCGGTGAGTTATCGGGGTGCTGCCCCCGTCATTGTTCTGGAGCACCAGGTCCAGAGTTGGGTGCGTTCTGCGCCAGCATGCCGTTCTGAGGGTTCTGCTGCGCCCTCAGTATGTGACCCAGATCCCGCGCCATGTTTTGAACCTGGCGCTCTAACTGGGAAACCAGCTCAGGCTGATACGGGGCCCTGTTTTCTCCCCTGGGCTGATCCCGGGAAGGGTAGCTGTCCCTCCTCTGGTAATACCCCGGGTTGGGAAGATTTGGGTACCCCTCCACCCTTGGCCTCCCCTCTCCCGGATTCAGTGGTCTGGGCTCAGGGAATTGGGGAAAGAAGGATGGATGGTTTTGGGGCTGAAAGTTGGGTGGATACCTGGGGAAAAAGTTCTGCCCAGGATTTGGAGAATTTCTGCCCTACTGTGGGAAGTTAGGAGGGAAGTTCCCTGGGTTAGGTGCTTGGCTGGATCCCCCCCCCCCCTTGGGCTGGAGGAGTCCACACATAACCCAGGATGGGTCGATTTCCCTTGTAACGGGGACTTACATAATCAGGAGAGCGAGGGACCCCATTTGTGGGGCTGCCTCCCTGGCTCCCTGTCTGTGACTGGCCCGAGGACCTTCTGGGCCTAGCATTATTAGGTGCAGGTAGGTTTTTAGGCCCCCCCATCTCCAACTCTAAAACGGGGGTGACCTTTACCTCTGCCACCTTGGCAGCAGCAGGGGTGCTGTTGGCTTTGGGGTTTTTCTGGGCATTATTTCTGCTATCTACCGGTTTCTGCACCTCATAGATCCGGGTAGCCTGTTCAATGACCCAGTCTAAAGATCTTTTCTCGTGAAAATCCCTCACGAGCTGGGTCATTATGTATTTGGGCAAGGCATGAAAAAATGTATTAATGAATTCTCTACTGTCTGTGCGCACCCTTCTGGTGGTCTGCGCAAAAGCACGTTTCAGTTCTTGCACAAATTCTTGTGGGGCCTGATCCTCCCCACATTGCAAATTGTAGGCTGCCTTGCGAGCCTCTTGAGGATTTCTATGAATGGAAAAATGTTTCAAGATGGCCGCCTTATAGGTGGACCATCTTAAATGATTTTGGTCCTCCAGCCCCGCAAAGAAACTGGAGTATTCCGGGGAGAAGGTCCACTTTACATATTGAATACAGCTTTGGCTGTCCTTCAAATGGAAAGTCTCCATCATTTGCTCAAACAACTCTAAGTGCTCCCAAACAGAATACTTAGCGTTCTTATGGTAAGGCGTGATGACGCTCCTGATCGCCTTAATCTGCTTTAAGGGGTCCTTAAGCAAGGCCCTTTTTGCCTTATTGGCCTTTTTGGTTCGGGTAACCCTTGTCCATTCATCCTCTGACTCAGAGGCACTGCTCCCAGAGGTTCCTGTCTGTTCTTCCAGGTTTTCCCGGATTCTGCGAGCCTGGGAATGGCTGGCAGAATGTGGGGACCTGGTCTCCTGTTTCCAGTGGTGCTCAGAGGAGTCCTCAGATCCCTCCTTGCTGCCAGGATTTGCTGGGTACCCCCCCCCCACTGACCTAACTGGGCAGAGGTTTTCAGGATGCCCTTAAGGGGCCTACTCTCCTGGGGTTCCCCACTGAACTGTACTGTACTTGGGTGCCCATACCCGAATGCCCACCCCTCCATTCCTGAGTGGTCCTGGCCTATGAGCCCCATACTTTTAGCTGGATAGTAATCTGCCATCCCTGTGGCCCTGTGCTCATGTGCGCCAGGGGACATGGGGGTGGTAGAGTCCAGGGACTGGGAGAGATGAAGGCCCCTGGTATTAGGGCTCCTGAGGTTATGGTCAGGAGTCTCTCTTTCCCAGCGGACCTCATCTCTATCCGCCCCTGCTCCCTGTTGCAATGCAAGAGCCTGCATTTGTGCTTTCAGTTCCTCAGTCAAGGCCTTACTAGACTCTATCAGTCTCTCCTGCATCGCTACCTGTTGTTGGAGCCTATCATTGTGTTGACAGAGGGCCTCATTTTCCCTCTGTGCTTCCTGGTTGGTCCTGGAGAACTGGGCCAGTCTTTGCTGCAGGAGGTTTACCTCCTGAGTCCCATCCCTACTGGCCTGCTCCTTTCTTGACAGAGCATCTTCCACCCTTCTGGTGTGCTCTACCAAGTTCTGGTTTTCTTTTTGGAGGTCACCCAGCCCCTGGAGGGCCAGGTGATTTTCTTCAATTTCCTTTTTTAAGTGGCAGACTTCCTGGCCTAAAGTGTCTCTTTCCTGACTGAGAGCCTGCATCTGTGCTGCCAGGTCGTCCCTCTGTCGTTGAAAGGCACCAGCTTTTTGGCGCTCCTCATCAAGCTCTGTCTGGGTATCCAGGTCTTTCAGAATCAGTTTATTGCTCTCCTCTTTCTCTCTATCTAGCTGGCTTTGCAGGGTGACTACCTGCTCCGCGCATGCCCTGTTGAAATTGATCTGTTGCTCCAACTTTTTCTGGTTCTGCAGTAAGGAGTCCAAACTGTCTTGGTGCTCCTTCTGCAGGGCCAGAAATCTGGTATCCTGGTCCGTCTTTTCCTGTTGTAGGATGCCCGTATCCTCTTTTATTTTAATGATATATTGCCTACTATCATTTTCTGACTCCTGGCTCCTGAGCTGCCTCTGCTCAGAAGAGTCCAGCTCAGATTGCGCCTTCTGTAATGCCAGCAGTTGCCTACTCACCAGATCTTGGCCTTCAGCACATTTGTCCTGCATGGCTCCCATATGTAAATATAAATATGCCGCTACCCTGGCAATCTTATTGTGTTCATCTTTGGCTTTAGGAGCCATATATAGTTCACTCAGGGCCACATGTAATGGACCCTGATCTCTCCATAGGTCTGACCCTGTTTCAGTGACCTGTCGCGTGATGGCCTGCAACCAGGCATCCTGGCCCTGTTCAGTCCATTCACCTCTCACAAATAGTTTATGTAAGAGGTGCTCTCTGGCTATTTTCATGTCTACTAAGGTCGTCATTCTAGAGATTGGTCTCTGTCCTGACTTACAGAAATTAGTATTTTATTTTTGCAAAACAGACCCTTTTCTTAGAGCGTTCCTATGAGGAGTGCTTTACAGCGTAACACAGCGTGGTGATCCGACCGGATATGTGTATCCGGTCAGCTGGCACGCTGTATTAATCTGCACAAATGGTAGATCTAACCCAAACGTCCGGCACGAGCCCCCAATTTGTAAGAGGATTCAATTCAACACTACAGCTAAGTCAACGCCTAGTCTATAATACTGAATGAAAACCCTTATTGATATAACTTTATGTCCAGTTCATGCGTTCTGGATGACTACCCCTATATAACACCCCTCTCTTGGAATCCTCCTGACCCCACTGAGCCAAGAAGTAGTTCTGTTTTGCAAGTTAAAAGGTTTAATTGATAATTTAAACAATATATATATATATATATATATATATATATATATATATATTTCACGCTTTATAATAAATTAGTAATTGAATATCACACTTAATCTGATATGATAAAGATTAACAACGGAGAATCTGGCACTAGCACACTTCTTTATAATCACTAAGGAGTTGACATGAAATGGATAAGATAGCAACAATACTTTTATGGTTTCCAATGGATGCAATGTGGAATGAAATGCAGTACAGAAAATAACTTGATAGGATTTCAGCAAAAGACAATGTAATCACTTTCTTGGACAATTCACCCCCCCTTTTATGCAATGCAGGGAAATGGAAGGAAGGCACACAATTCTCAGAAATGCAATTCAAATGTAATTCAGTTCACCCAGCAACTTAGACTACAGAAGTTTAAAACACAGGCAAAATGCTTTTATATGTGCTGGCAATAAAGTGAAAAATATGCTAAAATGCTTTTAATTCCCTCTAGGAGGTTCGGGGTGAGTGAAATCAAGTTAATATCAGTCCAGGCTCACTTTAGCAAGGATCTAGGAGTAATTGGTAGGTTAAACGAATTTTTGGCAAATGAAAGGCAAGCAGCAGCAGATTTTTACACGTGGAGAAATTTGCAAATCGCGCCAAAATTCGCGAGTGCGTTTTTCACGATGGCGGCAAAACTATATGGGGTAGGAATGCGGTTCTAGGTTCGTAGAAAAGCCACGATTCCCAGCTTTCTGGGGAAAGTTACTTCAAGTCTCTAGCACAAACGGTCACGGAGATATGAGCGATTAAATAAAGGTCGTTTTTCAGATTTGAAATTTTAAAGTTCAAAAAGACAAGTGCAGCTTGCAACTAGAAAATGACAAGTGACAGCTTTACAAATGACAGTTGACAGTTAGGAGGCAATTCTACTTAGATTAAAATAGCTTGAATTATATTATCTTAACTAAGAGATTGGTTCTGCACAGTCTTGCTAGGTACTCACACTATATTCTTGAATTAGAATGGGCCTCGCCACGGATCTGGTCAGGTTTTAGACTGGACTCTGGTCTCTGCACTTCACAGTGATCTGGGTCTGCTCTCTCTCTGGATTCTGAAGATTGAGGGATTTAAAGTCTGGATCTTTCTGCACAGCTTTCTCTAGAGATTGATGGAGGTAAAGTATGGATTTCCAGCAGAGCGTCCCGCAGCAAATGGATTTGAAGGTCCCTATCTGTCCTGTCTGTCTGCTTTTATGTGTTTTTTTTATGGGTGTGTGTGCAGCATCACTAGACCCTACCCCTCTCCACTTATCATTGGCCAAGCTTTCATTTCTCCCCTGATTGGGGGAGCTAAGTTGTGTCAGAGTGATGTCATTTTACAGCCTGCAGAAAGTCCACTCCTCCTGTCAACTTACACACAAATCTAGATTTGAACCAAATACATATTTGCAGAGGTACATATTGTTTTAAAATCATATGCACCCCTCACATATCACAGGAGGTATCCCCTGTTCAAACTCTGCTCTTCCTGGGAGCTTGCATTCAGAAATGGCAATATTTTGCACTTTTTAACTGGTTTGCAATACCGGACATTACCCCAAATTTACACACATGTGCGCAAGGAGTATGGACATTAGTTGATGAAGTGTCAGATTTTTCACATGCACACATTTTGAGTAATATCCTCTTTTCCGCTAAAACTCCCCTGAACATACCACCGGTTCTAAAAACCTCTTAAAATGTGGGCAGTAAAATCACAAGAATTATGGTATCATTTATAAAATGTTAACATGTCCGCTCTATGAGTTATTCATCTTTTTAGAGTTATGTTCTGGCCCCAAAGGGGTGTGGTTTTCCCCCAGCAAAGGTTGAATTTCTGGTTTTTCCAGTTCTGCCAAGCCAGCTTGCTCTCACAGGCAGTGCTCCTCCCCTTTGCTTCAGGAGGAAGCTACTTTTACAGCCCCCGTAATAAAACCTTTGCCTGAGTCAGGACAGGGCTTTGTTCAGAGCTCCTGTATTCTGTGGGGGCTCCCCTTAATTCAATTATCAGAGAGATGGCATATCCTTAGTGTGGCCAGCAAAAGGCAGATAGGCCTGGGAATACAGCTGTGACTCAAGTTTCACTCCTGATGGGGGTAGTTGTCAGGCAGAATTCAGTTTCTCAAGCCAGGTTTCAGATAAAATGTCACTTTTTGTTCCCCAGTTTAAGTCAATACAATTTTTTACATATGCAGCTAGAATGCTGATTCTAAGTTCAAAACTATGACATTTAAACAATTGCAACCTATGTGACACTCAGAAATAGGTCACTCATTTCATTTAAACATTTAGATTTTTAGTGTCTTTCAGTCCAAATTTACTTAAACTGCTGAAATCCACAGCTCAGCCAGTCTTCTTATAAACCTTCAAGTCACTTCAGAATATAACTTTACATTGGATCCACCTTTCAGTAAGTCTTTCTTTGGCATGTTTTGGGTTCATTTATTCAGTTTTACACAAAAAAAGTAAAATCTGGTGTTGTTTTAAAACGCCGGCTTTTGGATAGTGGTGAGTACTGGTACTGCACCCCTTTTTGGGATTTAAGAAAATGAATTCCCAACAGTTATGGGTTTGCTTTTGGCAATCAGCATTGCCACTCCCAATGGTTTCAGACTACTGTGTGGGTAGTCCAATGGTGGTTTTAGGCAGTGTCCTTCTGTGCCCATAACATCGGCAAAAATGAGTGGCAGCCTATTCTTCATGCATTTCCCTGTGCATTTTCTGGGAAGCTCTGGCCATCATTATGTTTTCCATGTCAGTACTGCACAGTTTTGAGGTAGGGCTTGGATGCGTGGATAAAAACATCCCACAATGTTCTAGTAGGGACAATTTCCCCTCCCATATCTGGTTTTTCACCTATTCCGGTAAGAGTCATGAAGAATAATCATCCCCCGTTGCGGCCGGCAGCTTGGAGTTGTTCCTTGGACTTGCCCCCCCTTTCTTTGGATACCTATTTGCCTGTCCCGCCCTCCCCCGCTGTACTGACTATTGGCCTGCTGCTGCTTACCGCCTGGTTCCCCCCCTCCAAACGTTGCTTGCGCCCGTGGTGGCTGAGCCCGTATTATTGACTCTTGTAGCAACAGGGGTGACCTTTGCCTCTAGCGCCAGTACCACTCTGGTAATGGTACGTACTAATTTGGACTCACCATCCTCTTCCGTGTTCAGACGCACTGAGTTCTAGGCCGGCTGCACTCCCTTGTCTCTGGGAGTCACCGGTTTGTTTGGGACCATGTTCGCCGGCGAGTGCGGTTGCGGGATGGGTGGCGGAATCTTAGGAGCGCTGATGGGGGCCATGTGAGGCGCCCCCATAAGCGCTTTTAATGCCGCTAGTTCCTCCTCCAAGTCCCTTTTTGTTTTCTTATGGTGCAGTCCCACGCTCGTTTTCGCCGTTCTTTTGCGATGTACACCTGTCTCCTGACCACCACTTGGCAACGGCTGTTCTACCCCATTCACACCTTTGTTGCCTGCGGCGCCTACGTGTTCGTTGTCCGTTTTGTTCCCTTTCGGCAAGGACCCCGGGGTTGCGTTGGTGGACGGGATTGCCGGTCCACCCATCCTTCCCATGGCTGCCTGCCATCCTAAAACCTCCGTGAGGGTAGTAAATTCGGCCCACGATTGGGCGTCCATGCCACTCCCTGTTGATGACGGTCCCGCGACCTCCTACCCCGGATGCCCATCCTCCAGTAGCACGAGTTCGGCGACGTCAAGGTCCGGGTTACCTGTGTTAGCGTGAACCGACATGGTGATCTATAAGAGACAAATTGGGTGTGTCACTAAAGTCATGCTATTCGGGGTACTCAACATCCGCTACTTGTTCCCAGCCTGTCTGTACCCCCCCCCTATTGCTGGCCCTTGCAGTGAGTCTTGCAATACCCCCGTCTTCCACCGGCTTTGAGCCCGTTCGCGCACCTAAGCACTGCCATCAGTCTACCTCTTGATCCTCCCCCGCATGTACTTGGTTTGAAGTACTATGCTGATGCGAGAATGTAAGACCCCAGCCAGTCAGCCAGTGTTAAATCAACATTTGGGATGTCTACAGAAGGAGTGAACGCTTCTCCAGGTGATGTGGACTTTAATAGTCACCCTTGACCGGAATGTATTGAACATTATTCGCCACAGGCATATCTTTGAATTATTTAAAAAGACTACTTGTTGTGAAAACTCATGAACTACCAGATGAACCTTCATTTACCCATAACACGATTAATATCCCAGTATACAGTGAATTGAGTGGATCTCCACCCAGGTCCTTCCAGCAGTCTGGGATACCCCACCCAGACCAACATCTGGCTAGTATGTCGTATCACCCCACAGTGCGAATGGGGCGAGATCTGGCCACAGGACCCAATTATTGAACAAAACTATGAAAGTTGTCTGAACAATGATTTATTTTAGAGGGGCCACCAACATTTCCCATTTTTCTTCCATGCGAGTTTCTCAGATGCTGTGTGCAGGCCGCAGCGTACTTTAGTGTCGGGCAGCATAGGCCCACAACGCAAGGGAACAGGCCTGGCAGGGGGCCAAGCTTCTCAGGGGATGCCCGGGGCATTGTGTGATGGCGTGGCATATTGCCACTGCTGGAGGTCTAACAGCTGCCGTCCTTTCAAGGTCTGAAGGGGGTAGTAGGTGCAGGGTTGCAGAGTAGAGACTGGTGCCTTAAGGGCGGCTGTTTTTAAATGGTGCTAGCTGCAGGGTCCCTCATGAGAAGTACGGACGGGCCTCAAAAGGACGCCTAACCTGTTTGGAGACATAGCGCCGCCTGGAAGGAATGCCCCACGGCACCGTAACCCATGTGGGCACGTGAGCAACAAGCCCTGGCGTCCTGGCGGGGTCAGGCTAAGGACAAGTTCTGCCATATGAAAGGGACACACCCCCCTGCAGCGCTGCCGAGCTTCCTGCGCGTAGAATTAGGACACAAGTGATGTTATCCCAATATCCCGCCGTAGAGCGCGGGCCTTAATGCACACGGCGTTGCGCTGCAGGTGGTGCCCGCGGGGTACGCAGCTCTATTTCCAGGCAGGAAAATGCGATTTGATCGTTGCCGCCGCCCTCGATGCGCGCCTTTTTCCTCTCTAATGTGGGGGTGTCTCACTGCCTCAGAGTATTCCGGGATCTTCCACCTCCGCTCAAGTTCTTTCCTCCGGTTGTGAGGGTGCGCTGATGCTGGCTATTGCATTGAGGCACCGGGTAGGGACGGAGCTCGTCTTCCACACGTCTGCTCAGCCCACCATCTTGGTCACGCCCACACCCTTAAATATTTTAGGTTGGAATTGTCTGTTCGAACTTCAGTGCTTGAAATTTGACTGCCCAACCTGGTGCTCAAAAATCAAACTTCCCAAAGTCCCCCACAGTGACTCTAGACAACTTAAGTTAGCATGTCCCTCTGACCTGGGCATGGTGAATCCTGAAAACCACCATGTGACACAAGCTTTAGTAACTAGGGCAATCCTAATGTGATCCCCCGAGACATGGGCTGAATCTTCCCAGGGTACGAGCAGACTTTGGTTTATTCACTGTTCTTCTCGGGCATAACGCAAAGTCAACGCATTGGGTGAAGATGGCTTGTAATACAGGCATCTTTCAAGCTAGTAGTGAGGAATAAGCTATAGA
Source organism: Ambystoma mexicanum (assembly GCF_040938575.1). Lineage (NCBI taxonomy): Eukaryota > Metazoa > Chordata > Amphibia > Caudata > Ambystomatidae > Ambystoma > Ambystoma mexicanum. The sequence goes on along the minus strand of NC_090921.1, from coordinate 1,337,170,615 downwards.
TGGATGCAACACAGTGCTTGACAAGGACTTGCATGTGGCTTTCCATCCCCGTACAGTCCTTTAGAACTTCTCAGCATTGCGAATGCCTGAACATTTGACATTCACGTTTAGTAGTAAAAAGAGTATACATGTAATTTATGCTTATAAATATTTGCATGCACCTTTTAACCTATGCACAGCCGGTCACGCTACCAATAACACATCTGTTGTGCATCTTCACTTCCCAGAGGCCTTTCTGTTGCCCTTTGAGAGGAACTCGTGGAGCACAGAATTCTTTTTTGAACCCTTTAGCTGTTGGTCATCTGGTTGAAAGACCTATAGATGCTCTCTGCTACAGAGTGTGGGGCATGTAGAAAATAGGGGGGCACATGCATCCTTAAGAGATTTGTGCACAAGCCTGACTTGCAGGAGAGATTACTTGCTGTTTTATGTGGTACATAAATAGCTGGATTTAGAAAGTTCACTTGACACTTACATGACCTTGGTTCATGATCACTATTGCCCCAATTGCCTCAAACAAAGGTGGTAGGAATGTAATTGGTGTAGGGGACCAGTGAACACCAGTGTCCTGCGGTCCTTCCCTACCATATGTTTGGGATAGCTGCACTGCAGGCTGGATATGTAAAGGCCTCTCCAAGGAGGATACTGTCACTTAAAATGAGGTTTGGTGCATGTGAGCATCCCTCTGCATTACGGACACCTCCCTGTTTTTCCACCTATGTGGTTGAATGTGGGAAAGCGCTTTCTGTCCACCTCCCTTTTGGTGTTTTTTTTTTACCTACCCTGTTGCTCCACCCCTCAAATCCCAGAGGGGCATACTCATACGTCCCATCCCCTTGCCTCCATCCTTGTACGCGTCCCCAACATGCGGACAGTACCGGAACCTTTGTGAGTGAAAAATTGAGCTTCCCCTTTAAAATAGTATAGTGTGTGGTGGCCCGGCCTCGAGCATGGGAATGCCCGCCCTCTGGCACCTCACCTCAGTCCCTTTTTCTGCACAGACTGTGTCAGACCTAGCAGCCAGTGCAGAGAATTTTTTTTAGCTTTCCGCTTGCTACATGTTTTGTTTTTTCTCTTATTTAACTTCCCTTTGGTGCCTCACCTCCCTCGGCGCCTCAGACCTCCATGCACTCTGTGTTGAGTGTTTGGGGCCCGACCTCCGCTGGGACACATGCTTGGCTGGCAGTGCTCTTGGTCACATGACATTGATGAATTGGTTGTTGCGGTGAAGGGAGAAAGTCCACACTTCTCCGCCCCATCATAAGGATTTAGTCTCCAGGACCTCTAGTCAAGACAAGGTAGGCCCTCTATTAAGCATGCCTCCACAACGTGACTTGTTCCCCTGGGTTCCCACGGATAGGGGTTCTTCGGATTCAGATTCTGGCAGCCTCTAACGCTACTGACTCCCAAGCTGAGGGGCTCAGAGGCCCTACCACTCCGTCCTCAGAAGGGGAATCAGGTTCTCTCCAGAAGGATGTCCTGCAGGTGGCACGAAAGGTCTGGGATCATCCCAGTGCCAACTTCCAGATGAACAAGAAGTTGGACAGCAGGTTCAGGCTGACGGACTGGGAGCCAATCCTCTTGGGCTCCCACCCGCAACAGCATTCTTCAGTGGTGGCTGCGGCCTCCTTCTATTCCAAACCAGTGTCTTCGTGTGTCTTCCGTCACAGGAGCCACCACCAGTTGTCTTTCCAAGGAGGACCGGGTTCTAGAGTCTTTGGGAAAGTGTTGTTATTCCATCTCAGGACTGCATTTGTAACAAGCCAATGCAGATGCCCTCTTGGGTGCGGCTAACCGGAAGCTGTGGAGAGAGCTCAGGGAATTCCTGCCTGTCCTCCCTTTGGACAAGCAAACCTCCTTCAAGACTGGTCTAGCAGATGTCCGGGCCATTGCGCAGGACTTCATGGAGTCTTCGGCCTCTCACATCAACACAGCCAGCATAGGTCCATGCCTTGGTGTCCAAATGAGAAGGATGGCGTGGATGCAAGCCACTAATTTTTCATAAATGTGCAGGAGAGTATCCTGGATCTGCCCTTCGAGGGCGTGGACCTTTTTCATTAGTCAACCGATGACGAGTTGACAAAGAAGAAAACCTCCACTTAAGTCCTTAGCCACCCTGACAAAACCTGGACAGAGATCCTTCCCTCAGTTCAAGGGGAGGAATGAGTTCAAACCCTGCGGGACTGTAGTACACGAAGGCCTGACGGGTCGCCCAGCGCCGACAGGAGTGGCCTCTGTGTGGGGTTTTCTGCTCCCCCTCCTCTGACGCCAAGAAGCAGTGACATCAAGGTCTGGGAACACAGCTGTTTGGCTCTTTTCCTGGAAGTGTCTACCTGTGGATCCTACCTGTAGTCTCCACGGGTTTCAGTCTTCCTTTGCCGCTACCATCCTCTCCTTCTCTTCATCAGATCGGGTTCCCGGCTGTTTTGTGGGAGGTCCTTTTCGCTCTTGCAGATGCAGGCGATGGAACTGGGTGCTCTTTTAGAGAGGGCTCTGGGTACTATTCCAGTTTTTTTGCGGTACCCAAGACAACTGGTTGGTGAAGGTGTGGGTCACCCGAGGGGGTGTTTTACTTCTGCCAGAGATTGCTGGATATCCTTCATCAGCTGGGGTTCTCCCTCCACCAAAGGAATTTGCAGTTCTGCCCATCTCAGGATCTGGTCTTCCTAGCGGTGCGTTGGGACATTACGGTTCAGCAGGTGTTCCTTATGCCCAAGAGGCTTCTGTCCCTCCGCAAGGCGGTGGGGCACTTTCGGGACAACTCAACCACCTTGGCATGGTGGTTCCAGCACATTCTGGGCCTGAGGGCCTCCTGCGTGCTTAGTGTACAGCATGCTTGATCCATCTGGTGACAATTCGGATCAGGAGACTTGGTCTCAGTCAGACATGATCCCAATACCACCACTCCTACTGCCCGCCCGGATCTTCACTGGTGGCTGATGGATGGCAATGTTTCAGTGGGAACCTCCTTTATCCAACCGGAGTTTACACTGGTGGTGATGACTCCTCTTTCTGGCTGGGGGGCTACTTTGGAGGGCTATGCAATTCATGGAGCATGGTCCAGGTCGGAAGCCCTCCTGCATATCAATCTGCTCGAGGTCAGGGCAGTAGGCCTGGCCCTCAAGGTGCTTTTGCCCCTCATCAGGGACTAGTCTGTTTTGGTTAGAATGGACAAATCTACTACGATATTTTACCGGAACAAGCGGGACGACACCAGTTCCACCCCTCCTCTGCATGGAGGCGGTATCGATCTGGGAATGGGCCCTGATGGCTGAGCCGCATTGGGGTTCAACACCTACAAGTGGGAGTTGCGGTTCGCAGAGACCTGGATTCCCTCTGAATTCAAAGTGCCCACAGTTTGCTTCATGGGCAGGACGGGTTCGGAGTGGGGTCTCTGAGAAATGCCTTCCAGATCTGTTGGCACGGTCACAGGTGTTATGCCCTCCCACTTACCCCTCTGCAAGTTTCGGTTGCTGACTCGTCCTGATTGCCCCCCCACTGGCCTTTGAGACCTTGGTTTTCGGATCTACTGCAGTTGTGCTCCCAGGGTCTCCGTCCACCTTCCGATCTCTAGCAGGGGACTCCTGACGCAGCAGGGCAGGTGGTAGAACATCCAGACCCAGACAAGCTGACACTGGCAGCCTGGCTCCTGACCAGCTGAGGCTTCAACATGCTACATTTTCAGATGGCAACTGGGGCATCATTCAGGATGCCCTCAACTCAGTCCCAGTATGAGTAAATGGACTAGGTTCTGTCAATGGGCTTGTGACACGGGTCTGGACCCTGTCAACTGTCCTCTGGATGGTGTACTGGCTTTTTCAGCACACCTAGCTCGTTTTGCAGTTCAAGTAGGTACTTGCCGCACTTATTTGGCTGCCATTTAGGCTTATATAAATTCCCATGAGCATGTGTTTTCTGCGGCCAACCCGGTGGTTATGGCCCACCTCATGGGGTTGTCTAGGCTTTTTCTGCCAGTGCATAGGCCACAGCCGGTTTGGGACCTCAATATGGTTCTTGTACCTTTGCATTGCAGGCCTTTCGAGCCTATGGCTCTGTGGACATCCGCTTGGTGACACTAAAGACAATTTTACTGGTGGCTCTCACCTCTGCATGCAGGGTTAGTGAGCTGCAGACGTTGTCCTTGTGCAAGCCCTTCGCCTTCCGAGAGGGCCCTGCATTCTTTGGTCCTCCCTTTTATTTCTCTTGCACAAAATCCTTCAGGGAGACTGAGGCATTGTTTGTGACTTTTGGGCTTTCCTCCCCCGGCTTCCAAGGCTTCCGTCGCTCGTTGGATAGTTCAGGCCATTTCGGAGGTGTACACGGCCATGGGCAGAACTGTTCCTGAGGAGATTCATGCCCATGTGGTGAGAGCCAAGGCCACGGCTGGCACGTTTCAGAGAAATGCTTCTTGGGATGTCATCATCAAGGTGGCTACTCGGGCCACTCCGTCAGCCTTCTGTAAGCACTACTTACTGGGCACCAGCTTCAGGTGCAAAGCAGAGCTTGGTCAGGCAGTTCTGAAGAACCTTTTTGCATCATCCTAGATCTGTGCCTGGTTATTGCAGCTCCATCCTGTGTTCTTGTTCGGTGGAATCGCCCACAAGGATGGAGGAAAGGGGAAAGGATGTATGAATAATTAGTTACTCACCATCGTGACTAGAGTACTCATAGTCCCCCTTCCGCCATACGTCCCACCTGCCTTCCCCCGCTAGTATTCCAATGGCTAATATTTAATAAGCGTAGCCAGGTATCTAAGCATCTGTGTTCAAAGGGACTGAGGTGAGGCACTGGAGGGTGGTGCCTCAGCAGGGCGTGCCCACACCTGAGGCTGCGCCCCACGCTATATGCTAAATTTATAGGGGAAACTCAATTCTTCGCTACCAAAGGTTCGGTGCTGTCTCCCACAAGGATAGAGGAAAGGGTACTATGAGTACTCTAGTCACTACGGTGAGTAACTTCAATGATTTTTGTATTTGATTGGATATTTTTTCTAAACATTGATGCCTCTGCTGCATGTCATTGACAGGGTCCAAGCAGTGCATATGATGCGCAAGCTCTTCTCACAGAGCATGTTGGAGCGGTCACTGGAACTTCACTCCAGTAATTTCCTCTCACTTCTTTCGCTATCAAACCAAGGTTACTGGGAACATGCTTAGTCTTCATGCTCAAGAAGTGTCCAGTACCTTAGCCCACTGCACTATATAGAGGGATTGAAGACTTTGCATCCTAGCGATAAGAGAGCGTCTAGCCTGGATGTGATCTTATTTTTATACTGGTTAAGGTTTCCACCTCAGACCATGCAGGGCATCTGCCACCTCCTGTTCAGGTGTTCGCTCGGGGTGCACGCACTTGTGAGTATCTCTGTGGAAAAGCAACTAGTTGCCAGGCTTGGCCTTTGGTACCAGACTACTTTTAACTTCAGGAAATGCTCAATTATACTGACGAGGTGGTCTGGCTTTGATCTGTCCAGATAGTCTGTATTCTACAGACCACAAGGTCTCAAAGAAGGTAGTATAAGAAGTTGAGCAACTCCCAGAGTGCCACCCCGCTAAGGCTGCTGTTACTGAAGTAGGAGCTCTAAGTAGCACAGGTGCAAACAAGTATTTTTCAAAAAAAGGTCGCGGGCGCCCCTCTCCAGAAAGAACATGGCATGATAACCTGTTCTGTGGTTCTTTCCCACTTTGAGAGTCCGCAGCCACACTTTAGCTCACTGTACCTTTCACAGATGGGAAATATCCATTTGCATATCAGTCTTTGTCCCACCCACATGGGCAGTCCAGCACCGAAATGCTATGGCAAACAACAAGTAGGTGAAATCTGATTCCTCTACAGAACATCACAAGAGGAAGGATCATGGGCCTCATTTGGCACCTGCGTCGGGAGCAATTTTTTACTCTGCTAATAAACCTAAAAATCACAAGCATAGGGAATGACACTCTTAAGGTGAATGAAAGTTGCAGTTTGCCATCATAACTGATTTTGTTCCGTCTGATAATTTTACAGTACTGCCTCAAAGTTTTTGGTTTGCCTGTGAGTGAAGTGGTTTCAACCTGTACTTATGTTCTCCCTGGGCGTCAATGTTCCTTCAACCAACACTCGGTACTGTTATTTCTAACTAATGTTCAGGTACCAAGACAGTGTTGTTGAACATATTTCAGAATAGAATTAACACTTAATGGGCCCCACCTTTGCACAAAGCTGATATTCCAATGCTTGTAATACTCCTGTTTCTTCTGTAGAAGAGGTGCCTACACCTGGGCCTTCAGTACCCTCTTCAGGTGTAGTACAATGTATTGCTGCTTCTGTTATGCAATCAGTGATGTCTGATCAGCTTTTGCGCTGTTCCTGGAAACTAAGTCTTCAAAGGCTAACTCTTGTGGGGCCTTCCTACCCCATCCTGCCTCTGGTACCGATGTAGCTCCAGTGAACCCTACCCCCTCCTAAAGTACTGAAGGGAGGAGGACTTTAACACTTTGGAGGAAGAGGTTGAAACTCTGCTTCCCCGAACCTTTTCATCTAATGATTTCTGAAACTGTTAACTTGTTGGGGAGAAGCTGGACCCCCCACCCCCCAGGTCAGTGGGGGGCCAGCAGCTATACCCTCACCAGCTATGGGAGGCCCCAACACCTCCCATATGGCCCCCAGAAATGCAACGGAGTCCCAAGCAGGCAGCAGCATGTTTCAAACTGCATTTATTTCTGGGCAAAGAAAAGAGAAAAAATAAAACACAGAGCATCGTGCACATCGCGAGTTCAGGCGCCGTCTCCCCCGGGGCTGGCTTGCAAGCCAGCTTTGTAATCACACTGCAGGCTGACCTCACAGAATTGGATCAGCTCCCAGAAACCTATCTCCTCCTGCTATTGGCTGCTAAGTGGTAGGTTACCTATGTAGCCCTTATAGAGAGCCTGACAATTGGGTGTTAGCCTTTCTGCGTCAGTGGGTTGATTTAGCTGTGCCAGCCCCCATTACCTAATTCTATCCTGTTACATTATGACTTTGTTCCCATAACTTTTTAGCTGAACAAGCAGTTCGCACCTGGGCTCTGGGCGCAGATTGGCTGGGCTGCGCCATTCTTGTTACAATTTTATGTTTCAAATGTTGTGCGAGTCCTTGAGAAAATGTCTTTCTTTCCCAGAAAGAAAAAAAAAGCACACTGGGTTGCCGTGATTTATTCGCATTTGTGGCAGTCTTATCTTGAATATGCGGCCTTGGCAGGTCGGATGTTTTGCGAGGAACATTGATGAGGCTCCCGCAGCCAGTGTTCAGTGAGTGAAATGAACTTGGCTGTAATTTTCCTGAAACATGGCTTTACACTGTGCATTTAGACCATGTTAATTCATATAGGCATTTGCAAGCCTTTAAACAGGGATTTTTGTGTTTGTAGATTCTGATATTGCAGCATTGATTCTAATGTAGCATGGAAGTTGCACTGTTGGTGAAGTGGGTGTGTTTCTGCATATTTGTCACCCATGGGTGCGCTGGGGCCTGGTTCAAATGATAAGTGCGCTCCTTGTTCTTCCTGCTGTTCTTCTATATATGCGCTTGGGGTGAGGGGGCATGGGTTTGGTCTCGATTTTCCCTCTTCAGTCCCCCCTCTGGTCGACTTTGTCGACCACACCACCAAGCAACATTCACCTCCTTCCGGTCTGCATATCTTTGTCAATTCCTTGAAGTGTCCATAATTTTCTGCATTGTTGTTGATGAACAGTACATATAGGAGTGTTCTCCTTCTGTGTTCCACCACACTCACTTCCCTTCGTACTTCCTCTGATCGCAGGGAGTGGCCACCTTTATTACTGCTGGAACCATGTTGCACACCGCTATCTTAGTCCGGCTCTTCCTTTCACCATGTCTCTTATTTGCATTTCGATGTCTTCTTCTGTTGTTCTCTTACACCTTGCAATGTATCTCTATCTTGCACAATGATGCTGTGCTCAGTACTAGTCCTTCCGTTATCACCTTCAATCAACCAGGCAGTCATGATGTCATCCATTACCATGCAAGCACTAGCTAGTTCTTTGCTTTCTCTTTTCAGATGCATTTTTTGCTGATCATTCTTTGGTATGCTGGTACTTCACCCAATCATTCTTCTGTCTCGCTCGAGAAGTAATTCCCCCCTCTTTTTACTTCTCTGTCTGTTTCTCTTCTTCCGTTGTTTTCCATCTTGGTGAATGTGTCACTCTTCACATCTTCCTTGGTCATCCCCAACAAGGGCATGCTGATGCGCACCAATGAACACTCTCCTCCCCAATTCAGTGGTAGTTTCTCTTGATCTTTAGATACATGTGCTCAATAGTAGTCCATAAGCAGTGATGCTCCTGCTCTCATCTCGCAACTTCTCTCAACCTTCTCGCATCCAGAATGATTGTCCACTTCTTGTCACTGTTGTGCTGGTAACATAACGTTGGTACCTTAACAGTACACGTCCTTCTTCAGTGACCATCTTTGCTCTTTTCTCTCACTCCGTTAGGCACTTATCATATTTTTGTCTCTTTTATTTTATTTTTTCTTCTCTCTTTTTGTTTTTCTTTCTTCTTTTATTATTTATTTATTTATTATTATTTTTTTTCAATCTCACTGTTGCTGTCTTCCCTTGCAATCTTCTTCACACCTTGGGATACATGGGCGTCGTGCTCTTCTGTGGTGATTTCTGTTGTAATCAATTCTCTCACGGCATATGTTAAAGAGCAGTCAGGACAGCTCTCTCCAGTGGTGTCCCTACCAATTTTGTACATGTGTGCATGTTGTTTGTCACTTCTGCTATGTGTGTTATGTGTATGTTTTACTCCCTTTGTGTCTGCCCTTACCTCTCCTTACTTTAGCAGTAGCTTTTCCTCACCCACTGACGCCGTAAGTCTTCCTGCTTAGGTTAGGGAATGTTAGCAGGGGATACAGCCGTAATGCTCACTATTACATATCATTTTCAAATTACCACCCCCATTATTTCGTTCATCATTAATAGTCCCATCGTGAAGGTAAAAGTCCCTATTTGCGTGCCCATAACCACTTACGCTGCTGGGTCCTTGCAGCTGATGAGATGATAAAGTTGCCCGCCTGAAAATCGCAAGAAAGGAGTTAATACGTTAGTACTTGTTAGTAACCTCAAGCTCCGCGAACTAAACAATCACTAAGGGCAAAAATCAAACCTCCCCCTGGACATTTCGCCTTTTCAAAATTTCTCAATATGGGTAGGGAAAATCTTGGGCTGTTTATTCAATGGAAGCAAGGAAATATACTTCAGGGAAACATGCTCTAAGGGGTCTGAGGTTCTTGATAGGGTGGGCAATTGAGTGGGGAATGCTACACAATGTTTTAATCAGTAGGCCTCACAATTTCTAATGGAAGATAACATTAAGGAAATTTCCTACACATTTCTAACAGCATACATACGCAACAACCTGCATGTGCGGGGAATGTACCCAGAAAATGGGTAGGCACTTAATTTATGTGAAGATACTCATTACACACTTGAATCATATATATGCAATTTGGGTGCTAGTGTACAAATGGGCCTTTGGATCTTTATATTTACTGTGCTTTTGTTGTAAGCTATTTATAGTGCGTGCCTTTGTCCCGTGGGGCATCAGGCACTGACAAGCTAAATAGGGAAACATCAGGGTGGTAAATTTGTCATATAGGGTGGCTGTGTTTCTAAATTAAGTGCACCATGTTACTTAGTTAAGATAATCGCAGGGTTTTTAAATCCTTTTTTTTTTTCCTATGGCTCCTCTCTCACTTCTCAGGGCGTGCCTCGCAGTGAACTGCAGGCACTTTAAGCTGGTACTAATGAAATTCGCTACCAATTATTCGCTACCTGTCTCTCCCCCCTCTTTTGTATTTATTTAGTTATTTATTTATTTATTTCCTCTTTTCTTTCAAACCCAACCCTCACAATTTACTCCCACTCTCTCTATCCCACCCCATGTCCACTTTTTAAACCCTACCTACTCTGTTAATTACTCATTTAGTCTAGTATTTTATTACTCCACTACTGTAATTACTGTTACATTTAAACAATATATTTCTCCCCCCAATATCTGCTCTCAAATTTTAATACAACCATCATTCTCCAGTTCGTGCAGCAATGACCTCTTTCCCTTTGTGTGTTGGCTAATGCATTTGTGCCAGTGCTAGTTTCAAAAGCGCTAGTGGCATTACCACTTGCACTGTCATTTTGTCGCCAAATTAATTCTGTTGGGAACATGGATCATCCACCCTTTACCCCTATTTCTCTCCTCCTGTGGTGAACTGTCAATGAAATGTAGGCCTCCCCCCTCAAGTGCACCTTCTTCCACCTTGTGTGTCTCATTCATGAGCCCAGTCTCCTCACTGAAAGATGTGTGCTCAAAATGTAGCTAAATGTACTCTCTTGTGATGCTCTATCATTATGCACCCCCCTCTGTACCGTGCACCCCCATTATGCTTAAACAATATTCCTTACTTTCAACATGTGTATGTCTGGTGTTTAACAAGTTATGGATTTCTCTGTTAATAAGGTGGTCATATCCACATTGCTCATGATGTCACAAATCTCTCTTCCCTAATGCATGGCCTAGTCGCCCCACTGTCACCCAGAAAAGAAAATGTTTTGATACCTATCCTCACCCCTATGCAATTGTCCTCTGCATTATTAAGTGTGCGTGAGTGTGTGTGTCGGCGCGCATCTCGGCCGCTCTGTCGGGGAGGTGGAGCATGAGTGTGTGTGGCAGAGTGAGTCAAATCAAGTTTGTCTTGGGCTGTCCTATTAGCGGTATAAGGTCAATCTATGTCCTTTGAAAGATTTGTTCCCCATCAGGAAGACCCCACCCAGTCATGTAACCGGTACCATTGCTATTGTGTCAGTGTTCTGTATGGGTGCTGGCTGCTGTGCAGTGCCCCTGTGTTGTGATTCTAGTCAGTCCTGGGGTAGTGGTGCTGTCATTTGTTGTGTCTGTACATGTAGTGGTAACAGTACCTGCGTTGGTGCTTGTGGTGTCTGCTGAAATGATCCCATCCTGCCCCATGTATCCTCCCCACATGGGCGGTGCATATTGTGGTGATTGTTGACACTACTATTGTTATTCTTGTGCGTGTGTGTTGAGGCTGTTTTTAACTGCCCCTCCCATTGCATACTTTAATAATTTATTTTGTGCCTACTTATCCTCATCTGCCTTTCTCTGCCCCTGTGTCATCAAATATTACACTCCCGGAGGTTCAGAAGGGTGAGTCCCTTCTTCCCTCTGCTCGCGCTGGTTCAGCATCAGCTGACCCCTCGCATCTTCCCTTTCCTTCGTGCACACAGTTCAACTGTAGCCATGTGCTTTTAAAGCTATTCCCGTGTAAGTGCTGTGTATGTGTGTCCTTAGCGATTGCTGCACGCTTCTGGAGAAGCCGCCTATGAGCAGCCATGGTCTTTTTTAATTTACCTTCAGTACTTTTTAATCTTTGCACACTATGTTTTACTGACTTACTTCGGCATGGAAGCTGTGTGCTACACAACAGGTGAAGGGGAATCGTTTCTGTATTGTGTGATACATTTTACCTCTATTCAATTCGAAAATTTCGATAGTCCGCTGTTCAGGGAGCAAAAGTTAGAAGATAATTGAACATTTTTCAACTTCTGTGAGCCTTCTTGGCTCCGCACCTTAGCCAGTGCAGTCCACGTGCAGCCCATCTTCACCAAACCATTGCCTTCTCCGGCACACCCCCACAATCTTGCGCATGTGTCTTCCACACACCGCCTCTGGGTCACCTATTCTCCAAATCCAAAACCACACCACTATCTCCTCACCATCAAAACTTTGTGTCCTATCCATCAATCTGAAGGTGACGTCACCAAACTAAAAACACAGTGCAAATGAACAGACAAATGTGCATACACAGAACAATAACCCATTTCTCCCAATCCCACAAAAATCCCAAAATAAAACCCCACAATCCCCACAGCTGTCTTCCTGTCTCAACTGGAACAAGGTAAACCACAATAAAACTCTTATAATTGGACTGCACACGCTGCGTCGCCTAGCGTGTGATATGCTCCTCACCAGGGGACCTTAACCAGCCAACTATCATCCACTCACTGAACTAAAGGCTCAATTAGCAGGGAACCTCATCTACTCATTGATCTATAACGTCAATTCATAGGAAATCCAGACCCCGTACATGAAATCACCATCCAGACCAATCAGCGCGGCACTCCTGTTCTATATGTAGGGAGTCACTACCCCACCCAATAGGCTCAAAAACACAAGAAGGGACCACTGCCACCGCCCCAGTCCCAACTACAATTCACGTGCCGATCACCACCAATGCGCTGAATTTTGCGACAATGTACAATCACCCACCACCCAATTTACAATCCCTCCCTCAGTTTCTACCCAAACAAAATAACTTAACATTTCTGCAACATACTGATCAACAATGCATCATAATACTTTAAACATTTCCCCCCCCCTCAAAGCCCATGTTGCTAGTTGACTTACATTTTCCTATGCAGCACTGGCAGTTGCTCCGCTGCTGGACACCCCCTCAATGCGCTTCACCGGACCCCTTCTCCTGCAGGGCTCTCACCTGCCCTCAAGCGGGGTATTTCCAAGTGGCCCCCGAAGCCTTTAGCCGGTTACGCGTTTTCCGGTGGTCTTCAGGTGCAGGCGAGGGTCCCACAGCTTCCTTGAGTCGGCGGCAGGGAGCTCAGGTCAACGCAGGGCTTGCGCAGGCAGTGCTCATTTACCCATGTTACAATGAGCAATGAGCCTCACAGAGGGCACCAACTTGTTGGGGAGAAGCTGGACCCCCCCCAGGGCAGTGGGGGGCCAGCAGCCATACCCTCACCAGCTATGGGAGGCCCCAACACCTCCCATATGGCCCCCAGAAATGCAACAGAGTCCCAAGCAGGCAGCAGCATGTTTCAAACTGCATTTATTTCTGGGCAAAGAAAAGAGAAAAAAAAAACACAGAGCATCGTGCACATCGCGAGTTCAGGCGCCGTCTCCCCCGGGGCTGGCTTGCAAGCCAGCTTTGTAATCACACTGCAGGCTGACCTCACAGAATTGGATCAGCTCCCAGAAACCTATCTCCTCCTGCTATTGGCTGCTAAGTGGTAGGTTACCTATGTAGCCCTTATAGAGAGCCTGACAACTGGGTGTTAGCCTTTCTGCGTCAGTGGGTTGATTTAGCTGTGCCAGCCCCCATTACCTAATTCTATCCTGTTACATTATGACTTTGTTCCCATAACTTTTTAGCTGAACAAGCAGTTCGCACCTGGGCTCTGGGCGCAGATTGGCTGGGCTGCGCCATTCTTGTTACAATTTTATGTTTCAAATGTTGTGCGAGTCCTTGAGAAAATGTCTTTCTTTCCCAGAAAGAAAAAAAAACGCACACTGGGTTGCCGTGATTTATTCGCATTTGTGGCAGTCTTATCTTGAATGTGCGGCCTTGGCAGGTCGGATGTTTTGCGAGGAACATTGATGAGGCTCCCGCAGCCAGTGTTCAGGGAGTGAAATGAACTTGGCTGTAATTTTCCTGAAACATGGCTTTACACTGTGCATTTAGACCATGTTAATTCATATAGGCATTTGCAAGCCTTTAAACAGGGATTTTTGTGTTTGTAGATTCTGATATTGCAGCATTGATTCTAATGTAGCATGGAAGTTGCACTGTTGGTGAAGTGGGTGTGTTTCAGCATATTTGTCACCCATGGGTGCGCTGGGGCCTGGTTCAAATGATAAGTGCGCTCCTTGTTCTTCCTGCTGTTCTTCTATATATGCGCTTGTGGTGAGGGGACATGGGTTTGGTCTCGATTTTCCCTCTTCAAACTGTTAACATGCTGGTCGAAAAGCAGAGCTGTGGTTGCGCTCGAGAGCTGGTCCAAGAAGGCTGTTCCTTGGTGAGCTCTGCTCTCAAACATTTGGGAACATCCAACTTCCCGGGTGGTCCCTACCCCTTGCATAGTGGGGGAGATCATTCACACACCTCCTGGCACTGCTACCCCACCAGCGGGAACATCCTTGGTATGGAGTACCAGCACACTTGGCAGGTGGTGTGGCTGCTTGAGACTACGAGGAGGCTGTGAGTGGAGCAGTGGATGAATCGACTGCCGGGTCCCGAATCCAGACACAGCTGTGGGGAGCAGTGTGGCGGCTTGGGCTCAGTCTCCCTGGCTGAGGTGAAGGGAAGAAGAGTGGCGGAGTAAGCAGTCGGATGGGCACAGCCCCCATAGTGGTGCTGGAAGGCAAGCCAGGAGGGGTGCTGGCTCTCGCTTTGTGCCAGCTGTTGACAAAGGCTTGAGGGTGGAAGTCAGCACTGGGATAGTGCAGGAAGGGGACATATTCAGATGCTGAGACTGGACCAGTCCTCCTTATCCCTTGGTCCTTGAGGAGGCTCTCCCAGCTGGTGATAATGGCTGCATTGAAAACCCCTGTGCACTTGGGGGGTGAAGGAGGCTAGATAGTTGTGCGGTTAAGCGCAGTGCCACAACCTAAATACTTAACCAAGACACCAGGAGAACAACTGCAGGTTGGCGGGATTGCATAATGACTTTGTTAAACTGCTGACTCCACACCATCTTACCATGGGAAAGGGGACAAACACCAGAGTTAAAATTTCTTTGACAGTGGCTCAGTCCCCAAGAAGCCTAAAGCCCCCTAGAGACACTCCTCACGGTCAAGCGTGAGATGACTTGCTCATTGATCCTGACATCGGGCAAACCGACAGGGTTAAAGAGCTGCTGCCACAACTAAAAGTGGGAATTAGGACATTCGAATCAAAAATTGACACCCTGAGGAATAAAGTAGACCTCATGCAAATGTGTCTGGATAAACAGGTGGCACAGAATAGATGAGGAGGAAACCCGCATATCTGAACTTGAAGATGCCTCAGCAACTGTGACAAACCAGGCTGCGATCCGTGGAAGCATCCCTTAAAGCAGTGACTGAGAAGAATGACTACCTGGAGGGTTGTGCAAGGCGTAACAATATTCATCTGGTAGGCTTGAGGGAGGCCGCAGTGCATGGCTCGATGGAAGAATTCATGCAGACTCTCTGTAAAGGGCTTTTCGATAATTCCTCACTGCAGGTCACAAATGAGGCCAGCAGATGGTCCCAGATCAAAGGTTGTTGGGAAGACAGAGCCCAACTAACTCCCTGCCAAACAAGCTCCAATGGTGGTCCAACATGCACAGCATAACACTGGGAACCCCATTTCAAGAGCCAATACCCCAAAACATGCTAAGGACTGACAGCTTGCCACGCTCCTTTCTGAAAACAGAATTTTGTAGCTGTTTTTGAAGTGCAGCACCCATTCCTTCTCTGAAATGGGGTTGATAACTAGTTGATGTTGGTTTACCTCTGTTTCATTTACTGGTTCCCAAAACCCTCTTGTTTTGCTCCCCTTAATGCAAGCTAACATTATTTCACCATCTATTTGGTGCAGTTTCGCATGTTGATTCTTTAGCCAATTCTTATATGCTTGTTTCAATTTACAAGCCTGTCCCCTACTCGATAATCCATTTTCATTAACCCTTAGGATACTTCTAAGCTCTCTGTGTAAAATAATTTTCTTCTCTTTCACTTCTCGGTTAAACACATGCCTGTCTTTTGGATGTCCACCCGCTTTCCTATTCCCCACTGCCGACAGCCTTGCCATGTTTTTTCCCAAGTAGGCCAGCAAATGTCGAACTGAGTAATTGACAATGTTTCCTTCCATGGGGGTTGAGTCGAAATCCAACATCATTGTGGTGTTACATTTTTCCATATTATGTGATGACCACCACAATCTGTTGCTCCTTACATTAACTGACACTTTACTCACGAACTCTTCTCCTACGTCCTTATTAGTCTTCCACCGCAACTGTAAACATAACTGAGCATGGTCACTATGTATCTTAGGCCTCGTTTCGTAACTGATGATCTGAGAAAGCAATTTGTGTGTCAGAAAAACAGTCGATTCCTGAAGCATAGCCCCTGGCTGACGATTATACACTAATCTCAGACTCCAACTCTCAGCAAAGTTCAACCACTGGGAACCATGTATTAATTCTTTTCACTAGGGGCTGCGCTCCACTTTTCAGTGACGGGTTAGTCAAGCATTTTATGGAAGGATTATTTAATTTTTCCCTTCATCTAGGAAAATACTGCCTCAATGGAGTTTGAACACAGTCCTTGCTGGGCTCATGAAGACTGAGTTTTCCAAGAATTCAACCATTATGCTTCCTACATTTTTTCAAAACGCCACACAACCAGTGGACATTGCCTCACACTCTTTAGATGTAAACAGGTTGCTTAAATCTTATTTGGTCCGGACTAAGACCTTCAGGACCTTCACACTTTGTGGCATTCGGCCTGTCGAGTAAAGGGAAAGCAATTGCAAAATGGGGCATATCCAAGTGAATCTCTGCCGCGATTTCGTTTTGCCATGCAAAAGCTAATACGCCTCTACATGCCACAGTACGACCACACTCTACAAGACCCGCAGCTGCTTCAGCAGCACTATGGGCAGGCATTTCCCTAAAGGGCATGTGCCAAGCAGCCACGTGGGCGATGCCACACACCTTTACAAAGCACTATTGACTTCAGTCTCAGTATTCAGCGGACCCACGGATGGGAAAGGCAGTTTTACAGCTTCTGTTCCAATGAGGTACGCCCTGCAGCTCTAGGGGTAAGTTAATTCGCTGTTGAGTTTCTGTTTTTACCTACTGTCGCCTCCTATGGCAGATCCAATTCTGGGGAAGGGATAAGTTGCTTACCTGTAACTCCTGTTCTCCAGCGTTGGTATTGTCCATCGATGCACATGTAATTCTCCCGCCTACCCCTCTCTGTCTCTTCTTGGTTCCTACTGCCACATTACGTGTGCTTCCAAATCTGAAGACGGGAGAACTATATCTTTAGATGGGAGACAAATCATACTAAATGTCTGGGTGCGGAAATTGCTAGGGATTCAGGCATACTCTTCCAGGAGAATTATGGGAATGCAATAGAAAAACTCGCAGAGCAAGTGCATAGATGGCATGGCCTCACACTCTTCCTGATTGGCAGAGGTGCCCTGATTAAAATGGAGATGCTTCCCAGATTTCTATCTGTTTTCTTGAATATCCCCTTGTGCTTCCCCACCTGCTTTTTCACGCAGCTCATGGGGACATTATTATTGCTTCTATGGTTTGATAAGTGGCAGTAAGATTGTACTTTCCTGCACACGTAAGGCCTGGTTGAATTTGCAAAAATTGTTCGTACATTTCCCATTCAGTCATACAAGGTAAAACAACACCAAATCCATAGAAATCCTAATGCCCTCCCACCCATGCCTACATCCCTATCCCCCTACTTACCTTTTCTTCTATCTCACTGGTCCCTGCAATGGCAGTTCCCTTTTACTTCCGTGATCGAGAACCGGCGCCGCAGGGTCCTTTTTTTTTTGTGTCGGGTCAGCTGCGGGGGTGCCCTCCGCAACCCCGCTCACTATACAGTATGGTTTAGTGAGTGTGGTGTTGCGGGGTATATCCTACAGCTGTTCCAACCCAAAAAATAAAATGACCCACACCACCAAATAGATACTACAAAATGTCCTACAAACATTTAGTCAGTGGGACATTTAATAGTATCTATTTTCGGTAATTTGGTGGTGTAGGTCATTTGAATTCGGTCATTTTGACAAAATCCTCTATTTGAGGGGCGAGTTACATAGCGACACAAGTATTGGAAAAATACTTACAGGGGAAATATGCCACACCGGAAAATGAGCCCAAATGGGACAAATCAGTGAGTACAGTATATATGGCTTCCATTGACATGATCAGTGCCTTTGATGCAGTCAGTCGAGGGAGGCTATGGCAAAAACTCCTGCTGGCCGTGATGCCGGTCCATTTGGTCAGAATGTTGAGATTGTTACATGTAAATACAGAACTAAAAGTGCGGCTGGACGGGGCGGGGGCAACGACCGTGCCGATTAAGACCTTTGTGGTGCTGCGGCAGGGTTTTGTGGTGGCACCAACCCTTTACAACTTGTATAGCGCAGATTTAGCAAGAGTGTGGAAGGGAGGCATAACCAATCCGGTCAGGATGGGTTCAGTCACACTTGACTCGATTGCATTTGCAGGTGATATTGTTTTATTTGACCTCATGCCCATTGGCCTTCAGCGGAAATTAGCATTGTTCCACTCATACGTGGTGGAGAACAATCTAAAAACAAATGGTACTAAATCAAGTGTCTGTATCTTTATGACCAAAAAAGTCCAAAGTCAATGACATGGTAGGTAGGAGATGAGTCCATAGAACGGGTATCTTATACCAAAATACGGGCCACAGCTAATGAAAATGAAGCAAGTTTATGCTCAGCTTTGCTCTTTCTCTTTGACTCCATTGATTCAACTCTACTGCATACAAATTGAACCTATAAATCTCTATGGCCTGGACATTACTTTGACTGATTTGGGGGATAGCCTGAACGTAATCCAGGGCAAGCCCTGGAAGAACACCTTAAGGCTGGCCAACTCCACCCCAAATTCAGCCATAAGATATGAATTTGGGCTTGTATTGTTGGCAAGTAGGGCCATATGGTGAAAGCTGCTAACTTATGTTAAACCTTTGAACCCACCATTACACTGGTATTCGAAAACTGGGGGGGTGGGGAGGTACAGACCGTACCTCAGGGGCTTCCATTACGACCTTCAAGAAACACATGGATACCTTGTTGGGTGAGATAGGATCCTCTCGCAAGGAGCTTGCCCTAAACCCGGCTAAGACAACAAAGTTATTCCAATATGATTGGGGAAAAACAGTAGATGAACTGGGGAAATATTCACTTTATAAAAAACATTCCAAGCTGGTGTATAAAAGGGAGCAGGTAGCCAAATATATACTTATCTTTCCATGCGCTAGAAGAAGAGCACTCTATTTGCGTTTTAGATTAAATCAGCTTCCTTCGTTGGAAAGATTGAATAGCTGGCAGAGGGCGCAAGGCAATGGCAGCTGTAGATTATGTGGGGAGGAAGGCCTGTTAGAATCCCTGAAACATCTAGTGCTGGGCTTTGATGCTTGAGGGAAGAAAGGGTTAAACATTTCAATATTAAAATAGGTAACAAAGCATGGTGGTGTAGTCTAATGAGTGGGCAATCGCAGAGTCTGATTCTGGTGTTATGCGAATTTCTCTGTAAAATAGTGAAGAGGTTGAAGGAGGACACCTCGGAAACATGCTTGGTTCTAATAGCAGAAAGGTGCTAGGTTGGGGAAGAAATCCACAGCAGTTTGTGGTGGTCTTCTGCTAGCAGTCAGTTTTACACAATGCTATGCTAATTAGCGAAAATAAACTAGGTTATTCTAACTCTTATATTTTATATGTATAATGTATTGTATCTTTTTTATTTATTTTAAATTTGGGACTATAGTGATTGGTTATTATATTTTGTATGGTATTGTGAACGTTTCTCATTTGTTTTGTGTCTTGTACCTTAAACTCTTGGGAAATAAAACACAATAATAAAAAAAATTTAAAAAATTGAACAATATGGAGTTCATAATATTCACATTGGCCGCTGTGTCAGGGTTTTAGCTACTTAGAGGGTGAAGGACCTAAGGAAAACACTCTAAATTTCTTTTAAGATCTCAGATGTTGGCCTGTTCATTTCATAGGCTCCTAGGCCTTGTGGCTTCTTGTGCCCTGATGGTTTCCCTGTCCAAGCTCACAATGCAATTGGCACATTCATAGAACCAACTTCAGGACAATCAAATGTCTACAGTCCTTATATTTGTGGCTCTCCAACAGGATCTTCTCAGGTGGTTGCTGGAAAGCGGTCTTCCTAAGGGAACTCCTTTCTGAGATCCCCCACATGAAGCAATGACTACGGCTCATCCGTCCCTCTTTGGACTGGGTACCCCAGGATCGTTCCCTTCACACTCTTTGGACCTTGGCAGAGAAACAGCATCACATCAATCCTTTCCAACTGTGAGCTATCCTTCTTGGTCTGAAGGCATGTCTTCTTATGAATTTGGGCAAGGTGGGATTCTTCAGACAGTACTTATCAGTCACACCACCACATGTATTTTCTACAGAGTTTAAAGGGAGAAAATTCCTGGTGCTCATCAATCCAGGGTTCAGTCCTAGTAGGGTCCAGAACCTGCTCTCATGTTGGGCCCCTCAACCGATTTCTATTCATGTGATGCTGTGTGTCTTTGTCTCTGTGACAATCTCTATTTGACTCACATTGTATGAGTGTCTCGCGCTTTGTCTCACTCTATATTGTTTTGTGCCCTTTCTAAGTTTCTATTCCTCCTCACTCACCTGTCCCTCCCCAGTCATGTTCTTGACCTGTCTTTCACTCCCTCCGTAGGTACCTCTGTGTTTCTGTGTGTGGGCCTGGGGCGCATGGCACGATGAAGCACCTGTCAGGTACATGAAAGAATGAGCATACAATGCATAGCCTGGCTTCAAATCTGGCCACCCTGCTGAGTTACTGTGTAGATTATACCATGCCTTGGTTTTGGTGTGAAATTCAAACCCTTTCATAGACATGGGCAGTGATGGTGCCATAAACTCATTGGACTACCCCCAATTGTGCAAGTCTATGCAACTTTTAAACCGCAAAGGTTCTCTGAACAAGGAAGCGTTCAATGACATAATTACCGACTGAATGAACCTTACACAGCCAATTGTCAACAGCTGTCTTAGCGCCAGTAGAAACACCCCATAAACATTGTTGCTCATGTATAGTACCACCAAATCAGATGTACGCACAAACATGTGCACGTTTGAAAACTATATCTGGAGCTCACACTTTTTTGAATGATCTAGACCCACCCTGAAAATATAATTGGAGCAGGCCAAAATGGCATGCAATTCTCCATTTCAGTGGTTGCGGCCCTTGCGGCGTGGGTTACATCATAGCTGAGGCACATGCACAGCACTGCTATCCTTTTGTGTGTACTTTCATTCCTCTGATATACTGAGTGTTATGCACTGCAACATCAGACTTTTGGAAGAGTGGATTTGGCCAAATATGAACCAGAGTAAAATATTTCATAGAATAATGTTTTCCATGTTGTATGTGATGGTTGGAAGGTATTGTGTAGGACAGTTGCTGGTGGCTCCGGGGGTGCGTGTATGGCTCAACTTTTGTTTTGCAGCATAGGGTGTGTAGGAGACATGATGGGATATTGCGGGTAGAGAGGAAGATGAGGAATCCGGTAAATCCTTCAACAGCAATGAAGGCATGAACTTAATCCTTGGTTGTGGTATAATTTAGTGAACATTTTAATTTCTCCTCATCACGTTGTTGAGTACTGTCTCTCTCTCTCCTCCAGCTAGGAGAAGTCCTGGTGCTCAATGCTGGCAAAACTAAGAAGTGGATGTAGTCAGAGCCAGATATTACTGTCTCATGCAAAGAACTGGGTGTCTACCTTTGGTCTGGAGATTTGATAGTGGGCACAGCAGTCTGGCATCCACCTTAGTCCAGTGCATTTGGTGGGACAAGAGAATGTGACAGCAGATTGGACCATGCAAATAACAGTCAGGAACTCCATCCAACCATCCTAGATCATATTTTCTAGGACTAGTGGAGCTCTCCAGGTGGACCTGTTTGCTTTCTCCAAGAATGCCAAATGCTTGTCTTCGGGATGTCGGGAGACTGGGTTGCTTGTCTTAAATTCCCATCGGTAGACAGCACGGCTTATGTGTTCCTGTCAGTGACACTATTTCACAAGGGTATCCTCCAATAGAAGCAATCTCAGAAGTGTCATTGTGGTGACTCCACCTCCTCTCCACCATCCAGAGTCTAGTTTTTGGACCTCAAGTCTCTGGCCTCATAATGCCTGATATTTCTCCCAGTATTCCCCAACTTCCGTCTTAACATGAGGGGATGTTTTTCTCCCATTGCATCAATCGAACTTGATACCTGAGGAATTCACTCTTGGTCATCCTGGCTTCTCCCAAGAAAGCATGCAGACCATCCAGATGGCCATTAATTAGGCTACCAGAAACCAATTCAGGAGAAAGTGCTCCAATTTCCCCTCTCATCCCTGGTGAGGGGCCTCAATGCCTGCAATATTCTTTGCACCAGGTTATCTCGTTCATTTGGAATTAGTAAATTTAGACATCACGTTTGACTCTCATAGATCTGGTGGTGATTGGGGCACACAGAAGCTCGGTTTCTGGGTCTTTTCTTCCAACCAATTAAGGTGCCACTTCTGTGGCCTTATGAGGCTCTACTCGTGAGTTAGAGCCCCTCATCTTGCTTGGGATCTGAATGTAGACTTGTCAGCGATAGACACAAGCCCTTAGAACGTACCGCACAGTTTAAGCTTGTAACTTGGAAAGCTGCTTTCCTGGTAACAGTGATGCCAACTAGGCAATTAAGTAAAAATCAAGCTATCAATTTCAGAGCATTAAATTATTTGTCAGAGTTTGGGTGGTTCTCCAGACTCACATTTCCTTTCCTTCAAAGGTGGTATCAGCTTTTCATATCAGTCAGGAAGTGGGTCTTCTCACATTTGTTTCCATCTCCGAGTTGGATGCTGTTTATGCTGGATGTTCGTTCGTACTTTAAGTTCAACCAGGATCCACACCAAGAGTTTCAAGAACGATGACCAACTATTCATTACTTGTGGGGGTTGACTAACAGTGAAAAAGTTCTCTACAGAATTGATTGTGAAGCAAGGATGCTGGACACTGGAGGTGGAGGGAGAACTGACTTTATTAGCATGGACCCCGTGTAGCACCAGCCACCACGTATCTCCTGAAGCAACTGCAGGTTAAAACCCTGCATACATCTCATGGACACTTGTTACATCATCTATTCTATGTTCTGGTTCTACCAGAACCACTAATGCACTTCTACCTTCCCAATGAACGACACTCAACAATACAAAAGGAAACAAAACAAGAACCAAAAGGAAGAATAACCATAGACAAATTGACACTGCATGTGAGCAACAAAACAGAAAAATGAACACTGTGCATGTTAACAAACAGATAACAACCTTCACACTGCCTAATATCTCTTACACTCATAATCTCTCATCCTGACAGGAGGCATCGTAGATCTGAGTGTGCAAGCCGCTGCACGAGCCACTGCACCCTCCATAGGTTCCTTCTCCCCACACAACGCTGCATTGTAAACTACCCTTGCACTCCGACTCTTCCCCCTCCCCCTCATCCTCTCGCATACCCTGTTTCAACTCACTAAGCCTTTCTCTACTACTGACCTCACCGCCAGCACACAACGAAGATCCAGCCTTCACTTGCGTGGGTGTGCCCTCCAAGTCTGTGACAACACCCCGACTCATCGCACATCCTACCCAGACCACCCTGTGTACCCTCCTGAACAGAAGTTCTTCTCTTACTCCATTGTGAACCATCATCCAAACCAATATAGCCTGTACCAACCTTCAACACAGTGCTCTGAGACATTATTATTATAATAATAATTGTTCATTTATAACACGCTTAATACCAACGAGTGGTTTTTAACCTGTGAGTTATACTTCCTTCCCTGAGGTCATGTAAACACTCATGCCCTTAGGCACAAACCTCTGATTTTGTGGGTCCCTTCGCACCACACTTCAGCCTCATCTGCTCTTGGCAGAGACCCACCCACTCCAACACCTCACACATGTTCACATTGGTAACTGACCCACCTGCAAGGGCCACCAGTCAGAGCTTTGACCCCGCCTTCCTGCCCTCATGATTTTGAATGGAGAATGCCCAGTCAAAATGGTGGTTGTCCATATACGTCCTCAAAGCCTCTGACACTAAACTCTGCCAAAATAAACCATTAGCAATAGCCAACTGAATCGCCCCCTTAAGAAACCTGTTCATCCTCTCCACCAAACCATTCACCGAAGGATTGTACAGCGCTGTCCTTTCATTCCTAATAGCAAACTCAGTCAGGAACTCTGCCATTATCCGTCACAACGCTACCAGGTACCCCTTCCTTGTCGAACACTTTCCTCAAAAACTCAATTGCCTTGTCCGTCGTCACAGACTCCATGGCGGTTGGCTCCACCCACCCATCTTGATGCATAATACACCAAAACTACTATGAATCTTAACCCACCACCTAAAACATCCATAGGAGCCATGATGACTAAAGCCAATTTCAACCACACCTCGCCTGGCACCGTAACCGGAAACACAGGTCGTCTACGCACAACCTTACTCTTGTCCCTTGTGGCACACATAGCAGAATCCTTAACTAAGGCCTCTACCTCTGTGTCCATGCCCTGCCACCAATACGATTCTCGTACCCTCCTCTTTGTCACAGATCTGGCAAGGTGACCCTCATGTGCCAACCCCACCAATTTTGCCCTCAAATTGGTGGGCAAGATCAACCTATCACCCCTGGTCACACCCTCCGGCCCTTCTGACAACTCATCCAACACGTGTATGTAACGCTTGCCCACATCAGAAGTGTCTCTTCTGTCCCACCCTCTCTGCAAACGTGCTCTGATCCAACTCAATTCAGCATTCTCCTCACATTCCTTCTCCCATAAACTCTTCTCCAATGCAGGAATTACACACACCACTTGTCTGCCACTCACACACGTAAGCGAAGGTAACCTCGACAGACAAACTGCGACCACATTCCTGCTCCCCGGAATGTGTTCCACTACAAAACTGTACTCTTGAAGATCCACCATCCATTTAGCAATCCCAGGGGACGTCGGCCCCAGCCCCTTCATTGTCAAAACATGCGTCAAAGGCTTGTGATCTGTCCTGATCACATACGGAGTGCCCCACAAACATTTTCTGAAATGCTTTGATGCCCAACATGCAGCCAAGGCTTCTTCTCAATTACCGCTTACCGCTTGTGGGCATCCCTAAGCGCCCTGGAAGCAAAAGCTTTGGCCCAATACTGACCTCCCTGCCACTGTGTCATCACGGCCTCCAGGACCATGTCACTCATGTCAACCGTCAACAAAGTCTTACACTTGGCATCGAAAAAACACAACTACAGAGCCTTGTCAACATTCTCCTTGATCCTGTCAAATTCCTCCTGACACTGTAAGGACCACACAAAACAGTATTTTTTCTTCAATAGCACTCACATGCTGATGGTCTTTTCAGCATATGATGGAATAAACTTCAGGTAGTATTCGGGCATGCCAAAAAATGACCGAAGTTGCTTTTTTTTTAACAGGTGTGGTCGCTTCTCTCATTACCCTCACCAACTCCTTCTTGGGCTTTATACCATCATCATCTATGGTGGGCCCCAAATACGTCACACGCTGCAGACCCACCTGAGTATTCGCCAATTTAACTGTCAAACCCCTCTCTTACAATGTTTTCAATACCTTGTGCACCGTCTTGTTGTGCTCCTGTATGCTCCTCCCCCACACCAAGATATCATCTTGAAAAAATTTGACACCAGGGACATTTCCAAACAATGCCTGCATTAACCGCTGAAACACAGCAGATGCCGATGCTAAACCAAAAGGCATCCAACAAAATCTATAGGGGCTCATCAGGGGTTGGGCGGAGCAGTAAAAATGTAACAGGAATGCTATTACCGCTGCATTACTGCTCTGTCCAATCCTGAGTTTGGGTGGAAAGGTTGAACTTTATTTGGCCACTTTCCACCCATTTTCAGTGCAATTACTGAGGCGCGATTTGCGCTTTGGTAATTGCGCTGATACTGCCCTATTGTTTCCTATGGACTCTTAAAATAATGGGGAGTATCAGCATTGCCACAACTTGGTATTCATAGCTGATAGCGCTGGACTGAGTTGTGGTAACATTATTTGCATTGGGCGGTATCCCGGCAGATTTACGGCGGGATACAGCCCAACTTGTGATGACCCCCATAACCTCTGAAAGGTATCACAAAAGATGTAAGCAGACATTACTCTATATGTAGGTCTATTTGGTGGTATGACGACGTAGCTCGAAAGTGGAAAACCCGGCTGCCTGTCCAATGGTTACCAGCAACCCATTCATGTTTGGCAAGGGATGTCTATCTGCCCATATTCTGCCATTCAAGTCTCTCAAGTCCACACACATTCTCAAAGCCTGGTCCTGTTTCCATGCCAATACTACAGGTGACAACAAATATGATGACTCAATCTCAATTATATTGGCATCCTTCAATTTCTGGAGCTCCTCCTTGAGTGCCTCCCTTGCTAGCACTGGAATGTTTCTGTCCAATTTCTCCCCAAATACGGGGGAGACATGCCTTTCAAATATTCCACAGACATACCTGTCATGGGGTGACCACCGTCCCCTTTCTCTAACGCAGAACACAGGCACGCTCCTGCTGAGACAAATCTGTATTTCCAAAGCCTCTTGCTTGTTCTACCTCTGGACGCTTGCCCCCTTATGTGTAACGTACCGTTTGCCAGTAGTAGACCAACCTTTTAATTCAATCCTTACCCACTCATAACTCAGAACATTTATGGGCACTTGGCCGTACGCACTGGGGTTGATATCTGGCACCTTGAGGTCAACCACACCCTTGCCATAACTCTCCACATATACCTCAGGCGAAATCATGGTAAACAGCAAGCATGAATCAACCAACATTTCCAATGGGACACCATTCACTGTTAACATGTCCCATGGCCCCTTCTTTTCCACCCCTTATGTTTGCAACAACGCCCCCTCCCCTGCGCTGGTGTTCACACTCTCTTCTGCTTCAACCATCCTGACACCCTGCCGATAATAATTTCCCCCTTTTTCTCCACCTCCCATGTTCAGTCTACACATCTGGTAAAATGACCCTTCCCATTGCAGCGTCTGCACCCCGCTGCAAGAGCCAAACAGTCCTTTGCTCCCGTCATGTGACTTGACCAACCACACTTCTCACACGGTTGCATCCCATAAGCTCCTGCTGCGCCCTTGTAGAATCTACCTGACTAGCCCTCTATTCTCACAGGCCCCTCTGCTTTCCTCTTTGTTCACTACCTGCCTTCCTGTTGGCCAGCACCGCCTGCACTGTATCTCCCTGTGAGAATGAATTGCTGTCGATCCATAGTCTCTCTCTGACCTTAGTGTTGCTGTCTTCATCAGTATTTGATCCCTTATATATTCTTCCTCTACACCAGTGAACTTACAAGTAGCCATAACGGTCCTCTATGCTGTGACGTACGTAACAATGGATTCTCCCATTCTTTGCGCTCTTCAAAAGAAATGGTACTGCTGCAGTACAACATTTGGTCTTTTGCCAAAACGCACCTCCAACTTTTTCAAGTTAGTCTCATACAGATTTACGACTGTCTCCCCTTCCCCGCCTCCTGGAGTTGCAATCCTTACATCTTCCCCAGGCAAGTGTCTGAGCCCCTTCATGCCCAATAAATTTAGAAGCACTGCCTCCTTCTGATCATTGGTATAGGTGGCACCACCAGTAGCCCTCAAGTACACTTTGAAAGCGTCCACCCACAGGCCCCACACTATAGGGGTCTCATCAGTGTTTGCCAAGAATGTAGAAGGGGACTTAGCATTGTTCTGCTGCATGATGCATGTTCCTTAGGTGTCTCCATCTTCTTTTTTTTAATATGGACAGGTAAAACATGTTACTTGGTATCTCATGCACAACACCTCCTTTTTTAAAAAATCTTCCCTCTTTCCGCCTCACCTCCTTTCCAGAGTAAGGTGATGGCAATGCCATCCACGCAAGTGGAATGCTGTAGCCGTCCTGATGCCGCTCAGATACTTTGGTGGTCAAGGCAACCACAATGTTTGCTGTCGTACAGAGGTGCTCTTTACTAATTTAGCGCACGCATTGTCACTGCTCAAATATGCTTGTGCACCAACCATCGCTATAAAACGGTGTGGTATGCATGCCCGCCCAGATCACTTTCTGGTCCAAGCCTCACCTGGACCAGACAGCGTGGGGCACAAGAGCAAGACTGTGTCAGCAGCCTCTGATCTGTGAGGCAGCTCCACCAGCAACCGAGTCGCTGTCCATTACGAGCCAGGAAACTGACCGGCCCGCTACCATTACCTCCTCACGTGGATTAGTCACAGGTGTGTTTACAATTGCTCATCGTCAGTGAAGCAAGGATGCCGAACACTGGAGTTGGAGGGTGTTGTGTAAGACAGAACAGTGCATAGGCCCACAACCTGCCTGAGTTATGATAGGGTTAATTGATTTTCGGAGCACACATTGAATGCTTACAGATTTCAGCTTTTGCTTTTTGCAAGCGATGTTCCATGTAAA
Source organism: Ambystoma mexicanum (assembly GCF_040938575.1). Classification (NCBI taxonomy): domain Eukaryota; kingdom Metazoa; phylum Chordata; class Amphibia; order Caudata; family Ambystomatidae; genus Ambystoma; species Ambystoma mexicanum. The sequence continues at coordinate 1,337,142,501 of NC_090921.1, read as the reverse complement.
CAGGTACTCTTTTGCTCCAGAGGCTCAGAATGATCTGGGTTGATGATACGGCTGCATTCCAGAGGCACTTCTCAGAAGTGGCCAGCCTCTGGGAAGGGAGGGAGAAGAGTAAGGTGGAACCAGGTGCAAGACAGTACATTTCCATAGCAAGCAAGTTAAGGGAAAGCTACTAGAAGGGTTTACGTGGTATGTAATGGACAGGCTCACTTTATAAAAGCTTCATGCAAACAGGAGGGAGGAGGGATTCATCAGCAAGCTTGCAATGCATGCGAGACATCCTGGGATCGAAGGCTTTTAAGCGACTGTTCCTGGCTGCTGCATTGCCTAGGGTGCTGGCCTGTGGGGGAAGAGCTTTTCAGTCTGGTGTCCATTGAGGGTCTCTGGCGCAGCCAAAATAACGAAGGAACATAAGACCGAGCTTGTAGTAACTTGCATTTTTCCCCATTAGCTAGCATAAAGTCTTGTGCAGTTTGTAGTGATTATTTGCAATTTTATCTACGTATTGCAAAATAAAATGATTTAATGGCCCTTGGCAACGTGCTTCACTTTACTGGAAGGGATTACACCAGAATAATTCTGAGTCCAAATAACCAGACAAACTCAAGAAGATGGCAATTTGCAGTTTTATTAGCAATAATCTAAAACAGGGAGTTCACAACGAACATCAACAGACGTACGCTCATTCTCAGCGATTTCCACATGAAATACAATTATATACTCTGTGCATCAGAATGACGTCATGCTACGTGGCAATAGTGAAAAACCTATCAAGGGTTGGGATTGGTTAAGGGACAAATCTAGATGTACAATCATATAGGAGCTAGGTTTGTTTTTGGCTGTCAGATATCATGTGGATCTTATGACTACCTCTTCATATTTGTCATTTAAGAAAAATGAGTGTTTCATTGGTTTCTCAAGCTATAACCTCCTTCGTTATATGGACTAATACAATTGGTTGGGCACGCTTGTGCCATGTCTGGAACATTCGGTTTACTTAGCAGCACATAAGCCAAGACCCAGGGGCAAGTAGATAGGACCACCCAGTTAGCCCAACATCTATCATCACCCATACCTTCTTCCATATTCTCTTTGTACTTGCCCTTAGAAAGAATATTCTTGTCTTAGGAATGCAACAGAGTGAGGATACTCGCTATCGTGTCTGGAACTGCAAGTTCAAGCCCTATTTGCAGCCTCGACTCACGTGACAAGAGACCACGATTCTGTTAATTCTGCAACCTTTTACTTCGTCATTTCTCATCTAGGATTCATACTTTGTATTCATTCAGTATTTCAGGACTTTGTGCACACTTTCCTATGACATCATCAGTCGATTCTCTTAGCTCTTTCTCATATTCCTTCAGGAATCTCCTCCTGCAGACATCAAGTCAAAGGTACATTCGATATAGTTGTCTTAATGGATACTGTCTTTCAAATACTTGCTGTGGTATTGGTACAATAGCTGGTGTTAGACAGGGCACAGCCTCATCTCTCCAATACAGGTGAGGTAGGGGGGTAGGATCTCCTGTGGATGTGTGCACCTGCTCCTCTACAAAAATACAAGGTATGATTTCATTTCCATCTGAATGAGTTCATTGTTTCAAGAAAATATGAACCTGCAGAGGTGTGCACTTGTTCTAGTCTGCCCCCGCAGAAACACACACCCCCATATTGCACAGACCGAGAACTGCCTTTTTTAGCACATTTTATAGCTTTTTTTTCTCTGCTCTGCCCCCGGGCAACCTTGCTCTCCCTGCTTCCTTCCTTACCTTCTGGCTGCCTTATCGCTTCCCGCTGATTGCTACTTCTATTATCTGAGCTTCGGAGTCCCCGGCTCGGAAACTACTTTTTCTCTGTTGGCTGGACACCAGTTACTTCCAATACCATCCGGATTCCAGTACAACGGAAGCTGTCTACTGCACTTCAGGGCTCCAACTTCATAACAAAGATTGTGTTTCTTTGTATCCCTTGGGTGCATACGTTTGCTCTGTTGTATAAGGGAAGGTGGACACCTGTTGGGCTTGGTCTCTTGGCATCGCTCCAGACAGCATCTCAAAGACTTTACCAGCTCTAAGGTTAGTCACATGATATTGAGTCATTACAGGAACACGTTTCTCCTCAGGACCCCCTCTAGTGTATTAAACTATTGCCTACCTCTAGTGTAACACTCTTCTCCTCAGGATCACCTCTAGTGTATTACTCTATTGCCTATCTCCAGTGGAACACTCTTCTCCTCGGGATCCCCTCTAGTGTATTATACTATTGCCTAGCTCTAGTGGAACACTCTTCTCCTCAGGATCACCTCTAGTGTATTACTCTATTGCCTATCTCTAGTGGAACACTCTTCTCCTCAGGCTCACCACTAGTGTATTACTCTATTGCCTATCTCTAGTGGAACACTCTTCTCCTCAGGATCCCCTCTAGTATATTATACTATTGCCTAGCTCTAGTGGAACACCCTTCTCCTCAGAATCACCTCTAGTGTATTACTCTATTGCCTATCTCTAGTGGAACACTCTTCTCCTCAGGATCCCCTCTGGTGTATTATACTATTGCCTAGCTCTAGTGGAACACTCTTCTCCTCAGGATCCCCTCTGGTGTATTATACTATTGCCTAGCTCTAGTGGAACACTCTTCTCCTCAGGATCACCTCTAGTGTATTACTCTATTGCCTAGCTCTAGTGGAACACTCTTCTCCTCAGGATCCCCTCTAGTGTATTACTCTATTGCCTAGCTCTTTTGGAACACTCTTCTCCTCAGGATCACCTTTAGTGTATTACACTATTGCCTAGCTCTAGTGGAACACTCTTCTCCTCAGGATCACCTCTAGTGTATTATACTATTGCCTAGCTCTAGTGGAACACTCTTCTCCTCAGGATCACCTCTAGTGTATTATACTATTGCCTAGCTCTAGTGGAACACTCTTCTCCTCATGATCACCTCTAGTGATTTACACTCTTGCATATCTCTAGTGGAGCATTTAGGATTAGTAGATAGTTCCCAGGCCTGGGATTGGCATATGAAGGTGCAATTACACAAGGGAGGGTGCATGCCCACTATTAAAGCACCATCTTAGAAGAACTTGGTTTGGTGTGAAAGACCCAGAGAAGATGTCAAGTGTTCCATTACATTATGTGGCCATGTATTTTAGAAAAGTGACAATTTGTGAAGAGTAGAAAGGGCAAATGGGATAGAAATATTTGCTGTGTTGTGAGACAAGAAAACTCATGCTAATTTGGAAATGTAACGGCGCCTTTCTGTCTGAAAGGAAAGAGTTGTGGGTGTAATGATTTCATAGCTGTTCTCTACAGTCCAAGAAGGAATAGTATACATAAATATTTACAAAATAAAGATGATCTTGGATAAACTGAGATGTCTAATGTAAAAGTCTCCCACCTGGGTTCATACACTGACTGAAATGCTGATGAAATGAATATTGAGTTTCAGCCAATATGTCACTGTGTAAGCATTAAAAATAAATTGTTAGCAATAAATCCATGTGCGTGTTAAATCTCTTTATTCTCTCTTCACTTCCTGGAATGGAGGCAATTAATTTGTTTTAATTGGTGGAGTGACCACCTCTATTACAGTTTTATGCTGGGATGAATGTTATGCACTTTTTAAACTTTCTAGTCAACATTGTTGTATTCCTTTGAATTTTGAGTAATGCGATATGCATAGGACCCTATTTTATTGAATTCAGACTACGTATGTTTCATGCAGCATATCAGTCCATATAAATATCATATGATTTGTGATTATTCAGACATGTAGGAAAGGCGGGTGCTCTGAAAATACAGAAGATAATGATGCTGTGACAAGTCCTAGGTGCCGATGCACCCCCTGCCCACCTGTAAAATCACACCACTCCTTGCAGGAATGACAGAAAGTGTAATAGGTGAGGTGGAAGTGACTGTGGTGAGAGAAATTGACACATGCTGGAACATACCAGCTCTAAGAAGAGGGTTCATGCCCAAGCCTGCATTTCTGGAGCCACCAATAACATGGCTGAACTCTTCAAAGTCTGCAAGGAACGTGCCAATCCTACCACATACTCTTACTGCCTGAATGTACCTAGATATAAACTGCAAAAAGCAGGAGGAAGCAGTTTTTCACTTATGGCATCAAAACCTTGGAACTCACTAGCTGTTGACCTACGATCCTACTTCAGCTTTAGGAATCCTGGCTCCTATCCTCTGATGTATAAGTAATGCACTAATCTGACTTTTTTCGTAAATATCTGCATGTAACAGGTATAAACTCCTGTAATTTATTGTAAATATGTCCTGCTGTGTTGCTGTCCTATCTGCATATGTATCTTATGAAACTATGTAACACGCCTAGCTTTTAGTGTTTTGCTGTCCTCTCTGTATGGATCTCTGTAACTATGTAACGCGCCCAGATACCTCAGGGTTTGGTGCGCTTTATAAATTAACAAACAAACAAACCTGTATAGGACCAGCCACAAAGGATCTCCTGAAGCAACTGTGGGTTAGAATCCTGCATACACAGATACTTATTACAACATTGTGTTCTATGTTCTGGTTCTACCAGAACCGCTACTACAGATTGCTAGCTTGATCGGCTCTTGTATCTATGGGTCTTAATAAACCCTGCACAAGCCCCTCTGAATTACCTACATTCCCATGCATTTAAGCCAGACCTTATGGCCGCACCTCTTCAGCCATATTCCATGGTATGCAATCAGTAAAGCACCTATGTGGGCTTCTTGCTTGGCTTTCTGGAAGCATTACTGAATAGACGCTTCTGCTAAATCAGATGCTAGGTTTGGTCAGGCTGTCCTAACCAACTGGTTTGGCTAGAGCACTTCAGGGAGTAATGTATTGTCCCCTAAGTCTGGAGGAAACAGGATTGGGCATAGGAGTAAGATAATTATCCAGCATTAGATCTTTTAGATTCACATACTTATTAAAATCTTTCCAGACACCAAAGTGAGAATTCCATCTAAATAACTTTTTCCACCTCCCAATGCATTACATTATGTAAAGTCCCGAAGGTGAAGGTATTGTTCTAAGCTGAGCAGGACTTGTGTTGACCATGAAGCCCTATTGACATGTTAACTCTACCCCATCGTGCTACACCTCACATTTTAATTTCAAGTCATATTGTAGGGAGTCTCACTTGAGAGCTCTTCGCTGGGGTAGATTATATTGAGGGAAAAATCATTTGTTTTGTGGATTTTTATCTTCAGCTGGCCAAGGGTGGTGTTAATCTTCTTGAATATGTCAGAGGAAAGGGAGGTATGTATAAGCCCTCAGAGTGTGTGCAGAGAAACATCTTAGGATCACTGCAGGGTGCACTGGCTTTAACCTAATGATACAAACCAACAAATTGCCAATCCTTACTGTCCATAACCAGGAAAGAAAGAAGAGCCATGAGGGTCTGGTATGTGAAATCAGAACACGAGGTCTCAGAAAGGCCTAGGGCAAGTCAATGGTTAGAAATAAATCTGCCCTGGAGAACATTAACTTCACTTCTGGACCGAAAACAGCTGCAGCATAGAAACTGGTGAGAAAGACTTGGAAATTGCGGTCACCTCCGTAATCGCTTGCTACTGGAGTTTGTGATGCAGTGCTGTTCCAGGCATCGAGTGCAAGGTTTAGGCTTGAGTGGTGGGCAACAAGCCCAGTGTTGTCTCACCAGATACCATTCCTCCACTGGTGCCATACTCAGCATAAAAGCCTTCAACGTCTTCAGCTTCAATGCAGAAAATAAATGTCACTAGTTGTGACCCTGAAGACTGACATTGGGAACACGGATGTCGAAGACTGGTGCCCATTCAATTGGTGTGACATTATAGGTACTGGCATTGATGATATTGACATTGGGTAAAGCAGCCATGCCGCAGCCACCTTCTTAAGATAGCAGATTTATGGTGCCTTGGGTGTCCGGTGAGGGTCAGATGTTGAAAACATTCCATAACAAATGGGTAGAAAGTGACTCTGAAATTGAAAGAGAATTGGAAGACAGCTATAAGGACCGAGAAGGAAAAGAGGCAACCGTGAGCTTGACAAAGAAACATCTTGTGAAAAAGTAGCCCGCTCAGAAAGAGGGCCGATCCCCTGAATACTTCTCAGATGAAATGACAGCCTCTGAAAGCTTTAGTAGCTGATTACAAGGCAAACAAGGAAATACCTGTATGCTGTGGCCTACTGGGAAAAAGGCAGGATGGGGAACTTTTAACCGATGGGTGAAAGCACTGGAAGGTAACGGATATCCCAATGTAGTCATGGAAATGGGGCAATCAGAAAATTTAGTGGATGACTGGTATGCCATTCACCCTGATGACCATTTGTTGCACTGGCACCACAGAATGACCCATGTGGGGACTAGATTACCCATAAATATGTTCCTATAGCCAAACATTAAGGAGGATTATTATAATTGCTTATTTATAATGTGCTTAATACTGAAGAGTTTTCCTAAGCCCGAAGCCTGGATTTGAACCTGTGTTGCTTTGCATTGTCTTGCTTCCAAGTTGAGTGCATTGCCACTGAGCTATACTACCAGTGCCAAGCTCTGTTTTAGGACTTGGTGTACATAGCCCTAATGCATTTAGGTTTATGGAGGCTTTTGGCCTGCAAATTGGGCCGGACATGAGGGTGGGACATCTCTTTGCACTGGAAAAAGACAAAGAGTAAGGTGCCATCTTAACTCATACGGCGCCCCATGGATGTTAGAATTTTCAAAGCCCGACATTCAGTGCTGTTCTTAATAAAGAATGTAGAAAACATACCTGCTCAGGAGCTGCCCAGGCTCCCAGCACCAAAGCTGTCTCCACTTTTGGCATACCGATAATAATGTTACTGATGATGCACTGTGGCAGCTGCCATGTTTGGTGCCAGATGCTGCTCCCTTGTTTCTACGCTATTTATTTATTGAGCATTTTTTAGGTGCTTACACAGCGAAAAAGTGTTTCAAAGACCACAAGGGCAGTGATGAGGGGGGAGGGCCTGGTAACCTGTGCGATTCATGAATGACCATTCCACCAGTCTCAGTGGCAGTGAGGTGGTTAGCAGGGAAGGGAAAGAGGTACAGAAGGGCATAGTTTTTAGAAGTTTACGGAACTTAAGGAGGTCCGGCTCAAGTCTGAGAGGGGCAGGGAGGCTGTTTCAGAGAGAGGCACCAGCTGAAGAGAGAGACCTGCCCTCCATTCTCTGCTTGGGGAAGCGTTTGACAATCAGAGAGTTGGATTTAGAGCAGCGAAGGGCTCTAGCAGGGGAGTATTTGGGTAGAGAAAGTTGGAGATAGCGTGGACACAGGCCCCAGAAAGCCCTGTGGATGATTCAGAGAGTCTTGCATTTGATCCTCATGTTCCCCCGGAAGGTAGTGAAGTGATTTTAGGGCTTGAGAGATACAGTCCCAAGGATTAGTCTTGCAGCCCTATTCTGGATTAGCTGAAGGCAGCGAAGGGAGGAAAGTGGGAGATTGCGGAAGAGGCTGTTGCAGTAGGCCAGCCTAGAGGGGACCAGAGCTCTGGAGACAATGAGCTTCTTGGGAAAGGTGAGGAAAGAGTGAATGCCTCTAAGGAGGTGAACCTAGAAGTGAGCATTCTTGGCAAGGTCCAAGATGTGAGGGTTGAAGTAGAGAGAGGAGTCGAAGATGACCCCAAGGTTTTAGCCTTGTAGGATGGAGAGGGTATAGAGCCCAAGCAGGGTGGCCATAGAGTAGGAGGGAAACAGGGCGCAGGTGTCCCAATGAGAAGGATCTCTGTCTTACTGGCATTAAGACAGAAATCGTTAGCCGCACAGTGTGCCTGAATAGCAGTCAGCAATCAGGGATGAGAGAGGAGGCGGAGGAGGTGGTAAAGGGAAGTTTGAAGGAGAAATGTGTGTCATCAGCATAACATTGGAAATGAGGAGAGAAGGAGGAGATTAGGTGAGCAGGAGAAGCGAGATAGATGTTGAAGAGCCAAAGCGATGGGATAGAGCCCTGGGTGACACTGCAGGTATAGTGAGGTGGTGGAGGAGAAATGGCCCAGTTGCAGGTTGGAGGGGCCATTAGTGAAGAAAGAGGTCAGCCAATCCAGTGCCAAGGGTATCCCAGAGCCGTTTTCAGAGGATAGGATGGTTGACCGTGCCAGAGGCAGAGGAGAGATCAAGGAGATTGAGAACAGCAGGGGAGTTAGAGTCAGGTTTTGAGAGCATGTCGTCATGGGTGTTCAGGAGAGCAGTTTCCATGCCTCGGCATGCCCTGCATCCAGATTGATGGTAGTGGAGGCAACCAACAAGTTCAGTATGAAGCATCAGTTGGGGAGGACCAGCTTCTCCAGGAGTTTACCTAGGAAGGGGGTGGTGGAGATAGGGTGATAGTTTGCTGGGCAGGAAGGGTCAGCAGACAGCATTTTTAGGAGCAGGTGCACAAGGGAGTGCTTGAGGTACAGTGGGAAAGAGCTGGTGCTTAAAGGAGTGGTTAAGGAATTCGGCAAGAGCCAGGGCGAGAGAGGAGATGTTGTCCTTAATGGTTCTGGAAGAGCAAGCAAGCACCTGTTTGTATGAGACCTTCATAGAGTGGACAACTTTAGAGACCTCATCAGGTGCAATGGGTAGGAGGGAGGCGAGTGTGGGGTTGTAGAGGGGTTGGGGCAGGGGGGTGGGAGAGCAGTGGAGTGAATGGAGACAGGGGTGGAGGAGAGTGAGGACAGGGTGCCCTGAGTTGTAGAAGTAAAATGAGAGGCCAGGGTGGTGCAGAGAGCCTGGGAAGGAAGGGGAGAGGTGGAGAATGCGGTAATATTGGTGAGTTCCTCGCACATTTTGAAAAGTTCGGCCAAGTTGTTAGTGGCTCCAGAGATGTGAGGTTGGATGTGGGCCCTCTTCTTGGAGCGGATAGAGAGGCGATATTGCCTTTGAAGCAGGTGACAGGCCAGTTTATTTCAGAGGATGAGCCGAAGGAAAAAAGCAAGATCAAAATCGTACCACCCATTGCTTTTGGAGGCAGGCTTCAGGCGGATCCTCATGACAGGGGCAAGGATGTCAAGGCTGTTAGAGATGGAGAGGTAAAGGTTAGCATGGATAGAGCTAGAAGAGGAGTCAGAGGTAGCGGTTTGGGAGGATGAAAGTGGAGGTTAAAGCAACGACTGGCAATCGCTTCATTGGTCGAATGACGGTGAAGGAGGCTGGCACTGCGGAAGGCAGTTCAGACAGAGGGCCGAGGGGTCACAAGATGGAGGGGAGGAGGGATGGTCGGATGAGGAGAGGGGGTAGTGACCCAGTTGGAGATGGGGATGTCTTCAGAGATGAAGGCATCCAAAGTGTGTCCAGTAGAGTGGGTCAGACTGGAAGGAAGAATAGTAAGAGAGAGGGATTCACAGAAGTCATGGAACTGTGAGGTGGCTGATTTAGGAGAGTCAAGGTGAATGTTAGGGCCATTGTGATAGACATTCATGATGAATCTGGAGGATGAGAAGTAGTATGCCAAGAGTACTTCCCATCTAGTACCACCATTAATGGGTGAAGCGGAGAGAGTGGAGATCAGGTGGTGAGCGAATAGGTCTGAGGAGGGGACAGAAAAGAGGATTTTGGTAATAGTCTGCCTGGAAGTAGCAGTGACGTAGGTGTCAGCAATAGGTAGGTCTGGATTAGAGGCAATGAGGTTTGTTTTAGCTTTTTTCTATCAGACTTCGAGAGGGAGATAGAATATGTAATAAATCAGCAATCAGAGTAGATAGGGGAGATAGAGAGCGCCATGTGAGTGGCAGGAGGGAGCAGAGACAGACTGGGGAGCTGCACAGTGCACAACTAAACTCACAAGGGGGCCTAGAAGCGAAGGTGCAGTGGAAAGGAGGTACTTTGGATAATATATGCACAGGTACTAAAATGCAGCTCAAGACAATCAATGCCCAAGTTTAAGGCACATCTAAGTTCAACTATTCCACAAAGTACTAACATGAAGCACGACAATCAACTCGCTGGCAAGTAACAGCAACCCAACATGAATGACACGAAAAGGGGGTGGGGGAGTCAGTTGAGCGGAATTACTTTACGGAATTACTCCTTACTCTTTGGACTACCTACTTCTCATCTCGCCCCCCTCAAATCTATCTACCATTCTGCCGTCCATACCCTCTGTCTCCTTACCTCCTGTGACTCCATCTCTGCTTCCCTTTCCTCCCTTGGCTGGCTTCCCTTACACTCCCAACTTAAATTTCATTTTCTCTGCTTAGTTTAAATCTCTCCATGGTCTTGCTCCCCCCTTATCTCTCCTCCCTCCTCTCTTTCTACACTCCCTGCTGCTCCCTTCGTTCTGCTGACCACTTCCTTCTCATTGTTCCTCCATCCCGTTGTATCCCCTCCCGTTTCCGCTCGTTCCAGCTCCTAGCCCCCCTGCACTGGAACTCCTTACATCTCTCAATCTGCTCTATTCCTACCTTCTCCTCATTCCGCATATCCCTTAAATCTCTCCTTCTCCATCCCCCGCCATGAAAACCTTCCCCCTTCTTGCTACCCCTCCTTCCTTGATCTTTTCCTCATGATCACCTCCCTCCCCTCCCCATCCACCCCATTCTCACCCTTCTACCCCCTTCCGTTTTCCCTCCTCCTTCTCCTCCTCACCCTTCCCTCTCAGTTCTACTGCACTACTCTCCCTCTTCCCTTCAGTTTAATTGCTCTACTTACTGTTTTGTTGGTTCTGATTTATAATTGTAAATTGCTTCTACTGTTATAATGTTATATGTATCTAGTTGTCAAAATGTACAGCGTTTTGGAGTAAAGCGCTATATAAACATAAACACAAATACAAATTACATCAAATAAGCAAAATGCTGCATTTTAGCAAGCTAGCGGAGGTCTATCACAGCCAGATTCGATTTTCAAACAGTTATGACATTGTGACAATTTAGGCAGGCTAGCGGAGGTCTATCACAGCCAGATTCGATTTTCAAACAGTTATGACATTGTGACAATTTAGGCAGGCTAGTGGAGGTAAATCACAAACAGATAACATTCTTGTTCTAAACAGATATGCGAAATTGTAGCAATTTAGGCAGAATAGCAGCGATCTATCGCAGCCAGATTCGATTTTCACAGAGATATGAAACAATTGTGGCAATTTTAGGCAGGCTAGCAGAGGTCAATAATAGAATTGTAGCAATTTGGCTTCCAATACCGAATGCAAAATGTAGCAGTTTAGACAAGGCTAGGAAAGGGCAGGGAACAAGGGTTTGAATCAGTTTCAGGTTTACAACTAAATGAGAATGCGAGCGTTTAAGAAAGCACCCAGACAAAGGCAACAGTATATAGCAACCTCGGTGGTAAGAATACAATGGGCCTCATTACACAGATGGCGTTAAGGGATTATCGGTACCGGTAAGGGCACCGGTGCCAGTAATCCCTTACTGCCCTACTACGAGGTTCCTTTGCTGGTCCCTACCTTAACGGCTGGTTTTACCAGCCGTTAAGGACGGGACCCGCAAAGGGACCTTGGAGGCAATTACGGCACCGCAATTTGCGGTACCGTAATTGACGCCTTCCCCATTCCCATTGAGCCCTATGGGTGCTCAAATGGGAATGGGGAAGGGCCAATGGTGAATGAGGAATTACCACCCCGCCAACCTTGGAATGGGGCGGTAATTCCGCCATTCACCATGGCGGGATCAGTAAATTACCGGCGGCAACCATGGCGCTAGTAGCGCCATGGTTACCGCCTTCCGTGTAATGAGGCCCAATGTCTGGGAGATAAACATTTAGTGAAGGCAGGATCTGAGCGTAAAAGGTGGATCCTGGTGGGAGGGGACGAGACCGTGCTGGAAATGTAGATAAGGCGAGGAGGAGGGAGAGTCAATATGTACACATAGGCTGAGACTACAGATATGGAGTTCCAAGTGAGGCCGACAGCACTTTGAGGTCTGTGGGCAATTTAGCGCTTTATAAAAATTAAATAGAATAGAATACAATATACGCTGACAAGAGGAGGCTCAAGGAATATTGGCAGGCTAATGAGTGTCAAAGGGGGCAAAGGCGTGGTCCAGGATGTCGGCGTCACTCTAAGGGGAGCGCAAGCTGAGGCAAGTGACCGGTGAAGGATCCAGGCAGGGTTCAAAGAGGAAGCGAGAACTGGTCTGGGGGAGCCGGAGAGATGACCACAGTGGCGTGCACTTACCCATTCGGTAGGTGAAGGAGCTGAGTGTCGGGCACCGGCAGGCCTAGAGCAACACAGGCGAGGTGGTGGAAGAGTCAGCCGGAGCAACATTGCGGCATGGCGACCATGCTTGAAAGACCAGACAGGGGCCTTAGCGTGGGCCTTGCCAGCTCCCTGATTGGCCCGAAGAGTAAAGTTCAGGCAAATCACTATGGAGGCATGATGAGCATCAGAGCACTCCGGGGCTCCGAAAGGCAACGGCCATGATGGGGCCAAAACACCTAACAGCTCAACTGGGCTGGAATTTAGAAACCAAGTTGGCCACGCAATCACGAACACGCACATCACATCAGTGCAATAAAAGGATTTTTGAAGCGCTCGCTGTAGATGGAAGTGAAGTGTAAAATAGATACAAGCCCTTCAGGGCTTACCTATATCAGGATCAGGTCGAGCATCATTGCTGTTGCCTCATGTTAATTGCGAGCTGCTGCTTCTGCTGTGCCGTGCCGTTGTTACAAAGATGTAAGGTTTGATTCATAAACTTACATCTTTTACCTAGTGAAGCGCTCATTGCGCCACTGTGGCAGCATGATCATCATTACACTGTGCATGCATGCGGGCGTGGTTGGCCCGGGGAGTCTGTGGTTTGGCATTTGCTTCTTTGAGGATCTTTGGCGGGAGGCATCCATAAGCCGGACTCGTGCGGTGGGGCTGCATTTTGCATTAGGCCTCTGGGCACTGGTTTACCCAAGCACCACGCTGAGGTGTGTGCGGTGGGGGTGTCTGGACAAAAAATCTCAGCCAAAACAAGCATGTCTCTTTCCACAGTCAGGCCCACCACCCAAAGGCCACCTGTGGAAGGCAGAATATCTAAGTTTTTCTCATGTGGGAGGAAAGTATGACAGCAAAGTCGTGCACCAATTAATTCATCTGGGGCATACCTTGGAAATTCAACAAATGCCCGTGAAGGGGTACTTTTTTGCGAATTTTAAAGGAGATTTCAATAATGATTGACAAATGAGAGTGTAAAGACTTCCCAAACACCAGTGGGGACAGGGAACGTACTTTTTTTGTCAGTGGTACCGTGGACCTCTCACACCCCAGGAATTGCTTTTCCCCATCCAAGACTAGATAGCAACATACCTGATGCGCAATCCAACAAAACATAATGTGTCCTACTCTATCCCTCATCTAAGCAGGATACCATTCAAGGGTGGCTAAACTACATGCTTCTTGTTGGCTTCACATCTCACCTGGCCCTGACTGACAAATCAATTGGGTTCACTATAGAGTGCGCTCTCTCCTCCTGGTAACATATCAACAAAAAAGCCCAAACTGCCTGGAACCAGTTGAACCTCCTCCAGAAGATTACACACTTTCTTCCATCGGAGGACTTCATAACCACAGACGAGGCCTTGGTAATGTCTTGCATTGTTAGCGGAAAGGTCCCTCTCTCCGTCATTAAGCCAACACATCTTCCCTTAAGGCCGCCCAACATGTTGCAACATGACTCTTAATGCTAACCAAGAAACAACATCTATTGCTTAAACACCTACCTACCTACCTAGCAGCAAAACTCTAACTCGGGTGGGTCGTGCTCCTATACGAAGCAGGCCATCCCTAAGCTTGAGCCAAAACCTGCAAGCCAGAAAACAACAGGAAACCATCCTTTTCCTGTTAAGCCCCTGCCTACTGGAACACTATCCCTGTGGCAACCTGGACTGCAGCAATGCTCTTGCAGTTCAGGAAGGAATTCAAGACCTTACTTTTCAGTCAATGCCAAGGTGCCACCTAGTCTCCTTGTGTTCCCACATCACATGCCCCCACCTTATCTGGAACATCCCAGGCCACAAATTATAACACCCCTCTTTACCTCAGATTTTACCCGCAATGTGTACAGCTCACTTCCTCCAACTCAAGCCTTCAAAAACCGAAATCCTCTTGTTCCCTCCTTTCCTCCTTCGACCCTTCACTTTTCCAACTGCGAGCGCAACTTTGGAATAATTTTGGACTCCTCACTATCGTTCTCTTCTCATATTTCTCACACAGCCCGTAAATGTCCGTTTCATGTATATGGTCATCTGCTGACTCTATGCCTGCTTGCTGTGAGTCTACATAGCAAATCTGAGGCCCTGATATCGAGGTGTTGGAGAAGGAGGTGAGCCTGCTCTCTGCCTGATCCAGAGTTGTGTTGGGTTGGGCGGGGTTGCTCGGCTTGGGCTGCTGCTCAATCACATCCAAGGCAAGGTATGTTAATGTGTAGCTGTCTTTTTGGTGGATCCTACTCTAAAGTGAACGGGTGACCCTCTGGATTAAGTGGGTCTATCCCATGTAAGCCTTCGATTGCAATCCTCCTGCATGGGATGTGCCTACTGCTAGAGCCCAAATCACCAAAGAGAGGTCTGAATGTGCAGATGTTGCAGCTGAAACCCCTATCCAGCCCACGGTGTTTGATTCAGGGGCTGAAATGGCATACTTGCATGAGGGGCAAAACCCTGGAACAATTGAACAAGCCACATCAGAGCCGTGTACACCGTCTGCTCCTTCGCTGCTCAGAGGGAGTAGATTTTCTAAGGTTTGGAAAGGAGGGCACGCAGGAAGCAGCGGTTAAAGGATCTAATAGGGGGGGGTTACTGAGGATAATGGGGATTAAGAGACTTTGGGCCTCATTACACGGTAGGCGGTGAGCCATGGCGCTATTAGCGCCATGGCTCATGCCGGTAAAATACCGGCACCGCCTTGGCGGAAAGGGGATTTACCGCCCCATTCCAAGGTTGGAGGGGCGGTAAATCCCCCTTCCGCCATTGCCCTTCCCCATTCCCATTTCTGCCCCATAGGGCTCTATGGGAATGGGGAAGGCGCTAATTACGGCACCGCAATTTTGCGGTGCCGTAATTAGCTCCGAGGTCCCTTAGCGGGTTGGATTTTAACGCCTGCAAAAAGCAGGCGTTAAATCCCCCAACCCGCAAAGGGACCTCGTAGTAAGGCGGTAGGGATTTACCGGTACCGGTATTTTACCGGTACCGGTAAATCCCTACCGCCATCCGTGTAATGAGGCCCTTTATTTTTTAATGGCCTTAATGCTGAAAATAAATCTACAGTGATTGAGGTATGTCCTATTAGGGGTACCTCTATTATAAGAAGTGACAAGGTTAAAGAAGGAAATGCTAATTGGGGAGGCCGGTTTATATTGATAGCATCGAATGCAAAAGCATTTAATGCAAAAGCCTCGAAAAAATGCATTGAAAAAATGCATTTTTTTCTATCTTTTTTAATGGGGGGGGTCCCCCCAACCCCTGTTTTTTTACCCCTTAAACCCTATTATAATTAAAACTTTACCTACGAAAAAAATGCATTTTTTGAGGCGTTTGCATTCAATGGTTTTGCATTCAATACATTGTATTCGATAGAATCACTTGATACCGGGGAGGCCAAATGCTGCTTACTGGGTACTCTTGTATAAAATGGCCGCTCGGAAGTGCAGCTGGCCCTGATTTAACGTTGGCGACTCCACCTCAATCCCCAATGGAGAAGACAGGGAGAACTGTACCAGAAGACCCCCTACAGACTCTTTTGTATATTAACTCCACACAGGTGGTGTTGGTCTGTGACCTAAGTAACCCTGCACATTGGCGATACGCTAAAGAGCGTATTATTTCTAAACTAGATAGGTGTGATAGTATATCAGCGTTCTGACAGTGGTTACAATGAGTTGATAAGGGAGTATCAAGTCTTTCTACAGTGCCTGCACCAGTGCCTGCATCAGAGGTTAAAACCCCCAGCATTCACACGGAGCGGCACGCGGAGTTGGCTCGCTGAGGTGCAAGCAGTCAACAGCAGTCTACTGAGGCTAGGAGGTGAGGAGACATGGTCTTGCAAGCAGACCCTAAAGCTCTGCCTCTGCTTTCCAGAGCGATAGACTTACACAGTGTAAAGACACACACATTGGACAATTCGACCCCCCAGAACCTGCCTCAGCAAAAAAGCCCTTCAGGCAGGGTGCTGAGGAGCAAATATGCCCAACTACAAAATTGGAAAGGAAACCACAAAGACTCGAGTGTGGGAAAAAACGGTAGTCCTAACCTCATTTCGATCACTGTATTACAGTAAAAAACAACACTTACAACTGCACAAACATCTCCGATACCCAGCAAAATGGACGCTCGCCTTTTGGAGGACCCGAGCTCCGATTTTGAAGACGCTGAAGAAGGAGCGCCGACGAGAGAGTCAGAGGAAAGCAGTAAGGAAAGTAGCGGGGAAGAGGTACCTGTCACGCAAACAACCTCTTCCCGCCCCTGTCACTCCCTCATCGCCCCCTCTCCCAATCTCTTGCTCAACGCTGCCTCCTTGTCCCTTACTTGGGAGCATGGCGGTCTGTCCTGGAGAGGCAGCACCGCACGCACGAATCGACCTACCGCTGGTGGTGGTGCCGCCTGAGCCTCTTTCTCCCCTGCCGCCGTCTGTTCGTGCTCCGCGGGCTGCCGCTGCGGCGAGTGGGGTGGAGCCTGGAAGTGGCGAAGGACGCTGTCAGGCCGACCTCAGCCCGCGGTCCACGGCGTCCAAAGCAGGGGGAGATGCGGTTGGAGCCTTGGCGGACCCAGCGCTGGAGACGGCGGGGAGCGGCATGTCTCTGGCCTCGGCTGCGGACGTCGGGCGGGCATTGTCAGCTGACGAGCAAGTTTCGTGCTTCAGCTCACAAGTGGAGACCTACACCAGCCCAGTTGCCAAATTGACGAACACATGCGGCAAGGACACAGGGGCGCCCTCTGCTGCCTCTGGGACCTCTCTGCGCCCTACTCAAGAAACCACAAAGGAAAAAGACAACCTTCAAAACACCCCCTGTAACACAGAGGGGGTAGAAACCATGGATTCGGATGCAGATCGTGACTCAACGCACAATCCATCAAATGTCTCGAAAAATGATTTCATCACGCAAAAAAGAGACATAGCAATGGCCCTACTAAAAAAAAGAGCTTTAACAAAAAAGATCCTTAAGGAGCAGGGGGAACTCCTGCACAACGATCGTCAACAACAACAACAACAAAAAAGGACTCAAGGCACCAACTCAAAAGGGAGAAGCCGGGAAGTTTTTCCAACAGAATTCCCTGACGTCTCACGCCCTAAAAGATTTCTTCTCCAAACAAACAAAGAAGAAACCAGAATCCGAGGTAAAACTTTCAGTTGCTGAAATGTTAGACGCAGTCTTAGAAGCCCCCTCGGCCTAGAAACAAAGGTAAACCATGGAAGTCCCTTGCAAAATCATCTTAGCCGAGGCCTCTGGTGTGCAGAACCTTGTCCCAGGCCCAAAAAGCTCTGGTTACCTCTACGGGAGGAAAAACGATCAAACCTTACCATATAAGGGGGCAGTTAAGGCCCAAATCAACTTGTTAGACGACGATCTACCGCCTCATTGCCCGGAGAGATCGGGACAAGAAACTGAATTATTAATGCCATCAGTTAATTCCACGATAACAAATGGATTGGATCAAAGAAGTATATTCCAACCTCTGCTCGCTCAACCAGTGTTGGCCCAGCAGGGGAAAATACGGAATACTGCTGATCTCCCGTCCAGGAGATCTTTAATTCAAGGCGATTACCCAAACAATATTTCAACCCCAGTCAGAAATGGAAGACTCAGCGACACTTTTGGAAACCTTCCCAAAAATACTCCAACAAAAAAAACGGATCTTGTCACGATCATGTCGGCAATTACGGTGGGACTGGCCCCCTTTGTAAAACTATATGAGTCAATAAATGACTCAATGAAAGATTAATTAGCACTCTCAGCCATGACAAACACCAAACTAACTTTCCTGGAGGGTTTTATTACAGCACTAACCCATCAAAACATCGAGAAAGTAAGACAACGCGACGAAAAATTCGCCCGACTTGAAAATCTAATTAAATCCAAATTTAATGCAATTTACTCGTGTGAAACTCAGTTGAATATCGAAACGGAGCAAACTGCATTGCTGAGTGTAAGGGATCCAAAAACTGTTGGTGTAAACGACAGCTCCACTAGGTCTATACGTCGCTTTGACACAAAACTGAGAAAATGGCAAAAAAACTAAGAACTGCCAAAAGTTGCTACAATCTTTAACATGGCAAAGCTGACTCCATCAGTACCACCCCAAGCAGCCACGTCTTCTAAAACTTCTAAAATGTCCCGAGGTCTAGTCTCCCGCAATACATCAAAGGAACAAGCGATAATTGCATTAGATAACTCCAGTACATCTGTGGCAGACTCTTCGGGAAATTTGTCACTCTCAGATTTAACAGTGCATTTGGATCAAGAAGGAGTCTCTGATTCCCCAGACGATATTCAACAAAACCCAGAGCGGACTGCAAATATAGCAATTAAAACCACCACTCAAGAAAAACAGAAGATCGTAGTTGTGGAACAAACCTTAGAAAAAAAAAATGAATCCACCCGTCAAAGACTGAAAAGCACAAATGAAACACATACGGCCAAGCTACGGTCATGAGCAACAGCAGCCAAAAGATTCTCTCAAACACAAATCTTCAAGATGGAGCAATTGACAGCCGGGAAAAACTCTCTAATATTAAAGAGAAAGACAATTCTCAAAATCTTAGCCAAAATTCCAACACTGAAACATCTAGATACGGCGGACCTGGTGTTGATTGAACCATATCACAGAGACAAGAAGACAAAAGCATACCTCCATGTCACAAAGACGGCAAGTACTGATCTAAAACAAGAGGTGATCTCGGCCCTAAACAAACTAGGCTTTGCCTTTGCGGAAATTACCACACCGGTGTTAGTGGACAGAAACGCGCATCCCTCAAGTAAAGTGGCGGAAAAGCATCCCGATCGCCAAGCGAACATAGAAGAGCAGTTCACAAACAAAAGAAGCGAGATGTACAAGGAGAAAGGGGAAAACCGCCGAGGTAGATTTCAATCAAAGTACTATCCAAAGAACGAGAACACAAACTACAAGAAACCAAAATACACTGAAAACATAAGAAAAAACAATAGACTGGAGAAAGATCGCAGACACGGCTCCTCGACCGACCAAAGCTCTGATTGGTCCCATAACAAAAGATGTGAGCCCTCAGGTCCATGGAGATGGCTGAAAAAGGTGTTAAACCCAAATTCTCCAAAATAACAACGAAATGGTCCAGCGACGTCACCCAGCAACTCTACCTCTGAATTCCCTCCAGAGATCCAATTCAAGGAAACATCTATGTGCTCGTGGAATACGAGAGGCCATGAACATCTGACCAAACCAGACACATTTAATTTGGCCCAATTTGATATTATTTGTCTTCAGGAGACCTGGCTGATGGAGAAACCAAAAATAGATGGATATGAAACCTATATCTCGCCAGCGAGTAAGGGCATGTTCGGCAGACCATTGTCAGGCCTCTTAACTGCTGTCAAACTTGGCTCAGGTATCTCCATCCAAACGAAGGTGACAGAAACTTACGGCATTCTGGCACTACAAACAGAGTGGCTTCGACCCAGATAAAGCAACAGGGGGAAAAACAGAATCCAATTTAGCAATCATAAATGTCTATTGGAATCCGCAAAGAACTAACAACGCCGATTTCTGCAGTGCCGTCGCGGATACCCTAGACAAATTCACTGCCGAACTGGGCACCAACTTCATTGTCATCTGTGGAGATCTGAACGCCAGGTGTGAGCAACCTCTGACAACTACACATCCGTCGCCATCTTTAGAACGAGGTGTATTATGGACAGACCTCATGGACTCCAGAAATTTCCACAATGTGGCAACATTACGAGGCTATCTTCCAGCGATTCCAACCTGGGAATGAGTTGACACCTCAGCGACGCTGGATTATATATTCATTTCACATTCGCTTCTACCTTCTGTAGAGTTCTATGAAGTCTTCAGAACCGAAGCCAGTGACCATAACTTGCTGACAATGACTCTCGAATCAGCGAACATTCCAAAAGAAATCTATCCTTTTGACGTGGAGGTATCATGTAAAAAAGTGCGAGTCCAACTTACAGCAACAAATGTCAAGGAGATTGCTCAGAAATTTGACGAAGAAAACAGAAGCCCCGAGTCCTCGCAAACCAGACCAAATTATCTCCCTCTTTTTTGTGACATACAGAAAAAAGCAAGGAAATCAAACTCCATCATATGGAAATAGGACTCATGAATATGACACCCAACTGGTTCTGAAGAGAAGTGAAGTTCGCAAACTGATGCGGCGGGCCAGAGTATCGGACAACATTGAACAAAAAGAAATTGCCATAGCTGCTACAAAGTCATATAGACTATGGTTGAAACACCACAAAGCTGCTATGTATCAGAACGATGCTGAACAAATGTTGAAAACTTTGACATAAAAAAACTCGAGAGATTTCTGGGCTTTAATTAAAAACAAAAGCAGTGAGACAAACAACCAAATCTCAAATGTAATTCCGGAATCGACTTCGATCACCTTCTTTGCAGCCCAATTTGCATCTCTTCCCGAAACTACAGAAAATGATATACCTCCCACGGTAACAACATGGGCCGACCTTGCTGATCAAGACGAGATTTTGACCGCAATCCTGAAATTGAAAATGTCAAGAGCACCGGGACCGGATGGTCTAACTAATATGGACCTAAAACAACATCCTCAGGAATGGTCTGTTCTAATAACAAAAATGTTCAGTCAATGCCAGACAAAGAAACAGATTCCCAAAACATGGACGGAAGCACTTATAGTTCCCATTTTCAAAAAGGGAAGCAGAGACAATCCGGCTAATTACCGTCCCATAGCCCTCCTAGACATCATGGGCCAGATTTTTACTAGTCTTCTACTTACCAGGTTCCATGGATGGGCTAGATCATCTCCATGTTTGGGCCAATTGCAAACGGGCTTTGTCAAAAATGCAAGCACAAGTATAAACATCATGATACTAAACATCATAAAAGAAAATGTGAAGAACGGTGCACCAAGAGTTTTCATAGCTTTCATAGATTTGACTCAAGCGTTTGATAAAATCAGTCGCTGGAAACTTTGGTCCAAACTATCTAACTGGAAATGTCAGCGGGAAATCTTAGATCCAATGATTGCACTTCATACGGACACGAAGCTGAGAGTTCG
This sequence comes from Ambystoma mexicanum, assembly GCF_040938575.1. Taxonomy (NCBI): domain Eukaryota; kingdom Metazoa; phylum Chordata; class Amphibia; order Caudata; family Ambystomatidae; genus Ambystoma; species Ambystoma mexicanum. Next base: position 1,337,121,321 of record NC_090921.1, on the reverse strand, counting down.
TCTAAATAGACAAGAAATGATGTCAGACCAACTTCCGTCAGAACGTGGCGTGAAGCAGGGATGTCCGCTCGCCCCTGCCCTCTTTATTGCATTCCTGGGCGATTTCAAATACACCGAACCGGCGGTAAGAGCCTTCCCACCAAAAGTGGGCAGTACCTCAATATCCAGACTACTATACGCGGACGACCTGATCCTTATGGATCAAACCCAAATAGGGCTTCAGCGCCAACACACCAACTTGGCCAATTACATAGACGAAAATGATCTGGAAATAAACATCGCCAAATCTAAAATTCTAATCATGGAGAAAAATTGACCAATCACTAATAACAAGGGATGCTGGTACTTGAACAATACCAAATTGGAAATTGTCACTAGCATAAAATACTTGGGAATAATGTTTGATGCAACACGTTCGGAAAAAGCTATACACCAGGCCCTGTGGGTGAAAATTAAAGCATTAACCACTCAAACCAAGCTAATAGACCTGAAATATGGAAAATGTTCAATACTACCAGCAATACAGTTCTACAAAAAAAAGGTGGTGCCATCAGTAATCTACGCTATAGACGCGGCCCTGAACATCCAAGACACGATATGGCCAAAACTGGAAGGTTTTCTATGGAAAGCGGTATTGGGCCTCCCCAAATCGACATCAATTTCAGCCATCAGACGCGAACTGGGACTACTATCGCTGAAAGCGTCGGTCGATCAAAGTCAGATAAGACTACTGCGGAAAATTATTTCACCTGATGCACTTCCATTATTTAAATTGATTCAGAAGGAACTTAGCCAAGGACACTGCATCACCCTAAACAAATGGGAGCAGAAAATGCAAAAAGCTGGCAGACTTAGCCTGTATGTCCGAGGATTTAATGCAAAATCCTGGTAAAATAAAGAGGAAAATAGCTCAAGAGGATTGGATCCAAACATGTGAGGCAGCCATGTCAAACAAGCTACTTGCCCACCTACCGCCTACAACAAATAAGCTGGCTTTACCTCTGAACTATTGCATAAAATTTCCCGATAAAAGACTACAGAACATATTCATGAAAATGAGATTCAGCCTAATGCCAACACAAGCAATTAAAGCCATTCGGACTAAATCTTTATTCAATACTTGCAGACTATGCCCAGAGACACAAGCAGTGGAAACCGTAAGACATTTACTCTTGAACTGCACCAAAACAGCACATTTATGAGAAGCTTTCCTGTTACCCCTAATGTGCGATGTGACACTCCGAGAAGAGGACACATGGTGGTGTCGCCTGGTCGCAGGTGAAAAGACAAAATGGACCTCAGCGGCAGTAAAGATGCTGAAGGCTGCACTTAAACTTATGTTAGAGACTGGCAATCCACCCAGTGTCACATAACTAAGTTCTATCATTTGATGTGGATCCTCATCTTTTTTCCGTTATCCTGAATGATCCTCGATGTTTGCAATGTTTCTTTTGTTTCTGTCAATTTTACGATCTTCATGCACTATTCTTTCATTTTTCTACTATGTGTGACATGAGATATGATTTCTTGTAAAAATCAAATTTTGTTTTGATTATAGACAAGGAAATAAAAAATAAAAAAATAAGGGAGTATCGAAGTCCGATTATGCAATGTAGGACAAGTTCTGTAAAGCGGTTCAGGAGGAGCAGGGGGATGAGCGTGTGATGAGTAACATTGGCAGTAATAAACGGAGGGCTAACCTACAATACTCACCATCTCCATGGACGTCTACACCGTTACCAGCAGGAATCACGCGAGGAGATACACGGCTTCACCAAGGTTCCATTGGCACAGCAGGTGTGTGTTAGGGAAGAGATCGCGAGGCCTCCCCCTCCCGCGGGTATCCGGATTGAAAAGCCAGTGAGGCATGGGATGAGAGAGGCACTGAGAAACACAGTGTTGGCCTGGCCGTGCTAAAGAGCAGGATGGAGATGCATTAGACCACAGGAACCCAGAGTACTTCAGAGGGGACAGACTGCTGACTGGTTCGTGCCTGTCAATGAAGGCTGCATTTCAGTAGCTTGTGGTTTAAGCAATCTTCCTCAGTTTCCCAGTATGTGCTCCAGTTTATCTTTGGCCCCATCCAATCTGAATATTCTTATGGATGTTGCAAAGGAGTGATGCGTTGGGCAGTAGCTGCAAAGGATTTGTCTTATGGGAATTAACAGTTTGTATTTATTTGTAGGTGGTTCTCTTTTTAGTTCTGTTTTATTATTTTTGGGGACCTTTAGTTATTGTAGTGGGTTTTGTTTTGCTTGTTGTATGTAAGGTATTTTATTGCGTTTGCTTTCTGTTTTATGTATTGCTGCACTGCGTTTGTTATTTCTGTTAGTACCCTGATGCCTCCAGGCTAGCTTAGGCGCTCTATAAATAATAAAACATAAACATAGAAGCTCCCTCGTGGCCACCCCTTTCTTTCCTTCAAAGCCTCTAAGCTTCCAATCTCCTCTTTACTCTTCTCCCGCATTGACTGCCCCCTAACAGGTCTTCCTGCTTCTCATTGCACCCCCTTATGCTCTATGTAGGATTCTTCTACCCACCTTCTCTTTCTTTTGGCAACCCTACTCCTCCATCTCTTCTTCTCTTCATTCAGCCTTCATTCACCCTTAACTCCATTTACTGCACCATCCAAGCTTGGATGGCAGAAAATTGGCTGTGCCTCAACAGCGACAAAACCGAGCTCCTACTCATTGGGTCACCAACCATCCTGGGTATCCTCGATAAGAATTATCGCTCCTTCACCATCGATAGCATACCCATCGAAGTGTCCCACACAGTTAAAACTCTCGGAGTCTACCTTGACTCTAACCTCACCATGAACAGGCAGGTCAACGCCATTGCATCCTCATCGGCCTACTACTCTAAACTGCTCAATGCAGCAAGACCTTTCCTCACCACGCAGAACTGCCTTACTATTGCCAGGGCCACTATCGGTTCAAGACTGGACTATTGTAATGCTCTCCTCGGAGGCACATCCAGCAAAAACATTGCCAAAATCCAGCTTGTCCAAAACAATGCACTTAGGGCCGCCAATGGTCTTCCAAAAAAGGATCACATATCGGACCTTAGGAGACAGGTGCACTGGCTTCCCGTTAAACAGAGAGTTATCTTCAAAATCCTCTCCATTACCCACAAATGCCTCCATGATCTAGCACCCCCGCTATCTATCCCAGCACATTTCCATGCCCACCTCCACCAGGCCGTCTAGGCTAGCCTACACTAACCTGATTACCAAGCCCAAAACATGCAGAGTTCGTGCTGGTGGCTCTAGCTTCCCAGCTATCGCTGCCGACCACTGGAACGCACTCCCCACTCACATCAGGGCTATCAACTCCCATTTGGCATTCTGCAAAGCCATAAAAACCAGTCTGTTTGTCTGAAATGTTCGTGCCTAGCATTTGCTCGGCACTCAACTGAAATTCTATGTCTGCTTAATGTACCTGCAACTGACCGCCTTACGATGTAACTAAGTAATCGCATGTTCCAAAGTCGTATTCTTGCCTACTTACAGCTTCTTGAAAAAGCGCCTCAATGCCCGTGGGCTGTAGTGCGCTATACAAATGTAAAAAATAAATAAATAAAATAAATCCTAACTTTTGCTCTTCCACTTTCTTTTCACCGTCTTAATTTACTTGGATTCTGTTCCCTTGTTGATACACGGGTTGGGGGTTTGCTGGCTTGTGCTGTTTTATGTTTCCGCTCCTGTATTGCTATGGTTGCGCTGATATTTTATCTATGTCCATTAATATGGGAATATGCTTTTCATGTATGAATTTCGCTGTGATTAGGATGATTTGCCTAATACTACTTTTATTGCTGCAATCCTACATAGATCTGTTTTCATTGCCTTACTTGATCTATAGACTCCGTTCACCACCCTGCGGCTCACTTGGAGTTCCGCATTGGCTATGCGCCACTTTGCTTGGCGCTACCTTCTATTTCTATTATATATTGTTTTCATTCTGCGTGCCTTTCCGCCTCTCCTTTCTTCCCTTACAATTCCCACTGCATCGGCTTAACATGCTACCTTCTGTTGGTATCAGGTAATAATGTCCCCATATATAATGCCACCGGGAAAAGCCATTGGCGACATTATATATGATGACCTTATATATGGCGACAGGTTCCTGGGATGTCCCCTGCTCCCATTTAACAAAAAAAAAAAGGGTTGTGGTGGTGTCACCCGCATGCTCAATGCCATTATGTCTGTGCTAAAAACTGTGACTTTTTTGTCAGGGGACATTAGCATCCCACTTAACACCCTTCAGGCTTGCACCACATTGCGCGCTTGTCTGCACGTCCTTTATTCCACCCCTGATAATCTGTGGAGCCCAGAGCCGGCTGACCTATTACCCTGGTCTTGTACAATGACGACTTGAGGCACTGTCTTGTGGTTGGCAATAAAAGGCTGTGGTTTTTATTGCACAAAGTATAATCATAAAACATATTTGGTCAATTTATTTATCCAAAAACACACAATGATAAACACTGTTATCTTTTGGGCACCGGGACCAGGGGGCGCCTACCTGGCCCGTGCCGCCAAATTCTTACCACAACCTCGTGGGCCCCGTTCGTTGCCCTGTTATTCGCTCCTTCTCCCTTTTTCCTCTTTTTCGGTGGATGGGATTGGGAAAAGAAAGAAGTCTCCTTCATTCGCGGGATGACTGTTGGTTGGCGCTCTGTTTGAAGTACCAATGAGAACTGGATTCTTACTCCCAGCTCCCTCCTTTTATTCCCCTTCCATAGCCCAGGGGCTATGCATGCTTCCATGGGCTTGTTGACCTTCTGGCCGGCTGGCGCCGACGGCCATTCACACCTTGGTGTGGCCTCCTTTTACTGATTTTGTTCTGTCACCCTAGCTCTTCCTGTCCTTGGGCTTGTCTCTGTCTCTGTTGGCATCCTGTTGTGTACCAAATGTTAGGTGTGGTGTGCACTGGGAGGAAAGGCACCAAGCTTCCTCCCTGCTTTTGCTGCTCGGCTGCCTAAGGCAGCCATGGTTGCTTGGGTGAGTTACATTGCCCTGGGCCCCCGTGTCTGTCAGCTCCATTGGTGCCCTATTCTGCGGCACTGGCCACACTTCATCTCTTTTGCTACCTTCTTTCGATTGCCTTGACAATCCCCCCTCTTTTTTCACCCAGAGTTAAGGGTCGACATCCTCCTTGCCCTCTATAAACAATTGCTTTGGTTCAGCTTCACAGTTCGTCTTTACCTCCCCCCTTTTGCTTCATTCGGTTTTGAAAGGCTCGACTCCCCCCCACCCCCACCCACTTGTGTCATGGTTCAGGCTAGCCCTTCAGCCGCTGTTTACCCCGGGTTACTATTTCCAACCCTGCAACGTGCCTTTCGCCCAGCTATTTACTTGCTAAATTTCCTTAGCGGGGGCATCCTAACGCCATTCACCTCCCCCCACTGCACGCCCACCACCCAACCCACCAGTAGCCCCGGTATTGTGTAGGCCGGCACCTCCCCCCAGCCGCCCCTCCCCGGTCCCGCCCCCCACCCTCTCTCCCGCGCCGGCCTACCCTCCTTCACATTCCCTGTGCACTCAATAATAGGCGGAGACATGTTGTACAATTGGAAATGTTAATGCCACGGCAGCTTTATTTTGCATAAAGTCTTGGAGTTATCTTACATGTGATCCGTAATTCACCACACCACAGGTTCTTCTACTCCGTGTGAGGTTACCTAGGGTCGCCCCCCACCCCCTCCCCGTCGGCGTCGTGCAGTCGCCTCTGGGGTACCCCGGCCCTGTCTATCTTCTCTCTACCCCGTGTTCATCTGTCGTTGATTGCCGCTTGCCCCCATCCATATTGTTTGTTTCTCCTCTTAACTTTGGTCCATTGACCCAAACTGCAGCTCTGCCCGCCCCCTCCCCTCTCTGCGTCCCCCAGTTCCCCTTCTATCTAACGCAGGCCGCACCTTGGCGCCTGGCAAGTTCCTATACAGACACCACCGACAGTGTCCCCACATCACATACATACACCGGGCCGGCCCCGCCCTCCGGTGCCGACCCACCACCACTTTCTCCCTGCCTAAAAAGTCATCGTCCTGCGATGTCCATATGTACTAGTGTCCCATACTACTGAGACTCACAGTCCCAACTTCTTCTCTAACACAGCCTCTACTCGAGACCCTCATCCCCCAATTCCTTCCCCCCGGGGGGCTTCCCCTTGTATACCTTTGTTGTATTTTGAGCTTCGTTCTTTTGATCCCCCCCCGGCCCTCTCTTTTGGGTTCGGAATAGTTTCCAAGACCCCTATCTCCCTCCCCTTTTCCCAGGGCCTCCCCTGAGTCTAGTACTCCTGGGGCGCCGTAAGGTCTAATCTGTTGGCTGTGCATTCCCCTATGGGCCTGACAGCGCTTTGCTACAGGGATCGCAATGTAACTCCGCCGGGCGACCTGAAAAGGAAGCAGATTCATTACAACACATTTCTTCATAAAGGGAGGGCGGGTGGGAAAATACTTCTGGTGCTACACGTGGGAGGGGGGCAGGAAGCCGGAGGAAGTGATCGTTCCTACGACGATCCTACCCTTTTGTAGGGTCTTCCCCCCCGGCTTCCTGTCCCCCCCCCCCAAACAATCCCCTGTACCCCCAGCCACTTCCGGGGCGGCCCCCTCCCCCTCGGCCCCCCCCCTCCCTGCCTTCGTGAATTGGCCCCTCCCCCCCTCGCCCCCGTGGGCCACCAGGAAGCTGAGGCTCGGGGGGGGGGGGGGGGGCAGGTCTCTGGCCCGGCAGCCCCCACTAAGGGGCGGCGCCTGCCATGCCGCGTCCCGCGGCGCATTCGCCCGCCGTAGCGGGGGCATCCTAACGCCATTCACCTCCCCCCACTGCACGCCCACCACCCAACCCACCAGTAGCCCCGGTATTGTGTAGGCCGGCACCTCCCCCCAGCCGCCCCTCCCCGGTCCCGCCCCCCACCCTCTCTCCCGCGCCGGCCTACCCTCCTTCACATTCCCTGTGCACTCAATAATAGGCGGAGACAAGTTGTACAATTGGAAATGTTAATGCCACGGCAGCTTTATTTTGCATAAAGTCTTGGAGTTATCTTACATGTGATCCGTAATTCACCACACCACAGGTTCTTCTACTCCGTGTGAGGTTACCTAGGGTCGCCCCCCACCCCCTCCCCGTCGGCGTCGTGCAGTCGCCTCTGGGGTACCCCGGCCCTGTCTATCTTCTCTCTACCCCGTGTTCATCTGTCGTTGATTGCCGCTTGCCCCCATCCATATTGTTTGTTTCTCCTCTTAACTTTGGTCCATTGACCCAAACTGCAGCTCTGCCCGCCCCCTCCCCTCTCTGCGTCCCCCAGTTCCCCTTCTATCTAACGCAGGCCGCACCTTGGCGCCTGGCAAGTTCCTATACAGACACCACCGACAGTGTCCCCACATCACATACATACACCGGGCCGGCCCCGCCCTCCGGTGCCGACCCACCACCACTTTCTCCCTGCCTAAAAAGTCATCGTCCTGCGATGTCCATATGTACTAGTGTCCCATACTACTGAGACTCACAGTCCCAACTTCTTCTCTAACACAGCCTCTACTCGAGACCCTCATCCCCCAATTCCTTCCCCCCGGGGGGCTTCCCCTTGTATACCTTTGTTGTATTTTGAGCTTCGTTCTTTTGATCCCCCCCCGGCCCTCTCTTTTGGGTTCGGAATAGTTTCCAAGACCCCTATCTCCCTCCCCTTTTCCCAGGGCCTCCCCTGAGTCTAGTACTCCTGGGGCGCCGTAAGGTCTAATCTGTTGGCTGTGCATTCCCCTATGGGCCTGACAGCGCTTTGCTACAGGGATCGCAATGTAACTCCTCCAAGACTCTCTGCGGGCTGCCGGCGGCAGAGAGTTCCCCCGCTGCGCAGCATGTGGGCCCCACAAACCAAACACCCCCCATCCCATTACACGCGCAAGTGTCCCACAAAGCATGGATACATGTTCAAAGCTGTGTTTTATAACCTAAACATGAGCTTCCAGCCCTGGAAAACAACCCTCACCAACGCATGTTTATAAATAACGATGCTTCCATCTAATGAATAATGAAACAATGCAGCCAGATCATACTCTCGAAATCAATTCACTTAAATCTCCCCAGGGTTCGAAATTGCTGGCGGCCATTTATATCCCCGCTTCCACCCCAGGAGAGCCCGGTTAGCCTAAAACCCAACAGCCACCAAGAAAAGGATATGTTATGTCTCCATTCTTGGCGAACAGAGAAGTGTGATTGCACAATGTTGAAGAGCTATATTAGTGTATTTGAAAAGACAGCACAAAAAGCTTCCAGGTGCATGGTCTGTGAAAAATTGTGGACCATTATAACACATGACACACTGCATCCTCCTTCAAATGAAAGGTTCCACTAAGGCACCAGCAATGCCTCCTTTAGACTGTGGTCTACTAAAACGCCAGGGATATTGCACATAGACACCTCCAGGCCGACCAACACAGTGTACTAGCATACCAATGGCGGACGTAGCCCAGTCACATTTGTGGAATTTAGCCCATTACAGGAAATTGTAGGGCTGAGCAGTATGAGCCTTGACAGGCCACCGTGCACATAATTCCCTTGAAAACTATTCAGAGAAGATTCGGGCATGTGCTGCATGGTGAACCGTCTTCAATGGAGGTAGACATCCATCAAGAGCACCAACGCAATGGAAACAAAAACACCTGCCCACACGCATTAACTTGGGTCTATCTTGGTAATACCTTCCTCTGGAAGTCCAGGGTTCGAAGACTTTAGCTTCTGTGCTATTGCTGCCATTACAGATTTGGAGACCGATTTTCTGGGACCAGTGTGGGTGTAAAATACTATCCTATCCACTTTACCGGGGACACAGACCCCATTACCCCCAAAATAGGTTTCACAACCATATGTGTTGATACACATTTCTGTTCCAATGGCAATGTCAATCAGGGAACAGAGCAGTCAAAGAGTATTCAGACACCCGCCGCCCCCCTTAGAGAGATTGCATGCGTAACCCACTGCACTAAAAGCCTCACCTCTGGCAGATGCGCCCTACCGGCATAACCGGCCCCTTCACGTGGCATGGCGCAGAACAACTTAAGGTGAATAGCGAAGGCATTTCCCTTGGCAAGTCTCATGATTGTGAAGGGTTCACCACTGATATGCAGGATATTTAAGTGGAAATATAAGCCCATTGCCACCTTTTCAAACCTGAGTCTAGTATGTGTAGAATATGAGTGCGTGTAACTTATCTTCCACCAAAATGGATGCCTACCTTAAAGGCCATTAGAGACCGCCCTTCCCTCCACAGAGCACCTCTCTTCCACAGTATGTCACTTCAGCCAAGCACCATCCTTCACCAGACCCCCCCCACCTCCCCACAGAGCACGTCTCTTCCACAGTATGTCACTTCAGCCTGGCACATTCCGCCACCAAAGCATCGCTCATATACTGAGCAATTGGCTCCTTTGGATAGGAAAAGAAACATATCTAGCTGCGACATCTCTCCAAAAAACCTGACGCCAGACGTTGGCATCCTTCCAGAAACGGGACAATATTGAGAAGCATCTCTCATGAGCCTGGCTTCAGTCCATGACATGACATCACTCCAAGAAGCCACCCTCACACCCTGGCAGGACTTCAGCTACCAGCCATATTCCTGCAGTGTCACTACGGGACCCTGACGTCGCCGTAACACCACTAGGAACGGAACATAGCACGATACTTTGACTTCACTACAAGAAGCTGACGACACACCATATCCTGCCCCCCCCCTCACCCCCCCCAACCCACAAGGGCATGACAGGACCATGGCATCGCCGCAAAAAGGTCACAGTCTATCGGGCACCGCCTTAATATAGTGTTCATCAGGGCCTATGGAGAATATCGCATTTAATGCAACTGTCCGGACTTTACTCTGGGTGTGCTTAACCTCTCGGAGGTAATTAGTGAAGGTCGTCTTGATTACACACCTGCCCCCCTCCCCACCCCCCCCCCCCCAGACAAAAGAAGCTTACCAGCCTTCCAAGAATTCCGGAGCAAAACGGAATTACACGCCTCGACGAACGAACTGCAGTGCTGGCCACATGAAGTAGCGCCGGCATCGTGCGGGCACGCCTCGAGGCGCCCGCATCTCAAGGAGGGAGTAGCGCAGTCCCGGAAAGAGCACCGCTCGTACTCCGTGAACCGCGACGGGACAAGTAGCCCGAACACTAGTGCATCGAAGCCCAGAGTATTGAATGGCTGCGCCATGATAGGATTGGTCCCAATTGCCCGGCCTCTTATAATCATATACCTATAGAATCTGTGATGTGCGCCCCGAGGACACCTAACAGGCTTCTATGCGCTCCCGATAACATGCAGATAAGAAAGGTGATCCCGGCCTTACACGAAGTGTTGCGTGTCGGGTTTGCGAGGGGCCAGGGCACAAGTGGGTGTTGCTGTATTTTACCACATTCGCGCATTGGCTACTGGGCTCGCTGCACATTGCAAAAGACAATCAAAGGAAATAAATGTGTATTCGGGGAGCGTACCTGGGATTCCGTCTGCCCCCAGGGCAGGAGCACCTGCAGCCAAATTTTGATGCCGAAGAGCCCTCGGGCAGCCGTGGGGGGCGGGGAAGGGCGCTTCTAGTGGAGGCCGGGTCACCAGGAGCTAGGCATGCCACTCTGAAAACCTGCCCACTCATTGACGACTTAAAAGTCCTATGCCAATCACCAACCCCAATCAGAAGCGTGCCTTGCAGGCTCTGTCTTTGGGCGTGCCCGCCAACTTCTGGATCCTGGGCACGAGATAAAGATGAGGGCGCACCTCGACTTCTGGACCCCCTTGTTCAGAGGGTGCCGCACCCCATCCGGAGGCACCCTTTGGCTCCCTATTTTTGTTGCCTTTGGCTCCCTATTTTTTGTTGATGGATTCCTGTGACGGAACTTGACCTTTCCTTACTTTTCTATAGCCCCGGGCCTGTCTGACGTGCTCGCTGCTCACTGTAAATCTGCTCGTTACCCGTAACTACAATTCCCAGAATGCATCGCGTGCCCCGCCTCCGATTTTTTTTTTTTTTTTTTTTTTTTTTTGTGTGTAAACCCCCTCCCCCTCTCCTGTTTCCCGCACTCGGCAAAACCCCACACCAAACGCGTAACACTGATAACCCGCGCATGGGAGCCTAAGTGACCTACAATACTAAACCGCCCCGCACAACGACCATCGGCCGAAAACCATGGCCCACTTACCCCTTTGTCGTGCAGTTCAATCCTCCACCATAAACCTGCATCGTGACCCATGCCCTTACTGTGCCAACTGATAAGGACTGTCCTAGCAAGAAGGAGTACTCCAGGCTACCCCGCCTCCACACCCCCTTCTCTCGCGCTTCTCGTGGGGACCTGTGCCCCATTCCAATAAAATAAACAGACTGGGGCGGAGGCCCGTCCTATTGAAGCAACAACCTTGCACGTTTAAAATATATTTGGCCATGTCCACTTGCACCAAGAATTCAGCAAAACGTTGCTACATCCAAACCCATGCATGGGAGCTATCCCATCCACCTTCCACCATGTGTTCCGCTCATAATTCCCACTATGCAATTTTGTAGTTCCCCAAAATTACGCTCCACTACCATGGACCCAGATGCCCTTACTGTCTGCTATGTCGTTTACTCGCGACTATTCGACATGTAAAACACCCCTCCGTATCCCGAACAATCGGCGCCCGCAGCCACGTGTTTGCTCGAGCAGCGTTTTTTCGCCCTTCTCTCGCTGCCAGCAACCAATCTATAACGCAGCGTCCCTCCCCCAGCGTTCCAAAAACTCCTAAAATGTGGCATCAATTTACCCAGTGACCGACCGACCTCATTTGCTGCGACCTCGTGTCAAGCCCCCACCTCGCCTGCCCCCCGCAAATTAACCTGCCCATAGCCGAAAACCTCCCTCTCTAAGCCATTTACCTCCTTTTATGCAAACTCCCCAAAGTTGCCACTCCTGCTCACTCGAACGTGCACCCTCCTTCACGGGAACCACTTGAACCGGACCTCTTCCTTCACCAGCCCGAACCAGCAACACCACAGGAAGGCAGGCAACGGCGACGACGGTTTCTTCTCTACTTCTGGTGCTACACGTGGGAGGGGGGCAGGAAGCCGGAGGAAGTGATCGTTCCTACGACGATCCTACCCTTTTGTAGGGTCTTCCCCCCCGGCTTCCTGTCCCCCCCCCCAAACAATCCCCTGTACCCCCAGCCACTTCCGGGGCGGCCCCCTCCCCCTCGGCCCCCCCCTCCCTGCCTTCGTGAATTGGCCCCTCCCCCCCTCGCCCCCGTGGGCCACCAGGAAGCTGAGGCTCGGGGGGGGGGGGCAGGTCTCTGGCCCGGCAGCCCCCACTAAGGGGCGGCGCCTGCCATGCCGCGTCCCGCGGCGCATTCGCCCGCCGGTCTGCTTCTTTTGGGACTACTTGGGGACTATTCTAACCTTCTTGCCTGTTGTTGGCATCTCCTGATATGGACCAGGCCACCCGCTTTTTTCAAGTTCCCTTCCTTTTCCACTTTTATTAATTCCTTGCCCTTTCCCATCCCACCGTTTACCTGAATCCATTCCTTCTACACTTGGATATCTTTTTCATATCATTCCCCAACTTATTGGGCATCAAACATCTCATCTGGTCTCCCTACATATTTTTTGACTCTGGACCTGCTTATTTAACTACTGCAACACTGCCTGCATCTCTAAGCTGTTCTGTGTCCCACGTTCCGCCAGATCTTCCTATTGGTGAGAGAGCTTACTGACAATTTCGTACCTCTATGGAGAACAACTTTTCTGATAGCGACCGGGCTCCCACCCACGATTGTGGACTACCTTTCTACCACTTTGAGAACTCCCAAGGCAATGAAAGATCACCACCGGGGGAATTAACAAGGGACCCCTCACCAATGCTAGAAACTTTTTGGCTCCATTGCGTCATTGCCTTGCATAAATCTTACAACTATAATCCTGGCTTTTACCTATTCCTACCCACAGGGTATTTCCCTGCACTAAGTATTTTCTCTCTAGTTTTGGACATCTGATCCCAACCCTTAAACCTTCTTGTGCTCCTCTCCTTAAGATTATGTTCTCCCACATTATCCCTGGTGTTTGTGATTCATGCACTGCCAGAAGATGACACATGCTTCGACCGGACATGGGTCTTTTTCAAGGCGCGTGTGTAGTAAGTGCGAATTATGTATTATTGGTGAGCTCTGGGAGTGGGCTCTTGTTGAGTAACAACCTGAGAACCAGAGGGCCTTTGCATACAGATCGGCGGTCACACTGATCTTTCGATGATCATCGCATGCCTTGAAAAAGACCCAAGTCAGGTCGAAACACCTGTCGGCTTAAGCGTCTTAATAAATCACACAAACACGACGTGATAACATTTCTCATTTATTGCTTGAGACTTATATGTAGCTATACAGAGTAAAGTAACATCACAGACAGTGCCTGGGTGATACTGGTTCTTACCTCTAACGCATTATAATTATTTAAACATATTGCATTTGCTCTCTTGTAATCAATGAAATTCATTAGCCCTTTTAATTCAAGTATTGTTGTCTGCTTTTTGTTTCGGGACTGAGGCAGTTGCAGAAGTGTGGCATAAAAAGTAGTGGAACTGTGACTCCGGGGGGTTGCGGGGGTTAGGTGAGGGTGAGCAAGTGGCAACACGTCTTTCAAAGGGTTGTAACTGCCAAAGAGTGGTAAAATGAAGAGGTATGCTTTAACTTAAAAAAAAGAACCGTTGCAGAATGGTGAAAGTGGTTGTAAAAAATAGTGGAACTGTTAACAGTAAAATGTATAAGTATTGGTACACTGTTCTCGATAGCTACCGCTCACTTCAAATTCTGTGCGAAGGGTATTATGGTCTCTGCATCGACAGACCTCTGGGTCTTTATCCTTGGTCCCATGGAAACAGCAGAAACTCTATCCACCTGGGACCAGTGTTGTGAGCTTTCACTACGAGTCTATGACAAAACAAAAGTACTTCAAAGGTACTTAGTCAATCTTCAGACCTGTTTATCGGGGTTTGGCTGTTTCAGAATACTCAGCCCCCATAAATCTCCCTAAAACTGGTTATGTGCAACTTTAATCCCAGCCCAGACCTCCTCGTCTCCTGATTCCAGTGCTATTGTGCCGCCATATTGGAACTCATGTTTTAGTTTCTCATCATTTATATGAGGGGACTTGTTACGTTTACACTTTGGCGTACTACAGTCCCCTACACCTAATTTTCAACTTTTCCATGGCGGAGTGCAAGAGGGGAGCATAACATGGTAGCCACGCCACCCTCCTTGTGGAACCTACCATGCAAAATAAGTAAGCGCTGTCTACCATTTATGCCTGGCAGGCAGCATTTACAATGGATTTATATGGACTCCGCCTGCATTTTTGCTGGTGTTAAAAGCAGACTGATTCTATAGGAGTCTGCAGCATTTGCGTCGGCATGAAAATACATTTCTGGTACAAATTCTGGAATAGTTATATGGTGCAGTGGATTGGGAGGCAGAATCATAACTTAGGATTCACGCCTCTTGTCCGCCATGTAAAAACGTGGCGTGGAGTCAAATCACTGCGTACAACATTAAGCATTCATTTGATTTCAGTGTTGAATAAGAGATCCAGTGTGCCCCCCTTTAAGTGAGTGGGCAAACGTGTGCTAGAACATTTTGACATGGAAAAGTGCTGAAACCTGAAACTCTTCAGTTCCAAAGGTTTTCCCGACAACACCTCAATATTTTCAACCATTTACTGCGAGCATGTGGCGTAGCCCAAAAGCACACAGTCATGTTCTTGCTACTTCATCAGACGTAAAGGGGCTCATTTTTGAGTTCCCCATTATTTGACAGCGACGAGCCGTTACATGTAGACATACACGTAGGCGGCTCCCCCCTCCCAAACCTTGGCCATATGGATAGCGGAGAGCAAATGTGCCGGGTAAAAGGCGGCGTACACGCTCTTGCCTTGCAATTTTGCACTCTGCCATGTTAACGAGGTAACGCTGGCAGGCAGTGTTTACAATGGATCCCTATGGAGTCTGCATGCTTTATTCTGGCGCACAGAGTCAGCGGGCTCAAGAGGGCTCCCCATCAATAATGGCAGAGAGGAAGGGAGGTGGTGGGAACATGTTCTGCCCCTACTTTCTGCCATACAAATGGACGAAAATGAGCTGTGACGTGGATGCGTTTGTTTCGTAAATGCCTTACATAAGGCTTTCACGCCATGCATTTACGTTACGGCTCCGATGAAAATGAGCCCCCAGGAACACTTGCACAGCTCTTTGCATCTACCCTTAGAAGTCACACTGGGACGGTATCACACAACCATATGTTTAACCCATAAGGTGAAGCCCTTTTTGCACTGTACTCTTTTTTTTATAGCATTTTTATTCTCACACCTAGAAAGTGTCATATCTGTCTCCGCTGCTGATGTTACACGTCTTCTGAACACAGCTACTCAACGTACGTTTCTTCCCAGATAGGGTTCTTGTCGGCTTGAAGGCTGTAGTGCTTTTCATTTTGAACCCTGCTTTCTACAGGGCATTCTAGCACTTCATCATACACTCATATCTGATCAATCTCCAAATCGCTATGTTACCTCTATGCATACCATATAATCCCTCTGGGCTGGCAGAAGTGTACACTTTAGCATGTACTATATCAGTCATAAGACTGTAATAACATACTACTAATCTAACAGTAGTTGTTGAAATCAACACGATAAATATATGCTACTAACCCTCACTTAACCAACTGTGATACAATAACAGTTTGTCACTTGTTTTACCTTTCATTGTAAGCCAAATTAGGCTCATATGTGACTTTTACAAGTCAGTTTTTGTTGTTTTTACTGTTTGTGAACTTACTATTTCTATATATGTGTCCAAATCTACAAATACATTGATTTTTTTGTCCAACTGCAAACCTATCTGTGACCTTCAATGGCTAGTATTCAAAAACTAGCTCCATGCCTCTTCTAAGCCCACCTCCTCTACACGTTTGACCTGGGGTCGCTGTTGACTCTTCCTTTTTCCTTGTTACAATATCAGTCACTTGCACATAACGGCAGAGGCCTTAATTAACCAGTGCAGACATGCCCAATATCCAGTCCATGGCTGTTGCTTTAGGCTGCTCGTCGCTCACTTTGGAGAGGGCAGTGTCTGTTTTGCTCTAGGGTGCTTCGCTGCGCACGTGGATCTGCCCACCCTTTCACAATGGGCCTCGTGCTGGCCTTGTGCTTATTTGAATCAAGTCTTCACCTCTTGCAATTCAATATTCCCATTCTGGTCTCACTTGGTCTGAACTAATTAATTGTAATTGTTTATTTGTAAAGCACTTATGCACAAGTGAAGTGCTTCAAAGCGCTTCAAGGCGGGAAGGAAACAAGGGAATACAGTCTTCATTCTTAGGCCTTGAAGATTCTGAATGATCTGAATGATTATGAAAGTTTTTAATTCATAACTACTCATGGGGTCGGCGTCTGCTTTACACCCCTCTTCATTTGATTCTCCTATGTTTGCATTTAATCCCTCTAGTTTCCTTGTGCAGTTTGTTCACTCCATGTACCGTTAGATTTGTGTATTCCTTAAAAATCCTATTTGGTCGCATACATTTTTCATTTAATTTCTTTTCTTAATGCAACTTGCATGCACAAACCATCAGGGGGCAATATACGCTCAGGAAAGACAATCTTATTTGACTATATCTTACTAAATACAGACTCGTTTGAATCTCAGCCAACTCCCGACTTTGTTCCATGTTTGCTTATACGGCGAATGCAGGGAATATTCCGAGTGGCTAGGACTTTTTCCCACACCCATCCTTAATCCTTTATTCCACATCCTAATACATGGGCAATTTTAATTATATACAAAGTTCTTTGCATCCTGCACACCACCTCTTTACACTCCCGAAATGCCTTTTCGCGGCAGAAACAGACCCTTTAATTCTAAGAGTTTCAGGGTAGACCTCCAGAAAGTGCCTGGATCACAATTCATGGTCGTCCCTCGGATCTCTTCTCCACCTGTTAACATTGCAATATACCGTCACGCGTCGCACAGACACCCAGTGTGGCGCTGCCCGATGACGGGCGTGCACGCGGCGGCGTGGCGTTGCACGCCGTCGCGTGCAGTATAAATAAACGGGGCGTTCCCGGCCGCGTCAGAGCGACCGGGAAGCCCGAACCAAGACGTACATGTTGGTCTGAGTTCTTGGGGCCGGGGCTTACGGCGAAGCGCGCGGGGGGCGCGCCAGTCACCCTCAACAGTGGCGACGAGTGGGGGAAACGATGCCCGGGCCCGGCGGTGATAATCGGAATAATTTTTCACCTGAACGAGGTAGAAGGACAGACTTCGTTTCATGCCGCGGGTAGTGCGTTGCCCACGAGGCTGGCGGCCATTTTGTGCAACGGCTGTGGGATTTCAAGGAGCTCCGGTTTGGGCCCTGAAACGACCCCAGGCCTAATTTTTGGACATTTCAGTAGCTGACAGCTACATCTACACGGCGGTATGCCCATTTAGTGCATCGACTCAATTTTGGGTTTCCTACGTCGAGTGGAAGCTAGGAGAAGGCCTATCTTGACTGGGCCAGCTGAATCCAGTTACTATCTTGGCTACCAATTTTTGGAACACACAAAGGCATTCTGCTTTTTCATCCCCTTCATCATCATCCTGGTGACTCCATCCATCTTCATCCTCTTCATCATCACAGAGGTGGCAGGAGTCACTGCATCCAGGGGTGGTCCAGGCTGAGGATCACTTTGGGCTGAATGTTTGAGTTGCGGCCCCTATCAGTATTATGGGCGTGCCTGTGCGCTCAAACTCATGAGTGACACTGAGGACCAGGACGGAGCACACAGTGTGGCGGCGCAGTTTCATCCTCGTGCACCAGTGGCCCCGCAGGGTCTTCTACCTCCAATGCAGCAACCAGCAGCTCCAGCAGATGGTCAGGCAGCGGTTCCCGCCCTCCAACCCCCAGTTCAACCTGCTGCTGCTCCTGGTGTTCAGCAGGCAGCGCCTGCCATGGCGCAGGTACGTGCACATGCTGCCCTGCAGCCCATCCCCGAATTTGATGTGTCGGGCCCGCCATCCAGCCTGGGGCCCCGATGGAGAAGGTGGGTGGACCGTCTGGACATGTATTTCAGGGCTGCGCAAGTGGTCGATGATGACACAAGGCTGGCCACAATGTTGTACTCGGCAGGGCCCTCTGTCCAGGAGATTTTTGAATCTTTGCCACAAGGGAATGGAACCTACGATCATGCAAAGGCCGCCCTCCAGGCATATTTTATGCCCTTAGCCAACGCGGACTATGAGCGATTCGTGATGCTCTCTGCCAAACAAAAAGATGACGAGACCTTGGACACGTTCTATGGGCGCCTAAGGCGTCTGTCGCTCGCCTGCACCTGGGGCGATGCAGAGGACATGATCAGGACCATGCTTATCCAGGCGTGCTCATCAGGCAAACTCAGGCGCCAAGTGCTGAGGGAGCCGGGGATAACGCTCCAGCGCATCCTTGAGCTAGGAAGGAGCCACGAGGTGTCAGAGGCGAGAGCGGCAAGAATGGAGGCCGGGTCGCGCCCCATTAAAACTGAAGAGATCTGCACGATGTGGCGAGGGTGGAGAGGTGCTAGGAGATATGGCGGCGGCACACGGGACAGAGCTGGGAGGGCAGGCGAGATTTGCCAAAAATGCAGATACGACCTGCCTCACCCAGCGGAGTGCCCTGCAGCTGGAAAGACATGTGGACGGTGCGGGTTGCCAGACCACTTCTCAAGGGTGTGTAGGGCGGCCTTGCCCGTACTGGTGCCAAGGGGCCAGGGCCGAGCGGTCTCCACTCGCCAAGGTCGGCTGTCCAATGTCGCCCAGGTGGACCAGGGTGAGGAGGAGGCTCAGGCGGAAGAAGCAGAAGAAGAAGATGAAGAGAACATATTCTTTGTCTCAAGTGTGGAGCTTCTAAGGGGCAGGAATCGATGTCAACCAAGGTGCGTGGTCGAAGTGAACCAGTCTCCCGTCCCTGTACTCGTGGACACAGGAGCATCGGTGAACGTCATGGCCCGAGAACATTACAACGCCATGGATCAGCCGCCAGGCTGGTCACGCCAAAGGCCCGCATCTTCGCGTTCGGTGGTGTGGAGCCCATCCCTCTGGACGGGGCCTTAGTGGCAAAAGTGGAACACGATGGCTCCCACATCACAGCCTGCTTCTACGTGACCCCAGTGAGTAAGAACACTTTGTTGAGTTGTGCAGCGGCGGAGGCTCTCCGCATCGTAAGCTTCGCGTACTCTGTCTACCTGGAGGACATTAATGACTTGCTGGAGAAGCATCATGCCCTATTCAAGGGGATTGGGCAGATGGCCGGGGAGCCGGTGCGGCTGCACATTGATGAGTCGGTACAGCCGGTGGCCCTCAAACATCGGAGGGTACCTTTCCACCTCCGTGAGCAGGTAGATAAAGAACTGTACAGCCTCGTCGATCTAGACATTATCAAGAAGGTGGAGGGACTGACTCCCTGGGTGTCCCCCATAGTGGTGGCAAGGAAACTCGAACAACCGGGCGCAGTCAGGATCTGCGTAGACATGAGAATCCCCAACAAGGCCATCAAGAGAGAGAGGCACCTCACACCGACGCTGGATGACATCATTGCGGAGGTGCAGGGTGCTCGGTTCTTCTCGAAGCTCGACCTCAGGGCCGGATATCATCAGGTCGTCCTCCACCCCGACTCAAGGTACATTACCACCTTCACCACGCACCGGGGACTATATCGCTACAAGAGGTTGAGTTTTGGGGTGTCCTCGGCCACGGAAGTATTCCAGAACATCATTCGGGGTGCCCTAGCCGACCTCGAAGGCGTCCTAAACATAAGCGACGACATTCTGGTCTTCGCAAGGACGGAGGTGGACCACCTGAGGCGTCTGGCGAAAACATTCGAGAGGCTGCAGTCGCTGGGACTCACATTACATAAGGAGAAGTGCGAATTTCTGCGCCCCTCCCTGGAGTTCTTCGGGTTTGTGTTCAGGGAGGGGGGGGGTGTCTCCTGACCCAAAAAAGGTTCTGGACATTCAGAAGGCCCAACCACCGGAATCTGTGTCGGAGGTGCAAAGCTTTTTGGGCATGGTCACGTACTGTGGCCGGTTCATCAAGGACCTGGCATCCAGGTCTGAGCCCCTCTGGGACCTGACAAGAAAGGACACCGTCTGGAATTGGGGTCCGCTGGAACAGGCGGCCTTTGATGACATTAGGAGCGCCGAGGACACAATGTCATTCTTTGATCCCGCCCTATCATCGGAGATCATCGTTGATGCTAGCCCATTCGGCCTGGGTGCGGTGTTGACACAGATTGACCGTGATGGCGGCGTCCGGCCAGTCGCATATGCCAGCAAAGCGCTGTCAGACGCCGAACAACGCTACTCGCAGATTGAGCGCGAGGCTCTGGCGGTGCTGTGGGGATGTCACCATTTCCGGCTCTATGTACTCGGACGCCCGGTGATGGTGGTTACTGACCATAAACCTCTGCTGCCCATCCTAGCGGGGTCGTCATCCAAACCGCCGGCACGCATTGAGAGGTGGATGCTGGCTCTATTGGAGTATGGGGTGACCCTGGTTTACCGGCCAGGGGTAAACAACGCAGCTGACTACCTATCCAGACACCCCGGAGCGCCTGGAGAAGGAGACCGTGACATCTGTGAGCAAGAAGCTGAGGAGCATGTCCAATTCGTGGTAGAGGCAGCCACGCCGAATGCCATGCCTCTCCAGGATCTAGAGGCTGCGGCAGCACAGGATGAGTGCTTCAAAGTATTGAGGCAGTCCATGCAGCAAGGCTCCTGGAAGTCAGCGCTCGAGGCCCTGGCGGGACGCACTCAGGAGGCCCGGACTGGTCTAGAACAACTATGGAAGGTTCGCGAGGAACTGTCCTTCTCGGCGTCGGGCCTGCTGCTTCGGGGTGATCGGATTGTGGTTCCCCAGTCAAAGGTGGGTGAGGTGATCGCGCTAGCACACCAGGGCCACCAAGGGGCCGCCAAGATCAAGGCCCGCCTCCGGATGAAGGTGTGGTTCCCCGAGCTGGAACGCAAGGTGGACAAATTTGTGGCGGCTTGTGTCTGGTGTCAGGCAGCCTCGCCCTTACAGCGGGAGCCGGTCATCGAGGCGATGCCGAGGGGGACCCATCCGTAGGAGGTGGTTCATGCCGATTTTGGATCCACCACCATGGGCACCCACTTCCTAGTCCTGGTGGACGAGTACTCCCGGTACCCCGAGGTGGAGTTCGTGGAGTCCGTGGTGTTTGAACATGTGGTGGTGGCGGTGGAGAAGTTGTTCGCGGCTCACGGATTCCCTCACACGCTGTGTTCGGACAATGGTGCGCCCTTTCAGGGTGAACGATTTGCTGAACTGATGGTGAGCTGCGGGGTGGTGCACCAGAAGATCATGCCTCTGTGGCCTCGAGCGAATGGGGAGGCGGAACGCCTGATGAGGACCCTCAATAAAACATTTCGAATTGCCCAAGGACAGGGGCAGTCCCTACAGAGAGCCCTGTACCAATTCTTGAGGGTATACCGCACCACGCCACATGCGTCCACGGGGGTGGCCCCGGCAGAGGCAATGTTCAGAAGGTGCCTGCGAGGGCTGTTGCCGGGGGTCGGAGAGCGAGAACCTGCAGTGATTGATGACCAACGAGTCGAGATGGACCGGCAAACAAGAACTGAGCAAGAAAACGTGCGGAGGGGGCTTCGCCCACAACAGCTGGAGCCGGGCGATGAGGTTCTCATTTGCAATCGACACCCGCATGGAAAACTCTCTTTGCCGTACGAGCCTGAGCCACTGGATGTCGTGGCCGTCCGGGGCTCCATGGTGACTGCGTCGGATGGACGGTCGGAAGTGACGCGCAACGTGAGTTTCTTCAAAAAGATCAGAGACCCTAGAACTGACCCACCTCCTGACCCGGACCTGGGAGGAGTCCTGGAGAACGAGCGAGACCCACCCTGCATGCCGGAGTCCCCAGTTCGGGGTCCGTCGGCGGACAGATCACCCGTGCCGGAGGCGAGCCGGAGGTACCCCCAGAGGACTGGGCGAGGGAAACCAGCTCGCCTCACTGATTACGTGCTGGGACAATTGGCTGAAGATCCAGAGGGTGAGAAAGTCTAGCTAAGGGGACCCGGGTGGATGCCAATAAAGGGGTGTTCATGGAACAGGGGTTGTGTGATTTGTTTTCGTTGTCCCATTGTTTTCATGACTTGTTTCAATTGCAGTGTTATATAGTTTGCAGTGAATAGTTCAATGATAGTTGTTGGTTCTCCCCGAAAAAGGAGGAGTGTGGCGCTGCCCGATGACGGGCACGCACGCGGCGGCGTGACGTTGCACGCCGTCGCGTGCAGTATAAATAAACGGGGCGTTCCCGGCCGCGTCAGAGTGACCGGGAAGCCCAAACCAAGACGGACGTGTTGGTCTGAGTTCTTGGGGCCGGGGCTTACGGCGAAGCGCGCGGGGGGCGCCAGTCACCCTCAACACCCAGGTCTGTTCCAGCCCCTGGAAGAACCCCTTCCTACTCCTATACCCTGCCCCCCTTCCTACACACATATGAGGTTTCTCGTGCCACGCGGCCGGGACTGGAGCATGAAACAGAGCAAAATGTTCAACAACAGAAAAGGCAGCAGTGCTCACCTGCGCGAGAGCATCCCATGTGCGCATGCGCGCACCAACCGCCAGTTATTTTCTCGGTGGAGGGAAACAAAGTGTTGCAAACGGCTGTTTTGTTTTCCAGTGCGCTATGTTTTTCGGTAACAGGTTGTTTTTAGTTCTTGCTTTATGCATGAAGATTGAGGTTTCAAATGGTGTGTATCGTCAGGGTCCTAAGGCCGACCTAAACCACCTTTTTCCTTCTGTCCTGGGCCTGGTCAGTGTTGGGCTGCTTTCGTCACGTGGGACGCACTTTCTAGTTAGGTGATTTTTGTCAAGGCTTTTTTCACCTATACCCTCAACAATCTTTACTACTGACACATACCAGTAAAGATTTTTTTTTTGTAAAACAAACAACTTTTAACAGTAACCAGGAAAAAACACAGTATTCCCTTAGAAACACAGGGAGTGAACCCAGTCCAAGATGGGGCTCAGGTCAAGCCCTTCAATAACAATGTGCAGGGGCACACCCCCATATAAGTCCCTTCCGCTAAAAACAACTCCTCTTTCTTTGCTGCTGACGCATGAGCTAAGTACATTCGTTTAACACGCTTGTACTTTTTGCTAGTCAGCATTTCAAAAGTGTGTTTAATGATACTTTGTTACATTTCTATTGTGTATTCATTGTTGCGACCACTGAATGTAGCTCTCAGCGGTCGCGTGTAATTGCACGCTGCTCAAGCGTTCCATTTCACCTAAGGCCTTCTAGCTTTTCCCGCTGCCCATCTACGAGGTGTGGGAGGCAGCTCCGCCTTCGTTCGCCACTACACTTTTCTCCTCACACGCCCACTTTTGTTATCTAGCGTTCGCCTGCTCGGCGACGGCTAAATTCCTCATGGCCATTATTTGAGTAACGCTCGCCTGCTCGGCGGACTCTCGGCCACATTCAGCGTTTTATGCTGATTTCGTTTGCCTGCTCGGCGGGCCCTCGCTCGCAGAGCGGCGTTCTTTATGAAACAAACATTCGCCAGCTCGGTGCAGACACACTTATATTTTACTTTGTTTTTCCCATCAGATCTAGACGGTTGCTGCGAGGGAGTGCGCGTGGGAGGAGAACAGCCCTCCCTTTCCAGTTTTTCATAAGTACGTTTGTCTGCTAACCTGCTTAGCTTCCAGGCACAGCCTGGTGTTATCAAGAGTACTTGTTGTGAAGTGTTTTGCTCCTGCTTGGCCTGCAGGTTAAGACTGTGTGAGTCCACTTGTCTGTAATTGGTGGATGTATTGTGCAAACACGTCCCTCACTCATTTATTTATTTAGTTGCGTTGCTCCCTCAGCCTGTTTGGCTTCCAGGTGCTCCCTGTTATTCTGGGGAACGCATTATTTCATTTTATCATTTCTTTTTCTTTGGTGTGGGGGCTACAATTATGCATGCATCCAAAGGGTCGGAGGGGGCCCCTTATGCTGATGCTGATGCTAGTACCCAAGCTAGGCCTTTGGAGAAAATGGAAAGGTCTGGGGAAGATTGTGGTATGAGAGGTTTGGTGGAGGGTTCCCTAGCGCCCCCCCCGTCAGTCACTGGACTCTGCTCTACTGAGTTTAAATTCAACCATAGCCTCATTTGATAGGCTAATTAATAAGATTGCGAATTTTCACCCCAGCTCGGATCTGTGTCTCTCTTTAGCCCCTAAGAAGTGTACTCCGAAGTCAAAGAATTTAAAAGGACAACTCTGTCCTGTGTATAGTTCCTCCTCTCCTACTGCTTCCCCTGGTAGGGTCCTGAAGCGTAAACTGGGGGAGGGTATTTCCCAGGCAATTGCTACGGGTCGTGCCACCTCAACTCCCTTATCCTCTCCTGACACTTTGGATGATTCCAACTCCCCACCTAAGAGCCATAAAAAGAAGGGGTCCATTGTAGATTTATCCCAGGGAGCCAAGGGTTCATTGTTGGATGAAAGCGGGCTACCATTTTTTGACCCCCCTCTCATACAGCATCCGAGGTCTGCTGAATGGCACACTTCGGCGGCAGTTTCCTCTTTCATACATGATTGGGTCAGGAGACCGCTTCCCAAGGAGGACAGGAGCAAGTTGCGTTCCGAATGCACTAGGCCATTCATTCCAAATAAGGTGGCTTTTACCCCGGATATCGATCAGTCATTGGTGTCCTTTTTGTCTCAAAAGGGGAAGGACCGAAAAAAGGGGGTTGACAAAGCCCTTCGTAGTTGTCAGGATAAATTACTAGACATGTTAGGGCCCCTGACTCAAATATTTGAATTATCTGAAGAGGCTGCGCTCACCAATTCCCTGATTGATGTCCAAGCACTTAGGGGTTGGCTACCAAGGACAGTTTGCCTGCTCGGCAATGCAAATGCTAGCATTTCCAGGGAAAGACGCAAATCCCTTCTCATGCGCATTGACTCTAAACTGCTGGATATGGCCTAAGGTCCAAGGTAACCTGTTTGGTGACAGGTTTTTTAAAGATCTCTCTACATATGTGCACACCTTCACTGGCTTTGATAAAGCCCAAACCAACATCAGCAACGTTTTTGCCCCCAGGGCCGGATGAGGTAGAGCCCGCTCTTCCGCCTGTTGCTTCCGGGGTTCTTTCCGCCCGCAACAGTATGCCTCCCGAAGAGCACATCACTCTTCCTCTGCTAGAGTATCCCAGGCTGCCTTCTACCCTCAGAGAGGTTTTCAATGGAGAGGACAGGCCAGCAGAGGGGAGTGTAGAGCAAGATCTGCTCCAGGTATTACCACATATTTTAAGTGTTTCTTTCCACAAAGGTTTGAGGGGCAGTGTGGCAGAGTTCATCCATCGGTGGGAGGAGCTCACCTCAGACCCATGGGTATTGCAGGATCTCATCTTCAAGGGTGCATTGTTCCCAGCTACCTTCAGAGCCTCCCAATTCCTAAGCATGATTTTTCTGGTTCCAAAACACAAGGAGGGATTTCATCCTGTCTTAAATCTGCAGGCTCTCAACTCTTTTGTAGTCTACCAACCTTTCAAGATGGAGAGTTTTCACCTTCTCATGGACACCCTTCTCCCGGGGATTAGATGGTGAAAGATGGACCTCAAGGATGCGTTCTTGTAGTGCCAATCTTTCCCCTTCATCAGAAGTTTCTCCAGTTCTGCTGGGGGGGTCACCTTTGGCAGTTCGCCTCTCTTCCGTTTGGCCTCTCGTCAGCCTAGGCTTCACCAAGTTAATCAACCTGGTGATGGCCTGTCTCAGGGCAAAGGGGATTCAAATTATGATTTATCTGGACGACATGCTCCTTCTGGCGCAGGATCTCCAGGTTCTACTGGGTCACTTGCATTTGACAATCTCCCTGTTACAAGCCCTAGGCTTTGTGATTAATGTAAAGAAGTCCATATTCCATCCTACTCAATGCATCCAGTTTCTGGGCTTCAATATAAATATCAGACAATGCATCCTCCTTCTTCCAGACAGCAGACTGTCAAGGATTCGGAAAGTAATCCACCTCCTTCTGAAAAAAAGGATGGTGTCTCTCAGGCAGTTAGCAAGAGTAGTGGGGATGCTTTCCCCCTCCATTCAAGCCATCTTCCCGGCTCTGTTACATTACAGAGGGCGGCAACGCATAAAGGGGAAGCATCTTTGCAGGAATCTGTCGTATTCTCAAATGATGGTGTTGTCTCCCGATGCCAGGTTGGAGCTCTTATGGTGGCTCAAACATATGACCGCCTGGAATGGAAAGGCGATCTTTGGTCCATCTCCCAATGTAGTTCTAGAGTTACTAGTGGGCTCCTTTGCGGTCAAGAGCCTCCTCAAAGACCATGTGAATGGCAGTGTCCTTCTACGGATGGACAACGTGTCAGCGGTCAGCTGCATAAACTAACCAGGGGGTTCCCGCTCGAAAGCCCTAGCAGATCTAGCAAGGGAGTTTGGTACTTTTGTCTAGACAGGAACACCCTCTTGAAGGCGAAATGTCTCCCAGGAGCCGCAATGCTGTGGCAGACTGGAATTACAGGTACCTCCAGTACAGGAGCGATTGGATGCTGGACAGGACGGTCTTTGCCAAGATTCTGTTCCTCTGGGGTCCAACTTAAGTAGACCTTTTTGCTTCTCGCCTCCACTTTCAAGTTCCTCTTTTTTTCAGTTGGAGACCCGACCCCTGGGTTTTAGCGAACAACGTTTTTCTCCAGGATTGGGCAGGTCCCCGGTCCTATGTCTTTCCTCCATTCCCCATGATTGCCAGAGTACTGGTCCAAGTACGCAGCCACTTTGTGACATTGATAATAGTAACCCCATATTGGCTCTCTCAGGTCTGGGTTCCTGTTCTCCTGTAGTTAACAGTGGATGTCCCTCGTCCCTCATCTTCTCTCTCTCCACCCTCCGTTCCTATCGGACTCGACGGGAATCCCTCACTACTTGGCCCTTCGGCGGCATCTCACCCTAATGGCTTGGAAGATTTCAGCTCTTCCTGGTTCTTCAGAGGACTTTCGCAGGACTCTACTGGCATTATCAAGGATTCCTGGGCAGCCTCCACCAAGTCAGGCTATTCCTCGGCATGGAGCCGCTGGGTGGGCTGGTGTTTGGCTCGACACCTATATCCCATTTCTGCCCCTACGGTAGAGGTAGTTAATTGTTTGGTTGAATTGTTCAAGGAGGGCAAGGCTTATAGAACCATTAACGGTTTCAGGTCAGCCATCTCAGCTGGCCACGTGCTAGTTAAAGGAGAGCCAGTAGGCAGGCATTTTTTAGTCTGGAATGCCCTTAAGTCTATCCGCATTAAGGTTCCCCCTAAAGCAAGATATTCAGTTCTTTGGGATGTTAATAGGGTCTTGGATTTGTTCCTCTCTTGGCCCTGTAATGACGATATATCCTTGCAACAGCTTTTTTCAAAGCTAGCCATGCTTCTGTGTCTCATTTCAATTAACAGGGTGTCAGATATCAGAGCTCTAGATGTTAACAATAAGGTTTTCTTCCCACAAAGGGTGACTTTCTTTGTGTCTAGAAGAACTAAATGTATGATTTCTTCATTTCATATCCAGCATTTCCGGAACACATTAAACTGTGTGTTGTACAATGTTTAAAATGTTTTGGATTAAAGACAGGGGGGCTTAGACCACCGGGTACCTCTCAGCTGCTTATTTCCTATAGGAAGCCTTATAAGCCGGTATCCCTTGCCACTTTGGTTAGATGGATTAGGTGGGTGATGAAGGAAGCTGGGATTGACATTTCTTCCTTTGGGGCACATTCAGTCAGGGGGGCCATTGCCTCCAAAGTAGCCTTTGAACACATTTTGAAAGCAGCTGACTGGTCTGACTGGTCTGATGTGGCTATTAATTTAATGCAAGGGCTTTAAACTTGCATAATATGAAGTCTCCTGTCTTGACATAGAACGACTAATCCCCCTCACTAACGTGAGAGGGGGGTTCAGATTCTATTGATTCTATTGAAGACAAGGAGGCGAGTATTATCCCACCCACCCTATTCTGTTTTGTTTACATGCAGTTTCGGGTTAAGGAGATTCAGACAAGGAAGTCTCTCGAGAGCCTTCGGATGGTGTGGCTTGTAAGGATCCCGAAGTTGGTCATCCGTTGGAGCGTTCATGGTTCCTTTTTTCTCTTTGGATGGCGTCATAGTGCAGCTTCAGAAGAGGAGTTGCTTTTAGAGAACTTATATGGGGTGGGTCCCTGCTGATTGGTTATTGAAGGGCTTGACCTGAGCCCCATCTTGGACTGGGTTTACTCACTGTGTTTCTAATGGAATACTGTGTTTTTCCTGTTTACTGTTAAAAGTTGTTTGTTTTACAAAAAAAAAAATCTTTGCTGCTACGTGTCAGTGGTAAAGATTGTATTTCATAATACTCGCCTCCTTGTCTTTAATAGAATCTAAACCCCCTCTCACATAAGTGAGAGGGAGTAGTCATTTTCAAGGACAATTTATGGTGTACTTCAATACATGATGCCATGTTTGGGGAATCTATGTGGTATCAGGGATAGTATTGATGCCAAAAAGACACTGGGCCTCATTCCGAGTATACATGTATTCTGGTGGTAGAGTTGCCAGGAGACCGGCATTTGGTACTTACCTTTACCGGCGGGACGGTGTTCATCCACATTCATGGAGTCTCATAGGACTCCATGAGGGGATTTGCCGTCATTACCGCCACCGAAATGACGGATTTTATTGTTGGTAGGGTGCCTGGCTAAACTCCATCTTTCAGCTGGAGGTAACCAGTGTGCCCCACCAGCAAACCTGTAGTCGGGCAGTCCAGTAAAGTGCTGGTATCCACAAATACCAGCACTTTTTTACCGGACCGCCCAACTTGGAATCAGGCCCACTGTCTGGGGTAGATTTATTATGTCTCGGGAGGATAGCTCAGGGGCAACGTGCTTACCTTGGAAGCAAGACGACACGGAGCACCACAGGTTTGTTACTCAGGTCCGCGGTTAGAAACCTCTGGGTATTAAGCACGTTATAAATAAAATATATCATATCATGTAAGGTTATGCCTTTTTGAGTTCAGACCAACTACAGAGGCTGAAATGATTAAAATCATTGGGCAGCTCAAGCCAACTAGTTGCAAGGGACATGTTTGTCCAGCCATAGTTGTGAAGTATTGCTTGCCGTTCTTAATACCATCAATAACGAAATGTGTAAATCAGTCATTTGTGGAGTGGCATGTCCCGGACTGCATCAAGATATATCCATTGATAAAAAACCTAGGCTGGGTCACTATGTGCTTACTAACTATAAGCCAATTACGAACGTCCCCATTCTCCTTAAAATCTTAGACAAGGTTGCCTATCTGCAGGTGCAGGGTTACCTTATTGTCAATACCATCTTGGGAAAAGGCAGTGTGGGTTTTGTGCAGCACATGGCACTGAATCAGCCTTATTAGGCGTAAAATGAAACATTCTATACTAAATGGACAAAGGGAAGGCCGTTCTGTTGATGTTGCTGGATCTTTCTGCAGTGTTTGACTTTGTTGACCAGGCTTTGCTTGTAAATAGACTCAAGCAGGTAGCAGGTTTCTCACCATCTGGTTCAACCTGGGTTAGTTACTTTCTTGGTAATAAATCTGCTAGAGTCTTCACCTGGGATGCAGCTGTGGATCCGGTAAAGATCCAGTACGGCGCCCCTTAAGGGTCATGCCTATCACCAACACTATGCAATGTGTACACATTGCCTTTGCTCCAGCTACTAGATGACAGGGGGATTAGTTATACCAACTACGCTGATGATACACAGGGCCTAATCCCTCTTTCTGCTGTTTATGAAAAAGATCTTGATGTGATAAATTCGCCATCCTCCTTGATACAGCAATGGATGATGGATGTCCAATTGTCTGGCATTGAACAATGCTAAAACGGAGCTTATGGTCATAGGCACATAGGATAAGCTCAAGAAGCTGGGATCCGAGTCCTAAACCTTTGATATTTCAGGATGTAAATTGAACACCTTATCTGAACTTAAGATTGTGGGGGTCATTTTCGATCGGCACTTGGACATGAGATCTCATGTTAACTTCCTCATCTCCTCAACAGCTTATTATATCAAGCTTCTGACCCAAATTAAATCTTTTATCATTAAGCAGAGCTGTGCCATTGTTGCTGAAGCCATTATTGGCAGTAAGATTTATTTCTGCAGTAGCCTCTTGTATGGTATCTGCAAGAGCGATTTGAATAGGCTCCAGGTACTTCAGAACAGCGCGGTTTGGTTGGTAGGCTGGCTAAGGCGGTGAGATCATGTCTCGCAGGCCAGAAGAGACTTGCACTGGCTACAGGTAGCTAAGAGAATCTCTTTTTGGCTCCTGACAATAACACATAAGTGTTTGTTTTGGCATAAGCCCTGCATATTTGTCCGAATGCCTGAATTGGTTCTGAACCATAGAATGTTGCGTTCTAACCAAGCCGACTTTGGTTAATAAAAGTGCCTTTTTTTTTGCTGATGCTCCCATGCTTTGGAATGCACTGCCCCCTGATTTAAGAGATATCTCTTTGCTAAATCTCTTTAAACCTTCTCTGAAAACTCACGTCTTAGCGTGAAATGCCTACTTCTCTTTGTTTATTCTTGACCTGTATTTTGTTACTTGACCTGTATCTTGTGTCTGCGCCCCTTTGCCTACAGGCCTTTTCTTTGGCGCTATACAAATAAAATACAATACAATACAATGGTAATTGTTTGGCATTCTCTCCCCTTTCCATGACTCCAGAGCAACTCATTGATCTGCGAGTGATTGTCTGGGCCTTATCCTTTACCGCATGCTCACTTAAAGGGCCGAAGTAATAGGACATGTGAGGTTTCCTGGTGTGCAGTCCTCCCTGTTGGGCTAGACCAATGTTTGAGTAAGTGACGGTTTTACCACGCATTTATGGTGGCGGTTCCCTCTATAGGATATGCCTGATCTTATGCACCCCATTCTCTCTCCAGCTAGCCTGATCTTAGGTAGGAGGGAGGGTATATTGCATGGGAAATGTCCTAATACGGCCTTAGTGCTTTGCTCTGACAAGGAGCTCAATAGATAAAATGGCTTACTTGTGTTGCCGGTTTGTTAGGGGTTAAGTTAGTGCCGAAGAGGTGTTTCACTTGTCCTTCTTTATGTTTTAGTTCCTATAGTACCCTATGAATGGTCGACCAACTATGGGCCCTGCCAGCACAGCGCACAATGTAGACAGGGATTCAGATGAGGCAAAGAGGAATGAGTCTTCAAAAAGCTGTGTGGGTCCACAGCAGTGGCAGTATCTTAGAGGTCCAAGTCAACACTGGTTCTGCCACCTGTTCCTTCAAAGGCTTCCACACCACAAGACTTCCCGCATTCAATACAGTATTCCAAGTGGCATAGATTACCGCACCCCATAGTCTTTTAGCATTGCTCTTAGTTTCAACGCTTTCATTATCTCAATTTCCCATTTAATCACCAGTAAGGGTTTGCTTTCTTCACCAAGAAAAGACACTGTTCAAGCGTTTAGACACATGTTGACATCCCTGGTCAAGAAAGCTTTCTTTGTGGGTATTATTAAGGTGGTCTTATCTCTTTAGCCTAAATTTCCACTGCCAAGACCAGTCTCCCCACCTCTGTGGCAGCAGGCACCAATGAAGCTGTCACCTATTCCAACAACTTCCTTTTGTTCTTCACCCTTTTTCATCAACGCCCAGGGTTCCAGCATATACAAACCTTGACCCTGTCCAACCAGATCATCTGTTTATTCAGCCAGACACTGCAGCCGATGAGGATCTTCTGGATGATGCTGATGATGAAGAAATGCATTCTGTTAAAGCTTTCCATGAACGTGTGGTGTGTGTCGTGGAGTACCTGGACCTACAGGTCCCAGAACCTTTGCCAGTCTAATCTGGGGTCTTCTATGCAGTTCCATCATCCAAAACAACCCACGAAAAGCATCCACCTGCTCTTAAGAAGATGTGCAAATTGTGTAAACCTCCAACTAATTGGAAATTGGATTTGTATTTTAGTTTATTGCCAGACAAGAACTCATGCTTTGCCTCTAACCACCCAGCCCAGTCAGTGGTTGTATCAGCACCCTTGCAGCAACATCACGGATTGCCAGATTTTTCCACCAAATGTTTCCCTACCCTGGCTGGGGAGGAACAGGAAGTGCATGATGAGGGGGGAGAGAAAGTCTACTACAAGAGCAACTTCCACCTCAGACAGGCTGATACAGATGCCATCATGAGGGCCTACAATATATGCCTGTAGAAGGATATTGCAGAATTTCCCTCATCATTGCCAGAGGGAAAAAGGGACCCATTTCTGTCTGGTGTGTGGGGTGCAAGACAGTTGGCCATGGATATGCTGGAGGATCTCCAATGGTTACATCATTATCATTTTGAAGATGGTAGTTTGGTTGAGTTGATCAAAATGCACACATATATGGGTACTCACTCTTCCTCGTCACAGTCGGTCTCACACTACTGCAATCTCACTCTTCCTTGTCAGAGTCCCACATTGCCACCACATCACTCTTTCCCTTCTCAGTACCCCTCTACCACCAATTTACTCTTCCTCTTGACAGTACTTCACTACCACCAACACACTTTCCCATCACAGTCCCTTACTAACACCACCTCACCCTTCGTTGTCACAGTCCCCAACTACCGCACCTCACTCTTCCTCATCACAGGTCCCAACTAGCCCACCCCACTCTTCCTCATCAAAGTCCCCAACTACACAACTTCAGTCATCCTCGTTGAAGCCCCTCTCTAACCCCACCTCGTTCTTCATCATCACAATACACCATTGCTAATCTCTCCTTATCTAATGGACACAAAAAAGATGAAATACTTGATAAACCCAGATGTTGTGTAGCTCAAGAACAGATATTCATAACAAATGATATGACATCAGTTATGTTATCAGGAAACAAAGACAGAATTACAGGTGGTGGAAGGTATAACGTAACACTATTCAGTGAAAAAACTTTAATCAAGGGACAGTTAAGGTGAATACGTTCAGCGCCACAAAACCCTGTAAATTCAGTGAAATAACTTTAGTTGAGGCACCATTAAGGTAAAAAAATCTAATGCAATGTAATCCTTGAAATTCAGTGAAGAAACATTAGCTAGAGTGACATTAAGGTGCCAATGTAATGCAACAAAACCCCTGAAATTCGGCCGGTGCTGGAAGCTATGCCACTTTAACTATGCGGCACAAATTGCACAGCCCGTAATCACCCTATGACATCACACATGACATCACTGATGAAATCGAATATGACACCTGAATCCACCGTACGCGCGCAAGCTGTGCAATGTGGACCTCATGGTTGAACATGAACTCCGACAATTCACAGATTTCTGAAGGTGGCACAGCTTCCAGCTACTGCTAAATTAAATCGGCACCTTAATGTCACTTCAATTAAATTCTGCTGAATTCTGCTCTACGGCATCTACGGCCGGTGATGCAGAGTGCTTACAATTGGATTTATTTTAAGCTGGTATTTAGTTGAGACTACTTAGTGCTGGAGTTAATTTTTTTCCACTGTGGAGCCTGATCAGTAGCCTTGCTTCTGTGTTCGGTATGCTTCTTGAATGTACTTCACGAGGTAGTGTGGCATCCCAAGGCGTAATCTGTTGGCATAGTCGATTCTTGATACAACCTGTTCTATGACGACAAGCGACCTGTGCTGAAAGGTGAGGAATAGCATGATCCTTCTGATTGACCGAAGATGGTTCACACATGTATCTACTAGCGCAGTGATTTGCACTTCCAGAGTGAATCCGTTTTGCCTAAGAATCATGAGGTGCTTGATTAGGTTTGAGGTTTTTGGGCATGTTCCCATTACAACAAATCAATTTAATTTGACACATTAAGGAGAAAACAGACAGTAAAGGGAATGAAGATTATTGTCAGAAAAACAGTGCGTTGAATACTGTCACACTGGTCTATCTTAACATCTCTAAACGAAATGCACGCTGCATCACAACAGAGAAATATAGTTATCGCATACAAGGCAAACAGACAGTGAGTAGAATCATTATCAGTGAGTTCGCACCCAAAAAACACAATGGGCCTCATTACAAGGTAGGAGGTAGCCTTGCCGGTAAAACCAGCAAGGCTACCTCCAAACTTTCAACAGGGTCCGGCACTCGTGAATGGGCAATTACCAGGGTATTCTGGCCCCCGGTGGACCCGGTAATTGCCCTTTTCCGGGTGCCGGAATCG
The DNA here is from genome assembly GCF_040938575.1 of Ambystoma mexicanum. Taxonomy (NCBI): domain Eukaryota; kingdom Metazoa; phylum Chordata; class Amphibia; order Caudata; family Ambystomatidae; genus Ambystoma; species Ambystoma mexicanum. Next base: position 1,337,087,093 of record NC_090921.1, on the reverse strand, counting down.
GAGGATCCCCATTCCCATTGAGCCCTATAGGGCTCAATGGGAATGGGGATGCTTGTAGCACCGGCACGGTTCATTACCGTGCCGGTGCTACAGGCTTGCTGTGCTCGCGGGTGCCTTTCATTCCACCAGGTCAGATTTGCCTCTGATGCGCCCAGTGAACCCAATACAGAGATAGAGGTCCTTGCAGGGTCATTACACTTAAAAACAAGGCCTAGTCATCACTCACATCAGAACTTCCAGAGGTTCTCACAAAGAGGAAGAACCTTCCACCCCTCAGGGGCCAGGATGAGGCAAATCCAGGTCTTGTTCTCGCTGTAGGGCTTCTAGTGTTGGAGCAAATTAACGATGTCGTAGGAGCCAGATACTGCGAACATTCTGAGGTTCTTGGACCACACGTAACCTTTAATGGGATTGAGGATAGCTTTTTGAGATGACTTATCTTCTTAGCATACTACATGCTAGGAAAGAGGGCCGTGGCAATTGAAGTCCCTCAACCGCAAGATTTCCTAATAGACTTGTTGAAGAGTCATGACATAGTGTGTATGCCTCATGCCATTTTTCCATTAGGGCCTCTACTTGTGCGTGTATATATCACAGGCATTCATGAAAAATCCTAACTCCCTCGGGGCGGCTTTGGATTATGGTCTGACTGTACCAATCTCCTCCTCAAAATGAATATACTACCCCAATATTGGTTGGACATTGACTATGATGCTTTAAAACCTATGGCCTTAGCATGCTCTTCTAATATTAGCACAAGATGTCAGTACTGGACGCGGGGGCCGAGGTGGTATTTCGCACCAAACTGGGAAAGATATTTAAACACGTTGGAGAGGTTTAAAGGTTGAGGGTCTTGTTCTCCCCTCTGGTCTTGCAACGGAGTAACTTGGAGCCTACCCTAAAGTCAATGGTTCCAGAATTCCCTCAGTAATGTCCTCCAGGCCTCCGTCTTGAGGCAGAGGATGGGTTAGTTGTTCTACATTTCTCGGTTATGCCCAGGCATACTCTCAGCTGTCCCAGCCGTATTATCCCTGGCTCAGTGGTTTATTGGAAGGTTTTATGGGGTAAGAGGATGGTGAACGCAGACGTTTTCAATTGCCTAGGAAGCTTCCATCTTAGAATGCTGGGTCTTGGTCATCATAGTCCATGGTTATCACATTGAGTTTCATCAATTTCCTTATCTGTCAAGTTATATAAAGGCACTGTTCACAGGATCCTGACAAAGGGACAGGATTGATTTCTTGGTATAAAAGACATTCTTGCAAATGGTGCAATAGTCTTTGTGCCAGAATTAGACGAGGGCTGGGTTTTTATTCAAACTTCTTTTTTTTCGTTCAACGACCTTAAGCAGACCTGTGTTGTAGCTCAGAAAAGTGGCTATTTTTCTCAAGGGCACTACATTCAAGATGGCCTCTTTCCCTTCTATTTGTCACGTGCTCTCCTGTGGCAATTTCATGAGCTCTATATAGCTAAAAGGCTCTTTCGATTCTGCAACAGTATCCCAAGTGTCTATAACTTTTGTTATATGGATCCCACTCCAACCCTTCAGATTCAGATCCCCCCACCATGTCTTCAGAGAGGTGCTTTGCCCGTTTGGTAGGGCTCACGGACACAGAGGGGATCATCAACCGGCCTTATCTAGATGACTGGTTAACCCATGCTCCAGCTCTAAGTTATTGAGTCTATGTTTTCCTAGCTTTGAGTTGCAATCATTGAGGGTAGCAGTTCATAGTTTTCACAAAACATTTTTATTCATGTTTCTTTACATTTTTGTATGGTTCATTTAGATGATCGATGAAGAATTTTTTTCCAGATTGTTTAACCGCAGATCATGTTTTGGGTTCTTAAACAAAATCTTTAAATTAGCTACTTTTTTCTGTCTCATTGACAGAGGTCATCATATAAATCAAATTAACGGTTATCTCAGTGCTCACCCTCACAGTGAGGTTGTCAAGGCGTTTATGCATGTTAGGTTCATTCAGGGGTATGCGCTTGACGCTACTAGGAGTTGTATGAGGATGCCTTGGGAGATTACAGGCTGTCGACTATGTCGCATGGAGGAGACTGAGCCTATAAAACATATCCTGATCGGATGTGAGGCACTCAGTGTTGTCCGTTCTAACAATCATAGGGCACATGGCAACTTTATATATTCCTTAGATTGTTTCCATTTGCGGCTTAGATATTTTGACGGGGATGATATAAACCTCATTTACTATTTGACGAAAATGTGGGGGGAAATAGTGGAAATATTGCGCGACCTGCCTAGCTGGTTCACGGTGGGTCTGTGGCACCCTCTAGCATTTCATAGGACTAGGTCCGTTTATCTGACAATTTGCAGGTGCTGGACACATATTTTACGTTGAGGACTTTGTTGTTGTATTAAGTGTGGGACTGATCATTTTGATATAACAATTTGTATAACACAAAACCTTCAATTGGTCTCCCTCCAAAATTGATCTCCTTTTCCAAACTTTCTTTACTTCATCAAAATTATATTGTCGTTATAGTTGTTGCTTGTAATATGTTTATATGACGATTTAGAAGATTTGAGAGATGTTTTTAACCTGTGTATAAAAGGCCTGATGGGGCTGTATTATATTATATGAAATAAAACAAATAGAAATTACTTAATGATTAATGATTACCTCACGCTTTAAAAATAGAAGTTCCACTTGTGAGCTAAGGTAACATGTTTCCACAATGGCAGTGGGTGGTTTTAATCTAGCCGGAAAGCTGCTAGAGTGATCCCTCTCTTAAAGAAGCCCACTCTGTACCCCACGTTCCTGGCCAATTTCCGTCCCATCTCACTCCTTCCTTTCCTTGCTAAATTACTGGATTCTTTGGTCTCTACTTTACTCTCCTCCTACCTGGAATCATCTTTTCTTCCTGACACTGCGCAGGCCAGCTTTAGATCTGGCAGAGGCACAGAGAGTGTTCTGATCGATGTCCAGGGCGACATGGCCAGGCTGGTGCACTCGGGTGGGGCACCAATTCTACTGGATCTGTCAGCGGCCTTCGACACTGTCGACCACCCATCCTGGTGCCCCGTCTTGCCCAGATGGGTATATCTGGTCAAGTACTGGCATGGTTCACCTCGTTCCTGGTGGAACGCACTGAGACTCTCTCCATGCCTCCTTTTTTATCTGCTACATGCCCTCTTAATTGAGGAGCGCCGCAGGGTTTTTCCTTACCCCCGATTCTTTTTAACATCTATATTTGGGCATTAGTCAGTCTCATCCAGGCGTCATGTGTTATTCGTATGCCGACGACACTCAGATTCTGATTTGTTTAGATCTAGATCAGGCTGAGATAGCATTGTGCTTGCGAGAATGCCTGACGGCCGTGGGTAAGTGGATGCACCACAATTGGCTCAAATTGAACGGAGATAAGACTGAGGTTCTGGTGGTGGGGTGTCCTCCTCATCTGTCATTTTGGGTGTCTTCTTTCTGGCCTGCATCCTTGGGTAACCTTCCCACTCCCACAGGGAAGGTAAAGAACCTAGTTGTTACGCTAACAGCTTCTCTTTCCATTGAGAGTCACGTTGCTACTGTATGTCAAACTGGTCATCTGCAGCTGAAAGTTCTAAAAAGAGTGCTGCCTCAAATTTCTGAACATCTTTGTCCCCCGGTTGTAGCTGCCCTTATTCTATCACGGCTAGATTATTGTAATTCTCTATATTTAGCCCAACAGAGTGGCCTCATCTGGAGACTCCAGCACCTACAAAATCTAGCAGCTAGAGTAGCTACTGGCTTCCCTATGGAGCACATATCTTTCCTGTTGTTCGCCTCCTCCACTGGCTGCAAATGTATCAGCATATTAGATTCAAAGCTCTGTGTATCGTCCATCGGGCGATACACAATTTGGGAGCAGAGTTTTTGCAAGCCAAGTTTGTGCGCTTTCTCCCTAGCCGCGAGCTTTGCTTTACCACTGCCGATCTGCTTGTGATACCGCCATATAAACGTGCAAGGATAGGAGGTCGCTCTTTCTCTGTGGCTGCTGCCATTGCATGGAACGAGCTGCCACCTCATACAAAGAAACTACCTGGCCATCTAGCTTTTAGGAAAGCGATAAAGACCGTTCTCTTCTAAATCTTGTTGGCTTTACCCCTTTTATGGACAGTTTGCCTTCTCTCCAGTGCCAAGATGCCCATGGGCGAAATTCTGCGCTTAAGAAATTCCAAATAATAATAGCATAGCATTGTTCCTAAGTACACTATGAAAAATATGGTTATGAAATCCCCCTAATGCAATATGCATTTCATACAAGAATGGATCACCATATGTATTGTTAATATCAGTGTGTAAAGGCCCATATTACCAAATGATTGTGAAAGTAAGCAGACGTCCATGGCCAAATTGCTCCCCGAGAAGAGATATCGGCACATACAACCACTGAGACCTATGCCACCACCAAGGGACACCCTATCCATGCCTCCGCTGCCCACCCTCTGGCATCCAACCCTGCCCGCTTGGAGCTTGAGAACTCAGTGGGAATACAGCGCAGGACATCGGCACCCAACCATCCCAAAACCTTTGCTACCACCCACTCTATACCCAAACGCTCTGCCCCCACGAATGTCCGGCACCATGCCCATGCACTATGATGTTCTCAATGTTGCTAATAACGCATCCAATCCTTGTGCCCCATGACAGATTGCACCTTGCCTATGCACTATTATGTTCTCAATGTTGCTAATAACGCATCCAATCTGTGTGCCCCTGTGAGTGACTGCACCATACCTATGCACTCAGGCTGCCCTTCTGAGTGATGACACAATGCCCACTCCTACCCACACAACCAACACCAATGGTAACACCAGTAGCTGCCATTTGCTGGCTAACTTTGACAATAGACCTGCACTGCCAACCACCGACAACTGCACTGCAAATAATTCTTCCTCAATACTAGAGAATCTACCCACCCCCAAAACAAATGCAACCACCTTGTGCTGTGCGCTGATCAATATCCAATCCATTTCCACACATACTGTCGACATTCACGACCTCCTCACAACAAAATATCTCGACATACTGGCGCTCACGGAAACATGGCTCCATAGTGCCTCAGGTCCCTCCCTTATTCTAGCGGTAACTAGGATAGTATACCTAGGATACCTTCCTGAGGATAGTGTACCTGAAGGATACACTATCCTCAGGAAGGACAGAACAAAGTCCAAAGGTGGCAGAGTAGCCATCATTACCAAAGATACACTAAGTATTAGATTATTTGACACTGCTATCGATAATTGTGACATCCTATCCGTGAAGCTGACCTCCTCCCCCACCACCACCATCACCATTCACATCATCTACTCACCTGCAAGCCCTACGCAATCCTTCGAGGGAGACCTCCTCCTAACCATCAGTGACAACATTGAACTACAGTCTAAAATCATCCTCCTTGTAACCTTAACTTGGGACTCAATGACCCCAATGATCCACAAGCTACCTCACTTTCCAATTCCCTAAATGCGCTAGGCTTCAGCCACCGCATCAATGCCCCAACACATGCCAAAGGCTGCTTGCTGGACTTGATCACAGACATCAACTGCCCGGTCTCCATTATCTCCAACACCCCTTGACCATTGTCTGACCATCACGTCATTGCCTTCACCATCCCACTTGCGCACCAGAATAAACCCTCCTCCACTCCCCCATCCCTAGCCCATAGCTCCTGTAAGCTCACCAAAGAGCACCTCTTACCCCATCTTGCTCCACTCAAACATGAAAATCTACATTCAATGGACCCCGATACCCTAGCTAATCTCTTTGACACTACACTCACCACTGCTGTCGACTTTCTCACCCCTCTCCTGCACAAAAAAGCCAAACCAACAGGCCACACTAACACTTGGTTCACAGTACAAAGTATTTCTCCACACTTCAAAAGCTGCGCCACACTATAGTATTCCTGAATAAGGATTATTATTTATTATGTTGCCCTTTGGATAACACGTGTTTCGACACACAAGTGTCCTTTTCAAATCAGGGCTAATGATAACACTGTTGTTTCACAATTCACAATTAATTCACAAATCAAGTGTGTATATATATCAAAAGAAATAAAAAAGAAAATAATAGGTGGACACATGAAACAAACATTACATTATTGATATTGCTGTTGATCAATCACAGAAAGTACAGGAGGGGCGGAAGGGTGGGAGGTTTGAGGTAAATGAACAAAAGAAAATACAATACAAAGAGAAAAAAATGCAAAGAGAAACAGAGTGTTAATGAATATGTCACTATCAAAGATACAAGTCAAATAAGATATTATCAATCCTTAAAATAAATGATAAGGTTTGATTTGCACCCATGGTTGCCTTACCTATGTTCCCATATCATATAGTTCCAATTAGTTGACGCACAATATCCCGGGTTGAATCCCCCTATAAAAAATCAGGTAAAAAAATCTCGGATTAGGTAATACATCCATGCAGTGATACATATATGTATCACTACTTAAGATGCATTGATTTAGCAAACTGCAGCATTGTTAGTGTGATCAAGTTAAGGTAAGCAATGATAGACAAGGGCACGAGTGAATCACAACAGAAAGACTGATTCCTATACGAGCGTACGTGAATAATGCTACTGGTACACAGAAATAATAACAATAATACTTCTGGGCGAACATTGGTGCCGTGGTGCTAATATCACAACTGATAGCGTCATTGTTGGAACGACAAGTATCCATGACTGATGTTTGTTTTAAAATTAGACGAGCTACGCGTCAGTTAAACTCCACGTGTTGACTAAATCAGTATGCAAAAATGCATGGAGGGCGTTCTGGTACACTAATATAGTGTTAGTGACGATCGAGCATAAATGCCGCGGTGTTGATCAGTGGCTGAGAATCTACTCAGTCAACTTTACCAAGGCTTACCTGCACAGCGCATAAAAATGTCCTGCCGTCTGTTGCGAGAAAGCAGGCTCACTTCCTGAGTTTACATGGGTTGTCGTAGCAACCCAGTCCTACTACTATTTCGATGGATGTCCCATTCTGTGTGTATGTACAAGAAAGATGGACGCCATGTTTGAAGTACAATACTCGTATTGATATTCATTACAGTCCGGAAACAGACTGCAGGTTTCCATGGGTTTAAGAATTATAATTTGATTTATAGTTTTAAGGGATAACGAGACAACATAACTCTCAAATCTGGCCAATACATTATTATTTACAATTGGTACGCGATTAATTACCCTGCATAATAAAGTAGGTGGTGCTAACCACGAGTACATTTTACAAAGTGGGGCAAAAACCATGTTGTGAGACATAAATGGTTGCAATTGTAATTCAAGGACAAAATAGCCTAGGACAAGTATAGTCCAGCGCATACAAGCAATCAATGAGTTCGTGGTACCTGTACAAACAGGCATGGAGTGACATTAGGATTCCTCTTATTCATTGGACATCATATTCAGAGAAAGTACGCCATCTCATGATCTTGATTCAAGCCAAATTCCGTTGCTCTAAATTTGCAAATAAGACGGGCTTCCATCTGGCGAAGGAGAATTTCTCTATTCCCACCTCTCTCGCCCAGAGAAGCCTGTTGGAGCCCGATGAACCTTAAATTCATTTTGTCATCTAATTGATGCTTTGTATGCCAATGTAGTGCAAGTGGCAATGTGGAATCCGGTTTGCTCATGGCATAGACATGTTCCCGTATTCTGAACCTGAGTTCTCGTATGGTACTTCCAATATATATGCGTTCACATGTGCATATGATAGCATAAATTATGTATTTACTGCGACAATTTATAGTGTCCTTAATGGAAATACTTGTTCCTCTTGTATCCGAAAAAGTCTTGGTATTGGGGTATGCTAGTTTGCACATGCCACATGATCCGCATTTTCTGAATCCTGATGGTAAGCTTGGTAACCATTGTTCTGGTTGCTGTGTTAGTAGTTTAGGGAGTAGCGATGGGCTAAGGCTTGTTCTCAAAGTTCTGGCTTTAGTGAAAATTAAATTTGGTTTGTCATCAATGATATCTTTAAGGTGTTCATCTAGTTTTAGCAAATGCCAATTTTTATTGCTGTACCAGGAGGAGAGGAAGGAGGGGGGGTACAAGACAGCGGAAATCCAGATGCTCTGGAAGATCACAGACGTTTGACAAGAGCCAGGGCTCGGCTAGCCACAGGAACACAACCGACAATGACCTTGTGATGAATATCTCATCTAAAGAGCTGTCGATGGACGAAATTAAATTACTCAACAAGGGCCTTTCCTTTGCCCCAACGTACAGATACAATCACATACAAACACAAATTGATCTATTTAAATTTACAAGAAAATTGAAACTAAAGAAGTTCTTTGCAACCCAAGTTCAGCAATACCAACCAAGACAGGAGAGACCAGTACCTAGTATATTGTCCATACAGGATATTGAGAACATTCATCTCTTACAAACTATTGAAGAAAAAGACTTGGAGCTGCATCAAACTTTTCATGATTTAAGAATACAACCGATTGGCATTTCTACAAAACAATTGAAAATTAAATCCAAATTCACACCACAATTTGCACAAGACAATATGATTGATGCCTTTCACAAAGTGGTTCAAATGGATATCAATAACCTTTTTGAACGCAAGAACAAGGCGAGGAATAGATATAAGACTAAAAATTACAATTTAACCTCGGAAGAGAACAAAGCCCTTAAAAATCTACAAATGGATCAGTCCATATTCATCAAGGAAGCTGATAAAGGGGGCAAAATCATTATCATGGATCGCACAGATTATATCAAGATGGCTGAGAATCATTTACAAACCCCCCTTTGCTATGAAGAACTTCGAACTAACCCTACAAGAGATATCCAGAAACATATAATGGAGCAGATCCAGGCTTGGGAAAGGAAAGGCCTAATCACTGAAGACGAAAGAGCATATATATCTGTCTCAAACCCTGTAGTCCCAACCATTTACTTCCTACCTAAAGTGCACAAGACATTCACCAAGATTCCGGAAGGGAGACCAATCGTCAGTGGTATTGGTTGGGTCACAGAGAAAATAAGTGAATTCATTGACAATATACTAAGCCCACGCGTACCTGAAATCAGAGCCTTCTGCAAAGACTCCACTGATGTTATTAAGAAACTTCAAACTGTACATTAGAAGGACACCTACAAACTTGTTGCCTGGGATGTCCGTGCCCTTTATACTTCGATCAAGCATGAGGCAGCTATTGCAACCATTGAGTATATGTTTCGTGGGGAAACTGCATCACACTACCATTATGTAACTATGCTAAAAGAAATGTTTACAACAACTTTGGAAAATAACATTTTTCTGTTCGATAAAAGATACTTCAAGCAGAAACAGGGAGTAGCCACAGGCGTTAAATACGCACCGGCTCTTGCAAATCTCTTCATGAGTAAATTCGAGGATGAATATGTTTACACAGACCTAAATGCACGAGGCAAGATTGTGATGTGGACCAGATTCATTGATGACATTCTACTAATTTGGAATGGTAACGATACAGAATTAACTGAATTTCAAGATCATCGAAATACCAATGAAGAAGGGATTTGTCTTACAGGACCATCAGTACTACCAGTATAGATTTTTTAGATCTTACAATATATATCATGGACGGCAAACTTTGGACCAAAACCTTTCGGAAACCGACTGAGGCCAATTCAACCTTGTTCGCAACTAGTTGTCATCAAAAATCAGTAATAAGCAACATACCAAAGGGAGAATTTACAAGAGCCAGGAGAAACTGTACTAATACAATTGATTTTCTACAGGAATGTGATCTATTGAAAAGCAGATTTCACCAACGAGGCTACAACAAAAATTGCATAGATGTGGCATACAAAAAAGTCAATGCAATGAATAGGGATGTAACCCTTACACCTAAAATCCCTAATAAATCAAGAGAGGAACAAAATAAAGTGAGCTTCGTTACAACTTTTTCCGACAACAATTTTGAAATTAGAAAAATATTGAATAAAAATTGGCATTTGCTAAAACTAGACGAACACCTTAAAGATATCAGTGATGACAAACCAAATTTAATTTTCACTAAAGCCAGAACTTTGAGAACAAGCCTTAGCCCATCGCTACTCCCTAAACTACTAACACAGCAACCAGAACAATGGTTACCAAGCTTACCATCAGGATTCAGAAAGTGCGGATCATGTGGCATGTGCAAACTAGCACACCTCAATACCAAGACTTTTTCGGATACAAGAGGAACAAGTATCTCCATTAAGGACACTATAAATTGTCGCAGTAAATACATAATTTATTCTATCACATGCACATGTGAATGCATATATATTGGAAGAACCATACGAGAACTCAGGTTCAGAATACGGGAACATGTCTATGCCATGAGCAAACCGGATTCCACATTGCCACTTGCACTACATTGGCATACAAAGCATCAATTAGATGACAAAATGAATTTAAGGTTCATCGGGCTCCAACAGGCTTCTCTGGGCGAGAGAGGTGGGAATAGAGAAATTCTCCTTCGCCAGATGGAAGGCCGTCTAATTTGCAAATTTAGAGCAACGGAATTTGGCTTGAATCAAGATCATGAGATGGCGTACTTTCTCTGAATATGATGTCCAACGAATAAGAGGAATCCTAATGTCACTCCATGCCTGTTTGTACAGGTACCACGAACTCATTGATTGCTTGTATGCGCTGGACTATACTTGTCCTAGGCTATTTTGTCCTTGAATTACAATTGCAACCATTTATGTCTCACAACATGGTTTTTGCCCCACTTTGTAAAATGTACTCGTGGTTAGCACCACCTTCTTTATTATGCAGGGTAATTAATTGCGTACCAATTGTAAATAATAATGTAATGGCCAGATTTGAGAGTTATGTTGTCTCGTTATCCCTTAAAACTATAAATCAAATTATAATTCTTAAACCCATGGAAACCTGCAGTCTGTTTCCGGACTGTAATGAATATCAATACGAGTATTGTACTTCAAACATGGCGTCCATCTTTCTTGCACATACACACAGAATGGGACATCCATAGAAATAGTAGTAGGACTGGGTTGCTACGACAACCCATGTAAACTCAGGAAGTGAGCCCGCTTTCTCGCAACAGACGGCAGGACATTTTTATGCGCTGTGCAGGTAAGCCTTGGTACAGTTGACTGAGTAGATTCTCAGCCACTGATCAACACCGCGGCATTTATACTCGATCGTCACTAACACTATATTAGTGTACCAGAACGCCCTCCATGCATTTTTGCATACTGATTTAGTCAACACGTGGAGTTTAACTGACGCGTAGCTCGTCTAATTTTAAAACAAACATCAGTCACGGATACTTGTCGTTCCAACAATGACGCTATCAGTTGTGATATTAGCACCACGGCACCAATGTTCGCCCAGAAGTATTATTGTTATTATTTCTGTGTACCAGTAGCATTATTCACGTACGCTCGTATAGGAATCAGTCTTTCTGTTGTGATTCACTCGTGCCCTTGTCTATCATTGCTTACCTTAACTTGATCACACTAACAATGCTGCAGTTTGCTAAATCAATGCATCTTAAGTAGTGATACATATATGTATCACTGCATGAATGTATTACCTAATCCGAGATGTTTTGACCTGATTTTGTATAGGGGGATTCAACCCGGGATATTGTGCGTCAACTAATTGGAACTATATGATATGGAAACATAGGTAAGGCAACCATGGGTGCAAATCAAACCTTATCATTTATTTTAAGGATTGATAATTTCTTATTTGACTTGTATCTTTGATAGTGACATATTCATTAACACTCTGTTTCTCTTTGCATTTTTTTCTCTTTGTATTGTATTTTCTTTTGTTCATTTACCTCAAACCTCCCACCCTTCCCACCCTTCCTCCCCTCCTGTACTTTCTGTGATTGATCAACACCAATATCAATAATGTAATGTTTGTTTCATGTGTCCACATATTATTTTCTTTTTTATTTCTTTTGATATATATACACACTTGATTTGTGAATTAATTGTGAATTGTGAAACAACAGTGTTATCATTAGCCCTGATTTGAAAAGGACACTTGTGTGTCGAAACACGTGTTATCCAAAGGGCAACATAATAAATAATAATCCTTATTCAGGAATACTATAGTGTGGCGCAGTTTTTGAAGTGTGGAGAAATACTTTGTACTGTGTTTCCAAGGGGTCGGGGTCAAAGCCCCTTACTTGTCCCACACCAACAGCGACACTAAATTGTATATCTATCACGGCGCATGGGAACTGTGCAGTTGGTACGGATCAAAAACCCCGTAATTGTGTTATAACACTTGGTTCACCCAGACCTAATTGACCTCGGCTCCAGCAAGCGTCTAGCTGAAGCCAACTGGAGAAAGAATCCCTCAGATTCCCTTAGACTGGTATTCTCTAGAGTGGCCAAACAGTATAAACTAGCCATCATCCATGTGAAAGCCACGGCTTTCAACACCAGAATAGCCAATGCCAAATCGAACTCCAGAGAACTATTTACCATCCTCATGGAACTAGAAGCACCCACCTCTCTACCCTATACCATCACTAAAGACAAAACCTGGTGCACAGACCTTCAGACCGCCATGTCACTAAAAATAGACTCCCTACACAAGAAAATCCAGAGCAAACGATTGGCCTTGAAACCTGGACATCTTTAAGGGCCTCAAGCCTTTCAGATGCAAAGGTGACGTCTGCCCAGCCCCGCTCATCAAAGACTGTGCAGAAACGCTTAATCTCTTCATCACGACCTTCATTAATCCCTTCTTTCAAGCAGGCACCGTACCCTCCAGCCTCAAGGAAGCCTGGGTTCTTCCTTTACTCAAAAAACTACTCTTGATCCTGCCCTGCCTAACAACTACAGACCAATCTCCACAGTCCCCTTTCTTCTAAACATCCTAGATCAAGCAGCGTATTTACAAATCCAACCCCATCTGAAAGCTAATCAAATCCTAGGAACCCGACAATCCGGATTCCGCCCAGGTCACAGCACAGAGTCTGCAGTCATCGATCTTAAAAACCAGATGGAAGAGATCAGAGATGAAGGTAAACCTGCACTTCTCCTCCTACTGGACCTCTAAGCTGTCTTCGACCTAGTTGACCATAAATTCCTTTGCGACCATCTGACCACATCAGCGTCCTTCTCCCCTGAAGCCACTATGTGGATCACCTCATTCCTTGACGGCAGAGTAATGAGAGTCTTCTCTGACCAAGCGAGTGCCTCCTCACGCCAATAAAATGTGGGGTACCACAGGGTTCCTGCATGTCCCTGACACTTTACAACATATTCACCAAGCCCCTATTCGACCTCCTGGACTCGCTCAGCATAGCCTACACCAACAATGCCAATGATACACAAATACTCCTCCACCTCTCCAGCAACTACACCAAGGACAACGATTCGCTCAACAAAGTCTACTCAACCATCCAAGCTTGGATGGCAGCACACGGCCTATGCCTTAATGATGAAAAGACTGAACTCCTCTTAGTCAGACCGACAATGGTCTTAAAAAAACCTTACCCGCAATACGCAACACTTCTTCCAGGCCCACAAGAATGGTATACTCCAACCGACTAGTCCAACCTAGAGTCAAACAGTCCAAAGCGGGCGGCTCCAGTTTCCCATCCATTGCAGCAAAACAATGGAACGACCTGCCACATGCATTAAGAGCGGAACAATCGTACTGGGCATTCCGTAAAGCACTAAAAACTTGCCTGTTCTATTAATACACCTGCCCCCCGCTCCCTGGATCCTCCCCGTCCCCACACCTGTGCGGATCCTCACTGCCACTCAACCAAGTCCCCATGGCCTCCCGACCTGATCTCTCCTCCTCCTGCCCATACGTCTGCTGTTCTTTTTTTTTTTAATCCCTTGTATAATCGCAAACCTATTTTATTTACTGTGTCCAAGTGTGCAACCATTTGTTTAAATGCTATGCACTCCTTTTCTAATAGCCTAATTAGGCCAAGGCCTAATAGCCACATGTAACTGGTACCCTGTAACCGCGCTGAGATGCCTCTGGGTTTTGTGCGCATTATAAGTGAATAAATAAATAAGTTATTATTTAGCACTTATGCTAAAGCGCTTTATATAGAACAAATATACATACAATATCACCTAACCTGTGTTGGTACTCATTTATCAACCTCAGAAGGATGAAAGGCTGAGTTGGCCTTGCCGGGATTCGTACCTGCAACCTGCAGATCACACACACATCGCAGCAGCGAGTGCCCTTCCCACTGAGCTATCTTACAGGTTATATCTATTTTACTGGTTATAGTAAAATGAGCAATTACATGTCTGAATGTTCTCAAAGTAAGAAAGCAAATTACACTCTGTAGTGGATGCCATTAAACTGGTAACAGATTTAACAGCAGGCCAGTTCATCTGCAGGTAGGTCTTGTGCAAAGTATATCAAGCCTGTGCAGATCTACTTTTCAGACTTCAGAGGCTGGCAAATTACAATAATTTAGAGTTGTACAGGGAAAGCAGCACACTCACATGGCATCCCATACTCTGGGCACTTGTTACCTCTGTTGGGAAGGAGCTTGTGCTTTTCTTCATTCCCAAGCTTCCCAAGCACTTTAGAATTAGGCACACATTCTGTTAACTGTTTTCTAAGCACTACAAGAGTCCAGGGGGAGGAGGGTCAGTAAATGAAGATATTTAGTATTTAAATATAAGGTGCAAATAACTATTTAGCTGAATTAATTTGTAATAAATGTTAAATTGTAGTTAGTTTAAAATCTCAAAGCCCAAATTCCGTAGGATCCGGCAGCCCATACCTGTCATCATGCCTCTTGGATATTGACCACTGGATGGCGACCAACCATCTCATCTTCAACCTTGGAAAACCGAAATCCTGCTCTGCGGGAAAACATCTCTCATCCCCCAACCAATCCCTTGGCCCGAAATCACTTGGACAAGCACCGGCACCTTTAAACATGGTAAAAAACCTTGGATCTGAATTCGACTATCTATCCCTCACCCATCACACCACCACCGTATCCAAAACCTGTTTTCTTCACTTACGTATCCTCAGGTGGATTTTCCCCTACCTCACCTATCCCCACCGCTTCTCGGCCATCAACTCCATCATCCTCTCCCGCCTTGACTATGCAAACTGCCTCTACCTAGGAGCTCCCCACATCCCAACTACGGAAACTCCAAAGAATCAAAAATGTGGCAGCACGCCTGCTCATCAACCTTCCCACCAGAGAACACATCAGCCCTACCCTGAGAGTCCTCCACTGCCTCCCTATTGCTCGATGCACCACCTTCAAAGCCATGTGCATCACCCATCGCTCAATCATATCACTGGCCCTGAATTCCTGCAAGACAAAATTGTCCCTTACCAACCTTCCAGGAACCTCAGATCTCGCAATGCTTTTCACCTAGTGATCCCACCGCATAGCTACATAAGACTTGGTGGCTCCTCATTCTCCGTCCAAGCGCCAATCATCTGGAATTCCATTCCCTTACACATTTGCAACATTTGCAACATCAAAAACCACATGAAATTCAGGAAGGCCCTTAAAACCTGGCTCTTCCCAATTCTCTCCTAAGCCACCGCACCGGTGCATACACCACTAATAAACTCCACCTACCTTGATCGTAACTCAGGGGCCGGCAGCTCTCGCAGCGGTTTCACCTGGCACACCACCACATACCGCTGAACAACACTGTCTGCTGACTAGAACTCCAGGTAAGCCAGCAGCTTTTGTTGTGGCATTCCTGATCCACCATCAACCCTCCCACAACAACACTCTAACTCAACAAGCACCTGAGCTAAACCAGCAGCCTTTGCCGTGGCTATACTCACATCATAATCACCACATACCGCTCGACAACACTGCCTGCCGACTAGAACTCCAGGTAAGCCAGCAGCTTTTGTTGTGGCATTCCCGATCCAACATCAACCCACTCACAACCCCATTCTAACCCAACATGCACCCGAGCTAAACCAGCAGCCTTTGCCGTGGCTATACTCACATCATACTCACCGCGCCACTGCCCACCAGTCCACATGAGAGACAACTAACAATGAGATAATTGTTCCTGGCTAGCACACGCAGTTCATTAACTATTTCACTGCCACTTTTTACACGCATCGCTCATTCAGGGTAGTGCCCAACACTAGCAATTCCCCCACCACAAACCTATCCCCCAAGCTAATTACATCAAACCATCGATGACTGTGATATTACGGATGCTACTATACAATAGGGTGAAACCTACGACTTCCAAGCCTGCACCCTCTCACCTACACAAATCTAGGAGTAACCCCCTCCATTTGTTCGTTATATGTAGACACTTCCTGCACCGCGAAACCTGGGCCGCCTGCCCACCATACAGGATTCTCAATCTTTGGTGCACCCTCCAAGCTGGCCTACTTCATAACGAGCCATTCTGCAGTGTGATACCCAGGCCTCTCTACCCTATACAGAATCCTCAATTCTAGATGTAGCCTTGAACTAGGCTCGCCAAATCTCTAAAGCTCTGGCACTCTGAAACATGGGCCTTTCTCTGAACTGTACATGATCCTCTAATCGAGGTTTTGACTCCTTCTCTGCCTATAATACGCTGATACCGGCTTCAGTAGGAAACCTAGGCCCATTGCTATGGGACTTTCAATTCTAGACCCGGACAAATAAGCAATCTTGTAGCCTACGGTATGTATAGCGCACACCACTAGCATGGACACAGGCCACAGGCACGGCCAAACATCCATGCACGATAGAACACGTCTACGGCTAAACACATCCGGCCTAGTTTCACACACTGAAACACCTGACGTACCACAACACCTCTGCAACTAGCATACAGCGACCACCGCCTGAAAGGAACCCGGTATAGCTGGCCTCACATAGACTCTCTCAACAACAGCATTCTATCTCTAAACTTCAAGAGCACCCACAAACGTGTCGGACCACTACTGGGCTGCTTAGTCGAGCCTTGCCAGCCACCCAAGTCTTAGAATGGTAAACATGCACACACACATCTAAGCTAATCCCCTAGAATCTCTAACCACATTGACTACTGTCACCAAGTGCGTTCAACCAAAGAAAAAACACATTGAGGCCACACAAGTAGGGAAAGAGCGCTATATAAATAACAAAATACACTACAATACACAGTGAATGCTGCATTTGCTAAAAATAGACTACAGACATTGCCTGGTGTCGGCTAGCTCTGGCAGAGAGAATGAGGTAACTCGTAACTTAGCAGCTGTTGCCTATCCATCAAAAGCCAATGGAGACTAAAAGATTCAATGCACGACATACAGAACTATGAAATCAGGTTTAAAAAAGATCGTAGGACCACATAAACATATGGGTAAGATGAGTGTAGTATGAATGAACATTTGTTATAAAAATGTTTAGTTTTTCCTAGGGGCTAGGCCTCAGGGTTTGTAACAATCTGCAGGGCTGCAGTGTGTCTATGCAAGGTAATAATATGTTAAGTAGCATGGCTGCCAGAAATTGCTGATGATGAAGAAAGGAAGACTTTGTAGAATCCCTTGAAAGGCAAAAGGGAAAGTTTTGGATGAGCTATGAGCGTATCCAGTAACCAAGTTGAACACTATATAAGGCACCTGCTTGGACTCAGTCTGCAGGAGTCAGCCACGGAAGAGGGACACAATGCTGGTGGGGGAGCGGCAGATTCTTCTGCCCCCCCATCCTCATCTTTGTACAGATTAAAGATTGTTATCTTTGCAAGATAAGACTCTTGGCCTTAATTCCCCTAGAGGGAAGAACTTTAATCTGGTGTGAGCGTGATTAGGGGTACCCAAATATATTTAACGGGTGCCCCTGTACGTTAGGCTACCTTTCAGTGGTGACCCTGATATTACCTCAGTCTTCCCCTGCACTTTGCGAAGGGTAGGCCTAGTCACCAGGAAAAGAGCCACGCCCATCTATAGTGATCGGTCCATGTAATCAAAAACCCCATGTATATTGAGCGACTTTAGTAGGAGCCATTTTAAAATAAATCCTCTCTGCTCACTGAAGCAGGGCGTGGCTCCAGAATGACAGGCCAGCTTTGAAATGGAGGAAACTCAAGTGAACAACGCCCAAGTGAGTATACTCCTGCAAGTGATAACAACATGGGAACATGTATGTATGATATGGTGATGGGAATGATAGTATGGTGATGTGAACAAAATATTCGGTGATGTGAATGATACTATGGTGATGTGGAGGATGTACGAGGTCAATTGAATAGACGGAATCAGACTTTTGGTGATGTATAATGGAATAGGACTTTTTGGTGATGTATTATTGAAAAGGACTTTTGGTGATGTATTATGGAATAGGACTTTTGGTGATGTATTATGGGATAGGATTTCAGGTGATGTGTCAAAAAGTAGATTGGATAAGAGGTGGGTTATGTATTGAAATTGTCACATATTTTTGTTTTTCTACTTTTTATAATGGAAGAAGGGAGATTCAGCTTATAAGGACTGGGAAGTAAGGGATCCTCAGCCATAATAGGTTGAGAAGGTAGTACTGCACATTATTCTTCTATGACAATAGAAGCAATGGGAACCTCAGCATATTAAAAAATGCTGGGAAGGTGGTAGTACAAAGGATATAAGGAAAAACAGTAGTGGCTTGGTAAGGAATGGGCCTGGATTTTAGTCAATTATTTTTTATATTTTCTTTTGCTGTCTTTTGCGGTAAAAAAGGAATGAAGGTAGACAAGTCTCGGTGTGTGGGTGTATTTGTGAAATCAAAGTGGAAAAGTGTGAAATTAAAGTGGAAGAAGTGGAATGGGGTGGGGAAAAAGTGGGTTGATCTGCATTTTGTGTAAAAAGCTAAAGCATGCATAGCAAGAGGGTCCAAGTGAAGCATTAGGGACGAGCGCAACATTATGGAGGAGGAAACTCCAATAAAAACACATGCTTAGGTTTCTGCCGCTGTATTGTGACAGAATTAATAAACAATGGATAGTAGAACAGAGGTGTAGACAGGGTAGGGACTGAGTGGGCAAGGCCCACCCAAAATCTGTGAATGCCCACTGAGCAGCGCTGTGTGGCAATTTAAAGATGTTAATGTTACTGTGATGGGCCCAACCACATTAGCTTCAGGCCCCGCTTGTAAGACAATCCTGGCTACGCCTTTTTTGTAGTAGAAACAAAGGAAGGGGGGACGTCCTGATCCTGGCCAGAGCAGGGCTCTGATAACAGAAACATGCTAGAAAAATGACCATCATTGTAGTAGCAAAATATAAAGGGAACAAGTCCCAAAAAAGAAAAGAGATTCTAGATCTCTGTCAGTTAGTTGAGGATATGGAAGATTAGGAAGGTGAAAAAGAGATCCAATGTAAGGGGCTATCCCCCGAAACACCTAAACCTGCAGTGGGGTATAAACACCCAGTCTATAAGCCTCCAGTGGTAGAGAGAGTGGCAACAGGAGTATCACGATTCACAACTGGGGGGCTCAAGAGCTTTTGAACCTCCATATAGCCCATCCAAAAGTGCTGATATGCCGGCAGGGGGTCCAAAAGTAGACATAGACAACGAGTTAAGGGCATTGCGAGAAAGGTTGGTCAGGTTACAAGAACCTGAAGTATCACCAGAAATAAGGATACCGGTACAGAAAAGAGGGGATTTGTTTAGATTTAACCCTGGTGCAATAAGAAATGTTTGCGTTGAGAAAGATGATGGGCAGAGGGTATGGACGGTCCTGGAACAAGAAGTGGAACAAGCAAGGGATAATGGAGGGGAAGATCAAGGGGGTAGAAATAATGAAGAGGCAGGGCAAGAAGGAGATCAAGGAGAGGAGGTGGCGAGAAACCCGTCTCTGCCACAAGAGGCAGTGAGGAGGGACAGACCAAGAAATAGACCAGATTTTATGGTGGTAGTACAAGATCAGAAGAAAAAAATGGTAGAAAAACAAAATAGATATGCAGATGCCTCTTGTACATAAAGGACTAGGGATAACGCAGTATGTGCCATGGCCTCAAATGGACAAAAATAATTTGATTAAAGCTCTCCCTCAGCTAATAGCCGGAGCTAGTAAATGGATCTATGAATTTGAGAAACAAACATCAGGGGTGGCTTTAGCACTTGTAGATTTTTAAGAGTCTACTGGTCACCATAGCTGGGGACCAGGCTGGGGACATATGGGCAAGGGCTGGGGTAAGTCTTGCAGATAATGAGCATGATGGAGCAACCTTTGATGAGGTAAAGGAAAGGGAATTGGCTGCCCTACGAAGGATGTACCCAGATACCCATGACTTACATTTTTTAATGCAGTGCACAATGGGTGATGATGAGGACCCAGTTAGGTTTATTCTTAAGTTACAGGAAATGCAGATGGTTCAGACAGTACAATTTTTCTATTTTATTGTAAAGAGGGGACTACCAAAAGAGGCCCAGAAGGCACAAGATAAAATTGTGGGAATTAAAGCCAAAGGGTGGGCAGAGATACAAAGTACAATAGTCCACCATTGTAAGAGAATCAAGGAGCGGGACAGGGAGACAGCCCAGAAGTGGCAAACGGATGGTAAACGGATGAGGCAAAACTATTGGAAAAGAAACTAAGTAAGGTTGTCGTCCAAGCACTAATGACGGCACCGGCTCAGAGTGAAAGGTGAGGAGACACTCAACAAATTGGGAATGCCACAATTGCGGCACTATGGAGTGAAGGAGGACAGGGACAATGGGGTGGCGAGGCACACTACTCCAACCCACCGTGGCAGTATGAAAGAGCAACAAGGGGAAGAGGAGGATTTCGCGGAGCAAGAGCAGGAGGCCTTTGGAGGATAGGGCCCCAGGGAGGAGGATTGGGAACATCACAGTGTTGGTATTGCGGGAAATGGGGGCAATTTGCAAGGAAGTGCAGGAACAGGTCTGGAATGAAATTTAATTATGGGCCATCGCCTCCAGGGCAGGGATTCCAAGGGACAACAGCAATTTGGGCGAGGGGATCAAACTCAGTTTCCTTATGGGGCTTACATGCAAGGGCAACGTGGACAACAACTACAGCAGAGTGAGGGAGCACAGTTTAACAGGATGGCAGGGGGAACAGGCGGACCCATTCCAAGGAGTTGCAATGGTGGGGGCGGCCCTTTTTCATTCCCCGGGACAAATACATATTCTGATTAGGACAGCCCACAGAGAGCACTCGCGTGTCCAATCCTATTGATAACCGCACACCCTGGAGAGGAGCCCTTGGCGGAGGTGGAAATAGGAAACAGGCAATTTATATTTATGGTAGATTCAGGTGCAACCAAATCATGCATCATGGAGGGGCACTTTCCATTATCAGGTAAAAACTCTTTCCATGCAGGTATTCTCTGTGGCTATTTCTAGAGTTCCACAGACTGAGGAGCTGGATATAAAAGTGGGAGGGGAGGTAGTACGAGCCCCCATGTTATATTCAGAGAGTTCCCCTGTGAACTTGTTGGGTAGGGATCTGGTCAGTACAATAAATATACCTGTATTATTCACAGATCAAGGGGTAGTGTGTTCCACTCCAGGGATGTGTGTAACTCAAGCAGTGGTAATAATGCAATAGCAAGGCAATCAGTAGCACATGGGGATCCTGTGGTCCCAGGTATATTTTTCTATGGTATTAAAGGTATTAGTAAAAACAATGCCTCCAATTGCGACTAAGTGTTGGCAACTGCCTACAAATTTTATTTTCCACCCCATGGTGCCACCTGAGATGGTGGCAGGGACAATATTGTCATTAGATTTATAAGGACTAGTAGTGTCAGACAAAAGAGTAATGCTGATTGCAACAGACCAGGTCGGGTGCGAGTGGCATAAAATATTATATATAGACCCGACAGTATAATTTAAAGAAATCACTGATAAGGAGTTATTTGAGGACAGTGAGCAAAATGGGGAGATCATTTTGGAACTCTGCATCCCCAGTGAAATCATGGTGCAGTATAGGTAGGTACAATGCCCCCTGATGGCAGTGGTAACTCAGATGTTTTAATTTTTTGAGGAGGACATGCTATATGTGCGAGCACAATTATGCACTGTTAATCCACATGATGTTGGGTTACTGAGAGATGTGACTCCAGTACAGATTACATTGAAGTCAGGTGCTTAGCACAATAATCCAGTATGTGGATGATCGGTTGGTATGTAGTGAAAATGAACAACAGTGCGGGAGAGATTCTGTTACATTATTGCAATTGCTGGCTCACAAAGGGTACAAGGCAGATAAAAAGAAGCTACAATACTGCCAACAGGAGGGACAATGCTTGGGACAAATCTTTTTTTGTAAACAGGTACAAATATTACCAGATAGGGCGGTGGCGGTATGCGCCACCCCTAGACACAGTACTGTGAAGGAAATGTAGCAGTTTTTTGGGCTTATGTAATTATTGAAGGGCATGGATCCTAGACTATGCAGTCTACACAAGGCCACTGTTACAAAGTCTCAGGGAAGGACAGAGGACTTAAAATGGACTTACAAAATGACTAGACAATTTGAGGATTTAAGCTATTTGCATGGCCCCTGTTTTAGCAACTCTGGATAATATACAGGATTTAATTTATTTTCCCACTCTGATGAACGGCTCATGCATTAATGGAAGGAGACATATTATATGTTGATGGGTCATTACATTACATTACATTACATTGCATTTGTTATGCGCTCTATTGACCCTTGGGCATAAAGGCGCAGACAACAGAAAAAAAAAAAAAAAAAAAAAACATACAGCATAAGGAAGACGTCCTTAAAGAAAGAAAGATCATAAGGCTCCACAGAAGTTTTTCCGCTATCCCCAGTAATATGAAACAGCGCTATTGGAGAAGTCTGTATTTTTCAGTAAATCAGGCAAACAAGAAGGTCTTCATAAATAATTGACCAGGAGACGGAAGCACACAGGGGTGGTAATGGCGTGTGGTAAAGGGGGGAGAAATAGTGACCACCCCTGTAGAAAATGACACCACAGTTTCATACACAGCATTGCCCATATTACAACTGGACCATTATTACCTGGGGAACTGATCAGCCCCAGGTTTAAAGGTCCATATGAGGTGGTGGTCTGTACTCCTCTCGCTGTCTGTATGAAGGAGTTAGATATTGGGTGCATCTCTCTGATGTCTGAAGTGCATCTGAGACAAGGCAAAGTTCAGTAAGGACACAGCCAAAGAAGAGACATTTTTGAGGATCCATGCCAGGGTGCCTGATTTTTTTCTTTTTTTTTCTTTTTAGATGTTTTATTGTTTTTTAATTTATATCTTTTTTCAATTTATTTTTTGATTTTTCAATTTTTTGAAGGTTCAGAACCCGGTCGGCCCTGGTGGAAAAAGGGACTCTCTCCCTTTCCCTCTCCCTTCTCTCCTCCCTCTCTCTCTCTCTCCCTCTCTCTCTCTCTCTCTCTCTCTCTCTCTCTCTTTCTCTCTCTCTCTCTTTCCCTCTCTCTCCGTCTCTCTTCCTCTCTCTCTCTCTCTCCCTCTCTCTTCCTCTCTCTTTCTCTTTCTATTTCTCTCTCTCTCTTTATCTCTTTCTCTCTTTCATTCTCTCTTTCTTTCTCACTCTCTTGCCTTCTCTCTCTCTTTCTTGATAACCTTTTTTCTCCTCTCCAGGAATAAGCAAAGATGGCTGACCGACCTCTCTGTTTTGTAGGGATAAGATTAAAACAAAAGTAATTTGTTCTAGGAACTATGTATTATATAAAGCACTATGTTGTTTTGTATGACCCTGGTTGTGGTTATTGGAGTGGATGAAGGGATGTCTGTTATATGGGGTGGCCATATAAACGGGGGGATGGACAGTTGGGGAATAAAATGCTATAATTAATGTCTATAAAAAAGGAAATGCAAAATGGCTCACTTTTTGCGGGCCACCCCTCCAAGGTTTCTTAGACGAATAAAACGGGAAGTATGAGTGACGTATGATTTATGTAAGGGGTTGGGCTTTGACACTATTTCTGACATCCAGCATTTAGAAACATTGAATAGCTGGTACTCTGATATGCGCATTACAGGAAGGAATATAATCAATGAAAGCTGTTACATGTGTGCTCTTATCCCGCACACATCAGGGGCTCCTAAGGTTTTAGTTCCACATCCAGCCCCAATTAGAGAGGCACAATGCCTCGTACATCTTGCACTGTAGGGGATAAAGGGCACATTCCAGGCACACAGCATGCATTTGAAGAGCATTAATCTATACCCAGCGTTATGCAATGGCAACACAAAATGCCGCCAGTGTCTACAAGGACCATATTTCTCCTTGAGAGGTTACTCAAATGACAATGATAAATGGCAGGGCACCACAGTGACGTGATGGACTGATCGAGTACAGCAGAGAAGCAATATCCCAAATAGAGACTATGTGTGCACAAATATTCTTCCAACACATCACAAGGCTGAAACAGATTGCAACAATGAAGAAGCCATTGCGAATAGACAGTTCCTGTTGGCGCAAACATACAGTGCAACCACACTCTTGTGATCCCTGAAATGACTAAAGGTACAGCAGCAGTGATAGATTTCCACTGGGTTTGTGTCCAACAAGCCTACTTGCACCTGTCACTCTCATGGAGGGGCAAAGCGTTCATTGGCCACCTTGCACTCAGTGCTACTATTAATCCTGGAAGAACACCTGAAGGGAGAAGAAATGACGATCGAGATGCCAACAGCCACTCTAGCACCTAAAGAAGCAGAAAGAAGCTTGCAGATCACACAAGAATTTGGTATCCTGCCAGAAAAAGGACGATTTCAACGGCTTGGAAGAAAGAAGAGATCAAACTGTCTCAGAAGAGAAGACTGTCCCACACTGCTCAGAGGAATACCTGACAAGAATCAGCATTTTAGCTCAGCAGAGACTTTCTTTTTCATCTTTTTTGGCTCCTGGGGTACAAGCAGCTGCTGCACATTCATTCCCCCGGAGGAAGCTGAGAATGAGAATGGGTCACTATCCCACGTCATCAAGGTGGTGCACAATCTAGGTGTTCAAATGAAGAAAGAAGGTGGAGTTCAGAACGCAGATTGGCTATCGCTTGCCTTTGATTGGGTCTCATCATGGCTGGAGGCAGCAGTAAAAATAATGGTTCCTGTGATCGTGCTCTTCTTGGTTCTCTTCTGCACATGCCAATTGGGTCTCCGATGATGTGTTCATATAGTCCCTAATAGTGCAAATATGATGGTATCATTTGGGGGATCTAAAATACCTTGCCATACAAAAAACAGCAAAACTCAAACTAATATTTCTGGGGTAGTAGATATGTTGGGTGGGGATGAGTTTGTTACTGTAGAAGTAACGAAAGGGGGGAATGTTGGGAAGGAGCTAGTGCTTTTCTTCATTCCCAGGCTTCCCAAGCACATTAGAATTAGGCAAAACTTCTGTTAACTGTTTTCTAAGCACTACAAGAGTCCGGGGAGGGGGGATGCGGTCACTAAATGAAGATAGTTTGTATTTAAATATAAGGTGCAAATAACTATTTAGCTGAACTGATTTTAGTTTAAAATCTCAAAGCACAGTGAATGAAGCCTGTGCTAAAAATAGACTACAGGCATTGCCTGGTGTCGGCTAGCTCTGGCACTGGCAGAGAGCATGAGGTAACTCAGCAGCTGTTCCCTGTCCATCAAAAGCAAATGGAGACTAAAAGATTCAATGCACGACATACAGAACTATGAAATCAGGTTTAAAAAAGATTGTAGGACCCCATAAAAATATGAATAAGTTGAGTGGAGTATGTATGAAAATTAGCTATAAAAATGTGTGATTTTTTCTGGGGGCTATGCCTCAAGGTTTGTAACAATTTGCAGGGCTGCAGTGTGTGTCTATGCAAGGTATTAATATGTTAAGTAGCATGGCTGCCATAAATTGCTGATGATGAAGAAAGGAAGACTTTGCAGAATCTCTTGAAAGGCAAGAAGGAATGTTTTGGATGAGCTATGCCAGTATCCATTAACCAAGTTGAACAGTATCTAAGGCACCTGCTTGGACTCAGTCTGCAGGAGCCAGCCACAGAAGAGGGACAAAATGCTGGTTGGGGGGGGGCAGAGTCCTCTGACCCCCATCCTCATCTTTGTACAGATTCAAGATTGTTATCCTTGCAAGACAAGACTCTTGGCTTTAATTCCCTAGAGGGATGAACTTTAATTTGGTGTGGGCGTGATTAGGGGTACCCCAATATATTTAAGGGGTGCCCCTGTAAGTTGGGCTACCTTTCACCTCATACATGCAAACAAACATTCTGAACAGAATGCCAGGGAGATAGGAAAGAAAGACACATTTCAACAAAGCATTCATAGTGGCACAATGAAATCAAGGGCCCCTTTATGTGCTATGGTCGAACATTTCTAAAATGTACACAAGCTTTTAGGCACAAGGATTTTATGAAGCGACTAAGGACACCAAAATGGAATGTCTTGTGATGATTGTAACAGATACAACGTCAGAAAGGAACATGCTATAACTGCAACTTGGAAAAAGCCAAATACATAGTCGAAATGGATGCTTGTTCTACTCTAAATGTGTTTTGTGCGTTTTTTTGTCTGCATTGTAAAGTTGAGGTGTTTAAGAACAGACTGAATCAGCGACTCACCCCCTAAAGTGTGCATGAAATATTCCTTTAATGAGTCTAGCAATTATTGTCTAGAATTCCAGAAAGACAAATTATTTGTTGTTCCTATTCTTTCTTATTTATGGTCTTTGCTCAAAGTGTTACACTTGTGGAACCCCCTTTTTTTTAAAGAGACCTGAACAAGAAAGCCAACCACCCCAGAAACAAAGAGCCACATGGTGCTGGCCACAGCCCAGAAGAGTCAATTTAAAAAGATTTTTTTTCTCCTTTTTTTAGGGGTTAACAAAGGAGACCTCTGGGGTCACACGACCCCCAAATAACATCGCTGACCCAGAGTCTATGCCAATAGTTGGCTAGACCAACTACTGTGACCTGAAGATAATCGTATCTGTATGTAAATAATGAAAATAAACCATAACCAGTTTTGTAAAACACAGAAGTGTGTATATTTGGTTTTAGATTACAAATTAGATATAAAGACAAGAGCAATCATAATATTATTACAAAAAAGAGAAAAAAAAACAATTTGAATATCTGTTACTAGTAGTCTGCTTTCAATTGGCGACGTGTTTCGGGGATGAACTCCTCTTCTTCTTAGGCCTAAACAGACTATAAACAAATATATATATATATATATTACGCACAGTTGAATTTTGCAAAGTATATTGTACAATTATATCCTTACTATTGAAAAATTTCTGAACCGGAAACTCAAGTGTGAAACTCTATCCGAAATTCGAACATAAATGCTAAACATATATTTCCATGTACATCAGTTTGTATAGCATTGTCTTATAAAAACCACAAATTAAATCTGTAAACAAGTGTGATTGATTTAAAATACACAAATGATGACCCCTCAAAAGGGGCATCAAACTTGGGTGGACCGGGACCCTGCGAGACTCACTGTCAGTCAACCCGAATAACAATTAGAAGTTAAACAGTAATCGTTTATGTATGGTTCAAATTACCTGATATTGTAAGGTGGAGACGATGTAGGTGCAATATCTATTACCACCAGAAGGAGCAGGGGTAATGCATATACAGAGAACTCCTTCAGAGTATGCGTAATGGCCATCAGCCGATTAATCTACAGGCGCTAGTTCACTCTGTAAGATATGGAAATGGAAAGGGCACTGGTATCAAGAATTTGTGTACACCTTAGTATTAAACATAGAAAAAATGTCCTACGATATCCAATGGTAACTCAGAAAAACATGTTGATAGAAGATAGGCACTGCACACCAGTATGGGGGTAAGCGGTATCCCTAAGTAAGTAAACAGAAAATATTGTGAGATAGGTGGGTCCGCGAGGTACACATAACTTACACTATTCTCATACTATTTGCAAATTCAGTGAAAAAGAGATGAAGGTGCTAGTTAATCACAATTGGCCAAGGGCTGGAACGGGTGCTTAACACCATTAGTATCTGTCCCATGGGCTGGGACGGGGCAGAAATTAAGGTATTAACGTTCTGTGAATGGGGCACCTTGCGGCATCCTGTTCACGGAATGAAAAGACTGTTCAAAGATGGCCACCATGGAAAGGGAAGTCAGAGTTCTGTACAGAGCCTCTCTTCCCTTTCCACAGCAGCCGTTGGGAGCAGAGAGGAAGGAGCAGCTGTCACTACCTGCTGTTTCCTCCTCAACTGAGACCTCCAGTGATTCCTCTTCAGGGGTCTTCTTTTTCTTCTTGGAGCTCTTCTGAAGAGGGTTTCCTTTCTTTGAATAAGATAGGGTCTCTCTCCCCAGTATGCCACCCTGTCTGTCAGGTGCTCCCCAACAGGGTGGTCGGGAGCTAGCCCAAAATTACAGGGAAAAGCCTCCAGGCATAAAAACCCTGTGAGTCTTAGCCGGAAGATCCTTAGTCCTAAGGAGACTGCTGATTGTGTCAATGAAGACGAGATTCCGTTCCTTAATGAAACCTTCCACTGGTAGGTCCCAAGGCACTTGTAAATCTGACTGCTGGCTTCCACCCTGGCAGGGTGGAAGGAATCCAAAACGAACGCTGGAAAGGTGCACAGTACCGGAGGTTGGCGACAGAAGAAGCAGCCAAAGGCAAACAAGCGAAGAAGAGGAGAAAGAAAGAAATGAACAGCGGAAGCTAGGAGCAAGCAGGGAACCACAGGTAAGCAAGAAGCTACGGGATGCTCGAAACGAAAAGGGAAAGAGGGCAAAAATAAAAAGAAGGAGCCGGATGGCCAACAGGAGGAAAACAGGAAGGGACGGAAAGCAAAAGGCAATGGGAGATAAGGGAGTGAATCTCGGACAAGAAGAGGAGCGGAAAAGAGAAAGAGTGGAGGAGGAACAGAGCAAAAGCCAAAGGGCAGAAGCTGGAAAAACAGAGAAAAACAGCTACGGCAAGGCAATGCGAAGCTGTGTTGTGTGTTTATTCGCTGGCGGTGGCCATCTTGGAATAAACTAGACCGCTGCTAAAGAACGTGCTAAGAACGTGATTTAACTAATAATGGCACCGCCAACTTCCCCATAGTTTCCAGGACGGCATGACAGCAGCTGCAGAAATTAGGTAAGTGAGGGGTGGGAATTTTTTAAAAGATGTGGGGGAAGATGGTGGCCGGGGGAACAGGCCGTCAGGCGGCTTGAAATGTGAACTGAGATTGTCAGTTTCAGCCTGCGTTCCTAGTCACTTCATTAGCTGGCTCCACCCATCAGGGTGTTAATGATCAATGAAAGTGGAAGGGGACACCAAAGTGACAGTGCTAGTGATTCACTTCATTGAATACCCCTCAGTTCAGTCCATAAAGCCTCCATCACGCTGGTGGATTGACCCTGGATTATCACCGGCAGGAACCTACTGCTGTTCATAGGCAAATATTATGTCTAACCTATCTATATTGGGTCACCATCAAGGGTTTCTTCACTCTGTGCCCGACTCCAACAGCCACAACCAAAGCTTCAGAGAAAATAAATACTTGCTGTGTGTCCAAATAAACACACTCTGTGCTAACCACTAACAGATGGGCCAGCTGATGAGATGAAGTAGAGGCTGGAGAAAAGGTTGCCAGGCCTTGTTTTCAGCAAATGCAAGTGAGGAAATCACCTTAGGGCCAACGACCCAACCCCCTCAGAAGGGGCCTTAGATAAGGCTCAGAGACATAAGCGCCCCAGTTCTACTAGATATCAGGCAGATATAAATGTCACGAAAAATAATGTCTCGAAAGCCAGAAACTTGAGACCCAATAATCTAAGAAGTTGGCAAGTAGAGGGCAGACGCGAATCCAGTCTGGCACAAGAGGTTGAATAGAAGGTGGAGGCAGTAGAAAACTAGGGAACAGATGGGATTCATTTCTCTGCAACCCTGATCCCTATCTAAGGCCTCCTGGTCCACTGCGTAGTAACTACCTCAGCTCTAAGGAAAGACATGCCTGCAGTGATTTCGACAATATATAGTACAAGGCACAGAAATTACTGCTTGATCTCCATCAATTCAGAACGTTGGCCCAGAACTCTAATTTCTTGCCAGCAATTAGATATAGTTCTTTCATTGTCCCTTAAGACTGATGGCATCTTGGGTTCCAAGTCTTAGTATGTAATCGCAGTCTCCGTTCTCTCTCAGGTAATCAGAGGAACTTTGACTCTGAGTTCTGGGACTCAGGGGTTCTCTATTCAGTCTCTTTGTCAAGGGTAGTTGGGAACTTTGATCCCAAGACCAATGATTCAATGATTCTCCTTTCAGGAAGATTCTCAAATGGCCTAAAGAGCGTCCTCTCTAAGTTCTATTGTGCAGTGTCTCTCTTAATAATCACCTTCTCAAATGGCTCTACCAAAGTTCTCCTCTCCATCCCCTGACTATCTCCTTGGGTTGCCATCTCCACAAGGGTGGGTACACAAAACTCTCTCCAGTCTTGGTTTCTCTAAATGCTTGCTCGCTGTCTCCTAGTCTGGTCAGTGGTGCAGATCTCCCACTCAGGGATTTCTCAGTTGGCTCTGTGGGATTCCATGGGTCAAACTTTGCTCCTCTCCCTCACACTGATCCCTCATAGTGGTATGTGGCTCTACCAGCATCTAGGGGTGTTGTGTCTCTACTCGTCATTGCTGCACATTGGCTCTGCATCTGACATCCACTGACTCTCCGCTACTTGGCCTACTTGCTCAGACTCCCCACAGTTTCCACAGGCCCACCTGCAGGGCAGCTCCATCAATATTGCACCCTCTGGTTTCTCTGTGCTTTTCTGGCTCCACTGACAGTACCTCATAACCAGGACCAGTAAGGAGAGAGTCATGATTCTGTGCCCTTCTCATTGACAGACCTTCACCAAACACCAACCTCAAACTAAGCCCTCCTACAGGAAATCTAATCGTTTCAAAGGTTCACAAGACAAAGGCAACCTACCCCCATTTTGAAACCATGCTGAAAATGACGCAATGCTGATTTGTACCATTTTAAGGGGAATGGACACATAGATGATTTTCATTTTGAAGAGTGGGTGGCACCCTGCGGCATCACACCTGCAAACACTGTCACACTAGCAGCGCTGCAGACATCAGAAAGCCCCTACGGAGGTTCAACGGAAATTGTACGGATGCCATCAGCACTCCCAGGTCTGCAAAACTTAGGGGCAGCCCAGGATGTTTGGGTGGAGAACCAGGAGGAGACCCCCCGCCCCCTTAGAGCACTGAGGATAGCTCTACCAAGCACATCATTTGACGGGACCCTAAGCATTAGCAGGACATTCTCACTGTGCGGGTGAGAATTCACACCCCAAACAAAAATGTTTGAAAGGGAAGAAGGGATTGCAAACTCAATGAGGACAACACAGTCAAACTACAAGCAGGTAAGGAATCCTGAAAACCAAAAAAGGAGAAAAGGGATGAAAGAGGGAATGGAATGCAATGCAGGACATAGCTAGACCCAGCACATTCCTGGTGAAGCCCGGCGAGCTACCAACCAGATGGGAACTATGGCTAGACTTGTTCCAAGTATACCCAAGTGGTGTGGGGTTTGGGGGTGCAAAGTTCTATGATTACCACAAGGACGTGGCACTTCCCTGTAGCCTAGGGACGGAAGGAGTGAGAATTTTTAGAAACCTTCCCAGTACCGCGACCAGAGTGGGAGATGGAAGTGAGACTTTGAGCGCATCAGGCAAAAAGAATGAAGAGGGATTTCAGAAACTAAAGGAACACTTCGGCAACAAAACCAACATGATACTGGAACGTTACCTGGTCTTCGCTCGCAAATTGGTGAAAGTCGGGAGCGTAGGCAACTACAGCGCACCACTGAGGCATCTTATTGCCATCTGAAGCTTCAAGGGCCAGGGGATGAGCACCTGAGAAGCTAAATGATCATGAATACCTTAGACCCCGTAATCTAACAAAAACTTTGTTGTGCGGGAAAAAACCACCCTACATGGGGCAATCAAAATGGCAAGGAGCGTGGAGATGGGCAAAAATGTGTACCAGGATAGTAAACAATGCCCAGACTGAAGAGAGAAAGATGTGCCGCATAAGCTCCCCAATGCGGGCGAACCAGCAGATGGTAGCGACCTGGAAGTATTGACAATAGGACAAACTAGGCAAACAAGTACTGCAAGCACCCATCAGAGACTGAAGTCCATGGACCAAAAGGAAGGGAGATCCAAACCAAAGTGACAAAGTCCATGCTGCGGCTGGTAGAGACATGAAGAAAAGAATGGCCCGTATTCAGGAGCGAATGGATTAAGCGTGGGGCAAAAGAATATTACACATGAATGTGGAAAAAAGCACGGGCAATGCGGAAGGGTAAAACCAATTCAGGAAGACCCCAAGGGCGAGGGAAGACTACCTGCTTGGTGCCAAGGCTACGATAGGGCTGGCTAACCATAGCATAAGTCCCACAAAAATGATTCTAGATTCAGGTTCACCATACACCGTGGTGGCCAAAGAGACTTACACAAATACCCTCATCAGGAAAAGGTCAGCCCTTTGCAAAACCATAGTCAAGCAGACTGGCTAAGGGATGTCCCCCAAGGATGTCCATGGATTCACATGGGTCACCCCCAAATGCCAAGAACACACCACTATCTGGCACCTATATGTTGCAAAGAGGGGGTTGTTCAGGAGGAGACAAGTGAGAACTTTTTGGAGAAGTACCCAGCACTATTTCGGAATGACGCAGGTAAGCTGATCGGTTTCTGACACTGCATAATGCTAAAAAGAGAAACGCACCTCAAGGTACACAAGGTCAGCCCAGTCCAGATGGGACTAATTGACGAATTACACAACAAACTCAAGAAGCTGTGCGACAAGGGCAACATAGAACAAAACAAGTCCTCTGACTGGCTTTCTCTGTTAGTTATTGTGAAAAAACCCAACAACACCATTAGGATGTGTGTGCTCTTAATGTACTGAAACTCTTGCATCTGGGTAGACTGTCTGCCTCTACCGACCCAGGGGTGGACATGCCTATAGGGACCTCTGGAGATTTCCTGGTGGGCCTCTGCACCCTGGGCCTCTTTTGTGTGATTTTTCCAAATTCTCCCATGGGAAAAGGTTTGGTCTTGCTGAAAACCTGCAATACAGGGCCACTTTGAACATTATTTGCAGGGCCTCTTTTGGTTCCCAGTCTGCCCCTGTACCGACCATCCGACACATGCTTGTCATTCTGGATCCAGCAACCATCTTTTACAATTTGGACCTAGCCTCTGCAGGCCATCAGATTGTACTGTGTGAACAATCAAAGCCCCTCACATCGTTCGTGACACCCTTGGGAGCGTATTGCTATTAATCCATGCCCTTTGTTCTAGCTTCGGTGGCCACAGACTTTTCCAGAAATATGCTAGAACTATTTTGAGGAATACAAGATGTGTTCTTTAATCAGCAGGGCACACTGGTCGCCGGTAGAACATGGGAGGAACATACCGCAAGGCCGATAGCGCCCTTGAGCGTTTTGAGGGCCGTGAGTCCTGCGGGCGAATTGGCGCTCTATCAGGAATTAAAATAAATAAATAAATAAAATGACTCATCTGAAGCTTAAAAGGTGACACTTTCGTGAATAGAAGTGCTCTGTCTGGGACACGCCATTTGTGCCTGTGGGAGGAACTCGTGGACACCATGCTAAGAGGAGACCCTCCAGAAGACAAGCAGCAACTATGTGTATTCCTTGGACTTGTGGAGTACTCTGCTAAGTTCGTTGAGTAATTTGCTTGTAAAACAAGCCACATGAGGGAACTTCTTAAAAAGAATATCCACTTTACATGGTCAGCAGATTGCCAAAGGGAGGAATAGGATTTAAAAAAAAGGATATCAACAACACATCACCTCTGGGCATGTTTAACACTAAAGGCACACACAAGGGAGTGAGTGGCATCCCCCTCACACAAACGTGTAGCAAAGTCACTATTGCATTTGCATCCATGATGCTCGCAGGTGTGGAGAAAAAGCACTCTAGAGTACGAGTGGCTTCTGATGCCTGCGCTGTTTCAAGTCCTCAATATGGGGGCTATACATCACGATCAAAAACTATGGGAGCTTTACTGTGAATTGTAGCATTGTCCTATTAAAGGTATAGCCGCGTGGCTAAGGGATCACCTTTACTGGGTTCTATGTCATATTTCTACATTATAAAGACCGATTTGTTTTGGCTGTTTTTGTGTTGGCTTTAAAGTTTCCAAAATAGCACATACTGCCCCCCGTCCCGCCCCCGCAATGTGGTCACTTCCCCACCCCCACCTTCTCCCGCAGGTTGTCTTGTTAATCGAGGGGTTTGACCCCCCAGAACCTCCCATTGCCCCACCCACCACCCTCTTCCCACTCAAATATACAATCACTCCCCACACATACGTACACAGACACACAGACACACAGACACACGTACACAAACACAAGCACACACACTCACACAAACACACACGCTCACACAAACACACACTCACACACATACAAACATACTTACCTCCCAGGATGTGCCTGTCTTCTAAAGCTCGCGCTCGGTCACGCTTCCTGCCTGTCAGCCCCTGTGCGCACTCGTGTTCGGCAGGGGCATGGCAGTTCGATTTAGAAACACAGCTCTGTGACCGCACAGAGCAACCTTTCTAAATCAATCTTTTTTTTCTAACAATTAAAATAAAACTAGCTTTTCACTTAATACCCTTTACTGCCCATTGCAATCCAACGGCTGACCCGAGGAGTGCTGCGACTTCCACATTTAGAGGATCAGATGTGCTGAATTCTGGTCACTTCTCCCAGCAGCCAGGGGTGTAATTTTAGGGGGGACAGGGGTGTTTGCCCCCCCCCCAACTTTCATGGCTCACCATTTTGTCCCCATTCATTTGGCTGGGCATCATTTCTACAGATGTCATGTCCCCCCCAACATTTTCAGTACAGTCACTCCACTGCCAGCAGCGTGCCTAATCCGGCCAGATTGCCCTCTATCGCGTCTTACCCCGGAGCTAGACTTCCTGCACCAATGTGGCACATATTCTGCACCCCCATTCACCATCGCTTAGACAAGATAAGGTGTTGAGCGTCTATTTGAGTGGAAAGGAATGATACTGCTGTTTTGTTCGTTTTCCAGGATGGAGCGCATAATTGCTTGGGAGGTAGAGAGGTTTTCATGTGTGAGGTGGTCTTTGTGTGTTCAAAGGGGTTTTGTGGTGTTTGTCTGACCCCCTAAATTACTTGACTTTGCAAATGAGTTTGCCGCGGTCATGCCCTCCTTACAAGTTTGGTGGATTTCTGCTTCAGAATTCTGCAATTGGCCTTGCGAGCACAGGCGTTGCTAGGTTGGGGGGGGAGGTGAGGGCTGTGAGGGGCTGTAGCCCCGGGTCTTTTGGTTGTAGCCCCGGATAGAAGCTCAGGGGTTAAAACCAAAAAGGCTAGCTAGCCCCCAGTCCCGACAGTCCCAAAATTAGCATAGCCCCAGATCTTTTCCAGACCTAGCAACACCCCTGCTTGTAAGAGAATTGATCTGATATGAGAAATCCAATGCTTTGGTGATAACGGAATGTCTGCGCACGGTGACTACACAGTGTCTGCAGGCAGTCAGTGTGAAAGTCTGTTAGCGCACGCAAGCTTTGAAGAAAAGATCGTTGACGCATGGAGTGAAAATGTCAGGTACTTATTGAGAGGTTTCCAACCCATAATTAGTACATTTAATTCATTTCGTTTTATTGAATTTATAAGGTGCCTTTCACCAAAGGTTCCGAACAAAATGTGTCAAAAAGCAGTACAATCACAGGAAAATGTAAACATGCGTTAAAACCGAAGAGGGAAAAGGAGGCAGAGTTAACCGGCAAGAGAAGATAAAAGATGAGTTTTTAGATTTGCCTGGCAGAGCAAAGTGAGAGGGGAAGAAAGTTCCAGTGTTTAGGAGCTAGGAGAGCAAAGGAACAGAAACGAGAAGAAGCACAGGGGGATTTGGGGACAGTTAAGAGAAATACATTCTGTGATCTGAGAGAACGAGATGGAACGTAGAGTGAGAGTGATGAAGAAAGATAATGGCGAGCCAGACCATGGGTACATTTGAAGACCATAGAAAGAAAGTGGTAGAGGAGACATGTTTCAAAAGGGAGTAGTGAAACAGAGAGTAGGGAAGATGTAAAAGAAGATAGAGCAGGTAAAGAAAAAAAGGAGCCGAATCGAGGAGTTATAAACAGAGCGAAGGGGAAGAAGATGTGAGGCACGGAGACCAAGCAACAGAGATGAACAGTAATCAATGCAAGACAAGACGAGAGAA
Organism: Ambystoma mexicanum; assembly: GCF_040938575.1. Lineage (NCBI taxonomy): Eukaryota > Metazoa > Chordata > Amphibia > Caudata > Ambystomatidae > Ambystoma > Ambystoma mexicanum. The sequence continues at coordinate 1,337,050,928 of NC_090921.1, read as the reverse complement.
GTCGTTTCGTAGCATGTAAAAAGAGAGATTGGGGCGAGCACGACGAATGTTGAAAAGTGCATAATGGTAAGAACGCACACTAGAAGAGACGTGAAGTGAGAACAAGAGAGAAGGATCACAAGTCACGCTCAAGTTACACGCGGATGGTGAAAAAGGAAGTTGGTGAATACAACATATTCTTCTCTCATGCAATTCTATCAAAATTCCAATTGAAGATTTTTTGAAACCAGCAACGGAAAATACTTGATGTCAAACCCACCTGGTAATCAGGCGGTCGATAAAAATAACATGTATTCCAAATACTCCCTTTTTGTACTCTTACCATAAAACGCATAATGAGGGCTTCACTGTTTAAGACAGTCTGGGCGGAAATTAGGTGGCTTTAAATAATCATGATAGCCTCCTTCTCATCCAGGCAAATGACCTCCTTCCCAGCAAGCCGCCCAAATGACAGCTGAAGTTCCAGGGCACTCAAGACAAATTCTATTTCAATTTGTAATTTCAAGCTTTGATTTAGATTAACAAGCCTTTCCAGCTCAAGTAGTGAGCAGTTGTAAGGGAAAGCTGCTTGCAGCCAATTCTTGGTATTGAGGCTCTAAATAGTGCTGAGATTGGCAAGCGCCGAAGTATGACACATAACTTCCTACTCCCCCGCATCTGCAGGGTAGCGCCGATATTAGCTTGTCGATTAACCCTCATTACCTCACCTAGGATTAAAAAAAGGAGCAAGCCGACTGTGAGCTGTGCTTTTGAAGCTATTTGACCGTGCGTGAGCCTAGGAAGCTCCATGCTGGTGGCAAGCAATGAATCAGTCCAATCAGGTGCATTATAGCCGGTGCCCATGCCCGCTTGAATTAGTTGGAACCCATCAGTTGGCCATGTATGTCTTGATGTTAGTTCCCCAGCTGTATGCCGCTCACTGACTCAATGATGGGTCCTGGTTAAAGTAATGCTTATCAAAGGATATGGCCATCCTTGGATGGGAATATTTACGCTGGTAGGTGTATGGTTAAGAGCAGCTGGGTGGAGATGTGCTGTACACTTTGGGCCTAATTCACAAAAATGTGCACAGGCCCAAAAAATAATGAGACTGCTTTGTTTAAAAGAGACCTAAGGCCCAATTCATGACATTTTTTGCATGGTTCAATGTGACTTTGCACTGCTGAAAAGTGACTTTGCACTGCCGACACAAACCCTGAAATGGAATTGTGAAAAGTGTATTTTTGCAGAGTAAAGTCAGTGCAAAGTAATTTTGTACTGGAGAAATGACCTTGCACTGACTTTACACTGCAGAAATACACTTTGCAGAGTTCCATGAATCAGGGTTTGTGTTGGCAGTGCAAAGTCACTTTTCCGCAGTGCAAAGTCACATTGAACCGTGCAAATAAATTCCATGAATGTAGCCGCTAGACTACACAAATGTATCTGGCCAAAGCCTCACGCTAACCCTACTGCCAGAATGTAAGGCTCCTTACCATTCCACTGACCTTTGACTTGAATTCAGAATGTGGGGTATTTAAAAATACTGCTTTCATCTTCCGACATTTGTAAATGTGTGCTGACACCATGTTGCTTTGAAGGACTTGCCAGCGGCTTGATAGATGACAACTCAGCTGAGCGTGGGTGCATGTAAAGGACCCAAAAAGAAGTCCCTTTCACATGAATGGCAGCCATTTTAAACACTGAAACAAAAACGGCTTGGACTTTGTTGTTGTTTTTTAAGTAAACTTAAAGAGCAATGTGAAAAGGGGCCGACCTGTCATTACCAATTGATAAGCAGCATTTTAATTTACAAAGGAAGGAGGAATCAAAGATCCCGGTCACATGGAAAACAGTTTTTTTAAACATTGAAAACAAAAACGGCCTGCACATGCGTGTGCAAATAAAAATGGTTTTAAAAAGTGAAAGTGGAAAAATATCACTGCTGACAGAAAAATTTCAGGAAAACAAAACATGATGTGTAGGTTGACCAAAAGCAATGCATATTATGTTTCACTTACCGAAACTCCAGTGACATTTGAATAGCCACTTTGTCTTCATGGAAAATGTCAGCCGAAGGCAGACCCTTTGCAGGCTGTGGGCAAAACCTCACAAGGAAAGCTCCCACTCTCAGCCTGGATTTCACATCTCCCATCTAATGACCAACCGCAATAACATTTCCTATTAAAGGTGTCAAAATTCAGTGTTCTCCAGACCTGCAGGCTCTGAAAGCATTGACTTCAAGAAAAAGTCACCCTTGACAGCAGCATAACTAAATTGGGGGCACTCGCTTCAAAGAGCAAGCTTCCAACACAAAGGAGATTGATAAAAAAAAACTGTGGGCACAGGCTGACCCAGTGAAAACAAATGGCGGGAAGGCAGGAATCAGGGCCATTTGTCCCACATGGAGATTCACAATTAATTTTAAAGGACTATTATCATTTAGGCTTTTTTCTCAGGTATCGTAAGGCGGATGGATTTAATCTATGGGCCATTTTCTATGTAATTTCCAGGCGATTTTGGGGATACATATATTTCATCCCTGTGTGACTCATGGAACTGTAATGGCTATCTAAGATGTGTTTCTGGCTGATCTGAACATGTTCCAAATGTGAGAGTTGGTGAGCGGGTGGAAAATGAAATTAGGGGTATGCATGCTTTTTATGGAAACGGCAGAAAGATGCCACATGGCCGTGCTACATGATACAGATTTGGTGGTTAGCTTATCTAATTCTCCATGATAAGCTGAAACAAAAAATATGTTTAGTATGGCAGTTGCTATTAAAATCATGAAGGAGTGATACATAACTAGTTTTGCCATAAAGTTGAAAGGAGAACAAAGGGGCGATGCCAAATGGGAATTGACATATGTTGCTCCAGACCCCTAAACCAATCCTGACTTGGAGGCTGGGTTTGGGATGAGAGAGAATGGTAACTGTCCAATCCTGGTGGCAGGGATTATTGCAGTGTACTTCCCCAAGATTGTAAAATTGGTGGTGTCATCACTGCTATATTAGGGGGACTGCACTAGGACAGGGAAGACACAGAGAGGAACAGACAGAACAATGAGAAAGACAGGACGACAGAGAGAACAGACAGACCATCAGGAAGGCTGCTGAAACTTACCATCTGACAGCTGTAAGGAGACACCAGAGGAGATTGCTGAGAGTGCATCTGGGTGGAGCTGTCTATTTCTAGGAAGGCCTCAAAGCTGACTGGGTGCTATGGTGGAGAGCAGGAGGCCATCTTTCAGAGTGGAGTGACCAGACCCCTGCCCTATCTTTCCAGAGGGTCCTGAGATGCAGCTGGCTTCCTGGACCTTAAACAGAGGCTTGCTATGTAAGTAGAACTGAGCTCTCGGAAACCAAAATGTGGGGGAGACTGCTTGCCTTGAATCCTTTCCTTTTATAGTGGGTGGAGGGGCAAAACTGTGTATATCCTTAGCCTATTTAACCAAAAATATTAATTTAATTAATTCACCATTTGGCAGAACACTACAGGGTGAATTTTGATGGAAATTGATGGAAATTAATAAAGCTCACTTCCCAGTGTGTGCTGATAAATATAGCCTATATATTGTGTAATCATTGTTGTCCAGCTGACCCTGACTTCTTTAAAGAAGAAGGGTTTCTTTGTTGTTAAATCAGTCCAACCTTTTTATCCAGCTTCCCCAACTCAGGTCTTTCAGTAAGAGGGGGGGTCTGAAACTCCTTAAATCATTCCAATTGTTCTGTCTGACTTCCTAACATAGACCAAAGCAAGGGGGGTCTGAAAAATAAACCTTTAAATCACCCTGTGTTTATTTAAAACGAAATTGTGGGCGAAATCATAATTACCAATCTTGAAATCCTACTGCTAGCCTTTTAAGCCAGCAGGAAAATCAAAATCGCACATCACATGATAAGTGCCTTTATTGTTGATCAGTGCAATTATTTCATGATTTGAAATGTGCAGTAAGTGAATAATTGTGATTGTGTTCCCTTTAATTCACTTTTGTGATTTATTTATTCTGTGAGAAGTTGATTGTGTTATGCCATGGATAAAGTGGTTTTTGACATTTTCATGCTAATTTCTATTACTTTTAATTTAAATAAATACTGATATATTTCCCTTATACCGGCCTGGTTCTTGGCTCATTGTTAGCTCAGGGGAGAGGGATCCAAGGGGCATGATATGTGACTGAGATAGGGCTAAAAAATAATCTGTTAAACAATTTGTTGCATAACTATGTGAGTGGGGAGTGAAAGAACTCCCCTTGTTGAGGGGTGGCTTCTCAATAAACTGTTACATGAGTGAATGGAAGGGCCAGTCTTGGGGTTGCAATTTCCGAACAGGCAATGGTAATCTTACAATAATGCCATAAAATGGAAAAGGTACTCCCCCTTGCAGTGCCCCTGGGAAACTTCGCCCATAGCCTCCCCCCCCAAAACAGTTAACCAAAATGTTATGCTTGTGAGGGGCACATGAAGTTGGGCCTTAGTCCTGAAGCTACTAGTCCCATGGATGCACAGAATGAAATCCTCCTTCAATTTTTGATTGCTGCACACATCACCTTTCAATTCCGAATATGAAAGACCGGCCAGCGGTAGCACTGGGGTCCATAGCGGACTTTGCGCTTCAGGGAGGGGGATGCCGGTGATAGAGTCAGAGCCAGATCTAGTGCATTTGAGTAACTTTCCACTACTCTTATGTCAGCATAGCTTACATTGCCAACTTGAAGCAACAGATTATGAAGCAGAGACTATGGAAGGAGGTGGAAGCATAACTGTTAGAGGCGTTGGTTAATTGAAAACAAAGGACAGAGTGGCTATATGGGCCATGAGGCACTCGAGCCGTGCTACATATCTCAGTTGGAAAGCTGTGGAACTTAATTTTGATGTGGTTGATTGTGCATGTACTGGCTCAGGGAATCTCATGAACCTTTGTTGAATAGCCTATACACACCTGGGGAGAAGAAGTCAAGCCTCATTACTTACACTCCCTTGTTCTGGTGGTGCGCTCCCCTTGCAACGTTCCACAGGAAATAAAAATGACCTTTGCTTCGCCTATGTGTGATAAGGAAAACCACCCATAGGATTCTGGGCCAGAGGCACTTGCTGAGAGCCCCAAAAGAATCATGACCAGTAAAAAAGATGATAGGAACCTCTTATCTATGAGAAGCCAGCAAAAGGAGCACGAAAAAAAGGATGTGTCAATCAGAGGAAAGAGTCGGTCATGAAATAATGAATGGGTAGAGTCATCTGGAGCCAGAAGCACTGTGCTATCCGATAGCGGGAGATAATGCCAGAGGGCTGCTTTGCTGGATACACTTGCATGAAACTGGTCAAGCCTGACAAAGCCAAGAAATTGGTAAATGTCTCTGAGGAAGGATTGCCTGACAAATTCAAAAGGACAGTGAAAGGCTCGGACAAACGCTTGCCTGAAAAAGACAAGAGATTGGTGTGAATGTCCCAGAGTGGGTTGGGTATACCTAGGCTTTGGTCCAGTGCCTGCTGGGCCTTGAGGCCCAAGCTACCGTTCACTGATGAGGCCCAATGAGGCCGAAACATGTCTGGGGATGCTTGTGGTCTCGTGCAAACAGGAAGTGACCAAGCAGTTCGGGCTGGCCTGGCCCTTTTGGGGTGAGACCAAGCCTGATTTGAATATGGTTTTTCCCCTTTTGTAATGGCTTGGCAGGAGAATAACGATGGTCTGGAAGGTTACCCAGAACAATGCCAGAGGATAACATGAATTCTAAACCTTCCAGCCATCACCTCTTTTGTTTTATGAATGTCTTAGAACCAGTTGTCTGGTAAAGCCAAGACGTTGTTGAGAGCCTCTATTAGACCATTGCATGACCAAGGCCACACGTTCATGAGAGCCTATCAGGAAGGCTTCAAATATGAAGCCATGAGGATAGTGAGACCCTCACAGAGACACAAGAGCAACAAAGCCAGTCAGGGCCTTTAGTAAACTGTTTGGTGTGACCCGAGGCTGGTCTTTCCTCTGAGTGACATTGTTGAATCCAAGAGGTTGCTGAGTGCCCTGAAAATAAGTGATGAGACACGGTCAAGAGGGGGTGAAGCCTCTAAAAGACTGATGTAGCAGTGAGCTGAAACTTTTAATTCTGGTACTCCATGCCGTGTCAGCTCACTGACCTTTGCCCGAATTGATGACGCGACACAGAGCAGGAATAGGTGAGAAGGAGCGTGAAGTGCGTGGAGACATGCGCACTGGTCACGTCTCCTCCAATAAAGCTCGAATCACCGGGTTTCAGTGTATTTGATAACATTACTCTTATAGCAAATAAATGCTGGTATACAACTACAAATTGTGCGTACCGTAGTTCTTCCAAACCCCACAGTGGTACCCATGGTTAGGTCAGGGGTTCATGCATTCCCTGACGGATCACTGATCCCCAAGGAATAATAAACACTGCAGCAACCGCACATGTACCACCAACACCCTCTGACTAGCAGCATGCAGGGAGTCATTCCTCCACCACCATTTCTACACAATCCAGGTGTGCCACCCATTCCTTGAGATCAATGGAAATCCCAATTCTGCACCTTCAATGAAGCTATTGATGGGGCAGAGTTTGCACCACACAGAAAGTCTGCTCTTCTTTAGAATACTTCAGGAACAGAAGGCCAACACCTAAATAGCCAAGAAACCGGATAGGTCAGTACATGATAACACGTTTGAAGACGCACTAGCCAGACTTTGAGACAAGTTTAGAAAAGTTTGTAATATAGTATTAGAATGCCAAAGGCTCTAAAGCAGGTTGCCATTGCCGTCAGAGTCCGTAGGCGATATTGCCATGGCCCTCAAAGAACTTGCAAACACGTGTGTATTCGGCAACCTGGCTGACAAATGTATTGGAGACCATCTAATAGTCCACTGTCATGATCCCAAAACACAAGAAGCGATGTCGATGAGTGGAGACCCAACACTTGACCAAGCGTTCACCACTGCCACAATGGTGGAAAGCTTTCTACGTTCCATGACGAAAGTAAAACAGATGCATATCAAAGAAGAAGTCTGCATTGTAAGATGAAGAAATGACAGGTGAAGGTTTACCACGGACAGTAGTATGACAGAGGTCAATCAAAGAAGATGTACCATGGAATATTGAAAAAGAGAACAATCACGTCAGTGCTTTCGACGTAGAAACCAAAATTGCATTGCCAGCGAGAGACATGCCGTGCTACAGGAAAGGAATGCATGGAGGGCCACAAAATAGGGCATTTCACAACCTAGTGCAATACCGGGAGGTGATGAACCACTGCGTCACTGCAGGACATGCCAGGTGACAAAGAGCCAAATGAACAACTAGAGCAATAGTTGTATGCATCAAGGACAACAAGAACCTTCACAGCCAACCATACTGCAACATTAGAATAGACAATGCAAGCACCCCCATTTTAGCAGAAAATTACTTCCAGCTATTCCTTCATTGCTGGAACCATCTCCACAAACCAGAATTAGCACCAGAGGCCAACGGTGGTCACAGAATAGACCTGATAGGCTATAGACAAACCATGGTATTATTCAAAGACTGATCAGCTGTGGTAAAAGTATATATGTCAACCAAAGTCCCAGCAGTACTGGGTTGGGACGGGTTTACTGTGATTTTATTGTTGAAATAACAGTGACATACAATTACAAAGTGGAATAAATATTGCAAGAAAAAATATCAGCCTTTTATATTTGCCCATTGTGAAAATACCTTTCTTTGGGTGGACTCCCCCTTAATTCTCCTACTTCTAAACTTCTACTGATCTGTAATGTTTACCCACTCTATTAATTCTAGCAATATGTTTTCATCTTTGTAAATTCAGTCGTTAATATTTCCTGCAATACTATCACTGGGTACCGTTGGGACGATCAGTGACTATTGGAGATCAAACTAGATCCATGCTCCAAGTAACAAGTATTCTCTGTTCAGTGCACAACAGTCGCAAAAGTGCTTGCACATAACCAGAACATCTTTGGGACACTCAAGCAGTATGTACATAAAATCATCCTTTGCCAAAACTAAGTTCCTGTGGAGCAGAAAGTGTGTCCATTCCCTTAACGGCACACAATGACCTCAAGCAACTCCTTTGTGAACTACTAGATTAGGGTGATATTGAGCTATTACAGGCAACCAAATGGTTGAGTCCCATAGTTCTCATCAAGAAATAAGGAAGCCATACATTATGTCTTTGTGTGGATCTCTGCAGCCTGAACACAAACATTGTTACAGATTGATACCGGCTACCAAACATCAAGGAATTGCTGCTGTCAGTGCAAGATGCAAAAATCTTCAGCTAACTAGATTTGAAACACATTCATTAAATCCACCTCCACCTAGATTGAAAAGTATACACTGCTTTCACCACATATCAAAGCATATTTCAGGACACCAGAATACTGTTCAGCTGTTCTCCGTAGCAGGGTGTACCAAAGACTCATTACAAATTTGCCCATACATGCACCAAATGGAGCTTTCTTCCAAGATGACAATCTAGTCCATGGCAAGGACAAAGAAACACACTGTGCCACATTAAGCGTCCCCTGAAAACCCTTGTAGACACCAAATTCACCCTCCAAAAGGAAAACTGCAAGTAGAAAGTTATGTACCTAGTGTGCACCATCTGTGTGGCAGGAATACGTTCCAGGATTTCCCTAGTAGAAGCCATTACTCCCAGTTTGACCAACAAGGAGCAACAACGCTATTTCCTGGGCCTATTAGAATACTACACCAAATTTGTAGATGCCTTCTATGTGAAACCTGAAACGCTCAGAGTCCCCCTCAAGCAGGGCGAATCATAGGAGTGGTCACCGACATGTCAAACCGCTTTCAACACGATCAAGCCCTTATGGTCTAGGTGCGATCAACATGCAGAAAGGGTACAATGTTCATTCATCAGCAGTTTTTTTTTCGGATGCGTTTTTTTACCGAAATCTTTTCTCCGAAAAACTAATTGAAAAATATAGGGGGTTGTGGGTAAGGGTATATAAGGGGTGTGGCTTTCGGGATTAGTGTAAAATTAATAGGGGAGGTAGAGGTTGTGAGGGAGAGGTTGAGGGAGGGAGAGGGAGATGGAGAAGTTGTGGGGACCCCTGAAAAATAAAAATGTGGATGAGTTTTTTCAAGAAAATAAATTCCGGCAAAAAAAACATCAAAAAAACCACTGTAGTTGAATGAACCGCAGAAAGAGACAAAAATTCATGCTATTTTTACATTCGAATCCAGACCCCTCACTGAATGACTTGTAAATCTGTTGTAAATTGTATACACAGAGAGATACACATGTATTAAGGAAGGGGTGCAAATACATTGGGCCTCATTACGAGTTTGGAGGTAGCCATGCTGTTTTTAGCGGCATGGCTACCCCCAAACTCGGGTCCGGGGTTGTGTCCCGCAAAAGGGGACTTACCGGGCCATTCCGACCTTGGAGGGCCCAGTAATTCCCTTTCACGGGACCCGGACCCGTACGTCCCAATTCCCATTTGAGCCCCCACAGGGCTCAATGGGAATGGGGAGGATGCTAACAACAGGCCCATTAATGACGGGCCCGTTGTTAGCATCCTGTACTGCTAGTGGGTCCCGCTCTGCACGTCTGGTCTGGCCAGGCGTACAATGCGGGACCCGCTGCAGAACTCGTAATGTGGCGGCCCGGAATGAACGGTGCCCGTCCCTTACCGGCACTGTTCATTCCGTGGCCGCCACAGTCGGAATGAGGCCCATTGTGTTAATGAACTATGTCAGATGGTTGTAGATGTGATGCTACCATGTTTTGATGCAGTGAAGAGAGATTTCCTGTATGTGAGTGTGAGTATGTATGTGTGATGGGATAATCGAGTGTGAGCAATTTTTATATACGTAAAATGGATTACATATGTTGAACTTTGTAATTGAAATAAAATAATGTTTTGAGTAAAGAATGTAGTAGGAGTACAGTGTCATCCTCGATCTACTGATCCAGTGTGTGTCATAAATACTGTTTTCCTACCTGAGGGACCAGAGATGAGACTCAGGTACCCTTTATTTTTTGAAACCCTCACTGAATGAGAAAACCACTAATTGGTCATACAGAAAGAAATGCTTGTGTTAAAGCCCGTCAGGAACTACAGTTGGGGAAGACGCTTCGCCCTTCCTTCGGAGAGATCCAAAACCCCTGCTTCACATCCTGACACGAGGTGGTACCAAAACAAAGTCTCATCACGTCTGGAATGACTAGCTGCGAAACTGCAGGAACTCATGTTCACTGTTGAATATGTACCAGGCTAACAGAAAACACATGCCGACTGCCTATCAAGGCTCCCAAAGGCCCACAAGCACAATAGTGATTTGATTGTAAAAGACTGCATAATTGCGCCCCTGCAAGAAGCGGAAGTGAGCAAAGCATCCAGCATCTCAGCACAGGAAAGGTAGACACATGTGAATCACCCACACCCTACGACTGGTTAGCCACGTACACTAAGTTGAGCTGGCCTTCCGAGACGGACTTAGCACTCAACATATGCACCCTTTCAGCAACATCGCACCAGAGATCACAGACACAGATGGGTTAATTTGCAGGATTGAGAAGCCGATTCCACCCACGGTGCTCCTCAAAACCCTGCTGCCATTGGTTCATGAAGGACATCTTGGCAGCAGCCTGTCTAAGAACAGGCTGTGAGAACAGTACCGGGGGCCAGGTATGGATAGCGGCATGGAGAAACACATGCATGCCTCTTCAGCATGTAAAGAGGGAGATAACCGACTCCTTACCACCCATGAAATCTGTACAATTGACACGAGTGTCAAGGCAGGAAATGGGGATCGACTCTGTAGGCCCTCTGGAACACATGCCCAAAGAACCGAGATACTCAGTAGTTCTAGTTGGCTACAGGCCTTTCCAAAAAGGAACAGCATTCAGCATCTCCACGCAGCTCTCTACCACACCAGCGGCAACGGACAAGTGGAAAGAGCAAATAGGATGATAAAGGAGGCAATACAACAAGCCAGAACATTTGGCTTAATCTGTCATGAGGCAGTACCAAAGACAATCGCAAAACAAAGGGCGTGATGACTGGAAGGTTTGGAATGAATCCTAACCTCTGGCACGGCTCTGGACAACCCTCCAGACCTGCCAAGCCAGTACAAAAGGGGAATGACCATTTGCAGATCAGGCTTGGTCCCACCCCAAAAGGGGCAGTCCAGCCCGAACTGCCTGGTCACATCCCTTCTGCACGTCACCACAAGCATCCCCAGACATGTTTCAGCCTTTTTGGGCCTCATCAGTGAGGAGTAGCTTGGGTCTCTAGGGCCAGCAGGGACGGGACCCACGTCTGGACATACCTGTCCCACACAGGGTTACTTACGCAAAACAAAAGAGGTGATGGTTGGAAGGTTTGGAATGAATCATAACCTCTGGCACTGCTCTGGGCAACCCCCCAGACCATTGTTCTTTGCCTGCCAAGCCATTACAAAAGGGGAAATACCATATAAAGATGGTATGCAGTGATCTTTTTGAGAACAAAAACCAAAGATTGAATTTTGAAAGAACACAAAACAACGAAAACAAAAATAACACTATTTTTAAAAGTGTACAAATTTAGTGTGGGGGAATGGGAATAGTAGTTTTGGGGGAAAAGTATAAAACATTAAAAAAGGGGAGGGTTGGGGGGATATACCCCCTAAAACAGCAAAAGTAAAATGGGTTATTTTTTCTCTCGATGTTTTGGGTTCGTCAAAAATTCATTCTTTGTTTTTATTCTTGAGAAATCACATGTAACCATGCAGATAATGCTTGGTCATACACCAAAAGGGGCAGTCCAGCCCGAACTGCCTGGTCCCATCCCTTCTGCACGAGACCACAAGCATCCCCAAACATAATTCGCCCTTGTTGGGCCTCATCAGTGAGGAGTAGCTTGGGTCTCTAGGCCCAGCAGGCACGAGACCCACATCTGTGCAAACCCGTCCCACTCGGGGTGACTTACGCAAAACAAAGAGGTGATGGCTGGAAGGTTTGGAATGAATCCTCCCGGCACTTCACCCACTCACCTCTCTCGCGCAGTTCTTGTTGATGCACTTGCACGATTTGAATGTCACAAGGCCTATAAGGACTGTTTTGTTCTTGTCATCCCTGTCCCTCCTTGTCTTTTTTACCTTGTAACACATTGTGCATAGGTGCATCATAAATACCCAATAAATAAATAAATAAATAAATAAAATAAAACGTACGCCTGATCTCAATCTATTTCGAAGCATCAGCAAATGTGCTGCTTTCAATGGTCCACGTTAAATGTACACACTATGTCACACTGAGGGACGGCAAATGCTCAAACCTTTCTATATGGGTCCTCCGAACCCATGTTCAAGACACTTTTTTATGGTAGTTGACCAGCTGATAACAACCAGGCAAGAAACCCACCACACTTCAGGTGGTGTACAGATTTAGAGCGTCCATGACATTACCTATTTCCCAGGGACACACAGGGAGGATCGGTTGCCATGTCAACTGATATGACTCTTGAAGCTTGCAGGACACATGTTGTGATCCTTGCCCAGATGATAGCGCTTCGCTTGAGAGTTTGGGAAGAAACCCATGCAGAACGTTAGAAGTACAAAGCATGAAACAAGCCCACCATCAACCTACTAGTGGGCAATCAACCCACAGCATGACGTCTGTCAAAGATATGTGCATTGCAGAGTACATTGAGTTTACTCTAAACCCTCTCCACCATGTGGTGGCCATTAACACCTATCAATGAGGCCTTCCAGCCAAGGGCTGTCCAAAAAGTGTATTAGCAAATAAGGCCAAAACCCAATATTTTTTGTTTTCGGGGGAGCAAACTCACAATCGGGTTAAATTAACAAAAAGCGGAGAAAAAAAGTACCAGGGACCTGGTGCTTAGGAGTTGCTTACCCCTCACTACCTTCATTCAGAGCGAGGTTGGATACAATGTTAGTCACACATACATATGATTATATAACAGCAAAAAAAATGTTGTCAATAGCACAAAACACCAAGGGTAGAAGAGAGAGAGGCATACAAGCGAATAATTTTAATTCACAATCTAGAACATTAAAAAACTACAAATAAGAACATCAATCACATACAGATCAAATGAAAAGACACAAAAGGAAAAATGTAAAATTAGTGTCAAACAATTATATAAGGCAAGGCTCCAGGTGACAAAAAGCCTTAAGGAGAACAAACACAGGCGAGATGAATTAATACACCTTCACTTCCTGATACAAAAATGTTGCAAAATAGCGAAAATTTAGCATTTGCTGAGATTCAAAGTGTCGACATGTTTCGGCCAATGCTCATATGGGACAGTTTCTCAAGTGTCCATACAGAATACAGTTGTAGTGGCCATCATCAGGACAAGACATTTCTTCAAACACAGCCTTATAAATGATTCGATATTGGCATCACACAGATCTAGAAAAATGCACATATATATAAAATTAATCACAAAGCATAGACACACTTACATATATATTGAAACTAAATAACAATGACAATGTGGCCTCTGGTATTTGGACATACCCTATATCGGCTGATGGAATAGCCTGACATTCTTTTAAATCCTTCAATTGTGTCACATAAACAAACCAAATTCGAATACATGCCGAGCATCATGCCCAGAACATTTTGCGATAGAAACATAACATTGTATGACATAAGAAAAAGTAAATCCAACCCTTACCAATAGCTACTGTATAGGGTGTGATAAAGAAAGAGACAAACAATGACTCTTGTGCAAACAGAAATGTAGCACAGTATGATTACTTCAATAATCGTTCGGAGGATTCATAGCGCACTCTGCATGAATGGAAGATAACAGAACATTAATTCCATTTTATGCCATTCTAAACCCAAATCTATTTGTAATATAGTTTGTGCCAGTGTATAATGTTGGACCAGGGTAACGGTAAAAACATCAAGCCAAAAAACGTTGTCGGGTAAACTTATTTTCTTTTTAGCCCAACCCGAGAAAAACTAAATGAAAACAGACTCTAGCATAATTCCTTAAGTATTTATCATCTAAATGATGCAGAGCAATGAGAACAAGTGTGTCGCATGCGTAGACAAGTCATCTATAGTTAAAAAACAGCAAACTTGTTTGTTACGAAGGGAAACATAACCCTTCCAAAGGACATGTCAGAAGGCGTACCTTTGTTTACACGGAACAAAGTCCCTGGCGATTTTTGACGAGCAACAGGCGCGATTGTATCAGCGTTGCATAATCACGTAAATCTATTGCCAAGTGAGTCCAAAGTAGTTTGACACTTAGTCAGTAGAGGTTCTGCACAATACAAGAAGGAAACCAGTTAAACTTGGCAGCTCGATGCGAGTCGAGCGAGTAACTATGGGCGCGATGGAGAACCCACGCTTACCTTAACATACTGCAGAAAGCAAAAAGGAGGCAAAAAGGAAAACTCTCGTCACCGCCGCTGTGTACCAAATGGTCAGAGCGGTAGTGCGGAAGGAGAATTTAAATACGTGTAAAAATCACGTGACGACGGGTAAAGACTTTGTTCTTTAAAGGTGCAGACTGTACACCCACCTCCTACACAAGGATGCATTGAAACGCTCTTGTCCAAATTTGCCAATGTTCCAGGGAGATTCATGCACAGCATGTCAAATATCCACTTAGAAGGAGTGGCAACGATGGAGGGGGTGTCATAGATGAAAACTTCATCTCAAAACGTCCTCTTCAAAATGTAGTATATACGCATGTTAAGAGGACCTACTAACATGCGATCTAATAAAACGCGACGCTCGAATTAAGATCTCGGCGTATTGGCGGTGATGGTGACCCCAAGAGCCAAGCTCCAAACAGGAGTCCGAGGGTATATAAAACACCCCAGGGGCCGCGGGGTCTTGCAGGTCAAGAAAGTGTGTTATCTGCGAATTTCTGACCACATCACGTGATCAGATTATTCCATTCCACCGAAGAATTGAGCCCCTGGTTGACCGTGTTCAAAGTATATATTAGTCTTTGTTCAGCGCGGCTCAGAGACAGATCTCTATTTCCTCCTCTCGGTAAAGGGGATATTTTTTGAATCACAAACCATTTGAAATCCGTATAATGGTGCTTTGCTGTAATATAATGAGAGACCATAGGTTTGTTCTCAGTTTTATTCTTCAGGCATGACCTGTGTTCACAGATTCTGAGTCGAACAAGTCTATTGCAAGTCTATTGACCTGAATGGCAAAGTTTGGAATTTAAGATCATTCTCCAACTGTGCTTCAGATTGGCTTATATACGGAATTAAATGTCCGTGTAACCTACTGTATATAGGAAAAACTAGCCGCACAGTTCGACTCAGAATCTGTGAACACAGGTCATGCCTGAAGAATAAAACTGAGAACAAACCTATGGTCTCTCATTATATTACAGCAAAGCACCATTATACGGATTTCAAATGGTTTGTGATTCAAAAAATATCCCCTTTACCGAGAGGAGGAAATAGAGATCTGTCTCTGAGCCGCGCTGAACAAAGACTAATATATACTTTGAACACGGTCAACCAGGGGCTCAATTCTTCGGTGGAATGGAATAATCTGATCACGTGATGTGGTCAGAAATTGGCAGATAACACACTTTCTTGACCTGCAAGACCCCCCGGCCCCTGGGGTGTTTTATATACCCTGGGACTCCTGTTTGGAGCTTGGCTCTTGGGGTCACCATCACCCCATTTTTTGGTGAGGTGTTGACGCCAATACGCCGAGATCTTAATTCGAGCGTCGCGTTTTATTAGATCGCATGTTAGTAGGTCCTCTTAACATGCGTATATACTACATTTTGAAGAGGACGTTTTGAGATGAAGTTTTCATCTATGACACCCCCTCCATCGTTGCCACTCCTTCTAAGTGGATATTTGACATGCTGTGCATGCATCTCCCTGGAACATTGGCAAATTTGGACAAGAGCGTTTCAATGCATCCTTGTGTAGGAGGTGGGTGTACACTCTGCACCTTTAAAGAACAAAGTCTTTACCCGTCGTCACGTGATTTTTACACGTATTTAAATTCTCCTTCCGCACTACCGCTCTGACCATTTGGTACACAGCGGCGGTGACGAGAGTTTTCCTTTTTGCCTCCTTTTTGCTTTCTGCAGTATGTTAAGGTAAGCGTGGGTTCTCCATCGCGCCCATAGTTACTCGCTCGACTCGCATCGAGCTGCCAAGTTTAACTGGTTTCCTTCTTGTATTGTGCAGAACCTCTACTGACTAAGTGTCAAACTACTTTGGACTTACTTGGCAATAGATTTACGTGATTATGCAACGCTGATACAATCGCGCCTGTTGCTCGTCAAAAATCGCCAGGGACTTTGTTCCGTGTAAACAAAGGTACGCCTTCTGACATGTCCTTTGGAAGGGTTATGTTTCCCTTCGTAACAAACAAGTTTGCTGTTTTTTAACTATAGATGACTTGTCTACGCATGTGACACACTTGTTCTCATTGCTCTGCATCATTTAGATGATAAATACTTAAGGAATTATGCTAGAGTCTGTTTTCATTTAGTTTTTCTCGGGTTGGGCTAAAAAGAAAATAAGTTTACCCGACAACGTTTTTTGGCTTGATGTTTTTACCGTTACCCTGGTCCAACATTATACACTGGCACAAACTATATTACAAATAGATTTGGGTTTAGAATGGCATAAAATGGAATTAATGTTCTGTTATCTTCCATTCATGCAGAGTGCGCTATGAATCCTCCGAACGATTATTGAAGTAATCATACTGTGCTACATTTCTGTTTGCACAAGAGTCATTGTTTGTCTCTTTCTTTATCACACCCTATACAGTAGCTATTGGTAAGGGTTGGATTTACTTTTTCTTATGTCATACAATGTTATGTTTCTATCGCAAAATGTTCTGGGCATGATGCTCGGCATGTATTCGAATTTGGTTTGTTTATGTGACACAATTGAAGGATTTAAAAGAATGTCAGGCTATTCCATCAGCCGATATAGGGTATGTCCAAATACCAGAGGCCACATTGTCATTGTTATTTAGTTTCAATATATATGTAAGTGTGTCTATGCTTTGTGATTAATTTTATATATATGTGCATTTTTCTAGATCTGTGTGATGCCAATATCGAATCATTTATAAGGCTGTGTTTGAAGAAATGTCTTGTCCTGATGATGGCCACTACAACTGTATTCTGTATGGACACTTGAGAAACTGTCCCATATGAGCATTGGCCGAAACATGTCGACACTTTGAAACTCAGCAAATGCTAAATTTTCGCTATTTTGCAACATTTTTGTATCAGGAAGTGAAGGTGTATTAATTCATCTCGCCTGTGTTTGTTCTCCTTAAGGCTTTTTGTCACCTGGAGCCTTGCCTTATATAATTGTTTGACACTAATTTTACATTTTTCCTTTTGTGTCTTTTCATTTGATCTGTATGTGATTGATGTTCTTATTTGTAGTTTTTTAATGTTCTAGATTGTGAATTAAAATTATTCGCTTGTATGCCTCTCTCTCTTCTACCCTTGGTGTTTTGTGCTATTGACAAACATTTTTTTGCTGTTATATAATCATATGTATGTGTGACTAACATTGTATCCAACCTCGCTCTGAATGAGGGTAGTGAGGGGTAAGCAACTCCTAAGCACCAGGTCCCTGGTACTTTTTTTCTCGGCCATTAACACCTCCAGATTGCAAAGGGGAGATGGCAGAAGTAAAGAAATGCATCATCAGGCACTGTTGCTGTCACATGAATGATTAAATGTAGCATGTCAGCACTTGGCAAGGCTGGGTGGCACAAAGCGCAAGTCATTTAGGCAAGTTTCGCGTTCCATTGTGCATTGTGGCAGCATCAGGAGGGGAACACAAATCATGACCCCTTAAAGAATCGCACAGTTGAGTAGTCAACCTTGTGCTTGACAGTGTTGGTGGACAAGAACCTCTGAACATGGGGCATCATACGAGAGCGAAAAAAGGGGTCATTTCATCTACCGCAAGCTTGCAAAGTGTACTGTCCACATAATTGTCTTCCTTACGCAAGGGCCTTGATATGGCCTCAATCAAATGGAATGATTGAATGTTACATGGGCATCCTGAGGGGGAGACAAGGAGGATTGCTGAGGTTCATTGGGGTTCCCTTTAACAGGCCATTTGCCAAGTACTAAGAAATTACAGAAACACACCACACAGCACAACAAACAAGTCCCGGACAAACTCATAATAACAGAACATCAGAAGATAATATGTGGGCAAGATTTTAGTCAGAGGCAGGACAAGAAGAGGTAGAAGGACAAAATAAGGGCATTGAGTAACTGCCCCTGAAGAAAAGAAACCTGGTTTTGATGCTCCATTAGTAACTCTGAAAGTCAGCCATTAGAGCTGATCAGAGTCCTCTGCAAATTGTTGAGGAAGGACGCCAGATTACAGACAGATCTCTAGGTTGTACAATAATTCAAAGTATCTTTTAGTTTTAAGGGATACACGCAGGTTTTGGAAGCTGTGGTCACTGGGAGGACATAGGGCCGTATTACAAGCATGGCGGTCCGGAAACAATGTGCTGGTAACACTGACCGTCGAAGTGCGAGTCACGATGCCTGTAACAACATTGCTGCAAACAGTGGCCACTGTTCGACCGTAGCCAACTGCACCTTCAATGGAAATAGCGGCAACCCCGGAGGGTGTGGCAGAAACACAAGCGTGATGGTAGTAAGGCAACATTATGACCACTGTCTACACGGAAGCACTGCCAACAAAATGCTGGTGCCACCGTGAAAACCGCGCCGTAAACGCAGCATGGGGCAGGCGTTAAGCAGGCTCAAGTATGTATTAACAGCCCACAGGTGCCCCTAATCAGCCCAGCTGAGCAGCATGAACACTGTGAATGCTGAAAAGGACCATACCCACACCTCACACACACAGCAACACAGCCATGCCGCCACTTGTAGCTGCAGCCATGGACTTGAGGTTGCACCATGCAGTAGTGAATGTACACGCGTAGGGCGCTGAAGATTGGCAACAAGCCGACAGGCAACAGTGGAGAAGGAGGAAGAGATAGCACATGCTCATGGTGAGGAACACGGGCCAGCAAGCCGTGCCACATAGGCACCCACCAATACCCCGCACAAGGGCAACACCCTGTACCCTGACTGACAGCCAAATACATTTAGCCTCATCACGAGTTGGGCAGTATCCCGGCAGTATTAACACGGGATCACGGGCTGGCTGGTAACTGTAATTCCCCATTCCCCATTGGATCCAATGGGAAATTTTCTGCGCAATTACTGCTGGTGCTATTACGTGCAGTAATTGCGCCAAAAATTGGCATTTTGGTAAAGCTTGAGGTAAATGTTGCCAGCCCGAGATTGGGCAGACCCTTAAATGTGGCGGTAATATTATTACCGCCACATTTAAGGGCTACCGCCCAACTCGTGATGAGGCCCATACTCTCTACCACCTGGACAGGGTGATAATCCTCACATTAGTCAGCCTCATCCATTATGACATTGATAGCGCTATCGGAATCCGTACTGCCATACCCCCACTGTTGAGGTTCGTGTCAGTGCTGCATTTCTTGGCAACTGGCACATTCCAACACACAGTGGCCGAGTTACATGGAATATCAGAGCCTGCGTTTTCCAAAGTGCTGGTTCTGGTCCTCGATGCCCTCTTCTGTCACAGCAAATTGCCCTGCCAATGACGCTAGCACAGGTCCATGCTACCAAGATCAGGTTCCATGCCCCTGCCGGCATGCCCAATGTGCTTGGGGCACATGACTGCACACACGTAGAGCTAGTGGCAAGGCCTCCCACAGAGGAGGTGTACTGCAACCATAAGATGTTCCACTCCCTGAATGTGCACATGGATATGACCATCACACATTGTTGTGCCAGGTTTGCAAGATCCACACATGGCTCTATGGTCCTGCGCAACAGCACGGTTCCCGGCTATATGTTACGTTACACTGGACAGTGGACCTGGCTACTGTGCGAGTGAAAACAGCAATATCAAATGCTTTGCACGTGAAGTGAATGGGGGGTTATACACTGTCATTAGTGCATGTCTCGCAGGCACCATGCAAATACAGTGACCCAACCGCATGAAGTGTCTTCCCACAAGAGGCACGTACCACATGGGTGCGTTGAGGGACACAACAGCACAAACTGGGCATGGATGGACAAGCACATGTAATGCATCACAGGTACCACAATACATCACTCCTAAAGAATGAAGCACAGCAAAACCGCACCATGCCCCACCCACAAACTCCACCGCGGTGTACTAATCCCACACACGTCATGACCAGCAGAACCTGTCAGCGGTTCTTGCAAGGTGTCACACGTCCAGCAAGTCCATAGACACAGATGCAGGTGTCACACATCCGCAAGCACCAATGATGCACCGCATTGCCCACACACTGATGTGTCCATCACTTTGTCCCTTTCCATGCAGGAGACTCTGGATACCCATTACTCCCATGGCTGTTGACCCGGTCAGGCATCCACAGGATCACCATGAAACTGCCTACAACCATGCACACATACGTACAAGGACGACGATTGAGCAGACCTTCAGCCTGTTGAAGGCACGCTTCAGTTGCCTGCACCGCACAGGAGAGGCATTAATGTACAGCCCTGTCAAAGTAGGGAAAATCGTCTTGACCTGTGGCATGTTACACAGCATGTGAATCAGGAGCAACATTCCCTGGCAGACGATGGAGATGAGTGTGATGAGGGAGCACATGCACACATGCGACAATACCGTGACAAGGAGGACACGGACTGATGGGCAGCATGGCAAGAACTGATTAAAAGTAATTTTTTAGCACACAGCACCCGCACCTGCATAAGAAACTGTGCACCAATAAAACACATGAGCACAAATGAAATGTCCAGTCGTGATTTTGAATGCAACACCATGGGCCTCATTACGAGGTTGCCGGTCTGGTAATAACGGTACCGGTATGCTTGCCGGTACCGTTGTTACCAGACCGGCAAACTCCGAGTTGTGCTCGCGGTTGCCTTTCATTCCGCCAGGTCTGCCCTGGCGGAATGGAAGGCACCCACGAGCACAGCAAGCCTGTAGCACTGGCACCGTTGTGAGCGGTGCCGGTGCTGCAGGCATCCCCATTCTCATTCAGCCTTATGGGCCTGAAATGGGAATGGGGATATACCGGCACCAGCACCCGTGAAAGGGCAATTACCGGGTCCGGCGGGCTGGAATACCCCAGTAATTGCCCATACGCGGGTGCTGGATTTTCATGCTCGTATGGAGGTAGCCTTGCCGGTTAAACCGGCAAGGCTACCTCCAACCTTGTAATGAGGCCCCATGTGTATTGAATGTGAAATAGAAAACTCAAATGTGTGGCTCAACAAACCCCATCCCACCGCCCCACACCCCACCCCAAATTACAAACCCTCCCCATGCAAACTTACACCAACCCCCCTTAACACCCAACTACCCATGCAACGCCCACCCCCTAAAAAACAACCCCCCAGCCAAGACACTCTGCGAATGTACAGCAGATGCACATCACCACTATCACTCTCTAGTGTGTGGTGAAGAGTGTCACTCTTCCTGTCACAGCCATGATCACTTCCTTGGCTTCTTCGTGGCTGCCTTGCTCTTCTGAGGCTGTCCGAAGAGGTGCCCGGATCTATGCTTTGGGCTGCTCTGCTTTGAGCTAGCGGGTGTTGGGCTGGTTGATGATGTGAGGGGTTGCCACATTTCCTTCGCGTACCCTCTGAGTAGCATCATTGCAGAGGTTGCCCGTCCAAGGTCAAGTGCACTGCACACTCTCCCTGATCAACTGTTCCAACGCAGGTAGCAAAGAGGCCTCCTCCTGCATGAGACGTGCCTCCTCTAGGTTCTGCTGTCAGATAGTGACATCGCTGTCAGATGATGTGCCGGAGGGTGGAAGAAAGGCATGGTGTTAGACACCTCTGTGGCCTCCCATTGCCTTGCTACATGCATATTGGACTTCGTGTGGCATGGTGTTGATGGGTCATGCCATGGGACATTTCATGCTGCATTCATGCAAGTGTCACATGGTGCCAGCTGCAGGTAGATGAATGTTAGTTCATAGAATACAGCTGTATTTGGCCTTCTGTCGTGGTGATGTTGTATTTTGCAGGGGATAGTGCCATGCAGGTGTGGCTGGAGCGGGGAACTGTGATGTAAATGGGGGGTCCAGTGGTCAGGGGACAGAAGGGACCAGGCCCATGTTGATGTGGGACATAGTAGCAGGTCCAAGTGGTGCATGTAGGGTTTGTGTTAAGTTTGGCTGGGATGTGGATGGTCCATAGGGAGGCTGTGTGCAGGTGCTGTTGAGGGATGCCATTGTCGGATTGTCATAGATGGGCTGGCACAGTAGACACACATGCGGTATGTGGTACCAGACAGACTTCCGTGTGTGTCTGGGGGACATGCTATTTCACTTGCCAGCACAGGGTGCCTGTGCACTGTTCACAGGGGTTTACAGGGTCACTTCCAGGCCCAGGGGCCCAGGTGATTGCTATCTAAAGTACCCTGGTAGTGCATTCAGGTATGTGGGAGTGTGTCAACAGGGTGTGGGTGGCCTACTGCTATTTGTGGTGTGGAGGCAGTGGTGGCATTGGCCATATGGGTGTGGCCATGGAGTGGTCGTCGGACTCAGGGGTGGTTGCGCTGTGGGCCTGCCCTGTTGCCATGCCATGTGCAGGGGCGAGATGGGGGATGTTTCATGACATTTGCAAATCACTGTTGGTGTGGTACAGTGGTGATGGTAGGGTAAGGCAGGGCAGGATGTATGTGTTGAGCTGACCAGACAAGTGAATTCCCCTTGACACATAACAGATGTGGAGTGCTTTTGTGGACTGGGTAGGCCAACATTGCACTTGGCCATGTGAGCATGGCAGCTTGGCATCCCGACTTGGCAAGGCAGGGCCCATCAGGACGGCTTCGGTGCGTGCATGGCTGTGTGTGTGTGATGTTTGCACATAGCTCCTGATCTTGGCACGCCATGAAGGGGTGGGGGGGTGACTCGTGTATGGGTTTGTGTACATAGCATCAGGTACTGCTGTCCAGTGGGCATATGTGTGTGTGGATAATTGTGGACTGGGTTCATGTGTCCCTGGGCAACAGCCATATGACATTATTCAATGGGCATCATTACGGGCACGGCAGTAACCCACTGGTGGAGCCGGCGGGTTGCTGCCATCCTCATGACACCGATTCCGGCACCTGACATCCCGGGCCACAGGGACTGGTGCTCTACCGGTGGCATCGTGGTTTCAGGCAGTGGAACTGTGGTACGTGTTAAGCAACCACACGCCAGTGGCAACAGGGGATTGCTGACTAACTGTCAACAGTGTTTGTTATGTCGTGGCAATTTCTACTCACTGCCCTCGCCAGGTTTCCCTGCTCCAACTTCTGCATCTCTGATGCCTTCAAATCCCTTCATGTGCAGCACGTTGCTGCATTTTTCTCCTCCCATGGCATGAGTCGTATCAGAGAGGAGGTTCCACCATGAGTGGCCATGTATTGCCTGCGGTGGGCTGACAGTAGGTTCCTCGCCTTCAGGAGGCAGTTATCCCACCAATTTTTTTGCAGTCGTGGATGGCGCAGGGTGTTGTTCTAACTGCAGAGACCTTTCGGGCACCTTCCTCCCAGATGGCGTTTTTGCATATTTGGGTGCTGTGGCGGTGATCCTTTGCAAAAAGATCCACTGCATTTTGGACAATGGTGTCTGTGAGGATGGTCAGCTCTGCCTCTGTCTCTCAGCAGGGACGTCATTTCACCAAAATACCAGGGGTAGCGGGAGTGACATCACACGACACTTGACCTCTGATGACATCACGGGAAGTGATGTCATTTGACCCCGCCCCGTAGCGATATCGCAGGAAGCGATGGAGTGCGACCTTTCACCCTTTGACAAAACAGGAATTGGCATCACATAGCATTGTTCCTGAGTACACTACGAAAAATATGTTTATGAGATCACTATAATGTGATATACATTTCATACATGAATGGATCACCATATATATTGTTAGGATCAGTGTGTATAGATGTTATATCTTGAGTGTCGTGTAGATACGTGAGACCTCCGTCCTCAAGTGCCGCACAGGGAGAATGACTTGCTCACTCTCTATGCAACCTTTGGGGCCGCAGGTGGAGAAGTCCGGAACCACGAAGTACTGGAAGCCCCAAGGAAGCTGTGAAGGAAAACAGCGTTAAGTACCAAGCAAATAGGGTAATACACAGGTAACAAGGAAACAGCAAGGATCATACCGGGAATTGGCGGAAGGGATGATGTAAACCTAGTGGAAGGATGATTCTGAGGCTCACGTGGGCAGAGGTCCTGGACAGGAGACTCTTACTGATAGCTGATGACTTGGAAGGACGTATGTGACCCAGGCGCAAGGATTTCTTAATGTACTCTTTGAGGGCTTGGTCTTCGGAATGGGACAGGGAATAGATACAACCCGAGGGTATAGGGGCCCCAGGAATCAAATCAATTGGGCAATCGTAGGGACGGTGCGGGGGAAGGACTTCAGAGGAGCCTTGATCAAATACTTGAGCAAAGTCCTGGTACACCGCAGGAATGTTTACGGTGACCAAACCCACTACATGCAAATCAGAGGGATCACTATTTTCCGTTATACTGAGTTGGGCAACTGCGCCTAATGCCGATGCAGGCGTGTCCTCCTGTCCGTTCGTGGGGAGACAGAAGTTCTGGCAGAGCTCGGATTCAAAGTGCACGTGACCCATTCCCCAATTAATGTGTGGATTATGGTCCCGCAACCAAGGCATTCCTAGTATGACACCAAACTGAGGCATGGCTATCAAATCAAAATGTATGGTTTCCTTATGGACAGACTGGATCGTCAGTATGAGTGGTGCTGTTTGCTGGGACCAGAAGTAAGTTCTGTCCCATCAACTGCTTGTACCAGTTCGGGTCAGATCTTGTTTACCAAGGGCAGGTTCAAGGCTCGGGCTAAGGTAATATCAATGTAGTTCACGGAGGCCCCTGAATCAATGATGATCACTACGGGGTGGATGCTGCCATTAGTGGGTTGCAGAGTGGCTTATACCTGAATGGGTCTAATCCTACCAAACACCGGGACAGGCACCGGGGAGAAACATGAGGAGCTCGATCCCACCCCCGGGTCTAGGGTCGAGCAGCGTGAAAAACCTGGTTCTTGGGTTTCGGTCTTCGGGGAGATTCTTTCACGAAATGGCCACTCAACCCACAGTAGAAACAGGCATTATCTGCCCTTCTGCGTTCCCTTTCTCTTGATGTGATAGGACTCCTGATACCTCCGATCTGCATAGGTTCTCCAGTGGTATCAGAAGTGGACGAAGAGGTGGCAGGGCCTGTGGAATGGGGAAACCCGGCCTCAGCTCTTCGTTCAGAGCGCCACGCATCTACTTGGAGGGTCAAATCCACAAGGGCCGGGAATTGAACTGGTAGGGATGGAACCACTGCTAGTGCATCCTTCATAGAATTACTTAACCCTCTGTAGAAGACCACTGACTTCTTGCTTTCTGGACATGATGTTTCGGCCGATAGTTGATTAAACCGAGTGATGTAATTAATAATGAGGGATCCCCTACCCTGGGTGAGTTCCAGTAGCTCTAAATCATGAGATTGCGCCTTGTACCTGGTGTCGAACACTCGTGACATTTCCGATACCAGCTGATCAAAATCATAGAGGGCAGGGTGGTCATTTTCTAATAGGGGGTTTGCCCATGTAGCAGCTGTACCGGCCAGGTGTGATAGGACGAAAGCCACTTTTGTGGTGGGATCAGGGAAAGCAAGAGGCCGGCACAAAAAATGTAGCTTGCATTGGTTAAGGAAGGTCCTGAACTTTCTGGGGTCTCCATGGAACCTTTCTGGGGCTGCCAAGGGAAAGGGTGAGGGTAGAACAACAGGAACGGGAGTAGGGGTACTAGGAGTCGGGGTTGCAGTGGGTGGTGGTACTGGAGCAGCGTCCCCGAACTCCGGATCCGCGGGTAAGGGATGTTGGGAGCTCTGTAATAAATCAAGGCGTTGATGGATTGCTGTGTTGGCAGCGACCATGTCGGCCCGTAGTACCGTAATTGCTTGGATTATAGCAGCCATGGGGTCCTCCGTGGCACCCTCCATATCTGACACGACAAGACTTCACAGACTGTTATATCTTGAGTGTCGTGTAGATACGTGAGTCCTCCGTCCTCAAGTGCCGCACAGGGAGAATGACTGGCTCACTCTCTATGCAACCTTTGGGGCCGCAGGTGGAGAAGTCCGGAACCACGAAGTACTGGAAGCCCCAAGGAAGCTGTGAAGGAAAACAGCGTTAAGTACCAAGCAAACAGGGTAATACACAGGTAACAAGGAAACAGCAAGGATCTTACTGGGAATTGGCGGAAGGGATGATGTAAACCTAGTGGAAGGATGATTCCGAGGCTCATGTGGGCAGAGGTCCTGGACAGGAGACACTTACTGATAGTCAAACCGGACCCCACCTGGTGAAGTACTGCAAGCAAGATTGAGCCAGGTAACAAGATTCTAGGCAAGGGCGATGGAGAAGAGCAGTCCGTACAGTGCTCCAGAGTCTGTAACAAATGGTAAACCAAGAGAAGTCCGTGATAACAAAATCGAGGTCAGGAGCCAAGAGTAGCAGTCCGATCCGGTGGAACAACAGCAGAGCGTAATCCAAAAAGAAGTCTGTGATAACAATCTGAGATCAGGAGCCAAGAGTAGCAGTCCGAGCCGGTAGAACAATAGCAAGGCGTAATCCAAAGAAAATCCAAGAAGCGTTAGCCGGGTCCAAGACAAACCATGAAGCAGAGCAAGATTCGCAAGCCAAACAGAGTCTCTGAGGAAAACAGCTGTGAAGCGCGGTACTGAGATACTTCACTGCTTAAGTACCACTCGCTTCCTGGTCACGCGATGCGGAACCGCGTCACGTGCTCGTGAGTCTGGATCACGTGATCGCAAATCCAGGTCACGTGATCGGACAGCAGCGCGACGCGAAGAAGTACCTCTGCTCCTATGGTGGCCTAATCTCCACGGCAACTGCCAATGGAAAAATGGTCGCAAGCGTGACTGCAGGGTGTGAGCAAAAGGCTGCTGTTGTACTGGTGTGCAGGGTGGTCTGGACCGCCGACGTGAGCCCGGAAGGTAAGTGGAAGGGGTAAGCGGGCTGAAGGGAAATCACTGGTGGAACGGATGGGGGACATGACAATAGGCCATATTACCAAATTACTGTGAATGCAAGCAGGCGTCCATGGTCAAATGATGTGTTATTATATAGCACTTACGCTTAAGCACTTTATATAGAAAAAATATACATCCACTATCACCCATCCTGTGTTGCTATTCATTTATCTACCTCGATTTATCGAGAAGTATGAAAGGCTGAGTTGAGGTGTTTAAGAACAGACTAATTCAGTGACTCACCCCCTGAAGTGTGCCTGAAATAAACCTTTAATGGGTCTAGCAATTATTGTATAGAATTCCAGAAAGACACATTATTTGGTATTCCTATTCTTTCTTATTTAGGGTCACTACTGAAAGTGTTAGACTTGTGGAACCCCTGTTCATTTTATTTTAAAAGGCCTGAACAAGAAAGCCAGCCACTACAGAAGCAAAGAGCCACATAGCGCTGGCCACAGCCCAGGAGCTTGCATTTAAAAAGAAAAAGAAAAAAAAGACACTTTTGTTTTTTACATTTTTTTTAGGGGTAGCAAGGGAGACCACAGGGGTAGCAAGGGAGACCTCAGGGGTCGTATTACAACCCCTGGTGACCCGTAAATGATGTTCCTGTATCTCAGGGTTGCGTGATGACATAGCTGGTGGTCGACTGGTGCTGTCAGTAGGTGTGGATGGTTACTGGAACTGGGCGATTTCAAGTGGCTTGTGTTTTGCAAAATGGCTGCCAGCGAGGTCCCTGTTCCGGCGATGACGTTGTTTCCGTTCCTGCAGTTTCCGGTGCCTCTGTTTCTGTTACCGCTGTTTCCAGTGCTGCAGCGTCCGGCATGGACATGCAAGAAATGGTGGCACCAACGCTGTGGCTTAAAGTGCATCCGACTTCTGGGTGTTTTCACAGTGCTTCCATGTGTCTGTGGCAACATTTCTGGCATGCCGGTATGCACGCAGCCGACAGGTCATGCTCTGCCAGCGGATCCGTCACAATGTGCCACCGGTAACACGGAATCACCAGGATTTTACTGGTGTACACGTAATGAGGCCCATGGTCTCCACTGTTGGGGTTAGACAGATGTGGCAGAAACTCACCCTGATTAAGAGGATCTACATGGACACGAGAACCTGGCACCACATTCTAGTAGAGAGATTTGTTCAGTGGCAGCAGAGTGCCATATATCAGGGTTGGGACTATCACAGAGGGCTGAGTGGGATGCACAAATGAGTGGAGTCTGGAAATATTTTTGCAGTCTTTTTATTCACACAATCCCCAAGGAAAAAAAAATACCAAAATGAAACCGATCTCCAGTGTAAAAGAAAACCAAGTCTCTCACTAGCCCCAGGGTGTTTAATCCCCCTTGCAAACTATCCAGATGCAGGTTTTCCAGGTTCTGCACCCATGTACAGCTAGCAAAAGAGTCACCAGTTATTTCCGGGTCACCTCCTTGGGACACTTGCTTGGTACACTTCTGCGTCGACTCGGCCTAGTTCCAATCATATTCAAGCTTTTCAAGGACCAGGAGTAGGAGCCAGGTGTCTTTCTTATCTCTCTCTAGCTCCAGAACCTTGCGCAACCTTCCAGGTAGCACCCATGTTCTTCACTATTTTGCACATCTTCCCCGAGTCTCGGACTGCCTCCCGCCTCTTCCACCTGCCTTGGGCCGACCTGGCCTCCTTGTTGTTTCTTCCTCTTGCTATCAACAGCTCCTCATCCAACTTTTACTATTTCGACCTGGTTCTTTCCTCGACCTCCACATGTTATTCCTTCCTCCGACTTCCCAGTCTTTTCTCCTCTTGCTAACACCTCCTCCTCCAATTCTTCACCACCACCTCCTAATGTTGCTGTAGTAAATAACAATTGCACACTGGAAGTTAAGCTGCACTGTGGTTTGTTTCTCACACAGGAAACTATTTACATTGAACAGTTTATTCACTATTCCAGGATTAAATGCAGTCTTTGGTATTGAGTTTTTAAGTATGATATGATATGATATTTTATTTGTATCACTCTCATGCACAAGTGTTTCAGAGTGCGACGAGGCAAGGGAGGAGGAAAAGGGGGGTTAAAACCAACGATCTTACTAGGCCCAGTGAGATTGAGAATGCATAAGTGCAAAGGAGAGGGAAATTGCAAGGGGGAGGGGAGGAGTAGAAAGTGCTGAACACGGGATGAACAACAACAGGTAGTGCAGCAAGCAGGTGGCAAGTGCAAGGTTAAAGTGCAGACACAGGGTATCTAATATGTGTAGGTAAGGGGACTGTAGGGTTGCAGATACAGACCCAAGGGCAAGGGTTTCCAGGATGCAGTGCGGGTGTGTAGGCGGGTGGGCAGGGACCTGGGCCCAAATTTAGAGGATAACCAGGTGCCCAGTGCCAAGGCAGACAGATGCAACAGGGGAGAGAAAGAGCAAAGGAAGAAGCAAACAGGAAGGTCTTGATGTTCTTCCGGAACTGAAGACAGTTCTCCTCAAGTTTCAGAGAGGCAGGCAGGCTGTTCCAGAGGGAGGCCCCAGCTGAGGAAAGAGATCTACCCCCAACTTGTTGCTTTGGAGAAGCGAGTGACCCTGAGGGAGTTGGAGGTGGAGGAGCCGAGAGCTTGAGTAGGATGGTAAGGTATTTAAGGAGGGAGAGTTGAAGGTATTGTGGACCCAGGTCCCAGAAAGCCTTGTGGACAATGTAAGGTAACCAGCAAATGTCCTGCAGATGTCCTTCAGGTGAACAGAGCTGGAAACTTTGCCTACTTCAGCTCGACTCTAATTCGCTGCGCTTTCCTCTCGCCACACGCTTCTCCTTCTGGGTCTCACAAGGCTGCATTGATCGCAGGCTCTCATGAGACTCACGCACCACAGTTGCTGCTTCCTCCAACCCTCAACACTGCCTCTTGACACCATGTCCTCCAACTATTTCCCACCTCCTCCTAATGTCGCACTCTCATTCAAACTCTTGGTACCTACTCCTAACACGACCACCACCTCCTCCTATTGTTACTTCCTTCTTCTAGCTCTCAGCAAATCCTTCTGCCACCACCACCTCCAACTCTTCACCTCTGCCTCCTGGCAACCTTTCCCCCTCTCACCTCCAACAGTCTCCTCCCCTCCAAAGTCATTGTAATGTGCTCCAAGATCCTCCAACTTCCATCCAGAACCTGCTCCAACAACCCACACTACAGGGCCGAACTGGTTGGTTTAGGTAGGCTGCTTCCCCCTCCCAGTGGGAGGGACTTGGGTTCAGGATTTGCACCTGTGGGTCCTAAACATTGGAGATGTGTTATTGATCGCATTCTTGTGGGCCAGATGGAGAATGAGTGGGGAAACCTAAATCTATAGGAACCATGGTGGCCATTTTGGAACTCTTGTGTACACAGGGTGTGTCATGGAGAACTGACAATACCTAAGATAAGAATATATCAAATATGTGGGCAGTTAAGTCTAGATTGGGAAGGGTAGGGGTGTTTATTTTGATCCTTTCTATTCCTTGCGATTATGGGTATGAACCCTCAAGCTTGCTAGTTCGTTTACTTTTTCTGCAGATTCGCCAGCCTCACAGGACCCTTGAAAAACATACTTGCAGTCTGCAGAATCTCTGGAGAAACTTACAAGGACCTCATCAGAGGTGCGGGCAAAGGGGTCTTGGCATCCCTGGTGTAGAGCTGTGTATCATCATAATTAAAGAAGTGCATGTTGTGAATTCAAATAAATTACAGTAAATGGGAGTCATAGACATTAAAAGGAGCAGTGGCCGGGTCAACATGTTTGGGGTTCCTCAGGTTGAGGGGCAGAAAAAAGAAGCACTATCTCACAGGAAGGATGCTATGGGTTTCCCTGCGTCCACCTGGATCTGAACACCATCCACGACAAATAGCGTTATGGCAGGGTGAATGTCGGCTTAAAAAGTGCTGGTTTGTTCTTAGATGCCAAACAGAACAGATGGTCCTGATGTATTTTAGTGGCATTGAGGAGGGGCAATAATGTGTTCATGGACTTGATGACCAATTGTGTGAACAGGTCAAAATGTAGCTGACATTTACCTACCAGCATGAGGCTTTGTCTTTCTGGTACCGGCTTGATGGAAAAAGTGAGCCGCAGCTTCTTAAAATATTCTCCTGCAACCTGGAGCATGGTCTAAAAATGTCATTGGGATTTTGGAGCAGCAAGAATGACTTTCTCAAACCCAGATTCTATTGTTGCAGGAGACCATTTTGGAAACAAATCTTCTGGGGCTTTGAGCTGGTTCTATTCCAGCTTAACATCCCTAGGGGGTGGGCCACAGCAAGGACATGTGGTTTTTCTGATCACTTTTATTAAGAGCATTGAAACCCTTCAACCTATAGGGAATGTATGTATGTACTTATGTATGTATTGATTTATTTATGTAGGGGATGTATAAAGCACAAATCTAGCTCGAAGGCAATGGAACTTTGTTATGCAGTCTGTGATTGCTTCATGAAGTCCAGCAATAAGACTAGCAATTTGTGCTTATTAAGCTTAAATAGAAGCTGTTCGCTGAAACTTAAGGGATTTGTCCTATGGGGCAGCAATGTCTATTGTAGATCTTAATGCAGAACCAGGTTCCATGGTCCTGGACAATGCTGGTGTAATGCAGGAACACATCTGGTGAATCCTGCGTGCATGCTGTGGACAGTTGTCAGAAAGCACCAAAGTATTAACTGAAAAGGATACGGTACTTAAAAGGATACAGGTGGTAGGGTCTTCCGGATCCCTGTTCACGCGTTTTGATAGTTGTGAAGTCAAGTTAAGACCTTCCAAATGATACAACTCTCTGACTGGTAAAACAGGCAGAGCGATGGATCACTGGAAAGGGCGTGGGTAAGGTATAAGAAGTCAGCCTAGAACAAAATAAAGTATCATGAATAACTGTCCCAACCTGGGTATGATGGAATAGGAAATGTCATGAATGCACACACTGACCTTGAGTCTAGGGCAGATGAATCCAGCAGAGTCTCTTGCAGAATCCAAGGTAGAACAAACGACAAGGAAGGGAAGATTAGTAAGGGAGACTTATCCCGAACGGAACGAGGCTCACGCTAGATACCGGGTTGATGCACCACAGGATAGCGTCCAAAGTACTGTTCACTGTCACCTTCCAATTATCCTTGAAAGTTTCCTTCCCACGTAGTGTAAAGTATAGAAGTGAATCAATCCCCCTGTTAATAACACAGGTGCAGGAGTTGGAATAGCGCTCCTTTTAGGGTATAAACAAAGTACACGCGGTTCTGGACAGCCGCGAAGAAAAGAGCGTGTGCGTGTGGATTACACGCGATTAGGATTCAGGCAGTCCAGGCCAGCAGCGCTTGAAGACAACATATGCGTGTGGATTTACACGCGAGCAGGATTCACGCAGTCCAGGCCAGCAGCGCTTGAAGATAGCGTGCGCGTGTGGATTTACACGCGAACAGGATTCACGCAGTCCAGGCCAGCAGCGCTTGAAGATAGCGTGCGCGTGTGGATTTACACGCGAACAGGATTCCCGCAGCCCAGGCCAGCCGCGTTTGATGATAGCGTGCGCGTGCGGAATTACACGCGAACAGGATTCACGCAGCCCAGGCCAGCCGCGTTTGAAGATAGCGTGCGCGTGTGGAATTACACGCGAACAGGATTCACGCAGCCCAGGCCGGCCGCGTTTGAAGACAACGTGTGGATTTACACGCAACCAAACAGCTCCAGGAATCAGCGTGTGGCGGAAAACACGCTATAGAAGGCCAAAAAGGTAGCTGTAGTAACCAGCAAGGATGCAGACCGGAGGTTCAGCTACACAACGCCAAATGATTCGATCAGAAGCAGCGAGTGAAGTTTCCACGCTGCTTAAATACGCAATGCCGTAGTTCACGTGACGAAGCAGAATACACGTGAGTTAGCGACGTGAAAAGTGCAAACGTCGTTTTCCCGGCAACGTGTCGAACAACCGCCATTTGGAATAGAACGGTCTAGCTGTTCTACGAGCGTAGGAGGTAGGACCACGTCCAGCATGCATGACAGTGCCATCCCCCAAAGGGGCAACCTCTCCCCTTCTCGTGTGAAAACGCTTCAATAAAGCAGGAGCATGAATATTAGAAAGAGGTTCCCAGGATCTATCTTCGGGACCATAGCCCTTCCAGTCCACCAGATAAAACGGCCTACCAGAACGTAGTCTCATATCCAGTATGTCCTGTACCTCGTATTCATCCGAACCCCGCACAGAAATAGCAACAGGCCGCACAGGCAATCTAGTAGCTTCAGAACATGGCTTAATGAGTGACACGTGGAATACGGGATGCACTCGCCATCGTTGTGGCAAAGCCAGACGGACAGCAGCCGGATTAATTACTTGGAGCACTATATACGGACCAATGTATTTAGGTAATAATTTCTTTTTGCCCGGAATTCTCAAGTGCTTAGAGGACAGCCATACTTTCATACCAGCCGTGTAGACGGGTGCGGGTATTCTATGTGCATCGGCATAGAACTTGTCGCGTCTTTTAGCCTGCTCCAATTGCTGCTTCACCTTCCTCTGTAATTTCTTCAGATCACGAAAGGTACGGCCTGCGGCAGGAGTATCCAAAGACAAGCTGGAATCCAAAGGTATTGATCGAGGGTGCTGTCCATAAAGCGCGTAGAACGGTGAAGTGCCTATGGCACTATGATAGGAGTTGTTATAGGCGAATTCAGCTGCCGGCAGGACCGTGAGCCAATCCGATTGGTACTGCAGACACAGACACCGCAGATATTGTTCCATAGTGCAGTTGACTCTTTCGGTCTGTCCATCAGTTTGAGGGTGATAAGCACTGGACATCCCATCATCAATCAGTAATGCAGAGGTTAGTGCTTTCCAAAAGCGTGACGCAAACTGTGAGCCCCTGTCTGTAATGATTACTGACGGTAGACCAAAGAAACGAAATATATGTTGGATGAATAGGTCAGCCAGAACAGCAGCGGTTGGTAAACCATTACAGGGAACAAAAAGAGCCAATTTAGTGAAATAATCCACTACAACCCATATGGTATCGAACTCCTGGTTTGGTGGGAGTTCTACCACAAAGTCCATAGATATCATGTCCCATGGTTTGTTAGGGACAGGTAGGGACTGGAGTAAACCCACTGGTTTACCAGGAGTGCTTTTACATTGGATGCATACAGAACAAGTAGATACATGATCTATGACATCACTTGACATGGACGGCCACCAGCACCATCTTTTGAGTAGTTCTAGTGTCTTCTTCCGTCCAGGATGGGCTGCGATCAAGGAATCATGATTCCACTTGAGGGCTTTATTCCGCGTTGAAGACGTCGGTAGGTAGAGCACTCCTTGTGTGAATGGTAAACCGTTATGTACGTCCAGATTCATATCCTGGATAACTTGTGGATGACTTTTCACCCACTCTTGTACTTCGGTTTTTAAGGATGGTTGAACAGAACAACTACATATTACATGATCTGCCAACAACTGATTCTGTACTTGTGCTTCTTCCTTCGCCTCTTCACTCATACGGGACAATGCGTCCGACTTAACGTGTTCTCGGGCAGGACGATATGTGACCTGGAAATCGTATGGGGCAAAAAAGACATGCCATCTGGCCTGTCGGGCCGTAAGGCATTTCATGGATTTGAATGCTTGAAGATTTCTATGGTCAGAGTACACTAACACCTGATGTTTGGCCCCAAGAAGATGGTGACGCCATTCTCGGAAGGCATCCTTGATAGCCAGCAGTTCCCGCTCAGTGACGGTGTAGTTCCGTTCATATGGGGTAAGTTTGCGAGAGAAGAAAGCCACTGGGTGCTCCTCCTTGGTTTCTGTGCAAACTTGTGAGAGTACCGCTCCAGTAGCGACACTGGATGCATCCGCTTCAACGATAAACTGGCGATCTGGATCTGGATGTTGAAGCACGGGTGCAGTGGTAAATGCCTCTTTCAACTTTTCGAATG
Organism: Ambystoma mexicanum; assembly: GCF_040938575.1. NCBI lineage: Eukaryota > Metazoa > Chordata > Amphibia > Caudata > Ambystomatidae > Ambystoma > Ambystoma mexicanum. The sequence goes on along the minus strand of NC_090921.1, from coordinate 1,337,015,914 downwards.
ATGCTTGGGCATTTGGGTTCCAACAGAAAGGAACTTTAGAACTAGTTAAGGCCGTCAAAGGGGCTACTGTTTTGGAGAAGGAATGAATAAATCTGTGATAAAAATTCGCAAAGCCTAAGAAAGACTGTAATGACTTGACATTGTGCGGAACCGGCCAATTCAATATGGCCTTCACCTTGGAACGGCTCATTCGAGCACCTAGATTGGTAATGTCATAGCCCAGGAATTCCACTTCCTGTGAATGAAAGACGCATTTCTCGGCTTTCACATAAAGAAGGTTCTCCCTGAGTCTTTGTAGGACTGTAGAAACGTGTTTGACGTGTTCCGCAAAAGATGATGAATAGATCAGGATGTCATCCAGATAAATCACCACGAACTGGTCCATTATGTCCCTGAATATATCATTCATGAAGAATTGAAAAGTGGCGGGAGCGTTGCACAGACCAAAAGGCATCACTAAATACTCGTAAAGACCATACTGCGTCTTGAAAGCGGTCTTCCATTCGTCGCCTTCACGAATGCAAACTAAATTGTATGCTCCTCGCAAGTCCAATTTGGTGAAGTAACTGGAGGTACCTAATTGATCCAATAGAACGTTTATCAGTGGTAAAGGATATTGTTTTTTTATGGTAATGTCGTTAAGTGCCCTGTAGTCAATACAAGGCCTTAGATGTCCCTCTTTCTTCAGAACAAAGAATAGAGGAGACGCAGCAGGTGATTGTGATGGCCGTATGAAACCCATCGCTAAAGCTTTATCAATGTATTCTTTCAACACAACGTCTTCTTTTGGGGTCAGTGAATATAAACGACCTGTAGGGATTTTGGCACCAGGAATTAGTTCAATAGGACAGTCATACTGTCGATGGGGAGGCAATTGTTCTGCCTGGCCCTTGTCAAAGACATCAGCATACTCAGCGTATTCGCATGGTATGGTAGCGTCGCTTTGATGTACCACGCTGATAGTTGAAGCTCCCACCAGAGAGGCCAATATGTGTTGCTTGATTGACACCTCTTGACTGGTGAAGCAATGTTCATTGCAATGATTCGAAGGATACTGGAGCAATCCCGAAACCCAGTCAACGGCGGGATTATGAAGGGTTAACCATGCAAGACCAAGTATGATCTCGTACTGCGGAGCAGCTATGACATCGAAGATGATTTCTTCCGAATGGTTATTCGATAATGTCATCTGAACAGATACCGTCTCCTGGGTTACCATACCCGAAGTCAAAACAGATCCGTCCACGGTATTAACCGTTTCAGGTTTGTTTTTGTTTACAAGGGGTATGGAACAGTTCTTGGCATATGTGATGTCTATGTAATTGTTGGTGGCTCCGGAATCAACCATGGCCTTGGAAACCAATTCTCGTTCCCCACAACGTAACGTCACCTCAACAATTACGGGTGCGTGTTTAGGAATGGTACTGGAGTCCGATGAAACACTCGACATAGGGACTCCTGCTATTGTCGAGTTTTGGCGTTTCCCGAACGCTTGATGGGTTTTTTAGGACATGTCGCCAATAAATGCTCGGATGAACCGCAATACATACATAAATGGTTCTTTCTTCGGTTCTCTCGTTCTGCATTGGACAAACGGCCTCTCACGACGCCAATCTGCATGGGTTCGGGGTCGTTCGAGAGGACTGCCGGTGTCTCTGAACGCCCCGAGGCTTGCATGAAGGGCTTTTTCTCTCCTTTCCGAGCATTCCTTCGGGCATCGATTTGTAAAACCAAATCGAGCAGCTCTGTGAATCCCGTAGGAACCACCGGAACTGTAGATAAGGCATCTTTCAGTTCTTCTGAAAGACCCTTGTAGAAAACAGCCGTTTTCTTGCCGTCAGGCCATTGAGTTTCGGCCGTTAGTTGATTGAACCGGGCAATGTAAGGCAAAAGAGGTTGATTGCCTTGTTGTAGATTAAGTAACTCCAGATCCATGGCTTGAGTAGCATAACGCATGTCAAAAACTTTACTCATAGCAGCCAAGAGATCATCACAGTCGTACAACAAAGGGCTATTTGTTTCCAACAAAGGGTTAGCCCAAGCAGCAGCTGTGCCCCCTAAATGGGAAAGCACGAATGCTGCTTTTGTGGTTAGGTCAGGAAAAGATGTAGGACGGCAAAGAAAATGGAGTCGGCATTGATTAACAAAGGTTCTATAGGTTTTGGGATCACCAGTGAACCGTTCCGGAGGGGCCAAGGGAAACTGAGTGGGCATAACCACATTAATAGTTTCCTGTGGGGGTGTCATGGTCCCAGATCCAGATGCAGTGGCCATTGGAACCTGTGCTCCCTGAGGACTACCGTGCATGGCGTCTTGCATAACGTCCATACGGTGCCGTAACATGTCCTGTGCCGTAACCATTTCATTTCTCAAATCGCTGATCAACTGAGTCAAAACAGCTAAAGGATCCGTACCCTCCATGGCTTCTGATTCTGTCAGAAAGCACCAAAGTATTAACTGAAAAGGATACGGTACTTAAAAGGATACAGGTGGTAGGGTCTTCCGGATCCCTGTTCACGCGTTTTGATAGTTGTGAAGTCAAGTTAAGACCTTCCAAATGATACAACTCTCTGACTGGTAAAACAGGCAGAGCGATGGATCACTGGAAAGGGCGTGGGTAAGGTATAAGAAGTCAGCCTAGAACAAAATAAAGTATCATGAATAACTGTCCCAACCTGGGTATGATGGAATAGGAAATGTCATGAATGCACACACTGACCTTGAGTCTAGGGCAGATGAATCCAGCAGAGTCTCTTGCAGAATCCAAGGTAGAACAAACGACAAGGAAGGGAAGATTAGTAAGGGAGACTTATCCCGAACGGAACAAGGCTCACGCTAGATACCGGGTTGATGCACCACAGGATAGCGTCCAAAGTACTGTTCACTGTCACCTTCCAATTATCCTTGAAAGTTTCCTTCCCACGTAGTGTAAAGTATAGAAGTGAATCAATCCCCCTGTTAATAACACAGGTGCAGGAGTTGGAATAGCGCTCCTTTTAGGGTATAAACAAAGTACACGCGGTTCTGGACAGCCGCGAAGAAAAGAGCGTGTGCGTGTGGATTACACGCGATTAGGATTCAGGCAGTCCAGGCCAGCAGCGCTTGAAGACAACATATGCGTGTGGATTTACACGCGAGCAGGATCCACGCAGTCCAGGCCAGCAGCGCTTGAAGATAGCATACGCGTGTGGATTTACACGCGAGCAGGATTCACGCAGTCCAGGCCAGTCGTACTTGAAGATAGCGTGCGCGTGTGGATTTACACGCAAGCAGGATTCACGCAGTCCAGGCCAGCAGCGCTTGAAGATAGCGTGCGCGTGTGGATTTACACGCGAGCAGGATTCACGCAGTCCAGGCCAGCAGCGCTTGAAGATAGCGTGCGCGTGTGGATTTACACGCGAACAGGATTCACGCAGCCCAGGCCAGCAGCGCTTGAAGATAGCGTGCGCGTGTGGATTTACACGCGAGCAGGATTCACGCAGTCCAGGCCAGCAGCGCTTGAAGATAGCGTGCGCGTGTGGATTTACACGCGAACAGGATTCACGCAGTCCAGGCCAGCAGCGCTTGAAGATAGCGTGCGCGTGTGGATTTACACGCGAACAGGATTTACGCAGCCCAGACCAGCCGCGTTTGAAGATAGCGTGCGCGTTCGGAATTACACGCGAACAGGATTCACGCAGCCCAGGCCAGCCGCGTTTGAAGATAGCGTGCGCGTGTGGAATTACACGCGAACAGGATTCACGCAGCCCAGGCCGGCCGCGTTTGAAGACAACGTGTGGATTTACACGCAACCAAACAGCTCCAGGAATCAGCGTGTGGCGGAAAACACGCTATAGAAGGCCAAAAAGGTAGCTGTAGTAACCAGCAAGGATGCAGACCGGAGGTTCAGCTACACAACGCCAAATGATTCGATCAGAAGCAGCGAGTGAAGTTTCCACGCTGCTTAAATACGCAATGCCGTAGTTCACGTGACGAAGCAGAATACACGTGAGTTAGCGACGTGAAAAGTGCAAACGTCGTTTTCCCGGCAACGTGTCGAACAACCGCCATTTGGAATAGAACGGTCTAGCTGTTCTACGAGCGTAGGAGGTAGGACCACGTCCAGCATGCATGACAACAGTAGACTGGACGAATATTGTATGAAATTGACTGTGTCAAAGCCGATTGTACCATTCAAGCCCCTAAGAAGTGGAATTGCAATTCTAGAATGCAGTATTACTAATGATGTGACGCTCCAATAAATGACTGCAATCACCCCAAACTGTGTCTCAGTAGGAGGAGAGTGTGAATGAAGACTCAGTAAAGAAAGGTCCCTTTGAGTTTGTTTAGAAGGTTAAGCAGCACTTGGTGTGGATGATAATGGCCACATTATTCCATTGTTAGACCCATTGGACAGCAGAGGGCCTGGCTCCATTTCTGCTGCAGGAGGATGGATGGATCACGCTGCACCATTTTCTCTTGCTCCCTTGGTTGAGAGGTCATCAGAGAGAGAGATGGAGATAGAGAGAGGGGTGAGAGAAGGAGAGAGGGAGAGAAAGGGATATATATAGAGAGAGAGACAGAAAGAGGCAGAGAGAGAGAGTTAAAGAGAGAGAGAGAGAGAGAGAGTTAAAGAGAGAGATATATATATATATATATAGAGAGAAATGCAACATTCTTGAAAGCATAACTTTCTGGTGCCTCTGTGGGGTGCATTTAAAGGCCCCAAACAGAAGTCCCGTTCACATGAATGGCAGTATTTTAGACACTGAAAGAAATGGCCTGGCCTTTGTTTTTCAAGTAAAATTAAAGAGCCATGTGGAAAGGGGCCTACCTGTCATTACCAATGGATAAGCAGAATTTTAATTTACAAAAGAAGGAGGAATAAAAGAGCCCTGTCACATGGAAAACAGGATTTTTAAACATTGAAAACAAAAAAGGCCAGCACATGTGTGTGTGTGTGCCAACAAAAACGGTTTTAAAAAGTCAAAGTGAAAAAATATCGCTGCTCACAGAAAAATGTCAGGAAAACAAAACATGATGTGCAGGTTGACCAAAGGCAATGTATATTATGTTACACCTACCAAAACTTGAAGAGCAACTTTGTCTTCATGGAAAATGTCAGGCCAAGGCAGACCCTTTTGCTGGCCGCAATAACATTTCCTGCTAAAGTTGACGGAATTCAGTGTTCTCCAGACCTGCTTGCTCTGAAAGTATTGACTTCAAGAAAAGTCACCCTTGGCTGGAGCATGACTAATATATGTGAAAATGGGAGTGCCCACTTCAAAGAGCAAGCTTCCAACAAAAAGGAGATTGATTTTTAAAAAACTGTGGGCACAGGCTGACCCAGTGAAAACAAATGGTTGGAAGGCAGGAGTCAGGGCCATTTGTCCCACATGAAGATTCACAATTAATTTAAAAAGGACTATTATCATTTAGGCCTTTTTCTCAGCCATCATAAGGCGGGTGGATTTCATCTATGTACCATTTTCTATGTAATTTCCAGGTGATTTGGGGGATATAAAATCCATCTTCCTGTGACTCTGGGAACTGTAATGGCCAGTTAAACTAGGGTTCTGGCTGATCTGGACATGTTCCAAAGGTGAGAGCTGGTGAGTGGGTGGAAAAGGAAATTAATTATATGCTAAATAACTTACATATTCATAACTGTTGTGCTTTTTATGGAAACAGCAGAAAGGTGCCACGTGGCTGTGCTAGATGAAACAGATTTGGCGGTCCGCTTATCTAATTCCCCATGATTAGCTGAAACAGAAAATATGTTTATTCTGGCAGTTGCTAGTAAAATTATGAAGTTGTGATACACAGCTCGTTTTTTGCCAAAACGTTGAAAGAGAACAAATGATGATGACAAATGGTAATTGCCCTATTTTGCTCCAGACCCCTAAACCAGTCCTGACTTGGAGGCTAGGTTTGGGAGGAGAGAGAAGGGTAACTGTCCAATCCTAGTGGCAGGTATAATTTCAGGGTACCCCCCAATATTGTAAAACTGGTGGTGTAAACGCTATTATATAAGGGGAACTGCACTAGGACAGAGAGACAGAAAAAAGGAGAAAGACAGGAGGACAGAGAGAAGAGACAGACCATCAGGAAAGCAGCTAAAACTTACCATCTGAAAGATGTAAGGAGACACCAGGGGAGACTGCTGAGAGTGCATCTTAGTGGAACTGTCTATTTCTAGGAAGGCCTCAAAGCTGACTGGGTCCTATGGAGGAGAGCGGGAGGCCATTTTTGCGAGTGGAGTAATCAGACACCTTCCCTATCTTTCCAGAGTGTCCTGAGATGCAGCTGGTTTTCCTGCACCTTGAACAGAGCCTTGCTAGGTAAGTGGAACTGAGCCCTTGGAAACCAAAAGGTGGGGGAGTCTGCTTGCCTTGAGCCCTTTCCCTTTATAGTGGGAGAGAGGGGGGAAAGCTGTGTAGATCCTTATCTAATTTAACCAAAATATTAATTATTCATTTAATTAATTCCCCATTTGGCAGAACATTTGGGTGAATTTTGATAACATTAAAAATAAACAAAACTCACTTCCCAGTGTGTGCTGAAAACTATAGCCTATGAAGTAATTGGGGGATCCGTGTTGTCCAGATGACCCAGACTTCTTTAAGGAAGAGGGTGGTCTTTGTTCTTAAATCAGTCCAACCTTTTTATCCAGCTTCCCCAACACAGGCCTTTTAGTAAGGAGGGTGTGAAATCCAAAATTCCCCAAAGCATTCCAATTTCTCTGTCTGGCTTCCCAACCTAGACCAAAGCAAGGGGGCGGGGCTGGTCGGAAAAACAAAGTGATAAATCACCTTGTGTTTATTTTAAACCAAAAGTGTGGGCGAAATTATAACTGCCATATGTATTTTTACCAATCTTGAAATCCTACTGCTACCCTTTTAAGCCTGCAGGAAAATCAAAATCTCTCAACATTACGTAAGTGCCTTTGTTATTGATCAGTGTAATTATTTTGTGAAGTGAAATTTGCAGAAAATAGGAATTGTGATTGTGTTCTTTTTAACACACTTTTGTGATTTATTTATGCTGAGAGAAGTTGATTGTGTTGTGCCACGGATAAAGTGGTGTTTTTGACATTTCATGCTAATTTCTATTACTGTTCATTTAAGCCAGGTGAGTGCAGCCGCGTGCATTTTAGTCGCCTAACCACCCTTCCTGGTGGCATCTGTGGTCCCCCTGCCCCCTCGGTAGCCCATCCGCCTCCCATTCTCTCCCCGCATCCATTTCCTTATTCCCCAGCCCTCCCCGCCTCCCGCTCCCGCCCACCCCCTCCCATTGGTCAATCCAACCCACACAACAAGCCTAGCGACTCGCGTGCCTGCCCCTTAGTCCTCCAGAGCCAGGTGAGTGCAGCCGCGTGCATTTTAGTCGCCTAACCACCCTTCCTGGTGGCATCTGTGGTCCCCCTGCCCCCTCGATAGCCCATCCGCCTCCCATTCTCTCCCCGCATCCATTTCCTTATTCCCCGGCCCTCCCCGCCTCCCGCCCACCCCCTCCCATTGGTCAATCCAACCCACACAACAAGCCTAGCGACTCGCGTGCCTGCCCCTTAGTCCTCCAGAGCCAGGTGAGTGCAGCCGCGTGCATTTTAGTCGCCTAACCACCCTTCCTGGTGGCATCTGTGGTCCCCCTGCCCCCTCGATAGCCCATCCACCTCCCATTCTCTCCCCGCATCCATTTCCTTATTCCCCGGCCCTCCCCGCCCTCCCCGCCTCCCGCTCCCATTGGCCACATCAAGGGGACTTCCATTCATGGCCAATCTCCCCAGGGCAGCCCCTGCCCGGCAGCCCCATCGGCTAAGGACCCCAAGGCAAAGGACGGCTCCAACTAGACGGCTCCAGATCGTATCTGCAGGTATCCGCAGGAGAAGCAAGAAGCCAACAACAAGTAAGTGTGGCAAGGGCAGGGCCAGAAGCAACTACTTCAGGCCATACTACCCTACCATCCCTCTAACACAGCATCAATCCCTCTATAGTTAAACTCGGAATCCCAGCATTGCATTGTTCACAATTGCATTTAGAAGTTGCGTCCAATAGCCTCTCTGAGGAAAGTTGCATTTAGAAGTGTTCCCAATTGCATTTAGAAGTGTTCCCAATTGCATTAGCAGTGTTTCCAATTGGATTTAGGTGTTGCGCCCAATAGCCTCTCTGAGGAAAGTTACATTTAGAAGTGTCCCCAACTGCATTTAGAAGTGTTCCCAATTGCACTTAGTAGTGTTACCAATCGCATTCTGAAGTTGCGCCCAATAGCCTCTCTGAGGAAAGTTGCATTTAGAAGTATTCCCAATTGCATTTGGGAGTACTCCCAGTTGCATTTAGAAGTGTACCCAATTGCATTAGCAGTGTTCCCAATTGGACCTAGGTGTTGCACCCAATAGCCTCTCTGAGGAAAGCTGCATTTAGAAGTGTTCTCAACTGCATTTAGAAGTGTTCCCAATTGCACTTAGTAGTGTTACCAATCGCATTCTGAAGTTGCGCCCAATAGCCTCTCTGAGGAAAGTTGCATTTAGAAGTATTCCCAATTGCATTTGGGAGTGCTCCCAGTTGCATTTAGAAGTGTTCCCAATTGCATTAGCAGTGTTCCCAATTGGACCTAGGTGTTGCACCCAATAGCCTCTCTGAGGAAAGCTGCATTTAGAAGTGTTCTCAACTGCATTTAGAAGTGTTCCCAATTGCATTTAGAAGTGTTCCCAATTGCATTTAGAAGTGTTCCCAATTGCATTTAGGTGTTGCGCCCAATTGCCTCTCTGAAGAAAGTTGCATTTAGAAGTGTTCCCAAATTGCATTAAGTAGTGTCCCCAATTACAGTTTAATAGTATTCCCAATTGGATTTAGGTGTTGCACCCAATAGCCTCTCTGAGGAAAGCTGCATTTAGAAGTGTTCCCAACTGCATTTAGAAGTGTTCCCAACTGCATTTAGAAGTGTTCCCAATTGCATTAGCAGTGTTCCCAATTGGACCTAGGTGTTGCACCCAATAGCCTCTCTGAGGAAAGCTGCATTTAGAAGTGTTCTCAACTGCCTTTAGAAGTGTTCCCAATTGCATTTAGAAGTGTTCCCAATTGCATTTAGAAGTGTTCCCAATTGCATTTAGGTGTTGCGCCCAATTGCCTCTCTGAAGAAAGTTGCATTTAGAAGTGTTCCCAAATTGCATTAAGTAGTGTCCCCAATTACAGTTTAATAGTATTCCCAATTGGATTTAGGTGTTGCACCCAATAGCCTCTCTGAGGAAAGCTGCATTTAGAAGTGTTCCCAACTGCATTTAGAAGTGTTCCCAACTGCATTTAGAAGTGTTCCCAATTGCATTTAGAAGTGTTCCCAATTGCATTTAGTAGTGTTCCCAATTGCACTTAGTAGTGTTACCAATCGCATTCCGAAGTTGCGCCCAATAGCCTCTCTGAGGAAAGTTGCATTTAGAAGTATTCCCAATTACATTTAGTAGTGTTCCCAATTGCACTTAGTAGTGTTACCAATCGCATTCTGAAGTTGCGCCCAATAGCCTCTCTGAGGAAAGTTGCATTTAGAAGTGTTCCCAATTGCATTTGGGAGTGCTCCCAGTTGCGTTTGGAAGTGTTCCCGGTTGCGTTTGGAAGTGTTCCCAGTTGCGTTTGGAAGTGTTCCCGGTTGCGTTTGGAAGTGTTCCCAGTTGCATTTAGAAGTGTTCCCAACTGCATTTAGAAGTTGCACCCAATAGCCTCTCTGAGGAAAGTTGCATTTAGAAGTGTTCCCAACTGCATTTAGAAGTGTTCTCAACTGCATTTAGAAGTGTTCCCAATTGCATTTAGTAGTGTTCCCAATTGCATTTAGTAGTGTTCCCAATTGCATTTAGGTGTTGCGCCCAACTGCCTCTCTGAAGAAAGTTGCATTTAGAAGTGTTCCCAATTGCATTTAGAAGTTGCACCCAATAGCCTCTCTGAGGAAAGTTGCATTTAGAAGTGTTCCCAATTGCATTAGCAGTGTTCCCAATTGGACCTAGGTGTTGCACCCAATAGCCTCTCTGAGGAAAGCTGCATTTAGAAGTGTTCTCAACTGCATTTAGAAGTGTTCCCAATTGCACTTAGAAGTGTTCCCAATTGCATTTAGAAGTGTTCCCAATTGCATTTAGGTGTTGCGCCCAATTGCCTCTCTGAAGAAAGTTGCATTTAGAAGTGTTCCCAAATTGCATTAAGTAGTGTCCCCAATTACAGTTTAATAGTATTCCCAATTGGATTTAGGTGTTGCACCCAATAGCCTCTCTGAGGAAAGCTGCATTTAGAAGTGTTCCCAACTGCATTTAGAAGTGTTCTCAACTGCATTTAGAAGTGTTCCCAATTGCATTTAGAAGTGTTCCCAATTGCATTTAGTAGTGTTCCCAATTGCATTTAGGTGTTGCGCCCAACTGCCTCTCTGAAGAAAGTTGCATTTAGAAGTGTTCCCAATTGCATTTAGAAGTTGCACCCAATAGCCTCTCTGAGGAAAGTTGCATTTAGAAGTGTTCCCAATTGCATTAGCAGTGTTCCCAATTGGACCTAGGTGTTGCACCCAATAGCCTCTCTGAGGAAAGCTGCATTTAGAAGTGTTCTCAACTGCATTTAGAAGTGTTCCCAATTGCATTTAGAAGTGTTCCCAATTGCATTTAGAAGTGTTCCCAATTGCATTTAGGTGTTGCGCCCAATTACCTCTCTGAAGAAAGTTGCATTTAGAAGTGTTCCCAATTGCATTAGTCGTGTTCCCAATCGCATTCTGAAGTTGCGCCCAATAGCCTCTCTGAGGAAAGTTGCATTTAGAAGTATTCCCAATTACATTTAGTAGGTGTTGCACCCAATAGCCTCTCTGAGGAAAGCTGCATTTAGAAGTGCTCTCAACTGCATTTAGAAGTGTTCCCAATTGCATTTAGAAGTGTTCCCAATTGCATTTAGAAGTGTTCCCAATTGCATTTAGTTGTTGCGCCCAATTACCTCTCTGAAGAAAGTTGCATTTAGAAGTGTTCCCAATTGTATTAGTAGTGTTCCCAATCGCATTCTGAAGTTGCGCCCAATAGCCTCTCTGAGGAAAGTTGCATTTAGAAGTATTCCCAATTACATTCCGAAGTTGCGCCCAACAGCCTCCCTGAGGAAAGTTGCATTTAGAAGTGTTCCCAAATTGCATTAAGTAGTGTCCCCAATTACAGTTTAATAGTATTCCCAATTGCATTTAGGTGTTGCGCCCAATAGCCTCTCTGAGGAAAGTTACATTTAGAAGTGTTCCCAACTGCATTCTGAAGTTACGCCCAATAGCCTCTCTGAGGAAAGTTGCATTTAGTAGCGTCCCCAATTGCATTTAATAGTGTTCCCAATTGCATTTAGGTGTTGCGCCCAATAGCCTCTCTGAGGAAAATTGCATTTAGAAGTGTTCCCAATTGCATTCTGAAGTTACGCCCAATAGCCCCTCACAAGAAAGTAGCTGTTAGAACTGCCTCCACTCGTATTCAGATGTCTAATGTCCCCAATTGCATTTAATAGTGTTCCCAATTGCATTTAGGTGTTGCGCCCAATAGCCTATCTGAGGAAAATTACATTTAGAAGTGTTCCCAATTGCATTCTGAAGTTGCGCCCAATAGCCTCTCTCAGGAGAGTTGCATTTGAAGTGCCCTCACTTGTATTCTGAAACTGCGCCAAATAGCCTCTCTAAGAAATTACATGTAGTAGTTTATTAATGTTCCCAACTGCACTTAGGAGTCGCGCCCAATAGCCCCTCAGACGAAAGTTGCATTTAGAAGTGTTCGCAATTATACTCTGAAGTCGCGCCCAATAGCCTCCCTAAGAAAGTCGCATTTAGAAGTACTCCCAATTATATTCTGAAGTTGCGCCCAATAGCCTCTCTGAGGAAAGTTGCATTTAGAAGTGTTCCCAATTGTATTCTGAATTTGCGCCCAACAGCCTCTCTGAGAAAATTGCATTTCCTATGCGATCCTATACATGGGAAAGCTGAACTTAGAACTGCATTTAAAAGCTGCATTTAGAAAGTGTGTCCAACTGCCTCTCTGTGGAAAGTTGACCTTAAAAGTGCACTTAGAAGTGTGCCCAATAGCCCCTCAGAAAAGTTGAATCCAGAAGCGCATTTAGAAGCTGCTTCTAGAAGTGTACCCAACAGGCTAATTTGTGAATCTAGAAGTGCGCCCAACAACCTGTCTTTGCAACTCTAACTTAGAAATAACTAACAGTATAACTGCGCAATGTAGAATCTAAAATGGTGACTACAAAGTTGATTTAGATCCATGCAAAACACCGTCCCTGTATAAAGGTGAATTGAAGACGTCCACCACTACCGTGCCCTACTCAATCCTATCAGTATAACCAACAGTACCACTGTATAATATAGAATCTAAAACTATGACTAATAATCTAACACCCCCTCTAAGCAAGTAGAATCTAGAGGCTGACCGAATATCCTCCTTGGGGACAAACGAACTTAGAAGTGTACCCAATAAACTAAAATAATCTCGATCTACAACTCTAACTAGAAAAGCACCAAATAAACCTAATACCATCTGTGAGCAGTTGAACCTTGAAGTGTACCTAAAAGCGTGTCATCACCGATCTTAGAACTACAATCAGAAAGCCCTCCTAAACCAACCTTAAAGCTTACACCAATCATGAGTGCACCCACTCCACCAGAATCAGTCAGAAACATCTCCCATGGACCACCCCCTTCCTCCGATCTGTCTTCCTTCCCATCCCGCCCCTACCAAACCCCCCCACCCTCTCCCTCACTCCCTGCCTTTCCCCTCTCCAAACACCAAGCCAGGGGAGCACGATGGCGAACCACCCACCCTAAAACCACTCATCCCCTGAACCCCACCCCCGACCCACCAGCATTTCCCATACCCGCTCCCCTCTCTACCATACCTAGCACACCCCACCCTGCAATCACCCACCTCCCGCCCTCCCCTCATACCCCTGCCACCCTCCCCCCCGACCACACCCTTTCCCCTCCCTAAAAACTGCACGGCTAGCCCTAGCAAGAACCGAAGCTGCCTCCTGCTCACCCTCCGACCCCCCTACTCTCTCCCACACACCAGTCGCAGCAAAGAAACTAAAGAGGAAACGTTCTTGGTCCCCCTCAATCTCCCAGCACTCCTCGCCTCCCCTGTCTCGACCCATCACCTCTATCCCGCAATCCCCTCCTTCCCCCGTGGCTTCTCCCTGCCTGAAACCCCTCTCCCTCGATTTCTCATCAACTCCAACTGAAACTCCTAACCGCCAACATCCCTCTTTCAAACCCCCCAACCAAAACCCGACCATCCTATCACACGCAGCCTCCCAACCCCACCCGAACCCTGCCAATCTCACTGCTCGCCCACTATTCCCATCTATCATCACCCACCCTACCCCCTTCCGTCCACGCCCCCCGTCACCGCCCCGTCCCGCTCCAGCACCAAGACCATCCTTAGCTGCCGATGTGAACTGCATCCTATTTAACGCCCGATCAGTAGCAAAAAACAGACATTCCATCTTTGACCTCCTCACCTCTGCCACACCCGACCTAGTTTTCATCACTGAAACCTGGTTCTCTGATGACTTCGGCCCAATCACTAATGAAGCCTTTCCTCCGGACTACTCCCTCATCCCACTGAACCGCACGTCCAGGGGAGGAGGGGTAGCATTCGTCTTCAAATCCCTCTTCCGCGCCTCAATCATCGACAACCAATCCTCCATTCCATCCTGCGAATCGCTCCTTGTTAAACTATCCCTCTCCCCTTCACTCTCGTACAGCTTCCTAATAATCTACAGGCCCCCTGGCTACGATAGACACTTCGCAAACAACCTTTGCGATTCCATCTCCACCCTCCAACTAAACCATCCCAACCTCACCCTTCTTGGAGACTTCAACATATGGCTCGACATCCCCACCAACCCCATGACATACTACCTGATTGACGGTTTAGATGCAATTAATCTCCAACCCCACATAAACGGCCCGACTCATTATAAAGGACACACTCTTGATGCCATCTTCAGCTCCAACACACTGATTCATCTAATGCCGCCCACACCTATCATCTGGTCCGACCACTTCATTCTCTCGTTCGCCATCCACTCACCTGAACCCCTTCCCATACTCGTATCTGAACCTCCGAACATACGCAAAAGCTGGAAGAAACTAATAATCACCCCGGACCTAGCCGAGGCACTCCTCCAGTCTCTATAACCTACCTGCCATCTCAACAACCAACTAACCCCTGAGGCCTTTGATTCATGGCTCAACTCATCCCTGATGCACCTGACCCCCTCGTGCAAACCATCAACCCGACTTGGCCTTTTCCCCAGATGGTTCACTCCTGAGTTAAAGAACACTAAACGACAATACAAATACCTAGAACGCAAATGGCATAAAGAGAAAACCCATGACAACAGGACCACCTTGGCCCGACACCTGTATCGGTACAAAGCCGAAATCCGGAAAGCAAAAAAAGCCCACTACAACTCACGAATCCTAAACTGCAAAAACCCATGCAAAGAACTTCACAAAATTATCTCAGAATTCACCAAACCGGCATGTAACACAACCATCCCGACCGCGTCACAATCACTATGTAACTCACTTTCCCTCCACTTCTACTCCACGGCCATCGAAAGGACAAAAACTCTGACCACCAAACTGGCTCTCTTACAACCACCAGGCAATCCTCAGCCCGTACCGGCCAGCCCACCAACTGCGACCCCTACGCAACCAACGTTCGAATCCTTCAGTCCAATATCACCAGAACAATTTCTCAAACTCCTATCCGACCGCAAACCATCTGGATCACCACTGGACCTTTGCCCAGCCACAACCCTTAAAGAAATCTTTGCCTCCACCTGCGCAGGAGAACACGCAAGATCTATCATAAACGCCTCCCTTTCTTCCGGTATCTTTCCAGATGCATTCAAATTTGTGCACGTCAAACCTCTGATTAAAAAACCCTCACTCGACCCTCTCGAGCCAAAAAACTACCGCCCCATCTCTAACACCAGGTTCCTTGCCAAACTCATTGACCGAACAGCCTACTCCCAACTAAATGCCTTTGTTGAAGCCAACAATCTCCTAGACCCCGCCCAATCAGTATTCAGATCTTGCCACGGAACTGAAACCACCCTAACCTCGATCTGGGATGACCTTAAAATGACTGCTGACTCTGCAGGATGCGCCGCACTAATCCTTCTCGACCTATCAGCCGCCTTTGACACGATCAATCACTCAATACTCCTTGACCGCCTCCACTCCCTAGGAATCCGTGGAACCGCCCTTCAATGGATAGCCTCATTCCTCAAAGACAGGCACCAAATAACGACACTCTCCAACTTTACATCACAAGCCCGACCAGTTGACACAGGAGTCCCACAAGGAGCATGTCTATCCGCCCTCCTGTTTAATCTCTATCTGATCACCCTCCCACCAATAATTCGTGCTCACAACATCCTGTGTTACAATTACGCAGATGACACTCAACTACTTCTAAAATTCCTGAACGCGAAACCCAACTCCCAACCTGACCTGACCTCTTGCCTCCTTAACATCGAACGCTGGATGACCCAAAGCCACCTCCTGTTAAACCCCTCCAAAACAGAAATCATGGTCTGCGGCAACTCAGATTTTCTTCCGCACCCACTACCCTGGCCACCCGCCATGGGCAACTCACCGACCCCCTCTAACACGAGTGGATGAGTGAAAAGAGCGAATGAGTATGGATGAGTATAGATGAGTATGGATGAGTGTGGAGGATAAATGCTGTTGGCAGATGAGCCTGGAGGATTGTTGAGTGTGGTGAGCGGATGAATAATAAGAGCAAATAGATGTGGAATCGAATGATTGTAGAGAGCAGCTGAGTGTAGAGAGCGGCTGAGTACGGAGAGCGGTTATGTGTAGAGAGCAGAAGGACGTGCAGAGCGCAAGATCGTGCAGAGCGGAAGAGCGCTGAGAACGGAGGCACATATAGAGCGGAGAAATGTGGGGAGCGACCGAGTGGGGGGAGCGACTGAATGTGGGAAGCGTATGAGTGTAGGGAACATATGAGTGTGGGGAGCGTATGAGTGTGGGTAGCATATGAGTGTGCGGTGCGCATGAGTGTGAGGAGCGGACGAGTGTGGAGAGCGGACGAGTGTGGAGAGCGGACGATTGTGGGGAGCGGACGATTGTGGAGAGCGGATGAGTCTGGAGAGCGGATGGGTATGGAAAGCGGATGAATCTGGAGAGCGGATGAGTCTGGAGAGCGGATGAGTCTGGAGAGCGGATGAGTCTGGAGAGCGGATGAGTCTGGAGAGCGGATGAGTCTGGAGAGCGGATGAGTCTGGAGAGCGGATGAGTCCGGAGAGCGGATGAGTCTGGAGAGCGGATGTGTCTGGAGAGCGGATGAGTCTGGAGAGCAAATGATTGTAGAGCGCATGAGCACGTGGATCAGATGAGTGTCGAGAGTGGATGAGTGTCGAGAGCTGATGAATGAAGAGGCCGGAAGTATGTGGAGGATGAGAGGGCGGAGGAGAGAATAGATGAGTGTGGGAAATGGCTGAGTGTGGGGAATGGCTGAGTGTGGGGAATGGCTGAGTGTGGGGAATGGCTGAGTGTGGGGAATGGCTGAGTGTGGGAATGGCTGAGTGTGGGGAATGGCTGAGTGTGGGGAATGGCTGAGTGTGGGGAATGGCTGAGTGTGGGGAGCAGAGCGTACGAGTACGCAGAGCAGAAAAGTGTGTGGAACAGACGAACACGTAGAACAGAGCCGACGAATACGTAGAACGGATGAATGAATGGATCGGACGAGCACGATGAGGAGAGCGGTGTACATAGAACGGACGAGTATGTAGTGCGGACAAATGTGTGGAACAGATGAGAAGGTGGAGCAAATGAGTGTATGGAATGGATGAGTCTGTGGTGCCGATAAATATCTGGAGTGAGTGAATATGGTGCCGACAAGTGTGTGGAGCGGGTCAATACGTAGAACGGATAAATTTGCAGAACAGATGTGTATGTGTCTGTGTGTGGAACGGACGAATGGGTGAAACGGACAAATAGGTGGAACGGACGAATGGGAGGAACGGAGTAAGTGGAGCGGACGAATACATGGAGCGGATCAGTACGTAGAGCGGATGAATTCATAGAATGGATGAATGAGGGGAGCGGACGAATGTAAGAAACCGACAAATACGTAGAGCGGTCGAGTAATATATCAAGCAGACGAGTAGTATGTTGTGCCGATAAGTGGATAGACCAGATGAGTGTGTGGATCCGATGAGCATGCGGATTGAACGAGGGTGTGGACGATGTGGATGTGAACGAATGTATGGAGCGGATGACTGTATGTAGCGGACGAATGTATGTAGAGCGGACGAGAACATGTGGTGTGGATGCCGGTGTGGAGCGGATAGCTGTGTGGTGCGGATGCCTGTGTAGAGCGGATGCCTGTGTAGAGCAGACCGGATGAGCGTGCAGACCGGATGAGCGCATAGGCAGACTGGAGTGCATGCGCGGGGAGGACGGGAGTGCATGCATATGGAACACATGAGAGCATGCATGAAGCACACTGAAAATGAGGGATAGACTAGAGCACGCAAGACGAACTATGAATGCGCGAGTGTGTACCTGATCGCATAAATTGCGTGACGTACATAATAGGCATTGGTATGCGGGAACATTTGAAAGAACATATATCATACCACACCCCACGCCTACTCTCCTCTTTACACCACCACTCAAATAGAACACAGGGATACTATGACACCATTCGGTATAACTGTTCTCATATCAACATCTCCCGCTCACTCCCCATCACTCTAAGTAACCACCGCTGGTTTTACACCCCCAGCCAGGCGTTTCTCCTCAGGCCTAACGCAGCCACACTCGAGCTGGATACATTCTGCCAGAGCGAACACATTCTCCTGACCTCTCAACCACCACACCTACCGCTAAGAAGCAGCTACCACATTAACTCCGCACCAGCTGCACACATACCTTGTGCGCACACGCACCTTTTGACTCTCTTCACCCTCTCTACTGACCCGAACTTCGGTTCCCAAGGGCGTTCAACCTACCAGCGCCTTCAGACCATACCAATGGTATATAAGGCGCTATATAAATGCAAAATAACAATAACAACAATAACAAGAAATAAATACCAATATATTTCCCGTACACCGGCCTGGTTCTTGGCTCATTGTTAGCTCAGGGCAGAGGGATCCAAGGGGCATGATATGTGTCTGAGATAGGGCTAAAAAAAGAATCTGTTAAATAGTTTGTTGCATAACCACTTGAGTGGGGAGGGAAGGGACTCCCGTGTTGAGGGTGGCTTATCAATAAAGCGTGACACCTTGTGAATGTGTGGTGTATTTGCACTCCTCTGCCACCACCAGCCACTGATGAGCTTCAGCTCTACTCAGAGTTTCTTCCCCAGTGGATAGTAGCATCTGGGAATTGAGGAGATTGCTGTCAAGGTGGTTGTAGTGTAGGGGCCCTGTGCAGTATATTCTTAAACGTCACCAGATGCGGGTCTAGATCCAAATCATGGTGGCAAGAATCGCAACCAGATGACATATGTGGTGTGAATCTAGCTCTAGGGGAGAAGAGAGCTGTACAAGATCAGAAGGAGCAGTCACATGGAATCCAGGGAGAATGGATGCAGAGGTCGTCCTCGGTGCTCTGGGTAGAGTTCCCTGAAGAGCAGAGTTTCCGTGTATTTTCTGAATTTGCGAGAGGCTGGGTGCCAGCCTGGCTACTCGGAAGTTGTTTCAGGGGGCCTGCTTTGTAGGCTTGTCCTTTCTCCATCTCTGGGATTCCACTCTGGAGAGGGCTTGGCTTCAGGTATCGCGTCGCAGATGGTGGGCCTTCAGGCCCTGTGAGGTGGGGGCTTGTACATCTTTTGATCCATTGGGGGAGAAGGCATACGGACGAGGAGTACCGAAGTCACCGTGAGAATCCCTGGGCTTGTTTAAATGCGCAGCTCATTACCTCTCACCCTCTGGAAAAAACAATATGGGTGCATGAACAATTGTGTGCCACTCAAAGTGATATTTTCACTTTAAATGAACCATCTCTCTCTCTGCCTTCTTTCCAAGTCTAATGCTCCCAACCACGAGGAACCTCCTAAGGAGTTGCCCCGCTGGAGAGGCCATTTCTGTGTACAGTGCATCAAAGACATGAATATCTATTTCTAACACTGCCAGCAGCTCTTCTAAGGAAAGTATGATAGCATATATATATATCAATGGATAGAATGCCTGGGCCAGTCAGGCATCCACTGTTTGTTTTGTTTACTGACTCTACTGACTCTCCTTGCCCATATAGACATGATACTGTGCTCAAGGGGTTGCCCTCCGATACTGCATCAATGCCCATTTACCTGAATTCAGAGTGGTATGTGTACCCATGTAATGCTTCTGTAAGGCAAGGGCATGGGTTACCTCACAAGCACTGAGCACAAACGACCCTCTCAACACTTTAAAGTGCAAAACCCGTGTGTTGCCGTTTTAGTGAAAACGTCGAGTTTTGATCCCTGTAGTTGAACTCAATGGGGATAACTTGCTGCAATGGAAAAGGTGTTTGCTTTCAAAACGTCTGCCTGTTGAAATCTGATGAAGAAGGCTTTTGGGACTTTCGATAGCTATTGCTTTTTCCATCGCAGCCTAATATTCAAGGTCCAAGAAAAGGTTACCAAAATGCAAATGTTGTGACACTATAAAGACTAGGGGGCGGGGCCCGATGCATGGAATTTTTTGCACGGTTCAAATTGACTTTGCACTGCTGAAAAGTGACTTTGCACTGCTAACACAAACCCTGATTCATGGACCTGTGCAAAGTGTATTTTTGCCGTGCAAAGTCCGTGCAAACTCCGTGCATAGTCGTTTCTGCAGTACAAAATTACTTCGGACTGCGAACGGCAAAAATACACTTTGCAGAGTCCCATGAATCAGAGTGCGTGTTGGCAGTGCAAAGTCACTTTGAACCCTGCAAAACATTCCATGAATAGGGTTCCTAGGACTGCAGTGTGGCAGTGCAAGTAAGTTGTTCTTGGTTTAGGGACCAGAGGACTGGTGCACACGTTTACTGCTTGCAGCGGACATTCACATACATCAATTCAAGATGTAGGCAATGTAGAACTCTTGCCATGTACAGACTGCCGAGGGGATCAGCGAGACAGGAATAAGCAGACCTTTGTTCGGGAATCACACATGTTGGATCGTGGGGGTGACAGATACGGTTGATGCTTAGCAGGAGTGTTGCTAGGTCTGGAAAAGATCCGGGGCTGCCCTAATATCGGGACTGTCAGTGGGCTAGCTAACCTTTTGGTTGTATCCCCTGAGATTCTATCCAGAGCTACAACCAAAAGACCCGGGGCTATAGCCCCCTAAGACCTCCCTCGAGACCCCCCCCCAGCAATGCCTCTGACGCTTACTTCTAGTTGCAATGCTTGTTACCGGTCTTGGGGAGCATTTCCATCTTAGCACCAAGATAGTCTCAACTGGAGTGAGCGCTGAGGGGGTGGCGCATTAGAGCACTTCAGTCCCCACACAGATGCTGATGCTGGTCTGGCCTTCTTCCATGTCTGAGCTAGCGCTATACCTAGGAGCTGGCGCTATACCCAGTGATGTCACCAGGCTCCGACTGGCCCATTGAGCAATAGGCCCGTGGCCGAACCAAAAACGCAAAATGCTGGTGTGGGCCCGTTTTTTTTGGGAAAAATGTGCCACTTTTTGGGCCAATGTGTGCCAGTTTTATTTACTTCACTATGAGACTAATTGCTTTGACCAGTGTTGCCGGATAAATATTCTTTAAAATGCACAATTTGCATCACATTTTATTTTAAAAAAACTCCCCCCGTGGGTACTATTCAAACAGTGTCACAAAAGGAATGAATAGCCATTTTCAGCGGTGGGCCACTTTTTCATTGGTGCCCGAGACAATTGTATGGCTCAGTCCGACCCTGGATGTCATGTAGCCTGGAAGGTAGCAGAGTGACTGACAGGTGTAATAGCCAATTGAAGGGAAGTATTTTAACAGTTGGCGCTGGAAGGATTCTGAGATTCTGTTATGTGAGGGGGGAATAAAAAGGAGGCTGAGAGTTTTTGGTAAGGTGAGCCAATATGTCCACAGATTAGGGTTTTGTATTCCTAAACTCCAAGGGCTTCCTTCCCCTGCTCACGAGAGGGGAGCCCCAAATCACACAACTGCATGGTACTTTTCCAGTGACGTGGCCCATGTTGCAACAGGGAGCTTTGGCTGGAAACTCGCAAACATATGTTTGCCCTTTTTTGCTGGTGTGATGCCTCTTTGGAGCTCCATATTAGGAAAAAAAGTAGATTTTTGATGTGTTGTGGTGAGAAGGCCCATCAGGCATTTGGCAGTGCCACAACAGTGGGAAGGGCTCAGCCGGCATGTCTGGGTGTGCTCCATGAAGCGGCTTGCGGGCTAAGCTCTCTGACACATAACAGGGCTGTCATTAGCCTCTAGCTGCTTCTCCCAGTGGTTTTTTCAAATGAGTGGAGGTGCGGGGGGGGGGGGTCATACTTCCCAGATAGTTATATTATGTTATGTTAAAGGTATTTGTACCGCGCACCGTCTTCAACGGAATTGGTCCCCAATCACTCTGGCGGATCTGTAAACGAGAAGGTAGGATGGGTTAGTGAGGTGAAGAGGGAGTAGGATAGTGAGAGGAGTGGTGTACTGCTGGCAGCTTCAACTCGGTATACACCATGCGCTGAGCTTTGGTGTGAGTATCGGATCGATGTCAGTTTTCGTGTGCTGTTGGTGCTGCTTGTGTTGTTGCGGTGTGGTGAAGTGTGCACAACTTGTTGTGCGAGAGATGGTTGTGTGAGTTTTTTGAGTGAGATAAGTATGCAGAGTCTGTATCTGATTCCCCTGGGTGATGCGCTGGGGAAACCTGACCCTTTTCTTTGTCTATCCCCTCTCCCTCACCCCCCCCCACACACATGAACCTTTGAGTAAACCGCTGGCCAGGGTCCGGATTTATGTCAATTTAGTGAGACATTCTCTTGCAGTTTCCCCAGCGCCGAGCAAAGGTTTTGCCAATACAGCCCTGGACTCCGCCCATGTCATGCATGCTAGAGACCCCTTCAAGCATATAGGGACAGGGTTACGGCGACATGTTGACTTGCTGGATCCATGCACATAGTTTGGTGCACCATACAATGCTTATCTTCATTAGTCACCTGGTACCTGAGCCAAGGTCACCCGATGAAATAATAGTTTTGGTTCTTTCCATGAAGTTAGTTTGGCTGGTGGACAGGAGTTGCACACATGAGCCTGAAGATGTGTCTGATGTCTTATCTGAAGATATCAAGGCACCTGCCACCTCATTAACCACTGGCAGGTGGAAGGCCGGAGGGGGTCCCATGTGATAATGTCGCTAGGTAGGTGACTTTTATTTCCTGACCCCTAAAATACTTTCCCTAAATATTCTGGCAGGGGTATAATTGTATATTATAAACTCCTATCCTAGAAAATTTGGGGAAAGTGTTTGATTTTACTGAGGGTGCATTTTTTGGGGAAATGCCGCCCCCTGGTGGCCTCTTCCCAGGCGACTTTATCACTGGACACCGCCATTTTATGCATTTGAATCAGTCTTATTCGCTCGTGCATGCACTTTGAGCTACACACACAATCTCTTTTCCCGCCCAAAATCCTAAGACTCGGTACTTGGAGCCTTCAAACTGCGGTGTCAGACATGTAACTGTGCCTAACCTTTTGGGGGAAAAGGAGTTTACAATTAAAAGTGGTGCACATTTCACCTACCTCCAGAAGATCAGGCTGAGTTGGCCTTCAGTGCATCTTTGCAACCAGACTCGTGGCCATCCCAGACAGGCGAAGCGTCTCTGGGTTTAACTTGTTTCTCTTCCAGACACCTGCTCACTCCATCTCTGGGACAAAATGCTATCAATGAGCGACACCAGCCCCAGGGCAGAGGATTCATAGGAACGTTTTGTCTTTATTTCAGAAAACACAATAGCAGCTCCTTAGTACTGCGCTCTTGCGCTTGAGCGTGAAACCAGTGGATTTTTAGCAAAACAATCCATTTTTAAAAATATAATACACTTGTGTTATTTGTTATTCCGTTAAAATTGTGTCTACTGTCAGAAATACTCAAAGCCATGCTGGATGGCCCCAGAGCTCCGCCAAAGAGCGAGCACAGGGATGGGAATGGCAGACTCGGATGAAAGGAGTGGCATAAACCATGCTAGATGGCCCCAGAGCTCTGCCAAGGAGCAAGCACAGGGATGGTAATGGCAGACTCGGATGAAAGGAGTGGCATAAGCCATGCTGGATGGCCCTAGAGCTCCGCCAAGGAGCAAGCACATGGATGGGAATGGCAGACTCGGATGAAAGGAGTGGCATAAGCCATGCTGGATGGCCCCAGAGCTCCGCCAAGGAGCGAGTACAGGGATGGGAATGACAGACTCGGATCAAAGGAATGGCTGAGTGGAGATGGAATGTTCATGGCGGTTTTTTAACCTTATTTTAATAAAAAAACAATCATTTTAATGACCTTGGTCCAAACAGGGCACGCGGCAGAGAGAACACTAGCTACTAATTACTGCAGTCCAAATTCACAGACAAAATGTATAGTACGAGTGAGAGATTTATATTTGCCCCCTTTTAAAATGCCTTGGGGCATTGCATTATTACCCTAAAGGGCTTAGATTTGCTAATAATAATACTAGCAAAGACCCTCATTACAGGGCTTCGAAGTGGGATGAAGCCGGATAAAGCACTTTAAATATGGGAGTTTAGTGCTAACGTCTGGTCTGAAACTCCTCCCCTGTGACAATCAGTGGAATATTGCACTTCTCCAACCTCCGCGCATGCTTTGGTTTTGGAAAGCAACTCCAAAATCTGTGTCAATGCAATATTTTGCTGACATCAGTTCCAAGGGGCCTCATTACGAGGTTGGTGATAACCCACCGGTGCTACCGGCGCATTGCCGCCAACCCGGTAACACTGATTCTGCTGTCTGATATCCAGGTGCCACCGGGATATCAAAAGTGGCGGCGGAACGGTAAATCCCCATCGAACTCCATGGGAATGGGGATACTGGAGCACCGGCACCGTTGTTAACGGTGCTGATGCTTCTGTGAGAGACATGCCGGTAGGGGCCTGAAATCCCAGCAGGTCAGGCATTCCGGGGATCCGTGCACCCACCGGCATTCTCGTAGTATGACCGTCCGGAAAGGGTGCTGATATGTTGCTACTGGCACCCTTATTACCGGACCGCCAACTTGTGATGAGGCCCCATGTTCTCTTTCCGGTGAACTCGTTTTACTTTTTTTCCACTATAACTAGGATGTCTTTCTCTGTGGCTTGCATCTGCCAGTGTGGGCAGGGGTTTGTTGCTTTCAAGAGATTTATACCATCAAAGAAGATGCCGAGACACCAGGGAACCACACTGCGCAGTCTGATGTGGAAGGCACCCACAATCACCGATAACAAGATGATGCAGCCCAACATTGCTAACCGGGGCGACATATCAGACTACCCATAATGCATCAGTGTGTGCTTCCTAGATACAGTGGAAGTACCTAAAATGAAAAAAATGCTCTCAATGTGTGCACTTTTTAGAAATAAAATCAGTTTTAAATCACTAAAGAATACCCTCAATTGCGCAAGATAAGTGCGCGTGCTACTTCCCATTTTAAGAGACTAGTGCGCTGCAGATGTCTGGATTACCTTTGCTCAGAATCCTGCTCGTCCTACTTCCATTACTTCAGTGAGGGCGTCTGATCCTTCCTCAGGGCACACTGCATATCCCTGATCCGACCTTGGCACATTTCTTCATTTGTCCTTAAAGGCATCCTCTCATTAACTGATTATCTTTTTTCATTCATAAACCTTCAAAATGGCTGCTGGAGACATGATTGACCTGGTCGCAACTAACGGGCCGAGGAAGAGCACGGCTTGGAGGAATAACCATTACCATATGTAATGCAGATATCAGCTCCTCTTCACTTTTCCTCATCCCATAATTCCTTCAATGAAGGCCAGGGACCGATAAAAAGCCTGAATTGTGTCCATGACCATCTTCATCCTCATCCGTCCGCTGCACGGCAATCCACATTTCCCAGCAGGTTGCTTAGGTAAGAATGACACAGGCCCCCTAGTGAGGGATCATCACTATGATTAGAGCCAAGATCTTGGTGGGCCCTCTTGGTGCTCACTTGATGCCGTACGGTAGATCTCTGAACTGGCAACGTTGCCCCAGAATCACACGCATCGGAATCACTGATGGGAACATTCAGGTAGGTGTGTTACAAGTCCAGAGGTTAAAGGTAACACCCATTGTGGATCAAAGGACTCAACCTCTGCAAGGACTCCATCTTCAGTCTGATTCACTTGATGTACCAAATCCGCGTCTTCAGATCAAGAACTGTCTACTAGTCACCTGAGACCTTTGCATCCGTGAGGTGTATTAAGTACCATGCTGTGCCAACTTCCTCAAATGGAAACAGGACGATCACCTTCTTCAAAAACATCACCAAGTCACCAGGATCCTGACTCCTGATTGGATTTCAAGGCACATGGGTAAGCATGCAATTGAAATGTATGGGTTGCCTTACACATTCAAAATGGCATCCATCTTGAACCACATCTTCGACTCAGATGTCCGAAATCCTCTACTCCCAGATCCAATAAAGGAAGACAGGTGACCTCCAACAGGCTAGCCCAAAGTTGTCCCTTTATCTTGGCATGTTCACCTTTGTGTTTGATGTGGTCTTTATAAACCAGACCCCAGTTGGGCTGCAAAGATCGGTTGAAGACTTGCCAGTGTACCCTGGACAGTATAACCTATCTACTAATAGAGTTAAAACAACAATCATGGTTGTGAAAAAACACTATACAGGCCTTTCACCGTGGTGATTAATTGAGAAGAAATTGGAGGTGGTGGCTTTATATTTTTAGTTGGAGGTTTGACTTGGCCCAAGACTTTCCTGGAAAGCTCATTGCCTCTAAACACAACAGAACTAAAATCCCATTGAGAGGTCATCCCTCACTTTTTGGCCAGCACAGGCGCCAACTTGTTCACCCCACTGCTTACTGAGCATAACGTACAGATAATTCCCATCCGCATCTCTGATGTAGAGGAATGCCAGAAAAGCGGAGATTCTTTCCTAAAACGACTCGTGGGTTGGGTGTCTACTAATAGAGTTAAAACAACAATCATGGTTGTGAAAAAACACTATACAGGCCTTTCACCGTGGTGATTAATTGAGAAGAAATTGGAGGTGGTGGCTTTATATTTTTAGTTGGAGGTTTGACTTGGCCCAAGACTTTCCTGGAAAGCTCATTGCCTCTAAACACAACAGAACTAAAATCCCATTGAGAGGTCATCCCTCACTTTTTGGCCAGCACAGGCGCCAACTTGTTCACCCCACTGCTTACTGAGCATAACGTACAGATAATTCCCATCCGCATCTCTGATGTAGAGGAATGCCAGAAAAGCGGAGATTCTTTCCTAAAACGACTCGTGGGTTGGGTGTCTACTAATAGAGTTAAAACAACAATCATGGTTGTGAAAAAACACTATACAGGCCTTTCACCGTGGTGATTAATTGAGAAGAAATTGGAGGTGGTGGCTTTATATTTTTAGTTGGAGGTTTGACTTGGCCCAAGACTTTCCTGGAAAGCTCATTGCCTCTAAACACAACAGAACTAAAATCCCATTGAGAGGTCATCCCTCACTTTTTGGCCAGCACAGGCGCCAACTTGTTCACCCCACTGCTTACTGAGCATAACGTACAGATAATTCCCATCCGCATCTCTGATGTAGAGGAATGCCAGAAAAGCGGAGATTCTTTCCTAAAACGACTCGTGGGTTGGGTGTCGAAGCGTTTGTGGGAGCTCTGTTAATCTTGCTCCATCGAACTACTGAGATTGGCGCACCGGCTGATCTCAATTGTTGCTAAACATATGCGGGTGAATACTAAACTTGCCTAAAGAATAGTGTCGGCTTAGAACTCTGTTCTTAGAAACATACCTCCCCTCACCTCGGAGCCCCTCTTTCAATTCGTCATCAGATGAGGAAGAGGAGGAGGTAGATGAAGAGTATGTGGATAACCTGTTTCATTTGGGCATGAGAAATCCGATCCCTCCTCACACGGGGGCCGAGGGGGGGGGAGGGGATCTCTGCGGCTCTCTTGTCTCTCCCCAGGCTGCTCTTTTTCAATATGCTTCCTTTAGCTCAGTCTCTTTATGCCCCCCCCCCCCCCCCCCCGAACACCCTGAGCCTCGCCATACACAAAGCGCAAACTTACCGACCCCTTTGCATACTCACATGCAACGGTCTACCTTTGTTTCGCTACGAAGCTCCACCTCCTCAGTGACGAATCCAGTCAGGAGCCACTCGTTGGCCCTGATCGGGCTACGCCAGGCTTTGCCTTCCTTCTCTGTACACCCGCAGGCTTACGGAATGCCTCTCCTTCTAGAGACTGCCGCAAAGGTAAGGGAGGTCCACTAGGCCCGCCACCACGTTGTGTGCGCAATTTCCTTGCACTGGCACCACAGAATGGAACATCCAGCTCGGAGGGACCCTTCCTCTGGGCAGTTTACTCTAAAGTCACTGCGTCTTCATGTGTCTGCCTGGAGTGACGCAGTCCCGCCTTAAATTATCAAGACAGAAAGAAAACGGGACCTTGCCCATTCTAGTCACTGGATCTACATTAGCATGGCAAAAAAACCAGAATGCTCAGTAAATGGCAGGATCCCTTTAAGGTGAACAGAAGGAATAGAAAAAGGATGCATAAGGGACACAAAGTGTGCCTGGAGGAAGGATCAAACTTTTTTCACTGGAGTAAGTCCTTGGTGGAGGAAAAGGAGCAGGATGTATCTGGCACAGTGGTGAAAATACTCCACAAATGGTGAAAGAAGAGCTTTCCACTTCTTGAGTACGTAAAATTGAAATAAAATCTGATTTCCTTTAAATCGAACAGTGGAATACACCTGTGTGTATTTGGGGAGCACTGCTAACAGAGCCAGCTGTGCATTACACTTCTATTTATTTTTCTCCATGCATTTTGTAATGACTATCTCCAGTTGAAGGGCACAGCCAACTTTTACATTGATAGTTGCCAGCCCCATCACTCTCTGTGTTGCAAGGTGATCAGGCAACTACGATTCCCAGCATGCTTGAGTGCGCGTTTGGGCCAAAGCTTTGTCAACAGCGAAATATTGGCACACACCTCCCTGTCTTTGAAATATTTGGGCCTCATTACACGGATGGCGGTAAGGATTTACCGGTACCGGTAAAATACTGGTACCGGTAAATCCTTACCGCCTTACTACGAGGTCCCTTTGCGGGTTAGGGATTTAACGCCTGCTTTTTGCAGGCGTTAAAAACCAACCCGCAAAGGGACCTAGGGAGCTAATTACGGTACCGCAAATTGTGGTACCGTAATTAGCACCTTCCCCATCCCCATTGAGCCCTATGGGCCAAAAATGGGAATGGGGAAGGGCAATGGTGGAAGGGGGAATTACCGCCCCGCCAACCTTGGAATGGGGCAGTAATTCCCCTTTCCGCCAAGGCGGTGCTGGTATTTTACCGGCATGAACCATGGCGCTAATAGCGCCATGGTTCTCCGCCAACCGTGTAATGAGGCCCTTTGTATCTTCAAGAAGCCGTTCCTCATCTGTATTATAGTACGGGCTGTACGGGCTATTTCACCACTCCTCCCTTGCATTAGTGCCAGGCTGGACGCTTTAAGGACACCATGGTAGCGCCTGGTGCCACCCTGCTAGTGACGCACCAGAGAGCTTCCCACAGTTGTGTTATCGCCGCGCAAGCTCAGGCTATTTCCCAGGGAAACTTGTTTTATACTGCAATTGAATCGCAAATTAGGACCTAAAGGAAACTACCCGAAAGAAAACACTCTCTGTGGGTTTTCGGAGAATAAAAATGTGCACGCTTTTGAGAAATTTCAAAGAATTTGGCTTAGCGTAAATGTTAAAGGTACAAAGCAAAGCATCTCTCGCATTCTTTGCCGGGGATATTTTGTGCGGCACTGCCTTTTATTATTTGATGTTTTATGGATTTAGGACGAGGGAAACAGTAAATGCCTAATTCACAGAAGCGTTTTATAATAGCAAAACCCCATTCGAAAAAAAACGTTCTGGGAATTAGGCCCTACTTTGTGTTACGTTTGCGCGACAGTGGCTAGTCGCCACAGCGCAGCGGGAAATTCCAAAACACGAACACATTCCAACCATTAAGAAACACAGGGTTCAAACTACCGAAAGGGCCACAAAAAACGTGGTACCTGTACTTTCTTAGGAGCTTGGTGCCTGCAGTGGTCAATGTGCTTGTTCCAACAATGAGGTGTGGCTGCGCAAGTGGCAGACTGCTGCTGGGCAGGAATTAACCACAGAGGGCCACAGACGGGGGGTTGTAAAGAGCTAAATACATTGGATCACCCATTAATATGCAGTCAAAAACAGACAGCACCCCTTGCAGCAGATGAAACTGAAATGTGGTACAGTCTGTTACAAACAGCAGCCTCATTGGCCTATCCTGACATAAGAGAATTCCTGAAATGACCGTGGCTCTTCAATCCATTTAGGAGTAGGTCTAGAGTAGAGATTTGGCGCATTTGGCCGCTATGCGCGGCCGGCCCATCACGGCAAAGACCCTGTGAAGCCAGCCTTACTGTGACAACTCCACAAAGACCATGAAGAAACCCAACCCACGACTACACACTCTACCCGAGAGAATGGAGTAATGAAGCTTAAGCCTTGATATCCAGGCTGATGGAAAAATCTGTCAGCAAGAAGAAGAAAACAAGTCTAGAGTAGAGCACGAGACCCCGTCCTATTCCTACCGGCCTTCCAGAGGCAATGACTTGCCTGGGAAAATGACCTTATACTGGTGCAGGTCTTTAAGCCGCTGCCCATTTTCCCCTATCAGCCATGTTTTAATTATTGGAAAAAAAACGAATGTGATGCAGATATTCGTCAGGTCAACACAAATTCACACTTTTACATGGAATTTGGGGGATGCTAGAAATCAGAGTTCTCTGTGCTAAGGTTTCGAGGCCTCTTCTGTCCTCTTTCTATCTCTGACTCTTGGGTATAACCGCCACTCCCCAAGTGAAGATGAAAAGTAGGGGGACCTGAAATGAAATGCAGCTGGGTCGGAGGTAGCTGGAATGTGGAAGGCAGGATGGAATTCGTTTTTTAAACATTTTTCATGCACAGTCTATGACAAATATAAACCACTCAAGCCAGCGCCCCCTGCTGTTCAGCATCGTATACAAAAATATAAAATTGCTCATAGCTTTTCATTTCAGACGCAGTATCTAAGGTCAATATTGGAGGGGACAGGGAGATGGACACGCCCATCGCTTCCTCGTGTCGTGACCAGGGGGTCTATTTCCTGTCCTTGGTATTCTTGTTGAAGAGGGTTGGCCGGGACGTTTTTTTTTGGCAGCACCCCGCCAATATGGCTTATATTCTGAAATACTTCGACGCATGCGTGGTTGCCGTCTACCGGCTGGCCCTCTCTCTAAATTCTGCCAGCAGCTACTCTGCGGCTTGGATTCAGTCAGGCTGTATGATGTGTGGTGTGGGGGTGGGAGGAGGAGGGGTCACCGCGCCAAAATGCACGGCTGACATGCAATTGCCCTTCCCCCACAGCCCCCACAAGAGAGGGACCTTTCACTGCGCTGAGTGTTGAGCTGGGACACTCAACGGACGACAACAACGACTGCCAGGTAATATACACGTGGAAGCAAAATCGCCTAATGAGTGAAGGCTAATCACTCGAAACGTTTCAAACCTGACAGGAAGAAGCACACAAGAGGCAAATGTAATGTGTTAGGTGACGTTATAGCAAGGTGCGAGTGTGTATCTGCGTGTGTATATACATAGAGAGCCGGGATAACACCAATATGGGATGGTTGACTGGCGGGATGCACAGTACGCCTCTATTCGTGCCATTTGGCACCCCTACAGTGGTGATGGCGCAGTATAAACGCTTTTGAACAAAACACAATTGGCACTGTTTCCCAAGTCACGTGTGGGCAAAGGAGTGGCCCTGGAAATCGTGCGCCATGAGTTAAAAAGGGACCCTCGTGCCCCGCTCCCATTGTGACAACAAATTATTTGGATGGGGGCGGGTCCCCCGTAGGTCAGGGTTGGGCCTGTGACTGCGTGACCTTGTGCACCAGCCTGCGAGGGCGCAGTGAGTATTCCGAGTTGCTAAGCAACAGGCAGATAGTCACTCTCAACAAAGCCACAGGATGCAAGACATTTCATAATGCAGGACTGACACTGAAGGTGACACAGACTAAATTCCTATTATTGTATGGCTTTCGCTCATGGTTTCTAGAATTAGGGGTGCATGTATATGTGGTCATTTTGTTTCATGTTTAGGAATGCTTTGGGAATAAAACAACACTTTTTGTGAAAAGGCTATTGCAAGTCATCTCAGCGATTCAATACCTCATCAAATCAGCCAGGTGCAGGATTGCCTCATAGGACACATATGCCGTGCAACATCTTTATAACATTTTGTCTCTCTCTCACACACACAAACACACACACACACACACACACACTAGATTCCTGACATAGCATCTTTCAATGCACAGAGCACAGATAATCAGATGCGAGGTCCCCATTGTGGTTTAGCTGGTCTTCTTCGCTGCAAGGGGGGGGGGGGATATGCATACTTTGGCCAAAGCCAAGAGAAGCCCCAGGTAGGGGCCTGCTTGGCCATGAGATGGAGCAAGGGATCCGTGTTTTGGGGAGACCCATTGATGGAATCACACTATTGATGTTATTGGAACGTGAGAGTGAAAAGAGGTGAACCATTTTTTTCCCTATTATCGGGGCAGAAATCAGAAGGTTGTGTATTGGCAATTAAGCAAGCACTGTTTTTTTTTCTTTCTCTTCAACATCTTTTCCTCTGTCCATTTGCAGCCACGCTCTCAGCGTTGATCTGGCCTAGGTTCTCAGTGGTGCAGATCTGGCATAGGTCCACAGTGGTGCTCATCTGGCCTAGGTCCTCGGTGGTGGTGATCCGACCTAGATTCTCAGTGGTGCTGATCCGGCCTAGGTTCTCAGTGGTGCAGATCTGGCCTAGGTTCTCAGTGGTGCGGATCTGGCCTAGGTCCTCTGTGGTGCTGATCCGGCCTAGGTTCTCAGTGGTGCGGATCTGGCCTAAGTTCTCAGTAGTGCGGATCTGGCCTAGGTCCTCAGTGGTGCTGATCCGGCCTAGGTTCTCAGTCGTGCAGATCTGGCCTAGGTTCTCAGTGGTGCGGATCTGGCCTAGGTTCTCAGTGGTGCGGATCTGGCCTAGGTCCTCAGTGGTGCTGATCTGGCCTAGGTCCTCAGTGGTGCGGATCTGGCCTAGGTTCTCAGTGGTGCTGATCTGGCCTAGGTTCCCAGTGGTGCTGATCTGGCCTAGATTCCCAGTGGTGCTAATCCGGCCTAGGTTGCCAGTGGTGCTGATCCGGCCTAGGTTCTCAGTGGTGCGGATCCGGCCTAGGTTCTCAAGGGTGCTGATCCGGCCTAGATTCTCAGTGGTGCTGATCCGGCCTAGGTTCTCAGTGGTGCTGATCTGGCCTAGGTTCTCAGTGGTGCTGATCTGGCCTAGGTTCTCAGTGCTGCTGATCCGGCCTAGGTTCTCAGTGCTGCTGATCCAACCTAGGTTCACAGCAGTGCTGATCTGGCCTAGGTTCTAGGTTCTCAGTGGTGCTGATCTGGCCTAGGTTCTAGGTTCTCAGTGGTGCTGAGGCTGCCTTTATGCAATTATCTCTAGTGGATCGCATTCAGCCTCTGACAGTTCTCAATCTTTGCATTCAGCTTAGAATTGTAGCATGGAGTGGTGTGGGGGAGTGAGGGGGCGGGCGAGGGGGTACTGGCATCTGTGCCCAGAGATATCCAGATTTGGTGAACCCACCGGTGTCAGCTAGGAACAGGATGTCTGTGTGAACTGAAAAGAGGGTGACTTTGTGGAAGTGTCAGTGTCTTAGAGTGAGTAAATGAGTGAGTCCACATGAGCAGGTGCAAGTGATCACACAAGACCACATGCCGGCATGATGAGGAAGTGGATGCAGTGGAAAGGAACACATGTTTTAAAGTTGCCAAAACTTTGATGACCTTGTGCGGTGCCAGTGTGCGCCCAAGGCAACATAGATAAATGGCCAAAGGCTGGCATCCACACAGAGCCAGTGTTGGCAGAAAATGAGCGGGTGTCATGATGAGAACCAATTTCAGCAGAAGCCATGTTATGTGCATTGGCAGGGTTAGAGGGTGTGTGTGCTTCATTGGTGCCAGTGTATTGAGCAGCAGACGAACATAAGATGTTGCCGCAGATGCTTAAAAGGGTTTGTGCAACAAGGCATTGTCTGGGATTGGGGTTGGTGAAAGACTACCTGTGCAATATGCGTGCCCACACTGGGGCAAGAAGAAGAGCAAGCAGTGCGCTGCCTCGAGAGTTTCCTCATCACACCTGTCCCACAGTAGGTTTGAGCAGGAACCCTTCGCAATTGACTACACCCAGGGCCGCACTCAGAACTTGACCACAGCTCCCCTCATTCCATCAATAAATGGTACCCAAGACCTTAAAAAGCAAACACAGGCACGGAAAGTAACATACCATGATGTGCCCATTCTCTATACCACAGAGTCCCGCATACCACAGGATGGATCCAACGCAGAGCTGTAAGACTCATCCAGGACAAACAGTGCACGGATCCGCTCCTGCGTTCCCTCACTCAGATGAGGTAGAGGGGGGCCATGTCTTTTTCCGCAAAGGTCCCGGAATTGAGAAGCAGGGGCTCGGCACACTGTGGATTTCCATGTTTCTCTTGGCATTGTTCCGCAGTCAGTCCTCTTAGTCCGTTGCAAGCAAAACTTGAAAACATGACCAGTGTCCAAGGCCCACCCATTGGGTGGAAACCCCCCGGGCGGGGCGGGATTATGTGTCACATGTTTGGAACAGGGGAAGATCAAGCAGGGCAACCAATAAAGATGCGTTCCAAAACCATCACCATTGTTTATATTTTTTCTCTCCAGTCCATCCCCCTAAAAAGTCTGTTTCTTCACCAAACCACAGTGATAGTATTAGAAAAACAAAACAAAAATATTATTTATATATATATATATATGTTGTATAACTATATAGAAACCACACATCCAAAGTTATCACTTTCAATGCCTCGTTTCCCTCCCGCCTCCAAACCCACCCTTCCAAAAACTCACGCTCTGTGAAGAAATAACTTTTTAAAATTGCAATAGAAAAAAAAGCAAAGTGTCATCTGTTAGCCCTTGTTACATTTCAAATGAGCCCGCCCCTGCAAGGCAGAGTCCGGGGATTACATCAAAAAAGTTTTTCGTAATGTAGTCATCTCTCATTCTGTTTTTTTTAGTTTTTTTTAAAGTCTTTGTTTATTTACAAAAGCGAGGAAACAACTTGCACAAACCGCAGGGAGCGAAGGAAAGGTCTAGCTATTCAGTAAAGGGTTTTATTATTTTTTGTAAATGCAATGTCTGCTTTCTTTAAGTGGGAACAATCCTTTAGCGAGTGGGCATTGCCACTGAAAGCTGCAGAAATCTCTCTCTGCTGGAGCTTACCCTTTCTGAAGCAATGAGTGAGATCCCACCTTTGCGCGGAAGACATCATCTCCCCCATCTACCGGTGAACCTTGGTAATCGCAGAAGACTCTAGGGAAAAACTGAATCTTTACTGAAAATCAATTTTACGCCGCATTTTTCAGATTTAGGGGGTAGACATTTCTCAAACTCTGCGTCCTTTGTATACATTGAGTAAGAATCAAAAAGCACAAGTTCGGGATCCACTTTACATTTTCATAAGAGTTCACGTTTCAACGTGTTGAAAAATATGAAATTCAATGCACTCACCTAGAAAATGCTCATGCTCTTGTGGAAAGAAATGAGCAATTCAAGAACTTGAACGCGGTTGTCTGATTTGACAGGTGGCGCACAGGCACCAGATCTTGATTTTGTGTTGTGGGGCAGATGTTTTTGTGTAAATCAGCTGAGTTATTTTTCTGGGTGTTTAGCTCTTTGTCCCTTCTTTTCCCGATTGACTAACATTCCCAGTTTCCTGGAGCCTAAAATGAAAGTATGGAGGAACATGAGAACAGAACCCAAACTAGCCCCAATATGAAGGGTCCGCTTGAGAAAGGCCGGCCCACTATATCTACAAATTCGAATGGAAGGAATTCTAAAATTCAAACTCATCGGCCTCAGTTGGGTGGATCGTGTGCCTATCATGAAATGTTCCAAAGTGGCGGCTCTTACAGCTCAAAGTTGGGGTTCTCTGTGTTTACTCTTTTGGGCAATTTGAGTGGGCCATGGAACAAGATTGTTCCCCACCTCCCTGGAAGCATGTTTCCCAAATGCCTCCCTACCACTTATTACCCCTTTGCTCATTGCTGTGAATTGATCAGTTAGAATGTGTGGCCTCCACCTACGAAAATCATTGCCGCCTTTACCCGCTGAAGGCCCCAAGATCAAGGAGAAAGAAGGGCCGCTCGTCTCAACATACGGGGTTTTAGGGCTGACCCTTATGGACAAACAAAAGCTCTTCTTGGAACACATCATGGTTATCCTGCCTACAATTAGTCATCAAATGCTATTTTCATCTTAGAAGCATTGAAGGATAATGCCATCTAAACAGAATGTCATGTAACTCAACTCTTAACACCATTGCTAGCATCGGGGCCAATGCATTAAGAAAATGGCATTGCGGGGGCCGTGAATCAGTTCCCGATGGCACAGTAGGGCCATGTCAAGAAATATGTGCTTTTTAAAAAGGATTTCATGCAATCCGAAATAGTTCTGTTTGGAATGTCTGTATCCATTATAGCAGTCACCTGCTTATGCAATCTTGGGCAAGTGGATTTCGAGTTTTTTTTAAACATTACTGGAATTATTTTTGTGCTTTGTAGAGCATGAGGGTTGACGGGTCTCTGCTCTTAGAAGGAGTGCCAAGGACAATTCTACTCCTTTAGAAGTTCCCTCCAGCCCCAGAATTGGCGGAGTGCAGTTTAAAAGAAACACTGCACCCAATCAATCACATATCTTCTCACCACGACCCCTTTGTGGCTTAATCCTCAATACCAGGGTGTACACCACTTTTGCCTAATGGCAACTTTGCCGAATTCGTTGTTTGCTGCTTTTTTTGCCACTTTTATTTTTATCACAAACAGGTAGATGGTAAGTTGGGGTAAGTTATAGTAGGGGATGGGGTGGAAAGGAGGCTGCAGGGGGTCTCCCCGCTGTTAAGTGTTAAAGAATTAAGCAGCATCGGCCAAGAAAAAGCAGCAGTGTTTCCATTTGGCAAAAATAAAAATCAGCAAATGTTCCTAGCACCAAAACAAAGGCACTCATAGGAGGTGTGGCTATGCAGACTCGCCCTGCAACACATCTACACTTTCACATGAATGGAAGCAAAGACACACTCAGAACGTTCTGTTGCTCGAAAGCTGTGCCATTTTCAAGGTAGTGTTTTCTGCCAAAGAATTTGCCTTTTGAAATTGTTTTGTTCGTAGCTATTGATGTGAAAAAAGTGAGTTTACTTTAGTGCAAATTTGCATGTCTGCATATACTTCCCGTGTCACCTTCATCGATGGGCCATCAATTCAAAGGCAAGCCTCAAGAGATGATCGGCAAAAGGGCCAAGGTAAATGCTTCCTTTTAAATGCTAACCAAAATTGAATTTATTTTACATTTCTTTTTAGTCCCCATGAGATTCAAATTGTTTCATATAGTCAAGGTTCAAAATGGAAAGTGGTAACTTTACTAAGAGAAACCACCAGTTTGGGAAAAACACAAAGACATTGGTGATATCTTAATTTCCACTAACTCATTGAACAAAGTCTCTTGAACCTGGAGTTTGAAATGATTTTGTGATGCAATGTTCCCAGAAGACAAGGTATTATCAAGTGATATCTTCCTTATTTTAAAAATGTCCCTTGATTGTTATCATTGGGAGCCATCTTGGATAGGGGTGAACTAGGAGAAGATATCAGATGTTGGAATGTCTACACCTATGAGATGCCTTGTAGGCAAAACCTGTTTCTGAAAGAGTCTGTGAGGATCATTGACGCGGTCGATGATTGCACTTAACCATAAAGGATTTTGTGGAATTGGCTAAGGAGCTTCGTGGCCATTGTTTTTTGACACACTAAAGTTAATTCAGACTTTCTTAGCACTTCTCCTGGTAGGTCTGGTTACTTCTGGCAGAACAGTTCTTGATGTCGGCATAATATGTGCCAGAAGGATCTGTAGCGGGAATCTCTGGTGCGTTCAGGAGATTCCCTTCTAAGTAATATGGATTCAGAATCATCCATAATCAAAATGATTTGAAGTGAAACTTTGAATGGCAATTCAGATCCTTAAATGAACAGACTGCCCTTTTTGGAAATTCTAAATTGCAATTAAGAATGCGAACCTAGTGTTATGAACTGAAAAAAAAGAATTCATTCTGAACTGTAATTAAAAGTATCAAACTACAATATGTAACTCTTCGGCCATATAATGTGAGAGCAGAACAGGCTATTTGAGTTAACAAACCACACCTGTCACAGCGTCCCCTAGTAGCCATCATTGGAAGTTCACCCACAGTTTAGTGCCACAGAGCTAAAGCACTATGGGTAAGCACAGCCATTACAAATAAACCTGTATGTCGGCTCCATGGTTCACGGTCCTAAAGGGGACTACTATAGCTCTGGCAGCTGAAGACTGGCAACCACACACGTGCTCCACCCTCATTTCAAAGAACAAACGTGGATTCTACAAATTGGGCAGTGACTGTATGCCAGCAGTTGTCTGTATATTAGGGTGACACAGTGAGCCTGGTTTTCCTGATCTGGCACATAATCCTATCCTTCTATGTCTAGCTGTGGAGAGTTGGGACTGTCATTTTTTTGCACCGAAATTCGTGATATTTTCCTTCACTGTTCATTTGCTTTAAATTGCCCACACCGATTCATGGTCCCATTAACGTATTACATGCATTTGACCACAGAATCGTACATAGACATCAGGCACTCTAAAGCCTCGTTATGTCTCAGTTTGGCCCTCATTGCATATCTGAGTGACATTGAGCTTTTTGGTTAAGAAATGATAGCGCAAACATCCCCATTTTAGAGCAGGAACTACTACCATCCAGTAGGACATCACCGATCTTTTTGATCCATTGGACTCCGTCATTGCCTGACTTTGGCTACGGACACTGGCGCGCCACCCTGACGGGCAAGCGCTTTTGAAAGGACAGCATAGAGGGGCATGATGTGTCAGCCACAGGCCAGGCTCTACTCTCGCTGTAGTGACCACTTGGAAGACCTAGCACCCCTGGAAATCTCTCGATCTCCCTGTAGACCACAAACCCCTTGGCTCAGGTGTCTGCCACTAGCGACCCCGTGCCTGAGCTGCTGAGCTAGTGCCCTCTGGCTGGGGTGGCCACAATCTCCTTTGAGGACCTCATCCCCTTTTATGATGTAAATCAATTCTCACACAGCACAAGGCAGTAGGCTGTCATATATCTTATGAACAAGTCTGAGAAACGTAATGCGATCTGGGTACACCACCAAGCCGATCGTGTGATGAAGAGATACAACAAAAGATGTTGCTCTCCATATCAAACGTAATTTACTTTCTTGCTTGTTCAGATAACTGGCACTGAAGGAAAGGAACACGATGACCAATAAGCCTCTGCCAATTTTGGCACTTATATATTTGGCTGGAAAAGTATGTCACCGCCAAAGAGATGCACTTGCTCCACTTTGGGTGCCCGTTGCTCATCCAGGCTTGCTGTTGCCTTGGCAACTAGATGCATGAAGTGCTGCCTTCAAAAAGGAAAAAGGGAAAAAGGCACTGTAGAACCGGATGGAAAGGAGACCTCGTGCAGGGCAACTTGAGATCTCCGCAGACAAGAATGTTAACTCAAATGCTCGCCTTTCTGCTGAGCTGTCTATAGACCAGTCTTGTTCTGCTTCCTCCAGGCTCGGACTGGCCTCTAGGGCAATAAGGCAATGCCCAAACCAAAAACGCAAAAAGTGGGTTGGTATTTTTGACCATTGTTGCTAAATAGATATTCTTTAAATTGCACAATTTGCATTATATTTAATAATAATACTAATAATTCGCATGTATATAGCCCTACGAACCCTCAGGCATCTGAGCGCTGCTTATTATTCCCCACAGTGTGTGGTGCTCATTTATCGACCTCAGAAGGAGGAACGGCTGAGTTTGGGCCTAACGGAATTCAAACCTGCGTCAGCAGGCTCTGCACAGATTTCAAAGTGAGCGTTCTGCTCGCTGTGCTACCGGACCGGCTTAATTGTACGATTTGATCTGGGGTACTATTCAAAAAGTCTATCACAAAAGGAATGAGTTGACATGAGTAACGGTGGGCCACTATTTCATTGGTCCCCGAGACAATGTTATGCCCCAGTCCGAGCCAGCCTTCCTCCACGTCAAAGGGAAAAGTTGCCAAATGAGAATGATGCTTACGCATACTTTTTAAAATCCTCAACATCTGTAAAATTCTAAATGTAACAGAGTGCCCCCTTTGTTTAGCCCATGAAAGAGGCTGCGGACAGTGCAGGGTGCTGCAATAGTCTGGCCCCAAATCACGCTTGACTTCCGGAAAAGTCAATGGGTGGCAGCTGGTACTCAGTGCTGGCGAGTCGCACTGGCATGTCAAGAAAACTGGGCCGCTCTCCCATTGAGCCATTTCACCAGTGGCCCTCCCGCTTGCTCCTACAATAGGAGGGGCATATGGTGCCATGTCCCGGGACACCATGTCTCCGGTCCTGGGATGTCCTGAAAGATATCATCGATTACCAGGGACATGTGCCCAATTCGCTCATCTAAACTGAATCCGTTCCTGAACTCCTAGTGGCATTGTCGTGTATGGCCATCCTGTCCCCAAATCACAATTCTGTTGCTCTGCGCAGGAATTGATGGTACTTTTCTTTCTCAGAGTTAACAGGTGACTGTTGTGTCTATTTTAGATTGTAAATGTTTATTGATGATTTATTAGATGGTCAGTGCCAACTGCATTATAAATGGGTACTAATTCGGGCCTTTAACAAGGGTCCCCAAGACATTATTACCTGGTACAGCCCTGAGGATCCCGTTTTTATTGCTATGAACACATCACATTAACATCCCGGCTTACTAATAGCAATGTATTAGCTTCAAACAATGGGTTGCATCGAGCATGTTATTGGGCAGGCGTTAGAAGCTGCAAGATTGCGCGGAATGCAGGTTTATAACATGAGATTCATCCAGCGCTCCAAGCACCCTGATTGGCTGCTGCGCCCTCCCTGGGTGCTAATAGAAGGTATTCTTCCTCCAGCCTGTACACATTTGTTTGATATCAGGCCAGAACTTTCAAATAAGTAGGCTAACAGCAGAAACTTCATGGCGTTAAACTAGTTTGAATCTGATCTAAGGTGCCGGAAAATGACAGTCATGCCACATCACAGCAACATAGAATTTGAATGGCTGTTACAACCCCGGGCCCGGCTGCTATCCAATACATGTCTACTCTTGTCACACAGATCTTTCAGGATCTCCTCTAGTTTCAGGACTCAGCATGCTCTTGTAAGCGATATCCAATAGCAGGTAGTCTAGCCAGGACCCCACCTCCCTAAGCACCAGCAGTGGGAGTAGGTTTTAACCTTTTCTAAGGTTGCAGAAGTTATCTACTCATTTAAATGCACCAAGCAATCAATAGATTGTATGATCAGGTTTATCTGGTCTCCGGTGTGAAGGTGGTGCAGGATCCATGGTTGTGTATAAGCCGAAACGCCCCTCACGGCAAGATACCCGAGTATCCCTATTAGGCTCAAGGAAGCATGCAAAGGTGTCAGCTGTTCGGTTCAATCAGGATTTGGGAAGGATGAACAAAAAGCAGAGAATGGACTTTGCCACTTTCATAGCAAATACAATTCCAATTAATTCCCCCCGCCAACTGGTAAGGTACCGCAGCTTTTGGGCGATTACTTGCCAACCAAATATTTCTCATCCATGCAGCTCTACGCAACTCCCTAAAACAAACTAGGACCCAACAAAAGGTGTGCAGAATGGGGAACCATCTAGGATTAAGCTTTGTATTGGGAGTAAGTGCTCAATCACTCAGTTGAGAAATTGATCAGGAATCAAGCCAACATTTTCCATTTACATAGAAAAATTACAATAAGAAATAAATTGCCCACCTCTGCTGTGTGCAAATGAGGTTATTACCACATGCTACCAAGTTTCAAAAGTCAACATCGAGATTAATAGAGGAAATGACACGTCGCGTCATATATAGCTCCCTGGCCTAATTCCTGACATTCCCAGACCTGATTCAGCATATTTCTTGTCAGGACCTGGATCTTCAGTAGGGCATGTGAGGTGCCAGGTTTTGCGAGAGAAAAGGAGGCGGAATGGTGGACCTCAAGTGCTTAAATGCCTGGTTGTCCTGATGGCCAGACGAGGCGCTGATGTGTTATTATACAGGGCAATTGGAGAATGGTGGGCAGAAGTTACCCTTGGAAACGAGGCTAGTTACATTTAGTCAGTGCTGCCATCAAGCAAAGATCCTCCCTACTTTCAAATTTTGAACCTTGACGTATACCAGCAATTGGCCAACCAAGCCTGCAGTTTTGGGGAGCGGCAGTGTCTTCAGCAATGACTTTGAATCGTTTGTAGCAAAGGGCGTGAGATATCCCTCCCTTTGATTCGTTCGGACAACCAAATATGGCCTTTAAAATCCTGGGATAGTTGGAACATTCTCCATAAGTAAATTGTCTTCCAAAAGTTCAGTGTGAATAACGCATAGATCTAAAAATGATATGTGCGACTCACATCCGCAGACTACCTTTAGGAAACTGGTGATATGCCTCATCGTTGCGTAAAGTTTGGCTGAATGCTTTGTTTCTCTTCTGAAACTTGAAACTGATTTTTGGGGAGACTTCAGATTCTTTAAAGATTGCACCGATTCCTGCTGGTTTGGGGGGAATCCATGATATGCATAAGAAAAGCCTTTCACCTTGCAAAACAGTACTAACGCAGCAAGACATACGAGAGATAAAAGGGGGGGGCCCTATTTGGGACTGGGGAAGTTGGTGGTGAACACGGTAAAAATGCACTGACCATTAAGTCCACAGAAAGTTAAGCGGTTGGACCAGTTTTGGGACTTAAGCTATTAAAGGGTCTGTGTGTCTGTGTTTTGCCTGTCTTTGAAAGTTGTATGGATCAGACATCCTTTTGAAGGCGGAAACGTTTCAAAAGCGTGAGAGTGGATAAAAAAGTTACTCCCAGACACAAATGTGGTCTGTGTTGGTGTGATGCTGATTGGAACATGGACATCTTCATTATTAGCGTTTGGGTATCCATCCAAAAATGTCGACTCCCATCACTGCGAATGCGATTACAACGCATCAAAAACAACGAATTTCAATGCAAATATAGTTGGGGGGGTTGGGGTATCAATAAAGGGGGAGGGGTTGGGTGGGACTCCTCCCTGTCAGGTAGGGGAGGGGCTGGGTGTGGGACCCCTCCCGCATTTTTGTCCATTGAAATGCATGTTGAAAAATGTGTTGTAATCGCATTCGCAGTAACGGATGTGATATTTTCACATAGATACAGCGTTTGTAGCACAAGGCTGTGGGGTTACTATCTACCCCACACAGAATACCTAAAGGACAAACCAAAGTCATGCCCTTTGGAACAAAGTCCATTGAAAAGAGAAACACTGGTGGTATGCTCACACCTTCGGCTACAAAGAGGAAGCTTGCAATGGTAAGGGTGCAGTCAGGGGTGGACTGGGAACCAAAAGAGGCTCTGGAAATAATTACTGGGAACCAAAAGAGGCCCTGGAAATAATTTTCAAAGTGTCTCCATATGACACATTTTCAGCAAGCCCGATGCTTTTCCTATGAGAATATTTGCAAATACTACACAAAAGAGGCCCAGGGTGCAGAGGCCTACCAGGAAATCTCCAGAGTTCCCTATTGGCCAGTCCACCCCTGGGTGCGGTGGAAAGCTCGATACTGC
This sequence comes from Ambystoma mexicanum, assembly GCF_040938575.1. Taxonomy (NCBI): domain Eukaryota; kingdom Metazoa; phylum Chordata; class Amphibia; order Caudata; family Ambystomatidae; genus Ambystoma; species Ambystoma mexicanum. The sequence continues at coordinate 1,336,972,912 of NC_090921.1, read as the reverse complement.
CCTCTGTTCCAAGAAAAGAATGGATCCCTGTGCGGTTTATACAGCTAGGCACCGGGAAGAAAGAGAAGAAAGACAAACAAGGTTGCCGCCACACTGGGCCTATCTGCCCATCACAAAACGAGTGGTGTCACCAGCAAAGGAACACCCTTCTCAAAAGGTGGATTTTTCCCCCACATTCCAGTCTCTCCCTCCTCAGATTTCTGGATTACAAACTAAAACAAAAATAGATCATCTTTTTTTTTTTCTTTCTATTTTCTTAATAAGGCATTGTGCTGGCTACTATAGGGCTGCACGCAACTTTTGTTACCAACGTTGTATTAGATATAGAGCAGAGGACAGCGGAAGTCTGATGGAAGTGAGTGCTGTTCCTATCTCAGAGTTCGTGTGTAAAGACTCCATTGGATGCCCCAGAATTAAATAGGGATTCGCTTCCCCTTTGTTGCGGAGGCACCCCGAAAATAAATCTCCCCTCCTTCAACACGAAATTATGCTAAAGCGTCCCTTTAAAACAACACTTTCGCCTGCGTCAGACACTCACTAAAGTGTTGGAAGAGGATTTAGGGAGAGTGGTTTGCTGCTCTGGGTACCCCAAATGATTTTATTTCATGATATTGTATTTGTATTGCATGTTGTATGCTATTTGTGTGTTTTTTAATGTCCCACGCCATTGACCTTCAAAATGTCACTGGAGGGACCTTACTTTTTCATCACGCAAGCTTTGTTCACACCTCCAAATGCCTAACCTGCTACACAGAGGCGAGGTGTCTCGCCCTCGCCTGCCCCCGCTTTCCTTTTCTCGTGCTCTTTCTCACTTGCTACGCTTGCCTGTCCCTGACGTCGGCTGCACCATCATGTCTGACGTCATAAAAGAGCGGCGGGAAGTGCCGCGCTAGGCAGCTGGGCCGTTCTGAAGAAGGAAAAAAAGTCTATCCTCGTGAAAAACAGAGAAAACAAAAGATCTACAGAATGTTCCCATCCGTTCCCCTGCCAAACGGGTGGTCAGTGGGGGAAGGGTTGGATGGTCAGGGTGGGGGAAAAAAAACAGATCAGAGAAAGACACGGCCTCTTTTCAGGTGGAAAAATAAAAGCAACAACCAATCAGGCAGAGCTCAGACAGTGACCTCATTCTTGCTTCCGGTGCGGAGGTGCTGACTAGGGTGGTGCCCAGGGATGAATTGCAACTGCTCAATGGTGTTTTGTCGTTTGGCGGCAAAGGCCTGTCGTCGGTTGGCCGTGTGGTTTCCCATGTCCCAGGTGGACTTCGGTGAGCTGGCAGAGGTGGGGTGAGAATTCATCTTTATCATTTGATGGCGATCTAGCACAGGGGTGCTGGCACAGACGTTGGTGTGAGACAGGGCCTTCTGGTGACCTAGCCGCAGCTCGTGGAAGGGGGTCGGCCCACTCCGGTGATGCATTCGCTCGGGGGACAGCAGATGCTCTTGGGAGTGGATGGCCTCACGAGACAGTAGGTGCTCATGCGAGATGACGCGATCCCGGGGGATGGTGTAGTCGTACTGCATAGGGTGGTAGTTGTCAGAGAGGATGTGCTCCTGGGACATGACCCGTCGGGGGGTCTGACTCTTTTCCCCGTAGCCGTCGCGGTCATAGTTCATCTTCATGACATGCAAAGGCAATGTCCCACGCGTGAGCTCTGCCAGATGTCTCCTTTTCACGTAGAAGTCGTCCATGTCTTTCTCTGCTTCAGAAGGGGACAGAGGACAAAAACAGAATAGAAATACTTATTCACATGCAGCTTTAAATATACCAATTAACTATGTTCTAACCTCATGCCTTTCATTTCTGGCTATCCCATGGTTACTAGGAAGCAAGCAGACAGTTCTATGTAATGTTGCCATGGCGCACACACAGGTATAATAGAGGAAATTTAACCTGGACTGCATGCAAAATGGAATTTGCTCTCCCTGCATCCAAGTTTCTGCTTTTTTTTTCCTTCCTGACTTGTCTGAATTGGGTATTTTCTGAATTGCAAGTCAGAGGGTCGCTGAGAACAATTACCATCTTCGTTATTGGAAGCACCGGCAGCAAGAAATGGAAAAAAGCCTACACCCAAAAAATTCAAGGCCCATGGTAACCGTGGCAAACATATGCTTTCGCTCGTTTGGGACTCTAGCCTGACAAATACTGTCTGTTGCCTTCTTAGTTGCCACCGATCTCTCATCTACGCCCACCGGTAAAATAGGCATTGGGAGACCCTCACACTCTTTCAGGTTAGGGAGGCGGACAGGTGGTGGAGCCCACTAGGCAACCTCTAGCTGTCTCGTCTTCCCATTTTTTAAATACATTTTGATATTTGCCCAGAGGGATTCAGAGCACCTGGATTCACTCATGAAGCGTGAAAGAGCTAGAAAGGGCCCAGGACTATGTTGATTAATATCTGTGTTGGACCATGCCCATCGTCCGATGCCCCCTTGGGTGGCCGAGCTATTCTGTGGCAAAGGACCTTCTGGTGATATGCAACCTCTGATTAGACAATGGACCCAATAGTTGAAATAGAAGCACTCATTAATTGTGAAGAATAGAAAGACACGGGCGAACAAAGAACCTATGCATAATACTTTAGAGACAGAGGGTCTCATTCCGAGATTGGAGGTAGTCATGGTGCTATTTGCGCCATGGCTGCCTCCAATACCGGGATCCGCACCAGTCTTGTTCAATGGGGACTTACCGGTGCAGTCCGACCCTCGCGGCACCGGTAAGTCACCATTGAACAAACCATTCCCCATTCCCATTTGAACCCCCAAAGGGCTCAATGGGAATGGGGAGGGCGCTAATAGTGGGCTCGCGACTTGCAAGCCCGTTATTAGCGCCCTGGTCCCTTAGCAGGACCCGTAATGGACGTGTGGTCAGACCACACGTTCCTTACGGTCCCCGCCAAGGGACCTTGGAATAGGGCGGTAAGGGATTACCGGCACCGGTCTCCTTACCGGTGCCCGGTATCCCTTACCGCCCAAGTCGTAATGACCCCCCGAGACAGGTGGACTCTATTAATTTATTCCTTAATTAATTTAATTATATTTGATTAACTTTCTACTATCTTGGAACACTTTTTTTCTGCACCCCTTTGACGTCATCACCAAGTTACCCCAGCATTAGGGTCAAATATGGGTAGAGAAAAGGTGGCATGGTAATCGATGCTCACCTGGGCCCTGACCCCCTGTGTGCTTTCTAGACCTCTTACTGTGCCATGAAGCCTCCCCAAGGACTTTGACTATTCCAAGCTAGTCCCTGCCCCCGCTTTAGCCACCCGGAAAGCTTTCCAGTCAATGCTTCCCACCCCCTCATTCAGTGGAGTTACTTTGCTGAAAATGTTGATGGGGGGGGGCATAGCATCTACATGAAAGGGGCCCCTGCCAAATGAGAGGGACAACATGCTGTGCAACAAAAGTTGGGGGTGGTGGACAAACATCCTTGTCACCCTCTAAATTACACCCATGCCCTCACAAAGTATCCTCTTAACCCATGATTCACCTGACATTCTTCAGGGCATTATAGCCCGAGATGTTTTCTTATTCAGGAGTTTTCATCCCCAAAAATACAATCCCTCTTGCTGCCGGATCGTACAAAGAACGGGAACCCGGCACTCCAAATAGCCTCTTCCTATCGGTATTACAACATACAGAGACGACACAACTAAGACTATGTAGCATCTGAATAGAGAAAGGCAGAAAACGCACAAGTCCAGCAGCATCTACCTCTAATATGTAGCATGCTCAAAGACTGTGAGACCAACACTCCAACCAGCTTCTTCTTATTGGATGTACATGCAAAGAAGGTGGACCCAGCACCCAACTAGCGCCCTCGTCTACTGTCGGGATCCCCCACTCAATCTACCAACCAGCCTGTTCCTCGCCAATTTCCAACGGCCTCTCTTGGTATACAAACATGCGAAGGCAGCGAGCGTCTTCCGCTCCAAAGGCTCTGACGCCCAATCACACACACAAACACATAGACACGCACACAAATTGTATAGGGAAGACTACTTACCAAGTCGCTTGAGGGAAGAGTATCTGCCGAGCTCCGACTTCATGGCGGTCTCATAGGACGGTGGCAAGTGGGAGAGGTTATGGAAGGAGCGAGCCGAGGACATGGTGTTGTACTTCATGGAAGAGTTTGGAAGCTGCGCGTTGTTCATTCTGCAGTCTGGACAGGGAGAAGCAGCAGTCAGGTGGGAGAATAGGACACATAGGAGAGAGGTGACCGACAGTGGGGAGAGGGCGTAGGAGGTAGTGGCCAAAGTAAAAACCCATAGGTGCAACTAATGGGGAAAAAGTAGGTTTGAGAAAAACAGTGAATAAGACCAAGTTGAAAGAAATTGATGGGGGGAAGACTGGTACATAGGGATGCATGGCAGCAGAAAAGGAAACAAGAAAAAGTGGGAAGACTGAAGCGGGTGAGAACGTACACGCGAGAATGACTAGATTGGCATATAGAGAAGTCAGCAAGTGATGGGGAGTGTGGATACATGGAAATAAACAGAGCAAGTGTAAGTAGGAAAGGAATAGGACAAGAGATGAAGGCAGAAGAATATATAGATGAGAAGATACAGATTGAAAAGAGAATGTGTGATTAGAAAACAGAGGGTAGCCAGCATAATAGAAGAAGGTAGTGTAGGTAGATGTCAGTTGATGTGGAAGGGGAGCGGAACATAAGCATAGAGGATGCACGTACTGGATAGAGGATAAAAGTTCCAAGGAAAAAAACAAGAGAAAATAAGGCACAATGGGGCTATTAGGAATTTTGCTGAAGGACACTGATGAAATATGAGGGCAAATGTGAACTGGCGGGCGAGTGGATACAATAATGGCAAAAAGATGGCACGAGGAGAGACCAGGAAAGGCCTTTAGATGTGAAATGTGGATGTGGGATGCAGAACAGAGACGAGAATGGGAGGCATGGCGATTGAGATGACCAAGCGTGAAATTGAATGGTTAAATAAAAAGTGATCAAGAGACTGATGAAAGAAGACAAAAGGAAGCTGGAAAAGAAAAACAAAATGGAGTGGGTTTAGTAGGAAAATCAATGAATGTACCGGTACATCATTTTTAAGTTGGTGGGGGGCAGTGTTTAAGGGCCTATATGTGTTACCCAGAAGGTATTGAGGGGATAAGAATAGGAAGAGAGGGAGCAGGCAATCCCAAAGCCTGAGAGGATGGAGGTGAGGAAGGCTAGAGGAAGAAGCATGGCGTGAAGCATCAAGGAGGAACAGGGGGTGAAGACACTGAACAGTTAGGAGCTAAAGCTGAGGTTTCCTTATGCACACAGACATTGCAACACGCTGAGGAGGGAGATGAACATGAGGTGTGCAGGGTTTACAGCCAGGACTCGAAGGAAGAGAGTGAGGCGGCAAGACTAACAGAGTCTAGCCTTTTGAGGAAGTACATTTGCAGCTTCTTTGTGGTCACTCTGCAGATTTGTTCACTGTTATCCAACCCCAGGAGTCGCCTTTGCCAAGGCCTAGTGTGCAGGTGGCTGCCGGCCCGGAGAGCCAGGAGATGGGTTCTCTCCCTAATCGAGTACAAGAAGCATAATACCTGAGTCTAGAACTGTCCCAAAGACGTGCAGTGGTGTGTGCCATTAAGAAACTACGTATAAAGCTCGATTCTGCTCGCATTCACATTTATTAGGTCACCAGCGGCTCCTAACATTTTTGCATTCAAGAATTTAACAACTGGCTCAGTGGTTACATAGATGCTTGAAGCTTGATTTCTGTTGTAAAGTTTACCATATTTGCCCTAAATATCCCTCTTCTCGCCGTGTTCTCCCTTCTTGCATTCCTCACTTTTGCTCACTATCCCTCTAGTAGGCCAAGGTCTGGAGTTCCCCGCATGCAGGGGAGTACACTATGCCTCAGACACGCATCCAGCGCTCCGAAGCTACTATGTTGGTGATTTAGTGTAGTATAAAAGCAGAGTGCCATAACCTAACCCATTGCCATGTTTTACAAAAGGGCATGTTAGAAGATAGAAAGTCCTCTGGGTACGACGTCCTTTCATCGTGGGATGTTTTTCCCCGGGGTATTTTACAGCACATTTTTTTGGAGGGTTAGAAAAATATATAAATTGGGTGTGGGTGTTTGGGAATATATAAATAATTAAAGGGGATGGGGGATTTGGGTGGGACACCCCAAAAAGAAAAAATTTGATGAGTTTTTTTGAAAAAAATCCACTGTAAAAAACCCTGCGAAAAAACATCCCGGAATGAAATGACATGGAACCGTCCTTTGCACAGTCCCAAGAAAATATGAAGAGGCCTCAGAACGTTATAGACAAGTCTTTCTCCATTCTCCACAGAAGATTAGAAGGATACAGGAAAGCGATTATCCTGGGATTTGGGAAAACCAAATAGAGCTGATGTGGAACAAAAGGGCATCCTAATAAATGCCTTCTCTCTTGAAAACTGAGTAGAGTTCCCTAGAAGAAAGGAACCCTGCTAGCTGACGCTACAACAGTTCGAAACGGCATCTTCCAAAACCCCCGTTTGAAGTGACTGGATGCCATTGGCTTGAAGGGCTTGTGGGGCGGTACTACAAAACAACAGTTGACTCAGTGCTCTTATAATGGTTATATATGCATCCTAAAAACTGGGCCCTGTTTTCCCTTCAAATGCACACATGTGCAATCATAAACTGGGGCCAGTAATCTATGTACTCCAAGTCCCAGAGACCAGCAGCCAAAACCTTTTGATTTATGGCACTCGGAGACCTGTGGGTTGGGTACTGAATGGTTTAATATCTCAAATAAAAAAGTGCTGGTGAGCTGGGCAAAACAGTTGGAGCAGCTCTCGAACGGAAAGGCAAGTTATTGCGGAAACAATTTCAGCCTCAGAATTCCTGTAAGTACCAGGTTCTGCAGGAATGAAACTGGATGTCAGAATTAGTTTTAGCAGGAATAAAAGATTAAAAAACTGTAAGAAGCCGACACAGAAATCTAACGATCTAAGTAGTAGAACCTCAACCACTTGCCTTTGTATTTGTCCAAGCAAGCTCAGCGAACTGTGTTAACGAACTGAAGCTGTCAACAGCCCATCACTGCTCTCTTGCACTTATCCCGCTCGTTCCCACTAACTTCATCCCCACCCCCTTTTCATTTTCAGGTCTGCCAGAGCGCCAGGGGACCACTCTGGTGGTGATAGTGCATGGTACAAATATCCTTAAACATTAACATTATCATTCTAAACAGGATCAATACTGTGGTGTGAGAGCCGCCCGGGATGACTGACAGATCCACTGTAAGCAAACTCCTAATTTCCGGATTGATTCGTCATCTCCTCCTTCTGGTGAGAGCTTGTCTGTCCTCGGAGGAAACAGCAGAGAGGAGTATTGGCTCAAGCGTAGGATATCCGAGTCTGCTGGACGAACCTGGGCACGCCAGAATCAATAGTGCTTCCTGACCTTGCACACCTTGTGAATCACTCTGAAAATAAGAGGCACACAGTGAAATGCTTAAAGCAATTGAAGGCCACAGCTGATCCATTGCACAGGGAGCCTGGGCACCCTGCCTATGCTTGAAGCAAAGAGTGGACATTTCCATTCTCTGTGGTGGCAAATTGGTCCAGGGACACATTTCTGAACCTTGATGAAGAAAGGGAATGATCTACGGGAGAAGCTCACATTCCTGCTTAGGAGATGAGCCTGGGTGGTGTTGATCCATGCCACGTAGAGGACTTCCAAGTTGATGTTTTTCAAAAGAGATCTTCATTTCTAAGTCACAAAGTTAAGAGAAACAACTTGCATTGTGCATTTTTCAGGTAAATCATTATGGATGAGTTGTCCAGGTAAACCTCTACTCTTTTCCATTCGAGAAGGGGAGGGAAGATGTCAGATCCGCAAAGGTGGCCTTTGGCTCCTGATGGTTTATGGAATGACTGTTACCTCTTGGTATCAGAGGCTATACACTGCTCAGAACAAAACAGGATACACTCTGACCGTACTGCTAATAATTGGTTGCAATGGAGTCTTTCTTCCAAAGACTACCATTCCAGGTTGATTTTCTCGTTTTATGGGACAACAATCTACAAGGGTTGCAGAGTATTTCTTCCAGTGTGCAATCAAAAGCTTTGCGAACTTTGCATTCACATCCTGGCAAAGGAGAGCCACTTGGACCTGGGAGGCCATAAGACCCAGAACCCTCCTAAACACCATACCCTGGCTCGAGTTTGATTGCAAGGCACAGACGAGGGCTTATGTGGAGACAGAATACAATCTGGTGTGCGGGCGCTGCTGAGTTCCTTTTCCTGCTACAGTATCTAGCAGAGCACTGATGAAACATAGGCACTGAGTGGGATCCTGAAATAGTCCTCTTTGTTTACTGAGATACCTATATTGTGGTGGAAGTAGGGCGTAAGGTGAAGGGATCGACAGTCAAATGAAAGAGAGGCTTCTCTCATCAGCCTTCCATCCACGCATGGGTAGATGACCCTCCAGACTTCCACACATTTGGATTCCGCCCCGCTCACAGAATACAAATGATGTCTGATTTCCGTAGATCAGAAGTCGATTTTGTTTCTTCAATTGAGGCTTGGAAGCTAACACTAGGAATCTCATCGTGGGCCTTCAGTTAATGTGCCCAGGTTTGCTTGCTGACCTGACATTTTCGGTTTCATGTTTTAAAAACAGCGCCTGCCAGAAGGGTATCCTCAAGTGATCAGACAAAGAACCTGCTTGATTTAAGAAGGGACATTTAGAGATTTAGCAGTAATGCCTACAACGTATTTTGTAGTGTCCCCTCTCATTTTACATTAGTTTGATTCTTCATTTTTTGAAGATGTTCCCAGAACTGTCTCATTGAATAACGTGACAACACATGATCCAGAGCATCCCGGGGAGCATAATTCAAACTATTTGTTGTATGTCCTGGAAGAAGAGCCAATTTATCTGGCTCTCATGGATCTGAGAACGGCCTTTGACAAAGTTAATTGTGTTAAGCTTTGGGAGGTGCTCAGATCCATGAACTCTGGTTAATCTCCTCGTCAGACTGCTCTGTTCAACCCATGCCTGTGTGAGGAGTGGTGCCAATGGGAGGTACACTGCTTCTTTCCAGTGGAGCTGGGGGTGCACAAGGGCTGTGTCCTGGCCCCCCGCTCTTCTGGTTGTATATTAATGGTTTGCATGACTATTTACTAAATTCTCCTCGGGATGTCCCTAGGATGGGCAGCCTGACTCTGCCGTCCCTAGTATACACAGACGATATGGTTTTATTGGCGCGTACCCCACAAGTGTTGTAGAGGCCCAGTCAGGATTATACCTCATTTATGGATGCCTTGGACCTTGGGGTTAAAGTGCAGAAGTCAGCCGTGATGGCCTCTTACAGGGGGAGGCGCACCTTGAAATGTAATGCAATGTTTCGCAAGGGTCTACATATACCAAGAGTCCATAGTTTAGATTATCTCAGGGTCAGGTTTTCTTCCAACTTTAGTCCTGACCCCCATTTGATCAAACTGCGAGATTCAAACAGGCCCTGGGTGGGATAACCAGAGCCATGCATATGCCATAGATTTGTCTAAGGACAAACCCATTGATCTGCTTAAAGATGTGCAATAGAAAAGCAATCTCGGTCGCCAGGTTTGCTATGGAGCTTTGGGGACACAGTAATGTTATCTCCATCCAGGTGGTGGAGAACAACTTCTTTAATAAAGTTTTGGCCTTCCTCATTCAGCCACCAACCTTGGAACACATTTAGAACTAGGCTGTAAATTCATGAGTGATATAATCTCAGTACAGTCTGTTTTTCACTGGCTCAGACTCTGGGGCAACTCTAAGGCTGTATTGAACCATGAGCTAATTGGATATTCGGTCCTTAAAGATCCCAATGGGAGAATCCCCTGATTGAAATATGTTAAGGCGAAACTTGCATAAGTTAGTGTGGCCCATTTGTTCTCTCCGTCAGACATTCTAATTGTTAGTGAAATAAGAACTGCGACAAGGAGGGTCAATTTGCACATCTCGGAGTATAGAGAGTGCCAGGAGATTTTGAAACACTTGAATAGGAGGCTTGTAATCATCTTGGCACCTGGCTTACAAAGATATTTGCCATAGGCTGAGAATCCATCTTATTGTATGCTTATAACCAGGGCACCTTTTGATTGTGTTTTCGTATGAGCCGTGGTGGCGGCATAGACCGAGGATACTGGCAATCAAACGAATTTCTGGGCAACGATGACATCTGTGTATGAAGTTTGTGAGGCTACTAAGGTTCTGAAAGTGTTGAAAGAGCTGGGTTGTGTTTCCTTATGATTCAAGTCATCTATTTGTTGTTCTGTTTATTTTTCGTAAAGAAAGTCGAATGTTTGCCAGAACACAATAAAAACAAAAAATAAAATTGTGCCCCTTGTGTAATGCATCCAGGGAGTATCTGGCCCATCTTTTTACTATGCCACCCTGCCTATCCCAGACTGAGAGGGCATACACTAAAACCACTGCTGCAGGAAATGGGGTTTACTCAGTATAGACCTGCTTTGACCCATCGGCTTTGGGTGGAATCCCCCTGAGGGCACTTCTGTCTTTTTGAGGAACGCATTACTCATCAGGAAAGATTTAAATTGAATGAAATTTATAGGAATGGGGTCTGATCATGTTTACGTGCAGCCCATGGTTCTTTACACCTTGCCCATATTTGGTGCAGGACCCCCGGGGTCCCACTCTGAGGTAGGCTATGGACAGAGAAGGGCAGGAATGTGTGGGTTGCCTTGAAGGTGTGGCAGGTTGCTTTGGGGGTTGCGTGGGAGGTGGTGTTAGAACCCTTTGGGGAAGGCGGCCCTCGATGCATGCTTGTGGCAAAAGGGCCCCACATAGTGCTTGGAACAGATGGAAAAATCACATGAGGCCCGGCGACTGAATGTCTGGCCAGGATAGTAGGTGCTCATAGTAGGGACCACCCTATAGTACGCCAAGAATAGTAAAGATTAGTCATGTGTTCAGAATCCATACAAACTGTCCAAATAATACACGTTGACAAACATTTGTGTATGTTTACACACATATTCATATGAATATTCTAAAAACCTGAGCGCATTTGACTTTTTATTGAGGAGCCGAGCCACACTAGTTAGTTGCTCCCCATGGAAAATAGGACAAGTGTCACCAAGTTTCAAATGCACCACCAATCGAGAGATACAGGTCTGCCCTTGAATTGCCATTAGGGCCCCAAAAGGCTTCAAATTTGCCAAGAGGTTGTGCTTATTAGAGAACACTATGCCCGGGGCTGTACCATTTGCCTGTGATGCTTTCTAGGTAATGAGTAGCGCGTTTGTTTTCTCTTTTATTGTAGATGGCTCTGTATTATTCTTGTGGTACTTGTGGCTTGTTGGAGAAGAAGGCTCTGCAAGCACCTTGGGAGACGTGTCAATGCAACAGCGCGTTGAACCACCAGGGAGTACCCCTATGTGAGGCCTCATGGGGACATTTGGGGTAACCTAAGTGTAGGATTACTTATATGGACCTTCTTTGGATATATAGTTTAGCCTCTGTACCTCAGGACAACCCTGTGTAAAGTTGCTTGCACCCCTTGGGTCTGCTCATGAGGAAAGACCTCAGCATGATCTCTGGGGCGCCTCTCATGGAGATGGCCATGATCACACTGCCTGTTTAGTTAGCGACTCCTTAGTAGTTATCACGTGAAGTGGGAACGGCCTATACTATTTGGAAAAGAATTTGTGTCAAGTTAATAAAGTTTTATCTCTGTATTTGCACCGTCACAGTGAGCCACCATCGCAGACAGTAGCTCAAATGCACGCCTAGGCCTGAGATCAGGGGAACGAACCCCTAGTACTGTATGCTCCCGTGCAAATGATCACTGCAGAATTATGTCACTCCTTGTGGCTGTACAGGTACCAACATACGTTACACAATTTTTGTTGAAAAATATTAAATATTTAATAAGGAGACAGCACTATGAAAAAACAGAAGCCCATTGCATTTCGGATTAGTTCAGAGTCCTTCATCAAGGACCAAATCCGCCTCCTTCCTAGTGATGCAGCTCCCCGGTATGGATCTTGATAAAAACAGAGGTCCATGAAGAAAGCACACTGGGTCTCTTACATAGTAGCGTGAGGGTTCTCTCAGGCTCTTTGAGGAGTTGAAGACTCCTTCCGCCTTCTGTGCCCTACATTGCAAATACCCTATATCCGGCCATAGGATCAGCCCTGTGTAAGAAGAGGTTTAGATACAATGCAGTTCTTCAAATTAAAGCTCCAGAACTCCAGGGGAGGTCAGGTTGCAATAGTGGTTAGATAATGGTGCAAGCAACTTTGAATGCCTGTAACGCAAAGCGAATCACAAAGAAAGCACAAGAACATGCATCGGGCATCAAGATTCAAAAGACTGATTCCACAAGGGCTGCTTTTTTGTAAATCTCTTTATTGGAAGTTCTGGGAGTGGGGAAACCATAGGGGGAATTTAATCTCCGGCAGTCAGAGCACAGCACGAAAAAGAAGCCATCAGGTTTGAAAATGCCTACGGGGTTCCTGAATCCGGCACAGGGTGAGTGAGTATGATGGTGGGACCTGAGTGTGCCCATTTATCTGAGATTTCATTTCAAATTTCGTAAAGAACATTTTTCAAATGCATCGCTGCTCTGTTTGGTACTGAGCATAAATGCCTAACCACCTAGTATGGAGGAATGACTCCCTACATTGGCAAAGCAGGGATCGCTGCTCACGAGTTGGCCTAGGCCATCGCATCACATCACCCCTCGCTCCACCTGACTCGCTCTCCCCCGCCACCCTGTACAGCTGTGCCCCTCTGTATCCCACCCGCTGTATTTCTGTTCTGTTGTTACCTCTGTAAAGTGCTCCGTTATGTATCTGTATTGTTGTATACCTCTGTAAAGCGCTCGGTTGCTTCTCGCACCTAGGTCAGCGCTCAATAAATAGCATAATAATAATAATAAAAAGGTGCATGATGGAGTCTAGATATCGATACTCCTCTGACGCCAGGATTCACTCATTGGGCCGGAGTTGGAGAGGTCCCAAGTACATATGATCAGAGCCGTGCCGATCCCTTATTCTGCAGGTGCAGAGGGCGCTGCAGCGCAGGAGTCAGATGCATTGGCGGTGCTACGAGTAATCCAAGTACGTCAAAGCATCTGCGCTTGATGGCAGTCAAGGTCGACGAGAGCTGACATTTAGAAAAGAAGAAAACAGCTACGCCCTCCCCCCACCCACTGAGTACCCACTACTGGAGTGCCGCTAGAGGATTCGTGATTGGAGGTTTACTGGAAGATCCATGGTACATGAAATGTCATTGGGGGACTGTTCAGGGCAGGGAGGAAGAGATGGAAATGCGCATTGATATAGAAGTAAATTAGCAGAGGTCAGAGAAGATGAGCGCCACGAGTCAGACTCACCCTTGCATGAAAATATCATTATGAATTTTATTGGTGTCATTACTTACCAAGCGTTGCAGAGTGCTTGGGACTGTTGACTGTAAGATGAATAAAATTATGATGCATGTTATCTGAGGAGGAGAAAAAGACATTCTATCAGAGTCCGCCCAGCAGGTCCGCGAGCTGCATACGTTCAGGTGGCCTTTGCAAAATCCTTTATGAAGTGGATTGTCGATGTTAGCGGGCTGTTAAATGCCCTCCCAGGGCTGGCCAATTCTTTTCCCAATCAGTGGATTGCGGGAAGCGGTACACAACTCTCCCTTGTGACTTCTTATTTGTTTAAGCAATTAACATTTAAAGTAAAATTCATAACCATCACATTCACTTATACATCAAACAAGGAATCTACAGCATTAGTAATAAAAAAAAACCACAATAGCAATTAAAAAAAAAAATACTAAAATTCTACAAAATGGATCCACTAATTGAATGCATTGGTAAACATATTTTCAAAATCATTATAAAAAAGCAACCTAAGTTGGCTTCCATGTTGATGCGATCAAACCGCGTGCTAGAATTAAGGCGATAAAAACAGTGCCCGCATCCTCTACCCGGGAGGGCCCTGCCAATAAAGCCAATGCCCACCCCAATGTGATCACTCTTCCTAGCATTCTGGATTGCTGCTCAATGAGGTTCTCCCAAAGCAATCGTGGGCAAGTCATGAACATATCTTTCCACTGCCAACAAAGAGAGACTGCACCAAAGTCATTGCTAGTCAGCTCAGAATGGGTTCAACAGAGACGGAACATGCAATAACTATGGCTATTTCCTGGAAGGGTCCTAAGGATAAAATGAAATATACATTAAGAGGTGCACAGCTCTGTTTTCCACACATAACACCACTATTCCATAACCATTTATCGTATTTTTCATATTCTTCTAAATTATGGATAAAGCATAGGATTTGGTACATTCAGGAAACGCAACACTTGATCCCATTGAGCCATACAATATTGGAGAACTCTTACATTGATTCATAGACCCTCTTTGGAAAGTGTGCCATTGCATGTATCTAAAAAAGTGAATCTTCTGTCCTGATCATACTGACTCCACATTTCTAAAAAAAGGCTTGATAACAGAGTCAGAACAAATATCCCATTCATGGTTATCCCTGCAGCTCGCTAGCAGGGTCCCCATTTAGGAAAAATTTAAACAGATCAGATTATCCCATATGATCCCATATTCCATTACCCAAGCACTGAGTCAGATCTTCCGCAAAATACTACACATATACTTAATTACATTAGAATGTATTACTTTATGTGAGCAGCAACCTCCTTTTAAGATGTCCGCCGCTGTCCCTGATGTCCTGATGGAGACCGTGATCACTGAATTTCTGCCCTCTGCAGCAGTGGATTGGACGGTGTTTCATTTACATGGTGATGACCCGGCTCCCCACAAAGGTCCACCACTAAGGGCCATGCTCCCTGCCTGGCCCTGTCAGGCCATGGAAGGCTGCCAGAAAATATTCCCCTCAAGGTATGTGACCGTACCCCAATCCGGTGAAAGAATTACCCTTTTAGAGCCTATCAACCTCCCGCGCCACTCTGAGATCCCACCTTCCACCTTTCTCCTGCCCCGCACTTTCCGTTTTGGGCACAGCACAACCCTTGCCTCCCCCTTCACACCAGCAGAACCTCCCATTGAGGCATTGCTTAAACGAGTCTCATGCTGTACTTTGGTGCCATGCCTGGGCAATGCTTGGGAGGCACACCTTACTTTGTGCACTACACACCAGCATAATATGTACAACATTCCAATGAATCCTCTACTTAGTAATCAGTGTCTGCGGGCGCATACAAACTCCACTACCACGCATTCTGCTTCCTCTGCCGACACCCAACCGGTATATTGGCAAATACGGGTGGGAACGTCACGCCCCCTTTCTTGTAGCTACCCCTCCTTCCAAGGGCACCATGACCCTTGATTTAGCCGCCACAGATACGCCTACGCTGAATTTTTGGAACGCCACCATGGTCCCGCTTTCGATGTTCACAATCAATAACTAAGCTCTACCCTGCACACCACTGCCAACTTACATTGATTGTCCTATTGCCAGCATTAGTGACATGTTGCCCAGCCCACCGCAAATACTTTTATCCGGCCCATCTTGCGTAACCCGCCCACTTTTCCAGGAGCTGTGCCGCTAGTGATGACACATCCATCGTCACCCTAGTGGAACCTCAATTATGTAATGCAAAAGTACTGCTATCAGGATCTATCCCTAACCTTGCTAAGGATTCGTCCCCCCTGCAGAGAATTGCCACAATACCTGCACTTCAATCCATATTCACGTCAAACACAGTAAGACCTCACAGACCACAGAGTTACTTCCTTAAAGGGAGACTTAGTGAAAGCAAGATCAATCCTATCCCATCTCCCTGACATCTCAGACCTTTTCACCTTAAACAACCTTGACCTATTAGCCATTTCTGAAACCTGGCTACATGCCACATATGGCCCGGCAGAAATCTTAGCTATGCTGCCTAAATACACCATTCACCACAAAGAGCAAGCAGACTCAAGAGGCGGGGTGGCCCTTATAGCAAGAGACTCTCTCCCTATTAGGGAAATCTGCACCTCAACCTTTTAATCAGGAGAATTACAGACCACAGAGCTAAGTTGCTCTCAGACCACTACGATAACCATACACTTGGTCTATCGTGCACCAGGATCACTGCTCTCCTTTGAAGAGGACATCCTGCACCTCCTATCTTCCAGCTCCAAACCCTCACCTAGGACTATACTCCTGGGTGACCTCAACTTGGGCTTTAAAGGTGAGGCTGACATGAACACATTATCCCTAGCCAGCTGCTTAAGGTGCTTGCATTCATACAGTGTATCCTCAGCCCACACACTCCAAAGGCTGCATCTTGGATTGGCTAGCTGACCTGAACTGGAAAGTTGCAATTACTTCCATTCTGCCTTGCCTCCGGACTGATCACAACATTATCTCATTCCCTATACCAGCTTCAAACCCCCTGCCAATAAGGGCACTGCCTTTGCCCCCCACACTAACACAGAGTTCTCGCAACATAACTAAAACCTGCATCCTTCCACTGCTGGACGAGCTTTCCCCCTCACAGGCATTTTGAATGATCCTGCCTCTCTGGCAGACACTTACAACCAAACCCTAGCAAGGTCCATCAACACTGTGGCACCCCTCACCCAACAGAAAGTCAAACCTGCCTTGCATCTCAATGCCTGTTTCACTGTTGACCTCAAAGCCCTCCGCTTGAAAGAAACGTGAGATTGAAACCAAATGGAGGAATAACCCCTCTGAATCTAACAAACCCGGTGTGACCTCCTCAGCGAGGAAATACAAACAGGTGATACTTCAAGCAAAAAGTACCGCCTATGATGCGAGAATCTCTAATGCAAAATCAAGCTCCCTTAAGCTCTTCGCGATCCTACGAGAGCTTGCATCACCCGCGCCTCCTGCAACTAACTGTACCAAGGACAGTTCCTGGTGTTCCAATATCCAAATTGCCTTGCTAGATAAAATTGATAGACTCCAGAAGAAGATCCTAATAAAAATAAAACACCTTGAACAGTGTCTTTCCCTATTCCCCTGCCACCGGGTACCCAGCTTCCTTACAAAATCTACCCCTATTTAACTTTAAACCAGTCTCAGAAACTCAGGTTATCCAGATAATCAAAGGTCTTAAACCCTTTCTGCTGCCAAGGGCATGTCTGTCCAGTCGCTGTTATTAAGGACTGTGCCGAAGCCCTTTCACCCTTTATTACCAACCTCGCTCACCACCTATTCATTCTCAATGAGCTTAAAGGATGCATGGGTCCTCCCTTTGCTGAAAACCCCCACACTAGACACAGCCAACAAACTACCGCCCAATCACCACCATCCTCTTCCTCCTCAATATCATAGATCATGCAGCATATCTCCAGAGCCAGCTTTACCTGGAATCTAAATACCTCTTAGGTTTGCGCCAATCCGGCTTCCGACCAGGCCATGGCACAGAATCTGCACTGTTGGATTTTAAAAAACAACTTGACGGGATTAAAGATGCGGGCAATTCAGCCCTCCTCCTTCTGCTTGACCTGTCGGCAGCCTTTGACCTCATGGACCACCAAATTCTGTGTCAACACCTCACCTGGCCAGCTCACTGATGAAGCTATCTCCTGGATCTGCTCCTTTCCTATTGATAGATCCATGAGAGTTTTCTCAGACAGTGTCTCTGCCCCCCTGCCACATCACCTGCAGCATTCCCCAAGGCTTGTGTGTCTCCCCCACCCTCTACAACATTTTTGCCAAAACCCTGTTTGACCTTTTAGATGACCTGGGCATATCCTACACCAACTAAGATGATGACACACAGATCCTCCTCCGTGTCACTGGAAACTACTCTACTGACTCCAGCACCCTACAGCCCGTCTAACAATCCATCCAGGACTGGAAGGCCACCCACCTTCTCTGCCTTAATGATGGAAAGACTGAAATTCTCTTGGTCCGCTCACAAGCCTTACTCAGCAAATTGGACTTTGCTTACAACTCCACTATCAACGGCATTACTATACCATTATCCAGGGATGTGAAAACCTTGGGCGTTTACTTAGATGCCACCTTGTCCCCAACAAGGCAGGTCAATGATATTGCATCATCTGCTGCCCAGAACACTAAATCCATCAATTCCTGCAGATCCTTTCTTTCTACAGACCGCTGCCTCACCATTGTCTGTGCGCTCATTGGCTCCAGACTGGATTATTGTAATGCTTTATTTGCAGGCAGTTCCACTCGCAACATCAACAATCGTCAGGTCATTCAGAACAATCCACTCAGATCTGCACTAAACATTGCAAAGCGCAAGCACACTTCGGCTGTCAGGAAAAGTGCACATTGGCTACTTTCTCGCAAGCACATTATCTTCAAAACATTAGCCATCACACACAAATGCCTCTCTAACACTGCCACTACCTTTCTCAAAAACTCAAGAAAGGGCAATCGTCAAGACCCACTCGATCCTCCCATACCCACCGTCTTAGCACCCCAAGATTCAGACTGAAGAAATCCAGGGGGATAAGCTTCCCGGTCATTGCCTCCAAGAACTGGAACGCTCTACCCTTGACACTAAGATTGAACAATCTTACTGCACCTTCTGAAAACATCTTAAGACATTTCTTTTCTCACAGGACTCGACCCTTGTCTGAGTCACCTATGGATTCCGTTGAACACAAATGTATATTGCTTTGCCTGTTGTACAAACCCAGTAACCAGAGCCTTGATGCCTCTGGGTTTAGAGCACTCCATAAATGCATAATTAAATAAAAAAATACATGTAATGCATTTTAAAACCTCGGATGATTAAATCGATAGAGGAAGTCCACTTCAAACCTAGGCTATATCATCAATTCTAGCAATGTTTAAAATCGCTGTGCCCTACCCGGATTGGTAAATCATTTCAAGTAACTGATTGAGGCAACAAAAAAAATATTAATCAAAGTCGGGGAGCACCAGCCTAAATGTCCGCTACTAATGACCTTTTCCACTTATGTACAGTGATACATGTTGGCTTTGCAGGGATCTATGAAAGTTTCCTATTTTCTGCGAAATTACATTTTGTCACACAAAAAAGGCGGAGAATCCCATGACCCCCCACTTCTACATCCTCCTTCTATATACCATACCCAAACTTACCAGCTATATGCCTGCAGCAAAAAGTATTTGGTTAAAACTGTAATTTGCCAAAAGTGGGTAATAGCCTTCCAGCCCAGATAATGGTAGTCATTAAACGTTTCAACGTAACAATGAAAGCCTCAGTATCATCATCTTTACCATCGGTACACATCCCGGAAGGGCTATCAGCATCATCTGCCATGCCCCTCATTGATGTTTTACTTTTTCTAGAAGGGGCTTCAAAATCAGGTCAAATAATTATTTGTGCATACTGGTTGCTTTGATCACTAGATATGTTTTGGACCAGGCGATTAATCTTAAACTGTAAAGGAAGGTAGGTGTTATCAGAACCCTCTCTATATATTTCTTTAACAATATGTGTGCAGTCTTCCCCTCTCATTCACTCATCTTCTAAAATTCTGGCTGAATTGGGCTTTTGGGCTTCAACACAGTGACAAAGTTTGGAACCAGTCCGTCCTCACATCCGAATCCTGAAATTGTCTGAATGACTGTACACAGGTTATAGTTACAAACACTTTAATGTTAGGGGGAGTGTTATGGAAAAAGAATTCAGCACCAAGCGCAGTGGCCATCATGTGTTGAGGTATTCAAGCATTCACACCTTTTTTACAGGAATATTTGTTACATATTAAGATACGTGGTCAGGCTTTGGTTCCCAAAATGCTCTTTGATTGGTATGCAAAGCAGACAGGAACAATAACTGTTGCTATGTGTGCCCTTCCCCGTTCTCATTAGGGTACTTTGAAAGAGTACAATAGGAGTCTATCAGACTGTCTACCCTGGAATAATGATCTTCTGTATCAGAAAATAATTTGAATTGGTGACTATGTTTTGATAACGTGATTTGCTCAATAATGCAGTGTGTAACCTTCTCCTTATGACTGCACTATATACTGGAAGTGATGATCAGAAACAAACCTTGTAAACTTTCAAAAAGAGGCAGTTTACAATGTTAGTCCAGTAAATAATGTCTATTCAATAGCTTATTTTGCTGAGACAACGCACCATTCTATGTCTCAAAAAAGCCTTCCTTCTTGGAAAGGTTCCCGCTCAGGTTAAAATCAATGACCATTTTCTTCTGGGGCCATAAAGGTAATGTTTAATTTCACGTGCAGGCCTGTCATTGGCTGGTAGTGCTGTTCAATCCAGAATGCACAAATGCTAATTACTAACAAAAATAGAAAATATCAAACACAGTTGTAGACTCTGCGGCCTTGTCCCCTGCTCAAATGCAATGTCTGTTAGAACCTCAACACCTCCTGTAGAGTCGACAATGGTCCTCCTACCCCCCCACCACTTCCCCCCGCACAGACAATGCTTCCTCAGTGTGATGGTGACCGTCCTGCATGACCCACGTGAAGACAATGTATGTCTTCAAACACCAGGCCCGTCTCCACATCAGAGGATGCTCTGTCGCTGCTGCTATCATTCAAGTTTAAATCCTTCAAAAAACACAGTATCCTTCCCCCTTCAAGATATCTGTTGCCTTCTCTGGTTGAGCTTTTGTCAGCAATAGCTAGGGGGCTCCAGCAAACGCACACCTGACATTGCCACTCTGGCCCACTGAGACACAGAGACGAATGAGAGAGGCAGAGAGCACTAGATTGCCATAAAGTTGATCAACGTGACCTCTATTTTAGCAGTGTTGATTCTGTAACCCGCCACCTCCGTGAATTTGTCTATCCTTTTTTAATTTAATTTTATTCAACATCTCATCTATATTGGCCTTTGCAGTTTTCAGAAATGATGCATTGTTGCCTGCATAAAGTCCACTTCCCGGGACTGCAGCAAGCATTGAAGTAGAATCTTCAATTGCTTGCCAAATAGACACTGCCGATGGATCTATAAATGCACTAAAAAGCAGCAAGGAGAAATGGGGCAGCCTTGCCACATCACCCGTTGTGTCATGAGCCATCCTATCAGCTCCCTGCCCGCCATTAGTTCCACTCCAACGCCTCCATGTACGTTTTGGATCCCTTAGAACTCACCACAAAAAGTCCTAGCTCGCAGGTAGCATGCTTTTTAGCATCTAATGACACATGGACCTCATTACTAGGTCGGCGGTAACCTGCAGGTGTCACTGACGGGTTGCCGCTGACTCCAAAACACTGAATCCGCCACCTGACTTCCCGGTGCAGCGGGAAGTCAGGTGGCAGGTTTGGTAACTCCCCATTCCTGTGGAGTCCCATAGGACTCCATGGAAGTGGGGAGACGGAGGCACCGGCACCGTTTCTAATGGTGGCAGTGATTCTGTGACGACTCTGTCTATGGGGACGATGCACCAGGCAGGGTCAGACCTGCTGGGCGCTGTGGCCCTTGCAGGCAGATTCTTAGTGTGGCGGTCCGGAAACAAGGGTGCCAGTAAGCTTACCGGCACCCTTGTTTCCTGACCGTCACACTCGGAATGAGGCCCAGGATAGCAGTTGATTTACGTGTTTTCCTTATTATCATTTTGATAATAAAATGTGTGTTGACAGTGAGCTGCTGAACCAGATTCAATCAGGCTTGATCCTAAATGTATTACTTTAGCTGTGAGCAGGAACATCATGTAGGGTCGCCAGAGGTCGCTTTGGCGACCTCTACCGATTGGCTGGCGACCTCTGCCAATCACTTGCGACCTCTGAGGGGTCATGGCCATGGGGGGGGGGGGGCGTGGCCACCACAGCAAGCACGGTGCCGTGGGTTCCTCCATTTTGCCTCGCCTTGAGCCGCACAGCACATGTCGTGTGCTTCAGCCTTCACACTGCTGGTGCCTGGTTCTCGTCGTCCCTCATGCCGTGTCCCGTGAAAGAAGGTAAGACAGGAGTTTGAGCGGGGAGTTGGTAGTGTGCTCTGCTGGGTGGGGTACCGGGTCCTACACTTGTCGTCGGGTGGCGTCGTGCTGCTGGTCATGTGCCGGCACCCTGCAGGCCGCAGGGCCGCCGCGCCGGCCGTGGCCGCCCAGGCAGGACCCACACCAGCCTTGCAGCTCTTTAAAGTTGTATGTTTGTTTGATCGTGTTCAGAGTAGACATGCTTAAATAAAGCTGTGGACACGCCCTGCGACAGCACTGCTGTGAGTCCATTTGAAGAAGGTGCTACACCATACATGAGGTTGCCTTCACTGTACATTGAAGAGTGAAAAGAGTGTGATTTTGGTATAAATATTTGCCACTAGCACAGTGCAATTTCTGCCACTATGGCGGTCTCATGGTGAATAGTTCTGCAAGTTTGAGGCGGTGGAGTCAATGGAAGTGCATGGCAAGATGCGAAACCTGGGGTTTTCATGTGTGCAGATCCAAAGAACACGCTGTGTTTTAGTGAAGTTCAAGGTGAGTTGGGTTAGAGCAATGGGCGTTGCACTGCCAGATGAAAGCACCTGGTCTTGTTGTAATGTTCTATTGTGTGCTAACAAGTGTTGTGCTTGAGCTTGGGTGACTATGGTGGGGTTATGATATATGATATGGCATTTATAACACGCCTATACACAAGTGTTTCTAGGTGTGAAAATAGCCATAAAATAATCGAGTGGATTAACAGGTACAAGGGGGGGGGGGTGGGCTGGGGGCTGAAATGCACCCTTTATGCCGGACTTGAGCACATGAGGATGACGGCCTTGTTTAACCAGGACTGTATGTCTTGCACAACTGAATGTGCCCAATCGCAGTCCATGTATGCTATAGAACACCCATCCTATGCCCAGAATGAGTGTCAGGTGATTTGGCATATGATGGCATCAGACGTTATGTGAGCTTGCACCTTGCATATTATAATGATATCTGTTTTATGAGGCTTTAAGTAGAGTAATAAGACAGTATACGGCCATTTGAGCCTGCACTTGGCATGTAAGGCTGCACTCTCTTTCATGTGAGGCTTTCAGTAGAATAATAAGGCAGTGCGTGGGCATGAAAGGCGGCACTCTTTTTCGTGTGAGGGTTTTTGTAGAATAATAAGGCAGTACGTGGGCGTTTGAGGCTGCACTCTTTTTCGTGTGAAGATTTAGTAGAATAATAAGGCAGTACGTGGGCGTTTGAGGCTGCACTCTTTTTCGTGTGAGGATTTAGTAGAATGATAAGGCAGTACGTGGGCGTTTGAGGCTGCACTCTTTTTCGTGTGAGGATTTAGTAGAATAATAAGGCAGTACGTGGGCGTTTGAGGCTGCACTCTTTTTCGTGTGAGGATTTAGTAGAATAATAAGGCAGTACCTGGGCGTTTGAGGCTGTACACAGCGGTACCATCTTTCATGAGAGGCTTTAAGTCGACTAATATGTAAGTGATTGTGCGCTTGGGGCTACACTTGGGCATGTAAGGCTGTACCATCTTTCATGTGCGGCTTAAAGTAGAATACTATGGCAGTGATAAGGTGCTTGACACTGCACTTGGGCATGTAAGGCTGTGCCATCTTTCATGTGGGACTTTAAGTAGAATAATAAGGTAGTGGTTGAGCATTTGAGGCTGCACTTGGGAATGCAAGGGTTTAAAATCGTTGATGTAAGGCTTTAAGTAGAATACTATGGCAGTGATAAGGTGTTTGAGGCTGCACTTAGACATGTAAGGCTGTACCATCTCTCATGTAAGGCTCAAAGTAGTATAATATGGCACTTTTATCCTGGCTTTCCCCTATCCCTATACCCGCCTATCCGCCCCTGTCCCCCTAGAATGTGATTTCGCTCTGTAGACCTGTTGAAATAACAGGGCAGATCCACATAAAGAGGGGATTTGGGTTCATGCACTTCCCATGCCAACATGCCTTGATGCATGGCTACATATGATGATCCATTCTTGTATGAAATGTCACAATACAGTGATAGCGTAACCATATTTTTCTTAGTGTACTGAGGGACAATGCTTCATGATGCCACTTCCTGTGATGTCACGCGTGGGTGTGGTCAAATGTCTTCACTTCCTGTGATGTCATGTGGGGGTGGGCTCAAATGACATCACTTGAAAGGACTTTGCCCTGTCTGTGCCTGTCTGGGCATGGAGGGTACTGCCGCCAGTCACTGCAGTTTCCAGTGTCCATCACGCCTCACACTTTATCCTGGCAAACCGCCTCATCTCCTGGAAGGCAAAACGAATCCCTTGCCTTTTCATCTATTTCCTGCATTTATTCCTCCCCGCCACTCGCCCCCTTGTTTTTCATCTTCTGGTTGCGATTCACCAGCAGTAGCCCGCCGCCTCATCTCCCCGCTTAGTGGTTTCCGCAATTGCTCTTGCACCTGGCGGCCTAGCTCTTGTTTGGGCTTGCCTCATTATTCTCCCACCGTTTGCGCCCCGACTGATTGCTTACCTGTGGTAGCCCACACACCTGCTGTTGACGTCTGCCAGCATGTCTCACCACCTACTGTGTCCTTCCTGTAATGTACTGCTCCCACCTTGTCCAGTCCTACGCTGTGCTTCTCAGGAACATATCATCACACCTACATTGTGTTAATCGCCTATTACCTTAACAGTTTAATGAACCCACTTTTGACTACGGTTGCCTTCCCCATTGACCATAGTTCAGGATCTAGGACCTTTTGCCGGAGCCTATGTCTCTGTGCGGCCCCTCCTTCTGGCCGTGCCTTGTCATTTTACATCTACTATCTTCATTATGTCCCCAGCATGCCTCCTCCCGCCCCCTCACTGTGAAATGTAACTTTGCCTGTGAAGAGGCACTATGTAATTGTTTTACTGCCTAAGAAGTCGTTTTTACCCCTTTGTACTTGCCAACCTGATGTAGTTCTCACAACTTTGTGGTGATGCTTCCCAAATTGTGCACCCCCCTAAGTGTTCCATGTTACCTAATTGTTCCTACATAACTTGATATAGCCCCCTGCACCACAGTTTGAAGCTGTTTCCTTTTGTGTTCCCTGCCACTTGTAACCCTTGGACTCCCCATTTGTCCAGCTCTGCGCTTGTTGTCTTCAGCCACCCCAATAATCACTGGTTTGACTTCCACCACCTTGCCCTGTGTATTGCATCTTGCTAACTCCAAACACCGGATTGACTTTCTCAGCCCTGCGCTGTGTTTCCCACCCTGCCTACCCCAAACACTGGATTGTCTTTTCCAGCCCTCCACTGTGTTTCACACCTTGCCTCCCCCAACACTGGTTTGACCTTCTCAGCCCTGCGCTGTGTTTTGCACCTTGCTTACCCCAAACTGCGGATTTCTTTTCACAGTCCTGCGCTGTGTTTCGTACCTTGGCTCCCCCAAACACTGGATTGACCTTCATAGCCCTGCGCTGTGTTTCGTACCTTGCTTACCCCAAACACTGGATTGACCTTCATATCCCTGCGCTGTGTTTCGTACCTTGCTTACCCCAAATACTGGATTGACCTTCATAGCCCTGCGCTGTGTTTCGTACCTTGCTTACCCCAAACACTGGATTGACCTTCATAGCCCTGCGCTGTGTTTCGTACCTTGCTTACCCCAAATACTGGATTGACCTTCATAGCCCTGCACTGTGTTTCGCGTCTTGCCTACCACAAACACTGGATTTACTTCACTTCTATCTACTGAGTCCTCACTGGTTGTCTTCTTGCCCTATGTAGCCCCTCATTCCAGGAGGCGAGGCTTTTCAAGTCTGCAGTCACTCATACCTGCTTGTCATGATTGCATGTCTGGTATTTCCTTAATGCAGTTAACCTACTTGTTCCTGCACTTTTTAACTTGTTTTGTATTTGACGTGCCTCTCTCCCTCTTACCCTCCTGCGCTTCCCCCCTCCTCTTAGCCCCTTTTTGAATGGTACTTTATGAGGAAGGGGAACATGGGGAGGAGTGCAAGACATGGCGAGCATGCAGCAGCGGGACCCGAGTAGATCGTGGTGGGGCACATGGGAGTAAATCCCAGTGGGCAGAATCCCAGCAGGGCACCTTTAAGCAGCATAGCGTAAAGTAGAAAACAGAATAGCAAGCAGGTTTGGGAGGGGTGCAAGCAATCATGCAACATATAGCAAGGCAGAAAATGGCCTAGCAAGGCATGATAAGAGTATGACAGGGCAAAACAAAACAAAACAAAGTGGTTGGGGCGCCATTCCGCAGTACTATCACTGGCCTATCTGGACAGCTGCCATTTCCATGTCCCATTGTCAATCCCCCAGATTTGTGTTTTTCATTCTAACTCTCCCTCTCCCCCCTCAACTAAGGTGTTGCCGTAGCTGCTGGCATGTGAAGGGAAGCATGCTGACATGCATGTTGTGCGATGTGAGGAGCCGGGGTAGAATGGCAATCCCACAACACTGCAATATCTCTGACACCTTACTAGGAACAGATATCTAGCAGATCCTATTGGAACACTATGCACAGGAGCCAAAGACTGGACCATGGCAACAGGTACTAGGCCAGATGCTCTTCCATTGCATACAAGTAAAAGATGTATTATTCCAGAAGCAAGGAATGTGAAGGCTGCCCACATCTGGTGTCAGATTATAGCTGATGTTATGGCAGGAGTCTTCAAAGTGTCCCATTTATTTTTGTATTTATTTATTTGCATTTATTTCAGCGCACAAAAAGCAGAGGCATCTAGGCGCTAGTTACAGAGAGTGAATAGTACATTCGAGAAGTGCAATATTACACATAATGGTTACAGACAGAATAGGAGAGTTTATACAGGCTAGCAAAGCCTCACCTTACGGTGCGGGGGCTACATCAAGTATGGAGGTACATGGAGCATTATCCGTCGGCCTAGGGTTCCCCTATTCTCAAGCATGTATGTAGTATTTATCTAATTTCTGTGGGATGTCTTGCAAGAGATGGTGGGGGGGGTGGGTGTCAGATATCCTCTGCACAAGATGTAAACAGCCCCCAGTGTTGGTGTTCTGGAGGGAGAAGCGAACTGCCTCGCTCATCAACAGCTTTTTGCATTACAAAAAGGGAAGTTCTATGGACCCCTTTGAAAGTCAATTGAAAACATTGAAACCAGCAAGCCAGGGCTCAAATCTCCCCTCACATCAGATCCCTCACATGACCAGATTATGTGATCCAGGGCAAATCACTTTATCTCATTGTGCCTTTTTTTCCTTAACTGGCAACAATTTTCCTTAACTGGCAAAATATGCATAACTTAGAAGTGATTTAGTTCAGTGTGTATTACAGAGAAACTCTCACGCACATATGGGTTATTGCTCCATGTGTAACTCCATACTGCTTGTGTCATAGGCTACACCTCACAACTGAGTAATGCGGACCAAAATAATATTGATAATTGATAAATAGTGCACACTGTAAACTCGATTGGCTTTTTGCTTACTGATGGCAATGTCTCCTGTGAGCAAAGGTCCCATCCACACAGAAATAAACCATATAATATATTTCTGTGCAAGTGTATTTTGAATGCGTGAATTTATACTTACAAATACTTAACCCTTTGATGTTTGTATCCCCCGTTTTTTTACGTCCAGATAGAGAACTTTAGCTCTCTTCTAGACCTCTTGAAGATTTAAATTAGAGGGACCCTGGTGCCAATCTGCTGCTCCGCGATCAGAAAGAGTGACGTGTTCTATTTTAGTGTTTGGACCTTTAGGGTTACACTGTGACGGGAGCTAAGAAACCCAATGACACATGGAGGTGGACGGGTTCATTATTGTACAGCCTTGTAAGCATGGCCAAGTGGTGTATTGTGTGGTTTTGTTTTTCATAGAAAGTAAACAGAAACCATCATTTGTATAGGAAGGGTTTCAATGCAGTGAAGCCCTCTGCTGTTTGGTCAGCCGTCCCGCCATGGGGAAGAAAGCAGTCAGTACTGGTGTTTGAGGGGTCCCTTACAATATAGTACTGTGCTCCTGGGCACACGGTACATCCAGGGCTTTGGTGGACCAAACAAGGATAGGAATATAAGCCATCAGCAATGGGAAGTGAATATATTATTGCAGCTGAGCCTTGTGGGAATCTGTGTTAAAAAAACGAATAGTAGATTTGTCCGAATTTCGGCTGTACGAAAATTACAAAAAAGCAAACGTTTCAGTTTCGTTAAAATAACTTTAATTATTTTCTCTGCTCTGACATTTTACTTTCGATTAATTCATGGACAGCCAGCCTTGTGATCTTGCGTTCTTAATTATACTGATTTTTTTAATGTACT
This sequence comes from Ambystoma mexicanum, assembly GCF_040938575.1. NCBI lineage: Eukaryota > Metazoa > Chordata > Amphibia > Caudata > Ambystomatidae > Ambystoma > Ambystoma mexicanum. Next base: position 1,336,944,819 of record NC_090921.1, on the reverse strand, counting down.
TTTCAGTTTATAAAGAGACATTTTGCACAGCATCAATTGATCCATAATACAAGTCACACATAATACACATAAAAGTACTAATAACATTTTCTAAAATTACACTTGTCAGATAAAATTAGTTATTATTAAAAACCATCCGCGGTTTAACAAATTAAATACATTTCATCAGGGATTTACAAGCCGTCTATGCGAAGCGAAAGTACAAAATAAGGTGCTAGTGCTTAATCTTACTTAATCAACAAGTCCCGTTCTTTCTTACCCCTAAGATCTAAAATCAGAACTTTCTATTTCTTTAAAACCAGCAAATGAATATCATTTAAAAATCTTAAAAGGGTTAGTGCTAGGCTTAATTTGTATCCTGAAACGATCATCTGCCAAAAAGCTTGTATAGTAAGCCAGGCGGGATCATGCGAAAAGTGTTTAAAATATTGTTTTCTTAACTCCTGCAAACCCTGGCACTCAATACCAGTGTCCCTTAAGCTATCTGGCTTACCAGGTATTTTGCAATGTTCACAGGTAGAGTTTAAAAACGAATACCCCTTGCTCCTAATTGACTGTAATTCTCCAGTCACAAGCAAATTCAGTCCAAATCTTAAAAACTGCATGCACCAAATCCTGTTGCGTCCATAAGTCAGATATTTCGGCACAGTCCCATAACTGCATAGGTCCCACCTAAGATGTTTGTATAGACCCAAAGTCAGAACAGTGTCCCTAGTATCGCTCCAATACTTAATAAATACTCTTTTTCTTAGGTCAGTAGTATTCTCTACTGAAAGAGTTTCATCAGCCATACAACGAGCCAAAATGTTCTAATAATACAATTCAAAAACACTCTCTTATCACCTTGGAGATACATTTTTAAATCCTCATATAAGGAATGTCCTTCCTGGAAAAGTACTTTTCTAGATAATCTTTATATTTGCCATAATACCAGCCTCTCGTAGATATCAAACCCAGTTCATATTGAATGACTGAATTAGGAACACAGTTTACCAAATGCAATGTTCTTTTCCATATGAACCCCTCAATCAGTCCTAGGTCAATCTTACCTGCAGAAGGGCCGATTTCAAATCCGTAAAGCAGGGACAGGACTATTTTCCTCAAATAAAAATCCAATAAGGGTTGCTTTGAGTAGCGACAATATTTAAAGTGTATTTGCCTCATTTGCGAGACAAAACCTTTTGCCCTTGCGGCCAGATTCATCAAGACAGCATCCTTTGAAGGATGAGACCACAGATGGAAACTCGAATATGTTATGGCTGGTTGAGTTATTATGCTTCATTATGAAACATGACACACAAGAGCACTCAGATCAATTTAATCCCCTGTGGGGCGCAGGGAACCCTCTCAAACTACCTCACCATTCATAAAAACCCATCCTGTAAATGGGGCTCAAATTATTTTACTGTCTCTGTGACCCTGAGAGAGTTATTGCCTGTCGACAAACTTAAGACTCAGGGTCTTGCATGCTAAAATACAATTTTAAAAATACATTAAAAAAAAAATACAAGTTCAGAGGCAGGTTAATGTTTCTTAAGTGGCTCCTGCTGTCTCATTGATACAAATACTAACCATGCCCCCTAGTCATACGTGCATCTTTGTATATTCTGAAAAGTGAAAAACATTATACATTTTTCTTAGAAAATATTATAGCATACATTATGATGAAAGGCCAGATGCTTCACCTGTTGTTACCATTAGAGGGAGCTGTTGCCTTAGGAAAGTGGTCCTACTGTGTTCATGAAAACCTAACCAATATTTATTTTTCTATTAACATGAATGACAATCAATTACAATCAAATATACCACATGATATAGTAATACTCTGAAAAAAGTTTCTCCTCATGCACTTTGCCCGTGTACAGAGGCTTTCACACTAGTTTTTAATAAAAGGTAATACAAATGTTACAATGAAAAAAAGAGTGATAAAGGCGACGAGTGCACATCAAAGTGACGTTTGTTAAAGTTGTTAAACATACATTTCCAGGGCAAAGGCCTGCTGGACCCCCAGCCCACCATGGAAGGATTGTAAAATACTTTTGTCCGCACGTGACAATTCACTTTGTCTACCACTTGTTTCCATGACGTTTTGCAAAGCTGCTGAGGGCTGTGGGCTGAGAAATGCCTCGCTCTGGTTAATAAAGCTTGCGATATTTCTCGGCAGTGTATATTCTGAATACACTTTTGTAAAGTAGATCAAAAACTAGTATATATATATATATATATATATATATATATATATATACACACACAATTGTTATCCCCTTAACTGCGCTCTGCCTCATTTTTGAGCTGGTGCTTAAGGGCTAGAGTGGGCTAGGCACTAAATATTCGAAATGTCAGGTAAAAGTGCAAGTGAGCAGATAAAACTGACTTCAACACCAGCCAAAGATTGCCCAAGCACTCAAGACCATTACTGAGTTCTAAAATGACTTTATTATCTCACAAGTTGTGCAAAACATCATAAAAAGCATACAAAACAGTTCCTGGGCAGACCAGGTGTAATGCAGCACTCACCCCAACGGGTGGAAAAACGCCACGTGTTCTGCTCGACTCGCGAGCTTCCTCAGGCTTGTTGTTGTTCCAAACTACCATTTTCTCGTGTATTTAGTAACTTGCGTACGGAGTGATAGGGCCCTCCCACCTGTGAGACGCGCATCACATGATTGCCGTACAGTGTTCACTTAATGGAATTCTATGGTTCTAGGCAGCGGTAAATCCGCCATCTTGAAATGTCTACGTGATCTTGTCAGGATTAATCAGGGGAGTACAAGGCAGCGAATATGGCAAGGGAAATGTGCACAAAATCGCACAGTGAATAACCTTAAATCAAACAACGTACACACAAGAACCACGACTCATATATACTAAAACCCAGGAGTGCAGATAGAGTGAAACAAAAATACCTATATATGAAAAGGGATGTGGGGTAAGCACTTAGAACCTCCTTATGACTGAAAGGAAAGTCGGCAAACTCCTTACCCACTATGCTATTACAGATACTGACAGCGCTAAGCCCAGGTAGAGGGCAAGCAAGGACAGGATCTGTGTGCTGACACTCTGGATGATACTGAATAAGGAACTTAGAAACAGTACTCACGAGAACCGGAAAGACCACTTGAATGTCAGTAAACCCACGAACCCAGTAGATCAAACATGGACCCAGAAGGCTATAACAGCAATGGGTGGAGGATAACTAAATACCTAAGACCTAAGTCAAGGAGCAAGTAGGAATTGTGATTGAAGAAATAGTGAGGAAAACAAAAGGCATTCACACAGGGACTAGTTACAACAGCACCCCACACCTAAATAATAAAATGGGAAATAAATGCAGAAGTGAAATGGAAAACATGGCATGGATCCCAATAGGAAGTAAGGATCAGGAGCAGGGAAAATGATATCACAAAAGGAAACCTTACCCACCCATCCAAGGAGAAAAGGCAGGAAACTAAATCTAAAAAAGGAAAGCCTAATGCATCAAGTTCTTCAGTAGCAAAGGACAGCATCAAAGAAACAGAAAACACAGGCAAATTGGGCTGCATCAAAGGGTAAAGCACAGAGAAAGGCTGCCTGCAGACAGAGGAAGACAGAAAGGGAAATCCAAAAGGCAGAAATCAATTAAGCACATGAATCTGAAATCCAGGGCGGAGGAACAAGAAACAGGAACTAGGAACTAGGCACAAAAGCTAGGAACAAGGAACAAGGGACTAGTCACAACAGGAACACTGCAACGATGACCAGCGCTGGACTGAAGCAAACTGAGGCTTTTAAAGCTGCTTAACGAGCACACCCCTTAAGTGTGCCGCCTGCTGCACCTGCAGCCACAGGTGTTGTCTATCCTCCACCCAACCTTGTCCTGCAAGGGAGGAGGTGAAGCAGTGAGCCAAGCATTCTGGGAAGCATAGTCATTTGATTAAAGTAGCATGCTGGCTGCCAAAAACCTGGAATGGATCCGGAAGGGAAGTAACTTGGAAAATAAGGTTTTAGCGCTCCCAATTCATCCCAGCACTGTAGCATTAGGTTCGGAGGAAATGTCCAGTAGGGAATAAACCCCAAAACATGCCCCCAAGTGGTGGGAACGGGAGCGAAGGGAGCGAGTCGTGACAGTATACCCCCTCCCACGGCCGTCTCCAGGCGACCGTCACCCGCACAAAACATCTTCCTTCCATGATAGGAGCGCTTTGTCTTTGGAGGTGGCACTGATGGAAACGGTGGCCTGTGGGCAAAAGCAGATGGACTGGAATGAATAGAATCAGGCTGCAGTCTAGAAGAGTCATAGGCAGGCTTCTGGTGAGGAAGAGACTCATGGTTCGAAGAAAGGCATGAAGGACTTGCAGAACCTGAAGCAGAGTTGGAAGGTCCAGGAAGCTCAGTCACTGGGAGTGGACACTTATAAGTCTTTGAGGAGGGAGGCAGGCTGGTGCAACATGCCTTAGACAATGGTAGAAGCCCTGTTATCCTTTCTGCCGAGAGTGGACACGCAGGAGGTGAGGAAACTGCAGGTTTCAGGAAATGTTTATGTTCAGCAAAAGAAGGTGGCGGCCGAGGTAGAGGTTCGGATCTTTTTCTGTCATCCATCTGGGAAAAGGCTTGTGGTTGAAAGTGACTAAGGTTTGACTGCATATGTTCCATGCCTTGGAGGCCTGGAAGTCCTATGGGTTGTTCGAGGCTGGCACTCCCGGTGACAGTCGTGTAGCCACCTTGTTGCACGTGGGATACAACCGCAGGGATGTTTGGCATACTGATAGGAGTGATAGACGCAGTACTTGGTACATCAGGCACACTCGCAGCAGGAGCAATAACAGGCACATCTTGAACTGCAGCAGTCATTCCCTTCCTTTGGCTACTTGCACCCAACTGGTGCTGCTGCTGGGGGGCCGTGCCCGTCCCTTCCTTCGGGCTCATGCGTGATCCAGCAACAAAAAAGCTGTCAAGTGGCTGATCCGAACCGGACCCCAGATGCGAACCACCCAGCCCGCTATCCTGGCCGGCTACTTGTTCGGTGACTGGGCCGTGGCGGATGGTATCCGTCTCCCTCTCGTAGTACTCCAGGCAAGTCCAATGGCCTCGCATGTAAGGCTCTCCCGAGTCATGATCCAGCTTGTTGTTTCTGAAGTGGGAGCTGGCAGAAGTTTCAGACTCAGATGTTGCATCTTCGGGAGGCTCTGATGCTACAGTCAAGCAGTTGGGAGAATTGTCTTGTGAAAAAGGCAGGCAATCTGGTGATCCCCCTGAAGCATACAAAGGGCTGGCTGGACCTTCATCGGTAATAAATGGTTGGGATTCAGGAGGAATCTCTGGAGCAGAAGAATATGCAGCAGGATCTGACAGTGTAGACAGGTACACCTCCGATATTGGCCGCAAGGCTGAGCAGGATACAGGTCTCTCATGAACTGAAGCCAAACTAGCAGTAGGCTCTGGGACCGAAGACATGCACTTAGAATGTACTACCAGAGGCTCCATGGCTGAAGGATAATCTGCTGTATGAGTCACTGTAGCCGAAGACTGGCATGCCAGAGGAAATTCTGAGGCTGAAGGCATGCAAGCTGGAGCCATCTCGTTAGCTGAAGACAAACTTGTCAAGGTCTTTGGCACTGACCACGTACATGGTGAAGGCTCTTGAGTGAATGGCAGACATGGCAGTTGTTCATTGATTGAAGACACATGTGTCAAAGATGACTGCAGAGCTGTGGACTGGATAATAGAAGAGTCAATGGTTGTAGGAGGACAGACTGAAGTCCCAGAAGTAGACAGACACATTTGTGGCTCAGGAATGGAAAACACCTTTAGAGCAGTTGACTCCTTGGCACCAGTAACCAAAGACTGAGCTGTACCCCTGCAGTCCCTCTCCTTAGTGGATGGCACAGAGTCTCTTCCTTTGTAGAAGTCAATATCAACCAGAGGAATCACCATAGTAAAGTCTCTGTTAATCAGGATTTCGTCAATTGTCCATTCCTCTGTCTTAGCTTCTGAAAGTGGCAGATTAACAATCAACAGTTCAGGAATCGTCTGCCAGGTTTTTGGTTCAGTATACTGTGGAATGGGTCCATCAAAATCTGAAATCTGTATTGTCTCTGACTGCTCGTTGTGACCAAAATTGGCAGAAGGAAGAGCAAACACAGAGGTAGCATCGTTTTCCACATCAACTTGAACGTCTACTTCAGTCTCAGCAGCAAGATCAAGGGCAGAACCTAAGCCTACAGTAGTGACTGATTCTGTGTATGCCACCATTGTGGATTGTGTTTGGAAATCAGAAGCATGTATGTGTTCAAGCTCAGAATTATGACAAACTGCTACACAGGAAGTTTTAGGTAAAGGAGTGGCTTGTAAATCTTCAGCTAACTGCAATCCCTGACAAACAGCAGAACAATTGTCGGAAACTGTGCCCAGATTAAGCGCTGTGCTAGAAGAAAGACTTTCATTCCCAATAGATCTAACATATTGACAAATATCATGGTTTACCAAAGTCTCTGCACTCAGGGGCTGAACAGTGTTCACTTCATCAACATCAACGGATAAAGTCTGAGGTGTATTCAGTAAAGAGTGCAAGGTTTTATTCTCTTCTTGTAAAGAAATGAGTTCTTGTCTTAACTCCTCAAGCTTAGCTCTTAGCATGTCCTGCATTAACTGTACATCACTATCAGTGGGCACAGGGGGAGGCATAGTGGCATCAGGGCTGGATCCTGCACTAGCAATCTGGATGTGCACTGATTGTACATTGTCATCTACTGCTTGCAGGTTCTGTGATTTATACTTTCTCTTACCAACTTGGACTGTGTTTCCCTTAAGCAAACTATTGACATTAGACCTCTTGGCATTAGGGACTACAGTATGTACTTGTGCAAAGGAGTATGCTTTAGACTGAGGGTAGAAAACAGAAGTTATGCAAGGAACCCCTCCATTCTTTATGTTTGTACCATGAAACTGTTCAATCTGAGGTGAAGCACAACTGGAATCATGGGGTTCAACAACAGAGGTACTCTTGTGTAATAAGCCTAACAGTGTGTTGTTTTCTGCTGCTAAGGCTTGTGCTGACATAGAATCTGGATCAGAATAAAAGACAGAACTAGGATCATGCAATGTAAGATGTGCCATCCTGTGGGAAAAATACTCTGCACGTAAATGCCCATTCGTGACAAGGAGTTCATTTAAGTCAGGACTAGTGATTTGATTGTCACAGGTAAATGTAGGGGAAGCTTTCTGTACAAATTTGTTAGAGGCCTTGCTGCCTTTCTTTCTTAAACTTGCCATATTCAATGGGAATTTTGGGCTGGTCATTCTGTCAGGATTAATCAGGGGAGTACAAAGGCAGCGAATATGGCAAGGGAAATGTGCACAAAATCGCACAGTGAATAACCTTGAATCAAACAACGTGCACACAAGAACCACGACTCATATATACTAAAACCCAGGAGTGCAAATAGAGTGAAACAAAAATACCTATATATGAAAAGGGGTGTGGGGTAAGCACTTAGAACCTCCTTATGACTGAAAGGAAAGTCGGCAAACTCCTTACCCACTATGCTATTACAGATACTGACAGCGCTAAGCCCAGGTAGAGGGCAAGCAAGGACAGGATCTGTGTGCTGACACTCTGGATGATACTGAATAAGGAACTTAGAAACAGTACTCACGAGAACCGGAAAGACCACTTGAATGTCAGTAAACCCACGAACCCAGTAGATCAAACATGGACCCAGAAGGCTATAACAGCAATGGGTGGAGGATAACTAAATACCTAAGACCTAACTCAAGGAGCAAGTAGGAATTGTGATTGAAGAAATAGTGAGGAAAACAAAAGGCATTCACACAGGGACTAGTTACAACAGCACCCCACACCTAAATAATAAAATGGGAAATAAATGCAGAAGTGAAATGGAAAACATGGCATGGATCCCAATAGGAAGTAAGGATCAGGAGCAGGGAAAATGATATCACAAAAGGAAACCTTACCCTCCCATCCAAGGAGAAAAGGCAGGAAACTAAATCTAAAAAAGGAAAGACTAATGCATCAAGTTCTTCAGTAGCAAAGGACAGCATCAAAGAAACAGAAAACACAGGCAAATTGGGCAGCATCAAAGGGTAAAGCACAGAGAAAGGCTGCCTGCAGACAGAGGAAGACAGAAAGGGAAATCCAAAGGTCAGAAATCAATTAAGCACATGAATCTGAAATCCAGGGCGGAGGAACAAGAAACAGGAACTAGGAACTAGGTACAAAAGCTAGGAACAAGGAACAAGGAACAAGGAACAAGGAACAAGGAACAAGGAACAAGGAACAAGGAACAAGGAACAAGGAACAAGGAACAAGGAACTAGTCACAACAGGAACACTGCAACGATGACCAGTGCGGGACTGAAGCAAACTGAGGCTTTTAAAGCTGCTTAACGAGCACACCCCTCAGGTGTGCCGCCTGCTGCACCTGCAGCCACAGGTGTTGCCTATCCTCCACCCAACCTTGTCCTGCAAGGGAGGAGGTGAAGCAGTGAGCCAGGCATTCTGGGAAGCATAGTCATTTGATTAAAGTAGCATGCTGGCTGCCAAAAACCTGGAATGGATCCGGAAGGGAAGTAACTTGGAAAATAAGGTTTTAGCGCTCCCAATTCATCCCAGCACTGTAGCATTAGGTTCGGAGGAAATGTCCAGAAGGGAATAAACCCCAAAACATGCCCCCAAGTGGCGGGAACGGGAGCGAAGGGAGCGAGTCGTGACAGATCTGATCACAGAAGTATATATACTAAAATTAAGGCAGCAATTGGCCAAATTAATAATAGGCTTGTGCGCGCAGGAAACAGGTAGAACGGTCCAAAGTCAGGCCTAAACTCACACAACATGGCCGTCATCGAACTGGAAGTGGGGCTCTAGGGAAAACCCCTCTTCCATGTCCATCTTGGCTTGGGGGGCATAGGAGGTGCGGCACAGCGCCGTCAGTGCAATGGTGAAAGATAAGTGCGGGAAGGGAAGAAGCAGCAAAGACTTTGCAGAAAGAGTGGGAATTGGGCAGCCGTGTATGACCAGCAGTGAGCTTGCATAGAATGCGTGCTTAGGTCATAAAATTCAGCCTATGTTCTGAGCAACCTGATTGGCTGTTGCACCCGCCCCAGGAACTAATACCCAGTTGAACGTTTTTCCATAATTTTTTGAATCAAACTGTATCTGATACACTGAGTGGATCACCAGTAATTTAAATTTCGCTGTGCACCTGATGCGTAAGGCAGACCCCAATGTGTGCATAGTTCCATTTTTTTGTTGCCCTGTTTTTTCTTTTTCGGAAGTAAACGTGACTATCAAGCCATTCATCTGAAGGGCTCTGTATTGTTAGCTACAAACAACCCCCACAGTGCTCTTAAAATGAACATTTCCCTTGGCCTGCTGTTACACGTCGTAACCACAGGGTGCCCCATAGCTCTGCAGTAGCGACAGTATTTTAGTCATCGTCTCATAGCTCACCAACTCCCTGTACTCACTCACTTGCTGCTCATACAGATGGGTTGGTTGTCGTGGTTTCTGCCGCAGCTCATTGCTGCATGGTCAGCTCCCTCCCTCTGTCTCGAGGCGGTTGTAAGCTTGGCAGGCATCACTAAACCGTACCAGTGTGCAGATTTGTTCAGCTGACTGCTCTCATGCCCGTCTACTAGTGCTGGCAACAGGGTCGTTCAATTTTACCCAATTGAATTTGACCTCACACCAGGGGAGCCCGCCTGTGTCTTGTACAGAGAAACTTGAATATCTTTTCTTAAGTAGCATTCAGGGTCTATGCTCCCCTGCTGTCTACCTTTCTTTGTTCTTCTGTGCAGAGGTCAACAACCATTACATTGATAATCTGAACACCAGGCACACCTGGCAATGCGACATCTACGATGTTGCTACACCATAGAGCCGTGGTATTTAAACTGTGGGGTGCATCCCCGTCCCTGTGAGGCCGTGGCCTCATTCGTGGGGGATGCGGGACTCCAGCCTAAGTGAAAAACATGAAATCTTTTTTTTTTTTATTTAAAGGGAGGAAAGAAACATCCGATGTGGGATGGGATATGCGCGTTTGTGCATGTCCCATCCTACCATGGCCCCTGCCACAGGCTGTTTTTGCAGCAGGTGTGGGTGGTCTTTTGGGTTGTTTTTGTAGTGGATGGGAGGACCTGGGGTTATTTATGGAGAGAGTGGGGGAGCCCTGGGGTTTCTTCTGGAGCAGGTGGGGCCCTGGGATTGTTTTTGGAGCGGGTGGGGAGCCCTGGGGTTGTTTTTGCAGAGGGCCCTGGGACTATGCAGGGTGCAGGTTAGGGGAGCCCAGGGAGTGGGGTAGCAAGGAGCGGGGTAGAGGGGAGCACAGGGCGGGAGCAGCTCATCCATAAAGGGCAAACGAATGTCAACCCGGCGGCCCCCTCATCCATTATGGAGGAGCCGGCCCAGTGAAACACTGAGCGCTCCCTCCGCTGCTTTTTCCAGCTCAGGGAGCACTCCTGGGCCGGCTGAACTTTCAAAGGGAAACACTGTTTCCCTTTGACTGTTCTTTTCCCCAGCCGCACATGCTCAATGAGCCAACGCAAGGCTGGGGGCGTTTCTGCTTCGCCAGCCTTGCATAGCTTATTGGAAAGGCTGGCTAGATACTGCATGTCTGTATGCGCGAGAGGGAGCTCCTGCGCCTCCTCGCACATACAGACAGAGCAGGTTGGAGTGGGGAGTTTTCGTGCAGGAACCAGAACGCTTTTGCTTCCTGATTCCTGCTCATGATGCAGGAGCTGGAGCCCAGGGGAGGAAACATCAGGGCCAGGGCAGAAGGTACGTTTATGTTCTTTTTTTAAATTTAAATATGTGTATGGATGCACATATGCTTGTGTTATGAGTGAGCATATGATGATGGGTGCTTGTGTAAATGATAGAGTGCTTGCTGTGTGAATGCTGCGTGATTGTAGGTGTTTTTGCAGGTCCAAAGAGGTGATTTTAGTGAGTTCGGGGAGTGGAGGAGGGTTGTACAACAAAGGCATTTTTTTTAAATGCCTTTTGTTGCACAATCCCCCTAACGACCTGCCAAAATCAGCTCTCCTTCTGAGACGCTGTGGAGCCCAGGGGACAGGGATGGTATTTTTTACTGGACATCTATTTTTGATGCCTGCCCCCAGGTGCCCCAAGCTCCTAGCATATACACATACTCACGTTGATTGTGTGAGTGTGTTTGGTGCTGTGGGGCCCAGGGGACAGGGATGGAAAATACCATGTCTGCCCCTTGGGCCACCCAGCGCCAATTGCAAACTGGCTTTTTACCCAATTTATTTTTAAAGTATGCTCTAAAATGTAACATTTTGACCCATTATTATTATTATATACTTCTTTCACATGTTTGTAAATATAAGTTTGCCTTATATGGGCATTTATTACTGTTGTGTGAAGCATATTCCTGTATATCTTTTAACTGCCTCACATAAAGTTGTTACAGTGCCAAATCCGTATATGGACATTACAAGCTTGCTAACCCTGGCAAGTAAACATGCGATCACTTCTTTCATGGATGGATAAACATGTTTTATTTCCACGTCTGGTTTAAAGTTGAATCTTCCTGTGTTACCATGTCCATGATAAATCAGAATAGACTCATTTTGTAATCTCCATGGAGATATAGACTCTTCACAGGGTTCTATAGCATTGTGTATATGTGTGACCCTCTGGGGCTGAGACCCAGCTGCAGCAGGAGGGCTTCTTTTCTTCATGAAAATAAATACTTCAGATGGAGAAACGTATCTGGCTCCTGGGAATCACTTCAATTATTTAAAACATTTCACAGGGGAAGAACCCCCGATTCTCGCTTGATTGGTTAGGGCTCTCCCACCAAGATCGGTCGCTATGGCGTATCTGGTGGAAATTTTTATGCCCCTCCAATCCTCCCTTGATTGGTTAGGGCTCACCCGCTATGTTCGGTCGCTATGGCATATCTGGGGGAAACCTTTATGCCCCTCCAATCCTCCCTTGATTGGTTAGGGCTCACCCGCTATGCTCGGTCGCTGTGGCATATCTAGAGGAAATCTTTATGACCCTTCAATCCTCCCTTGATTGGTTAGGGCTCACCCGCTATGCTCGGTCGCTATGGCATATCTGGGGGAAATCTTTATGCCCTTCCAATCCTCCCTTGATTGGTTAGGGCTAACCCGCTATGTTCGGTTGCTATGGCATATCTGGGGGAATCTTTATGCCCCTCCAACCCTCTCTCAATTGGTTAGGGCTCACCCGATATGCTCGGTCGCTATGGCATATCTGGGGGAAATCTTTATGCCCCTCCAACCCTCCCTCAATTGGTTAGGGCTCACCCAATATGCTCAGTCGCTATGGCATATCTGGAAGAAATCCTTATGCCCCTCCACTTAAAAAATTCACCAGCAGCAACTGGCCCAGGGGCTGTGCTGGGAACGGAGCGGTGGAGCCCAGGGCCTGCAGTGGGAGCAGGATGGCGGGAAGCCGTGGGATGGTGGTGGGAGCAGGGTGGGGAGCGCCCAGGGACTGGGCGGCTAGGAGTGGGTCGAGGGAGCCCAGAGACTGTGATGGGAGCAGGTGGGGGAGCCCAGGGACTATACTGGGAGTAGGGAGCAGTGACATCGCGCAATAGTTCATAGCTATTTGGACTTACTGTCCATTTGGCATTTTTGGGGAGGGGGCCGGCCTGCCAACATTTTGCTCAGGGGGCAGCGGGACAGAAAAGTTTGAAGACCACTGCTGTAGAGGCTTTGTGTAATGCCTACATCCACTAAGGAAGCCACATTCTTACCATGATGTGGCTCCGGGAGACCTTTACTCCAGCAAGGAAGAGGGGGAAAAGGTTGGGAACTATAAATGAAACAGACAGTGTTTGGGAATTCTCCCTTTCCATGTAATCTATTACTTGAGTGATTAGATGAGCCCCATAGGGATACAAAAATAGTGCACATTGGAAATCTGCTAACCACCAACGTATATATGTTCTGTTTTTCCTGTGCCCCTTCTTTGTTTTGCAAACGTTTACTATGCTACATCCATGGATGTGTGTTGCTGACAGAGCCACATAAGCCAGATCCATGGATTTGTGTTGCTGACAGAGCCACATAGGCCACGTCCATGGATTTGTGTGGCTGACAGAGCCACATAGGCCACGTCCATGGATTTGTGTGGCTGACAGAGCCACATAGGCCACGTCCATGGATTTATGTTGCTGACATAGGTACATAGGCCAAATCCATGGATTTGTGTTGCTGACAGAGCCACATAGGGCCACATCCATGGATTTGTGTTGCTGACATAGGCACATAGGCCACATCCATGGATTTGTGTTGCTGACATAGCCACATAGGCCACATTCACGGATTTGTGTTGCTGACATAGGCACATAGGCCACATCCATGGATTTGTGTTGCTGACAGAGCCACATAGGGTCACATCCATGAATTTGTGTTGCTGACATAGGCACATAGGCCACATCCATGGATTTGTGTTGCTGACATAGCCACATAGGCCACGTCCATGGATTTGTGTTGCTGACAGAGCCACATAGGCCACGTCCATGGATTTAAGTTGCTGATATAGGCACATAGGCCACATCCATGGATTTGTGTTGCTGACAGAGCCACATAGGGCCACATCCATGGATTTGTGTTGCTGACATAGGCACATAGGCCACATCCATGGATTTGTGTTGCTTACATAGCCACAAAGGGGCACATCCATGGATTTGAGTTGCTGACATAGGCACATAGGCCACATCCATGGATTTGTGTTGCTGACATAGCCACATAGGCCACGTCCATGGATTTGTGTTGCTGACAGAGCCACATAGGGCCACATCCATGGATTTATGTTGCTGACATAGCCACATAGGCCACGTCCATGGATTTGTGTTGCTGACATAGCCACATAGGCCACGTCCATGGATTTGTGTTGCTGACATAGCCACATAGGCCACGTCCATGGATTTGTGTTGCTGACAGAGCCACATAGGGCCACATCCATGGATTTATGTTGCTGACAGAGCCACATAGGGGCACATCCATGGATTTGAGTTGCTGACATAGGCACATAGGCCACATCCATGGATTTGTGTTGCTGACATAGGCACATAGGCCAAATCCATGGATTTGTGTTGCTGACAGAGCCACATAGGGCCACACCCATGGATTTGTGTTGCTGACATAGGCACATAGGCCACACCCATGGATTTGTGTTGCTGACAGAGCCACATAGGGCCACATCCATGGATTTGTGTTGCTGACATAGGCACATAGGCCACATCCATGGATTTGTTTTGCTTACATAGCCACATAGGGCCACATCCATGGATTTGTGTTGCTGACATAGGCACATAGGCCACATCCATGGATTTGTGTTGCTGACATAGGCACATAGGCCACATCCATGGATTTGTGTTGCTGACATAGGCACATAGGCCACATCCATGGATTTATGTTGCTTACATAGCCACATAGGGCCACATCCATGGATTTGTGTTGCTGACATAGGCACATAGGCCACATGCATGGATTTGTGTTGCTGACAGAGCCACATAGGGCCACATCCATGGATTTGTGTTGCTGACATAGGCACATAGGCCACATCCATGGATTTGTGTTGCTTACATAGCCACATAGGCCACATCCATGGATTTGTGTTGCTGACAGAGCCACATAGGGTTTCCCATCTGAAGGAAAGTGTCCCCCAGACATCATTTGGCAATGGGGCCATCTCTCAGACCTCAATCTTTCACGCTTGCTCTCCGTGTAGAGAGGAATGGCGAGATTCATGGATTTCTTTTGCACGCTTCCAAGTGACTTTGCACTGGTAGCACAAACCCTGATTCCTGGAACTGTGCAACCTGTATTTTTGCAGTGCAAAGTCCGTGTAAAGTCATTATGTACTGCGAACACGGCTTTGCACTGCAAAAATACACTTTGCACATTTCCAGGAATCAGGGTTTGTGGCACCAGTGCAAAGTCACTTTGAAGCGTGCAAAAGAAATCCATGAATCAGGGCCCCAAATCTGGTGCACGGCCTGGTGGGCTTTTCCCTCGACGGCAGATAAAGCCAGAGATGGTCAGCTCTATGCCAAGGCCCGAGCTCTAACTGAAGCCAGGCTGCTCCTGAAAAAGCTGTGGGGCCTGGCGGCGGTGGAGGAGCAGCCAGGCTCGCCCAATTACAGGCAGGCTGTAAGACCTCGCTCAATCCCCGGGTTTGACTCCTGCTTTCTTGTCCCATCCCCTCACTTGACTCAAACATCCGGGAATACCCAAGAGCAGCGCGCATGCGTGTATGGATGGGCTTTGTAAAGCGCACTTCTAGTTGCGAGGCAACAGAGCGCGGTATGTACGGGACGCCTCCAGGGGGTTGCAGGTGGGATGCGCGGGTAGCAGAGGCTGCTGGCCTGAGTAGGGGAAGCAGGGCTGGGAAGGCGCTCTGGAGAGGAAGGAGTAGTGTTTAAGATGGAAGAACGAACTGTCACTGCTCAATAGTCTAGGCACTAGGCAGGGGTGTTGCTAGGTCTGTAAAAGAGCTGGGGCTAGGCTACTGTCGGGACTTGGGGCTAGCTATAGCCTTTTGGTTGTAGCCCCTGAGATTCTATCCGGCGCTACAACTAAAAGACCTGGGGCTATAGCCCCCTCAACCCCCCCCCCCCGCCCCCTCACCTCCCAGCAACGCGTCTGTGTTGCAGCATACAGTTAGCCCAGCCTCAGTTTGTGGGGGCACGTCAACAGCTTTTTGCTGAGAGGCAAAGCTAAGCTTCTGGGGGGGGCCTGTACCCTTTCTCCACATCTTTCAATCCGGTGAGTCTTCAAGACAGGAGCGACATGATGGTTTTGGGATTTTTCCAGGTTAGTGCCCATTGACGTCTATGGGGTGTAATGGGGCCTGCTGTGATAGCAATCTGAGTCCGGGCGGGTGACAGCACCCAACCAAGCGAGGGTGAGTCGAGAGGTATGTGTTCACTATCTCACTTTCTGGATCCCTCCTTCACCATTGCTCTTTCTGCCACTTTTATCCTTTCACTTCCCCCTGTCCCCTTCACTCACTCTCTCTTTTACTCTTGCTTGCTCTCGAACTCGCCCTTTCATTCCTCTTCTCCTTTGGCCGTCTCTATTAGTTTCACGCTCTCTATGTGTCCCCCTTTACTGTGTCCCCCTCTATGGTGTCCCTCTCTATTGTGCTCCCTCTCGGTTTGTCACACATTCTCTCTCTCATTCTCTCCCTCTCCCTCTCTCTCACACTCTCCTTATCTCTCCCTCTCTCTCCTTAAAGTGGCCTGCAAAATCGAGGCCGGGCTCTCAGGGGTCAGCGCCGCAAAGGGGCATGGTGTGGCAGGGGGTCGGCGCCGCAATTAAGAGGCAACACTTCACTTGAATGCCCCCTGTGAGGCCACGCCCCCGTGAGAGAAGTGGTCGAACAGGCAGCATTCAAGTTAGGTAAGTGTTGCCTTTTATTTGCGGCGCTGACCCCCTGCTAGGCACCCCTTTGCATCAATCACCACCTTCTCACCTGGGATCCGAGGGTGATGATCCCTGCTAATGGAAGGGGTGTCTGGCTGGGGGGTGCGGGGGTGGGTGGGTTCGGCGACACAATGAAAAGGCCAGGCTTTTTTCCCAAAGCCTGAAGCTCTCGCTTAAACACAAGAGCTTCAGGCTTTAGAACAATAAGCCTTAGTTCTATCAGTGGGCTGGGGTTAGCAGGGGACTTTAGGGAGCCCCGTCTCAGACACCAGTTTCAGAACGGGCCCCGCAATTTGTTTCACCCTCCATTTGTGCTCCTTTCTGTTGGCCTCATTCAATTTGTTCCACTCCTCGTGTTCGTCTTGGTGTACAAGCGTCCCTCTTAATTAGTACCCGTCTCTGTTTGTCTCACCTTCCATGCCTGCCCTTCTCGAGTTGTTTCTCTGTGAATGTGTCTCACCCTCCATTTGGGCGCTCTCTCTCTCTCCCTCTCTGTGTGTCTCTTCCTATTTGCACTCTTGCCTATTGCCCTCCCTTTCTACGCTCTCTTTTTGTCCCACTGTCTATTGTATCTTTGCCCTTTGCTGTCTCTGTTCCTTTATCTTGTATCCTTCTACTGCCAGACTCTCTTTCTCCCCACCTCTCCTCCAGACCGCTCCTCACCACAACTCTGCAGGAAAGTCCCTCTATCTATCCATGCACGAGCCCGGCACCTGAAAATCACAGCATAGTTAGGTGCGCCAGAGAGCGGGCAGAGATGTGAATAACTTTGCAGGCCTGCGAGTGTCTTTCCAGGTGTGAAATCACTGAGAACCTTCTGAGCAAAGTGTTCTACTTCCTTGTTTTAAATGGAGCAGAGTGGCAAATCAGGCCGTAATGCTTGTAGCCTTTGATTTACCTCTATGGCACATTTTAATCCAGTGACATGACGGAGGAGGGGCCTGGAGCGGAGATAAGATCTCAACCGTGCATTGCTCCTCCGTCTTCTCGGTGCGGGTCGGTGCAGGTGTACAGCGAATGGATTCCTATGGAATCCGCATTGGCTTTGCACCTGGACAAGACCAGATGGATTTACTAGGAATCCATTAGTAGACACCACTTGTAGATTATTTTTGCAGGCAGTGTTTATCTTATTCGTGAGACAGAGGGAGGAGTGAAAGAGTGAAAGCGAGTTTGCCTAGCTTTCACTCTTTCCTTCTCCCCTTTGCCTTGTGAACTTATCACATTGCATGCAGAGGACCCAAAAGCACGCGAGGGCTAATGTTGGTGTTCCCCTGAAAATGTCATGCAATGTGGCCCAGCTCCACTCCTGCATGCAGGCCTATCATGGGAAGAAGAGAAGAGCACCGGTAGAAGGCATTCTCATGTGCAGGGTCGGGTATACTCATAGGTGGATCTCAGGGATAAAGGATTGACTCTCCATTTGGGGAATGGAGAGGAAGTAGGGACTTCATGTGACGCTAGTAGGAAGTCTACCAGCTTTGTAGTGCAAGTAGGTGTTATGGCGGGCTCTGTGTCACCAGATGACTTCCTAGGGATCACCATGCCCTTCCCTTCATTTCCCCATCAGTTGCCTTCTGGGAGATGTAGTATTGGGTCACTTCACTGAAGTAACACTAAAGTAAGAGCAAGGCCGAGGACTAGAGGAGAGGTGTTCCTGGTGGCATGGAGTCATCTGGTAACACAAGGGCGGGATCAGGGTCCTCCTACCTTCATGTAGTGCCCAGTGGGGGAACTTTAAGCACTGTGCTGGGGATAATCTCTGAGATTCTTTCCCTGCAGACTCTTAGCTCTGCCCCCCCCCCCTTCCCCCTCACTGAGGAAGGCCTTCTCCTGTCCTGGATCTATCCCCATCATGGCAGGAACTCTGGCTCCTTCAGTCTTGAGTTAAGTCCTACTTGGACTTCTTCACATCCCCAAAAAGCCAAAACAATTCTGAAAATCAGAACCGAGGGAGCAACACCTTCCATAGACTGCACTTTGTTTAAAATATACCTTCCTTGGAGGCACTCTTCAGCAGTTTCATGGTGTTCTGTGTTCCTTGAAAGGCTCCCAGAGGTCGACCCTGCACTCTCTGTAGCCGGACTGGAACTATGACTTGTCCAATTGGTCCTTGGTCCTCTTATTTCTTGCTTCTGAGATTTAAAATACAGATGGCATGGGAGCTCCGCCTCTGATGGCATGGGAGCTCCATCTCTGATGGCATGGGAGCTCTGCCTATGATGGCATGGGAGCTCCGCCTCTGATGGCATTGGAGCTCCGCCTCTGATGGCATGGGAGCTCTGCCTATGATGGCATGGGAGCTCCGCCTCTGATGGCATGGGTGCTCTGCCTCTGATGCCATGGGAGCTCTGCCTATGATGGCATGGGAGCTCCGCCTCTGATGGCATGGGTGCTCTGCCTCTGATGCCATGGGAGCTCTGCCTCTGATGGCATGGGAGCTCCGCCTCTGATGGCATGGGAGCTCTGCCTCTGATGCCATGGGAGCTCTGCCTCTGATGGGATGGGAGCTCTGCCTCTGATGGCATGGGAGCTCTGCCTCTGATGGCATGGGAACTCTGCCTCTGATGGCATGGGTGCTCTGCCTCTGATGCCATGGGAGCTCTGCCTATGATGGCATGGGAGCTCTGCCTCTGATTGCATGGGAGCTCTGCCTCTGATGCCATGGGAGCTCTGCCTCTGATGGCATGGGAGCTCTGCCTCTGATGGCATGGGAACTCTGCCTCTGATGGCATGGGAGCTCGGCCTGTGATGGCATGGGAGCTCTGCCTATCGTTTTACCTAACTAATAATTTGTCGCAGAAGTCTTTCTCTCCCAAAAAGCTAAGTATGGGATTATTTTGACTTCAAAAAATGGAATGACCCCCATATTTTTAGGCTTGGGTTTGTATGACTTCTCCCAGAAAACAGAAATAAAGCACTGGCTGCACTTGGGCGAACAATAGTAATAGCTATGATTTCTGTGTCGTTTGAGTTCTGTCCCTCGCCTGCCCTCAGTTTAAGAAGGACACTCCTACAAACCAAGATGTTTCATTTTATCGGGGAGGAAGGATAGCTCAGGGGCAACACGTTTGTCTTGAAAGCAAGGCAACGCGGCGCAACACAGGTACGAATCCTGATCCCGCGCTTATAGACCACTCGGTGATATTAAGCATGTTATAAATGAACAATAAAATGTAAAAAATAGTTTGAAGCGCAGACCTAGCTCGAGAGCAGGACATATGCTGCATGCGTGATTGACAGTGCATGTATCTCTTAAGAAATGGAAATGTCTAAGCAAGGAACTCTTGAGGAATCCGTGCTTCTTCCCTGCTCTGTGCATCTGTCTCATTTAGCGCGCCGCAAGGAACCTCCCATATGGATTTAGCAGTGTTCTGGAAACCAGGATAAAGAGCATCTGCCCGGAACTCCCTGCCAGTGGTGGAAATGGAAAAAATTGGTGGGGGATCCCACAAAGGCTGGGTAGGGGGCAGAGTTTGGGGGAAGGGGCGGTCTCCGAGGAAGCAGGGTTTCAAGGGGCAGAGCTGGTAGTTAACCTCCAATGAAAGGAAATGTCCAAACTATATATCAATTCCACTTTAAACCACTTCCATGACACTGGTGGTGAGTTACTTCACTATGTAGATAATAGTTCTGACCACTGTTGCTGAGTAAATATTTTTTAAAATGCACAATTTGCGCCCCATTTTATAAAAAATAAACTCCCCCTTGCGTACTATTCAAACAGGGTGCTTTCTGTTCGCCATAAGCAACATTTACTTTTACCTGAACTACACCCGGCACAGCTCCTGCAGCTCCCCTCTGAAAGCAGTTGAGTGGCTGTATCATGTGTGATAGTTTCAATGTTAATAGGGGTATTTATTTATTCATGCAATGTCGGATACCTGTATATTTATTTATGCAATGTTTGTTGGATACAGGTATCCGACAAACATTGCATAAATAAATAAATAATCTGGGTCCATGTATCCGACAGACATTGCATAAATAAATAAACCGGGTTGTGGCTGATGTCCCGGTCGTGGCTGAGGACTGTAACATCCTCTTGTGTCTTCTTGCACTGGGTCACGAGAGGAACTTACAGTTGGCTTGCAGCCGCTTTCTTTCTTTTTTTTCCCCCCCAGCGCTGACTCTGACCAGATCCCAAGATCCGGCTACACATCTGGTGCCGGATCTCGGCAGGGACGTCATTTCACCAAAATGCCTGGGGTAGCAGAAGTGACATCACATGACCAATGACCGCTGATGAAATCACAGGAAGTGAAGCAATTTGAACCCCATCTCGAAGTCGATATCACGAGAAGCAAGGGAACACAACCTTTCACCCCTTGACTAAACAGGAAGTGGCATCACATAGCATTGTTCCTAAATACACTACGGAAAATATGGTTATGATGTCACTATAATGTGATATACATTTCACATACAAGTTGGATCACCATATGTATCGTTAATATCAGTGTGTATAGGCCCATGTTACCAAATTACTGTGAATGCAAGCAGGCGTCCAAGGCCAAATGATAATGATGTGTTATGTAGCACTTACGCTTAAGCGCTTTATATAGAAAAAATATACACCCAATATCACCCAACCTGTGTTGGTACTCATTTTGGGACTTCAGAAGGATGAAAGGCTGAGTTGAGGTGTTTATGAACAGACTAAATCAGTGACTCACCCCCTGAAGTGTGCCTGAAATAAACCTTTAATGAGTCTAGCAATTATTGTACAAAATTCCAGAAAGACACGTTATTTGTTATTCCTATTCTTTCCTATTTAGGTTCACTGCTCAAAGTGTTTTATTTATGGAAACCCTTGTTTTTTGAAGGTGCCCGAGCAAGAAAGTCAGCCACTTAAAAAATAAAGAGGCACATGGTGCTGACCACAGCCCAGAAGCTTACTGTTTAAAAAAAAAGAAAAAAAAGTTTATTTTAAAAAAAGATTTTAGGGGTAACAAGGGAGACCACAGGGGTAGGCAGGGAGACCTCAGGGGTCGCAGTTGCGACCCCTGGCGAGCCTTAAATGACGTCCCTGGATCTCGGATCCGGTGAGAGCCGGCCCAATCACCAGCACTGCTCCCTGCACTGTCAAGTGAAGCCACTGACAGCCTTCACATTCCTTACGCGTAAACTATTCTGTGGTAATTTACTTCTCCGTGGGGAAAGAAATATACATGTGTCTTTAGAGGTTAGCGCATATGGGGGTTTGGAGGGGAGGGGGGGCGAGGACGGCATGGGGTGACTTGTGGAGCCACAAAGCTTCTTTCACAGGTGGCCGGACCTTTTTTTTTTTTAACTCTGACGCGCTGCAGTCCTTGCTGGGCTTAATTGCAGGTATGAGCTATACCGTTCACTGAGTGATTGGGTCTGACAACGCCTGACGTCATGGCGCTGCCTCAACACCAGGCGAGTGCGTGGGCTCCTTTCGGCCTTGGCTGTGTGTCCGCTGTGAAGGAGTTTGTACTTTTTAACTTGTCAGAAAGGACACGTGTCATTCAGACCTGTTGGAGGCACTGAGGCCGTTTCTGTAGCAAAAAACGATCTATTCTTGCAGCTGCCCTCATCATATTCCAAAGCCCGCCTTTGTCCAGCGGGCAGAAGACCCCAGGCGCCTCACTGCACACAGTACACGTGCAAGGTAGGGTGAAGCCTGAGACGGCGCTCAAACTGACCCCTCCCCCGCCAGGCATAATGAGACATTAGAAATGTGGGCCTCTTTATTTCCCGGGTGCAGGGGTCGAAGTGTACGAAAAGCAGTAGTGGAACTATGAAACCTGCTGGCCTGCCCCCACTCCCCACAAACCCCATGCCCACGCCCCCTCCCAAACCCAATACAAACTTCCAAACACATGCACTTGCGTTTTAAGGGAACGTCGAGTGCAGTGCACCGAAGTGCAAGTTTCAACTTCTTCCTACACTTTCATTTTAAAATGAAACCATTCCGGAACGGTTTCTTTTTAAAATAAAAGTATAGGAACAGTCAAACTTAATTTTAAAAAGTAGAGGAGCACCGCTCCCGCTCACTTTGGCTACTGCCCGGGTGACTCTTTCAACCAACGAGCCTTCCTTCTGACTGCCCACGGTAGCCCCCCAGTTACACCAACGATAGCACCACTCATCCTTAGAGCAGGCTCGGACTGGCCTATAGGGCAATAGGGGAAACGTGGACAACACACTGTGCACACCTTGATTTGGACGATCTTATTACATATAGGTTGTATATTTTTATATATATCTAGAGATATTAAACAAAGTAAAGGTGCGGGGGAGAGGTGCTCAGCCTTGGTACCTAGGCTGGAGATAGAGGACAAAAGAGAGTGTTTTCCTATTAGGAAAGCTTCGTCCCCTGCACACTATCTAAAAGGCCAAAGCCTCATGGTGATTAGAGAATCGTTAAAGATGGAAAGTCTTTTAAAGGCATTTCAGATATATATTCAAAATTTCCCTAAATAATTACATTTTGACAACTTGAAGGATAAATTCATAAGCAAGACGATTTATTATTCATACAAGATGGTAGGCCCAACGCGTTTCGAGTAGCAAACAACACTTCATCAGGGGAATTTTTTCTTTAAGAATAACATTTCTATAAAGAAAAGAAACATTTTAAATTTAAACAATATAATATTTTTAGTCAATAAGCAATTTCGAAAGCAACAATTTCAAAACAACCTCAATTCAAGGACATCTCTGAGATACATGTCAACACACAGATCCTGGACTTAAAGTGTACAGTGCATAATTCAAATGGACTTAATTGTTTTAGAGTGTCTAACAGCCTTTAGATTGAAACCGTTCTCAAAAATTGACAAAAACTTAAAACTCTTAATTTGAATCAATACAGATACATTTTTCATCAAAACAGATACATTTTTTCGTACAACCAGGTTATTACTGGTGCTAAATGCCTGTATATGCTATTCACGGAGAGAATAATTCAATGCTCTAAGTGTTTTTGAACAAAAATGGATAAACTGAAGTTGTCACATAAGGAACAATTATAGCTAGTTGATCTTACCTATTTAAAATAGGCCAAAAAAGATGGAGTGTCTTGTATGGCCATAGATGAAAGTGTTCCTGAGATGATTTCGCAAAGTTTGTTCTTGACCTGTCGTGAGATCTGGTCAAAGAAGCAATATTTAGATAAGGAGAAAGACGCTGTCTTAATGACAAGAATATAGGTATCTGGTTGTCATGTTTATGCATAAGTGAAAGCACACTTACAAGTCTTTGGTTGAAACCGGTCCAATGGTAGAGCTGACCAGTCAATGGTCACTGGGTATCTTAATCTGGTAAACGGTTAATCGATGAAAACTAATCCAAATCAACTGTTTCCAAGAAGAGTAACCTAAAAAACCAAGGTGGTAGAGGTAAGTAAAGGGGAAACGGGTATTTTTTAGAAAAGCTGTCACGGACCAAGTAAAGGCTATGTGGCCAGAATGGAAATGGTTAGTCTCTTATTATGATTCTACATAAAAGTGTTTGGCAGAAGAAAAGCTTTATTCCCCAAAGTACCTGGCTTAGAACAAGTTAAGGCTATGTGGCCAGATTGGAAATAGTAAGTATCTTATTTTGATTCTACATAACTAAGTGATACCAATAAAGTGATAAAGTCCAAGTCAACTTACTTCTCTTCCTTTTTTACAGGTCCCAAAATGGAGCAACATCCAGACTGGCGAAGGCTGTGGAGGTGTCTGCCATTTTGTGATGGAACTCGTCTTTATGTACCTTTCGGACAAGCTGACGTCATTCGCGCATGCGCGAGTGACGTCACTGTTGTTTAAATATTGAGTGAGTGACGTTGTTCGCGCGTGCGCGTGCAACGTGTAAATAAAGGTGTCTATGTAATCAACATGGAATATTAGGTGATCAGGTGCTCCAAGGGGCATGTCGCCTTGTTACAGCTAGAAAATAAGTTTTGAAACGATTCCAATGAAGGTGGAAAAGGTGCATGTCACATTATAGGTAATGACTCCAACTTAGTGACGTCAATCGCACATACGCGTTGTACGTCCACCAAGTTAAATCTCTACATGTGTGTTAAAACACCTAGAGGGGAGAATGAAGAAGATAAGCCAGTGATAGGTTTGGTGCAAATGGCTGTCTGTATTTTGACTAACGTCATGTTTACACGTTTGACTAAAAATACAAATTAAATTTTGTCGGATGTAACTGTGAGGTCTTATTGACTGCTTTTCAAAGGTCCACAGGACATGCTTGGGTAAATGAGGGTGTTAAACCTAATGGTAAGTAGAACAACCTACATGGGCACATGGTCATAGATGCAAAATAGTCATGGAGTACCTGCCTGATTATTAATGGTCAAAGAAATGGATATCTTAGTGTCGACCATTATCCACATTTAAACATGTGATTTGCCTATTTGACAAATATAGGACCTTGTGTAAACCATTATACACTTTTTATCATGTTGTGAACCTTTTTGACAAATATAGGCCATTGTGTTAGCACTACCCCAATTGTATGGGTGTACAATCTAAAGCAAAAGCATCACTAAAAGCAGTTTCTTGAAGATGAAAATCACAAGTGAAATGACAGCAGATAATGTAACTAAAACACTCATATGTGAAGAAAATAAAGGTTTTTGTTCTAATATTCGATACCCCATTAATGCTAGGGTATGTTTGATGGGAGAATCTATTTAAAAACAAAGAAGCAATAGTAACCTATAAGCTTTAAACTGGTAGCAGCAATTGGTTTACTTTCATAGATGTTAAAACTTTAGAGGAATGGTCCAAGGTAATAGTCCTCATTCATGCCTAGTGGTGTCATTGCGTCAAGCCGTTGGATCCAAAAAAGTTCTCTTTGTAAAAGTTGTCTTTTTAAATCGCCACCCCTCGGGAGTGGGTGTATTACTTCCAATATGATCATTTTCATTTGTGAGATGTTGTGGTTATGGTCTCGGAAATGTCTAAATACAGGAGATTTGATATTTTTTGTTCTTATGGAAGACTTGTGCTCTGTCCATCTTTCTTTGGCTTTTCTGTTGGTTTTTCCTATATAATAGACTCCACAGGGGCAACGGATGGCATAGATGACGTTTTTGCTGTCACATGTAGCATAGTGTCTCAGACTGATTTTTTTACCTGTATTGGGATGTCGTACATATTCTCCTTTAATGATGTTGTTGCAATGTTGGCAGTGGAGACATGGAAATGTGCCTGCTTTTTGTTTAGAAAATGTTGTTTGTAGTGTTTTTTTGGCCTTTCCGCTTTAATGAGTTGATCCCGTAGATTTCTTCCTCGTCTGAATGCCGTCATAGGGGGATCTGGAAACAATTCTTGTAAGGTTTTATCTGACTTAATCAGGTCCCAGTTTTTGTGTATTATTCTTTTGACTTGAAAGCTTTGTCTACAGTATTTGAAAGAGTGAATCAAATTTTTGGGAACTGGTTTACTGTTGCTTGCTAGGAGTTCTTTTCTTTCCTGTGATTCGATTCTTGTTATGGCTTTCTGTATTGTTTCTCCTGGGTAACCTCTTTCAATGAATCGATTCCGCATGGTTTCATATTCCATCTGTAATGTGGTAATGTCAGATGTAATACGTTTCACCCTTAAAAGTTGGCTGTAGGGGAGGTTCTCCATTGAGGTTCCTGAAATTTGTAAATAAAATGTTCCATTATGTCTAAAGTAGTTGTTATATAGAATGATGTTGATTAATTCTATAGCTAGTACTTTGTGAATGCTCTCCTCTGTGAGATTAACAGAGTTGATGATGTTCAACATCCAGACCGGCGAAGGCTGTGGAGGCGTCTGCCATTTTGTGATGGAACTCGTCTTTATGTACCTTTCGGACAAGCTGACGTCATTCGCGCATGCGCGAGTGACGTCACTGTTGTTTATATATTGAGTGAGTGATGTTGTTCACGCGTATAAAAATTTCCAGTGACTCCGGTTTTCTATGGATTACCTAAAATCCACAAAAATGCCACTGACCCTCCCTTCAGACCCATAGTTGCGGGGACAGAAAGTGTCTTTCAGCCGTTAGCCATATATTTGGACATGGCACTACAACCAGCTGTACAAAGCACTCAAACCTATCTAAAGGACACCACCCACTTCCTGAACATCATCAACTCTGTTAATCTCACAGAGGAGAGCCCAATTCTTTTCACAATGGACGTGAACAGTCTATATACCTCAATACCACACAGAGAAGGGATAGAAGCATTGGAATGGTTTCTACTAGAAAACAAAAACGTCAACATTCACAAAGTACTAGCTATAGAATTAATCAACATCATTCTATATAACAACTACTTTAGACATAATGGAACATTTTATTTACAAATTTCAGGAACCTCAATGGGTTCATCAGTGGCACCTTCATATGCCAACATTTTCATGTACCAATTTGAAACGAAATTTGTACTACAAAACCAACAGTGGAAAGAAAAAATTAAATGCTGGCAACGATACATTGACGACATTTTTGGTATATGGCTAGGCACAGAAAGTGAACTTCTCCAATTCTGGAAATAGTTAAATACCTGCAATGAAAGAATCGGGTTCACAATTGAAATTGGGAAACCTTCAGTTAATTTTCTGGATGTTACAGTGGAAATACATGGACCAGGTCTTAAGACAAAAATATACAGGAAACCAACAGATGTTAACAGCTGCTTACATCACAGCAGTTTTCATCCGAAACATTTAAAGGAGAACCTCCCCTACAGCCAGCTTTTAAGGGTGAAACGTATTACATCTGATATTACCACATTACAGATGGAATATGAAACCATGCGGAATCGATTCATTGAAAGAGGTTACCCAGGAGAAACAATACAGAAAGCCATAACAAGAACCGAATCACAGGAAAGAAAAGAACTCCTAGCAAGCAACAGTAAACCAGTTCCCAAAAATTTGATTCACTCTTTGAAATACTCTAGACAAAGCTTTCAAGTCAAAAGAATAATACACAAAAACTGGGATAGATAAAACCTTACAAGAATTGTTTCCAGATCCCCCTATGATGGCATTCAGACGAGGAAGAAATCTACGGGATCAACTCATTAAAGCGGAAAGGCCAAAAAAAACACTACAAACAACATTTTCTAAACAAAAAGCAGGCACATTTCCATGTCTCCACTGCCAACATTGCAACAACATCATTAAAGGACAATATGTACGACATCCCAATACAGGTAAAAAAATCAGTCTGAGACACTATGCTACATGTGACAGCAAAAACGTCATCTATGCCATCCGTTGCCCCTGTGGAGTCCATTATATAGGAAAAACCAACAGAAAAGCCAAAGAAAGATGGACAGAGCACAAGTCTTCCATAAGAACAAAAAATATCAAATCTCCTGTATTTAGACATTTCCGAGACCATAACCACAACATCTCACAGATGAAAATGATCATATTGGAAGTAATACACTCACTCCCGAGGGGTGGCGATTTAAAAAGACAACTTTTACAAAGAGAACTTTTTTGGATCCAAGGGCTTGACGCAATGACACCACTAGGCATGAATGAGGACTATTACCTTGGACCATTCCTCTAAAGTTTTAACATCTATGAAAGTAAACCAATTGCTGCTACCAGTTTAAACCTTATAGGTTACTATTGCTTCTTTGTTTTTAAATAGATTCTCCCATCAAACATACCCTAGCATTACTGGGGTATCGAATATTAGAACAAAGACCTTTATTTTCTTCGCATATGAGTGTTTTAGTTACATTATCTGCTGTCAATTCACTTGTGATTTTCATCTTCAAGAAACTGCTTTTAGTGATGCTTTTGCTTTAGATTGTACAACCATACAATTGGGGTAGTGCTAACACAATGGCCTATATTTGTCAAAAAGGTTCACAACATGATAAAAAGTGTATAATGGTTTACACAAGGTCCTAGATTTGTCAAATAGGCCAATCACATGTTTAAATGTGGATAATGGTCGACACTAAGATATCCATTTCTTTAACCATTAATAATCAGGCAGGTACTCCATGACTATTTTGCATCTATGACCATGTGCCCATGTAGGTTTTTCTACTTATCATTAGGTTTAACACCCTCATTTACCCAAGCATGTCCTGTGGACCTTTGAAAAGCAGTCAGTAAGACCTCACAGTTACATCCGACAAAATTTAATTTGTATTTTTAGTCAAACGTGTAAACATGACGTTAGTCAAAATACAGACAGCCATTTGCACCAAACCTATCACTGGCTTATCTTCTTCATTCTCCCCTCTAGGTGTTTTAACACACATGTAGAGATTTAACTTGGTGGACGTACAACGCGTATGTGCGATTGACGTCACTAAGTTGGAGTCATTACCTTTAATGTGACATGCACCTTTTCCACCTTCATTGGAATCATTACAAAACGTATTTTCTAGCTGTAACAAGACGACATGCCCCTTGGAGCACCTGATCGCCTAATATTCCATGTTGATTACATAGACACCTTTATTTACACGTTGCACGCGCACACGCGAACAACGTCACTCACTCAATATATAAACAACAGTGACGTCACTCGCGCATGCGCGAATGACGTCAGCTTGTCCGAAAGGTATATAAAGACGAGTTCCATCACAAAATGGCAGACGCCTCCACAGCCTTCGCCGGTCTGGATGTTGCTCCATTTTGGGACCTGTAAAAAAGGAAGAGAAGTAAGTTGACTTGGACTTTATCACTTTATTGGTATCACTTAGTTATGTAGAATCGAAATAAGATACTTACTATTTCCAATCTGGCCACATAGCCTTAACTTGTTCTATGCCAGGTACTTTGGGGAATAAAGCTTTTCTTCTGCCAGACACTTTTATGTAGAATCATAATAAGAGACTAACCATTTCCATTCTGGCCACATAGCCTTTACTTGGTCCGTGACAGCTTTTCTAAAAAATACCCCGTTTCCCCTTTACTTACCTCTACCACCTTGGTTTTTTAGGTTACTCTTCTTGGAAACAGTTGATTTGGATTAGTTTTCATCGATTAACCGTTTACCAGATTAAGATACCCAGTGACCATTGACTGGTCAGCTCTACCATTGGACCAGTTGTTCCACCAAAGACTTGTAAGTGTGCTTTCACTTATGCATAAACATGACAACCAGATACCTATATTCTTGTCATTAAGACAGCGTCTTTCTCCTTATCTGAATATTGCTTCTTTGACCAGATCTCACGACAGGTCAAGAACAAACTTTGCGAAATCATCTCAGGAACACTTTCATCTATGGCCATACAAGACACTCCATCTTTTTTGGCCTATTTTAAATAGGTAAGAACAACTAGCTATAATTGTTCCTTATGTGACAACTTCAGTTTATCCATTTTTGTTCAAAAACACTTAGAGCATTGAATTATTCTCTCAGTGAATAGCATATATAGGCATTTAGCACTAGTAATAACCTGGTTGTACGAAAAAATGTATCTGTTTTGATGAAAAATGTATCTGTTTTGATTCAAATTAAGAGTTTTAAGTTTTTGTCAATTCTTGAGAACGGTTTCACTCTAAAGGCTGTTAGACACTCTAAAACAATTAAGTCCATTTGAATTATGCACTGTACACTGTAAGTCAAGGATCTGTGTGTTGACATGTATCTCAGAGATGTCCTTGAATTGAGGTTGTTTTGAAATTGTTGCTTTCGAAATTGCTTATTGACTAAAAATATTATATTGTTTAAATTTAAAATGTTTCTTTTCTTTATAGAAATGTTATTCTTAAAGAAAAAAATGCCCCTGATGAAGAGTTGTTTGCTACTCGAAACGCGTTGGGCCTACCATCTTGTATGAATAATAAATCGTCTTGCTTATGAATTTATCCTTCAAGTTGTCAAAATGTAATTATTTAGTGAAATTTTGAATATATATCTGAAATGCCTTTAAAAGACTTTCCATCTTTAACGATTCTCTAATCACCATTAGGCTTTGGCCTTTTAGATAGTGTGCAGGGGACGAAGCTTTCCTAATAGGAAAACACTCTCTTTTGTCCTATAGGGCAATAGGGCCCATGGCTGAACCAAAAACACAAAATGCTGGTGTGGGCCACTTTTTTGGCCAATTTGGGCCAGTTTGATGAGTTAATTTACTCCGGGGTTAGTAATTTAGACCAGTGTTGCTGATTAAAGCATCACACGTTATCAAAGTTCTCCACCTTGGTTACCATTCAAATAGGGTCACAAAAGGAATGAATTGCTATTTGCACCTGTGGGACAAATTTTCATTGGTGCCCGAGACAATTTAATGGCCCAGGCCGACCCTGCTGTACAGGGTGCGACTATGCAATTGGCCGGATGCGCACCAGGTGCAAGCGACATAGACACACACACGCCTATTAAGAACCATGCCCATCGAGAGTGCAGCATGACCACGCTGACACGTAGTGGTACGTCGTATGGTATGATCTTCTGTATGCAATGTTATTTTATGTCCGTATGCAAAGTATACGTGCCAAACATTTCCCATTGTGAAACTGCCTTACTCAACGCCATTTTTTTCCCCTGGCGGACCAGAGAAATGAAGGGCGCCAGTTGCAGAGACCCATAGCATAGCCTCACCCAAAACCAATACTAACTGCCAACTAACATTGCAGCCTCCCAGGCTAACGCCCGCGCATCACTCCACACCACCGTAACACTGAACCCACCATATCAAACCCTTGACGACAACCACAACACACGTGACAGGCATGAACCCGACTGGCTTACCCTTCATATCCGCACAAGGTTACACTGCATCAGTGAGTGTGAAGCTTACCTTCCCACGCAGCCCAGTTTCCTCCAGTCTGCTCGCATCACCAGCAAGGCAACAGCTGCGTTACTATCCTCTTCTTCCACTAATGTCCATCCCAACCAACATCAACTCAACACATCTCTTGCTGGTCCCGAAGCTTCTGCAAGATGCCGTGTAAATTCAAGAGTTGTGCTAGATATGACCCAATCACATAACTACATTCCAGGGCAGTGCAATGAATATTTTGCATTTTTATCTTGCAACATACTTGAGTACCAGTACTCTCCTTTCACATAGAAAAGTTGTAGTACTCAACAATCTCCTGTATGCCTGAGGTCAAAACCAGAGTGCTTTGCAACAGAAAAGGTAAGGGGGTGGAAACATGTAATACTAAGTTCCACCCATCTTCCTGTCTGTTGTGGATCAAAGGGTCTCTCTGTGGTTCCTGATTAAAGCGGAAGGTCTCCATTGAAGCTGTGGTGAGGATCAGACTTTTGGTTGCCTCTAAACCACATACTCGTACCTTCTGAATGGGGATGACTACTGTAAACACATAGTCACAGACATGACAGACCACTCACTGCCCTTTATACTGAGAGGCAGGAGCTGGCTTCAGGTTTACACAGTGCATATCAAAGGTTGTTGGGGTTTTCCTGGCTTTGGTTAACCTCTACAGCCAGGCCCCATGTGGCCCTGTTTGAACTATATCCATTAGTATGTTAATTATGTTAATTGCTGCAACCATCTGCAGAGGGTGAATAAACGGACAGGCCAGATCCATGTAGACTTTGATAGTTAATTAGGCAGGCCATGGCAGGAGGAAGGTTTTGGCCCTCCGCCTTCTGAGATGCATCATGTACTCCACCTGTCAGATCCTAACTATATATGACAGGGAGGACTGTGCCTGCAGGCTGTGTCCACCCAGAGTACACAGGTTTACATCATGTATGTCATGCGGTGAGCATAATAAAATGTGTGCAGATTAGTCCCACACATTTTCCGTAGGTTCATCTACCATCATTCAATTTCAATTTCTTTTAAAAGTTCAAAAAAGCCCAGGCGAGCCCCCACCCACTGTGCCGATGGTCAAATTCCTCACAGTAAATCAGTGACATCATCAGACAGAGACCATAAAAAGGCGATCATGAAACGGCATCATCAACCAAAGACTGTGTGAGAGGGCTGCAAGGCATAGCCAGCTATTGGAGTCAACAGACTGAGGCTGCGGGAGAGACAGTCAACAAGAGGCAACAGATGGAGTCTTCCAAGGGCCAGCCAATAACACATCCCTCCAACTTCACTGATGGCCAGGCTAGCCAATCATATCATCAAAGGGACACCAGTGAGGCCAACTGGTGCCCTCTTCTGCTGACATTCCTGAGGAACACCTACGTGTCCCACAACTTCACCACGAGAACTAGACAAAAACCTTCGCCAAAGCACTCGTAATATTTTCACTTCTCTGTCCCGGAAGACAATCAAGGCCCTCCTGCTTTCCTGCTACTGAGTACCCCCACCACGCATTCCCTCTCAGAGACACCCCCATTAATCTCATTACATGTAGCTTCCCTTGGCGAGGGCTGCGTGATTCATGACCCCAAAGATTCGAGATGCTTATGGGCCCCAGTTGGACTGTCCCGCGAAGATGCAAGACTCTTGACCGCCTTACACAACAGCCGGAATGTTCCATGAACCGATGAAAGGGTATTTGTGTTTGTATGTATTTTGTATTGATATTATTTGTGAGCGCACTACGGCCAGACGGCATCAATACGCTAAAAAATCCTCCCCCCAACAGACTACCTTAAGCCAGATAGAACAGATGCGTCTTCAAAGGTTCCTAATGATTGTATCGAATGCAATAGTTTTGAATGCAAAGGTTTTGAAAACAATGCATCAAAAAAAATAATAATGGGGCTCTCCTCCAGCCCCCGTTTTTTTACCCCTTAAAACCCATTATAGTAAAAAAAAACCTTTACCTACAAAAAAATCAATTTTTTCGATACTTTGGCATTCGAAACTATATATCTGATGCAATGCCTGGATACCGTCTACAACGCTTTGCAAAACTGGGAGTGATCACCAATCTACCGCAGCATCGGGGGCAGGGCCTTCCACAGAGTAGGAGCCAAGACTGAAAACCTTGTGGTTCCAGTGAATCCATCTCAGGATAAGTGAGGTATTACAGGCGGCAGGCTACCTGTGAATGACAGGTTTTTTGCAGCCATCATCTTGGCCCTCCTATTGTAAGTGCTTGTGCTATTACGCTGCTTCGACATAATTAGGCTGTAAGCGCATCTTACACAGCCCAGCACCTAGGGCCGGCACTCTCTTGGAAATGTCACCATAAGCCGAGGAGCTACACGCCAGCCTGATTATGCTTGGGTTGGAGACAATTTCCTTTTATAAAATGTCACGTAGCCTTTGACGCTGGTTTGGCACCGCAGGCGGTCTCTTCAGCCCCCGGTTCATCAGCGCCGAGAGGTATCGCGCCCTCTTCATGTTCCGTGTGCTCGCTTCCCCCAGCTTGCCCTGTCACCCTGTCCTCCCTCCTCCATGCTGCCACCACAATTAATACTATAGGCCCTTCAAAGCTTGCCATTGCGGGGGGTCTCCCCATCAGTGATATACATTTTTCAGCAGCGTCTGCATTGACAGCGGGGTGGGATGCATATACTCACTGAGCCATATGACCTTTTGTCTCTGTGCTTCTGAGCAGGTGGTGGGGGGGTGGTTGATTTTCCCACTGTGATGCTTTCTGGTTGAACCGCAGAGGCCGAACAGTAGAGTCAAGGCTGGATTTACATATATGCAAAGTATTCCATACAATAGGATAGCCCGGTAGGATAGCTCAGCGGCAATATGCTCGCCTTGAAAACAAGACGATACGAAGCAACACAGGTTTGAACCCCGGGTCCGCACTTACAAACCTCTGGGTATCAAGCGCGTTATAAATACACAACTAAGTCGTATTCCTGTAACAGCGCCTCAATGCCCCTGGGCTGTGCAAGCGCTTTAAAAATGCAAAAAATTAATAAATAATTAGGGCAATACAAGAAAGCTGCACCTTATTGCTATTAATGTTGCAAATAAAAGCAAAAAGAAGCCAACAAGTGGGGAGGTTGATTAAACCTGGCACCCTCCCTCCAAGACAGGCCCAGAAATGGTATAACCCACCATTTTTGATAGATCTTTTCACTTGTCAGAGTGCCCGCAGTATAATCATACCCATTAATCCAAGTCTGAAATATGGCCAGCACTATTACGCATTAATCAGGACTGCCCTTTGGGCCCCCGGAAGGCGGTCCAACATACCTCAGCCTCTCTCATCAATGGTCAAGCAAATGTGGCCACATCACACCAATCGTCAAAGACTTGCACTGGTTACCCTGCCAGGCTGTAACGCCTTCAAGGTAGCCTGAATCACATAGCAGGCCCTGATGACCAAGTCGCTCTTGTGTCTGGTGGACGACAGCAGAGGTAAAGTGTCAGGGGGTAAAGTGATGTTGACATCCATTAGCCCTGAACACTGGGGGTCAGGGGGTTAGGGTATCACCACTAAATAGCCCTATTAACGACCCACACCTCTGCACAGAAAATAGGAGTGGGAATTGTAGCAC
Organism: Ambystoma mexicanum; assembly: GCF_040938575.1. NCBI lineage: Eukaryota > Metazoa > Chordata > Amphibia > Caudata > Ambystomatidae > Ambystoma > Ambystoma mexicanum. The sequence continues at coordinate 1,336,910,065 of NC_090921.1, read as the reverse complement.
ACCACAATGAATAACATTGTAAGGGATATGTGCCACTGACAACCAAAACTGAGGGGGTACGATAAGGTCAGAGGCGTAGGCAGGGTAGGGCCTGAGGGGCAAGGCCCACCCAAAATCTATAAATGCCCACTCAACAGCGCTGTGCTGGTATTTACAGATATTTTTGTCAGTGCAGTGGGTCCAACTACATTAGCTTCAGGCCCATTTGCTAGACAATCCTGGTCACGCCTCTGGATAAGGTATTGTCACTAACCAACCCCACAAAACATCTCACCCCTCTGCATACTCCTCTCAAACTCTGAACTAAACACAACCATACCTCTACAGCACAACAAACCGCATGCACTTAACTACACCGCAGCAGCGAAACAAACCATACATAGCCTTGCAAAACAGCACATGAGATCTACCGACCAATGGTGTAAATCGAACCGAAGCGGCCAACAGCACATCACAGCTCTCTTGCTCTTTTTTCCCGGCTCAGTCCTACTAACTTACCCCCCCACACCTTACCCTCTTGCTTTCCAGATCTGCCAGAGCACCAAGGAACCACGCAGGTGGTGCTAGTGCGCGGTATAAAAAACCTTTAACATAACTAGGATCCTGGATATGACCAGACGGGAAATCAAGAACCGTTACAAGAAAGCAAGAAGCCATTATTATCATTCAATGCACAACCGCTCTGTCAGAACATTCCGGCTCCGCGCAGGATGAAACCCCCTCTCTCACACTTCAAGAGTCTTCTCTTCACAGAACATCTCGTCTGCCACAGGCTTAGCCAGAATTGTATAACAAGTGGGAGCTTGAAGCTAATGTAGTTGGGCTCTTTGAAGTGACATTAACATCTGTAAATGCCCACACAGCACTGCTGAGTGGGCATTTACAGATGTTGGGTGGGCCTTGCACGTTCAAGCCCTACGCTGTCTATGCCACATATCTCGGTATCCCGGGCTCCCGCCTCATCCCGTGCCTCGACAACCGCCCTGTTCTTTTGTATCCTGCCCACTCTCGAGCAAGGTTTGAACTACAGAAATCAGCATACATTCATACCTACATTCAAGACCTCTATACAAGGGCTGACAATCTCCACTGGCCCGCCCACTACCAAGCAGCTTCAGCCCTCAACTGAAACATGCAGAACACTCATGCTTCCCACTCACTAACGTTCCACACGACATCACTCATCCACGCCGCACACCTGCATTACTCTGCAGCATGCAAGACAAAATATCACATATCCTCCTCATATACTGAGCCCAGAAAACAGCATACACAATGAAAGGGAAGCACAGTTTACACCTATGGCATTCCGCCAAACTGTTTCTGATGGCAGCAGATGTGGTTTGGCGGCTAAACCGCCAAATGTGGAACAAGCGACACGCGTGGCCATCATGGCTTCCCCCCACTTGACCAATCTGTGAAATACAGTATCTGTCTATGCCTTACAAAAGTTGGCCTGATTTGGAAACAGACTTTACACCATTATTATGCACTCTTTAAAAGCAGGATGTTGACTATGGATGAGTGAAAGGCAACAACATGCATCGGGTTTTGTATTTTCTGCTTCACTCTAGAGTCTAAGGACATCCAGCCTCATTACGAGTTGGGCGGTAAGTGGTTACATTGCCTGTAACTGAGTTACCTCCAATTTTAACACCACACCAAATTATTTTTTATTTATTTATTTAGAATTTGTAAAGCGCGCCTAACCCGTAGGTATCTGGGCACTGGACAGGCAGAGGTAAAAAAAACAACACACACAATTGCAAAGGAGTAAACCTATGTGGTGATACAGTTTGAGATTTACAATATTTACAAATATTTACAATATGGAATTTACACTATGTAGTATGCTAGTTCATAGAACTAATTCACTGGTAGGATGGGTGTGCAGTGCTGGCGGTTGAAGTTTAGGAGCCACCTTTTGAGTTTTCTGTGGAATGAGGTGTGGGAGGGGTCAAATCTGATGGCATTGGTTCTTTCAAATTTGGGCACCATGAGGAGAAAGGCTGTGGAGGCTCGAGTAGATTTCATGGTTTGGGTGGGGCCAAGCAGCTTGGTAAGGTATTTAGGGGTCGTGTTGGTAAGGCATTTGTGAGTTATTGCAAAGTTTTTAATCTAATTCTGTCCTGGATTGGCAGCCAGTGTGCTTTCCGTTGCTTTTCAGAGATGTGCTCTCTCCTCAGGGTATCAGGTAATATTATCCCCATATATATGGTCGCCGTAAATAATATTGCCGGGAAAAGGTTGTGGCGATATTATTTGGGTGACCACATATATGGGGACAGGGGGAAAAAAAAATATTTGGGGGTTGCGGGGTGTCCCCCGCATGTTCCGTGCAATAATGTCGCCACAAAAAACGGCCATTTTTCGGCGATATTTTTGTATGGCGAGATTTTTGTGGCGACATTATTACATGGAACCCTCCTCAGGAAATTTAGGGCAGCTTGAAGGGCATTGTTTTGGGTGACTTGAGTTTTTTGATGCTGCTAGTCGATCCACCAGCCAGGAGAATATTGCAGTAATCAATTTTGGATAATATAAGGGCTCTCGCTAAGCTCATACAGTCGTCGTTGCAAGGTACGGTCTACAAGCGTTGATGAGCTTGGCTGTATAGGTTGCTGACGAGATGGATGTTTTGACTTGTCTTGATAGGGTTAGTGAGGAGTCTGGGTATACACCTAAAGTTTTGACCTCTTTTGAGACAGTGATGCTGTTCCTGTCTATAATGAAGGTTTTGCATTTCGGGTCAAGTTTCTTTAGGCATGTTTGGGCATCGACTAGCAGTAGCTCGGTTTTGTCGTCGTTGAAGCAGAGCTCAAGTTGGGCCACCCATGTATGGATGATCTGTTAGATATTATTGAGTTTGGTGGAGTCTTTGTCATAGTCCCCTGTGAGGTGCAGTAGGATCTGTGTGTCATCCGCATAGTTAGTGCAGGTCACTCCATGTACATCTAGGCGGTCGAACAGAGGCTTAGTAAAGATATTGTATAGAGTGGGTGACACGCAGGATCCTTGGGGAACTCCCTCGGGAACTGAGGCTGGGGTGGCGTTTGCTATGTTCGAGAAGACACTCATGTGCATTCTGAGAGGAAGGATTCTATCTAGTTGATGGCTTTCGCAGAGAATTGGGCAGAGCTGGCTAGGTGGCGGCATAGAATTTTATGGTTCACTAAATCAAAGGCCGCAGAGGTTTCCATTGTCAATGATGGCATCCATTTGGTTTTTAAGGTCGAGGAGCGCCGTTTCCGTACCATGCCTAGGTCAGAAGCCAGATTGGCGCAGGCCCAGAAGGTTATTTGTTTCCAAGTGTTCTTGGATCTGGAGGTAGGCAGCACGGTCTAAAATGTTCAGGAGGAACGAAACTGTGGTAATCGGATGATAGTTTGTTGGTATATTAGGGTCTAGCAACATTTTTTTTTTAGGAAAAGGAGTACCCAAGCATCTTTAAAGTTCTTGGGGACAGTGCTTTGTGCAAATGAATTGTTGATGAAGGGCGTGATGAATGGGGCCAGTTCTGTGACACATTCTTTGATGAGTGGTGCCCGGCACATGTCCCCTTGACGTCTAGAGGGTTTCAGGCTGGAGATGATTTTGATAACCTCTGTGATGGAGACAGGGCTGAATTCAAAAGATGAGCGAGGTGTGGCCACGTCATGAATGTCGCTAACCGTATCTGGAGTGACTACCTTGTCTTTTTTGTTGGCAATATTAGTTTGGAGTGTTAAGACTTTATCCATAAGTGCATTTTGGATATTGGTGCACCAAGTTTTTTATCTTTGTGACACGTTTCTGGAGGGCTAGTTGGTGTCTCAACTTCCCTCAATATGGTAAAAAGTTCTTTGATCCCTGATGTGGCATTGGCTATTCGCTTGTTGTACGTGAGGCTTTTAGCTTGGAGAATAGCTTGTTTGTACTTTTTAGCCGAGGTGATGAAGAGTTCTCTGTTAGCTATGGTAGGTGCATTTTTCAGCAGGACTCTGTGGTGCGTTTATTAGTTCTTAGATTTGTAAGCTTGGGAGTAAACCAGGAATTGAGGTGAGCCTTGGGTTCGGATTTGTGTGCTAGAGTGGGGCAATATTTTCCATGGCTTGACAGATGGTGGTATTGTACAGATCTACTAGAGCAGCAGGATTGTTGGAAGAGTGGTCATATTCTGTGAAAGGTCCTAGCAAGGGAAGCATGTTGGTACTGTTGATATTGCATATATTTCTGGCGAGTGAGGCTGGGGCCAAGTGTGGAGCAGTTTTAGATGTGTCTTTTTTAGGTATGGTGAAGGTGATGACATTGTGGTCTGACCACGGGCAGGGGAGCTGGCTGTGACGCTAGTCAGCCCATTCAAATTGGCAAGCCAATCTAAAGTTTCGGCCTTAGTCGTGTGTGGCTTTGTCTATGCGCTGTGTGAAACCTTGGGAGGAAATTGGGTTTAGTATGACAGTTGCATTAGAGTCTAAGTTGTCATGTAGGCCGAAGTTGAAGCCGTCTAGAATAATTATTCTAGATGACGGCTTAGTAGCCCTAGAAAGGAGGAGATCTATGTCCTTGTCGAAGGATAGTAGTGGGCCTAGGGGTCTGTATAGTCTGTGGAAGGTGATAGTAGCAGTGCTGGGAGGGGATAGTTTGAGTGTGAGTAATTCCCTGAGGGAAAAGGTTGTTTGGAGGATTCTCTGAAGGGCAAGGAGGATTTTGCGATTTGGACGACTCCACCTCCTTTGGCTGAGATTCTGTCTTTCCTTTAGATTGTGAATCCCTCTGGGATGGCTAGGGATAGTGCCAGGCCAGCTGTTGGGTGTAGCCACGTTTCTGTCACAACCAGTAAGTCAATTTGGTAAGTGGTTATGAGGTTGGAGATGTCGAGGGCATGTGCTAGTAGGGATCTGGTGTTGATGAGTCCGCCCTTGATAATGGCTGACTTGGTAGAGGAGTATGGCTTCAGGGGATTAGTGTTGTACACCTGGTTGGGATTGGATTCTTTAGTGGTAGCCAAAGGCTTACAGGTATTATTCTTGAGCATAGGGCCAGTGTGGTTGTAGGTAGGTGCACGCAGAGAAAATGGCAGTGCGGGTTACGCTTTCTGCTGGCTTGTGTGTGGTAATGAGTGGGATGCGTGGACTCAGGAAGAGAGGTGTCTTGGTTAGATCTGTTTCATTGTGTCTAGGGACTTTTGCAGTTCGGACTAGAGATGTATCCTTCGAGTAGGGGGGGTTAGCGCTTGTGGAGAATAGGAAGCTTATTCCTAATGGAGTCCAGTGTGCTAATGGCCTTGGTGTAATGCTCAACGTGCATGGCAGGACAGCTGGGAGTAGACTTGTTTAGGGTGATATGCGGGGGTGCACTGGCGAGCTGAGTGCTTAGGGGGTTCCTTACACTTTGGTTCAGGGTGTCAGGGCGTGAGGTGCAGGAATCGTTAGGTACTGTGTGCCAAACATCATTAGAGATTTTTGGCCTGTGAAGGCTGTGGCACACAATGTTAGGCTCCATGGGAGCTGGAGGAAAATCTGCCCACTTAACGCCGAAAAATCGGCAGAACTGGCTGAATTACTGCAGTGGAAAATTTCAACGTGGTTATTTCGTATAAAAAGCCCCATTGGGTCCACTGGACCCAAAATAAATGGGGAATTACACTGCCACCACCGCTTGCAATCAAGCAGAAATTCCGCTTGACCAAGTGGCAGTAACGGTAATTCATTAGGACGATTTTTTGGCAGATTTACTGCTGAATTACCGCCTAACTCGCAATGAGGCCGAAAGTGCCTGACAGAGGCTAAACCAAAGTCAGGTTTATGTTAATGCCATGTATCTAGTACAGCAACAACATAGAATCACTAAGCGGCTCGTTTGTTGGTAGCTCCACCACACGCAAGGCTTTTCTTTTAAAGAGTGAAAAGATTACTGATTAATTGAATATAGTCAAAACAGTTAGAAAATAAAAGTGATACTAAGCAAGACTTGTGTGTATTCTACCAAAAAGACTGTGTTCTAACTCTATGTGCCTTTTAGATAGGTGGGGTACTTCTACATGCCAGGAACAGGAAGCAGGAAGAGATTTGGGGGATAAAACAATAAAAAGGCAAGTAAATGTCACAAAAGCTCACTAAAATTGTTTAAAGCTGTTGAGAATCACACATATGTTGAAAAGTCATATTGCCACCAAATAGGGCTTGGACAACTATTGTATGAACCAATGCACTAAGAGCCTCTTTGCTAACCGCATAATGAGATGTCAAAAGATTGCAGATGTATACGCAAAGTTACGATTTTTTCCTGCGTCTCAGATTTTCTGCAAATGGTGTATGGTGCTTCTACTTTTGGAGATTGGGTTGTGCTAAAGGGACACCTACATGCGGAAACTGGTCCATTGGAGTACAGCTAGGCAGGAGATGGGATGCGAGAAGGGACACAGTTTGTGGGTATTGTTTGGTTATTAACCCACCCATTGACTGCCCATGGCCATGCTAATCCTGATGGTCATTCTCAGCCATGCCCTGCCCCCACACTGCCCTAGACACATCCTGCTGAGCTCACTTTGAGCTAACTCTATAAAAATAAAACCAAACCTTGTCCTGTAAGGGCCTGGTGGTATTGGCTTAATTGAAGCTGTACATGTGCTGTACATGTGAACTGGAGTGATAAAAAAAAAGTCTTAACCAACTGAGCTTTCAGCCACTTGATCTATACGCAGTATGTGTGTCCTCGCATCTACTCCTTGCACTGAAGGCCTGTTAAAAGCAAGCACTGGTAAAGCCAACAGTTTTGGCGTGTGTATAAGTATTAGATAGGTATTTTCCAGGTACTGAAATCATGTGCTCAGGCACTCACACCATTTCTAGCTGTTGCCATGCCACGGCCAGGAGTAGCATTATGGCAGTGCCAGGCATATGCATATCCCATGCCTACACAAAAGACAGAACAGTTGGCTTGGCCAACGCTTGTTTTTACATAGTGCTTCCTTCACTGTTGTAGCAATGGGTCGATACTGAAGTAGGGCGGCAGTCGGTGCAGAGGCGGTCAGCTTTCACACCGGGTTGCTTGCTGCACCCTCTATGCTCCTACTGACAGTACAAAGAGCAATCTCAGTATCTGCAAAGCTTTACTTCTTGGACCGCAATTGGCTACAGTTTTTTTGTATGGGAAGGTGTTGGGGTTCCTGAGCTCACCGGGTGTGTGGGGTTTACAGCTGCTAGGCATAGCCGCACGAGAACCCGCAGAAAGGGCCCATTTTGTTGCTGAATAGAGGCAGGCCGGTCTGTTTCGCCTTCCTGCACCGACACGTCCCTCCTCAGGGCTCTGCCGCGATGCCCATCTGGGATCAGGCATCACAGGTTGGGTTACAGAGGCTTGCCGTGGGGTGGACACCCTGGAGCTCATCCCGGAGGGTGGAGGGAAGCTGCCGGGTGTCAAGGGGTTTCCAGCTCCTGGATTCGTGGAAGATCAGGTGAAGAAGAAGTAGACTCCTCCCCTCGTGCCCTCATTGGCAGAGCTTCTTTTATCCGTACCAAATAGGGTGACCAAACGTCCCGGTTTTGCCAGGACTGTCTGGGTATTTGCATCTCCGTCCCGAGGTCCCGAGACTTTTTTAAGTTAAAAAACCCTGGGGTTTATGGGGGTTTGCGGGGGTTGTCCGCCCCACATATATTTACGGAATATTCTACCACAGAAAATACACTTCGATGACATCGAATTCGACCAAATCTTTTCGATACAATGACATAGAGCCTCAGTGGGCCCAGCCCAGTATACGAGCCATCGCTTTGCGCTCAGCTTCAGCTCAACCATTCCCACACACCACTCTCTGGCGCGCCTCATTTGCATCCCAGTGAAGCATAAACTAAAAAGCGCTCTGGTGCCATCCGCAGGCATGCCATGCAAAGTGCCCATCGCTCCTAATGCCACCTGGAAGCATCACTGGGCGCCCTGAATCCCCAGGACTTGTAGGAGGAGTGTGCAGGGGCTGGGGGGCCTCACCACTTCATACACTGCCTGAAGACCCAAGACACAAACGATTAAACGGGTGGGTAGCCAAGGAGTTCCTTGCAGGTGGCACCCCACAGGAGGACTATTCCTAAAAGCAGAGCGGGTACATCCTGCGGCGGTCCCAATGAATCGCATTGTATTCCAGCTAAAGTGCCTAAAGAGAGGCCCCCCCAACTCGATGCACTTTTGCTGGATTAACAATCCCAATTTGGCCATTGCGAATGCCGACATAATTATGATGCGGGAAACATGGCTTGTGGATCTCCCAATTTGGGATAACTACGATCTATATCTTAATCCCGCTCTTAAGAAAAAATTGGGAAGACCAACCTCAGGCCTGCTTATCGCCATTAAACAACTTCCCTCATTTTCATCTGAACACTGGCTCTCTCCCAGCTCTTTTCTACAAGCCGTGAAGCTCAAAGCTGGTGGTTCCAGCTATGTTCTAATTAACATGTACTGGAACCCGATAGGAATATCCGATCATGCTTTCATGAAAGATTTAAATCATTTACTGGATTTAATCTGTGTTGATAAACCGGTGCCGCATGTTATCCTGGCTGGTGACCTTAATTTACATTGTTTAGAACCTTTCTACGACAAATCTAGATCGGATCTATGGTTGCATTTTGTTGATTCTCGAAGTCTGCAAATGGTAAATGGTACTTTTGCTGATGACATTCCCCCTCACCCCACATGGCATAGAGGTACATCCACGGCAGTAATTGATTATATATATGTCAACAAGAACCTAATTAATAATGTGACCAAATGTAAAGTTATAGACACTAACTTAAGCGATCACAATATTCCATTTGTTAATTGGACTATATCAGACATCTTGGAAAGTCCATATTCCCAATGCGCAGCTGGCCTTCTTTCCATCAACCCAGGCTGCAATAGATTAAGATGGTCTGCAACGTCCTTACAACGGTTTAATCAATTTTATGCTATGGAACTACTCGAATCCAGTGGGGTGAAAACAAAACATGTTGACTATCACAACTTGATGCAATTGTTTCAACGCAAAGTATCACATGAGGCAAAGCCAAAATCAGTACATTTGCATGTGTTCAACAAAGAAATTCAATCTGCAAAATGTTATACAGATCCTGCAAAAGGCAAATTCTTAAAACAGCATCAGAACAAAAGAATGGCCTAAAAACTAAACATAGGAATTGGATGCGAAGCATGAAAGCCACTCTATATCAAAATGATAGTGCTTGTATGCTAAGGAATCTTGCTGGGAAAAACACTGCCCAAATATGGGCGACTATTAATAAGAGTTCAACAGGACACCAAATTGCATTACAATGTAATAATGTCCCACATCAAGCTTGGGTTACACATTTTACGCAATTGTATGAGCTCCCGCAAATTTCATCTAATGATTTAGCATCTGTGGAAACAAATACATTCGTTTTGAAGTTTGATAAAGAGGACATCTCATACTTCATAAAGAAAGCTACCATCTCTAGGGCTCCAGGACCCGATGGCTTGTCCAACTTTGCTTTGAAACAACACCCAGATATTTGGACTGACATTTTGTGGAACATGTTCAACAATATTATTCAGACTCAAACAATGCCAGAAACCTGGACCCACTCCATAATCTTACCAGTTTTCAAGAAAGGTGACAGAACTCACCCCGCTAGTTATAGGCCCATAGCACTGCTGGATGCACCCAGTAAAATTTTTAACCGCATCGTACTTAGATACCTTAATGCCTGGGCCACCAATCACCAAAGAAGGGATCCTTTCCAGGCAGGATTTGTTTCTGGTTTGGGTACTACCCCAAACATAGTCGCCTTGAACATGATAAGATCGCACTGCTTTACACAAAATCAATCCTTATATCTGGCATTCATAGACTTTCGGGTTGCATTCGACTCCATTGACCGCAATCTTTTGTATAAAAAACTACTGCGATATGAATGTCCACCTTCACTTCTTGCAATAATTAAACTTCTTCATACTAACACCACCCTACAAGTTAGATTGACAACAGAAGGGTTGCTATCTGTGCCTATTCATACAGCTCGAGGCCTTAAACAGGGTTGCATCCTGGCCTCGTTTCTTTTCAACCAGTTTATTTTAGATCTTGGCGAGTCCTTTTCTGTCATACTAACTGATGCACCAAAACTGGGGCAACAACTCATCCCATGGATGCTATATGCAGATGATTTAGTTCTTTTATCAACAACTCCACGAGGCTTGCAAAATCTACTTGATACCCTATCCACCTATTCTTTGAATAACAATCTTACCATCAATTTGGAAAAAACACAAGTAGTGACCTGTTTGACAAATGCAAAAGAAGCCGGTAAAAGAACATATAAGTGGCATTTGCAAAACGTTGAATTGCAGAATGTTTCTGAATATAAGTATTTGGCCATTTCAATCTATAACAAAATCTCAGAAAAATCATATATAGATTCTTTGTCATACAAGCTTCAAACATTAAAATCACAGGCAACTATCCCAATGTCCAAATTCGGTAAATTCTCAATTCACCATGTTATGTCATTCTACCAAGCAAAAGTGGTTCCTATAATATTGTATGGTGCTGAAACTAAACTAATACATAGCTCATCAGTATGGGACATGCTCGAGTCTAAATTTTGGAAAGCATTGCTAAAACTTCCTAACTGTACCCCATTGCCACTCATAAGGTATGAACTTGGTTTGATTACACTTCATGTACAATTAATATGGAAAATGTGTTCATTCCTACGCAAATATCTTTTAGGTCTTGAACATCGTAATATCTTGAGTCCTGTTGCAGACTACCTTGTGAATTCTAACCATCTTTTTCCACGCACTTGGAGAAACTGCGTCTTGAATGCTCTATCTGATGCTTCTATACCTTTACTTGTCCTTTTGACAAATCCAAACCGAGCTAAACTAAAATTGTATCAAAAAGATAGTGTAGGGAGAAGTGGAAACTTGCACTTTCAGTGCACTGCACTGAACATTTCCTGAAACCGCAGACGCATGTGTTTGGGGGTTTACATTGTGCGAGGGAGTTGGCGTAGAGATGTGGTTTGTGGGGACCAGGGGCAGGCCACTAGCGGACCTAGTCCCATTTCTTCTTTTCGTACAATTCGATCACTGCCCCATGTTACACATTTTCAGCAAAGCCCAAGCCTTTTCCTATGAGAACATTTAGAAATGCCACAGAAAAGAGGCCCAGGGTGCAGAGGCCCAGGGTGCAGAGGCCCACCGGGAAATCTCAAGAGTTCCCTATGGCGACCCCCCTGTCATTAGCGGGGAGCCTCGTTGTAATTTCTGTTAAAAAGATATGCAATGTAGGTTGTTTTGGGGAGATGATTTTTCCAGTTGACCTGTTTCAGTCAGCTCTGGCGGGACTGTCTTCAGATATATGCCTGTCCACAGTTAAAATAAGTGCATGCATTTCTCTGCTCCAACTGTATGGACTTCAAACCAGGCCCTCTGCACTGATCCTCCAGGACCCCTCCCTATTACAGCATTTCTAAATGCTACTTCCAAGGAAAAACCTTCCTCTTTCTAGGCCTACCATACCATGTATCAGAATGGGTATATCTGGAGTCAGCCATTTTGTATGTATCTAGAGGTGGCACTTCACTCAGACTATCATTTGGAACACTTGGCATAGAAACCCTTAGTGGGTAATTAATAGAATTTAGCGCACAAGTGGCGCACGCGGCTGGCGCACAGTGTGCGCGAGCGAATCTCTGCGCCAGCCGCGTGCGCTAAAATCCATTTCCGCGCACCGCGTATTCATGGATTTCAGCTACCAAAACCAGCCGTGGCGCACAGTGGCGCAGCGACCCTGCAGCAGCGCCAGTTATGCCCCCAAGAACGCCCCTCGCGCAGGGAAAAGCCATCAAAATCCCCAATCCAGCGCAAAGGGCTGCACTAACCCTGTACCAGCACGGCAAGCGGGGTACGTGTATTACTGGGGTTCGCGGGAAGTTTCACACGTGATTGGCCCTGTGCGAGCGGGGTACGTGTATTTAAGGGGTGCGCGGGAAGTTTCACACGCGATTCCAGGAGGGTACGTGTATTTCAGGGGTACGCAGGAGGTTTCACACGCGATTTCAGCAGGGTACGTGTATTACTGGGGTTCGCGGGAAGTTTCACACGCGATTCCAGCAGGGTAGGTGTATTTCAGGGGTGCGCTGGAAGTTTCACATGCGATTCCAGCAGGGTACGTGTATTTCAGGGGTGCGCGGGAAGTTTCACACGCGTTTTCAGCAGGGTACGTGTATTACTGGGGTGCGTGGGAAGTTTCACACGCGATTTCAACAGGGTACGTGTATTACTGGGGTGCGCGGGAAGTGTCACATGCGATTTCAGCAGGGTACGTGTATTTCAGGGGTGCGCGGGAAGTTTCACACGCGTTTTCAGCAGGGTACGTGTATTACTGGGGTGCGCAGGAAGTTTCACTGGGGGGTGCCAGGGAGTCCTACACGTGATTTGGCAGTGTGGGTCCTCCCAGGTGTTCCCTGTACACCCTCCACGGCCCCTGCAGGCAGCGCAAGCCACAGGGAACTATCCTGCAACCCTGGTCATGTCCCGCAGGCAGCCCACCCAACATGGGCATGCCCCCTAGCAAAGGCACATGTCTCCTTGCACTACTGATCACCAACTCATGTCCCCTTGCACCCCCACCCCCCAGCAGTGTGGGGCACCTGCCAGCAGGCCCCCACTCATGTCCCCTTGCACCCCCACCCCCCAGCAGTGTGGGGCACCTGCCAGCAGGCCCTCACTCATGTCCCACTCATGTCCCCTTGCACCCCCACCCCCCAGCAGTGTGGGGCACCTGCCAGCAAGCCCCCACTCATGTCCCACTCATGTCCCCTTGCACCCCCACCCCCCAGCAGTGTGGGGCATGTCCCCCAAACACCACGCCATGACTATACAGACCCATGGCCCTAATGCCAACCCAAATCCCACCCCTCCACCCCCCAGTGCAAACACCCAACGAACCACTGCACCCACTCCCTAGTAAATCACCCATTCCATGATAGTCTGAAAAGAACCAGCATGCCCCTCAGCAAATGTCCTACAGAGCCACACAGTTGCAACACATGACTGTGCCAATGCTCATGGAGACATGCACCAAAATCATCACTGTACACCATACAATAATGTTGAATAAAGAAATGTATTAAAAAGTATAACAAATGTCAAAATGAAAAGCACACATGCAAATGAAGAAATAATTTTTGAAATAAGAAAAAGAAAGTCAAATCCAAGCAAGAAAAGAAATCCAAAACATGTAAAAATATAAGTGGTGCATCCCCAAAGTCCATAGAACGAAATCCAAAGATGAAAAGAATAAAAAAACATTACTCCATGTGAATATGACTAAAAGAAAGTATATACATGTCCTGAAAATTGAAAACGAAAGTCTGAAGGGTCCATTATCCCAAAAGCAAATGAAACCTACCAAGAACCCTATCTAAAATACAACTATATACAAAAAGTGGAGCAAAGTCCGTGGACTCCAAATCATAATAATAAAGAAATGAAACCTAAACTTAAATAACTATATATAAAGGCGGCGGGCTAGTCCGACGGCTCACTGGTTGATGTCATGGGCCAGGGCATCATCGAACTCCTGTTCAATGGCTTGGAGGCGGGCATGTTCCCTGGCCCCGAGGTCTCGCAGGGATAATGCGGTGTCCAGCTCCAACTCCCTGCGAATACCCTCGAGGCACTCAGCCCGCCTCAGCGCCCTCCGCATGGAGTTCTCCGCCCTGACCATTGTGAGCCGTTCCTCCTCCGCCCGCCGCCGCTCCGCTGCTCCGCACCTATCTGCTCGCCCAACCGCTCCCACACGGAAGACACTCCCATTCCAGGGTTCTCCTGCCCTCCAGCCGATGCCTGCCCCCTGATGTTGATGGCCCCGAGCCATGATGCCTCCCGCGTCGAGCCTGCCGCTGCCTCCGACGCAACTGCCTCTGCCAGCACGACGGCATCCAGGCTGATGGAATCCACCGACGCCGTTGTGCACGTGCCCTGCTCGATGATGCCGTCACATCCTCCATCTGCTGTGGTCCAGTTGCTGGTGTGTCCACCCCTGCTGGACCTCCGACTCCCGACTGTGGCAGGGATGGGATCCCCACTGAGTTGGCTGCGTTGGTCGGGGCAGGTCCACAGGGGGCCCTGGTGGCATCTGGGCTGGAAGACGGCATGGAGAACGACTGGCGCATAGCCTCCACAGAGGAGGAGAGGGTCGCCAGAGTGGCCGACACATGTACGAAACCCCCGAACATGGCCGCTCCCAACTGGGCCACGTTGGCACGGTGCTCTTCGTGATGACGTGCGTGCTCCCCCGGGAAGCACGCACGTCATCACGAATGACACCCGTGCGCAACGTGACACCAATCGGGACCTTCTCCATACGGCCAGGGGTCCCCTCGTCTGCAGGTGGAGGGGGGTCAGATGACATGGACATCCCCCCTACCTGCGGACGGGCCTGGGATGGGGCATCCCTGCTGGTGCATGGTGGTGCAGTCACAGTGTCAGGGACAGTGATATGCACAGGCCCCTCCACGGCGACCTGTGCTGCCTCCTGCCCCTACCCCTGGGCTGCACCACTTGCACCAGCAGGGATGCCCCCACCAGGCCCCATGTGCGGCTCAGTAGCGGCCTCCTCCTCCTCTGTGGAAACCACCAACCTGGATGGCTCCACACCGTCTTCCGCCGTTGCAAGCCCCTGTGGGGGCTCACCCACCCCTTCCGCTGCAGCCGTGGGGGCACCCCTGCCGCTTTGCTCCACAGCGCCGTCTCCGTCCTCTTCTTCACTTGGCGCTGTCTAGAGGGAGACATAGAACATAAGCATCAGGGTACTGTACAATGGTCCCCTAGACAGGAAGCAATAGCAGATGAGTGGCACTGTCAAAGATCACTTCCATCATGTCCCTCCACAACACATGGGTCAGTGCAGGCAAAACACATGCAGTAACAGGCATGGCGCATGCTATGGACATTAGCATACATGTCCAAGGGACTCTTGAAACATACAATGTTGTTTTGGAACTCACATGCATCATGGGTCATGCCTATCACATGCACACACTTCACCGTAGTTTCATCCATCTGGCCTCGTACACCCCAGACACAGTGGATGCAAGGATAACTAGGCTGCATCCATGGCATTCACAAGTCACAGACACGCAGGTCAGACACACAGACATGGACACCATACATGTACATGGCATCAGCACCCATCCCTCACCCCCACCCATGTCCAGGAACAGAGACTGGCATGCTCTCATGTGTCCATTCCGCATAGGGCTCCCCATGTTGCATTTAAACACATGCACCAACCGTGTGGTTCACACATTACTGGTCTCACATGCATGACCATGATGTCCCTGCACACACACATGCGTACATGTCACACATACAGGCAAGTATCAGACAACCAGCACACTGCAACATGCCCTGTCTCACACAGCAATGCTTGGCCACTTACCGCTCGACTCCAGATGGGTCTGCCTCTCAAGGATCTGGGCATGGAGCGCTGGGCGTACACGTTCCAGGACCCTCATCTGGATGTTACTCATGCTGCCCCGGCCCCGCTCCATGAGGCGCCGGGCCTTTATGAGGGTCCTGGACCTCAAGTCCTCCCAGCGTTTCTTAACTTGCTTGATGTTGCGGGTTGCCACCCCCTCGGCGTTGATGGCAACAACAAAGTCGTCCCAGATCCTGTCCCGTCCTTCCTTGTCGGCGCGTGATGATCCGAAGAGGGCATCATAATGCCCCAGGACAAGCTCCACCAGGACACCAACTTCCTTCTGACTGAAGCTGGTGGCCCTCTGCCCCTCTGGCTGGGGGTCGCCAGTGGTCTCAGATGGTGTTTGCCCCGACATGGCGACCTCCAAGGCAGGCGTGGGTGGGCAATTGGGTCCTGGGGCTGGGCTGTGGAGCGATGGTATCCCAGTCGGGAGTCTTCTGTTCCAGCAGGGGTGGGCACCTCAACTGGACCCCTGCAGATGGCTGATGTGCAGGCACCAAATGGCAGGGCACGAGGGCAGCAGGCAGTCAGGCAGCAGCAGATGGCAGGTGGGAGCGTGCTCGGGGCTCTGGGGGGGCAGTGATTGGGCCTTTTGGGCAGGAGCGTGGTCTTCCATGTGTTTTCGCGTGGCCAGCTTGATACAGAGTGATTTGGCATGTGAAAAAATTGCACGTCAGCGTGTAATTCGAGGAAAGGCACTTAGCGCGTAAGCGCGTCTGCACGCATATGCGATTTCATTGGACCAAAGGCCCTTAGCGCGTAAGCGCGTCTGTGACGTATCGCGCACGGGGGTTGCCCTGGCAGGGCTTGAAGATCCCGTGGATTTCCATTGCTCTGTACGTGCTTTCCGTGGGGTGCGGTGCGTGTGTTTTCCAGGCGTTGGGGTTCACACGCTATTACTTCACAGCGGGTGGGTGTTGGCTACGCGTTCTTCTACACGCAGACGGTGAGTGGTACCCCGCTCGCCCAAGGCCTATCGCGTGTAAAGCTTCCCGCGCACCCCCGAAATACACGTACCCCGCTCAATCGCGTGTGAAACTTCCCGCGCACCCCCGAAATACACGTACCCCGCTCAATCGCGTGTGAAACCTCCCGCGCACCCCTGAAATACACGTACCCCGCTCAATCGCGTGTGAAACTTCCCGCGCATCCCCGAAATACACGTACCCCGCTCAATCGCGTGTGAAACTTCCCGCGCACCCCCGAAATACACGTACCCCGCTCAATCGCATGTGAAACTCCCCGCGCACCCCCGAAATACACGTACCCCGCTCAATCGTGTGTGAAACTTCCCGCGCACCCCCGAAATACACGTACCCCGCTCAATCGCATGTGAAACTTCCCGCGCACCCCTGAAATACACGTACCCCGCTCAATCGCGTGTGAAACTTCCCGTGCACCCCCGAAATACACGTGCCCCGCTCGCACAGGCCCAATCGCAGTATGGGACATTCATCATTGCTTTATATTGCCACTTTTGTAATGCGCAGGGACGCTACCGCCTGCCTTCGTGTGGCGGACGTGTTCCGGCTTGTGCGTGTCTTTGGCTGTGCGCGGCTTTGCCCTATTCGATTCCATGAATATGTGTGGTTCGAGTGCGTGTGGGCGTTCCATCTGCTTCCCTGCAGTACATCCCCAGTTACGCCCTTATTTTCGCGCGTTGTTCCCCATTCCGCGCGTTATGCCCCGTGTTCCACCCACTTTCTGGTGTATGCGCCGAGGTTGTGCGCTTTCACTGTGCGCGTCGCGCACGCCATTCGGGATGTTGCAGTGACGTGTGCGCCATGCACGGGTTTGGCGCACATCCCAAGGAAAACACGCGCAGGGACTTCCATGAATCGCACACGTGCGCGTGTGCCTGTTTTTTCACGCTTGCGCCTGCTTGCGCCAAGATTTTCGGCGCACATTTGTTCCATGAATCGGCCCCTTAATGTCTTCCGTATTAGAAATGCGGCCTTGTGTTCAGTGTGTGTGCAGGCAGCAGCGTTAAAGGTCACATAATTGTGATGACTATGTATTGTCTGTTGCACTGATATCTGTATAGTAGCCCATGGTTGCACAATATGCAAGTGCTTAAAGATTACAAACGTTTTCATTTTCTGTAGTGTGACACAGGCACACATACAAAATAATAGGTTATATGGTGACAAGATTTTCAAGAGGAAACACCAATTCCGGAACTGTCCCAGCAAAACCGGGACGTCTGGTCACCCTATAACAGTGGTCTTCAAACCTTTTGGCTTGCCCCCTCCCTGAGCAAAATTTGGGCAGGCCGGGCCCCCTAAAAAATGACAAATGGACAGTATGTTCAAATGTCTATGAACTATTGCGCGCAGTCACCACACCCTACTCCCAGTATATTCCTTGGGCTCCCCACCTGCTCCCATCACAGTCTCTGAGCTCCCTCATCCCACTCCTAGCACAGTCCCTGGGCTCTCCCCACCCCATCACAGACCATGGGCTCTCCGCACCCTGCTCCCACCACTATCCAAGTGCTCCCGCCCATCCTGCTCCCAACACAGTCCAAGGGCCAGTGGCGGCTGGTGAATTTTTTAAGTGGAGGGGCATAACAATTTCCTCCAAAAAATGCCATAGCGACTGAGCGCAGTGAGGGAGCCTGAACCAATAAAGAGGGGTTTGAGGGGTTTCTGCCCCGTGAATTTGTTTTA
The DNA here is from genome assembly GCF_040938575.1 of Ambystoma mexicanum. NCBI lineage: Eukaryota > Metazoa > Chordata > Amphibia > Caudata > Ambystomatidae > Ambystoma > Ambystoma mexicanum. The sequence goes on along the minus strand of NC_090921.1, from coordinate 1,336,891,909 downwards.
AATAATGGGTTAAAATGTTGCATTGCAGAGTATACTTTAAAAAAATAGGTAAGAAACCAAACAGTTTGCAATTGCCGCTGGGGGACCGAGAGCGCAGGCATGACATTTTTTGATGGGCATCTATGATAGATGTCCAGTAAAAAGATACCACCCCTGTCCCCTGGGCCCCACAGGGCCAAACACAATCAACATGTTTATGTGTTTATGCAAGGCGCAGGGGGGCCAAGGGGAAAGCATTGTATTTTTGACGGGACATCTAAGATAGATATCCAGTAAAAAAAGACCATCCCTGTCCCCTGGGCTCCACAACGCCTCGGAAGGAGAGCTGATTTTGGCAGGTGGGTAGGGGGATTGCACAACAAAGGCATTTTAAAAATGCCTTTGTTGTACAACCCTCCTTCCCCCCATTAGTCCCACTCGTCAAAAGCACCCCTCACCATACACTCACTCATAACACAGGCATACACCCATCCATACACATATTTAAATAAAAAATAAATGAACATAAACGTACCTTCTGCAGGGGGCTATGTGTGGGTGCTGGAACGCCCCGCTCCAGGCTGCTCTGTCCATTTGTGCGAGGAGGCGCAGGAGCTTCCCCTCACACATACAGACATGCAGTGCTCTACCTGGCATTTCCAATGAGCTATGCAAGGCTGGTGAAGCAAAACACCCCCAGCCTTGCAGGGCTCAGTGAGCATGTGCGGCTGGGGAACTGAACTGAACTGTCAAAGGGAAACACAGTTTTCCTTTGACAGTTCAGCCAGCCCAGGAGCACTTCCTCAGCTGGAAAAAGCAGCTGAGGGAGTACTCAGTGTTTCACTGGGCTGGCTTCTTGGCTCCTCCATAATTGGTGATGGGGTCACTTTGTGGATGCCCCCTTGCCCATTATGGATGAGCCGCCAGGCTCGGACTGGCCTATAGGACGATAGGGCAATGCTCGTACCAAAAATGCAAAACGTTAGTGTCGGCCAGTCAAAATGGGCCACCTTTTTGGCCAATGTGGGCCAGTTTGATGAGATACTTCACTATGCAGCTAGTCATTTTGACCATTGTTGCTGAATAAATATTCTTTAAATATCACTAAAGCAAAAGAATATTCAACTGCAGCTGCGTGCCACTTTTTTATTGGTGCCTGAGACAGTTTCATGTGAGCCGCTCCTGCCCATTTTCTCTAATCTAAATAAAAAATAAAAATAAGTTTTTGTTTACATTTCATGCGTGGCACTCTCCCCCCTGCCCCAGGGGAAGTGGCGACGCCCCCTGAGGCGGCGCGCCCCCCATTTTGAAGACCTCTGCCCTATAGGTAAGTCCTCCAGGCACACCCAGTCTCTGATAAACCTACCTACTATAGGGTCTTGAGGTTCTACTTTGTATCCACAGGTGCTGCCACTTGAGCCTGAGCAGGGCCAAGCATCGCATCTCGTTTCGTGGTGACCTCCAAACAAGATGGGCACTTTCCCACATGAGACAACGCTGGGTCCCTGCTGAAAGGTAGCTTGAAAATGCAAAGTCTAAACCAGAGCAACTCCCTTACGCGATTTAACGGCAGACTAGACCACTCACTAACTAACACAGGGTCCTCACACTTCTGGCTGCAATTATGCTCCAAGACCAAAATATTTAAGCTTTTGCAAATTTCAGAGTTAGCTCTCCAATGCAACCTAAGATGGCTGCTATGGGATTTCAACTCTATCTTCAAGACCGCTTCTCCCTAGCCCTATCAGCTGCGCCTCCGGACTCGACAAGAACAAGAGCTAAGGCACTGTAGGAGGTTTGGTGCGGTCACGCACTCTGGTTCTTTTGCTTTTGTGTGAGTGTAAACCTTTGTTACACTGAGGAAATGCAGTGACAGGGCAAAGTTAGCTATCCACTTGTTTTGAGTTAAAGCACCTGCGACCCCTGGTGACCCGCAAATGACATGCCTGGATTCTTTCAAGAGGATTAACTGAACCATGCTGGGTGGATATTGCCTCGGAAAACTGATGTTGGTGAATGCAATCAACATCAATTTTTTAAAAATAATTTATTTTATTTATTTGTCTGACAAAAACATTATCTAACGATATCATCTAACCGGTTTAGTGTCGAAAACAGAAATAGTGATATTCAGTTTCACATACACATTTTAAATGATTTTCTTTTAAAATGTAGCAGAGCGTGGATTTCTTTTAAAATGTAGCAGAGCGTGGATGGAGCAAGAGGGACAATGGATCGCTGCGCTGATCCGGTGTTCTGTGTTAAGGTTTCTTCCTGCTTCCTAATTGACGATTCCCCATAAGCGTTGCTCAAGACGCCATGTGACTGATAAGAGTTAGAATAAGGGGAGGCAAGGACCGGAAATGAACACTTTGCCACAGACGTCTCTTCTCCTGTTCTCCTGTTCCTTCCAGCGTTTTTTCTGCTTGCTGAACTTGCTGCCTTTCAAGAGGCTTTAAATATTGGCCACGCCCCCTTTTTCGGCGTTTGCCATAAATTGGAAAAGTGCGCGCACCAGCGCGCGCGCACCGAGGCAAGGACCGGAAAGGACTACTTTGCCACAGACGTCTCTTCTCCTGTTCTCCTGTTCCTTCTAGCGCTTTTTCTGCTTGCTGAACTTAGTGCCTTTCAAGAGGTGAAAGACTTTTAAGGACTGTTACATATATATTTAGCTTAAGGAAACATACTAAATGTTTATATTTCACTTGTTTTAGGCTTTAAATATTGGCCACGCCCCCTTTTTCAGGGTTTGCCATAAATTGGAAACGTGCGCGCACCAGCGCGTGCGCACCGAGGCAAGGACCGGAAAGGACCACTTTGCCACTTCGCTGCGGCGTCGTGCGTGTCCAGCCCACTCCTTGCTCAACAACATTTCAAGTTTTCGAGCAGAGCTATCAAAGCCTAGTGCTTAGTGCCACTGAACGGGTTTAATTTGAATGGAGGTTTGCGTTTGAAATTGTCTGCGCAGTTATCAAGTACAAGTGAATTACTTGTTAGGCACTGTTGGTTATTGTTAGGCATTGCATTTGGTTTGTTTTGCGTTAAACATCATTTAAACAGCATCTGCATTTTCGATCACATTTATGTTGCAACGCTTATACTTGCTAAAATCTGATATGCCTGCTGACCTACTTACCGCAAAGAAAGGGGGGGCGGAGGGAATGTAAAGGGAGGGGGCTCCATGCGCATATCACGCAAAGCAATAACACTTACACCTGTGACTCGATGTGCTTCCCTTACCCCCTCACACAATATTCGTAAAATTGTTCCCAGACTCCTTTCTAACCCCCCCAACTCTAAATGTGCCCCCAAGTCACAATATTCTGCAGACAGTCATACCTCCGTGCAACCTTGATTGAGCGCGGAGGCGGAGATTGAGATTGACATTGAGACCGAAAAGGTTCCAGTAGTGTCAGATGAAACACTACTGGGAAACACTTGGGTACCCCTCCGTTTGCCCCCAGCGGAAACTCCAACACACGGAATTGTCGATGAAAGCCCTGATACCAGCCATGTAATACCTGACATCTCATTGCATGCTGATGCCTATGACCTTTCAAATGAATCAAAGACTTGCACTGCCTCAACGCCGAGCATAAATGGCTCGGTGTTTCCGAGGTCTCCGGCTGTCTCCTTCGTGCATCCTACGCCACGTAGGAGCACAGCCCCTCAATCGGAGCCCCGTGAAACGATTCCAGTTCCCCATACCATGGTAGAAATTACTCTGTCGGCTGTAAACATGACCATAGCAAGCCTTTTCAAACTGTTTGAAACGTTAGTCAAAATTGACAAGGTAAACGGAGTTGATACAAGACATTTCTAGCTGGATTGCGGAAGAACTTGCATCAAAAAAGAAACAAGCACTAGAAACTGAAAAACGGGGACTTAATAACCCTTATGCAAAATCATCTGAAGTCACCACGCGAACCACGAATGAGAATTTTTCAGCTGTTCCGCTCATTGAAAATATTATATTACCCGTGTTATCTACAGAGTTGATCCTTGATCCACAAGTTGATCCCAAACTAGAAATAGAGTCAAGAAAAAACAACTCTTGGATCAGCATAGAACAAAATTCACGGGAAAATATATCAGAACCAAATCAAACACTGATTGATGAAGGACATTTCTAAATATTCGCTAAAAACAAAAAAACGCAGCAGTTCAAACAAAAACTCACAATAAACATGTGAAAATCAAGATTAGGGAGGAAGAAACAACAGCAAGCGTCAGTATCCCGAAAGAACAAAATAAATGAAGCGACAGAGAACAAATTGGATGGTGACAAAGACTGCTGTGAAAAGGTGTGTGAAAATGCTCCTATTACCTCCATGGGAGATCATACGCTAACACATCCACCCCTAAATGACCTACTTAATGTACTAAATGAACACCAGCAATCTGCCAGTTTGGGAAATGAGACCAACCCCGCAGCAATTAAGGATGTTACCCCAAAAGCACCAGAAGAACAAAAAACTGTGCAAGTTCCATTGACAATGAAAAAACGAATTAGTGATCCAAATAATGACCCATATCATGAACAACGTAGGCAGGACATTAGAAAAGAAGTTGAAACATATTTGAATATGCTAAAAATAAAAGAAAACAGTGTTTGCAACCACCCTCCACAGGAGCTCCTGAGACCTACTTTGGCTGAGGCACCTGTGAGCAACAAACAGCTTTCAATGATTAACACGAATATGGAAAATAACTTCAGTCATAGCGATATGTGTGCCGAGATGTTGCTAATGAATCAAGCTAACCAAACGAAAACAATATATGGAGAACCATCCTTCAAGCCTGATGAGGCCCTACCCAATCAACAAAGAGTATCCAATCGAGAAGCAGTGGATGCATACAAAAATGCACAACAAAGAAATGGTAATTTAAGAACTCAGCTACCTAACAAGATCTGCTCTGGTGCAAAGTCAACCACAACGCAAAATTATGAGAACCAATTCCCAGCACTCGACAGGAGAAACCCAGAATCACTCAGAGATCAGATTGATTCTCACAAATTAAGCTCCCAACCCGACTGCTTCATAGTACACGAGCAAAGGGTGGGATTTGCTGCGATACCAACTGAAGATGTGACTCCGAATAATAAAGCACAAGCCTCAAGATACTTGCTGCAAGAACATACTCGCATTGAAATGTCGATCAAATCTTGCCTAGATGAGTATTTTGGAAAGAAGGAATGCAGTAATGGATTTAAGGGATTACACCAGAACAACCCAATGACATCGCTGACTAACAGAGCTTCAGAACAAAGAAACAGAATCTTGAAGAATGGCCACAGTCCTTCTGCCCCAAAGAGAGCAATGCACAAACCATGGATACCAAGAATCAACAGCCTCGAGACAAGAACTTAGACCACTCAAATAAAGCTGATAAAAAAGAACCAGCAAACAAATTGACTGAAAAGAGATATTCATTGATTTTGAAATGTCGTGCTGCCCCATATGCCACTTACGACTTGTGTAGAACGAGTGTTCTAAACATATTTGGAGATATTCCTGAACTGGAGGACGTATCAACTGCAGAAATAGACCAGATTGAATACCTGAATAATGAGGATCTTTCTATTGTACGATTATGGTTAACATCAAGAGTAGTCCTGAATGCTCTATGGAAAGCTAAGATGGAGATATTCAAGTTGGGCTTCATAATCGCCCACGATCCGCATGCAAGAGGGCAAGTTGATCAACAAACTGTCCAGGCTCCTAAACATGCGCCTCAAATCTATCAAACAGCTGCAGCAGAGTCCTTCATGCAAAAAAGAGCATACCAACCAGCCAATTGTGTCCAGAAAATCTGCCTTGCTTCCTGGAACACCCGTGGACACAATCATTTACAGCAAGAGAAAGGAAATTGCTTGGAGGGTTATGATATCATAGCCTTACAAGAAACATGGCTGAGAAATACTCCTCTTTGGAACAATCACGAAGTCATATTGTCACCAGCTGCAAAAGCTTCTACGGGCAGACCCACTTCAGGACTGTTAGTGGCAGTTAAATTAACCAATGGCCTAACTGTGAAACCTTGGGCTGCGCCAAATGATTTCCTCCAGCTGGTGAGGATCAATCTACAGAACTCGTCCTTTGCGCTGATAAATATGTACAGAAATCCGGCGGGCATTACATATGATGCATTTTATTGTGCTCTGACATCACTTTTGGATCTAATCTTGGCCACTTCAGACATCTCGGCCACCATAATTTTAGGGGACATTAACCTAAATTGCATATCTAAACAAATACAAAAGAAGTCAGTGCAAGTTGATAGGTGGATTCGATTCATGGTAGACAGAAATTTCAAACTGGCCAATGGATCCTTACCTGGAGATGTACCCCGAAGAATGCTTGGCATCGTGGTGTATCGCCCAACATCATTGATTACATCTACGTAGATGAAAACTTATTTAGTCAAGCTACCAATTTTCATATTGTAGAACAATCCAAGAGTGATCATCATCTGCTCTCACTAACATGGTCTTGGTCCTATCAAAAAGCTTCCGACTCACAAAGCAGAATGAAACAAAGTGTGATGGTGAATAATGCAAAATCTAGATTTAGATGGACCGACAAAGCTCTGTACATGCTAGGAAAGGACCTAGATGCGTGCAGGAAAAATGAAATCTCTTACATTGGCCCCATGAACAAGTATAAAACGGTGTTTAGTAAAAATGACCAACAGGCCTTCGATCATAAACATCAGTTCAAGCAGGAGGGGAAAGATCGAAAAGCGGCATGGAGAAGAGAAAAACTTGCAATCCAGCTATTACCACGAGTGCATCAGGCGCAAGCTACTAGAAGAGCAAAGACCAAATATAGAAACTGGATTCGTGGAAGGGCAGCTCTCTTGTTTCAGGCGGACAGCGAATGTATGCTGCGCAGTATTAATAATAAAAGTACTGCTGAAACATGGGCTTTACTAAATAACGCCCAATATGACAAGCAGAATCATGCCCAGATTAATGGCGTGTTAGAATGGCAGTGGATACATCACTTCTCAGAATTATACAGAGATGTCACCAACTCGAATATAAATCACGGATTTCCCAGAGCAACCATATGGAACTTAGAGTTCTCAATAACATCTATAAGAGAATTGATAGTATGATCAAGTAGTTCCAGAGCTGCAGGACCGGACGGTCTGAGCAATGCGATGTTTAAGGCAAACCCGACTGCTTGGGCTGTCATCCTTGAAAAAATCTTTAGAGCAGCAATATATACCAAAACCATACCTGACTCTTGGCGCACCTCGATTGTGGTGCCCATTTTTAAGAAGGGTGACAGATCTAAGCCGTCCAATTACAGGCCCATTGCCTTGCTCGATGCGCCGGGCAAGATCTTTGCAAGAATTGTGCTCCAAGAATTCAATGCCTGGTCCAAACATGACAGAAAACGCAATCCTTACCAAAAAGGCTTTGTTCCAGGAATGGGCACTAGTATAAATCTGACATGCATAAATGCTATCAAGAATCAAGCACGAAGCATTAGACAGCCAATCTACCTGGCATTTGTTGATTTTAATCATCTACAGACAGGACAGGATACCGCACAAGAGAGACCCAATACACAATGCACAGAAAGGCTACACAGAAAGGATTGTACCTCTTACAAACTTGAGCCTAACCAGTAATAAGCTGATGAAGCATTTTAAACAAAACTGGCTTCTAATGCATGGTAAAGTGTCCACAGTTCCTCAGCCACTACCTCCTCACTATTACGCAGGCATTAGGGGTTATTTCAGCAAAAAAAGAGCAGGCCGATGCTTTATCTAACAGAGCTGGCATTAGCCTTTCTCATTAGCGCTGGCCTGCAGCTAGTGAAAATCATAGTGTGGCAGTGTAGCAAGGGCGTTTGGCCTAGCGGATGTAATTTGAGGCAACTTCTATGATTGCTTTATGTGTTTAAGTCTGGGCACAGTATGGCATGCTCGTCAGAGCCACATACACAAAACATCCCAATGTGCTCTTCTATGGACATTGGGCACATCAGACCACAACAGGTAAGTGTTCTGTTACATAAGGGAGCACCACATAGACACCATTAACCAACAGGTTAGCGAGTTGTGTAGCGCACAAATCATTGTTGCAAACATATCACAGCATTGATTTGCCACGGTCTATAGCAGAGGTCTTCAAACTGTGGGGCGCGCCCCCCTAGGGGGGCGCGGCCGCATCCCAGGGGGGGCGCCAGAGCCCAGCATGAGAAGTAAAAAAAAATGAAAACATTTTTTTTTTTTTTTTTTTTTTAGATTGGAGGAAATGGGAAGGGGCAGCTCACATGGTCAGACTGGACCATAAAACGGTCTTAGGCACCAATGAAAAAAATGTCCAGCAGTTGCAAATGGATATTCAGTCCTTTAGTCACAAACTGTTTGAATAGTACCCAAGGGGTTGTTTTTTGTTCAAATGTAAACAAATTGTGATATTTAAAGAATATTTATTCAGCAACAGTGGCCAAAACTACCAGCTGCATACTGAAGTATATCCTCAAACTGGCCCACATTGGCCAAAATAAGTGGCCCATTTTGACTGGTCTACACTAGCATTTTGCATTTTTGGTACGGTCATCGCCCTATTGCCCTATAGGCCAGTCCAAACCTGCCGGCTCATCCATAATGGGTGAGGGGGCGTCCACCCACTGGCCACCTCCCCCATTATGGAGGAGCCGAGGAGCCAGCCCAGTGAAACACCGAGCACTCCCTCAGCTGCTTTTTCCAGCTGAGGGAGTGCTCCTGGGCTGGCTGAACTGTCAAAGGGAAACACTGTTTCCCTTTGACAGTTCATTTCTCCAGCCGCACATGATCACTGAGCCATGCAACGCTGGGCGTGTTTTGCTTCGCCAGCCTTGCATGGCTCATTGGAAATGCTGGATGGGCCACTGCATGTATGCATGTGCGAGGGGGTGCTCCTGCGCATCCTCGCACATACGGGCAGAGCAACCTGGAGCGGGGCATTTTAGCAACCACGCGCAGGCCCTTGCAGAAGGTACGTTTATGGCGATTTATTTTTTATTTAAATGTGTATGGACATGTGTATGCTTGTGTTATGGGACTGTGTTGCGACCAGGATGGGTGGCAGCACTGGAATAGTGGTGGGAGTAGGGTGGGGAGTGCCCAGGGTCTGTACTGGGAGTAGGGTGCGGTGACGGGACACAAAAGTTCATAGCGATTTCTACATACTGTCCATCTGGCACTTTTGGGGGGGCCCGGCCTGCCCAAACTTTCCTCAGGGGGGGCCCAGGCCAAAAATGTTTGAAGACCACTGGTCAATAGTGACACAAAAACCCTGCTTTCCTAATCAAGGTGCCAAGTGACATTGCAGTGTCATCTGGTGTGCACGCTAGGCAGTGGCTTGTTTAGAAAATTGAAAGCCCTTTGATGCTGAACGGATGCATTAAGTCCATGTCCCAAAGCAGCCACCAGAATACTTAAGCAAGAAAATTACAGTTAACCTTCCCAAGGATGCGCCATATGTAACTAAAAAGTAATATTAAAAAAAAACACGTTTTGTTGTGTCAAATAAAGAGACATGAAAATAAAGAAAATAGTTTTTAAATGTTCCTGTGTAGCATTTTAATTCTCTTTGAAGAATGCATAGGTTTTGGTCAGCTAAATGATACTTGTGCAGGCCTGGTGAATAAAAATGCCCCATGTTTCAGTTCTTAACACTGAAATAGCGCATACTGTGTAAAAACAATGGCTCGTTACGTGAGCCATCACTTATAAATTGCCCGACTTGAAAGGCTGTCAGCACAAAGAATGAGGGGCACAGGGTGTCTGACTCCAGAGCATCTCATGCTGCGTTTGAAATATGCATTCCCTTGTTTGCATATTCAAACGCATCACAGTCGGCAGAGAGCAGCCAGACGCACATCACACAGGAGCACACACCAGCACAGCAGGCTGCTTCATCTGTTGTCCGGCAAGGTCGGAAACAACTTTCTGGGTGGGCCCCTTACTGCGCCCCCCTCCTGAGCTCTTTAGCTCTGCACCCCTAGCCGTCACCCGCTCAGCCCGGGCCAAGAAACGAGTCTGGGTAGGGGGGAACACGGAATTCGACGCCAGGCTCTGATATACCTGCCTACACCATGGCAGGCCATGGATGTCATTTAGGGGTCGCAACTGCTGAGGTCTTACCCCTAAAAAAATAAATCTAAAAAAAAAAGTTCATTTTTATTTTTATTTGTTTACATTGAGGCTCCTGGGCTGGGGCCAGCAGCATGCGGCTCTTTGTTTCTGGAGTGGCTAGTTTTGTGATGGCTATAGCGGTAAGATAGCTGAGTGGTTTGAGCGCGGGCTGCTGCAATGTGTGTGTGATCTGCAGGTTGCAGGTTCGACTCCCAGCAAGGTCAACTCAGCCTTTCATCCTGCTGAGGTTGATAAATGAGTACCAACTCAGGTTGGGTGATATTGTATGTATATTTGTTCTATATGAAGCGCTTAAGCGTAAGTGCTATATAATTACACGCCATTATCGTCTGGCCTTGGACGTCTGCTTGCATTCACAGTGATTTGGTAATATGGGCCTATACGCACTGATATTAACAATACATATGGGGATCCATTCTTGTATGAAATGTATATCACTTTACAGTGATATCGTAACCATATTTTTCATACTGTACTCAGAAACATGGGTTTGTGATGCCACTTCCTGTTTTGTTGTGAAGTGAAAGGTCGCTTCCCGTGATGTCACTTCGGGGTGGGGTCAAATGACATCACTTTCTGTGATGTCATCAGAGGTAAAGGGTCTTGTGATGTCACTTCCGATACCCCTGGCATTTTGATGAAATGACGTCTCTGTGGCAGGCCCCGCAAGGCCCTTACAGGGAGACTCTTTTGGCGAGATGCTTGTGCCTTTTGGGAATGCAGGCAGTAGAGGCAAGGGTGCACTGAGAGGCAGGTGCCCGCCTCCAAGTGGTGGCTTCCTTGGCACTGTCATCATACCCAGATCCTGACAGGTGGCATAGTGACCTACCTTTTTAATCAGTATCTTACCATGGTTGTGTCCAAGAGAGAAAACCCTGCTTCTAGTCAGACCAAAAGCAGATATAAGACAAGATTGCGCTGAAGTTGCTCTGCTGGAGGCAGCCACGTTGCTACAGCAACCCATATATCTGTCTCTTTCAGTGAGATCTTAATTTTAATGAGAATCTGCGTGCGCGTGTGCGCGTCCGCAATGTCGCACTTTTGGTCACAGATTCCCGAGAAGCACAGAAGGGAAAATGTCTGCACGGCCTTTAAAAAAAAAAAATCGTTTGATTTTTACTCCCTATGTTCAACTTATACTTTCCCCGTCATAACGCATCCATTATTCTGTTGCAAAACAGAATCACTCCCCTGCCTTTTGTATGTTTTGCAACTGTTTGCGGCAATTGCAAGGCCACCAACCCTTTCCCTTGTACAAGAACATGAATAGGTGCGGGGACAGTTGCCATTGTGTTCAGTGCCGCTATGCTCCTTGACATGTTTGTTTATTTATTTACTTATTTCAATTCTCATAAAGAACCGTCTATTCCCCACATATCTGTGGAAAAATGTGCCTACCTCTAATCTGCATTATGGGCACCTGTCTGATCTCAAAGGACGCCTTCCCGGTCCCTTACTGGGCCTCATGTATATTCATAGTCTTTATGGGAGAGCAAAAGGGGCACTTGCCCCAGACTCCCTCCTGGGAGGGGGCCCCACAAGACTCCCCCATTGTTCACCAAACGTAAATGGCACAGGCCAGGATATGTTATGGCTGCTGCTGAGGCTCTAATCCTATTGCCTGTCTGCTGTGGACAAGTACATCCTGCTCTGTTCAGCTCCTCCTCTAAGGCTTTCTGTGTTCACTGTGGTATAGTCTTTGCGTTCACCGTGGCACTGCGAGGGTAATGTTGATCATGTGCAATAGCCAAAGTTGAAATGCATATTGATAAATGTGAGTGTCGTGATGGTTCAGAAGATAGCTCAGTGTGTTTCCCACTCATTGCAGAGACCTGCGTTCATATGCAAGAATCCAATACCAAATTCCAGCGTGGCCGACCAAGCCCTTCCTATGTCTGAAGTTGATAGCCTACATGTGTATGTACTTTGTTTTTTTGGCACAACAGGTGCTAGTATCAGCAATCTACCAGCAACAGATAGTGGTTGCTATAAAAACAAGCATTGCACCAGTATGGTGAAGGGCTGGAAATTGGTTTGTTCAGACGGGTACTTGTGAAGCCTAGGCAGCCCCCACCAATGATGAACATAAAGTGGTAGCCTAGAGAGTCGAGGAGGTATCCGAATTCAAGACCGAGGAACCAAAGCGTTCAATCTTGTATCCTGGCTTTTCGGGCCGACGATCCAGTGATCCTGTCCAAATCATCCTATCATTGCCATTCTGTGAGAAATGTGCTTTGTTACATGCTGGTGACATTGTTTAGTCCTTCCCCTGATCTTTCTTTTTGTATAGGACATTTGAGTGTAAGGGGTTCTAGACAGAAGAAAACAGACTAGATATCGCAAACCTTTGATGAGTACATTCTAAAATCTGCTTATTTGACACAAAAAGAGGTTTGTTTTTTAGTACAAGTCAGAGGTTTTTCTGCATGTTTATAAACAATTTCATAAGCCTGTGTTTTGGGCAGGGGCATTGCTAGGTTTGTAAAAGATCGGGGGCTACGCTAATGTCAGGATTGTCGGGACTCGGGGCTAGTTAGCTTTTTGGTTGTAGCCCTTGAGCTTCTATGCAGGGCTACAACCAAATGACCGGGGCATTAGCCCCACCAACCCCGCCTAGTGATGCCTCTGGTTTTGGGCATATTTAAAGGTTTAAAATACAATAGGGAAAACTAGATACATTTTTGTTAAGATCACATCATTGAACCTGCTTGTACTCGTCTAGCTTCATTGTCTTACTTCCCTTTTTGATGGAGACAATGGAGCTAGACGAATTCCCGTTTTGCATAATATGCTTCAATGACATTTTGTTTTAAAAATTTGTCATATTGGGTTATGTGATTTGTGTACTTTGCCATAAAATGGGATTATTTCACTTCATGGTAAGAACTGGAAAAGAAGGCGGTAAACTGCAGACATGCCAGAGTGGGTGCAAATCCCAGAGTCACCTCTTGACCAATGTGTGATCCTGGGCATCCCATTTCATCTTGTCTTGCCTAAATTGTCATAATTGTCAGTGCCTTAGCCTTTCAAAATGATTGCCCTTCTGAGTGAGTTCCTTCTCAGGGTGTGATCTTCAAAAAAGCCTCAGTCACGGGTTGACTGCCTGTAGTGCTGATTCCTCTATAGTAGTGAGCATTGATCTAATACACACCACAGGTCTGTTAGCTCTCTAATGGGGACACCACTCGAAAGCCGAGTCCCACTTCTAATCTCCGCCTTTCTGGACTACAAATACCTTCATAATAGTTTTTAATCTGCACCCACTATCTGTGCTGTGATATGTGTAGCCTGTGCCTGGCTTGCAACCTGTCTTTAGCATCCATGTTCTGATCTGCACCCACTTTCTATGCTGTGATATGTGTAGCCTTCCATGTTCTAATCTGTGCCCACTATCTGTGCTGTGTTATGTGTAGCCTTCCATGTTCTAATCTGTGCCCACTATCTGTGCTGTGTTATGTGTAGCCTTCTATGTTCTAATCTGTGCCCACTATCTGTGCTGTGATATGTGTAGCCTTCCATGTTCTAATCTGTGCCCACTATCTGTGCTGTGTTATGTGTAGCCTTCTATGTTCTAATCTGCACCCACCATTTATGCTGTGTTATGTGTAGCCTGTGCCTGGCTTGCAACTGGTCTGTAGTATCCACGTTCTGATCTGCACCCACCATTTATGCTGTGTTATGTGTAGCCTGTGCCTGGCTTGCAACTGGTCTGTAGTATCCATGTTCTGATCTGGACCCACCATCTATGCTGTGTTATGTGTAGCCTGTGCCTGGCTTGCAACTGGTCCGTAGTATCCACGTTCTGATCTGCACCCACCATCTATGCTGTGTTATGTGTAGCCTGTGCCTGGCTTGCAACTGGTCTGTAGTATCCATGTTCTGATCTGGACCCACCATCTATGCTGTGTTATGTGTAGCCTGTGCCTGGCTTGCAACTGGTCCGTAGTATCCACGTTCTGATCTGCACCCACCATCTATGCTGTGTTATGTGTAGCCTGTGCCTGGCTTGCAACTGGTCTGTAGTATCCATGTTCTGATCTGGACCCACCATCTATGCTGTGTTATGTGTAGCCTGTGCCTGGCTTGCAACTGGTCTGTAGTATCCATGTTCTGATCTGGACCCACCATCTATGCTGTGTTATGTGTAGCCTGTGCCTGGCTTGCAACTGGTCCGTAGTATCCACGTTCTGATCTGCACCCACCATCTATGCTGTGTTATGTGTAGCCTGTGCCTGGCTTGCAACTGGTCTGTAGTATCCACGTTCTGATCTGCACCCACCATCTATGCTGTGTTATGTGTAGCCTGTGCCTGGCTTGCAACTGGTCTGCACCCACCATCTATGCTGTGTTATGTGTAGCCTGTGCCTGGCTTGCAACTGGTCCGTAGTATCCACGTTCTGATCTGCACCCACCATCTATGCTGTGTTATGTGTAGCCTGTGCCTGGCTTGCAACTGGTCCGTAGTATCCACGTTCTGATCTGCACCCACCATCTATGCTGTGTTATGTGTAGCCTGTGCATGGCTTGCAACTGGTCTGTAGTATCCACGTTCTGATCTGCACCCACCATTTATGCTGTGTTATGTGTAGCCTGTGCATGGCTTGCAACTGGTCTGTAGTATCCACGTTCTGATCTGCACCCACCATCTATGCTGTGTTATGTGTAGCCTGTGCCTGGCTTGCAACTGGTCTGTAGTATCCACGTTCTGATCTGCACCCACCATCTATGCTGTGTTATGTGTAGCCTGTGCCTGGCTTGCAACTGGTCCGTAGTATCCACGTTCTGATCTGCACCCACCATCTATGCTGTGTTATGTGTAGCCTGTGCATGGCTTGCAACTGGTCTGTAGTATCCACGTTCTGATCTGCACCCACCATCTATGCTGTGTTATGTGTAGCCTGTGCCTGGCTTGCAACTGGTCCGTAGTATCCACGTTCTGATCTGCACCCACCATCTATGCTGTGTTATGTGTAGCCTGTGCATGGCTTGCAACTGGTCTGTAGTATCCACGTTCTGATCTGCACCCACTATGCTGTGATATGTGTAGCCTGTGCCTGGCTTGCAACTGGTCCGTAGTATCCACGTTCTGATCTGCACCCACCATCTATGCTGTGTTATGTGTAGCCTGTGCCTGGCTTGCAACTGGTCCGTAGTATCCATCTTCTGATCTGCACCCACCATCTATGCTTTGTTATGTGTAGCCTGTGCCTGGCTTGCAACTGGTCTCTAGTATCCATCTTCTGATCTGCTCCCACCATCTATGCTGTGTTATGTGTAGCCTGTGCCTGGCTTGCAACTGGTCCGTAGTATCCATGTTCTGATCTGCACCCACCATCTATGCTGTGTTATGTGTAGCCTGTGCCTGGCTTGCAACTGGTACGTAGTATCCATGTTCTAATCTGCACCCACTATCTATGCTGTAATATGTGTAGCCTTCGCCTGGCTTGCAACTGGTCTCTAGTATCCATGTTCTGATCTGCACCCACTATGCTGTGATATGTGTAGCTTTCGCCTGGCTTGCAACTGGTCCGTAGTATCCATCTTCTGATCTGCACCCACCATCTATGCTGTGTTATGTGTAGCCTGTGCCTGGCTTGCAACTGGTCTCTAGTATCCATGTTCTGATCTGGACCCACTATCTGTGCTGTGTTATGTGTAGCCTGTGCCTGGCTTGCAACTGGTCCGTAGTATCCACGTTCTGATCTGCACCCACTATGCTGTGATATGTGTAGCTTTCGCCTGGCTTGCAACTGGTCCGTAGTATCCATCTTCTGATCTGCACCCACCATCTATGCTGTGTTATGTGTAGCCTGTGCCTGGCTTGCAACTGGTCTCTAGTATCCATGTTCTGATCTGGACCCACTATCTGTGCTGTGTTATGTGTAGCCTTCCATGTTCTAATCTGTGCCCACTATCTATGCTGTGTTATGTGTAGCCTGTGCCTGGCTTGCAAGTGGTCTCTAGTATCCATGTTCTGATGCTGTGTTATGTGTAGCCTGTGCCTGGCTTGCAAGTGGTCTCTAGTATCCATGTTCTGATGCTGTGTTATGTGTAGCCTGTGCCTGGCTTGCAACTGGTCCGTAGTATCCATGTTCTGATCTGCACCCACCATCTATGCTGTGTTATGTGTAGCCTGTGCCTGGCTTGCAAGTGGTCTCTAGTATCCATGTTCTGATGCTGTGTTATGTGCATCCTGTGCCTGGCTTGCTACTGGTCCGTAGTATCCATGTTGGAGCACTTTTGTATCCTGTGCCGCAGAGAATCTGAGTCGCCTGTGTGCATCTTTTCCATACGATCCGTGTCCTGCATTTATACGATGGCCCGTGCACCTTCCTCGTGACTGCTGTTGATGAAAGGTGTCCTGTACCTATGCTAGAAACCAAGCACCCTGGCCATGGACTGCTAATGTTGCCCTTGAAATGACACTTGCTTATCATTCTATTTACAGCAAGAATGAAGAGGGTAAGGGGACCGGAAGTGGGTACCCATGCTTATTTTGATGGCTGGGAGGCAGCAGATCAAGTTGTGTTGTGATTGCGACGAGGGGGGGTGTGTGACCGGATACTGTGGATCCCTTCATTCATTTGGTTCAGGGAGAGGGACCCCAAACATGTTGTGCCCGGGTCCCGCATGTGCTCAAGGTGGCTGAAGACTTTCTCCTTGTTGCTGAAACATTCGGGGTGATTAGATGGAAAGATGGTTTTTTCCACATCCTTCGCTCATGTGCTACGTTTTCTCAACACGCCTTGCCGTCTCCCTATGTATATAGTTTGATATATCATGAAGACCATTTTCCCAAGGGCTCCAAGATCATCCAGTCATTGTGGAAGCGCTTCTCTGGATGCACCCAGCAGGTCTGTCTATCTGTGCAAAGCTCCTCGGAGTGCCTCTCCATTCGCCCCCCAGTGCCTTCACACTGTGCCCTTACCTGTGCCCCACACGTCTCACATGTTCTGTCCAGGTATTCACGCCTACTTGTGTATGGGAAAGGGTTCTATGATTGCACCTGGCAAGGAGAAAACAGTGAACCCGAGTTTTAGTGCCAGCTGAAGCTACGCCATCATCAGCGCTGGTCATTGGGCCAGCTCTCGCCGGATCCAAGATTCGGCACCAGATGTGCAGCCGGATCTCGGGATTCGGGATCCGGCCACAGTCAGCCCCCAAACCCATGCTCTACGCGACGCTCGCCGGCGGGCAGTGCAGCTCCTTGGCCAGCCCGCGATCTAATCTGCCCTGTACTCTTTGTGCACCGTGCTCTGCTCGCACCGTGGTGGGCTCGGAGTCTAATCTGCCCCATGGTGCAAGCGGACTGTGAACACTGCACAGAGCCTTTTTGTTATTTTGTATCCTCCCCTCGGGTGCTTTAATGTTCATTATACACCCGTTTCCTTTGTCTCTCTGGTGTTTGTTCTTAGTTGGTAACCAACTAAGAACAAACAGCAGAGAGACACACGGAGCTGGCACACATTCCAATCTGGCCTCTATAAAATGCAGCACATCAGATACGCTATATATTATGTGGTGTGCTGCATTTTTTAGAGGCCAGATTTTAACGTGTGCTGGCTCCGGTGACCCTGTGTAATTTGTCTTGTCTTGGCTCGTGCACGGAGTAAAATTGTGGTTTGTGAGTGATGGTGTGGGCACATTTTTTTGCATCTGCATACTGGCTGCCAGGGTCGGACTGGGGCATCAAATTGTCTCGGCCTCCACTGCAAAAGTGGCCTACAGTTGCACATGGCCATTCATTCCTTTTGTGCCAGAATGTTTGAAATTGGCGTTTTAAAAACTATTATTTTTGACATTTCCTTTGATCGGAGGTTGACTGCCAGCTCCCCCCTCTCTAAACCCCTCCTCTTCAGACACCGCCCTCCACCCCAAACTCCACCCCCACTCGGCCCTTGTGGGATCCCTCACCAACTTTTTTCCATTTCCACCACTGCCCATCAAAGAGTATGCAATCTGTTTATCAGGATAGACTTGCTTATTGGTGCGTGGATAGCTAGAAACGGCCAATCTGTTCTTTACAATAACTTGTATCCGCTATACCACGGCTATGGTCCATCAGCCGGACCGAGAAAGGGACCTCCTCCCGCGTGTGCCAGGCAAGCTGGGTCTCCACGTACATCGACTCCGTCCTCACTGCTGTGTCTGCCAGCGAGGGTGCCAATTAGTGGCAGATGTGACAGGCACAGTCACTGTTTACTCCCAGCCTGATCATTTTACACTTCTCCTAATGAGAGTGCTGTGGAAATGTGCTAATTGGAAGAGTAAGGCTGTGCCGCTGCATGTCTGGTGGAGGGTGCGATGCGCCGTAGAGTGAGGACCCTGGCTCCTGAGTTCAGACCTACATCACCATCAAGCGCAGCCAATGTCAAAAACCACTCCCTCCAGGCCTTCCCGCCTCTACTCGCTTCCAAATACTCAAGATTCTCGGACAAAACCAATGGACAGAGAAACAGACGAAGCCATCTGTGCCACAGAATGAAAGATTCCAGGTTCCTGCCGATAACAAGACCGGCGCAAGGATTCTCACGCAGCACAGGAAAACAGCCCCACGGTCAACTTGAGCTGCGTCCCCAGACTGTCCACCTAACAGCTTCATCACCAACACGTAACAAAGAGGCTCATCCCAAATGATACAGAACCACTTCAACAAGGAGATAGGACATCAGAAACAGAACGCCCTGCCCGACCGAACAACGCTGAGGAGCGTCCCCTATTGGATCAGTAGACCCCTGACCCCAGTGTCCAAGTGGAAGACCTTCAGCTTCAACAACAATCCAGAGAAGGTACAATCCCTCCCACTGCTTCCACCCCCAATAAGACATCCCCAAAGGGCCTTCCGCCAACAGACGGGACACGAGAGCCAAATACTGCCCCTTTAATCACAGCCGACATTGCCACCAAGGGAGGCCCGATGAACACCCTCCACACCCATTATCTGATCACTGATAACAGAATTCAGGGGTCAATGAACTGCAGCTCCCCAGATGTTCAACTGTGACTTCCATGATCCCTCGCCATTAACTAAGCTGGCTGGGGCTGATGGGAGTTGTAGTCCAAAACATACGCAGAGTCAAAGGTTGATATCCTATTAATGAATGCGACATTAGAGGTGTGACTGAAACACAAATTCTGCCTCCCTAAAAAACATAATTTGGTACAGCAGGTCTTTGAAGGACAGCAACAATGAAAACACCTTCTTCAGGGCAGTCCTGGACCAGACACTACACCTGCAAACTGCTGCAGAGAAAAATCTCGGTAGTTGAAGATACCCTGCGGGCGGCTCCCCTGAAAATAAATGTGAGGCAACACCACTTGTCAACAAGAAGTAGTGAGATGTCGCACATACACACAAACACACACAGGCACAACCCAGTTGTGGTCGGACCACTCACTGCTCACATTTGATCCCTTTAACATGGCACAAAGACCTCGTTGCAAGCTATGTCCAGTGTCCAGTAAGGTGAGACAGACTGAGAAAGCAAACACAATCGACTTTCATAAGACCCGCAACAGAGGACCAAGAGAACCAAGAGACCCAACATAGCATGGGACATTCTTGGAAACTCTTTGCTCAACATTAGCATGGCACGTGGTGAAGACACACCCCAAAACAAGAAAATACTGAAACAGAAAAAGAAATATAATGAGTGTTCCTGATCCACCTCATCCAGAGAAAACAATGTCTCTGACGGCTTCTGTCATGTGATGCTTGACCTTGGTTTCAACTCCTGGGTCACTAAGCCCACACGTCAGAATGGTCACTTTCAATTTTCCTCTCGACCCCATTCATTATATTCCCCTTCCTTGGGGGAATCCAAATTCTCTTCAGACCAAACTATATAAATACTGGATCAAACTTTGCAGAATACTTCATACCTCCCATCTCTTGGGCCTCGTCCGTCATTGGCCCAGCATTGCTTGCCAGCAATCTCAAAAAGGAGCTTGTAGCAGTACTTGACACGATAGTGCTGCTCAAAGTGGAATTGGCAAACAACATAATTAATCGAGCTAATAAATAGCTCGAAGAAGATTCAGAGGCTTTGAAGATATTGGTAAGAAACCACGAGCACCGCTGGCACAGGCCCCGAGCTCCTGATGACAAAGTGCCCATGGACTTTGCTGCTTCCTTTCAGGAAAAGATAGATTAGGTGAACCTCACAGCCAAGCAGCAACTCTATCCTACTTCCGGCTCTTTCCTAACCCTCGTGCGACTGGCGCCTTCTCCCTTTGCTCTCTGGTTGCTGCTGAGGACATGTTCTCTGTCTCCATGAGGAAGCTCAAGGTTTCAGCCGAGCCACTCCACCCATGCACTAGCTCCTTCTTGAAAGGGGCCATGCATATTCTGGATCAATCCTTTGCTGAACTCTGCACTGCTTTTTCCACCAGTGGCATCATGGCCGCTTCCCTCAAAGTGGCCCCTATCATTGCTGCTTCCAAAAGAATGACTGATGAAGAATCATCATCATCATGGATGGAACATTTGGGTCCCATTTACAGCATCCCCTCCCTGGGCAGAATCTTGGAAAATACAGCCAGTCAACTCGTGGCTCTAGGGAAAACCATGGTCTTCTGCATGAAAACCATCCTGGCTTCTGTGCTTTCAGGAGCACTGAGACAGTCTCTTATTCATGGGGGAAAATCATGGAAGCTGTGGATCAGAACATTCCTGCTGTGCTGGTTCTTATAGATTTCCCAGTAGCCTTCCACACAATTAACCATAAAGAAAAGTGTCCAGAAAATCTGTGCTCTGGAGGACAACGCTCTCTCTGATGGATTAGCAATTATCTCAAGGAGCACACCTGCCTTGTAAAAATAGGCGCCTTTAATTCCTTCATAGATCAGCTAACCTTTGGCATTCCCCAATTTTCCATTATTTCACCCTGCTGTTGCATACAAATGACTCTCAAATCCTCTTGGAAACCCGCCCTAAGGAAAAGGATAATGATGGGATTTCCACTTTTGCTGTAAAATAAAAGGACAGGATTGGACAATTGACTGTAGTTTGTGTCTGAATCCGGCTACGACTGAACCTTTCTGCTTGGGCCCATTCCTGGGGTGTTTCTCCACTACCAATTCCCACGGCTAGGACCGTGGGAATTCTTTTAGATGACAACATATCAAACATTCTCAAATCAACCTTGCTGTTTAAAAGAATCATTTTCATTTTCTGACCTTCAAAAGAAACTTCCTGGTCCTTGAAATACTTGAAAAAAGTCAATTGACTTAAATACCCGTTTTGTCCAGAATAGACCATTGTAACTCCACTTACCTGGGTCTCATTAAAAACCTTGGTGTTAGGCAGAAACCTGTGCAGTTCCCTTTGGGAACACTGCAAAAGATTTAGGACTACAGGTGTTGGCAGTAAACCCACTTGGTAGTAGTCTGTACCACCCAGATTTACCTGGTAGCTGTGGCTGAGCAGTCAGACTTCCCTCAAGAAGAGTTAGGCAGTATGCAAAGTATACACAATAGGCACTCAGACACAATAGCACAAGCAAACACTGACCAGAACTTTGGTATCAAGGTATATAATTATTTATTTAAAGACACACTTGTTGACACACTCCAGCACTATTATTGTAAATCACTTCAAACACAGTTACTATTAATCTATATACATCCCTTATTCCTTATCAGACAAGTCTTAGTTAACACCACTTATTTCCAGACAGAGGTGAGCGCTTAACTATAGATGGCACTCCAATAAGTTAACGAAAGAGGGAGGGAAAAAAGGCAGAATGTAGGAAAATACACCACACTAAATACTTAGGAACTCTTAAGCAAGGCAGGAAAGTCAAACGTTACTTGTGAGCCAAAGTCCATAGGCCGGGCCCACTCTTGGAGAGAGCAGGGCACAAATGCACCCAAGATCACACAATGACAACAGGCTCAAAAAGTCTTGCAAGGAGTTCAGAAAGGTTTTAGTTAGGCTCAGAAAAGTTTAGCCAGGGTGTCCCAGGCTAACCCAGGTTCGAAAGCCGGGGCTAAATCTACCCCGTACAGTCGGTTGCAAGGGAAGCCAGGCGGAACACGGTACCTTATGTGGAAAGGATCCTCCAGCGGGGGCAGTTGTTCCTGGCAGCGGGTGCAAGTCACGGCGTCGTCCAGAGGAAGAGAAGATCTCGACGTGGAGGAAAGATGAAGGTCATTGCACTGCCAGGGAAGAAACCAGCCGCAGAGTTTTCCGGTTAAAGGTACTACCCTTTGATTCGCGGTAGTGGTAAAACGTGGTATCCCGGTTGCCGGGGTGCTTGGCACAGGCAAGGTGGCTACGAGATGCTCCAAGAAGCGAAAAAGGAAGCAGACTGGTTCTCCCCACCAGTCGAAGGAAGAAGACTCTCCGGGCTGGAGACCTCCTCTGTCGTTGGGAAAAGTGGTGAGACGGTTCAGCAGGGCTCCACCGGTGGTGTTGTCGTAGAAGGTCAGCTCAGCTTCTCCCTCATCGGATTCTTAGGTCCTGTGGCGACTTCTAAAATTCCAGTCCCCAAAGCCCTGCTTTTATGCAGAAAACCCCCATTCACTCAGCCTAGCTGTCACTCAAACATGCTAAGTGGTGAGCCGGTCGGCTCACCACTTGGGCCAATCAGGATGGAGTGCGAGGCATCTCCACCCCTCCACCCCTTCTAAGTACCCCAGACAGAGTGGCACCACTTTGGAGGGCTTCTGTGGAGAAGCCCGCCAAAAAGTGGACAAAGGGCTCAACTTGGGTTGGAGTCACAGAAGCGAACACAAACGCCATTTTAGAACCGAGTTCTGGCAAAAAACACCAACCGGGGGATTAATATTAAATAAATAAACCGGTGGTATGTTCGAGGCTATAGGAATTAAATAATTAAAGTTGATAGCCTCGAACAATGGGAAATCCCATAGAGATATATTCGCGGTCGAATATAAAAAGTAGTATCCACTGCCACCAGCCAAAATTCGATCAGGGGGGACGGAGACGTGCCCCCCTCGACTAACAGACCCAGGGGCAATCGAATTGCCCCGTCCAGTACGTCCACATTAGGATGGTTTGTACTGGTTCTGTTCAGAATTTGAGACTAGTAAAGTCAATGGTGACTTTACATGCCCTGGGAGACAGTAGTCAGTCCCAGGGTATGGAGTCTATATTGGGGATCAGTATGACACCCCTGTGTTACTGCACTGAGGGTGCTGTGTAACACACATCACAAAAACACATGAAGCCCTATGGAGTAAAAGACCCCATAGCCCATTAAGCACATCTAGAGTCAAAGAAACACACTCAGATCATGCCCAAGAGTGAGGGTAAAAGAGTTTCACTCTTGGCAGGAGAAAAAAATAAACCCCAAAAATCCAGCAAAGCTGCTGGGGGACTCACTAGGTTTGGGAAATTAGCCTTTACAGAGAATTCTCCTAGCACTTGGCTACCATCTGCAACTTCTCAAAATAATGTGGCCAGGATCACTTTTACCCTCAAGCCCTGCAACCCCATATCTTCAGCCTTGAAAGTCCTAAAATGGCCCCATTGAACAAGCCATTTTCTCTTTTCACAACGGTCCGTCTAACAATGGAACTAGGCATCTTGCTCCCAGGGTTTTCATATATATGCTCCCTAGGAATTTGAAATCTGCTCCACTTAACCTTCTCATCTCACCCAAGTTTCGGGGAAATTGTGGAAGACCTTACGCATGAAGGTATTTGTGTCCAAGCACTGGAGGATATCCAGTGATATTACTGAATAGGTAATAACAAAAAACATTTTTAACGAATCGTTATTATGGAAAAAATACAGATGTTTTTAAAATATATATGTGGGTGGGGTAAGGGGTTAAAATGGGTGGGGAGGTGTATGGGGCGGGGTTATAAACAAAGGGAAACGGAGGGGTAGGGGAACCCCCCAAATAAAAAAAAATGTTTTGTTAAAAATGTTTTTGTTCTTTTTTAATTTGTTAATATCACAGTGAACTGCACTGGAGTAATCCATCCCAGGACTTATTATCTGGACTCTTTGGAAAGATACCGCTAACGGAAAAAGTATGGCTTATGTCAATATTCACACACACCTAATAAAAGTTAATAAATAAAGCAATACATCTGCCCGACTAAAGGCTGAAGCAATGTTAACATGACAAAATGGGACAGGTAAGAAATACTGGTAACAACAAGTATAAAAACAACACAAAATAAGAGAGCACATTCTACAAGTTCCTCTTCTCCCCCTTCTACACAAGAGACAGAGAAACGTATAGCTGTCCTTATCCAGGTGGAGCCGCCTATCAAATAGTGGATAGAAAAGTAACACATACTACTAGCAAAAAATGGTATGCTATTAAAAAAAGAGGTGTGGGTGGGGGAGTCAAGCCAAACAGTCAGGAATCCCATATAATGGGACAGCTAAAGACCAACATCAGAAACTCCCAAACAAATACTAGCAAATGGTTAGATAAAAGGATGTTTTAATGAATAATGACTTATCCAAGCATACTCCGTTTAGTAATACACATTCAAAATATACATTACTCAGCTCAAGATAGCAGGAAGTCATCTCACCCCCACATCTGGGTAACCTACAGGTATAAAGGATTACATATTGCACCAATAATATCTTTATAAAAAAATAAAATCCAATAGACTGTGTGTATGCTATGGTTCATGCGTTACCGCCAACAGTTTGGACATAATGGTATCGCTATCCTAGTAATGATGCCAGGTACAGCATACGAAGCCTGTATAGAGTGCGTGTCACGTGCTCTGAGTTTACCTGATAGAAGGCATGGCTACTTAGTGATGGTACAGTGAATGCAGCGCGAGGTGCTCTCAACTCTGTTCGCCATTTATTATCCAATATTTCAGACTGCATGGCCGATGCGCATTCCATGACATCTTCAACATATGCAAATCTGTCAGAACTGCCTTCTCCATGGTAACATACTGTCTGTCAATGATATTATTGGTATAATATGTAATCCTATATAGCTGTTGGTTTCCCAGATGTCGGGGTGAGATGACTTCCTGTCTTTCACCTCGAGGGAGATTAGTTTCCCCACAAACGGCTCATCTAAAATGTATGAGTACTTTTTAAGTGCAAATGTATAGAGCAGGCAGCAGTAGGACATAGATACAAGTACATGTTTTGTTCTGGGTTGTTCTGGGTTACTGAGATCCAAAAACTTGAAATTAGGCACTGGACAGTGGCTCCTTAGTATCCAATGAGTATCAATTTACACATACGTTAGGTGTTTGCAACATTTGTTGATTTATTTTTCCTTCAGTAATTCACACATTGGTTGTCACTCTTCTGACCAACATATTAATTGCTAAAAAAAACGTCATATGTGACATACTTTTATTCCATTAGAGCCGACACGTGTTTCAACCTTTGAGGTCTTTCTCAAGGCAAATGTAGGGTTAGCGTGTTCCCGGATGGTTGTAATTGAAATTCTTATGTTCAGCAATGGTAGAGGGTGACACCACTTACTCTCGGGTGAGTGTCCGTGTAGTCTCCTGGTCTCGTGTTGATCTGCTTCAGTGTCACAAGAGTGACAACCAATGTATGAATTACTGAAGGAAAAATAAATCAACAAATGTTGCAAACACCTAACGTGTGTGTAAATTGATTCTCATTGGATACTAAGGAACCACAGTCCAGCGCCTAATTTCAAGTTTTTGGATCTCAGTAACCCAGAACAACCCTTGCAAACATTGGGACCTTAGGAGCCTGCTCCCTCTGAGATCCACCTGACAGGGGGCAGGCAACGTAAAGAAGATAGCAACGCACACACTAGCGCAATACCCACCGTCCTAACAAGCTCTCAAACCACTTTAACTACATGTTTTGTTATGTCTCAAATTGTAGGTACTGAGAGCAACATTTTTTAACACTTACTCAGGAGTGCCCTGTGAAGATCTTTTGGTAATGCACTTTAATCATGAGGCTATCTTGAGTTGAGGAATGTATATTTTGAATATGTATTTCTAAGCAGAGTATGTTTGGATAAGTAGGTGTTCATTAAAACGTTGGACCTTAAACACCATTTAAGTTGTCCCTGATGCAATCAAAATATCTGGACCCAGTGACATATTAGTGACTCTAGTCTACATACACAGAGTGATAATACAGTTAGAAGCGATATTTTCATGGTCGTGAAGAAGGCAAATAATTTGTTTGGAGCTTGCCGAAACCGGTTGACCACATATTCAGGAGATGGCATAATGTTTTACATGCCACGCTGAATAACACATAATGGGCAAGAACGAGTTGTATGTTTTCTAATTTTTTAATAGGGTATTGGATTCCCATGGGAACGACTGTATGAGGACAATAAAATTCAATTTCCTTAATAGTGGTCCCCTTTTTTAATTCTTCTTCCTTTTTTCGAATCATTTTGTAGCATTTGTTTGGGATTTCATGTTGTTTGTCTTTAGCTGTCTCAATACTCCATTATATGAGACCAAGGACTGTGACGAAGATGTACTCAGACAAAGTAGAAGGACTATAATGAAGGAACATACTAATGGTGTAGCAGAAGGACTGTGATGAAAGAGAAGGGCTGTGATGAACTGTGATAATGGAGAAGGACTGATGAAGTAGGAGGACTCTGATGAAGGAGAACTGTGACAAAGGAGGTCTGTGATGGAGGACTCTGATAAAGAAGACGCACTGTGATGACAGAGAAGGGGTTCCATGTAATAATGTCCCCCGCAACCCCCAAACCCTTTTTTTTCTTTTTTTTTTTTGGCTGCCCCTATCCCCATATATATGGTCACCCATATAATATCGCCACAACCTTTTCCCGGCGATATTATGTACGGCGACCATATATATGGGGATATTATTACCTGATACCGGAGAAGGACTATGAAGAAGGAAAAAGACAATGCCAAAAGGACTGTGATGAAGCAGAAAGACTGTGATGAAGGAGAAGGACCCTGATAAATAGGAGCAGTTTATGAAGGAGAACTCTGATGAATGACTGTGATCAATGAGAAGCACAATTGCAACGGAGAAGATGTGTGATAAAAGACTGTAATAAAGGAGGATGACTAATATGACAGAGACTTTTACAAGGATGAAGGACTGTGATGCGGGAGAATGATTGTGACAAACGACTGATCAAGGAGAAGTGCTGTTATGTAGGGCTGCTGAAGGAAAAGGACAATGGCAATGAATGACTGTAATGAGGAAGAAGGAATGACGAAGAACAAGCAATGTGAAAAAGGAGTAAGGCTATGCTTAAGGACTTCTGAAGGAGGACTGTGAAAAAGGGTATGGACTTTGATGAAGGAGAAGTTCTATGGCGAAGGAGAAGATGGTGATGAAGGAAAAGTAGTGTGAGTAAAAGGACAGTGCTGAAGGGGAATGACTATGACAAAGAGGAACTTTGACAAAGGAGAATGAAAGACTGATGAAACACTACAACAAAGGAAAAAGACTGATGAAGGGTACACTCTGCTATGAAAGATGATAACAAAGGAGAAAGTCTGGGATGACGAAGGACTCTGACAAAGCGAATAAAAACTATAAGGAAGCAGGGCGACTGTGATGAAGGTAGAGAACTGTGATGAAGAAGAGCTACGATGAAGGACTGTGGTGAGGAAGGATTGTGACAGAGAGGACTGCGATGACAGAGGTCTGTGATGGCGGACTGAGATGGAAGACCGTAGTCAAGGAATAGCACTACGATGAAGGAGAAGGACTGAGATAGTGGTTAACTGTGATAAAGGAGAGTCACAGAAGGTTGGAGAAGGTCTATGATGAAGGGGAAGGGCTGTGATGAAGGAGTCTGTGACAAAGGGCTGTGATTTTAATACTGTGTAAAATAAGGGCTGTGATGAAGGAGAATGAATGATGGTGGAGGACTGTGTCAAAGGACCCATGAAGGAGAAGAGCTGTGACTAAGGAGAAGAAATGACAAAGGAGAAGATGGTTAAGAAGGACTGTGATGAAGGAGAAGGACTACTATGAAGAGAAAGGATCGTCATGAAGGAAAATGCCTGTCATGAAGGAGTAGGATTCTGATGTAAGTGGACATTGATGAAGAAGGAAGGACTGTGACTAAGCACTTTAATGAAGGACAGTGATGAAGGAGTAGGCCCGCGATGAAGGACTGTAACAGAGGAGGAGGACTGTGATGAAGAAAGACTTTGATGAAGGGGATGGACTGCGATGGTCGGTGATTAAAGAGAAGGACTGTGGCAAAGGAATGTGACAAAATAAGGACCAATGAAGGACTCGGTGGAAGGTGCAGGACTGCCTCTGAAAGAACTTTCCTGTGTCTCTATTTTCTGTAGCATTGTTATGCCCACAAGGTGGCAATCTTGTGCCAAAACCAAAACCAAAAACAATAAGATAGGATGTATTCACTAGGTTTGGCTGCATGTACACCATGAAGGAAAAGGAGAGCAGAATTACAAGCTATCCCTATACCAGTCAGAATGTCCATAAACACAGGAATACTTTACTTTCCACCAAAACTTCAAATAGGTAATAATACCACCCAGTATTAAAGCACTCAGAAGCTGGAGGAATCTGGCATGAAGCACTATATAAGAACCAAAATGTTCACTACCCACTGCCTTCAAAGACATACCATCCACCTCCTATAAAAAATAACATAAGATTGAAGTTTACACCAGAGTAATCGGACAAAGTGACAAACCTCGAAAACGAGATCAAAGCCTAGAACCATGCAATATATCCAGGGTCTGCAACCCGTGGCTATTCAGAGGTTTTGGACTACAACTCCCATGACCCCTCATCATTGACAATGCTGCCTGACACTGATGGGAGTCCAAAATATCTGGAAAGACAAAGGTTGCAGACCCTTGCCATAGAGCCTACCCTAACCAACCCTTTACCCCGACATTATGGAAACAACACTTGACGACTGCTAGTCAGGATTTAGACCCCCAAAACAAGACTCGGGCCTCAATACAGGACAAGAGAGAGAATCTCGTGGATAAAGATCTCCATGCAGCTGCCATCCTCCCTTCCCTCCCGGCGGCCTATGAAACGGTACATCATGGCAATCTAAGAGCGAGTGGCTAGAAATGGTCATTACAGGCCCGGGTTCTAGCCGATCATTGTCAAATAATCAAGATTGCGTGGTTTGCAGACTTTATGCAAAGTGGTTTAATGTGGCGTATCCTGGAGGTCATCCTTGTCACCAATTGCCAGCCTACATGTGCAAGCAGCCATTGGCTTAGGGACCTGGGCATCATCACCTGCAAGTTCAGCTATAAGTTGACTACACCAAGCCGGTTAATAGATTGGGGAGGCAAACTAAGATAACAAACTACTTAGCCGCGCGGAGCGCTCGATGCGTGGACGGATCCCTTGCCTTAATGGTGAAAATATCAATACTCTGATCTTGGGTGGCACGAGGGAAAAGCCAGCACCATTTGTGCACTGTGGGCTGCAGCGCAAACCTGGAAACCAGAAACGGGTGTGACCTACTAGTCTCCACCCCAGTAACCCAGTGATGGAAGAGATCAACCTCTGACTGTACACATTCTGCACATTGTTACTACTCCTTAAATCAAATCATGACCAGTGCTGATCCCTATACTGGCCATGGCATGGTGGTGCTACAGTAATGGCACCTGCACTGCAAATACAAAGTGGGAGTATTTTACTTCCTATTTTTTAAAGTTTTATGTACAGAAATGTTTTTGTAAGAATGATTCCGTTGCACCTAGCTATTCAAACATATTAAAAGGTACATGTGTACTTCTTCCGAACAGTCAGTTTATAACCGTAGTTTCTTCCTGTGGTACTATGTGCACTGCTGGTCTGAACATATCCATGGAGCTGTGTGGGTGAAAGCAGAGACGCACGGTCCCACATGTCTGTTTCCTATTACTCCCTATTTTTATTTTTTGGGAGTGTTTGCCTATAGGGAGTAAAGTAGCCGATACAGCCTTATATGTAGGGCTGTCTGCACTGGTCACCCCAAAACACCCATAATTGACTGTGCATGGGCCTCACTACAGCTGTGGTGGTAACAGTGAAACTGCCTGTTTTAACACCTGACACTTTTGACCGGCGGCTGTATTAGAAAGGCATACCGCTTTTAGAAAATACTGTCTGATTACAAATTGCAATACCACGTTGTAGTACCTCCCTTTGAACTGCCTGCCCAAAGGTTGAGGTTAACATTTGCGTCCACTGAAGTCTTCTAATAAGATTTTTCCTGTCATAAACGGATGCCCAGAGAAGCATGTCTGCATGTGGACCCCCAAAGTGGATGGAAAGGGAGGCATCTCTTACGCTCATCTCATCACCCAGTGTAATGCAGAGAAGGGCAGGCCATGAATCTTCTCTGCATTATACTAAATTGCACGGTAGTGGGATGTTCTGATACCACACGTAAACCATTGCCATCCCCAACAGGAGGATGGGAAAGGTAAAAATAAAATGCATGCAGAGTTAATCAAATACCACCCATGGCATTTCACTCCATCTGTATCCAAAACCGCCATGACAGCATTAAATCCATAAGGAGGTGGTAAAGTAATTAATCGCAATAGTTCAAGCACACCTAGTTTCAATGCAAATAGAGCAACCATTCGTAACATGTCACTAGGGGCCTTCGGAGAAGGACCAGGGGGACAGAACCACAATGTACCCTGTGCTTGTAGAAGTTCTTGATGCTCGACAGGGTTGACTCGGTTTCAGGGTGTTTTGCAGCTCCTTCGACAGAGTTCAAGACGGGAGACAGCAGCGGGTTCAGCGAGCGGGGCTGGACGGACGGCTGCAGGATGGCCTACACGGTGGCTCGGTGTCAAGAATCATTATCTCAGTGCTGGTTGGTGGGTCTGAAGCACTCGTTGAGGTGTCTCGGATGACGTTAGTGATTGCGGCGTGATAACAGTCAGCGTTGCAGTCGGTTGCAGCTCGTGGGGCTCAACTGGCTCGAAAATGTCCTTTAAGGCGGACGCTGGTTGGTGTTTGGCGATTGTATGCCTCCTAGCTTCTTCACTCGGCTTGTGTCGTCCTTTAAGGTGGATGGACCAAAGCTGAGGAGAGTGTTGAAGGCACCAGCCTTGTCCTGGGTTTGGTTCAGAGACTCTCTGACACTTCCCACCTAGGAAGCTTGTTTGCAGGGCACGCTGTGTGCTGGCCGAGTACCGGTTCTGGAGCTGCAAGAGGATCCTCTGGATCCAGTATCTCCGTCTGTTCCCTGGGAGATGTTTTAGGGAGGGATCTTGCTTCCCTCTTTTGAAATCCTGGCCTTCCTTCACTTGGGAAAGCTGTAAGGCAGACTGGACCTTCAGCCAGAGTCCAAATGAGTTCTTGTTAGTCCTTGCAAAGTCTTCAGATGATCTGTCCAAAAGGGGGTTTAGGCCTCATTTAAAGCCAAATGGGCCACAGTGATTGGTGTAGGATATTCTTACCTTAATGAAGCAATCCTGGGTCCCCACCAACAATCTCCTGTATGCCTAAGGTCATAAACAGAGTGCTTTGCAACAGAAAGGGTAAAGGGGTGAACACATGTAATACTAAATCCCACCCGTCTACCTTTCTGTTGTGGATCAAAGAGTTTCTTTGGTTAATTGAGCACTCTGTGGTTCCTGATTAAAGTGGCAGGTCTCCCTTGAAGCTGTGGCAAGAATAGACTTTCTGTGTCATTCAATCCAAATACTCTTACCTTTTGAACGGGGTCCACATGCAGGGGTTACCTATTGTAAACACATAGTTACAGACATGACAGGTCACTGCCCTTGATACTGAGAGGTGGGATCTGGCTTTAGGTTGACAAAGGGCATATCAAAGGTTGTTGGGGTTTTCCTGTCTTTTGTTAAACCTCTGCAGCCAGGCCCCATGTGGGCCAGTTTGAAGTATACTCTTTTAGTATGTTAATTATGTTAATTGATGCCACTATCTGCATGCGGGTAAACAGACAGGACGGATCCATGGAGCTTTTGACAGTTAACTAGGCTGGCCAGCCATGGCAGGACGAAGGTTTTGGTCCTCCCCCTTCTGAGATGCATCATATACTCCACCTGTCAGAGCCTAACTAAATAGGACAGGGAGGACTGCGTCTGTAGGCTGTGTCCACCTAGAGCTCACAGGTCTATGTGTATGTCGTGCAGTGAGCATAGGTAAATGTATGCAGATAAGCCCCACACATTTTCCAGAGGTTGATCTACCATCATTCAATTTCATTCAAAATTTCAAAAAAGCCCAGGCGAGTGCACACCCACCGTGTGGATGGTCGAATTCCTCTCAATATGGAAGTGGACATTACCAGAGGAGCTGTCACAAACTGTTCAAATGAAGAACATTACCATAGAAGCTTTCATATACTATAGCAAATGCAGGGAATTACCATTGGAGCTTTAATATATGGTTCAAATGCATAGCATTACCGCAGGAGCTGTCATGTACTGTGGTAAATGCAGGGCACTACCATTGGAGCTTTCACAAACTGTACAAATGCAGAGCATTGCCACAGGAGCTTTCATATACTGTTCAAATGCAGAGGATTACCACAGGAGCTGTCATATGCTGTGGCAAATGCAGAGCATTACCACAGTAGCTGTCATAAACTGTTCAAATTCAGAGCCGTACAACAGGAGCTGTCCTTTACTGTAGCAAATGCAGAGCATTACCAAAGGAGCTGTCATGTACTGTGGCAAATGCAGAGCATTACCACAGTAGCTGTCATAAACTGTTCAAATGTAGCGTCTTACCAGGGTCGGACTGGAACAAGAAATAGGCCCGGACACCCAAAAAAAAGTGGCCCTCCCTCGCCTCAAAAAAGTGGCCCAGCCTTCAAGGTCACCTCAAAAAGTGGCCCACCCCTTGCATCAAGAAAAGTGGCCCTCAAACCATCATCAATGCAAGCAGACGTCCAAGGCCAAATGATAATATGTTATTGTATAGCACCTACACTTAAGCTCTTTTTTATAGAACAAATATGCATACAATATCACCCAACCTGTGTTGGTACTCATTTAACAATCTCGGAGGATGAAAGTCTGAGATGGCCTTGCAGGGATTCGAATCTGCAACCTGCAGATCACACACACATCGCAGTAGCAAGCGCTCAACCCACTGAGCTATCTAATCAGCAATAGTAAACTGAGCAATTGTTATGTAGTGGATACCATTAAACTGGTAACTGAGATTTAACAGCAGACTAGTTAAGTTCATCTGCAAGTCTGTGCAAATTTGGCCGCATTTCAAGACTGCGTGCATCTACTTTTCGGGCTTCAGATTAGAGGTTGGCAAAATAGGGAAAGCAGCACACTCACAGGACATTCCATACTCTGAGCACTCGTTACCTCATACATGCAAACAAACATCCTGAACAGCATGCTATGCAGATAGGAAAGATAGACACATTACAACAAGGCATTCATTGCGGCACAATGAAGACTAGTCAATGGCCACTTGATGTGCATGGTCAAATATTTCTACACTGAGCACAAGCATTTAGGCACAAGGATTTCCACATTTCCAAGAGGCAGGCAGCATTTGAAGAAGGTGCATCCGTTGCACCTTTTTTTTATTCTTTCAGTAATGGGGCAATGGAAGCAAAGTGTTTTGCATAGGTTCAATCACACTGACATGTAAGCTGGAGTATGAACTCAGGCATCCTGGCTTCACGGGACTACAGCTAAAGAGGCAGTGCTTTCTTGTTACTGATTGCTTGATTACCAAGCATCAGGTATTCCCCTCATAGGCTATTGCGGGGAATATGGTTTGCGGTAATACTGCATTACAAATCTGACTGTGCATTATTCTAAATAGTACGATGTGCTACTTCCATTCCCATCCCCCACACTGACTGGGATGGAACTTTTTTTTGGTTAGTTAATAGCTACACATGGCATGATTTCTGAAAAATCGGCACATTTTAGCAGTGGCAGTTGGGCAGCAATCCGTAACACTGCAACAGGCCCTCATGTAGTCCGTATGGTGTATACTGTATGCCGTCAGTTATCATTACATTCACTAATTTAAAATATTATGTAAAATGCCTGTTTTTTGCAAAAATGTGAGCTCTTTTTCAAAAGGTATGTTTCTTGCTTGGGCTCAATTATACTGGAGTGTGTTTACTATTTATAGTTCACAAACCACATACATGAAGAGCTCATTTGTTGGACACATGTGTGCCCTCAATGATGCATTCAGCAACTCCTCTCTGCGTCTCGTGTTAGTGTTAAGTGGATGTAAAAATCAGGAAACTGGAGCTTGTATGTGGAAGCAACAGGGAGGAGAAAGGGAGAGGACTCAGGAGCCTTTTTAATAAATCACATTTTTTATGGATGACACACACAGAAACACACTGACCGTCCACCCCGGCGAGCGAACGAACACCAAAGAAGGCAGAGCTGCCAGGGTGTTGCAAAAAATAACAATGAAGGGCACCTTAGGCTTCGAACACAACAACCCCCAGTAAGGAAAATCCAGGAGTGTCTCCTAATGTTACACTCGGACTAGAGCGTAGGTAACCCCCTCCCTCCACCCAACAGCAACACACTGGCCCCCTTTGTGCCTGCGCGGTGCAAGTCCACCCCGTCAAACAACAAACATGAATGTATGTGACCGCAGTGGTCCTGTCAGCTTTGCCCTTTTATGGGACAGCCTGACAGCCAATGACCCAAAACATTTTCTGGAAATGAGTTCACACACAGGCGCTTTCCAAGTACGGCGAAATTTGTGATGAGTATTTTTTTAATAAACTACTAAACAGTCAACATGAGCAAGCAAAGGTGTGCCAAAGCAACGTGGAACATTTGCTTTGAGATGTAAATGGCCCCACCCCCAGTCCACTGCTAATTATCCCAAGCATTCCCTCGTGTGTATGATGTAGACCACGCTAGATGTTTTTCCATTGCAGGCCATCATCAATTGGAGGGGTCTGCGAAATTTATGAGCCAACTCGTAGACCGGCAGCTACTGCCATCCAGCACTGAAGATACATGGGGCTCCAGTCTGAGCATAAAAAAAAGGAAGTGCCCGTCTCCACAATCATGTAGAGTAGAGTGTGGAATGCAGTGTGGAAAACATGCCACAGTCTGTCGCTCTACTTATCACGCAGAGTTGCGATGCCCTGTGGTGCATAGCTCCATTCCCTCTCTTTGGGTGGGTGTCACCAGCCCTGGACAATGTACACCCTCACGTCAAACCCAAGACCCCTCCATAGACTTCAATGTGCCTAAATCATCAAAAACAAAAACATCCGATTTCATCTGCATTGTCCATTAACCAGATTTAGAGGCCAACCATAGTAGTCTTTCCTTGCTCCTAGCTGCCAGTCACAACTCTCCACAGCAACGCCCAATCATGGCAAGCAGTGAGTAGGAGCATGCCCTGCGGGTCGCTATCTCATGTTTTTGCCCCACATGCATGGCACGAATGTTCCTCTTTCACCCCAACAGCATAGCTTGCTGCTCCTTGAATCTAATGATGCTGTGGTGGGCACTGGTGGAGAGAGAGTTGTAAGAGTAGTGATCAAAAAGGGTGAAGGGGAGGCAGTGGGAGAAAATGAAAGGGCAACAAAGAATGGAGCTTTGGTTATCAGGGTGTGGAGCTAAGAGATACAAAGTGAGACAGGTGGGGGGGACATTAATGATAATGATGTGTTATTTATATAGCGCCTTAATCCAAAGCGCTTTACATACTTACATACAATATCACCCAACCAAAACTGGTACTCATTTATCGACCTCGGAAGGATGAAAGGCTGTGTTGGCCTTGCCGGATTCAAACCTGCGACCTGCAGATCACGCTCAGATTGCAGCAGTGAGCGCTCAACCCGCTGAGCTATTTTACCGCCCATAACAGCATTTACGGCCGGTGACTCTTACCTCCTCAGCTCAGCCAGGGGTGTCTCTCCATCTCCGCTGACGCTGTGGGGTGGTGACTGTGTGGGCAGGGAGGATCGGGGGGGTCGCCCGTGCCCGAGTGCCTGTGTGCCCTCCTGGGCTGGCCTCTGCTGCACTGCTGGAGACGAGTCGAGGGACTCTTGCTGTGGTGTGGAGACAGGGGCCTCGACCTCGCCCATGGCACTGGTAAGGTCCTCATTTGTGCGCAGCTTCCTGCAGGCTACAGCTCCAATCCTGACCTGGGCTGGGAGTGAGGGGTGGTGGCGGCACGGAGTCTCGCCGCATTTTCATTGGCCATGGCCAATATTAGTTGCTTTCAAATTTGCAAAGTAGCGTGCAACGAAATGTGTTGCTTGCTTCCTGCAAAGTTGAAAGCAATTTATCGTGCCTCTGACCAAGCCCAGCCCTGCAGGCGGCTTCCAGGCTCCTCCATCAGACTGCCTGCTGCTGCCCCAGGTCCTTCAAGGACGAGCAGTTGCAGGAATCTGTTACTTTTTTACAAAACACTGGTAGCGGGCCGGGCTGAGGCCAGCCCGACCCACTACCAGTGTTTTGTAAAAAAGTAACACTTCCTTCACAATCACCTAGCAGCAGCGCCATGGTGTCAGTCTCGCGCCGACTTGCTGCCCGCAGGCCCTGATCATGCAGAGCAGATCAGCACCGCAGGCAGCCCTGAGCCAGCGCGAGACCGGCCCAGGCATGGGCTTGAAACCGGCCCCTCGCCAGCCTCTAAGGATTTCGTATCGGCCACGGGCCGATCGGCCGACGGGCCAATCCGACACTGCCGTCTTACCACAGGAGCTGTCCTTTACTGTTCAAATTCAGAGCCTTACCACAAAAGCTTTCATTTACTGTTCAAATGCAGAGGATTACCACAGGAGCTGTCATATACTATGGCAAATGCAGAGCATTACCACAGGAGCTGTCATAAACTTTTCAAATGCAGAGCATTACCACAGTAGCGGTCATACACTTTCAAAATGCAGAGCATTACCAGAGGAGCTTTCATTTACAGTTCCAATGCAGAGAGCTGCCACACGAGCTGTCCTTCACCTTAGCAAATGCAGGG
The DNA here is from genome assembly GCF_040938575.1 of Ambystoma mexicanum. Classification (NCBI taxonomy): domain Eukaryota; kingdom Metazoa; phylum Chordata; class Amphibia; order Caudata; family Ambystomatidae; genus Ambystoma; species Ambystoma mexicanum. The sequence goes on along the minus strand of NC_090921.1, from coordinate 1,336,854,891 downwards.
CATTACCACAGGAGCTGCCATATACTGTGGCAAATGCAGAGCATTACACCAGGAAGCATTACACCAGTAGCTGTTATAAACTGTTATAAACTGTTCAAATGCAGACCATTACCATAGGATCTGTCACACACTGTTAAAATGCAGAGCATTACCACAGTAGCTGTCATAAACTGTTCAAATGCAGAGTCTTAACACAGGAGCTGTCCTTTACTGTTCAAATGCAGAGCCTTACCACAAGAGCTTTCATTTACTGTTCAAATGCAGAGCATTACCACAGTAGCTGTCATAAACTGTTCAAATGCAGAGCATTACCACAGTAGCTGTCATTTACTGTAGCACATGCAGAGCATTATCACGTGAGCTGTCATATACTGTTCAAATGCAGAGAACTACCACAGGAGGGGTCATAAACGGTGGCAAATGCAGGGCATTACAAGGGAACACTGCACGTTGGATACACCACTTCTGCATAGGAGCACTGTATCGTAACGTGCGAACTCCAGAGCATTAGAATGGAAGTACCGCAGTAAAGTCACTATAGCATTACCAAACAAACACTGTAATGAAGTCTGCCACATTCTCAAATTGATCACAGCAACTCTGCATGACAGTATGCACAAACCACCCGATCATCCTCGCAACACTGCACCAAAATGCATAGCTTTCTGTTGGCCTGTACTGCTATAGTGGGTCATGTTCCCCCCGAGCATCGTAGCACCACTTGTATAAACATCCTTGTATCCACAGCATTCCGATAGGAATTGTCATCTACTGTGCCAAGTGCAGACCATTACAGGCGAATGCTGCATCTTAGAGCCACCGTATCTGCATAGGAACACCGCCTGGCAAAGCGCCAGCTCCAGAGCTTTAGCATAAAAGTGCTGCAGTCAAGTCATTCGGCTAAAAATATAGCCTTATCAAAGACACGGTGTACTGTGGTCTGCCCAATTCTCCAATTTATCATAGAAAGTATGCACCAAAGTATGCCAAAACCCTCACATCCGCCCAGCAACACTGCACCAAAATGCATACTTCCCACTGGCCTGTGTCGCTAGAATGTGTAATATTCAGCACCCCTTATATACACATCCCTGAATCCAGGACACTGCCACAGAAATAGCGCATTCAAGCGTGTCTGACCCAGACGAAAGGGGGCTCGACAAGAAAGAGAGAACGGACTAAGCCCCTAGTAGGAAATAGCACGAGCCCTAGGGTGCTATTAAGGTACCTTCGCACATGCGCAAACCCTGTTTGCAAATGATTGAACACTGTCTGCACATGCTCTATCACATCAGACCCCGTGCAAATAACATGCGTGCTGTTTGGTACAGTGCTACTAACATTAATGCACATTCTCAAAGATACTGTAGTACCTCCCCTACAGTGTGTTGCTCAGAAACACATTTCAAGCATCTGCTTGGAAAATGGTAGCACACTCTAAGCCTGAGGTCAGCAACCTGCAGTTCTCCGGCTATTTTCAACCGTGGCTGTCGGGAACCCTCGCCATTGCCTGTGATGGATAATGCTCATGGGAGTTGTAGTCCAGAACATCTGGAGTGGCAAAAGTTGCAGACTTTCCACGGGGATAAAAAAAATATTCTAGAGCACCTATAATCTGATCGCCTGCTATAACGTACCCCATCAATTGTCAAACAATGGCATATGGTATGAAGAGAAATGTCCATAAAGTGCCAGGGCACCTTTATTTATTTATTACATTTATAGCAGCGCACAAAACCCTCGGGCAACAGGGCACCAGTTACAGAAAGTGTGAAGTAACAGTCTTAAGATATACAGACACAGTCAGGTAGGTGCATAAACTGGCAGAGCCGTGCCGCATTATACGGGGGGCTACATCAGGTATACAAATGAGCAGTCACAATCAGGTAGGTGCCAAAACTGGCAGAGCCGTGCCTCATGGTACAGGGGGCTACATCAGGTATAGAAATGAGCAGTCGCAATCAGGTAGGTGCATAAACTGGCCGAGCCGCGCCTCATGGTACGGGGGCTACATGAAGTATACAAATGAGCAGTCGCAATCAGCTAGGTGCATAAACTGGCAGAGCCGCGCCTCATGGTACGGGGGCTACATCAGGTATACAAATGAACAGCTGCAATCAGGCAGGTGACTAAACTGGCAGAGTCGCGCCTCATGGTACGGGGGCTATATCAGGTATACAAATGAGCAGTCGCAATCAGGTAGGTGACTAAACTGGCAGAGCCGCGCCTCATGGTACGGGGCTACATCAGGTATACAAATGAGCAGTCGCAATCAGGTAGGTGACTAAACTGGCAGAGCCGCGCCTCATGGTACGGGGGGCCACATCAGGGATACAAATGAGCAGTCGCAATCAGGTAGGTGCATAAACTGGCCGAGCCGCGCCTCATGGTACGGGGGCTACATGAAGTATACAAATGAGCAGTCGCAATCAGCTAGGTGCATAAACTGGCAGAGCCACGCCTCATGGTACGGGGGCTACATCAGGTATACAAATGAACAGCTGCAATCAGGCAGGTGACTAAACTGGCAGAGTCGCGCCTCATGGTACGGGGGCTATATCAGGTATACAAATGAGCAGTCGCAATCAGGTAGGTGACTAAACTGGCAGAGCCGCGCCTCATGGTACGGGGCTACATCAGGTATACAAATGAGCAGTCGCAATCAGGTAGGTGACTAAACTGGCAGAGCCGCGCCTCATGGTACGGGGGGCCACATCAGGGATACAAATGAGCAGTCGCAATCAGGTAGGTGCATAAACTGGCCGAGCCGCGCCTCATGGTACGGGGGCTACATGAAGTATACAAATGAGCAGTCGCAATCAGCTAGGTGCATAAACTGGCAGAGCCGCGCCTCATGGTACGGGGGGCTACATCAGGTATACAAATGAGCGGTCACAATCAGGTAGGTGCATAAACTGGCAGAGCCGCGCCTCATGGTACGGGGGGCCACATCAGGGATACAAATGAGCAGTCGCAATCAGGTAGGTGCATAAACTGGCAGAGCCGCGCCTCATGGTACGGGGGCTACATCAGGTATACAAATGAGCAGCTGCAATCAGGCAGGTGACTAAACTGGCAGAGCCGCGCCTCATGGTACGGGGGCTACATCAGGTATACAAATGAACAGCTGCAATCAGGCAGGTGACTAAACTGGCAGAGTCGCGCCTCATGGTACGGGGGCTATATCAGGTATACAAATGAGCAGTCGCAATCAGGTAGGTGACTAAACTGGCAGAGTCGCGCCTCATGGTACAGGGGCTATATCAGGTATACAAATGAGCAGTCGCAATCAGGTAGGTGACTAAACTGGCAGAGCCACGCCAATGGATTGGGGGGCCACATCAGGGTTACAAATGAGCAAACACAATCAGGTACCTTAGTTAACTCTACTGTGGGATACTCTGGGTCGATAAGGGAAGACAGATATTATGAGTTGGAATGCACTGAGAAATCTGAGCGACTGCCGCAGCTCATTAAAGAGAAAATGAAAGACTGAGCGAAAAGGGCCGATATGATGCCCCCCCCCCATAAACAGGAAGGGAAGATATCATTGCTAGTTTAATTCAGAGGTGCGCGATATGCGCAGGAACATTTGTACAAGCAGCACAAATGTAAAGGCCTAGTCAGGGCAAACTCAATGAGCTGAAAAGAATTAGACAGCTTTTCCGTAATTGTATACAATATATCTTAAACAATTGAAATTCTTGCTCTGTGAGGCCAAATGCAGATATCTTATAGAGCAAAAGAATACAAACGCAGTTTGTGGGGGATAACAAGCAACTGAAATGCTGGTTCATCAGAGGTCTGCAAACTGTGGCTGTCCAGATGAAGTGGCTCATGAGCTCCATGATCCCTCGCCCTTGACTATCCTGGAAAGCACTGATGGGATTTGTAGTCCAAAAGATCTGGAGAGCAAAGGTTGCAGAATCCTGGTCTAAATAATGATTACAAGATTTGTTTTTCAGAAAGGATTGTGAAATATACTTCTGCAACTCCATCCTCATTCCGTAACTACACCTGTTGACACTCCTCTTCCTGTGGAGTGTACATTACACAAGGGTGATCTACGTAACATCCTCTTGGGGGCAAGAGGAGTGTAAAGAAGAGTGTAGGCCTGCTGTATGGATGGTTATCATATATAGTTTATAAAACATAGATCTTAATGTGGCAATAAGCCATGAGACAGCGGGCCAATACAAGGAGCGTAGCGAGGGCCTTAACAAAGCCCCGGGGGCATAACCGTGGACTGTATTGGCCTGCCGTCGAGGGGCTTATAGCCATTAGTACCCCGGCCTGTCAGACCAGGGTACTAATAGCATTTTCTTCTGTTCCGAAACGCTACTGCATTTCAGAGCAAAAAAAAAAAGGGCAAATAAAATGGCCGCCGGGAAAGGGAAAACGTAGTTTGTTTTCCCTTTCAATGGCGGCCATCGGGATTGGACGCGCTGGGAACAGAAGTGTTCCTAGCGCGTTCACTCCCAAGAAAAGAAGAAAAAAGAAGGTAAGTGGGGTTGGGAGGGTGGGGAGAGGATTGTTTGTAGGGGAGGGTGCTGGAGGAAAACAAAAACTTGCCTGAGTCCCCGGCGGGGGACGAAGGCAGCCTCCAGCCTTGGGGAGGCTCGGAGTGCGTATTACCCCGTTTCGAGCCTCTTCATTGGCTAAGGGGCTGCCACGCCCCCACCCCCGCTGGGAACCAACGCAGGCACGTAGGTACGTCCACGGGATTACACTGTGGTATGGCTCGGAAACGAGCCAATCACGTTACATGGATCCGGTGGACACACCCACGCCGGGTACTAATGAGGAATAGGCTCTCTCCTTCCTTAATGCAAGGAGGTTGGAGGTTGTTGTGGCATCCCAGCTACCTGGAAAGGGATCCTTATGCATAAGAAGGATGAAAGGGGTCCACCAAGTAGGTATTGCTTGACAGCCATTTTGATGTGGCGGGCATGCTCTCTGAAAACTCTTCAATGTTATGAGGACCTGCATGGGCTAGTGAAAAAGTGCAGTGGCTTCTGAGGGAAACTGGGCTTCAAGGTGGCCTGTCAACTGTTCCTCTTTGTGTGCTTCTGTACCTGAATGGAAAGACAGCAGTGGCAGGTCCAGCGGGCATCTGCATACCACATACGTGGGCATATCCACAGCGTGTGATCAAGTTAACAGCGCACGTCAGTGGAATAAATGAGCAGTCTGGTGTATTTACTCGTGACTCGCGTATGATTACTACACTTTTGGTTAATTTGGAAGACAAGAAAATTCCTCCCACAGTCGGGACTAAAACAAGGATGCGTATTAGACCCTATCGTTTTCAATCTTTATGTGTCTGGTCTACTGAACACACTCTGTAAGTACAGAGCTTTCCCGCCTAAAGATGGCCTCCCTTCGATTCAGTGGTTAGCATCCGCCAATCATTCCATATTGCTTAGAGTCACACTTGCTGGAATTTAGAATTTGTGGCATACCTTGTGGCAGCATTCACCACCTTACGGCTTACTTCTGAAATATTGTAATACACACACCATGTCCTTTGGCATATTCCCCTCGGCGTATGGCTAGCCATAAACTGTTGATTTGGAAAGACTACACATATCATATTGCAAGATAATGTTTGATGATACATTGTGGGGTAAGCCAATGGAGAAATCATATATCTAGGAAAGGGGCCCAGATGATGAGGAATGGGTCCTCTTGACAGGAAAGCATGGCTGTCTAACAGGACAACCTCTCGTTTCCATGCAAGGCGACGGCACACCTTCAAGATTTTTTGAGGCTCAGTGGGTGGCTCTCAGGAAATGCCACTATTCCAGATGCAAAGGATGCCAGAATCTGGAAGCAGGTGCTAGGTCGTCATCTGGAGCTTATGCCCAACTGAAAAGGCCACACTTAACACAAATGCTATCTATTCAAGGATCCTGAAAACCTGTCTATTACTATCTGACAAAATCATTATTGTCATAGTGGATTTGAGGAATGCATGAGAAAAGCTTTCTACCTTAAATGTGGTAGTAGAATAAGCAATGATAGCCAACACACCACACATGCCACAGCACCACCATTTAGCCATCCCTGTAACATCACCTCTTCTTCAGAGCCACTGAGATTGTGTTGTGGGTATGGACATTTGCTGAAAATTATGCATTTTGCTTCATGTAAGATTGTCTGAACTGGAGGTGAACTTACAAGGGTGGCTACTGGGTGGTGCTGTGGCATGTGTGGCTCGTTAGCTGAAATAGCCTATCATATTCTCACATTTCTGGTAGAAGGTTTTAGCTTACCAAAACATTGATGGCGTTTGCTAAACATAGCCCAATGATCCAATCACAAGGATGTCAAACTACACTGCACTGATTGTGAAATTAATTTGTGGTTGCCTGTATGCTTGGGTTCTGTCTGTCTTGGGTTGACAAAGCTATCTGTAAAATAGCTCTGCTCTAAAAGACAAAGACAATCTTACATGGAGCAAAAGTATGATTTTGGGTTAATTTGCATATCCACAATGCACTGCTCATCTCTGTGAAGTAAAGGTGAACTTCCATGCATAGTTATGAGTGGTGCTGAGGCTTGTTAGCTAAAATGGCCTCTTCTACTCTGTTAGCATCTGGAAAAGTCTGATTTCACAGGATGAGAACTAGGAGCCAGTCCTACGAGGGATCCTTTTCAACCCTGTCAAGAACAATGACAGTCGGGTTATTTTCTGTCACTGGGAAATGTTAGCAGTACTTATTATTTGTATCAGCCACCACACATCGTATTGTTTCTATAAAGTCTGCCTAAAAGAGACTGAGTTGTGCAAAAGACTGCGATGGAAGTGTTATGTGTGACCCTCCCATGTGTATTGCCCTTTTAAGATGTATGTCCTTCCCAGATGGTCCATGACTGTGCCCTGGCCCAAGCTAATAATAGGAGCCCCTGAAGACATGCGCAGGAGACCGGCTGCAGACTCCAACTATGGAATTCCTGTTGTCTCCATCTTTCACTTTGGGCCTACAGGCCTATACCGTGTGATCACGGTCCCGCGGCCCTGGCCTGCAGGCCCACACCATGTGATCACGGTCTTGCAGGTCCCTGTTCGTCTGGGCCTCCACGACCCGCTCGGTGCCCTGGGTCCAGCCCAAGCACCCACCATCCAGGATGCTGCCAGCATCCAAGGTGACCCTGGCACCCAGGCTGTGTCCCCACAGGGTCCTACCCTGCGGCACCTATAAGTCCAGGTGACCCCGGCATACCAACATGGTGCTCCCAGCACCTGTGAGGTTGGGGGCGTGTCCGCCGCCGGCCACACAACAGGAAGAAGTCCCTTTTCTGATCGGCTTCTTGCCCTGTATGAGATGAGGTTGGAGGGGTGGACTTTCTGCTGCTGGGGCAGCTGAACGCGAGATGCACTGTTGCAAATGATCTCTGGGGCTCTGAGAAATCAGGCACCCAAATTTAATGCGCTTGAATTGCTTTGGTGCCGTTAAAATAGGGGAGTTGTGTACCCCCTTGGACATCATTATGGGGGTAGTTTATGCTAGCCCTGGATCTGCCCTTGGTCCCCATTCCCTGGTCTTGCAGCCCCAAAATACAGTGCTGGAGAGAGTAAGCAGACACTGCTCCCGAATAATTCATGACTGGAGCTGCACTGCTTTCATTTTTACCAATCAATTTTTAAATGTACCAAACGTGCTGCTTTGTAGCCCAGGGAGATCATGCAGGGCTAATGGACCTGTACGCCAATCATTTCTAATGACAGCTCTTCAACATTGCACTGAGCAAATTAGGCTTGGTGATTTTCGCGTTAGACTGCAGAGTCTGCTATGCCGAACCTTCACCTGAATGCTCATGTTCCAAACCAGTGTCCTGCCAGAGGTTGATCCTGCTCTCCTGCTCAGCCTGTCGTTTAGCCAGAAGCTATGCTTTTGATTGCCAGATTGTGTCATACAGAAAGTCAGAGGTATTAGTTGGATGTATAGCACCACTACCTCAATAATTCAATATTCGTCAATCTCGTTCCCTTCTTACATTTGATGCCACTAAGTTTTTGATTTCTTCACTCATTTATTCACGTGTATTCTATTGTTCTGCCACACTCTTTGGTCTCCCTGTTTCTCGCTTGGCTCCTCTAAAGTCTGTTTTTAATGCTTCTATTCGTCTCTTATATCTTCTTACCTTTCCTGACTCAATTTCTCGGCCATTGTCTTCTCTTGGTTGGCTTTCTTTTCACTCTCGCCTCAAATTTTATTTTCTCTGTCTTGTTTTTAAATCTCTTTATGGCCTTGCGCCCTCTTATCTTTCCTCTCTAGTTTTGTTTCATTCTACCTCGCGTGTTCTTTGCTCTCATTGTCAATTTCTACTAGCAGTTCCTTGCCCCCCCACCCGCGTGCCCAATCACGGTTGCGCTGCTTTACTTTGCTAGCTCCATCAAACTGGAAAGTTTTTCCTCTATCTCTTTGCTTTATGACCTTTTACTTTTTATTTCGCACCACTCTTAAGAATGATCTCCTTCATCTAGAAAGACAACGATGAATACCGACTATTAGCTTTTAACTCTGTATTTTTATTGTACTGCAAGGTGTGTCTCTGTTCAGCGCTCTGGTGTAAAGCGCTATATAAGTTGCAAATAAATACTAAGTACTAAAATAATGTAAATAACGGTATTCACAGTGACATTTACATCTACCTGTATGGCCTACATAGGTGTGTACATAACAAACACATGGAGCAGATAATATAGATTTTGAGCTATTCATCCAGGGGATACATTGGCTGCACCCAATCATTTCAAGGCAACATCTTGAATGATAAATAGTTGGTTACTAAAATAACCCTTTCCAATTATGTCACTTCCTGTGATGCCAGCAGGGTCAAAGGTCACAAGCCGCTCCACCACTTCTGTTGATGTCATCTGGTTCAGTTGCTATGTAATGCCATTTCCTGTGTTTCCTATGACATCATTGGGTGCACAATGGCGCTTCTGCTACGCCTGTCGTTTTGGTGAATTGACGTCCTAGGTGTCCTTGCGGAATCTTGTGTTATTGTGGCTTGGGCAAGGATGCATGGGTTGGCAGAACGGAGATGGCAGTGGTTTGTGAAACTATGCTCCCAGTGGGAGTTGCTAGTCTCCGGAGCATGCTGTCTCAGAAGATCAGTGCATGGTTGGAAGGGGAAAGACTGGTTGACTTAACAACGCTTCTGATTGAATGGGGATAATCGGCAGAACTCTGCCTTCGATTGGGGATCATTTACAGCCTCACTGAACCGTTGTCTGCCAGCATTAGGATCCACTCCCAGTTTTTTCATCGCAGAGAGGTCCCCTTTCATGCTCCCGATCCCAATCGCTGTAGTATAAGATCTCACAACTACTAGTCTCAGACTGAGCACAAGGCTTTGGATAGGTTTACTGATGCTTCTACAGCTTCTGCCTGAGACCTGATGAATTTCAAATCCCGGGAAACTACACCTGCCTGAACCAATGGGTAAAACTAGAAGATAATTTAGATATTAAAATTCTGGTTTTCAGTGGGTTTTGCGTCCTTTATTCAGGTGATATAGGTGGTCAGTGGACACATGTTTCGAACTCTCACGGTCTTCATCAAGGCCAAATTAGTGGGTTTTCCAAGGCCAAGTGGCGATTCCTTATGGGTCTGTTGGGCTCTGGCGGCTGTGTTCACATCTGTTTCTACTGTTGTGCTTAGATATTGGTCGGGTTGGGCAATGGATATCTGGCCTGTTGGCCTGTAGAAGGTGTCCTCGGGGTACGTCTGGCTGTTTAGCTCAGAGCCAACCGGACCTATATCACCTGAATGAAGGACACAAGACTCACTGAAAACCAGAATTTGAATAGCACTTCTTTTGAGCGCAAGGTATCTGGGATAAACTACCTTCAAGTCAACAATACACAAGGCCAGCACCTCCCCCTCCTGTGACCTTGCTGCAGAATTTTAAAAACATATCAAAATCATGCCAGTGCTGCGCAAGTTGAGTCAAAATCTAGTGCCCAACCCTTTCTACTTACAATGGGTATTACTACTTTGATTATGATTGGCAGGGACGAGGGAAACTACTAAATGCAGTCATGGGAGCCGGGCATGGGGGCGATGTACATTTTCTAGGGAAAATTGTATTCTTGGAATAACAAGTAGCTATGAAAGCCATGGTTAATGTGATTATTTCCCCAAATCACGAGAGTGCCAAATGTGGACAAGTTTGCTCAGTAAAATTACCCGTGTTTGGTTCTCAGTTTTCCTGCTGGAATGATGTATTCTGAATTCAGAAGGTTATTCATGGTTTTGGACACAAGCCAGGGAATAAGCAGGCCCCAAAATAGGAAGAGGAAAAAAGTTTCAGCAGGGCATTGATAGCTCCCGCCTTTATGTATGTCTGGGGGGGGCTGGGGGGTAGATCACAAGTGAAGCACCTGCCTCACCAGTGGGACCAGCCTGCACATCACAGGATTGAAGCCTGGCAGGGCCAGCACAGCCTGCAATCCTGCGGAGGTCAATACATTGAGTACCATTAACTTGGGATATCATGACAGCACTTAGATGCAGGAGGGCGCAGGAACCAAGCGCTATATAAAACATGAAATGACATTTGTATCATAGGCGATCATGCGATTTTCATTCCCATCTCTATTCCCGTATGCTTTTTTCACAAAGCGAACGCAGTTCATTAACTCCCAGGTTCCTCTTTCTCCAGTTCTGGTGCTGTGAGATGGGACACTGGAATCGGGGGGATCCGGAATCCGAATTGCCCTGATTACCCGTTTTCCAGGGATAGATTGACCATAAGCAGAGACGGTCCCCCGATAAGATAAGCAGCTTTGCTTCAGTATTTTCATTCATATCCTTGGGAGAGATTGTGAAACCACTCCTTGTTGGTGGCAGGGTTTTCTTTACGAAGGAGAGCGTCCGTCTGAGGGCTGGTTACGAGAACTAGTGCTCGGAGACTAAATCCATCTTCACTTTCAACTTGAAGTTCAGAAAAGGATGCACGTTTTTTTTTAGGGATGCCAGAGGATATAGGAGAATGGGCAGGGCTGTAGAGGAGACTGGAGGATGTGGCAAAAGAAAGGGGTTGCTGATCCAGACACGGAGAGAGTACCATCCCACAGCTGCCACGCTGGTGGGTGCAGTTGGGTACCCCGGTCCATGTCTTGCGGTGGTGGTGAGGCTTCTGTGCAAGAGAATGCTCTCCTCCTAGCTAAGTGGGCATTATTTGAAGCATGGCCCACCTAGGAGCTCCTAGCCTCCTGAGAATGCTAACGAGAGCCAGGAAGTGGAAATAAGCGTTCTCTTACGAGTCCTTCCGGGTCAAAGGGTATACGCGACAGAGGTGCTCTTTCAAGAGGGGCCTTGCCTCAAGTTTCATCCTTATCTTGCTCTATCATTCACCCTGTTCCCATGCCGTGGGCGACTGGGGGATAATTGCTGCATTTTTCATAATCACTTTCATTCCCTTTTTCATTGTTGAAGGAGCTCATCTCTATGATTGTACCTTGGTCTCCAAAAGCACCTTTTGCTTTAAGGACAGTTTTGGGGCATCATGGGCTGGCCGGTGCCAGTGTTTGCATCATCCGTGATGACAAAGAGACTCGTGACGTTCCAGGTGACTCCCTGGCCCAATTCAGGCACTTTCCCAGCCAATACATGTCATATTTGTTTATTATTTTTTTGTTACCGGGTGTGGCCGAGGTTTAGGCCTCCCAGCCAATGAGGAGGCTCAGAGCGGGGACAATATCATATGGTAATCCCGCCACTCCGAGCCTCCTCAGTGCGGGAGGCTGGCATATTCCCAGCTGGGTTACCAGGTAAGTTCTACCCCTTGCCCCACACCCCTCTTCTCCCTCCCCCCTTTTCCGTAGCTTGCGCTCCATCCCACCTCATCCCACTTACCTAGTTACCTTCTTTTTCATTCTCCTGCGTTGGGAACACTACTGTTCCCGGCGCGTAGCGCTGCACGACTAACAACCTTCGGCGCTTTGCTCAAACCTGCAATATGGGCCCTGGGGCATTACTAGAAGCGGTAATGCCCACCCACCCCCGCTCTCTGGGCTTATTGCTTAAATAAAACCCTTTAGGAGTAGTTTGCAATCCTCTTATTATATATGATTGAAAAAGTGCTGCTAACACCAGAATGTGCTCTAGGGGAACAGGAACTGCTAAAGGGTGAAGGGGTTGGGAAGCGATAATATTCAACTCAACCCAGAGCGCCGTGTTAGGAAAACAGCTATATCATGCCTGAAATTCACAAGACTAGCAACAAAAATACTGCTCTGTAATGTAGCACCGTATCCAGAGAGCCGTATCCACTGGATATGGATATATAAATATAAGTGAACTGTGCCAGGGAGAGTGAAGACTGGGTGTGTAAATATAATAGGCCTGTGCCAGACCGAGTGAATGAATGCTGAATATATAAATACAAGTAAACTGTGCCAGAAAGAGTGAACACTGGTTGTGTAATTAGAATAGACCTGTGTCAGAGCGAGTGAATGAATGCTGGATATATAAATATAAGTGAACTGTGCCAGAGAGAGTGAACACGGGATGTGTCATTAGAATAGACCTGTGCCAGAGTGAGTAATTGCTGGATATATAAATATAAGTGAAGTGTACCAGAGAACGGGAACACTGGGTGTGTAAATAGAAAAGACTGGTGCCAGAATGAGTGAATGCTGGATATATGCATTTGGGTGATCTGTGCCAGAGCGAGTGAACACAGGGTGTGTAAAGAGAATAGACCTGTGCCAGAGCGAGTGAATGAATGCTGGATAAAAAAATATAAGTAAACTGTGCCAGAGAGAGTGAACACGGGATGTGTCATTAGAATAGATCTGTGCCAGAGTGAGTGAATGAATGCTGGATAAATAAATATAAGTGAACTGTGCCAGAGCGAGTGAACACAGGGTGTGTCATTAGAATAGACCTGTGCCAGAGTGAGTGAATGAATGCTGGATAAATAAAAATAAGTGAACTGTGCCAGAGAGAGTGAACACGGGGTGTGTCTTTAGAATAGACCTGTGCCAGAGTGAGTGAATGAATGCTGGATAAATAAAAATAAGTGAACTGTGCCAGAGAGAGTGAACACGGGGTGTGTCATTAGAATAGACCTGTGCCAGAGTGAGTGAATGAATGCTGGATAAATAAATATCACAGGCTTACATAATCTCATCCTGGACGGCCCTTACGCTTACATCTGTCTATGCCCCCAAACTAACCAACCACCCACTAAAAGGAAAGGAGTCTGAAAGGCTTGTCATTGCTTTAATGCAGTGCTGCAGTACGTGGGGGTGGGGGTGTCTGCTGGCTCAAGCAACGGGCATTGCGACATCACAACTCAACTGTAATAACTGAATGGAGGTCAGTAGTGATGTCACAACTAGCCTGTAATTGGAACATAATTGTCATGCTTTTATACAGTTACTAGCAAAAAGTACCTGTATTCTGCATGGTTTCTGTAGACAGACATAATAACACTCTGGTCAATTGTTGACAATCAATGATCCTGTGGGTTGCGGTTACGCCTATCGCTTGATGTGCTTTGCACTGTGAAGTAAACTGCACCGAGAATGGGTGTGTGTGGCTGGCTGACATACCACGGAGGAGACGTGAAGGGGAGGCGAGAGTTGGCATGCTGCAGCATACTCAGACCTTCTGTGCTCTCTCCCCACCTGTCGCCTCACCCTGGCACGCTGCAATGCGTTGCAGTGACAATATCTCAGAAACGGTGCTTTCTAGGACCTTGAAAGTGGTTTTCATGGGACCTTTGAGTTTTGTTCCTGGCGTCAAGACGCCCAAAATGAGCTTTGTCTGGTCATTCTACGTTGATGTTTCAACGCTTTTAGGGCAACCATCGCATCTGTGAAGGTGCTGAAATCCGGGGAAAGGGGTGGGGTGTCCAAATGCCATGTAGCCAGTAATGTCAGGAGGGTCCTAACACGTAACTCTGCAACATTTGGTGCACATTGGTGGAACAGAGTGGAATATTATAAAGCACAAACTAACAGATTTTCTGCTTTATATATATATATAGCAGGCTGCCATGTATTATATATGAATACAAATTAATATTCTAAGTAATGGAAGGCAAATCTGACGGAGAGAGTAAACACTGGAGAGTTAATAGGAGAGATCAGTGCGGAGATGTAGATAGCAGTGATCTGTGGCAGGCGGAGTGAGCACTGGATGTGCACAGAAAAGACATGTATGTAATAGAGATTGAGTGGTCAGGATGCACATGGTAGGCGTCTGTGCCATCAGGAGAAGATTATAGATGTGATTGCCACTATTTACCCAAATCCCTACAGGTCTGAAGCGGAAGGTAACCCCGAGAAGATCAAGAACTTCTTGATGAATATTCCAGCAATGATCAGGTCAGGAGGAGGTGGGAGGAAACTCAGCAAGAAGGCACATATTGTAGAAGCCAATACGGATGGCGACGTAGGCCTGGATAGGACAAATGTGGTGTTTTTGAAAGCCTTTAGCACCATATTATTGCCAAGAGTCCTGCCAGTATTATTTCCAAGATTCCTGCCAGTGTTAGTGCCAGGCTATTATGTAAGCCTATGCCAAAAGGACAAGCAATAAAGAGGTTAAGGAATTTGTAAAGGGTGACCGTCAAAGGTGCAATGATTGTAATTTTGGAAAAAGCAGGCAAGTATTTACTGTACACATACAAATATACCACCTGCTTTCTCTTGCCAACTGATAATGCAAAATGTTTGCGGAAGGGTTCGATGAATGCACGCGTCACGAAGTTTGATTAATGTGGACACAGTAGGGTTTGTGAGTGCAAAACAAGGCCCAGCAGACACATGTCCACTCTGTGACTTTACTTATATCACAGATAAGTGGAAGAAGGACTCCTTGCCGCTGGATACCGGGAAAGACTTTCGATAGAGTGGAGTGGGCTTGTCTGTGGAATACTCTTTCATGATTTGTGTTTGAGGGGAAATATGTATGGCAAATCCAAGTATTGTAAAGGTCATTAAAGCCTGAATATCTGCTAATGATACATGCTGTCTTTACTTTTACTTGGGAAGACGGAAACACGGACACGCAAGGACTGGCCTTTGTCTACGATGCTATTTGCCATTGCCCTGGAGCCCTTTCTTGGCTGGTCAGAATTAACTCAGAAGTGAACGGAGTAACAAAAGGGTCATGTGAGGTAAAATGGCTGTCTATGCAGGCAATGTGCTTCTTTTCCTCGTCAGCCCAGAGGAATTGATAAAAGATGTGCTGAGCAGAGGCGTTGCTATGGGAGGACCTGGGGGGGCTATAGCCCTGGGTCTTTTGGTTGTATCCCCAGATAGAGGCTGAGGGGCTACAACTGAAAAGGCTACCTAGCCCCGAGTCGTGACAGACCCAACATTACTGTAGCCCCGGATCTTTTCCAGACCTAGCAACACCCCTGGTGCTGAGTATGGTATACACGGTCTCAACATATTGAAGGCATAAGTTGACAATTTTTGAGAGTGAGGTCATCCCACTGTACTCATGGAGAAATGGAACTGCAACTATGGTTCAGTTCACATATGGCAGTCCCCAGAATTTAATACTGAGGGATCAACTTCAGGAAGAAATTAGAAAGAAGTATTGAAATGGCCGAGCACTGTGTATTCGTAATGGCGCAGGACATGTTGCTCCAGGTTGGTGGGGTCATACGGAAACAGTAAAGATGATGGCCAACCCAGTGGTCTTTTACGCAGTTTGCAGGCTTTCCCTGGGCTTTCACAAAACAGTTGAAAAATAAATGATTGCGCTATAACCATTATACTGCGGGCCTGGAAAGCAGGCTAAAATATCTTTGTTAAAGCTGCAAAGAAAGACAAATAAGGGTGCGCTCCATTTTATTTATTTTATGATACATGCTACATGTTCCGGGTTTGATGGTAACCTACGTGATCATAAGAATGATACCCAATTCTGCACCTGCATCAGTGTGGAATTTGGACAGCTTTCATGCGAGGAGCACTGCCACTCTCAAGTCTCGCCGCAACTGTCAGCAACGCTCTAGCCCCGTTCTTGTTATTGTTTTTTTTATAACGCACCTAATACTGTACTTGAGTTCGGTTTCTAAGCGTGGATCTGGGATTCAAACCTCTGTTGCTATGCGTGGTCGTGCTTCCAAGACCAGCGCGTGGCCCCGGTGCTATCCTCCGTTCACAAGCTGACATGTTTCGTACGTCACAAGCTGAGACCAATAAATAATCAATCCCACTACAGACGCATAGTAACCCTGTGGCCTGCACATTGCTTAAACATGGCCGCCTCAGCACCCAGAACGATGCCCTTGGATGTATCATCTCTTCTGGACATACTTTGTCTGCTTACATTTGGACATCAAGGCTTATGCCACACACAAGTCGAAGATTCATTAAGCACCATTCCTGATTTGCTCCTCACTGGGCACGGCGCGGCTGCCGCACATGCAGACCACTATAACTGTGCTTTGGTCGCTATAAATTATTATGTTCTGAAGAAGGCGTTCTAAAGCGCACATTGATGAAACATGCACGCCAACCGTTTCAAGGTTTAGCAGATGTCTTCCTATGAGAGTGATTGCTCCATTGCTGAAGACACTTCTTTTTTTTAAATTTAGATTTTGTGATTTTGTTCAACAGAGCAAAGCTAGTGATCACATATATACATAAAAATGGCATCTGACGGGGCACATTCCTGTCTCCCACACTCCCTCCTTTATCCACTCCTGTGCTTTACATAAAGACGCCCATAATTACAAACTGAGATGAAGGGAACACGACCATATGTCCTCAAACAAGCCCATTTTCTTCAGCCTCCTCAATATAACCCTCTCAGTTAATGATGTCCTATCTAGCGCCTGGATCTGTCTCTTCATTGTTGGAGGCCTCGCTGACTTCTAACCGTTTAATATAATTTGTTCAGCAGCCATAGTTACTCTAAGTAGCCACCACTTCTGCGAATACGTCAATTACTCTACCGTCGCGTCACTCCCTAATAACAGTGTCTCAAAGTCAAATTTCCAGACAGTCCTCGGTACATTGTTTGTCACCTCCGCGACTTCCTTCCAAAAGTTCAGAAGATTACTGCACTCCCAATGCATGTGTTCCATCGTCCCCGGCCCCAGCAGACTTCCAAGTCAATCACCCCCCCTCTCCGCCATGTTGTCGTGTGCCCATTAAATGCTGTTCAACAGTTTAACCTGTGTGGCTCTTTCCCCCCAATTCTGCACCATTACCTTAATGTTTCGGTATATCTCATTCAATTTTCCCCCACTGTCCTCTCACCCTTCCTTTTCTAATTGACAGTTTCCCGCTATAATCATAACCTTGAGACCATGCTATGACATTTTCATGATATGCTAAAATAATTGGCAATAAGGAATTCATTGTTTAGAATCAAACACATGTCCTCACCTACATGCATTCATGAGCTATTCACTAACTCAGTTTCCTTTATTCATTTCGAAAAATACAGGTACATGGTCTCCTTAAATAATTCCTCCAGCAATCACTGGTTCTTTAGCTCTCAATGTGCCTAGATTCCTGGAGGGTTAGTAGCTCGCCTAACTTTCCACTGCCTTTATAGTGTTGCGCCCAATAAACCAAAGCGGTATCAGGTGAAAAAACAGATTCTGCCTCCTATCCGGTTTCAGCTTTGCCCACAGTGGAGAGCTGGGTGCACTCTCATCCGGGGACAATTCCTAGGCTTGCTGTAAAAATACCTAGATATGTCCAACTACATATACACCTTCCACTCTAGGGCCAAGGGGTTTCTTCGGTTAAATCTTGCAATCAGAATAAATAATAAACTGATTAACTGGCCCTCATTGGATCAGGAGGGTGTGTGGCTCATCGAGCAGCTTAAGGGCGAAGCAACCTCACATTTCAATATAAGCCGAAAGACAATGAGCAGCAAACCAGGTACCATATCCTGTCTCGGGAGGATAGCTCAGGGGCAACGTGCTCGCCTTGGAAGCAAGACAACACGGAGCAACACAGTTTCGATCCCCGCTCCGTGCTTAGACACCTCTGGGTATTAAGCGCGTTATGAATAACCTATCATATCATATCCCCACTGTGCTCCACTCGCAGGACTACAGTTCTCCGGCCATTCGCCAGCTATCTCGTTGAGCCCCACTCTCATCATCCACTGTGCACGAGCTGCTGGAGGCCAAGCGAGAGGGTCCATGCATCCCGGAGAGTGGCACCATGCGGGATGCGGCTTTGGGTGCACCACTCGCTACTAGAGTAGGGATGATCAGCAGACGCCCTTACTTGAGCTCGCTAGAGAAGACAAATATTAACATGTTGTCTCTTCTCGTAGACTGTCCGATTCTTAGTCTGACTGTTTAATTTAATGTAATTTGATTAACTATTGTACGGAACAACAGATTTCGAACAATTTGAGTTTTTCAGTTCTAACCCTGAAATCTTGATTATACATTTTAGGATTCAATTGTTTGTATATGTTTTTGCTCTTTATTCTGTATTTCTCAAATTTGAAAAGATCATCATTTCTTTTTCGTGATTTGTGTATGCGATTTGTGCAACTCCTTTTATTTATGTATTGTGTAATTCTTCCACATATGTGCTGAACTTTGTGTCTAGGGGAACTCTGTTTATCCCCCATTCTTGGATAAAGGTTGATTTTGACTTAAGGTCTTTTGTATAATTTCTCAACATGAGTTATTTAGAAATGTTGTTGAACAAACGTTGTTGGTGTAAATAAATTCCTAATGTACATATTATATATATTTTTTCCTAGAAACCTTTGTTATTGCCCCTGATGAAGAGTGTTGTAGCACTCGAAACGCGTTGGGCCTTCCACAGCTTCAACATCAAGAATAAACAATGAAGAATGGTTCTTGTAACCTTATCTGATTCAAAGTCATTTTTTTGAACAAATTACCTTTTTCTATGTATTACCATTTACAGATTTTCTTGAATTTATTAAGAAACATCACTTGTTAGATATATCTAATTGTTGGTCTGGTATTCCAGATATTAGATAGTGTGCAGGGGACGTAAGTTCCCGGCCTGGGAACTTATATTCTCTCTAATTTCTCAACCTTACCAGACATCTGTGATGCTTTCTGATTATTAGCCCCAGAGTTGAAGGTTGTACCTACCTTTTTGTTTTATGTCTGCGCGGGACGCGTGGCGTTGGGGACACCACTCACTGAACAGCAATGGAGACACATCTGGCCTCCAGTCAGATGTCAGTCACCGCTAAATGCTTTCAGACCACAACTGCTGGGCATGGCAAGGGGGCCAGCCTACAGATGCTCTGACATCCTTCTGGGCCGATATATTCCAGCGGGTGGAACTGGTATCAGAACACCTAGTCCCAAAACAATTGCCCAGACTCCGGAGTCCAGTTCTTTTGGCCCCTTTGAGAAAATGGATATGTAGGGCTTTGTTAATAGCCATAAAACTAATTTCGAAATGGTGACAAGTGAACACTGAACTATCTATTGCTGTTAGATAGCACAGCGAGTAGAGTGCTCGCTTTCACATGCGTGCAGAACCTGTTCGAGTCCCGGTAGGGCCAAACTCAGCATGTCACCCTTCAGAAGTTGATAAATGAGCACCACACACTGTGGTTAATAATAAGCAGCGCTCAGATCCCTGAAGGTTCATAGCGCTATATAAATGCAAATGATTATTGAGCACTGGGTTTAATCTACCCCGCCTCTCAGAAAGCGAGAAGGTATTCTGTCAAAAGAGGGACTTCTGGGAATGCTATGACCGTATATGGTCCTTCCTTTGGGAGACTGCTGTGAACCTTCCCTTTTATGTGTGTTTTTTGGTACTGGGCTGCCTTTCATTTAGGGGTTCCCTAATGTGGGTGCGCTCACTGATAGATGAGGGTAAAAAGTCCACTGTTACAGACGCAGAAAGCTCAAGCTTGCGGCGGGGGTCATTTTTTCTCTGTATACTTCAATGCTATTAAGTCGTTATACCTCACAAATGCCAACATGCTTTTTTTTACCGCACATTGGGGCTCATTCTGAGTCGGGCAGTCTGGTAAAAAAGTGCTGGTATTGGCAGATACCGGCACTTTACCGGATCGGGCGACTACGGGTTTGCCGGTGGCGCACCTTGGCCTACCTCCAGCTAAAAGCTGGAGGTTATCCAGACACCCTACTGGCAATAAAAGCCCTCATTACCACCACCGGCAATGCCGGTGGCGGTAATGATGGCAAATCCCCTCATGGAGATTTAAACCACACCGCCGGCACTCGTAATCTGGCTGCAATGCTCAAGGACGGAGTGCCTGAAACGATAACAGCCTTTGCCGGTATCCTGGCAGCTCTACCGCCAGGATACCGGCAAGTCTGTAATGAGGCCCATTGTTTCCCACATTTATGCAGCCAAATGCAGGGATAGGCTTGGGAGAGGCAAAATGGGTTGGGGAGAAGGTAGGGATGGTTGCTGGTATAGTGAGGAGGTGGGGAGATTCCCCCTTAATTGTGTGGCAAAACAAATCCATAAAACATTTTGCAGTAAAATAAACGCTATGTTAACATATGCAGTAAAAACACACGGATTCATTTTCTCATTAAAACTCTTTTTTTTAAAATAACCAAACAGGCAGCATGGCGAGTATGGCGATAAAGGTCATAGGTGTATAAAAAAGCACCTACATATGAGGTAGTATTTTCAATGCTATTGTCAACATGCGGTACAGAGGAAGTACTGCATGGGGTACATCTTTACCCCTGTGCACTGCCCCCTATGTACTCCATGGGGCAAAAGCCCATGCACTCTCAACTCATAATTGGATGATATTTTGACAATAGGGAGTAATAATGAGGCCAAACACAAGTGATCGCTGAGTGTGCGCTCATCCTAACTAACCTGGGAGAGTGTTGTGAAATGGGAGCTCAGTGGGATTTTTCCTGCACCTTTATAACATTTCGAGGGCTGTTCCAATATGTTTATATGTCAGAAATGTAAACATATGTACCTTGTTTCCTCCTTGCGGACGTTGTCCTATGTTGAGGTGCTATGCATATGCAGTGCCCCGTGTGTGTGTGTTTGTTTGTTTGTTTATTTATTTGATAATGCGCCCCGAACCCTTAGGTAGCTGGGCACAACAGAGATAAGTATACTTCAAGCTTAGTTACTACAGATACAAATAGTACAATGTAGACGACACACTTTAGTCACCGCGAGTAGGTTACAGAGGTGCAGCAGAGCTAAAGGTGGCAAGACATGGACAAATGGTGCCAAGGGATTTCAAGACTAGATTATAATAGATACAGTAGGTACCATCATGACAGCTTCATGATTTGGTTACTATAGATACAATGGGTATAGAGGTGGAGGCGATAAGACATCTGTGAGGGTGCTGAGTTTGTAGTTTACAGTGAGGGAGAGGTAGGTCCCAGGTAATCAAGTGTTAGCGGTCATTTGTTCGTAGCCAGTTGATCATGTTATGTCTGAATTTTCGGTAAGGTTGTTCAATTCTAAGATCTAATGGAAGTGCATTCTAGGCGGTGGCCGCCTTGACCAGGAAGCTGGAGCCTCCTCCTTTGGAACGTCGGAATCGCGGAATCTCAAGAAGGTGGGCATTGGCTGATCTGGTAAGTCGTGTAGAGGTTTTCCCATTTACTCTTTCTGTGAGGTAAGGTGGTGCTATATGGTTCAAACATTTGGAGGTGAGTGATACGATTTTGAGAACAATTCTGTCTTTTATTTTTAGCCAGTGGACATCTCTTCTGAAGTTAGAAATGTGCTCTCTGTTAGGAATGTTAAGTGCTGCCCTTAGGGCGTTATTTTGTAGCCTTTGCATTTTGTCTAGGATGTATTTGTTTGCGGCTGATTATAGGGCGTTACAATAGTCCAATTTGAACATTATAGAGCGTTGGCAAGTGTGAGGCAACTGGTTTCGGAGAGGAAAGGTCAACAGGCTCTAATAAGCTTACAGGTATAGGCAGTTGAGGATACAAGGGAGTTGACCTGTTTTTTAAGTGTTAGGGTAGGTGTGTGTGTATGAGAGAGAGAGTGTTTGTGTGGTATTTTGTGTAAGACATGTAATGTGTACTTTGTGGTTTTTTCTTCCCTACTCGACCTGCCTACAAGACATGGGCTACAGAAGGCCACATAGTGCAGAGATGTAGGGGTTTGGGATAAGATGTAGGGTGAAATCATTGGTTAAGTGGTTTATCTGATATTGATTTTGAAAGATTTGCTAAGGTTTCAGCAGCCCTAATGTCCCTGGCTGGGCATGGGGTCTTTACCTTTGAAGTGTGGGTTAATGTTTTTACTGCAATCTCTCGATACATGCAATGTGCTGGTTATGTAAATGCAAGGCAGAGTGAACGCTGCATATATAAATAGAAGCGTATTGTGGCAGGGAGCGTGGATACGGCATATGTAAACAGATACCATCTGTGCCATAGAGCATGAACGCTGCATATGCAAATAGTAAGGCCACGTGCCATGCGAAGTGGATGCTGGATATGTAACCAGAAGAGAGCAGGGCCTCAACGGCAGGCCTGTAATTACTACAGCACTGCGCCAGTCAGAGTGAATGATAGGTGTTGTGGCAAATCCCTAACCTGCTTGTTCCTGGGTTGGTGGATGCGGCGGTCACGAGGGCCAGGTGTCGCCATCAGCCATCTGCTGTGTTGATGCTTGGCCCGGAGGAGGTACATGGCGATCCCCTGCACCACCCCAGCTTTCCCCAGTGTTAAGGCCCTTTTTGCTGCTGGATCTTTAAGGCTTAACATTGGTCACTGTGCAAATGGCCCTCTGTGCTGTCACTCTCCCGTTTGGTGGCCTTGTCTAATGTCGGGAAGCCTTACGTGAGCTGAAGAGCGTGGCGGCAAGTCCGTCGTCCATTTCTGATGTGGAGGAAGTGACGCCACTGCCAGGTCATGAAGAAATGTGCGAAGGTGGTCACCTCCGCAGCATCCGAAGGATGCACGTGACAGTCAAGTTGGTGGCCAAGCCTAAAATTGCCTCAGTTTATATGGCTGAAAGTATGATGATAAATAAAAACACGTGGTATTTTAAATAAGGCTTGTTTTTAAAATACCACCTAATTATGAGGATGTACCATATGGGATATTTACTGCATGATCTGCGCACAAAGTACTGCAGAGAGAGAATATTGGCTATTTACCGCATGCGTTACTTTCAATGGACACCCTGCGGTAAATGTCCCATGCAATACCAACTTATAATTAGGAGGTATTTAAAAATTGGAGGTTTTAGTGTAGTTGATATTTTTGGGGGATTGTGATAAATTTGGGTTGAAGAAATACGAGTTTTTTAAAATAAAAATGCCAATGTTTTACCATTACCTCCAAACTCATACAGAGGAGCTAAGGGTTTACATCGTAGATCGGCTCTGACTTGCAGGCACTGGAGAGCTGAACGGACACAATAAAGACCGCCTACTTTGGAAGGAGGTTTATGTGACGATGGAGCGCCCCGTCAGTGTTCTGCCGCCAGAGCACTCTGGGATACTCCAGCAAAGGGCCTCATTCATGTGCTATACCCCCAGAGGCGCTCCCTTGAGAAGTAGGGCAGAGACAGGGGACTGGCGGGCCTCGCCACAAAACCCGGGAACAGCGCCTGACGTGAGCCACAGTCAGAATATAATTAGAGACTTGGCCTAATAATATGTTGCTTTGTATTCCCTTTTCTCCTTCATGCAGTGGAAGAGTCCATTAGATGTTCCGCTTCACAAGAAAATTGGTACTATAACAATGAGTGTCTTGCGCAGTGCTTTCTAACATTCAGTAATATCTTACAGAAGGGGGCGGAGCAAGAAAGCCAGGAACGCGCCACAGAATAGGCATTGACATAACGAGCTAAGGAGAAGAGGGAGTTAGGGAAAATAGGCACGGAAAGCCGAAGCGGGCTGTGCCAAGTAGTTAATGCCATTTGAGGTAGGCAGCAAAGGAAAACTATCAAGGGTAGCATGGATTGGAAAAATAGGTAGCGACCGTGAGCTAGCTCAGCGAGCAAGAACGCGCTAGATTCATTTTATTATATCAAATTGTTTAATTAAAACTTGAATACCACCTACAACATCCCTTTTAAATAATACATGGCATCCATGATTCATTGTAATATCTCCACAAGTGAGGGGGTATCAAATCAACTTTTCAACACACCTACTATCTTCTGCCACCCATGTGAAAGAGCAAACACCATCCCAATACCCTCCGCCTCATCCAAGCATGCCACGCAACCTCCACTTTACTCAAGCCTTGCTCCCAAAGTGGCCGAATACCAATCCTCTTTCCTTGATAGGAGACAAACACTCTAAGGCTACAGGCCTCAATGTCTCAACGTGTTGGTCGCCACATAATCTACAGTGTCTCTGGAGTAAGGGCACCTCATTTCCAAAGCCTAATGTTTCATTGGTTTGTAGCAAACCGTTTTTTGTGTCAAACAAGCAGACCTTAAAATATGCTTGCCTGAGGCCCACATCATCTGGTCCACTCTCTATTGTCTACCAACCCTTCCACCCAAATGGCCTACATAAGAAGAAAGATCAAGTAATGGGCTAAACGATACCAGCAGCATGCAAGAAGGCAAACCTTACAGAAGGCAGCAAAGTAATTCAAGAGATATTATATGATTTTACCAGGATCACTGCATCGTCTGCTGGCGAATCCAGGATACAAACATGAATGCTGTCGTTCCATAGTCTTGAATTTGGATACTTATTCACCTCTTGGACTAACAGTTTATGCCATCATTGGAGGCAATTGCCTAGGTTTTATAAACACCCCATCTGAACAAACCAATTTCTAGAACTTCACCATACTGATGATAGGTTAGTTTTTATAGCAACCCCTATCTGGCACAGGTACATTGCTGATAAAAGCAGATGTTGTTCTGCAAAACCAAGTACGCAGGCAGGTTGATAACTTCAGACATAGGAGAGGCTCAGCCAGCCTTGCTGCAATGTGATATTCTAATTTTGCATATGAACACATATCTCTGCAATGGGTGCTTCACACACTGAGCTAACTTCTGAACTATTGTGGCACTCAATTTATCAATATGCATTTCACCATTGCCTATTTCACATGATCAACATAATTCCCACAGAAAGGAAAGCATGCTACAGAGTTGTGCCACAAAGAACACATAAACAATGTATACCACGGTGAACACAGAAAGCAATACATGATGAATTGATCGAAGCAGAATGCATTTGCCAAAACAGAAAGGCAATGGGGTTAGAGCCTCAGCAGCACCCCATAACATATCCTGACGTGTGCTATTTAAGACTGGTGAACAATGGAATTTTACTTCTTCAGATCAGGCAGCCCTGTGGGGCTCCCCTCCAAGCTGGGGGCCCTGTGCAAGTGCCCCTTTTGCCCTCCCATAAAAACGTCTCTGTCCATAGAAGCTGATAAGCAGGAGTGTGCAAGAAGTAGCAAGGGAGCCTGGATGACGAGAGCAAAGAAGAATGACCAGCTAGCCCAATATGGCAGGCAAGAGAGCTGAAGAATTGAGCATCTCTATAACAAAATATTGCACAGGGGCAGGGTTCGAAATTGAAGGGAGCTGGGAGCTATTTAGCGCCTGCTGCTAACCTAGCAGAGCCTGGTTAGCTTGAAACCGACAGCTACCAGGAGCTACTCTTGGCTCCTCTGGCGAACTGGTGCCTTCCAAACATGTAAATGTGACATTAACATTGAGTATTTGAGTGCTGAGTATTTTAGCATGTTAATAAAGAAGAATTAGAACACATCTAATACATATTTAAACAAATACAATGGGTCGGACAAAATGGACAAAATGTTAAACGAGCATCTCTGGTAGCTCCTGTTTCCCCTGCGGGAGCTCCTGCCTACAGAGTGATGCCCAACACCCAGGAGCTGGTTTTTAGCTCCTGCTCATGGAATCTCAATTTCGAACTCCCTGCAGGAGCAAGACAGCAAGGCTTGGAGGAGCAAGTAGAGTAAGACTGCTTAGCAGTCAGGAAGGTGTCCAGTCAACTCGTCGAAAAAAAACTGGTCGACTGCAATTTGGTCGACGCAATTTGGTCGAAAACCATTTCGTCGAAAATTTTTTTTTATTTATATATTTATTTTTTGGGTTTTCGTTTAGTTAAAAAAGGGTTTTTTAGAGAAAAAAAGGGGGTTGGGGGGGGACCCCCCCAAAAAAAAAAAAAAAAAAGGGTTAAAATAGAAAAAAAAAAATTTCGACGAAATGGTTTTCGACCAAGTTGCTTCGACCATTTGTCTGGTCGACCAATTTTTTTCGACGAATTGACTGGCAACCGTCAGGAAGTATGAAGCAGAAAGGCCACGCAACTGTGGATAGTGAGCTTACCTCGACGGCAAGCAATCATGCAGGCCGAACCAAGGAAGCATGCACAGTTCCAAAGAAAAAGCACATGCAAGCATGCATGCAGTCGTCAGCTGTATGGTTAAGGAAAAACAGACGGTTCAGTTGAAGGGGCATTGAACACAAACTATTTGAGCATGTTATCAATCCAAGGACCAGGCAGACTTCAAGAACAAGCACAGATGAAAACGAAAACCAAGGAAGCATGGGCAGCAGACGCTCCGAGAGCACTCAAGGAAACCTCCCAGAAATAGGAACTCATAGATCAAAAAGACCGCCAAACCTGTCCACTCACCCTCATTTTGATCGAGCTGCTCGCCTTGCACTATTTGCACCCAAACAACAAGCTAAATGCCTTCTGTAGACGTCAATGGGATCACCTTTGACCAAACCGATGTTATTGCACTCCTCAAAATGGCACACCCATTAACTTCAAAGGGCTCACCCTCCAAAACATTTGACTTCCTCACCCCCTAGGAAACTCAACTGGTCTAAAGGTATAAACTGATGATCCAGCAGAGATGCCAAAACATATGGGTATCTGGTCTTTCCATCAAATTAATTTCCATCAAATGTTTATCCATCGAAATGTATTAATTGAAATGCATTTCTATCAAAAGCATATTCGTTGAATTAATTTCGATGGATTTCGATGGATTTCAGGCAAGGTTTAGAATTAGGATTAGGGCAAGGGTTAGGGTTAGGGCAAGGGTTAGGGTAAGGGTTAGCATTAGGGTTGGGGTTAGGGCAAGGGTGAGAAATAGGGTTAGGTTTAGGCCAAGGGTTAGAATTAGGGTTAGGGTTAAGGTTAGGGCAAGGGTTAGGGTAAGGGTTAGAATTAGGATTATGGTTCCCTTGGGATTAGAGGGGCATGGGGGGTCCCCCCCCCCAATAAATAATAAATACCACAAGTTACAGGGAGCTGTCCAGCGCAGAAATACATTAAAGATTTCAGCACGGACAAGGGTTACATTTTGAACATGAGGGTTGGTGTGGGGGGTAAGGGGGGAGGACCCCTGGGGGTTGAAGGAGGTTTGGGGGAGAGACCCCCCAATAAAAAATAAAAACAGTAGGTTACAGGGAGCTGTCCAGGCCTAAAATACAGATTTCAGAGCTGGACAAGGGTTACATTTTGAACATGGGGGTTGGTGTGGGGGGTTAGAGGGGGAGGACCCCTGAGGGCTGAGGAGGGTTTGGGGGTGGTGGACAAGCCCCCAATAAAAAATAAAAACCATAAATTACAGGGAGCTGTCCAGTGTTAAAAATATGGATTTCAGCACTTGGACAGCTCCCAGTAACATTATGTTCCATTGAATTTCCATGCAAAAAAATGTATAATGTTTATGTAACAAAACCCTATCCGATGAAAGGGTTTCGATGCATATGCACTTTGCACTTTATGTATGGGAATTTGATGGAACATTTTTCGATGGAAAAAATTCAATGGTACTTACCTTCGATGGAAAATATTCAATGGAAAGACCATAAACCAACATATGCCAAAAGCAGAACCCGCCATGGAATGCGTTAAATGTGGTAGGCGAATTCAAGTAACAAAAGACCAGAAAAAAGTATGACTGCAAGGCAAGAGCAATCAAGGCCAGAGAGTGAAAAAGCACTGACCGCAAGAGAAAGAAACCTAAAATCACATGAACTATGGGGTATAAGTGAAAGCAAGTATAACCAGCAGGAAAGAATGGATGCCAAAAGTAATCTCATTTGCATAGCAAAAATGTTTGGCTGGCAAGAGCTACAGTAAAGCATAGACGGTAGAGGCATGCATTCATGGAAACCAAAAATGCACAGGTGGCAGAAGCAAGCAAAGCTAGAAAGTAATTGTGGGCAGTAAGCAAGCATGAACAGTAAAACGAAGATAGTATACGTAAGAAAAAAGAAAGTGAGTCAGTAATACACACTGGGCAGAAAGACAAGTAAGTATAAATAGCAAGAAAGCAATGACAACAATAGCGATCAGGATGCACAAATAAGCCTGAAAGAGCCAGCATGTAAATGGGAGGAAAACACCGTGGACAATAGAGCAATCAGGCATGTAAAGCAGTACACCATGGACAACCAGGGTATGCAAGTATTGGTGGCAAGGAAACGTGTGGCAAGAACACACAAGTATGGAGTGCAGGAAAGCTTAAAAAGCCCAAGCAAACAAGCATGCACAACAACAATGCCGGTCAAGTGGCACAGCGAGTAGAATCAGTGCAGAGCCTGCGAACGCAGGTTCGAATCCCGGCAGCGCCAAACTCAGCGTTTCATCCTTTCGAGGTGGATAAATGAGCACCACACATCGTGGGTAATAATAAGCAGCGCTCAGATACCTGAGGGTTCGTAGCGCTATATAAATGCCAAATTATTATTATTATTATTATTATTAATACAGCGTGGATGCCAGGAGGAAGCAAGCACTGGGTATTAGGAAAGTGCGGATAGCACACGCAAGCAAGCATACATAAAAGGAAAGCATTGATGACAAGATCAATCAAGCACCACTCCATGCACACCTAGAAATCGTGAATGGGAAGTGTGGGAAAGCAGAAGAGTCAGGGCCACAGAGAAAAGACAACACAAACGGCAACACAGCATGGGCAGCAAATGAAGAAAGTGTCTTTAGTAAAAGAAAAGAAATCAACAGCAAGAAATGCAAGCACGCAGGGACAGAAAGAGGAACACAGATGGCAAGATAAAGTACAAACATTAAAAAGTACATGGAAGACAAGGGCAAACTGCAAGAATCACGGACTGTAACAACAGGCAAGCAAATATGGCAATCAAAAAACGCCTTGATGACAAGAACACAAATAATCGAAAGCATGGATGACAACCTCAAGTAATATAGAAAGCAAGCCGCCCAGACAGCAGGAAGAGGGAGCAAGCATAAACTGAAATAAAGCATATATGCAGAGACAGCAGGAGAGAATTGACGGAAAGAAGGTCTAGACAGCAGGAAGGTATGAAGATGAACAGCAAACAAAAGCAGGCGGTAAGGAGCAGGGACATATATCAATTACACAAGAAAGAACAGCTAATTGCATGTGGAAGCAAGACTTAACAGCAAAAAGCAAGCAAGCAAACACACAGCAAGGGAGCATGGACAGCAGTAAAGCACCAACATCAAGAACACCCACGCATAGAAAGCAGCAAATGCAAGCAAGACAGTCTTATTGGCAAGAGCCAGGGAGCAAGCAAGTATAGACAGTACACAGACAGCAAAGGCAAGCAAGTGTGACCAGAAAACAATCATCGGGTATGGGTAGTGAAATAAAGCATGGGTGGGGGTAAAAACAAGCAAGTACCATAACAGTAGGGACTACAAAATGGTCAGTCTTGGGTGACAGCAGAACAAGAAGCAGGTAAGTTAACAATGTAAGAGATGTACCAAGGCACTGCGATGAAAGAGGCTTGCCTCTTTGCAGCAACCAGTTTGTTAATGTGCTACATTCTGCAATCTTAAGAGGACCCTTATTTATGTTCTTGCACCATTCAATTACAAGGTCAAAGGGCAGGACGGTGCGCATACCCCCCCCACGCTGCCGCCTTCACAGGCACAGGATACACAAAAGTACAAGATGGAGGCAGACGCATGCCGGCAGAGGTATCAACACCCCAGGTCCAGGTTCAGGTTACGCTGCACTCACCGTGGTTGTTCTTGGCAGACTTCACAGGGTTGTAGAGGTTCTTGGGAGGCCTTGAAGGTCCGTTATCCTGCTGTCCGGAGCCCAGGCTCGTGCTGTTGTTGCGTTCAGTACGGTTTGATGTGATAGACTGATGCCGCAGGATATCCACCAGAGCCCTGAAGAAGGTATGGATGGAGGTTAGACTACAAATGCCCTTAATACGTCAAATCCATAGGTGGACTGGCCTTAAGGGAAATTGAGAGATTTTATGACAGGCCTGTGTTCCTGGAAGGGAGGTAGCGTCAGGGACGGAGTCAGATACCTGCCAAGCCGGAAGCATGGGCCTGTAGTAAAATCTCCCTACTTTCCTAAAGTCCAAAGTGCCACGAAGCCCTACCGGCCTTCCAGAGACATAGCTCTATCAGGATATCACCTAATTGTGTTCAAGCGCAAAGCCCCTCTGATAGTTTCACACCAGAGTGTGGTGTCAGTGAGCCTCACCTTGAACAGACCCAGGCATCAACAATTCAAGGAGCATGTGATAATAGTGTCCATCTTCATTAAAGGGAGATAACAATAATTTTTAGAGTGCTTTTCCATACCAAGATGGGCCTCAATATGAGTTCGGCAGTAACCCGACAGTGCTACCGGCATGTTGCCGCCAAACTCGTAACACTGTTCTGTCACCTGACATCCAAGTCCCGACGGCCTGGGATGTCAGGCGGCGGAATGTGTCGGACTCCCCGGGAATGCAGACACGGAAGCACGGGCACCATTGCTAACGGTGCCGGTGCTTCCATGAAACCCATCCCTGCAGGAGCCGGTGCCCCCGGCAGGTTAAACCTGCTGGGAGCAACGGCCCCGACAGGGATACTTATAGTCTGGCGGTCCGGAAAGGGTGCCGGTACTCTGCTACCGTCACCCTTATTTCCAGGCCAAATTTATAAGCAACTTTTAACAGTTAAGTCGATTCCCAATTAGCATGGACAGACTACTACGGGCTAACCTTTCTCATTAATGACCATATAGCCACACATTACAACAACAAAAGATATAGGCAGAAATACCTATCGAAGATGAGCTCATTTAAATCTACTCTATGTCCGTAAAGAACATTCTTCTTATATTGGAGCTAAACCTAGACCCACAAGTCCACCCAAGTGACCTTCATCAATCTGTACGCCCCGTTCTGGGCCTTGCTGCCCCACCTCTGACTACAGCTTGCAGAGGGCAAATGTATGTCAAGAGGCCCGGCACACTGAAAGGTTATAAGAAACCCAATCTAACCTTTGGATGTTGGAGCAGCAATGGCTACAGCCAACAACATCGGCTACAATGTGTCCTTCACGGTTAAAAAACATTTTCTCTTCGACATACATTTCCAAA
The DNA here is from genome assembly GCF_040938575.1 of Ambystoma mexicanum. Taxonomy (NCBI): domain Eukaryota; kingdom Metazoa; phylum Chordata; class Amphibia; order Caudata; family Ambystomatidae; genus Ambystoma; species Ambystoma mexicanum. The sequence continues at coordinate 1,336,823,589 of NC_090921.1, read as the reverse complement.
AATATATTCTCAGTGTTAAATTAATTAAAAACTGGAGGCCATTTTAACCTCAACAAGGTTGAACAAGGAGCTATATGATATATATGGGATAATGCACCCCGTACAAGACCTTATAAGGATTTTGTAAGTCACTGAGGCGTTCCCTGACCAAACATAGGGATGAGGCTGAAGGTCGAGCTCCTTTACAAGGGGCCTCATTCCGAGTGCGGCAGTAAGGGGTTAACGGCGGCGGTAAGGATGCCGGTGCCGTTAACCTCTTACCGCCACATTCCGACCAGGGAGCTAATAACGGGCTCGTTAACAACGGGCCCGTTATTAGCTCCCTCCCCATTCCCATTGAGCGTTATGGGGGCTCGAATGGGAATGGGGATGGCTTCCCTGAATGGGGAAATACTGGGCCCTCAAAGGTTGGAATGACCCGGTAAGTCCCCATTCAGGGAACGCGGACCCAAGTTTGGAGGCAGCCATGCCGCAAATAGCGGCATGGCTACCTCCAAACTGGTAATGAGGCCCAAGGTCTCGGAACTCTGAGGCGACTTACAATATCCTTTTCACATACAGCAGGGGATATTTTATTCCTTATAATACATGGCCACACACTCTCTTCTCCTTTACCACCTGGCCTCTTGCTTAATCTTATGGATTGGATTTCAAGAAGCTAACAAGGCGCTTCTAATGAGTCCCAGAAAATAGTTTGAGGAGTATATTTACATGCATGGAAAACACGTTTTCCTTTTGTGCTTTAAAATAAGTTAAAACATGCAGATTCCAGCTCTCTTGTGTTAAACTCCAGCAGTGCACAAATGAAACAATCTGCTGTCAATTATTGTCTGTAAAGCATCACATAATTTCTTTTTATTTTTAACAAGCAAGGCGTTTGAAAAGGGTGTCATTGCTTTGAGTAAGTGCTGCAACAACATCTGGAGTTCTGTTCTGGCTCAAGTGGCAGGCTTTGTGATGTCACACCTAAAGCATAATAAATGATTCCAGATCAGTTGTGACGTCATTTTCTTCTGTTACAGGTCAGTTGTGAAGTCACAACTAGTCTGTAATAGGAAAATGATTTCCAGGATTTTACAGGGATTTTGCTCACTGCCATGTATTACAGGCGACTTATTTTCCAATTAGATTGACACTGCTCTCAGCTCAGCCCTTTTGTTCCACTTCCAGATGCAGATGCAGAAACACTACCAGGGTGGGACACACCCACCTACTCGTACAATTTCCCAGGACTGCTACCGCGATCTTGTATGCAAAAGCCAAAGCATCACATCCCCTAAAGGCCTGTGTGCTGCTCATACCTCCCAAAAAATGAGCCCTACCACAAAAGAAAGAGTCCTTAATATCAATAACTCTTTCTTGACTGGACTGATTCCAGTTGTCTCAACAAGAGCAGCAGTGCTCCCTTTATTAAAGAAGCCAACGCTGGATCGGATGGAGCCAGCTATCCGTCGCCAATTTTGCGTCTGCCCTTTATTGGCAAGATTGTAGAATCAACTGCCCTATCCTAACAACAGTTATTTGGTGACAATAACTCTATTTTTGAGTACCAGGACAGAGGCCTGGGATTGGGACAGACACTAGTGTTTCTGCTATGTTGGACAACGTGGGAGGATGGAAGATGGTTGCGTTTCCGGGGCCCAGAGTTTGTTAGATCAGTCAATAGAGTTTGACACCATTGACGGCCCCATTCTCTTGTGTCCTCTCAACTGTCTTGATATTACTGACCTAGCTTTAAAGTGGTTCACTTCCTTTCATAGTGACCAGTCGGAATCTTAGTGGCCAATTGAGTTGAATCTGGCAACATTATAAAGTCACATGTGGTGTGCCTTGGGGCTCAGCCCTTTCACCACTTGTATTCAATATAGGGGTTCATTATGAGTTTGCTCGTCTGGAAATCAGGTGCCAACTCCAAGTCTGCTGGTAGGGGCTGTGTTCTACTCGCAGGCCTTACCTGCCGGTAGCTCATGCCCCTACCGGCAGACAATCGCTGCAATCACTGACACTGGTATTACCGGATCTAGTGATTGTGGCATCCTCATCCCATGGAGTCCTGTGTGACTCAATGGGAATGTGGATTTACTAGTGTCTCCGCCACCCGTACAATTGTGGTAATACCAGGATATCGAGCAGCAGAGATGGTACTGTAGTCCCCTGGTATCCCGCCGGAATTACTGTGGGATATCAGGGGACATGTAATGATCCCAATATGTACAAACACAGGCCAGTTTGATTCTTTCACACAATACAATGTTCTGATTTGTGGGGAAAAAGACAGCCCCTGACGACAGAGATGGAGAGGCCATGCTAGGCCCCATTGTGAGAGTGAAGCTGGCTCAGTGTGGAGTGCCATTGAAATATAAAAGCAAGTACAAAACAGTGATTTCAACATGAGTGAATGAGCAAGAATGGGCCTCCCTCCATTTTGTTACAAGGTATAGGCAGAACTGGAATACTGGTAAATGCAGCCGATGTATTCCAAGTAAATGTGGCATTGCAGATACTGGCATTCTGTAAATGCCCACTTTGACAGATTCAAAACTGCACCAGTGCACATGGAAAGAAAAGATACATTTTAGAAACGGTGCATTTGAAAGCTAAAAAGGAGGAAATGATGCCGTACATTTGAAAAGTAAAGTCGAATGGCAAATTGCCTTCAAAAAGAATAAAGAGACAATGTCAGCACATGAAATGACAATATTTATAAGGAAAGGCCTATTTTGTTTTTGGCATAAATGAGCACTGGTGTGTTATGTAACTGTGGTCTCTTTGTGAAGAATACCAAGAGTGAACTTATTTCTGTTTATACAGTATATAAAGAAAGATTATATTGTGAACAACAGGACCTGATGCAGTATTGAAAGTTACATGTACACGGTGGGTAAATTAAATATGCTAGCCATTAAGAATTGTGAACTGCAACTTGTTTTTCTCTCTGAGCTGAAACTGTGACCCCAAGATCTTTGGGGCTGGGGCCACCAAGGAAACAGGTCTAGTTGTCCATTTAAATGCTAAGATACACAAAGACGTAGATTGAAAGTATGGGATGTACAGATAACATGACCAACAGAAATTATATTTGAGGTCAGGCTTTACATAAAATGTGCATTAGCTCTGAACAAAGACCCTTTGAAGCGCAGCAGAAGAAGGGTAGAATAAACACTGGTCCAAGCAGGTGGCTGTTCACATGCTTCAGGGGAAATTAAACTACTTCTCATAGCATGTAGTGGCATTAATTAAACATTGAAAAACATTTCCTAAATAAAAAGAGCATTGTGTGTCCTATCAAGCCCACCCCGGGGGTCATTTTAAAGGGAATAAAAAGCCAATTGGGTCCATATAAAAATGTTTTTTTAGGATGTACATAACTCAAGTTATCATTAAAATTATGATTCTGGCATTTTCATAAATCTGAGGTATTGGAAATATTGATAGACTAATAGACGGTGAAATTAATGTTGAAAGTATGTAGTGTCAGAGTTGTAACTATTTTGGCGCAGGAGCAAACAGCAAAAGACAGTGGCTCCGGCAAGGAAGGGCGTGCCAAAATAGAATTAGTATTTTCCGGCTCACCATAAAACACAGAACTCAAAAATATATATATATTCATGTGGTTATCTGAAAGATTAAGGTAAGTGCTATATTGTGAGATTTATTTCTGAATAAAAAAATTTAATAACCCACATGTCACTTTGGGATGACAAATCTTTCTCGTCCCTTAGCATACATCATACATATCTCCCATCCTCTGGTCCTATCAGCAGCCAGTGAGCATCTTGGTGGGAGGTGCAGGATCACATGATACCTACTCTTGCCCACCTTCATTGACATCCCTTCTCTTTCAAGTGCAGTCCAAGGTATGTTGTTTGACTTTGAAGGTGATTGCTGGCGGTCAGCCCAGCTGCCTCTTATTGAAGTTATGTTGTTAACGAGCCCTTTCTCAAGCTGACTTTAGCTTCTGGAACTCCCTGTCCCACAATATTCACTTATTGATAGACTTTCTCCTTTTCATGTGGTCCCTAAATGCATGCCTGCATAGGCTGTCATTCCATACTCAAACATCAATCTGTGATTTTGGTTGTTTTTTATAGTTCTCTCTCTATACTGCATACTGATATTGTAGTTCTCGCAGTGTCTCTCTGTTATGTTACATTGACTTGTTATGAAGTGCTTGGAAAAGAGCTGCAACACTTCTCCACATTGTGGGCACTATATGAATTGATGAAATACAATCAATAACGAAAAATAAATATTCCTGTGTTCCTTTAAATCTTTAATCTATAAATTGATGTTGCTAAGATCATCCTTTGCATATCAATAAGATACGCAGCGAATAATAAAGTACTGGTACTTCAGACTCTTGTTGGTATGGAATTTATCAGCGACATCAGCGCATAACCAAACCAAAACTTGACATATCACTCTTTTGTGTATACTTTTGTATAATATGTTGAAGAAGAAAATAAGTTTCTACCTTTGAGACTACTTCTCCAAAATCCACAGTGAGAAACGTTCCTTTGCCATACAATCCTGCAGGTGTTGGGATATTAATTTGTCAAAGGTCTTCTTACTACCAGTGATCGGGAGCTTGTTTAAGTTGTGTGTGTTTCTATGTTGCTTTTTTGTCTAATTTTTCCTCAAACCATCTTCACATGTAAATTAATGAATTGCGTTACGCTGTGGCTACATTTGTTTGTCGCACACGACTAATAACGTTGGTGATGTATCTGTCTGTTCTCTGTCATAATCATTACTTGGATCTGTTTTCATGGAGTATGTTTTATTAAATTCCAGAACCTATATGGTCCATAACTAACCGGTGTGCGGTTGGGTTCAAGGCAATTGTCTTTAACTAGACAATTTATGATCCAGTGAAATCAAAGCCTGAATTACATACTGTTTTGACAGTTGAATTGCTGTCCTCTACAACTGGGAGATTCTCACATGCCATTGGTAGCTCCAATAAAGTCACAATGAAAGACGACAGATTCACTGCAGTCGGGATTGTGGTCTTTGGGAAAATTCCATGCAACGTTCAATGCTGAGAGTAGCTGGATGTTAATTGAACACCTAAATTGATGTTGTCCTGCCGTGAGAAATCGTCTGCCAAACTAAACATTTTAACCCATTATGGATCACTGCAAAATATTTCCCACATTGAGGCAAAGTATGGTACCACTAAAGGAGTGATATCCCCATATATTTATTTATTAAGACCAAACACTGCCCTTGAGTGTATTTGTTGCAAGTGTTTTGGAGACCAACGCCAGTGTTCCTCAGAGATCAATAATGACTTCAGATATTATCAATTAAAATGACCCTCAGGCAAGGGTAGGGCTAATGGCCAACAGGCAGGTGTGGACATATTTCTAAGCAGAAAATCGATTAACAGCAACATTCACTCTACTCAGAATTAACTACATTCAGCAGAGGGCAGGATTCGCGATACTAGTCAGAAACTAGGGTGCTCAAAACAATGGTTTTTGATATGGGACCTTATCTCACAACAGCCACCATGAGACACAGTAGTAAAGTGCCATCCATTGGAGCTGGCGAGGCACTTACCTTTTTTCTCACAAAGAAATGCTGATGGCCTCACTGGAAAGGTTCCTTCCCATTTCTCGAGTGGTTAATGTGCTTAATAAATACTGGCTCATGGCGGATTTGGAAACAAGCCAGTGTTCATCAGACTCATTAGTTGATACCATCGTTGGCCTTTCAGATAAGGTATTAATCTTGTCGCAAAGACCTAACTAAGAAAACATAAGGGATCATATATTGCTTACTAAGCAAGTTATGATTTAACTTTAAAGAACTGAACGTGATCTCGTGCAACACTTGTTGCCCCCTTCCATTGACTGTTTCCTTACAGCTTTCGTTTAGGATTCCTGAGCCAGTAGACACCAGGAACATATATCAGTCGGATAGCGCTCAGATCTCACACACTCATACGCAGCCCCCCCTCTGATAAAGGCTGTTGGGTTTGACCAAGACCCCTTAGAAAAAAATACTAGTTTTGGCAATTGGCTCTCATCAATTCCAGGTCAATTTCCAAACATGATTTGTACGTTTCTGACCTGATCTCCGAAAATAATTTAGATTTTTAGCAATTACAAAAACTTGGTTAAAAACCCACTTAGGTACTTAACTTGCGATAATAGGTCCTAATGGTATCCGCACCTTTAGTCAACCATTTCCTAGATGCCCACCACACCGCAGATGACATCAAGTGGTGGGTTCTAGACATAGTAAGAGATTCAACTAATGTAACACGGAGTTTGCACCAAAAAGAGGCCAGATGGATCTACAGATTGTCTACCCATATCAATGGCTTGAACAAGGAGTTTTTACCTCCTATATAAACCCCGGGTAGTTTGCCTTTGGAACGTTAGTCCTTCGCCCTGATGTGTTTCAGGATGACCCAGGAGTACATCTTGTTCCACTTTTGACATTGTGATACAAGACCACAACCATCATCTTAGTTGCCAGCTCCTTCAGAAATAAAGAAAAAAACAAAAAATATCCACCCTATTCTGAATCATCTTATTAGGATTTTAGTGAATGACACCACTAAATAAGGGCAGGGATAACATTTTTCTCTGTTCGGTGGCCCATCCAGGTCCTTGCAGCCAGTTCAGAAACACAATCCTTCAAGTTCCTTTGAAACAGGCACAAATTACACTGCATATCTCTATGGATCACCTCCATTTTCTAAACCATGCACTCTCACGGACAATAGCTCCGCAATCGCGGTGCTTCCTTAATACACACCATTGTTGCATTGTTAAGGGTCACCAAGCCTATGGCCCAATAGTAATAACAGGTATTATTTTCTATTTAATTATGCACAATTAGAACACATGCACGTATTTCCAAATTTGAAAACAACGCTCTGTAAATACTGCCTTCCATTTCCTAGGTTTAGAGTAACGCTCGTACCCAGTTGCACACAACCAGTTAATATGCATGTACCTACAAAATTTGCAAGCATGGCTTTACAAATGCTGCCATTAATTTTCTACTCTGTGAGGTACTTTCTTACATAGCTGTATACCAACAGCGAATATGTGCTTTTCTAAAAACTCACTAGCAATGCCTTGTAAGTATTGTCATTCACTTACTACTTCTTGAGGAAGGCTCGCTTTCTATCCACCAATCACAAGTGCCCCTTGAAATCTGACAAGTTAATACGTAGCTAGGGCTTGAATTTTCTATCCAATCAGGCTGTCGCTCTCACGACCAAGCTGCAGGCTGGTGTACACCCAGCTGTCGAGGAGCAAGGACACACACAAATGCTGCGCCAAAACAGGTACGGAGTGTGAGCATTTGCCGCTCGCACTTCTCTTTCTAACCCCAATACAACTTTAACAATACAACGTTGCGTACTCAGCATAGATTTTCAAACTGTGTTCTTTTCACAGCTTAACGCTGAGAGGTCCGTGTTTTTGACTCCATTCATGCAAAGACGGCTCTCCCTCTTTTTTGAAGCATCATTTGACTGAGTTTCATGGCGCTCTGCAACACCATTTGCAGGTATGCCGCTGTTTCGTCCTTTCTTTTCTTTTCCTTTTGAAATTCACCTTTGGCGACCGCCGCTCCTTTTTTGCATACAATACTATACAAACAATATTGATGAGCTGTTGTTATTTCGCCACGACTTCTTGCAGTTAAACACTTGGTGAGCTTTGTCCCTCCTTTACTTACATAAAGCCTTCCATCCATACCTATGTTTGTTTAAATTACAGGATTGTACCTTGCACATTTCCTTCAACAATTTGACTTACTGCACCTGAACCTAAGGCATCGACGTGGAAACTCCACCTGTGGGTTGTCAGCAGTTTACCTGCCTGATTTGCAGCATTTTGCTCCCCCAGGGTCCTACTTGGCCAGTTCCCTACAGATCGTGCCCCATTGATTGGGTAAGCTGTATGTTAGGGACTCATAGCTATTAAGTAGTTAAATAGTAACGAAATTAATGCTCAGATGTCTCAGTCAAACTGATTCAGTAAGCCACAAGAAATTAATTTTATTTTTTCTTTGTGTCTGCTTCCCCATAGGGACAACTTGCCCTGAGGAAGGCATTCTTTGAAACCATTGCCTGGCAGGAGGCACTGTTGCCGAAACGTTTGGTAGATGTCCAATTGGACACCAGCACGTAGGCAGACCTGCCAAGAGAATTATGAATAAAGACTGAAGAAGGACAATCACTTTATGAAATTACGAGTTTAGAAAGAGAAAGAATTCTCTGTCCTGTCCCTATATTCTTTTTCTCAAAATTCCCTTTTTTATTTACTAAATGTTTTCTTCACATTTTTTCCTGTCCCTAACTTTATTCATTTTTGGATATTATGTACTTGCCTAAGTGTGATATGGTTGAATTATGTCATAATATGTTTTCCCTTTTTCGTTGTGAGTATTAATCTGCATACATATTGTTGATCTATGTTTTTTTCTTTTTGTAACTAATTGAATAAATCCAAATATCATTTCTTGTTGGCTTCTAGAATTTTGATTTGGCTTACATCAAACTTCAGTGAAATAACCATAACACTGAAATACTAACAACTATTCCTGAGATTTTTAAGAACTTGCTCTCCATTACGGTGGAACCGTTGTTTTACTGCCTAATGGTTACTCCATCAAGTATGCTAAGAGGGTGAACGGTAAAGGTGGGGTCGATTGCCCTAATACACAAGCCTACTCTAAATGTCATCGCCAGCCCCTGTGAAGCCATAGACGACTGCAGGGCTCTGTGTGTGAAATTACTTCTTCAGAAATGCCCCATGCGTCCCATTTTCCGTATTTACCATCAACCTAGTCCTCCCAAATCCCAACGGCCACTAGGCAGAACACGTTTGGGCCTCCTTCTCATACCTAGATAGAACACATACTAAGGGTCATATTTTGGACTGAATCTTATTTTGCAATTTAGAGAGCAAACAGGTTTCCCATCTCATGGTCTGACCATCAACCAATATTTAATTCCATTGCGAGCTGGAGTTTGCAAAAAAAATCAGGTTCACACTTCTCTCGGTTCAGAATCTATTGTGCGTTTTCACCAGAGAGAGGACTGTCATTGCCTAACAGCCTGCTTCGAAAATTCAAAAAGGAGTTAGACAATTCATGACATACTGCAATGACAGTACTGTAGATGAGGAAGTAGCCTCAGTAAACTATAAGGCCTTAAAGAAACCACAAACAAATAATGCTTGGGTCTCTGCTGATGAAGGAAGCCTAGAAATTCAAGTTAGAAGGCTTGGAAGCCAATGGTGAAAAACACCCAGACACTAGAAAGTATGCTAGACAACCATATTTGAAGTAAAGAAGACACATTTTGCTAGCTACACAGATTCAGCCAACAATGCTCCTAAAACTCTATTTCAAGTTTCATCTAAATTGGCTAATCCATTCCCTTCTGATAACCTGGCCATTCCCTGGGAGGAAATGTGTAACACCCATCAATCATTCTTTACGTCTAAAATCACTGACATTTTATTGGCCAAAATGTCAGTGAATTTAGAATCTTCGAACAGCAACCCCACTGCAAACACAAAATTGAATGAACCCATAATTGCTAACCAGGCTGTTTCAGCCTTTTCATTTTCTTTGGTATCACCTTTGATGGTGGTCGAGGTGGTTCAAAAATGAGCCCTGCCTTCTTTACTGTGGACCTTTGCCCTTCTTCATATAGCACAAAGCATTGGCCAATCATCTGTTCTCTGATAATGTAATTTCTAAAACATATTTGGACTCCGCCATGGTGAAGAAAAGCTGTCCCTAGATCCTCTTAAATGCTCCAATTACAGGTCGAAGTTGTATGTTCCGTTCTTGGATAAAAGTCTGGACAAAATTGCCATGAATTAATTACAAGCTCATCTGGAAGAAAACTAATTATTGGGTGACGTCCAATCAGGATTTAGCAGGCCGAACTGACTTGGATCGACATAAAGGATGAATGGCTTCCTGCCGTAGATACAGTTCAAAATGGGATGCTGTGCTGCCGGATCTGTCCGCGGCTTTTGACACTTTTGACCACCCAACTCTTCTATCCCATCTGGTCAACGTGGCGGGGATGTCACACCAGGCAAGTGAAAGGAATAAAGACTTTCTGAGCAGTATGGTCGCTTGAGTATGTATAGGAACCCATCTATCAGTGGACTCTCATCGTAGAGGTGGGGCTATTCAGGGGCAGTGCTTTAAATGCAAAAAATGAAGTGCAGGGACTCACCAATCAAAGTTTTAAGTGGCCCATGGCTCAGACTGGAAGGGTCTAAAAGACGCTCTTATTCCTGAGCCTGGATAAGGCTGATTGACCCATTTCAGTTAATCTCACACTGTGCCACACTCCATTTTTTCGCAGTTCTCCATTTGCCTAACATTGTTTGTGTGCCGCACTATTCGTGTGTCATTCTCTATTTGGGTCCACTTCTATGTGACTCTCTCTGAGGAATTGGACCATCCGGACGGGGAGAGTGCGCTAGCCTGGGCTTTTTGATTTTTTGATAAATGAAATTGAATGATGGGAGAACAATATCCGAGGATGGTGTGAGGCCATTCCACACAGGAGGGAAGCAAAGTCCCTCCCCTAAACATCTCCCAGGGAACTGAGGGAGATACCGGACTCAGAGGACCTGTCCAGCAGCTCCAGAACCGGTACCCGGCCAGCACACAGCGGGCCCTACTAGGTCTGCCAGCAAGCTTCCTAGTTGGGAAGTGCTGGAGAGTCCCTGGACAAAGGACAAAGCCATTGGCTGCAGTCACTCTCCTGAGCTTTGGGCCGTCTGCCTTGAAAGGACACAAGCCCTGTGAAGAGGCTGGGAGGAGTGCCACACAAGCATCATCCAGCATCCATCTTTTCAAGGAACTTTTCAAGACAGTCGAGTCCTCAAGCCGCTTCCGGCTGCACCGCTGACTGTTGTCATGCCGCAGTCACAAGACCCGTCCGAGCAGCCTCGACCAGCATGCCAGATCCGCCAACCGGAACAGAGACAACAATTCTAGGGCCACACGCCACGCGGACAGCCTGCAGACGTCCGTCAAGCCTCGTTTGCCAAACTGCTTGCCGCCTGGTACCCGCAGGTGTCTCCCACCCCTAATTGTGTCTCAAGGGCTGCGAAGCGCCCTTGAACCACCTCAACACTGTCGAGCACCAAGAACGTCTTCAGCACCAGGTACATTGTGGTCCTGACACCCTGGTCCTTCTCCGAAGGCCCCTAGAGACAGTTATGACCCTTTGCCCCCTTGGTGCTGGAACCGAATAACCTTGAACTGTAAGACTGATTACTTTACCAACTACCCTCCTGTCAGTATCCAGAGTGCACCCATTTCCTTTGCGAAACTATCAATCCTCTGTGGTCCTTTACAGGATCGGTCATATTTGTAGTGTGCTAGAACTGTCTGTTGTAGTAATAATAAAGTAGATATTTGTATACAACCTTGACTGGACAGACCCTTTTATCATTGGGTAATAATTGCATTTTCGCTGTGTTGCAACTAACTAACGATCCACGACCTTGCAGAGATAAGCCTGCCGTTCCGTCCATGTTACCAAAATTGGACACTGAGGTCCAATCTCACTTGTATTCCAACCTGTTCGGATCCCTTCTGGTGTACTAGCGGTGTGGCGTTGAGTGATGGTTTAGAAACTGATATTCATCCCTGGACCACCGGTGTCCCCGGAAGTTGATTTGTCACATAATCTCCACACACTCCCACTTCAGTTATGTTCTCACACTCTCTTTAACTCTCTGTGTCAGTCTATTTTTTTAAGAATGGTCTTTGGAGCATGCTGTGCAGAAACATCTCAATGATTCCAACCAAAATCTCAGTATAATGGTTTACTATTAAGTAATTAACTTTAAATTTGATTCTTTCAGCCAAAAGCAAACATTTTTCAAAGATGCTTATGAATCACAGAGTGAATTTTCCCTGTTTTGACATCAGCATTGTAACGTACAAAAGAGTGTATGCTTTGAGGACTCACAATTGTTTCAGGCAATGAATGCACAGTGAAATTAAATTATTTACCAAGAATCCAGAACCTTGGCTATGCCGTGAATCTGGGATCCTTCACACAAACCTCCAGAAAAGGTTTAAAACACGTAATTGCCCAGTCTTTCAAAATCGATCCGTGCTCCATGAAAGCCCTCAAGGAACCCCGTGGGTAACAGGTGGCACCCAGTTAGGAAAATGGCGTGCCACGCCCAGTGTGCCGGCAGCTCTGGGGCTGCATGCATCCGTCCTTTTGTTCCACCGGGTTGGCCTTGAAGGAGACAATACAGACACTGCGGGTGGGAGAGTGAGGAGGAGGGAGAAAGCACAGCGTTCCACAGCAAAGGCAGCAGGAGCTCAGTACTGGAAGAAACCTACAGCACGCCGAATCCAGGCAGGATGATTCCTTGCAGGGCATCCCATATTATACATCCGTATGACGGCAACAGGTTGTGATGGACATGAAGAACATAGCCCAATGGCATTACTGAAAGTATCAAAGGTAGAATATGAACCAGGATTTATGGAACATTGAAGATGACAAGCCAATCACACAAACCACTCCAATCAGGAGGTGCATTGTGAAGAAGTTACCTGCCCAATTAAGCCTTGATAAGCACCAGATAGGTTGAAACACGTGCCGGCTGGGGCACTTTTCATCACGAATTATAACATGTACAAGGTTGAGTTATGATCTGAATGGACTATAAGTCCAATCTGTACAATAAAAGTTCATTTTGTTATCCTATTGACAAGCTAAATGTTACTGGTGTAGAGCAATTGATGCATGTTTAATTAGTGATAGGCAGGGGCGGAGCCTAAGAACACCAGGAACTTCAGCTATCCAGAATAACCCCTGCGAACCCGATAATATAATCAAGTTTTACTATAACCCAAGCACACCCCTACCCCTGGACAGCCCCCAGGACAGTACCAGTTAAATGAAATGCTTTTATTTTTATCTCGCAATGTAGTGAGTACTGGTACTGTCTTTTTGGCTTTGGGATGTGCCAGCACTCATTTTCTCCAAAATAAGAAGGGCAGGTACCGAGGGCCCTGTAGGACCAGCCCATTAAAAACATTGTTCAGGGGGCATGCCTGGCCCCCTCCTTTTCAATGTGTACATCAAACCTCTCCACAACCCTTTATTAGACCAAGGTGTGTCTTTCCAAAACTAGGCTGATGATACTCATCTGGTCTTCCACCTTCAAGGCCCATATGACCATGTCCTAGAGAAGATTCAATCAATTTTCGGCTTCGTAGTAAATTGGATCAAAAAGAAATGGTTGTGTTTTAACCTCTCTAAACCTGAAATTCTTCACGTTTAGAACACCTCTCTCAGACTGCCACCCTCTGTTCTAAGCAACATCCAAGGTGACCGTATTGCGGCTGAAGATAAAGTGAACACTTTAAGAGAGTTTCGACTTCCAGCTAACCGTGGAGAAACCTGCGAATCGCGTAGTAAGCAATATTCCACAAGGCATAAAATAAGCTGTGTCGCAGAGCAATTTTCTATTCAATTCTGTAGGCTTGCTAATTAAATTGGCACTTGTGGAGCAAAGCTAGCTATTTAAGTTATGCTGTTCAATGAAAGCACAGCTCACCCTGCATTCCTCTTGCCTTCAGAGCTCTCGCCACCGTCTTTTCTCTGTTCACTGCAAGTTCAAAGTGGGCTAATGGAGATAGAGTGAAGCAGTATTCATCCCCTTCACTCATGCACCAAAAGGCCTTTCTGGGAGTGCTACGCATATTTGTTTTTCTTTTTCAAATAATTGCAAAACAGAAATAATGAGACAATACTGTTATTAAGCTAACTGTATCCTGTCTGCCAAAGACCAGTTTGTGTTATTCTTTTTAAAAGGCTTTCCATTCCTTTTCTAAAAATGTAATTGGTTACATAATGTATAGTTACAGCATTTCTACTGTAAAACACTGCATTTTCTCCATGCTTTACGACTAAGTGTATCTCAATCTTAGTGGTGTCAACTAGATTTCATTTTGTTGGGCAATATGCATCATATTGGCGAGTGGAAACTTTTGAGAATGTACCTGACCATGCTGCCAAATGCTTTGATGGAAAATCTAGTTCTGTGGCCTGCTGGTTACATACTACTTGCAACTGGTGCCCAACCCATGAGCTGATCCCCATACTCCTTGACAATCTATTTTACGGTGTTGCTTTATACCCAATACTCTGAAAGGGAGATGGCCGCAAACTACAATATTCTGTCTTGTTTGCCCAGCTCTCTGCCTGATACGCCATCCACTCTGCTTAGTCTTTTACATAATGAATACACAAAGCTAACTTGATATTTACATAAAGTAGCGATCAATAGTTTCATGCAGTCTGTACATCTACAGACTTACTGCAAAACTGTACAATGTGGCTAGCCTCCAGAGATCCCGTTGCTCTATGATTGCATTATATATTTGCACCTGCAGTAGAGAGCTGGCCAAACTGTTTTCAGAACCCTTTGATCATTTCTATTTACTTGTGTCCATTCATGCAGCTAACCTTTTTACAGACACTCATTGAGGGCTTGCAAAGTATTTTCGCCCACTCGCATAGTCGAGGAGATTTTAAGAAGGACCAGCACCATTTGCAGGGGGTGTTGGAAACATTTATTTAACCTTTACTTTGTTTGTAGTAAATGTCAAATAAATGTTTCACTGTACATGGCTGGCCTCTGGGTGGCAGCAGTGTGCCAAACTAAAGTGGGTTTGTGGTGACATGCACCATTTTACAGAAAGTGCATTTAAATGTGTGGTCATCTATTGCAATGGGTCTAGTGCATGTCTCTTCAGTCGAGTGGGTGAACCAAGTTGCTCAACCCTCAGGTCTAGTGAAATTTTAAAGAATTTGCAAGGCCTGACTTATCTCACTAATGTCTTACTTCAGCAGTATACAAAACTGCTGTATTGTTGCTAATTTTATATCTTGGGGACAAGTATCTTCTGGTGGCATTAAACACATTAGTAAACAATTGCTAATCAAATGGTTTGTTTGCAAATCAAGAACAATTTAATTAGCAAACTCTGCTAATCAATTTTTGAAAACTAATTTATGCCTTGTTCCATACTCCCCCGTGCTCCTCCTGCAGGTTATAGGTTTGCTGTCATAGCAGTATTTAGGACTTATAGCCCGAGCCATCACAGGTTCAAAAGTTAATTACTGCAACCCTCTATTTTCGGGAGCCCCTAAATATGCAACAAATCCGCTGCAAACCTTGATTAACTGCACTGCCGTGATCGTCACAAATACCTCTAGGCAAGAGCTCATGACTCCAATTGGATATGTTACCCCTGCTATCCTTTGGGTCCAGGGTTACATTTACAGCCTTGACTCTGGTCCATAAATTCATTCATGGAACTATGTCACACTACTTGAAATATCGTCTCCAAGTATCTATTACAAATAGATTGCACCGCTGTGCAGGCAAACCTCTGCTTAACGTGCCTAGTGTTAACATAGCTGCGCGTTTTCCTTTCTGGCAAGTACCTTATGGAATTCTCTACCCAAAGATCTACGCCCAACTCCAAAGCTTCCAGCCTTCCATCGGAAACTAAAGACTTGCTGTCTAGATGACAGGCCTTTTGCTTTGGGTTCTGATTGTCACCCATCCTGTCTTTTGTTAAGAGGAGAGAATATGAAAAGCGTGAAAGAGGGCAGAAAGAGAGGTTGAGAGTGAGAGAGCGAGGGAGAGAGGTGCGGAGAGACAGACAGACAGACATTGTACTGGTCTTTTCTACTTGCCTTATCACTGGTACAGCCCTGATTTATCTTCCAACCTCAACTCTTCATCTTTCCCTTCGACTTCCCTGCTCACCCTTTTATTCTTCCCCTTTTCCCTCTCTCCCTTCATGCGCTTTGAAGAGGCCGACAAATGACATTCAGCACTGTAGACAAAACCTAAATATATACGTATGCTATCGATTTCTTGCTAGAATGTAGTCAAAATGTGTGACGAATCAACCTCTGGGGGAACTAGTAGCCCAGGAATAAATATCGGTTTCTAAACCATCAATCAGCCCCACACCTCTAGTACACCATAAGGGATCCAAACAGATTGGAAACACATGCAAATAAGAAACCTGCTTGTCCAATTTTGGAAATGTGGATGGAACGGCAGGCTTATCGCTGCAAGGTTGTGGATCGTTGGTTAGTTGCAACACTGTGATGCCTTGGGGTTGAGATGCTGACCTCTCTCTGACTCCGTCTGTCAAGCTGACCTGCCAATAACCCACTGTGAGGTCAAAGGTACTCATGTACTTGGCATCGCCAAGCTTGTCAATGACTTCATTGGACAGAGGAATGGGGTGAGCACCTCTCTTCATGACAGAATTGAGCCCCCTGTAGTGGACACAAAAGCGAACTTCAGTGTAACGGTTTATTGAAAAGCCACCCTCAACACATGGTTTTCCTTCCTTCCCCACTTAAGGTGTGATGCAACAAACTGTTTAATGGACTCTTTTCTTTAGCCCTATCTCAGACACATATCATGCCCATTGAATCCCTCCCCCCTGAGCTAACAATGAGCCTAGAACCAGGCCGGTCTACAGGAAATATATCAGTATTTATTCAAATTAAAAGTAATAAAAATATGCATGAAAATGTCAAAAAAACACTATATCCATGGCACAACACAATCAACTTCTCTCAGCATAAATAAATCACAAAAGTGAGTTGAAAAGAACACAATCACAATTCTTCACTTTCTACAAATTTCACTTCAAGAAATAATTAAACTGATCAATAACCAAAATGATTATCATGTTGTGTTGTGCGATTTTGATTTTCCTGCGGGCTTAAAAGGCTAGCAGTAGGATTTCAAGATTGGTATAAATACATATGGCAATTATGATTTCACCCACACTTTTGATTTAAAATAAACACAGGTTGATTTAGCAGTTTGTTTTTCAGACCACGCCTACTTTGGTCTGTGTTGGGGAAGCTGAACAGAAAAATGTGAATGATTTGGGCAATTTTGGATTTCAGACACCCCTCCACTGAAAGGCCTGTGTTGGGGAAGTTGAATACAAAGTTTGGACTGATTTAAAAACAAAGACACCCCTCTTCCTTAAAGAACTTGGGTTCAGCAGAGCAAAAAGGATTACACAATTACATTATAGGCTATAGTTTACAGCGTGCACTGGGAAGTGAGCTTTGTTAATTTTGAATTTTAACAAAATTCACCCGTAGTTTTCAGCCAAATGAGGAATTCATTAAATTAATATTTTGTGTTAAATAGGGTAAGGGTCCACACAGTTTTGCCCCCTCACCCACTATAAAGGAAAAGGATTCAAGGAAAGCAGACTCCCTCAGCTTTTGGTCCCCTAGGGCTCAGTTCTATTTACATTGAACGCCTCTGTTTACAGTCCAGGAAAGCCAGCTGCATTTCAGGACACTCTAGAAAGATAGAGCAGGGTTTGGGTCACTCCACTTTCAAAGATGGCCTCCCGCTCTCCACTCTAGGACCCAGTCAACTTTGAGGCCTTCCTAGAAGTAGACAGCTCCACCCAGATGCACTCTCAGCAATCTCCTCCGGTGTTTCCTTACAGCTGTCAGATGGTAAGTTTCAGCAGCCTTCCTGATGGTCTGTTTCATCTCATGTCTGTCTATATGTTCCTGTGTGTCTGTGTCCTTTTCTCTCAGTGCAGTCCCCCTTATATAGCAGCAATGACACCACCAATGTACAATCTTCGGGAAGTACCATGCAATAATTCCTGCAACTAGGATTGGATGTTTCCCCTTCTCTCTACTCCCAAACTCAGCCTCCAAGTCAGGATTGGTTTAGGGGTCTGGAGCAACATATGGCAATTCTCATTTGTAATCGCCATTTGTTCTCCTTTCAAATTTTTGGCAAAAACTAGTTATGTATCACAACTTCATAATTTTACTAGCAACTGCCATAATATACATATTTTCTGATTCAGCAAATCATGGGGAGTTAGATAAACCAACCACCAGGTCCTTACCATGTATCACAGCCATGGTGCAACATTCTGCTGTTTCCAGCAATGGATATGTAAGTTGGGGAATCCGATGCTGTTTTTGATATCATTGTTGATTATAGTACATCACAACAGCAGTATTGAATTATACATCTGGTGGTTGTCGATTTGTCAAGATTTTGCTATTCTTAGTGACAAAGAATAGCAATTGTATTTTATGTAATTGTTTTACATTTTGGATATAACTGTGAAAATTAGAATGTATTAAATTTGTGAAGCGAGATTGTTTGTTTGCGTATGAATGAAGTGTGACTGGTGTATTTGTTTTGGGATGTTGTGATGATGTTGAGCCCAACCAGTAAAGTTAATGAATTTGGAAATGTATTGTTGTTGGCACTATTGATGAATTCTAGAGGAGATTAAATGATGTTTAGATTTTTTCTACCTATGAATAAAAATGCTAACCATTTTATTGTGTCCAATGTGTTGAATTGAATCCTTTCTCCTCATGTATGTGTTATATATGGACACCCGGTCCTCTATGATGTATAGGTACAAAATGAGGGTTTTATAGGCGTACATATACCTGAGCTCTCCTACACAGATTCACAAGTTCTATGATCTTTTTTGTTAAAGTAAATATTGGTTATGTACAGGCCAGATCACAGAACTGAGATAAGCCTGTTAACCCCTGTTACTCCTGTTGGTTGCTATGTACGTTATTGCCCATATCCCTGATTTCATTCTCATCACCAATTGTCATATTTGGAACATGTTCAGATCAGCCAGAAACCTAGTTTAACTGGCCATTACAGTTTCCTGAGTCGCAGGTGGAGGAATTTTATATCTCCAAAACCGCATGGAAAATACATGGAAAATCGTACACAGATGAAGAAAATCTGCCCTATGGTGGCTGAGAAAATGGCCTCAATGATGATAGTCCTTTGAAATTAATTGTGAATCTTCAAGTGGGACAAATGGCCACCCTCCTGCCTTCCGGCCATTTGTTTTCACTGGGTCAACCTGTACCGAGAGCTTTTTTTTTATCAGTCTCTTTGTCTTTTAAACTTGCTCTTTGAAGTTGTTGCCCCCATTTTCACACATATTGGTCATTCAATTTTACTTGAAAAAGAAACACAGGGAAAGCCGTTTTTGTTTCAGTGATTAAAATCCTGTTGTTCATGTGAAATGTACTTCTATTTGGGGCCTTTGAATGCACCCCACATCAGTCTTCCCACCACTGGTCTTTTCAATGACAAGTGCCACTGGGCTAGTCCAAGGGCTGTGGGATGACTCTATCACTCCTAGGGACAACATCTTGGAAACTTCCTCCTTGACGGTGTTCCTTACCTTAACGGACATCCAGTGAATCCTACTCTTCAACGATGTACTGTGTCCAGTGTCCACATCATGGGTGCATCAATCTGCGCAATCTGGAGTCAGAGAAAACAGACTGGCAAATTGTTCCAGTAAACGTTGACAGTTTGTCAGTTGCTGAGGTTGTGGTCTACCACCTCCAAGATATGTGTTCCCTGAGCTGGTTTGAGGATCCAAAGGACCCACAATGTCCATGCCTATTCTCTCGAAAGGCTGCTTAACCATGAGTAGTGGAATTAGGAGGCCTTTGTGGCACCACCTGACTTCCCAAAAGCTTGACAAGTTGGGCAGTACTGGACAAATTCCTAAACCTTTCCGGTCGATGTCTTAGTCACTCCCAAGTGTCCCGCTAAAGGATTTGGTGAGCCAAATCCAAAAGGAACTTTCTGTGGCACCGGGGAATCACCAACCTTCTGGTGCCCTTGACCTAAGAGTCTTTTGGCTCACTGTGCAGGAGTTCATCCTCCCAGTACTCTTTGAATGGGCCAGGTGCCTCACCCTTACCCTGCTCCTTTGCCTGCTTTGCAGACGCGCCAGAGTGGGACATTCTTCTGGGCTGTGAAGAAGTCAGTCTGATCTGGACCCCCAGCTGTTGTGAACACATCCAGCTTAGACAGGCCCTTCAGATCTGTGCCCACATTGTCCCCATCTCAGGTTCCTGCGCTGCGTCAGGCAAATTTGAAGTCCTTGAGTACCCTGCTACCAAAGTAGGGTCCTCAGTGGCTACTGGCCCCTCTCCCATAGGGGTAGGCAACTCGGTAGTCTGTGGAACTGGAATGGGGGCTACCGGCCATGCCTGTCCTTCCAAAAAGCCCTCTGGAAGCACTCCAGGCCCTATGGCTCTGGAAGTGTTCAATTTGGCAATCTCTTTGGCCCTCGATTGGGTCGCCGCTGCGACCATCTCAGTATAAGGAAGATCATTACCCAAAAGACATGGTTCAGGGATGGAGTATTTCCCTGCTACACAGCGATGGTTTGTTTCACCTTGCCAGCTGAACTCCATTATCCCCAAGGGGCACTTTTTCTTCCGTCAAGTCCACTGACGCTACAATCAGACCCATTAATATATTGGTCTGGCTGTACTCACTGCCAGGTGACAGCCGTGATGCTAGCCGCAGTGTCTTGAACCGCAGGAGTTTTGTGTCCATTGATATACACATATTCTAAATATAGTTGAGTATTATTGGGAATTGGGATCTCTTCTGGAGACCGGTACTGTTCCCACTCAGTGTAACCAATCCACATTCAGCCACTCCTTGGCCTAGTGGGAAGCCCTCCTCTAGGAGGCCCACACTAATGATGGCCTCTTACATGAGTACAACCTTCACTATGGCTTGCTTGGGTAAGCCCTTGCACGCAGGATCCCCTTTTGTATGGCCCAGCTCCTTACACACGAAACAACCTTTAGGTGGTGAGAAAGCAGGTGTCCCAGTGTTAAGGGTGCCTGCGCTCTTCTTTTCAGTGTGTAGAGCTGAACTAAAGTTTTGGGATTTCCCTTCATTCTTTTGGGGACCTAACTTCGTAAAGGATTGGATTGGACCTTTGTCCTTTCCATCCTTGTTTACTTTTTTGTCTGAAGATTTCTCTTCCAGTTTGGATGGGATCGCCTGAGCCTTTTTTCTGGACTCAAGTACTCATAAACCTGTCAACAGCCTTTGCAAGCTCTCTAGGGTCTATGATAGTCTTGTCCACAAGATACTTGTGTAGGTCGACCTCACAATTCTTCAATAGAATTGTACATCCCTTTAAATGTGTCAACTTTGTTACCAGCCACCCACCCGCTCAGATATTTTAACAACAAATGTGTGAACACTTCAAATGTCTGCCCACTTTTCTTTCCAAGCTCTCTGAAGCTCTTGAGATACGGTTCGTTGGTTTTACAGAACTTCCTCAGGAGGGCTCCCTTCATGCTTTCATAAATGGTTCTTTCCTCAGGAGTTAACTGAAGAACTGCAGCAGTCCCTGTTGTCAGTAAGCGACTCATCAGTGCTGCACCCCACAGTACCTCGTCCACCTCCTGTAGCTGAAAAGCAATCACTTCAAATCAGTCAAAAATATCCTTGCCCGCTTCACAAGCTTGCACTAAGTCTTTGGGGATGTGCTGCCGGGGCTTATCCCTGGCACTCCCGTCTGAGCCACTACTGCTGCTTTCGCTAGAGGTGGATCTGTGGCCTCCTTCTCTTCTAGTGCCAGCTTGAGCAGCTCTATGGCGGCCCAATCCCACTCTATGCAGTGACCTTGTCCCGCTGTTTCTGTTCCTCTAGTGCTAGTCTCCTCCTCCATCAGTAGCTTTCGAGCCACTACCTCATTAACATCTGGAAGAATTACTGGGCCACTTATAGACTGTGCTGAGGCCTGGGGGACCTCTGGGATGCCACACTAGCCTCTGACCTCACTGATACTCCAGAGTGTTGAGCAACCACGCTTGTCCGCCGTCTGGATGGTTGTTGAAAAACACTGCTCATGCTGTCTTCCTCGTCCTCTTTCACTTCCCCCTCTGGAAGGTCTTTTCCGTTTGGTTGCAAGGGGTCTAACCCATCCCCTGGGGTCTTCTCCCTAACTGCCCTCGCTTCTACCCAAGCTTGGAGGTTTGTCAGCAACACAGGCTTATTAACGTGAGTGCTGCAGGGAAGTCCCCTCTCTTGACATAGGACGCGCAGGACATCCTTGCTCATGCCTTTCACAGTCTCTATGTCAAGATCCATGATTATTACAAAATAACTAGCAGTGTTTAAACGTTGCCTGCAACAGTACTTTTATCGTTGGGTGACTAAGCTGTGCACAAGGCTGCAACTAGATCTGACCGCCTTCCACCAATGTGGAGAATCAACTTCCGGGGCACCAGTGGGCCAGGGATGAATATCGGTTTCTAAACCATCAACCAGCCCAACACCTCTAGTACACCAGAAGGGATCCAAACGGATTGGAAACACAAGCCACTTGTGTAACGTGGATGGAACATGGCTGGAACAAGTAACGTGGATGCAACGGCAGACTTATCTACGCAAGGTAATGGATCCTTGGTTAGTTGCAACACAGCGAAAATACAATTATTACCCAATGATAAAAGGGACTGTCCAGTACTTTATTATTATCACAACAGACAGTTCTATCACACTACAAAATACAACCCAACCTGTAAAGGAATGCAGAGGACAGACAGTTTCGAGAAGGAAAGGGGATGCACTCTGGCTACTGACAGGAGGGTAGTCGGTAAAGTTAATTGCAATAGTTCAAGGATACTTGGTTTCAGCACAAAGGGAGCAATGGGTCATAAAATGTCACTAGGGGCCTTTGGCGAAGGACCAGGGGGACAGAACCACAATGCACCTTGTTCTTGTAGAATTTCTTGGTGCTCGACAGGGTTGAGTCGATTTCAGGGTGCTTTGCAGCTTCTGCAACAGAGTTCAAGACGGGAGACAGCTGCGGGTATCAGGTGGCTGGCAGTTCAGCGATCAAGGCTGGATGGACAGCTGCAGGCTGGCCCACACGGCTGCTCTGGTCAGGAATTGTTGTCTCAGTGCTGGTTGGTGGGTCTGAGCACTGGACGAGACAGCTCGGGCGTGAGCGACTGCGGCGCAACAAGAGTCAGTGATGCAGTCGGTTGCAGCTTGAGGCACTCGACTGGCTCTAAAATGTCTGTTAAGGCAGACACTAGTTGATGCTTGTCGATGCACTCCTCCTAGCTTCTTCACTGGGCTTGTGTCGTCCTTTAAGGTGGACGGCCCAAAGCTGAGGAGAGTGTTGCAGTCAACGGCATTGTCCTTGGTTTGGTTCATAGACTCTCTGGCACTTCCCACTTAGGAAGCTTTGCTTGCAGAGCCATGGCAGGAGGAAGGTGTTGGCCCTCCCCCTTCTGAGATGCATCATGTACTCCACCTATCAGATCCCAACTAAATATAACACGAAGGACTGCACATGTAGGCTGTGTCCACCCAGAGTACACGTGTCTATGTGTATGTCATGCAGTGAGCATAGGAAAATGTGTGCAGATTATCCCCACACATTTTTCAGAGGTTGATCTACCATCATTCAATTTCATTTAAATTTTCAAAAAAGCCCAGGTGAGCGCACACCCACCGTGCGGATGGCCGAATTCCTCACACAAAGTTACCTGCTCTTTGCAGGCTCTTGCCCTTTGCCAAGGTGCATCTTCATGTTTTAGTTATTGACTGAAGTATGCTATTACATGTATCCGTGCTTTCACTTGTCTAGTATGCATACTATACATACAAAGTGTTCCCCTATGTTAACTTTAAAGGCAAGTATTAAATTCATAAATTGAGGAACAAAGCTAAAAAGAAGTTTCTTTGTAAGGTCCCAGAACGTCACGGTGACTAGCAATATATTATTTTAATTCATATAATGCATTCTCACACGTCACATATTTATCTATACTTGGGGCCAAAGCTATCTCTGATGCAACAGAACGATTGCTTGATTGCCGAAATCCAAACAGCAAAATAAAGCTTGTACTTTGCTTCAAGCAAATATTTTAAGCAATTAAATGCAACTTTGACATGTTTCGTAACATGCAGCTAGAATCCTGCACCCTTGTGCGGATCCCCCGCAGTGCACCAAATAAACACCCTGCGGTAAATGCTTGCTTATATCATCAGCCAATGACTGCAAATCGTTCTGGATAGAAAGTTTAGGGGGATTCAGAAAAGCGACTCATGAGTTTCATTAAATTCTTATGTGGCATCCTGGGGGCGTCTCCAACGTCATTCGAAGGATTGTCGCCAATTCAAATGCTGTTTTGACACTCGGGGATAAAGATGGAGGAAGGACAATCCACGAAAGAGCCAATAGGTTGCGTTCTAGCAAATGTACGCACCAACCTCTGGCGGTGAGCCACTATTCTTCTACATAGCAGGCCAGATGGCTGACTCCATCATTGTGAGATACTCTGCTGATGGACTGGATTCAGTGCTAGACCAGGACACGTCAAGAATGGCCGGAGGACTCAACACCAAATGTCCACACCCCATAACGAGGCTACAAAGGGAATGCGTCACTTGCGGGTGTTTAGAGACTCTGGCCAACTGCCCAGTTCACTGTACAGCCAAGCTCTGGCTGGCCTATTGGCCAATAGGGCAGTGCCAGAACCAAAACGCAAAATGTTAGAGTGGGCCCGTTTCTTTGGTCATAGTGGGCACTTTGTTGGCCTTGTGGGCCAATTACATGATCTACTTCACTATGCAGCTCGTACTTTTGACCATTGTTGCTGAATACATATTTTTTAAATTGCACAATTTGCATCACATTTGATAAAAAATCTCCCCCCGTGGGTACTATTCAAACAGTCTTTCACAAAAAGAATGAATTGCCATTTGCAACTGTGGGCCTCTTTTTCATTGGTGCCTAAGACAATGTGATGCCCCAATCCGACGTAGGCCAACTTCACGGAAGGAAGTAGCAAACGCTAGCCAGTCTAGACAGAATTCTTCCAGGAAGTGCAGTTCACCCTCTTGGCGGTGATCTAAGAGGGAGACTACCACCACGGCTACACCATAGCTCGGTGCAGCGGATTTTGAAGAAAGGGAAGCCGCGCGTCGACTGTGCAAGCTGCATTCCAATTTCTCCCCTGAATGCAGACTGTAAAATCATAGCAAAGTGTTTGGCAACCAGAATGGACTAGCAATGATCAGATGGTATTTAAAGCAACCAAACAGACTTTCTAAAAGTCAGATGTTTAGCTGAGAAGTGCTATGAGGCATCGTCTGCTGAGCACATGCAACCTACATGCTGTCCCATGAAGTCACCGAGCCATGTGTTTAGGAAGCATGAAGTGGCCGGTACTGGAGGGACACTTCTGCACTAGCGCCTCTGTGGAATGCACATGGGGCCTCATTCTGAGCGTGCTGGTCTGGAAACAACGGTGTTCCCAGATGGGCGGGTGCCCTCCCGTCCGGCAGGTTAGACCTCCTGGGCGGGACGGCTTCCGTGTCCCCATTTCCATAGAGTCCTGACTTCCCAGCCGCCGGACTTGAACTGGCTCGGTGGCACCGGGAAGTCAGGCGTCGGTCATTTAGCACCGGCAGGGTTACAGCTGTACCTGTAATGAGGCCCATGGTGCGTAAAGATAATGCATGCCGAGGTCCTCTGGGTCCACAACTACCAGTGGTTATGCAAAACCTGAAATATACAGACCTATGGAATTCATAAATTGCACATTGTACTTCTTGAATGCACGTGGAGTGTCGTTATGCCCTGCTACTTCCTCCACGCTGGGCATTTGATCAGGGTCTGAAATGGGGTCATGCCCGCACTGTACTGCCAACCTCATGGACCTTAAACTGCTCCCGAAGGAAGTCAGACGAGTCGAGAAAAGAAGCTCACAGGTGCAAGTTTACGCATCGGCATGTGCCCCTGCCATGCTGACTGGGGTTCTGAAGTGCGGCAACGTTATGTATGGGGCACAGTTGGCGGGGGGAAGGGACGCAGCAGGCAGCCTGTCAATCTCCTCCCTGGGAGAGCAGGGAGCTAGTCACATTTGTTATCGTTCCGCACTGCATGGACAGAGAAAGGGGACACACGCCGGCCCCGCCCTTATCCATCTACCTCTCATGAAGCAGCCAATGGCGTAACACTCGGCTCAGACTAGAGTTTGTGTTAAGAAGACGCCAATCTTCCAAAGTAGCACCTCCTTGTGAAATGAATTATGGGTAAAGCGTGTGATAATGTCTGCGTAGCACTGGCCTGCCAGAATGGAGGATGGGGGATGTTTATGGTGGATATAAAGGGCTGCTTTCTATGCTGGCTTGATCCAATGAGCTAGAGGCTGCCTGCAGACGTGGGAGGATGCATTTGGCTACAGCAGGAAGGTGTAATATGCGGAGGGGAGGAAGGGACATTCATTTACGGTCTTTTAGCAGGAGGCTAGGCTCCTTTTTTGTGCGGGACGTTTGAGAGGAAACGAATGAGTTACTCTGCGTCATCTGAAAACCACTGAAGTTTCTTTAGAAAATAATGTGTTTCTTGTATGTTAATCCAGTTGAAGCAAAAGACTGCAACTCCCAGAATTCATTCTGTTGCACAAAAGCCCAGGGCGTGGAAAAGCATGCTCAGGTGATATGGACTCCCCTTGCCGAACAATGCTCTTTACGGGGAGGTAATAAACAGTTTGGGTAACCATGGAAATGCAATATTTGTGCACATTTCGTTTGTTACTGCCTTTACGTTTTGGCAAAGGGGTCAGGAGTTGGAAAAATGGAAGGCTTGAAGGCCGCAGGGATTGCACTTAAGGGGATTACTTCCTTTGGTGGTGTGTGCGTGTTTTATTTACTGTGAAAACATGTATTTGCAAAGGCAGAAAATGATTATGGTAGTAGCAACCAACGACAAAGCCAACCGTTTTGACATGTGTCGAGTGAAAAGGTTTTGTTTGGTGTACTGTAGGTATTGAGACCCTGCCTAGCGTTACAACTGCATGTCCAAGTTACCATCATTTTATAGTTTTTTTCAGGAAATGTTCATATAAAACATATTACATGTATTGTCATCATACAGTAAATAATGGACATCATTGCCAGCTAGTCACACAAATGGGCAGCCTTTGCCATCACAAGGCACAGTAAATTTGCTTCTTCTAACTCTTGTGCCTACATTGCTTCTGCAAACCCATGTTCCCTCCCTGTTGCCATGTGGGCGCTTTGAAACACATTGGCTGTATAAGCGCCTAACAAATGAACAGGCAATAAATAAGAAGACAGCAACCAGCACAATTCACTAGGCATTTCAATAGGCTGGCATTGCACTGGCATCATATCATTATAATGTGGTGTTTTTTATAGAGCTACACGTAGATGCACCACGTCCAAGCTCTTTGATGATGTGTGTTATTATTACCCTCGGAATGAAGAAGGGCCTAGTTGGTGCCACCAGGGTTTCACACTTGCCGCGTGGCATTGTCCCATTCCCAAAATCAGCACGTTGCACATGAGCTGTTCATCCGGCCACTATTTGCCAGAGGTTAATAACATATTGCCAGGAACTCACCCCGTTGGGTAGCTATTGCCATCACATGACTAAGTATTCATGTTCTTATCTAGATATTGCCATCCTATACTCCGATACTCTAACCATACACTAGGTTTCACCCATTAAAAGCTCATTTATTTATTTATTTTGTCATTTATATAGCGCACAAAACCGAGAGGCATCCGGGCGCTTTTAGCTTAAGAAAGTTGGTTACAGTGGTTACTTAGCTTGCAGAGGTAGCTTACATTGGTTACAGGACACTTGCACAAGACGGCTTCACCTCATGGTACGAGGCGCTACATCAAAACATGCAGTTCTAGGTAGGCAAGCGTTGTTATACTTTGCGTAGGTGCGCAGATCATAGGCATGACTGCTTCACCTCAGAGCCTGCCTGCTTCTCTTATAGCGCTTTGAAGTCGTTCTAAATCATTCCTTGCAAGCTCACATTATCTAATGTAGCTGGGAACGCCCTTCATTTTTCACCAGCGCCTCACTCTTTCCATATATTTCACACCCATCTTCCATCCTTCTGGAGCATTTTGAACAGCCTCGGAGCGCTGTGTTCCCTAACAGAGCGGAGCCATTGGCTCTCCTACAATTGACAGCAGCACTGTTCTAAACATAGATCCCAGCTGTAGACACTTCTGTGGAAGCATCATCTCAGAGAGCGTCCCCCATTTAGACAACCAACAAAAACATGAGATAGAACAATTCATTCCTGTTTACAATATTGTTGTATATGTTGCCCGCGTAGTAACTCCAAGCACAAGACAATAAAGCGGAACTTAAAGTGCAACGATGACATGAGTGTGGCGAGGGAGTGCAGTGCGAGGTAGCAGTAGAGGATGCGGGTCTTTGCAGTGGACTTTGCGGAGGCCATCACCCTTGTGTGCTTTTAAGTAATTAAAAAAGATTGTCCCAATTTAAACAGTGCTGTGACTGGGATTTGAACCCATGGCGGCTATCAGTCCAGACACGTAGCCCCAAGAACACAAGAAATGCTCAGGACGAAGCTGTACAATGCCATATTTTCATTTTCTGCTACATAGACATGCAAGGTACACACCTTTTATACTTAGCCAGCAATGTTATAGGAACATCTGTTCTCTTGGCAAATGCTATTTGTCCTGTGCACTTTCTTCAGTTGGGAAAGACAAACTGAAAGAAATGTGCATATTTCACTCAAGTATATGTTCACCTCTTGAGATGTCACTTCCCATTGTGCACGTCACAACACCCCGCTCTCTTTTTTAGGACTTGGGCCCTGCTGTTTCTCTGATATTTGAGTGGGAGGGTGGATGGAACCGGTGACCAGACATGTGAGCATATGTTGAGCATGTCTTTCAGTTATGTCTAGAAGAAATGTAAGCACGCTTATGATCTCCATCCAGTCTTGTGGTGTTTGCCTCCTTTTAATTACTGTTTGTCCTAAGCAGTTTCAATTGTCTGATATTTGGGAATGGGAGTGAAGATGAATGCATGCAAAGGGTTTTCCCCAGCTTTGTCTCCCCATAAAGGTGGGTCAGAGGCACGCCAAGGAAACGTAATCTTTGGTTCTCTGTTCCAAAGTGAAGTGGCGGGTCAGGAGCAGGAACCAGACTGGCCCAGGGAAGGAGAAAAGCAAGATGAGGCCTTCTTCCTCTTAGGTACAGGTTACATGGGTTGGAGGTGGCAGAGAAGGTCATTGGCATCCATCCTGTTTCCTGTGTCTACTCCAAGTCCTCTAACTGGCTTTCTTGGAACCTCACGGTTCTCCAGGTTCCACACACCTCATGACATTCCATGAGGCCTCTCTCTGCCATCGCTCATCATTAGCTTACACTCAGATCACAACACAAAGCTTCAGGTGAGGAACCCATTCCAGATCCCGCCACCGTTCTCATAGTAGAAATCAGGCATTGAGGCCAATCAGGTTGGTCAAATAAAGGTTTTGCATATGGCCATCAGGCGGCCGCGGCCGCGCGCTACCAGCAATGTTCCTTGATGCAGAAGGAACCTGAGACCCTGAAGCGGGTGTACATGGATGTATCCCAACAATATGGGCCTCTTGAAGGCAGTCTACAGTTGGCTCACAGCTAACGGTCACCCCATGACCTGGCTCCTCCGTCTTTTGGGACATGGGCACTTCGGGGATGTCCCGGGGTGCTTCTGTGCTTTGCTAGTGTCTGGAAACAGCTTGACATATTTATGTGAGAATGCAAAAGATAGGCATTTTGGGCGAGTGATTCAACACAATACATGCGTCTGTCCCCCTGTTGCTGCTCATGGTCCTTCCCAATGACAATAATTGGCTTTCTTTTATAGGTCACTTAATACGGAATGGAGTGGAGCCATTATGAACTTTGACCTGTGTCTGCGTCTCGCCACAGACACTTGCTAGACTATTGGCCCTTCAGATGGTGTCTGTGTGGGTGCCGAAGGACCTGGCCATGTGGAAGCCCTCGGAGATGTGGGCATCCATTTGAATCCTGCTGTCCCAGATATGCCGGTGGGGGCTGAACTAGATGGTGACTGCTCAATGCATCCTAATGGGGAGGGCAAACTGTACAGAAAGGATCGTCCCACCGAGGGTCAATGATGGGATCACGATGTTGCCTCGTCTCCCAGGTTCGTCGCTGTTTGGACGGAGGAACACAGCTCTTCAGAGATGTGTGCCGATCCATCAACCCCCCTCCATTGGAACTGAAATTGCCAAACAAGGAAGGGGGAAGACACGTTCCCACCTCCAGGAGTACCCACTTCCTCTTCTCGTCACTTCACGTCCAGAGGGGGGTGTTACCCCAGACAGGCGAATGGGAGTCGTAGTGCAGTTAGGGGCGCCCACGCGTAGCCATAGAATGGCGGCCAGGAACACCATGAATGCTGATGAAGACTATGCTAAATAACATCATGCAAACGAGAGAGAAATGAATCAGGCACACCAAGTCCGAAACGAATAAAAACATGTTCAAAATGGATTTCAAAATAGCACATCTTGTTTTACTGATTGAGTCTGTGAGTCAAACAATTGTAGATTTATGGACTCAATCCTGTTGTTGATAGCAGCCCATCTACAATATGGTGCTGTGTATTTTTTATTTATTTATTTCATGTGTTGATAGCGCCCAAACCTGAAAGTATCACGGCACTAGGTTACAGTACACATAATACAGTAAGAGTGGTAGGAAAACAGTTAGTATCAAGGCGCTAGGTTGCAGTAGTTTGCAGAGCGGACTTCGCCCATCCCGGTTCTTTGTCCATGGCCCAGGACTACAGTGGATGGATAATGGAGGCCTGAGAGACGTATTGACAACCTTTGTCCAAAAAAGGAACACTATTCGTGGGGCGCTGCCAACCCCCTCTAGGATTTATCCTTTCTCACAACCAGGAGGGCAAAGAGGCAATGGAAGTGCTGCATTCTTATGTCTCTCTCTCTCTCTCTCTCTCTCTCTCTCCCTTTCTCTCTCTCTCTCTTTCTCTCTCTCTTTTTATTGCAAACGCAGCTTTGTATTGCAAATGCAGTCATTAAAATATAAAAGGGAATAATTGAATTCGACCACCATTGGACTGGCTCGTTTTAAAATGTTAAAATATTCATTTCTAGTGATCAGCTCCGGTTTGTAGTTTAGTCGCAATAAGAATGCTACACCCGTCTTTCTGAGCAAAGCACCCTTTCAAAACCTAAAATATCTATGCAAATTATTTTCTGATGCAAGGTTTTCATTCCAAGATGCCCACCCAGTATGGTACACTCCTAGTCCACTCTTTCAAAATACACCTTTCTGAAAGGGCACCATTGTGGGTTCTTGGCTGCTTTCTATAAAATGAAAGATCATTTTGGAAATATTAGAATGACCGTAGATCTTTATGTACAGCCTGTGATTAAAAGGGGTGAGGGGTCGTACTTGAATCACTAGGTATATAGTGCTCAATAGGGTTCGGGGGTGCTCATTTAATTGTCACAGATTCACCCTAACATGGTACAATTTCTAACATTAGACAGTGTATACTGTGGTTCGGGCAAGCTCAAGCTTTGGGTGTGAAGAAAGGCTGCTTGGGACGCCAGTGCCCATTGGGGGCACCCAGGGAAAAGCTTTAATGTCCATGTGCAGAACTGTAGCATGGCCTCGGGGGAAGAGGGCGGTTGCACGGAGCCTTATGGGTGATAGGTTACCTTGGTAAGCTCACACTTTTGACATGATCGGGGTACAGCCCAGCCAGTCCTTGAGGACACCCTCCCACTCTTTGTCCATTAAAATACGACAATCTACAGACTCAAGTTAATCGTGTGCCCAATTTGTACTTTAAAAAAAAGATCCTCGTTCGTGGTGCAGGCGCTTAATGAGTTGTGCCTTTTTTTGTTCACCGTACAACTATATTTATTGTGGCACAACTGCATTCCCTGTAATTATGGGTTGTAACTTGAAATATATGTTTATTGTCTTAAAATACCCTTTTACTGAAGGGGTGAGAGACACTTGAACAACTCCCATGCATAATGTAGCACTGAATGTTAAATTTAGCCGCTTTTCCTTCTGGGAGGAGGTTTGTGAGGCGGTATCTCAAATACTAGATTGTACTATTACTCCGTCCCCAATGACATGTTTATTCCACGAGCTCCCCCCGCACCGGCCGTGACCTTAGGAGGCTGGCCGGTCTCTGCGACCCGCTGTATAGTGTTGCACTGGTCGGGCCCTGGTGCCCCCACCTTCAACCAATGGCTTCAGGCTGTCACTTGGGCCTCGGATCTAGAGGAGCGCTCCTTCGCTATGCAGCCAGAAACGAGTAGACGCAGGAACATCTGGGCCCCTTTTCGATGCTATCTTTACTCCCTTTCTGCTGAAGATGGGGATGACAGCGACAATCTACTATCTCCTGACCCTGGTTAATATGTCCATGTACATGTTTTGGTACCTACTTTTATCATGTAAACCTTATGAGTTCCTCTGTTAAGTCCCTGGGCGGCTACATTGCCCGATTATGTACTTAGTATGCCAGATGTGGATGGGTCATACAATGCTCATTCCTCTCTGTTGTAATGTCAAGCAAAATTAAATAAAGTTATTAAAAAAATGCCACTTTAAAAATGACTGAAACCAGGCGGCCATTTTAGCAAACATGTTTGTTATTTAAACCAAGAAAATCGATTGCTCACGATGTAGTCTCTATTCAATGTGATAATGCTGCCAACCTTGTTCCAAACAAATCTGGCCAATGTTATACAATGTGATAATTCACCCACACAATGAACACAGCCGCCCCGAACTCCACCCCACCACGTGCAGCGAACACAGTGTGCATTCCCAGCATTGCTCACTCACTCACTCACCTTGGCACATGCACCTCCCGGCCCCGTGGTCGCTGGGACGCTTTGTTGAATGCGATCTTGGCCCCAATGCCCACCGCCAGGGTGAAAGTGATGACACCACAGATGACGTAGACAGTGCTGTTGGTCTGGTCCTTCTGGGGATTGTTGTCCCCGTTGGCACTGGTGGTGCTGGACTGCGACGTGGCGGCCCACACTGGCGTGTCGTAGTTGCTACAACTGTTCTGGTCCAGTCGATTGTGGTGGTGCTCGCAGCAGAAGCGGTAGTGGCACGTGCCACAGCAGTAGCGGTACGTGCCCGTTGTGCAGTTGAAAGTAGTGTCATACTGGCCCATCACGTCGTAGTAGCCGTGACATATGTCGGGTAGCGACTGGTTCTTCCGCGACGTGACGTTCTGCGGCGCGGAGGGTCGCTTGATCTTGGCGAGCAGCGTGGGCAGGGCCCGACTGTGATTGGCTGGCCGCAAGCCCTGGGCAGCACTGGCCGTTAGTGCTGCGTACATGGTCAGGACATCCAGAACTGCACAAAGTAGCACTGTCACAAACTTATACATGGCAGTCCAAGGCTGCAGAAAGCTGATGAGGTTATAAAATATAAAATCCTCTATGATGGCGGTGAGTCGTGGTCCTGTTACTTCGCAATGCAAATGTTTCTTGTTTTCCTAGAAAACACTTCAGTTCGTCAACAGGAAAAAACTCACCTGTTGCATCCTATTCATTCTTGGGCATAGTTTTTTTTCCTTAAAAAAACTGTCTTCGTTTAAAAAAAATCCTTTTCAAGCAAAACCTAAATGAGGAAAGAGACAGAACATGTCAGACAAATAGAGCAGGTAAGAGTTTGAGTTCTTTGTGGATTAGTGCTTATTTCTGCCATACAGTTTAGTTTGCCCCAATCCTATGCACACATGCGCATGCAACTGTGTTGTTTTCATGAGAAAAAAAAGAATAACAAAAAAACCACCCATGTTTTCGTGGATTCTGGCACATAAGATGTGGTGGGATTGCTGCTCCATTTTAGGACCACATCTCTTTCACCCTTGCAACACTCCTCCTTCACTTTTTTGCTCATTTAACTCCCTTCTGTTGTGTGAACTTCTTCCGGAATAACCACCTTCCTTGAGTGCCCTGCTCCGCCCTCTCCACAATGATACACTTCTACCAATCTTTGGGGGACGAATCAGTGGCCGCCATCACAATAATGGAGGCAGCCGTGGCTGGAGTCGGCCACGCCCCTGGTGGATAGCGGCGAATCATTGATCAGGACAACGATGGATGGACCGGGGAGTTACCGACAGGCAGCCCAGCGGTTGGTTGGGCATTTCCATCCGGACTTTACTTCCACATCAGAAAGAGGCGTCTGGGAGATAAGTTTTTGTAAAAAATACTCGCTATCACTGCATCATTTTATACAAAAACATATCTACCAAAAGTCAGTTTCTGAGGTGAAAGTAAGGAGAATGATTTCCATTTGGCAGTGCTCCAACCAACTGTTATCAGTATTACTCAACTCTGCTGCTTATTTTATTGACCTCCGGCTTTAAACACGTCTGTGCAGGTTGCAGGTTGCACAAGTCTCCACATATCACCACAGATCTCCACAGACCTCGACGCTGGGAGTGCGCGAAGCCCCATTATTGGAGGGTGTTTGAAATTGATGAAGTCTGGTTATTTTGCCTTCTTTATTTTTTTTTAGCTTATTTGTTTTCAGGAAAGGTTTGCACCTGTTTATTTTCTGTATTTTTCATTTGTGTGGAATTCGTTTCCCTGAGTGCTGCAGCCCCTGGGTGCATTTGGGCAAATACACTCTTTTCTCGTTGGTGAGGGCACTGTCCACCCCAGTGTTGTGTTGCAGGACTCCCTCTTTTACTCTTGAGACGACCTTTCCAATGAAATCCTAGTCAAGGGCCAGGGATACTGAAAATTCGAGGTTGCAGTATTGATGGATTGGGCATTCTACACCAATGGCACCCATACACCCCTCCCCCCCTTCGTTCACGGTCATCATTTTTTGCAGACATTCCACCCCCTTTAGGCCAAGGCATATGGTGCATCCTGCTTCCCGGGAGACTTTAAGGAATCCTCACTTCACTGTTTATCTTATTTAATTATTTAAATGATGGGATCGCCCAAACACGGGGTGAGTGGGGGAGGGTCATTTTTGGCTTGTGGCTGTGTGCACGGTGTGAGAGCTGCTTGAAGCATGCTGGAGAGGCTGTGGAAGAGTTCTGCGAGAAACAACCCGGGGTTCTGCTCCAGCCCTGATCGTCTGGTCGGCAGAGGCATAGATAGGGTAGGACCTGAGCGGGCAAGGTCCACCCAAAATCTGTAAATGCCCACTGAGCAGCGCTGTGTGTGCATTTGCAGGCGTTAATGTCACTGCGGTGGGCATAACTACATTAGCTTCAGGGCCCACTTGTTAGACAATTCTAGGTATGCCTCTGCTGGTCTGATGGCCAGAAGTCTTAGTGAGCCCTACTGAGTAAAGCATCGTAGCAAGTTAGAGTGAGGTCTGAGGTGGCCTGAAGCTTGACAACCAACCTAAGAGCGGTGAAATGAGTGACTGTGGCTTTCAAACCCCGAGCAGCTCTTCCACTGACCCAGAAGGTTCACACCTCCAATCCACCTCCACAGAGATAGAAGCGTTCTTGAAGAAAGCTGACATACAAAAACATATATCAGCCGTCTACCACCCTCAGGGGAATGGACAGGTTGAGACAGCAAACAGACACACAAAAGGTGTAAACTAAGCAACAGTCTCAGAAGGACTGAAATGGCTCGAGCAAGTACACAAAGCCAGAGCATCCGATAGAGTCTCAACCAACAGTGTATTTAGAGTCTCACCATTTCCCGTGTGGATAGGATGGCCTGGGAGCACCTCACCTCTGCCCTGATGAGTCATAGAAAGAAGCAAAAATGCAGAAGTTTGAATTAAAGCTATACAGAACAGAGTAAATAAAAGACAAACAGCTGTAAAGAATGACAAAACACCAGAAGATCACCCATCACCTGAAAACAGGTGACTGTTTAGGAATTAAATGACCTCAAAAGAATTAGTACAGTGCCACAGTGCAAGTGACAAAAGTCAGAGGAATACACATTGTGTATAGGCGCGTTATACATGCCATATCATATCATATCACATCACATAAAACCACAGGCAGAAAGACGGCAACCTGGAGTTGGAAAAGCAGCAACAGTTCACGTAACTGTGAATGCAGCAGAGGGAAGAGCTAAGGCAGAAGGAACCAGACTACATTTCTGCCAAAGAAGGAACTCGTAGCAGCACTGAGCAGATAGGTGGAGAAGCTGAGAAACGCATTGCCCTATCGGCCTTGATAAAATAGCACTACAAGAGATCTGCGCCATGCACTGATTGAACTGTTTCCAACAGAAAGGGGGCGATGACCTTCCAGGTGCTGCAAGACCCATGCAATTCCACATCCGGGGGAAACGGGGAGAAGGAAGGGCAAGCAAGGCGCGAGCACAGCGGGAAAGTGGAGGCTTCACTGAAATGGCAGCTTGATCGCAGACTGGGCTGTCGAGTTCTGATGGCAGCGGCCCAGCCAGCTGGAATCCCCCTGTCACCCCACTGAGGGCAACTCACCCCTCCTACTCCCCAGAGTTGGACAATGGCCTCCGCTTCCTGCTATTCCTCTGACTGGAGGTGCAGCTAGTCATGTGAATGGATGTGGCAGGCACTGAGGGTTGCCAACACAAAAGGATGCTGGGTAGAGCTGCGTGCGATGGGGGAGGGGTGCACAGACCCCCCCTGAGATTAGGACAGAGCTCGGCACCAACCTGCTGGCTTGGAAGTTTAACTCAGTTGTTTTTTTTAGCATTCATTTGAGAAATATTAGGGTACATTTTGAAAGCCAAATGAAAAGATTGTTTGTTTTTACGTGCAACTTTTATTTTATTTTGAGAGTTGCAGCCCCGCCCTCCGGATGCAGTATTTACTGTTACCGCATGCGGGATCGAAAATATTTAGATTTTCTTAAAATACTGCACGGAGTATTTCAGAAAATCAGAATTGTGTTTTTTTGTAATGTTTTTAAAAGCCTCATCCATCCCAGTGTGGGAGAGGGAAATAGACTTGTTAGAGTAGCAGATCATGGCACTGCTGTCTCGCGCCCATGGACCCACCTGCCCGTCACTGTGCAAATGGATACCCCCATGTGGGGGTTTCTGCTGC
Organism: Ambystoma mexicanum; assembly: GCF_040938575.1. Taxonomy (NCBI): domain Eukaryota; kingdom Metazoa; phylum Chordata; class Amphibia; order Caudata; family Ambystomatidae; genus Ambystoma; species Ambystoma mexicanum. The sequence goes on along the minus strand of NC_090921.1, from coordinate 1,336,786,789 downwards.
ACAAGTTTGTCTCTTAAGATGAAAGCATGACACAGCACACACCCTTTATTTTTATTCATTTATTTAAATGTATAAGGCCCACAAACGTCCCTGGGGCATCATGGCGCTGTTACAGATGGGTTTACTTAAAATGCGGTTTGAATACTGTAGTCCTCATTACGAATTGGGTGGTATTCTGAAAATAAATCTGCTGGAATACCGCCCACTGGAAGTACCGCCGGATTACAGGTGGCAGTGGTGGAGGAAATCCCCATTTCTTCAGAGCCCATTGCACTCTCTGGGGCTTTTTCAGCAGAATGAGCGACACAGTAATTCCGATGATGAAGCTGATTTTTCAGTGGACAGTGGGAGTATTTACCTCCAGCGTGTTTCTGGAGGTAAATCCGCCACTCCAGGACCATACTAGTAGCATGGCGGTGCAGAAAAAGTGGCTGTAAATTCCATTACCGCAATTATTTTCCACACCGCTATACTTGTAATGAGGCCCACTGTGTCCCGATAGCTCTTTCCACTCTTTTCCACATGGATATAAAGACATTGGACACTATTTTTCTTTTGACGGTTTTGTGAATGTATTCTATTTAACAACACATGTATTTAGAAGAGGGGCCCTCCAGGTTCCTGACTAAACTGTCCCGACCCAGTCCACAGTTGGCCCTCAGTGCAGAGGGGACATTTTTGGGCAACAGGACCACAGAACTAGATGACTGAATTTGAGTGCTCATAGTAATTCACGTGTAATTCATGTGGTGTCCACTCACATTCACTTTGGCAATAGATGACTGAATTTGAGTGCTCATAGTAATTCACGTGGTGCCCACTCACATTCACTTTGGTAATAGATTGAATTTGAGTGCTCATAGTAATTCACGTGGTGCCCACTCACATTCACTTTGGCAATAGATGACTGAATTTGAGTGCTCATAGTAATTCACGTGGTGCCCACTCACATTCACTTTGGCAATAGATGACTGAATTTGAGTGCTCATAGTAATTCACGTGGTGCCCACTCACATTCACTTTGGTAATAGATTGAATTTGAGTGCTCATAGTAATTGACGTGGTGCCCACTCACATTCACTTTGGCAATAGATGACTGAATTTGAGTGCTCATAGTAATTCACGTGGTGCCCACTCACATTCACTTTGGCAATAGATGACTGAATTTGAGTGCTCATAGTAATTGACGTGGTGCCCACTCACATTCACTTTGGCAATAGATGACTGAATTTGAGTGCTCATAGTAATTCACGTGGTGCCCACTCACATTCACTTTGGCAATAGATGACTGAATTTGAGTGCTCATAGTAATTCACGTGGTGCCCACTCACATTCACTTTGGCAATAGATGACTGAATTTGAGTGCTCATAGTAATTCACGTGGTGCCCACTCACATTCACTTTAGCAATGGATGACTGAATTTGAGTGCTCATAGTAATTCACGTGGTGCCCAGTCACATTCACTTTGGTAATAGATTGAATTTGAGTGCTCATAGTAATTCACGTGGTGCCCACTCACATTCACTTTGGCAATAGATGACTGAATTTGAGTGCTCATAGTAATTCACGTGGTGCCCACTCACATTCACTTTGGCAATAGATGACTGAATTTGAGTGCTCATAGTAATTCACGTGGTGCCCACTCACATTCACTTTGGCAATAGATGACTGAATTTGAGTGCTCATAGTAATTCACGTGGTGCCCACTCACATTCACTTTAGCAATGGATGACTGAATTTGAGTGCTCATAGTAATTCACGTGGTGCCCACTCACATTCACTTTGGTAATAGATTGAATTTGAGTGCTCATAGTAATTCATGTGGTGTCCACTCACATTCACTTTGGCAATGGATAACTGAATTTGAGTGCTCATAGTAATTCACGTGGTGCCCACTCACATTCACTTTGGTAATAGATTGAATTTGAGTGCTCATAGTAATTCATGTGTTGTCCACTCACATTCACTTTGGCAATGGATAACTGAATTTGAGTGCTCATAGTAATTCATGTGGTGTCCGCTCACATTCACTTTGGCAATGGAGGACTGAATTTGAGTGCTCATAGTAATTCACGTGGTGCCCAGTCACATTCACTTTGGTAATAGATTGAATTTGAGTGCTCATAGTAATTCATGTGTTGTCCACTCACATTCACTTTGGCAATGGATGACTGAATTTGAGTGCTTATAGTAATTCACGTGGTGCCAACTCAAATTCACTTTGGTCATTCAGTGGCTGCCTCTTGTTTAGGCGTGTCAGAATTACCGCCTCCTTTACCACCCCGCTGAATTGCGAGGAGGTGGAGGAAAAGCATTCTGTTTACCCCCAATGATCATCTGATTTACATTGAGGAATTACTTCCCACAGTAAATGTGTCAGAAATCCCCATGGAGTCCTACGGGCTAAAACAGCGGGGATTGACACTGCCATGCCGCCACTTGTAACCACGTGCCAATGGACACAGGACTGAGTGGCAGTGCGGGTAAATGATTGTAATGGGAAAACAGCAGAGTTACCATCAATTCACTACCAAACTGGTAATGAGGTTCTACGCGTCTTTTTAATGCTGCTGGTGAGTTTAGAATTATTACTTCCATCTGTTGGGTGGAGACATCATTTGGAGGAATTCCGTTATGGAATTACAACTCATAATCCTGTGGTATTTACTGTGTGTGGTATTCCCAAGAATAATTTGAAAGACATTAAAAACAGGCAATACCTGTAATGCAAACGTTTTTCCAGTTTAAGTCACACCCATAATGGGAGCCAGATTCAGACTCCACTGAAGGGACTAAGATTGGTTTGATCACATTAGTTGTGGCAAGAAAAATATTCCACACTACAGTCCACACCATAGACTACAGTGCCTTGGTGGTTGTTACCCCAGTAGATCAAGTCCTACCCTTAACAAGCAGTGCATGCTGCTGCTGTCCTGGTTTGTAGCAATGCACAGAAGAACCAAGGATGGCTTCCTGTGCATTGCGCAAACAAGGGGGGGTCCTGGGAGTGTCTCTCTACCGGCCTATATCCCGGGTTAGAGTCTCAACCAGAGTCTTTAGCTCACCATCCTTTCATAGAAGAGAAATTTCCACTACATGTACATCTTTGTCCTGCCCAAGGGCAGTCCAGCATCGAAATGCCTGGCAATTCTCTTCTGAACAAGAGTAGCCACTGCAACCACAGACACGTGTTTCAGCCTGGTTGGGCCTCATCAGTGAGGTGGAGCTGTGCCTCTCTAAGAACTGTGAGTAAGGGTTCCACGTCTGGATTACCCTAGTAACTTAGGGTAAAAACCCAAAGCTACTTAATATGCATAAGTAAGGGGGGTTCTGGGAGTGTCTCTCTACTGGCCTATATCCCGGGTTAGAGTCTCAACCAGAGTCTTTAGCTCACCATCCTTTCACAGAAGAGATATACTACATACCAGTCTATGCCTTTGCTTAATTTTATGAGTGAATTTCGTAGGAGAGGGAGTAATGCTGAGTGCGTTGAAGGAATCTGGAAAAGATGTTGCACTCACTGAGGATCTAGCTGAACATTCCCCACATCCCATCTTTCTAAGGACAGGCCTCCCCATAGATAACTGCCAGCACTCTATTAAGGCTTCGCCCTACACCATCTCTATGCCTAGGCCCCTCCAATCACAAACTGTCTATGCTCCCCTCTAAAGAAGCCTTTTCTGCATGGTGGTGTTTCAACATTACAGATATGTGTCGAAGTGGAGAAAACCAGGACAACCTTACTGTGTAAATCAAAATAGCAACTACAGCCAACAGCATTGGCTTCCAACAGCCAGATCCAATATGCAACTTCGATCAACTGGGATTTTCCTCACAACAGTTCAGTTTATACCCCAAATGCCCAAATGCTAGACCCTGGATCTCATAGAAATGGTTTGTAAGTGGTCACCTGAAATGTTCATCTGGGAAAACATCTATGCGTATACACCTTAGGATTTCCAAATACCAATTAGTTAAAATTCCAGGGTTCTACAATTTTTGGCTTGCTGAATGTTTTGGACTACAACCACCCATCAGCCCTTGCCAGCACAGTCAGTTGTAAGGGCTCATGGGAGTCGCAGTGCAAAACATCTGGGGAGCTGAGGTTACAGAACCCTCCCCCAGAACAAGCTGTCAATCCTGTCAATTCAAACTTTTTATGTTAAAAGATTTACACAGGAAAGCATACAACAGGTGTCAAAAGGTCAGGTTGGAGGTTACTAAACAGCCATAAAGAAGTAATTTGCCCCCTCAATTCGACACATACAAAGAGAACAACATGTCTTACGCAACAAAAATCAATTAACACTAGACAATGGCTAGTAGTGAATGAACATTTTGAGCCCAGCCATACTAGGTCAACAAATGCAGTTCACTTATATTTTATTCTTAGTCATATTACAGTTAAACATTTTTCAAAACTTCTCCAATTGATAAAAAATTGACTTCCATGTTGGGATATGCTCGCCGAGAATCGCTTCTTGTAGCCTGCAGACATTATATTGTTGGACTATTGCCTTCAAGAGCAGTTCCTTACGATGCATACATGCAGGATATATGACTAGACCGCGCATAGTCTCTTAAACTGAGGAGACTCACACGGGCAAGGCTTCCTCTGCAGTTCCCCATGGCAGTTTGCTGAGTTTAAAGTTCCAGAGGTACCGTATCACTTCCTGCCTAGAAAGGCCTTGCAAATAGCTTCCCATCTTCTTTTGTTATAGTCGCCTGCCTGTCTATACCAAGGCCTCCATGGTATGAACTGTACTTTAGTTCCAAAAATATCAACTGTCTAAAACCTGACCTGCGCACTTCCAACTCTCTCTAACACAGACTTGCTTGATATGAATGCTTTGTACGCAGGCCTCCAGAAATGCCAACTCTTCACTTCAATGCATCCCTGAAGAAGCTACTCCAAACCTATGCTAGCCTAGACATTTTCAAATACAGCTCTGTACATATGCCCCAGGAAATACAAACTCTACAAACCAGAGTCTCCCCAAATGCAAATGATATTTGAGATACCCTACAAACCAACTCGCTATCCATAGACCACCCTAAATTCCAACTCTCCGTACCAAGGCTGCTCTATATGAGTGGATGTAAGAGAAGGTGTGAGTGAGTGACTGGTGGGTGAAAGAGTATGAATGTGGTAGTGTGTGTTTGAATGTTCTGCATGGGGGTTGGTGTGTGCCTGTGTGGTGAGTCCAGTGTGAGTGAATGTGAGATTTGATGTATGGGTAAGTGACCGGTGGGTGAAAGGGGATGCATGTGTGTTTAAAGCCCTGGGAGACTGGGGATCACTGGAGCATTTTTGCCACATACTTGTATTTTTGGGCAGAGCCAAGTTCATATGTGTCATTATCTGGCTAGACTGGCATTTTGGTGCAGTCAGTCTAGCCATTGCTTTCTGTGTATTGACATGTATTACTTGGCATCTTTAAAAAAGCAAGCATGATAAGTAGTGTTACTTCGCTAGACTGATGTTTTGATGTAGCGGCCTGTATATTCTTTTACTGTAGCATGACTTTTTATTATCTGAGCATCTATGATGAATCAAGCAGTGTTCTTATGTCTAGACTGGCTTACAATGAAACCAGTTTGGACAGGTTTTCATATTGTGACATGTCACTTTTAATGGCAAAACCAACAGCAGTATGTTCTTACATAGGAGTACTGGCATATATTGACAGAGCCGGTTTTGTGCCCAGTGCCAGTAATGATACTATAAAGAAAATCTTAAAGCAAACAGGAGCATGGTCTTATATGGGAATACTAGCATATGTTGGTGGAGCCAGCATGGAAATGTATGGGCACAGCAGCTTAAAAATGTTTTTATACTTGCATAAATTGCAGGAGCCAGCATTATAATGCATCAGGACATCCTCTCTGCACTTTTGGTGACTTGCAACTATCGTACTTTTTTTCATGATTTACCCTACGCCCTACAAAACCGACCTTTGGCTTTTTACCCACATTTTCACAGAAAGTGTGCTGTGTAATGCACCATTATTCAAAACATTTTCTCAGGGGAGGGAGAAGAATCCCCCATGATCCCCCCCATGTTCATTAGTTTGGGTTCCCTTGCTACGCTCATTCGCAATCACATACTTATGGCAAATATTTACACCCTCCAAAAAACAACTCACCATCCGCCACTGGTGGTGGGTAAATCTGTGGACCAGGCACCGTCGCCTTCTTTCTATGTTACTTTAAACATTTAAGCTTTGATTAAAAAACATATTTACTTCTTTCACTTGCAGTAGTGTATGCCCCTGCAGTGGCATAATCATCATGGACATTACACACACATGGTGGTCTGGACCGGCCCGGGGTGTGGCGTACCTGGTACTTTGTCAAGGAGTTTAGGGCCCCCTCCACAGCGTGGCTCGCAGCGGAGCCGCCAAATGTTGTGCTACGCCATTGGGCATCACCGGGTCTGACAAAGGGGTAGTGTGCAGTGCACGCCTTGAAGTCTGATAGTGAGTCCCCGGGTGAGAAGCAACTTGTGGGTGTTTTCAATTTAAAATAACTGTGTGGTGTTATGGATGTATGTGTGCAGCAATGATATTACATTAAATGGTGTTTTTCCTTTAAGTCCTCTAGCACCCAGTATTACACTTAGATCATAAAATGCTATGGGGGATCTCAAGTATATTGAAAGAACCTTTCCCAGGTATTACACTCCAGCAAAGATAACATTATCAGGTGCACTCCACTATGTGCACGCAGACCAGTCTAATAGGTTTCTTCTATCGTGGTGTTAGCTGACTCATTGATCCATTTGTAACCAGGGATTTTGTGGATAAAATCCTGGTCAATGATTTAATTTTCAGGCCTTGCTCATGCAGCATTTTTCTCCTGGGTAAACAGAAGCGCACGCCTCCCCAGGGCAGTGCATTTTTGGCTTGTTTAACACAGCAATGCCACAGAAAACGTGTACTTCTGTGTCCATTGATCTATAGATGTTACATACACTAGCTGTAGCCTGCATTAGAGATTTCGGTTACCCTGTTACAAATACTGTGTTAGAGATTTTGGTTGCTCTGTTACAAATACTGCATTATGTATGTTTTACATGTAGACCCCACGCCGAATCTGGAAAATGACATTCCCCAAATGTGTGATCGTGGACAAATCAAGCCTCCCTCTGTGCCTCGGTTCTTATATCTGGCTGAAATTAGAGCCCCTGACGCATCTGAGAAATTTGAAGGTCGTTTGCCATCAATTCCTGTGATGTCACTTGGGGGTGGGGTCAAATGACTTCACTTCCTGTGATGTCATCAGGGGGTCAAGGGTCATGTGATGTCACTTCCACTACCCCTGGCATTTTGGTGAAATGACATCCCTGGCTGTAATCTCAACTCTTCAGCTGTTCCTAAATCACTATGGATGCGGCATGCACAAATGAGACTGCGGCTTTGCATTTTTAAGCCAACACCACTGGAACTACGTCGACTCTGCGGGCAAAGCTTGAGCTTTGATCATTAAGGAATAGCTGCTTCACTCGCCTAATGAACAAGTAACTGAGACTACACATCATGCAGGCAGTGCCTGGAGGGGACATCATTTGCAGGACTATGATTTTATGTAGCTCTCCCTACACGATAAAGCCTAACTTAACACAAGGCATGCATATATACATACCCTCCCCGTACTCCTTTATCCCAGCCCCTCTGCTACCCCTGCAACCACACTTGTAACCACAAGGGTGCACCCTTTATGAACAGCGTTCCATTGATTCCCAGCTAGGGTTGCAATTTATAAATCCCATATATACATAGACAAATTGTACAATAGAGACAGGAATTAAAACATAATATGCACTCTGATATCTGCAACAACAGACTTGCCTACTATCTATGCACTTCTTTATAGATGACCCCTGGCAAAGATAGAAATACATGCAATAAATATATAAGCACATTATAGCATGGATCCCAGATATATAATCTTGACATTGTACTAGGAGTTGTATAGCTTAATACCACTTATGGTCTCAGACTGCTTGTGAGCATCTTAAAACAATATGAGCAAATAAAGGGTTTGCTTTTCAGACAATTATGGTTTACTGGGCAGCAGTGGTTCCCAAAGGGATGTGAAGGGCAATAAAGATGGTGGCAGCCTGGTCTGTCTGAGGGGCCCCATCTCCAGTAATGAACAGTGATAACCCAACAGGACAGAAAGTGTGTGCTGTACTCAGAGCAGAAAGTGCCTTGGTGAGTAATGAAAGGAAAGTACTTTCTCCGGGACAAGAGGCAACCTTGGTGCCACAGAGGGCGGCGGATGGCTCACAAGAGGGTAGCAGGATTTGAAATGATCTATGGGTTAGTCCACGTGGTTGGTGAATGTTTTCCATGTGATGAGCATGAATATTTTCTGAATAATGGCGAGGGTGACTAAGAGTAACAAGTGAGCGCAACATAATTAAGGAGATTTTGAGAGGATCTCCCCTGGGAATATTATTTAAATAATGTGTTGAAATGGTATATTTTGCAGCACAATATTTGAGACAATTGGCTAAAATCTTTGCAATTTACATTTGGTTCTCTGGGGTAGCACATGAACAAGTCTGGAAAATGTCATTATTCACTGGCAGTCATGTCTGATGAATAGTTTCAGTGGATGGGCCTAATTATTTCCTCAAATTAGCACAAGTGACCGACCATACCAAGGGAGTGCAAGATAAATGTAAGAGGGTTCATGCGTGTGGGGATGAAGGGTTCTCCCCAAGAATCTTTTTCTAAATAACGTTTTGAAATTATGCATTTTAAAAACAAATTTGTGAGAAAAAAAAGGCAACAAGTCATACGATTCAGTAAACTTGGTGGCCATGTTCTATCTACGATAACAAAAGTCACTGTCGCCACATGCATACGGATGAGGCCACAAGCAATCTATGCCAGTAATGGTCACTGTAAATCACTTGCATGAAGCTGTAGTCACAATCTCTATTTGCTAGGAATGGTCCCTGTAAGTTAAATGCAAGAAGCTGCGGCCACAACCTGTCCATAACAGTAGCAATCACTATAAATCACTAGCATGTCCCTGAGGCCACAATCCATCTATTCCAGTAATGGATGGTTACCATTAATCACTTGCATGAAGCTACGGCCCACCTCTCTTTGCCGGTAGTGGTCACTGTAAATCACATGCATGAGGCTGAGCATGACAATACAATAGAAATCAACATTGCTCTGCACCCACCATCCCAATTTAAGGGTCAGTAATGTGCTCATTTCTATTGTACTCTCAGATCATACAAATCCATGCATTCCGTGCAGCCATGCTCACACCCATGCCTAGACACCTACACACTAATTCAGACACATGTGCAGATCCACACGCACCACTCTGATGCAAAAAAACAATTCATACATGCACAGCTACAGACTCACTCAAATAATCTCTCTCTCTCTCTCTCTCGGAGATGACCATGTTGGGCTCTCTGGCGCCACTGGCCCACATTGTTGCCTAGAATTGCACGTGCCATTTTTGGCTTTAAAAAATTGGTAAATATGACAAATCAGCCAAGGCGCAGTCCTGAGGGCGACAAGTGGGATGAACTGGGCACCAAGGAAAGGCCGAGCGGGGGCATACCCTCCACCCCCCAGGTCTGCCTCTGACTCTGTCTGCGACCATAGGGAGATGGAGTCAATCCAAGAGACGAAAGGCAGAATCCTTCAGAGGTCTTACTCAAGAGATATCACAATAAAATACAGTACAACAAACCACATAACCAAAGTACATAATAGCATGTGCCAACAACGTCTGTGGTGTAAACATTATTTCAGTGGACAACTACAACTATCACCCCGATATGCAAAATCAAATTCTACAGTAATTATTCAATACTGACTGGCATAGGTCCTGTTGTGGACCTTCTTCAGTGGAAAACACCTCCAGGGTGATCATGTAGATCTGTGAAGATAAAACAGACAAAAAGACCATTACTCTTTGATGGCCATAGCAGCAGCCTCAAACACACATTATTTTAATTTCAAAAATGTTTTATTCAAAAGAATTAAATAAATGTCTAGTACACACTACTTGTTTTTTTTTTAATGTATTAGGTGTTTATGGTCATTCAGACCTTTACATTCTAATCTTACACAATTGAACATATTACACATTCTCAGATTAATACAAATACACTTAAAAACCTGTTCATTTACATCATTTACACTTAATCTTAAAACCAATTATTTTACAAATAAAACCAATTCATTTTAACAATTAAAAGACATCAATTTTTAGACAATCAATTGCATCAGAATGGAACCGCCTTTTGCAAATTCTAGCTCAGGGAGAAAGTTTAAAGATGAGTTGGACAGCAGGTCCGATTTCCCTCCATGTATACATTACTAAATGCAGAAGGTTCACAATGCAGCCAAATGTTTTTCCACCTTCTGCCATATATGTAGTGCGGCTGCAGTTGCTACCAAAGATTTTGCTCAATATAAGGAGCTCCAAAATGGGTCTACGGTGTGATCCACGCAGTTGTGATAGCCCTTCTCATAGAGGGGGGCCAACCCACTACATTGGGTAAGTATGTATTTGGCCGATTCCACTGTTGAGTTACACATATGACGAAGTCGGTCACCTCGTTCCAAACTGATCCACGCCCCTCTGTTCTCGTAAACTGGTATTGTTTTGAGGTGCAGATGAAATGTACCAACTTTGGCGAGTAACTTTTTACCAGGTAATCGCAAGGTTTATTTAAATTCATGCCCTGTGTAGAGTACATGTCGTATCTTCGTTTGATAGCAAAGTAGTCAATGGACACCCTACGATCGTGATTCTTTGACTTTCTTTCAAAATCCAAGGCATATACTTCACCTAGTGAATCTGGTAGGCCCTTCATGCCAATCATCACGCAGTGATTCAATACGAGTTTTTGAGTGTTAGCAAACCAGACACTGCACCCGCAATGTAGCTCATGGGACTTGATTATGTTTGAGGGTCTACCCTTTTCGCTAAAGTATATGGTGCCTCACAACTTGCTAACAGCCAGCTGTCAGAGGGCATGTAAGGATGGCAAACCTAATTCTAGGCGCATGGCTTCCACAGGGGCTGATTTTGGTAGACCCTCCATCGACCTCAGGATTTCCCTCTCCAGTTTGGGCAGTCAAAGAACTGATCCCAGGGGCAACGTCTCCAGTGCATATAGTATCCCGGGTGCTACAGATGATTTGTATGTACTAAGTTTGGCCTCCATGGAAGGTCCCGCCTGCCTATCAATCACGTTTTTTAGAGAGAGCCATTTAGTCCATGCTGAGGCGCACACCACCCACACTTGATGTGCACTACTCAGGCCGTGTGCTATGTTCATTGTTAAATATTTATAGGAATCAACCTGTTCTGAGATTTGTCCACCTAGTCGCCATGTAAACCTTTCACCCCAATAGGCTCCCTTACCTATTGACATGACCTTTGTCTTCCCTGTCTTTACTCGAAGGCCTTTCGACTATGCATACTTTGATAATGCGTGAATTGAGCACTGAAGACCCATTGGAGTGCGGTCGAATAAAACAGTATTGTCTGCGTATGTGACAGTACTTATCTTTTTGCCCCCAAAGGTTGGTGGATGGTTGCGTACTGCTTCAAGAGTTTGGGAAAAATCTGCCACATAGAGATTATAAAATAGTGGGGCAAGCAGACAGCCCTGCTTGGTGCCAGCATTAGTGCAGAGTGATCTCATGCAGGGGCCATCTGTGCTAGCCTAACTCTCACTACGGTATCCGCATGCAACTGTCTGATAAAGTAAAGTAGTGACTCATTCAAACCCCAGCCTGACAATTTATCCCAAAGTCTATGCATATGGCATGTTTAGTGCTATACCCCGTCCTGAAGCCCATCTGCGTAGGGTTTAGTATTTGTTTTGCATGCACCCATGTTGAAAGGAGTTCCAACAACACTCGAGAGAAGATCTTGGAGCTAGTGTCCAGCATGGCTAGAAGTCGGTAATTGTCCGGGTTCTTTCGTGAACCCTTCTTATATACTGGAATCAAGATTGACTCCAGCCATGTGGAAGGGTAGACACCAGTCTCGCAATCATGAAGGACTAGTTGCTGTAATAACTCTGTCCAGTAATCTGGGTCATTTTTCAAGACCATATTGCAAAGTCCACCTGGGCCTACAGCTCTTGATGATTTGGACCTCACAATTATTGAGGCAATATCTGCCTCCTTCACGTGGCTCCAAAGTATTGAGCCTGTTTTAGGACCTTCAGGTACGGATATCTTGGGATCAGTTGTCATCCAGTGGATTTTATTAATGTGCTTGGTCCAATTATTTTCATAGCTACCATATACCATTCGCTCAGTTCTTGCATGACTAATGTTTCGCAGCAGGAACCAGAATTTCTTGGTGTCGTTGGTTTTGATAATTCTATCAATTGGCTACCAGTTTCGGGCATTGGTGTTGTATTTGTATGCACGCAACCAGCACTTATACTTTGACCCTGTTGCCACTTTAAGTCTGCGTTTTTCACTGTACTATATTTGTTTGTTTTTGGTTATTTTGCGAGTGGAGGCGTTGTAAGATCTCTTCCTTGTTACTATTTCTGAGTCATACAAATGTTCAGTACTAATTGTGTTATTTGGTCGCGTGACTCGTTGCCTCGTGTATGGGTTATACCAATCCAGGAAACATGTCAATTCCCAATAGTGACCGCTTAATACTACCTCATCATTTTCTGTGATGGTTCTCAGGTTTATGTAGAACTGGCTGAGGTGGAAAGCTGTGCGTTTAAGGACAGGTTCATGCCCATTCTCCTTCCGTGCTGTTTACTTGTTGTTTGAAGTTTTAGACTCAATACAGCATGATCACGTAGGTCTTTGGAACTAACATGCAATTGTGGCAAGTATTTAAGTGTAACAGTATTTACACAAATGAAGTGGATACAGCTTTTGTAGGTTCCATTTGACCAAGCCATCATAGGATCACCCGAGTTGTCAGTGAGCATCTCCAAATCATGTTCTAGGAGGGCTGCACGCCAAGTCAGGGCCCTTATCTGGGCTGCGCATCCTCGCCTGCCCCCTTTGCTTCCATTCACTGGATCTGTACAGTCTACGTTAAAATCACCACTTACAATGATAGCCGCTCTGGGATGTCTACCATACCACTTATGTAATATCTCTGTGACTGCGCACATAAAACATTTAGTTAAGTCTCCGCCTGAAGGGTCACACAATCTCAGCAATAGGGATCGTACAAAGCCCCACGGGGGGTGTGTGAGAATTTCTGCCAAGAGGTTCTTCGGTACAGGTCTGTCAGCAAACCCCACTAGATTATTTTGCACCTATACAGAGCCCTCCTTTGGGGCGACCCAGTTTGACTGGGGCTGCAAGACTGTGGACCATACTATAGCCATCAAGTTGGAATGGGTAGGTCATCGAGGTTTCCTGCAAAGTGAAGACCTCAGCCTGGTCAAATAAGCTAGCCCTCGTATGTTTCCAAGAAATTGGAATTCCTCTTGTGTTCCAGGTAATAACCTTTACTGTGGATTTGTCCTGTGAGGAAGGATTTCAGTGAATAGCATGCATTATAGACCAATTGCCCTCTAATCTCCTTGGCATTCCCCCTGTAGCCATGTTCTCATAAGCCGTAGCATATCCAGCAAAAGTGCCCAGTGCCCCCTGTCCAAAAGATTGATTATTGGGTGCCGAGGGACAGAAAACAATGCGATCAAAGCCCAAGGCCCAAAGTGCTTGGGCATGCTAGCATATACGTTCCGCAACAATTGGCCAATGGAAAGACGAAATGGCCCAGTTCATTGCACTAGTATATCTAGGCAGTTCTATGAGTGCTATATCGTTGCTTGATATTGTACGAAGCTCCGGTATGGTGTGCAGCAGTTTCAGGAGCCATTTCCTATTTAGGAAAGGGCTACTGGTTGTTGGAGAAAGTTCAACCAATTTTAAGTGTCGTACGTCTGCACACCAAGTAGATTCTGAGTAGGTAGAGACATTCGAGCTGTGTGAATTCCCAGAGCAATTATACCAAGGGACTAGTGGGGTGGACATGGCCTGAGGGACAGGGAGTGATTTCTGTACAACCTCAGAAGATAACCCATATTGTGCACTGTTGGTGTCCTGCTGTTTTGGGGAGGGACCCAATTGGTCTATGGAAGTCAGTACACTAGAAGAGTACCCCCGCGAAGTTGTTGCTGAGGCATGAGGCGGCTGGCTTGTTCTTGGTACTACCCAGTTATCCAGTGGGTCTTGGAGAATGACCCGCCTGACATCTCTAATGGTTAGTTCATTAACGACCAAACAAGGCCCCATTGATGTAATTGCAATTGGAGTATTCTTAGAGTTTGCGTTGGTCATAGTGGGGCTCTGCTCCAGTCGTGTTTTATATGTCGCCAATGGCTGGTTTCCCCTGGAATCATCCCTAGGTTTCGGTTGCTTTACCAGCTCTGGGGCTGATGATAGATTCAGAGTCAGTAGAGCTTGCTCCTCCGAGTCAGCAGTAACTCTAACTAGGTCTGTCACTGCCGCAACGAGGGCCTTAGGATTAGATGGCGCCGGATGCGGCACAGGTTTGTTGACGATAGGGCCAGCTAAGCCCCCCACCTGTGGAACGATGGTGTCAACTTTATGTGGTGATTGGGCAGCATGATGTCATGTCGCTGATTTTGCAGGGTTCATGGTTTTTTGCCCCTTCCGATTTTTGTTATGCCCGTCAGTATCCGTGCAGCAATCCTTCAGGCTAGCCTCGTATATTTTGCCCAATAGCGTATTTAAATCTCGCTGTTCTTCTGCTGTGCCAGAGCAGAGACGGAATAAAGCCTCTTTTTTGGATTCCAGGTTGTACAGTTTGCTGGGTTTGTCCAGCTCAGCCTGCATTACTGGCATAGATTCCCCCCCCCCTGTTCCCAGACTCATAGTCTTCCTCTCCATCCTCCCTTTCACTGTTGCTCTGTGGTGGAGAGGAGATCTTCCAGAACAGGAGTGTTTGACAGGGTGGACCCAATCACGTTGTTATATTCTGATTTAGAAGGGCCCAAGGAATTGCGTCGTAATTCATGCAGTGGTTTAGTAATGAGCCATTATTATCAATGTTAGAAAACCCAGGGGAGAGGTTTGATAAAGTAATTATGGGTTCTGGCACACTATCCTTGCGGCTAGGCGGCTCAGCAGTCTTTGCCGCAGTGTTTTGCACTTGCACTGTCTGTGCTGCTCCCATGAAGATGATCATTTTCGGCGGTGTAGATCCTTGTGCCCCTATATGATCCTTCTTGACCTTTATAGGACGAGGGAGGCCTCCCAGCTCTCGCTTCCCAGTGAGTTGGGTTCTGGGGTGTTTGCCCTTGCGCTGTGCACTGCTGCGTAAGCCATACATGTGTAGAATGGATTTTGGCATTGCGGCGGGATTGGGTTCAAAGTTTATCTTAGTGGGCTGGGAAAGGGGTGGAGCTGAGTTTTATGCTTGCTGGATCAGGCCTCAGCGTCCACCAGAGTGCGATGTTAACAAGGTGTGGCCACCAGCACTTGCCACCTTTAATTCCTACTTCCGCGTTGGTGGTCGCAACTATAATGTAAGTGATCTCAGTCAGCGATCCCAGCCTACATGTAGTGATGGCAGTAGCAAACAGTATTCAGAGTTCCAAAGTGGTGATAGAGGCCTCAACAGCCTCTCCCTGCCACAACTGCCCTTGGATGCCCTTTGTGGCAGTTTGCGCCTTTGCAGGGGTTTTATGGGGATCCCAACAGAACTTCCTTCCCCTCAGGCAATGCCATGTGGAAACAGTGGTAGGACTACCAGTAGTTCTTACTGGTTTCTGCTGACACGCAGCGCCGATGCTTCAGATCTCCGTGTTCACAAGTAGTAAAATGAGGGTTTTGCAGGCAGCCTCTCCCTGCCACAATTGCCATTGCATGCCTTTCACCTACACACACAATATCAAGGTAGATGTAGACAGTAATATGATGCCAACATGTTTGGAATTCATGGTAAAGATATTTCCAAAGCTCTAAAAATGTCCTTGCCTGGCAGAATATAATTGGTTGAAGCATAAGGAAGGGCGCTTCATGTTAGTTAGCAACCTTAAATTAGGCTTGGATGGCATTTCCTTTATTGACACACTATTTCCTGTGATAGTGGCAGAACAATTGGGGTATAATGACACAGACCACAAAAGCATGGTATCACACATCATTGGTGTAGATTGTCACACACTATTAATGTTCCATGTTCTACATAACTAACAGTTAGTGTAATGTCCATGTGGCTAGCACATGAGCTAAGCACTCGCCTCAGACATGGGGCTGAAGGCACTTCGCAATTATAAATCCCACGGCATAGTCAACTCAGCTTTTCATCCTGCCAAGATCAATACATTGAATACCATTAAACTGGGTAATAATAAAATCTGTTATTAAAGTGGGGTGAAATGGGAGGAATCGCTCATGAAACACAATATCTGAACATGCATTATAATAATTATTATTGTTATTATTATCATCCTTATACACTGGTGAAAACCAAGCTCATCAGGGTAATATGTCACAATACATTAGGGCATAATGGCGTAGTACACCCTTAGGGTGTAGTGTCCCACAGCATTATGTTATGTTGTCTTGCATTTGTATAGCGCCTCATGCCATGGGTTATGAGAGCAAAGCGCTTTGCCTGTCAGAGAAGCAAAGGAGGAGTATAATAGAACATGCAATAGTGGTAGGGAGCAGCAATGCCAGGTCATAGTTGGGATGAGGCTGAATGATAGATAGGGTGCTCAGGAAGGCCCGAGAAGGAAAACGAGGCGGAGCTACATGTACATTAGTACAGTGTAACATACAATTATACTACAATGTTACACACACCATTAGCCGATAATACTAAACACCATTTGTGAGTGCCACAAGCCAATCCTGTAAAACTCTGGATACCATAAGGATAGTATGCCATACAATATTAGTGTTGGTGTATAATTTCACACACTATTCATGGATAATATGACATGCTGTCAGACTATAATCCTACACACCATTAGGGTGAAGTCCCATGTTCCCTCAGGACATGTTCCTACACAATATTCATGAATGATATCATACAGGTTTAAAAAGAAAGTGAATGGAAACAAGGCTATTGGTTGGTGACGCTAGATGTAGCAGCATTGTGTACCTCAATTAAACATGAGCAATCCAAGCTATAGAACATTTCTATAATAAAAGGACTGCACCTTATTTCTGAGAAAAGACAGTGTTATTGGATTTTCTTTATCTAATATTGAAAATCAACTTTTTCATGTCCAATAATAACATTTATCAACAACTAGTTGGAATTGCCATGGATTCGAAATATTCCTCTTTGGCGGATAATTTGATCATGTTTTTTTTTAAAGAATCTTATATCTATAAATATTAGACCAATGCGATATTAAATTGTGTCGATACATCAATGATACCCTTTTGATTTGGGCAGGCACTGACCAAGAACTTTTACAATATGTAGCATTTCTAAATGACAATGAATATGGTATCAAATTTACACTCACATACAATAAAGTTAAAGTATCTTTTTTAGATCTAGAAATGCTAGTTTTGAATAATAAAATTGAAACCAAAACTTTCAATAAAATGTCGGAAGCCAATACAACATTCTTTGCTAATAGCTGTCATAAAAGAAGTATAACTAAACATGTACCATGGGGAACTCCGAAGGGCAAAAAGAAACTGTAGAAGACTGACTTTTTCGAACAACAATGGGAGATCTTGAGAACTAGATTCTTGCGAAGAGGGCACAACTCCAGAATCATTCGCAGTGCACAATTAAAAGCAAATACACGTAAAAGAGGGGATTTACTAATATCTAGACAAAGGAGGGATCATATACAGGATACATGTCTGTTTATTACACAATACAGTGCTCAAAGTAACGTCATCTACAAAGTATTGGGAAACATTGGCAGACTTTGTTGCTAGACATAGAATTGCTTCAATTTATTGATCCAAAATCAGGAATCGTGCACAAACCATATGTAATTTAATAGCGCCTTGCATTTTGAAGAATATGAAAAAAGTCCAAGCTGAAGGTAGACTGGCTTCACATAAGAAAATAAGGTTTTTTTGATGTAGAGATTGCAGCTACTGTAAATATACTGAAACAAATATACATTTTACAAATGGGAAAGAAATATCACTTGAAATCAAATAATGTATGAACTGTAGAGCGATTTTGTGATGTATGGAATCACTTGCATCTGTGGCAAACTTTATATGGGCAGCATTATTAGACCATTAAGAATAAGAATGTATGAACATTTGAGTACGTTGAAAATTCAAGACATGAAATATCCTTCATTTTGCGGCATCCAAAAAATTATACGCAATGAAAGAGGAACAAGAAACAATTGAGATAACAGGAAGCAGGATACATCTTCCTTTTCTGGAGCACAGAAGGGCTTCACTCGAACCATGAATGACATTAATATTGGGGATAAAACACAGGTTGGATAATTATGTGAAAGAATCCTAAGGCCACCTGCAATGGGATGGCACTCCAGGCAGGTGGTACCAAATCATCTTGAAGAAAGATGGAGGTAGACCTATTGGAGGGAGCTGCAGTGGGTACAAAGTCAACCCTGGAGTGAAATTGCTCAAAGTGAAAATCATCACAGAGATGATGCCTAAGAGCAGAATTGGAAGAGGGCATGTGGGAGCAAAATGCCAGGTGGGCAAAAGTACAGAGGACCCCCACAAGCATAATCACAATGGGGCACACTCCTGATCCCATGGACCTCCGTGTTAAGAGCCCCGTGCAAGGTTTCAGCATCATTGTGGTCACTGGGCGAGTTGGATAGGTGGGGGAATTTCCTTACGGTCCTGTAGTTCTATGAGAGGGGTTTGAGGCTTTTTGGAGACAAGGTATACTTCGGGGAGACACAACAAGGGATGATGGCCCCTGCCCCATAAACTATTGAACGTCTATTGACCCAACAGTCATTGTCCAGATGGGCAAGAGTCCCCGCAGGCAGCTTAGCCCAGCACCTGAGGAAGTTAGAGTGGGTTGTGAAGGTGGCTCTCTGCTGCCAACCAACATACTAAGGAAGGTGAAGTTTATCTCACAGGCAGTCCTTTCTCTGAACTGAATGTTTATGCGTCCCATAACCCTTAGCACTTTGCTTATGGTAATGCAGCAAGTCTACAGTCAATGCACAATGTATCTATCTGATAGAGGAAGCAAGAATGAGAGAGAGAAGGAGCAAGACAGAGTGAGAGTTACTGTGGCACAGTGGAACATTAAAATGGCAGCTGTCAGTAGATTCCAGCAGTATGAGTGCCCTGTGTGCTTGGTATAGCCATCACAGGCAAGGTAGAGAAACAAGATGATTATTAATCTCATGAGTGGGGATTACTGCTGTAGAAAAGCTAAGAAGCATCATTTAAAATCACATGGAGAGTGCATAGAAACCATCTGAAAGATCCAAAAGGTAGTTCCTTGCTACCAGAAAAGTAACTGACGAGGAGTGACACCTGACAAGTCTGATTCAGTGCATTTCAAATGCCCATTAAAAGCTGAGGAAATTAACTTAACATAAACAGCACATACAACTATGTAAGATTACATTCACACGCCCCAAACCAACCCCTTCCTATCAGCAGAGTGTATCCGTAAACATGGATACCTTACTAGTGGAATTTGGTGACGTTCCAAATTTGCATTGAAACCTGAGTAACATAACATAGCATAATATTCGATAACATAAAATGAATTGCACATAAGCCTCTATAAGATTACATTGCAAAGGTCCACATGTAGCCCCTAATTTTCAGTGGGGTATACCATTGAGGAAGAAAACGCTAAGGGCCTGATTCGTTGAATTTTGTTTGCAAGGTTTAAAGTGACTTTGCACTGCTGAAAAGTGACTTTGCACTGCCGACACAAACCCTGATTCATGGAACTGTGCAAAGTGTATTTTTGCAGTGCAAAGTCAGTACAAAGCAATTTCTGCAGTACAAAATGACTTTGCACCGAGCGTGCACTGATTCCCATCTTTCTATGTCCCTTCCTACCATGACAACTGTGCTCATCTGGAGGAAACTGCACTTAGAGGCCTGGAGTGGGAGAGTGACCAGAGTATGATCTTGCTCCAGCTGAGCTGCTACGACGTCCTATCCAGGAGTTCCCAGACAGAGCTAGGAAAGTGCCATTGAAGTATCCTTTGGTGGCTCCCTTGTGATAGCTTGGTGTAAGCTAAAACATCTTAAAATTTCCCAAAGGTCCTGAACAAACCTCCTAAAATGCCCATGTTATGAGCATCAGACTATGTAAATTATTTTCTAATGATGTCTCTGAAGATTTGACATCCCCTCTCAACCCATCCTCTTTTAAAATTCTAGCTCAATAGGGTTCTTTGGGCCACTTTTGGACACTGAACCCATTTTATCCAATCCACACTTCCAAGTTTTTATGCTGCTAAATGAGTATATATTGTTAAAGTGTTGCAAAAACGTTAATTTTCGGGTGAGTGCTGTACAAAATAAAATGAGTCCCGGCCACAGTGTGTATTATGTACTTTGTGATCCAAGCATACACCTCGTTTATGACAAACACATTTGCCAGGTATAAAGATCTGTGGCCATTCTTATGTTCCCAGAGTGCTCTTTGATTTAATGCAAAGCAGTCAGCAAACCTTGTTGGTACTATTTGTCTCCTTCCCCCTTTTCATAGAAGAATTTTGAAACAGTACACTAGAATTGTACCAGACTGCCCATCACGGAGTGATAACCTTCTAGCTGAAAATAGTTTATATGGCTGCTATAGGTATTGATAATATACTTTGCTCCTTTACACATTTGTAACATTCTTATTACGACTACAGTTTATGCTGGAAGTGATATTTAGAAACTAACATTGTACGCTTTTAAAAAGAGCCAGTTTATAATGTTAGTACAATTAAATAAGTATGTTTCAATAGCTTCTTTTTCAAAGAATATGCTCACTTTCTTCTCTTAAAATATCCTTCCTTCTAGGAAAGAGTTGCACTCAGATTAAAACGAATTATCTGTTTCTTCTGTTGTCAATGTTTAAATGTGCATGCTGGTCACTGACTTGTTGGAACTGTAGAGGAGCGGACGTGTATGTCACTCATAGCCTCTGCCCCCTCTCTGCCCCCCACCTCGGTCACACTGGATGAACGACAGGATGGCATTGTGTGTAAAACCAGGTATCATCCCAATACCCCATTGAGTGTATGAGATGCACTCAGACAACCGTATCAAATGTATCCTCGCACTGAGGTGGTAGCAGGAGATTCACACTCACCACTGAATATTGAGGAACTGTAAAGAGAACCTGACAGGGTCAAAATGATGTCATAAGGAGAAGATACAATGGCACATTGAAACAATGTAAAAATACTTCAAGAAAGAAGATGTAACTGAAGAAAGAAGAGTAAACATACGTGCAAGTAAGAAGAAACCATATATACAAAGACGATAAGTAACCAGATGAGTAGTGAATGTATGTACGCAGAAACGCAAGGTAGATGAGCGGAGCCATAGAGAAGCTTGCTGCAGTAGAAAACATAACACGGGTGAAGCAGCCATGTTGGAAAGATGGACACCGGCTCTCAATAATAGAAAGTGAAGAGCTCCACGGAGAAAGACCAGAGCTGCGAGCTGACAGAGGCTGGAAATACAAATTCACACGTGAACAAAGAATAGCTGCTGGCCAGAGATCAAGGATGCAACAGCGAGAAGCTACTGAAGGTTACAAGGGGAGTTACTGAGGGTAAGCAACGTACGCAGCACATATTTCTCTTAGATTAAGCGAAGAAGAAAACATTTGCAGTGCCAAGTATTGGACAATCAAAGACGCAGAAAGCCTATGTGAGGTAGAGCAAACCAAATCTCCAGAGGCCATGACACCCAGCTTAATTGAATTAAATAGCACTAACTAAAAGGTTGAAATGGACCAAATCATGGTCTCCTCACACATGATTCAGAACACAAAAACAAGGCCTATTCATTAAGCTCCAGGCGAACATAATGGTGTACGTACACTCCCTTGAAAATCCCAAAGCAAGAACAGTGCACAAGGTCAACTATAAAGAAGAAGCCTTGGCTGAAGTCTTGGCCAATGAGAGATGGTGGACTAATTGGGCAAGTGGGCAGTAATCTGATGTTGTTCACTTCACCTGAGTTTCGTTTTGCTTACGTGCTGCTAGTGAGCCGAGTGTCCTAGGTTGGGAGAGGATGTCAACCTATCATGAGGGCCTATGCAACGATGAGCATACAATGTTGCATGGACCAATCCACTACTGTTATAATCTGTATTATACATAGTTAGAGGAAAGTTCGAAGCTTGCTTACCAGAAGAGGAGTAGCCAAGGGAATGATTAACACTTATAGACTCTAAACGTAGATATGTTCCCCTGACCAATCTCCTAACCCGATAAGTTTTCTTATTTGCCATGTAGGATAGCATCATAACTGATGCATTTTGAGGTATAAAGCCTTTGTGTAACCAAACCATCAGTGTGCGCGTGTGGACTGCATGTCGTTGTTCGCCATTTTGCCCTACTTTATTGAATTGATAATAAAGTCGTATTTTGCCATATTCTTTGAGTCTGTCCGGTCATTTAGGTCCAAGACTGTTTATTATGCTAATCCCATGATGCGCATAGATACGCCCAAAACGTGCTACTGCACAGAACCCCCACATGTGTCTGAATATTCACATACACTAATAATTTAAATAAATGGTAGAAAATAACAAACACAGTTTTAGATCCTGCAGCATGATCGTCTGGTCGCTTACAGGGTCTGTCAGAAGCACAGCATCAGCTGCAGAGACTAGCCACAATCCTCGCAACTCTCCCCGTATGGATAATGCACCCTTAGTGTGAGGGCGACATTCCTGCAGGACACATGCAATGACAATGTATGTATCCAAATACCAGGCTGGTTGCCCACCTTGGGGGAGGCCTCTGTCACTACTGCTCTTATTCTACTTTTAACCATAAATAAACTCTACGCACCCTGACCGCAACAACTGGTGTGGCTCAAATCAAAAGTGGAGGCAGCTTTTGGTGGCAGGGGGGTGGATAATACGTTGCCAGCCAGAGGCTGGGGGCACACGGGGCACCAAAGGGACAAAGGGGGGCAGCTACCCTCCCTGCCCCTCCCCTGGCTCTGCCACTGACTCAAATGTGCACCTGACAACACTGCTCTCGCCAACAGAGAGAGAGGGAGAGAAAGGGAGAGAGAGAGACATAGAGTGAGACAGCAAGGCAGAGAGAGACACAGGGAGAGAAAGAGAGTGCAGAGAGAAAGGGACAGAGAGAGTAAGTGCTAGATCGCCGTAAGATATTCTGGGTACAACTAGTAAACACATATTTAATTAACCACAGTAGTACAAGCTCAAATGGTCTAAAATCAAAACATTGGGAAACATAACCAAAATAGCTGGTTAATAGTTTTTCAGAGAATCAGCTTTGTGGAAAGCTGATTCTCTGAAAAACAGTAAAGAAAGGAGTTGGAAAACTTCTGAGTGTTCACTGCAGGTCCTTAGTGTGTGCCATGTTTCTCCACATCAACTTGCTGGGGGTGGAGAAACTGATGCCCCGTTTGTTTACCTTCTGTCCCTCCGTTCAGTGTTGGCCGGTTAATCTCTCGCAAAGTCTTGTTAGGGTAAAAACAGCTGTGCATTCAATTACAAGATGATGGAGCGCAGGTGAGGGATTTCTATCAGTATGATGCTGCTAGGGCGTCACCGAGTGTAGTAGGGGCCGTCGCAGGAAACCCCTTTGCAAGGGGCTTGGGAGGGATGACACCCTCGTATAAAATGATATGATAGGTTATTTATAACGTGCTTAAAACCCACAGGTTTCTAAGTGCGGACCCGGGGATTGGACCTGTGTTGCACCGTGTCGCCTTGCTTCCAAGGTGAGCACGTTGCCCCTGAGCTATCCTCCCGAGACATCTCCATCCTGCGGAACCTTTAAAGTGTTCTTCTCAGGCCCCTCAGTGTTGACTTCAGCATCATAGGCCTACGGACAAAGGTACCATGAAACCCTAGGCGAGGCAGAACTTCCTCGGTCACGGGGAGGATGGTAGGGGCAGCCACATCAGAGCTGCAGGAGGGATAGAGACAGGAACAGGGAAGCAATAGTGGAAACAAGAGGGAGAAGAAAGTGTGAAAGAGAGACGGAGAGAAAAAAAGATGAAGGACTGGGGAGAAGGAAAGGAAGAAAGAAATACAGAGGGAAAGAAAGAAAGAAATAGAGAGAAAGAAGGAAAGAGGGAAAGGAGGAAAGAGGGAAAGGAGGAAAGAAAGAAAGAAAGAAAGAAATAAAAAGAAAGAAAGAAAGAAAGGAAAGAAAGAAGGAAAGAAGGAAAGAAGGAAAGAAGGAAAGAGAAAGAAAAGAAAGAAAGAAAGATGTAGGGGAACATATACGAATTTGGAGAAGGTGAGAGGAAAACTGGCAAAGGTGAAAGTTAAGAGAATGAAAGATGTAAAGATAGAGATGAGATTGAAGGTAAGTGAGGAGCGAGAAAGTCTAAGAGATGGGAGTGAGAAGAAACTGGTAGGAATGGAGATGAGGGAAAGGCAGAAGTGGGGTGAGAGAAGGCGGCTGGGGTGATGGAGATTCTGGGAAAATAGGAGGAGAGGTGGAGATGGGAAGCAGGCATGGGGATATGAAGAGAAGAGGAGGACAGAGTCAGAGATGGGGTAAAAATGTGAGTCGAAATGATGAGGGGGCAACTGATATTGAGCGACGAGAAGAATACGGGCACTCGTTGAGAAAGATCTGGTTGAAGCCCAAGATGAGGAGGTCGAAGGTGGAAACTAGAGGTTGAGATTGGAGCAGAGGTGGTGGTAATCTGTTCAGTGAGAACAATAACCACAGAAATGTCCTGTGCTCCAATTAAGCACCTGGCTTCAAGCAGCAGCACCCGTGAGTTCCAGCAATTGATCCCCGCCATCCTGTATTTGTGCGATGTGCCTTTTATTCATCTTGTGCAAACTGGTTCACGTCACGTAAAGTAACATTGCAAATATCACCAGATTATGGGCCTCATTACAAGTATGCCGGTCTGGCAACAGCGGCCGGTAAACTACCGGTACCGTTGTTACCAGACCGGCATACTCCGAGTTCTGCATGCAGGTGCCTTTCCGGCCAGCAGGGCTGACCTGGCTGCCGGAAAGGCACCCGCTCGCAGACCTTGCCGGTAGCACCGGCACCGTTTTGTTTGATGCTGGTGCTACCATCCTCCCCATTCCCATTAAGTCCGTAATTACCGGGACCACCGGAGCTGTAATGCCCTGGTAATTCCCCATTGTCAGGAGCCGGTAAAAAACCGACTCCAGCGGCAGCCGTGCAGTTTTTACTAGCACGGCTACCGCCAGGGTCGTAATGAGGCCCTATGAGTTGGCAACACATAGGACCAGACGTCCCTGGTTTTGCCGGGACTGTCCCAGTATGTGGTGCTCTGTCCCCCTTTCTCAAGATTATGTTCCCACTGGAAACTGCAGTGGTCCCTGTTTTTTGTAGTAGGTCTTCACAGCTGGCAGGCGGGAATGCACAATCTCGCACAGAAGAAATGTTGCATTTTACAACTTAAGATAGTGTTAATTTGTGATGAATTAATTATAATATGCGTTTCTTTGAACAGTAACACTTAAACTCCCTTCTCCTCGAAAAGCTACTGAAATGTGGTGCCTTGGTAGCCACTTTTCAAGAGTTAGTCCTGCTTTTATGTTAGTTGCTCAGTCCCGTTTTTTTGTTTTTTAAATCTGGTCACTCTACACATAGGATATGTAGGGCATGGCGTACACAGAAAGAACCTCACGTTGTACAAATTGGATATTTACCCCTTGTAGTACTTTCTGTGCCTCCATGCAGTAAGTATTCCTTGGCCCCCGAATCAAAATAAGTCGGCATTTTGAAAACAAAAAACATTTAAAATACCACATATTTTACCATTAATTGGTAACCTTAATTACCTTAATTAATTATTGCACAACCGATGGGGCACCGGGAGGTGGAAGGGTGGAGGGCATGAAGACACCACCCAGTAAATGTTTTTGGACAAGAAGCAGTGACTGAGGTGGCAATAAAGTTAGTGCCCATCCTGCTGGTTTACCCAGTAAACAACATAGAGGCAGAGCCGGCCTTGGGAGGTGGGGGGACGAGCCGGGTGACCCCGAGTTTTCGTAGCGATAAAAGATAATGTTAGGGAAGATATTCCGTCTCAAACAGGTTGGAGGCATGGTCTATCTTCTTCTATGATTGACTAGATTTTTGCAACTGGTCACATTTTAAACAAATAAAAACATTTTCTTGTAAAGGACACTACGGCGGGTCAGAAGAACACAGACTCAGTGGCAGAAGGTGTGGCAGACGCCTCATCGTCTAGAAATGCACCCGCGGCGGAGGGCTCATTCAATGACAATAGGGTGCTAACATGCCCTATTCATATAATTACCTCCTCGCCGGAACGAGGAGGTAAAAAAATAAATAAGTGGCCCATCCTGGCCCCACCCCCCTTACGCCCTGCCTCCGATTAACCACGGCCGTGCGGGGGTGAGGAGGGGCGCCAATTCGCCCAGGGCGCTGCTGCCCTTAAGGCCGGCCCTGCATAGAGGTACATGTGTCATGTGAATTCATCTGTGCTTCAGGTGTACAGATTCCACTGCATGGCAGCAACACCGAGTGTACACAGAATAAGAACAGCGTTGCACCCCCCGCGAGTATGAAAGCAGTGCGCAGCGGGTGTATGGAAACAGCATCACAGAAGCAGCAGCACCTTGATCAGGTCTACTGAAAAAGACTGACAGCTGCAGCAACAGTATTCACACGCTGTGCACAGAAACAGTACAAGTGCAGCAGTGATACCTGCTGCAGGTGGACAGAAACCGTGCAGGTGCAATAGGATTGCCATGGACATCGATTCACTAAAATGCCAGGTGTAGCGGATGAAACATCACACACCCGATATCACAGGAAGTCATGCCAAATGACCTTTGACCTGGGTGATAATAATAATAATAATAATTGTGCATTTATATAGCGCTATGAACCCTTAGGCATTTGAGCGCTGCTTATTATTGCCCACGGTGTGTGGTGCTAATTTATCAACCTCGGAAGCATGAAATGCTGAGTTTGGCACTGTCGGGATTCAAACCTGCGTCGGCAGAATGGGATCAGTTCCTCTTTAACCCTGGTGACATCACCTGAAGGGGCTCGTGGGTGTAAAAGAAAGTACATGTATGTACAATTTTGAAAATACCAAACAGGTACAATAGCAGACAAGAATATTTTAGAAACTAACCACATTTTAACATGGCTGCTGCGTGTATATGACATGGATGGGGAGCCAATAGAATCAACAAAGGCAGAGGCACTGCCATATGCCACTTCAGCATTGTATGGCCGGTTACTTCCATATTAGGCCAGTATAGCTGCACACCAGGTATTGTCATTATATGATAAATGGAGCCACTAGTTTGCCAATTGCTGTGATTCTGCAGTATCCAAAAATCCAATAGATGCAAGTCACCATCAATGTACAGGAGCATTAATGCTTTGATCCATGATAATGATTTGTTATTTATATAGTGCTTTCGCCAAAGCACCATTCATAGCACATATTTAAATACAATTATCATCATTCCAACCTAAGTTGGTACTCATTCATCAACCTCTGAATAATTAAATGCTGAGTGGGCTTTGCTGTAATTCAAACCAGTATATCACACATAGATCGCAGCAGCAAGCACCTAACCCACTGAGCTATCTTAGCGCTTTGCTATTAAAAATACAATGCCATAATAAGAAAACATGGCAAAACTGGCCGCACAAGGTAGGCTAGACACGTAATAACAAGTATCATGCTGGCTGTAGCCTTGATGATGCACAGTAAAAAATACCATGCCACAGCAAGACATACTTTGATGGGTTGCACCAAAATGACAATCTAACCACATAATAACACTTATCATGCTTACTTTATCATACATTCCCAAAAAAGATTCCAGGCTACAGTAAGGAAAGGCTAGACTGGCTGCACCCAAATGCAAGTGTAGCCAGCTAATTACACTTATGATTGGTTTATCAGAGATGACCAGTACAAAATGTCAAGCCACAGTAAGAAATTGCTAGATTAGCTGCACCAAAATGCTAGTCTAGCTACGCAATAACAAATATTATGTTTACTTCATTATATATGCCCAGACAATATGCCATGACACAGTAAGAAAAGGCAATACGGGCTGCACCCAAATGCCAAGCTAGACAGGTTATATCACTTATCATGATTACTTTATTATAGATGTCCAGTGCAAATGTCATGCCCCAGTAAGAACTGACTAGATTGGCTGCTCCAAAATGCCATTCTAGCCACTAATACATATCATGCCTGCTTTATCATTGATGACCTTTACATAAAGGTAGACTTTACACACATATTAGAGCACCCCTCTCCTGCCCCACCCCTCCCACATGTCTCTTCTCCCTCCCACTCTCCTCCAACCCCCAAATCAACGTCTCAGCCCAGTATTTTCCGCAATTACTCTCTTTCTCATCCCAGAACTTATGGATGAGGCAAGGTGCTTACGGGGTGGGGAAAGAGTGGCAGTAAGAGTGAAAAAGATTACATACATAATCCAGGTACTTAAAAAAAGCACACACAGTCACACACCACTTGCTTCATTCACGATTCACTTATACAAGCACGCCCAGTCACCCAAACATCACACACACACTGCATGATACACACACACATACATTAAATAGCACTCTCTCTCATGCACACACACATACACACACGTTTACATTAAAAAAATATATGTCCTTACCTTTCGGAATCCATTTCTGCAGCTCCTCCTCTGCAGGCATAACTCTGGCTCCCATGCTCCAGCCATACGCAAGGAACCAGCTTTGGTTCCTGCCATGCGGAGTAGAACACAAGAGCCAGAGCCATCCATGTCCTGGGGCTCGGGGACGGGACTTGGTGGAATTTCAAAATGAAATAATTTCTTCTTTTTGAAGTCACTCTCACTGACGAAACCGAAACAGAAATAATTAATTTTTTAAGTATTGGTGATTTCAAAAAGAACTGATTTATTTTTGAAATCCGAGCCCCCAACGTTCAAGGGTCGCAAAGGCAGTGCCAGGGGTCGCATAGGGATTGCCAGGGGTTGCAGTAGCGACCCCTAGCGACACTCAAATTAAGTCCCTGAGCACTGCCTTTACGAGCTGCACATATACAGCAAAACAAGCTGTAAAGGGCCTAGTAAATGGGCATTGGTGCAAACGCTTTGCCCATAGTGCCCCAGAAGCACAATCGAATCACAAACAGCAGAACTATCTCAAACAAAGGGCGTACAGAAGCACCACAACCTTAGTGCCTCATCTGCCACATTGCACACACACTTATTGATGCAACTGTGTTTACCATACATGTCATAACGAAGCACCGTGACAGCAGCAATGCTTGCGGAATAAGGTGTGTGTAAGGTTTGGCAGCAGTGTAGTAGCTTCAGTCCCACTTGCACAGGGGGAGCAAGAAGAGTTCCTCTGTGTTAGCACTACCTACACTAGGTGCCCCAAAACATTGTAAACACAGCAGTACTACAGTACACGCACCTCCATTACTACCACGCAGGCCACACATGAGATGAATACACTCTGAATAGGGTGACCACATGCCTCACTGTGAATGGAACAACATATTGCTATCAGTTGAACGAGTCCAGTGGGTTCAAGCAGAGGATTTGCCAAATATGTCAGAGCTGCTAATACACTGATCTGTGTGGGGGCAGCACTCTGTGCCTTACCATAGGAGAAACATCCTGCTGCATACAGCCCATACAAATCAATACCAAACTGCCAGGCATCTCTTCTCTGAACAACAGTAGCAACTACAACACAGACTCATTGGGGATCATTACGACCCGGGCGCAAAGGGATACCGGGCACCGGTAAAGGCACCGGTGCCGGTAATCCCTTTGCGCCCTATTCCGAGGTCCCTTTGCGGGTCCTTCCTTAACGCCTGGTTTTAGCAGGCGTTAAGCACAGCACCCGCAAAGGGATACCGGGGTCAATAACCGTACAGTAATTTACGGTACCGTTATTGCCGACTTCCCATTGAGCCCTATGGGGGCTCGAATGGGAATGGGGAATGGCATTTCAAATGGGGACTTACCGGTCCAGCAAAGGTCGGACTACACCGGTAAATCCCCATACCACCGAGTCGGTGGCAGTACCGGTATTGGTGATGGTCATGGCGCTAATAGCGCCATGACTAGCACCAACCTCGGAATTTGGGCCATTCTGTCTAGCTGGGCATCACTGGGGTAGTGCGGCAGTGCTGCTACTGTGTTTATCTGGGCACAGAGAACAGCGGGTCCATCTCTGGACCTCTCCTTCGAATTTACGGTGAGTCCCCAAGCAGTTCAAAATTTGCCAGAAATATGAGCGCCCCAGGTCCCATACTGAGAATGAACACGGTCAAAGAAACTATTCTATGAGATGGTGCCCTTTCAGTAGGGGCTATAATCACGTCTTAGCTCACTGTGCCATAGCAGTGGGCAGCACGCCAGCACCAGACTGACATGCAAATTTATCTATCTTGTATACAGATCTGTGAAATAAGGCAACCAACCAGGAGTTGTTAGTGATCTATTGGCAGGGCTTTAAGTGGCTGGGGCTAGCCGGGGCCGAGTCCCGGCAGGGTCCGAATATTCTGTCTGAGACAGGGCCCTGCCGGGGTACGCTTAAGTCCCCCACTAACCGCAGCCCACCAGGCTATTACATTACAAGGCTTTTTTCCAAAGCCTAAAGCTCTTGCGTGTAGGCGAAAGCTTCAGGCTTTAGAAAAAAAAAACCTCACCTTTCGTTTGTCGTGCCGACTCCGCTGCAGACACCCCTTTCATCAGAGATGCAGGGGTGATGATCCCTTCATCTCTAATAAAAGGGGTGACTGGCAGGGGGTGGGCGACTCAGTGAAAAGGTAAGGCTTTTTTTAATGCCTGGAGCTCTCACGCTAGAGTTTCAGCCTTTATACAAAAAAACTTTGCCTTTTGATTGTGTCGCCGACCCCCTGCCAGACACCCCACCAATGGTAATCTTGTGCCCTTGTTCCCTTGTGGGCAGTGGCGTAGAATTTGTTTTTTTTCCAGTGAAAATGAAAATAATCCCCTTGGAACGTATAGAGACTTTCACGCAATTGGCCTTTCCTGAGGGTTTGGGGGGTGGGCACCCACGTACTAGGCACCCCTGCTTGTGGGTTCATCTCACTGTGGGATAAAACCTGATGTCAGCTGCTGGTTTAAAGAGGTGGCCGTTTCTGTGCTAATGGTTTCTCCAAAGTTCCAGAGGCTTCAAGTGTTGGGGGTCTCCTGTCCCTCTGTCAGGGATGGCACTCTGTCAAGAGTGGCACAGGGAACCCAGGTAAGGTTTGGGTGGCTGTGCTGATGTAAGGTGACAGGTAAGCACACACACAGCAGGAAGCTCAACAAGAACGAAGAGTAGGCAACTGTAGCAGGAAATACAAAGGTTCAAACAAACTGGATTCCCTCTTGGGTGTATGCAGAAATGGGAAAGAGTGTTCCACGGACCTTAGGAAACTCCAGCCTTCTGCCCAGATTGCTATTACATGGGCCATCGCTGTATGCTCATGGCTGGGAACAACAGCAGTGGGTGTCTGTAACAGTGAAACGCGACAAGGGAAGGGGCAGAGGTTGCCTGCCGGAAACCAACAGTCAAGCTCTGTACAAAGGGATCTACATACGATACAAGAGAAGACAAGAACAGAAATATCCAGGGAAAAGGAAGTCAATGAGCAATCAATCAGAAGGAAATGAAGGAAAAGCAGTATAACTGAAATGGGTAACCTAAGGCAAGGACAGAGGACTCAAGGAAGAGAAGGACAGGGATCAAGAACAGGGGGTTGCAAACAAGGAAGAGAGCAAGGGGGCAGCAGCCAGGAAACAGGGGGGCTGCAAACGGGGAAGCAGGGCTGCAGTAACGGATGGCACAAGGTCCAGGTAAACTGTTGTGGACTGCAGAGGACTGTAGTAGGTTGCAAGGCAGGGAGCCCAGAGGAGCAGGGCAGAGAGCTGTAGTAGACGGCAGAGGGCCCAGAGGAGCAGGGCAGCAAGGAGCGAGCCCGAAGGAGCAGGGCTACAAGGCAGGGAGCCCAGAGGACAAGGGCTGTAGGCAAGGAGCCCAGAGGACAAGGGCTGAAGGCAGAGGAGTGTAGCAAGCTGCAAGGCAGGGGGCCCAGAGGACAAGGGCTGTAGGCAGCAGAGTGAAGCAGGCTGCAAGGCAGGGAGCCCAGAGGACAAGGGCCGTAGGCATCGGAGTGAAGCAGGCTGCAAGGCAAGGAGCCCAGACAGGGCACTGGAACAAAAGCAGGATAAACCAGGAACAGCATACACATTCGTGGCTCAAAGCAAAAAGGGGCTGGGAGACTCTTGATGCAAGAGACTGAGCTCCTGCAGGCAGCTGCTTAAATACGGCCCTGCGCTGTACTGAGGCAGGCTAATTGGAAGCACCTGGAGCAGCCCACCTGAAGATAATCTGCCTGCTCCCTCTCTGGTCCTGAGATGGTGGAAGCAGCACAGATCGCTAGGGCTTCTGCGGATTGTGGTTCCAATACTGACGAATGGGAATGGCCAGGAATTGATAGCTGTAGCAAGGTGCATTATGGTACATGTAGTTAGTTGAATTAAATAGGAAAGTACCAATGTTGTGCAAATGGGAATTAAGGACCAAAGTGCGAATAGGGGTTGTTCAAAGTGTATTATAAAGATGAATGAATAACAATTAGTCCATGATGGTTGCCAATGAGTGCGCCCGTGGCGCAGGCATGACACCCTCGTTCTGGTCACATGTGCTAGGGCCTCTGCCTCTCTATAGGTTCCCCAAGCCTATCAATGTCAGTGCCTGCAGGTGAATGTACTTTTTTAAAGTATATCTGTAATGTTGAATAGGATTTTGGGTAACCCGATCAGAGTTTTCCTGACACTTGGCCCTGATTGACAGCTGCCTTTAAAATGGGTGCTTCTAATGTCAAACTTCGATACGTCCTCAAACGTGGGCTGATTTACCCTTTAGCACGTATGCATGTCTTTTAACCCCAAAATGGGGGGGATTAAAAGGCGAACAGATCCATGCCAATACGCAAACCACCACTCTCCCCAAATTCCAAGAACCTTCGAAGCATTTTTTTTTACCATTGGTGTCTATTATTAAGTGAGTGGTATCTGCGTGTTGTTGTAAACTCTTTTATTGGAAAACTCGTAAGGCAGTACAAAGGTAAATGGGGTCCCCAGCCTCCACAACCTAACCGCTCCCTCACTTAACTCTAAAACCTCCGCAGCCATTCAAGTCCCAACAGTTCTCCCCCACAACATAATGCAATGTGAAACTATGTACAAAATGAAAGATGAAAAGCACAATATAACACACCTCCCATTCCCCATTGAACAATTTAAATGCAATTATATAGACACAGACCCAATAACCAAGAACTGCATCCCTCCACGAACACACACATTCTTTCTACCCGCCAATCTTCCTTTATTCCAATTCAACAACATTGTCCCGGGAGGATTGCTCAGCTGCAACATGTTCGCATTGAAAGCAAGACGACATGAAGCAACACAGGTTTGATCCCCGGGTCCGCGCTTAGAAACCTCTGGGTATTTAAGCGTGTTATAAATGCGCAACTAAGACAACAAATTCCATTATGCTACTAAAAAACCAACAGCGCCTTGATGCCTGTGGGCTGTGTGAGCGCTTACAAAATGCGAATAAAGAAATTGTCAAATTCCATTTTTACTCTCTGTGGACCCCAAAACCTCAGCTCATATTTTGGAACTTTCCCAGGCCTCCTCCCAAACACCCTGCTCACCACTGGCCACTACCCCATCTCACATGATTCTCCTGATCAACCATCTCCCTCATGCACAACCCCTTGATACCAACCCTCTCCCTTAAATCCCTCTAACTCCACTCCACAAAACCTGATCTGCAAAACAAGAGTGGATTGGCTCCTGTGTGTAGTTTTCTTCTTCGCATCACCTCAAACGGAATTAAGACAGTGGTGGCACGAGGCGCTAACCTGTAAGCACATACTCTCTTCCTCACCAACTCCTCCCAATTCTGTACACTATTGACAGTCATCCTGATCTCTTGCAGAAGTGTGCAATTAAACAGCTCTATAGCACCACTGTTTTCAGGATGATACAACAAGATGCGCTGATGTTACACCCTGATAGTCTCAAGAAATGACTCCACGATGTTTGAAGTCAATTGAACTCTGTTATCCGTCAGAATCTTTCTTTAAAAACCCTCCCTCTGACACACATCATCCAAACATCGAATTACGGTGCTGGAGTCAGCCTCAGCTGCAACTTGTGCCTCAACCCACTTCGAGAACAAAATAATCAAAGTATGACATAATTCTTCCCCACATGCCCCATTAATGGGTTCTAAGATGTCGAATGCCACAAATTCCCATGGCCCACTAGGCACCTCAATGGAACTCCATGGCTGTACACATTTCTCATAATCTTTCCTGCCTCCCGACACACAGTTCACTCCATCACCAACTGCTCAATCTCGGCATCCAGCCCATGCCACCAATAATCTCTCCGCAATATATTCCTTTGATCTTGGTCATCCCCAAATGCCCCCTATGAGCCATCTCCAAAAATCCTTTTCTCACTCCCGGCAGCAGCCCCAATCGCCCAGCTCTACACAAGAATTAGCCCTCTATGCTCAACTTATCCCTGACCTTGTGATAATACACCAACCCATCCGTCGGTGTCCAAACCATCCACCCCCTCCTTACAAAATCCAAAGGTCGAAAACTATACGCATCCCACTCCAGACCCACTGACAACTCCCTATCCATTACGGTCCCCTCAAAGACCAAAAACACCTCCTCCCCAAACTCATCGTTCTTTGCATCATGTTCCTCAGGAACCCGACCCCAACCCCTCAGCAGGTAATCCGCAACAACATTGACTTTGCCCGGCACATGTTTCACCTCAAATTCAAAACCCTGCATAGAGGTGACCAACCTCATGAGGATCTCGGCACTGCTCCCAGACCTTTATTAAGAAACACACCCACTAATGGCTTGTGATCAGAAAACACCTTAAATGACCTACTCCACAGGAAAGCCTTGAATTTCATTATCACCCACCCCACACTAAATGCCTCCATCTCAATAATCGAATGCCTACGTTCAGCCCCTCTCAGCACTCGTGAGTCAAAAGCTATGACCCTCGCAACACCTTTTTGGCTCTATAGGAAAACCACACCTAAACACGTATCGCTAGCATCAGTCATTAAAAATGTGTCTTAAGCAATGTTAAAACTTTCCAACGCTGGAGCTGTCATGACAGCTCTTTTTATATAATCAAACTCCTTTTGGCATATTTCACTCCAATCAAATGCACATCCCTTTATGCATAGTTCTCCAATGACCTTGCACCTGTCCGCAAAATTCCTAATGAATTTGGCGTTATATTCCACAAGTCCCAGAGAAGACAAAACACCCTTTTTATCCTTTGGTGGTTCCAAGTCTACTATGGCTGAAACCACTTCTGCTTTGGGTTCCACGTCCCTCCCACTAAACTTATATCTCAAGTAATCAATCAATGACAAGCTGAAGCAGCACTTCTCTTTTCTAAGGGTAACACCTGCCTCAGCCAATATCCCCAACGCTAAAGCCAGATGCTGATCATGCTCCCCTATATCCTTACCCATAATCAGCAGGTCGTCTTGGAAATAGACTATACCCGTGACTTCTATCAACATAGAATACATGACCCTCTGGAAGAACGATGCTGCAGACACCAGCCCAAAGGGCATCCTCTTAATCCTAAACGTACATTCATATGTCACAAATAGGGTATCATTCTTAGAATCCGAATGCAACTTAACCTAGTGATAGGCCGAGGCCTGGTTAAGCATGCTGAGCACTTCAGCCCCTGCAGTTAAACTCATCAACTCTCCTATATTCGGAAGGGGAAACTTATCCATTCTGGTGCCTCCACAACCTCAATCATACAATCCTTCATCAGTTTATCAATCTCCTTTTTAACCTCTTCCCTCAAAGTAATGGGAATATTTCTCATTCACGCAACAGCAAGCACTGCATCCTTTTTCAATTTGCTCTTACAGTGATACCCCTTCAAACATCTTAGCTCCTCTCTGAACATTTCCTTGTTTATCCTTTCAAAGTTATCTTCAAATTCTACAACCACCACGTTAACTGGCATACTGGGATCAATCTTAATCCCCATAGCACTTTGTTCATACTACTTGAAAAGATTTCCTCCCTTCTCTGATACATAAATATTCACTAAAATTTTCTTTCCTTTACACTCCAGGTTTGCTCTGAAAAAACCTAATATTTCAATTTTAACGCCACCATAGACACTTGCCTTTACTCTTGGAGTGTCCAACCTTAACCCTTGAAACATTTCTTCCCACACATCTCACTCGATTATGCTATAATCTGATCCAGTGCCCACTAGCATGGAGATGTTAGACCCTTTTACATGCAGTTTTTCTACTTTCCTGGATCTGGACCCAATTTGGCTGACTGACCAGATAACACCCTCAGCACATGGGTACTGTGCATCATCACACTCTTCATCATATGAAACCTCTGCAAGTTCTTGAACACTTGGTCACGAAAACTTTTCGCAGCCCCTGGCAAGTTGTCCTTTCTTTCCACACTTGTGGCATTCCTCCTTCAGTGAGATCTCTCTGAATGTGCAAAGTGGAAGGTGCCACCACACCCCTAACACGTTTTAGGTGTGGCCGTTTTCTTCTCTGCAGTGCTTGGCATTTTTTGTGGTTCACTTTTTTGTGGACCTCCCCCTTTCTTAATCACCATTCTCTTCTGATCCTTGCGGTCCAGTATCGCACATACCTTATCCGAAGTGGAACCCCCATCCTTTTCTAGTTCCTTGACATAGGCCATCATGTGCTCCATTTTCTTGGAGAGATCCACCACTTCTTCCAGGCTTGGGTTTCTGTTTGTCACCTTGAGCATGAATCAATCTCGTAGGCATTCATTGTACATTTCCCCAAAGTTGCATTTATTAGAAAATTCACGTAACCTTATAATAAAACCTTCAATGTTCCTCTGTTCGTTTTGCTCACGTGTTACAAAATAATATTGTTCAAATATGATACTAGACTTCTTCTGAAAGTGAATATCCAACTTGTGTAGAGTAACTTCATAGGGATTCAGATTTTCTCCACCTTTACCCTCCCCACTGGAAAGTGACACCCCAGGCTCAGTTTCCACTGGAGGTGACTCCCCCAGATCGGCACAAACTCTCTTTCCCTCGCTCTTAGTTCAATGAGCACCAGTGTCCCCTCCCCCCTCCCACGCGTGCTCACACATGCTCAATATTTTCATGTCCATTCCTTGAAATGGTGGGAAGATCCCCACCCCCAGGCCCCCTTCCTGATAAATGAGGCTTGTGATAGTCACCCGTTACATTTAGGCTGCGGTAGGTGCCCCACAATCCCTTGTTTTGGTTGCAGCTCTTATATGTCGCGTCAGCAGCCCCTAATGGAGATCAAATTAGTCATACGGGTAGTGCTGGATGTCAAAGGTGCTCGATTACACATTTGCTCTAGTGGGGGGCCATTCTATCAGACTTGCCGCGGGTTACCTGGCCTGTCCATATGGGTAGGTGTGTTGCCAGCTTGCTGATGGATCGCACTATTTACTAATTGAGGTCCCCATCACTTAAAAGGGTTCTCAACTGCATCTCTTTATTGTATTGTATTGTATTTAGTTATTTATATAGCGCTCTTTCCCCACTTGTGTGGCCTCAATGCGCTTTGAATCCCACTCTGAAAGATATTCCCCTTTCGCTACCATGCAAACATGATGGATACACGTTGACCCCTGCACTCCCCAACAACGCCATCACGTCCCAGCTATACCGAACCACACGCTCTTGTGGACAATCAATCATTTTAATTCAAATTATAACAATGAAGGGTTTAAAAAAAAATATATTAAATAACAAATGAAATGGTTGGACTGCATTTTCCCAGTTGATATTTTCAAAGGTTATCGGACGCAGGTGGGGGCGAGGAAGGGAAAAACCCCTTAGAAAGAAAAAAAAATACATTTTAGGACATTTTAAAAATGATGCTCTCCTGCTAAGCAGCCTGCCGGCAGACTTAACAACTGAATATTAATATGGATCTCCTGCTGGCATTGTGTGGTTTGCTGAAAGAGGAACATTGTATATGTGGATCAGTGGTGATTGGTTCTCACTGTTGTCATTTTAATGGAAAGAGTCCCAGATGTCCAGGGCTTGATAGCACAGTTTTTGTTTTGCTCGTTTTCCTTTAAAGTGTGCCCCTGTTTTGTGTTAAGTACTTTTGCACTTTTAGCACTAGTAGGTATGTGTGCTTTACTGCTGTCCAGGGTTTAAGTCATGGCACGAAGTCCATTGGTACATTCGATGCTGCGTTGGCGGGCCTTAGAGTCCGTGGTACACGTTTGCATCTCTGAAAATGCAGAAATTGGTATTTTCCTAAAGTGCAAATCACTGAGGTCTGCCTCTGTGATTTGCTATTTCGGGGCTCCTTTCTCTACTGGATCAGCGGCGATCAAGAGCGTTGGCAAAATGATGTTAAGGTGCTGCCCAGCAGGGCTTCGCGTTTTCTGCCCAGTCCATGCCTTTCTTTTCAGCAGCGCCTTCTGCGCGTCTCTTATGAGGAGGCCGCAGCAGACACAGGTGTGAAATGGAGAGTGGGACTAGTCCATTTCTCTAACAAGTAACAGCTCACCGTGATGGCGCCGCCCACACCTGAACGCAGCCAGTGGCCTTCTCCACATGCATGAAGCAAACTTTAACATGCTGGCTGCTATCTAGCATGGTTAGCAGGTGAAACACGTGCTCGCCTTTTAATGGCATACTTGCATGTTATTCAAGTCATGCACCGCAAGAGGCATGCGTGTGTCAGACCATAACTAACATACTTCTGCGGTGTGGTAGTGAAGTACAGATGGATGCCAAATCTAAAGAATGGGTTTATCACTCAGTCCTGGCATTATGGATGGCTTCATATGGCATTCTGGTACTTTATCGTCTCCATATGGAAATACAAGTACTAAAGAAGATAGGACTTAAGGCGAGTAACTTCAGGGTCTACCTAAATAGTTAAATACGTACGCTAGTTGAAAGAAGTGTGCAATGGGTTGCCTGCATCACCAGCGTCAGTGGGCTTTAGACTTTTTGAAAAGGCTGATGGGAAGGGTCTCTTGGCGCTTTCCTGCAGACCTTTCCCATCAGCCCTCGCATCAGGCCACACTCTCTGGTCTGGAAGGCCCCGGGGTCCAGCGGCTGCATCCTCCACGGATGCTGGGGAATAAGCCCTGAGCGAGGAGCAGGAGGACCCGGCCATGTTCTCTGTATGTGTCCCAGCGCCCCCCAGGGGCATTCATGGTGCAGAGATGGTGAGCGAGCACATAAGTGGGGCCGGGGAGGGTTCAAATGAATGACAGAAACAAGGGAAGAGGGGGCTTTGGAAAACACCCATTCGCAATTCCAAAAGATGGGGCTTCTGTGCAGGCCTGAGAAAGGCACTTGCCAGGCACCATTGATGGTAGAAGGTGCACAATGGTGTGAGTGCCTGGGCGTC
The DNA here is from genome assembly GCF_040938575.1 of Ambystoma mexicanum. Lineage (NCBI taxonomy): Eukaryota > Metazoa > Chordata > Amphibia > Caudata > Ambystomatidae > Ambystoma > Ambystoma mexicanum. The sequence continues at coordinate 1,336,747,133 of NC_090921.1, read as the reverse complement.
TGATGCAGTGCCTGGCAAGTGCCTAATACTCATAGACCAGCCAAAACAGTAGGATTTGCCAATGCTTGTTTTTAACAGGACGTCAGTGACAGACACGCATAGTGCTTATAAATCAAGTGGCTCAAGGCAGACCTGGTTCAGACATTTTTATTACACCAGTAGCATGTTTACTGCTCTAATTAAGTAGTTATGGGCCTCATTATAAGCATGCTGGTATCGAATTAATGTGCCAGTAATTCCATTTGCCGGCACGTTTCCAGACCGTCATACAGCAAGTTTGCCGGTAGGGGGGCCTGATTTACCTCCAACCAACAGCTGGAGGTAAGTCAGACACCCCACCAGCAAAAGACAGCCAGTAATACCAGCACCGGCAATCCCCCTCCTATGGGAATCCATGGAATGGGGATTAACATACCCTTACGGACACCTGTAAAAGTATCTATTGTATGTTCTTTTGTGATCAAAAGAGCATTGTTTCCGCATGTATATAAATAAATCAAATAAATAAATAATCTGCCAGTAATTCAAGCAGACCAGTTGCCAGTTACCGTACCACTGTTTGGTGGTATCCCACCAGATTTACCAGCGGGATACCACCAAACTTGTAATGAGGCCCAACAACTCTCAGAAGACTTCTTTGAAAAAGTTTGATGGTGAGGCTTGAATAAAGTAAGCTGAAAGTGTTACTATGGGAGGGGCTGTGGGGAGGGGTTTTGGGTGGGCATATAGGCAGGAACTGGGTTGCAATGGCCATAGGAATTAGCATGCTATAGGCAGTCAATGGGTGGGCAAATAACCAATAACACCTGCAAGCTGTGTGTCCCTCCTTGCATGCCATTTCTCCCTATATGTACTCTAATGCAACAGTGTTGGCTTATAGGTGGCGTAATAGCCCAAACTAATGAGGATGAACATGGGTACAACTTTAGACTGCGATGAGAGTCAAAATCGATTGGCTGAAAACTGAGATGCTTTCATAATGCCCCCTTCCTGGAATGACAATGACAATATTGCAATGGTAAATTGGGGGAAGAGCAGGTGCCCCACTCGACCCGTTTCCAGGACCATTGTGCTCTCCATTGAAAAGCATCAATCTCAGAGGAAGAAGACAGCTATGCATCTTAAAAAAGGCCCAGTCCCTGTTCTCCAGACATAGAGCATTTTGTGCACCTCCATGTGTTCCCATCTGCTACTTCCAAGATACAATAAGCCCCACCCGAACACTTTGCATGCCACCCAGGCTGCCAAGGACACCCCATAGTAAAGGAAAATGAAAGCCATGCCAACATATTCACAAAACATTCAATTATTGAGAAATTGCTTGGGAAGGGATTTCACTGCTAATAAGACGGGTATGACAGGCCAGCTTCGGTGCTCCCCAGAGCAGGGGGTGATGGAATCTGCTCTCATTGGATGTGACGGGACGCGGGAGGATGGAAGACAGCCGCCATCCACCATTGCTGGAAATGAGCTGGGTTCCCGTGCTCCAGCCTGAACTCGGCTATCCCCGGAGCGTTTTTTGTGAGGACGTCTCCTCGGTATCAATTATCCCAATCATGGGCCTGCAAAGCTGATCTTTCTTCTTATCGTGTACCTACAACCCACGCCACCCTCCTCTGTGACGTTTAGGCGTCAGCTGGTTAAAAAGCCCAGTGGGTAGTGTCCACTGCAGAGATTCTGTGTGTGTGTGTGTGACCTACAAGTCCAGGCTCGATCTCGTAAGGTGCAGCTAATAAACTGTATTTTTTCCACAAATACTACCTGTCTCAAACACCCTGCACACTACTTCCAGCATTAGAATGCAGCTATCCTCATGAATAATTCGGTCTAGCTGCACAAATACCTAGTACACACATGCACTATTTACTTCGTTGACCATCTGTGAGGAATTAGACCACCCACATGGTCTTTTTTGAATTTTTAAATTAAATTCAATGATGGTGGCTCATCCTCTGGAAAATGGGTGGGGCTAATCCGTACACATTTTCCTATGCTCACTGACCGACATACACATAGACCTGTGTACTCTGGGTGGACACAGCCTATAGGCGCCACCCCCCCGTCATATTTAGTTGGAATATGGCAGCCAAGGGTACATCAAGGCTTATCAGAAGTGGAAGGCAAAACCTTCCTCCTGCTATGGCCAGCCTAATTAACTAACAAAGACTCCATGGATCCGCCCTGTTATCTGCTGGAGGCAGCTTTTCATACTAAATCAGAGTTAATTCAAACAGGTCCACGGGGGGGGGGGGGGGCGAACAAAGGATAGGGCGGATCAACTGTGCACTGTGTCAACCTGAAACCAGCTCCCTCCCGCCTTTCATTATCAAGGGCAGTGACCTGTCATGTTTGGAACAGCTGTGTACAGTAGTCATCCCCACCGGGGGACCCCATTGAAAAGGTACGAGAATGTGGCTTGGCAGCGACTGAATGTCTGGTCTCGCCACAACTTCAAAGGAGACCTGCTGCTTTAATCAGGAACCCCAGAGAGCTCAATTAACCAGAGAGACCCTTTGATCCACAACAGAGAGGAAGATGGGTGGGACTTAGTGTTACATGTTTTCATCCCTTTACCTTTTCTGTTGCAAAGCACTCTTTATGACCTCATGCATACAGAAGATTGTTGGTGGGGACCCAGGATTGGTTCATTAAGGTAGACTTAATCTACACTAAACACTGTACTCCTCCATTGGGCAGATCATCTGAAGACTTTGCAAGGAGTAACAAGAAGAACTAATTTGGACCCTGGCTGAAGGTACAGTCTGCCTTACAGCTTCCGCCAGTGAAGGAAGGCCAGGATTTCCAAAGAGGGAAGCAAGATCCCTCCCCTAAATATCTCCCAGGGAACAGAGGGAGATACTGCATCCAGAGGACCCTGTAGCAGCTCCAGAACCGGTACCCAGCCAGCACACAGCGTGTTCTGCTAGGCTCTGCAAGCAAGCTTATTAGGTGGGAATTGCCAGAGAGTCTCTGAAAAAAACCAAGGACACAGCTGATGCCTGCAACACTCTCCTCAGCTTTGGGCCGTCTGCCTTAAATGACGACACACACCCAGTGCAGAAGCTAGGGGTAGTGCATCGACAAGCATCAACCAGCGTCCGCCTTAAAGGAGATTTTCTAGCCAGTCGAGCCCCTTGAGCTGCAACCCGACTGCACCGCTGACTGTTGTCACGCCGCAGTCGCTATTGTCCGAGATGTCTCGAACATTGCTTCAGACCCACCAACTAGCAATGAAACAATTAATCCTGACCCTGAGCCGCTGTGTAGGCCAGCCTGCAGCCGTCCATCCAGCCTTGCTCACCGAACTCCCTGCTGCCTGAACTGCCTGCCGCTTGATACCTGCAGCTGTTTCCCATCTTGAACTCTGTCGCAGAAGCTGCAGAACACCCTAAAACCGACTCGACCCTGTTGTGCATCAAGAACCTCTACAAGCATAAGGTACATTGTGGCTCTGTCCCACTGGTCCTTCTCCGAAAGGCCCCTAGTGACATGTTATGACCCATTGCTCCCTTTGTGTTGAAACCAAGTATCCTTGAACTATTGCGATTAATTACTTTACCGACTACCCTCCTGTCAGTATCCAGAGTGATTCCCTTTTCCTTCTTGAAACTGTCTGTCCTCTGCATTCCTTTACAGGGTGGGTTGTATTTTGCAGTGTGCTAGAACTGTCTGTTGTGATAATAATACATTAGATATTTGTATACAGCCTTGACTGGAAAGTCCCTTTTATCACTGGGTAATAATTGTATTTTCGCTGTGTTGCAACTAACCAACGATCTTCAACCTTGCAGAGATAAGCCTTCCATTCCATCCACGTTACCAAAATTGGACAAGAAGGTTTATAATTTGTGTGTGTTTCCAATCTGTTAGGATCCCTTCTTGTGTACTAGAGGTGTAGGGCTGATTGATGATTTAGAAACCGATATTCATCCTTGGACCACTTGCGCCCTGGAAGTTGATTCGTCACATTGGTGGCAAGCGGAAGGATCTCGTTGGAGCCTTATGCACAGTTAATCAATCAATGCAAAAAGTCTGGTTCCAGGCAACGTTTAGACACTGCTAGGTATTTGTAATAATCATGGATTTTGACATGGAGACTAGACTTTCCCACAGCACTAGCTGTGAACGCTTCAAATGTCTGCCCACTTTTCTTTCCGAGCTCTCCGAAGCTCTTTAGATACTGTTCTGCTGTTTTACAGAACTTCTTGAGGAGGGCTGCCTTCATGCTCTCATAAACGGGCCTTTCCTCAGGAGTTAACTGAAGAATTGCATCAGTCCCTGGTGTTTGTAAGCGACTCATCAGGGCTGCAGCCCACAGTACCTCATCCACCTCCTGCAGCTGGAATGCCAGCTTGAGCGTATCCAAACCAGTTGAAAATATCCTTCCCCACTACATAAGCCTGTACTTAGTCTTTGGGGATCTGACGTCTGGGTTTATCCCATCCCGGGTACTCTGGTTTGAGCCACTACTGCTGCCTTTGCTAGAGGCGGATCTGTTGGCCTCTTTCTTCTCTTCAAGCACCAGCTTGCGCAGCTCTATGGTGGCCCTGTCCCACTCAATGGCGACTTTTTCCCACTGTTTCTGTTCCTCTAGCGCTAGTCTCCTCTCCTCGAGCAGGAGCTTTCTAGCCGCTACCTCATTAACAGCCAGAACAATTACTGGGTCCTTTAGAGACTGTGCTGAGGCCTGGGACCTGTGGGATGTCACACTAGCCCCTGTCCTCACTGACACTCTCAAGTGTTGGGAAACCACACTTGCCCCCCTGCGGGATGATTGGCGAGAAACACTGGCCATGCGGTCATCCTCGTCATTCACCCCCTCTGGAAGGTCTTGTCCGTTCGGGCACACAGGGCCTAGTCAGTACCCTGGGGTCTTCTCTCCAACCACCCTCGCTTCTACCCAAGCTTGGCGGCTGGTCCGCAACTCAGGTTTATTATTATCCTTGGTCATGCTTTTTATAGTCTCCATTTCAAGCTCCATGACTATTACTATTACCTAGCAGTGACTAAGCATTGCTTGCAACAGTACTTTTATCATTGGGTGACTAAGCTGTACGCAAGGCTCCAACTGATCCAACCGTTTGCCACCAACGTAACAAATCAACTTCCGGGGCCCCAGTGGTCTTGGGATGAATATCGGTTTCTAAACCATCAATCAACCCCAGACGTCTAGTACACCAGAAGGGATCTGAACAGATTGGAATTCAAGTGAATTATAAGACCTGCTTGTCCAAATTTGGTAACGGGTGATGGAACGGCAGGCTTATCTCTGCAAGGTCGTGGATCGTTGGTTAGTTGCAACACAGAGAAAATGCAATTATTTCCCAATGATAAAAGGGACAGTCCAGTCAAGATTGTATAGAAATATCTACTTTATTATTACTACAACAGACAGTTCTAGCACACTACAAAATACAACCCACCGTGTAAAGGAACCCAGAGGACAGACAGTTTCACGAAGGAAAGTGAAGCACTCTGGATACTGACAGGAGGGTAGTTGGTAAAGTAATAAATCTTATAGTTCAAATTATTTGGTTCCAGCACCAAAGGGGCAAAGGGTTGTAACTGTCTCTAGGGGCCTTTGGAGAAGGACCAGGGGGGCAGAACACAATGTACCTGGTGCTGGAGAATTTATTGGTGCAAGACAGTGTTCAGGCGTTTCCATGGCGCTTGGCAGCCCGTGAGACAGAGTTAGTGGCGGGAGACAGCTGCAGGTAACAGGTGGCAGGCAGTTAGGCAAGTGAGGCTGGACAGATGTCTGCAGGCTGTCCGGCACGGCGGCTCAGGGCCGAGAATCATGGTCTATGTGCTGGTTGTCGGATCTGGGGTCCTGGTCGAGGCATCTCGGACAGTTCTGGGGACTGCAGCATGAAAACAGTCAGCGGTGCAGCCGGATGCGGTTCGATGACTCAACTGTTTCGAAATTGTCCTTAGAAGGATGGACGCTGGATGATGCTTGTGTGGCCCTCCTCCTAGCTTCTTTGCTGGGCTTGTGTGCTTTCAAGGCAGATGGGCCAAAGCTCAGGAGGGCGTTAGCAGGCAATTGCCTTGCCCTTTGTCCAGAGACACTCCGGCACTTCCTGCCTAAGAAGCTTGCTGTCAGAACCTAGCAGGGCACGCTGTGTGCTGGCTGGGTACCGGTTCTGTAGCTGCTGGATGGGTCTTCTGGGTCCGGTATCTCCCTCTGTTCCCTGGAAGATGTTTAGGGGAGGGATCTTGCTTCCCTCTTGGAACTCCTGGCCTTCTTTCACTGGCGGAAGATGTAAGATAGACTGCACCTTCAGCTCGGTTCCAAGTGAGTCCTTCTTCTTACTCCTTGCAAAGTTTTCAGATGATCTGCTAAGTGAGGGGTTCAGACCTCTTTTAAAGCCAAATGGGGCCAGCAATTGATCTAGGCTAAGCCCACCTTAATGAACCAATCCTTGGTCCCCACTAACAATCTTCTGTTATGCATGAGGCCAGGACCAGAGTGCTCTGCAACTGGACAGACAAGAGGGTGACAACATACACCTAAGTCCCACCCATATTCCTGTCTGTTGTAGATCAAAGTGTCTCTCTGGTTAACTGAGCCCTCTGTGACTCTTGATTAAAGCGCAGGTTTTCCCTTGAAGTATTTGCTGGGACCAGACTTCCTGTCTCCCCAAACCACATACTTCTCCCCCCTGAAAGGTGTCAGCTCTGCAGGGGGTTGCCTATGGTAAATAGTGGACCCAGACATGCATTTCACTGCCTTTCATACAGAGGGGTGGGAACTAGCTTCAAGCTGACACATTGCACACCAAAGGGGTGTTAGTCCGGCCTTCCTGTTGTCTCTCCGGCAACCAAGCCCACTTGGTAGGCTTGCCTCAATTATCTCTCACTAGTATGCACTGCCACCAGCCGGAGAACAAAGGAATGCAGATCCATGGAGCCTTTGATATTTTAATTAAGCTGCTCATGGCTGGAGGAAGGTGTGCCTTCCCCTTTCTTCGACTGCTTTGATGTACCCAAGGCTGTCACATTCTATGTGAATATGACAGGGGAAGACAGAGCCTGTAGGCTGTGCCTTCCCAGAGTACAGGTGACTATGTGTTTGGTGCGGGAAGCAGATGAAATGGGTGCGGAAGGTTCGTCTCCCATCATTCATTTTCATTTATTAAAAAATCAAAAGAGCCCAGGCGAGTGCACGCTCCCTGTGCGGATAGTCAAATTCCTCGCATTTGGGTTATGTAAATGGTTAGGAGGTTCCATCTCTTTGCCTAGATGTTTTTGCAGTGATGCACACTTAAAACGGTGCATTAGGATCTGTGCATTTGCATAATTTTTCAAATTTATCTTTAGAAATCGGGAGCAAGCCCCCCACACTCCCTGCCTTTTTTAGCGTCTCCCCACCTCCTCCACCCTTTTTTTGTCTGTACCCCTACCATCAGTGCTGGAAATGGAAAACATTTACTGGGGGAACCCTCTCATCCTTGGAGGAGCAGAGGAGGCGGTGCTGAGGGGCATGGCTCCAGGCCAGGCCACGCAAAACAGCATCATAGTTCCCTTCATAGAACCCGATCCTGGTGATTTGCATAAAAGCAAAGTGCATGATTCATAGAACATAAGAATGCCCACAATCTTAAATTTGAAACATGTCTTATAGAGATTCCCTTCTGAGGGAATAATGGAAGTTATGATCTGTCACACTACTTACCCTAAGAACAAAAATGGCTGTACATTGCAGGACATATACACCAGTTTCTACCGCTGCAGTAGGTATGTGAGGTTTTGGCTGTTTATGTAATCGATCTCCCAGGCTGAAGGTGTTTGCTTGTTGAAATGTGGGTTGCTCGTGCATGTGATAACTCGAGTAGTATTCTGTTCCCTGCTTGGCAGTGCTGCAGAGTCTTCTAGATGTGGCAGAGCAGATCTGTCAGGGCTCTGGGCAAAGCCCTGGATCTGGGGACAAGGCGGCATCTTGCAATAAGTGGCAGGGCCCATTTTTCTGATATGAGGTACTGTATAACTGGCAAAAGGCATGATTGCATTTTTTGGCTCTTGATTTTGCAACTATTTCCAAAATGATCTTAGTAGGCAAATCACATTGTTGAAACAAATGGCACATGTAAAAATATATCTGGCCTAGTGAAGACAAGAAAAAAATGATTTCTCATACAACACAAATATGTACAATGAGGGAAAATGCATCCATGCCTCTAACAAATGTCCACCTAATCATTTTCTTTTGTAAACATACTTTTTCCACTGTGCAACTAAGGCACTTTACCTAATACCTTCCATTCTTTAGTTGGTGCAATATTTGTTACATTAAGAAGCACTGAACACTACCAACAGAAAACGCCAATCGCACGCCACATGGAGGAGATCCCAAAATCCTGGGACTAGAGCAAAAGAACCATATCACACCGGTCCGAAATCCTGCCGTTGGCTCCATGCGCTGCAAAGACTAGAGTTCAACCCTCAGATCCATATGGCACTTCAGGCTGAGGTCACTTATGGATGGGTTTAAAAGGTACACGCTGACAGCAGCATCTGATCAGTAAGTTCTGGACTCTTTTGCATCTCCAATTCCAAAAAGGGGGAAAAAACATTAGTAATACTGTGCCCCACACTCTGGAATGGCCTCCCCAGATGCTTCAAGTTCCAGGAGAACCATTGCCACTTCAGGAAAGGATTTAAACTGGTCCTGACCTTGAGAACCTACACAGCCTGACGCAACGCCACTTTTAGGATAGGCGATGCCTGGAGCTGGTCTAATCTAAGACGCAAGCCTGCACCCCAAGAAGAAGCTGATGTTAGGACTTCTAAACATTGGCATGCGGCTTATTAGCTCCTGGGGTGGACACGCCAGCCAATCAGGTTGCTCCAACTCTGGACTGAATCTAACAATCTTAGACCCCGTTCGGAGCAAGCTGCAGGCTGCTCACAACTGCCCTTGCAACCACGCCCCGCCCATTAACTGTCGACTTCCTGGGCTGCGGTGTCACTCCTCAGCAACTCCCGTGCCGCCATTAAAATGGAAGCGAGGCTTCACATGGAGCCCCCAGCTTCAATTTCACTGCCATCCATGGCGGTTGAGTATTTCTTTCAATGAACAAGTTGCAATGAGTGCCCAATCTGTTTTTTTTAGACAAATTCATTGCCATCAGGACCCCCATTTTTAAACCCAGGGTGATAATAGCAATATCATTTGCCTGGCAACCCTCTGAACCACGGGCCCAGGTCCCTGCACTCCTAGTTGCAGACCTGCACTGCCTCCTGGCAACCCTGCACTTGGGGCTGTATCTTGAACCCTACAGTTCCCCTACCTGCACTATAACACTTGCTTTCTGCACTTAACCGCTGCACTGCAACCTGCTGCCGCATTTCTTGTTTTTCGATGTCTCGATCCTATGTCCTGCACTTGCCCCTCCTCCCCTTCAGGGATGTCATTTCACCAAAATGCCAGGGGTAGCGAAAGTGACTTCACACAACCCTTGACCTCTGATGACATCACAGGAAGTGATATAATTCGACCCAACCACCAAGTGACATCACGGGAAGCCATGGAACACAACCTTTCACCCCTTGAAAAAACAGGAAGGGGCATCACGCAGCATTGTTCCTAAATACACAACGAAAAAATAAGGTCAGATTATCTCTATTATGTGATATACATTTTATACAAGAATGGATCCCAATATGTATCATTAATAGTGTGTATAGTGTAATATCACCAAATTACTATGAATTCAAGCAGAAATCCAAAGTCAAATGATAATGATGTGTTATTATAAAGCACTTACGCTTAAGCACTTCATATAGAACTAATATACATACAATATCACCCAACCTGTGTTGGTACTCATTTATCGACCTCAGAAGGATGAGGGGCTGAGTTGAGGTGTTTAAGAACAGACTAAATTAGTGACTCCTCACCTGAAGTGTGTCTGAAATAAACCTTCAATGGTTTATAGTGATATCATCGAATGTAAAAGCATCGAAAAAATTCACTTTTTTTTCATTTTGTTTTTAATGGAGGGGTCACCCCAACCCCTGTTGTTTTACCCCTTAAAACCCATTATAATAAAAATAAATCCTTTACCTTTAAAAAAATGCATTTTGTTGATGCTTTTGCATTCGATGCTTTTGCATTCGATGCTTTGTATTCGATGGAATCACTAGATACCCCTTTAATGAGTCTATCAATTATTGTGTGGAATTCCAGAAAAGACAAATGATGTGTTATTCCTATTCTTTCTTATTTAGGGTCACTGCTCAAAGTGTTACACTTATGCAACCGGCTGTTTTTTTAAGAGGCCTGACCAAGAAAGTCAGCCACTCCAGAAACAAAGATCCACATGGTGCTGGCCACAGCCAGCCCAGGAGCTTACATAAAAAAAATATATATATATATTTTCTTTTAGGGGTAGCAAGGGAGACCAGAGGAGTAGCAAGGGGGACATTATGGGACGCTATTACAACCCCTGGTAACCCCCAAAGGATGTCCCTGCTCCCGTTCCCCCAGCACTTCTCCCCTTTCCTCTCCCCTGTCACTGGGCCTAGTAAGATCGTTGTCTTGACCCCCTTGTCCTCCTCCCTTGCCTCATCGTGCCTTGAAACTCTTGTGTATAGGCGTGCTATAAATAAAATATCATATCATATCATGTCAATAGTCATCAGGCACGTGGGCTTCACTTGGGCCTCTGGCTGTTACTGGCCTATGAAGCCTGATAACCCGGAAGATATTGCTATATATTTAAAACTGTAACGAAATTTCAAAGATGGCTGCTGTGTCTGCGCTAGTGGACTATATGTGACAGTGGACCCTGAGAAATATGCGGAACCTCTCCTCAGTGCCATACCATCCCTCAGGCGTGAGATAAAAAATAAAATGGCCGCACACGCTGCGTCATAGATGTATCATATCCACCAGGTTATGCACCTCTTGGGTCCATCGCTCTCTAAACAGTAGCTGCGGATACACTGCAACCTTCACATCATGTCACATCCTGACGCCATATAGTTATCGATTTATAGTTGTGTGATACTTTTGGCAAACGACATCCCACATTTAACAACAAAACAGGCACTATTTCATGACTGCATAACTTCAGACTGTTTTTGCAATATTTAAAACGCGTAATCACAATGTCTCCAGCCTATAAGAGGTCTTATACTATGAAATCAAGCGCTATTGAGCGCCAAGGGGGATAACACATTTCTGGGATGTGGCCGAAGAAATGCATATTTTATGAATATATTTCTTGAATGCCACAGAGTGTGAAACAGGTGACGGGGAATTGCAGGCAGGATGTGTCTGGTACCGGCGGTGACATCACATTATGACTTGCTGTTGCATGTTGCACATTCAGTCTGTATCATATTTTAAAAAGAAGCACAGAATAAGATATCATTTTTCGAAGACACAGCTGTGTTGTGCTCTATTGTGCAGCGTAGACTGTCAGTTGTGCTGCAATATCTGACTGCGTGTAGCAGGGCCCTTTGTCCTTGCAGTAATGCATCGCCAGGCAGCTTGCAGTGCCATGCCATTTATGATGCCTAATATTGCCCTAATCTGAACTCATTAATCCCCTGCCTTTATTATCGTGACAAATGCACCTGTCCTATACTTGCAAGGCGTTATGGGATTTCATCGAGGAGATTTGTCCAATTCAAATCCATCTATTTCTTTCTTCTTTTAAGCCATTTGCCGCAAGCATATACCCCCCCACCTGAGTTATTACGCTTCCCCACCCCCACGCATATTTGCTGTCAAATTCGTCCGAAATAATTTGATGGATTTGGCTTCGACCATATCTCTTGCGATGAAACCCAGTCTTGGGAGGATAGCTCAGGGTCAACGTGCTCGCCTGGGAAGCAAGACGACACGGAGCAACACAAGTTTGATCCCCGGGTCCGTGCTTAGAAAGCTCTGGGTATTAAGCACGTTATAAATAACCTATCATATCATATCATATCCCGCTTGCAAACCGTTGTCTCGTTCTGAAGGAGCCTGCAGGCAGCGTGTCGCACATTATATTTCACCATAAACAATTCACTTTGGGGGGCAGACCCGAGTGGGAACACACAGCACGTTAGGCCCTTCATTCAAGGTTGTGCAATTGTAATGCAGGAGGCCGTGGCTGTTCCCTATGTTGCAGGAAAGGAAAAAGCCCGTGCGTGCATGGACCACTGATTCATTAAGAAGGATCTATTGAGTAAAAGACAGCTCCGTTCCCACTGACGCACACGCGGCTGCCTATCGATTCACTCGGTGAGGATGGAGACACCATAGTACATAATGAATGTATTGGATCTTAAAGATGCCAGAAGACAGGCCCACTGACAGCTGCTCGCAGCCCAAACCGCCCTACCAGGGGCTTAGGGAGCGTGAGCCACTCTCTCCTGAATACTAAGCAGCCTATCCTCCCCCATGGCCCGGTGCGGACCCCGTGCCGGACGCCTTTTGAAGAACAGTGAATTAGGAAATGGCCGCCGGGACTGTAACACGCCTCAGCTCTGATCTCCAATGAGGAGCGCATAGATGGCAACGTAGGGTTTATCCTCCAATCACCACGCCCCCACCCAGCCTATTTCTCTTTCTATTATGTTTTGTATTTAAAGACACACTGCTATTCATTGACTGTTAAGGCCAAAATCTGTGAGAGGCTTACTAGAATATTGTTCACAGGTGGAACCAGTAAGGCAAATCAGATGTCTGCTAAAATATTTGGGAAGCACATTGATTGGACAGAGATTTTAGTATAGAATCAGCATTGTGCAAACCAGGTTCCTATATTATGCAGCATTGGAATTAATTAGGGAATTTGTTAAAGTGAACTTCTGGAAAATGAAGATAATTTTCATTATTTCTAATCTTATTACCAGACAACCATATTTTTTATTTAAGAAATGTTCTGCCACTTAAAAGATTAAATTCACACTAATGTTGTTTCCCATTAAATTTAGCTTTGTTTCCGGAATTAGTTGTTTTAATTCATTAATTTGTACTATCACTCGTTTAATTGTGCTTAATGGTAGTAAAGGGACTTTTAATAAACGTATACAACATGATAACTAGGATGAGAAGCTAGTTTCCTAAAGCGCCATCAACATACATATGGCTACATATAGGTTATTAGAACAGTTTTTGCTCTCATCCTTTTGGCAAATGTTGAAACGCTTGCGTTTTCACTCTGAGTTAGAAGTGTAACCCTTATGTGAACCCCCCTGTTCTCTACACCTAGAGTGGCACCAACCCTCAGCCAGGCCTCGCAGATGATGCTTCAGAAAACAGACACGTGTTAGGGGTTGCTGTTGGTGGCTTGTCAGTGCTGGACTGCCCTCGACCAGCATGCATTGCAAATGGTTAATGCTCCTCTGGAAACACACAATGAGCTAAAACGTGATTGTAGACCGTTGTGAGTGGGCCCATCCCATAGAACAGATGTTTAGGCCTTCCTCGTTCTCAGCAGTGGAGCTCTTAACCTCTGTGCGAATGTTGAAAAGCTTGGGGTTTCACCCTAAATTAGAAGGGAATTCCAAATCTGGACCTCTTGCGCTTTCAGCCTATAGAGCACTGAGGGCCCGATTCATGGAATATTTGCCTGGTTCAAAGTGACTTTGCACTGCCGACACACACCCTGATTCATGGAACTGTGCAAAGTGTATTTTTGCCGTGCAAAGTCCGGGCAAAGTCATTTTGTACTGCAAAAATGACTATGCGCTGCCTTCAGACTTTGCACGGCAAAAATTCAATTTGCAGGGTTCCATGAATCAGGGTTTGTGTCGGCAGTGCAAAGTCACTTTTCAGCAGTGCAAATTCACTTTGAACCAAATATTCCACAAATCGGGCCCTGAATCTCTGCCACGCATCAATGATATAATAACACAGGGGTCTGCAACCTTTGGCTCTCCAGATGTTTTGGACTACAACACCTATCATTCCTCAACATTGACTATGCTGGCTGGAGCTGATAGGAGTTTAAGTACATCAAATCTGCAGAGCTAAGTGTTGCAGATCCATGTGAAACCCGCAAAGAAATACATATAATACAAAAAAGCAAAGAAAGGTTCGGGGTTTGTGTCGGCAGTGCAAAGTCACTTTGAAACCTGCAAAACATTGCATGAATCGGGCCCAAAACATTGTAGACCTTTGTGAGTAGCACTTAATAGGTTATTAGGCCTTGCGTGTTCTCCTCTCTCACCCTTTTGGCAAACACTTAGCTACATCATTAAGTATGAAAGTGCAGCCTTGAGAAAGAGTGACGTGTGTGAAACATGGGTCAGCTGCTATGTGGCATAAGACTAAATCCTCATTTCATTAAGACTTGAATGAGCATACCTCTTGACCACACTACTCGGGCACAGTAAGAATGCGTGCCCACCCACTCACCAAACTCTTCTACTGCTTGCTCAAAACAGCCATTAATTTGCTTTGGTGATCCAGCGACAGTCGATCCAAAGGAATTTTCTTTGCATAGTTTTTGTTAGATTAATTTGTTTGATATTTTTATAATCAGGGAAGTGGCAGGGCTGGTCCTGGTAAATCTGTTTCATGTTTGGTGGATGAAGGATGGTCCATCGATCCAGCCATTCCCTTCCACGGGAGGGTGGGCCGAGAGACTGGCCTTCCCCACCCTTGTGTTGTTGCATAAGAGACCTAAAGAGAACATGTTCTTCCAATACCCATGGCCTTTATGACTTGATAATCACAAGACAGTGAGATGTACTTATGTGCATGTTTCCTGTTCTGGAGGCAAATGTTGTAACATTATATATTTAATTTATTTATTTAATATTTATACTGCGCCAACGGCCCATGCAACAAAACAACAAACAGATACAATATATAGATTATATATGATCATTATGGCGTAGGTGGTCAAAATATATCTATATGTTATTTTAACTGATAATTCTGGTATATCAGAGCACAAAGAAAATGTGATTACTTCACAAATATGAAACCTGCTGTGCACATTTAGTGCTTAAACATAAAAGTTTATCCAGCATAGCTTACATTTTGGAAAGTCACCAATAGTGCATTTGCAAAATAGGAATGGCTGTCAAATGGTGATTAAGTATAATAAATGGGTGGGACGTCTCCCCAGCAATGCATCCCTGTCGCCCCTGTACTTTACCTCCAGGTGTGCATACGTGAGCATTCTTAGGGGAGTAATTGGGAGGCGGCAAGGGGACGTGAAACGTGCACGCTGCTGAATGCTGATCACCGCTTGTGTGGGTATTCACACACGCTTATCAGAACAGCCATCCAGGCATGAGTTTTCATAGGTTATGATTATATGTTGTACGTCCTGTTAGCGCTATTATGCCTCCAGGCCAGTGACACGCGCTTTATAAACATAAATAAATAAATGAATCATGCAGTACACCAATCGGTGAAATATTTGGAGGATGCGCGTCGGGAGGGATAACAGTCCCGAGGAAACATGTCCTGGCAGGAAAAAAATTAAGAACTCATTCAATAATGTTTTGCAAATCGTTTGGGTAAGTCTATCATTTTATTATTTGCATTACTGTTATTGCTGCTATTATTATAAGCTTTTATTTACTATCAAGATGAGATATACTTGCAAGTAGCACTTAGCACAGGTCAATAATTATGGGTAAAAATGAGTATGTCTGAAGAAGTGTGGAATATGGGTGATATGGCATGATTTGGCCTAAATACAGCTACTTCCGGATTTAGTTGAGACGCGCCACTCTGCAAATCATACCCCAGCGCCAACGGAAACGCGGGGCAATAAAAAAGGAAGAACTGACAATAAAACTACTCAACACCCAGAGAGCCCATGAAACCAACTAACCACCCCCTTCTCGTCTCCACACCCTCACACCGCTCACGTACTACACACGCCCAAAGGGCTAGTGAAACAACCCACCCAAGAAAGTGCAAACCGCACACCCCTCTCTAATCATAGTACAAACCCAATCCCTACAAACAGCTCAGACACTGGACGCCACCCGTACGGACACAGCAAGTCCAGTGCACATGAAGCACAAGCAGAAAGCTCACATGCACAGATGCCAGTTGCTCCTGGTTCTGCACGCATCAGCAGATGAGCACACATTCTGCCCTATCCCTCTCTCCGACACTAGCCAATCCTACCTACTTCTCTTACAGACCCACGTGAGTGCTGGGGACCGTGTAAATGGCAGCGTTGCGTTGTGTAAGTCAACATAACATAACGCGTGATGCACAACTTCAGAGAGAGTTTCGGGGAGCAATCTATCTGTAGGCACAGTCCAGGCATGCGCATCAAGTTAGGGGTCCCAGATCCCTTCTACGTGTCCTCCCGTGCAGCTCAGAGACTTCCTCTATTCATCTGTCTACCAATAGGGGTCATTCGGATTTTTGCCGTTAAACGACGCGGATCGTAAATAACAGGCGGCGGTAGGCTCGTCTCCTGCCCTTTACATTCCATGTCATTTTGGGTTTCTTTCCCGGATTGAGCGCAGGTACAGCGCATAAAGCTACTGCTTCTGTTTTCTGGGCTTCTTGCATGAAAAGTGGCGGCATCTAGGCCTGCATCTCATTTTGATGCTGGTTAAGAGGCTTGAGTCCCTATGTATTCCACTTGCCTTATGCAATCGTAAAAAGCGCGTGACAACCATAGGGATTCCTAATAATGCCAGCCATCCCGCACGCACCTGGCAGCCGGCACGATCGCTTCGTTTCTGGTTGGGGTCTAAAAAGGCACAAGAACCTGGAACTTCCTATACCCTGACCAGAAAATAATCAAAATCCCCCCTAACCACCCGAGGACCGTGCAGGTGGAAGTGTTTGCGGATCTGCACTGCATTTAAAATGTGTGTTCCTACATTCAGAGCATACTTGACCCACAGCAAGGCTTCTCTGCCCAGGTTTGAGATGACACTTGAAAAGGATCAGTGTGGGAGTGGCTTGGAGGGACTCATCAGTGAGCAGATGAATCCTCGAATGTATCTCCTGCCACCACAGTAAGGGATCAGGAGGATCCAGATGCCTGCTTTTCCATGCATCCAGCACTGTAGGAATCCACTTTTCTAAGCCTATTCCTGAGTACTTTACACATTGCATATAATACAAAAAACCAAGATCACAACTTCACATGAGGGCATAAGGGATTCTTGTTTGTGCTTTCTGCGACATGCAAATGCTATATACGATTTAGGCGTCCTTCTTTTTGAATACCATGTCCTGGCATAACGTAAAACCGCCGGTTGGCAGAACTTCTGCATGGTCAACAAGCATGTTTCCCAGCGCCTTCAAAGCGGCGCCCGGCTCGATTGTCTCGGTGCCGACTCCCCCCTTTGGGAAACACACAGCTCAATTATCTCAACGCCAACTCGACCCATTGGGAAGTGCAAGACTTGACTGTCTCAAGATCGACTCGACCCACTGGAAAGAGCGTGACTCGGCAGCTTTGATGCCAACTCGACCCATTGGGAAGCGCTTGACTTTACCGTCTCGACATCGACTCCACCCACTTAACAGTGCCTAGAAGCCGGTTTTGAATCTGTTGAGCAGAAAGAACAAGACTGAACGCCATCTGTGGTGGTACTGTCCGCTTCGGCTGGTTTCAAGGGCCCAGGAGTAATTTAAGACCCCATTCTATGCCTTGTGTAAAGACACATTTGAAATTGAATAATTGTTTACATACCCATTTTCTTACCCAGAGTGTCAGTCTGCAGATTCAGTGTATTCCTAGTGTTTTTAATAGTGAGTTTGTAGTTTTAGTTTAATGAAAGAGTCCTATTTTTATCAGACCTAGATGAAACCTTTCTTTTATTTTGGTATCACAGTACTATTGTTGTTTTGGATGCGTCCTTGCTGGCGAACGCCCCTCTTAAAGAGTGTGGCCCGCTCGTGGCCCTGTGTGCTCTGTAGGAGGTGTACCCTTCCCGGTGTGCCCTGTCCGCTTGTCATCACTGCTGGTTTAGTAGTTGTGTGGGGCAGAGTAGGAGATTGGAAAGCACTACTCATCGCTGCGCTTCTGCAGAGCACTAGTCGCCCCGTCACACCTGTTTTGCGCGCAGATTCTGATGACGCGCTCCTCCCCCTAAACCCCACAGGTGGGACCCAGGTCTCCTGACAGGGAACCAACGCGCTTTCCCCATGGGCACCACATCTTATCCACCTGAGCTGCTGCCCACTAGCAGACGGCCTGGCTTACTCTTTTTTTTAAAAACACATTTTATTAGTTTTAACAAGTGCATATAACGTACAGGTGAGGTGAGTACTAGGCCGTTATCTCAATAGTTCATACAGTCACATTGCAGCCGAGGCCACGTCGAGGGTGGGCGAAGGGCCACCTCGGGCGGCCAGGACGGAGGGGGGGGCAGAGGGGAGAAAGGGAAGAGGGAAAGGAGAAGAAGAAAAGAGGGGCCGAAGGGGGTGAGAGGCAATGGGTCTCATTGATTGTCCATCCATTTACCCCAGACTTTTTGAAATTTGCGAGGATGGCTTACTCTTTGACACCATGCAGTATGTGCGCAACAATTATACTAACTCGATATCATTATTTATCAAATCGCTTTTTTTGTACACGTGGGTTTTCAAATAGGTTTTTATACAAAAACACCACAGAATACGAACATTTAAAAAACGGGATGCTTCCGCAGCAGAAAACAATTACGACATCTCTTCACAACTCTTGGTTGTGATCAAAGCTATGGGTGTGAACTGCCGAAGGTGCGAGAACCTGAGGCAGAATGGGGAGGAGGGATGCCAACATATCTCCCATCATCAAGGCGAAGTACCTCAGATGAGGCACAAATTGGCGTTGCTAGCGGGGGGGCTTAGAGGGGCTTTAGCCCCTGGTCTTTTGAATGTAGCCCCGGATAGAATCTCATGGGCTACAACCAAAAGGCTAGCTAGCCACGAGTCCCGACAATCCCGACATTAGTGTAGCCCCGGATCTTTTCCAGACCTAGCAACACCCCTGGTGTCTATTCGGATGAGCCGCATATAGGGGTGCGGCTGCCAAAAGAGTCCAGAGATCGCTTTAGCCAGCAATGTGCACACAAGGTGAACAGTCGATCTGAAAGAAGAAATTGCACAAGCAGGTGGAACTGCAGGGTGAAAAGGAGTGATGAAAGAGCAAGGAGTGTAGCTTAGCCAATCCTTTTCAGGGGGTAGTTTTCCGTTTTTTCAAATCACACTATGTGGTGTACACACATGAAAAGGGCAGGGTGGCGCGTGGTGTCCGACACTTTCTGCGGTACTTTCAACAGAAGCCATAGCTACACATCACCGTGACTGCCGTGTCTTCTGACCTTTTTTGTAAAGCCTTATATTCGCAGGATGTATCTCAGGCTTAACCACATCTCTTCAGGTGTCCTACACAAAATTCTCATTTCCGTTCCTAAACCGCCACCCTAACCATCCGACAACCACATTACAAGCACTGGCATATCGTGGTTTCACTTAACCTATGTGGAGACAGCCATGGCTCAAAGAATTGCTGTAACTATGAGTGACACATGAGACACTTCAGCATAAGGAATGCACTACATAAATGGTCAATATTCGTATATGTATATATATATATATATATATATATAGAGTAACACTGTAGTCTGTTAGGCCATGCATGAGTAAATCTCCGTGTAGTGCATACCTAAACGAATCACTTCAAGGCAATAACACTTATGTGTTATAAATAAAAACCAAGGCACAGAGATGTAAAATGATTTGGCCAGGATCACATACTTTGATTTAGTGGAGAAGCTGGGATTGTGGGTCAGCTTTCCTGATTTTGCAGTTTGTCATTCAGACAGTATACTATAGGCGGTGGGGAGAGGAGTATGGTGGTGCAGTAAAAAAGTGATGATAATGGAAGGAATTCCCACCACTTTACCACCCGTCCATACGAAGAGTTGGGAGGTAACATTGAAGAAAAACCTCCAGCACTAGGCTGGAGGTATTTTCTCCGCCTCCGGTAAGTCTAGTCCACATGGACTCCATGAATGGCGACTAACAGCATGTAATCTCCACTTGTAATCAAGCGAATTTGCCACTGATACGAGTGGCAATAACGGTAACCTACTATGACAGCATTTCTGGGGAAAATATTGCCTCACTCGTAATGACCCCTTATATCTCCTCCCATCCCTATGTTTATCTACAGTCAATGTTTTCTGCTTAGTTCTCTTTTGAAAGCTACACTATTGCAATATGTCCAGTAAAGCTGACTTGTAAAGCACCAAACCACATGATAAATCAACCTGACAATAAAACAAGGATGGTTGCTTCAGAAAGTGTAAAAGGACACAAAAGAGGATATGTATCTGCAAAACTGTTACACAGCAAACAAAGAAGCTGGATTAGAAATATACCTGTCAGTCTCCACACTACAATGCAAAGAAGCGAAGCAACTGTGTGTGTATAAAAGAAATCAGTGCACTACATTGATTTTCTATGAGTAAGAGTAAAAGAAGTTTACAAACTAGTTGGGAAAACCTGTGCTTCTATGTGTCATTTAGCAATTTATAGTGTGGTGTGTTCAGATAAAGATACCTGTGTATACCTTAACATAAGAGATTATGATGACAACATACCTCAGTGGGTTTGAGGCACTGCTGCAAAGATATGTCTGGCTGTGTGTATGTATGTATGTATGTATAGGTGTGTGATCTCTAAGTCACAGATACAAATCTTGGTAGGAAGGACGTGCTGTTTCAATGCGTCTGATGCCAATAACTGTAGGATGTAGGACTGTTTATAAATTGCACACATTCTGCCACTATACTCCTGTGACAGGCTGACTTACCACAAACTGCCATCTACTAGATCCAAACCTCTGTGGGGGAACTATCGATGGCAGGTCCAAGAAGTGTGCTTGGGGCATACCATGGTCACAAATCCTAGGGGTGTAATTATGATAAGATTTCCCACCAGCAGTGTCGGGAGGGGATATAACTTCGTTTGTTTCACCTAATAATGGTAGCCTACATTAAAAATAACTTCAGAGTAAGAACAGTTTGACGGGCAGTAATGATGACTAATGAATGACACATGACTTCATTCCATCATTTGCACACATTTCTGAAAACTATGCGGACCCAGAGCTACTGTATTGCCCAATGGGCCATATGGGGTTTTTCTGACAGTCTTTTTTTTTTTGTCTTAGGAAATGTTTCCCCCTTACACAGTAGTGAAGTTTAATTTTCCCAATACAAATTCTGATCTACGAGTAGCAGATTTACAGGATGACGCAGCCCGGGAGGGCCGGACTGGTGAAGTAGCTTACTGATTGACATTGGGGTAGCCCGATATATGTCATGCCTCTAAACCTACATCGTTTTTAAGAGTATCACCCACTCTGGGCTAAGTTCACACTCAGGGCAAGCGCCATGGTTCTCCATAGACTTCAATGGTGGCTGGTCACTTAATTGGTGTCTCAAACGTTTGAAAAGCGTGAGATCTACAGGGCGGGGACTACATTCCAAAAAAGCTTTACGTATTGCTAAGCAGCCACATGACATGTCAGACGCCTCCATCCTGAACTGGCTGTTCATTCTCAGACTTGATTTCCCACTTCTACTTCCTTACCCTATATGGTGGTTTGGAAGCAGGGATATATATTTCCCTAGTTAAAGTATGTTTTTCCCTCTAAGTTCAGAACTACAGGTACCAGAATGCAAAGAAAAAACAACATCTGGACTGGATGAACTGCTCATAATTGACAGTGGACAGCTTCCATTGCCCCCATTATTTGAATGACAAAGTGCAGACAATTAGACTCCCTCTCGGGAGGATAGCTCAGGGGCAACGTACTCGCCTTGGAAGCAAGACGACACAGAGCAACACATGTTCGATCCCCGGATCCGCGCTTTAAAACCTCTGGGTATGAAGCGTGTTATAAATAACCTATCATTTCATGTAGTGCAGCTGTTTCATTTATTTAGATGTGTGTGCCACCTTATGCAGCAATCGCTCTAGAGGGCCAAGCAAAGAAATCTAAGCTTGACGTTATTCTGCTTTCGATTTTCAATTATAAATTCAGAGCTGCAAGGGACAGAATGCAAGAAAGGAGGGGGCTGGGGGTGGAGGTCATATTCACATGCGACACGGACAATTTGAGATGACAGTGTAGCCTCCTGTGTCTTTGTTGTATTATTATAAATTATGGTGGCTTGTCTTTTTTCCATTATTTGGAACTGGCAAGCAATGTGTGCTTTATGTGGAGAAAAGGTGCAGCTTTGCAAAGAAACATTTTATTTGCTTGTGAAACCTACATGTTTTTAAAGTGTTCAATTGGCCTGTACCAGGGCAAATGAACCAATCAACGGCTGTGAGCTACTGCGCGGACTTGGCTTGAAAATGCATATGGCCAATCAATGTTAACAAACCCCATGTTAACGCTTTTCCTAAAGAATTGGAATTCGGAAGGGTCAGGAAAGGCGAACTTGCCCCATGACCCATTTGCGATTCGTTGATTTCTGCCGGGCAGGTCCTATCTGGCATTGGAACTGTCTGTACATCTCTCCTCCCAAGAGAATGAAGCTGTTCCTTCTATGCAGGCAGGAAGTGTCGCCATGACAGGCTGGGCTCAACTCGCACCTTCCGATTCCCTAAAGGTGACATCGGAGTAAACATTGAAGGGTTAGACCCCGCCCACACCCTCATACACTCCCTGAAGCTGCGACCCTGGGAAGGACGTATGTCTTTACTGAAGGGCTGTCAAGCAAAGGAGACACGATTTAAGAACGGACAGGTCGACAACTTAAAGTGAAGCTGTGGCACATGGTTTGCTTGCTGGTTGCTTACGCCACCCGACGTCTGCATCAAATCGTTGATTGGCCGTTATGAGTGGGAGAGGATCCGGAAAGCAGTCATAAGAACAAAGGAGGAGGCACCTGACTTTAAATTATGTTGGTTTTATAACAATTATGACTGCCTAGCCGGGGTGTTGCTAAGTCTGGAAAAGATCTGGGGCTACGCTAATGTTGGGACTGTCGGGACTTGGGGCTAGCTACCCTTTTCGTTGCAGCACCTGAGCTTCTATTCGGGGTTACAACCAAAAGACCCAGTGCTCTAGCGCCTCCTTCAGCCCCACACCCCTAGCAATGCCTCTGTGTCAATTTGCAGAACAGCCGCAGGATTGAGTGACAGAACGTGGAAAGAGGGGGAACAGAAGGGAGGATGATGGGGAGGAGCTGTCTGAGGGTGGTGGTGGCGGCACGGGGTTCTGTTGAGGGTATGTGCTGGTCAGTGGGCGCTGCCTGGAGGTGTTTTGTGGCTATGTAAGAGTGTAGGCTCTTTAGGTGGCGTGGTGCATCGTTTACCCGTATGCGCGCGTCCCTTGGTGCAACCCAAGGAGACGCTAGGGACGCAGGGTGAGGACAGAAGAAAGACAGACAGCAGCCTATTTGTGCACGGAGCGTTCACTCACAGTACAGCTCCATGTTCTGAACGGCGAGTGTTGCTTAAATGTTAGCACACCTTCTTATGGTGCTTCGGTTCACGATATATTTAAGAAAATCTCAATATCCCGGCACGCAGGTCCCCAACCCCTTCTGGCTGCGGGTGGCTGCGGTCAATAGGACCTGCCTAAAAGGGATCTGCGCTCAAGGTGCGGCCTTGAAAGGGCGGCGCCCAAATACAGAGTACCGGCTAATTTAGGGGGAACTGGGTTAATGCCCATAACTTAAGATGGCTGTAACAGACAGCTGTCTCTTACTCTTCCCACAGATGTTTTTAACGGTATAAACCTAACTACCCTGTGTCCCTGGTACTTTTTCTTAATTGCAATGGTGAGGAACTCTATGGCAGAGGTAATTTAATAGCGACATTTACAGCATGCTTGCCATTTGAGAAACCAATAGCTCAGGGGAAAGAAATTACTTAACGTTGGTGCCTAATAGTCATTCTAGAATGTTCTTTACAGGAATGCGATTCTTTCAGTTGCCTCTATCGCCCTATAGATTTGCACGGCAAGCGGCCTACACTAGCACACATGGCTGTGATGGGATCTCCCAGGAAACAATTACGCATTTTTTTCATTTGTTGTTGCTGATATAAATTCCTTTATCGGGTTATCTTAATTTTAGATAATGCCAACATGCTAATTTTTAATGACTTAAGAGTTTGCTAGTCACTAGACAAATACTTTCCTACAGCACTTCACCGCCAGAATAAGAACATTTTCAACTTGCTTAAATTTGATCAAAACAGCTTCTTTATCAAATGATACATTATTTCAATTTTAATCTGATATTATTAGAAAATGTTTTTAGCATATATGGGCCTCATTACGAGTTTGGCGGTATCCCAGCGGTAAATCCACCGGAATACCACCCACCTTAATTCCCATTACTGCCACTTGGTCTGGCAGAATTACCACCGGATTACAAGTAGCGGTTGCAGTGGAAGTCCCCAATGTTTTTTTTTGGCGGAATTACCGTGGTGGAATATCGGTAATTCAGCTGTTTCGGCTGATTTGTAGTGAGTGAGAAAATGTACCTCCAGGATTTTTCTGGAGGTAAATCCTCCACTCCCGGCCCAACCTCATAATTTGGCATAGTGGTAAAGTTGGCAGTACCAGATTTACCACCAATCTTACCACTTATCGCCATACTTGTAACGAGGCCCTATATAGTGTTGATGTGTAGAAATCTTGTTGATACTCTTCTAATTGAGAAATTCCTTTATTGCCGGGTTATCAAACTCTATTGATGTTTCTATTTAATTCTGATGTTTGACTCAAAGATGTAATATTTTTATTTTGCATATCGTGTACTAATGTATATTGATGCTGCACTGTTTTATGGACAGCTGTCCAAAATAAAATAAAATGTACATAGCTGTCCCCCTTTCCTAGTTGATGAAAATGGTGCCACTGCCCAGTGGTGGACTGGGCTATAGGGAGCTCTGGAGATTCCCCGCTAGGCGTCTGCACCCTGGGCCGCTTTTGTGCGATAACCTATTTTATTTCCACATTTTCTCATTGGAAAAGGGTTGGGCTTGCTGAAAATGTGTAATATGGGGCAACTCTGAAAATGATTTGCAGGGCCTCTTTTGGTTCACAGCCCACCCCTGCCATTGCATCGTGCCAGCCAAAAGGCATTCCCTGCTTGCTTTGGGATTTTATAATCTCGTGCCCGCCCTAAACGAAGTTGACTGCTCTGTATGGAGGAAGTCGATTGCTTAACGACATTTTCATCTCCAATGTTGGCACTTTGGAGATGAAACACTTGTGTATGAGCACAATATAAATAAAATATCAATTCAATTCAATTCACATTTCCTCCTGTGATCTTGAATGTATAATGTGATCCCCAGCAGGACCAATTCTAAATTATGTATGTGCCAAAAGATGTGCATGGCCCTGTAATTTGCATATGTGGTGACATCACAGGAAGTGGCATCATAACCTTTGATAAATTGGAGCATGAATGCCGATGTCCACCTTATGATTCGGGAGGGAGATGCTAGGCTGGTCCCATTTTCTTCTTTGCATCCTGTAGTCCAGGATTTTTAATAGGAAAAGTAAAACTACAAGTCCCAGAATGCAAATCATAAACCACAACTGGATCAGATACTCCAGATTGTCCTGCGGCATGTTGGCTTGTTGGCGTGAGCATCATAGGAAGTGACGTTACAAGGAGTGGAACAACAGCAAAGGGACTTCAGTGAAATGGGTGAAAACAAATGACAGGATACCAGTGCATTTCAAGATTAGATAGTGTTGCCCCAACAGCAAATGTTTAACACGGCTCCTCTTTTGACTATGAGAAGCCACTGAGCTGCAAGTAGAAATCTAGCTGGCATAACTTCACCGGGGGTGGCACAGACCTGCAGGGAACAGTTGTGACTCTTTATTTCATCTGCCTTTCACCCCTCCATCGCTGAATAAAGGAAGCATCCGTGTGTATGGTAATCTTGTAGGCACTCCAGAGACCACTTTTACATAACATTCATAGTACCCCAGATCCCCCACCCCAGGCCCATCCTCTGGAGGTTGGACCACCTTTCTTGGTGGTCAAGGGCCTCGCCATCCAAAGGTATTAGGTCCTGTGATTTCCAGCCAGGCAAAGCATCCCTGGTGTCCCCCATCCATAGGTGGTAACCCCCCCCCCCGTCTCCCATCTATCCATTATCTTTGTTAAGGGACACAGAAGAGGGACAAACCCAGGGCCACTGAGAAGCAAGAGCTGATGCAACAGCGAGATGCAATTATTTGTGAAGGTTTGACCTTCAAAAACAAGCATATGTTATGTTATGTTATGTTATGTTAACAGAACTTATTGAGCGCACGTACGTCCTAAGGCATCTTGGCGCTAACAGCGTGATAGACACTTTTAATAATTAAGCTGAAATCAGAACAATGTTGTATTTAGTAGCCGGCGGAAGACATGATGATCAGCAGCTCCCCGTAAGACCAGGGGAAGATAATTCCAGGCTTTTGCAGCTGCCACCGAAAAGGCGCGCCCCCCAGATCAAGCTAGTCTATACCGAGAGAGTGACCGCTACCAAAAGAGCTGACTGGGAGCGCAGAGAGCGTTTAGGCACATAGCGTAAACATTTTGCTTTCAAGTATTCGGCTACACAGCCATAGAAGGCTCGGTGCACCATACATATGGACTTAAAAAAGATCCGGTCTGCAATGGGAAGCCAGTGCAGCTGCCTTAACAATGGAGACATGTGGGCTCCAAACGGGGGATGAAGGACAGCTCTGGCCGCCGCATTCTGGAGTAACTGCAGTCGCCTAATCAGGTAACCAGGTTGAGCCAGGCACAGCGAGTTGCAGTAGTCCAGTATACTAAGGACCAAAGCTGCAACCACCGGGGCCTGACATGCTACAGGAATAAAAGGAGAACCTTTCGAAGAACCCGGAGCTTAAAATGGCCGGACTTGCACACCACTGTGACCTGCGCATACTCCTGTGCTTTGAGCAGGCTTGCAAAGTACAACCTTTACAGAACACACCAAAATGGCAATCCATATACCACCTTTATTGAAACCTGCTATGGGAAAACTGATTCATTCCACAAAGTATAAATAACACTATTGAGAATAAACATCTTGAATCCGACAAACTTGATCGTTTCTAACACTTGCACCTGTTTTTTAGATCACCATAATATGATGCAGAAATCAGGGAAGGCACACTACTGCAGTTGTATATAGCAGTTACTCAAAGTACAGAATACAAAATATTGCTCAAAATATCGACTTAAAAATCTAGAAAAAACAAAATCTCCAGTTTTAAAATTGAGAATAAACCAAAAAAAGTTGAATTTGAGAATGAATTTGGAAAGGCTGGTTGAAGGGGAAAGACTAATGAAGCAGGAACATCAGGGCTGGGTAGGGTGGGTAGGTGAGGGTTAAAGTGGACCCTACGAAGCCTACTAAGTATGTGTGGCTCCAGGAAATGTACTCCATCTGCAGCGTGGAGAGGGTTGCGACAACAGAAGAAAGCGAATTTATTTGAAGGCATATGGGGCAGATTTCTTGATCTGGATCTGGGTTGACTTCATGTCTGCCATAATACAAGTGGAGTCTGGAAGAAGATATATTTTCTCTCTCCTCTTTTGGTGTTTTTTCGCTTTTTTCCTCTCTTCTTCTTTCCTTTCTCCTCGCCTTTTTCTCCCCCTTACCTCTATTTTATATGCATTGTGTACGTGAAATACGGGTGTGCTTTTTGCGTTAAAGACCAAAAATTATAAATGAAATAAATAAAACAAATCCTACAAAGGATCAACTAGGGGTTAGGAAGCAGAGTAGGGACTGGGACACTTATTACGTGTTTAAAACATCAATTAAAGTACAGTTTGTTTTTGATTTTGTTTAAATCATTATATTTTCAATTGGACTGTACTAACAATGAAATGGACAGCAATTCTATCATTTGACATTCGCCTTTTCCTCATTCAAGAATTCTGCATGCTGTCTTTGTCCATGTAAAAGCAAAAACAAAGAGGTGATGGCTGGAAGGTTTAGAATGAATCTTAACCTCTGGCATTGCTCTGGGCAACCCTCCAGATCATCGTTCTTCACCTGCCAAGCCATTACAGAAGGGGAAAGACCATATTCAAATCAGGCTTGGTCCCACCCCTAAAGGGACAGTCCAGCCCGAATTGCTAGGTCACATCCCTTCTGCACGAGACCACAACCATCCCCAAACATGTTTCGGCCTTGTTGGGCCTCATCAGTGAGGGTCTCTAGGCCCAGGAGACACAGGACCCATGACTGGGCATACCCGTCCCACTCGGGGTGACAATGCAAAAACAAAGAGGTGATGGCTGCAAGGTTTAGAATAAATCTTAACCACTGGCATTGCTCTGGGCAACCCTCCAGACCATCGTTCTTCGCCTGCCAAGCCATTATAGAAAGGGAAAGAGCATATTAAAATCAGGCTTGGTCCCACCCCAAAAGGGGCAGTCCAGCCCGAATTGCTAGGTCACATCCCTTCTGCACGAGACCACAAGCATCCCCAAACATGTTTTGGCCTTGTTGGGCCTCATCAGTGAGGAGTAGCTTGGGTCTCTAGGCCCATGAGGCACGGGACCCACGTCTGGGTATACCCGTCCCATTCGGGTTGACAAAGCAAAAACAAAGAGGTGATGGCTGGAAGGTTTAGAATGAATCTTAACCACTGGCATTGCTCTGGGCAACCCTCCAGACCATCGTTCTTCGCCTGCCAGGCCATTACAGAAGGGCAAAGCCCATATTCAAATCAGGCTTGGTCCCACCCCAAAAGGGGCCGTCCAGCCCAAATTGCTAGGTCACATCCCTTCTGCACGAGACCACAAGCATCCCTAAACATGTTTCGGCCTTGTTGGGCCTCATCAGTGAGGAGTAGCTTGGGTCTCTAGGCCCAGTAGGCACGGGACTCACGTCTGGGCATGCCCGTCCCACTCGAGGAGACAAAGCAAAAACAAAGAGGTGATGGCTGGAAGGTTAAGAATGAATCTTAACCCCTGGCATTGCTCTGGGCAACCCTCCAGACCATCGTTCTTCGCCTGCCAAGCCATTGCAGAAAGGGAAAGACCATATTAAAATCAGGCTTGGTCCCACCCCAAAAGGGGCAGTCCAGCCCGAATTGCTAGGTCACATCCCTTCTGCACGAGACCACAAGCATCCCCAAACATGTTTCAGCCTTGTTGGGCCTCATCAGTGAGGAGTAGCTTGGGTCTCTAGGCCCAGTAGGCACGGGACCCATGTCTGGGCATACCCGTCCCACTGGCAGTGACAAAGCAAAAACAAAGAGGTGATGGCTGGAAGGTTTAGAATGAATCTTAACCACTGGCATTGCTCTGGGCAACCCTCCAGACCATCGTTCTTCGCCTGCCAAGCCATTACAGAAGGGGAAAGACCATATTAAAATCAGGCTTGGTCCCACCCCAAAAGGGGCAGTCCAGCCCGAATTGCTAGGTCACATCCCTTCTGCACGAGACCACAAGCATCCCCAAACATGTTTCAGCCTTGTTGGGCCTCATCAGTGAGGAGTAGCTTGGGTCTCTAGGCCCAGTAGGCACGGGACCCATGTCTGGGCATAACCGACCCACTGGCAGTGACAAAGCAAAAACAAAGAGGTGATGGCTGGAAGGTTTAGAATGAATCTTAACCACTGGCATTGCTCTCGGCAACCCTCCAGACCATCGTTCTTCGCCTGCCAAGCCTTTACAGAAGGGGAATGACCATATTCAGATCAGGCTTGCTCCCACCCCAAAAGGGGCAGTCCAGCCCGAATTGCTAGGTCACATCCCTTCTGCACGAAACCACAATCATCCCCAAACATGCTTCGGCCTTGTTGGGCCTCATCAGTGAGGAGTAGCTTGGGTCTCTAGGCCCAGCAGGCACGGGACCCACGTCTGGGCATACCCGTCCCACTCGGGGTGACAAAGCAAAAACAAAGAGGTGATCGCTGGAAGGTTTAGAATGAATGTTAACCATTGGCATTGCTCTGGGCATGTCCATGTAAGAGGCACACACGGACTGTTTCACACGCGTAGGCTCCCGTGACCTCATACATATAAATGTTTGTGGAGGAGCTGCCCAGTGTGTGGCCCAACAGGTCGGAATGAACAGGGATTAGGTTGAGAGCTGCCAGCAGGGGTGTTGCTAGGTCTGGAAAAGATCTGGGGCTACGTTAATGTCGAGACTATCGGGACTCGGGGCTAGCTAGCCTTTCGGTTGCAGCCCCTGAGCTTCTATTTGTGACTACAACCAAAAGACCCCGGGGCTACGGCCGCCCAACCCCAAACCCCTTCTAGCAACGCCTCTGACTGACAGCTTGTTGAAATGCACCTACTCAGTGCTTACTGAGAGACCTGTATTCTTTGTTTGTGTCCAGAGTTCCCCACAGCACAACTCTACGTCTGCATTGCCCACAGCCAACAGTGAGGGAAGCCATCAGCGCCGGTAGGGGAAGAGATTGCCACTCGAGATGCCAGGATGACAGGAGGGAAAGGAAGCTCCGAACCAAACTGGATCCGTGATAAAGGAGCGAGCGTGTGCCCTCAACACAGTATTGTTTGTTTGTTTGTTTGTTTATTTTATTTGTATGGCGCTCCAAACCCAGAGGTAGAAGGGCGCTTAAGAATTTGGTTACATAGTTGAGAAGTATCTGTGTGTTGCATACTTCGTACAGGTTTATAATATGTACATATATATACAGAGGTCAATAAATAGAGCATGTGTAGTGCGTACAATATACAATTTTCAGAGTAAGTACAGTGTCTAAGCTAGTAATCGCGCAGGTCTAGAGTTGGTGGTGTTGTTCTTTGT
Source organism: Ambystoma mexicanum (assembly GCF_040938575.1). Lineage (NCBI taxonomy): Eukaryota > Metazoa > Chordata > Amphibia > Caudata > Ambystomatidae > Ambystoma > Ambystoma mexicanum. Next base: position 1,336,716,427 of record NC_090921.1, on the reverse strand, counting down.
TTAGCAGCCAGCTAATGACCTGCTTCCTAAAGATCTGGAAGGATTCGAGGGTTTTGATGTTGAGCGGTAGGGAGTTCCAGAGTTGGGGGGCAAGCACTGTAAAGCTTGCCCCTCCAGCTCTTTTTAGGTGGAACCTGGGTACTAGTAGACAAAGAGTGTTGGAGGATCTGGTGAGTCTGGTGGCAGGTTTCAGGGTGAGTTTATTAGCTAGATAGGGTGGTGCTAGGTGGTTGAGGGCTTTGTACGTGAGGCAGATGACTTTTAGATCAATTTTTTGGCGTATGGAGAGCCATTTGCAGGCTTTCCTAGTGGCAGAGATCTGCTCTTGTCTTGGAATGTTGAGGGCTGCGCGCAAGGCGTTATTTTGAGTTACCTGCAATTTATTGAGTACGGATTGATTAGCGCCAAGGAACAGGCTGTTGCAGTAATCCAGTTTGGATTGTATTAGTGCCCTGGCAAGGGTGAGGCAGCTGTTGGGTGATAGGAAGGGTCTGCTGGCCCTAATGAGCTTGCCGGTATAGGCAGCAGCTGAGGCTGTCATATTGGTATGTTTGCTAAGGTTAGTGTTGGCATCTAGATAGAAGCCAAGGGTCTTTACGCTTTTGGCTATGGGAATGGAATGACCATCGATGGTTATGTTGTTATAGCTAGGGTCAAGTTTGGTTAGGGTGTTGGGGGAGCCGACGATTAGGAGCTCTGTCTTCTCATCATTCAGGCAGAGACCATGGGAGGCCATCCATGCCTGAATGATGGAGAATATTTTGTTGATCCGGGCAGTATCATCCAAACACATGATTGATAAGCATGCCAGACTCTTGCTAATTGACCCATATATCAAAGCTAAGGCATGCTTATCATGATGATCCAGTATCATCCAGTATCATCCAAACACATGATTGATAAGCATGCCAGACTCTTGCTAATTGACCCATATATCAAAGCTAAGGCATGCTTATCATGATGATCCAGTATCATCCAGTATCATCCAAACACATGATTGATAAGCATGCCAGACTCTTGCACAGAAAACTTGCCGGTGTGAAGAATTTAAGCCCATCCCATGGTTCTCCAGGAATGGGCAACCCCAATGAAGCATATGCTATGCCCAGTCATGGGCGTCATTTTAATGGGGGGCAAGGGTGTCTGTCCCCTCCAACTTTCGTGGCACACCATTTTGTCCCCCTCATTTGGCAGGGCCCTTTTCCTATCGATGTCATGTCCCCCACCCCAACATTTTCAACAAAGTTATTCCACTGCACCCAGTTCCAATTACAGCTCGAGGTGAACTGAGCAGCCTATTGGAGACGGATGGAACCATCGAAGCAGTGGAAGCCGTGTGTTGGTTGAGTCCAGTGGTTCTCATGAAAAGGAAAGACACAGGAAAGCTGCGCATGTGCTCTGAGAAGTCTAAAAAAACATTGTGATGGATAATGACACATTTCCTAACATATCAAAGCTAAGGCAGCTACTGGGGGAGGCTGCAATATTCTACAAGTTAGATATGTGGAACGCATATCACCAAACACCCAGCCCGAGGGCTCTCGCGGCATTCATAACACCACCAGGAGTATATCAATTTAACCAAATGCCGCTTGGTCTCCCATCTGCAGCCTCCGCTTTTCAGCGAATTATTGATCATTTGCTCACATCCATATGGACCCATCATCACCAATTTAAGAAAAATGCTTAAAGCATGTCTCTTTCCCCACAGCCTCTCCTGCCACGGCCTAGCTATCCTAATCTTCAGGCCCTACCTTAAAACATTTTGTAACCTCTGTTTCACCTCCAGGGACGTCATTTAGGGGTTGCCAGGGGTCGCACTTGTGAGCTTGCTACCCCTGTGGTCTCCCTTGCTACCCCTAAAGAGAAAAAAAGAAACTATTTTTTTTTTTACAAATTGAAGCTGGTGGGCTGTGGCCAGCGCCATGTTGTTCTTGGTTTCTAGAGTGGCTGGCTTTCTTGTTCAGGCTTCTTAAAAGCTTCTTAAACATTACAGGAGGTTCCACAAGTGTAACACTTTGAGCAGTGACCCTAAATTAGAAAGAATAGGAATAACAAATAATTTGTCTGTCTGGTATTCGATACAATAATTGCTAGACTCATTAAAGGTTTATTTCAGGCACACTTCAGGGTGTGAGTCACTGAGTTAGTCTGTTCTTAAACACGACAAATTCACAATGCAGACAAAATCCTCCAAAAAGTCCTTATAGTAGAATCAGCATCCATTTTGGACTCTGTATTTTGCTTTTTGCAAGTTGCAGTTATAGCATATTTTTTCAGCCTATACATATTGTCATCCATTCTTGTATGAAATGTATATCACGTTACAAGGGATGTTGTAACCATATTTTTCATAGGGCCTCATTACGAGTCCGGCGGTAACCGAGGCGATAAAACCGTCTGGTTACCTGCGGACTCGTATTACCATTCTGCCTCCGTGATTCCCGGAATTACCGGGGCATTACAACCCCGGTTTTCCGGGAATCACGCAGGCGGAATGGTGTTAAACCCCATTCCCATTGAGTCCTACGGGACTCAATGGGAATGGGGATCATGGAAACACCGGCAGCATCTCGTAATGCTGCCGGTGTTTCCTCGTCCGCCTGCAGGCGGGCGGTGTTAAACCCGCCAGGTCAAACCTGGCGGGAACATCACCTCCCGCCTGCAGGAGTCGGGATCAGGTGGTCCGGAAACAACAGTGGCGGCGGGTTTACCGCCACCGTTATTTCCGGACCGCCTGATTTGTAATGAGGCCCATAGTGTACTTAGGAACAATGCTGTGTGATGCCATTTCCTGTCTTGTAAAGGGGTAAAAGTCGTGTTCCATCGCTCCCCGTGATGTCACTTGGAGGTGGGGTTAAATTACATCACGTCCTGTGATGTCACCAGAGGTCAAGGGTCATGTGATGTCACTTCCGCCCCCCCCTCCCCAGCATTTTGGTGAAATTACATCCCTGTTCACCTCCCACCTCTGGAACGCTTCAGCCTTGTAATGCGCTCTGAGGCCCTCTGCGTAGGGCCAACATCGAACAAAGAAATTCAAATAAAGTAATGAAATAAAATCCATTTTTAAATTAACACATTTTGTCTACTTTAAAGATGTTGTACTGGTATATGGGAAAGAGCAGGCACAGCGAAAAACAGCAATAAACACTGTGATGGAGAACCTCACGGGGTGTGATTGCGATGCTGTGGAGTGTCAGTAGTGGAGTACATGCGTAACCGAAGAAGGTATCGAACCAAAATAGGGCCTGGCTCTGGGAATAGAGTCAGCACTGCCCCAGAATACAAGCAACAGCTCAAGCTGTTCATTGGTCTAACTCAGTGGTCGAAGTGGACGAGAGCGGTTGGGAGCCGAGCTCCTCTACTTTTTTAAATGAAGTTTTATTTTAAAAAGAGACCATTCCGGAATGGTTTCGTTTTAAAATAAGTGTAGGGGGAAGTTGAAACCTTGCACTGCACTGAACATTCCCTTAAACAGCAGGCGCATTTGTTTTGCGCATTGGAGGGGGTGTGGTGATGGGGTTTGTGGGGAGGGGACAGGCCAGCAGGGAACATAGTTCCACTGCTTCTTTTCATACACCTCGACCACTGGCCTAACTGAATAAAATTCAAGGTTTGCAGAAAACCTCTCAACCAAGACTGAACCTGTCAGGAATCCTTCAAACCAATCAAACACACCATTTCGAATGCAGCCTGCATCAGGCCCTTTGAGAACTCTATGGACACATGCATTACTGTAGATGCCAGCATATACAGTTCTGGAGCCACGCTGGCACAGAAGAAAGAGCAGCAGGAGCAGGCGGGTGCCTACTCTTCGAAATCGTTGCCCTAGTCTGACTTCTACTACTTGTAATTGTAATTGGTTATTTATAACGGCTTAATACCCAGAGGTTTCTAAGCGTAGACCCAGGGATCAAACCCGCGTTGCACTGTATCGTCTTGCTTCCAAGGAAAGCGCATTGCCCCTGAGCTATCCTCCCGACACTTGGTGATTGAGAAAGAAATGTTAGCCTGTGCTTCTACAGCACAGCATTTCTGATGCTAAATGTAATGCAGATGGTTTTAATTGTTAACTGATCACAAACTGTGTGTGAACATACCGCAAGCAGGAGGAAATAAACCTCCAACACCACTTCTAGCCAGGTTAGCAGTCACACAACAAGAGTAAACGATTGACGTCAACTCTACTCCGGGATGGAAGAATACACAGGCGGATTGCATGTCACGCCTACCTGCTAAAGTGCCAGAGGAAACAGACTTTCTCATTGACGAGTGCCTTGTAGCATCTGTGTGGGATCTGAGAGAAGAATGGGACAACAGCATCAATGAAGAGTTCTGGATGCAGCAGGACAGTGATGACCGGGATAGGGAGAAGATGAGACAGTTTTCCAGCCATGCTTGGCCCGATGGCAAGGAGCCGCCACAGAGGATAGCTCAGGGGCAATGCACTCGCCTTGGGGAAAAAGACGATGCGCTACAACATTGGTTCGAATCCTGGTCCAGCACTTAGATGCTGGAGAAGGCCGGCATTAAGGGCGACACAAATCAACACTAATAAGCCTCTGCAACCTTTTTGGAAAAAGGTCAAAGAGGCAGCATCATAAACGACGCTCATGAAGGACATTAGGGAGCGAAGATGATGAAGGAAAGTCCCCATGAGTATATCGGCGGCCGGCCATGGACTCTAAAATAGACCTCAAAGTTTGCACTTGCCACAAGTGCGTACTGAGGGACAAGAGGCTGCACAGCAATCTGGTTTGTGAGCTTGGGTACACATGGCGAGAGCTGAGAGAGAGGACACATTGCCTGAGCACGCACAGGATCATCAGTGGTCAGGGGAGTAACAGGGATTTGCATGGCAGGGACAAGATCAATGTGTTGAACCCTTGACCCAGCAGCCATTTTATAGTCACTTATTGTTCATTCTCTTTCTATCCCTTCTTCCCCATTTTACCCCTAATCCTCGCTCAAACTCCTTCTCCATACCTTCCTTTCCAGTTTTCCTCTCTCGCCTCTCTTTAGAACTAGTAACTTTATTTTGTTACATAGTGCCTACTTCCAGATTGTTGCCCGTGTGTAGAGCTGTAAATAACAGTTGTTGCTATTACCAAACTAAACAGTACTCGTTTCCTCAATCTCAGAAGGATGAAAGGCTGAGTCGACTCTAGAAATTCCAACCTGTACATACCAGTCACCCACATAGCTCAGAATTGTATATGCTTTGACGAATCAAGGGAATTCATCCCTTCTACCCAAGAGGGAGCCCCACCCTACCCCGTGAGGCTAGGGAGGTGAGCCCACTCCGCAATACCCTCCCTAGGGTTAGAGGTAATTGAGACCTCACTGGGACAGACTCACCCTTACGGAACCAGGACTCCCGTTCCTCTAATGAACTCCCTAACTCCTCTCCCATGAAGGCATACATGGGACTGCCTAAGATACTTAACATCAATGAAAAACAAGACTGGACTAAAGATAACATTAACATGCATCGTGAGTATCCAAGAAAAGAAGCTGTCTCTTTAAGGACAAACCTCGACTTCACTTTGATGAGGACGTTTCAGTAGGAGGACATGCTGAGAAGGGGTAGAAAGAGAATCATATGTTAGCAGGGGATGCCCCATGGTAGCGTAACGCAAGCGGAAGGTGGAGCCAGCGAGAACCTTGGAGCCTGTGAAACTCAGACAGACTCTGAATTAAAGGACCAGATGCTGGGAAGACAGCGTACTGAATTGCCGGGAAAACGTAGGGTCTGAGGACCAGAAAGCAGTGACATGACCACAAGTAGTGTGTGGTGGGCAGTGATCCCTACCAACTACGCCAACACGATGATGTATCCACAATGGCCTCAGTTTCCAGGAGGGACGCTGGACCGTAGCATGAAAGTGAAGTAAGGAAGATGCAAAGAGACACCAACAGAGAAAACAACCGAGAAAGAACTACCAAGCAGGAGAAAAGGTCCAGAGGGACTACAGCCCCCGAGACATTTCCCCATGAAGAAAGGGGTAATGGGGAAACGGGAGGACTGGGAAGGCAAAAGTTAATCATTATTTAATAAGTAAGGGGGGTTGGGATGGGGGAGTGTGTTTTATGTATTGTCCTTTGTCCTGATTTTTCTTGTTCTCTTGTTGATCTGTATTGTTCGATGATACTTTAGTGAATCTAAGCTTGGTATTTATATGTGATTTCAAATTGATTTGTTGGATCTTTACTTTGCTTTGTTGTTGCATGTGTTTTGTTTTCTTTTTGTATTTTTACTGTAATTATTCATTCATTCTTCAGAATCAATGCGTGGTTGTAATATATTTTGTGGAAATTATAAATAAAGTGTTTAAATAAAAAATAAAAAAAAGTTAATCATTATATCAGTGGATAAACACATCCCAGTGAATTTATTAAAACAACAAAGTTGATCAATCTGAACTGTAACAAAACAAGAGGGGACATTATTTGTAAACCTGAGAACGAGAACATTACTCAGTGGACAAGATTACACTGGGAAGAGAGGAGAAGATCTCAACCCCTAAGCAGGATTAAGTGGAAAGATCCTTCTAAACCCCTGAAGAGAGAGGTAATGGGGAGAACGGGAGGACCGGAAAGCCAAAAAGGGAACCATAACACGAGTGGGGAAACTTGTCCAGAGAATTTGTTGCAACTCAAACTATGAAGTTGATACATCTGAACTGTAACAAAATAAGAGGGAACATCATATGTAAACCAAGGAAAGAGAATATTAATCCGTGGATAAAACTACCCTGGGAAGAGAGGAGGAGACCCCAACCCTCAAGAGGGATTCATTGGGAGTAGTAGAAACAAAAGAGTCTGAAATATGTAAAAGAGAAAGAGATAAAAAACAGAACACCAAGGTAAGTCTATACTAAAAAATGGGACATAATAACAATCCTGAGGGTATAACCCAGCCAAGAGAAGATATCACGCAAGGTTGTAACCAACCAAAATATGTGGATGCAAGTATCTAACAAACTTTACGAAAAAGTCCAGGGAAAAATATCCCACAAGACAAGTGAAGAGTGCAATACCTTATCCAAGAACTGCAAGCCCTGGTGCAGAAGGTGGCTAGAGGCTATTGAAAATATATTAAAAGAACATGCAAGCAAAGCAGAACATGGCTTCACCAGGAGAAGGGAGTCATTCGCCTAGCCAATAGTTGGTTTGAATAGGAGAAGGGTCAGATAGGGTTTGTTTTTGACAGTGGACTGTCTTTTTGATTACGACATTTTCAGATGACTGACAAGCACCTTAGTTATATAGGTAGGGAACACACACCCATAGTTATAGGGAGAGAATGTCCATCTTAGTATTTAATAAGCCATTGCTGGAAATGTCTTCAAAGTGTCCGTGTGCTTCTTCTGATCCACCACAATACCCAGAGCCGAATTAGATGCGTCCACTTATTTATCAGTGGTGCCTGGCTTCTCTGCTGTCACACCGTAGCAATATTCATTCAAAGTCCTCCGCAGTAAGAACCTTCTGAAATACATTCAAACTAGTAATGGTGAAAGAAGCACTGACCCCTTTTCTCACCCAACATCAGTCACTTTAACACTAATTTCTCACAACTACGCAAAGACAGAGAATTCAATTGATGTTATGTAATGCATGTCAAATAAAACACTGCATTTGCATTCAAGTACAATATTTGTATACTTTATTCCCCCACCTTAAATATAATACTAAAGACTACAAGTCCCAGAATGCAAAATGTTGTGAGCCTGAAATATTCCTCTGGGTTTTACAACTGTAGTTCCAAGACATGCATCTAAAGAAACTGTGATTAAATCACCTGCTTGCAGTTATGTCTGACATCAGCATTCAAGTGATTTTTTGTGTGATGAAATTTGCAAGAACACAACAGAGCACAGAATGTTCATGGCCAACACTAGATATTTCCCAGAACATTGTATTTGTAAATCAGTTTGTCGTTTTGGCGAGTAGGACATGTTGCTGGGCCTGTGTGGGGGATTTGAACATTGTTATGTTGTAATGTTGTTAGGAGGACTCGTCACAGGTAGTGCTCACTGTGTCATACGCAGTCCTCTTGCTCTGCTCAGAGCGGTATGTCCAATGCGTCAGGGACCATGCGCCACCCCATGTAGAGGCCGCCCTGATCACACACCCAAGGACCCAAGAGTGATAACTACGCTTGTGAGCATGTTCATGCTTTTTGAGATGTACTGACAATTGACCTTCACTTTCTGTGTCCTAACACAAGCTTCTCCAATGCAATGTTAATGTACTGCTTAAAGTGATATCTTTTTACAAAAAATGTTCTTGTAAATTTAGTTTATTACAAACTTTATATTACATTTCTATCATACCCATTTTGAAGAACGAAAACAAAAAAACACAAAACCAGATATTGACATCATCATTTAGAACATTGTAGCTAATGTATAAGACTGCAGAGTTATTTCGACAGAATATTGTCAAAATAGCCAATTGCTGAGCAGCAAGTTAACTTAAACCTTCTGCCGGATAAGAGAGGCTGCCACCAGTCTTCCATATTGCCCCTTGTTAGAGCATGTTTCACTTCCAGGCATTTCGAAAATTAAAATCAAAGGCGCAACTTGGCCGAATGTACCATTATCCACTTTACAACGATTACATTTATAAATGGCTAAAACTGTGCAATTTGTCAGAGGAACACAAAACGTTGATATACAATTATCCCCTGACGTTGAGTGCATTTTACAGGTGATCTTGCCACCAGTAAAATTCACCCTAGAAATGTTTAGCAAATGTATTCAAAGACACGCTGGATGCCGCTGCTAAGGTTCCAACTTGAAAACAAACTCCAACTGTGGAAGCGATCATTGACCTTATTATAATAGTAACATAAGAAAAAACCTACAGATCTTTGCAGACGTCTGAAGAGATAGCCCTATTGGGGGGCAACTGTCATATAAATACCTGACAATGTGTAAGTACACCTCAAACAGATGCTTCTGATGTACAATTGCAATCTTCTGTACAGTGTCCTCTTAGAAGAGACTGGGCTGTTGGTCAGCCAGTGCAAGTTGATTATGGTCAGATCCTAGACCCCGGCTATATGCTAATCACTGCTAATCTATTGGTGCTCATTTTGTCTGCCCCACCCCCTGACTTCCCCTTCTTAAGGTGCCTCCTAACCTCTTCGGTTTCACAGCTAGTTAGCTGATGCAGGCAGATCTAGATAACGTGACCTGTGCCCCACCCACCTACCAAACAGCGCTAATCTTTTGCTGCTCTTTGTTTTTTCTTACCTGCCCTTTTCTTTCCCTTCCTAACTATTCAATTTCATTTCATCTCTCACCTGGGTGTCTGAAGCAAAGGGCAGACGCCGAAAAAGGGCAATTCCTGTTTAGGTCTGTTAGGGCCCGGAAAGGTGTTGTCCAATTTAACCTAATGCCAATTGGACCTACTCCCATTTGGCTGCATCTTTTTAACTCGGTAGGTCAAATGGGACACTTTAATTAAAAAATAGTTGTGGGGTAAGGGAATAGGTTGAGGCAGAGGGAAGTCGGGGGGAGGTGGGTGGAGTCTCCCCCCGCATTAGGAGGAGTTGCGGGGGTCTCCGTCCGCAGTAGGTAAAAATGAATTAGGTCAAACAAATTAGGTCAAATGGGCAGTAGGTCAGGTTTTTTAGGTCCAACAACCCATATCCCCAGCAAAAGGGCCTAAACTCCTGTTCCACGCATCCCATGTAAGACATCAGCATGTGCACTAGACATCACTCAACAAGTCCCATTCACCATCAACCACACGTGCAGCTAGTCTGTACCGCACTGCCACACAACCACTCCAACCCACAGAACCTCATCCACATCCTACTCATAATAGCCACAGTCGACCTCTTAAACAAGCAGGCAACCTTATGCTCATCAATGCTCACTCAGCAGCACAATATGCTATAGTCATTGGCGACCTCATCACCAGACTCAACCTAGATGCACTATTTATCACAGAGACATGGCTCAAGTTCATCTCTATCCGCATGCTGGGTGCCCTCATCCTCACGGGCTACCGCATCCAACACAAGGGCTGTCAAGGGAAGACTGGTGGAGGTCTCGCTATTATCCGCAAGACGCCATGGACATGCACCTTCCAGTAGCACACTGCTCATGCATCCATGTAACTCATCACTTGCCGCTTCCTGCTCACCTACGCTCATGCTACCTTTCACCTGACCTACTGACTATCCCATCCCACCAAGGCCTTCATTGATGAATTCAAAGATCTCATAACAACAGCATCTTCCAACAATACAACTTAGGTTTTCTCAGAGATGTCAACCTATCCAGTAGTCCCCAACCAAGGAAACCAGAGAGAGACGAAACTGTTTGACACCGTGAACACCAAACAAGCACAGAACCAACCCACAACAAAGGCAACACCCTCGACCGTGCATACATTCATATATAACCTGAGCCGCTATGGCCTCCCTCCTGCAGCAGAGAGTATGCCAGCCAGCCCTGCATGAGCCCCGTCTTAGCCACCGAGAGTGGCACGTGAGAACCGTTACAGGCAGTCTCTGGCAGCACCACAGAGTCACACTTATCTGAGTTTTGGGTACATTAGGAGCTGGGAGGGTCATATCAGTTGGTGCTCCAGGGCTAGGCACATGTAAAGCTAAAGGGCTGGGGGATCTCAGCATAGGTGCAACACAGGCCAGAGGATCATGCAGTGCCTTGGGGATTATTATGCTACAAACGGGTATTTGAGGATTAAGGGCATTCCTTTCTAGGGCCAGTAAAGGGCGGGAGGCATATGAGGCTGAAGGTATGTGTTCCATTATTAAATTTGGAAGTCATAGCAGCAGATCAAACTATGGTACTACCCCCAATTCCCTACACCTACACCCAATAGTATTCACTTCGCAAGACTTTCACTTTGTATCACAGTTTGCTCCATTTGGTCTTGTTCCTGCCAGTTGGGGGCATGATTTGGGGACTGTATTTATATTAGACTTACCTTCTGAACCCTACAACACAGTACTGTAATGATTTGGGAGCTCAAAAGCCCTGTTTCCCATTTAACTTCCCTTCCAGATCCATTTTGGGTTTTTGGCAGTCAGTATGCTTTTTTAGTCAGAAGACTGCACTTCCCAGTATTCCTTGCTCACTGCTTCATCTGCACCCCTGCAGGAGAAGGTTGGGTGGAGGATAAGGAACACCTGTGGCTGCAGGTGCTAGCACGCATCGCACCTGAGACGTGTAATCGTTAGCCAGCTTTAAAAGCTTCACTTCGCTTCAGTCCAGCACTGGTGATGTTGCAGAGTTCCTGTTTGTTACAGGTCCCTTGTTCTTGGTTCTTATGTATAGTGTTTAGTTCCTAGTTTCTTGATTCTTGGATTTCGAAATGAGTGTGCTTATCCGTATATTCCACTTTCTGGATTCCCTTTCTGTCAGCCTGTGTTTTGCAGCCAGCACTTTCCCGTGCTTTCCTTTTGCTGTGCGCAGTTTGTCTGTGTTCTCTATTTCTTTGACTTTGCCCTGTTCTACAGTGTAACCCTGATCCTGTAGACATCCCTCATTTATAGATTTACTATTTTGTACCATTTTCCTTCCTTCCCTTGACAGGGACGGGGGAGGTTTTGCACTTGAAATGTTGTTTTCCCTGCTCCAGTTCCTTTAGTTTCTCTTGGAATCTATTCCTGTGTTTCCCTGGCACTTCTCTCTTTTTTGCATTGTTTGTTAGATGTAGTGTGCTGTTATATTCAGCTCCTGTGTGAATGCCTATGTTTTCCTCACTATTCTGTAAGCACTATTCCTAGGTGTACCTTGTCAGGAGTCTTATGTATTAAGTTATCCTCCCATTGCTGTTATAGCTTTTCTGGGTCCCTGTTTGATCAGCAGGGTCGTGGGCTTTGCCGACATTTCAGGTGGTAGTTCTCGCTCTTGTGAGTATTGTCTTTAAGTTACCTTATGCAATACCATCAAGCGTGGTAGCTTGCAGATCCTGTTATTGCCGGTTCTGTAATGTGGGTTTAGCACTGACAGTGCCTGTAACAGCAATTGTGGGTAAGGAGCTTGCCGACTTTCTTAACACTCATAAGGAGCTTCAAAGTGCTTACCCCACATTCCTTTTCATATATTTGTATTCTTTTCACATTCTACTTGCACATCCAGGGTTTTAGAGTACATGCATCTTGGTTCCTGAGTGAATGTGTTTGACACAAAGCTCGTCACTGTGTGATCTTGTGCACATATCCCTTGCCATATGCTTTTGTCCTCTCATGATAGAATGACCAGCCTAATTTTCCCACAATCTACCTAAGTATTTGTCGAATATGGCAACTTCAAGTAAGAAAGGCAGCAAAGCCTCTAACATGTTTGTACAGAACGTTTCTGCTACATTTACCTGCGATAATCAAATCACGAGTGCTGACACAAATGAAATCCTTGTCGCGAATGGGCAATTACGTGCAGAGTATTTGTCCCACTGGATGGCACATCCTACATTGCCAGATCCTGTTTCAGTCTATTATTCTGATCCTGATTCTATGTCTGCACAATCCTTAGCAGCAGAAAACAACACACTGTTAGCCTTACTGCACAAGAGTACCTCTGTTGTTGAAGCCCAAGTTTCAAGTTACACTTCTCAGATTGAACGGTTTAATTATAGAAACATAAAGGATGGAGGGGTTCCTTGAATAACTTCTGTTGTCTACGCTCAGTCTGTAGCATGCTTCTCTGTACCAGAGCATGCTGTCGTGCCTAATGTCAAAAAGTCTCGGGGTGATAGCTTGCTTAAGGCAAGCACAGACAAAGTTGGTAAAAGAAAGAAGAAATCACAGACCCTACAAGCAGTAAACGACAATGTGCAATCAGTGCTCATCCAGATTGCGAGTGCAGGATCCAGCCCTGATGTTACCACGCCTCCCACTGTGCCTACTGATAGTGATGTACAGTTAATGCAGGACATGCTTAAAGCTAAGCTTCAGGAGTTAAGAGAAAAAATGGTTTCTTTACAAGAGGAGAATAAAACCTTGTAGTCTTTACTGAATACCCCTCAGACCGTATCTCTTGTTCATGTGAACACTGTTCAGTCCCTGAATGCAGAGTCTTTAGTAGACCATATTTGTCAAAAGGTACGATGAGCTGGGACTGAGAGTGTTTTTTCTAGTGCAGCTCTTAACCAGGGCACAATTTCTTACATGTGTCCTCTTGTTTGTCAGGGATTCCAGTTAGCTGATGACACATTATGTACTGCTTTACCTAAGATTTAAGGTGCAGCAGCTTATCACAAACCTGAACTAGCAACCACACAAGCTTCTGATTTCCAAACACAATCCATTAGAGTGGCCTACATACAGGCCCTACAGTGGTCTTATGGTCTGCACTTGTTCCAGCTGCTGAGACCGAAGTAGATGATCTAGCTGATGTGGAACGCAATGCTAACTGTGTTAACTCTTTCTCCTACCAATTTAGGTCACAACGAACAGTCAGAGAAAGTACAGATTCCATGCTCTGATGAATTCATTACACAGTCTACAGAACCAGAAACCCCGTGGGTGATTCCTGAACTGTTGGTTGTTAATGTGCTACTTTCAGAGGCTAAGACAGGTGAATGGACAATTGACGAAATCTTGATTAACAGAGACGTTGCTATGGTGATTCCTCCGGTTGATTTTGACTTCCACAAAGAATGAGACTCTGTGTCATCCACTAAGGAAAGAGACTGAAAATGTACAGCTCAGTCATTGGTGACTGGTGCCAAGAAGTCTACTGCCCTAGAGGTGCCTTCCATTCCTGAGCCACCAATGTGTCTGTCGACTTCTGAGTCTTCAGTCTGTCTGCCTGTAGCCTATGACTCTTCTTCGTAATGGTCCCCAGCTCTGCAGTCACCTTTGGTACACGTGTCTTCAATCACTGAACCTCTGCCATGTCTGCCATTTACTCAAGAGCCTCCGCCATGTGCATGGTCGGCCCCAGAGACGTTTACATGTTTGTCTTCAGCTGCCAAGATAGCTCGAGCAAGGAAGTCCTGAACCTTAAATTCCCCTGTGGCATGCTTGTCTGCAGCTACAGCGACTCGTACAGCACGTCACTCGTCACCCATAAAGCCTCCGGCAGTCCATCCTAAGTGTTTGTCCTCAGTCCAAGGCCTACTGCCTGTTTGGCTTCAGTTGATGAGACACCTGTGGCCTGCTTATCCTCTGTGCCAATATCAGAAGAATACCTGTGTACACTGTCAGATTCTGCTGCATTTCCTTCAGCTCCAGAGGAATCCTGAATACCAACCATCTACTCCCGAAGCACCTCTTACGCGTTAGGGCGACCACCAGAGTATTCAGCAATAGATATTGAGACTGTTGCATGCTTGCCTGCAGCTTCTACTTGTCCCGCCTGTCTGCTCTCAGCATACATTCTAACAGTCTGCCATGTCTAATGAATGTTACACTCGCCTGCTATCATCCTCAATGACTTACAAGTATCTGGGCCCAGGGACTGAGTTTCCTGTGCCTTCAGACTCTGTGCCAGATCCTTCAAGTCCTTTACAACATTCTTTAACTCCTGGGCATCCTCCTCACCAGCTCCCTGCTTCTGATTCTTCTTTTCTACGGCCTGATAAGCGCTCTAGTCCACCTGTTTTTGCTCACAGACCTCCATTTCCATCAGTGCCACCTCAGAAGAAAAATGACTGCTACCATGGAAACATAAAGCCTGGTCCAGGTGGAGACGCAAGAAGACGGCCGTGGGAGGGAGAATACTGTCACAATTTGCTCCCTTTCCTCTTGTTCCCGCCACTTGGAGGAATGATTTGGGAACTGTTTCATATTGGACTTACCTTACGAACTCTACAGCACAGCACTGTGCTGATTTGGGAGTTCAAAAGCGATATTTCTCATTTCACTTCCCTTCCGGATCCTTTTGGGGTTTATGGCGGCCAGCATGCTTCTTTAGTCAAAAAAACCTACACTTCTCAGTATGCCTTGCTCACTGCTTTATCTCCACCCTTGCAGTACAAGGTTGGGTAGAGGATAAGGAACATCTGTGGCTGCAGGCGCTAACAAGCGTCACACCTGAGGTGTGTGCTCATGAGCCAGCTTTCGAAACTGCAGTTAGCTTTAGTCCAGCGCTGGCCATTGTTGCAGTGTTCCCGTTTGTAACCGGTCCCTTTTTCCTGGTTCTTATGCATAGTGTTGAGTTCGTTTTTTCTTATTTCTTGTTCCTGGATTAAGTTGGCCTCCCTTTGCTGTTATAGATTTTCTGGTCCCTGTTTGATCAGCAGGGTTCGTGGGCTTCGTTGACATTTCAGTAGGTGCTTCTCATCCTCGTGAGTATTGTCTTTAATTCACCTTACACAATACCCACAAGGGTGTTAGCTCACAGATCCAGCCATTGCTTGTTCCGTATGTGGGCTTAGCGCCGTCAGTCCCTGTAACAGCAATTGTGGGTAGGGAGCTTGCTAACTTTGTTTGTATCATAAGGAGCTTCTAAGCACTCACCCCACATCCCTTTTCATATATTTGTATTCTTATCACATTCTACTTGCACATCCTGGGTTTTAGTGGACATGTGTCTTGATTCCTGGGTACCTGTTGTTTGACATGTATCTATTCACTGTGTGCTCTTGTGCACATTTCCTTTGTCATATTCATCTTCTTTGTCCTCTCATGACACTTTGTCACTTTTACTGGTACTTCTCCTGTATTTCACTTCTTATTCATTTTTATTTTTATTTATAACACTTGTGAAAAGGCCCAGACCTGAAGGAATCACGGTGTCGTACAGTACAAATGAGCAGAGCAGACAGTAGGAGTGACCAGGCTGTGCAAACCGAGGTAAGACATTATTTGGGTTTGTCAAACAACCAGGTCTTGAGTAGTTTTTTGAAAGTGGTGAAATATTGCTCATTGTTAAAGTGTGAGGGTAGCTAGTTCCAACGTGTGGTGCAGTCGCACAGAAGCCAGCTGTGCCTGCATTTGTTTGTTGAAGCGTGGAGTGAACAGTGAGGTACTGGAGTTGGATCTGAGTGCACGTACTGGGGCAGATTGGGTGAGGTAGTTGCTGAGGTACATTACCTTCCTTTTTGCAGGGGGAGAGCCCTGTTTGCCACCCCCTGTCTTGTCTAACCCATATACTTACCTATTCCCCACCATTGACCCCAACCCTAACCTTACCAGAAACCATACTATATCCATTTGCACCATGACAATGTTAAGATGCAGACGATGTAAAAGAAAGAAGAAGTAAATAAATGAATGAAGAGGTAAATGTCTGAAGACGTGAATGTTCTAGTGGTAACAGGTTTTCTGGGCGAAGTAAAGGGGATACCTAAATGGTAAAGGGAGATTTCTTACGTTGACAAATCAGCTTGTTGATATTGATATTTTATTTCTATCGCGCTCGTACACAAGTGTTTCAGAGCGCGACAAGGCAAGGGAGAGGAACAGTGGAGAACAAAACAGCGATCTTACTAGGCCCAGTGACATTGAGAACGTGCAAGTACATGGGAGAGGGGGAGGGGAAAAGTGCATGGAAGGAGGGAGAAGTGGAAATTGCGAAGCAGAGGAGAAACAGATCAATAACAATAATTAAATAATAAAGGCAACAAACAGTGGTAATGCAGCCGGCAATTTGCAAGTGCTAGGTTTAAGGCAGCAGAAAGGGTAGGTCTGATAAGTGCAGGAAGAAAAAGGGGGTGCTGCATGGGTACAGATACAGACCCCAGTGCAAGGGGTGGCCCGGATGCAGTGCGGGAGGGTGGCAGGGTGAGCAGGTACCTGGGCCCAAAGGACAGAGGGTGGCCAGGTGCACAGTGCCAAGAGAGAACAGATCAGCAGGGGAGAGAGGGAGCGAAGGCAGAAGAAAAGATGAAGGTCTTGAGGTGCTTCTGGAACTGGAGATGTTTCTCCTCAAGTTTTAGAGTGGCAGGGAGGCTGTTCCAGAGGGAGGCCCCAGCCGAAGACAGAGATCTACCCCCAGCTTGTTTCTTTGAAAAATGACTGATCCTGAGGGAGTTGGAGGTAGAGGAGCTAAGAGCTCGAGAGGGGAGGTATTTGCCGTGGGATAGCTGACGCCACTGGACCGGGAACAAAGTAAAATGGGGACTGTGCTACGTTTTTGTGATCTTGCTTCACCCTCCTCCACAAACACATAAAAGACACACAGATCAAAGGACCCCAGGACAAGCAGTGACACAATGAAAACACTCCAAGGGAGGACAAGATGTGGGGATCTCAAAGGCGAGTAGGGTAGGGTGGCACCAGGAGGCAGGGTGAAGGAGCGTGGAGGAGAGGGACATGGGGCTGTGTCATGGTCTAGAAGTGGTTGAATTCAGAGAGTATTCTTTTGCCAATTTGGGACACACTTAACAATTCACCAGGCCTATGGGAGATCTATTTTATCCATTATTAAATGATAAAAATGCAGAAAGCAACACATTTGATGATTAATAATAATACATGTGCACATTCAGGTCTTCATGCTAGATTCCTCCCCCTTGTAAGCACTGAAGTAGCTGATGTTGTTATTACCAAATGTTCTTTTGATCAGTTACTTGTGCTTAGCAACAGAAGTATTGTCTTGGGAGGATAGCTCAGGGGCAACGCGCGTCGCCTTGAAAGCAAGACATGGAGCAACACAGGTTCGATCCCCGGGTCTGTGCTTAGAAACCGCTGGGTATAAAGCCTGTAACCAATTACAATTGTGGACCTCAATATGGGATAATGACAAAGCAATCCCACATCTTTTGTTTGCCTTTTATTTTCCATACACCTGATAAATGAAACTGTCTTCATTTTGTTTTGGCTTGGCTGGCGCGGGAGCGGATTACTAAACTCTATTTACATGAGTTAACACTGCCTTGTAATGAAGCTGCTTGGGGGTAGGTCAGCGGTGTGCAACCTTTGTTACTCAAGAGGTTTTGGGCTGCAACTCCTGTCAGCCCACTGTGAAAGTTCACAGAGGTTTTAGTCCATAACATCTGGAGAGCCGCAGGTTGCCGAGCCCTGAGCTAAGTCGTCTAATCATACAGGTCAATGTGACCATAGTTCAGTGAAGACTAACATCCCAGCGTTGCTTCTTTGCCCCTGGGGTGCCAGTAGTAGGAAAAAGTATTCACTTCTGCTACTCAGGAGACAGAATTGTAAGCCGTGTAGAGAGGCCTAACTACAGCACACATTCTCCCACCACTTAGTGTATAGGTTCCTTTGTGGCATGTGATTGAGGCAGACAAATATTAAGTTTTCATAATGACTTTTATTTTAATGATTGTGTTTTATAGGGAAAAAGCATTGATATGAATGTAATTGGTCGAACTATGATTGATATGTAAATAACATTTTATTTTAGAGCAATTAGACTGATTAATACTTGTTCACTTAAAATGCGCATTTATATCTGTGCACAGTACTGGATTTTATGATCCCTTCGGAATGATTATTTGACATATATTATATATTTTTACATCTGATTTTATGATTAACATGTAATGTATTTTTCTGTTTGATTCTTTTATGGCACCAGTTCCAAATAAAGTAGGAGGACTGACCCGTCTAATTTGCAATGCAGTCCTTTGCCTCATTTGGTCCTGTGTCTGGGGGTGAGAACCCCAGAGTTGGGACCCCCGACCTTCGGACTAGGTTGATTATCTCAGTGGCTTAGGCGTATTCCATGGTTCCGCTGCCTGACGCGATTCAGAGACAGTCAATTGGAAGAGTGGCTGTGTCATGGGCTGTTTCTGGAGATGGGCCGCGTCAGGGTATTCCTTCCGTACGCTAATGCTCCATTTAGTACCGTCGCCCATAAATCGGTTACTGCATTAAAATTACCT
This sequence comes from Ambystoma mexicanum, assembly GCF_040938575.1. Classification (NCBI taxonomy): domain Eukaryota; kingdom Metazoa; phylum Chordata; class Amphibia; order Caudata; family Ambystomatidae; genus Ambystoma; species Ambystoma mexicanum. The sequence goes on along the minus strand of NC_090921.1, from coordinate 1,336,697,644 downwards.
GGGTGGCCCAAGCATCTGCCTTGACTCTGTGGTTCTTTCATTATCACCCTTATGCGTTCTTGATAGCTCTGCATTGCCTACGGAAGGTGAGGAAGAAGAGGGACCAATGGTTCCTGTGCACATTACTTACCAGTAATCGTCCTTGCAGCGCGATCTACTCTTCCTCGTCTCAGTCCTACTTCTCCGCCTGCACCAGAGATTATGGGGACTACGGCTGTGCTGTAAGGACACCGGAATATTTGAGGGATTTCCACCATGGTAGGCCCACCCTTTGGGGTGGAGAAACTACAGGTGTATCCACTTTTCTTAGTTAGGATTTAGGCGGGGTGCCTGTCTCGTCGTTTTTTGCGGAGACATTATTACAATGAACATGCGTGGGACACCTCTGAAACCCCTGTTTTTTTTTTAATAGGAGCAGGGGACATCCCTGCAACCCATCCCCATACATAATGTTACCATATATAATGTTGCCAATTGCTTTTTATTACTTGATACCCTATATATAGGCGGACCTAGTTCCCCCATTCTTTGCCTGACTTCTGATCTTGCCCATTGCTGTGAGGAGACCTCTTGTGCTACGGGCAGGGATATGGGGAACAGCCTATCTGGTAGGATAGCGGGTCATCATGGTGGGAGGAAACCTAGCCTTACCTGACACTGACCTTTTACGTCATGTGCTGCCGGTTTCACCAGCTCCCAACCCTAGCATAAAACAGCTTCTGACCCATGAAGAGCACTGTAAGAAACATGTCCTACTGGGAGCCATCACATTTCCAGAACCACAAGCAGAATGGGCATCCCCTAGAAGCAGTAGGCACAGTCCTCATAGACGTTCCTTTAAGAAGATCAAAGTCGATGTCAGAGGAAATCTGGAGTTACTTCTCCGTGATCTCTAGTAGTGGAGTGTGATCTGGGCCCTCCTCAGACTCCACTGAAAAGCCTGATAATCCCTAAGTGGGACCTAAGGGCTCTGGGGGGTAAAGGTATTGTAGATCTCTGTATATAGGAGGAAACATAAAGTGGAAGGGGTTCCTTTGAGGTTGAACCATGCCTTCTTATCTATGTAATGTGCAAGGGTATCCAGTGATTATACCTAATAAAAAATAGAGAATTCATTTTAACAAATAAAAAATACTGAAAAAATACAGATTTTTTAAAAAATAGGATATGTGAGGTAAGGGCTAAAATCTGGTGGGGTGGTATTAAACATGGGGAAACTGGGGCATGGGGGCACTCCCCCTAACTCCCCCCATTCCCAAAAAAAAATATTTTTTCAGTATTTTGGGTTCGTTAAAATTTAATTCTCTCTTTTTGGGTTCGATAAAATCCCATAGATCCATGTGCAAGTAGGAGAGACTTGACCTTTGCGGCTCCAGGGAATTTATAGGATAAATCTAGTTTGAGTATTTGGAAACAGAGGCCTTTGTCCGAGTGCTTACAGTCTTTCAGGATTCTGCTCCTAACACTAGGAAGCGTAGCTAACCACTGGGAGGTACCGGATGTACACAACCTCCTACAGTCTGAGCAGTATCCTCCCCACATTCTAAGCCAAGATTAGAGCTAAGGTGTGCAAATCCATCCTCTGTGACAACCTTACTTACAAAGATATTTTCCCGGAATGTGCGAAACCCTTTCTTGCTCCCCTTCTTCTGTTGGGATTGTTTCCCGGGATCCTCAGAAATGCCCGTAACAGCTAGGGGTACTGATGGGAGAGAGTGGGCCAACAGACTGGGTGATTGTGGGATCACTTCCAACATGGGGGGCAAAGGCAGAATCCCTCCGGGGAATCTCCTGTCAATCACTGCATTTACAGTGTCCTCCACCATTGTCTGAAACCGTTCAGGCAGAGGGTCCCCACAATAAGAGGGGGAGCATGATCTGTAAGAGCGATGCCTTCTTCAGTCTCTCTCCATCTCACTTATTCCCAACAAAGGATGCAATAGAAGTTTGGCCAACAACCCATGTTCCAGAATACACATTAAAAGGAAGGATCTTTTCTACTTTAAGAATCCACTCCACTTAATCAATAGAAATTGAGTTCACACACAACGTGGCAGCCCCCTCTGACGCATCACAGTGCGACCACCTTGATTTGACATCTTGGGCACTTGGAACTAGACACAATGGAAGGACTATATCCTCCACAGCAAATTCCCCTTCCGTTTTTGTTGAGGCTTGTGGTTGCCACTGCTCTCTTCTAAGCACAGTGCTCTGGAGGGCTTTTAATGTGTGTTTCTGGTGGGGGCGATGGGGAGGAGTGATAAACTGCTGTGCCCCAATCCGAGTCAACTGCCACCCTTCACCGCACTGAAAGAGTGTACATGCCTCCTGCTTGGCAGAGCCATATGAAACAGATGTGATTTCATCTGTATGAGTAAAGTAAAACAGACAATCATTGCCAAATACTTACCTTGACTCCATGTAGGGAGGGTAAGTGGTTGCCCATCCCCAGAGACCGAGAAAGGAGAGTAAGATTGGGAGGACAGCCGGGGAGGCCTCTAGGATGTGTTATCTTGCGTTTGTACAGAGCCGTTTGCCTTTGTTTATGTGTCTGGAGGATAGCTCAGGGGCAACGTGCTTGCCTTGGAAACAAGACGACACAGAACAACACAGGTTTGATCCCCGGGCCTGTGCTTGGAAAACTCTGGGTATTTTGCGCGTTATAAATAACCTATCATATTCATATCATGGCGTTGAAGCACTTCTGCCTGGCAAAGGAGGCACATGATATTATGATAATATTCAGTAGTGGAAGAGAGGAGCAAAGTTGGGTAGATAGTTGGGATGAGGGCGAGGGATAGACGAGATACACAGGAAGGCATGAGATGGAAAAGGTAGAGGAGCTTTATGTACAAATGGACCAAATTTATCCTGGGACTCAAGTGTATTCTATAGGGCCTGGCGCCAAGAAGGGAGATAGCGGGAGAGGAGGTGTTCGTTGCGCCAGGGAGTATGTCTGTAATTCACCCACAGCATGGTGAGCCTGGCCATGTTGAAGCCATGCCCAGGAAAACACAGACAGAAAAGCCCTTCTACTTACTTCCCCAGGCCCCAATAACATTCTGGAGAGGCTGCATGCCAGAAATTGGTTACATTCTTTATTTTTATAAAATGCTTCATGCCAGACTCCAGCCTCTAAAGACGGAACCGGGTATCGACCGCATGCTAGTCAGTACTGTCTTATTTCCAAGACAAGTGCTTTACTCCTGACCTATCTTCCCAGACCAATCTGAATGGGCAAGTTTTCAAAAGCTCCCTAAAAAGAGATTTTAAATACTCAAGATTTTTTGGTTTCCTCATTCGTGTCCTGGTTACCAAAACCCTATGCTTGCTCTTGTGTGCAAAGTGCTTAATGGCACAAAGCTTGTCTATGGCTTGGCTGTGATCACACTTTTGAGCCTTCAACAGTATCATGGTGAGCCAGGGCATGTAGAACAATGGCCAAGAAATCACAGCGTGTAAAGCCCCTTGGCCACAAACGGCCAGGCTCTATAGATGGGAAAGCTGGAAAGACATATGGCCACATTTAGCCAAGGTTGGGATTTCAACCACAACTTCCTTGGGAGCCAAAGACCCAGTCCAGCCTTCCTGGATGTTCCCGGGTCCTGCTAGGACCTTTAAGGTAATGGCTATATTGATGTGTGAGGCAGGGATCCTCTTAGGCTGAGGAGTTAATTTACATAATCCAGTCTTTGACTAGCCTTCGCCCCATGGACTGCGGTTACTTGGAGCTTGGGAAAATATTTTAATGTTATGATGTGTGTATTCTGCGACAATCCTGTGTGAGTGGATTTGACGCAGGAATTGAAAACCACAATTCAATCCTGCAAGAAAAAGGCAGATGCAAAAAAAACGTGTCATAATATCTGCTAAAACATCACCAAAAACAAGCACATTTTTCACTAAGTCCCTATTTGTTGCACAGTGGCCAAGGCGAATGGGACTTGGTCTTTTATCGTAACTGTGGCAAAGTGGCTGTGCTCTTTTACTGCTACAGGTGGGGTAAGGTGGAGCATAACAAACCCCTTGAATTTCAGTGAAAAAAGGTTAGCAAAGAAACAGTTGAGTTGGACCCGCTCAATGCAATAAAACCCCTAAAATATATATACCAAGTAAAGCTTGGAAGGTATGTGGCCAGATTTGCAGAGTGGGTTACAATCCCTGCTTCACTGTTTAGCCAAAGTGTGTGATCCCGTTCAATTATTTAATCCCACTCTGACTCTAAACTGCAAAAAATGGAGTTCTTATTTCAAATAGTGTGACCTTATTGACAGAATTTGAGAAAATGACACCCTTGGACTGGGACAGATTTAATGAGTGGGAGGAAAATAATGTACACTAGTGCTCCTCTGTTAGTGGACCTTACAACCGTCACCTCCCACTCAAAGTACATCCGCCTGGGATGCCTGTGAGGGAGTGTCTATCAAGCAGTAACATCAAACTGTGGCCTGTTATTTCTAAGTAGTCTGCTGAGGGTTAAGAGTTAATGGCTTCATTGCAGCTGCAAATGTGCTAGGGGTTTAGTAGAAAATTCCTTAAACAAGTGTGTTCTCAACCACTTGATTTATATTATATATTATATGTTGCTTGCACTCAGCTCCTGCCTAAACAAACATTGACCAAGTCAATAGTTTTTGCTTGTGGCTAGGTATATGATAGGCACATGCCAGAGACTAATATGCCTAGATAATCACACGATGTTCCAGCTTTTGCCATTTTATGGCCAGGTAGTACCATTATGACAGCGCCTGACAAATGCCTATCCCATGCCTACACAACAGCCAAATATGTTGTCTTTGCCAGGGCTTGGATTCAATTGAAGTGACTGCAATTGGGCAAACAAGATGCTTACTGGCAACTACCAAGTGTATTGAGCTTAAGGTACAGGTGTGGGCTTGCTCAAAGTACTGAAATTCTGTTTTGCTCAAGTACTGTTACTTACCACTCAAAGTATTCAATGAGAGCAAAGATACAGCAATTAAAAATGAACATTAAACGGTCTCGTCACAGAAGGATTAACGTCCTGTAGTTTCCATATAGAAACATTACATGTTTTACTACTGACAATGTATAGAGCCCTACACAGTTCACATTGTATTGCCAATCACAATATGTTAAAACTAGATGTGTACTTGTGTGTCTTAATGTAAATGCTGATTCACAGATAAAACGAATGAAAATGTTCGAAAAAGATGTGTGTCAAATATTATCTTGTTTAATTTGCATGCACAGTTGTATCAAAGATTTCTATTCATGAATATATTGTTTTGCTATTTCTGTCAGGGTCGAATCTAGTGCCACTAGGTTATTATTCCAGCCAATGTCTTGTCTGGCCACAATACAAACATTTCAAACCGAAGACCAAGCTCCGACCTGCCCCGCCCTGTCCCTCCCGCACCCTTCCCCCGCTCCCATCTGTCCCGCCATCCCACCCCCTCCTTTTTGGATTCAGCCAAAGTACCACTAGTTCCTTTTTTCCACTCCCACCTGTGTCCATAATATGTATGCATGTTCACCACTTTTGCATCCGAGTATGCACCTGCCCCTTGCTCCCCACAAACCCCATCGCCCCTCCCACGCGCAATCCATACCCCCAAACACACCTCCTGTTAAAGGGAATGTTCAGTGCAGTGCACTGAAGTGCAAGTTTTAACTTCTTCCTCCGCTTTCATTTTAAAACGAAACAATTCTGGAACAGTTTCTTTTTAAAATATAAGAATAGGAACCGTAAAACTTAAAAATAAATAAATAGATGTGCACTGCTCCCAACTGCCCCCACCCACTTCGACCACTGCGAGTATGCCATGGGTTCACGCTCTCAGGTCAGTGCCTTGATTGCATGCCCAAAAACAGTCCAAGGTCCAGAACCTGTTATATATAAAAGAACCAGCTAAATGCATTTTAATTTCCATGCAGGGTGCTAAAAGCAGGGAGCCTTCAGATGACATTATAAAGTGGCCTCAGGAATGCCTGATTCTACACGGAAAGCAAAGGGTGTTGCTGGCAGCCCAGTACAGGCTGCATTTTAGGCAGGGAATGAAGTCACTTTTTTAATGCCGTTTTTATATAGCATGGACCAGGACCAGAATAACGCATTAGAGCGATGTGCAGGTAATAAAACATGTATAATGCCATGGCCTAACAACAACACAGTACCTGTTTATATTTAAGTTATTTATAATAATAATTATGCCATCAGGTTTTAATATAGCACTTTGTGTTGGTTTATCACCCTTCTAAGCGTTTTAATAATATGTGTTATGATCAGAAACAATGCTAGCATAGCTTGATTTGCTACTGGGCTGTGGAGGCCATAGTGGCGAAAACCAGTGGCTGTCAAAAGGACATCGCAGAATAAGATCCTAGGGGTAAATATTAGGACTTTTTGGGAACCAATGTTGGGTTCTTTTGGGGTAACCATTGAAGGTGCACGTTTCTGTTACTGTCAGAGGAACGCAGACGTGGTGACACAGTGGTGGCCCTCTCAGTCTAGAGTTGTACCCATGCTCATTTCCATTTTTTTTTAACAACCACCTTTCCTTGTTTTCAACATTCATTTTAAACACCCCTTATTTCCGAAATCAAGGAGTCCGTAAGACAGTCTGATGCTTGAAATGTTCTAAACTGAAATTTCCTAAACTGCACAAGACAACCAGACATCTCTGTGTATTGTCCTACTTGTCTTCACATCCCAGAATTGTTTCACGCAAGCATCTTCTGAATAAAATGTGCAAGTGTCTATGCATTATTACCTCACTGTTTTCATGGCAACTTGGACACATCACACAGCAGCTAGAACAACGCCTGATTTGCTAGAACAAATCAGGCGTATGTGGTGCAGGCATTTACTGTGGAGTATATGCAGAATGAGGGGCTTTGGAATGCTAATGGCCCCTTCTGACTGAGCTGTGACTTCACAGAGAAGAGGGTCATTGGCACTCTCCATTTCACACCTTTGTCTGGCCCAGCCCAGTAATACATGATAAGACGTAAAAGGAATCCGCACAACCAAAAAAACCTTTGTCCGGATTTTGCGGCGGCCAACCTCTGAGGATGCAAGGATGCGTACCACACAGCAGTTTAAGTGCCTCCACCGGGGGTGGACAGTGTAAGAGGATGGCATAAGCTGCTATTTTAAGGGGGAGAGGGTAAATGGAGCAGGGGAGGGGTCTGTCAAGTCCATGCAACAGGGGTGATCAGCTCGGACGAAGCACGGTGGTGGTCTCCATGGACAACAGAAGAAGGGACTCAGGAAGGAGGAGGTGGGTGTGGGCTGCAGCGCAGTAAGGAAGCTAAGTGAGTTACCATGGCAAGGTGTGTGGGTTGCCAGTGTCTCACAGTGGGAGAGGGGACTCGCCTGCAAGGTGCGATCGAAAATGGCAGTGCAGACTACACAACAGTGGTTATAGAGGGACGAACAGAGGCAGCAGGGTTGGTAGGGAGAGGGCAGAGGCAGAGACGAGGAAGAGGTAAGTGACCAGAGGAAGCAGGAATAGCGTTTTTGCATTCAGTATTTTTGTAGGTGCATTAATGGACTGATACCCATTGACGTTGGCAGTAGGGATTCACGTGACATGCTGGATGGATGAGAAATTGTGTGCATTCTTATGTTCCCATAATGCTCTTTGCTTTTATGGAAATCGTCAGGCTTGGGTTTTATGAAGAGAGTCTGTGTTGCATGACCTGGCCTGGGGTCACGCCCATCAGCCCTTTCCTCAACCCCCACATCCCTCGCATCCCCCCCCCCCAAAGAGGCTAGGGTTCCCCCAGTAAATTATTTCCAATACCAGAACTGCCTGGGATGCCACGTTATCAAAACAAAAGAGGTAATGGCTGGAAGGTTTCAAATTAATCTTAAACTCTGGCACTGCCTCCAGACCATCATTTTTCTCCTGCCCAGACATTACAGAAGGGGAAAGACCAAGGGGAATCAGGCTTGGTCCCACCCCAAAAGGGGCAGTCCAGCCCAAAATGCTTGGCCACCTTCCTTCTGCACGAGACGACAAGCATCCCGAGACATGTTTCGGCCTCATTGGGCCTCATGAATGGGGAGTAGCTTAGGTCTCTAGTCCCAGCAGACATGGGACCCACATCTGGGCATACCCGTCCCACTCGGGTGACTACAGCCAAACAGAGGTGTCATCCAACACAGCCTAATCTCATACTTAGGAAGGAGCCTTTGCTAAAATACTGCAAGATATTTATTGTTACAGCAATTCAATTACGAATTAGTGTGCAACACACTGGAATCACCCACAGCACGGCATTAATACGGCTTCAATTGATGCCTTGATAAAGACGATGTGTCGAAACACGTGTAGCCTGTGCAATTCTGACATGTCTAACAGAATGTTCTAGAAAAGTCAGACTACAATAATAAAATCACCTTTTTGCCTAATGCATGTTACTAGCATTTACTTGTCTTAGCTTATCTTCTGTGGTAAAGGGTAAAACCAACATACTAGATGTGCAGCTGGCATACAGATTGACCTTTCGTTGTTGTTTAGCGCACTGGGATTCGAGTTTACCGTCATGTAATTAATATATAATTTAGAGCAATGATTATGCATTGTTTCCTTGTTCATAATGCTCTGGCAGGTGAGTGGCATTCATAATAACTTATATATGCCGCGCTATCACCAAAGTCCTGTACATAGAACATGTTTACTAACAATCATCTTTGGAATTTGGGACACAACATGTCTACTGCAACCGCCATTTGCAAAATCCATTTGCAACCTCCCATGGTTTCTTGTGTTTGGAAGTAGGATTCAACCCCCCCTGCTCCCCACCAGTGAACCAGGGGCAAGTCACTTATTTGCCAGACAACTTGAACATCTGAAGGGAATGCCTTTGAAATCGGTTGCCAGGATTGTAGTCTTCAGGAAATATTTAAATATAGCTTTTTAAATTTAAAAGGTAGGCTCCTTTTATACTGTTCCAGAACATTATAGGAAACACTCCTCTCTTGGGTTCTTTTTCAGGTGTACATGATTAATCTCTGAGAGTCAAATGTTTATGGACAGTAAACTCCCCAGCCCATCGCCCACGCCCGACACTGGTGGGAACCCACGGCAAATATTTTCCATTTTCACCGCAGTATACAAATATTATTTTTACCCAATCTACCTATTTAATGACCTTTGAAGAATTAAAGGCTGAGCTGGCCGTGTCAGGATTCACCTTGTATCCTATCCTACAGATCACGCAGGGTTAGTTCTCCGCTGTGAGCACTTAACGCGCTGAGCTATCCTACCAGCTCGATGCCACAAAGCCCCGTCTGGGTTGGTTTTTAGGGATTACATATTCTTGCTTGAGATGGCTGTATTGTAACACCACCGGGCTGCGATGAATACAGAGTAATTACTAAACACGTCTGCCTGTTTTCTATTCATCCCGTCTCCATTTAATATGCAGAGGAAACAAGTCTTGAAAATGTGCGAGATCACACGTTCTCGAGACCCGTTTTCTCTGCATCTGAAATGAAGACGGCGACGAGAACACAAAGAACATCTGCGCATTGTTTCGCGAATGGGCGGACCCTACCCTCCCGGCGGGATGAATTCATTTGGGGGGGCTCCAGGCCTGGTGCAATCAATTCACGGGTCCGGCCGCGCGGCTCCGAATCCCCCTTCGCGAATGTTGGGAAAGGGTGTAATCATGTCTGGAAGCCTAGGCCATGATAGGGGGAGGTTAATTGATTTGGTACCTTCTCGCCACCAAGAATTCAATTATGCAGCCTTGGAAGTCTTGGTAGAGGGGTGGATCGACAGGGCACAGGTCCTCGAGTGACCCTGAGTTTAGCTGCAGGGTCGGATTAAATTTGGATATTGAAGGCGATGAAGGTTGCGTGTTTCTTCATGGCTCCGCCCACACTGACGCCCACCGTGTCTGGTTCAGAGAACGAGCCCGGTGTGCAATTCCCCCCTCGACCCCCGTTTAATGGTGCCTTCCAGGCCCATTTCATAAAGCAGACAACAGGTGTAATGTCACTTTCCTCAGCCCTGTAAGAAAGCCTCCGTGTGCACTCCATTCCGCAATCCGACGCCCTCACCTGGTCAGGAAGAGCATTACAACAGGGGTAGACCTCTGATTCGATGGCTCCCGCATGTTGAGTACCCAAAGACGCCTTAAAATTCATAGGGCCTGATACAAATAACATTGAGAACGCGTTGTGAATCAGGCCCACCTAATTTTATACCCACTATAGTTCCAACACGTTCAGAAGAATAAAATACTATGAGGGGCCGGTCAACGCTGCAAATAGGGGTTTGGGCGCCCGTTGCTGAGGAGCATAAAGCGTCAAAAAACAAAAACACATCGGAAGAATTAGATATATTAAGAAGAGGTGAGCTGAAAGAAATGGAATATATAAAAAAAATCCTACATTCATTTCCATGGTGTAATGTATCTATATATGTTTTTCTATAGCACCACTCACCCATACGCCTCAGGGCGCTTACAAAGAACACATAGGGCCTCATTTTGAGTTTGGAGGTAGCCATGGTGCTATTAGCGCCATGGCTGCCTCCAAACTCGGGTCTGGGTTCCTTGAATGAGAAATTACCGGGCCATTCCAACCTTGGAGGACCCGGTAACTCCTCATTCAATTTACCCATCCCCATTCCCATTTGAGCCCCCATAGAGCTCAATGGGAATAAGGACGGAGCTAATAACAGGTACGTTATTAGCTCCCTGGTCCTTTAGCGGTTCCCGCTAAGGGCGGCTGGTTTTACCAGCCGCCCTTAGCGGGACCCCCTAAAGGACCTCAGAATGCAGTAGTAAGGGGTTAACGGCACCGGCATACTTACCGGCGCCGTTAACCCCTTACCGCCGCACTCGGAATGAGGCCCATAGAAGACAAAAGGGGAAAAAAACAGAAACCAGGCAGAAGAAAGGGGCAGAGCCAGGACCATAATAGGAAATCTAGAAATATGAGTATGTTCTCGGGTCCTTTAACCAAGTTCTATATCAAAAGAAAAGTCTTCAGTGAGCAGTTGAGTCACTATACTGACTTTCCACCGGGACGCCTCGAGGTGAGTGCAGCACACGCAAGACCCTACTGGGCCCTGATCCTGACCCCATCCAGTCCCTCTAGAGGTCCCCTGCACCTGCGTGCACAGTAGCTTGCCCCGGCCCTCGCGCTCTCTCTCCCCCTCCCGACCCGCCTCCCAGCCCGCCCCCGCCCCTGATTGGCCAACCGAATTCCTCGTAGAAACTAGGCCTCTGCAACTCACCTCGAGCGCCACTTTCCACCGGGACGCCTCGAGGTGAGTGCAGCACACGCAAGACCCTTCTGGGCCCTGATCCTGACCCCATCCAGTCCCTCTAGAGGTCCCCTGCACCTGCGTGCACAGTAGCTAGCCCCGGCCCTCGCGCTCTCTCTCCCCCTCCCGACCCGCCTCCCAGCCCGCCCCCGCCCCTGATTGGCCAACCGAATTCCTCGTAGAAACTAGGCCTCTGCAACTCACCTCGAGCGCCACTTTCCACCGGGACGCCTCGAGGTGAGTGCAGCACACGCAAGACCCTTCTGGGCCCTGATCCTGACCCCATCCAGTCCCTCTAGAGGTCCCCTGCACCTGCGTGCACGGTAGCTTGCCCCGGCCCTCGCGCTCTCTCTCCCCCTCCCGACCCGCCTCCCAGCCCGCCCCCGCCCCTGATTGGCCAACCGAATTCCTCGTAGAAACTAGGCCTCTGCAACTCACCTCGAGCGCCACTTTCCACCGGGACGCCTCGAGGTGAGTGCAGCACACGCAAGACCCTTCTGGGCCCTGATCCTGACCCCATCCAGTCCCTCTAGAGGTCCCCTGCACCTGCGTGCACAGTAGCTTGCCCCGGCCCTCGCGCTCTCTCTCCCCCTCCCGACCCGCCTCCCAGCCCGCCCCCGCCCCTGATTGGCCAACCGAATTCCTCGTAGAAACTAGGCCTCTGCAACTCACCTCGAGCGCCACTTTCCACCGGGACGCCTCGAGGTGAGTGCAGCACACGCAAGACCCTTCTGGGCCCTGATCCTGACCCCATCCAGTCCCTCTAGAGGTCCCCTGCACCTGCGTGCACAGTAGCTTGCCCCGGCCCTCGCGCTCTCTCTCCCCCTCCCGACCCGCCTCCCAGCCCGCCCCCGCCCCTGATTGGCCAACCGAATTCCTCGTAGAAACTAGGCCTCTGCAACTCACCTCGAGCGCCACTTTCCACCGGGACGCCTCGAGGTGAGTGCAGCACACGCAAGACCCTTCTGGGCCCTGATCCTGACCCCATCCAGTCCCTCTAGAGGTCCCCTGCACCTGCGTGCACAGTAGCTTGCCCCGGCCCTCGCGCTCTCTCTCCCCCTCCCGACCCGCCTCCCAGCCCGCCCCCGCCCCTGATTGGCCAACCGAATTCCTCGTAGAAACTAGGCCTCTGCAACTCACCTCGAGCGCCACTTTCCACCGGGACGCCTCGAGGTGAGTGCAGCACACGCAAGACCCTTCTGGGCCCTGATCCGGACCCCATCCAGTCCCTCTAGAGGTCCCCTGCACCTGCGTGCACGGTAGCTTGCCCCGGCCCTCGCGCTCTCTCTCCCCCTCCCGACCTGCCTCCCAGCCCGCCCCCGCCCCTGATTGGCCAACCGAATTCCTCGTAGAAACTAGGCCTCTGCAACTCACCTCGAGCGCCACTTTCCACCGGGACGCCTCGAGGTGAGTGCAGCACACGCAAGACCCTTCTGGGCCCTGATCCTGACCCCATCCAGTCCCTCTAGAGGTCCCCTGCACCTGCGTGCACAGTAGCTTGCCCCGGCCCTCGCGCTCTCTCTCCCCCTCCCGACCCGCCTCCCAGCCCGCCCCCGCCCCTGATTGGCCCTGACAAGAAGATCTGCACTCATTACCAGTCCCTCCAGGGCAGCCCTCTGCCCGGCAGCCCATCAGCTAAGGACCTGAGGCAAAGGACGGCTCCTACAGAGACGGCTCCAGGTTGTATCTGCAGGAGAAGCAAGAAGCCACCAACAAGTAAGTGTGGAAAGGGCGGGGCCAGAAGCAATTACTTCAGGCCATACTACCCTACCACTCAACTAACAAAGCATCGCCACTGTAAATTCACTATATTTGCATTCTGAAACTCTGCCCTCGGTATGTGAAATTTGCATCTGGAAGTTGTACCCAATAACCTATAAGTGTATTTAGAAATTGTGCCCAATAGCCTCTCTCTGAACTGCGCCCATTAGCCTCTCTAAGGAAAATTGCATTTTGAACCGTTCCCAATTGCATTCAAGAGTGGCGCCCAATAGCCTCTCGGAGGCAAATTGCATTTAGAAGCGATCCCAATTTGCATTTGATATTGTGCCCATTAGCCTCTCTAAGGAAAATTGCATTTAGAAGTGTTCCCAATTACATTTAAGCGCCGCGCCTAATAGCCTCTCTGAGGAATATTGCATTTAGAAGTGTTCCCAATTGCACTCAAGAGTTGCGCCCATTAGCCTCTCTAAGGAAAATTGCATTTAGAAGTATTCCCAATTACAGTTAAGCGCTGCGCCCAATAGCCTCTCTGAGGAATATTGCATTTAGAAGTGTTCCCAATTGCACTCAAGAGTTGCGCCCATTAGCCTCTCTAAGGAAAATTGCATTTAGAAGTGTTCCCAATTACAGTTAAGCGCTGCGCCCAATAGCCTCTCTGAGGAAGATTGCATTTAGAAGTGCTCCCAATTGCACTCAGGAGTTGCGCCCAATAGCCTCTCTGAGGCAAATTGCATTCAGAAGCGATCCCAACTTGCATTTGATATTGTGCCCATTAGCCTCTCTAAGGAAAATTGCATTTAGAAGTGTTCCCAATTGCATTCAGGAGCTGCGCCCAATAGCCTCTCTGAGACAAATTGCATTTAGAAGTGATCCCAATTGCATCTGATATTGTGCCCACTAGCCTCTCTAAGGAAAATTGCATTTAGAAGTGTTCCCAATTGCATTCAGGAGCTGCGCCCAATAGCCTCTCTGAGACAAATTGCATTTAGAAGTGATCCCAATTGCATCTGATATTGTGCCCACTAGCCTCTCTAAGAAAAATTGCATTTTGAACCGTTCCCAATTACATTCAGGAGTGGCGCCCAATAGCCTCTCTGAGGAAAATTACATTTAGAAGTGTTCTCAATTGCATTTAGGTGTTGCGCCCAATAGCCTCTCTGAAGAAAGTTGCATCTAGAATTGTTCCCAACTGCATTTAGGTGTTGCGCCCAATAGCCTCTCTGAAGAAAGTTGCATCTAGAAGTGTTCCCAATTGCATTTAGGTGCTGTGCCCATTAGCCTCTCTGAGGAAAGTCGCATGTAGAATTATTCACAATTGCATCTAGCTGTGTTCCCACACTTAGGTATTGCGCCCATTAGCCTCTCTGAGGAAAGTTGCATGTAGAAGTATTCGCAATTGCATCTAGCTGTGTTCCCAACTGCATCCTGAAACTGCGCCCAATAGCCTCTCGCAGGAAAGCTGCATTTAGAAGTGTTCCCAATTGCGTATAGAATAGCCTCTCACCTAATCCCAATTGCATTTAGTAAGTGATCCCAATGGCATTCTGAAATTAAGCCCATTAGCCTCTCTAATGAAAATTGCATCTAGAAGTGTCCTCAATTACATTTAATAATGTTCCCAAATGCATTCAGGTGTTGTGCCCAATAGCCCCTCGCAGGAAAGTTGCATTTAGAAGTGTTCTCAAGTGCATTCAGTAGTGTTCCCAACTGCATTTAATAGTGTTCCCAATTGCATTTAGGTGTTTGGGCCCAATAGCCTCTCTGAGGAAAACTCCATTTAGAAGTATTCCCAATTGCATTCAGGTGTTGTGCCCAATAATCTCTCTGAAGAAAATTGCATGTAGAAGTGTCCCCAATTGCATTTAGGAGTTGCGCCCAATAGCCTTGAGTAGTGCTCCCAATTACATTAAGTATTGCTACCAATTGCATGTAAGAGTTGCGCCCAATGCGTCTAGAAGTGTTCCCAATACCATTTAGTACTGTTCACAACTGCATTTAATAGTGCTCCCAATTGCATATAGGTGCTGCGCTCAATAGCCTCTCCGAGGAAAGTTGCATCTAAGAAGTGTTCCTAATACCAGTTAATAGTATTCGCAACTGCAATTAATAATGCTCCCAAGTGCATTCAGGTGTTGTGCCCAATAGTCTCTCTGAGGTAAATTGCATTTAGAAGTGTTCCCAACTGCATTCAGGAGTCGTGCCCAATAGCCCCTCGCAGGAAAGTTGCATTTAGAAGTGTTCTCAAGTACATTCAGTAGTGTTCCCAACTGCATTTAATAGTGTTCCCAATTGCATTTAGGTGTTGGGCCCAATAGCCTCTCTGAGGAAAACTCCATTTAGAAGTATTCCCAATTGCATTCAGGTGTTGTGCCCAATAATCTCTCTGAAGAAAATTGCATGTAGAAGTGTCCCCAATTGCATTTAGGAGTTGCGCCCAATAGCCTTGAGTAGTGCTCCCAATTACATTAAGTATTGCTACCAATTGCATGTAAGAGTTGCGCCCAATGTGTCTAGAAGTGTTCCCAATACCATTTAGTACTGTTCACAACTGCATTTAATAGTGCTCCCAATTGCATATAGGTGCTGCGCTCAATAGCCTCTCCGAGGAAAGTTGCATCTAAGAAGTGTTCCTAATACCAGTTAATAGTATTCGCAACTGCAATTAATAATGCTCCCAAGTGCATTTAGGTGTTGCGCCCAATAGCCTCTCTGAAGAAAGCTGCATTTAGAAGTGTCCCCAATTGCATTTAGTAGTCTTCCCAACTGCATTTAGGTGCTGTGCCAAATAGCCTCTCTAAGAAAACAGCATTTAGAAGTGTTCCCAATTGCATTTCTGAAGCTACCCCCAATAGCCTCTCTAAGAAACTGGCATTTAGAATTGTTCCCAAAACTACAATTAGAAACTGCGCCGATAACCTCTCTGAAAAAGTTAAATTTTAGTAGTGTCCCGAATTACATTCATTAAGTATTACACTCCTTGAGCCTACGTGCGTATGTAGAAGTTGTGCCCAATAATCCCTCTAAAAAATCTCTCTGAGACTAACAACCTAATACCCCTTCTAAGCAAATAAAATCTTGAAGCTGTCCGAATATCCTCCCTGGCGACAGAGGAACCTAGAAAGGTACCCAACAAACTAAAATAATCTCTGTTTAAAACTCTAGCCAGTAAGCACCAAATAAATCTAATACCTTCTTGAGCAGTCGAACCCTGAAGTGTGCCTAAGATATCACATCTCATGGTATAGGAAGGGTCTCAGGATTGGAATAGGAAGGAGTTGATATCACATCCCATGTTATAGGAAGGATCTCAGGTTTGAGCAGTTGAACCCTGAAGGGTACCTAAAAGCGTGTCACCACCGACCTTTGAACTACAATCAGAAAACCCGCCTAAACCAATCTTAAAACTCGCACCAATCATGAGTGCACCCACTCCACCAGAATCAGTCAGAAACACCACCCATGGACCACCCCCACTCTCCGATCTGTCTCCCGTCCCGACCCGCCGCACCCAAACCCCCCCACCCTATCTCGCACCCCCTGCTCTTCCCCTCTCCAAACACCAAGCAAGGGGGGCACGATGGCGAGCCACCCACCCCAAGACCACTCATCCTCTGAACCCCACCCCTGACCCACCAGCATTACCCATACCCGCTCCCCTCTCTATCATACCTGCCACACCCCACCCTGCAACCACCCAACTCCCGCCCTCCCCTTATACCCCTGCCACCATCCTCACTCGACCTCACCCCTTCCCCTCCCTAAAAACTGCACGGCTAGCCCTAGCAAGAACCGAAGCTGCCTCCCACTCACCCTCCGAATCCCCCACTCTCTCCCACACACCAGTCGCAGCAAGGAAACTAAAGAGGAAACGTTCCTGGTCCCCCTCAATCTCACAGCACTCCTCGCCCCCCCTATATCGACCAACCACATCTATCCCGCAATCCCCCCTCTCCCCCGCGGCCTCCCCCCACCTGAAACCCCTCTCCCTCGATTTCTCATCAGCTGCAACTGAAACTCCTTACCGTCAACATCCCTCTTTCAAATCCCCCTTCCAAAACCCGACCATCCTATCACACGCAGCCTCCCAACCCCTCCCGAAGCCTGCCAATCTCTCTGCTCGCCCACTATTCCCATCCATCATCACCCAACCCACCCTCCCCCCCCAAACTCTCCACCACTGCACCCTCCCCCCCCACCACCAAGATCATCCCCGACTGCCGATGTGAACTGCATCCTATTTAACGCCGATCAATAGCAAAAAACAGACACTCCATCTTTGACCTCCTCACCTCTGACAAACCAGACCTAGTTTTCATCACTGAAACCTGGCTCTCTGACGACTTCGGCCCAATCGCCAACGAAGCCTTTCCCCCCAACTACTCCCTCATCCCACTGAACCGTCCGTCCAGGGGAGGAGGGCTAGCATTCGTCTTCAAATCTCTCTTCCGCGCCTCAATCATCAATAACCAACCCTCCATTCCTTCCTGCGAATCTCTCCTTGTTAAACTATCCCTCTCACCATCGCTCTCACATAGCTTCCTAATAATCTACAGGCCCCCAGGCTACGATAGACACTTCGCAAATAACCTTTGCGACTCTATCGCCACCCTCCAACTAAACCATCCCAACCTCACCCTTCTTGGAGACTTCAACATATGGCTCGACATCCCCACCAACCCTATGACATACTCCCTGGTTGACGGATTAGATGCAATTAACCTCCAACCCCACATAAACGGACCGACCCACTATAAAGGACACACCCTCGATGCCATCTTTAGCTCCAACAACCTGATTCAGCTAATGCTGCCCACCCCTATCATCTGGTCTGATCACTACATTCTCTCTTTCACCATCCACGCACCCGATCCCCTCCCCCTACTCGTATCCGAACCTCCGAACATAGGCAAATGCTGGAAGAAACTAATAATCACCCCAGACCTAGCCGAGGTTCTCCTCCAGTCTCCACCACCATCCTGCCCTCTAAACAACCATCTCACCCATGAGGCCCTTGACTCATGGCTTAGCGCATCTCTGATGCGCCTCACCCCCCCCCTGCAAACCATCAATCCGCCGTGGCCCTTTCCCCAGATGGTTCACTCCCGAGCTGAAGACCACTAAACGACTATACAAACACCTAGAACGCAAATGGCATAAAGAGAAAACCCATGAGAGCAGGACCACCTTAGCCCGACACCTGTATCGGTACAAAGCCGAAATCCGGAAAACAAAAAAGGCCCACTACAACTCCCGAATCCTAAACTGCAAAAACCCAAGCAAAGAACTCCACAAAATTATCTCCGAATTCACCAACCCAGCTTGTAACACAACCATCCCGGCCGCATCGCAATCACTCTGTGACTCACTCTCCCTCCACTTCTACTCCACTGCTATAGAAAGGACAAATACTCTAACCTCCAAACTAGCACTCTTACAGCCACTAGACAATCCTCAGCCCTTACCACCCAACCCATCAGCTACAACCTCCACGCAACCAACGTTCGACTCCTTCAGTCCATTAACAACAGAACAGTTTCTCAAACTCCTATCTGCCCGCAAACCATCCGGATCACCATTGGACCCATGCCCTGCCACTACCCTTAAAGAAATCTTTGCCTCCACCTGTGCAGGAGAACACGCAAGATCCATCATAAATGCTTCCCTCTCTTCCGGTACCTTTCCAGACGCATTCAAATTGGCGCACGTCAAACCTCTGATTAAAAAACCCTCGCTCGACCCGCTTGAGCCCAAAAACTACCGCCCCATATCAAACACCAGGTTCCTCGCCAAACTCATTGACCGAACCGCCTACTCTCAACTTAACGCCTTTGTTGAAGCCAACAAACTCCTAGACCCCGCCCAATCAGGCTTCAGAACCTGTCACGGAACTGAAACCACCCTAACCTCTATCTGGGACGACCTTAAAATGACTGCTGACTCCGCGGGATGCGCCGCACTAATCCTTCTCGACCTATCAGCCGCCTTTGACACGATCAATCACTCAATACTCCTTGATCGCCTCCACTCCCTAGGAATACGTGGAACCGCCCTCAAATGGATAGCCTCATTCCTCAAGGACAGGCACCAAATAACGACACTCTCCAACTTTACCTCCCAAGCCCGACCAGTCGACACAGGAGTCCCACAAGGAGCGTGTCTATCTGCCCTCCTCTTCAATCTTTACCTGATCACCCTCCCACCGATAATTCGTGCACACAACATCCTATGTTACAATTACGCCGATGACACACAACTAATTCTAAAATTCTTGAACACGAATCCTAACTCACGACCTGACCTGGCATCCTGCCTCCTTAACATTGAACGCTGGATGACCCAAAACCACCTCCTGTTAAACCCCTCCAAAACAGAAATCATGGTGTGCGGCAACCCAGATCTTCTCCCGCACCCTCTACCCTGGCCAACCGCCATGGGCAACTCACCGATACCCTCCAACACAGTGAAAAATCTTGGATGCACCCTAGACTCTGACCTAACACTCTCGCGCCAAGTCAACAATGTCTCAAAGTCCTGCCACTACCACCTCAAAAACCTTAGGCGCATCTTTCCATATCTATCATTTCCTAACAGAGTCTCTGCGGTACAATCAATCGTCATCTCACGGCTGGACTACGGCAACCCCCTATACCTCGGAATCCATGCCTACCAAATGAACAAACTTCAAAGAGCACAAAACGCGGCGGCCAAAGTGCTACTTGCGCTTGGTCCAAGAGACCACGTATCCCCAGCCCTCAAGACACTCCACTGGCTTCCAGTAGCCCGTAGGGTAGCTTTCAAAACCTTATGCCTCACCCATCGAGCAGTACATAAAACTGGACCACAATATCTTCAAGAAAAACTAATAGCTTATCACCCCACTCGCACCCTCAGATCAAGCACAGCCGGCCTCCTAGTAATTCCTAAGACAAACTCAGTCAGGTTAGGCGGAGCATCATTCTCAGCCCTAGCCCCAACCCTGTGGAACTCTCTCCCACCCCACATCAGGCTAACCGAGGAGCTAACAGCTTTCCGCAAACTACTGAAAACCTGGCTCTTTCCCTAAAACCAACCGGTTCCATTCTAGCATCATCAAAATAACACCGACCCAGCGAAGCACCCAAAGCAAAACCAAATGTAAAAAAAAAAAAAAAAAAAAAGCGAATGCCTTTGGAAAATGGGTATGGATGGCGGAAGACTGTGGAGGGCGGTTGCCTGGGGAAGATGTGTGTGGAGGGCGGATGCCTGTGGAAGATGAGTGTGGAAGGCGGATGACCATAGAGGGCGGATGACCGCGGAGGGCGGATGACTGTGCAAGGCGGATGACCGAGGAGGGCGGATGTCAGTGGAGGGCGGATGTCTGTGGAGGGCGGATGACTGTGGGGGGCGGATAACTGTGGAGGGCGGACGACTGTGGAGGGCAGATACCTTTGGAAGATGAGTGTGGATGGCGGTTGACCGTGGAAGGCGGATGACTATGGAGGGCGGATGACTATGGAGGGCGGATGACTGTAGAGGGCGGATGACTGTAGAGGGCGGATGACTGTGGAGTGCGGATGACTGTGGAGTGCGGACGACTGTGGAGGGCGGACGACTGCGGAGGGCGGACGACTGCGGAGGGCGGACGACTGCGGAGGGCGGACGACTGCCGAGGGCGGATGACTGCCGAGGGCGGATGACTGCGGAGGACGGATGACTGCGGAGGGCGGATGACTGCGGATACGAGTCCAATACCTTCTCTGATGAAATGAATTTAGAAGTGTTCCCATTAGACTCTGTATGGAAAATTGTACTTAGAAGTTCGCCCAGTTCCCTCTCTGGGAAAGTTGCATTTAGAAGTTTGCACACTGAAAGACCATATAACCCGTCACACCACACCCCATGCTTACTCTCTCCTTACATCACCACTCAACTAGAACACAGAGATACTATGACACCATTCGGTATAACTGTTCTCATACGAACATCCACCGCTTACTCCACATCATTCTATGTAAACACTGCTGGTCCCACACCCCCAGCCAGGCGTTTTCCTCAGGCCTAACGCAGCCACATCCGTTCCGGATAAATCCTGCCAGAACGAACACATTCTCCTGATCTCTCAACCACCACACCTACCGATAAGAAGCAGCTATTACACGTGTACCGCACAAGCTGCACACATATCCGGTGCTCACACGCACCTTTTGACTCTCCCTACTCTCTCTACTGATCTGAACTTCGGTTCCCAAGGGCGTTCAACCTACCAGCGCCTTCAGACCATACCAATGGTATATAAGGCGCTATATAAGTGCAAAATAACAATAACAATAACAATAACTATCAACGAGGTATTTGGGGAGAACATTCCACAGGGCGGGAGCCCAGGAGTTGAAGCTGGCTCCCCCGATTTTCTTCAAGATGATACGTGGTTGGCTCAGACGATGTAGGGCCAGTGTGAAAAACATTTCCAGGGCCACTTTAGGCTCCCAGTCCACCTCTGCCCCACCCTATACACATAGTCCTACTTTTATGTTTGTGGCCTGACCCGTTGTTCATTTTCGAAATCTGTTCACCCTATATATGTGTCCAAATAGAGAATTTTAAAACCCATTTTCCCTGTTTATGGATTAAGTAGTTACACATTAAATAATATAAAACATTTGTTAAGAGTGAGGAATAACGTACTGGAAGGGTTATAACAAATTGTTTACTTCAAGAGGATGAGGAGAGATGTAAAGAAGGGGCTGGGGTGCATGGGAGAGAGGGTAACACGAGCAGAAAACCAGGGTAACCGCACAAAAGAATGCCATGGTGTAGAGGCCCCCCTTGGAAATCTCCAGAGCTCCCTATGACCAACCCACCACTGTGGGGGTGGGGGTCTCTGGGTGTTTGAACAGTTGGGAGAAATGAGTTACCCAGATAGAATGGTTAGGCCTATTGCTTCCATCATTTTTACACTTCAATTCAAATCGAAAGTGTGTGAGAAAACATCACGCACACGTCTAAAGCACATTGTCCATTGTGAAAACAGGCACTTCCTGAATCAGGCTATATTTTTGGGATTTTTTTACTTTATCAATGATTAGTTAAAAAAATAAAATGAATAGTCCATTTGTATCATTACTACTCTTATTACACCGTTTGGCCGAATCAGCATAAAAGTAATATTAATAACGGCAGTATATCATTATTATTTTTGCACCCTTTTTTCTATTTAAGTAGTTTGTGGCAGTTCAGCGAATCTGGGGGTTAGCCTAGCCAGAATTCAGGATATTTGAACCCAACCTGACCCTTGAGGAATTCGGGGTCTGGACTCATCAGCTAACCTCCCCCCCCAGGATTATAACGACCTGCCCCCGCGCATGCGCACTAGGTTTGCAGGTCCCAGCGCGATCGCAAGTCTCTGGCCTGCGTCAGCTGGGAGTAGTCCACCCGGTCCTAGCGCCCGTTTCCTTTCTTGTGCTTGTCAATTTACTGCAAGTACCAGAATGGACAGGAAGCATCAGGACTTGGGGAATTCCGGATGCACCACCATTTTCCCCCTGCAACTCTGGCGAGAGGACCTCATCCTCTAGAAGGAGCCCCCGATCGGGAGCCACGTCTCAGTACACAGAACCGGGGGCAGAGCTAATCTATGGGCCAGGCCCCTCTTTTGGATCCTTGCTAGATACATCACCTGCAAACTCTCTCTGTGTTATGCAGAACGCTCCTCATTTCTGTAGAGCTCTTCATTGGCCCTGAAAATATTCGTATTATTTCCATGCATTTATTTACTGGTGATTTAAAAAGCGCCAAATGAGGACACAGTGACTTCGAACACAATAGCGTCATGTTGGAGAGATTTAAAACTCTTCAGGGCACTCCTGCGAAACTTCCCCAAATGCAGTCTAAAATTTTAGAAAGTCTGGTCTTGGTAAATGAAGCACGAGGAAGAGAAAAGTGTAACAACAGTAACAATGAGCACCTGCATAGCATACACTGCAAGCTGAACTGTCTCTACGCACTCTACTACCCCAGGCTGTTACTATTGAGCTCAATAACATTTGGTGTACAATGTCCGAAGGATGAAAGGCTGAGACATTCTGGGTGGAGGAGCAAAGATGTCTCAGCCCCTCTCTGCATGCCCCCCCAACCCTCACGGCGCACAATGATGTCATGGTGATGCCGGGCCCTTTGCAGCAGGGTGAGCCGTGGGGTCTTGAGTTGTAGACGAGCATGCACGAGCCTCATTGTGACCCGCGCATGCGCGGTTGTAATAAAGACGGTCTGTGCTGCAGTTGCCGCTGGGACCTTGGAAAGCACAGACGTACGTGCAGCCGACTGAGTGATTGTGTGAATGTGTGTGTGTGAGTACGGGGCGGCCCGAGGCACGAGCAAGCCCATCACATTGGCGACGAGGACGGGTGTGAAAAGGAGGATATTCCGACACGCGCGAGCGTGTCAACGGTACATTCCTTCCTCGAACACAGCACGGACCCAACATGAGTGATGGCGGCCAGTTGCATTTTTCACGCGTAAGGCAGTAGCTGCCCGCACGGGTGCTCGTGCGCTGCCCACGTGCTGAAGAAGATCCAAATCTTCAATTTTTGGAACCCCTGTGGTTCTCCAGTCAGGAGGACCACATAAACTATCAGGAAGGTGGGGCTCTTCACGGTGGAGAGCTGGTGAGCCTCTTCAGACCACATTCTGGCGCCTGTAGCAGGTGCCAAGGCTGAGAAGCAACAGGACATTTTTCAAGGTATGTATGTGTCCGTGTAAAGTCAGGTTTGCGGCCTCCAGGACAGCGGGAGGTGTCTGTGCGGCCTGTGAAAACATGGCAGACAGCGACGGAGAAGCAACTGCGCCATCCACAGTGAGGCGTCGGCAAAAGGGCTCTTTCCTCCCAATGCAAGAATTTGACATCTCCGGCCCACCCTCGAAACTCAGCCTGAAATGGCTATTGTGGATCAAGAAATTGGACATGTATTTCACAGCCACCGGAGAGACCAATGACGATGCAAAAAGGGCCACTCTACTATATTCAGCAGGCATAGACGTTCTACGCATATATGAGTCCCTGAACTTGCAGGTGGTGACGTATGCAGCTGTCAAAAAGGCACTCCAGAACTATTTCATTCCGTTGTCCAATGTTGACTTTGAGAGGTTTCTCTTTTGCGGAGAGAAGCAGCATGAGAACAAGTCTCTCGACAAGTTTTGCGCACGTTTGCGACAGATGGCAAGCACCTGCATGTGGGACAACAAGGACAACATGATCCGCAATCAAGTTATACAAGGGTGCGGTTCTGGCAAACTTCGCAGGCAGATTCTGCGAGAACCAGGTATGACTCTAGCCCAAATATTGGACAGTGGCCGGGTGTATGAGCTTGCCGAGACGAGGGGTGCAAAGATGGATGCAGCTGTGCGCCCAGGCAAATGTGAAGAAGCGTTAGCCGTGGGGAGACAGGCCCCGTCAAAATCACGATGGAGCCAGAAGCGCCAGGAGACGACCCCTGCGCAGGGGAGTGCGGTCATATGTCAATACTGTGGGTACGATTTGCCACACTCAGAGGACTGTCCGGCCAAGACGAGAGTCTGTGGAAGGTGTAACAGTCCTGTTCACTATGCCCGAATGTGTCGCGCAGCCGCCCCCGTGTCCACGCACAGAGGGCCAGCAGGGGCGAGTGGAGGTGGTTTTCGGAGACAACGCAGCATCGCCATGCTGGAGCAGGACACTCAAAGACTCAACATCGCTGAGGAAGAGGAGGATGAGGAAGAGGTCTTTTTCATTTCCAATCTTGCGACGGGCAAAGAAAAGGCATCAACCTATGTGCATCGTAGACATTCAGGGTGCCCCTACCCAGGTTCTGATTGACACTGGCGCCTCTGTGTGTGTACTTGCCACTGACCACTACAAGGCCATCCCAGGGCTGCACCCGTTGGATATGTCCAAAGCCAAGATATTTACTTTTGGTGGTGACACACCGCTGCCCATTCAAGGTGTGTTCGTGGCACCGGTGACTCGGGGAGACAAAACCATCAAAGCAAGATTTTTCATCACCGACATCAGCCCACACTCACTCCTAAATTGTGCTGCGTCGGAGGCGCTTTTTGCCCTCGAAGTATATCAGGTGGACACAGACCGGCTACTAGACAAGTTCTCCAGTATCTTCAAGGCGTGGGCAAGTTGAAGGCTCCCCCAGTGCGGTTGCACATCGACGACACGATTCGGCCCACCGCCCTAAAGCATCGACGAATTCCGTTCCATCTTCGGGCACAGGTCGAGAAGGAACTGCAATTGCTGGTGGAAATGGACATCATTGAAAGGGTTGAGGGGCCAATGCCTCGGGTTTCACCCATTGTGGTGGCGCCCAAGCCTAAACAGCCAGGTGCCGTCCGCATCTGCGTGGACATGCGTCTCCTGAATGCTGCCATCAAACGGGAGAGGCACATTACACCCAAGTTGGACAACATTGTGGGAGAGCTACAAGGGGCAAAGGTATTCTCGAAATTGGATCTGACGTCGGGGTATCACCAGCTGGCGCTCCAGCCAGACTCAAGATACATTAAGACTTTTACTACCCATGAAGGCCTCTATCAATTTAAACGCTTGAGTTTTGGCATTTCTTCTGCGGCGGAGGTCTTTCAAAATGCCATCAGGGGCCCATTGGCCGGTCTCAAAGGAGTACTCAATATGAGTGAGGACATTCTGGTCTTTGCCGAATCCCAGGCCGAGCACATGAAGAGACTGTAGTGCACATTGCAGAGGCTGAGAGATCTGGGCCTCACTCTACACAAGGGGAAATGCGATTTTTTCAAGGATCAGATTGGATTCTTTGGATTCATTTTCCACGCCAATGGTGTCCCGCCAGACCCTGAAAAGGTCAAGGACATCCGTGAGGCTGCGGCACCCCAATCCCCCACGGAGGTGCAGAGTTTCTTGGGGATGGTTAATTACTGTGGTCATTTTATCAACGGTCTGGCGTCCCTATCTGAACCTCTACGAGCATTGACTAAAAATGAAGCCACATGGGTGTGGGAGAAGAGAGAACAGGACGCCTTCAAGGAGATCAAGCGCGCTCTCTCAGATCGAGACACAATGGCGTATTTTGATCCCACCGCCGAATCCTAGATCGTCGTTGACGCCAGCCCCGTGGGACTGGGGGCTGTTCTCATGCAGGCAGACACCAGAGGTGATATGAGACCCATCGCATATGCGAGCAAGGACCTCACGGACACCGAAAGGTGCTATTCGCAGATTGAGAGGGAGGCTTGGCCATCCTATGGCGCTGCCGGCATTTTCGTCTGTACATACTGGGGAAACCCGTAACAATTGTGACTGACCACAAACCGCTTCTGCCCATTTTAACGGGGGTATCTTCGAAGCCTCCTCTGCGGATCAAGCGCTGGATGTTGGCGCTCATCGAGTATGGGGTCAAGCTCGTGTACAGGCCGGGGACGAACAATCCGGCGGACTACCTGTCTCACCACCCGAACTATGAGAGAGCACAGGGATCTCAGGAGCTGGTTGAGTGCCAAGCGTTTGTCCATAACATTGTGGAATGTGCTATGCCGATGGCTCTGTCCAGAGAGGTCGTGGCGGAAGAATCATCATTTGATGAGGTGTTCCAGATTATACAGGCCGCAATAAGAAGTGGGGACTGGAAAGAGGTACTACAGAACAACACCAGGCGGGATGTCAGGGCCCAGCAGGATCTCCAGGCGCTTTGGAGGGTGAGGGATGAACTCTCGATATCGGACGATGGGCTGTTGCTGCATGGACGGCAGATTGTCATTCCGCAGTCGCTGAGAGCTCGAGTTCTGGAACTGGCGCACATGGGTCACCAGGGGGTCGCGAAAACCAAGGCGCGGCTAAGACCCAAAGTATGGTTCCCGGATCTGGAAATCCTAGTGGAACTACATGTGAGGAGGTGCCTGCCATGCCAAGCAACAAGTCCCATTGAGAAAGCGCCACCCATCAGCTCCATGGAAAGAAGTGAGAGCCCGTGGGGCACTGTCCATGCCGATTTTGGGTCGACCGGGAGGGGCATGTACTTTCTGGCGGTAGTTGACCAGTGGTCAAGGTATCCGGAGGTGGAAGTTGTGGAATCCACAGCAAGCAAATTCACCATCATGGCCCTGGACAAGATGTTTGCTACCCAGGGTTTCCGGGAGAGCCTATGCTCGGACAATGGCCCGCCGTTTACGGGGAACCAGTTTGCGCAGTATATTAAAGAAAAAGGGATCCAGCATCGCAAGGTATCGCCGCTATGGCCCAGGGCTAATGGAGAAGCTGAAAGACTCATGAGGACCCTGAACAAGGTGTTCAGAATATCAGCCCATGAAGGGGGTGACCTGAAAAAGAAACTGGTTGAATATCTTCGGGAATATCGTACCACACCCCATCAGTCAACTGGAGTTGCGCCGGCAGAGGCTCTGTTTGGACGCTGCCCGAGAGGCCTTCTCCCGGAAGTCGAGGGCCGTGAGCCAGGGGTCATCGACAACGACAGAGTACGAGAGGAGAGAGCGGCATGCAACAAGAAAGAGAGCGTGTGGAGAGGTCTGCAAGAAAAGGAGGTTGCCATGGGTGACGCGGTGCTCGTGCGGAACCGTAGACCGCAAGGAAAGCTGTCACTCCCATATGAGCCCCAACCGTGGACGGTAACTCATGTCAAGGGAACCATGGTCACTGCTGCGAATGAAAAAGTGACCGTCACCCGCAACCAGTCTTTCTTCAAGTAGGTGGACGTTAGTCATCATGAGGAAGAGCAGGAAGGGGCATCCCCGCCCAATGCGGTGGCAGATACCCCGGAGGGAGATCCACCAGAGGACATAATGCCACCGAGGGACATCCCGCTGCCGACCCCCAGGAGCAGCAGCCGATATCCCATGTGACATGGTCGCAGACTGCCTGTTCGTCTCAAGGACTACGTCCTGGACTCAGGAGACTGAACCGATGCGGCAGTCAGGTCAGCGGCCCCATTGGGCCCATTTAAAGTTGTCATGTTTTATTGATGTTGTAAATTGTTTTTTTTTGTTTAAAGAAAAGGAGGGATGTGACGTCTTGAGTTGTAGACGCGCATGCGTGAGCCTCGTTGTGGCCCGCGCATGTGCGGTTGTAATAAAGTTGCCACCGGGACCTTGGAAAGCACAGACGTACGTGCAGTCGACTCAGTGATTGCGAGGCACGGGCAAGCCCATCACAGCGTAGTCGGCAGATAGGGAAGGACTTTCGCAGGCTTTTCTGGGGCGGGAGATGACCGGTGACATGAAGAACCACCTTTTAAGGGCAGCCTGAGGAGGGGTAAAGTATTGACTGCCTCCTCAGGAGCCTGCCACTGGTGCTGCTCTGCACTCCCCCCACTGCAGCTCATCTAGAAGCCTTTTTCCATCCCACTCTCCCTGAAATGTTTAGGTTGGGGGGCGGCGGCCGGTGGAGGTCCAAGAGGATGATGATTTGCCCCCTTGGGGGCCCTGGTGCCTAGGATCGGCTGGTGGGGAAGGCAGGTGGCCTCTTACTGATGGGGGGGCTTTGGGCCAATAGGGGGCGGTGAGGAGGGAGCGCGATCAGGAGGCAGTCAGTATAAGTACTGTGTATGGGGCCTCCTGGTACGGCCCCCAAAATGGCATGACAGGGAGGCACCTCACCATCATGCCCGCCGAGGTGGGCTGATTGGACCACTTGCCGCAGTGTTACAGGGAATTTATGCCAATGTGTTTTATTGAATTGTTGATATGACTATTTACTGTTTTTCGGGTTACATTTGTTGGATTCCTTTTGTTATTAATAAATGTGTCTGTTTTGTTTCCAAAATGGGACTCTTGTGTGTTCCTCCACCCTTGTGCATTGCCACGTGCTCAGCCCAAGATGTTCCAGCTTTTCCCACTCCATATCCCAATTCCCCAGCGTGTTATTTGGTATTTGTAAAGCGCTAAACTGCTATGGGTGTTACCTCATAGCACCGAGGGCCCGATTTTCAACAAAGTACAGTTAGCATGCTTAACAGCACTCTTATACTCAAGTGGGCATGGGCGTCATCACAGGGCACGACAGTGCACCGCTTGCAATCCACCTGTTTCTATAGAGAACGGGCAGATTGCAAAATCTCTGCAGTACTGTCGTAAAATAACGAGGTAATCGTATTTTTATGAAAGTGCTGTCGGGACCACGGCGGATTCAACGTCGTAGCTCATAACATAAGTCAGGAAGAGAAGCATGACTAACATTTCAGCCAATAGTACCCAGAACCAGAAGGGACTCTTCCAAAACTACAAACACAAACATACAATAACCCTTGTAGTACAAAGCCTTTCGACAAAAATCAGGTTGGCAAATTAACCCGCAATAATGACTGCCCCCCTGGTAAAAATGCTCCTAGCATGCATCTGTTCATACCCGAAGAGTGAATAAAAACAGCATCTTTTTGTGTGATTTCTCAACCCTGATGAGAAGTCTCTAAAACAAGGGACGCTGCTTCACAGTGTGGCACTCCTCAAATACCAGCGACACCAAAGTGGTGCCGTATATGTGCGTCCACTTTTTGCCATGTGCTAAAGTGGAGGAGTGCCACACGAACCGGCATGTAAAATGCAGATACCGAAAGTGCCGGTTGCTATGTTGGTTTATTGCCCATCCTAGCAACCGGCACATATATTCCAAAAGTGGCGCATTCATTCCGACTTCCGAACAATGCGCCAACTTCAGAGTTGGTGTTAACTACCGAAAAGGTAGTTAACCCCTTCTGCGACCTTTTCAATACTTAACACCTCCTTGAGAATCAGGCCCTGAGTGCCTTTCCGGTAGTGCAATGCTGCACCTAACTGGGCTTCCCATAGACTGTATTGTGTTATATGGCAGACACTGCATTCATGATGACAGAGCGATCACAACATTATGCGAGAGCCCACGGGCTGACCATCATTCCACCAAAAGGCCGGAGGCAGAATCTATGTGTGGTTTTGTGTGGTTCTGTGTGAGGGTGTATCCGTGGCTAGTGCTGGTTGTGTGAGAGTCTGAAATGACACATGAGGCCTGTGACGGCGTGCAAGAGATACTTAGGTGCTAGTGGGCTTGGTACGCAGGCTAATGTTTGCAAACGTGGTATCCATGCAGCACCGATGGGCTGTGGCAATGCTTCATGTGAATGCTGCATACTGCAGCTACCAAAAACAACAAGGCAGTGTCTCACAAGAGCAAGAAGCCCTTCAATATCATTTATTTCAACATGGGGCTTATTTAACCATATTGAGGAACGAACACGGCGGACAGGGGCAGATTCTTTTTTTTAAATGAATCCTAAAATCACAGCAACCTAATTTATTTCATTAAACAACACATCACGTAAAACATGTTATAAAAGTCCCTACCGGGTTAGCATTCTTCTAATATTCATAAAGTGCTTTGATAGTGATTGCATCCTGCATAATTTCTGTGCAAATGACAGCATGGTAATACAAGAAAGACGGCAGGACACACACGTCTCAATTCCTATACAAAACAATAAATGGTCTCCTAAGTAAACATTGTTTTTGTGCAAAATACAACATACAGCCTAATAGAGCACAAATACAAGAAAACAAACATGCAACTCTTGTTTCATATTCCAGACGATAATACATCTCTACCGCAGGTAGCAAACATGTGCTGACTGGCTAGCCATTCCTGGTAGATACGTGCATTTTGTGAGCTACCATATATCGGGAGCAATGCGCAGGAATGACCATTGGTGATGCCGCGTGGCACCTCAATTCATTTGTATGCAGGGCCGGCTTTAGGGGTGGGCTGCCTGAGCGACTGCCCAGGGCGCCTTGCCATTAGTCACCACCACGCCAGTTCGGGGAGTTTTTCAAGGTCTCACCGAAGCTGACATGGTGGCGGCAGGCGCCCTATTGAAATGAAATGCGCTCCTCTCTCGGGAGCGCTGCGCATTTAATAACAATAGGAAGCTGATGTGACGCATCCAGCGCCTATTGAAAAATTTGGCGCCCCATTTTTGTTTTGCCACCCAGGGCGCTACAGCCGCCGAGGCCAGACCAGTTTGTATGCATTAGGTTGTGAGGTGTTGCACGCAAAAAGAGATACACTGCACGTATTCCGTGATTTTCGGGAGGGAACCCTTCCCAAGTCAGCCGTCAGACCTCTTTTTCCAGGTATGAGTGCAAGCACGCAGTGTGACCGATGATCCAGAACCCTAAGTCACTGGTGGACCTGGTGACGGGCGAGCAAATCACAGCAAATTCTCCCGCCAATAATAACTGATTAGTAAGTCCCTCCCAGAAACATGGTCCCGAGCAGTAAATACTGACCCGGGCAGGTTTTGGCCACAGCACCCCAGCACCAGTAATCACATTATGGACAGCCAGATTTTAACCTAGCATTAATTAGTCCTTTTATCAAGGAATTTTCACTGCAGATTTTTACCGCTATTTATTGTAATGAATTTTTGCTGCAAAACGAAGAAGGTTTTTGGGTGAGGTAATACAGCATGTGAGGAGAGGGCAGGGGATTTGTGGGTGTCGGGGGTGGGGAGGGAGGTGTCTCTGTTTGAATTTTCCAGCTAAAGAAATTGGCTAAACAAAATACTGCAGTTTAATATTGTAGGTAAAAACACGAAGAATTATCCCCTCAGCACTAGAAATTATGCTGGAACCAGCGAATAGGACAATACGTCAGTGCCAGCGTGGGGCAGTTTTCGGGGCCAAAGTGGGTGATATGATTAAAAAATGTTTTGAAAAAATGCACCCACAGCTCATACTAAAGCAGGTCGTCGTGAAGAGTCAATAAATAAGTGTTCGGGTGCTATCGGCCCGGAGTTAAAGCCCCTAGCATAGCGAGCGAGTTTAACACGGGTCTCGGGGCCGATAACACTCGATCAGGTAAGCCAATCCGGTAACCCGGGACGATTAAAGCATTGTATTTTGATTCAATGGACGGGACTCCTCACGGCCTCCCGTTCATTGAATCAAAATACTTCACTAAGATGCCTGCCATGGATCTGGAAGGAGGGGCTCCGTATTCCATGGTGGCCACAACAGACCGAGAGCAGAAGCAGCCGCAGTGGCAGCGGCGGCATCTGCCGCTGCCACAATCTGGTACGTGGGGACAGGAGGGGGGAATGGAAAATAAGTGAAGGGACGGTGGGGGGGGGGGAGAGGGTGGGCGGGGGAAGCAGCCATCAGGTTTCTCGGAACGCGGGCTTAGATCGGTAGTTTGAAGTCAATGGAAATTGACACTCCTGGGAGAGTGATGACAGTTTGATGGGAGAGGGATGCTAGATTGGAAGCTTCGGAGATTGATTGGCAGGAGAAAATTGCTCCAAGGTGGGGATGCCTTTTCATGTTCAGTCTTGCTACATGTGGCTTCTTGAGGTGCTACTCACCAAAGCTGCTCACCACTTTACCTCTGCACACACTTTCTGGCAGACCCCAGCTCGTACCCCCACCCACTGCACCCACTAAGACCATCCAAACTGAAACCCTGGTACCGCCAGCTTGTCATCCAGTGACCCTCGACCCATCCCCGCTCTCAGGATGGGCATCATTAATGGCAAGCGGGTCTGGATACCCTACCCCAGGAGGTCCCTTCTGTATGAACACACGCCAGTGCACTCCCCACAACCCACCTAGAAACACACCAGCCCACAGAAAACGGGCTCCTCCGATCTGCACGGTTCACCCTCCTGACTCTGCCTCCCTTCCAATAACTTCCCCTCCCACCATCCTTACAGGATTTAACGCCAAGAGGCCTACACATTGGCAAACCTTGTACCATTCAAGACCAGGACACATTACATTACAATGCCGCGAAAAAGGCAAAACGCAGTACAGGCGCGAGAATTTATGAGACAAGCTTTGTCACATTACAGACAAGAGTTTGAAGCCCAGCCAATCCCAAAATGTATATGAGGCATGCGCAAACGTGCAACGACAGCCTCACCAGCAGAAGCTGGCACACGGAAGACTCCAACTAGCCCTTGCGACTTAGGTACACTCTCTACAAGGGTATGCTGCACTTCATGTATACACGTGTGCCTCCAATTCATGATTAAGTGAGCCAGTGAGGGGAGGAGATCAGAAAGTCCTGAATAAGAGTGGTTCCCCTGATTCATTCGTATGGCGCGTCTCCACTACTTTAGGAGATGCGTGTGGTGCAATGCTTAGCCGTGGTGGGCTAGACATGCTTGCACAGGGCATCAGTACTATGCTCAGGCAGCATCAAGGTTGTGTTCTATGGAAGGGTGTCACCAGTGTGCTGCACAGTAGCAGCATGTCAGTAACCATGGAAGCGATGCTGGCGCAATCCGTGCTCTCATCTTGCGCAAGGGTCAATGGCCTTCTACCTGGAAGGTACATCTCCGTTTGGCTGTGGTGTGCTCTGTGCACACATGCCAAGATTGTGGATCACCTGGGAGGGAGATTTTGTCTCGGAAAGTGGGAGAATGCAATTTTCCCATTGAATTGCGTTGGTGTTAGGATATATTTAGGAGGGAGAAAGTAAAGAATAGCAACAAGTTTGAGTCTCTCAATCGGGAGGGCTGGTATGTATGTCTCTGAAGTGCTGTGCACAACAGTATGTGATATATGAGAGCCATGCATGTCCAATCTGGGAATAGAGACCTATGGCCCAATTCATGGAATTTTGGGCCCTGTGCAAAGCAACTGTTCACTAGTGCAAAGTGACTTTTCACTGGTGCAAAGTGACTTTGCACTGCCAACACACATGCTGATTCAAGGAACAGTGCAAAGTGTCTTTTGCCATGCAAAGTGACTTTGCACACCAAAAAGACACTTTGCACTGTTCCATGAATTTGCATGTTTGTTAGCATTGCAAAGCCACTTTGCAGCAGTCAAAAGTCACTTGGCACCGGGCAAAACATTCCATGAATCAGGCCCTGAGTTTGATTACGGTCGGGCGCGGTGTCACACGCACTGTCGGCTTTCTCGTTGCAGCACCTGCAGCATGTGCTGCAGCTGTTACTCTGCAGGTCAATAGAGAAGGAGCACTGTACCAACAAGTGTGGATTCCGACTGGAGTAACCAAAAAAGGCGGACGGTACGCTTTGAATTTTCGTCTTTTGTATTGGCGTTTGGCAGTGACATGGCGTGACTTCGGCTCTACAGAAGTACAAGGATATGTAATGGCTAAAATACCTACTCAGCCCTCACACTTCTCCACACCAAACCTGATCCCATTCATAAAGCTAAAACAGGCACAGACAAGAGATATTTCTTGTTCCCCTTTTTTGGCAATGTGGGCCGAGGGATAAATGTACTGTTAATAGGGGTACGACTGTGAGACAAACCCAAACAGTAATAGTGCAACAGTTCCAAAACAAAAAAAGTCCAATCACAGTTCTATAAAAATATATTCTTTGATTAAAAAAAATCAATCATACAACCAACCAAAAAAAACACTATCAAAAACTCATCCCTTTAAAACAAGACAGAAGATGCAGAATATGAATGTATTGGCACGCTGGATACTTTTGCAGGGAGGAAACAGCAATGTCGAGGAAAAGGGATATGTATTGGTTAAAAAGATGCAACAGGTAGTGCAGGGTGACAGGATCACTTGAGAGTACCTGATTCCAATGATAGATGGTTCAATGGTATTGAACCAGGCTTCGAGATACCATAGATCCGGGTTGAACTTTGTTAGAGTGTGACAAGTTGCGTTGTTCCCAGGTGGCGAGTTGGAGTGGAGTCTATTCGATCGATGTCCTATGCGGCTGAAATGCGATGTCAAGCAATACAGGTCAATGGATTACCCAGAGAGGTTCAGCAATCGAGCGTGGTGCGAAATGATGAGTACCGCTGATTCGATTTGATGCGTGGTGTAATGATCAAGCAGTTCAAGTTGGGCAGCAATGCGAAGTCCTGGCGGTCCATGCGTAGTTCAATGCAACAGTCTGATGTCCTCTGCATGGTACACTGATGCTTGAGATGGACAAATGACATGGCTCTGCTGGGGAGATGTGGCATCAAGCCAGTTGGATGATGCAGCAACAGCGGTACAAAGGTGAATACCAATGGCAGCACTGTGGGACTTGGTTGTCCAAAAGTGGTGAACGCTTCCCAAATGCAGTTCAAGTTGGTTCAAGTGATAAAAAAACAGGAGAACTGTCTGATTTAGCCCCCTGGATTATGTGAGTCCCACTGCAGGGTGCTATAGGGCATGGCATGTTCTTTCAGTCTCTACTCTGCCAGCATAGGGAGGTTTGCAAACAGAGTGCTAGGCCTTGAACCGCAACAAGGTCACCCAAATGTGCCCTGGGAGTGGGTAGGGAACAGAGCTTGCATCTGCCTTGGAGCACTCCTTCATCGCAATGGCTGAGAACTTTGGGAAGGTCAATGCTCCTAAAAGAAGTCCAAATGACTTCTTCAAGTGCAGGAATGAATCAGTGAACTAGACATAGACCACCCCCTTTTATAGGTAAGCGGTCACAGAGGGTTGGATAAAAACAAGCCTGCTTCAAACTGCCCAATCTGTGCCCTTGTGACAAGTGACCCTTGCCTTTTGATGTCATAACCAGAGTGTCTTGTTCCACAGGAAAGTGGAGGGGGCAGGAACAAGAGAATAGCCCACAGAAAAGTAAAATGGAGGAATCCTTATTCAAAACCGCTTGCTCTTTCTGACTGTCCTAGATCTGCTTCTTTCCTAGTTTACAGCTTTAAAGGCTTTCTGGTGTGCAAGCCCCTCGTGTGAGGCAGGCCTTTGTTATGGAATTGTCTCTTTTAAGCCAGGCTCCCTGGGCATTTCCAGTTGGAGAATCCGGACCGGGGCATGGAAGGAGTTAGCCAACAGAATCACGCCTCCTGCCTACTCTCCCATTTACTGGAATGCACAGAGGCAGGTGTCTGGAATCCACGTAGCCTCCCATAGCTGGTGTGAGGTCACAGGGATGAGACTGTGATGCTGCAGATCCAATGTGGCTGCAATCACTATGTGAACTACCAGCCACATTGCCAGAAATTAGGTTTGGCTTGTTTTCTCGAGATTACCTTGCCACCAGGTCTGTAGTTTATTATAACTAGGAGGGTTTCAGAACAGAGGTGTGGATTTAAATGCAACCTCTGCACTGTGGTGACGTGGCTGTCACAGCAGCTGTCAAACAGGGCACCTTTGACCTCTGAATATGCCATGTGCCACTGGAGAGCAGGGGCTGCAGAACGGGATACTGATGCAGCAGGGCACAGGTACACAGTATACTTTTGGCACCGAGCTTTATGAAAAGGAGTCTGGTTAGCAGACTGCCCTTTCTGAGATGAATGCCCCACTTCACTGAATTATTAATAAAAACCAAAGAAGCCAATGCGTTTACACCCTTGCCAATTGGCAATCCTTCATAGGCTGGGGAAATCACAACAAATTAACTGAGGACTCTGGGGACGCAGGTGAGAATGAACTTCTGGGCGTGTTTACCAACTTTTCATTTTGGCTACAGGAGCACAAATTCCTGCACCAAACAAAGCAAAGGAGCCGTACCCATTCCAGTGTCAAAAGAACACATTTTCCAGCACAATTTTGCTACATTCATTGGAAAAAAGCATAGGATTTGCAGGAAGGTCTAAACAGATAACCTCTCTGCAACTGTCACCTGACCGGCTGAGCTGTCTTTGCCGCATTCTGCTTTCATATCCCCTAATTCCCCATATGCTCCCACACGACCACACAGCTTTGACTTGCTTCCCCGCCCTCACCAATGAAGGGTCAGGTAGTACCAATGTACTCATCGATATGAGGTGGCCATCCCAGTTTTTAAGTGAGCAGCACTTGCTAATGTTGTAAGATACATGCTAACACTTCAGCCAGCATGAGAGGAGCCAAACGCCCTGCCACGCCCGGGGGTTTAGATGAGCATGGCACTCAAACTGGATTTCTTTTTAGTTTTTGGCTGCCTCATACAAATACTGGCAGGATCTCCGTTGCATTTCTGCCCTCTTTGTTTGAGGGGAATAGGAAAGTGCCCCAGATGCCCCCATGGGGCAAAATTGCACTTCTGCCCTCTTTGAGGGGAGTAGGAAACTGCCCCTTATGCCCCCATGTACTCGGTCCCTGCGCTTCTCGGGACAGATTACAGAAACTTTGAACCATATTACCGCTAAGTCAAAGTTTTCCCTGACACAAAAATGCATTGAAAGCGTGTGTTTTTGTTTGCTGTTGCAATAGCCGGGCAGTTTGGCGAAAAATTGCTCTTGCTCCAATGCAAAGTTGCTGTAATATCGCCTCGGGAGAATACGTTCTGGACTGGTGTGGCTGTTCATGGAAACGCCCCTTGTTTCCTTCACCCATCAGGAAGGTGCATGGGTGTCAGAAAAGCTATTCAGAAAGCACATTTAGGTGTGAAGACTCACAATCCCTGATGTTTGACTGAAGATTAGACCCTGGTGTTTGTGCCTACAGCCTGAACTGGACTGCAGTGACCCGAGTCCACTCACCGCATTCACTGACAGGAAGCCTGAAGAGCTTGCCCTTCACAGTCGCACATCATCTGCATGCCTGGCAGGGTATTAAGGGGACCACGGGCTCCCCTGCGACAGGTAAGCCAACACAGTGGGGATCTCTATTGAAGGTAAGCCCTGAAGTGCTATATTTTACATTTTGATTGAGACCTGCTAACATAGCCGCTACCTTACCGTCCCCCGAGTGACTGCATGGAAGCCCGCCTCCTCAAACAGACGATTGGAGGGCTGCTGGCCTATTGCCTCCCACCTTCGGGAGCTGGCAGGTGAGACCACCTACTAAGGCCTGCGCATATGTTTCCCGTCAGGCCTTGTCCAATCCTGGCCTACTGGCCAATACCACTAGGACCGCTTCCCCAGCATCCCCTCTGGTTCTCGGACCCCCCAGGGTCATGTCAGCCCTATTCCTCGTCATATCGAAGCCGACGCGCGGAGACGAAAACATAGACTTTTGAGGTGGGATTATAACCCGAAATATTTACGAAATCAAGACCTTATTTACCAAGGAATGACTAAGAATTGGACTCATGTGAATGTGATTCATGCCCTGATTTGAAAAAGGCACACGACGTGCCGAAACACGTGTCATCCAAAAGGGCTCTCCTTCGGGGGACTGGACAGAATTTTTAGAATTTTTAAAATTATAAATAAAAAATTGAATACAAACTGAAACTTGTGTGGCGCAGTTCTTGTGTGAAAGCTACAAACCTATTCCTCGTCATGCCTGCATTTTCGTATGGACCTCATATCCTTCATCTGTAGCGAGAGGTAAGGTTTGGAATGGCTGCCGCCTTCAGTGACTTTAAGTGCCAGGCTATTATGCAAGTCAATGCAAAAAGGACGCGCATACTCGTCCTTGGCATTTAAGGGGTATTTGGCCTCCCTCGTCTGAAGTAGCCCCCTGCACATTGAGCGCAACCTTCCCAGACCTTGACGCTGACTCACAACCTCACGCATCTACTGTTGTTTTCATATATGTATAGTTTTAATGTGTTGACTAATCTCTCATTGAGCCCTGGCGTGCGTCTAGAAGCTTTTGTGCCACCATTTCACGCATAACTGCATCTTTTAGCAAAGCAGCCCTTGGCCCTCTGAGTGACACGTTTTCCAAAACACTGCTAGTTTTTTTTACTATGCATCCTTCACATCTAGGTTTATGTTAATCTTGCTCACCTACTTTGCCTTTATGCATTATTGCAATCTGGTGACCCGTAACTGCTCTGCAGCCGTCATTATGCACTACCCCATGCTATTCCGCCCTTACTATGGAATATCTAACATGTCCGTTGCAAGTCTCCTGCTCACGGCCTCAGCACCTCTGTCACCAGTATGTGTGCCATTTCCAATGTTGTGTGCCTATGTTTTTTCTTTGATCACTTGCACACCTGGCATAGCCCCCTGCACCATGAGGCGAGGCTTTCCCAGACTCTACACTGTGCCTATGTTTTTTCTTTGATCACTTGCACACCTGCCATAGCCCCCTGCACCATGAGGCGAGGCTTTCCCAGACTCTGCACTGTGCCTATGTTTTTTCTTTGATCACTTGCACACCTGGCATAGCCCCCTGCACCATGAGGCGAGGCTGTCCCAGACTCTGCACTGTGCCTATGTTTTTTCTTTGATCACTTGCACACCTGGCATAGCCCCCTGCACCATGAGGCGAGGCTGTCCCTGACTCTGCACTGTGCCTATGTTTTTTCTTTGATCACTTGCACACCTGGCATAGCCCCCTGCACCATGAGGCGAGGCTTTCCCAGACTCTACACTGTGCCTATGTTTTTTCTTTGATCACTTGCACACCTGCCATAGCCCCCTGCACCATGAGGCGAGGCTTTCCCAGACTCTGCACTGTGCCTATGTTTTTTCTTTGATCACTTGCACACCTGGCATAGCCCCTTGCACCATGAGGCGAGGCTTTCCCAGACTCTGCACTGTGCCTGTGTTTTTTCTTTGATCACTTGCACACCTGACATAGTGCCCCCGTACCACGAGTCGAGGCCTGGTGCGGGCTCTCAAGATATATACCCAAAGTCTTTTAACTTTTATGTTTGGTCCTACCCACTGGGGACTGTGCTTTCACACTTACTGCACCTAGCGCCTAGATGCCTGAGGGTTTTGTATGCTGCTATAAATGTATGCACAAATAACTAAACATGTGGGGCACAGCTATCATCACGCATGCTCTCTTTGGTCACTCTTTCTAATCAGCTATATTACAATGTATGTAAAGATCCCGTAGCAATGCACCTGGGTGTGTACGGGACCCTGCTTCATCTCCCATAAACACCTAAGGGGGGCGGCAATGTAACACTTGCTGCGGAAGCCTGACCTGAGAGATCTTGGATGAGGAGCCAATGCGCATTCTGATGACGAGGTCTTCTCGTGGCTAGGGGTGCTAAGCCTGCAACATATGCTCGAGTTTTCCAACCGGTCCAAAGCAGCTCGTCCCTCCGTAGTGTTTTCCAACTGGTTTCTCCTTTCAATCTACTCCTGACTGGGCCCCACGTGCCTCTAGGCTTGGTATTCGCTGATTTACTATTCCGTATTATATAAATGTGGTCCCAGGTGAAAAGAACCACGATTTAACCGAAAGGCTGGCGCACATCTCAAGCGTATCACACAGCCAAACACAAGGCGGCATACTATCTCTTGCACTTTGAAACTGCCTCTTGTAGACAGTATGTTTCATTTCAAACACATCAGAATATACCTTCATTTCTGCAATTGTGATCTGTGGTCCACCTTTTTGGACCTACACACCAGGGACGTCATTTCACAAAAATGTCTGGGGTAGCGGAAGTGACATCACATGACCCTTAACCTCTGATGACATCACAGGAAGTGATGTAATTTGACCCCACCCCGAAGTGACATCACAGGAAGCGATGGAACACGGTTGTTTACCCGTTGACTAAACAGGAAGTGGCATCACATAGGTTTGTCTCTAAGTACACTAGGAAAAATATGGTCACAATATCACTGTAACGTGATATACATTTCGTACAAGAATTGATCAGCATATGTATCGGAAGAAATAAACATACTATAGCTGCAACTTGCAAAAAGCAAAATACGTAGTCCGAAATGGATGCTTGTTCTACTCTAAATGCTTTTTGGGAAGTTTTTGTCTACATTGTGAATTTGAGGTGTTTAAGAACAGACTAAATCAGTGACTCACCCCGTGAAGTGTGCCTGAAATAAACCTTTAATGAGCCTAGCAATTATTGTTTAGAATTCCACGAAGACAAATTGTCATTCCTTTTCTTTCTTATATAGGGTCACTACTCAAAGTGTTACCTTGTTTTTTTAAGAATCCTGAGCTAGAAATCCAGCCAGAGAAAGTGGCACAAGGCATTGGCCACAGCACAGCAGCTTCAACTTGTAAAATAAAAACCAAAAAAAAAAACCCTGGCGACCCCTAAATGATGACCCTGCTACACACACCCATGGTATCATTAAATATTCAATTCCACTTCTATAACATTCCTTCGCTCTGCCTGTAGCATATGTTCCCTCTTTCCCATTCTTCTGTCTTCTCCATACTCCTTTTCCTCTGGAAACCCTGGGAGGAGGCACAATACGCCCATTTCCAGACATGCCCAGGCGCTCTGAAACTAGTAAGGCGGTGGTTTGGCACTATAAAATCCCTTCAGCATGAAATAACACATTGCAGCAGCACACTGAGAGGACCCCCGCCCTGTTCATCCAACAGTCATCTCCTTCAGCCCTCTTCAAGTACCTACAGAGCCAATCAGAACCTTCGCTGCACTCAAACCCTCCAATAGTTTTAACTGTGTATGTCACTTAGTATAACCCACTTTGATCCACATTTTGGACTCAAAAATGACCCAAAGAGGGCACCAGCCTCTGATTACAAAGCTAAAGGGGGATAGACGGGAAAACAAAAGCAACTTCTAAAAAGAAAAACTGTTGAATGACAGAGAAGAAAAGAAACAAAGAAACAAAGAAAGAAAAAAAAATAAGAGAAAGGAGGGAGGGAGAGAAAGAAAGGGGAAAACAAGGGAAGAGAAGAAAGAACATATATGAGGGAGGAAAAAGTGAGTGGAAAGAGCAAAAGTTATGGGAAGGAAGTAAGAATGGGAGAATGCAGAAGGGTGAATGAATGACCCCGGGAAAAAATAAGGAACATAAGAATCTGATGGAGAATGGATAATAAAAAGTCGAAACAGAACGGGAGAGATTAAGAAGGGAAAAGGTTGTGCGCAAAGGGGAAGTCAAAAGGCCAGACAGGTAGACGATAAAAGGGAAATTATAATAATAATTATGAACAAAGATAAGGACCGAAAAAGAAAGCTAGAAAGGGTGATGGGAAGAAGAAAAGTGTCAAGGGAAACGAGGAGACAGTAATGGGAAAGGGGAAGAAAAACAGGGTGGAAAGAAAAGAAAAAGAGAAAAAGAAAAAAGAATAGGGAAAGGTTAGAATGAAGGAAGACTGGAAGAAAGAGGGACCTCGGAAAGATGGGAGACAAAAAAGAGGGGTGGGGGTAAGAACAAGAGGGAAGGATGAAGGGAAGAAATGAAACATGGATAGAAGGAAAGAACTAGGAAATAAGGGAAGGAGGGGAAGAAAGAAGAGAAGAAGAGAAATAAAGGAAGTTGGTGAAAAGGGAAAAGGGAGAAGATTCCTCGAAAGGTATAACAAGGAACAAAAGAGGGGCTAAGAAATGTGGAGGAGGGAGAAAGAATTGGAGGAAACAAAGCAGTGTAAGTCCCGAGAGGGTGGGGGGGGCAGAAGTGAGGGGGGGCACAGATGGCAGGGAGAGAATTCCATCGAGAGTTGAGAGGGGAAACGTGGCTATTGTGAGAGACTTGATAACAGAGGTGGGTGGAGAGGGGAGAGAACGGAGGAGAGGACTTCCGACGAAGGGCATTAATGCACGGTCTATGATGGGGGGGGGGTCAGAATCTAAAAGGGACCCAAGGAGCTCTTGGGGAAGGTTTGCTGTGTGTGAGGGAGAGGCCGCTGGAATGACAGGTAGTGCCACAGGCCAGGCCCCAGATTCACCCACTGAGCCCTTTGTGGACCATGAAGATGGCATAGCAGGCAGGGCGCGCTGCCCACAGGAATTGAGGTGCATTAATGGAGCGCTGCGCGGGTCCTAGTTCTGGAATAGAAGCGGCCTAGGGGTGAAGTACAAAGCAAGCCACGGGGCTCCAAGCACTTCTACAGTGGGGTGCCGAATGACAGGCCAGCAGTAAAGTGCTTTATAAGATCCAGCGCCATCTACTTGACCTTAGTGGACAGGTGGGTTGTAGTGTTGGTTGGTTTCTTTACTGCAGGCTCTAGGCAACATATGGCAGTGTGCAGTCTACAGTGATTAAGGACATCATCTCTGTAGAAGCAAGTTCACATTGCATTGTTTTAGTGCCTAGAAGGGCCAGGGGTAATGCAGTTTACATCAGCCCACCCCTTAAACATACTGGCATAAAATCTTCCAAACATGTTGTAGCTGCGGTTTTCTTGTGTGGCTAACCCAAGCCACACAAAGAAGACCCGCCCTGACAGGTCGTGGGCGCGCTCCTAACTTTACTTGTCATGGTCCTCGGTGCAGCACCTGCTTTCAGCCACTAGCGGTCACATGTATGCTCTTATGCCACATTCTTCACAGGGGATCAAATGAGGTCCACAGATTACACCAGCTTCCTTTTTAGGGACCTCTTGAAATCTACAACTAAACACAAATGTTGGTACGCAAAACACAGGATTTAATTTCACATTTGCAGCTATCACTCATCAGTGCTTTTCTTTGACTCTTGCCTGTTGGAGAACAGCACACGCACACACACACACCAGCACACCGCTGCCTGGATGTTTGCAATTTGCTGTCTGAACACACCCTCTCCACACCAACTACTTGGACGGGTTTCTGCCGGGTCTTACGCTTGGGAGGCCTTTCTGAAACGTGACCTGGACATAGTGTCTGCTACATACGCGAGTATGCTGCCCCTTTAACCGGAGAGAGATCCCATCACAGCGGACCACGTTGCGAGGGAGACGTGGCAGGAAGTAGACGGGGAATAGGAGAGTAGCCAGTAGGCGAATTGTGTTGAAAGGAAGAGGTGGCACAGAAATAAAGGTGCACGTTTAAACCGTTAACTCGTGTCGCGTCTTAATATTATATCCTAGCCTTGGTGTGGGCAAACAACTGGCAATGAGGTCCAGCACCCACAGGCATCCGGCGACCAGCGATCCTGCTGCCTGTTCCATACCGGCGATCCCGCTGGTCCCTCCTCCTCCAAACGGCAATCTCGCCTACTCCCGCTTGCTGTTGGCCTTATTAAGTACCAGCGATCCCGCAAGTTAGACGGCGATCCCGCCGCCTGTCCTCCTCTCCAGTGAGCGCCACTCACAGCACCGTCGGCGCCCGCACTGCCGTTCAGCAGACTCCCACGCACCCGCAATTGCGCTTCATCTCAGGCTGAGAGCCTGTCTCATCTCCTCTCCCCGGTATGCAGTCTTTCCATCAAATCAATTTCCATCGAATCATTATCCATCGAAATTCAATCATTGAAATGTTTTTCCATCGAAAAGCATATTCATTGAATAGATTTCGAAGGAATTCCAACTCACATACCTTTAAAATCGATGTATGGATGTTTGGGTTGGAAATTCAATGGGTCGAGGAAAGGGTAACATTATGAAAATGGGGGCTGGGGGCTGGTTTGTGTGGGGTGGCCTGGTGGTTGGGGGGACTTTGGGGGGATCCCCCCATTAAACAATAAACTCAAGTTAGAGGGAGCTGTCCAGTGCTGAAATACATTATAGATTTCAGCACTGGACAAGGGCTACATTTTAGAAATGGGATTTGGGGGTGTGGGGTTTGTGGGGTGGACCCCTGGGTATTGGGGGGGTTTGGTGGGGGACCCCCCCAATA
Organism: Ambystoma mexicanum; assembly: GCF_040938575.1. Lineage (NCBI taxonomy): Eukaryota > Metazoa > Chordata > Amphibia > Caudata > Ambystomatidae > Ambystoma > Ambystoma mexicanum. The sequence goes on along the minus strand of NC_090921.1, from coordinate 1,336,653,342 downwards.
ACCAATAAACACTACAAGTTAGAGAAAGCTGTCCAGTGCTGAAATACTTTATAGATTTCAGCACTGGACAGCTCCCTCTGACTTGTGTAGTGTGCACTTTCATTTTATTTTCTAGGACTGGGGACCTTTATTTTATTGGGGGGTTAGAGGGATCCCCCATTAAAAAATAAAATATAAGTGCAGACTACACAAGTTAGAGGGAGCTATCCAGTGCTGAAATAAATTTCAGCACTGGACAGCTCCCTGGGACGTAATAACGTTAGGCATATTTCATCGACTTTCCATGCAAAAAATGTAAAGTGTTTATATAACTAAACCCTATTTGATGAAAGGGTTTCGATGCATAAGCACTTTGCACTTTATGCATAGCAATTCGATGAAACATATTTCAATGGAAAAGATTTGATAGAACGAACCTGCGATGGAAAAACTTCAATGGAAAGACTAGTAGACCCTCTCCTCTACTGCTTTTCACTCTGACAGGCCTCCTACACCCACGTCGAGACATATCGTTTACAAGGGCACATCAACAGGCACAATTTTGCACTTCCTGCTCTACCCAGCAGGTGGACAGCTCACACTCCTTGCTGCTCCTCAATAGGCCCTTCCACACTGGCGGTGAGGCACGCCGTCCGCCCAGGAACTGTCGACAGCACCTGCCCGCCAGCCTGCACATCTCGCTCTGCTCCACCAGGGGTGTGCCACCACGGATTTGACACTCTGGCACCATAAACTACCACTGGCATTGAGCCCCTGTTGCACCCAACCAGGTCAGACGTCCCTGGAAAATACAGCACCCTGGTGCTCCCCAGGCCCTACTATCCACCACCTCCAGAGCGGCATTGCTTAGGAGGCCTCTCCCATTCACTCTTGCACCACACCAGGACAAATGCCTCTCCTGGGAAGAATTGGTGGATAAGGTCAATGATTTTGTTAAAGTATTGGCGGAAGATAAGTTGCCAGCCCTGGCGGAGGTTTTCACTAATTTGGCCGGCAAAGAAATTAAGGCCATCATCAATTACATCCCGGATGGGGAAAACAACACCTATGACACCCTAGCGAAAGTACTTAACAAAAAATGTATAATCCAGTCGAACAGAGACTATGAGCGCTATGTTTTCAATCAATTTACACAACAGGCCCAAGAAACCATTGATGAGTTTGTTACACGTCTAAGATAAAAACAAGTGCACTGCCACTTCGCACAGTTTTCCGACATTGAAGCCATCCAGCTACGCATCATTGAAGGATGTATCTCCTCCACATTCAGCAAGCAACTACTCAAAAGGCCTCTTTCGATGAGATTATAGAGCTCGCCAGGGTATACGAAAAAGTTGTCACCCAAGCCACCTTTATCAAAAACCAACATGCCAAGAAGTTGATAAACATGAGATGGTGGCTGCAATTGAAACCTAGACACCAGGAGACCGGGCACAAACCACTACTTGACCATCCAGTCACCCCCTGACACCTGTATGTCAGCCGCTCAGGCCCCAAAGGTTGTGTTACAGGTGTGGGTTTGCGTTCCCACACACAGGGGGGTTCCAATGGCGGGAAAGAAGGGCACTTTCAGACAGTCTGCAAAGAGGGAAGGCCATTACCAACTATGAGGGCATGCCCCATGGCAACCTGTTGCCAAAGTAACAGGCTGATCCCACCCCCACAAGGTCAAAGATTGCACCCCCAGGGTATTCCGCGGGCCCACGCAGATATGTAAGAGCCATGCAGGACATGCCAGACGACGAACCGGGACATGGTGATGAATGTTTCTACCCTCACCCACAGTACAGGGAAGAGTACGATGAACCGCCACTGCACGACAATTCCACCCCCAACCTCCTCTGATCCATACCAAAGCGACCTGCAAGGGTATGAGCAGGACTACTCAGAGCATTGGGACGAATATGTCAACCTAATGTATGACGGCCAAATGGCAGGTGAGGCCCAGAGAGTCCTCATTAACATGGGAAGCAAAACACACTGCTTCCTCAGAGATACTTGTGCTACTGTCAGCATCATGGGTGAGCAAGAATTCCTGCAGATGGCTGACAAGCGTATCCTCTCCAGGTCTTTGATGAGAATTATCCAATGGGGCACTACCAAACAACTCCAGTCTATTGGGCAATTTCAATGCACCCTAGTGGAAAACAATCGTGTTGTCACTGCCACCATACATGTAGTGCGTAGCCCAACCAAAGGACAATGCCTCGTCAGCTATAAAACCACCAAACTGGGCCTCATTGACATTCATTACCAGGATATGGATGAAGTACAGTGCATTGCCCACCCATACAAGCACACAGAAAAAAAATATCTTCCGAATGGCTGCTGAGCCACTCTCCAAGCATGCCATTCAGTCCAGATTCCTGCTGCTGTTTCAGGGCCTAGGCAAACTCAGAGGGGTCATCATTAATTTGCACATAGACCACTCTGTAAGGCTGGTTCCCCAACACCCGGGTAGAGTGGGCTTTCACCTACAATCAGCAGTGTTACAGGATATCAGGCAACTCCTACAGAATTACATCATTGAGAAGGATGTGGGCCACATGCCATGGATCTCCCCGATGGTGATAGTCCCTAAAGACGAGGTCACATCACACTATGTATTGACATGAGGGTGGCTAACACCACCATCCACCGGCAGCGAAAGCCTGATCCCAATATTGAGGACATGATAGTCCAACTTATCTAAGCTACCACCTTAGCTAAACTCGACCTCAAACAGGGGTATCATCAGTTCATCAGTTGGAATTGCATCCCGAATCCAGAGTCATCACCATATTTTCCACTAATGAGGGGCTTTTCCGAAATAAAAACACCTAAATTTCGGTATCTCGTCTGCTGCCGAAAGTTTCCAGGAGTCCATCCATCAGGTTATTCACCCCGTCAAATCCACCTTCAATTACAGTGATGACATTCTGCTCTACGGCATGTCCCAGCAAAAATGCGACAAAGCGTTTCTAGAGGTCTGCGCAGTGCTACAGGCCACAGGTGTCACTCTGAACTTGGAGAAATGCAACATCAACAAACGGAAGCTTTGGTTTTTTGGACATGTGTTCTCTGATGCAGGAATGGTCCCAGATTGCGACAAAGTCAACACCATATCAAGTCTGCCTCTGGCCACACAGGTGGCAGATGTCCGCTTGTTCCTCGGCATGGTGGGCTATTGCGCCAGTTGCCTCCTACACTATGCCACTCAGACAGAACTACTCCAACGCCTCCTGCTGAAAGATGCTGTGTTTCAGTGGACGACGGAGTGCCAGAGGGCGTTCAATTATGTGAGGATGCGCTTGCTGAAGCCAAGTGCATGGCATACTTTAATCCCACTTGGCACACAGAGATCACTTTAGATGCAAGCACGGTGGGGCTAGAGGCCATGCTCGCCCAGACCAAAGAGGAACAGGCACAATGCAAACACATTGTGGCCTATGCAGGCAGGGCCATCTGACCCACAGAGCAGCCGTCTGTCACTGTTTGGAAATCCCTGCACCAAAATGCCCCTATCAATTTTAAGATGGGGAATCTGTTTACAGGAGTACGATTATACCATAGTGCACAGACCAGGTGGTGACCGCAAACCCACAGACAACATTTCCAGACATCCACACGATAAGCAAACAGACATGAGAAGAGGGGAGTTTGAGTACATCGGGTATGTCACAGCAAATGCAATGCCTACAGCACTCAAGTTGGATGAAGTGGCAAAGGAGTTGCTGAGAGATCCCTCCATTACAATGGCCATACAGCTGATCAACCAAAATAAATGGAGAGACTATCACAGACAATTCCAGTTCCATCCAAGGACAAGTAAGGCTGAGATAAGCAAGCTGTCAAAAATACACACAGAACTGGCAGTGATAGACCAAACCATCTTACTGAGTGGATGCAGACTAGTCATACCCTTGGACATTCAGGAGGGCAGTCATTCACACAGCGCATGTAGGCCACAGGGTGCAGAAAACACACAAAAAATACTATGTCACCATGTATGGTTTCCCCAACCTGAATACCATGGTAAACAACATGGTACAACACTGTATACAGTGCCAATGCTTTAAATATCCATTAAATGTGTTACCTACCAGTCCCTACAAGAAGGACACCCTTTCCCTGTGTGGGGTGCCTGTACCTAGGAGAGAGGTGATGCACCGCCTGTCTAAAAGGGATAGAGAGGAGGATCGTCCCTAAGTCTACAATGTGTTTCACTGTCTGTGAATCTTGAAGATAAAAAGTCTCAATCAGTAGAGTAACATTTCTAAGGGGAGCTATTTCAATCCCAGGCACCTGGGCCCAGTATAATTATTTATTGACCTCCAAAGAAGTGTGTTAACACTAAGTTGTAGACTAATTGCTTGGTTAAGGGAACCCATAAGGGAAAACACAATAAACTGTTAATGGAAGGAGTATGTTTTTCCGCACTGAATAGAAACACTTTTTCGGATAGAACTGGCATCCGGGACTATTTATTCCTCGGGGATTAGGCTCTCGGATGATTGGGTTGAAGGAATTAGTAGACGCTACAGTCCACACATTAGCAGAGGTGTCCAGCATACCGGCATCCCTGCGATATGGACATTACATCTAACATTTTGCAACCGGGGCTTGAGGCACACATGGAACAGGCTGCATTAAGGAGCGCTAACATGCAACCCTTTGGATCAGCAATCTATACAAGCAGGACACTGGGACCCAGTGTCCTAGTACTTGTACTTGTGCTTGGGCATAGTCAGAAGTCTTTCAGATCCCAGCAATATCACTGATATACTCTAAGCATAGTTCAGCAGAACATTGGCACGTGCAAACTCAAAAATCATCTTTTCCAATACTAGGTGACCCATGAGAAAAACATGTTTCCCATGGACCTTGACCACCGATAGGGGACCGGGACAGCCACAAGATTGCCCAGACATGATCCAACAGTCCGGGTAAAAGGTAATCATAATCATTATGACTAAGAGAACACTGGGTGACTAAGGGGCACTATGGGGCAACAGATTGAGCCCTGTCTTTGCATTTGTGACAGTAATGGTTTTCACCATACCGATAGAAATTTTGCAGAATAGCACTAAAATGTTTAGAGAAAAAAAGCAATTACTTACTTACTGCACCTATACCAAAAGTAGTCTTAAATACTTCTCCCTAGGTAGATGTGTTGACTCCCCCCCCATATCCATCAGGAGTGATGATCTGATACAGACAGAACGTAACAACTTGGTCCTGAAGAAGATGACAAATCTAGAAAAGTCATGGTAACCTGTCGACCACCTCAACGCACGATATCACGAAGAACACATGGGATACAGGATTGAAGCAATGTTATCGTAATAGAGAACAGGTTCTCTCTAAAATTCTCACCAACTAACAAAAGTGTGGAAGAAGAAATCTGCAATCCACTAGTGGCTTACAGAAGCTACCTGAACATTCATTCCTTATTGGTTGGGTGTCCACAGTATGTCCTTTTTGACAAAGGCACTACTCTTAATGCGAGACTCCTTCCATTAACAGTTTATTGTGTTTTCAATACAATATTTTTTATGGTTTTCCTTAACCAAGCAATTAGTCTACAACTTAGTGTTAACACACTTCTTTGGAGGTCAATAAACAATTATTCTGGGCCCAGGTGCCTGGGATTGAAATAGCTCCCCTTAGAAATGTTACTCTACTAATTGAGACTTTGCCTTTTTATCTTCAAGATTCACAGACAGTGAAACACATTGTAGACTTAGGGACAATCCTCCTCTCTATCCCTTTTAGATAGGCGGTGCGTCCCCTCTCTCCTAGGGACAGGGAAAGGGTGTCCTTCTTGTAGGGACTTGTAGGTAACACATTTAATGAAAATTTAAACTAACTACTGCGTGTACACAGTTGGCCCCTAAAGTGTTTATGTGTGTGATAACCAGTGACTTTAAATTAACACTTAAGGTCGAATATTGGAGTAACGAATCAGTATCCCTGATTGTTTGTGTGTACAGTGCCAATGCACCATCTGAGCAGAACCACCACTACCGCTACAACATATGGAGATCCCAGAGAAACCCTGGCACAGACTAGCAGTAGATTTATATGGACCAATGGAAACAGAGGAGTACCTAATAGTGCTAAGAGATGAATTCTCAAGATTTCCAATCGTCAAGAAAATACTGACAGCAGCATTCCCGCAGGTGGCAGCCCTCATGGACGAGATACTGAGTGAATGGGGAATCCCCCACACCACCAATGGACCGACCACCATTCAATGGGTATGGCTTTACAAGATTTGCCAAACATATGGGTTTTATTCATCAGAAAATAACACCACTGTGGCCCGAGCCCAACGGAATGGCCAAAAAGTTCATGTCCTATATAAAGAAGACGATCCACAGAGCACAGGTCAAGTCACCAAGCCCTCTGCAGGATGCTAAGGGACTATCGGAACATGCCCTATGATTCCACAGGCAAAGATCCAGACGCAATCTTGATGGCATACCAAGGTGACACCAGGCTTGCCACCCTGCCGGCAGATCAAGGAGACAGAGACAGGGATTTAAAGGAGAAGGACGCTGCCAAGAAACACCAAGCAAAGGAAGAGACTGATTGTAGGAAAGGGGCATGACCGAAAGAGTTTAAGCCAGGAGAAGAAGTGCTCATATGGCAGAGAGTCATGTGGAAAACCGATTCTCGATATGCTCCAACCCCCTTTAGGGTAGATGAGGTGAAAGGAACTATGTTTACCCGTCAAGAGCAGAGACCAACATTTCACCAGGAATGCATCACACTTCAGACACCTGCTGCGGCATGATACAGAGGTGATGGACTTTCCCGGGATTGAGACGTAAGAAGGAGGTCTGTCGGATGACCCGGAGACACCCATGGAGGAAGAGAATAAGCCCCAGCAGCAAAAACAGGCTACAAGAAAAGATGAGACGCAACAAGAGATGAGCAGTCGCCTGCAGATGAATTTCAGAAAGCTGCATTGTCTAGTGGAAGAATGCTGAGGTGACCCCAAGAACATTTGCGGGGAGGTGATGTTACATAGGGCAGTGTGCTGCCCCTTTAACAGGACAGATATCCCATCCAAGCGGATCACATGGAGATGGACACTTTGGAGGAGGAAGGAAGGGGGGAGGAAAGCTGCCAGTAGGCGTATGATTTTGAAAGGAAGAGGTTGCACAGAAATAAAGGTGCATGTTTAAACCGTTACCTCGTGTGGCATCTTAATATCATATCCTCGCCTTGGCATGGGCAAACAGTGTCATCTGGGGGCAACGATCAGCGCATTGGCACTGCAGTTTAAACTGGCCACCTATGGACATAATCTCCATTTGACAGTCTTCATCAAAACACATATAATTCTGCTGTTTCCGAGGAATGTATGACTTTGGTGCACCTCTCTTCCTAACAGTAGGCTTGAGAGGGTGCGGCCCTAGACAGTGGCCCAAGCTTGATTGTTTCATGTGGTAAACATTTTCTATGGTAGTGTTAATCAAATTGCTCAACTTCTTGTTATATTGGTACTTTTCAGATAAAGAACAGAATGAATATTGATACAAAGCGCTAGCCATTATTATCTCCCTGATTTCTGCAAAAATCGACCATGCAAACAGCACTGACCTAGGTATGCTGGACTACCTCACAAAACACATATAACACTGGTTCTTAGAGCACTCCTCTGTCTACCAATAAAAAAAGGATCCAGTTAAGGGTGCCCATGATAAAATGGGCGCTTCTTGGTGAGCTCCCGGCAACTCCTGAAAATCCAAATTAATCTATGGCACTGCAAGGGTGGTTTTTATGGATCAGTCTTCAGTAAAACTTAGGGTAACCAATGAGCCCACTTATACCCAGTGGAATTTACGGACAAGCGTTATTTCAGCTTATTGCAGCAGCGCCCGTGCCCGGCACGATGCAGTAACGCCATGATGGGCTTAGATGGGGAAGGCTGCTAACAAATGATTGGATGACCCAGATGAACATTGCGTCCGTGGGGGAGCCAGCTTGGAGCCAGTCAGCGGCTGATTTGAGATTGCCTGAATCAGTTAACCGAATTGCAGCTCCTCATTTAGATTGCTCGTGGGGATACAGTGAGCCCGATCACCAGTTGGGCAAGACAGATTTGCCTGTGGTGAGCGCGAATTGCGGCACCCAGGTCCGTGTAGGCCAAAAAGGGGAGGGCCTTGTGAATTGCATTGGATGAGGGTCGACAGTGTATTTCCTCGGAGGCTACGTGGTAAAAGTTGACCGGTAACATCTACAGTTTAATACAGCCCACGAAAATCAGACAGCCGATCTGCAGCACTGTAACCAGATTGGGCCTCTGCAGAGTTGCTGCTGTTGCTACCGGAGGAGAGCTGGAGGGCACCCAACCCTGCTTATCTTACACAGAATAGCTGCCTTGTGCCACAAAAGTGGTGTACCAGGTAGGTGGCGGCTGAATCGCTGGAATATTGCGGAGGCCTAGCAGCGGCTTGTAACATCGACAGTTATCTGTTAATTGCTCACCGTATGCTCCTGCATAGCCGTGAGGAATATTATGGATACCTGCAGATGCCTTTGGCATTCTTAGGGATCCTGGTTCTGGATTACCTGGCTTTGACTGTGTGGCACAAAACTACCTTTATCACAGAATATATGGTCAGCCGGGATTAACAAGCGTGGTGCCTCTGCAAGATGGGAAAGATGGGAAAATCAAAAGGGCATCAGTCTAAAGTTCGATTTGCGACCCCTACCCAAGGCAAACAAACTCCTTTTCCTGATTCGGGTGCAGAGGTGGATAAGGATTCAACGCTCAATCCTCCTCCTCTTTGCAGGATATCAAGGAATGTTCGAGCTGTTGCAGGCAAGTCTTCTCTCAACGGACAGTAAACTCGATACATTGACTTGCAAGGTAGACCATATGCAAGCCCAGCCGAATAAGCACAGTGACAGGCTGGATGAAGCCAAAACATGGCTCTCTCTGTTGGAAGATGACACCACGTCAGCTTCAAGAGATATGACACAAATTAAAAGAGCACTTAAAGAACTCTCAGATAAACATCAAGACTTTGAAACGAGAGATAGGCGAAATAATCTGAGGATAGTAGGGGTTCCTGAGTCGGCTGATTCCGGATCCATGAATGTCCTAGCTGAATCTACTTTTACTGGGTCAAGAGGGCTTTTCAAAGGCATTTGTAGTTGAGCGGGTGCACCACATTTCTGGAGGAAAGCCACAAGTTCCGGGTGCATTGCCCAGACCGATAATAGCCAGAATACTCAACTATAGAGAAAGAGAATATGCATTACGCCGTGCAAGGGAGAAGTGCACCCTTACTTATAAAGGTGATCAAATCCATCTCTTGACAGACTTTTCCAATAAGGTGCAAGCCTCCAGGAAAACTTTTATAGAAGTCAAGAGGAGCTCAGAGAGAAAGGATTAAAATATGCAATGCTTTATCCAGCAAAGCTCTGTGTTGAACAAAACGGTCAGGTGATGCTCTTCCAGTCCCCTGAAGACCCTTGTTGTTTTTTGGACTACATTTCTAGTAATCCTAAACATTTGGCAAACAAGAATAAGCTGGGTGACTCCTTTTGTGGGGGTTCTGGTTTATTTAAATGTGTATGTCTCGCCCAATGTCAATTGACACTGCTCTGTAGTGTTATTGAAGCAGAAAATGGGGTGGCTTGGTTGGCTGGGCTTCGAGCAGTACTCATGCGTCAAAGCAAGACGAGTAATGGTTCATGGGGTGAGGGTCTAATGGCAGGTTGGGGTTGCTGGTGGGGGAGGGGCGGTTCATGGGGGGTTTCTTGTTTTGAGTTTTGTGTTTCATGTTCTGTTACTTCTGACAGCAGAATTGTCTTGTTCCGAGAGTTTTGGGCAGTTCGACGGCTGAAGGAAGGGGTGGCTGTTGAATTCCTCCATCACTATGCTTATGTGATGGGGAGGTTAACTGTGTTCATAGATTTGTTCTCAGCCTTGTGGGTTCTGAATGATGATTGACAGGGTACACTGTATGACATGGAATATCTGTGGTCTTAATTGCCCTATGAAAGCGCAGACGCTATTGTTATACATGCAAAGACACCAAGTTGATGTTGCTTTTTTGCATGAGACTCACCTCTCTCCCACAGTCGAATCAAAAAGTCCTGGGTTTGTTATAGGTATTTCTCCTCCTTTTCCCATTACTCTAGGGGTGTTTGTATTGCTGTGCGTGGGGCATTGGGATTTTGTTTAATTGACATGGTAAAAGACCCTGCGCCCCATTACGACCTTGCAGGTCTGGAAACAAAGGTGCTGGTAAGCTTGCCGACACCCTCGTTTCCGGACCAGCAAATTACAAGTTTGCCTGCCAAGGTCGCTGCGCCCGTCAGGTCTGCCCCTGCCGGTTGCAGCAGCCCAGTTAGGCAGATTCTTCACGGAAACTCCAGCACCGTTAGCAATGGTACTGTTGCTTCCATCTCCCCACTCCCATAGAGTCTTATTAGACTCTATGCGAATGGGGAGGTACGAAAAATCTGGCGCCTGACTTCCTGCGCCACCAGGACTTGTAATGTCCCGGTGGCACCGGGAAGTCAGGGAACGGAAAAATGTTACGAGTCCGGCAGCAACCCGCCCGACTCATAATGAGGCCCTCTGAAGCAAGGGCGCTGATTGTTACAGAGGTGCTACAGGGCCAATATGTCACGTTGGGTTTATAGTCATAATGTAGAAAAAAAAATGTCGACTTACAAAAATGTTGAAAAAAAAATTTAGAAAACAATAATGTCGAAAACCTATACATATAATGAAAAGAGTAAATTTTTAGTAAAAAAAATGTCGAAAAAAATGTCAATTAGCACTATCAATAAATAAATAAACAATAAGAGTATAATTTACTAGGGGGGCCCCCCCCAACCCCTCTCACCCAACACCCCCGGCCACCCACCCACACCCCTCCACTACCCTCTCACCCCTCATACTCAACACATTTTAATTATATATATATTTATTTATTTTTTTTGAAAAATTCGAAAAAATGTAGAAAAAATTCGACATTATTGTTTTTCGACATTATTGTTTTCTAAAAAAAAATTCGACATTTTGACTTTCTACATTATTGCTTTCTACATTATGACTGACCACCGTCACGTTGGTCAATTAATGGACCCAATACTGACTCCCTTGACACATTGGAATGGGTGAGACGCAATTACTGAAGTACTCTGCTAACATTATCATCTGAGTGGGCGATTTGAATGCAGTTTTGGACCCTGACATGGACAGAACTGGGGCGTTACACAGATCATTCTCTAAAGCTGTGCAGAAGCTTCACTAGATTTGCTCAACCAGTGAACTTGTTGATGCCTGGAGGGACCGTCATCAACATTTATGGGGTTATACATATAAATGGGCAGTACCCCAATCTGCGTCCAGACTAGGTTATGTACTTGGTGCATAGGTGCAGCTTGGTCTATGGAATGCACTATTTTGGCTCATACATTGTCGGATCATGCACCTGTGACTATTAGTGTGGCTATCCCTGGTAAGAAGAGGGGGGTAATAGTTGGATCTTCAAGAATGAGAGCCCTTCTGATGCAGTGTTTCGGGAATCTATTCAGGTGGAGGCTGCCTCTCATGGTATACTCTGGGAGGCCTTCAAATGTGTCATCTGCAGGGAATACATTGCCAAAGAGGCTGGAATACTTAAGACTCTCAGGGCTGAGTTGATCCGTAGTGAAACATTGCTTCAACAAGTGGAGGCGAATGCATGTTTCCTCACTGAGTCTTTTATAAAGGTGCAATTTCATGAAGAACTAGGGAATTTTAGAGAGGTCGCTTAGAGGGAGGGGACATAGTTACACAGGCAGACATCTGTCCGTCAATGTGCATAGGGTCAACGCCCAGGTAGATTGCAGAGCTTTTGCAGTTAGGATCGAGACTCCTAGATATCACATTAAAGCTATAAGAAATTGTGCAGGAGCCCTGCAACATACGGATGATGAAATCACTCAGGCTCTGGTGGAGTATTAAAGTAATCTACATCCTGCCAATGCGACGGCACATCTGTGTCTGATAGAAAAGTACTTTGATCAGATAGCATTGTATTGGTTTACTCAGGGAGAATGGGAGAGGTTGAGTACTTCTATCACTGCCCAAGTGGTCCCTAACCCCATCAGGGTTCTGCCTATAGGAAAAGCCCCGGGTCAGGAGGGCTGTACGGCCGAATTCTAGAAGACATTCTTGACTAGTTTGGTGCCACACCTTTTGAATATGTTTCAGCAGGCTTTGGCAGGTAGGATGTTACCAGAGTCGATGACGGAAGCTGTACTTACACTTCTCTTGAAGCCAGGGAAAGAGGCTGATGTATGCTCATCATATAGGCCGATTGTGCTTATAAATATAGCCAATTAAATTTTAGCAAGGAATTTGGCTGCAAGGCTAGCTCCATTAATGGCTAAGTATAACGGCTGATCAAGTGGGCTTTATTCCCGGGATGATCACATCTTATGGATTTTGTAGCGTGTTTGGCCTTGCTCTCTACACTGGATCAGCAAGAGCCAGTGGTTGTTTCCGTTTTTGATGCGGAGATTGCCACTGAGAAGGCATTTGACTCTTCGGAGTGGCCCTTTATGTTTATAGTGCTTAGTTTCAAGGGTTTTGGTGAGGTGTTTATATCAATAGTATCTCTTTTATATGCCACACCGGTTGCACAGCTTCATTTAATGAACGGATTTCTGGACCTATTCAGATGGGTTGAGGAACAAGGCAGGAGTGCCCTCTTTCCCTCCTGCTGTTCACCTTGGCAATGGAACCGATGGCGGAATTAATTAGGGCCAGGCATATTCATAGAGGCACATGCTTGTTCACGCACTGATTGATAATTTCATAATATGCAGACGACATGATCTTGTTTCTCACTGAACCAGTGGTTAATTTGGCACCTACTTTGGCCAATGTTTTTGAGTTTGGGCAATACTCCGGTCTTAATATTAACCCCATTCAGTCAGTGTTGTTTCCTTTAACTGAGAAGATGGGGAAATATCGAGATGGGTTGTGCTTCCAGTGGCATGGAGAAAGCACTGGCTACTTGGAATTGAGCTTGCGCAATCCCCCCCGAGATTCTTTATCAAAAAAACTATAATGCAAAGAGTGTTTAAGTTAGGACTGCCGTGGAGAGGTGTAAACATCGACCATTGTCTGTACATTCGTATATCCTTGGTAAAAAAAGGATTATTCTTCCAAGGTTTTTATACACTTTCCTGAATGTACTGATTGAGGTACCAAGGTCCTTTTTAAGGAGATGAAGTCCATTGTCTCTGGTTTTATTTGGGAGGGTAAACAACCACAAACGCGCTGGGATTAGTTAATAGCTCCTCTGGAAAGGGGCGGGCTTGCACTCCCCGATTTTGAATCCTATTATGATGCAGTGAAAGCTTTGTTTCTACCCTACGGGTACCCCCCTAACCCGGAGAGATCTCACGTTCAGATTGAAAGTGCCCTTGCATCTCCAGCACTCTTGGGAGCAGTCATACTTACTTCGCTGAGATGTATTGGTAGAGCTAGAAACATGGCAGAGGGCACTTGTAAGGCTTGGTGACGAATTGAGCAAAAGTCATGCAGTGATGTAATGTATTCTCCCATTATGCCTGTTGTGCATGTCCAAGGGATCTCACTAACTGGTGAAATGGGTTATATCAATGTATGATTAAACTGGGTATTTTCCGATGGCAACATGTATTTCCCATAGGACAATTTCTCAGTGTAGATGAGTTTAAACTTTTGAGTTGTTCAACTACGCTGGGCTTGTTGCTTCATTTCTGATTTAGGAATGTTTTAAAAGAATTGAAACATCCTTTCTGGTGGCACCATCTGCTGCACCTCTTCTTCATGGTGTGATAGCTGCCGAAGGCAATGGGACATTGGTTTCAAGTTTATATGCAAAAATGATTGATAATAAAGTGGGGTGGGCTGGGGACGCTCACGGGAAATGGGAGGAGTCTCTGGATACCCCTATCCCGGAGAATGTGTGGCACTATTGCTGTGCTCAGACTACAAAGGTAGTAACAAATAGTAGATATAAATTAATGCATTTGAAAGTTCTGCATCAGTTCTATCTTAGTCCCATAGGCCTGCATACATTTTCCCCGAGGTTTCGGATAAATGTTTGTGATGTAGGTTCTCTCCAGCTACCTTTTTTAATTCATCATGGCAATATCCACCAATGTATGATTATTGGACACAGGCATTTCGCACAATAGGTGAGATAATTGGAGTGCAAATAACTCCTTCTCCTTTGTTTCCTCTCCAGGCCTACACAAATGAAACAGCTGGACATGTCAACCATCTCTTGGGTCTCCTTCTGGTGCTAGTGGAGGGAAGGGTGGCCATGGTCTGGGGAAGGGGGCGTCTGCCCAGGCATGATCACTGCAAGTCTCATATCCTGCATTGCCATGATGTTGAAGCGGAATACTGTGCTACTGTGCACCCCTCTGTGAGAGCTAAACATATATGGGATCCGCAGGTATCCTATTTGTTCACTGAAAGCACAACTGGATCCTACTAATTCCGCAGACTCGACTGATGATTTCTTGCAATTGATGTTGTTTTAGGAAAATGTGTTGAAATTAGCTGATTGCCTGTAAAGTGCAACTGTCTTGTTTGTTTGTACAAAAAACAATAGAATTAAAAAAAATAGAAAAATAAGGATCCGGTTTAAAGTACTCTGCATTGCCCAAAGAGCACTTGAAGGTCAATGAACAGAATTCCTCCAAAACGAAATCTCACTCTACCAACCTACCAGAGACCTTAGATCGCGAAGCAACATACTTTTCTAAACCAGAAGATTTGGCAGAGAAAGACACAGAGGCTTTGCCTTGTCCGCTATGGTGGCAAAACACTGGAACGCGCCACCAAAAGACATCCACACCCTAAAGGACCACCTGAAATCCAGGAACATTTTAAAAACCTGGCTCTTCAATGCTTAACAGAATTAAATTTTATCCTACATCCATTAAACAGCGAAAACAACACTCCTGAATAGTTTGACTTTTATTTGCATAGCCAACTAAAGGGAATGCCTTACTTGCCTGACCTGCCTAGAATACATCGCACGGCACCACAGAAGCTAAAATGACTGGAATACATTTCTTAGCATTTTCACATTGCCTTAATGTGAACGCCTTCGCTGTCTCCCAGAATATCTAAACTGCAACAGGACATCTTAACGCATCAATCACTAAAGCCAAACACCTCCCACCATGGCGCAACCGACTGCCCGGCTAACAATTTGAAAGCCCCACATAAACTCAAAGAACGCTCCCCACTTTTGACTAGTGCTCAGTTTCTCTCTGCCTTACGTACCACACACAGAAACAAACCAGCCACTCACAAACAGCTTCAATAAAAAAGACCCTCTCCCCAGACTTCAAACATCACAAACGTACACCTCTAATTACAGGTGGCATACTCAGCCCCAGGCTCTACACTATAGTCACAAGGCTGTCCCTCTGGATGCAAAACTTTCAACGAAGTCTCCTACATTACACACCTAGAAAGCTTACAAGCACACAGGACTCGGGGTACTTCCGATCTGCATCCTCAACACAAAGCACTGCAATCTCGCTTTTCCCTCTACTCCCAACTACCCAAACCCGTCCACTCTCTTCCAGATCCGTCGGAGCACCTGGGCACCATGCAAATAGCATTGCTGCATGGTACGCATCCCCATAACATAATGCACCATAAACCAAGTCGATGGGTAACTTTTGTTGACCTCCGATGAGTGGACTCTCCAGGATTCAACCATGTGACGCTCAGATTACCCTCATAGCCCTGCAATGGATGCCTTAGTCTGGGGATCTGCAACTTAAGATCACCAGTTGTTTTGACTACAACTCACATCTGACCTAATCAGCATAGTCAATCATGAGGGATCATGGGATTTGTAGTCAGAAACATCTAGATGGCCTTGATCCATTGACTATCTTACTGGCTTGCCAGCTATCTTACTATCTTACGGGCTCAGCACACAGGGACTGTCACAGGAGGATAGCTCAGCTGCAACGTGCTCGCCTTGTAAGACGACACAGAGGTTCGATCCCCGGGTCGGCACTTAGAAACCTCTGTGTAGGGCGTTGTAAATAACCTATCATATCAAATCATGCATATCTGCAGAACCTGTGTGGTACACCAATCATCCTTTTTATCCTGAGGCCATTGGCTGTGCTTGGTGGTCTCGTTTTGTAAATATGACTGGGGCCATGTAATTTGATGAGTATTTGCCAGAGACTTCCATCAACACGTGTTCTGTCTTTCCAGTTTATGGCATTGGTCTAAATGTGGTTAATTGGTGCTAAAAGCATGGACTGTGGTCACAAAATATGCAATGCATTCACTACAGATGTTCACCAAACTGGAACTGTGGTGGAGCCTGCACTCTGTGTTTGATGCATGGCACAAGTCGAGGGAACACGTGAGTGGACAGAGCCTCCCCACCTTTTTAGAGAGTGGGTGGCGTCACCCCGACATGATTTTGATTCATTTTTTTGAAAAAAAAATAATTAGCTATAACCACTCTAAGTGCCACAATCTGATTTGCACCTTAGTTGCACAGCTGTAAGGCAGACAAGAGCACAGGAAACTCTAGTAATGAAAATGTAAAATGTATCCTCTTGACATTCTGCTGTGCAGAGCCTGCTTTGTTACACATTCTCAGGTGTAAACGGGGCGCCATTTTTATACTTGACTGGCAACGTTATAGGAAAATATATGCTCTTGGCAAATTCGTATTTGACATGTACACTTAATGCAATTGGGAAAGAACAATGGAAGGAAATGTGTTTAAATATTCCAGCGGTGGGGCCATATGGCGGACAGCTTTTACAGGACGTCGCATAGTTTCTCCTCAGGGGTTGAGGGTACTACAATGACGCAGGCCATTGTTGACCTTTTTTGAGGGGTAAGCCGATCGAAACTTGACCCAGCCATCGAGTGAAGTGCTATTAAAGATGTGTGCTCTTGCACTCATTCAATTCAGTCACTCAATCAACCCTTTGCACTGCGCAACCCCCCCCTGCTCCTCCCCGCCCCCAGTTCAGCCGAGTCCCAAAAGAGCCGCAGTGGCTGCTGGAAGTCTGCTCTAAAATGGCAGCTCTGAGTGGCTGAGATTCCAGTCTGCGAGGTATCGCGAGTTATCAGTCAGTTCACGGACCCAAGCCCCGGGCCCGGTCTTGTTGCTGTGCAGACGTCTGCGCTGGCACAGGAGGCCGTCCAGGGCCCCCAGCTGCAGCCTGCGGAGGCCCAGCGAATACCAACCGGAACCTCCGCAGAGCAGCTGCGCTCGGAGCGCCGAGCTGATTGGCATTCAGCGCGCCCCGCTCCGAGGCTTGACTGGAATTAAATAGCCAGCCGCAGCCCTCTGGGGTTTGCTAAAGATGGCGCGCCGCCTGCAGAGGCAGGCAGCGGGTTAACAATTAGCCGGATTCTCGGGAGCGAGGGGGAAACCTTGCTATTGATTCTGCAGTGGCCTGGCCCGTGGTGCGTGCGTGATGTGATGCTGCTGGCCGTGGTGCACTGTGTGCGACCGTGGTACGTGCTGTATCGTGTCGAACCCCACGTGTGTGGTGGTATGAGGCTGATAACGGTGCAATACACAGGTGGACGGCTCTCACCAACGCCAACGGGTGTAGCACCAAGGGGCGCTTCGTGTAATGATTAGGAGCCTTTTGGGGCGGGGCTAATTCCTACCACAGAACCTGATTTAAAGTTTTTCATCTGATACGACTTCGAAAACACGTTTACTCTAGGATACAAAAGCGTGACTGGAGGAGCAGTCCCCAAACTCTCTTTATTTACATTTACTTTTGGTTATAAACACACAACTAGAGTAGCATTTTGGGGTGGGGCGGAGGTTAACCCTTCAAATGTTGGGAAAAGGGCTAACTTCAGAGATTGTGGGGGTGGGCCAACCATGCACTCGACTCTCCCCTTCACGTCAGAAACCACACATTTAAGAACTGCTGTGAGAATGAGCTGCCTCCTGCACCCCACCCCGCCAATCATTCCCCAGACATGCAAGTAGTCACACCCCATCACAATTTCTATTGCCTAAAAATGTATTTACACAAATGCACTTGCTAACCATGAAATGCTCACATTAGTAATTGCCGGGCCTTTGCTAACTGTGTATTGCCCGTGTCCTGTCCTGCCACTGCTCTGTAGGTCAGCCATGTTAAGTCTACATAGCCCAACATTTCAGGGCTTTGGGGGGACTAAAGCCCAATCTGCCCAATGGTCATTGCACCGCCTTCCTCTAGTAGTCTATGCTGCTTGTGCCCAAAGGCCATCATGACCTTTGGCCTAAACAATACTTGCCAGTGCTGCTCCCCTTCTAAGTTGGGTGTGCCCAAAGAACATGCTCCCTACCCCGGGGGCTGTCTCTGACTTACATGAGGCGCCCGTATTCAGTCGGCCACCCTTGTGGGACCCTGTGGGGAGAAGGAATGGAGAATGCGAAGGGGGTTTCTACAGCCCAGTGTGTTAGCGGGAGCTTTAAATCCAGAGAGCCTTGATCTGAAGTTACTGGGCTCCCACCCCTCTTTCGTACCCACACTAATAACGAGTAAACGTTTATTAGCACTGCCTCCCTGGTTTCTAATGACGTGGCTTTTTTTTCAGTGGTGTACATAAAGAGAGAACAGCAAGCTACAGCAAAAAGGGCCACACTGCTTCCCCCCTAGAGATGGCTGTTTTGTGTATCCATGTGTATCGTGTGTTATGTTCGCACCTGTGCACATCATGCTGTTTCCCAGAATGCCTGACTGTTGGCGGGCATGGCAGCCTGCAGGCGGGGGCAACCTGACTGTGCATTTTTTAAGAAAAAGAGTGCAGTCTTTGATGATTTGGTTTGGCGCTAAGGTGGCACTGCTCCAGGCCCCAAATGGTGTGGAGGTAGAGCGGCAGCTGTGTGCCTCCACAGCGATTCTTTTATAGATGCCAATTTTTCACAGTGGGCTCAGGGGTCACTTATGCGTTGCCCACACTGCCATGGGCCGCACTCTAAAAATGTGTATAATTTGCATAGCCACAACCACCTCACTAACAGGACAAAAAGCGCAGTGACCACTTCACATTGAGGACTATTGAATTAGAAACAAGCACAGTTTCTTTTAATGTACCTTTTTGTAGTGGTGCTTAATACTGCAGGTAACTATATTTGCCCCAATAGAGGTGACTGTTCCTCCGTTGACTGTGATTTGTGCTTAGTTTGACAGACAATCATCTTATTAGCATCACTGTACATTGTACTTTTGAGTTAACCTTTAATGGGTAGTCAGAAGTTATGGGATTACACTGCAGTGCTTTGTGATCTTGGGCAAACGTGTTCAGGTAATGTGTGTTCACTAGCAGTGGCTTTCTTCACAAATTGAAACAGCAGTAATACATATATGTTGTGATGGGGCACACACAGTTACCTGGACTTGCAATGAACCCAATTGTAAACGGGCACATATTGGTGCATGGGTTACTTTCAGAAATTACTTTTTTGTTCAACTCAGTCCCACCAATAACTTGTGTGACTGACTCCAAAGCACTTAAATCACTTTTTGTGTGGGGAGAGATGTCACAGCAAGACTACATGCGAAATCTGAAAAATTTAGGGTCACGGGAGGTCAAAGCTCTGCAACTGACCGAAGTGGACCTCGGTAAAGCCATTGTACAGAGTTGAAAGGCCCACTTTGCATGTAAAAAGATCATCAGTTTACTAATTGATGACATTGTTAATTAGCCTGCTTTTCTCGCGTGTTTCTTGACACGCTTGCAACCTCGCAGATTTGGTATTTTATTGCGGGTCAAACGGACGAGTGGCGGGCCAGTTGACGGCTCTGGATTTTCATTTTTTATTTGGGGTAGAAGGGGTAGGAGGCCCTGTGTTGGGCTGCGTGCTCCAAGCTTCCAGAAACCAAATGATCCAGCTTCTGGATAGAGATGTAGGTGGTGTGGATTGGAGCAGGCCGCCTTGGGCTTCTTTTATTATAAAATTCAGCTGTGCTCGAAGTGGGCAGGTAGCCTTGGAAAGGGGTGCCTGTCTGGCCGTATCATCCAATTTCCCTCCAGTAGGGTTCTGGGTCAGTAGGAATAGAACATGAAATGGCAGGGGTCAATGGCGGTAGACACTGGGATAGGTTGCTGGCTAAGAAGGGAGGGTATTCGGGGACTACTGCCTGCAACTTAATTGTTGGTCCTGTGGATCTAGTCACTTGTGCTGCAGAGGCTCCCCTTCGTCCTTCTTAGGACAGGTAATCCAACCCTTAAAGTCAGTCTCTTCAGGGTGGAAGGACTTCCTGTCCTGCTCCTCGGCCAATATGCAGGTGTGAGGCGTGCAACAGGAAGTCGGGCACGTGGCTCGTGAGAGCGTCCAGTAGAGAAAACAAAACAAACTATCTTGGTGCTCGTCCAGGACTGTTCTTCCTGACATAACAGGTGACAGAATAGGCTTCGAATTAAAGCTGTGGTGCCCAAAATAAAAGCTTTAGCACATGCTGCAGGTGCTGTGGCTGGGAACTACTAGTGGTTCAATGAACAACCTACATTTTTGATGTGATGATATGGTACAAAGGTATAGTTGGTGCAAGATGGAGACTGATCACTAGGGAGGCTGGTGAGCCCAAAGTGCATGGATGCGTTGGTCGGGATGTGATCTATAATTGGATTGGAAATTTGCAATGCTCTGATGTTTGATGATTGTTGGGAGGAGTGTTCAATTAACGTGTGTGGGTGGCTTAATTATTATGTGTAAGGTATGTTGGAACATAGAATTTGAGAACGTTGGTGTGGGGAGTGCTTAGTGGAGACCTTGATGGGAGTTTCGGCATCCATCCGGTGTGGCCTCTGAATGCCCTGATAGGGGAGCGTCTCTGGTGCGGAACTTTTGAGGAGTTTTGAGGCACACTGGAATGTGTTGGTGCTCCTAGCAACAGACACTATGCCATTGGGGAAGACACAGTGCCTAGAGACCTAACGTCAATCTCAATGATGATGCCCAATGAGCCTGAAACGTGCCTGGGGTTGGGGTTGCTTGTGGTCTTGTGCAGAAGAAATGTGACCTAGCAGTTCTTTCTTCACTGCTCCTTTTGGGGGTAGCACCAACTCTGATTTCCCCTTCTGTAATGGCATGGCAAGCTGAAAAATATAGTCTGGACAGTTGCCAAAAGCAATGCTGCGGATTATGATTAATTCAAAACATTCCAGCCCTCACCATTTTGTTTTGGGAAGAGACAATGGAGTGGGCAATGGTGGGTACCAGGTCGAAAGTGAAGTGAAATTGCTCCAGGGGAAAATCACAGTAGACAAATGCTAGGAACAGAGTTGCAGTGCGGCAGCTGGGAGCAAAATCACTATTGGGTAAAATTAGCATGTGACACCTGTAAGGCATAGCTCTCAACTCACACGCTTTTGGCGGGTGTCACCCGCCTTCTAAACAGCTGACTCACCCGCCAAGCCTCCTGCATGTCCATTCATTTCAATGGGCCTCTCACCCGCCAAAAATAAAATCGGGTGTTTTCACCCGCCTTTGTGACACAAATGGTTGAGAGCTATGGTAAGGCACTCATGGTGGCAACAGTAAAGACAGACAGAAGAGATCACGATTCAAGGGTGTTTATTTAAACAAGATGTAGGTTGGAAAAACGCCTAATCTAAATCTAAGATGGGAGCAAGCGCCGACCATCAAATAAAAAATAAGGCAGTCCTCGTCTTGTCAAAGTAAAAAAGGCCTATACTAAAAAAAAATCTATTGCCAAATCCTTACAACTAATTATAGAAAGAGTGTGGGATACGGATTTCAATAAAGGAAAAAGTGTTCACAAAATAATAAGTCAGGATGTGATTGCCAGGGTCTCCCTACCCCACGTTTTCAGCACGGGACAAGGTGGGTCTCCATCAGGTTCTTCGATGGTTCTCTTGCCTTCGAGGGCCTGATATTTTCAATACACAAGTTCTATTCCACACATGGCTTGGGTGACGGTCTCGCCCATGGGGCCCCCTCTTCCAGGCGCAGACCTCTTCCAGTCATACTCAACAATTCACTTTAACAGTTCCTTTCTCAAGGAACTTTGGGTGGTGATTTTACACCCTTGGATCTCTCTCTTCTGGGTTTTCAACACATTGTTCATATAGGGATGTAACGGTATTACGGTATACCGTTAAATATACCGTGAACCACTTAATTGAACAATAATAACCGTCACATTGTTTATACCGTTCATACCGTTAAGTGAGCTTTTCAATCTGATTTGGAAAGGCTGCAGTAAGCAAGTGCTGTGCAGTCTTGGTAAGGCACTGTTGGATGTGCCGTCTGCCAAGTAGTTTCAGTTTCAGAGGTTTTTAATGCCATTCCATAAACCACACGTGCCTGACACAAAATCAGTATGTTAGCAATAGGAAGAATAAATACAGTGCCAAGAAGGAAAAGGGTTTATTTATTTTTTTTTAATTTACATTTTTCTTTTAAAGCGCTCACACAGCCCGCGGGCATCGAGGCACTGTTAAATAATTTGTTTTTGTCTTAGTTGCGTATTTATAACGCGCTTAAAAACCCAGAGGTTTCTAAGCACGTACCCGCGGATCGAACCTGTGTTGCTTCGTGTCGTCTTGCTTCCAATGCACGCACGTTGCCGCTGAGCTATCCTCCTGGGACTTTGGGTTGGCGGCTTTGGGGTTTATATATTTATAATGGATAATGTTTTCTAAACATATGACAATCGGGGATTTCCCTGGTTCTATCATTGAATTTACATATAATAAGTCACACTACGAAATGTACTCATCTCTGTGGGTATTCCCTGCTGCCATACCAAAGGTTAACATGTCCATGATTACTGAACACCTTTTGGTCCGGAAGTAACTAAAGGCTGCAACGTAAAGAGAGAGTGTGTGTGCATGTGTGTGTGTGTATGTGTGTGTCTATGTGCACAAGCGTATACTACCATCAGACTCCATTGATCTGTGGCATGCAGGTTATCAAGATGGCACCATGTTCATCTTCACCAGTAGCCAGTGGGGGAGCTAAAAGCCTAAAAATGATAACCTAAGAAAAGCTATTCAGTTCGCTTTGCCAGTCGCAGCAGGGCTCTGCTCCCCCCCAACCCCCCTCTCCACACGTGTGTTTGTGTTTGGTGGAAGCAAGGGGTGGCATTTCAGTGGAAAGTATGTTGAAAAGCCCAATTCTGGCCCTGGGTGCCTGGTTTTGTTTGTGATGATAAATCTGACAATTTATGACCTTTTTAGAAAATATTTGTTAAGATTAGTTAACTCCACTTGCTATACCACGATAACCATGATATACCGTCATTTGGCAAGAAGGTTATTGTACCGTCATAAAACTAATACCGTGACACCCCTATGTTCATATAGCTTTAGACTCTTACACTCACAAGTCTCAATGTCTTTTCAAACAAACGTTCTGTGGACTTCCCTCCACCGGGTTCACTCCTTTCCACACAATACTCATGGGACTTCAGATTTTGTCCCCTTTTGTTAGCATCCCTCTGCCGGGTTCACTCTTGCCAACCTTTACAGCGCACTCCTCATACCATGCAGGATTCATCTCAAATCATCTGTCGGTCAAAGACTTTGAAGTGTACGGAAGATTTGACAAGACTCTCCGTATTACCACTTTGACCCCCTTCCACCTTTTCCTAAGGCCTTCTGGTTACTGTAGTTCAAATAGCAGGGTAATTGCCTAGAGTTTCTTGAGTGAACATCCACATGGTGTTTGATTCTGCTATGTTGGCTTTCCCTGTTTCTTATATCAACAGGTCTTTCAAAGTTCAATTATCCGCTTGCTACTTTCGTTCAACACAGTTTCTTTTTCGTTATCGGCTTTCCCCTTTTCTTACTGGCTGTGATGAACTGCTTTGCTTTCTTGTCTGAGTCAAGGCCGGTACCATTGGGCCATTACGTCTCTCCCTGGCTTGGCTGTCAGCGGGGGAGGCGCCGGAGCACCATTGACTTCTGCTGCAACACATGCTGGCTATTGTTCACAGTCTTACGATGCCTTCTCTTGTGGCTTCACAGGTCTCTGTCGATTAGGGCAAGGTCACTTCTCCCCTTGGTATCCTCTTGACTTGCGCCGTCTTTCGCCTCCTCGTGAACTGCCATGCTGAGTTAGCTCTCACGTCGTACGGTCTGCCTTGCTCATAGGGTGCTGTCGTGCTCCATCTTTTATCCCTGTGGGGAAGGGAAAGAGCAATCAGGTGTGTGTGAGTGCTGATCAATTGCCTGACCCTTGTGTTGGGTAATGTGAGGTAAACAGCTCTGGTGTTAGTCTGTTGTCTTTCCTGTTGTGCAAAAGTGTTTGTGTCTGAAAGGGGGGGGGGGGGTAGTGTTTTGGAATATCCTACATGTAGGATGGGGAAAAGGTGTTTAAAGAAGGGGGATACTGTGTGTCGCCCATCAGTGTGCTACCCCACTCCCCAAGGACCCCCATCCAGGTGATCCTCCCGCACTGGTCCACCCTCAGAGTCTGGATCCAAACGCGATGGCCGTGTCCTGGCCTCCTGGATGACAGATCCCTGGGGACTAGATAGGGAGACACCTTCAGGTTTCTGACACACCCAGGAGCGACGCACCTCTGGGGTAAAATTACAGAGGGTCACCCAGCAGCAAAACAACAGTGGCACACACACACTGGCAGATGTGCAGTGGGACATATAGGAGCACATCCCAGAAGGCAGAATCTAGCGCTGAGAGCCTCTTAATGCATATTTTGTACCAAATGAATCATTCTCTCAATTGAATCCGCTTAATAAAGAGTGTGCTGTATTAATCCTTAAGTGCAGATGGCATATATTTTCATCCTAATTTTCAGAGGAAATCATTGAAGGGCTCACACCTGCACTTGAGAGGATGAAAATTATCAAAATAGAAAATCCCTTCACTTCTATAGAATTCGAATCTGTGAGTCTGGGTAGGCAAAGGTTTTGTTGCCAGCTTCCCCCCCCCCACACCTTAGATGAGCCACTGCACCCCCCTTTGCATGCCCGCAAAGATCTCTCTTACAGCACAACTGTGTTCTAGTGGCTTAATGTAGGATACTTGCGAAGGGCTAGTTTTACATGTCTAAATATCCCTGAACGTTGTTAGCAATGCAGCCTATATCAATGTTCAAAACAATATGTTCACTCTTTTGCCATTCAAGTAAATGGTCTTAATTGTGCACCACTGGCCCCGCACTGACGGAGAGTCCGCGAGCGGCCAATGCTGAAACAGATGGTGGCCAAATGGCTCATTATATCAGGACATCATGGGGCTGGCGTGCAAAGCTTTTTCCAGGCATAAACCAGACACACCAGGGAAAATATCATTTAAGAAATGGCCAAGGGCATGCTATTCATCTAGGGAAAACACCATGACAATCATGGGTGAAAGACAAAATGATGTGTGTGCAATTTGTGAACTGATCGAACATGTAACGCACCTGTACGTTCCAGGTACATCATCACAAGGGGTCTTTCGAATGGGCTTGTCCTGGACAAGGGTGGACTGGGAAACAAAAGAGGCCCAGGAAATAATTTTGAAAGTGGCTGCATGTTACACATTTTCAGAAAGTCCAACCCTTTGCCTATGAGAACATTTGGAAGTGAAATAAGTTACCACACAAAAGAGGCTCAGGGTGCAGAGGCCTACTTGGAAATCTCCGGAGTTCCCCATAGGCCAGTCTACCTCTGTCCGGGAATGCCCTGGACACTAAGTGATAATGGGATTGCTAGCCACACACGCTCCTCAATGCAGTCTTTGCACTGTTCTGTTCACTCAATTTACAGCTGATGGTGTGTAGGAAGGGGAGACATACACTTATAAATGTATTTTTGTTGAATGAAAAAGCACTTCTGAATTCATCAAGCTTCCTTACCTGAACGATGCATAATGTATGCATGCGTAGTGCTAGAGAAATAGGCGCTATTCATTAACGCATATGAATACAATAAGCTTACAAGTGTGAACCGAACCGTCCATTACTTACCCACGCATTGGTCCAAATTGTTTACGACTTACAAAACGAGCCATTATATGCCATCAGTCTCAAGCGTAAATTACACAATACATTATAGACCCGCATGTGCATGCTTTTGTGAACAGGCTCACATGTTTCCAGTTTGGACCTGCCCTTTACAACCTATTGTATGTTGTAGATTACTCCAACTTATTGAGTTGCAGATAGACAACATATCCGCTCCCAGGAACCAAATCCTAGGACTAGAATAATGCCCTGTCATTGGCATGGCTCAATATGGTTGAGCGAGCCTGGCTTCACCTTATGAAAACATTTTCGGGGTCAATTCCCAAATAAGTTACTCAGAGTAACTGTGAGTTAAGTCACAATGACTCATTGTAACTTCTTTTGTGAATCGAAAAGCCTTCTTCAGGAGTAAGTCACAGGTAGTTACTCATCAATATCCTTTATTTGTGAATTGGCCCACTTGTTTGAAACCAGATGACAACATTACTGACCCTGTAACAATGCCTATGTTTATCACAGATGATGGCTAAATGTCAGTGGTGCAGAATAAAGTGCATACTTGAATTCCACTGGGCGTGTCTAGGTTCAGCAGGGAGTACCTGCCGTGGGACATTGGTTGTTCCGGTCGATCTCCTAATTTGCCTTACTTTATTATGATCATTATTAGGGTGTGTATTAAGCGCGCACCTAGCTCTGGTATGCGACCGAGCGCCTTGCAAGGCCTGGGGGTAGGGGAGCAGATTGCGAGGGATCAATACAAGGGAGTGGGGTACTCGGGACAGGGGAGGGGCAGGAGGGGCACTTTGGCAGCCAGGAATCTTACAAGCAAAAAGGGGCGTAAGCAGGTTATAGCAGATCGGCCACTGTCCAGTTAGGTGGGGAGTGGCAGGGGTATGGACCTACTCATTTACGTGGTCCATGAGCGCACTAGGTAAGATGGTCCACGTGGGAAATCATACCATATAGCCTTCAAAAAGTCATCTTTCAAACTTTTAAAAGTAATGTATTTTCTGTGTTGTTGTGTTACTCTTTCTTGCAGTATTGATCATTTCTATGGGTTATTAAGATGTTTGGCTCCCGAAGAAGGAGGAGCAACCTAAGAGCAATAGGATCTCAGTTTATATACAATTGAAACACATATTAACCAATGATCGAGTCACCTGTCAATTCAAACTATTGACCTGAGAAAATAATGCACTCAGAAGTGTTAAGAATAATTGATTCAGAATCTCTGAGCAATATTTTGAATGACTGATGAATAATCACGTTTTTTAGTCTCATAAATGATTGACGTGAGAAATCTATTGAGTAAAATGTGTTGAACTAAATATTATCTTCCAGGAAGTTTGTTATTGATCACCTTTATTACCTCATTCCCATTGTGTGGCATTGACCCAAATTGAGTCGTGTCTGTCAACATTTAGAGATTTTGTGCTCTCACCCCAACATTTTGATTGTTCGTGTAGTCCACCGTTTGGCATTTGTATGAGCAATGAGCATTGGGGTCTAAAAGAAGAAGTGACAGATGAGAAAATGTTTTTTGTACATTGGGGAATCGCCATGTCTTTGCTCTTTATGGTTTTTCTAAATCCACATGTGAGTGATGGCTCGTATGACCTTGGCATGGATTAAAGTTCCACAGCGGAGTGGCAGCACCTGCAATAGTGGTCTGTGGCCCTCGGAGAAGTCAATCATTGGATGAGTGATGCCCGAGAGAAATCGAGCATACGTCCATTGATGTTCGTTGTAACTCCCTGTTTTAGATCATTGTTAATAAAACAGTACCTTGCCATCTTCCTAAATTGGCAAGTTATTGGTTATTGGCATGGTTATTTGGACTCGCAGTCACAGGTTCGGCTCCCAGCAGTGCCGACTCAGCCTTTCATTCTTCCTTCTTCCATGATCGACAAATTGAGTGTTCAGTGTTCCCAATGAACAAGCTTTTGTATCTAATTTGTAGGGTCAATTGGTGGAGTACGTATCTACTTCTATGACCTCCTTGCTTCCTGCATCTAAATACTAAAGCCATACCTTTGTTAAATAAGAATCGGCAAAGGTGACCATTACCCTTTGCTAAATGGAACAGCTCCTTTCAAGTAGGTCTCCTCCCTGGTCTCAGGAAGTGAGGCCAGAGAGGTGACGTGTGAAGCAAGGTCAGCAACAGTAGGCTAATATCATCGATGGTTTGTGACGATTGACGATGGTTGACCATGGTTGCATCATTTGCCCTGCCGCACAGACCTTTGGTAATGCACAGGTCACCCTTGTGGATAAGGTGACCAGCGCATTTCTCAAAGCAGCACAAATAACAAAAAGCGCATTCTCTGCACATTGGGCCTCATTATGACTCTGGCGGTAGCCATGCCGGTAAATACCGGCACGTCTGCCACCGGAGTCATGAATTTTCTAGCACCCGGCAATGGGGACCTATCGACGGTCCCAGTAATTGCCCATTGCCGGGCGCTGGAAAATATTACTCCCAATTCCCATTCGAGTCCCATTGGACTCAGTGGGGAGGACGGATGCACCAGCACCGTTCATGAATGATGCTGGTGCATCGGTCAAGGTCTGAAAAGCACCCGCTCACAGAAGTCACAGTTTGCCGTTACGGAGACCACGGTACCAGCAAGCTCACTGGTACCGTTGTTTCCGGACTGGCAACCTTATAATGACCCCTATTGTCTTTTATTGGTGTTACTGTTTTAGGATTTGGCCCACAAAGTTTAATACTGAAGGAAATCGGGAGGTGTCACCAGCTTCTCTGAGATGTGCATGAGCAAGTCTGTTGGATTCACATGTGCATGCGCGCATCTCAAAGATCCTTCCGGCATCTGCAGCTCTGCCCTGGTTTCGGGATTTGTAAATCAGGGCGAAGGTCGTGGGCGAAGGTCGTAGGCGGAGATCCCAAATGCTTGCGGCCACCTCCTCACTTGCTCCAGTGCAAGTCTTGTGCATCGGGCCGGAGACTTGAGTTGCTCATGCACTTGTTTCAGTGGAGGTAAGAGTTGGACCAATGTGTTCCTTGATGTGTCGCTGGGAGCTTGCTGAATATTTGGATGAAGGTTTTCATTGCAGTTGATGCTAGGGGACACCTGTGTACCCGAATATTGTAGGCACGTAATGTGTTTTGTCATTGCAAGGCACCTACCACAAAACAAACCTCTGTGCACATGTAAAAAACTCCACACTGTGATGTCATCGGAACAATGAGCATATATGTCAGTTGCTGCGCATGCGCAATACCGATCGAGGTGTAGTCGTTTTTGCATGTCAGTTGGCTTTGTGCATGCACCCTTGGTAAAAAAAATGATGTCGTGGCAAAGATTGTGCTCAAAAGATGGCCGTGCAGCTGGCTCCTTGCAACATGCTGCCACATACCTGTTGTAAACTGTCCCAAATGTTAAATATTGAAAAATGGCCGCAAAGGCTCCTGGGACAATAAGGCCAAAGACATGTGCTTGCTTCTGCTAACGCAGCCCAGTCTGTGGAAGGTGTCTTCACGGCCATTCATTTATAAGTCAATTTGCAAGTATAATAATTATGACACGAGGGAAAAACTGTATATGTGGACAGATCAGATTGCTTCATATAAGACAGCCTGAGAAAAGCGGTATCACCCTTAATTTCACCTATAAAACGTCCCCTACACTTCCTGAGTCTACCTTCACTTTGGCAGATATTTACTTCTTCATGCCTTTACTTCTTCATGCATTTACTTCTTCATGCAGTTACTTCGTCTGCATCTTCACGTGATGGCAATTGCATGTGGTTAAGAGTAGCCTTGGAGTAAAGGGGCGGCAGGGGAGTAGACTATGGGGATAAAATGAAGGGGGACACAGGTGGTCTCTCCCTGTATATAATGACGTGAAAGCTAGGAGAAGTGTAAAACAGGAAAAGTCAATGTGACTAAATTAATGTACGGTGAAATGAATGCAGGTGAAGTAAAGACTTGCATCCCACAGAAGATGGTGCAGAATTGCCTGCAGCTGGTCACATAGCTCAGCTGATCATTTCATCTACTGCAGATGTTAATTTGCATCCTAAACGCCATAGGTTCAAATCTTGAAACTATCACTTCCGAGATTCATAAAATGAACAACCATCAAATTGGGAAATAGTAACAACTACATTGGCGCAAAAAATGGCTTTAAGCAACAAATTCATGATAAGCTATTTTACATGTTCTGTTGATTGAGTGAAAATTGAAACAGCTGAAGGAAAAAAAGACTTATTTAAGGAGAAATATAGATTTTGATTTCTTTGGCCAGGAAATTCGAGGCCTCTCGGTGCATGCTGGGCCCGCCGGTAGGATTTATACCTGCTTTGGCTCATCCTCTAATGAGGTGGGTGGTTTCGCGTCCCCAGAGGGGCAGTCGGCATCCCTTCAATGCTGGGGATCCTGAGGCGCCAACCTTGAGATGAAGAGTTCAGATCCTAGCTGCAGACTTGGGAGGGGACCTCATCCCGGAGAACAGCAGGCATCGTGCCGCGGAGCATCAATAATGCACAGGCTCCTCCAGCCCCCGTCGCGCAGCCAGCTGCTGGTACCTCCTTTAGCGACTGGCTCTATCTCACCTCATGATTAGATTTTTCCCGAGCCCCTCCTTCCTTGAACTATGTAACTAAGGTAATTAAGGCGTTGTGTAGTGTCTACATCGTCTGCTGGCGTGGTATCAGGAGACCTCGATTCTAGTTTCTGCTTCCACAATTGACCTAGTTTTCTGATCTTGAGCAAATGAATTTATCTCCCAGGGCCTCGGTTCCCTTATCTGCCCACATTAGGAATACTTAAAAAGCCAACTAGCCCACCCCAGTGTTACCCGCTGTGGGAAAACCTATTCATTTATATTCAAAAGAGCTCTCCTGTGCTTTCCATAATTGAGTAGGCTACAGCTTGTGCTATCGGCGCTTCTCTCTTATGTGTGTCACTCTGAAGCCTCTTCGGGGGCAGGGAATTGTTCTGCGTGCCCCAGGTAGATTTGTGGAGGGTCAAAGGTAGTCCTCCATAAGATCCCTACCGCAAGATCACACAGAATCTTCCTCTAAAGTCAAACAGGGGGTTTACCAGAACATCAAGCTCACCTTTTGGTAGAGAGGCAGAAGGCTCAGGTTATAATCGGTGCAAAGTGGATCGTGGAGCTCACAATGTACACAGAGAGGGTCTTAGTATGTTAATCTAAAAATGGAAACTTTCATTCGTGGAATAATATTAGGGGTGTACTTTAGCCAAACTGAGGATAATGAAGACATGAGAATGGAAAATATGTTGCCATTTATAGATAGAAAGCAGTAATAGGTATATAAGGGGAAGAGCATTGGGTTTTTTGGGTTTTTTCATTCGTGCATTCCACTCAAGCAGAAGCGGTGGAGCATCCCTTGCCTGGAACACTCCAGGCAGTGGTGAGTCTGGGACTACCCGTGAGCCAAAGTGGAGGCTAAGAATCCTTATGGCAGCCCAGACTCAGCTGAGCCTGTGGCGTAACACAAAATGTGGGGGCCCCCCTGCGAGCCATGGCCATGCTGAGGGGGGGCCCCATTCAATCTCGGCAACAAAGCACAGGTCGCGCCACACTCTGGGCATGCCTAGCAACCATGCATGTACAATGTGCATGAGGATCATGCTGCTGGAAGGAAATGCTCCGCACTGCACTCGGCAAAAGATGGCAGTATGTGTTTAATCAAACCTTAAATCTTTCACCTAGCGTAGAAACAAGGGTGCTGCGCCTGACTCCTGAGTCCTGATACCCAAATGTACCAGCCAACTCTGTGCATGGGCAGTAATATTATGCAGAGTTATGATACCATAAAACATGTTCATGCTTGCACTGCCAGTATCCCCATTTATGAACATTCTCTTTTTGGTATTGCCCTTAATGTCAGTAAAACTCTCCTGCCGCAAGAAGAAAACATGTTACTGCTGCTGCACACATTACTTGCCCAACTCTGCACCACCATCTAAGAATACACATGTTGACTTTGCCCTCAACGCAGCAAAAGATGCAATGCTACAGTAAGAAACCATTTCCTTGTTTGGCTGCACATATGCCTCCACCCAATATGTAAGAAGACTCATCATGCTGACTTAACCTTAAACACCAGTAAAAACATGCAATGCCACAGAAGGAAAACATACACTTGTTGACTGCACAAGTGCCCCCAAACTCCCCATGTAAGAACAGCCATTATGTTGACCTTGCCCCTTATGTGAGTAATAAATGCCATGCCAAAGAAAGAAATGCCCAGTCTGTCTGCCCTATTATTTTATAAACCCCCTCCCCTCCTCCATGTTATAACATGAATCAAGTTGGCTTTGCCCAATAATACCCGTAAAATATGTAAGAAAACATCCATGATACAAGGCTGCGGCCCCTTGCCAGGGCCCCAGCCCTGCATGCACACATTCATACCCATTCACCCACCAGCCACTAACCCATTAGTGGCTGGTGATTAAGTTAACTGGAGGGGTGTAAACATTTCCCACAAATATCCCAGAGAATGCAAGCGTACCAACGGAGTCCGAACCAACCAAAAGTGCTTCGGGTGGGGAAGGGTCCCTCTGTCCCCGAGATATTTTAACCAATACTAGCTTAAAATGGTGCGTTATATAATACACTTTCTTTGAAAAACAGGTTAAAAAGCCAGACCATTTGCAGTTGATTTTAACCCAAAAATCCAACAGATGCAATTCTCCAACAGTGCACAGCAACATTTCTATAATGCCTTTGCCCATAATATATGCCAGTATTAAAACATGTTTGTGCAAGATGTGTCCATACATGTCCACTTTGGCAGCACCTATGTATATGTCAGCATTCCCATATAAGAAAAGAACATATTCACTTTGCACATAATGCCAGTAATGATACTATAGGAAAATGTATCCAGGCTGGCTCGGCCAATATATGCCAGTATCCCCACAGAATACATACTCCTGTTAGCTTCTCCATTCAAAATGGCATGCCACAATAATAAAACGTGTCCAAACTGGCTGCGTGAAAATGCTAGTCTACTCACATACTTATCATGCAATAACATATCATGATTGCTTAATCATGGATGGCTCGCCAATCAAAAGCTCATGCCACCCTAAGAAATGGATAGACTGCCTGCACCCAAATGCCATTCTAGCCAAGTAATAATAACATTTATGCTTGCTTTATCATACATGCCCAGTAAAAAATGTCATGCCACATTAAGGAATGACTAGACTGCCTGCACACAAATGCCAGTGTAGCCAGGTATTAACATATCATGTTTGTAGCTTTCTTTATCATAGATGGATGCGACAAAAA
Organism: Ambystoma mexicanum; assembly: GCF_040938575.1. NCBI lineage: Eukaryota > Metazoa > Chordata > Amphibia > Caudata > Ambystomatidae > Ambystoma > Ambystoma mexicanum. The sequence continues at coordinate 1,336,620,098 of NC_090921.1, read as the reverse complement.
TGCACAACGCCCCCTCAACCCACCAACCCCTCCCCACCCGCCACCAAATCCTGCCCCTCAGCCCACACATGCCAAAATCAGCTCCTCAACGGCCGTCCCAGCAAAAACTCACTCACACACGTAGGGAATGTATTAGGCCAAAATAAAATAGAATTGTGCTTTGGTAAAAATGGTCTTGCCACAGCGCCATTTAGTGTAGGACCGAGGCTCAACCACCCCAAAGTTGAGGAAGCTCTCTGCTACAGAATGCTGTGCATTTGGAGTCTCAATACATGCAGTGATATCACCTTCCGAACTGCATCTGAAAGCTGTCCTAACGCCGACATCGAAACAGTACAAACCTGTATACATGTCTCATGTTTTGTGCACACTTTACTGTCATGATGACTATTCTGACAGATGAAATGAGCTGATTCTGGCAGATTGTTAAACTGGTCAGGTTGCAAACACATTTCTGGCAGAGCCTTTCATATGCATGATGGAACATTTCCAACTCAAAGACCCTGCAAAGCACCATTCACCTTGCAAATCTGTGATACTTAAAGTGAGCAACACAAAGCACCCGTTTAAAGATGTGTCTTGACATGCAAACAAATAAAGTTGCTTTAAGCAACTAATCCAATGATTTGAACATCGCAAATAACAACGAGCTGGATGTTTGTGATAAAGAATCTTCATATCTATCCTTGTTTACTACACAACTTCTACTATTACATGTCTTAAATCACTGAACGTACAGTGGGGTTGCCTAGATTTTTCAGGCTGGCACTATCTTACATTCTGGGACTTATAGTTTACCAATCGAGATGTGAAAATGAAAGCCACAATGATATTCTTTTGGCTTAACATGCTGCTATAAAGATTTACATGTTGTCATCTGGCTTTATTATGTAATTTGTGTTTTTGTAAGTAAACTCTATAAGACATTGGGGTCATTACAAATTTGCCGGTCCGGGAACTACGGTACTGTTAAGCTTGCCGGTACTGTAGTTCCCAGACTGGCAAACTACGAGTTCTACTCGCGGGTGCCATTACGGCCGCCAGGTCTGTCCTGGCAGCCGTACCGGCACCCGTGAGCAGAGCATGTCGGATGCACCGGCAACAATTCACTAATGATGCCGGTGCAACCGGCTTCCCCATTCCCATTTGAGCTCTCTGGGGCTCAAATGGGAATGGGGAAGAATATATTCCGGAGCCCGCGAATGGGCAATTACCGAGTCCGGCGAGGCTCTAATGACCTGGTAATTGCCCATTCGCGGGAGCCGGAATTATTCGCAAGTTACCGCCAAACTTGTAATGAGGCCCATTATTACTCTAGACCTTGACATCCAATTATTTGAGCCAAAGCTGTGATCCTGGTCACCCCGCGTGCCCCTGCATTTGGCCGCCCATCCCACTCTCTCCTTTTTGGATTCAATCTGAGTACTAGTTTCTTCTTTCCACTTCCAATGCTGGTTCAGTTACACACACGCCCAGAACCAGCACACACTCACTCAATCACATACATTGCATAGGGCACACATACATAAACACATCCATCATACACATGAAAACAACCTTGCTCGCATGCATGCACGCACGCACGCACACGCATTTTTTGTTCATACCTGCTGCCGATGTGGGGGAATCCTCTCTCCGTCAGGCATCCGCCTGAGCACCGCCACGCTGACAGGAACCAGGAAGCAGGCCCCTGCTTCCTTGTTCCTGACATGCAGAGAGGAGGCACCTCCATTACAATGAAACATTCCGGTTGCGCAGTGGAATGGTCCTTCATCCCGTGGTGCAACCCGAGCGTTTCCTTCTGAAAGAAATCATTTATTTCAGAGGATTCTGGAGGCTGGACCCTCCCCCGGGACATGGCATGGTGGGCCCCCCTGCACCGTGGGGGGGCTCCCACTACACCAGTGAGCTGGGCATCGGATCCAGACAGGGTGAGCTTGCAGTCTATAGGCTAAGAGTTTACACAGCATGGCGGTCAATAGAAAGGCCAAGCTCTCAGATGCAGAACTATCCAGTGGTCCCATAAGAGCTTAGTCTAGCAGTCTACAACACAGAGCTGTAAACAGGGTAGTGCCTGAGCGGGCAAGGCCCACCCAAAATCTATAAATGCCCCCTCCTCAGCCCTGTGTGCTCATTTACAGATGTTAATGTTAGTGCAGTGGGCCCACCTTCATCAGCTTCAGGTCCCACTTGTTAGGCAACTCTGGCTACGCCTCTGCTACAACAATGAGCATCGAAGAGGGAGAACAGGTAGGCTGCTTTCAAGTGCTTGCTCAGGACACAAACATTTCATAAACGGATAGATTCTGTATGTCCCAGCCCCTCAGTCACGGGGTGGGCTGTGATGAATACGACTTTCTATTAGGAATGCAGGGATGGCACCAGATATAATGCAGCATCAAATCCCCACATACTGTACAGCATCCGGGCACTAGGGTGCTCTCCAACACAAGGTTACAATCCAGTGGCGCTGTGCTCCTCTGGGCCTTAAGGAACGCCCAGGGTGATAAAGGCTGTCCTGGGGCAATGCAAAGAGACACGTGGTCACAAACAATATGCAGCTCAGAGAAAACCCACTATTCCTGAAGGACCACATTTGAGCATGTCCATGTAAATAAGATTATACGGTGCTGTCACGGATCTGTGCGCTACTTTTGGTAAGGATAAATATCCTCACACTCATTTGGGTGCAAACCACTTGAGTTTTATTATTTGTAAAAAAGACATGTTGTCCATGTGTGGTCAGCGGACACGTGTTTCGACCTCTAGCGTCTTTATCAAGGCTGTTGTTTATAATTATACATGTCAAAGCGTGATATTTGTGACAAGTGACAAAGAGTGACATATGTGTAAACATTGTGTATGTAAGAAACCGTGGGTAAGTGTATTTTGTGAAACATTCATACGAATGATTTAAACATAGGTACAGTGAATGATAATCATATATATATATACATACACATTGTAAACAATTAATTTGTCCAGGTTATTTAGGCAGAAAAAAGGAGAGAGGAAGGGAGGGACGTCAGTTAGTATTTCGTACTAGTTGTTGGCGTAAACGGGAGACCACTGTTAGTTTGGTCCGGTCTTACCTAGGGTTAGGGCCCGATGAGTCCTGGCCTGTTTAGTCCTGTGTAGGTTGTCTTTGGTTGAGCTCCTGGGGTGGCACTCTGTGGGCTAATATCAATTCCGGAAAGGCTGGGAAAGGGAAATGGTCGGATTAGACCATAGTTGCTGGCTTCGGAATGGTTTACATAGGGCTTCTCGGCCCCGTGTCCTACCTCAGTGATTTGGGTGACTGTTGGCGCTGAGGTTAGTGAATCCGCCTGTGGTGGTCATCAGTTGGGGAGTGTTTGTGGTGCCACCAATATGTGGCAGGTGATGGCCGTGGTGCCATTCCCATGCCCTATGGTGTTGGCCTGTGTGATTGGGAGTGATAGTTTGGTCCATAGTTATGGGTGCTGGTTGGCACCTGTGGTTGTTTAAATAAGTGTAAATAAGATGTTCATGTAAATATGAATAGGATAAAGAGGTCTTTGCAAGTCCAGGCAGCATCCATCATTAGGAGGGATGGATTAATCAGCCCTCAAATGAGTGCATAGCAAACATTTTCTCATCAAGGATAGAACCATTGCAGTCCTCAGATTTAGGATGTTAACCATCTCACGATTAGAAAGTAAAGGCTAGATGTGATTTTACTAAAGGTAAAATCAGAGGGGTCCATTTCACCGAAGTCAAAATACTGCAAATATAGAGAATTGTTTATTTTTTTTATTTGCGTGGTCCCCCAAAGGCCCTGTTTTTCTATCCTTTTAACCCCACCCCATCCCCACCAATTTTTACCCCTTACCCGACTACCATATATATATTATTATTTGATAACCATTTTAAGTATTATTTTAGGTTTCGGTAAAACCTACCACTCTTTTATTTTCGGTAACATTACTGGGTACCGAAGGTAGACCACTCTCCATTTCTAGCGAAGCTGGGGAGCTTCTCCTGCTAATTTCATAGTGAAACATTTTCCAACCTAAGTGGCTCCTTTTTATAGTTCAAGGAGGGGGACATCAAACAGGCAGTCATCCAATCACCTCACAGATACTCTGACAGGACTCATTCATGACATTTTCTCCAAGGGGGAAATCCCCAACATGGCAAAGGTGCCATATTTGACACAGATGGGCCTTTATTGTACCACGCACTTTGGTAAATAAATCAGCCGATCAGTTTGAAAGATCAGCGGTATGTGTTTGTTACTTAATGCAGGTCGTGATGTATGAACCCTTATAACTTCTTTGGGGCATACGTGTAAAATCCTTGCACAACACGGAAGTCCCTTACTTGACACTGGCTCAGAGTGGGAATCAGTTAATACATAATAGTGACAGGTTGGGCACTGAAGCAAATATCGTGTTATCATATAGCTCTCAACCATTTGTCTCGCAAAGCCGGGTGAAATCACCCGATTTTGTATTTGGCGGGTGAGACGCCCATTGGAATGAATGGGCGTGCAGGAGGCTTGGCGGGTGAGTCAGCCCTTTGCAAGGTGGGTGACACCCGCCAAAAGCGGGTGAGTTGAGAGCTATGTTATCAGGGGATGTAATGAAAAAGGCCATTGGTTGCCAGCGATGTAACCGAGCTCCGGGCCCGGACAATGTTCCGGCAGATCTATTTGTTATTGCGCCGTATCTTTGGGTACCATTACTCACATAAGAGTTTAACGCAATATGTGCGGGCGGGGCTATTCCACCATCATGGTCTATGGCAGTTATCCGACCAATATATAAGAAGGGTTCCTGGGCTTCCCCTGCTTCTAACAGCCCCATTGCACTCCTGGATTCTCTGTTCAAAATACTGGGTCGTGCCATTCTGGAGGACTGGGCATTGAGTAGTGGAGTTCTTTCCCCGGTCCAGCTAGGATTCAGGCCAGGGATGGGCACAGTCGAGCAGGTACTTAACCTTCATTTGGTAAATGCAAATTCACTTTACCTGAAGGGGGAGCCCATCTATTTGGCATTTATGGACCTGAGCATGGCATTTGACAAAGGCAACCGTGCCAAGTTGTAGGATATGCTCCAGTCCATAAATTGCCCTGGAGCCCTGGTGAACCTTTTGGCCAGGCAGCATAGTACCATGCAAGCATGTGTGAGGAGTGGGACCAATGGGTATTGTACGAGTTCTTTCCAAGTTGAACTGGGGGTATGCCAGGGATGTGTGTTGGCGCCCCTACTCTTTTGCTTATATATTAATGATCTCCACAAGCATCATCTAAAATCTTCTCCTGACGTCCCAGAATTGGGTGGCCGGCTCCTACTGGTCCTAGTATATGCGGATGGTTCCGTCCTAATGGCCTGCACACCAATAGCTTTGCAGGCCCTTATTTCAGAAAATGCTGCTTTCATGGAGAGGATGGACCTGGTGGTAAATGCAGCAAAGTCGGCGGTGATGGCCTGTTGGAAAGGGAGACAGAGGATTAATTTCAGGCCCATACACTATGGGAATAGTGTTATCCCCAGGGTGGGGGTCAGATTGTCTGCCAATGTTGGTGCCATGGCCCACGTAACCAAACAAGACCAGCAGTTCAAGCAGGCTTTGGTGGGGTTTCCAGGGCCATATCCTTGTTCAAAGCAAAGACAATTGCCCCTTTGCTGCAGTTGTAAAAGGGACAAGTGGCCTCAGTCACCATATTTGGCCTGGAGTTGTGTGTCCACTCCAATGTTAATGTGGTCCAGAACCTGGAGAACCAATTCCTGAAGAATCTGTTTGGAGTTGCAAGCTTCGGCTCTGAATTTTGGAGTACACATGGAACTGGGATGTACACCAATTAGCGATACGATCTCACTGCAACCAGTACTGCAGTGGCCCAGGTTATGGGGTAATGGTAGGGTGTCACTTACCCATGAATTGATCACTGTCCCGATAGATAAGGATCCGGGAGACAAGATGTCATGGCTGGCTTATATTATTATAATTTTTTTTTTTTAATTTTTTATTTTGTGTTGATCAAATTTCTTTGATTTTACAAAAAGCTGCTCGGTCTGAGCAGGAGAGATCTTGGTCTTTTGTGTTGGGAGTGAGTTACTCTGCGGGTAAAAACGTTTGATTTACAGATGCTTGGAGGTTATCTTCTTTGAGGCATTTTGCCAAGGATAAGTCTATGATCTTTGCTGCTGCAATCGTCCAAGATGTTTTGTTTCCACTTATGAGTCGGTTCCACCAGACTTCTTCTTCTCGTAAAATAGAGGGCTTTAGTAGCGGGAGTAAAAAAGCTTGCCTTAGGTCGATTGTTTTTGTGCAGGATATTAAAAGATGGCGTATTGTTTCGGTTTGTGTGGGATCTTTGCACAGTCTGCAAGTACTCACGTTGGACAGACCTCTCAAAGCTCTAATTTCATTTTGGTAAGAGGTTTAGTCGTGCCCTTAAAAACAGTTGTCTTGTTGTTTTGTCAGGAAATCTTCTCACTATTAGTGGGTGATTGTTTAGTTTTTTTGTGTGTTGCGGCAAATGGGCGAGAAGTTTATTTGTTGTTGCTTTTTCTTGCGTGAGTATCCAGTCTTGTAGATCCATTTTCTTTTTGATTTTGTTGGGGGTGAGGAAAAGTTCTTCTTTGGTGAAACCGAGTTCTATCAGAGTAATTTCCTTTTTTTTCGCCCAGGCGGATAACGATTTGCAGTTTCCTCTTTGAATTTCTTGATTGATTAGTTTGTACTGACTTGGAGCGTCTGGCATGATTATTTTCCTGTATAGCAACATTTCATTTGCATCCACTGTCGCGTTCAATGAAGTTAGTCCTAGTTCTCTTCGGATTGCCGCTATCGCTGTTGATTTTGGGAATTGCATTACTTCTCGCCAAAAGTAGCCATCCAACTTGACCCAGATGGTTTTTGGGATTGTCAGGAAGGCTTCCCCACCATATGTCAGCGCTGGAACCACCTTGCCCTAGAAATACTTTATGATTGGGAGCAAAGAGAAGCGGCCAAATTTCCTGCCCATTGCTCGACCCTGAGCTGTTAGTTTTCTGGTCTTCTCCCAAAGATTGTGTTGCATTCTTACTTCGTTGCCTGAGCTGTCAATTAGTACTCCAAGATATTTGAACTCTTTTACCACTTCAATTTTGGTGTTCTCGATTGACCAGTGGAATGTTTTTTTTCTAGCAGTTGATTTCTCGAGGATCAGAATTTTTGTTTTCTCCTTGTTTATTTCGAGGTTGTTTTCTGAAATATAGTTTGCTAAATTGTTTAGTTGGCATTGCAGCCCAACAGGGGTTTGATCAAGGAGTATATTATCATCTGCGTAGAGAAGCCTTGGAGTTGGGTATCACCCAGTTTTGGTGCAAAGGTTCTGAGATCTTTACCGGAGTCTTTGTAATCCCCAATTAAAGCCTGGAGCATCCTTGCTTTACACCTCTGCTGATTGTGATTTCTTTTGATGGAGTTCCAGCGTGGTTTAGTTTTACCCTCATTGATGTGTCTTGATGCAGTGCCTTTATAGGCTCTAGTAATTGGGGTGGGCATTTCCATTGTTCCAGTTTGGCCCATAGCCTGCTTCGGTCGATTTTGTCAAAGGCCTGTGTTAAGTCCACAAAGGCTATGAAGACCTTACGTTGCTGTGCTCGAGTTTTGTTCTTTATGATATTGAGTATCATGATGTTTACTTGTGTACCAGTGTTCTTCGTAAAGCCTGATTGGAGGGGATCCCAGCTGGGTGAGGTTGAAGCCCACCTTTGGAAGCCTTTTAGCAACAGTGAGCCAAAGATTTTCCTGATGGTATCTAATAGTGCTATTGGGCGGTAGTTAGTGGGATCAGTTCTGTCGCCCTTTTTGAAGATCGGGACTACCGTGGCCTTTGTCCATGAGCGAGGTATCAATTTTGAGGTTGTTACCGTTTCGAAAACAAGGCTTATAAACTCGGCCCATTCTTTTGGGTTGTTTTTTAGGTCTACATTTGTTATTCCATCTGGTCCGGGCGCCCAACTAGGCTTTAGTTTGCAGATTGCATCTTCTATATCTTCAATGTTGGAGATGTCTTCCCAATTTGAATTGTCGTTTGCGGTGTTTAGGGTTTGTAGTCCGTTGGGGTTTTGGAATAGGGTGGAAAAGTGGGTCGTCCATCTTTCTTCACTCACTGTGTTGGCTAGGTTGTTGGCCTGGTTGCTGTCTATCTTTTTTATGAGTGACCAGAAATCTCTGGAGTTTCTTCCCATTACCTTTTTGAGCATTTCTTCTGAGTCTTGTTGGTATAGTAGAATGCGGTAAGATTTTAACCAAGCTTTATATTTTGCTGTTTCTTCTCTTAGTTTTTTTTCCATAAGTATCGATCTTGATTTTGCTGCAAGGCGTTTTAGTTTCCTTAGTGCACGGCGCTTGAGTACCAATAGTTTATCGTACTTATGTCTTTGGGGGTTGTCTTTTTTCTAACCCGTTGTGGGGTTTGTCTGTATTTAATTAACAGGGGTTGGTAGTCTGGTTCAGTTTTACACCGGTTAGGCTCTTTGGCAAGTTTCTTTTTGTAGTTTTGTGCCAGATCTTTTATCCTTTCAGCGTTCAGTCTTAGGCGGTTGCCTTGGGTTGTTACTTCCACTTCTTCCGACATTACGTGTTTGACTGGGCGTTGTGTGGTCCATGATATTAGAAGGATGTTATGATCGCTTTCCTCTGTGCGTAGGACCTCAAATGAGGTTAAGAGTTCTAACATACCTTCTGAAGCGAATATATAGTCGATTGTTCCCGCTTGAGATGCTCTTTCCCAAGTTGGAATTAGGGGTTTTGTTGTTGACAGCAATGCCGTGTTGTGGAGGTTTCTGGAGTCCATTCATTTTAGCCATTTATTGCCTCTTGAGTCTCCTCTTGTATCGCTGTTGGGTGATGTTGGGTAAGAGCTTTTATGGGGACATTTAGCGTTCAGGTCTCCGCAGATAATTAATTCGGTGGTTTCGGAGTTTACTTGGGTCTCGTCTATTTCTGTTACAATTATACGAAGAAAATCGTCATCTGAGATTTTGTCTGGGTTCCAGTACGTTGTTATTATTACGATCAGGGTTTCCCAGCTTTTGTTCGTGATCGTGTTTTGTCGGCTCCACTTCACCTTAATTGATAGATGGTTCTGTGAGGAAGATAGCTCTTTGTCTATTTCCAGACCGCTTCCTGTTCGAACTGCGATTAGGAGGCCTCCATATGGACGGCCCGTTTTTCCTCTTACGGCTTTTGAGGTTGTCAGTTTGTAGCCGTCTAAAGCTGGTGAGGTTGTCAGCCAGGTTTCTTGTAGTGTTAGAATGTCGAAGTCTCCTAGGTTAGTTTTTCCTGTTATCATCAGGTGTTTGAATCCTCGGGTGTTCCACGATGCCATTTTCAAAGTTGTTGTCGTTGAGAGCAGGTTTGTTGTTTTTCCTAAGGGTGAATCTTTCTCTGCTCTCGTTGGTCGTTGCTATTTAGTAGGCCTGTTTGGGGTTGTTTTAGGAAACCAGGACCATAGCTGTTTTATTGGTCCAAGGGAGAGTCCGGTTGTCCTTTTCTGTTCTTTATCTTTAAGGTTGATTCTTGGTGTTGGGAGCTTTTCTGCTGTTGTTTCGTTGCCATCGTCGTTGTTTATCTTTCTGGGTTCTCTCTGTTTCAGTTGATGGGGTATTTCTTTCTCACCTTCTCGACTGGTTTTCAGCGTTGGATGACAGGTTTTTTGCGGGGTGTTTCCGGTGGTGTTATCACCTTTTCTGTTAGCTCCGAGGCGGTGCGACTGGAAGTTGTCCGGGCTGGACTGGATCTGCTGGTTGGTTGTTTGGTTGTCGGTCCAGTGTTCCATCAGGAGATAGCCTATTTGTTGTAGATCTGTGTCTGTTTCTTTAGACTGGGTGATTCTTGCATTCTTTTTTATGTGTATGTATGCTTTTGCTTTACGGGCCTTGTGGTATGGTTCTACTAGAGGGATGTCTTCTGGTTTCAGGTGTCTAAGGGACTTGATGTTTCTGAAAATTTTCATTATCGTTCCTCTATTTAGAGTTACTGCTTCAGAGTTGTGATCTGTTTGTTCCATTTTGAGGATTATTGTCTGGCGGTTTTCATCATTCTTTTTCTTTAATGCGCGGGAGGTCCATTCTTTTCTGGGCTTATTCCAAGGGGCCTTTTTTCCTGATCGGGATCGGCTTATTGGTCTGCGTCGAGGGGTTCTTTCCTTTGACCTCCTGGTTTTATTTCTTTCAATGTTGGGGGTGTCTTTGTTGTTGACGTTGCATCTTTCATCCAAGAATAGGGCTTGACTTTTTTGGGATACTGGCAGGGATGGCTTTGGTTGGGAGGAGAGGTTCGGTCCTTTCGGATATCTTAAGTTCACTCTGGGGGTGTTACGATGTGGTGTTGCGCTTTTTCGTCTTCTTTTTGTTTGTTGCTTTGATTTTGGTGGGGTCGAGTCGATGCTGATTGTTGAGACCTCTTCAGCATCTTGATCTGGCGTTAAGTGTATGTACAGGTTCATTAAGTTTGTATCCGCCAAGAAGTCTTTTGTTGTTCTTGGCGATTTTTGAATAGATTGTTGTCCCAGTTGATGAGTGGGGGGTGATTTTGGTTGCTGGTTAGTAGAAGTAGTTTGTTTTGGAAGAAGTATTTTTTCTGGTCTGCCACGATCGGTAGTTGAATCTTTGGTCATTGTGCGATTTTCTGCCAGTGTATTTTTTTCTGAGGATTGGGTCGGTAGATCTGTTGTTGTGTTGAGTTGGTTGGGTGACTGATTCTTCTTGCGTGTTTCTTTTCCTTTGGTTCCCAGGATTTTCTTTATTTTGGGCTCTTCTGGTAGTCTGCTTCGGAAACTGAAGATCTGGGCGCATAGTGGTTGCTCTGTTTTGCGTTTCTGCAGTCGAGTAATGTTTTTGTTCTCCCTTTTCAGCTCTCGGAGTATGGTCTTTAGTTTTTATTTCTTGTTCCTTGGCCGTGAAGAAGCCTTCTAGAAAGATTAGTTTCGTATGCATGAGAGCAATTAGGGTTGTGTTGTCTTTTAGCGTGTCATTCAGGGTCTCGTAAAGTTTGCCGAAAGGAGCTAGAGCTATGGTTATCGCTGACATTATGGTCATCATGTCTGGTTTCCTTGACGGAGTTTCTGTTGTTTGAGGGAGGCTTGTTCTGCCGGGTCTAGCCGGTGATGTTTGGGGCTGTTCAGATCTTGATCTTTCTTGTGTCTGATTGTGTGGCAGGTAACTTCCTCTTTGGTCCCTTGTTAGGGTGCTTGTTCTCATGGGTCTGGGCGTTAGCAAAATTTCCCAGTCTGCTTCGACTGCTGGAGCTGGTGGGTCTTGTCTTTGATCAATGATTTTATTTGTTGCTGTTTTGGGAGTTTGGGATTCCGGCGGCTTGGTTTGGGATCCAATGTTTGTTTCTGCTTCTGAGTGGGTTCCATTGGCCTGGGAGGGTGCATCTTCGTCCAGCTGTGACTTGGTTTCCTTTGGAGGCAGAGGGTCGATAGAGTGCTCTCAGTGTTCGTCTATGATTGCCGCTTTTGGTGGTGGTTTGTCCATGAGTTTGCCAATTGGCGTTGTCGGGTCCTGTGTTATGCTGTTGAAGTTTTGACTAGGCTGGTCACCTTGTTTGGCGATGTTTTACGTTTTTTCCTTTAAGTCTAGGGCCTTGGATGTCGTTTTGCGAGCTTTAGTTGTCGGCACTGGGTCAGTTAGGGCCTCCAGTATCTCGTTGTCGGTTAATTCATTGAGAATATCGTGTTTACGTTTCCCCTGTCTGGAGAAAAAGTCTTTCAGGGAATTGCAGAAGGTGGTTTTTAGTAGTGCTTCATTTGTGGGGTCCTGTTTCCCTTTTATCGTTTTTTGCTGATTGCGGTTTTTGTTAGTTTTTCTTTTTGTCTGGCAGCCATTAGCCTGCTTGGTTTTCTGTGTTTTTTGAGCAGGCTGTGTCAGACATTTTTTTTTTCTTGTTAGTTTCTGTGCCGGGTGCTGAGTCTGTTTCACGTGTGACTTTTTTGCCTGGAGCGAACTCTTCCCAAACACTGTTTGGTTGAGTTCCATCGATCGCCTCTAGGGGCGCTCTTCCAGACTGCTGGGGTGTTGGAGCGAGGGGCTGGGGAGGCATGCTGTGATTCTCCCAGCCCTCAGCTCCTGCTGCTTCCTCCGCGGTCTCCGACATGTGAACCATAGCTGCGACAGTGCTGCGAGCCGGTCACTCCGCGGGAGCTGGAGCTGCCTGCGACCTGGTCGAAAGCCTCGGCGTTCGTCCTTCGCAGGTGGTGCTGGGAGCCGGTGAGATTTCTCGGTTTCCTGCGGCGCTCATGTTATTGTTGTGAGCGGGCTCATCCGCGGTTGCTCCCCCCTCTGGGGCGAAGCCCCTCGCAGCCTGTCCTCCGACCTGCTGCAATGGGCTGCTCTCGGCGGGGGGGAGTTGGCGCGAGGTCGGGTCTTTGTTCGGCTCCGCATTTGATTCTTTTGTGATTTGCGGCTGAGAGGCCGAATTATGGTGCGTTGTCACGCCGGCTTCGGTCGCAGGCGACGACTGAATGCTTTGAAAGTCTTTAGCCAATGACATGGCTTTTTTTGGTGCTGCAGGGTTAAAGATGCAGTTTGAGCGTCCGCTGGGAGTCCCGCTTGGGGTGGTTGAGAGTAGGGGGGGATTTGGATTTGCTTGAACTGGTAAGCGTGCTTTAGGTGCTTGTTTTGTGGCTGGTTGGCTTGTTGATTGTGAGGTTTGAAGTATTGATGAGCTGGGCCCGTACTCCTCAGATATCTTTTTTCCGGTTCTTCGACCTCTGTTGTTGGTCTCCCCTGCGAAGATTTATTTTATTTTATTTATTTTTTACATTTATAGAGCGCACTGCAGCCCATAGACATCGAGGCGCTATTACATGAAAGCGTAAGCAGCAAGATTGTGTAAACATAGGAAACATAAGGTACTTAGTTACAGAGAGAAGAGCGGAGCATAGTTACAAATGACATTCGTAAGCCTGTAAATATAAAGGCAGGAAGGTTTAGACAAACAGCCTGGTTTTTAAGGCTTTGCGGAAGGCTAGGTGAGAGTCAAAGGCAAAGGATTTGGTAGCGTCGTTTGGTTTATTTCTCCAGGCTGAGAGGGCAGCTCGTTTCTTGGAGCGAAGCTGAAGAAGCTCTTGGGAGAACCATGCGTTGGTATGCTTGGCTTTCTTAGATTTTCTGAGAGTGAGAGGGGCGACGGCGTCAACCGCATTGGTGATTGTCAGTTTGAAGGCGTTGGCAAGGGTGTCAGGGTCAGTTGAAAAGGGGGCTTGGAGAGCCGGTACCTCAAGGAAGGGCGTGATCCTTTCTACAGTTAGTAAGCGGGAGCTTCTTGCGAGAGCTGCAGGAAGTGGGATGGTGGGTTTGGGGGGCCCTTTAGAAGTGTCCAGGTCAAATTGGATGTGATGGTGGTCTGTCAACGGGACAGGAGAGTTACCAGTGATTAGCACTGGGCAGTTGTGGTGGCCAACCCAATCTAGAGCGCGCCCTTTGAGGTGGGTAGGATTCGAGATCGTTTGTGAGAATCCGAGAGTGGCGAGGGCTTTATTTAGGGCGGCCGCGTGGGCGTCATTAGGGTCGTTGAGGCCTAGGTTAAGGTCACCTGTGAGAAGGACTTTGGAATTTTTCTTTAGGTTCGCTGAGAGTGCTTGGATGAGGGATTCCTGGAATTCGGCAATGGGACCTGGAGGTCGATAAACAATGTGAAGGGTCAGGGTGAGGTTGGGGGAAAGATAGATTCTAAGGGGAAGGTAGTCACAGCTGCCAAGTTCCCCTTCGATCCTCCTAATGGTGAGGTTGTCTTTGGCGATGAGGGCTACTCCCCCGCCTCTGAGAAGGTGTCGGTCTTGCCTGTAAATGGTGTATCCGTCTGGGATGGCCAGGGAGAGGGCAGGCCCTGATGAGTCATTCAACCAGGTTTCAGTGATAATAAGGAGGTCAGTGTTGTTTTTGAGAATTAGGTCATGAATGTCTAGAGCATGTGCAGGAACAGAGCGGGCATTAATTAGGGCACACTTAAGGGTGGAGGTAGGAAGGGCCGTGGCTGAGATGGCCACGGGGTCATGCGTAGGCAGGATAGTTGTGTCAAGGGCAACAGGCACAGGTGTGTTCAATATAGTGGGAGCAGCAGACCCAGAAGGCAGGTTCAATACAGTGGCAGGCAAATTCAATACAGTGGCAGGCAAATTCAATACAGTGGGAGCGGCAGACCCAGCAGGCAGGTTCAATACAGTGGGGGCAGCAGGCGCGGCAGGCAAATTCAATACAGTGGCAGGCAAATTCAATACAGTGGGAGCGGCAGACCCAGCAGGAAGGTTCAATACAGTGGGGGCAGCAGGCGCGGCAGGCAAATTCAATACAGTGGCAGGCAAATTCAATACAGTGGGAGCGGCAGACCCAGCAGGCAGGTTCAATACAGTGGGGGCAGCAGGCGCGGCAGGAAAATTCAATACAGTGGCAGGCAAATTCAATACAGTGGGAGCGGCAGACCCAGCAGGCAGGTTCAATACAGTGGGGGCAGCAGGCACAGCGGGCAAATTCAATACAGTGGCAGGCAAATTCAATACAGTGGCAGGCAAATTCAATACAGTGGGAGCGGCAGACCCAGCAGGCAGGTTCAATACAGTGGGGGCAGCAGGCACAGCGGGCCAATGTGCAACATTGGGTGCTCGTGTGGAAGCTAATGGGTGGTTAGATTCATGGCAAGCAGTGCCAGTGAGGCAGAGGGTGGTATTGGCCGGAGAGGTATCACACCAGCACCTACTGCCGAGACGCTTATTGCGAGAGCTTATACTTTGAGTGCGAGTCCGTTGGGAAATTATGGTACGTGAGTTAAGTCGTGCATTTCGGGCAGTGCAAGGTAGGGTGTTGAGGAATGTGGATTGGAGGCAGCTGGATGGCTTAACTAGATGATGGAGTCTGGGAGCTCCGTCCCGCGACGTCGAGCAGCGGAGAGCTGCAGAGAGAGGCAAAGGCCTTTTCCATAGGCCTTTGCCAAGTGGCGGCTTTGCCTGGCGGCGGGCCTCCTCTCCCTTTAAAGCGGGAGAGGAGGGGCTGCAGGCCGCGGCGCGCGAGTCAGCTGACTCCGCTCCTCCTTTGTTGTGCTCCGTTTCCATGGAGCCCAGACACGGCTCCAGAGGGATGTTGATTGCGGCGGAGGCCGCGTGGGGGGTGATGGCGGCGAGGACCGGGCTGGTTCCTGCTGTTGGGGGCAGTGGTCCTGGATGCGTGGCTCGCAGCGGAGCTGCAGAGAGAGGCAAAGTCCTTTTCCATAGGCCTTTGCCAAGTGGCGGCTTTGCCTGGCGGCGGGCCTCCTCTCCCTTTAAAGCGGGAGAGGAGGGGCTGCAGGCCGCGGCGCGTGAGTCAGCTGACTCCGCTCCTCCTTTGTTGTGCTCCGTTTCCATGGAGCCCAGACACGGCTCCAGAGGGATGTTGATTGCGGCTGAGGCCGCGTGGGGGGTGATGGCGGCGAGGACCGGGCTGGTTCCTGCTGTTGGGGGCAGTGGTCCTGGATGCGTGGCTCGCAGCGGAGCTGCAGAGAGAGGCAAAGGCCTTTTCCATAGGCCTTTGCCAAGTGGCGGCTTTGCCTGGCGGCGGGCCTCCTCTCCCTTTAAAGCGGGAGAGGAGGGGCTGCAGGCCGCGGCGCGCGAGTCAGCTGACTCCGCTCCTCCTTTGTTGTGCTCCGTTTCCATGGTGCCCAGACACGGCTCCAGAGGGATGTTGATTGCGGCGGAGGCCGCGTGGGGGCTGATGGCGGCGAGGACCGGGCTGGTTCCTGCTGTTGGGGGCAGTGGTCCTGGATGCGTGGCTCGCAGCGGAGCTGCAGAGAGAGGCAAAGGCCTGTTCCATAGGCCTTTGCCAAGTGGCGGCTTTGCCTGGCGGCGGGCCTCCTCTCCCTTTAAAGCGGGAGAGGAGGGGCTGCAGGCCGCGGCGCGCGAGTCAGCTGACTCCGCTCCTCCTTTGTTGTGCTCCGTTTCCATGGAGCCCAGACACGGCTCCAGAGGGATGTTGATTGCGGCGGAGGCCGCATGGGGGGTGATGGCGGCGAGGACCGGGCTGGTTCCTGCTGTTGGGGGCAGTGGTCCTGGATGCGTGGCTCGCAGCGGAGCTGCAAAGAGAGCTTTGCCAAGTGGCGGCTTTGCCTGGCGGCGGGCCTCCTCTCCCTTTAAAGCGGGAGAGGAGGGGCTGCAGGCCGCGGCGCGCGAGTCAGCTGACTCCGCTCCTCCTTTGTTGTGCTCCGTTTCCATGGAGCCCAGACACGGCTCCAGAGGGATGTTGATTGCGGCGGAGGCCGCGTGGGGGGTGATGGCGGCGAGGACCGGGCTGGTTCCTGCTGTTGGGGGCAGTGGTCCTGGATGCGTGGCTCGCAGCGCAGCTGCAGAGAGAGGCAAAGGCCTTTTCCATAGGCCTTTGCCAAGTGGCGGCTTTGCCTGGCAGCGGGCCTCCTCTCCCTTTAAAGCGGGAGAGGAGGGGCTGCAGGCTGCGGCGCGCGAGTCAGCTGACTCCGCTCCTCCTTTGTTGTGCTCCGTTTCCATGGAGCCCAGACACGGCTCCAGAGGGATGTTGATTGCGGCAGAGGCCGCGTGGGGGGTGATGGCGGCGAGGACCGGGCTGGTTCCTGCTGTTGGGGGCAGTGGTCCTGGATGCGTGGCTCGCAGCGGAGCTGCAGAGAGAGGCAAAGGCCTTTTCCATAGGCCTTTGCCAAGTGGCGGCTTTGCCTGGCGGCGGGCCTCCTCTCCCTTTAAAGCGGGAGAGGAGGGGCTGCAGGCCGCGGCGCGCGAGTCAGCTGACTCCGCTCCTCCTTTGTTGTGCTCCGTTTCCATGGAGCCCAGACACGGCTCCAGAGGGATGTTGATTGCGGCGGAGGCCGCGTGGGGGGTGATGGCGGCGAGGACCGGGCTGGGTCCTGCTGTTGGGGGCAGTGGTCCTGGATGCGTGGCTCGCAGCGGAGCTGCAGAGAGAGGCAAAGGCCTTTTCCATAGGCCTTTGCCAAGTGGCGGCTTTGCCTGGCGGCGGGCCTCCTCTCCCTTTAAAGCGGGAGAGGAGGGGCTGCAGGCCGCGGCGCGTGAGTCAGCTGACTCCGCTCCTCCTTTGTTGTGCTCCGTTTCCATAGAGCCCAGACACGGCTCCAGAGGGATGTTGATTGCGGCGGAGGCCGCGTGGGGGCTGATGGCGGCGAGGACCGGGCTGGTTCCTGCTGTTGGGGGCAGTGGTCCTGGATGCGTGGCTCGCAGCGGAGCTGCAGAGAGAGGCAAAGGCCTTTTCCATAGGCCTTTGCCAAGTGGTGGCTTTGCCTGGCGGCGGGCCTCCTCTCCCTTTAAAGCGGGAGAGGAGGGGCTGCAGGCCGCGGCGCGCGAGTCAGCTGACTCCGCTCCTCCTTTGTTGTGCTCCGTTTCCATGGAGCCCAGACACGGCTCCAGAGGGATGTTGATTGCGGCGGAGGCCGCATGGGGGGTGATGGCGGCGAGGACCGGGCTGGTTCCTGCTGTTGGGGGCAGTGGTCCTGGATGCGTGGCTCGCAGCAGAGCTGCAAAGAGAGGCAATTGCCTTTTCCATAGGCCTTTGCCAAGTGGCGGCTTTGCCTGGCGGCGGGCCTCCTCTCCCTTTAAAGCGGGAGAGGAGGGGCTGCAGGCCGCGGCGCGCGAGTCAGCTGACTCCGCTCCTCCTTTGTTGTGCTCCGTTTCCATGGAGCCCAGACACGGCTCCAGAGGGATGTTGATTGCGGCGGAGGCCGCGTGGGGGGTGATGGCGGCGAGGACCGGGCTGGTTCCTGCTGTTGGGGGCAGTGGTCCTGGATGCGTGGCTTGCTGCAGAGAGAGGCAAAGGCCTTTTCCATAGGCCTTTGCCAAGTGGCGGCTTTGCCTGGCAGCGGGCCTCCTCTCCCTTTAAAGCGGGAGAGGAGGGGCTGCAGGCCGCGGCGCGCGAGTCAGCTGACTCCGCTCCTCCTTTGTTGTGCTCCGTTTCCATGGAGCCCAGACACGGCTCCAGAGGGATGTTGATTGCGGCAGAGGCCGCGTGGGGGGTGATGGCGGCGAGGACCGGGCTGGTTCCTGCTGTTGGGGGCAGTGGTCCTGGATGCGTGGCTCGCAGCGGAGCTGCAGAGAGAGGCAAAGGCCTTTTCCATAGGCCTTTGCCAAGTGGCGGCTTTGCCTGGCGGCGGGCCTCCTCTACCTTTTTGCGCGGGGTACGCAGGTTCTGGGTTCATTTCTTTTGCAGCCTGACAGCCTTTCAGTCCTGACAAGGACTGCAAAGACTGCTCAACTCTGCTCGAACTCCGCGGTGCTGGGTAAGTTTTGTAGGTCCACCCACAAAATGGTGGCTGTAGAATGGAGCACAGAGAGAGAGGCAGCCCTGGTGTCTCCTTCAATTGTTTAGAAATAGGCAGAATATTTTCAAACAGTGAAGAAGTGATTCAAGTCTCAAAAAGATTCAAGCATAAATGATTCTTCAATAGTTTCCAAACTTCCAAGCAAATCACTTTCTGCACGCCATTTGAAGAACAACTTGGCGTAGGTGGGTGGTGAATGTAGAAAAGGTCCTGGACGAAACAGCCAAATCAAGGGGCTTGAAGAGCAGAGTTTCTGGCTGACGGCGTGTACGGCTGTGGACAGGCTATGGACATGAAGCAGCCTTGATTAAGAAATAGCTGAGGGTGATCAATAGCACACATTTGTACCGACCCAGCAGTATACTCTCTCGTGGAGAAATAAATCACTGGACTGCATGTTTCTATGAGTCTGTGTGCATGGAGAGAGAAAGTATGGAAATCATGAAGCCAAAGAACCGTGGATTGATGACAATCGTCCCTGGGTGTTCAACATTATTTACTATGGGCGGAATCTCCCACAGATCGTGTCCTCGTAACCAGGGAAAGGTTTCACTGCATCCACATAAGGGCTGTGGTGGCAGCATGGTCAGGGGAGGGTGCAGATCGTTCTTGCCCGGCACGCGAAGCTCCATACATGGACCTAGCACACTTGATTTTCTTTTGCTCTGCCTATGCACAGGCGAGGAAACGGCTTATTCGACCTTTTCTGAAGGAATTGGACTTTGGACAACATAGGCCTGCCCTAGCATATTTGCTTTGGGCGCATTCACCATGTGTGTGCTGGTCGTTACTCTTGTATCTGAAAATTACACTTTACCATAGGAAACAACTGATAAGTACACTGCCTCGACAATGAGGTTTTACATGCTACTCAATGAATTGTACTCGCAACCCTTTTCAGTTGTGATCTCTTAGTGAGGTTTTATGATTGTGTGATTTTGTGTGATTTTACTGTTATAATTGCTATATATATTTGTATCTTGTCATGTTTTTATGGATTGTTTTTTTATGCAAATCCGAACTATACTTGATGATGAATAAAAAATTTGGGATTTAGAGAGGGGTGGCGGCATAGGAGAGCCCATCAATGAGGACATATGCCATCTGTGTGTCCTCTCGATTGGCCCGATCCCCTATGTGTGTATCCAGAGCATGGCATGGAATGCCTTTTTAGCGGATGGTTTCCACGTGATGACATTAGATGGTTGTTATTGGTCATCTCTTTTTTCACTGTGAAAATGGCCTTTCATGTTGTATGTCCCCTCATTTCCTTCCAATGTCCCTTCAGAGCTTCTTATTGGTTGGAGTATAAACACATTCTGCCCTAACCCAGGATATGGTCAACAGCAAGGGGTGCTTAAGAGAGTGGAAACCGTCAGAGTGAGACCTTGGAGCAAGAATAATAAACTGGGGCACGTTTTATTTAGATGAATAATGGAATATAGTGCTAACCGCCTGGCATTTTGGTTGGGAATTCCAAAGACATGGTCATCATTCCCTGAAAGTGGGCAGGTCTGGGCACAAAAGAGGAAGTTGTGTATATTGACATAGTGGGTTGCATTGCTGTGGTCGTAAAGCAGGAATTTTTATCAATTTTTCTGAATGGTGAGAGGGAGGTTGAGCTCTGTGGGACCTGGAACATAAGTGGTTTCCTTTCCATAGATGTGGTTTAATGCATGGTCACAGCATTTATTGTGTCCGTGTGTAATCAGAAGGCATCATATGCTAGCTAGATATGGGTTTCTTCCGTTCTAGTGCTGTTGTGAACAATGCAGAGGCACTTGAACTGGATATGGAGGATAGCACAGGGGCAACGCGCTTGTCTTGGAAACAAGACCACGCAGAGCAACAGAGGTTCGAATCCCAGATCCGCACTTAGAAACCGAACTCCGGTATGTTATTAGGCACGTTATAAAAAGAGTTTGGAGGTAGCCATGGTGCTTTTAGTGCCATGGCTGCCTCCAAAATCGTATCCGGGTCCATGGTCTGTGAATGAGGAATTACCGGGTCATTCCAACCTTGGAGGACCCAGTCATTCCTTATTCACAAAACCATTCTCCATTGGAGCCCCCATAGGGCTCAATGGGAATGGGGATGGAGCTAATAACGGGCCTGTTGATAACGGGCCCGTTATTAGCTCCTTGGTCCCCTCACAGGATCTAGAAAGGACATCTGGTTTTGCTAGGCGTCTGTTCTGGGTCCTGCGAGGGAACCTCGTAATAGGGCGGAATGGGTTTTCAGGCACCATTACTGGTGCCGGTAAACCCATTCCGCCAACCTCGTAATGAGGCCCTATAAGCCCCGGTGAGATTTGGAGAGGCCCTCCTCGAGCTCCCTTATCCCACAGCACAGAAGCCCTTAAATCCAAAACCAAAAAAAAGGTTTTACAGGAGCCCCAACTTCAGCATCTGGCAGCATGGCTGAACGCTCAGGCTGTAGCCTAAAGAAGGCAGAAGGTGGAGCCCAATTTAGAGTGGAGAATATGGATACAATCTCAATAAATTAATAGGCTCTTAAAAAAGGGCCAAAGAGTTATATTTTAGGAAATACACAGAATGCCACGCATAGCGAAGAACAGGCCCCCTCCAGCCTCTGTGATGGTCTGGAGACCTTTTTTGGTGGCTTTGCTGGTGTGCATATCAAGACTGGATATGTGGCCTGGGGTGACAGGCTGCGGTATTGGGTTATTGTATTGGTTGGCATGTGTAATGGCAGCTGCTACAGGTTGGTTTTCATCATGCCTACTGCATCCTTTCTAGGTTGATGAACATGAGTATTTCCAAGCCATCCTGGCCCATGGGTACTCCTTGCCTATCAGGTGTCTGCAAAGCTGTACCAAAGGGGTTCCCAACAGGAATCAGATTGGGTCTCATTACAAGGTTGCCGGTAAAACCCGTCGGTAGGCGGCCGGTTACCGGCAACCCCGTAACACTGTTTTCGCCACCTGACTTCCCGTGCTCTGGGATATTATGGTAGGCGGCTGAAATGGTAAATCCCCATTCCCAGGACTCCATGTGATCGGGGACACCGAAGCACCATTACAATTGATAAGGGAGCCGCTGCTTCAGGGAAAAGCATGCCGTTAGGGGCCTGAACTCCCGGCAGGTCAGGCCTGCCTCTGTGCCCCTACCAACAGACTCTTAGTTTGGCTGTCCGGAAAGGGTGCTAGTACGTTGCTACCGGCAACCTTATTTCTGGACCACCAATCTCATGATAAAACCCATTGGGCCTCATTATGACCATGGCGGCCGTGGTATGAACGGTGCCGGTAAGGTACTGGCACCGTTCATACTGGCCCGCCACATTACGATTTTGCTCGCGGGTGGTGGCATGCACGCCTGGTCTGGCCAGACATGCATACCGGCAAACGCGAGCAGACCAGGATGTTAACAACGGACCCGTCATTAACGGGTCCATTGTTACCATCCTCCCCATTCCCATTGAGCCCTATGGGGGCTCAAATGGGAATGGGGAGGTACCGGGTCCGGGTCCCGATAATGGGATTTACCGGACCCGCAAATGTCGGAATGGGCCGGTAAATCCCATTTTTCGGGACCAGGACCGGAAATTGGGGGCAGCCATGCCGCTAGAAACAGCATGGCTACCTCCAAACTCGTAATGAGGCCCATTGTGTTAAAACTCCTCCTTCTTTTTTTGTTGTTAAAATTTTAATTATTAAAACACTTGGATTACAACATTACACAATCTGGATACATATAATCAATAAGCAATCAACGTAAGCAAAAATAAATGTATCAGAGAACAGACAATGCAGCTGAGGGGACATGAATGAATGCCAGGTACAGTGGCCCACACAGATGGGGTCGAACCTGAGGGCCAAAATGTAGACGGTAGAGCACAGGGACCAGGCATGGCCACATTAAGTCAATCTGGGAAGTCTCTTGCGTTCGTGCCAGGTAAGCTTTGAATGGCTGCCATATGTCTTTCGGGCACCTCTCCTCTTGTTGCATAGAAGCCCACTGGTCTTCAGCATCGCTAGCCGAGGCAACGGCACGCAGCCACTGATCCATTGAAGGTATAGTAGGCCTTGTCCAGCGCAGCAGCAAACGTCGCATCACTAGCAACAGGCATAGATTGATAAGTTTACGTGTACGCCCCATTATTTCTTAAAATACGTGGAAAAGGCATTGCATGGGAGTAGCATCCAGCCTACCCCCGGTCATATCATTCAGAATACCACAGACATCCTTCCAATATGTGTCCAGACTAGGGCAGGCCCACACCATCAGCAAATACTCTGCATTGTCTTCATCAAAACTCCTCCCCTTCTTGCCTCAAAAGTTGCTGTATTCTTTTGTTGATCTTAACATGATCTCCACTGGAAGAACATCAAAGTTGGATCATATTGATGTGCACTTCCCGGCAATTGTTCATACCTACCTACCTACCTACCTGTTGGTCAAACCACATAGCTTTGTTCTTCAACCAGAGGCATCTTGGGGAGTGGTCACCAACTTCTATGGAGCGAGAGGGATGAAAGAGCAGCTCGGACTGATGGATTTGAACCATTGACTGAAGAGTTGTACAATGCACAAAAAAAGGCACACTTCTCAGACTGTCCGCAAGGTTGTAAAGGTTTCCTTGGGACCCAAACAGCCCCCAAGTTGTGAAACCCAAAGTTTTCAATCCATGGGGGTGTGCTACAGTTCGTCAGTCAATGGAGTTCTATGATCCATAGATGGGGCTTGTAGGAGTGCTATTTATGGGCGTCAATTGTGGGATCTGCAAGAGTGCAATGAGGTACCCCTGGCTTCTCCATTGGTATGCCTTGTGCTTCCATGGGGTCATCCCTGGAAGCCTTGAAGATAGAAAGTAAGCAAGGATTGCCTGGTACGTGTTGACTTCTCTTCTCGTCCCTTACCTTCCTCCTCGTAGCCCCCTTATCCACTAAGAGGCTGCTGAGAGGATAACAGAGTGACAAGGGGTGAGACCTCCTACCATTTGATCTGACCCTCGACCTACTGCATTCTCCTGTTTGCTCCTGGGAAGGAAGGGGAGTAGCACATGGTGACCTGTCCTTTCATCTCGTGTGGCCACCCTGGCGCGTGCAGCAGCAAGTCCGGCCTCCCCGGTCCTGACTAACTGTGTGGCAAGGATAGAGTCTGCACTCTTAAGGTAAGGGGTGGGTGGTGGTTGGGCTAGAAGGTGGTGGGAGCTGTGACGGCCATGGCCGTCCTTAGAATTCTATGATAGCACCTGGCAATCTGAAGATGTACCCTGCATCCAGTGGCAACACTGGGCATAGGAGGCATGTCCATGCATGCGATAGCACCAACGGCATACTTGATGCTGTGCCTGCCACATTATGGAGACACCAGGGCATGTGAGTCTGTGCCTTACATGTGGTGACTATAACAGGCATATGAGTAATTTAGTAGCATACGATGGCACGGCACAGACAATTTAGGGTGCATTTTGCATATAATTAAAGTCCAGCGACTCATGAGGCTGCACCTTAGACATGGTCACTATAGTATCTAGTCATGGCATTGGTGGTAAACACATTAATGGGGTCAACAATTCTTGTTCTCCCACCATCCATCTTTTTCTACAAATATTCCTGGACTGGAGTGAGTTTCTTGAACTGTACCAATCCTAGAATATGTTAAGATGCCTGTTTAGTAGGAGAAAGAAATATTCTTGGCCCCAACAATGTTTTTTCCACTGCTATGGAATCTAAATATGAGCCATGGGAAGCATTTGCTGGCATAAGATGGCAGTGCGGGAGTAAGGGGTGCTGAGCATGGTATATTTTGGCAGCACCTGGACCTGTGAGTCTGTACCTTACATATAGTGACCCTGCCAGGCATATGGCGCCTTTGCTGACACAAGAGGGCCTTATAGGGGAAACGAGAGCTTCACTTGGCGTATTATGGCAGTACGTGACTATGTAAGTCGGTACCTTATATGTGTTATGTTACTTGGGCATTTTTAAAGTGCGAAAACCTGATAATTAGACCTGACACAAACAGCTTTATGTGACATAAAAGGGCAGTAATGGGAAAATGAAGCATACACTTGGCACATCTTAGCAGCACCGTGGCATGTGGGGCTTTATCTTAAGTATGGTGACTCTACCAGTGACGCTAGGCTTTAAATGGCCTCGGGTGGTGGTATTGGGATTTGTGAAGCTCCACTTGGCATATGTTTGCATCACCTGGTCCTCTGAGGGTGACCCTCATACATGATGGCTACGCCTGGTATTTGAGGCTTTGCCTGGCATAAAATTGATGCTTCCTGGGCATTTGAAGGGTCACTTGGCTTATGTTGCCAGCACCAGGTCAAGAGGCTCTATGCCTTGTATATGATACCGATATCTGACATATGAGCAGATAACTGGCATAACATAGAAGGATACAAAGGACAGGATAACTAGTGCTGCATCAACCTTAATCTGCTGCAGAATTGATCGCCATTTATTTGAAGAAAATGACCAATTAATAGTGCATAAGTCTGTGTCTGCTTTTTTTTCGAAACATTCTCATATAACCATTTTTGGTGTTAGTTTGTTTTCTCTTTGCACATGGTTCTTACTTTTATTTTCTTTCGTTTATGTGTTCAGAATGTTAATGTTACTGATTCTGACTTCTGGCATTTTGCATTAGCGGATACTAAGTGCTGGAAATGCTAATGCGTGTTTGTTATGTGCTAGCATGAGATCCATTCACTATATGGTAATGGCAATGATCGTTTCTACTTGTATAGCGCCTCTACAAAGGCAAGTGTTTCAAAGTGCTCAAGGAGGGTGGGAACATGGGGGGGAAAACAGCAGTCGTTCAGAGCCCTATACGAGTACTTTTAAATTTCTGGTTGCCCCTACAGTGCTTGAGAAAGGACCCTGCCTGCAGCATATTGTGCTTTTCTGACTTGCTCGATTAATTGGATGAGAACACTATCGAGTTTTTAAAGAGATTAGATATTTAAGCATACTTTCCATCCGTATTAATTGAAGCTACTGCTATTTACTTGAAATTTAGTAGAAGTAATATGGTAAACATCTGTTATGCAAACTATTTACAAACTTTGTGCGTCCCCCGGGTCTCGCAGAGACCCTTCTGGCAAGCGCCCAATCCAATACTCCATGTCATCCACATAGAATGTCCCCTTCAAATTCTGAACTAATTACTAACACATTAGGAAGTTGACACGTTTCAACCATTTACTACAGTACAATGGCCTTCTTCGTGGTTGCACTTTTGTGAATCTTGATTAATTGTATTTCTTTACTCTTCTTATTGTAGTGTTCAATGTTCATGGGTAGACTGGGGACCAAAAGAGGCCCTGGAAATAATTTTAGAAGTTGTGCCATATTACACATTTTCAGCAAAGTGAACCCTTTTCCGATGAGAAAATGTAAAAATAAAACAGGTTGCCACGTAAAAGAGGCCCCGGATGCAGAGCCCTACCGGGAAATCTCCAGAGTGCCCCATAGCCCAGTCCAGCCCTGTAAATGTTACTATGCTGCGGAACAACTTGAATTCGCTGCAGGTCTTCATGTTACCCTCCATTGCTACTGTCTGATTTTCAGTGTTTTTGGAAAGGGCCTCTCATCAAGATGAGGCCTTGAAACACTGCTTGGACATATTCATGTGCGAGAAAGTCCTGCTATGAAGCTTTTTTTACGGTGCCTTTCCCCACCAGAGTGGCGTTGCGGCACCAGCTCCTTGTCTGAGAAATTGGAACCGTAGAGGAACAAGCTTAAAAATGAGCAAAAAGGCGGAGAGGGGGTCGAAAATATGAGGGGAATGGCCAACACGGAAAAAATTGGAAAGCTACATGTGGGGGTGGAGGGAATGGGATTGTATGAGTAGGGTTGCGTGTGTAATAGTAGGCCGTGGATCAGAGGAAGTGCTGTCCTAGAAGGACGGGAAAATGACATCTCGTTTTAACAAGCATTGTGCAAATGACAGAGATCTCTAAAGACTACTGAAAGCAGACCTTCGGCTCCTGAAAAACAATCCTAAAAGAAAACTATAACTTTTGTTAACTCTAGGGCTTTTTCCCCTGAGCTTGCGTTCAGTGCACGTTCATAATTATTGCCCATTCACAAAGTGCCTGTAGCTTCAGCTGACTGCCACTTTCCCTGCTCTAAACAAAGCCTGCAGCTGGCCCAAGCCCACTCCCGCCATTCGCTCAATCCCAAGGCTTGGGGAAGGGATTGGGTATGGACCCTGTCGTCGTTGTGGGTTATTCATCTCAGCCGGAGGACTGGCAAACCTTCTGGACTCTTGCTCGGAGAACTCGGCGCTGCCAGGAGATTTTCAGCCACACCAACTTGGGTGTTTCTTTGGACCTGTGTAGCTTGGATATTTTAACTCCAATAAAGGGCGGCAGTTGTTGTTTCATTGTGGATTTCAGAAAATCCTTCAGCCACTTTCTATAGGAGGCTTACAACGAAGAGCACCTGAGGCTAGGTTAACCTGTGTTGCTCCACATCGTCTTGCTTCCAAGGCGAGCATGTTGCCCCTGAGCTTTCCTCTCGAGACAGGACGCAGGTGGGGCTATGAGGTCGCTGCCGCGAATGTGTATTAATACCTTCAGGAGAGTGTAATGAAAAGGTGTATTCAAGGTCTGTGGAGTATTCAGGGTAATCCGTTGAAGCTAATATTAGACAAAGGGATCATAAATAAATAAATATTAGACAAAGGACCAATGTCGCCAATAAAGTGCGAACGTGATGCAAGGGAAATGGGCCAATGAGAGGCCAGAACGGATGGTTCCTTCTGGAGCCGAAGTACAGCCTGCAGTGGGAAGTCTAGGCGATGACGCGGGCTGCGTCCCTAGGCCCAGCACCCCAGCAGTTTCTTAATCGATCAGGGCCAGGCTGGAACAAAAAATAGCCATGGGCACCCAGAAACATGGCCTCACCTTCGCTATTCGCAGTCTGCGACTTTTCACAACAAATGATTAGAGGATTAGGCCAGACGACATTTCTTAGGACAATTCGTGGTAAATGGTGCATTTTAAAGCACACTGGACTATTACCACTGGAAATCAGCAATGCATTAAGTTATCGGTGCCATGAAGGAGCTCGACTGCAAGGGCCACCTCCAACGTCACCCATCAATAAATTAAAGTCTTTGTAATGGTAAAACAGCTGGCCCACTTTAGCCCATGAGGAGGTCCTTTGCCCATTGCCCGATGTCAGTGCCAGCGATGATTCCACAGGTAATTGTAATTGGTTGTTTATAACGCGCTTAATACCCAGAGGTTTTTAAGCGCGGACCGGGGGATCGAATCTGTGTTGCTCCACGTCATCTTGCTTCCAAGACGAGCGCATGGCCCGTGAGCTATCCCTAGACTAGACTCGTTCCCTCCCTTGTTTCCAAGCTCAAATTGCATTAAAAGATCATCAGGCGGCTAACTAAGGCAGACATCCTGAAGGAGGAATTTTCACAGCGGTGTCTAACTAATTGATGTCTGTGTTGCACCGAGTGGCAGATTTAAGACAAAGGGCCCGTTGGCAAAAATGACAGGTCCCAAGGTGGGTGGGTCAAATGCTTTGCTTTTTTAAAGTTGTGTATTTTACTTTTTCCTGTGTTTGGGGGTCTGACTCTAGCTAAAGACAGCTGGGACCCCTCACCAGGTTTGGCTGTCAGTGGTGGTAATTTTGAATGATGAAGCCTGAGGCTAATGTTGCAAATTCTAGGGTTCCAGGCAATGGGCAATGGGAAGGGACATTACAGGTGGTGATATCACAAGACACTTACTGCAGCATGCAGAACCATTTTGGGCATGGCCCCGGTGTTCTTACCCCACACACCTGAAATGTCATTAAACATCACAGACTTAAAGGAGCTCCCCTTTTAATCGCAAAACATACAAGTGGTTACCTTTTTTGTGGGTGCTGCTTGTGGCACTTAAAAGACCCCCTAACTCCGAAACCACCGCCTCGATATCTCCTCCAGCCCCACAGGGCCCTGTCGCAGGGCAGTGAAGGAAAATGGAGAGGGAATTAGGACAGGACAGTGAGGGCGAAAAGTAGAGCAGGGGCAGGCAACATGAACACTGATGGGACAGGAGTGTGGAGAATGAAGGAGGGCAGAAGTGTGAGGGAGAGAGTGAGGGAAGGCAGGAGGTAAGGTGATTGCACAAAGCCAGGTGAGGGTAAAAGGGTGCATGGGCATAGAAAATGAACGAGGGCAGGAAAATGTGGCAATAGTTAATCAGGTACAAGAGTGAGGGGAAATGCAGGGTAAAGAGGATTGTAGGGAGTGGTACTAGAGAGCAGGAGGTTCAGGAGTGCAAGGAGAATGGGGAATAATGGAGGCCTAAAAAGTCAGGTAGAATTGAAGAGTGACGGAGGGCGGGAGAAAGGGAGACAAGGGAGGCAAGTGAGTGAGGGATGGGGAGTGGTGCTGCAGAAATGCAAGCAAATGGTGTGTGATGTGGGTAAACGAGGGAGGGAAACATGGAGTGAGGGAAGGCAGGTGAGTATGTGAATAGCAGCAAAATGAGGAAGAGGGCAGTATCTTTATATAACAAAGAACCTTTGGCAGAAATGGAGAAAGAAAAGGCAGCAGGATTAAGGGAATGAGGCAAGAACAGGGGACCACAGTGTTAAAAAAGAAAAAAAGAGCAGGAAAGAGGAGGCTAGTAGAGAGGAAATTGCTGGTAAGGAAAGAATAAGGGGGCAAAAAGAACACAGTAGGGGAGAAAAGGGAAGTAGGAGGGAAAGGAGTAAAAGGGGAGCATATTTGTGATGTGAGGGGAGCGGGTGCTTGCCCTAGCTGCCCACCAATACGCAGTCACAGCTCCAATAGATACATGAACTGGGAAACAATTAAAATGCAGCCACTTAGATAAGGTTGTATTGAAATGGGCCAGAAAGTTCCACATGGCTGATGAAAATCCCCTTTGTGTGAGTTCTCCGTGTTCACCTTTAACCAAGTTGGCCACTAAACAAGCTCTGAGGAAACCCAAGGTTGGGGAACAGGGCTGGGTGAGTCTGTAGGGTGGGCAACCATCCCGCATTTTGCATGACTGTCCCAATTTCATAGGCCGTGTCCCTCACACAGCCAGCTCGAGACAGAAATAAGGCCTGGCTTTCCTCCTCTGAAGCAGGATTAGCTATCCAAAGTCTTTCCAGCGTACACTTTTCTTGTGACAGTTCGAAGCGCAGGGAAGCAAAGCGCGTTTCGCACTGCTCCCCTAGAACCCTCATGTTCAGCTTTGTGTCAACCTCATTTCAATAAACCGATTAGAGTTTGATGACCCAGACTTAGGGGTGCCTGGGTAAGGACTGTTGTCCCTTAGATGGTGCAATTAGTGGTTGATAATAAATGGGAGGGGAGTATAACGCTGCATGCTCTGTAAAATTATGTCTCAAGCAGATTACCTTATATAGAATTCTCTTTCATCGTGAAGACCTTTTTTAAAACAAAATGATATTGTATTTAGGTCTACATTCCTTTGCAGTCTGCTACTGCAATCATGCATTCAGGATGGCAAAAATAAAGCTATACATGTCTTTTTGCTTGACCTATTTCTATAACAATGTATATAATGTTAGGTTAGTATCTTGTGTGATTTGTGTACTTTTCAATGCATTGAAACCCAAACTTAAAAAAATATTTTTGACCTATCACTAGGAATATATATGTAGTTGAGTGCTTAAATAACAGTCTGGGTGCAAATACTGATTTCACCACTTCAACAAAATGTGTGATCCTGGGAAAATCATGTAATCTCACTGTGCCTGATCAGCTGACACTGGGTGTCACTAGAATTGATTGAGTCTGCAATTTTTCCCATGAAGAAAACCCCTCATGGTTTGCTAAAATATTGAGCTGTACAATGTTTATATATTGCACAGCACATTATTCTCTTGACTTACAAGTGAAAACTTATTTTAATGTGTGTACCAATGGGTCCTAGAGTTTTGAAGACTGATGAGACTGCTGTGATGTCGCTTGTGATCATGTCAATCCATATCGTGCAAATGATGGTCTGCATATCTTTAGCTGGACAGGTCTGGAAGACAAATTAGAACATATCAGTGCCTAGCATGTGGATTAAAGGTGCTAATTCAGCACCAGATAGGGGGGTGCACCTACCACCTCTGAGAGTAAGCAAGTGGGGACGGGACACCTCCTAGGGGAGAAAGACACAGGTACACAAACAAACTGCAGTGACGCCATGAAAGAAGGCCTTGCGGGGAAATGCAGGGTTAGGGATGCACTGTGTTTACTATAGGCTCAGGGAACCTTCCCTGCTAAAACACATTTAGCAGGGATGCCCCCAAGGTTGGGCCTTGCCCTGGAAACCTGCTCTGAAGACATGATCAACACACCACGGGGCCGGGAGGAGGGAGACAGAGCTCAAGCTGCGCGTCACAGGCAGACTGAAGCAGCTAAAACAACACGGGGTGATGTAATGACAGGGCGGCAAATCAATCCTACGGGCACTCAGGGGCAGAGGGGAAGTCGACCTGAGCCAGAGGACCATTCACATATCTACGACTGCCTGTCGGCAGGTGGATTTGGGAATGGGAAGCTGAACAGAGTGGCGTTCCTTGGAGGACCAATCAAATGGTAAGTTTCTATGTCCCTGGGAGGTGGCCAGCCTTCAGAGTATCCACCACAAGGGTTGCAAAGGCCCATATCCAGCAGGTATCGTGTGAATGTCTCCCTTCCCACTAGGAGCAGGGTGTCTCGTGCTCCTTTTGCAATGGTGCTGACCAATGGTAGAAAAATAAAGTTCCAGTGTTCAGCACAAATGTTTTTCACTAATTGCAAACTGTTATGATATGAAATGGCATTCATAGCGTGCCTATACACAAGTGTTTCAAGGCGCGAGAAGGCAAGGGAGGGGAAACAGAGGACAAAAGAAATGATCTTACTAGGCCTAGTGACATTGAGATCATGCAAGTACAGGGGAGAGGGGAGAATTGCTGGGGGGTGATTTGGGGGGACGGACAAGTGCAGGACAAGAAATCAACACAAACAAGTAGTGAAGCCAACAAGTGGCCAGTGTGGGTGTTAGAAGTGCAGACAACATGTGTCCAGGAAAGGGGATTGTAGGTTTGCAGATACAGACCACAAGTGCAGGGGATGCGAGGAGGCAGTGCGTGTATGCATTTGGACGGGCAGGGGACCTGGGCCCAAACTCGGAAGGTAGCCAGGTGACCATTGCATGTATCAGACAGGAGATCAGCAGGGGAGAGGAAGAGAGATGACAGAGGCAAAGAGTAAGGTTTTGAGGTGCTTCCGGAACCGGAGGTGGTTCCAGGGAGGGAAGAGAGGCGATGAGTTGGGATACTGTTGATCTGTTTGCTCCAATCATGTTTTACTATCATACATTAGCTCTAAGGATATGACGTAGTTTAACCAATGAGTTTCTTGGGAAACATGGAAAATATGAAGAGTTTGAGCTGCAACTGTTTCCAATACCTTGACCATTGTATTTGTAGTATAAAACTAATGTTCGCTGTATTCCCAGATGACAGCTCTCATCAATCAGTTTCAGTCCACTGTTCTGTTTGATTTGTGCTCCCCCAGCTTTAAGAAACAGCATTGTTTCTTGTCCAGTGTGTGCTCCTTTTTTATCACGATTTTTATATGGTGGGACATATGCCTAACAGTCCCACAATGTTGTGATTTTGTTCTGTGTATGTGTTAAAGAACCTCAGGGAAGGAGTTTGGGGAGCTCAAGCAGCTGCTCCTATTTTGGCCACCAGCTGGCTGCACCTCTTATGTATTGTCCTTATTTATTGTTTATTTATTACTATCTATCCTATGTACTGCACTTCCCCTCACACTTTTCCCCTTCCCTCCCACCCCTGCACTTGCACGATCTCAATGTCACCTGGCCTAGTAAGATCGTTGTCTGTCTTCCCTCTGTTCCCCTCCCTTGCCTCGTCGCGCCTTGAAACACTTGTGTACAGGCACGTTATAAATGCCATATCATATCTTACTACACAGCAACATCTTTCTTACTTTCATGGCATAAAATGTGCACTTTGCCTTGTGTGCATGTTACAGGCTACTCTTTGCTGGCTGCTTTCACCTTAACAGCTGACTTTAATGTGCGCTTTGCAGTAGGTTACAGATTGGCTTTTGATAGCATCCAGCAGTTTTATTACCTCTTTTACTCTGGTTTCATCTGTTAGCACATTGCTGACAGAGCAATTACTAACTTTTCAGTGGCGGTTTAGCGTTTCAGCTCCCCTCTGGCTGCCTGCCCGGTGAGTTTATAGAACATTAAATTGCATTAATTCGTATTTAAGCAACCCCAGGGTGCCACAAATGGTATCCACCCCACCTAACTGTAGGCAAGGGGGCGGGGCAGGCAATCATATTGAAATGGGCCCCCACGTACCCTAAAAAATGATTAGCTGGGCGAGTGATAAAACTGCCGTTTGTTATTCCACTGTTTCTGACTGCCAAAAAAAAGAGTCCATTATTCACTTAAAAGATTTTCTTACTGAATCACCACTATAAGGTATGTTTAACATTTAAACTTGTGGACATTATGGTGTTCCCATAATGCTCTTTGCTTTGATGCAAATCGGTAGGATTGAGGTCTATATAGAGATACTGTGTTGCGCAACCTGGCTGGGGTCCATGCCCCTTAGCCCCTCCCCCTCCTTCCCAAAGTCCCGCCCCTCCTAAGAAGTGGCGGTTCCTCCCAATAAATGTTTTCAATTTCCAGCAAAGATTACAAGCCACAGATTCCGTTCCCTTGAGCCAGGGGTCTGCAACCTTTGGCTCGACTGATGTTTTGGACTAAAATTCCCATCAGCCCGTGCCAGCATAGTCAGTGGTGAGTGATCATGGGAGTCACCGTCCAAAACATCTGGAGAGCCGCAGCACGAGCGTTGCTCTCGGTGCTCTTACAAACCAGATCGAAATGGTTTTTGGCAACCAACCGCCACCTACACAGGGGCACATAGCCTCTATACCTTCTTGGCCACTGCCCTGTGGTGCGCGAGGGCTGCATTCTGAGAACCGCACTGCCAAGTGGTCGGAATTAAAGGCAAGGGTAACTGTGTTGTGTGTGCCTGACACCAGTTCTCCCTCCATGCACAGAAACCCCTATTTTCCTTGTACGTGCCAGGCTCTCGGGAGCACTCACGTGTGACGGGATGGCGAATGACAAGCAAACACACATATTGATTTCTTGGGGGTCGGCGGCCATTAAAATTATTGAGAAAAACAAGAGCTAAAATGATCAGTGACTGAGCTACGGAGCGTTTCGATCATTTCCGGTCCGTGAACGGAGAAGGCTACTGGAGCTCGGAGGTTATTTTCTGTTTAAAGAGGAAAAGAGTAAACGCAGCAATGCTGTTTGCAGGTGCTTTGCATAAGGGGGTAAAAATGAACTCGGCATCGACTTGTTGGGGAAGAGGACGTCGAACATGAGAAGGCGGTGAGACATAAATAACAGTACAATTATTGCCAGCATACACAAAAGCGCCATAACAGTTTCACAGTAAACATTAGTTTACGATTATGTACGACTGGTTACACGAAGGATGCAGGGGGGGAAATCATGCACGTCATTTAGGAGTCCCGGGGGTACCGTTTGATACCCCTGCTGGTGGCCTCTTTGGTATCCCCTGCACTTAGACCTGGGAGAGCCAGGGAATTTATGGGTAGGGCCAAGCCAGGACCGAGTATCAAGGCCTGGCCTGGCCTGGCTCTTAGGGCCAGACATGAGCCCAGCCTGGGAAATGGCCACACGAAACAGGTAGGGGCCTGGTTGGGGAGCAAGAAAAGGGGGTGGAGCAGACGATGAGCTAAGATGTTTGGGGAGGAAACACAAAATCCCAGCTCGTAGTTCTGTTTCTCTTCAGCACCTGGATGTCCAAGGGCTTTGGCGCTTTATAAGCAAAACAACATAACAAAAGGCTAAAGGGACAAGAAAAAAGGGCTAAAATGGACTGCGGCAAGAAAAGGGGTTAAAGAGGGCAAGGAAGGCGCGTGGAAAGAATAGGAGCTAAAAGGGGTTCCATGTGATAATATCCCGGCAAAAATGTCGCCGTACAAGAATGCTGCATTTTTTTTCTGGCGATATTACCCCATGGAACCTGCGGGAGACACCCCCACAACCCCCACATTTATTTTAATGGAGCAGGTAGCAACCCCTGCTCCCAGACATTTCTGAACTGCGCACCTGGCTACCCACTGACTTCGGGCCTAGATCCCTGCCCACTCAGCTGCCTACCCGCACTGCCTCCTGGCAACCCTTGCACTTGGGTCTGTATCTGCAACCCAACAGCCCGCTTAACTGCACTTATTGACACCCGTTTTCTGCACTTAATTTTGGCACTTGCCAGCTGCTGGCCACACTATTGGTGTGTTGATCACGTGTTCAGCACTTTCCACTCCTCCTCTACCCCTTGCACTCTCCCCCTTCCCTCTCTCCTGCACTTGCACATTCTCAATGTCACTGGGCCTAGTAAGATCGTTGTTTTGTCCTCTCTTGTACCCCTCCCTTGCCTCGTTGCGCCTTGAAACACTGGTGGATGGGCACGATATAAATAAAATATCATATATCGTATTATTTACCCCATATATTATCCCCCTAAATAATGTTGCCTATGTCATTTCCCGGCGACTTTATGTATGGCGACATTATTTATGGGGATAATATTTCCTGATACCCTAAAAGGGACTGGGCAAGAAAAGGGGTTAAACAGGACGGGGGGCAACAAAAGGGGATAAAGGAGTGATGATCAACAAATAGTGCTAAAGTGGATGGGGGTAAAGAAAAGGGGCAAACTGGGTTTGGGGAAGCAAAAGGGGATAAGGGGCAACAAAGGGGACCATTGAGTAGGCTGCTGGTCACCAGGCTGTGCCACTCAGTTGCTCCGCCCAGCTCCAGTTTTAGCGCCTTCGAAGCCTCTCCTTAAGGACTCTAGGCTAGCTCCAGGCAGACAGCATTGAGTAGGCTGCTGGTCACGTGACCACACCCTGCCACTCAGTTGCTCCGCAGAAAACTTATTAAATCAGTCCTCCTTAGGCATCATCGCCGGTGTCCTCAGCAAAAGGACGTGCAAAGACAAGGACCTCACCTGTTTGTGCCTGTTAGGGCTTGATATGGCTAAGGGCCTGACCTGCTATCGTGCAACTCACCTGCAAACTAATCGCTACTACTGCTACTCACCAAACGACATCACCATGTGTCTCCTTCCTTCACAGCCCATCCCCACTCTCACAAGGGTTTGAATGGCCAAGTGCCCTGGGCAGCCTCGGCAAGCCACCCTAGCAAACCTCATCAATATTGCCGTACGCCCATCTAACACCCACAGACCACATGCACACGCCCTGTCATGTTAATCAATGATCGCTCAGCAGTCCCTCACGCTACAGAGATTGCTGACCTCATCTCGTGCAACAACCTTGATGCCCTTTTCATCACCGAAACATGGTTAAACCCATCCTCCCCACATGTTTTCGATGTCGTCCTACCCCAAGGCTACTGCATCCAACAGGACGACCCGCCAGGAAGGGCAGGAGGCGGAGTGGCAATCATCCACAGGAGCGATTGGCCTTGCTCCATCATCCCCTCTCCTAGAACCAGCTCATTTGAATAACTCCCCTGCTGGTTCCCTCTATCGCACAAGGAATCCATCACCTTCCACCTCATCTGCAGAGCACCTCACAGGAGTGACTCTTTCATGCAGACATCTTCAAATTACCCTCTTCTGCCAAATTAGCATATTCAAATAATTTTTCAGTGATTTTAACATCCCTGATTCACAGGCTGTCAACCACACTCAAAGCAAGCTTTTCACACTAACCGCTTTGATGGTCCTTAAGCAAATAGTGCTATCCCCCACACACAACTGAGGCAGCACCCTAGACTTAGGGCCTCATCATGATTCTGGCAGTAACCCTTAAATGCGGCGGTAGCGCTATTACCGCCACATTTAAGGGTCCGCCAGATCATGGCCTTGGCGGATTTCCCCCCAGCTCTGAGCTGGGGGGAAATCTGCAGCAAAATTGCTGATGTTTGGTGCTATTACCACCAGCGGGAAATCTGCCAGCGGTAATAGCGTGAATTTTCCCCATTAGGCCCAACGGGGAATGAGGAATTCCCGAATGGGCCCATTTGGGAATGGGCACTAGCCGTTCTGCCAAACCTGTGATCCAGCGCTAATAGCGCCGGGGGGTTTGGCAGTAGGGCTAATAGCACCAGCGGTAATACCGCCGGCGTTACCACTCAACTCGTGATGAGACCCTTAGTCTTCAAATCATCCCCTGTATCGCCTGTACAGACCCTATCCCACTTGACGGGTCTGACCACACCGCCATCCCATTATCAGTCACCCACTCGACTGCGGCTCAGAAATGTCAGGCTAAACAGCCCCCTCACTCAACGCTGCTCAGACAAACCTCCCCACCACAGGGAATGTCTTGGGTCTCCTGGAATTATTCAGCAACTCTGCTATGAAACTGGTGGACACTCATGCCCCCCCTAAAATCCAGCCCGGCTAAGGCCACATCATCCGCCAAATGGTACACTCCCAAGCTAGTATACAACAAACGCTCAATCTGAGCTGCGGCACAAAAACCATAACTCGGGAGACCTCACCAACCTCAAATCCCTGGGCGCAAATTGTAGGATTCTGATTACTGATAACCTGCATACTACTCCACCATCGTTGCGGCAGCCTCTAACAGGAGCAAAGCCCTCTTTGAAGCAGTAAAGCATTGTACCAAACCCTCACCCAACCCTTAGGTACCAGTAACTCAGGAAAAATCTGACAGAATCAACACATTTTTTATTGAAACAAAATAGACACAATCCGAGAGACCACCGAATCAACCTCTCACAGCATTAGCATCCCCTGCACCCCAGTACGCGTACTGCCCCTCTGGACCGAATTCTCTACTCTTTCCCCTGTATCTCCTGAAAATGATTGCCTCCCTCAAACCTACGTTTTTCTCTGATGATATAATTCCGGCCTCCATCATTAAACAATTGACGGGCGTGGCTCTCAATGCGGT
Organism: Ambystoma mexicanum; assembly: GCF_040938575.1. Classification (NCBI taxonomy): domain Eukaryota; kingdom Metazoa; phylum Chordata; class Amphibia; order Caudata; family Ambystomatidae; genus Ambystoma; species Ambystoma mexicanum. The sequence continues at coordinate 1,336,582,839 of NC_090921.1, read as the reverse complement.
CCTCAGCATCATCAATGTCTCCCTTGTAGAAGGATCACTCCTGGACACCCTCAAGACTGATCTCATACGACATCTTTTGAAAAAACCAACCCTATATCCAGACAACCTGGCCAAGTACAGGCCCATTACGAACCTCACGTTTATTGGCAAAATCTTGGAAAGAGCAGTTGCTACATAACTACTCGTCAGAATCGAACAACTGCACTTCCTAAATAAATGTCAGTCAACGTTCTGCCCAAAGTGTAGCATCGAGACAGCCACCATCAAGGTAGTGGAAGAGGCTCTCCAAATCATGGATAAGGGTGACTCATGATTCTGCGTCCTCCTTTACATCTCAGCTGCATTCAACACTGTTGACCACCACATATTTCTCTCCCACCTTGCTGACAGGATGGGATTCTCTGGCACTGTCCTGAATTGGTTTACCTCCTACCTCTCAGGCAGACACAAGGCTGTCCAGATGAACTTGTTGCGTCTAACCGACTCCAGGTCTTCTGTGGAGTCTCCCAGTGTTCCATGCTCTCACCAATCTTATTTAACCTTTACACAGAGCTTCTGGGCACTCTCCTCAAAGATCCCTATATAGCCATCCACCAATACGGAGACGATAGTTATACTTGAGAGTAAATTGCAAGCAGGACATTACCTCTGTGATTACCTAGCCATCATCTAGTCCTGGATGGCAACTGCCTACCTCAAACTAAACCCATGCAAGCCTGAATTCGTCCTCATCGGCCCACCTGCTAAATAGCAACCTGTGCAACAATAGCTCACTGATATGCGCCTGGAAGGATTTGAGCCACAACTCTCAGGCTCATAAAAATCATTAGGCTTCACCATTGACAGCAGTCTGTCCTTCCAGAAACACATAGCCAAGAAGGCCTAAATGGCCTGTCTCAGAATTTCTACCCTTTGAAAAATCAAACTCTTTTTCCCGCCACAGGAATTCCGAACATTAGTGCAGGTCTGTGTGGTCTCACACACCAATGGGGGAAATGCTCTCCTGACATGGCTCCCAGCTGATTATTTAGCTCCCCTAAAAGCAGTTCACCACGATACAGCACGTCTTATTACAGGAGCACAGAAATGTCATCAAATTGCCCTCATCCTACATAAACTACATTAACTTCCACTCCAAGCCAGGGTACTGTTCAAGACTGCATGCATCATCTACAAAGCAGTCACGAGTAGCACACCAGTGTACCTGGCAGCTAAGCTCCACATATCTGGTGGCACACGCTCCTCACTCAGCAAATCGACCAACTGGCTTGAATCACAACTCGTTTGCAATGAGCGGACCCACAACCAATCCTTCTCTTGTCATGCACCCACTCTCTGGAACTCGGACACAGTGTCAGCTTGGAATGCCCCCACAATTCTCCAATTTGCAAATCTCTCAAAACATGGCTCTTCCAACAACACCTGACCAAGGACTGTTTCCAACGGATGTACATACCGACACACAGACCTCACAGTACTGCGCTACTTTTAAAAGATGCCATCCCAAATACTGGCTACTCGCACTATGTGCAGCGCTCCGCTGCTCTCGAGCTAGGTCTGCACTTTAAACAATAAAATAAATAAAGTAAAACAGAAAGGGCTCTGTGGGGGGGTCAGTGAAAGGGGCAAAACGGGTCTGGGGCCAGTTAAGGGGCAACAAAAAGGGCTAAATTGGACTGGGGTTAAATGGGACTGGGGCAGCTAAAAGGGTTAAGGGGCAGAAAAGGGCATAAATGGGACTGGGGGTCAAGGAAAATGTCAAAATGGGACTTGGGCAGCTAAAATGGTTTAAAGGGCAACAAAAGGGGCTAAAAGGGACTAGGGGTCAAGCGAAGAGGCACAAGGGGTCTGGGGCAGCTAATTGGTTTAAGGGGCAACAAAAGGGGCTAAAAGGGACTGGGGTCAAGGAAAGGAGCAAAATTGGTCTGGGCAGCTAAAAGGGTTAAGGGCAACAAAAGGGACTAAATGGCACTGGAGGTCAGGAAAAGAGGAAAGCGGGCTTGGGTCAGCTAAAAGGATTGGGGCAAGAAAGGGGGATAAAAAGGTACTGGGAGGGGCAAGAAAAGGAGCTAGTGGGCAACAAAGTTGCTCACTTGCCAGTTTGAGTTGACTGCTGCCTTACAATACCACCAGGAAGTGTACCAGTCTTGCCCCAGCCAATCAATCAGTGGCTGGGGCACGACAAAAGAAAGACACACTACTGTTGTGCCGGCAGCGCTAACAGGAGTGTGTCTGCCTGCCTTCCTGTCCCAACCAATGAGTGGCTGGGGAGGGACCGGCAGTCAGGCAGCCGGTACCGGGAGACAGGCAGACGCACCCTTGGATGTGCTGTCACCAGGAGCACGTTGTTTTATGTTTTATTTATTAACAAAAAAGCTACGGACTGGGTGGATACCCGGTGGGGCTGAGGCCGGCCCCTTCTCTGGGCAGGCACTGACCTGCGAGGGAGGTCAGGCCAGAGCCCCACCAGGCTCGCCCAGCTCTAGGGCACTGCCCTTGCGACCCCTCTAGCAGAGGTCGCAGGGGCAGTGCCAGACACAGAAGGGAAATAGGCCTTGCAAAGCCGTGTTCACTCATGTTTTAGTTCTTGTAGTACTGCACCTGCACCCTCCTCCACGCCCAGCATGAAAAAGGAGGCTGCTGGGGAGGCACGGCTGGGGGGGAAGGGGTGACAACGCTCAACGCCCCTTTTGTCTGCGTCACTATTTCTGTTATACATATACACATATTGTATTTGATGCTCACGTGATTCCAAAAGGCTCAGAGGTTATTCGCTATGTTTCTTGTGATGTCTTCACGGGGCAGGGCTGAAACATTAAATGATGATGACACTTCCTCTGATGTCAGGTGCACGTTGTCACTTCTACTACCCCTGCATTGTGAGGTGTTTATGCCACGGTGTGCAACTCGAGCTCCATCTCCATCAGGGGATAGGATAGGAGGTGCTTTTTATGGCAGCCAAAATCCCCATAACAGTGGTGATGTTTTTGATTTCGTGGGATAGAGTTCCAATGCAAGGGAGAAGGGATAGAAGTGTGAGGAGAGGAACAGATTACGTCACCAGGGCTTATGACTGCAGGGTTCTAATAGTGGTTGAGTGGGCTGGTAGTGGTAGAGGGGCGCAGGAGAGCAATTTGGTTGCACTAGCAAATGGAAGCATACATGGGCCAGGATGAACGATGGGAATGTCTGGCTCAGGGGGACATCATAGACAGCAAGTGACACACGTCTGAGTTGTCTGTGATGTCAACAAGAAACCCAAGGTGGCGAGCAACAACGCTGCAGTTTTAGGCTGTGCCTGTATAGTGTGGGGCTTGCATTGCCTTATGTGTAATTGGTGATGCTGTGCTCTATCTCCGTGGTGCTCATCCTAGCAACCTTTCTTGGATAGAAAGGTGGGTCCGCTGTTGCTAGGATTCGAACCTGTCACCTGCTGCGTACACGCAGATATCGCCATGTATTCATTTTCAAGGCAATGACAATGCAGAAGCCTTTTTACTTGTATTGCTATTGCAGTCGGCCATTTCTGAACCTGCCCGATCAGTAAGATGGACGAAGTCTGGCTGCCCTTGCGGCCAATAGCTTGCTCTCAAGGGAGCCATTTCAGCCAATGAGAGTGGACAAAATATTCCACCGCCCTGATTGGCTGACTTTCCAGGTGCTTAGAGAATACAGTAGACAAAAAGGTGAAGAATGGCAGAGGGGTTCATTTTTCTCCCAATCTGCCGTTACTTTCAAGACTGCAAACATCACCAGTTTCGCCGACCTCCTCACTAAAGGGCATGGCTTTTGGGTATGCCCAAAGAACATGGCAGCCAGGAGCACGTACCAGGGCACTAACGCGAGGGTTACATTGTCAAACTATATCAATGCAGATGTAAACAAAATCACTGTAAAAACTTTGGTTCAGGGAAGTTATTATGTTCTGATATGAGATGTTATGTTATGCTATGTTGATTTAAACCGCGCACCGCTACCACGCAGGGACGGTCTCCAGGCGCTCAGATGTTACAAACTCCCAGAAAAAAGAAAAAAACGTAATTTGAAGAGACATTGAGGTTATGGTCCAAAACCTAAAACACTGAAATGCGCCAGTTTCTAGTAGGAGCAGAAGCATAACCCACTCCACTGTCTACCGCGTATGACGTCACACATGACGTCAAGGGAGTGATGCGTCCTGGACAATTTCCATTGCCAGAAGTGGAAGTTTCCAAGATCCCACTGGAAACTCCTTAGAATACAAAAAGTCAACTGCACCCCAAGAGCACGCATGAATGACGGCTCAGGTGACGGGGGCATCTTATTCTTTTCATTTTTTAATTCGCACTAGAACCCCCAGTTGTGAACAGGTGCCCACCATTAAAAATTGGAAGCGGACACTTCGCTGTGGCAAGGAGCTCTGACATTCCCATGACACCCTCTGCTCCACTGTGGTGGTCGGCACTGTGGCCAGGCGCGAGAGGGATCCCGCCTTCTCTCTGCGGGAGCATGTAGAACCTAAGATGGACGCCCTTGCTTTCTGCGGGAGAGTGGGCATGGACGTCTCAGAGTCGGTTTCCCAGCCAGGTGAAGGGGAGTACGGGAATGCTGGCCACTGACCAGCCGCAGGGCAACGATGCAGAGAAACGTGGCTAACGTAAACACAGGGCCCGATTCAGAGAAGTGTTTTATAATGGCGCAATCCCATAGGAAAACGCTCTGTGAATCAGGGCCTACAGTCTCTGTAGCCCCCATGCAGGACTGTGGTTGCAGGATTACTAACCCCGAGGCTAGGCTAGGGAGTTGAAGGCGCAGCCCAAGTGACCAGTGCTGACCACTATGGGGGCCCATGAGCACCAGCGCACGACTGGGGACACATGCACACGTTTCTAGTCTCCCAACTCTCAAAGAAGACCTCTAAAGAGGGTTCCCCAGTTGAGGGCCAAGAGAGAGCAAATACAGAAATATCATTAACCGCAGGAGCCTAACCGAAGTAGGCTATGCAGTATGACGCGGCACAGTCTGCAGTACTTGGTTGGACAGTGCTCACCCTGCAACCTGCCCATGCTATGCTATGTCATGCTATGCTATGTTACGTTATGTTGCTATGATTTTAAACTGCGCCAAATCACAGCTGCAGTTGTTTCAAAGCACAGAATCCTTGTCCGAATTGTACCGTGGCCCTACCCGGGGTCACCAGACCATAGTCTGCTGGGAAGAGTAGTACGAGCAAGGGCGATGCAAGTGGGAGGGAAATCAGGGGTGGAGTTCCAGACACAGGATGTGCTAAATGCTTGTATTAGCATGAAAGCGTGTTCATTCATTACCTATGGACTGTTTAAAATAAATGTACTGCTCATTTGTATAGCAGCTATATACAGAGAAGTGTTTCAAAGCTCTCAAGGAGGGGGTTTGGGGAACAGTGGGGAAAACAACAGTCAATTGGAGCCCTTGATTTTCTGAATGATACAGGCCTGCACAGAGCAGGGTAAGTGCGTAAAAAGAGCAAATAGTACATGTAACAGTGAAGATAACTCGTTCATGCCTGACGACAATCTTAGTTTTTCCAAGTGCTTTACACAAATAGGGTAAAAGTGGGTGGGGGGCAGGGTAAGACAGACAGGCTACTATAGAATGATAAGCGGGGGTGGGTCATAGTACACATCCCTCGCTCTATCTTCTATGTGTTGAGCGAATCCGCATGCTGGAATTCCAAGGCAGTTTTGTGTGCATTATTAAATAGGGATCAAGTAGTGTTGGGTGTGCGAGAGGCTTGGGCGCGCTTGGGTAATCAAGGTAGATATGTAGGCCTAAAATACTCATCATGTTTATGGTGCCAGAAGTATAATTTCTGAATAAAAGCTCTGAGACTGGCAATCCAACACCGAAGGCTGCATAATCCACGAGTAGGACGCGTGAGAGGTGAATGTTGTTGGTAACAGAGCTGGACAGACAGAATTCATAAAAATAAAGATGTTATGTCTGGCCCTAGATGGAAAGTAAACAAACACCCTGAGTCTCCTTCACATGGATGGGGAATAAAAGCAAGCAAAATGTCCTTGCCCTTATTTTTCCTCATCTGTCCATTTCCTTGATTGCGTGGAGTTCTGCATGCAGTGTTCTTGCATGCCCGTGACAACACCACAGTCATGCAGGAACACTGCACATGGATCCCAAGCACTGCACGTCGGAATCGTCAGGTGTGTGGGGTATGTCCAGGGAACACTGGCGCTCGAGACCTGGATCAATTTCCCGCAATAACCATTTGTGATGTCATCATTTGCTACACAAACCGCTCTTGTAGGTAATCTGGGTGTAGGGGTGCAGACGCGGAAGGGATTGGGCAGGTGGGAGCTCACAAGGCATCGGCCATTGTTTCTCCCAGAATTGTGGGACCTATGTGATTATTTTTTCGAAAAAAGGAATCCGGCGGCCGAACCTTTCCGGTTTATTCCCCCGCACATTTCAACGCACGTGGACGGAGTCCCCTGCTCTCCCCATGCTCCCTTTACAATATGTACTACCCTAACACACAGCCACATATAAATGCACTGAAATGCTCATTTCGAAATTTAGCATTTTCGGCCGCAAAATAATGGGGTGATGCCGAATTGAGCACAGCCAAAAGGAGATGAAGAGTCTCCGCAAGCATGCAGTGAATCTCTGTGGGGAGTAAACCCCAGGTTTAGACCGAAAGCCGGATGGAGTATTCCGTCGTTCATGGCTACGTGCCAATGAGGCGGAAAGCGCTCTGGTGAAAAGGGACCTTGCTATCCCTTGTAAAGCTGGTCCCGAAAATCATTTATAACAAACCGGTACACGGCTCCCAGACTCCCAAGAGACCAGTGGGATGAATGCAAATTCCCAGAGCCCTTGCAACGCACAGGTGGAAATGACGAGGATATAAGCGTGTGAAATAAGGAGAGCCAGAAAGTCCTGAGGGATCCACTATGTGAGGTCCACACGTGCTGTCGAGGGCTTGATGGAACAAGGAGATCAGTTGACAGTGCATGATCAAAAGGGGAAACGCACCCCTTTACATCTGTATATGCTAGAAAATATGGCGGACATTGTTATGTGTTCTCCTGTGTGATTGGGCATAGCAGCTTCTTTCATTGTCTATTTATCTGCCATTTTGCGTTAGACAAAATCACATCAAAACAGGTCAAAGAAAATTCATTAAAGTGGTCAGTAGAAAACATTCAACCCCGTGATCTTTCGCGCAGGGAAGCAGGTGTGTGGTCTGCACTTCATGAGGTGGGGATATCCATTCTGTTGGAATGTGTATGATCTATGCATTTTATTTTCTCCTTAGCTTTTCCTAAATGTTCCCCTCACCCCACTTTTCAGTTCTGCCAGATCCCACCTGGGGCCTCACATCACGATACACCCGTGAGACTGGGAGTTGGTTTGTATGCCATATGGAGATTTGTAGAGAGATAATCTCTCACATCCCACCAAAAAAAACGTAGTCTAATGATAATTAAAAAAAAGATTCTGGAGAATTGGAACATTTGGTAGCGTGGCTGAACACCAAGGCTGAACTCTGCGGACAGCGTATTGGCTGGGCAAGATCAAAGCATGTGACACAGACTATTGACAAGTAAAATCGCGTGACATACTTTAAAACGTATGGATAATAGAAAGTCATTAACATAGTAAAGCTGAAACTAACTTCATTCAAATATTTAAAAAATATTTATACAAGAGTATCTCTCTTCTGCAATCGACTCAAGCAATGGCCATTGTCATTAGCTTCCCCTGGACACCCCAAACGGTTATACGTTTCTATCGAGTCTCGAGTAAATACGGAACTCCTTAGTTCCGGATCTACTCGAGACTTTAAAGCAGTCTAGAGTAGGTGCAGTTGTGGAAACCTGCACAGAGAGTAGGCTTGGTCTTGTACCAAGCTGGAGTACTCACAATCCAGAGTCAAAGGATTTCCTAACTGTAATGAGTGTCTTATCAAGATGTTGAGGTGATTCAGCAACCCTCAGGCACTGGGTTAGAGTGATGTTCCCCGAAAGAAAGACAGGCCTCCCACAAGGTTGCGAAGGTCGCCATACGACACACACAGTTCCCAATCCGTACTATGTGTGCTGCAGCTGCTCAGTCATCGGGGGAGTTGTGATGCACAAGTTTGTCTTGTAAGTGTTAAGCAGCGTTATTGTTATTGGGGTATTTATTGAGTGCAGACCTAGCTTTGGGGAGCAACAGTGCACTTTGCAATCATAGAGGGAAGGACATGCTGAGGGCAGCAGAGAAACAAGGCGTGGGGAGCTAGCAGAGGAGGCGGGGGGCGGGCAGTTTGGTAGCAAGGGATCTGTAAGCAATCAGCGGAGGAAATAGTGGGGAGCAGATCACTCAGGTTCAGGTAGGGTGGAGAGTAGAGGGTGTGTGGACCTCAGTGTTGCAAATTATATTTTATTCAGGTTTTTCAGCAATGTATGACACCCTTGACTGAACCATGCTAACCTGACTGTATAAATGTACATTCCTTAATTGACCTACTGTAATATAATTAACTGTATATATATATATATATGTAAATATGTCCTCTCGCCAGTTTTTACGAAACGTAATGCTATGCGTTATACTCACCAGTACCTTATCCTGCAACCAAGCTTCTATGTAAACGTACTTTCCTGTTCTCTGTTGCGCCCTGTTACCTTTGGGTTTTGCGCGCCATACTAAATAAACAAACAAATCCCACGATTGCATTAACACAATACTCGGGACCCCAACAGTACTGATTCACGAAAAACAGTCACTGTGACTTTGCAGGTAGGATTCACGTTATCTAGAGTTATCTTCCTTGCACTCCCAACCAACTCATATAAGCATTCTTAGCGTACTTCATATATCAAGCCCTTCTACTGGGAAGCAGACCATCATACATGTAGGAAGCAAAACAAAAGAAGGAGCGAGGGGAAAAAGCAGAGAAGGAACAGGGCAAAGGAAGATGAGGGACAAAGAGGGAGGAACCCATTAATTGAATCTTAATTTGTACATCAGATTACATCTGTGGTAATTATACATTACAGCCGGCAAGGTGGACAAAAGAAGAATTCGCATCAGCAAGCACGCATCTTGACATCATGCAGAAGAGTGTATTGGGTTGCCCAAAAGACCCTACTCCAACTTTAAGACACCTGCTCATAAGTAGACTTTCATTATGAGAAACTTAACCTCAGTACCATTTATACGTGGTCCCATAGCAGAAGCACTCCAATGGAATTACTAGCCCATGTGTAGGTTCACCCACCTTTGCCCTTGGAAATTAACCCAAAGGTGGGCATTCAATATATTCTGTGACAGGATCACACATATGATTTTACACATGTCTATGGCTCCTTCCATCCGTGCCATAGGCAACACTAATTTATGTGATCAGCAAACCAAAGTACACCATGCAATCTCTGAGAAGCTGTTGACATTTTGCCAACTGTTGGTGATCACCATGAAGGTCATGGACAGTGGCACATCCAACAGACAAGCCATAGATTCCCTAGAAAAAGGAAGACACCCAGCACACCCAATCATGACAGAGCGAAAGGATACATGTCAGATTTCCTTAATACTACTACACATGAACTTCCACTGTGATGGCCAGTACCTCTGGATTTTGGGCAGTGGAATATCATGCATGAGAGAGTGCCGGAGCTTTGTGAGCAGAACAAGCTGGTTTTAGGGTCGCAGTGGTTTGGCTCTGTACAACCACTGAGTTCCATGACAATCTGAATAGGAGCCAAATTATTGTTTGGAATAACAGAGTAGACTTGGATGCAGAAAGCCAGCTATCCCAGAACCTGTCCCACTGTGCTATGACAAGGTGGATCTCCAGCTCTGTTACCAACCTGTCTCCACTGCATACTACTTCCTGCAATATCCTGTACCACACAGAGGACTTTAGGCCTCACCACAATGTACGTGGGGCATCAATGTCTTTCCAGGCGATCCCTCCAATGAATTATCTGCCTTTAGCGTAGATAATGGCCTGTCCTAATTGCACATTTTATGGAAACTGCTATTCTTTGGTTATATAGAGTGGAAGGATTTCACATCTATCCTCCCACTAGCCAAAGAAACACTTCCGTATGCAAAATGGGAGAGATTAGGAACACATGAGTTCAAAGAGTTACTAAGGGGTGCCTCGGACGGAGGAGAAAGGTCATGAAGTCTGAACACTTAGCGTACGGCAAAAGATGAATGGTGTTCCCCAAAGTCTGCCAAGGTCACCCCTCCCAAATTATTTTGACATTGTTGCGTGGCAAACTTGTACACAGTCTTCATCCCTGCCACAGAAATCATGTCAACAGTTTGTAAAGGGCTCCCAGGAAAGATACAGGCCTGGGGATCGGTAACATGGCTAGCATGAGGAGAATCCTGGGGTGACCACCATTTTGATGGCCTTTAAGTGAACCCGCCCATTGTGATTCTTATCACCTCTACCTCACAGAACATTTCCTCCATCCCAAGCGGAGTGTCCTAGAGCCCTCCAGTATGAGCTGGGGTAGGAATAGTGGTAGAGAAAAGCAAACACTTGTCTCTATGAATCAGAAGAGAGAGTAGGCAACAGACCTTTGCATTAGGTAACTGCACTTAGTCATCCACACAGGACTGATTTACTAAGGATTTACTAAGGTCACATATATTTTATTAATGGTTCGCTGCTCAAACCTTCTACAAACCCTTTTCTTATCAAAACATGCACCATACACAATATGTCAATATACAGTACTTCAAATAGATGCCTCATATATAATGCGTATGCTCAAATGTTTCTGACTTGATTCTCAGTAATGAACACTCAATTAATTCTCTTACACTCTCCTGTATAGTGTAACTCTTTTAATTATGACAAATAAGTAATAAAGAAACATTGCTACTATTATTGTAACTACACATTACTCACTCAATATGCAAAACGCTATGAATGAATTTGCTTCTATCATTGTCATTGCCTCTACTTCTACTCAAGACCATTCAACCATCTCAGAAGCATAATTTCCACTTCAAAAGTAATTGCACAATCTCATGAAATGGACTGCCTTTCCAATACCTCTCCTCTTTTCCAATGTGATATTAAAGTTGAGTAAAACAGTCTCTCATACTCACTGCTATCCTTAGAGTGTGGGGAATTGAGAGCTGAAGGCTGGATGCCTGGAGCCTGGACGAAGTCTTGTGATCTGCACAATCCAACAATAATCCCAAAAATATTAAATCCAATTGGAATAAAACACCTATCTGAATCACCATGGTCTCTTATCAGCAAGCAACAAAAAGGTACAAATGCCTTAAAGGAGTTAATGTCAATTGAAGCTGACCATGGTGTATTCAACAGACAATTATGAATACAATATGTCCATGGGTGGTTAGTCAATTGCCTTCGGTAAAACTGCTTCTCTACGCAGCTCAGTGATAAACAGTAGTTCTTAAAAGGCAAAAGAAAAGTCTTTTTGGGACTCTTGAGTCCAACCATGCAATTTCAGATGCCTCAAATCCAAGCAGAAAAAAGGAGGGTGATCCCCCTCCCCTCTCCATAGGTCCAGCCTGATTCTTGGGTCCTCCAGAATTTTGTCTCCAGCCTTGCTTTGTCCAGTGCCACAAGCTCCCTGCGTCTACCCCCACTAGAGGCATATAACACAAGAGTGAACTGGTTACCCCTCTCTTAGGTCTGTGCAATTGTAGTGAACTAGCATATACCTACAATATATATATATATATATATATATATATATATATTATTTTTCACACTGTACTTGACCAAACACATTTATATTTCAAAGCAATATTGTATTCTAGGTCTGACATTTAAAAAAAAAAAAGGCTAATTCATACATAAAAGCAATTTATAACATCAACACAGCAGACATAACAGATTCTATTCATTTTTGATGTTATACCAAAAAACATACAAATGATGTTTCTGTGCAGAGGTTAGTGACTTGTGATACTTGCATCTCATGTTCAGTATTGTTGGTGAACATAGGAAAAAGGAGGAACAAAATATCTTCCTTTCTTTGAAAGGCTTTGTAACGGTAAATTGCAACACAAGAACACAGTCAAAAAAGTTGGCAGATATTTCATATGAGAGGCTTCTCTTGATGGCATGGCCTCAAAACAAGGCAAGGCTCTTGAGTGTGGCCTTGCAGATGGTTGACATATGTTGTAGCCCCTAAAGATGTGTGGGTGTCACCCATAACGTCTATGAACTATAATTTTCTGGGCCTTCTTCAGGACAAAATATTTCTTAACATCATGGTGGAATTTCACAACAACCCCGTAAGTGTGTTCCATTTCTTGACACTACAATATAAACAAATATATACATCCACATTAAAATCAAATTGCATCAATAAAGAGACCATGCTGTGTTTGGTTGTGGGGAGATTCTCTTAACAACTACAGTGTGAAAAATAATATATATACACTATAGGTGTATGCTGGTTGACTACAATTGTACAGACCTAAGAGACGGGTAACCAGTTCACTCTTGTGTTATGTGCCACTTTGATATCTTCCCACCATTGAACTGTTCCCCCAAAAACACAAAATAGGGAAGTACCCAATTTGTGTATTGCCCCCACTACAGGACGGCTTTTTATAGCAACGGAGTGTTGTTTCCTTAGACCTGGAGGCCAACTCCTCCCCAACGACACTGCACCAATGGTATGATGCTTCGCAGCTAGATGCTGATGGCTCGATGCCAGCGGCATGAAGACAAATTATCTGCTACAGCTCAAGGCCAATGGCACCAAGCCACCTAATCTCTGTGCCCCAGCAGTCCATCTTCCTCACGTCTGGCCTACTATGGAAGCCCTGTAGTCCATTGTAGAATTTCCGAACTTTGTTAATGTTAAAGGGAACACTCAGAACTATTTATATAAGCAAACGCAACAACTGGAACACATCCCAGACCATTGGAGTGCATCCCAGAAGTATTGTTATTGTAGTGTACCTATTTGTTCCAAAACAATAGATTAGTCTGTCTCACAGCCCAGACATTCAAACTGATTGGGGAAATATGTTCATAACTGTTAATATATCCCCATTCCATAAATACATTTCAATACATTAAACTAGGTACATGCCAGTATGCCTAACTACTACATGGCTTGAGATATCGCTCAACCCCAGTCATACTGAGACATGCATTATAGAGATTAACTCAATACTAAAGCCTCAACCATGCTGAAGACCTTCTCAGCATTGATCTTAGTTATTTCTTTTCATGCCTGTCATATTCCAGGTGATGTGGAATCCTTGAAAGTAGTTGACCATGCACCATTTATTGAGGGGAAGAACTTTAATCTTCCTGCAGTTTACCTTTTAACCAGATATGGCTGAGTGCTCATCAATTAATATCAGTATGATGGTGAAGAATTGGTCTGGTTTCAAACTGTCCACATATAATGTATCCCTTTTATAATTCCTATGGTTGTATTTTACTCTACTATTCAACAGGACCATTATTTGCTTCATTGCTTAAGATCTCGAAGTTCACTTTCTTCATTTTTTAAAAACCTGAGTATTACCAGTTACCACGATTTCCTTCTCAAGAAATTTGACTGAGGCCTACGGTTTGCATATAGCGTTCTGTTCAGCTTTCTTGATGTGGTCCGAGTGTAAAATTAGGAGCTCACAGAGTGTTTCTTTGTGAACATACCATTCTTTTTCCAGAGCCAAGTCGCCAGCCTTGTTCAAGTCAAAGAAATTGTAGAAATACATTTGAATCATTTATTTATTTATTTATGCATTTGTAAGGCGCTGAAAGCCCGCAGGCATCAGGGCGCCAAAATATTTACACAATAAGGATGACCGTCAAATGACAGGACAGGGAAAGGTTGAGGGTCAGGTTAGAACAGAGAATGAGTTACTCGAAGAGAAGGTTTTTAGAGATTTTCTGAAAGTTCCTAGGCCAGGTTCCGTTCTCAAAGTGTTAGGAAGTGAATTACAGAAAGTGGCTACTTTTACTGGAAAAGATCTTTTAAGTCCCTTTGCGCATCTATAGTCTTGGAAGGTAATCTACATTTTGTTAGTAGAGCTCAATATTCTGGATGGAAGATATTGTGGAGTTAAGGTTTTTAAATAGACAGGAGCATGTCCAAAAATGCATTTATGAAGTATGGTTCCTGCCCTGAAATTGATTAGTTCCTTAATGGGGAGCCAGTGAAGATTATGTCTGTGCTTTGAGATATTTAAGTATCTTAAAACATTCTTAACAATGCGTACTACATCATTTTGCAATACTTGGAATTTTTTCAGGCTGGTGTTTGAGGCTCCATTCAATAGAGAATTGCAATAGTTGAGCCTTGACGTAATAGTGACTCGAGCAATAGTTGCACTATTTGCTTCAGAGATATAATGGTGAATGTTTCTAAGAAGAGGAAGATGGTAGTTACAGTTTTGGCTCAGCTGGTTGACATGTGCCTCAGAGTTCAGAGATTCCTCTAATTGAACACCCAATGTTTTCACCTTAGATTTCACATGGATGTTGTCTGTGATAGTAAAGCTCGTAAAGGCGGGGCTCAGGTTCCCCTGGGCCTGTCTTGTGCCAAAAATAAGGATCTCTGTTTTGTTGCCATTCAAACAAAGGCAATTAGAGGACATCCAGAGTTCTAGCTGATGGTAGATGTTAGTAAGAGCCCCAGAGTCAGTTATATAGTCCCCGGTAGATTCTATAACTAACTGGGTGTGGGACACGTAGTTCGTATAAAATACAGCCAGATTGTCTAGTAGGGAACAAAATGGCCTAACGTATGCATTAAACAGATGGGAGATGGGATAGGCTAGCCGCTGGGGGGGGCCACACCAAATAGGGGCTGTTGAAGAGCATGCCGTTCCCCACTGAATTTTAGATTCACTTTCAGATAGAAAAGAGTGGAACCAGTTGACCGCCCCTCAGAACAGAGTCCTGGGTGATGTGGGGAGTGAAGGAGGCATTCATAATCCACCAGATCGAAAACCGCTGACAAATCCAACAAAACCAGCAGTCCTGTTTTACCTTTTCAATTATTTCCAGCCTGTGTGTGATTGAAGGTCTACTAGTGCAGTCTCGGTACTATAACAGGGACGGAAACCGGATTGTTTATTGTCGAGAATGTTATGAGATTCTAAATATGTTTGAAATTGCAGACAGGCAAATTTGTCGAGAATCTTAAAGAGAACATTACAATTTGTGATAGGCCCGAGGTTGCCGCGGTGCTTGTGATTTAATTTGTTTGTTTTATTTCACCACTGCAAACTCCTCCTTTTGCAATATGGCCACAACCAATCTCTTTTTTTTAAAATTCACATCTTAATTAGCTTTGCTATAATACAACAACACAACAATACAATATAACCTGATATACTACAATATATAGAATAACAACTTAATACAAAGAGTGTACATAAACTCAGGCCGAGCTACCCAAGCACAAGTCCATAAATCAAATTATTTCCAAGAACTTCCCCCATATTCCTTCATACAGATTAATTTTCTTTCGATTATCCAGAAATGCTCTCTCCATCAAAGACATTTTACATAAATCCTCAATGCAATCTCTATCTACTGGGCTTGTGGCAGGGCACCACTATGTCCAAAATGGCATGCACCGAGCAAGATCTGAGATTGTTAAAAACCTTAATTGGTGAAAATGTAATCCAGTTTCGAGTGAGATATATGTGGATTAGCATAGAAGGTGCACTGTAGATCACATGGAGGCAGTGCTCGCCACAAACCAGTAAGGGACAGAGCACCCACCACATCAAGCTTACTTCTGTAACCTTTCCATTCTGCCTGGCTGGAGGCAGATACTTTGCTCTGCCAATGTTCAAATGACAAATTGCCTCCTGCTAGCAAAGGATTTCCTGTGAACTCTAGCAATATTTACTGGATGTCCAACAAGAACACTGGATTATCACTGGTGGGCGCTGACCACAACCCATCTGCCCATTGGATCTGCAGAGGTCTTCAGGATTTTACAAGGTTATTTCTTGCCAATGAGAATGGCTCCACCCTGTTTCAGATGCAGTGCAGGGGAATATAGTGAGTTTAGCACACAGTTGCTCTTAGGCTAAGCAGACTTGTTGAGGTGGGTCTCCTGCAGAAGAGCAAAACCTCCGTTTTCTCAGTGCATGGAATCCATATGTTGCATCTTTTTTCCAGACCAATCAGGCCATGCACATTCCATGTGATGAGTTTAAGAAAACCAGTTGAAGGACTCAGAGCTGACGGCTCAACCAATCATATCCATTTGAAGTATGCAGGTCCTTTCACACTAAATAGACGTATTCCTGAACACCACAGCTTCATTAGGAAAATCATGAAAACCAATGACAAACTAATGCTAACAGATATAGTAACCGGGGTATGCACTTCTAAGGACAGAGTATGGGATACAGGCAGGGAAAGGAGTCTATTTGTCAGGAAGTGTGCAGGAGGCTGCACCCGCAGGACTGGCTCACCGCCTTCATTGCGCTGGAATTTGCCCTGGAAGCTGCCCCACGGCACTACCTTTCCCAGACATATCAGCGCGACCACACGTAAAAACCCATGCACGTAACGCTGCAGCATGCATGTGATGTCCTGACACGCATGTCATCATGGAAACGGCTGTCATGGAGCAGTGAAAGGACTAGAGGTGACAGGAGTCAGCGCTCAACAACACTCTAGTGAGTCCTGTGATGTCATGCCTATCTTCGTATTCTTGTGATTTGCTTACCTGTTGCCAGACCCTGCTTGCTCTTGGACCACCTGCCCTTGAATTCTTGTGATTTGCTTACCTGTTGCCAGACCCTGCTTGCTCTTGGACCACCTGCCCTTGAATTCTTGTGATTTGCTTACCTGTTACCAGTCCTAGCTTGCTCTTGGACCACCTGCCCTTGAATTCTTGTGATTTGCTTACCTGTTGCCAGTCCTAGCTTGCTCTTGGACCACCTGCCCTTGAATTCTTGTGATTTGATTACCTGTTGCCAGACCCTGCTTGCTCTTGGACCACCTGCCCTTGAATTCTTGTGATTTGCTTACCTGTTGCCAGTCCTAGCTTGCTCTTGGACCACCTGCCCTTGAATTCTTGTGATTTGCTTACCTGTTGCCAGTCCTAGCTTGCTCTTGGACCACCTGCCCTTGAATTCTTGTGATTTGCTTACCTGTTTCCAGACCCTGCTTGCTCTTGGACCACCTGCCCTTGAATTCTTGTGATTTGCTTACCTGTTGCCAGACCCTGCTTGCTTTTGGACTGCTTGACCTTGAAATCGTGTGATTTGCTTACCTGTTGCCAGACCCTGCTTGCTCTTGGACCACCTCCCTTGAATTCTTGTGATTTGCTTACCTGTTTCCAGACCCTGCTTGCTCTTGGACCACCTGCCCTTGAATTCTTGTGATTTGCTTACCTGTTGCCAGACCCTGCTTGCTTTTGGACTTCTTGACCTTGAATTCTTGTGATTTGCTTACCTGTTGCCAGACCCTGCTTGCTCTCAGACCGCCTGCCCTTCAATTCCAGTGGTTTTCTTGCCTGCCTAACATTATATTTCTGGTTGCGCATTCTCCCTCTTCTTGCCGGACTGTTATCTTCAGAGACTTTGCTGGATTTACCTTCTTGGATTGCCTACCTTTAGATTCATCCTTGTTCTTTCGGGAGGGCCTTTGTTTTTATGTTGTTCGTTTTTTCTTCCTGGCGTTGGGCGTGACACCCGATCACAGTTCTTTCCTATGCACGGAGATCCTTCTGCGAACTGCTACTGTTAATTCTTGCTCCTGAGGTAAGGAGGGGGATGGCAGTGTATGCGTGCTTCTCTCTAAACTCTCCTCTCTTTTCCCTCGTTTGGGCAATGTGCCCAGCCCTTGCCTGCTGTCCTTTCCAGGAACCTCCGCCATCTCTAGTTGAGGCTGTCGGAGGGTAGTTGGTGGGTTGGTGGGATTCATCAACAGAAACAGCCCCGTTAGGCGCTCAAGGTGGAGACATCATGGCACTATCGCTCTTCGTACCGCAAACATCAAGAACTAGCTTTGATGGAATTGGCTGCCCACCGCAGCGTACAGCATCCATCCCAATAACAGACAGGAAATCTGTATACAATCCACACTGCAGCCATAGTATGATAACCAATATTTAACAAGTATAGCACACAATGGTACATACAACATTGACTAAACCATGCCTGAATGCAGGCCCTTTATGGGAATCAAATATCCGTACAACATATACTTAGTGCACAATGCCTCTATATGTTTTCAAGAGGGGAACTTAATTGCGGAAATCCAGCCTCCTTGTGAGGCCTGATGCATGCTGGTGCTCATATTATCTTAGCTGATGTTGTTAATGTACCTCTGGGGCTGGTGATGGGCCTCGAATGACATGGCCTCATTTCCTTGTTTGACCTTCTTCCTTGTAAGGCTGAGCAGACCAAATGTCATGGTAAGGCACTGGAGACAGGTTGTATCTCCAGGAGATACTTCAGGGTCCAGAAGTCATTTTGCAAATACCCTGGTCCAAGGTGTTTTTCTGCTTGTAGGATGGCATGTGCTTGCATTAAGCAGAGACCATAGATCATGATGAACCTTCATGTTTCCGACTATCGTCATCTTCGGCCCCAGACTGTGCGCTCTTTGAAATTCTAGTGACCCAGTGATGGATTGGCCCAATATTTGGGGACTAAACATGTTGGGGGTCCCCACAATGTTCAAACTCTCCCTTTTCCTCTGGAATGCTGCAAATCCATGGGTTATTGTCACGGCTTCTGTTCTCAAGATGATGAGTCTGCTCTTCTCCTCGCTTCTTGAACTTTTCAACTTTATCCTCATACTTGGATACCCTGTCTTCCCATGCATCCGCTCGAGTCACAAAACAGCTCAGGCCATCTCTAATGCTCATTGCTTCATGTTAGATTTTTTGAATTTTTTTTGCTTGTTAGAGACATACACGGCTTTAGGGTGCTCCGATCCACCATTGCCAACATGAGCGATAGTTCTGGCATGGCCTTGGTGGGAGATGATGGGTCCAACTTCCATTTGACTCCTGACTGACAGAAGAGAGGATCTATCTTTATGGGCACATTTTGGATTTGCCGGTCTTGGTTTCCAATGTGATTTAGGGCAAAGCCCCGAGTGACTGGGCTTCCAGCATGCAGGTGACAACACCTGTCGATATGAGGGCTAGGTTTTTTTTATTATCCAGTTTTGTTAAAAGCACATTCTAGCAGTGAGTACATTTATTCGGATACAACACAATGGGTCAATCAATACTCAACTCTACGTCCCGTGACAGCTCTACAATGGCCCGTCCTCTAAGGTTTCCAAGAAGTAAGAGTACAACTAGAATGTACATTATACACTGGTTGAAATTCCCTGGTGGAGCATGAAAGCAGCTTACATTAGGGTTTTATCTAATAGTTGGCAGTTCAATTTGCGCCCTGTCCCTAGGCATTTCCTTGCTATAGAGACAACTTCTATGGTCCCCAAATATCCTTGGACTTCCATGAGGTTATCAGATTTCCAGTTCATGGTCAAAGCGTGTTGGAATTTCCTTCAACCACCCTTTGACAGTCGGAGCAGGACCTTTCATTCACGTCCGTGCCACACAAATTTGATCAGGACCATGACTAGATCCCAATAACTCCTGACCCCCGTTCGAGTTTGATCCTTCCACCCGAGTAATGCAAGTAGCGGGGAGGCTCCAATTTCAATCCCAATAATTTTAGAGGCAATCTGAACCCCCCTACTCCCAGAAATCAGCAATTGCAGTACATTCCCATCCTAGATGAGGATGGCCAGCATTCCCAGCATTGCATTACAAACAACAGTCCGGCATCCCAGCGTGCATCTTGCAGAGCCTTCTGGAGATATAATATGCTTGGTGCAAATACCTCAACTGCATCATACAATTAAAAGATACAATTGTATTCAAACTTTGTATATATGTACACTGTTGATCAGAAAACACTCCTTCTCTCATCTCTCACGGGCCCCTTCAATTTACTCCACCGATCCGCCTCCCACAATATTCCATCATAGTGACTAGTCGCTTCCCACTGCGTCGTTTTATCATTTACGTCATTGGGGGGAAACCCTGATGGCTCTCGGGGAAGGAGGCGTTTTACGTAGTAGCAAATACATGAACACATCAAGTGAAGCACAACCGTCCAATTTTTTAAACTGCGGGGCCGGCAGAAAGCGCTGCTCCAGGAATATGTCACCAAAGGTGCGAAACTGAAGTCTTCCATCAGTTCAATAAAGCATCTTTCCGCAGTGAGCAGACTACCAGAATTATGACTAGTAGGAAGCAGTAGTGAGTATAACCTCTCGTATTGCAGCAACTGCAGTATCCTTAACCACTCCTTGTGCCAGTCTATTACCACATTGATTTTCACACCTTTTCATGGTGCCCCGGCAGCAATTACAGAGGTAAGAAGCGACGGTGCAGTGATCGTTCTTTCCAAACTTACATGCGGACAGATAGGGGCTTCAGCGTACCAGTATGATAAATAGTGTGCTTGAGCCACCAAATAATATCTATATAACTTGGGGGCTCCCAGTCCCCCCATCTCCAGTGGTTTACTCTAAACCACCCATCTGACCAAGCAACTTTACCAGCCCATACAAACTGTATATGCAGACTACACAGTCTGCAAAAGAATGCCACCGGCAGAGATATTGGGTTATTCATAAACAGGTATAGAAGCTTAGGCAGAACCATCTTAGGCAGAGGTGTTCCACCAACCAGGGACAATGGCAAATGACTTAAACGCAAAACTGCGCCCTTAATGTATGCTGCAACTGGGTTGCAATTTAACTTCACTAGCGAGTTCCTGTCGCTAGATATCACAGTACCAATATACTTAATATGACACTGCCTCCGTGCCCCTCTGCCTCCTTAATATGATCCTGCCTCCATCAGACAGGACAGCCCATGGTGAGATGTTCACGGAAATCGTTCAGACTTTGCTCAATTTATCTTTAAACTGGAATAATCCCTGTGTCTCTGCTGCATCCAACAACTCAGCCGAACTCTTTAAAATCTGGAAGGAGCTGAACAACCCTGCTGCAGTCTCTACCCCTCCTGTTGCCTCCCAGGCTCTTTGCAATGCCCTTACCTCTCACTTTATCTCTAAAACCCATGGAATCCTCTCTCCCTTCTCCTCGCCAGCCCCTCCTCTCCCCTCTCCGTCTGTGCATGCTGACCCTCCTTCAGCCAACCCCCAACCTCTTTCTCATCCTTTCCTCTTTTCTCCCCTAATGAGGTTGCTAGACAAGTCTGATCTATGAAAACCTCACCAAAACATGTTCATCCCTGTTCCTCTAAAACCATCAAGGACCTTGTCGATATCCTCGCTCGGGCCCTTTGCCGATTACTGAAACCACTCCTTTGCCTCAGGATCCTTCCATCCCCTCTGAAGCACTCCCTTTTGCATCCTCTTCTCAAGAAACCCACAGCTGATCCTTCTTGTCCGGCTAACTATCGCCCAATTTCCATTACTCCCATTCTGGGCAAACTCCTGGAAAAGCTGGCCATCTCTCAGCTTAACTTTCATTCCGATTCTGTTTGCTGTCTCCATGACCACTAGTCTGGCTTCAGAGCTGCCAGAGCACAGAAACTGCTCTCCTGAACATCCATGAAGATCTGCTCTCCAACCTTGACTCGATCATTCCCTCTGTCCTTATCCTACTCAACCTCTCTTCTGCCTTTGACACAGTCAACCATACCATCCTGCTCAACCGCCTACATGATAACCTGGGTATCACCAATCAGGCTCTGGCCTGGCTGACCTCTTTCCCCTCTGATCGACCCTCCCAGGTTCAACTTGGGTCCTTCCTATCATCTATCTCCCTCTCTACCTGTGGTGTTCCCCAGGTGTCTAACCTCTCACCCTGGTTTTTCAACCAATACCAGCCAATACCTTGGCCCTCTTCCTGCTCCCACCTGCAAGGCTAAAAACCTTGGGGTCATCTTCGACTCCACACTCTCCTTCTCTCCTCATATCTCTGACGTCTCTAAGAAGTCACACTACCAGCTGCACCTCCTCAGAGGTATTCTTCCTTTCTTCTCCTTCCCCCAGAAGCTCACTGTCTCCAGAGCTCTGGTTCTCACTAGGCTTTACTATTGCAACAACCTCCTTCTAAATCTGCATGCCTCTACTCTCCGCCCTCTGCAACTCATCCAGAACAGTACTGCGAGACTTGTCCTTGGCCTCAAGCCCAGGGATCGTATCTCTCCAGGACTTAAATCTCTGCACTGGCTCTCAGTGGCTGCGAGGATTAAGTTCAAAACCCTCTGCATTGTCCACAAGGCTTTCTGGGGCCTGGCACCAAAATACCTTCAGCTATCCCTCCACAAATACCTCCCCTCTCGAATTCTTCGCTCCTCTACCTCTAACTCCCTCAGGGTCAGTCGTTTTTCTAAGAAACGAGATGGGGGTAGATCTCTGTCTTCGGCTGGGGCCTCCCTCTGGAACAGCCTCCCTGCCACTCTGAAACTTGAGGAGAACCATCTCTGGTTCCGTAAGCACCTCAACACCTTCCTCTTTGCTTCTGCCTTCGCCCCCCCGCCCCCCTTGCTGATCTGTTCTCTCTAGGCGCCATGCACCTGGCCTACCCTCTGTCTTCTGGGCCCGGGTACCTGCTCACCCTTCCTCACTGCCTCCGTGCAACCCCTTGCACTAGGGACTGTATCTGTACCCATACAGCCCCCATTTTGCTCTTCCTGCACTTATCAGACCTACCCTGTCTGCTGCCTTAAACCCAGCACTTGCCACCTTCTGGCTGCACTGCCACTGTTTGTTGCCTTTATTATTCATGTATTATTATTTATCTGTTTTCTCCTTTGCCCCGCACTTTCCACTTCTCCCCCCTCCCATGCACTTTTCCCCTCTCACTCTCCCATGCACTTGCGCGTTCTCAATGTCACTGGGCCTAGTAAGATCGTTGTTTTGTTCTCCCCTGTTTCCCCTTCCTTGACTTGTCATGCTCTGAAACACTTGTGTGACGAGCGCAATATCAATAAAATATCAATTTCAATAATAACCTCCTTAATATCTCTCATTATTGGGTCAACATTTTTGTCTGGGATCTCCACAAATAACATAAAGCTGGCAACAAAATGATTAGCTAATGAATATATAGCTGCGGCCCCTCTCAGAGTGCGCAGCCCAGATCCATTCCACCAATGGTCCAATCACTGCGCCAAAGAGAAGTGGTGATAATGGGCATCCCTGCCGGGTCCCTAGCTGGATTGTGATCACAGGGAAACCATTCCGTTTGTATAGACTTGAGCTATAGGGGAGGAACATAGGGGCTTTACTAGCAACAGAAACTCGCTGCCCAGACCCATCCTAGTCAAAACCGCGAAGAGAAATGACCACTCAATGGAATAAAATATCTCCTTTCTGCATAACACAACTACAACCACTGGGAATCTGGGTCCAAGCTGATCTAGCAGATAAAATATCCTTTGGAGATCTAGACGGTTTACCTACCAGAAACAAATCCTGCCTTGTTTGGTCTAGAGATAGAAGGAAGTATCGGGAACAACGGTTGGCAAGTATTTTGGCAAATATTGTATCATCCACATTAATTAACGATATGGGGCAATATGATGAACATGATTCCGGTGATTTTCCAGGCTTTAACCGAACAGTAGCCAGGGCTTCAGTAGTCGAGGTTGGAGGAACCCCTGCTTCATGAGATTCAGCGTACATTGCCATAAGATGAGGTACCAATAGGCCGAACCTCAGTCGAGATTCTATCTGACCCCAGAGTTTTTCCGCCCCGGTGCCCCTAACATGGCCACTTTCACTTCTGCCTCAGAGATGGGCAAATTAGGAATTTCCCTAGGGGGTCCATCCAACCAAAAAAGGCCAACCGTTTCGAGAAAAAAACTTCAACGCTTCCAAACTACTTAAACCTCCCCGTTTATATCCTCATCCTTCCTACTTTGGGATCCATCTAGCTGTTGCATGATGTCAATAAAGCCACTACCTCTTGCCCCCCATGCTGCTCATGCCAATGTCCTACCGTGTCTCCGACCCTGTCCATATTGCCTGACTCGAGCCACCCCATGAATACATGTAACCTCCTGGGAAGCAATGTCCTGAAATGTCTCCATCTCCATATGACCCTGAGCCGAAATGCTTGCATCTTGAAACGCCCCATACGGTATCTTTAACTCCTTAAGGACCAGTGACCGAAGTATGCGGGAACGGTCGGGAGCGGTGTTCCATTCCTTTTATTTTTTTCTGTTTACCATTCCCCTACATTTTACGACCATATTCACCATTCTATATAGAGGATGTGTCCATTCACATCCATGTGCAAGTGTAAGATTGTAATAGGAGCCTTAGTCACTAGTCGCTTAGACTGTTGCAATGCCAAGACTGCAACAGTTGTCTCATGTTGCACTATGCTTCCGCCTATCCTCTCCCCTGCCGAGACCACAGTGCCACAACTTTGTTCGGTACAATTCTATCACTGTTAAGGACACCTAACGCTGATGTCCTAAGAACTCCCGCTTCCCTGGATAGCCCTCATATAAAAACATAAATGGTTTCCCAGATCATGGCGGTCGGCATTACAGAACCCGTGCTTGTATTAAAACACCCCGCAATATCCTTGCGTATCATTTATTTAAAAGCCACATCTGAGAGGGTCTTGCACTGAAACTGCAGCCTCGTCCGAGCCCATGTTTCGGTGGGAATTTAGACAGACAGAAGCTTATGGGGAGTGATCGAATAGTGTGCAATGGAGGGCTCCGGAGCCGAAGGCCCGGGATAGCATCAATGACGGATAGGTTGAATGTAACCAGCTACAGCGTACGCCTCTCCAAACCCCTGTGCCACTCCTGCTCACGAGGCACAGGTGTTCTAGGAGGGACAGCGAAGCGATGAAGTGGAAAATGGTTCAGTACCTCTTTCATTGGGCATTACTAATATTATAATTGGTTATTTATAACGCGCTTAATACCCAAGCGCGGACCCGGAGATCGAACTTGTGTTGCTCTGCGACGTCTTGTTGCCAATGCAAGCGTATTGCCCCCGAGCTATCCTCCCGGCAGTGGGAAGATCCTACAGCACCCTGTATGAGGTCCCTGTGATGGTTGCAGGGATTAAGATTTTAAATCAGCAGAGACATATGGCAAAGTAAGGGAAGGCTGGCATACTTAGTGTCCTGCACAGGTCAGCTGGGTTTACAAGGAGCACGACTGCGGTACACAATGTGCCCCCAGGCTCATGCAGTGCAGGCAGAAATACATCTAGGTGAGGTTGTTTTTCCAGCTCCGGCTCATCATGCGCCTCTCCCCCACTCCCTTGTGTAAGAGACTCGAGGCTAGGCTCTCGCTTCTCCCATTCAGCTCAGCGCGCGCAGAATGGATAGAGTGCAGGCCTATGAACCGCACTATCACAGGGCCCCGCGGGTTTATTGAGAGACGAATGGAGCCTTCCAGTCCAGTGTCTTCATTCATCAGCCTTCATCCTGCCACACTGAAGAGGTGATCACTGCCTGCGATCACACGAACTACGCACATCCTGCTCCTCCGCTGAACTCCATCATGCACCCTGGGTAACGGAAGCCCCAGGGTCTGGCTCCTAGTGTAACGGAAGCCCCAGGGTCTGGCTCCTAGTGTTGTGTCTCCTCTGCTCAGCTCTCGCGGCGCTCTGCCACCATCGATGCTGCTAGGCTCTCATGGAAGCCATTTCCCCTGCATCAGGGGCACACAGGGCAAGTAACGGCCTGCCCGCACTAGCCTAGATACAGGCCTCAGCCAGGGCTCGGGCCGTTACTGGCCCCGTGTGCAACCCCGACAAGGGGCTGATAGCTATTTGTAAGACAGGACTTCGTATGGGGTGTCAAATAGCTGTAACTTTTTTTTTTTGGGTTATGTTCGTCTTGCGCATGCCCAAATTCCCCCTGGAAAAAAAAAAAAAACAATATGGACGCCACCATAGTAAACAGAAAAGGAACGCAGACTGGCACAGACAGTAAACATTGTAAACATTATTATTATTATCAAGATAATGTTTACAATGTGGACAACTATTAGTGAACACTATTTGTTATGAATATATTGCAATTGAATAAGTCTATATGCAAACTTCGAGTTCTTTGAATAATTAACTTTTTTAGATTTGAATGAGATGTAGGCAGTATGAATGAGTGCGTTATCGAATTGAAATTTATATTTGTACACCTTTTACAATTTGACTTTATAATTAGAATGAAATAAAATAATGAATCAGTTCTTACAGCTCTAGTCTCTATCTCACCAGTTTTTTCCTCTTACCTGGCATTATATTTGTTCTATTTATAATTGTTCTACCTCAAGGTGCCAGGGTACTAGAGGTACCCACCTTTGGGTTTGGCTTCCTACAATCCGCCACACAAAGGCAGGCGTAAGTACACTTGCGTGTAGTATTTGCAGCGCTGAGGTGGGGTTATAAATTAGATTTTTGGGTGTGTGTACTCAATCTGGGTTTCGATCTAACTTAGCTGTGTGCATAAGCAGTGTAGCAGGGTGCAGGAACGGGTTACCGGGGTTCACATGCACATTTTCCGAGTTTAGACTGAGTTACGATTTTCCATACGCAGGTTGTCGGGGTGCCGGGAACAGTTAAAGGTCTGCTATCAGGGGACCCCACATATTGTTTGAAGGGTGTGTGTATTCAAGCCCGGGGGAGCACGCAAATGTAGCTGATCTGGTTGTTTATGCTTTGTGCGTGGGCGTGTCGTGGGTGTTCCGGCCGCGACTTGCGGTTACATTGCGTGACGATTTCCATGAATATGTGGAGTGCATTTTTCATTCTGCCTGCAGGCTCGCGCAATGTCCTTCTCAGCGCGCGGCCCTCGTGGGATTTCTGTGCACATTTCAATGAATCGGGCCCTAATTTTGACCTTTTTTTATTCTTACAAAAAGGCATAGAAAGGTTTCCCTTTTTATCTCTCTTTCTACGCAAAGGTGATATCAGATATGTGACACCTGGTCTTGGCTTCCGCTTCCTTATCACTTCGTCTGGTTGGCAACTTCTTTGCAGCCTGTGAGCTCAAACTTGGCCCTTTGGGGACAACCAGGTAGACCAGACTGAAGCACAGCTCCTGCCAGCAGCTAACATCCTACTAGCGTGACCAACTTTAGAAAATGCTTTCGCAGGACTCTTTAGACATGGTAGCGCATCCGAAGCGGCCTGCAGTGGGAGCGATTCAATATGGTGTAATTTCGCCCCACTCCCATTCACTTTTCTGATAACAGTGGCAAATAACATTTTAACACATACACAGCACAAATAAAAATGACAGTCAGAACCTTATACGGGCAGGACCTCATTTGTTAGAGCTTTATCCATGCCCTGTGGGTTAAAATACATGCACATGTCTTAACTTGCATATCCGTTGACAGCGACATAAGTGATTTCACAGAACGTGCACTGCAAGAAGCATCACCAATCTTTGATACTTAGAGGCCCCATGGGAAGTGACATCATAGGAAGTTGCCATGAGTAAGTTGAGTTTCAAATTACTTTGTGGGGTGAAATAAATGAATGACACTATTATTATAATTATATTTAAAGCAACTCTATAATCAATAAACTATGACACTTAAAAAAATGTGTATATATAACATAATATAATTACATAAGCTATGAACTGACTCACAAGGACACAGATAAAACACAGTGAGATTAAATGATTTGCCCAGGATCACACACTTCGGTTAGGCGAGATGTCGGCCTTTTAAGCAGCTGACCATATATCTACCGAGGTTCCGTTGATTTAAATATTTATTAAGGCTTTGCTTATAGAAATGCCTTGAAAAGAACACACCTGACATAATGAACTAGTATGTCAAAACAAACTCAGAGTACACCGTCTAAACTGTCATAACAAAACGGAGAGCAAAATTAGTCTTTAACTTTATTTTCCCCATCCTGCATGGAAGGTCAAAGTAGCACAATGCAAAGTAATGCCATCCAAAACGATCACACTGGGGTCTAAACCCAAAGCCTTATTTCATGCATGTTGCATTACACGCCCTTCCCATTTCTCATCACCCCATTTACATTTCTTAAGGGACAAAAGTCCCTCCTAACAGCATTGTCATGCTCTGGCACAGAGCAACATGTAGAGTGAACAGGCGTAATGGAATCTATGTGGTTTTCAAGTACCAGCACACAGATGAACTGAGTGGGAAAGGACTAAACCGCAAGGCCTGTCAGAGCAACAACAGCAAAGGCGTCTTCTTTATAAACATGCTGACATGTTCCAATGTTAATATGGGTATTTATTTATTCATGCAATTCACACTGTCAGCAAGAGAGGTTTCACTCAGGCAGCACAGAAATAAAGTCACTCTGTCAGCAAGAGAGCTTTCACTCACAGCACAGAAAGGATGTCACTCTGTCAGAAAGAGAGGCTTCACTCAGGCAGCACAGAAAGGAAGTCACCCTGTCAGCAAGAGAGGTTTCACTCACTCACTAAGCACAGACAGGAAGTCACTCTGTCAGCAAGAGAGGTTTCACTCACAACCCAGAAAGGAAGTCATTCTGTCAGCAAGAGAGGTTTCACTCAGGCAGCACAGAAATGAAGTCACCCTGTCAGCAAGAGAGGTTTCACTAACAGCACAGAAAGGAAGTCACTCTGTCAGCAAGAGATGTTTCACTTGCGCAGTACAGAAAGGAAGTCACACTGTCTGCAAGAGAGGTTCCACTCATGCAGCACAGAAAGGAAGTCACACTGTCAGCAAGAGAGGTTTCACTCAGGCAGCACAGAAATAAAGTCACCCTGTCAGCAAGAGAGGTTTCACTCAGGCAGCACAGAAAGGAAGTCACCCTGTCAGCAAGAGAGGTTTCACTCACTCACGCAGCACAGAAAGGAAGTCACCCTGTCAGCAAGAGAGGTTTCACTCACTCACGCAGCACAGACAGGAAGTCACACTGTCAGCAAGAGAGGTTTCACTGAGGCAGCACAGAAAGGAAGTCACCCTGTCAGCAAGAGAGGTTTCACTCACAGCACAGAAAGGAAGTCATTCTGTCAGCAGGAGAGGTTTCACTCAGGCAGCACAGAAATGAAGTCACTCTGTCAGCAAGAGAGGGTTCACTAACAGCACAGAAAGGAAGTCATTCTGTCAGCAAGAGATGTTTCACTTGCGCAGTACAGAAAGGAAGTCACACTGTCTGCAAGAGAGGTCCCACTCACGCAGCACAGAAAGGAAGTCACACTGTCAGCAAGAGAGGTTTCACTCAGGCAGCACAGAAAGGATGTCACTCTGTCAGCAAGAGAGGCTTCCCTCAGGCAGCACAGAAAGGAAGTCACCCTGTCAGCAAGAGAGGTTTCACTCACGCAGCACAGAAAGGAAGTCACTCTGTCAGCAAGAGAGGTTTCACTCACAGCACAGAAAGGATGTCACTCTGTCAGCAAGAGAGGCTTCCCTCAGGCAGCACAGAAAGGAAGTCACCCTGTCAGCAAGAGAGGTTTCACTCACGCAGCACAGAAAGGAAGTCACTCTGTCAGCAAGAGAGGTTTCACTAATAGCACAGAAAGAAAGTCATTCTGTCAGCAAGAGAGGTTTCACTCAGGCAGCACAGAAATGAAGTCACCCTGTCAGCAAGAGAGGTTTCACTCACAGCACAGAAAGGAAGTCACTCTGTCAGCAAGGGAGGTTTCACTCACAGCACAGAAAGGAAGTCATTCTGTCAGCAGGAGAGGTTTCACTCAGGCAGCACAGAAATGAAGTCACTCTGTCAGCAAGAGAGGGTTCACTAACAGCACAGAAAGGAAGTCACTCTGTCAGCAAGAGATGTTTCACTTGCGCAGTACAGAAAGGAAGTCACACTGTCTACAAGAGAGGTCCCACTCACGCAGCACAGAAAGGAAGTCACACTGTCAGCAAGAGAGGTTCCACTCATGCAGCACAGAAAGGAAGTCATTCTGTCAGCAGGAGAGGTTTCACTCAGGCAGCACAGAAATGAAGTCACTCTGTCAGCAAGAGAGGGTTCACTAACAGCACAGAAAGGAAGTCACTTGTCAGCAAGAGATGTTTCACTTGCGCAGTACAGAAAGGAAGTCACACTGTCTGCAAGAGAGGTCCCACTCACGCAGCACAGAAAGGAAGTCACACTGTCAGCAAGAGAGGTTCCACTCATGCAGCACAGAAAAGAAGTCGCACTGTCAGCAAGAGAGGTTTCACTCAGGCAGCACAGAAAGGATGTCACTCTGTCAGCAAGAGAGGCTTCCCTCAGGCAGCACAGAAAGGAAGTCATTCTGTCAGCAGGAGAGGTTTCACTCAGGCAGCACAGAAATGAAGTCACTCTGTCAGCAAGAGAGGGTTCACTAACAGCACAGAAAGGAAGTCACTCTGTCAGCAAGAGATGTTTCACTTGCGCAGTACAGAAAGGAAGTCACACTGTCTGCAAGAGAGGTCCCACTCACGCAGCACAGAAAGGAAGTCACACTGTCAGCAAGAGAGGTTCCACTCATGCAGCACAGAAAGGAAGTCACACTGTCAGCAAGAGAGGTTTCACTCAGGCAGCACAGAAAGGATGTCACTCTGTCAGCAAGAGAGGCTTCCCTCAGGCAGCACAGAAAGGAAGTCACCCTGTCAGCAAGAGAGGTTTCACTAATAGCACAGAAAGAAAGTCATTCTGTCAGCAAAAGAGGTTTCACTCAGGCCGCACAGAAATGAAGTCACCCTGTCAGCAAGAGAGGTTTCACTCACAGCACAGAAAGGAAGTCACTCTGTCAGCAAGGGAGGTTTCACTCAGACAGCACAGAAAGGAAGTCACTCTGTCAGCAAGAGAGGTTTCACTCACGCAGCACAGAAAGGAAGTCACACTGACTGCAAGAGAGGTTTCAATCATGCAGCACAGAAAGGAAGACACACTGTCAGCAAGTGAGGTTTCACTCAGGCAGCACAGAAAGGAAGTCACACTGTCTGCAAGAGAGGTTTCACTCACGCAGCACAGAAAGGAAGTCACTCTGTCAGCAAGAGAGGTTTCACTCAGGCAGCCGCAGCAGAGACAAGTCTGACTGATAATAAGCAACGTGCCACTCACAAACCAGGACCACCACAATGCTCAGACTCCGATAACAAGTGGGGCGCCGCTCATTGATTGAAGTGCATGCATTCTGAACACAAGAAGGTGCCTCTCCCAAGAAGAAATATGCACTCTGACAAAGAGAGGCGTCTCTAAGTGACATTCCAAATACATGGACTCTAGCAGGAGGAGTGGGCCTTGTATCCACTGCAGGAAAATATGCATTCTGACTGGAGGGGCGCTTCTAGGCCACCACACCCACACTGGCAGTGAGAATACATAATGCTGCTTTGCAGATATAGTTTTTACAAGCATACATTTTAGAATAACCAAAACCCAGGACTGGCCACAAACATAAAAGTAGGACTAGCGCTGCCATCCAATTAAATCCCCTGCTTCCCTTCTGCCCCACTGGGTAAGATCACACATTAAAATAAATACAAGTTCCAGCACCTCTCTAGTTCCATATAAACTGCCGATTCGGCTGTGACACTACAGGGCGTAATTCACAGAAGTGTTTTATAATGGCAAAACCCCATTGGAAAATGCTCTGTGAATAAGGGACTAAGCGTGTTAAAAAAAGACCTTTTGCTTTGCTTGTCATTGAAGGTTTTGCAATGGGTGTTTTTATTTACTCCCAGGGCGCATTTAGTAAATGCGTGCAGTAGTGAATAGAAAGGTTGGGTGTTCGAGACTACCCTGGGGTGGAAGAGATGTACATGACAAAAGTGATAGCTGAAAGCAAGAACGCTGCTTATGATCTATTTACTGCTTCTCAACCCTGTCCTAAAACCGGAATTCGGTTTTTAAATTAAAAAGAAACTGTCAGGGGCTTTAACCCAGTGAGCTATTTCCACAACGAAAGACGAAAAAAGCTGCTCGAGCAAGCCGGGGTCAGGCATATCAGTGTTGCAGACTCAACAAACGCCATTGGGCCTCATTACAACCCTGGCGTTAAGGGGTTAACGGCGCCGTAAAAGGCTGCGGCGCCGTTAAACCCTTAACGCCCAATTCACACTTTAACGCCTGCTTTTTGCAAGCATTAAAGTCCAACCCGCTAAGGGACCTTGGTGCTAATTACAGCACCGTAATTTACGGTGCTGTAATTAGCGCCTTCCCCATTCCCATTGAGCCCTATGGGCCAAAAATGGGAATGGGGAAGGGGCCATGGTGAATGGGGATTTACCTCCCCGCCAACCTTGGAATGTGGCGGTAAATCCGCCATCCACCATGGCGGAATCCGGCATGGACCATGGTGCTAATAGCACCATGGTCCAACGCCAGGGTTGTAATGAGGCCCATTGTCTTGAACAATCACGCTCATTTGATTTTCTGTAAGCATTTTCAAGTTGTATGGCACAACATCTCATGCAAGCCCCATCTTGAAAGGATGAACGGCTGAGTTGGTTGCACCAAGGTCCAACCCTGCACTGCACTTTGCAGTAGGTGCCAAAACACCACGACGGACAGCTTGCACAGAGATCTCGGTAGCGGGGCTACTTCCTGGCAGCCCGACCTCACCATAGGCAGACCAAACTCATAGCACAGAGTTATTTGCATGGAGAACATTACAGAGTGCACTGCCTCCAGTGCTTTAAGTGGGCTGAGTCGCGATGGAAGAGGATCCCGCCACCATGATTGAGTCAGGCAGCTGTGACTGGCAGAAGTGCCAGCCAGCTACAGCGTTGCGCTAAAAAGCGATGCTGTGGCTGGCTGACACTTCTGTCAGTCACAGCTGCCTGCAGGAAACACACTGCAGCGTCTCCAAACTGTAACTTCCTCTCCTGATCCTTCACAAGGAGTCAGGAGACAAAGATACTGTTCCTTTGTTGCCTGTGGGCCGAATCATGCCCGCACCCGCTCCCCAGGTCACCGAGGCATCTTTGACCCTCTGCGAACCTGGGGGCTGTGCGCTGCAGATTCGAGAACCAAGCCCACAAAAGAACAGACCCGGTTTATTTATTTATTTATGCACTGTTTGTCGGATATGTGTAAATAACAATGCATAAATAAATAAATAAATAAACCAGGTAGTGGTCTCTTCCCGATCTGCGCACGACTTAGTTAATTTATTTATGTATGTATTGTTTGTCGGATACGTTTATTCGACAAACAATGCATAAACAAATAAATAAATCAGGTCTGTTCAAGGAGTGAAACCAAGGGTGCGAGAACAGAAAAAGGAACAAGGGGAATGAAGTAAGGGGAGGGGGCGAGCGGGAGAAGAAGTAGAGTAACAAGTGAGTGAGACTGAAGCGAAAAGTAGGAGAGGACAAAAGAGTGAGAAATAAAAGTGGTGAAATATTCTAATGAAATAGGGAAAATAAGGGGAGGAAAGATAGGGACACAACAGAGTCGAGGGGTGCATACATTGGGGAGAAAACTATGGAAAGAGAATGACAAGGAGGAAAGAAATACAAGAAAGTGACAGAAAACGATGTTACGGAAGAATGAATGAGAGAAATTAGGTGAGAGAAAAGGAGGAGCGGAAAGTCAAAGGTTAGAATGGAAAAGAGGGGTGAAGGAATGAGAGCAGAGGAGGAGAGGAAAGACAAGATTGGTGCGAATAGAGAAGAAGGGAAAGAGAAGGAGGAAAGGAGAGATGGAAGGAGAGGAAATGTAGGTGTGAGACTGGTGAAGAGGGGTGAAGGATTGAAAAGAGGAGAGGAAAGGAAATACAGCGGTAAGAATGAGAGAAGGATGAGGAGCCATGGAAGGGGAGGAAAGACAAGGGTGAGAATGCTAAAGAGGGGGGAAGGAATGGAAGAGAAGGAGGAGATATGGAGGAAGAGGAAATAAAGGGGTGAGACTGGTGAAGAGGGGCGAAGAATGAGAATGGAGCAGAGGAGTGACGCAATGAGAGCAAGGAAAAGGGAAAGGCAAGAAGAAAGGGATGACAGGGAGCATGGAGAAGAGTTAGCTGACAAAACGCTCATCGTAAGACACTTCTTGAAATAATGTAAAATGACCTAACAGCAGTCTGACCTCATACATGCATAGACAGACTCGTTGCTCAGGCACTCAGCAACGACATGCCTGTTTCTTTTTGGTTTTCCTTGAATCTTGATCGTCCCTGAAACCTTGTTAGTGTTTTGATAGGCTGAAGTGTTTGGTCCAACACATTTCCTCTACATCCCATCATCTCAAAAAGTGCCACCTGTTCATTCCTCTTCCGATGTGCACAGCATTCATGACACAGAGCAACATCCAGGCAGCACATTGAGAGTTGTGTTACACAGCATAGCCATCCTCAGTCATCAAGCCCATGCTGCCACCCCCATGGCCTCCGGCTCCAGTTTACCTCCACTGTGGTTCTTTGATACAGTAAGTGAGGCCCACCTCCAAGGTCCTACATGGTTGCTCTTGCTGGGTTACCCGAACAACTACTTCAAAGAGAATTTTTGAAGGTGTTCGCGGTGTATCCGACAAACAATGCATAAATAAACCTAGTAGTGCGCTGAGTGGGAACAGTTCTTGGGTCACACGGCCTCACCTGCATACACAACCTGGTTTATTTATTTATGCATTGCGTGCCGGGGGCACGTGCTTGATTTATCTATTTAGTTTGTACCAAGGAGACTGTGTTGTGATATGCACTTAGTTATATAGGCCAGACCATTTTTTACATGTTTGTCTTTAGGCCACGCCCATCGTGCAAGCCACGCCCCTAAATGAGGCCCCCCTCAATTTCTTACCCCACTTAAAGCACTGACTGCCTCCCCTCTTTTAATAATAGGTGCTGTTGTTGTCCAGTGATCGAATTGTAAAGAACAGAACCAACGGTGCTCTAGCCTTGCCTGCAAACTTTTAAAAGGGGGCAGGGCTTGTCCTTTTGTTCATTTACCCTAAAGATGTGTTTGGACAGATGCTTGTAGGGGGGCCTTACCGTCTTGTTTTGGCCCTGTGCTCTGATAAAGGCGGTTGTCTAGTCAAATGTTCCCATTCTGGATGCCTTTCTTGCAGGCATGATGCAGTCATGTATGTTGCCCAGGCTCCCCCGCCTCCCTAAACGCCCTGGGTAAATATGGCTGCCATGACAACTCAAGATGGGTAACTCCAGACCGCCAGCTCGCCCGTGCCATCCTCGGGGGCATTTCTTCCTCAAACAACATCAAATCACATCAGATCGCTCAAAAAAGGGAAATCAACCCACTCACCCAGTTCAACCCTTCCACCCTCCCCCCCCCCCGCCTCCGATAATGTGGATGATATCCCGCCTTCCTTGTGTATTACCAGTCCCTTTAGCCCTTAACGCTGCCTTCCACTTGCCAAACCAGCAGCAGTCTTTCATCTCATGCAATCCCTGGCAGGGGCCGCTTTGCTTAGCTCCAGAAACGAAAACAAAGGGCCAACTAGTATGTCTTACACGACAAACATTGGCTTTCACAAGGCCAACCACTCTTTTCCAGCTCCTCACAGCGGATAGGCAGTGCAGGAAAGAGGAGCAGGGTTGTTCTGCATGCACAGGGCAGTGCAGAAAAGAGGAGCCGGATAGTTCTGCATGCACAGGGCAGAGCAGAAAAGAGGAGCAGGAGTGTTCTAAATGCAGAGGGCAGTGCAGAAAAGAGGAGCAGGATTGTTCTGCATGCACAGTGCAGAAAAGAGAAGCAGGAGTGTTCTACGTGGAGAGGGCAGTGCAGAAAAGAGGAGCGGGATTGTTCTGCATGCACAGGGCAGTGCGAGAAAGAGAAGGATTTCCATGCACTGGGCATTGCAGAAAAGAGGAGCAGGATTGATCTGCATGCACAGGGCAGTGCAGAAAAGAGGAGCTGGAGTGTTCTGCAAGCAAAGGGCAGTGCAGAAAAGAGGAGCCGGAGTGTTCTGCATGCACAGGGCAGTGCAGAAAAGAGGAGCAGGGTTGTTCTGCAAGCACAGGGCAGAGCAGAAAAGAGGAGCGGGATTGTTCTGCATGCACAGAGCAGTGCAGAAAAGAGAAGCAGGATTGTTTTGCATGGACAGGGCAGTGCAGAAAAGAGGAGCCAGAGTGTTCTGCATGCACATGGCAGTGCAGAAAAGAGGAGCGGGATTGTTCTGCATGCACAGGGCAGTGCAGAAAAGAGGAGCAGGATTGTTCTGCATGCAGAGGGCAGTGCAGAAAAGAGGAGCGGGATTGTTCTGCATGCAGAGGGCAGTGCGGAAAAGAGGAGCAGGATTGTTCTGCATGCAGAGGGCAGTGCGGAAAAGAGGAGTGGGATTGTTCTGCATGCACAGGGCAGTGCAGAAAAGAGCAGGATTTGCATGCACAGGGCATTGCAGAAAGGAGGAGCAGGATTGTTCTGCATGCACAGGGCAGTGCAAAAAAGAGGAGCCAGAGTGTTTTGCATGCACATGGCAGTGCAGAAAAGAGGAACAGGGTTGTTCTGCATGCACAGGGCAGTGCAGAAAAGAGGAGCGGGATTGTTCTGCATGCACAGGGCAGTGCAGAGAAGAGGAGCTGGATTTGCATGCACAGCGCAGTGCAGAAAAGAGCAGGATTTGCTTGCACAGGGCATTGCAGAAAAGAGGAGCAGGATTTGCATGCACAGGACAGTGCAGAAAAGAGGAGCCGGAGTGTTCTGCATGCACATGGCAGGGCAGAAAGGAGGAGCAGGGTTGTTCTGCATGCACAGGACAGTGCAGAAAAGAGGAGCTGAATTGTTCTGCATGCACAGGACAGTGCAGAAAAGAGGAGTGGGATTGTTCTGCATGCAGAGGGCAGTGCGGAAAAGAGGAGCAGGATTGTTCTGCATGCACCGGGCATTGCAGAAAAGAGGAGCAGGAGTGTTCTGCATGCACCGGGCATTGCAGAAAAGAGGAGCAGGATTGTTCTGCATGCACAGGGCAGAGCAGAAAGGGGCAGGAATGTTCTGCATGTACAGGGCAGTGCAGAAAAGAGGAGCGGGATTGTTCTGCATGCAGAGGGCAGTGCAGAAAAGCACAGCAGGATTTTTCATTGTGCAGAGGGCAGTGCAGAAAAGAGGAGCAGGATTGTTCTGCATGCACAGGACAGTGCGGGAAAGAGGGACAGGAATGTTCTGCATGCAGAGGCTGCCCGTCTTGATTCCTCTCTGGGTCTGGGCCTGGAGCGAAAGACGCGTGGGCGGGCCCCTCATTTTCATTGTGAATCGTTTTCATCATTGGAAGTGACTTCACATCAAATGACCTGACAGTGAGTGTCTTTGATTCTCGAGTGCATTCTGGGAAGTGATGATAGAATAAGTTGCCATGAGACAAATAACGCATGCTGTGCAATATGTGAATGGTCCCTTTACAGTTATGTGCAGAGCAACACTCTAGTAAGCCAGTGTACATTATGAATGGATCGCTTCTGCAGACTCCCAGTCTTGGCAGGTAAGGCACAGAGAGATGTAAGGATTTTCCCCGGACCTCACACTTTGTTTATGATGTGGAGTCGGGATCAGAGCACAGACTACATTTTAGGCCCTTTGGTGACATATTTTAACAGTTGTAGTTCATACAGATGTTTTGGCTTGAAAATGTAAAAAGTAATTACGTACACAATTCGCACAGTGAACGAACCTGACAGTATATAAAACTTTCTAGAAACACTTTCAGCAAAAAGATTATAATTGTAGCTTTATTCCCCTATCTTATCATCAGTGAAAACCTCCAAGTATCAGTTTGCTCACCAGTGTGAGCCGAGCCATGTGCACTGAGTTTTACAAATGCAATATCAAGACATAGGATCATAGGGAAAAAAGCAGAATGAGGCCACTTGCGCATAGTCATTGTTTCGCGGAGCATGCATCTTGTTTTTTCTCTAACCGCATTTCCCATCACCGAACATTTTTAACCACTCACTCCGGTGCCTGAAGCCATCTACCACTAATCACTTCCTGTTTTATGTGCTTAGTCGAAAACTGTTAAGAGTGTCACATAATCCTGTACAGTCCTGTGTAACTTTTTTTCTTTGAAATGCAAAAAACAAAAAAAGACAAGCAGGAGCCGAGAATTTACAGTCTGCACTCTGCACTAGGAAGATCAAGCACCGGGAACATCATGTAGCCTCAAAACAACAGCGTGTAGGGAAAGAACACTTTTGATGAGAATAGGGGCTAACAGTACACTTTAGGAGAAAATTATTCATTAATGGTATAGTGTCCTATTGGTTCACGTCACGCTTCTACCTTTGCCATTACTCACTCGATGTGTCTCCTTTTATCCTTTTTGAAGGATTTGTTAAGTCCATTAATATTCCAGCAAGTAACCTGCAGGTTTCACACACACATACACACCTTAAAAACACATACACACACACAGATCCACGCCCACAGCCATACACACACACACACACATGCACACGCACACCCAAGCATGCACACCCACTCACACTCACTCACACGCACGCACGCACGCACACCCACTCACACGCACTCACTCGCACTCTAAAAGCTGCACTGTGTCTATGATTGGCTTGGCGCAGCCACACACATGGTCTGCACACACTGCAGTGTTTGCACTCTGTCCGGGTGGATAGCTGGCTCACAAGTAAATGAAAGCCTCTGACACGTGCTGCTGCCCTTTTTAATTCTTCGTCAGGGCAGAGTTGGCCTCTCATCTTTCTGAGGTTGGTAAATCGAGTACCGTTAAAAAATGGAGTAATACTGACACCTATTGCAGCAGCGCTTAGAAGCCGGAGGCCTTAATGGCGCTCCATCACAACATACGTTACTGTTGTTTGTAACACAAGCTTAGTGTTGGCAGGCACCCTACTTGTAAGCATTGCACCATTTGTATCATGTCCCTACGTGGTCAGACTCACCGACAGGCTATATCAACACTGCATTATTGATACCATGTGCCTGGTGCGGTCAGACACCTGGACAGAGTGCATGCCGAGCTCTGGTTAGCTCATGTGCTTTGTGCACCCCGCCCCGCGGGCCCACTGTAAATATTGCACTGTTGCTTTCATGCACTTTATGGTGCTTTATCATGTGCTTGGTGACTACAGGCAGAATAGGCCCTAAACACTGTTTCTTGCTATTTTTTGCACGGCTCCAAGTGACTTTGCACTGCTGAAAAGTGACCTTGCACTGATTCATGGAACTGTGCAAAGTATATTTTTGCAGTGCAAAGTCAGTGCAAAGTCCTTTTGTACTGCAAAAAGGACTTAGTACGCACTTTGCACTGCAAAAATACACTTTGCACAGCTCCATGAATCAGTGCAAAATCACTTTTCAGCAGTGCAAATTCACTTTGAGCCGTGCAAATAATTCCATGTTTTGGGCCCTGTATGTGTTTAATGCAGCCAGTCGCACACAGCATGCAAATGCCCAAATCTTAGTATGACGAGCTTAGTGTGGGAAGGCACGAGTGGATGGTGGCCATTGCACGGTCTTCAACCTGTTCCTATTGCCGTCGGGTACGTAGTTTGCGAAGGCTGCCCTTTCGAAATTGTAAGCATGTTGCAACCAGCTATACAGTCTGCAAACACCGCACCAGTCGCATGAGGCGCTTACTGCCGCCAGATGCTGCACTCTGATGCCCGAGTGCAAGAGAAGTATGCAGCTCTGCTATATTCCGCTCCACTGCACGGACATTTCGGAGGTAGGGGTTGCGATGAGCTTCAGCAGGGGAATGCTGTAGGCCCTGGGTAGCTGATGGCCATAGTTGCCAACAGAGGTGTCGCTAGGAGAGGTACGGGGGGCCTGGGCCCCTTCTCTGAAATTCTGC
The DNA here is from genome assembly GCF_040938575.1 of Ambystoma mexicanum. Classification (NCBI taxonomy): domain Eukaryota; kingdom Metazoa; phylum Chordata; class Amphibia; order Caudata; family Ambystomatidae; genus Ambystoma; species Ambystoma mexicanum. Next base: position 1,336,543,185 of record NC_090921.1, on the reverse strand, counting down.
CCCCCCACGTCAGCTGGGCTACTCCCTCCTCACTGCCTGCAGTGCTGTGTACGCCTGCACGGCACACACTTCATTAATGAAGAGGTGTTAAGTTCCCACTGCCGTCAAGACCAGCTCCTCCAATCAGAATGTAGCGCACAAAATTGTGAATGATGGGTCATTAGTGACTTAATGGTTTTGTGCCTACATTCTGATGGGAGTGGAGGTGCAGTGGGGTGTGGGTAGTTGGTGTGCACAAAAGGGTCTCTGCATGAATGCTTGTGATGTCACACATTCCCTTTCATAGGCGGCCCCCCTACTTTTGTCTGTGGCCCCCTTACTTTTGTCTTTGGCCCCCTCGGTGCTCCCCCTAAATTTGATTCCTTCGACACCACTATTTGCCAATGAGGCAAGTCCTCTGGCATTTGTAGGTAACCCTTAAAATTAGGAGGTACCAATCAACCATGTGACCGAGACCCAGCTCTAAACTCCCTTACCTTACAGAGCGCTCCATGAAAATGTTCTCGTAGTCCCGGACTCGACCGCCCGCAACAGGGCATGAGAAAAGAGATCTGCTGACCAGTAAGAGCAGGAAGCCTAAACCTTAGCCTAGAGAGCCCAGCTACAACCCCCCCCCAAGCCCATGATCCTTCTGGATGTCCCAATTTCCTATGCCATCAAAGTTAAGAATCTTGGGCTTTTGTGGGACGCTGACCTGTCTCTCGCTCTGCAGACCAATTAAGTTGTTAGAGAATCCCTTTATAGATTGCAGCTACTAAGAAAGGCTCTCCGATTTGTTCCTGCAGTGTTACATGCTTAAGTGGTGGGGGCGCTATAAACCCCTGCCTTGGCTATGCTCACAGTCTCTACACGGGTATATCTAACAGCTTGTTACGCGAGAGGCAATCTGTCCAAAACGCTGCTGTTCGTTTAATTTTTGAACTTGACAAGGTTTCCACCTACTGTAGACAGCTCCACTGGCTGCCTTCCCTGCAGAGGATTACGTTTAAATTGCTCCACCTTATGTTCTAGTGCTTGCATGGTCTGGCTCCACCTTATCTATGTAAGAATATTTTTTTGATACTGTCCAACCCGTTCTCTTCGATCTGAGAACAAGAACCTTTTGGCGGTGCCTCGTTCTCCATTCCACTCTCGTGGCGATAGACGATTTGCAGTTACAGACCCGAAGTTGTGGCGCTTGCTTCCGTTGGACCTCTGCAACATCAATTCCCTTATAAAGTTTAGAAAACAATGAAAAACTTTTCTTTTTCAGTGAGCCTTCTTCTTGGAGTCCTTTGTAGTATCAGCTGCGCCCAAATACAGCCTGATTTGCATATGGTGCTTGTCCTTTCTCTAATGGCTTGGCATGCTGAAGAACGATGGCCTGGAGGGTAGCCCAGAGCGGAGCCAAGGGCTACGATTAATTCTGAACCTTCCAGCCATCACGTGTTTTGTTTTGCTTTCGCAGACAATTCAATCCTATTCTCAATGAACGTCTAGCACTCGGATATGATATAATAGGTAATTTATCAAGCACGTAATACCCAGAGGTTTCTAAGCGCAGACGCGGGGATCGCACCGGTGTGCTCCGTGTCGTCTTGTTTCCAAGGCAAGCACGTTGCCGCTGAGCTATCCTCCAGCCAAGAATGCCCCTTCTCACGGCCAATGAACTTGGTCATAACTCCTCTTCCACCTCGAATAGTGAGCAGACTTAGACTAAATCCTTGCAGAACTATTCCTCACCCCAGATGAACTCAGTGGTCAAGAGCTCGAATCAATCTGTCCATGCTTCGCAAGACCCTCCAAATGCTGCAAGCCACCGATTGCGTGGAACTGCTGAGGCCTTGGTCCTTGTGACCAAGGAAGACTGCTGATCGCTGTGTTCGCTAGGGAGCTCTTCCTCAGGATACTAAATCTGCAAAACCCGGCAATCGAGAGGGCACCCAAATCTGAGGAAAGTGGAACATGTTACAGCCTCCACTGGCTCACTATAACGCAGGAGTGAGCAGGATGCCCAAGGCGCATTGGAACAACAGCTAAAGGCATTTTGAGAAACTGCATCTCATTACACAACAGTGACGCTCTATTGCCAGCCTTTTTATAATTATAATTGGTAATTTATAAAATGCTTAATACCAAAGAGGTTTCTAAGAGCAGACCTGGGATTTGAACCTGTGTTGCTCTACACGCGTTGCCACTGAGCTATACTACCTGTGCCTTAAAGCAGCTAAAACATGAATCCAGAACCCCTGGAATCCAGTGCCCGAGAATGTGCACAGTCTTAAAACCAAACTTGAAGCAGGACCACATTAGGCGAAGGTTGGAAAGCACTTGAACAGTGAACCATGTAAAGTGACCTGGGATAGACACCTGACACCCTGACGCAGAGACTGAGGACTAGCGGATATGAGCTGGGATAGACACCTGACACCCTGACGCAGAGACTGAGGAATAGCGGATATGACCTGGGATAGACACCTGACACCCTTGCGCAGAGACTGAGGAATAGGGGATATTAACCTGACAACCTAACGCAGACACTGAGGAATAGCGGATATGACCTGGGATAGACACCTGACACCCTTACGCAGAGACTGAGGAATAGGGGATATTAACCTGACAACCTAACGCAGACACTGAGGAATAGCGGATATGACCTGGTATAGACACCTGACGCAGAGACTGAGGAATAGGGGATATGACCTGGGATAGACACCTGACACCCTGACGCAGAGACTGAGGAATAGGGGATATGACCTGGGATAGACACCTGACACCCTGACGCAGAGACTGAGGAATAGTGGATATGACCTGGGATAGACACCCGACACCCTGACGCAGAGACTGAGGAATAGGGGATATTCACCTGACAACCTGACGCAGAGACTGAGGAATAGGGGATATGACCTGGGATAGACACCTGACACCCTGACAAAGAGACTGAGGAATACCGGATAGGGGCACCCACCTTACATCCGGATGGATTCTGTCAGTCCACTTTGGTTGTTATCAGGTCTACCCACAACCCCTAACTGGTCACCCCCACCGGCCCCACGGCAAGAGTGAGGCTTATGATCTGGAAAGCAAATTCACCAAGAACTCTTTGGAATGAGCCAGTGCGGCCTTAATGGCCCATTTCACTCACTTATATTTGCTATCTTCTTCATATTTTTTATAACCACGTGCTCTGAAGGTAGAACATGGTGATATATGTAGCTGGTTATGGGATAGTTGTAAACTTGTGACATGACACATAAACATGAAGCAGTGCACAGTTTGTTCCATTCTCCCACTGGAGGCAGACACGCATACAGGCAGGAAGGAGTATTCACTCAGAGGACTTTCTCTTATGTGAAATGTTGTTTCTATTGACTTCCTGTCATGTTACATCATGTGCTCCCCTGTGTCCCCATCGGATGCATTACCATTGGTCTGTTTGATGAAACTCATCCTCTGACTAGCCGGGCCTAATAAGGAACAGGGAGGGCGGCGTTGACCTTGCAGTTTCCCGCTCTCTGCCTGCCCACCTGCGGGTCTCTTCTTGTCTCTCTCTGCATGTGTGAAGTGAGCGATGGGCTAGGTGGCATGGCTTTGCTGTGAATGACACAGAGGGATGAGCTCTTAACATTTCCTTGCCTTAGGAGGGTTTTCCGCCATTTATTTCTGTCTCACCCTCTGGCCCCAGAGGTGTACAATGAGTCAAAGCTGCAGAGTCCGGAAAAGGCCGTAGGAGCTCAATTGTGCGTATGACCTCCACCGAAAATGTACATAAAGCAAGCAAGCCCAGGTTTGAGTGATAAACGGGTTTGTGTTTTTCCTTACCACAATAGAAATTGCCCCGCAGGGAATTTCGACAGTGGCAGTGCAAGCAGTGGGCAGGATGAAGGACGTCTCCCTGTCCCAGCGCAGCCTGCTGCCACCTGCTGGGCCGAGTGAGCTGAGAGTGCCAGCTACAGACACGGGCAGGTTGCTTGGCAACCAAACTGAGATCCCCTCCCAGGCCACGCGTGGTCCTTTAGTTTCCTGCTAGGATGCTGAATACTTCTGTCCAGCCTGAACTTTTACAAGTAAGTTTAAAAATAAAACATGTTTGCCCGCCTGCATGTTTTAAATGTCATGCAATGTGAGTGTGTATATGTATGTGTTCAATGTTAAATGGTAAAGGTATTGTTATAGCGCACCGTCGCCAATGGAATTGGTGCCCAGGCGCTCAGGCGGATCTGTAAACGAGGAGGCGGGTTGGGTTAGCAAGGTGAAGAGGGAGTAGAATAGTGAGAGAGGTGATATGCTGTTGGTGGCTTCAGCTCGGTATACACCGTGCACTGAGCTTTTGGTGCGAGTATCAGATCGAAGTCAGGCCTCGTGTGCTGTTGGTTTTGCTTTTGTGTTGTTTGGTGTTGCAGTGTGGTGAAGTGTGTATGTCTTGCTGTGCGAGAGGTGGTTGTGTAGGTTTTTGTGTAGGTTAGGTATGCAGAATTTGAGCTTTTTGGTTATTGGGTTGAACTGTTCACAATTCTATCTAAGTTTGGCACATGCTAACATTCACAATCCCAGGTGTGGCACTTGTTAGCATTCACAATTCCACCCAGGTGTGAGGCCTGCTAGCATTCACAAACCTGTCTAGATACGGCGCAGGCTAGTGTTCGCAATTCTATTCAAGTGTGGCCCATGCCAACATCCACAGTTCTGGGTGAGGGAATTACTAATATTCACAATTCCATCCAAGAGTGGCGCATGCTAACCTACACAGTCCTGTCCAGATGCGACGCAGGCCAGTGTCCAAAATTCCGTCTGAGTGTGGCACATGCCAATAATCACAGTTCTAGTTGTGAGGCCTGGTAACATTCACAATTCCATCCAAGAACGGCGCTTGCCAACCTACACAGTCCTGTCTAGATGCGAAGCAGGCAGTGCCCACAATTCCGTCTGAGTGTGGCACATGCTAACAATCACAATTCTAGGTGTGAGGCTTGCTAACATTCACAATTCCACCTAAGAGTGGTGCTTGCCAACCTACACAGTCCTGTCTAGATGCGAAGCAGGCAGTGCCCACAATTCCGTCTGAGTGTGGCACATGCTAACAATCACAATTCTAGGTGTGAGGCTTGCTAACATTCACAATTCCATCTAAGAGTGGTGCTTGCTAACCTACGCAATCATGTCTAGATGCGACGCAGGATACTGTTTAGAATTCCGTCTGAGTGTGGCACATGCTAACAATCACAATTCTAGGTGTGAGGCTTGCTAACATTCACAATTCCACCTAAGAGTGGTGCTTGCCAACCTACACAGTCCTGTCTAGATGCGAAGCAGGCAGTGCCCACAATTCCGTCTGAGTGTGACACATGCTAACAATCACAATTCTAGGTGTGAGGCTTGCTAACATTCACAATTCCATCTAAGAGTGGTGCTTGCTAACCTACGCAATCATGTCTAGATGCGACGCAGGCTACTGTTTAGAATTCCGTCTGAGTGTGGCACATGCTAATAATCACAATTCTAGGTGTGGCACTTGTTAGCATTCACAATTCCACCCAGGTGTGAGGCCTGCTAGCATTCACAAACCTGTCTAGATACGGCACAGGCTAGTGTTCGCAATTCTATTCAAGTGTGGCCCATGCCAACATCCACAGTTCTGGGTGAGGGATTTACTAATATTCACAATTCCATCCAAGAGTGGCGCATGCTAACCTACACAGTCCTGTCCAGATGCGACGCAGGCCAGTGTTCAAAATTCCGTCTGAGTGTGGCACATGCCAATAATCACAGTTCTAGTTGTGAGGCCTGGTAACATTCACAATTCCATCCAAGAACGGCGCTTGCCAACCTACACAGTCCTGTCTAGATGCGAAGCAGGCAGTGCCCACAATTCCGTCTGAGTGTGGCACATGCTAACAATCACAATTCTAGGTGTGAGGCTTGCTAACATTCACAATTCCACCTAAGAGTGGTGCTTGCTAACCTACGCAATCATGTCTAGATGCGACGCAGGCTACTGTTTAGAATTTCGTCTGAGTGTGGCACATGCTAACAATCACAATTCTAGGTGTGAGGCTTGCTAACATTCACAATTCCACCTAAGAGTGGTGCTTGCTAAGTTACGCAATCCTGTCTAGATGCGGCGCAGGCTATGATATGATATGATAGTTTATTTATATAGCGCCTATACGCAATGTGTTTCAAAGCGCTTCAAGGCAAGGGATGGAACAAGGGAAAATACAACCACATACTTACAGGCCATGAACAGTAAGGATGTGAAATTAACTATCGTACTCGGCCTGACGACATTTCAGATAGTGCAAGAGCTAAGACATAGATAAGGAAGGGAGGGGGAGAGTGGGAACGAAATGGAAACAGACAGGCGACTACCGTACTAGGCCTGATGACATTTCTGGTAGAGCCGGAGAAAAGCAAAAGGTGAGGGAGAGGGGTGCAGAAAGGGATGGGAGGAACAAAACAAGCAACTATCATACTAGGCCTGACGACATTTCAGATAGTGCTGGAGGGATTGTGGGGAGGAAAAAACAGTAATGGGAGGGTGGAGGAAACAGACAAGGTTGCTATCATATTAGGTCCAGGGACAATTCTGATAGAGTAAGTGCATAGAAGAAAGTAAGGGGAGGAGATAGGAAAAGGGAGAAGGGAAAGGAGGAGAGAACAGAGAGTAAGCAGTCAAAAAGAGTGGAGAAGCAAGAGAGGAGAGCGAATACAATTGCAGAAGTCGGTAGTAACACATAATGTTGCAAGCCAGGATACAAGATGAAGATGGGAACAGCATGATTCAGGGCCACCATGAGTACAAGATGCAAAGGAAGTCCAGCATGAGAGGTGAGAAAGAGTGACGCATAATGAATGAATGAAGTCCATAAAAGTCAAATCCAACATTGGCCACAAGACGGTGATGGTGAAGGAAGGCACCAGGTGGGCGGGGCTTGCTAAGTGGCTAGTGTTTAGAATTGTGTCTCAGTGTGGCACATGCTAATAATCACAGTTCTAGGTGTGAGGCTTGGTAACATTCACAATTCCAATTAAGAGTGGCACTTTCTAACCTACGCAATCCTGTCTAGATGCGACACAGGCTAATGTTTAGAATTCCGTCTCAGTGTGGCACATGCTAATAATCACAGTTCTAGGTGTGAGGCTTGCTAACATTCACAATTCCATCTAAGAGTGGCGCTTGCTAACCTACACAGTCCTGTCTAGATGCGACGCAGGCCAATGTTTGTAACTCCATCTAAGTGTTGCACATGTTAATATTCACAGTTCTAACAAAGCAACGCAGGCTGGTGTTGACATTACTATGACCTTAAAGGCTAATATTCACAGTTCCTATCCAAATGCAGCGCATTTTACCATGTACAGTTAAAAAGAGGTGTAATGTAGAGTGGTTTTCTGAAGTAGAGTAATTGCTCTACTCCTGTCACATCGCGGGGAATCTGGCGGCTGTGGAATAGGTGGAGACTGCGTCCGCCTTTGCTGGCACCATCACGTACAATGAAAACGTGAGGTGTCGGTCTAGTTGTTCCTGCAGCCTCCCGACACCGGTATTTATACATTTCACTTCCGGGGTCGGGTTGCGTTGCAACGTACAGTTTTCGTTCTGTCTTTTGCCTGCGCTATCTCCGTTTGGAATTCCCTTTCTGATTATCACTGTTTTCTTACATTTTTTTTCCTCCCCGCCTGTTTTTCTGATCCACTTAATATTCCCTTCCACCCTCCCGTCTTCCGTGAGTGCGCTTCCCTTCGTTTCTTTCAGTTTACTTTTTCCTGGCTACCCTGGTTCCTTCCTTCCTCGCAGAGTTTGTTCTCCTTCCTCTCTCCTTCTTTTCTCTCCACTGATTTCCCGGTTCCGACTTTTGCCTGCATATCGGATCGCCCTGCCTCGCCCATTCCTGCTTGGATTTACCTGTTGCTCCTCCCGTGTATCGACCACTGCCTGTTATTCGGATTGCCTTGCCTACCATTTCTGGCTGGAGTACTTACGGGTTCACTCTTTCTGAGTACCGCTATCTGCCTTTCTTGTCAGCACTTCCACCCTCGCTGTGTTGGATCCGTTCCTACTTCACTACAGTATCCTTTGGAGTCATAATACTCGAGCTCTCTTCAGCTGCGGAATCTCATCTCTTCAGGGGTTTTTTATGCCTTTGGCTTTTTCCCCAGTATTCGGCAACAGCGGAGGGTTGCCACAGATCACCCTTTGGGTGTCACTGTGGCGTCCTACCTTGGTCGCCTTCATCTGCAAAAAAAAAGACTCGAGCAAAAGACAACCCAACGCTGTCACAACGCCGGAAACTTCAAGGTGAGGTGGAAAGGGAGGAAGGGGAGTCGGGGGCATATTCGGAAGAAGAGGATAAGTTAGACCATACTGAAAACTCCCCACCCATGCCACACCTACTTTTTGTGGTTGTTGCTGGTTGACGGCTGGCCACTGGCTTCCCCTGCTGACACCGGCAGACACTTTCTGGAGCTGCCAATGTGGGAGCTGCCCTTTGCCTCGGGGCCCTTAGCCAAAGGGGCTGCCGGGCAGAGGGCTGCCCTGGGGGGGTGAATTAAGAGTCAAGCTCGGACCAGTCAGGGCCGGGGGATGGGCTAGGGGGCGGGAGGAGGGAATAGAAGCAGAATGGGTCGGGTGAGAGAGAGGACTGCGAGCGGGGCTGCAGCTCACATATTTTTACAAAAATACTCCTAACCAGGGCCCAGGAGGGTCCTGGGGTTGCACTCACCTGCATCTGTGTGTGTGTGTGTGCAAGAGTTTGGATGAGTGCAACAAGCGTGAGGGAGAGATACTAACTACATGCATGCAAGTGTGTGTGTGTTTGTGTGTGTGACTGAATGTGTGAGTGAGTGAGACAGTGAGTGTGTGTTTGTGTGTGGGCTAGTGGTGTGAGTGCATGTATATATTTGGTGGGGTTGGGGTACTAACGGGCTCATCAGGGAGATTTACAGAGGCAATTCCTGAATATATTATGTGGACGACTTCATGAGGGTGATTTTGATATTGTGGGAATAACCTAATCAAAGTGATTGAAAGTAGAAATATAGGTAAATGTTGTGCACACAGCATTACAAAGGAGTGATTTACTATGGAATTGCTGGCAGCATCGTGAAACTGTTCTAAAATGTCAATGATGGCATATATTGTGAACACAGGCATCACAGAAAATGTTTGTGTATAGCTGGCAATATAGCATATACTGGATTTTTTCATGTGTTCCTATACAGAACCGATTTTATATTGCATGGCTTTTCCCTCATTTTCTCAACATGTGTGCTATAAAATACACCATTTCAATCCATTATTTCAAAACATGTCTCGGGGGAGGGGGATCTGCCTGAACCCACATTGCTTAGGTATCTCTTGCCAGCATTGGCAGCTCAGCAAATTCAGAGGAACTACTAATTCCTTTTGGCTCAAAATATTGGAACTGGCCATTACTTCCAGAAACAAATATTTCTAAAAATACAACAAAGCTGACAATTCCCAAAAGGGGTTGAGATGACTACAGTTTGAGCCCCTCTCCCTGCACCATTCATGCGCGTGGGCATTAAGAGTTATGGGGGCAGGCCACAGAAGCACAGCACAGTCGGGTTTCCCCATGAAGAACACCGGGGAGAGGGTCTGAGGGCGGAGGTGAAAAAAACAAACAAAGAAATCATAAAAACAGGCTCGGTGGAAAAAACTTTTCTATCATAGAAGTAGTATATGCACTTGGCACAACTCGCTGTGAAACATTTAGAAAGTTGGTGTCCACACAAGAGCCACCTACCGTCCTGCCACTAGAAGCTGTTTCTGCCAAAGTGGAAGAGAAGACTGCCAAGTAAAACCATGCCCCCCGGCAGTGTAATGCTCTGGGCTGAAATGGGTTTGACACCTGGCCCATTGACAGGCTCATTGTAAACAGCATCATTTGTTAGTTTTGGCTCATCGGTAGGGTCCTAGCACCACCAAGGGAGGCAAAACATACAATGATGATGTGAAGGCTGAGCAATGGCCTTGGTGTGCTTCAGCTGCTTAGCTTTGGATTGGGTGGCGTCGTGGCCTTGCATTTAGTATTGGCTCCTAGGTGCTCCGCGGCGCGAGGTTACATTGCTTTGGATTTCCTGTTGGTGCTCTGGCACCAAACGGAAGAATCAAATGATACTGTTTTAGATATCAGAGATGTAGCGCGAAACAGGGGGAGCCAAGAATATTCTCAGAGGACTGAGAGTCCTCACCAGAGGGAAACGGCAGGGTCAGCAACTGGAACTGGGGCGCGCAGGGGAGCGGCACACCCCTTGCAAGATAGAGGTCATTTGGCCACGTGGTCTTGAGCCTTCCACAGTCTCTCTTCCTGGGACCTACACTGGGAGGGGACCTGCACGACAACATGTGTTTCCTTGGGCAAAGCCATAACTGTTGGCCTTGCAGGTGCTTGTTTTTAAATGTCACCGATTTTATGATACATGGAATTTCGAAGAAATCATCTTTCTTTCAAAATATATTTTTATATCGACTTTTTTTTATCATATACATTTGGCCTGACCACAAACCAGGCGTCACCAGTTTCTCATGCCACGTGTGGTAGAATGCATCAAACAATTATTTGACGTCACTAAAATCAACATGAGGAGATCTCAATATAACGGATAATAGAGTGCACAGCATCTCAAAGGAGACCCTGCATCCCTTGTATAAAGGATAACAGAGTGCACAGGACCTCAAAGGAGACCCCGCATCCCTTGTATAAAGGATAACAGAGTGCACAGCATCTCAAAAGAGACCCCGCATCCCTTATATAAAGGATAACAGATTGCACAGCACCTCAAAGGAGACCTTGCATCCCTTGTATAAAGGATAACAGAGTGCACAGCATCTCAAAGGAGACCCTGCATCCCGTATTTAATGAATAACAGAGTGCACAGCATCTCGAAGGAGACCCTGCATCCCTTATATAAAGGATAACAGAGTGCACAGCATCGCAAAGGAGACCCTGCATCTCTTATATAAAGGATACCAGAGTGCACAGAATCTCGAAGGAGACCCTGCATCCCTTATATAAAGGATATCAGATTGCACAGCATTTCAAAGGAGACCCTGCATCCCTATAAAGGATAACAGAGTGCACAGCATCTCGAAGGAGACCCTGCATCCGTATTTAATGAATAACAGAGTGCACAGCATCTCAAAGGAGACCCCGCATCCCTTATATAAAGGATAACAGATTGCACAGCACCTCAAAGGAGACCTTGCATCCCTTGTATAAAGGATAACAGAGTGCACAGCATCTCAAAGGAGACCCTGCATCCCTTATATAAAGGATAACAGAGTGCACAGCATCTCGAAGGAGACCCTGCATCCCGTATTTAATGAATAACAGAGTGCACAGCATCTCAAAGGAGACCCTGCATCCCTTATATAAAGGATATCAGAGTGCACAGCATCTCGAAGGATTCCCTGCATCTCTTATATAAAGGATAACAGAGTGCACAGCATCTCGAAGGAGACCCTGCATCCCTTATATAAAGGATATCAGATTGCACAGCATTTCAAAGGAGACCCTGCATCCCTATAAAGGATAACAGAGTGCACAGCATCTCAAACGAGACCCTTCATCCCGTATTTAATGAATAACAGAGTGCACAGCATCTCAAAGGAGACCCTGCATCCCTTATATAAAGGATATCAGAGTGCACAGCATCTCAAAGGAGACCCTGCATCTCTTATATAAAGGATATCAGAGTGCACAGCATCTCAAAGGAGACCTTGCATCCCTTATATAAAGGATAACAGAGTGCACAGCATCTCAAAGGAGACCCTGCATTCCGTATTTAATGAATAACAGAGTGCACAGCATCTCAAAGGAGACCCCGCATCCCTTATATAAAGGATAACAGATTGCACAGTACCTCAAAGGAGACCTTGCATCCCTTGTATAAAGGATAACAGAGTGCACAGCATCTCAAAGGAGACCCTGCATCCCTTATATAAAGGATAACAGAGTGCACAGCACCTCAAAGGAGACCTTGCATCCCTTATATAAAGGATAACAGAGTGCACACCATCTCGAAGGACACCCTGCGTCCCTTACGTAAAGGATAACAGAGTGCACAGCATCTCGAAGGAGAACCTGCATCCCTTATATATAAAGGATAAGAGTGCACAGCATCTCAAATGAGACCCTGCATCCCTTATATATAATGGATAAGAGTGCACAGCATCTCGAAGGAGACCCTGCAACCCTTATATAAAGGATAACAGAGTGTGCACCATCTCGAAGGAGACCCTGCGTCCCTTATGTAAAGGATAAGAGTGCACAGCATCTCGAAGGAGACCCTGCATCCCTTAAATGATCTTATTTAGCATGACAAGTATGCAGACATGTTGATTTATATCCAGTCGATTCAATGTTTATAGATGGATGCATAAAGTAAGGTACACATCATTTACATACACATTCATTGGATGCCAACACACATTCCATTTTACGTACACCATAGGTCTGCAACCTGGGGGCCCGCGGATGTTTTGGACCAGTACTCCCATCATCTCTCACAATTGACTTTGCTGGCTAGGCCTGATGGGAGTTGTAGTCCTATATATCCGGAGAGCCAAAGGTTACTCACAGCTGAAATACAGTTGCACATACCATGAAAACATATAGCAACTATGAACGATCCATTTCTATAGAACACACAAAGCAATAAAGATGTAGAATGAAAAATGAAGTAGAAGCACAGAGAAGTTATTCACACTTCTGGGCAGCCTGTGCCGTGGTGATATCAAATGTGTTCAGAAGCAACCGCAATCACCTGTGCTACTTTTGAAAGGTGTTTGTTTTTATAGCGCACATGTCAAAACCTTTTGCCTCTTGGCGCTTTGGAACAGTGGAAAGGGAGAAGGGTTAAATAGTTCACCTGGTAAAAAAACAGAAGCTGGTGCTGCAGCTGGACGAGGTGGTGAGGCCCAGCATGGGTCCCCATGCCCCCCAAAGCGAATACTCATTGTGCGGGCGGCGCAAGAGATAGGCCTCCCACTGCAGCAGTGGTATTCACATTTTTTATACTGAGCCAACCCCCACCCCCACTTGAGTATAAATATTGTTTCCTGCTGCCCCCAAAAGCTATAACTGCTTATATTTTCTATTGAAAGCAGTCATTGTAATCCCTTTTTAATGAGCCTCGTGCGCACCTGACTATCCTCCAAGCCCCTCCCCCCTTTTGGGGGTGTCAGCCCCACAGTCTGAAGACCACTGCACTAGAGCAAGACTACAGAGAGGCACTGCACCATCACTATAGAGAAAGTCTGCATGCAGTGATGGTTGCATTGGTACCAAGGGGATTTTCCAGGGGCTGCATGCCGCAGCGGTTCGCGTCTTTGGCTTGTGAGGTCAAGGTTGTGGGGTGCAGGTGGGGGGGGCGCATGCTTGCAAATAGGACACAGGGCCTCATTCCGAGATTGGTGGTAGTCATGGCGCTATTTGCGCCATGACTGCCTCCAATAACGGGTCCGGCACCGGTGTTGTTCAATGGGGGATTACCGGTGCAGTCTGACCCTGGCGGGACCGGTAAGTCCCCATTTAACAAACCATTCCCCTTTCCCATTTGAGCACCCATAGGGCTCAATGGGGAGGGCGCTAATAACGGGCTCGCGACTTGCAAGTGCGTTATTAGCGCTCTGGTCCCTTAGCGGGACCCGTAAGGGATGTGTGGTCAGACCACATGTTCCTTACGGTCCCCGCAAAGGGACCTTGGAATAGGGCGGTAAGGGATTACCGGTCTCCTTACCGGTGCCCGGTATCCCTCACCGCCCAGGTCGTAATGACCCTCGCAGTCACGACATGAGGGTTTTGATTGCAGCAGAGAAGTGCACATGGGATTGACTTGATCTTAGATGTGGGGCCAGTGAGTTCCAGAGGTGAAGGCCCGCAATGGAGAAGCACCTGCCAATCCTTTTGTTGCGGAATTGGCATAGTTAGGAGCTCGGGCTGATAGAGGTGGAGCACCACGGTGGACTGTTAGCCTGGAACTTCGTGTCGCGTGCATTTAGAGGGAAGATTGTTCATGCTTTTTTAATGTCAGGCATATAACCATTAATTTTTTTCTGACCCACTCCTTGAACCACTCTAGACCCTTTAGATGGGCAGAAACCAGTTGTCTTTTTATTCCATAGATTAGACAACTGGCCTCATTCTGGGCCTTTTAAAAAAAAAATCTTTTTTATTGAGCTTGACACAACAGTGAAAGAGTGAGCAGTGATCAATATTCAACAGTTACAGTGATAATGCATACAGCTGGTATTCTGGGCCTTTTTAAGCCCAGGAAGGTAGACTCATATAGAGGGAGCTGCCATAGTCTAATATGCATTTATGGGACCCCTTTAAAGGAGCTACATTTAAATAAAAGGATTTCTTGGTCAAAGTTCTATTTTGGATTTTGGAGTCGAGACTCATGTTGGTGCAATGATAATGTATAATGGTCTAGAGCAGGGTTGTCCAACTCCAGGCCTTGAGGGCCGGACTCCTGATGGGTTTTCATTTCATGAGAACAAATGTGCATTCATTTGGAATCATTACATGTAAATTCATCTCATGAATATTAATGAGGGGTATCTTGAAAATCAGACACATTTCTGTCCCTCGAGGCTTGGAGTTGGACAACCCTGGTCTAGACTATGATCAAAGGGCCATGGGCCTCATTACAAGGTGGGCGGTAAGGGGTTAACGGCGCCAGTCATGGTGCCGGCGCCGTTAAACCCTTAGTGCCCTATTACGAGTCTGCTCGCGGGACACGCAAAGGCCGCCTGGTAAAAACCAGGTGCCCTTAGCGGGTCCCTCTAGCAGACCAGGGAGCTAACAACGGGCCAGTTGTTAGCTCCCTCCCCATTCCCATTGAGCCCTATGGGGGTTCGAATGGGAATGGGGATGTACCGTGTCCGGGTTCCTCGAATGAGGAATTACCGGGTCCTCCAAGGTTGGAGTGGCCCGGTAAGTGCTCATTTGAGGAACCCGGACCCGGTATGCAGTAAGGGGGTAACCATGCTGCAAATTGCGGCATGGTTACCTCTAACCTCGGAATGAGGCCCCATGACTTTTAGGCTGAGTTGCTAAAGCGGAAGAGAACCTGCCCAGTGCTACCATCCCCCATTAACATCAAACAAAGTAAGAGAATGGCTACAACTATGAAAACATTTGTGATATTAAAAGAAATAGTCTGGCAACAGTTTTCCAGTGCATCCCAGAACCTCTCACAAAGCAACTTGGGCAACACATTAGGCCAACGCATCGTTTTTTAATTAGTGCAATCTAAGATTAGGCAGGTGATCAAACATGGACATACACTGCATATGAGGAAAAAAAGGTGCATTTGACCTTATATGGGCCGCCGCACTGACATTCTGCACAAATGTGTCCATGTGTCCATTAGGATACACTATGGGTGCTTCCCAAATGTTTGATAATGGGGGACCTTCATCGGGCTGGGAAGAAACAATCTAACCTGTTCCCCTATCTTCTACACGCACAGCAGTGGCCTAAGGCGAAATTCACGCTACGGTTGAACAAATCCAATGCGCATTTATCAGGAATGTGTGACAAAACAATGTCATATTCCATAGGTCATGCTTAAAAACACAATTCAGTCATACACATAAATATCTAGGATGTGGATCTTTCGGTTTCATGCACTAAGGAAGGATGAAACTTTCAATTTTTAATTTTTTGTTTCTTTTTTGCTGTATTGTGTGTATATATGTTACACTGCAAAAGCTTGGAAAGCCGTCACTTATTCTGAAACGGAAGACGACATCCCATTCACATGTTTAAAGAACACCGTGTCATACCGTGGGTTTATTCTAAAAATGTGACTTAATCACCACCTGTCGTAGACACTCTGGGCCTGATTCATGGAACATTTTCCTATGGGATTGTGCCATTATAAAACACTTCCATGAATCAGGCCCTCTACCTTGATGGTGCCAGCTAGATTCTAAAAGCAACAACTAGGTTCCCATCCACACCTCAGTACTAGGCGCTACACATGGGATTGTCATTTTTCTTAAAACTCTTTCTCTATTTTTCTCGAAACCCATTCTGAAGTCTCTCAACAAGAAACCTCTAGATATTATGTGCAAAATTACTAGCAATTCCAAATTATTATTGTGTACGGCCAAAGTATAGTGCGATATAGAACGAACAGCTCCATCGGGCACGCAGCTGACATATGTCATGAATAAGTCCGGCTACAAGTCGCCACATTATGTTTCTGTCCCTTGACAGGAAACTGCCTATCCTAGGCAGCTCCTACTATTCGTTAGAAGGGCCTTCATCAGGACATGCAGAGGCTTGTTTCAAATATAGCACAATCTATGCTCACAAAAACGTATTTTGGTCTTTTTTCTTTTCTTCCTTTTGTTCTTGTGGAGAGCTCTTTCTTCTAACACATGATCAGTGCAAATTTTTTTATATCTATTTTTTCAGATATAATATCCATCGACTTCTGAGATTCCTTTACTTCTTAGAAAGACCAACGTTGATGTTGGCTAAAAAGCTGAAGTTGTGAGGGTGACTCCTCTCGATTTCCTTAATGTTCTTGGTATTCTTAATCTGCCGCCCAAGTTGCACGCTCTCAAAACAGCCAAGCCGCCCGCGAATTTCACTCACGAGCGTTCTATTCTGGAAGGATCCGATCAACGCTCGTGTGTCCAGTGGACAGCAACGTGGATTCACTGGACTCCCTAACAACACTGTAGGCCCCAACAAGCCATTCACACCGCAGCAGCATGGCTCATTCTACACCTATGCAAACACTCACACATCACCCCAGATCTCTCCCAGCTACACTGGCCAACAATACCCCAGAGAATCGCTTCCAAAGGACTCTACATCGCATACAAGGCCATCCACCTCAACCCCGCATCCTTCCTTCCCAGTAAGATGAAATGAACCAATCGCCCACACAGACACCAGACCAGCCAACTGACATCTTCTACACATTCCACGCTTTCACCCAATAGCCACCCATAGACTGGAACATCCTCCCGCCCCACATCCGTGCTGCGGCGTCAGTCACCACCTCCTCATCATCTCCTTCAAAATCGTCAAAACGTACCTCTTTCCCTGCACTCAAACAGCCAGATTCCTTCCCCTGCTATCCTTGGACTATCCTGAGCTTCCTATCCTGTTCTAAATCCCTCTGAACTTTGGCAGGCACTCCAGGACCCTCTGGGTAAAGCCAGCGTTGCATAAGAGTTTAAATTAAATAAATAAAATACTCTGTCTGAGGTCTCAACTTTTGCATTCATCCCAAAGAGATGGTTTTGGTGGCGGACCTCATGCTCACATGTAAAGTATTCTGGAAAATGGTATCCTGAAGCTGCCTGTCAGTGCAGATGTGTAACAAGCAGTCATGGCTCAGCAGCCCTAACAGTGCCGGGATTCCACCTTCTGCCAGAGGCATAGACAGGGCAGGGCCTGAGCGGGCTAGGCCCACCCAAAATCTGTACATGCCCACTCGGCAGCACTGTGTGGGCATTTACCGATGTTAATGTCACTGCGATGGGCCCAACCACATTATCTTCAGGCCCCCTTTGATAGACAGTCCTGGCTACGCCTCTGCCTGCTGCCCAGGCGCCATCTCATTGGTGAAGGCAGCAGCATCACCCGCACTCTTGAGGGGCAATTTGCTGAGGTTCGCTCCAAGCCTGGCCTGCTACTGGATTTTCAGCAGTGGGGTTGAGCTTAGGGAATACTTTGCCAGGAAGTGAGGCACGCGTGCGACCTGGAAGGAATCACAAGTGGCTGCTGCAGATGCCATTCCGAGGGCAGCGCTCTGAGGAGGCCGCAAGCCACAAAGCGCCCAGGTCAGGGCTCTGCAACCATTGGCTCTCCAGATGTTTTGGACTAAAACTCCCGGCAGCCTATACAGCATGGTCAATAGCAATGGATCATTATTATTACTGTTATTATTTTTGATATGCAATATATTGAGCGCGGACCTAGCTTCGAGAAGCAACCGAGGGCTTTACAGGGGTACACAACAACACAGATGCATAACAGAGCCCTTTACAGAGGTAACAGCAGAACAGATATACAGCAGGGCGTAGGGTACAGAGGAGCAGACGGGAGGGGTACATGTGTGCTAGGTGGTGGGGAGGAGGGTGGCGGGTGGCGTCTACGGAGTCAGGTGGCGCGAGGATCATGGGAGTTATAGTCCAAAACATCTGGAGAGCCCTGACCACGGCACACGCCACTACCCAACAGCAAGAACCCAGAGCTCCTGATTCACAGACCTGGAGCACAGCGCAACTTCGCTGCCACACGTGTCCTTGGCAAGCCTAAGGGCTGTTTGAACCGGAGGGGAAGGTTCAATGCGGCAGGGCATGTGGAGGCTGGCAATTCCAGATACTGCACATGTGGACCTGTGAGTACATGCAACTGACATGAGACCGGGCGATACCTTTCTTCCTGGAGATTTTAGCGCTGGCCAAAGCTGTTTTGGGCCCTGAAGTAATTGCAAACATTAGTTAATAAGCATGTGGTAAATATGATTGGGCATGGCAGCACAGGGAAAGTTATGGCGCAAACTGCCCCTAATTGCAACCGAGAATAATGGGAACTGACAGTACCCGCCATTGGCCAAAGACAACACCGGGCATGTGGGCACTGGTCATAACTGTTACTGGGCATGCCAAACTGGCCAGACATCGACCTGAGCATGTGGAAACTGGGAATCCCTGTAACGGGGCATTGTGGGGCAACTGGCGATACCTGTTAATGGACTGGCCAAGGCGGGAACAGACCACGCCACTCTTCTTACTGTGCACGAGGAAACAGGAGGCTGCTGTTCCTGAGCACAGGTCAGCTGGGAACGTCTGTTCATGTGTGCATACGTGCTCCTGGAACGGTGAGAACTGGTAATGTATGTTATTGGGCACGGGACTGGGAACTGATCGTGGCTACTACCGGGCACATGAAGCCGGTCCCTTCTGCACTCCAGGCATCCGGGCATTGGACGCATCAGCTGTTCCCTACATGTGCAGCAGCCTCAGAACTGGGCCAGCGTGCATACTACAGCAGTGTGGTGGAAACGGGACACCTGTATATGGCCGCACTGTATGTATTCTCTTGCACGTTTGGAAACAATTCCAATTACTGCGGTGCTGTAGCAACTTGCAAAATGTGCATCAGCGGCGTAGCCAGGATTGCCTAATAAATGGGGCCTGAAGCTCATGTAGTTCAGCCTCCGCAGTGAGATTAACATCCTGTCACTGTCCACAGAGCGCTGCGGAGTGGGCATTTACAGATTTTGGGTGGGCCTTGCCCGCTCATGCCCTAACCCGTCTTCGCCTCTGATGTGCATTCCTGCGGCCTAGTGGCAACTGGGCAAATATATGCCTCCATGCGGCATTGTGGGACCAGGGCACGTTTGTTGGATGCTGTAGCGGTTGGAGACCTGGGAAAATGCCTTTGCGCGGCTTTGCGAGAAATGTGACAGACATATGTGCAATGCCGCCTCCCTTTCTGAACTTTGGAGCAATTTGAATGAGTGCAGCATTTCAGTAACTTGAGAAATGCATGTATTTTCTGCGACATATTGAGAACTGAGCAAATATATGCACTTCTACAGCATTGGTGGGGATCCATGTGTTAATATCCCCGCAAAAATATCGCCATATAAAAATATCTCCATATTTTCCAGCGATATTAAGGCATGGAACCTGCGGGAGACACCCCGCAACCCCTGTATTATATAAAAAGGAGGGGGGTACCCCCACAACCCCCGCTCCCAAAAATTACTAATATTATCCCCACTAAAAATATCGCCTATGGGCATTGTGAAGAATGGGCAAGTGCACCCATCATTGCAGCAGTGAGGAAATGGGGCCCCGTTGAGTATTTATACAGCAGTGTGGGCATTTTCCTGTTACCTGAGGCGCTGTGGAAACTCATTATGCAAGCCGAGGGGTATTAGAGACAATGAGCAGTAATGTGCTGATCTGGAAGTATTTTGTTTTGGCATCGGTCATTATGGGCTAGAATGCGGTCTATTTTTGCTTGCTGACTGGAGCTGTTATTGAATGCATGCCGGGGTGGGGGGCAGGGGGAGGGACGCATGCGTGATTATGTGGATGTCTTACATTTTGCTGATGGCAACCCAGGGAAGATTTTGAGTCCCTGACGCACTAACGTGATCCCGTGTGACTCATTGCGGCTATTGGCTCTCGGTGTAGCCGCTGCTGGGAAATTGGCGCTGGAGGCTCGGTGTGGGGTTTTGGTAGAGTAGCCGGCAGTCACCGGAAGTGGTTAGTGGCACGCGGGTTCGGCCACTGTGGCGCGATGGCTCCGAGCTGTGGGACACTAGTGGCCTGATTAAGTTTTCCTGTGGGATGGCGCCATTGTAAATCAGGCCCAAGCTCTCTTTACAAGTGCCTTTAAACCCTCCTTCGCCCCGCTCTGCCTCAAGGTTTTATTGCTTTACGTCAGATGTGCTGGAAACCCACACCATGGTCACACATTTCCAGTCAATTCTCCGCGAGGACCCCACACTCCCAAAGAATGAACCGTCTTTAACCCCAGTGAGATTTGCGGTTTTGTTACAGTAGCAGCGTGCGATTTTTATTTATTTATTTAATGTATTTCTTAAGCGCTGGAGGCAAAGGCCCCGAGGTATAGGAGCGCTATAACATGTCCCACTTGCAATCCTTGTCACCAGCCATGCATTGGTGTGTGAGCCCTCGAGTTCTGCTTAAATCCCACCACTTCCCGCATCTACGCCTGGTCCACTCTGCTTTCACATGCTGAGTTAGTCATGCCTTTTGGGCAGAACCTCTGATCGTCCTATAAGTCGTGTTTACACAAGGTAGCTTGCCACTGAATGTAGCTACTCATAATTAAGTGGAACACCTGTAAAGTTATCCTTAAGGCCCATCCAGTTTTGACCGACATTACTCGTTCAGCGAATCACATTCTTACCATTTCCTCTAGTTAACAGGAACCCCTCGGGGCAGAGCCACCCGCCCGCCCCCTTATAGTTTTTGTTGCAGCCCTTTCCAATGTTCACCTTTGTTATTGGCCCAATGTGCTTTGAAATGTACTATTGTAGCCTTATAGACCGAGGGAGGGGTCATTATCATAGGATAATGACCCTACTTCAAGGCTGAAGGCGAGAGCCGTAAATTGAGGACACCCCACAAGGTCTATGAGGCTAGTATTACATAGCGGTAGTAGCACATTTTGTTTAGGTGTTTTGGTAATTCGTTTTATAATGAGAAAGCAAAAAGACATACTCAGTAAATGAAATGTGCTTTTATTTTGTAGTGTTCAAATATCAAGGTTGTCTTCATGGATGAAGCATTTCAATTGGAAACTTAGTTAAACCGGAGAGGGCTTAACATGAGTATGCACTAGGGGTCATGTCAAAGTAAAGGGGTGCTCTATGAGGAAGAGAAAGAATCCTCCCGTGAAAAAACAGGTCCCCTTAGAGAAGTGTCTTAGACATCTTGCTGGACATTGCACTATTGTTTCCCTCTCTTCTTTTGAAGTCAGAATGTTCAGAATGTAGTCAATACTCTGCACTCTGCAGCTTCTGATTGGCTGAGAGGAGGTCAATAATGGTCTCCATGTGCTAATTGAAATTAAGTTGTCCAAATATCCCTTGGGATAGAGTAATGAAATATTCATTGTGTGCTTAAAAATGGGCCCGTGTTGAACACCTCTATTAAAGGAAGTCTTTAGGGGGAGACTCTGATCCTCAATCAATCTTTTATGTTGCGGTTACTGGCTGAAACCCATGCCCCCCAAAGGGCCTACACACACACACACACACACACAAACGCTCCACTAGCGCCCCCGGAGCATGTTGCGCGGACGCTCGCCAACTTCCTGGGGATGGTACTGACGACGCAATGCCGGGCATTGAGATGTTGAGGCGGCATAGCAGCAAGGCTAGAGGAGGGTGGAAGACAGGGCAACTATGCCTGAACCCCTGTCCACGAGAGGGAAGCATAGGCCTATGTTATTTATTTATTTATTATTATTTTTTACATTTGTATAGCGCACAAACAGCCCATGGGCATCGTGGCACTGTTACTTGTAGGGAACTTAGTTGCAGGGAGGTACAAAACACATTTTTTGCATTTTACATGTTTTACATTGGTAGCACATTAATACATATTTTACATTGGTAGCAAATTAATACAGTCAGCTAGTTGCAGGAACCTTTGCAGGTTTATCAAAAGATGTGGCGAGTAGTCCCAGGGGAGTGAGGTGTTGATCAGGCGAACAGAGTGGTTTTTATGGCTTTGCGGAAGGCACTGAGTGCGGCTTGACGATGTATGTTGACGATATAGCCTAGCAAGTCGCTGATGAGGAGGGGCGCGACTGGTGCAAGACGCAGAGGCAGACATCTTAAGTCATTGCAGAAGTGGGGTTTCTCTAAAATGCCCTGTGGAGCTGGAGCAGGTGCCAATGTCCCTCTCCCACAAGCTTTACATAAAGAGCAACATTGGGTGAAAGTAAACTCTTTCTCTCTCGCCGGTTCCACAATCTTCGGTGCCAGCGGGCACAAGGCTCTCATTATTTGCGAATATTACTATTCGAGTCAGTGCCCGGAACCATCGTCTTTCGGTGGTTTCCGGCCACCAATTCAGTTTTTAGTTTTGGCTGTATTCCTGCTGGTCTCGGAACACGTGCTGACGCAGCTGCCCTTTTTCAGTTTCACAGTGGCTCAGTCTCACTCTTTGTGCCATCCTTAATCTTTTAAAACCAGCCAATAATGACTTTGAGAATTAGCATAGTTTGTTCGGCCAATCGCTTGTGGGCCCAAAGCCCTGTAAATATTAACATAAACGGCTACATCCGCTCAGCATTATTTATTTGTTGACATTCATATAGATCCAATGTTCAATTTGGCCTTTTCGAAATTCACACGTGACTTTGAGGTGGCACACACATTTCGGCAGTAGCCACTGAGCTATCTTACCTTACCACAATCATGTTGCTCCCAATTTGCTAAAAACTAGCACGGCCTACCAATGCCGCCTCATAAATGTATGGCCGCTTCTCAGCCTGAGGCGCAAGAGTGAAATGAATTGTCAAAACCTTTACGTCTGTATTGTATGCAGTTCCCCTCCACATTCACACAGACATCTACAGAAACCATATGCCATGGAAGGGTTCTATGTCATTTCATCGACAGTTTTAGTTTCGATGGGTATTTTTATTAATAATTTTCAACGCAAAAACTCATTGCATTTTTAATTTTTTATTTTGGGGGGTTCTCCCACAAGGCCCCTACCCATATTGTTTTTTCTCTATTCCCCGTCCCCCCACCCCTTATATGCACTTTCCCACCACCCCCTATATTTTTATCTGAGTTTTTTAATTGAAAGATTTTCGTTAAAAAACCCATCGAAAAAAAAGTCTGTCGATGAAAGGACGTTGTACCCCATGGCATAACCATGAATTCCCAGGTGCCGTCATCAGAGACCAAGTGCGGCCTTGCATGTGTAGGTCCTACCATCCTGTGGCACGTGCAGCCTCACATGCCCTGTAACTGCCAAAACACACGGGTTGGAGCCATATGTGTCTGTTTATTGCCAGTATATGCCAGGGTGACCCCTAATATGCCAGGCATAATCATGGGATCTGGTACATCTGATTTTCCAGATACAGGCTAGGAAGAATCCAAGACTATTCAACCCTAGAGTTCTCTGTAAGATAGAAGGAGATGAAAACAATAAAACGTTCAGTTAAGTTACCACATTCTAGATGGCACACGTTTTCTAGTTGCAGGTGCCTGTTCAAGTGGTGCCTGTTCAGGTGGATGATAGCTATGTGTTGCGATGGAGTTAAAATCAGCAAGTAGGGGTGATACATAAATATTCCACCTGACGGCCAAACTGAGAGAAAAAATGAACAATGTAGGGCGACTGCTTTCGTTAACCCGTTCAAGCCAGTCGGCTGAATCCACGTGAAGGCAGTAGAAGGAAGAGGACACAAGGCGGCAGATAATAGGACCATCCTCTTGGGACTAGCACACGATCACGGGACTGGTGGGAAAGCTTCATATCACTGTGAGCGCTCCCTGGAAATATATGTATCCACTGTGTCCTTAGCATCCAAGGCTCCGTGCTTCAAATGTCTTCCCACTACCCTTATTTCTCCACTCTAAGACACAACTGCACACTATTGCGCCTCAGGGCACCTCCTCACAACTACTTCACCCGAAGGGCACCTCTTCAGAAACATTGCCCAAGCACCATTGCGATCGGGCCTCCACGAGCCTCTGGCCACACTAGCATCCTGGCCTGCTGTGCTCAGACACACTATATGCATACCAACCAAGTCACACACACACACACACACACACGACAACTGGATGCCCCTCTAAGCAGACATGAAACATCAGAACACTACGCCTCTCCAACCAACTTACATCTAACAGCCTAGGCCAATGCATCCTAGACCTTGGGCACACCACACAGCTCTTCTCTGAAAACAAATTCCTCAAAGCGCTTGACACCAAATACCAGGACACAGACCCAAACACAGTACCTGAGTACTTGCGAGTGCCATGCATCAGTCTAGAATCTTCACGCCACACAACCGATCGAAGCCACACCTCTCTCTTTCAGACAAAGCCTTGCAAATGGGTTGTGGAAAGTGGAATAAACCCCAGTAACATAACATAACATCACATGACGACATCACATGGGGCAACAAATAAAATAGTCATGAGCAAAAGAGACCATGACAGTAGAGTAAACCTGGGGACAGCAACAGAATGTCTGAAGTACGACCAGAAGCAAAAAACCTACATTAAGAGAAAAGGCTGGAGACTGCAACAGCAGAACACAGCCAATGAACAACAAAACACCAAAAAAAAGGCAGCAGGGCCCTGCCAAAGATGCAGACGCACACCGGGCATTAGTAGGGAGGCAAACCAGCACAAGAAAAGGGGGCCAGATATGGGACGAACAGGAAACACGTGTTGGTGGATGTCCCTTCCTACTGTGTTTCTTGTGTTACTGCTGGGGTCTGACTTACCTGTTACCTGCAATCAAGAGTATAAAGAAGTTTCCTTATGTAGACGGGCCACCTTAACACTATTGCGCCTAGAAGCACTTTTGGTGCAGCTGCACGTTCAGGGCGTGGTCACATGATTAGGCCATAAAAGACCAGTGAACTGCATTTTCAGTTCCATGCACTCACAGAAACGTGGGTGAGTCCTCCCAATCTTTACAATATGTTGGAGTTGTATGGAAACCAATGCACAGCTATAACTCAGGCATTCCGTCCCATTCCCGCCGTGCCGTAATAGCATTAATCTAATATTATTGTTTTTAGCCCTATCTCCATCCCCCTTCTCAATGCATTACTGCCAGTGTGGTCATGTGACCAAGCAGTTTGAGCAGGACTGCCTCTTTTGGAGTGGGACCAAGGCTGATGTGCATATGGTCTGTCCCCTTTCATAATGTCTTAGCAGAGGAAGAACGATGGTCTGGAGGGTTGCCAAGAACAATGCCAGAGTTTAAGATTCATTTTAAACCTTCCTGCCATCATCTCTTTTCTTTTGCTTAGTCACACCGAGTGGGACGGGTATGCCCAGACATGGGTCCCGTGCCTGCTCGGCACAGAGACCCAAGTGACTCCTCATTGATGAGGCCCAACGAGGCTGAACATTTCTGGGGATGCTTGTGGTTTCATGCAAAAGGGATGCGACCACGCAGTTCTGGCTGGACTGCCCCTTTTGTGGGTGGGACCAAGTCTGATTTGCATATGGCCTTTCCCTTTTTGTAATGGCTTGGCAGGCGAAGAACGATGGTCTGGAGGGTTGCCCAGAGCAATGCCAGAGGTAAAGATTCATTCTAAACCTCCCAGCCATCACCTCTTTTATTCTGCTTAGTCACACAAGTTATCGCCACACCCCTCCCCCACTTACACTGGCTCCCACGCCTCAAACTCTAGCAATCAAAATTCTTAACCGTTAGTTTGAATGATCACTCCTCACTTGTGTTACCCTTGCTCCTCATAAACTGTGTAGTACTGACACATTGGTGATGCAGTGATATGTCTGAAAATAAATACATAAATCTATAGCCCGCCCACCCAAGTGCCCACCTTCCGAACAGGCATTACCTCCTCTGACCGGTCCCTCTGAAGTCAGGATCTGGACCTTGTCAGTTTGTCTTTTCTGTAATGCTGCATGTACTGTGAAATTGTAGGTGAACACAAACTAATTTACAAAAATGTAAAAATAATAATCTGGAAACTCCCCCACCCCCTTTTGTATACCAGAAACTTTTCTTTCTTTCAGGGCCCTGCAGAGGGGTTTCATCAAGCACTTCTGAAGGTGGTCCTGGTTTAGAGGTGTGTGTGTGTGTGTGTGTCCATGCGTGTGCTTGCTCTGCAAGTTAACCCTTTCACTGCCCTTAAAACATACATATGTCCTAATTCTCATACGAAATCATTGAAGTCCCAGCAGTGAAAGGGTTAAACAAACATGTTAAATACATAGTTCTTGCCAGGTTGTAACACCTTCTTTCTTTAGTTATTTGCATGGAGATTCCTTCTCCCTTTACTCTACATTTGTATTGGCCAGCAATAAAGTGATGATCACTCATGCATTATTAAAAAAAAAAACCGGATGTTTTTAAGCTATACCACTCCATATGCCTACAGGCGACTATTCCTCTCCCAATGCCGCACTGAATGAGACCCCTTTCCCTGTCAGCCGCACACCACCTACTGCTGAGCTTAAATTAGTGAGGGGCTTCGCTAGGGTTGAGGCGCACTCTTTCAAGATGGCCATTCTCATTGATCTCAAAAACACAGAGAATGGTATTGGAAACTCTGTTTAAACTGTCTGCCTACCTTAGAGGTCATTGGTCCCAAAGTGAACATGCCTACGGAACTGAGAGGATGTTGTATGTGTGGGGTGGTCCCACTCGAGACCCTTTTCCATCTAGTGCTGGAATGCCCCGCATTTACGAAGGAGAGGATACTGTACCTGGGTCCTTTTGTACATTCCATATCCCTGGTGTTAATTGTTTATGAGGAAGACTGATGCTAACGTCGAATAGGCAATCATTTTAGCGCTGACCAAGTTATTGATGAATATTTCTGCCCAACTGAAGTGAGCAATGATCCAAGGAGAATTGGATTGGCGGGTGATCTGGGAAAATTAGTGAGGGGACAACGAAAGGGGGGTTGTGAATTATATTAGTTAATATGGGAAGGTGGGACCTCTTGTTTTCTGGGATTTCCCATTTGTCCTTTTTCTCTTATATTCTGTTTAATGTGGAATGTGTATGGTCTTTTAATTAGTTGGGTTTTTGTTTTATGTATTATTAAGAATAGTGTAAAAAGGTTCAATGTAAACAGAAAACCCTTTTTGGTTTTAATAAAATAACTATTTCCTGTTTAAAGAAATAGTGTTTCGGCACTAATTTCTACACTGATAAGTCTTTAGAAAAGTCCCTCCCACTAATAATTGTCAGTAATCAGTCACCTGCTCATCTTCGACCTCAAGCTCACCCAACCTACATTAACCCACTGACTTCCTGAGTTCACTCATCCTGAGCCCCGCCAGCTGCGGTGATTGTGGCCTTTGCAGATGGTGCAGTGTGCCTGTAACCAGTGGAGTTCTGATCGATCCCGGAGGGATGGCATAAGGGCTTGCAATTTCTATCCCCTTGTTGATGCGTGCATCCCCCATGGACTGCTTTCTAACTCATTTGATGTAACCCAATTGTTTACTGTTCTTTTAAATGTATTCTTTTAGTGTTTCCTGGTTGATAAGATCCATGTCTCTGCCGTTTTCAGTCTCTATTAATCAACAGGCTTGAAGATTTCAATAAAGATTGTATAGAAAAAGTACAGCGGTCATTATTTTCTTGGATGCTATCAATATCACAGAACTGCAAAAACCTTTTTTTTTTTTAGTTTTGGCTATTAAGTGGCAGTAAAGTGCCATCTATAAGCCAAAACTATTACAGCAGAGTGCAGCTAGGATGAAACTGCGTATGAGGAGGGACACAAAGCTTGTAGGTGTTCTTTTCTTATTTATCCACCCATTGACTGCACATGGCCATGCTAAACCCTAGGGCTATTCCTACCCACTTCCTGCCCCTCACTCCCAAAACACATCCTCCTGGGATCTCTTTGAGATAGCTTTATCAAGCCTTACCATCAAACGGTGTGCTCACAGTGCCTACAATTGTTTTTTTAAAGCAGTCTTCTGAAAGTGAATTGGAGCGGTAAAGACGCCACTGGTGTAACTAACTATCGACCAGGTCTGCCTTCAGCCACTCGACTTTAAGCAGTATGCATGCCCTTCAATGAAGATCTGTTAAAAACAAGCATTGACACAGCCAACAGTTTTGGCATGTGTATAAGCATTAGGCATTTGCCAAGACTGCTATTATATGTCCAATAACTTGTAACTTTTGGAAGGTTCTACCATTGATGGCCTATAAATGTGGCAGTGCCTGGCAAATGCCTTTCTCATGCCTACACAAAAGACAAAAATGTTGGCAAGGCCAATACTTGTTTACCTTTCAGGCACCTGGACACAGGAATGTCCTCAGATGCCCTGAATCTGGTCTCACTCAGCAGGATCTGATTCAAGCATAGAGCAGTGATCTGCGACCTTTGTCCCTCCAGATGTTTTCTACTGCAACTCCCATCCGCCCTAGCCTGCTCAGTCAATGGTGAGGGATCATGGTAGTCGTAGTCCAAAACATCTACAGAGCCAACATTTGCAGCCACCTGGTCAGATCTCCTCCTCCCTCTCTGAGTGGGCGGACCTTCACTCCTGGTCTTGACCTTTCAACTCCTCCTCCTTCTTGGAGACTTTACTATCCACCTGGATGCTTCCTGTCCTCCCTCTGGACTCTTTCGCCACCTCTGCGACTCTCTCTCACTCTCTATTCTCCCCTCTGGCCCAACTCAGCTTGCAGGGCACACTCTGGATGTTCTGATCTCCTCAGACCTTCCCCTTTTTGCCCCTCTCACCACTCCTCTCTCCTGGAATGATCACTTTCTCCTTTCTTCCCATCTCACCCTCTCTACCCCTGAAGCCAAGCCACTACCACCATTGCCACCCACCTTCTCGGTCATCCGACCCATGAAGCGTGTGTCAGTTGAGGCTTTCGCCACCACTTTCACTCCCCCTCCTCCCCCTTTGGCTGCTTCTCACTCTCACACAGCCCTTTCCATGCTCCACTCTGCTATATCCAATACTGCGCATATTCTTGCCCCTGTCATGCGAATCGGGCTGAAGCCCAAGGCCAAGTGCAACTCCTGGTACGACTCTGACGTCATCACCCTAAAACGCAAGTGCAGGGTGGCTGAGAGGAAATGGTTTGCTTCATGTACATCCTCTGACAAACTGGCCTGCCGCCTGCTCCAAAGGCAATACCGCCTCTCTGTCCTCACCAAGAAGAGAGCTCACATTCAAGCCTGCGTCTCTGCGGCATCTAACAAATCAGCTCAACTCTTTGAAATCTGCAAGGAACTGGCCAATCCTGCCACCGTCTCTACCTCTCCTGTCCCTTCCCAGGCTCTCTGCACAGCACTGGCTTCTCACCTCATCTCTAAAACTCAGGACATCCTGTCCTCACTCTCCACCTCTCTCCTCCCTCCCTCTACTCCCTGCTCTTCCTCTGGCCCTTCTGCAGCCACCTCTCCTACCTCCTTCTCTGCCTTTCCCCTGTTCTCAGCTGACGAAGGTTCGAGACAAGTCTGTTCTATGAAAGTCTTGTCAAAACAGGTTCACCCCTGTTCCTCCAAAACCATCAAGGACCACATTGACTCCCTGGCTCCTGCCCTGGTTGACTTCTGCAACCACTCCTTCGCCACTGGAGACTTCCCATCCCCCCTGAAGCACTCCCTTGTGTACCCTCTTCTCAAGAAACCCTCTGCCGACCCCTCCTGCCCGGCTAACTATCGGCCAATCTCTATCAGTCCCTTCCTGGGCAAACTCCTTGAAAAACTGGCCATCTCCCAGCTTAATCTCCACACTGAATCTGTTGGTTGCCTACATGACCATCAATCTGGCTTAAGAGGTGCCAGAAGCACGGAAACTGCTCTCCTAAACATCCGTGAAGACCTGCTCTCCAACCTTGATTCTAACACCCCCCGTGTCCTCATCTTGCTTGATCTCTCTTCTGCCTTTGACACTGTCAACCATGCCATCCTGCTCAAACGTCTCCGTGATAACCTTGGTATCACTGGTCAGACCCTGGCGTGGCTGACCTCTTTCCTCTCTGACCGACCCTCCCAGGTCCAACTTGGGCCCTTCCTCTCCGCTATCTTTTACTCTACCTGTGGTGTCCCCCAGGGGTCTAACCTCTCCCCCTGGCTTTTCAACCTTTAACTGGCACTTCTTGCCCACTGCATTGCCGCTCTCTGCCCCAACTTTCAGTGCTGTGCGGATGACACTCAGCTCATTTTCAGGCTACCCTCGGCCACCTCTTCCCCTTCCCTCACATCTGACTGTCTTTCTGCTATCCATGAATGGTGTGCCGCCAACGACCTCTGCCTTAATGCCAGTAAGATTGAGATTCTCCTCATCGGCACTCCCATTCCCTCCTTTCCTGTCACTCACTGGCCGGCCTCTCTTGGCCCTCCTCCTGCTCCAACTTGTGAGGCTAAAAACCTCTGGGTCATCTTTGACTCCACACTCTCCTTCTCTCCTCACATCTCTGACATCTCTAAGAAGTCCCACTACCAGCTGCACCTCCTCAGAGGTATTCTACCTTTGCTCTCCTTTCCTCAGAGGCGCACTGTCTCCAGAGCTCTGGTTCTCTCTAGGCGGGACTACTGCAACAGCCACTTTCTAAATCTGCGTCCTAAACGCTCCGCCCTCTGCAACTCATCCAAAACAGGACTGCAAGACTTGTCCTTGGCCTCAAGCCCAGGGATCGTATCTCTCCAGGACTGAAATCTCTGCACTGGCTCCCAGTGGCTGCAAGGATGAAGTTCAAAACCCTCTGCATTGTCCACAAGGCCTTCTGGGGCATAGGGCCTCAATACCTTCAACTCTCTCTTCCTAAATATCTTCCTTCTAGAGCTCTTCGCTCATCCGCCTCCAACTCCCTCAGGGTCAGGCGCTTCTCCAAGCAACAAGTTGGTGGTAGATCTCTTTCTTTGGCTGGGGCTTCCCTCTGGAACAGCCTCCCTGCCTCCCTGAAACTTGAGGAGAACCATCTCCGGTTTCGGAAGCACCTCAAAACCTTTCTCTTTGCTTCTGCCTTTTCTCCTCCTCTCCCCTGCTGACCTCCTGGCGGACTCTGCACTGGTGTCCTGGCCACCCTCTGATCCCGGGCCAAGGTCCCTCCCCCGCCAGTCACACACTCCTGCACTGCCTGCCTGGCATCCACCGCACTTTGGGACTGTTCTGTATCCCTTCAGTCCCACCACCAGCACTCAACACCTGTCTGCCCTCGCCTTTGCACTTGCCACCTGCTGGCCGTTACTTTACTCATTGTTATTTTATTCCCATTTACTGCACTTTCCCCCTTCCCCTCTCCTATGCACTTGCGCAATCTGAATGACACCTGGTCTAGTAGGATCGTTGTCTGTCCTCCCTTTGTTCCCCCTCCCTTGCCTCGTCACGCCTTGAAACACTTGTGTATAGGCACGTTATAAATGCCATATCATATCACATCAGACCCCTGGAATAGGGGTGCTAGCCCGGGACATACTACAAAGCACCAGAGACCAGTGTAAAATGTGAGAATCGTGTCCAGTAGGCAAGTTCCAGAGCTTAAGGTGAGCACAGTGACATGACCAGTGTGCTGCTCCAATGGGATTTTAAATGACTATTATTCTGCACAAAGCAAACTATAAAATTCTGCTGAAAAAGCAAACAGTAAGCTGTTGTTTAAAGCAATATCTTTGAAAGCATCTTCGCAAGACTGGGTTCTGGTAGCTTATGTGTTACTTTTTCCCGAAATACATTGAAAACAACAGAAGTTAAAAGGGACAAATGACTGCTGTGCAATGGGACAGCATTTTCGCCCATTTTGAATGAAGACGAGCCTCAAATAAAATGTTACAAATAACATATTTAAAATACCTGGATTTAATATTGTATTTGAAATGCTTGGGGTTTTGCTGAAATGTTCCTAGCCAAAATGTGGCATTTCAATAGACGTGACCAGGGACAGAGCAGCCTGGATAGAACTATGAAGGATTGCCAAAACTATGGTGACCAGACGTCCTGGTATGTGTAGCTCTGTCCCCTTTTTCTCAAGATTATCTTCCCATTGGAGACTGCAGTGGTCCCGGTTTTTGGTGGTAGGTCTTCATAGCTGGCAGGCAGGAATGCACAATCTCCCACAGAAGAAATGCTGTGTTTTCCGAATTAAGATAGTGGTAGTTTGTGATAGATTATAATCCGGGTTTATTCCACCAATAACACTTAAACCTCCTTCTCGTCTAACCGACACTGAAGCGTAGTGCCCTGAAAGCGACTTTCAAGAGCTAGTCCTACTTTTATGTCTGTTGCTCTGTCCCGTTTTTTTTATTTTTTAAATTTAGTCACCCTAGCCAAAACACAGTGGGCAATGGTGGACTGCAGGCCTCGGGAGCTGGGTCTTTCTCGGGCACCTGAATGCCTACTGGACATCTAACTGGTTCCCCACACATGCCAGTCCGCTTCTGCAAAACGATGACTGCCTATCAGAAAGTAGGGCCTTGCACAAATTGGGGTTCAGGGTTGGATTGGCCCCTTGGCCTTTCAGCCTGTGGCCGGGCCGAAATCGTCCCTGGGGAGAGGGGGCCGGTTTCTGGCCATGCCTGGGCCAGTTTGGAGAAGAAAAAAAATGGAGAAAAAAAATAAAGATTTTTTCACATTTTATTTTCAAAACACCTGCAATGGCATAATTCATCAAAGCAAGGTAACATATGTTACCTTGCTTTGATGATTGATTTGAATGCATGATGTCTGCATCATAAATTATGATGCATGCATCATTCACATGCTGCTGCAGCATGCAGAGTTGAGGGGCTGGGGCCGCCGCCAGCCCGGCTGCTGTCACCGTGCCACCACTTCAGGGGGCACGGTGCCCCCTGGAGTGGCTGTGCTGTTGTACTAGTGATAAATATGTATTAGCGATATTAGTGATAAACGACCAGTTTTAGAGTAGAATAAGCATCCATTTCGGACTATGTATTTTGCCTTTCGCAAGTTGCAGTAATAGCATGGATTTTTTTCCTGCCGTTGTCTCTGTTATGATCATCACAAGACATTCCCTCTCGTGTGTCCTCGGTCACTTGGCAAAATCCTTGTACCTAAAAGCTTCTGTACAGTGTAGAAATATTTGACCATAGCACATCAAGTGGCCATTGACTTCATTGTGCCACAATTAATGTTTTGTTGTAATGTTATGTTATGTTATTTGGCATTTATATAGCGCTTTATATATCATTGGTATGATCTCAAAGCGCTGATAGGTTGAAAGCCCTCGGGGACCGCAGTCCAGGTCAGTAGAGAGAGAAGGTGTTATAGGGTGCCTGGGTGCACCAGTTATGTGACCAGTTGATGTAATTGCCAGATGGTAGCGTCATCCTAGCGTTAGGTGTGGTGGTGAAGATATCAGTTGAATGTGTGCAGTCTGGTGGGTGGACATCCAGACTGGGTTCTGTCTGTGTCAGGCCTGTAGGACGCTTATGTGAGCAGCTAGGCTGGAATGTCATGTGATAGCTGCATTTTATTAGAGTGATGAGGTGTTCATGGGGTAATGTTCGTATGTGAACAGGTAGGCCGAACTGAACAGGGGTATCGCTGCAATCTAATTGTGTGATGGTGTAGAGTAGAGAGTAAGCATAATGATATGGGATGGGAGTGTTTGCGTGGGTTTATGAACCAATGCAGCAGGAGCAATATCTAGGTTGAGGTTACTAATAATTTTTGTTCTTCTATCTATGTGTGGCACTTGCTGACATTTACCATCCTGTCTAGATGTGATGTAGGCCAATGTTCACAATTCTAACTAGGTTTGGCATTACCAACATTCACAATTCTGTTTGGGTCTGGTGCAGGCTAATGTTCACAATTCCAACCAGGTGCAGCATTGCCAACAATCACAATCCTGTCTGGGTCCGACGCATGTCAATGTTCACAATTCTAACTAAGTGTGGCATTGCTAACAATCACAATCCTGTCTGGGTCTGGCACAGGTTAATGTTCACAATTCTTGCTAAATGTGGCATTGCTAACAATCACAATCCTGTCTGGGTCTGGCGCAGGCTAATGTTCACAAATTCTAATTAGGTGCAGCATTGCTAACAATTACAATCCTGTCTGGGTCTGGCCTAGGCTAATTTTGACAATTCTAATTAGGTGCAGCATTGCTAACAATCCTGTCTGGGTCTATCTTTCCTATCTCCCTGGCATGCTGTTCATGATGTTTGTTTGCATGTATGAGGTAATGAGTGCTCAGAGTATGGGATGTCCTGTGAGTGTGCGGGTTTCCCTATTTTGCCAACCTTTGAAGCCTGAAAGTAGATGCATGCAGGCTTGACATGCAGCCAACTTTGCACCAGACCTGCATATGAACTTAACTTGTCTGCTGTTAAATCTCAGTTACCAGTTTAATGGTATCCACTACAGAATAATTGCTCATTTTACTATAGCCAATATGATAGCTCAGTGGGTTGAGCGCTCGCTGCTGTGATGTATGTGTGATCTGCAGGTTTGAATCCCGGCAAGGCCATCTCAGCCTTTCATCCTTCTTAGGTTGATTAATGAGTACCAACACAGGTTGGGTGATACTGAATGCCTATTTGTTCTATAAAAAAGAGCTTAAGTGTAAGTGCTATACAATAACATATTATCATTGGGCCTTGGACGTCTGCTTGCATTCACAGTAATTTGACAATATGGATCCATACACACAGTTATTAATGATGCATATGGTGATCCATTCCTGTATGAAATGTATATTACATTAGTGAAATTATAACCATATTTTTCTAGTGTACTTAGAAACAATGCTATTTGATGCCACTTCAAGTTTTGTCAAGGGGTGAAAGGTCTTGTTTCATCGCTTCCTGGGATGTCACTTTGGGGTAGTGTCAAATGACATCACTTCTGGTGATGTCATCAGAGGTCAAGGGTCATGAGGCGAGGGGTGGGCCACTTTTTTGAGGCGGGGGGTGGGCCATTTTTTTTTTGGGTGACCCGGCCTATTTCGTGTCTCAGTCCGACCCTGTTGGGGTTTAGGGGTTGGACAGATTTTTTTCTTTTAAAGTTGCATATTCCGAAATGAACCCTTTATGGAATCTTTTACACATAAAATACTTTTCTAGAAACATTTTGTAACCCTATAAACTGAAACCATACTTGCTTGTTGATATTGTTAACCAAACTTTACTGCTTTACACACGCAATCTGGCGTAGTTAAGAAGAGTAAAAAAAAGCATGTCTTTTATTTCTTTGGTAAAGTGCCTCTATCAGGGTTTGTGCTAGCTTTTAATTGCATCTCTTCAACTTTGGCTGAAATCCTAGTTCACTGTTTGATATTTGGCTGAATGCTGACGTTCCATTCCGTAGCCCCCTACTAAAGAGTCTCCTAGCCGTGGTAAACCGAAGGCCCGTTCGCTGAATTATGTATTGATGGAGGGGGCGTCCCTGCTCCTGAGTGTGACTCACTGAGAGCGACTGTCACTCTCATCCAAGCCATGTCTTTAGGTGAGTCACAGCAGCGAAATCACGCGTTCCACTGCGCTTTGGTCGATAATGCGCATGCGCGCGCGCCTCACTGATTGCGGCCTCAGCCGCATACGAAATCACCTGGAGGCATATTTTTATCTTAGTGTTCCAACGGCTACGGTAGGCGCAAGGGTCAAACTAGTGACGAAATCTGGCGCATCATCTCTCGTGCGACAGCACGGATGGCCTTTGAAACGGCATGGGTTCCAAAAGGGCCTCATTTCCCGAAAGTGACCAATTTTGGAGCCACTGTGAGCTTCTACGGGCTGCAATTTTCAATGGTATAATTTCAAAAATACCTCGCATGTTCTGAGAACAGCAGGCATGGCAGATGAGAACTCAACCTACATCACAAGAAACTCGCCATCGCTCGAGCTGTCGCAGCAACCAGGCTCCACTGAACCAGCACATTTTACGCAGGCATTCTGTTAAAATAAAAGGGGCAATGGTCCGAAAAAAAGTATAGTTTACTGCAATTAACTATAGCAATTAAAGCAAAGGGAAAAGAACTGGGAAATATCTCGCCCGTAAGAAAGCAAATCACTATCAGTACCCACTTATCCATAACTTGTGGACCCAAGAAGTTAGTGATTGTCCCCCACTCTGCGTTTTCTCAGTGACCCCTGAAACATTGTGTAAGTGTTGGCAATAAAAGGCTGTGTTTTTATTGCACACCACGTAATACTACACAACATAATAATCACCATATAATACATAATTTACATTTTTGGGCACGAGGTCCAGGGTTGTCCCTCCTGGCCCGTGCCGCCTCCTCCTTCCCACGACAACATGGACCCCATTCGCATACTTGCCAACATTCTGTGACCAAAAAGATGTAGGATTTTTCAAGTTTCAAAAATAATATTTCGCATAACAATTACATCACAGGAAAATACAAAACAGACATTTTTGGCACCACTGGAGCCTTCTAAAATACACAACACATCAAGTAGCACAACATGGAAAGATGTTCAAATGTTTAAAATGTAAAATTCTGAATGGTTAACACCAAATTCAATGACCTAACTTGACAGAAGGTAATCACACAGAGCTGGTAGGCAACGTGTGCCACTGCCCTGTAGCAGCAGCCCGGGCAACACATATGTATTCCTGCAGTGCAAGATGACTAACTGAACAACATGGAGACTGATACTCTTCTCAGTCTGATATGCAGATGCTGTGTGAGGGTGGCACGCTGTGCCACTTGCCTTCACTGGTGGTTCACCCTAAACCTGTCCCGGAGTACAGGGCAGATTCATGTAGCTGTCAGGTCAGTGGATTGGTCTGAGCCCATCACTCAAAGTAATCACTTATCTGCCCACCGCACAGACAGACTAACTAATGTGTTGCCTGCTTTGTGCTGGGCAGGTATCAATCAGCCTGCCTTAGAGTAACATAAATTACCTGCCCCTGTAAAAAGCAGTAGGATCTGTCACACAAATCGGTAGGCAGTAGGACTGCTTAAAAAGCAGTTGCCTACTGCCTAAATCAGTAGGGTTGGTGAGTATGCGTTTGTTGCCCTGTATTTCTATTCTTCTCTCTTTTCCCCTTTTCTTGGGTGGGTGGGTTTTGGGAAAAGGAAAGGTATTCTGCGTGCGCAGACTACTTGTGCTGGTGCTCCGTGCAGAATACCAAAAGGATTGTACTTTCTGCTGCTCAGGCAGCTCCTTATATCCTAAAGAAAAGGCCCTAGGCTATGTCTGCTTGTGGGGGCTTTGCCGTGCCCCCGGCCAGCTTGCTCTGATGGCAGTTAGCACCTTGTAGTGCCCATAGCTGCACACCTGCGCACTTCCTGTCTCCCTGATATCCTGTGTTTTGCACTTGTTATTGTGCCTTGGCACCCTGCTAGGTCCCTCTTCCTGCCTGGCCCAGTGTGGCTGGGGGAAAGGGGAGGGGTTGCGGATACCCCTGTGTATCTGGCTGCTGTTTTTTGCAGCAGTGTTGTGACACGAGTCATGACATCCCGCGTCATGACGCAGGAGAAAGGAATAAAGGGATCTGCTTCATGACTTTATGGCATTTGCGATCGGGCTGATGAACCTCCACCATTTGTGTCCATTTCTTATTTGCGCGCCCTGCTGCGCCATGCGCATAGGCCCGGATCAAGCCAAAAACACTGGCGACAAGCGCTGAGAAACCAGGCGCATGCATTCCGGTTTTGAATCCTACTGCTTCTGAGATTCCGCTCTGCATGGATCACCATCCCTCAGCAGGTAGCAGTGAATTTGGTGCTCCTGTACGACAGTAAGGGTCCCCACCCCTTAAATGACATCCCGCTGCATCGCACTGGCCCCGCCAGTACACCCTGGTCCATCATTCACAGTGGAACAGGGATTTGAAAACTTGAAAATAAACAGCACGGCTCTCGCAGGAGAGTGCTCGTGCGCTACAACCTTGCCCCCCCTGCCACACCATGGCCCCCAAGGAAAGAAGCATCACAAAAGCACCTGGTGCAGCGGCTCCCAAGAAGTGGCTGTGTACCCCTGAGACGGCCTTCTCACCAGCCATAGGACTGGGGCAGTGGCTCCACTCGAGCTGAGGTACAAACCATGATTGAACAATGCCACGGACTACTTATCTCGACACCCAAAGCTAACAAGCAATGTCTACCCAGAAAAAGCAGCAGCAGCCGAGGAGCACCTGCGACTGGTCATAGAAAATTCTGTCCCCAACTCGATGAACCTCAAGGAAACCAAGGAGGCCTCCGCAAATTATGGATGTTTCCAGATCTTGCGCCATTGAAACGGAACAGTGGAAATCAGTTCTCGGATATCTGAGATCGAAGACACAAGAAGCCCGGCACACACTGGAATAGCTGTGAAAAGCATGGGGTGAGCTCACGTTCACTGAGGACGGACTCTTACTTAGAGGACCGCACATTGTCATCCCTGCAGAGCTAGTTGACAGAGTGATAGCACTTGCTCACCATGGCCACCAGGGCGCAGCAAAAACTAAGAGCTGCCTCAGACTCAAAGTCTGGTTCCCAGCCCTAGAGTCGAAGGTTGAAGGGTTCATCAAGGCATGCACATGGTGCCAAGCTGAAGCTCCTCACACCAGAGAAGCGACTATCCAGAACATGCTGAGGAGTGAGGAACCATGGGACACCATCCACATGGATTTCGGATCGACACAGAGGAATTCACAATTTTTGGTAATGGTGAACCAGTGGTCCAGATACCCAGAGGTCAATTTTGTCCCGTCACTAGCCCTCCAAGATGTCATCCCTGTTATAGAAAAGATGTTTGCAACCCATGGCTTCCCTAAGGAAGTATGCTCAGACAATGGAACCCCCTTCCAGAGCACAGGCTTGGAGGAGTTCCTAGCCAGAAGAGGAATTGGTCACAGGAAGATTATGCCTGTGTGGCCAGGGGCAAACGGCAAAGCAGAGCGCTTCATGCATGCACTTAATAAGTGCTTCCGCATAGCACATGGACAAGGATCATGCGAAAAAAGAGCCCTCTTCCAATTTATCCTCGAATACAGGACAACACCTTACTGCTCAACGGGAGCAGCCCCCGCTCAAGCACTTTTCCGAAGGTGCCTCTGTACATTCCTACCAGACCTAGAGGGAAGAACTCCAGGGACAATAAATAACCAAGAAGTGCAAGCCCATGACAAATGACAACCCAGATGGAAAACAACAGGGGAGGACTAAGAGACTACGACATAGCTGTCAGAGACACACTCCTCGTAAGGACTCGCCATCCTG
Organism: Ambystoma mexicanum; assembly: GCF_040938575.1. NCBI lineage: Eukaryota > Metazoa > Chordata > Amphibia > Caudata > Ambystomatidae > Ambystoma > Ambystoma mexicanum. Next base: position 1,336,503,800 of record NC_090921.1, on the reverse strand, counting down.
AAGGGAAACTCTCGCTCCCACATCAGTCCATCCCGCTGAAGGTCGTGCGAGTACAAGGCTCACAAGTGACAGCCACCAACGATCACAGACTAGTAACACAAAACTTGAGTTTCAGCACCCACTCGGATGCCAGTTGAGTGGCAAGGACAGAACCGGGACTCTGCAGTCTACCTTCCCCAGTCGGATGATGGAGAGGATGAGGAGGGGGAGCCCTACCCCATGACGCCTGCTGAGCCAGCACCCAGAGAACTCAAGCACATCCAAGGTCCAGCCCATGCCAGCGGAGCAGAACAGCGATACCCCGTCAGAGACTTGAAAGGGCCCGTTGTGTGGCTCAAAGACTGACTTCAGCTCCTGAGGTCCCACCACCAGAAAAGCCGTGAGTTGCCCGCTATACAAGAACCTTATGCTTGTAATGATTGTGTGAAGCTCACACCATGGTTTGTTCATCAGTTGTAACCCGTTCAAATGGCCCAAGCTCTGTTGTTATAAAAAATGGGAGAAGTGTTCTGTCATGTGACACGCGTCATTGACGTCCCGCGTCATGACGCAGGAGAAAGACTAAAGGGATCCGCTTTGCGCTTTTACGGCAGTTGCGATTGGGGCCGGTGAACCTCCACCATTTGTGTCCGTGTCTTATTCGCACGCTCTGCTGTGCCATGCATATATGCCGGGATCAAGCCCATAACAAGCATGTGTTTTGCCCCTCCCCCTTTGTCTTCTTTGCCCCCCAGGTTACTGGCCCACGCTTTTTAGCTTTGGCGTGCCCCCTCCGCAGCGCTCTCTAAACTCAATGTAACCTACAAGCCACAAACACATCAGTGCTCTGATGCGGCCAGTCATCTCGGTGTCCACAGTGCACGGAAACAGCTACGAATGTCAATTGTCCGTAAACTTTAAAGCAAGAAAACAGAACAAGCTGCCATTTCGAATGCATGCACAGACAATGGAACCTCACAGGGCCAACAGAAAGCACCAGGAGAGACCCGCGGCCCCATTCTGAGACTTTGCTTCACCCAGAGAGGGAGGATCACCAAGCACCACAAGGAAGAATCTCCACAAAAATGGACTCTAAGCAACCCAACACCAATCAAAGACAGAGGCCCACAACCAGGGGTGGATCCAGAGGTCAAAGTGTGTGAGAACGAAAGGGTACAATGTTACCGGAGTAACCCGTCATCGTTACCTTACTTTATGCAACTGCAACTTTTTAAGGTCTTTTTTGTTTATCCCTATAGGGGACTAAAACCTGTGCGCTGCTGATTCCAAGCCAGTGTAACATTGCACTGTGCTATCTCTGAGTTGCTTGAAGAGGATTATTTATTTCAATAGGCTGCTTGGGATATACAACCCATTCCCAAGGAGCCAAACCCCCCAGGTTGAATGGCTGTTCTTTAAGAGGTGCGTATGGTGGGTGGTGAAGGGGAGGCTGTGTGAAGGTGCATGCTGAGTGGGGCAATGACACACTAAAGGTGAACATTTAAATCCATTTCCTTTCATTGTGTTTTCTTTAGTCTTACTAGAACTGGTGTGAAACACAATGTTGCAGGGTGGAGTGGAGGAAAGGAAGGACCCAGGTATGGGGTTTGAATGGGGGCAGGGGGTGACAGTGAGAATGGGGGGAGTGGGTAGAAAAGGGGGCGGGCAGAGGGAACATAGTTCCACTACTTTCTTTTTCACACTTTGCCCACTGGGTGGAGCCAGCCTCAACATTTTGTGGGACTGGAGGACAGTTTTAAAAAGAAGTCCAGAGTGGGGCCATGAGTGATCACCCTTTACCCAACACCTCTCCAAGTCACTGAATGCCCACTTCTAGCTGTGGCTCTGCGTTGTGTGCTCTGACCTCGGGGCCAAAGCGGGACAGTTTGATGAGTAAGTTCACTATGCGGCTAGTAGCTTTGACCATTGTTGCTGAACAAAAAGTCTTTAAATTCCACAATTTGCATCACATTAATCAAAAACCTCACCCTTGGGTACTATTCAAACAGTCTGTCGCAAAATGAATGAATGGCCTTTTGCAACGGCGGGCCATTTTTTCATGTGATGCCCCAGTCCGACCCTGCAAGGAGGCAGAACCTCGTTTTCTTTCTTCCCTTTCTTCCTTCTTCTTCCTTCTTCTTCCTTCTTCTTCTTCTTTGGACCTTTGCATCCATCGTCCACCCTAACCATTGGGATGTGCTAGCCATGTAAAGGCAGAGCATTTGTTTTGATCGTAGGGGGTATATTGATGCTGCTGACTGCTAAACACTATTGATCTCATGGGCACACGATTTGGCAGGCTCGCCGTCGCTCCTCCCCTTTCCCATCAACGCCCCGGACTTCGCATCACTGCAGAATGCTGCCTACTGCCTGCCATTTTCTAATTTGGGAGGGCTCCAGCTCCCCCAAGCTGGTGACTGGCTACACCACTGCCCACTGCACACCACCAGAGGGCCGAAACAGGCTACCTCCATGTTAGATTGCTCCAGAAATACAGGCACGTATAACAGGGAGACGCGAGCCAAGCAGAGAGCAGGCAGCGGCAGTAACCTAGGAGGAGAGTTGATAAAAGTAACATCTGATGCTTATGGATGTTATTTCAAAGCCCATTAGCTCAGATGACGTCGAGTAGAAGAGAGCATGTGCCATGCTTGTAATGGCTCCGCGTAAGATTTTGATGTTGAGGTGCTTTAGTGTCTACATTTTGAAGTAGGGAGTACAATTATTTTTAGGGAGTGGAAAAACTCCCATTCTCAATAGGGGTACTTTACAGGCAAAAAGTAGATGCCTTTTGTAATCCATGCTTCCTTCATTTAGGAATATCTACCACAAAGTTCCTCGTCTGAACAGTTAGTAACAATGTAGGAATTCCTTCCTGAGGCACTGTTCTGCTGGAAACATATCGGTGGAGCTGTGGCGACAAAGCAGGGGACAGACTCATATGTGTACATTTTTTCCTCCATTTTGTTGGTAGTACTTCCTGTTTTGATTGTTGCATGTACCTGTTTAAGGGAGTAAAAGCGTCCGGTTTGTCTCTTGCGTGCAGGGTTGCTATTTACCATGTTTGTTTTGCTTGATCTGTTCTGCAACGTCTCCCATTTGAGTTTCTGACTTTGTCATGCCTGGATCTCTCTTCCATGCTCATTCTTTGCCCTCAGGGACTACTCACGGGGTAGGTTCGGCCGGGTTCAGTTTTAGCGTTTACTATACACTATAGGTGGGCGAGCCTGGCGAGGCCCGACTGGCCCTGGGCTCAACCGGGTGCTCCATCCTGACCCTCGTTTTGGGATGGTACACCTGGACGCCACGGGCCCACCATGGCTGCTCAGTCTCCAGGAAAGGTGAAAGAAAAAAAAGAGAAAAAAAACAGCATAGTTGCGTGCAGGCCTGCCCACACACCACCCTCTGATCCATGACTTCCTGTCCCGCACCCAGACAACATGATTGGCTGGGGGCAGAACAGGGAGTTGTAGAGGAGCAGGTGGACGCATTTACTCTAGCTCCCGTCATCATACTGGAACACCAGGAGAAGAGCTGGATGTGGGACCCCATATGTTTTCCCTATACCGCTTTGAGTGTATGAGAGACGATGTGCACTCAGACAACTGTACCGAATGTACCCTCGTACTGAAAGAGTGGAATGATGTCAGCATGCACCACTGGACATCATGTACTGTCGAGTGAAATCTGAGGAGGGCAAAGTGATGTCATGGAGAAGATATATGAGGACATACAGAAATGATAGGAACATACTTAAGAGTGACGATGTAATTGCATTGACAAGAGAAACAGGTACGAAATGATAAAGTAATCATATATATAAAGAAGATAAAGTAACTTGCTGACCAATAACTGTAAATATGCAGTAATGCAAGGTAAATGAGATATATAGAAGCTTGCTATAGAGGAAAATATAAAGTGGCTACGACGTCTATGATAGGAAGATGGATGTCGGCTCGTGTTAAGACTCAATCCAGTTACCTCAGAAACAGACGATGGATGCCGAGTCAGGAAACATTGGAGAAATGGCTTTGTGTGCAGAATAAAGAGGAGGCTATGTTGGCTTGTGATCAGGGGAGTTATTTCAAGGAATAATTGCAAGGCGCAAAGGGCGGCAGACGGATAAGCCACATACCTAAGACAAATTTCTCATAGATTAAGCAAAGAAGAAAACATTCACAAGAGCCAAGCATTGCACAATTAACAGTGAATAATGTTTATACATATGGAGTGTGCCAGTCTCCAGAGGCCAAGAGGAGCAAGAACACCCATTATAATTAAATCAGATAGCAGTAAATTAGAGGTCGAAATGGACACATTTGTGGTCTCTTCACACGTAATTCAGAAGTCGAAAACAAGGACTAATCATTAAGCTTCGGATGAAGATAGTGATGTGCTTACACTCCCTCAAATTTCCTAGAACAGAGAGCAACTACAAGGTCAACTACAGACGGGAAACTTTGGCTTATGGTTGGACTGATGAGAGATGATGGACTAATTGGGAAAGTTGGGAGTAATATGACGTGACTCGAGCACCTGGGTTTCATTTTGCTTACGTCAGTCAACCTGGGTGGAGCTCGCCCCCCTGAAACAAAGAAATGGCGAGGCTCGCTTGCCCTTTCTCACCAAGGCGTGGGGAGCATAAGACACATGTCCCGGTTCCCGGGCACCGACAAGAGCTTGCCAGAGTGCGGCGGTGACTGAGCGGTAAGGAGGCACGGTGGCCCTATGAGATCAAAGAGGTGTGGGGGGCAGGCCCTGTGGTCCTTCTGCCGGACATGGTTTTCATGATAACCCAGACAGTTTTCTTCAAACATTGCCTGGCTCACAAAAGGATCCCCGACACAGAGCAGTCCATGGCTATCGGCCTGGCAGGAAGCTGGCATTAGTGATAGAGCAGGTGAGAACTTGGTGACTTCCTACTTATAGGTAACAGCCAAATATCGTATAACTCCCCCAAAATCAACTCAGGGAGATCCCTGTATATTTATATTGAACTATAGTATAGCTTAAACTCCCTGGCAGCCAGGGCTGCCGTATCCCACCTACAAAAGATCCACAGGATTGACCCTCAACATTACTCCAGCCCAAACATGGTGAAGGACAAGCCAAAAAAAAAGCAGCACACAGAGCAAGATAGAGCAATATACAATAAACACTCCTGCCACCCCCAGGGTGCAAACACCCAGCGATTTGATGGGAGGATGGAGGATTCAGGGTATTCCCTCTGTCTTAAGGACGTGATGAGTGTCATTGTGCGGTCTAGGTCATCCATGGAATGGAACACCGATGGCCCGGGCTCAGAAATAGCCCTGCTACGTCATGATTTGCATAAACTGTCCTCACGAGTCGGGGATGTCGAACAGCACATATCAGACTCACAAGATGCCATCAAGACTTACAGTACATTGATGATATTTTGGTGGTATGGCAAGGCTCACGCGAAACGGCACAAGTGTTTCTCACATGGTTGAATAGTCTGAATAGACATTTGCAGTTTACCATGACTCTAGAACAAGACAGGATTAACTTTCAGGACTTAACACTCTACCATGTAAACGGGACCATTCTTGTAAAATCTTTTCATAAAAGCACGGAGAAGAACTCTTCTACACTACCAGTCCCACCATATAAAGCATTTGAGGGACAATCTGCCGTATGGACAGTTTCTTCGATTAAAACGCAATAGCTCCACCAGAGAAGCATATGAGGAGGAAGCACAACATCTTAAAGCCAAGGTTAGGAACAGGGGTTACCCCAGAAAATTAATAAAAAGGGCAGCGAAATGCACCTTCACTAACAGAGAAGCCCTGCTAGATGACAATCCCAAAAAAGAGATGGAGGACAAAATGGTATCTGTGAATACTTTCACCCACCATAGTCTAGCCATTCAGAATATCATTTCCAAACATTGGAAATTGCTTAGGACGACTAAATCTAACCCAGATTTGCCTCTCTTTGCCTACACTAAATCTATGTCGATAGGGAACAGGGTGAGTTCTAGTCGCTATCAGGCACCCACGGCAACCATGAGTAGTATCAGAACTCAATGGGGTTTACCCCCGGTTGTGGGTCATTATCCATGTGGGAACTGTGCTGTCTGTAAATTGACCAAAAAGAGTAAAGAAACAGATATTGGTTTAAGCGTCCCCTGGATACATAAGTCTTTTTCAAACTGTAATACAGAATTTGTAGTGTATCTGATTACATGCCCATGTGATCTACACTACATTGCGAAAACTAACCGTAAGATCAAAATTCGTATTACAGAGCACAAGAGCTGCCTGAGGAATAAGGTGATGCAAGCACCTCTGGTAAAACACTTTGTGGAGAAAAGCCACGGTGTAGAAAGTTTTACGTGGACAGTCCTCCTTGTGATTACAGGTGATAATCCAGGTCTGAAGAAGAAAATCCTGATCCACAAAGAACAGAACCGTATCTTCAAAACACAAAGTGACCTTGTGGGCCTCAATGAATCTATTGAGTGGCACAAGATTAAATAGACTTCGTTTTTATCTATACACTATAAATAACACAGGAGTTTGTATGCTAGTCAGTGTGCCTACCAACAGGAGAAGAGTTGTGCATCTCCATGGAGGCTGGTTTGTTTCTACTCACGTGTTTGTTTTTACTCCCGTGATCGTTTCCGCATCATGCAAGTTCCCAGCGGTTTTTCGTTTGCTGTACTTCACAGCAATTCAAACTGCATTACTGATTGAATTGCCAGGAAGGCGTGTGTGTAGTGATTAACGTGACGGTACCCGCATCATGCAAGTTGCCAGTGTGTTACCGTTTGCTGTTTTTCACAGCAATTTGAACCGCATTTTTTTCGGATTGCCGTGTAGATATCTTTAAAAGGCCAACAACATGAATAACGGACTACGCTTGTCTGGCAGCTCTTAGACCTTTAATCAACAGCACTAGCAAGATGGCGCTGCCTACTGCTCACACGGCGTCCACCGCAGATTTTTGAAACCGCGAGCTCGAATTGGAGATGTGAATGGACTGAGAGTTATACACTGCACCCATACCTTGAGGTTGAACCTTATGAAATTCCTGCCTGTGGTAAGCAGCATGATTGGATTTTGTTTGTTGCTGTTTTGCACTACGATGCGAGTTACGATTGGGTGAAACGCGATGTACAGTGAAGTGAAGCCCACGCCAGTAACCTAAGGCTCTTTTTCTTGCCTGTTCAGTTCTGCAGCACAAGATTGTCCTTAAGAGGCTCGGTGCCCCTCCTGATTTCTTCCGAGTTAGGAAGGAATCTAGAAGAAATAAGGAGTTTTGCACCTACTGGCCTGAAGGTAAACCAGGGTGCCGCAGGCACCCCATAGGAATGCGTACTGGACAGTCATTGGAGTTAATATGTTAGATGCAAGAGTAGCTCATTGGGGCCACTCGTGAACCTAGAGTCTTGAGATCCGTATGCCTATGGTCTCTGCTTTATAACTAGTGTTTTTATATTGAAATATATCGAAATATAAAACCCATGTATGGGTTGGTGAACTGCGAAATGAGGCCGCATAGCTATGCACTTGTAGTGTTTGGTCGTTTTTGGGTCATCTTTCTCCCTTTTTTGAGTGCTTTAAAATTTAAAATCTAAAATGTAAATTTTAATTGTATTAAATTACTGAAGGTGCTCACAGTAGCGCTGTGTGTTTTCTGGGCTCTCCATAAAGTCTGATACATAATTTCTGTATGATTACAGATTACCCTTCCTAATGAACTTCGGAACGTGGTGGGACTGGCATATTTTGAAATTCCAGTACATGTTTGAGGACTAAACCACATAAGCCTTGAGGTAAATAATTAATTTTTTGCCTCCAGGTAGACGTAATCTAACTGTCTTTTAAAGTTGATTGTAAACATAGACATTGGGCTAATTTTGCTCCTTGTTTGTTTTTATTTCCCCCTCACCAGCATACCCACCTGTGAAAAACAGGATCAAGATCACATCTTTTTAGTGTTCTTAGAAGTTTTGTCAAGGTCAAAGTGACATGCAAAGTTGTGTTCCTCCTGAAGAAAGTTCTGTATTAATTCTGTACAACTGAAACATGTCGAGGCAAAAGACTAGTAATGAACAGTACTAGCTAAATGTGTTTTCTTTATTGTTTTGAAACCCGGCGAGGGTTTATTGTCTCACCTGTATATGTCATTGTTAATTCTCAGGTGTGTTTGCCCGAAGTCATTTTGACATCGGTGTTGAATAATTGTAAAGGAATATTGTAAAATTCATTATTGTCACGCGCACTTTGTTCTTGTCTTTTAACATATATACTCGTACTTTTTAGATAACTTTTACTATATTGAATAAAATGTTGATACATTTCTGGAATTCCGTTTAGGAGCATGGGTCTGTCTGGATGTGTGGGGAAGTTTACTTTGTTGTTCTCTATAAATTGATCAAGACTTTGGAACATCAAATGACAACAGTCTCGCAACTGCTCAAAGTAAAGGAAAACCGAGTGGATGAAAGCAAAGGTCGGTCCTGGTGCAATAATATTCACATCCTGGGGATCCCGGAGAAAGCAGAAGGTTCCAGCATGGAACTCTTTCTCGAACAATGGCTTGCAGACGTGGTGGTGCCCAGGAAATTCTCCAATAGTTTTTCAATCGCTAGGGTGCATAATATACCTACAGACCAAACTATGCCGGGTACGACACCACGCACGGTGATCGCAAAACTACTTAGCTACTAAACTGCCATGACCATGATGCAGGACTGCAGATGGCATGCAGAAGTGGACCAATCACCTATAATGGCTCCAAAATTGCTTTTTTCCCAGACTATGTTCGAGAGGTACAATGTGCTAGATAGTCCTTTGACTCAATCAAGTGAAAGGTTGCAGACCCAAGGTATTAACTATAGATTCCACTTCCCGACTCAACTCAAGATTTACCATAAGGGGGTTGCTCATCACGTCATTGACCTGAGTGAAGCCTGGAATTGGCTTGAAACACATGTTGAGATGGACACAAACTCAGAGGAGCACAGGGACAATGCCCAGCTGCCACAAGAACAAAGAAAGCATGCATGACCAGCGAAGCCACAAGTATCAGCTCCTACTCCCCAATACCATACCCATTGCATCACGAGACATGACACTGTGTTTTTTGGTTTACTCTTTCCATGCTCTGGCTGAGCTCAATAGTTGGTCCCAGAGAGAGGCACCGCTATCACCCTACTGATGAGGCCCAACCAGGCTGAACCACGTGTCTGGGGTTGTTGTCGGTACACTTGTTCAGAGGAGAATTGCCTAACATTTCAGTGCTTGATTGCCCCAGGGCAGGACAAAGACTGATATGTTATGGATATTCCTCCTCTGTGAAAAAAATAGTGAGCTAAATAATCTAGCTAAGACTCTCAAAATCGGGACTAATGGCCGGCAGAGGGACTCCCAGAACCCTTGTTGTGTTTGCACAATTAAAGTAACTCACCCTGAATTACTAGGGTTATCCAGACGTTGACCCCTTGCTCACTGCTCTTAGAGAGGCACAGCTACCACCCTACTGATAAGGCCCAACCAGGCTGAAACACGTGTCTGGGGTTGCTGTCGGTACTCTTATTCAGAGGAGAATTGCCTACCATTTCGGTGCCGGACTGCCCCAGGGCAGGTCAAAGACTGCTATGTTATGGATATTTCTACTCTGTGAAAGAGATAGTGAGCTAAAGAATCTCGCTAAGACTGTCAAAACCGAGACTAATTGTTGGCAAAGGGACTCCCAGAACCCCCCTTGTGTTTGCATTGTGCTCTCCCCAACAACTATCTGTTAGTAGTAATAATTTAAATTCCACATTCGGGCAACAGGTACTTCAGGTTGGGATGGAGTATTGGGTGGGGGGTGTTCAGGAAGTTAAGGTTTTTCTATGTTCTGATTGGTAGATAACAGCACTAGAGTACACCACATGGCCTATGTTGTACTCTGGGACCACTAGACAGATGTGCATTATCCTCTGAAACATACAATTGGACGTACATGGAACCTAAAGTCACTGAGAAACTCCTCAAGTTTCTTATATGGCAAGTGAACAGCCTGGGATCCAATATTAAGCAGCAACTAGTGTTACAGCTCCTAAACAGACACTCCCCAGATATAGCTTTACTCACTGAAACACACGTGGCTGGGTCAGAATGTACACTTTTTCACAGATCATATTATAAAACCTCACTACATTGAGGTTTCTCTATGTGGGCTAGGGGGGTTCTTGTTCTTATACATAAACGTCTCCCCCTTAAATTATTGGCATTGCATCAAGACCCTACGGGCAGATATGTATTGATGATTGGTGAACTATGTTAATGTTAAAGGATATTGGTACCGCGCACTATCACCACCAGAGTGGTCCCCTGGCGTGCAGCGACCTTGCGCACCCTTGCATCTAAGCCCCTCCACCGCTATCAATGGAATTGTTAGGCTACATACAGATCCTGCTTTTAAACCACCATGCTGACCTTTGGGTCATGGGGGGGATTTTAACAATGTTATGAACGTAGCACTAGAACGCACAGACTTACAAGGAAGAATTCCAACATACCCATGAAACTTTCCCCCTTTTCGAAGGCATTGGGCCCGTGTGACGCCTAGAGGGAGCTACATACACTAGAACTCCCAATACAGGTTGTATGATATGATATGATATGATAGGTTATTGATAACGCGCTTAATACCCAGAGGTTTCTAAGGGCGGACCTGGGGATCAAACCCGTGTTGCTCTGTGTCGTCTTGCTTCCAAGGTGAGCACGTTGCCCCTGAGCTATCCTCCCGAGACGAAAGGTCAACACACTGGGTATGATCATGAGTGCTGATGCTCAGGCTGCCTATGTGACAAAAAACTGCTCGTATTATCTTAGGCTATTAAGAGCCATAAAACCTTACCTTAGAAAAGAGAACTGCACAACGATAGCCAGAGCAATTACACTATCGCGGCTGGACTATGGCAATTCTCTAATGCTTGGTGCAAATAAACACTGCACCACAAAACTCCAGCACACCCAAAATAACACCATCAGGATCATTAATCAGAAATCCAAGTCTGACTACATTAGTAATGCCAAAAGGGAGCTTCACTGGCTCAAGATGGAGGACAGGGTCATGTTCAAGGCCTTGACTCTGGTCCATAAATGCCTTTATGGGAAAGCACTGGCATATCTGAAATCAAAAATGCCCAGATATGTTCCAGGACGTTCATTAAGATCCGAACATAGGGGCCACATCACTGTAGCCACTCACAAGAAATCCAACAAAATGGGCAAGCTTTTCCCCATATCCACAGCCATCAAATGGAATAATCTGCCTGTAGATCTAAGACTAGAAACCAATCTCCTGAGATTCAGGAAAAAGCTGAAAACCCACCTCTTTAAGTAACTCTCAGTAACTATCTCAAATAGTCCTTAGTCTTTGCCTCTTCTGTACTGCCCCGTCCCCATGCCAGTCTCTTTTTGGTTGTTGGAGTCTCTTTGTTGCGCCCTGATGCATGCGGGCGACCAGCGCGATATAAATAAATAAATAATAGAACACAGTTTCTCATTTCACTCTAGGGCTCGTGCATCCTTGTCTCGGATTGACTTCTTCCTTCCCAGGTAAGACGCACATAAAGTGATTTCAGCGAAGTTTCTAGCAAGGGGGATCTCTGACCACTCGCCGCTGTTGGTAGAGGCAAAGAGCAACAGGGTGCAACAAGCATCACAATGGTGCATAGATGGATACTATCTTGGGTTCCCTGAATTTATTGAGAGCATAACAACCAAAACAAAGAAAAATTTCAATTTTAATAATGAAACGGTAGAAAACCCAGCATTATTATGGGAAGGATATAAAACGGTGCTTAGAGTTGAAATAATTTTGTGGATCTCGGGCAAGAAGAAAGCTCTGATGCAAAGGGTAAGGGATGCAGAGTGTGAGGCCGTGCAGCTTGAGGCAGATTTCCTTAGTACTGGCTCCCTTGAGACACATGAGTCACTTCTAAAAGCCAGGGAGATACTTCGGAATGTCTCCCTAGATAATGCGCAACAAGCCCACTGGGCGGAATGCAGTCATATCTATGAAGCAGGGGTTAAAGCTGGGAAAATGCGTTCATGGCTAGAAAAAAGAGACGAGGGCCATGGGCAAGTCAGGGAATTAATCAACAGTACAGGGGGTGTGATTAGAGAAGATTAAGAAATTGCAGAGGCTATGCTGACTTTTGCGAAGAGCTATATCGGGTTCCACAGAGTTCCTCCAGGCCTCGGGACACTAGCATACTTGCCGGCCTTACTCTCCCTTGCTTATCAGAAGGCCAGAAATCACGCCTGGAAGCAGAAATCACGCCTGGAAGCAGAAATCACGCCTGGAAGCAGAAATCACGCCTGGAAGCAGAAATCACTGAGGAAGAAATTGCTAATGCTATTACTGAACTCCGCTCTGGGAGAACCCCAGTCTCAAATGGCTTCCCTATAGAGGGTTGGAAGAAACTGGGCACGAAGGTGGTCATCCTTTTGTTTAATATCTTCTATTACAGTAGAGAAGATGGCATTCTACCCTCGGATTGTTGCACAACTATTATCGTGGTGTTCCTGAAAGAAAAACGGCTGCAATCTGCACTTCTTATCGACCTATTTTACTTATTAATAGGGAGGCCAGGATACACGCCAAAGAGCCTGCTAATAGCTTATTATCAGTCATTTCATCTCTGATCCACCCAGATCAATGTGGATTTATACCAGACAGGTCCACATATATAAATATCTGGTTTGTACCGCTGGTGATTGAACAGACCATCACCCTCCAGGAGCCACTAGCACTTCTCTCGGTCGACTTCGAAAAGACATTCGACTGTCGTGGGATAGTAAATGGGAAGTTATGGGGAAAATAGGATTCAGAGACAATTTCATCAAATGGGTTACCTTGCTCTATAAATTACTGGTGGCTGATATTCGGATGAATGGAATGACGCCTAGATCTTTTCTACTGGGTCATGGTACAAGACAGGGGGTGCCCACTGTTCCCCTCTTGTTCACTCTAGCTATTCAACCACTAGCTATACGACTTAGGATGGATTTAGCTTGGGTGGGTTTCGGCTGGCCATCTGGGTGGGAAGACCGAGTCTCTAGACGAAGACTCTGTCTTCCTTCCCAGCTGGCCAGCAGAAACCCACCAGCTATGCTAATAGATTGTCCGCATATGTGTGGACAACCTATTAGTATATCTGGCTAATCCAGCTCAATCTTGCCCGATAATGACAAAACGGCTCCTGAGATATGAAGCTTTTAGTGGCGTGTGGGTGAACTGGAACAAAACCATACTTTTTCCAATCCTGGGCAACGACTAAGCTATCACTCCCGCTGCCCGTACCTGAAGGAGAAAGAGGGCGTGCAGTATTTAGGCATCCATATTGGAATGGACCACTCCAGGTTTTCCGCTGATAATCTTCACTGTATTACTGAATGCTTCTTGCAGGATGTCAAACACTGGAAATCCCTCCCGCTACCTTTGTTTGGGTGGGCTGCCTCATTCAAGAGACTGACACTACCCATGTATTTATACATTCTCTAAAATTCCCCCCGGTGATCCCTAAGCAGGATTTCATCAAGATTGTAATGGCTCTACGAGAACTACTACAGGGAGGAAAACAACTGTGGATAGCCCTTGCTGCACTTCAGCGCTCAATATGGGAGGGAGGCATTGTGCTGCCGAATGTCTGCCGCTACTACTAGGCAGGCCAATTGTCAACATTTAATGAATGGCTTCATAGTGATTCAGGCTGCCTCACATCATGGCCGAAACAGCATGGATATGGGAACTAAACCCATTTGTGTCCTCTATGGGAAGCTGGGGCAAACATCCCTCCCGAAAATGACCCAACATGTGGTACAAATAAGAAAAGCGGTTCATTAACAGATTGGTTCGGGTAACAGACTGACATTGGTACATCTGCTATGGAATAATGCAGAAATACCTGAAGTGAACACATTACAAAGGTTCACTGTTTGGGTTGACTCCAGTATCCAAACACTTGGTCGATGAGGGAAAGATTAGACCCTTTGCAGAACTACAACAGACAAACACGGATTACCCAAAACGGAGTGCTATCACTATCTACAGATATCCCATGCCCTGCTCAAATGCCAGGCACCATTTACTTTTAATTGTACACACTGCCTACCATTTTCACATGGCAGGCAGCATGTACAATTACAATTAAATACTGCCCGACATTCTCGCATGTCATGCAGCATTTAATTTTACTTAGGAAAGCTGCTTGCCATGCTCGTATGGTAAGCATCATTCACAGTTACAAGTTAATGATGCCGGACATGCAAGCATGTCATAAAACATCCCCAACTGTCTAAAGTACAGTCATGATCTTCTGGTGTTCAGTACATCCAAGAATTAAAGGATACCACACTGCGCATGGTGTGTGTGTGGCCCTCGAAGAAGCAAACTTGACTTTAAACAGAGGAAAGTGGGAAATCAGAAAACATATTGTGTAGTTTTTTTTGGCACATCTTTTCAATGAAAGGCATTAAATCACATCCTAAAAAAGAGTGTTCCTCTTGGCACTCCTTTTAGGGGGTTGCCAACTGTTGCCAAAGGTATATACAGGATTGTGCCTTAGTCAGTGCTCCACTTGAACACCTAACTGAACAGGATCAAGAGTGCCAAGCTGCATTTTATCAACCTCATGGTTGTAACTGGTATATTTGGAGCCAAACTTATTCGCCAAAAATACTGTGAATGCCAGGCTTGCGTGCCCCGCTTCGTTCATACAGACCAGGATTCATGTCCCCTCTGCGCATTGTGTCTTATGTCAGCAAAGGCCTTGGTGCGCCTGAATAATCCAACTCGTAAACCAAAAAAGAGGGTCTAGCTGCCATGTGGCCTTGTAAACACTACTGTCTTTTTTGTGTAGTAAACCATTTTCCGTCAACTGCAATGATAGGGCTCTTTCGACCATACTCGAGAACCCTGGAGTGAAGATGCCCCTTAGGATAGCCAGTTGGAAATGGCCACTTCAGGAGTTCAGGTTCAACATTGTTCACAAGCCAGGAAAAGATGCCAACCATGACAAGTACTGTTGTGGGTATCCGCTACATCAGGAGAAGCCCAAGGTGGAGTGCCATGTTAATTGTGAAGGATTTCCATCATCATTGCATCCCAAAGTCTTTGCACGGGCCCACGAGGTTCAGTCGGGTATAGTATCCACCACAATGCTGGCTACCCACACTCTGTACAGCGCTCTGCTGCTCTCGAGCTAGGTCTGTGCTTTACACAATACAAAATTAAAATAAAGGACTATTACACCAGAAAGCGTAGCTCCTGCAAATGCACTCTCTAGTTGAGGAAATTCTAAAAAGGTATTATAAATGTCTGAGTGTTATGTTAATGGAAACTATTAAAGTGCAGCATCTGCCAAAAGGCATCGTGGAGGTAACCCACAGCTAGGCAACTCAGAAAAACAGAAATACTATAAAAGGCAGGTCTTCTGAGAACAGCGAAACAGAAGATGGTTTCTGGCAGCACGGAGAGCCACGGGGAGAGAATTCCATAGCTTTACCGCCGCCATAGAAAAGGTGCGGCTGCCCAAACGGGACCGTCGGATGCGAGGTACATGAATGCTATAAGAAGTCTGAGAGTGCAAAGGCCGAGATGGTACATAAGGTTGCTCCCTACACATTACCAAAACTACAGCAGATGTGATGCAGAACGAGTGAAGCAGCCTGTAACCCAGAAAACAATGTCTCCGTTTGATGATGATCCAGGGCCATTAGCTGTTACCAATGTAAAAGGGTGCATGATTACAGCTAGAAAGGAAGGACAATCCATTGTCAGAAACTCATCATTCTCCAGGAAGAGAAGCAAGTCGTTAACTCCTGCATTTTGTCACTCGACTAATGATGCAGGAGATGATGAGATATCAGATGAGGGTTATGTTTCGTAAAAAGTCAAGCACAAGCAGTTGATGATGCAACTGGTCAATCAGAAGGTCACTCTCGAAGAGTGATTAGAAGACCTATTATATTATTATTATTATTATTATTAATAAATTAATTGAGTGCAGATTTGGCTTTGGGAAGCAACGGAGCGCTTTACAAGTCACACGGGAAAGTAAACAGCAAGGGAAGCAGAACACAAGGGATCAATACAAGGGAGTGAGCAGCTAACAGCGGGAAGGAGTAGGAGGAGGGCAGGCAATGTGGCAGCAAGAGATCTACCAGCAACCAGGGGAGGAAACAGGGGGGAGCAGATCGTCCACGCTCAGGTTAGGTGGGAAGTGGATGGCGCAGGTGTTAGACAGGAGCCATTCCTTGAAAATGAGGGTCCTTCCTTAAATGTAGAAGTGAGGGAGGCGCGTTTGATGTTGATGAGGAGAAGGTTCCAGAACTTTGGCACGTATGCAGACCAGGCCTGTCTTCTGGTCCTGTCCTTCCTGCACCAGCGGAGGTCACATGTCCTTGCTTCTTGCGGGTCGTGGGCTTCCAGAGATGATGAGTTTCTCAGTGAGGTAGTTGGGGTACTTCAGGGAGACAACCTAGTAGATGATGCATCAGGTTTTTAGGGTGATATGTGCTTGCAGTGGGAGCCAGCGCAGTTTTAGGGTAAGGGTGATATGGTTGACCTAGCATGTGGATGGACGAAATGGAATGAAGTTATAGGTTTATTTTTCGGTTTGTGGGAGATGCAATGTCTTAGCCCAGTCCACATCGTTATGAGACTGCAGTTTGCGTTAGGACTCAAGGGAAATGACGTAGTAGGAAGAAGAAAAAGGTTGTAAACACACATGCAGTATGAAAATAAAGATTGAACTGTGAGCACAAAGCTGGTGTCTCGTATATCCTTGGGAGCGACAAAACAGGTCAGGGGCAGAAGCGGGCTGACCTGTTGAGGTAAATCAAGAGATTTTCTAGCAGTCCAGTTAACCTGGAAAGCTGGTATGGTCGGGAAGGAGTCAAACACTCGTCAAGCACAAGCTCCAGCGTTTCCTGTGGGGCTCTCTGCCACAGATTGAAGGTCAGTGGTTGTTATTTTGACTTTTGATTCTAGCCTTGAGGGAACTGGGGCGCGGGGGCTGGAAGAATACAGCGGAAACAATGGGTCACCCTAATTAATACCCGTCCATGTGTCTGTCTCAGGGCCAGTATGAACAGCGAGCCTAGTCTACTGCAAGAGATCGGCCTCTAGGCCGCCATGGCGGTTAGTTCAGTTGCGCGCATTTCGACGGGACCAGCTTTCCTTTGCTCAGTCAGATAAACCCTGCGTTAGTGTTGGTTGTCATAGCGACCAGAGCAATACTTCTGATCATGTGGAACGTGCATAGTTTCTGCAGCATCAGGAGGGGAGCTGTGCGTTTCCCATCACAGTAGAGCCGTAACAGTTGGCCGCAGGATGCTGCCGGTATAGCAACGTCTTGGGAGGTTGTTTTTTTTTGCCGAAAGGTTCTCATAAGCTGCCCTTACGGTGGACGCGTGGAAATCAAAGAAGAGCTGGACTCGGGGGTTAAGTAGCCATGCCAAAGTTGGGCGACGTGCCTGCACGTTCCCATGCTTGTGCTAGAATTAAGAGGTGCCAACATACGGGGGAAAGGGGTTGACTGTAAAATGAAGGTGTGTATAGGCGCTATATAAATAAACGATCATATCAAGGTGGGTGCTTTCTGCCAGTAGGTTTTCATTCCTCAGGAGTCATATTAAAACTCTCCGTGTACACAGAGTAGACGTGTAACAGAAATGAGTGGCAGATGCAGGGCTCAGGTTCTATAAAAAAAAAGGTGAGGGGCTCTGACGGACGCAATTGGAAGTGACGCCACAAGAAGTGACGTCACAAGAAGTGCACATATTATACAATGACATATGCACGTTTCATTCAATTTGTCTTTCCCACTTTTCAAAGTGCTCAGGCCAAAAATAAGCATTTGTCAAGAGAACATATTTTTCAATAACATAGCTCGATAAGTATAAAAGGTGTGCACCTTTTATGTCTAAGAATCTTTAACAAAACATGCCCTGTATGGCAGAATGTCAACATGAGACATGTTACAGCTTGATGAAAAGAGATTTGGATGGCATAGTGGCCAAGTGCCTAGCCTCATAGTCACAGGAGGTGGGTACTGTATACTTCAAGTGGGTGAAGCATATTAAAATGTTTCTAACACACAAGGGGACAGCGTCTGCCCTCTGAAAAAAGTGGGTGATGCCATCCATCCACGTGTTCCCTTGACATGTGCCCTGGCTGAATGGCTGCCACTAGGTCTGCTTGTGCACTATTCTGCCTCCCTGTCCTCATGGATGAGTGCTGCATCCTCTGTGCATGGTTGGACAGTAAGAGCACACAGATTGACGGTACTGTGATAGGATGGAATAGTGCGTCACAGTGTGCGCAATTGGCAGTTTTGCGGTCAAACAGCAAAAGTACAAGAGAATATAGAGGACAACAGAAAGTTCTGTCAAGAATGCTGTATCTCAGGTGGAGCTGATGGAACCATTATATATGCCTTGAGACCGGGAGTTCATTGGTGGATTGATTACGCGTGTATAGCGTGCCGATGCCCTCAACAGGTTTTTAGCAACAGTGTTGGCTTACAAGCCCCAGGTCGTTTTAGGCAGATGTATGGATGGGGATACTCAAGCTCATGCATATCTTAATTTAATGCGAAGCAAGGGATTTACGAGAGCGCCGGATTCACCATTTGGTAGCGAGGCTGAATGCTCAGCCTGTGCTGTGTACAGGCAGAAAGGCTGGCTCAGATTACAGTATAGCCCATAAAGGCAATTTCAATAAATAAATAGAACATCAGATTATAGTAAAATTGTACATAGTTATTTATTCGCATAACAATAGAACACAATATATGGTAGCAAAACTGTAATAAAAAAGATCATAAGAAATAGTAAAGCTCAAGTTCTCTCTGAACACTCAACACATTTATAACTCCCCAAAAAAGCTCTTGCAAGGCTTTCGGTTTTCAAGAAGGCCATGTCCAGGTTTGGATACTTTCCCCGTGCGTCGGCTTGCTCTCATACCAAGTCGGAACACTGGCCGTCCAGCAATGACGGGTTCAACAACAACAAGCAACAGAAAGGCTGCCAGGTCCAGTCATGCGCGCTCCTGGCCTTTTCAGTACTTTGCATGCATTGCGTATCACCTCGGTCGATCCGAAGCCACGCACACAAAAGGAGTGACAGCACAGGCCCATCAACCAGGCTGCAAGGGCCTCCTCCAAGCGGTGCTGAGCCTATATTACACACACTGCCACTGCTCAGTCACACACAACGCTGCACGGCACGCGCTTGGTTGCTAGGTGCTCTCCTGCATCAGAGCATCCACACAGCAGGGCTGGACACTGTTGCCACAATGGAAGTGTGCACTGTGACTAGGCCACGCTTTAGGCAACAGCCAAGGAGGCACAAAGATCTCTTGAGACATTACAAGAAGAAACCGAGATCGCAAATAACATTGATGCTAGGTCTCGGGCCAGAGGAGACTTGGCTCGCACAGAGCTCGTCGGGGTCTCCTACAGGGCAGGCCCGGGAGGAGGCTGCTAGGAGAAGACACCTCTTGTCCAGTGTAGAGCAGAGGCTGCTTCAGACTCAGCAAGGCTCTTGCTGACACTTGGCCTCATTCCAAGTTTGGCGGTCCGGAAACAGGGGTGCCGGTAATGTTACCTGCACCCTTGTTTCCGGACCGCCACACTACGAGTCTGCCTGCCGTGGCCATCGCAACCGGCCCCATGCAGGCAGACTTTTCATGGCAGCACCGTTAGCAACGGTGCCGGTGCTTCCGTCTCCCCACTCCCATGGTGTCCTATGGGACTCCACGGCAATGGGAGCTACCAAACCCGCCGCCTGGGAAGTCAGTCGGCGGAGTCAGTGTTTCCGGGTCGGCCGCCACCCGCCGGTAGATCTGGCGGGATATCGCCGATCTCGGAATGAGGGTGTCATATTGCTGCCCTTCCAAGGGCACTTACTGATGAAATCCGTAACAAAAGGTAATGCCACCCTGGGGTGTTGCCAGGCCATTGTTTTCCATGTAGCACCAGGATAGCACTTGTGAAAGCCCGAGTCCTTCTACATAGTGTCTCATACAGACAAGAATGTATGATGTTACATCGTTTTCATAGGATTTCCTGGCTTATCGGGTTTCTACCACATGCGTCTGCTAACCTCAGTTACATGCTGCTAAAATATTCGATAGCACATATTCAATGAACTGTGTCTTTATCAAGCAGGAAGTTCTCAAATTGTATATATATAAAACAGCATTCTGTGTTTCGCATTTCACCAAAGTTGCAAGGAAAAAAACACAAAAAAACAAAAGGAAAGACAGCCGATGCTTTATTCTGGCGCCACAAGGTCGCGGCAGCCACTTTGGCTGCATTTACACAGCTTCTGAACGTAAGCTGCAATATCCTTTAAGCGTTTCTAGCCACCCCCCCCCCCACCCCTCTGCCCTCCTCAGTGGAAAGGGCCCCCCGCCTCGCGAGTGTCACTTTCTGAAAAGCTGGCCTCGGAAAGGCTCAGCCTCCGCGAGCCGCCGGCGGGAGGGGCACTTGCTCGGCCCCACTGGCGCCGATCAGCTGCGGTGGCGCATTCGAGTGTGAGGCGGTCCTGCAGGGGGCGCAGGTGACAGGATACACCCTCTCTCGTTCAAGGAAGAGAGGCGGCCACGGGAGACGTCATGACAGCCCCCAACGGCTGCTTTGGTGACATTAAAGGCGCAAAGTGTGCTCAGATGCTGAAGGATAGTTATTGGTTTTCATGTGATAATCACACTGCATCTCACAGCCAGGATTGTGCCAAATGGCTATTTGCGATGGGTAAATGGTTTGTTTTTCAGTGCCATTCGCCGTACAAAAGTCCCCTTATCTTAGGGAGTAGTCTGATGCGCATTCGCACAGCTGGAAAGATGCATTTCCTGACTTCTGTGCTGATGAGCTGCCAGCTACCATGACTACCAAAGAATAGCAGGACCAGCAGCGGATAAGAGAAAATAGCGCGACTGTCAGCGGGCCGAGCTGTTGCGCTTTGAACCCAGGGAACAAATTCTAGACTCAGCTCTGGCACTTGAACAAAATGAAATTTCTGTTTGGGGTAAAATACTTTATCTTCCTGTGATTCAAATTGCAAAACAGGTGGCATGTACTATGTCATACAAAAATAACTGCACCGTGTTCCGTCTAGTACTGCCCAAATGCAGTTACCAACCAAATACCGAGTAGGCCTAATTTATAAAAAGTTTAGCGTGGTGCAAAGCGACAAAAGCACACTTTGCGCCATGCTACATGTAATTTTCCGATTTACAAATCGGACTTTGTGATGGCCCATCCCACTTAGCGCTGTACAGAAGCGCTTTACGCGACACAGTGCACAACATGCGCGAAGGGACAACGCAGAGAACAAAGCGGGGGAATCATGCAAAATCCTCATTAAAGGAGCAAAATGAGGAAGAACATGGATATGGGGAGGGAGGCATCGGAAACAAAAAACGAACCCGCCCCATCAAGCGCTAAGTAAACCCTAGTCATAGACGCAAACGTGCCATCATTTCTGACTCCAAAGGAGAACGATCTTACCACCACCCGTCAGAAAGCGCAATGAAAGCCCATGCATAAAAAGAGTACTCCAACCCCAATGAGCATACAATTGCCACAATGCCGGATCCTGCATTGCTAGCACTGATTTTACTACATGAAGGATGAGGAGGAGGGCCAGAATCTTCCCTCCACAACAACAAGATTTGGGATGCCAGATGAGGAGGTGCATGGAAGATACCGCTGCTCTCCACATGTCATTCTAGACCTGGCCAGGGAGTGGGAGAATGACCTGGAATCACCCACCATGTGCTCACAAGCTGTGACACCTCTGGTCAAAGTGCTTTCAGCCTTACACTTCCTGGCCACTGGATCATTCCAGCATACCACAGCCATTGTTGGGGTATATCACAGCCCACACAATCAAGGGGCCTCCACCAGGTCTTGCGATGCATCCTAGCATGTGTGCATAGGCCCATTTACATGCCACGCACACTGCAGGCAAGGCAGAGATTGTGGCCTGAATTCTATGCAGTTGCACACTTTCCCTGGGTTCTGGGAGCCATCAACTGCACCCATGTAGTGCTGCAGCCCTCCCACATCCCTGGGAGATTGAGCACAAACATTGCAACAGGAAAGATTGGCCTTCCATTAATGTGCAGGTGATCTGTGATGCCAAGGGACACATCATGCATTTGAATGCTAATTACCCAGAATGCACACATGATAGCTACATTTTGCGGCATTCCCCCATATAGCAGTCCCTTGCATAGGGAACCTTTGGAAACACCTGGCTTGTGGGTGAGTATCAACTACCACACACACACACACGCAGTCACATGACACAAAGGAACACAAGAAATTACAGTACGTGCAATTAATAATCATGTTGTGCTTTGCAGGGGACAGTGCCTACCTGCTGTCACCATTTCTGTTGACACGGGTCAGGAGTCCAGCCACCACAGGGGAGATGTGCCACAGCGCAGCACAC
This sequence comes from Ambystoma mexicanum, assembly GCF_040938575.1. Classification (NCBI taxonomy): domain Eukaryota; kingdom Metazoa; phylum Chordata; class Amphibia; order Caudata; family Ambystomatidae; genus Ambystoma; species Ambystoma mexicanum. Next base: position 1,336,481,325 of record NC_090921.1, on the reverse strand, counting down.
ATAGCCACTAGGGGAATAGTGCAGCGCACATTCGGAGTCCTCAAGTCCCACTTCCGCTCCGTTGACCACTCAGGTGGCGTATTGCAATATGCACCCCCTGTAGTTTGCAAAATCATTCTGCCATGTTGTGTCCTGCATAATATTGCCACACATCGTGACATAGCATTAGAGCTGCAGGAGGGCCTCATCCAGAGGCACCACCCATTCCTTTAGCAGGCCAAAGGGCACAGAGACAGGACACATGCAACCAGGTACTACAAATCTACTGCACATGAATTGCAACCCCTGTGGAACACACACAGTAAAGCCACATCCCTGATTGCCCTCTATGATGCAACCTGCGTAACTGGCTCTTGACCAGGGCTCATCTATGCCCCTCTCCTGTTCATAATTGAGTGTAACTGGTTGTAACAGTGCCTTGATGCCTGAGAGTTTTGTGTGCTCAACAAATGTACAAATACATAAATAAATTGGCCCAATCTGGCATTGCCCATAATAGCAGCTGATAATGCTTGTCTGGGAATGGCAAACAGTGTATGTCCCATGACATTCAAAGTACAATGCACCCCGTCGACATTCTTAACATGAAATTAACAAACCATGGCCACAGTCATTTCAAGTGGAAATGTAAGTTTCCATGTCACAGGCCCAAAATACCAAATATTGCAAAGACATCCCCAGCGCACAGTCTCAATTCCATGTGATTCCCTGTGTTGCATGAATCAAGTGCAACAAAAATGTCTCACTTGACTGACATCTTGATGATGTGACCCACTGCACCATTGCTGCTGCTCCTGCTCACCTCTACTCACCACTACCATGTCCGTGCTCCTGCACTGGTGAAAATCAACAGCTGCACACTCACCCCTCCCTTCCTCATGCATGTTTCTGATACCCTCAACATGTCCCTTGCCCCATCATGAAGATGTCCTCCAATTCTCCCAGAAAGCAATGTAGCCACTCACACAACACACAAACATGAACAAATGATGTAGGGCTACACACCCCTCAATATCAACAGTTCCTGATCACATCAATGGGAACAAAGCAGCAACATTACACATGACACATGCGAAAGGCATTTAAGCCACCCACACCCTCACCTCACCAGCAATGCACCTCATACGTCACACAGCATCTACATGCATACTTGTCATCTGGATAATTCTCTTACGTGGATTGTGAGAGTCATGTGTGGTGCATGTCTATGCACCATGGACAAGGGTGGACTGATAACCAAAAGAGGCCCTGGAAATAATTCTCAAAGTGGCCCCATATCACACTTTTACAACAAGCCCAGCCCTTTCCTATGCAAAATAGTGGAAATACTACAAAAAAAGGGTCACGCTGCAGATGCCTACCGGGACATTGCCAGCCTCCCCCATAGGCCAGTCCACCCCTGATCATGGAGTGGCTACTTGACATGACACATGTCAGGAGACAGCGTGCAAGGCTGACATGACAGGAGCGCAAATATAATGCCACAATAAAAAGAAGCCACTGCATCAGCCTTCACCAAAACAATTTGCACAGGAATATCCCGAGGAGATTGGCTCCAAGAAGCACGTCGTGGAGGTGTAACCAGTAACACACAGCGCATGCATAGCTCATCAAGGAGACATGCACACACACACAATCATGTATGAAAACTCACATCTACAGTGACAGTGCCCATACCCCAATCATCACCTTATGTAAATAGACACGCTCAACCCAACGTGTGCCACATCATGCCACTATTGGGATGCATAGGTCAACGGCCATGAAAATGCACGACAGTGCGCAAACTTTCCTGGTGGTACTGCTGTAAATCCCTCACCACCTCCACCTAACACTGAGCCTCAAACATTGATGCTAGGAGGGTCAGTTTCTAGCAGAGCGAATGGGGACTTGGATGCAAATAGGGTAGTCAGGGTGTCCTCTCTGGGAGTGTGGGCACTGGATGAGGCAAGATACCTGAAATTACATTGGATATTTGTTTGGACCTGCTAAAGGAGTCTGTCGGACAAACTGCACTTACACACATCAATGTTGATTTGAATATTCACCTCTACGAGGGAAACTGTAGCAGTCCACAAACCTCTTCAGTTGATTCCACTGGGAATGGCTGCATGTCCAGTACCCCAGTATGCATGGTCCCCTAATCCTCCAATCCGTGGCTTGTTGCCGGACTTAATGTGCACTGACATGATTGCACAGAGCATTGTATTTTAGTCACCTTTGCCATCCACATTTCTGAATACCCAGTTGCCTTGAGCCACTCCAATCGACACATATTCATCTGATCGGTGACCTCCTGCCACATCCTCCACCGCTGGGTCACAGGAAGGGTGCTGCCAGCCCAAGGGTACTGGTCCACATGGTTTTCCTCCATCTAATCCGTGGGGATTGTCAGCTCCTCATCTGTGAAGCGCCTCTTCCTTCGTAGTCCCTTCTCCTTTACCTGTGTCTCTTTCAGTGGTGCTGCCTGTGCCTGCTCTGCAGGCTGGGCCTTCTTACTCCTAGTTGGCATTGGTGATACTGGGGCACCTATAGGCTGACCACCACGTTCAGCAAGTGGACCCTTCTTCTGCCCTCCTCTTTGTCCGAGTCTTCTCCGCTTAGCCCTCTCAATCATGATGCAGGCCAAGTTCACGGCAAGGTACACTCAAACATAGCTGCCTCAAAATCTGCATGACTCCCCCTAAATATCACCGCCTTTGCAGATGGCAGGGAAGGTACATACAGGTTTGTGGTGCTCGTGAGCATGTTATTTACAGAGTAACGTGTGTATGCAGGCTGCGCGCAGCACAGAATTTACGCAAATAAGTCCCTTCTGCTGATTTTATTAATGCTGCCTCATGCATAATCTAGAGAACCTTGGTGGTCAGTCATAATCTCGAGAAAAAAATGTCGAATGACAAAAATATCGAAAAAAAATGTCGAAAAAAAATATGTCGAATTACGTTATTTTAAATTAAATATTTATTTTGGGGTCCGGGAGTAAAACAAAAGGGGTAAAACAAAAAAAAAAATCAAAAAGGGGGGCGGGGGAACCCCCCCCATTTCGAAAAAAAAAACGTATTGAAAAAAAAATTTGACATTTTTTTTTTGAAATAATGACTTTCGACATTTTTGTTTCGACATTATCACTATAAACCCTAGAGACACCTGTGCCATTGCGGTTCCTTCTGCATTGTGCCATATCTTGTCACCTCCAGCCATATCTTGCTTCCAGACCTCTACATCTCCTGCTGCCTGGTAGTGTGACACTTGCTGCTGACCACTAGCACTACTTTGGAGTGCCTGGTATTCCCTCCTAGCCCGTTCATCTGTAGCTCTTCTGTCAGGCTCTGTGACCACCTCTTCTGCCATATTAGGACTCCCACATCTGTATACAACCACCACACCTCCACAGAATGCGTAGTCAGGGCTCAACTTCACCCCACCAGCTTCAGGTGCACATTGTACGCAACATCGGCCAGCACCCCCAAGGTGAGGCTGAAGGCTGTTAACTTCTCTGCTGCAGAGGTTGGCATCCTGGGTGACCATGTTGTGGCCCAATTTAATGCTCTCTTCGTTTTGCAGAAGCAGCTTGGAATGTGTGGCCATTAGAAGATCTGGGTAGACATCACAGCTTTCATCAACATGGAGGTGGTGACAGCCCATATAGTGGCCCACGCTAAGAAGTGCTGGGACAACCTACCTTAGAATCTGGAGCCAGGTGAAGGCGACCCTTCAGATAGGTGCTCCTGTGAAGGTGCACTCTGCAGTCAGCCATCAGGTGTCATTGCTTCACCTCTGGGTCCTAGAGGGGATCAACCCAATTGTCCATGCCCAGGTCCTCGACATGCAGGCACTTATCTAAGCTCTGGTGAGAATTGACAGGGTAAACATTTCCACGGATTCTGTATGTCCTGCATGGGTATGCATGATTTGAACAAGTCTGTGCTTTACACGGCATGTGTGTTGCACAATTCTTAACTGGCATGCAGCCTCATGCTGACACCCTTGGCATCACAGGCCTGGCACAGGATTGACTGACCGCCTTCCTCTCCAACCGACCATCCCAGGTTCAACTTGGCCCTTTTCTCTCCCCTATGACACTCTCCACATGGGGCGTCCCTCTTGGCTCTATCCTCTCGATGTGGCTTTTCAACATCTACCTTGCCCCTGTGGCCCACTTGATCTCTTCCTTCTCTCCTCACTTCCAGTGGTATGCTGACAGCATGCAGCTCTCCTTCAATCTTCCCTCCTCTTCCTCCTTTTCCTCCTCTCTCATCCCTGGCTGTCTGACTGCTATTCAGCCATGGTGCACTGCCAATGATCTCTGTTTAATGCCAGTAAGACTGAGATCATTTTCATTCGGACACAGGCTCCCTCCTTCCTACCTCTCTCTGGCACCCTTCTATGGGTCCCCTCCCCTCACCCTCTCGTAAGGCAAAAAACCTTGGTGTCATCTTTGATTCTTCTCTCTCCTTCTCTCCTCACATCGCAGACCTTGCCAAGAAGGCCGACTATTAGCTGCACCTCCTCAGGTGCATTCTCCCTTTCCTTACCTTCCCCCAGAAACTCAATGTCTCCAGAGCTCTGGTCCTCTCTAGGCTTGACTAGTGCGACAGCCTCTTCCTTAATCTTCCTTCATCCTCTCTTCCTCCCCTTAAACTAATCTAGAATAGGACTGTGAGATTTATCCTTGGCCTCAAGCCCAGGGACTGCAACTCTCCAGCTCTAATTTCTCTCCACTGGCTCCCAGTGACTGAAAGGATCAAATTCAAAACCCTGTGCATCATCCACAAGGCTTTATGGGGCCTGGATCTCAGCTACATCCAACTCTCTCTCCCTAAATACCTCCCTGTTAGAGTGCTTTGGTTTGCTAGCTCCAACTCTCTGAAAATTAGACGCTTCTCTAAGCAACAAGGGGGGACGGGGGGGTAGATTTCTCTCCTCCAGAGGAGCATCCCTCTGGAATGGTCTCCCTGCCCCTCTTAGGCTTGAGTCGGCTCTCCTTAAATTCAAGAAGCTCCTCAAGACTCTCCTTTTCTCCTCCTCATTGACTCTTTCGCCTCCCCTTCTAACACCTTCTTCTGCCTCAGTGACTGACTGACTGCCTGGCTCCCTCTGCGTACTACAGGGCTCCAGCCCCCCCCCCCAGTCCACCCCCTTTCCCTGCACATACCTGAATTCCCTTGCAATTGCTCTCTGGCCTCCCCTTAGCACTTGCACCTCGCCTCTTTACCCTTTTCCCTTCCATGTTAGCACTGTGTTTTTTTTCGGAGAGCGCCCCCCTCCCTCTCACTTCTTATTCTGCACTTGCACAATCCCAATGTCACAAGACCTAGTAGGACCATTATTGTATCTTTCTCCCTTGTTCCCTCCCCCATAGACGGCTTACACATAGCCAATAAATAAATAAATTAATAAATACATACATACATACATACTTACATAAAATGTGCATCCAATGTGAGATGCTGACAGCAAGGTCTCAAACAGGAACAGTTGCCAGACTGAGATGTTGCTGGCATGTGAGGAACATTCATGCACACTTCTCTATGGTTTGTTCAATTGTGTATGATGATTGCATCATCTTCACTTAGCAGCTGAGACTGCCACATGTGTATGGATGGGTGGCCATGGCAAATTAGTGCATTTCACCATCTGGATCGACATTGTGACCTTCCAGGCCACTGAATAAGGGGGCACACATGGTGTGTCATTATGACATTTGTACATGTTGGGAGTGACAGCATTGATGCTTGGTCCTCTGCAACGGGTGCATGTACGTGTTGCATGCTTTCATGTGGACTGTCTGGGGTGCATGTTGCTAGATGTGGCTGGATGATGTGTCTATGGTGCCACAGACACATGGGACCAGGTACCCTTTCCAGGGCCCTGCATGCAATATAGACTTGGGTCCCTGCTCCACTGGTGATGTGATGGGGAATGAGTTGGTGTCCGTATGTAGCCAGACATCAATGTGCCATGTTCACATGTGCATGCCTCTATCATTGTAACTTGTCATTTTGCGTTCACGTGTGAGACCAGATTCATTCATATTTCCGCGCATGGGCCTGTGTGTGTGAGGCAGTTGCTTGTTGACTAATGGTTCCAGCATCCTACTAATACAATTGGGGAGTGCACACATGCATTGGCCCTGATGATTGATTCCTATGTTCTTTGTTCCCTTTTCCACAGTTGCAGCAGCTGAAAAACAGGGTATGGGTTGTGCGGTGGAGCTGCAACCAAGGGAAAAGGCCTCTAGATGCGGGTGCAGACCCCAGGAATGCCCAGTTGGATCCGCCTCCTCTCAGGGCGATGTGTCTGGGGGAGCGGTGCATACATCTGGCAATGTTGCTGAAGAGGAGTCCCAGGATTGTATCATTGTGGTGGACACCTCAGCAGCAGTGGGACAGGGTGGTTGTGGTGACGTTACCACACAGGGGCCCCAAGGCATGGATACCTCATTGGAGGTGTCTGGGTGGAAGGAGGAGGATGTCGTTGGAGGCCTGCCCATGGTGTCAGGTGGGAGTACAAAGGAGGAGGTGCAGGCTGCACACCTGGCCCTGGGACAGGAGGCTGTGCAGGCCACGGTGGAGGGGCCAGAACAATCTCCTGTCCCTGGGTCATTTGCTGCAGCACTACCCACCTTCACTGATGCCTTCACCCAGACAGAGCCCGCAATTTCCGGCTGATGTGGCCATCTAGGATGCTGTGCTGCCACTGCTGATGGGTGGCATGAGGTGCCAGGCCTCATGAGTTGCTTGCAGAGCATCACAGGCAAATGGGCTGTCTCGTGTCCCACCTGGCAACAGCACTGATTTCTGGTGACCTCCCTGGACAAGCCACTGCAATGTCCCCCTCCTCATCATCCGTGCCCCAATCATCCTCAACGTAGGCCTCTATGCCAGCTACCACCATGTTCTCCTGTGCCCCTGTCCCACTATTGGCCAGTCTGGATGGGACTGTGTTCCGGTGGAGGTTGGATTCCATACCATGGCAGATGAGGTGCCACTGAGCCTGCCCAAGAAGCTACAGGGGAACAGGCTGTGGAGGAACACCAGGCACTTGATGGCAGTTCAGGTGCTGTGCTCCCCCCATGAAGACTGTCATCTAGTCCGAGGGAGTACCTGCACCACAGAAAATTTGCCAGGCAACAAGTGATGCAAGGGGCGGGTGTGGATGGTGAATCGGCTTTGGCTGAGGCATTGTCTGAGATAGGCATGGACTAGCGCGCTGACTCTTGTATATAGTTCACTAGTTGAGGTTTTCCTTTTGTTCTAACTTTTTCAAGGACCAATTTCTTAATTCCTTCCTTGTACATAGTTTTGCATCAATACAGTTATATTTTATAATTCAATCCCGCCATTTGCCCTCTCTTTTTGCCATGCGCAGCATGTGTTGGCTTGCAGGAGTATGCATGCGTTTGCGCTTCTTTGTCCATGTGCAACATGATCTCCAACTATGTATGTCCTATGGGTGTCATGTGGGTTTAGAGCTCACTCTGTGGGTCAGATTGGTACTGACCTATTTGCTGGTGGACATGTGTGCATGCTTTATATGAGTGTAATGTTTAGTTAGTTGCCTTCATGGACAATATGCATATGTGCACAATGTTTGATGTAGGGAGTTGACATGTTTGGAGTTACAAGTGTTTCACGTGTTTTCCATTTCCATCTGTTGCTTGGCTACTTCTGTGCTTTGTAGAACAGGCATGTTGGTCATTAATGTACATGGTATGCGTGGGTCTGTCAAACATGTATGCTGTGGTTGGCATGGCACTTCCTTTATACATGTGTTCATGGGTGTTGAGTCATGTTGGGAGTTGTTTGAGGTAGGCATGGTGTAATTACTTTGATTGCCCTGCCCATATGGCCATGTAGACATGTGTTTCATACGTAGGGAAGGGACCATTAAAGGTGGGGGTAGCAAGGGATGGCTGCCTGGTGCAATTCCTTGTGCAGGGGCATTACATGTTTGCTGTCAGTGTATCAGTATTAGTTGAGTATGTTTTGGATTGTGTGTCTAATGGTGGCGATATGGGGAGACATTTGGAGATGGTGTTTTGGGTATCTGGTCTTTCCATCTAACACCTTTCCATCGAATACCTTTCCATCGAAAATTATTCATTGAATTGCCTTTCCATCGAAAAGCATCTTCATTGAATAAGTTTCGATGGTTAGGGTTAGGGTTAGTGTTAGGGGATAGGGTTGGGGCTAGGGTTCGATTTAGGGTTAGCTTAAGGGTTACAATAAGGGTTAGGTTAGGGTTTGGGTTGGGGCTAGGGTTAGATTAAGGGTTAGATTATGGGTTGGGTTAGGGTGTGGGTTGGGGCTAGGGTTAGATTTAGGGTTAGATTAAGGGTTAGATTAAGGGTTAAAATTAGGATTTGAATGGTTGTTCCCCACTACCCCAACTCGATCATCCCTACCCTTAACCCTGCCCAACTTCCCAACCCTTAATTACATCTATACATTGACTTCCCCATAAAGTCATTCAGGCGAAGTAAATTAAATTGAAGGAATTTACTTTGTTAAAACGACAGCATACGCATGACGTTACTTTAGTTCAGTGCAATATATGTGTCATGCATTTGATTCAAAAAGTAGCTGTTTGCACTTGAGCAAATAAAGCCAAATGGCTTGCAGCTCTCGGGGCTGGTAAACGCAGGCTTCCATTGGCCGTTGGATACTCCGGCCCGTTCCCCATTTGCAAGGTTGTCTGCGGTGATAGCCCTATGCATGCTGATGAGGCTGCTTCCCACAGACATCCCTGACAGGCGGCATTTCAGCGAGGGAAAGATTGACATGAGCCGGATCTGAACAGGGTAGAGTGACAACTACACACCAGGCGAGTCTGCGTTTAGTGGGCAGGGCATACAATCCTGTCTAGGTGTGGTGCAAGCTGAGATTCACAATTCTGTCTAGGTGTTACGCGAGCTAATCTTCACAATTCTGTCTTAATATGATGCAAGCTAGTATTACAATTCTGTCTAGATGTGACGCAAGATAATAATTACAATTCTGTCTAGGTGTTACGCAAGCTAATCTTCACAATTCTGTCTAGATATGACGCAAGCTAATATTACATTTCTGTCTAGATGTGACGCAAGCTAATAATTACAATGCTGTCTGGATATGACGCAAGCTAGTATTACAATTCTGTCTAGGTGTTACGCAAGCTAATCTTCACAATTCTGTCTAGATATGGCGCAAGCTAGTATTACAATTCTGTCTAGGTGAAACGCAAGCTAATCTTCACAATTCTGTCTAGATATGACACAAGCTAGTGTTACGATTCTATCTAGATGTGACGCAAGCTAATGATTACAATTCTGTATAGATATGATGCAAGCTAGTATTACAATTCTGTCTAGGTGTTACGCAAGCTAATCTTCACAATTGTCTAGATATGACGCAAGCTAATATTACAATTCTGTCTAGGTGAAACGCAAGCTAATCTTCACAATTCTGTCTAGATATGACACAAGCTAGTATTACGATTCTATCTAGATGTGACGCAAGCTAATAATTACAATTCTGTCTAGATATGATGCAAGCTAGTATTACAATTCTGTCTAGGTGTTACGCAAGCTAATTTTCACAATTGTCTAGATATGACGCAAGCTAATCTTCACAATTCTGTCTAGGTGTGACGCAAGATAATAATTACAATTCTGTCTAAATATGACGCAGGCTAGTATTACAGTTCTATCTAGATGTGACGCGATGTTAATCTTCACAATTCTCTCTGATCTGCCAGAGCACCAGTGGGCCACTCCAGTGGTGATAGTGCGTGGTGTAAATAACCTTTAACATAACATAACATAAACATACACTGTAATCTGCAGTGGAGAAGGAGACTTCCCTACGAACACAGGCAGAGCTCTCAAGTTTCTCGTGGCCATGCGTGGAAACGCCATTCAGTCCTGTTTTTTTCCTTTGGATTCTGGGACTTGTTTTTTATTTCCCAGAATTCCAAGCAAAAACAGAACTGAATGGCCTTCTCACGCATGGCTGCCGGAAACGTGAGAGCTCTGCATAGACCTTCTGTCGGTGGTTTCATCACCAAATCAAGGGACAAAAATATGAGGTTATGCGCTCTTTTACTAACTAACTATAGTGCCAATTGTTCCTCTCAAAATCTACGATAATATTATAATGTTTTGGAAATATAAGCGAGGGTAGCGCAGAAGTCTTGGCATTATATGCAAATTGGGAACATGTGTTCTTTTTATTTCCCCGCCTGGGCAGATTTAATCAGGGTGGCACCCATTACATTTGGATTGAAAATCCGGGGAGAATGCCATCCAAGCTACTGAATACATGAATAAACAAGTTTAACATGATAGCCCTAAGCGGTTCTCTGGAGTGATGTGTGCATGTTGAATCCATGTTCCGGGATTCACATGTTTTAATTATATTGAGGTTTAGTCTACACTACTCCTGAGAGGGGGTTCCATGGCCCTGTGCCTGAAGAACCCCTTATTTTACTCCAGAGACCTACATCTCCTCTACCATAAGTGTGTCATTGTAGTGACACGAATTGTTACAGCGCTTAGTAAATGGGAGAACCAGGTATAAAGCACTGTATAAATCACCAAATGATTGCTGCAATTATTATTATCTTTTGTTATTGTTATTATTAATATTATTATTATTATCATTATTGTTATTATTATTTTAAAAAATGTAATTATTATTATGTATTCTTCCAACCCATGCACTGTGGAAAATGTCATAGACTCTTACTCCTCAAATAACTAGAGGGATATGCTCACCCTCTCTATTGGGTATGAATGTATTTGTATTTGACTATCTCTCCCTTTTCGCACATCTCGTTTTGTACACACTTATGTCCTCGCATCTCCCCTAGTAGGATTTCTGGAGTAGGCCTTGCTTTGTTCTGACAGTCCCCACTAGAGTGCCCCTGGTCTACTTGTACCCTTTTGGAAAAGGGGCATAGGGAGCTTTGCATAGTTACACAAGCTTTTTAACATACTGTACCATTGATTCAAAGAGATGTGAATTAAGAGTGCCAAATTGGCTGGACTTCTCACACCTAACCTAGGTTAACAAGAAGTCTCTCGGAAGATTTGCCACCAAACTTGACATACAACTCCAAACATGGCCTTCAAAACTAGACGAAATCCTTAAGATGCAGCCACAAGAACTGACCATGATACTCCAAATGTGGCCTAAAGGACTGGGCACAATAATCAAGATGCAGGCACAAGAACTGATCCTGATACTCCAAATGTGGCCTAAAGGACTGGGCACAATAATCAAGATGCAGCCACAAGAACTGATCATGATACTCCAAATGTGGCCTAAAGGACTGGGCACAATAATCAAGATGCAGCCACAAGAACTGATCATGATACTCCAAATGTGGCCTAAAGGACTGGGCACAATAATCAAGATGCAGCCACAAGAACTGATCATGATACTCCAAATGTGGCCTAAAGGACTGGGCACAATCAGCAAGATGCAGCCACAAGAACTGATCATGATATTGCAAATGTGGCCTAAAGAACTGGGCATAATAATCAACGTGCAGCCACAAGAGCTAGCCACAATACTCGAGAAAAGGCTACAAGAACTGGTTTAATAATCCAGACATGGCCTTCTGAACCAGGCACAATAAACAGAATTCAGCCAAAGAACTGATCATAACACATCAGATGTGGCCTCCAGAATTGGGCACAATACTTGAGATGCAGCCAAAAGAAAGTATCATGTTACTCCAGATGTGGATAAAAGAACTGTTCATATACTCCAGAATGCAGCACACCATCTAAATCTGATTTTGCCGTGCTTGTTCCCCATGTTAAGCTAATCGCCTTTTTGTCTGCTAGGTAATCCTCCCACTGTGCAGCCTAGCATACCCCAGCGTCTCTGCGCTATAGTGTCATTATGCCTGGAACCTTTCACATGGTTGTGTAGCCCACTCTAGTGATTGGACATTGCAACCGAGCTGCCTGAGAGGTAAGTGGCTGTAACTTTATCCCCATGTGTTGCCAGCACAGCTACATATGTTTTAGAAGGAAGAGAAACAAGCAATGACAAAGTCAAAAGATGTTGACTAACAAATCAATTGTGTTCTTATATAGTTAGGGTGACCAGACATCCATGTTTTGCCAGGACTGTCCGGGTATTTTCACCTCCGTCCCGGGGTCCCTAGACTTTTTTAAGTTTAAAAACACAGTCCTGGGATTTGGGGATCGGGGGGCTACCATCCCGGTTTTTGTCTGGATATCATGATTTTTGCCAAAAACGAGAATGGTATCTACCCGATCCCCAAATCCCGTACCTCTTGACCCCAGTGCTGCAACATGACATGGAACAGGCTACCCGCATAGAAGTAGGACTACAGTTTCACCGCTAAAGCTGTTGTCCTACTTCCATGACACTGGCCTGTCCCGGATTTTTATTTTCAAAATCTGGTCACCCTATATACAGTGCTTCATGCCAGATTCCTCCCGCTGCTACTCTATCGACTGGAAGGACGAAAGGCTGAGTCGGACTATGCACAGGATTGGAACTTGCAAAGTGCAGGCTGTCCTCATATCAACGACCCACACTTTATATGCAAGCTCATCCCCCAATCGATGTCAGGTGCAGCCTTGCGTGCCCCAATAAACTTCATGCAGAGAATGAAGGCAGCAATGAAGTCCACGCAATTACAGGGCATGACAATCGTAAAGTACTCACCTCAAAACAGGCATACACTTCAAACAATAAAAGTAGAGCAAAACAATGCTCTCCGAGGCGTTGCACATCTGCGACTCTTTCCGTTAATGTGAGAGCAGACGCGAACAAACGCAACAAACGGACACGCGGAATGTTCACCATTCAGCCAATCACAATGCCAGGAGTATACATGGAAGGGAACAGTGACACATCACTGAGCATAGTCATGCATCTGCCATTTACCCAGGGACGTCATTTGGGGGTCACCAGGTGTCGTGGCTGCTACCCATGTGGTCTTCCTTGCTACCCCTATCAAAAATCTTTTTTTTTAAACTGAGGTTTCTGGGCTGTGGCCAGCACCATATGGCTCTTTGTTTCTGGGGTGGTTGGCTTTCTTGTTCAGGCCTCTTAAAAATTCAGGGGGTTCCACAAGTGTTACACTTTGAGCAGTGACTCTAAATAAGAAAGAATAGAAATAAAACATAACTTGTCTTTCTGGAATTCTATACAATAATTGCTAGACTCGTTAAAAGTTTATTTCAGTCACACTTCAGGGTGTAAGTCACTGGCCCTCCTCATCATAAGGTTGGCGGAATGGGTTTACTGGCACCGGTAAAGGTGCCGGTAAACCCATTCCGCCCTACCACGAGGTCTCCTCGCGGGACCCGCAATGAGAACCTGGAAAAACCAGGCGTCCATACCGGGTTCCGCGAGGACACCAGGGAGCTAACAACGGGTCTGTCATTAACGGGCCCGTTGTTAGCTCCATCCCCATTTCCATTGAGCCCTATGGGGGCTCGAATGGGAATGGGGATGGACCGGGTCTGGGTTCCTCGGACGGGGAATTACCGGGTCCGCCAAGGTTGCGATGGCCCGGTAAGTTCTCATTCGAGGGACCCGGGCCCGGATTGCAGGCCACTGATGAGGGCCACTGAGTTAGTCAGTTCTTAAACACCTCAAATACAATGCAGACAAAACCTTCCAAAATGCATTTAGAGTAGAATAAGCATCAAGTTCGGACTATGGGCCTCATTATGCGGTAGGAGGTAAGGGATTACCGGCACCGGTAAGGGTGCCGGTAATCCCTTACCTCCATATTCCGAAGTCCCTTAGCGGGTCCCTTCCTAAACGCCTGGTCTGACCAGGTGTTAAGGACGGGACACGCTAAGGGACTTCAGAGCTAATAACGGTACCGCAAATTGTGGTACCGTTATTAGCTCCTTCCCAATTCCCATTGAGCCCTATGGGGGCTCAAATGGGAATGGGGAATGGTTCTCAGAATGGGGATTTACCGGGTCCTCCAAGGTTGGAATGACCCGGTAAGTACCCATTCTGAGAACCCGTACCCGGTATGCGGTAAGGGGGTAGCCATGGTGCTAATAGCACCATGGCTACCTCCTACCGCGTAATGAGGCCCTATGTATTTTGCTTTTGGCAAGTTGCAGTTATAGCATGTTTGGTTCTGCCGTTGTCTCTGTTACGTGCAGAAATCCTTGTGCCTAAAAGCTTGTGTAGAAATTTTTGACCACAGCACATAAAGTGGCCCTTGGTTTCATTGTGCCACCATTAATGCTTTGTTGCAATGTGTCTATCTTTCCTATCTCCCTGGCATGCTGTTCAGGACGTGTGTTTACATGTATGAGGTAACGAGTGCCCAGAGTACAGGATCTCGTGTGAGTGTGCTGCTTTCCCTGTACTACTCTAATTTCTTTAATACACAGTTATGAACCCTCCCAATAGTATGTATTTTGCCAACCTCTGAAGCCTGAAAAGTAGATCCACGCAGGCTCGATATGTGGCTAACTTGGCACCAGACCTGCAGATGAACTGGTCTGCTGTTAAATCTCAGTTACCAGTTTAATGGTATCCAGTACAGCGTGTAATTTGCTTTCGGACTTTGAGAACATTCAGACATGTCATTGCTCATTTTAGTTTAGCCGGTAAAATAGCTATAGCCGGTAAGATAGCTTAGTGGGTTGAGAGCTTGCTGCTGATATGTGTGTGTGTGATCTGCAGGTTGCAGGTTTGAATCCTGGCAAGGCCAACTCAGCCTTTCATCCTTCTGAGGTTGATAAATGAGTACCAACACAGGTTGGATGATATTATATGTATATTTGTTCTATATAAGGCGCTCATGCGTAAGTGCTTTATAATAACACATCACTATCATTTGGCCTTGGACGACTGCTTGCATTCACAATAATTTGGTAATATGGGCCTATACACACTGATATTAACGATACATGTGGGGATCCATTCTTGCATGAAATGTTATCACATTACAGTGATATCGTAACCATATTTTTTTCGTAGTGTACTTAGGAACAATGCTATCTGATGCCATTTCCTGTTTTTGTCTGGGGGGAGGTTGTGTTCCATCGCTTCCTGTGATGTCCCTCTGGGGCGGGGTCAGGTGACATCACTTCCTGTGATGTCAGAGGTCAAGGGTCGTGTGATGTCACTTCCGCTGCCCCTGGGATTTCAGTGAAATGATGCCCCTGCATTTACGACTATCCATAGCAATAGTATTTGCTTAGCTAGATGGCACTTTGTAAGTGGAGGTTGCATGGAAAATACTTAGGGTGTGATGATCTCGTGTAAAATGCTAATTATTGTCATTACCCTGCAATGATGGTTCCATGTGTTAATATCCCCACAAAAATATTGCCATACAAAAATATTGCCATATTTTTGCGGCAATATTAAGGCATGGAACCTTGCGGGGGACACCCCTGCAACCCCTATATTATTTTAAAGGGAGCGGGGGATACCTCCGCAACCCCCGCTCCCAGAAACCCCAAATATTATCCCCACTAAAAATATGACCTATGGCCGTTCCCGACTACCATATATGGCGATATTTTTGGTGGGGATAATATTACCTGATACCGCAATGATCTGTTGGCAGAAGCCTCATATTAATTGCTGACATTGCAGGCCCGACGCTAGCATGCCATTGGTAATGGGGTCTCGCTCATTGCTGACAGGGTGAGTGCCCCCATCCCTGGTGTCATGCTCCCGCCCACAGCTGACTCACCCTGGCATCTCCCGTTTGAGGGACCACTTGCCCATTTTTGGCAGCGCGAGCCTCCTGGGCATTAATGCTCCCTTGCTCGCGCCTCTACCTGGATCCTGTGCAGTCACTGGCACGACCGGTGGCCACATCAGTGCAGTGCGAGTCGCTGTGCACGCCACTGATCCTATCTGGAGTGGACCCACGCCCTTCATGGTTGTCACATTCACCTGTCACTGCCTCCTACCCAAGAGTTAAATTCTACAGGGATGTGATCTTTGTATCTGTTCTTTCTATCCACCCTGACAATAGATTGTCTATGAATTATTTCTATTGTTTGTAAACATCACAATAATGTGTGTCATTATGGGGACTAGTTATGAATTCCTTTTCCCCATTGGTTTTTAGCATGTTTTTGCGTCTTTTAGTACTTTGGTGTGTATGCCACGGTATGATGAGTTGTGTGTGTATGAATGCACCATGTATGTTGTGTATGAGTGATGATTGTTTAGCCGATTTTTGGCATATTGTTGCTGCTGTTTTGCTATGTTAAAATGATCAGTGTATAATAATTTTCTGTGATTTATTCACTAGTCTTCAATTTTTGTATCACTTTAAATACATTTTGATACATTTTTTCTAAATATACTTTTCTCTGGACATATCTTTTCTGTTTTTTGACAACCGGTGGCCACGTCAGTGGCGTGTGAGTCGCCCTGCACGCCACTGATCCTATCTGGAGTGGACCCACGCCCTTCATGGCTGTCACATTCACCTGTCACCGCCTCCTACCCAAGTTGGCAAATGGGCTATCGTCTGCATGTCGCTGTTCAGTTTGAAAACATAAGAAGGCACGAGACCAGGTGTGGTGCCTGACATGCAGACTGTGGCAGAAGCAGCACTGCATCACAATCACACGTGCTAGCCCAACTTGACGAAACTGTGATCTTGGGCATACTGTCTGCATTATGGGGTATACAGCTTGCATACTGCGCTAACCATTCACCACCATAGTGGCCCTATGGTGCAGGGACCTCATCAGAGAAAGATTTACGCCAGGCTTAAGATAAATAATATTTCTAATTAAAAAGAAGTTAGAGACCGTGTGACATGTCATGTTGTCTCAAAAAACTAAAAGTGATCTTTTCCTAATCTTGAGCCACTTCCTTGCCCTTTCACCTAATTCCACATTCGCCATGCCAATGGTGGAGGCCGCGGGCAGGTGCTTTGGTTTCCCCAATGACCCACGTGTTCTTCTTCAGTGTTTGATTGCCTATTTGAACCCACAGCCCGTGTTGCTGAAAGTGTGTGCCAGCGCAGCAATGGTTTTTGGGGGGTATTTTCAGGGGGGTAGAATTCGCCCGGTGCAAAAATGCATTGAAACAAGTCGTATTTGTACCATGGCCCAGTTGTCCAGGGGAGTAACTTTTAGGGTCTCGTGTAAATCTCATGATTTCTTAATGGGTCAATCAAGGTTCCCACGTGTAGGCCCCGACCCTTCAAGAACTCCCTTAGTCCAGATGTGCCTTGAAGAGGTAAAAGCAGTGCTCGTATCACCCCTCCACCCACCCCACCCTTCCTATATCACAGACCTGGTACATTTCAGTAGAGTGTATCGTTCTCAAAAATCGACCTCAGTGTAGACTCAGTAATTGCCTGCGTCGCCAGCTTTCACGGGTTCTGACTTATTTCCATGACAATGGCCGCCCGCCCGCGCGCCCATGAGGTGCCATTGCCAGCCCAGATCAACGTGGGCTTCTCCTAATCTCCTTTCCCCGGTGTACTGCGATGACTTCTTGTGCCTAATTCCCTGCCTCATTTGCCATGCATGTATTCACTGGCGAGCCGCTCATTTCATACTTCGCTTGACTTCGACACTTCAGCTCGGGCTCACTAATTCCCATATCCATGGCTCGCGCCACTTTATGCGGCGTCACTGCTTCCCTGCCTGGCGCGCGTCTCTCTGCTCCTCAGGCGAGAATCGCGAGATGTCGGCTCTGCGCTACGGGAAGCCTTTGGGGTCACCTGTCCATCTCCCCGGGCCCTGGGAAGAAAGGGAGGGAGGCGAGTGCACATGCCACTTCGAGTCCCTTTGCTTCCCTTGGCATGGCATCCTTTACGGGGGTGGGGGCAGGGATGGACTGGGAACCAAAAGGAGGCCCTGGAAATAATGTTCAAAGAGATTTCAGCAAGCCCAACCCTTTTCCTATCAGAACATGCGGAAATACCACACAAAAGAGGCCCAGGGCGCAGAGGCCCACCAGGAAGTCTCCAGAGTTCCCTACAGGCCAGTCCACCCCTGGGTGGTTGGGGGGTGAGGGCGCTGCTCTCATGCCCTACCATGTGACAAGAGGTGTGGGTGGGCTTCTAAATCCCCTCACAAGGTGCTGTGCATGTCAATAGAGAGATTTTATTTCCCAAATGAGTGTCCGCGCACTTTCCCACACATGGGTGGGCGGGGCTTTCCAGATGTTTAGGCCCTAGCCAGTATAGTCAATGTTGAGGGATCCCAGTAGCCATAGGTTATAAACATATCTTTCATGTTCAAAACTGAAACCTGAACATGTATTACTGCCGGATTAGATGGAAGGTTACTAAATCTCTACAGGAGGTAGCATGGGTGTAATAGAAAGGCAGCCATTCCCTCCCTTTGGCTTTGTGGAGTTCTGTGGATGGCAACTCGTTCTCCATTGTGGTGCTAAAGCAACGCGTCCTCTTCCTCTGAGCTCCTACAGTGCCCAGGCATGTTGCTAATTTGCTCACATACTTTGGGGGAAAGTCTCATGTTCTCTACCTCTGCCCCGATGCACTTCCGTGGAATTTCACTAGGTCTCCTCATTGTCCTTGTGCGCTTTTGTTGTTTTCCCCAAAGTTATCTGGGGTTCTGGGTTTCACCCTACTGCCGCCTGTTAACCAAACTAGGCAACTTCAGCTCAGGGAAGGGGTCGGAAAAAGGTGGTACCAAGGCAGATGACTCCCAGATGAGGCTGGCAACCCCCTGAGGGGGTACTGGCCTTGACAGCACCCCAGGACTCCTCATAGGTTTGCTAGCCGTGTTAGCTCGGGCAGTAGCCTTAGGTCTGTATTCTCAGCAGGGAACTTACATACTGAAGGTCACGCTTACACAGGCGTGTCTTCAGGGTCATCCACTTATGCCTACTGCAGAACTGCTTATTCAGCGGCGGTGGGGCCCCTGCAGTGCAGACCTCTGGGGGCCACACTGTCGGCCTGCAGCCTCACATACTCTCTCTGCTCCTCACCCACAGTGCTGTGAGGCGGCCTTTCTGTGTCATGAAGCCCTATACAGGCAAAAAGCATGGTATAACCTTATCTGCCGGCAATCCTGTAACATACACTGGACGGGATCCATGAACTGTGCAGCGTCTTCACCGTCAAGAGCCAAACACGAGGAACGTCGCCCGGCGTGGGCATGTTTGGTTCTTAGCATTGTTCCCTTGATGTCACTGGGTAAGGGGAATTACCCACCCAACGATTTAGGCGTCTTCGCTATCAGCCAATATATGACAATATATAGTGAAAGTATGACAACCCCATGACTCATCCCTCTGCATGTGAACATGGAAGCCGGGCACCCCGAGGGACAGCTCACACACCTGATTTCCCTTCCCATGGATGTGGACCCCATTGGCCTTACCCACAGTCCACTCCGAGCTCTCTCAATGGGCAAACCCTGATTCGCCTCTTTGGGGGGGTCTACCAACTTAAGGTAACACTGAATGGATAAACAAGCCTTTGTCTTTCTGGGGTACCCTTGAGCACATCACGCACTCATTTAATGACTCATTTCGGCACTTCGCTGCAAAGTACTAGGAACTGCCCACACGGGTACATGCTTGTTTCCAGGAGCAATACGTATGTTCCCTTTCATGATTTATTTTTTATTTAATTGTTTTTTTTTAATTTATTTGCATTAAAATTGAAACACCATTTTTATTTAGCAAAAAACACAACAGTACATAAAACAGATCAAAAAATAGTTGATTTTACATCACCAACTAAGGAAGAAACAGGAAATAAAACAGAAGATTTGAAATTAAAATGTTTCAGTCTATCTAAAGACATCCCCATCCGGTAGAACTTCAGTCACAAAATGAACTATGGCAATGACATGTTTTACTTTTCGACCATCAATGAGGGATCTCCACCCTGTGTCTGTGTCGGTACTTCCGAAGTCAGAAAAGAGAGATCCGAAATGCTTGGCTCGAACTGTGTTCAGAGCCGGGCATGCTGTTATTAAGTGAAACAAAGTTTCAATGGACAATGCTTGGTCCTTGTTAGACCCCGATTTGACCTGATGTCATTTGTCGATAAAAGTTCATAGGTACTCGCAAGAATTGATTTCTGATCCTTAGGTCGGGGAACTGCTTTATTGTTTTTTTTTTATGACGCGCTTAATACCCGAGTTCAGTTTCTATGCCTGGATCCGGGATTCGAACCTCTGTTGCTATACGTGGTCTTGTTTCCAAGACCAGCACGTTGCTCCTGTACTATGCATGTTTTAATTGTTCAACAGCGACCCTACAAACATGCAAACTATCACAAACGCCATCCCTTCCCCTCATCGCTTTGCTTCCTGTAACAATCTTCCATGTGCCTTTAACCTCCCCCTTTGCCCTGCTCTGCGCTCCTTCTTTGTGTTCTCACGTGGGTGGCGCAGAAATCTCCCCTCTTCGGACACGCCTCTGCGCTGTTAGATCACTGCTGAGGTAACTGGCGCCATATACATACACTCTGAACATAACAGACATCCTTGGCGGGTCAGTAGTTGTTCACAAGTGACCATGTGCAGTTCCACTGAAGGTAAGTCGTTTTTAAATGTTTTATTTGTGTTATGCTTTCGAGGTAAACCTTGCACAAACCACATCTGATTTCATGGTGGCGCTCTGTAGTTTGCCATTAAGAGACCCGAGTGCTTTCATGAAGAGCTATACCTTGTCTCTTCCCTCAGGCCTCGCGCAGTTCCATGGAAGGTCTCTAATTTGCTACTTCGGCCCTCTCGCTCTGAGGGTAATAATTCTGTAATGCAGGTACTCATGCCCTTTCATGGAGGGTTATTAATTCGCAATGTCTGAACTCATGCATGTCCGCTGTGGTGGAGTTGAATTCTCTGTAGCCGTCCCGATGCGCCTGTATGGAAGGTTACTACTTGTTCACACCAAGACTCATATACATCTGCTGCAAGGGAATGATTCTACACATCTGCACAACATGCAGAACTGTGGAGGGTTAGTACTTCTCCAGCTCTGGTCTCATGCACTTCCACAACGTGGTGGCGATTCCCCGCCACTGGCCACGTGTGCTTTCACGGAAGGTTTCTAATTCTCGGCACCTGCATCATTCAACTACCCCCAGAACGTTAATATCTATCCATGTCTAGTATCAGGCACTCCCATTAAAGATGGCTAGTTCACCACAGCTAGTTTTACGTACTTCGATGCAAGGATGCACTTCCATTGAAGATGACTAGTTCACCACATCGGCTTTTATGCACTTCCATGGAATGTGATGCTCCTTGTCAAAACAATGAGTTCATCGCATCGTTTCACACAATTTCATGAAAGGTTGCACTTCCGTTGAAGATGAAGATGGCTAGTTCACAAAATCTGGTTTGATGCACTGCCATGGAAGATTGCTCTTCCATTGAAGATGACTAGTTCACCACATCTAGTTTCATGTCCTTCCATAGAAGGTTACACTTACACCACCGCTGGTTTAATGCACTTCCATGAAAGGCGGTACTCACACTGGAGATGACTGCTACAATCCTTCTGGTTTCATGCGCTTCCATGGAAGGTTGCACTTCCATTTAAGATTGCTAGTTCCACACCTCTGGTTGCATGCACTTTCATGGACGGTGGCTCTTCTATTCAGAATGAGAAGTTCACATCTGCTTTCATACACTTCCATGGAAGATGACTAATTTACCTAATCTGGCTTTATGCACTACCATGGAATCTGGTACTTTCAATGAAGATGGCTAGTTCCACACATCTGGTTTCATGAACTTCCCTGGAAGGCTGTAATTCCATTGAAGATAATTAATTATCCACATCTGGATCATTGCACTTGCATGGAAGGTTGTACTTCCATTGAAGTTGAGGAGTTCACAACATTGGGTTTCTTGAACTTCCATGGAAGGTGGCAATTCTCTTGAAGATGACTAGTTCACCAGACCTGGTTCATGCAATTCCATGGGTGGTTGCACTTCCATTGAAGTTTACTAGTTCACCACACCTGGTCCCTTGCACTTACATGGAAGGTTGCCTTTCCATTAAAGACGACTAGTTCACAACATCTGGTTTCATGCACTTTCAGGAAAGGTTGCTAATTCTTCGTCTGAGCGCTCCGGCACCTTGTCAGGGGATCGATGTAACAAAGTGTTGGCCTGTTTTATTTCTGTGGCAGGCATAACATTCTTCACATCTGACCTACTCCACCTCGCATTCTCGATATCTGTGTCGCACACTTATTAAAGCATAACTAATTCATCAAATATATCCTTATGATTATCCACTGAAGATTGCAAATTCTCCCCACCCAACCCCATGCAATTCTATCAAAGGTCAGCACTTCTTCCCTCTGGCAGCATGTATCGATGCTGAAGGTTACCTCTCGCGAACAGCACCTGGCCTTCCGGCCCCTTATGCGATGGTAACTAATGAAGCACATTCAGCCTTATGCACTTGTATGGAAGTGTCCAACTTTGGCCTCTCTGGCCTTGTGCACGTTCACGAAACATTACCCACTGCCAGAGTTTTCAGTTTCATCAGAGTTAATATTGCACCATATTTGAGCCATACCCATCCTTGGAAAAGTGCTGACTCTCCACATCTGAACACATGCACTTCCATAAAGGATGTGAATACTCTACGCTGGGCTTCCTGACTCTCTACTCAATGTTTATTTCTTCTCCATACCTGGCAGCATGCACTGGCCGCAAAGGTCACTGCGGCTTTCTCTGCACCCAATGCACGTTTAGGGAAGGTTACTGCTCCGTACCGGACCAATACACTTCTGTTGATGGTTGCACCCTCCCCATAGCTGACCCATGCACTCCCATGGAAGGATATTAAATCTCCACATCCGACCAATGCACTTAGAAGGAGGTGTATATGGCTTCATGCCCCTGCATTTCCATGGAGGGTTGCTACTACTCCACACCACCGCTGTGCACCTACTTGGAAGTTTAGCACCTCCCCATATCTGACCCATGCACTCCCTTGGAAGGACATTAAATCTCCATATCTGGCCAATGCACTTAGAAGGAAGTGTACCACATCTCTGTAGCCGGCTGCATGCCCCTGCATTGTCATGGAGGGTTGCTACTTCACCACACACACCACCACGGTGCACCTACATGGAAGTGTATTACCTTCCCATATCTGACCCATGCAGTCTATAGAAGGATATTAAATCTCCATATCTGGCCAATGCACTTAGAAGGAAGAGTACCACATCTCTGTAGCCGGCTGCATGCCCCTGCATTGTCATGGAGGGTTGCTACTTCACCACCACGGTGCACCTACATAGAAGTGTATTACCTTCCCATATCTGACCCATGCAGTCTATAGAAGGATATTAAATCTCCATATCTGGCCAATGTATTTAGAAGGAAATGTACCACATCTGTGTATCTGGCTGCATGCCCCTACATTTCCATGGAGAGCTGCTACTTCTCCACCCCATCACTGTGCACTTACGTGGAAGTTTACTTCCTCCCCATATCTGACCTATGCAGTCCTATAGCAGGATATTAAATCTCCATATCTGGCCAATGCACTTAGAAGGAAGTGCACCACATCTCTGTATCCGGCTGCATGCCCCTGCATTGTCATGGAGGGCTGCTACTTCTCAATCAGAGACGTCTTTATGGGAGGGCAAAAGGGGCACTTGCCCACGGCCCCCACCTTGGAGGGGGCCCCCACAAGGCTGCCTGATCTAAAGTAAGATTCCATTGTTCACCAGACTTAAATAGCACACTCCAGGAGATTGTATGGCATGCTGCTGAGGCGCTAAACCTACTGTCTGTTTTGACAAGTACATTCTGCCTTGATCAGTTAATCATGTAATGCTTTCGATGTTCACTGTGGAATACAAAGTTTGTGTGTTTCATACGGCACAACTTCTGTAGCATTCTTTCCTTCTTGTGGGTATTACGTTGTTCATGTGCAATAACTAAAGTTGAAATCCATATTGATAAATTGAGTGGCACAATGATTCAGACGTTAGCTCAGTGTGTTAAGTACACATTGCAGAGATGTGTGTTCATATGAAAGATAAGAAGAGCACATTCCAGCAAGTCTGGCTGAGCCTTTCCTATGTTTGAAGTTTATAAACCTACCTGCATATTTACTTGGTTTTGCAACATAAGAGATCCTATTATCAGCAATGCTCCTGCACCAAATAGGGGTTGCTATAAAAAACTAACATGTCATCCATATGGTGATGGTCTAGAAATTGGTTTGTTCAGATGGGGCATTCTAAAACCCAGGCAATCCCCTCCAAAGATGAGCATAAACTACTAGTCCAAAGGTGAATAAAAGACTGCGGGACCAAAGTGTCCATGCGTGTATCCAGGCTTTGCCAGCAGACGATACAGTGATCCTGGTCAAATCATATATCTCTTGCATTACTGTGCTGTCTCCTGTGAGGTTTTCCTTCTTGCATGCTGGTGGCATCATTTAGCTCATTACTTGATCTGTCTTCTTATGTAGGGCATTTGAGTGGAAGGGGTGGTAGACAGGAGAGAGCAGACCAGATATTGTAGGCATTGGGAAAGCATATTTTAAGGTCGGTTCGTTTGACACAAACAACATTTTGCTTTTTATATAAAAGTCAGAGGTTTTTCTGCACGTTTATGAATGACAATTTCACAAGCCATTATTTTGGAAGTATTTAAAGCTAGTACAAAAGACATACCTAGATTAAATGTGTTATATCACATTGATTGGTATGCTGGTACTTATATACTTCCCTTGATGATGGAGAGAATGTAGCTAGGATCATTCTCATTTTTGCGTAACACCCTTTTGTAATATTTTGGTTTTAAAAAGTGTCAGGTTTGGAAATGTGATTTATGTACTTTGCAAGTCAGTTTTATAAAATTAGATTGTTTTAGTACATGGTAAGAGCTGGAAAAGAAAGTGTTCAAATGCAGAAATTGCAGAGTTGGCACAAATCCCAGCTTCACTCCATAAAGCATTATGTGATCCTGGGCATCTCATTTAATCTTGTATTGCCTAACCTCTCAGTGTTGCCAGTCCCTAAACCTTTCAAAATTGTCAGCCCCTCAGTGTGATTTCATTTTCAGGGTATTATCTTCATAAAAGCCTCACTCATGGTCTCACTGGCTATAGGGTTGCTTCCACTATAATAGTGAGCATTGATATACTGCACACCACGGGCACTTGTTCCCCTGATCTCTAATGGCAACGCTATTTGTAAACCATGTCCCACTTCTAATCTCAGTCTGTCTGGATAGAGGCACCTTCCTGGTAGCTTCTAATCTGCCTCCACTATCCATGCTATGCTATGTGTAGCTTTCTCCTTCCTTCCAATTGGTCTCCTCTATCCATGCTTGAGAACTTTTGCATTCTGTAAGGCAGCTAATGTGAGTTCTCTGCCTATTCTGGGTTACATGTACCTTTTACATACAGTACTGCATTAATACTACAGGCTGCATACCTTCCCGGATGATATTGTTAAAAAGTATCCTGTTTCTATCCCAGAAGAGAAGTAAGCTCTTCCTAGATTGCTAATGTTGGCCTTCAAATGCTACTTCTTTATTAATCTGATTAGAGCAAGAATGAAGAGGGTCAGGGGACTTAAAGGGAGTAAACATGCTTTTTTTGAATGCTGCGAGGCGGCATGTCTCCCTATGGGTTTTGCTCACGGTGGGGGGTGGGGGGATTGCCACCAGATAAACTTGACCACTTAATTCTATTGGTTTGATTGAGGGAGGGGCCCCCAGAGATGTCCATGCCCAGGGCCCCAAAAAAAGCTTAAGATGGCCCTGTTCTCAATACCAGAGCCGTGCAGCAACGCGAACTTTGCCGCCTCTCCGTATATACACGATGCACTCCCATGGGAGGATATTAAATCTTCGTATCTGCTTAGATAGAAGTTTATTATCTCTCCATATCTGATCCGTGCCCCTCCATCTCCAGATCGCCCTGCGCCGACGCCAGATTTCGGGATGGCCACAGGTGGACCTGTGATGAACAGCCGTGAAAGCACTCCATATGTCAGGCCCTGACCCCGTATGCTTGCGAATGAAACTGGACAAAGGGAGCCGACTTCGCCATTGGGCTCCCGCTGTCGTGGGGCCGGGGAAGTGATACTAACTAGCCTCACACTTGCACATGGACCCACCCCCCCTACCTTCCTGTCTTCTTTTCCCCACCACAGGCCAGATGTGTATTCCTTTGAAGGCTGCTTGTGATTAATCCCCCTCCTCCATTCATTTTACAGTACACCCAGCCCATGCAAAACAAGCAAGGCAGCCTGCACTGTTCCCATGACAACCACACAGTGCAAAGTGGTCCCCTCCCCGCCACCCTTCTTCCCTCCCCTGGTCCCTCCCCCACCCCGTTGGATTTCTGCTTCGGCGATAGTCTCATCTTTGCGCCCTACGCACACATACCTTCTCTGCGATGCCCGGCCACACAGCACCCATGGCTGGGTGGCAAGGGGGGCTGGCAGCTTGCCAAACGCCGGCAGCACCCCATCTCGCACCCCCAACCACACAACTAACAAAGGCACATACACGCACATGCGAAGGGACGCCCCCATCCGCAACACATGTCCCAATGCATAGACCCCTTCTGCGGTCCACACTTGGGCGGGGGGGTGGAGGGGAGCAGCGCGCGCAGATGGATGTAGACACAGAAACGTAGACATGGGCAGAGAGGGACGTACAGACGGATGAGCGCATGGCGATGGGGGACGGGGAGCGCGAAGACGTACACTGCCACACAGGCACGGATGCACACAGACACACGCGCGCGCGCGCGCCCAGGCTGGTGGCTTGGGACGCAGAGACAAAGGGACGCAGGACTGGAGTGCGGGGATGCGCGGCTATATGCGCCGATTTAAACCCCCAGATATACCTAAAGAGTCGCACATATGGACAGGCAAAGATTGACTGTGGGATTGGATGGCAGGCATTGTGTGCGTGTGTGTGTACCTACTGCATGTATGTGATATAGCATACGGCATCGCATGTCCAACACTCCATTTCAGACACATCGAGATACATGATCCACAGTGCTGCATGTGACGAGTACACCGGCCTAGGATGCCCAGCCCTGCACGCGACGCGATATGCAATGACATATGATATGCATAGTACACTCTACATGCCGAGCAGGGCGGCCTTCCGTGCATGCTCTCCCTTGTGCACCATCACATGCACAGCGCTGCAGCAGTATCTTGCATGTCACTACTCAGGACCTGCAGGCTGCAACTCGTGGATCTGCCTCAGGGATGCAACGCCTGCACTGGTGGATATCACCGGCGCTTCACGCGATGCATAACGTGGCACGCGTGCATATACAAACATGTGCAGCTATGCCCAGGCTGCCTGGATCTATACGCTGCACCGCCTCCAGGCGTGGAAGCAGCAGCCGCAGCCAGCAGCGTGATGTTAGGGTACAGCAGGTGCATGGCTTGGGGTGCGTGTATCTGTACTGCGGCTGATATACAGTGCCGCAACTAGTGCACAGTGCTGCACACCCAGGGTGTCTGTCGCGCCTGTGACCGCACACGCCGAGCGCCGCGTGTGCCTCTATGCACGCGCAGCACGTGTCCCATCACGCCGCAGGGTGGAGGCGTGCGTGCCTGGGCCAGACAGACAGACTGAGGTCTTTGGTGTCTACCCACGCCAGGGCCGTGTGGGCCCCACGCGCCTTTGCCGCGCGCCGCTGCGGTCCCCCAGCGCAGCTTACTTATTCCGGGCACACACGCACCGCGCACCTGCCGTCTCCCAGGAACGAACACAAAAAAAAACAGCACGAGGCTGGGGTCTGAGGGAGGGAGGGGGCAGTGGCCGCCTGGCAGAGCCCGCACCGCCCCCCCCCCCCCCGCGCAGGATGGTCACAGGAGCGCTAGATGCGCTCGGTGGTGTGCGCAGGGCCACAAGGCGTGGCTTCACAGGGACCGCATAACAGAGGGGGCACTGGGGTTCGGGCGCCGGGTTCCTTTTCCGAGCGGAGTTTGTTGGAGAAACGCCAAAGTTCTAGGCAACCCCTAAAACAGTGTTGTTTTTACGCACACAGAACAGGCGCAAAAAGCAAATAGCGACACCAATGGAGCGTAAATGTGGCGATAAATTAACGCTAGGCAGAGACACCTTAGTGCCCCCCCCCCGCCTTCGGGGAGGCGAAGTGTGGCGCTTCTTGGCAGATACTGGATTGGCTTCCTGGCAGAAGGGGGTCTCGGTTTGGGCTTTGGAGCCCCTGTGCGCAGCATCCTGCGCCCGGAAGAAGCGGCGGCGCAATACGACAACAACAGCAGTCGGCGCAACCCCGAAAAAGAGAGGATGGGGCGGGGGTCGGCGGCGAGGAATTGGCGTATCTATCGAACCGTATTGGGTTATGAATTTGACAGATAAGTGTAATCTGGAAATCAAGTGCGCCTGGCATGTCCGAGTCTGTCTCTACCTGCCTGCCGTCTCCCATCACCCTCTCTCTCTCCCTATTCCCTCCCCACTCCTCTACCCCTCTCTCTCTCTCACACACACACACGCGCGCGCTCTCTCTCTATGTATAATGCACACCTATATAGCCGTTTACCCATTCCCGATCGCTCTAACCTGCGCCTTCTTTCTTATACGTGATCTTTTAATGGAGCACTCGACGTGCCATGAACAATATAACTTACCCCCCGCCCCCCCCCCCACACACCTAACCACCCTCTTGTAAACAGCCGACGAGAATACGCTTAACTGTCAAGTACAAAAAAAAGCCCTTACCTTTGCTACGTAGAAAATGCGGCCGCGGCAGCTACAAAATCCAGTGTTGCGCCTCCCGCGAGCTATCCGCGCCAAAGCGGCATTTACCAAAGGAGCCGGATCTGTTGCTTTCGCCCCCTCCCTCCTCGCGCTGGGTTTCTTTCGTTGCCTATTTCTTTTTTTTTGGCGCAGTTCTTTCCTTCCCGGCCGTCACCGTTTCCCCATGTATCATAGAAAAGAGAAGCCGAAAAACGTGAGCGCCCCTGTTAAAAAGAGGTGTTCTTTAGCGGTTCCAAAAAGGGCTGGGGATACATTGGACATGATGCGTGCCCGCTTCCATTGGCTCGTCCCGCAGTGCCAGGGGAGGGCTGCGATTGGCTGACGACACCCTGAGGAACTCTGGTAACCCCGCCCACCCTCCCCCACCCCTCTCATACCCTCCACTTCAGTCACTTTCATTAACAAAAGGGTTAGAATAACAACGCCCTGCAGTGCGTTTAAGCCTTTACGTAATCTTGCATGCACTTAACCATTTTCTATGCGACCATTTATTACCAAGTCGACATTGGTATTCATTTTACCACCCGGAGGTGAAGAATACAATGTTGGTATGTCCCTGTCAGACTTGAAAAGGCATGACGAGTCTGCTGGTGTTACCTCCGATAATGCCGCCAAACTCTATTACTGTTACCGCAGCCGGTAATTGGGCATTCATTGCCATATTTGTGCAGAAGTAATGACCGCCACACAGAAGAAACAGGTGGAGTTTCAGAGTTTCAGTAATGAAACCCATAATTAGGCAGAGCAGCAAAATAAGTGGTAGTTCCGAATACCACCTGTTTTACCAATGCCATCCAACTTGTAATGATTCCTGATGTCTTGAAGGTTCTACGTGGCGATCTGTAACAGGTGCCGACGGTGCACAGGATGTACAGAAAGTTAGGTGGGCATGAACCCGTTCCATTTTAAAGATAGCTTGCCACAGCACTGCCTAAACAACAGGTACCACTTATATCTCACCAGTGTGGGTTCTAGCACCTTGAAGCGCCTTTTGTGCTAGATGCAATTATAACAATAATCTCAGACCAAATAATCGGACAGACTCAAAGAATATGGCAAAGTACTACTTTATTATCAACTGAATAAAGCAGAGTCAACTGGCAGACATCAGACCAACGCATGCACACTCACAAACAAACTTGATTACATGGAAGTTTTATACTCCAATATGCGTCAATGATGATGCCATTCAACGTGGCTAAATGCAAAACCAATCAATGGTAGGGATTGGTGAAGACAGCATATCTACTTATAGAACATATAAGGATTAGTCCATTATTGGTTACCCCCTATCTGTAGGGCACACCTCGAACTACCTCCAAATATGTATAGTACTGATTATAGAGCTCATAAAAACAGTGGATTAGCCTCTGCAACATTGTGTGTTAGGTTTTCCCCCAACCGCACTGATTTGTTGGAATACTATCCCAACCTTGGACTTTTGGCTCCTTATTAGCCCGTACGTTAAACGAAATCCGATCAGACTACTCCCCATCTTCCCAATTAGTCCATCATCTCTCATCGGTAGGCTATCAGCCAGTCTTCCAATTGTAGTTTGACCTTGTGTCTGCTCACTATACTGGAACATTCAAGGGAGTGTGAGCACCCCACTATCTTAGTGTAAAGCTCTAATGAATAGTCTTTGTTTTCAACTTATGAGTTACATGTGAAGAGGCCACACATTTGTCAATTTCAGCCTTTCATTTACTACTATTTGATTAAATTATGCAGGGTGATGTTGCTCCTCTTGACCTCTAGATTCTTGCTCACTCTATCTCACATGAACTTTATATGCTTTTAACTGACCAGCAGTTTGGCTCTCACCGATGTTTTCTTCTTCTTCCATCTACGAAGAGTGTCCCACATTCAGAGCTTATCCATGTACTCCCTTTGTGCTCTGTGCTAATCCTTTGAAAATAACATTGTTAACCCGGGGCCAAGCTTGACTCATTGCCGACTCAGCACAGCTGTTTTCCTGCATCTCCTGACCTACAGCCTCTACCTGTCTCAGAGGTAGCTTGGTTAGGTACACCGTGAGCCAGCATCCATTCTCCTACTATGGCCATCCTTGCCATGTTATATATTCCCCTATAGCAAGCTTCTATATGTTTTCTTTCTACCTTGCGGTACTGCCTATTTCCAGTTATTGGTCAGTCAGTTGCGTCATCTTCTTTTCATCCATGATTACTTAAGCTTCATGTACATGTTACTATTAGTGCTTCAGTTAAATCGTTACTTCTAAGTATTTTCAGATTGTTTCAGCAGAGGTTCATATAACCTCTTCATGACGTCACTTTGTCTTCATCAGATTTCACTTTGACATCCATCCATAATATTCAGTAATGGACCCTGACATCATGGCAGGCGACATCCTTCCATGTAACATCCTTCCACACTTTCAGTGGAGGGGTAGATTCTGTATGGCTGTCTGAGTGTATAACGTCTCTCATACACTCAATCCGGTATAGGAACGATGCAGGGGATCCCATTTATGACTTTTCTCCGACTGTTCCAATATGACGGCGGTGATGGGGTGGGAATAGGCAAGATAGCGTCTACCTGCTCCTCTACAAGTGGCCCTTAATTTATCCTCTTTGGGAGGATGAACCGGTGAGCCAGAGCTACCAGGAGCTAAGTATCTTAGTAATAATAACCTGTCAAAAATATCCCAGACTTCTAAAAAAAAAAAAGAAGAGGAAAATAGCAGGTAAAAAAATGTGTTTCCACTGAAATGTTATAAATGAAATAAAATATATTTGAAAAGAAAAAACTAAAAAATGTGTTATGAAGGCTACTAGCAATAGCATGATTAGCAGCAATAATGTGAGGACTCCAGATATGCCCCCAAAACAATTTTTTTGTTTGCAGGCGGTACAATGAAGCAATTCTCTACCCTTATTTAAGAGGAAGCATGCAAACGGAACCTACCTAAAGGTGAGGTTCCTCAATTTGAGCAGTGTGATATTAAATCCTTAATCTAGCAGCACTCATGTTTAGTGCCAATATGCACATCATCATCGGGCGTTAATTTAAAGCGCCAAAAATCATATTTCCAATATGTGGTGAGTCTAATGAATACAAGACACTACAGACGGGCAGAGGCATTTCTAGGGGGTGTATGAGGGGACTATACCCCCGGGTCTACAACCAAAAGGTTATCTAGCCCCGAGTCCCGACAGTCCCAGCACTAGCGCAGCCCCGGATCTTTTCCAGACCTAGTAACACCCCTGCAGACGAGTGTCGTGAATACAATATAACTGGAGACGCTTAGATTGGGAATCCTGAGAAACCTAAAACTGTGTAGGAACGCACTGGACAACACAGGTAATCCAAAGTAATAGTCAAGGGATGTGGGCTCTTCAGAATGAGATGACAAGACATATCTGTTTCACCTTATGCTTTGTTTGGTTATTTTAGTATCGGGAGCAAGTCCCAGAGACACAAGTGATTTAACACTGTGACAACATTAGAGGACATAGATGGTGAGAGATAAGCTAGAGATAAGATGATATCCTTTCAGTTGTCTCATTTGGTGACAACACAGGGTGAATTTTAACACTTCATAGTTACTGAAGATGCACGGTCGTGTGATGTCGGGGAGTCATTCCCTCTCACCTGGGATGTTGAGTCACTGCATGCGCTACACGTGTTAGTATGGGTGATTTGAAGACATTGGCTATATTTTTCTTCATATCAGACATGTTAATCATTTACCTTACATTAAACTCTTGTTTTTTTCTCCTGGTTCCCTTGTTATACTCTCTGACAGGTGGAATGTGAATTCAACTAAAGAATTGTGTCACAAATATATGAATAACGTTATACTAGATCAGGAATCATATGTCTAGCCTTGATAAAGCCGCCTATGGCGAAACATTTGCACATGCACCAATGGTTAATATAGGCACAAGAACAAGGAGCCTGGCACATAAGGCTTGATGAAAAGTTCATTGAAACTTTTAGATTTAATAAACATCTCAAATAGAATATCAATGGTTGAAGTGTCCATTGATGAACTACACTGAACCGGGCGCACTAAATTGGGGGGGAAGTGTTTGTTCAGATATTAATTTACTTGTTTCTCTAAGAAGAATATTCTGCCAAAATATTTGTATTTTTTTATTTAAAGAGATGTGTTGAACGCCCTTCCTCTGTCCTAGAGTGTCATACCTCAACTCAACACCACTTTCTTCAATCATGCCTAGTTTCAACTTAAGGTTGGGGTAATGCCCAGCTATTCCCAGCACCCTTTCATCCCTCATATGCCCTGCTCTGAACCATAGTGCACTTGGCTGCAAGTGGTTTTGTTTTGATCTTTTTTAAATTCAACATTAAATATTAAAATCAAGTTATTGCCTCTATTTTCTGAAAGCTCTTCCACCAGTCCTTGGACTTTCATGCAAACACTTCAAAAGGTATATTCATACTTTCTCTTTTCGTATCGGCTTATTATTATTCTGTTAATGATGGTTAAAATTAGCAGAAACAATTAAATTCTTTGGGAGCTGCAATGCCACACCAAGGCTTTCCACCATGCAGAAAGAATACACGGGATTTGCGAAAATAGTACACAAAAAGTTTGACTTACCTCTGTGTTCCCAAGGGCAGGAACACAAGCAGGTCGATATTGCAGTGAGATGCCAGCAGGGCAGATGGGTGGGCGAGGAAGGATGGGTAGTTGTCGCTCAGCTAAAGGGGGATCCTTTCGACGGTCATGGCTTAAATAACTGGTGGCAGGTGAAAACACAAACTGGAATAATTCAAGAATGGCCACTGAGCCCTCACTTCATCTCTTTATTCCACTTTAAGTCACATTGAATATTTTTACTATGGGGTTTTATTTGCCCAACAAAAGCACACAAATGCAAGTAGAAGTTTATTTGTTTTGCACCCACTACAAATATGGTTACATTTGCTCAGGGATGGATTTCACTCTAAAAATAGGACCCTCCGGCTATGAGCAGCGTTAAATAGCCTAGCAGGGGCGTTGCTGGGGGGGGGGGGGGGCTAAGGGGGCTATAGCCCCTGATCTTTTGGTTGTAGCCCCGGATAGAATCTCAGGAGCTACAGCCAAAAGACCAGCTTGCCCCGAGTCCCGACAGTTCCAACATCAGCGTAGCCCCGGGTCTTTTCCAGACCTAGCAACTCCCCTGCTTGGAGGTCTATATTATACATTTTCCACAGACTGGAACAGCACCAACATAGCATAGAGTACAAAAGTATCCTGTTGTGTTCTCCAATGATTACAGGTGAGCATGAGCTAGCATGTGTTTCGCGTCCTTGATGCTTTCTCAAGGCTTAGTTGGGAGCGCTTTTTAGTAGGCGACATCTTGACCAGGGTTTGTTCGTACTCAGCTTTCGCTCGCCTCATTTCTTGCTTAATGGTTTTGTCTAAATATTGTGTTATCTCTCTGTTTTCAGAGGGCTTCATTTCAGTGTCTCAGGTTCAAAGCTTGCACCTGCAGGTCGAGCACCGATTTTTGCAGGAGATGCAAAGGCCACTGAGACAGCATAGGGCCCCTTCCTTTTCTCATTTTCTGTGCCATGCTACACACCTTCATGTTGATGGGTCTCTTCACTCCATTTCCTTGTCCTTTATTGCCATGGTTTTAATCAAGGATGTATGTCTGCAGTCCTCCCCCACTGTCTAGTCACTTTACAGAAGTACTGATACCCAGAAATCTAGGTATTCATTTTATCCGCAGAGGCACCCACTCACAATTGAAGCTCCGAACCGCGTATTGCGCCAACAGGCATGTAGCGGGTTATTTTATCTGCAGAACAATCCTGCCAGCTTGCATCAATAAGCCTTTTATATGTCTGAATTGTCCATTTTCTGTGTCACCTAATCTTGTTATTTTCTTACTTCATAACTCTTTTTCTGCATTACCCTCGTTCTGTCCCTCAGATTTTCCCCTCTCTGCTTTTCTTTCGTAATTTTTCTACCATCCCTTGTCTCTCAATATCCAGATGTTATCTTCCGGTGTTCTTCATTTCTTCGTTTCTAAGCATCCTGTTCGCCTTTTCTTCTGTACTCATGATTCCCCTCTTATCTCTCCTACTCTACTTCTTTCCTTATCTCTGCCCTCTGCCGCCCTCTCGTTCGCCTCTGTTGTTCTGTCATTCCAACCCTCTTTTGGCTTCCTTTCTATTTCTGCCCTTCATTTATCTACCTTCCTTTTGCTATTTTTCCATTCACTTCCCTTCCTTACATTGTCCGTTTTTCCCTCCCTTTCTTTCTCACCCTCTGTTTCTTTTTCTTGAATTCTCCTTACTTTCTCATTCTATCTCTTTCTTTCCATCTACATCTCCTATTACAGCTCTCAACCCCTCTCGTCACAGCATTCTTTCCTATGTAGCTATTTCCTTTTCTCCTCCTTCATTTTTTTATTCTCCTTTTCAATTATCTTTAATTATTTTTCCATTTCTCTCGTTTGTATTTTTATTTTTTATTTGTATTTGGATCTATATAGCAGAAACCTAGTTAGGAATCAATGGAGTGCACTATAATTAATTTGGGTTTAACAGAAGTCAATGAAATAGGAGGCTACAGGTCACAGTAACTTAAATATCACATTCTACAGGGGTGGTATGTACCTAGGAGTAGCAATTCCTAAGTGACCGGGAGGTATTGCCTAAAGAGCATAGTGTTGAATGCCTTCCTGAGCTGCACACTCATTGGAGCAGCCCTGATTGTGACCAGGATGGCTTTTAAGTAGGTTTTGGTGTAACAAGAGAAGGACTGTTTCCTGGTTTTCTTTTTGCGTGTCTGTTTCGTCATGTGCCTTCCAGCGGTCTCACTCCTAAAGGAGCGTTTCCCACCTGAGCCCAGGTGTTTTGTGGCTAAGTAGGCTGGTGTTCAAGCAATAGTTGCCTCGGGGCAGGTTTGATGAGCTTCCTGGCTGGAATGGTAGAAAATGTAATTACCATAGGATGGTGAAGATGGGGGAACATATCTGTGAGTTCCTGTTATGAGGCGGCTAGCGTTGTGTTGAACAGCCCTGTGGGGGGCCAGGTGTGTGGCTGGGAAAATGGCGAGGAAGGCGTTCCCTCCATCGAGGTGTGGGATTACCAGGGCCTGCACTATGGTTCTGAAATCCTCCGGTGCGGGGAAGGGTTTTATCTTCTGGAGGCATGCTAGTTGATACGTGATGGTTTGGGTGTTTTGTTGATATGTTGCCGGAAGTAGATAATGCGGTCAATAATGAGGCTCAGTGATTTGGCAAGCAGGGCTAATTGAGATGTGACACCATCAAGGTGCATGTCATTGAGCCACGCTTATATGGATTCTTGTTTAGATGCATAGCCTAACAGGGGGAATACCTTTTTGGTAGGACTGAGTTGCAGGTATGTGCTTGTCATCCAAGCTTTTATTCATTTATTTATTATTTTATTGTTTAAAGCGCAGACCTTGCTCGAGAGCAGCGGATCGCTGTAAAGAGTGTGGAGAGCCGGCATTTGGGCTGGCATCT
Source organism: Ambystoma mexicanum (assembly GCF_040938575.1). Taxonomy (NCBI): domain Eukaryota; kingdom Metazoa; phylum Chordata; class Amphibia; order Caudata; family Ambystomatidae; genus Ambystoma; species Ambystoma mexicanum. Next base: position 1,336,445,139 of record NC_090921.1, on the reverse strand, counting down.
TTTAACAGTAGCACAGTCCTGTGAGGTCTGTGCGTCGGTATGTGTGTCCATTGGAATTAGTCCTTGGTCAGGTGTTGTTGAAAGAGCCATGTTTTGACAGATTTGCGAAATTGGAGAACTGTGGAGGCATTCCGAGCCAACACCGGATCGAGTTCCAGAGTGTGGGGGCATAACAAGAGAACAATTGTTTGTGGGTCCTCTCTTTGCCGACGAGTTGTGATTGAAGCCAGTTGGTTGATTTTCTGCACGAGGAGCGTGTGTCACCAGATATGTGGAGCTTAGCCGCCAAGTACCCTGGTGTGCTACTCGTAACTGCTTTGTAGATGGTACATGCAATCTTGAACAGTACCCTGGCTTGGAGCGGAAGCCAATGTAGTTTGTGTATGATGGGAGTACTTCGTAACATTTCTGTGCTCCTGTAATAAGACGTGCTGCAGCAGGTTGGAATGATGTTAGGGGAGCCAAGAACAACTCAGAGCCCTGTCAGGAGAGCATTTCCCCCATCAATGTGCGTGACCACAAGGGCCTGCACTACAGTCTGGAAGTCCTGTGGTGGGATGAAGGGTTTGATTTTTTCAAAGGGTAGAGATTCTGAGCCAGGCTATTTGGACCTTCTTGGCTATGTGTTTCTGGAAGGCCAGATTGCTGTCAATGGTGGAGTCCAAGGATTTTGCTGAGTCTGAGAGATGTGGAGCAAATCCTTCTAGTCGCATATCATTGAGCCATTGTGGGACAAGCTGATTTTTAGCGTTGTACCGATGAGGATGAAGTCAGTCTTGGATATGTTTAGTTTAAGGTAGGCAGTCAACATCCAGGACTGGATGATGGCTTGGTAATCGTGTAGACGAATGATGTCCTGCGCGCTATTTACTCCCATATACAACTGTGTATCATTTGCATATTGATGGATGGCTATATTGAGATATTTGAGGAGAGTGCCCAGAGGCTCCATGTAAAGGTTAAAAAGGATTGGTGAGAGGATGGAGCCTTGGCGGACTCCGCAGGAGACCTGGAGTCAGTAGAACGCAACAAGCTCATCTGGATAGTAGAGGTAAACCAATTCAGGATAGTGCCAGAGAATTCCATCCTGTCAGCAAGGAGGGAGAGAAGGATGCGGTGGTCAATGATTTTGAATGCAGCCTAGAGGTCAAGGAGGATGAGGAGGCAGGAGCCGCCCTTATCCAGAAATTCTGGGGAGTAGTTGTGCAGCAACTACTTTTTCCAAGATATTGCCAATAAACAGGAGGTTCTTAGTGGGCCTGCAGTTGGCCAGGTCGTCTGGGTCTAGGGTTGTTTTTTTTTTCAAAAGAAGTTGTATGAGACCAGTCCAGAGGGTGTGCGGGAACGTTCCTTCTGTGAGGGAGGCATTGATGATGCTGAGGAGCGAATGGAGCGTCGGGCCCATCAATTGTTTAATGATGGAGGCTGGAATTATATTGTCAGTTTAGATGGAGGCAAGGCATTTCCTGAAGCATGAAATATATTGAGAACAATTTACTTTAAGGTCTGACTGAGTGCCGTGAGAACATTGGTGAAGTAAGATATTAGGGTTGTTGAGAAGCGACCAGGCGGGTTCTATATAGAGATAGAATTTCACTAGGGTGAATTCTGATCCCAGTGGGACTCCAAAGATGACCAGGCAATTGTTGGATCTAAACACAAGTAGGTCATCTTGGTTAATGTGATCATGGAGTTGGCTAGCTATTGCCTTCTCAATTATTTTCCCAATAAACTGAAGGCTAGTGGTCAACCAGTAGTTAGCAAGGTCGTCTGGGTGTGTGTGTTATCGAGGAGTAGGTGGATTTATCTTGTTTTAAAGGTGTTTGGGAAGATGCCCTTTTCGAACAATGCAGTGGCTATTTTGTGGAGGCGAAGAGTGAATCTTGCAAAATGTTTCATGATGGCAGACGGAATGATGTTGTGCTTCTATCAGATGGATTTAGTGATGCAAGAGTATCATGGAGATCCCTATAGGTTTGGAGTAAGAAGGTTGTCCAGGTTGTGTTGCATGTGTTTCTATGATTTTTCTATTCCTCTCTATGTATATCACTTGCTTTTCCCTTTCTGATTCTTTTCCCTGTTCTCCGTTTGCAGCCCTTCTTTTATGTTGCCTCCTCTACCTCATCTTTATATCCCCATCAACTTAATTCTTTTCTTTTCTCTAAGTATTTATTTCCCCCCTAAAGTTTACACCAATTCTTATCTTAATTGTCCTCATTATCATCCCCAACTTCTCTTTATTTTGCCTTGTCATGCAGTTCTCATTCCCATTATAAATAAAAATAACAAAGACACAGCATTCTGCGCGTATGTACTACTTCATGCAAAGTTACTGTCACAATCTCTCCCTTGTCTCTCGTTGCTGCACTTTGGGGATTGATTTGGGATGTATTCCTTATTGGACTTTCCTTCCAAACCTTACAAGACAGGCTTTGGTGATTTGGGAGATCTACATCCATATTTTCCATTTCACATCCCTTCCGGATCCATTCCAGGTTTCTGACAGCCAATGTGCTGCTTTAATGAAAGGACTATGCTTCCCAGAATGCTTGTCTAACTGTTTCATTGCACCATTGAAGGGCGAGGTTGTGTGGGGGATAGGAGAACCTGTGGCTGGCATGTGCTAGCAAACAGCACACCTAAGGCGTGTGCTCATGAGCCAGCTTTAAAAGCCCCTGTTTGCTTTAGTCCAGCACTGGTCATTGTTGCAGAGTTCCTGTTTGTGACCGGTCCCTTGTTCCTGGTTCTTATGCTTAGTGTTTAGTTCCTCGTTTCTTATTTCTTGTTCCTGGACTTCAAAATGAGTCTGCTTATGAGTATTTTCCGCTTCCTGGATTCCCTTTCTGTCTTCTTCTGTTTACAGTTAGCACCTTCCCGTGCTTTCCTTTCCCTGTGCAGCCACGTTTGTCTGTGTGCCTTGTTCCTTTCACCGTGCCCTGATCTGCCTTCTAACCGTGATCCTTTAGGTTCTCCTCATTGAAAGATTTCCTATTTTGTACACTTTCCTTTCCTTCCCTGGGTGGGGCTGGGGGAGGTTTTGCACTTGTAACTTCGTTTCCCTGTTCCTGTTCCGTTACTTTCTCTTGGAGGCTCTTCTTGGGTTTCCCTGGCCCTTTTTTTCCGTATTGATTGTTCGGTGTGGTGTGCTGTTGTATCCAGCCCCCGTGGGAATGCCTATGTTTTCCTCACTATTCTTTAAGTACTTGTCCTACTTGTCCCTGGTCAGGAGTCTTATATATTAAGGTATCCTCCATTTGCTGTTATAGCTTTTCTGGGCCCCTGTTTGATGAGCAGGATTCGTGGGCTTCGCTGAAATTCCAGGCGGTGTTTCTCGTCCTCACGAGTATTGTCCTTAAGTTACCTTGTATAATACTATTAAGTGTGTCAGTTCACAGACCCTGCCATTTCTTGTAATACATGTGGACTTAGCGCTGACAGTGCTTGCAAAAGCAATTGTGGGTGAGAAGCTTGTTGATTTCATTTATAATCCTAAGGAGCTTCTAAGTGCTTACCCTACACCCCTTTTCATATATTTGTATTTGTATAACGTTCCACTTGCACATCCTGGGGTTAGCCTGCATGTTTCTTGGTTCCTGAGTGCATGCTGTTTGAAACATATTACTCACTGTGTGATCTTGTGCACATTTCCTTGGCCATATCCACTGCACTATGCCTCCCCATGACAGTTACTGGAAACATGTGAAAAATGGGTGGCAATAAAGAGAGCTTGTGCCTTTTCTCCAGCCTCACCGCCACCCTACAATTTATTACTGGAAATAATCTTTAGGTGCCACCAGGCAATATACATCAGAAGACCAGGAATGCATTCTGGGTAAAACATCAACACTTCCATTGTGACTCCCTAACTTGTGCTTAACTGTAAAGACCAGACCTGGCACAGAGAAAACCCAAAGTAACAGCAAGTCTCGGAAGGATAGCTCAGGGGCAATGCGCTCGCCACAGAGCAACAGAGGTTCGATCCCCGGGTCCGCGCTTAGAAACCTCCGGGTGTTAAGCGCACTATAAATAACCAATTACATCACAACAGCTTGGGATGCTCGTTTGTCATATCTCTGAGACACTTTAAAGAGTTGTGATCTGTTTGGATGCGTTCCAAACAGGTGTTGTCTTTATTTTTTTGTTTAGTTTTTTTTAACACTTTCGACTACTCAAGTCTTTTGTGCAAACAAGTGTAATAAATAAACAAAACGTAAAATGAAAAAAGGAAAAGAACAGAGGAAAGATACATAAAATCCAGAAACTCTCATATTCCCCTTAAAGTCTTTTCTCTTCCACGCAGCCACCAAGTAATGTCGCCATTTCCGGCTCACTCCATGAGAGGCATCTGCCATTGAAAACGCAATCGCCAAGTCGCAGTTGACAATTCCACGTTTCCTCAGAGCAAGTCGCGGTACTTGGTACATAGCAAAGGAAAATGGGTCAGTGTTTGATCCCGAGCACGGGAACAGTGTGTGCGCACTGCTCATGCCTTGTGCAGTTTTGATAGTTCATGATTTATAAAAGGGTAGCTGATCCAGTCATAGCAAGCTGTCTTCTCTCCTCTCCTGTGAGCTGTCAGATCTGCTAAACATCGGTGCGGTGGCCGGGGTGTCATGAAGTCCCACCGCTTCATTGTGAGTTTATGGCCTCGTTCTCTCTCTTTCTCTCTCCCTCTGTCATTCTCTCTCGCTCTGTGTCCCTCTTCCCCTTTCTTCTCTCTCTCTCTCTCGCTTTCACTCTTCCTATCTCCCCCCTCTCTCCCTCCGTCTCTCCCTCTGTCTCTCACTCTCCCTCTCTCACCCTCTTTTCATCTCTCTCCCGCTTATTTCCCCTCCCTCCACCCTCTCTCCCCCTCTGTCTCTCCCTTACTGTCCCTCTCATTTCCCATTCTTCTCTCTCTCTATCTCGCCCTATCTTCCTCTCTATCCCCCTCTATCTCTCCCTCTCTCCCTCGATCTCTCTCCCTCTGTCTCTCCCTCTCTCTCTCACCTCCCTCTCTCACCCTCTCTCCATCTCTCTCCTGATTATTTCCCTTTCTTCTCTCTCTCCCTCCCTATCTCCACCCTCTCTCTCTCCCTCTGTCTCTGCCTTTCTCTCTCCCTCCGTCTCTCCCTCTCTGTCCCCCTCTCACTCTCCCTCTATCACCCTCTCTTCCTCTCATTTCCTTTTCTTCTCTCTCCCTCTTGCCCTAACGCGCCCCCCCTCTCTCTCTCTCTCTCTTTCTCTCTCTTTCTCTCTCGTTCTCTCTCTCTCTCTCTTACCCTATCGCACCTCTCTCCCCCTCTCTCGCTCTCTCTCTCTTTCTCTCTCTCTCTCTCTTTCTCTCTCTCTTCTCTTTCTCTCTCTTTCTCTTTCTCTCTCTCTTTCTCTCTTTCTTTCTCTCTCTCTCGCCCTATCGCGCCTCTGTGTGTCTCTCTCTCTCTTTCTCTCTCTTTCTCTCCCTCTGTCTCTCTCTCTTGCCCTATCGCGCCTCTCTCTCTCTCTCTCTCTCTCTCCCTCTCTCTCTCTCTCTCTCCCTCCTCCGGTAGTAATGTCACTGATGCAAGTAGGAAGTGAAGAGAAGATCAGATCAAGGCAGGAGCCAGGCTGATGGCAAGGGGGAGAAGGAAGGAAGTGCAGATGGTAGGAATCAGTGAGTGAAATCAGCAAGGGGTAAGATGAATTAGAGGAAGGGAGGTTCAAGTCCCCAATAAGAAAAAGAAGGTGAAGAGGTAGATGAAAAAGAAAGAGAAGATCAAGATGTTCAAGAAAATCAGTAGCTAGACCAGGGGACGATAAACAAGAAGCAAGACAGAAAAGGACTAGAAAAGGAGGAAAAATGGTGTTCAAAAGAGGGAAAGGCTGGGAGACCAGAAGGTGGGTATGGAGAACCCCAGTACCCCGCCACGCCTAGATGGACGAGGACTGTGGGAAAACGATGTAGAAGCAGTATGCAATGAGGCTGGAGTAAAAGAACTATCAGGAGTAATCCAGGTTTCAGTTAAGCAAAGGAAGTGAAAGTTACAGCAACAAAATAAATCAAGGATTGGGTGGGATTTGTTGCAAACTGAGCAGCTTTAAGGAGGCCAAAATTAAACAGGGGCAAAGGGTCAGAAGTAATTAGAGCGCAGAAAATATTGGAGTTATTGCGGGTGCGGGCAGAAGATGACTGAGGAAAAGTAAGATGGGATAGGACAAGGCATGGAAACACCAGGGAATAGCAAAGGTAAATAGAACAACACATGGATAGCAGATCGACGCATGATCAGCCATGGACAGGAGTCAACAGGAGAAGCCAGAACCCTTAGAAGGCGCCCTTTGAATGGGACGCCCAACGGCTTACGAGGCCCTAGACTGGTGGAGATGTAGGGCAAGGCACGTGATCCATCACGTGATCCGGACATCAGCTGGGCCAATGATGGTGATGGCTGCTGGGCCAGTGGCAAGGCCAGGCGGAGTGGGAGGGAGCAAGGAAAGAACCCGGTGTTCGGTGCAAGACCGCGATGGTAGGAGGGACCACGTCTGCCCCTTCCCCAGCATCAGCGCAGTCACTTGCAGGTGAGTGTCAGGCACTGACACATAGTCATCTGGCGCAGAATCAAAGGATGTTGAAAATGTTCTGGTGTCACGTGATCCTTCACATGACCTGGACCTAAGCTGGGCCAATGATGGTGATGGCAGCTGGGCCAATGGCAGGGCCAGGCAGGCCAGGTAGGACGGGAGGGGTCAGAGGAAGGACTCTGTGTGTGGTGCAACACCTCAATGGTGGGTGGGACCATGTCTGCTCCTTCCCCAGCAGCAGCGCAATCCCTTGCAGGCGAGATGGCAGGCACTGACACAGAGTGACTCTGTGCAGAACCAAAGAATATAGAAACGGTTCTGTGGAAACAAGTAACAAACAAACAGCAAGACTGCGTCACCTCTGGCTGAAACTGGTAAGCAAGCAAGTAGCAATAGCAGGATGACTTCTCCTCTGATACAAGAAATACACCAAAAAAGTAATTTCATATTTAACAGTTCGAAAGTCTGGGTTGCCTGTCGAGCAATCCATGGGGGGTGAAAAAATAATTCACAGCTGTTGTTTGGAGTGTCCTCAACAGTTCCTTCTCCAACACCGCTGGGTATCGTCCTTATCTCCTTCAGAGGTTATGTAGGGCCTTGGGCAAGGAGTCCCACATCATCACTGTCCAACGATGGGTCCACTGGAAGGAGGGTGAGAAGTTTCATAGACCCCGGTGAGGTTTCTGGAAGGTGCACTGGGGTCTCAGAGGGAGGGACCATGAGCTCTGGGTCTGGGTCTCTGTGACTAACCCCCACTCTATCCATCTAGTTGTCTTCCTCATGCCTCTGTATTACTCATATTCCTAGGGATCTCTTTCTTTAATTCTTTTTCCCTTTACTATTCACTCCTTCCTTACTCTGATCTCCTTTCCCCTGCTCGTCACCTCTGCATGGGCTCCTATTGGTTCTGCTGGTCGGCCAGATGTTGGACACATCTGGGGCACCTTCCCTCTGTGTCACTGCCTGTCCAGGGTTCCCTTCCACCCTCCTATTCCAAAGCCTTCTGACAGCTCTCCCACCACGCCTGCCTCCTTTCCCCCTATTTCCCAATTTTGGGCTGTCTCTGTTCTCTCCTACCCTTTTTTGGCAATTGTACTGCCCCCACCTGTTCCCAAGGCCCTTCTCACCTCTACTCCACCTTCACATGGTCTTTTACACCCTCTCCCCCATTTTCGTCCGCTTCCTTGTCATGCTGCCTGCCACCGTCTTCTCTCTTTGCAGCATCACTGGTCTTCCTTTACACAACCTCCTGAATGCCTCTCTTTCTTGTCTCTCAGAATTCAAAGGGCTTGTTCCGTCCAGCCTCCTGGCTCCCTTTCTCCCCAGCCTCCTGGCTCCCTTTCTCCCCAGTCTCCTGGATCCATTTCTCCCCAGCCTCCTGGCTACCTTTCTCCCCAGCCTCCTGGCTCCCTTTCTCCCCAGCCTCCTGGATCCCTTTCTCCACAGCCTCCTGGATCCCTTTCTCCACAGCCTCCTGGATCCCTTTCTCCCCAACATCCTGGACCCCTTTCTCCCCAGCCTCCTGGCTCCCTTTTTCCCCAGCCTCCTGGCTCCCTTTCTCCCCAGCCTCCTGGCTCCCTTTCTCACCAGCCTCCTGGCTCCTTTTCTCCCCAGCCTCCTGGATCCCTTTCTCCCCAGCCTCCTGGCTGCCTTTCCCCCCAGCCTTCTGGATCCCTTTCTCCCCAGCCTCCTGGCTCCCTTACTCCCCAGCCTCCTGGCTCCCTTTCTCCCCAACCTCCTTGGTCTCGCTATCCCAGTCAGGGTCTTTCTCCGCCGCCCCCTAGTACCGTCTCTTGCCAGCCTCCTGGATTTCTCTTTTCTCAGCTTCTTGGGATCCTCTATCCACAGTCTTCTGGGTCTTCCTCCTCCCACCCTCCTGGGTCGATCTCTTTACAGCCTCCTTGTCTTCCCTATCCCCAGCCAACCGGGTCTTATTGCCTCCTCCATCCTTCTCTCATACTAACCTCCCTTCTCTCCTCCAAGTCACCCCCTACTCCATACTCTCATTCCCCACCTTTACTCTCCTCCAGCTACCTTCAAAGCAACCTCCTCACCCCCAGAATGCGCTGTCACCCCAACTCCTCTATCTTCTGGCTCCCACATACCTGAGCTATAGGTTCTCCCCTTTATAGGGCCTTAGCTGTGCCTTACATCCTCCCTATGGCTTACGGGAAGTCAGGTGTGACTTCTTATGCAATTGGTATGGAGATTGATTAATGGGCCCCACCCCTGAGGGGACGTCTTGCAGTTTTGATGTGGGACTTGTGGTTTATTGGCCCCTCCCCATGGGCAGCCTCTCTCTGTTGCCACACCTTGGCCTCCCCCTCAGGGAGAACTCCCTTTGACTACTAGGCTCTTGTGTATGCGTGTGGAGACGTTGTGAGATGACTGGTTAACTACTTGAGGCGCTTGTCTTAGTTTGGCTCCCGCTCATTCCAGCGCAAGGTGGGGCCAAGCATTCAGGCGCTGCCGGCTCCTTGAGACCACCCCTCATACTTGGTTCCCTTTAAGAGCTCATGCTGAGGGATAGGCCCTTCTGACTAGTCAGTGCAAGCTCAGAGCAGAGGGTTGGGTAAACCATGGAGATCTTCCCCGCACCACTTCCGGGCCCGGCCTTACTTAGGGGGTGGTGGTTCCCGGCCTCCTTGGTCGCCCAATCCTGAAGTCCAGAGCAAGGCAGAGAACTTCATTGCACAGCCGCTTATAGTAAGAGGCTACACAAATGAAAGCAGGCAATACAAGATTTGAAAGAATCAGCCCCACAGGAGAAAGAAAACGCAACACATTGCACAATGATCTTGCAGCCAATACCGGCAATAAGACGTAGCCATATATTTTGGATGGATACCATGTACAGCCAGAGGCAGCCTAACAGCCACAGGGGACATGCACAGCTAAAATATGCGTCCTTCGGTAGTGAAAGCAGTGAAGGAGACCCTTCAACAACATCCAACCCAGAAGGAATCGGCCCTATGGGGGAGACACACAGTGGATGAGGTGAAGGAACCCGGGTCCATTTTCGAGATGTGCCATAATGAGCTGGTGGGCAGCAGCCTTTTTTAGGGGAGGTCTGGGAAGAGAGAAATGGAATTGGAGGGTGGGCGGTTATCCCTCTGACTACCTCAGAGAAGAGTGAGCCAATTCAGGCCCTAGATAGCAAATCTCTCACACACAATCTTGGCTCTCGTAGAAGCACGAGCACTCGATAAAGGTCTACAAACTGTCTCTTCTAGATCTTTCCACGCACTCATCACTAGGATTGAATCGGCGAAATGCGTAAGTGTGATGAGATTGAAACAGTTGTTCTCTAAATCGTCTGAACCCCAGAGGATGTAACTGGTTTACATGGAACCCCCAGCTTTTATCCTCTGCGGCAGGGCATGGCTGCTGGATCCAGCGCATTGGAACAAGCCGTCCTAAAGATCTACCACAAAGAGAAGTGGCATAGGTTCACGTCTATATCATGTCAAAGGGGGGACCAGCCATCAATGAGAGAAATTGGTAATAGCCTGGATTTTGTAACAAAACCATTCAAAACAGCAAAGCCACAGTGGCGATGGATCAAAGTACTCTGGCTTTTGAATGACTCTCAAAATGATCAAAGCATGATATGATATGATATGACATTTACAATGCGCCCGTACACAAGTGTTTCAAGGCGCATCATATGTAATCCAACTAAAGAAATGAGCGCACTGTGGAAAAAGCTGGCGAGGATGATCAAATCAAAGGGCGGATTTCAAAGAATGAGGCCCTGCTTCTGCCGTTGCCCCTCCTCTCCCCTGCTGATCTGTTTCTCTCGGCACCGTGCACCTGGCCACCCTCTGTCCTTCCGTCCCAGGTACCTGCTCACCCTGCCTCCCTCCTGCACTGCCTCTGGCCACCCTTGGCACGGAGATCTGTATCTGCACCTATACAGTCCCCCACTTTTCCTCTGCACTTATCAGATATACCCTATCTGACTAATCATGCACTTGCTACGTGTCTGGCTACAATACCTTTTGTCTATACTTATTTATCCCATTTATTATTTATTCTGTTCTCCCCCCTGTCCGCACTTTCCACTTCTCCCCCTCCACTCACTTTCCCCCTCTTCCCTTTTCCATGCACTTGCACTTTCTTAATGTTACTGGGCCTAGCAAGATCGTATTTTGTTCTCTCCTGCTCCCCTCCCTTTGCTTGGTCGCGCTCTGAAACACATGTGTATGAGCGCAATATAAATAAAATATCATATCATGCAAAGAAATCCTAATCTCCATATGTATTAAAAGCTCCTTAGGGCTAATAAGGGGACCAATTGTGTCAGGCATAGGTTCTGTGTAATAACGAGGTCTTGGCCAGAGATGGTGCTGATACTGGTGTAGGGACAGTAAATGTCTTTACTGAAGTTCCAGTCCCAGGTACAGTTTGCAGATAGACATTTAGGGAACATCAAGTAAGTAACTTAGGGATAACATCCACCAGCATCCTCACGCAGTCAACCCATCTTCCAACTGACACACTAAGAACCATCCAGAAGATAACATTCTCTCACACAGCATTCCATGTCAGTCACTCCTAGCATTCCATGCATACAGGCAGGGCGCAGAGAAAGGCAAGTCACAACACATCTTCCCTCTTCAACAACACAAGACAAAACACCCTAAGAAGAAAGAGACAAACGCTCACAAACCCGACACATGTACAACTTGCAGAACAAATCCTCACAGCAGCGCACCCAACACAAACCCTGTAACTTCCCTCACCATTCGCAAACAGTGGGACAATCTGCTCAATCTATGACCCTCCCCTTTTCTACTGAGTAGAGGAGAAACACCACACAACTGAAGAAAGGGTACCTCATCAAAGCTCTCAGACACCTTCAGGCACCCAACTACAAACCAGATCAGTCAGCACTCAAGAAAAACCATGCTGTAAATATATGTCAGTGTACCCCAGCAGGCACGGAGAAATGATCTCCCAACACAAACCTCCACACACACTCACCACTTCCATCTGGAGCAACTACACCTCACTGGCCGCACCATAACAGACATCCAACACTCCACAAGACAGAGCACTCAACGCACTGCATGCATCCAACACCCCACAATACAGAGCTGTCCAAGTACTCTGAGTGTCCAACACCACCCAAAAACCAACACACACTACGACTCCAATATAGAAAGCCAACAAAAGACCAAACAAAATCAGTTACAACTCACACCAGACATAGGTGAAACAGTTCACTAACAACATGAAAATAAAACATTTCCTTCTTTCTTTCTTTCTTTCTTTCTTTCTTTCTTTCTTTCTTTCTTTCTTTCTTTCTTTCTTTCTTTCTTTCTTTCTTTCTTTCTTTCTTTCTTTCTTTCTTTCTTTCCTTCAATAATGCATTGAAAACTCTGCACTTTATAAAAGTTCATGCCCTAACTAATGTTGTTCAATAAACTTCCAACCTGTAAACACAAAGGTTAAACAAAATATACTTCAACAACATGCACATTGTACTACCATTCTTAGTAAGTCCATGGCATAACTTACGTTATCGTTAAAGTCCAACTGTGGAATATATGTTAACTGTTTTTATGTTCTATGTTAATTTGCGTTTTTTGTTTGTTGTGTATGCGCCATTATGCCTGAGGGTCAATTGTGCACTATATAAATAAAAAATAAAAAACTGACGAATTAGACCATCTTTACGGTGGGCGTGCGTCGTGTGCTTTAAATGGAGCTAATCTGCACACATTTTCCTATGCTCACCGCATGACATACACATACACCTGTGTACTCTGGATGGACACAGTCTACATGTGCAGTCCTCCCTGTCATATTTAGTTGGGAACTGACAGGTGGAGTACATGAAGCATCTCAGAAAGGGGAGGGCTGAAACCGTCCTCCTGCCATTGCCAGCTTAATTAACAATCAAAGGCTCCATGGATCCGCCCTGTCCTTTTGTGTAAGCACTGTAGATGGTGGCAGCAATTAACACAATTAACATATGTATAGAGTATGCTTCAAACAGGCCCACATGGGGCCTGGCTGTAGAAGCTAAACAAAAGACAGGAAAACTCCAACAACCTTATGTGCACTGTGTCAACCTAAAGCCAGCTCCCGCCTGTCAATATCAAGGGCAGTGAACTGTCATGTCTGGGACCATGTATTTAAAGTAGTCGTCCCCGCAGGGGGGCCCATTCAGAAGGTACTATTATGTGGTTTGGCAGTGACCAAAAGTCTGATCTCGAAACAGCTTCATGGGAAACCTGCTTCTTTAATCAGGAACCACAGAGAGCTCAATTTATCAGTCAGACCCTTTGATCCACAACAGACAGGAGGATGGGTGGGACTTAGAATGACATGTTTGCACCCCTCTACCTTTTCTGTTACAAAGCATTCTGGTTATGACCTTACACATACAGGAGATTGTTGGTGGGGACCCAGGATTGGTTCATTAAGGTAGGCGTAGCCTACACCAATCACTAGAGCCCATTTTGCTTTAAAAGAGGGTTGAGCCCATCTTTTGGGAGATCATCTGAAGACTTTGCAAGGCACAACAAGAAGAGTAATTTGGAACTTGGCTGAAGGGGCAGACTGCCTTGCAGCTTCCCCCCGTGAAGGAAGGCCCGGATTTCCAAAGAGGGAAGCAAGATCCCTCCCCTAAACAACTCCCAGGGAGCAGAGGGAGATATTGAATCCAGAGGACCTTCTGGCAGCTGCAGAACCGGTGCCCAGCCAGCACACAGCGTGTTCTGCTAGGCTCTGCAAGCAAGCTTCCTAGGTGGGAAGTACCTGAGAGTCTCTGAAACAAACCAAGGACAAGGCTGTTGCCTGCTACACTCTCCTCAGCTTTGGGCCATCCGCCTTAAAGAACGACACAAGCCCAGTGAAGAATCTAGGAGGAGTGCATCGATAAGCATCAACCAGCGTCTGCCTTAACAAACATTTCCGAGCCAGTCGAGCTGCAGCCGACTGCACCGCTGACCATTGTCATGCCATAATGTCGTCTGAGACGCTTCAACCAGTGCTTTAGACCTGCCAACCAGCACTGAGACAACAATTCCTGACCCTGAGCTGCCATGTAGGCCAGCCTGCAGCCGTCTGTCCAGCCTCGCTCGCCGAACTCCCTGCTGCCTGATACCCCCAGCTGTCTCCGGTCTTGAACTCTGTCGCAGAAGCTGCAAAGTGCCCTGACAAGCACCAAGAACCTCTACAAGCATATGATGCATTGTGGTTCTGTCCCCCTGCTCCTTCTCTGAAGGCCCATAGTGACCGTTTACAACCCATTGCTCCCTTTGTGCTGAAACCAAGTATCCTTGAACTATCGCAATTAATTACTTTACCGACTACCCTCCCGTCAGTATTCAGAGGGTATCCCCTTTCCTTCTTGAAAATGTCTGTCCTCTGCATTCCTTTACAGGGTGGTTTGTATTTTGTAGAGTGCAAGAAATGTCTGTTGTGATAATAATAAAGTATATATTTGTATACAACCTTGACTGGACAGTGCCCTTTATCATTGTATAACAATTGTATTTTTACTGTGTTGCAACTAACCAATGATCCATGACCTTGCGGCGATAAACCTGCCGTTCTGTCTACGTTTGAACGTCCAACTTTCTGCAGCGTAATTTCACTTCGGATCCAGAAGTGAGGAGAGCGCCGCGTCTTCCTAAACTGCTGCACTAAATCTGTCTCGCACATGATGAGACCAGCTACCCTCTGCAGCACCACAACTGGCTTCCTCACAATGAGATCCAATGCACCTCAGAGCCTGAACTAAGCAACAAGTAAAACCTGCTGCCCTCTTCCTTTACTTCAGCTGCCATCTGCAGCCACATCTGGTTGCCCCACCCATCAAAGGCACAAACTCCAGCAGAGACACACACGGCTCCCTATCTCAGCAACAGCAATTCTGTGGCTAGCAAACCCCCAGCCACGCCACTGCGGCTCAAGGGATTTCCTGATAGCTCACCGCTCCTCCTCCACTCTACTGCTGCTTGGAGCCCTTTGCAGCTCACCTGCCTGCTCCTCGGCAGCCACGTGAACCTCTGGCCGGTCTGCAGCTCTCTCTCACTCCTAAGCTTGGCTGCCGAAGCAATGGACTGTCTTCAGCAGAGTCCCTGTCTTCCACCTGCAGACCCAGTTGGCCCTTGTCCCTGGCACTGCTCACGTCAATTATTGAGCCTCACAGGCTCCAGCAGCACTCCTTCCTTGAGAGAGGATCGTCTCTGGGATAGGGGAGGTGGATGTCCCTCTACGTGTTGTCCCTTCCAGGTGCTGTCTCCCCAGCACAGCCGAGGCAGGTTCTTCCAGCTCGTCGCTGGTGTAATGACAAGGTCTTGGCCAGAGCTGACACTGAGACCAGTGTAAGAAGAGGAAACATCTTTACTGCAGTTCCAGTCTCAGGTACAGGTTACAGATGCACATTTAGGGAACGTCAAGTAAGTAATTTGGGGATAACATCCACCTGCATCCTCTCTCAGCCAACACATCTTCCAACTGACACACTAAGAACCATCTAGAAGATAGCATTCTCTCACACAGCATTCCATGTCAGTCACTCCTAGCATTCCATGCAATTAAGGCAGGGTGCAGGGAAAGTCAAGTCACAACATTCTGCAACTGCTGTCACAATTTGTTGACTTTCTTAAAAGATCTTGTGAAGGAAATGAAATCATTTGTGTAGGACACAATCGTGATGCTTTTCATTTTGGCACGCAAGCTCAAAGCTTGGTGGCAACTAACATTAAGTCGCTTCAACATACAGAGAGCCTTGGAGCTATCGAAAGGGCGCTGGACAGACCAAATACTTGGATGTTCCAACTCAAATAATAATGGAACTAGCTGGCCTATCGCTCTCAAAGAATTGCTTTACATACAAAGGGACCCTTTTCCGATCAGATGTCATGTACAGCAATGGGGACTATATTCATTTGATACTTGGGGACGTATGTGTCGATGGGTTTGTGCATTTATAAGCCGGCGAACCACTACACAGATACAATGTGTTGTGTTGTATACACACCCAGGAAGATGAACGCAGACGCTTCGACGGTAAGTATAATTCCTTTCTTTATTGGTTAAGAGAATGGGTAACATCTAAGCTCATATCCATATTTCAATCATTTCAATGTATATTGAATTGCGTCTCTCATAGACATTATTTGTATGACTCAGTCAATCTATTGCTTGATAAGGCAGTGCAAATTCAAACGAAGTGTCCAAAAGCCAATACATTTCGGATGTTAATTCGTCTTCAGGGCTAAACACTGTACAGATAAACAAATAAACAATCTATATACAAGCAAGTCAAAAAAGGTGCAGTCAGGGGATTAGCACACACAACACAGGACAAACATCAAATAAAAGAGAAAAAAGAAACTATAACAAAAACAAAAACAAAGGTTACCATCTTATGCATTCAACGCTCATTTAGAAGTTTTCATGGGTATTTAAATAGTTGACCATATTACCTGTTAGTATCAATTGGTTGGTGCATTACTGTGAAAAGAAAACAGCAAATGTGCCCACATGTCAGCTTCATTATTTTGTAATTCCATGCTTAGGAATAACAAATGATGTTACATGGTACCCGAGTCTTTTCATGTAACCTCATACAGGTCAATGGTCCCGCTCCAAACGAGACCTCGATCTCAGGGCTGCAGCGACGTGCCAAAACATGTTTCATTCCCGTGCGCCAGTACCATGCGGGACGCGAGCTGTCCTGACGTCACAACGTGGGCCCACGCGTGACATCACACCGCACGAGAAAACAACCCAGTATTAGCAGGTAAGGCAGCGCTTGTGCATGTTACATGCAGGGTCGGACTGGGACCAGAAATAGGCCCGGACACCCAATAAAAAGTGGCCCACTCCTTGCCTCAAAAAAGGGGCCCACCCCTCGCCTCAAAAAGGTGGCCCACCCCTCGCCTCAAAAAAAGTGGCCCTCAAACCATCATCCATGAATCGCGTCAATTCACGACTTTACAGAAAATGCTACTTATGGCGGGTTCAAGTTTATTGTATATTCATTCTGTTGCGTCACCAAGTGCTGCGCATGCAGCATTTGCACATTCCAAGCCCGTGCCAGTGGCGTTGCTGGGAGGAGGCTGAGGGGACTATAGCCCCGTGTCAATGTTTGCAGTACAGCGCAGTGGGTGGGAGTGCTCAAGACAAAACGCTGTGCTTTGCAAAAATTACACAAGTCAAAAAGGAGCAGAGCAAAGAGCGACAGGTCACACTGAAAATTGAAAATGTACCCACCAAAGCCTTTTCAATTTCTCCCTTTGCAACAGCCTCTTCAACTGCCGAGATTAACTCACTCTAATTTATTTTCTCTGTTAAGTACTATATATCACCCACTTTAAATCAACTTCATAAATCAATCCCAGAATATTCAAATTTGAAAAGATTTTTTTTCGGTGATGACAGGAAAAAAAATCAACAGAGAATGTCAGATTTTCTTTTTTTACAGTGTGTCTTCTATCAGATCTGAGGCTTCATTGTGATGTCCGTAAACGTGCGTTACTCATTCCTACTAGACCCTGGTTGGCTCAAACATTGAACCAACTAGTGGGATCGGTACCAAGATTGCTGCAGCAGGTGCTAAATCCACTGAACTACCTCACCGGGGTTGGTCTTGGTGGCTTCCCCAATGGACAGCTACCTGCAGCTATTGGAATAATATAACTGCTATGAAGAGAAACGGAAGTGTCATTCTGCTGGGGGCCAGGGGAGGAGGGGCATGCTTTAGTCAGCTTCTCTCATTTGCAAGTCTAAATGCTTCCAATGAAGGCGGCCCACATTCGCTCAGTGGTGATGAAACTTGCAAGTCTTGATCACAAGCTAGGGCACTCGTTGCGCGACAACCCTCGCCGGAGGCTGCAACTGAGAAGGCCGCATTCTGGTAGAATTAAGGGTGCGCACCTTATTTTATGCGCACACATAATTAACGCGGGAGAGCTTCTTCGACCACATAAAGAGGGGATATATGGCAAGAAAGAAACACTTGTTGTATTCACCCTCTGGTGAAGTTTCACTGCGCACTCCTTTCCACTAAAGTTGCTTTTGATATGACATTTATAACGCGCCTATACACAAGTGTTTCAAGGAGCGTTTTGGAACTGTTATCCCATGTTTTGTTTCTTTTAAGGTATTGGAGACTGCAAACAGCAAATGAAAAGCCGCTATACCAGCGAAGGACTCACTAACTGCACACAAGCGACCATAGCCCTCCCAATAATGAAACCCCCCAATAACTGTCATACCTCACCACCACCCACTTCCAGACCAAATCCAAAATGCAGAAGCGACCGACAATAAGGAATGCCTCTGAGCACCACAACACGGGAAAACATGCACACACATAAAAATTAAAAAAAATAACAATAAAAACGTGATTCGTATTTTGGGCAACTCCAAGAGACCACCAGCAAGCGCTTTGGATAAATAAATACTATGCATGTTTACTATGCATGCGCTGAAGCCCTCAGCTAATCACAGGCCCCACACTTGCACAAGTTGTGTGATCCTGGGCTATTCCCGCCTAAAGCTTGCAAGTGAAATAATGTGCATACAAGCTGCCATTTGAAAGAGAGCAACCACAGCATTCTCCACTATCTATGAAAGTAGCAAGCCTGATTTACAAACACATTTACCAATGGGGAATCCCCGTTGAACAAGCTTGGTAAATCATGCCTTCATGTGTAGTAGAGGTGTAGCCGGGGAGGGTTTGTAAAATCTATGTTTAATTGACATGCATCTTTGAGATCAGCTCTGCCTGGTGGATCTGGTTTTAAATTACCCGCCCATGCAGATCCCCGTGAATCTGAATATGAAAACCGAGGCACATCCGTATGTCAATTAGAAAAGACCCTGCCCTCTGGGTGATCTGCATGCCAATGGGGCCCTCCCATGCCCAGGGTGTTAGTGGCGCTGTCTGCTTTCCCAGACCTAGTGGGGGAGGCGGGGCGTCTGGGCTGTAGCCAAGGGAACACTACAGGTGGAAGAAGGCAGGGCATGGAAACCAAGGCCCCGGGGTTACTTGAGTGAGTGGAGCTGCACCGTGCAGGCAGGGGCTGGGCACAACTCGTCACCCCCCTAGACAGTCAAGAGTCGGCCTCGCCCCGGGACCACCATGGGCAGCCGATGGCACTATATGGGCTACTCCGCTGATAGATGACTTTCCAAGTGCCCCCCACCATTTGATGGAAGATGAATCCTAAATGATGGCGCCACCGCGACGTGCCACAGTAGCGTGAAGGCTGTGTGCCCTGATAATGCCAGACATCACAGCAGGTGACAGGGCATGCTCCCACCCCCACCCTCCTAATATTTCACTCTGGCTTGACTTTACCAACTAGATGGGGCTTTAGGAGACAGGGGGTGCAAAGGTTACTCATACAAAAAAGACACACTATAACACCCAGAGCCAGATGACAACATTTGTGAACCAACGGAGTGTTTCCTATAGCTTGATGTTAGTGACTAGCTCACACAGTCCAGGTTTGCTCACTAACATATTGGCGATTTATAAAGTGCTTAATTATATATACCCTATCGTGAAAGCACTATAATAACCAGTCTCGCTGTTATTAACCAGTTGCTATCACCCAATTTGACCAGCAGTTAACCCACTAAGCAGTCTTTAGGACTCACTTATTCTTTGCCTTCATTCAAAATAAAAAAGAAGGCACAGCAGCGGAGCAAAGTTTGGAGGAAAATGAGGTAGATGGAGGTACTTACCGTCTGGTTCAGAGTCTGCTGCTGGCGGTGTCTGCCATAGATTCTACCCATGCACGGCTTCCAGAACGGGGCATCGCTGGAAACGAGAGGCAAGGGGCATTGTTGCCAGCCTTCGGTGGCCGCCCACCCAGTGCCAAGGCGAGATGGCAGTGGGGTCGCGTGAGGTCTGTGGTGGGAGATGGGAGCTCTGCTGGCTGTCAGATAAAGGTGTAGAGCTAGGCGCCTCCGCGTGTTGTGGGATGCAGTGAGGAAGCCGTCTGGGGTTGACATGTTTATCACTTCTGATGATGATGATGATGAAGCCCTCCTCCTCTCTGGCTCTGTGTACGTGTGTTTGTGTGCAGAAGGAGAGGGGGCGTACACACTCACACATCGCGCACAGGCCCTCTCTCCTCAGGGACTCATAGGCAGGTAGTTTCTAGCTAACTTGGTGCGCAGGGCCATACACTAAAATTCCCCCTCCTCCTTACTGGCACACGCAGCAGCGGACGGAGCGGAGTCGACGGGCAGGCACAATGGGCCATGGCACCAACCTTAACTTTGCAAGTGAAGTGTTACTTTTTTACAAAAACTGGGAGCGGGCTGCTCGCAGTGTTTTGTAAAACAGTAACACTTCACTTCACTTGCATAGTTCACCTGGCGGCTGGCGCCATGGTGTCTCACGCCGACTCTCTGCCTGCAGGCCCTGCAGTCAGCCCTGAGTCGGCATGAGACACAATGGTGCACTAACAAACAGGCTCCTCACCCGCCTCCATGCGATTTCCGATCGGCCACGGGCCGAAAGGCCGATGGGCCAATCCAACCCTGGTTACATGTTGCAGCAGCTCTGAGACCGAGGTCTCATTTGGAGCTTTTTCCTTGGGAACTTTGTCCCTTTGGGCAACCATTCCCCGTCTGGCAACTTAATGTGGACTGCTTCTTTTTTCTCTTTTATTTGATTTTTTGGCCTGTGTTTTGTGTGCAAATCCCCTGACTATGAGACGTAATTCAGTCACGCTGAACTTGTGAAATCTGCCTTGCACACAAATAACCATGTGCTCTCAGAAAAATAGAATACTCTAGCAATCCACTACTGCAATAGCAATTGCCGATAGCTCTGCAATCTTTCCAGTTATATATCTTGAGCAAGTCTGTAATAACAAGTCTGTAATAAAACTGTACAGTGAGTATATTTCAGGTACTTTGGGCCTGATCACGATTTGGGCGGGATCCAAGCTGGGATACTGCTCAACTTCAGTTGCGTTAGAGCCCATACAGGTTGGGCAGTGGACCCAATGGAATTTTCGCCATATTTACACCCAGCTCTGAGCTGGGCGGACCCTTAAATGTGGTGATAACTACTTTACCGACGTATTTAAGGGCTAACGCCCAACTCGTGATCATGCCCATGTTGACACTTCTAAAGCCTGGCAGGATGGTCTCGTAGTACAATGGCACACTCACATCCAGAGGGTAAGGATTTCACAATACCAGTGAGAAATAAAGCCAGTCATTTGCCTATGCCTTCTCATGGCTTTTACAGGACTTTAAAGGGCCTCATTACAAGTTTGCTGGTATTACAGACAGGATACTGGCAAACTGTAATACCGTTTCCACCACTTGGGCTGCCGGAATTACCGGCAGATTGCAAGTGGAGGAAAACACCAGTAAATCTCTATTCCATGGAGTTCTATAGGACTCCATAGGGGGATATGACATCATTAGCGGCAACAGTATTACCTGGCAGGTAATACCAGCAGTTGTTTGCTGGTAGGGTGATGGCTTTACCTCAAGCTCAGAGCTGGAGGTAAATCCACTACCCTCCAGGCACACTTGGAGTGTGCTGGTGTGGTAACATTCTGGTATACAGTAATACCGGCAAGTTATTACCGCATCAGCAAACTCGTAATGAGGCCCTTTTTTCAGTCAAGGGTTCAAAGCAATGTTGTTAAAAGAAGGACATTGAGCCTGTTCAGAAGACTGCACAGCTTTACTTAATAAAAATGAAGTGTGTTACCACTCCTCAGTCAGAAAGCAGTCTGTGTTGCACAAATCTTACTTCTAGGCGATAATCAGCACCAGATATTCATCTGCTGGAGAACACCATTGCAAAACGGCTTTCGTTGATACTAGGACAGCGTTCAATATGGGAAGGTCATGCTTTACTCAATAGCCATGGTGATAGAAGTTTTCAAGCACTATAAAGAGACACCCGGATCCTAAACAACATACACGGAAGACTTAGCTGGCTCACCCATTGTGAAGGGACAGCACTTCCATGGGGAGTGTAAGAGATGACACTTATACTCAGTAACACCTCTCTACCAGCCTATTACCTTATACACTATTTGCAAGTTGGCTTTCCCAAAGAAAGACTGCTTTTTTGGTGGCTTATAACTTTGCCACCATTCGACAAATCTGCACAAAACCTTCCCCTCAAAAAATATAGACTTGATGATGCCATTTGTGATGTCATCTTTGATGTCCTGTGTGTTAGTCTGAAGAGTGCATGGCAGGAGTGCTAAGATATTTTGTTACATAGCTTACCATAATTGGTGAATTTCTTTGGTTTTTGGTTTTTAGATTTTGCGCTGCAACCATAATGACCTGTTTTTTCACAGAATATTAGATACTGCGTCACATGGTTGACAGAGATTGACACAGAAACAACAAGACAAAAGGATGTGCCTTCAAAAGGCTTTTGAAGGAGCACATACAAATTGGGGCCAAAATAACAAACAAATCGGGTCTGAACTAAACTATAGTTGTAATGATGGTTATTTTTCAGGATGTGGATTGTTCGCCTCTGGGAAGTAAATAGTATTCATACAAAAAGGGTGCCCCAGTGCTCACTAAATCCGGGGTCGGGTCTCTCCTGGAAGATGAATATGAATACCAATAAGCTTATAGTATCAGGTTTATGGGGTTCCCACATCCTTCTCTCTTCTTCTTGTGGGCCCTCCCTGTGTTCTTAACTTTGTGTTTAAGAGATTACAGAACCCCCCTTCTCTCTTCCTCTCAGGGTCTCCCTCCATGTTTTTAATCTCTGCTTTAAGGAGTTCCCACCCACCCTTCTTCTGAATTTTAGGAGCTGGTAGCCTCCTCTTGGATATTGTTTTTTTTAAATTTATTTATTTACAAGTATATACAAAATAAAACAACATCAAAGTACAGAAGAATAATAAGCAAAAACCGGATCAAACAAAGTCATTGAACATATTCCATATCTTTTCATATGAAGACAACCTACATTTCAATTTGTAGATCAATTTTTCTGTTCTCGACAGACCATGCATTTCCAGAACCCATTCCTCAAATGATGGAGGGATCCGACTTTTCCATCCTCGAAGGATCAACCTTTTCGCAACAATGGTTGCTCGAAAAAGCCATTTCTTGAGGGCAGAGCTGACATCAGCTAGCTCAGAATCATCCCTCAGGATCATTGTCTTAAAGTCCAGGACACACCCTTCACCCAAAATTCTGACACATACATCACAAATGTCGATCCAGAAATCCCTGACCCGCACACAGCTCCATAGCATGTGTTCCAATGATCCAACTTCCTGAGTACAACCCCAACAATCAGCATTGTCAGCCATGCCCCTTTTATGTAATGTTTCCGGACACCAATACACATGGTTCAGAATCTTAATTTGTCTAGACCTTTCGCCCAGATTCAGCGAACATAAGGAGACATTTCCGCATATATTCTGCCAGGCCTCAAGATCAATCTCAGACCCAATCCTCTCGCTCCACACTTCCCGTAAATTGTCATTGCTCCGAAAATACGACAGAAAAAGTTTGTATAACCTACTGGCTAAACCACCTTCCTGTCTATTAGAATCCGTCAGAAAAATAGTTATTTCAAAAGAGTCAGGCCAGTCCACCTCACCGACAGACCTCTTGAGTCGTCTATAAGCCGAGTCCGACAAATCCTCAAAACTCCATCTCTCTCTCAGCTCAGCAGCAGTCAGCCACCGAACATCATTCCCCAAATCAGAAACCCTTTTAACATTCATCAGGAACCAATCGGGCCAAAAAAACGTCCTGAAGTTATCTCTAATCCTAGGATTCAGCCAGATAGAGGAATTCTTACACTTAAACGCATCCCTACCTAGCAATCACAAGACCTCAATCCAAGAGTAGCGCAAAAAGGACGTGGTTAACAAACTACCTCCCGGAATCTTTGTGTTACTGGTCAACAGTGCTTCCGGGCCCAGTGGCCCATATGCATTCGACTCCGCTACAGCCCATCTGTCCAGTTTACCATCCAATGACGGAATAAAAGAATGAGCAGAAAATGCTAAATGGTAGGCCTTAAAATTCGGAACTCCTAGACCACCCAAATAAATCGGACGCTGCAATTTCCACAGACTAAGTCTGGCCGGTTTTCTGTTCCATAAGAAATCCTGAACAAGGCGGTCTAGATCTTTCCAATAACTACACTTTATTCTCAGAGGAAGCATGCTAGTTATAAAATTAATCCTGGGAGCCAAATTCATTTTCAGGGCATTTACTTTACCCCATAGTGAAAGATTAAGCAATGACCAACTTTCCAAAACCAATTTGCAATCCCGTACAACCACACATGTTTTCATCAACCATACGGGAGACCGGAAATGTCAACCATACCCCCAAGTAGCGTAAGCGCCGATCACACCAAGTGAACCCTAGCTCCTCAACCAAAGGTTTATTGCATCTGTTGGACAGAGGCAATACTTCTGACTTCAGGCGGTTAACCTTATATCCTGAACAATCGTGAAAATTTGATAAAATCCTCATCAGACATGGTAGGGACATATCCAAATTCTGCAACACCAACAAGAGGTCATCAGCATAAAGCCAAGCTTTTTGCACCATACCCCAACATTCCACGCCTAGTCAATTTGATTCATTCTTTATGTAGATAGCAAGGGGTTCAATCGCTAAAATGAATAACAGAGGAGAAAAAGGACAACCCTGTCTCGTGCCCCGCTTCAAACAAAAAGGTTCCGACACCACTCCATTAGTCTTAACGTCAGCCGTTGGACTGGCATATAAAAGAGCAACCCAGGAAATAAAATCCTCCCCCAGATTCATCTTCCTCAGCACCGAGTATAAATAATCCCAACTGACTCTGTCGAAAGCTTTTTCCGCATCTAAGGATAGGACAGCTGCATCACAGTCCAATCTGTCTGCCATTTCCATAGTCAACAACAATTTCCTGATATTACTGGACGTACGCCGATTCTTCATGAAACCAGATTGTTCCTCCCCAATCAAATCCGGCATGAACTGTCCTTAGCGCATAGCCAGAACCTTGGCTAAGATCTTATTATCAGTATTAATAAGGCTGATTGGACGATAACTAGCTGGTTGATTGCAATCCTTATCCTTTTTTAAAAAGACTGAAATCGACGCATGGTTAGTACTCTTAGGTAACGACCCCACCAGTTTGCTCGAGACAAACATATCTCTCATGAGTTCCAAAGCCGAGTTTGGGAGGACCCTGTAAAATTCACATGGAAGGCCATCCGGCCCCGGTGATTTACCCACATTCAGCCCTGAAATTGCGCCTTTAATCTCCTCAATTGTTATCATGTCACCCAGAAGATCACGCTCAGTATCCTGAATCCTAGGCAAATTCAAATTACCAAAAAAGTCCTAACCCCTACCTGTAATACCTGCCTCATTGTCATACAGATTCTCATAAAAGTCACGAAAGATTGAGTTAATTTTAATGGGATCAAATATAATTCTACCCTCCGTGTCAATCATAGAAGCGATTGTCGATTCTGAGATCCTTTTCCTCAACCGGTATGCCAGACATCTTGGATATTGTTAGCTAGCTTTGTGGGTAGTGTCATGGTGGAGCTTCCCTATAACCGGATGTGGTCAGATGCATGGGCATCCTGTGTTTGAGTGACAGGTGAGGTTCCATGTGAACATTGGATTGGCCTCTTTTGTTTGTGTTGTGGCGCTGTTGCTCTCTTGCAGTGGTGTCCGTGTTTTAATGCGTTCTTTGTCTAGTGAGTTAGGTTTCTGAGCTCTTTCTCAGGGAGATGTGGTTGAACGTTTGGTTGTGGTGCGTGTGGGCTTGTGCTTGTTTTGTGTTGTGGTGGTATGGTTTTGATGGTTGTGTTCTCACGGCGTATAGTTATTGGTTGCGACATTACAGATTTTGGTTTGTTGTTTGGTTGCTCTGTGTAGTTGAGCTGAGTTCCACTCAGGGGTGGAACACCTGAGGCCCTGGCATGGCAGGCCAGGGCATAAGGAGGTTATGTTTGGTTTTGATGGTTGTGCGTGTAGTTAAGGTTGCTGCTGTGTAGGAGTTTATACCCTCTTGTGGGTAGTCCGTGCTTGGGTGTGGCAAACCCAAGACCCTGGTGTGGCAGGCCAGGGTATAAGGAGCATTTGTTTATTTTTGCTGGTTAGTTGTCCTGTTGTGTCAGTTAGTTTGGTCCTGGTGGTTATTAGGTTGAGTGTTGGATAGGTCTTGTGTTTTGATAGGGAAGGAGATGTGAGGTATCATGCATGCAGGTGAGTTTGATGCTGCTGAGAGAATGTTGGATGAAATGTAGAATGTGGGTTGCTGGAGATTCTGGAAGTGACTGTTGGTTGGAACTTCAGCATGGAACTGTGAGCTGGAATGATGAATAATCCCTGCGTTCGGATCTAAGCCATAATTTGTAACTGAAGAATAAAGTACATTTCCTGTTTTGTACTTACCGTTTCCTGCCTGGTTCCTGAGTCTAGTCCCCATGCTGGATGCTTCACCGGGGCTGGGAGTGACAGGGAGACTGGAGGCCACCTGAGTGGCTTGTCAAGGTGTTCACTAAGAATCTTATATCCGGTAATATAGCTCAGTGGGTTGAGCGCTCACTGCTGCGTTCTGTGTTTGCGACCTGGAGGTCACAGGCCTGAATCCCGACAAGGCCAATTCAGCCTTTCATCCTTCTGAGGTCGATAAATGAGCACTAATTTTGGTTGGATGATATTGTATGTAGATATGTTCTCTGTAAAGCGCTTCCATCTCTGATAGGCTACCGGTTCTGCAGCCACCTACTCCAGTCTCTCTCTCATCCTCAGCATCTGGTCCCAAGTCTTGTTCCTACAGGATCGTGCCCCCGACCATCTCCTCCCCCTCCAGGATGTCTCACCAGTCCTTTTGGGTGTACATCATGATGTCCTACGATCCAACCTATCTTCCTCTGTAATCTTCTCTGCCTCTCTTCTAATAAGAAGTGCCCCTCCTCCTCTTTAGCAATATTCCAGTACTGCTCTACATTTCTCTGTCACATCCTGATTGACCTCCTTGATGTTCATCCCTTTCTAGCCTTCACTTCCTTCTGCCAACTCCTCCTTCACCTCTTTGTTTGACCATGTTTCCCCTGTATATATCCTTCCTTCCTTCCTTCCTTCCTTCCTTCCTTCCTTCCTTCCTTCCTTCCTTCCTTCCTTCCTTCCTTCCTTCCTTCCTTCCTTCCTTCCTTCCTTCCTTCCTTCCTTCCTTCCTTCCTTCCTTCCTTCCTTCCTTCCTTCCTTCCTTCCTTCCTTCCTTCCTTCCTTCACACCTCTTTCAAAACCTCTTCCAACAATTCCTTAGCACATTTCTCTATCTCCTTCTTCTCTTTTTTTGTCCACCTGTCCCGATCTGATAACTCCTCTCAGGCCTCTGGGTCTCTCTCTCCCCACCCCTCCAAGTTGTTCTACTCCCAGGCCTCTGGGTCTGTCTGATATCAGACTTCTGGGCCGCTCTCCTCCCAACCCCCTGTCATGTTCTTACCCCATCTTTCTAAGCTTCTCCTCTAACCACATAGGTCTTTCCGTCCACAAGCTGCAGGAACTCTTTTCCCTCCTCCTACCTCCTGCTCTTGCTCCAGCTCCATCTTCAGCTACTTATCCAGCAATTTCTGTTCACCTGTAATAAATGGTAACTATCAACCCCCTTCAAGGTTCGACAAACTTGTGTATAGGCAAATTACAAATGAACAATAAATAAATAAAAGCAAATGATCAAACCATCTATTGCATTCACACCAAAAGATCGAAAGCACTGTTAATTTTAATATTTTTAGCAGCAATCTATATTTGTATACATGTGTCTAAAAAGCAGAAATGTATCTGCAGCACAAGCAGATCTAAATGAAACAATATAAATTTGAATTAGAAACTACAACAGTACTAAACGATGTATGACATCATAGCATAACATGTACAGAAAAAGACAAAACATAAATGATCACATAAATGTTACACTCTTTTTATACCATGTTTTGTATAGAATGGGTTGACAGGATCTGAATATAGTTATTTCAGTTCTTAAGACCGACATGTTTCGACTAAAGGGGCTACTTGACTAGCCACAGTCTTCCTCGGGGCTCAAATCAGAATTTTAAGGATCCTGATTAATGTGCCCAGTCCGTGTTCTTGTAAACGTCTGACTCGGATCAATCAGGATTTGTGGAGGTCTGAAAAATCATTCTCTCCAAATGTAGTTTTCGTTCAGCCTTAACTAAGTATGAATTGTCTTTGACTCTTGGCTGCAGGGCGCAACATACAGTGCATGTATTCTCACTAACCTCTAAATTACATGCTTTCCTGGCTTCTCCAGCTGGAAAAAGTAGCGTTATTACACATTTTAAGGGGATTTAGGAGTTTCTCAAGTTATGCCCGTTGTGTATTATTATCCCAGAACTCTGGCGTGCATTATAAGATCATAGGACGGATTAAAGAAAGGTGGCTCTGCCAAGTTCGAACCTGTAATCGTGGTGTACAACGAAATCTTTGTAACAGATACCTCACTCAGTGAGCAATCTTCTTCCCTATGTTCATTCTTAACTATACTTTCCTTCCACTCCCTCCATACCACCTCTCCTTCTCTTCAGTCAGTTTCATTCCCTGAGTTTCTTTTTTTTTTTTAGCCTCAGATTTCATATTTTGTACTCATAATTCCTGCTTGTCTTCTCCTCTATGCCCCTAAACAAACACTTCCAAATGCAGTTATTAGTTTCCACTTCCTTGCTTCTTTCCTCAGGGATATATATCTCTGCCATTAGGAACTTTCTCCTCAAGGTTCCTAAAATCTTTAACTTGGGAAAGCATATTAGAACCCACCCAATTCTTAGTGACTATGGCCTGCTGCCCCCAATATCTTTCAAAACAAGCAATATTATGAAAATACTTTGGGTTGCAGCACGGTTCCCTTTTATTTCTCTCTTAAGGGTAGTAGGTGCAGTTATGTGTGAAACTTACAGTTCTAGTGCCCAATCAACAGCTGAAATCTGGCCACCATTCATCCCAAAGCAAGGTTGAGCCAGGAGCCCCACAGGTATTCCCCTCCTGCCCTAGGCTTGACACCTTGCAACCAACATGATTTGATCTAACAGTAGCATTGCTGATGCTGTTGGATCTTTATGCTGCCATCGACCTAGTCGACCATGTTATCATTGCCGATCAGTCAGAGGGTCTAGTGGGTTGTTCCAACACAGCATCTGACTGGATCATCTCTTTTCTTGGCCCTCGGGTGTCAAGAGTGGCAGTGTATAATGTTGAATCCTCCCCAGATGTTCTTAATTCTGGAGTTCCACAGGGATCCTGCATATCACAATCCCTTTTCAATTCCTATAAGGCTGGACTGCCTGGGTGGATCATCTCTTTTCTTGGCCCTCGGGTGTCAAGAGTGGCAGTGTATAATGTTGAATCCTCCCCAGATGTTCTTAATTCTGGAGTTCCACAGGGATCCTGCATATCACAATCCCTTTTCAATTCCTATAAGGCTGGACTGCCTGGGTGTCCGATATATACCAACTGTGCAGATGACACCTAGGTGGTATTTGAACTGTCAGGCAACTATGACAATGATTCTGGCACCCTGAACAGTGTTTATGCTGCAATACAGACCTGGATGGTCTACAATTCCTTGGCATTGAATCACAATAAGACAGAACATCTTATTGTGGCTACTGGGCAGGGACTCAAGAAACTCGATACATCCTGAAGTGGGAGAATGGAAGAACAGGCTCCCGTCCTTCACCTCTCGCGCTTGGCCTAGAGGGTCACGGCCCAGACACCCGCCGCGAGAAGAGTTTGTCCATTTACCAGACGACCAGGTACCCTGGTACAGGAACATACGGATGTGTCCACCTGCCTGCCCAGCAGCCCGCACTGGCCATGCCGACACCTGCGGCTCGGATCAGCTAGACTAAAAACCACACGTCGTTAGAGATGCCATGACGACCTAGACAACGGGAAGCACATCTGTACAAGTATACACACTTAACATTTCCACACCAATCTACACGAAGAACATACTCAGTGCTCTGACGTAGGCGACAGGCATATTCACGGACGTGCATCTTTATTATTTTTACATAGGCTTTCAGAATGCAGAAACGCAAGATGCATCATGAACTCATCTATAACGCTTGCTCACGCTTCCCTTGAAACCCGTTACCACCATGAGAGGTATAATGGAAACACGATACTGGTCATGGAAATGTATGCTACTATAATCTAAAGCACCTATGCACCAAACAGACTACTTAAGCACCAGGCCCGAGTAGGCCTCAAACAAGAGCTCCCATGGACATTAACAAAGCAAGAGTCAGGTTGCTGATCCTGCAGAAAGAACCCGGTGGAGCAACCAGCCAAGGTCGCAATGTTGCAAACCCACATCCAAGAACAAATCATCAAAGGCACGATGTTGCAACCTCGCACTCCGCGTACCAACGTTAAAGTCATATCTACAAATTAAACCAGACACACAGTGGAAAAGCAATATTAATTGTGCAGAATTCTGCCTCAAACACGGTCCCGCCTCACGTGACTAAGCCGAATCTGACGAGATGCCAAAACCCAGGAGAGAAAAGGCGTCTGGGTCCCTCACTACGAGACACAGGCCGAGACACTTGAAAGGCTCAATGGACACCTGCTACAGTGGGAGCGGTCAGCCTTCCACCTATGAATAAATCCTCACATTGTCTGCACGTATCCATATTGAAACATTGTTGCAAACACAGGTACACCGAGAGCTGGGAACAACGGTGGTCCCAGGCTGGGGCGCTCACGGATGCACCAATCAGAACATGGGGCTCTTATCTCAGACGTCAGTAACATTAGCCAATCCTCAGGAGCCTTCATGTAACAATTCTTATGTATCTAATTGTAGGGACAACCCAGATATACCACCTGACTACACCTTGTCCACTAATATCATTCTCTATATGTGTACTATACTAACCCTACCACTCGAGCAACCAATTAAGAGTGGCGATAGGTTTTTTGTTAACTTTCTGAAGTGACGCAAGTAGCGCGTCATAATGCAGTAAAAAGGGCCTGCGAGCCCCACGATTGTGTGTGTGTCAGGACGGACGCGTACGCTCCTTGACCCATCCCTGCCGTTTTGTATAAATAAAGAGCAGAGTCGCCTTGCTCCTTGTGTGTGTGTCTCATACTCTATCTCATCTGGGATATACGGGAGGAGTTGGGGCCTCCCTGCCCGGAGGTCTGCGGACGGCCCGGCCGACCCCGGCAGAATTTCCCCCCGACAAGTTGGAGGCACTGCTGAGATCTGTTTAAGATCAACTTTTATTTTTAGTTTTTCCAGGCACTCCCGTTGCGAGGAGGCCCGGCGGCGCGGCCCCCTCTGCCGTTGCCCCCTTCTGAGGACTACAGGACCATCGCGGAGCCGCGAGAAGACCGGACAGCGCAATCCGGATATTGGCCCTCGGGAGCCGGTTGAGAAGTATCCCGCCCGCGGTCGGCGAGTGTCCAGACGTGGTCCAGACGAGGGGAGGTGGCGAGCCGCTTGGAGGGTGCACGCAGTCGAGCGGCCCTGCATCGAGAGAACTTGGTGAGCATGACACGCACAACAAGCAATGCGAAATTGTGAGGGAGGGGGAGGAAGTAAATAAGGGAGGGGGGAGGTATTGTAGAGATGTGCGGCGAAGGTTTAACTGAGTGTTGCTAATGGAATGAATGGTAGCAAAACGAGTGCGAGAACAGTCGGCTGACGTTACGCGAAAGAGGGGGGCGGGGCACGAAAACATCACGTGCAGCCGCTCGTAAGACACTGATGGTCTAAATTGCGACTAAGTGTGAGGGTGGGTGTGTGTGGTTTCCTACGACTTGACATTTATTGATCAATGAGTAGATGAGGTTCCCTATTGTTCGAGCAAGAAACTCGATAGGTAGATGACGTTTCCCTGTGGGCGGTAGCTAGTTACATAGTTGCCCAAAACGGAAGATAATTGGCTGGTTAAGCCCTCCTGTTAAGGGGCGTATCACACGCGAGGCGACGCAGTGTGCGCAGTCCGGTTATATTATTGATGAGATTACCTTGTTCCAGGAGAGACAGGAAGACAGCTGTAGGGTTAGCGGGGTAGATTGCAAGTGTATTTTGAACTTAAAAAACATAACAAGAATATACCAGTAGCTCGAAGAAATCGGTGACGTCACCAGTAGGGATTTAATAGGATATCGCGAGCACAAGGAATTTTGGGTTTGAGAGTGGTGGGGAAGAGAAGCATGATAAAGGAGCTGGTACGGAGATAAACTATAAACCAGTGGATCGAAAAAAGGGGAAAGGGGCGTGGCTGCGCACGGAGAACGCCGGCCACGGCAAGTGTAAACGGGGGAGGAGAACGGAGAAACAGGACGACTGTATAAGATCATCGTAAGGGGTACGCAGCCGCAGGGGGCTGCGTGCGCTTCGGCCGCAGGGGGCCGTAGGGGAAGGAATATAATATAACATCATATTTATTATTATTGCATAATTTGTCAAAAGGATTGTCGAAAGTCCCCACACTTGCGGGGCGAGGTAAGCAATACAAGGTTGTATATCGTAAACTGCTAGTAAGGGGAAGGGTAACAAGGGGAGTGAATTTATGTCATACGGGAGAGGGTCGGGAGGGTGGGGGAACACCCTCACTACCCCACTACAGCACATATGCACCACACTGCCACCACATAGGGAGAAGTTAATTAAGTACAGCATAGAGTGGACCCAGGGTACAGATAACAAAATGTTAACACCATGGCCGCCTAATGGTAGTTTCGATCCATATGCCCAACATTCACTACTGAACCATCTGCACAATACATACAAGGGGAAGAAGTTGGCAAACCATGTGGAGGTGTTTAACTTATGGAGGATGTTCCAGGGGTCTCGACCAGGACCAAATGGAATGTTCACTATGGGGGAAACACCGGAAGAAAAGGAGATTAAGAAAGAAGGAACGGGTGGGGAAAAGGAGTGCGAAAGCACAAAGAATACGGGGAACGAAAGACAGGGAGGAGAAAAGATTGATAAATCAGACGACATAAAAAAGGAACCGAGCAATGGGATACCCATAACACCGGGAGTGAAAACAGAGGGAGGAGGGTTGTACCCTTTAAGAGAATTAGGAGAAATAGCAGGACAGTTAAGGGCGGCTGAAGGATACTCAAACCCGGCATACAGCCCTCCACCATATGTGGCTCATGGGAAGATACCAATGGGGGACAGGAGGATTAGAGAAGAGCAGACTGTAGAGATAGGAAACGATGAGTGGATAGCTGCACAGATATTGTTGAAATTACGAGGCTCACTAACTGGAGAAGAAAGGGAGGCGGTAAGGAGAACAAACGAGGATAGTGCCAGAGAGAGTGAAATGAGGGGAGAGGAGCTACTACGGCAGAAGGAAGAGATTTTGGAGGAAAGATTAGCAGAACTAAGGGATGAGCAGAATGAACTGATCAAACAACTTGAGCGGGAGGAAAGAGAGAGAGTGAGGAAAAGGAAAGAAGGTAAGGACGAATTGGAAAAATTAAGGGAACGAAGTGAGGAACAAAAGAGAGAAGCTGAAAGGGTAAAAGGAGCAGCAGATAGGGTATCAAGAGTAGTGCTGAGAGAGAAGAAGAAGGAAGAAGAAGAAAAGGAAAAAGAAATGGAAATATGGAGGAGGAGGATAATATCAGAGGCAACTAAGAAATATGAAGAGGGGAAGGTAATAGAGAGTATAGTAGAAAGAGAAAGGGTGAAATGGGAAAGGAAGAAAGAGGATGAAAGGATATTGGAACAGATGAGCAACGAAGTAATGGAGGAGTTGAAAAGGAAAAGGGAGGAAAATAGTAGGGAAATGGAGGAGAGGAGTGAAGGAGGAAGAGAAGAGAGGGGTTGGGAGAGTGAAAGATGGGGAGATGTATATAAAAGTAGAGAGGTAGCAACAACATCAGCACAAAGGGGGACAGTTGGTAACAACGGAAAGGGAGAAAGAGACCTAATAGACTTAAAAACAGTAACAATAAAAGGAAAAAAGGCAGAGTGGGGGGTGCCATTTATGAATGATTTTTGCAGTGAGGAGGAAGGAGGAGTGGAGAAGGATGGAAGGAAGAGTGAAAGGGAAAGCTTAGATAAACTATACCTTACTAGAACAAACATAGATTCGCCCTGGATGAGTAGAAGATGGGAGGAGCTGGAGAGAAGTAAGGAGGAAGTGAAAAGAATAGGGGAAACACAAACCAATGAAACCACGCCACCCACATCACCATCGCACCCTCCCACGTCACGCCCTACATGTTCAACTACCGCGCGCTCTCTGCACAGAATAAAGCTCGCGCCCTTCATGAATGAACTTACACCTTATGCATGTCGGCTTAGGGACCTCCCTAGTCGCAGGCAAGACAGACAAATAAACATACCCATATTGAACACAGGAAATGATGAAAAAAGGGGAAAGGAAGAAGAGGGAGGTAGGAGCAGAGGTAGTAAGGAAGAATTTGAAGTAGTAAAAGAAATGGGGGAAGAGGAGGGGTGTGAAGACTCAACATTATGGAGCATAAAGGGTGACACAAGACAGAATTTAATGCCACTGCTGGAGAGAGGAGGGGTTAGACCACAGTATGTACCTTGGAAACATACGGATAAGGAAAATATAAAATGTAGGCTCCCATCACTAAGTGGAGGTGCGGGTAAGTGGATATATGAAATGGAAAAACACACCGCAGGACAGAAACTAGCAGTAGGAGATGTGAAGGGCCTGTTAATATCAATATTAGGGGATAGAGCGGATGACATTTGGAAAAGAGCGGGATTCCATGGGGTAACAATAACGAACACATCGCATGATGGGGCACCATTTGCAAACTGCAGACATGCGCTATGGCAGGCACTGAGAGTGCAGTACCCAGACACATCAGACATAGGAGCCATTACTTCCCGTAAGATGGGTGAAAATGAGGATCCTGTTGATTATATCCAGGATGTTCAAGAGAAGTGGCGCATGGAAACTAGAGAACAATGGGACAAAACACCAGCCATATTTTATCATATACTAGTACAAGGGCTCCCAGAAGGAGTTCAAAAACAACTAAAGAAAGTAGTGGGGATGGAAGCAAAACCATGGCCAGAAATACAACTGACTATAGTACATCACTGCAGAACATGGCAAGGAAAAATGAAACAAAAGGAAGAGGATAGGAAAACAGAAGAGGCCAAATTAGTACAGAAAAAACTTACTAAATACACAATGGAAGGGGCACTAATAACTACGCCCACACCAATGGCCCAAAGCCCAACGCAAGTAGTGGCTGCACAAGATCCCGCACAAATAACGCCTCCACAAGGTGTAATACAGCAAGTGCCGCCTCTGCAATTACACGCACCAAACATGGGAGGAGGGTACCCAATGCAAGGAACTGGGTATTATAGTTATAACAGAGGGAGAGGAGGGTTTATGAGGGGGAGAGGATATGGATATAATACCCAACAACAGGCTGGGGGACTAAGAAATAACTACCCCACAGGGCAACCCGTATACCAGGACAACACAGGGAGCTTCCCATGGCAAAACAGGGAACCACCCGTGTGTTGGAGCTGCGGACTATTAGGACACATGTCACGTACATGTAGGGTCAGGCCAGGAACACCAGCATGGAATGAACAAGCACAACCTAGGACATTACAAGAACAGCAGGACATACAACAACAGCAGACGTCACAAAAGGGGAGTGACCCACAACAACAAACAACACAACAGCCACAAACCTATTCACTGCCACAACAACAAATAACACAGTACCTGCCACCGCCACAACAACAAGTAGCGTTAATACAACCACCACCCCAAAATGAACGAACACAATTGGGTGGGGTGACGGTGTTGGGACACAACCCTTACACAGGGAATGGCCAATCATTGTACCCCCAATAGGCCAGCCCACAGACGGCCTTGGTGTGTCCCATCCTGTCAGTAACACCTAATAGTGCGGAGGAACCACGCATAGAGGTAACGATAGGTGACAAAAAATTATCATTTCTTGTTGACACCGGGGCAACCCGGTCTTGCATAAGGGAAGGTAAATTTAAGATGTCAGGCGAAGCCATGAACACCCAAGGATTTTCTGGGGCTAAAGGGTTGGTTCCATTTACTGATAATGTTTCCTTATCTATTGGAGATTATGATCTGTCAGTTCCACTCTTGTATTATAGTGCCTCACCAGTAAATATACTGGGGAGGGACATAATGAACAGGTTGAACATGACGATCTCCTTTACAGAGGATGGCATAATTTGCTCTACTCCAGGGATTAACATGCTCGCAGCACGACAGATTTTGCAAGCATACTGTGGACAGACAGCGATTAGGGCGGAGCCAGTAGATGGCGAGATATTCCAATATGGCACTGACATGGCATTTGCATGGATGCCAGGGATAGAAGGGAAAATATGGAGGAGACCAGCAGCCTATCTATTCCGACCAGAAACACCAGTTAATGAACTAGAAGGGAAGGTGTTTGTAGTGGACATTGAGAGCATTATTGCAACAGCTGATTATGTTGCTGTGCACGCCCAAGATAAAGAAGGGAGAGCATGGAGGGCGGTGATAGCACTAGCAGAAGGATGTAGGCTGACCCAGGTGTCAGATGAAGAGCTGTTCTCAGAAGAAAAGGAAGAAAATGAAATGGTGTTCATGATGAGTGTAGAAATATGGCTAAGAGTGGCTCACAAACAAGTAGCACAGAAAATTGCAATGGCACTTGAGGCACCCGCAGGCACCCCAGTCCCATTTTTTAAGGAGGATATGTCAAAGGTGCCCAAATCATTATGGACTATTAGCCCTTATGACGTGGGATGCATAAAAAGCATAGGGGGTGTAAGGATAAAATTGAAAAAAGGTGCCATACTACCAAGAGTTAAACAGTACCCATTGTCAAAAGAGGCAGATGAGGGCATATATGAAACCATAACGGCCCTTATAAACAATGGCATATTGGTCCCCTCAGAATCACCATGTAACACAGCTGTGTACCCGGTGCGCAAGGCTAAAGGGGGGTCTTGGCGCTTCATACAGGACCTCAGACCCTTGAACAACATAGTAGAAGCAGAGTATCCAGTAACAGCAAACCCGGCCACAATATTGTGTGGCATTCCAGCAGAAGCATCACGATTTACAGTGATTGACCTTAAAAATGCTTTTTTCTCAATACCATTACACCCAGACTCACAAGATTTGACAAGCTTCACTTACCGAAATACAAAGTGGAAACATACCAGATTACCACAGGGGTATTGTGAATCACCCTCAATTTTCAATAGAGTAATACAGATGGATTTGGGTAACGTTGAGGTGGAAAGCACAGTGTTACAGTATGTGGATGACATAATAATTTGCAGTACAAACGAAAGTAAATGTAGAGAGGACTCCTTAAAAATGTTGACGATACTGGCAGAAAAGGGGTACAAGGTAGACATGGAAAAGATACAATACTGTCAGGAACAGGTACTTTACATTGGTCAACTGATATCCCAACATGGAAGAAGGATTGCACCACAAAGAGCACAGGCCATCTCAAGCACTCCCGTGCCACAGACTGTGAGAGAACTGCAGCAATTTCTGGGGCTGTGCAACTACTGTAGAGCATGGGTATTTGATTACAGCTCATACATAGGACCCCTGCTTGAGGGTTTGAAGGAAGCAAATAAAGGGGAGAAAAAGTTGGGATGGACTATGGAAATGAGGGAGGCATTTGACGAATTAAAAGACGCGATATCAACTGCTCCAGTACTTGCATCCCCAGACTATGAGCGGCGCTTCTTTATATTTTCGCATTGCGACTCAGCAGTGATGAAAGCAGTATTGGCCCAAAAAACTAGCATGGGCTATAAACCAGTAGCATTTTACAGCGGTCACTTAGACCCTATAATGTTAGGCCACTTCTCTTGTGAACAAGGTCTTGCTGCATCCGCTTTTTGCAGTAGAAAAAGCATCAGCAATAACTATTGGGTGTCCAACTACACTATTTGTGGAACATGCACTATTTGCGATATTGAATAAACCTAAGTCCACATTAACGACACAGAGGGCATCAGGTTATGAGATTATTTTGTCTAAAGCTGAACTGGCAATTGTTAGATGTAGCACGGTTAACCCTGCAAGGTTCCTAGCAGAAGTAATTGAAGAGGGAGATTACGCCCACGACTGCACCCAAGTAACTGAAATATACTCATGTACTAGGAAAGTTGAAGAAAACGCACTAGAGGGAGGTGAGCTTTTGTTTATTGATGGGTCATCAACTATTGATCAAGGAGATGGGATACGAAGGACTGGGGCAGCAGTAGTAAAAATGATGGAGGCGCCGGTGTGTGTGGCTATGAAGTGTGTACAATTACCACAGCACTACTCTGCTGAAGCGGCGGAACTCGTTGCACTAATATTGGCATTAAAGGAAAGTTTTAATAAAAGAGTAACTATATATTCCGACAGTGCATATGTTACATCCACTGTCCACTCAGGGCTATCAAAATGGAGAAGGAGAGGGTTTAGGAGAGCTGATGGCACTCCAGTACAACATGCCCTCTTGTTGGCTGAACTAATTGAAGTAATAAACGACCCCCAAGAACTAGCCCTAGTAAAATGCACCGCACACACCAATGGAGAAGACTACGTTTCAAAAGGAAATGCAGCAGCAGACGCACATGCGAAATATGCTGCATATTTTGGTGAGATATGGAACCCCACAGACTCACAGAGAGGGAGAGGGAGGGGAATAGCGAGGGAGATGTTAATAAGAGAAGGGTACACCCATCTCCCAGCCACACAGATTATGGAGCTACAAGCGGCTGCACCAATGGCCGAAAAAGAAGTATGGGTGAAAAGAGGATGCACAATGTCACCAACCGACGCACTATGGCGCCAGGGTGGCACTGGGAAAGTTGTAATACCGTTGGCACTGTTAAATACCGCCTTGAGCCAATTACATCACCCTGCCCATACAGGCAAGGAAATAATTGCAGCACGAATTAGAGAAGATTGGTTTTGTCCCGAGTTAACCTCCCATGTGTCAAATTTTATCAGCAATTGCCTCACATGTCAACAGTTTACGGCCGGTCATACTCTAAAAGTGATAAGAGGTACAATACCCCGGCCAGAAGGACCTTTTCGGCACCTTCACATTGACTATGTTGATATGATCAACATCTGTCAAGGCAATAGGTATATGATTGTAGTAGTATGTCCATTTTCTAGGTGGATTGAAGCAGGGCCCTGTTCACACCCTGATGCGTTTAGAGCAGCCAAATTTATAGTAAGGGAGGTCTTCCCCAGGTGGGGAGTGTGCGAGGTGTTAAGATCAGACAACGGCCCCCATTTCGCAAATGAAATGTTCCAGCATATTACATCCCTGCTGAACATTAAACACAAATTTGCATGTGCATACCACCCACAGGCTAATGGTGTATGTGAACGCCTGAATGGCCTATTGAAGGAGGCAATTGCTAAAATACAACAAACAACAAAGAAAAGTTGGTTGTATTGCCTTCCGTTAGCATTGTTTGAACTTAGAAACAGGCCAGGGTCCGACCACCACCTCACCCCTCATGAAGTGGTTACTGGACGTCAAATGCGCCTTCCCCTAACACCAACGTCAAGGGCATTCACCGATAACGAAAGTTCAGCGAATGTGTTAGGAGATGAAATGTATCAATATGTGTCTTCTTTGATTACTAGTGTCGTGTTTGTGTCTCAACAGCTCGAGCGCACACGGGGCGGGTCTACCAGCAATCAAGAAAAAGACGAAAGTACGGAATTGGGAAAGGAGAACTCGTGCAAACTTGCCAAAGGTGACCACGTACTACTTCGCAATTTCAATAGAAGGTGGCACGAGAAGAGGTTCACTGGCCCCCATCTGGTAGAGGACGTATCAACAAGAGCAGTAAAACTAAAGGATAAGCGTGCCTGGAACCACCTACATGACGTAAAGATCTACAAACTGCAGACCCGCCCCAGTGCCAACGACAGGTCCATTGGAAGAACAGCAACAACATCGCCGACAGCGGAAGAAAGTTCCACCACAGACAACGACCCAATTGTTCCCTCGGAGACAATAACTGACGAAGAAGGGGGTGACCCCCATACTGCCCACCCCATGATCACTCGCTCAAAGAGTAGAAATACTTCCGCCATCTGAGCGCAAACCCCCCCATTGACTGCTAAGTACAGTTGTAACTAAAATTGAAGGACATTGCTTGCACCAATACACATGTAAACACGTGAATGTTCTCTTTTTCTCTCGCACATACAGGAACTGCGTAATATTGTATTGTTAAGAAAAGCTAATTAACAAGTTCAGTGTGCAGGTGTAGATGGTGCTGCCAGACGATAACTACCCAGAAGAATTGTCACACCAATTTGTATACGAAATAAAGAGGCCAACATACTTAAAAAGGAGAAGGGTACGTGTATACTACACAGCCTTCCTCCTGGCCATAGAATATTACATGCCCCACCTCCGCCCATACTTGCCGGTCCTAAGAGACCCATCACTTAGAGTAGCGTGGGAGCAGCTCTTCGCCTGGGCACTGAATGACTACTTGATAGGGAGAGCTTAAAGGAAACAAAACTAACATTTAATAACGAGCACTTTTGAGAATTTTTAGGCGGGCAACTGTAACGTCGCAAGAATAAGCTGCCAGGACCGCAGCAAGGTAAGAGCAAAATGCCGGTGAAATTAGCATATGTAATAAAAATAATAGGGATTTTTATGATCACCGGGTTCTTGGCTGCCTCTGTCTGGCAGTACAGCTATGCTATTGATTTTATTGCTGCACCCAAACTTAATATACCCCCGTCCCCTGCTGCAACAGGTGTTACGTCAGGTGGTAATCGTAATTTTGCACCCAAGCAAAATAGAGTTAAACGCAGCACGTACTCAGACAATAAAGGTATTGATAATTATGTACAAGATTCAGCACACGTCACAAACAACATATGGTACCAACACATGACCCGCATTGGTAAGCAGACAACTGAGGATAGCTGTTACGTTTGCTCATTAATACCATACGCCATGAGCGCTTCACGAACATTTGTTGCCACAGAAATAGATGAAAAAACAGCACAGTGCATAATATATTTGGCCCTGTTCCAAACGAAAGGAAGATTTCAAGGAACAGTAGTGCACATGACATGGAAAACACGAGACTCATACCCATATGAAAACAACTTCCTCAAGACCTATCTGAGTTATCACAAGACCAGTTTACATGCTGAAGCATTCAGGTACATAACAAGTGGCCCTGCAAAAGGAGAAACAAAGAAGGTAACACTGCAGTATCTACCATGTGATTGGTACGCAACTGAAGTTCCGGGTAAACAAGGATGCTGGGAGAGGCCGCTACTGACGATAACAGGAAAGGTGTTCCTGGGCAACAGCTGGGAGATAGGAGTGATTGGCAGCAACATGGTAACAAAAGAAACTATCTCAACTATCGAGACACACAATCATCGATGTTGGACGACGTGGATCAAGTATGTACCAATGCTCACGTGGGTAGAAGAAGATGAAGACCCGATAACTATACTACCATTGACTGCGCCTAAAGTATGCTACCAGCATAAAGGAGAGGTGGACGTAGGATATAACACCAATTGTGCAAGCGTGATGGAGTTGCCTGAGGGGGGAGCGGGAACAGCAGTAATAATGGACCATTATTGGGCCTGTGGGGAAAAGGCATATCATACACTGCCTCCCCTGTGGAATGGTGTGTGCACAATGGTACACGTCAATGTACCATCACTAGTGGTACCTAAGAAGCATGTCGATGTGGCGAAATTTCCTAAAATGGATGAAGGGGATAAGAGAAGAAAGAGATCTGCACCACTTCAGAAGGAGCAAGGAAACAGGACCAACAGCAATGATACTGTCCTAAACAGGAGAAAAAGACAAGGAGAGCCATTGACAGGAAATTACCTGTGGGGAAGGTCGGAAACGGAACTAACATCAATACCGCCAGAACACAGACTATTCAGCAGAGCAGCAATGTTCTTCTCCTCAATAATACATCCGGGACTGCAGGCATACGCAAACGCAAAATGGCTCCAAATAACAACGTGGGAACTAATGATGACCATCAATTCAACAGTAAATGGGTTCAACGCAATTAAAGAGGAGCTGCGAGCTGTAAGGATGGTAGCACTCCAGAACAGATATGTATTGGACCTTCTCACAACAATGGAAGGAGGAGTTTGTGCAAAAATAGGACAATCTTGCTGCACGTTCATACCTGCCAACGATGCTGACAATGGTACACTGACAGAAGCAGTTTCACAATTGGCCCAGATGCACTCCAAAATGATGGACGAAAGTAACGGTGTAAACAAGGATAAGAGCTGGTTTTCACTATTATGGTCATGGATGCCATCTTGGCTGTCAGATGGACTGAAAATAATAGTGGGATGTGCTATTTTGGCTGGAGCTACCCTGATCATAATTAGATTTTGGAAGGCCCGGAAAGCACGCACGACTGACGAGTTGCTGGAAA
Source organism: Ambystoma mexicanum (assembly GCF_040938575.1). Classification (NCBI taxonomy): domain Eukaryota; kingdom Metazoa; phylum Chordata; class Amphibia; order Caudata; family Ambystomatidae; genus Ambystoma; species Ambystoma mexicanum. The sequence goes on along the minus strand of NC_090921.1, from coordinate 1,336,403,120 downwards.
TGGTGGGAATGCACCCCTTAATGCCAGCAGATGACGGCCAGCATACAGGTGTGATAATACAAGAAAGGGAGAAGTTGCGCACCCAAATCATCACCAATCATCTAGACCCACCATCAGTGAAGATTGAGAACCCAAGGAACCCCAGGAGCTACATAGGAAGATGGGTATACTGTACTCCTGGAGGAACATGTGAATACATGTATTGGTAATTTGAAGATCATGTAAACCATTATGGACATCTCGGAGGGATAACTAAGATATGGAGGGTAAGAGGAGATAACGAGAAGGATATGTTTGTGGTCGACAGGTCGACCAGAGGGGGGACTGAAGTGGGAGAATGGAAGAACAGGCTCCCGTCCTTCACCTCTCGCGCTTGGCCTAGAGGGTCACGGCCCAGACACCCGCCGCGAGAAGAGTTTGTCCATTTACCAGACGACCAGGTACCCTGGTACAGGAACATACGGATGTGTCCACCTGCCTGCCCAGCAGCCCGCACTGGCCATGCCGACACCTGCGGCTCGGATCAGCTAGACTAAAAACCACACGTCGTTAGAGATGCCATGACGACCTAGACAACGGGAAGCACATCTGTACAAGTATACACACTTAACATTTCCACACCAATCTACACGAAGAACATACTCAGTGCTCTGACGTAGGCGACAGGCATATTCACGGACGTGCATCTTTATTATTTTTACATAGGCTTTCAGAATGCAGAAACGCAAGATGCATCATGAACTCATCTATAACGCTTGCTCACGCTTCCCTTGAAACCCGTTACCACCATGAGAGGTATAATGGAAACACGATACTGGTCATGGAAATGTATGCTACTATAATCTAAAGCACCTATGCACCAAACAGACTACTTAAGCACCAGGCCCGAGTAGGCCTCAAACAAGAGCTCCCATGGACATTAACAAAGCAAGAGTCAGGTTGCTGATCCTGCAGAAAGAACCCGGTGGAGCAACCAGCCAAGGTCGCAATGTTGCAAACCCACATCCAAGAACAAATCATCAAAGGCACGATGTTGCAACCTCGCACTCCGCGTACCAACGTTAAAGTCATATCTACAAATTAAACCAGACACACAGTGGAAAAGCAATATTAATTGTGCAGAATTCTGCCTCAAACACGGTCCCGCCTCACGTGACTAAGCCGAATCTGACGAGATGCCAAAACCCAGGAGAGAAAAGGCGTCTGGGTCCCTCACTACGAGACACAGGCCGAGACACTTGAAAGGCTCAATGGACACCTGCTACAGTGGGAGCGGTCAGCCTTCCACCTATGAATAAATCCTCACATTGTCTGCACGTATCCATATTGAAACATTGTTGCAAACACAGGTACACCGAGAGCTGGGAACAACGGTGGTCCCAGGCTGGGGAGCTCACGGATGCACCAATCAGAACATGGGGCTCTTATCTCAGACGTCAGTAACATTAGCCAATCCTCAGGAGCCTTCATGTAACAATTCTTAGGTATCTAATTGTAGGGACAACCCAGATATACCACCTGACTACACCTTGTCCACTAATATCATTCTCTATATGTGTACTATACTAACCCTACCACTCGAGCAACCAATTAAGAGTGGCGATAGGTTTTTTGTTAACTTTCTGAAGTGACGCAAGTAGCGCGTCATAATGCAGTAAAAAGGGCCTGCGAGCCCCACGATTGTGTGTGTGTCAGGACGGACGCGTACGCTCCTTGACCCATCCCTGCCGTTTTGTATAAATAAACAGCAGAGTCGCCTTGCTCCTTGTGTGTGTGTCTCATACTCTATCTCATCTGGGATATACGGGAGGAGTTGGGGCCTCCCTGCCCGGAGGTCTGCGGACGGCCCGGCCGACCCCGGCAGAATTTCCCCCCGACAATCCTATAAGAGCTTTAATATTGCTAATGAACATATTAGGGTTACAGACTGTGTCAAAACCCTGGGCGTCCATCTAGATGCCGAATTGAGTGTGAAGCCGTGTGTGTCACACACATGCTCATCATGTGGTTAGGTTCCTTTACATCTCACTTAGCAATAGGTCAATCTTGGCATCAGCCTTGGTCAACTCAAGACTTGACTATTGTAATAGTCTTTTAAGTGGTACAACACAAGCTAACCATGTGGCTCTCCAGACTACCCAGAAAAATGCGGTACGAGCAGTCTTTGAAAACACCACCACATCACTGATTGCAGAAGGGCACTACATTGGCTGCACTGAGAATAAGCACAGAGTTCTGCATAAGATCCTAGTATTATCCTATTGAATGCTGGCCCCCTATCACTCCCCCTTATCTTTCAGAGTGGCTTACAGTTGATCATCCATCGCAACATTTTCGCTCTGGCAATAACTACACATTTAAGCAACCATGTTTCAGGCTGGCTACATTTGGAGGTGTTAGCTTTCCGGTACAGGCCCCCAAAGAATGGAATGTACTTTAATTAACAATCAGAGCTTCCAACTCCCTGAGGCAGTTAAAATGCACTGGTTCAATCTGAATCTAGGCTAAACGGCACTGTCAGCCCCGCAAATGTGAGAGGACCACTAAAAAATAAATTCTTGGATTTCCACCTGACAATTAATCGATAATGCTTACGTAACGTGTTATCTGGGAGTGTATTCGACAGCCTAGCAGCCAGGATACCTAAGGATCTGCCCATCACTCTGGCACACTTGACCCTTGGGATGGAGATAGACTACATTGGTCCTTTGAGTGCCTGAATCTAAAAGGCTTGCATCCGAGTACTGCATTGTAGGCGACTCACTATCTGACAAGTAAACAATGACACACGTCCTGTACTGGGAACATATATTCTTTTCTAGGCTTGTTATCAAACACCAAGTTACGGTGTTAAGTAAACCCATTCCCCACGCTTCTGTTCTTGGGTCACTTCTCTTGACTCTTTATACTTCGTCCTTCACTTACTTAGTATCTGGTTATGGGTTCCAAGTCCAGCTCTACGCCGATGATAAACAGATTTTAGTACCATTTTCTCCTTTTGATTATCTGCTGTATAGTCTGGGATGTCCTTTTCGCTTTCTCGGTCTTATCCCTAATAAAAACTAATATTATCTTCTTTCCTGCTTCTCCAAAGATTCTCCCCCTTCATTTGTATCTTTTTCTCTACTTCACCGAACATTTTCAAATCAGGCCCGTAATCTCGGCATTCGTTTTTATTCATCCTTTTCCTTTCAGGCTCAAATAGCTATGGTGGTTAAATCTTGTCATTTACACTTAGACAACTTTTGAAAAATGTGTCACCTGCTTTCTTTCTCTTCTTCTAAAATTGTGCATTGATCTATGGTTCTTTCTCGTCTACCCTATTGTGTTTCTATTAATGTCGGGCTCCCAAAGAATGCTCTTCGTCCTCTACATTCTATTTTACATTCTGCTGTTGGGATTCTTTTTCGCCTCCCTTTTTCTGCCCGCGTCTCTTCTTATTTTGCTCGGCTGACTATCCAGCCACGTTTTGAATATCAGTTTCTTTGTCTTGTCTTTAAGTGTATTCATGCCTTAGCTTCTCCTTATCTCTGTTCCCTTATCTTGTTATATCATCCTTCCCGTAACGTGCATTCAGTATCACTTTTTTTTGGTTGACCATTCCTCGTCCTCCAGGTGCGTCTTCATGTTTTTGCTCTTTTCAACTTCTTGGGCCAAAGCTATGGAATTCTTTACTACTTAACATCCGTTCCTGCTCTTCTCTTGCTCAATCTAAAAAACGTGTAAAAACGTATCTTCTCCAAACTGCTTTTCGTGAATCTGTCATGTGAAATGAGATCTCCCCGGCTTTGGTGTTTTTTATCATTTGTTCATGATTTTTGTACGGTTATAACATTTGGAGTTTGGGGTGTTAGGTGGAGCGGTAATGCAGCGTTAATAGCGTCACTGCTGCACGTTTGCCGCTCCGCCCAACCCCTGATGAGGCCCCAGGAGTGAAAGCAAGCAATTGGGCAAAAGCAAATGTGTTGGACGTTCTGGAGAAAACAATATCACTTGAAAGTTCAGTGGAGTATACAATCCCAGTTGCGCCAATCCAGTAATATCTTTGTGAAACTTAGATAGGTGAGAGCCAAAAGAATATGATTACACACTTTTGATTGTCAAAATTGAAGAATTTTTATTCACAAATGGTTTTTCAGTGCTCAAATTGCCATATTTTCAGTGCTCAGATTTCTTCACGCTTATTCTCAGTGCTCACAATTCTTTACTCTCTACACACGTGTTTCACCCTTTTTAAATTCAAAAGGGATCTTCAGGAGAGTTTCTGTGAAAAAATGCAAATAAACTCAAACTTCGCTTAAATGTGCATAGCTGATCAATTTAAAGACAAAGCAAATAAGGAATATAAAAGAGACAGTGCCAAACAGGACTGAAAAGTAGAAGCACAAGGGCATTCGAAAAAGCAGCGCATTAGGGGAACTGTGACATAGACTAAAATGCACGCATCTTTGCAACTGAAGGGCACAAGCAACCCAGGAACCAAAAGTAACAAAAGGGCTACAAGGAAGATGGTCATCCCAGATGACCATTGTAAGGGTGGCCTGCCAGTGCACAACCACCACCCACATGCCATTGCCGATTTCCTTCACCCGCTCCTCCTATCCCCCCCGGATGCTGCTGCTATCTTGCCACAGCTTCCATCATGGTCCCCAGACCTGCCAATACCGGGACAGACTTCGGTGAGTGACTCAGTCTTGATTCCGCCAAAACGGGATCCTGACAAGGACTATGTAAAGGTTGGCTTAGGTCTTTTCTGCTTGCCTCAACAAGCCTTTGCTGGGGATCAGTGTTGCAGGTGTGTGTCCCCTCCTTTGCTTGTGATGCCTCGTTGCATTGCTCTGCAGGATTCCAGAGTTGCCAGTGAGGTATATTGCTGTTTGTGGAGGATTTTGCTGCCGGAGGACTGATCAACTTATTAAGATTCCTCATTTAGGGATAAGTCAGGAAATGATTGCCGGGTGTGCAAAAATTCCAGTCAAATTGGACTCCCCAGTTGAATGCTGGGGCACTGACCTTCACAGTGTTGGGGGTCTGGCACCATGTTTCCATGTAATCCCCACCCCACCTAGGGGCTCTGTCATTGGGGTCCTCTCACTGTCCAGTTTTTGAATGGGGCAGTGGGGGGGGTACTGGACTTGGGCAGAGATGCTTCTTTAGAACTGCAGCTTGTCACCTGCCACACATTGCTTTAGTTTTCTCCCCACTACTCGGGAGATGTAGGAGTTGCCTGCTTCTGCCACCTGCTGGAATCCTGCTAGAAAATCTTTACTACTTCCCCCAAACCTTCTCTCCCCAGATAAGGGAGTATAGGCCAACTCAGTTGTACTCATGTCACCAGCCTCTGAAGAATGAAATACTTTGTTGGCTCATCCAGGATACACACCAGTGCCCTGAATCTTGAACACGGATCTTTGCAGCATGTGCATGAACCAACCATGGTACCTTCCTAATTGTACTCAAATGAACTATTGTGTGGGTGTAGCTGCTTAAAGATAGGCTAAGCAAATAAGCATTGGTAACCTAGAAATGTAGTTATGCCAGGGAAAGAGGAGTACAATATAAATATTATGAATGCAGGGCTTTGAATTCATCATAACCTATATCATTGCTCTGGGCAGCCTTCCATTCCATCATTTTATACCATCTGGCCATTACGGAAGGGAACCTGCCATGAAACGGAGAAGTCCACACTGAACGGCTAGGCCATGTGCCCTCTGCACAGGAACACAAGCAACCCAGCCATATGCCAGCCTTGGCATCTAGCAGTTGGGTGGCACTGCTTGTATTGGTGACAGGACCCAGACAAATGTTTGCTTACAGTGGCATGCAATGCTACCAAGAGCAATGCTGTTGGTTATGTTTGATACAAATCTTCCCATCGTTCACTTCATGGTTCTAGTTTGACTCGCTAAGTGGGAGAGTGTTTGCTCCGGTGTGGGCTCCTTGCTTGAAAGGCGTAGCGGAAATTAGGGTACATGTCACTGAAGAAGCCCAACTTGGTGAAACATGTCTAGCGATGCTTGCGTTCCTGGGCAGAGGTGACATGGCCCTGTAGTTCTGACTGGGGTGCTCGGTTTGTGGCAGGAGCAAGGCTGGTTTATAGATGGCTGTGTCTCTTCTGCAAGGATGTAGATAGGTTCCCAAACCTAAGGAACAGCAGGGGGCTATGAGTAACTGGAAACCTTCCATCTATCCCTGTTAAGTATTGGAAACCTTCCATCTATCCCTGTTAAGCATTGAGGAAAGCAGATAGAAACAAGGCCTAGACTCCATACCCACTGACACGTGAATGTCATGTAATTTCCTGTGATATCACTTCCCATTAAACCATTAAGGCTTGTCCTCCACAACCCTTCCATGGTAACTTAAAAGTTAGCAAAATAATCACACATGTAAGTTACCATTTGAAATAAGGTATATCTGTTCTTTTCTATCCCTTATCCCTGACTGCACATGCATTTGAAAAACACTGGGCCTGATTACGAACTTGCCGGTATCCTGGCGGTAAATCGGCCAGGAAACTGGTAAATGCTATTACAAGTGCCGGTGTAAATCCCCATTCATGGAGTCCCATAGGACTCCATCGGGGGATTTGCCGTCATTACCGATGCCGGTAATCACAGCATTTTCTGCCAGTAAGGCACCTGCCTCGCTGGAGGTAACTCACGTGCCCCACAGGGAAAACCTGTAGCCGGCCAGTCTGGTAAAGTGCCTGTATACGTTAATACTGGCACTTTAATGCCAGACCGGCCGACTTATCACGAGTCCCACTGCCTAGCAGCACGCGATAATGGACTGTATCTCATGTGTTAGCTGAGCTGAGTCCATATGTTTTTGCATATTCCCATTTGCATAGGTCACAGAGGCCCCTTGGAGCCCTCGTCAGTCCTAGTTAGGACCAGTGCTTAAAGTGGGCCGGGGCCTGCCGGGGCTGGGCCCCGGCAGTCTCCAAAAGGTGGGACTGAGCCGGGGCCCTGCCGGGGCCCCCGTCCTACCGCAACATTGGCAGGATGCATCTCCCGCGACGGGAGATGCGCCTGCAATGAAGTCAGGCAAGCTGACAGAAGTGGCAGCCAGCCACAGCGACGCTGTGACTGGCTGCCACTTCCGTCAGTCATAGTAACTGCATCTGGTGACCCCTCGCGCGAGAGGTCACCAGAGGCAGTTACTGTCCCCTTTGTTTCCCCAGGTCGCCGAGGCGTCTTTAACCCTCGGCGAACCTGGGGATTCCTCGACATATTTCGAGGTTTATAAAAGATGGCTTTGAAAGTACACATTTCAAGCCATCTTTTATAAAGCTTTGCCGACGGAAAATTTTGTCCGTAGTCAAAGCTTTATAAAAGATGGCTTGAATTGTGTACTTTCAAAGCCATCTTTTAAAACCTGAAATGTTTAAAAAAGATGGCCTGAAAACTAGGCAAACCGTAGGGTATACACACAAATATATATAAATGTTATACATTTGTGTGCGTACCTTACTATGGTTTGTGTACTTTGCAAGCCATCTTTTATAAACGTAGAAATGTTACATATTTCTACGTTTATAAAAGATGGCTTGCATAGTACACAAACCATAGTAAGGTACGCACACAAATATATAACATTTATATATATTTGTGTGTATACCCCACAATTTGCGTACTTTTTAGGCCACACACTCCCACAAGCCACGCCCCCAAATGAAGGCCCCCCTCGATTTCTTACCCCACTTAAAGCCCTGGTTAGGACCTTTGGAATATTTGATTTTGGCATCCCTGCCCCTTAGGTTTGCATTCAGCCTCGTCCATTTCAGTGGGCGGACTCTCCATCATCAGCTGCCTTGCACCCAGATCACCTCTGCACGCGTGCGCGGCGCTCGTACATCTCTCTGTGATTGAAGTGGCAGTCTTCAGGCAAATTGAATGTCAGTCTTGTCATCTAATGTGCTTCTGTTTCTCGGAATCAATAGAGAGACTCTCCCCATCCCCAAAACTCCTGCCGGCGTCTTCTTAAGAATGCCATTATCGTTTCCGCTTCTAGGAAATCTGTCCATCAGCCTTCTTCTCCATTCAGAGTAATCTGTGTCAAGTGCTGCGTGCGTGCGCGCGCGCGCGAGGTGCGCGCGCGCGCGAGCGAGCTGCGCGCACGTGCTGCGCCTCCGATAAAGCGTGCACAATGAAGGCAGACTCTTCTTGGCCAGACGTGCTTGGGAAAGCCTAGTCGACGCCACTTCCTCGGCAGGCAGCCTTCATCACCAAGGTCACTTCCCTAAAAAGTGTAAGGTTACTTGATTTTTTCAAAGATGTTAGTAACATTATTTTATACGGAGTAGAACATGTCCCTTTCCACATGGGAGTATTTTGAAGTAAGTACAAATGATTGCCAAGGCAGAAACAGATCCCCTTTGGCTACTGACGACATCAAAGACGTGTGTTTTTCTGCTCGTGTGGGATGCCCTGTTTTTCAGTTTGTGGGAATGAGGGTTACAGTAACGTGGATACTGGTCTTTGGTATGGTGTAACTGATCGCAATTGATGACTCGTGCCAACGGTGAGCAACATTATTTTCAATTGGGCGTTGGTGATAGTGCTAAATATTTTGAAACATAGAAACCACCACTACTATGGTGTGTCTGTCCCCATCACAAGTTACAATTCCCCAAAAACATAAATGTTGAGTTGTTTCAGTCACATATCCTCTCAGCAACACCTACTTTAGCGATATGTGATACACTTTTAACCGTATAACTGCTGTACAAATAATCTATAACATAACACATTGTGGGGCCTCTATTATTGTCTGCAATCGCACAAACCAATTTGGAAAATGAGTTCCTTTCTTTCGTGTTACAGTGCAATTAGACCCTGATGTCCCAGGGTTCATGCCACTCTTTCCGGGGTGGTGGGTGCGGGCAATTGTGTTCTGTTCATTTGTTGCCATAGTGCTAGATTAACTTTATTTTCAAATGTTTCCTTAGGCCTGTGACCCCTGGATTGGGCTGAAGGCAATGCGACTTCAAATTATGGGGACCAGTGAGAGAGCAGTGAGACTCCACTTCAGTTTTTACCCGATGATGAGTGACTTCAGCTCCAGGCATATGGTAGTGTCAGTTTCCACCCGATGATGAGTGACTTCAGCTCCAGGCCTCTGGTAGTTTCCGTTTCCACAGGATGATAATGAGTGACTTCAGCTCGAGACCTATGGTAGTGTCGGTTTCCACCCGACGATGAGTGACTTCAGCTCCAGGCCTATGGTAGTTTCAGTTTCCACCCGATAATGATGTGCGACTTCAGCTCCAGGCCTCTGGTAGTTTCCGTTTCCACAGGATGATGATGAGTGACTTCAGCTCGAGACCTATCGTAGTGTCAGTTTCCACCTGATTATGAGTGACTTCAGCTCCTGGCCTATGGTAGTTTCAGTTTCCACCGGATGATGACAAGCGACTTCAACTCCAGGCCTATGGTAGATTCATAGATTGGCCTGGATCAAAATATGGAATGCTTACAGATGAGTCTGGAGAAGACTTCCTCAACCTAGAGAGCCTTCTACTGGACATTAGAGTAAAAAATCAGAGAGTGCCCATATGTTTAGTGACCTGAGGGTGTACTCCTCCATTAGACTGTCCACATCAGATCTGTAAAACTCTACTGAGGACCCTCACAGAGTCTTGAGCACAAAAAGAAATTCAGACAAATCCCTCAAACTTCGAACTACCATATGAAATTAATCGACCTTACGATAACTTTCTAGAAGAAATGGCTTGGCCAGCTGGTGTAAACAACAACACATTATAATGGAGAGTTCACTTTTCAAGGGGATGGAAATTTAAGGCCTTTCCCCCGTGCAGCTAGTGACCTTCTGTCTAACAAATGAACCCCCAAAAATAAACTTTAACTCCTTATATAAGCCTAACATTTTAAGTGTCTTCCTATTTTGTTTGTATATATATATATATATATATATATATATATATATATATAGTTCTTTTGAGCTATAACCTTTGACCAACCTGATGAACAGGAACCATTTGTTGCTTAGCATTTCAATTCTTCTTATAATCTCTTTTTAGCTGTTTTAATTGTTTGCATGTATACTAGTGTACATCAAAATCTCATCTTGCAGTATATTTATCCACTGTTATAGTTCTTAAAGGAATTGTTTCTGGACTGCACTGTGAATATGGAGCATGCAAGCAATGATATCCCATTTGATGCTTAAACCACTTTACAATCTGTATACTCAGCCATAGAGAATAATCAAGTCCAATTATCCATTCATTAATGCATATTAGCACACAGCGATTGTTATTGACCACCTCACAGCCAATCGGAATGTTTTGAGTGCAATCAATAAATACAAATATTGACTGTGTTCTGAACATTTCATCTTCAAAAGCAGACAAGGAAACAGCAATATAACTTTCAGGCAAGATTTCATTCAACAAGGGCTGAGAGGATATTTTTTAACGTCCTATTTAACACACCAAACAGAAAGTTAAAACATGGTAAAATGCTTTTGAGTTCGTCTAGAGAAACCGTTTCCTTTTACATTACACCAAATGCACGCTAAACCTGTTTAAGTTCAAAAAAGTTTTAAATTTAAATGCTCCATTTTTGAGCACTACCATGTTATTTCAATATTACAAAATAAGACCACATTTAATTTATCAATTCAGTTTCCTGTTTACTTTACTCAGTATTAAAGGAACATTGTGTACTTCACCACCAAAACTCCAAAACATGTATTCCTACTATGTGCAATCCAAAAATGTGGCATCCCTACCGTCGCCCCGCATGCCCTTGGTCATGCGGTAGGGGCTGGGGGAGCACCACATTTTCAATAGGCACGGCAGGTGCCCTACTGTTATTAAATGCGCTCTGCTTCCGAGAGCGGAGTGCATTTAATTTCAATAGTGCACCTGCCGTGCCTTCTCCGACTGCACCAGTTCGGCAGAGCCCTTGAAAGACTCCCCCAGCTGGCGTCGAAGGGAGATGGGGGGGGGGACTAAGGGCAGGGCGCCCCAGGTGGTCGCCCGGGCAGCCCCCCCTAAGGTCCTGAGTTCCTGCCCATCTCCTTTCGGGTGGGCATTCTTCTTTTAAGTGGCGGTTTTCGGAGTGTCGTCTTTTGCCGGCGGCATGAAAATTGTGTCACGTGAATGCCTACTAGTTCAGATCAAATCCCATATAAACAATACTCCTAATTGATCATTGTCCATCATGTAAATGGCACAAATTAAGAAAACTCCAAACCCCTGTGATCGTTCTGAAAACACGCTTACACTCAGTGTACAAATATGGAAACAAAACTCACTCAGTGAACACAACACAAAAGAAAACAAATGTTTTATTACAAAAGAAAATATATCCCTGCATCAAAGCAGCAGTACAAGGAAATACAGTGACATGTCAAGAGAATAATAAGCATCTCAGGTGAATGCAGTGAAAAGGGAGAAGACACAGAAAAGCAATGGTCAGAACCGAGAAACATGAGGAACAAGAAGCAGTAACTTCACATGCCTGATGACCACTACCCATCTTGGTACCCTAATTACACCAGGAAGCCTCCCAAGTGGCGCACGTCATAAGGAAACGCCTGCAGCCATGGAGCGAGCCCCATCCACCCGAACCAGTAGAAACAGGAGCTGGATCACACCGCCTCCACCCACCGCCATCTTACTCCGACAAGCTTCCTCTCAGAATAATTATACAGTGTCACAAGCCAGGAGAGATGAGCCACATTCTGCAGTCTGACAAAGCACCACAGGAGGAGGGGACACAATCAAACAAAGTACCACACTACAATGACAGCACAAACATACTGAGATACCAGCAAAATAAGGACCTTGTATACAACCTCCTGTACACAACTAAGAATGGTAGAACACTTAAAAAAAGTGTGTCATGTCAACAGATATAAAATTGCTCACTGCACTATGGCATAATACAACTTTACTTGATTTAATTTATACAGGTGGAGCCAGAAAATGTCCCAGAGGCAAATGGGAGCCCAGAACTCCCTTTATGAGTCATAGGTGGCTCTTTCGGTATCTGCACCTATTTCCCCTGACCTCTAGGAGTAGTGAGAACCCTGACTGGTACTCTGACTATCCCCAAGGCTAGTGTTGGCATGGGCACAGCTACACCTATGTGCGCCACCCAAAGTCTTCCCCCTGGCAGAAACTGCCTGCTCAACACCTGTGTCTTCCCTCACAGAACTTGGTGCTATCACAGAGGCAGTCTGGCTAGTATCCTCCCATATACTTTCCACCACCGTGCTTGCGCCACTTCCCCTGCCCTCATATGCCCATGCAAAGTGTGACAGACCGGGGCGCATCAAGTACCATATAGAATATTTATGTATTTATTGTTTGCTTGTTAGGCACTTATACAATAAGAAAACACTGTTTCAAAGCACCCACAGGGCAGGGAGGGAGCAAGGGTGGGAAGTACATTAAAAACACAAAATGTAAGAGCAGTGGGGGAAAAAGATAGAAGGGACGAACCTACTATGCCTTGTGAGTATTCCGAATATGCGAGTGCAGCAAGGAAGAGGGAAGAGGGGGTAAGTGCTGGGGAGTCAGAGCTCATGGGTGAGCCCCATATGAAGTGCTAGGAATGTTGAGTGCTACACGGACTGGAGCCGTGTGAGGTGTAAGTGCGAACCTCCAGGGCGGAGGGTGTGCAGATGCAAGTGCTGTGGACAGACAGGAGCTGGGGAGAATTGATGTCAGAGGTCAGGGCCCTGGCGATGCATAAGGGCCCATGACATCGATTCAGCAACTGCGGGATTAGCAGAGGAGAGAAGAAGGGAAGGAGGAGGAACAGAGGAAAGTTTTAAGGAGCTTCTGGAATTTGAGAAGAGCTTGCTGAAGGCAGAGGGGGAGTGAGAGGCTATTCCATAGGAGGGAGCCTGCTGAGCAAAGTGAACAACCACCTGCCCTCTGTTTAGGAAAACACTTTACACACAAAGAGTTGGTGCCAGAGGAATGTACTGGTCTAGAGGGAGAGTATTTAGTGAGATTACATTGAAGATAGTGTGGTCCCTGGGCCCAGACAGCCTTGTGGATGATGCAGAGGGTTTTGAATGTAATCCGTGCAGCAACAGGAACCAGTGAAGACTTTTTAGTGCAGGAGAGAGGCGGCCCCTGGGCGTAAGGCCAAGGATAACTCTCACTATGACTGACCTCCAGATGTGCATTCTGTGGGTGTGGTGATTTATGGCACAGGCAAGCTGGACTATAGACCTGTTGAGCAGACATAGTCAATGTATTGAGCAATATATTTCCCAGGTACAGATGGTTGGCTCCCACACTCACTACGCTGGCGCCTGAATAGAAGCTGGGAAACTGTATCTGGCTGTCCTCATGCACCAGTGGCGTGTCGAGCGGGTGGCACATGCTACCCCTGGAATCTGATTGGCCACCACAGGTGACACTCCATTATCCTAAACTATGATCATTATGTGTGTGTGCACTCATACTTCATGCCACCCCTGCATAAGTCAGTGCCCCACAATACATTCTTTACACCTTAAAACACAACCTTTCCCTCTATACAGACAAGTGACTGGACATGGCCCATGAGCTGGTTGTCATTGCCTGTGTTTCCTGTTACATTACATCCCTAAATCCTCTATGGACCCATCTTTGTTCTACGCTGCTGCCTCCACAGCCAGTGTGACACGTCTCTGAAGCTCAACCTGTCCCTTGCATGACGTACCCCAATAGCTGCCCCTCTCCTGCCTCTGGTAATGGCGCATCCCTTTGGGCTCCCCATCATTGCTGTCCTCTCTAATCATTATGTGGTCTAGGGTACAAGTTCCCTCGTCTCCCTGGCCTACAGTGCTCCCCAACCTAGCAAGGGGAGTCAGAAATGTTGGCACCATGACCTGTGTCTGTGCCTGTTGACCCAGGCAGAGCACAACACTGTGACTCACAATTCCTAATGACCCCATTCCCATGGGATCAGGGGGTCCGCTGTGTTCATCCACTCAGGGCCGGCCCAAGGCATGGGCAGTCTTTGCCGTCGACCTGGGCCTAGCGCTCTTGGGGGCCCTGCATCCACCAGCTGCAGCGAGTTCACCGAGTTTTTAACAGGGGCTTGCTGCTTATCACACCGTTTTAGCAGAACATTTAAATTCGAAGCTCTTCATAAGTGACTGTCCATTTAAGAACTATTGTTTTCCACAAGGCGTTCAAAGGTGTATTTTGAAAGCACACACAAACAAGCATTGGCAATGCCAACAGTTTGGGCTTTTGTGTGAACATTGGAAAGGCAATTGCCAGGCCTTGCCCTAGTGGTATTTACTGACCATTGATGGCAGCAGGTGCAAAATGGCGTGAGTACCTAGGCATGTAAGAGCCGTTCCTGGCAAATGCAGATTACTTATAAACAAGCCAAAACTGCTGGCTTTGCCAATGCTTGTTTTTAACAGGATTTCAGTGGAGGATACACATAGAGCTTATAAATCGAGTGGCTGAAGGCAGACTTGGTTAGGGCATTTTTATTGCACCACTAGCGTGTTTACAACTCCAATTAAGTCATTAACTCTCAGAAGGTGCTTTGAAAACACACTGGCAGACACTTTGAGTGCAATGTTTGATGGTAAGGCTTGTTTAAAGTGATTAAAGTGAGCTCAAAGAGGTCCCATAAGGAGGTATTTTGGGCGGGGACAGACAGGAACTGGGTGCTAATGGCCATGGTGATTAGCATGGCTATGGACAGCCAATGGGTGGGCATAAAAGCCGAAGAACACCTACAAGATGTGTGTCCTTCCATTGTCCCTGGTTGCTTAGACTACCAAAGCGCAGGCAAACACGGAGAAACAGAGACATCAGGCTCGGAAGCACAGAGTCCCGATTAGCTTACTGAGGACATACCGTGTGTAGCATGCGATTCCTGCGAGGTCCCCATGGCAACTTCCCTTAAAGAAGTGCTACTAACTTAGAGACTGCTTGCCACAGAAGTTCAATCAGAGTGCAAGCTGCCTTACATATAGGCTCTCCTGCAAGAAAGATGTACTGTCTCAAGAGACTGTCAGTTAGTGTAGAACCGGCACTACGTCCTAGATAGAGGGTTATTTATTTGAGTACTCCATTTGAGCCTAGGGAGGCCAGGAACTCTCCCCCACTAAGAATCAGTACCCCTTGCAACACAGAAGGGGACGACCTTCTATAATTCTCGGTCCTGAGGAAGGGGTAGCACAAATCATCCAGCCCCTAAAACATACAGCCAGCTGTTTAACACTTTCTACATGCAACAGTGTGGCGGCACAGTCTTTATTTGTCTAGCTGTGTCCTTTAAAAGGACCCCCACCAAAAAAAAAAATAAACACATTACCAATGGACTAATAAGTCGCACTCTAAGTACTGGAGCGTCACTCAAGTGGCCTCTTCTGCTGGTGGTGGCAAGGGTCACCCGGTGTGCATCACATAGATACAATAATGGGTAGCTAGGAATTGCACCGCTGCAACACATCGTGTTTATGATTATTTTGTACTCGGCTGTCTCAACTTCGGTCGCCTCCTAGGAGTGTAAACAAGGGCAATCTGTTTTCCTGCACTATGCACCTGAACAAACACGTCCCCTACATTTGTACAGCAATGATCTGACCCCTTACTAGTATCGTGAAGAGACGAAGCAGCTCCCATAGAGCGTCATTATCAATAAAAAAAAAATGAGAGCTTGTATGACCACTTTGGCCTCCACCACTAACGATATATATATAGTACAGCACATAACCCTTGTGGGGAGGGAGGCTTCAGGGGAGAGCTGCCACGTGAACTCTCCCACTTCCCAGGCCATGAGCAACCACACGACTTCTGTGGCGGTTCCAGAGAAAGGAGGCTACACTACAATGAATGAAACGGAAGCTATTGCCCCATGAGGACAGTCTAACATTAGTCAGGTAAGTTCCCACCTTTTTGATTTCGGGGGATCAGAATTTAAAGGGAACTAAATATGAATGCGAAAAACTAAAGGTAAGTAGGATTACCCCCCTTTCCAATGCCCAAAAGTTTGAGAAAGACAAGTGTTTACAAACTTAAACAAATACAGTTTGTTGTTGTGCTATGTAGAACCCAATACACGGGAGAAGAATCAAAAAACATTTTTTTTATATAGTATATGATTAAAAAAAGGCACATAGTGCCACAAATACAAAAAACAAATAACAAATAATGTTGCAAAAGGATATTCTAAAACCTTTTTAAACAAACAGGGTATGTTGCACACAATGAACATAATCAAAAGGGTATGCACAAAACAAGTTGTACATTCGTGACTACTTTGTTTGCATCAGTGATCCCACACACTATTAGTATGGGTATTACAGATAAATGTCGACATGTTTCGGCCTTATGATCATTTAGACACTATCCCTAGTGCCTCGCATTCATTCTTTGGGCCATCTTCAGGACACAATTTCTTCCACAAAGGTCGGTCAACGACTCTATACCCCACTTGATATTCAACGTGGTAAATTCTAAAAAGACATATGAAACATATACAATATATCAGAGAAGCATTTTAAATTGCATGGGTTCCGATTACAAACAGTTTGGCATTTGAGTAGCGCAATGCAACAGAAAGGCCAAATCAAAACATACAACAAGAGACACATTTTCACTCATGATTCAGCACGGAGGGCAAAGTAAGGTGATCTGTTTTAACCTCAGATACATATCACTGTTTCTGCACTCAACAAATGACAATTCCTTGCTTACTCTAGAACTTGAATAGGTTATTTCATTTTATTAATTATTTTTATATTTAAAAAAAACACGCACAAACATCTTATTGTACAGATCTTATGATCAAAACCAAGTACTTCTCTGTGTTCAATTCTCACTTACATGCACTTGCATCTATCTATGGCTGTATGGTAGCCCGTGGCTAGATGACAATAAGGACACGCTCCAAGGTCTCATATTGTTGTCGGCGTGGCTTACAGGAGAGAAGGGGCTTATCTGTGGTCAGTTCCCCAAGCATGACTCTGTCTTAATAACAATTCTTGCAAAATTTTGCATAATGCCAAAATTGTGTACGGATATATAAGGCTTTTATTTGTTTCCCAAAACTTAATCTACGCAGAAGGGTTCTGAGTGACAGAACAAGACACTAATAGGAGGACTGTACTTCGACTTGAAGATGGACCAATATCCATGTTCAATACCCACTCTCTACCTCAACAAAGCGACTCACTTACTTTTATGTGGTACTTCCAGGTTGTACACAGAAAAGGCAACCTGCTTATTTGAAGGCTGACTGGACACCTTGTGCTTAGGATGAGAGGCTACAGCGCGGCACGTTCCCAACACCGGGGCAACTTCCATGGTAGAGAAAAGAAAAGAAACAGAGGTCACTCTTTTTATCGGGCGTGCTGCACAATCAAGACATGTGTGTCCAACACGATTAAAGGAAGGATCTACTCGGTTAACTCAACTCACATTGCACAATCAACTGATTGTCTTAGTATACTGCATATATGGACTGGCGCCGCAAGGCTCGAATCACTTCAGATCAGCAGAATGGACAAAGTTCAGGGCAGACAAACACGGCCTTCTATAGAGATACGAAGTAATTCGAAAAATCTTTTATGTTTGAAAAAGTACAGATGTCTATATTCAAAAACCCGTTTCTAAAGTGTAGCAAAGAAAACAACCTCTACATATCAGGAATGATACGCAGGCAAAAACAGGGCGGTGTGTCTCGCCCAGATAAGTCGTCGGACCGGCAGATATTGGGCAGCAAGAACTCGAGTGTTGATATTCTCAAGATCAGCTTCACCAAACAAAAGACGTATACGTGCGCTCGCAAGTATGCTTCCAAACTCTAAAAGTAAAAGAAAGCAATTCCAATTAACAAAAACCCTGTAGCGATCTCCGTGGAGGCAGAGCATAACATGCCAACATCTGGTCAACACTGTGCCAAATGCCTGGACACCTTACAGGGGGAGCAGGGAGGCGGAGGCTCTCACCTAATGCTCGTAGCTGCTCTGGTGCCGAAATGAGGCTTACCGGACTGCGGCCGTGGTTTTGAAAATACTGCAAGGTCACATGACGCGTGTAATTACACGCAGCTGTGGAAGCACAACTGTGAAAACATTGCGGAAAAGAAGGGCTGCAAGGCTACCGTATATATCTTAGAAGGCGCATGTAGCAAATATTCTACGCGTGCTTATGGCATAGAATGGAAAATATATTGTGCATAGTTATCCTGTTTAGGCACAGAAGTGTCGGGTTTCCAGCATGTAAGCCAACGCACTGGCCATTAAGTCTGACCAAGTGATTCCACATGCAAAATAAAATGTAATTTTTCTCATTCAGTGATAGTCCTATTTTACCAGCTGCATAGCACGATGGTGGCGAAATGCCAAGGCAAAGGGGAATGGGGTCCTGTTGTGGTCAAACACCGGTGTATTGGCCAAAGGAGTGTGACGAGAGCCAGACACGACGGTCAAGAAGAGAAGGCCCCAGATGTACAAAAGGAACAGTACAGAGGATATCCCTGGTTCGGGGTATCACCCAACAACTCCTAGATGAGTTAGTGGACAAACTTGGCAGAGTAAGTGTTTTACAAAAAGTTTTTTCCAAAAAGAGTTATTGGTAAAAGAAAAAGTAGCACAGGTGGAATCCGGAGTATAATTGATGGATATAGGGGTCACACAACTGTAGAACAGTCAGCAGCTATAACAGAGTGTTCCATTCAACCGATACATTTAAGCCCTGTTGGGCTGTTTTTAGAGTATAAATCCATTGTTGCTTGCATCGTGCCAATTTTATATCTGTTTCCGCCTCTTGGGGTGTTTTCAATTCTTTCAATTACAAACCAGAACATCTCTGTATACTTATGTTGTTTTACAAGCGGTTTATTAGCCACCTTATTTTTGAGACAGGATCTGTGTTCACAGATACGTTGTCTAATTGGTCTAGTCGTTTTGCCAACGTATAGTAAACAGGGGCATTTGATGCCATACACCACCCAGTCAGTGGCACAATTAGAAAAAGTCCGAAGTTGCCACAGTTTACCGTTTAAATCAATAGAAGAAATGTTTTTAGTCAGGGGACATACAGAACATTGTCCACAATTAAAGTGGCCAGTCACACGGGGAAGATTCCAGAGGGTGGACTGGGGTGTAACATGCTTTTTTTTGGGGTATGTATGTACCAACTTGTCCCTATAGTTCTGCTGCCTTTTAAAGGCAAATCTCGGTGGTTGGATTGAATTCAGTAGTATTGAGTATGTGGCATTTTTGTTTCACTATCCTTCGGAGATTGTGGCTGATGGGACTATACGTCGTGCCACATGTAATTTTGTCATCTTTACTTTTCCTCTCCGGGAAAAGGCAACTTTCCCGGTTAGCGTGTTGAGCTTGTTTAAAGGCATGATGGACGATCCTGCTTGGGTACCTGCGAGCTTTCAAAACGAAGTTTAAGATCTTTCCCTTCGTTGATAAAAAGGACAGTTACATGAAAACATGGACAAGCATAGAAGATTCCTCGAATGCAGATGACCGGATACAATGCATACTGAAAGGCCCAGACAAAGGAATTGTAACACAAGGGGAATTGCATTGACTCAAGTGCAGAAGAAGAGAGGGGGGGGACTGCCTGAATGCTGCAAGACACACCAGCTGCTAGTATATGGACAGGAGTTTGCAAGAGGAGAATAGGTCGAAGGCTGCAGGGATGCATAGCACACATGCTCCTGGCAGTTCCAGTGGAGATGGTGCAGAGCGAGAAAGATGAATACATCATGGAGTGGCAAGAAGTTCAAGCTGCTCACATGGGCAGAAAACAAGGTAGGCCTCAGTCCAGAATGCCCTCAAGAACATTGTCATTGCCAGGATGAAGGTTCAGTAAGGACTGGAGAGAAAGAAGGCTGCAGACACCGCTCAAGGGTACATGGCATGAGGGAAGGCACAACAATATTCACAGATCAACATTGGGCCTATGGTTCGCATGCAGGTGTCAACCAAACCGAGGAGAAGAATGTACCGTGGTGCCATTGAGCACACCAGCCTTGATGGGGCCCCCAGAAAGACACAGATGTGGATGGATTCCACAAACTGGACGCACAGCAGAGGAAGTAGAGGTCAGAGGGAGAAGAGGTCACTGAAGTTGAGCTGGATGAAGAGAAGGAGATGACCCAAAACATGAAGCAACCCAGAAGGAGCTCAAGCGACCTGAGGGGGGTGGCGATGGTGTGGAACCACCAGACACCCATCGTGGGCAGTGGCTTTGTGTGTGTATGGTCCAAACTGTCTACACCAGAGAGGGAATTGTTGAGGGGTCTTCAAAACCTCCCCCCAGCTTACCTGAAAACCCAGATGACAGATGCCCCTCACTGAAGCAGCCCCACAGACCATAATTGGATGACATCACCAAAGTAATCATAAAGAGGCAACATGGTTGAACACACACATAGAGGCATTAGCCAGGTGCAGCTGCTTGTAGAAACCTAAAAGCAACTAACATGAACAGCTATGAAAATAAAGATGGTAGCCACAGCTGCACTAAAATGAATGGAAGACATTGGAAAGGCTCAAAACACACGGAGATGCCTCACACACCGATTTCCCTGAGAAATGCAAAGCAGAGCTGGCAGGGCAGTCACTGTGCCCAACCTTGTCAAGGATACTGGGAGTGAGTGTTTCGAGCCAACAGAAAAAATAGAACACCTGCAAGTGTTGGGAGATGAAATTCTTCATAAATGCAAGCAGAGAGCACAATTATGTGGTCCCTACACACATGACCTGAACCTGGGGAACAAGGCCCATTCATCCGAGGCAAGCAGAAACTGTTGCTCCCATCAAACTGAAGACAGAAGATGCAAAAATGTGATACAGCATGAAGCTGGAGGCTGGAATGTCCTTGCTCAGGGCCAGAGGAGTCAGAGAGGTGGTAAACAGGCCGGACCCTGAAGCCACTCTCTGAACCCATTATTGTGCTCACATTCTGGTTAATTTCCCAAATTGAGAAGGATCACACTGGTTTCCTGTGGGTGGTGCCAGATGCAGCTACCCGATATGTCCAGGCCAATCAGATCATCTCTCCCCTATAAGATGTAAGTCTGGCTATACTGTTCACCCAATCGCAGCTCGCCCCAAGGTCCAGAAATGTTACTTTTTGATTGTGATTTAACGGTAGAACAAAACCTCACGACCAGCGTATAATGACTGAGAGTGCATTTGGCTGCTGCAGAAATCTGTATGCCTAGCTCTGTTTTTGAATTAATAAAAGCAGTAATTTGTCACATTTCTGGACGCCTCTATTTCTTGGGAATGGGGGATTTCCCTCGAGCCAACCTCTGGTTTTTAATTTCGCTTCAACACGCTCAGTCTCTAACCAGTTCAACCAGAGGCCCTTTGACCGGTAGAAGCCTCAGAAACTCCAATCCTCATGGAAGGTCCCACAAGACCCAGCCAGAGAATCCATTCTTTTATTTTAAGTACAGCACGTGGGGACACTGGAGTGTTATACACCCGGTGGGAGCGGTGGAACATGAGCAAATAAGAGAATGGAAATAAAAGAAGGGTTCTTGCCAATTGAGCTGAGTATCTCATTTATTTATTTTATTTCATTGTTTTTTTTATAATATATATATATATACCTGAGTTTGGTTTCTAAGCACGGATCCAGGATTCAAACCACTGTAACCTTCCATGTTCTTGCTTCCAAGACCAGCATGTTGCCCCTGTGCTATCCTCCGTTCACATTATAAGTAAGTCTGGGGACAAGGAGGAGAGAGGCGGGGGAAGTGTAGTTGACTGTGGGTTTTGAAAATAATAAAAGCATTGATTGGAAATTCATTTCTTTGACAGTCAAAATAATCTAAATTAAAGGTATTTAGCTAGTTTGGACAATTTGGCCAAAAATGTACACCAAAAAAATAAAAGCAGTCATGAAACTACTGGAAAAGCAACAGTTAACTTCTGTTAGCAAAACATACATTTCACTTTTATGCCCTGCATTACGCTGTCATATTGTGTTTTCAAACCAAAGTTGTCAAACAACCTGTCACAAACAATATTTCTACTATCACAAGGCAGAATTTTAAGAAAGCAGCAGCTCTCTTCTGCTGCACCCTGCCCAGAGTCCACCCTGGAACTCCATCTGCACCCCCCAGTCCACCAACAAGACTGGAACTGACCAGGAACAAAGAGGGATGGAATACATCTGAAGATGGCCGCCGCCGTAACAAGCAGTCTGCAGGGGACTCCACTTAAAAGCCTCTAACAACCAGATAGGTTGGATTGCAAATCAGTAGCTGCAGCCACTGTCCGCCGGATGGTGGAGCCGGCGGAATCACGAGACGGAATTCTAAGGTAGCAGTAGCCCTCTTCCGCTGCGCTGTGCCCAGAGTCCACCCTGGGACTCCATCTGTAGCCCCCAGCCAACTGAACAAGACTGGAACTGCACAGGAACAAAGAGAGATGGAATGCATCTGAAGATGGCCACTGCCGTAATGAGCAGCCTCCAGAGGACTCCACTTTCAAGCCTCCAATGACCGGATGGGTCGGATTGCAAACCAATAGCTGCAGCCCCTGTCTGCCGGATGGTGAAGCCAGCAGACTCAAAAAGGCAGAATTCTAAGGTGGCAGCAGCTCTCTTCTGCTGCGCTGTGCCCAGAGTCCGCTCTGGGACTCCATCTTCACCCCCCACACTTCACCAACAAGACTGGAACTGCACAGGAGCAAAGAGGGATGGAATACATCTGAAGATGGCTGCCGCCGTAACGAGCAGCCTCCAGGGGACTGACTCTACTTACAAGCCTCCAATGAATGGATTGGTCGGATTGCAGACCAATAGCTGCAGACCCTGTCCGCAGGATGGTGGAGCCGGCAGCATCACAAGGCGGCAGCAGCTCTCTTCTGCTCTCTGCTGCTTGCCGCCCCTAACTAACATCATTGGCAAAGGTAAGCCACTAACGATCATACTGGGAAATGGTCCTACTACCCCTGTTGTGCCACACACTGTAAACCTGCATTGCAGCATTATCACCATACTCCTCCACCCTACCACATTTCTGCCGCCAGTCCTGACTTGCATGATTCATGACCATGAGCAATCGACTCCCTACCAGGCCCAGGCCACAAAACCTACAGCCATAACATCAGGTCCCGCGACCAACCCTACTCTGCAACATCACATGAGGCAGTACACCGCACCTAGCACAAGCGCGAATGCACCTAGAAAGCCATTTGCGGTTTGTACGTGCACTACGACTCATAGATCAGCAGTCTCACCGACCCTGCATCTTGTAATCCTCAAGGCCGCTCCGCCGCCCACCCCTAGGTTTAAGGCCAGACCCGCCCGCGCTCTTAATGCCACTGCTAAACTGGCAACAAAAAACACTGTGAGCCTCATGGCCTCTGCTGCACCATCCATACTACCGACCTCCTTAACAAGGCACGCTTGCATGGGACCCACCCCAGAAAGGCTCCCATCCTCACATACATGCAGCTTATCACCTACTACCCCACCCCAAAGTATACCAGTCTCCAGCATAACCCACTGGCAGCCAGAAACCCCTCAGAAACAACAGGGCACACAGCACTAAACTAAGACCTCCCATTTTGACCCCCACGTGTCATGCTGCCCCTATGACCACTGAACAAAGAAATCAGCGCCTCAGCAGCCGACCCCACCACATCATCAGTGACTGTGCTCAACCATGTACCATTCTGAATTCCAGGCTTGCCGACCGCACGTATATCAACAAGAAGGCACTCTTCCAACAGCAGGCACATCCATATCTGCCCCAAACTCAACCACCCCCACACCTACTCACCCCACTCCCCAGCTCCGTGCTACTCCTCCAAAGCCACGCACACAGCACAAATCCACCCTACCAAGAGAGCCCTGATCAAATCTAGATCACCCACACACTCAACATCCATGACCTCATCACCTCCCTCGATCATGACATTCTTGCCATCACTGAATCCTGGCTTCATGCAGCTTTGGGACAGGCCCTGTCTCTTGCCTTCAATCCGCAATTCACTATCCTAAGAACAGATAGACAAGATGCCAAAGGAGGCAGTGTCGCCCTTATTTACAAGAACTCCATTATAATTAGAAAGTGCACATACAATATTGAGAGTAACTGTGACCTCCTATCCGACAAACTCACCATCTCCAATACCTACACAATCCTATTCAATCAGACCACCTGGACCTACAAACACGTTGCAAGAAGACCGTTTACACATATTGAACACTAACCTCAAGCCAACCTCAAAGATCATCCTCCTAGGTGACCTGAACATGGGCCTAAATGACCCCACAGACCAGAAAGTCACATCCCTAGCGAACCCTCTAAGTTCCCTTGGCTTCACTCACTGTGTCAATGCCTCCACCCACATCAAGGGCTGCACCCTTGACTGGCTAGCCCACCTCAACTGCAAGATAGACATCAGCGCCATCTCCCCATGCTCCTGGTCCAACCACCATATTGTGACTTTTTCTAACTCTCAGCCACCTGACAGCACTCGGACCCACCGCACCCTTCCTGCCTTTGACATGGGCACGGAGCTCTTGCAAAATTTCCAAGGACAGCATCACACCACTGCTGGCTGACCTCCAACCCAACCACATCCTCCTCTTGGCCGACGACCGGATGGTGCTAGGAGACATCGATCTAAAAACACTGGCAGCAGCCATGGACAATGTTGCCCTGCTAATAATGTACAATGCCAAAGCACTGACCCATAACAACTCATGGTTCTCCAGTGATCTGCAAGAACTGAGGGCCAAGAAACGCCAGGCAGAAACTTACCATGGAAGCACACAAAGCCCTTTTCAAATCAACTGCCAAGACCTACAAATCAGCCATCATGCAAGCCAAAGCAACCTCATAGAATCTCAGAATTGCCAATGCCAGCTCTGACTCCAAAGAACTTTTCTCAATCCTCAAGGAACTTGACTCACCTGCCCCACCTCCCCCAGGAATCACCAAAGATGTAACCTGGTGTGCAAACATCCAAGTGGCCCTTCTCAACAAAATCACCACCCTATAGGAGAAAATCCTTGCAAAACAATCAGCAATCACCACCACCCTACCTCCCTTCCGCAAACTCTTTACACCACAGGCCCCTGTCCGATTCCAGTTTCACCAGGTATCAGAATCAGAGGTGACCACTATTCTCAATAACCTCAAGCCCTCCAAATGCAAAGGTGACACCTTCCCAGCCCCCATCATAAAGGACTGTGCCAGGGCGTTGTCACAGGTTTCGTGTTTTCTCACCTGTTTATGTTGCCTTGCGGGATCCTTCGCTGGTGTTTTCTTCCATGATGTTCGGGTCTTGTATAAGCCCGCTCGGCCGTCGTCGGATTCCAGGATTCGTTCAGCTTCTTCGTCCGGGATCAAGGAAACTCCAGGAAGACCAGGAAGGAAGAGTGCACACGGGGGAGGTGTGCGTGGACCGTGGAAAGAACAGGTACAAGGAAAGGGAAGGAGAAGGAGAGGTCCGGGAATTAGAGCAGCAACTCAGTTCCAGGAGCACAACGCGACGCACGTCTAGCCTCAGCTAACGATAGCGTTGAGACGCGCGGAGCCGCAGGGGCGTGGTTAATTTATGGAAAGTGCTACATGGACGCAAAGGTCGATAGACTGTGTTCTGCGAATACGGACATGTTCGGTGTACTACAGCGAGTAACCCCCGACGTGCCAAGGACCAGGTGGACCAAAAGGGGCGTGATCGATGGATCATGACAGACGTAGCCTGAGCTCATGTAGTGCAGACGTGTGCTGCCTGAGCTCCCACTGGGATCCTGCCATTGATCCTGAAGATGGCACTAAAAGGCGTTTTTGGGATGAATTCATAAAAAAAACTGCTGAAAGTGTGTGCACTGGACCGTGTTTGACTCCATTCCGGCCGAGAAACAGTGCTACAGCCCGGCATATACCAAGATGGTGGCCGGACCCAAACTACAGTGAGGGACAGAACTGTAGGAAGCAAGAGTGGCACCACCAACCCGAGCGACTGCGGTACCAAACATCCTGGGATGGCAGGTGAATATTTGTTCATTGGGGGCCGACAAGAGCATATTGCGGAGTTGCTAGAAAGAAGACGGTGGTGGCAGCGCTGGACCACAACTGCGCAGCAGGTGAATCAGGAGGGAGCACCTTCCTGGTGCGAGCTGGGCACCAGAAAGAACCATGAGCGCAACAGAGGGAAATAAGTGCTGATGGGAAGGCGCAAGGAGATTAGCCTGAGTTCCAGGATGGCAAGGAAGATCCCCTGAGGGCAGGGACTGCAAGCGCAAGGACTGTGGACCTGGGGGCACACTTGCAGTACTGAAGAGAAGGGGGACGCCGCGAGGAGGTGACATGGTGATTATGCCGTGGTGTATTTAGAGTGGTGGGGTGTCAAGCAGCTCAGACACCCAGGTGCAACAGGGATCAGCAAAACTGTAACCATATTTCAAAGGGACAAGGAAGAAATATCGCCGATGCTGGGCGTGAATGTCCCACAGCCTATAAAATAATTGTCCACAGCCGGGATCGAACATGGCAGTTCTCCCAAGCCTGCACACCCAAATAAGCCAAAAGTGGCAAATAAGCGGGAAGCTAAGATGCTATTACATAATTGGACATCCTTGATCCACTGATAAAAAGCACTGGGGAGGAACACACATGGAAGGTCGAGACCCAACCGGATATATTGAAAACTTACTACTACAAGAAATTGCATGTGAGAAGCTGTCACAAGGGTTTGCTCTGGAGAGGGCCAGTTATCGCTAAGATACTGAACTTTAGGGATAGAGAAGTGATACTTCAGTTTTCCAGGGAGGGCGGAACAATACAGAGAGGCAGCATCAAGATTGCGATTTATCTGGACTACACATCCAAGGTGCAACAGAAACGGAATAAGTTTGTGCCCATAAAAGTGCAACTCAGAGGGCTTGGCATAAAATATATGCTAATGTACCCAGCCAGTATGAGGATTATGTACAGTGGAAAAATGTATTTCCTCGAGAACTCCAGCGGCTGAGACTATGTGGCTAGAACACAAAAATCTAGGAACTAAAGCTGAATGAGGTATACAAGATCACACAAAAATGTCCTTCCAGGACAGAAGATGGGTGCTGGAATCGAGAGGAACGTGGCCTATAATGAGAAAGGGCCTTTGCTATTTAAAGCATAAATAAATGTTTTGAGATGGCAATGTCGTACTTGGATAGTATCTGTCTGCGGAATTACAGGACGTGCTGAGAACTCCCAGAGGAAATTTAGCACCCAGTGGCACTATTGACGAGACTGCTGCTACCCGGGAGGAACCGCCGTATGAATCCTAAAGACAGTGGGGGCGAATGCAATCATCTGCTAGGTGGTGTTTGGACAACCCTGAACTAGGTGTTTAAAGGCATCAGCTGGTTGCTGGCCTTGACCTGGTACCCAATGACTAAACTAGGCCTTGAGGGTACGGGAACGCCCGAACAGGGAGACTCTATTGGGTGCTGTCTACCCCCAGGGTTTAGGGGGTTGTATTTGGTTTTGTTGGTTAGTTTTATGGAGCTCAAAAAAGGAACATTGTGGGTATGGTGGGGGTGGAGGTGAAGGTGGATTGGTGGAGTAGACCTGGAAGGGCTAATCTGTAGCAGGACACATGCGGGTAAGGTGCTTGGATGTGACCACAGGGCCCTGAGGAATTGGTAAGGGACAGTGGTGGGATACAGATAGCAGGGACCAAAGGACAAGGAGAAGTAAGGTGGGAGGTGAATTACACCCATTAAATTTCTGTCCTGGAATGTAAGGGGGCTGGGATTGTACATTAGGAGGAATAGAGTGAGGTCATACCTTATGAGGAAACAGATATCGGTAGCCCTCCTGTAGGAGACACACTTACTACTAGAG
The DNA here is from genome assembly GCF_040938575.1 of Ambystoma mexicanum. NCBI lineage: Eukaryota > Metazoa > Chordata > Amphibia > Caudata > Ambystomatidae > Ambystoma > Ambystoma mexicanum. Next base: position 1,336,375,281 of record NC_090921.1, on the reverse strand, counting down.
GGGCAGGAACAGGTTTTATCAAGATGGGATATGGCTCAACATTCTCACAATTTACTAGGGGTGGACTTATTTGGGTGGATGCAGCAGACCCCTTTCAAGTGTCAGGGGTGGTGACGAATAAAGAAGGTAGATACATTATTCTGTGCGGCTTCTTGAGCAATCACGAAATGTGTGTGATAAACTCCTATTTCCCTAACACAGCAATACCTACACATGTACGGACACTCGGGAGTAAAATTGCACTTAGAGAAGATGTACTAGCTAATATGGAACGGTGACTTCAATTGTGTGCGAGATGTGGCCCTGGACAGGTCAGCACCCCTTCGGGGATGGCCCTCCCTGGCTACTGAGGCTCTAAATATAGCACTATTGGAGCTTGCTTTGAGGGGTGCTTGGAGGGAACTACACTCAGACGTCAGGAGATATTCTTTCTACTTGTCCCCACATAGCCTCTACACAAGAATTGACTACTTGTTTGTGGGGATGGAAAATTTGGCGGAATTCACAAGTGCAGAATATGAAGGACGCACACTGTCAGATCACTCCCCATTGGTGTTTATATGGGCAATGAAAGGAACTAGCCCCTCTAGTATGCCCATGGATGCCCTACGAGATGATATCTTTAAGGATACACTACACAGCACAATAGAACAATATTTGGACACTAATATTGGCAGCCATGAGTAGCTGGGGCACTATCTGTGAGGCACTGAAAGTAGTAGTACAGGGAGACATCATAGCAAGGGCTGAAGGCATCTGCAAACAGCTGACAGCAGATTTGGAGGTGCTGGAGGATGAGAATCCTAGGACAGAGGCCCAGAAGCCCATGACTGGGCAGCTGGAAAAGGAACGTACAAAATTATGAATGCAATGTGCACAGGCGTGGGGCAGGCTCTCTAAGTTATAATGTGCCATGGGTGCCGGAAACTCACGTGGAAGGGGATAAATCAGGCAAAATGCAGGCATGCTTATGTAAGCGGGAACAACCTAGGGTACTGACTACAAGGTTGTTGGATGAATGTGGTGCTTAATGGAGGTCCCAGATGACCATAAATGAAATCTTTGCTGATTTTTATAAACAGTTGTACAGACACGACATGCAGGTACCACAAGAGAAGTTCGAGGCGGTTTTTGACCAGATTTGACTCCCACAGCTAGAAGAGTGCCAGGCCGAAGCCCTGGATTAACCTATCTCTTTAGAAGAGCTAAGGGAAGCAATAGCGGCACTTGCCCCAGCAAAGGCCCCGGGGAGTGATGGGTTACCATCAGAATTTTATAATTTTATAACAGCTCATTGTTAGTGGAGTCAATACTGCGGGTATTCAAAGAAGCATACAAGAAAGGCATCTTCTCCCTGGCATGAGGGAAACGTTGGTGATGCCTATCCCCAAACACGGGAAACCCATGGAGAGGTGCGACTCTTATCTCCCGCTGGCCATGTTGAACTATGATGCCAAAATATTGACTACCATACTGGCTGGACGACTGCGCAGGTCCATAGCTTATAGTACACAATGACCAAACAGGTTTTGTGCCCGGCGTTAAATCGGAATAGGACAAAATGTCTGAAAAGAAATTACCGACACCACCAAAAGACCTAAAACACACACTACAAAAAATTCTATCAACCAAAAGTTAGAACTTTTTGTGGTATGCGTTTAGGTGTTTTGGTGGGGTCGGTGTGAAAAGAAAAATGTAAAAAAGTATGTGGGGGTTTGGATGAGGGGTGTCTCCTGCAACACCCTGCTCACTGGGTTGCATGGGACACCCTCGCAACATCCCGCTCACTATACTATACAATATAGTGAGCGAGGGATGCGGGGGACACCCCTGCATGCTCACATGGGAAATGTACGAACATTTTGTATTCGTGCATTTCCCATGCGAACATTTCTGTCGCGGCAAAATCAGCCGCGGAAAAATCACGTAGATCCTTTAAATCTGCACTGACTGCAGCACATTATAGATCAAACCAACCACCAACTGGAGCATTTGGTGGTTGTATCATTTGATGCAGTAAAGGCTTTTGTTTCGGTCTTCTGGGAATGGATGTACATGGCACGTAAGAGTTTTGGGTTTGGGGAAGCATTGATTCGCTGGGTTAAAATACTATACACCAACCTGATGGCTAGAGTCAAATCCAGAAAGTGTATCTCAGGGATCTACAGAGGGGCACTCAGCAGGGGTGCCTGCTATCACCAATGCTATATATACTGGCACTGGAAGCCCTGGCGGTGTACCAGAGACAGGAGTATTTGGAAGCTGCAAGAGATGTGGGGGGCACAAAACATCTTGTGTCGATATATGCGGATGATGTTTTAATGTACTTATGTGAGCCAACTCACAACCTCGCCATTATTCTGGAGGTTTTGGAGGACTTTGAATGGCTATCCGTAATCATGTTTATCAGACAGAAATTGTGTTTATTCCCGCTGGCTGGACTCAGGTGGGAAGCTATAGTGGATTTGCCAGATCTTGGGCTGCAGTGGGAAACAACAACGTTCAAATACGTGGTGGTCCAGCTTGCACACAAGCCACACGACACACATAGACACAATACCATCAGGATAACATACAGGATTTAAAGGCCCATGAGATTCTGGTCCCGCTTACCACTCTCAGCTATGGGTAGAATCTCCATTACCAAAATGATTATTCTCCTGCGGTTGTTGTATGCATTTACGAATGTGCATTATTATGTACAACCACGGTTTTTCAGAGATCTTGAAACTACGATTAGGGGGTTTATATGGGGTGAAAGCTGCAACAGGATTGCACTTAAGATGCTATATTTGCCATACCAAGGGGGCGGGTGCAGCTTCTGAACCTGGAACTGTACTACCTGGCGGAGCAATTGCGGTATGTGACCATGTGGCTAGCAGACAGGGCAACAGCTGAGAGCCGTCTCCTGCAGACAATAGTGCAACCTGCTAGGCTCAAGGAAATCTTGTGGATCCCTGGTTCCTGCGTGGGTGCGCAATCCTTAGGGTGGAACTAGGCAGGCAAACCTGGACCAGGGCACTAAAGAAAACTCACTCACAAGACCCCTATTCCCAAAATGTTCCTATGATAGTGGATACCTGTACAAGCTTGGCGAAAGTGGGGACAGAATTCAGGAAACACATGGCATGTGCACCTGGGGAGACATGTTTGGGAACGGGGAATTCAGAGAGCTGGAAAATTTGGTGCAACAGGAGGGATTACCAGTGGGCCAATTCCTTCGACACATGAACATACGGAAGGTGGCCAAACAGAAGTGGAAGGGATGGCCTGCTGAACCTAAAGAGGACATGTTTGTGTCCTTGTTATACGATCTTGAAGATGGCTGCAGGCCAAAGGCATGAATTTATGAATGTCTCCTCGTAAGGGCACATAAGGCACATGAGAGACTTAAAGGGAAATGGGAAAAAGATGTGGTGTCACAATTTACAGATACCCAATGGGAACAAGCTTTGATCTTTGTTGAGAATTTGTCCCGAAATGCACGGTTCCGCTTGGTCCAACATAACATATTGCACCCAAGCAGAGTGGTCAAAATTAACAAAGGAGCTGTTCCTGGATGTCCCTGGTGTAACACTGAGGGGGCACACTTGAGTCATATGTTGTAGGAATGCACTTGGGTACGGATATTCTGGTTTTGTGCTGAGCAAGCATGCAGGAAGGCTGGCATTGTAAGGTTTGAATTGAATCGAATAGGAATGCCTGCTGGGAATGTACCCCAGACCCAACAAATACAGACATGTGATCAAGTTCATGGATCTGGCATGCAACCTAGCAAAGAGACATATTGCAATGTCATGGAAAAGCAAACGGGCCACAATATGACCAGTGGCATAGAGAATTTGAGCCTGGCTACCTTGCAGAGTCAAAGGTGTGGGCGGGGGCCACACAGGGCGGAGCAGGTGAACAATCAGACACATTTGAGGCGTGGAAAAGCATGAGTGTATTAATGTTACCACCCTCGGACGATAAGCCACCCTGAGTGTGTAGAACAACAGGTTATGGGTTGCATAATGTGAAAGACAGGACATGGTGGCTTTGAGACACAACAACACTGGAGGGCTTGGAGGGACAGCCCCAGGCACTTGTTCTAGGATCCCCTTCCCAGCAATCTGCCAGCAGAAAAGTTTAGTGGTGCTCGTTGTTACTTGTTTTGGTTTTTGTTTTCCTTTATTCAGGTACATGGATATTGCATGTGCCACTTATTATGGTCCGTATATTTAGCTGGGAAGAAGCTGCGACATTCTAATTGTTAGAAATTTGGTTTGCTATGTACCTTGATTAACAATGCTAACGGAAATTAATAAAAATACATTTAAAATAAATAAAGGCCTGTGCCGAAGCCCTCATCCCCTTTATCACCTGTTTTATCAATTCCTCCTTCGACTCAAGCATCATCCCTGCTTCCCTAAAGGAAGCCTGGGTTCTCCACCTACTAAAGAAAGCCACGCTGGACCCAGCAATCCCAAGTAACTATCACCGCATCACTGCAGTTCCCTTCCTACTAAAAATCCTAGACAGGGCTGCCTATAACCAAATCCAACACTATCTGGAAAATAACTGCATCCTCGGCTGCAACAATCAGGCTTTCGGCCTGGCCATGGAACAGAATCGGCCCTACTAGACCTCAAAAATCCACTGTATGATATCAGAGATGAAGGTAAGACCGCCCTCCTCCTCCCATTAGACCCATCGGCTGCCTTTGACCTGATCAACCATACCACCCTTTTCATCATCTCACAAGAGCAGGCAACTTCACACCAGCAGCCACATCATGGGCCTTTCTGGCTCAGAAGATCAATCAGAGTCTTTTCAGATGTTGCCTGCGCCCCACCACACTCCATACCCTGCTGGGTGCCCCAAGGATCTTGCGTTTCCCTCACACTCTACAATATTTTCACCAAGCCACTCTGCGATCTCCATGACTCCATCAGCAACTCTTACACAATGCTGACGATAGCCAAATTCTACTACCTCTCTCCGGCGACCACACCAAAGACTCCCAAACCCTAAATAAAATCTACCTTACAATACAAGCCTGGATGGCAGCCAACAGCCTTTGACTCAATGATGAGAAGACAGAAATCTTACTAGTGGGGACCCCATCTGTAATTAATAAAATTTGGCCCCCAATATACCAACTTCAACATCGATGGATTACAGATACCGGTCTCAACAGCAGTGAAAACCCAAGGGGTGTACCTTGACTCTACACTCTCCCTGACACGAAAAGACAATGCCATTGCTACCTCAGCAGTCTACACTACAAAATTAATTAGCGCGCCCAGACCCTTCCTTACCCCCAATAGCTGCCTTACTGTTGCCAGAGCCATTATTGGGGCCAGATTAGACTACTGTAATGCCTTCTTCACAGGAACGTTGGCTCACAACATCCACAAGCTCCACGTGACACAAACCAATGCCATACGTGCAGCACTTTATATTCTCAGAAGAGAGCACATAACAGAGGCCAGAAGGAATATCGACTGGCTGCCAGCCAAGGAAAGGATCATCTTTAAAGCTATGTTGATCACACACAAATGAATTTCCAAGTCTGCCCCACCGTACCTGGCACAGAGGTTCCACAAATCCCAATCCACCAGACCCATCAGAAGGGCTAACACCCACAGAATGATCCCACCCAAATATAAAATGACAAAAAGTGGGGGTGCGAGCTTCCCTTCAGTGCCAGCCAACCAATGGAACGCTCTCCCTCCACACCTAAGGGAAGAACCCTCCTACTGGACCTCCAGGAAGGTTCTGACAACATGGCGATTTACCTAAGCACCTGGATTTTCACCACCTTAGCCATTTGCACCTAACTCTTTTTTGCTATATTTGAGTGTAACTGGCCTAAGGCATATGACTTTTTGCTACATGTGAGTGTAACTGGTTGTAACAGTTGCCGCGATGCCCAAGGGTTTTGTGCGCTTAATAAAGGTAATGAATGTAAAATGTAAATGTCAATCTACAGCTGTCATATGCAGGAGTCAGTTTATTTAATTCCCACTGATAAAGACTAAGTTTATGACATAATTTCCTGTGATGCAAGTAAGGGGGGCCCTATGCATCTTTTTCCAACCAGGGCCCCGCAAATCCTAGGGCCGGCCCTTCATCCACTTGACTCGCAGTGCTCAGGATGCACGATGCTGACTGATTACCTCTCCAGTGCTCATACATGCCAACATTTTGCCACAGCTGGGAGATTTTGTAAGAAAAATCAGGAGAATGGAATTTTCCTATTGGATTGAATTGGGGTTAGAATTATGTTAGAAGGGAGAAAGTAAAAAATAGCATAGTTTTTTATGAAAAAAGTCCCGGCTCTCCGTGCATGTATGAGTGCTGCTTAGCAGGTCTGCCATCTGAGGTATAGCTTGTTCATTGCCCCACAATTGCTCCAAGGTCTGGCTGGGGAGGAAGTGACTGTGCGATCGAGAGAAGGAGAGACTTGGAAACGCCGAAAAAAGGAATGGCAAACATCGGGCTCATCAGATCCAGACATTTGCATTAGGCAGTGCTCTGTGATGAAGGACGTGTCCTGTATCAGGTATCCCAAAGCAAGGATATAAAATGATCAGGGCTGGACTAGGCACCACCATTTTGAACAAGGCCAATACTTTTCCTATGAGAACATTTGGAAATCAAATAGATAACCACAGAAAAGAGGCCCAGGGTGCAGAGGCCCACCAAGAAATCTCCAGAGTTCCCTGTGGGCCAGTTCCCTGTGGGCCAGTCGAGCCCTGTAAATGAGGCAAGGGGTGTAATGGCCGCTAATGAGGACATGTTCTCCACCGCCTGCACACGTCAACATGTTAGGCAACTGAAAGGCGATATTTGCATGGTCGATCTTAGCCCACCATGCAATGGCACATTAGGACTTGAACAATTCAAGATGGGTGCAGCCAGCGATGCACGAAGCACATCACGAGCTGTGTGCCTTTCTATGTTCACCTACGCCCATATGATCTCCACACACACCACACCCACATGGCTCTAAAATGTTGTTGCAAAGGGCTGATCCCAGCGCTAAGTCATCCCTGCCGTGGGATTTAAATGTGTTAAGTGCAGGTTGCCTTCATGTTAGCCATGAGCTACTCACGCAGACACTGTTCGACCGTGCCGGCACGCGCCACTCTGGGGATCTATTCTCAGGCGCGTCTACTGGCAATGACTTCTTTCCATTCATTGAATGTGTTCAAAGTACAGAGTTGCAGGCAACATTTCTTTTTTTTTTATTGTCATATTGTTAAAGCATAACCTTTGGCATACACAATACAAAGAAACAAGAAAAGGAAACAATGAAAATGAAACAACGATCGCCGTGAGCCAGCATTTATCTACAAGCCCTGTCAGGCTTCAGAAGCTATTCAGCCATATACTTCAGGACGCAACAGGCCTGCCCACATACGCCTTGAGAAAGACCCTAGGTCTAAGCACGTGTTGGCTATTCTTGACATGCAAATGGCATATACTTAATATACAATGTAACACATGTTTTTCTGCTTAACTTGGGCAGTCACTGTGATTTGACCAACGATGCATTAAATCCAACTAACCACAAGCATTGAACCTGAGGTTCCAAACCCAACTCCCTGGGACATTAAATACAAATACAATAATCCTGAAATCATACAAATATAATAAAAACTAATAACGGCTGAGACACTTATTCACCCAGCTTCAAACAATTCATAAAATCAACCACAGCTAAAACTGTTGTCGTAGAGTACCCCGAGAGGCTAGTAACCCAAAAAACCTGACAGTCAATGGAAATCCCCGAGAACACACATTCCATTTAAATTGAGGCAGTACACTAAAAGGTGTTTTAAAGGTTCACGTTCTCTGGGATTATCACAGAATCTACTCATTGCCTTGCCACCCTCCAGTAAACTATATTTAACTTGCACTTCCCTAGTCAAGAGCAGGTTCTGCCTAAATCTTAGAAATGTTCTACATACAATGCTATTCGGGTCTAATGAAAGGTAGACTTCCGTGTGCTCCTCCTCACCAGCCTTACATGTAGGAGCGTCTGAAATACGTGATCTTCAATTGTGCAACACTCTTAGGGGTCCGGCTCATCTGCAGAGCTGCCTACACAGGCTTCCCTGGCCTTCTTCCGGTGGTCGCGGTTGCTTTTTCCTCCACGGCCCAGCAAGGCCACATGTGGCTGCCCTTTTCTGCACAGTGTCGGCATTTGCTTTCCTGAAGTCGGGTACTTTCTGGCACATGATTTGAGCTGGCCAGCTACCGCTGGTGGCTGCTGCGTTCCTGTTTTCTGTGTCAGCGACGAGTGCACTGTCTCTTGCACCTCTTAGAGCTTGTCCTGGAGTGGCGAACGGTTCTGAGGGGCTGTTGGGGTCTAAAGAGGGGTCCCCAGGGCTGGACTGGGAACTAAAAGAGGCCCTGGAAATAATTACTGGGGACCAAAAGAGGCCCTGGAAATAAAGTTCAAAGTGGCCCCATATGACACATTTTCAGCAAGCCCAATGCTTTTCCTATGAGAAAATTAGGAAATACCACAGAAAAGAGGCCTAGGGTGCAGAGGCCCACCGGGAAATCTCCAGAGTTCCCTATAGGCCAGTCCACCCCTGGGGGTCCCGTCCCCCAATGTTGAGCCACACAAAGAGCCTCCCCTGCTCTGCTTTCTTTGAACTTGTTGTTAGCATGGCATGGTGGTGTCTTTGTGAACACTTTCTTGGCAGCACTCCGTTCCTGCGTGAGCAGCTGGTCTGGATGGACTGATGCAATTCGGCCTAGTCTCCTTTTCATCTTCTGGGGCATGTGTTGTGATTTGCGGGCGATTGCGAATGGCTTTGGGCTTTCCTGCATGCTGCCTTCACTACAAATAGATGAGGTTGGCTCATGCGCAATTAAGCCTCGGCCAGGGGTTTCAGGTGTACCTCATGTGTGGTTGTGCGTGAGCAAACAAGCAGGTGTTTCCTCAGGTGAGTGGTGAGTGACCTATTGCTGATAGGCATGTGTGATGGTGTTATGCCTCGTGTTCTGGGAGCAGGTGATGCATGGTGTTAAGGGGTACTGTCTCTTTAAGAGATAGACAGACCCACGTGGGCAAGCCACGTGGGTCATGACGTAGAAGGAGGGAGGAGAGTAATGGTTAGGTTTTCAGTTTCATAATGTATGTTAAATAAAGAAGACATTTCCAATCTCCTTGGCGTGTGATCCTTCATGTCCAGGCCCTTAGAGCCCAACAACTGGTGACGAGGTTATTGCCAGCATGCCAAGGTCCTCCTCCTCCTCCTTCAGCATGCGAGCGATCCCGCTGCGACATGCTCGCTGTCACAGCTGATCCGAGCCAGCATTTCCCGACCTACGCCCGATCCCGGGACCCGCCTCTCTCCTCCTCCTCCCTCGGCCGCAAGATCCAAAGAGTACTCCTCCTGGATGGTGCACAGGTGGAGTGTGTTGTCCCAATGCCGGGCGGCAGTCTGCCAGCAGCTGGGGCATTGCAACAGAGCGCGAGAAACAACAGGTGGGTGGTGCCGTTCCCCCACTGCTCCGGACCATCATAAAAAAATTGAATGCCAGAAAGGAATACAAACAATATTGAATGCCAGAAAGGCATACGAACACAGCAACGTGTCCCTTAAACCCTGCCTCCCTTACAGGATAACACCTACACCATCACCCTGCACAAAAAGTAGCCCCACCGTGCTCCACGTGCGCAAGACAACAAGGAAACACCCATCTCCAACGCACGCAAGGGCAGTGCCACTAGCCCTCACCAGCAGGTGCCTGTGGGCGGCACAACCTCAACCTTTTGACAGTAATCACCAATTAGCTGGCACAACCAGCTCTACTCTGCCGAGATTAGTTTGCCACCAGTCCACCAGCCCAGGCTCCCCCGGCTCCCATAATGAACACTACTGCTACTGTCTGGCAAATGCCACCTCGTTTCTCAATGACCCCACAGGCTGACAAAGATCCACGGTGGGTCGAATGGCTGGAGGACATTAGCAACAAAATTGCAGCTGCAGGTGAAGAAACCTCCCTGAGACTACGCAGCATGTTCCATAACTTAGCTGGAAATGAGATCAAGATACTCATGAAGACCATTCCAACTGCTGAACACACTGATTTTCCAGGGCTGCTCACGGCTATGAACAAGAGACTACTGATCGAGCCCAAGAGGGACTACGAAAGGTATATGTTTAATCAATGTACCCAGAGAATTGATGAGACAGTGGATGAATTCATCACCGCCTACAGATAAAAGACGCACACTGCCAATTTCATGCCTTCTCGCTCGATGAGGCCACCCGCCTACGAGTAATCGAAGGGTGTGTGTCTCAGACACTCAAAAAGCAACTGCTCAAGAAGCCACTCACCATCGAAGAGGTCAGCGAAATGGCCAGGATCCTCGAAAGGGTGGACAAGCAGGCAACGCAGATATCAGGCAACACCTCGACCAAACAAGACAAGGGCGAAGTGATAACGGCAATCCAACCAAACAATGCAAGAACAGCCGACAGACCCATAAGTAGCGGCTACATGATGACTCAGAGAACACAATGACAATTCTACGGCTGCAGGATGGCTTTTCGCCATGCTGGGACATGCCTTGCACTCTCCCAGAGGTGCGGAAATCGCAGTTGGAAAGGCCATTTCCAGTCAGTCTGCAGGGAGGGCAGACCTTTCCCCACACCACGCATGCCTGCGACGCCACAGTACAGGACATACAACAGGAGTCCACAAGCACAGACGTATCAGATGCGCCCATTCCAGCAAACCCCAAGAAGATACGTTAGAGTGGTTGAAGGCGTCTACCCAGATGGGGACACACAAGAAATTGAGACACATGACCAGACCACACAAATTCGACATGAATATGATGGACCACCACTGCCACACCAGAACTACTACAGAATGGCTCCACGGAGGTTCGAATACGAGAGTGACCAATACGACCAATACACACAAGATAAGTACGTCAATCTCATCATGAACGAAAGAGAAGCCAGAGAAGCACCCAGAATACCTGTAGAAATAGATGGCAAATATTTCTGCTTCTTAGTTGATTCGGGGGCCACTGTGAATATAATGGGAGAAAAACCAAATCCCTGAGAAACCAATGTTAACCAAAACAATTTCCAAGATATTGCATTGGGGAGCAGACATCCCCCTACAAGCCTTTGGATCCTTTGGGTGCCGGCTCATCCACGGTGATCGCTCCACATCAACTATCATCCACATAATTCGGAGTCCGACCAAAGGAAGATGCCTCCTGAGCTATTGAACAGCGTAATGCCTGGGTGTAATGGACATTCACATACAGGAAGGCGACTCCATCCGCTCAACGACCCTGACCCAAGATACAAGAGATCAAGTATACAACATATGGAACAATCCCTCACCAGTCAATGCCATAACAAAAGAGACAATAATGAATGAATTTCCACTCCTGTGCAAGGGACTGGGCAAGATGAAAGGCTCGCCTGTGAAATTACATATTGGTTCATCTGTTTGACCCGTTCCCCAACATCCAAAGAGGGTTGCATTTCATCTACAAGCAGCAGTGTCGGCTGAACTCAAGCAACTGCTGGATGACGGAATCATCGAACCTGCCACAGGTCTGACTCCATGGGTCTCACCATTAGTGATCGTGCCGAAGGAAGGAGGACACCTCAGACTCAGTGTGGACATGAGGATGGCCAATACCGCCATCCAGAGAGAGCGACAACCAGGTCCATGGATAGAGGACATGATCGTCCAGCTTAACAAATCTGTTCTCTTCTCCAAGCTTGACCTCAACCAGGGGTACCACCAGATCATGCTCCATCCAGAATCGAAGGGCATTACCACTTTTGCCACCCATGATGGACTCTTCTGATATAAACGCTTACATTTCGGCATCTCGTCTGCCGCAGAGATCTTTCACGAAGCCATCAGGCAAGTCATTCGGCCGATAGGCGGAGCACTGAACTACAGTGATGATATTCTCGTATTTAGTAGATCACGAGAGGAGCATGACGAGACTCTCTGTGCAACCTGCAGTGCTGTTCAAGGGGCAGGTCTGACCCTCAACATTGACAAATGCTGTTTCAGTAAAACCAAACTGACATTTTTCGGGCACATTTTCTCTGCAGAAGGCATGACCCCTGATCCCGACAAAGTCTCCACCATCTTCAACCTACAGGAACCCAATCAAGTAGCAGAAGTGAGATCATTTCTTGGCATGGCGGGGTATTGTGCCAGGTACATCCCACACTATGCCACCATTACGGAGCCCCTACGATGGCTACATCAGGAGGATGTTCCATTCATGTGGTCAGCAGAATGTCAAGGGGCATTTGATACCATCAAACAATCCCTGGCCAAAGCCAGGAAGCTCGCTTTCTTCGATCCGGAGTGGCATACAGATTTTGTTGTAGATGCGAGTCCTGTGGAACTGTGGGCCATACTGGCTCAGAGCAATGGGATTGATGGACACCCGAGACACATAGTGGCGTATGCCAGCAGGGCACTAGCACCCCTGAGACAGCATATTCTCAGGCCGAAAAAGAGAGTTTGGCAGCTATATGGACGTGTGAACATTTCCACAACTTCATTATAGGCAAGAAGTTCACCCTCATCACTGATCACCAGGCCCTACTGTCGCTGTTTGGGAACCCCAGGACGAAAATGCCTCTCAGAATTGAATGGTAGGGCATTAGACTCCAAGAGTGCAATTTTCAAATCATCCATCGACCGGGTGGTGAGAACAACCCGGCTGACTATTATCCAGGCATCCTACAGGCAAGCCGGTGCCAAGAAATGGAGACGCCGAATATATCAGCTATGTGACCACAAACGCACTTCCTCCTGCGATCACACTGGAGACCGTTGCCTCAGCCTCAGCTGCGGACCCATCAATGGCCCAGGCGATCAGCCTCACCAAGAACAACAGGTAGAAAGACTATCGGCGGGCAGTGTTGACACATCCTGGAGCATACAGAGATGAACTGGAGAGACTACCAAAAGTGCATGCGGAACTGGCCGTAAAGGACATCACAATACTTGTGCGAGGGTGCAGAATTGTTGTCCCAGCTACCCTACGATCCGAAGTCATCAAGACGGCCCATGAAGGACACCGTGGGGCAGACAATACCAAGAGACAGCTCTGATGCAACGTGTGGTTCCTGTTCTTAGATTCCGTGGTGGACCGGTGGGTCAGAAACTGTGTAATGTGCCAATGCATGGCAAAAGCTAAAGCTCTGCTCCCGTTCCAAACGACCCAGATCACCCCAGGGAAAAGGTTGCACTAGACTTTTATGGGGCACTCGAATCAGGGGAGTATCTTCTGCTGTTCATTGATGAACATTCCAGTTTCCCAATTGTGAAACGGTCCACATCCACAGAGCTCGCCCAAGTAGCAGCCATTTTCGATGAAGTCGTGAGAGAGTGGGGAATACCAGAAACCATCAACTCCGACAATGGTCCACCATTCAGTGGACATGAGTTTGCGGCATTCACAAAGCACATGGGGTTCAAACATCATAAAATCACACCTCGTTGGCCCCAAGCTAATGGGATGGCCGAAAGGTTCATGGCCTCAATCAAGAAGACCCTACAGAGAGCCCGCATTGAGAATGCTGACCCACACCAAGCGCTCTGTCGCATGCTTCGAGATTACTGCAACACGCCCCATGAGACCACAAACATGACGCCAGCAGAACTCATGGTAAAATACCAAGTCCGCACAAGAATCATAAGACATCCGGCAAGTCAGCCAGAAGCACACCAAGAAGTCTTAAGAAGAGTTGCAGAACGGAAAGAAAAGGCCTGTGTAGAGACTGATGAAAGGAGAGGGGCCAGACTGAAAGAATTCCACATTGAAGATGAAGTGTTGGTACAACAAACCATGGTCAGAAAAACGGACTCTCGGTTTGCCCCGAAGTCTCTACAGGTCACTGCAGTCAATGGAACCATGGTGACATCTGCAAACAATGAGAAAGAAGTAACGCAGAACAGTCAATTGTTTAAACATGTTGTCATCGATGAAGGCGAGAGCCCGCCACCTCCAGATCCAGATCCAGGGCCGCATGACGTCAGAGACACTTTGTAGACACCCCCTCGGTTCTCACCCCAACCTGAAGATAACTGACTGACCAGAAGGAAGTCCAGGTGAAGGCCCGAGCAGCCAGCCTCAACGGTTGTCAGGAAACCATTACGCCTAGTCGAGGAATGTTGAGGAGGAAGCAAGGACATTTGTCGCGGGGTGTTGTTAAGAGGTACTGTCTCTTTAAGAGATAGACAGACCTACGTGGCCAAGCCACGGGGGTCATGAGGTAGAAGGAGGGTGGAGAGTAACAGCTAGGTTTTCAGTCTCATAATGTATGTTAAATAAAGAAGACGTTTCCAATCGGTTTGGCGTGCGATCCTTTATGTCCAGGCCCTTAGAGCAAAACACGTGGGTTCAATGGTTACTTAAATAGGGTGGCAAATGTTTCTTTTTCTGCTACTGTTTCTGTGTCCTCCAACTGTGCATGCAGGTGGTCTACTGGCGGCTTGCAGGGCTGCCCTCATTGGCACAGCTTCAGGGGTCTGTGGCATGGCAACCTTTGCATGTGTCCCAGGCCGCATGCCCTGTGAGTCGGCCATCATCTTAGGATGGTGTAGGGCAGTGATGTTATGAGTGTGGAATCTCCATGTACTGGCAGCCCGTATCTCTGGTGTTGGGGTGGGGCAGCAGTTTATAGAGTGATGTTTATTACCATATCTATGGCAAGGGTGTTGATCATCCAGATGAGCGCAGGGCATAGATTGTCTGTGATGGCAAGTGTGTCTGCTTGACTCCAGTGGGCACAGCAGAGGCTGTCGGGACTCGTCTGGGCATTGGTTCATGTGCACTGTTTCCTTTCATGTCCCTCTTGTGTTGGAGGCAAGGGTATAAGTTGTGGATCGAGTATTAGCATTCATTTTTTTTTAAATCCCTATCCCAATATTGTGTTAGACATGCCCTTGTGGGTGCACAGCGTGTGTGGTGTACTTTTGGCATGCATTCAATCATTTCTGGGGGGTTGCCATCAGTGACGTCTTTATGGGAGGGCAAACGGGGCACTTGCCCCGGGCCCCCACCTTGAAGGGGGGCCCCTCAAGGCTGCCTGATCTAAAGAAGTCAGTTTCCTTTATTCACCAAACATAAAGGGCACACATCAGGATATTTTATGGCATGCTGCTGAGGCCAAACCTATTGCCTGTCTCTTGTTGACAGTTACATTCTGCTCTGATTAATGCATCCTGTAATGCTTCTGGGTTCACTGTGGTATACATAGTTTGTGCATTCACTGCAGCACAACTCTTGTAGCATTCTGACCTTTCTGTGGGGATCAGGGTGATCAGGTGCAATAGCTTAAGTTGAAATGCATATTGATACACTCGATTGCTGGGATGGTTCAGAATATAGCTCAGAATGTTAAGTACTCATTGTAGAGATCTGTGTTCATATGCAAGATTACAAAACCAAGTTCCAGCCAGCAAATTCAGACATTCCTATGTCTGAGGTTGATAACCTGCATTTATATGTACTTTGTTTTTTAGCACATCAGGTGGTAGCATTAGCAATGTACTGAAACAAGATAGCGGTTTCTATAAAAACAAACATAGCATCAGTAAGGTGACGGTCTAGAAATTGGTTTCTTCAGATGGGTGGTTGTAAAAGCGAGGCAGCCACCACTAATGATGACCATAAAGTGTTAGTCTTGTGATGCGATTGGCTAATCAAATTCAGGACCATGTAACCAATCCGTTCCTTCTCATATTCTGCCTTTGCCAGCAGATGATAGTGATCCTGGACAAATCATATTATATCACTGATCATACTGCGCTGTGTTCTGTGGAAAGGTTTACCTTCTCACATACTGGTGGAATAGATGAACACATTACCTGATCTTTCTTTTTATATGTTTATTATATATGCCATTTAATTGGAAGGGATTCTAGACAGAAAAAGGAGACGAGATATCGCAGGCCTCTGGCAAGCATATTTTAAGGTCTGCCTATTTGACACAAAACAGTTTGCTTTTTTATACAATTCAAAAGTTTATCTGCACATTTATAAATAACAATTTCACAAGTCTTTGTTTTGGGCATATTTAAAGAGCTTTAAAATACAAAAGAGAATACCAGATACAATCATTTAAGATCACATCAGTTAGTATGCTGGTACTTGTATACTTTCCTTGATAATGGAGAAAGCGAAGCTAGAAGCAGCCCGATCTAGCCCAATGTGCTGCTATAACTTTTGTTTTAAAAAATGGTCATTTTGACTTATGTGATTTGTGTACGTTCCAAGTCAGTCTATAAAATTGGATTGTTTTTTTTATGATAAGAATTAGAAAATAACTGCAAAATAAAATTGTAAAGTGCAGAAATGGCAGAATGGGTGTAAATCCCAGCATCACTTCTTAACCCATGTGGTGATCTCAATCTTATTTAATCTCGTATTGCCTAACCCGTCAAAATCACTGCTCCCTAAAACGTTCAAAAGTGTGATCTTCAAAAAAGACTCACTCATGTTTTCACTGGCTATAGTCTTGCTTAGTCTACAATAGTGTGCATTTATATAATGCGCCCCACGACCACTTGCCTTGCTTTGCTCTCTAATGGAAACTCTACTTGAAAACCATGTCCCTTTTCTAATCTCAGCCTTTCTGGATATGGACACATTCCTGGAGCTTCCAATCCTCACCCACTATCTATTCGATGGTATGATATGATATGATGGGTTATTTATAACGCGCTTAATACCCAGAGGTTTCTAAGCGCAGACCCGGGGATCGAACCTGTGTTGCTCCGTGTAGTCTTGCTTTCAAGGCGAGCATGTTGCTGCTGAGCTATCCTCCCGAGACAATAAATCGCTTTCTCCGTACTTCCAATCAGTCTCCTGTGTCCATACTTGAGCACTTTTTCTTTCTTTTAGGCAGAAAATCTGGGTCCTCTGTCCATTCTGGGTTATGTGCACCTTTTTCATACGATCTCTGTCCGGCATTTATACTATGACTGATGTACCTTCCTCATGGCTGCTATTCATGAAAAGTGATCTTTACCTATACTAGAAAACAATTACCCTTGTCGTGAACTGCTAATGTGCCCTTGAAATGCTACTTGTTTATCATTCTTATTACAGCAAGACTGAATACGATAAAGGGACTGAAAGGGAGTAACCATGCTTATTTTGATCGATGTGAGCCAGCATATCAAGCGATGTATGGTGGTGATCGCGATGAGAGGGGCGTGCAACCAGATATTCAAATCCCTCAATCCCTTTGATCCGGTGGAGGGGCCCCCAAGGGTGTCCATGCCTCAGGCCCCAAAAGTTCTTAAAATGTCCCTGGTTGCCATACGCACCTGGCTGTGCAAAGGCCCCATTGTCTGTGGACACATGGGAGCTCCTTCTCTTTTGACACTGAATGGGATAGGTGGCGTGCCTCTCTGCGCTTGAGACCGTGGTATGTCGCGAGCGCGGGGAGCACCTCTTTTCTAAAGGGATTATCTTTCTTGCTCAGTGTGTTTTTTGGGTTGTAGTTCGATCCATGTTGTAGTCCTTACACCAGTGGAAGACTTCATTTGCACCCAGTTGGCCAATTTATACAGTCAGTAGAGTAACTAAGCTGGAAATGTTGGAGGGGTCATGGCATCTAAATAAAAGGGGCTCCTGCAAAATGAGTGGGACAAAGGGGAGTGCCACAAAAGTTAGAGGTGGGGGGGAACACACCTGATATCCCTCTACAGTACACCCATGTATGCGGTTCTGTGACAGGCCATTTCTTTTCCTGATGTATTTGTATGTAGAGACGAGCTTGACGGTGTGCGCAATGTGGTTCTCGCTTTGGTGGTTTATACTACGTCATGTGCAAACTGGTTATTTATGGTTTCATCTTAGTGGCTTTTTTCCCGTGATTGTTCTAGCCAAAGTTTTCACTTTATTCACAATGAAACTGGTGCTTGTGTATTCATAGTCCCTAGTACTCGACCAGGTTCCGTAATACAGCCTGAGTTGTTTTCTTTATTTTTAAGTGTGAGCACAATCAATGTGTTTATGAAAGGTCACCAGATGAACCTCAAAGGCTTCTCTCCTCAAGAGCAGGGGCGTGGTGTTGTAGTGTATCTCTATGTGCTGGTGACATCGCTGACCTGGAATGCTGTGATGTCAGTGAGTGTAGAGTGCTTATGTGTTATGTTCTGAACAGGAGTTCCAAAAGTTATAATTGGAGAGTGTAAGCTGGCATGGAGGGATGTGCCAGTGTCTTCCTGGCATATATCTACCAATAAACCTACAAGTAACCTACCTGCTGGTCCGGGTGTTGGTTTCTGGTACCACGTTATTTCACTAGTGACAAGGATGGGATCCTGTTGAGGAGGGGGCAGCAGTTGAGTCCAGGAACATCGCCCTCCATGTACCCACGTCCCATGGGTGATGCCAGTTATGTCTGCTCTTGGTTTCCTGAGCTGGGGACAGCGTCTCAGCAGGCCGGGTGGTGCTGAGCTCGAGTGTCCAGGTGTTGAGGAGCAGAGCTGAGCTGCACATAATGCTGGGTGCAGAGCAAGGTGCTACTTTGGTGAAGGTGCCTCTTTGAAGTCCCTGGGTGTTCAGGGCGCTCGTTCATCATGCTTCCTGGAGGGGAGGCTGTACGGCACACAGTTCGGTGTGCAGAGGAGGAATGTGCCCTTGGTGGGTGTTCCAGCACTAAATGTGCTCCAGCAGCGTGCGCCCATTCAGGCCGGCGGTGCTTGAGGGCAACTGGAGTTGCTGGCAGGAGTGCAGAAGCTGTGTCCTGCGTTATGCTGTGCCGGTGGCCAGAGGGATCCTGGACCGTACAGGTGAGGCAGTGCAGGTGCAGGGATGAAGTTGGCCGGTGGCGGCCAGTGGCCGGGAGGTGTCTGGCGGTTGAGAAGTGCTTCAGCGTATGGCTGTGAGTGGACCCGTGGCTAGGGAGCGGCCGTCTTAAGGCTGCAGTCGAGTGTCGGCAGCAGTGGAAGGCGTCAGAGTGGAAATTCCCCGCGTCATAGACTTTGAAGACATTGCCGTGATGGGCGGGCAGCGGAGATGTGGCCTCTACGGCACCACAGGCAGAGTGATGACGTCAGTCTGCCGTTGTGATGCGTTCCAGCGTGAGCGCCTGGAATGGGGAAGTGAATTGGAACGCGCTTCGTGTGCAGCGTTCTGTCATGAAGCACACATTGGAGTGCAGTCTACGTTAGGAGCAGTATTACGTGGGACTGTTCCGGAGATCCGACCTATAGGTCAGTCAAGAGTGATGGGACTGGCAAGATTTGTTCACCGGCTAAGACAAAGTGCGGATGGGCTCGGAAGGTATGGATCCCAATAGTGGTGCGTCTGGGGAACCAAAACGGCATCCAGTGGGAGCGCAGAGTTTCATTTGGGGCACATGACAAGGAGGGATTTGAGGACTGCGTGCCCTTTTGGTTTGTTGGACAGGCGTTGCTGCTGCAGGGCCGGGCTTTGGAATGTTGGAGGAGTGGGGATTTGTTCCCGGCAGCAGCGCCACGATAGAACTGTTGGCGTCTTGGCGGAACTCTAGTGAGCCAGTATGTGTGTGTAAGGCCGGCGTGTATGGTGTTTTGTCTTGTTGTTGTGGCCTTTGTTAGTATGGGTCTGAAATGTGAGTGTTGGGGCCAGTATGATTGTGGATGTAGTGTCGTGGCCTGTGTGGTATACTGCAAGTGATGATGTTTCTTGTACTGCTAACGTGATTTTTTTTGCAGGTGGCTTTTGGGCTGTTATCCGGATTCGCAGGTGGTCGGACTCGTGGGTGGTGGGTTCTATTATCACTGTGTTGCATTTGAGTTTTTTAAAAAAAAAGATAAATGTAACCAGTATTGCTAACTTGAAAGTCTTTGCAGGTGGGGCCTAATTGGTCTCTCCGACCTGGACTCGCGGGTGGGTTTTCGGACTCGTGGGTTGCAGGTCCATCTTTTGTTTGTTGCCCAGCTATAGGGGTTCCTTTATTCATTACGGAAAGTCATTTTCCTACATGGAGAACTGGATTACTTTTTCGTCGTTGAGTGAGATTGCACTGTGCTATGGTTAAATGTATCATCTCTCTCGTGTGTGGCATGAGTTGTGCGTGGTGTGGTGAGGGGGTGTTGTGGAGATACATATTTGGGTTCTGGTGTGTGGTATTGGCCTTACATGATTAAGGTGTCCCACATCGTCGTATGGTAGTGAGGTTGTACTGCGGTTGGTGCAGTCAGGCACGCGCTTGGGGCCCTGAGGAGTTGTGTAGTGTTTTGGGAGGCAGTTGTAGGGTGCTGCAGTGAAATTTGGTGGTGATTGTTAGTGATGTTTATGGAAGCTTGGTTGGTGCCAGGGGTCCCATTTCCATATTTGTTAGTTGCTCCCCTGTGGGCAGTTTCTTTTTGGGGTGGGATAGTCCCATGGTTGTGTGTTGGTGTTGACGTTTCGGCAAGGACCAGGGGTCCTGGGTTGTAGTGATGGTGTGCTGCGGTGGTGCAGTTGGCTTGGAATAGGGGTCCTAGGTATGCTTTTGGTGTACTGTTATGGGAATTGGCAGAGACCTGGGGTCTTGGGTGTTGTGGTTTAAGGCATATGTTGGCCGCTATTGAGGTTGACCATGGTTTTCATTGTGTTCACATGTGTTAGTGTGCTCTTTATGAGCGTTGTTGTGGACTGATGCTAGTGGTGATGTGCTTGTTGTTGCTCTCTGTTGAGCTGGGATTGTGCCTGAGGTGGCCGCCCTGGTGCCCTAGGATGCAGACTAGGGCGGAAGGTTGTTGGTGCACGGAAGGTTTGGAGTGTTAGTGTAATGTATTTTTGAGGAACGCTGGGACATGGCAGGTCCTGGGTTCCAAGGGGCGGCTTGGAATAGGTGGAGTGCATGTTTATTTTTAATTTTGTTCCTCAAATATTTCCAGTTCAAGTTTTAAGGGGAGGTGTAGCCCTTTGTTTTACTTTTGTGGGTTCTTCATTTGGTGTGGCCTTGTGGGGACGGAGTGGGGTTTGAGTGTATTCTTCGGCACAACTAAAGTGCAGGTTATATTGTTCCATTTTTATTTGATGGCACGGCTTATGGTGTAGATTCTTGGGGTGCCACGTAGGTTATGGTTGTGCCATGGTTTTTGTGCTAAGTGTGGTGCAAGGTCTTTAGTGTTGTTTTAGGTTGGTTGGCATACGGTCTTTTAGTATTATGCTGTGTTGATTTTGGGGTTGTGAGCGAGCTCCAGGTGGACAGTGTCTACTAGGTATATTATTAAGTGAAAAAATGAAGGAGGGTGAGGCGCGCACTCCAGGTCCTGGTCAATTAAACCTGTTGCAAAAAATATATATCTGGGTTAAATCCCAAAATGGACAAGTATTCACCCATCTGCTGCAAATCCCAATGAACAAATATTAACAGGGTTAGATCCCTTCTGCTGCATTTCAGTTGCTCAGTATTAACAGGGTTAGATCCCATCAGCTGCAGTTCTGTTGTCTGTAGTTGTTCTCCTCCAAGCGCTTTCTTATCTCAAATAATCATCAGGGAAGCTGTGTATTCTTTAACATGTGTTACTGATTAGACTCAAAGGATTCTGGTAGCTGTAGTGAAAAAGATTTTTCAGTTCAGGTGACCAGGGACCGACACCCCTCCAACAGCACAAGTCCTTCCCAAGTTTGGGGGAGGGGAGAGAACCATCTTTATGATTCTCTAAAGTGGGGCACAGTAACCCCGGTGCCGCTGCCTCTGGAGCCCGGGACTCCCATAGCATTAAGTGAAAAAATGTGAAGAAGGGCGAGGCGCACACTCAAGGTCCTGGTCAATTAAACCTGTTGCAAAAAATATATATCTGGGTTAAAGATTTAGAGAATCATAAAGATACACGCCCATTTTATATGGATCCGGGCTCTGCCTCTGTGCTCTGGCACCACTTGCCACTGACACCCATGGCCCCTCGACTGCTCCAGCCTCACTGGAGCCTGCCAAGTCATTGAGACCTCATTAACAGCCCTTGCCACACTGTGGTCAGTTAGGATTTGGGTAATTTAGTACTGGGTATCGCCAAGCCCAACAGATTGTAGGGCTATATCAGAAGCCGGTAGGTGCACTGTAACCAATTAGGTTACTCACATCTGAAGTATGAACGTATGTATGTATTTAGGTGATGTATATAGCACAAACCTGGCCAGAAAGCAATGAAGCGGCGTGCAATAATAGGAGTAGAATTTAGGGGGTGGGGGATTGTCTTGTCGGTTTGTACTACTTGTGTTAAGGACTTGCAGATGGGACCTCATAGCATTCGTCCAGATACTTAGCAGAGAAACTTAGGCCCATCAAAGACTCCACACCGCAGGAACAGAAGACTCACCCATAAGGGAAAGTATACTGTCTTTATTATCCAAAACAGACAGGGATCACACAGGAAATCTAGTACTTTCAGCTTCCGAGCCTGTGTCACATGGTTTTATGCATGAATGACGTCACAAAATCAGGTCCACCCCAAAGACCTACTGGGGTGTCCTCATAGATCAGTTTGGGCAGGATAAATATTCATAAACTACACATTAGTATGTTTATTGGGTGCCCATATAAGGTGGCTCCGGCCTGAGACTACCCCTAAATGTTACAAACTACACTGTTGCAACATTTTATGCCACCTCACAAATGGAGCTTCTGGATTGGCTAGAGTGGGTCCTCCCAAGTCTGGGGCCCTGTCTGGCCACAGAGCTGAGTGTACCGTTTCAAGGTGATGGGAAGGAACATGGAGGGTTGAGTGTTCTATATTGTTACCACTGTCTGATCACCTAAGCCTGAGAGAGTGCCTGCAGGTTACAATGTTGGTGAGAAACACTATCATTCCACTCTGTCTTGCTGGGAACAGCTTCTCTTCCCAGCACGAGTAAATGAGCATTCTCCTGTTCTGCTGGGTCACGTGTGAGAGGACCACAAAACGAAGCCCTTCTTTCTGCAATTATGAGAATTTTATTCTGAATTCTTGCAGGTGCCTCGGAAATCAGGAGTTTTTCATCTGCCCCTGTCCTTGGCTGTAAACACCGGCTCTGTCAACACCACCTCTACGCCTCGTGCTGCAGGGATCATGTCTCCCCTTCCATGTATCCGAGGTCTGTCTTTTCCAACCCGATTCACTTCATTCACCCTATAGTTTCCCTACATGTCTTCATGGCTTCTTATGGTTAGTTGCAATAAAGCACGTGCAAGCTTGGTCCATGTATATTCTGCATCTTGCGGTTTCGCTTTGGTGACAGAAAGGAAAGGTTTTAGCATTATGTAAATGTATCCGTCCTCTACCTACAGGTGTTGTAAGCATGTTTTTTGAGTCTACAAGCAATAAACGAGGGCATGTTTGTGTAGCTTCATGAATGGATGCAAATTTGCTTCATGGCTAACACGGCTACACCGTGATGTCCCTAATGACGTCATGGATACCTAGCTTTATTATCAGTACACCTGGTTCATTGATGAGACCTCTGTCTCCTCAAAACCATCCACTGGATATGGTTTAAATGGCTGTCTGAGAGAATATCTCTTGTCATATCTGCGATGCGTTGGTGCAGTCGGTGACTGGCCAAAGTGCGGGGTGCACCTTTCATTCTACATTCGGCAGGTTGACAGTCACATAGGGGTCATAAGGGCCATTCCTGGGACCCTCATTTCACTTGTTTGTGAGTGAAATGTTTCTTGAGGAGCAGGGTTTTCAGATATTTCCTGAGTCTCAGGAAGCAAGAGCTAGCCTGCCTTTAGTAGGAAGGGTGCTCAGAGTGTGGGAGCATAGTAGAAGACTTCCTGTTTTCTGGTCTTCTCCTTCTTTCACTTCTTGTTTTCTAGTCTGGTGATATTTTGGCCACTGGTGTCATGATAATCTCCTGAGAAGGTGAACCTTTCAACCAAGTATCCAAGCGTCTTGAACAGTAGAGCTTTGTAGTTGAAGCAGGCTGTCTTGTATGTGATGCAAGCTTAGGGGGTAACCAGTGAACCAGTGAAGATCCAGAGAGTGTGGGAAATGTGGTTGCATTGCTTCTATCCCGTGAGGAGGCATGCTGTGGCATGTTGGACAGCTTTCAAGGGGGGCCAGAGTAGGGGGTGGGAGACCTGCCAGGCGGGGGATTCACCCGTGCAGTTGGGAGAGCACCAGGGCCTGGATGACGGATCTGAAATCTGAGGCAGAGATGAAGGGTTTGTTTCGGGGCAAGAGTGAGAACTGGTCCAATGCTGTTTGTGTATTCTTTACGATGTGTGCTTTAAAGGAGGCGATACACTGGATGGTGAACCCTCCACTAGTGTTGGAGAAGACATCAAGATACATCTGTGTCAGCCAGTTTTGAACTGGGTGTACTTGTTAGTGCCCCAGAGGAGGATTAACTCTGCTTTGGTAGAGTTGAGTTTCAGGTAGGCACTTGATATCCAGGCTTGAATGGGAGAGCGGTAGTGTTTCAAATGGTGAACGGCGTTGAGGCAGTTGCAGTTCTGAACAACCTGAGGGGCTTTGCACCCATTTGACCTGGATCTCAGCTGTACCCTTAGTCCCTGGCACCACTATCAGTAGTGCTAATGCTTCTTAGATCCTCCAGCCCTTGCCTCTGCCCTCGCCACCACACTTGGGCTCCTGGGTGTAGGCTGCTCTGGGGAGTGTGTCTGCTCATCCTTTACCCACAGTGCATGCTCCTGAGACTCTCTGCTGCCCTCTCTGGCTGCATACTGCCCCTGCATGGGGAATTGAAGAGACTGTTTCCCCTTCCATGAGCCACTCAACAAAGAGTGCGGCCAACCATATCGTAGGAGGATTTCAGGACCGGCAACATGTTTGCGATATGATCGCTTTATGTTTTGGATCTTAAAACATGGCAGTTGGGTCACTTTCCCAGGTGCTAATAGTCATGACGCCGTAGAAGAATATATTAGCTGAAGCACTTGCTTCACTCAAGTCAGTTTAATTCTGTCTTCCCAACCTTTAACAACCAATATAGCCCTGTGCCTTAAAGCAAAGTTGTACTCATAAAAGTACCTAATGATCACCAAATTATACCCCCAGGAAATCCAATATTAAAACGGTAGTTCCAGTACTTGACCTACCAATTTATTTACCAGCAGCGGGGGAATCCTTAACTGTATTAAAATTAATTCTCATAATGTTGATGCAAATCGCAAGTAACCAGACTTATTCTTATTCAATAAGAGAGACCGCCTCCACTCAAAGCACAGACATTTCAATGACAAATAATTCTGCCTGCTATCAAGTTAAACGCACAGGGATAAGCATGATGAGGTGGCAGATGTTCTACTTCATTAATAACAAAAAACAGTATTTGCACCCGGGGGAGGGTGCTCAGCCAATCAGGTGGCTGGAACAGCAGGCCAGAATACACAATCGCTTCCCACTGCTCCTGCCACCCAAGGCCCTTTCCCAGGTGGTGCTGTTGCCTCCCCACGTTAGAAAATAAAAGAAAAAGGAAAAAAGTGCCACCCGGGGAAGGGCCTCGGGTACCCTCCCTGTTGCCTCCCCACGTTAGAAAACCCCAATTTCCCTTCCCCCCCGCCTCAACTTACTTGCAGGACCGGAGCCTTGCGCTCTGGTTCCCGATGCTCCTCCCGTCTGGTTGCCCTTAAAACAGAAAAGGGACTAGATCCCTTTTTGGATGACGGCAGCCATTTTGGAACATGATTTCCATGACCGCCGTAATTCGAAAAAGGACCTAGTACCTTTTCTATTTTAAAGGTGGTGGCCATTTTTTAAGCTTTTTTTTTCTGCGACGAGAGATGGGTTTGTGCTGAGCTCATCTCACGTTGGACAAAAAAAAAGAAAACTATCCATACCCCAGAAAATCCCAGGGTGCAAATAGATTTCACGTCCCGGCTGGGGGGCATACACGGGCTTTAACGGCCTGCAGCTCGAGCTGAGGCCCTCGCTTCGGTCGAGTCTACCAAAGCGCGGGCTGGCGGGCCATTAAAGCCCATGTCCACCCCCAAGACAGAGCCTGAAAGCTATATTCTTGCTATTCCTCTGAAATGTGCACCTCATTGCTTCCTATATTTATTATACCTTCGTTAATCTTGGCTCCTGATGTTCTCAGACTATCACGTGTTCTTCCACTAATATTGAAGAAAACATGAGGTGGAACTTCGGGATACTTTACCTATTATTCGTTTGCATAAGTAAAGTGAACTATGATTAACAGGATATCTGTCCTGAGCAGACAAGGGCTCAGCTGCAGTGTTAAGCGCTACAGGTGTTCGGCGCTGTAAGGTGGCTGCTGTGATTATTCGTGCAAACTCTATTGCAGCTTTGGATCCGAGACTGTGCAACGCAGTGAGAGTTGGATGTGAATCAGAGGGCCTGCACATCTATTGGAACGCACGTTATTCGGGATATGGTATACCTCAAAGCCCATTGAGGCAGAGGGCGCCATTGTTCCCAGCTGTTCGGGGCTGGTAGACTGGCAGGCATGCCGTGCCTTCTGACTCTGAGGGTTTTTAGCCGTGCGCAGGCGAGATTTTCAAAGCAGACTGCAGGTGACGATGCTGCAACCTAGTGAGGTTTTTCTGCTTTTCTCTGAAAACGAGGTGGATTGACTGTGATTGTGAGCTGATGATTTTGGAAAAGGTGCAACATTGCACACAGTTACACAGGTGCACTGAGCACATTTATCACCTGTAAGGGGCAGGGGGAGATGGACTATGGATGCCCCTTAAGGAGTCCAGCGTCCCCCACTCTCCATGGCCTACAACAGACCTTTCCCCTGTTTTGGCTATTTTTATTTTCTATTTTAGCGAGCATTTGAAGAATATTTTAAATTGTTTTTATGAGAGATCTTATTTACTCTGTTTTTCCATTTATTTGTTTTTGCTAATAACACATTGCAAATGGGTATATTGCCCATTGCACTTTGGTATATTGTACACACCGTACTGTTCATTGTACATCGTGCAAAGCGCATTGCAAATTGGTATATTGCCCAGTGCACTTTGGCATATTGCACTTAATCTATTGCATTGATGATGGCTGTCAATGACATTTGGTTAGGTACCCTATAGTAATAAAGTATTATATACTCTGATACACTGCAATCTAGTAACACAACAATCACAGTGTTTTAGACTGCAGAGTCCCATACTGACCCCCCCCCCCAGGTTTGGTTTCACCCAAAGCCTAGGATGGCGTAACGCAAAGCCAATACCGCCATATCAACGAGGGTAGGTCCTAAAAGGGTATACTAGCTCTCTGAGCCTATCAAGGAGGTAAAAATTCTTATTTCTGAAATAAATGGTCTGTTGTATGACATAGATGGGGGCTCTAAAAGTGATTAAATCTAAGGCCCTGATTCATGGGATTATTTGCGAGTAAAACAGGGATTTGCATGCCCTTCTGCCCGCAAATCCTCATTCATCAAACAGGGATTTGCACGCAAAAAGGCACACAATCCCTGTTTTACATGCAAATAATACCATGAATCAAGGCCTAAGTGTGCAGTTTTGGATGAGTGTACCAATGCACTAAGCACAATAGAGAAAGTGGGAGAATAAGGTGTCATACCCGGTAACACGAGGACTGTAGGCCCGCGATGTGTAAGGAAATTAGATGGTGGTGGAGATCCCCTTGGTAAGTTTAGAGTGGAGAATAACAGGGGACAGGAAGAGGGAAAGAACTATCTCATGCCAGTGCACACTTCAAAATCTCTGGGCTCCCCTACTAGCAAGGTAATAGAGGTGTATTTACAACTAGGGCAAGCACAAGAAATCGAAAACCCCCCACGTCAGGCTTGATCATATCTTCACCCATCAGTATGGGGCTGTCGGATGGAGCTGGATCTATGCAACTTGCTATCTCACACACCCAGAGCCCCTCGAAGCCACCAAAGGTACCCCAGCTATTCCCCTTTATAATTCGTTTTCTTGTTGGAGGATGAGGACATAAGGGAATGGTCCTCAAAGGAAGAAGTGGTAAACGCGTCTCCCAAGGACGTGGATATCCTCCTGGGGTCTGGAAAAAACTCACCTAATCATGGCAGGGGACTGACTGATCGGGAAACATTAAGCAACCCAATATCAAAAACCCAAGAGACCCGAATATAATCACTCCTAACATTCTATCTGGGTTGTCAGAGGGGTTGCATGGTTGTGATTGTAAATGTAAGCAGGGCAATAAACTCCAGGACATTATGGAAGAGAAAACAGAGAGAAATGGTAGTAAAGTTAGCTGACAGAGCTGCGGGTTTGGGGAATGAATTTACTGGTATGGGCAAGGAGTGTGTGGTCACAACCTCTAATCCTTTACAAGGAAAGGAGGCGGGATGCACACCCATATGGTGGGGGGACTGACCGCGCCAGTTAAGGATAAGAGGGCCCAGAATAATCCTCAGTGGGTTAAAGCAATTTCAGAAACCATCGACAAGCACGCGACTGCCCATCCACCAAGATGTTTGGATAGTAACAGCTGCCATAGGGGCTTACCAATCAACAAAGGGTAAGCAGGAACTATTCTGCATAGGGACAAACAGGCGGGGGAAAGGAAGCAAGCTACAGTATATGTATTAATTCTCCTAAATTGAGACCTGGCACCTACAAAAATCAGGAGATGCTGACCATCAAGAGCATCTACTGGCTTCGCCACATTGGGGGGTGACTTTCTGTCATTAGAGAGGGCATAATTACTTGTAAAAGAGGAAGCATGGACAACAGTTCAGGCAATTATATCCAAATGACTGTGAAGCACGGGGTGATGGTTGAAAGGTTATTGGCAATCGAAGCAAGTTCTTATTCACCCCCTGGGACGTCTGTTTCCCTAAAGCCTTTTCCCTCTAAGGGTCAGGACCATGGAGCATTTGTGCAACTGTCTTCTGGGGATAGGCAGAGAATTGCACCACCGGCCGATGAGTTAGAGTTGTGGATTGACCCCCCCACCCTAGAAAGTATTACAGCACCGCTGGGATATAGGGTACTGTCATGGAATGTTGCTGGCATTGAGAGGCATATGATGGACCCAGACTGGATAGCTTCAATTCGGAATTTTTAGATTTTTAGGTTGTATGTATTCAGGAAACCTGAGCCCTGTTACCTATTGAACTACAAGGGTTTAGGGCATTCAACACCCCAGCAGCTAAAGGTGCAAGAGGAAGACCATGGGGGTCGGGGCTACTTACTCTTGTGGCGACAGAGTTTGAGTGGGAAACCGAGATGAGCGAAATGAGTTCTCCGGATTAAAAATGTATAACAGCCAAGAATAAGAATGGGCATATTTTGCTAATATTTAATATGTAGAATTGCCCACAAGGGACAAACCCACTGGGGACCCTACTACATTTGCAAGAACTAATATCTAAGTGGGATCGTTGGGAGCCTGACAAACTCCATATTATGGTCACAGGATATCTTAATCTCCAGTTCCAGCCCCTTAGAAAAATAGAGGGACTATGGGACAAGAAGGACCTGGGCCGAGAGATCCCTGCCTCGGAAACAGACTATCCTTTCCAGTCCCATAAATATGCACTAGATTCAGCTCGGATGCTACAATGTCTTAATCTAATGGCCTGCAATGGACGATGTAGTAAGGATCGTCCAGTAGGAAATACTTTCTTTGGGTTTGAATGCTCTTCAAGGATCAACTATACTCTAGTGTTGGATAGTGACTGGGAGCTTGTGGTTCATTTTACTATCATTGATAGCAGGAAAAGCGACCACAAGTCCTGACTTTAACAATAGGATTAAGGGACAAGCCTCCTAAATTCCC
The DNA here is from genome assembly GCF_040938575.1 of Ambystoma mexicanum. Classification (NCBI taxonomy): domain Eukaryota; kingdom Metazoa; phylum Chordata; class Amphibia; order Caudata; family Ambystomatidae; genus Ambystoma; species Ambystoma mexicanum. The sequence goes on along the minus strand of NC_090921.1, from coordinate 1,336,345,584 downwards.
CGATCAATCAGCATTGATTAGGATATCTGGTAATGCCTGTCGCACTACTTAATGGGACAAAATAGTGACATCTGGGACTAAGCAAACCATTTATCAAACTGTATTGGCAAATGTAGAGAAAATCTACAATGATACACTTAGATACAGGGGCTGGCAGAATTTGATTATTTGGTTGCAGGTCTTTTTCCGTTGCTCACCTGACCTGCACATGAGATTGATAAAAGGATGACAAGAAGGGAAGATTGGTTCGATGGAGACTGCAGGTTGTCAAAGAAATATCTAATGCAGTGTTTGCCACTGAAGGATGGGTGAATAAGAATGAGTTGTGATTATGTAGATCTAATTGAAAGCAGAAAATTAAGGGGAAAAGGGAGGCATATTGCAAGGCCAAATGGGAAGAGCTCTTGGGAGCAGCTACTAGTGAGGATGCAAAGGCCTTTTGGTCGCAAGTGGCACATAAAAAGGGTTCAGGTGATAATATGCTATATTGTATTATCTCCCTGGAAAATTGGCTCCATCATTTTAGTGCTCTATACGAAGTAGCTAAAGTTACTGAGTGCACCAATGTTGAGGGATCCCAAAGTGGGGCCAAGAGGACCAGATCAATCCATCACTATAAAAGAGGTTAAGAATGCAATTGTTAACTCTAAGGGGCAAAAAGCTCCTGGTCCAGATAGGGTACAGACTGATTTGTTGTAAGATGAGCCCAGTGTATGGGCAGCAGTCCTGTGGAAAACATTTGCAGCAGTCATTAAACTTAAAAAGGTGCCCGATTCTTGGCAAAGAGCAGAAATTGTGGCACTTTACAAAAAGGGTGACAAGATAACCCCGGCAAATATAGGGCAATTTCCTTGCTCGACGCATCCAGGAAAATCTTTGCGAAATTAGTTCTCAAACAACTACTGGACTGGGTAACCTCAAAAAATGTCATCTTCCATCTTCAGGCAGGTTTCCAACTAGAGACCAGTTCCGTAGATTAATGTTTGTCTGTCCCTCCTTTTACAAAAGTTTCCAGTAATAAAAGGAGGGTGTATGCGGTCTTTCTAGATCTCCAGACCGCGTTCTATTGTGTCCCACGGGACCAGCATGGCAGGAATTAGTAAACATCGGGGGTGCCTGACTCCCTGCTATCTGTAATCCACCAGCTATAAACAGACGATACAGCAGTAGCGAGGTGGGGACTTGCAGGAGAAACTACTGATCAGTTTAGGGTTGACAGGTGGAGGAGAAAAGACCCAGTTGCACCTCGGAAGGACGGTTAGTTAGGAAGGAGGTCAGCCAGTGCAGTGTCCGGTCCATGATGCCAAGGGTAACGCAGAGCCGTTTTATGAGGATAGAATGGTTGACCGTGTCAAAGGCCAAGAGATCGAGGAGAATGAGGATGGCAGGAGAGTTGGAATCAGGATTAGCAAACAGATCTTCATAGGTGTTCAGGAGAGTAATTTCCGTGCCTCTGTATGCCCCAAATCCAGATTGATGGTCGTCGAGACAACCATCAAGTGCTTTGTGGTGGATCAAATAGGGGAAGACCAACTTCTCCAGGAGTTTGCCCAGGAAGAGGGTGATAGAGATAGGGCGATAGTTAGCCAGGCAGGAAGGGTCAGCAGACGGCTTTTTTAGGAGAGAGTGCACAAGGGAGTGTTTGAGGGAAAGAGGAAAAGAGCCAGTGGCAAAGGAGTGGTTACAGAAATTGGCTATAGCTGGGGCGAGAGAAGAGATGTTGTTCTTAATAGTTCTGGAAGAGCAGGGGAGCACATGTTCGGATGAGACCTTCATAGAGCGGACAACTTTAGAGACATCCTCAGGTGCTATGGACAAGAAGGAAGAGAGTGTGGGTGGGGGACAAAGAGGTGCCAAGTGAGGCAGGAGAGCAGAGGTGGAGTAGGGATAGGGGTGGGGGAGAGTGAGGCCAGGATGTCCTTTGTTTTAGATGTGAAATGGGAGGACAGAGCAGTGCAGAGAGCCTGGGAGGGAAGGGGAGAGGTGGAGACTGCAGTTGGATTGGCAAGTTCCTTGCAGAGTTTGAAATGTTCAGCCGTGTTGTTAGTGGTTCCCGAGATGCTGGCTTGAATGTGGGCCATCTTCTTGCAGTGGATAGAGAAACAATATTGCCTTTGAAGCAGGCAACAGGCCAGTTTGTCAGTGGATGTACCTGAGGTCTGCCACTTCTGTTCAGCAGCTCTGCACGTACGTTTCAGAGAAGCACAGGATCTCCCAGTACTGATTACTTTTATTCACATGTAAGCTGCAAGCTTGCGAAAAGAGTGTGCTCAGCAGATGGGAATTTCACATTGAGGTGTGAGTGGTCCTATACCGCACTGTAGCGAAAAGTATTGCCATCCCATTTAAGTCCAGCCGCTGTATATGTCCGACATCGCCGGAGGGGCACTGGACCATTTTGACTTTTGCAAGGAATGCAAAGGGGGTGGCAACCCCTCATCTCCCTTACAGGTAGCAACAATGGACACCCTCACCAGCCTCGAGGACCAAACACACTACTTTCGAGACGCAGGGTCATTGAGAACACCATCAAACAACATACAGCATATGCAAGAAGACCTGGGTTCAAGCAGATAGTCCCCAAATAGTATCCCAGCAACTTAGTAAATGAAACAAAAGTGTACACTTGATCAAGAATACAAAGGAAAGACACAAGTGCCAATTGGGGGCATGCCAATTAATCTATAGGGTTAACAAATGTGGTGGCCAATGGATTGATTGTTTAAGAAGAAAGACTTGGCACCTGGATATAGGTAGCAGTTTAAGAGGGACAATATATGCTTGATATGCACAGGGCCTTTTCTCCTCCACCTGTCAACCCTAAACTGATCAGTAGTTTCTCCTGCAAGTCCCCACCTCGCTACTGCTGTATCGTCTGTTTATAGCTGGTGGATTACAGATAGCAGGGAGTCAGGCACCCCTGAAGTTTACGAATACACATACACTTGAACAAATAACTTTGTGCGGATAATGTGCCATTTGCACAATATTTACTACTATAGTATCATAATAATAATGATAATAATGTATGTAAACATGTGCTATGTAAAGTGCCATATAAATGTCAAATTATTATTATTATACTAGACTACCGCACCAAACGAGGCCGAATGCTAAATGAGGAGGCAATGGATTGTTAGGAAGAAGTGATGATCAAAGCTCGACGAGATGTGCCAAGTATGCTGTGGTTTGTGATCTGGGAACAATGTAAAACAAATATTTCAAAAAGTTCTTTGTTGTCAGTCCTTCTTGGTCAAAGTCCTTCCCCCTTCATTAGTCCTTCAACATAGCATTTTCTCTCCATCCCAGTCCTTTTCTTTCTTCCTGGTTTTTCTCCTTAATCTCATTCCTTCATCATAGTGCTTCTCCTTCATCATGGTACTTCTTCATCACAGTCCTACTGCCTCATCACAGTCCTTCACTGTCCTTCTCCTTCATTATAGTACTTCATAACATGTCTTCTGCTTCATCAAAATCTTTCTCTTTCAATATAGTATTCCTCTTTAGTCACAACCCTTTTCCTTCTTTGTAGTCCTTCATCACAGTCTTTCATCAGTTTTTTTTGACAGTCCCTCTCTTTTGTCACAGCTATTCTACATCATACACATTCTTCACCATCATAGTACTTTTCCTTCATCACATACCTTAACCTTTTTTACAGTGTACCTTCATCACAGACCACCTCCCCAGCACTATCTTGTCTTTCATTGCAGTCCATCTTCTTCCTTACAGTCCTACATCTTCATCACAATCCTTCTCCTTTATCACAGTCTGTCTCCTTCCTCACAGCTTTTTCGTTGACCACATTGCATCTGCTATGTCACAGTCCTTCTTCTCTGTGAAAGTTGTCCTTTGTGACAGTCCTCCTTTATAACAGACCTCCTTCATCACTGTCCTTCTCCTTCATCACAGTCCTTTCTCAGAGCCCTTCTCTTTTATCATACTACTTCTCTTTCATCATAGCCCTTTCACTTCATGAAGTAATTTGTCATAATATGTCTCCTTCATCAAAGCCCTTCCCCTTCATCACAGTCCTTCTTTGTTGCCAGTCCTTCTTCTTTCTACAATCCTTCATCATATTCTTTCTTTGTCACAGTCCTTCTCTCGGTCCTTGACCTTGGTCAGTTTTTCTTCTTTATCACAGTCCTTCTTCATCACAATCCTTCATCTTTGCCACTCCTTCATCACAATCTTTCTCCATTATCACAGTCCTTCTTTGTTGCTGTTTTTCTCACCCATAAGTCCTCCTTCATCATAGAACTTCTCCTTTGTCAAAGTCCTTCATCATAGTCCTCTTTCTATGTCACCCTTTGTCAGTACCTCTTCATCACAGTATTTCATCACAGTCATTCATCCTCAAAACAGGGAATTGCCCATTTTCAATGCAGCCTATTTCCTGACAGGCCACTTTGATCGCACTGTGGACTCTCGGGAAAACTCCATGTGTTTTTCCGACATGGATAGTCAGAGACAGGAGGAGGGTGGACATTCTGTGGGCAGCAGCAACGTGTAAGCAGTGGGGCAAGGTGGGGAGAAGTGATATTCTTTAAGGGGTGGACATGAGGACAAATTGGAGAGGCAGCTTGCAGGAAGGAGTGAGCAGGGCCTACCAGGAGATCAGGGATTGCAGGGGTCTACCCCACACATGAGAAGAATGGAAATGGGGTGAGGGGCAGTCAGGTTGGGGCTGCAGGGATGTCCACTGCACAAGAAGAAGGAAGGAGAGGGGTTTGGAAAAAAGGAACAAAACTCCCTGCAGTGCCAAAACTGGACCTGGGGAATTGTGTCTCTGTAAAAAGTGCTTGCAGGGCATTTACTTGGAACCCATAATTCCTTCTCCTTTCACTCCTTCATCAAATTCCTTCTCCTATGTTACCATCCTTATTTTCAGTCCTTTTCCTTGAACACATTCCTTATTCTCGGTCACAGTCCTCTGTCCTAGACTGACCATCAGGTACACATGCTGTCAGTCAGTCACAGTCTTCCTGTCTATGATTCCCCACTCTGTACTGAGTCATCCATTGCCCCCTACATATGTCCCTTATTGTCTGTCTTTCTCTTTCTTTCTCTCTCTTTCCTTCTCTCTCTTTGTCTCTCTCTCCCTCTCTCTCTCTCTCACCTTCTCTTCATCTCACATTCTATGTTACTTGCAAACACTTGCTCTCATCATCATTATCATCATTCATTTTTGTACAATAAAAGTCATAACACAATACAATATCATCATAGAAATGTTCACTAAAAATATAATGGGTAGACCAGAATTCATAGAATAAGGCACAACTGTGGGGTTTAATGACAGCCCCAGAAAAAAGAACAGAAAGGCCAGGTTAGGAATGCATTCTTCTTTTGGAAAGGCACACTGGCAGAACGAAAAGCCAGCCTCACACTTTAACACAGCCAAGGTGCCTAGTGAATGCAGAGCGTGTGTCTTTCTGCAAGTGAAGCAATGAGTATGTGAAAAATAAAACCAGATTGCAAAAACAAAGTGAAAATGCACATGGTGAATGACAAAATGAACATCAGTGTTTCACTTTCAGTTGCACCATTGGGTAAAGAATGACTGTGAAGATAAACTGATTCAAAGGGGCCTTGCATGTACATTTCGCGGTGAGATATAAAGACATGGAAAAAAATGTTCCCTTTCCAAGATGAACATATTGTGGGAAGGGCCTGAACAGTGCCTGTAAAATGCATTTTTTTATAAAATGAATAAACGGCTTCACATGAAAAATACATGCCACAGACCGAAAAAGCTATTTTCTGTCAGATGCAACATGTAAAGGACTTATGGACCCAGGAAAGACATGACTGTAAGTTTCTATTCATAACACTTAAGTGATCTTCCCACATTACAGATAGTTTTGGCTCTCTAACTGAAAGTTAAATCTCTCTGAGGCCCTAACAGAAGGAATGTATGGAGTTACTAGGCGACTAGATCAAGAACAGAACCAGCCCTGAATGGGTGTAACTCCTAAAAATACAATCTTTTAAATTCAAAATGTGGTGTAGTTAAGATTTGAATGACAAATAAAGATTATTCCAAGGTGGATGTGTTGAAACAACTTTCATCCGAGTTTCGGAATGGAGTTATAATCGAGAATGTGTTTCTAGCTTCTGTGAAAATGTTCTGAGTACAAATGTTGGGGAGCTGGTGATTTATTAAATTAGATATCTGGGTAGAAAAGTTCACATTCATAACTATTATAATGTTTGTGTAAATTGCAAAAAAACACAGTTTGCACATGCTGCATCCTGCCGAAACAGCAATAATGTTCATGATTAGGGGAACACGAAAATATATGAGAAGTTATGTTTATTTGTAAAACCCAAGTTTTATCACTTAATACTTTTGAAGTGCAAAATTACATGTGTAAAAAAATGTCATGCAGGTGGGTGGATCCCTCCGTCACATTATTTCAATCATAGAACTCCAAGGGCATATCGGCAGAGAGGGGTTAAACCTTGGGGATGAGGGAACTGTAAGGGGTTCAATGAAAATTCAAGGCTAATAAGTTAACACCTCCTGATCTCAATATTTCAGGGGTGGGATTTGGGGGGTTAAAAATGTGACTGCACAGGCCAGAAAAGGAGAACTGCCTAAAAATCTTGAAGAGACTTGCCGATAATCAATCTGGGTGAATCCTGACACAGCTGCCTGACATAACATAGGCTGAAAAGCACCAGAAATTGCTGCAGGATTAACTTTGCCTGGGAAGACAGCAATTGAGAAAAGACAAAAAGAAGCTGGGATGTTTGCAGGAACACAGGGATGCATGCTGGTGGCTATGTTTGATGGAAGTTCCTGACCATATTCCTGTGCTTTTCCAAGAGAGGGTCCTGAAATGCTTGTGATTTTCCTGAGCTCCAAAAACAGAGATTTCCAATGTAAGATTGTCCAACAAAACCAAGGGTGTGAGGAATATGCCTGCCTTCATATGTACACTTAATAGTGGGTGGGAGGACAAAATGGGTTGACCATTAGCATATTTTGCTGAATAATAATTTAATTAATTGCCATATAGATTGACACAGGGGGCTTGAGGGAGTTTGAAAATTCCACCCTCTTTCCTAGCGGGAAATGAAGTACAGTCATTGAAGTAATTGGGTATTTCTAGTTTTCTTGTCAACCCCAGACTTCCCTAAAGTGAAAGGGGTGTAATTGTCCAAAACCAAAATTCCTAACTGTCCCCACTCCCCAGACCTGGTCTTTAAACAAAGGGGTGCTGAATGCAACTGAAGCCTGGGTTTTTGCGTGCTGGAGAGAGAAGTGCTTTGCCAAGTGAAACAAAGTTTAATTCCTAATTGAAATGCTCACTCTATCCTGAGAGTTAGTAAGTGACTCTGATAGAAGAAAGATTTGTATTGCTTGGAGTTGAAGTAGCAAAGAGGGTGCTATCAATCCTCCGTATTCTGAAAAATCTGTGTGATTTCAAAACTGCTAGCATTTTTCAGTGCGCAGGGAAACTGAATATATAAAGCACTGCATGTTTGAATTTCCTTTTGAACACAGAATAAGTTGCAGTTGTTTTAAAATTAAACCCATATCGAGAAATGCTAATGCTTTAGTAATGTACCACGGTATTATTCAATTTTGACATAAAAGGGGTTTGTGGTACAAGAGGATTGAACGTTTATTTGGCCTGTTTTCCATGCACCTGAGCCAAAAACAGAAAACGTGTGTTTTGTATTGAAGCTTTTTCTATCACAGAGAATGTGGTCTGAGTAACCATTAAGTGCAAGCACTAATTGAACCTCTAATTTAAATAAATATATATTTTTCCCATACCCTGGCCTGCATCTTGGCTCACTGTTGGCACAAGGGGAGGGATCTACGTGGATCTATATGAGTCCTAGACAGGTCTAGCTGAACAAAAAGAATCAATTTGCTGTGTCTCATCCTCTTTGGGAGGAAGGACATCCCCATGTTAAGGGTGGTCTCCCAATATAGCGTTACAAAGTGGGGACTTGCTTGCGGCATCTAGATTAATGTCTTTGATTCATAACAAAGTTATTGCGACAGACTATTCATTCTGGTGTAACTGCATTGAGGTGTATAGAAGGTTGTTCATGCTTTGTTAAAGTACCACTGTGACGTGAACCCTGAGAGCTAGGGTGGTGTATAGAGAAATAAGATTGTGCAGAGTACCAGTGAAAAAGTAAATTGATTTGAATTGACTTGGCATTGATTGTGGAACTCAGGCAGGAATAGGTTGCCTCTCTGCAGAGAAAGCATAGAAGAGTGCAAAAAGCATTCCTAATATCACTGCTGTTGAAGAGGTCGTTTACCAGTCGTAACTCAATATAACACAACAGATCATCAGGTAAATGATTCAGTGTTATTTATCATTTTTAAAGTTACCTTCTGTGTAACTATAGCATAACATGCCCTCCAACAATTCTTTCTATTCCCTCGTGAGGTGGCTGGCCTTAGACAGTGCTGGTGTGCATTTTATCTAGTGTGAGGGGCTAGATTAGAGACTTGCCCTATAACTAGTAGATCACAGTCAATCCTGTTTTCATTTCAAAAGCACAACTTTACATGTATGAACCTAACTGGTGTGCCAAATGCATTGCAGGTGATATCTGATTGCTTTATTCTATTTCCTTGCTAGGCCATTTAAAAAGACAAACAAATAAAAAACGTTCTGCGTGGAACATCTCTCATTGGTCAGTGAACCTATATTTTTGTCACTTCCCCAACATGACATCATGTATGGTTGTGTACTCAAAATGTCATATTGCTCTTAGCAAGGATTGTATTATTTCCTTGCATAGACCTTGGGACCATCCCATTGATCCTGTGTTGAGGTTTATTTCGGCCTACAAGTTTCAGTGGTGTGAGGAGTTACCACTTTCTTCAGGGCCACAGCACTAGATGTAGTGCTGCTAATAAAGTGAAGAAAGAGAGTTTTTTCTATGGCTGCTCACTGCACCTGGGGCTGAGGAAACGGGAAAGGGGGGTGGGTGAGAGAAGACACAACAATTACTCAATGACTTGTGCTCTCTATGTCATTTAGACTTCTCCCAACCCAGGGTCATGGAAGTTTCCTTGCCCAAAGAGCAAAGGCTAAGTTGGAGAGTCCAAAGAAGAACCTTTGAAAGCGAAGAAACTATGGACGAATCAGGTAAACAAATCTTCTCGTTCGGGAGCTGGGATCCCTTCCAAAGAAAAATGGGTCCTAAAAGACCCTGAGTTGTACAGGGTATGTATGGAGACCGACCCAGATCAAAAAATTCTTAGAACCCAACAATGTGAGCCAGAATGAAGAGCTATCTTCCTCCTAGAAGGTTCTGAGAACTGTCCCCAGGTAAAGGGGGACAGCAAGGAATCGGGGAGAGGATCCCCAATGACACAAATTGCTAAATGTACACATTTTCTTACATATTCCCAATCTCCGAAACAGAAAAGTTCAAAATCAAGAAAATGACAGCCAAGCTGGCAAATAACTCCACTTTCTTTGCAACCTTGAGGAGAAAGTGGGCAGATTTTATGCCCCTGTCAAGGTGCTGGGTCCGTGTGAATTATCAGCTCTTGTGGAGACTAAATCCCAAGCCATCCCCCTGTCCAAAAAGGCTTTTGACCAACTAAGCTCAGGAAGGGGGAAGGTCACCAATTTCCCCTCATGCCTCTTCCAGAAAACTGCTAAATTTTGATGGGTATAATATCCCTGTTGAAAGGACTGCGGATCTGGAAATCAAAATTGGCCAACATTGGTAAAAACATCCTGTGATAGTCGTGACTCCAGAGAGCACACCTTGTTTACTGGGGAATTATCTCCTTCATGAGTTGTCACCTCTGATCGATCATGTAAACAAGGTCCTCTGGGCCCGTACTAACTATCCTGTACATTTAAAAATGAGTACCAATTATGTAAGCTTGAATGTTGCTTGCAATTCAATCAAATGATAGTCAGAGAAAGTGGAATTCCATTTCTAAAATAATCAGGTCCCAGACATCACCGTCATCTCGGTAGTAGAACAAACTGGTGATGGGAACCCTTCTCCATTCTTGAAAATCAACTTCCTTCCAATTTTAAGTGGCATTCCACACTGAAAGGGAAGGGTAAACTATTCCAAGGTTAGAAGAAACACGGATTCCCATGATAAAAGACGACGAAGAACCAGCTCAAAGTCTGATGGACATTCAGAAAAAGGGCAAACAGTTGTTTCTCCCCATTCAGATAAATGAGGGGGAGGACCCTGTGCTCGTCAGAGTATGCCTGAATAATGTAAAAATCTTCATCAGGATTATTCAGGAAACCCCAAGGGATCAGACCATTCCCAGCGGTATATAGTCAAAGATTAGAATACAAAAGGATCGAAGCAATACTTTCGAACCAAAAGGATCTAAAAAAAAAAATTGAATGCCCATTTTTTTGGGGGCAATACCACTAATTTTTCCTATACGAAACAAAAAAAAACATTTAAAAAAGGACATTCGAAAATTCTTTTTCCAATCCTTTTGTTTAGAACATATTGCATTTGAAACTTTGTATTCGTAACTTTGACTGGACACCTTCCCACCTTTACATTGATAAATGGGAAGTGGGTATGCAAAGCCCAAATTCCAAACATTTCCTGCCTAGCTGGTGTATGCGAAAAATGACCATTTTCAACAAAAGCATAGAACATAATTGTTGGGTCATGACAGATGTCCCTGCCTCCTTTTATTTAAGTAGTGACATTCTCAACCAATTTGCAATTAATTTGGATTTAATTAATATGGGCTTTGACAACATCGAAAAAGCATTCCGGTCAGCTCAATTGCTCCCTTATGTGGTTGAAGTTCAAATGCGAGAAGAGATTACCATACCAGGACAGGTGCAAAAATGCACAATTCCCCTTAAAGTTATGCAAGGACAGAACATCAAACATCTGGACGCCTATATACATTTTAATTCCCATCTCCAACCACAAGGTTTGCATTTACTTCTGACACCTCTAGTAGATCTAGAACACAACACCATTTGGATATTGGTGGATAACAGAAACCCTCAAAGTATCAATTTGGGCACAGACACCATTATTGGAATGCTGATTGATGCCCAACATTATTCTATTGATTTAGGTAATGCAATCATCGGACCCATTGCAAACAACTGTTTCGACACAAGTGATGATATCCCTTCAGAAAAGATGTTGACTGGTCAAAGGGGGAATTCTTGGTGTACGCTTCCTGCCCTTATGGGGTGGAAGAGGTGACCAGTGACATCAAGAATCACAAGCTGTTATTTAGAGTGAACAACAGCTACCTCAAATGCATGGAACCTCCTGTCCACGTTAAGACCATAAAAAGAGATCTCTCCACCCAACTGGAGGACACTGCTGAAATTGCCAAGCCAATGTCTTTCCAGGTTTCACACAGATGGTCAAAGAACGGATCAATTCTGCTGTTGCCTGAGAGACAGAGGAGCAAAGACAAAAGCTGAAACAGGTATTCCTGGTGAACCCGGGGGGCCTTAAATTCAGTGATACGCCATGCATGGATGGGGATGCAGAAAAAATGATAAGACTGACTCAGGAATTTGGCAAAAGTCTCATCCGATTGTTTTATTATCAATTGTCTAAAACAGGGAGTTACAACGGACATCAACGGACATTGCACAGCAGATCGCTCGAAGAATTTCATAAAAACAACACATTTATAGTAAAATATCATCATACGTGATATCATACAATGTGGCAAACAAGAAAAACCTTCGGGGTGTTGTGGTTGGCTTAAGGGGAACATCTTAGTATACTTTCTATATAGGGACGGGTTGTGATTGAGTCTCTACAGTCTGGTGAACAATGTATGCCCATCCCTAGTGCAAGTCATCTTCAACAGTTATTAAGTACACAACATTTTATTGGCTACTCAACTATAAGGCCCTTCATTATATGGCCCTCTACAATTGGTTGGCATGCTCATGCCCTTCTGGAACATTTGGCTACTAGCAGCACGTAAGCTGGTACCCCAGGTGTCAGTGGGTGGACTTGAACGGTCTCCCCACCCAAGTAGCCCAACATCTCTCATTGCTCGTGCCTTCTGCCATTCAGATTGTCTTTGAACTTGTCCTTGCAAAGTATCCTTGCTCCTGAGAATAAAAGGGAGTATAGGCACACTCTTCTCACAGTTCAGGTCTGCACACCCAATTCCTATTTCCATCCTTGACTCACATGACAGGAGACCGTATTACTCATGGTGTTCTTTTATGCACCTTAACAAAGGCTGATTCAGCTTCTCACGTTCACTGTTCTTCAAGGATAGATAACCAGCTCTTGGCTGCTCCATCCTTTGACACCAGGCCAGACAGCTATTCCACAACTTTCCTCGATCTTCAGCTGCTTTCTTGCTGCAACGAAGCCTTCAGATCCTTCTTTCTCTGCCGGTCTAAGGTTACTAAAATTGTGACACCGAATGTCCAGCTTCTATATAATGGTGGCACCGCCTGCAGTCTATTCACTACGTATAGCCAGTTTATATGATTACTTAGTCTACTTGCGTTGCTGCATCTGTACAGATATAAAATGACTTGCATTTTCTGCAGTGCTCTTCACATGTGCAATCTTAATTCTGCATATGAAAGATCACTCAATTTTTTATTTTGTCATCAGATTCCATAAGGTCCATTTATTCTCTCCTTCATCCACTCTTCTCAGTGCATCACGCTTGCTCCTTGTGACATCACCAGCTTCTCTTTCTCTCATCTTCATATTCCTTCGGGATCTCCTCCAAGAGATCATCATCTCTACGGGGATACATCATATAGGGCAGTGGTCTTCAAACTTTTTGACCCCGAGCCCCCCCTAAGAAAAATGTCTCCGGCCCATGCCCCCCCATACACATGGACTCCAAAATTGTACTCGGTTGCGAACGGTTATCGCGCGCTGGAGTAGAATGGTGCCCCTAACAAAGGAGTGAATGCCAAACACCACGTTGTTTCAAAATCATTGCTTGCAATGATTCAAATCAGATTAGAGGACAAATATTTGTGAACAAAGCATTCCGATTATTTTGCTATAATACAGAGGACTCGACTAAAAATAGTGTTGGATATTTATTTCACCCAAACGAAAACACACAATATTGCTGTCCTGTAGTAACATGTGCTATGCAAGTGCTGTAACAATTTGTTTCTCAAGTACAACAATGTACTGTCAATGCTGTCACTTGCAAGTTGGACAGTGGCATAAAGGAGAACTAGTGTGAAGGGTGGGCCTGCCTTTCACCAGCCAGCCTGTCAATATTGGGTTCAATTTTTGCAATAGCCAACCGCAGGCACACCATTTTATCCCCATTCATTTAGCTGGGGAAACTTTTCATCAGATGTCATGTCCCCCCCAAACTTTACAGCAAAGGTAGTCCACTGCTTGCCTCCTCTCCTCCATGCCCCCTAATGTGGGGGTCGCAGAGGGAGAGGGGCGCCGGGAGGACCGTTGCTGTATTAATAACGCAGCTCCCCCATGGCAGATTGCTGGAGCCCAGCAATCTGCCATGGGGGAGCCACGTTGTAAACACAACACCGGCAGAGCAGTTCCAGACCCCCGCTTGCCTCCATGGGCGTAATCTTAGGGGGGACAGAGGTGTTTGTCCCCCCCCAACTTTCATGGCACACCATTTTATCCCCATTCATTTAGCTGGGGAAACTTTTAATCAGATGTCATTTCCCCCCAACATTTTCAGTAAAGGTACTCCACTGCTCTTCTCCTCTCCTCCATGCCCCCTAATGTGGGGGTCGCAGAGGGAGAGGGGTGCAGGGAGGACCGGTGCTGTATTAATAACGTAGCTCCCCCATGGCAGATTGCTGGAGCCCAGCAATCTGCCATGGGGGAGCCGCGTTGTAAACGCAACACCGGCAGAGCAGTTCCAGACCCCCGCTTGCCTCCATGGGTGTAATTTTAGGGGGGACAGAGGTGTTTGTCCCCCCACCAACTTTCATGGCACACTATTTTATCCCCATTCATTTAGCTGGGGAAACTTTTCATCAGATGTCATGCCCCCCCCAACATTTTCAGCAAAGGTACTCCACTGCTCTTCTCCTCTCCTCCATGCCCCCTAATGTGGGGGTCACAGAAGGAGAGGGGCGCAGGGAGGACTGGTGCTGTATTAATAACGCAGCTCCCCCATGGCAGATTGCTGGAGCCCAGCAATCTGCCATGGGGGAGCTGCGTTATTAATGCAGCACCGGTCCCCCCTGCACCCCTCTCCCTCTGCAACCCCCACAATAGGGGGCATGGAGGAGAGGAGGCGAGCAGGGGACCAAAACTGCTCTGCCGGTGTTTACTACGCGGCTCCACCATGGCAGATTGCTGGAGCCCAGCAATCTGCCATGGGGGAGCTGCGTTATTAATACAGCACCGGCAGAGCGTTTTCAGTCCCCCGCTCGCCTCCTCTCCTCCATGCCCCCTAATGTGAGGGTTGCAGAAGGAGACGGGCACAGGGGGGACCGGTGCTGCATTAATAACGCAGCTCCCCCATGGCAGATTGCTGGACTCCAGCAATCTGCCATGGGGGAGCCGCATTGTAAAAAACACCGGCAGAGCAGCTTCAGTCCCCCGCTCGCCTCCTCTCCTCCATGCCCCCTAATGTGGGGGACGCAGGGGGAGAGGGGCGCAGGGGGGACCGGTGCTGCATTAATAACACGGCTCCCCCGTGGCAGATTGCCTCGTGGGAGCCGCGTTAAAAATAAAGGGGAAGGGTTGACTTACCTCTCACACGTGTCGGCGGCATCAGCAGCAGCAGGGAACACAGGACACCACAACGAAGCCTGGATGCGCGATCCAAATGCAGGAAAGCGCGCGTCCAGGCTGCGTTTATTTCCTGTTTCATGACCACGCCCCCGCCACATCGCACTGGCTGAGCATGTGCATGGGAGCCAGTGGCTCCCCATTGCACATGCTCAGTTCAGTGCAGCAGGAAAAAAAAAAAAAGCGTAACTCTTTTTCTTTTCTTCTGTAAGGCATCACGCGCCCCCCCAGGCATGGTGACGCTCCCCCCTTGGGGGGCGCGCCCCACAGTTTGAAGACCTCTGATATAGGGTCTTCTCAATGGATACCTTTTCTCGAAGGCTCTCCGTGGAATAGGCGCCATCACCGGCTTCATGCACGTTGCACTTTCTGGCTTCCAACATATAGGAAGAATGGGGGTGGGACTTCCTGCAGAGGCATTCAGCTGCCCCTCTAAACTCCCCCCTCGGGTTGATTCATTGACCACTCCTTCATCAGTCTTCACATCTTGGTATCCTCTCTTGAAGAAGTGCTTTATCACTCCTTTTAGGAATCCTGCTGATTTTGCATGTTCATCAACGCCCCAGGTCATGTGGCTGCATTGTCCATTTTGACTACAATAGATCCATCGTCCAAGGTACTTCTTGTGATTTCTTGGATGCAGGAACTTTGTTCCCTCAGGTGCTAAGATGCTAGCCTCTATATATTTCCTGATTTCTTCATCTGTCAACTCCTGGGTCCAAACCCTGATTCGTGCCTTCATTGCTGTCTTTTTGCACTGTGTGATTATTATTCTGATCACACAGAATCCAAACATCACCATCACTAATACTGCTCCCAGGAACTTGAAGATATTCGCCATCCATTGTGGAACCTATGAGAAGATAGACGCAAACCAACTGTCATCTGCAATTTCTTCTATCTCATCTTCCATCTGATCATGCAGCTTTGTCAGCAACATTATGGTCTCTGTCAAGGTCCCATTCTCATCATCTTGAGAAGGTATGAACGTGCAACCTGATTCTCGGATTTTGGCACAAACTCCTCCATCCATCTCTGTGATCATATCAAGGACATATCTGTTCTGGAGGGTCATCAGTCTAATGGCCCTCAATACTTCTTTGATAGCATTGAATCTTTTTATGGTAGTGTTGATTGCCTGCAGGTGCTCCCAGCGAGTGATTTGTAACCACTTCATATTCGCCATCGTCTGGATCCCTGGCATAAAGATAGTCATGAATATTGCTAAAGTTTGACTGAACAACCTGTGCTCATATGGAATAGAATCAAAGGATTCTATAGATTTAGCTGAAAAATAATTCTCCCTCCTTGTTCAATTGAGAACCTCGAGTGATCTTCTCCTCCTTAAAAGGGTATCTGCTTTTGGAAACTCTCCAATATTTAGGTCATTCTTAGGAATCACTAATGCTGGAACATGGATAAGCACTATGGAACACATTTCTCCCCAATCTTTGGGCAGCTTCATGTAGGCCCTAGACACACAAACCCATTAGTGGTACATCAACATGACTGTTCCATCCTTCATGCCTGGTATGTCAAAAATTCGCCCACACTGGCAATTCTCTCCAACTTTCCTCATGCCATTATTTCTGAAACACAAAGACGCACCTTCCAGGGGTACTATCTGCAATGGTCCTCCTTTATCGTCAACCCATGTCAACAACTTTGTAATCTTCACCCATTGATCCTTGCATTCCTTTTCTGCAGTTTATATAACTGGTCCATACTGTCTAGTTATTACTGCTGGTTTTCAGACAACCAATCCCTCAGCCCACCCTTCATGGGTGAGCACTGCTACTTTAATATGCAGTTGGCCTCTTTCCCAACATCTCTGTATCTCTTCTTTATTTTTGCCTCGGCAATTTAACATCTTGTTTTCTTCCATTCTGATTCCTGCTCCGCTCATTCCAGGCTGTTCATATCTTATTACTAGATTCCTTGTTTCTGGCCTCCCTCTTGTCTTCAAAACTTGCACATAATTATCTCCTCTTTGATTTGTTTCTTTATTCATCCATACTAAGATGCTGTTCGACTCTGGAACTGTCCTCTTGTCATGCAGAGTGTGAGATGCGTCAGGCAATGAGCTTTGTTCACTGGTACATCTGTAGCTATGAATAATTTGGAAGTTCCCATGGCATAAGGTATGAAAGCACAGATGTAGCAACTCTCCTTAGACGTTCTCTCTCCCAATTTGTCATGTGCTGGTACCACATGTTATTACCCAAGTGTGCTGTACTATCTAGATAAGTGTTTATCCCATCATTGTCTTCCTCTGCACTCCTCCTGTGTCTTCCTAATAGGATATTTGCAGCCCATGGAAACAACTTTAAAGCAGCTTTATGCTGGGGAGACAACAGGCCTCATTAGGACCCTGGCGGTCCCGTAATGAACGGTGCCAGTAAGGGACCGGCACCGTTCATTATGGGCTGCCCTATTACGAGGACTGCTGCGGGACCCGCTCAGGAACGCCTGATCAGACCAAGCGTCCTTAGCAGGTCCTGCTAGCAGTCCAGGATGCTAACAATGGGCCCGTCATGAAAGGGCCCGTTGTAAGCATCCTCCCCATTCGCATTGAGCCCTATGGGGGCTGAAATGGGAATGGGGATGTACCGGGTCTGGGTCCTGCGAAAGGGATCTACTGGGCCCTCCAAGATCGGAATGGCCCGGTAAGTCCCCTTTTGCGGGACCCGGACCTGGAACCCGGAATGGAGGTAGCCATGCCGCTTTTAGCGGCATGGCTACCTCCATACTCGTAATGAGGCCCATCACATCGGTAATGGGCAAATCTACAAGAGTTCCTGGAGGGTGGAGAATCAAATGGATTTCTGCCTTATATGGATCAAAAGTGTAAAAAGATGAATCATGAGATGTTACTTAGTATCGCTATAAGCAGCCATCTGTTCACAGGGCTATTCTTAGGATCCTGTAAAAAAGTGTGGATGTCGACATCTCACCTGAGAAGAGCAGGATAAACTCGAAGGATAAACACAAAAACGGCAAGCTTAAGATGATGCACATCACTCTCTGGGAGGACCATAGAATTAGCCAGATAAATTCTCAATGAAAAATGAATCGGGGTGCTGTTCATGTTTCCAACTCTTAATCAAATGTTGTCCTTCAGGCATAATTGTGATACATCAGCATTTCTCTAAAGTTCATTTTCAAAGATGCCTGTGACTCAAGTAAAGAATTGCACATCTGCTATAATATCTATAAGGAGTGTCCAGTGGGAGCCACTGTCCAAATGCAAATCTGCATTTATTATTCAGTTTGTACCCTCATCGTCCTTCTTCTTTGTCATCGATCATGTCTACACACACTGAAAAGCTTCTTCTTGTCACACGCTGAAATTCATCTTCTTGTCTTGCTTCTGGATCGATGGCTGGGGGTGCTGCGGTCTCGCAAGCATATAGCTTGACGTTCTTCAGGTGTATCCACGCTTGTCTACCTTGGACTTTCACTGCTGAGGGAGTAACATTCTCTACACAAAATGGACCATCAAACCTTGGCTCGTGCAACTTCCTAGTGAAGTTTTTAATTAGCACGGTGTCACCAACAAAAAGTCTCGGTGCAGATAATAGTTAATTTGATCTGGTTGCTGAATGGTTTTCATCTGTGTTCTGAGACCGACCCCCCTGACGCTTGAGTTGATCTGAAATGAGAGAGATGCTAGAGGTCAAACATGACAAACATTCACGCAACTCATTTCCTAACATTTTTGCTGTACTCTGGGCATCACTTCTACTCCTTGATGGAGCAGTCAAAGGCATTCACAATTGCCTTCCTGTCACTAGTTCACTGGGTGTGAGGTGATGGTCTGAACCAGGCTGATTCCTTAGGGCATCTAAAGCTAAGGGCAGGCAATATATCCATCCCTTTTTCAACATTAGCTTGAGTTTGGCAATCCTTTATTTAAGGAGGCCATTGAGTCTCTCACATAATCCGTTCGCTTGCGGGTGATAAGCAGAAAAAAACTTGTTTCTTTGTTTACTTATAGTGCGCCACACCCTGAGGTATCTGGGCGCATTACGAGAATATGCATATCCATGGTTACAAAGTAGGTAGTACATACAGTACTTATACAGAAAGGCATGGTACATATATAGCGATACACAACTTAAACTGAAGGCAAGGTATGTGCATACAAAATACAGGATTACTGACGATAGATATATACAAGTAGGTACAAGTGGGGGTATAGGGCGGGAGTAGAAGGTCAGAGATGAGGGTGAAACTTCTCTTGCCATATAGTTCAGGGGAGAATGCACAGTCAATCCCTGCAGGTGAGGGGGTGGGAGTATCCTGGTATAGTGTGACTATACAAGGAGAGAGTTAGGGGTCTGTTGCGGAGTGTTTTTGGAGATCAGCCATTGTTTGGTGTCTTTTCTGGATTTGTAGAAGGATTGGTCTGTTCGTAGTGTAGGGGGGAGGGGCTTCCATAACTGGGAAAGTGCTACCCCTGCTCTTTTAGATTTGTACCTCTTCACTCTTAGGCAGCCGGAATTAGATGTTCTTGTGGGTCTAATGGGGTTATTTATGAAGAATCCGTTGGCCAGGTATTGAGGGGCAGCGTTGTTAAGGCATTTATAAGTCAGGGAAGCTGTTTTGAGCTGAATTCTTTCTTGGATGGAAAGCCAATTGTTATTGTGTCTAGTAGATGAAATATGTTGCCGTCTGGAGATACCAGGGCAGTTCTAAGGGCATTGTTCTGCAAGATCTGAAGTTTGTTGGTGATGTATTTACTGGCACCTAAGTAAAGTGCATTGCAGTAATCAATTTTTGATAAGACAAGTGCTCGAGCTAAGGTGATGCAACTTTTCGAGGAGAAGAAAGGTTTTGCAAGAATGGATAAGCTTGCAAGTGAATGATGTTGTCAAGGCTGTTACACTAACCTGTTACCGCATACTCAGGGAGGGGTCTACGTAAAAATCCAAGGTTTTTGTGCTTTATGCTCAACAAAAATCCTATCTGTTTGAACACTTAATTAACAGAATGTGGCCCATTATCAGATCTCAGCACTTCACACACTCCCCATCTTGGAAAGACTTAACGTACTAAAGGCTTTGCTGCGCAAGAGGCGCCAGGGTGTGTACATGGACCTGCTACGATCCACCTAGACAAGAGACACACCACCACTATTATATACCTGTATCTACTGTAGACTTGCAGCATATCAACATAGTCAATATGTAAATGCTGAAAAGGACCATTCGGTCAAGGCATTACTCCTCTAATTGTTTGCAGTGTATGCCCAGCGGTAAACTTTTGACATACGATGCAGTTTACTACATAAAATGCAACGTGTTCTAACAAATTTGGAACAAACCAGTTTTCAATAATTATTGCAGTTACATGCGCAGGGTAGTGCAGCTGTTCAAGCTCTACCTTTAACAATGCTACTGGCATCACTGGCTTTCCAGTGCTGTCCTGTCGCCATAATTCTTTAGTGGGTATAATAAATACCCCCTTTGCTTCCATATTTACTGCTCTTCCTGTGATGCACTTCCTTGAATCTCCATTAATTGAGTTCTCTGTAAATTATTAAATCCTTCTTTCACTTCCATTATCGTGACCACTTTCTCTTTGACATCTGGAGTATCAAAACTTGAGATATCTGGTGAATATGCAACCCTTTTGGCTCTGCCACTGTGGCTTCGTTCCCGCAAGAAATAAAGTCTGAATGCTTAGTATGTGCTGCGCATTTAACTATCAATATGGCTACTGGGAGCTGTAGTGCCTTAATATGCCTGTCCAATAAGGATGTGTGTTGCACTGGAGTGCCGTCTGCTCTGAGGTAGACCCTCCTTTCCCAACATGCTAGCCCTGCATGTCCGGTTGACGTAACGTAGGCAGAGTCACTGTACAACATCACTTCATGTCCTTCATGATTCTTGAGCTCGACAATAAGCGCTACCAATTCTGCCGCTTGCGCTGAAAAGTGAGACGCTAGTCTTGCACTTACTATAACCTCATACTCACCATTTTCTCTATGCCTTACTACAGCTGTGCCAGCATTTATTTCTCTACTAATTCGATCAATTTTTGGAAAACCACCAATTAAGAGAATTTCCCCTCCTGGCAATGCATTTTCTTTAACGCAGGTATATCATCATAAAATTCGACATAGTTTGCGCAGTCATGCACATGCTTGCCCTCTGTCACTGGCTCAGCTACAAATGTGGCAGGGTTCACTATTTTACACCTGACAATTTTAATTGCTGGGTTTGAGATCCTCACCTCATAAGCCGAAGCTCTCTGAGAGTTCAATGTACCTTTAGGTATCTCTAAAATGGCAAACAAACCATGCTCCACGGCTGCCAATGACTGTTCGCAAGGAAAGTGTCCCTTCATAACTGGGTCTAACATTCCACTGTAATATGCAAGAAGTGTGTACCCTAATGTAGTCCTCTGTGTAAGCACTGCTGTCATGACTGTCCCATTCATGTGCGAGAATAAGAAAAACTCTTCGGCATAATTGGGAATTCCTAAAACAGGAGATGTACAATTTCCTTTTTCAACTCTTTAAATCCTTCCTCCATTTCCTCAGCCCATTCTATTTTCTCCTTGTTTCCCTGTGCCTTCTTTAAAGCCTGCGAAAGGGGTCTTGTGTACGAACTATAGTCAAACAACCAGGCTCTTACATAATTACATAGTCTCAAAAACTGTTGCATCTGCTTTACTGTATGCCGTTTGCAATCTTCATAATCGCCACAGCTCTCTCAGTTGTCACTTTCTTTCCCTCATGTGAAATCAACTGTCCTATGTACAACACCTCTTCTTGACAATACTGCAATTTGTCCTTGTCTACCTTGTATTCCTTGTCATCAATTGAATAGAGTCCTGTCTGCACTCATCTTCTGTGGTGCTACTAATTAAAATGTCATCTACATATTAATCATAGCGCTCCTCCAATCAATATTGCCTAGGTCCATCTATAGGACCCTGTTAAAGATCTATGGGGACTCAGAGACTCTTGGGGCAGCCTAGTGTGTTTCAGGCGAGTCTGGCAAAACATAAATGAAGTCAAATCTTTTGAGTCTTTGTGTAACATGATTGAGAAAAAGGCATTTTTCAGATCGATCACTGTGAATTTCCATGCTTTCACCAGGATACTGCATAGTATGGTTGCCGGGTTAGAAACTAAAGGAAACCCTGCCTGTACAATCCGGTTAATCAGTCTCATATCTTGTATAAATCTCCACGACCCTCCCTTTGATTATTTCACAGGATACACTGCAGTGTTACACAATGTTTCTTATGGTACCAGAATACCTTGTTGCATCAGTGCTAAAATAGTCTTAAAAATACCTTCATCTGCATCTCGAGACATTGGGTACTGTCTTGCTCAAGGTAAGATTGCTCCTGGCTTCAGCTTTATTTTAACTTCCCCTTTTCCCTTCAATAGGCCTATGTCATAAGGGCCTGTAGTCCATAAGGCACTCAGCACTTTCTCCAAGTCTTTGTCAGAAAGTGGTGGACGCTGCCACATTATAGCCACTGTTCTCCATGGTTGGCCCTCATCATCCGTTCCTTTGAGCAATGCCATTTCCCCTCGTACTATGGCTGCATCTAATTCTAGAGGGATAGTCTGTCCCCCTCTTCGTCCATAGGTAACTGTGGTCTGAACAAGAATTTGTCAGGTATCCTCATAGTTCTTCCCACTAAGCCAGGTAGCCATGTCAATAGAATGCTCAGCCCATAAAGGAAAACCTCTGGCTCTATTGGTACCCCTCGCAGAGCCCTGTGAATGCCAATATAAATTCACCCACATTCATGTAGTGTATTCCAGAAATGGAACACACTATCCCTTCATCAGTAAAATAAGTTGTCATGTTGAGTTTTGTCATCAAATCTCTTCCCAAAATGTTAACTGGTGTCTGTCGTGAATACAACAATGGAACAGACATGTCACACTCTCCTATAGAGACTGGCAATTCAGTGGAACACACTATCCCTTCATCAGTAAAATAAATTGTCATGTTGAGTTTTGTCATCAAATCTCTTCCCAAAATGTTAACTGGTGTCTGTTGTGAATACAACAATGGAACAGACATGTCACACTTTCCTATATAAACTGGTAATTCATCAGTAAAAGGAACTCAACTCGTAGCTCCAGAGAACCCTTGAGCATTCATGGCAATTCCCGACATTGGATATTTTCCCTCTCGTATACATGAATGAGTAGCCCAGTATATACTAGGAAAGAAAAAGATTTCCCTCCCATCGTCACATCAACCCTCGGTTCTGGGGGTCTGGTGTCACTGATAATACTGAACACATCAAGTCGCCCTGTGAGCTGTCCTATTGTGGGTACATGGATACCCCTGTACCTGTAAAGGGATTCCCTCCCACCACATTGACACCTCCTATTCTAGGTGTCAGCAATTGTCCTGTGTTTGCATCCTGCTGTGTTTGCATGGGGGCGTGCTGTGACTGTCCTTGCAGTGGATTCATTTGAGCTTGCTGTGGTTGCTGTGCTTGTTGCGTTTGCGGCGTCTGATACACTGTTTGATCTTAGGCAAACCCTTCCCTAGCTTGTGAGCTATATGCTGGAGGATAAGCTGTCCGCCCTCTTGAGAATTAGACATTCTGTACATACCCTTGGCTCCCACATATGCGCGCAGTGCCCCTGTCATCCCACAAGTCCAACATACAGGAGGAGCCCATGTGGCCAATCCCCCTTAATTCAATATCCCTTGCATGTTCTGATTCTCATTCTGTGCATTCTGAAACCCACCTTGATTGCTTTGGAATCCACCCCTTCGTCTGCAGCCCATGCCTCTACCTCGTGGCATGAACTAATTCCCTCCTTGGTTCATCAGGCGCTGATGATTTTCCTGAAATGTACCCGCTGCTTGCTGTATTCCCAACCCTTCTCTGCTTGTCAATACCGCCCCTTCTATAGTATATTTTGTCAATTTTCTCTGAACTAATTTAGCTTCCTCAGGTTTCCTAGCCTCAACTCTCTTCCTATTCTTCTCCTGCAACAGCCGACAGTGATGCACTATCGTCAACTGTATTTCAGCCCATGGCTTTGCTTCCAGTGCCACTTGCATTTTCATCTGCCTCTGTACTTGCTCGGGCAACTCTTGACATAAAATGTGGTAAAATAATGCCACCGATTTTTCCCACGGTTCCCTCATTTCAAGGGTCCAATGCTCTTGAATGTCCTAAGCAAGAGGATCCTTGTCTTCTTTCACTTTATGTGTCATGATCGCACCCATGTCTGATGTGCCCTCCAGACATCGGCTCTGCAATTATTAAAAGGCGCTCCATCGTGCGCTGTATTCTGTGCTGTCACACTTGAATAGCCTGCTCTCTTCCATATGTCATCATCTCTTTCGCCAAGAATGGCTGCTAGGAGACCCTTAATGTCTCCTATTGCCAAGGTATTCCCTCCTGTCATTTTTTGTAATTCATAAATCCATTTTCCTGCTCCCGATTTTAAACTCAGGAGTTTGCATCTTAAATTATCCTTATCCATCTGCGGCCATGGAATATACTGTGGTCTTGCTCCCCCTTTTTCCAATAAGGCAAACTGCGTAAACCCTAACCCGCAATCGGCTCCCATTGTCTGCCTATCCATGGTGGGGACAATGGTTCCTGACCGCCTCCTCCCTGGCAACAATCTTAACCTGCTCACATATGGCAGTGATTCTCCCTTCTCACTATATGAACGTCCTCTGGGACGCTCTGGATATGCTATGGGATCTGGCGTCCTATGCTTAGGTTTCTCCAGATCAGACCATCTTACTTCCTAGTCTGCCTGCAGGCTTCCCTCTGGGGCACATGCACCTCCTCCCTCTTCCCCACGGAAGGATTCCCACTCCTAATCTGACATGTCTACTCCCCAACTAGTGTGACTCTCAACCCCTTCACCCTTATCTAAGGTCAATTTGCTTTACGGATAAGGCTCTATGCTCGAGGCTGAATGGATTTTCCCCTTTGCTTTGTAATTGTAAGACCAGGGTTTGATCTCCCTTCCCTCGGCTTCCCGATTTGCCACCTTCCCTTAACTTTTGATAGGCCTTATCGATTCTGTCTCCGATACTTCCTATATCAAAGTTCTATTCTAATGCCACTCTATATGGCCCTGCCTTCGCTCCCTTTAGCGGGAGGAACTTTTCCATTCTGTCCCATTGTATTGTTGGACTGGGCTCCATTAGCTACTTTTGAATGAGGTCAATATCATGCTTTCGCTGTCTTCTCTTTCGTTCTATTTCTTCATTTAATTCTCTTTGCTTTTTTGCTTCCCATCTAACTCTCTCCTATTCCTGTCTTATCTCTTCTCTTCTTACTCCTGCTCTCCTTTCTTCCTCTTCTTTACATATCTGTATTCTTTTATCCCTTAATTTCTGGGATTCGTCCGATTCTTTTCCTTTCTTGCATACCCCGTTCTTCCATTGCTCTCTGCCTGTTGTCATACTTTATTTGCTCCTCCGCCCTTTCTTCTTTCTTTTGTTTCTCCTCCTGGTACATCTGTCCTCGTCACTGTCTGATCTTTCTTTTATGCTCATCGTCTTTTAATCTTTTTTCTTGTTCCCTGTCCTTTCTATCCTGTTCGTACTGATCAACTTTTTTGCCTTACTTCCTCAGTGATTTTCCCATCTAGCTTGAGTAATATCTGTCCTCCCATCCATTCGTTCTGTATGAGCGTTACCTCATCAGGTTTATCCTTTTCTCCCTTCAATCTCTTCTACTCTCATTCTATTTCTGTCTATACATTTGATAGCTCACTTTTCTCTTCCTTGTTCTGCAAGATCTAAAATATCTCACTTTTTTCTCTTAGTGTCCTGTAGACTAACGTCACTTCTATAAGCAGGCGGTTCGTATATCAGATTTCTATATCCGTCGCTGCTTTCAATTCCTTTAACGGATACAATCCTATGTCTTCCGTACTATCGCCTTTATCTTCAGGTGAGGTAAGGGGAACAGAAGGCTCGACACCTTCATCTCTATACTGATTAAGCATGCACTCTTTGGGTGGCTGATCTTCCCTCTCTTCCTGGTACATCTTCCAAAGCTCTAAAATAGCTAACCTTTTCTCTAACTTCTTTCCTGTGTACGCAGCGTGCAAGTATGTGGTCATGTGTTGCAGTACCGCTTTTGACAATGATCCCCCTTGTGGCCATGGCATGACCATCTTATCTGCTGTGCCTTTCACCCATTCCACACAATACTGTTTGAGCTTGGGCATGTGCTTTGGCAATGTATTACATAAATGCATCAGAGGAGTTATATCTCCCATTGTGGCGAGTCTCAATTGACTGTCAATACATAACAGAGTTTATAAAGTACCTTTGCCGCTTTTCAATTCTTAAAAACAATAAATATGAGCGTGCTCCAACAATTGCCGCCCAAAACCCTTATTTCTCCAATTTTCCCTAGATAGATAGTATAACTTCTTAACTTTTTCTCAATTATTCAATGTCCTGCACATAGACTAGTTTACTCCAACTGGAGTGTGAGACAACCTCTTCTAAAACCCCTTGGGTTAGGACACTTGGGCACTTTATCTCTATCTCTCTCGCTCTCTCTCTTTTTACACAATATTTCCCTTTACTCCCGTTACTTTCTTTACTTTTGTTACATTTAAAATTACCATAATCCCATCCCCTTAGTTTGACATTCCCTTTAGTCTACTCACCATTTGCTCGAAACCCTCAGTATCGTATCCTCCTCCAATCAACCACTTTCACCTCCTGTCCACAAAGCGCCTGTGGAAACCAGGTAGGTATTTTGTCAAAGAGAGACCCTGCCCACCATCTGAATTTTCTTGCAAGATTTCAATTTGGCCGCTCTCCACAGGATCCTGTGATCAGGACTCTGGAGTCAACAGGTCGATGGGTCTTTGTCAACCACCCTCTGCTACCAAGTGAACCCGGGGGTCCTTAAATTCAGTAACACATCATGCATGGATGGGGATGTAAAATAACTCTTACACCAAATGATAAGAATGGCTCAGGAAGCTGGTAAAAATCTCATCCGACTGTTTTATTATCAATTGTCTAAAACAGGGAGTCACAACAGACATCAACGGACGTTGCACAGCATATCTCTCGAAGCATTTATTAAGAAAACAACACTTTTATAGTAAAAACTCATCATACGTGATGTCATACTATGTGGCAAACACAAAAAAACTACGGGGTGTTGTGATTGGCTTAAGGGGAACATCTAAGTATACTTTCTATATAGGGACGGGTTGTGATTTGGTCTCTACAGTCAGGTGGACAACTTATGCCCACCCCTAGTGCAAGTCATCTTCAACAGTTATTAAGTACACAGCATATTATTGGCTACTCAACTATAAGGCCCTTTGTTATATGGCCTTCTACAATTGGTTAGCACGCTTCTGCCCTTCTGGAACATTCAGCTCACTAGCAGCATATTAGCTCGTACCCCAGGTTGGTATCAGTGGGTGAACTTGACTGTGCCTCCCCACCCAATTAGCCCAACATCTCTCATGCCTTCTGCCATTCAGATTGTCTTTGGACTTGTCCTTGCAAAGTATCCTTGCTCCTGAGAGGCACACTCTTATCACAGTTCAGGTATGCATGCCCATATCCTATTTCAATCCTTGACTCACGTGACAGGAGACCGTATTTCAGCCTGGTTGCAGTATTTAATTGTCTTGAATTAATACACTTGGCACTCATGGTGTTCTTTCTCTGCACCTTAGCAAGGGCTGATTCAGCTTCTCACGTTCACTATTCTTGAAGGATAGATAACCAGTTCTTGGCCGCTCCATCATTTGACACCAGGCCAGACAGCTATTCCAGGCTTTCTTGCTGCAACGCAGCCTTCTGATCCTTCTTTCTCCACAAGTCTGAACTTACTAAAATTGTGACACTGAATGTCCAGCTTCTATATAATGGCAGCACCGCCTGCGGTCTATTCACTATGTATAGCCAGCCTATGTGATTACTTAGTCTACTTGCGTTGCTGCATCTGTACAGTTGTAAAATGACTTGCATTGTCTGCAGTGCTCTTTACACGTGCAATCTTCATTCCACATATGACAGTGCACTCGAGTCTTTATTTTGTCATCAGATTCCATAAGCTCCATACATTCTCTCCTTCAGCCACTCTTCCCAGTGCGTCACGCTTGCTCCTTGTGACGTCACCAGCTTCTCTTTCTCTCATCTTCATATTTCTTTGGGGATCTCCTTCAAGAGATTGTCATCTCTACAGAGATACATCATATAGCGTCTTCTCAATGGATACCTTTTCTTGAAGGCTCTGCGTGGAATAGGCACCATCCCTGTTGTTGTGCACGTCACAATTTCTGGCTTCCAACATATAGGAAGAATGGGGGTGGGACTTCCTGCAGAGGCATTCAGCGTCCCCGTTACACTGGACTTCCAGGATATATTTTCAGTGGACTCTTATGACTGTGGAGTAACATCTATTCATTCAACCACCATCCACACGGACCCAGAGATGGCTTGAGCATTTGTGAAACAATATTGGTTACCTCTCGTGTCCATGGAGTCACTCACAGAGATTAAGAACTTTGAATCCTGAGGGAAAATGTGTCCGATCCACAGTACCTTTAACAACCCGTTACTGAAATGCTAAAACCAAGTGGCCGATGGAGACTATGCAAACCTGAGGGAGTTGACCAAATGGGCCCACATGTCAAGATGGGCACCTCCCTACATCGAGCAAGGGCTGGCACTGACCCAATGGTCAAAAGTCTACACAGCCATTCAATTGACCAACTGCTACTGGCCAGTATTCGTAAGTGGGAAGACCAATATAAGCTTGCCTTTATCTTCGGGGGACGCAATAAACGTGTACCTGAACTCCCTTTGCATACATAGGGGGTCATCAGGAGTTGGGCATAGCGGTAAAAATGCTGTGGTACCGCTATTGCTGCCGCATTACTGCTCTGTCCAATCCCGGGTTTGGGCGGAAAGTGGGAGGTTTATTTCGCTGGAGGTGCAAATATCCCCTTTCTGCCCATTTGCGGCGCTATTACTGCGGCACAAATTGCGCTGTGTTAACAGAGTCCAGCATGCCCCATAGAGTCCTGTGGACTCTTAAAGAAACAGGGACTTACAGCCTTACCTTAACTCGGGATACAGCGCTAATAGCACTGGACCGAGTTGCAGTAATGCTATTTGCATTGGCTGTCTCCTGGCAGATTTACCGCTGGTATCCTGCCAAGCTTGTGATAGAGCCCATAAACCCTGGCAATGATCTAAACATCTTTCTGCACAAAGCCACGCCCAATTTGGGCGAAAGGGGAAACCTGGCCTGTATAGGTGATGTGGAGGAACATGTGGCAGAAATCCGCTATGTTCTGATCCAGTCGCAGAAAGCCGGAGCAAAACTGTCCTTTCAGAAGGCACAGTGGTATAAGACCCGAGTGAACATTTTAGGGCACAAAATCACTCCTGACGGTCTCAACTCCCAGGCGACGAAGGTGGAAGTTTTTATTGAAATAAAAAAATTAAAAGAACCTACTACTCTGCGAGAATTGAGAAGTCTTCTTGGAAAGAAAATAGTCATGTCTTTCCTTGCACCTTATAGGCCCAGGAAAGACATGAATGCAATTTTCTACTCCGAACACTCAAGTGATCGTCTCCCATTACAGATCTGCTTGGCTCTGTATCTGAAATTTAAATTTCTCTGAGGCCCTAGCAGAAGGAATTTATGGAGTTGCTAGGCGACTAGATCAACAATAGAACCAGCCCTCGATGGGTGCAACTCCTAAAAATACAATTTTTTAAATGTGAGCTGTGGTGAACTGCCTCATGATGTACAGAAGGCAAAGGTGGATCATGTGGCCTGAAAGATAAAATCTCTTCTACAGAGCCTGATTGGCAGGATTAGTTAATGACTTTAATTGCAGGCTAAAATCAACATCAGAACAGAAGCCGCAACTTAAATCCAGAAATGAATCTGAAAACTGCATATGCAAGGTGGTAGCCATAGGTTTATTTTAGTAATTACATTTTGCACATTAACCTTTGAACCGGTAGTGTTGTTACAACATCCATCTAAATCTGAGTTTCAGAACTGAAGTTATAATCGAGAATGTGTTTCTGGCTTTCCCAAAAATTTTCTGGATCTGAAAGTTCGGGAGCTGGTGGCTTATCAAATTAGATATTTGGGTAGAAAATGTCACATTCATAACTATTACAATTTCTTTGCAAATGGTGAAAAACCACAATTTACACGTGCAGCATCCTACCGACACAGAAATAATTTTCATAAGTCTGACATGATTAGGGAAACACAAAAATATATGAGAAGTTATGTTTATTTGTAAAACCCATGTTTTTGTCACTTAGGACTTTTTCAGTGCAAAATTGCATGTGTAAAAAAATGAAGGTCCCTCTTGGTAGATTCTTGATCACCCAGGCAATCAATTGTCAGGATTCCATTGGATTCCTCTTTGTCTGATCATAGATCGGTCCCACACAGGAAGAAACATTCCCAAATCTCCAATAGATATAACAGTTTACGTTCACCTTGGAACCCTGGTTCGTCATTGTTTGCGCATCCCTTCAGACAACGCTATGTGTTGCCTTGGAGACGCCAGCGCCCTTTCCATTCACGTAGGCGTTCACGCCTACGGCGGCGTGTTGTGCATGCGGTCAGCTGATCTGTACTTAAGCTCCGCCGCTGCGCACGGCGGCGCTTCTGAATTTGTAATTTTCAAAGCTGCGCATATTGTTATCCTGTCCTCAAGCTCTTTGAACCACTGGTCTGCTTTGTGACCTTCCTTGCCTCGTTCTTGTCTTTTGTTTACTTTACCTGGTGCTGACTCGAAACGACCACAGACTGCATTCGCTTCATCCCTGCACGTCTTACCTGCTTGCTGCCAAACCCGGAACGTCCACAGACTGCATTCGTCTCATCCCTCATGTTTTACCTGCTTATTGCCAACCTCGGAACGGCCACGGACTGCATTCGCCTCATCCTTGCACATCTTACCTGCTTGCTGCCAAACCGGAACGTCCATGGACTGCATTTGTCTCATCCCTCACGTCTTACCTGCTTATTGATAAGCCGGAACGTCCACGGACCACATCAGAACATCCACAGATTGCATTCATCTCATTCCTCAAGTCTTACCTGTTGATTGGCAAAACAGAACGGCTATTGGACTGCTTCAACTCCAACCATCGTCACTTCTTCCCGCTCTTACCTGACAGCTCAAAGACTCCAAGGAACTTCAAGGACATTAGCGCATCGGTGCAAGGATCAAAGAACATTAGCGCAACCGCACAAGGATCAAACACTCTTTAGGCGACCTCGTGCCAGCGGGAATAGGAAACAAGACATTGTGTTCCCAGAACTACTACTCCATTACAACAATCTCATCTTCAGAATCCATTCAGACCACTTATTGGTAAGCGCACTACTGTCTGGTTCTTGCATTGTCTTACTATCCTGTACTCATGCTAATAGTCACCTCTCTTGTTTCAGGGTACTCACCAATTTAGCTTGGAACTTGTCAGCCCCAATCTACCTTTCTTGCTTGTGAGTATCTGCTCATCACCTTGTTTAGATATTTCATTGTCTTGAGTCATATGTTAATACTTGATTAATTTCTCTTGCAGCCAGCTGTCTGGGCACCAAGGTGTAGCAATATTTTCGGGCAATACTCGCCTCAATCTGTCCTTTTGTACTCTTGAGGGGTATATTGTCAGAAAGACTCAATTGCATCACGACGTGTCAAGCCACCACTGCTGGATTTAGCCCTTGGGCCCTAATATCAATGTATAAAACAAAACACAATTGATCAAGACAAAAAGTGGCAGTCCTCAACAAATTATAAACAATTGTACCCATATATCGTACACAAATTCACATTCAATTAATAACAACTGGTAATATCACACTTTTCATCAAAACATTACTTCTTGTGCACCCTTTTAGTCTATTGGTGTGGCTCTAGTACAACAACAATGTAGTCATCTACACGTGTTTCGGCTGGAGTGTGCAAGCCAATTCAATCTGGCTCTCAGGTAGCTCCAGCCTTCTTCAGGACAAAAATAGGTGCTTCAATGTGCCCCATTTGCTATGCCTTGATGTGTTGATTTGCTTATCTCCAATTAAAACAGATGTTTGTATTACCATAAAAATATATAGAATGTCCCCACTTGTTAATTCTTATATAGGATGAGTCTGCTCATATTATTTCCATGTAAAAATCAATTGTAAAAGACCCTGTCCTACCACCAGTGGTGATTCTGGTGGCAGCTTTGGGATATTGGAAGAAATCTTATTTCTCGTTTAAGAACTCTATCAGTGTAATTTGGGCCATCTATTAATGACAGGGTGAAGAAAAAGCAACAATTACTGTTCTACCCCCTCTGGGTCCCTTTACACTTGTTTGCACTCTTTTTTAAATAAGAAAATAAACGACCTGATGGAGTTTGGTTACACAATACTGCTAGTGAAACTAGTAATTTGCCACGGGGCAGCGATTGCTCTCCTCTAGTGTGTCTTACACCATGAATAGTTAATTTCACTCACGTCTCGGGCAAAGGACCCTTCAGATATGCAATTACTTTTGATTGGGGCAGACATCTAGTGTGTCCTCTTGCTCCTGTGCAATGAGACCAATGCTTCCGTCTCTGTGTATAATATCACGGGCTGTGAGCCACCATCAATGGAGATAGAAATGGGACTGGTGAAGACTGCACCAGGGTGGATAGCGTCTTCCTTTGGCACTCTATTGCGGCACTATCTATATAGGTAATGTGGGGCACACAAGTGCCTTGCTCTCCTGTTGTATGGGTAATGAATGTGTCTCTTAAGGATAACAGCAAACAGGCATGCATATAATGCACATCAACACTGAATATAGAGAGAGGACTTCATGCCTCTACTCGCTGGCCTGTCGTCTGCCGACATCATACCGATGTCCCAGCATGAGATTGCTGCGTAGTTTATCATCAGTCCTCACTGGTTCAGGAAATTCACCCAGTGTAGAAGGGCATCTTCTCTTTTTGCATGCACTTCTAGTATGCCCTTCAATTTACATAAAAATATGGTTATTCCACTCCACAGAAATGTTCAATCCATTATTACTGTATTAAGATGGTAAATCCATTTCTGTTCCATCTTGTGCAGTTGTACTGCCAAGGCACCACCCTGTAGGTGTGGTTCCAGAGTTTGTAGAATGAACAAGTGCAGATCCTTATCTGTGTTCCCCATCTTGACATAATGCTCTTCTAAGGGCTTGTCATTAACCTTATTTCTGATGCATGATCTATGCTCAGATAGGTGCTGTTTTGCAGGACGAATGGTCTTCCCTACTTAAATAAGATTACAGGAACATCTAATGGTGTATATCACATTCTTGGTCTGGCAGTTAGTATGTTGTCTCAGTTCCCACTTAATATTGCCGTGTTCAAAGGTATGTTTTGTATTGGTGTATTTACACGCCACTCACTTGCCACATTTGTGGTGACCATTGATGGGTGGTAACCCCCACTGGTTAAGGACTGTGTGTTCACTATGAGTGTCTCTGTATGTATGTACCAATTTTTGTCTGAGACTACAGTTTTTTTTTTAAAAGCAAACAAGTGTTTCTGGGCCAGTAACCTTTTTGTTTGACAAGTTGCAAATTCTTATTCACAATCTTTTTTTATAACATTGCCTTTAGGACTGAAGGTGGTGACACAGATGAGTCTTTGGAGCTCTGTTTTCATCCTTGTGATCAGACACAACTTTAGGCTGGTGTTGGCAGGCCTTTTGTAGTTAATTTCAACCCTCTTCCTAGAGTAGCCTCTACCTATTAGTCTGGTCTGTAAATGATCTGCATTATGTTCGAAATCTACTTTCTCAGTGCAATTCCTGGGTATTCACAGAAACTGCCGTAGGGGAGATTGAGTTTGAAGCCCGAGGGATGGAAGCTTGTAAAATGCAGAAGACTGTTGCGCTCAGTGGGTTTTCTGTAGAGGGACGTGCAAAGATTATTGCCCACCTTGGAGATATTCAGATCCAGAAAGTTTACAATCGGTAAGGCTCCACTCTCCAGTCAATTTGATGTTGGACTCACATCCATTCAACCATTTTTGGAAATCCATGAGGGATCCAACCGTTCCATTCCACACCATGAACATGTCATCGATGTATCTTTTCCATATGGTGATGTAATTACCGAATGGGTTTGTTGCCACCTACTATGAATGTGTCCTCAAAATACGCCATATATAAATTGGCTGTATCTGGGGAGAATGTAACACCCATGCTCACCCCCTTCTTTTGTTTGCACAGTTGATTTCTAAAGAGAAAACAATTCTCTGTGATCGCCAGTCTTGCACATTCTAGAATAAATCCTGTGGGTGGCTTTTCTGGTGGTATTCATTGTTCTGAGACATGTTCCATAACTTTCAAATTTGCCATTTGTGAGATAGAGGTATACAATGCCTCTAGATACATTGTCAAAAGAATCCCTGTGGGTTCTACAGTAATATTTTGGATTACGTTAATCATGTCCGTCGAGTCCTTAATATATGACGGAGTCCTGACTACAAATAGTTTGAGGAAATGCTCTGTATATATGGATAAAGGTTCTAACAAGGAATCTATGGGCGGCTGAGTCAATGGGTCTCCCGGAGGTTCACTCCTGTTTTTATGGACTTTGGGTAGAGTATAAAACGCTGCTGTCTTAGGATGGGGTTTAAGCAAAAACTGGGCCTCCTCTTCACTTATCCACTCCTCATGAACTGCATGTTGGGTGAGACTTTATATCTCTTCTTGTAGAACTTTTGTTGGATCCCTGTCTAGTATTTTATATGCGGGTTGGTCGCTAACTGGTCTTATACATTCGATGTTGTAGTTTTGTGTGTCTAGAATCACAATAGCTCCCCCTTATCTGCAGCTTTAATGCTGATTTCTTGCTCTCAAGCATGTACGCTCACAGATTTTCAAGTTGTCTTGTTGGCAATTATGGTGTTTAATAGCTGCTAGAATCTGCTTAATAACAATGTTCTCAAAGGTAAGCAGTTCCGTTGGACATGCATATATGGGGGCATGAATGAGACTTGGTCTTCAGGCCAGTGAGATTACTTTCTCCATGTTGACTCCTCCTGCTCCTGTAGATTCTTTTTGATGTTGGGGAAGATAAACCTCCACAAAAAATGTTTACGGTGGATGTTTCCGAAAAACATTTTCGTAGCTCAATTTCACAGTGCTATGGGACAGCCCTTGTCTCCGGTACAAAAGACTGTCCTTTCGCTAATAGGTCTGTCTCAAATATGTGTTACGCTCACCTTAGCTCTGCAGGAGCACCTGGAACCTCTTTCCTCAGGGATCTGATCAGGGACCTCCTAGGACTGTGACTGATGCATGGGAACTCCCCCTGGGGTAGGAACACTAAGGTTAGGGAGCAGTGTAACAAAGTTCCCACACCCTCCCTAGGACCCAAAACCCTATGGACTACGCTCACCTTCTTTATAGAATAAGGGTGCTCTCCATCCTTCCTCTTCTTCAAGCAGAGGCGCATGTAGAAAACCAGTTACCTCACTGGTTGTAGACTTGACTCCAGCCCAGACCTGCTGCGGCATGATTTGCTTTCTGGCAACGTGGCAGTAATCCCACCTAGTCCTTGCCACAGTCTCAATACGTGCTTCTGCGTTGTGCATGCTACTCCTTCTGATGTTCAGTTATTGTTTATGCTATGCCAATGTTACAGTGCATGCTTCTGCACTGAACACACTTTTACTTGGCTGTCTTGTCTCTTTTCTGTATCGTTCTCCTTCTTTGCGTAGAATTTTACCTTGCGGTATGCTACTGTGCGTTCCTTCTTCTTGCGCGTGGTTTTCTAGGCTTTCATTCCTTGCGAGCCGGTTCTGTACCTTTTCTGCTGCCTTTCTTGTTGGTAATGGCTTTCGTGCTTTTTTAGTTGCAGACTTGTATGTGGGCGATGTTCCAGGCTTGATGCGCGCTCTTTGTATGTGCGTGGTACTTACTGTTCTTTCTTTCTTGTTTCCACAGGTTGCAGTGGCTTTCCCAGACCGGAGCTGTATCCGAAGACTTGCGGGTTCTAGATCGTTCGCCTGATTAATCCACAGGTAAGTATTTAGAAACGATGGTCAGGTCCTTGGAATAACGTTTCCTTCTTCTTTCTTGCAGGAGCTGGTACCGGTGAACGTCACGCTGTCAAGCAGAATAACGCGAGGTGAGGAGAACTGGCCTGGGTGTGGTTTATATATCTGGCCACATCCGACCATGCCCAAAGCCTCTCAGACACACCCAAAAGCTGGTCTGCAGCATTCAATGCTGTTTGTTCAGTCCTTCTCTATGTTGGAGGGGGACAGAAAGTGATCATCCTCAACCTTAACCATTGGAAAATGGATGTGGCGCCAAATGGGCCAAGCCTACACCCAACTGTGCCTCCCAGTATTTACACCTGAACTGGCATGAGCGCCCATTTAACGCGTATGAAGCCTGTGTGACCCGATGTTTTTTTTTTATATATGTGCATATGTGCAGGGATTGGGGTAGGAGCTTCCCATGGAGCTAGTGGTCATGACATCACTCCTCCCACAAGGCCCCTTTCAGGGACGGGATCCCTGGACCTGGCTTGGCTGGGTGGTTACGGTGACTTTCCTCACTAATCAGGGGGCATGCACATGTGTGCAGGGTACCCATGACCTGTCTTGTTGTCCATATCCCTTCCAGTCGACCATTCGATAAGGTAATACAGTTTAGATTTAACGATCTTAGAGTCCAATACCTCCTTGACCTCGTACCCCGGCTCCTCATCTACATCCGTGGGACCCATGGGTGTTTTCAGTCGGGTGCCAGGTTGGACTGGTTTTAGGAACGACACGTGAAACACTGGGTGGATGCGCAAGTGTGGGTATAAAGTTAACTTTATCGCAGCCGGGTTAGTTATGGCCTCAATGGTGTACGGCCCTAGGTATCTGGGACGAAATGTTTTCGATCCTTTTGTAGGCACATGTTTTGACACCAACCACACAGCATCGCCAATCATGTACTCAGGGGCCTCTTTTCAGTGTTGATCTGGGAACCTTTTGTGTCATTCCTTGGCTTGGGACAGACGACCGTCTCAGTTTCCACGCATAGTAAGTTGGTCCGGTCCTCACAGGTCACGACCCATCCCTTTGGGCAGGCAGTGGGAATAAATGGCAGCCCCCGAGGTGATGCATGTACCTAACAAGTCACCATCTCCGATCCTCTAGGCCTTGAGACAGAACACTAAGCCTTCATCCTTGTATTACTTTTGTATCATCCTGCCTTCAGTTCGCTGGGAATGATGGTCTCAGTCTGGCTCGGATGAATAGGCTCTGTCTTCTTGGTTTCAGGTCACATGTATAAGGATCACAAACTTAATTTTCCTGCATGCATTTATAAGTATTTACTGCTTTTACTTTTTCAGGTGTCCGATCTCTTCTGTTAACTTGAAACATTCCCTCTCACTGTGTCCTTGGCAAGACTGTGCACAATAGCTGCACTGACAGCCTGGTCTGTGTATCTCAGCAAAGTCAGCAGGTCAGGTCTCTCTCTGTCTTCTCGATCCTTCCAGCGTCTTCCCATTAATTTCAATGCGGCTGTGGTTTCCATCTTTGTTTTCATGGCTGTTCATGTTAATTGCGTTTAAGCATCAGCAAGCAGTTCATATGTACTCTTGTGCAACTTGGCGTTACTGCATAGTGAAGGAAGGTGTGTCCATCCTCTATCTAAGTGAGTCATAAGCATTCTATTCATGTCTAAGAGTAATGCGGCCTAAGTGTCTGCGTAACTTTGTGAAGGAATGCTTATGTGCTTCATGTCAAACGCATCTACGTCATGGTGTTAGTCGTGACATCATCAGCTTTCTTCATGGTTACAGTTAGTCGATTTGCTCCATCGATTGCAGGTGTATCTCTTCAGCGACATCATCATGATAGGGTCTAAATGGCTGTCTGAGTGAATAACGTTTCTCACATAGGTGATACATCGATGATGGGGAGGAAGGGGTCAGGAACGATGTACACCTCTCATTTCTGTAACATCGAGATGAGGGCAGGACTGGTGCAACAATAGACCCATTTAGATCTCCCCCTTCAAGGATTTAGAGAAGGACCATGACAAGGGTTAAGGCTGTGATGAGGACTGTGACATGGACTAAGATAGGGACTGTGAGAAGAAACAGGAGTGATGAGCACTGCGACTGAGACAGTGACAAGTGTTTGGGCTTTGAGAAGGAATAGGACAGAGTACTGGAAAACGAATAAGACTGCAACAAGGGTAAGGGATAGGACTAGGACTGTGATGAGAACAAAGCCTATATAAAGACTAGGACTGTTCCAAAGACTAGACTTAACTAAAAGATAGCACGAGGATGTGACAAGGTGGTAGACTAAGACAAAGACTGTGGTGAAGACTAGAAATGTGATAAGGACTAGGGCTTCAATGAGGACTAGTCCTTTGACTGTGAAAAGTGCTAGGACTATGATGAGGACTACATTTATAACTATATGGATAGGAATGAAAAGGACTAGTGTTGTGATGATTACCAGGACTAGAACTTGGAGTTTGCAGAGGAATTGAACTAGAGCTGTGATGAAGGCAAACACTGTAACGAGAATTAGGGCAAGGACTTGTGTAGGGCAACTCCCTGGCTCCTGTAAATCTCTCAAAGGTGTGCACAAAGGGACTGGTCATTGCAGATGGGTGTGGCTCATCAGGATGGGTCATCAGGAATCCTTTGTCATCGCGGGGGAGTCTGGGATCACGTTGGGGTCACCAATAATGTAGGGCAACTCTCTGGCAACCAGACTGAGAAAATACAACCCACTAGGGGAAAAGGCTAGGTGCACCCTTTTTTGAGAAGGACAAGAGCTTCATTTTGTATACAAAAAGGAATGGGCGACAGGGCATTACAAATCCACTGCCACAGAGCTCTGACCTCCTCCAAGATGGTGGCTATTTTATAAACATACAACTTGTCATTCATGACGCACTCGATATGCAGTGTTCACCAGCCACCCTCATTGGCTGCCGCCTATATACATGCTAATAGTTTCATATAGCCCACCTTCCAATTGGTCGCGTTGTCCTCTCCTCCATCTTCATCACACATGAGTAACCGACCTCTCCCATCTTGATGCACTACAAGAAGATTGGTTAGGCTAAAATAGCACCACCCTACCTTTACTCCTAACCACGTGATGTGCACCTTGTCGTCAACATGAACTTGGCAGATAACGTTGAGGTCAGCCTGGTCCTTGTGAACAATGCAATCCTTTTATCATCCCAGAAATGCTGGCATCCCCATCATGCCTGCCCTCTGTACGGGCATCACTCTTGGCTCACTCTGGCACAAATCACAGATTGCGTTGTTCTCTGCTCCCCCTATATCAGTTCCCCTCCCAAGTGGTACGACTGGTGTTCCACTAATCAATCCAATTCCTGAAGACTCATATTCCTGCACATCTGGTAGTTCAAGTAGAGTGACAAACGTTCTGGGGGCGTTAGTGTTCTAAATCTTTAGTTCATGTTTAGGCAACCCCAGACCTCTGCCCCGGCTCCCATGAGTATGGCCTTCGTACGAGGCCATAGCACTTCACCTGTTTGGCTGTGCGCATTCATGCCTAATTGTTCAAAGACTTGACTAGATACATTTATATGTGGGTGTGCGTGCCTGTTCCTTGCCATGCCTGGGAATCAAAATGTGATGATCAGGCAAGAGATGAGGCCTTGTTATTCTGTGTCTCCAACACAGCCTGTGAGGATTCAGGCCTACTCTTAACTGCAGCATTAACTCATGTTAGCTACCGTGCATGTCATATATTCTACATAACTATCGCAGAGCAATCCCCTCTGTTGTATATCCTAGCGATAGAACCGGTAGTGGCATATCTGCAGAGGTAATATATTACGGCATGCATACCGGTTCTAGGGACGCATCACTTGATCTCTATGTATACGGACCCTTATATGTGTGCAAAACCCAGAAGACAATCTAGAACTGATAATCGAAGCATTGGCATGCTTTTCTCAGATTTCAGGTATTATGGTCAGCATGGACACGTCAACTCTGTTTCCATTGGCAGGGCTAGCAAAATCAAAACCTACCAAGCTCCCTGTGCTGGCCCTCAAGTGGAGCATGTCCTCGTTCCGATGTTGAGGGGTCGGTATTTATCATGGTCCGGTCGAGGAATATCAGAATAACACACTAAAAGCCCTGGGGGGTCAAGAACTCCATAAAGTTTTGCACTAAGCTACACCTCTCATTGATGGGCAGGGTGGTGCTGCTAAAAGATGGTAGTCCTCCCGTGTCTCTTGCATTACTTTGTGAATGTGCCATAGAAGATTCCAAAGGCCTTCTTTAGGAGGTTAGATACAATGAGCAGAGAATTCCTGTGGCATAATTGCAGATGTAGGATAGCATTGGCCCTACTACAAAGACCCTATGAAGAAGTGTTCATTAGAGTGCCCAACTTTTAGCAGTACTACTTAGCAGGGCAGCTGCAGTTCGTGGTTGGATGGCTAGCAGATGAACCTACTCTGGACACGCGACTTCTCCAACCAGCAGAGCCGCGTATCTTTCTGAAGGAAGTATTGTGGAATGAGAGACTGCGCGCAGGGTCCGTCCTTGTTTGGTGACACTGGGCATTCAGCTATGGGATAGGGCACTGGCATTACTCAAAATGAAAGACCCATTCACCATGCAGATTTCCCTGGCCTCGCTAGCACCAGACGTAACACAAGTGTGACAGGGTATCCGCACACACTGGGAACCGAAAGGGGTTGCCACAGTAGGTGATCTTCTTACAGGTACTAGGTTTACTCCATATCAGGAGTTGGTGAACAACACAGGCCTCCACTAAGGTCAATTTGTTCTAAGACAAACTTTGAAGAACGCAATCATACATAGATGGCCCATGTATGGGGAATCGTTGGAAGCACACTCAGTTGTAGACACCCTGTAAGATATTGCCGAAAGCACACAGACCATCTCTAGGCTGTACACATGGCTCCTCACGAGTAGGCCCATGCCGGAGTTGTTCATACGAGCTAAGCGGGAGGAGAATTTGGGGGCCATGATTCAAGACACTCAATGGGTGCACATACTGAGATACTAGAAGAAGGTATCCATGAATGCAAGATTACAATTGGAACTGTTGAGGGTTTGGTAGTATAGGTTGGATACAATTTTTTTTGTTTCCTTTGTTGGTTAAGGTGGTACTTCTTGTTTCGTTGCTTTCATGTGAATGAGCCGCATTAAAACCAATAAAAACTGTTTTTTAAAAAACAAACTCTATTGCAAAGCAATTGGTTAGCTCCTCTCTATATAACTTCCCACTCCCGCCAGTTGCTTCCACCCATAAAGCACCCCCATAGCTCCTACACCACCCTTTGCACATTCTCCATGTTTTAATATATTTTCTACAATCATCTAGGAGGGGCGGTAATCTGAACATGCATCGCAACACTTTGATGAGGCTGGACTAGGACTGTGATGAGGATGAGGGCTAAGATTAGGACTGGGACAAGGACTGGGACTAAGATTATGATGGGGATAGAGATGTGATCTAGGATTGTGTTTGGGACTATGGGCCTCATTACACGGATGGCAGTAAGGGTTTACCGGTACCGGTATTTTACCGGTACCGGTAAATCCTTACCGCCTTACTACGAGGTCCCTTTGCGGGTTGGGGAATTTAACGCCTGCTTTTTGCAGGCCATAAAAACCAACCCGCAAAGGGACCCAGGGAGCTAATTACGGTACCGCAATTTGCGGTACCGTAATTAGCGCCTTCCCCATTCCCATTATGCCCTATGAGGCAAAAATGGGAATGGGGAAGGGCAATGGTGGAAGGGGGAATTACCGCCCCGCCAACCTTGGAATGGGGCGGTAATTCCCCTTTCCACCAAGGCAGTGCCGGTATTTTACCGGCATGAACCATGGCGGTAATAGCGCCATGGTTCTCCGCCATCCGTGTAATGAGGCCCTATGACTAGATCTAGAACTCTGACAATGACAAGGACTTGGACTGTGTTAAGGACTAGAACTAGGGTTATGACAAATACCAGATGATTAGGACAGCAGAAACGACTAGAAGTGGCAAAGGTACTGTGAGGAGGACTAAGACTGCAATGAGGACTAGGCTTGTGATGAAGACTTAGAACTGTGATGAGGACTGGGACTCTGAATCTGATGGTAACATGCACTAGCACTGTGACAAGGATGAAGACTGTGACTAGGACTGTGATTAGGACTACAGCTTTGATGACAAATAGGATTGCGACAAGGACTAAGAGAATTCCAAGGACATGGGCAGTGATGAGTACATTGAATGTGAGTAGGTCTTGGTCTAGTGACAAGTAATATGACTTTGACACGGACTAGAACTAAGATTTAAAGTGAGATAAAGAACAATACCAGCACTATGACGAGAATTGTGTCCTATGAAAAGCTTATTCTCTGCAGCCAGTGACAGCTTTCTACACTCAAAAAATAATGGCCATTCTAACATATGGAGTAGAAACTATGCTGAATGCGCCGCAAGATCTGTGGCTCCAGTTGGAAGAAATAATATGGTGGAAAATACTAGCCCTTCCATCCACCTTCCTAGCACCACGTATACGGCACGAATTAGGTCTACAATCACTGGAAGCCGTAAAAGATTGGAAGACTCTGATGCTATTCAGAAAGACACAATTAAAGGACAAGTTACCAGCAATTGATATTCTTCATGAAAAACTTCCCACCACGAACGCAACAGTGATTAAATTATGGAAAGAAGCTTGTAACAAACTTCTAGAGCGTGAGGAAATCTAGCTTGAAATGCTGATAAATCTACCGCAAAAAGCCAAATCATTGATACAAAGAAACAACTGGATCAGAACGATGAACTTAAACCTAACATGCAAACTGTTGCTAACCCATGACATTGATGTGAGACCACTCCACCAATTACCAGACTACTTGCAAAAATTTCCAAATAGGAGGATTAGAGATCAATTTCTCAGACTACGTTTGAATATCTTACCAACAAGAGAACGATTAGCAATGACCAAATAAAATACCTGAAGAACTCTCATTCTGTTGATTTTGTCTAAACAAAGGACAAGTAGAGACCTTATACCATATCATAATGGTTTGTACAGCATTAAGTAACCAAAGACAATTGTTCAGAGACATGTGGCTCCACGAAATAGTTACACTTGAACCAGCCCAACGATTGGCCAGAATATTAGCTGGAAACGATAAGAAACTTATCATCACGATTATCCAATTCTGGGAAGCAATAACTACTTTCACTAACATAGAACTCTAGAAAAGGCTGTGAATTGAAGCCACGCGGAATGGATAATCTATTAGGAATTGTATGATGAATTCTTAACTGCTAAATGTGAGATTTAATGTGTTTGTAAATAGAAACGAAATGATGAAATGAGTGAAAAAGTTTTAAAAAGCCTTCTGAAAAGTAGAATTCAGATGAGGAAACAGAATATGACATTGAGAAGGACTAGGACTGAGATGAGGACTTGGAGCATAAGAAGGGGAGCAAAGGCCATGGGTGTTTGCACTCGCTTTGTAAATTGCTGTTTCTGCCGCTGGATTGGTCCCCGCCCCCCTTGTACATCGGA
Source organism: Ambystoma mexicanum (assembly GCF_040938575.1). Lineage (NCBI taxonomy): Eukaryota > Metazoa > Chordata > Amphibia > Caudata > Ambystomatidae > Ambystoma > Ambystoma mexicanum. Next base: position 1,336,302,273 of record NC_090921.1, on the reverse strand, counting down.
GCTTCTGCGAGCACTCAAAAAACCATTGAGTCTCCCGCAAGGACAAAACCCATGGGGAGCATAGGGCATGGGTGTTGGCGCCCCCTTGGAGAATTGCTGTTTGTGGTGCTGGATTGGGCCCTGCCCCCTACACACATGAGACTCTGCAAGCATTCAAAAATCATTGAGGATTCCTGTGAAGGAGGAGGATCGTTGGGCGCCATTCCCGACAGCACATCTACCTGGTCAAGAGGCGGGGAGAAATTTCAGCATCCTTGTTTGGTTCAAGGGGTCTGTGGCTCTAGCAGTATCGAAATCCACCTGATGGAAGAGTGTCTGTCAAATGTGGCTGTGGTGGAGTCTGTTGATGTTTTTTTCTCTTCACCAGTTGTCATTAGTAAGCACTTTGTGGGCGGAAGTGTGGAGTTAGTCCGTGAAGGCACTTCTGTTAGTGCCAAATATCTTCCCTCCATTGCTCTTTCAAATCTCTTTGAATGTCTATCGAAGGGTTCTCCGGCCACCAACTCACCAAAGGTTCCTCGGACAACTCCTCTAAGGTTGTTACCCATAAGAAAAAGAGGAAGGTCACAGGGAAACTACCACCAAGCAAAAAACGTCTGAGTTTGCCCCCACTGCCCAAGAGGAAGCTGTCCTATGATAAGAGCACCCAGACATGTGTTGTTGATACATCTGGCCATGTGGGAGAGCCTCTGCTGCCTGTGTTGCCCCCAAAAGTCGAAGAAATGTAATTGATTTAAAAGAGTTGATCCTTCAGAAGACGGAATGCTGGATGAGCAAGTTGACTGGGGTTTTCAAGGAGATCAAGGAGAAGGTGGTATACCTGAATCCTATCTCTATGGATTTGGGAGTTTCCCTGATCCCTATGGTTCAGGAAACACCTCACCACAGTGGTATGCTAGGCCCCATTGTTATTTGTCTCTCTGCTCCTTATTGGATATTACCAAAGCCTGGAGGGAACCCCACTAACACAAAGGGGGCCCAACCATCTCCTTTACCACTCCCTTTAGTTCTCCCTGCTGTGCCTGGTATTGTTACTGTGGGTCACTCTGCAGCAAGTTGGTAGATGTCTTTCTTCTGATGGGGCCTCCCTCTGGAACAGCCTCCCTGCCTCGCTGAAACTTGAGAAGAACCATCTCCGGTTCCGGAAGCACCTCAAGACCTTCCTCTTTGCATTTGCCTTCTCTCCTCCTCTCCCTTGCTGATCTCCTGGCTGGTCCTGAAGCTGCACTGTTTACCTGGCTACCCTCTGATCTCGGGCCCAGTTCCCCTCCCTGCCAGTTGCACACCTGCACTGCCCCCTGGCAACCCTTGCACTTGGGGACTGTTTTTGTTTTCCTACAGCCCCCTTCCAGCACTTCACATCTGATGTCTGCATGTTCACCTGCACTTACCACCAGCTGGCCACACTCTATTTATTTAATTTTATTGTCTTATTTATCCACTGTTTATCCTATGCACTGCACTGCCCTCTCCCCTTCCCCCTGCACTTTCCCCTTCCCCCTCCCCTACACTTGCACTATCTCAATGTCACCTGGCCTTGTAACATTGTTGTCTCTGGCTTCCCTTTGTTCCCCTCCCTTGCCTCGTCGCAACTTGAAACACTTGTGTATAGGGGCGGTCAGTCATAATATCCAAAATAAAATGTCCAAAAAAAAATCGAATTCTTTATTTTTTTATTTATATATTTTTTGGGGGGTTCGGGATGTAAAATAAAAAGGTAAACATTTTTTTTTAAAAGGGGAGGTTGGGGGGAGAACCCCCCCATTTCGATTATAAAACGTATTAAAAAAGAAATTCGATTTTTTTTTTTCAACATTTTTTTTTCGATTTTATGACTTCCGACATTTTTTCAGTCGATATTATGACTATAAACCGTATATAGGCGCGCTATAAATGCTATATCATATCATATTTTAAGACTGTCTGGCCCAAATTTAATGGCCCTGGGGAGGGCACGGGGGCTTGAATCAGCAAAAAACCTCTGCAATGAAGTGGAAAATGAGCAGAGCCGCACAGTTTTTATGGTAAACTTTCCTAGGCTAATGAGTGGAGTGTATGAGTCTTCTGAGTCTTTAAAAAACAAATACAACCATTGGAATCGACACACAAAAAGGTGTGTTGAAATTATAAGAAATTATATTGTCAGATGTTTGCGGGGTGTGACTCCCAAATCGGGTTTGATCATATTCAGATGGTGTTTTCAACAGAGGCCCTTGCTAAAGGTCTTTTGGGTATTGACTACAGATGCTATCCAAACGACAGGACCAAAATTACAATCAGGTCCTTTGACCTCTTTCAATCGATGTATATGGCCTCTGCCACGTCCTGTGATCCCAGGGTCTAACCTGCGTCTGTTCAGAAGTCAACTACTTCGTGCCTGAGGAGTAAGAGTCCCCTCCAAGTGCGAGTTGGGAACAATAATGACCTAGAAGCAGTGGATTGACTGGCCCCGGGGAAGATTGACACTGTTGACAGGGCCCATTGTTATAAAGTCCTTTCATGGAACATTGCGGGAGTCAACAGAGTGCTGGCCACCCAGGATTGGTGTCATTTGTTCGTAGATTTCATATTATTGTGTTACAGGGGACCTGCGCAGTTGTTTCTGTTTTACTTCAAGGATTTCAGTATTTTTCCTGCAATAAAAGGCCCCAAGGGAGGCTGTCCGGAGGCCTACTAACCTGGATTGCTGTTATTTTAGACTGGAAAGTCGAGATAATTCAAACTGATTGTCCTGACCTCCAAATGTTGTTTATCTGGATTAGTAAGGAGGAAATTATCTGTTTATTTAATATTTACAACAGGTCGTAGCTTTCGCATGGACTGGCAATTCTCGAACATTGTCAGGCCTTAATTAATATCAAGTTTGTTCCCCTATCTGTTAAGGAAAAATATATTATTGTGGTCAGGGATTTTAATCTCCAGATGGAACCATTGAGGGAATTAGTGGGGCTATGGAACGACTAAGATTTAGAATGGGACATTCTGTCCCTGAATGCTGTCCCCCCTGCTAGAATGCACCATTCAGATGCAGGGTCTGCTTGTATCATGTCTAATTTAAATTTGAGGGCCTGTAAAGTGAGATTTGCTAATGATCAGCCTGCACAAAATACTTTTAATGGACATAATGGGAGTTACCTCATTGATTATTTTTTTTATTTCAGCAAATGATTGGACTAGAATCAGAAATTATAGAGATATGTCAGAGAGTAGAAAGTGCCAACAAAGAAAAGGTTGTCCCCTTTCCCATTGTACAGATTAGCAATTGCCCTCCTTACATTGGTGGGGGCATCGACTGGTTCCTACCTTGTCCCTGTCTGAATCTACACTAAGTCTTGGACAAGGGGACTACTGAGAAACTTGCAACATTCCTCTACGTTGGTCTCGGTCCATGTCTGTATCTGCAGTTAGTACTACGCCCCTATTGATTCAGGCCCTGTACGTACCAAACTAGAAGACAAATTACCATATGCAACCAAGTGTATTGAAAAAATAATAATTTATATGGAACAGGTGTGTGGTAAAATACTGACACATTCACAGTGACACATAAATACAGTGTTCAAAACAAAAATCAAATGTAACCATGTTACACTTTACATATTCAATGCCAAGGATTTGGTGTACAACATAGAGAGAAGCATACATTTAGCTTGAGTGGTTCTTAAAAAGACATATTCATCGTGACATACAATTGCACTTAACAATTAAAGCATATCCGGGAAGTTGTAAGTGCTATGAGGAACAGTTTCCTTTACAATTAGTCATTTGAGAGGAATTTTATTGACAGGTCTCTCATTTCAAATGCTCAGAGTAATTATTTGCTGAAAAGTGGTCTAAGTCTTTGGACTTAAAAGATATCTCAAATTTAACGTGTTCACAAAACATTTGTCAGACACACTAAGTGCGAGAATAATGGTGGTCTATTCTGTCCTGAATCTTCTTCAATATGCTGTTTATTGTGTACACGTTTCGGTGATTCTTGTATACATCAAAAGTATATGGCACCTTCTTCAGGGCGTCCAGTCGGTAGACCCAGCTGTACTTGAAGCTGTGGTGGGTAACAAAATCCCAAGTTTCTTGGAGGATCTGGGTTGGAAGGGGCACTCACAGAGGACCGTGGACAGGCGGCTTCTGGTGCAGACAGTGGAGGGCTTCCGTGTGTTGTCCGAAGTAGCTCTGGGTCGGAGGGCATCTCTGCGCCCCTCTCGTGGTCCGTGTGTGCAGCTCCGGTGTCTGCTTCCAAGTGTCTCTCCTCAGCCTACTGTCACACCCCCCTGCTCTATTTGTATCTCAGTATTTAAAACATCCCAATCTAAAGTCCGTCCTACTTTCCATAGTCTGTTGATAGGGGTAGAAGGCCATGCCCGTAAATCTTTGAAATGGCTTCCTATAATTGACCGTGAAGTTAGATCTGGTATTTATGATTCGATCCTTGAACATTTAGAAAATATATCTGAAGCAGACATATCTGAAACAGCATTGTTGGCTGAGTTTGACAAGATGAAAGCTAAAATTCTCCCGTTTGTATCTGCCCCTGCTAAAGCAGTAAAGAAGATAGGAGTAGGTAAGGTAGACGGGTATGATGGTGTGTATCGCTCAGCGAAAAAACACATTGAAAACTGTGTTCATTCTAGTTTTGGGGTGGATTGGGCTAAGTTACGTATCCTTAGAGCCAATTACAAGAGATTAATTACATCCAAAAAGAAAGAGTTTACTGCAGAAAGATCGGGGACATTATATAAGGACCTCAGATCAGGACACAATTCCCTTTTTTGGAAAATGGTCCCTGATAAGGACCCTAAAATGGATCAGTCCCTTCCATGTTGTATTAGCAGTGAATCTTGGAGGTCATACTTTTCTGGCATGTATTGTGATACTCACCCTTTTTCTCTCCCTTGTGTTTTGCCCATTGTGTCTGGCTCAGTCTCTGTGTATTTTACTGAGAAAGAGGTGGATGTTGCCCTGGTACTTTGAAAAGTGTCAAGGCTGCTGCTCCAGACTTAATACTGATTGACTTGATCAAAAAAGAGATGCTAGTCTGGGCTCCTATTTTGTGTAAAGTTTTTGTTTATTTGTTTGTTTTATTCACTTATAATGCGCACCAGACCCGAAGGTAGCCGGGCGCAGCAGTACAGGAAATGCAAGGCTTAAGTTACAGGGTAGGGTCATGGGTTACATACAAAATACAGTATATTACAGTTAGAACGGAAATTGCAGTTTACATACAAGCATAGTAGTTACAAAGTACTATGGGGACAGTATATGTACAGGTACTAAGTGGACATTAGCTCATCGGCCAGATGGGCAAAGTGAAAATGTCTGCAAGAGCAAAAATAGGCAGGACAGTAAAGTGTCTATAGTAGGGGTCTTGTGATGATGAGTAAGCGGTAGTGGGCAAATCATTGGCAGACCTCAGCAGATTGATATAGTTGGATCTACATTTCGGAAAGGGCTGCTTCTGACGTAATGGGTGAGGCAGTGAATTCCATAATTGGGCTGCTTGAACCTGGAATCTGCCCCCCCCGCCTTAGTTAGCCTAAATCTAGGTATGATGAGGCTATTGGCATTAGAAGTTCTAGCTGGGCGTGTACGGTTTCTTTTTATCCGTTTGTTTGTGAGATAGCTCGGTGCAGCATGTTCAAGGCTTTGTGAACAAGGGAAGCCACTTTTAAATGGATTTTATTTTGGGTGTAGAGCCAGTTGTTTTGGCGCCTGATATTTGAAATGTGCGATCTTTTGGACACACAGAAGGCAGCTTGCAGGGCGTTATTTTGTAAGATTTGAATTTGATGGGTGATGGATTTATTGGCTCCAATGTAGAGGGCATTACCACATTCAAGCCTAGAATAGATTAGGGCTCTCGCTAAGATAAGCTTATTGTCTGAGAGAAATTGTTTGCCTGCTCTAATGAGCTTACATGTGTAAGCAGTGGCAGATGCCAGAGACTTCACATGTTTGTCGAATGAGGCGGTGGCATCCAGATAGACGCCAAGTGTCTTCACCTCTTTAGACACCTTAATGATATTACCGTCGATCTCAAATGAGGTGTAGTCCTGGCTTAGTTTTTTGAGGTTATAATGAGTCCCTAGGACGATGAGCTCCATTTTATCATCATTCAGGCATAGACTGTGGGTTGCCATCCATGCCTGGATGATGATATACTCCCTATTTACCAATGCCAAATCCTTATAATCCCCAGGAAGTGGGAGGAGAATCTGGGTATCATCTGCAACATTTTTAATGCCATTCTTGCCTTAGGGACAACCCACGGTTCTTGGCGCAAAGCAGTGATTGTCCCAGTCTATAAAAAAGGAGATAGGGACAATCCTTCAAACTACCGACCGATCTCTCTTTCAGATGGGGTTGGTAAGTTAATTGGCAAGATTATACTGAACCATCTTCAAGATTGGGTGGAGGAAAGTAATATAATTTGCGATCTCCAGGCAGGGTTCAAGAAGAATAGAGGCACGTTGGATCAGTGTTTCATCCTTTTTTTGCTAACAAAAAAGTACACTGTGCAGTGGAAAATGAATTTGTATGTGGTATTTCTAGATCTAAGAACAGCTTTTGACTCTGTCTCAAGGGCGACACTGTGGCTGATCTTATTATTGCGTGGGGCACCCCTAAGCCTGATTTCAATTATTATTCAGTTATATTCAAATACAAATCCATGTGTTAGATATGGGCTAAGGGGGGAGGTGACTGCTCAGTTTGATGTGACCATGGGAGTTAGACTGGGTTGTGTCTAGGGCCCACTTCTTTTCAACATTTACATTCAGGAAATAATCAATGTATTACTGAATGCGTGCAAAGACTGCCCGAAATTGGCTTCTGGTAAATACCATGCCCTATTCTACGTGGACGACGCGGTTTTGGTAGCAACCACTCTGCAGGGTCTAGAGACATCCCTGTCTATTTTCTGGCCAAATGTAAAGAGCTACGACTTAATCTGAATGTTGGTAAAACTAGGTTGATGGTGTTTAGCACAAACTAATTCGGCTGGAAGCTGAAGGTGTCCTAATTAAGCAGGTTGACCATTTCGACTATTTGGGAGTAATGTTCCAGGAGTACCCTGGTTGGGTGGTCCAGATTGAGAAAGCAGTGATCATCCTGGAAAAGTTAAATCCTATTTCTTCCGTCATGGAAGTGGTGCTGTGTACCCGGCCCTGGGCCTATACAGTAAACCGGTTTAACCTGCTGTTTTATATGGGACTGAGCTTTAGGAGTACGCCAATGTAGGACAGTTAAACATCAAACAAAATAAATGTTCAAAGCAATTGCTCTTACTCCCCTTGCGTGCTCCCTTAGCAGTCACTCATCTAGAGTATGACACCATCCCTATAGTTGCCCAGGCTATGTTTAGTTCTGCTCTCCTTTGGATAAGAATTTGGTACCAGCCAGTCCTGGGAAAGTGCGGGTATACATTGTCACATCTAATGTCCTTGGACGGAGGGAAGAGCCTTAAATGGTTTTCTCATATTAAAAATATGAGTTTTGTCCTGGCCGTATCTGAGTTGTGAGATAATCCCAGGGGTAGTAGCCACACAGTTTTGAGTAATGTAAAAAATGACAGCATAGTTGAGAGCCTGGAGCAACTTTTGGCAGATGCCACCAAATGTAGAATGGTCTTTGATAATCTTGCCCACAACAGAGAACTTGGATTTAAGCAATATTCAGACATGACTTCACCCCCGTTTGAAAGACCCTTCTATCTGCGTCTGAGATTGGGCATTTTCCCGGTTGCCTCTTTTAAACACTCTTGGAGCAACTCTGTGCCTGATATTTGCCCAATGTGCGGCAGGACTAAAGAAACAGTTGTACACTTTTATCTGATTTGTGATAAGACCTTTTAGCCAATGCATGTGTCTCTGAAACCAATCTTAAGGGCTGCTGGTATTCGTAACTTAAATTCTGCTATAACATTTTTAATACAAAGTTTGTCTCCCTATGTGGTATTTGCAACTGCTCGATACAGTCATAGGGCGTAGCTGCTAAGAAAGAAGGCCCTGAATTAGTACCCCTTTTTAATCTGGTTTTTTGAGTTATATCTTTCAGGGCTGCAAGCTTTGCGCTCCTTGTTCTTAAATGTGTTATTCCTGTGTATTGCTTTACCTCGTCTTCAAATTGCCACTTTTTGTATTTCATGTTTTATTGAATCTTTTGTTTTGTTTTAACTTTATGGTTTACACTGAATAAAAGTATTTAGACTGATTGACTTTGAATGCGATGACGACTAGGCATGTGACAAAGACACTGGGCCTCATTACGAGCTAGGAGGTAGCCATGGTGCTATTAGCACCATGGCTACCCCCTTACCGCATTCCGGGTCCGGGTTCCTGAAATAGGGACTTACCTGGTCATTCCAACTTGGAGGACCCGGTAGGTCCCCATTCCGGGAACCATTCCCCATTCCCATTCGAGCCCCATAGGGCTCAATGGGAATGGAGATGGAGCTAATAACGTTACTGCAATTTGCGGTACCGTTATTAGCTCTGAAGTCCCTTAACGGGTCCCGCCTTAACACATGGTAAAACCAGGCGTTAAGGAAGGGATCCGCTAAGGGACCTCGGAATTGGGTGGTAAGGGATTACCGGCCCCGGTGTCCTTACCGGAGCCGGTAATCCCTTACCACCTACCTCGTAATGAGGCCCTAAAACTGTGATGATGATTAGGACTGATGAGGACTAGGGCTAGGACTGTTCAAAAACTAGGAATGTGCCAAATACTAGGACAATGACTAGGATGAGTGATAGGCATGTGATGAGGAGTAGAATTGTGGCTCGGAATGTGATGAGGTCTATGAGGATTATGACAATGGCTATGGTGAGGACTGGGACTATTATAAGGGCTGTAACTGTGACGAAGACCAGAACTATGACTAAAAACTGGGTCTAGGATTGTGACGATGACTGGTACTCAGAGGAGGAGGACTGTGATGAGGACTAGAACAAGAAGCATAAAAAGGAGTAAGATGGTGAACATGCACTAAGAATGGAACACTGTGCCGAAAGGCCATGTCCATTACAGCTTGGCGCTTTTGCCAGTTACATAGCATGACATATCCAGTAAGTGATTGTCAAATATCTTTGAGTATTTGAGCGCCAAATTTTCTTTGAAAGAAATACACTGGTTTTATATTAGGACACTAATAAGAGCTTTTGTTGTAACTGTTAAATCTAAAAAGTGGGCATGAGTCTAAAAAATATATGCATAGCTGAGCCTTAGGACATGAAGCTCACGCCCTTTTGCCTATGATTGTAAAGTGCTCTGTTGCTGCCTGAAGCTAGGTCTGTGCTCAATAAATACCCCAATAATAAAAGAAGACCCCCCCCCCTTCTTTTTGTTTTACTGTGCAATGCATGCAAAAGGCCCGTGGGAAGAGGATGGACTGCGGGCAAGCTGAGCACCTGAAGATGCCGCCAAAAGATGAATGAGGTGTATTTTGGACTTAGGCCCGCTACCCCCTTCTTCCCCCACACCCCTCTGCCCTCTCCTTCGACCCCTGGCTAAATACGAGGGCGTGTCAACAATGTGGGTGCAAACAAGCAGAGCAGAAGGTGTGTGACTGCATAGCAGGGAACAGAGGTCCCCTATTTAGTAGAGTGAGTCTGTCTCTCCCTTTGGATTGGTTGCGCCACAACAGAACCGATGCAAAGGCCAAGGAATGGACTTCGCTGGCCCTCCCAATGAGACTTCCCAATGCTGAGCTCAAGCGCATCAGGCAGGGCTGCGTGCAGACGTTCGCCGCTGCCCTCCTGACCCCCCCAGAGATGCGTGCCTGACATTGACATATCTCTTACGTACGGCGCGCATGACCCGGAGGGGAATGGTGCAATGGAGCAGCGCCGCGAGAGTCCCCGGCCGGCGCGCGCCTCGGAACACACGGCGAAATGGCTGCAGAAGATCATCCATCCCCAAAAATACTTGACGGATTGAGCGTTGCAGAAAATACATAAGGCCACAGAGCGGGGACAGACGCGGCGCGCTTGAGAGAATCACATTTGCCATAAGGATATGCTGAGATGTCGGACAGGAGCAGCATTTGCAGTTCAGCCATCAACGTCCATTCATGCTCGGCTGAGATGTTCGCATCGACCACGTTATGGATTGCTGTACGAATGGGACACACCTCCAGTGGCTCGGGAGGGTTTTCGGGAGATGGCAGGCCTCCAGGAAGTTAAACGAGCACAGCGAGCAGAGAAGCATCTGCTGCCGTGCACGGTGATGTGTGTTTGTGAAGGGTTGTGGGGGAGATTAAGAAAGGGGGAATACACTATCATGCTGTTTTGCTGGTTAGATAATGCATTTGTGGTGTAGTAAAAACACATGGTCGTAACACTAGGGGATCTCCCGGCAGAGGAGTTGCTAGGTCTAGAAAAGACCCGGGGCTAAGCTGATGTCGGAAATGTTGGGACTGGGGGCTAGCTAGTCTTTTGTCTGTAGCTCCTGAGATTCTATCCGGGGCTACAACCAAAAGACCAGGGGCTATAGCCCCCTTAGCCCCCCCCCCCTAGCAACGCCCCTGTCTCCCGGTATTGTTAACCTAGATCAGGGGTGCACAACTGATTTTGACAGAGGGCCGAAAGTACCCTACATGATGGCTATAGTGGGCCGAAAAAGTAAATGTGGGTGGGGCGGTAAGCGTGGTGTGGCATGGCGTGGCAGGAGGCTTTTTCAACCCCTAATTTTTATTAAACACTATGCCCCATAGCCCCCACCCCTCAAGCAAACACTATGCCCCATGGCTCCCACCCCTCATGCAAACACTATGCCCCAAGGCCCCCACCCCTCAAGCAAACACGATGCCCCATGGCCCCCACTCCCCAACCAAACACTATGCCCCATAGCCCCCACCCCTCATGCAAACACTATGCCTCAAGACACCCCCCCTCAAGCAAACACTATGCCCCATGACACCCCCCTCATGCAAACACTATGCCCCAAGTCCACAACCCCTCAAGCAAACACTATGCCCCATGGCCCCCACTCCCCAACCAAACACTATGCCCCATGGCCCCCACCCCTCATGCAAACACTATGCCCCAAGACACCCCCTCAAGCAAACACTATGCCCCATGACACCCCCCTCATGCAAACACTATGCCCCAAGGCCCACACCCCTCAAGCAAACACTATGCCCCATGGCCCCCACCCCTCATGCAAACACTATGCCCCAAGACACCCACCCCTCATGCAAACACTATGCCCCATGACACCCACCCCTCATGCAAACACTATGCCCCAAGACACCCCCCCTCAAGCAAACACTATGCCCCATGACACCCCCCCTTATGCAAACACTATGCCCCATCGCCCCCACTCCCCGACCAAACACTATGCCCCATGACCACCCACCCTTCATGCAAACACTATGCCCCAAGACACCCACCCCTCATGCAAACACTATGCCCCATGACACCCACCCCTCATGCAAACACTAGGCCCCAAGACACCCACCCCTCATGCAAACACTATGCCCCAAGACACCCACCCCTCAAGCAAACACTATGCCCCATACCACCAAGCATGCACCATGCATACATACTCATACAGACCCCAACCCCCCCACCCCTGCATACAAACTAACAAGCATACACCATGCACCCATACAGACCCGAACCCCCCCACCCCCAACTCACCATACAAACTCACATGCATACACCATGCATCCATACAGACCTGAACCCCCCAACTCACCAAACAAACTCACAAGCATGCACGCATACAGACCCGGACCCCCACCCCCACATCTCAACATACACTTCACTTGCACACAAACACATTCAGGCAGACCCGACACACACCCCACCCCTGCATCTCAACACACACTGCACTTGCACACCAACACATTCAAGCAGACCCGACACACACCCCACCCCGCATCTCAACATACACTGAACTTGCACACAAACACATTCAGGTAGCCCCAACTCCCACTCCCCCTCCGCAGCTCAACACACACTGCACTTGCACACAAACACATTCAAGCAGACCCGACACACACCCCACCCCCGCATCTCAAAATACACTGAACTTGCACACAAACACATTCAGGCAGACCCGACCCCCCTCCGCATCTCAACATACAATCCACTTGCACACAAACACATTCAGGCAGACCCGACCCCCACACCCCCTCTGCATCTCAACACACACTGCACTTGCACACAAACACATTCAAGCAGACCCAACACACACCCCACCCCCGCATCTCAAAATACACTAAACTTGCACACAAACACATTAAAGCAGACCCGACCCCTCACCCCCAACCCCCTCCGCATCTCAACATACAATCCACTTGCACACAAACACATTCAGGCAGACCCGACACACACCCGCATCTCAACATACACTGAACTTGCACACAAACACATTCAGGCAGACCCGAACCCCACACCCCCTCTGCATCTCAACACACACTGCACTTGCACACAAACACATTCAAGCAGACCCGACACACACCCCACCCCCGCATCTCAACATACACTGAACTTGCACACAAACACATTCAGGCAGACCCGACCCGCCCCCCCTCCGCATCTCAACATACAATCCACTTGCACACAAACACATTCAGGCAGACCCCACCCCCCTCCGCATCTCAACATACAATCCACTTGCACACAAACACATTCAGGCAGACCCGACCCCCCCCCCCTCCGCATCTCAACATACAATCCACTTGCACACAAACACATTCAGGCAGACCCGACACACACCCCACCCCTGCATCTCAACATACACTGAACTTGCACACACACACATTCAGGCAGACCCGACACACACACCACCCCCGCCTCTCAACATACACTGAACCTGCACACAAACACATTCAGGCAGACCCGACCCCCCCTCCGCATCTCAACATACAACCCACTTGCACACACATTCAGGCAGACCCGACCCCCCCCCCCCTCCGCATCTCAACATACAATCCACTTGCACACAAACACATTCAGGGATACCCGACACCCACCCCACCCCCGCATCTCAACATACACTGAGCTTGCACACAAACATATTCAGGCAGACCCGACACACACACCACCCCCGCACCTCAACATACACTGAACTTGCACACAAACACATTCAGGCAGACCCGACCCCCCCCCCATCCGCATCTCAACATACAATCCACTTGCACACAAACACATTCAGGGATACCCGACACCCACCCCACCCCCGCATCTCAACATACACTGAGCTTGCACACAAACATATTCAGGCAGACCCGACACACACACCACCCCCGCACCTCAACATACACTGAACTTGCACACAAACACATTCAGGCAGACCCGACCCCCCCATCCGCATCTCAACATACAATCCACTTGCACACAAATACATTCAGGCAGACCCGACACACACACCACCCCCGCATCTCAACATACACTGCACTTGCACACAAACACATTCAGGCAGACCCGACACACACCCCACCCCCGCATCTCAACATACACTGAACTTGCGCACAAACACATTCAGGCAGACCCCCCCCCCCCCCTCCGCATCTCAACATACAATCCACTTGCACACAAACACATTCAGGCAGACCCGACCCCCCGCCCCCTCTCCGCATCTCAACATACAATCCACTTGCACACAAACACATTCAGGCAGACCCGACACACACACCACCCCCGCATCTCAACATACACTGAACTTGCACACAAATACATTCAGGCAGACCCGACCCCCCCCCCCTCCGCATCTCAACATACAAATCCACTTGCACACAAACACATTCAGGCAGACCCGACACACACCCCACCCCCGCATCTCAACATACACTGCACTTGCACACAAACACATTCAGGCAGACCCGACACACACACCCCCTCCGCATCTCAACATAAACTGCAGACATACAAATACAAACACACCCATACACACCCGACACACCCCCCCCACCTCCGCATCTCAACATACATACAAAAACAAAAAACACAGTCAGGACGGACCCGAGACAGACACACACACACACACACACACACACACAAACATACAGCCCCCCCCATGTACTTTCCCAGATGTGCTGGAACGCTGGCGAGGCTGCTGGCACTACGGCTGGCGTGGCAAGCAAGGCTGAAATGCCTTCCGGCATCAAGCCTTTCTGGCCACGCCAGCCGTAGTGCTGGCACTCCATTGGTGCAGCATACACGCACTATGTGGCTCGTAGGAGCTGCGTGGTTCGTGTGCACTGAAACAATGAGGGCCAGTGTTTTGTCCGGCCCGAAAGACAACAAAGACTTTCCTAATGGAGGGCGGCCGATGCTGCTTGCGGGCCGCCCTCCATTAGGAAAGTCTTTGTGCCTCGCGGGAGGACAAAACGGCATGGCGGGCAGCAACTGGCCCGCGGGCTGTATGTTGTGCACCCATGACCTAGATTTTTGTGGGGCACCAACATGCCACCGGCCCATACTTTTAGCAGTATTCAGTCCTTTAAATGGAACAAAGAAGTGCACATACTCGCCAAGCTACGAAGCCGGACATTCTGCTGCAGCGCTTTAGGCGCCGGACCTTGGGCACAGGTCCCTTTTAGCACACCCTGTTGTTTGCAGGCAATGCCCAGTGAGATTAAAATATGTGCCAAGGAGCACCCTCACTGGTAAAACAGTGTATCTGGGATCCTTTCACACAAACTTCCAGCTTGTTGTTTTGCGTTGTGTTAAGAAACTTTGAATATCTATATTAAATGTGACTTTCTTTTTTGTGTATCAAACTAGCCGATATCACAGTTGTGAACTTAGCTTTAGAAGGGGAGTTTTATTATTGCTCGCTTTCATTGCATAATAAGAAATTCGATAGATAACTGGGGCTGTGTGCGAGAGTTTCCAGTTGAAAACGTTCCATCACAACTACAATTACTTAAACATTTACATATGAGAAGAGGCACAGCTTATAACAAAGAAACTTCTTTAAAAAGTAATTTCCCAGGCTTCCCTAATCCATCCTTGCTCCATCAAAGGACACCAATGTTAACAGGTGAAGACCCCTTAGCAAAACTGTGTTCCGCGCCGTGTGCTGAGAGCATAGTCAGTGCAAAGTCATTTTTGCAGTACAAAAGGACTTTGCACAGACTGTCCACTGCAGAAATAAACTCTGCACAGTTCCATGAATCTGGGTTTGTGTCAGCAGTGCAGTCACTTAGCACCGTTCAATGAATTCCACGAATCTTAGTCCTTTAAGCTGCAATAAAGTGAAATGAAAAGCTTTCATTTTCACCTTGCAACATAGTTGAGTAACGGTACTCTCTTACAGGCATTGAGAAATGCAGGTACTCAAATGATCAAAAATAATAAGTGCGGGTACTGAGTTCCGGGTAGGACCGGCCCATTTATAGCACCGGAAGCGTTACATTTTAGAGCTGTAAAAGCAATCATGACTCTGATTTGTTTCCAATTCGCCCCTGATCCAATCGGGTGCCAGGCAGCACACAACACAATTTATGAGTGTGGTGCTGTGGTAGAGAGCGGCAGTAACTGAATTACTACTTTTACCAAACAAGCATGCCGAAACCACGAGTTTGGAGAAAAAGTGAAGGAAATGCCTCCTAGACTTAGCAGGAGCTGTTACCTCCAGGTTACCTTAAAAGAATGGAGGAATTAACCCCAGCCGTGTTCCTCCAATCCCCACTGGAGTCAATGGGAATCCATAATGGGGAATAATAAAACTTCAGAATTCAGTGGATTTTCCTCCAGTTCCAGGGTGGTATTTCAGCAATAATGGTAAACTCGTAATGAGGCTCATTGCCTCTCTGAGGGGGATGGGGCGACTGAAAATCGAAGTAACCCTTGCATTTGTTGGTGGGCACGTATTACACGGGATCTCAGTTTATCATTGGGGCTCATCCAAGGCTCTGGGATGGTAATTCCCACCAGTAAAGACTCCTCCAGAAAAATTAAGTGTCTAATTTTGAATTAACCTATACTAATTAGAGAGGGGATGCTAGGGAGAATTCTCAAAATTGGCTCATTTCTCTTACCTTTTGAGAACCCCAGAAACTTTGCTGGATTTCTAGGATTTTATTTTTTTACCTGGGAAGAGTGAGCCTTTTTTCCCACTCTTCCATGTATTTTGATGTGTGTTTTACTTTTGTGTTCTTTGGTTGTGGAGTTTTTAAACAATTCCATAGTCATCATCTTTTTCTTATGTGTCACACAGCACCTTCAGTGCAGTGGCACAGGTGTGTCTTTTAAACTCCCCAAGGTTTAAATACCTTCTCCGGAACTGACTAGTGTCTCCCAGAGCATGTACAGTTAAATTGACTTTACTAGTCTTTTTAAATGTACACTATCTTCTTATAGAGTGCTGGAGGGGTTGCCTCGCATCCCCTGAGTCTGAACACTTATGTAACAGTCAGATGTTACCCTTTCCTACGTGAAATGGCTGGTGGCAGTGGCTTTAAACAAACTACCATGATTTTTCCCGACCACAAACACCTGTAAAAACAGACTCCGGTCAACCTTTTTATGCCATTTCTTTTAGGAAAGGTCCTTCTAGTGTCCAACACTGCGCGCCACACCAGGTTTGGTCCCTTTGTTCGTTGGCCTTTGGCGGGCTTCAGTGCTGAAGCCCTCCTCTGGCACCTGAGTGTCTGGGTGGACAGGATGTGAGGGAGTTGCCCAAAACTCCCTGTGCTTAGTCTCCTAGGAGACCTGAATGCACTGTGGCGTGATTGGCCGACTGGCTGTCCGGCAAGGACAGCCATCCTGTTGTGTGTGTGACAGCCTTGCTGGAATGAATGGGGGAAAACTGCTTGAAAGCAGGCTTCTGGGACTTGGAAAGCAGAGTCGACCACTGAAATGAAAGAACCGAATACGAGCTGAAGGAAGATGACTGCTGCAACTCCTGGTCCACCGGTAAAGCCCTGCTGCAGGTCCGAATTGCCTGAAACTCCATCGATAGAGAAGCCCTTCAAGCGTAACTTCTTCCCTTGAGTTTGGTGGGAACAACCAACTCGTAAGACACCTGGACACCGTCCCCATAATGGTCGAATTTTCTGCAGAGTGCTGTGGAAAACTGGATAGCCAGTTTGTGGTCTTTAAGGCACTCACACCTTATAACATAGGCTGCAGTATAGAGACTGCCACATCACATTTTGCCAAGCTTGTGGCCTCTTCCCTGGGCAGTGCAGGAACCCACTGACGTCCTCCTTTTTGTCCCCATGACTGAGCTCAGGAACAGCCAGATCTGCAGGAACTGCCAGGAACAACTGCCTCAGCTACAGCTCTTCTTCACTTTAAAGGTACTGTGCAAGTGCGGTCAGGAAATCTTTTCGGCCACAGAGCAAGTTTGTGAAACTTTCCCGACTTTGAAGGCTTGTCCTCCCCTAAACCACTATCTAACTTTTCATCTGACCAAATTCTTCTACGATCCGTGGCAAAGAGTTAACTGTTTACTACCATAACTGTGCTATCCTATACAAGACTCTGAACCATTGACTTTGGCCCAGGCCTATTGAATTGAATAGCTGGTTGTAGTGAACTGAAACCCTTTGCCCCGCCTATGAAAGTATTTGTGCCTTGATTTCTTTTAACCATGTCCTTTTACCCCTTTTAAAAGTAACTGAAGTGCCATTTTGCTCCTGCTTCAGGGGAGCTGAACTTGTTCAGTAACTTATTGGTTGTGTATTTGTAGTATATTAGTATATGATATTGAGCTGCTCTTGCTAGTGTAATGTTTTCCAAATGACTGTGTAAATAAATGTATATTCTTTTACCAAGAAACCTGAGTAAATGGTTATTTGAATCACTGTGATTGTTGGCCCTTTTTCTAACCCCTTGTACTGCTCACTTTACCCTTGAGATAAGTCTGGCTGCTCAGCCACTACCACCACAATACTGTGTAGTACAGGCTTGTACCAAAGGTGAAATTGTACTGGCACTTTTAGTCCTCATTTCATGTTGTGATCCCAAAGGTTACTGCATGTGATTCTGCCTAACGGGAGCACCAACAAGTGGACTAATGTTCCAACAGTCCCAACCGTGCTATTGAGATTCATTTTACCACGGAAATCCAGGTTACTCTGACAAAATGAATCATAAAATGGCCTCCCGCCATGTCTGTACATAACAGATTGCATTGACATGGATTCCTGTAGAATCTGCTTAATTTATGCAGCTGAAAAAACTTGGAGATTTCTAAGGAATCTCTGCCTACATCAATATTGCATGTGGGTGGAGATGCGCACAGATTCGTGAGCAGGAGCAGATGGGGTGGCGGCTTTGTTAAATTCATTAGGGTTCATGTTGTGAAGGAGTACCAGAACATAAATGTGTGAAAAGCATTCATAAAACATTTGCGCATTTATTTTGCATCACTCATTTTTATGCTCTTCCTATCCGCCATACAGTTAGCTCCAAATTTGTTTTTCATGTTGGTGTAAATGCTGTAGATTCCTATGGAATCCGCCTGCTTTTTACACCAGCAGAAAGTGTCAGCTAAAGTAGGAATCCATTGTTAAAGGCTGCCTGCCATGTGTAAATTACAGTCAGCGTTTACTGGGTTTGTATTGCGTAATGTAAAAGGGAGGCATGAAGGCAATTTCTACTTTTCACCCCCTTTTCCCACTTGAAATGCAAATGATGAAAATAATGTGTTGAGAGGAACTGTTTGCACCAAAGTTCAAAAGTAACAGGACTCCTCAGCCTATTTTATAGAGATTTCGAAAATAAGCCCCAATCTCTGTCCCACACCACATCACAAATACATCAATGTTGGTTGCATGGTGAGTAAAAATCGTGCAAAATGTTTTATGAATTCAACTGTCCAAATAAAACGCAAGGAATATTCTAGGAATATTGTGAAAACAATAATATTATAAGGCAGATATTGAAATGATTTCAAATACACCCCAAAAAAATGTTAATTGAATAAACTAATGTCAAATCCTAGAGCAACTATTTTTTCACTGCCAACTTAATTAAGTGGCCACGATTTTGCAGATTTCTTTTCTGGGAAAATCTCCATAATTCGGAGTGAAATTGCAGAAGCACCATGTGATAATGTTGCTCTCTTCTGCAAAACGACACGTTTGGGATTCTTTTCCCTTCGCTGTGCTCTATAACATCAAAACTAAAACGTACTTTGCAGAGGATTTATGTGCAGATGTAAAGGTAAAAGAATGATTCTCAGTCTTGGTGTCGTTTGTTCTGCAAGTGAATAATCTTTGATAAAATCTGGGCTGCCTACCTGATTAGTTGAAAATAAGTCCTGTGTTTCCCCCGTTACAGAAAGCAAATTTGGACATAAATTCCCTGTCCAATTATTGACCCGTCACTTCCCTTTGTTTTTTGGGAAAATCCTGCAATCGATAGTGGTAGTCCTTGAATTTAATGAGCGGAATCAAAACACCAAATTTACTAGAAACATGTCAATCAGGTTTTCGTGAAGGCTGCAGTATAGAGACTGCCACATCACAGTTTATGGATGTTGTCCAGAAAACTTTAGATGACGGGGGTAGTTGTGCACTGTTGTTTTCTAGATTTGCCGACAGTGTTCGACACACACTTGATCATGAAGTACCTCTGGATACGATAGCTATCACGTAGAATGCGCATTGGAAGGCCAGTAATGAACGTTCATAGCTACCAAATCATCATCAACTGATTTTAACGGATAATGAACGTTCAGACCCTCACCGTGTGCATTTGGAGTTCCACTGGGCTCAATTTGATCACTGGTCCTTTTTAACTTGAACATGGAGCCATCACACGAGATTGTGTTAAAAAAGAATGTATGTATACACAGATATGCTCATGACACACAGCTGTATATTACGATCTCCTCTGCAGGGGATATACGATGATTGAGCAAGTGCTTGCTTGATATTGAAAAATGGAAGGCCACCCATTTTCTAAAATTGTATTCTTTAAAAATTGAATTTCTTTTGTTTTTGCATGCTGAACCTAATCCATTTTTGGTGAAATGGTTCCATGGCGCAAATATTATAAGAGCCCCATCACAATTTGCTACCTTGGCAAATCATTAGATTTTATTTTAGACAAACACTTATCATTAACTCTGCAGAAAGTTTTTTTTTGGTAAAATCAGCAAACTTTCACTTCTCTTTAAGAGTGGTGAAACCATTTAGTTTGGACTTACATTTTCGTCTATTGGTACAGTTGCTGGCCCTCTTGCGCATTGACTTTGGGAATGTGTTAATCGGCCTTTCCAAAACTACATTGGCTCTTTTAAAATCTGTTTTCAATGCTGCTGCTTAGTCCATGGTGCAAAGATATTTGACTACATTTCACCTATTCTAAAAGAACTGCATTGATTACCTATCGAACAGAGAATCCAATTTAAAGTAATTTGCATTGTGTATAAAACTGCTTACGGACACCAGAACATTTAGTTAACAAATTGAATATTTCAGGGCGTTGTAGAGGACTGCTCCGCCGAGAAGCATTACAGGTTGAGTTTCCTAGATTTAAGCATATTTTCACTATAAGCAGTAATTTACGTGGGCCGCAGTAAAATTGTTGAATGCGTTCCCAAAAGAAATCCGGTTAATCGAGGAGTATCTGACGTTTCTGTAGATTTTAAAAGCATGGTTTTGGAATGCTGCTTTTTAGACTTACTAGTGTTTTCAGGTAGTGGGCAGTTTTATCAAAATTATTAGGAGTGTTTCTATTGAGCCTATGGTTATTTTAAAATAATTGACACTTTTTTTTAGGGACATTAATTGCATTTCAGTTCATTTTGATTTGTATACTGTAAATGTTGAAATGTGAGTATTGGATTTTTGTTTTCATTGTACAGTGCTCTGACAACCTTGTTTGCCATGTTTGCGCTTTTAAAACAATTTGTAAATAAAATAAAATACATTTGACAAAGCCAATAGTTTGGGTTTTTGTAGTTGTTCTTAGCATTTTCATTTGTAGGCATGAATATTTGTTGCCCACATATAGAATGTGCCCAGTCCAAAGAACATGCAAGCAGAAGGGCGAGCGATCACTAGACTAATGCATGAGCTTTTATCCTCTGCTGGCTGATTAGACACTTCTAACATTTTACACTGGCAGCTGAAGCATGAAGCCTGGGGCATAAAGAGCCTGTTCTTGTGGCCCTCAATATGCTTTTGATCTCTGTACCTATGACGGAATTCAATCTGCAATGGTTAGTAGCCTGGGATTTTGAAATGTTGTATTAATAAAATGACATGGATTGGTCTGTCTCTGAAAGTGGTCTGCTAATCAGACCCCACCTTTCATAATGCTGCTCTGTGCTGAAAAGCATTGTGCAAGCATGCGACTCTGCTTGGCCTATTTACTGACACCTCCAAGCAGCTGCCTTGCAGTTTGGTCACATAGCCGAACAAGTGACATGTGCATTCCTGCAATTGACTACTGGGGCATAATGCTCCAACAGCAGGATCTGTCTTTAAATATGGGAAGTCCTGATCCAAATGAAATCACACAATTGTGGGCCACCAGAACTTGGCGGCATAAAACAAATCTAAATATATGCAATTCCTTGGTTATGACGTGGTGGTCGCTGGGAATCCACAATTATGCAGGACAAAACAGCTTGGTGTCATTTTATCAACAATGCAGTTCATAGTAACCTGTCTGACAGGGCCTACTGTGTGTTCACTGACTGGGACTGAGTTTCACCAAAAACAAACCATTTGGGCTCAGCCATATCAAAAGTCTTTCTCTTCCCTGGGAAATGGTTGTCAACTGCAAGGAAGAGAGAAACAGAGCCAGGGGACAGGGAGAGTGTCAGTGCTTCAAATCCAGGCTCTGGCAGGCTGAAGTGACTCACACCTAGGTGGAAATTAACAGGGCCTCTTTGATGTAGGCAGATAGGAAGGGACAGAGTCGGAGTAGTCAGGAGAGAAGCATCGGCCCACAGAGGGGCCCCACCATCTGGGATTCTCACAGGGCACCCAATGTCCTACAACCCCTCCCCACGTCCTGCGGATAAAGCGCAATTTGGTACTCCATCAACCAGGCAGAAGATTCTGAAACAGCAGCCTGGATCGGACCCCTTACAGAGGTTTTGAAGGAGATCATCTCATAGGCGATTGCCTATATAAGGGGGGACCCTCCCCCTTAGTCCCTGCTCCCCTTAGGTGATTAGTTGGACACTTGAAGAAGAAGGATTCATCCAGAATCTAGTTGGGGTAACCTCAGCTCCAAAGGTGTTTGCCATAGAGATAAATATAGAGATTTCATAGGAGGAGCCCCCTAACCATCCAAAGGGAATATTGGGATGACCTGCTGGCTGAACATGACCTACTGCAGTAAGACCACGTATGTCCAGGAACCTGCTCACTGGAGGCAACAGAACCCTATATGCACTCTCTAAAATCTTCCTATCTGGACAGGACAGCCCGCCAGCAACCAAAAGTCAGGAAATAGCTCTGGAGCTTGTTTTCCAGCTTCAATCTGTTTTCAAGCCGGCTTAATCACTACACGACACTTTTCCAACTGCTGCAAGCAACTGGAACTGCCTTTGAACTCTCTGCTTTTTTGAGTCTCTGACTACACCCATTGACTCCTGCGCTACAGCGTTTTTGATCCGATCGCCATTGAAGAACCTCATTACCTTTTTCAGCTAACTCGACCACTTTGAGATTCCTACTCAACAAATCACTGCCTTTTATCTTCCTCTGGTTTAAACTGATCACCTATACAGGACTGCACAGCATCATTGGACCGTCATAATCTGATTTGACCATCTTGATTCCTGCAATTTTTTAATTTCTTTTATTTTGCATTGTAAGGCGCTTATACATCAAGTAAATTGTGTTTCAAAGCACCCACAGGGCAACAGGGAGGGAACATCGAATGAAAAGGAAATACAACAATGAAAGATAGAGGCGGACCTACTGGACATTCAGAACGTGCAAGTGCAGAGATAGAGAAGGGATGAGGGTGTGGGGGTAAGTGCTTGGTGTGCCAAAGAGGGAAGTTCTAGGGAGTAAACAGCTGTTAGGTGACTTGGTGAGAGTGGTCAGCTGCCAATAAATAAGTGCAGGCCTATGGTGGCATAGGCCAGTCGGTGCCAAGGCAAGTGCCGCAGGATGGACGGAGGCTGAAGGTGATTGGGTGTGGGAGGCCAGCACCTAGGAGGACACATAAGGGCCCCGGTCACCAATCTATGCAACTGTGGGGTTTAGCATAGGAGGGGGGGAAGGAGGAGGTGAAAAGGAAGGTCTTGAGGGGCTTCTGGAATTTGAGGAGATCCGGCTCAAGACAAAGAGGAAGGGGGAGGCTGTTCCATAGGTGGGAGCCTGCCGAGGAAAGAAATCAGCCACCAGCTCGCTGTTTAGCGAAGTGCCTGACACACATAGAGTTGGTGCTAGAGGAATGTAAAGATCTGGAGGCAGAGTATTTAGTGAGAGCAAGTTGTAGATAGCGTGGTCCCTGGTCCCAGACTTTTGATCCTTGCAGCAACTGGGAGCCAGTGGAGAGCTTTTAGGGCTGGAGAGATGAGGTCCCTGGGCTTGAGGCCAAGGATAGGTCTTGCAGTCCTATTCTGGATTAGCTGGAAGGGCTTGTGGAGAAGAAGAGGATAGATTAAGGAAAAGGCTATTGCTGTAGTCAAGCCTAGAGAGATTGAGCTTCTGGGGGAAAGTGAGGAAAGGAAGAATTTCTTTGTGGAGGTGGAGTTGAAAGTGGGCCTTCTTGGCAAGCTCCTGAATGTGAGGGAGGACTCCAAGGTTTCTAGCTTCAGATGAAGGAGAAGGGGAGAGCCCATACAAGATGGCCAGGGTGAGTGGAAGAAAGAGCTAATAGGAGTCCCAATAGGAAGGATCTCAGCATTGCTGGCATTGAGGCAGAGATCATTGGAGGTACAGGACTGGATAGCAGATAGGCAGTCAGGAATGATGGAGGAAGTAAGGAGAGGATCAGCAGGAAGTTTGAAGAAGAGTGTGTGTCATCTGCATAACACTGGAAGTTGGGGGAGAAGGAAGAAATGGGGTGTGCAAGCAGAGCAAGATAGGTGTTAAAGAGCCAGGGAGAAAGGTTGGAGACCGGGGGTATGCCACAGGTAGAAATAGTGGTGGGGAGGAGAAAGAGTCCAGAATAACTTGGGACGGATGATCATTGAGGTAGGAGGTGAGCCAGTCCAGTGCCCGCTCTGAGATACCTAGGGTATCATGGATCCGTTTTATGAGGATGGGGTGGTTGACCATATAAAATGCAGAGGAGAGATCAAGTAGAATGAGAACAGCTGGAGAGTTGGTGTCAAGAGATGCGAGCAGTTCCTCATAGGTGTTCAGATGAGCAGTTTCCGTGCCTCTGGATGCTCGCAATCCAGATAGATGGTTTGTGTAGGCAACCAACAAGATCATTGCGCTGGGTCAGTTGGGGGGTGATCAGCTTCTCCAATAGTTTCCCAAGGAAGGGGGTGATAGATGTGGGTCGGTAGTTGGCTGGACAAGACGGGTCTGCAAAAGGCTTTTTCAGGAGGGGATACACAAGGGAGTGCTTGAGGGAGGAGGGGAAAGATCCAGTAGCAAAAGAGTAATTGCAGAAATTAGCAAGTGCAGGGGCAAGTGAGCCAATATTGTTCTTAATGCTTCTGGAGGAACATGGGGAGACCTGTTTGCAGGAGACCTTCATGGAGCGGACAACTCTGGTGACCTCATCAGGAGTGATTGGAGAGGAGGAGAGAAAGGCGGAGGGGGGATGGGAGGCCATAGGAGGCAAGGGGTGCGGAAAGGGGAGGGGAGAAGAACGCAGGGGTGTTCAGGATGTCCTGGGTTTTTGCAGTGAAGTGTGTGGCCCGTGCATTGCAGAGGGCCTGGGAGTGAAGTGGTGCGGAGGGGCCTGCAGAAAGGGTTGGATAGTTCCCGGCAGTTTTAAAGATTTCAGCCTGGATGTAGGCCCTTTTCGTGGAGAGTCGGTATTGCCTTTGGAGCAGGCGACAGGGCAGTTTGTCAGAGGGTGGCCTGAGGTCTGCCACTTCCGTTCTGGAGCTCTGCACTTGCGTTTCAGGGCTGCACGTCCGGAGTCATACCAAGTCTTATCCTTGGAGGCATGTTTTGGGCAGATCCTCATGACTGGGGCAGGTGTGTCAAGGGAATTAGTGATGGCAAGATGGAAGTTTCTGAGAGCAGAGTCAGAGGTAGAATCTAGTGCAGAGAGGTGGGTGAAGGTATATGCGAAGGCAGCAGCTGACACTCATTTCATCGGATGGATGTTCATGAATGAGGTTGGCTGGGCTGGGGGAGGTGCGGTCAGAGGGACGAGAGGACCCAGGTGGGAGGAGAGGGGATAATGGTCTGACCAGGAGAGTGGGGTGATCAGTGGGGGGGGGTGAAAGATCAGTGTGGATGAAGGCATCAAGAGTGTGTCCAGCTGAGAGGGTAGGACCAGAAGGGAGAATGAAGAGGGAGAGCAAGAAGCAGAGTTCACGGAAGAGAGTGGATGCCGTGATTGGGAAGTCAAGGTGGATGTTGAAGTCGCCCAGGACAAGGAGTTCAGAGGTGGTTGTGAGGAGTGAGGAGGAGAAATCAGCCCATTCACAAAGGAACAGGGTGGTTGAGCCAAGTGGCCTGTAGATAGTGGCAATGGTCAGAGAGGATGTGGGAGAGATGACCAGCTTGGAAACCAGGCTCTCAAAGGAAGAGTAAGGCTGGCTGGTTATGAGGGAAGAAGAGACCCACTTAGGGAAGATCAGAGCAACCCCACCACCAGCATGTTTAGGGCAAGGCTTGGAGATGATCTTATAGCCATCAATGAGAAGGGAGTCAAAAGCAGTAACTGAGCTGGCATTGAACCACGTCTCTGTAAGAGCAAGCATATTGAGGTCAAGGTGTTCAAGAAGGAGGCAGATGTTGGCAGAGTGTTTGATGGCAGAACAAGCATTAAGCATGGCTAGATGCAAGAGATCACCACCTTTTGAAGGTTTTCTGAGCAGGGGTAAAGGGGCGTGGTATACCAGTCAGAGGGGGGGGTGGAGAGAGAGTGGAAGAAGGAGTAGCAGGTGTGGTAAGGAAGTTGATGAGGGACGGCAGGCACTAGTCAAAGAGGAGGAGGTTGGGTTGAGGACCCTGAACCAAGATGGTGCCAGTGTGATAGACATTAATGATACACCTGGATGATGCGAAGCCCACCAAGAGTACTTCCCACCTAGTGCCTCCATTAATGGGTGAAGATATGAGAGGAGAGATGAGGAGTCCATAGATCTGGAGAGGGGGGCGAAAAGATAATATCAGTGAAGATCTGTCTGGAAGTTGCTCTGACATAGGTGTATTTCCGATAGGTAGGCAGGGGTTAGTGGTCAGGATGTCTTTTTAAAGTTTTTTTCTTCCAAGCTTCGTGAGAGAGGGAGGATAGGTGATAGTATAGCAATTAGAAAAGATAGGGGAGATTTTGAGTGCCATAAGGGCAGCAGGGGATAGGAACAAACAAGAGGAGGGGCAGAGCACACTACGAGCACAGACTCACCAGGCTCAATTCAGTTAGAAAGACCAATTCTAAATGTCTTGATACCGACTCAACCCTTTAACATGGCTAGAAACCTGGCCAGACATTGTTGAGCCCAGGAACAAGCATTTAAAAGTATTTGAAGTGGCTGGTTCACTGTGGCCCACCTTGAAGGGCCCTAGTAATTTATAAAACACCACTTGCTACCTTCTTTAAAGACATCTTCAGTAACTTTAACATTGCTTCTGAAATCATTGCAAGTGCAACCCTGTCTTCAAACCCAGAGTAGCCCTTTAGTCTGCATTCTCTGTGTTTTCCTTACTTGAGTGAGTCTTTAGTGTTTTTGTTAGTTATGCATATTTTCCAGTTTAATTAAAGTATACTATATTTTATCGAAATTTGGCTGGACAGTCATTTACTTTGGCACTCCAGTAGTATTGGTGTTTGGTTGAG
This sequence comes from Ambystoma mexicanum, assembly GCF_040938575.1. Classification (NCBI taxonomy): domain Eukaryota; kingdom Metazoa; phylum Chordata; class Amphibia; order Caudata; family Ambystomatidae; genus Ambystoma; species Ambystoma mexicanum. The sequence goes on along the minus strand of NC_090921.1, from coordinate 1,336,275,424 downwards.
TTCTCTACCCTATTGAAATGTATAGCCTGCCCTCAGTCTCTGCTTCCCCAATAGATGAAGGAGATATGCCTGTTGGGCTGTGCTTCTTTCACCTATATGATTGGGTTCACTGCTGATTTGGTAGTATTTTAAGGCTGAGTGGGACGTTTTATTGACTACTTCTGCCTTTACTCCATCAGAGCAATATTCCTTTCATCACAGTACAATCTACAATGGGATCATCAATAATTTGAAAACACACCATCAAACCCCAGTCACCGAGGGCTGCAAACGATGACCAGTAGAAAGGTATAAACCCTAACAATCCATTGGTTACAGAGCCAAACATTAGCAGTGCACCACTCTGACAGACTACAGACATACATTATATGTGTGACCATGTCAGGGTTCTGCAACCTTTGGCTCTCCAGATGACAAGGACATCAAAAAACTTCCATCAGCCCATGGCAACATACACAATGGTAGTCATGGGCCAAAACATATGGAGAGCAACAGGTTGCAGAACCCTGGCCCATGTGTACGAGACCATGTGCTGCTTGATAACTAATGTTTGTATCAAGACACACCACCAGTTAACCAGCTATGCCCAAACAAACAGGGCATAAACATTTATGTATACATGCCAGCTGTAAATGATCCAAGGAAAAGCCAATAGTGTGTAGGCCATTTAACAATTTTTGCCAGATAAACATTTAACATAATTCCTGCCCTGCCATTTTCATGTAAGACAACTGAAACATCTACTGTACTCAGTCCTCCTCATTTCACACTAAATATCATTGCTGAAGTTCCATGCATACGTCAACCCCTCCAACCAAGTAAACCCCTAGTTTCTGAAATGTAGAAATACCACACACAGCTGGATATGCAGGCATAGCTGTTGCTTGCTTCAGCATAACAGAGGGACGTTCTTGCTTACAATGTCCAGCCGGTTGTATCCGAATTGTTCGTTTTACAACTGTTCGAATTAAAATTGACCTTTTCACAATTGACTGAATTGTGAAGGTCAATTGTAACATATATGTGAGGGGAAACCCCCCAGAATCCCCCACCCAACGCCAAACCCCCAAAACCTATATGTATATATATATATATATATGGTCAATTGTGAAAAGGTCAATTGTGACCCTTTAAATTCGGTCCATTGTTCATTCGAACAATTGTAAACGAACAATTTGGGTAATACCGTCCAGCCGCCTTACAAATGCTTCATGCTGCCTTGAATTTCTTTTTCACCTTCTCTTGCAACATTTCGACCCCATCCGGCACCAAACTGCTTAGTGAAAGAAAGGGAAAAAGCAAGAACGAGGGAGCAAGCAAGAGCAAAGAGAGACAAAGAGACCAATTGTGATATATGGAGGGGGAAAAGAAACAAAGACTGATTAAGCAGTACCGGTACTGAGAGATTATGCCTGAGGGATTGACTAGAACAAAAGGAGAAGGCCTGTGATGAAGGTCTGGGATGAATGACTTAGACTAGGACATGGAGAAGGCTTGGGGCTAAGGAGAAGGACTACAATGAAGGAGGAAGGCTTAGAATGAAGGAGGAGTACAACGACTAAGGAGAGGGACTAGGGAAGGAGGAAAACCATCTTACCTTCAGGAAACTTCTTAAGACCAGGCTCTTTGTTTAGACTCATACCCTGGTCTGTCTCTTTGTCTTTTGTCATGCCCCGTCTTTGCCCGTTATAGCGCCTAGATGCCTGAGGGATTTTGGAACTCTATAAGCATAATAGAATAGAATATAACTGGGACTCGAATGAAGGACTGAAGGACTGAATGCCTGTGAAGGACCAGGACAAAGGTGAAGGACTAGGATGAAGGTGAAAGACTAGGCCAAAGGAGAAGGATTAGGGTGGAGAAGGACTAAGGTGAGGGAGGAGAACCGGGATTAAGGTGATAGAGAAGGAAAGGGCCCAAGGAGAGGGAGAATAACTGGAAACAAGGTGTAAGAGAATGACTGGGTTGAAGGAGAAGTACTGGTCAACAGGGAAGGACTCTGATGAAGGGGAATGACTGGGACAAAGGAGGGGAAGGAGAATGACTGGGATAAACAAGCAGAAGGACTCGGATGTGGTAGAAGGGAAAGGATTGTGATGGAGGAGAAATACTGGGATGAAAGAGAAGGAGAGGTACTGGTATGAAGGAGAGGGACTGGAACAAAAGAGATGTACCGGGACCTTTTCAAACATTTTCCTCCTATTGATAATATGTATTTGAAACAGAAAAACTATTTTCAAAGTGTAATTCATTTTAAATGTAGTGCTTTTCATATGCCATCTCCTACCTTTCTCTACTTTCCATGCCAATAGTTTCAGCTCCTTTAGTGGCGCTTTAGCAAAACTAAAAATGGGCCACTGTGTGTTGCTACTGATATCCGTCTTTCCTCGTAACTACATATTTGTAAACAATATTGTAGGTCAGCCGGCCCACCATCTATATTAAAGAGGCAATTCTTTCACTTAACTGTTTTCATAGTTATGGTGCTGGCATTTTACGCGTGAAGGAGCAATACTACTGAATCCCTCCATGTATGTGCACATGCCCTTTCCTCCCCTGTAATGTCCTTTGCTGTAGCCATGTGTTTGCATTGAAGACCTACCTTAGATAGTGTATTATAGACATAACAAACTATTTCCATGAATGCTACTCTAAAAATATAAAATATTTCACTAAAGCCTTCAAAAGGCACTCCTCACAGCCATTTAATCACTGCGGTGAAATTCACGATTGTTTTTAAAATATGACATGGATTGGTACTTCCAACAGGTTTTTGATTCTTATAATTTTGATTAATAACTAAAATAACTCTCCTTTTACTGCATATGACGTTAATGAGGGGATAACTGAGTGAGCAATGTTCTTCTCTGAACCCCTACTCTGATCGTAAATAAACTTACTTTAGAAAACAAATAATGATATCCATTATCATAGCATATTTAATGTAGCATGTTTAATGACTTTCAAATTGTCTGTCATCTCTGAAATCATTGTCATCAGTTTCAAGTACTAGGATAAAATCAATAGAAATTACATGTTTTTATGAGCCTTCCTATTCAACTACAGGTGTTTTTATTGCATGGTCATTTTTCTCACATCAATTAAAATAATACTGCTTTTAGGAATTTTGTAAAGTGAACGAGTCAACGGGCTTCGTTATGACCCTGCCGGTCCAGAAACAAGAGTGCAGGTAAGCTTACCGGCACCGTTGTTTCCGGACCGGCATATTTGTATTTTTGTATTTGTATTTGGTTTATTTATAATGCGCACCCGGCCCAGGGGCATCTGGGCACATTCAGGTCTGACCCTGCCGGACATAATGGCCACAGTAGGCAGACTGGTCACAGAAGCACCGGCAATGTTAGCAACAGTGCCGGTGCTTCCGTGTCCCCACTCCCATAGAGTCCTCTTGGACTCTATGGGAATGGGGACTTACATTTTACCGGCGACTGACTTTCCGGGCCGCCGGGGTTGTAATCTTCCGGTGGCACCGGGAAGTCAGGCGCCAGTAAATATTTACGGGTCCGGCGGCAACTCGCCGGTAGCACCGGCACTGTTACTGCCGGACCCGTAATAAGGCCCAACATTTTTAAAGTTAAAAGTAATTATTTACATAAATAAAACCACTCATTTTTGAGAGTGACACAAGCAGCTCAGAAGCAATAATCCCCTTGAATTCTGTTCATTTATGGTGGTTGCTTATACAGCACTCTATAATGCCGCCAGTGCTATACAGCGCTTTATTCTGCCGTGATGAGTGCCCCACCAGACCGGTCTAGGGATCTGAAATGTTCCTTCAAGAGCCCAAAGATTCATTTGATGGTCACCCTGGTCTCAACATGCGCCCTCCTGTATGCCATTCCCTCCTGCGTCTGGGCATCCCTCAGAGGGGTCATCAGCCACAGAGGCAGTACTTCCAAAGGTTAAATGTGGGCAAATGAGGGGAGAGGGCTTGCAGTAGCTCATTAAGGTCCGGGGGTATTAGGTCGGTATCAATAGGGAAAGGGTATACCATGTGTTGCCTGTGGGTACCCCACTGACAATCTCTGAGGAGCCTCCACCCAGGTGATCCACCCTCGCTTCTCCACCCCCAGGGTCAGGATCCAAAAGCGATGGCCTTTCCCTGGCCCCCTGAGAAGAGGATCCATGGGCATTAGGAGTGAGGCTACCCTCAGGTTTCTCACACCACTAACTGAGCATAGTGAAACAGAGTGGTGGAACGTGCCAGCAGTGATATGGATGTCCTGATGCTGATCCTGCTCCCATTGTTATCCTGGATAAGGGTCATGAATGGTCTCCCTGTTTAGGCAGTACAGGGTGTGTTTCTGGCTGTCTGTGAGTGCCCAGGGTGTGGCCCCTGTGAGAGGAATCATGGCACACCTCCGCCTCACCATCTGAATCACCCATATCTCCATCGTCATCCTCCTGCTCCTCCTCCTGTGACTGGCCTCCTGTCGCCACTGCTGCTGCTGCAGCACCATCAGCTGCTGCACACCAGTGTGCAACGCCTCCAGGTCCATAGCAGCGGCAATGAGTGGCAGCATGGTTGTGTTGGGAAATGTTCTTGGGGTGGGTGTAGCCCTTTAGTATGTTCCTGTGAGAATTGGGAGCACCTCAGTGGATTGGGTGCACCCATGGCCTTATTTCTCTGGCATGGATTTATTGGGTTTGCCATTAATACCCGCAAATATATGCCTGTGTCACCGGCAAGTCCATGGTCATAATGTGCCGGTGATACCATTGTGCTGGTATTGCCAGTTTTTTCATTGCCTATGTTACCAGCTCTGATAATTCCCTGACATGTGTTAACAGGCAGGTAATTCCGGCAAGTGGGGTCTGTGTAACCCATTCTTTGCTGGTGCTGTAAAAGTGCTGGTACACAGGATTGCCAGCACTTTTACAGGATATTGGCAAACTTGTAATGAGCCCCTCAGTCTAGGATGTTGCCTTTTCTGTGCATGGGGGAAATCACAATTTGCTTAAGGTCCATGTATCTGGTCAGTGCAAAAAGCATGCTTCAAGTGTGGTTCTCGGTGTGAGACTCCGGTATGTTAAAATCTCTGAGAAAAACATATCGAGTGTGTGCTCATTTGGTAGAGGAGAGTAAATTGGAGATGGCAGCAATGAAAGAATCATTCCTGCAATGTGGCCTGCAGTTGAGGAGGAAGGAGATAGATTACTTATGAGATGAAGGGAACCGTCAGGTGAGTGATTCGAATGAACTTGTTCTGGGAGAGGGGATGATGGAGCACGGCCAATCGTTCATGTGGATTATTGACTGGCTTGCATGTTGGAAACATTAGCCTTGGGGTAGGAGGACAGTGAACAAATAGTCATGGGATGGTGTAAACCATCTTTCTGTGATGAAGAGGGTGTCAAGGTTGTTGCACGAGATGTGGTCAGCGATCTGAGCAGTGTGAGCAACTTGTATCTTCTCTGCAGTAATGATCATGTGGGTGCTATAGAGATGCTCTAACTTACTCTCTCACTCAGAGCGAGGGGCGCAAGAGATTAGTGAGGAAAATGTGGAGGGTTTTGACTCCTGCTAGCAGAGAAAAGGTTGAATGTCAGGACGGTAAGGCAATACCGTGTCCTGGTCAGCATCCGACTGGTAAGAAAGAGGACTTTCGAATTTGTCAAATATTATTCTGATCTCCTTGTCCAGGGACCATTGGTCCCTCAAGAAACAATAGAGTTATTTTTAGCTAACGGAGAACGGCAGAAGTCAGCAGAAGATCAACAGGGAATGATTGATGTCCAGATAACTTCAGAAATAAATACTGGAGGCAATGAAGTCTGTGTTCAGTGGGAAGGCAGGGAGAAATGATGGTCCTCCCAAGGAGGTCTATAAACAATTCATCTTATTAATGTCACCTCTTGAAAATAAATGATCAACAGAAGCTTGGGATAGTGTATCTGTTGTGAAAGAGGGATGGGCACTCACTTGGTTTCATCTGCCCACCCAATATCCTTGATAACCTTTGGTAATAAGATTTAGTACCCATTGATCAAGGTTTATTGAGAGCGCATTCTAGTGTATGGAGTCCTGTTAGAGCTCCTATGCATGTAGGCAGAATACACTCTGGGAGACATAGGGGGTCATTACGAGGTTGGCGGTAGCCGTGCCGGCTAATACCAGCACGGCTGCTGCCGGAGTCATGAATTTTCGGGCGCCCGGGAATGGGTAATTCCCGGGGCATTACAGCCCCAGCAGACCCGGTAATTGCCCATTCCCGGGCGCCGGGAAATTTTACTCCCCATTCCCATTTGAGTGCCATTGGACTCAATGGGAATGGGGAGGACGGATGCACCGGCACCATTCATGAATGGTGCCGGTGCATCCGTCAAGTTCTGTGAGCTGGTGCCACTCCGCCCCCCCAGGTCAGATCTGGTGGACGGAAAGGCACCCGCTCGCGGAACTCGTAGTTTGGCGGTCTGGAAACAACGGTACCAGTGAGCTTACCGGTACCGTTGTTTCCGGACCGGTAAACGTGTTTGGAGGCCAATAGTCTTATGGGTCTCTTTCTTTGGCGAGGTACACTGTATTGTGGAATTTGTGTTCTCCTGGAACAAATGTGCTGAGTTGTGTGGAATGCACTATGGTAATGTACTGCATAAGGCTGTCTATAATGAAAGGGGCAGAGAGCATTTTGGTACAAAAAAATGGGGTTGTAGGGAGTGAAGAATACTTTTCCTTAAGAACTCTACAAGCCCCCAGATTCATAGAAGTGCCAAGGTTTCAAATCCGTGGAACACCTCATTTTATTACTATTATTTAACATTTTTAAAGCGCCCACACAGCCTGCAGGCATCGAGGCGCTATGACAGAAATAGTTTTTTAGTTGCGTAATTGTTTTTTTTTTTTAGTTGTGTATTTATAACGCGCTTAAATTCCCAGAGGTTTCTAAGAACGGACCCGGGGATCGAACCTGTATTGCTTCGTGTCGTCTTGTTTCGGACGGGCGCACGTTGCCGCTGAGCTATCCTCCCATCTCGCCTCATCTCATACATAATCAAAACATTCCAGTGTAACTTTGCCTCATGACTTATTTGTATCCCCTTAAATGGTATCCCTTTAAATGAAATGATCTCCTCCACCTCCATACCCCAGTCTCTTCTTGCCATCTCTCTCCGTCACAGTCACCCTGCCTGTCTGCCTGCGTGCTCCGCTGAAGGGGCACATTATAACCTTGGTTCATATATTCAACACTTAAATAATACACTAGAGATTGTTTACTAGAAATGTGGCTTGCGTTGGGCAAATGATGGCAATACCTAGGAGTATGGCTCGCGACTTAGTCTGAGTCTATTATAAATTGCCTGTAGATGCTTTTCTGCGCTGAGATCCTATGTACCGACATAGCCTTGTGATTTCAATCCCTAGTAATTACAGACCGGTTAGCAGCTTTGTATGTGCAAGGTGCAGTGAGAAATAATTCTCAATTTAGGACGTGTCCAGGTCAGGGCCTAAATTGAGAACCCTGCATGTGCTGGGTGTGGCTGGGTATATTTGGCTTTTCATGTCGTATAATGGCGGCGTCTTAGCATTGTGACACCGCAGCTGGCTTCTGAATGCACTATCTGCTCCAGGAAGGCTTCTCCGCGACTTGCCATGGTTGCACCTGCCCATGTAATGCTACAAGAGACAATTAACAAAGCCACTCCTACTGGCTTTCACAAGACAAACCTCTTGTGTGATTTGTGTATGGTGTACGATGACCAGATACTCTGTTTAAACCTGCTTGGTAAAGTAAGCCTACAGTTGTGAATGTGTTCCGGCCAAGAGACACTTTCCTTCACGTGAAGTGGGGTGATCGTTTTTTTAACCATACACCCTACATCTCAGAAGCACTAAAAAAACAAACTGACAATTAATTTGTACTTTTGCAAAATCGTTGTTTCCCCACACACAAGAAAATGCGCCACACAGGTGTTTCAGCAATTTTGTCTTCAGACTTCAAATAATGCAAAACCAAAATTTGAAAAACCCACTGATGTGGTGGTGCCTTTTTGGCAAACAAATTAAACTCAGAAACCGTTATAGTACGGTAATGCCCTTTGGATTACACGTGTTTCAGCACTACACAGTGCCTTTCTCAAATCAGGGCAAATTTGTATCAATCCATAAACAAATAACACTAATTTCCATGTACATTGGGTTGCGTGTCCAAGAGTCATGGGTTTGAATCCCCCCAAAAAGGTTGACGTGTAATCCAAAGGGCATTACCGTACTATAACGGTTTCTGAGTTTAATTTCTTTGCCAAGGGGGCACCACCACATCAGTGGTTTTTTAAAATTTTGGTTTTGCATTATTTGAAGTCTAAAGATAAAATTACTGAAACACCCTGAATCTGTGTGGCGCATTTTCTTGTGTGTGGGGAAACAACGATTTTGCATTTTTAAACAAGAGGTAGAGGTCTTTGCCTCTTTTTTCCCCCACACCTTTGCGAGACCCCAGTATCCAACCCGGAATTTGGGCGCAGAACCCAAGAAAGTTGGCACAACCAAACCCCAACCATTTCTATAATTTGTACTTTTACCTAGAGTTGAAAGAGTAGGATAGCTCAGGGGCAACATGCTCACCTTGGAAGCAAGACAACACGCAACAACAAAGGTCCGTTCCCGGGGTCGCACAGCGCGCTTAGAAACCTCTGCGTACTAAGCGCAGAACCAATTAAATAAATCATAGTTCCAGGAAAGCCAGAACATGTACCTGTTTGCTTTATTTTTGAAAGTTGCTGGAATGGTACACTTACACCATTTGGTAGAGACGGCATGTACATTTCCAAGTGTGTCCAATCTCCAGAATCTCGTTAAAGGGAATGTTTTCTCTCTCTAGAACGTCGAGAAAATACACAAGGAATTGTTGAGGATGCTTCTGTGAGTTGTAGGGCCACTTTAACAATTACTGTGCATGTATACAGTCAGTCTGTGATGGCGTGTGGGCTTTGTTATGCATCTGAGTGATGCTATTTGCAAGAAGTGCCCATTGAAACTGTAGATTGACAGCAACATTGGGAGAGCAACCAGCTGACTCCAGTGGTGGTTCCACATTTAAAAGGATCTCCATGTGTAGAGTGTCGCAGTGCTTTACGGTCAGATTGTTTGTTTCCTTGTGAAGTTTACCAAGAACAAAATCTATTATGCTCCATAATGCAAGGGATGTCAAGTTTGAGTGTAGTAGCTAGAAGCACGTGAGAGTGCTGCATATACTGCCTGCTTTAAAAAAAAGAAAAACGCACTACATCGACAAGAGCCTTAGTGAGGCTGAGGCCTTGTGACTTATGAATATTAACTGCACATGCAAGACAAAAAGAACTGTTCTCATCTTCCATACATGTCTTTGAAGATTGAGAATTATGCAGACGTTTTGGCAATCATTTTGGGTTCATGGAGTTTGGCCAACTTGACAATAATTAGCTGAATCCTATCTTGATTAGGATATGGCTGTAAGCCAATCATTGTACCCATTGCCCTGTTCACCAAAGCACGTTCTGTCTCTAGATTACATCACAGAAATACTCTGCATTTAAGGCAAAGAGACAACAGACCTCTAAGAGCCTAGGCATTCATTTTTCTCGATGGCTGAGGCATGCAGTGGCTTACAGGCATATAGGTAGTGTCATGCTACGCACATACACAATGAGCTGTTTTTTCACACCGAAGCAAGTTTTCATTAAATTGTGCACCTACCAGTAATGTAGCTATCAAGCAGACAGGGTGCACATTTTTTGTGTCAAAGTATTGTGACACATTGCAGGATTCAGTCACTTCTCTTCAGAGGGGAGTCTTTCCCTGTGAGGCTAGGGAGACACGGTAGAGGCAAGCAGGACCTCACCTGGACAGACTCCCCTGTTGGGGACAAGGACTCCCATTCCAACGAGGAACTCCCGATCCAGTTCACCCAACAACCAAGCGTAGTGAAACCTTCTGGAAGAAAACAAGAAGAATCACTATACATTTGCTACCGTCATGTGAAGTCTGAAAGAAAGTACCTGTCTGGAACTGTGACAAAGAAAACCAATAGAACAATAATGAATACCAATCCAACACAAAAGAAGGACTGCAATGTTATGCATGGGAAGCCCCACCAGAGCGTCATAAGTATTGGAGGAGGAGACACCAGAGGAAGAGAACCTTGGGATATTCAGATCTGCTGTTGCAATGAAGCTGAACGAGAGAAGGAGACGCGGCTTTCCACATTAGGATGAAGCTTGTCTATACAGATACCCGAGTCACACCTATACAGCGTGAGGCCCCGGGAAACCGAGCAAACGAATCCAGGTGTCTGGGCAGACGCAGTGAGAGGTGGCGAGTCGGGCAAGGAGACAGAAAGGCATCTCCGAGACGCCAAAGCCACAGATGTAACGACACCCCTGAGCGTGTCGGAAAGACGAGAAGAGGCAAGGAAGCCAGAGCAGAGTAAAAAACCTGGTGACGGGAGCCCTACATCAAGAAGGTGATAGAGAGAGCGGGAAACCCGGGGAGTGCAGCGATTATGACAAATGGTGCATTCATACTCATCATAGTGAAAAGCAAAGTGATAACAAGAGTGACAATCATTGTTGGGTTACTCATACTCGTCCAAATGAAAAGCAACGTTATAAGAAAAGTGAGAACGATCACAGGGTTGCTGAAACTCCTCCCAGTGAAAAGTAAATATGTATATATATATATATATATTAATGTTAATTTTAAAGGACATTTGTACCGCGCACTATCACCACCAGAGTGGTCTCCTGGCGCTCTGGCGGCTCTGAAAAAGGAAGGGGTTAGTGGTAGGAAGCTGGAAGAGTGCAAGAGAGCAGTGATGTGCTGTTGGCGGCCTCAGCCCGGTGGGTCTGTTGGCTGGGCCTGGGGTGTTTGCGGCCGGTAGTCATTGTGTGCTGTTGTGCAAGTCTATGCGTGTTTTTGTTTTGTTGTTGCCATGTTGTGAAGTTTGTGCGGTTTGTTGTGCTGTAGGTTTGTGGATGTGTTTGGTTTAGAGTTTGAGAGGTGTAAGCAGAGGGGAAAATTGTTAGTGCAATTGGTTAGTTGGCCTCTCTATCCTGAATTGAGGTGCTGGGTTTTTGTAATCTCCCCAGATGGGGTTCCGGAGCACCCCTGCGGCTCTGTCCTGATCTGGACCTGTCCGGCCTTCAAGGTCCCTTTCACATCTGGCCCCTCCTTCCCCAGCCTCCATCGCAGCCTACCTGTCTTAATTTCCTCTCATATGGCCAGTGCACCTGCCAGGTCCCTTTCACAACTGGCCCCTCCATCACCAGCCTCAGCCCTACGTGTCTTCCTTTCCCACTCATACAGTCAGTGCACCTGCTAATGTCCACAACTCAGCTAGTGTGGTGATTGCCAGTATCCTGACAATTCCACACCACTGTGGTACCTGGTGGCAGCTAAGGGGCGAGTGCGGGTTTTGGGTGGGATTAGGGTGGGGGTGTTGACTCCGTCTCCATTGGTGTCACCTGTCTTCCGCTCTCCTCGGCGTCACCCGTCCAGTACCGTGGGAGCTTCCCCATTGGTTCTGGGAGTTATCTGTGTCCACTCCAGTTTAGTCATCCCTTTTCCTTTCTGTTTTTTTGGTTTTCAGTTTCAGTCTGTGGTGTTGAAGAGCCAGGTTTTTAGTGATTTCCTAAATTTTAGGTGATCTTTGGTATTTCTTATTTCTTTTGGGATGTTGTTTCAGGTTTTTGCGGCTAAGTGGTAGAAAGAGGTGCCTCCAAGTTTTTTCATGAGGTATGGTTTTGGTTCCAGGCGGATTTTGTTGCTTGACCTGAGGAGTCTTGTTGGCTTGTAGATTGTTATTTTCTTTTGTAGGAATTCAGCTCCTTGTCCATTGATTGCCCTGTGTGTTATGCACATTGTTGTGAAGTTGATGCAATGTTTTACTGGGAGCCAGTGTAGTGTTTTTAGGGCAGGAGTGATGTGTTCTCTTCTTGATAGTTTGAGGAGTAGTCTGGCTGCTGTATTTTGGATCTTTTGTAGTTTCTTCAGGAGGTATTCTGGTATTACGAGGTAGAGGCTGTTTGAATAGTCGATTTTTGACATGATGAGGGCGACAATAGTGAGTGTTTTGTGCGTGAAGGAGAGGAAAGGTAGGATTCTTCTTGCCGTGTGGAGGAGGAAAAAGCATTCCTTGACTGTTGCATGTATTTGCGGTTCTAGGGTTAGGGTGTTGTCCATCAGGACTACAAGATTTTTTACTAGCTTTGATGGTGATGATGCGGTTCCCATTTCCATTGGCCATGGGATGGCGGTTTCGTTCTCTTGGTCTTTGGATATGATCATGATTTCTGTCTTTCCAGGGTTGATTTTCAGGTTGTTGGCATTCATCCAGTTGAAGACTTCTTTTAGACACTCGATTAGGGTTGAATGATCGACTTGGGTGTCTTTGATTTTGGTCATGATTTGAGTATCATCTGTGTAGTTGTAGCATGTAATGTTGTATTTTTTGAAGATTCTGATAACCGGAGTCTGGTAGATGTTGAAGTGAAGTGGTGATAGTGAGGATCTTTGTGGCACTCCACAGTCGTTAACTCGTGGAGTGGATTTGAAGGGTTTAATCCATACAGGTTCTGTTCTGTCTGCAAGGAATGATTTAGTCCAGAGTAGTGCTGTGTCTTTTATGCCTATGTCTTCTAGTCTTTTGGTTAGGGTGACATGACTAACTGTGTCAAAGGCTGTGGAGAGGTCGAGTAAAATTAGAGCTGAGGTTGTGTTTGAGTCAGCGTTAAATTTTAGGTCATCCCAGATGGATAGTAGTGCTGTTTCCGTTCCTCTTGCAGGTCTGAAACCGACTTGAGGTTGGTCAAGCAGGTGTTGTTTTTCTACCTGGTTGGTTTATAAACGTAGGTTTCCAGGAGTTTTGCCGGTTGGGAATGTTTGAAATCGGCCTGTAATTGAAGAGGTCTTCTACGTCGCCACTTCTGTTTTTCAGAAGTGGTTTGATATATGCTGATTTGAAGGTCCTCGGTACAGTTCCTGTAGCTAGTGATAGGTTCAGGAGGTTTCTTTAGTATTCTGCTGGTGTTCCTTGTGCGAGGTTGATTTGTAGATATCCGGGGGATAGGGATCCATGGGCGATCCAGCTTTCTTGCTGTGTTTTACCAGCATTGCGAATGCTTCTGCTGATATTTTGGGAACGTTTTTAAGTTTGTGCTGAGGTTCTGTGATAGGTTTGCTTGGTAGTATGTTGTGGTCGGTTGGTATGTTTTGTGTGGTTTGTCGGATGTCATTGATTTCTTTTTTTTTTTAAAGTGGTCGCCCAGGTCGTTGCAAGGTTTCTCTGAGGGGGTCGGGGTGTTTTCGCAGCCCGGAGGGTTTCCCATCTCTTTAATGATGTTAAACATTTCCTTTTGTGTGTTGTTGGTTTGGTGATTCTGTCATCATAATGCCTCCTCTTCGCCTTTTGAATTTCCTTCTTGTATGTGCAGATTTGTCTCTGGAACAGTTTTTTTTTTTGAGTTGTATTCTTTCCTCCATTCCAGTTCCATCTTTTTGTTTTCCTTTTTCATGGTGCTTAATAGTGGGGTGAACCATTTCGCCATTGCTCTTTTTTGTATGGGGTGAATGGTTTTACTGGGATAATCTTGTTTGTTTGTATCTGCAATCCATTTGTGTAGTAGTTCCGCTTTCCCGTCTAGGTCAGCTAGCTCTAGTTCTGTAGTTAAGGGTTTGGTTAATTCCAGTTGTTCGAACAGGTTGCTTTCTTTGACGTATTTCCAGTTTCTTTTTGTGGTGGTTGTGAGTTTAGGGGGTTGGATGCAGACTTGAGTAGGCAGAGTGATCACGAATGGGATGATGAGATGGTTGCTCCACAATATTTGTGTCAGTGGTGCAGTGGTGATGAGTTTTTCCTTGGCAAAAATTGCATCAAGGGTGTGTCCTGCCGAGTGTGTTGCCCCTTTGACTAGTTGCCGTAGTTTCATGCTAGCAAATTGTTCGATCAGTGAGTTTTGGGAGTTGGTCTGCTTTCTTCGAACCAGATGTTGAAGTCCCACAGGATGATTAGGTGTTTGTGGTTGATGGCTATGTTGGTGATGGCTTCTATGAAGTTGTCGACGAAGGTTCCATTATATGCCGGTGGTCTGTACACCAGGATGAATGTCATGTTGGTTTTTGGGCTTGTTGTTAGGTGTATTACCATGTTTTCGCAGTTGATTATGTTGAGCAGTTCGTCTGTTTTTATTTTCAGGTGTCCTTTGAATGCTATTGCGATGCCGCCTCCTTTTTTTGTTTTTCCTGTTTGTTTGAAGGCATTTGAAGTTGGTTGGAAGGCAGCTTTGGAGTGTGATTTTGTAGTTGTCGTCCAGCCATGTTTCTGAGATGAACAGGATGTCAATGTCGTTGTCATCAAGTAGGTTGTAGATCTCTGTTGAGTGTTTTGACATGGATCTTGCGTTTATAAGATTGCAGTGGAGTTTGGAGTTGTTGTTTGGTTTGGACTTTCTTGTTGAGGTTGTCTTCTGATCGGTGTTGGGGTTACCTTCCTGGTCACTTTTGTTGAGGTGTAGGTTTTGGGGTGTCAGCGTCTTCAAAGAGTTCTTCTAGGTTCTGTCTTGGGCTTTTGTTTTCATCTGGTTCGTCTTCCAAGAGTTGTGGTTGTGGGTTGGAAGTTCTTCTTGCTTTGGTGATGTAGGGTGTTATTGCATTGGTTATGTATTTGTTGTTTCTTGTGTTGTTTATCCTCCTTCTGCGCGCTTGTGTTGGGTAGTTTGGTGTTGCTGATTCTAGCGTTGGGTTGGTTTGCTCTGGTGACCAGTTGTCAGCGAGATATGGAGTTAAGTAGAGGCACTTGTCTCTTCTCTCAGTGTTGGTTTGATTCTTGTTCCTGAGTTCAGGGGTGCGTTCTGTAGTTGTGGTTCTTTGTTGCTTTTCCGGAGTGTATGTTCTTTCTTCTCTTTTTCTTTCCCTCAGAATGGGCCATTTGCGTGGCATTATAAGATAGAGCGTTGTTTAGACTTTATTGTTTGCTGATGCCCAGTTGGTTCTGCTTTGGTCTGGTTGTCTTGTGGTGTAGTAATGGGTGTGGGGGGCTGTCCGCTAACGGTGAGTGCTCTGTCTGTAGGTGGTGTTTCCGGCTGATGTTGCTGACTCGTTCAGTCACTGTCTTGAGAGGGGTAGGGGGGTGGTTAGGGGCTTTAGAGTTGGGTGTTGTCGGTGGCTCTCTTTAGTGCCCATCTTCCTAAACGCAGTTTACTGCAGTCGGCTAGCAATGTGGGTTCAAGAAGGATTTCTACTAGTTGAGGGTGATTTTGAGGGGCGCAGCTTGGACTTGTGCCTTATGAGGTGTGAGCCCCAAATCGGGATGTCGCTCCACAGTGATTAACAGACATCTATATTCATAAAGCCTTCAATTGGATGCCCAGGGTTTTTACCTTATTCTGCAGTGGGATAGTGCAGTTCTCCATTTTAAAGCTTTTAAGGTCTGGGATCAGTAGAAAGAGCGTGCCATAATGAGAAACTCTGTTTTGCTACCATTGAGGCACAGCCAGTTTATAGACAAAGACTCAATTACATTGTACGTGCCAACTGTTGCCGCTGATGTCAAACACTAGCTACGTGAGCGTAGGAGCGAACAGAGTGGTCGTAGGTACAGATTAAACAGTACAGGTGACAGGCATACTCCCCAGGGTACACCGCACCAGATAGAGGACGCAAACGAAAAAGCTTCACCCCAGTGAATTCTGGCCACCTGGTTTCAAAGAAAGTAATGGATCCACCCAAAAGCCTCCCTGCAACAATTTCCCAAATGGCCTAGGGTATGTAAGAGGCTGCCATGGTCAAGCAAATCTAAAGCCGCCAAGTCAAGCAAGGCCAAAATCCCAGCTCTTCCAAGGTGCATGATTTTTAGCATATGAGAGTGGAGATCAACAAGTGCCGTCTCCGTGCTGGATGCCGGTTTAAATCTCGATTGCATGTTGCAAAGAAAGATGATATTCAGTTCCGTGAAAGTAATTGTAATGTAGCAAATTTATCTAGATTTTTTTTTTTAAAGTTGCAATTTGTGATAGGTCGTGAGGTTGCTTGGGTCTTTGGGATCCTGTCCCGGATTCTAATCCATCTACATTACCCGTATCCATTGTGCCCAGTTGGCACATAATGGTGGGCACCACTACACTCACGAAGGACATCCTTGCCAATTGTATATTATTTCTGCTTTGCAAATAATTGGTAGGTAGCACTATTCCCAGTTGGCACAAGAAGGTCGTCTTCCATTACCTTCAATTAACAAATCATTTGCACGTCCTCACCTGCCCTAAGTGAACATGTTTTACCTTCAACTGCCAGGCCCAGAAGGAAAGGTAGCCACTGTGCCACAATGTGGTGTAGGACTGGAAGGGGCAGCACATCTACAGTCAGTGGTGGAAACTGCATTAAAGACTGTCCTCTAAGAAGTTTGCTGTTGGTTTCCAGATGCAATCCATCCCAGACGGCATGCAAGCCAGTAGCAGGCAGGTCTAGACGAAGCTGCGACTGCAGTTCCATCTGGAACTTTGTCTTTCATAGATGTATGGGAGCAATGTGGAAAGGACCCAAACTGCGCTGGACGTGGTGATTAAGAGGACACCAGATTTAAGCAGTGCCAGTGAAAGGATTACATGTGGCTGGTTAAGTACTCACACAGGGGCAATGACAGGATTTGCATGGGTGAAAGCACAATCGCAACAACTGCACATGCTCTCAGACAACAGCAGTGCAATGGTCGCCTCGCTAGTGGCCATAACGGCCACACAATCACCGTTTCCGTACCAGTGTTGAGGGCGTCTGGTTGGGGAGCCAGCACAATGGCCAACAATACTGGTCTTAGCAATCGTGCAATAACATTTACACTATTGTTGGCACCAGAAGCAAACCAGAGCAAGTGTTGTCATTGCGCTAGACATACCACTTGTGCAAATCCTTTCATCCAGCCAGCCCCAAGAGTGGAAACAGATGTACTTTGTGGTGAGGAGCTAACCAGCAATGCCGGCCTGCCATAAAAGTAGTTCAGACGTAAATTACTGAATACTCCAGTAACTGCTCAGTTTGCTATTAGATACTGCGATTGCAAATATGGTATGGTATTGGACTGTGCAAGCTCAGCACGCTCAGTTTTTTTAAGCTCCAGTTTTCAATCACCAGTATGATCCATTTTCACAGCGCCATCACATTCCCAGTGGACCATTCCAGTAGATTTGAAGTTTACCCAAACCCATTATGTTCCCATTTGTACAATACCTGCCTATTACCAGATAAACTAGGCCAGTACATGCGAGTTTTACAATACATTTTTTCACTTAGCAGAATCCCAGTCTATCAAATGTCATCATGCACAATACCTCAGTGTAAAATTTTCAAGTAACGGCCAGTATTCGCAATATGTAGACCATAGTCTTGAGTTGTCTTGAGTTGTGTCCGTCTTGGGACAGTATATATATATGATAGGTAAGTGTTCTGCGCCTTTGCTCTATATCCATAAAAAATCCACCTTTAAACTTGGGTTATTATTGGTTTATTACCAGAGTTGTTTGGTCTATCATGTATTTTAAGAAGTACCAACACTCTCCATTTGGAGGCACGTACCATTGTTTCACCCACACCGGGGTTTTCTTAAGGCACAATGAGTTATACAAAGATAAGAAATTGGTTTAACTATTATACATTCAGTATGTTCTTGCACATTTGTCACACACACACACATACATTATGCATGGTTTTACATTTTTTTTCTTAAAATCCAATACAATAGTTGTCCCTATTGTCATAACCTTCATCACTGTTTCTTCACAGTAACATGATATACACACATTTTTTCAACAGATGTTTAGATTTTCAACTGTGTATAGTTAGACAGTGATTAGTAGCTCTACAGGGAGAAATAAGAAAGAATAAAAGAAAGCGCACGGTGTTAGGGTAGATTTATATGTTTGGGTACTAGTTAGTACTTGTGCATCAATTCCTCTCCACAAGTCAGTGGTCCTCTTACCTATCAGTCTTGGTTAGTTTTGATTAGCTTTCTCTGGGTTTAGGCCCTTATTTCATTCCCAGTAGTCTGTCTTGTCATAATTTGTCTGCAATATATTAAGTATTGTGGTTTTGTTATTAGGTTATTAGGTTATGTTGTATGGAGTTATAGAAATAAGATTTATGCATGTGATTTCTCGGATTAGTCTATTTAGATACCTTTATCGTGTTGTCACGTTGATCCCTGATGGTCTTTTAGTTCAATCGTTTTTCATAAAATTCATCACGTCTCTACTTCCATTCCTACAAATATAAAATTGTGGTTTTACTATACTTGGAATACGCATACCCCACTCACGCTATCGAAAACGCATGTAAAAGTCCATGCGCACCCCTCAGAATACACGTACCCCGCTTGCGCTAGCTAAAACGCGTGTAAACGCTCGTGCTAGCAAAAACACATATAAAAGTCCATGCACACCCCCGGGATACGCGCAGGCAGCCCATCCACCCTCCCCATTCCCCACAGGCAGCCCACACCACATGGGGGACTTTTTCCATGCATTTTACCTGATGCGAGCGGGGTACGTGTATTCCAGGGGTGAGCGTGGACTTTCACACGCGATTTGGCAGTGTGTGCCCTCCTTGGTGTGCCCCCCTCCCCAGCCCATCACCCCACACCATGCCCCACAGGCAGCCCACATGGCACCATGCACTCGGGAGCACCGACACATGTCCCCCACCCACCCCCATTGACGGGCACCTGCCAGCAGGCCCAGACCTATGTCCCCACACACCCCACTCACCCACCAGTGACGGGCACCTGCCAGCAGGCCCCGACTTATGTCCCCCCACGCCCCTACCCACCCACCAGTGACGGGCACCTGCCAGCATGCCCGACACATGGCCCACCAAAAAACATGTCCTAACAAAACAGACCCATGGCCCTAATGCCAACCCAAATCCCCCTTGCCCTGCCAGTACAAGCATGCAACCATCCACAGCACCCACTCCCAAATTACCTATGCCATGACAGTCCTAAAAGTACCAGCATGCCCATGCATAAATGCACAACAGAGCCACACAGTGGCAACACATGGCTGAGGCAATGTTCATTGAGACATGCACACAACCAATGACAGAACACAACACCAATCATGAAGTTAGAAAAAATGTATTAAAAACATAATGAAGTAACATAGAGGAAATCAAACTTGAAAATCAATACAAAATGACAGATATAACCCAAACAAATGGTAATCCAATGAAAAAAGAAAAAACGTCATGTTGAATAAAAAAGTGGTCCATTGCCAATGTCAATAAGAAATAAATAATCCAAATAAAAGAAAACCCAATCCATGGGAAAATTGAAAAAGAAAGTATGTACAAGTCTGCAACTATATACCAAATGGTCCATGATCCACAAACAAAAGGAAACTTACCAAAAAGTCCTATGAATAAAAAACTATATACACGAAGTCGAGCAATGTCCATTAACTCCAAAATAAAAGAAAAAACAAAGAAAACCTAACACTAATGAACTATGTACAATGGTGAGGAATTTGAGCAGAGGGTGGAGGCCTGGATATTACTTCCTATATCCCAGACGGCTCGCATTGCTTTGTCCAAGATGGTTATCCTCCCTAAACTACTCTATATCTTTAATAACGTCCCACTCTGGCCCCCGACATGCTTTTGGGTTTGTGTTAGGAAATTAATGACAAAGCTAGTCTGGACCGGTAAGCAACCCAGGGTAGAGTACGATACTCTTGCTCGGCCTTATGACCAGGGTGGCTTGGAATGCCCCAACTTGTTCTTATATTATCTCTCAGCGCAGGCACAATACATTGCCGGTTGGAGCTCCCTGAGCCCTGATACCCCGCACAACCACTTAGCAGCAGCAATCACTTTCCCCAACACACTTCTGGGGCTACTATGGGGCAATAGGGGCCCCGTCCCGAGGGGGAGATCAAACCTCTGGCAGTGACATGTAAAGCCTGGGACAGAGTCTGCCAGTTGCTCAGGTCCACTTCCCGTTACCTGCCCTGTTTCCCGATTTATAATATAGTTGGGGTACCATTAACACATGAAAAATCCTTTAAAGAATTGTATTCGAGTTTGAGGGTGCAGACTCTCTCTGACTTGGTCCATAATGATCAGATTTCGTCCTGGAGGAACTGAAGTCCAGAGGAGTGCATAACTCAGTGTCTTTACTTTATTACTTTAGGCTTTGGGGTACACTTAAAGATATTTGGCCGGACTTTCCCCGAGCTCCTTCCCCTTATCCGGCCCTGAGCCTTATTATTCAGCCGCAATCATCTGGTAAACTGGTGTCTACTATATACAAACTGATTAGGGGAGGGAGGGCGTGTGGTAATCGTAGGCTTGAACATATGGCACTCCGCCCTTGGAGCACCTCTGAGTGAAACCCAATGGAGGGCAATTGGCAGGCAGACTCACTATATATCCCTGAACTGCCGTTATAGACTACTTCAGTTCAAATTCATCCATCAGGTATACTACTCCCCCGCCTCCCTTAATAGGTTTTTCCCTGGGAAATCCTCTGCATGTAAGAGGTGTGGGTTCACAGACGCGGACTTTTTCCATTTCGCTTGGTCTTGTCCCCGCATTAGGCCCTACTGGTCTAACATAGAGGCGGTAATGAGTGCGATGCTGCCCTCGCTGCATACTTACTCCCCGGAGTTTTGGTTGTTGACTCTGATAGACGATGGCACCCGTTTGGAAAAGAAACTGTTAAGTATGGCCTCTGTGTTGGCGAGGTATCTTATAGCTAGATTCTGGGGAAGATCGCCCGCCCACTGTTGCTAAATGGTTGGAAATCATGAATACCACTTAGCGAAGAGAGACTGGATACATCTCCGCACTTCCACCCTCTGCCCGCCCACTTGACTATTGGCCTCCCCTGAGACAATACATGGCAGATATGTCCTCAACGGCACAATCTCCTGCCTCCTCCCCGGTCTAAGCTCAATAATACAAGCCTGTGGATCGCTGGCCGACCATCTCAGATTCTAAGGGGGGGCTGGAGTAAATGTTTTCTTCTCTTGCTGTGCAGTATTGACTGTCTGGGGCTGTTTGTTCATGTTCCACTGGTGTTTTTTTTTTTTTAGTGTCTGGGCTGGGCGAGTGGGGTTGAACCTGTGGGCTGGAGGTAACCTTTCTGTTGTTATTTGTTTGTTATTTGAATATTCAATAAAGAAAGTTTTTAAAAAAACGATGTACAATGGCGGTGGGCAAGTCCAACGGCTCACTTGTTGATGTTCCGTGCAAGGGCATCATCGAACTCCATGTCGATGTCCCGATGGCGGGCCTCTTCCCTGGCCTCGAGGTTTCACAGGGATGCAGTCATGGCCTGTTCCAACTCCCTGTAAATTGCCTCGAGGCACTCTGCCCACCTCAATGCCCTGCACATGGAGTTCTCCGCCCTGACCATAGTGAGCCGTGCCTTCTCCGCCCACAGCCGCTCCGCATCTATCCACTGGCCCAACCGCTGCGACACGGAAGACACTCCCATTCCAGGGTCCTCCTGCCCTCCGGCCGATGCCTGCCCCTGTGATGTTGAAGGCCCCTAGCCATCATGGCTCCCACCCTGAGCCTGCTGCTGCAGTGCATGTGCTCTGCTGGTCGATGCCTGCACGTCCTCCTCTTGCTGGGGTCCAGTTATTGGGGTGGCCACCCCTGCTGGACCTCTGACTCCCGACTGTGGCAGGGATGTGTCCTCCACCAGCCTGGCCGCTGGTTCAGGGGCAGCTCCACAGGGTGCCCAGGTGATACTTGGGCAGGAAGATGGCACGTAGGATGACTGTCGCATAGGGAGTTCAGTTGAGGAGGGGGTCGCTAAAAGATCCAGCACACGGAGGAACCCAGCCTGGGTGACCCGACCTAGTAGGCCGACATGGTCAATGAGGTATTCGAAATGACGTGCATTATCCTCACGAGAACCCTGCACGTCATCTCGAATACCACGTTGACGCAACGCCACCCCAGCTGGACAGGCTCAACTCGGTCCCGGATTGCCACGTCCGCAGGGAGAGGAAGGCCAGTTGTTGTTCGCGCATCCCCTCCCTGATAACGGGTCTGGACGAAGGCATCCCTGATGGTGCAGGATGATGCAGTCACAGGATCGGGGACAGGATTACACACAGGCACTTCCGCAGCGGCCTGTGCTGCCTCCTGTCCCTGCCCCTGGACTGCACCACTAGCACCAGTGGAATGCCCCTCTCCAGGCCCCATGCGTGGGCCTTCCACTGCCTCCTCCTCAACCATACTCCCCACCAACCTGGATGACTCCGTGCCATCTTACTCCATAGGCTCCTATGGGGGCTCAGCTGCCCCTACTGCTGCCGAGGAGTCCACCTCCAACCTCCGCCTCTTGGACCTTCCCTCGGCAGCTATGGCCAGGGATGCGGCACCAGACTCCTCACTCCCGGAAGAGATGACAACGTGGGAGGAGAGCTGGGACTTGCGTCTCCGGCTGGTGGTGGAATCCCTGCATCTGTGCTCCACAGCACCGTCTCCACCCTCTTCATCAGTCGACGCTGTAGACAGGGAGAGACAGAACACAGGCATCAGGGCACTGTACAATGGTCAGCTACACATGTCAAAGTTGAACATGACTGGCAGTATCAAACTTCACAGATGCCATCACACTCCCCAACACTCATATCATTTGAACCCACACACATGCAGAATTTGACAGGAATCGTGCAGCAGGCAGCAGCATCCATACGCACACAACAGCATGAACATCCGAAGGTTGGCATGACGTCATAAGCAACATGGGGAGTGCCGAACACATGCACACATGCCAACAGACAGACATGCATCTGTACATGTCCACCACCTGTCACAGTGCAATCATCGGCAACTATGTCACATCTGCCAATTGTGTTCCTATATGTCTGTGTCACATGCATCCATGGCGTTTCACAGTCACACACATGTCAAACACACACACGCACATGTATGGCGTGCACGTACATGAAGGTGGAACCAGCATCCATGTGTCACACCCCAACCATGCCATAGTACATACACAGAAATGCAAACATGTGTGCATCTCCACATGCAGTTGTGCATCATGCTTTCAAACACATACACCATTGATATGCATCACACATGACAGGACTCACATGCAGCACGGTCACGTCCCTGCACATACACATCCATACATGGGCCTTTTCAGACATATGCCAAGCTGCACACTCCTGGCACACCTCAACATGCACTGCGTCCAATAAGTACGCATGGACACTTACCGCTCGACTCCCAACTGCTCTGCCTCTCGGGGATCTGGCAGTGAAACGCTGTGTTAATGCGTTCCAGGACCCTGATGTTGTCAGTCGTAAGGTGGACCCAGCGCCTCACTGCACCCGCTGCTGCCAAGAGGCGCCGGGCCTTCCTGAGGGTCCTGGACCTGAAGACCTCCCAGCGCTTCCGGACGTGTTGTATGTTGTGGACTGCCACCCCCTCCATGTTGATGGCAGCCACGATGTCCTTCCAGATCCCCTCATGTCCATCCTTGTCAGCACGTCTTCTTCCGCAGAGAGCATCATAATGTCCCAGGACTTGCTCCACCAGGATACCAACTTCTGTGGCACTGAAGCTGGTAGCCCGCTGCCTCTATGGCTGGGGGTTGCCAGTGGTGTCTGATGGTGTTTCCCCTGACATGGCAATCCCCGAGGCAGGTGTGGGTGGGCAACTGAGTCCTGGGGCTGGGCTGTGGAGTGATGGAATTTCAGTCGGGAGTCTTCTGTTCCAGCAGGGGTGGTCACAGCAACTGGACCCCTGCAGATGGCTGACGTGCAGGCACCAAATGGCAGGGCACGTGGCCAGCAGGCAGGCAGGCAGCAGCAGATGGCAGGTGGGAGTCTGCTCGGGGTTCTGGGGGGCAGGAAAATGGCCTTTTGGGCAGGAGTGTGCTCTTCCGTGTGTTGTCGCTTGGCTAGCCTGATATGGAGTTATTTGGCACGTGAAAAACAGCACGTTTGCGTTAATTCTGAGGAAAGGCACTTACCGCGTAAGCGCATAGGTGATGTAAAGTGCACGTGGGCATTTCCCTCGGCACGGGTTAAAGGTCCCACGTGGGTTTCCGTCGCTCTGTACTTGCTTTTCATGGAGAGCGTTGCGTGTGTTTTCCAGACGTTGGGGTGCACACGCGATTGCTTCACAGCGGCTACAGTGCGTACTTCTTCTTTTGACAGGGGGTGTTGCCTACGCGTTCTTCTTCTACACGCAAGGCCGACGGTGAGTCGCGCATGCTATTTTTCCCACTGCGAGTGCCCCTGTTTGTCGCGTACCCCATTTATTGAGGTCACAGTGGCCCGCGTGTTAATCGCGTACGCTTTTTAGTGTTCCTGAGTGCCAGGGAGTACTGCGTGAGGTTTTTTTACACACACGTGGCCTACAGGAGTTGCGTATATGTTTTTCTAGTATTTTTGGGTGCCTAAGCGTTGCATACATGTCATTTATCCCCAGGGTCCACAGGCAGCCTTGCAGGAGCACAAGGGTGCGTCTACCATCACCCCAATTGACCAGGACAACTGTTCAGTGCAGCGCCCATTTGCATTGTTACATCCGTGCCATGGTTGTGAGGCCACCAAAGGTTATGGGGGCTCAGCTGGGTGTCCTTCCAGTGTTGGGAGTGGTCGGGCACGTGGCCGGGGTGACCAGGGAGTATGTGGAGTCCAGGGTGGCCAGGGTGGCTGTAGAGCAGGAAGAGGCAGGGGTGCACCACAGGGGCAGGATGTCCAGATGCTGCTGTTGCATCCAACCCTAGCACCTTGGCGACCCGACAGGAAGTGACGTGCTGACACAGGCCCACCGGTAGTGGTAGCTGCAGGTGCAGCTGTGGCGTCCACCACACAGCCCGCCACCCGCCAGGGTTACTCGTAATATGGACGGTGCCAGTGACGTACCAGCACCGTCTATGGCGTACCGCCATACTCATAATGACCCCCTTTGTATGTGTGGGAGATTTTTGCCAAGTGAGTTTATCAGGTTCCATGTCAGGTGTGAATGTCTCATGCCTGTTTACATTTCTCATGTTGCACTTAATGACGATAGTGTCATGTGTTGTGCATTTGGTTGCCTGTTCAGCTGTTGCATGCCATGGCATGGCATGGAGGACAGAGGTCATGGGTGTTGGGAGGGTTTGGGTGACATACCAGTGATTTACATGGCCTGTTTTGCAGGGTGATGGTGGGATATGCACCTTGCATGTGTTCCTTTTGGTCACACCAGATTGGTTATGTTTATGTAGCTAGGGATGCACACAATGTAGCACTTCCGTGTATACATTCTCAGGGTGGTAAGGTTGTGACAGTCGTGGTGGGAGTTTAGGTGACAAATCTGGCCACAAGCTGGGTCCGGGCTGCCTCGCCACATATCCTTTCCCCTCCCATGAGCAGCGCCTGTGCATGTGGTTGGGGGTGTGGGGGCACCACCATGCCTACCAGTACGCCCCGCCGTGTTGCAACATTGTGCAGGGCACATGCAGCCACAATGATCTCGCACACTACTGGGGGTGCATATAGTAGCTGGCCGCCAGAGTGGTAAAGGGAGCGTAGGCGTGACTTGAGCACTCTGAATGTGCGCTCCACTATGCCCCTGGTTGCAATATGGGCTGCGTTGTATCTTACCTGGGGTGGTGTGGTGGGGTTCCGTATTGGCGTCATCATGTGGTTGCTCAGAGGGTAGGCACCTGGTGTTGGCAGTGTGACTGCGTGGGCTGTGAGACACCCCCAACTATGGCAGTTGTCCGCTGAAATGACCCAGTGGCCAAGAAATGCAGGACATGGAGCACCTTTTCCAAGGGGCTCAGTGCTAGGGAGCACAAGGTGGGTGATGTGAGGTCCTCCTCCCACTCAGTGACCAGGTCTAGGAGGATACAAGGTGAAACATTTATTTAAAAAAAATAAAAAATAAAATATAAATGTATTAATAAGATCAATCTGGTCATCAGGCATCCCGAAAAGGCTGTCTTGGGCAAAGAAATGCGGGGCCTGTCTATTCTCCTCCTCCTGCGGTGTCCCATGATCAGTGCTACGAGAAATGGGACATTCAACATAGCTGTATGTACGTGTTTGTTGTTTGTGCGCCCTTTTATACTGCGCAGGGACGCTTCCGCCTGCCTTCATGAGGTGGACGTGTTTAGGCCTGTGCGTGTCTTTTGGCGTGCGCGTGTTTCCCCTATTCGATTCCATGAATACGTGTAGTTAGTGTGCGTGTAGGCATTCCGTGTATTTCCCAGAATTACTTCCCCAGTTACGCCCTCATTTCCACACGTTGTTCCCCATTACGCATGTTCCGCCCCCTTTTGGTGTGTGCACTACACGTTGTGTGCTTTCGCTGTGCGCATCGCGCACGGCATTTGGGATGTTGCAGTGATGTGTGCGCCCGTGTGCACCACGCGCGGATTTGGCGCACATCCCAGGGAAAACACGCGCAGGGCCTTCCATTAATCGCATGTGTGCGCTTGCTTTTTCACGCTTGCGCCACGGATTCCGGCGCACATTTGTTCCATGAATCGGCCCCATAATCTTTGGTTCAAAGTATTTCGTGATAGAAGAGACACATGTTATTTCCTGCTAATGCTGTCCTGTCTTTAGTTCCCATACGTCTATTTCTGTGCCCAAGTGCGCCGTTTTTTAACCGTTGTATAGTCAATTAGTTGATCACCCTGCAAAGAAAGCAGAGACACATTGTAGTATAAGTTATTGCAGAGTTCATGTCTTAAAGGATTTCCCCTTTCTCTTACCTTAAGATGCTCGTCTTTAATGTGGGGGTTCTTTCACGATGGCGGCGTTCTGCATGTGTGCAGGATCGCCGCAATTTTGAAAGTGAAGTATAGACATTTTGCATGATGATGTCATCCGCCAGTGCGACATGATGTCATCAGTGCGAACGTCTACAAATCACTGTGATTCGGATTACTGATTAAATTAACTCAATGTATGTTATAATCATGTAGATCATTGTTGCTAATTGGTCCATTTATACATTACGTCCTGTTAAGTTCCTGAATTGTATCCAAATGCCCCTCATTTCTTGATTGTGTTTTGCGCTTGATGATAGATCCTCAAGTGCCATGAGTTTCAAAATCGTGTTGTAACCTATGCCTGGTTAAGTCAAGACCTCAGAACGTGCATCCTGAGCCACATTGTCATCTTACTATGGGTATGATTGGTCTTGGTGTTGCAAGTTTCCTTTGATTTGAGCATAATATGGCTCTCAATCTAACGTTCAGTTTAGTCCCTGTTATTACTTGTGGTTTTCCATAATTCCACGTGGGTTAAACCAACAATGTTCCAACTTGTGAATTTCAATATAACTGTCTTCTGTTTTTGTAGTGGTTTGCCATTTAAATCAGCATATCCATTCATGCTCTTAGTTGTCAACTATGCATTTGTAAGTGGTTTAATATTAAGGTTTACTTGTAATACTAAGTATTACTAGTTACTATATTCTTAAGCGCCCGGATGCCTGAGGGTTAGGTGTGCTATACAAATGTAATAATAAATAAATAAATAAGGTTATCCAGGAATAGCGACATGATCCTTTCGTATATCTAGGCTGTTTCTATTCTACTTTAGTGTAATACTTCTCCTGTAGTCATTATTTTTTTAAAAGAGAATTGTCTCCTTCTAGTTTTAGCTGATTCTCAGTCCAGTACATTATCCCCCTCTGTGTCATAGAAATAATATTTCCTTTAGCTAGTATATTACTTTAACCTGTACTGATCATATTCCAGATTTTACAAAGTCCTTCATGGTGTCAGAATTTAACAGTATTTGCTTGTTGTTCTTGCTGTTCTTATCTGTCTTGTTCCATATAGACATCCCTTACTGTATAACATATTACAGAAAGTGATACATTTTATTGTCCGTGTTTAAACCCTCTGAAATGGTTCTTAGACCACAAGTGACTATCGCTTCTTGTTGGCATAGGATCTTTTCCTGATCGCCCATCCTGGGATTTGGTTTTATGTGTTTCATCCCAACGAATTTCAGGTCATCCTTCTTGTCTTTTAGGTGTTCCTTGTGCAAGTGTGCTGCTAATGCAGTCTTTTTATCCAGTATAGTTAGGCATTCAAGATGTTCCCTGATTCTTGTCCTCAGTTCGCAAATTGTGCTACCCATATATATCTTGTTGCATAAACATACAATAATGTATATAACATAGGTCGTCCTGAAATGCTGATCACCTTTTCATTAATAGTAGTGTAGGTATGAATGTTCTTCAATGCATGTTTTCACATGTTGCATTTTGTGCACTTATGAAATCCCTTAATTGGATTTCCAGTTTAAATGCTAGTTTGACATAGCTGTTTTGTATTATCCATAAAACCTGGACTCCATTTACTTCCCTGAGTCTAAACGTTCGCTATAAACTAATGGCTTGTGCCCTAGGATAGATTTCTGTGTGAGTTCTGCAGTCATCACTACTCCATTGGAGTGTGAGAACAAGTACAATTCCTCGTGATAGTCTGGGATCCCTAGTACTCGAGCTGTGCATTTGGTTTTCTTCAGCTCTTTGAAGACTTCAGTCATTTCGTGTGTCCATTCCAATTTTGTGTGTCTCTCCCTCTCTGTGCCTCCCCAAGCCCACTCAGCAAGGGTCTTGTGCATGTGCTATAGTCAAACACCAAAGCTATCCAATAATTGCAAAGGCTCAGAAATGTTGCATCTCTCTCACTGCCTTTAGCATTAGCGTTCTACTGATCGCCTCAGCCCTTTCTGAAGTCACTTTTCACCCTTCTTGTGACATCAACTATCATATTTATAGCACTTCCTTTTGGCAATATTGTAATTTTGCCTTGTCCACCTTGTAACCTTTCTCTGCCAATACAATCAAAAAATATACTGAGTCATTTCAACACTTTTCTTCTGATTTACTACAGATTAAAATGTTTTCCAAGTATTGTATAACTGTGATTGCTATCTGTATTTTATTTATTTATTTTATTTATCACATTTGTTACTCGCCTAGACCCGCCGGTATCACGGCGAGGTTTCATATACATTGTGGCATTTTTATACAGTGTTACAGTTACAATCATAAAGAACATTTTTATCCTGAATTTCAATAAGTCATGGGGTCAACTTACTTATGCTAAGGTACAGTCGGACACAGTAGTAAGTCACACTTTGTTTGAACACTGGTTGCAGATCAAGAGGTGAACCCTGGAGGTTCATGCCGGCCATGGGATTACAATTAGTGTTTTAGTTCAAAGAAAGGCGGTAATCTGAAGCATTCTGGTACTAAGGTGGAGTGGGGCTGGTGAGGGTTAATATTTATTGAAAAGCCAGGTTTTCAGTGCTTTTTTGAATCTTGGTAGGGAGTCCTCATTTTTTATACTAAGGGGTAGTACATTCCAGAGCGATGGGGCTAGGACTTTGAAGCTACTTCCTCCTGCTGTACTGTATTTGTAATGAGGAACTTCCAAAAGGGCCAGTTTATTAGATCTCAATGTCCTGCAGGAGATTTTATTCTTGATAGTGTTATTGAGGTAGCTGGGCGCTTTATTGGTGATGCATTTGTGGACTGTGCTGAGTGTTTTGAAAATGATTCTTGCTTCAATTGGCAGCCAATGGTTTTCTCTGCACAGAATTGTTACTGGATTCGGAACTAAAGGCAATTTTGCAATCCTGAATAAAACGCCATGAGCCCGTGTCACCTTTTTCACAGGATACACTGCAGTGTTACACTGCGACTCTGAAGACACCAGAATGCGTTGCTTCACTAATGCGGCAATCATCTCATAAATGCCCTGGTCTGCTTCCCTCAATAGGGGATACTGTCTCGCTCTTGGTAGAATAGCCCCTGGTTTAATCTTTAACTTAACCTCTCCTATCCCTTTTAACAGACCCGCATCATAGGGACTATTGGTCCATAAGACACTTGGTACCCACCCCAAATCTTCCTCGAGAAATGGTGGTGGTTGTTTTTGCAACAGAGCCTTTCTCTGCAGTGCTTCCCTTTAATGGATTTCGACCCAGTGTGTTTTACATATGTCTAACACCACCTCGTTATCTGATTGATCGTCTTGGAATAACTCCTCATCTGTCACGTCACCAACCTGTAGTCTTCTCCCAATGCCATTACAGTTCTCCATAATCGTCCTGTATCATCAGTCCCATGGAGTACTATTCTCTCTTCTCTTATTATAACTGCCTCGAGTTCTATTTGGATTACTTTTCCTTTTTTCTCGTCTGTAGGAACCTCTGGTCTGAACAGGAATTCATTTGGTATTCATGACAGTCCCGCATATGAAAATATTTCAATGTCTACAGGCACCCCTCTCTGTACCATTAGGTCACAATAAGCTTGAATGAGTTCCCTCGCATTCATGGAATCAATCCCTGGCATTGAGCACACTATCCATTGGTCTGTGAATAAAATGGTCATATTCAGTCGGCTCATCATGTCTCTACCCATTATATTCACTGGTATCAGTCAAAAATATAACTGTGGCATCGTCAGGTTGTGTTCTCTCACAGAAAGTGGCAATTCATCAGTAAAAGGAACCAAATCTGTTGCCCCAGAGAATCCATGTGCATTCATGGCAATGCCTGACATTGTATAGTTCCCCTGCCCGACACAAGACCTAGTCGCCCTTGTATCCACGAGAAGGAAAAAGTCTTGTCACCCATAGTTATCCCTATACATGGTTCCTCAGCCAGATTAGGTGTAACACACAGGATTGAACACATCAGATCTGCCTGTGGGCTGTCCTATTGTGGATATAGTGACATTCTGATCCCTGTAAATGGATTGCCCCCTACAACAGTCACCCCTCCCAGATTTCACAGGGGAGCCAACATTGTGGAGCCTGCATTGGTCGCAGTTATGACGTTCTGTTGGACTGGTGCATGCTGTGCTGATTGTGGTTGCTGCTTGTGTCCCTGTATCTGTAATGCATGTGTTATGTGCCGATAGTGGTGTGTTTGCATGTACTGCGTATGCACCTGTTGTGGTGTTCGCATCTGTGCTTGCATGTGATCTTGGGCATAAAAGTCAGTCTACTCTGTCTGGTATGTGGGTTGCTGCTGCATTCCCCTATTCTGAGACATCCCACTCCTGTATCTACATACTCGCAAAACATGGTCCATTTGTCCGCACACCCAGCAATGTGCGGGACCCCATCAGTCTTTGCTGTCCCTCAGCCCTCCTGCATTCTGCTGCATTGGGTATCCAAACCCACTTCCACAAGGTATCCCTCCTCGTCCTCTCGGCCACTGATTCATATTCCCTCATCCTGCGAACCTTCCCCCTGCCATTTGTGGTTGGTTCTGTAGAAGCAATTACCAGTTTTCCACTTGACAACATCATCCCTTCCATTGTATACTCGGATAATTTGTTTTGCACTAACTTCGCCTTTTCTTGTTTTCTCTCCTCATGCTTCTTTCTCGCATTCTCTTGCATTAGCCTGCAATAGTGCACTATAGTTAGCTGGATTTCTGACCATGGCGTAGCCTCCATTCCCCAGAGCTGCTTTTGCACTTGTTCAGGTAACCCCTGACATAATATGTGATAAAATAACCCCACCGTTTTGTCCCACGGTTCTCTTGTCTCAAGGTGCCATCGATATTGAATTTGTTTAATGTATTTAAGTGGGTCTTTGTCCTCACGCATTTTGCATGCCATGATCACGCTTATGGCTGACGTCTCTGGGTATTGCCATATGGCCGCTCAGCAGTTATTGAACTTTGCACCCTCGTGTGCTGTGTTTTGTGCTGTCACCCCAGGATATCTGGCCCTTTTCGATATATCATCAGCTACCTCCCTAAGAATGACGGAGAGTAAACTCTTCATGTCTTCTACCGCTAGTGTCATTCCTGCTGTCAGTCGTTCAATCTCATCAATCCACTTGCCAGCCCCCGCAGTTAATGAAAGTAGCTTACATCTTGGATTGTCTTTGTCCATCTGCTGCTATGGATCACCCCCACCCTTTTCCAGTAATGACAATTGTGCCAGTGTCGTCCCTCCGTCCTATCCTCTCATGCCTTTAGTGGTGGTGAACGCCCTTGCCACCTCTGTCATTGTCTGTCCTGGCTGGGTCCTGAGCCTTTGTGTATAGAAATTGATATTGCCCGTGCTCCTTGACCCGCCTCCAGACTGTGGTAGTCGCCCTGCAATGTCCTCCTCTCCTCTAACCATATTCTCTCCACCTCCCCATATTGTTTCTCTGTCTGGACTTACTTCCCTGGAGCACTGATAATGTCTTCTCTCCCCCTCGTCCTTGCTTCCCTGTGAATCCTCGTCTGACCCCATAGTCCCAATGCTACTATCACTTTCCCCTTCTCTGTCTTCATCAAAGCTACGTCTCCCAACTGTTAGGAAGAACTCTCAGAAATGTGCTAATTACTCTCTACCTTAGAGACCCCCAGCAACTTTGCTGGATTTTGAGGACTTGAATTTTTAACCTGGAGAGAGTGAGACCCTTTTTCCCACTCTCTCATGTATTTTAATGTGATTTTGAACTCTGTGTTTCTTTTGGTTGTGGAGTCTGACAAACTACATAGGCATTATCTTTTTACATTGTGTCACAAAGCACCTTCAGAGCAGTGGCACAGGGAAGTCTTTTAGATTTCCCAAAGGTTTGAATACCTTCTCTTGGATAAACTACTGTTTCCAAGAGCAGTGAAGTGAAATTGACTTTACTTACACTTGTAACTTTCTAGATACAACACACACTATCTTTTTTTTTAACCAACTGTATTTTCATTTTTTTAACTTAAGACAATAGTTGAGCTTTCGTCACAACATATGTTAAAAACATTGTTATCAACATGAACCTTTTATTCAACTCCCTTGAACTTTCTTGTAGAGTCTAGTATTGTCTTAATACTTTTCCCCACCCCTCCCCCCTTCCTCCCCACCCACCCCCCTTCCTTTTATTAATTGAACCAATCAAAACCATGGTTGTAACAAGAACAGTTCCAAGAGGTAGCCCCTCGCCATATCTTCTGCTGCCTTTATCTGATATGGATGTTTCTAAGAGCCCGGGGTTTAAAGTATTGATTCTCCCGCTCCCCCACATAGTCCTGGAATGGGTCCCATATGGCTAAGAATTTTAGATATGACCTTGATTTTGTGGCGCAAATGTTTTCCATTGCCATAACTCCCCACACTTTCACCCACCACCATGGAGTTATAGGGCCCTCCACTGTCTTCCATCGTTGGGCCACTGTCATCCTTGCTGCAGCCAGAAGGTGGGTTATGAGGGCTGCTCTGTTCCCTGAGGCTGCATAGTTCCCTTCTGCCACTGCCCGCAGCAGAATGACCTTCGGGGACCATGGTAGGTCTGCGCCCGTTATGTCCCTGATCAGGCTCAGTATTCCTTTCCAGTATATTTTTATCCTTGGGCACGACCACCACATATGGAACATGTCTCCTCTTTCTCCACACTGCCGCCAGCATTCTGGGGGGTACTTGGGGATCATTCTGTGTATTCTACTTGGGGGTAAATACCAGCGGTAACATAGTTTGTATGCCGATTCTTTGATTGCCTTGGATTTTGATAATTTGTGCGCCCTCCTCCAGATTTGACTCCATTCTTCCTGTGTAATCTCCTCTCCTATGTCCCGCTCCCAATCTTTCATGTACTGGAGGGAGTTGTCTGTTTGCGCCTTATCCAGTAGCTTATATAGTCTAGTGATCACTTTTTCATGTGTCCCCTCCCGGATTGTTAGTTCTAGGCCCACTGGGGGTCGTAACCCTAATCTTTTAACCTCTGGGTGTGAGATCCAGTGGCGTAATTGAATATATTTAAATCTGTGGTTTTCGACGAAGCCGAATCTATGTTTACATCCTTCGAAGGTGAGTGGGGCGTCGTCCTGATACATATCTTGTAGGGACAATGTGTCTGCTTCGTTCCAGCCTTCCCATAATCTTTTGTGAAGGCCAGGTGAGAAATCTGGATTATGCGTGATAGGGGATAGTGGGCCCAGACCTAATTTGACCCCTCTGTTACGGGTCGCCTTATCCCAGCTGTGTAGGGTTGTTTTAGTGGCTGCTAATAGGATACCTCCCTTATCTCTTGCTTTTGTTTTTAGGAATGGTAGCTTACCCAAAGGGATATCTGTCGCAGTCTGTTCTATTTTCCCCCAGCCTGGAAGAGGGTCTTTACCCGCCCATTTTAATGCTGGTGCTAATTGGGCTGCTAACACGTATTTCCCCATATCCGGGACTCCCAGCCCCCCAAGTAGTGTGGGCCGCATCAGGATCCTTTTTTGGATCCTCGGCTTCTTATTTTCCCAGATGAATTTAAACACCGCCTTTTGGAATTCGAGGATCTGTTTTGGGGGGATGACCACTGGGGTTGAGCTTACTACATACAGTACTTTGGGTAGCAGGGTCATCTTCATCGCCGCTATTCTAGCAAACCAGGACACTTCCTGGGCATCCCATCTCTGCAGGTCTTCCTGCAGGCGCTTCCATAGGGGTGTAATGTTTGCCTTGAGCAGATTCTTGACGGTTCTAGTGATATGGATTCCTAGGTATTCGAGGGACTGTTTTTCCCATTTCAGGGGATAATGTTCCTTCAGGAAAGCTTTGTCCCCACTACCTTCGGTTATATTCAGCGCTTTGGATTTTGAATAATTTAGTGAACCCTGATGTCTTTTCGAACTTCTGCAGTTCTCTGATTATTCTGGGTAATGTGTGTCTTGAGTCTGCCATATAGAGCATGATATCATCTGCCTAGAGGGCTATCTTGTTTTGAATCTCCCCGGTGCGCATCCCTCTAATTCCCGGGTCTTCCCTTATTCTGCAGGCAAATGGTTCCATTGCCATGGCAAATATGAGCGGGGATAGAGGGCACCCCTGCCGAGTACAGCTCCGGATATTGATTCTTTCTGAGGTGTAGCCATTCACCATTAGTTGTGTAGATGGGCACACTATCTTACAATAGAGTGCTGGAGAGGTTACTTAGTATCCCCCTTGTCTAGCTTCTCATGTAACACTTTTATGTTATCCTTTTCTCGATGAATGGCTGGTGGCAGTGGTTTACTTTTAACTACCGTGGTGTGCATTTACCACGGGCTGCGTTCGCACTGCAGTAAAGCAACCAATGGTGCCATTTTTGTCAAAAGGGCCCGGTCTTCTTTTTTCGCCATTTCTTTGTGGAAAGGTCCTTCTTGAGATTTACTCTGCGCGCCACACTAGGTTTGGTCGCTTTGTTCATTTTGTCTTTGGCGGGATTTCTGACTGAAGCCCACCTGTGGCTCCAGGGTGTCTGGCGGGGGCAGGAAGCAGGGAGGTGCCCAAAACTCCCTGTGCTTAGTCTCCTAGAGGAATGCGCTCATAGGCGATTGGCCGGCTGGCTGTCCGGCAAGGACAGCCACCCTGCTGGGTGACTGACAGCTAGGCTGAAATGAATGGGACAAACCTGCATAAAAGGCAAGGCTTTTTGGCTTGTAAGGCAGAGTTGACCACTGGACGATGGAATCCAAAGAAGAACTTGAAGGGGACACCTGCTGCAACTCCTGGACTGTTGGTTTGCCCGGTGAAGCCCTGCTGCTGTGCTGAAACTCCAATTTCGTTTTGACTAGAGAAGCCCTGCAAGGACGACTTCTCCCCTTGAGTTGGTGGGACCAATCAACTTCACAGTAAGCCACCTGGACATCCTCTCGGAGCTGGTTGAAATTCCAATGCAGTTGCTGCTGGAACTGAATAGCCAGGGAGAGGAACACCAGATTGTGTGGGTTGCTTTTACTCTGGCCAATAGCTCCAGGAAGATCCTCTGGACTCCCAGGAAGCAGGACTGACCAAGCCTGAGCCACCTCGACAGAGTGCTGGACCCCAGATTCAAGGAAAGCCCATCTCGACAGCCAGGAACCACAGTGTTGCTATTTGCGGTAGACACGAGGAGCTGAAACACTGACGTGCCACTTGTTTGAAGATTGCCGGTTGTGGTCGGTGACCATCCCATTGCAGTGCAGGAGTCCCCAGAAGTCCTCCCTCTTGTCCCCATGACTGAGGCCGAGGAACACCAGGATCTGCAGAGCTGCACAGGAACAGAAGCCACCTGCTGCACTTTTCTTCAACCTAAAGGTACTGTACAGTCTAAGAGAACTTACCTCTTAGTGTGAAACCTCACGTGTCCTCTTTGGAGACTTGTCTTGGTTGCATCTGTAGAGTTGCTGACAGCTTCTTTACCTCACAAGTCTAATCAGCTTGTGGCCCTACTTGGATTTCTTCTATTCCAACAAGACCTTTAAAACATTGTGGAAGACTTTCTACTTACCTGCAAGAAGTGCTTCAGTTCACCTTGACTTTTGCTAACTTAACATTGGCTGGCCTGGCTCCCTGAATGACTCTTCTCTCCTCTGCTTATGTGTCGTGTCTTCCTTCCAGTAAGGGGTTAACTGATTTTGCATTGAGGTGTTATTTTGAAAGTACTTACCAGCTTATGAATAATTGTGGGTATCCTTGTCTCATTCTGAAAACCTCTTTTCTTTGACACTCCTCTCAAGATTATTCTAAATGAAACAGTGATATATTAATGTCCCCAGCACCCTAACTATTAAAGTCACCTGAGGGTGTAGGTAGTGTCTGTGGGCCATCCCAAAAGGGTATTTACTGATTTAGAAAACTAAGAGTGTGTATTTTGAAGTATATTTGTGTGTTGCTTTATATTGCCCCCTTCTGAAGAAGGTTTACTGTGACTCACTGTTGAATAAATGAATAATTTTTAATCAAGAAACCTTGTGTGTAAGAGTTTATTTGAATACTTGTTACTGTTAATCTCTGTGTAACTCCCCTACAGCTCACATTGACACCTCTTGAGATAAGCCTGGCTGCTCAACATGCTATCAACCTGTGTAGTACAGACTTATACCAAAAGGTTGTATTCCTATTGCCAGGAGGTCAGGGTTGTTGCAGTGCACCCAAAGGTTACTGCATGCAATCGTGCCTAACATTAGCGTTTTACCTTCCTGCTGTTTTCCCCTCTGTTTGCTCTGTGACTATGCACTCCCCCCCTTGCCGAGGGTTCAGCACTTCTGTATTGCCGTGGGGTACCCATTCTGCTTCTCCTGCTCCTATAGAGTTATCCTACCCTTCTTTGTATACATTCCCCTTCCTCGTCATCAAAACGTGCCACAGCCATCTTGATTTATGCCACTTTAGGAGAGCGTCTTTCTCTTTTCCGCCGAAAAACCTAGGGACCGTCCTCTTCTACTACTTTGTATAGCATGGCCCGGACTCTCTAGCAGTCAGCCCAATTATTAGCAGAGAACACTCTGGCCCATCAACGACTCCCAACCACAAGAACGGGAGACTCAGCCATGGGCCAAAGTTTACTATCTTTTATCAGCAAAACAAAAATGACAGGGATCACACCAGGAAAACAAATATCTACAAAGCTCTTGTGTTCTAAGCATGTGTCACCCAGTTTTATCCCGCTGTGACATCACAAATTCAGGTTCCAACCCAAAAAAACGAATATATTGGTCAGGTTGAGCAGGTTACATATAGAGAACATATAGGTTAGTCCTACGATTGGATAGCCATGTGTCGGAGCCCCTCCTAAGATCACCCCTACTAGCATCAATCTACAATGTTGCAGGGTCACAGAGAGACCATTGGCCCCTGCAACAAATTATCCCCACGTGAAAGATGAATCTGGATTGGTCAGAGTGTTTCCTCCCATCCCTGGGACCCTGGGCAGTTACCAGACTGAGTGTACCTTTTCAAGGGAATGGGAATGAACATGGAGGTGTGAAGTGTTCCCTAATGTTACCATTCTCTGATCACCTAAGCCTGTGAGAGTGCATTCAGTTGAACACCCAGATGCAACACTTGTAGCTTCTTCTTCCTTGGTTTGATGGGAACGTCTCTCTTCATCTGCCTTGGTTGAATGGGCATTGTACTGTTCAGCTGGGTCATGTGTGCTCAGAACACGAAATGAAGCTCTCTCGCCTGTAATTATGAGGATTTTAGCCTGACCTTCTGCAGGTGGCTTATTGTCTTGGTAACTGGAACTTTCCATCTCCACTTGTCCTTGACTGAGTGCCTTACTTCTGCTCGCCTCTGTTTGCGGCGATTGTGTCAACCTTTCCATGTGCTCGAAGCCTGTCTCTCCTTTGCCATGCATTGCAGAGACCTATATCTTCTATATCACTCTGTATGGCTTCTCCATGTAGCAGTGAAGCATGTGCAAGCTAAATATATGAACTCTCTGCATCTTGCGGTTTCAACTTTAGCGAAAGATATGAACACAACGTGTATCTGTCCTCTTACCTACATGGGTCATAAGCATGTGCTTAGCACCTATATGCAATAGACTAGTGAATGTTCATGTAACTTCATGAATGGATGAATATGTACTTCATGTATAATGCAGCTACGTCGTGATGTCAGTGATGAAGTCATTGATTTCTGGCTTTGCAGTCAGTCGACTTGCTTGATCGGTGTAATTTCCTTATAGTTCAAATATGGGTATGGTCTGTATTATTGTCGGAGAGAATAGCGTTTCTCACACCAGCAATACATCAAAGTTCCTGGTGATGACCCTA
Organism: Ambystoma mexicanum; assembly: GCF_040938575.1. Lineage (NCBI taxonomy): Eukaryota > Metazoa > Chordata > Amphibia > Caudata > Ambystomatidae > Ambystoma > Ambystoma mexicanum. Next base: position 1,336,236,940 of record NC_090921.1, on the reverse strand, counting down.
GAATTGAGGTACACCTGTCGTTTCTCTGCCATCGTGCAGAGGATCGTGTGTGGGGCATGAGAGTTAGATGTAGCCTCCCCATCTACACTCTAAAAGAAGTACATGTTGCTATGAGCACATTAATAAATACTAGCTTTCATATAAACTAGAGTATTATTAAAATGAGAAGAAACCGAACACTTGTAAACAATTCCAATTACTTCTTTACAAAAGAAGCTGTACAGTCAGAAGAGCAGCTTTATGGATACCCGTCACTTCCTTGTTCACCAAATAATCGTGTGGCAAGACATATTCCCTGTTACCCACTCTAACTCCCATCTTGGTGATTTTACCCTCTTTGTTTTAGTTTTTGTAACAAGCTAATAGTTTGTATATCTTCTTTTAATTTGGTATTTGCATGATGTTTTAGTTTATTATAAACTGTACCAAAATTATGTTACCAGGAACTGAAGCCAGAGGAACAGGGAAGGGGACTAAAAGGATCTCTATTTTGGATATTGTTATGTTAGAGCATGTTTTTTTTTAATTCTGTTTATTATTTTTGAACAACACAAAGAAACCAAAACAAAAAGAGAACAATGACAGCAACAGTAGCAAGATATCATTCAAATACAGGTACAAATTTAGTGCACATTTGTGCCGAGGCGGCTCTTCCATACTCCCACTTATTCCACCCTGACCACCAACAGTGTGAGAACCATACTGTATATCGACTGTAACTATCTTGCTACAGAGAGTCTCTCAAGGAATCATTGGGCTTGGAAAGCAGACATCTCTGATACAGGCCCCAAATGTTTATTGTTCTGGCAGACACAGGGTTGTGTCTCTACAGTCGGCCTCCATGTCGTAGCAGTACACAATGTCCCCTTTCCAACTATCTAGACGTGGTGGGGGACGCCTACCCCATGCCATTGCAACACGCCTTTATGCCAGTATGAGTAGCAGTCCCGTAAGTCACTTTACTGGAACCGATAAACCTTCGTTTATCCTCGATGAGCCACTCTAGGGGAGTTTTCAACAGGTTTGCGTGCTATTTCTTGCAGTGTTTGGAGAATCCCAGACCAGTAAATAGCTACCAGCAGTCAGTCCCAGACTAAGTGTAGGAAAGTGACTGGTGCATATTTACAGCGCTCCATTCGTCCATGACCTCTGGACAGAACCTGTGACAGTCCACTGGAGTATAATATGTTTGGTGTAGATATTTGAAGTGTATCAGCTTGAATCTGCTATTGAAGGAGACATATCTGATTTGCCCACAGCACTATTTTCAGACAGCCTTGGAAATCAGTATCCCCAGATATGCCTCCCATTTGGAATGGGTAGCCTGAGACCATCCCATGGTCATCTCCACCACTTTGGTGGGCAGACCCGATGTTAGTTTGCCTTCCCCTTTCGCTTCTATTGTGTCATGCAGTAGTTGCATAGTGGAAGGCGAGGCTGGGAAAGTGTCAAAAAGCTTTTCCAACTTATTGCACAGTCTGAAGTAGAGAAAGATATCTAGTGCAGTAGCATTGCTTACTCTTTGAAATCGCTAAGAGAGAGGAATTGTCCTGGGAGCAGGTCATGAAAACAGTGGAGGCCCAGTATACCCACACATTGCATGTAAGTCTTTTTGCTAGTAAGAGAGACCCCCGGTATATAGGTGATGGGAAGGAGAGTAGAATACAAAGAAAGACTACCCATTTTAGCTGCAATATTGGACCATGCCATCTGCATACTATTCACTGCGTTCAACCCTTTAGCTATCTTGATAGGGTCCCCAAGGATGGCGGCATGCAGAAGGGATGGATTCACCAGTGCCCTTTCTATGTGACCGTGGGGCCTGTCTGGCTGTGGGGGGTACCAGTGGGTTAGGAGCTGCGCATTTGCCACCATATAGTAGGTTCTGAAGTTAGGGAGTGACAACCCTCCTTTATCCACTGGAATGACCAGCGTTTTCTAGGGGACCCGTGCCCGTTTACCTGCACACATATAGCTTGTCATTATGCTTTGCACTTTCTTTAGGAGGACCCCCTGTGACAAAAACAGAACATTGAGGATTAGGTAGAGAAACCGAGGAAATACAACCATTTTGATAAGGGACATTCTTCCGTACAATCATAGCTTGAGATGCATTTATCGACTAATCACATCCTCAGTCTTCCTCAACGCCTTGCCATAGTTTTCACTCCATAATTCTTCTGGGCATCTGGCCAGTTGTACCTTCAGCTAGAGCATACTCACTGTGTGCCATTGAACCCCCAGGCCGTCAGGGAACTCCACTGTTCATTCTGTAAGAGGACAAAGAAACGATTTTCTGGCGTTGATTTTTAACACTGATTAGTGGGTGAAATTCAGGACATCTATCATGACCAGTGCAAGGTTAGTCTCTGGATTTACGACTTAAAGAATCATACTGTCCGCATACAGCGAGACAATTAACTCATGCGTATATAATTGTATTCACCTGTGCATGTGACGGTCTCTAAGCAACTCAGCTAGCGGCTCTATGGCCAGTGCAAATAATATTGGGGAAAGGGGGCAACCCTGTCGTGTACCACGACCCAGCGGTATCAGTTTGGATAGTTGACCATTTATGAGTAACCAATCAGTGGGGTGAGTGTATTACAGCGCGGTTAGGGAGATAAAAGGAGCACCCTCTCCCATCGTCTTGAGAATGGCAAGCAGGAACGGCCATTGTTTAGAATCAAAGGCCTTCTATGCGTCAAGAAGGTCCGCCACCACAGGAATATCAGGATCTACTGCGTTCATCAATGCAAAGATTCGGCAAAGACCATAAGAGGTGGACCGGCCAAGTATCAATCCAGACTGGTCCGCTTTAACACAGCTGGACATCAGCAGTGCTAGCCAAAATTTTTTGTCAGAATTTTATCATTGATATTTATGAGGGAGATCGGCCGATACGCTGAACAATCTAAGGGGACTTTCACCGGTTTGAGCGTGCCTCCCTCTATTCCCTGCAGATAAACCTGAAGCAGATAATGTACTATCCTCCCAGAAAAGGTTTGTAGAAATCTGCTGAGAGCCCATCAGGCCCCGCGGATTTCCCTGTTGGCAGTGCCTGCATGGCCAATCATACCTTCCGGAGCGTGATCGGAGCATTGTGCATCTGTCTCTCTCCTATAGAGAACCAATATTGTGTTACCTGATTCAAGTAGCTGTCAATTTGCCTCACAGAAGCCTCCAGTCTAGATGTGTATAGCTTGGTATAGAATTGAGTCAATACTTCAGTGATACTTTATTCAGTATTGTGCAGTGTTCTGGCAGAGTGTTTTAAGGCATATATATGTGTCTTGTCTTAAAAGCTACCACATGCACCGCCCAGGCTAGCGTTGCCCCCGACCTTTGTCTTTCCTGTCCTGGTGGGCTGCTGCCCTCATACCCAGGAATTTCCTTTCCCTCATCACCGATTCCAAGAATAGGGCCAAGATAGTATGAATCTATACCTGCCTCTGTGGCAAACTCTCTATATCCCCCTTTTTACTAGGTCTCTGAGCTTTTTCTCCTGCTTGTCCAACTCTCTCCTTATTGTCTTGAGAATTGCAATAGAGAACTCCCTAAGCACACATTTAAAGGCCTCCCAGAGCACCAGGGGGGAGGACACTAGACCCTCATTCTCTTTAAATAAAGTCTACATACCGTCCTGTAGTTCAGCTCGGAATGCCATATCCATCAGAGTCTCCTGGTTGAAACTCCACCCCCTTGTGTTCTTTAACATGCCTAGGATTCCAAGTTGTACACTTACTGGGAAGTGGTCAGATAGAGTACTCGCCCAGATTTCACATTTCTTGACCCATCGAGCCGCCACGTACAACATAAATAAATAGTCAATGCGTGAGGACATGTTGGAGGAATTAAATGTATATTCCCGATCCCTTGGGTACCTGGCTCTCCATACGTCTATTAGGCCATATAATTTGTGTAAGCGCTGTATTCGGACCGCTGCTTTGGTAGGTGTCCTGAGCACATCCGTGGTCCTACCCATTGCCAGGACCAAGGCAGTGTTGGAGTCCCTGCCCCCATATGATCAGGTTGTCTTTTTGTTTGTGTAGTTGCTGCCCTATCCAGTCCAGGTAGTCTAGGTTATCAGCATTGGGTGCATAACTGTTGACTATGGTGATAGTGTGATTATGTATCACCGCCATGACCACCAGTGCCCTACGCTCCAAATCTTTTGACACCTCCGTGAGTCAGAACCCCAATGATTTATGGATCATGGTGCACAACCCTCTAGAGAAGGAGTAGGAAGAGTAGTATTAGTGGCAACCCCACTGCCTCACAAACTATGCCTCAGTTCCCGATGTCAAATGTGTCTCTTGTAGGAAAGCAATGTCGACATGATGCCTGGCTCGGTATAATAACATGTTCGTTGTTTTAGAGAAATTGTTAAGACGTTGCGTGTTCGAAGTGAGGAGGTGAATCCCTTTAGTACATGTCATCTCTACATACACGGGTGCACCAGCCCCATTTCCCTTGCATATTAGTAGTTGCACTAGCAGTCATAAACATTAGAACCATTAAAAAGAAAACTGTGTAAACCAAACTCCTAAACCAACCCCCACCCAAACCAGAAACCTCAAATTGCTGGTAAGGCATATCCCTCCCAACACCCCGCTTATGATATGCATGCTTCACTTGGGACGCCACTCTAAGCAGCCAGTCTGCACCTCCATCAAGGATTTATTTCATTAGAGCAAATGAAAACAAGAGAGGTGACAATCCGCAATCTTGCCGATCCCTGCTGCACCTGACATGGCTGCCTCATAGTTCATCAGTCTTGCTCCCGAGGATAGCGAGTGCTGGATTTCCCCATCCCTAGGTGAGTGTGATGGGCATGACGGTAGTGTGCCTAAAAAGTCCCTGGCCTCGTCTGGCGTTGAGAAAAACAGGGCCTGCCCGTTGTGTTCCATGTGTAGTTTCGCATGAAACATCATGGTGTATTTAATGCCCCTACACAGACATCAAATGGACTATAAAAATAGTCCATTTGATGTCTGTGTAGGTTCGTCTTGAGGCCTGCACCTTGCCGGAGAAGTCAGGGAATAAGCCTATCGGGACGCTCCTGTATATCAAACATGTATGCATTACCATCTGCAAGTGAAAAGGAAACTGTCACTGAGCCGTCAAGTTACAAGGGATTACACATTTTCGAAGAGGATATTTTGGACTGCATTGGTAAATTGAGTAATTTGCGTGCTCCGGGTCCTGATGGGTTAAACAATTATATTTTTAAAAAACATCCGGCTCTATGGGCCCGTATTTTACATAATATCTTCATTCATACAATAAAAACTAATGCAATCCCTGCGCTCAGTGATAGTTCCCATTTTCGAGAGAGTGTGGCGAACTACAGACCAATCGCGCTTCTCGATGCACCAGGGAAAAAATTCTCAAGATTCTCAAGATTTATACTCAGAGACTTCAACAAATGGACAGCCGAACACCCTCAACGTGATCCGTTTCAAACTGGATTTATTCCAGGATTGGGCACATCTGTAAACTTGCTAATTTTGTCTTCCATCATTTCACATCATGCCATTTTAAAACAGCCACTGTACTTGGTCTTTGTAGACCTACAAGCCGCTTTCGATTTGGTTTCTAGGCAGATATTATCGAAGAAACTTATTTGCAAGGGCTGTCCGTCATACATGGTCTTGTTGATTAGAGATTTACATCACGAAAACATCATTCAAGTGAGACTCACTAGATGGCAAATTGTCTGCTCCATTTGAAACATTCAGAGGGCTGAGGCAGGGTTGTACCCTGCCTCAGTCCTCTTTAATTTTTTCATTTCAGACATAGGTGAGGCTTTTCAGAACATCATCACGGACGCCCCCAAAATGCATAATCAAGCCATAACATCCCTGCTATATGCTGACAATCTAGTGATGATTTCCAAAACCCCTAAGGGTTTGCAGAGGTTATTACATGTGTTAGACAGCTATATCCAAGCAAGTTTTCTCACAATAAGTCTGCTTAAAACAAAAGTAATGAAGTGTAAAATAGCAAATAAGCATAAGAAGAAAAAACAAACATTGGTCCTTAAGAGGTGTTAAACTAGAATATGTACAACAATATACCTATGTAGGCACGGTTATTTCAAATTAAGGGGATACGAAGGTTTATAGAGATATGTCAAAGATTACATTAATAACCTCGATTTCCCAAGCCAAGATGATTCAAGCCAAATATGGTAAATTAACTATGGTACCAGCTATTACCTATTATCTACAGAAAGTGACACCCATTCTTTTGTATGCTTCAGAAACAAAACCACTTCTTTCTGAAGGGCTATGGGCCAAACTGGAGAGGAAATACTGGCATAGTTTATTACATCTGCCACAATGTGTTCCGACAGCATGCCGGTCTCGATATATGCACGCTATCAGTGGCAAGTAATTGCCTTGTTTAGGAAGTGCATTTTAGCACTCCAGTCCACCATGGTCCTAGGCATGTTGGCCAAGCATGTCTTTTTTTTCTAAAGATAAATATATTTCCAAATGGCGTAACTTGGTAGTGCACGCATTAGCTTCGGCAGATGTCTCATGGCTAGTTCTGATACAAAACCCAACAAGGGTAAAAAGTAAACTTTTTCAGACTGACTGGACTCACACGAGAGGTAAATGCGAAACATACCGTGATTTCAAAGAGAATCCATTCATTAGTAAGAGATATAGTAATCCTGAGTGATACATAGCGCAATATCCATCAGTGGCACACAGATGTGATTTCATGCGATTACGGTATAACCTTTGGCATACTAAAGAAGTACAAGCTAGAAGTACGATGATAAAACCCTCTGAAGATGTGTGTCGATTTTGTAAGCAGGTTGACCAAAAAGAGACCTTATGACATCTAATGGTTGAGTGCCCTGTGTTGGTGGATCAAAAGACACTTCAAGACAGCATTGAATGGATACCGTGAGGTGACATCTGAGCTCTTATGGCAAATGATCCACTCAGGTTTCTTAACAAAGGTGCGAATTAGAGCTATTGACTTTCTGCAGGAATTGAAATTAAAGGATAACTGAAGCTGTATCCTTTGTCGGAAAGTTGTATGTTAAATATGTGACACAGAGAGCAAAGGATGTTGTGCAATGTTGAATTTAGAGGAGAGTTGACTGAATTATTAAGTACAAGGATGATTTATTTAGATCTTAACTTTATAGCTAAGAGCTAAACAAGCACAATTATATATAATTGTGACTTAAGTTTCTTAGTGTTTTAATTATTTAAATTGTTCTCTGTGTGCATTTAACTGATGTTTTTCCTTTTACGCATTTGCTTAACCTAAGTTGTGAATAGGAATTGTTTTATGTATATATATGTATTACATGTTTTATATTGTAAAGTTAACTTAGTTCAGCTAAATCAATAAAAAAATAAAAATAAAAGAAATAGTATATCAAACAGCCTTTCTCTCCCACCAGATGTAGTCCAGTGTCACAGTCCCTGTGATTAAGCAGCCGGGACATAATTGGCCTTGTGGGTTCCCAGGAGAAGGGCGCTTTCCAGGGTTATGATGCGCATACTCAACCAGGAACACTGAGGAGAATTCTACTTGGCCCAGCAGCTCTTTGAGTGATTCCATAAACTGCTCTGTAGACTTAGCACCCTTGGCCCTGGGGACACCCACGATACATATATTATTCCTTCTCGATCTCGTCTCAAGGTCGTCTTGTTTGTCCACCAGCTCCTTCAGTGACTTCTTGATTTGCTGCATATCTTCCGCCATTGAGGTCGCACCATCCTCCACTATCGATATTATGTTATTGGCCTCATCCAGATGCTTGCCATGCTTGTCAAGTCGTACCTTCATATGATCGACCTTATAGGTGAGGGAATCCCATTTGGAATCCAGGGTATTTATGCTGGCTTGGAGTTACACAAGCATTGCTTTGATGTCACGGAGATCAGCCGTTCCACCTGGCTGGTCTGCTGGAGGTTCGAATTGACACAGACTAGCCATATTGCCTTTCTCCCCTGCGGTATTGACATTGAAGATAAGTTCCTCTGATGCTTATCAGTATTTTCACCTTGACCCCCAATATGCCCACAACTCGAAGGTGTTTAACTGGATGGGTAATCCAAGCCCCAGCCTTGGCACAGCAGTATTTCCCAGTCATCTGCGCGGTACCCCCACCTGGATGCCCTGCCAACAGGGGTCCCACACAGTATCGCTTTGCAGCAGGCGTCACAGTTTGGCCCCGTCCCACTGGCCTATTGTGATTGTCCACTGGCCCCTTCCAGCTCGTACGGTCTTCCCCTGCATTTGCTGTATTGTCACCCCCTGCTGGGTCTGGCCCACCTAGTGGTGGTCAAATTAGTTGTCTCAGGATGCACATTTTATAATGCACCAGGGCCTGCAGTGCTTCAGCTTTAGCCCGAAGTGTCAGGAGGACTAAGTAGACCGCCCCGCCTTGAGCGCCTTCACACTATCAATGGGGCCCGGTACACTGATATGCAGACCTCGCCAGCTCTACTTTAGTCGCCAGGTGGCCGACCTGTTGCTCTGGCCATCCGCAAGTGAGTCCTGAGTTCTATGGCCGTGCTAGTCAGCTCGGCAGCAGTCTCAAGCGTTTGTCATCTGCGGAAGCTGCCCCGCCCCCAACAGGGCCTCACTTACTCAGTGCCCGCATTGTTGGGACGCTGTGCTCCAGGCCGAGTCCGCCTCTGTGCCCCTTCTCCTCCTGGGGGCTCTGTCGCCAGCAAGCAGCAGTTGCTGGAGACTTCTGTGCCAGTGGTGGAAGGTAGATCAGAGGCCCCCTTCGTCTGTCGCTGAGCCCGTTCAGCGGCACACGGCTCCTCCTCCACCACTGCCTGTTCCGTATCTATGCTGAGAGGGGGCAGTTCATGCCGGGTGTAGATTGCAGCCTTGTCCGTCACCAGCACCCAGTGGCCAAGCTAGGCTCCTCACACAGTCTGCCAGGGATATACAAAAAGGATTTGGTACCCTGGGCTACCACTGATCATGAGCAGACGGGGAATCAGCTGGATTGCTCCAACGGCAGGATATTATATCAGGATGTTTTCAGAGGCGTCGCAGATCTCAAAGGAGAGCGGCTATCTTGGCTTATCTCTCGAGCGCCCCCTTGATGTTTTGGTATGTTACTTGGATTTCTACTGAGCACTGCTGCCATTTTCCCACCTCTGCCATTTGCATGGTCTCCAGGCTCTTTGGCGGTTCTGAGAGGGGGGTGAGTTAGTGAGGAGAGAGGAAAAATGCAAGATAGCTTTGCTGATATGTTGACAAGTGCAGTTTGGATGTACATGGGTCTTTTTGTTGATGGGCTCTGTCAAGGGAAAACTGTAATTTTTGGTGTCCATATTCATCGTTCATTGGTGCTTGGGTGCCTTGGCCCGGCCTTGGCCCGGGGTGGTGACATGGAAGCTTGTTGTAGAGGTGTAAAGTTCTGATGTTTGATGTTTGATGTCTTCCTGCAGGGTATTTTAATTGCTGTGTGTGGGTGACATAGTTTGTCTGTGTATAGTGTTTTTGGGCATGAAGAAGGTAGTGTCAGACTTAGAACAGACCATTCTCACCATCAGCAATGCATCTAGTATGATCAAGAGCAAAATGCAATGGTGCAACAATTGAAGTTATCAAACAATTCAAATAAAGAAAACATTGAGGAAACAGTTCAAGTAGGAGTAATAATTCATGCAGCATGGCAACAGTTCATCTAGGATGATAAGCTGCAAAATGCAGGTGAGCGATAATTAAAATAGAGCAAACAATTCATACAGTGGGGCAAAAAATAATCTAAGAAGCTAAGTAGCAAAATACACTGGGGTAACTATTAAACTAAGGCGAACAATTCATTCAGTTGGGGGACAGTTAATCTAGGTTCCTAATGAGCAAAAACAGTGTGGCAACAATTCAACGAGGGCATACATTCATACAGTGGGGCAATGATTAAACCAACGCGCGCAATTCACACACCAGGGAAACAACCAAACCCGGACAAACCATTCACACAAAAGAACAGCAGTTAGTCCAGCATTCCAAGGAGAAAAATATAGAAAGGTATAAAAAAATGAAACAAGGGCAAACAACATATACAGGTGGCAACAGTTCATCTATGATGCTGAGAAACAAAATATTGTGGGGCAGCAATTGACCTAGGGCAAACAATTCACGCAGTGGGCAACAGTTTATCTAGGATGCTAAAGACAGCATACTACAGAGGAACAATTAGGCTAGTGTACAGAATTCATATAGTGGTCAAAGGGCCAATCTTACTGACCTAGGTGTAAGAAAGGGCTTGAGTTGCTTCCAAACATCCCACCACTAATGGAACTAAAGACTGAGAAGAAGTGGGCTGATGCAGCCTCAAAAACAAAAGGTAACTTCCAGGTCACTACAGAAGGAGGCCTAACATTTGCATGGGAATAGTAGACCAATTAAAAGGTCAGCGGTAACCTGCTGGTGCGACCGTAACACCGGATCTGCCGCCTGACACTACAAGTCCCGGCAGAGCGGGAAGTCAGGCAGCAGATCTTGTTTAGGACTCCATGGGAATGAAGACTCAGAAGCACTGACACTGTCGTTGACAGTGCTTCCATGGCAACTCTGCCTGCCGGGGCCAATGCGAATGGCAGGGTCAGACCTGCCAGGCGAATCAGCCCCAGCAGTCAGACTCGTAGTGTGGAGGCCCGGAAACAAGGATGCCAGTAAGTTTACCGGCATCCTTGTTTTCAGACCACCACACTTGTAATGAGGCCTCATGAATTTCTCCAACACTAAGATGTTGCCTGTTAGATTCACCCTTGGCTAGAGGACTTAAGGAACCAGAAAAAAGAACTTCTTGTAGTGGCCCACTTGATGAATCTTTTAGTGAGGATCTTACCCCATTGTGTAAACTCCAGATGCTTTGAACACAACAATAACCATTTACAATTTACAACTACTTGCAAAGTATCAAGAAAGTCTTCCTCATCCTCACCTGCATCTTCTTCATCCCAGTAACTTAACCTCTTATTCATCCCAGTCCCTCATTCTCTTTCACCCCATCCTCTTTCCCTTCTCAAATTCTCTTATTTGCCCTAGTCCCTCTTTCTCTTCACAGTCCCCATTCTCTCCTTGTCTTAAGTTACTCTTACTCACCCAAGTCCCTCCTTTTCTTCCCAGTCACTCTTCCTAGTCCCTTTCTCCTGTTAGTCCCCCTTTCTCTTGCCAGTCCCTTTTCCTCATCCCACTCTCTCTTCCTTTTCCCATTTCCTTTTCCTCCTTCTCATCCCAGTTCCTCTTTCTCATACTTATACCAGTCCTTTGTCCTCTTCCTCGCCCCATCCTACATACTCTTCCACATCCCAGATTCATGTCCCCTAACTCATCCCATCCCCCTTCCTCATACTCATCCCTCATCCCAGTTCCTCATTCTCTTCCTCGTCCCAGTCTCTCATCCTCTTCCTCTTGTCACATTCCATCGTCCTGTTCCTCATCGCAGTCCCTCACCCTCTTCCTTATACTAGTCTTGCCCAATCACTTCTTCCTTGTCCCAGTGCCCCTTCCGCATAAAAGTCAATCTTCTTCATCTCAAACCCTCCTTCGCTCCCTCTTTCCTTCCTTCTTACAGTCCCTCATCCTCTTCCTTCTCTCAGTCCCTCTTCCTCTTCCTTTTTCCAATCCTTCTTCCTTCACCCTGTCCATCTTCCTCTTCCCAGTCCCTCATCATCTTCCTGGTCCCAATCCCTGTACTCATCGTCTACTTTACCAAAGTCCCCTTTCCTTGTACATATCCCTCTTACTCTTCCTTGTCCAAGCTCCTCATTGTTTTCCTTGTCCCAGCACCTTGTCCCTCTGTGTCCCAGACCCTCTTCCTCATTCCAGTAATTCTTCCTCATTGCAGTACCTCTTCCTTGACCCAGTCTCCCTTTCTTGTACAAGTGCTCTACCTTCTTCCTGTCTCTCATCCTCTTCCTTGACCATTCCCTAGTCCTCTTCAATGTCCCAGTCATGCTATTTGGGAAGATAAACATGGCTTCACAAATGCTTGTGTAGCAGGAAACGAAGGAGTAAGATGGAACAGAACGTCTCAGTACTGTAGTCTGCATATTAGCACTATGAAGGCGTGCCTTCCCCAATCACGTGCCTCTGAAAAAAGGCTTTATCTGCTGGAGTGGTGCCTGCATTCCGAACAATATAATTGGTGCAACACGCCTTTCAATCTCAGTCCATATCCTGCCGACATCCCACCACTTGCAAATTGTCCTTCATACTCTCCAGGACCACTCTGTTGCTCTCACCTCTGTTCACCACTCCTCTCCACTCAGCCGTCCCTTGACTCCCGAGCACTACCTAATGACAAGCAATGCTGCACTTCCATACTGGCACACTCTGGATGCCACACCAAATACACAGCTCGCACCAGCCATCTTCTGTCTTTTTTGATTTTTATTGCTTTTCAGCACCCAATACGGGTGCTCATTTTTGGATCCAGGGTGTGTCCCTGGATCCACATTAGTAGAATGCATAAAAAGGGGGGGTCACGTTGGTGATAAACGCAGGCTCCCACCCGCTAAATAAAGACATGACAGGCAGGGACTGGTGTCTACACGGGACTGCTGGGGTTTCGGACGCCCGTTACATTTACTCCGTCATGTCCCGCCATTGTGCGGTGACTTGACACGTACATAACATTCCTCTCCTTTTCACAAAACAAAGTAAACATTCACAATTCAGCCTTATGCATTGTGTAAGCTACTCTGAGTCCATATCAACATAAATAGTCCTTCAAGTTACCAGGTCGTATCAGCCGTGTCACTGGTTGGCTGGGCTCCCCGCTGCTTCCCTGTCCTCGGCAGGTATGGTTGGTACACTTGCCCCCCCTCCATAGACTTCAGGGTCGGGTCCATGCTCAGTCTCTTCCATCGTGCTTTGTCGCCCGTTGGTTGTATCTTCATCATCCACACCCTGCTGCTGGTCCTGGCTTTCCCTCCACATGGTGTTGGGGACGCGTTTGAACCAGGACACGTTCTTTGCAATAGTCTTGTATCCTCGGCTGGCTACTATGAGTGTCCCCTTGCTCTGGGTCACCATACATGGGGTGGGAGTCATACTGGCTTGCTAGCTTCGACTTTGAGGCATTTCGCAGGACTAACACTTGATCTCCTACCTTGTGTCGAGCCTGTTAAGCCCAACGTTTGGTGTTCATGTGCTTGTTCGCTTCCACTCTCCTGAGGTGGGTTCACCGTCAGTTCAGGTGGTTTCCCCATTTGCTCGGGTGGTAAGGTATTGAGGAGTTAAGGAGGGTTCGGTTCATCGGCTCGACTGGGGGCGTGTCAGTTGATGTGTGCAGTGTCAACCGGTAGTTGCTCAGGAATCAATAGAGCTCGAATTTACATGGCCTATTTTGAGTCTTTGCTTTGTGCATGTAGTATGTTACTTGTATTGGTGCACAAATGCAAGTATAAGAATATAGCCTAGTAGCCTGGAATCTACACCACACCAAGGTTCCATAAGTGTCAGTTAGGACACACAAGATGGGAGAGAGACTAGAGAAGATGTATATACCCTGAGCTCCTACCCACTTCCTATAACTTACCCTGTAACTAAATAAAGTAACTTCCTTTTATAAATACCTGTATCCGGTCTGGTTCCTGCATACTTAAAGAACCCAAATACTTCAGTGCAGCACTTTATTGATTGTCCTCATGAAACATACAGCATCACCGTTGGCTTGCGGCTATCTCTGGGTGATGTGGTGGTGATGGTGGAAATGCAGGTCATCTAGGTATTTCGCCAGCTCTCTCCCTTGAAAGGGTGCCCATTGTCATTCTATATGTATTTTGGCATGTGTGGCGAATATCTTTTCCAATGCTGGAATCACTGCCTCACCATGGTGGATTGTATGATCTCCACTTCAGGGTAGTGTGAGTAGTCATCTATGGCAACAAGTAGGTATATGTCCTCCTGCACCGTGCAAAAGTCAACGCTTATTGCCTCCCAGTGTGTTGCACCCCTTGGGACGGATCGGATTGGTTCAGGCCTCCTGGGCGCGCTGGTCACTTGGCATGGGTGGCATGATAATATCATATCCTCAACCTTTGTGTCTATTTGAGGAAACCACACCCTGTGTTGTATGTGGGCTTTGGTCCTGACAATCCCTTGGTGCCCTTTGTGTGCTAGGTTGATGATTCTGTCCTGATGACTGGCAAGGATGAGGATTTGTGTGCCTCTCAGTATCAGTCCGTCATTGGGGATTGATAGCTCCTGGCGGACTGTGAATACCCCTGTCAGAAAATCTTGGGCTGCCACTGTGTGGTTGTGGTTGTTGTGGAGAAACTATTTCCACTCACCTGCTAGTATCGCATTCTTTACCAGGTCGCAGCACCGGCCGGCGTTGGTTGCTTCTATGATGTCCGCAATGCTGACTGCTCTGGGTTTCATAGTGCCCAGGATTTGGCAAATGTGCTCTTCGGTCTCTGTGAACCCTTCGGCTTCTGCCGCGGTTGCTGCTCTCAGGTGTCTGAACAAACAATTCTGCTGGGGTGTCTGCTTCCACTTGGTAGAGAAGGTCAAATTCTTACTGCTGGAAGTGCAGTAGCCATTTTTCAATCCTAGATGCAGGGATAGGGCTGAACCTGCGAAAATCGGCAACAGAGGTTTGTGATCTGTGCAGGCCTTGAAATTCCGACCATAGAAGTAGAAGTGGAAATGCCTGCAACCCCATAGAACTGCGATTGCCTCTTTCTCTATGTGCAAGTGTTGTTGATCGTCGGTGTCAGGGCCTGTGATGCATATGCAACTGGCTTGGTCTCCCCAGTTGGGAATGTCTGTACTAGTATCGCTACCAGGCCACCCGGGCTTGCATCTGCATACAGTTCTGTCTCCAGCATGGCGTCATAATAGTCCATGGTGGTGTCTGCCGATAGTGAGTCTTTGATTTGTTGAAAAGCTTCTTGGCAGCAATGGCTCCAGTCCCACTTCGTGTTGAACTTGGTCAGCTCCCTCAGGGGTTCTGAGATTGTGGCTAGTTCGGTATAAATCGGCCACAGTACGTGACCATGCCTAGGAAACCATGCACTTATTTGGGCGTTGTTGGTGTCACTTCTTTGATGTCTGCAACCTTGAGGGGGTTCGCCTACATCCCTTGGCTGTTGAAGACGTAGTCGAAGAAAGTAAGTTCTTCTTTAAGGAATTTGCATTTCTCCTTGTGGAGCGTCAGTTCAGCCTTCCCTAGCCTGTCGAGGACAGCTTCCAGTTGGCATAGGTGTTCTTCCCTGCTGCTCGTGTGTACCAGCATGTGATCGCTGACATTGAGGACTCCTTGGAGGCCCTGAAGGACTGATTGGATTGTTTGCTGGAATACCGCCATTGCGGATGATATTCCGAAAATCAACCTTTTGTATCTCTTCAACTTCAAGTGTGTGGAGAAGGTCTTAATGTACCATGAGTCTTTGTGTAGATTTAACTGGTAGCATCCAACGTTCAGGTCTAGATTGGAGAAGAATTGTGACCCGGTTAGATCTGTTACGATCTTGTCCAGGGTTGGGTTGATGTGCTTTTCCCGGATGATGGCTGTGTTTGACAGGCGCTTGCCGATTCATATGCGTACCTTCCCTTGTTGGTTTGGCATTTTCATGACGATCATGGGTGAGACCCATGGTGTTGGTCCTGACACAGTCTCGATTATGACTGCCTTCTCGAGTTTACGCAATTCCTTCTTGACCAGGTCTGGCATGGGGAACGGCATCCTTCTGTGCCGCACTGCTTTGGGCTGTACTGTCTTGTCGATGTGTAGCTTGATTAGCTTCCCTTTTAGGCACCCTGTGCCCTGGACTAGGTTTGGGTGCCTGGTCAGTAGTTTGTGGTTGTCATTGGAGTGCGTGACATCACAGATGAACTTCATTAGCCCCAACTCTTCCCCAGATTCCCAACTGAGCAAGCATTCAATGCCAGCGTCGACAACATTTATCTTCGACTGGATTTCCTTGTCCCCTCAGCTGAGCTTCGGCTGGAAACATCCTGTTACCGGAAACGGTATCTTGCAGCCGTAGGCATACAGGAGTGTGTTTGTGTTTTTCAGCTGTGGCTGGGATTGCAGCAGTCTGAACATCTGTGCCGGCATGATGTTTATTGAGGCCCCTGTGTCGATTGTCATTACAGTTTCTTGTCCTTGCATGTGCATGAGGCATCTGGGCCTCCTCTTTTTATTCAATGTCTTTACCTTCCTGTCGATTGCCAAATGAGTTGGACCTTTCCTCTTCTCCATTTTGTGCACCTTGTTCCTAACGCAGCTGCAACTCCATCTTGTTTGTCTCCCGATTCATCAATAGAGGAGTTGTTTTCAGCCTCGACGAGGCAAGTTTTTGCTTGTTTCTTCTTTCTGGTGTGTGGTTGTGGGGCTTGGGCCCCGTTCTGTGTCCGCGTGCCTAATGATCGGTATACCCTTGCATAGTGGTCCCAGCGGCTGCATGCGCCGCATGTGGTCCCTTGGGCTGGGCAGTTCTGCTTTCCATGCTGTTGTCCTCCACACCAGCCTCTTTGGTCCTGGCATTCTTGGTTGCTATCCCGGGCCAGTGTGTTTCTCCGTGTTTTGCTCCCTGGGTAGTGGGCAATCAGTGAGCTGCACGACCGTGACCGTTTTGGTGAGTTGCAGCTTCTGCAGGGTGAGCCGCCCTAGAGTGTGATAGTTCCCTCTGTCGGCCGTATTTGAGTATCCTTGCTAGGGAGATGCCTTTCTCGCTCAGGACGATTTGCTGCAACTTCTCGGACTGCAGGCCGTTGATTATCTGGTGTTGAATCTCTGTCAACGTCATCGAAGTCGCATTACAAGGCTAGCCATCAGAGTCCAGTGTTATATGCGTAAAGAGATTCCTCCTCAGTTTGGACTGTGGTGCAGAAATTGAATGTCTCATAGTCCGGGTTCAACTGTGGCTGAAGTGTGCTGTGAGGGCATCTTTCGCTGACCTGTACTGACCTGTAGACATTGGTTCCATCCTGTGTGGCGAGGGGGTTGAAAATGTGTAAAACACCATCCCCCATACTCAGTAGCAGATGGGACTTCATCTTTCTGGACATGGTAATTTCTTTGCAGTCCATCACCTTTTCGAATGTTTTAAGCCATATAGTCCACCGTGGCCCTACTGACGATGGGTCAGTGTATGGGTCGAAGGGGCCTACTATTGCATTCAGCCTGCATCCGCCTCTTGAAGACGAATGCGTGGTGAGTAGCTCTGCCATCTTGGAGGGGGTGCCTGCCCTGGGCGTGGACATGGACGTACCTTCTTCCATGGCCTTCCTGGTTCCAGGCACCTGCAGCCCAGGCTGGGGTGGTTGACCTCTCCTCTGGACACTACTGCTGTCTGCTGTTTGTGGTGGGCGGAGGACTCCCTCACTGTGTCCCTTGCTGCAGGAGTGATGATCTTGGTGCGCGTCCCTGTTACCAGGTATGTGGGTGCTGTGATCAGGCAGCCGGCATTTTTCCTTCAGGTGCCTCTGTGGACCATTTCTCCCACTCGTGGCCAGTGTTGGATCCAGGGTGATTCCCTGGATCCACGTTAGTAGAATGCATATAAAGGTGGTGTATCTTGTTGGTGATAAACATGGGCTTCCACCTGCTCAATAAAGACAGGTCAGGCAGGGACTGGTGCCTACATGGGACTGCCGGGGTTTCCGATGCCTGTTCCATTTATTCCGTCACGTCCCACCGTTGTGCGGTGACATGACACGTACATAACATTAATGACAATAATGCACTTCACGGTGGACTGGACCATCCTGGTAACAGCCCCTTGGTAATTTTGTTGGTTCACTCAGGATGTTTGTGTAATATGCTGCTGGGACAGTGCATAGCAGCAAGCACGAATAAGAAGCTCCACGCCCTTGTAATGTTTAACTTCGACTGACTTTATTTCTGGCTCTGCCCACACTTCTTGTCATTTCTGTTCAGGGTATGATCTGAACTTTACATAACGGCAGGGACAGGATGTCTAACAGAACATTACATTTTCCCTCCCAATTAAAAGTCAAACCAGTATAGCTACCCCATCTCCTCGGTCCATCTTCTGGGATGCTTTACCACTCCACAAGGCCAGCTGTTCTCATGTGCACGGGATTCACTCTCATCCTTGAGTACATCTTCATGAGTGGACCATTCTTCCTCTCCCTTACGCCCAGATTCATCAAGCCTATCTTCTTGTTGCGTGTCTTCATCTTTACTCTTGAGAGGCAAATATGGCAGCTTCCTGAAGAATGATGCGTTGTGTGTGGTTATTTTGTCCCTTCTCTCAGCTGTTATCATGGACCTATTGGTTTCTGCCACTATTACAGGCTTTGGATCAAATGTGTGGGTTCCTTTTTGAGACGTTGATTGGCGCACTTGGACTTTATCACCTACTTGAATGTTTGAGGTGCGTGCTTTTCTTCCTCTGTCAGCATACGCCTTGATTTTCTCTTTTGCTTCTGCATCACGTATTTGTCATTCTCTCTTGCCCTGGGACACATATTTTTCTCTGTCCTCTTGTGGCAATCTTGTCTGTACTTATTTCCCAAAAATTAGCTTAGCCAGGCATTTGTCAGTGGTGCTGTGGGGAGTATTTCAGGAATCTCAAAGCAATTGATAGATGGTCTGTTCTAGCACTTTCCTTGTGATCTTGGATATTCGTACAACTCACTTGAGCTTTGCCATAAAACGCTCAACTGTCCCATTTGCTTGGGGGCACAATTGGGTTATCCTCCTATGATGGAAACCCATTCATCCAGCAAACGCCTTGGATTCATGGCTGTTAAAAGGAGGACTGTTGTCGGTTGGACTACTTTTGGTATTCCATATGTAGAGAATGTTCTGTCCAATGCTGGTATGACAGCGGATGCAGCGGTGGACTAGAGTATTTGAACTTCAGCATAGTGATAGTGTTCGTACATAGTGTAAAGACTGGAGGGGGGGGTCTGTACTTCCTCTCTCTATATGGTAGAGGAGAGGCACAGAGGAGCCCAGTCAAGATTCTCTATTATTGGTGGGGGCGCTGTTGCGCCGAAGCAAGATGGCAGCCTGAGTGCCGAGCTCCAGTCTGAGAGTGCCTAAATTCCATGATTTCTCCTCTCCGATAGAGTTTTTCCAGACATCAGAGCTGTGACAACTGTGGGAAGCTATACTCTGCATCTCTGCTGAGACACGGACATGAAGCCCCTCTGAAAACTGCATAACGGCCGGCGAGGGAGCCGGGGCTGCGGACACCTGGCTGGCCCCGTGCAGCAGCTCCGTGGTAGTCAGCGAGCCTAACTGCCAGGCGGCGCTATCGGCCCTAAAGGGGGAGGGGCGCCCGGACCCTAGGGATGCGCCGGGCTTCAGGACGCTGCCCCGCGAGCAACTGGGATCTCCCCGTGCGGTGCCCCCGCTGACACTCGTGTGCCGTCGGCACGCCCCCAGCCTGCGACTGCTGTGGGCTGCCCCTGCTGACCGGGGCTAGCTCCTATCGTACCTGGTGTCCCCGCGCTGTGGACCTGGATGTTGTGGACGGATGCCGTCTCCGCCACTGGTCCCGCGCCGGTGTGCTGTTCGCCCCCCCTCCTGGATTACAACTGGTTCGATGCACAACAAGGTAGGGGGGCAAGGGGGCGAGGGCGGGCCGCTCCTGCAGTGCTCCCGCTGTGCTGAGGTGCCGACTCTAGCGCCCACGGAAGTCTCCTTCATCCTCCTCCCCTCCAGCCGTGGGGGGTGTCCATTGGCGTTCGTGTGGCCTGCCCGCGGGGCCCTGGGACTCCGTCGGCCCGGACGCCCTGAGTGGAGCGCTCCTGGGGCCCTGGCTACCTGATCCCTGAATGCTGGGGAGCCTGCCTACCCTGCTCTTAATCAACACGTGTGGTGACCCCCCATAGGGTGGTCCAGCCCAATCCTCTTTGGTGGCTCTGGGCCTGTGGTGGGCTCCTAGACCGTTTTGCTGAGGAACTGGCCCATGCACACTTCCACTGTGCACTTCAAACACCCGCACAACAAGCGGCTGACCCCCTGGCTGCCACCATTGATAAACAACTTGGATCTGAGTTCTCTCATGGGAACCCCACATCGATACTACCTACCCTGCAGAAAGTGGCATAAGGGCAAATATATGATTCAGTGACGTAGGCTGGGTCTGACTAGGCAGATATATACTTTGGGCTGGATCAGAATTATAGACCCTACATAGCGCCGAGACTCACTAGTCACTCCACATGGCCCCGGCCGATGACACACCCTAGTACTGCTCACCAGAGCCTGACCTGCACACAGCTGGCCCCGTTGACATACACAACCAGCAAACTCACCAAGCCTCTCCTATGGGGACCCCTACCTCTGCTTATGCGGTCTCAGCCTGATCGCACTAGTGATGGCGCCATCTGCACTTGGCGCCACCTGCACTGGGCGCCACCTGCACTGAAACCACAGAGGGTTTTTACTCAAAGGGCACAACTGCGGTACGCATTTACATGCTAAGAAGAGTAGCCTGCGAACACGGCCTAACCAGGGCCATCTACACAGAGTCAGCAAACAGAAGAACCACCTAACCACCTGCCCAGTTACCGCTGGTCTGACAATTGCCATCAAGAAACAAACACCTCTGATTGCACACGATCACCACTGCTCCTGGAGCCCTCTCCTTATCCTTACCATGACTAAAGGCGCAGGTGCAGGGAAAAAGCAAAGTTCGCTAAACATGTTTGCCAAAACACAGTCCAGGTCGGCGGCCGAGACTCAGAAGGAGATGCCTACCACCTCAGCCCCATCAATCCCAGATGACTCACAGAAGATGCTGGAGTACATACGGGAGGGCTTCACCACATTGCACACTAAACTAGACGACATGAATGGCACCATCCCCTCCATAAAAGCCCATATCGAAAAGACAGATGGCCGGGTCACCGAAATTGAAACCAGGGTGGGGGCCGCTGAGGACGACCTGGGCTCCCTCCGCGCTGCGGTTTCCACATTCTCCAATCGGGTATCGGCAGTAGAGAAGAAAAATGATGATCTCGAATCTCACTCACGACGAAACAACCTGCGCATTGTCGGAATACCAGAGGACAATATCATGGAACCCATGGAAGACTACGTGGAATGCATCCTTATGACACTCCTAGATACACCGAAACTCTCCCCGCAGTTTGCATTTGAAAGGGCCCACCGTTCCCTAAACGCAAGACCCAGACCGGGCACACCCCCATGGGCCATCATAGCTAGAATCTTAAACTTCCGTGACCGCGATGCCCTCCTACGAGCAGCCAGGATTAAGGGAGAGCTTCTTCTTGGGGCGGCGAGGATCCATCTCGACCCGGACTTCTCCGTAGCTGTACAGCAGGAACGCAAAACCTTTTTGGCTGTAAAAAAGAGACTCCAAGATTTAGGAGTTAAATACTCCATGCTGTTTCCTGCAAAATTAAGGATCGAATATTCCAATCAAACATTCTTCTTCACGATTCTGGAGGAGGCTTCAAAGTTCATTGATGAACATTTCCCTGGTTGATCTCCCATCACAGCGGTGGTCCCTTGGGCTGTCTTGTGTTCTCTTTTTTTTATTTTATTTTTTTACTGATTGAGCTTATGCCAGCAATGGGCCGTACACTGCCTTGTTCATAATTGCGGCTATACCTCCAAGACTACATTAGTTGTCAGTTTGTTTCCTCTTGTTAAGTTGATCCTCCATTCTGTGATACTCCTCGGCCACACAGACTCATTGGCCCTCATTACGACCTTGGCGGAGGACCATGGTGCTATTAGCACCATGGTCCATGGCGCTAAGGTTGCAATTCCGCCATGGTGGTTGGCGGACTTACCGCCCCATTCCGACCTTGGCGGGGCGGTAAGTCCCCAATCCCCATTTACCCTTTCCCATTCCCATTTTTGCCCCATAGGGCATAATGGGAGTGGGGAAGGCGTTAATTACGCCACCGTAAATTACGGTGGCGTAATTAACTCCATGGTCCCTTAGCGCCATGGATTTTAACACCTGCTAAAAGCAGGTGTTAAATCCGCCATGGCGCTAAGGGACCTCATACTCAGGCGGTAAGGGTTGGCGCTGTTTACGCTGGCGTAAACCCCTTACCGCCTGGGTCGTAATGAGGCCCATTGTGTTTAGTAATTACTGTCAGCCTAATTCTTCCCTGGTGGTGATACAGAACCAACTCATATCCTCCTGGACACTGATGCCGGGAACCTGATTATGTTTACAATTATACTGTGTCATTATTACCCCTTACGGGAATGCATTAACAGTTTGTTATGGCCCTATGTCTTGACCAACAATCCTCTGCACAAGCGGCCTACACTAAATACACAAATTAATCCTACTGTATTGGAAATCTCCTCGCACTCTCCCTGTCCATTGCGTCATCGCCAGGCCAGCTAACAGGCCCCCAGGCGCTGATGCTGAGAAGTTTGCTGTTATGGCTTTGTTGGGGTACCATTCCTCTGGTTGGGGGAGGGTTGTGGGTGGGGGGGATGTTATGTTAAAAGGGTCTTGACAACCACTAGAGATGCCACACATACCATACTAGTACACATAGATAGGGTGACAAACCTGCCCAGGACAAGAGGGCATCGGCCACTACCAACTCATAGGGAAAAACTCACACAACTCTTCCGTATAAATGGTGGATAGCAGCTTAACCTTCATGAGCTGGAATGTAAGGAGTCTGGGTAACCACAAAAAGATGCGACAGATACAACTCTATGCGGAGCCCCAAGGTGTTAAAATCTTATGCTTACAAGAGACCCACGCCCGCTCTGAACAATGTGAGAGATTTGCTAAACAGTGGGGACCCAAGAGGTACTACACTATTACTCCACTCAGAGTTGAGGTGCCCTTACTTTAATACACAGGAACCTTAAGTTCTCTTGCAGCCATTCACAAGTAGACCCACTTGGGAGATATGTACTCATCATCGGCAAACTGCAAAATCAGGAGGTTGAATATATATAGCCCGAACATTGATGATCACAAATTCTACCTGCACCTGGCCTCTGTCCTGGAGAGTTACCCCCTAGTCCCGATCATATAGGTTGGCGACGTCAACACGATATTAGATGTTAGCCTGGACAGATCGGGCTCCAGACCTTGCCAGCTCTCCAGGGCAGCCCACACGATTCTTACAATTCTCCCTCGACTAGCAGTAGTGGACGCCTGCCACCTTATGTACCCTGACTCCCGCACATATTCCTACTATTCCTCAGTCCACGACTCACATTCTAGGATAGACAGATGGCTCTTATCAGACATACTGAACAGGTGTCTGTCCCATCTGGATATCCTCCCCAGAACACTATCAGATCATTCTCCAGTGATTATCTCATTGAACTGGGGCCTAGACTATGATAAAACGAGACAATGGAGAATGAGGCCCCATGCCCTCCTTGATCAGGCCTTCGCCTCTGAACTCGAATCCTCCATCGAAGAATTCTTTGAGATTAACACAGACACAGTATCTTCACAAGCCATCCTCTGGGAATCCTTCAAAGCTTACACTAGTGGTATCGTCATATCTCACCTGGTTCCGCAGTTAATGGCCCTATGGGAGGAGGCATGCGAAAAAGGCATACTGCCCCCCCCTCTCTCCGAGAGGCAATGATTACAGTCTTCCTCAAACCCGGGAAACCCCCCACCCAATGCGGCTCATACCGGCCCCTCTCGCTAATTAACTGCGACGTCAAAATATACGCCAAACTGCTAGCCAACCGACTGGCTCCATTTATGCCCCACATTATTTACCCTGACCAGGTGGAATTCGTCCCGGGTAGGGCCACATTCCTTAATCTAAGAAGAGTCTTCAATGTGATCAGTGGGATCAATCCAAAAGCACAGGCGGTGGCGGCCACGTTAGACATGCAGAAGGCATTTGACTCAGTGTCATGGGAATATCTGTGGTGAGTCCTTGAAAAATGCATGTTTGGCCCCAATTTCCGTACCTGGGTCAGGCTCCTCTACACCGACCCATTAGCCAGGATCCGCACTGAGGACAGGTGTTCCACCCCCTTCCAAATAGCCAGTGGGACACGACAGGGATGCCCTTTTTCACCGCTAATATTCGCCATAGCCATTGAACCCTTTGTGGACATGATGCGCCAATCACACTCCCACAGAGGCTTGCACACAGCGGGCCAGGCTGACATTGTCTCCTTATACGCCGACAATGCCCTCCTTTACATTCGCTCCCCAGAAACCAATCTCGCCCCATTCTGAACGATTTAGCCCAATTTGGACACATATCTGGGTTGAAGGTAAACTGTTCTAAGTTGGTCCTATTTCCGCTCACAGACTCCACGCAATCACCTTCTTATCTAGGGGGATTCACTTGGTCTCAATCCAGCATCAAGTACCTGGGGGTGGCGGTTTACCGGCACACATCGAAGTTGCAAGTCGACAACTACCAGAATTACCTCACTAATCTGGCCACTAAAACTGCTAGCTGGGCCAAACTTCCCATTTCCCTAGCTGGTAGAATCGGAATACTTGAAATGATAGTGCTACCTCAACTCCTCTACCGATTCACCAACCTCCCTTTATGGCCAGGCGATAATTATTTTCAAGTCGCTACGCGCCATAACCAACACCTTTCTTTGGCATTCCGGTGCAGTCCGCCTCAAACTAGCAATAAGGAATTAGGCAGGTTTGGCGCTACCGACTTAATTAGGTACTGGGTAGTAGCCCAATCTCAATTTGCTTCCCATTGGTTCAACACCATAGATCCCCCTCCTCATGTCCGGCTAGAGAGACTAAAAGTTAGCAAACGAACGATTGGTTCCCCCATTCTCAAACCCATCCCACCTGACCTCGATTCAGCAGACCCCGTTGCTAGTACATCCTTAGCACTCACCAAGACCTGGTCAATGGTTGCTTCAACTCACCCATTCCACGGGGACCTCCCACTCTGGAATTTCTTCCCTGATGTTCCATACATTCCTCAATCCATTGTGTCTTGCTGGACTGAAGCAGGCTTCTTGACACTCCGCGATGCCTATGAACAGGGCAACTTTCTTGAATGGACAGACCTCCCTCCTTCCCTCAAGTGGAAGCCCTCAGCATGGCTGCAATACTCCTCTCTTCGGAAGAGTCTCAAAGCCAGATATCCTACACTGACACCTGACGATCCCATAATCGCAGAACTCTGCTCCTTCGACTCCTTCAGAGGGAAGGTGTCAAGACTTTACAGCCTACTACAAACTAGAGCCGCCCCCTCTTTTACCAAACTAAGACTTGGGTGGGAAGAGGATCTCGTAGTCGAGATTACCGATGAACACTGGTCCCGAATGTGCACTCGTACCCAGGAAGTGTCCTATAACTCTAGGTTTAAATTACTGCAATTTAAAGTGTTGCACAGATATCACCACACGCCAACTAGACTGCATCATATGTTCCACGATCTCTCTCCCAACTGCCCCAGATGCAGCGCCGACCAGGCTTCCTACATTCATATGATCTGGCACTGCTCACACCTGACTCAATACTGGACCGACATATGCTCCACACTGTCCGACATACTAGATCACACTATAGATCCTACCCCAATGCGCTGTCTCTTCCACGAATTTCCCCAGTTGAGATGGGACTCTAAGAAGTTGGCAGGTCTCTGCATGATGCTGGCTGTACGCTGCATACTAATGTACTAGCTTCGTCCTAGAGCACCCACGTACGCTCAGTGGCTTAGGACAGTCACCTGGGCGCATGATACCGAGGAGGCCTGGGGCGCATTACAGCATCCCCACTCCAGACCAAGGGACATTTGGCGCCAGTCCGGAACTACATGTCTGCCTTGACCTCAAACTCAGATTCGGAATCATCTCTCCTCTCCCGGTCCCCTCAATAATTCTGCCCTGTGAACTGTGTCTCTGTTACTCCTGATCACAATACATCCTTTATAATTCGACCCTTGTGATTTGCACAGAATCTTAACACTGTTCTGTAATGCTTCTATTCTGCAAATTGTAATTTGATGTCATTCTGTGCTCATCTCTGTTTTTCTGTGTGTTGTCAAGCCAAATAAATAAAGGTTTTAAAAAAAAGATTCTCTATTATTGGTAACGTAGTCGAGCAATCAAGGCCTAGCTTCTCAGGAAGGTGATGCGGGCTGGGTCTTAAGTACAGTGTAGTCCCCAAGCACCCACAAAGGAATGTCCGCACACTGTATCGGTTAAAATACAGTCTTTATATAATTAGTATTCAAGGTTATGTACACTATTACAATAAGAAAATCTTATCAGAAAATCAACAATGGTAAATATCTACAGTTCTACAGTGGTACCACAAATATTATCAGGTCTCATTAAAGTGCATCAATTATACTGTCAAAATGTCACACAGATCAATAAAGAGGAAACCAGCAGTAGAGAGAGGAAGGAAAGCAAGATGGTTGAACAACTGCCAGAATACTGGTCGCTACCGTTAAACACAGTTCTGTGTGGAGATCCCCCCACCTGGGCAACCTGTAGAATAAAGATACAAGCCCAGTCAATATGTTGTTCACACTAGACTTCCCAATAGTTCTGCAACCCCAAAGTACCTGGCGTTGTAGCGTTCCTCAGCGGGGAATCGATGGCCCTTCTTGAGTGCCCTCCCTTTAAGGCAGGAGTCATGGGTCGTCGAACGTCCGACGGAGAACAGGATGGGCTACGACGGTGAAGTGGCAGCTTCGTTCCTAGCGGTGCTCGTCAACGACGGAGCGTTGGCGTCCTGCAAGGAAGAGGCGTGCGGGGCACCTCGGAATCGATAGTTCTGGACCGCAAAGAGTTTGAAGAACTGTGGCCCAGCAAGGGTGTCCAGTCGTCGGCGTCTCTGTGGTCTGTGGGTGGCAGGAAACCCACCGGCGGATGCTCCTCTGCGCGTCAGCGGTCAGGCCTTTTCCAGCAGGATACAGCGGCAACGATGCGGACAAGAGCGTCCTAGGATTCGAAAGTTCGACGATGGCGGTCGTCGACAGTCAGTGGCGGACAACAGTCCGGGCGCTTCTCCTTGGGATTCCGCAGCAATCCCTGTCTCGGATCGGCAATCTGTCGAAGGTCTGTCTACCAGGGAGCTTTGGCAAAGATCAGCTGGTGCACGATGGTCCCTCGTAGCTCGGGAAGAGGGTGCCTTACCAGGTCCTCTCTGGACCAGTCCTTGTAGACACAGCAGCTTTCATATTGTGAAGGAGAGCAACAGAAATTCTTCTCGTCCAGCAGGGCTTCAAGGTCAAGCTCCAGTTACTCCAGTTACTCGTCGTAGTGGACTTCAGCTTCTGAACACGAATTCTAGCAGTGAGATGCCCCCAGATATATTAGTTGGTCTCCCATTCATTCTGCTGGGTCACACTCAGGCAACCAATCGGTCAGAAGGGCATTCATGCAGGCAGGCAGCCAATCAGGTGCATAGTGCATTCAGGCCATTCACTTCTCTCCAGACACTCATAACAAGTTATGTGTATTGGGAGTCAACACTCCACACTGCATTCATACCAGTTTCTGGCAGGGCTGTCTCAGTCATTGTGTCAAACACCAGATACTAGACACCCACAACACAGAATGCGTATTCGTCACACACTCCATTCACCCAGGTTCCACCCACAGGGTGTACCCACAGCATACAGTCATTGGGAAGGCTCCAGCCAGTCTGGCCTGGACTTCACAACAACACTATGGGCCTTATTACGAGTTTGAACGGTAGCCGTGCCTGCATTACAGGCACGACTACCGCCGAACTCGCATCCGTCACCCGCGAATGGGCACTTACCGGCCCATTACGACTTGAATGGGCCGGTAAGTGCCCATTCGCGGGTGCCGGTAATGCCGTGCTCCTCATCCCCATTCTACCCCAGGGCAGAATGGGGATGGGAGAGGGAGCAAACAACGGGCCATTACGAGGTGGCCCGTTGTTTGCTCCCTCTTCCCCTCGCGGGACGCGGTAAGCACACCTGGTTTTCCCAGGCGTGCTTAACGTGTCCCGCGAGGGGACCTCGTAATGTGGCGGAACGGGTTGAACGGCGCCGTCACCTTTTACGGCGACGTTTAACCCGTTCCGCCAGGGTCGTAATGAGGCCCTATATATGGTACTTCCACCCAACAACAGGTCAAGGGGAAGGGACAGAGTCAGGACTTCCCAGGACTTTGGGAAAACAAGGTAATAGGCAATAGAAAGCAAGAGGCAACAGGGGCCACCTTGTTTCCTATCACAAATCAACTGATTCCAATGGCAGGGCCTGGGTATCCCAAAATGGAGGATACTCAGGGCACCTGTCAAATTCAGCATGGAGCTGCCACCAGCCCATACCCTGCTCTGTGGGTCACACACAGGTGCCCAAATACAGGGGCACAGGGTTGTACCCCTACCCATGGGTGCCATAAGGGTATCCCATGGGTCTGTTCACCAAAACCAAAGGAGAGAGCTGCACCGCCAGGGGTCCCACATGAACTCCTGCAAGGAAAACACGACAGAACACATGATAAAAAGCAGTAAAGGACAAGGATACGGAGGCCCTATCCCTCCGATGCATTTCCGGCATCAAACTTAGCTACCAGTATGCATATGCTGGATTGTAGTGGCCCAGAGAAGCCAATGGCTATTTCCTCCCATACTATTATCAGGTAGCTGGCTAATATTTAGTGGTTCTGGGTATGTTTATTGTTGTAGGCTTTGGAATATGGTGCATCCTTTCAAGGTCGATTTCAGCTGGTGGTCCATCCTGGGGAATCATGCTATTTGCTGTAATAGGCGTTTCGTTGACACTAGCCCCTAGTGTCCCACGTGAGCCAGGTCAATCACACGTTGGTGTAGGGCAGATGGGATTATGATCATATTACCCTTGATGAGTAGCTATGAGTTTAAAACTGAAAGCTCATCTTTCAACTGTAGTATTGTCTGTGTGGCATGTAAGTCGACTGAGATATTTGTCTCCACCACCTGCCTCGCATGTCTACAGTTTTCGGATTTGATGCACGTGAGGATGATGCTCAAAGATCGATCCTCAACGCTTCAGCGATAATCTTGTCAGGCATGCATGGTGAGTGATGTAGTTGATGCACCGATCTGCCACTGACACCTTTCAGGTCTGTGAGGGCAGTGAGTGTTGAAAGATAATCTGCTGTATTTGCATCCTTCTCCTAATTTGTGCACAATGTTGAATTTGTTATCCTGTAGCCACAGGCCCCATCACGCGATGCGCTGAAGCATGTGAGCCAATGGCTTCCCTTAAATGGTTGTCAAAGCTTGTTGGTCATTGATTACAGTCAAAGGCTTCCCAAACAGAAACAAATAGAACAGTTTGCACACCCACACCACGGCTAGGCTCTCTTTTTCAGCCTGAGTAAGTCTGCTCTGCTTGCATGAGACTCCTTCTTGCATAGGAGATGATCCTCCTCAGGGATGTCAACTTATGCGATTATTGGGCCAGTACGGCTCCCAGACCCACCAGGCTGGCATCCACTTTGACCTCCATGTTAAGATTTGGGTCAAAATATATACAGATGGTAGACGCCATGTCATTTCAGATTTTGTCAAAAACTACTTGACAGTCTCAGGACCAGACAAAGTCCTAATCCTTTTTCGTGAAGTTTTGCAGAGGGGCGCGGGTCAACTCAAACTCTGGAAGATATTGCATGCAGTAGCCATGCAAGTGCCAGAAAAGGTCCCAATTGAGCGATGTTGTGTGGTTGGGATGCTTCTGTTTGTGCTTTTATGCTACTTGGGTCAGGTCAATTCCCTTTTGCAGAGAATACGTGCCCAGAAAATGTGAGGGTTGATTTGTTAAAGTCGCATTTGTCCCTATTGAGGGTGAAGTTTGTGCTTTCCAGTGCTTTGCAGACCTGAAGAATCATGGCATCATGTTTGTCCTGTGATGTACCGAAAACTAGAATATCGTCACTATAATTTAAGCAGTTTGGTATATGGTGTATAACCTTAGGAATTTCCTCCGGTAATATCTCCACTGCTGATAATATTGCAAAATTCAGACGCTTATATCGGAATAAGCCTTGTTGTGTTGTGAACGTCGTGATGTACCTAGATTCTTCTCTGATTTCTAATTCATGATATCCTTTATTTAGATCGAGTCTTAAGAAGACTGCGGCTCCATTTAATAGGTGTATCATATATGTTATTGGTGGCGGTTGGTGTCTTCCTTTCATGATTGCTTGGTTCGGTATTCTCATGTCTATGCATAGGCGTATATGGTATTCTGGGGCCCTTTTAGGCACTGCCACTATAGGCGAGACAGAGTGCAAGTTTTCACTGGTTCTATGATGTCAACATTGATGGGAGAATGTAGCTCTTTTTCTACTTGGCCGTGAATATTAAAGTAGATACATGTGTAGTGCTGGGCTACTGGTTTAATGTTTGGGTTGATGCGTAGGATAACCGGACATCCCTTGAGCTTCCCGATACCTTTGAATAGTGACTGGAACGTAGCTTCGATCTTGGAAGAGGTAGGCATATATCAGTTCATCATGAGGTGGTATGGTGCATGTGTCAGACTCAGATGAATAGCTGATTTAAAAGTCAGTATGCACCCACAGTCACTGGGCCTCATTACGAATCAGGCGTTAAGGGGTTAACGGCGCCGTAAACGGCGCCGACCCTTAACGCCTGATTCCGAGGTCCCTTTGCGCCATGGTGAGTTTAACGCCTGCTTTTTGCAGGCGTTAAAATCCATGGCGCTAAGGGACCATGGTGCTAATTACGCCACCGTAATTTACGGTGGCGTAATTAGCGCCTTCCCCACTCCCATTATGCCCTATGGGGCAAAAATGGGGAAGGGTAAAATGGGAAATGGGGATTTACCACCACACTCACCTTGGAATGGGGCGGTAAATCCGCCATCCACCATGGTGTAAACATAGTTTACACCATGGTGGTAAGGGTACGACCCAGGCGGTAACTTACCGCCTGGGTCGTAATGAGGCCCACTGTCTGTTTTCATAATGCATCAATATGTTATCCATGTGTTCCTTTTATTAGCATTTAGCTGTGAACCTACCCTTGCAGTGTAGTGGTTCTGTAGAGCCATATGTGTAAATGTCCACGTGATCCTTTTTTTGTTTCAGTGTCTTGGCCAATTCTGGAATTCCTCTTCAGACATGGCATACACCATAGCCCCCATGTCAATTAAGAACTTGTATGGTGGTCCATTTATCTCTAGCAACAGACTGGGGCTCTGCTTTATTGCAGTGGGGTTTTCAATGGCGTATACGCATCCCTTCCTTCTTCTCCTGTGACTTGATGCAGAGTCACTAGTGATTGGAGTTGATGTCCGCAGATGGTCATCTGCTGAGGGATAAAGACTCTCTATCTTTGCTGATCCGTTGACCTTCTTGTCTCCTCTTTCAGCATGTGTGTCATAATGGCGCATGGGTGTGTGCGTGTAGCTTCGTGAGGTCACTATGGGTTCCCGAGAATGTTGGTGCGTGAGGGGACCGTTGGGAGTTCAGCGTTGGAAGTTGAGATCGGAGGTGGCTTCAAGGGGGGTGGGGAGCCCGGTGTCTGGAGTCCTGTCTTGTGTCTTGTTCCTACTACGTGAACCTGTTGGGCACTGAACCAAGGACAATAAAGCGTGTACTTACCACGGTGGATGACTCTGCCTCCATTATATCAATGTGCATTGGTGCATTCCTGCTGAGTGACTCACTGTCTCTTGCATATGCTGCATTCAGTCTCGGTGTCCTGCAGACTGAGCGGAAGTGATTTTCTCTCCCACATGCGGAGCATTCCTGTCCAATAGCTGGGCAGGTCCTGTCATTAGGAAACTTGTAGCCACATCTCTGGCAAAGTTGCTTCATGTGTTTATCTGGTACTTGCTTTGGCATGATCTTGGCATTCATCGCCAGGTTTGGTGCAATTTTCATTTTTTCCATGTTGGTGACTTGCATTTCAACTGTCATGGTAATTCGGGCAATCAGGAGAATTTCAGGTAAGGTGTGTTGTTTCTATAGTAGTTTCTTTTTTTAGCGTCTCCTTTTAAATGAGTGGTAGTGTGAAACACATGGCGTTCATAGTCTTTGTTTTTGTGTCTGGCAAAATGATCACTCAGTTGCTGTTTTAGGTCCAGATAGGTGGTTATTCAATCCTTTGTCATTTCATATATGATGTCCCTCACAACCGTCCATGCTGTTAGCGTGAGGAGGCTTTTTTAATCTTCAGTTATCTTGCGATCCTAAGGCATCAACATATATCTCCAAATCACATAGCCACCTGCCCATCTAGGTCCCAGGTTCTTGTTCTCCGTCATGTCAAACGACAGTGGTATTTGGATTGGGAATGCTTCCGCAGGGGCAATAGAAGTCGGGTTTGGTATGGTCAGTGGATCAGATGACAAGTTCTCTTGATCAGACATGATGACATTATCATAGTAGTGTTGCTTGTATTTTCTTATTATTATTTCATCTTTCTTTTTTTCTCCATGTGTGCGCTGTCTTCGCAGCACTGGACATCAGAATGATGGGTCGTGTGATGCGCACACACCCAAGCATCCAAGCAGACAGAGAAAAGAGAAGGCAGAAACCCAGGCCCCTGGATTCATCCATCACCTTTCCCCTCTTCTCTGTGCATGGAGAGCACACACCACCACTTAGAGAACTGATATGCCCTTCCTTTGTGTCTAAAGTGTGGGCCGCTTTGAGAGAGGGAGAACGTACCTCCTTCACTATGCGGCGCCTGGCATTGCGAGAAAAAATGCCTCTCAGCCTCAAGTTCAGGCGATGCAGCGTGGGCCTCCCAGTCGGGTCCAGAATGAACTGAGGATGAGAACACCACTGCGAGGACCACTCATCTGGCCTCCCTCATAAAAGACAAAGAGCGGCAGAATGAGGCGTCTCTTCCATGAGTGGCCGAAACCCTTCGTCGCCAGTGTAATGTTCCGCTGGGATAGTGTGCAGCAGCGAGCACAAACAAGGTCCACACACTCGTAATGTTTAACTTGGACTGACTTTATTTCCGGCGCCTCCCCATTCCGTTCAGGGTATAACCCAAACTTTACATAACGACACGGACAGGATGCCTAACAGAACATTACAGTAAGCTTGGCGTGGCATGCTTTTACTAGATGGTGCAGCATGCTGTAAACAGCCTTCTCTCCTATTTTATGACAGTTCCAGGTAGGGCCGGCCTTAGCTGCAGCATCTCCCCTAAACCCCCCCCCCCCCGCACCCCTGGTCAACAGGGGAGGGGGGGCAGGAGCACCACATTTGTTTTGTACCTCCCTGCTCCAGTGCCTCGCAGGGAGTTAATCACTGGAATAGGACGCGCCCTATTCCAATGAAAACCGCCTTGCTTCAGAGCGGGGAGGTAATTGTGTCAATAGGGTGCCTATTGTTATTCGATGCAACCTGCTGCCGCAGGCGCTTTTAGTAACAAAAGAGCACCTGCCGCGCCTTCTCTCACTACGCCAGCTTGAGGGAGCCCTTGAAAGACTCCCCCGAGCTAGCGTGGCTGAGGCTAATGGAGCCCTGCGGTCATGGCACCCGGACGGTCGCCCGGCCCCCCCTGCACTAAGGCCGGCCCTGGTTCTACGATCAATAGAATCATCATAAACGTCCGGTATACGGATACAGACGAATTTTGCAGTCATGCAGTCATACCGCAGCTGAACCCTTGTAACCCAAAGAATATGCAGATTCGCGTAAAGAAATGGGGTTTTCATGCATTCAAATAATGTAGATAGAGCCTCTAAGCCGGATGCTCAGACTTAGTGTTGTTTGCAGATAGTGCACCAGTCTTATTCTGACTTTCTGTTCCAGAACCTTGAAAAGTGAACAACTGACCAATGTTTTGCTCTTGAGGGCCGCCACACTTATTTTCAGCCCCACCTGTGCGTGCTTTGGGGGAAGTAACCGCCCTGCGACTGAACTTTTGACCTGATGGTTCAGATGTGTACCTAGACAAGGGAAAGCGAGAATATGCAAAGCATGGCAAGATCAAAGAAAAGAGGTCTCTGGGACTGATGTTCCGCCAGATGTTCTTAATTAAATTAAATAGCTTAGTGGATAATTAGCCACCAACGGATACTTTCTTTTTTCTCCATCACAGTGAAAACTCTGTTTTGTTGCTGACTCCTGCGTTTTGCCTCTCATGTTCCGGGACTCTTGCCTGGCATGTGCCAACCTAAGCAACCCCCATTCGTATTCCCTTGTCTCATCACATGCCCACTCTGGTGGCTTCCTGCGGCACATTCGGTGTATTTATGTATTTTAAATGTGTATGTTCATCAGAACGGGCGGCACTGTCGAAGGCTAACGAAGTGCTTTGCATTGAAACATAGAGAAAACAAATCATAAAGTATTCCTACAATGTATAGAAAAACATGAGCAATTACACACTTTTTCAGTAGCACTAATGGTGAAGAGGGTTGTTTCTGTTTCTTTCAAAATAGTGAAAAAGGGCACACTGGTTTGGAGAAAGAACGCCATAAACGGGCCGTGCAGCTCCCGAGAATGACCCTGCTAGTTTTTGGGATTTCTGGTCCTTCCAATGCTCAAACATTTCATAAAATGCTTACCTTCTGGAATCTCACATTTTTCAGCAAGATATAGAGGAAGATTCCAATGTATGGCCATCTGTATAAGGCACGTTACTTTGAAGCTTAGTCAAACACGAAGGGCCCGGCCTACCCATTTTTTGGGCCCATTTTGATGTGCCTGTAAGGTAACGCTTGCTGAGGCAAGCACACCTCCACTTCCGGGTCATGCTCAGAGGGATGCCCTGAACGGAGGGCGACAAAGAGAAGGACATCTACTCTGGGCGTACCTGCTTCGTGCAGGATATCCACTAGCATCGTTCGGATGCCTATGGATTCCACCTGATGTTTTGCACTGCAAAAGCGCAGTGGGAGTCCACAGGGATGCTGCCCAATGGCGGCCGCCATTTTGGTACTCGGTAGCCACCATGGATGATTATCGCCGTGCATGAAGTGCAGAGCGGTGAACCTAATGCATTTTCTACACGTATCCGACAACAGCACGAAAAGCTGGAGACCATGGGTTCCAGTGCCCTTGCCCTCGCCATTTGTGGAAAATGCTCAAAATCCTGAAGAGCGTGCTTTGAACTCGGAAGCGGATGCAGCTGAGTGACTGGTTCAAAAACTCTCATCGGAATGAGCATGCTTGAAGACATTCCAGAAAAGGGCAGACTAAAAAGGGTCACATTATGAGCTTTCTGGTAACAGTACTTTCTAAGTACCGGCTCCTGGTGTGAAATGTCCCATGTGGACCCTTAATATACAATTAAGCAGACGTTATAAAATGTGTGTTATTTAAAAAATGACCTTTGTTACTGTTACCACTATACTCGTAAGGGCACCAGCTCGTTGGTCAAATGTATGCCACTGATACCTTGATAAGGACAATTGCTCCATTTGTGATTTCAAAGTTATGTTACATATGTTAGGTTGTGTTTGTTTTGACGCAGCACTCACTCTGCCTGTCCTCTGCTTTGTTGGTTGGGTGGGGAGAGGGGGGGGGATAAGGGGAACGAATGAG
The DNA here is from genome assembly GCF_040938575.1 of Ambystoma mexicanum. NCBI lineage: Eukaryota > Metazoa > Chordata > Amphibia > Caudata > Ambystomatidae > Ambystoma > Ambystoma mexicanum. Next base: position 1,336,201,530 of record NC_090921.1, on the reverse strand, counting down.
TGTGCAGACAGTTGACAGGAGCAACATGCAAAAGATTCAGGTTAAGACCCAAAACCGTTAAAACATGCAGTAGCTCAAATACTGCAGATTTTTACACACAAGCACGATTATGCGAAGGTTAAGCCAGGGATATACTTGCCCAGCCTCAGTTATCAAGGATGAGCAAAATATCTAGCTCCGTTCATCACTGCCCTGATTAACTCATCCTTCGAAAGCTGCTCAGTCCCTAACAATCTTAAAGAGGCATGGGTTATACCCTTCCTCAAAAAACCCAATCTAGATCCAAACATACCCACCAATTATAGATCCATAACAACGGTCCCATTCCTCCTAAAAATACTAGATTGAGCGGCCTATCTACAAATACAAAAATACTTGGAGGACACCAACCACTTGGGCCTGCGTCAATCCGGTTTCAGACCCAGGCACAGCACAGAAACTGCCCCCCTGGATTTAAAAATCCAAATGGATGAAGCCAAAGACAAAGGCAATCTGGCCAGTCTTCTACTGCTGGACCTTTCAGGAGCGTTTGATCTCGTTGACCATCAGATCCTTACCAAACATTTGACCTCTGCAGCAGCATTCTCTCCTAACGCCGCCTGCAGGAACCAATCTTTTCTTTCAAACAGAACAACTAGGGTCTTTGCACCCACGGCATCTGCTGATCCAGTACAAATCTATTGTGGAGTTCCACAGGGTTCATGCGTTTCTCCCACGCTGTACAACATTTTCACAAAGCTCATCTTTGATCGCCTTGATAGCCTGGGTGTCACCTACACGAATTATGCTGATGACACCCAGGTCCTCATCACGCTCACTGGTTGCTACGATAAAGGCTCAAAAATGCTTAACAACATTTACCCCGAAATTCAGGCGTGGATGGCTGCCCACAGCCTTTGTCTAAACGGCGACAAGACGGAGCTCCTGATCATTGGATCCCAAGCTCGTCTAAACAGACTCGATGTTCGATACAAGACTTTCAACATTAACAGAAACACCATCAAAGTTGCCAATGAGGTCAAAACCTTAGGCGTCTACTTAGACTCCACTCTTTCCCTCAAAAAACAAGTCAACATTACAGCTTCAACTACAGCATACACCAACAAACTGATCAATGTCTGCAAACCTTACTTGTCCACTAACAGCTGCCTTATGCTCACCAGGGCTTTGATTTTACCTAAATTGGACTACTATTCTTAGGCTTGTTCGAACGCAATCTGAATAAATTACAAGTCCTTCAGAACAACAATCTCAGATCAGCGTTAAATATCCTGTGCTATAATCACATCTCTGCCACTAGACGGAAAGCACGCTGGCTCCCAGTGGGTGACCGAAACACCCTGCGCACGCTAGTCATCACGCATACATGCCTATCAAATACAGCCCCTAAATATTTGGCTGATAAATTCACTAGGAACCAACAGTCCAGACCTACAAGATCATTTTATTCTCACTGTCTCAATATCCCTAAGCACAATCCAAAAATGGCACGTGGGTCCAGCTTCCCTGTCCTAGCTGTGAAGCGCTGGAACTCTCTCGCTACAGCCATCAGGGCTGAACCGTCATTCTGGACCTTTAGATGTAAAGTGAAAGCCTGGCTACTTGCCTGGCAACATTAAACTTAACTCTTACCCCCTCCACCGCTTATATCTGTGAATTCCAACTCCGTTGTTGCAACCTCGCTGTACTTATTCCTGATGTTGGTACGTTGACTAACTTGTAACCTATGTCAACTAGCCCTGCTTCAACTGTTGCTCTGTGTATGTATTTTGTATCTTGTAACAATTTGTGTATGTACTTTGTAACAATTAAGTTCAAGCGCCCAGATATCTCAAGGTTAGGTGCACTGTACAAATAATAAACTAAACTAAACTATCCCTTGTGGTAGAAATGCATGCATTGTTTAGGTGATTCCACACAAAAAACGGAGAAGCTACGGACCCCTCCCTCTAATAAGGATGTGTGGGAGTCCAACCTATGCCCTGATGAGCTATAAAGTAAAAACAAGCATTGGCAAAGGCAATAGATTATAGCGTTCACTATTTTTCTTTGCATTTAGTATTTAGAGGCACCAGGATGGAAGGAGGAGAGTTCAAGGTTTCAAATGAGGATGTGATGGGGCGTGCAGGTGTGTAATAGAGTAGGAAGGTGAAAAGAGGAAGCGAGGAAGCCATTGATAGCGGGTGCCATCAATGATGAGCAAGAGGAAATATGAGCAAGAAAAGGTGAGAATGTAAGAAACCAGCACAGAGATAGTGACAATGCAGAGAGAGACAACTGCGAGAGAGAGACAACAGAGAGAGAGACAGCACAGAGAGACAGAGCCAGTACAGAGAGAGAGATTGACAGCAAAGAGGGAGAGCAAGGAAGCGCAGAGAGAGAGAGCAGAGAGACAGCACAGAGAGGAGAGGAGTGACAGCACATAGAGAGACATATAGAAAGGCAGCACAGAGAGAGAGAGAGTAGCAGTGCAGAGAGTGACAGCATAGAGAGAGAGAGAGAGAGAGAGAGAGAGAGAGAGAGAGAAAGTCGGCACAGAGATTGACATGTATGGTAAATATGTACATTGTAGGGTTGCTGCATCTACCAGGTAAGTCGGTGTTCAGCAGTTGCAAGGCAGACATCAAACTGGACTGAGCTGTGATGGGGCCCGTCCCACAACCGTGAATTCCAAATGTGGCTGAACAGCCTAGATCTGGCTTAGACTCAGCTCTGGCTCCTTATCGAGAGTGGTGCAGATGGGAAGGCTGATTTCTTTTTCATACCCCTCCTTTGGATTACTGAAATAACACCTTTTTTGATCACCAACTGTGCAACCTCCCACCAGTGCTCGAAATACAATCCCTGCAGCGGGCAAGTGCCCAAATCCCAATACCTTGGCACCTGGTGCGAACCCAGCGCCTTGTCTTGCGCAAGATCTGTGGGGACCCATTTCAAATGATGTTTAGGGGCCATCTTGCCTACAGCTGGGAAAACCATATTCTAATGTTAACAACGCAATACGGTGGCAGAAGTGTCATTGCGGGTTTCAGTTCGTGCCCCAGTGTACTTGTGCACTATGTGATCCAGGTCCCATTACGGTGCATCTCTGGCCCAGATCGTGTGTTTCTTAATATTAGTAACGCTGGTAATGGGTGACAGGTATGACCCACAGCGCATATATGTTAGAGTTTAAATTGAATAAAAACTGCCCTCCCGCTGTTACCTCAAATATCGTAAAACAGTGCGGTATTTGCCTACGAAATTCCCCAAAGGAATAAAATCAAACATGCGTCCCGTAAGTCAGCCATATCCATCTTGCTGACACCATACGTAGAACGTCCCCACACCGGACCGGAGGAGGGGGCACGGCGGCATCGTGAAGCGAGCCTTGAATGGTAAGAGACACGATATGGGCAGCAGTCCTCCCTGCACAAGCAGGGCACGGAAACATCTTTCCCCAGCAGCCAACACCCATATACCATGGGGGAGTGTGGGGGTGGACACAGAATTCACCAACGGGTGCAAAGACCCAAACGGACTTCGGGTGGGGACGCCCGGCCACGAAACCCGCTGCACACAGCGGGCCGCTCAGATGGCTGCGTTCATCCCAAAAGAACTATCGTTTAAAATCTATGATGGCCTCCAGTAAAAAGGACATTTACTTTTTGGACATCACGATTTACCATGTAGAGGGTAGACTCTTGGTATAACCTTACCACAAACCCACTGACAAAAAACTCTCTTTTGGACTATACTAGACATCATATTAAACACTGGCGTGACAACTTGCAGTTTGGGCAGTTCTTAGGTCTTAAACGGAATAGCAGCACTATGGAAGCATATGAGCAAGAGGCAAGTAACCTTGCCGAAAATCTGAGGGAGAGAGGTTACTCGAAAAAAGGGGTTAAAAGAGCAGCCAGAGGGGCCTAAAATAACCATCGCGAGGCTCTCCTAGAGAAGACAAGTAAAAAACCAATTGGGCTATGTGTCGACGTATACTGATTTAAGTTTCAAGACACATAACAAAATGTGCAAACATTGGCGAGTGTTCAGAAAAAATGGGATACAGGTTGAGCGACAGCTCTTTGCATACCGAAACAGCGCCTCTATTGTCAATATTGTCAGTAAGAGTAAATTGTAAATCAAGAAACAGAATACAAGTTCTCTACAGAACTCTTGGGGGCCGAGTCCTCTTAAAGACCATTGTTTAGAAAATCCCATTAGGAGTGCAATCTTGAATAGAAATGCGTGTTTTATAGATAATGGGTTCCCTTGCATCCTGAAGAACGGAACGAAATGAGTCCCCCAGGAGTCTTACGAATAGGGCTGATACAGTGGTACAGCTTCTCAAACAGTAAAGGTGAGCATAGTGTGCACGTTTGCAAGTGTTTTGCCCAAAGTATAACAGATGGTTTGACTTATGAACACTTTGGTGCTCTTGGTTTTCGTTTGGGTATGCAGAGTGTACACGCCCTCCTAGACAGTCTTCTGACAACTTAACCTAGTAGTTGAGGAAGAAGAGAGTGAGTGATTTAAGACATAAGGCCCATTTATGATTTTGAGTGAGTATGGAGGCTGGGATATAGTAACTATATGACCCATAAAAGGTGATTAACGCATATCATGCGTTTCTTTCTATAGGTGGAAGAGTTCCTGAATATAGGCCTCAGTGATTCTTACAGCGCATTTAGGATGACACCGCCAACGACTCCCATATAGGTAATCGAACCTGATATTGGGGCATTTTGAAGGCAGGGAAGTTACCTGTCCATCAAAATTTAGAAATAGCAGTAATAGCTCATCTGTGTTATGTCTCTTTTGCAATACAAGGGAGAACATCTGAAGGAAGACGTTTTTAGACTTGTTTGCCGTTTCAAGAACTGATAAAGACGAATAGTGTCATTGAGTGTAGCTCCTGAAGAATGTCACAAAATTGAGGCTATACGAACAGAAACATTTTGAGCTTTAGAGAAGACTGATAATTAAGTTATATGTCTGCACCCCACTGGTCAGATCTAATCTGTATGTGGTGACAGATAGAGTTTGGAGAAGGGGTGAAAAGAGTTACTAATTGCAATTTAGTTTAGTTTAGTTTTTTATTTGTAGAGCGCACCAAACCCTTAGGTATCTGGGCGCTTGAGCATAGGTAATTGGTACAAGTGCAAATGCAAAGAGACAATGGGCCTCATTCCGAGATTGGTGGTAGTCATGGCGCTATTTGCACCATGATTGCCACCAATAACGGGTCCGGCACCGGTGTTGTTCAATGGGGACTTACCGGTCTAGTCCGACCCTGGCGGGAACGGTAAGTCCCCATTGAATAAACCATTCCCCATTGGGAATGGGGAGGGAGCTAATAATGGGCTCGCGAATGGCAAGCCCGTTATTAGCGCCCTGGTCCCTTAGCGGGACCCGTAAGGGACGTGTGGTCAGACCACACGTTCCTCACGGTTCCCTCCAAGGGAACTCGGTATAGGGCGGTAGGGGATTACCAGCACCGGTCTCCTTACCGGTGCCCGGTATCCCTTACTGCCCTACTCAGAATGAGGCCCAATTAATAATAGGCTTGTTGACCTGGGTTACAGGGATGGTCAGCGTGCCTAAATTACGCATACATACAGATAGGCGACATCAATTGAATAGTGATTGACGGATGGGCTCAAATACAGACACGTTGTGACAAAGATGGTTGCTAGCTGGGCGATGACCATATGAGAACGCAATATTGAGAGCAGTGTTAGAGGTAGGACCACTCCTGAGTTGGGCAATATGAAGGTGAATGGACAGATCGGCACAGTCTAATAATGGGTATGCATGGATGAAGCAGGTGGAGTTGGAATTAGTGTTGTTGGTCAAAGAGCCAGGTTTTCACTTTGGATCTTTAATACATGTGTATGTGCTGTATATGCAATTCGTCAACTTTTAACTAGGTTTTATGTGGAATGAATTTATATCATGTTTGTGTGAGAATATTTAATACAAATCGTGAAACATTTTTATCCCAGTTTGTGATTGCGTTGCAACTCCACCCTGTAATGTTGAGTGAGGGTGATGCTTCTCCCCTTGGTACTGCACTAGAGAGCACTGACAGTCCTACCTTTCTTATTTTAGTTTATTGTTTAGGTGACACCATATGCAGTAAATACCACAGCCAGTATCTTTGCAAAACCTGACGCGCCATTCGACGCTTGATTATGAGTTGGAAAACTACATGAAATCTTCCCAAAACACCTGCAACATTCACTTTTGGTTAAATGGTGGATTCAATAAGTGCAGGTGAGGGACCATGGGGCACAGGGTTACTTCATCGTCTGTAAAAGTGCATAAAAAAGCCCCTCGGAATGCCCCATCGCTTTGCAGATGAACATGCAGCGAGGCACAGAAAGGGCATCTGAACGAGATAATGTTGCCATCTGAAGGAAGGTGGAAGCTGCAGAGTGGTTCCACCAGGTGGGAGAAGACCTTTGTAGTAGCCTGCCATCCACAGGGTCTGGCGAAGACCGATGTAGTAGCCTGTCATCCCCAGGGTCTGGCGAAGACCGATGTAGTAGCCTGCCATCCCCAGGGTCTGGCGAAGACCGATGTAGTAGCCTGCCATCCCCAGGGTCTGGCGAAGACCGATGTAGTAGCCTGTCATCCCCAGGGTCTGGCGAAGACCGATGTAGTAGCCTGTCATCCCCAGGGTCTGGCCTTCCCCATAGAGGCTAATGGGTTATCACCTGATCAACCTATAGAGCCTGGATAGGACCACCATCAGACAAATTCCGCAGTGTATTGAGCGGGACTTACAAAGTGCAACCAGCATCCCCAAGGTTTTGTTAGTCCTCCATTTCTGTGCCGTTGGCACATTCCAGCACTCCCTTGGCATGTTGCATGCCATGTCACAGCCCACATTCTCTGGTTTCCTTGTCCAGGTCGTATATGCCCTCCATCACAACATTTAATTACTAGCACTCTAGATGTCGTCCAGGTCAACAAAATGGACTTTCTTGAAAATATCACACTTTGCAACCATCATAGATGGACTGGTCTGACCTATGTCCCATTGGGCTCACCCCGGGCACAAGAGCAAGAGCTCAGAAACCAAAAGCAGCAACACACCATGAACATCAAAATGACTCGTGTCTCCGACCTCACAACTATCTAGTGCTGGGCAGGTTTTCCTGGATCCACACAAGATGCTATGGGTCTCTGTCTTCATTAACGGGATCAAAGTGCTGTGCTACACCGCAGCAAGACGCACCGCTGTAAAGCGCTAGTGAGTGCACGAAAAGCAGATCCTTAAGGGACACAGCCTTCATGGACATGGATATGGCCCAAACAAGCACATAGAGTAGGTTGCCCTGCTCTCCTATTGCTCAGGTAGACAGCAAAGTCTAATGAGTTCTTCAATGCTAGACATTCAATCTAGTGCACTCTCTACCTTCAAACATTCGTTGAAAAATGCTTTGTTTATATTTTATTTTCACAAATCTCCAACCAATTATAGGTAATTAAAAAGCATTCAACATTTTCTTGCTTGTACACATTATTTTTCACATATCTCAGCAATGCATATATAGACAATTGGCATCTGTACAGTTTTCCTATCAATTAACCATGTAACTTTCTAGATACCTTTCACTGCTCCTGATGATTGAATAGGCAGCATTAAATGCAACGTCTGCGAAGTAACATGGATTTCCTTTCCCCAAACTTAACCATAACTTTTTCTAAAGGTTATCTGGGTACACCCGACTGTCACCTTTTAACTAGCTAGCAGGCGCTCAATAAAGTGGTGAGTGGAAAGGGTTAGTATATATACACAGACTAGTCCCAGGTGGTATCCTACCAAAATACCGAATGTAAAAATTCTGAGGACGAAAATGCTGAATGTGAAAGGCTGCATTTCGCTGCATTGTTAGGGGGTTGTAAAGGTAATAATAAATGTAGGGTGGGTCTGATGAGTGCGGGGGGGGTCTCCCCGGCTCCTGTTCTGGACTGTGCGGCCGATACTACCCGAGAGATGGTGGAGAGGCTGTCCCTGTGCCTAGGAGGCAGCTAGAGAAAAAAATTAAGCTTTTGAGAGGCTGAGGGGAGGCGAGGTGGGGGAGGGGCTGCTGCATGACTCATGTTGTGTTGCTGTTCCAGAGGTACATTGATGGTAACCTGAGTCCAATATGACAAGCCTAGATCTTTTCATTTATTTTCAGGTGCTTTGCACGCGCAGCACTTCACTGCCCTCCCCCTTCCCAGATTGCTTCCTGGTCCCCTGGCTCCCTTCGCAAGCTGACCTCTGATTGGGCTGTGCGGCCCAATGACAATGCAGTGAGGGGCTAGGAATCTCTGGCTTGTCCTGCGCAAAAGCAAGGCAGCATCCATTGGGGTGAGTGTTTCACCCAAGCAGCTCCTGGGCCTGTGATGCATATTTATTTAACTTTAAAGTAATGTATGTTTATTTTCAGATGCTTTTGCACGCCGCAGCACTCCTCTGCCCTCCCCCTTCCCCTGTCGCTTCCTGGTTGCCCCCCTCACTCCCCCCTTCCCAACCCTACCTCTGATTGGGCCATGTGGCCTGATAACAATGTAGTGAGTGACTAGGAGCCTCCGGCTCACCCCACGCAATAGAGAGGCAGCATCCATTGGAGTGAGTGTTTCACCCAAGCAGCTCCTGGGCCTGAAACCCATATTTAGCTAATTTAAAAGTAATTTTACTTTAATTTCAGGTGCTTTGCATGCCACAGTACTCCTCTCTCGCCCCGTTCACTGATCGCTTCCTGCTCCCAACCCAACCTCTGATTGGCCCTTTGCGACCCATATTACACAACCCACCAGGACAGCCCACTGCCCATTGCAGGCCCTCTGCAAAGGGCCCTGAGGCAAATGGCAGCGGCAGGAGAAGCAAGCCCAGACCATGCTGGCCTGTGTTAGCCTGTGGGGCCTGCAGCCATCAACCAGCAGCTATTGACAAGATAAGTGCGGGTTCGGGCAAGGGGTGCAGCCATTACTGCTCCCCACTAAACTGACCAACCCAATCTTATCTTATTCTAGCATATAGTCTGATACGTACAGCCCACCGTTTTTATAGTAACCTTATGCCGCATTTAGCCTGATTGTGTAGTTAGCCATATCTCGTATTTAGACTGATTGTGTTAGTTAGCAATATCCCTCGTTTAGCCTGATTGTGTTAGTTAGCCATACTTTGCATTTAGCCTGATTGTGTTAGCCATATCCCTCATTTAGCCTGATTGTGTTAGTTAGCCATATCTCGTATTTAGCCTAATTGTGTTAATTAGCCATACCTTGCATGTAGCCTGATTGTGTTAGCCATATCCATCATTTAGCCTGATTGTGTTAGTGAGCCATACCTCAAATTTATCCTGATTGTGCTAGCCATACCTTGCATTTAGCCTGATTGTGTTAGTTAGCCATATCTCGCATTTAGCCTGATTGCTTTGGTAAACCATGGGTTTTGAGTGTTACATCATCTACTGTTGTACCACATCTTAGGAATGCGCCTTCTATCTAGGTGTCCCAAATCTAGGTGTTACTGCATTTACTTGTTTGTTTGTTTTATTTGCTTGTATAGTGCACCAAACCCAAAGGTATCAGGGTGCTTATCTTGAAGTACATGTTACATATTTCAATAAAGAACATAGAATTATACAATAGCCAATAAAAAGATAATTATTATTTACAGTTATCTACAACATAGAAGTTTACATTGGCGATTATATACAACATATTAGAGTTTTACAGTATATACAGTAAGGATGTGTACATAAATAGAGCTAGGGTAGGCACATAACTGGCTGTTGAAGGCCTATCAGTGAAATCTACTAGGGCTCTAAGGCATAGTCGAGTGGGTAACTAGAGTATGTTGTGGGTTTACTCTTGTGCAACCATTTTGGGCCTTTCTCCCACTATCCTGAGGTCCCAAATCTAGGTGTTACTGCATTTGCTGTTGTGCCCCCATTTTATGCCACTTTCCCTATGCCACTCTCCCACTATCAAGGTGCCCCAAATCTAAGTGTTACTGCATCGACAGTTGTACCCCATTTTGGGCCTTTCTCCCACTATTCGGGTGTCCTGAATCTGGGTGTTACCACATCAGCTGTTCTGCCCCATTCTAGGTCCAGGTATCACAGATCGGAGGGTTACTGCATCTACTGTTGCTCACCCATTCTGGGTCCTTCCCCTTCTATTCAGGTGTCCCAAATCTAAGTGCTACTAGAATCAGGATATTCACAATGCAGCCAGCCATATCTGACATCTAGGCAACTGTATTTGTTAGCTATACCTGGCATTGCTGCTGTGTCCTCAATTTGAGCTTCACTTCCAGGTATCCCGGATCTGGGTGCTACCGCATTCTCTGCTGCATCCTCAGTAGGGGACTCTCTCCTACCTGCTAGGTATCAACACTTTTACGGTTTTTGACTGACTGCAATCCTAGGTCCCCACCCTCTTTCCAGTTATCCCTTAACTTGACTGAGACGCAGCTTGGGCACCCAACAACCTCTGATAGCTAAGGTGCAGGTGTCTTTTGAGTAATCACGTGTCTCCAACCCAGACACCTGCACCAACCGTGGATTTCACAAGACCCAGCTCTCCCGTGTAGCACAAAGTCCCTAATCTAAGTTGTCGCCGCACCATCGGCAGCGCCCCACCCAAATCGCCCTCCCCCACTGCATGCAAACCACCAGGTCTTTACCAGCGCATTAGATAGCCAGCCGCACAACCCACACTCTTTCTACAACATCAACGTAAGGACCCCAAAGACAAACAGCAACAAACAAAAATTATAATAAAAAGAAAAGAAAAAAACATCAGCGACAGAAAGAAAGTACCTGCAAACTACCGAACCATGAGGGTTTAACACCCCTGGTTCAACAACCACAACCAAAAGAACCACAATAACGTAAACTCATTAGGCTAGTAGACTCCAAAGGACCGCAATGCCACGACACAGAATGGGATGATGCGAGAGAAAACTAGGAGAAAGAATAAATCAAATGGAACTACACCATGGCTCCTCGCCAATAAGCATAGACATGACAACAGAGCACACACCCATAAGCATGACAAAAAATAGAATAAACTGCAAGAGAAGGGAAAAATCTTTATACCTAACATCCTACCTCGCAACAGACCACCAACCAGAACAATTCACAACCACCAACGATGCTAGACGCTCCAGCAAGATACAAGGACCACGCAGTAAAAGACAAGAAACATCAAGAAATAACAAGAGGGAACACAATGCCCTAACTCCACATATCACAGAAACTCTAGGGCACCTATAACAACTGCAACAAGATTCAGACGAGGAACCGGAAGAAGTCAGGAACACAATATGAAACCTAACAGATCTACTGAATGACGAAACAGACCCTACTGAGCACACCTTGCATTCTGGGAGAAAAAAGGAAACCCGCCAACAAGACCACCATAAGATGAATGCAAGAACAAAACAAAGTACTGTTAAAAAAATACACTTCAATCTAATCAACATAAGATCAATGTCCAAACATTCTACAGAGATCTACAATCTTCTCTACGACAGTGAAATCGACATCTTATTCATCACACAAACCTGATTTGACGACAACTACAAAATCACACTACGCAGCTGGCTACCCAACCACTTCAAATGCACACAGGTAAACAGAAAAAAAAGAGAAGGACTTGCAATAGCCTCCAAAGAACACCTGAAAATAAAAACAGACAACCCACTGAACATCAGATACTGCAAATCCCTCGTCATTTACCTGACAGGTGACTAAAAAAACAACCTTACATTCATACTCATCTATAGACCACCGAACTACGACTCAACATTCGTAGACACCTTCATAAAGCCATCATGAGCATAGCCATCAAACACGACCACCTGGCAATCCTCAGGGACTTTAACATATGGTTTGAAGAAGACAACGCAAACTCTCTAAACTCACTAATCAAGCCACTCGAGACAATGAAACTACTCCAGATGATTAAAGGAGTGACACACACATCAGGACACACTTTCTAAGCAATCTTCGCCAACAAAAATCTGATCTCTATTGTGCCACCAATACAAATATTATAGAGTGACCACCTCATCATACGATTTATGATCCAACTACCAGCTAAAGCACCCAAAGAGCCGTAAAAGCTCCCCGTGATTTGGAGGAGAAACTGGAATGCCATCAACAGTAGCAACTTAAAAGAACAACTGGAATCCTCGAAACCATCAACCGCAAGCCTGCACGGAACCAACCTAGATGAAAAAGCAGATTTAATCCAGAAATAGATCTCCAAAACCTTTAATCCCTTCATAAAAGAAAGCAAAGAAATCTGTGGCAAGATATTTTACACCCCACCTCAGTACAATGAAAAAAACCAACCAGTTATTTGAACTAGAATGGAGGAAAAACTATGACCAGACGAAATGAATAAACTATCAAATACAAATCGGAGCATACAAAAAGAAATTCTCAAAGCCAAAAAGAAATACTTCTACATCCAAATCACAATAGCCCCCAACACCCAAAAAGAACTATTCAACAACATAAATGAGATGAGAAACCCACCTGGATACAACATTGCACCAGTACTTTCATAAAAATATGCAACAACCTTGCAGACCACTTCAAAAATAAAATCACCAACATACAACAAATCATACAAAGCAGACCAATCAACCAGACCGTGCCCCAACGACGCTGGAACCACATATCAACCTGCAACGTTTCACACAAATATCAGTATAGAGATTCATCAAGATTGTGAAACTTAGCAATAAAGCAGGCCCCCAATGGACCCATGCCCACCAGACATCTATGAATCAATCCTTACACAAGGCATGCCATTGGAATGCCACAGAAACCTCTTCAACCAATTAATCTGAATGGGGGGAGTACCGCAGTATTTCAAATCTGTGATAAAGGACACTATGGGTGATGTGGAAGACCTCTCTAACTACAGACCGATCAAACATTCCCGATCCGGCAAAACTGCTAGAAACCTATGTCTACAAACAAAAACTGGAACACATAGAAAGACACAAACTACTGGACTAAGCACAAGTCGGCTTCAGACCTATGAGAGGGACAGAGACTGCACTTTTCTATATCTGGGATGAACTATAGACCAACACAGATTCCAACACAAACTCGGCACATATACTACTTGACCTCTCTGCAGCATTTCACATAGTCAGCCACAACATCCCCATCAAGAGACTGGAAGAAATAGGGATCACTGACATGTCGCTGCTCTGGATTAATTCGTTCCTATCTCAAAGGACAGAAACAGTATGTATAAAACCATTCAAATTCCCACCACGGACCACCTGTGGGGTACCGCAAGGATCCTCCATATCCCCACTCCTCTTCAACATCTACTTGACTCCACTAATCAACCTCATGAAAGGGGGCATGGACTCACCTGCTACAACTAAGCAGATGACACCCAAATCATCTACAAAATAGAAGATGTACAAGAGGACACACAACGCTAGTAGACTGTCTGAAAGAACTCTACGAATGGATGAACACAAGCAGCCTCAAACTCAACCCGGGCAAGACAAAAATCATGATTATATCCAAAACCCAGGAAAGCAACCAATATATGCAATGGCCCACTAAACTAGGAGCAGCGCCCACACCATCACAAATAGTCAGAAACCTTGGAATCCTATGGGACAACAAGCTAACCCTAGAACCGCAAGTAAACCCAATAATGAAGAAATGCTTCTTCCACCTACACAGGATCAAAAATATCCTATCATTCCTCTCCTTTACACACAAAACACTAGCCATCATCTCCCTCATCATGTCCAGGATAGAGTATGCAAACAGCTTATACCTCTGAAAGCTGGAACATCTACTGAAGAAACTGCAACGTATACAGAACTCAGCGTCCAGACTTCTCCTCAAACTCTCACAAAGAGAACACATCACTCCGGAGATAAAGATGCTACATTGGCTACTAGTCAAAAAACGAATCACATTCAAAACAATGTGCATAACCCAATCCACGGCCAAGGAGCAGAATTCATACAAAAGAAGAAAATCACCATTCACCAGCCGACCAGAACACTCAGATCCAGCAATGACATCCACCTGGAACCTAAACCGTACACAGGAAAAAAAACTTGGTGGGTCAGCATGCTCTTGCCTAGCCTCAAAAATGTGGAACTCTCTCCCGAGAGAAATATGAAACATGAAGCACCATCCAAAATTCAGAATTCAGAAAATGACTAAAAATATGGCTCTTCAACCCAGAACTGGATGAAAACAAACGAGCAACACCCACAGCCCTCGTAATGAACATACATATTTCAAGATGAAGGACTATACCGTACCACAACAAGTGCAGGGAGGTGGACAGAATTCCGAGTGGGAGGGAGACCCGGGAGGTTAACGAGAGAGATGAGCATCCTAAGTTGAACCACAGACAAAGGGCATGAAAGGTGAAGGGGAAACAGTGGCTGCCAAATAGATAAGCCACAGGGCCTGGTAGCTCAAGGGCACAGGCAAAGAGGTCCCCCCACCCTCCTCATGGGGCCACAGGTAGGCGAGGGCCGCTGCACACCATGATATGCCAGGGTCCAAAGATGTGAAGAAATCTGTTAGTCTGAACACGGGGGTGTGGGAGAGGGCAGAGGAGTCATCACCAGTAAACAGCCCTGCAGACATCCCATAACCCAGCACAGAATATAGGAGGGAGACACCCCCTTCCCTCCAGCACACCTCAATACGTGGCACTGGTAGGGACACATACCAAAGTTATAAGTGGAGGAAGTACGATGGAGCGCCACCACTAACCAACCCACTAAAAAACTCATCCCTTAGCTTAAACCTCTCAAACTCTAAACAAAACACAACCATTCCTATCTTGCACAACAAACCTATGATACTTCACTACGCAGCAACAATGATTAAAAAACCCACACATAGCCTTGCATAACAGCACGACAACTACCAGACGAAAAATCACACCTAAGCTCAGCAAACGGTGTAAACCGAACTTAAGCTGCCAACAGCACATCACAGCTCCCTTGCGTTTTTCCTGCTCAGTCCTACTAACTTACCCTACCCTCTTGCTTTTCAGATCTGCCAGAGCACCAGGCTACCACTCCAGTGGTGATAGTGTGCAGTGTAAATATCCTTTAATGTAACATAACTTGAGGGGGCCAGGGGAAGAGGGCTTGGGTCTCAGCAATCCGGCATCTTGTTCCAGCCCAATTCCTTCCTTGCCCACAAGGAACCAATATTCTAAAGCACAGAGCCGCACTAGTCTCTGTCACATTTTAACGCCAAGGAGCTCCTGTGCGCCAATAAAGTGAGAAAACAATCTGCACTGACTCCACAAGCAACACACCTCCGTGAGAAGAGATTGGCGGTCAGTGTGAGGCCAGTGCCCTTGTAACATCAACGAGACATCGCAGGATGTAGCTGGAATATTGTTAGCCCAGTGAGAGCCCAGAAAATCCAGCCAGGCCCTACATTACTCACATCCCGGACCTTATCCGAATTCAATGTTGCCAGCTTTCGTGCATGGCCCCTTCCATACCGCCATGCCAAAAACGGGCCCTAACTGACATTAAAAAAAACATTGGCTGACTTCAAGCACAATGGTACGCCATTCTACAAACGCCCACCTTGAGCATGACGGCACGATAAACCCCAGAAAGCCCAGAGTCCCAACATGGGCGTCTACTCTATATGCGCCATTGAAATAGGAGGTCAGAAATCCAGGGGTAAGCCTTACTAACATGGAGCTCGCCATTCCCCGCATGCCAATAATGGTCGAACCTCATTCACTGCACCATGATGCCAGAGTGCCCAGGAAACCTCTTACCATCAGTCTATAGTCTACCACTAGTAGCTATGATGAATGTTACTCCAGGGATGCTGCTCATGCACACCACCAGCGGCGCATGACCGAATGACCATCTGTGAAGGTGGTGTAGCCTGAGCTTTTTAAAAATGTGTATTTAATAAAAATAAATGTGGGTATTTGTGACCGTCAAGGTGAATTCTGCTAATCAGACACACCTTCATAAATGCTCCAGGTCAAAAAGCATGGAGTACACATGTGCCCCTTCTAGGGACAGTCTCCTGATAACTCCCAGAAAACAGTGTTGTAGTAGTAACAGGGCAGGCCAAAGGTCACATGTGCATTCCTGAATGCAGTCTGCTGGAGCCAACAATCTAGCAGGTGAGGAGGTTAGAGGGGTAGGGGTGCCTTCGTAATCAAAGGCACCTCTTTCCCCAAATCATAACTGTGTGTCGTGGGGGATGGAGGGGCTTCTAGTACATTCATCTATAAAATAAGCCCTGTCTAGTTTGCCAGAGTAGCTCCTAAGGATACATATTTATACAGCCACAAGCCTATGTTGCCATATAATTGTCAACCTGGTGACCAGTGACCTATCCATGGAAGGGATCTGTGTGGAGTTGGAGAGTCTGGGCTATGTTTCATCAATAATAAACCATTTTGGTGTATCAGGAAACCTGCCCTTTGATGCCCCTGAGAAGGTGTGTTCCCTTCCTCTAGAGAACACTATGTCGTTCTGGTGGGATAGGTAGAAACTCGGCTTTAAAGGCAGCCTCCCAGGATACAATGGGTGGCAAGGGAGAGGTTTACCAGAGACTCTTTGAAGTAGGCAGATAGAGGAAGGGGGAGGAGTTAGTGTAGTCCGTGAGAGAGGTACAATCCAAAGAAGTATTACATCATCTTGGACCTCGCTGGAGCTTCTGAAACTTGCTGAACCACACCACACTTCCTGACAATGGAGCACTTGGGGTATGACATCACCGGTCGATGGACATTTGTCACAGAAGTCCTGATTGAAGCCGTTACAGAAGGCAAGAAGGGAACCAATCAGCTTTGGCATTTTGCCTACATAAGAGAGGAGAAAAGAAGTATTCACTGGAACCTGCTTGGGAGCATAGTCTATGCTATGCCAAAGTCCTCTGGCAGTGAGGATAAGACCTTGGAATTCCAAGGAAAGGAAGGTTTTTCCTCCCTACCCATTTGGGTTGATGTGCTGGCTGTGGACCAAGTGCTCTCTTCTACCTGGTTACTGGAACCGGGATTCTGTTCACTGGAGGTGAAGGACCCCTGGAGAAGGGGCCCTGCAGAAGCCAAACCTCCTGAAGTGGAAGTGTAGAGAAGAAGACACACCTTTTCCCCGGAGACACTGGACAGAGACTCCCAGCAACACAAAAGTCAAGGACCCGCCTATGGCCTTGTTTCCACTTCAAGCCACTTGTGAGCTACATCGACCCAGACTTCACCTGCCAGTCCGAAGCTTCTTTATGCCGTGCGATTGCTGATTGAAAGCTGCACCGTGTGTGGGACCTAGCCGCACAGCTCACCAACCCGACACCAAATCACTGCCTCAGAAAGCGCCATGAAGCCTGGCTTGATGCTATTGGGCTGCAAACGATGACTAGAAGGTATTTGTAGTGTTCCTTTTTCACTGGCCCGCCTTTGAGGGCTCTGTCACCTGACTTGTAGGACCCCACTCTCTACCTATTTCCAAAGTCATAATCTTCATTAAGACATTGCTGCTGACCTGATTGCCTGTCTACCGCTATCTTCGAGACCCAGAGTGCCCTTTCAATACAAAAAGTCTGCATTCTCTGTGTTGTCTCCTACCGGGATGGGGTGTTAAGTGTTTGTATTAGCTGCTAGCTTTTTTTGTTTGAAGGTTACTATTTATCTAGTTTTAAACAACAGGGAGGGGGGACAGCAGGACAACAAGATACAAGGTAATTCCTGGAAAATAATGATACTACTCATATTCAACAGACCCTGAGCCTATAAGTGTGTAGGGATCATTATGATGCAACAAATAGCAAAACCTTGGCAAGGATAAAAAACAATTATCCTCATTCTTCTGTACAAACATATTCTTAAAATGTATTCACATATTCAACAATATATTAAAAAAGTACTCAACACATATAGGTAAATATACAGTGCAATACATAAAGTGACCAGTGCGTTCAACAATAAGCCACACTTAAATGTGTGGTCAAACTATTCTGCAGAGCAATCAATGCAACAAGTAAAGCAACAACAGCACATGAAACCGACTATACCACATAAACAGGTACAACTATATGTACACAATTACACAAATGGTCGTGCTAAATGCTGGTAAATGTTCTGCACAACCTTTCGAACACACCTCAGTAATGCTAACACATTCACACACAATAAGTATGTCAATCAACAACATCCAACATGTTTCATTCCTCCAAATAATTGTCTTGATGTGAGGAAATTCATCAGAGGGAAATAGCCTTCTTTACTGCAAGTAGCTACACCCACTTAAATCCTGGGATAGCTATGAAAATGGCTCTAGGTGGCAGTCATCCAGGTATGATAAATGTTCAAGCCCATATCCTTCAACAATACTATATTGTCTGCACTCAGAGTTGCTACATGCATCAAAAAGATACACAACAGCTCGCATTAATGCTGTTTTAAAATTTGGAAATGCAATAAATGCATCATATTTTACATTTCTAACAATGCTGGATTCTAATCCAGACTTAGCTCAGACCATGTTCATAAGTAATAGTTCTGATAAGTTGTGAAGAGTTAATTTTTCGTTTCCTTTCCCTAAGAAAAACACAAGCCAAATATCCCTTGTTGGTAAAGCATGACAAACGTGTCACGGCAACAAATATTATTTTCATACACATATAAGTATCTACCAGTGAATCATGCAAGACCCACTTACTTCTGTGATGTCACAGTTGTCAACCATCAGTACGATATTGAATCTTCCATGTAACCATCGACTATATTCTGACAAAGTGTATAATACACCCAGCAATGGCGCAGTAAAGACATATTCACACTCTCATAAATATGACCATTCTCTCATGTGGCCATCATCTACCATTCTTAATACATTAGTTCATGCTGACAGCTCATAGTATATTGCACTTACTTGAGAGCCAGCATACGTGTGCGTAAAAGCCTTTGCGTAAACTGTATTCCCAAAGACACTTTACGTATTGCCAAAGACACTTTTGGAATCCAGTTTACGCAAAGGACCCTCTCTAGATAGAACAGGTTATCATGTTATCATACCATGTTCTTTCTAGAGAGGGGCTCCTGCTACCTTTTTTGTACTTACCTATATGTGTTGAGCACGTTTTTAATATAGTGTTGAAGATAGTCAATAATTTAAGAATAATTTTGTACAGAAGAATGAGGATAATTGTATTTTTTATCCTTGCCAAGGTTTTGCTATTTGTTGGATCATAATGATCCCTACACATGTATAGGCTCAAGGTCTGTTGAATGAGTGGTACTATTTATCTAGACATTTCATTGGTCATTCTTCCCGTTTGGCACATTGTACTATTGTTGTTTGGGTCGCTCCTGTGCCAGCCTCACAACCCTTCTGAGAGCTTAGCCTGCCCTTGGCCTGAGCTACCCAAACAGGCGAATGTGGTATGCTATTGGGTCGTGCCATGTCCATCTTTATGATTGGGATCATTGCTGGGTTAGTGGTAGTGTGAGGATGAGCATGCACTTTCGTCACTACTCATGCTTGTACTCCTGAGGCTCAATAGTAATTTCCTCACATAGCCAATTCCTCAAATGAAGGCTCGAGAATGGCCAAAGGCCTCAGCTCTCGGAAAAGCAGAAGAATCTCAAACAGAAGTCTCTCTGAGTTCCATTAATTATGTTTCTCCATCTTCAAAGGACTTGAAATTACATGTTTGCATTGTAGTTTTGAAGGCTGATTGTAGTATATTTCTGATGCTGGTGTGCTGGATGGTAGCTTGGGGTGGCGGGTGTTCTCTTCAGAAGAGTGACCTTATTCTGCCAGTGCATTTTCAACGATGAAGGTAAATTACACAGGTCACAGCTAAGATGCACGTTCTCCTTTAGTCTTGGGAAGTTATTTCAGATAAATAGTTGCATCAGCTATGTGGGAAGATCAGGATGCTAGGTAGCATCACAAGCCCCTCAACCAGCAGCACTTTCAGCTCAGCATCTTTTCCTCCCTTTGCAGCTTGCGGAACATTTTCACCAAATACATTCCACATTCACTCCAAAGGGAAGACACCACCAGCAAGCGGACTGCAGTGATGATGATGATGAAGATGAGAATGATGATGATCATGTAGGATACCAAGGCATATGAAGGCAGAGAGATGAGATGGATGTATTATTCCTCACAAGGAACTTGTAGACAATTTATTTTAAGGACATGAATGGTAATGTCCAACACGATCCTCACACCTATATGAGAAGCATGTAGAGCACAAACCTAAAGTCATGGATCAGAGAATGTGTCACTTCAATGTATTTATTCACCCAATGATGGACTAGCACCATATGTGGCTCTGAAAACATCCCCTCTCCAACTTCATCCTAAAAAACATTCCTCCACGCACCACATCTACCCAAAAACACTCCACTAACACATCCATATGATCTACTATGCCTTCCTCAAAAATCTTCCATGTGTCCTTTACTTCCATCGTCCCTGTTTGTCACAATCTGAAGACATCTGGGATGTAGAGTCAAATCACCGGGGTGGGAAGGGGTTGTTACGCTCACCTGACTCCCACGGAGACGCTGGCCTGGTTCGCGCTGCTGTGACCTCTTCTAAGGTGATGCGCAGGGTTCGGAAGACGGACTGGACCGGGCCCCCAAATCTGGCTTGTCTGGCTCGCAGAAGTATCCTTCTGTAGGCGAAAATAGGGGATTAACTGTCTGCGGGGTAATGCAATCGGCCTCCCACTTTCCCCTCTCACCCTCCTTGAAACCCTTCTGTGATTTCTCGTAGCATCTCACCTTAGGGTCTGGAAGGACAAGCTCTCCATCCTGCTTCTGATGCAGGAGCGCGTTGGTATCCAATTACTTCACTGGATTTTCGGATTGGTGAGAACCAAACTTGTTTGGCTTCCAGGTAAGTTTTTTGATAAGAGGTTCCCCTTGTGTCCATGCATTAATGTACTAATGCTGGTGTCTTTTTCCCCATAGGGGACGGGGTACGGAATGCCGGGGAACAGGCACCGACCCGAGATGAGAGATGAAATCCTTGTAGAAATCAGGTAAGTCTTTAATGAGCGTTTTTTGGTAATGTCTTTTCATTCGCTCATTAACGCTGATGTCTCTTTTTCCCCTTAGGGGCCGGGGTCCGGAAATGCCAGGATGCGGCGCGGACCCGAAATGAAGAGGGAATGAATCAACAGGTAAGTCTTAACATGGAGATTTAGCTTTCCTTATTCTCTTCTCTCTCTCACCTTTTGTTCTGGTCTTTTTCTCCCTAGGCGCTGGGGCGTGACTGCGAATCCGGATGATCGCTGCTGAACATGGAGGTGCCCTGTAAAGGTGAGTAGAATGCGGCGCTGCAGCGATCGACGCGATGAGCTTTTAAATAAAAGTCTTCCTTTTCAGGATTGTCGGCGAGATGTCTCCGGGATGCAGATTTAGCAGGTAAGGACTTTTCCTTCTTCTGTTCTCTTCTTCTCTTCCTTTGCAGGTGATCCAGGATGCTGGCAGGCGTGGCAGAAGTCAGGATGCAGGAGCAGACACGGTGAGCATCCAGCTGCTAGATGCAGTACAACGCGAAGCACGTTTGGCTGTTCGGGTGGGGTTTAAATAGCCTTGGAAGAAGTTCCAGGTATGTAAAGTAGTTCCTTTCCGGCCTCAAGGAGGCCGGGATCCTGCAGCATGGTCTGCATCAGGTAAGTGCACCCAAGCATTCCCATTATGAGCCTGGTGCCTATGGTGCCAGGACTGATGTCTTTTATGAGCCTGGCACCATAGGCGCCAGGACACTGTCCAAAGGGCCCCTATATGGGGTTGCTGGGTCCTTCCTTGGGGACTGGATGTCCGCTTTCGGGGACGCTGGGCTTGAACCTGCTCCCCGGGAGCGGGCATCATGACAGGGGTCTCCTTTCATTCTGGTCAAAGGGGTCCTGCAAGGGGGTGCCATCATAAGTGCCCACCTGCTTTCCCACTCTACCCTCTCCTTTTTAAAGAGCAGCCGGAAGTCCTGCACCATGCCCCCTGTGGCTTCCCACATTCTCTGGCTCTGGAGGTTTATGATTGATGCCAAACCCTTGATTTCACTTCACTTCACTGCCCTATTGGGCAACAGGTTATGTTATGTTGATTTAGACCACGCACTGCTACCACCCAAGTGCAGTCTCCAGGTGCTCACGTGGCTCTGCAAGAAAGAGGACGCGGTTGGATAGTGAGGGAAGAGTGATTGGATAGGTCCAGAAGCAGGAGAAACTGGTATCTGTGTGTGTTGGCTTGCAGATGGTAGGTTGCAGGCACTAGCTTATTGTATCCATACGGGTATGGTCCAATGCCTTGGTTGTTTCTATGTGACTGTTTGATATGTTGGAGTATGTCTGTGTGTTTTCTGTGTAGATTGTATGGTGCTTCACTGGCTTGTTGTACCTGTATAGGTAAGGTCCAGTGCCCAGGTTTGTTGTCAAAATGATGTGGGCATGAGCCTAAGACTTTATTGTATAGCCAGTTGCACCTCCACCTGCCATTGTATTAACTGTTATCTAGTATTCTCATTCTGCTTCAGTGCCAGAAGCTTAGCAATTACTGCCCGATGGTACGCGCCAAGGACGGGGGCCTCTATCTACACAAGGACCGCTGTCCCCTGTTGATGGGATGTTAAGTGTGAAAATAGACCTACATGCATCAGCTACCAGTTCCTCAATATTGTCTTGACTACAGGAATTTGCATGTTGCCGATGGCTATGCCAAGGATCCTAAGAGTCCTCATCCACCTGATGGCCTGGGCCTCCTGTCACAGGTGTAGCTGCTGCTCCCTCGTCCACCCTCTCCACTGGCACAACCTCCTCCTCTTGCAACAGGAGACTGCGGACATCATCCCTGCTTGGGCATGGGCAGGAAATAGCAGCATATTTGGCAGATGGAGTCCCCTTGCAGGTGACTTGTGGCAGGGGCTTGGGTTGTAACACACCCTCTGGTGACCTAGAGTAGCTGATGGGGCAGGGGTGAGGACAGGGACTTGGGGTGAGGCACTCCGGAAGATAGGCTATTCATTGGTGGCGGCGGCAGGCGTGCTGTTAATGCAGGCCGTGGTGGTTGCAACTGTCACAGTGGTGGCAGCTGTCGATTCAGCCGTGACAGATATGGCAGCTGCTGACTCAGCAGTAACAGAGGTGTCAGGAGTCAGCCCAGCAGCGGCAGCGGCACTCTCTGAGGGACCACTTCCGGAAAGGGCTTGTTGGAGCAGTGGCGCAGGCCGGGTGGGATCATCACCGTCACTGAGTGAAGGAGATGCAAGAAGCCGTAAGCAGCTGCACCGTGATAGGCCAGAATGTGAAAAAACACTCACTCTATTTGCGGACCACTCATTCAGTCAAATTATATGTACCTTTCTGCACATTTGGTTTGGTTGCCCAATGCCTGGCCTTAATACTATGATACTTGCATAGAATAGGAAGACAGCAGATTGGCCTACATTATCCTACTCAAGAATTCTTGACACTATTGGCATGCGTTTTGCAAGCCTGTGTCTCCATGGCAGCAGGTGGCGACTTGATTAAACTTGAGCATAGAAGGCTTTTTCTATCATTTTGTGTATATACATGCCTTACATGGGATGTTTCAACAGCGCTGTTTATCTGAAAAACGGTATTCTGATATGCCCCCTGCCCTCGTTTCCACTCTTGGGCCTCTGCATGTCCAGACTCTTTTGACCGGGGTGGCTCAAGTGGGGCACTGACTTATGCAGGGGTGGCATGAAGTTCGAGTGCACACACACATTATGATCATAGTTTAGGATAAGCGGGTGGCACCTGGGATGGCCAATCAGATTCCAAGGTTAGTATGTGGCACGCCAGGCCACTCCCTGGAAATGCCACTGTCTGCAGTGATTGCCAGTACTGCACGTGTTCACTGACAAAGTAAGGGCCGTGTTTATGTTAGTGGTAAATATCCTTGGCATGTGTGTCTGTCTGCTGCTTTTGATGATTAAATCCCGGTAACTGCGATTTCTGGTCATGATGCATTTCTTGTAAAGGGTCTACGTGTGTGACATGGTTATGTGAACCATTTGGGGTTTGACCTAGTCTATTTGGGACCAGGGCTGCTCAATGTCTTTGGAATATGGTGTGTGATCACAAGCACGTTTTGAAGTGAGCGCACAATTGTGAGACTCCAACATTAATGATCTGTGTAATACAGCTGTTTAGGAACCAACTCCCATATCCTGGCTCCCGATGCCCTCCAGGCTAGCTTGTTCCCAGAGGGATTTCGGCTTCTCCTCCCATGGCTGGAGTACGATCAGCATCACACTGACCCAGCCGAAAATGGTACTTTGCACAGCTGCTCTGCTGCCATGTGTTCCTTTCCTGCAGGCTTTGGTCATACATTTTGGCTGGATGGCAAAAGTGGGTGATTTTAAATGGATTGTGTTTCCAAAATGGCCACCAGACTCTTTCCCATTTCTTGTAATGCAGTAACGCTAATTCACGCGGTAACAGCATTTTCCCATTACCACATGGAGATTTTCTAAACTATTACAGGTGCTGAATTTCATTAGCATACATTTGTGTGAATTTGCGCATGCAGTACTTCTGTCTGCAAATCTGATTCACACCTATTAGTAACTAGCAGAAGTACTGTTCTCCAAACTGGTTGTCTAGACAGACATGATAAAACTGATCCTGTAGGGCGCTGTTCTGATTTGCTTAAGTAAACTGCACTGAGAATGGGCGTGTGTGGTTGGATGACATGCCGCAGACTTTGGCTTAGGCGTGAGTTGGTGTGCTGCTGCATACTGGGACCCTCTGTGCTCTCTCCCCACCTGTCGCCTCACCCTGGCGTGGTGCAGTTCATTGCAGTCCATTGGGGTGCAAATATCTTAGAAACGGTGCATACTAGTGCCTGAACCTTGAGTTTTGTTCCTCGTGTCGGGACTGGCTCTTCTGCGACCACATTGATGTTTCGCCGATTTCAGGCAACCGTCTCAAGAGTGAACGTGCTGAAATCTGGGGAAAGGGGTGGGGTGTCCAAATGTTGTGTAGCCAGTAATGTCCAGAGGGTCCTAACAGGCAGCTATGCAAAATGTGGTGCAGATTGGTGAAACAGTGTGAAATTGTATAAGGAACAACGCTTTGCCACAAACCCACAAATACATTTTGGCTTTTGTTGAAATCCGGGGAAAAGCGTGGGGTGTCCAAATGTCATGTAGCCAATAACGTCTGGAGGGCAACTTTGCAAAATGTGGTTCAAATTGGTGAAATGGTTTGGAATTGTATAAGGAACAACACTTCACAACAAATCCCATCACACACAATTTTTGACATATGGCCATGTAGTTATGGTTAAGTTGCAGTTTCCATAGGAAGAGCACTTTTTGGGCGGCTTATAACTTCTCTCTCCCTGGACAAATCCTCACCAAACTTTGCGAAAAAAGTATTTGGGTCACTCTGAATATTTTTGCAAAGTTTGGTGAGGATTCGTTCAGGGGGGGCAAAGTTATAGGAGGGGTCCCCAAACTTTTCTTTTCCCATAGACATAATGGGAAAAAACTTTGCTCACGCCTACAGCCCAAACCGCTGGACGGATTTACAGCAAATTTGTGGCAGGAGCGGCGACTTGGTCCCAAAAGCGTGCTTTGATTTATTTGGTGTAAATCCGTCCAGTAGTTTTTAAAAAAATGACACAAATGTAAGTGAAAAAAATTAATGATATCTGTGTTCGCTCCGCAGACAGGACGGTGATTGGGCAAGCAGATTGTGTGATGTCCGCGGACATCTGACGTGCTCTCTCATTGGATGCGGTGAAAGCGTGCAGTGCGTCTGGCTTCCGAGACGCCCGCCATCTTTGTTCCTCGCATGAGAGGCTTTGTATCCCGCCTGCACAGTAAGTCCCCCACCCCCGCTTATGCCCTTGTCTGTCTCCTGTTCCTCCCACCCCCCGCTCATGCCCCATGTGTCCTTCTTGTCACCCCCACTCATGCTCCGTGTCTTCCCTTTTCCTCCAGCCCCCTGCTCACACCATCGGCACACGGTGGCCAGCGGAGGGCCGAGGAGCGGGATCTACCGCCTGCACACGAACGCCGTGTGTCTTTCTCCCTCCCGCCCACCCCCCGCTCATGTCCGTGTGTCTTTCTCCCTCCCGCCCACCCCCCGTTCGTGCCCCGCTCGTCTCTCCCACCCTCCCACCCCCCGCTCATGCCCCGTGTGTCTCTCCCACCCCCCCCGCTCATGTCTGTGTGTCTCTCCCCTCCCGCCCACCCCCGCTCATGTCCGTGTGTCTCTCCCCAACCGCCCACCCCCCGCTCATGTCCGTGTGTCTCTCCCCACCCGCCCACCCGCCGCCCACCCCCCGCTCATGCCCCGTGTGTCTCTCCCACCCCCTGTGTGTCTCTCCCACCCCCCGCTCATGTCCGTGTGTCTCTCCCCTCCCGCCCACTTCGCTCATGTCCGTGTGTGTCTCTCCCCAACCGCCCACCCCCGCTCATGTCCGTGTGTCTCTCCCCACCCGCCCACCCGCCGCCCACCCCCCGCTCATGGCCCGTGTGTCTCTCTCCCTCCCCCCTACCCCCGCTCATGCCCCGTGTCTCTTTCCCCCTCCCGCCCACCCCCGCTCTTGCCCTGTGTCTCTTTCCCCCTCCCGCCCACCCACGCTCTTGCACCGTGTCTCTTCCCGCTGCCCGTCCACCCCCGCTCTTGCACCGTGTCTCCTTCCCCCTCCCGCACACCCCCGCTCTTGCCCCGTGTCTCTTTCCCCCTCCCGCCCACCCCCGCTCTTGCCGCGTGTCTCTTTCCCCCTCCCGCCCACCCCCGCTCTTGCCCCGTGTCTCTTTCCCCCTCCCGCCCACCCCCGCTCTTGCCCTGTGTCTCCTTCCCCCTCCCGCCCAACCCCGCTCTTGCCCTGTGTCTCTTTCCCCCTCCCGCCCACCCCCGCTCTTGCCCCGTGTCTCTTTCCCCCTCCCACCCACCCCCGCTCTTGCCCTGTGTCTCTTTCCCCCTCCCACCCACCCCCGCTCTTGCCCCGTGTCTCTTTCCCCAACCCGCCCACCCCCGCTCTTGCCCCGTGTCTTTCCCCCTTCCCCCCACCCCCGCTCTTGCCCCGTGTGTCTTTCCCCCTCCCGCCCACCCCCGCTCATGCCCCGTGTGTCTCTCTCCCCTTCCCCCCACCCCCGCTCTTGCCCCGTGTATCTCTCTCCCTCCCGCCCACCCCCCGCTCATGCCCCGTGTGTCTCTCTCCCTCCCCCACCCCCGTTCATGCCCTGTGTGTCTCTCCCTCCCCCCACCCCCGCTCATGCCCCGTGTGTCTCTCACCCTCCCCCCCACCCCCGCTCATGCCCGTGTGTCTCTCCCCCTCCCGCCCACCCCCGCTCATGCCCGTGTGTCTCTCTCCCCTTCCCCCCACCCCCGCTCATGCCCCGTGTGTCTCTCTCCCTCCCCCCCACCCCCGCTCATGCCCCGTGTGTCTCTCCCCCTCCCGCCCACCCCCCGCTCATGCCCCGTGTGTCTCTCCCCCTCCCGCCCACCCCCGCTCATGCCCTGTGTGTCTCTCCCCCTCCCGCCCACCCCCGCTCATGCCCTGTGAGTCTCTCCCCCTCCCGCCCACCCCCGCTCATGCCCTGTGTGTCTCTCTCCCTCCCCCCCACCCCCGCTCATGCCCCGTGTGTCTCTCTCCCTCCCCCCACCCCCGCTCATGCCCCGTGTGTCTCTCTCCCTCCCCTCCACCCCCGCTCATGCCCCGTGTCTCTCTCCCCTTCCCACCCACCCCTGCTCTTGCCCCGTGTCTCTCTCCCCTTCCCACCCACCCCTGCTCTTGTCCCGTGTCTCTTTCCCCTTCCCACCCACCCCTGCTCTTGCCCTGTGTCTCTTTCCCCCTCCAGCCCACCCCTGCTCTTGCCCTGTGTCTCTTTCCCCCTCCCAACCTCCCCCGCTCTTGCCCCGTGTCTCTTTCCCCCTCCCGCCCACCCCCGCTTTTGCCCCGTGTCTCTTTCCCCCTCCCGCCCACCCCTTCTCTTGCCCCGTGTCTCTTTCCCCCTCCCGCCCACCCCCGCTCTTGCCCTGTGTCTCCTTCCCCCTCCCGCCCAGCCCCGCTCTTGCCCCTTGTCTCTTTCCCCCTCCTGCCCACCCCCGCTCATGCCCGTGTGTCTCTCTCCCTCCCCCCCACCCCCGCTCATGCCCCGTGTGTCTCTCTCCCTCCCCCCACCCCCGCTCATGCCCTGTGTGTCTCTCTCCCTCCCCTCCACCCCCGCTCATGCCCCGTGTCTCTCTCCCCTCCCCCTCACCCCCGCTCTTGCCCCATGTGTCTGTCTTCCTCCCCCCACCCCGCTCTAGCCCCGTGTCTCTTCCCCCCTCCCGCCCACCCCCGCACTTGCCCCGTGTCTCTTTCCCCCTCCCGCCCACCCCCGCTCTTGCCTCGTGTCTTTCCCCCTCCCGCCCACCCCCGCTCTTGCCCCGTGTCTTTCCCCCTCCCGCCCACCCCCGCTCATGCCCCGTGTGTCTCTCTCCCCTTCCCCCCACCCCTGCTCATGCCCCGTGTGTCTCTCTCCCTCCCCCCACCCCCGCTCATGCCCCGTGTGTCTCTCTCCCTCCCACCCACCCCCCGCTCATGCCACGTGTGTCTCTCTCCCTCCCCCCACACCCCGTTCATGCCGCGTGTGTCTCTCTCCCTCCCCCCACCCCCGCTCATGCCCCGTGTGTCTCTCTCTCCTTCCCCCCACCCCCCGCTCATGCCCCGTGTCTGTCTTCTGTTCCGCCCGCTCATTCCCCGTGTCTGTCTCCTGTTCTCCCCACCCCCCGCTCATGCCCCGTATCTGTCTCCTGTTACCCTCATGTGCCGTGTCTGTGTCCTGTTCCCCCCACAAACCCTCGCTCATGCCCCGTGTCTATCTCCTGTTGCCCCCCACCCCCGCTCATGCCCCGTGTCTGTCTCCTGTTCCCCCCACCTGCTCATGCCCCGTGTCTGTCTCCTGTTCCCCCACCCGCTCATGCCCCGTGTCTCTCTTGTTGCCCTCCACCCCCCCCGCTCATGCCCCGTGTCTGTCTCCTGTTCCTCCCACCCCCCGCTCATGCCCCGTGTCTGTCTCCTGTTGCCCCCACCCCCCTGCTCATGCCCCATGTCTGTTCTCCCCACCCCCCGCTCATGCCCCATGTCTGTTGTTCACCCCACCCCCCCTCAAGCCGCGTGTCTGTCTCATGTTCCCCCACTCCTCGCTCATGCACCGTGTCTGTCTCCTGTTCCCCCCCACCCCCGCTCAAGCCCCGTGTCTCTCCTGTTGCCCCCCTCCCCCCGCTCATGCCCCGTGTCTCTCCTGTTGCCCCCCACACCCCGCTCATGCCCCGTGTCTGTCTCCTGTTGCCCCCCACCCCCCGCTCATGCCCCGTGTCTGTCTCCTGTTCCCCCCACCCCCCGCTCATGCTCCGTGTCTGTCTCCTGTTCCCCCCACCCCCTGCTCATGCCCCGTGTCTGTCTCCTGTTGCCCCCCACCCCCGCTCATGCCCCGTGTCTGTCTCCTATTGCCCAACACCCCCCGCTCATGCCCCGTGTCTGTCTCCTGTTGCCCCCCACCCCCCGCTCATGCCCCGTGTCTGTCTCCTGTTGCCCCCCACCTCCCGCTCATGCCCTGTGTCTGTCTCTGTTGTTCCCCCCACCCCCCGCTCATGCCCCGTGTCTGTCTCCTGTTCCCCCCACCCCCCGCTCATGCCCCGTGTCTCTCTCCTGTTGCCCCCACCCCCTGCTCATGCCCCATGTCTGTCTCCTGTACCCCCCCACCCCCGCTCCTGCCCCGTGTCTGTCTCCCGTACCCCCCCACCCCCCGCTCATGCCCCGTGTCTGTCTCCTGTTGCCCCCCCGCTCATGCCCCGTGTCTGTCTCCTGTTCCCCCACCCGCTCATGCCCCATGTCTCTCTCCTGTTGCCCCCCACCCCCCGCTCATGCCCCGTGTCTGTCTCCTGTACCCCCCCACCCCCTGCTCATGCCCCGTGTCTGTCTCCTGTAACCCCCACCCCCCGCTCATGCCCCGTGTCTCTCTCCTGTTGCCCCCCACTCCCCCGCTCATGCCCCGTGTCTGTCTTCTGTTCCCCCCACCCATCGCTCATGCCCCGTGTCTGTCTCCTTTTCCCCCACGCCCCGCTCATGCCCCGTGTCTGTCTCCTGTTGCCCCCACCCATGCCCCGTGTCTGTCTCCTGTACCCCCCACTCCGTGCTCATGCCCCGTGTCTCTCTCCTATTGCCCCCCACCCCCCCGCTCATGCCCCGTGTCTGTCTCCTGTTGCCCCCACACCCCCGCTCATGCCCCGTGTCTGTCGCCTGTTCTCTCCACCCCCGCTCATGCCCCGTATCTGTCTCCTGTCCCCCCATCCCCCGCTCATGCCCCGTGTCTGTCTCCTGTTCTCCCCACCCCCCCGCTCATGCCCAGTGCCTGTCTCCTGTTCTCCCCACCCCCAGCTCATGCCCGTGTCTGTCTCCTGTTGCCCCCCACCCCCCGCTCATGCCCCGTGTCTGTCTCCTGTTCCCCCCACCCACCGCTCATGCCCCGTGTCTCTCTCCTGTTGCCCCCCACCCCCAGCTCATGCCCCATGTCTGTCTCCTGTACCCCCCAACCCCCGCTCATGCCCCGTGTCTGTCTCCTGTACCCCCCCGCCCCCCACTCATGCCCCGTGTCTGTCTCCTGTTGCCCCCCGCTCATGCCCCGTGTCTGTCTCCTGTTCCCCCCACCCGCTCATGCCCCATCTCTCTCCTGTTGCCCCCCACCCCCCGCTCATGCCCCGTGTCTGTCTCCTGTACCCCTCCACCCCGCCCGCTCATGCCCCGTGTCTCTTTCCTGTTGCCCCCCACCCCCTGCTCATGCCCTGTGTCTGTCTCCTGTAATCCCCCACCACCCGCTCTTGCCCCGTGTCTCTCTCCTGTTGCCCCCCACTCCCCCGCTCATGCCCTGTGTCTGTCTTCTGTTCCCCCCACCCCCCGCTCATGCCCGTGTCTGTCTCCTGTTCCCCCCACCCCCTGCTCATGCCCCGTGTCTGTCTCCTGTTGCCCCCACCCATGCCCCGTGTCTGTCTCCTGTACCCCCCACTCCGCGCTCATGCCCCGTGTCTCTCTCCTATTGCCCCCCCACCCCACCGCTCATGCCCCGTGTCTGTCTCCTGTTGCCCCCCAGCCCCCCGCTCATGCCCCGTGTCTGTCTCCTGTTCTCCCCACCCCCGCTCATGCCCCGTGTCTGTCTCCCTGTCTCCTGTTCTCCCCACCCCCCGCTCATGCCCCGTGTCTCTCTCCTGTTGGCCCCACCCCCCGCTCATACCCCGTGTCTTTCTCCTGTTGCCCCCCACCCCCGCTCATGCCCCGTGTCTCCCTCGTGTTACCCCCACCCCCTGCTCATGCCCCGTGTCTCCCTCGTGTTCCCCCCACCCCCCGCTCATGCCCCTTGTCTCTCTCCTTCCCCCCCACCCCTGCTCATGTCCCGTGTGTGCCCTGTACCCCCCCGCTCATGCCCCGTGTCTCCCTCCTGTTCCTCCCCATCCCCCGCTCATACGCCGTGTCTCCCTCATGTTCCTCCCCACCCGCTGCTCATGCCCCGTGTCTCTCTCGTGTTCCCCCCACCACCGCTCATGCCCCGTGTTTCCTTCCTTTTCCCCCGTCCCCTGCTCATGCCCCATTTGTACCCTGTTCCCTCTCACCCCCCGCTCATGCCCATGTGTCTCCCCTGTTCCCCCCCTACCCCCCGCTCATGCCCTGTTGTGTTCTTTATACACCCCGCCTTCCCTTTCCATGGTGGCCATCCTAGTAAAAGATTTTTCTTCCTACACCGGGACGCCACAGGCGTCCCGGTGTAGGAAGGAAAATCTTTTTTTTTTTTTACCACCCAGCGTTCCCACTTTGAGGACATAAGATGTTAGTGGTCTTCATCTATTGAAAAGGATGTTATGGTGACGTTGCACTAATAAAAACCTTTAAAATTTAGTTAAAAAAAAATGTTAAAGGGACGTTATGGTTAAGTTGCGCTCCTAAAAACCTATTAAATTCAATGAAAAAACGTTGTTAAAGGGACGTTATGGTTAAGTTGCGCTACTAAAAACCCATGAAATTCAGTGAAAAAACTTTGTCAAAGGGACGTTATGGTTCCAAGTAAAACCGAAAAACCCTTGAAATTCGCCAGTTATGGTAAGCTAAGCAACCATAACTCGTGCCACCACCGTGCCAGACTAACACCCAGGACATCAAAGATGACATCACAATTGTCATTGATGACATCACTGATGATATCACATGTCTGGCTCATTCTTTTTTCTTTTGCTGACATATCTAGGCCACATGGTTTTCTTCAGTAACAGTCAGAAACTAAAAATGTTATTTTATTTGTAGACGTGTCCTTCAAGTAGGTTCTTACAGAAATTCCCTTAGAGTCCAGTCCCATCATATGAAACATATACACACGGGAAGACACAAGCTTGAAAGACAGCAATCCTTTTTGTGCATAAAGATAATCAATAGACTTATGAGCACTTTCTGATAGTTCTGTTGTTTTTTTTTATGGCTGTACTTTCCCTGTATATGGTCATATTTGTATACATTGTACTCACACTACTTTTCTTAGGGTCCAATCACATCAAGTGATACATATACCTAGGGTAAATAGCAGCTTTGAAACAGAGCAATCATTTATTTGCATGAAAATAATCAGTTAAATTATTAATTGTTTCTGCTACTACTTGTGTTTTTTTGCTAACTTCACTTTCCCTGTATATACCCATATTGGTACGTGTTCTTGTGTCTTTGTGTTTTGTCTATAGTGATGCAATTATGTAATACATGTGTTTTATTAGCTACTTATTACATATTTCACAGTACACAAAAATCTATTAAGAAAACAATTATCATTTCGTTATTCAACATATTAACATTACGAATATTATACCTTCATCTTGTACACTGCACACAATGTTATGTTTCTGTATGAGTAGCTTAGTATACTAGATAGAACCCCATAATAGAATGCTATTTATATCAATGCATCGTTCAATGCACTAATTAGGGTATGATATTTATTGCAATGATCCTTGACACTTGTTTCGCAACATTATAGTAAGAATCCCTTGTACACATATTTCATGAAAAGTACATACACATGTGATGTCATCAGTGATGTCATCAATGACATTTGTGATGTAATCTTTGATGTCCTGGGTGTTAGTCTTAGCAGTGCACGGTGGTGGCGCGAGTTATGGTTGCTTAGCTTACCATAACTGGCGAATTTCAAGGGTTTTTCGGTTTTACTTGGAACCATAACGTCCCTTTGACAAAGTTTTTTCACTGAATTTCATAGGTTTTTAGTAGCGCAACTTAACCATAACGTCCCTTTAACAACGTTTTTTCATTGAATTTAATAGGTTTTTAGTAGCGCAACTTAACCATAACGTCCCTTTAACAAAGTTTTTTCACTGAATATATATATATATATATATATGTCAAATATTGTGTTTATATATATATATATATATATATAGAGAGAGAGAGAGAGAAAGAGAGAGAGAGAGTCTGAAATGTTATGTTAGTTATTTATTTAGTTGTAGGTTTAGAGGGGGGAGCTTTAGGGAATGACGGATCCCTGCGCTAGTCTGGTTGAGGTCTAGTTGCTCCAGCTGCCATTCCAGGGTTCCTGCGGGACAATGATCCCAAAATCATGTGTGGTGAGATACTGAGGAGGGTGCTGGAACTCCAATTGTAATAGTCGCGGGATGCAGTTGTTTTCACTGATTCATGTTGTTTCCTCCAAGGTGGGCAAAATGATGAGTCCTGAGACAATTACGTGTGTGTAGTAGTACAGATTTTAATTGGCAAGCGATTGCATTATAGTGAGCAAGGTTTTTGCCAGTAACATGAGAAAAAAGCCAACACGTGTTTCGACGAATGGGTCTTTGTCAAGGCAATAGGGTATAATGCAGCGATGGTCCTTGGTTAAGGTGTTGGGTAATTGTAATTGTGATCTGATGAGCGTGAATGCAGAGGACCCCCTGGCCCCAACAATGCTACCCAGCCCCTTAACCAAGGACCATTGCTGCATTATACCCCATTACGCTGTGTTTGCTTTTTTCTCATGTTACTGGCAGAAACGTTGCTCACTAGAACGCAGCAATCTCTTGCCATTTAAAACCTGTACTACGCATACCTAATTGTTTCAGGACTCATCATTTTGCCCACCTTGCAGAAAACAACATGAATCAGTGAAAACCACTACATCCAACGCCTATCACAATCGCGGTTCCAGCACCTTTCTCACTATTTATGTGATTGAACGGATCCAACCTAAACATGTTTGTTTCTCACTGAGTCATTGATTGTTTTCGGAAGCCTGGCCGTACGACCTGGTTGGGTGATATATTATTAGATGGTCAGGTTCACCACTATGTGAAGCTTTGCCTGCAAGGCAGTGGCATTCCAATGTAAGGGCATCAGCGGATACCCAATAATGGGGGCAACCAAAAGTAAGAAGACCTGGGCTGTCGTAGCATGATCTACATTTTTTATGCTTTTAAGTAGAGGTCACTTTGATGGACCTGTCATCACACTTGGGTGAGGCACTCCATGAAACATGTATGATTTTAGGTTATATGTTGCTGACTGTGATAGGCAAACAAAAGTAAGTCAATGTTGTGGCCCCATCGAGGTGCATCAAAGGTGCCATACAGAACTTTAAGAAGATTGATGGCAACAGACTATTTTCTATTTCTATATCCTATTTATGTGTTAAGCGCCAGCAACCCGTAGGCATCAGGGTGCTACATAAAACGAACAGAAATACCAAAACAGATCAATCTGGCCTGCAGGATATTGACCCGTCCACCCCAGTTAGTTGCTTACTATGCAAAAAGAAGGTTCTACAAGCTTGTCCTAAAGACAAGATGGTTGTTTTCGGTTTGCATGTTCTTGGGGAGCATATTCCATGCTTTGGTCAACAATACTGGTAAAGAACACCCCATCCCTTGTGCTCTCCTGAACCGTGCGGTGCATATGCAGGATGTGTCTGATGATCTTAAATTACGAACCGGTTTGTAAATTGCCAGCCTCTCTTTAAGGTAGGAGGGTGCATTGCCATGCAGACATTTGTGCCCCAAAGTCAGTACTTTAAATGGAATTCTCGCAGCAACCGCGAGCCAGTGTAGACTCTTCCTAGCTTCTGACACACATACTCGCCAGGCAATATTACACCCTAATCGTACTGCATCATTTTGAATTTTCTGTAACCTACCCAGGCAATCCTTACTTGCACCAGCAAATAATGAGTTCAATAATCCAGTCTATGAAGGACAATTGCTCGAACAAGCTTTTCCCATTGTTTTGGCTCACTTGACGACAAATCTGTCTCAGAACCTTCAAATAATAGTTTGAATTTTTTGCTACGTAATTTACATTAGCGTTGGCATTCAAGGAGGCTTCCATATAAATACTGAGTGTTTTAACTCTACCACGGTGACGTGGTCCCTTTCAACATGAAAACTTCAATAAGCTGGGCTTAGCACATCCCCAGCATGCAGAGCCCCTTAGACCATAACTTCCGTTTTGGACGCATTTAAGCCAAACCAATTTGTAGACATGCAGTCTTTAATAGTCAAGTAAATATTGTTTAATTTAGCTTGGTCAACTCATAGTCACCACAAAGCTCCACGGTAAACTGAAAATCATCAGCGTAATTGCAAAATTGTATACCTAAACTCTCCAGTTTAACACATAAAGGTTGAATATATATATTAAATAGCGATGGCGAGAGGCACATACCGTGCGGTACTCCACAGGAGATCTGAACAGGTTCAGATGAGGCATCTCCCTAACGCATTCTAGAGTGTCGACCGGAGAGGAACGAGTCCATACACTCAACCGCTTTTCCAGAACAATGACCAGTGGAGGCCAAAGCCCTCAACAGCAGTTTATGATCAAGCAGGTCAAAGGCTGCTGACAAATCCAATAAAATAAGTAGCCCCTGACCCACTCTTTTCCAGTGCACCCAACACAGACACTCTTGGATCATGTGCTGCAGGAGATGGTTGCTGGACTTCGCAAGGAATAGCCCCAGTTTAGCCCAGCGAACATGGTTTCATATGCATGGCTAGACTTCAAGTTCCTTGTGAATTCACAGATGAAGAAGTAGTGCGTTGTAGCCCAGGGTGTCGCGGTCCAGAGTGGAGTTGAGTCACTTCACTGGCCACCCTCTTTCAAATTCCAAATGAATCAAGCAATCGGCTAATGAGGCAATCACAGTGGCCGATCATCACAAACCCGCACTTCCACCATGACACTTCCCAAAGGGCAGCCATGCACTTTCTAAGTTGCTGCAATGCAACATGCTCCTCTTTATGAAAGACGTTGTGTTCCATGAGAGCTGAGAGTCGTGCTGTCACGTCATTTTCCTGCAGAAGCCAGCAAAAGGCCAGTAGCTAGCCATGATCTCCATTGGGTTTCTTCAATAGCATAGTTATGGCGGCATCTGCGTTTCTATATTTAGAGCTTTCCCTCGAAGGCTGAAAGAAATGTTCCGACGTCATTAAATAGAGATCGTTCGCCTAGTTGCAGCCATAGTGAAAGCCCATCCAAGGTCTAGGTTTTTTTCTTCATTGTGTCTGATAATAAAACAAGCTGCCTTTCAAACTGCTTAGGAAAATGTACAAGTTGCATTAAAATTTCACCGGTTGCATTGAAGTATTAGCATTTCCACAGTAACCATAGCAATATAAAACGGTTTCATTTTACAAATATTCACACAGGTGCGACCGCGTTGAACAGTACGTCTATTCTTTGCTTTAACTACAAGCATCTTTCTTCTAAAGGAGGCTCATGCTATTGGGATGACAGCTCCACGCGGACACCATTTTGTGTTTTGCAAGATGGCCCATATTATCAGCTACAGATTACTATAAGAACTCCAACGATTTGATAATATGGGCAAACCCTCAACAGCAGCAGAGATTTGTTTGGTCTGCCTAACGACTACATTTGCACTCTTCAAGTCACGTGGGTATTTTGTGTGTTTATTTGGTAGTTTAGCACACATGTCTTCCAGAAATGCTCTACCAGGGGTAATGTAGCTGTACATAGAAAAAGGACAAATTGCAACCAAGCACACAGTATCGATACAAATTATATACATTTAGACCGCGAGCCAGGATCTACACAGGTGTAACTTTATCTATTAATTAGTCAGACAGCTGCATAAAAGTTCCTCAAATAATTGAGCACATAAAATGTCATTCAATCAACAACAAAAAAATACTATTATATAAAGTCAGGGACATTAAACTAACAAAATAGGAAATCGGCATAAAATATAGAATTGCTAAGCTCTTATATTACAATGATCATAGTGCAAAGAAGTACATACACATAAGATCTAGGATGGCAAACGGTTAGAGCGTGTGCATAAGGTCATTATTAAAAAGCTGTCCACTTGACTCGCGTCTGTTCGGGGCAGGCAGGGGGGACTCAGGATGCCCATCCAGAAATCAGTAAATGGTTAATAATCAAACGAAAGAGGCTAGACTCTCAACTGCCACGCAACATTCAATGGACACCATAACTGGTTTGACGGTCATTTTGCAATTTTTTTCACAGAATTACATTGTCACTGCAACGTGGTTGGGTGGATTTACTGTTGGATCACGAGTGGTGGTAAGGCAGTGTGAATCCCTATTTTGGAGCCTGCAGGACTGCAGAGGGATTTTTTTACCCTCAACAGTATTTCTTCCAAAATAAACCTGTCGATTTCTTTGGGAGGTAAAGTGGAAGATTTGCCATCCACCACGTCATCTCCAAACTCAGAAAAATGTATTGCACTGCTGAACTCATAATGGAGGCCCTTAAAAGTATTTACTCCCAAGATTAGTTCAATTTAAAATGTAAATTGTCCATTTTATTCACAACTTGTGGATTTTCTTTAAAAGATTAGCAACACAATAGGCAAAAAATGACTTGTATGTCATACCAAGATTTCATTTTGGCTGAACCTGACTATTCAAGGTTCAATTCAAAATACAAGATCTTCTTCTTTTGCTCTTTTTTGCTCTTTTATTTTGCCAAAATTGTAGGACAGTCCAATCTTGGATTCTTGATTGAGGGTGTTTTTCTTATGGCTTCGTAAATGGTTAATATAACCCCCCCCCACTCCCTGTCTTCCAAAGCTGCTGAAACTTACCATTATTTTTACACATTTTCTGTCCCTGTCATTGCTTTTTCGAGTGAAGTCTGTTTTTTCAATGCAGTAGGAAGTTGAATATAATCTGCATGCATTCTAACAAGAATTCCCCATAAGACCTCATTCCGACTCTCTAAACAGCACTATGACAGAATTTTGATGGATTACTATAGTGATAAATACCACTATGGGATGCTGCAGCCAGAGACAGTAATGGCACACCCGTTTGAGCTTGGTACGCCCAAGTGCAGCAAGGGCCTCGCAAGGACTCAGAGCCATCACCAGTTCTGCCCACCCCCAAAGCAGTAGTTACTCCTATTAACACCACAGTGCTCCCTTCGAGATGCTAATAGTTACTGGGGTTTTTTCCTAGTGGAGGGGCTCAATGCGATTGGCGCATTGCCAATCGCCCATCGAAAAAAAAGATGGCCACCACAATGACAAATTAAAAAGGGAGGTTTAGGAGTATTTGACCGAAAAGAATTGACCTTTTCCAATTTGACCGAATTTCTTTTGTTTGTTTTTTTGTTCGAAAATGCAGGGGGAGACCTCCCACCCCCGTCACCACTTCCCCCCCACCTTAACCTATTCCCTTTCCCCACCCCACATATATATTTAATTTAAATTGACCGCAATTCCCCCAAAAAACTAACCAAAGAATTAGTAAAAGTGAAAAGCACAATTTGGTTTGCGATCAAGTATGCCAATACCAAAAGGAGGTAGTCCCTTTTCTATTTCCCTGGTAGGAAGCCAAGACAAGGCACGACTGGAGGAGAGGAGCGAGTATGTGGAGTTTTGCAGGAAAAAGAAAAGGGACTTGGGAAGAGGTGGAGGGACGAAGGGAAGGGTAGAGGACATCCAGGAGAGACTGCAAACTAAAATGGTTGCCACCTGGCGGGAGGCCCATGGGTGGCAGAGGGAATGAGGTCGTTTACTGTGCGATTCCTCCTGCACCTTACCCTATGGTGCTATTGGAAGATCCCACAACCAAGCAGCAGTGTATTTTGTTAAGCTTGTACATCTAAATTCTATAACATTCTTATGACTTCACCCCTCCTAGATGATTATTATCTAATTATCACAAAACACTACACTCTACAAGAGCATCTTCATGCACAACGCCCATGAAGAAAGCTCTGATAATCGATATCTAAGCGTCAGCAATAATTTAGCTACTGCAAGCAAAGCACCAGGGACGAATTGATCGCCAGGAAAATCCTGATCTGTCTGATAATGTATCTTCTCCACTGCGACTCCGAAAATTCAAGAAGAATCTAAAGGCACTCCCCCCGCTCAGAATTGCGCTATCACTTGAGAAGATTGTCAACACCACATGATTGTATATATGGCAAAGTCATGCTATGCAAATCCCACGTAACATAACATATTACACTCTATTTAGCGAAGGATTCCTATTATAGTCAAAGATTCAGTGAGGCCAAAGGTATGTTCCATAATTCCATTTATTAGGTACATCCAGTAAGTCTTTCAGTTATTAAGGGGTTGTCCAACTGGTGCTTCCCAACCAGGCAACATCGCTCCAATTAACTCTCATTAGTACCCGGCGGGGTGTGGGGAGGCAGCCTCCCAGCCAATGAGGAAGCTCGGAACGGGGTTATTACCACATGTAATCCCCCGTTCCGAGCCTTCTCACGGTTGCCATCTTCCCCCCACGGGGAATCAGGTAAGTGCTCACCTTCCCCTCCCTCCACAGATTCCCCCCTCCCCTCCACTTACCTGGTTTTTCACACCTTTTTGGGAAAAAATGCGCTGGAAACACTTCTGTCTCCAGCGCATCCTCCCCCGATCTGTGACACACAGACATGGAAAGGAAGAAGGGACTATGTGTAGTCCCTTCTCCCGTTTCCATGGCAGCCATTTTTTGATTACTTTTTTTTTATGGCCGCCATGGAAAGGGCTAAAGGACTACGTGTAGTCCCTTCACCCATTTTCATGGCGGGCATTTTTTTGCTCACTTTTTTTTACTATTTACAACGGCCGCCATGGATAGGGAGAATGGACTGTAACTATGGGCCCGGAGCATTACCTGAAGTTGCAATGCCCCCCCTGCGCTGGGCTTATTACTTAAGTGGAACCCTGGGTTGGACATTCTGATAGTCATACACATGCACATTCTGGACATGACATCACTCACTGTGACATCATTCTCACCCAGCATTCACTAAGGCAGACAGGTGTAGATAAGACAAACATAATAATTCCCAAGCTTTTGGGATCTATAACAGTTTTCAGAAAGTGGCAAACCCAGAGTAACCTTGGCCTGAATCCAGCCAGTAAGGTTCCTGTGAAAGCCCATATGCTTTGTTTTTTCTTGTTCAGTTCTTCCTTTGCTACACCTTCCCTCTACTTTACCAACTAGCATTCATATCCATCTTGTATTTGCATCTCTGGCGTTTTGCCAGTTTGAACACTTGCAACAGGTAATCCACCAATTATTTCGGTTCCATTACTATATCTTGGACAATATCTTAAGTATCTTATAGACCAGGAAGAGAAGTCCTGGTTCAGCAACAGGAAATAAAAAGGGGTGTCTAGTCAAATGGTCGACAGACAAATGGTCGACAGGACAATTGGTCGACACAATTTGGTCGACAGGTCAAATGGTCGAATTTTTTATTTTATTTATATATATATTTTTTAGGTTTTCGTTTAGGGAAAAAAGAGGTTTTTAGCAAACAAAAGGGGGTTCGGGGGACCCCCCACAAAAAAACAAAAAAATGTGAAAAAACAAAACAAAAAAAATCGACCGTTTGACCTGTCGACCTTTTGGTGTCGACCAATTGTCCTGTCGACCATTTATTTTCGCCAAATGACCTAGGACCATAACAGGATCGTTTTCTTCACGTTTTGCCTGTGAGATACGCTAGGCGGCCTACACTTAACAAGGACATAGCAAGTACCTTTTTAACACATCTCTCTTTTGACAGCAGCGCCTTTTCTTCCGTGTCAATAAGGTCGTTGTTGCTATAATGGAACAGTTCCACCCGAAATTCTCAAATGAGAGCTCCAGTTACCTGCCAATTACGAGCCTTTTTCCAATACAGTTATAGTGAGCCATGAAATAAAAAAAAAACTTTTTACCACGTTTTTGTCTGGTACTTTGATACAGACAAAAGATTATGCTTTTTTGTGGATATTCACACTTTTAAAGGATCATGCACATCATCAATCCGGAAGTTTGTGCTAAACAATTGCTATAGGCCACTGACCTAAACACACAATTATTATTTTGTGTCTTTAATTGATGAAACTAAAGGGGTGTAAAACAGAGGACCTTTTTCAGCCTCAATTTACTTAGCCTTCTGGGACTTAATCTTGCATCCAGTATGTGGAAATTAAAAATCAAATCCTGCTCTTTTGGATTCACGTGTTTCTGTAAGGAATTACATATTCATTTGTTCAGGTTGCTTTATTCTGTGATGTGTGTACTTTGCAAGAAATCTCTATAAGTCATTGGTGTAGTACTTTAAAGTCGAATGTTAAATATTTGAACCAATTAGGGCCCAGATGTTAAGTAGTCAAGTGCACTTAGAAGTTACCCCCAATAGCCTCTCTGAGAAAGTTGATTTTAGAAGTGTACCCAATTGCATTTATAAGTTGTGACCAATAGCCTCTTTGAGAAAGTTGAATTTAGAAGTGTACCCAATTGCATTTAGAAGTGTACCCAATTGCATTTAGAAGTTGCGCCCAATAGCCTCTCTGAGAAAGCTGAATTTAGAAGTGTACCCAATTGCATTTAGATGTGTACCCAATTGCATTTAGAAGTTGCGCCGAATTGCATTTAGAAATGTACCCAATTGCATTTAGAAGTTGCCAGGGGCGTTGCTAGGGGGGGGCTAAGGGGGCTATAGCCCCTGATCTTTTGGTTGTAGCCCCGGATAGAATTTCAGGAGCTACAGCCAAAAGACTAGCTAGCCCCCAGTCCCAACAGTTCCGACATCAGCTTAGCCCCGGGTCTTTTCCAGACCTAGCAACACCCCTGGAAGTTGCGCCAAATTGCATTTAGAAGTGTACCCAATTGCATTTTGAAGTGTATCCAACTGCATTTAGAAGTTGCGCCAAATAGCCTCTCTGAGAAAGTTGAATTTAGAAGTGTACCCAATTGCATTTAGAAGTTGTGACCAATAGCCTCTCTGAGAAAAGCCGAATTTAGAAGTGTACCCAATTGCATTTAGAAGTTGTGCCCAATAGCCTCTCTGAGAAAGTTGAATTTAGGAGTATACCCAATTGCATTTAGAAGTTGTGACCAATAACCTCTTTGAGAAAGTTGAATTTAGAAGTGTACCCAATTGCATTTAGATGTGTTCCCAATTGCATTTAGAAGTTGCGCCGAATTGCATTTAGAACTGTACCCAATTGCATTTAGAAGTTACGCACAATTGCCTTTGAGAAAGCTGAATTTAGAAGTG
Source organism: Ambystoma mexicanum (assembly GCF_040938575.1). Lineage (NCBI taxonomy): Eukaryota > Metazoa > Chordata > Amphibia > Caudata > Ambystomatidae > Ambystoma > Ambystoma mexicanum. The sequence goes on along the minus strand of NC_090921.1, from coordinate 1,336,158,960 downwards.
TACCCAATTGCATTTAGAAGTGTACCCAATTGCATTTAGAAGTTGTGCCCAATCGCCTCTTTGAGAAAAGTTGAATTTAGAAGTGTACCCAATTGCATTTAGAAGTTGTGGCCAATAGCCTCTCTGAGAAAAGCTGAATTTAGAAGTGTACCCGATTGCATTTAGAAGTTGTGACCAATAGCCTCTCTGAGAAAAGCTGAATTTAGAAGCTCACCCAATTGCATTTAGAAGTGTACCCACTAGCGTGCCCTACTCAATCAAGTTGCGCCCAGTAGTCCCTCTGAGAAAGTTGCATCTAGACGTGTCCCCAATTACATTTAGAAGTTGTGACCAATGGCCTCCCGGAGGAAAGCTGAATTTAGATTCATGCCTAATATATAACTAAATTGAATCTAGAGGCTAATGTATAAGCTAAAACAGCGACTAATAATCTAATACAAAGTTGATTCAGACTCATGCCTAATACCCTCCCTGTATAAAGGTGAATTGAAAGAAGTCCACCCACTAGCGTGACCTACTCAATCCTATTAGTATAACTAACAGTATAGCTGTGTAATGTAGAATCTAAAACGGTAACTAACTAATAATCTAATACCCCCTCTATGCAAATTGATTCTAGAGGCTGATCGAATATCTTCTCTGTGTACAGGTGAACTTAGAAGTGTACCTAATAAACTAATATCATCTCTGTCTACAATTGTATCTAGAAAGCACCAAATAGTCGTTGACCAGTTGAACCTGGAAGTGTGCCTAAAAGCGTGAGTCACCGATCTTAGAACTACAATCAGAAAACCCTCCTAAATCAACCCAAAGCTCGCACCAATCATGAGCGCACCCACTCCACCAGAGTCCCGTGGACCCCCTCCACTCTCCGATCTGCCTTCCTAAACTGCCATCCTAAACTGCAAAAACCCAAGCAAAGAACTCCACATAATCATCTCCGAATTCACCAATCCAGCTTGTAATACAACCGTCCCGACCCCGTCACAATCACTGTGTGACTCACTCTCCCTCCACTTTTACACCACGGCTATTGAAAGGACAAAAACTCTAAACACCAAACTGGCTCTCTTACAGCCACTTGACAATCCACCGCCCGTACCGGCCAGCCCTTCAGCTGCGACCTCTACGCAACCAACGTTCGAATCCTTTAGTCCAATATCACCAGAACAATTCCTCAAACTTCTATCTGCCCGCAAACCATCTGGATCACCACTGGACCCTTGCCCAGCCACAACCCTTAAAGAAATGTATGCTTCCACCTGCGCAGGAGAACACGCAAGATCTATCATAAATGCCTCCCTTTCTTCCGGTATCTTTCCCGAAGCATTCAAAATGGTACACGTCAAGCCTCTAATAAAAAAACCTTCGCTCGACCCTCTCGAGCCCAGAAACTACCGCCCAATCTCAAACACCAGGTTCCTTGCCAAACTCATTGACCGAACCGTCTACTCTCAACTAAATGCCTTTGTCGAAGCCAACAATCTCCTAGACCCCGCCCACTCAGGTTTCAGAACACGTCACGGGAACCGAAACCACCCTAACCTCGATCTGTGACGACCTTAAAATGACAGCAGACTCCGCAGGATGCGACGTACTAATCCTCCTCGACCTATCCGCTGCCTTTGACACGATAAATCACTCAATCCTCCTAGACCGCCTCCACTCCCTAGGAGTTCGTGGAACCGCTCTTAAATGGGTAGCCTCATTCCTCAAAGACGGGCACCAAATAACGACACTCTCCAGCTTTACCTCCCAAGCTCGACCAGTCGACACGGGAGTCCCTCAAGGAGCATGTCTATCCGCCCTCCTGTTCAATCTCTACCTGATCACCCTCCCACCAATAATTCGTTCACACAACATCCTATGTTACAACTACGCCGACCACACTCAACTAATCCTAAAATTCCTGAACTCGAACCCCAACTCCCGACCTGACCTGGCATCCTGCCTCCTTAACATTGAACGCTGGATAACCCAAAGCCACCTCTTGTTAAACCCCTCCAAGACAGAAATCATGGTTTGCGGCAACTCCGATCTTCTTCTGCACCCACTGCCCTGGCCACCCGCCATGGGAAACTCACTGACACCCTCCAACACAGTGAAAAATCTTGGATGCACCCTGGACTCCGACCTAACACTCTCGCGCCAAGTCAACAATGTCTCAAAGGCCTGCCACCACCCCCTTAAAACCCTTAGGCGCATCTTTCCATACCTCTCATTCCCCAACAGAGTCTCCGCGGTCCAATCAATCGTTATATCCAGACTGGACTATGGAAACCCCCTATACCTCGGAATCCATGCCTACCAACTGAATAAACTCCAAAGAGCACAAAACGCGGCGGCCAAAATGCTACTTGCGCTCGGTCCGAGAGACCATGTATCCCCAGCCCTTAAGACACTGCACTGGCTTCCAGTAGCCCGTAGGGTGGCTTTCAAAACCTTATGCCTCTCCCATCGAGCACTGCATAAAACTGGACCTCAATATCTTCAAGACAAACTAATAACTTATCATCCCACTTGCACCCTAAGATCAAGCTCAGCCGGCCTCCTAGTAATTCCTAAGACAAACTCAGTCAGGTTAGGCGGATCATCATTCTCAGCCCTAGCTCCAACCCTGTGGAACTCGCTCCCACCCCACATCCGCCAAACTGAGGACTTAGCGTCCTTCCGCAAACTACTGAAAACCTGGCTCTTCCCCTAAAACCAACCGGCTTCCAAACTAACATCATCACAATAATACCGACCGATCAATCAACCTGAGGCGAGAAATGACAGCTAAATAAACTCGAATGTAAACTAGAAAGACAAACGGAGCTAAACGAGTAAAGTAGATCAAAACAGTGAAGCGGATAATAGGAATAAATCATTGAGAAACTAAGGAGATCTGTACCGATGAAATGGACATAATGAATGAGGAGGGAACATAGTGAATGACATAAATGAAATAGTTAGAATGGATAAAGCGTATAGAACAGATGAATACACTAAGTGGAAGCGTGCATGAGTGGAAGAACAGACGACTAGAAAGATCAAATGAGTGCGGAGACCGGATGAAATAGATGAACAAACTAAAGCCAATGAGTATGTAGAATGGTTGGGTGTGTAGAGCGGTCGAGCGTATAGAGTTGATGAGTACGTGTAGAGTTAACGAGTACGCAAATACAGAGAAGCGAACAGAACGCAGGAGGGCGTAGAACTGATGACTATACTGAACGGACGAACGTATAGACTGGATGAACGTTTGGCCAGACGAACATGTATGAGCGAATGAGCATGTAGAGAGGATGAGCATGGGGATCGAATGAACGTTGAGAGCGGATGAGCGTAAAGAGCAGATGAGCGTAGAGTGCGGATGAGCGTGCAGAGCAGATGAGTGTGGAGATCGGATGAGCGTGGAGCTCGGATGAGCGCGGAGAGCGGAAGAGCGTGGTGAGCGGATGAGAGTGGAGAGCAGATGAGTGTGGAGAGCGGATGAGTGTGGAGAGCGGGTGAGTGTGGAGAGCGGATGAGTGTAGACACCGTGTGAGTGTAGAGACCGGGTGAGCGTGGAAAGCGGATGAGCGTGGAGAGCGGATGAGTGTGGATGTCATGCCCGCGCCACCGGCACATGCTTTGGCAACCATCATGGACTTCTTGGTACTTATTTATCCTCCTAATACTCTTTGAACAACTCCTATTCACGCCTTGGTCTTTAATTTCCATTTTCTCGACTTTGGTTCTTTCTTATTTTATTCAACTAACTACATTTACCACAAATCACCTTGCTACAGTCCTCAATTCCTGGCTATTCTCATTCATCGTTATTGGGACCACAATCCCCAGAAGCCCTAGCTGCCAGTGCTGCTTCCACCTGCTCAGGACCAGAGAGGGAGGAGGCAGATTGTCTTCAGGTGTGCTGCTCCAGGTGCTGTCAATTAGCCTGCCTCAGAACAGGGCAGGGCTGTATATAAGCAGCTGCCTGCAGGAGCACAGTGTCTTGCATCTTGAGTTCTCCCCGCTCCTGTTTGCCTTGACCCTTTACTTCGTATGCTGTTCCTGTTGCTGCATTATCCTGTTTTGATCCAGTGCCCTTTCCGGGCTCCCTGCCTTGCAGCCGATCATGCTCCGATGCCTTCTACCTACAGCCCTTGTCCTCTGGGCTCCCTGCCCTGCAGCCTGCCTCACTCCGGCTGCCTACAGTCCTTGTCCTCTGGGCTCCCTACCCTGCAGCCTGCCTCACTCCGGCTGCCTACAGCCCTTGTCCTCTGGACTCCCTACATTGCAGCTTGCAACCCTCTGCTGTCTCCAGGCCCTTGTCCTCTGGGCTCCTTCCTCGCAGCCTGCTCCCTCCACTGCCTACAGCCCGTGTCCTCTGGGCTCCTTCCTTGCATCCTGTCTCCCTCTGCTGCCTACAGCCCTTGTCCTCTGGGCTCCCTGCCTTGCGGCTTGCTACACTCCTCTGCCTTACAGCCTGTTTTACACTTAGCTGCCTACAGCCCTGCTCCTCTGGGCTCCCTACCTCGCGGCCCTATTCTTTTGGGCTCTCTGTCTGTCGCCTACTACTTATCTCTCTCTGTCCTGTTCTTCTGGACTCCCTGCCTTGCAGCCTACTGCAGTCCTCCGCAGTCCACTACAGTTTGCCTGCACCTTGTCCCACTCTTGACTGCAGACCTGCTTCCTACTTTGCAGCCCTTCTGTTTTCCTGACTGCTGCTCCCTTGTACTCTTCCTTGAGTCCTCTGTACTCCACCTTAGGTTATCTACTTTAGTCTAACTGCCTTTCCTTCATTTCCTTCTGCTAGATTGCTCATTGACTTCCTTTTCGCTGGAGATATCTGTTCTTGTCTTCTCATGTGTCTATTGTAATCCCTTTGTACAGAGCTTACCTGTTGGTTTCCGGCAGGCAACCTCTGCCCCTTCCCTTGTCGCGTTTTCAGTGTTACAGACACCCACTGCTGTTGTTCCCAGCCATGAGCATACAGTGTGGGCCTCTGTTATAGCAATCTGTGCAGAAGGCTGGAGTTTCCTAAGTTTCGTGGAACACTCTTTCCCATTTCAGCATACACCCCAAGAGGGAATCCAGTTTGTTCGTACCTTTGTATCTTTTGCCCCTTTTGGCTCACAGCTACAGTTTCCTACTCTTCTTTCTTGTTGAGCTTCCTGCTGTGTGTGCTTATCTGCTACCTTACTTCAGCACAGCCACCCAAAACCTACCTGGGTACCCTTTGCCACTCTTGACAGTGCAATTCCTGGCAGTGGAAGAGCGGATGAGTGTGGAGGGCGGACGAGTGTGGAGGGCGGACGAGAGTGGAGGGCGGACGAGAGTGGAGGGCGGACGAGAGTGGAGGGCGGACGAGAGTGGAGGGCGGACGAGAGTGGAGAGCGGACGAGTGTGGAGAGCGGATGAGTGTGGAGAGCGGACGAGTGTGGAGAGCGGATGAGTGTGGAGAGCGACTGAGTGTGGAGAGCGCGGAAGCGAGTGTGGAGAGGGACTGAGTGTGGAGAGCGACTGAGTGTGGAGAGCGACTGAGTGTGGAGAGCGGATGAGTGTGGAGAGCGGATGAGTGTGGAGAGCGGATGAGTGTGGAGAGCGGATGAGTGTGGAGAGCGGATGAGTGTTGTGGAACAGACAAGTACGTAGAGCGGACGAGTACGTGGAGCGGCCGTATGTGTGGAGTGGATGAGTTGGTGGAGCGGATCATTGTGCGGAAAAGGTGAGTCTGTAGCGTGGATGAGTGTGTGGAGCGGATGAGTGTTTGGAGCGGATGAGTGTTTGGTGCGGATGAATATGTGGAGCGGACGAGTGTGTGAAGCGGATGAATGTGTGGTGCGGATGAGTGTATGGAACAGATGAGTGTGTGGAGCGGATAAATACATAGAGCGGATGAGTGTGTGGAATGGATGGATGGACACGGATGGACACGCAGAGTGGACGAGTAGTATTGTCAAGAGGACGAGTAGTATGTTGTGCCGATGAGTGGGTGGACCGGATGAGTGTTGTGGACTGAACGAGTTTGTAGACTGGACGAATGTGTAGACTGGACGAGTGTGTAGATTGGACGAGTGTGTAGACTGGACGAATGTGTGGAGCAGACGAGTGTGTGGAGCGGATGAGTGTGTGGAACAGACGAGTGTGTGGAGCGGACGAATGTGTGGAGCGGACGAATGTGTGTAGCGGACAAGTGTATGTGGAGCAGACGAGTGTGTGGAACGGATGAGTGTGTATGGAACGAATGAGTGTATGTGGAGTGAATGAGTGTATATGGAGCGGATGAATGTATGTGGTGCTGATGAGTGTGTGGAGCGGATGAGTGTACGGAGCAGATGAAGGTGTGGAGCGGATGAACGCATGGAGCGGATGGATTTGTAGAGCGGATGAGTATGCTGAACGGAGCAGTATGCTGAATGGATGAGTCCGTAGAGCTGATGAATAGTATGTTGAGCGGATCAGTGTGTAGACCGGATGAGTGTGTAGACCAGATGAGTGTGTAGATCAAATGAGCGTACTGAACGGATGGGTATACAGAGCGGATGAGTATACAGAGCGGATGAGTGCGTAGGCAAACAGAAGTACGTGCGCGGGGTAGACTGGAGTGCATGCGCAAGAAGGACAGGAGTGCATACGTATGGAACACACGAGAGCATGCGTGAGGCACACTGGAGAATGAAGAATAGACTAGAGCATGCAAGGTGAACCAGAGTGCATGAATATGTCAAGCAGACATGAAGGTGTAGGACAATCTTGAACGCCTGAAATGAACAAAAATGCATAGAACGGACCTGTCCGCACGGAATTGCGTAACGTACATAATATGCTTTGGAATGCAGGGAATACTTCATACCACACCCCACGCTTACTCTCTCCCTTACACCACCACTCAACTAGAACACAGAGATACTATGACACCAATTGGTATAACTGTTCTCATATCAACATCTCCCGCTCACTCCCCATCACTCTAAGTAAACATTGCTGGTTTCGCACCCCCCAGCCAGGCGTTCTCCTCAGGCCTAACGCAGCCTCACTGGATCTGGATAAAGCCGGCCAGAGCGAACACATACTCCTGATCTCTCAACCACCACACCTACCGCTAAGAAGCAGCTACCACTTGAATTCTGCACCAGCTGCACACATACCTGGTGCGCACATGCACTTTTTGGACTCTCTCTACTGACCCGAACTTTGGTTCCCAAGGGCGTTCAACCTACCAGCGCCTTCAGACCATACCAATGGTATATAAGGCGCTATATAAATGCAAAATAACTTAACATAACATAACATAAATTGCAGACAGGGTCAAAATCCTGGCTTCACACCTTAATCAAAGGGTGTAAACTAGGGAAAATAATTTAATCTCACTTGACCTTATATTCCAAGGGCCTTATCATGAGTCCGGTAGTAAATCGGCGCAATTACTTCCGGGCGCAAATAGAGTTACCATTGGGTCATGCAGCGGTATCGATGCTGCATCACAACCTGGCGTGCAAGCGTCCCCGACTCTGGCGGTAACACTATTAGCGCCTGGTGGAAATTGTGCCGTAATAAGGGCTACTGCTGGAAAACCAGCACTAATAGCACTATTGCCGGCGACCCCGGTGGAAATTGCATCATCGTCGAACGGGAAGCATCACAGCAGCCATTTTGAAAAACACAATCCATCAAAATTAAATATCTCCACTTCCTGCAGCCATCCAGTCCTGCAAGTCATCTAAAATGTCGCAGGAGAGAACCCGAGGCAAGGTGGCTGAAAAAACGTCTCTGTAAACCGAAGTTCAGTGAGGGAGAATTAGTGGCCCTCACTGATGAGGTTGTGGCATACAGTGACAAACTGTACGGCAGCAGGCATAGGAAGACACCGGCCAGGCGCAGAGCAGCCATCTGGCACACCATCAGCCAGAAGGTGACAGTGGTGTCCAGTGTTCGCCCTTGATGGCGAGGACTGCAGAAAGCGCTGGAATGATCTCGAGGTCAATGTGCAAGGACTCCTGTCCAAACACCTGCAGGTGGGACTGTGGAACCACTTGCACTGACTGCCTGGGAGGAGAAGTTCAGCACTGTCCTGGACATGAAGGCCATTGAGGAGACAGAGGTGCGGAGGCGGGTGCCAGCAGCCAGGAGGCAGGAGGCAGGTCAAACCACCCCCACACCCTCAAGGGCAGCCACCACCACCCCCCAGTTGGTGGTAGGAGGGGGAAGGGGACAGTGTGCTGGGGAGTTGGTGGTGGGAGGGGCAAGGGGGACAGTGTGCTGGGGAGTTGGTGGTGGGAGGAGGGAGATGGCATAGTGTGCTGGGGAGTTGATGGTGGGAGGGGGGTAATGTGCTGGGGAGTTGGTGGTGGGATGGGAGAGGGGCATGTAGATGTTAGCAATAAAGGTGTTGAACTGCATCAATGCGAGGACATTGTTGATTGTGTCAAAGGTGTTTTTATTCACAATAGTGGTCCTCGCTCCATGGTAAATGTCTTGTGCCATGTTCATGTGTTAGAATAAATTGTCCATGAGGGCCTGGTGTGCAATTCTGGCATCCTTGAGATCATCTATTTTGATGCATACTGCAGCCCCTGCATCATGATCAGCATCCTCATCCTCTGGGGGTGGCATGTCCACATCAGGGGATAGCGTTACATATCGCTGCATGCAGATATTGTGCAACATACAGCATGGTAGCACAATTGGTGGGGCGTTCATCAGTGCCCCCCCAGTGCGTTTACAGCAGCGGAAACATGCCTTCAGCAGTCCAAAGGTGCGCTCAATGCATATGCGGATCCTGCTGTGTGAATTGTTGTGTGTGGCCTCTTGCAATGTTTGGGGGTCCCACAAAGGGGTCATAAGCTATGGGAGCTATGAATATCCAGAGTCACCTGCATGGGGAGAGACTCAGCCATTAGACACTGTGTAACGTGATGGGGTGGACCTTTGGAGTATCATGGAAATGGACATCGTTCTGCAGTATATGCAGCATCAATCCACAGAATGTGTCTGTTCCATGTCCGTGCATACTGGGTCACTTGTGTGATGCATGGTTTTCAATTCACATGTGCCCTGTCCCCTACAAGCTGGTGTTACGTGCTGTGTCTGTTGGTGACATGTGATGCCGATATGGTAGTCCTATGTGGTTGTATTGCCCTTGTGCATCTGGCATGCTGGGTTGACTATCAGCAATCTGTATGCTCATGGGTGCAGTGGTTCGCCATTGGGGGGTTGGTGTACATGGGTGCATGTCAATCGTACTTGCAGGATTGCTGTTGCGAGGTACTATGTGGCGCTCTTTTATTAGTCGTTGCTGTTTTTGAATGTTGCATTCTGGTACCTGTACGCATGTTGGTGTTTACAAATCCTACTATGTGTGTACATGGGCTCATCCCTCATGTTGGGTGCAACATGTGCATGCTCCCTGGGCTGTACTTTGATGCTGGTATGGGAGGTGGACAGGTAAAACTATTGCAGACATTTGTCATGCAATGCTTTGTGTTGCTGTTCACACCCACAGCCACACCCCGCCCTCAAACCCCAATTTGGTCAGGTCCTCTGCAGCGCATGCAGCCTGTTGTACTCATCAACAATCCACGTCTGTTGTCCACTGTGCCTCTCAATGTATCCTGGGCATGTTCTGTTCCATAGCACCATGGAATTGTGGGTGGAACCTGGATAGCTGGCACAGTAATGAGAGATGATGAGGTTCGGGTCACAGGTTACCTGGCCATTGAAGGAGTGGTAGTGTTTGCGGTTTCTGTACACTGCTTCATGGGCCAGGGGTGCCACCAATGCCACATGGGTGCAGTCCAGGGCTGCGATCACATTTGTAATGAGTGCTATGGCATAAAACTGTGCCTCCATTGCATCCACCTGGGCTGGTGTGGTTGGCAGTGTGATGTGGTGTTGCACATGACGCAGGGGGGCATATGTCCCCTGGACCAACACTGCACAGAATGTGGGAAATGCCATGCTGTGCATCATGAGAAGGTGCCTGTACCTAAAAAGTGTAGGACTAACACTAGCCTCAGGACTAGGGGCACAGCTGTACAGATGTTAATCCTGCTCCCTATGTCATCCTGAATTGTGGTGAGCATCTCTGTGATGGTCTCCCTGTTCAACCGGTACAGTGTCACCAACTGGGTGTCAGTGAGGGTCCAGGGTGAGAACCTGTCCCTTGCTTGTGCTCGTCTCCTTCTGTTCCTCCTCCTATTATAGACTTGTGGTATAGAGAAAAAGGACCACTAACCTTTCAGAGGAGCAGTCCTTGATGACACGAGAAACCGCCCTGCGAACCTTGCCTGCCTCCGCCTGATAGAAAACAGGATACCGGAGAAAGACAAACCCCCCAGGGAAGCCCTGTGGGGAATAAAGCCCTGTGCTGGATTGAGATCGAGGGTTTGTGGTGAAGATCACCGGATGATCCGATTATTCACTGGCTGGATTCTCTCTGGCAGTATCAGCAGCATGAAGCCTGATAGTGAGAATGACACATGTAAGTTTCAGAGTGTATGAATGTAGAGAGAAGGAAACAACTATACAGAACAGCACCTGCAGCAGTGTGAAGATGTGAAAGACTTGAGATTGATTAGTAGAGATTCTGTAGGGTTTCCAGGAACTCGTGGCCAGCCTACTAGGAGTATTAGAGAAGAAAGAATAAATGTCAGGATCTGAATGAAGAAGGAATTAGCTATTAGAAAGTCACCTACTTGATAGATTAGGTCTGTCGAGATTGAAGATTTGGCAGTCTGTACAAATATGCTCAGAGCCGAGAATAACCTGATCCGAAGTAATGGAATACTCTGGTAAGCTATAATGGTAATGTACAATGACTACTATGATTACTGCCCTGTTAGGACTTGCGCTAGCTGGAATAACTAGAGCCGATATATCCCTACCGTAAATACTGGCTTCCGAAAGTGTAAGAAGGGACACCTGTGTAGAAGGGCTGCACCGAACGGCCTGAAGCGGTTAACAGCTGCAGGTGAAAGCGAACGGAAGTAGGATCCGGAAAGTAATGGGATCTAAGGAATACAAAGAATGTTAGCAGAGTGTTTAGCAGAAACAGGAAAATAGTTCCCCTAGAAAGCGCACTTACGAAGCGTCTCCAAACTGAGTAGCGATGCATGGGAACCCGGGCATAGCTTGCCTATATTCAGTCACATGACTGCACAGCAACGTAGACTCTGGAAAGGCTAGACCAGGCAGAGCAGTAGAGCAGAAGCGGGTCATCCCGGCGGCCATTACAGAATGAGATGAAGCAAACGCATACCGGCACCTGCTACGGCGCCACCATGAGCATCGTCCATAACGAGTTGTGACAGCATGCTCCCCTCGCAGAGGCGGACAACCCAGCTTACCGGGATGGAGCCGATAGAATCGCTGAACCAAACGAGGAGCATGAAACCCAGAGGCCGGCTCCCAGGACCTATCAGCAGGTGAGTAGCCTTTCTAATCGACCAAAAATTGCAAACGACCCCTGAAGTACCTTGAGTCGCAGATGCTGGAGACTTCAAATTCAGCACCCACAGGGGTGGCTACTGGAGGAGGATGAATAGAAGAATCCCTACGAAAATGATCAGAGACATCCACCTTGAGCTGTGATAAGTGGAAAACAGTATGTATCCTGGGCCAGGTAGGGGGAAGGCATAAACGAACCGCAGCTTCTCCAACCAACTGAACCAAATCTCCAATACGGAAGGGACCAAAATAACAGGGAGACAATCAGGTGACAGAGTATAAAGTGAGATGACAGCCAGACAGCATCACCCACAGTGAGCACAGGAGCGGGCATTTGCCTCCGCGATCCGCATAAAATTTGGCACGGTCCTGGGCTTCCAGAAGAGCCTGTCTGGCCATGCGCTGTCCACGATGAATATCCACAATCAGAGCATCATCGCCAGGAAACCTGGTAGCCGAAGGCACAGTAGAAGGGAGAAAGGAAGGGTGAAACCCATAAGTACAATAGAAGGGGCTGGCTTGCAGTGCACTGTGAGGGGCATTATTATAAGCAAACTCTGCAAGGGGAAGCAATTCCACCCAGTCATCTTGTGCAGAAGACACAAAACAATGTAGATACCCTTCTAGGGTCTGGTTCAACCTCTCAGTCTGTCCGTTGGTTTGGGGGTGGAAACCCGAGCTTAAAGCCTGTTGGATGTGCAAAAAAGAACAGAGCTGCTGCCAGAATTTAGAGGTGTATTGCGGATCCTGGTCGGAAACAATAGTGTCCGGTAGTTTGTGACGGGTGAAGATTTTCACAGATGAAAATATCCGCCATCTGAGATGCTGTGGGAACCCCAGGTAGCGGAGAGAAATGTGCCATTTTCGTGAAATAATTAAATTGTAACCACAATTACAGTGTGATTATCTGAAACAGGAAGATCTACAACAAAATCAGTTGAAATCACCTGCCAGGGTTCAACCGGAATTGGCATTCGTGATAGCAGCCCTAGAGGAAAAGTTTGCAGTGTTTTCGATTGTAGACTGATTGGACAGGCAGTTACATAGTCTTTGACGTCCTGTCTTAAAGAGGACCACCAAAAGTGTCCCTGAATTAATTCCACCGTGGCAGCGACCCCTCTGTGACCAGCAGCCCGAGAATCATGGCACATGAGTAGCACTTCCGGCTGTAAGTCATCTGAAGGAACCAAGACACATTGTCCATGAAAGAAATATCCTCTTTCTTGAAAAAGCCCATGCGTTTGTAGTGTTTATCTTGATTAAGAAGGGTAGATTGCTTAACTTGCTGCAGAAAGTCAGTGATAGTGCCTATGAATGTTGAACGAGGAAAGATTCTCTCTGAATGAAACCTGGCTGTGGGGAGATCTTTCAGTTAAAGGGCATCGGCCCATAAATTCTGATATCTAGGTAAAAAGGTGAAACAGATGTTATAAAGGGAGAAGAAATGAGCCCAACGTGCTTGTCGGCTGTTAGTTGTTTGTGTCTGTTGCAGAACCTTCAGATTTTGATGTTCCGTACGGACTTCTATAGGTTGGGATGAACCCAGGAGTAGGTCTTTCCACTCCTCTAAGGATCGTTTGATGGCTAACAGTTCCTTTTCTAGGACTGAGTAATTAACTTCAGAGGAGTTAAATGTCTTGGATAGATATGCTAGGGGCATTTCCACTCCTTCTGCTATTTCCTGAAGTAACACTGCGCCTAATGCATAGTGTGAGGCATCTGGTTCTGAAATAAATCTCTGGCTTTGTCAGGAGTCACTAGTATGGGAGTGGTGGTAAACAACTTCTTCAAGTCGTCAAATGATTTCTGGGCTTGTGAGTCCCAGGCGAAAGGAACCCCTTTCTTCAATAGTTTGGTGAACGGTAGAATAATCTCATAAAATCAAGGAATTCATTTTCTATAAAAAATGTGCAAACCCTGCAAACCGTTGAATCTATTTAACATTAGTGGGAGGAGGCCAATCTAGAACAGCAGTGACCTTGTGAGGATCCATCAATTCTCCGTCAGTGGACAAAACAAATCCTAAGTATGTTACATGGGATCGATGGAATTCACATTTCTCTATCTTGCAATATAACTGACATGCCGAATGTGTTCCTGAGTATTTGGGGAAAAGATCAGAATATCATCAAGATATATAACTACAAAATGTAATAACACATCTGCGAAAAGGTGGTCCATAAACCTTTGAAAGATTGCTGGAGTATTGGAGAGACCGAACGGCATGACATGATATTCGTAATGTCCAAAGGGTGTTCTGAAAGCCGTCTTCCATTCATCTCCGGGAGCTACACGAATAAGTTGATAAGCCCCTTGGAGATCCAACTTAGTATAAACCGTGGCACCTGTTACTGCTTCAAGTATGTCAGGTATCAAAGGCATTGGATATTTATCTGCTACTGTGATCTTATTCAATCCCCTGTAATCAATACAGGGTCGCAACTCATCTGTATTTTTCTTAGGAATCAAAAACAGAGAGGCACTTGCGGGTGAGGTGGATTCAGAGATTCGGCCATTTTGTCAGTTGGTCTGAAGGTATTCTTTAAGAACACTCTTCTCCTTTTGGGATAACATGTACATTTGACTGAATGGGATAGGTTGATCCGGTATCAATTCTATATGACAATCATCTCGTGGATGAGGAGGGATCGTAGAACACTGAGGAGTGGAGAATACCTGAGTATACTGAGCATATTCTTCTGGAATGCCACCAATTGGTTAATGATTGTAGTGATTCTGGTTTGTAGAACAGTAGGGGGGGTATGAATTCCTACCGAAGAACTAGTTAAACAATGATTCACACAGTGTTCTGAACCTAGAAAGAGAGTACCTGCAGACCAGTTAATTTATGGATTGTGAAGGCGAAGCCAAGGGAGACCCAATATAACCGGACAATGTGCAGCCTTAATGAAATCGAAACGTATCTCTTCTTTATGGGAAGAGATAAGACTGGTGTTTGGTAACGTTTGTTCACATATGGGACCAGAAATCAAAGGACTGCCGTCGACCCCTTGTATAGGAATGGAGACAGATTTAGGTAGACGTCCAATACCTTGATTCTCTGCCCACTTATCATCCAAGAAATGTCCAGCTGCCCCACAATCCACTAGGGCAGGTACTTTATGAACTTTGTGTCCGTCAAAAAAGAGTTTTAACATAATGATCACCATGGGATTCTCTGTGATATTAGTGTTTTGTGACAAATTTGGGGTATCTGAGGAACCATCCTGATACACCCGAGCCGTGGTTCCCCTTACGACTGGGTTGGGTAGTTTCCCAACTTTCTTGCTGCTTGACATCTTGGAGGGACCACCGGGCACTCATTAACCAGGTATAAGGGTCGGCCGCAGTTCATACAGAGTCCCTGTGTGCATCTGCAATCTCTTTCTTCGGTTGATAGTGGACCTCGGGCAGTGCCGATTTGCATGGGTTCATCCATCGGCATAGTTTTAGGAGAAGTGCTTTGATATTCAATCACTGGGTTTAGGAGGACATCCTTTTCTTCGTTCTCTTTGTCGTTCTTGGATGTGATAGTCCATTTGTATTGTGAGTGTAATCATACCTGCTGGATTAGCAGGTCGGGGTACTCTGGACACTTCATCTTTTAATTCATCGGTTAATCCTCTTCTGAAAAAGGTTAACAGAGCGTTGTCTGGCCAAGCAGTTTCTGAAGACAACTGTTTGAACTGTGTGATATATATCATAATGTCCTGTGAACCCTGTCTGAGGTCTAAAAGCCTTCCCTGTGACGTGATCGAAATCTCTTGACGGCTGAACATAGATTTTAGGCTGCTGACAAAAGCTGGATAGGAATCTAGTATCGGATTGCTTGAGATGACTAGAGGAGTAGCCCATGTAAGAGCTGCTCTGGACATATGGGATATCAGATATCCTACGTTATCTTTATCTGTGGGGAAATAGTTGGTCTTAAATATGAATTGCACCACACAGCTATCCAGAAATTCTTTAAACTTAAGTGGACTTCCGTAGTACTTGCCAGCAGGTAGCGAAGAAGTGGGTAACTCAAGACTAAGCTACCTGCTGACGGGGGTGGGCGTTCTCCTGTTTGAAGTTCTGTACCTCGTGCGACAAGGACTGCACCGCAGCCATAAACTGCTGTATCTGTTGCTCCATGGCCTTTTATTTTGGGTGTCGCTAATGATTAGAAACTTGTGATATAGAGAAAAAGGACCACTAACCTTTCAGAGGAGCAGTCCTTGACGACAGGAGAAACCGCCCTGGGAACCTTGCCTGCCTCCGCCTGATAGAAAACAGGATACGAGAGAAAGACAAACCCCACAGGGAAACCCTCCGGGGAATAAAACCCTGTGCTGGATTGAGATCTATGGTTTATGGTGGGGATCACCGGATGATCCAATTATTCACTTGCTGGATTCACTCTGGCAGTATCGGCAGCACGAAGCCTAATAACGAGAATGACACAGGTAAATTTCAGAGTGTATGAATGCAGAGTGAAGGAAACAACTATAAAGAACAGCACCTGTAGCAATGTGAAGATGGGAAAGACTTGAGATTGATTAGTAGAGATGCTGCAGGATGTCCATGAACTCGTGGCCAGACTACTAGGAGTATCAGAGAAGAAAGAATAAATGTCGGGATCTGAATGAAGAAGAGATTAGCTATTAGAAAGTCACCTACCTGATAGATTAGGTCTGTCGAGATTGAAGATTTGGCGGTCTGTACAAATATGCTCAGAGCCGAGAATAACCCGATCCGAAGTAACAGAATCATCTGGTAAGCTATACTGGAAATGTACAATGATTACTCTCTGCTCTATCCCTTTATTATACGATGTTAATGGTACCCTTCGGTACATGTATATATGCTGTATATTTTTGTAACTCGCTGTAACTACTGCTTTTTGTAACATTTTTAAGAGTATGTACATGTATATATGCTGTATATTTTTGTAACTTCTGTAACTACTGCTTTTTGCTCGAGCTGTGCAGGTGAGTGCTGCCACTGCTCCGACCTCCATTTTAGCCCTGATTTTAAAAAATAGCAACATTTCCCGTGTCCCTGTGTGCCTGCATCCCCTGCTCTCCCCTTCCTGCTTTTTCTACTGCTCCCGCCTCCCCAGCCCGCCCACGGAAGCCGATTGGCTGCTTGGCCCACCATGACTTGGTCTAGCGACGACGCTAGCCATGCCTGCTGCCTTTTGCTCGAGCTGTGCAGGTGAGTGCTGCCACTGCTCCGACCTCCATTTTGGCCCTGATTTAAAAAAATAGCAAAATTTCCCGTGTCCCTGTGTGCCCGCATTTCCCGCTCTCCCCTTCCTGCTTTTTCTGCTGCTCCCGCCTCCCCAGCCCGCCCACGGAAGCCGATTGGCTGCTTTGCCCACCATGCCTTGGTCTAGCGCCGATGCTAGCCATGCCTGCTGCCTTTTGCTCGAGCTGTGCAGGTGAGTGCTGCCACTGCTCCGACCTCCATTTTGGCCCTGATTTAAAAAAATAGCAAAATTTCCCATGTCCCTGTGTGCCCGCATCCCCCGCTCTCCCCTTCCTGCTTTCCCTCCCAACCCGACCCGCCCTGCTCCCATTGGTCCTCTCGCCCTTCATCTCTGGTCCTCCCAGGGCAGCCCTCTGCCCGTGCAGCCCCCACGGCTAAGGGCCCCTAGGCAAAGGGCGGCTCCAACAGAGGTGGCTCCAAGAAGTGTCAGCAGGTGTCCGCAGGGGACGCCAAGGAAGCCAACAGATACCAACAAAAACCGTGAGTGTGGCATGGGTGGGGAGTAGAGCAATCAGACTACTCCAGAAAGCCCCCGCCACTCTATTTTACCTACCAGTAACATAGAATGCCATAATACTAGCATGTCCCCACTTAGATGGAATTGTGAATATTGGCCTGCGTCGCATCTAGATAGAATTGTGAATGTTAGCATGTCCACACTTAGTTAGAATTGTGAATGTTAGCATGTCCACGCTTAGTTAGAATTGTGAATGTTAGCATGTCCACGCTTAGTTAGAATTGTGAATGTTAGCATGTCCACACTTAGTTAGAATTGTGAATGTTGGCATGTCCCCACTTAGATGGAATTGTGAATATTGGCCTGCGTTGCATCTAGATAGAATTGTGAATGTTAGCATGTCCACACTTAGTTAAAATTGTGAATGTTAGCATGTCCACGCTTAGTTAGAATTGTGAATGTTAGCATGTCCACACTTAGTTAGAATTGTGAATGTTAGCATGTCCACGCTTAGTTAGAATTGTGAATATTAGCATGTCCACACTTAGTTAGAATTGTGAATGTTAGCATGTCCACACTTAGATAGAATTGTGAATGTTGGCATGTCCCCACTTAGATGGAATTGTGAATATTGGCCTGCGTCGCATCTAGATGGAGTTGTAAATGTTGGCATGTCCCCACTTAGATTGAATTGTGAATGTTAGCATGTCCACACTTGGATGGAATTGTGAGTGTTGGCCTGTCCACACTTGGTTAGAATTGTGAATGTTAGCATGTCCACACTTGGATGGAGTTGTGAATATTGGCCTGCGTCGCAACTGGATGGAATTGTGAATGTTAACATGTGAAAATTACATTTAGAAAATGTACCCTATAGCCTCTCCGTGAGTTTAGAAATGTGCCCAAACTCCTCTCTGCTAAATTGAATTTAGAAGTGTGCCCAAGATCCTCTTTGAAAGTTGCATTTAGAAGTATACCCAATGGACACTCTGGAAAGTTGCATTTAGAAGTGTACCCAATTGCCTCTGTGAGAGTTGCATTTAGAAGTGTTCTCAATAGCCTCTCTGGAAAATTGATTTTAATAGTGCACCCAGTAGCCTCTCTGTGGAAAATTTGAATTTAGAAATGTGCCCAATAGCCTCGCTGAGAAAGTTGCATTTAGAAGTGTGCCCAATACCCTCTGTGAAAGTTCATTATAGAAGTGTATCCAATAGACGCTCTGTAAATGTCGCATTTAGAAGTGTGCCCAATAGCCTCTAGAAAACTGAATTAGAAGTGCTCCCAATAGCCTTTCTGGAAAATTGATTTTACAAGTGCGCCCAGTAGCCCCTTTGTGGAAAATTGAATTTAGAAGTGTGCCAATGGCCTCGCCGTGAAAGTTGCACTTAGAAGTGTTCCTAATAGCATCTGTGAAAGTTGATTATAGAAGTGTACCCAATAGACACTATAGAAAGTTGCATTTAGAAGTGTGCCCAATAGCCTCTCTATGTAAAATTGTATTTAGAAGTTCGCCCGGTACCCTCTCTGGAAAAGTTGCATTTAGAAGTGTGCTCATTGAAAGAGCATATAACCCATCATATCACACCACCACGCTTACTCTCTCCTTTACATCACCATTCAACTAGAACACAGAGATACTATGACACCATTCGGTATAACTGTTCTCATACTAACACCCGCCGCTTACTCCACATCATTCTATGTAAACACTGCTGGTTTCACACCCCCAGCCAGGCGTTTTCCTCAGGCCTAACGCAGCCACATCCGTTCCGGATAAATCCTGCCAGAACGAACACATTCTCCTGATCTCTCAACCACCACATCTACCGCTAAGAAGCAGCTATTACACAAGTACCGCACGAGCTGCACACATACCCGGTGCTCACACGCACCTTTGACTCTCCCTACTCTCTCTACTGATCTGAACTTCGGTTCCCGGGGGCGTTCAACCTACCAGCGCCTTCAGACCATACCAATGGTATATAAGGCGCTATATAAGTGCAAAATAACATAACATAACATGTTTAAGAGTATGCTCCCGGTTGCCCCTGGGCCTGGTTTTTTGCTCTTTATAAATAAAATAAAATCAAAAATCAAATCAAATTACTGCCCTGTTAGGATTGCGCTAGCTGGAATAACTAGAACTGATAAATCCCTGCCGTAAATACTGGTTTCCGAAAGTGTAAGATGGAACAACCACGTAGAAGGGCTGGACCGAATGGTCTGAAGAGGTTAACAGCTGCGGGTGAAAGCGAACAGAGGTAGGATCCGGAAAGTAATTGGATCTAAGGAATACAAAGAATGTTAGCAGAGTGTCTACCAGAAACAGGAAAATAGTTGCCCTAGAAAGCGCACTTAAGAAGCGTCTCCGAACTGAGTAGCGACGCACAGGAACCCGGGCATAACTTGCCTATATTCAGTCACATGATTGCAAAGCAATGTAGACTCTGGAAAGGCTAGACGGGGCAGAGCAGTACAGCAGAAGCGGGTCATCCCGGCAGCCATTACAGAATTTAATGAATCAAATGCATACCGGCGCCTGCTACTGCACCACTATGACCATCGCCCATAACGAGTTGTAACACCTCCTCCCCCCGGCGCTCCCTGTGCCCTGCCTGCTCCTCCTGCCTCTCTGCTTCCAGACACAGCATGAGCAACTGCCTGTCCCAGCTCACAGGGGCTAATGGCAGTATGGTGTGGGAAACAGTGTTTGGGGATGGGGTGTGCCTTATGCAGCCATTTGGAGTGTATTGGTTGCACCTGTGCCTTAATTACTGCCTCCTGTGTCCATTTACCTCCAGCTACAAGCTGGAGGTAACTGTGCCATGTTTTCGGTGCTAATCGCGCCGGACATGGACTTGTGATGCGGCTGTGTTTGCGCCTTGTGTGGCCGGCTGTAATAGCGCTGGCTGTAATTGCACTGGCTGTAATAGCGCCGGGTGATTTTACAGTCGCCGGTATTTGTGCCAGCTTGTGAACCGGCAGAGCGGTATTGTAGGTGCTAATTCCATTACCGCCATCTTTTAGGGTTACCGTCGAATTTGTGATGAGACCCTTAAATGCACTAAGGGGACCGCATCTGTTAACATTTCCCTAGATGCTGTCCAGTTTTTGTAACTTAATTAGTTTCTAAATAGTGTGCAATAGTAACACGTATATCCAGGCCGACCTGGGTTTATGTGTCACTTTACACAGTTTTCTGAAATTAATCGAAAATGCCTCACGCCATGCAAGTGCTAGACGAGAGGCATTTACATTGATTCCCATGGCATCCGCTAGCTTCTAGGAACCCACAGCATCTATGTGAGCATCAAAATCAATCAGATTCTGGCAGAGATGCTCCCATATTTGACCGGCAGAATGAATGGGGCTGGCTAGATCATAACGTTTGTTCCTTTCAATTTATTTAAAATCACCCAAAGTAGGCATAAACATCTGCGTAGACCTTTTACCCATGTGTGTAGGCTTGCCAGCTGATAATGGTAGGAAAGACATAGCTGTTCAGATTTTTGTTAATAATAAAATGATGTGGGTAATCCATCTCATTATTTATTTTATTTTATTGGACATACACAGCTGTGGCTATACACAGGTTTTTCCAGGTGCCCCAAGACAAGATGGGGGTGGGAGGACATGGGAATCAAAAAAGAAGAACAACAAAAACAGTTATTTTGGCTTTGTGGCAATCCTACCGTTCAAGTGCTTGGCAAGGTGGTAAGTGCAAGGGGGAGGGAGTAGAGGGGGAAGTGCAGGAGTGGGGTACCCCCAAGGGTGAGGGTGGGCAAGTGCTGGCGGGCCAAGGCAGCAAGTGCTAGGGGAAGTGGGAGTGCGGTGGACAGGGAGGACCAAGTTGGGCTAGTCTGGGGAAGGGAGCCCGAGGGCAACTGCTGGCAAAGGATGCTGAGGCAACTCGTAGGGGTTGGTATGGCCCCTGTATGAGGAGAAAAGGAAAGTCTTGAGATGTTTCCAGAAGTTAAGAAGATCCAGCTGAAGTCTGAGGGCAGCAGGTAGGCAGTTCTAGACGGAGGAACCAGCCGAGGAAAGTGATCTACCCCCCACTCTCTGTTTGAAGAAGCATTTGACCTGCGGAGAGTTGGAGCCAGAAAACCAGAGGACTCTGGTTGGGGGGTATTTGGGGATGGGGAAGTTAGATGTGAAAGGGTCCCAGGCCACAGACAGCCTTGTGCTTGTTGCAAAGGGTCTTGAATGTGATCCTTGCGGTCACCGTGAGCCAGTGGAGAGATTGTAGGGCTTGAGAGATGCGGTCCCTGGGCTTGAGGCCTAGGATAAATCTTGTAGTCCTATTCTGGATTAGTTGAAGGGGGCGAAAGGAGGAAAGAGGCAGGTGGAGTAAGAGGATGTTGCAGTAGTCAAGCCTAAAGAGAACCAGGGCTCTGGAAACGTTGAGCTTCGGGGGGAAGGTGAGGAAAGGTAGAATACCTCTGAGGAGATGCAACTGAAAATGTGACTTCTTGGCAAGGCCCATGATGTGTGGAGAGAAAGAGAGAGAGGTGTCCAGGATAATCCCATGGTTTTTTGCTTCACAAGTGGGTAAGGGGAGGAGACCCAAGGAGTCAGGCCAGAGAGTGGGAGGGGAGGAGCAGGCATCCCAATTAGAAGGATCTGTCAAAGAGTGGTCTGCTAACCAAACCCCCTTTTATCAAACTCCATGTCAAAAGCATGGTGTACAACTGTGCCCTGCTGCATCAGTATCCTGTTCTGCAGCACCTGCTCACCAGCGGCTCGGAGGAGGTTCAGGGGTCACAAGTTCCCTGTTCGACGGCTGCCGTGACAGCAAAGTCACTGCAGGGCAGAGGCTTCATTTAAATATGCACTTCTGTTCCAAAACCACTTAATTATAATAAACTATCAACATGGGGGCAGGAGAAACTGAACATATAAGCCATTTCTATGTTTTTCTATGGTGGCTGATAGTTCACATAATTATTAAAAGCTACATCTGATCTGTAATATAACAGTGTCAACCTTGTGAGCTCAGAGTAGCTATGAGAGCCATTGTGGATCCCCAGCACCTGCCTGTCTGGATTCCAGTGAATGGGACAAGGGACAGGAGGCCTGCCTCCCTGAACATGGTGGGGAGTTGGATAACTCCTCCCTAGACAGGCCTGAGATCTCCCAGCTGGAGATACCCTGAGTGCCTGTCATCAAAAGGGCAATTCCATAACAAATGCCTGCCTCACCATAGGGGGTTGAACACCTTTGAACCTTTGAAGTGCAGGGCTATAGAAGGGGGTGGCTTTATACATGCAGGCAGAGAAGAACCAAAGGGACAAATGATTGCTCCATATTCGTTTTCTGTCGGATTCTCTTTCCTTCCCGTCTCCCACACTTCCTGCACAGCATGGCACTTTGGGTATGATACAGCAAGGCACAGATCACATGTCCCTATGCCCCTGGATTGGGACTCACAGCCACTGCAGAAGCAAAGCAGCTGCTTTCCTGCATTCTGCCATGTCGACCCGCCATGGAACCATTGTTGACCGCGTTCAAGCGCATTCAATCCAACGGAACCCACAGTGCTACCTTTGGCACTTGTTCAAACCTCTTAGAACAACAATTGCTGCTCTTCGAACCAGTATGCTGCTACACTGCACCATTGGAGCACGTCGATTGCCCCAGCTCGAACAAGAAGCTTGCAACTGTGGTAGCTTTTGAACCGCCTCATCTCGAACTGTGCCTCAAACCACCAGCAACTTCGTCCCAACCCCTGCTCGAATGCCAAATGAACCCTGGTATCCTTATCAGCATGCATCCCTGGAACACTACATCAAACCGCAGCGTGCTTCACCTCGAACCGACTCAACATCTTCTCCCCTTCAGCATTACTGTGACTCACTGCATCTGAACCTGGTACGACACGTTCACACAATGATAAGAAGCCTGGATCAACATCATCAAACCGCCAAGACCTGATTAAGGTAATGTAAGAAGCCCTCAGCCCCACTGGTTCATTTGTTGAGAACCTAGAGACTGGTTAAGTACCGTTTTTGCACCTTTTTCCCAAAGACATACACTTTTTGACAATATGGAAGTGACTTATTCCTGTGTCCTGCCTGTTAAAATCCAGAGTGCTTGCATCATTGCATTCTAAATGTTTCTGTCTTTCTTTATAGGGGTGGGTTTTTGTTAGTGTTTTGACAAGCTAAGAGAAGGAATGGTTCTTCATGGCACTGACTATCTGCATGCTAAAGACGCAGGGTCTAGGGCAACAAATGCGGCACAATAAGGCAACAACGCAATTGAGGCGAAAAACAAGCTCCCACTGCTTAAACGTAGTCTCCACAGTTACACAGTCACCATACATACTAACGGGAGCTACCACACAACACACGGGGGAAGGGTTCTGACTTCTGCCGACCAAGTAAGGAAGAATGTGAGGGATAAGACAAAGGGGCGCCATTTCCTCTTGGTCATTGCATTCCCGGTACCATTACTGTAAATGCGTGTACCTGAAATGTATAAAAAATGTAATGCCCATAACACGTATTTGAACAATAAAGAAATTGACTATTCAAAGGGGAAATGACACCATTTACAGACTCCCCTATGATAGTGTAACTGAATGGACTCTGCTCCTGCCCACGTGACTGAGGAGTAAAAGACAAACATTTGTAGGGAAACGCTCTTTCTTAGTGCCCTTCTGAAGTCAGGCCGGCCTTAGGCCAAGGCTGCTGGGGCGATCTCCTGGGGCACGATTAGCCCCCTGCCACGCCAGCTCAGGGGAGTCTTTCAAGGTCTCCCCCAAGCTAGGTGGTGGGAGAAGATACGGCAGGCTCCCGATTAAAATTAAATGCGCCCCACTCTTGTGCTTGCACCGGGCTTTAGAGGAACGCTGCAGCTGCTAAGGCCTGCCCTGTCTGAGGTACTGGGAAGACCTGTCAGGGAAACTCTGTCTGTAACTTAGCCTGAGCCATGAGACCATCCAGACTCTACTGCTCCGCTGCCTTGGTTCAAGGCCTTGCATGTGCAAATGGCCCTCATTACAACACCGGCGCTAAACCATGGCGCTATTAGCACCATGGTTGGTGCCATAGGGCTCAATGGGACTGGGGAAGGCGCTAAGTACGGTACCGCAAATTGCGGTACCGTACTTAGCAGCAAGGTCCCTTTGCGGGTCCCTACTTTAACGGCTGGTGTAGACCTATGGTTAAGGTCGGGTACCCCAAAGGGACCTCGTAGTAAGGCGCTAATGGGTTAACAGCGCCGCAGCCTTTTAGGGCGCCGTTAACCCATTAGCGCCAGGGTCGTAATGAGGCCCAATGTAACTGCATTTACAGTGCTCACCTCCGGATACCCAAGGAGAGCCAAACATGTGGAAAGGCTAACACCTTGAGGAGGCAGAGCAGGCACGTGCCAGGCCCTGCTGCTTGCTTTCTGCGATAGGAATGGTAGCATCCATGTATAGTATGATTATGAATGTATGTTATTTCTCTGGTGCCTTTCTTAAAGCAACACTCTTCTTACTAAATGAAGTTTCAGTATTTGGCTGGTTTGAGGCGAGCAATCCTAAAGTTATATCAATTATACTTTATGGAGGCCCAGTATTACTTGTGTTACTGTTTACATAGGTTTAAGAGGATGCTCAGGTTTTGCCATTCACCCCAGGTGGAGGAACTTTTGCAGCTACTAGAGACATACACACTCTTAGGAGATTCACCCTTTGGGGGTGCAACGTGCCCCACTCTTGACAGGTCAACACTGAAAGGGAACTACAGAAAATAACTACTACAACTGCTGTGTTTACAAAGCAAGTATCCATTAAGAATGACGCAGAAAGAGCACACCTCAGTGTCAAGACACAGGAACACATGACCCCAGCCTTAAGCGCACACCACTGGGTCCCAGTGCAGCAAAGTATATCATTATCGAATTGATTTGCAATTTACAGACAATTTGCCTCATATGGTCATTGGGGTTTAGAACCACGCGTGGGCCTTCAGTCAAGTGGATAAACTGTTGTTGGTTTGGTGTTTGGCCCTGTTTGTGGATTCGGATCTCAAAAATCGACCCTGATTTCTCAGCTTAGACACTGGCTTCCCTGATGGTCAAGTGATCCTGGAGGCAATAGCAGGTGAGCAATTCCTTGCTCCCTCCCTTTTTCGGGAATTTCAGATTTAGAGCCATTTCAGCCGCTCCCATTTTGCGTGCATCCTATCTTAATTGCCAGAGAGGCATGGGCACACAGAATCCCCGGATGTTCTGCTACTGTTTTAGCATGATAGCAAATCTCTCTGAGTGCTCCGGGCACATGTAAAAGTCAATACGGTGGTGATCTGACGAGAGCTCAGGCTAGTTGCATGTCTATATATATATTTTTAAATCGGAGATATTGCTGAGACCTACGGGGGCAACAAATAACACCAGTCTACTTTGACTTCAAAAGCTGTGTATTACTATTAGTGGCACAGGAAGAGAAGGACTATGAGCACTGCTTCCAAAGTGTGACAAGGACATACCTGTCTACATTCCCAAACGCGAAACCTAGAGAATGGCGTCACATATGCCCCGCCCCTTCTCCAGGACCCCGCCCACCCGACCCATTCACTTTAAAAAAAAAAACTGCTGAGAGACATGCCTCTTTTCCAAAACTAGTTGAAGGAACATTTCGGATAAAACCTGCATCACGTGCTGTTTACCAAAGAATTTGCTGTTAACTTAAATCCTCTTTTCCTTGAATTCCTATTAATAAATCCTAAAACTACAATGGTAAAAGCAATGCTACACATGCTGTCACATGGGCCCTCCACCCCTTTTACAACAGACTGAAGCAGCAGATCTCCGAGCCATCTTTTTCTCAGAAGTGAGTCGAGTGGGCTCCCGGCTTTCCAATCTGCCGCAGATCCTTCGTTTCCGCCCACACCTCAGCATAGCTCTCAACTCACCTGCTTTTGGCGGGTGTCACCCGCCTTGCAAAGGGCTGACTCACCCGCCAGGCCTCCTGCACGCCCATTCATTCCAATGGGCGTTTCACCCGCCAGAAACAAAATCGGGTGATTTCACCCGCCTTTGCAAGACAAATGGTTGAGAGCTATGCCTCAGTGTGATTGTCCACCAACGGTGTGTTTGTAGCCATTCACATGAAGGCGTGGGCGGATTTCCTTGGATTGCTGGTAATCCCGGACACTCCACGCTCTTCCCCGAAGACCCAGAGAACAGCGTAAAAACCCAGAGTCTCTCGGATAAACCCGGAGAGTAAGCAGGTATGAACAGAGATGGACATTAATCCCTGTTCAAAGTGGCCATACCGCCAAATCTCACCACCTGCCACTGCCAATCCTTTTAAGTAACTAACCACAGAAGGCCCAAAACAAGAGGCACCTGTGATGCACGACCTGCCCCCACATGCCCTGTTTTTATGGGAGGTATTTGGCTTACTTGTTGTGGCGTTGCCCCGTGAGGGAGACGCGCACGCGGCGACGTGACGTTGCACGTCGCCGCGTGCGTCTTAAATAAACGGGGCGTTCCCGGCCGCGTCAGAGCGACCGGGGAGCCCGAAGCACACAGACGTGTCTGGTCTGAGTCTGTGGGTGGAGGGGCTCACGGGCACGCGTGGGGGCACCCAGAGACCCCCAACAGTGGCGACGAGTGTTGGATGCCCGGGCCCGGCGGTGAGAGCGATCCCGGATAATTTTTCTCCGACGACGAAACATCCGCGGATGTTTCGTCTCACGCTGTGGCCGCGGACCATACACGCGGCTGGCGGCCATCTTGCGCACGTGGCTGAGGAACTTCCGAAAGCTCCGGTTTGGAGTCGGAAGGCCATCCAAGCCCAATTTTTGGATTTGCTGACTGCGGGCAGCCTAACCCGCAGGCCCATGCCTGAATTTTGATGTTTTGGCCAATTTTCAGTCTGTAACGTCGTGTGGTAGCTGGAAGATGGACTGAGGTGGCTGGGCCTTCTCAGCCCACTCCATTTTTGAAGCTCAATTTTTGGAACATTTGGTTCAAGGACCCTCTTCAACCCCTTCATCATCACGTGGGTGATGGCATACCCGCTCCTGAGATCCACGTTGGGACGAGACGCCTCAAGGTAGCTTCTTTAACCCTTTCATCATCACGAGGGTGGTGGCAGTGTGGGGAGAGGTGCAAGTTGCGGCCCTCAGGACTAGAACGAGGGTGCCTGTGCGCTTGGGCCCATGAGTGATTTCGGCGCCCTGGAGGGTGCGACTGCCACGGCCTCGGAGGATTCGCAGGACGAAGGCCTGGCAGATTTGTTTCAACAGAATCCCCCACAGCCAACCCCACATCCTG
The DNA here is from genome assembly GCF_040938575.1 of Ambystoma mexicanum. Lineage (NCBI taxonomy): Eukaryota > Metazoa > Chordata > Amphibia > Caudata > Ambystomatidae > Ambystoma > Ambystoma mexicanum. The sequence continues at coordinate 1,336,131,566 of NC_090921.1, read as the reverse complement.
CGACGTCTGGGCTGCCTACACCCACGGTTGGTGCCGCTCTTCCCCCGAACCAACCACCACCCCTGGCCATGGCCCAAGCCAGGGCGCAAGCGGCCTTGCAGCCCATTCCGGAGTTTGACGCTACGGGTCCTCCGTCCAGCCTGGGCCCCCGATGGAGAAGATGGATTGGACGGCTGGACATGTACTTTCGGGCCGCCCAGGTCACGGACAATGACAGCAAGGTGGCTACGATGCTGTATTCGGCCGGAGCAGCTGTACAGGAGATATTTGAGTCATTAACTCCGGTGGACAACTCCTATGACCAAGCCAAAGCCGCCCTCCTCGCGCATTTCATTCCCCTTGCCAACGTGGACTATGAGAGGTTCGTCATGCTGTCGGCCAGACAAAAGGAGGATGAAACGCTCGACACCTTCTATGGCCGCCTGCGCCGCCTATCCCAAGGGTGTGCGTGGGGGGATGCGGAGGATATGATGAGGACCATGCTAATCCAGGCATGTTCATCTGGCAAGTTGAGGCGACAGGTCCTGAGAGAGCCCGGACTCACCCTGCCCAGAATCCTGGAGCTCGGGCGGTGCCATGAGGTGGCGGAGGCCCGTGCCAATAAGATGGAGGCCGGATCCCGCGCAGCGAGGCCGGAAGAGGTGTGCGCTGTCTGGCGAGGCGGCAGAGGGGTGCGAAGCCCCGGTGGGGCTCCCAGAGACAGAGCTGGTAAGCCAGTGGAGTCATGCCAGAAGTGCGGCTATGACCTCCCCCACTCGTCTGAGTGCATGGCAATAGGAAAGATCTGCGGACGCTGTGGGGTGCCCGACCACTTCTCGAGGGTGTGCAGGGCGACCCTGCCTGTACTGATTCCGAGGGGACAACCTCGTCTGTGGACCCCTCGCCAAAACCGCCCGCCCAATGTAGCTCAGGTGGAACAGGCGGGAGAGGAGACGCCGGCGGAAGAAGCGGAGGAAGAGGATGAGGAGAATATCTTCTTCGTGTCCAGCATGGAAGTCCTCAAGGGGAGGAGCAGGAGACAGCCGAGATGCCTCGTGGAGGTGAACTGCTCGCCGGTCCCGGTGCTGGTCGACACGGGGGCCTCAGTCAACGTAATGGCGAGAGGACATTATGCCGCGCTCAACCCACCCCCGAGGCTGGCGACGCCGAGAGCCCGCATTTTTGCATTTGGTGGGCGGGAGCCCCTGCCACTGGACGGTGCGTTTGTCGCCAAGGTGGAGCATGACGGGTCGAAGATCAAGGCCCACTTCTACGTGACTCCGGTGAGCAGCAACACCCTGTTGAGTTGTGCGGCAGCGGAGGCTCTTGGCATAGTGAGCTTCGCGTACTCAGTCTACTTAGAGGACATCAACGATCTGCTGGACAAATATGCTGACATCTTTAAAGGGATTGGGAGAATGAAGGGTGACCCCGTGAGGCTCCACATTGATGAGTCGGTGCAGCCCGTGGCTCTGAAACACAGGCGGATCCCGTTTCATCTAAGGGACCAGGTGGACAGGGAACTAGACAACCTGGTGAACCTGGATATAATCGAAAAGGTGGAGGGCCCCACACCATGGGTATCCCCTATCGTAGTGGCGAGGAAACCAAAACAGCCGGACTCCGTCCGGATCTGTGTGGACATGAGGCTGCCCAACAAGGCCATCAGGAGAGAACGACACCTGACCCCGACAATCGATGACATCATTGCTGAAGTGCAGGGGGCCCGGTTCTTCTCTAAGTTGGACTTACGAGCTGGATACCACCAAGTTGTCCTCCACCCAGAGTCCCGATATATTACAACCTTCACTACCCACAGGGGGCTCTATCGATACAAGCGGCTGAGTTTCGGAGTGTCGTCAGCAGCCGAGGTATTTCAGAACTTGATCCGAGGCGCTCTCGCAGACCTGGAGGGCGTCCTAAACATTAGTGACGACATTCTGGTCTTTGCCAGGACGGAACTTGAACATCTGAAACGTCTGGCCAAGACCCTCGAGAGGCTGCAGTCGCTGGGGCTCACTCTCCACAAGGACAAGTGCGAGTTCCTCCGCCCGACCATTGAGTTCTTTGGTTTCATCTTCAAGGAGGGCGGTGTATCTCCGGACCCCAGGAAGGTCCAGGACATCAGGACCGCGCGCCCCCCTGAGTCGGCGTCAGATGTGCGGAGCTTCCTGGGAATGGTAACATACTGTGGGCGCTTCATCAGGAATCTCGCCTCGAGGTCGGAGCCTCTGAGGGCCCTGACGAAAAAGGATACCACCTGGCAGTGGGGCCCGTTGGAACAGTCGGCGTTCGAGGACATCAAAGGTGCCCTGACAGCAGATGATACCGTGGCTTTTTTTGACCCCGCTCTGGAGTCCGAGATTGTGGTGGACGCCAGCCCATTTGGCCTCGGTGCGGTGCTCACCCAAGTGGGCAGAGATGGGGGGATAAGGCCAGTGGCATATGCCAGCAAAGCCCTCTCCGAGACCGAACAGAGATACTCGCAGATTGAACGCGAGGCCCTGGCTGTCTTGTGGGGCTGTCGGCATTTTCGGCTTTATGTGCTGGGGAGACCCGTGACAGTGGTAACGGACCACAAGCCGCTGCTTCCGATCATGGCCGGATCATCTTCAAAACCACCAGCCAGAATCGAGAGGTGGATGTTGGCCCTTCTGGAGTATAGCGTCACCCTGATCTACCGGCCGGGTGCCAACAATGCGGCTGACTACCTGTCCAGGCACCCGGTGGGCGGTGGAGGACCCGCACAAGACTCGTGTGCTGAGGAAGCCGATGACCACGTCAGGATGGTGGTAGAGGGTGCCACCCCCAACGCAATGCCGCTACCCGAACTGGAGAGTGCTGCGGCCAACGACGAGTGTTTCCGCATCTTGAGGAGCTCGATGCGGTCGGGGTCCTGGAAGTCCGTGCTGGAATTGGTGGCAGGGCGCACTCAAGAAGCTAAAGTGACCCTCGAGCAACTCTGGAAGATAAAGGACGAACTGTCCTTCACGGAGTCGGGCCTGCTGCTGCGGGGCGATCGCCTGGTGGTGCCGGGCTCCAAGATCCATGAAGCGATCAACCTGGCACACCAGGGACACCAAGGGGCCGCCAAGACGAAGGCGAGACTGAGGCTGAAGGTGTGGTTTCCCGAGCTAGAGAAAAAAGTGGATGACTTCGTAGCGGCCTGTGTGTGGTGCCAGGCGGCCTCCCCAGTCCAGCGGGAGCCTGAAATCGAAGTAATGCCACGAGGGACCCGGCCGTGGGAGGTCGTACATGCGGACTTCGGATCCACGGCCGTAGGCACTCACTTCCTGGCCATTGTGGATGAATACTCCCGATACCCTGAGGTGGAATTCGTCGAGTCGGTGGCATTTGAGCACGTGGTGGGCGCTGTGGAGAAAATCTTTGCCACCCATGGGTTTCCCGTGACTCTGTGCTCGGATAATGGGTCCCCATTCCAGAGCGCTAGGTTCTCGGAATTTCTGGAGAGCTGTGGAGTGGCGCACCGGAAGGTGTCCCCGCTGTGGCCCCGTGCGAACGGGGACGCGGAGAGGCTGATGAGGACATTGAACAAAACATTCCGGATAGCCCAGGGACAGGGCCAGCCCCTCCAGCGGGCGCTATACCAGTTCTTGAGAGTGTACCGCACCACCCCACACGCCTCAACGGGGGTGGCCCCGGCTGAAGTCCTGTTCCGAAGGTGCCCCTGAGGTCTCCTCCCGGAGGTACATGAAAAGGAACCCGGCGTAATAGATGACCAACGGGTGGAAGCGGAGCGACAGGCAAGGACACATCAAGAGAACATACGGCGCGGTCTTTGTCCGCAGCGGCTGGAACCGGGCAACGAAGTGCTGATCAGGAATCGGCATCCCCACGGAAAACTCTCGCTCCCATATGAACCGGAGCCGCTGGACGTGGTGGCAGTAAAGGGATCGATGGTAACAGCCTCGGACGGGAAGTCGGCTGTCACTCGGAATGTGAGCTTCTTTAAGAAACTGGGGGACTCTCGAGCTGAGCTCCCGCCTGACCCGGATGAGACTGTCCTCCCAGATGAAGATACCCCCCGGGGGAACTCGTGGGGTCGCCAGAACGAGGCACTGGAGCAGCTGGGACTCCTGCGGCTGAGGTAGGCGGGAGGTACCCCCAGAGGGCTGGGCGAGGGAGACCTGCCTATCTCGGAGACTATGTGCTGGGGCCGATTGACTGTGTTCCGGAGTAAGGGGAATCGGGAGACTGACATTAAAGGGGCATGGGCTCTGAGTTTGTAATTGTTATGTTGTGTGCAGTGCAATTTTTGGAAGTGTCTGTTGTTGTTGTTCCTCCCGGAAAAAGGAGGAGTGTGGCGTTGCCCCGTGAGGGAGACGCGCACGCGGCGACGTGACGTTGCACGTCGCCGCGTGCGTCTTAAATAAACGGGGCGTTCCCGGCCGCGTCAGAGCGACCGGGGAGCCCGAAGCACACAGACGTGTCTGGTCTGAGTCTGTGGGTGGAGGGGCTCACGGGCACGCGTGGGGGCACCCAGAGACCCCCAACACTTGTACGCTTGCAGCGTTTTCTTTGCTTTCTTGCTGCCATTATAAAAATGTATGTGCCCATATAAGTGGACGCTACCCTAAATATGAAGACAGTTCGGGTCTTCAGAGTCTTTAGAGTGCATTGCCTGTGCCGCCTCTTAAAGCGACCACATAGGAAATGCCGCCTAAATGAGCAAACAGGGACTGGTGGAATAGAAGGGACCCATAGCAGCCCGGTTGGAGGGAAGTAGTGGGTGCCAGCAGTGGAGCAGTGTGAGGAGGGGCAGGGTGGGTTGTGTTTGCGGTGGGATGTCCAGAAAGTGTCTGTAAAGGAGGGAGAAATAGAGGTAGGAGTGAGGGGCAGGGAGTGACGCAAGGGGGAATTTGAACAAAACAACCAGCCCTTCAGAGGTGTCCATGGGACGCCATAAAGGGTTTTCCTTTGGAGGAGCAGCCTGCATTGAGTGGGATTTTAACATGAAACGGAAAATTACGAGAAGCTATTTCTATACAATGTTAATGCCTTGCTGTTTACATGCGTACAGCGAATGACAGAAACAGGCCTTATCTTATGTAAAGAACCCACCTCCCCTTTCGTGAAGTGACGTTTTGGCATTATGATGTTTTGACATTCTCGGCCTGATTCACAGAAGCGTTTTAGAATGGCGCAATCACATAGGAAAACCCTGGTCAAATGATATGGACACCATTAGAAGGACGGACTATTAAGGTTACCCTTGAAGGACATGAGACGGAGGATAAGGGGGGGGGGTGTTGTAGGCAGGAAATAGAGGTTGGGGAAGGAAGGGCAACCCCAATGGGGGGTACCTTTTCTTAAGTACCCGCGGCTGAGCTCCAGCTAAAGCTATATTGCTGGGAGTTTCATACAACCTAATGTTCCTAACAGCACTGCTGAGACTCTGGGTCCACATTATCAGTCCCCCCCCCCAGGCCCTTCTGTGGTAACCAGCAAGTGTGTGAGAGACACCCTGTGGCAGGGCCCCACCTCTATTCAGGGGCCCCCACGATGGCTCAAGATCTCGCTCACTCCTGGACACTGCGGATATCACTACCTACAAAGCAGCTGGGATTGGCCCAGGGCTGTCATCAAGAAAGCAACTGCAGCAGCATGGCGAGTTTGCCATTGCAAAGGAAATCTTCATGCTGTTATTTTCCAGTCAAACGCACACTCTCTCTGCGGTGCTCTCCTAGCCTCTGAGCCAGCCGCCATTTTAAGGATGGTGCTTCTTTTCCTTCAGGCCCCTATTAACATTTGAAAGTCAAATTTCAGTCTCCACGCTAATACACTGCCCATTACAGTGCTATATCTACAGGGCCAAATTAACATTTATAGGACCCGTATTAACCTCAGTAGTGGTGGGGTAACCTCTAAAGTGGCTTGGTAAGTGCCCTACAGGACACGGTCTGTGTGAATGCATATAGATAAGGGTGCATGCAGGGCAGTTTCTAACCAACTTGATGCCCAGGCTGAAACATTAGAATGTGCACCACCCTCTACCCCCCACCCCGACTGGCACACATCACTCCCAAACTACACCTCTGTGTCGTGTGACAAAACCCCTCCTCAATATCAATAAATCATTGCTTTATAAATTAAGCTGGTTTCATTACATTGTAGTTCAAGTACTTCACAGAAGAAATCTAATGTGACAAAATAGCTGTTGCTGCCCAAGTAAATGGTTTTTCTGTCACCTGCTTTTAGGGAAGGCTTTGCCTGAGTGCAGTTTCAAACTGTCCTTACTGGCACACTGCGGTGTGACCAGCCTGCCAGGGTCTGAGAGCCCACTGGCCCTGTGTTGCATGTGTTCTGTTCATACCACCTCACTTGTATTTCGCAAGGGGAATACCAGACTAACCATATGAATTATTTTCTGATAGAAGGTTATCACTCCAAGATGGACAGTCTGGTACACTCTTATTGTACTCTTTCAAAATACCTCTATGAGAGTGGCAAAGGGGACAAAAAGCACCAATGATTGTTCCTGTCTGCTTTGCATTAAACCACAGAGCATTTCAGGAATATTTTTTTTTATATTTTTTTTATTTATAAAGTGCTCACACAACCCATGGGCATCGAGGCGCTGTTACAGGAATTGTTTGTTTTTTTCTTCTTAGTTGCGTAATTGTTTTTTTTTGTCTTAGTTACGTATTTATAAGACGCGCGGACCCGGGGATTGAACCTGTGACACGCACGCTGCCGCTGAGCTATCCTCCCGGCCTCCCGGGACATAATATAACAGTGATCAGAGATCTCTATATTTTATAAACAAATCTGTGATAGAAGGTTTGTATGTGTGAATCTCTAAATGCATAACAGACACATAGCTTGGTGCTCACAACATGGTTCACAACACTCACCCTAACATTCAAATGTTTGTAACCATGAACCATACATAATCATTGTAACAGCTTACATTTTTGGATGTGAGTATACAATGGCTGCAACATCAGCCACTCAAATGGAGTATAAGATCTCTTTTGCTTCTTGTCTATGGATAATTTTAAATAAGGAGGGGCTGGGTCTCAGTGTGAGCATGTCCAACACCCAATACAGAAACCTTTAGGGAATTATATCTATAGACAGGACAGGATACCGTACAAGAGACACGCAATAAACAATGCACAGCAAGGCTACCCAGAAAGGATTGTACCTCTTACAAACATTAGCCTGACCAGTAATACGCTGATTAAGCATTTTAAACAAAACCACTGACCAGTAATAAGCTGAAGAAACGTTTTAAACAAATCCGGCTTCTAATGCATGTTGAAGGGTCCACAGTTCCTCAACCACTACCTCCTCACCGTTACGCAGGCCTCAGAGGTTATACCTGCAAAATAGAGCAGGCCCATGCTTTATCTAACTGAGCTGGTATTAGCATCTCTCATTAGTGCTGGCCTGCATCTAATGTAAATCATGGTGTGGCAGTGTAGAAAGGGTGTTTGGCCTAGTGTTTAAGTGTGGGCACAGTATGGCATACTCGCCAGAGCCACCTACACAAAACGTTCCAGTGTGCTATTGTATAGACATTGGACACATCAGACAAAAACAGGCACCACATAGATGCCATTAACCAACAGGGTGGTTACTTGAGCAGTGCACAAATCATTGCTGCACACATCACTGCATTGATTTGCCATGGACCAAGGTCTGTATGGTGATGCACAATGAACTCTGCTTTCCTAATCAAGGTGCCAAGTGGCACTGAGATGCCATCTGGTGTGCGCGCTAGGCGGTGGGTGGCTTGTTTAGAAAATTAAAAGATCTTTGATGCTGAGCGGATACATTTAGTCCATGTCCCAAAGCAGCCACTAGAATACTTCAACAAGAAAATGACAACTAACCTTCCCAGGGATGCGCCATATCTAACTAAAAAGTAATATACCAAAAGAAAAGAAAAAAGTTTGAAACTTTTTCTGTGTGGCGCCTTAATTCTCTTGGAAGAATATGTAGATTCGGTCCTGATGCTTTGTGCTGGGCCTCTGAATAAAAATACCCTATGGTCAGTTCTTAACGCTGATATGTTAAGCACATACCGTGTATAAACAATGGCTTGTTAAATGAGCTATCACTTATAAATTTCCCCACTTGAAAGGCTGTCAACACAAACAGTGAGGGGCACAGGGTGTGGGACTCCCGAGCATCTCACAGGCTGCGTTAGGAATATGCATTCCTTTGTCCATACCCCCAAACCCCCACTGAACTATTTTGCTCTGTGCCTGAGGCCGTCGCCCCTTGTGCCCAGGCAATGAAACTGGTCTGGGTGCATGAGTATGCTGTGTCAGAGACAGGTACGGAAATGGGGCGTGAGCAAGCATGCATGGCCACCGTCCCAGGTGCAGGCACCTTCTTTGGTTTCATTTGTCAGCGCAATTGCCAGGATCTCTACATCTTTGCTTCATAAAAGAATTGTGGCACAGAAAGAGGCTCATTATGACCTTTGTGGATTTTTCACTAGCATTTCCACACACAATAATTACTTTTGACCTACGTGGAAGGATCTGTGTCCAAACGTTGCTTGCAAAAGACTGATGTTGCGGAGGGCTGCCCTCCTCACTGCCCACCGCCGCCCTCCGATACTCTCTGCCTCCTGTCGCAAAGTCACTCTTTCCCTTCCACTTGTCCATCTCGGGGGGAGGGGGGTCCTCTCTGCCCACAGGTGGGCTTAACTGTCGGTAGGGAGACAAAGTCTGACGGGCCCCTGTGCCCAGTCACTCTCCCCTCCCAGTTTCTTTAGTCAAGCCACACAACCTCCAGCTCCAGTGCTCATGAGTGAGGGCGTCTTGAGCAAGGGGAGGTGACCTAGGCACCTAGGCAGCTACCCATTATAAGTGGCGTCCACACAAAGCGTCAAGGAAGAGCTGCTGGCAGCCCTTTAACGGCCTGCAATTACTTATTTGTTCTTAGTCTTTCTGGACGCTTTCCTCTTTTGCATATGTTTAGGCATTTTGCATTGATGAGACCTTGTCTTCTGAAAGAGCCCTCACTCATTTTTACGTAGCCAATAGGCGCCCCATTAGTTCCAAATGCTTAAACATATGTAAACGAGACACAAAACAAGTTTGCAATTTGGTCTCTTGCCTACTTAAGGAGCCCTCCTGGCCTGAGCACCGCCCACCTGGTGCCTTCCTGGTTGCTCCTCTTTTTCCCTACTTAAGGAGCCCTCCAGCCTCTTTTTCTTTGCAGGTAGGGAGCAGGTGCAAGTGGATCTAGTTCACCTGGCCTAAGCCCCACCCACCTGGTGCCTTCCTGGTTGGTGCTCTTTTTCCCTTCTTAAGGGGCCCTCCTGGCCGAAGCCCCGCCCACCTGGTGCCTTCCTAGTTGCCACTCTTCTTCCCTACTTAAGTAGCCCGCCAGTCTCTTTTCCTTTGCAGATGGGGAACGGGTGCAAGTGGATCTAGGTCACCTGGTCTAAACCCCGCCCACCTGGGCCTTCCTGTTTGCCACTCTTTTTCCCTACTTAAGGAGCCTTCCTGGCCTAAGCACCTCCCACCTGGTGCCTTCCTGGTTGCCGCTCTTTTTCCTACGTAAGGAGCCCTCCTGGCCTTAGCCCTGCCCACCTGGAACCTTCCTGGTTGCAGCTCTTTTTCCCTACTTAAGGAGCCCTACAGCCTCTTTTGCTTTGCAGATGGTGAGCAGGTGCAAGTGGATCTAGGTCAACTGGCCTAAGGCCCGCCCACTGGGTGCCTTCCTGATTGCTGCTCTTTTTCCCTAATTAAGGAGCCCTCCTGGCCTAAGCCCCAGCCACCTGGTGCCTTCTTGGTTGCTGCTCTTTTTCCCTACTTAAGAAGCACTCCTGGCCTAAGCCCCACCCACCTGGTGCCTTCCTGGTTGCCGCTCCTTTTCCCTACTTAAGAAGCACTCCTGGCCTAAGCCCCACCCACCTGGTGCCTTCCTGGTTGCCGCTCTTTTTCCCTATTTAAGTAGCCCTCCTGGCCTAAGCCCCACCCACCTGGTGCCTTCCAGGTTGCTGCTCTTTTCCCCTACTTAAGGAGCCCTCCAGCCTCTTTTCCTTTGCAGATGGGGAAGAGGTGCAAGTGGATCTAGGTCACCTGGCCTAAGCCCCGCCCACCTGGGGCATTCCTGGTTGCTGCTCTTTTTCCCTACTTAAGGAACCCTCCTGTCCTAATCCCTGCCCACCTGGTGCCTTCCTGGTTGCCGCTCTTTTTCCCTACTTAAGGATCCCTCCCACCTCTTTTCCTTTACAGATGGGGTGCAGGTGCAAGTGGATCTAGCTCACCTGGCCTAAACCCTGCCCACCTGGTGCCTTCCTGGTTGCCGCTATTTTTCCCTACTTAAGGAGCCCTCCAGGCATATGCTCTGCCCACCTGTTGGCTTACTGGTTGTTACTCTTTTTCCCTACTTAAGGAGCCCTCCTGGCCTAAGGCCACCCACCTGGTGCCTTCCTGGTTGGCACTCTTCTTCCCTACTTAAGGAGCCCTACAGCCTCTTTTGCTTTGCAGATGGTGAGCAGGTGCAAGTGGATCTAGGTCAACTGGCCTAAGGCCCGCCCACCAGGTGCCTTCCTGATTGCTGCTCTTTTTCGCTACTTAAGGAGCCCTCCTGGCCTAAGCCCCTCCCACCTGGTGCCTTCCTGGTTGCCGCTCTTTTTCCCTACGTAAGGAGCCCTACAGCCTCTTTTGCTTTGCAGATGGTGAGCAGGTGCAAGTGGATCTAGGTCAACTGGCCTAAGGCCCGCCCACCAGGTGCCTTCCTGATTGCTGCTCTTTTTCCCTAATTAAGGAGCCCTCCTGGCATAAGCCCGGCCCACCTGGGGCATTCCTGGTTGCTGCTCTTTTTCCCTACTTAAGGAGCCCTCCTGGCCTAACCTCTGCCCACCTGGTGCCTTCCTGGTTGCCGCTCTTTTTCCCTACTTAAGGAGTACTCTGGGCGTAAGCCCCGCCCACCTGGTGCCTTCCTGGTTGCCGCTCTTTTTTCCTACTTAATGAGCCCTCCAGCCTCTTTTCCTTTGCAGATGGGGAGCAGGTGCAAGTGGATCTAGGTCACCTGGCCTAAGCCCCGCCCACCTGGGGCATTCCAGGTTGCTGCTCTTTTTCCCTACTTAAGGAGCCCTCCTGGCCTAAACCCCGCCCACCTGCTGCCTTCCTGGTTGTTGCTATTTTCCCCTACTTAAGGAGCCCTGCAGGCCTAAGCTCCGCCCACCTGTTGCCTTCCTGGTTGCCTCTCTTTTTCACTACTTAAGGAGCCCTCCAGCCTCTTTTCCTTTGCAGATGGGGTGCAGGTGCAAGTGGATCTAGCTCACCTGGCCTAAGCCCCGCACAGCTGGGGCCTTACTGGTTGTTACTCTTTTTCCCTACTTAAGGAGCCCTCCTGGCCTAACCCCTGCCCACCTGGTGCCTTCATGGTTGCCGCTCTTTTTCCCTACTTAAGGAGCCCTCCTGGCCTAAGCCCCAGCCACCTGGTGCCTTCCTGGTTGCCGCTCTTTTTCACTACTTAATGAGCCCTCCAGCCTCTTTTCCTTTGCAAATGGGGAGCAGGTGCAAGTGGATCTAGGCCACCTGGCCTAAACCCCGCCCTCCTGGTGCCTTCCTGGTTGTTGCTATTTTTCCCTACTTAAGGAGCCCTGGAGGCCTAAGCTCCGCCCACCTGTTGCCTTCCTGGTTGCCTCTCTTTTTCCCTACTTAAGGAGCCCTCCAGCCTATTTTCCTTTGCAGATGGGGTGCAGGTGCAAGTGGAACTAGGTCACCTGGCCTAAGCCCCGCCCACCTGGGGCATTCCTGGTTGCTGCTCTTTTTCCCTACTTAAGGAGCCCTCCTGGCCTAACCCCTGCCCACCTGGTGCCTTCATGGTTGCCGCTCTTTTTCCCTACTTAAGGAGCCCTCCTGGCCTAAGCCCCAGCCACCTGGTGCCTTCCTGTTTGCCACTCTTTTTCGCTACTTAATGAGCCCTCCAGCCTCTTTTCCTTTGCAAATGGGGAGCAGGTGCAAGTGGATCGAGGCCACCTGGCCTAAACCTCGCCCACCTGGTGCCTTCCTGATTGTCGCTATTTTCCCCTACTTAAGGAGCCCTCCAGGCCTAAGCTCCACCCACCTGTTGCCTTCCTGGTTGCCTCTCTTTTTCCCTACTTAAGGAGCCCTCCAGCCTATTTTCCTTTGCAGATGGGGTGCAGGTGCAAGTGGATCTAGCTCACCTGGCCTAAGCCCCGCACAGCTGGGGCCTTACTGGTTGTTACTCTTTTTCCCTACTTAAGGATCCATCCTGGCCTAAGGCCACCCAACTGGTGCCTTCCTGGTTGACGCTCTTTTTCCCTACTTAAGGAGCCCTCCAGCCGCTATTCCTTTGCAGATGCGGAGAGGGGCAGGTGGATATAGGTCAACTTGGCCTAAGCCCCACCCGCCTGGTGCCTTCTTGGTTGCTGCTCTTTTTCCCTTCTTAATGAGCCCTCCTGGCCTAAGGCCTGCCCACCTGGTGCCTTCCTGGTTGCCGCTCTTTCCCCCTACTTAATGAGCCCTCCAGCATCTTTTCCTTTGCAGATGGGGAGCAGGTGCAGGTGGATCTAGGTCACCTGGCCTAAGCCCCGCCCACCTGGTGCCATCCTGGTTGCAGCTCTTTTTCCCTACTAAAGGAGCCCTCCTGACCTAAGCCCTGCCCACCTGATGCCTTCCTGGTTGCCGCTCTTTCCCCTACTTAATGAGCCCTCCAGCATCTTTTCCTTTGCAGATGGGGAGCAGGTGCAGGTGGATCTAGGTCACCTGGCCTAAGCCCCGCCCACCTGGTGCCATCCTGGTTGCAGCTCTTTTTCCCTACTAAAGGAGCCCTCCTGACCTAAGCCCCACCCGCCTGGTGCCTTCCTGGTTGCTGCTCTTTTTCCCTACTTAAGGAGCCCTCCTGACCTAAGCCCCGCCCACCTGGTGCCTTCTTGGTTGCTGCTCTTTTTCCCTACTTAAGGAGCCCTCCAGCCTCTTTTCCTTTGCAGATGGGGAGCAGGTGCAAGTGGATGTAGGTCACCTGGCCTAAGCCCCGCCCACCTGGTGCATTCCTGGTTGCTGCTCTTCTTCCCTACTTAAGGAGCCCTCCTGGCCTAACCCCTGCCCACCTGGTACCTTCCTGGATGCTGCTCTTTTTCCCTACTTAATGAGCCCTCCAGCCTCTTTTCCTTTGCAGATGGGGAGCAGGTGCAAGTGGATCTAGGCCACCTGGCCTAAGCCCCGCCCACCTGGTGCCTTCCTGGTTGCCGCTCTTTTTCCCTACTTAAGGAGCCCTCCAGGCCTAAGGCCTGCCCACCTAGTGCCTTCCTGGTTGCTGCTCTTTTCCCCTACTTAAGGAGCCCTCCAGCATCTTTTCCTTTGCAGATGGGGAGCAGGTGCAGGTGGATCTAGATCACCTGGCCTAAGCCCCGCCCACCTGGTGCCATCCTGGTTGCAGCTCTTTTTCCCTACCTAAGGAGCCCTCCTGACCTAAGCCCCGCCCACCTGGTGCCTTCTTGGTTGCTGCTCTTTTCCCTACTTAAGGAGCCCTCCAGCCTCTTTTCCTTTGCAGATGGGGAGCAGGTGCAAGTGGATCTAGGTCACCTGGCCTAAGCCCCGCCCACCGGTGGCATTCCTGGTTGCTGCTCTTTTTCCCTACTTAAGGAGCCCTCCTGGCCTAACCCCTGCCCACCTGGTGCCTTCATGGTTGCCGCTCTTTTTCCCTACTTAAGGAGCCATCCTGGCCTAAGCCCCAGCCACCTGGTGCCTTCCTGGTTGCCGCTCTTTTTCGCTACTTAATGAGCCCTCCAGCCTCTTTTCCTTTGCAAATGGGGAGCAGGTGCAAGTGCATCGAGGCCACCTGGCCTAAACCCCGCCCACCTGGTGCCTTCCTGATTGTCGCTATTTTCCCCTACTTAAGGAGCCCTCCAGGCCTAAGCTCCGCCCACCTGGTGCCTTCCTGGTTGCCTCTCTTTTTCCCTACTTAAGGAGCCCTCCAGCCTATTTTCCTTTGCAGATGGGGTGCAGGTGCAAGTGGATCTAGCTCACCTGGCCTAAGCCCCGCACAGCTGGGGCCTTACTGGTTGTTACTCTTTTTCCCTACTTAAGGAGCCATCCTGGCCTAAGGCCACCCAACTGGTGCCTTCCTGGTTGACGCTCTTTTTCCCTACTTAAGGAGCCCTCCAGCCGCTATTCCTTTGCAGATGCGGACAGGGGCAGGTGGATATAGGTCAACTTGGCCTAAGCCCCACCCCCCTGCTGCCTTCCTGTTTGCTGCTCTTTTTCCCTTCTTAAGGAGCCCTCCTGGCCTAAGGCCTGCCCGCCTGGTGCCTTCCTGGTTGCCGCTCTTTCCCCCTACTTAATGAGCCCTCCAGCATCTTTTCCTTTGCAGATGGGGAGCAGGTGCAGGTGGATCTAGGTCACGTGGCCTAAGCCCCGCCCACCTGGTGCCATCCTGGTTGCAGATCTTTTTCCCTACTAAAGGAGCCCTCCTGACCTAAGCCCTGCCCACCTGGTGCCTTCCTGGTTGCCGCTCTTTCCCCCTACTTAATGAACCCTCCAGCATCTTTTCCTTTGCAGATGGGGAGCAGGTGCAGGTAGATCTAGGTCACCTGGCCTAAGCCCCGCCCACCTGGTGCCATCCTGGTTGCAGCTCTTTTTCCCTACTAAAGGAGCCCTCCTGACCTAAGCCCCACCCACCTGGTGCCTTCCTGGTTGCTGCTCTTTTTCCCTACTTAAGGAGCCCTCCAGCCTCTTTTCCTTTGCAGATGGGGAGCAGGTGCAAGTGGATGTAGGTCACCTGGCCTAAGCCCCGCCCACCTGGTGCATTCCTGGTTGCTGCTCTTCTTCCCTACTTAAGGAGCCCTCCTGGCCTAACCCCTGCCCACCTGGTACCTTCCTGGATGCTGCTCTTTTTCCCTACTTAATGAGCCCTCCAGCCTCTTTTCCTTTGCAGATGGGGAGCAGGTGCAAGTGGATCTAGGCCACCTGGCCTAAGCCCCGCCCACCTGGTGCCTTCCTGGTTGACGCTCTTTTTCCCTACTTAAGGAGCCCTCCAGGCCTAAGGCCTGCCCACCTGGTGCCTTCCTGGTTGCTGCTCTTTTCCCCTACTTAAGGAGCCCTCCAGCATATTTTCCTTTGCAGATGGGGAGCAGGTGCAGGTGGATCTAGGTCACCTGGCCTAAGCCCCGCCCACCTGGTGCCATCCTGGTTGCAGCTCTTTTTCCCTACCTAAGGAGCCCTCCTGACCTAAGCCCCGCCCACCTGGTGCCTTCTTGGTTGCTGCTCTTTTTCCCTACTTAAGGAGCCCTCCAGCCTCTTTTCCTTTGCAGATGGGGAGCAGGTGCAAGTGGATCTAGGTCACCTGGCCTAAGCTCCGCCCACCTGGGGCATTCCTGGTTGCTGCTCTTTTTCCCTACTTAAGGAGCCCTCCTGGCCTAACCCCTGCCCACCTT
This sequence comes from Ambystoma mexicanum, assembly GCF_040938575.1. Lineage (NCBI taxonomy): Eukaryota > Metazoa > Chordata > Amphibia > Caudata > Ambystomatidae > Ambystoma > Ambystoma mexicanum. The sequence goes on along the minus strand of NC_090921.1, from coordinate 1,336,116,190 downwards.
GTGCCTTCATGGTTGCCGCTCTTTTTCCCTACTTAAGGAGCCCTCCTGGCCTAAGCCCCAGCCACCTGGTGCCTTCCTGGTGGCCGCTCTTTTTCGCTACTTAATGAGCCCTCCAGCCTCTTTTCCTTTGCAAATGAGGAGCAGGTGCAAGTGGATCGAGGCCACCTGGCCTAAACCCCGCCCACCTGGTGCCTTCCTGATTGTCGCTATTTTCCCCTACTTAAGGAGCCCTCCAGGCCTAAGCTCCGCCCACCTGTTGCCTTCCTGGTTGCCTCTCTTTTTCCCTACTTAAGGAGCCCTCCAGCCTATTTTCCTTTGCAGATGGGGTGCAGGTGCAAGTGGATCTAGCTCACCTGGCCTAAGCCCCGCACAGCTGGGGCCTTACTGGTTGTTACTCTTTTTCCCTACTTAAGGAGCCATCCTGGCCTAAGGCCACCCAACTGGTGCCTTCCTGGTTGATGCTCTTTTTCCCTACTTAAGGAGCCCTCCAGCCGCTATTCCTTTGCAGATGCGGACAGGGGCAGGTGGATATAGGTCAACTTGGCCTAAGCCCCACCCGCCTGGTGCCTTCCTGGTTGCTGCTCTTTTTCTCTTCTTAAGGAGCCCTCCTGGCCTAAGGCCTGCCCACCTGGTGCCTTCCTGGTTGCCGCTCTTTCCCCCTACTTAATGAGCCCTCCAGCATCTTTTCCTTTGCAGATGGGGAGCAGGTGCAGGTGGATCTAGGTCACCTGGCCTAAGCCCCGCCCACCTGGTGCCATCCTGGTTGCAGCTCTTTTTCCCTACTAAAGGAGCCCTCCTGACCTAAGCCCTGCCCACCTGGTGCCTTCCTGGTTGCCGCTCTTTCCCCCTACTTAATGAGCCCTCCAGCATCTTTTCCTTTGCAGATGGGGAGCAGGTGCAGGTGGATCTAGGTCACCTGGCCTAAGCCCTGCCCACCTGGTGCCATCCTGGTTGCAGCTCTTTTTCCCTAATAAAGGAGCCCTCCTGACCTAAGCCCCACCCGCCTGGTGCCTTCCTGGTTGCTGCTCTTTTTCCCTACTTAAGGAGCCCTCCTGGCCTAAGCCCCGCCCACCTGGTGCCTTCTTGGTTGCTGCTCTTTTTCCCTACTTAAGGAGCCCTCCAGCCTCTTTTCCTTTGCAGATGGGGAGAAGGTGCAAGTGGATGTAGGTCACCTGGCCTAAGCCCCGCCCACCTGGCGCATTCCTGGTTGCTGCTCTTCTTCCCTACTTAAGGAGCCCTCCTGGCCTAACCCCTGCCCACCTGGTACCTTCCTGGATGCTGCTCTTTTTCCCTACTTAATGAGCCCTCCAGCCTCTTTTCCTTTGCAGATGGGGAGCAGGTGCAGGTGGATCTAGGCCACCTGGCCTAAGCCCTGCCCACCTGGTGCCTTCCTGGTTGCCGCTCTTTTTCCCTACTTAAGGAGCCCTCCAGGCCTAAGGCCTGCCCACCTGGTGCCTTCCTGGTTGCTGCTCTTTTCCCCTACTTAAGGAGCCCTCCAGCATCTTTTCCTTTGCAGATGGGGAGCAGGTGCAGGTGGATCTAGGTCACCTGGCCTAAGCCCCGCCCACCTGGTGCCATCCTGGTTGCAGCTCTTTTTCCCTACCTAAGGAGCCCTCCTGACCTAAGCCCCGCCCACCTGGTGCCTTCTTGGTTGCTGCTCTTTTTCCCTACTTACGGAGCCCTCCAGCCTCTTTTCCTTTGCAGATGGGGAGCAGGTGCAAGTGGATCTAGGTCACCTGGCCTAAGCCCCGCCCACCTGGGGCATTCCTGGTTGCTGCTCTTTTTCCCTACTTAAGGAGCCCTCCTGGCCTAACCCCTGCCCACCTGGTGCCTTCATGGTTGCCGCTCTTTTTCCCTACTTAAGGAGCCCTCCTGGCCTAAGCCCCAGCCACCTGGTGCCTTCCTGGTGGCCGCTCTTTTTCGCTACTTAATGAGCCCTCCAGCCTCTTTTCCTTTGCAAATGGGGAGCAGGTGCAAGTGGATCGAGGCCACCTGGCCTAAACCCCGCCCACCTGGTGCCTTCCTGATTGTAGCTATTTTCCCCTACTTAAGGAGCCCTCCAGGCCTAAGTTCCGCCCACCTGTTGCCTTCCTGGTTGCCTCTCCTTTTCCCTACTTAAGGAGCCCTCCAGCCTATTTTCCTTTGCAGATGGGGTGCAGGTGCAAGTGGATCTAGCTCACCTGGCCTAAGCCCCGCACAGCTGGGGCCTTACTGGTTGTTACTCTTTTTCCCTACTTAAGGAGCCATCCTGGCCTAAGGCCACCCAACTGGTGCCTTCCTGGTTGACGCTCTTTTTCCCTACTTAAGGAGCCCTCCAGCCGCTATTCCTTTGCAGATGCGGACAGGGGCAGGTGGATATAGGTCAACTTGGCCTAAGCCCCACCCGCCTGGTGCCTTCCTGGTTGCTGCTCTTTTTCCCTTCTTAAGGAGCCCTCCTGGCCTAAGGCCTGCCCACCTGGTGCCTTCCTGGTTGCCGCTCTTTCCCCCTACTTAATGAGCCCTCCAGCATCTTTTCCTTTGCAGATGGGGAGCAGGTGCAGGTGGATCTAGGTCACCTGGCCTAAGCCCCGCCCTCCTGGTGCCATCCTGGTTGCAGCTCTTTTTCCCTACTAAAGGAGCCCTCCTGACCTAAGCCCCACCCGCCTGGTGCCTTCCTGGTTGCTGCTCTTTTTCCCTACTTAAGGAGCCCTCCTGACCTAAGCCCCGTCCACCTGGTGCCTTCTTGGTTGCTGCTCTTTTTCCCTACTTAAGGAGCCCTCCAGCCTCTTTTCCTTTGCAGATGGGGAGCAGGTGCAAGTGGATGTAGGTCACCTGGCCTAAGCCCCGCCCACCTGGCGCATTCCTGGTTGCTGCTCTTCTTCCCTACTTAAGGAGCCCTCCTGGCCTAACCCCTGCCCACCTGGTACCTTCCTGGATGCTGCTCTTTTTCCCTATTTAATGAGCCCTCCAGCCTCTTTTCCTTTGCAGATGGGGAGCAGGTGCAAGTGGATCTAGGCCACCTGGCCTAAGCCCCGCCCACCTGGTGCCTTCCTGGTTGCCGCTCTTTTTCCCTACTTAAGGAGCCCTCCAGGCCTAAAGCCTGCCCACCTGGTGCCTTCCTGGTTGCTGCTCTTTTCCCCTACTTAAGGAGCCCTCCAGCATCTTTTCCTTTGCAGATGGGGAGCAGGTGTAGGTGGATCTAGATCACCTGGCCTAAGCCCCGCCCACCTGGTGCCATCCTGGTTGCAGCTCTTTTTCCCTACCTAAGGAGCCCTCCTGACCTAAGCCCCGCCCACCTGGTGCCTTCTTGGTTGCTGCTCTTTTTCCCTACTTAAGGAGCCCTCCAGCCTCTTTTCCTTTGCAGATGAGGAGCAGGTGCAAGTGGATCTAGGTCACCTGGCCTAAGCCCCGCCCACCTGGGGCATTCCTGTTTGCTGCTCTTTTTCCCTACTTAAGGAGCCCTCCTGGCCTAACCCCTGCCCACCTGGTGCCTTCATGGTTGCCGCTCTTTTTCCCTACTTAAGGAGCCCTCCTGGCCTAAGCCCCAGCCACCTGGTGCCTTCCTGGTTGCCGCTCTTTTTCGCTACTCAATGAGCCCTCCAGCCTCTTTTCCTTTGCAAATGGGGAGCAGGTGCAAGTGGATCGAGGCCACCTGGCCTAAACCCCGCCCACCTGGTGCCTTCCTGATTGTCGCTATTTTCCCCTACTTAAGGAGCCCTCCAGGCCTAAGCTCCACCCACCTGTTGCCTTCCTGGTTGCCTCTCTTTTTCCCTACTTAAGGAGCCCTCCAGCCTATTTTCCTTTGCAGATGGGGTGCAGGTGCAAGTGGATCTAGCTCACCTGGCCTAAGCCCCGCACAGCTGGGGCCTTACTGGTTGTTACTCTTTTTCCCTACTTAAGGAGCCATCCTGGCCTAAGGCCACCCAACTGGTGCCTTCCTGGTTGACGCTCTTTTTCCCTACTTAAGGAGCCCTCCAGCCGCTATTCCTTTGCAGATGCGGACAGGGGCAGGTGGATATAGGTCAACTTGGCCTAAGCCCCACCCGCCTGGTGCCTTCCTGGTTGCTGCTCTTTTTCCCTTCTTAAGGAGCCCTCCTGGCCTAAGGCATGCCCACCTGGTGCCTTCCTGGCTGCCGCTCTTTCCCCCTACTTAATGAGCCCTCCAGCATCTTTTCCTTTGCAGATGGGGAGCAGGTGCAGGTGGATCTAGGTCACCTGGCCTAAGCCCCGCCCACCTGGTGCCATCCTGGTTTCAGCTTTTTTTCCCTACTAAAGGAGCCCTCCTGACCTAAGCCCCACCCGCCTGGTGCCTTCCTGTTTGCTGCTCTTTTTCCCTACTTAAGGAGCCCTCCTGACCTAAGCCCCGCCCACCTGGTGCCTTCTTGGTTGCTGCTCTTTTTCCCTACTTAAGGAGCCCTCCAGCCTCTTTTCCTTTGCAGATGGGGAGCAGTTGCAAGTGGATGTAGGTCACCTGGCCTAAGCCCCGCCCACCTGGCGCATTCCTGGTTGCTGCTCTTCTTCCCTACTTAAGGAGCCCTCCTGGCCTAACCCCTGCCCACCTGGTACCTTCCTGGATGCTGCTCTTTTTCCCTACTTAATGAGCCCTCCAGCCTCTTTTCCTTTGCAGATGGGGAGCAGGTGCAAGTGGATCTAGGCCACCTGGCCTAAGCCCCGCCCACCTGGTGCCTTCCTGGTTGCCGCTCTTTTTCCCTACTTAAGGAGCCCTCCAGCCTCTTTTCCTTTGCAGATGGGGAGCAGGTGCAAGTGGATCTAGGCCACCTGGCCTAAGCCCCGCCCACCTGGTGCCTTCCTGGTTGCCGCTCTTTTTCCCTACTTAAGGAGCCCTCCAGGCCTAAGGCCTGCCCACCTGGTGCCTTCCTGGTTGCTGCTCTTTTCCCCTACTTAAGGAGCCCTCCAGCATATTTTCCTTTGCAGATGGGGAGCAGGTGCAGGTGGATCTAGGTCACCTGGCCTAAGCCCCGCCCACCTGGTGCCATCCTGGTTGCAGCTCTTTTTCCCTACCTAAGGAGCCCTCCTGACCTAAGCCCCGCCCACCTGGTGCCTTCTTGGTTGCTGCTCTTTTTCCCTACTTAAGGAGCCCTCCAGCCTCTTTTCCTTTGCAGATGGGGAGCAGGTGCAAGTGGATCTAGGTCACCTGGCCTAAGCTCCGCCCACCTGGGGCATTCCTGGTTGCTGCTCTTTTTCCCTACTTAAGGAGCCCTCCTGGCCTAACCCCTGCCCACCTTGTGCCTTCATGGTTGCCGCTCTTTTTCCCTACTTAAGGAGCCCTCCTGGCCTAAGCCCCAGCCACCTGGTGCCTTCCTGGTTGCCGCTCTTTTTCGCTACTTAATGAGCCCTCCAGCCTCTTTTCCTTTGCAAATGAGGAGCAGGTGCAAGTGGATCGAGGCCACCTGGCCTAAACCCCGCCCACCTGGTGCCTTCCTGATTGTCGCTATTTTCCCCTACTTAAGGAGCCCTCCAGGCCTAAGCTCCGCCCACCTGTTGCCTTCCTGGTTGCCTCTCTTTTTCCCTACTTAAGGAGCCCTCCAGCCTATTTTCCTTTGCAGATGGGGTGCAGGTGCAAGTGGATCTAGCTCACCTGGCCTAAGCCCCGCACAGCTGGGGCCTTACTGGTTGTTACTCTTTTTCCCTACTTAAGGAGCCATCCTGGCCTAAGGCCACCCAACTGGTGCCTTCCTGGTTGATGCTCTTTTTCCCTACTTAAGGAGCCCTCCAGCCGCTATTCCTTTGCAGATGCGGACAGGGGCAGGTGGATATAGGTCAACTTGGCCTAAGCCCCACCCGCCTGGTGCCTTCCTGGTTGCTGCTCTTTTTCCCTTCTTAAGGAGCCCTCCTGGCCTAAGGCCTGCCCACCTGGTGCCTTCCTGGTTGCCGCTCTTTCCCCCTACTTAATGAGCCCTCCAGCATCTTTTCCTTTGCAGATGGGGAGCAGGTGCAGGTGGATCTAGGTCACCTGGCCTAAGCCCCGCCCACCTGGTGCCATCCTGGTTGCAGCTCTTTTTCCCTACTAAAGGAGCCCTCCTGACCTAAGCCCTGCCCACCTGGTGCCTTCCTGGTTGCCGCTCTTTCCCCCTACTTAATGAGCCCTCCAGCATCTTTTCCTTTGCAGATGGGGAGCAGGTGCAGGTGGATCTAGGTCACCTGGCCTAAGCCCCGCCCACCTGGTGCCATCCTGGTTGCAGCTCTTTTTCCCTAATAAAGGAGCCCTCCTGACCTAAGCCCCACCCACCTGGTGCCTTCCTGGTTGCTGCTCTTTTTCCCTACTTAAGGAGCCCTCCTGGCCTAAGCCCCGCCCACCTGGTGCCTTCTTGGTTGCTGCTCTTTTTCCCTACTTAAGGAGCCCTCCAGCCTCTTTTCCTTTGCAGATGGGGAGAAGGTGCAAGTGGATGTAGGTCACCTGGCCTAAGCCCCGCCCACCTGGCGCATTCCTGGTTGCTGCTCTTCTTCCCTACTTAAGGAGCCCTCCTGGCCTAACCCCTGCCCACCTGGTACCTTCCTGGATGCTGCTCTTTTTCCCTACTTAATGAGCCCTCCAGCCTCTTTTCCTTTGCAGATGGGGAGCAGGTGCAAGTGGATCTAGGCCACCTGGCCTAAGCCCTGCCCACCTGGTGCCTTCCTGGTTGCCGCTCTTTTTCCCTACTTAAGGAGCCCTCCAGGCCTAAGGCCTGCCCACCTGGTGCCTTCCTGGTTGCTGCTCTTTTCCCCTACTTAAGGAGCCCTCCAGCATCTTTTCCTTTGCAGATGGGGAGCAGGTGCAGGTGGATCTAGGTCACCTGGCCTAAGCCCCGCCCACCTGGTGCCATCCTGGTTGCAGCTCTTTTTCCCTACCTAAGGAGCCCTCCTGACCTAAGCCCCGCCCACCTGGTGCCTTCTTGGTTGCTGCTCTTTTTCCCTACTTAAGGAGCCCTCCAGCCTCTTTTCCTTTGCAGATGGGGAGCAGGTGCAAGTGGATCTAGGTCACCTGGCCTAAGCCCCGCCCACCTGGGGCATTCCTGGTTGCTGCTCTTTTTCCCTACTTAAGGAGCCCTCCTGGCCTAACCCCTGCCCACCTGGTGCCTTCATGGTTGCCGCTCTTTTTCCCTACTTAAGGAGCCCTCCTGGCCTAAGCCCCAGCCACCTGGTGCCTTCCTGGTGGCCGCTCTTTTTCGCTACTTAATGAGCCCTCCAGCCTCTTTTCCTTTGCAAATGGGGAGCAGGTGCAAGTGGATCGAGGCCACCTGGCCTAAACCCCGCCCACCTGGTGCCTTCCTGATTGTAGCTATTTTCCCCTACTTAAGGAGCCCTCCAGGCCTAAGTTCCGCCCACCTGTTGCCTTCCTGGTTGCCTCTACTTTTCCCTACTTAAGGAGCCCTCCAGCCTATTTTCCTTTGCAGATGGGGTGCAGGTGCAAGTGGATCTAGCTCACCTGGCCTAAGCCCCGCACAGCTGGGGCCTTACTGGTTGTTACTCTTTTTCCCTACTTAAGGAGCCATCCTGGCCTAAGGCCACCCAACTGGTGCCTTCCTGGTTGACGCTCTTTTTCCCTACTTAAGGAGCCCTCCAGCCGCTATTCCTTTGCAGATGCGGACAGGGGCAGGTGGATATAGGTCAACTTGGCCTAAGCCCCACCCGCCTGGTGCCTTCCTGGTTGCTGCTCTTTTTCCCTTCTTAAGGAGCCCTCCTGGCCTAAGGCCTGCCCACCTGGTGCCTTCCTGGTTGCCGCTCTTTCCCCCTACTTAATGAGCCCTCCAGCATCTTTTCCTTTGCAGATGGGGAGCAGGTGCAGGTGGATCTAGGTCACCTGGCCTAAGCCCCGCCCTCCTGGTGCCATCCTGGTTGCAGCTCTTTTTCCCTACTAAAGGAGCCCTCCTGACCTAAGCCCCACCCGCCTGGTGCCTTCCTGGTTGCTGCTCTTTTTCCCTACTTAAGGAGCCCTCCTGACCTAAGCCCCGTCCACCTGGTGCCTTCTTGGTTGCTGCTCTTTTTCCCTACTTAAGGAGCCCTCCAGCCTCTTTTCCTTTGCAGATGGGGAGCAGGTGCAAGTGGATGTAGGTCACCTGGCCTAAGCCCCGCCCACCTGGCGCATTCCTGGTTGCTGCTCTTCTTCCCTACTTAAGGAGCCCTCCTGGCCTAACCCCTGCCCACCTGGTACCTTCCTGGATGCTGCTCTTTTTCCCTATTTAATGAGCCCTCCAGCCTCTTTTCCTTTGCAGATGGGGAGCAGGTGCAAGTGGATCTAGGCCACCTGGCCTAAGCCCCGCCCACCTGGTGCCTTCCTGGTTGCCGCTCTTTTTCCCTACTTAAGGAGCCCTCCAGGCCTAAAGCCTGCCCACCTGGTGCCTTCCTGGTTGCTGCTCTTTTCCCCTACTTAAGGAGCCCTCCAGCATCTTTTCCTTTGCAGATGGGGAGCAGGTGTAGGTGGATCTAGATCACCTGGCCTAAGCCCCGCCCACCTGGTGCCATCCTGGTTGCAGCTCTTTTTCCCTACCTAAGGAGCCCTCCTGACCTAAGCCCCGCCCACCTGGTGCCTTCTTGGTTGCTGCTCTTTTTCCCTACTTAAGGAGCCCTCCAGCCTCTTTTCCTTTGCAGATGGGGAGCAGGTGCAAGTGGATCTAGGTCACCTGGCCTAAGCCCCGCCCACCTGGGGCATTCCTGTTTGCTGCTCTTTTTCCCTACTTAAGGAGCCCTCCTGGCCTAACCCCTGCCCACCTGGTGCCTTCATGGTTGCCGCTCTTTTTCCCTACTTAAGGAGCCCTCCTGGCCTAAGCCCCAGCCACCTGGTGCCTTCCTGGTTGCCGCTCTTTTTCGCTACTCAATGAGCCCTCCAGCCTCTTTTCCTTTGCAAATGGGGAGCAGGTGCAAGTGGATCGAGGCCACCTGGCCTAAACCCCGCCCACCTGGTGCCTTCCTGATTGTCGCTATTTTCCCCTACTTAAGGAGCCCTCCAGGCCTAAGCTCCACCCACCTGTTGCCTTCCTGGTTGCCTCTCTTTTTCCCTACTTAAGGAGCCCTCCAGCCTATTTTCCTTTGCAGATGGGGTGCAGGTGCAAGTGGATCTAGCTCACCTGGCCTAAGCCCCGCACAGCTGGGGCCTTACTGGTTGTTACTCTTTTTCCCTACTTAAGGAGCCATCCTGGCCTAAGGCCACCCAACTGGTGCCTTCCTGGTTGACGCTCTTTTTCCCTACTTAAGGAGCCCTCCAGCCGCTATTCCTTTGCAGATGCGGACAGGGGCAGGTGGATATAGGTCAACTTGGCCTAAGCCCCACCCGCCTGGTGCCTTCCTGGTTGCTGCTCTTTTTCCCTTCTTAAGGAGCCCTCCTGGCCTAAGGCATGCCCACCTGGTGCCTTCCTGGCTGCCGCTCTTTCCCCCTACTTAATGAGCCCTCCAGCATCTTTTCCTTTGCAGATGGGGAGCAGGTGCAGGTGGATCTAGGTCACCTGGCCTAAGCCCCGCCCACCTGGTGCCATCCTGGTTTCAGCTCTTTTTCCCTACTAAAGGAGCCCTCCTGACCTAAGCCCCACCCGCCTGGTGCCTTCCTGTTTGCTGCTCTTTTTCCCTACTTAAGGAGCCCTCCTGACCTAAGCCCCGCCCACCTGGTGCCTTCTTGGTTGCTGCTCTTTTTCCCTACTTAAGGAGCCCTCCAGCCTCTTTTCCTTTGCAGATGGGGAGCAGTTGCAAGTGGATGTAGGTCACCTGGCCTAAGCCCCGCCCACCTGGCGCATTCCTAGTTGCTGCTCTTCTTCCCTACTTAAGGAGCCCTCCTGGCCTAACCCCTGCCCACCTGGTACCTTCCTAGATGCTGCTCTTTTTCCCTACTTAATGAGCCCTCCAGCCTCTTTTCCTTTGCAGATGGGGAGCAGGTGCAAGTGGATCTAGGCCACCTGGCCTAAGCCCCGCCCACCTGGTGCCTTCCTGGTTGCCGCTCTTTTTCCCTACTTAAGGAGCCCTCCAGGCCTAAGGCCTGCCCACCTGGTGCCTTCCTGGTTGCTGCTCTTTTCCCCTACTTAAGGAGCCCTCCAGCATCTTTTCCTTTGCAGATGGGGAGCAGGTGCAGGTGGATGTAGGTCACCTGGCCTAAGCCCCGCCCACCTGGTGCCATCCTGGTTGCAGCTCTTTTTCCCTACCTAAGGAGCCCTCCTGACCTAAGCCCCGCCCACCTGGTGCCTTCTTGGTTGCTGCTCTTTTTCCCTACTTAAGGAGCCCTCCAGCCTCTTTTCCTTTGCAGATGGGGAGCAGGTGCAAGTGGATCTAGGTCACCTGGCCTAAGCTCCGCCCACCTGGGGCATTCCTGGTTGCTGCTCTTTTTCCCTACTTAAGGAGCCCTCCTGGCCTAACCCCTGCCCACCTGGTGCCTTCATGGTTGCCGCTCTTTTTCCCTACTTAAGGAGCCCTCCTGGCCTAAGCCCCAGCCACCTGGTGCCTTCCTGGTTGCCGCTCTTTTTCGCTACTTAATGAGCCCTCCAGCCTCTTTTCCTTTGCAAATGGGGAGCAGGTGCAAGTGGATCGAGGCCACCTGGCCTAAACCCCGCCCACCTGGTGCCTTCCTGATTGTCGCTATTTTCCCCTACTTAAGGAGCCCTCCAGGCCTAAGCTCCGCCCACCTGTTGCCTTTCTGGTTGCCTCTCTTTTTCCCTACTTAAGGAGCCCTCCAGCCTATTTTCCTTTGCAGATGGGGTGCAGGTGCAAGTGGATCTAGCTCACCTGGCCTAAGCCCCGCACAGCTGGGGCCTTACTGGTTGTTACTCTTTTTCCCTACTTAAGGAGCCATCCTGGCCTAAGGCCACCCAACTGGTGCCTTCCTGGTTGACGCTCTTTTTCCCTACTTAAGGAGCCCTCCAGCCGCTATTCCTTTGCAGATGCGGACAGGGGCAGGTGGATATAGGTCAACTTGGCCTAAGCCCCACCCGCCTGGTGCCTTCCTGGTTGCTGCTCTTTTTCCCTTCTTAAGGAGCCCTCCTGGCCTAAGGCCTGCCCACCTGGTGCCTTCCTGGTTGCCGCTCTTTCCCCCTACTTAATGAGCCCTCCAGCATATTTTCCTTTGCAGATGGGGAGCAGGTGCAGGTGGATCTAGGTCACCTGGCCTAAGCCCTGCCCACCTGGTGCCATCCTGGTTGCAGCTCTTTTTCCCTACTAAAGGAGCCCTCCTGACCTAAGCCCTGCCCACCTGGTGCCTTCCTGGTTGCCGCTCTTTCCCCCTACTTAATGAGCCCTCCAGCATCTTTTCCTTTGCAGATGTGGAGCAGGTGCAGGTGGATCTAGGTCACCTGGCCTAAGCCCCGCCCACCTGGTGCCATCCTGGTTGCAGCTCTTTTTCCCTACTAAAGGAGCCCTCCTGACCTAAGCCCCACCCGCCTGGTACCTTCCTGGTTGCAGCTCTTTTTCCCTACTTAAGGAGCCCTCCTGACCTAAGCCCCGCCCACCTGGTGCCTTCTTGGTTGCTGCTCTTTTTCCCTACTTAAGGAGCCCTCCAGCCTCTTTTCCTTTGCAGATGGGGAGCAGGTGCAAGTGGATCTAGGTCACCTGGCCTAAGCCCCGCCCACCTGGGGCATTCCTGGTTGCTGCTCTTTTTCCCTACTTAAGGAGCCCTCCTGGCCTAACCCCTGCCCACCTGGTGCCTTCATGGTTGCCGCTCTTTTTCCCTACTTAAGGAGCCCTCCTGGCCTAAGCCCCAGCCACCTGGTGCCTTCCTGGTTGCCGCTCTTTTTCGCTACTTAATGAGCCCTCCAGCCTCTTTTCCTTTGCAAATGGGGAGCAGGTGCAAGTGGATCGAGGCCACCTGGCCTAAACCCCGCCCACCTGGTGCCTTCCTGATTGTCGCTATTTTCCCCTACTTAAGGAGCCCTCCAGGCCTAAGCTCTGCCCACCTGTTGCCTTCCTGGTTGCCTCAATTTTTCCCTACTTAAGGAGCCCTCCAGCCTATTTTCCTTTGCAGATGGGGTGCAGGTGCAAGTGGATCTAGCTCACCTGGCCTAAGCCCCGCACAGCTGGGGCCTTACTGGTTGTTACTCTTTTTCCCTACTTAAGGAGCCATCCTGGCCTAAGGCCACCCAACTGGTGCCTTCCTGGTTGACGCTCTTTTTCCCTACTTAAGGAGCCCTCCAGCCGCTATTCCTTTGCAGATGCGGACAGGGGCAGGTGGATATAGGTCAACTTGGCCTAAGCCCCACCCGCCTGGTGCCTTCCTGGTTGCTGCTCTTTTTCCCTTCTTAAGGAGCCCTCCTGGCCTAAGGCCTGCCCACCTGGTGCCTTCCTGGTTGCCGCTCTCTCCCCCTACTTAATGAGCCCTCCAGCATCTTTTCCTTTGCAGATGGGGAGCAGATGCAGGTGGATCTAGGTCACCTGGCCTAAGCCCCGCCCATCTGGTGCCATCCTGGTTGCAGCTCTTTTTCCCTACTAAAGGAGCCCTCCTGACCTAAGCCCTGCCCACCTGGTGCCTTCTTGGTTGCTGCTCTTTTCCCCTACTTAAGGAGCCCTCCAGCCTCTTTTCCTTTGCAGATGGGGAGCAGGTGCAAGTGGATCTAGGTCACCTGGCCTAAGCCCCGCCCACCTGGCGCATTCCTGGTTGCTGCTCTTCTTCCCTACTTAAGGAGCCCTCCTGGCCTAACCCCTGCCCACCTGGTACCTTCCTGGTTGCCGCTCTTTTTCCCTACTTAAGGAGCCCTCCAGGCATAAGCTCTGCCCACCTGTTGCCTTACTGGTTGTTACTCTTTTTCCCTACTTAAGGAGCCCTCCTGGCCTAAGGCCACCCACCTGGTGCCTTCCTGGTTGGCACTCTTCCCTACTTAAGGAGCCCTCCAGTCTCTTTTCCTTTGCAGATGGGGAACGGGTGCAAGTGGATCTAGGTCACCTGGCCGAAACCCCGCCCACCTGGGCCTTCCTGTTTGCCACTCTTTTTCCCTACTTAAGGAGCCCTCCTGGCCTAAGCCCCTCCCACCTGGTGCCTTCCTGGTTACTGCTCTTTTTCCCTACGTAAGGAGCCCTACAGCCTCTTTTGCTTTGCAGATGGTGAGCAGGTGCAAGTGGATCTAGGTCAACTGGCCTAAGGCCCGCCCACCAGGTGCCTTCCTGATTGCTGCTCTTTTTCCCTAATTAAGGAGCCCTCCTGGCCTAAGCCCGGCCCACGAGGTGCCTTCCTGATTGCTGCTCTTTTTCCCTACTTAAGGAGCCCTCCTGGCCTAAGTCCCACCCACCTGGTGCCTTCCTGGGTGCCGCTCTTTTTCCCTACTTAAGAAGCACTCCCGGCCTAAGCCCCGCCCACCTGGTGCCTTCCTGGTTGCCGCTCTTTTTCCCTACTTAAGGAGCCCTCCTGGCCTAAGCCCCAGCCACCTGGTGCCTTCTTGGTTGCTGCTCTTTTTCCCTACTTAAGGAGCCCTCCAGCCTCTTTTCCTTTGCAGATGGGGAGCAGGTGCAAGTGGATCTAAGTCACCTGGACTAAGCCCTGCCCATCTGGGGCATTCCTGGTTGCTGTTCTTTTTCCCTAATTAAGGAGCCCTCCTGGCCTAACCCCTGCCCACCTGGTGCCTTCCTGGTTGCCGCTCTTTTTCCCTACTTAAGGAGTACTCCGGGCGTAAGCCCCGCCCACCTGGTGCCTTCCTGGTTGCCGCTCTTTTTCCCTACTTAATGAGCCCTCCAGCCTCTTTTCCTTTGCAGATGGGGAGCAGGTGCAAGTGGATCTAGGTCACCTGGCCTGGCCCCGCCCGCCTGGGGCATTCCTGGTTGCTGCTCTTTTTCCCTACTTAAGGAGCCCTCCTGGCCTAACCCCTGCCCACCTGGTGCCTTCATGGTTGCCGCTCTTTTTCCCTACTTAAGGAGCCCTCCTGGCCTAAGCCCCAGCCACCTGGTGCCTTCCTGGTTGCCTCTGTTTTTCCCTACTTAAGGCGCCCTCCAGCATCTTTTCTTTTGCAGATGGGGTGCAGGTGCAAGTGGATCTAGCTCACCTGGCCTAAGCCCCGCACAGCTGGGGCCTTACTGGTTGTTACTCTTTTTCCCTACTTAAGGAGCCCTCCTGGCCTAACCCCTGCCCACCTGGTATCTTCCTGGTTGCCGCTCTTTTTCCCCTACTTAATGAGCCCTCCAGCCTCTTTTCCTTTGCAGATGGGGAGCAGGAGCAAGTGGATCTAGGCCACCTGGCCTAAGCCCCGCCCACCTGGTGCCTTCCTGGTTGTCGCTCTTTTTCCCTACTTAAGGAGCCCTCCAGGCCTAAGCTCCACCCACCTGTTGCCTTCCTGGTTGCCGCTCTTTTTCCCTACTTAAGGAGCCCTCCAGCCTCTTTTCCTTTGCAGATGGGGTGGAGGTGCAAGTGGACCTAGCTCACATGGCCTAAGCCCGCACAGCTGGGGCCTTACTGGTTGTTACTCTTTTTCCCTACTTAAGGAGCCCTCCTGGCCTAAGGCCGCCCACCTGGTCCCTTCCTGGTTGACGCTCTTTTTACCTACTTAAGGAGCCCTCCAACCGCTATTCCTTTGCAGATGCGGACAGGGGCAGGTGGATATAGGTCAACCTGGCCTAATCCCCGCCCGCCTGGTGCCTTCCTCTTTGCTGCTCTTTTTCCCTACTTAAGGAGCCCTCCTGGCCTAAGGCCTGCCCACCTGTTGCCTTCCTGGTTGCTGCTCTTTTCCCCTACTTAAGGAGCCCTCCAGCCTCTTTTCCTTTGCAGATGAGGAGCAGGTGCAGGTAGATCTAGGTCGCCTGGCCTAAGCCCCGCCCACCTGGTGCCATCCTGGTTGCAGCTCTTTTTCCCTACTTACGGAGCCCTCCTGACCTAAGCCCCGCCCACCTGGTGCATACCTGGTTGCCGCTCTTTTTCCCTACTCAAGGAGCCCTCCTGGCCTAAGCCCCGCCCACCTGGCGCCTTCCTGGTTGCCACTCTTTTTCCCTAAGGAGCCCTCGTGGCCTAAGCCCCACCCACCCGGTGCCTTCCTGGTTGATGTTCTTTTTTCCTACTTAAGGAGCCCTCCAGCCTCTTTTCCTTTGCAGATGGGGGCAGGTGCAAGAGGATCTAAGTCACCTGGCCTAAGCATTACCCACCTTCGTAGCCCTGCCTCTTCCTTTCTGCTCTCAACGCTTAGATCAAGGGCGTCTCTCACCCAGGCGTCTGAAGCGAAGGGCAGACGAAGAAAAGGGCAATTCCTGTTTGGACCTGTTCAGACCAGGAGGACCCAGGACCCAAATCCCTGCCCAGACAGCAAGTAAGCATGCACCAACAGGTCTTTACTCCCTCTGTCCCCAGAAGCCATCCCCACCATCATCAGGCAACGCCAACGTCAACTTCTCCGGTGCTGGGGTGAGGAGAAGTGCTCAGTGGCACAGTAAGTTGTGCATTTGTAAAAGTTATATTCTCGCGCTGGAGCATGTGTGTGTGGTTCGCTTGCAGCGGTCCCTCCCTGACTGTGTGGTCCCTCGCAACTCCGTATCGTGTGTGCCTCGCGCTCCCCTTTATCCAGCCTCCTGCACCCATGGGCCCCCTTTGCTCTTCCTCATTAACTGCCCTGTTGTGTATTGTATTGCTTTGTGTGTCAACTGCTTTGTTCTTATGTATATTGTTCTGTGTTCAGCTCTGCTCACCCCTCCTCTAGGTTCTCTTTTTAATGACTACTCTGTTCCTGATGCCCTTGTAACCTGATTTGCTTACCGGACTGCCTGCTCTTCCATCTGAGTTCTTGTCTTCTTAGTCAATCGTCCACTATTGTCTTGTCCCTTTCTGTCTCGTCTGCTTGCATCTATCTTTGTGTCCTCCCCTGGTGTCTCCCCCCCCCACCTTTCCCTTCCACCCCTCTTCCTCTCTCCTCCGCCCCCACCTACTCTATGGTGCTCTCTGTTTCTCCTATACTTTCAAACTGCTTCTCTATCTACTATCCTGCTCTCCTCACTAAGTCTGGTAGGAAGAAGTTCAAAAACGATATCCTGGTCTCCAAACCAGGCCTCCCTATTGCTGACACCTATACCAATGCTTCTTCCAGACAGACCCTCACCAACATACTCTTTGTCGTTCCCTCGCCAGACCTATGGACTCTTCATATGGTCTCTGTGCTCTTTCCTTTCTCTTCTACTCCCATTAATGGTGGCACCCGGTGGGAAGCCCTCCTGGCCCCCTTCCACTCCTCTAAGATCATCATTAATGTCTACCTGAATGGCACTGCCTTGATCCAAGGCCCTCAAGCCAACCTTCTCCTCTTTAATAGACGCTCCCCACCCCTCATCTATTTCCTTTCTTCTGCTGTCCGTTCTCTCCCTCCTTCGGCTTCCTTGCCTCCCCCTCTGCCTCCTCCTGGGCTACCTTGCCCTCTCCTCCTTCCTCTTCCGCCTCCCCCTTCAGGTTCCTTCTACACATCTGCAGGGTGTACCTCTGATTTGTACCCCTCTGTGGAAGTCTTTCAAGTTTGGCAACCTTCTCCATATTGCCACTCTCAACTCTCGCTCAGCTGTCAAACATGCCTCTGACATCTGGCGCCTCCTAGAAGAACTTGATCTCGATGTCCTCGGTCTCACTGAGACATGGCTCACAGCCAGCTCTGTCACAAGCTTTGACACTCTCCTCCCTGATGGCTACAAGATCCTCTCGGCACCCAGATCTACCCGTTCTGGAGGGGGTGTAGCCTTGATCTTCCCAGAGTGGATTCCTGCCTCTGTCAATCCTATGCAAGCCTACTCCTCTTTCGAATGCCTTGTCTGCAGGCTTTCTCTCTCTCTTAGCCACTCTCTTACCATGGCTACTATCTATCGGCCACCTGGTCAGATCACCTCCTTCTTCTCTGAGTAGGCGGACCTCTCCTCTTCCCTCCTGTCCTCGACCACTCAACTCCTCCTTCTTGTAGACTTTAACATCCACCTGGATGCTTCCTGTCCTTCACCTGGACTCTTCCATGACCTCTGCAACTCTCTCTCTCTTTCTATTCTCCCCTCTGGCCTGACTCACTCTGCAGGGCACACTCTGGATGTTCTGATCTCCTTAGAGCTCCCCTCTCTATCCCCCTCACCACTCCTTTCTCCTGGAGTGATCACTTTCCTCCCATCTTTCCCTCTTTAGCCCTCAGGCCATGCCAACTCCAGCACTGCCACCTACCTTTTTGGTCATCCGACCCATGAAGTGTGTGTCAGTTGAGGCTTTCGCCGCCACTTTCTCTCCCCCTCCTCCTCCTCTGGCTGACTCGCATCCTGACACAGCCCTTTCCATGCTCCACTCTTCTATCTCTGATACTCTTGATGTTCTTGTCCCTGTCATGAGGATACGCTTGATTCTGGTATGATTCTGACCTCGTCACACTTAAAGGCAAGTGCAGGGTGGCTGAGAGGACATGGCTAGCTTCTTGCGCATCCTCTGACAAACTGGCCTGCCGCCTGCTCCAAAGGCAATACCGGCTCTCTGTCCGCACTAAGAAGAGAGCCCACATCCAAGCCCGCAGCTCTGCGGCATCTAACAACTCGGCCAAACACTTTGAAATCTGCAAGAAGCTGGCCAATCCTGCTGCAGTCTTTACCTCTCCTGTCCCCTCCCAGGCCCTCTGCACAGCCCTGGCTTCTCATTTCATCTCTAAAAACCCTGGACATCCTTTCCACCCTCTCGTCCTCTTCCCCTCCTCCTCCCTTTACTCTCTCATCTACCTCCGGCCCCCCTGTGGCCACCTCTCCTCCCTCTTTCTCTTAATTTCCTCTGTTCTCCCCTGACGAGGTTTTTAGACAAGTATGATCTATGAAAGTCTCATCAAAACAGGTTCTTCCCTGTTCTTCCAAAACCATCAAGGACCACATTGCCACCCTCACTCCTGCCCTGGCTGACCTCTTCAACCACTCCTTCACCCCTGGCTTCTTCCCTTCCCCCCTGAAGCACTCTCTTGTGCACCCTCTGTAGAGGAGGTCCCAAATATGGCCTACACTCCAGCCACTCATGTTGAGATGCCAGAAGCATACTTGCCAAGGTATGTGACGTATAAGGAGCAAATAAACCAACAGAGCGCCACAGTAGGGCTCTGTCCAGTGCCCATCAGAAGGACTTGTATACCTAGTGAAGCACCAATATCCAGACAACCATGGGCTGCACTGTATCCATTGAGACAACCATACCAGCAGTTAACACGAAATGAAGACTGCTTACAAACTGTCCCCGAAGAAACCCAAAGGGACTTAATGGAAGGCAAATGGTGAACAACACAAGGGCCCGGACAGACGCACAGGCGAACAAAACGGGGATCAAAGGAAGTCACACAAAGATGATATGTTACGAATAATGATGTAATGAACATTGAAGAAGAGACGATATTGAAATAAAGGGAGACGTAACAGGATTGAATTATGCAACTGGCTAAATACCTGTAAATAGGTTTGGAACGCAAGAAGCTAAGGAAACGATAGTGCTTGCAATGCTTAGTAGAAGGATAGAGTGGCAAGCGGCAGCTATATATCTACCTCAAGAAGTACATTATACAAGTGCGACTCCATTTTGTAAACACAGAATTAAGCCATGGACGGTGAAGGACAAACAGGCCAAGATTCAGATACTAGCTCAAAGCCAGACAAAGAGCAGAATCGAAACTCAGCAAGAAGCGGCTCATGCCTAGGACTTCGAGGTCGGCTTCAGGAAGGGAGGAGAGCGGCAACTTCGAAGAACCGAAACTTAAGAGCATAGAAGCCTGCCCCGTGAAGGTCGAGATAAGGAGGCCCGGCAGGTGGCGAGGCCGAGCAAAAGAATCAAATACTCAAATTGAGAGAGAATGAAGCAGATTCACGGTGAACTGACACGTGATTAGCCAAGTGCGAAGAGGTGCCAACGTCTGATGTCACCCAAACCAGAGGGTGCCATAACTTTTCCTGATAAGAAGCTACAGTTTCGAGGCCAACCTCAGCCAACCAATTGACAAATAGCCCTAAAGTGCTGATTGATGGAAGGGAGGCAGGGTGAATCTTGGGGCACTTCGCATCTGGGTGTCCGTTCTGCATGCTGCTAATTAAAGTGGAGATTTATGCCTTTTGGTGTAACCCACCCAATCACAAAGGACCAAATAATCTAGGGTCCTATAGCTAGTAGAACCAATGAGACGTCGTAGTTGTAGTGACGTCTATCATGAGTGATGTAGAGGGATGGGCGTAGATGCCCACCCGATAAGAGTTATCCAATCCTTACACTTTGTTACCATATACAGATATAACACCTATACTTAAGTTACCTTTTCTGAACAATAGAATTGCATGACAAACTTTGGAGTGTTACACGTCAATGATGATGAGAATTTGCTATAAAAGTTACTGTTTGCATGAAGAATTTGGAAGTTGAAGCGAGACAGGCGATCGCATCACTGTTGATTTACATTTGTTTCCCCGTTTGATGTACTTGTCATTAAACGGACTTCCCTTTGCCAAACCATTGACTTGTCCTTATTGATTGGTGTTGGAGTAAGAGAATCCTGCACCCCATCCTCCTCAAGGTGCAGCCATCTTGTCTTAAAGTACTGGAGGGCGAGCTCTGAATCTCATGGGCCCGTTCAGAGGTTGCTCCGTCCTCCTGTACACTTGGTAGCGGTGAGGATGGTTATGACCATCAACTAGTGATTTTTGATTATTGATAAGACACCTATTGACCGTCGACACGAAGTAACTCTAGGTCTTAGGCAATATCACGAGACCTTCGCCATTTGGCTGATTTTGGACGAGAAGCTTCCCGTGGACAATGATAGTGTAAGTCCATCAAAAAACTGCAGTGGGTCTGAAGGAACCTGCCTTTCAAAGCATAACCCTTCTCATTCTTATGGGCAGCCGATCGGACGAAAAGACTGAAGGAGGCGGTATAGGAGGCGGTGATCCCGAGGATTCAGAGAGGAACTATGCGAGTGGTGAGTGGAACAAAAAATTGATGCTTTGGCAAATGTCCTTAGACATTAGAACAAGTAAGGGAAAAGGTAACGGAGGGAGGTGGAGAAAAACAAAATAGTCAGAAGTAGAGAAGACTGTATATATATATGTGTATATATATATATAGGATAATGACTCTAGAATAACTGAATAAAAAGAGAGGATACCGGGGTGAACACCTGAGATAAAGGGAAAGGATAACGGGGTGAGCACCTGAGATAAAGGGAGAGGATACCGGGATAGACACCCGAGAGAAAAGAGAGAGGATACCAGGGCGGACACCTGAGAAGAGAGAGGATACGCCTTGTTCCTACGCTTTAATATAGCGGTCAGAAGAAACGTGAACTCATAGTCCCACATAATAGGGAAAGATTAGGCGACGATTAAAGACGTTGTAAAAGGAGTTTGTTTAAACTCCATGTCAGGGTATTGATTAAAAGGCAGAGATATCTGTGTCCAGCTGGTGTCTGTCAAGTTTGTTTAACGTCTGTCATACATGTTCTGTTGAAGAAATGTATCTCATTGATGTTTAAAATTGAGTAGGGGTTTTACGCGATTCTGTAGTAAAGAGGGAATCGCACATTAATTGATGTTCTTGAATGAATTGGTGAGAAAGAAATTTGCCCGGAAAGAATTGGATTGGAGCTTGTGACATTTGGTGCTCGCTCATATTGTTGGGTGTGGTGAAGTTGCATGAAAGTATTGCTAGTACAGATTTGAGCATGGAAGATATTATTCCGTTAGCTCATTTATGTAAACAATTGCCTAAACATGCACCCAAAGCTTAAGAAATACAGTACAAAGTGGGTTAAGGGTACCGCCCACAAGATGTTTATGCCATGGCCACAATACGGGTCCTTATCTAAAGCCGTCTTACAACATATGACAACTTATTTGCATGCTACAGATACAGGAAAAAAACTAGAGAAACGCCTTGCTGTTCTAGAACTTTAGAAAATGTTGAAACAGGTGAAAGAAGAAGAGCCACCTGCAGACTGGATATTAAATTTATGCACGGAGGAGGGTGAGACGCCTACCGCGCCATCTGCCCCGCCTGAAATAGAAACCGAGGGAAGTAAGTCAGAGGGACTCTACCCACTAAGAGAGCTCAAGGCAGCTACAGGGTACAGCAACCCCGCATATGAGTCACCTACCTACAGTAGTGACAAAATTAAGGGGAATGATCAGGATAAAAATCTTGCCTTCGCAGTCCCAAGGGACAAGGAGAGGCGCGATGATGAGAGGAAGGATCAGGCACAGACAAGTGCACCTCTCGATAAAGAGAGAGAGAGAACGAAATGGAAAGGAAGTGAAGACAGAACTGATGAGATAGCATTCGCAAAAGACGAATGGATGGGAGGACAGATATTGTTGAAACTCGATGGAAAAGGAAGTGATGATGTGAGACCAAGGGAGAGGTCTGATGAGACACAGAGAAGGGAAAAGGAAAAGGAAAGGGAAATAAGGGATGAAAGGATAAAAAGGAAAGATAGGCTAAGGCGAGAACAGCTATATCGCGAAGAGCAAGAAAAGCAGCGCAATCGCAAACAGAAGGCAGCCTATGACCAGTACAGACAGAACCAGAAAAGGTTGCTACCTGAAAAAAGGATAAAGAGGCGAAAAGATGAGGAAATTTGAAGGGCAGATGAACGGAGAAATGAAATGAGAAGGGAAGAAGATAAGGTCAGAGAAGAAGCGAGGGAAGCACAAAGAATTCGATCATGACATTGAACGTAAGCGTAGATAGAGAGCACACAATCTCGAATATCTGGAGCGGGAAGTTAAAAAAAAACAATCCTGTTGTAGAATGGGAAGACATAGAAGAATTCTTCCTTGTGTATGATTCAGTACCAGGAACGAGTGAGGCAAATATTGAAGATGACTTCGACACCAGAAGCGTCGGGGAAACGATCGATAAGATATATGATGAGATGGGCTTAGAACGAATATCTCAAGGCGAGGGGGAAGACGAGCGCTTGGAAAGCACTCAACTGTATGACGCGGAGGAAGTCACTTGAAGCAGCGGGAGCAGGAGACTGTCCTTGGACAGACTAGAAATCAGTAAAACTGATGATGACGCAAGAAGTGAATTGGGAACGATCGACGTCCGACTACGAGAGTGCGAGACAAATGAAGAACGGAGACAGCACGAAAAGCGGCTCCCAAGGGACAAGGGGGTGAGATGGTCGGTCGCTAGCGAGTCCGCACCTAAGGCATCAGAATATACATCACAGTCTGTCCGACACAAAGGAACACCCCATGGTCAGAGGGGGGTGTCAGCGCCCGCCTATGTGGACAGGTTGAGGGCATTGCCAGGCAGACGGCGATACAGGAATATTACCCCAGTGGTAGATAGGAGAACTATGGGGAAAGAGAAGGAAGTCTGCGCGTTTCAATTCCTGCTGTTAGAAAAAGGGGGAGCAAGACCGCAATATATTCCATGGCCACACATGGACCGAGAGAACTTAAAAAACAAGCTTCCAATGCTGACATTGGGAGCTGGGAAGTGGATACACAAGTTAGAAAAGATGACATGGGGTGTCACGTTAGCTATAGGGGACATTAAAGGTCTCCTGATCGCCATACTCAGTGAGAGAACAGATGATGTGTAGACACGGGCTGGATACCCTGGTGTTACTACAATTAACACTGCCCACAACGGAGCGCCATTCAACAATTGCAGAGTAGCAGTATGGAAAGCGCTACGAATACTTTACCCAGACACTTCCGACATGGGAGCTATAATGACTCGCAAAATGAAGGAGTCTGAAGATCTGCTGATTTATATCCAGAATTTCCAAGCCGCATCGATGCTCGAAACGCATGAATCTTGGACAAAATCCATACCTGTGTTTTACCACATTTTATGCCAGGGGTTACCAGAACCAGTGCAGAAGCAACTCAAGAAATTGGTAGGAGTTGAGGCCAAACCTTGGGCTGAAATACAGCTGACTATCACACACTACTGTAGATTGTTACAAGAAAAGAATCGGAAAAAAGAGGCGACTCGAAAAGGTGAGGAAGCAAAGCTGGTGCAAAAGAAATTATCCAAGTACGCTCTTGAAGGAGCCATGCTAACTAGCCCGGCTGAACAGATTACACAGCAGGTCAATAATCCGCAGCAGAATAATCAGGGCAGCACTGGGTTTTACCCCAGGGGAAGAGGATTTAGAGGAAGGGGATGGCAGAGTAATCAAGGAGGTTTCCAAGGGAACCAAGGAGGTTTTCAAAATGTGCAAATGGGCAACTCAGATACGGCATACGGACAAATAGCCTGACCACCACCAGTATGTTGGCTGTGCAGATTGGCAGGGCATTTGGCACGCTCGTGCAGAAGCCAAGGCGTGTGGCAAAATGGCCAAGGAATGGGAGCAGGCACAGTGAATCCGCCTGCAATCTCCCAACAGAGCAGTGCACAGAATCACACAGAGCACCAAGCGCCAGGCATGCAGCAGGGTGCACAGCAGGGTGTTCAACCCCAGAGCATGGGGAATTTGCCACAAGGGCAATTCCAACAGGCACCACCGCAACCTCCGCAGGGCACAAACTCTGCTAGGCGATTCAACCCCGGGAATGGAGAAAATCCACAAGTATACAGTGGACCAAACCTATACATGAACTAGGACAGCTCACTGGGAACCCTGATGTGCTCTATCCTATCAGAGACACCGACCCTAATAGGGAACCTAGGGTGAATGTCACCATAGGGGGTAAAGAATATTCCTTCTTAGTTGACACGGGGGCAACACGCTCGTGCATACGAGAAGGCAGGTTTTCCTTGTCCGGCGAGGCTATAGATACTCATAGTTTTACAGGAGCTCACAGTCGAGTTCCCTTTACAGACGCACTCCCAGTATCCATAGGAGAGTGCGAAATTAATGTACCTTTATTATATTCACGTCAGGCCCCAGTGAACATTTTGGGTCGAGATTTAATGTCAAAATTGAATAGGACCATCTCATTTACAGAGGAGGGCATAGTATGCTCTGCTCCGGGAATGCATTATTCAAACGTGTGCGAAATAATCAGGGCATACTGAGGGCACATAGCCATGAGGGCCGCACCTCTTGACCCAGAGGTCTTCGCATATGGCATACGTGTGCTTATGGCAGGATTGCCATGCCTCGCAGATAGAACTATGAGAACCCCGGATGAGTTTCTATTCAGACCAAGAATACCTATGCATGAAGAGGAGGGGCACATATTTCCCTTGATGATAAGTACTGCAGCAGTACGAGGGAAAGTAGCATTGGTCGAAGGATACGATGATGAAGGCAGACAATGGTGTGCAATCGTCGCCATTGAAGAGGGGTATCGAGTGACTGATGTCACAGATGACGATTTGTTTGAAGAACAACCTGACTCAGAAGAGACGAGGGTGGAAGTGAGTCTCATATTTTGGGTGAAAATGATCAAAAGACAAGTGCCTCAGAGAATGATGTTGGCACTGACACGTCCGGAATACTTTAATGACGACATGGCCCAGGTGCCTGTCTCAGTATGGACCACAGGACCTTATGACGTAGGCCTCCTGAAGGGGGTGGGAGAAGTGAAAATTAAGCTGAAGCCAGGAGCAATTTTACCAAAAGCGCGACAATATCCAATGTCCAGGGAGGCGGATGAAGGAATCGCGAAGACAATTTCCGCCATGATGGACCAGGGCATTCTAGTGACGTCAGAGTCACCCTGTAACCCGGTGATCTATCTTGTCAAGAAATCAAAGGGAGGGTCGTGGCGTTTAATCCAAGATTTGAGAGCATTAAACGATATTGTTGAAGCCGAGTTCCCTCTAGTCCCTAATCCATCTACAATTTTGTGCCACATACCTGTCGAGGCAAAATATTTCACGGTGATTGATTTGAAAAACGCCTTTTTCTCAATCCCGTTGCACCGTGATTCACAAGATCTGACGTCATTCACATTCAGACAAATGCGTCTGAAAAGCATGAGGTTGCCATAGGGGTACTGTGAGTCCCCGTCCATCTTTAACAGAGTCCTTCAGATGGACCTGAGCAATATTGCAGTAGAAAGTGTTGTCTTGCAGTATGTGGATGAAATTCTAATCTGCAGCACAACAGAAGAACAATGCAGGCGCGATTCTGTTCAGCTACTGTCTATACTGGCTGAGAAAGGCTATAAGGTTGACAAGGAAAAACTGCAATATTGCCAAAAGGAGGTGCTGTACATAGGCCAGTTAATTTCGCATGAGGGGAAAAGGGTAACCCCAGAAAGGGCTGAAGCTATCATGAACACGGCAAAGCCACTCACGGTAAAGCAAATGCAGAGCTTTCTAGGCCTATGCAATTATGTTAGAGCACTGGCCTTTGATTATAGCTCATATACCAAGCCCTTGCTCCAGGCCCTACAGAAGGCCCAGGTGACAAAGGAAAAGACTGACTGGACTGAGACAATGGAAAAGGGGTTTACAGAACTCAAGAGAGCGATTTGTACGGCTCCAGTTCTCGGGATTCCTAATTATGCAGAGGAATTGTACCTGTTCTCACACACGAATGGCAGCGTTATGACGGCAGTGCTCGCTCAAAGAACCTCGTTGGGGTACAAGCCCCTGGCGTATTACAGTGGGAATCTGGACCAAGTAATGAGAGGCCAGTTCCCAAGCGAACAAAGCTTAGCTGCTGCAGCGTTCCCCATAGAGAAAGCGACAACCATTGTAATGGGATGTTCCATGACGTTATACGTCGAGCACTCATTATTTGCCATTTTAGAGAAACCAAAGGGTATGTTGACATCTCAAAGAGCCTCTGCCTATGAGGTGATCATATCTAATCCATTGATCAAAATAGTTCGATGTAAAACAGTAAACCTAGCTACGTTCATAGCTGAGCCAGTCACTGAAGGAGAGCTAATACATGACTGTGCAAACTATGAAGAATTCTATGATGAAATCCCCAGGGTGAAAGAAAATGCCCTGGCGGGAGGCGAGATCGTTTTCATTGACGGTTCTTCAAGAATCGACCAAGAAGATGGACACAGATATACAGGCGTTGCCGTAATGAAACACATAGTGACCAGAGAATTTCAAGTACTCGTCAGTGCACGAATACCATATCATTACTCAGCACAGGCAGCAGAGTTATTGGCGTTGAT
The DNA here is from genome assembly GCF_040938575.1 of Ambystoma mexicanum. Taxonomy (NCBI): domain Eukaryota; kingdom Metazoa; phylum Chordata; class Amphibia; order Caudata; family Ambystomatidae; genus Ambystoma; species Ambystoma mexicanum. The sequence continues at coordinate 1,336,090,258 of NC_090921.1, read as the reverse complement.
ACTCGCCATTGAGAATCACGCAGACCAAAAAGTAACGGTGTACAGTGACTCCGCCTATGTGACGTCCACAGTGCATGCAGGCCTAGCGCGCTGGAAAAGGAGGGGCTACCTCCGAGCAGACGGCACGCCAGTGCAGCACTCAGCCTTATTGGACATGCTGATTAAGGCACTACAGCTCCCAGTGGGCATAGCGGTCGTGAAATGCGCTGCCCATACTCATGGAACAGATTTCGTGTCACGCGGAAACCACGTAGCAGACAAGGAAGCCATGCGTATGGCATCCAAAGGTGAAGCGATTATGGAAGTAGAAGTGGCGTGCATCCATGAACGGATGATGATAGCACGAGCCACACCAGAAACCTATAGCAATATGGGGCAGACACAACTGATGTAGCTTCAAGGGGAGGCACCTCAGGATGAAAAGAACCTGTGGAAATGTCGAGGGTGTTCTTTAAACCCCTTTGACGGATTGTGGCGGCAAGACAGCACTGATAAACCAGTAATACCTGTAGCCCTACTAAAAATAGCATTGGAACAGTTACATTACCCATTTCACATGTCAAAAGATAATCTAGCAGCAACGCTCGCGGAAGACTGGTTTATACCGAATGTAGCTGAGCATATTGCATTCTTCATGGTGAACTGCATAATCTGCCAGCAATTCACCACTGGGCACACATTAAAAGTAGTGAGAGGAGTCATCCCCCGGCCAAATGAGCCTTTTCAGCACTTACACATCGACTACGTCAACATGATTCAAGTGTGTAACGGGTACAGGTACTTAATTGTAGTGGTGTGTCCATTCTCTAGATGGATAGAAGCAGGTCCTTGTACACACCCAGACTCCACCTGTGCTGCCAAATTCCTGGTGAGGGAAGTGTTCCCTAGATGGGGGGTGTGTGAGGTGATGAGGTCAGACAACTGGGCTCATTTTGTTAATGCAGTCTTTGAGCAAATCAGCTTGTTGCTTGTAATAAAGCACAGGTTCTCATCGGCGTATCATCCAGAAGGTAATGGCATATGTGAGAAGCTCAACGGCTTGTTAAAAGAAAGGATAGCCAAGTTGAAGCTTATTCTAAAGAGGGGTTGTTGCACTGCCTTCCACTGCATTGTATGCTCTTCGGAACCAACCAGGCTCCGACCATAATTTTACACCGTACGAGATAGTCACAGGAAGAAGAATGAGTACCCCTCTTACCCCACGAAATAGAGCTAGATGTGATGCCCAGTCAACCTGAGAGGTCCTGGGAACTGAGTTGCAAGAGTATCTGAACTGCATGACATCCAGCCTTACTGTCATTTCAGACCAACTACAGCGATGACGAAAAGGGTGCAGCACAGCCCAAAATGCAGCCAGAGATGCTGAAACAGACGCAGTTCAAGGTTTTTCGTACGCCATTCATCTTCCCTGGAGACTCCGTGTTGGTAAAAAACCACACAAGGAAAAGGTGGGGCGAGCCAAGATTCAATGGCCCTTTCATCGTAGAGGACTGCACTCCATCAGCTGTAAAATTGCAGGGCAGGAGAGGATGGATTTTTCTAAATGACATTAAGCCTTATATCGGAGAAAGCCCTCAAGCTGCACCACACCGCGAAGAGACCACAGACGACGTGGAAGAACCTCAGCACATGCAGACGAGGTCCATGACGAGGATGAAGGACGCATAAGCAGCAAATCCCAGACAAAGAACACGGTTTGAAGTTGTGGCTTAAACTGAACATTTCCGCTAAGCAAAAGAGGGGATAAGGACATAACGGACACTCCATGCATACTAGTTGCAGGGTGAAAAAGACAATTGCGCATCTAAGCCACAACACGGTTGTTGACACGAACTTGTAAATCAATCACACTGAAGCGTTGTTGAGAAACAAGACTCAAATAGACTGTGATCAAGGACTTTTACCTAAAGAGCTAAACGCAGCATCCTGACTCATCGAAGAGCAAGAAGTCGCTTAGCAGCATTTATGGTGTCACCTAGCAGAAATATCACAAGGGATGTACTTTCTTGTTTCCAGTTAGTGTTAGAGACATATCACTTGTAGGGAGAGTCACCAGTGTCACAGACTTTATCCAAGATCCTGCCAACAAGAAAGTAATCTGGCAACTGCTTACTGTCATCACGGAAGCCTTCATTGAGTTACCGGAATACAGTGATAGAGACACAGATGCTTCCACCGCAGGCAATTATAGATGAACTTGTCAATACACTCTTCTTTTGCATCATAGAGGAGTGCCCAGCTATTGTCGGAAGAACTACAGACACACTAACCTTCATTCGAGATCCAACAAACACTGAATATTTGAACCAGCTGTGGGTCAAGCTGAACTACCTAGTAGCAATCCAAGCCCCAGGAAAGTGCAGAGACTGTTCACGTCGACAGAAAGGCCTATGATCCAGAACCCAGCAAAGCAGGACAAATGTCCCTGTCTCCCGAGGACAGCCGTCTGGCGCACAATGTCCTGTTTCGCCTAGTCACTGACTTACCAGAAATGGTGGCAAGACCTGCAGAGGTTGATGTCTTCACCTTTATCAGAGATCTAGCTAATTTTGCGCATATGGTAACACTCCTCCATGGCATCATGCTCTGCTCCAAGTGGAGCTGTCCAACTTTCAAAGAGAGTAGCTGAGGAGATTCCAATGAAACCTTCTACCGAGGGACAGATCCAGGAGACAGAGTCAAAGCACTTGAACTTTCCTCCGTGGGACATATCGTGGGAGCAGAGACGAGGTGGGGGAGTGGGAGGGATTCACAGAAGTACCGAAACAGCAAGGTGAACTGCTAGCAGCACACAGCCTGGAGGCACGTGAGGACTTTAGGGTACAGGGTGCTTAGTCAAGCATTCTTTGTTTTTGTTTCAGGTGTGAAATTCCAGTATAAACACCACTGTCATCAAAACCTGGTGAGGAGGCCCAGTTGTTTTCAACCAGTCTCATCTCTAAACACAGAAAACAGTAAAATAAATAACTTAAAAAACATGAAACCTTTCTCCCTAAAGTTCATCCTTGTCCCCTCGCGATTGCAACCTACGCTCTGCCCCGTGAGACGACCACCTGGGGTCCTCTGTCAATTCTACCCACAGGCCCTTTGCCTTAAATCTGCCACTGCCTATATCCAGTGGCGTCGCCAGGAATCAAATTTAGGAGGCGCACACAGGGGGCCAAAGACAAAAGTAGGGGGGCCGCCTATGAAAGGTAATGTGTGACGTCACAAGCACTCCTGCAGAGAGGCTTTTGTGCACACCAACTACCCACACCCCACTGCAGCTCCCCTCCCATCAGAATGCAGGCACAAAACCATTCAGTGATTAATGGCCCATCATTAACACTTTTGTGTGCTACATTCTGATTGGAGGGGGCTGCAAGCTGCTCTGCACACTATGGAGGTCTCTGCGCAGAAGCTGGATAGGAACACCTGAGAAGTAGCTCGTGCTCATGTTCGTATGATGTCAGAATGCATACCAAGATCACTGCTAGCTTTGAGACAAAAGGAAAGTATTTGCTGTGTTATAATGCAGACAATTGCCTTAGTGAGTGTCACAAATAACACCACGAACAGAGAACACGTCACTGCTCGTCTTAGGAAGGGGGGGAACAAAGGTGGGCACAGGGTTTCAGGGGGGCGGCGACTTGGCCCGTAGCTCCCCCCTGCATTCCCCCGTGCCCCATTAATTACGCTTCCGGCACCCGCTGCTTCCTCATTCCGGTCTCCAGTACGCTGGTCTGAAGCGCGACGTACTCTACAGCAGTGTGTTGTGCGTCTTGCTTCTGGTCAGTTGTATGGAGACTGCAACTGAAGCAGATATCGGAGAAGTCACCTTCGTATTAGAACTGTACTGCCCTAGCAGTGATAAAATATATGGATTTTTAGGCATACAACATAAAGAATGTTTCAAAAACTGCATGTCAACCTTTGGCACTGGCAATCCAGTAAGATAGCTCAGTAGGTTGCGCGCTCGCTACAGCGATCTGAGTGTGATCTGCAGGTCGCAGGTTAGAATCCTGGCAAGGCCAACTCAGCCTTTCATCCTTTCGAGGTCGATAAATGAGTACCAATTTCGGTTGGGTGATATTGTATGTAAATATGTGCTCTGTAAAGCGCTTTGGATTAAGGCGCTATATATAATAACACATCATTATCATTATTATAACAACTATTTCTAAGACTGTTTGCAGGATGGAAGTTTGTATCAAATCGCTACTGCACCAAGTTACTGTACAATAATGCCCAGGAGGGGGCGGGAGTGAGGACCCCTCTGTATATCACATGGCAAAAGAGCTGAGAATGCAGCATTTGAGATGCTCACATTCTGATGCCTTTGGGGGTCTCCGTCCAGACTAGTCGCCCTTATATTGAAGTGACGCACTGATGCATTCCTTCACGTTAAGGCCAAAAACAACTGAAAGCTCCACCTTTTGTCTCGAAGTCAAAGTGTGAGGAATATATACACAGCCTTTCACCACATAATCATGCCGTATTTACTGCATGTGGTAGTCTCCTGGAATACTGCATGGGGGAAACATCTCATGACTTATCATTTGGTGAGCAGGTAGAGCCAGTGTTGCAAATATTGCCTGTTTGCACTATTACCACCAAACTTGTCATGTGGGCCAAACTGATGTTCTCAAGATTATGGAGAACTTCACACTTCCGGCACCATGCGTGGCACTGCTTACTCCTAAATCACATTTTCTCCCTTGGCTGCAATAGAGGAGATGAGAAGTTCACGGAGGAATTCAGACCGAGAAGACACAAGCACATTGAAGGTGTATTTGCTTCGTCAATCAGTAATATCTTACCTGTATGTACTAAACCCAGATCACACCAGCCTACTGTCATACAGGCCAACAGTGGCCATTCTATTTGGGAGCCCCTACTCCAGTCCCTGGTATTAACTTTGCACTCTGGACTTGTAGGTCTCAGGTGTATGTTGTGAAAACCCAGGATTGCAAGTCCAGGAATGCAAACTTAAAACAGGGAGTGGACTAGTGTCTCCTGAATGAAATTGATAATGTTGGCATGTATGTTCTGGGAACACTACTTAGTCAGTGTTGGGCTTGCGTTAAATAAAATGATGCACTGTGGGTGATCTATTGTTGGTTCCCATCGTTGGAATCAATTAAACTATAGTAGCACATAATAATGATTTGCAAAGGGAAGCACATGACTCCAAATTGAAAAAATCCAAAAGAAAAGGAATTTGCACAGATAATATTGCCACCGGCAACACCTGGTCATCACCGAAGGTGAAAAGTCAAGGTAGATTTCTGAGAGCCAAATCAACCATCAACTCAACAGCGTTGACCCTCTCTGCTGACGATCGTCCATGAGGTGTACGTAAGGTAACATGTTTGTGCATCACAAATCAGCTGACTCAGCTGTCCTAGTACCAGGCTCCTCCCGGTGACATGAAATTGAGTAGTTCCCCATTCTTCCTCAGCCTGTGGGATGGGCTATAATTGCCAAAAAGTACGAGTTACACAACATCTTAAAGGAGTGGTCAGAGCACTTAGAACTATTGGTGGCTGCGACCGATCGACGGCAGACTGGACTTCAGTGCATTCGTGCACCACAAGAGAGAGACTTACTGACCATGGTGATCACAGTATTGCTGGGCCACCAGATCAAACTGCAATGAGACACATGAGATACCCTATACAGGGCAACCAGACCCCACCGAACCGAGACGCATGATACACCTTAACACAAGCCTTGAAAAAGACCACCTGTTGGTCGAAACACGTGTCGGCACCTATGGTGATCAAATCAACCAATAATAAATCCACAACGGTATAAGGGAAACAAACGAGTGGACTTCTAAACCTTTGTACAATGAACAATCAATGATAGATGACAACTACAAAATGCTTATAACCCTGTGTACAAGCGCCCTCTAGGTAGGAACCTAACCAATACCTAACAATATCTTAAATTTCCACTAAAAGGTAGGCAGTTTTTCATTAACAAAAAAGAAAAATCATGGAAGCCTAAGTTTGCAAAAACTTGTACTTACCCAATAATTGGGGGTCTTTGCTATGTAATCATGTGCGTCTTGTTGAGACTCTTCGCCAACCTTACCTAAAGTCAGAAGTAAACAGGTCTTAAGACTGTTATGGAGCGATGTAGGGGATGTTTCCAGGGGTAAACCCACTGGGAGAGCATTACAGGTGCATCTAGAAAAGTAAGACACCGGGATGGGGCTCTCAAGGCTGGATTTAAGGCGTTCTGTAGCTGATTGCACCCTGCACACCACTGGGCTTTACCTTTGGGTTTTGCCCTTTGTATGTTTGTTGGAGTATTATTTGGGATTTGGGGGGAGCAGAGGCTTTTGGTTTGAAAGCAATGTGGGCACAGTTTCTGCAAATATTAGTGAGCCCACTGGCAAGGGCTGCAGGATTCCCGTTTTCACATAATGATAAATTGAATGCACAGCTCTCTCCGTCTCACTCTCAAAATGAATGCCCATTTCTGGGCAGCGTAGTGCTAAATGTGTTTAGTTCTCGGTGATTCCATGTTATTTTGCACCACTTCATGGAAATAAGATTTAGGGCCCGATTCGTGGCATTATCTGCGCAGAAAATAGGGACTTTTTCGTGCCAAACTGCGTGCAAAATCCTGCTTGTCGATTCATTCATACTTTGCAGGGACTTTGCGCAGGCTCTGCACGTTACTGCGAGAGGCTGAGTGCCTTGCGCAAAACCCTTGCAGAGCCAAGGCATGGCTTGCGCATGGGGCAAGCTAGGGGGTTGAACTCGAAAAATGAGGAAGAACCAGAGAAAATGTGGGCATTGCGAGCGAAGGCCCGCAGGAAGTGCATCGCACGTCCACTATTACTTGGAACAATAGGTATTCATGGATCCTACCATTGGATCACCCTTGTTTGCCCGGCGCTGCAATTGTATTATTTGTTACAGATTGCTTAAATGTGACATCCATTAAATTATGTATAATTAGTAAACACTCACAAGTCACTGGAGGGGAAGGTGAAACACAAACATCATTATACTTTTTTGTTTACGTGGAAACTAGATGGATCTCTCTGTAAAGATCCATTGTGAAAAATTGTATGGAAAAAACGAAATGCATAAATAATTTTGTAAAAATACAAACAAGAATAACAGCAAAGTAATAAATTCTGGATGAATTTGAATCAACACATGTGTTTTTGCTCTTTGATTTACCAAAGCTAAATTTGCACACAGAAGTAACTCTAAGGGCCTCATTACGAGTTTGGAGGCAGCCATGGAGCCATTAGCTCCATGGCTGCCTCCAAACCAGGCTCCATTAGCGGGTTCCTGCAATGGGGACTTACCGGTCATTCCGACATAGGAGGACCCGGTAAATCCTCCTTGCAGGAACCATTCCCCATTCCCATTTCAGCCCACACAGGGCTCAATGGGAATGGGGAGGAAGGTAACAACGGGCACATTACAAGTGTCCCATTGTTACCTCCCTCTTCCCCTCGCGGGACCCGGAAAAGACAGCTGGTTTTACCAGACGTCTGATCTGGGTCCCGCAAAGGGAACCTCGTAATCAGCCCTGATGGAATGAAGGGGGCCGGTCCCGTACCGGCCCCCTTCATTCCGTCAGCGCAAGGGTCGTAATGAGGCCCTAAGTGTGCCTAATATGACAAAACATTGTAATGTTTATATGAATGTAATATAAACTGTTTACTGTTGACGACAGGACGCCCCCTTGTGCATCTATTCATGGATTCAAGCGCGCAATCTCTTGGTGGGGAAATGGCCACACAAAGCCCTCATACTATCCGCCACCCGAAGGCAGGCGTACAGACACTTGGGCATAGGATTCACTGCACAGAAGTAAGATTGGTGTCGGATTTAGGGGTGCGTATAGGCAGTTGGGGTTGCAATCTAACTTAGGGGTGCACACACGCAGGGTATTGGGGTGCAGGTACGGTTTACGGGGGTTTTCACACAGATTTTCTGAGTTTTACCCGAGTTATGATAAATCGTACGTATGTTGTCGGGGTGCCGGTAACAGTTACGGGGAAGCCCGCGCTGAGTCCCCGAGATGCAGGCCTGCTTGCGGAGCAACCCTCGCACTGTTTGAGGGATGCATGTATTTGCGTACCAGGGAGGACGCAGAGGTAGCTGTTCTGGCTGTTTTTGCTTTGCATGGGGGCCTGTAGGGGACGTTCCGGGCGCGTTCTTGCGTATACAGTGGGCCTCATTCCGACTTTGGAGGTAACGACGCCGCTATTTTCGGCATGGCTGCCTCCAAAATCGTTCCGACTCCGCCCTGGTGAATGGAGTAATTACCGGTCCATTCCAAGGTTAACGCCTGCTAAAAGCAGGCGTTAAGGAAGGACCCGCAAAGGGAACTCGTAGTAGGGCGGTAAGGATTTAACGGCACCGGTCTCGTTACCGGTGACCGTTAACCCTTACCGCCCTACTCGGAATGAGGCCCAGTTACTTTGCGCAAATAATTCCATAAATACGCAGAGCACGCAAAACAAATCTGCATGCAGGCTCGTGCAGAGTAATTCTCGGCACGTGGCCTTTGCGGGATCTCTGCGCTCTTTCCCATGGTTCGGGCACGTAGCCCCGACTCACAGAGATCGCTTGTCAGTAAGAGAGTTTAGCACAAGTTAAGGTGTTAGCACTGTCTGGGAAGAAGAAAGTTCATCTCTGGGGGTTCGCGCAAAAGCATAAGGCGCAAATGTTTTTCTGGATTTTATTCAGACCTTTGGAGTGCAGATAAAAACGTGAAGGCTGCTGCATGTGAAAAAGAGCATAGTCTCCATTCTCCCATCCACCGTGCTCACCCCTTCTGTTCAAGCATTTTCCCCACCCCCCAATTTTCTGGTGTAAAATACCGGTTTCAGAGTCCTATTGAAGAAAAGTAGGCACCACAGCGAGGCTAAAAAACAATTTATATGCAAGCTTTCGTGACTACACGGGCCCCGTTTTCAAGGAGCACAAATCATTTCAAATCTGGGATTTCATTGGAAAAGGTGTTTTTCTTTTAGCAGCCGCCAACCATCCTTTGCAATAGACTGCCTGACTCTGCAACTACCCTTCGCTTGGACATTTAATTTGTAAGCTCTGAGGAGTGTGACAAAGTCACATAGAGGAGACTAGGGGATGAGACTGGGCTGAGCCTGAGGGGCGAGGGCCGCCACCAGCTACTTGATGCAAGTCCAGAAGGAGGCATATGGGAGGATCCCTGGGTATTCTGCCCATTTCAAGCCTTGTTTACAGGGCCAGCCCTGCTAGAGAAGAAGCCATCCGGTAACATGAACAACATAAGAATTATGGTGAATAGATTGTGAAGAGAACTTAGAAAGGGCCACAGGCCACACGCACACACACAAGTGGGGTCCCCATTAAGACAGAATGAGGATGAGAGGAATACCGTTCAGAGATCCAAGGCCCCAAAAAGGGGGTCTGGGGAATAAACCACCTGGAGAAGGAATTCAAGATAATGCCCAGTAACTTCAGCTAGCAGCATGGCACAGTGATCTGCAGGCCAATATCTGTCAGCTGGAGAATCTTTAGTTCCAGCAATGTAGACACAATCACAGAACAAGCTCTCACCATAAACACAACTGATTGCACGCAGGCAATTCTAAGATCTGGGCCCAAATCCGTTAAGGTATACAAGGGTAGCAGTGGGAAGGAGAAATATGGGAGTGAGGAGTTGGCGTGCAGTGCAGGAGCAGAATAGAGTGCTGCAAAAAGGCGGAAGAGAAAGCAGAGAGGAAGTGGAGGAGAGGACATAGCAGAGAGGATTTGGAGGAAAAGAGCAGAGAGGAGGGGGAACGAAAAAGGCGGCAGAGGATGCACAGGAGAAGGGAAGGAGAAAGACAAAGGAGAACAAGAGAGCTTGGATTGGAAAGAGAGAAGACAAGAAAGATCAGAGATGAGGCGAAGGAGAGGACACTACGCAGAGAGGCAGAGAAGACGAGAAAGAGTAGATTTGCATCCAGGGAAGGGCTATTAGCCAATCAGGTGGCTGGAACAGCGGACGAGAATACACATCTGCCCACTATGAGGCAACTCCCGCTCCAGCTTCCATAGAAATGGAAAAGGGACTTCACCTCTTTTCCCTAAAGCGGCGGCCATCTCTGGTTTAAAGAAAATAAAGTCCCTTTTCCATTTCCATTGTGGCCATCTTTGATTAATGTTTTTGTTTTTTTTTCCTTCGGAGACTGGAGTTGCTTACAGCAGCCAATCTCCAGAGGAAAAATAAGAAAGCCATTTGCACCCCGGGTGAACCCCAGGGTGCAAATGGCTTTCACGCACCAGTGGGTGGCGGACATGACTGGCAATGGCTCACAGCATGAGCCGAGGCCTTCTCTTCACTTGGTCCTGCCATGGCTCAGGCTAGCGGACCATTATCGGTCATGTCTGCCCTCCACCAGGGCTTGAAAGCCACACGAGGTAAAGGAGAGGAAAGAGAACACAGAGGAGTGCACCCATAGACCTGGGTCCTTTACGTCGAGGCAGACATACGTAGAGATGGATGGGGATGCAGAACTTACTCATACATCAATAATCAAACTGACTCAGGAAGTTGGCAAAATTTAGTACTGTTTTATTTGCAATTATCTAAAACAGGGAGTTACAACGGACATCAACAGAGGTTTGCTTGAGCTCTTGGTGCATTTCATAAAAAACACAACTTTTACAGTCAAAACTAAATCCTACCTGGGGATGTGATAGGCTTACAGGGAACATCTAAGTATACTTTCCATACTGACGGGGGTTGTGATTGGGTCTCTAACATCAGTTGGACATCTGAGCCCTCCTCTAGTGCAAGTTATCTCCATCGTTATAAAATACATGACGATCCATTGGTTACACAAACTATAGGGCTCTCTGTTACAGGGCCCTTTATTATTGGTTGGCACGTTTGTACCCTTCTGTAATATTCCACATGCTAGCAGCACGCAGGCTGGTACCCTAGGTGTCTGTGGGCTGGTTTTGACCATAGCTTCCCACCCAATTAGCCTGACATCTATCATCACTCTTGCAGTCTGCCATTCAATTAAGGCTTTGAACCTGGCCTTGCAGAAGCTCTCTGTGCCTGAGAATAAAAGAGAGTGTGGTATGGTTTTATCTTCTGATTTCGGTGTAGCGCGACCCAAAGTCTATTTCAATCTGATCATGTGACTGGAGACCACGATTTTGAGCTCTTTTGCTGCATGTAATACTATTAAATGATAAACTCTTGACACCTTCAGTGTTTTTTAATTCCACCTCAAACAAAAGTTTGTTTCTTTGTCACATTCATGTATCTACTTGACAGACAACAAGGCTTGCGGTGGCTTCAACTCTTGGTGCTGGGCCAGTCAGCCTTTCTTGAATTCTCCTTCGCCATTAGCTGTATATATATTGGCGCATTGCCGCAATCTATTCACTATGTAGCCAGTCCCAGGATCACTTTGTCTACTTATCTTACTGCATCTGTACAAGTGTAAAATGATTTTGCATTTTCTTCAGCGCTGCTTTGCATGAGAATCTTCATCTTGAGCCAGAAATGTTGCTCATCTTTGACACCTCCTCTTCCGATCTTAAAGAATGTCTATGTTCTTTTGTCGTTTTCCTTCTCTGGGTGCATCAGTACTGCTTTTCATGACGTTACCAATCCTCATTCTCCATCCATTTTCACACTTCTTCCGGGACTCTGTCCAGAAGACCATCATATTTTCGTGAATGCATATAGCGGATTTCTCATTGGATATCTTGTTTCAAGAATTCTTTGCAATACAGGCATTCTCACTGGTACTGCATGTGTCGCAATTTCCGGTTCCCAACATATAGGCAACATGGGGCAGAGCTTTTGGTAGGGGCTTTTGACTCTTCCTCTGCATTCCCCTCTCTGGGCGATTCATCGACCACTCTCTCATCAATCTTCACATCAAGACATCCTCGTCTGAAGAAATGCTTCTTTGGAGTCCATATCTTTATGACTCCTTTCAGGCAGCCTGCTGATTTCACATGCTCATCAACACTCCAGGTCATAAGACTGCATTGCCCTTTGGGACTGAAGTAAATCCATCTTCCCACATATTTCTTGTGGTACTTTGGATACAGGAACTTCGTTCCCTCAGGTGCATGAATGCTGGCTTTTACGTAGTCTCTCATTTCTTCATCTGGCAGCTCTTTAGGTTCGAATCCTGATTCAACATCAATCACGATCTTCATTCCTACTGCTTTCTTCCCAGTCTTCTTGCATTGTGTAATTATTATCCTTATCACACAGAACCCAAACATGATAATCACCAACAGTGTTCTAAGGAACTTGAAAATGTTTGCCATCCATTATTGAACCCATGAGAAAATTGACGAGAACCAGCTGTCCTCAGCAATGTCTTCCACTTTGTCTTCCATCTTGATGTGTAAGGTTGTCAGCATTGTTATGGCCTCTGTCAAGGTGCCATTCTTGTCATCATGAGAAGGTATGAATGTGCAACATGATTCTCCAATTTTGGCACAAACACCTCCATTCATAGCTGTAATCATATCCAAGACATATCTGTTCTGTAGAGTCATCAGTCGTATGGCTCTTAGCTCCTACTTGATAGCATTAAATCCCCGTATGGTGGTGTTGATAGTCTGCAGAAGCTCCCATTTGGTTATCTGTAACCATTTGGTATTGGACATTGTCTGGATCCCAGACATAAAGAATAGTAAACACTGAAGAAGTCTTGCTGAACAATCTGTGTTCATATGGAATGGCATCAAAGGCTTCTACTGATTTGGCTGAGAAATACTGTTCTCTCTTCGTTCCATTTAGGAGTTCAGAAGATTCTTTTTTCCTCAGGTGAGCATTTGCTTTTGGAAACTCGTCAATGTTCAGGTCACTCTTTGTAATCACCAAATCTGGAACATGAACAATCACTATAGAACATAGTCCTCCTCAATCTCTTGGCAGCTTCATGTAAGCTCTGGATCCACAGGCCCAGTAGTGATCCATTATCACTACTGTCCCGTCTTTCATTCCTGGTACATCAAAGATTTGTCCGCACTATTGATTCTCTCCGACTTTTCTTGTGCCATTATTTCTGAAACATAGTTCTGCACTGGCCAAAGGCACTATCTTGCAATGGGCCTCCTTTGTCTTCAACCCACGTCAGTAGCTTTGCAAGTCTCGGCCAGAGAGGCTTGCATCAGTTTTTCACTCGCTCAATAACTGACTTGTGAAGACCAGTTACTGCCACAGCTCTACACACGACTATGCCTTCTTCCCAGCCATCTGGAGAAAGTACTGTTCCCCAGATTCGCATCTGGCCTCTTTCCTTGCAGCTTCAAACTTCCTCCTCAGTCTTTCCTTGGCAGTTGAGCTTCCTGTTTATCTCCCATCTGATTCCAGCTCCCTTCTTGCAAGGTTGTTCATATCTTATCACATGGTTTCTGGTGTGTGCTCTTTCACTTGTCTTTAAGTCTTGTACATAATCATCTTCATCTGGGGCTGACCATTCCGTCACCCATACCAAGGATGCCGTTCGACCCTGGAACTGACCTCTTATATGGCAGAGTGCCAGATGAGTCAGGCAAAGAGCTGTTTGAACATATATTTCAATAGCTATGAATATCTTAGACGTTCCCATAGCATAAGGCAGGAGTGCGGATACATAGCAATCCTCCTTGGAAGTTCTTTTTCCCACCTCTTTCATGTGCTGATACCACATGTTGATCCCCAAATGTGCTGTACTGTCTAAATAATCTTTTAATTCATAAGCATCCTCCCTTGCACTTCTCTAAGGTCTCTTTCTTGCCAGATGAGCTTATATAAGCAACTCATGAAACACATCAGTATACATTCTTCCTACTGGGGGAATTATAAGGGCACGTGTCAGAGAAATCAGTGCCTTCACATGAGCTACTGAAGTAGGAACAATCACATAAGGCCTTGGCCTTCTTACAGTATCTAGTTCTGCAAAGGTAACTGGAGTGGTAATGATTAACAGAATACCTTCCCTTCTTGAACCATTAAAGTAAACAGTGTGGATCAATAGAAAAAGAAAAACGATAATGGATGCTGAGCAGGCATAGATTATGCACCAATACATTAGGCTCCACCATCGATGTCTCTCCACACATCGTTGACTTTGCTCACTTTCTGGAACTGCAATATGCTCTATAGACCACATAATTGCCTGTAATACCTTTTAAGGAAGGAAAAACTTGCCTTATTCAGGCAATCTCATTAGATGCTCTGGTAGTTGTCGAATTTGCTCTATGATCTCCATAAGTAATCGGCTGATTGCTGGATGATTTATAGATTTATAGTATCTCGCATAAACACATGAGTGTTAGTGTTTCCCCAAACAAGATAAGGATGTACTTGAAGCAAATATTAAAAGATCATGAAAGTAGTTTGTGGGAATCATCGTTAGATAGGACCATCTGTGCGTCCGGAAAGATGCTCAGGTAATAGTCTGATCTGCTCTATAATTGCTGGCATAACCATCTAATCGTTGGGCCATTTTTAGGATCTTGGACAAAAGTATGCACGTCAGTGCTACGCCCAACAAGAGCAGGGTAAGCACTAAGTATAAATATGAAGAGAGCAAGAAGTAGTCTGTGTATGTCAACATCTGATAGCATCATGGGCACCTCCAAAAAGAAACTCAGTGAGAAACGAGTCAGGGAAATGCCCCCTCTTCCAGTCGGCAAACAGAAAGTCTAAATCGGGCATTTTTTATTTACTCCAGCACTCCAAAGTCCAATGTCAACAAACTCCATTGGCTCAAGAGCAGTAATTTTCTCACTCCTTGTTATAGCAGCTACAAAGAGTGTTAAAGGTTAGCCGCAGTCCTAATGTCTGTCTACTGGACAGTCTTTGCGTCCTTCTTCCTTGTCATCGATCGAGGCTGCACGTGCTGAACTTCTTCTTCTGGACTTGCTTCTGAATGGGTTGGGGGTGCATCGGCCTCTCCAGCGTAGATTTTCACGTCTCCTAGGTCTATCCAAACTCGTCTCCCTAGGACCTTGACTGCCGACGGAGTAATATCCTCCACAATGAAAGGGCAACTAAATCTGGGCTCGTGCCACTTTCTTGTGAAATTCGTTATCAGAACCTTATCGCCGGCAAACAATTTAGGAACACATAGTCTCTCTGGTCCAGTTACTGTATGGTCTTCATCTGTGTTCTGAGACCGACACCCTGTCCACTTGACTTGATCTGAAATGACAGAGATACTGGCGGTCATACATGTTAAGTAATCACGTAACTCATTTCCTAACAATTTTGCAGTTGTCTGGGCATCACTCCTAGTCCTCGATGGAGGAGCCAGAGGCGTTCCCATTCGCCTCCCTGTAACTAACTCATGGGGTGTGAGGTGGTGGTCAGAGCCGAGCTGATTTCTCAATGCACATAATGCAAGGGGCAGGCAATGCAGCCACCCCTTATTCAAGGCCAGTTTCAACTTTGCTCTTCTCTCCTTGAGCAGACCGTTGAGTTTCTCACATATTCCGTTTGCTTGCAGGCAATAAGCAGAAGAAAACTTGTGTTTAATGCTAATCAATAAGCTAATCTGTTAAAATACCTCATTCACAAAATGGGGGCCATTATCAGATCTCAACACCTCACATACTCCCCATCTGGAAAATATTTCTAGGACTAAAAACGTTGCAGCGCAAGTGGCATCAGGATGTGTGCATGGACCAGCTTCAATCCATCTAAAAAACGGGCACACTACCATTATCATATACCTATATCCATTACAAATTGATATGTAAATGCTGAAAAGGACCATTTGGTCGAGGAATTACTTCTATCACTGTTCGCAGCATGTGCCCAGCAGTAAATCTTTGACATACGATGCAATTTACTACATAAAAAGAAACGGATTCTAGCAAGTTCGTTATGAACCAGTCCTCTGCAATAGTTGCTGCGAGGCTCTCCCTAGTGACATGCGCAGGGTAGTGTAGCTGTTCTAATGCCACCCTTAACAAGGCTACGGGCATCACCAGTTTGCCAGTGCTGTCTTGTTGCCACAGTGCTTCAGAAAGGGATAAAGAACACCCCCTCTATGTCCACAGGTATTTCTCTTCCTATGGAGCTCCACCTTGCACCTCCGTTAACTGCGTTCATAACAAATGATTAAAGCTTCCATTCACAACCATTATTACAACTATTTTCTCTTTCACATCAGAAGTATCAAAACTAAAAATATCAGGAGAATGTGCAACTCTTTTGGACTCTTCGTTTGCGGCTTGGTTTCCACCTGAAATGAAGTCAGTTCTCTTAGTGTGTGCTGCGCACTTAACTATTTCAGTGGCTAACGGGAGTTGTAGTGCTTTTATAAGCCGGTCCAATAATGCGCCGTGTTGCACTCGAGTACCGTCTGCTCAGAGGTAGCCCCTCCTTTTCTAACGTGCTAACCCTGTGCGCACAGTTGACGTCACGTAGGCGGAGTCACTGTACAACGTCACTTCCTGCCCTGCGTGATTCTCGAGCACGACAATAAGCGCCACCAATTCTGCAGCCTGTGCTGAAAAATGAGACAGTAGTCTCACACTTGCTACCTCTTCAAATTCCCCATTGGCTCTGTGTTTTACCACAGCTGAGCCTGAATGCCTTTCTCCATCATTTTGATCAATCATCGAAGTACCATCAATAAAGAGAACCTCCCCAGCTGCTAGTGCATTCTCCTTTACCCTTGGGATTTCGTCATTGAATTCCTCATAGTTTGAGCAATCATGCACTTGCTCATCCTCTGCCAGTGGTTCGGCTACAAACGTGGCAGGATTCACCATTTTACACCTGACTATTTTGATTGCTGTATTCAATATAACCGCCTCAAAAGCCGAAGCTCTTTGAGACATCAGTGTACCCTTAGGTTTCTACAAAACAGCAAACAGAGAATGCTCAACAAATAATGTCATGGAACACCCCATCACTATGGTTGCAGATTTCTCGATAGCGAACGTGGCTGCTGCCAACGATTGTTCACAATGGAAGTGACCCCTCAAAACTGGGTCCTGAATCCCACTGTAATATGCTAAGGGTTTGTACCCCAATGTAGTTCTCTGTGTGAGTACTGCTGTCATGACTGTCCCATTATCGTGTGAGAATAAAAAGAACTCCTCAGAATAATTGGGAATTCCTAAAACTGGACCTGTGCAAATTGCCTTTTATAGTTCATCAAACCCTTCCTCTATTTCCTCAGTCCATTACATTTTTTCCTTATTCACCTGTGCCTTTTTCAGTGCCTGCAACAAAGGTCTTGTGTATGAACAATGATCAAAAACCCATGCTCTAACTTAATTACATAGTCCTAAAAACTGTAGCATTTGCTTTAATGTGTGCAGTTTTAATGTTTTCAAGATCGCATCAGCTCTTTCAGGTGTAACTTTCTTTCCTTCATGCAAGATTAACTGTCCTATGTACAACACCTCTTCCTGACAGTACTGCAACTTCTCTTTATCCACCTTATAGCCTTTGTCTGCTAAAATAATCATTAGCTGAACTGAGTCTCGTATGCAATCTTCTTCTGTTGTGCTACAGACCAAAATATCATCTACGTACTGCACCACAACACTTGGCAAATCAATATTGCTTAGATCTATCTAAAGAACGCTATTGAAAATCGATGGAAACTCACAGTACCCCAGGGGCAAGCATGTGGTTTTCAGTTTATTCTGATGGAACATAAATGACTTAATATCTTGGGAATCTTTATGCAACGGGATTGAGGAAAATGCATTTTTCAGATGACTGTAAAATATCACGCTTTTGGGGCGATGCTGCACAAAATCGTCGCAGGATTCTGAACTAGTTAATTGGTCTCATATCCTGAATTAAACACCATGACCCACGCTTTGATTTTTTGATAGGATACCCTGATATGATATGATATGATATGGCATTTGTAACGTGCCTATACACAAGTGTTTCAAGGCGCGACGAGGCGGGGGGAGGCGGGAACAAGGGGAGACAGACAGCGATCCTACTAGGCCAGGTGTCATTCAGATTGCGCAAGTGCAAGGGTAGAGGGAAAGGGAAAAGTGCAGGGGAGGGAAGGTAGAGGGAAAAGTGCAGTACAGGGTTATAGCATACAGGATAAATAACAAGGGCCAGCTGGTGGCAAGTGCGAGGTAAGTGCAGACAAGTGCTGGGAAGGGGGCTGTAGGGATACAGACACAGTCCCGCAGTGCAGGGGTTGCCAGGGAGGCAGTACAGGGGAGAGTGGCTGGGCCAAGGACCGTGAATGGTGAGTGGCCAATTGCAGATTCAGTGCAGTTTCAGTAATTTTAGCAGGGGAGAGGGGGAGAGAAGGTGGAGGCAAAGAGGAAGGTTTTAAGGTGCTTCCGGAACCAGAGATGGTTCTTCTCAAGTTTCAGGGAGGCAGGAAGGCTGTTCCAGAGGGAGGCCCCTGCAGCGGAGAGAGATCTGCCCCCAACTTGTTGTTTGGAGAAGTGGCTGACCCTGAGGGAGTTAGAGGCGGATGAGCGAAGAGCACGAGAAGGAAGATATTTAGGAAGAGAGAGTTGAAGGTATTGTGGCCCAAGGCCCCAGACGGCCTGGTGGACAATGCAAAGGGTTTTGAACTTGATCCTTGCAGTCACTGGGAGCCAGTGTAGTGATTTCAGTCCTGGAGAGATACAGTCCCTGGGCTTGAGGCCAAGGACAAGTCTCGTAGTCCTGTTCTGGATGAGTTGCAAAGGGCAGAGAGTAGAGGCGGGCAGATTTAGGTAGAGGCTGTTACAGTAGTCCAGCTTCGAGAGAACCAGGGCTCTAGAGACAGTGAGCTTCTGGGGGAACGAGAGGAAAGGAAGGATACCTCTGAGGAGGTGTTTTTGGTAGTGTGACTTCTTAGAGATGTCGGATATGTGAGGAGAGAAGGAGAGTGTGGAGCCGAAGATGACCCCGAGGTTTTTTGCCTTGCCCTGCGGTATTACATGGTGACTCTGACGTCACTAAGATACCTTGATCCATCATAGCCGATATAGTCTTGAAAATACTCTTGTCTGCCTCTTGAGACATGGGATACTGCCCTGCTCAAGGTAAAATTGCTCCTGGTTTACACTTAATTTTTAATTCTCTCACCCCTTTGAACAGGCCTATGTCATAAGGGCCTGTAGTCCATAAGGAAATTGGTACTTTCTCCATATCCACATTAAGAAATGCGGGGCGCTGCCGCACTATCATCATCTTCTTTGGAATCTCTAATATTTCTGTCCTGATCCAATACATAATGCTAATTTCGAACACTACTTCGTCATCTGATGGGTCGTCTTTAAACATATCCTTGTCAGTGATGCCAGTCAATCTATATCCTTCCCCAATATCAATCACTGTTCTCCATGGCCTGCCCTTATCATCAAATCTTTCGAGCATGGCCAACTCCCCTTGCACTATGGCTGCCTGTAATTCCAAGGGGAAAACCTGTCCCCCCTCTTCGTCCAAAGGTTTGGTGGCTGACAGAGGGCCTGGAAAGGGTTGGGGAGTGGAATAAAATTGATAGGAAGCTTGTTTCATAGGTGAATGCATTGCGGGTGCCATCAGTCACCGGACACTGCGCTAGTCGGTGGACCCGCATGTGCCATCCGGGCCTTTTGAGGGGGATTAGCCAATCAGGTTTTGTGGGTCTGGAGGAGGAGTTGAAGTGTACAGGAGTACAGGGTAGGACGTTTGTTCTTTGGTGTGGGTACTCAAGATGGCTATAGCTCTGGCTGTGGAGAAGCTGAGTGTGTGGATGGTGGAGATTCCTGGTTCCATTCATTGAAGGTTTATAGTGAATTTTGTGGCATCTCTGCTCCTATTGGATTGGGCGAAGTGGAAGTTTCGTGGAAGGCAGATTGTGGGTTAAACTGGGTAACCTTATTACCATTCTGGGGGCCTCATCACGAGTTGGGCTGTAGCCCTTCAATACGGTATTACTGCCACATTTGAGCACTGGCCCCATCACAAGTCTGGCGTGTTTACCCCCAGCTAGCAGCTGGGGGTAAACACGCCAGGAAAATGTCAATTTTCGGCGCAATTACCAAAAATGGGGACTTACAATTAGCACCCAACCCATGATCCAGCGGTAATACCGCTGGACCGGTGGGCGCTAATGCTAATAAAGTTGGGCAGTATTACAACTCAGATACCGCCCAACTTGTGATGAGGCCCTTTGAGAGGATGGCTCACTTGAAACATCCAGATTTTATTGTTGTGCATTGTGGAGGCAACCGTTTGGCCATGAGCCTCCAGGATCTTTGCAGGCTGCACTGAAAGATATACTGAGAAGCCTAAAAAACTGTTCATTGTTCTTTTCAAAATCAAAAATACACTGAAACAATCTTTCTGAACTGGTGAAATATCTCATGAAGTACTTTCTTAGTAGTTGTAATAAATAAAAAACAAAAACACAACAAAATTAGAAGCAGTTCTGGTGAAATTTGGAAAAAATAAATAAGTTCAGTAGAACATCTGTTAATACAGTTAATAAAACCTCCCAAAAATACAAAAAAAGGTTCTTTTTAGAGTCATCATTTGGAAGGAAAATTCCCCCACCCCGCTCTTGGTATTTTCCAGTTGTCCACGGACTATTGTGCTGTCCGTGGACCATACAGGCTGCAAAACGTCCTGTGATTTTTTTTGTTCAATTTTTTAACTGGGAAAGGTGTCTCCTAAAGGAACCTTTTTATTGGCTGTTTCTGGCTTTTATATTATTTTTGATATTTTGTTGTTTTTTGTAGGACAGGCGAGGAGGTAGGGTGGGGGAGGGGAGGGTGGGAAGTGGGCATCAACCATAGATATAGAGGGGCAGGTGGACAGGGGAAGATGTTGTGCAGGCCTTACATGTAAGGTAGGGGGCAGTGTTTCTCGTGCTCCTTGACAGAACCCTTGAAAGTACTTTAAAACTGCTCCACCATGTAGAGTGGTTTGGCGCAGTACATGCAGAGAACTATGACCTTCGAAAGGTAAGGATTGACAGCCTCCTGTATGACCTGCGAGGGAGCTGGCGGGATCCTCTGCCCCACAGGAGTACATTGTGTGTTGGCAGGCGCATTTGAAGAAAATGGGCTAGAAGATGTTAACCTGCTTCTCATTGAGAAAGAAACATCCTTTGTGAGAGAATCCTGGTTGTTGGATCTGGTGTGGCGGTGCATGGAGATGGTCCTGAAGGAGTATTCCCCGTGTTGTCTACGATTGAGTATGACCCCACACACAATGCATTCAACACCTGCATCCCAAGCCTTTGGGACCCCCTTATGGTTTTAAAGAACTGCCACACCTATGATTGTCTCTGGGCGCTGGCGGTAGGCACTCCCTGTACCTATTCTTCATCTTCTTAGTTATCCCCCTCTTTTGGAAAGAGTACTTTTTGGCAGATGATAACTTTGGCGCCATTCGACAAATGGTCACCAATCTTTGCAGAGAGGCGCACACTGATTGGATGTTTGATAACGTCAGGTCCGTCATCATTTTTTAAACGGTGGCCATATTGGAGGTGCGGATCACGGCCTTTGTCCACAGACAGTGCCACGAGGAAAAGAAGTCTGGAAAATATATTTGGGGTATTTTGTGGATGAAAGAGAGCTTGGAAAGGGTGAGGGATGGAACAGAAGTTGATAGAGAGCATTGTTTATAGGTGAAAAAAGCTGTGTAGGTAATGGCGTGTGTGCTTTGAATTTTTGTGTCCGTGGACGTTATTGGGATGGGGGGTGCAGGGTGGTCTGGGTGAGTCTTCTTATTTGAAGGTGTATTGTACATACTTGTTATATGGAATTATATTGTGGTGGTTGTGGCCAGTGGCCACATACACTATAGTAATATGTGTATAGTTATTATCAGTAGTATAAGGGGAGTATATCGTATTTGTAATACGATGTAATGATATAATTGAAGTGTATATGGTATTTTTGACTGTAGTACAATTGAGGATAGTGCTCCTTGATGTCTCCTCCACCTTTGACATGGTGAACCATTCTATCTTTATTGAATGCCCCCATGATACCTTTGGCATCACAGACCGGGCAGTGGACTGGCTGACCTCTTTCCTGACTAACCGCCCTTTCCAGCTGCAACTGGGTGGTTTGTCATCCACCACTTCACTTTCTACCTACAGCGTCTCCCATGGGCATCCTATAGCTGTGGCTCTTTAATATGTATCTCATCCCTCTGGCTCCTTCTCTCCTAATTTACAGTGTTATGGTGATGATACACAGCTTTGCTTGAAACTTCCCACTACTACTTTCTTATCTGCCTCTCTGATCCCTGATTGTTTGACCACCATCCAGGCATGGTGTGCGGCTAACGATCTCTGTGTGAATGCCAGTAAAACAGAGATTTTCTTATTGGGACACGTGTGTCCTGTTTCCTTCCTAATTTCCGGACGCTGTTCTTGGGCTCTCTAACCTCACCATCCTGTGACACCAAAAACTTTAGAGTTATCTTTAACTCCTCTCTTTCCTTGACTCCTCACATGTTGGACCTTTTGAAGACGGGCCATTTTGAGCTTCACCTCTTTACAGAAATTCTATGTTTCCTTACATTACCTCAGAAGCTGAATGTTTCGAGAGCCCTGGTCTTCTGTAGGCTGTACTACTGCAACATCCCTGTTGTCAACCTCCTCCTTTGTTGCATATATTGCCCCATTAGCTAATCCAAAATAGGGCTGCAAGATTTATGCTTGGCCTAAAGGATAGGGATCATATCTTGGCAGCCCTATCATTTGTACACTGGCTTCTGGTGGCTATAAGGATGAAATTGAAGACCCTCTGCATCATTCACAAGGCTTTCTGGGGTCTGGGACCATGCTATTTCAAACCTTTTGTCCCTAAATACTCTCCTGCTAGAGCCTTGTTCTTCTTTAACTCCTATCGTCTGTTTGTGAAACACTTCTCTAAACAGAGAGTGGAAGATAGATCTGTTTTGCTGGTGCCTTTCTTTGGAACAGTGTCCCTTCCCCTTTTAGACTTTGAGTCAGACTTCCTTAGGTTCTGGAAACATTTCAAAACTCTTCTTTTGTCCGCCTTTTTCCCCTCTCTCGTTTCTCTGATAACTTATCCCACTGCCACTTAGACTGGTGGCTTGGTGCCTCATTAACTTGACAGGTTGTAGGCACTATACCTATTTGACACTATTACCTCCCCCTTCAGCACTGCCCTTGCGGGGACACTGCCTGGCAGCTGTGCACCCCACCCTTGGGACTGTTCTGCCCCAGCACTTAGGTAGTGGCCTCCCTCATTGGCACCCATTGGGTTTTCCTTCCCGGGCTCCCATCAACACGTGCCCATCCTTACTCCCCCTTTCATTAATACACTTCTCTTACTGCACAATGCATATGTGCATTTATAGCAGTACTGTGAACAATTTGTTTGTATAAATAAAGGAAATGCAGTTGAAAAATATTTGTAGAACATGGATAAGTAACAGTTGGTGTGTGGAAGTGTTATATGATGATAGGGTTACATGTAGAGTTTTGGGAAGTGATTGCTGGATGGATGTGTGACTGTTCAAATACATGCAACGAGGAAATGTTGCAAATATAAAAGTGAAAAGGGTGGAAGGGATGTCATGTGCGATGGTGTGCATGTGCTATCTGGGTGTTTCAATGATGCCTGGTCTGGAAAGGGCACTGCAGAGACAGTGGATAGTTATGAAGGTACATTGATTATGGTTGTTGTTGTATGCTAGAGAAAAGTATTTATTTATTTATTCTTTAATGTGATTTAGTTTGAAAAAAAATTCAAGCTTTACACATAATACATAAATGTACACTTAATTTTAAAGAGAAAAAAGGAAAATATTTTAAATAAACTAATAATGATATACCAAAATGATACTATGCATAAAATCTTAAACCGTTAAAATATTCCAAAAATAGCCCAAAGAAGTAAGCAATAGTGTCTTTTCCCAAAGTTCGGTACAAGCTTAGACACTTAAAATAATAATATTCATGAGTCCAAAGCTACCCACATCAGGTTCATGAGTTAAAAATTATTCGCAATGTGCCAATGATTAGCCCCGTAGTGGAGTTTGCTTTTCTTAGCATTGCAGTTATCATATTGCTCAGATCAGAGGGCCCAACTTTGATTAATTTTTTTTTTTTTTAGCTATATGTTATAAAGAGCAATGAACAGATGCATGTTACAGGTGTTTGTGCAATATAACCAGAATGACATTTCGCCGATGGTTTCGGGGTTATGTACAAATTTACCAAGATGTAATACAATTGTACTAGTCAATATCTGGCATTCCGTTAATAGATGTTTGGCTGTCTCCAAGCATTCAGAAGCATTACGGAGGCGACAAACTCGCTCTTAGACATGAATACTTTCCCTGGGTCCCAGGTTCATCCTAGTAGGTAGTTGTTCCAATCTAAACTAGGTGATGAAACGTCTGAGTCTTTTGGTAGGACAGAGATTCAAATACGCTTGGGGCTTCATGAAGGTGTATAGTCTATATGTGATAAACTGATAGCTCTTTAAAGTACTCAGATGGGCAAAAGTTCTCAAGCCAGTCCCAAAGGTCCACCCGTTTCCCAAGTGCATTTTGGACTTCCTTCTTATAGGCCACACCTCTATGTGTCCAGCCTAAGTCTGCTAGGAATGTTGTCATTGATTTAAGTAGGGGTGAAGTAGTATGTTTTTTGGCCACTACCTGGTGTATCACAAACAATAATGGATTAGTACAGCAACTATTCATTTTAAGGTAGAACCCAGCCCTCTTTTTAAGTACTATCGCTTTTAGTGATGGAAGTCCCAGTTCTAATCTTATCAAGGCCATCAGCACCCCTGGGGCAACCCCAGTATCCAACGCCAAAATTGACCTTCCATCACCTGGAGCCAAGTTAAGTCGAAAGGGAAGAGGGCCTCAAGGCCGTAAGTGATCATAGGTGTAAACACTTGGATATATAGGTGTCGTGTCCCCCAAAGTGTAAAGCCACCCTGCTTACTCGAAAATGTGGAAATCAGTGCAGTAACGTGCGCCGCTCTGATTTCACGTCCTGGTCTGCAGTAGCGATAGTCACCGTTGGGCTCAATTTCTACTCCGAGGTAATGGTAGGAGGGTGCATAAGGTATATTTATTTTACCCACCATCAGGTTAACTCGCAATGCTCTTTTCCCGGTGAATCTAAGCACTTTAGTCTTATCTAAATTGATAGTCAGGTCATTAGAGCTAGCATATTCCCATAAAGCGGTAGCGGATCGTCGAAGCCCGCTAATGGTGTTATCTAACACTACCACATCATCGCCATATGCTAGCACTGCACAAGGTGCCTCACCAATTTTCGGCGGGCAATTATCTACTTCTGCTAGAACTGCCGGTATGTCATAGACATACAGGTTGTAGATGAGGGGTGCGGTAACACATCCCTGTTTTACCCCGCTGTTTTGAATCACCTTTTTAGTCATGTTGCCGTCTTGATTTAATCTGAGTCAAACCATGGAGTTCTGATGCAAGAGTCTCTGATAGTACAAGAGACCTTCCGGGCAGCCCATAGCTTCAAGTTTTGACCACAATCTGTCTCTTGGGATGGAGTCGAAGGCAGCCTTAAAATCAATGTATAAAGCATACAGCGGAGGATGCCCCCTACTAAGTGCCCGCGTGCGAAATATGTCCATCACCATGAGGTTGTGTGAAGTAGAGTAGTCCCGCCGGAACCCACACTGAAATTTGCTTAGTGTGTTGGCCTCAACTACCCATTCTGCACTTCACTTAACAGCAGTGAAGCAAAAAGTTTTCCTTTTATGTCCAGCATAGAGAGAAGCCTATAGTTATTTGGATCTGAGCGGTTGCCCTTTTTAAAAATTGGTATGAGAATTGCTGTTTGCCAGGATTGGGGGATTCTCCCCTGTGCTAGGATCTTTTCAAAAAGCACAGAGAATAAATCTGCCCAAAATTCAGGGCAATTCTTAATTACTACATTAGCCAGCCCATTTGGGCCAGGGGCTCTCGAGGAATTAAGGGCTTTTATTTTATTCAGGATAACCACCGAGGATACTTCAAAGGGAGGATAGATTGGGGCCTTATGCAGGGATGTGTTAAGGGACTCAACGTCCCCTGAGTTTCGTCCTTCTAAGAATTTTACCCAATCCTCCCCACTAATAGGGT
This sequence comes from Ambystoma mexicanum, assembly GCF_040938575.1. Classification (NCBI taxonomy): domain Eukaryota; kingdom Metazoa; phylum Chordata; class Amphibia; order Caudata; family Ambystomatidae; genus Ambystoma; species Ambystoma mexicanum. The sequence continues at coordinate 1,336,064,230 of NC_090921.1, read as the reverse complement.
TGGCTAGCTGACCTTTGCCATTATGTCTAGTCTCGTTTAAGAGTGACCAAATACTATGAGATAGTCTGCACTAGCCTTTGCTAGGCACTATTTATATCTGCCTTTTTTATATTCTTGATGCTGGTTCTATATCTATTTTTAGCTTTTCTTACTCTCTCACAGTATTGAACTACTGGCAGGTTCAAGGTCTTAATTCTACGAATTTCAGCTCTCAACCCTCTCTTGGCATCTCTAATTTCTTTATTGTAGGGAGGAATAATGCCCTCTGTTCTTAACATATAACCCATTTTAGCCGCAGCGTGTTTGCCCGAAAATGCCAGAATCCATTCTTCAATCGCATTAATGGTCATGATGTTAAAGTCTGAAAAGCTAGCAGAGAAAATGGGTTCGAGGGCTTCCGTAGCCAATTTAATGTTCTTCTCTGACCAGATGATTCTTGACCCTGCACTGTTTCTGTTTATTCTGCCGATATTCATTGTCGGAATGGCAGTACTTGGTATGCGGAGAGAACATTGAAGTATCGCATGGTCACTCCAGTTGTTATAAATCACTTTCATATAAGTGACTTTCGACTGCATATTGGGACACATAAATATGTAATCCAAGGTGCTAGAAGCTGTCCCATTTGTTCAGGTATGTTTCCCCGGCCTATCACTTGGCGTATGGCCATTAATCATCTCTAGTTCCCAGGATTCAAGCAGTTGTAACCAACCTAACCCCTCTACCTCCCTTTTTCTCATGGGTCATCAAACATTTTTGGTTAAGGTTAGGGTTAGACGAAATATGCCCCTCGCCTGTCATATGGCAGTTAAAGTCCCCCATAACAACTGCTGCTGCATTACCAGGTTTCATTGTCCAAGATGACATTAAATCCTGGAATGCTTCTTGTAAGGATTCTCTAACCACTGCTCCTGGTGGATTGTAAAGGCTTATATGGAGGAGTTTAAGGGGACAGCTTTCCTCACCATATACACCTCCACTGCCATGAGGTAATCCTCTAAATTACAATGAATCCTTCGAGAGATCAAAGTGTTTACCACCCCCATGAGTAGTCCTCCGAAGGGGCGGCCCCTTATGCCCCTTTTTGCAAATAAATGATACACAACAAATCCATCTAATAACAGAGGGTCCATTGCCCAAGTCTCTTGCAAACAAATACATCTGTGTTTAGCCAAAAAGTCGACGGAACCCTCAGATCTCAACAGGTGGGCAAAGCCTCTACAATTCCAAGTAAGAAATGAAAAGGCTCAATGGTTGTGTAAGGCCCCCTGGAGAGATTCCATCAACCATTTTAGCACTTGTTGCACTTCAGGGAGTTCAGGGTTTTTCACTTCGACTGGCTTAAGACAATTAGGTTCAAGAACTGGAGTTACAATGTCTTCTGGGACGATGCTTGGATCAATCTCGTTCAGATCCACGTCGATGTCAACTGCCCTAAGTTCCTCTTTGTATTTCCTAATCATCCGCGCTGTCGACAGAAAAGTCCAATGTATAGCGGAGACATTGGGATTAGGGCCTTTCAATGGTTCAACAAACAGGAAGTCATCCGATTTCAATACTCGAAGTTGGGGAACACAATTAAGTCTGACTAACAGCTCAGATCTCGCTAGCCAGCTGTTTTTGCCACTCTGATATAAGTTCTTGATGAGGCAATTACGATTCTCATTGATGTCCTGAGGATCATTCCCTGGTTTAGACGATGTAGACCCCGGAATGTTTACCTCGTCTCCAGGTACTAATGATTGCTCAGGGCGTACTGGAGAGCTTAGTTCTGGCCGCTGATCCATTATATCCAATAGGTGCTCATCTTCGACCGGACAGATCTGTTTCTCTTCCGGCAACAGCCAGCTGGTTAGGCGGCCCTTGGTCAATGAAGCCTGTGCTTCCACTATAGCTAGTCTTTTCTTGGCTTTTTTTGAGCGTGTGTCCAACGCTATACGGGGATCAGCAATAGTGGGTGGGGCACTTATTTCAGATTTTTAATTTTTTAATGCCTTCTTCGCCAGTCTACGTTGCTTCCGTGAGAAGAAAACTTGAGGGCTTTGTTCAGTATCTGAATCAACTGCATTTTCCTGGGGTGCACCGTTGACTTCAACGCTGATAATGGATTCTGATGGGTTAACTTCCACTTCTTCCGTATTTTCCTGTTCTTTACTTCCTTCCACTGTGTGTAAGGCGTCAGATAGATTAAGGTCCGCCTCCTCACGGAGGGGGTCCTTCTGATCTTGTGCCATAGTGAGGGTGTTAGTATTTGTCAAAATACAGCCGGACATTTGTAATAAGGTCTTAAGCGCAAATTGTAATGCAGCAACTGATGACTGAAGCTCAGCAATCTCAATTGAGCCAGGGTATTGACATTCAAAGTCATCATCCTCTTTATCGGGTACATCCTCCATAGAAGTCATTACTAAATTAGGGGAAGCAGACAGTCGTCCACTGCTTCCAATGGAGTTATGCAGACCATGTGGGATGATCGTGTTACTTTCATTATGGGGTAGTGTACCACTTACTACCGTCAATGGTGTTTGTGATGACATCCCTCTCTGTATATTTAAACACAGGTCCAATAGGGAGTTGTTATCGATGTCATCAAAATTGGTGGAATTCAATATTTAACTGCCACTAGGGCCTGGAACTGCAGTTTCCTCGATTGTGGTTGAGTTTATTTCCGGGGGTGGGTTCACTGGAAAAAACTCAGTAATATCGCCTTGGTCCGCCGGCTTGGAGTACTTCGCTTTCTTCTTCGGTTTGGTATCCTTCGTATGAATATCCCTGTTCTCATTTGAGGGTTGGGTCTTGATTTTCCACAGGTTATATTTAAAATGGGAGGACCTTTTCCCCTGCTGCATTTCGGCTGGAAAGTAAAAATCAGGGTCAACCAAGGTCCTCTGTTCATCAAAGGGGAGCTCTCCACTACTTAATTTAGTGGTTGGCACAAGGATTATGTAGAGGGGGTTGATGAGCCCTTTAACCCCGAAAAAATGAAAGAATAATTAACCACAGTCCTCTGTGGATATCCAACCAATTCCTCTCACCCGGAGGCTGTAAGGGTGACGCAGTTGAATTAGTTGCCCTGAAGTCAGTGTATCTGGGCACCCAGGATCAAAGGCCTGAGCCCGCAGTCTCTTGGACGTGTCTCCTTGGCACCTAGTTAAGTGTCGAAAGCAACACTATCCGACCTGCTTCTAGTACAGCAAGATGGTACAATAGAGCTGATGTACTCCAGCGGGAGCGGGAGCTAATGTGGCTTTCAGGCAGAAAAGAATTAATGGGAGGCCAGTGCTTCAGCAGAATGCAATATTATGTATCTATGCTCTTGCATGTGCACTGTGCCAATATGGCAATGCACAAGACCAATGGGCCACAGTAAGATCGGAGTGAAAGCCAGTAAAATGAAGAGATGCCCTGCAGGTACCACTCCCAGCTCCGCACTCACCTCTGAGGCTTCACCAGACAGCCCCTATAGAGGAAGAGCCAACTGAAAAAAGCACTCACACGGCCCGCCGCAGACTCGCAGCCAGCCCAAAAGGGGATCGCACTTCGGTGCTCTACCGTCGTATAGAAGCCGTGCGTGGGGCCCCGCAGGTCAGGTTCTCAGCCACACCAGCGCCTGCTCTGCGTGGCACCAACCCCAGCGACACCTCGAGGGGGCACAGCGGTAGAGAGGGGCTTGCTAGGTCTGCGCTGCGTTGGAGCCGCTTTCGGGCCGTTCGATGAAAGGACCCTGCGGCGTGAGTGCACGTGAGTAGGTAGCCGTGTCAAGCCGAACCTCGATGCAGCGCGTAAGAAACTGCTCTGACACAATCTGTAGGCAAACATTTGTATTTGTGACAGAACATTTTTCTGTACTTTTTTCTTTTTCTCTACTATAAAAGTGTCCATTATTTCAATTAGCATAGTGCAAAATGCTAATGGAAATGTTGGAGAATCTTATTGAGTCTAACTACTTTATTGAAAAATAAAAAGTTGATTGAATCTATTAGATTTTTTTTAGATCTATTTTAGTAACTGTGAAAGGTGGTTCCAAAAGGAACCTTTTTTTGGTCTTTATTTATTTCTTTTTTGTTTCTTTTTTGTTGTTGCAGTAGACGTCAGGAAGTAAGGTGGGGAGGGAGATGAGGGAAGGGGCACCAACCACAGATATGGAGGGGCAGGTGGACAGTGGAACATTTCGGTGTGCCTTATATCTAAGATAAGGTTTCTAATGCTCGTTGATGGAAGCCTCGAAAGCACTTCGAAACTGCTGCCCCCTGCAGAGTGGTGTGTTTCAGTATATGGTCTTTCCAGTATCGAAAGTATTCAGCACCTAACTGGGTAGCGACAATGACTGTGGGACAAGCTGGAGCTCATGCCACCTACTACCACAAAGCAAATGAGCAGGTAAGAGATGAATGTGATGAGCCTCATTTGAGGGAATGGGAAAATGTTCCATTGGTTTGTGTACTGAAAACTACTTCCCATTGAGTGCAACCCTGAGAATGCTGTTCCAAAGTTTAGTGCATAGCTGCTTTGTTGTCTCTGAGGCGACAGTGTGCACTCTAATAATAGACCCTGTGGTTATACTGTTGGGAAAGAGGGATGAGGGGTACATTCTGTGGACTGACTCTGCAGTTTCCGGACTGGGCACTGTGGGAGTCAAGTCTGACAAGAGTAAATTGCTAGCTTTCTCCACAGAGGAAACAGATTGTGCAGAGGTGTCCGGGAATTAAATCATGTACGAGTCTACTGAAGTATGCTTGTAGTGGAGACGATATGAGCAGGCACTTGGGCTGTAGAATTGTAATGTAAAATATTTGATTGCTCTATTCCCAAGATGAGGCAGTAGCTATTTTCGGGCTCTTGTGGTGGTTTATGGCCTTGGTTGCAACTCCCATGTAACTAGAGTTGTGGTAGTTTAGCCAAGGCATTGCATTTCCGATGGAAAGAACAGCCTTGTTTGGGAATAGCAGAAGAGGATGGAAGTCATGCAGATGAATTGAAAGCTGGTTTGGTGATGAGGTAGATTGGTGTTCGACTGATGGGTTTAGGTCAACAATTACCCACGTCTCCAAACCATATGTTGGAGGGGTCCTGGTTAAAGGGTAAGACCACCATACTTTATAGTGGTAGCAACATGGTTGATGTTAGGGGAGTTTTCCTTGAGTCTACCTGGGGTGAGACTTCATTAAAACTATCCCTTGGTGTACAGGACCCAACTCTTAGTATAGGTCTGTACTGTAGAATGGCAGTGCAGCCAGGCTTATCGTAGGAGGAGGATGTGAGATGTAGGTAAGTACAATGAACTCAGTAAATACATGGGCCCAATGAAACTCTTACACACTTGTAGTTATAGTAAATGGATATTTATTTTATATACACAAAGCCAAGTTATTCAGTTAAGTACTATTTCAACTAACCAACACAATAGAAAACATAAGCAATACTTCAGGTGAGTAAACCAATAGTAGGGAATTATGCAGATCATGAACACAGTTCAATGGTAAGTAAAATCTCTTGTTATAGCAACTCAGAAAATGTTTTGTTGAAGGAATAAAAAGGTTATTTAATACCAGCAATAGCAGTTCAACACTTTAAAAGACGTGTAATACTTTTCAGAGGCCTTAAGGCTTTAGCAGCCCATCCCTATCTAGGTACGTGTTCTTCAAGGTCAGATTGGAGGGAAAGCAGGTAAAACACAGCAGCAGAAAAGGCAAAGTTCAAGAGGATTCTTCAATTACAAGTATACTGCTTTTGTTGGTCAAAAGGATTACTGGGACCTTGGCAAAGGCTCCCTATAGGCGCACAAGTGGTGGGCCTGGGTGAGCGGCATGGGAGAACACCCAAACACCAGAAGCAGCAAAGGAACAGTGGCTTGAGGTAAGTACTACCACAAGTCCCACAGCACTTGAGGAGTGATGAAGAAGATGCAGCTGGATTCTTTCACGGTGCAGCAGTGCTGAACCTGGTCTCCTTTTCCTTGGTTACGAAAGGAGGGATGGGATGTCTCTGCAGCAGTAGAGATAAACGACTCTCAGCAAAGGATTGTACATGCTCTGTTGGTTTGCAGTTTTGGGACCTTTTTACAGGCTCAATGGATGCACGTTTACCGCCTGGTCAATCCGCCTCGACTCTTAGGTCCTGCACTCAGGTGAGGGGACTTTGAGGGGGGGTGGAGGATGGGGGTCAGGGGGACTCTTATCTCTCGAGGTCCAACTGGAGCCCACCAAAGTTCTGAGAGGATTCGTTCTCAGGAAGACTATGCACTGCAATATGGTCGGAGGTCCCAGGTTTTCGGTGGTATGCAGCTCAGGAAGGTCACACCATGTCGTAGGATGGCTCATCTTGCAGGTCGTCTTATGGCTAATTGGTCCCACCTGCCAAAGCGAAGGAGCCGTCCTCTACGGAGCTCCTTTTTGAAAACCGGGTCAGGACAGCAGTGGGTCTCTTCACGGTTGGTGGAAGGAGTTGCAGGCTTCCCTGGTCATCTTCAGATCTTCTGTTCCAGTGGTAGACTTGACTTCTGCCTCAGGAACCTCACCCTTTATTGGGATTTCACACTCCTTTTCTGCAAATTCTCCCTGCAGTTTACAGAAAGGGGATGGTAGCTGATCACATCAGGACGGCCTCCTTCCACCCCCTCACCCCAGTGTGAACTGGCTCCTTTCAGGCACAGCAGAAGACAAAGGACAGAAGAGTTTTGGGATCCTCCAATGCTTCCTGTACTCGCGCACACACACTGGAGCCTCAGCAGGCTACCCAAAGGGTTCAAAACGAAACTCAACCAGGACCTGCCCCCACCCAGGACGGTAGAAGGACTAAGAAAGGACAACTATACAAGAAATGGCGAAAATAGAAAATCCACCATTCTGGGACAATGTTGACCCTTCTGTGCATAGCTGCAGCTGTGAAGACAGCCTGCAAGCAAAAAATGCACAAAAATCGGTGTTGGGGAGAATTCTCAGAAATCTGCCAATTTCTCCCACCTTAGAGACCTCCAGCTCTTTTGCTAAACTTTGGGACTTTTAACTTTTCAGTTCAATGTGTTTTCTGTGTTTTTCTTTTGGTTATGGAGTCTAACAAACTCCATAGGCATCATCTTTTACCTATGAAATTCAGTGAAAAACCTTGTTAATGGGACATTATGGTTAAGCTGTACTAATAGAAACCTATGAAATTCAGTGAAAAAACGTTGTTAAAGGGACGTTATGGTTACAAGTAAAACTGAAAAATCCCAGTAATTCACCAGTTATGGTAAGCTGAGCAACCATAACTCACAACACCACCTTGCACTGCTAAAACCAACACACAGGACATCAAAGATGACATCACAAATGTAATTTATGACATCACGGATGACATTAAATATGAAATTAATTTTGTTGAGTAGTCCCTACAAGGGGTTGTGTTTATAATGTTGGTAACAAGATGTCAGGGGTGATTGGGAGACCTATCATGAACTACTTAATGCATTGAAGAATGTACTCATCTAAACAAAACATTATGGGCCGATTCACAGAGCGCTTTCCTATGGGATTGTGCCATTATAAAACGCTTCTGTGAATCAGGCCCTATATTGGAGTGTTGTTGTTAATACAGGAACCTAATAATACATACATATAGGCAATGGCTGCAGCATGCACCATAGAAGTACAATATTTTTTATCTGGTAATTTTGGATAGTCAAATAATGAATGCTACCTTATCACAGTTTTGAGTAATGTTAAACATGGAATAAATAGCTAGCAATTCAAGATTTACTACACACTTCTGTTAGTACAAGCAATACATATAAAAAGACACAATGCATTGGAATCTGAGGCACATACAGTGAAACTCCAGTAAAAAGGAAACAAAGAGCATCACATGAAAATGACAATAGCATCAAAGTTTATTATCATGTATACAAATGAATTGTGTGTTAGACAAATCCTCACCAAGCTTTGCAAAATAAGTACATGGCCAACTCTGAATCTGACTTTGTTTGCAAAGTTTGGTGAGGTTTGGTCCAGAGGGGGCTAAGTTATAGGGGGGGTCCCAACATTTATTTTTTTCCCATAGACATAATGGGAAAAAACTTTGCTCACGCCTACAGCCCAAACCGCTGGACGGATTTACACCAAATCTGCGGCAGGAGTGGCGGCTTGGGGCCGAAAGCGTTCTTTTGTTAATTTGGTGTAAATCCGTCCAGTAGTTTTTTTTTTAAATGACCAAAACATAAGGCAAAAAAATTTGTGATATCTATGTCCGCTCCGCGGACTCACTTCCCTGTTCGGTCTGCGGACTGGCCTCTGATTGGCTGCACTGTCTGCGGACTGGCCTCCGATTGGCCAGAAGAATTTGCAGACTTTTGCGTGGTCCGCGGACACCGGGACGCGGCTGCTGATTGGATGGTCAGAAAACGTGAAATGCGTCTGTTTTCCTGCAACGCCCGCCATCTTGGCATTTCACTTGTCAAACTCGACAAACAATCTGGGGATGTGGGGGGGATGAGGATTGGATTGGATATGGCCATAAGAAGACAAAAAACGGGTTGCTTCACCCCCTGAAAGTCCGTAAACACTCTGGATGGCCTGGGGCAGTCCTGTGGTGTTCGCTGACACTTCAGATGTCGTAGGACATCTATACCTATTTCTGCATTACAGAGTTGGGGAAAAGCAGTTTTTGGATGGCTTATAACTTTTGCGCCACTGAATGAAACTGTAATTTTGCAATTTGATTCTAGAACTAATCTTGAATGGTTTTGCAATTTGTTTGGGATTCTGTCAAGAGGGGGCAAAATTAGAGGGGGGATCCCAAAATATTGTAAAGGCATATAAATGTGGTGTCATTTGACGAATCTGCACAACATTTGGCAAAACGATTTTGAATCTAGATATAAATGGTTTTCTATAGTTTGGTGGGATTTTCTCAAGAGGGGGCGTAATTAGAGCAGGGGTCTCAACAATTTTTGATGGCTTATAACTTTGTTGCTATTTGACGAATGTGGACAATGTGGAATGTGTTGAGAAAGATTATAGACCAAACCTTCAATGCTTGTGTAAAGACTGAATGGATTTTGTCGAGTGGGGGCTAAGTTATATGACTATTGTATGTACATACATTTTGACACTTTTAGAAAAATAAAACATGGCCGGATTTCGGGCAAACTCGTGAGGAGCATTGGCAAGGACATTAAAGCATGGTTTTGCAAATGTACCCATGTTTTATTTTTTGACAAGTGTAATAATGTAGGTACAAAAAATAGCCATATACCTTTGGTGACTGAGGTATTGCCTGTGGCTGTGGGCAGAAGCCAGATTGTCTGTGTCATGGCATAAGGTTATGACACGGACAATCTGGCTACTTGCCATGACCGCTAGGGATGAAATGTGGAGTTAAAGTGGCTATGTCTACCTGGGACCGGCTATGTGGTAAAGTTATTCGAAGGTAGGATAGGTTTGAAAGGGAAAAAAAGTGCTTGCGGTAATATGTTCATAGGGTTTTGCGGGCTGCAATGGCAAGGGAAGAGGAGCTGTGTATGCAGCCCCGCCTTCTCTTTCCATGTTGGCTGTCTTGGAAAAGTATTTTCCTTCCTACAGCGGGATGCCACATGCGTCCCTCTGTAGGAAGAATAAACCTTCCTTCTTACAGCGGGACGCCACAGGCGTCCCGCTATAGGAAGAAAAATCTATGTTTTAGCACCCTGGGTTCCCACTTTGGGAACCATGGGTGCCGATGGCCTTTATCCACCATTTCAGGGGCTGCAATGGATGATAATGGTCCGTAGCCCTCCTTATTTATTTATTTATAATGCACCAATGCCCGTAGACATCAGGCTGTGTGGTTAGAGTATTTGTTGAGGAAGATGAGGTGGAGGAAGACAGCTTACTACTTGCTGAGAAAGGAATAACGATTCTGAGAGCATTGTGGTCATTGGATTTGGTGTGTCGGCGCATGGAGGTGGTCCCGTAGGAGTACTGTCCAGGTAGTCTGCGAATGAGTACGAAATTGCACTCAGTGCATTTCACTTTGGTAGCTTTAGCCTTTGGTACACTCCCAACAGTAGCAAAGAACTGGCACACCCATGATTTGATCTTGGTGCTAGAAGTAGGCACTTTCTCTATCTCATCTTCTTGGTCCTCTTCATTGTCTTTGAAAGTACTGCTCTATGTTTGTTGTGAAGGTCCTCCAGCTGGTGGTGGTGGTGGCTCTTGGGGAGGAGGGATGGCAATAACTGATGCCATTTGTAAGATAAATAGCAGTTTTGATGTATTTCTTCCAAGTATGTACTGTGTACTAGATTGGTAATGGATAATGAGTATGAAAAGGTGTAGGGGGTGTGCTAGGGACATTTTGAAGTTGAAAGTTCCTAGATCAGTAGAAAATGCAGTTCCGAACTGTCCGCGAAAGACAGATGTTATCGTGCATTGCGGACAGGTTCTTGGACACGTCATCATGCCGTGCGCCAGCGTATGGTCATGTGGCACTGTCCGGAAGGTCCGCAATGAAGTCAGATGTTCGTAGATGTCTACGGATGCAAAACTAGTTGAAATAGTTGTGAAATAGTTGTATTTCTAGCCCCTTCTTTTTTGTTCACTGCCATATCTAGGCCAGGTGGGTTTATTACTGACATTCAGAAACGTAACTTTCAAAAGGTATTACATTTATAGATATTGCTATTCTCACATGTTCTTACACTACTTTTCTTAGAATTTAATCGCATTTTATGATGTACATATATAGGGGAAGAAGCTGGCCTGAAACAAAGCAATCATTTTTGTGCGTGAATACAATCATGTAGATTATACACAGTTGCTAATAATACTGCCTCTTGTTTGCTTACTTTACTCTCCATATATAAGCCCCATATTTGTATGCATTGTAGTCTATTTATGTTTTGTGTGTATTAGTAGAAATATGTAGTAAGTGATGCATTATTAGCTACATGTTTCACAGACTGGAAAATTCTGATACAGAAGCATTCACCATTTTATTATATAACTTTTGAAAATTACAAATATAGCACCTCTGTGGTGTATACTGCAGCCACTACCTACATTTCTTTGAATAGGTTCCTGTATTAGAAAGAACACTGCAATGGAATTTTCTTTAGAACAGGACATTGCGTGATGATGTATGTAGTTTATTACACATCTCCTGATAATCCATGATACTTTTTTGCCAACATTACATTCACAACCCCTTGTATGAAAAGTAAATGCACATCTGATGTGATCAGTGATGTCATCAATGATATTTGTGATGTCATCTTTGATATCCTCGGTGTTAGTGTTAGTCTTAGCAGTGCATGGTGGTGGCGCGAGTTATGGTTGCTTAGCTTACCATAACTGGCGAATTTCAGGGGTTTAACATCCTTTTAACAAAGTTTTTTTACTGAATACATATATATATATATATATATATATATATATATATTATTCACTGGAAAATGTAGTTAAAGTGTAATTAAGTTGAGCAGGTTTAACTAAAAAAAAAAACTTGAAATTCAGCGGATGTGGGAAGTAACGACCAGCTTAACTCTGCACGCTCCCGTTGATGTCCCCCATAATACTATGTCCCGCATAATGCCATTTTGTATGTCCTTGTGAATCCCTTCTCTTATAATGTATATGTGGGCTTTGCAACACGAACGCGCGGAGTTAAGCTGATCATGATTTCATCTATCTACTGAATTTTTAGATTTTTGTTGCGTTAAATCTGATCAACTTAACTTCACTTTAATTTTAAAAAATTCAGTGAATTTCAAGGGTTTTGTTATACAATAGATTTTTTACGGGACACTTGCCATGGTCTTCAGCCGTGTCCACTGTATATGTTCCCCCAGTATGTTGTGGCCACTATACATGTCTTTCTGGCCCACTAGCGAGGGCCTTCGGCCATGGCCAGTGAGCATAGCCTTCAGCCGTACCGACTGTATATTTTAAAACACTACTGGGCCACCAGCCATTGCCTTCGGCCGTGTCCACTACACATGTCCCGCTAATATGTTTTTTTTGTCCCACTAAGTGGCCAGGGCTGACATGACTTTCAGGCCCAATAGATAGGGCCTTCAGCCGTGCCCACTGTATATTTTAAAGCACTAACGAGCAACTAGCCATGGCCTTCGGGCATTGCCAGTGGCCACTGCTTTTGACCATGTTCACTGTACACTTTCCCCCAATATGTTTCTTTTGCGGCCACTATAAATGTCTTTTGGGCCCACTAGCCAGGGCATTCAGCCCTGTCCAGTGAGTACAGCCTTCAGCCATGCCCACTGTATATTTTAAAACTCTACCGGGCCAACACTACTGGGTTAAAGTAACCCAGTAGCCAAATCATTCAGCCACACTCATTATCCCACACCTCACTGTAACTGTAAAAATCCACTTCTGTTTGCATTAATGTAAGTTTCTTAACTCACACTTATTTAAAAAAAAAAACATGTTTCCAATAATTGCAGTTATATTGGCAATGCACTACAAATAACCCTGGTTATCCGTAAACACCTACAAATAACCACAGTTATTTTCATGTGATGCACTTTTTTCCCCTGATCCTATAGCCACGGTTATCTGCGTAATAACCGCAACTATGCGAAAACGTTTGAGCCCTGAACTTGGTCCTCAGCACGCCCCCAACTGCCTAATTTCACATGGTGTCCTCTTTCCCCTTCCCCACCTCTAGCCTGATGCCAGTTAATCATTTTTCCTTCTCCACTCTTCGTTTTTGGCTAGCTGCGTTTCTTCCTGTAATAACCACCGTTATCTCTTGCATCGAACCAAGACAAAATTGTGGCTTTTTCATTTCTGAAAAGCCTTTCTCCTGCAAAGCACCATGTGAGATATAGCTATAACTTTTGAATACAGGGGACACCCGTTTCTCTGTCAAATATTTTTTAAAACGACTGGACGCAATGACCCCTGACCACGCCACCCCCACCAGAAATCAAGTCAACATTTTGTGCTCAAGTTGTTTCTTCGTACCTGCTCCAATTCTGTCCAGGGTTTGGGCGGTGAGATCGAGAAAAATATTTTTATTTTTTCCAAGATCTTTCTCAACATGTCCAGTCATGCGGTGGGGGGCTTGTGGCAACATTTTTGTTTGCAACATTTCAGCCAAATCCATCATGTGCTTGGGGGGAAGAGAAAGAGCACGGACGAGGCGAGATGAGGAACATAAAGGCATGAGGAAAGAGGAGGAGTGAGGTGGTAAGAGTGAAGAGGTAACATGATCTGGCAGTGATTTAGCTTAATTAGGGAGCACAAGAAGAAGAGGACTCGGCCAGAAATGTCCCAGCTATTCCGTTCTTGCGCTCATCAATGCACTGATAACATGATAAACAGCACAAAAACTATAATGCAAACCTGAAGAGTGCCCAGTAACAATGATGTAGACATGATCACACCATAGATGTTGTGACTGTTGTTTACTGCAAAAATAACTATGTTGGAGGCATGACCGCTAACTCATGAAATATCCTCTAGTCATTTACAGGCTCATACTACCTGAACTGAAAGGTTTACAAATGCCACAGTAGTGGAGGACCTGTAATGAGGACAGGATTACTAACACAATTATTTTGTGATGGATTATGGTTTCTGGCACAGTAATAACTGAATTGTGGCTTTGTTGCTGGCATAATTGCTGATATTCAAGTTTATTGACACAGCACTGCTAATGTGCATATTGATATGTATGTTAATTCAGAGGATTTAGTATATTCATTAAGTATGATAGGGGGACATTAAAAAAATCATAACGTTATTAGTGCTATGGTGTTAATGAAAAATAAGTCGATACTAATGTTAGTACAGTCCCTTTTTAAACCTGAGGCCTACCACAGCCTGTTTGTCTTGTGCCTGTTCATGATTTCCCCCTAGGAAGTGTGGGCAGGGTGACATGGGCTTACATTTCCTCCTATGCTGGTCCTTTTTTGAACATCATGGAATTAGGTAGGTCTGCATAATAATGGTCAGGATAGAGGTGAGTGGCTGGAGCTCTGCCAGTGTTTTGGTAATGGAATGGCCAGTGTGTGAAGAGAAGCCAGGAAATATGCAGAGGGACCAGTCAGCAATAGGCAAGCAAACGCAAAGCTGGAATACACAAAGGACCAACGTGTCACAAGCAACCAGAAAAAGAGTAGGCAGTCATATGGAACCAACATAATGTAAGAAAAATACAAAAGAAAGGTAGGGACTGGTGAAATCAGAGCATGAAATGATAAAAGGGTACCTTACTGTTTTTATATATGGTGTACTTTGTCTCCAACTATAAAAAGAAAGTGTGGTACTTTTCTGCATTGAAACATAAAGTATGTTTTAACAAACTCTGCAAACAAGAAATATGAACCCTGGGAAATGCAGAGCCAAACATTTTCGGAGGCAATATATAACGGAATTTCCTACAAATAGTGTGGAGCAAAATGCTAGAAAGTCAAAGAACGGTGCCTGTTTCTACATCATCTGGAAAACAGTGCCATACATATAAATAGAGTACAGTTTATAGCACTGAAATGTATAGTTTGAAAACCACACATGACAATAAAATCACATGTAATTTAATAAACCGACATGCCATGTGTTTCCAAATGGAGCACAGCTTTGGTGAAGAAAATGACTCCTCCTCAGAATCAAAATTTTGTTATAACGATCAATATGGGTTTCAGTATTAACAATGTTGGATTTTATTCTGCAAGCATTTCATTCAAAGCAGGTGAAATAATGTTGACTAGTTACCTGCTGTACCATCATTTAAAGATATGTCAAAGGCATTTTTATGATGCTACTATAAAGAGAGAGACGCATATTTTAAATGTATCAAATGCCCGTAATGACATGTTACACTGTTCGAATATAGGGAATGCATTACTGGTTAATCTGCATGGCCAGGTAGCAGTTCTAATTTGGGCTTTTCCAAGGCGTTTGTTGCAGGTTCTTCAGTGAGACTGATACAAGATAATGTTCTATTCAACCCACACAACAACACATTACTGATGGGGGAGGTCCAAGGCCCCAGGGGTAATCCTTGTGCCTCCCCCATCAGCTCAGCCATCTGGAGAAAAATATATCTATTTATCTTTTATCAAAGAAAAGGATTGGGCCCATCACTATAAATGAATTCCAGGCTCAAGTCATCTGAATAAGGGGCTGCTCCAACCCACATGGGCTAATCGTAAGAGAAATATTCTTAAACATATACATTGAAATGCATCCCAGTAGAGCTGAAATGTGGTCCTCCGGGCTGATAAGAATCTGGGTTGTCCACATGATGAACAGATCTGCTTTCCAATGATTGCTTTTAAAAGTTCAACTCTGAACTTTGCCTCCCCATGAAATTCACCATCTGGACTTAATCGAAGCCTTCACAAAGGGACCTCTCAGCCACACACATAACTTATCAGACTAATAATGGGCATCTGAGAGCTGCTCACATAATTAATTATGCTGACATGAGGTTTTCGTGTGCAGTTAAACAAATGTAACCATTTAAATCAGTATTATTTGGTACATTAAAAACAATGTTGGCCCCAATGTTCCAACTTTGAGGTTTAGAATGAAAAGGACAAATATTCTGAAACCATGACAGACTTCCCTACAAAATGAGACTAAATACCACATATTCATCTTTATTAATAATCAATAAAGTATTTAAATATGAATCATTTGATGATCAAATTTGATGACACACATTTGTGCAGAATATGTTTGAATTTGGCTTGATCATGGGAATCTAAAAATCCATATTTCCATGATGGGGAAAATTCCTACTGGAAGAGATGGAAGAAAATATTATTATGGGTCCAAATTGTACAGAATACACCCCTTTCACATGCAGACATCTGCCTATTAAGCCAACCAATGGATGAATTTAACCAATCAAAAATTGTGATGTACATATGACATAGCATGGGAAATTGAGGGCCTATCTAAGTTCCAACTCACTGAAATTGAGAGAGAGCTTTGTGATTTTTAAGGGTGCAGAAAGGGGAACCTCTGTCCAGCTGGATGAGTGCTGGGATGGCAAGGCTTCCTATTAGGTAAGATTCCCAATTATATGAAGTTTTCCCTCCAGTTGTGTACACCCCAACTTTTTGCTGCTGCTTTAACACCATAGTCTGACTTTGCCACTGGAGCACGGCCTTCAGCTGCACTCCCCTGGGCTTTTCACTCACTTTGTTATAAGGAAACTGACATGCCCTTAAAGACAGTCAGTACTGGGAGACTTTGTTTCCCTTAGTCCTTTCCAATGTTGCAACTTTTCTGCAACATGTTGCAAGTGCACAATGTACCTTACAGTACAGTGCACTTGGGTCTTCTTTTTATTTCGAAAGGCCCTAGACACCCTTGAAGGATTTTGTAGGAGAGGTGCGGATGTGCTTTGGACAGGGCTGGTGGCAGCTTATCTTTCCATATATTTCTAACTGTTTCCTGCCATGCAAACCGTGTTTACCGTGTTTGGCACAGAAAGGAAGCCTGGCTCCAAAATGGCCATGCCACAAGGTTCTTTGTCATGTCCTTTGGCCATCTTGCCCCTTCACCTTCCCCAGGTAAAGCTGACCCAGGTCAGTCCTTATTTGGCCATGCATTCTCCCACGAAATGCCAAGCTTTCGCAGGCTTCTGCATGTCTTGTGTGTGTTCCCCCAGGATGGGGTCCGGACTGTCTAGTTGCAATCCACATCCCGTGTGCCATAGAGTTTGGTGTGCTGTGAATGACTGGGACCACTGTGGTCCGTGATTGGTCCACGTATGGTAGGCCTGTATGTGAGCAGATCTCCCATTGGGTTCTCTTTGTTTTGGCACGAAGGAGATTCTGGATAAGACCATACCATGTTGATCTCCTGAGTTCCCACTGAATAAAGGATAGGATGCAAGTATCCTGACACCAAGAAACCGAGTCGAGGAACCTCTGGTGACACGCTGGAAAGTTTGGCACCCTGAGCCCGCTGTTATCCCACTGAACCCCTCTGCACCTGATCGAACTAGAAAGTCTGCAAAGATGCTTTGACCCATTGGACTAGTGGCACTAACTATTCTCAGCACTTTCATCAAGCCCTGCAAGTAAGCCTTCGCGGAAGCATCCATGAGCCAACCAATGAGCTGACCAGCTTGCACAGGACCTTTGCTCTGACACCGCATTCCCAGGTCTGGAGTAAAGAGACAGCTCCCGAACCGGAGTACACGCAGTTACTGTGTCGCCCAGCCGGTTACAGAAGTTTGGTGACAAACTTCGCAAGTGCTTTGGGGCTGTGCCCCTCTGTGCCCTGAGGCCTGCTGCAGTGAACCTGGCCTGATCCATCCACCAGGAGCAGAGAAATTACCACTGTCCCATAGAGGAATCATTGCTGTAACTTTGCCGCTGAAAGCCGCAGAGCCACACAATTACTGCATTTGAACCTGCAACCGAAGCGGACTCGACTGCCGAAGTTTGGTCTGGAGTGTGCCAGGGGTCAGTGAGTACTCCTGAGGGCCACTTTCCTTTCCACTGATAGCCTGAGCTATCGAACCATTTACAACTCTTGGAACCTACTCTGCCCTTTTGGGGACACCTTCCATGAATAGTGGGAATGTATTCTGCATCACCTCACACACCTTCCTGAGCTGCTACAGACCCTACAAAGAGACCCCGTTTTCACCCATCTGCACTACTGCGTGCACCAGTATTGCAAGTACATTTGAGCAATAGACTCCCCTCTTCTTAGGGACTGGACTGCCTTTCAGTTAGGATTGTGATTACTGCAGAACTGCATAAAGATAATTTGCACTGCCTGTTTCCTTTCCTTTCAGGTTGTGGACCCATTCTATGCGTTAACCCTTTAGGGCGCTTGGTCTTGTACATATGTATTTTAGTAGGATTGTGTTGGTTTAAAAGTATTACTGTTGATTATTACTGTGTGTTGAACTTCAAAGGCCTTGAATAAATGTACTTATAGTTTTAAAATAGTTACACCTGTCTGGGAGTGATTTGTAGTGTCCTTTACTCTGTGTGCTCATTGAGGTCTTTCAGTCACCCTCACCCCTCCTGAGACCTAGTCTTGACCGCCGCCAATGCTACCTTGGTTGGTCCGGCTTGTCCAGAACGTTACCCTGTTGCATGAAACAAGGCTGGCCTCCTGAACCTCTGCCCACCAGGTCAGAGTTCAAAAATCCATCTTAACAAATTGGTGTACAGCGGTGGGATAGGAAAGAAAGGGATCCATTGTTGCACACTAGTGAAGGCATTTCAGATTACCCCTACCCAGGACACATAGTGACTTAGTAGTGTTACCTGTAAAGACCATAGACCTATCTAGAATAATGGAAACAATTACCAATATAACCTTGAATGCTTCAAAATCTGAAACATTGAGAATGATGTCTACTGAGAGAGGCTTGCCTGCTCAAGGTACAAAATTGGAAATGATCCATAGAATTATGGAATGGCAAGAGGTGCAACTCAGCGCCATAACCTCTGATGAGAGTGCAGAAGGAGATGGATGCTTCCACTGACAAAACTGACAGTTCTGTCGCTGCCCTCATTCATGGTGCCCATGATGACAGAGATGATGTAATGTCCCATGTTTCCTCTGCCAGCTCTGATGCTGAGGCCATGTTGGAATTCAAGAAGCAAGAGCTGCTGTTTAAGCAGAAGGAGCTTGAATTTCACATGGCTACGCTGAAGATAGAGCAGGCAGAAAAACAGAAGGACGGGGATCACCAGTTGAAACTGGCCAAGCTTCAGGTGTCCAACGGATCCAAGGGATCTGGACATGGGTCTGGGTTCTCTTCTCATCCAAGATTTCCTAAAGATTTGTGTATGATGAGAGGAATGACATTATGGACTGGGTGTATGTATTTGAGTATGCATGTGAGGTTCAAGAGGTTGTAAATTCCTGATAGGATTGCATGGTTGCTCAGCAGACTACCCCATTCTGGCTGCAGTACTATTATGGAGATATCAAAAGCTGGAAGAGTAGATTTTGCAATGTTAAAGCAAACTCTCATCTTAAAGTTTGGGAAGACTCCTGCCCAATACTTGAAGAGGTTTAGAGAGTACAAAAAGAAAGAAGGTAGTACTTGGGTGCCACATGTGTCTGATTATTTGCAGGACTTGACTGGCTGGGTTGAAAGCTATAAGGTCTCCACCTTTGAGGGTATGATTTGTCTTGTCATGCTTGAACATATTTTTGCATATTGCTCCCCTGAGCTTAAGCAGCATTTGGCAGATTCAAAGCAGTTAGATCCTAAGACGCTGGCCATAGCAGCAGATTTGTGGGTGACATATAGAGTGTGCCATAAGGACAAGACTCATCCTGGTAAGAAGGAGGAGGGGAAAAAGTCCAAAGAAAAAAAGAAGGTGCGGGGTCTGATAAAACTTCCTCTTAAAAGAGCCAGAAAAAGAAATGTAATGGTAAGTCACAGGAAAATGCACAGTGTGGTGGAGGTTATACTTCCAAACAGAACTCTGGTTACAGTAAGCCTCTCTATGTCCCAAGACCCAGTGGATCTTGTGTGGCTTGTGGAGTAAGTGACCATGTGAATGGGGACCCCAGATTTAAGGGCAAAACCTTGGGGGCCCACTCTGCGTATCTGGCCTTCTCTTCCTATGAGGAAGAAGAGATCACAGGGGCATCCTTCTCCTCTGACTCATTCCCCAGTGCGATCGATTCTGAGGTAGTTTTAGTTTCCCTAGGTTCCTGGGAGCCTAAAGTCTCAGAGGCCTATGCTAGAATTCCTGATAATACCAAGCACTATTTTAAAGACAGTGTGCTGATCTATGGGGTTGACATCCCTGCCCTTAGGGATAGTGGGTGCAACAGAACTGTAGTGGACTCTACCTTGGTAGACCCAGAGGAAGTTCCAAGAGCTCCTCTGTTACCCACAAAGTTGGCTGATGGCCCACCTCTCATGTTCCCAGTTATGCCTGTAAATCTTACTATAAATGGTACAGTAGTCAGGATTCCAGTGAGCAATCAGAGAGATGTCCCAGGAAAGGTCCTGCTGGGGAATGATTTCAGAGCTTTAGGGCTTGTGGGTCACACAGCAGAGAGGCCATGCTCAAGGTCACAAACAAGGGCTGCATTGGCCAAGTTCAATGCCAAGCCTAAGCCAAAGGGGAATCCCGAGGCTAGAGGAGTCAAGAAAGACAAAAGAAGGAAGGAAAATATTCACCCTAGCTCACTTACCACTTAGGTGGAGGTAGTTGGTCAAACACCTGAACCTGATGAGGAAGATGTGTTACCTGAAATTCTCAATCTCCATGACTATCCTGAACTACAGAGTTTGTTAGTGGAAGGTGGTCCTGACAGGGTTGAGTTCAGTAAGGGCCAACGTGAGTGCCCATCTGTGGAAGGCCTAAGGAGACATTCCTGCTCCCTGCTTGATGGTGAACCTCCTGGGAAGCATAGGATTTATTGGGATTTGGGCTCCTCTACAGTGAGCCCGCAGAGTCTACAGAAGGAGACCATAGGAGGTTGGTGATTCCCCTTGCTGTAAGACCCTTCCTCTTGCAGCTTGCGCATTAAGTCCCCCTTTCTGGTAACCTTGATATCAAGAGAACCAATCAAATGTTATCCATGAACTTCTACTGGCCCAAGATGGGGGTGCAAGTAGAAAGCCACTGCATGAGTTGTGCCATATGCCAGTTATCTGGGGAAAGTGGCACAACAATCCAAACTCCATTGGTACCTCTCTGTGTTGTGGGGGTACCATTTGAGAGGGTAGGGATTGACATTGTTGGTCTCCCTGACCCCCAAACATCCTCAGGTAGTAGGTTTATCCTGGTGCTGGTCGACCATGCCACCAGGTATCCTGAGGCCATCTCATTACAAACTGTGACTGCCAATTCAGTTGCAAAAGCTTTACTTGGCATATTTACTAGGGTTGGCTTCCCTAAAGGAGTTGTGTCTGATAGGGGCAGAAACTTTATGTCAAGGTATATGCAGGCCATGTGAAAGGAATGTGGTGTCACCTATAAATTTTCATCCGCATACCACCCACAAACCAATGGTCTAGTTGAGCGGTTTGCCAGAACCCTTAAAAGCATCATTGGGGCTCTCGAAGAGCCCCAAAGAAGAAAATGGGACCTTATTTTGCTATGCTTACTGTTTACCTACAGGGAAGTACCTCAGGAGGGTGTTGGCTTCAGCCTCTTTGAGTATCTTTTTGGTCACCCTGTGAGAGGACCCTTAACAATAGTCAAGGAGGGGCGGGAGATGCCCACTCCCCCTGTCACTACCAATGTAGTGGACTATGTTCTAGGACTCAGAAAAAGGATGGTACTCCTGATGGGTCTGGCTAGTGAGAAACTGAAGGTAGGGCACACACTAGGGAAACATTGGTATAAACAGAAAGCTGCCCTCATGAATTTCACATCAGGTCAGCAAGTCCTGGTCATGAATCCTATAAGTCCTAGAGCTTTACAGGACAAATGGTCAGTCCCTTACACAGTGGTGGAGTCACTGGGTGAGGTCAACTATTTAGTGGACATTGGAAGGGTTGGACAAGCTCCAAATGTGTTCCATGTAAATAGACTGAAGGCTTTCATCCCAAGAGTTGAAATCGCTGCACTGCTGCTGGCTTCAGATGTTGAGGAGGAGGAGTCAGAACCTCTCCCTGACCTGTTCCAGGGCAGTCCTTCAGACAGCTCCATTGAGGGTGTCAAAGTGGCCCCTCACCTGACTTCTGTTCAACAAGTAGAGGTGAAAAGTTTGCTGTGGCAGTTTTCCCCTTTGTTCTCACAAGCTCCTGGTTTCACACCTTGGTGCGAACATGAAATTGACACAGGAGATAGTGTACCTACTAAAAGTAGGCGATACAGAATGTCAGACAAAGTAAGGTCTTACATTAAGACAGAGGTCAACAAAATGTTGGATATTAGGGTGATTGAACCCTCCAGTAGTCCCTGGTCGGCCCTGTAGTTTTGGTTCCAAAGGCAGGTACCTCTGAGCTGAGTTTCTGTGTGGATTACAGGGCTCTGAATGCTTTCTATCACCAAGACAGATGCATACCCCTTACCTAGAACAGATGAGCTGGTGGATACTTTGTGTGCCTCCAAATACCTCAGCACATTTGACCTAACTGCAGGCTATTGGCAAATAGTTCTTGCAGAACATGCCAAGGAAAAGACAGCTTTCTCAACACCAGAGGGTCTTTACCAGTTCAGGGTAATGCCTTTTTGGGTTGAAGAATACACCTGCCACTTTCCAGAGGCTTGTGAATCATGTCCTTAATGGGTTGGATGAATTCAGTCTTGCATATCTGGATGATATAGCAGTTTTCAGTGCCACCTGGGAGTGTCGTGTGAAACACCTTAGGATTGTGTTGCAGGCTCTTCACAAGGGCCACTTGACCATACAGGCCAGTAAGTGCCAGATTGGACAAGGTTCAGTAGTCTACCTTGGGCATAAAGTAGGTGGATGGAGGATACAGCCTCTACCCAGTAAAGTACAAGCAGTACAGGACTGGCCCACCCCCACTACACAAACCCAAGTGAGAGCCTTTTTAGGACTCACTGGGTACTATAGGAATTTCATGGCAGAGTATGGCACCATAGCTGCCCCTCTGACTGCTCTCACAACTCCTAAGAAACCCAAGAAGGTAACTTGGTCTGAAGAGTGTGAGAAGGCCTTCAATGACCTAAAAGACTCATTGTGCCAGGCCCCTGTTCTCAGGCCCCCTGATTACCAAAGACCTTTTATTGAGCAGACAGATGCCTCTGACACTGGGATAGGAGCTGTACTATCACAAGTAGACAAGAAGGGTAAGGAACACCCTATTCGCTTTATTAGTCGCCAGTTTAAGGACAGAGAGCTCAGATGTCCCACAGTAGAGAAATAGTGTTTCTCTGTTGTGTGGGCCCTAAGGAAGCTGAGACCCTATCTCTATGGGACCCACTTCACTGTGCAAACTGACCATAAGCCCTTAAAGTGGCTAATGAACATGAAGGGAGAGAATCCAAAGTTGCTCAGGTGGTCCATAAGCCTTCAAGGTTTTGACTTCAGCATTGAGCATAGTCCAGGTGTCCAACATAGCAATGCTGATGGGTTGTCCAGAATGTTTAACTGCCCTGAACATGAGACTCAACCAGGGGTGGATTAAGTCCCCCTGTCCTTCGTCTGGGAGGGGCGAGTGTTAGGAAAGATTCCCACTTATGTGAAGTTTTCCCTACAGTTGTGTACCCCCCAACTTTTTGCTGCTGTTTTAACACCATAGTTTGACTTTGCCAGTGGAGCACACACGCCCTTCAACTGCACTCCCCTGGGCTTTTTGCACACTTTGTTATGGGGAAACTGGCGTGCCCTTAAAGACAGTCAGTACAGGGAGACTTTGTTTCCCTTAGTCCTTTCCAATGTTGCACCTTTTCTGCAACATGTTGCAAGTGCACAATGTACCTTACAGTACAGTGCACTTGGGGCTTCCTTTCATTTTTAAAGGCCCTAGACACCCTCAAAGGATTTTTTAGGAGAGGTGCAGATGTGCTTTGGACAGGGCTGATGGCAGCTTATCTTTTCATATATTGTTAACCCTTTCTTGCCATGCAAACCGCGTTTACCGTGTTTGGCACAGAAAGGTGGCCAGGCTCCAAAATGGCCATGCCACAAGGTTCTTTTTTCTGTCCTTTGGCCATCTTGCCCCTTCACCTTCCCCAGGTCGAGCTGACCCAGGTCAGTCCTTATTTGGGCATGCATTTTCCCACGAAACACCAAGCTTTCGCGGGCTTCTGCATGTCTTGTGTGTGTGCCCCCAGGATGTGGGTTGGACTGTCTAGTTGAAATCCACATCCTGGGTACCGGAGAGTTTGGTGTTCTGTGAACGACTGGGACCACTGTGGTCTGTGATAGGTCCACGTATGGTATG
This sequence comes from Ambystoma mexicanum, assembly GCF_040938575.1. Taxonomy (NCBI): domain Eukaryota; kingdom Metazoa; phylum Chordata; class Amphibia; order Caudata; family Ambystomatidae; genus Ambystoma; species Ambystoma mexicanum. Next base: position 1,336,040,437 of record NC_090921.1, on the reverse strand, counting down.
TCTGCATGTGAGCAGATCTCCCATTGAGTCCTCTTCATTTTGGCGCGAAGGAGATTCTGTATGAGAAAAGGCTCCAAACACCCATACCATGTCAATCTCCTGTGTTCCCACTGAACGAAGGATAGGATCCAAGTATCCTGAAACCAAGAACTCGAGTCGAGGAACCTCTGGTGACCTGCTGGAAGGTTTGGCACCCTGAGCCCGCTGTTGTCCCACTGGACCCCTCTGCATCTGATCGAACTAGAAGGTCTGCAAAGATGCTTTGACCCATTGGAATAGTGGGACTAACTATTCTCTGCACCTTCATCAAACCCTGCAACTAAGCCTTCTCAGAAGCATCCCTGGGCCAACCAGTGGGCTGACCAGCTTTCACAGGATCTTTGCTCTGACACCGCTGCCGTTTTGAGGAGACCATTGAAATTGGGTACATCGCAAGCTCTGTGTTCACAGCACTCTCACACCAAATTTCGTACACTTGGCATTGCCAGGTCTGGAGTAAAGAGAGAGCGCCCAAACCGGAGTACACGCGGTTACCGTGTCGCCCAGCCGTGGTGACGAACTTCACAGGTGCCTTGCTGCTGTGCCCCTCTGTGCCCAAAAGCCTGCTGCAGTGAAACTGGCCTGATGAAGCCACCAGGAGTGGAGAAATCACCACTGTCTTATAGAGGAATCATTGCTGTATCTTTGCAGCTGAAAGCCGCAGAGCCATACAATTGCTGCATTTTAACCTGCAACCGAAGTGTACTCGACTGCCAAAGTTTGGTCCGGAGTGCGCCGGGGGTTGGTGAGTACGTGCAACCCTTACCGTTGGCCCCTAGTGCATCCATGAATTTTTACGCACGAGTGTCCCCTGAGGGCCACTCTCCTTTCTACTGATAGCCTGAGCTATCGAACCATTCACAACTCTTGGAACCTGCTCTGCCCTTTTGGGGCGACCCTCCACGAATAGTGGGAATTTATTCTGCATCACCTCACCCACCTTCCTGAGCTACTACAGACCCTACAAAGAGACCCTGTTGTCACCCATCTGCACTACTGCGTGCGCCAGCATTGCGAGTATATTTGAGCCATAGGCTCCCCTATTCTTAAGGACTGGACTGCCTTTCAGTTAGGATTGTGATTACTGCAGAACTGCCTAAAGATAATGTGCACTGCCTGTTTCCTTCCCTTTCAGGTTGTGGACCCATTCTGTGTGCTTAACCCTTTAGGCCACTTGGTCTTGTATATATGTATTTTAGTAGGTTTAAAAGTATTACTGTTGATTATTACTGTGTGTTGAACTTCAAAGGCCTTGAATACATGTACTTATATTTTTTAATATAGATACACCTGTCTGGGAGTGATTTATAGTGTCCTTTACTCTGTGTGCTCATTGAGGTCTTTCAGTCACCCTCACCCCTCCTGAGACCTAGTCTTGACCGCCGCCAATGCTACCTTGGTTGGTCCGGCTTGTCCAGAACGTTACCCTGTTGCATGAAACAAGGCTGGCCTCCTGAACCTCTGCCCACCAGGTCAGAGTTCAAAAATCCATCTTAACAAATTGGTGTACAGCGGTGGGATAGGAAAGAAAGGTATCCATTGTTGCACACTAGTGAAGGCATTTCAGATTACCCCTACCCAGGACACATAGTGACTTAGTAGTGTTACCTGCAGAGACCATAGACCTATCTAGAATAATGGAAACAATTACCAATATAACCTTGAATGCTTCAAAATCTGAAACATTGAGAATGATGTCTACTGAGAGAGGCTTGCCTGCTCAAGGTACAAAATTGGAAATGATCCAAAGAATTATGGAATGGCAAGAGGTGCAACTCAGCGCCATAACCTCTGATGAGAGTGCAGAAGGAGATGGAGCTGCTTCCACTGACAGAACTGACAGTTCTGTCGCTGCCCTCATTCATGGTGCCCATGATGACAGAGATGATGTAATGTCCCATGTTTCCTCTGCCAGCTCTGATGCTGAGGCCATGTTGTAATTCAAGAAGCAAGAGCTGCTGTTTAAGCAGAAGGAGCTTGAATTTCACATGGCTACGCTGAAGCTAGAACAGGCAGAAAAACAGAAGGACGGGGATCACCAGTTGAAACTGGCCAAGCTTCAGGTGTCCAACGGATCCAAGGGATCTGGACATGGGTCTGGGTTCTCTTCTCATCCAAGATTTCCTAAAGATTTGTGTATGATGAGAGGAATGACATTATGGACTGGCTGTATGCATTCGAGTATGCATGTGAGGTTCAAGAGGTTGTAAATTCCTGATAGGATTGCATGGTTGCTCAGCAGACTACCCCATTCTGGCTGCAGTGCTATTATGGAGATATCAAAAGCTGGAAGAGTAGATTTTGCAATGTTAAAGCAAACTCTCATCTTAAAGTTTGGGAAGACTCCTGCCCAATACTTGAAGAGGTTTAGAGAGTACAAAAAGAAAGAAGGTAGTACTTGGGTGCCACATGTGACTGATTATTTGCAGGACTTGACTGGCTGGGTTGAAAGCTATAAGGTCTCCACCTTTGAGGGTATGATTTGTCTTGTCATGCTTGAACATATTTTTGCATATTGCTCCCCTGAGCTTAAGCAGCATTTGGCAGATTCAAAGCAGTTAGATCCTAAGACGCTAGCCATAGCAGCAGATTTGTGGGTGACATATAGAGTGTGCCATAAGGACAAGACTCATCCTGGTAAGAAGGAGGAGGGGAAAAAGTCCAAAGAAAAAAAGAAGGTGCGGGGTCTGATAAAACTTCCTCTTAAAAGAGCCAGAAAAAGAAATGTAAGGGTAAGTCACAGGAAAATGCACAGTGTGGTGGAGGTTATACTTCCAAACAGAACTCTGGTTACAGTAAGCCTCTCTATGTCCCAAGACCCAGTGGATCTTGTGTGGCTTGTGGAGTAAGTGACCATGTGAATGGGGACCCCAGATGTAAGGGCAAAACCTTGGGGGCCCACTCTGCGTATCTGGCCTTCTCTTCCTATGAGGAAGAAGAGATCACAGGGGCATCCTTCTCCTCTGACTCATTCCCCAGTGCGATCGATTCTGAGGTAGTTTTAGTTTCCCTAGGTTCCTGGGAGCCTAAAGTCTCATAGGCATATGCTAGAATTCCTGATAATACCAAGCACTATTTTAAAGACAGTGTGCTGATCTATGGGGTTGACATCCCTGCCCTTAGGGATAGTGGGTGCAACAGAACTGTAGTGGACTCTACCTTGGTAGACCCAGAGGAAGTTCCAAGAGCTCCTCTGTTACCCACAAAGTTGGCTGATGGCCCACCTCTCATGTTCCCAGTTATGCCTGTAAATCTTACTATAAATGGTACAGTAGTCAGGATTCCAGTGAGCATTCAGAGAGATGTCCCAGGAAAGGTCCTGCTGGGGAATGATTTCAGAGCTTTAGGGCTTGTGGGTCACACAGCAAAGAGGCCATGCTCAAGGTCACAAACAAGGGCTGCATTGGCCAAGTTCAATGCCAAGCCTAAGCCAAAGGGGCATCCCGAGGCTAGAGGAGTCAAGAAAGACAAAAGAAGGAAGGAAAATATTCACCCTAGCTCACTTACCACTTAGGTGGAGGTAGTTGGTCAAACACCTGAACCTGATGAGGAAGATGTGTTACCTGAAATTCTCAATCTCCATGACTATCCTGAACTACAGAGTTTGTTAGTGGAAGGTGGTCCTGACAGGGTTGAGTTCAGTAAGGGCCAACGTGAGTGCCCATCTGTGGAAGGCCTAAGGAGACATTCCTGCTCCCTGCTTGATGGTGAACCTCCTGGGAAGCATAGGATTTATTGGGATTTGGGCTCCTCTACAGTGAGCCCACAGAGTCTACAGAAGGAGACCATAGGAGGTTGGTGATTCCCCTTGCTGTAAGACCCTTCCTCTTGCAGCTTGCGCATGAAGTCCCCCTTTCTGGTAAACTTGATATCAAGAGAACCAATCAAATGTTATCCATGAACTTCTACTGGCCCAAGATGGGGGTGCAAGTAGAAAGCCACTGCAGGAGTTGTGCCACATGCCAGTTATCTGGGGAAAGTGGCACAACAATCCAAACTCCATTGGTACCTCTCTGTGTTGTGGGGGTACCATTTGAGAGGGTAGGGATTGACATTGTTGGTCTCCCTGACCCCCAAACATCCTCAGGTAGTAGGTTTATCCTGGTGCTGGTCGACCATGCCACCAGGTATCCTGAGGCCATCTCATTACAGACTGTGACTGCCAATTCAGTTGCAAAAGCTTTACTTGGCATATTTACTAGGGTTGGCTTCCCTAAAGGAGTTGTGTCTGATAGGGGCAGAAACTTTATGTCAAGGTGTATGCAGGCCATGTGAAAGGAATGTGGTGTCACCTATAAATTTTCATCCGCATACCACCCACAAACCAATGGTCTAGTTGAGCGGTTTGCCAGAACCCTTAAAAGCATCATTGGGGCTCTCGAAGAGCCCCAAAGAAGAAAATGGGACCTTATTTTGCTATGCTTACTGTTTACCTACAGGGAAGTACCTCAGGAGGGTGTTGGCTTCAGCCTCTTTGAGTATCTTTTTGGTCACCCTGTGAGAGGACCCTTAACAATAGTCAAGGAGGGGCGGGAGATGCCCACTCCCCCTGTCACTACCAATGTAGTGGACTATGTTCTAGGACTCAGAAAAAGGATGGTACTCCTGATGGGTCTGGCTAGTGAGAAACTGAAGGTAGGGCACACACTAGGGAAACATTGGTACAAACAGAAAGCTGCCCTCATGAATTTCACATCAGGTCAGCAAGTCCTGGTCATGAATCCTATAAGTCCTAGAGCTTTACAGGACAAATGGTCAGTCCCTTACACAGTGGTGGAGTCACTGGGTGAGGTCAACTATTTAGTGGACATTGGAAGGGTTGGACAAGCTCCAAATGTGTTCCATGTAAATAGACTGAAGGCTTTCATCCCAAGAGTTGAAATCGCTGCACTGCTGCTGGCTTCAGATGTTGAGGAGGAGGAGTCAGAACCTCTCCCTGACCTGTTCCAGGGCAGTCCTTCAGACAGCTCCATTGAGGGTGTCAAAGTGGCCCCTCACCTGACTTCTGTTCAACAAGTAGAGGTGAAAAGTTTGCTGTGGCAGTTTTCCCCTTTGTTCTCACAAGCTCCTGGTTTCACACCTTGGTGCGAACATGAAATTGACACAGGAGATAGTGTACCTACTAAAAGTAGGCGATACAGAATGTCAGACAAAGTAAGGTCTTACATTAAGACAGAGGTCAACAAAATGTTGGATATTAGGGTGATTGAACCCTCCAGTAGTCCCTGGTCGGCCCTGTAGTTTTGGTTCCAAAGGCAGGTACCTCTGAGCTGAGTTTCTGTGTGGATTACAGGGCTCTGAATGCTTTCTATCACCAAGACAGATGCATACCACTTAGCTAGAACAGATGAGCTGGTGGATACTTTGGGTGCCTCCAAATACCTCAGCACATTTGACCTAACTGCAGGCTATTGGCAAATAGTTCTTGCAGAACATGCCAAGGAAAAGACAGCTTTCTCAACACCAGAGGGTCTTTACCAGTTCAGGGTAATGCCTTTTTTGGGTTGAAGAATACACCTGCCACTTTCCAGAGGCTTGTGAATCATGTCCTTAATGGGTTGGATGAATTCAGTCTTGCATATCTGGATGATATAGCAGTTTTCAGTGCCACCTGGGAGTGTCGTGTGAAACACCTTAGGATTGTGTTGCAGGCTCTTCACAAGGCCCACTTGACCATACATGCCAGTAAGTGCCAGATTGGACAAGGTTCAGTAGTCTACCTAGGGCATGAAGTAGGTGGAGGGAGGATACAGCCTCTACCCAGTAAAGTACAAGCAGTACAGGACTGGCCCGCCCCCACTACACAAACCCAAGTGAGAGCCTTTTTAGGACTCACTGGGTACTATAGGAATTTCATGGCAGAGTATGGCACCATAGCTGCCCCTCTGACTGCTCTCACAACTCCTAAGAAACCCAAGAAGGTAACTTGGTCTGAAGAGTGTGGGAAGGCCTTCAATGACCTAAAAGACTCATTGTGCCAGGCCCCTGTTCTCAGGCCCCCTGATTACCAAAGACCTTTTATTGAGCAGACAGATGCCTCTGACACTGGGATAGGAGCTGTACTATCACAAGTAGACAAGAAGGGTAAGGAACACCCTATTTGGTTTATTAGTCGCCAGTTTAAGGACAGATAGCTCAGATGTCCCACTGTAGAGAAATAGTGTTTCTCTGTTGTGTGGGCCCTAAGGAAGCTGAGACCCTATCTCTATGGGACCCACTTCACTGTGCAAACTGACCATAAGCCCTTAAAGTGGCTAATGAACATGAAGGGAGAGAATCCAAAGTTGCTCAGGTGGTCCATAAGCCTTCAAGGTTTTGACTTCACCATTGAGCATAGTCCAGGTGTCCAACATAGCAATGCTGATGGGTTGTCCAGAATGTTTAACCGCCCTGAACATGAGACTCAACCAGGGGTGGATTAAGTCCCCCTGTCCTTCGTCTGGGAGGGGCGAGTGTTAGGAAAGATTCCCACTTATGTGAAGTTTTCCCTACAGTTGTGTACCCCCCAACTTTTTGCTGCTGTTTTAACACCATAGTTTGACTTTGCCAGTGGAGCACACACGCCCTTCAACTGCACTCCCCTGGGCTTTTTGCACACTTTGTTATGGGGAAACTGGCGTGCCCTTAAAGACAGTCAGTACAGGGAGACTTTGTTTCCCTTAGTCCTTTCCAATGTTGCACCTTTTCTGCAACATGTTGCAAGTGCACAATGTACCTTACAGTACAGTGCACTTGGGGCTTCCTTTCATTTTTAAAGGCCCTAGACACCCTCAAAGGGTTTTTTAGGAGAGGTGCAGATGTGCCTTGGACAGGGCTGATGGCAGCTTATCTTTTCATATATTGTTAACCCTTTCTTGCCATGCAAACCGCGTTTACCGTGTTTGGCACAGAAAGGTGGCCAGGCTCCAAAATGGCCATGCCACAAGGTTCTTTTTTCTGTCCTTTGGCCATCTTGCCCCTTCACCTTCCCCAGGTCGAGCTGACCCAGGTCAGTCCTTATTTGGGCATGCATTTTCCCACGAAACACCAAGCTTTCGCGGGCTTCTGCATGTCTTGTGTGCGTGCCCCCAGGATGTGGGTTGGACTGTCTAGTTGAAATCCACATCCTGGGTACCGGAGAGTTTGGTGTTCTGTGAACGACTGGGACCACTGTGGTCTGTGATAGGTCCACGTATGGTATGTCTGCATGTGAGCAGATCTCCCATTGAGTCCTCTTCATTTTGGCGCGAAGGAGATTCTGTATGAGAAAAGGCTCCAAACACCCATACCATGTCAATCTCCTGTGTTCCCACTGAACGAAGGATAGGATCCAAGTATCCTGAAACCAAGAACTCGAGTCGAGGAACCTCTGGTGACCTGCTGGAAGGTTTGGCACCCTGAGCCCGCTGTTGTCCCACTGGACCCCTCTGCATCTGATCGAACTAGAAGGTCTGCAAAGATGCTTTGACCCATTGGAATAGTGGGACTAACTATTCTCTGCACCTTCATCAAACCCTGCAACTAAGCCTTCTCAGAAGCATCCCTGGGCCAACCAGTGGGCTGACCAGCTTTCACAGGATCTTTGCTCTGACACCGCTGCCGTTTTGAGGAGACCATTGAAATTGGGTACATCGCAAGCTCTGTGTTCACAGCACTCTCACACCAAATTTCGTACACTTGGCATTGCCAGGTCTGGAGTAAAGAGAGAGCGCCCAAACCGGAGTACACGCGGTTACCGTGTCGCCCAGCCGTGGTGACGAACTTCACAGGTGCCTTGCTGCTGTGCCCCTCTGTGCCCAAAAGCCTGCTGCAGTGAAACTGGCCTGATGAAGCCACCAGGAGTGGAGAAATCACCACTGTCCTATAGAGGAATCATTGCTGTATCTTTGCAGCTGAAAGCCGCAGAGCCATACAATTGCTGCATTTTAACCTGCAACCGAAGTGTACTCGACTGCCAAAGTTTGGTCCGGAGTGCGCCGGGGGTTGGTGAGTACTTGCAACCCTTACCGTTGGCCCCTAGTGCATCCATGAATTTTTACGCACGAGTGTCCCCTGAGGGCCACTCTCCTTTCTACTGATAGCCTGAGCTATCGAACCATTCACAACTCTTGGAACCTGCTCTGCCCTTTTGGGGCGACCCTCCACGAATAGTGGGAATTTATTCTGCATCACCTCACCCACCTTCCTGAGCTACTACAGACCCTACAAAGAGACCCTGTTGTCACCCATCTGCACTACTGCGTGCGCCAGCATTGCAAGTATATTTGAGCCATAGGCTCCCCTATTCTTAAGGACTGGACTGCCTTTCAGTTAGGATTGTGATTACTGCAGAACTGCCTAAAGATAATGTGCACTGCCTGTTTCCTTCCCTTTCAGGTTGTGGACCCATTCTGTGTGTTTAACCCTTTAGGCCACTTGGTCTTGTATATATGTATTTTAGTAGGTTTAAAAGTATTACTGTTGATTATTACTGTGTATTGAACTTCAAAGGCCTTGAATACATGTACTTATATTTTTTAATATAGATACACCTGTCTGGGAGTGATTTATAGTGTCCTTTACTCTGTGTGCTCATTGAGGTCTTTCAGTCACCCTCACCCCTCCTAAGACCTAGTCTTGACCGCCGCCAATGCTACCTTGATTGGTCTGGCTTGTCCAGAAGGTTACCCTGTTCCAAGAAACTAGGCTGGCCTCCTGAACCTCTGCCCACCAGGTCGGAGTTCACTCCCCTACGTTTTTTTTGTAATTGTAATGGATTATTTATAACGCGCTTAAAACCCAGAGGTTTCTAAGCGCGGACCCGGGGACGGAACTTGTGTTGGTCTGCGTGGTCAGGCTTCCAAGACGAGCGTGTTGCCCCTGAGCTATCCTCCTGAGACTTTAGCAGTTAACTAGACCCAAAGCACCCTAGTCTATCAGATCTTGGGCTCTCCCCTTTGGATAACATATTCACAAGTTCCTCTGCCAACCCATGAATGCCGAATGGCACTTAGGTCTTTGGTAAATCCGACCTGCACCCATCGACAACACAGGTTTTGTAGCTTCCTCTCTAACTATGCCAATCACAACCCAATCTCTTTTTTCTTTCAGAGGCTGGGAGCGAGACCAACTAACATAGTGAAAGGGCACTATTTAAGACCACTTCACAGCACATTAAATCAATGAGATTGTTTGGGTCAGCCTGCATCGGTTCCATGTGTTAATATCCTTGCAAAAATATCGCCATACAAAATATCGCCATACAAAAATATCGCCATATTTATGCGGAAAATTTAAGGCATGGAACCAGCGAGGGACACCCCCGCAACACCTGCATTATTTTTAAAGGAGCGGGAGACACCAGCTCCCAAAAACACAAAAAATTATCCACCCAATAATATTGCCTATGGCTGTTCCGGACGACCATTTATACAGCAATATTATTGGTAGGGATTATATGTAGTGATACCCCTGCCTGGACTGTGGTGAAGTATTCATCACCTGAATGGGCAGTGTAGCACATAGGAGTTGTGTAATAGGGGAGGTGCGAGGTTTGATTGAGAGGTGATAGGTCCAATGACAGGAGTGTAATCGACAAGAGTGTGAGAGTTGGGACTGACAACCGAGTCACTGAGTGGAGTTGGTGACTGGACCCTTAAAAGAGCAGTTGGTTCTTTTAAGCAGGATAATGGAATCTGTCCCAAGATTGAGGGTTTGCCTTTGAAAACCCACTGGTGCTCTCACCCTCACGGTGGGGAGGAATCCCCCATCATTCAATACAGAAATGACTAGAATTGTATGACCTGCAACTTCTCCAGACTTCCCTTTCAAGAGGGAGAAGCCTTGGGGTTATCCCATTAATAACCCCGGAATAAACTCTGGCACCACAGGGCTTCGAGTAAGGATTGAACAGACGTGCACAGTCTGGGGGGCTAAGGTCATACTTTCACACGTAGAAAGTAGATCGTTTTAGTGTTTGCAATGTGGGTGTGCCTCACCTATGACCCTCTAAGCATCCAATCATACTCAAGCTATGGGCTACATAGACCGCAAAGCAGTGCCTATCAGATCAGACTTGAGGGCTGTCCCCAACTCTGGCTGGGACTGGGGAAGATACAAAGTAGCAGAGAAGGTTGTCCCACCAAGAATAGTTTGTAACACAGTATGAGTTAGTTTTACTATGTCTTTCAACATGAAACACTTGTGTATAGGCGCGTTATAAATGCCATATCATATCATTCATTCAAGTGTGGCGCTGAGTCCCAGCTACTGATCCCATATTACAGCAATGATATCTACTTAATCACCCTGAGATCTCGGCAAACATAATGAAGAACACTACTCAGAAACAGTGAGTTAACTGAATTACATCTCGTTGACCACTCCAGAATTAATCAACATTTGTTTTAATTTAAACATAATCAGACATACAAATCATCATAATAGAAACGAGGACAAAATTGATTGACAGACATTGCCATTTTACATATAAACGGTAAAATCACATAAAGAAACAGACAGTGGAAAAATTAACCACCAGATCCCACAATTGAACCCTAACTGTATAACTAGCGGAGGGAAACTCGGGCTTCTCTATGGAGACCTATCAAACCAGGGTGTGCGTATTTCATGGGGTAAACCAATACTCCTATCGGGCCTTGTAAACGCATGTACTGCTGACTTAATGGGCCATACGTTTCGGCAGATTGCACAGGTAGCTACACCTTCTTCAGGACCAACCAACAAAATACACCCTGGAAACACATGTATTTACTCAGTGTAAAATTCCACCAGAAATATAGAAATGGCAAACTAATTAAAAATGACCACCTCTACAAGGGTAGGAGTACCAAGAGGAAAGTGCTATTAAAAATAATAAAATCCACAGTGACACCACACCATTGAACTCTACAGGGAATAACTATGTCACCTTAGAGCGTGAGAACAAATGCTCAATTTGACCCAAGTAAATCTCATAGACCCCGGCAGAGAGTGGGGCTATTAGTGGGTGAAGGTTCACTTAACCTCCCACGCTCCACACCCCGCCATGAAGCGCTCCCTCTAGTATATTATCTTCTGTTTGAAAGGGTAAGGCCACCTTGGCTCTAGAAGAAAACTGCTGCGCGGTTTGCTTCTTTAGTTTGTTTCTCCAGTGGTAAGCCTGAAACCTGGAATATTTGAGGGTTCATCCACCTTTCACTCGACAAATGTTGAGTTGGGATGCCTTCAAGGTGAAGCATAGTTCAATTCAACTTTCATTATATTCTCAGGTGATACTGGATGGATGTGTTGATGTCACACTGTGTTTATGTCTGAATGGAAGTATGTACAAACCAGTAGACTCTCTTCCAGTCCTGCTGAGGTATCTCCTGGGAGAAGTGAAAATAGGCTGGCTTTGAGAGGAAACAAATGGGTGAGGGAAGGTGGAAGATTGGATTATATGTGATCTTACCGACCACAATTACAGAGTGGTAAATCTCATCGCGGACAAAACACTGGAAAACACTGAATTATTTTAATTGGCAGGTCCCCACCAAGCCCCTCATTTTTCTAACCTTTCAACGCCACCTCAACCCCATCCTGACCCATTTTAACCCCTTACCCCACTACCCTTTATTTATGTAATTATTTAATTAATTTTTGCACTGTTTTTCAGTGTTATGTCCTCTCTGAAATTTAGCATTCTGTTTTCTTTGCAATAAATTGACTGGATATGGAGGTTTGCTGGTGCCCTACCGCATGGAACATATATTGGTGCTATGCAAGCATGTTTGGATTGCATCTATGATTTGCTGAGGTTGGGTTTCGGCAGATGTGTGTTCTCCTGCTGTCAGGAAAAGCTGGGGCTGATGTGAGAGCATCATGAATGTTGAGCAATGCTATGCTATCTATGAAGTGGTGTTTGTGCACTGAGGGTGCTTATGCAAAAACATTTAAGGGCACTGGTTTTAGACTTTAGTTAACGCTGACATTCTTTATCTAAATTAGCTGATTACTGACTTACAGATCATAATGTCAGAGGTATTTGACTCTTTATAAGAAACAATAAAAGTCTTGCTGGGGCACCTATCACCCCAATGATATTTGATATGTGGAAACAGGTTTCTTTGATAAGCATATTAATAAGAAAACATGTATACTGTAGTTTTCCTACATATCACATGGACCCTTCATGAACTCAGGTGCTCAGGTGACGTGTGTTGTGCCTCTCTCCTGGGCGCCAACAGCTCCCATCCAGAAGCCCTGAACTCAATGACGGAGCTTTACATATGAACAAGCAATAAAAGGGTGATGTTAGGGATAATGAAAACCAAAGCCTATGAGAGAAGAGATGTCAAACATGCGTAGGCTTTTAGGAGCTAGTTCCCTAATGGTGTTTGAATTGTGCTTACAAGAAAGACCTCACTCGTGTGGATTGCAATTGAGTTACTACCCCAGAAGTGCAGGGTTCTTTGTCTTCACTGGCAAACCCCATCCTTTCTGTTGGGTGCTGCATTCCTGCTACCCGTCGCAGTTGCCGGTGTGTCCCTTGGCATGTGCTTCCTATGCCAGCACCTGTCGTGACGTACAGCCTGCGATAACTGCTATCCTTACTGGGCTCATGGTGAAATTGGGAGGAAGGCACAGCAACACCCAAGGAATGACCAGCTTACTGCCACAGGCTTGGTTATGGCCAACGTGACGGAACTATTCCAGCATGTATATTTGGGCTACAGTGTTTTGGCTGAATCGAACCTCTGCGCACACAATTAGCCAGATCATATTGCTTGGGGCTCAAAATGTGCACTGGCCACTAGCCAAAGGTTAGTGGTAATTGACTCTCGATGAGTAAGAAATGCTGTGCCGTGCTATGTGTAGAATTGTGGTGGCAAGTGTCATTTTATGTCTGACTAGTAGCTTGCCCCTTGACATGTTTACCTCTGATATAGGAGATCCCTTATGGAAGAGCTATGGACCTGCTCCCAGTAGGTATATTTGTATGCAATCCATTTGAAAACGGGGCAGCCTCCATGCATTGTTAACTAGAGTTACATGTCAGAGCTTAGGTACACTTTTGTCTGTACATCCCAGAATTGTATTACTATAAATAATGATGCTAATGACTTGTGCATTGAGGTCTGCGATGCCACAGTGTTATCCGTAGACATATCACACTATTATTGAATAAGTCAAAACTGGAATTATTTTGATTGTATAACAGGTGTATTGCCAAAATTATATGACAAACCATACATAATACATTTGCATTGTTCATTTGTAATTAATAACAGGTATACAGAAAAGGTTGTCAATACTTAACTATTTGTTTTTCTTGAAAAGGAGGGAACATTCTTCAGTGTACATCTATTTATCCCCCAAAATCCTGAATAAGGGAAATAAAAAAAATGGGAGAGCCCTGTTGCGGCAACTTGTCAAGTCAGTTGACAGCTTTCAATCACCAAGCTGTCAAAATAACTTCTTGTTTCTGCAGGACCCCTGTTGAATGGTACTTTTTTTGCAATCCTTCAACAAAGCTGAAAATCGGAACTTCAGAAAAATGTACTAGAAATAAAATGATTTCAATTCCCTGCTCTTTGTTCCAGTGAAACATACAACATATATCCTGGCTAGATACAGTCCTTACAGCAAAAGATAGTTATGCGTAGACTTGAAAAATCACAAAATCTCAGAAACAAATCTCATAAAATGCACTGATATAAGAACATCAAAGCGCCCGAACATCTTGGGAGTTTCTCACCTCCCGTAAAAGTTAAGCCGCACACACTTCAGAATAGTCCTGTCATTTCAGTGATGTAAAGTTAAGGAAACAACCGACTGTATGCATGCAACTTGGCAGAGCTCTTTATTGGCTGAATGGAGCTACCAATGGCTATGGTTCTCAGCTTCCCCTAAAACCCCCAAATGTAATTCAAGCCTCATAGTGAATGCAGGCATGGAAGCAAAGTGCAGAAGAACCAGATGTATACATCAAAAGGAGGATCCACCCATGTCGCTAACTGGATTCCATTAGCCAACCAATCACTCTAGAACTCTCGGCTGGATGAGGATTGCCGCTAACCGAACACTCTCAGCCAAACACTCACTCTAGAACTCTCAGCTGGGTGAGCAGTGTTACTAACCAGACTCCCACAGCCAAACGCTCACTCTAGAACTCTCGGCTGGGTGAGCATTGTCACTAACCAGACTCCCACAGCCAAACGCTTCTCTAGAACTCTCGGCTGGATGAGGATTGCCGCTAACCAGACTTTCTCAGCCAAACACTCACTCTAGAACTCTCGGCTGGGTGAGCATTGTCACTAACCAGACTCCCACAGCCAAACGCTTCTCTAGAACTCTCGGCTGGATCAGCATTGCCGCTAACCAGACTCTCTCAGCCAAACACTCACTCTAGAACTCTCAGCTGGGTGAGCATTGTTACTAACCAGACTCCCACAGCCAAATGCTTCTCTATAACTCTCAGCTGGATCAGCATTGCCGCTAACCAAACTCTCTCAGCCCAACACTCACTCTAGAACTCTCAGCTGGGTGAGCATTTTTACTAACCAGACTCTCTCAGCCAAACACTCACTCTAGAACTCTCAGCTGGGTGAGCATTGTCACTAACCAGATTCCCACAGCCAAATGCTCACTCTAGAACTCTCGGCTGGATCAGCATTGCCGCTAACCAGACTCTCTCAGCCAAACACTCACTCTAGAACTCTCAGCTGGGTGAGCATTGTTGCTAACTGGACTCCCTCACCCAAACGCTTCTCTAGAACTCTCGGCTGGATGAGCATTTATTTATTATTTATTTATTCATTTATAATGCGCCGAAAGCCCACGGGCCTCGGACGCAGGAAACATTAACACAACGGATACGAACAAGAATGACAAGACAGACTAGGCACAGAAAGGGAGCGGGAAAAGTCAACTAATCACTTGAAAAGGAAGGTTTTTAGAGATTTTTGAAATTATTGGAGATCTCCCTCTAATCTAAGCGCTGGAGGCAGAGAGATCTCAGAGGTGTTACGCTTCGACAGGGAAAGAACTTCTTGGGCCCTTTACATGTCTAAAGCCTGGAAAAGATACCTGCAGCTGATAGGAGGAGGGTAATGATCTGCTTGGGTTGTAACGAGCAATCAATGATTTGGGGTAAGCACCTGGAATCACACTGATGAACCATTGTGCATGCTTTGAAGTTGATGCGTTCCTGTATTGAAAGCCAATGGAGGTCCCTTCTGTGCTCCAGTATATTTAGCCTTCTAGAGACTTTCTTGACGATATGCACTGCGTCATTATGAAGGGTTTGACATCATTTCAGATTGTATTGCAAGGCTCCAATCAGCAATGAGTTGCATTAATCAAGCCTTGACAAGATGTTTGCCCGCGCAATGCGTATCCAGTTCTTTTCTGTAATGTACAGGCAGATATTCTTGAGCAGGCACAGATGAAACTTACAGCTCTGGCAGACCTGATTGACATGGACATCAGCGTTCAGTGAGGCCTCCAGCTGAATACCCAAAGTTTTCACTTTGCTTTGAACCGCAGTAATGCTACTCCCAATTTGAAAGCCTTTGTATTCCTTGCTTAGTTTAGCCAAGACCTGCCTGGATATGAAGGCAAGAGGTTCAGCTTTGCTGCCATTCAAGCATAGCAATTTTTTTGCCATCCATATTTCAATTTGATCGAAGACATGAGCTAGGATAGCCGAGTCGAGGGAGTAATCTCCACTAACTTCCAGTAGTAACTGAGGATCATCTGCATAGTTCGAAAAATAGACACCCAAAGTCTCCAGGAGTGAGCAGAGGGGTCTAATGTAAAGATTAAACAGGACAGATTATAGACTCCACACAGAATAGGAGCAGCTGGGCAGGAGGCCGAGCCCCACTGGATTCTGGCCTCTCGAGCTGACAGAAAAGAGCAGAACCAACTGACAGCCTCTTTAGAGCAATGTCCCAGATGGCCAAGGGAATGTAAGAGGCTGTCGTGGTCTACCAGAGCAAAAGCTGCTGACAGATTGAGCAGCATCAAAATTCCTGTTTTGCCCTCATCCAAGATTTTTAGTATGTGCGACTGGAGGTCCGCGAGTGCTGTCTCAGTGCTATGCAAGAGTCGAAAGCCTGATTCGTTGTTGTGGAGAGTGCCATTTAAGTCCACAAAGCTTGGAATTGGGTTGTGGCAAATTTGTCAAGTATCTTGAGCAAGAAGTGACAATTTGTGATTGGTCTTAAGTTGCTTGGGTCTTTAGGATCAAGGTTGGGCTTCTTGAGGAGTGGGGTAACTGTGACTATCTTTATAGAATCTGGAACATGACCCTGGGCCTCATTCCGAGTATGGCGGTAATGGATACCAGTCACCGTCAACGAGACCGGTGCCGGTAATCCCTTACTGCCACATTCCGAGTTCCCTTTGCGCCCTCGTCCTTAACGCCTGCTTTTAGCAGGCGTTAGGAACGAGGGTGCAAAGGGGATTTTTAGCCAATAATGGTGACCATAAAGTACGGTCACCGTTATTTGTAATTTATCCATTCCCATTGAGTCCTATGGGGGCTCATTTGGGAATGGGGAAGAGCCCTGGGGAATGGGAAATTACCGCCCTGGTCAACTCGGAATAGGGCGGTAATTTCCCATTCCACCAGGGCTGTGCCGGTACGGGCCCGGTGCCGACCAAGGCGCTACTACCGCCATTGGTTAGCGCCGGACTCAGAATGAGGCCCCCTGTCTGAATGAGGCATTCACAAACATGGTCAAAAAAAGGTGTGAATACTTCCTTAAAGTCACAGATTATTTTTGGTGGGAGAATATTCTCGGAGCATGAAGTCGGTCGCATGGAGAGTAGCATATTAAAAATGGATTTTAAGAAAGTTGAGGAGAATGAAAAAGTCGGGTCGAAGGGGCGTGAAGTCGGTACATCAGACTTTTAGATAGGGAGAATGGAATTTTTTATTTTGTCTCTTGCTTTATTGATTTTGGCATCAAAAGCAGTTTGGACTGTTATGCACTATTATGTGGTGGGCATGAAAGTGGTTTGGAGAGTTTTAGGTTTTTCTAAAGATCTTAGGATTTTTAACAGTTTTCCAATGATATTTGTGGACTTGCTAATAAAGGTGTTAAAGAAGAACAGGTTACTTACCCCGGTAACGTTCTTTCAATTGGATGTTCCTCCCACGTATTCCTCATCTTATGATAATTATCTCTGCAGCTTCAGCTGCTTCGGAAAATTATTTTGACAGGGGGGCGCTTCTGCCGTTCTCGTCAAGTCGATGTCCCTGGAGGGCCTCATGTTCGACTGTCAACATCATCATCAGTATTAGTAGCGCACGCAGCGCCGGTTGGCTTCAGTTCTGTTATTTTCCCCCCTCCTGAAGAGGAATTACCAGGCGCACCATAGACCATAGGCTCAGAGAAAGTGTAAAGTGTAAGAACACGTAAATTGCATGGCGGGGTAAGCTGGGAGGGGCGATGAGGAACACGTGGGAGGAACATCCAATCGAAAGAAAGTTACCAGGGGTAAGTAACATGTTCTTTGAATGGATTGTGTCCTCCCACGTATTCCTCATCTTATGATAGACTGCCAAAGCAGTATTAATTTGGTGGTGGGAGTACGAATTTAATATTTTTGTTCTAATCATGGACCGAATGAAGGACTGCTTTTGTAAATTGTCCTCCCTGACTGGAAGATGAGTCCAGACAGTAATATCTCCAAAAAGTTTGAATAGACAACAAGGGGGCCGCTGAACAAATGTCTTTGACTGAAATTCCTCTTTGAAGAGCAGCAGAGGTCGGCATGCCCCTTGTGGAATGTGCTCTTAGGCCTTCCGGTGGGTCCTTGCCCCCTAATCTGTAACATTCACCAATAGCCAGGATGATCCACCTGGATATGGTTTGTTTAGTAACAGCTAGACTCAATTTGGGGCCAGTATAGCCAATGAATAATTGGTTATTTTGGCAAAATTTAGCCATTCTGGATAGGCAAAAACTGAGAGCCCTTTTTGGGTCCAGTCTATGTAACCTTTCCTCCTCCTTGCCCGGGTGGTGAGATGGATAAAGTAATTTTTTTGCGACAAATGGAAGTCAGAGACTACCTTCGGTAAGAAAGAAGGTTTCACCTTGAGAATAGCTTTGTCTTTATGGAAAACTGTATGAGGAGGCTTACAGGACAGGGCCTGCAACTCGCGTACACTGCAGGCTGACATTATTGCAATAAGCAAAACTGTTTTTAATGTTAATAATCTTAATGGGCATACGTGTAGGGGCTGAAAATGAATGCATGTTAAAAATCTTAACACCAGATTGAGATCCCATACAGGTACATTGAAAGGAACTGGTGGAAATACATTACTGAGGCCTTTTTAGAAATTGATCAATCAGTGGGATCTTAAAATATGAATCCTTCTCTGAAGAGCGCTTGAAAACAGACAGCGCCACCAGGTAACCTTTAATTGTTCCAATCTGGAGCCCCAGATTTGCCAAATGTAACATCAAGGAAAGCACCATAGGTGTGTCACATAGAAAGGCATCAACATTCTTATCCCAGCACCAGCTGCTGATCTTGTTCGAACAGCAGTAGTACAAAGATTTTGTTGCTGGGCTTCTGGCTGAAAGTAAAATCTCCATTACGTCATACAGAAGGACTCAATCCTTATATCTCAGCCTCTCAGAAACCATGCGTGAAGGCTGAGTGTTCTGATATACGGATGGAGAACCCGACCCTCCTCTCGCGAGAGAAGGTCCCCACTTTGTGGAAGAGGTATTGGAGGGCAGATGGACATGTCCAGAAGGTCTGGGTGCACGTTTTCCTGGCCCAATCCGGAGCAATTAGGATCATGGGTTTCCCGAACTTTCTCAACCTCCTGATCATGTGAGGAATGACGGGGACTGGAGGAAATGCATACAGGAGTGGAAACTCCCAGCCCACTATGAATGCATCTCCTAGTGTCAGGATTAGCCGTGATAGGTGGGTTGTCAGTAATATCAATGTCCAACTCCCCTTCCTCCTCACCTGTTCCTTCTGAGGATGCTTCTCGCCGGGTAAGCTTCTTCTATGTCTTCTTTGTTTTTGAGAAGAGATACTGTCGCCCGATGTAGGAAGCCACCCTGATTCCCTGCTAAACAGGGAAGCAGTGAGCCCCCTTTCTGCAGACGCCAATCGGAGAGGGAAAAAGCCGTATCTTGAAAAAACCTCTCTGTGTAGGTTGAGACGGTAGACTGCCGGGTTGTCTTGAATAATCCGGGACTAGAAGAATGGAGGACCGGAGCACTACCGTTATGGTGTTCTGAAGGGTGTTGCTGCAGTGCCTTGATGACCCAGGGCAAGATGACCAAAGTTCCAAAGGGAGCGCACTAGAAGGGTGCACAGCGAAGGAAAAGAGTGAAGGCAGAGACTCCGGCAAGTTCGTACTTTCAGATGGTAACAGGGAGAACGTAAACAAACACAGGAGCGCAAGGATCCCAGGAGCAGCGGAGTGGAAGAGGGAAGCCGAGGAGCCGAAGAAAACAGCAGTCAAGTAAGGGAAAGGGTGAAAGCAATGAGCAGCAAGACAGAGTGGAGGCAAGAGAGAGGGGAGAGGCACAGGAGAAGGCAGAGCACAGAAAAAGCGGAAAAAGAAAGGAAAAGGAAATCCTGGAAGGAAACAGAAGGCGGAGGCAGAAAGACAAGGCGGAACACAAAGCGATACAACGGGAGCAAAGCAACACAGCGATGGATGAGGTATTCCAGACGGCCCCGTCGATAGCGGGAGTCCAAAACGGAGGCCACCTCATACTCCTCCGGAGGGATATCAGTAGGCACCGGGTCCCAGGGCGATGATAGGGGTCCACCTTGTATTCTCTTAAGAGAGAGGAATGAAATACAGGGTGTAGGCGGTGTATGTGTTTGGGTAGCAAAAGGCTTGATCCTGCAAAGTATGGAAAAGGATTGATCCTGCGAAGTATCGGAAAAGGGCACAGGAACTGGGTGACAATTTAGAGGGATGTAGCCAGCGAGGTAGGTACTTCGTGGATAACCATACCTTAGTACCCCTCTGCCAATCGGGAGAAGGTAAGCGCTTGGGATTGTTCTGGGAACAGTAGCGCTGGCGGCTTGCCTGTAGGCTCTTGACGGCAGTCTTATGGGCTTCTGCTATACTGGTTAGTAACGAATGCACAGAAGGAGTGACAGATGGGGGGAAAGACAGAGAAGGAGTAAAGCTGGGATGATACCCATAGGAACAGTAGAAAGGTCTGAAGCCAGTGGCGCTGTGAATGGAGTTATTGTAGGCAAATTCTGCGGTGGGAAGCAGGCTAACCCAATTGTCCTGTTGACTGTTAGTAAAGCATTGAAGATACTGTTCAAGAGTGGCATTGGTCCTTTCTGTCTGCCCATTAGTCTGGGGATGAAACCCTGATGACAAGGCGCGCTCAATGCCCAGCCTTTCACAAAGTTCTCTCCAGAAGCGAGATGTATATTGAGGGCCTCTGTCAGAGATTATCTTATACGGGGTGCCATGCAAGCAAAAAATCTCTTTAGCAAACACTGCCGCCATTTCACCTGCGGTAGGTAAACCAGCTAAGGGTGTGAAGTGGGCCATCTTGGTAAAGCAGTCTACCGTAACCATAATACAAGAACACCCTTCTGAAGGTGGCAGATCCACTATGAAATCGGTCGAGATCAGGCTCCAAGGTCTTTTAGGCACTTCTTCCAGCTGCAGGAAACCGATATATTTTTGAGTGGAATACTTTGACCGACAGCATACCGGACAGGAGTGGACATAAGAGGTGACTTCCTTGGTCATGTTGGGCCATCAAAATCTACGTTGCAGCAGTTCCAGAGTGTTCTTTACCCCTCTGTGTCCTGCCACTGGATTATCATGGCACCATCTCAAAGCGGCTAGGCGGGTCTGCGTATTGGGCAAG
The DNA here is from genome assembly GCF_040938575.1 of Ambystoma mexicanum. Classification (NCBI taxonomy): domain Eukaryota; kingdom Metazoa; phylum Chordata; class Amphibia; order Caudata; family Ambystomatidae; genus Ambystoma; species Ambystoma mexicanum. Next base: position 1,336,019,567 of record NC_090921.1, on the reverse strand, counting down.
AATAAGCATTGTTGCTTGAAGCCTAGACCATCCTGGATAAGAATGTCTTTGGAGCGTAGAGTCGCAGGGGGAATCCCAGCAGACTGCATGGCCTTGCGTGCATCCTCCAAGAAAGAATCAACTGAGCCGATGATCTTGACATCAGGGAGCATTAGACTGGGGGAATCTTTCGAAATAACGCCCGGATATGGTCTTCTTGAGAGGGCGTCTGCTAGGACGTTCTTAGACCCTGGCAAGTAGGTCAAAAAGAAGTCGAACTGAGTAAAGAAGTTTGCCCATCGGGCCTGACGTGAATTAACACATTCCATGTTCTGTAAGACCTTGAGATTTTTATGGTCTGTTCTTATTTTGAACGGGTGATTAGCCCCCTGTAAGAGGTGACGCCATTCTTCACAGGCGGATTTCATGGCTAATAGTTCTTTTTCGATGACAGAGTAATGGGTCTGACTGTCATTTAAGGTTTTAGATAGGTAGGCCACAGGGTATTCTACACTGGCATGTTCTTGCAAGAGGGCGGCACCCAGGGCAGCTGATGAGGCATCAGTCTCTACTATGAACCTTAACCTCTGGTTAGGTTGGCGAAGAATGGGAGCCGAGCAGAAATCCTCTTTCAACTGCTGAAAGGCCTGATTAGCCTCAGAGGTCCATGTAAATGGTGTTGAAGATTTCCTGAGTAGCCTTATTATGGGAAGTACCTTATCGGAAAAGCCTTGGATAAACATGCGATAAAAATTTGCAAGCCCTAGGAACCTCTGCACCTCCTTGATGGAACCGGGAGTGGGCCAAAGCAGTATTGCGTCTATCTTGACAGGATCCATCCTAATCCCTTCTGAAGAAAGTATGAAACCAAGGTAAGTAACCTCAGAAGCTCCGAAGACACATTTCTCTGCATTAGCCTTTAGGTGATTGCCTTGTAACCTTTGGAGAACCTGGTGAAGATGTGTAGTGTGGATCTGAGCGTTCTTCGAAAACACCAATATGTCATCAAGGTAGACGATGACACAATGGAATAGGAGGTCTGAGAAGGTGCGGTCCATAAAGCGCTGAAAAATGGATGGCGCGTTGACCAGGCCGAATGGCATAACGCAGTACTCATAATGCCCAAATGGGGCGCGGAATGCGGTCTTCCAGTCATCTCCTGAGTGAATTCGTAGAAGGTGGTAGGCTCTTCGGAGATCGATCTTGGAAAACACCTTGGCTCCTTGAACTGCCTCCAGAATGTCCTTGATAAGTGGCATAGGATATCGATCCCTTATCGTAACTTGGTTGAGGCCCCTGTAGTCAATACATGGTCGCAGTTCACTCGATCCTTTCTTAGGGACAAAGAACAGAGAGGCTGGAGCAGGAGAGTGGGAGTGCTGAATAAGTCCGTGCTGTAAGTTTAAGTCGAGATACTCCTTAAGAGCCTCCTTCTCTTTCAAAGAAAGTGAAAACATGCGCCAAAAAGGGACTACTGCATTGGGCAGAAGGGTGATGTGGCAGTCCTCTGGTCGATGGGGTGGTAACTCTTGAGGACCATCATTCTGAAACACTTCCTGATACTGGAGAAACTCCTTGGGAACACTGTTCACCTTTAGAACGTCCATTTTAAGAGAGGCATCAGGAAGAGTATGGACCGTAGCAGACATGGTACGTACAAAGCAGGACTGTCGACAATGCTCGGAGGTGAAAGACAGTTGATTCTTCGTCCAATCTATAGTAGGGTTGTGTTTCCGCAACCAGGAAACCCCCAGGATAATCGGGAAGTGTGCGGCTCTGATCAAGTCAAATTGGATGGTCTCGGTGTGATGGAGCACCTTCCTTACCATAGGAGAAGTGGTGTGTGTGATGAGACCAGAGCTTAAAGGCTTGCCATCGACACCGTCCACTATTTTTGTTCCTCCGGTTTCTCCAAACGGTCGATGCCGGTCTTGTCAGCCCAGACGACATCCATAAAGCATCCTGCCGCCCCGCAATCTAGCAGAGCTAAGACTTCAAAGTTTTGTTTGGAGAGACATAGTTGGACTCCGACTACCATGAGACGATTGTTCCTGGTGGAGTTGACTGGAGTTACAGATAACGACACAAAGGGACCAGAGAATCCCCCTCAGTAACTTGTCCCCACTAGTTCCGAGGTGTGGCGTTTCCCGACCGTCGGGGTGGCACATCAGGACAGTCCCTCAGGATGTGTGCGTTTGATCCACAGTACATGCACAGGTTGTTGTCCCTGCGTCATTTTCATTCTTCAGCTGTGAGTGGTCCTCGAGTGGTCCCAATCTGCATGGGTTCTTCTTTGTTCAAACAGGTAGGAGTGGGGGAGGACAGACTGGGCTCAGACAGGATTGGGAACCCACGATGCTTCCGACGCTCTAAACGCCTCTCAGATAGGCGAAAATCCAGCTGTATGACCGTAGCCCAAATATCTGTAAGTGTGGCAGGCCGGGTAACCCTTGCTAATTCATCCTTGAGGTCTTCTCTCAGGCCCCTACGAAAGATGGTATATTGGGCATTCTCCTGCCAGCCTGCATCAGCAGCCACCTGCTTAAAACGGGAGATGTATGATAATAGATCAGTGTTCCCCTGGCGAATATTCAGCAATTGTTAACTGGCTACCAAGGCAGTCTCTTGCCGTTCGAAAGCCAGTTTGAACTGGGCTGTGAATCTGGAATAATCTTGTAGTAAAGGACTGGCACTGGTCACCAGTGGGGTAGCCCAGGATAGGGTGTTCCCCGTCAAATTGGAAATCAAAAAACCTATGCGGGCTTGGTCTGAAGCGTAGGTCTGAGGTCTGAAAGTGTAGTAGATGATACAAGCTTCCATAAACTCCTCGAACTTGTTAGGCGAACCATCATATTTCCCACAGGATAAGGGATAGGAGGAAGGTCACTTCGAGACTGCTCAAAACGGTCTATCCTCTGCCGAAGAGCAGTATTTTCAGTTTTGACAGCCTGTAACTCCTGCGTCAAATTAGGCACAACTGAAAGAAGCTCTTGCACCTATTCTGGGGTAGCCATTACTCTATCCTTTTGGCGTTGCAAACTGTCAGGATTAGCCATGATAGGTGGGTTGTCAGTAGTATCAATGTCCACCTCCCCTTTCTCCTCACCTGTTCCTTCTGAGGATGCTTCTCGCCGGGTAAGCTTCTTGTTTGTCTTCTTTGTTTTTGAGAAGAGATACGGTCGCCCGCGGTAGGAAGCCACCCTGATTCTCTGCTAAACAGGGAAGCAGAGGGGCCCCTTTCCACAGACGCCAATCGGAGAGGAAAAAAGCTGTAGCTTGAAAAAACCTCTCTGTGAAGGTTGAGACGGTAGACTGCCGGGTTGTCTTGAATAATCCGGGACTAGAAGAATGGAGGACCGGAGCACTACCGGTATGGTGTTCTGAAGGGTGTTGCTGCAGTGCCTTGATGACCCAGGGCAAGATGACCAAAGTTCCAAAGCGAGCACACTAGAAGGGTGCACAGCGAAGGAAATGAGCGAAGGCAGAGACTCCGGCAAGTTCGTACGTTCAGATGGTAACAGGGAGAACGTAAACAAACACAGGAGCGCAAGGATCCCAGGAGCAGCGGAGTGGATGAGGGAAGCCGAGGAACCGAAGAAAACAGCAGTCAAGGAAGGGAAAGGGCGCAAGCAACGAGCAGCAAGACAGAGTCGAGGCAAGAGAGAGGGGAGAGGCACAGGAGAAGGCAGAGCGCAGAAAAAGCAGAAAAAGAAAGGAAAAGGGAATCCTGGAAGGAAACAGAAGGCGGGGGCAGAAAGACAAGGCGGAGCACAAAACGATACAACGGGAGCAAAGCAACAGAGCGAAAAGACTAAGTTGCAACGCGCCGAACACAGAGAGGGGCAGGGCTAAATACGTAAGCCAAGCAACAGGACAGAAAAGACTAGAGCAGTAAATCAGGAAGTAGGAAGAGAGCCCTGGAACATCCTAATGGCGCCGCCAACGCCAAGTGTTCCAAAGCCTCCAGAAGGAACCGGGAGCCGACGGCGTGACACCTAGAGCTCCTCTTGGGGGAAATTCCCTGGAGCATAACAGTTCGCACTTCCGGTTGAGACTGGTCGCAAACAGATCCACTTTAGGGGTTCCCCAAAGGGTGAAGATCTGAAGGACTTCCTGAGCTAGTTCCCACTCGTGGGAGCCTGTGCTCTGCCTGCTCAGAGCGTCTGCTGCTGTGTTCTTCTCTCCGGCTAGGTGAACTGCCGATAGAGAGATTCCTTCTTGAATTGCCCAGAACTAGAGCTGCATTGCCTCTCTGCACAGTGGTAGTGACCCTACACCTCCTCTCTTGTTGAGGTAGTACATGGCCACTGTGTTGTCCATCAGTATCAGGACATTCTTTCCCCGTACAGAGGGCAAAAAGGCCTTCACCGCTGGTCTGATTGCCCCCAGCTCCAAAAGGTTGATATGTAGTTTGGACTCCGATAGAGACCAATGACCGCTGATTGGCAGATCATTGGTGTGGGCTCCCCACCCCGTGAGTGAGGCATCCGTCACTACCGTTATCTCCAGCCATGGCTGCCAAAAACATTCTCCCTTGAGAATGTTGTCCGTAAAGCCCACCACAGAAGGTCCTCAGAGACTCTGCTCGGAACTTTCATTTGGTCTGACATTCTGCCTGAAAACTCGGACCATTGAGTCCTGAGAGCCCATTGGAGGTATCTAATTCTCAGGCGAGCCTCTGGCACCAGGAAAATGCACGTTGCCATGAGACCGTGCAACCTCAAAAAATCAAAGGCCGGAAGATGCTGGGCACCCTGGAATTTGGTAACCATCTGCAGAATGGTTTGAGCTTTCAACTCGGGTGGTGAGGCATTTCCAGAGGAAGCATCCAGGACTGCTCCAATGCATTGGAGTCTTTGAGATGGTAGCATGTGGGACTTCTTGTAATTGAGGGAGAAGCCCAGTCTGTGGAGCGGGTGCCAGGTTACGCTGAAATGTTCCCGGGCTTGCTCGGGTGAACAAGCCCTGATCAGCCAATCGTCTAGGTAGGGGTAGACGTGAATCCCCCCTCACCTGAAACTCGCTGCCACCACCGCCATCAACTTGGTGAAAATCCTTGGGACGGAGGCCAGCCTGAATGGCAGAACTCGAAACTGATCATGAGAATCGCCAACCACGAACCAGGTGAAGGGGGGCAGAACATGGAGGTGGAGAAGGAGACAGAGGGATCTGGCATGAGGTGTAGGATAAGTCTTGAGAGGATCATATGTTCAAAAAGGCAGATATGTCCACCATCACTTGCCAGTAAAACAGCTCAGTAGGCCAATGTGCTTGATACAAAGAACTGTTTCAAACCTGCAGGTGACAGATTCTAAGCTGGACATAGATGACTTTCATTTATTTTTTAGGTGTATATAAACAATGTCATTGAGCTAGGCAAAATACAAAGGGGAGCTTTTATTAAAAGTCAGTGGCCCTAATAGGTGCCGGGGGCTGTCCGATGGCGAAACCTTCCAATAGCAGCAAGACAGTCATCATGTGCAGAGCCTGGATAATAACTAGCAGGCCACGTGTTCGAATCCTGATAGGGTTGGATCACCCTTCAATTTTGTGGGAGCAACTGAAATCAGGGGTCTGCAACCTTGGGCTCTCCAGACGCTTTGGACTACAACTCCCAACAGACTTAGCAGGAAAAGTCAATAGTCGGGGTGGACTTAATGATGATAATAATAATAATGTAGCTCCAAGAGTCAATTCAGATTGTGGCATGCTCAATGCAAATAACGGATAAAGGCCCTCATTACGACCCTTGCGGAAATCGAAAAACGATGGCGGAAATGCAATACCGCCATCGAATACCGCTCGTTGCGACTATGACCCGTCACCGTAAAGTACGATGCCATTAGCGACACCGTAGTGAACGCCAACGCTAACTGCACCAAGTGCGCGCACGCGCGCCATGCAAAACCGTAATTACCACCATGGCGCAACGGTACGCGAATTCTGACCCTAGCGGACATTTACATAACGCCATCAAGCATGGCGGAAAGTACCAATCCGCCATGGCGAGAAATACGGCATCGTGAACCAACCGTAAATGGCCCAACTGAGTGCCTGTACACCACTCCCTGGCCACATTGCACAACACCTCGTAGGTGCAATGAAGTAAAATGCAACCAGTGAAATGCACAAGTCACCCACGCATGCCAACGAACAAATGAATGTAGGGGCTCCAAGTGCCTTGTGAGTGGCCATCCATATTTGGCATGTCACCATTGCCGTACTGATGCAGCACAGGCATGCGAAGGTTCAAGTACAGCAAAATGAACTGAAAGATGAGACAAAACAACAACAGGCCCCCATCGCCTGACACCAGTGTAAGGCAACATTCAAAGCAGTATCCTTAGGGAGACTGCACCAGCCCTGTACACATGCCAGTAAACAAACCAACCATCAGCATAAGCATGTACCACACAAGTTGGCAGAGTGACTGAGCAGCCAGGCTCATCTCAAGAGGGGCCAATGGGAGCTGCAGGGCACAGATGGCACGAATACAGAAGCTATTCCAATGGACATGACCTCAGTCTCCCTCCAAGAAACGCACGCAAACACAGGCACCTGTGACCAGCCATTATCTGATAATCACATCATTCCACCAATCCACCTGGCTGACCGGCATCTGTTACACAAAAGCTAAACCCCCGCCCCTAAGCATGACATCATTAAAACAGTCATGATGGCAGGCCCCATCCCTGACCTTACTGGGCTTCGTAGGCAAACGCGGCCAGTACAGTACCACACAACTATGCTCAGAAGCCGGAACCCAATGCAGATCTACTCACAATACATCGCTCCACAAATAGGAATATGCTACATTACTTCCAAAGAATAATGCTACACGGTTAACATCAGACTAAAATTTTAATGCACATCAAATTCACCAAGCCCATACAGCTATTAGGTCATGAACCCCAAAATATCTACATTACTGTGGGCTGCATCCGCAATAAATGACCAGCTACTCCTTGTGTGACGCCCTGTTCCTTCATGGTACACAGGGGCTACATTCACGTCCAAAAAGGCAACATGGAAGCGCCTAGAACCGCAGGCCCGTCCCATTAGGTAGGCACTAGTCCAGCTGAAAGGTAGATATGTTGCTCCTAGCCACTAGTACTGCGTAAGGGCATGTGGCCCATTGGCGATCGTCCCATAAGATCGTAATGGTGCTCCACTGATTAACTTGAAGCAGCAGGTGTCGGGAGTAAAAGCCATCTGCAGGAGTGGCATACAGATGGCAGCGGCAAAAGGGGAGGAGATACCTGTCACCCAAATGAAATGAAAAAGAATAGTATGGCCATCAGAACTTCATGTGAATCACTCACTTCAATGATCACACCAAATCTACAGCCATATGCATGCTAGCCCACTCAAAAGGATTATTTCCACCCATGAATCACTTGCCAATCATAACAATATAAATCGAGGTGAAAACACTATTACAAACGAGTGTTTGTGTGCATGCGTCTGTCAAAACAGAATCCATGAGATGGGATTAGTAACGTGCATAGACACAAGTGTTGGAAGGCGCGTCGAGACAGGGAGGGTTCAACAAGGGCAGATAGACGATGGTCCCACTATGGCAGCTCTGCATCACATAGCGCAGGGGAAGGGGATAGATACCAAAAAGCCATGTACATGGCAAACTCTCTATTAAATCATCTGTCCATGCATCCATACATCATTCCCTCATCCCGGTATAAAAACGCATGATCATTAACTCACATTACATTTGAAATCTCCATTGAGTCTGTGCGTAATGCAGCCTGCAAAATCCACTGTGCTCCAGCCCGGAATTCTAGTGATGTGAAGTAACATGTATTTGGGAACGTCCTGCCTTATCGTCCACTACGCTATTGCGCATCCCATACTATTCATATCAATCATTGCATTCTCGCCATGGCCCCTGTCCCAAGGACATTAAACAATAGAACGTTATATTTGCAGTCAGACCTGTGGGCGTCTCCTCGCCGCTAGCTGAAAACCGAAAGCGCTGTCCTTCGAATTCCTCATTTGCAACATCACGTCGAAAAGGCATCCGTGGGCGCTCAAAATCACAAAATCATCCATGTAGTGCGGCAGTGTGTGAAAATGGCAACTGGCTTCACTCACAAATGGGACGCCCCGCCCGTCGGTGAACCTCGGTACAGTGCTCGCCCAAAGGGGATTGCAGCTGGCACAGGTGGAATGAATCACCACAGGTGGAGGCTATACAGCCTGAAAACACATAAATTGCACACCCAACCCCCTCCCACAACCACACCCAATCCAAAATGCTACCGGCAGGACTAGCGATGTTGGGCCTGGGGGACCTGATAGCACTGCAAGTACTCCAACTTCAAGAAGAAGACGAACACCAACTACTACAACAACCGGCCGCAAAGAGGAGACGCAGGAGGAGGAGGAGGGCAAGGCAGGGCCAGCAAGGCCCACCAGCACAGCCACTACCACCACGCAGGCAGCCCGCAATCCCACGCCTCCGAGCTCATCCGTTCAACCTCACTGCTGAGCAGATCCACACCCTCTACCGTTTGGACCGGGACACCATAATCTCCATTGTGGACATGACACACGCTGACCTTGTCAGCATGATAGATAGCCCAACCGCCATCCCACCCCTACTGAAGGTGGTGTCTGTACTCCACTTCCTGGCCACAGGCACCTACCAGCACACAGTCGGACAGTTGCATGGCATTTCACAGCCACTGTTCTCACGGACACTATTGCAAGTGCTCGATGCCCTCCTGAAGCACGCAGACGACTACATCTCTTTACCACGCTCGGAGCAGGAGATTACAAACACAAAAGTTGGATTCCATGCACTGGCCGGCATACCGGGTTGCATTGGTGCCATCGACTGCACCCATGTGGAATTGGTTGTCCCACATGCCATGGAGGCCCAGTACCGCAACCGGAAGCAATATCATTCTCTTAATGTACAGATGGTGTGTGACTCCAACAGGATCTTTACACATTGTTGTGCCCGATTTCCTGGATCAACCCATGATTCTATGGTCTTGAGGAACTCTACAATACCACGCTACATGGAGCGACACGCAGGGAACAGATCCTGGCTACTCGGTGAGTCTCATTCCATGCATGATAATGTGGGGTATGTGATGCGGCAATGACCTGGCAGGAAGGGGGGGGATGCGTACGTAGCAATGTCATTCCACAAACATCCTTTCTTGTCCACATACAGGTGATGCCGGGTATCCACTGAAGAGATGGCTCCTTACACCACTCCGGAACCCACAGGACCAGCATGAGGAGGACTACAACCATGCCCACTCACGTACCCGTGTAGTCATAGAACAGGCATTCGGCCTACTGAAGGCTCGTTTCCGCTGCCTCAGCAGGTCTGGCGGGGCACTCCTGTACCGCCATGAGAAGGTTGCAAAGATAGTCATGGCATGTGTCATGCTACACAACATGTGCGTACGTAGAAATGCCCCCTGACGCAGAACTGCTAGCACCTGAAGATGGTCATGATGAGGCTGGGGATGTGGCAGCACCTCAGGGAGTCCGCGAGGCACAGGAGGCCCGTGAAATTCGTCAGAGTATCATAGATTCATGCTTCTAGCACTCACGCCTGGTGGCTGATACATGGACACGGGACTTGTGGCACTGTGTGTGTCTGGAACATGCACAATGTGGACTGTACGCCTATAAAGGCCTCATACACAAAGATCAATGTCCACACGTCTCATTGGATGATTATGAAATGTTTATAGCATATGTGAAATTATATTACACACCCCATCGACCCGCCACCCAAGAAAGCCCAACACCCCCCCTCCACCCCCCTACCTCCCCCCCGAACACCAGTGTCCAAAGATGCTCATTGTCAGTGGGCAGACGCTATTGCAAGCCCCCTCTCCGGGTATCAGGGGCACCCCTGCCTGTGGAGCGCAGGTTCCTCCCAGATCTACGTTGGGGGCTGCCCTGGACGGAACTTGCAACGGATGATGTCTCTGCCTGCTCACGTCCATGCATGTCCCTAAGGGTTTGTGAGAGCTCAGTGAGCACACGGCGCACAGCGGCAAGTTCAGCACATACGTCTTTGGACGTCGCATGCAGTTCCCCCCTCAGGCTCTCGGTGCTTCTCTCCATTTGTACCCTCAGGCTCTCGGTGCTTCTCTCCATTTGTACCCTCAGGCTCTCAGTGCTTCTCTCCATTTGTGCCCTAAGTGTCTCAGTAGATGTTTCTATGGCTGCCTTAGTACCCCCACATTCATCAGCATGGTCCTTGAGGAGCGTGGCCAGTTGCTGCTGTTGCACGATCACCTGGTCGAGGGACTGTTGCCTCTGCTGTGCCATGGCCATTTGCGGTGGTGTCACAGAGGGGCTGATCAACTCATGTTGCCTTGCCACAGGGCTTGTGGGGGATGGCCAGTCGTCGTCTTGTGGGTGCCCCTGCGTGGTATCCTCATGGTGTAGGGGATGAAACAAACAGGGGGATTGAGACAGGTCATGGATGGGTCCTAAATCGACAGCACCGTTGTCTGTGTCGGAGCATGCTGGCATTAATGCAGTGTCACCTATGGTGCTGCTGCCATCAGAAGCAGTGCCTTCTGTGGCATCCATTGGGGGGACCTGTGGTGCTGCTGGTGTGGGCATGCTGGCTGCTGGGGTGCCTGTTGAAGTCCCCTCCTGTGTGCTGCCACTTGATTTGGGCTGCTGCCGTGTCTTGATCCGTGCAGCTGAGGTGGAGGGTCTTTGGCCGTTGGTCTTGGCCCTCTTTGCAGGTGTGCTGGTAGGGGTGTCCTGCAACTCGTCGTTTGACTCGGACCCTGTGGTGGAGTAAAGGAGGGCGAGCGTTATTTATGGGTCTGTGGAAATTGGAATGGCAATGTATCACATGCATTGGGGTGGTACCTGAGGGTGATTTGGGTCAGGGCCTTGGAGGTGGTTTCATTTCTGTGTGGATTGAGGATGCAGTTGTTTTGCAGCCTGCAGTTAGGGTGTGCATGCTGCACGTGTAGAGGGTGTTTTTAGGATTTTTAATTATTTATGTATTTAATGTGACTTTTAAAGTGCGCTATCAGGCCAATGTATGTGGCCGTTCTCCTGGACATGTGTTTCTGTTGCACTATGTGGCCACATGGTACTTCACATGATTGGACATTGTGGATTTAGCATTGTTTTATTTGGCCCACCTACCTGATTCTTCGGATGTCTGCACTCCTTTCTCCGTCCCTCCGACTCCCTCTATGCTCTCCATTCCAATGGTGGAGGCACAGATTTCTTCCCAGGGGGTCAACTTGATGGGTGATTCCGATCCTCCCCCGGTAGCTGGGCAATGTTACGGTTGGCTGATAGTATGCTCCGTACGCGTATCCGCAAGTCGTCCCATCGCTTTCTGCATTGCTGTGGGTTGCGGGGTGCGGTCCCCACCGCACTTACCCGCTGTGCCACCAGGGCCCATGTGGCCTTCTTGTTCGCAAGTGCCGTCCTGGTCATTTGCGTCGAGAAGACGACGGCAGCATTCTCCTGGAGGGTCTCTGTGAGCACGGTGAGTTCCTCATGGGAGAAGTGGACCTGCCGCTTGCGGTCGCACGCTTTTTTTGCTACTTTTCCCATTTTGTTTGTTTTAACTAGGGTGGCTGTCGGGTTGGGATGTGTCTCAGGGTCGGATTTTTAATGGTTGTGTTGGGATTCTGATTTTATAGGTGTGCGGCGTGCTGTTTCCCGTTCCGGCCCCATGTTTTTACTTCCGTTTCCGTATATTTACGGTCACCGTATTTTGCGATTGGCGCTCATTACGGTGACCGCTATGATGGGTGGCGGAATTGCACCTAGGGCGCCGTACGACGGCGGAGAGGGGCGTTTTGGGGACATTTCCGCCATCGCGGACTTTGCACTTCCGCCATGGCGTAATGCTCGTGCCCGATGGGTCATAATTGGCCGCACTTTACTCCATCGTGCAATGGCGGAAACGCTATTTACGCTATGGCGGTCGGGTCAGTTACTTTCCGCCAGGGTCGTAATGAGGGCCAAAAAGTGTTGTAGACTTCCTGAACTGTGCGCTTGTCCAGTATTTAAATGAATAAATACAAGTCTTAGAGTGTTACTGACACAAATGTAATTGTCCTGGTCATGAGATTACATGAGCCTTTGCCGACACGTGTTTCGACCCGGGGTCGTTCTCAAGGCGTGGCGAAAAGTATTTTTAAAGGCTCAGATAAGTAATAATTCATTTCTCGGTATCTCAATCTGATAATCGTAAATCGTGTTGGTAAGGACATTTTCACACAATTCGTGTGGTGGTGCAGATTGGAATGGAGTGGTATATCTGGCGACAAGATGTCAGCGACTAATTAAATATAGATTTGGTCCAAGTGCGGCAAAGGCTCACACAATCTCATGACCAGAACAGTTAATTTGTGTCAGTAACACTCTCAGACTTCTATTGATTCATTTGAATACTGGACAAGCGCACAGTTCAGGAAGTGTACAACACTTTACTCATTTTGAAGGGACTTTGGGGTCAGTCCCAACTTCCGCACCTGCGCAGCTATCCAGCAAATATAATTCTCTGTATATTTCAAAACCAAAGCGCGTTTACTCCCTATTACCCCATACCTTGCTGCAAATAATGAATGTTCCTGACATCTGCGCCCAGGCTGTGACTCTTCTATGAAAAAGTAATTGTGTGACCAACTTTGCAAATGTGCATGTGACCTGCAGGTCAGCAGTATGACTCCGGGCAGGAATACACCAGCCTTGTCTCTTTCTGAAGATGAGAAATTCGGAACCAGTGAATTGGGCGATGTTATTATCATTTCTTGAAAGCCCCAGGAGATAATTTAGTTCCCAACCACCATTCATACCAGTGACCTGGAAGTCCTGCACACATGATCCCACTGGGAGATTCAAGGGATCCTGTGCGTTTGCTAGCTGAAGACAAAGGGCCTCATTACAAGTCCGGCGGTAGCCGTGCCGGTAAAACCGGCAGGCTGCCGCCGGACTTGTAAATTTTTCCGGCACCTGCCTTCAGGGAAACACTGTGGGATTACGACCCCGGTGTTCTGGAAATCAGGCGCCAGAAAATTGTTAATCCCCATTCTATTGTTAATTCCCATTCCCATTGAGTCCAAGAGAACTCAATGGGAATGGGGACGACGGAAGCACCGGCTCCGCTGATAACGGTGCCGGTGCCTCCGTGAAAGTCTGCGGGCGGCTGCAGTCCCGCCGGCAGACTCAGAGTGTGCAGTTCCGGAAACAACCATGCCGGTAGACTTACTGGCGCCGTTGTTACCGGACCGGCACACTCCTAATGAGGCCCATAGACTTTTCTTGTATCCACTCAGAGAATGTGTCATATTGTCATGCCCCGCATTCCTGTTTCTGGACACTTGCGGGTATTTACTTCCCGGTGGAAACTGCCCTGGAGACTGTTAACAGCTCACGGAATCCGCTGCACTACAAGGTCCAGAATCCCATCTGCTCGCGGTCACGTGAAACGCCCGCAACGTGCCTCGCGTTCTGAAACAGATTCCAGTACTTAGTGTGGCGTGTCCCTGTAACGGGTGCTCCTAAAACTGACTATTCAGTTCGAGTACTCGATCTACTGTTACTCTGATTCCTGTTTTATTCCTGACCCGGCTTTGTATCAAGGACTATTCTGAACGTCTTTCCCTTCAATTTCTGGCTCCTGGCTCCCTCGGTTGTTTCCCCTGGTTAACGAACCCCTGGCTCCCATTTTGGATTTGTTCTCCGCCTGCACCCGTATGTTATGGTATTCGGATTTATACAAGAATAAAAGACCTTCAGTGCTACTCTCTGTTGAAGACTTCCACGCACGTTTCCTTCCCTCTATTGTGCTATCACTATTGCACGAGTTTCCTGCTTCCCTTCCCTTTCAACTATTACACAGAAAATATACAAAGACAGATCCACGGCGCTGCCCGCCTCACAAGAAGACAACGCTTTACATACTGAAGTGACCAAACGGACGCTCTGCTGTTTCTGGTGGTCACTCCCTGGATTGGTTACACTTGGGGACGCTCTGCTGAATACCCTTGGGGATTATTTTGGTCACTTGCCGTTTCGGTTAGGTGGACCTTTGCACAGACTTCCTTCAACTGGAACTTCCATTTTCTATCATCACGTCAACTTCCTACTACACTCTCTAAGGTTACGGGACTTCTATCTTGCTAAGCAGGTAAGAGGGGGCAAGTACGGGGGGAAGGAACAAGTGCTGTATTTTCGTACCTCTTTGGCTGCTATCTTGAACTATCCTTTTCTTTGTTCCCTTAGCTCTGTTGTCGCTGCTCCTGCCTTTCCACTTAAGCCCCTGGCCTGTTAGTTGGTATACTTTCTACAGGCTGCGCTCGTGGGGGGAAAGTCTTGTGCAAACATCGCGTTCAAGATATCCCAGTACCATCTTGGTGATAGTCCAGGACGTCCCAGAGTGAAGGGGTTCCAAAAGCGGATGCTGACCTTGTATCCTTTAACAATCTGTATCCTTTTCCAAAATTGCGTAAAAGTTGTGACAGATTTAGGAGCCTATTAATTTTGCCTATCGGTTATGGAAACTGGAGCGGATCCAATGGCTGCTTTAATGCAAGCCTTTGCGACCTTACGCACCGATATGGCATCTGCTAATGCGACTCTCCATCAACGTATGGATGTACTACAGAGTTTTGTGCAGCCCTTACCCCCCAATGAGGAGTTCGGTGATGCTGCTGCTGCAGCAGCCCCTCCTGTACCCCAGGCACAATCTTCCGCACCCATTGTGCTTCCTGGACCGTTCCCTTTGGCCCCTCCAGAACGCTTCTATGGAGATCCTAAGACTTATCGGACCTTTGTAAATCAATGCCGTCTGCATTTTCTTTGTCGACCACTGGCATTTCCTGACGCTGTTACCAAAGCAGCGTTTCTCCTTTCGCATCTGGGAGGAACAGCAGCGGCTTGGGTTAACCCTTTACTCGAAGCCAATGATCCAGCCCTATATAATTTTGATGCCCTTATTCAGTCTATGAATAGCGTATTCGATATGCGTTACAAGGCACAAAACTCGGACCTCGAATTCCTTGCTATCAGTCAAGGCAAATCAGACCTTCTGTCTTACCTCGCTCGCTTTAATCAATTAGCAGCAGAAACCACCTGGCCCGAACAGAAGAAGGCAGCTGTCTTCTATAAGGGTCTTTCGGATGAGTTAAAAGACGCCTTATCAGTGGTACCGGCTTTACCAACCGGCTTCCCAGAATTGTTGGACTTGGTCCTACAAGTCGACGCTCGGCTGCGGCAAAGACGTGGCGAACGGCGTAGTCCTGACCTTCGCCTCTCAGTCAAGTCAGAAACGACTCCGACTACTTCCTCAGGTGAAGCCGAGCCGAAGCAAATAGGGGCCATCAGAGGTCCTTTAACCAAAGCCGAACGAGAACGGCGTATGGTTAACAACCTATGCTTCTATTGCGGTCAATCTGGCCATTTCATTCGTGCATGTCCTAAGAGACCTGTTGAGGTAGCGGGAAACGCCAAGACTCGTCCTTAAACCGAGCCCTAAGGATGAGTCGTCATATGGATGGCTCGGACCAATGCCCTTCCTCCTCACACATCTATCTTGCCATGTGTTTTGTCCTCCCTGGTGTTGAGCCCTTCACCAGTCCAGTTATGATCGATTCAGGGGCTAGCGGAAACTATATGGACATACAATTAGCTCAACACCATGGCATACCGGTGGTTCCCAAAAAAAGACCTGAGGAAGTACATGCAGTGGATGGTTCTCATCTGGTGTCCGGATGGATAACGAAACAGACTGTCCCACTTCGCATGTCTACCTCAGAAGACCACATTGAGCAAATAGTTTTCGACCTTATTTCAGCCCCTCAGTTTGGGATCATTCTTGGTCTTTCTTGGCTCCAGACTCATAACCCTATGATTGATTGGGTCAAACAAACAGTGCATTTCTCTTCTGCGTTCTGTACCCAACATTGCTCTCGAAGCCCCGGTGTGACGCCTTCGTCTCCTTGTTTGGCTTTGGTGTCTAATGTCTCCTCTGTTAATGCCACGCTGGGAGACCCAAATCCCGAACTACCAGCAGTATACAAAAACTTTTCCGATGTGTTCGATAAAGGGCTATCAGAAAAACTCCCTCCACATCGTTGTTATGATTGCCCCATTGATTTTGTACCTGGGGCAGTGGTACCTCATGGTCGTGTTTACTCCCTGACCCGGAACGAAGAAGAACACCTGAAAGAGTATGTGGAGAAGGCATTGCGTCTGGGACATATTCGACCTTCCCGGTCCCCTGCTGCCTCTCCCATCTTTTTCGTACCGAAAAAGGAGGGGGATCTGCGCCCTTGCGTGGATTACAGAGCCCTGAACAAGATAACAGTCAAGAACCAGTACCCGTTACCCCTCATAACGGAACTGCTTGATAAGATGACATCCTCCACTATTTTTACCAAATTAGATCTCAGAGGGGCATATAATTTGGTGAGGATACGAAACGGGGACGAATGGAAAACCGCTTTCAAAACAAAGTTTGGGCTATATGAGTATTGCGTCATGCCATTCGGACTTTGTAACGCTCCAGCCACGTTCCAACACTTTGTTAATTATATTTTTGGAGACATGCTAGATTGCTATGTGGTGATCTACTTAGATGATATCTTGATCTTCTCGGATTCACTCACGCAACATATCCAACACGTTCGCTCTGTATTGCAGCGTTTACGTACACACTCTCTCTATGCCAAATTGGAAAAATGTGTATTTCATGCATCATCAGTTGAGTTCTTGGGGTTTCAGATATCTGCGAAAGGGGTGCTCATGTGTACTTCCAAGGTTAAAGCAGTAAGGGACTGGCCAGTCCCAGATTCTGTAAAGGCACTTCAATCTTTTCTGGGTTTCTCGAACTTTTATAGGCGCTTTATTGCCTCATTTTCTGAGATAGTAGCGCCCTTGACCCGTCTCACCAGCCCGAAGATTCCATTCCTTTGGGATTACGAAGCCCAGTCGGCCTTTGAGGCATTAAAAGAGGCCTTTACTACTGCTCCCGTTCTGCAGAACCCAAACCCTTCCCTTCCATTTATAGTGGAGGCTGACGCATCCGCTATCGCGGTGGGGGCCATTTTGTCACAGATCTGCCCCACTACACAGCAACTGCATCCAGTGGCTTATTTTTCCCGTAAACTATCTCAAGCTGAACGCAATTACACTGTTATGGAGAGGGAACTCCTAGCCATTCGAGCAGCTTTTAAGGAGTGGAGACACCACCTTCTGGGTGCTCGACATCCAGTAACTGTGTACACCGACCATCGGAATTTACAGGCTCTTTCACACGCAAAATGTACCAATGCTCGACAAATACGTTGGCATTTATTTTTCACGTTATTTGACTTCACAGTTACTTATCGTCCTGGACCTCTACACGGAAAGGCAGATGCCTTATCCCGTGTCGGTGCCGATTTTGACACCCGGGAATCGGTTACCTCTATGCTACCTTCGGGTTCTGTCATTTGTGTTTGTTCGGTCTCCCCCTCACTTCTGGATCAAGTTCGACAGTGGGCCAAAGAACATGCCTCTTATCTTGATACCTTGGGTGCCCAGATTGTCACGGGTCTTCCTTATGTTCATGGTCTTTTATACTTACCTGACAGCCACACCAGACGGAAGGCTTTGGAATGGGCCCATGATACCCCGTTAGCTGCACATCCAGGTCAGCTTAAAACATATGACCTGTTACATCGATGGTGCTGGTGGCCAGGTATGAAGAAGGACACCGCGTCATACGTATCCACGTGTGCGATATGTGTACAATGTAAAAGGCAACCAGGGAGACCCTTCGGTCTATTGATGAACATGCCGCTTCCTCCACATCCCTGGCATACGGTTTCACTCGACTTTGTGGTAGAACTGCCCTTGGTTAGGGGAATGTCAACGGTGCTTGTGGTGGTGGATGTATTCACAAAAATGGCACGATTTATACCATGCTCAGGTATACCTACCGCCTCATCATTGGCTACTCTTTTTTTTGATCATGTGGTACGCTTCTTCGGACTACCCACCATCATGATTTCTGACCGGGGTACGCAATTTACTTCGCGGTTCTGGAAAGCCCTTACCCATTCTTTGGGTATTGATGCACGGCTTTCGTCATCCTATCATCCTCAAACGGACGGACAAACCGAACGCACAAATGGCACCATGGAACAATACCTTCGTTGCCTGTGCTTGCAACATCAGACAAATTGGTTATCCGTTCTGGGAACAGCGGAGTTTGCTTATAACAACTCTCGACATACTTCAACAGGATGTTCCCCGTTTTACGCCTTGTATGGATTACATCCAAGGATCCTTCCGCCTGTCTTGCCTTCCTTGGACCAAATCCCTGCTGCAAAAACCACGAGGGACACTCTGGTTGCTATACGGGATTCCGTTATGTTACATCTACAAGTTGCGCAGTCCCGGGCAAAGACGCAAGCGGACAAACATCGGTCGCCTGCCCCCTCCTATGCACCGGGTGATCTTGCCTGGCTGGCAACTAAACATCTCAACATTCGGGGTAAACGGAAACTCATGCCTCGTTATGTAGGTCCATACAAGATCCTTTCTTGTCTCAATCCTGTTGCTGTCCGTTTGAACATACCATCCCATTGGCGGATTCACCCAGTCTTCCACGTATCCCTGCTCCGTCCTTTTATACCTGGCACTCGGCTTCCTGTTGCCCCTGCTCCAATTATTGTACAGGGTGAAGATGAATATGAAGTACGTGCTATATTGGACTCCCGTCTGCGTCGCGGAGTGCGTTTCTACCTGATTGATTGGAAGGGTTACGGTCCTGAAGATAGGACTTGGGAACCGGCCTCAAATCTGCATGCACCCCGACTCTTGCGGGCCTTTTGGTTGGAAAGACTGCGTGCCCGCAGGGGTGGTCGTCCTTTGCGGGGGGTACTGTCATGCCCCGCATTCCTGTTTCTGGACACTTGCGGGTATTTACTTCCCGGTGGAAACTGCCCTGGAGACTGTTAACAGCTCACGGAATCCGCTGCACTACAAGGTCCAGAATCCCATCTGCTCGCGGTCACGTGAAACGCCCGCAACGTGCCTCGCGTTCTGAAACAGATTCCAGTACTTAGTGTGGCGTGTCCCTGTAACGGGTGCTCCTAAAACTGACTATTCAGTTCGAGTACTCGATCTACTGTTACTCTGATTCCTGTTTTATTCCTGACCCGGCTTTGTATCAAGGACTATTCTGAACGTCTTTCCCTTCAATTTCTGGCTCCTGGCTCCCTCGGTTGTTTCCCCTGGTTAACGGACCCCTGGCTCCCATTTTGGATTTGTTCTCCGCCTGCTCCCGTATGTTATGGTATTCGGATTTATACAAGAATAAAAGACCTTCAGTGCTACTCTCTGTTGAAGACTTCCACGCACGTTTCCTTCCCTCTATTGTGCTATCACTATTGCACGAGTTTCCTGCTTCCCTTCCCTTTCAACTATTACACAGAAAATATACAAAGACAGATCCACGGCGCTGCCCGCCTCACAAGAAGACAACGCTTTACATACTGAAGTGACCAAACGGACGCTCTGCTGTTTCTGGTGGTCACTCCCTGGATTGGTTACACTTGGGGACGCTCTGCTGAATACCCTTGGGGATTATTTTGGACACTTGCCGTTTCGGTTAGGTGGACCTTTGCACAGACTTCCTTCAACTGGAACTTCCATTTTCTATCATCACGTCAACTTCCTACTACACTCTCTAAGGTTACGGGACTTCCTATCTTGCTAAGCAGGTAAGAGGGGGCAAGTACGGGGGGAAGGAACAAGTGCTGTATTTTCGTACCTCTTTGGCTGCTATCTTGAACTATCCTTTTCTTTGTTCCCTTAGCTCTGTTGTCGCTGCTCCTGCCTTTCCACTTAAGCCCCTGGCCTGTTAGTTGGTATACTTTCTACAGGCTGCGCTCTTGGGGGGAAAGTCTTGTGCAAACATTGCGTTCAAGATATCCCAGTACCATCTTGGTGATAGTCCAGGACGTCCCAGAGTGAAGGGGTTCCAAAAGTGGATGCTGACCTTGTATCCTTTAACAATCTGTATCCTTTTCCAAAATTGCGTAAAAGTTGTGACACATATACGAGGTGTTGGTTTTTATTAATCAATTATAGTCTCGGGAGGATAGCTCAGGGGCAACACGCTCACTTTGGAAGCAAGACGATGCGCAGCAACACAGGTTCGATTCCTGGGTCCATGCTTAGAAACCTCCGGGTATTAAATTATAAATAACCAATCATCATGCACATCTTTTATAACCCCTGCAATTCGCAGTGTTGCTTCGAAAACTTCCAGAAAGGGATTGCTGTGACGAAAATGCATGAAGCCTGCCAAACGCTGGGAAGGTTCAGTTCGGAGTTTGCCTGCGTTGCCCTGACCCCATCCCAGTCACTAATCTCAACCTTGCCGAACAAGCTTTCTTATTGAACACCCTAAACTCAGGTGACTTAAAGTGTTTTATCCAGTGAAAAACAAGCTGGTTGAAAAAGGAACTAACTTTCAAGAGTGTGAATAAGTAGCTGGGGAATAAGAAGCCAAATTCAGCTTTTGAATAATATGTTAGATATGTGTATACTAGTGTGGAACCCGCGAAAACCTCAGTGGAACCAACCCGCGTGAAGCCAGCACTTGACTGGCCACAATTTGCTTCCAACCCCTGTTAAATAAACTGTCAATCTGGGGCTTGCATTTTCTCCGTCCTGGGCCCCATACTCTGCAACAGCGCCTCTGTCTGCGGAAGCCGATCGAGCATTATTAACATGTGTGTTTTCAACATTGTTCAAGGGTTATTTACAGACCAGGCCTCGAGTCTAACCGGTATTGTTAGTGATCGTCCTGACGTGGCACGCAGCTGCACGCGGAGCTATATTAGGTCCAACTGTCGCAACAGTCAAAGAGTGGGAAGGTTTTGCTTATTTCTACCGCCAGCACGAGGTGCCTGGGGCCCCCATTCTCCATGGCAAGTCGTCCTGCCACTCAGGCGTTGGAAGCGGCGCCACTGTGCCAGGTGGACCACCTTCAAGGACTCATTCACGGAAGCTGCGCGCGCTTCTCTCCTGAACAGTCGCATGCTGTGCTTTTCTTTTCCAAGTACGAGCGTATGCCTGTCAGTAGAATAATGCATTGCTATTTTTAAACAGGATCTCGTCGGCAACAGTTGAATAACATGTTGTGCTCGAATTCACCAGGAATACGTAGGGGTTGTCTGATGTCGGATTTAGCTCGGAGGGAAATAAAAGGCAGGGTGTTGGGCAACTTTCCGTTTTTTTATTGCAGTGCTTTTGGCATCCCTGCGAGCTGGTTACGGTGGCCCACTGGGGTGTTTTTGTGCTCTCCTGAGGGGGACCAACCTGGGGCTTTGGAGGCCCTAACGTGTGGTTCTATTGGCTCTTCTTGGCTGTTCTTTACCCTCATTTTGAAGAGGGCGGAGCCTGCAGAAAGCATTGTTTCAGTAGCTTCTCCACCACGTTCTGGAAAGGATTCCCAGTATGAACACTGATCAGTGCCTACCCTTTCGGCCAAGTAGACACCGGCCTTTGGACTCCACTCTCTTTAGGGGCCCCGCAACGACGGATCAAAATAAAGCGGCGCAGAAAACAAAAAAACGATTAGGAGATCATTTGCGAGGGGGGCGACATTTCGACTGCCTAAGGGCCCCCACAGGGTTTTCATACTTGCCAACCCTACCGATTTAGGCGGTAGGATACCGCTTTTTAAGCAGTCCTACCGCCTACCGATTTTTTAACACCAAATACCGATTTTTCTTGTAAAAAAAAAAAAAAATGATTTTTTTTTTTACATTTTTTTTTTTTGCCCATGCCAGCTCGGGGGAGTCTTTCAAGGGCTCCCCCGAGCTGGCGTACCAGGAGAATGCCCGGCATGCAGGCTTTTAATGTCAAAGGCACCCACGGTGGTGGGCTAAAGCACCCCTCCGCCGCGGGTGCCTTTAGCAAAGCCGCCATTAGTCCCCCACAACGCCAGCTTGGGGGAGACTTTCAAGGACTTCCCCGAGCTGGCGTAGCGGGAGAAGGCGTGCCATGCAGGCTGTTAATGTCAAAGGCACCCACGGCGGTGGGCTAAAAGCGCCCCTCCGCCACAGGTGCCTTTGGCAAAAGGCGCCATTAGCCCCCCACCACGCCAACTCGGGGGAGTCTTTCAAGGACTTCCCCGAGCTGGCGTACCGGGAGAATGCCTGGCATGCAGGCTTTTAATGTCAAAGGCACCCACGGCAGTGGGCTAAAGCACCCCTCTGCCATGAGTGCCTTTGGCAAAGGCGCCATTAGTCCCCCACCACGCCAGCTTGGGGGAGACTTTCAAGGACTTCCCTGAGCTGGCGTAGCGGGAGAAGGCGTGGCATGCAGGCTGTTAATGTCAAAGGCACCCACGGCGGTGGGCTAAAAGCGCCCCTCCGCCGCAGGTGCCTTTGGCAAAAGGCGCCATTAGCCCCCCACCACGCCAACTCGGGGGAGTCTTTCAAGGACTTCCCCAAGCTGGCGTACCGGGAGAATGCCCGGCATGCAGGCTTTTAATGTCAAAG
This sequence comes from Ambystoma mexicanum, assembly GCF_040938575.1. Classification (NCBI taxonomy): domain Eukaryota; kingdom Metazoa; phylum Chordata; class Amphibia; order Caudata; family Ambystomatidae; genus Ambystoma; species Ambystoma mexicanum. The sequence continues at coordinate 1,335,997,050 of NC_090921.1, read as the reverse complement.
GCACCCACGGCGGTGGGCTAAAAGCGCCCCTCCGCCGCGGGTGCCTTTGGCAAAAGGCGCCATTAGCCCCCCACCACGCCAGCTCGGGGAGTCTTTCAAGGACTTCCCCGAGCTGGCGTAGTGGGAGAAGGCGCAGCATGCAGGCCTTTGATGTAAAAGGCGCCCACGGCGGTGGGCTAAAGGCGCCCCTCCGCCGTGAGTGCCTTTCACAAAAGGCGCCATTAGCCCCCCACCACGTCAACTCCGGTGAGTCTTTCAAGGGCTCCCCCGAGCTGGCGTGATGGCAGAAGGCGTGGCAGACGCCTCATTGTCATTGAATGCACCCGCGGCGGCGGGCTCATTCAATGACAATGGGCTGCTGACGCGCCCTATTCCTATCATTACCTCCTCGCCTGACTGTTTTTGAAACTTTAAGATTCCTACAGATTTTTGGTCACAGAATGTTGGCATTTAATCTGCAATGGACCCCGATTGGAAATTCGCACCATGTCATTTCCCGTTCTGTACAGGGAATCGGGATCCTACCACCTGGGATAGGTATTCCGATCCTTGGGAGTAGGATTACTTCCTACCAATTGCGCTTGTGCTCGCTGCACTTGAAAAAAGTGCACCCAGCCCATGGGAATGCATAGCAATGATGGCGTCCATGTCTTTTCATGGTGGCTGCCATTACTGTAATGTGCACGTGCTCACATCGCGGTAAACAAAGCGAATTCAGAGCTAGATGCTGTAAGGGGCACGGGAATCTGGGGTTTGCCCGCATTGCAGATCCTGAAACGGAACACGTGGTGAAGCACAAGCTTCCATTGGGAAGAGCCTGCACCGAGGCGATAGTACTGAATGGCTCCTATCTACAGTGAATCTGTGGGGATCAGAATATGACTCAGAGGAACCACAGCTCCTTTACCAAAGAGAACCTTCTGTTTCTTTGTAAATGTGATTGATTTTGAATCTGTAGCAGGCTTCTCCCTTGGTAGCTTAGTGGCTGCTTTTAGTGGCACTATTGGTTTCTTCTTTTGGGACTCTGGGATTTGCTGGGTTGTATTAGACTCTGTGGTGGATCAGAGTGCCTTTGGTACTCAAGTGTGGTGCTGTCTCATGGTCCTTTTGGTTTTTCTTTAGGGATCATCATTGTTTTGTTTGGTTATCGCTTGTCTTTGCGTAAAGTGATTTTGTGGGCCAATTTGTTGATTGTTTTGGGCCGTTGATAGCGCAATGGTCTTTTTCTCAGCAGCTTGAGATCCTTTAGTACATGATCTGGTGGCTCATTGGACTAATGCATCCATGGCAACTGGCTTTACGGTGCCATTGAAGTCACAGCTTTGGATCCCTATTGGTCCACTCAGCATCTCATCCGCCGGAGATTGATAAAACTAGAACCATTCAGATGTTGTTTGTACCAGACCCAATCCTCGTGAAAAAGAGAACTTTATAAAAGCGAATGTCCTGCCCCTAAAGTGTGATCTTGTGCTATCTCATGTATTTGCTCCTTTGGGGCTCTTCTGGTACCTGAGTTAGTGAGTGCACATGCTTCCATGTTTTTCCTGTGTATCTGTCTCTGCTGCGATGCCTTTGCATCACACCTTTCAGTTCCTCCGTTCGGACCCAAAAGTAAGATCAGTCACCCCAGTAACCAGCACTAAACATGCAGGTTTGTTTCGGGAGTGCATTGAATTGAGTTTTTGGGCCCCCAGTGTCCCAACCCATTGCTCTTAAAATGAGGGTCCCCACCTTCCCTCAGCTTGCCACTACACCTCCCCAGCCATTGATCCATTACAAGTTATCCCCTGCCCCTTGCATCTCTCCCCCATAGTGACTAGGAAGGGGAGAACCCCTTTACTTCTTCTCCTCTCTTCTGCCCCAACACACCTCCTGCAGCTGCCTACCTGCCCCCTCCTGCGTGCCACCTTTCTGCCTTGTTGGGTGCCAAGGGTGTGGTGTGGCTGAGATGCGCCATCTCTCTAAACAGAGGGCACATTGTCCATATCTGACCTACCCTTACCAATGTAAGGTGAACCCCAAAGCTTTCCGAAATTTGGAAAAAGGGTTGTAACCCCTATATTGAGAAGGAACAAGACCTAATGCACTATTCTTTGGGATGCTGCCCTCTCAGGTGGGTCAACAAACACGTGTTAGCCCTCTGCGCCATACCAGAAGAAAAGTATCCATTTGCCTATTCAGTATGGTCCTGCCGACAAGGGCACCCCTGCACTAAAATGCCAGGCAGTTCTCCTCTGAACAAAAGAGGGCCAACAAAATCCCTAGACATGTACTGTTGCCTTCTTGGGCATCATCGGTGCAGTGTGGCTAAGGTGCCACTCCTCTTTAGGAGCAGAGGGCAAAGGGTCCATGTCGGGATAGAGTGTAAAAAAAAACACCATCCTTTTACACTGGGAGGAGCGGGAAATGGAAACCTTAAAGTGAGGAGCGGCACGGATCTGAACTCCTCCATCTTGTCAGTGTGTTTCGTTTTACGCCTGCACGAGATTTTCAAGCAGGTATAACGCTAATGGAATGCTGTGGAATACGCCTGGGTTCTGCACCGCGCGAAACCAGGTGGATTCCCCAGGAAGCCATTAGTAAATGCCGTCTGCAGAGCATCATTTGAAGGCAGCGTTTACGTGTCCATGAGGCGGAGCGGTAAATAAAAGAGGAAAAGCGAGTTTGCCCCTGTTTATTCTTTCCTTTTCTCCTTCGCTCAGCGAACGTTTGGAAGTTGCATGCAGGCGACCCAACGGCATGGACGTGCTAACGCTGCTGGTCCACTACATGCAATTAATATTTATTGCAAAATGATTCTACAAACGTTTTAATATTCTCCAAAAGGTGAGAACCCCTCTACTGGGAACAAACCAGGCTCAATAACATAGCCATGGGAATGGTGCTCCCTCACGCTTTTGCCACATGTTATGTTATGTTACTTGGCATTTATATAGCGCCTCATATATCATTGGTATGACCTCAAAGCACTGGTAGGTTGAACGCCCTCGGGAACCGTAGTTCAAGTCAGTAGAGAGAGATAGTGTTGTATGGTGCATGGGTGCACCGGATATGTGTGCAGCTGGTGTATTGCTGAAACACTTCAGGCTTCCACATCTCTTGCTAAGGGGACAAGACTGATATGCAAATGCGTCATCCTCTCTACTATAGCACATAGCACGCGTGATTTCTGAAACACTTAGAAGCAAGGGTCCTCCATGGTTTTTATGGCAGCTCTTCGAGTCATGACTCCTGAGGTTTTGTGGTGTGCCTAAGGTCCACTGGGAGCCTTCCTGTTATCCAGAAGATCTGCAGTTTGGGGGTTCTGACCTTTTTTTCTTTAGCCGCCAGATTTTTCGATTAGCTTTTTTAGTGCATTTATTTTTTGACTAACTTCTAGTGTATGTTTGTTTCACGTTATATCGCAGGAATCGACGGTTTTGGAGATTTTCAGATTTCATTAAATGCTACTTTCAATTCCACAGCAAGAAGCACCGAATAGGAAACAATCCAAAGGTTTAAAAGGAACACAGCTTTTCTGCATTTGGCATAAAACCAGGGCTCAAGTCGATATTACGCATAGGTGGACGGAGTCCCCCCACTTTTTTCAGAGGGCACTTTAATATGCTAACTTCTGGTGAAACCACATTCAATTGGTATGTTAATGAGTCCCCCCACTTTTTTCTTAAGGGCTTAACCCCTGCATAGAACACCATTTAAAGTTCTCGTTTTGTTCTCTCTGCAGTGGCCCAGGCTAGAAGATATTAAGGGCGAGCATGAGGAAATAGCGGGTGATACATGACTGAATTCTACAGCACAACCCTACCAAAGACTTGGAGCACAAAGCATCAGGGAGATTATGCTTGGGGTCGGTGGAGGGAGGTGGGTATGACTGCTTGTAAAAGCCGTCAGGCCTTGGCCAGTGCATTGAAACTCTGGTGATTTTATTTCTCCGGAAGTCTCTATGAAAAGAACTGGGTTGCATCAAGTCTGGAGAACATGTTGGGCTTCCTCTTGCATTGATATTTTTCATTGTTGTGACTATGAAGGATATTTAGTGAACCCTGCATCTTCTTCCTGAGTCTATGGCGCCACTCCCCCCTTCGGAGACAGTATCCGGCATATTAGTAGGGCTTGACGAGATTACTGCCGGACTGGTGAAATCAGTGGCATTGTCCTCCAATTTCTCCTTGCGGTAGAAGATGTGTTTCACAATTCATATTCATCACCACATTCGGCCTCATTTTGCTATCCAGCCCAAAATTGGGCTTTTGCGCAGAATTTAGTATTTTTCTCTGAAATTTTAGCCAACCAGGGTGCCAAAATGTTCCACAGACCCCTAATTGGTCAGAAATCATGCAGGAAAATTCCTATAATCACCACTTTCCTTCCATTGTTGAAGCGGGTGCAGCTGGGGGATTTTTCCCAGTATTCGCCTGTCTCTCTGCAGAGCGACTTTTGGTTGTTCCCGCACTCACGCCCAGGGGATCATTTGAAAAGTGATGGATGAAAGCAGTCGAGCTATGGCTACGTAACCTCTGGGAGCTTCTCTGCATAGCATGGCAATGCAATGTTTTATTTTTTTGTATTGGTCTGCGCCATTACAGAAAGGGGTCGATTTATTGCCAAGTTGGTCTTGAACTAGTTCCAGCGGGAGCAGACCAGCCCAAACTGCTATGGTAGCTCCCATGCACACAGGAACACAAGCAACCTGAGCTGCGTTTCGGCCATATTGACTCATAGAGAATGATTCAGCAGGACTGCCCACGCCTGGAGGGTCATGACATGGAATCACGCATCAAATATCCGAAGAGACCCGGTACAAGGGTACAATCCCCTAAGCATTACGACAAGAAGAAGCTTTGAGATCCTTCCGCAAACAACTAAAAACCACCCTATGTGATAAATGTACCCTCTGTCTAAACTTTAGATTGTCCTGTGCATTTGTCGTCACCTGTGTCTTTTTGTTCACACCCTGATGCCTGCGGATTTTCAGCGCATAAGAAATAAATAAATAATAAATAAACTTCAGATATTTGTGGGGGGGGGGGTGTTGTGTGGGGAAGTACTGAAAAATAAGTCAGAGTGGAAAGATGTTCCATGTGGTTCTTCGCTCGGCTTCAGAGCGTGTCCTAAAATCTTTTGGAAGGAGGAGACTTTATCCAGCCTTTATTATTGCAAAGAAAAAGTCAAAAGTGGTTCAGAAAGACGAGTTTCAACATCACAGGTCATTGCTAAATTGGTAACACCGCTCTTAAAGTCAGGTATTCAGGGAAGTAAGAAATATCCAGCGTTGTATTGTTCCCATGTTGAATATGGGTAGGGTGACCAGATTTTCAAGAGGAAAGCCTGGGACGGCCTACAACATAAAAGATGGACTGCCCCTTAACCGCGCCCCCCCACGTATCGTATCCTCTCCACCCCATCACCCTCCTCCCCCATCCCACAGTATTTCCAGCACTGCTACTGCCTATAAATGGTGCAGTTTTGACTGTAGATAAAGTCAATAAAAAACAAGCTTTGATTGATGTCACAGGACTTTCTGTTTAATGTTTCCCAAATCGTCCCTGTGGCACAGTCAAGTAATACATGCGACTGGTATCAGAAAGGTTGGTGGTTCGAGTCCATTCTGAATGCATAATAACGTTCCCTGTTTATGCAATGTCAAGTTGTGAAAGTGCAATAACATTACAAGTGGGTAATAATCAAGCAATAAGCCCCTTGCTGGGGGCATTACTGCTTCAGGTAATGCTCCAGGGCCCAGGCCCTCAAGCATTACCTGAAGTGATAATGCCCCCAAGCGAAGGGCGTATTGCTATTACTATCCTGGCCCGTTGTGGAAAAAAAGATGGCTGCCATGGAATGAGGAGAAGGGACTGTGTAGTCCTTTCTCCCTGTCCATGGCAACCATTCAAAAAAAAGAAGAAAAAAGTAAATAAAAAAGATGGCCGCCATGGAATAGGGATAAGTGACTATGCAGTCGCTTCTCCCTTTCCGTGGTGGCCATTAAAATGTAATTTTTAAAAAAGTAAACAGAAAATGAACACGAGGGAACGGGGAGAAGGGACTACATGGAGCCCCTTCTCCCTTTCCATGGCGACTAGACGCAGACATAGAGGGACGCAGAAGAAGTGCAGGTAAGGCTTTGTCGGGCTGGTACCTGGCGAGGCCATTGAGATTGCATGTTGCAACTCATTGTCCCTCGCTGGTTGCTAATGTTTATTATTGCCTATTAAAATAATTTGTCCCCCTAGTTTCCACCAAAACCGGGACTAACACTGTCCCTCTCCCCAAAACCTAGACAGGGTTTTTAAATGAACAAACTCTCGGGGTGGGGGGACAGAGAACCCAATTCCAGGACAGTCCTGGGAAAACTGGGACATCTGGTCACCGTAAACATGGGGACTGTGGCTGTGACCATGCCATTAAAATATTTACTGGAAGCTGCAATTCCACCCTATCAGAAAATGGAAAACCTTATCAAAGATTCCCTCCTCCATGCACCAATGTCTGACTCGATATACCTATATCTGTCATAGAAGTACACTGGTGTCTTGTCATCGCTGCTGATCTTCATAATGATTATTCTATGACAAGACAGGAGGCTCGCATTATGCTTATTCTTTCTTTAATTCTGCCATCTCAGAATTTTAACATATCAACTTAACTTGTTGTAATATTTTTCTGATATAACATTAGAAAAAAAGGTAAACGTTAAGTTCAAGTTTAAAACATTTCCAAAATCTCCACAGAGTATTGGGAACCACGACTCCCATGATCCTCTGGCCCCAGTAGTCCTGACCCCTCTGACTGTCCACCTATCAGCGTCCAGCATGGGGTATAAGCAGCCTGAACCCAATGTCCTTTCCTCTTTCTTTTGGCTGCCATTTTCAGATAAGTGCAAAGTTTTGTATATTATGTTGAAATCGTAATATGGCATAGTCATTATGATATTTTATTACAGTGATTGATACTATAGGTCAGAGTGGCCGTTTCGTAGTTATAGAGTAGTAATATGGAGTTTTAAGATTGGAAAAGCGCTCTGCGCAGCGTTAGAGAATCAATTGAAACATTTCAGTCAAACATGTCAGTCAGAGGGGCGCGCGTGCGCGTTTTATCTCATACTGTGTTTTCTCCATTCAATGTCAGAACGCGCCGTTAGTCGAACGCGGTGATTCTGAGCGAGAGGGAGGCGGGGCGGAGCCGCGGGCAAAGCTGCTCGCATTAGGCACCCGTCCCCGCTCTCTGCATTACGCTGAGTGCCCTCGCGCCGGCGAACAAGACGGGCATTAGGACCCTAAAATGCCTAGCAGGCACAGAGATTTCCCAGCAATCTCTAGCGGACGCTAATGCTCGTTCAGTGCGAATCTGTTAAACAAACTGAGCGGTTAGCGTCGAGCATAGATTTTCTTCACAAAGAATATTAAAAAAAAAAAGAATTGAAAGAAGATTAATCCAAGTCTCTTTTACCAGAGCACAGAAGAATTGCTAGAAAAGCAGAGTCTCTGTTTCATTAACTCGATCAGAGCCACATTTTAGCTGACTCCCCAGAAGTTAGCCTTGCTAACCTTGAATTATGGCTCGGAAAGCTCACGGAGAGTCTCAATACACCACCCCAGAGTGGAGTGAAGAAGAGTGGGGGGAAGAAGTACCCTCATTGCAGGACACTGATCTATCCCTCAGCTTTAAGAAGGTACAGAGGGACTCCCTGACACAGGCAGTTTCACAGGGAGTGCAACCTCTAACACAAAGGTTGGATATGCTGGAAGCATTTATGGCTGAACAACAGGCACAGTTAACAGCCAGAAAGAGACGGGCTGATAGCCCTGGGGAGGGGACGTCAGCAGGACACCCCAACAGAGGGGTTGATAAGAAGGGGTGTAAGAAAGCCAGGAAGAGCGCACACTCTATGACCCCCACGGGCACAGATGAAAGGGTTAACACTGTTCCCCAAAGGCATAGCGACCCTGTCGCCAGGCTAAAAGAAGCCTTTCTAGAAAAATTGGCAGATGGCAAAGATATAACCCCTGCCCCAGGGGTGGACAATTCAGGGGATTATGAAGAGGGTTATACACCCGATGAAGAAAGTGGCAATGAGGAAGCCGTAATAGAACAAATCAAGTTGATTGTTCAAGAAGAAGAGGAGAACATACTAGATATGTTTGATCTGGAAGTAATTAGGCACCCAAGGTCATCGGAATGGGCACCTTCGCCTAGAGTGGCTGCATACATGGCACAGCATATTAGGAAGCCAATGGACAGAGAAGTCCGATCACGTATGAGGGCAGAGTACTCAAGACCAGAGCTTCCAGGAAAGCTTGCTGACACGCCAAATCTTGACCCCAAAATGGTCACCTTTGTTACCAAATCCACAAGAGACATCAGAAAAGGTATCGACCGTGCCTGGAAAGGCTGTCAAGACAAAGTTCTAGACTTAGCGGGACCACTAGCTAAGATTATGGATTTAGTGGAGAAATCAAAAGACACAGGAGTCCTAGTGGATACCCAAGCCCTAGGTAATTGGGCACAGAGGGTGGTCTGCCTCCTAGGAAATGCTAACTGTGCACTATCTTCAGAAAGGAGGATAGGTATCCACCTAAAAATTGATAATAAACTAAGCGACCTAGCCACTTACAAGGCAAGTGAAGGTGCCAAAGGACTGCTTTTTGGAGAAGCATTTGCTAAAGAGATGGCGCAGTTTGTAGGAACATATTCCGCGCTGGAGAGAGCCCAGAGCTCCATTAGGAAGATTTTCCCAGGGCGTGTTTTTGCCGGGACCGGACGCTTCGGAGGTCGTTTGTCCGGTCGATTTAACTATCAGCGCAGACCTCAAGGCCCAAGAGCACAGTATTGGGAAGGCCGCCAACAAGACACCTTCTTTCCAGCCAGGGGAAGGAATACGAGAGGCCGCAGAGGAAGAGGCTCCTATCGCAACCCAGTGCAGCAGGCGGTGAGTACACCACGAATACGAGTGGGTGGGAGGACCCTTCTCTTTGTAACTCAATGGCAAGCTTTATCCAGCGATGCTTGCGTTTTAGAAGCGATATCAGGTCTCAAGTTACAGTTTATAAGCGACCCAATTCAAGTGATAGAGCCTCACCCCATTCATATGCCACAAGAAGAGAAAGCGATGCTACACAGCAAGCTAAGAAAGCTAGTGGAAAAGAATGCGATAGAGCGCACATTTCTGGGAGAACAGGAATTCATCAGCAACATGTTCCTAGTTCACAGAAAAGACAAGATCCGACCCGTCATAACTTTGAGGGACTTGAACGGTTGGCTGACATACAATCATTTCAAGATGGAGGGAATTCACTTCCTTCGGGACCTATTACGCTCAAGAGATTGGCTAGCGTGTCTAGATCTCAAAGATGCGTAGCTCACAATTCCAATAGTGCCAGCCTTTTGGAAATATCTCCACTTCTGATGGAAGGGGGAGATATGGTGTTTTACGTGCCTACCATTCGGCCTCGCATCAGCCCCTTGGGCTTTCAAAAAATTGATTAAACCAGTGGCCGCAGCTATCAGAGAGAGAGGGATCCGCATTATAATCTACCTAGATGATGTTCTAGTGATGGGATCCAACAAGGAAATTCTAGTGAAAGACGTTCAATGGATTTTCAAGCTCGTATCCTCCCTACGCTTCTCAGTGAACTTGGAAAAATCTCAGCTCATATCAGTTCAGAGGATAGATTTTCTGGGCTTCACCATAGACACAGTGAAAGCTATCTTAGAACTCCCAAATCACAAAGTGAGGGCAATAAAAAAGGAACTCAGATCAGTGATAGCGAAGAAGGCTATTTCGCTTCGGAATCTAGCCAGAGTAGTGGGGCTGCTAGCAGCCTCCATACAAACTATATTCCCGGGACCATTACATTACCGAGCATTACAGAGGCTCAAGATCAGAAATTTGCGCTGAGGTTTAGCTTACCATCACATAGTGAGCTTGGATCAAGAAGCCATCACGGAACTTCAATGGTGGCTAGAGAATATGGAAGCCTGGAACGGCCGAGCTATTTTCGGAGATGTTCCAGATCTGGTTATAGAATCAGACGCGAGCAGGTCTGGATGGGGAGCAAGGTGCGAACAGATTCAGACAGGAGGAAAGTGGTCGGAAGAAGAATTAAGCCTGCACATAAAATGCCTCGAGCTCCTAGCAGGCCCCTTCGCGATACAAGCATTTACAAAAGACAGAATGAAATGCTGCGTATTACTCAAAATGGACAATATATCAGCCGTCCGCTACATCAACAAATTAGGGGGAACGAACTCCAAGATGTTAGCGGAACTAGCGAAAGATTTTTGGCATTACTGCCTACAGAATAAGATCGCAGTCACCGCGGAATATCTTCCCGGGAGTCAGAACAATGTAGCAGACTGGAACTCTCGATATCTTGCAGATTCCAGCGATCGGAAGCTACATCCCCAGATATTCAACCGCTTGCAAGCATTATGGGGACCCATAGATATAGATCTGTTTGCATCCAGACTGAATGCACAGACTAAAAAGTACTACAGCTGGAGGATGGATCTGGGGGCAGCAGGGACAGATGCATCCCTACACCCGTGGAGCGGAGCACTCCACTACGCGTTCCCTCCGTTCATGATGATCACGAGGGCTCTAGCGAAAGTCCGCAGAGACAATGCCGAGCTAGTGATGGTGCTGCCTTGTTGGAAAACGCAGGCCTGGTTTCCAGTAGCGATGGAACTTTCTTCGGATTTTCTGAGAGTGGTTCTGAGTCTGCCGGACCTTCTACTCGACCCAGCAGGTCGCGTCCATCCGATGATAGAAGCGGGCACGTTATAGCTGATAGCATGCGGGGTTTCAGGAAAAGATGGCAGTTGCCAGGAATTTCGGAACTCGCTGCAGATTGCATCAGAGATTCCTGGGCGCCTTCTACTATTAGGAGCTATAGCACCGCTTGGAACAGTTGGTTCCTATGGTGTACAGAACACAGCTTGGATCCCGTTTCAGCTCCTCTAGTGCAAGTTCTCAACTTTCTAGTTTCGAGGTTCCGAGCAGGAAGTGCCTACAGAACAATAGGAGTTTACAGATCAGCTATTTCTGCTGGTCATGATAGAGTGGAAGGGAATGCCGTCGAAGAGCATCCAGCGGTATTGCGGCTCCTGAAAGGGATTAAATTAAGAAGACGGCCAGAACCTAAATACGCAGTATTGTGGGACGTCAGAGACATTTTCCATCTATTCCTGAAGTGGCCAGAGAATGTGCACTTATCCCAATCCCAATTATCAGGGAAACTAGCTATGCTTCTATACCTAGTGGCGTGCCGGAGAGTGTCCGACGTTAAAGCTTTAGAGATAGACAGAAAGATTTTTTACCCCGAAAGAGTAGCATTCTCTATCGCCAAGAGAACAAAGACCGATTCTAGAGTGATTTCTTATCCTTATTTTCCAGAGAATAAGAAATTATGTGTAGCGCAATGCATTAAAGATTACGAGGCAGCGACAGCTCATATTAGGCCTTGCGGAGTGACCCAATTGCTTATAGCGTGCAGGAAACACACCATGCAATAGCAACAGCGACTATAGCTAGATGGGTAAGAGAAGTGATGCAATGGGCAGGCATAGACTTATCATTATTTGGCACGCATTCTGCTAGAGGGGCAATGACTTCTAGAGCTTTTGTAGCAGGAGTGTCTCATCAAGATATCATGAAATCAGCAGATTGGTCATCTGAGTCTACCATTAAGACTTTTTGTTTCAAACCGGTGTCAGATATACCGAACAGGGTGGTGGCAAGCTTTGAACAAGCATAATTAGAGCCTCCTGTCTTGTCATAGAATAAAGATTGCCCACGCTGATAGCTCAGGAAGTCTTCATTCTATTAAAGACAAGGAGGCGAGCATTATATCCCGCCCAGAATGTAAAGAATTAACCTGTAATGTATGATATGCCAGGATTGATTCATTCCCACCCTCGCAATGTCTTTTCTGTTCTCATAGGAGATGACCAGAAAGCGTCCTTAAAAGATTGATTTAAAAAGAATAAAAAGTTATCGCAAGTTGTCCCCGTTGGACCAAGATTGCTTGCAGCAGCGGAGCAGTTAACGAGTGTTTTAAGTTTCGGCGTTATAGACTGTTCACTTGCAAAACTAAGTCTCTAATGGCAAAGAAAGAGGAGAGGACATTGGGTTCAGGCTGCTTATACCCCATGCTGGACGCTGATAGGTGGACAGTCAGAGGGGTCAGGACTACTGAGGGCCAGAGGATCATGGGAGTCGTGGTTCCCAATACTCTGTGGAGATTTTTGGAAATGTTTTAAACTTGAACTTAACGTTTACCTTTTTTTCTAATGTTATATCAGAAAAATATTAAAACAAGTTAAGTTGATATGTTAAAATGCTGAGATGGCAGAATTAAAGAAAGAATAAGCATAATGCTTGCCTCCTTGTCTTTAATAGAATGAAGACTTCCTGAGCTATCAGCGTGGGCAATCTTTATTGTTCATTACCTGCTGTTTCCTTCCAAGGGTCTTATTCAGGGACGTCATTTAGGGGTCTTCAGAGGTCGCAACTGCGACCTCTGAGGTCTCCCTTGCGACCTCTAAAAAAAAAAGATTTTTTTTTTGTAATGCAAGCTCCTGGGCTGTGGCCAGCACCACGTGGCTCTTTACTTCTGAAGTGGCTGGCTTTCTTGTTCAGGTCCCTTAAAAAAAAGAAGAAAAATAAGAACAGGAGTGCCACAAGTCTAACACTTTCAGCACTGACCCTAAATAAGAAAGACTAGGAATACCAAATAATGTGTCTTTCTGGAATTCTATTCAATAATTGCTAGACTCGTTAAAGGTTTATTTCAGGCAGACTTCAGGGGGTGAGTCACTGATTTAGTGTGTTTTTAAACACCTCAACTCAGCCTTTCATCCTTCTGAGGTCGATAAATGAGTACCAATATTGGGTGATATTAGGTGTATATTTTTTCTATAAGTGCAATTGGTCATGGACCTCTGCTTGCATTCACAGTTATTTGGTAATATGGGCCTATACACACTGATCTTAACGATACATATGGCGATCCATTCTTGTATGAAATGTACATCACATTAAAGTGATATCATGACCATATTTTTCGTATTGCACAATGCTATGTGATGCCACTTCCTGTTTTGTCAACAGGTGAAAGGTCGTGTACCATCGCTTCCCACGATATCACTTCGGGTGGGGTCAAATGACATCACTTCCTTTGATGTCATCAGGGGTCAAGGGTCATGTGATGTCACTTCCGCCACCCCTGGCATTTTGGTGAAATGACGTCCCTGGTCTTATTTCAATGCATTTGAAATGGCTGTGGGAAAGACACTGACCAACTAGCAGTCTGGGTTTTCCCGAGCCATTTCAGCCATTTCCCACACTCGGCAGAGACGGTTCACGGAGTTACCTTGTTTGTGTGGCCTTTTGCCGATGGATATGTCATTCCCCATTCACAACTGCCATGCACAATGCAGAGCTTGCACGCAGCAAACATCAGCGATGACGGCCACCACTGAATCTTCACTCTTTCCACAACGCAGGCAGTTACACAGAGTGCGCCTGGTTCTGGCTGGTGCTGCAAACCGGCACAGTCCATGGAACTGACCTGATGCCATGGGCTTGCTAGTAGTGAGCAGCTGTCCTGCACGTATGATGCGAGTCTGCAGATATGCATTTGCGTCGCATACCACAGCGCTGCTAATTCACAGTTGATGAAGTGTACGGCAAAGTTAGCATTTGCGCCCCATACCACAGTGCTGCTAATTCACAGTTGGTGAAGTGTACGGCAAAGTTGGCATTTGCGTCGCATACCACAACGCTGCTAATTTTCAGTTGGTGAAAGTGTCCAGGCAAAGTTGGCATTTGTGTCGCATACCACAACGCTGCACATCCACAGTTGGTAAAAGTGTCCAGGCAAAGCTGTTTTGAGCAGGTATTTCCCCTTAGCAGCTCTGGTGCTGTAAATCCACATGTGCGCAGTACTCCCAACTTCTGAGGCCCGCGTGAAGCCTTCTCATGGATCCCAACGCTGTGCTAAGCATTTTCAGAATTATAAAATCAGCAGACAGAGTAGGTTTCTCCGGTGCATTCTTGCTCTTCACTTTCCCTTTGCGCCAATGTCTTCCTCTCAGTTGCTCCTTTCTAAACCTTGCGAACGGGTCATTATTTTCCCTGTCCCATGGTTTTGCTTTATTCATGTATGTTTTTAAGTGCGCCATGATTTTTTTTGACATGATCTTCACGCAGGATCCCGTTGTCGGAGGTTGAACGGATTCCTGCCCAAACAGTGCTTTTAGTAAATAGGAAAATCCCCTGGTATCTACCTCACATCCTCCAATTCGTCACAGTAGAGACAAGGTCCGTCATCAGTTTCTCAGATTTGTGAATATTGTGAATATTGTGAATATTGTTAATGAATGTAACCTTTGCTGCATTGCCTGCTCCAGAAAAGGCAATGGATGTTACAGCCACTGATATGTAGTAGTAGTGCAATGTTATTTATTGAGTGAACAATTACCAGACAAACTAGCATCAAGGCGCTATGACTGTACATCAGCAAAAACACACAGAACAAGAAAAATAAAAATCACAAGATAAATACATGAAATCTCTCTATCCGTAAAACAGAACATCTGTTAGATTGTTCCTTATACAATTCCACACCATTCCACCAAATATTTTATAGTTACATGTTAGGGCCCTCCTGACAGTACTGGCTACATGACATTTGGACACCCTGCCCCTTTCTCTGGATTTCAGTCCCTTTTAATCGGAGAGACATCAATGTGGTCGTAGAAGGACCGGACAAAGATCATTTTTTGCGTCTCACCACAAGGAGCAAAACTCAAAGATCCCACCTTGAAAACCATGTTTCAACGCCCAGGGACGCACCCTTTTAGAGATATTTGCACCACAACGCACTGCACTGCACAGGGTGAGATGACAGGTGGGGAGAGCACACAAAAGGTCGCAGTATGCTGCAGCATGCCAACTCTCTCCTCCCCTCCCTGTTTGCTCCGGGCTGTATTAGCCAGCCACATGGACCATTTTCGGTGCAGTTTACTTCAGAGTGCAAAACGCATCAAGCTATAAGTGACTCGGAACAGTGAGCTTCTGGATCATTGAATTTCAACAATTGATGAGAGTGTAATAATGACTGTCTACACAACCCGTGAAGAGTTTGGGTACTGTTTGCTAGTATCATATAAAATTAACAATGAGCATGTCAGGAACTTTCAGGCAGCTGTTAAACGGAAAATCATATTGTGCCTCCTTTTTTGTATATATTGGCCTAAGCCCAGTCGCTCTGCGAAGAAAACCGCATTGCAAAGTTCAGATTTTAGATCGTATTCGCATCCATTTTGGGATCATCTGCCATTTTGATTTCTGTTCAAATGTAACTCTGTGTTCTAAAATGGTGGGCAGTGTTTTCAACTTGTAATCAAGCCTTCCCAAACCTTGCACCTTAGCTAATATTTAGGCTGTCCGTTGGCCGAATGTTTAGACTGGGTAAAGAGACCTTGTCCCATGCCTGACTTGTGGTCTAAGGATCGTCTGCGCCAATAAGCCTGATCCACGGACATACATCGAACACAATGTAAAGCACATATCGAACGTGGACACTGGCTGAACTGCATTGTGAGGGACATGTGCTAAGGCTTACTGCTAAATCTGGGAATACACTGTTGCCATTGTAACTTGTTTGTATGTAAACTGAATATAATCCGTGTGCATATTGTCGTACATGCCATAAGTGAACTCGGCACAAACTCTAGACCATGGATTATTAACTTGCAGGGGGGCTGGACATTATTACCGAAATTGTATAAAAACCTGAATGTCCAGATGTCCAGTACCTCTCACTTCTCACACTGAAGGGCTGGTATTCACTGTGATGTACTGAGGGCCAGATAGCTATCTGTATCTGTTTTGTTCTTTGTAAACTGTGCAATAGTAATTAAGGATCTGTGAATCTTTACAAGCCTGTGTTTTGTGTATTTCCTTTTGGTGGTACTCAGCCTCGATATTTCCACTTGGTTTTACAGATGGCGCCTGAATAGGGACCCTCAAGTTTGATGCCATCTCGTTGAAGGTTGACGCGGCTATCGGACCGGGATCGGACGTTGAAAAAGGGGGCGCCTTTCTTGGATGAGCAGTGATACCTCAACAGTACTGCACGACCCGATCCCTGGACGGTGAGCCCACGGTCCAAGACAGCATCTTGACGAGGGTCCATATATCGAGGCGGGCAGATTTGCCGAAATCAGCAACCACGTGGGTCCTTTGATAGTTCTTTGAAATCCGATCGGATCTCCTTAGTTCTTTGATCAGGTGAGTCGTGACCCGATTCTTAAGTATCCTGATAATTTGTTTTGGCGCATTGCACTCGCGAGTACAATTATTGACCAGGTAACACCAGTAATCTGATATGGCTGGGACATTGTCTGCCTGCTTCAGGGCGTTATTCCGCAGTGACAGACAATCTTTGGAATTTGGCCGACCGGCGCCACTGGAGGGGTCTCCGGCATGTACTATGTACTGTAAGCACGGCATTGGTAGTATAGTGTTTAATGATATTTGGCACAGACAAACTAGATATGCTTCCGAACTTCAGTGGCCAATCAATGGTAGTTTTGAAATTCCTCGTATAGAATATTTAGAGTCTATATTATTAAAGAAAAAGGCTAGACCTGCAGCATTTGATGTATTACACAATTGGAAGAAAGAAGCTATACAGCAACTTAAAAGTAGGGAAAAACATGCACGCCGTCATATGTCCAACGCCGAAAAAGCATTGTTATACAATCAAAATAAACAATCTGAGTCAGTTAGGAATATGGGTAGGGCTTTTTCACTGGGTATTCAGAAAATGTATCCGTCTAAAGACTTTCATGTATCTGATGAGTTGATCGACAAACTTCTAAATGAACGAAGGCCTGGTGCCGCTGCACCACCTCTGTATGTTCCTATTCCTGCTGTTTTGCCTCTTCCTGCTGTTATTCCTCCTCCCGTAGTTGTTCCTGCCCCTCCTATCGTTCCTCTTGTTGTTCCTCTTCCTCTGGCTGTTATTCCTCCTCTTATCATTGTTCCTCCACCTGCTCCTCCACCTTTGCCTGCTGTTACGGGTTTGGTAGATTTGCCTTCTGCACCAGTGATAGCACCTTTGTTACCGAATGTACAAGATTTGTCTACTCTTTCTCTTCCAAGTGGTTCTGTCCCACTTGTAGTTGATAAGGGAGCAGAATCGCAGATTGTAACTCGAAATACTGTATCTAAAGAGAGAAAGCGCGATTTGACTGCATGGGCTAGACAGTGCATGGAGAAGGGTGAACAAGCTGATGTTTTTGCCACACTCTCTAATCTAGCAAGTTTTCCTGAGAAAAACGTTTTTATTGAAGGGTTGGGAATTCATTTAAGTGTAATGTGGAACAGACTAGATGATATAGTTCTCCCACAAGGGTTGTGGGATCTGAATGTTTTAGCATATTCAAGAGATACTGCGGAGAAAGTACATGCTTTAACCCAGATGGTACCTCACTCTATAGATGTTCTATTAAACAGAACACAAACGCAACACCTCACCTCCGCACAATTAACGAGATAGAATTGATCTTGTTTGCTCCGCACATTAAAATACAGAGGTGTTGCGTCCTGAAACCGGCTGAACTTTTACCTTTCCCGCAAGGTACTGCTTGCAGTGACGAAGTGTCACATGACTACTTCTACACCACAGAGCAAGAGACAAAAGGCAGAATCGATTTGAAAGATACTCCTTTGAGCAATCCACAAGGGGAGCTGTTTTATGATGGCTCTTGTTTCAAACTCCCGGATGGTACATCCACGGCTGCTTATGCAATCACCACATTGAACACGGTTGTGGAGACCAAAAGAATCACGCATAACTCTGCGCAGGCCGCAGAGATTATAGCATTGACTCGTGCTTGTGAACTTTCCAAAGGGCTTACAGTAAACATATATACTGATAGTCAGTATGCTTTTGGGGTGGTTCACAACTTTGGTAGACTTTGGGTGATCAAGGTTTCTTGACCTCACATGGAACTAAGATCCAGTATGGCTCCTTGATTGTACGGTTACTCTCAGCGCTTGCACTCCCCACTCAGTTAGCAATCATGAAGTGCGCAGCGCATCAGAAGATCATAGATAATGTGGGAAAAGGGAACGCTTTCGCTGACCAGATAGCCAAACAGACTGCCACTGATCTCTATTCAGAAATGTATACTTCAAGGGAAGCCACAAATGTTTGTACTTTGGATGAGGGTACTGAATCTGTAAAGAATATTCAAGCTGATGCTACATTAGAAGAATCTAAGAAATGGGCTGAGGGTTTGGCAAGATTGGCTGATGATGGGTGTTGGGTGGACAAGGTAGAAGGGAAATGGTTGTTGCTTTGGCTCATGGCCCCACCCACATCTGTGCACGGAAGGTTACCAAAATGTTACAAAATGTCTGGGTGAATGATAACATCTCCAAAGTAGCTGAACGTTTTGTTCAGAGTTGCATGATCTGTCTGCAGCATATTATGGGAAAGGGCACATCGACTCCAAGAGGTAGTTTTGGAAGGTCCACCTTCTGTCCCCTTTGAGGTCATCCACTTTGATTTCATTGAAATGGAGCATTGTAACAACTACAAGTATGTACTAGTTGTAATCTGTACCTTTAGTAAATGGGTTGAAGCCTTTCCTGTTAAAGATGCCACAGCAATGACAACAGCAAAGACCATGCTCAAGGAATATTTTCCTACGATTGGTTTGCCAAGGGTCATCTGGTCGGACAATGGTCCACATTTTATCGCTGCTGCAATTCTGCAGATATGTGCGGGATTACCGATCGATAAACGGTTCCATTCGGCTATACATGCTCAAAGTGCTGGTTTGGTAGAGAGACACAACGGCATCATCAAGAACAAGCTCGCTAAAACGTGTGCCGGCACCAAACTGAAATGGCCGGACGCCTTACCGATCGTGTTATTATCAATGAGAACGACTCCACAGACTAAGACTGGGCTCTCCCCATTTGAGGTGGTTATGGGTAGGCCAGCTAACATTAGGGGCCTACCTAAGCCAAGATCCTTGCATGACATTGAACATGTACTTCTTTCCGAGTACTGTGGGCAGTTAACAAAAAATCTGCATTTGATTTATCAACAGGTGCGAGAAGCCCTCCCTGTAAAGTACGAGGGCCCAGGTCACAGCATACGGCCTGGCAGCTGGGTTTTCGTCAAATCGTTTGAAAGAACATCCTGCCTCGCACCGCGTTGGTAGGGCCCACATCAGGTTCTCTTGGTCACACAGACAGCAGAGCGCGTGTCGGGGCGGAAGCATTGGATCCACACGTCGCATGTCACAAGGATTCCCTTCCTTTTGCCACACGATACAGAAGACACAGAAGTCCTTACCTGCGCTGCAACCAACGATCACGTAGCATCAAGCAGCATTGAGAGTGCGTCAGAGACTCTCCCTGAGCCTGTGGGGCCTGGGGAAACAGCCGCTTTATCTCCACACTAGATCCCTCAGATCCTTTTGCACCATAGTCCGTTACAAGCAACAACACATTGTTCGCAGATCACGCAGTACCAGGAGTCGCAAGGTATGATCTGTGACCTCAGAGCTAGACTTACTGCACGGTTCGGCTGTGCCACCAGGAAAATTCATCGGAGGGCTTGCCTTTTTTGGCCCTGTTCTTTTGCACGTAAGGAATTCTGTTGGCTAGGGCTTGGGAAGGACTAAGAAAACGCACAATCAGGAGATCGCCAGCAAACAAACTCTGGAGTGTTCGTTTGAAGAAACAATGCCTGCAATTGTCCCCACTCATACAGAACAAATAAGAGACTCTGTGACCGACCGTAGAAATGAACAATCAAATGCGTGGGCCCCGAAAACGTATTGTTGTCTTGTAATTATGTTAACTGGCTTCACAATAGTACTTGCCTTAGGATTTTGGTATTTGGAAGAAGTACATTTGCTTGAAACTCTGTTACCCACTGACAATGTACCTACTGTTTCTACACCCTTCGTGCATCTGCACACTCTATCTCCTAGAGACTCTCAGCACAGACAGAGTTACCACAACAACACTTTATTACTCATCATGAATGCAACACATGCCATTTTTAATAAGTCTAATTGTTGGGTCTGCTCGCATTTACTGCAACACGGAGATAAGGGGCTGGGCTGATATATTCATCCTTTACCTTTGACTACTGCATGCTATGCTTCTTTGAGGGCACTATTCTTTGGCCGATGGAACGATAGCATCTCAGGGAACTTTGATGGGACGAATTTGAATGATTTTGAGAAACATGTTGTAATGCCCCTGGGATGCTCACTCTTTGCGAGTAGGAGCAAGCTTAATGTTGCTTCTATTAGGCCTTCTGATAGACTGTCTCGTCCTTTTCAATCTTTGATCTCTTTCAAGATGGCTCCTATAGGCAATAGGGATGCTCGCCACCTTCCTATACTGTTAACCACAGCCTCCATTCAGTTTCTTTCTGCACACAGAGGAATGGTACTCAGGCAATGGGTGATTTCAAGGGCTGCACCAATGTTGCGAACTTGACCAGTGAGGACAGACCTTTGTATGTAGGCGAACCTGTCTACCTTGTTTGCAGTAAATAAACTTTCCCATGGTTACCTAGGGATTGGCAGGGAACCTGTTATTTAGGGCTTCTGTTGCCCAGGGTATTAATAGCAAGCACCATAGAAATCTCTAAGGCTCGTCCAAGGCGGGAGGAGAATGGCGATACTTCAGCACAAGTTCTGGGTGACGAAGCTAAATCCTTCATACCATTTGGGGGGCAAATACTGAACTCTCAAGATATCAGAAGACTAGCGAGAGTACTGGAGAGGACCATCAACCGGACCACTGACATACTCTATAACATGACTTTAGAACAAAAAGCGATAAGGTTAGTGGCACTTCAGACCGGATGGCATTAGAGCTCATCCTGGCTGAGCGTGGTGGGTTATGTAAATTAGTGGGGTCTGCTTGTTGCGTTTTCGTGCCAAATTCCTCCCCAACCATCTTTAAGGCAATACAAAATCTGCACGTCCTTAGTTCAGAAGTGCATGTTGCCGAGGGAAACTGGGATCTTAGCGCTTGGTTCTGGGACTTCTTACGATCTTGGGGATGGAAGTTACTTTCAGTCTTGCTGATCATTTTGGGTATTCTGTTGTTTTTCTGTTGCTGTGTACAGTGTCTTCCTGGCATATGTTCGGTGTTAGGAGGACAAAGTGTGCCATGGTGCAGGTGGAACATCCAAAGGTTGTAAAAGGCCGGCTGGTTTTTTCTTCTGACTTTTGTTTTGGGCGCAAATACCACGAGACAGCACAAATTACTTTACGTCTTTTCGCCAGGTGGGCCACCAGAATTGTCTTTTAATTTTAGCTTCAGTCTTGGCAATACCTGGGTGTGCTTCCATCAGAGCATCATGGTAATTGGAGATTACTAGTTCTTGTAGTTCTTTGTGTGGGAGAAATAGACGCCCTTGATAGTAGGGTAATTTATTGATGACTGAATAATCTGGGCCCTTTTTCACCCAGTCCCTCAGGGCTGCTGGATCGAAAAGTTGTTGGATCCTTAAATGAATATCTTCCAAAGACTGTAGAGTAGTTATGCCAAGGATTCTTTGTCCTGGAATTATAGGCACTGGTTCTGGGTTCGAAAAGGCTTCTCTAATCCTTATTCGGAATAAGGCATCTACCTTACCATTCTTGCAACCTGGTCGATAAGTAATCACGAAGTCGAATTCGGCGAAGAACAATGCCCATCGAAGTTGATGGGATGATTGGGCCTTGGCTGTTTTTAAATACTGCAGGTTCCTGTGATCGGTGATTATGGTAATGGTGTGCCTGGCACCGAGAAGATAATGTCGCCAAGCCTTGAAGGCGGATTTGATGGCTAACAACTCTTTAACGGTAACCGCATAATTTAACTCGGGGGCTGAAAGCTTTCTGGACCAAAAGGCTACAAGATGAAGTTGACCAGTTTCGGGATCCTTCTGGGACAGGACAGCTCCCATGGCTAAACTGGATGCATCGGTTTCGACTATGTATGGGAGCTCAGGGCGTGGATGCTTCAAGACAGGTGCCGACGTGAATTTCAACTTCAGCTCTTGGAAGGCCTTTTCAGCCTCTTCGGTCCACAAGAAGCGTTTGTTTTTTTGCAAAAGTGCGGCGATGGGGTGTACGACCTGTGAGAAGTCTGGAATAAATCTACGGTAGAAATTAGCAAATCCGAGCATGCTTTGTACTCCTTTAACTAAATTGGGTGATGGCCATTTGAGAATTGCATCCACTTTTCGAGAGTCCATTCGGACTCCTTTTGGAGTCAGGATAAATCCCAGGAATTCAACTTCAGTAGTATGAAAAACGCATTTTTCCAATTTCGCATATAACTTGTGCTGACGTAGTTTCTGAAGGACTGCATGGACGTGCTTAACATGATTTGATTATGAGGAAGAGTACACTACAATATCGTCGATGTATACAACGACACAGACGTCGATGAGTTCCCGAAAGGACATCGTTCATAAAATACTGGAAGGCTGCTGGTGCATTGCACAACCCGAAGGGCATCACCTGATATTCGAACAATCCGTATTTGGTACGAAAAGGCAGTCTTCCATTCGTCGCCTTTCTTTACACGTACCAAATGATACGCCCCTCTGAGATCTAATTTAGTGTAGATGCAAGCATCCTTTACTTGGTCTAGTAACTCGGGGCTCAAAGGCAATGGGTATCGGTTCTTCACAGTGATCTGATTTAATGTGCGGTAGTCTATACATGTTCTAAGGTCGCCTTCCTTTTTAGGTACGAAGAACAAAGCTGAGGAAACAGGGGACTTGGATGGACGAATGAAGCCATTAGCAAGGTATTGGTCTAAGTATTGTTGTAGGTGCAGGTTTTCGGGTTCCGTAAGGGCGTAGATCCTGCTGCATGGAGGTTGTGCACCGGGTATGAGGTCGATTTGACAATCGTATGATTTGTGTGGCGGTAAGGTGTTTGCCCGTTCTTTTTGATATCGTCCTGGAATTCTTGGTATTCCTGAGCTAACTGCACGACGGGATTAGTGACTGCGGCCAGGCCTATGTTCAAGGTCTTTTCCGGGTAACAGGTGTGTGCACACTCCGGGAAGGTTATTCTCTTCTCTCGCCAATCAATACAAGGATTATGTGTTTCTAACCAAGGTATCCCCAGTATTATTTGGAACTGTAGGGCTTTGATTAAATCAAACACAATAGTCTCTCGATGCCCATCCTGACCCAGCAGTGTCATCTCTGTAGTGGAATGAGTTACAGGCCCAGAGGCAATTTCAGTTCCGTCGACAGTGGTGATGACATCCGAAGTGGTCTTTTTGCAAAGAGGTATATTCATCCTAGAAGCCAATTTATGGTCCATATAGTTTCCTACGCCCCCACTATTGATGTATGCCCTTGCTGCGTGCATACGTGATGGGAGCCTTGGGTCAATAAGGACCATTGGTATGATTAAATGCGCGGTCTGAGTGTCCTTCTTCAAGCTCGGCAAGCGGACCTCTACACTTGTCGGGCGTGGTCGTTTCCCGATTCAGGCTCTGTTTGATTTTTAACAGCTACTCCGGCCACTTTCTTAGATGATTTTATAGGACAATCCCATAGAAAGTGTCTTGAAGCCCCACAGTAAAGACACAATTGCCATCTGTCGTCTTCTTTCTCTTTCCTTTTGTGTTAAGGGTCCCTTAACCCCCCCCGATCTGCATAGGTTCTGATGCGTCTGTTCCTTTGGAGGTCACATTTGGTTTAACCAATACTCGATTCTCAAATTTAGCCCGATCAGCCTTTCTATTCTGAAGTCGGTGGTCTAACTGGACTACTAAGTCTATATATTCTGCGCAATCCTGGAGTGGGTTCACAACCTGGGCCAAAACATCTTTGAGCTCACCCCGCAGCCCACAATGAAATAATGTAATTTGTTTTTCCTCTGGCCAGCTGGTTTCCACAACTAACCTATTGAAGGTTGCGATATAGGTCAGCAGATCCTGAGTGCCTTGTCGCAGGAATAAAAGTTCGTTATCCAGGGCCTGACCCTGTGAATGTCTGGCGAATAGTTTTTCCATGCTCAGTTGAAAACCTTGAAAATCCCGAAGAAGAGGGTCATCCTGGTTGACCAGCGGGATGGGCCAATCTGCTGCGCTGCCACTAAGGTATGATAGTACAAAGGCTACTTTGGCTTGGTCGTTTGGGAAAGCCCCAGGTCTGCATAGAAAGTGCAAGCGGCACTGGTTCATGAACACTGCAGACCTTTTCGGGTCCCCAGAAAAACGTTCAGGTGGAGCTAAAGGAATGCTCCCTGGTAGCACCACTTGCACAGGATTGCTCGATGAGACAGGAGTTGGATTCCCCCCGAGTCCAGGTAGTGGTGTTTGGCCAGCTTGGCTTTGCAGCAGTTGTCTAGCAAGATCATCAGTGCGTTCCTTTGACATAATCAGTTCTCTCCTGAGGGCATTAGTTTCTTGGCGTGCGGAGTGCACCTCTGCCCTAAGTTCCCCTAACAATTGGGCTAGTTGGTCGGTTTCAGAGGTTTCCATTACGCCCGGGTGGGGATTTGTAGGTAGGCTTTGCGTTCTGTTACGCTCACCTGGTTCCCACAGGGGCGTCGATCGAACCCGTACAGCAGCGGTCTCCACCAACGTGAAGCGTAGGGCAAAGATGGCTGTCTGGACGGACCCGCCTAGTCTCGTGTGCTTGACTCGTAGGAATATTCTCCTGTAGATGGAGAAAGGGATTTAGTCCCGTGGATTTGAGTGCAGACCCCTCCCCACTGCTCCCGCTCTCCCCGCTGGCCACCTCCGATATTCCCACTTAGTGTCCTCACCTTATGTTTTTAATGGATGAGCTCTCCATCCTGCGTGGCTTGCAGGGGCGCGTAGATACCAGTTACTTCACTGGGTGGGGTATTAGAGTTCTGGAAGATTATTGACTCCGGAGTTTACCAAGTTTAAAGAGTTCAATATGTCCAATGCTCACTCTTGCACCCCTGGGTGATTTTGCGGCAACAAATACTGTCTGGAGGTTGCTGGTGGCGTTCAGGTAAGAGTCTGTATTAGCCAACACTATCCGGTAAAGTTGCGTGAGTTTAACTTGTTGTTTTTTCCTCCCTTCATAGATGCGGCGTACGAAGATGCGGCGTATTGAAGGATAATGCCCCCGGTGGTAAATCAGGTAAGCCTTGTGGTAAAATGATTGTCTTTGTAGTCTCTCTAGGCTCACCTCGCTATTCCTTTGTCTTTTTTCCCCAGGTGTTGAAGATCGCCAAAGAAAATGATGGAGGCAGCGCCGAGACGAAGATGCTGTGGACTGGTGAGAATGGAGTGGCGCTGCAGCTGCGAAGTGACGCGTGTCGAAGTAATGTCCCTTCAGGCTCGGTATGGTGCAAGATCCTGAATCAGGTAAGGGATTAGATTAATGTCCGTAACCTTACCTCTTCTCCTATTTTCCCCTTTCTTCCAGGAGCTCCAGATGCGAGGCGGGCGTGGCAGAAGACTTGATGCAGGTTCGCATGCACAGTGAACGTTACACTGCAGAATGCAGAATAATGTGAAGCGTGTGTTGTAGATTGGGCGTGGTTTAAATAGCCTCGAAAGTAGTCCCAGGTAAGAAGTCCCTAGAACCACACCCGAGTAAAAAATAGTCCTTGCAGAAAAATAGTCCCTTCCAGGTCTCACGTTGGCCTGGATGCATGTGCAGCATGGTCTGCCTGAGGTAAGTGATGACTTTGAGCCTGGCGCCTTAGGCGCCAGGACTGATTCCTACTATGAGCCTGGCGCCTAAGGCGCCAGGACTGAACCCAGATAGCCCCTAGCCGGGGCTTCTGAGGTTTTACTAAATGTCTGGATGCCTGCTTCCGGGGCAGATGGGCTTGGTCCAGATGCCCGGGGGCAGGCATCATGACAATGCCTTTGTTAGGTTTACCTGCTAGTTTTAGGGTCATGCACTGACCTGTCTGCCAGAAAGCGACATTTCAGCACAGTGTTTAGTGTGTCAGTAGCATTTGTACTTTACAGGTGACATGGTGCTGGTGTGTGTGTGTGTGTGTGTCTGTGTGTGTGTTTGTGTATGTATGTATGTATGTATGTGTGTGTGTGTATGTATATTTGTGTCTGTGACGTGCAAGTCTGTGTGTTATGGAGCTGTAACCCGTTTAGAAAATACATAGCAGATGGACAAGCGTCACTCGCCAGTTCTCCCCGGGCGCACAGCGTAGCATTGCTTACTCGCCGACAGTGAATTACAGAGCGGCAATGGCTAAAAAGCGAGTGAACAACATTTTGAGACAAAAACGTGCGCGCCCTCACATCAGCCCTATTGTGACATGCTATGTTTCCTCAGTGTAACACATGTATGCACATAATGGGACCATTGGCAATGTTTCAAATAATAGGTTCAGTTACATCAGCGAGTGGGATGCATTGTAAAATGTGTTTTGGGGAAGACAACAGTGAAATGTTGTTTTAATCTGGATATGTGTATTAATCCTGCAGGAGGCAGTTTACCTATAAGGGGAGTATTTTCTAAAAGCCTACAACAGAGCCAGGGAACGCATTCCTTAACAATGCCCTCCTGCTGGACAGCTGAAAAGGGAAGAAAGTTAATTTTTTCCGACCTCAGCAATACATCTTTTCTCTGCTTCACTTACTGGCGTGGACCCCTACTCGGGATGTACAGTCCATTCCTGTTTTTTCTATGATGATTAAGTGTCCCCTGGTAAGGTACTGTGCGATTAATTTCATGGAAGGGTGCCAACATCCAGAATATCATTTGAATTTCTTAATTAAACAAACATTTCCCTCCGGAGAAAATTCAGTCTTCTCCAGGGATCCCGTGTGGGATGGTGTCACAACACTGGGGAATATATGGTCGTTTTTTTCATCAGCGGTAGCAGCTTTCAGCTGCGAATGAACACGTGGAGAACTGGGAGGTGTAACATAGTCTTGTGTTAGAATTGTGTAATTTTACATTAAACCGTGTTTTTGTTGGGGATGTTATGTACAATATTCTCGTTCAAATTTCCAAACCCCACTACCAAGGACATACATGCATGCTGTGCCTAGGCATCTACACATGGCAATGGATACACGTGGTATACTGTATTCAACATTTTTTTATGGAATGTATGACTGTGCACATAAATGTGATATATGGCAAAACATAGACATCTAGAAATAATACACAGCTTGTGTGTGTTTGGTTATTTGCCTACCTATTTGCTGCCCATGGCCATGCTAATCCCTATGGTCACTCCACCCATTTCCAGCCCCTCTCTGCACAAAACACATCCGACTGGGATCTCTTCAAACTAGCTCTGGTTAGATAGCAACATCTAACTTTGACCTGCCAGTGTCATTTCTAAGCAGTCTGCTGAGAGATAATGGCATAATTGCAGATGTAAATGAGCTCATGGTATAAAAACAATGTTTTAACCAGGTGTGCCTTCAGCCACATGGTTTCTATCTGCCCTTGCACTGAAGTCCTGATAAAAACAAGCATGACAAAGCCAACAGTTGTGGCTTGCATGTAGGTGTTCAATAGGTATTTGCCACGTACTGCTAATTACACAATTTCCCAGCTGCTAAAATCTTATATGCCGGTAATACTGTTATGGCAATGACTGGCAAATCGCTATCGCATACCAACACAAAACCCCAAACTGCTGGCTTTCCCAATGCAGGTTGAATTGTTGCATTGGACTGAATGTGTTTGGTAGGGGAATTGTTTGTGGTGTGAGGCTTTGATTATTTGTAGCAGTCGGAAACATGCGTGAGGGTTATTCTAAAAATGAACGTGATGTCTTGTTCTGGAAAAATACCTAATTGATGCAGCATTGGTGGATACCTTCACAGATTCCTACTTGAGTGATAATCAAGTGTTGGTTTGAATTTTGTTGGATTATTTCGTACATGATCTCTTTTTTATTTATAATAATTTGCTGTGGGTGAATTGTTAAAACACACCCAATCATAAGATCTGGGTTAAGATGCGAATCACTGCAGTTAATGTTAAGGTGGATGCTTTCACAGCAAACACATTTAGTTGGTATATAACAACAGGTACACACATTTAGCTGCTTGGATGTCTCTAGGCAAGGCATCCCTGGAGGCAGCAATATTCAGGAATAGAGGACCACGTTCCCATTCCGGTTTCCCTACTTCCCCCTTCCTATCCAACCATCGTCACCCTAACCCTCATTCCCTGCTGTGGTTGCGCAGCCCTGTATAAGCATCGACTTGCAGCAGGTCCCAAAACTGCACTAGGGGTGGTTGGTTCATGCCACTTCTGCACCTCGGAGCTGTGGACCATGTCACTGAACTGTATGCAAAGTTATGTTATTTTATGAGTTGTGTTGTAATGTAACAGACACATGAACCCTCCATAAGTAGCATTTTCTGTAAAGTCGTGAATTGACGCGATTCTCGGATAATGGTTTGAGGGCCACTTTTTTTGAGGGGTGGGCAACTTTTTTGAGGCGAGGAGTGGGCCACTTTTTTTTGGGTGTCCGGGCCTATTTCCTGTTCCAGTCCGGCCCTGAATACAGTGGCCCAGAGGCAAGTGCAAAGACAAGACTGGAGGGCGGGGGGTGGGGGGTCTGGGCCCCTAGGGTCTGGAGGTGAACCAGGCAACCAGTCAGCAAAAACTGATAAGAGTAAGCAAAGAGAAGGAGGAAGGAGGGTGGAGAAAAGAGCGTAGGTTAGCAGGGTAGAGGGAGAGAGAAGGAGGAAGAGAAGCGGAAGGCCTTGACGAGTTTCTGGAATTTAAGGTGCTCTGGCTCAAGGCAGAGAGAGGCACGGAGGCTGTTCCAGAGGGAGGCACCTGCAGAGGATAAAGATCTACCCACAAATCTCTTCTTAGAAAGAACGCCTCACCCGCAGAGAGTTGGAGGAGGACGAGCAGAGGACTCTAGAGGGAGAGTATTTAGGAAGAGAGCATTGTAGATAGTGCAGGCCCCAGACCCAGAAAGCCTTGTGCATTATGCAGAGGGTCTTGAATTTGATCCTTGCAGCCACAGGAAGGCAGGGGGGTTTTTAAGCACCAGAGAGATGCAGACCCTGGGCTTGAGGCAAAGGATAAGTGTATAAGTGTAACTGGTTCTGTTCTGGATGAGTTGTAAGAGAACAGAGAGTAGAAGTAGGAAGGATGAGAAAGAGTCTGTTGCAATAGTCCAGCCTGGAGAGAACCACGGCTCTCGAGGTGGTGAGCTTCTGGGGGAAAGTGAGAAAAGGTAGAATATCTCTCAGGAGGTGCAGTTGGTAGTGGGACTTTTTGAAGATGTCTGAGATGTGCGCAGAGGAGAGAGTGGAGTCGAAGATGACTCCAAGATTTTTTGCCTCATTTGTAGGTGAGGGCGTAGGGCCAAGGAAGGCCAGCCAGTGTGAAAGTGGGAAAGCAGGAGCACGGGTCCCAATGAGGATGATCTCTGGCTTACTGGCATTCAGGCATAGATCGCTAGCAGCACACCAAGCCTGGATTTGCGTATATGCAGTCAGGGATGAGTGAGGAGGAGGAGGCCTAGGGTAGCCTGAAAGAGAGCTGCGTGTCATCCACATAACGCTGAAAGTTAGAGGTAAAGGTAGAGATCCTGTGGGCCAACGGGGCCATGTAGATGTTGAAGAACAAGGGGGACAAGTTAGATCCCTGGGGGACACCAGGAAGCGTGCAAAAAGTTGTATAATTTTAGGGATTTTAATAAATTGATCAAAGAAAAACAACAATTACACAAAAGCTTGCACAATTAAGTAGAGAGAGCCCCATCCGAAATGTGAAAGACTAGATACCACTGTTCACCAGTTTTCACCAATCTGACAGTAACTGACCTCACGACGGGACTCAAGCAGAGGCAGGAGGCCAAACATGACAGGTGATAGCTCTGATCCAGCCTGATTGGCTCTATAAATATACATGGCTATTCATCAGATCTCTCTATTGGTCCGTCTGGCCCGGCCTGCAGAAAGGGGGCAGAAAGGCTTGAGAAGACTCGTGAAGGTGACTCTACAGTTGCCTGCCTGAGAGAAGGCAGTTGTGAGCGATATTTATGCTCATGTTGCCAACTCCACCTTAAGATAGGGAAACATGGCTTCCCACTCTCCCAGTCAATCCATCTTATTTCTGTATAGCAAAGCTTTCCAGTCGGGTGGTGTTGGCATGGGTAAGGGTGGGGTGGATCTCTCTTATATAAGAAAACATGGCAATGTGCCCAATTAGCGGATCTTCCCAGTGCAGATAACAGTTCAGTTTCCACGGTAACCAGCACCTCGGTAACAGAATGCTTTTGTTCTGCGGCTGGTTTCACTAGTCTGCAGCTGCCAGTTATACAGAGACAAGACAGGAGAAGTGGCAGTTTCAAACTTTACCGGCATGTTCCTCTCCAGTCTGCGGCGGGACTCCCCGTGGTGCCCGCATGTGGAAGGTGGGGGGAGTTACAGTCTCCAAGCAGCCATGTCCCCTTTCTTAGTCAGTTATCGCCTGTTAGTTCCTACTAACTAACTTGGTTGACATGCTCATGGGGTTCTTATGTCCTGTTAAGATGATAACATATGGGTTTAGAGTACAGTACCCCTTACTGGTACCAGGTAATATTATCCCCACCAAAAATATCGCCGTACATACGGTCGTCGGGAACGGCCATAGGCGATATTTTTGGTGGGAATAATTTATGGGGTAAATGGGTGGGGGGGTTGCAGGGGTGTCCCCCGCTCCCTTTCAAAATATATGGGGGTTGCGGGGGTGTCCCCCGCAGGTTCCATGGGGTATTATCGCCGCAAAAATATGGCGACATTTTTGTATGGCAATATTTTTGCGGGGATATTATCACATGGAACCCCCTTACTGCAGGGTTGTCCAACCCCACGCCTCTAGGGGTTGTCAGGAAATCCCTCATTAATATTCATGAGAAAAAATGTGCATAGTGAAGATACTGCAGTTCTGTGACCAAATAGAAAAACAAGACCAAAGGCCGAGTTATAAGGTCACTGAGAATTTTGCTTACAGTAGGGCGTATTTTAGTCTGTATAATACAAATCTGCCCTTCTCTAATGCCAGATATCATCCAGTTTTGTGTGCACATAATCAATGAATAATCTGTTTGCATAAAAACAGTAGTAGGCAACTTGTAATGTGTTGCAAAACACTATTTTAAGCAGTTTCATACAATGCATTTAAAAACCGTTCTGCGGTTTATAATTAGTGACAACATGCAGGTAGATGTTTCCTCTCCTCTGTTAAACTCCAGCACTACACAAAATAAGCATGCCTCTTTAAACTGTTCCTTATTTAAGAGTTGTAAAGTGAAAAAGAAAGGTAGTTTAGAAGAACAAATCTCAAAGGTTAGTCAGGCTTCAATTAAATGCTCCAGTGGCAGCTGGAATTCTGCTATGTGCTGGCTCATGCAGCAGGCATTGTGACAACACAACACAACTATAATAGGTTTTCGCAGTTACAGCAGTGATGTCATTTTCCTATCACAGATGAGCAGTAAAGTCACTACAGGACTGTAATATATGGAATAAATCACCCCCTACCATACGTTGTAAAGATATTGTAATTCACAGAGAAGTTCCATGACCAAACAGAGCAGTGGTCTTCAAACATTTTTGCACTAGGCCTGCCATGAGCAGGCCAGGCACCGCAAAAAATGCCAAATGGACAATGTGACAAATCAACTTCCGGGGCCCCACTGATCATGGGATGAATATCTGTTTCTAAACCATCAATCAGCCCCACACCTCTAGTATACCAGAAGGGATCCAAACATATTAGAAACATTAGCAAATTATAAACGTCCTTGTCCAATTTTGGTAACGTGGACAGAATGGCAGGCTTATTTCCACAAGGTCGTGTATCAGTAATTAGGTGCAACACAGCGAAAATGCAATTATTACCCAATGATAAAAGGGACTGTCCAGTCCAAATGTATAAAAATATCTACTTTATTATTATCACAACAGACAGTTCGACTGGCACACTACGAAATACAACCCATCCTGTAAAGGAATGCAGATGACAGACATTTTCAAGAAGAAAAAGGGATGCACCCTGGATACTGACTGGAGGGTAGTCAGTAAAGTAATTAATTGCAACAGTTCAAGGATACTTGGTTTCAGCACAAAGGGAGCAATGGGTTATAAAATGTCGCTAGGGGCCTTCGGAAAAAAAGGACCAGGGGGACAGAACCACAATGTACATTGTGCTTGTAGAAGTTCTTGGTGCTCAACAGGGTCGAGTCGGTTTCAGGGCGCTTTGCAGCTCCTGCGACAGAGTTCAAGATGGGAGACAGCTGCGGGTATCAGGTGGCAGCCAGTTCGGAGAGCAAGGCTGGATGGACGGCTGCAGCCTGGCCTACACGGTGGCTCAGGGTCAGGAATCATTGTCTCAGTGCAGGTTGGTGGGCCTGAAGCACTGGTCGAGGCATCTTGGATGATGTTAGCGACTGTGAGGTGACAACAGTCAGCAGTGCTGTCGGTTGCAGCTCGAGGGGCTCGACTGGCTTGAAAATGTCCTTTAAGGCGGACGCTGGCTGATGCTTTTCGGAGCGCTCCTCCTAGCTTCTTCACTGAGCTTGTGTCATCCTTTAAGGCGGATGGACCAATGCTGAGGAGAGTGCTGCAGACAACCGCCTTGTCCTTGGTTTGGTTCAGAGACTCCTGGCACTTCGCACCAAGGAAGCTTGCTTGCAGAGCCTAGCAGGGCACGCTGTGCGCTGGCTCGGTACCGGTTCTGGAGCTGCTTGAGGGTCCTCTGGATTCAGTATCTCCCTCTGTTCCATGGGAGATGTTTAGGGGACGGATCTTGCTTCCCTCTTTGGAAATCCTGGCCTTCACTGGCAGAAGCTGTAAGACAGACTGTACCTTCACCAGGGTCCAAATTAGTTCTTCCTGTTACTCCTTGCAAAGTCTTCAGATGATCTGCCCAAAAGAGGGGCTCAACCCGCTTTTGAAGCCAAATGGGCCACAGTGATTGGTGTAGGATAAGCCTACCTTAATGAACCAATCCTGCGTCCCCACCAACAATCTCCTGTATGCCTGTATGCATGAGGTCATAACCAGAGTGCTCTGCAAAAGAAATGGTAAAGGGGTGAAAACATGTAATACTAAGTCCCACCCATTTTCCTGTCTGTTGTGGATCAAAGGGTCTCTCTAGTTAATGGACCTCTCTGTGGTTCCTGATTAAAGTGGCAGGTCTCCCTTGAAGCTGTAGCAAGAACAGACTTTCTGTCTCCATAAATCCACATACTCGTACCCTCTGAATGGGGTCCCCCTGCAGGGGTTGCCTACTATAAACACAAAGTCCCAGACATGACACGTCACTGCCCTTGATACTGAGAGGCGGGAGCTGGCTTCAGGTTGACACAGTTGCATATCAAAGGTTTTTCCTGTCTTTTGGGCTCATGTGGGCCTGTTTGAAGTATACTCTATTTGTATGTTAAGTGTGTTAATTGCTGCCACCATCTGCAGAGCATAAACAAACGGACAGGGCGGATCCATGGAGCCTTTGATAGTTAAATAGGCTGGCCAGGCAGGAGGAAGGTTTTGGCCCTCCCCTTCAGAGATGCATCATCTACTCCACCTGTCAGATCCCAAGTAAATATGACAGGGATGACTGCGCCTGTAGGCTGTGTCGATCCCAAGTCTGAACCTAGTCACTGCACCAGCCCTGAAGTGCCTTTTTCCACCCAGGTGCCTCACGTGAGCATGGTGTGCCTTGTCCCTCCAAGGCCTTGGTATTTTATTTGAAAAAAATTGCTGTTTGTGGCCCCGGGCCCTGCCTGCCCCTTGCATGCTCCCAGTTCCTTGCTTCCCCTTCCCTAACTCATCCCGCCTTCCAGCCGCCCCCTTCCCGTGATAGGCTGTTTACAGCTGCCACGGCGAACCTAGTCGCTGCACCAGCCCTGAAGCACCTTTTCCCACCCAGGCACCTAAGGTGAGCGTGGTGTACCTTGACCCTCCAGGGCCTTGGTTTTTTATTTGAAAACATTGCTGTTTGAGGCCCCGGGCCCTGCCTGCACCTTGCTCGCTCCCGTTTGTCTTGCTTCCCCTTCCCTCCCTCCTCCCACCTTCCAGCCCGCCCCCTCCCGTGATAGGCTGTTTACAGCTGCCTCGGCGAACCTAGTCACCGCATCAACCATGAAGCGCCTTTTCTCATCCAGGCGCCTCAGATGAGTGTGGTGTGCCTTGACCCTCCAGGGTCTTGGTATTTTATATGAAAAAATTGCTGTTTGAGGCCCCTGGGCCCTGCGTACCGCTTGCTCGCTCCCCCGTCACTCCTCCCCTCCCACCCCCCAGCACGCCCCCCTCCTGTGAAAGGCTGTTTACAGCTACCTCAGTGACCCTAGTTGCTGCTCCAGCCCTGAAGCGCCTTTTCCCATCCAGGCGCCTCAGGTGAGGGTGTTGTGCCTTGACCCTCCAGGGCCTTGGGATTTTATTTGAAAACATTGTTGTTTGAGGCCCCCGGGCCCTGTCTGCCCCTTGCTCGCTCCCCCGTGTCTTGCTTCCCCTTCCCTCCCTCCTCCGACCTCCCAGCCCTGACCCCTCCTGTGATAGGCTGTTTACAGCTACCTCTGCGAACCTGGTCACCGCACCAGCCCTGGAGCGCCTTTTCCCATCCAGGCGCCTCAGGTGAGCATGGTGTGCCTTGATCCCACAGGGCCTTGGTATTTTATTTGAAAGAATTGCTGTTTCAGGCCCCCGGGCCCTGTCTGCCCCTTGCTCACTCCCCTGTGTATTGCTTCCCCTTCCCTCCCTCCTCCGGCCTCCCAGCCCTGACCCCTCCCGTGATAGGTTAGATCACTCCTCTTATCTGACCTTCCCAGGGCAGCCCTCTGCCCGTGCAGCCCCTGCGGCTACGGGCCCCTAGGCAAAGGGCGTCTCCCACTGAGGTGACTCCAGCTAGTGTCTGCAGGTATCAGCAAGGGAAGCCAGTGGCCAGCCATCAACCGGCAGCGACTAAGTCAGGTAGGAGTGGCCGGGTTAGGGATATTCACTCTACCCTGAATACCTGGACACATGGTGGACTCTCAGACTTAGGTGTGTTTTTCTCTGTTATTTAAATTGCATTATGAAACTCTTTAAAATTGCATTGTGAAACCTAGGCCTTTTCCCCTACTATACAGAACTCTCAGACTTGGTGTGTTTTCTCGGTTATTTAAATTGCACTGTGAAAGTCTTTAAAATTGCATTGTGAAAACCAGGCCTTTTCCCCACTATACAGGACTCTCAGACGTAGGTGTGTTTTTATCTGTTATTTAAATTGCTTTGTGAAAGTCTTTAAAATTGCATTGTGAAACCTAGGCCTTTTCCCCACTATACAGGACACTCAGACTTAGGTGTGTTCTCCCTTATTTAAACTGCATTGTGAAGTAGTGCCATTCTGTGGCTTTGCCTCCTAGCAAAGCATTCATCTAGCAAACCTTTCTACCATTATCTAAGCTCCTGTCATTGTGTTCAGTTGTCTACTATTGTCTCGACTCTCTCTGTCTCATCTGCTTGCTCCCCTCCCTGTGTCCTTCCCTAGTCCTCACCCGCCCCTTCCCCCACCCTTTCCTATTCTCTCCTCTCCCTGCCGACTCTATGGTGCTCTCTGTCTCTCCTATCTTTTCTAACTGCTTCTCGCATCCCGGAAGTGCATTCGCAAGTGCACTGACTGTTGGACTGTCTGCCCGTGTGTGAGCTGCTCCCAGGATTGTGCCGACTGGATTTCATCTCGCAGGACTATTTCGAGGTGCCCGTCGGCAAGAGGAATTTCCTTGTCCCACGAAACGCGCCTTGCTGGACTGCCGCTGTGACGTGGTGCTCCGTGTGCCCACAAGTGCTTTCATTGGTTCCCTCCAACTCACGCCCACCAACGAGTTTCCCGCAGCCCATATTTTCCGAGTGCACGCGCATCCGCGCGCGCGCATCCCGGAAGTGCATTCGCAAGTGCACTGACTGTTGGACTGTCTGCCCGTGTGTGAGCTGCTCCCAGGATTGTGCCGACTGGATTTCATCTCGCAGGACTATTTCGAGGTGCCCGTCGGCAAGAGGAATTTCCTTGTCCCACGAAACGCGCCTTGCTGGACTGCCGCTGTGACGTGGTGCTCCGTGTGCCCACAAGTAATTATACGAGACGTGTGTTTAGTCCCTCTATGGTGTTGTGTTCTGTTGTGTTAGGTCTCGGTTAGGAGATACTGTGTTTGTCCTGCTTTTCTTTTCTCTATTTTGAAAAGTTCCTTCTTTTTGTCTTAGGTGCTTTCATTGGTTCCCTCCAACTCACGCCCACCAACGAGTTTCCCGCAGCCCATATTTTCCGAGTGCACGCGCATCCGCGCGCGCGCATCCCGGAAGTGCATTCGCAAGTGCACTGACTGTTGGACTGTCTGCCCGTGTGTGAGCTGCTCCCAGGATTGTGCCGACTGGATTTCATCTCGCAGGACTATTTCGAGGTGCCCGTCGGCAAGAGGAATTTCCTTGTCCCACGAAACGCGCCTTGCTGGACTGCCGCTGTGACGTGGTGCTCCGTGTGCCCACAAGTAATTATACGAGACGTGTGTTTAGTCCCTCTATGGTGTTGTGTTCTGTTGTGTTAGGTCTCGGTTAGGAGATACTGTGTTTGTCCTGCTTTTCTTTTCTCTATTTTGAAAAGTTCCTTCTTTTTGTCTTAGGTGCTTTCATTGGTTCCCTCCAACTCACGCCCACCAACGAGTTTCCCGCAGCCCATATTTTCCGAGTGCACGCGCATCCGCGCGCGCGCATCCCGGAAGTGCATTCGCAAGTGCACTGACTGTTGGACTGTCTGCCCGTGTGTGAGCTGCTCCCAGGATTGTGCCGACTGGATTTCATCTCGCAGGACTATTTCGAGGTGCCCGTCGGCAAGAGGAATTTCCTTGTCCCACGAAACGCGCCTTGCTGGACTGCCGCTGTGACGTGGTGCTCCGTGTGCCCACAAGTAATTATACGAGACGTGTGTTTAGTCCCTCTATGGTGTTGTGTTCTGTTGTGTTAGGTCTCGGTTAGGAGATACTGTGTTTGTCCTGCTTTTCTTTTCTCTATTTTGAAAAGTTCCTTCTTTTTGTCTTAGGTGCTTTCATTGGTTCCCTCCAACTCACGCCCACCAACGAGTTTCCCGCAGCCCATATTTTCCGAGTGCACGCGCATCCGCGCGCGCGCATCCCGGAAGTGCATTCGCAAGTGCACTGACTGTTGGACTGTTTGACGGGACACGGGCTGGGCTGCTTAGAGGTGATTATAACGATTCGAATCATAGAATTGTAAAGACGTGTGACCTAGAATATTGGAAGGTCCCGTCTATCAGTTATACGAGATTATAGGAAAATTAGAAAAAATGGTTAATGGCTTACGTAGTGGGCGAAAAATCCGTGCCACCATACCTGAATTTAGCAACGACTCAGATAATACTATAAATGAGTCTATCAAGGAGGTCTCCCTATCTGCCACAGCTAATATGGGGCTATCTATAACCGATGTTTCTTTGTGCGTCGGCCCTATGCACAACTCATGCCCCAGAATTATGGCTAGGTTGAGCCCGTTGGAGAACGCCCCCACTATCCACCCCTTGATTGGTGTCGATGATATGGGATTGACCGACTCTACTGAGACTGTTGCTACTTTCAAAATTAATGATCTTAATGATTGCGAGGAGATATTGTACAACCAGTCTCCTTTGACAGCTTCAAAGTCGTTTACCAACTCGAGCGTTCCGCCTCATGCTGGGGGCACGTTAAGTAACATCAAATTAGTAGATGTTTCTATAATACCACCTGGCATTGAGGCTGCATTGGGGAATCGTATGAGGTTCTCAAAGGCTCCTTCCACACCTGTTACTCAAGCTAGATTTGGCATAGAAAATGTGCACTTATTTCACAATGCTGATGCAGTATCACAAACCACGAGTGGGACAGCTAGTATTGGCCCTAATAAATTGATGGGAAGGGACTTTAATAAACTTAAATCGAGTTCCCCCACTGACACAAAAATCAATAATAATCCAATAGATGTACTTTCCCTCTTAGAACATGAAATTGCGATGTTCTCTGCTTCACAGAATCCAGATGTTAGACACCTTAGTCTCCATAATGTAATGGAGAAGCAACAATCATGTAACGAATATATGGGTTCTGACTTTCCGGTAATGACAAGACTATTAAACCTGTTAGACAAAGGCCATGAGCAAACGCATGGTGAAATAGGTATCCTAAAAGGTGTTTTAGTTGATGTTTTGTCAAAGATTAGCAGGATAGAAGGTTTTCTATTTGCCTGTGACGTGGGTGCTAGTAGTAAAGGTATAAAAAAAGTGGATCACGTGTCAGTAAATCAAACGATTTTTCCAGATCTGAAATCTGAGGCGACTCAACCTCGAATTGAGTGCATACATAAGGCCTCGCAAACCTTGGCAGATCCAAGGATGGCAGGAGAGAGTAAACCATCCTTTGCTGCCATTACAGCTGCCCCCAAATCTGATCCCAAAGAGGTGATAGAACCAATGATTCAGAAGCTGTCTTTGGCCATCTCAGATAATGTGCTGGCCATTCAGCAGCTGACGAATCGTCTTAGTGAGCTTCCGACTGCTTTGCCTCCTGCAGATCGCATTTTTGGAGAAATGAAGGGTACAGAGACAGGGCCACATATAGAGGGGAATATACTCCCTTCCAACCTCTCTGATCTTACCAATCTAATCGATTTAGGTGATGAATTATATCCAAAAGAGCCCTCCATAGTCACCCTATCCTCACCCATTCTTGCTCAAGTCCCGAGAAGAGAAGTTATGACTAGGAAGCAGAGAAAAATGGCTGCTAGAGCCCAAAAAAGGAAATTCCACCAAGAAAAAAATATTAAAGCTGCCAATAAAAAAATAAAAAATGACTTTACGAAATCACACGCCCCCAATGAGGCGGACAAGAAATCTTGCTCTTCTATAATATCTGAAGACCAGGTCATTGACTTGGAACAACTTAATTCAGAATCCAAGGAACTGCTGAATCTACCTAGGTCTTGTGATTCTCCTGGTTCGAACCCTAAGGGACAACGTGCTAATAATTCCAAAACGCATGCTAATCTGGAACGAGGTACCCTAGGTCCCGCAACAGATTCCGTACAACAAGATTCAAACCGGGAACCTATTAATCTTAAACAATCGAATTTGTTGAATTTTTTCCCTAATATGAGAGTTAAGAAAGCATCGCACATAATGAAGGGAGGAAGCGGTTCTATACCGTTGAAAGAGCATAGAAAACCAGCTCAAACACAAATACCCAAGATTGATATTAAAGAACCTCAGGAAGGTCCTCAGGTTCCTGTGCGTGGGAATGGCTTAACTGACGATCTGACTTTGGAAAACCATCGTGGAGCAATCATTGGGGCTGAAGTCCCCCCTGTTAAACTCCCAGACGAGGTTGATTTACATCTTTCCCCAGACATCCCATCTATTATGGGTTGGGAATCTAATGAAACATCGCATGGGAAAATGCCTTTAAATCGATCTGCTATTCTTAAAGCCTTCCAGGATATACCAGCATTAAGAACCATTAGATCCTCTGATATTGATTGGGTCCGACTTTCTTCTAATAATAACAATAGGATGATCTGTGGTTATCACTCGCACATTATCATGAGAATGATTTGGGCCCAAAGATCTGATTTCGAACTGATAGGTTTAACCCCATCGATATTCCAAAATGAAGATTCAGCTAAATCTTTTGTTGACAAAACAACTCCCAAACAGGTCACACAATTAGGGTTGAATGAGGGAGTATTCCCCGCCCCATTAAATGACGAACTCTTCAAACAATTTATGACTTTAGCGATGGCCTGCTCTGGTATTAAGTCAAATGATCATCCTGTCCAGATTTCGACTTCTCACAACATGGCCAATAAATAGAATAAGGGGCGGGGTTTTACTTTAATGTCCTGGAATGCCTGCGGCCTGAAAAATTTTCGGCTTTGGGCATCTCGAGTGGAACCTGAAGTACGCCCCGAGATTATCCTGATTCAAGAATCTATGCATTTGTCCCACTTCGATGTCCCAGGGTACTGTACCCATGTCCAACCTGCTATCAAGGGCCTACTGGGTCGTCCTTCTGGCGGCCTTGCCGTTCTCACTGACAAGGCCTGCAGAATCTCCTCCGATTTAGTCTTTGCTAATTATTCTATAATAGCAGTAAAACTAAGAGGTATGGGATGCGGCACCGGTACATTGATGGTTATTTGTTTGTATTGGAATCACGTTTACATATCTCTGCCTAACTTACATGAGATACTGGACAAAATCCTTGTTGATATCATAGCCGACGATCCCGGCATCCCTATAATTGTTGGGGGGGACTTTAATGCCTCGTGTTTTACACCACCCAACGGGATACACTCCCGTTCTTCTACTCTTTCTATGCATCTGGGGAAACAGTGGGTTGACTATTTCCTCACATGGGACATCCAATTGGTGGCCCCCAACCTTGACCATTATGGATATACTTGGGCTCGAGGTGGGGCATCATCAATGATTGATTATTTCTTTGTCTCTACTAATCTTATGCCAGATGTTGTTTCATTGGACATACGTGACCCAGCACTAGGTGATCACATGGCTTTATTCCTTAATTTGAAATCTTCTCTCCGACATTACGATAAAGATTTGGCTTTAACAACTATTGCTTTAGATAGGCCAAATATCAGTTTGCGTTGGAATGGTAGACTGTGCTCAAAAATAATGGATCGACTGAGATATGACACCACTATATATGTTCCCAAGGTTAGAGCAGGTAGTGACTGTCCCATTGTCGAAAGGAATAACGAATATACTATCCAGACTCATGTTCAGTCTCTAATATTTACAAATCAAAATACCCAAACAGTGTCGCATCATCATACATTTAATCTAGTAATAAAAAACCTTCGCAAAGAGAAACGCAAGGACATACGGAGCCTTGGCCCTCCCTATCTAATGGGGGATAATTACGTAAAGCTAAAAGCGAAAATCAATCAGAGATATCGTAATACGCTCAAAATCATGAAATATGAGTTGTTGATAGCTGACAATCAGAAGATCTTATCCTGCCTTTTAAGACATGACTCCAGACAAGTTTGGTCTACCTTACGACAGTTGACAGGAGTCTCATCATTGGTGAAAGAAGCAGCTGTAACTGCCACTACCTGGGTCACATATGTACAAGCTAAATTTGCCCTTCCGCCACGATTTGCTGTTATCGACACCAAGAACTATCATACCATGATCTTAAAAAAATCCCCTTGGGTTTTGGATGATATCATTCGAGCGATTGATAAGATTAAGCCCTCTCGGGCCCCCGGCCCTGATGGCATCCCACCATGCTTGATAAAGAAGGATCCCCTTTTTTGGGCTAGAATTCTTGAGAATAAATTTGATAGTGTCTACCTGACAGCCTGCATTCCACCTTCCTGGTGTTCGGCGAATATCATCCCGATTTATAAAAAAGGGAGTTGGGATGATCCGAACAATTTTAGACCTATTGCACTTATGGATGCATCAGTGAAGATTTTTACCTATTTACTGCTGGAATCCATTTTACAGATCATAGATCAGCTAGACATTTTGCCCAAATATCAGGTGGGCTTTCGCAAACGCATGGGGTGCACACTTAATGCGTTTATACTAGCACATCTATATGCCCAAACCAAGGGGAAACATACTGGTCCAATTTATATGGCGGCCTTGGACTTAACGGCGGCGTTTGATTCAATCATCCGCGCAATTCTATGGGAAAAAATGGTTGCTTTTGGTTTCCCGATGTCCTTGGTGGCCATTATAGCACTGTTACATCAAAATACCACATATCGAATAAGATTAACCAAAGAAGGTGCGCTAACTGATAGAATACCTACAGAAATTGGCCTCAAACAGGGGTGTAATTTGGCTGCAGTGCTGTTCAACCTATATCTGGCCGACCTTGATTCAGCTTGGGCTGATATTGTTTCATTTCCAGTGAAATTGGGTAGTTTGGCAATCGACTGGCTTGCTTTCGCGGATGATCTTTTGTTTATGGATCGCACCCCGTATGGCTTACAGGCCAAATTGACAGCTTTTCAATCCTATGCCTACAAAAATAACCTTCAAGTAAACACACAGAAATCGTTTATCATTGTGATCTCTGATGGGAAAAGGAAAAATATTAAGTTTACTTGGTTGCTTAACGAGTGTGTGATCCCTAAGGTCAAGATGATGCGCTATCTAGGCTATCAGCTTTCCGACTCTTATTCTATAGGAATGTGGAAAGAGATGATTAATAATAAAGCTAAACCCCTCATCTCACAAATGAAGATCATATATCACAGATACTGCAAATTTTCCTTGGACCCCTTAATACAGTTCTACCTCCTCAAGGTAGAACCAATACTTCTGTATAGCCTAGACATGTGCTTATCCGAGATAGAGCCTTACCTGGATTGTATTCAGGGGAAATTATGGAAGCAAGCTTTGGGGATGGCGATGTCAATACCGAACATGATGATCTGTCACGAAGTTGGGATCTTACCCCTATCTGCTAAATGGTATTGGCGACGACTTAATAACTACGTCAAAATATTGGCTCCACCGAAAAAATCCTTATACGAGGACTTAGCACAATTATTGTATGAGGAGAATGTACCCTCTTTGGTAAAATTTAAAGACAAAATGGATAAAATTTTAAATGAAACCTTGATTGACAAGGATGACTTAATCTTAGGAATCCCAGCTTGTAAAAAGAAATTCCAAAAATACTTCTGGTGTGCTATGGTAGATCAAATTGGTAAAACCAAAATGTATTATGAATATGCCAAATTCACCAGAAAATTTGGAGATCGTGCGAAATATTTGGACATCTTTCCGTGTAACATTGCTAGAAAACTATATATGAGATTCAAATTGAACCAATTTATCACAAATGAAAGGTTGTTCCTGTGGGATCCCTCGAGCCACTGTAAATCTATGGGTTACTGTCGCTTTTGCGGACAAGGAAGAGTGCTCGAAACCCTGAAACACCTTACTATGTTTTGTCCATTTTTTAATTCCCAAAGAAATCTATCCTTTGGGCTGTACATGTATAATGAATCTGACACATGGAGAGAATCCTTGTGGAGAAGGTGTATGGAAGGTGTTAGCCAACGGTTGACACTATGCTTGACAAGATTTTTAGGATCTTTGGACTCAATTTTAATAGCGCAGTATAAACTGCTTATAGAAACTACGGTTTAGCTCATTTCGAGACACTGAAGTTTTAATCAGAGAATGTTAGTCTATTCTATTATGTGTTATCTTACTATGTGTTAATTTGTTATTGAGGAATCGTTGATGAGAATATTAGATGTATGTAAATGTATAAATGTGACTGTAATTTGAAAAATTGATTCATAATTCTCGAAATGTTTTATGCTACAATTTTATATGTAAGTTGATTAATTTTGTAAAGGTTTGTTTTAAACCATAAACAATAAAAAAAAAAAAAAAAATAACTGCTTCTCTATTGACTATCCTGCTCTCCTCACTAAATCTGGTAGGAAGCGGTTTAAAAAGGACACCATGGTCTCCAACCCATGCCTCCCTATCGCTGATACTTATACCAGTGCTTCCTCCAGGTAAACCCTCACCGACATCCTCTTTCCTGTTCCCTCGCCAGACCTATGGACTCTACATATGGTCTCTGTGCTCTCTCCTTTCTCTTCTTCTCCCATTAATGGTAGTACCCAATGGGAGGCCCTCCTGGCCTTCTTCCACTCCTCTAAGGTCATCATTAATGTTTACTTGAATGGTACCGTCTTGGTCCAAGGCCCTCAATCCAACCTTCTCCTCTTTGATAGACACTTCCCACGCCTAATCAATTTCCTTTCTTCCCCTGCTGTCCCCTCTCTCCCCTCAATGGCTTACTTGCCTCCCCCTGCTGTCTCATCCTTGGCTACCTTGCCCTCTCCTCCTTCTTCTTCTGCCCCCCCTCAGGCTTCTTCTACACCTCCGCAGGGTGTACCTCTCACTTGTACCCCTCCCCGGATGTCTTTCAAGGACGGCAACCTTCTCGATATTGCCACTCTAAACTCTCGCTCAGCTGTCAAACACTCCTCTGACATCTGCTGCCTCCTGGAGGAACTTGACCTCGATGTCCTCGGTCTCACAGAGACATGGTTCACAGCCAGCTCTGTCACAAGCTTTGACACTCTCCTCCCTGATGGCAACAAGATCCTCTCCACGCCCAGATCCAACCGTTCGGGAGGTGTTCTAGCCCTGATCTTCCCTGAGTGGATTCCTGCCACTGTCATTCCTACGCAGGCCTACTCATCTTTCGAATGTTTTGTGTGCAGGCTCTCTCTCCTGGCCATTCCCTTACAGTGGCTACCATCTGTTGGCCACCTGGTCAGGTCTCCTCCTTCCTCTCTGAGTGGGCGGACCTCTGCTCTTCTCTCCAGGTTTCGACCACTCAACTCCTCCTTCTTGGAGACTTTAACATCCACCTTGATGCTTCCTGCCCTTCCTCTGGACTCTTTTTTGCAACCTCTGTGACTCTCTCTCACTCTCTATTCTCCCTTCTGGCCCGACTCACTCTGCAGGGCACACTCTGGATGTTCTG
Organism: Ambystoma mexicanum; assembly: GCF_040938575.1. NCBI lineage: Eukaryota > Metazoa > Chordata > Amphibia > Caudata > Ambystomatidae > Ambystoma > Ambystoma mexicanum. The sequence goes on along the minus strand of NC_090921.1, from coordinate 1,335,952,479 downwards.
ATCTCTTCAGACCTTCCCCTTTCGATCTGTCTCACCACTCATCTCTCCTGGAGTGATCACTTTCTCCTTTCCTCCCAGCTCACCCTCTCTACCCCTCAGGCCAAGCCAACTCCAGCACTGCCACCTACCTTCTCGGTGATCCAACCCATGAAGTGTGTGTCAGTTGAGGCTTTCTCTGCCACTTTCTTCCCCCACCCTTCCCCCTTGGCTGACTCACACCCTAACACAGCCCTTTCCATGCTCCACTCTGCTATATCTGATACTCTCAATGTTCTTACCCATGTCATGAGAATCCTCTTGAAGCCCAAAGCCAAGTGCAACTCTTGGTACGACTCAGACCTTGTCACCCTTAAACACAAGTGTAGGGTGGCTGAGAGGAAATGGCGTGCTTTCAGTACACCCTCTGACAAGCCTGCCTGTCGCCTGCTCCCAAGGCAATACCGGCTATCTGTCCACACCAAGAAGAGAGCCCACATCCAAGCCCGCGTCTCTGCAGCATCTAACACCTCGGCAGAACTCTTTAAAATCTGCAAGGAGCTGGCCAATCCTACTGCTGTCTCTGCCTCTCCTGTCCCCTCTCAGGCCCTCTGCACGGTCATGGCTTTTCATTTAATCTCTAAAACCCAGGACATCCTGTCCTCTCTCTCGTCCTCTCCCTCTACTCCCTGCTCTTCCACTGGCCCTTCCTCTGCAACCTTTCATCCTTCCTTCTCTGCCTTTCCCCTGTTCTCCCCAGACAAGGTTTCTAGACAAGTCGGATCTATGAAAGTCTCGTAAAAACAGGTTCACCCCTGTTCCTCCAAAACCATCAAGGACCACATTGACACCCTGGCTCCTGCTCTGGCTGATTTATGCAACCACTCCTTCGCCACTGCAGTCTTCCCTTCCCCCCGAAGCACTCCCTTGTGCCCCCTCTTCTTAAGAAACCCTGTGACGACTGTTCCTGCCCGGTAAACTATCGCCCAATCTCCATCACTCCTTTGCTGGGCAAACTCCTGGAAAAGCTGGCCACCTCCCAGCTTAATCTTCACACTGAATCTGTTGGTTGTCTCCATGACCATCAGTCTGGCTTCAGAGCTGCCAGTAGCACGGAAACTGCACTCCTGAACATCCGTGAAGACCTGCTCTCCAACACCCCCTATGTCCTCATCTTACTTGATCTCTCTTCTGCCTTTGACACAGTTAAACATGCCATCCTGGTCAACCGTCTCCGAGATAACCTGGGTATCACTGATCAGGCCATTGCTTGGCTGACTTCTTTCCTCTCCGATCGACCCTCCCAGGTCCAACTTGGGTCCTTCCTCTCCTCTATCTATTTCTATCTCTACCTGTGGTGTTCCCGAGGGGTCTAACCTCTCTCCCTGGCTGTTCAACCAATACCTGGCACCTCTTGTCCACCGCATTGCCGCTCTCTGCCCCAACTTTCAGTACTACGTGGATGACTCGCAGCTCATTTCTAGGCTCCCTTCTGCCACCGCTTCTCCTTCTCTCATCTCTGACTGTCTGCTATCCATGAGTGGTGTGCCACCAATGATCTCTGCCTTAATGCCAGTAAGATTGAGATTCTCCTCATCGGCACACCTGCTACCTCCTTTCCTGTCACTCTCTGGCCGGCCTCTCTTGGCCCTCTTCCTGCTCCCACCTGTGAGGCTAAAAACCATGGGGTCCTCTTCAACCCCACACTCTTCTTCTCTCCTCACATCTCTGACGTCTCTAAGAAGTCGCACTACCAGCTGCACCTCCTCAGAGGTATTGTTCCTTTCCTTTCCTTCCCCCAGAAGCTCACTGTCTGCAGAGCTTTGGTTCTCTCTAAACTGGACTACTGCAACAGCTTCTTTCTAAATCTGCCTGCCTCTACTCTCCGCCCTCTGCAACTCATCCAAAACAGGACTGCAAGACTTGTTCTTGGCCTCAAGCCCAGGGATCATATCTCTTCAGGACTGAAATCTCTGCACTGGCTCCCAGTGGCGGCGAGGATTAAGTTCAAAACCCTCTGCATTGTCCACAAGGCCTTCTGGGGCCTGGGGCATCAATACCTTCGACTTTCTCTTCCTAAATATCTTCCCTCTCGAGCTCTTGGCTCATCCGCCTCCAGCTCCCTCAGGGTCAGTCGCTTCTCCAAGCAATGAGTTGGTGAGTTGGTGAGGGAGGGGCCTCCCTCTGGAACAGCCTCCCTGCCTCTCTGAAACTTGAGGAGAACCATCTCTGGTTCCAGAAGCACCTCAAGACCTTCCTCTTTGCTTCTGCTTTTTCTCCTCCTCTCCCCTGCAGATCTCCTGGCTGAAACTGAAACTGCACTGGTTACCTGGCTACCCTCTGATCTCGGGCCATGGTCTCCTCCCCACCAGTTGCACACCTGCACTGCCCCGCTGGCAACACTTGCACTCGGGGACTGTTTCTGTATCCTTACATTCCCCTACCTGCACTTGACACCTGATGTCTGCACTTACCCTTGCACTTTCCACCAGCTGGCCGCACTAGTTATTTATTGTCTTTATTTATTTTATTGGTTATCCTATGCACTGCACAGCCCCATTCCCCCCACACTTTTCCCCTTCCCCCCTTCTCCTGCACTTGCGCAGTCTCAATGTCACCTGGCCTAGTAAGATCAGTGTCTTTGTCTTCCTTCTGTTCCCCTTCCCTTGCCTCGTCACGCATTGAAACACTTGTGTATAGGCACGTAATAAATGCCATATCATATCATATCCCGAGTACACAGGTCTATGTGTATGTTGTGCGGTGAGTATATGAAAATGTGTGCAGATTAGCCCCACACAATTTTCAGAGGTTGATCTACCATCATTCAATTTCATTTAAAATTTCAAATAAGCCCAGGTGAGCGCACACCCACTGTGCTGATGGTTGAGTTCCTCACATACACCACAGCCTCAACATGTGAACCACCACTGTACTGAGGGTCTGGTTCATCATCAAGGCGAAAGTACCAGCTGAGGCCATCTGCATTTCCATGCAGGGAGCCTGGCTTGTGTTGGATGTCCATATCTAATCCCTGTAGGGATATGGCCCAATGCAAAAGCATAGGGTTATCTCCTTGCCTCGCCATTAACCATTGAAGAGGCTGGTGGTCTGTCTGGATCGTAAAGTGTGACACAAAGATGTAGGGTTTCAGCTTCTTTACAGACCACACAACCGCGTAAGCCTCTTTTTGCACGACAGCCCAGTTTATTTACATTTTTCTCAATTACCTGCTAATGTAGGCAACAGGTTGCTCCACCCCATGAGAGTTCAGCTGCACTAACACTGCTCCAATCCCAAAATCACAGGCGTATGTCTGGATAATGAACCCTTGACCATATTCTGGCACTTTCAGAACTGGGGCCTTGCACAATCCATCCTTTAAATCCTGAAAGGAGGCTTGACAGGCGGGGCTCCAAGTTACCTTCTTCGGCATCTTCTTGGAAGTTACATCATTCAGGGGCACGCAATGCTCCCATACTCCTTGATGAACGTCCGGTAGTACCCAGTGAAACCTAGAAAAGCTCTAACCTGTGTCTGTGTGGTGGGGATGTCGCAATCCTTCACAGCCTGCACCTTTGCTTCGAGAGGTTGTTTCTTACCTCCACCGAACAGGTGCCCTAGGTAAGTCACTGTGCCCTGTGCTATCAGGCACTTTGTGGCCTTGATAGTCAGACCTGCATTCTGCAGCACCTAAAGCACTTGTTTCAGGTGGGATAAGTGATCCTCCGAGGTGTGGCTGAAAACAGCAATGTCCTCTAAATAGGCGGCACTGATGTTTTCCAGCCTAGACAAAACCTGGTTAACCATTAGCTGAAAAGTGGCAGGGGCATTCTTCAATCCGAAGGGCATCACAGTGCACTGATAATGTCCTTCTGCGGTTGAGAGTGCTGACCTCTCTCTGGCTCCATCTGTCAAGCCGACCTGCCAGTACCCTGCCGTGAGGTCAAAGGTACTCATGTACTTGGCAGCGCTGAGCTTGTCAATTAGCTCATCTGCCTGAGCAATGGGGTGAGCATCTGTCTTTGTGACAGAATTGAGCTCCCTGTAGTCCACACAAAAGTGAACTTCAGTCCCCCCCCCACTGGTCATTTTAGGTACCAGTGCCACAGGGCTAACCTAGAGGCTGTGGGATGGCTCTATCACTTCTAGGGACAGCATCTTGGAAACTTCCTCCTTGATGGTGTCCTTTACCTTATCGGACACCTGGTATATCCTACTCTTCACCAACTTACTGTCTCCATTGTCCACATCATGGGTGCACCAACCTGTGTGACCTGGAGTCAGTGAAAACAGATCAGCAAACTGTCACAGTAAACAGGAAAGTCTGTCAGTTGCTGTTCTGACAGGTCCGTTGCAAGGTTGACACCTTCAACTCACCCATCAGTGGCTTCATTGTGCAGGAGGTCTGGGAGGGGATCTCTGAGTCAGTCACTAATGCCATGACCAAGTCATCCGGCTATAACAGGGTTTTAGCCGGTTGATGTGAAAAACCCTGGACATCTGTTTAGGTCCTTTCACGTCAATGAGATAATTCACCTCACTGACTTTTTTCAGCACACAGTAATGCCCACATGTCCTGAAGGGCACTGGGTTTGACAGGCTCCATAACCCACACCCACTGGCCAGGAGAATAGACTCTCATTGTGGCCTTATGGTCGTGCCAGTGTTTAATCAGCTCCTAACTGGCCTTTAGGTTTCTGGTGCACTGTTCCATGTACTTCACCATTCTAGACTGAAGGCCAAGCACATAGTCCACCACATCCTGTGAAGGGGATGAGAGGTTGCTCCCCCATCCGTCTTTCACTAGACTAACTGGACTTTGTACAGGGTATCCAAACAGAAGCTCAAAGGGGCTCCGTTCTGTGGCACGTCCCTTCAGGCGAACAGGAGTCATGGTAGGAGAATATCCCATTTTCTCCTCAGTTGCTCTTCCAAGCCACCTATCATGCCTTTCAGGGTCTTGTTGAACAGCTCAACAAGCCCATTTGTGTGTGGATGGAAGGATGTAGAGAACCAGCAGGTGTCTCCACACTCTTCCCATATAGCCTTCAGATACGCTGATGTGAAGTTTGGTCCCCTGTCAGTAACGACTTCCTTGGGGAATCCAACACGGGAGAATATCCCAATCAGAGCATTCACAACCACAGGGGATTTGATGCTCCTCAGTGGGACAGCCTCAGGGTACCTTGTGGCATGGTCTACCACCACCAAGATGTATCTATTCCCTGGGCTGGTTTGAGGATCCAAAGGACCCACGATATCCATGCCTATTCTCTTGAAAGGCCACCCAACCATGGGTAGTGGAATTAAGGGGGCCTTTGTGGTACCACCTGTCTTGCCAGAAGCTTGACAAGTCGGGCAGGACTGGACGCATTCCTTAAACTTTGCACCGAACTGTGGCCAGTAAAAGTGGGCCGACAACTGGTCTGATGTCTTAGTCACTCCCGAGCAGCCTGCTAGTTCAGTTTAGTTTGTTTATTTGTATAGCGCATCTGAACCCTAGGGTAACGGCGCTAAATCTTTAGGATCAGCAATGGTTACAGAAAGTTGCACATACAGAGGCAGGCGAGTATGATACAGTACAGTGAATGGAAACAGGTACCAGGTTACAGAATGGTCCGCGAAAAGGGGCACAGTAGGTTGTGGCGTGACCGGGTTACAGGTTGGGCCGCCGCAATCATGGCATACATTTAAACAAAGATACAGGTGTCAGAGAGGTATACATAGTGGCATAGATTCGATAATGGTACAATTGACTATAGCTAAGTGCGGTTGACAGGCTATTGTTGAGTTATGAGCAGTTCCTTGACTTTGGTTCTGAACGACAAAAACGATGTGTCATCTCTAATTGTCATAGGTAGTGCATTGCAGCATTTCGCTGCTAGTACAGGAAAACGTACTCCCCCGGCCATTTTCAGGTTGAACTTTGGGATGTTGAGTTGGTGTAGGTAAGGGGATCTGGTTGGTCTGGTAGAGTTCTGTCTCGTAAATTTGTCTGATAATTATTGTGGGGCTGTCAGATATAGGCATTTGTGGGTAATGACCAGGGCATGTAGTTTAATTCTCTCACGGATGGGGAGCAGTGAGATTCCTTTCTGAGAGTGGAGATGTGGGCCTTGTATGGAAGATTGAGAGCACATTGGAGGGCGTTATTTTGGAGTATCTGTAGTCTGTTCAAGTTGTGGTTCGTGGAGCCAAGGAAAAGTGTGTTGCAATAGTCCAATTCAGACAATATGAGAGCTCTAGCCAGTGTGAGGCAGCTGTTGGTAGATAAAAAAAGGTTTACAGGTATTTATATGTTTATTGGTGTAGGCTATAGCTGAGATGGTGGCGTTGATTTGGTTTTTGAGAGGGAGTATGGAGTCAAGATACACCCCCAGTGTTTTTACTTCTTTCGACACTTTTATGATGTTGCTATCAATGGTGAAGGATTGGTATCTGGGGTCGAGTTTGTTGAGATAGGCCTGTGAGCCGACAATAAACAGTTCTGTCTTGTCATCGTTTAAGAAGAGGCTATGGGTGGCCATCCATGCTTAGATTTCAATGTCGTTGTATTTGGAGGTATGCTACGCTGTCTAGTATTTTTAGGAGAAAAGGGACCGTTGTGATGGGCCTGTAATTCGTGGGTGTGTTGGGGTCTAAATTGGATTTTTTGAGCAGAGGTAGGACCCAAGCCTCTTTAAGGTTGTTCGGGACTGCCGCGTTTTCGAACGAGGCATTGATCAAAGAGGTGATAAAGGGAGCTAGGTCTCTGGCCCCAACCTTAATGACTCAGCAGGACATAGGTCACCTAGACAATTAGATGGTTTTAGTCTAGCAAATATGCTTATTACTTCATCCTCTGTGACTGGTGAGAAGTGGAAGAGGGGGCAGTCGGGATGAAGAGAGCTATGTGAATAGCTGTCGTGGCCTTTGGCTGTGAGACTAGCTTTTTTGGATTCTATTTTGGCTTGCAGGAGAGCTATTTTATTTGAGAGCACTTGTTGAATGTTGTTGCACCAGGTTTTGTCCTTAATGCAGTCATCGGTGGGGGGCACGGGTGATTCCAATTCTCTTAGGATGGAGAAGAGCTCTTTCGTGCCAGATTTGCCGTTGTGTATTCGTGTATTGAAGATCTCTTTTTTTTGGCATTCGTAATAGCAGCTTTATATGTGGCTGCTGTCAGTGAGAATTATTCCTGAGTGTTGATAGAAGGGGCTTTTCTCCAGCTGGATTCTGCTGTTCTCTTGAGCTTACGAAGTGCCTTTAGTTCTCCCGAGAACCATTTGTTCACATGAGCAGTGGGTTTGGTATTTCTTAATTTAAGTGGTGCTATTTGGTTCAGGGCTTGTTCTAGTGTGTCGTTCTAGAGTTCGACTAGGTATGTGGGATTAGTGTTGGTGGAATTAAGAATTTCAGAGGTGATTGACTTTATTAGGGGTCTCAGATTCTCAATGGTAATATGCGGTTGTTTCTGGTTAGAGTTTGCAGTGCATCGGTGGAAGGTTTGCTTTTTTGTGTGACTTTGGGTATAGTAAAGGTAACAAGATGGTGGTCTGACCAGGCGCATGGTGTGATGTCAGTCACAGAGATGTCGCAGTTGACTTCGGCTAGCCAATCCAGAGTTCTGCCTTTAATATGTTTGGATTTGTTGATGTGTTGTGTCAGGCCTAGTTGTGTGATGGTGTCATTAATCAGGGAGGCATTCGCATCATTAGGGTCCTGAAGGCTGAGGTTGAAGTTGCCCAGTAGAGTGATATGGGAGCCTGGTTTTGTATTGGCTGTCTATAGATGGGAGATGTCCTCCTCAAAGGAAGTGATAGCACCTGGGGGTCTGTATACAAGATGAAAGAGTATAGTTCGGGAGCTAATAGCGGGAGTTTGAAGGATAGCAGTTCGGCAGAGGATATGTCTGTGCTGGTAACTTCTCTGATATTTAAGTTAGATTTAGCAATACCGGCTACTCCACCCCTATCCCGGATGTTCTGTCTGTTCTGATGATAGAGTAGTTCTCTGGGACAGCGATTGAGAGTGACGGTCCAGCAGCAGGGTGTAGCCAGGTTTCAGTTATTGCGAGGAAATCCAACTTGTTGGATGTGATCACGTCAGCAATATCAGGAGAGTGGGCAACTAAAGAGTGTGCGTTGATGAGAGCCCCTTTGAGTGTGGTGGCGGAAAAAGCCGATGAGTCATCAAGCGGGCAAGTACATGGTGTGTTAGGGCAGAGGTTGGTAGGTTTGTCAGTGTAGGATGATGGTATAGTACGGTGTGGTTATTTGATGTCCACTAATTGTGATGACGGGGTTCTGGTGGGTATATGCTAAGGGCAAAAGTGGGAGCTTAGTTGGGCATTTCTTGAGTACAAGAGGCATGCAATGTCGAGATTCAAGATGTTAGGCATCTTTGAGCAGGAGTCTAGTTTAGCATTTCTCCGATATGTAGGTCATGGAATAAGCGGTCTAGGTGGGGTGGCAAATTTGGCGAGTGATTCTGCCGGCGATGGAGGTGGTTGAAGGGGGGGGGGGAGTTCCTGTAGGTGAAGTAGGCAATTTTTTGTCCCAAGTGTTGGGAGGGAGGTTGGAAGGTGCTATGTTGTGTAATAGCGGGAGAATGGAGGCCATAGTGAGTGTCACATGTCTTAGTGATGCCATGCTAGAGTGGATAGCTAGATAGGGCCTGTATAGTAATAGGCTATTAATGAAGGGCTAATCTAAGTAGTGTACTCAATAAGTAGCAATGGGCTGGTTGGATATCTAGAGCCCGGTTGTGGTAATAGGCCAGATCAAAATATGCGCATAATCTGTGGTGATAGGCTAGTTCAGGATAAGCACACACAATCTATAATGATAGGCTAATTCAGGATGAGCATACAATCTATAGTGATAGGCTGATTCATGATAAGCGCACAATCCGTAGTAGTAGGCTAGTTCAGGATAAGCATACACTTTATAGTAATAGGCTAGTTCAGGATGAGCATACAATCTATAGTAGTAGGCTAGTTTCAGGATGAGCATACAATCTATATAATAGGCTAGTTCAGGATAAGCATACAAGCTATAGTGGTAGGCTAGTTCAGGGTATGCACCCAGTCTAAGGCAGTTGATGCTTACATGTGTCTATGATACAGGCACAGTGAGGGGTTATGTTGTTTGTCATTTAACTCAGTACAAGACCATAGCTATACATACAAGCAGTTATGGTATGGGCATCGAGGTAGTGACTATGTAGATAAATAGGCTAATGCTGGGGAGGATTGTGTTTCATTGAGATTACTAGGCATATGTATCTGCACGTTAGCGCTTCAAATTGTGAAGGCAGCCTTACAACACTATATACAATGTATCACTGCATGTGCCAGTAAAAAGTAGAATCTAGGCATACCAGATTTGTCGGCCAATGTTCGTTGCTGTGGTTAGCTTCCAAGAAGAGGAGGGTACATTCACTCATTCAAGTGGGGAGTTCCTGAATGTGTCCAAGTACTTCATTAAGGCATTGTGTGGCAATCTATCAAGAGTTAGACCAGCTAAATGGGCATTAACTCGCCCAGGCGCGAACAGGGGCTAACAGGGCCTTTTTCGGCCTTCGTCGGCCGCCGGCTTTCCGCCTGCCGGTGGAAGTGGAAGCTTGTTATGGGAGGCGCATTGCTTAGCAACAGAGAGGCAACCAAGCCTCGATTTGGGGCCGTGCAGCGCCCAGCATTTTGTTTCCGAACAAAAGTATGCCGGCATGAGATTTCTAATGCGTGGGGCTCCGGATGGTTCCAAATGCAGGTAGGGACACAGGATAATGATGAGATAGTGTATAAATAGACCAATGGCCCATCCGATCCTCGCTAGGACGGGATCAAAAATCCAAATCTAAAAAGAACTTTCTGTGGCATTGGGAAATCACTAGCCTTCTGGTGCCTTTGCCCCCAGAGTCTTTTGGCTCACTGTGCAGGAGTCCATCCTCCCAGTACAATTTGAACAGTTGTTGGGAAGGAAATTAACCTTTTCCACCCTCTAGGCACTTTAGAGTGAGGAGAGTCCCACAGATGGATGTGTGATGTACTAGGGGGGAGAGGGCCGTGCTAAGAAACTCTGTACAAACACAATATTGCATGAAATACAGATGTATAGATTTAGTGCGCGCATCGAAAGAGACACCATTTTCGTATTAGATACATTCAGTCCTGCATGGCTAACCACTAAGCCACTGACGATGATAAACTGTTGGGCTTCGATCGCCCTTATGAGGAACTTTGAGCCAGCCCATTGCTAACAACTACCGCCTTAGTAGACGATCTACTATTCCAACTGCAAATCAGCCTGCTGCTGATACCTGTTACGTATTAGCTATCAGCCTGCTGCTGAAAATTGTTAGTTCCAGTCACCCCTGTTTTAAGCTAACCCCATAACAATTGTCCTGTTTTAATTGTCTATTTATTTGTCCACTACACCACCTTGGAACTAGTCTAGTGCTTTATCTGCTCACTGTACCAATTTCGAATCAGCCTACTGTTAGTATTTTGTTAGCATGAGCCACCTCTGTTCTAAGTTAGCCTGCTGATTATTGTTGTGCATTAGCTGCCCATCGTACTCACCTGAACTAGCCCACTGCGGATGAACTATCGCTCTAGTCCAAAAGTATATTAACCGCTACACTGTATAAATCTCAAATCAGCCTACCACCAATGCCTGCTAGCACTAGCTACCTTGTACCAAGCTAGCCGGCAGACAATCTGTTGTGTTAATCGCCCTTAGTATTAACTCTGCACTAGCCTGCTGTTGTTAAACTATTGTCTCAGTTACATATTGTATTAACCTCAACATAGCCTGTTACTGACCCCTTTTGGCATTAACTAGCACCACGCTAGCCTGTTGATAACCACCATGTCCTCATTCCACAGAGTTTCCACAGGCCTCTCTCCTACCTCTAGTTCATTCTGTCACCCATCACATCTTTTACCTTCTCCCCAATCCACCTTCAACCACAGAACGTCCAGCAAACCACCCACAATCATAGCACACAGTAACTCACTTAGCACCCTTGAATGGTTACAGCGTTTTGCTGCACCTCCTACACCACCTATCCGACTTCCAGTCCACACTAGGAACCAGAGACTAGGCTCTCGCTTCCCAAACCACAAAATCACCTCTAAGCCTAAACACTTTTGACACAATACTAGAAGTGTGCCTGCTCACCATCAACCCCAGAACATCACTCCCACCCCCCCAATACACCCACCTCCCATGTACGATCCCTAGCAAACCTAACACCATTCCTCCCTCAACTAATATTAAAGAAGCCCTCATCAATGCTCGCTCTCTTGTTGCACATGCCTCAGAGATCGCAGATCTCATCATCGCAAACAGCCTACACTTCCTGGCTATCACAGAAACCTGGTTACACCAGGCAGCAGGCCCAGCACTCTTCTTAGCCATACCTGAAGGTTACACCATCATCAGGGCCGACAGAAACTCAGGCAACGGTGGAGGAGTGGCCTTTATTTCCAAAACTCTCCTACCCCTTGGAGCCTTGCCCGCCTCTAGTTTCCCCTCTGCTGAGCTCCTATCAATGGAACTATCCCTCTCACCCACCCAAACAGTACTCCTACATCTTGTCTACCGGCCCCCCAGCCCCTCTCCCACCTTCGAGGATGACATCTTGAACCTCATTTCTACCAACACCAATCTAGGTTCCCAAACTATCCTCTTAGGAGAACCTAACTTGGCCTCCAGGACCCTAACGACCTCCCTGCACTAGCAGCGGATAACACGATTTCAAACCTGGCCTTTATACACAGAATAACAACTCCAACCCACTCCAAAGGCTGTACGCTAGACTGGGTCTCAGACCTCAACTGCTCTATTTCCAGTCTCCAAAACGATCCAGTAGCATGGTCAGATCATCACCTCATCCTGTTCTCCATCCCCGGAGCCTCCCCCCCAAAGCCACATCAGCCCCCCCATTGTCAAGAAACTGTCGCAACATCACCATAGACAACCTCCAACCCCTCATCAGCAACATCCTCAACGAGACCAAGTTCAGTAGCCTCAATCCTCTCAAATTGGTAAACCTCTACAATGATACCCTTAAATCAGCACTAGATATTGCGGCTCCTCTTAAACTCAGGAAAGCCAAAACTATCGCACATCTCAATAAGTGGGTCACCCCGAACTAAAAAGCCTCAGAAACACCAAAAGATCAGCGGAATCCACTTGGCGTAAATCGCCCTTCTTTTCCAATAAAACTGCATTTACGTCAGTCTCAGCTACTTACAAAGCAGCCATCCTCGCTGCTAAAAAAAGAAGCCTATAATTCCAGAATCCACAATGCCAAATCCAGTACTAAGGAGCTCTTCAGCATCCTAACTTGAATCCCCAGCACCTCCCACACAAGACTACATCAAAGATGCAGGATGGTGCACCAAAATTCAGCAAGCCCTCGCAGACAAAATCACCTGTCTCCAAAAAAAGATTGAAGTCAAAAAGGCAAGCCTCATTAACGGATCCCAGCCCGCTCCTATCCCAGTGAAAACCTCACAATCTTGTACTCCTTTCCCCTTCGCACATGTAACACCAAAGGAAGTTGAAGATATCATAAAAAGTTTAAAACTTTCCCATTGTCAAGGGGATATCTGCCCAGCCGCCATCATCAAAGAGGGAGCTAAAAACCTAGCCCCCTTCATCATCGCTCTGATAAATTCCTCTTTGTCGTCCAACCAGGTACCCAACAATCTGAAGGAAGCATGGGTTATGCCCCTCTTAAAAAAAAAACCTTGACCCAAATATCCCCACAAACTATAGGCCCAACACCACCGTCCCATTTCTTTTAAAAATCCTGGATAGGGTGGCCTACCTGCAACTACAGAAGCACCTAGAGGAGAATGAACTCCTAGGCCTTAGACAATCTGGCTTTAGACCCAAACATGGAACCCTTCTAGACCTCAAGATCCAACTGGACGAGGCGAAGGACAAAGGCAAGTTAGCAATCCTCCTAGACTTATCTGCGGCCTTCGACCTAGTGGACCACCGAATTCTCACCAGGCACCTCAGCGCTGCTGCAGCTTTCTCGACTAATGCCTCTGATTGGGGCAAATCCTTCCTCCCTCTCTAATAGGACCACTAGAGTTTTCTCCCCATCAGCCTCAGTAGACCCCACACCCATACTTTGTGGAGTCCCCCAGGGTTCATGTGTGTCACCGACACTATACAATATATTTACAAAGCTACTATTCGACCGCCTGGACAACTTGGGTGTCATCTACACCAACTATGCAGATGACACTCAAGTCCTCATCCCCCTCACTGGCTGGTATGACCGGGATTCCAAAGTACTGAACGATATTTATCTCGAAATCCAAGCCTGGATGGCCACCAACAGTTTATGCCTCAATGACGATAAGACTGCGCTAATGATCGTGGGTACTCAGGCACGATTGAATAAAGGTATTCATCTTTCGTCGTTGACGGTAACATAATCAATGTTTCTGAAGAGATTAAAACATTGGGGGATCTCGACTGAACACTCTCTCTCAAAAAACAAGTCAGCAGTATGGCATCTTCCACAGCTTATACAAATAAACGGATCTACAGTTGTAAATCGTACCTATCTACAAGTAACTGCCTAACTTTAGCTAGAGCGCTTGCACTGTCTAAACTAGACTACTGTAACACCCTTTTCCTAGGCTCCTCTGAACACAACCTAAATAGACTCCAGGTACTTCAGAATAACTCACTGAGAGCAGCACTCAGTCTTCCCAGATCCTGCCGTATATCCACCTACAGACAACGCCAACTGGTTGCCCAACGGTGACTGAATTACACTATGCACCCTGGCCATCACACACACATGTCTCACAAACACAGCCCCAAAATATCTGTCCGACAAAATTTGTAAACATCAGCATGCACGCACTACTAGATCATCTCACTCCCACAACCTGGTGGTACCAAGATTCAATCTAAAAACAGCCGGAGGAGCCAGCTTCCCTGTCAAGCTGCCAAACGTTGGAACTCCATTCCCATCCCTCTCAGACAAGAACCCTCTTTCCTTACCTTCAAAGCCAGAATAAAAGACTGGCTGAGCAATAGGCCTCATCACTAAGTTGTCACCACTATGTTCAGCTAACCATGGCTTTTTGTGTGACTGCTCTCTGCTTTCTGTATCCTACGATCTTGCTCACTATCTCCTGCTGACCCACTGTAACTAGGGTCCTTCTCGTTGAGTCCACACTTGACTGTAATGTTTCTTACCTCACCATGTATGTAACCTCTAAGTTTTCAAGCGCCCAGTTACCTCAGGGTTTGGTGCGCAATACAAATAATGAACAAATACAAAATACCAAAAGAATGGCTGCTCGTTAAACACAGGCCATATGAAGAAACCTGAACAGGCCCAAGCGCTTATGTTAGAAGGACCCGCTCTGCTAATTCCCATAGAAACTTTCCCTTGTTCCTTAACTATTGCAATTACTTGTTATCCTGAAAAGGAATGCACTTTGCAAGGCCATGAGACAGCACCAGGATCCTCGCTGCACACATTCATCACAGCCGGACCACCAGCAGATCTCCCACCCCGAACCCAGCCTCCAGGAGTTATGACACCCACAACTAATCCAGTCCAAGAGCCCTGAATTCCGCGATAGTAGATAACTTCCGACCACCAACCATAAAACCAGTGGTCATAAAAGATCTGAAATAATACAACCATTTCACCTTGTTTCATAATGACACACTTCGTAATACGAGGTACAGGGTGGAATAAATTATAGTCCGAAGCGAGGGTGGAAACCTTGGGTGGGGACAGTGTGATATGAACTGAGCGAAGAACGTGTGGGTAGCATGATCCTGATGCTCCCCCTGTGCCAGTCCCTAGTTTCCCAGGTGCACACCATAATGATAGAGTAGCATTGTCTTGCAATAGTAACTTATGAGGAAGACGACCTTCACTCCCTGGAGAGATGAGCCCAGCTGACCCCACGTGATAGAAAACGGGGCTGGGGCCAATCGCAGCTTGGCATCCCCTCTGGAGCAGGCCCATGTGTAGGGCCTCACCACCCAGCTACATGGGTTTTACTGTATGTGATGGTGATGTGTTGCCTCATAACCTCCTGATTGTACTAATTTTTGGCAGAACGTTCTTGAGCAGCAGAGTTCTTTGCTTGCATCCTCATTTTTGTGCTATTAAAACTGGTTATCCTTGCAAAAAATCTCTTGGCCATTTCTTCCTAGCGGGTTGGATTTTTTCTGGCGTGAGCGTTCGGGGGAGTGCCTTCCCAGTTCAGGGCCTGCCCTTAGCCTGCTCCTCTGCCTGCTTCAGCAGACCCACCAGAGTGGGAAGAAGTCAGTCTGATCTGGGCCACCAGCAGATGCAAACTCATCCAGCTTGTGCAGGCCCTTCAGATCTGCACCCACCTGGTCCTCCACCTCAGGTCCCTGCACTGTGCCAGGCAACTGTGAAGTCACTGAGTCCCCTGGTATCAAAATAGGGTCCTCAGTGGCTACTGACCCCTCTCCAGCGACACAGCAGTCTGTGGAACTGGACTAGAGGCTATTGATCACACTGGTCCTTCCAACATACCCTCTGGAAGCAGTCTAGGTCCTAAGGCTCTGAGAGTGTACAATCTGACAATCTCTTTGGCCCCCGATCGGGTAGCAGCTGCAACTATCTCAGGATCAGGAAGATCATTACCCAACAGACATGGATGAATTCTTTCATCGCTAGATAGCACTGGGTCACTTCACCTCGCCAGCTGTAATCTACTATTGCCAAGGGGCACTTACTCTTTCCATCAAACCCACTGATGTTACAATCAGGCCCATCAATATACTGGCCTGGCAGTACCCACTGCCGGGTGACAGCAGTGACACTAGCCCCGGTGTCTCAGACTGCAGGAGTTTTGTGTCCATTGATAAACACATGTTCTAAATAGAGTTCAGTATTATTAGGGACTGGGATTGCTTCTGGAGTCCCGGGAACCATTCCCACTTAGTGTAACCAATCCACATTCAGCCACTCCTTGGCATAGAGGGTAGTCCTCCTCTAAGAGGCCCATACTAATGATGGCCTCTTCCATGAGTCCAACATTCACTATGGCTTGCTTGGCTACGCCTTTGCATGCAGGATGCCCTTTCCTATGGCCCTGCTCCTTACACATGAAACAACCTTTGGGTGGTGGGATCATAGTCTTAGGGGTGCCTGCGCTCATCTTTTCAGTGTGTACAGCTGAACTAACGTTTTGGGATTTCCCTTCATTCTTTTGGGAAACTGACTTCGAAGAGGATTGGGTTGGACCTTTGTCCCTCCCATCCTTGTTTACTATTTGTCTGAAGATTTCTCTTCCGGTTTGGGTATGCTCGCCTCAGCCTTTTTCTGGACTTGAGTACTCACAAATCTGTCAGCAGCCTTTGCAAGCTCCCTAGAGTCTGTGATAGTCTTGTCCACAAGATGCTGGTGTAGGTCAACCTCAAAATTCTTTAATAGATACTCACATTCAGTAAAAGTGTACATCCCTTTAAATGTGTCAACTTTGTTACCAGTCACTCACCCGCTCAGATATTTCAATGACAAGTGTGTGAACACTTCAAATGTCTGTACACTTTTCTTTCTGAGCTCTCTGAAGCGCTTTAGATACTGTTCTGTGGTTTTACAGAACTTCCTGAGCAGGGCTGCCTTCACGCTTTCCTAAACCAGCATTTCCTCAGAAGTTAACTGAAGAATTGCATCAGTCCCTGGTGACAGTAAGCGACTCATCAAGATTGCATCCCACAGTGCCTCGTCCACCTCATGTAGCTGAAAAGCCATCTTGAGGGCTTCAAAGCAATAAAAAATATCCTTCCTCACTTCGTAAGCCTGCACTAAGTCTTTGGGGATGTGCCGCCGGGGCTTATCTCAGGCACTCTGGTTTGAGCCACTACTGCTGCTTTCACTAGAGGTGGATCTGTTGATCTCCTTCTTCTCTTCAAGCGTCAGCTTGCGCAGCTCTACGGCGGCCCTGTCCTGCTCTGTGTTGATTGTGTCTCACTGTTTCTGTTCCTCTAGTGGTAGTCTGCCCTCCTCCAGCAGGAGCTTTCTAGCGGCTACCTCATTAACAGCGGGAACAATTAAAGGGCCACTTAGAGACTGTGCTGACACCTGGGACCTGCAGGATGTCGCACTAGCCCCTGACACCGCTGACACTCTAGAGCGTTGAAAAACCACGCTTGCCAACCGGCGGGATGGTTGGAGAGAAACTCTGCTCATGCTTTCTTCCTCGTCATCGTCCACTTCTCCCTTCCGGAAAGGTCTTTTCCGTCCAGGTACACAAGGCACAGCCCATCCCCTGCGGTCTTCTCTTCAACTGCCCTTGCTTCTACCCAAGCTTGGAGACTGGTCAGCAACCCATGTTTATTAACCTTAGTGCTGTGGGGAAGTCCCCTCTCTTGACATAGGACACACAGGACATCCTTGCTCATGCCTTTCACAGTCTCGATGTCAAGATCCATGATTATTACAAATACCTAGCAATGTCTAAAGGTTGCCTGTACAGTATTTTTATCGTTGGGTGACTAAGACATGCGCAAGTATCCAACTTGATCCAACCGCCTGCCACCAATGTGACAAATTAACTTCCGAGGCACCAATGGTCCAGGGATGAATATCAGTTTCTAAACCATCAATCAGCCCCATACCTTTAGTACACCAAAAGGTAGCTGAACAGATTGGAAACACAAGCAAATTATAAACCGCATTGTCCAATGTTGGTAACGTGGACTGAATGGCAGGCTTATCTCTGCAAGGTCTTGGATCGTTGGTTAGTTGCCACACAGCGAAAATACAATTATTACCTAATGATAAAAGGGACTGTCCAGTCACGGTTGTATACAAATATCTACTTTATTATGATTCAACAGACAGTTCTAGCCCACTACAAAATACAACCCACCTTGTAAAGGACAGTTTCAAGAAGAAAAGGGGATGCACTCTGGATACTGACAGGAGGGTAGTCAGTTAAGTAATTAATTGCAATAGTGCAAGGATACTTGGTTTCAGCACAAAGGGAGCAATGGGTCGTCCACTGTCACTAGGGGCCTTTGCAGAGGACCAGGTTGTCAGAACCACTATGTACCTTGTGCTTGTAGACGTTCTTGGTACTCCACAGGGTCGAGATGGTTTCAGGGTGCTTTTCAGCTCCTGTAACAGAGTTCAGGATGGAAGACAGCTGCGGGTATCAGACTGCAGGTAGTTTGGTGAGCAAGGCTGGATGGACGGCTGCATGGCTACACAATTGTGTTTATAAGCCCCCAGGAGTGGTTCCAGTAAGTGTCAGGTCATTGGCGTATCCCAACCACCCAAGCTCTTCAATCTTACCCAAGGCGGAAATAGTCCAGAACAATTAAAGGCATCTAGCAAGTCCGCCAAGTACTGATTCAAGGCGTTGGGGGCAAGGTCAGCCCTGTTTAAGGCCAGTGGGAGTATACACTTTCTTACTTCGCTGTCCATCCAGGGCATATATAACCCTCACTTTGGTGTTGTCGTTTAGGGCAATAATAGTATTTAACAAGCCAGTAGGTATGCCCCATTTGTGTAGCTTGTGTCACAGCACTATCCGATTGACAGTGTCGAAGGCAGCACTAAAGTCCATGAATGCGACATATGTGATCTGTTTATACTTGGCTCTTCCCAGTTCCAGCAAAGTGACCAGGAGCATAAGGTTGCTCAGAGTAGATTAACCACTTCTGAAGCCAGTCCGTTTGTATGGTATGATTTGATGCATGTCATTCCAGTCTAATAGTTCTCGCAGTAAAACTTTCCCAAATATCTTGGCTGGGGCGTCCAGCATTGCTAGTATTGTATAACTGGCAGACAGAGTTCATGGGCTACATTGATAGACTTGGATTATTATGCTGTTAATCCATGTCTTCTTGTATCAGGCCACTGTGAGGCAGGCATGGTATCACAAGTAAGGACACAGACACAAAGGGTACAAGTTTCAACACCTTTTTGAAGTTTCACTGGGGTTGTAGACTTCCTAACTGGCCCTTATTCTATAATGGGAGTAGTCTTGATCATCAAAGTAAAACAAAATGGTCCAAGTCAGTCAAACAAAGGAAAACAGTCTGTGACAGAAATCTATACTTGCCTTCACTTTTCACAATAACTAAGTGTGGGAAAATGGATTAAAATAAAGAGTGTATTGAACGAATGTCAGAATGGCAATGAAAGTGGCTCACCACTCCCTTCCCCAAGTTCAGTCAACAGGGTTCTTCCAAAGTTCCTTCGAGGTGGATAGTATGCATAGTTCACAGATCTGCCATAAACCTGTTAGGCTTTTCTCGCCTATTTCAATGTCAGTTCAATATCATTTTCTCACTTTCCCCCAGAAGCTCACAGTCTCCAGAGCTCTGGTCCTCTCTAGGCTGGACTATTGCAACAGCCTCTTTCTAAGGGCCTCATTACACGAAAGGCGGTACCGGTGACCGTTAACCCTTACCGCCTTACTATGAGGTCCCTTTGCGGGAACCGACCTTAACGGCTGGTGTAGACCAGCCGTTAAAGTTGGGACTCGCAAAGGGGCCTTGGTGCTAATTACGGTACCGCAATTTGCGGTACCGTAATGAGCTCCTTCCCCATTCCCATTATGCCCTATGGGGCAAAAATGGGAATGGGGAAGGGCCATGGAGAAAAGGGGAATTACCGCCCGCCAACCTTGGAATGGGGTGGTAATTCCCCTTTCCTCCATGGTGGTACCGGTATGGTACCGGCGGCAACCACGGTGCTAATAGCACCATGGTTTACCACCTACCGTGTAATGAGGCCCTAAAACTTCCTGCCTCTACTCTTCGACCATTACAACTTATTCAGAACAGGGCTGTGAGACTTGGCCTTGGCCTCAAGCCCAGGGATCGTATCTCTCCAGCTCTGAAATCTCTTCGCTGGCTCCCCGTGGCTGCAAGGATCAACTTCAAGACCCTCTGCACTGTCCACAAGGCTTTCTGGGGCCTGGGACCGCTCTACCTCCAACTTTCTCTTCCAAAACATCTTCCTTCTCAATCTCTCTGCTCATCCACCTCCAACTCTCTGAGGGTCAGACGCTTCTCCAAGCAGAGAGTTGGGGGCAGATCTATCTCCTCAGCTGAGGCCTCCTTCTGGAACAGCCTCCCTGCTTCTCTCAAACCTGAGCAGAACCTCCTCCGGTTCTGGAAGCAACTCAAGACCTTCCTTTTCACTTCCGCTTTCTCTCTTCCTCTCCCCTGCTGATGCACTTGACTGCTCTGCACACTGGTCACCATCTGGGTCCCACGCTTCTGCATGTCCAGTTGCCCTTGCACTGCCTCCGGACTCCCCAGCACTTAAGGGTCTGTATCTGCAACCCTACAGTCCCTTCTTTCTGCACTTATGAGCCACCCTCTGGCTGCACTTGTGAGTTAACTGCACTTCCTCCTTCCCCTTCCCCCTGGCACTTCTCCCCTTCCCCCTTCCCTTCACTTCCAATATCTGAATAACACAAGGCCCTGTAAAATCATTATTTTGTCCTCCCTTGTTTCCCCCTCCTTGTCTTTCCACGCCTAAAAACACTTGTGTACAGGCGTGTTATAAATGCCACAACATATCATATCATATCACACATCACAATTCTCTTCAAAGGATTCTTTTGTGTTTCCCTCCACAGAGCTTGGGGAAAACTCCCTTCCCCAACCTGTGTACTTCTCTGCTTCTCAGGGCTTCACATGTTCACCTGTCAGAGAACTTCTCAACCGAATAGTATTATCACCCCCGTACGTGACCACTCTGACAGCAGGGTCCTTATTATTATCACCTTACCAGAGACCTTTGCAACCGCAAAGTATTCTCACCCCTATGCGTGACCACTCTGACAATAAGGTTGCTTTCTATTCATCCGTGCCTCTTGCACTTGGTTTCACAGAACGGGCCCTCAGCCAATCTGTTCCTCTTTTCACAAAAACATATAGTTCATCAGCACGGGCCCACGGCCACTCTGTTCCTCGTTTCTGTAAAGACTGGAGGGGGGTGTCTGTACTTCTGCTCTGCATATGGTAGAGGAGAGGCACAGAGGACCCCAGCCAAGATTCTCTATTATTGGTATGTGGTCGAGCAATCAAGGCCTAGCTTCTCAGGAGATGATGCAGGCTGGTTCTTAAGTACAGTGTAGTCCCCAAGCCTCCACAAAGGAATGTCCACACACTGTATTACTGAAAACACAGTCTTTATATAATTAATATTCAAAGGTATGTACACTATCACAATAACTCACTTTGTACTCAGAAGTCAACAATGGCCAATATATACAATTCTAAAGTGGTACCACCAATATTATAAGACCTCTTTAAAGTGCATCAACTATACTGTTAAAATGCCACACAGATCCATAAAAAGGAAACCAACAATAGAGAGAGGAGCGAAAGCAAGATGGTTGAAACAATAGGCAGAATACTGAGTCAGTTACCTAAACACAGTTCTGTGTGGAGATCCCCCCACCTGGACAACCTGTAAAATAAAGATATAGCACAAGCCCAGTCCATATATTGATCAATAGTCTTATTTCCTCCTATAATGTTTTTTACCCCCCCAATGTACCTGGTGGAGCAGAGCTCTTCGAAGAAGCGTCGATGGATCCTTCTTGAGTGACCCCCTTTCAAGCAGGAGTCATGGATCGTCGAGATGCGTCGAAGAAAGTGAACTTGGCGTCGATGAGAAGTTCAAGGGTGCCGAGACCACGGCGTCAATCCAGGTGGTGCTCGT
Organism: Ambystoma mexicanum; assembly: GCF_040938575.1. Taxonomy (NCBI): domain Eukaryota; kingdom Metazoa; phylum Chordata; class Amphibia; order Caudata; family Ambystomatidae; genus Ambystoma; species Ambystoma mexicanum. Next base: position 1,335,930,795 of record NC_090921.1, on the reverse strand, counting down.
CGGCGACATCCTACCAGGATGCGGTGTGCGGGGCACCTCGGCGTTTGATAGTTCTGGACCGCAAAGAGTTTCAGAAGAACTGTGGCCCAGCAAGAGCGTTGAGTCCTCAAAGTCTTTGTGGCGATCAGGTGGCGGGAAACCCACCGGCGGATTTTCCTCGGCGCGTCGGCGGCCTCGACTCTCTCCGGCAGGATAAAGCAGTCGTCGGTGCGGACAAGGGAGTCCTTCGATTCAATACTTAGGCAAAGAAGCGGGCGGCTCCGGTCGTCGGCGGCACGGCATCAAGCCGGTCCCCTCTTCTGGGGCAACCCAACTTCAACGCCGTTACACAAACCTGCAAACCCTGGTCGACGGCAATGGACTTCGACGGCGGCGAAGTCCGGGTGCTTCACTTCGATCTCCTCGGCAGTCCCGTCTCCGGTCGGCAGCCTTTCGAGGGTCTGACTCCCAGGGAGCTTTGGCGAAGGTCAGCGGTGCTCGATGGTCCCTCAGAGCATGGGAAGAGGGCGCCTTACCAGGTCCTCTCTCGGATCAGTCTTCGACGAATTCGGCAGCTTTCAGATCAGGTCGAAGCAAATGCAACAGCAAGTCTTCTTCTTCCAGCTGGGCGTCGAGGATCAGCAGTTCCAGTTACTCTTCAAGTGTAGACACAGCTTCTGAACAATTTCCAGTGGTGAGAGGTCCCCAAGATATACTATTATGCCTCTCATCCACACTTCTGGGTCACACTCAGCAGCCAATCATACAGAAGGGCATTCATGCAGTCAGTCAGCCAATCAGGCCCACAGTGCATTCAGGCTATCCTCCTCCCTCTCAGACACTCACACCAAGAAATGTGGATTGGGACAAATACCCAGCCATTCAACACTACACACTGCATTCAGGCAAGTTTCGGGCAGGGCTGTCTCAGTCTTTATCTTTCATACCAGAAACCAGACAGCCACAACAAGAAGTGCATATTGGTCACACACTCCGTTCACCCAGGTCCCACCCACAGGGTGTACCCACAACATACAGTCACTGGGAAAGCTCCAGCCAGTCTGGACTGGACTTCACAACACACCATATAAGGAACTTCCACCCAACAGTCAGTCAGGGGGAAGGGACAGAGTCAGGGCTTCCCAGGACTTTGGGAAAACAAGGTAACAGGCAATAGAAAGCAAGAGGCCACAGGGGCCTTCTTGTTTTCTATCAGGAATCAACTGATTCCAATGGCAGGGCCTGGGTATCCCAAAATGGAGGATACTCAGAGCACCTGTCAAATTCAGCATGGAGCTGCCACCAGCCCATACCCTGCTCTGTGGGCCACCCACAGGTGCCCAAAAACATACACTAGGGGCACAGGGTTGTACACCCACCCATGGGTGCCATAAGGGTATCCCATGGGTCTGTACACCAAACCAAAAAACAGGAAGAGCTGCACTGCCAGGAGTCCCACATGGACTCCTGGGCAGAAAACAACACAGAACACAAATGAAAAAGGACTACAGGACAAGGACAGGGAGGCCCTGTCCCTCCAATGCATTTCCAGCATCACAGTCGCCCCCCCCCAGACTGAGGTTAGGGTGACTAATCTCCCACGGGATAGGCACCCTCATCCAGACGGTCAAGAAACCTTCTGGAAAGGCCATCTGCATTATTTATTTATTTATTTATTTATTAGATATACATCTAGCCAATAGGCTTTGTATAACACATAAACAAAAAACATAAATACACAAAATCTAAAAACATATTACATTTCCAATATATCCTATACAATACATTTTAAAATTGCCACAATCTTCAGATAAAAAACAGCAATAAAATATATCAGATTAATATAATTTCCTCTCATAAAAAGCATCCATTGGTCGGATATATCAGTCAACACAATGCCATTATTATAGGATTTGAAACACGTGGTTAGTAGTTCATTTAAGCTTTCACAACACATAATAAGATGGTGAAGGGACTCAACAACATTTACTCCACATAGACGACAATACTTTGACGTGAGTGGAGACCCCATTTTGACACAATTAGTCTCTAGTGCAACAGTCGAGTTGAATTTCATCATAAGGTAAGTGCGAAAAGTACCTGTATTGGGATAGGCAATAATGTATTGAGGAGACAAAACTCTACTCGAATACTCATCTAAAAACCAGCCACTGAACCTTTTAGATGCTAAATTTACCATATTAAGTTCATGGCAGTAATCATGGACTTTTTTCTTAAGTCTCATTTTGAAGGCTAGTAGAGACATAGTTCCTGGGACAGACCCATTAGACCATGTGCGATGGAGCCTTTGGATAGTACCAATTGTTCCAATCAGCACATTACCTTCAAGACTAAGGTAGGCTTTAACATATGGGACAAAAATTGTATCAGTGGAAAGTGTCACAGCTTTCTCATACGACAAAACGCATTGACAAATATATGCATACAAATAACTTCTGATGTTAAATTCCAAGTATAGGTATTCAACGCTCACATTTCGGGGTAGACGCAAGAGTTTTCTTAAAAGTTTGGATTCAAAAACCACGCCACGTTTGACAAACTTGTGACCCCATATTTCAACAGCATAGAGGAGCATTGATCTGATTTTTGACAAGTAGATATTAAGAACTGCAAAGGCAGAAAAACAACAATTTCTACCAATGAATACACTCAGCATTTGCAGCCACGGTGCAACGGCTTTTGATTGTAGACCACTGTTCATCCCAATTCAACCTTTCATCAATGATAACACCCAGATATTTGTAGGATTTTACCTGTTCAACATTTTTGAGGGCTAGGTTCCACGAGTGTTTCTTAGTTCTACGTTTATTTGAAAAGACCATTATCTTACTCTTGTCAATATTAATGGTCAGTCCATTTTCAGAGGAATAGGTGGCCAGGGAGTCGAGCATATGCTGAAGACCCGCCGGAGTATAATCCAGTAACAGCAGGTCGTCAGCATAGGCAAGCCAACCAATAGTCACACCATTAACTCTCACGGTTTAGCCTCTGGGATAAGAAATGCTTTCATCATATCTGACAGATAAAGGTTGAACAGGATGGCAGCGATCATGCAGCCTTGCTTCACACCACAACTAGTGGCCATTGGTTTAGAAAGTTTACCAGCCGCATTAAGTCTTATGCGTACAGAGGTCTCTGAATGTAGTAACATAAGCATCTTTAGGAGACCTTGTGGGATCCCCCATGAGCTGAGTTTTTTCCAAAGTCTATTTCTAAGAATAGTATCAAATGCCGCAGAAAAGTCGACGTATGCGCAATAGACATTAAGATTGCGTTTATTCCAGGCATGCTCAATCGATGATGTTAGTAGTAACAGATTGTATGTGGTGCTTGATTTGTCACGGAAGCCAATTTGGTTGGAGGGAAGAATATTGTGTTCACTAATCCATACATTAAGTTCCTGGAGCAATACCTTAGTGAAGATCCTAGAAGAGACGTCTAACATAGCCAACATTCTAAAGTTTGCCGGGTTGTCCCATGACCCTCCTTTTTTGTGCACTGTTAGAATGTGGCTTGTCTTCCATGATGCATTATCGTGACTCTTCCCGGGTCTGTGCTCTATGGTGAAGTCTAGCCCTTGCAGGCTAATGGACCACCTGAGCAGTTTCGGGTTTTCACCCTTCATCTGCATAAGCCACTTTAGGGGCTTATGATCTGTTTGGACCTTGAAGGTAGACCCCGTAAGGTAGGGCCTAAAACGCCTAAGGCTCCAAACTATACTGAAACATTCCTTCTCAACAGTAGCCCACCTACGTTCTCTACCCTTGAGTTGGCTACTGATAAAGATGATAGGATATCCCTCCCTTTGTCATCTAACTGGGACAAGACAGCTCCAATTCCGGTGTCGCAGGCATCCGTCTGGACGATAAAGGGTCGGCTGTAGTCAGGCGCACACAACACAGGTGCCCTACACAGACTTTCTTTTAAGTCATCAAAGGCCCTCTGACAGTCTTCAGTCCAATTAACCTTCCTAGGTTGTTTGGGTGAAGTCAGAGCTGTCAGGGGTGCAGCTATGGTTCCATAGTCTGCCATGGAATTGCGATAATACCCAGTGAGGCCCAAAAAGGCTCTCACCTGGGTTTGAGTAGTGGGAGTCTCCCAGTCCTGTACATCCTGTACCTTACTGGGGAGAGGTTGGATTTGACCCCCTCCTACCTCATGACCAAGATATGTGACTTTCCCCTGAGCTATCTGGCACTTGCTGGCCTTGATAGTGAGGTTAGCCCTTTTCAAGACCTGCAAAACCCCTTCCCAGGTGGAACTGTAGACGGCAATGTCGTCTAAGTAAGCCACACAAAAGGCTTTCAGCCCACGGAGCGCATGGTTGACCAATCTCTGGAAGGTGGCAGGGGCATTCTTCAACCCAAAAGGCATGACCCTAAACTGGTAGAGTCCCTCTGGTGTTGAGAACGCAGTCTTTTCCTTGGCATGGTCCATCAGAGCTGTTTGCCAATAGCCTGAGGTGAGGTCAAAGGTGCTCACAAATTTGGCAGCACCTATGGTGTCCACGAGCTCATCAGCCCTGGGCAATGGGTACGCGTCAGTTTTGGTGATGGCATTGACTCCTCTGTAGTCCACACAGAACCTCCAATCCTTGGTACCCGCCTGGGAACTTGCCTTGGGGACAAGGACCACTGGAATGGACCAGGGACTGGTTGAGGGTTCAATAACACCCAGATCCAACATCTTGACGACCTCAGCCTGTGTGTGTTTCTTAACTGTATCTGACATACGGTAGCTCATGCTTTTGACAGGCACACAGTCACCAGTGTCAATCTCGTGCTTACACCATGTTGTTAGGCCTGGCGTCACTGAAAACAGAGAGGCATACTGCTGGAGCAAAGCCCTGCAGGCCCTCCGCTGCTCTGTTGTCAAATCTGGAGAGAGATGTACTCCCTCCACTGAGCCATCCTGAGGGTTGCTACACAGCAAATCAGAAGGGGCTCACTCTCATCCTCCTCTTGCTCTGAAGCTAGCAAGAGACATGAGACTACTGCTCGCCTGTGGAAAGGCTTGAGCCTATTAACATGGAATACCTGAGGGGCTACCCCTAGGATTCCCATGTCAACCAGATAATTGACCTCGCCCATCTTGGAGATCATCCTGAAGGGTCCAGTCCATTTATCTGCCCATGCCCGAGGCTTGGTGGGCTCCATCACGAGGACCTCCTGTCTCGGAGTCCATTCCATTTGCGATGCTTTAAGGTCATGCCAGTACTTGTTCAATTCCTGGCTGGCCTTGAGATTTGCTGTCGCTTGGCCCATCATCTGTGTCATCCTCCGTCTGAGGCCTAACACATAGTCTCCCACTTGCTTGGCGGGACCTGGAAGGGTGGCCTCCCAACCTTCTCTAATCAAGGCAAGGGGCCCCCTCATGGGATGTCCAAAGAGTAACTCAAAGGGGCTGAAACCAACACCCTCTTGCGGTACCTCTCTGTAAGCAAACAGCAGGCATGGCAGGAGGAGATCCCATTTCCTCCTCTTGGCTCTTCCGAAGCACCTATCATGCCCTTGAGAGTTTTATTAAATCTCTCAACCAGACCTTTGGTCTGAGGATGGTAGGAGAACGTGTAGGTTACTCCGCACTCTTTCCACATGGTCTTCATGTAACTAGACATGAAGTTGGATCCTCTGTCAGAGACAACCTCCTTAGGGAATCCAACACGGGTGAAAATGCCCAGGAGAGCCCTGGCAACCACCTTGCCAGTTACAGTCCGAAGGGGTATAGCCTCAGGGTACCTGGTGGCATGATCTACCAAGACCAGGATGAACTGATGTCCACCTGAAGTGTGAGGGTCCAGGGGACCGACAATGTCAATGCCCACCCTCTTAAATGGTGTGCCAACCACTGGCAATGGCTGCAGTGGGGCAATGACACTGCCTCCAGTCTTGCCAGACAACTGACAAGTTGGGCAGGTCCTGCAGTGGGACTCCACTTCTACTCCCATCCGAAGCCAGTAGAAATGGGCGGAGAGCCTCTGCTTAGTGTTCTTGGTACCAAGATGACCAGCTAAGGGCACCTCATGCGCCAACTGAAGTAGGAAGGGCCTGTAAACCTGGGGCACCACCAACCTCTTGAGGGCACCAGGTTCAGGCTTAGTGGGCTCACTAACAAGGAGCTCACCCTCCCAATATATCCAGAAGGTCCTAGGCACTTCTCCTTGTGCCTGGGACAGGCCCTGTTTCCTCAGACCCTCGAGAGAGTGGCACTCTCTCTGTCCCTTACAGAAGTCTGCCCGGGAGGGTCCCTCTTCAGTTAACAAGCACTGAAGATCGGGATGATCCTCTGGGTTGAGAACCTCTCCCACAGGAGAGTCTTCTGGCTGTTCTCCCACAGGAGTTGAGATGGGATTTACCACTGGATCCAGCCCTTCCGGAGCATAGGTCCCAATGGGTGCTGTAGGAACAGCAGGAAGAGAAGGGGCCCCTGGCACAGAGGTTGCCTTCTTGTTCTTCCTTCGTCTTGCCTTAGGCCTCGCCTTTGGCTCGGGTACCTGACTCACAGCCAGACCCTGTGCCACCTGTGACCTAGTGACTGCAGCAGCAGTCAGGGGAAGACCATCCGAGATCAACCCCAACTCTACTAGATCATTACCTAATAGAATGTTAGCAGGGACATTGTCCTGAACCAGGACAGGAAGCTTTGCTGTCTTGTCTCCAATTATGAGTGTGTCTAAGGCTACAGGCGATAATTTGGGAGGCCCACCAGCTAACCTGGTGGTTCTCAGAGGAGCACCTACGTAGTCCTCCGGCTTGAGCAGGGTCCTGTCCACCACTGTCATGCTTGCCCCAGTGTTTCTCAAACCAGTAGAAGGCTGGCCATTCAAGAGGACACTTCTCAAAAATCTACGGGTGTTCTGTGGGATAGTCGCCAGTACTTCTGCGTACTGGTCCCAGGCCCCAAGGGACACTAAGGAAATCTCTACAGGAGCACCAAATGTGATCCCTGTAGAGGGGGGGAGGACAGTGGCCTCCACCTCAGACATGGGGTAAGGGGAGGTCAGGCTGACAGCCTTACCTTTACACTTGGAGTCACCCCTCTTGTGATCCAGAGCACCACAATCCCAACAAGTGCCGGGAGTGCGGGGTACGGTACTGGAACCACTGGGAGCCTGCTTTGCAGCAGGTGGACCACTACTCTTATTCCCACCCACAGATGACTTATCCTCACTAGATATTTGGGTCTTAGGAGAGAAGGGTTTAGGTTTACCCGACTGTGACTGCTTTTGGGACTCCTCAGCTTTCTGAGAGGCCCGCATTCCTTTGTCCTTGTCCTTCCCACTGGAGTCCTTAGGGGACACCCGCTGGGAGACCCACTTGTCAGCCAACCTAGCCAGCTTAAAGGGATCCAAAATGTTGTGGTCAGCAATATACTGACGCAGCTCTGGTGAACAGGCTTCAGAAAAATGCTCAAAAAACAATAGGTGAGACAATTCAACAAACGTTTTCACTTTGTAACCATCAATCCACCCCATCATGTTCATGTGTGCAGCACTCACCCAGTCAACCCAAGACACATTCTCTCTTTTCTTAAAATCCCTGAACCTTTTAAGGTATTGGGTAGGTGTCTTGCCAAACTTGGCAATCAAAGCAGATTTCATACACTCATACTGACCCCTTTCTTCCACACTCAGCTTCAGAATACGGTCATACCCAGTCTGAGGCACTCTGCTTAACAAACACTTAGCCCAATCTCTTTTGTCAATATCATGAATTGCAGCCATTTCAAATGCTTCAATCCATTGGAGGATATCAGAGCCCTCCGCAAACACACCAACCAAATCTTTCATAAACTTGGTGGCTGGGGACCTGCCACTCTCAACTGGTTTAGCTGAAGTCTCCACTCTAGCTTTCTCTAGCTGGATTATTTGGTGCTCAGCGTCCCTATCTTGGAGTATCACTTGCTGTGCCAACTCCTCTTTCTTCAACTCAGCTTCTGTTGCCAACTTTTTGTATTGAAAGGCTAACTGTTCCAGTTGTAGGTCCAATTTCAAAAGTTCAATCTTCAGGGCTTCCTCCTGAAGAGCAGTGCTGGGGTTTGGAACAGAGGCAGCAGGAATGGTGGTATTCCCAGAAACAGATTCAGCAGAAACCCCAGGGGCAGAGTCCTCATCGGTTGCATTCCCCCCCTCATCAAGAGTTTCACTATCAGTCTGGTAGTCCACCAGGGCAGCTACCAGCTCAGCCCTAGACTTATCCAGAAAGTCTAACTCCCTGGCTTCACAAGCACTCTGGAGAGCCTCTAAGCTCGTCCTAGTCAATTTACCATTTGCAATAGACTCCATTGTTTGTAATGCAGTTATTTTGTACACAACCAAACCTTAATTTAATAAAGTGCATATATTATGTAAGTGGCACGGTTATACACAGATTCTTAAAACCATAAGCATCCCACCGCTGCCACCAGTGTAAAGACTGGAGGGGGTGTCTGTACTTCTGCTCTCTATATGGTAGAGGAGAGACACAGAGGACCCCAGCCAAGATTCTCTATTGGTCTAGTGGTCGAGCAATCAAGGCCTAGCTTCTCAGGAGGTGATGCAGGCTGGTTCTTAAGTACAGTGTAGTCCCCAAGCCCCCACAAAGGAATGTCCACACAATGTATTACTATTACTAAAAACACAGTCTTTATATAATTAATATTCAAAGGTATGTACACTATAACAATAGCTCACTTTGTACTCATAAGTCAATAATGGCCAATATATACCATTCTAAAGTGGTACCACCAATATTATCAGACCTCTTTAAAGTGCATCAACTATACTGTTAAAATGTCACACAGATCCATAAAAAGGAAACCAGCAATAGAGAGAGGAGGGAAAGCAAGATGGTTGAAACAATAGGCAGAATACTGAGTCAGTTACCTAAACACAGTTCTGTGTGGAGATCCCCCACCTGGGCAAACTGTAAAATAAAGATATAGAACAAGCCCAGTCCATATATTGATCAGTAGTTTTATTTCCTCCTATAATGTTTTTTACCCCCCCAATGTACCTGGTGGAGCAGAGCTCTTCGAAGAAGCGTCGATGGATCCTTCTTGAGTGACCCCCTTTCAAGCAGGAGTTACGGATCGTTGCGAGGCGTCGAAGAAAGTGAACTTGGTGTCAACGGCTTCGATGAGAAGTTCGAGGGTGCCGAGACCACGGCGTCGATCCAGGTGGTGCTCGTCGGCGACATCCTGCGAAGATGAGGTGTGCGGGGCACCTCGGCGTTTGATAGTTCTGGACCGCAAAGATTTTCAGAAGAACTGTGGCCCAGCAAGGGTGTCGAGTCGTCGAAGTCTTTTTGGCCTTCAGGTGGCGGGAAACCCACCGGCGGATTCGCGTCGGCGGCCTCGACTCTCTCCGGCAGGATAAAGCGGTCAACGGTGCGGACAAGGGAATCCTTCGATTCAATACTTAGGCAAAGGAGCAGGCGGCTCTGGTCATCGGCGGCACGGCGTCAAGCGGTCCCCTCTTCTGGGGCAACCCAATTTCGCCAGCCCTCCAGCGGTTACACAAACTTCGAACCCTGGTCGACGGCAATGGACTTCGACGACAGCGAAGTCCGGGTGCTTCACTTCGATCTCCTAGGCGGTCCCGTCTCCGGTCAGCAGCCTTTCGAGGGTCTGACTCCTAGGGAGCTTTGGCGAAGGTCAGCGGTGCTCGATGGTCCCTCGAAGCACGGGAAGAGGGCGCCTTATCAGGTCCTATCTTGGATCAGTCTTCGACGAATTCGGCAGCTTTCAGATCAGGTTGAAGCAAATGCAACAGCAAGTCTTCTTCTTCCAGCTGGGCGTCGAGGATCAGCAGTTCCAGTTACTCTTCAAGTGTAGACACAGCTTCTGAACAATTTCCAGTGGTGAGAGGTCCCCAGATATACTATTCTGCCTCTCATCCACACTGCTGGGTCATACTCAGCAGCCAATCATACAGAAGGGCATTCATGCAGTCAGTCAGCCAATCAGGCACACAGTGCATTCAGGCCGTCCTCCTCCCCCTCAGACACTCACAACAAGGAATGTGGATTGGGACAAGTACCCAGCCATTCAACACTACACACTGCATTCAGGCCAGTTTCGGGCAGGGTTGTCTCAGTCTTTGTCTTTCATACCAGAAACCAGACAGCCACAACAAGAAGTGCATATTGGTCACACACTCCATTCACCCAGGTCCCACCCACAGGGTGTACCCACAACATACAGTCACTGGGAAGGCTCCAGCCAGTCTGGACTGGACTTCACAACAACACCATATTTGGAACTTCCACCCAACAGTCAGTCAGGGGGAAGGGACAGAGTCAGGGCTTTCCAGGACTTTGGGAAAACAAGGTAACAGGCAATAGAAAGCAAGAGGCCACAAGGGCCATCTTGTTTTCTATCAGGAATCAACTGATTCCAATGGCAGGGCCTGGGTATCCCAAAATGGAGGATACTCAGAGCACCTGTCAAATTCAGCATGGAGCTGCCACCAGCCCATACCCTGCTCTGTGGGCCACCCACAGGTGCCCAAAACATACACTAGGGGCACAGGGTTGTACCCCCACCCATGGGTGCCATAAGGGTATCCCATGGGTCTGTACACCAAACCAAAAAACAGGAAGAGCTGCACTGCCAGGAGTCCCACATGGACTCCTGGGCAGAAAACAACACAGAACACAAATGAGAAAGCACTACAGGACAAGGACAGGGAGGCCCTGTCCCTCCAATGCATTTCCAGCATCACAGTTTCACAAAAATGTCCATTCACTTTCACATTAGCCTCTCGGGATCTCTGCACATTCTCTTATCCTCATGCTCTTCCCTTCAATGGTTTTGAACACATTTCACTTTCATTATGCAATGTTCTTTTATCTTTTACAGAGTGTTTAATAACGCGCCTTCTCACACAGAACTGTTTAGTTACTTTGTTTCTCATCGGCAGCCTCACCTGCAAAATACTTTCAAGGTTCATTTCATTGTCATTATCCTTCAATGCGTAGCCTTGCATGTAACAGTGTAGCTTTCACATTTGCGCGGATCACAAACCGAGCTCTCCCGTTCTTTGAACTCACCGGTTGTGATTGCTGTTGCACGTCCTTCAGTTTTCCACTCGTCGAGGTTAGGGTCTTGCCCACCTTCCCCTCAGACATTCCCGGGCAGCCTTCGGCCCTGGGGAGGACACGAGCAGCTTGCTTTTGCAAGGAAGAAAGGGACTAGCTCGCCCCTCGGCTCCCTTCTCTGAACTCTCCTGGCTTCTTGGCGACACGGCTTCCTCGCCACGCTTTCTCCTGCCTCAACTCGCATCCTGTCAGCATCTCGGCATCCTGTTCTCCCTGGCCTGGTTTTTGACAGCTCTCTGTCAGCTGCTCCTCCATCTCGCCATCCAGCTTGCCTTCCTTCTCAGCCCCTGCCTTCCTCTCTGTGTCTTTCCGTGCTCCACCTTTTATAGTTTGAAAAATGGTCCATGAATTTCAGGTGTCTGTGATTGTGATGGAGTGCCTGACCTTGCCTGGCCTTATTAGTGAGGCAAGGCCAGTACATGTTACTAGTGGTAATCTTCCTAGACCCAGTCTTCCGGTTCTTCGGCTCAGTAGTTGGGCTGATTAGGAAAAGAGTGGAGTTATGGGAGTTGTAGTGTCCCATAAAGGTAGAGGGATATGAGGTACAGAACTGTCAGGAAATGCGGGATACTATGTCTTACCTTCCGGCGTCACCTGCCCACTCCCCGATGGCCTCTTACCCAGGTGATCCTCCCTCACATGTCCACCCCCAGGGTCGGGATCCAATAGCAACAGCCTTCCCTGGCCACCTGAATAAGGGAACCCTGCGGACTGAGTCATGAAACACCTTGAAGTTTTTCAAACCACTGAGGCTAATACTTTGAAATAATAGGTATATAATTGTGCCCCAGATTTCCTTAGAGTCTTTCAGAGGTTTATTGCACCGCCCAAAGGCCCGAGAGTTAATAACTCTACTAATAATCTTAAAAATGTCTTGCGCTCTACCTTTATAAATCCATCTAACGCTACTCACATCAGGCATAGATAATTAGTCTGTTATATTTCCAATGCTTCCTTTTATATAAGCAACAAAACTTTCACAAGATTTGCATATTGCTTGACAATGTTATCTTGAGGCGGTGTGTATAAATGGGTCCCAGTAATGTTGTCTGCCCAATTTATTAGCATGCAATCATCTTCAGCTATCCAAATGGTTTCTTGCCTAACAATACATTAATTTGCCTGACTGAGACTCAGGGCATACCATTTAATCCTACTCCCCTGATTAACTTCTTCTACCAGGTCTATATGATCACAATTCTCCTCCATTCCGTGTTCACTTGTATGCCACTCAACCACTAAAAGAAAGTGACCACTTTCCTCCCGCAGCACCACCAGTAATTCTATGTTCCGGTGGTAATGAATAATATCTATAAATGTGTAGTGCAAGGTGGATGTCGAGATGTAAAATACCCTGGTAAATTCTTCTGGGGAATCCCCTTCACAACAACCATTCAACATGACCATCCCATGGTTGTTAAATAAGTCGAACCACGATCACCCTTTACAATCCCGATAATCAAGAGTTTAAAAGTGAAAAGGGGGTGGGGATTTTCAAACCAATGAAGCTTGATGTGTACAGTCTTCTCGTCTCTGTTGTCTTATTTAACAAGGGCACTGGAAATTGTTGTTGTCCGATTCGCCACCTCTGAAATAATGTCTATCTGTATTTTATCATAGATTGGTTAGTTGGGCTTTCCCTTGGAGTCTCTGGCTTCCAGGCAGATTACCCAAAGTGTACAGGTTTATCTCTGGGTGGAGTGTAGTTCTCTATTTTAGGAGGTGTGGTGGGGGAATCAGGGAGGAACTTGTACTACGTCACTGGGAGCCAATACATCTGTTATATTTGTAGCATTGTAGTAAATAAAATAGAGAGGTTGCTTGAATTATGAACTACTCTACAGGGAATGTCCACAGTTTGAACAAAAGGGCCACATTGTGAATGATTATAGTTTTTGTTGAGGGTTACAGTTTCAAGGACTGGACCCTCAGCTCATGTATCAAAGCATCTGGCTGATAAAGCTTCAAGCGGCATTAGCCAATGGTCAGTCCAGTGATGTTTCAAGTCAATAACTTGAATACTGATGTTCTCTTGCAGTAGTCAGGGGATAATGTGCCCTCCAAAGAGAATCATTCCAAAACATCTTTTACTATTTTTTGGGATTGTAGGGTAACTCCACAACAACCAGACATAAGAAAAGGCAACACGCTAGAGAAAAAGTCTTGTGCACCCTTTTTCAAAAAGAACAAGAGCTTTATTTTGTATATAAAAGAGAAATGGCTCTTTCCTCATCAAAATGGAATTCAACTTAAAAACACAGAAATTGTCACTCATGACGCATTCGATATACAGTATTAATCCCCCACCCTCATTGTCTACCACCTATTTACATGCTAATGGTTACATATAGATCCTTCTTCTCCATCTTCTCCACATGTGGGTAACAAGCTCCTCACCTCGGAGTGCTGCAAGGTAATTGATTAAGCTTAGAAGGCAACACCCTATCTTCACTCCGAACCACATGATGTGCACCTAGTCAACATGAACTCGGCAGATAACTTCGAGGTCAGCCTGGTCGTTGCAAACAAAGGCAACTCTTTTCTCATCCCAGACACGGAGGCAGCCCCATCATGCCTCCCCGTCACAATCTTATAATTTGGCATCAACCTTTGCTCTCCTGTTACAAATCACAAACCTTGTTGTACTCTGCTCATCCCTGTATCAGTTACCCCTCCCAAGAGGTAGGCCTGGTGCCCCCACTAATCCTTCTAATTCATGAATGAATTAAGAGTGTTTTTCCTGTACATCTGGTAGTTCAAATACAACAACCATTCTTCTGGGGGGTGCTAGTGCCCTAAATCTCAGTTCCTGTTTTGGCAGCTCAAGACCTCTCCTGAGATTCCCAGACTCCCATGAGTATGGCCTTCGTACTGGGCCGCAGCAGTCTCCCACTCAACTTCTGGCATTCCTACCTAATTGTTCAAGAGGTTAACGTGATACATTTATATGTGGGTGCACATGCGTGTTCCTAGATGTGCCTGGGAATTGAAATGCGATAGTCAAGCAAAAGATGAGACCTTGTTGTTCTGTGTCTCCAACACAACCTGCAAGGATTCAGGCCTACTCTTGAATGCAGCACTAATTTGAGTTATAAATGTTGCACACATGCAATGTATTGTAAGCAACACTACCGCAAGGCAATGGTTCGTTTTCATCTATACAAACTCCTAAAATACATGTGTCTCACGCTAATTATTTCCACCCATGAGTTACCCCCACACCCCGACACTACTCTCTGCACGTTCTCCATGTTTTAATATATTTTCCGTAATCTAAGCCGTTTGGGAGGGGCGGTGATCTGGCTATGCATCCCAACAGGGTGCAATATATTAGAATTGTGAAACATACTGTGTTAATGTTCACATTGTTTTTTATCGCCATAGACTCATGAGATGTATAGTATGGAATGTTCATTAATGTTTTGTTTGGTTTTGTGATCAGAATTCGTAAGCCCTTTCATTCATTTTCATTTTCTTTCTGGTCCTCAGCACTGTACAATGGGAGATGCAGGACAGCATGAGAGGTTACTCTGTGCTGTCTCCCTTTAGGTCAAAGCCTAAACCAGCTCTGCCCAGGAGTGTTGTCCTCCAGACATTTTGCTACCCTTCACCCCATACTGTGCCTTCCACAGGGGGGTGGTGTGGTCAGTGAGCTGACCGCATCCCCAGCCTGTGCAACACAGAAGACAGCAGGCGAAGGAGCCATTTCTTCTGCCATGAGGACAGTATTAGTTGTTCATGGCTGAGAATAGAGCTGCCAGCGTCATCCTCTAAAACCCGTGCCTCCCTGACACTCAGTGATGTGCATGTGCCAGTTGCTGGGCTGTGCACATGCGTCTGACACGTGCGCACCACAGTAAAGGACATCAGCATCAGCACTTAGATAGTGGCATACACATATTGAATGCATTTACTGCTAATTGATCATAGTACTGCTGAAGAATACATGCATCAGTGAAGGCGTTCATTGAGCTAACAAAGTGCTTCAACCAGAAACATTGTACATGAGTCAGAACTAGAGAGCGCATACACATTTCGAGATGTGTTACAAAAATACATAATTGTTTAAGCAGCAGGTGATAAAAGGGGAGAAATAAGGACAGTAAATGTGGTCAGTCCGACAAACAGTCCATTGACAAAAGGACTTTGGCTCTGCAGAAGTAAAAGAAAGAGTAGTGACTAACCCGCGTACACATCCCCACAGTTCTACAAACCAACAGTGATCCCAATCATAAAGGAAAAACAGCCATAGCTAAGTGATATACCACATTCGCCCCAAAAGGTGCACAATTGTAGCAGGGCCACTTAAAAGTGCATGATTCCAGTGTTAGTCAGTTCAACAGTGTCAAACCAGGCTTCGAGCTGTTGTGCTTGTGGGTCGAATTGAGTTCAAAGGTATCCAGTCTCGTTGAGCACAGGCAATGAGTTGGCGCTGAGTCAAGTTCAAGCAGGTGCTCCATGCAGTGCGAGGTGGCATTGAGCGATGCTGGTCGAACAGATCACCAGGAGTGATTTGATGATTGAGGGTGGCCGAAACGATGAGTACTGTTTGTTCAGGTCAGCGAGTGATGCAGTGATTCAGCGGTTCAAGTCGAGCTGTGATTTAAAGGTCTCATGGTTCGATGATTAGTTCGATTTGGCTGTTACAAATAGAGTGCATGGTGCACTTGTGCTCAAGCCGGATGAGTGACTAGGCTCTGCTGCGGCGATGCAGCATCGAGCCAGTTTGATGCTGTGAGCACAGTGGTTTGACGTTCAAGTAAGTGCCAAGGCCAGCACTGGCGGGTCCTATTGGTGTGAATGCAATGAACACAGATTGAATGTGACTCGAACCGGTTTCACAATGAAATCTGCGATCCTGCCTATTCTGTCTCAAAGGTTGCTTTGAGGCCCACTGCAGGGGTATAGGATGAAGTGAATCATTTCAGTCTCTGCTGCACTAATCATGGAAGGTTTTTAAGCAGAGTGGCAGGCCTTGATCCTCAGCTAGAGTCACCCCAATGTGTTCCTGGGAATGGGTAGGGCACATAGCTTGCCTCTGCCTTTGTTCACTCCTTCTTCACCTCAATGGCTGAGGGCTTTTGAAAGATCAACTCAACCAAAAGAAGTCCAACACATTCTTCCTTAAGACCTGTATGGTCCTAAAATTGAATCATAGAAGGGATTCAGACCCCCTATTTTATAGGCAAAAGGTTGCCCAGGATTGGAGGAAGGCAAGACTGCTTTAAATGGTCCAGTCCCTGTCCTTGTGACAAGTGATCTTTGCCTGGTTGCATCTCCCCCAAATTGCTTTGTGCTAAAGGAAGTTGAGGAGGCAGGAAGGAAGGAAAAGTGCAGAGAAAAGCAAGATGGTGGAATCCTTCCCATGTAATGCTTTTTTTAATTATCTTTTTATTGTGATTTTATTACATTACAGAACGAGAGCAAAGCACTCAACACAAGAGACCACCTTCATGAGCACACAAATATTACATTTTGAAAATACATTGTCTTCATTCTTGGATTTCCCTGGATGTCCACTCTGGCTTGGTGTATAGTTGCATAGACAGCATTATAAACAGACAACATAGATTGCAGCGACAGGGATCCTGTTGCCTTGGCACAAAAACAAATGATCTCCCTTGGAAGAAACAGAGTAAAGTGGGCAAATGTTCTGTTGCTACTAAACCACAGGTTCCAGAAAATGTCTAACTTCATAGTTCCATACCTTTTAGGCGGCCCTACTGCCCATAAAAACCAGAAACACCACACAGCACCCCTTCTAACTTGTATCAATCAAGAACACAGTTTACCGCTAAAAGTTACTTCTCAACTCTCATCTTCCACCATGACCGCCCTCTTAAGTACCAACTTTAACAACTCTTCAGCCTTTTCTGAGTCCCAGAAAATATATTCCTTGTCCTTCCACGTGACCTTCAACTTCACCGGTCTGAGCTTCCCAAGCTATGCTGAGCTCGCTCTGGCTACACTAAATCTGCCCCCTTTCTATAGGATTGAAGGCCCTTTGGTATGCAACAACCTGGTGCAAGACAAGTTTAGTTTAGGATGTGCTCACTAAAGCTTGATTCCCAGACTGCTCCTGCTAGGAGCTTCCTGGGCTGGAGAGATGGGTTACCTGACTTCGCAAAGTATAAAAGAGAGGCAGCTCACACAGAATATTGTGCTGCTGCTTGCATCAGAGACAGCCTCTATGGAGAATACACATAGCCTGTCCATGGCTGGCATGGCCTGGGCTCACAGTGTTGACATGTGTATGATACAGATAAGAAGTGGCTTTAATAAGTATGTGCACTACCAGCCACTATACCCCAACTCAAGTGGGATTGATGCTTAAAGATTAAACTGCTACCAGGAGGCTAGTTTGTTATCCTGGAGAGATCCTGAAGAACAAATACATACAAAATCCTTCTTAGATACGTTGAAACAAACGTAATACTCGACCGGTCACAAGTTGGCCTCAGACCAATGAAAAAGAACAGAATCAGCACTTCTTTCGATATGGGACGACCTGAAAATAAACGCAGACGATGATGCCCAATGGGCCCTCATACTATTGGACATATCAGTGGCTTTTGACACAATCAGCCACGCAACACTAATAAAAAGATTGATGGAATGTTGCATAAAAGAATCTGCATTAAATTGGCTTACCTCATTCCTACCAAACTGAACCGAAAGAACCTACCTACCACCGTTCACTTCAAACACCAAAAATATATCCTGCGGAGTCCCACAGGGATCCAGCCTCTCCACTCCACTTTTCAGCATCTACATGTGTCCACTGATGAAAATTGTTCGAACCCACAGACTTACCACCTATAACTACGCAGACAACACACAACTGATTGGGAAAACAATCAGCACCCAGGAACAAAAAACACAGCCTTACTAACAGCCTCAACAACTGCCTCACAGACATCTACAATTGGATGACAACAAACTTAAACTGAACCTGGCAAAAACAAAAATAATGCTCTCACCCACAAAATTCGACAGAGGGAACCCACAACTGGAATGGCCTGGTCGATTGGCATGGGAACGGAACCAGAGACTACCGATGTAGTAAATAACCTAGGAATACTCATGGACAACAGACTATCACTGGAACCGCAAGTCAACGCAATTGCCAAAAAATGTTTCTTCCTCCAACGACTGCTCAGAGGATTACTCCCCTACCTCTCCATCCCCCACAGAACCCTCACAATCATATCCCTGATACTCACAAGAATTGACTACGCAGACAGCCTCTACCTGGGAATGCTGGAAAGACTTACCAAAAAACTCCAAAGGGTAAAAAATACAACAGCCAGGATCCTATTAATACTAAACAGAAGAGACCACATCACTCAGCACTGAAAAGCCTACACTGGTTACCAGTAAAAAAGCGCATCAAATTCAAAGTACTGTGCATCGTCCACAAACCCTTGCACAGACAAGGAGCGGAATTCCTCCAAGACAAGATTAGCCACAAGAGTAGCCGATATCGCCCAGGAAGGGAACTAAGATCCAGCAATGGCCTACACATAGAAGCAGAGCACTAAGAAAAAAGGAAATTCAGCGGAACAGCTTTCTAACGTCTAATTTCTAACATCTGGAACAATTTGTCCAAAGAAATTAGAACCATAAAAGACCACATCACATTCAGGAAACTGCTCAAAACCTGGCTATTCAGCAGACAATGACATACTTGAAGGGACACCGGAAACAACAACACCACAGACAAACAACTAGATAGGAGACGAGATGGGTCAAAGAACCACAAACAAGTACCTGGCTAGATACCATCAAGTGACAACCAAAGAGGCGCACCAGAGGCTCCTACAAATTGACTGACTTATTAACCCCTTTACCCTTCCTGCACCTACAACATAACTGACGCCACTACACAGGGCCTTGG
Source organism: Ambystoma mexicanum (assembly GCF_040938575.1). Classification (NCBI taxonomy): domain Eukaryota; kingdom Metazoa; phylum Chordata; class Amphibia; order Caudata; family Ambystomatidae; genus Ambystoma; species Ambystoma mexicanum. Next base: position 1,335,911,820 of record NC_090921.1, on the reverse strand, counting down.
ACTAGCCAGACTGCACATAAACAAACAGAGAAGCAATGCTATGTTCACACCGAGCATATCTAGATTCTGAAGCACACCTAGAATGATCCACCCACATATTTCATAAAACCGTCAACAACACATCTACACACCAAGATACCGGATTATTTTACAGCTACGGCCACACGTGACTATGGATCCCTTATGGACACTATCTAACCAGTGTGCATGACCAAACCCACCATAGCCCGCACAACACACTAAACACCAACACAAACCCTACCACACACCCGAGGCACTGAATCTTACCCATACGGTTACAATGCACGAGGCCCCTCGCACAAACTAGCACGTGCATAACAACACTCACAGACGCCAGTTCCTCCTGGTTCTGAACCTCTCCTCTTACCCAACCCCCACTAACCTCCTCACTTCCCTCTCTTGCGGAGCCACGCCATCACCTGGGGGCTGCCCCTGGGTGGTAGCAGTGCGCTGCATAAATAAACCTTAGCATAACATTATGTGGGTCTGGAACAGAGGTGCAGATTCTAAATGCAGCCTCTGCACTGCAGTGACTTTGTCGTCACAACAGCTGTCAGATAGAGCACTTGTGACGTCTGAGCCTGCTCTGTGCCACTGGGGAGCAGGTGTTGCAGATCAGGAGACTGATGCATCAGGATACATGTGTCACTATGCTTTTGGCATGTAAATGTATGAAAGCAGGGTCTGGGCAGCAGGCCCATGTTTTAAAAACAGGGCTTCTAAGGCCTTGCCAGATGGCATTACATCACATTAGTTCACAATGTTTTACAGGCGGAAACAGGGTAGATCATCATGCTGTTCTGGAGAAGGGTGAGGCTCCTGTATGCATCGGGTGTCCAATCCAGTGGTAGCATTCTTAATATTAGAGTTAGGGAATGCCTGTGGAAGGGAGCAAAGAAGATAAATAAGCTAAGGTGTTCTACGCAGTAGGGTGGGTGATGAGCTGCGAAGTAAGGCCAAGATTTAGATAGTAGGGTTTCAGGAGGAAGTATCAGGAGATGATGGTAACTTGTACATGGGAGCTAATCCATGGATAAATGTATAGACTAGGAGACAGAATTTGGAGATGGTGTTGTGTAGCATGGAGTGGCACCCCACGCATAGGTGTTGAGCAAATGAGGGTGAAGAACATGGGAGGTTGAAGAAGCTATAGGTCGCTAAATTCAGTACTTTGTTCAAGGGGTAAAGGAATAGAGGAATTTGCCATATGTTGCTGAGTAGTCACAAGCCAACTGAGGACAAGAGTAGAGATATGTCTTTTTGTGGAGTCAAAGGTGAGGTGGGGTTGTACCTTGTGGTGGTTTGGAAGTCTGAGCCAGTGGGCTGTGGTGGTGATATAATTTATATTTTCAGGTCTGTCTCATTGAGAATCACTAGGGCGCAAGCCTTAGGGAAAGTGGTGAAGATATTAGTGGGAATATACACAATAGAAAGGATCACCAAGTTAAGACACTAGAAGCAGAGAGGAAGATAACTTCTGTTTTGGAGGAGCTGAGCATCAGCTAGCAGAGTGCCATGCAGTGACTAGTAGCGGAGAGGCAGGTGGAGACGGACAAGTATACAGGATAGTTCAGCAGGAAATAGGGAAAAGGGAACAATATGTGTGTGTCATCAGTGACTATATCATAGGAGAAGACAAAGAAGAGATGGCTGAAAGAAGAGGTGTGGAGGGTGAAGAGAGGAAGACCAAGGACAGTTCGCTGAAGATCCCGACAGGGGAATGAGGGAGGAAGAATTGGGTTGGGAATGTCTTGGTAGAGAGGTTTTGCCTAAGGGCATCAACAGAGATTGAGTAGGATATGGAGTGGGGACAAGGTGGAGCCAGAAGGGCACAAAGCATTAAGGATAATTTGAGAGTATTGGAATGAGAAGCCGAGATTAGGTTGGCATAGTATTTCAATTTGGTGGTGTAAAAGAGCAGTTGGACGCATTTTCCCTTACTCCCGCCCCTTCACGGCCGTCATACTGGAACAGCTGGAGAAGGGCCCGATGTGAGACTCCATGTGTTATGCCTATACCGCATCGAGTGTACGAGAGAAAAAAAGCACTCAGATAACCATATCAGATGTACCATCGCATTGAAAGTTTGGAAGGATGCCGTATGGAAGGATGTCGGCATGCACCATTGGACATCATGGAGCGCTCAGTGAAATCTGATGAGAGCAGAGTGCAGAGGGCAGAGTGATGGCATGAAGAAGATATACGAAGCCATATTTAAACGATATGAAAATACTTAGTAACAATGTAACTGAAGCGATAAGAGAAACATGTACAAAACAATAAAGTAATCATGAATGCAAAAAAAGATAAAGTAACTTGCTGACCAATAAGTGTAAATAGATGCATAGAAGTTTTCTTTAAAGGAATATATAATGGGGCAAGGACGGCCATAGTTGTAAAAAGGACGCCGGCTTGTGTTAATATTCAATTAAGCTACCTCGAGAAACAGATTAGGGTTGCAGAGTCAGGAGATGCTGGAAGAACAGATTTGTGTGCAAAACAAAGAGAAGTCTATGTTGGCTTGTGACCAAGGATACTATTTTTAAGGACTATCTGCAAAGCACGGAGGGAGGCAGACTGATGAGCCATGGACAAGACATATTTCTCTTAGATTACAGAAGAAGAATACATCTGCAAGAGCTAAGTATTGGCCAATTAAAAGTGTATAAAGTCTATACAAGGTAGAGTGAGCAAGTCTCTAGAGGCCAAGAGGAGCAATGACACGCAGTATAATTAAATCAAATAGCAGTAAAAAAGAGGTTGAAATGGACAAATGTGTGGTCTCTTCACATGTTACTCAGAAGTTGAAAACCTAAAAGAAAGGGCTATTCATTAAGCCATGGATGAAGATAGTGATGTGGTTATACTCCCTAGAACAGAGAGCAGGCTACAACGTGAACTATAGACGGGAAACTGTGGCTCATGGCTGGACTGATGAGAGATGGTGAACTAATTGGTAAAGTGAGGAGTAATCTGACGTGATTCAAGCACCTGGGTTTCGGTTTCTTTACGTGCTGCTAGCTGAGCTGAAACTCAAAGGTTGGGTAAGAATGCCAACCAATCAGTCGGTCAATGGGGTAACCTGCTATACAATGTTGCATAGACCAATCTGCTGCCATTTTGTTCGCTATAATCAGTATTATACGTATTTAGAGGTAAATCGAGGTGTGTCTTACAGATAAGAGACAGCCAATGAAGTACTAACCTATATATTATATAAGTAGATATGTTCCCCTACCCAATCCCCCCAGCTAATATGTTTTATAGTTTGTCAAGTAGGATTACATCATAGATTATGCATATTGTGATATAAGACCTCTGTGTAATCAAGTTTGTATGTGTGCGTGCAAGCATCCGTCTGATGTCTGCCAGTTTACCCTGTTCTATTACATTGAGAATAAAGTAGTACTTTGCCATATTCTTTAAGTCTGTCCAGGTTATTTGGTCCGAGATTTTTATTGGTAATTCCATCTAGCACAAGAGACGCTTCAAGGTGCAAGAGCACACATTGGTAGTGGTGCGTATGATTTAGGTCTAGACGACCTAGGCCCAGATCCAGATCGTCAGACTTTTGGCTGCTCCCGCCATTAGCCAGAAGACCGCAGAGCTTCGTGTGGAGAATGGCACGCAACAATATACGTGTAAAAGGATATAGTTGGCAGGACCCCTTTGACGAAAATCCCGTCCGGCCCCCGCAGGTGCCCCGTGGATGGAAGGCAAACGGGTCGCCTGAGGGAGAGTCGATGCCGAGGGACTCCAGCTGAGCCACGGATGTAAGTAGAACATTGAGAGTGGCAAAAATAAGGGGAGGGACTTTGTTGTAAATATGCATATATATATATAAATATATATATATTTTAAAGTAAGGCGATTTTTAGATTTTCTGATCAAGAGATTGACCTCAATCAGAAGGATAAAAATCAAAGGAGAGACTCTTAAAATATCAATGATAAACGACACATTAAAAATGGTCAGAATGTGTAAACAAAGGAACAAAAAGAACATTGTTGTGCAGAGTTTTAAAAGTGGATAAAATATTTTTCTTTTTGGATAATTAAGTGGCAATTGATGGAGCCGGCTCAAATTGATCAGTGTGTATATTTGATAACATAAAGAAAAGAAAAAAAAAATAGACAGTCGAAATTGACTTGTCACCATGGGAAACACTCCTCTTCTACATTCAAGCAGGACATTGCCAAGATACAAAGCTAAGATAAGGAAATATCTTTGGAATGGGTCAAAGGCACGACTAATAAAACACTCATGCCGTGGCCTTAGGAGGGTTTGTTGTCAAATACAGTATTGCGGCATATGGCAATGTATTTGCATGCTACATATAAGGCAAAGAAGTTACATAAAAGGTTGATTGTTTCAGAGCTATGGAAGATGTACCAGAGTGAGAAAGAAGATCCAGCCGAGAAGGAGTGGAATTTATTCAGTATAAAGGGGAAGATAAAACGCCTTCGGCTCCCTTTCCCCTCCTGAAAACAAGAGCGTAGACGCAGAGGAGAAGGCATTTGATCCTTTAAAAGAATTGAAAGCAGCAGCGGGGTACGCTAATCCGACATATGAGCCCCCTGGTTATAACAGTGAGGACAATGTGGAAGAGAGCAAAAGCAGAGAAACCATATATATATATATAGACACGTTTTGAAATTAAACAGCGTGATAAAGGGAAGGATAGACAAGATAGACAGATGGAGATAGAGGAAGAAGCAAAGAAGCAAAAAGAAATAAAGAACAAAGCTAAGGGAATAACAATAGTACAGAACGAATGGATGGGAGGACAGATATTACTCAAGTTGGATGATAAGGGCTTTGATGGGGTTAGAGAAAGAGAAGAGAGAGAAGAGCAGGAAAAGAAAGAAAAGGAAGAAGAGAGAACATATAAAGAAGAGAAAGAAAGAGAATGTAAGTGAAGGGAAGAACGAAGAATGTACGAGACAAGGAAAGAAAAGGATAGAATAGAAGAGAAGAGACAATAGGAGGTAGAAGCGCAAAGAATTAAAGAATGTAGGTTGCAAAGAAGGCAAGGGGAAAATGAATTAAGGGAGATGAGGAGAAGGCAAAAGGAAATCAACAGAAGCAGGGTACTAAAAGATGATGAGATAGATTATCTATGTCATAGAAGCATAGTGCCAATCGAAGCACAAGACCGACTTGAGGAAGAGAGAGGATCACAACAGCCCCTCAGTGAACTGCAAGGTGTACCAAGAATACCATCATGGGCTGATGTGCGAGATACAGGCAAATGAGGGTAAAAGAAGGGCATAAAACCCAAGACAATGTAGAACGATCTCTTTCTAGAGAAACGGGAGGTAGGTCAGATGATGCCATAACAGATGAGCACAGAACGCTGTCTTTAAGTAGACTAGATCTTGATGGTGCAGAAAAGGATAACAGTTATGCAAGATAGGGCATAATAATGTCAGACAAAGAAAAGGAAGAAAACGAAACAGCGTGAACGGAGAGCGCATGCAGATTTTCAAAAGGAATTGAGTGTAGGAAAAGGGTTAAAATTGACAGATTTAGCAGACCCCAAAGAGAGAACACCCAAATCAACACCATTTACTGAGCAATCACAAGCACGATTGTGCAGTGCAGGGGATGTATCCCCACCTTATGCAAGCAGATTAAGGGCATTACCAGGACAGAGACAAATGGGTGAGACTAGCCCCACCTGGAAGACAAGCAATGTAGGCAGGTATGATAATGGACCAGGATTTTCACAATTCCCATTATTAGAGAAAGGGGGAGGACGACCACAATATATACCATGGTCACAAATGGATAAAGACAATTTAAGATGTAAATTACTGAGTTTAATTTCCAGGGCGGAAAAATTGATTTATGAGCTGGAGAGAATGACATCAGGAATGACGTTAGCTGCAGGTGACATAAAATGCTAGCTAGAAGCTATTATAGGGGAGAGACCTGATGACATTTGGAAAGGATATGCAGGTGTGACTGCACAAAACACGACACACAATGGAGCGCCATTTGACAATTGCAGAGCAGATGTATGACAGGCTCTCAGAGTACAATACCCTGATACATCAGACATGGATGTGATCATGACTAGGACAATTGGGGAGTATAAAACCCTGTTGCTTATATTCAAGATATTCAAGAACACTGGTGCCTTGAGACGCATCAGCCGTGGGATAAAACAGTAGCATTATTTTACCACATTTTGTGTCAGGAACTGCCCGAGCCAGTGCAACGGCAAGTGAAGAAACAGGTGGGAATGGAAGCGAAGTTATGGCCAGAAATGCAACTGATGATCGTGCATCACAGCCTATTAATGTAGGAGAAAAATAAGAAGAAAGCAGAGAGTAGAAAGCAGGAGGAAGCAAAGTTGGTCCAGAAGAAGTTGTCAAAAATAGCCATTGGGGGTAGCGGTATTGACAAGTAATGAAGGTGGGGTGACACAGGAGATGCAATCAGTGCAGCAAAACAATGTAGGGTATCCCACAAATCGGAGTGAGCACAATTTTTGGCCAAGAGGAAGTGGGAATGGGCCTAAAGGAGAAGGAGGAGGTGGATTTCAAAGCCCTCAGGGAAGAGGAGGATTTAATGGCGGACAACCGCAACAATGCAGGAATTGCAGAAGAATAGGACACATTCCCAGAACATATAGAAGGAGAGGAGGCATGCAGCAAAATTGCCAAGCTCCAAGAGTGGGGTGAGCTATGCTACATAATATAATACAGACCCACATGAATATTATGCCCAAGATCACACGATGGTTCAGACAAATGCACTGCAACCACAGCAAATGCAGCAAACGCCATTACAAATGCAATCACCACAAGGGAAATCACAGCAAGTACCCATGGAAGCGCAACAGTTACAATTGCAGCAAGCACAGACACAGCACGCTATGGTGCCACAATGAACTATGACTACAGGAGTTCAGTGAGCACCTGCACACAAATTAGGGAATGTGACTGTGGTAGGAGGAAATATTTTCACACATACAGGGATGGATTTATATCCACAAATGGACAGCCCACAGAGCGACCTGATGTGTTCATTACTATCAGTGACACGGTCAGACCCTCAAGAGGAAGCAAGGGTCAAGGTGATGATAGGAGGAAAGGCATTTTAATTTCTTGTGGACACTGGAGCAACTCGTTCCTGTGTCCATGAGAGAAAATACCCATTGTTAGGTATTGCAATAAATGGGCAGGGATTCTCTAGGGCAATTAGTGTAGGTCCTTTTACAGACAAATTATAAATGTCTATAGTAGAACACGACATGTCTATGTAATTATTATATTCTGGGCAAACATCAGTTAACATATTAGCGCATGACTTAATGACAAAACTTAACATGACAATATCTTTTAATGACGAAGGAATAGTATGTTCCACTCCAGGGATACATTATATGAAGGTGAGAGAATTTATATTGGTCTTTACTGGCCGGAAGGCATAACGAGGGGTCCCTTTGGACCCAGAAGTATTTTTTTATGGAGTGACTGTTTTATTATCTTGGCAGCCCATATTGATAGGTAAACTATTAAGAATACCTGCAGAGTTTTTGTTCAAACCAGAAAACCCTATGGATGATGAAGAAGGGCAGATTAATCCCTTGGAGTTAGAAGCACCACGGATTAGAAAGGAAAGGGTGGTTCTTCATGGGACAGATGATGAGGGAAGAGGATGGAGAACAGTGATAGCCCTCAGTGATGGATTTAGGTTAACATATTTGACAGACGGGGAGCTGTTTAAGGGTGAGTACTCAGATGATGAATTAGTATTTTTCATAAATCGTACTTATTGGATAAAAATAGAGAATAGAGAAATACCTCAAAGTATGACATTGGTAAAAAAGAAACCATTATTTTTCCAGAAACATTTAGAGAAAGTGCCAAAGATTCTATGGACGGCAAGTCCATATGACATGGGTCTGTTAAAAGGAGTAGGAGCAGTTAAAATCAAGCTCAAACCAGGAGCACTTTTGCCACATGCAAAGCAATATCCCATGTCCGTAGAGGTGGATGAAGGTGTATTCGAGACCATTTCTGCTTTGATGAAGCAAGGAATATTGGTACCATCCGATTATCCATGTAACATGGCTGCGTACCAGTGAGAAAATTGACGGGGGGGTCGTGGAGATTTATTCAGGCCCGTTGCCCTCTAAACAATATAGTCGAAGTTGAGTTTCCTTTACTTCCAAATCGTGCAACAATATTGTGTAACATCCCATCTAAGGCCAAATATTTTACAGTCATAGATTTAAAGAATGCATTCTTTTCAATTCCCCTCCATGAAGACTCACATGATTTGATTTCCTTTTCGTATAGAACGATCCCCCTGAAACATACTCAATTACCCCATGCAGGCTGTGAGTCCCCTTCAATCATTAAGAGAGTCCTCCAGATGGACTTAGGCAATGTCCAGCTCGAAAGTGCAATAGTTCAATATGTAGATGATATTTTGGTGTGCAGTGAGACAGAAAAAAGATGTAGAGAAGATTCAATTAAGCGCATGACTATCCTCTGAGAGAAAGGATATAAAGTGGACAGAGAGAAGCTACAATACTGTCAGGAAGCGGTCTTGTATATAGGACAGTTGATTTCTTATGAGGGGAGGAAAGTGATACCTGAAAGGGCAGAAGCAATTATGAAGACCTCAGAACCTAAAACAGTGAAGGAAATGCAACCATTTCTAGGCCTATGTAATTATTGCAGGGCCTAGGGTTCGATTACAGTACCCATATTCGACCACTTTTAAAAGGGCTTAAAGAAGTAAAATAATATGGACAGATGAAATGACTGAAGGATTTTCAGAAGTAAAAAAGGTGATCAGTGTTCAAATTCACATTGACAATTCAAAAAGGTGATCACATTCCCTGTGTTGGGAATTCCAGATTATCATGAAGAATTGTATTTATTTTCCCATTCAAACGGAGAAGTCATGACAACAGTCTTTACACAGAAATCTATATTAGGACATGGACACAAACCATTATCTCAATATAGTGGGATTTTAGATCCAGTTATGAAAGGGCATTACCCCTGTGAGCAGTCTTTAGGTGCTGCTACATTCACAATTTAAAAAGCTTCAAGTATAACAATGGGGAGTACGGTAACATTATTTGTTGAGCATGCATTATTTGTTATTTTAGAGAAACACAAATATACATTGAAGACACAAAGAACATCAATATATGAGGTAATTATATTGAATCCTGCGTTAAAAAATGTCAGATGTGAAACGGTGAACTCAGCAACATTCATAGCTGAACCAGTAGCATAGGATGATTATGTATATGATTGCACATTACAAACTGAAAACTATGATGAAATTCCCAAAGCTAAAGAAAATGCCCTCGGGAGGGGGAAAGTTGTTTTTATTGATGGTTCTTCAAAAAATGATCAAGCGACTTGCAAAAGTCATATTGGCTCAGCGGTAGTAAAGCTGAATCGAGAGGGTGAATTTGAAGTAGTGACAAGCAAAAGATAGCCTTCGCATTGCTCAGCACAGGCTGCAGAATTAGTGGCACTTATTGCAATGCTTCAGAAATTCAAAGGTGAGGAAGTGACGTTGTGCTTTGACTTCCCCTATGAGACATCAACCGTACACTCAGGTCTGGCACGCTGGAAAAGGAGGGGCTTCCTCCACGCAAATGACACTCCAGTGAAACATGCAGCCCTATTGATAAGCTTATGGAAGTACCAGCACTCCAATTGACTTTAGCAGTCATGAAATGCGCAGCACATTCTAAAAGGACAGATTTCTCACGGAAACAAAGCCACAGATGTACTAGCCAAAACAGCAGTCTATTTTCCAGCAATTTCTAATTTTGCAATAGAAAGTGGTCAACAGGTGACAGGACGATGCATGTTGGTAAAGGAGGGCATTAACATGCTGTCTTCTGTCCAGTTACTTGAGATAGAAGGGCCAGCACCACAAGAAGAGACAGAATTATGGACGAAGCAGGGTGTTCTTTAACGCCCACTGAGGCAATTTGAAGACAGGATACCACTGGAAAGCCAGTTATGCCTCAAACATTATTGAGGGTAGCACTGGAGCATCTCCAATACTCCGCTCATGTGACTCGACAGAGTCTAGCTGCTACAATAGCAGAAAAGTGTTTTTTCTCCAAATCTGATAGAGCAGGTGGCACAGTTTATTGTAAATTGCATCGTGTGCCAGAAATGTACTGCAGGGCATACTTTGCGAACAGTGAGGTGAGCAATTCTTAGACCCAATAGCCCATTTCAGCATCTAGACTGTGTAGATATGCTACACACATGCAATGATTACAGATATATGCTGGTCGTGGTATGTCCTTTTTCTAGATGGATCGAGGCAGGTCCGTGCACACACCCTGATGCCACATGCACTGTTCCTTGTGCGTGAAGTGTTTCCAAGATGGGGTGGGTGTGAGGTTTTGTGGTCTGACAATGGATGACATTTTGTAAATGAGTTGTTTGAACAAATAGTTCTTCTATTAGGCATTAAGCATACGTTTTCTTCTGCGTTACACCCATTGGCGAATGGCGTTTGTGAGAGATTAAATGGATTATTGCAGGAAAGGATTGTAAAAATAAAGATATCTTTGAAGAAGGGATGCCTTCATGCCTAACCCTAGCCTTATACTATCACGCTCACCTGGGTCTCTGCGGGAGCAATGGAGTCCTCCGGATCCTTCCTCTCGTAACCCCGAGACTGGGAAGCAGACCTGCCAAGAGAATAGGTGTTTAGAGGGGTTTCGTGAATAGGCTTTCTAAACCTCCCTCCTCCCTCCCTGTGTCCCTGTGGTGTGTCTTCCCTTACTGGGGTGTGGCTCACCTTTGGAATTAGAATGGAGTGCTCTCCATCCCGCATCTGCAGGGGTGCTGAAGTCTGGGATTCAGAGCTAATTGCTCACTAAGTTCAGGCAGAGGTGCGTGCGAGGCGCCCTTTCCGGAGTTCACCCAGTTACTGTACTGGGAATGTCAGTGAGTTCAATGAATGAAGAGCCCACTGGTAAGTCCAACTTTGAGTGGCAAGTTCAACCAGTTGCTTCACTGGATTACGTGTGGCTTTTTAAAGTGGGCGGTTGATTGAGAAAAGCTGAGTGCTGTAATAATGTTTATTGTCTATAGTGCCTCCACTCTTTGAGAGCATCCTTGATTGCTAAGAGCTCTTTGTCTGTAATGGCATAGTATAGCTCTGCTGGTGAACATTTCCTTGACCAAAATGCCACAGGATGTAAGTGGCCGGTACCCGGATTCCGCTGAGATAGGACGGCCCCCGTGTCTACACTGGGTGCGTCGGTTTCGACGATGTAAGGGAGATCTGGTTGGGGGTGCTGTAACACAGGGGCTGAGGTGAACCTGTCTTTCAATGCACGGAGACTTCTTCGGCAGCTGGCGTCCACTCGAACTTTCAGTGTTTACGGAGAAGTGAGGTAATCAAATGCACCAGGTGTGAAAAGCCGGGTATGAAGCATCGATAGAAATTTGAAAAGCCTAAAAAGCTTTGAACCCCTTTTAGAGATGTGGGTGAAGGCCAAGCAAGTATGGCCTCAACCTTTCTGTTGTCCATCCTGATGCCTTGCGGAGACAACACAAACCCCAAGAATTCCACCTCTGTGACATGGAATGAGCATTTTTCAAGTTTGGTGTAAAGATGGTTCTCACTCAGTTTACGGAGTACCGCTCGCACATGCGTGATGTGTTCTTGCAGGTTGGACGAATAGATGAGAATATCGTCAATATACAATACAACACACACGTCAAGTAACTCCCGTAAAACATCATTCATAAAATGTTGAAATGCCGCTGGAGCATTACATAGCCCCAACGGCATTACTTGGTATTCATATAAGCCGTACCTGTTGCGGAACACGGTCTTCCATTCATCACCTCTTTTAACGCGCACCAGGTGATAGGCTCCTCGTAGGTCTAATTTAGTAAAGACTTGCGCTTGTCGTACCTGGTCTAACAGGACTGGTATTAATGGCAGCGGGTACCTATTTTTTACAGTGACTTGATTCAGTGCCCTGTAGTCTATACATGTGCGGAGATCACCCTCCTTCTTGGGGACGAAGAATAATGGTGAAGCTGCAGGTGACTTTGACGGACGGATGAATCCGTTTGCTCGATATTAATCCAGATACTTCCTTAGATAGGTGTTTTCTTCTTCGGTCAGGGCGTAGATTCGACAGCATGGTACTTGGGCCTCAGGTAGTAAATCAATTTGGCAGTCATACGAGCGATGAGGTGGAAGAGTATTGGCTTGTTCTTTAGCGAACACGTCTTGGAATTCCTGGTATTCGGGTGGTAGGACTCCAATTATCCCTAGCACCGGCACTGATGTAGGGGACGCGAGTAGCGGGTATTCTGAGGATTGGGATTTTTCATTACAGCGTCTGCAGTCCTCTGAGAAGGCTAGTGTTCTTGCTCACCAACATATACGGGGATTGTGAGCCTCCAACCAAGGCATACCGAGAATCACCTGGAATTGTGGAGCCTTAATTAAATCAAAGGAGATTATTTCTCTGTGACCATTTTGACAGAGGAGCTCGACATCCATAATGCGATGAGTAACTGGACCAGAAAGTTATTGGGAACCATCTACTGCGGTTACGTTGTCACCCATTGTCTTGTCGGCAGTCTCTAGGTCCATGTAATTGCCTGCGGCCCCACTGTCGATGAAGGCCTCGATTGCATGCATCTTGGGCGAGTGTGGTGGATTCAGGATAACTGGAATAGCAAAGTGGGAGGACTGAGGGGTCTTTACCATGCTCGCCAAACCGGCCTCTATGCCTGTCAGGCATTGGAGTTTTCCGCCTCCTCTGTGTCTTTGTTTCCATCCATGGCACTTACTGTCTTCCGAGGCGGTTTTGCTGGGCAATTGCGGAGGAAATGGCCTGATTGACCACAGTATAGGCATAGCTGCTTGTGTCACCTCCTGCCCCACTCCGACTTGGTGAGTGGGCCCCGTACTACGCCTAATTGCATGGGTTCAGGATGCGCCTCTGCAGAGGGCCGGGCCGACTCCTTAGGTCGTACATAGAATGTTCTGCTTTTCTGGTTTTGTAGCCGATGATCAAGCTGGAGAGCTAGATCTATGTACTCAGCGCAACCCTCCGGGGGGTTTACCACCTGTGCAAGTACATCTTTCAATTCCCCATGTAAGCCCCTGTAAAACAAGGTAACTCTTTTTTCTTCTGGCCAATTTGTCTCGGCAACTAGCCGGTTGAACGTGGCCACATAAGCCAGAAGATCCTGACTGCCCTGTCGGAGTGATAACAGCTCATCGTCTAAGGCCTGACCTTGCGTGCGACAGGCAAAGAGCTTCTCCATCTCATGATGAAAACCGGCGTAATCTCGTAATAAGGGATCGTCCCTACTTACTAACGGGACAGACCAGTCCTTTGCATGGCCCCCTAGATATGATAGCACAAAGGCCACCTTGGACTGGTCATTGGGGAACAACCTGGGTTTGCACAAGAAATGCAAACAGCACTGGTTCATAAAGGTTCCAAATTTCTTCGGGTCTCCCACGAATCTCTCTGGTTGTGCTAATGGGATATTACCCGAAGTACCACCTATACAGGGGTTACGGATTGAGTCTGTGGGATTGAGGAAGCAGAAGCTCCTCCGGGTAATGGTGACTGCCCTGCCTGGGTTTGGAGCAGTTGCCGGGCTATCTCATCAGTCTTGTCTCTCTATTGGCTATCAACTCGCGCCTCAGGGCGTTTGTCTCAGCGCGGGCTGCATGCACTTCAGCCCGCAACTCCCCCAGAAGCTGGGACAACTGATCCACTTCCGAGGTTTCCATTGCTCAGGCAGGGTGGTTTACGGTAGGCTTTGTGTTCTGTCACGCTCACCTGGGTCTCTGCGGGAGCAATGGAGTCCTCCGGATCCTTCCTCTAGTAACCCCGGGACTGGGAAGCAGACCTGCCAAGAGAATAAGTGTTTAGATGGGTTTTGTGAATAGGCTTTCTAAACCTCCCTCCGCCCTACCTATGTCCCTGTGGTGTGTCTTCCCTTACTGGGGTGTGGCTCACCTTTGGAATTAGAATGGCGCGCTCTCCATCCTGCATCTGCAGGGGCGCTGAAGTCTGGGATTCAGAGCTAATTGCTCACCAAGTTCAGGCAGAGGTGCGTGCGAGGCGCCCTTTCCGGAGTTCGCCCAGTTACTGCACTGGGTATGTCCGTGAGTTCAATGAATGAAGAGCTCACTGGTAAGTCCAACTTTGAGTGGCAAGTTCAACCGGTTGCTTCACTGGATTGTGTGTGGCTTTTTAAGGTGGGCGGTTGACTGGGAAAAGCTGAGCGCTGTAATAATGTTTATTGTCTTTTACAGGTTTCAAAATGGGCTGCCAGCCGGTTGCGGGCATAGAGAGAAGAGTTCCGCTAGCCTCGCCTCAAAAGGTAAGTTCTGTGGTCGCGCGGGAAACTGAGGTTTATTTTTCATGCACACGCTTACTTGTTCTGACTAGTTTTCTTCTTTCTTCCGTAGGACTTTTCCGGAGCATGGAAGAACTGCAGAGCGGGTCCGGAGCGCTGGAGAACTGAAGACCGGGTCCGAAGAGTTGGAGAACTGAAGATCGGGTCTTGAAGCGCGGAAGAGCGGAGATTCACCTGATCGCGAAGAAAGCAGCTGACAGTGATCCCAGGATATCCGAGCGATGGGAAAGAGGAAACAGGTAGGTTCACTCCAAGCTGCAGAAACAGGCAGGAATCCAGGCAGCAGTGAACGTGTGCACAAGGCAACAGAAGGCACACAAAGCATGGACCAATTCTTGGGTGTGGTTTATATAGGCAGCCACACCCAAACACTAGAGCGTGCCTTTCAGTTTCTCACAGTTCCTGGATGTCCCCAGGCATCCATGTTGGGAGCACGGGAAGTGGCTGGAAAAACAAGGCCTATAAGAAGGTGTTCGTATTAACAGTTTCTCAGTGCATATTTTGCTTGCTAGGCTTTCACCCATCAAGCCCCTACTTGTATCTCAGGCTTTACCCCATGTGTTTGTGTTCCCATGCTAGTACCCATGACATATACGCTCTAAGGAACCAGCCTGGCTCAGATAACCATGTAACTTCTCATGAGTTGGTGACTAGACGCTGCATCAGAAGCCCCCCTGCTCCTCCAATTAGGTTAAAAACAGATGCCCATAGTGTAGTGATGACATTAGGTGATGAGATGCATGATTACCTAACAATGACGGAAAGTGTTTCTTTCAAGTCTCAACAGGTCAAGAATTGAAGGGAGGGATCAAAGAGAAGCGGCAAAGATGATCAATCCATTGAAGCAGAGGATTTGTTAGAACAACCAATTTTATACCCAGGAGACCATGTGCTGCTACAAACGTTTGTATGCACTTGGAGTAATCCCTCCTTTGAAGGTCGATACGAGGTGGAAGAAGTCACACCCACTGCAGCCAAGTTAAAAGGACTACAAGCCTGGCTTCATTTGCATGACATCAAGCCATAAAGATGAAGCCCCAACCCCTTCTGCAATTACCCCAGTGAAGCAAGAGAAGAGGTTTTGCATATGCAAACTCATTCTATGGTTAAGAGTAAAGACAAGTAAAGTGATGACCACAGCAACACCTTAGACTAAAGGCCAATATCTTTTAACATTTGACAAGGAGTAAACAGACTTCCAGTTATCCTGGAACTTTTCTAGATAGGCTCAAGAGACAATGCATTGAAGCACCTAAGCTGAAAGAAGAAAGGCACACTTCCTCTTTAAGTTACCTTTTGCAATAACATTACACACATTCTTGTATGCTGTTTTACCTACATATTACAGTTATATCCAGCTCTAATAAGAAGATAAGTTAACGTCATAACATTTCTCAGAAATCCTGAGAACAATCATATTATTTTTAGAATAATTATTGCAATCATCTTGCAGTTCTTGATATAAAGGTGTGATTCAATCATCTTGCAGTCCTTGATATAAAGGTGTGATTCACGGAGACCTACAGAGTTACTTATTAAACGTTTGAGCAAAGATTAGGAGGTTTCAGAATATAAGAGGCTCACTGCCATCAAGAAAATTGATGGGTTTCCATGGAATAATAATTGTGGTGTCATCCTTCATTATGATTTGTGTTTTCCTCCTGATTATTATGACACTTAGACATGTCAGAAGAAATGGTGGGTGACAATGAAATATTTACTGTTGCCCCTGATGAAATCCAGAACAGCATTTTTTATAAACTTACTAGGCATTTATTTTGATTCAAAGGGGATGTTGGGGAAGATCATGAAGATATAAATCGGTATCTTGATAATTCAGCTAATTTAAAGAATAACGTGTGGTATCAGCAAATGAAAATGGTTGGAAGAAGAACATCAGATAAAAGCTGCTATGTGTGTTCCCTTAAACCTTATGCTTTGGGAACCTCTAAAATATTCATAGCATCACACGTATTAGTGGAAAAGGCACATTGCCTGACATACCTTTCACTTTGCCTAAACAGAGGGCATTTTCGAGGCAGAACAGCATCCATAGTCTGAATGAATAAAGTGATATCTCAAAGAGAAGACAATTATGTGCAAGACATAAAGTCAAGAGAGAAGCCAGAAACAATGCATAAAATAAGAAAATATGAACAGCCTGCAATAAATGGAGCAGGAATCAATGTTGAAGAAAACAACATGTTACAATGGAAGGCTAAGAATGGGAAGGAAATACAAGAATGCTGGAAAAGAGGTCCACTACAAATTAAAGGAACAGTGCTTATTCCCAAAGGATGGGCTGAAGGATTGGTTGCATACAAAGCAACAACCTTAACCAGACAATGGGAAGTAATTGTAGCAAATGAAGAAAAGGAATGCAAAAACCAATGCAAAAACCCTTGGCATAAGATTGCAAGATTGTTGACATAGGTCGACGATGAGGGAGGACCATTGCAGATACTAACCCTCGATGTACCAGGCATGAAGGAAGCAACAGCAGTCCTGGAGGATTATTATTGGGCCTGTGGATCGAGAGCATACATAAAGGTGCCACCAGAATGGGGAGGAGTTTGTTCATTGGTGCTGATAAGCATACTTGTCTTGGTAGTACCACAAAGTGACCTACAGATTACAGACTTCCCAAAAATGGACATACACCAGAGGAGAGCTAATTACTTCTGAGCAAAATCAATAGAAGCCTATTATGACATTCCAGATTAGCATAGGTTGTTCAGCAGAACAGCAGTGATATTTACAACTATACCCCTAACAGGAATTCAGACTGCAGTGAACAGCAAGTGGCAGCAAATCACCAGATGGGAGCTGCTACAAACGATCAATATCACAAAAAAAGGATTTAATGCAATCAGAGAAGAGTTAAGGGCGATCAGGCCTATGGCCCTTTAGAAAAGGTATGTCCTGGACTTAATTACAGCAATGAAAGGAGGCTTGTGTGCCAATATCAGGACTTTTTGCTGTACATTTAAACCTGTCCTTGATGAAGACAATGGGACTTTGACAGAAGCAATAACGTTGTTGTCAACCTTGAACACAGAAATGGTGGAAGAAGTAGCAAAAAACGAGGAGTATGGCTGGTTTTTGTCTCTGTTTACATGGATTCGAACTTGGTTGGCAAATGCCTTCAATTTACTTGGAGCAGTACTATTGTTGGCATTGCTAGGATTGTGTCTCGTAAGGAGCATCTTGGGACAATTCCAGAAGACAGACAAGAAAGCTATTAGGATGAAGATCATGATTGATATAGAGGCTGGAACTGGCAAGCAGATGCAAAATGAGCAATGTATCCATGGGAATATAAACAAAATTCCCCTTGCACCTCCAGGAACAAAGTTCTACTACCCTAAGGAGCATAACAAATCATGGAGCGCTGACTGAAATCTAACGAGGGCAGAGTGATTTCATAAAGAAGATATAAGAAGCCATACTGAAATGATATGAAAATACTTAAGAGTAACAATGTAATTGAAGAGACAAGAGAAACATGTACAAAACAATAAAGTAATCATGAATGCAAAAGAAGATAAAGTAACCTGCTGACCAATAAGTGTAAATATGCAGCAACACAAGATAGAAAAGATACATAGAAGCTTGCTATAGAGGAATAAATTACGTGGCAAAGACAACCACAGCTGGAAAATGGATACCGGCTTGTGTTAATATGCAATCAAGCTACCTCAGAAAGAGATTAGGGTTGCAGAGTCAGGAGATGCTGGAAGGACAGCTTTGTGTGCAAAGCAAAGAGCAGTCTATGCTGGCTTGGGATCAAGGATGCTATTTTTAAAGAATAGCTGCAAAGCACAGAGGGAGGCAGACGGATAAGCCATGGATGAGGCATATTTCTCTTAGATTAAAGAAGAAAACATCTGCAAGAGCCAAGTATTGGACAGAAACCATGTGCAGAAGGTCTATACAGGGTAGGGTGAGCAAGTCTCTAGGGGGCAAGAGGAGCAATGACACTTGGTATAATTAAATCAAATACCAGTAAATAAGAGGCTGACATTGACAAATTTGTTGTTTCTTCACATGTGACTCAGAAGTCGAAAACAAGGGCTATTCATTAAGCTTCGGATGAAGATAGTGATGTGCTTATACTCCCTTGAATGTCCTAGAACAGAGAGCAGGCTACAAGGTCAACTACAGATAGGAAACTTTGGCTCATTGCCGGACTGATTTGAGATGATGGACTAATTGGGAAATTGGGGAGTAATCGGACATGAATCAAGCACCTGGGTTTTGGTTTCCTTATGTGCTGCTAACTGAGCCAAAAGTCCAAGGTTGGGTAAGAAGCCAACCAATCAGTGGGTCTATGAGGTAACCTACTATACAATGTTGCATAGGCCAATCAGCTGCCATTGTGTTAGCTACAATCAGTATTATACGTATTTAGAGGAGGTGTGATTACAGATAAGAGACAGCCAATGAAGTACTAACCCATATACATTCTATAAGTAAACATGTTCCCCTAATCAATCCCTGCCGCTAATATGTTTTATGATTTGCCACGTAGGATGATGTCATAGATGATGCATATTGTGGTATACGACCTCTGTGTAATCAAATTTGTGCATGAGTGTGCATGCATCTGTCTGTTGTCTACCAGTTGACCCGGCTTTATTAGATTGAGAATAAAGTAGCACTTTGCCATCTTCTTTGAGTCTGTTCGGTTATTTGGTCTGAGATCTTTATTGGTAATTCCATCTAGCACAAGAGACTCTTCAAGATGCTAGAGTACAGTGTAGTCAAGAGTAGGGGAGCAGGAGAGAAGAAAATCTTAGCAGAAGGCAAAGGGAGAGAGACAGTAGGGTTTTCTCCAGACATGGATTTGAAGGAGCTTGGCTATCCACAGCTATCGCAGGACAAACAAGCAGAATAGTGGTGGGGACAAAAGTAGAGGCTGGTCCAAGAAGGCCTAGACAATAAAGTGATGTGGGGTAAGAGCTTGTAGAGAGGACATGACATAGGCACAACAGGAAGCTAGATCGACAGGTTTTAATTGCCATTTGATGATGGGAGAGAGGAAGAAGTGAATGGAATATGGTCGGAGAGAGGGAGAGGGTTGAAGGAGGAGGAGAAAAGTTGAAGGGGAGAAAGGTAGATAAGGTCAAGAGGATGGTACCCAGCTACCTCACTGTGGCCGTTTCATTACATTTTGTGAATCAGTGTTTTGCTGCATTTTTTGCAGTGTTTCTTTTAGGGGTGGCATGGCAAGTGTGCATTTAATATTGATTATGATTGATACGATTTATTTTTAGAGTAGTTGGGGCGGGTCAGGGGAGAGTAGAGTAGGGAGGGTATCTGACTCCCAAGAAAAATTGCCACTCAAATGTTGGTAAAACAGCCAGTGCAATAAATGCCCCTGATCCCAAGAGAACTGCATGATTGTGAGCCACAAGATTGTAGATGGCAACCAGGGAGGGGTTGTAAAGGGTTGTCAAGTTGAAGATGGTGAGAGTGGGATACGTCTGATCCGTTCAAATCCTCCATGAATACATTCAGAGCCTTGGAGGATAGGGATTTCTTTGAAATGCAGAGAATAGGAAATGATGTTAGAGTGGCTGGGGAGGTCAGTAGAAGAGTATCATGATAAGAGATGTTAGTAGGAGAAGCTGACCTGCAATAAGGTGCTCAGTGAGTCACAAGACTAAACATACAGCTTTTAGTCTCAAAATATGGACACATAACAATTGGGTTTCCCAATCTAGGGGTGGTCCCTGTACTCTATCCCTCAACTTTGAAAGGGGCTCCAGCCTCCATAGCCTAGTCCCTTTATTTCACAATGGCATGCTTAAACTATTTTGGAATAAGGAGCCTAAGATTGGTTTACTACAGCCACGGTACATCTTCTGTCTATTCTCTCCCTGCCGTAGATATGCCTTACAACTGTAACCCTATCTATCTGGCTCCCTATGGGACTTCCTAGGGGCCTAACAGGGTAGTAGGTTATGCTGGCACCCTTTTCATCCCAATGGCAATCTCTTAACCTTCTCCTCATTTGCCTGTCTCCTCGCTTCTCCACTCTCTTCCATGCCTATTTCTCCACATTCCATACCCTGGTCTTACTGCTCCCTCCCCTTCTCCTGTCTCCGCCCACTAACTGTTCTCTCCTGGTCTCTCCCTTCTCACTACATTCCATTTCCTGTGTTTATCTCTCTCTCTCATCTCCTATCGCCACCCTTCAAATGATCTCTCCAGGACTTTCCCTTCTCATCACACTACATTTCCTGTTTTATCTCTCTCACCCATCTCCTGACTCTGCCTGCCAAAGTCCTTCTCATCCTATTCACTTCCCTCCAAATCTCGCTCCTCCCAACATTACCCTGCCTTTCCATTCCTTCCCATCCTGCCTCTCACTTACCCTTCCTCTCTCTTACTCTCAACCCGTTTCTTACCCTCCCTCAAGAACCAACCACTCCCCCACTTACACTCATTCCACCTCCTACTGTCCCTCCACAATTCCCTCATACCTCCTTCACCCAACTGGTAACACCATCTCACTTTTAACACCTTACCTCCTCTCTCTGTAACCAATCTAAAGTCTCATCCAAGTCCTCTTCAAGCTGCTAACCCTTCTCTCTGGTCTGTTGGTCCTCCTGCATATTCTCTCTGACCTCAGCTGTACACCTCTCACTCTCAACTGATTCTGCTGGCTTTTTAAAGCCCTCCCTTTCCTAGCTTGAAGCCTCCCTTTGTCCCCATTGGCTAATCAAGTCAACTGATTCCCTAGGCCAATCACTGTCTGAGCGTTCCCTTTGAGGGCCAGGACTTCCTCTTGAAGTCTTCAAAAATACCTCTAGCCCACACCCTTTTCAGCCAGCCTCTTTCCCATGAGGTCCACAGGATGACTGTGCTCATGTGTTTGCTGTTCCCCTCCTGGATCAAGTAAGTACTTTCCTACAAAGATTATAGGGGGGTATCCCTGGTCTCCCCTAGTGCTGGGAGGCTCCCTGCTAATTCAACCTCCTCTCCTGCTACCCCCTGTTTCCCAATAGCTGGTTTGGTGTATGTGGGATAAGTGTTTGGTCCACTATTCAGCTTCTGAGGAAAATGCCTAGTCATTTCCCATTTTGGTAACCAGCTTGTTTTCCTGTTCCATTATGGTTCCTCTACGTTCAGCCCAGGTGCATTGTGGTATTTGCAGTCGCAATTGTAGTCCTTTATGTTGTGCTACTTCACAGGGTACATGACCCATGCTTCTGAGGAGTCTGGTGCCTGTTGGTCATCAGATTCTCTGCAAGAATAGACAAAGGGAACTGGCCAGGACAGAACTCATAGACATTGAGACAGAGACCAAGGCACCAATGTGTGTGCGTGGCTCCATGCATATCGCTCACTTGCTCTTCTTCACTTGATCTTATTACTCCTCCCTCTTCTGCTCTACTTCAATACCCCCTCGTCTCCTCCCTCTCTCCTCCTCACATGCCACATCTCTCCTCTGATGCTCCGAAGTCTCACTCTTTGTCCTCCTTGCTCCTCTCACCCCTCCTCACTTCTCTCCTCTCACACCTCTTGCTCCTCACCTATCACCCTTACTCACTCTACTACTTTCACCCATCTTCACTCTGCTACTTTCATCCCTCATGACTCTTCTCTCACCACGTTGCACTATGTTACTCGGGTATAGGGTGCCCTGCTCAGCTTTCTGGGGATATAGTGACCTACTGACTCTTCTAAAGATATGTTGCCCTGCTCAACCTTCTCTACTAACCTATCTCTCGGTCTCTGTCTCTCTGTCTCTCTCGCTCTCTCTCTCTCTCTCTCTCTCTCTCTCTCTCTCTCTCTCTCTCTCTCTCTCCACCTACCTAATACACTCACTCTCACAATTCTCACCCCTCACTTCTCTACTGCACTCTTCTCCTCACACCCCCCACCTACACCCTTCTCTACGATCCTTACTCTCTCCCAACACCCACACCCGCTCACTCTACCTATTACCCTCACTCCCTTACTTCTATCTCCCTTGTTTGTGAAGTTCACTCTCACAAACACTCACTCACTGCTTCACTCTCACAAATGGGTACCATCGCTCTTGCTACCAATACCTCACCTGTACTCTGCATCAACTCTGCCACCAACTCCTCAGCACCTCAGGTGTTTGGATCCCCCTTCACGCATCCTGACCTCACTCAGAAACCTGTCATTCAGTCTTCCATTCACTTCCCTTATATACTGTGCTCTTCCTAGTTCTGCCCCCTTCCAGTGGTTGCAGTGCTCACCTGACACTGTTGGCCAATGCATGCCTGTCCTTTCCTCAGGGGCTGGGATACACATGTGAATATGTACCTCAACCTTTTCCAGCATGGTCTTGTTTGCAGTCTCTGATGGCTTCTCTGCTGATTCTCTGGAGTGTTCTGGGTCTGAATGATCGTTTTTCTTTCGCCACAGGGAGTTGTTTGCTTTTCTGGTGTGCTGGATGCTGTTTGGTTGTGATGAAGGTTCATAGTCTGTGGTATTTGCAGCATTTCTGTCTTCCCTTTTATTTGATTGTTTGACTGTTTTTGCAGTTCATACTGGGTCTTTCAGTCCTGAAAAAGAAAAGTGAACCCTGTTCAGAAACAGTACCGGGAGGTATCCGGCGACAGGTGGTAATAGGCTTAAAAGGCATGGAACATGAGGGGGTGTAAGTTCTGAGCACCCACCAAAATCTCCTCCCCACCTCTGGGACAGGGCTGCCCCTGGTTTATATTCAGGTAGCCCCCTGTCCCAGGTTGGGAGGGGTCTAAGGCCCCTGACCCTGTCATAATAAGCACAATATGCAAATATGAATCACTACAAAACAAAACTACAAATGACCACAACAAATAACTTTGAGTTACTTCAACACAGAACTACCAATGACCACTCTATTAATGACCGAAAGATATGAGTGCAAATGAACATACCGCAAGTAACCATAACGCTTAATTATAAATGGAAACAACACGGTACATCAGATGACTAAAACACATAAAGAGAAATCACCAAACAAATTCAATGAATAAACACATAGCTATAAATAACCAGAACAAATAACTATAAATAACCACATCAGGTAACTATGAATGACCACAAAACAGAATTATGAATGATTACGACACAGACATAGAAAGAACCACCAGCACACACAAATACAAATTGCTATATCAAATAATTAAACAAATCCAACCATATTCCTGCAAATATTTCTGACTATTGGGGGCAGAAGATTTCTACCCCAAATGTAAACCTATTGAGTTTCTACACTTTCCAATCCAACTCAAGTTGTCTTGGAGAAAATAAAAAGGTAAGGGCAAGTTCAAAACGCGCTCTAGTTTTCCCACTGCCACCTACACCATCAGATCTAGTCACCAAAAAAGTACTGGTTTGCTCATGGAGGATGCTGATTGGATCTGGCACGACACATGACCATAACCTGGAAAAGAACAAAATTAGTGCATGACGAGTACTCTCTCTCTCTCTCTCTCTCTCTCTCTTTGGTCTCTGTTGGCCCCTTCAGCTCACTATCAGCCTCACTGGGCTAATTTTGAGCTCTATCTTAGCCATCGTTGTTACTGGCATAATAATTCGATGCTTCGCCACTAAAATCAGAATTAACACAATCAATCCAATCTTGTCACTTCCTACGCAACAGCTAATGCAATGTTCCTCTTCATCCTCACCATTCCCAAAGCCACTCTTTCCTTTAATGACCTCTCCTTTGCGATTCTACGGCTGCTGCTTCCTTCCATGCCTCTTACTGCATCCCTATCCTCAACAAAAGGCACTCTGGACTTAGAAGGAAACTCAATCCAGTCTTTCTTAACTCACTCATCTCCCTTAACGAGCAACTATTCCTTAAACCTCATCTTCTTATCCCACCAAAAACCACTTCAGCTCTGGAATGTTCAACTGCTCTACCACAAAATCTCATGCCTTACTGATCACTTTGACTCCCACCCACTCCTGTATAGATGACCTGTGCATCACAGAAACATGGATTACCTCTCATGATGCAGCTACTTTGACAGCTCTGAAAACCAAATCCACTACCTGTTCCTACTCTAGTCGTCTGGACAAATGGGGAACTGGGATGGGCTGCAAGATAGATAACGCCAACCCATCTGCCTCACCTCCCCAATTTATGTGGATTATTAAGGTCCATCCGCGAGATTATGTTTGAGGTTCTGTTTTGTGGTAATTCCTAGGTGTGTACAGGAAGAACTGGAAATCAATCTGGTACTAAGTGCGCTCTTGCTACGCTCTCATATGGAGTTGCTGGTGGATTGTAATGTAGTTCCAAGTATTCAAAATATCAATTTTAATCAATAGATGACAAAAATGTTGGATTTAGCCACTTTTCAAAATGTAATCATGAGGCATGAAGTGCGCGCAACTGTGCAGTGCCAAAAGAGGTTATAGTTATAGTAACCTTGTGCCAAGGCTTCCAGGTGCGCTCCAACACTATATTCTTCAAATTAAACTAATCTTGGATAATTAAGCAGTGCCCACCCTTACTCTCTTGCATCTTTACTCTGTGGCACACACACAGGGTGGAGGCACCCACATAGAATGTCTTTCGACGATATAGAATCACGCACAGACATTAGAGATTAGGTTTCACTACAGCTGAGGCAGAGGCAATCCTGACCAAAATCACTGAGTCAACATGGTCAACAAAAAAGTATAGCTCCATAGACCCATCGAAGAGAATTAAACAACTTCAATATCTCATACGCAAAAAGATAAATCGCAAACTACACACCATCACCCTCGGACGATACTAGAAGAACCAAAGAATACACAGAGGATTAAAAATCAACCTAAGACCGACCTTATGTAATGAAAATAAGGACTTCATACGTAGATGGGAGGCGATCCTCAACAAGTGTTCCTTGGACTTAATACTGCTCACAATCCAAGAGCTTATCCAAATTGTCACAACACTGAATATGCAGATAGAGGAAATAGAAAAAGAGCTATGTACCCTACTTGGTAAAGAAGAACTTAATGTTATACTTACTGATGTAAATCAAAAACTGGAATCATACAAAAGAGAAATCGAAACAAAAAAGGTGAGTTTCGGAGAGATACGTATGACTACCTTAATGGTGAGGTCTATACATGGATATACAGTCCCCCCACAGAGAAAATCTAACCAAGGTGGTTCCGCCAACTCTTCCAGCACAGACTCAGTGCGGGTGATAAACGTTCAACTACCCAAGATAGAACAACACCAGATGAACGAAATAGTCAAGCAGCCTCTACTTCAGCAGGTGCCACCAGTACTGCACCATCTACTTTTTTAGGGCACAACGGAGAAGAAAGAGGACGAGATGGGGGAAGAGGAAATCTTTCATCTAGAACACTCAATAAAGCAGAGATAGATCCACTCCAAAAAGGTTTGAGCTTTGCTCCTACACACAGCACGACATTCTTTGAATCAAAGATTGATCTTTTCAAACTGGTTAGAAAACTGAAACTGAAAGTCTTTTTCAATGAACTTGAGCCATCTATGGATCCTCATCTAGAAGAAGAAGCACTACACAAATTCAAAAGCAAAGGCGAGGAAAGCTACTCAAAGAAAAGCCTGAAGACGTGCTCAAAAATATACGTCTGAGGAAAACATAGCCCTTACTCTGGAACAAAAAAAAGGCTATAAATCGTGATTGAAAAACTTTCGAAGGAAGCTATATCAACACAACGCAGGGACTATGCTAAGAGCAGTTTGCGGAAGATCCTCCAAAGACTTTGGTGCCTAG
This sequence comes from Ambystoma mexicanum, assembly GCF_040938575.1. Taxonomy (NCBI): domain Eukaryota; kingdom Metazoa; phylum Chordata; class Amphibia; order Caudata; family Ambystomatidae; genus Ambystoma; species Ambystoma mexicanum. The sequence goes on along the minus strand of NC_090921.1, from coordinate 1,335,885,644 downwards.
TCAAAAACTCAACAACACCAACAGACATGGTCATCTCAAATAGTGTCAGTGAGGAGAAGTGACTCCAACATTACACTAACCTATTTGAAACCGCTGGAGAACCTGAAGCGACAAACACTGCCGAGTGTGACTGGACAATCACATTCAACAAATCAATAATCATGAAAAAGATAAAAAACCTACAAAACTCAAGAGCTCCGGGACCTGACGAAATCTCAAATGTCCAATTAAAACAGGATCCAGAAATCTGGGCAGTTTTGATCATGGAGATCTTCAACAGATGCCTTGAAACAAGATCCATTCCTAAAACCTGGAAAATGGCCAACATCGTCCCAATCTTTAAAAAGGGACTGAAGAGTGAACCAAAGAATTACAGACCGATAGCTCTATTGGATGTTATAGGGAAGCTGTTTGGATCAATGATTCTGGACGAATTTCAGGAATGGCAGAAAGAAGCTAAAACAGAAGATCTGTTTCAATCTGGTTTTGAAAAGAACCTGGGTACATCTATCAACATTATGATGTTCAGTATCTTAAAGGCAAGAGCATGGGAAGGCCGACTAACAACATTTGTAGCTTCCATAGATCTGGGGCAAGCATTTGATTGGGTAAACTGAAAAAGGCTGTGGAAGAAACTAGAAAGATCAAAATGCCCATCTTCCATCATAGCACCAATCAAAGCACTATACACTGAAACTTCGGTGACAGTGCGACTAAATGCGGCCGGCCAGTTGTCAAAACCAATAACGACAGCAAGAGGCGTCAAGCAGGGCTGCCCTTTGGCGCCTGCACTATATAAAGCTTAGATGGCCGACATTGTGGATTCGGAAAATGACACCCGTTCTTTACCCCTCCACAATAGGAGAGTCCAAGGTCACAAGGCTACTTTACGCCAATGACATAATTTTGTTGGACCAAACTACCATCGGTCTACAGCGCCAATTAGATAGCCTCTCAGCCTACTTAAAAAAAACGACTTGGATATCAATACAAATAAAACAAAGATTATGATCATCGAAAAATCGAAGAAAACAACAAAAAGGCATCATTGGTTCATCAATTCAGAAAAATTGGAAACGGTAAAAAGTTTCACATACCTGGGGGTTAAAATCTGCCGCAGTAAAATTGAAATTTCTATGCAGGAAAATCTTTTCGCAAGGACAAAAACTTGTGCAGCCCAAGCCTTGACCCTTGAAAGAAAGTACGGCAAATTCTCACTTCTTCCAGTGATAAACCTTTTCAAAACAAAAGCCACGCCCGCAATAACCTATGGAGCAGAGACCATGCCACAACTTCCACCTGCACTATGGGGTAGACTTGAGGGTCTATTCTGGTGCAAAGTACTGAACCTGCCAAATTCGACTCCCATAGCAGTAATCAGACGTGAGCTAAGTCTGTCATCGATGAAATATGTGATCGAGAGGAACAGTCTCCTATTCCTGGGGAAAATACTAAGAACGCCCATCCACAAATCTTAGACATCATTTACAGGGAAATGATAAGCGAAAAGACCCAAATGATGACCGTCTGGTATAAAAATCAACTCGAACTGGCGGAAAAAATTGGCTGTTCACAATGGGACATTGAACGAATCCCAGAAAAAATTAAGGACAGACTGAAAATCCAGGATTGGATCGAAACACTTGATAAAACAAAGGAGTACACATCCTCGTCACACCTGACACTCAACACTCCAAAAGTGGACGAGGTGAGAACTTATTTGAAGAAATCTCCGAACAAACATCTTCAAACAATCTTCTTAAGGGCCCGTCTGAATGTCCTAAAGACGAACGAAGTCTTACAATCCAATGACAACACTTGCCGCTACTTCAGTCAAACAAAACATCGAGAGAGTGCAACAGCTCCTTCTTCTCTGCCCAGATACAGACAAACTAAGAACAATCTACTTCAGACCACACAGACTAAAACACCTGACGTCAAATGAAGAAGTCTGATGGAACCAAATGATGAGCAGTGATTCCACGTCCTTGACTACAGCAACAGCAAAATTCCTTCACAGCCTGGACTTGGACGGAAAGGCCAAAGATCAAATCTCATATGGCAAGGACAAAGTTGTCTAAAAACAAAGATAAGACGTCACATTACAAAAAACTGCACTCACTTTGTAAAAATCGTTAATCACGATTAAACACAAATAAAACAAAAAAAAAAGAAAAATAATTTTATTCCTCCCATAAGCATTCCAAAATTGACATTGTCCATAGACAAACCTTGAACGACCTTAAAAAAATGTCCTATAAGCGCCCTAGATTCAGCAACTTGAAACCGAAAGAATTTACCTTACTGAAAGGTCTCTATGATGATGAGAACATCATGGTACGTCCAGCGGACAAAGGGGGTGCACTGGTTATTATGGGCAGTACAGACTATCACAATGAATGTGAGAGGCAACTCAACGATATAACCACCTATGCCAAACTAGATGGGGATCCAACAATGAGTTCATGCAAAATCTGGAGACACTACTGAACAAAGCAGAAGGTCTCGGCTGGATTAGTGACAAAACAAAATCATTTCTAATTAACAGACATCCACATATTCCTAATTTCTACACTTTACTAAAAGTCCACAGAAACCCCACCCAACCACCGGGGAGACCAATAGTATCAGGGATGGACAGTTTACTACAACAATTGTGACAATACATAGACTATTTCCTTCAACCTCTAATACAAAAACCAATATCTACATAAAGGATACCACTCACTTTTTGGAACGTCTTCACGGAACAGGCTACATAAAAAACTCAATACTGTTCACCATCGATGACATGAGAATAGATGCAATTGAATGGTTCCTACTCAACGAATGAGAGATGAAAGCAATTAAAGAATTAATTCTGGCACTCCTCCAGTTTATCTTGGAGAACTCATTCTTCCAATACAGAAATCAGTTATTTTTTACAGATTTCTGGAACATCAATGGGGGTCAGCATGGCACCTACATATGCGAACTTCTTTATGCATAGATTTGAAAGAGAATACATCTTAGATCATACGTTATGGCATAACTACATATCACTGTGAGTTCGATACATAGAAGATATTTTTGGCATCTGGACAGGCTCATCTGAAAACTTTACAAGATTGTTTTGTATATCTGAACACAATAGACCAACGTATTCAATTTACGAGTGAGAATTCAACCACAGACATACACTTTCTAGATGTGTCCATCCATATGCAACAAGACCAATATCTTCTGCCAAGAAATGGACCATAATAATTGACTCCATCGATCGGCTTAGTTTTCATCAGCCCAGCTTAATCAAGAATCTACCATATAGCTAGATGATAAGATTGAAAAGGATTGTCAATGACCCCACATCATATGAAAGAGAGATAGAGAACATGGGAAACAAGTTTGAAGCACGGGGCTACAAATCAGAAGAAATAGTAGCGGTGAAGGAATGATTGCTGACACCTACGGACAGAACCAAACTTAGCAACACAACAACACTGATTGTATTTGTCTCCATACAAAGCAGCCGAAATAAGTCTGCAGTCATCACAAAATTAGCACACATTAACCAACGACTCTAGAGTTGAACATTTATTCAAAGATAGTCCCATATTTGCGTATAAAAGAAGTGCAAATTTAAGTGACAGACTTGTCAAAACTAGACCACCAGCTAAAACATTGTCAACTTCAAGAAAAGGAACCTTTCCATGTTTACATTGCAGCAATTGTAGCTTTGTATCCAAAGGTGACACGATCAATCATCCAAGGACAGGGGAAAAGATAAAGATCAACAGTTACGCAACATGCGACACACCCAATATAATTTATGCCATTAAATGTCTGTGTGGGATTTACTATGTTGGCCATTCCAAGCGACACGTTAAGCTCAGTTGGAATGAACGCAGATCATGTATCCGTACCAATAATATGAACTCAGCCCTTGCAAGGCATTGGAATGACAAGAAGCACAACATTAGCCGGATACCTATTCAAGTTGTCGAAGTGGTTAGACAACGTAATACACATGAAGATCTCAGCAGACGTTTAGAACAACAAGAAACGTATTGGATCAATCGATTGGACTCTTTGAAACCAGGGGGAATTAATGAGGAAATAAATTACATGTGCTATCTCTGAACAACCATCATGCAGAGTAGACATGTGTTAGTGAACAGTTGAATTTACAGTTGACAATGTGATATTAGTGTGTGTTTTTTGACGTAATGTACCTTTTTGACATTATGACAGATGATAGCTTGACAGGATGAGAATTCACAGCATAGAAGTTCTCAGGATTTACCCACCATGCTCTTTAATGAAACTAATTGCTACACACAGTATCATGAACTGTCCTGAGACACTGGTTGCAGGATACAACCATAGGATACAGGTGCACAGCAATTTTGAAAGATCTGGTTAATTTCCCCAAATGAGTGATCATGGTATACAATTTGTGACACATTCTGTACCCTCTCAGGGATAGACGAGTGCAATCATATAGCACCCCTATCGTGGCACGGCTTCCCGTAGACCCCTCTTGCATGGACCTGCGGGACGTAAGGCAAGTACCGCACTATTTGGTGCTACTTCACCAGACAATGCCGTCAATGACTAAATGCTCATTGTTAGCTTCCATTCCAGTAGTGCAAAGAGAAACTAATATAGCCCAAGGCGGATAACATGGTTACTAAGGACGCTTCCCTCCCCTTCTCCTGTCTCCGCCCACTAACTGTTCTCTCCTGGTCTCTCCCTTCTCACTACATTCCATTTCCTGTGTTTATCTCTCTCTCTCATCTCCTATCGCCACCCTTCAAATGATCTCTCCAGGACTTTCCCTTCTCATCACACTACATTTCCTGTTTTATCTCTCTCACCCATCTCCTGACTCTGCCTGCCAAAGTCCTTCTCATCCTATTCACTTCCCTCCAAATCTCGCTCCTCCCAACATTACCCTGCCTTTCCATTCCTTCCCATCCTGCCTCTCACTTACCCTTCCTCTCTCTTACTCTCAACCCGTTTCTTACCCTCCCTCAAGAACCAACCACTCCCCCACTTACACTCATTCCACCTCCTACTGTCCCTCCACAATTCCCTCATACCTCCTTCACCCAACTGGTAACACCATCTCACTTTTAACACCTTACCTCCTCTCTCTGTAACCAATCTAAAGTCTCATCCAAGTCCTCTTCAAGCTGCTAACCCTTCTCTCTGGTCTGTTGGTCCTCCTGCATATTCTCTCTGACCTCAGCTGTACACCTGTCACTCTCAACTGATTCTGCTGGCTTTTTAAAGCCCTCCCTTTCCTAGCTTGAAGCCTCCCTTTGTCCCCATTGGCTAATCAAGTCAACTGATTCCCTAGGCCAATCACTGTCTGAGCGTTCCCTTTGAGGGCCAGGACTTCCTCTTGAAGTCTTCAAAAATACCTCTAGCCCACACCCTTTTCAGCCAGCCTCTTTCCCATGAGGTCCACAGGATGACTGTGCTCATGTGTTTGCTGTTCCCCTCCTGGATCAAGTAAGTACTTTCCTACAAAGATTATAGGGGGGTATCCCTGGTCTCCCCTAGTGCTGGGAGGCTCCCTGCTAATTCAACCTCCTCTCCTGCTACCCCCTGTTTCCCAATAGCTGGTTTGGTGTATGTGGGATAAGTGTTTGGTCCACTATTCAGCTTCTGAGGAAAATGCCTAGTCATTTCCCATTTTGGTAACCAGCTTGTTTTCCTGTTCCATTATGGTTCCTCTACGTTCAGCCCAGGTGCATTGTGGTATTTGCAGTCGCAATTGTAGTCCTTTATGTTGTGCTACTTCACAGGGTACATGACCCATGCTTCTGAGGAGTCTGGTGCCTGTTGGTCATCAGATTCTCTGCAAGAATAGACAAAGGGAACTGGCCAGGACAGAACTCATAGACATTGAGACAGAGACCAAGGCACCAATGTGTGTGCGTGGCTCCATGCATATCGCTCACTTGCTCTTCTTCACTTGATCTTATTACTCCTCCCTCTTCTGCTCTACTTCAATACCCCCTCGTCTCCTCCCTCTCTCCTCCTCACATGCCACATCTCTCCTCTGATGCTCCGAAGTCTCACTCTTTGTCCTCCTTGCTCCTCTCACCCCTCCTCACTTCTCTCCTCTCACACCTCCTGCTCCTCACCTATCACCCTTACTCACTCTACTACTTTCACCCATCTTCACTCTGCTACTTTCATCCCTCATGACTCTTCTCTCACCACGTTGCACTATGTTACTCGGGTATAGGGTGCCCTGCTCAGCTTTCTGGGGATATAGTGACCTACTGACTCTTCTAAAGATATGTTGCCCTGCTCAACCTTCTCTACTAACCTATCTCTCGGTCTCTGTCTCTCTGTCTCTCTCGCTCTGTCTCTCTCTCTCTCTCTCTCTCTCTCTCTCTCTCTCTCTCTCTCTCCACCTACCTAATACACTCACTCTCACAATTCTCACCCCTCACTTCTCTACTGCACTCTTCTCCTCACACCCCCCACCTACACCCTTCTCTACGATCCTTACTCTCTCCCAACACCAACACCCGCTCACTCTACCTATTACCCTCACTCCCTTACTTCTATCTCCCTTGTTTGTGAAGTTCACTCTCACAAACACTCACTCACTGCTTCACTCTCACAAATGGGTACCATCGCTCTTGCTACCAATACCTCACCTGTACTCTGCATCAACTCTGCCACCAACTCCTCAGCACCTCAGGTGTTTGGATCCCCCTTCACGCATCCTGACCTCACTCAGAAACCTGTCATTCAGTCTTCCATTCACTTCCCTTATATACTGTGCTCTTCCTAGTTCTGCCCCCTTCCAGTGGTGCAGTGCTCACCTGACACTGTTGGCCAATGCATGCCTGTCCTTTCCTCAGGGGCTGGGATACACATGTGAATATGTACCTCAACCTTTTCCAGCATGGTCTTGTTTGCAGTCTCTGATGGCTTCTCTGCTGATTCTCTGGAGTGTTCTGGGTCTGAATGATCGTTTTTCTTTCGCCACAGGGAGTTGTTTGCTTTTCTGGTGTGCTGGATGCTGTTTGGTTGTGATGAAGGTTCATAGTCTGTGGTATTTGCAGCATTTCTGTCTTCCCTTTTATTTGATTGTTTGACTGTTTTTGCAGTTCATACTGGGTCTTTCAGTCCTGAAAAAGAAAAGTGAACCCTGTTCAGAAACAGTACCGGGAGGTATCCGGCGACAGGTGGTAATAGGCTTAAAAGGCATGGAACATGAGGGGGTGTAAGTTCTGAGCACCCACCAAAATCTCCTCCCCACCTCTGGGACAGGGCTGCCCCTGGTTTATATTCAGGTAGCCCCCTGTCCCAGGTTGGGAGGGGTCTAAGGCCCCTGACCCTGTCATAATAAGCACAATATGCAAATATGAATCACTACAAAACAAAACTACAAATGACCACAACAAATAACTTTGAGTTACTTCAACACAGAACTACCAATGACCACTCTATTAATGACCGAAAGATATGAGTGCAAATGAACATACCGCAAGTAACCATAACGCTTAATTATAAATGGAAACAACACGGTACATCAGATGACTAAAACACATAAAGAGAAATCACCAAACAAATTCAATGAATAAACACATAGCTATAAATAACCAGAACAAATAACTATAAATAACCACATCAGGTAACTATGAATGACCACAAAACAGAATTATGAATGATTACGACACAGACATAGAAAGAACCACCAGCACACACAAATACAAATTGCTATATCAAATAATTAAACAAATCCAACCATATTCCTGCAAATATTTCTGACTATTGGGGGCAGAAGATTTCTACCCCAAATGTAAACCTATTGAGTTTCTACACTTTCCAATCCAACTCAAGTTGTCTTGGAGAAAATAAAAAGGTAAGGGCAAGTTCAAAACGCGCTCTAGTTTTCCCACTGCCACCTACACCATCAGATCTAGTCACCAAAAAAGTACTGGTTTGCTCATGGAGGATGCTGATTGGATCTGGCACGACACATGACCATAACCTGGAAAAGAACAAAATTAGTGCATGACGAGTACTCTCTCTCTCTCTCTCTCTCTCTCTTTGGTCTCTGTTGGCCCCTTCAGCTCACTATCAGCCTCACTGGGCTAATTTTGAGCTCTATCTTAGCCATCGTTGTTACTGGCATAATAATTCGATGCTTCGCCACTAAAATCAGAATTAACACAATCAATCCAATCTTGTCACTTCCTACGCAACAGCTAATGCAATGTTCCTCTTCATCCTTACCATTCCCAAAGCCACTCTTTCCTTTAATGACCTCTCCTTTGCGATTCTACGGCTGCTGCTTCCTTCCATGCCTCTTACTGCATCCCTATCCTCAACAAAAGGCACTCTGGACTTAGAAGGAAACTCAATCCAGTCTTTCTTAACTCACTCATCTCCCTTAACGAGCAACTATTCCTTAAACCTCATCTTCTTATCCCACCAAAAACCACTTCAGCTCTGGAATGTTCAACTGCTCTACCACAAAATCTCATGCCTTACTGATCACTTTGACTCCCACCCACTCCTGTATAGATGACCTGTGCATCACAGAAACATGGATTACCTCTCATGATGCAGCTACTTTGACAGCTCTGAAAACCAAATCCACTACCTGTTCCTACTCTAGTCGTCTGGACAAATGGGGAACTGGGATGGGCTGCAAGATAGATAACGCCAACCCATCTGCCTCACCTCCCCAATTTATGTGGATTATTAAGGTCCATCCGCGAGATTATGTTTGAGGTTCTGTTTTGTGGTAATTCCTAGGTGTGTACAGGAAGAACTGGAAATCAATCTGGTACTAAGTGCGCTCTTGCTACGCTCTCATATGGAGTTGCTGGTGGATTGTAATGTAGTTCCAAGTATTCAAAATATCAATTTTAATCAATAGATGACAAAAATGTTGGATTTAGCCACTTTTCAAAATGTAATCATGAGGCATGAAGTGCGCGCAACTGTGCAGTGCCAAAAGAGGTTATAGTTATAGTAACCTTGTGCCAAGGCTTCCAGGTGCGCTCCAACACTATATTCTTCAAATTAAACTTATCTTGGATAATTAAGCAGTGCCCACCCTTACTCTCTTGCATCTTTACTCTGTGGCACACACACAGGGTGGAGGCACCCACATAGAATGTCTTTCGACGATATAGAATCACGCACAGACATTAGAGATTAGGTTTCACTACAGCTGAGGCAGAGGCAATCCTGACCAAAATCACTGAGTCAACATGGTCAACAAAAAAGTATAGCTCCATAGACCCATCGAAGAGAATTAAACAACTTCAATATCTCATACGCAAAAAGATAAATCGCAAACTACACACCATCACCCTCCGACGATACTAGAAGAACCAAAGAATACACAGAGGATTAAAAATCAACCTAAGACCGACCTTATGTAATGAAAATAAGGACTTCATACGTAGATGGGAGGCGATCCTCAACAAGTGTTCCTTGGACTTAATACTGCTCACAATCCAAGAGCTTATCCAAATTGTCACAACACTGAATATGCAGATAGAGGAAATAGAAAAAGAGCTATGTACCCTACTTGGTAAAGAAGAACTTAATGTTATACTTACTGATGTAAATCAAAAACTGGAATCATACAAAAGAGAAATCGAAACAAAAAAGGTGAGTTTCGGAGAGATACGTATGACTACCTTAATGGTGAGGTCTATACATGGATATACAGTCCCCCCACATAGAAAATCTAACCAAGGTGGTTCCGCCAACTCTTCCAGCACAGACTCAGTGCGGGTGATAAACGTTCAACTACCCAAGATAGAACAACACCAGATGAACGAAATAGTCAAGCAGCCTCTACTTCAGCAGGTGCCACCAGTACTGCACCATCTACTTTTTTAGGGCACAACGGAGAAGAAAGAGGACGAGATGGGGGAAGAGGAAAACTTTCATCTAGAACACTCAATAAAGCAGAGATAGATCCACTCCAAAAAGGTTTGAGCTTTGCTCCTACACACAGCACGACATTCTTTGAATCAAAGATTGATCTTTTCAAACTGGTTAGAAAACTGAAACTGAAAGTCTTTTTCAATGAACTTGAGCCATCTATGGATCCTCATCTAGAAGAAGAAGCACTACACAAATTCAAAAGCAAAGGCGAGGAAAGCTACTCAAAGAAAAGCCTGAAGACGTGCTCAAAAATATACGTCTGAGGAAAACATAGCCCTTACTCTGGAACAAAAAAAAGGCTATAAATCGTGATTGAAAAACTTTCGAAGGAAGCTATATCAACACAACGCAGGGACTATGCTAAGAGCAGTTTGCGGAAGATCCTCCAAAGACTTTGGTGCCTAGTCAAAAACTCAACAACACCAACAGACATGGTCATCTCAAATAGTGTCAGTGAGGAGAAGTGACTCCAACATTACACTAACCTATTTGAAACCGCTGGAGAACCTGAAGCGACAAACACTGCCGAGTGTGACTGGACAATCACATTCAACAAATCAATAATCATGAAAAAGATAAAAAACCTACAAAACTCAAGAGCTCCGGGACCTGACGAAATCTCAAATGTCCAATTAAAACAGGATCCAGAAATCTGGGCAGTTTTGATCATGGAGATCTTCAACAGATGCCTTGAAACAAGATCCATTCCTAAAACCTGGAAAATGGCCAACATCGTCCCAATCTTTAAAAAGGGACTGAAGAGTGAACCAAAGAATTACAGACCGATAGCTCTATTGGATGTTATAGGGAAGCTGTTTGGATCAATGATTCTGGACGAATTTCAGGAATGGCAGAAAGAAGCTAAAACAGAAGATCTGTTTCAATCTGGTTTTGAAAAGAACCTGGGTACATCTATCAACATTATGATGTTCAGTATCTTAAAGGCAAGAGCATGGGAAGGCCGACCAACAACATTTATAGCTTCCATAGATCTGGGGCAAGCATTTGATTGGGTAAACTGAAAAAGGCTGTGGAAGAAACTAGAAAGATCAAAATGCCCATCTTCCATCATAGCACCAATCAAAGCACTATACAGTGAAACTTCGGTGACAGTGCGACTAAATGCGGCCGGCCAGTTGTCAAAACCAATAACGACAGCAAGAGGCGTCAAGCAGGGCTGCCCTTTGGCGCCTGCACTATATAAAGCTTAGATGGCCGACATTGTGGATTCGGAAAATGACACCCGTTCTTTACCCCTCCACAATAGGAGAGTCCAAGGTCACAAGGCTACTTTACGCCAATGACATAATTTTGTTGGACCAAACTACCATCGGTCTACAGCGCCAATTAGATAGCCTCTCAGCCTACTTAAAAAAAACGACTTGGATATCAATACAAATAAAACAAAGATTATGATCATCGAAAAATCGAAGAAAACAACAAAAAGGCATCATTGGTTCATCAATTCAGAAAAATTGGAAACGGTAAAAAGTTTCACATACCTGGGGGTTAAAATCTGCCGCAGTAAAATTGAAATTTCTATGCAGGAACATCTTTTCGCAAGGACAAAAACTTGTGCAGCCCAAGCCTTGACCCTTGAAAGAAAGTACGGCAAATTCTCACTTCTTCCAGTGATAAACCTTTTCAAAACAAAAGCCACGCCCGCAATAACCTATGGAGCAGAGACCATGCCACAACTTCAACCTGCACTATGGGGTAGACTTGAGGGTCTATTCTGGTGCAAAGTACTGAACCTGCCAAATTCGACTCCCATAGCAGTAATCAGACGTGAGCTAAGTCTGTCATCGATGAAATATGTGATCGAGAGGAACAGTCTCCTATTCCTGGGGAAAATACTAAGAACGCCCATCCACAAATCTTAGACATCATTTACAGGGAAATGATAAGCGAAAAGACCCAAATGATGACCGTCTGGTATAAAAATCAACTCGAACTGGCGGAAAAAATTGGCTGTTCACAATGGGACATTGAACGAATCCCAGAAAAAATTAAGGACAGACTGAAAATCCAGGATTGGATCGAAACACTTGATAAAACAAAGGAGTACACATCCTCGTCACACCTGACACTCAACACTCCAAAAGTGGACGAGGTGAGAACTTATTTGAAGAAATCTCCGAACAAACATCTTCAAACAATCTTCTTAAGGGCCCGTCTGAATGTCCTAAAGACGAACGAAGTCTTACAATCCAATGACAACACTTGCCGCTACTTCAGTCAAACAAAACATCGAGAGAGTGCAACAGCTCCTTCTTCTCTGCCCAGATACAGACAAACTAAGAACAATCTACTTCAGACCACACAGACTAAAACACCTGACGTCAAATGAAGAAGTCTGATGGAACCAAATGATGAGCAGTGATTCCACGTCCTTGACTACAGCAACAGCAAAATTCCTTCACAGCCTGGACTTGGACGGAAAGGCCAAAGATCAAATCTCATATGGCAAGGACAAAGTTGTCTAAAAACAAAGATAAGACGTCACATTACAAAAAACTGCACTCACTTTGTAAAAATCGTTAATCACGATTAAACACAAATAAAACAAAAAAAAAAGGAAAAATAAAATTTTATTCCTCCCATAAGCATTCCAAAATTGACATTGTCCATAGACAAACCTTGAACGACCTTAAAAAAATGTCCTATAAGCGCCCTAGATTCAGCAACTTGAAACCGAAAGAATTTACCTCACTGAAAGGTCTCTATGATGATGAGAACATCATGGTACGTCCAGCGGACAAAGGGGGTGCACTGGTTATTATGGGCAGTACAGACTATAACAATGAATGTGAGAGGCAACTCAACGATATAACCACCTATGCCAAACTAGATGGGGATCCAACAATGAGTTCATGCAAAATCTGGAGACACTACTGAACAAAGCAGAAGGTCTCGGCTGGATTAGTGACAAAACAAAATCATTTCTAATTAACAGACATCCACATATTCCTAATTTCTACACTTTACTAAAAGTCCACAGAAACCCCACCCAACCACCGGGGAGACCAATAGTATCAGGGATGGACAGTTTACTACAACAATTGTGACAATACATAGACTATTTCCTTCAACCTCTAATACAAAAACCAATATCTACATAAAGGATACCACTCACTTTTTGGAACGTCTTCACGGAACAGGCTACATAAAAAACTCAATACTGTTCACCATCGATGACATGAGAATAGATGCAATTGAATGGTTCCTACTCAACGAATGAGAGATGAAAGCAATTAAAGAATTAATTCTGGCACTCCTCCAGTTTATCTTGGAGAACTCATTCTTCCAATACAGAAATCAGTTATTTTTTACAGATTTCTGAAACATCAATGGGGGTCAGCATGGCACCTACATATGCGAACTTCTTTATGCATAGATTTGAAAGAGAATACATCTTAGATCATACGTTATGGCATAACTACATATCACTGTGAGTTCGATACATAGATGATATTTTTGGCATCTGGACAGGCTCATCTGAAAACTTTACAAGATTGTTTTGTATATCTGAACACAATAGACCAACGTATTCAATTTACGAGTGAGAATTCAACCACAGACATACACTTTCTAGATGTGTCCATCCATATGCAACAAGACCAATATCTTCTGCCAAGAAATGGACCATAATAATTGACTCCATCGATCGGCTTAGTTTTCATCAGCCCAGCTTAATCAAGAATCTACCATATAGCTAGATGATAAGATTGAAAAGGATTGTCAATGACCCCACATCATATGAAAGAGAGATAGAGAACATGGGAAACAAGTTTGAAGCACGGGGCTACAAATCAGAAGAAATAGTAGCGGTGAAGGAATGATTGCTGACACCTACGGACAGAACCAAACTTAGCAACACAACAACACTGATTGTATTTGTCTCCATACAAAGCAGCCGAAATAAGTCTGCAGTCATCACAAAATTAGCACACATTAACCAACGACTCTAGAGTTGAACATTTATTCAAAGATAGTCCCATATTTGCGTATAAAAGAAGTGCAAATTTAAGTGACAGACTTGTCAAAACTAGACCACCAGCTAAAACATTGTCAACTTCAAGAAAAGGAACCTTTCCATGTTTACATTGCAGCAATTGTAGCTTTGTATCCAAAGGTGACACGATCAATCATCCAAGGACAGGGGAAAAGATAAAGATCAACAGTTACGCAACATGCGACACACCCAATATAATTTATGCCATTAAATGTCCGTGTGGGATTTACTATGTTGGCCATTCCAAGCGACACGTTAAGCTCAGTTGGAATGAACGCAGATCATGTATCCGTACCAATAATATGAACTCAGCCCTTGCAAGGCATTGGAATGACAAGAAGCACAACATTAGCCGGATACCTATTCAAGTTGTCGAAGTGGTTAGACAACGTAATACACATGAAGATCTCAGCAGACGTTTAGAACAACAAGAAACGTATTGGATCAATCGATTGGACTCTTTGAAACCAGGGGGAATTAATGAGGAAATAAATTACATGTGCTATCTCTGAACAACCATCATGCAGAGTAGACATGTGTTAGTGAACAGTTGAATTTACAGTTGACAATGTGATATTAGTGTGTGTTTTTTGACGTAATGTACCTTTTTGACATTATGACAGATGATAGCTTGACAGGATGAGAATTCACAGCATAGAAGTTCTCAGGATTTACCCACCATGCTCTTTAATGAAACTAATTGCTACACACAGTATCATGAACTGTCCTGAGACACTGGTTGCAGGATACAACCATAGGATACAGGTGCACAGCAATTTTGAAAGATCTGGTTAATTTCCCCAAATGAGTGATCATGGTATACAATTTGTGACACATTCTGTACCCTCTCAGGGATAGACGAGTGCAATCATATAGCACCCCTATCGTGGCACGGCTTCCCGTAGACCCCTCTTGCATGGACCTGCGGGACGTAAGGCAAGTACCGCACTATTTGGTGCTACTTCACCAGACAATGCCGTCAATGACTAAATGCTCATTGTTAGCTTCCATTCCAGTAGTGCAAAGAGAAACTAATATAGCCCAAGGCGGATAACATGGTTACTAAGGACGCGGATTGAACGACATTTACACGTCATCACGCTGACAGACGTGTGCGCTCTGTTCCTTAACAACACCCAGCAGCGTCATCCTCTGGCCCTGTAACGTTATACATTTTCTCATACACTAATTTTACATCACATACCTATTTGTAATAGAATGCCGCCATCCAGATCGGCGGCTATATATACTATTTATGAGGAGCTTCATTAAATCTCAGTGGAACAATATAGAGATTCATCTGCATGAGTAGGGACGCATGCATCTGGTCCCTTACCAGCAACTTAACAACCAGATATGAGGGACATCCTTGTGAGATGCCGGCTTTTCAGAGCAGCGTACATCGCAGTTACAGAACGTTAGTATAGGTAAGTGCAGAGGGTCCCAAAATTACCCATAGGAGAGAGAGAACGTTTGGACCTCAGACAAAGATCTTTACTATTATTCTTTTTTTCTTTCATATAGCGTTATGGCAGAAATCGAAGAACAAGGTAGGCACAATCTCCTTCACGCTAGAGTGAACACTACTAACGTCAGTGAATTATAGTTTTAAATCAGCAATGCCTTTGGTAATTCTAGGTGTATGACACTCTGAGAACCAACAACTAATGCCACTGCATGTGGCTTGCCACTCAGTTACTTATTTTACCAATTGTAGCGCACAATGGAAGTACTGTAACACGAGGCTTTAGACCACACATTTCATTAACTTGTGTTTTACTCAACACATTTCTACTAATTTGTGTTTTGATTTTGCTTCGTTTCTCTTTGACCCGATATCTGAACAAATGGTATGTGCAATTTCGGTTTTTCATTGATTGATTCTCTGACTATATAATCTTGTTCTTGTTTTTTTTTGTTTTTGGGGTTTTTTATTTGCTTGATGAATTATTTTCTTAAAATAGTGGACACTTTTGCAAAATACTGCCATGTGTGTGGTATTGCATATCCGTTTGATGTGTATACAGTACCGTATAGCCCTGAAGAAGGACACACGTCCGAAATGCATTGGCTAAAACCTCTTTGGCACTGCACAGTTGTGCGCACTCCATGCCTCATGATTACATTTTGAAAAGTGGCTAAATCCAACATTTTAGTTGTCTATTGATCCACCAGCAACTCCATATGAGAGCCTAGCGAGAGCGCAGTCAGGACCAGATTGATTTCCGGTTCTTCCTGTATATAGTTATGGTAACCTTGTGCCAGGGCTTCCAGGTGCGCTCCAACACCATATTCTTTGAATTAAACTAATCTGGGATAATTACGCGGTGCCCACCCTTACTCTCTTGAATTCGTAGGTGTGTGCCATTGCTATTCCTAGTTGATTATCTGCTGTCTCTTTGTGATGATGTTTTGTGTTTATTTGTAGATATATGGGCATCATTATGAGTTTGGCAATAAATCGTCAGTAATACGCTGATTTACCACCAGCATTGTTTACTGTTACCACTCGGTCCTGGGAGTTTACCTCAGGATTAAGAGTGGTGGTATGGTTGTGTAAATCCGCCATGGTTGGAGTCCATGGGACACTATGAGGATTTTTGGCGGATTTACTGTGAGTGGTAATTCCGTAAGGCAAATTCGCTGATTTTTGGCCTTAAAGTGGAGAATTTACTCTAGTATCATGCTGGAGGTAAAACCTCTATTTCAAAGTCAACCCGAGAATTTGGCAGTGCAGTAAAAGGGGGGTAACGTAATTACTGCCACTTTTTTTACCAAACTGAACTTGTAATGGGGCCCATTGTTTTTTTTTGTATTAATTCACCCTCCTTACTCGTCATGCCTAAATCTTATCCCATCGCAACCCTCTCTTTAGATCGACGCACCCCGGAAGGCCTCAGTCACTGCCTCTGTGTCCAGTCTTGCGTCTAAAGAAGGAACAGAAGGGCCCTTGGGGAGGGGAGAGGGTCAGGGTCAACCCCGCCATAGCTAAGAATCAACTATTAAGTTAATTAGAACAGACACATGGCTTCTAAGTGAAGCAGCCCCAGGCTACCGCAGCGACAGCACGAGCCCAGGAGGCGGTCGGTTCTTTCCAGGGACATCTGTCCAACGAGATGGAACTCGAGAGAAGGGATGCCGACCCGTAGCTGGGCCTGCCGAGGTCAGAAGGCTGTCGGTGCAAGAAACGTCACTAAATGCAGGAAGGGACAGGAAACCACGAGCAGCGCAGGGAAGGTTGCTCACAACAGCCCCGCCGCCTTTAAGGGGCGAGGGAGGGGAGCGGAGTATTCCACTACGGATAGATTACATACAATTATTTATTTCCTGTTTCATTTGGAGGGGGTGTTAAACGTGCTACATAGCTACGAGACACTTCACAGCGCTACATAGTGAATACATAGTCCTATGTTTTCGAACACCTTCATGCCCTCCGAGCCCATAAGAGGAGTGATTTAGAAAAAGAAAAAGAGGGTGTGGAAATGACAGCCTCTTATTGAGTTTTATGAACTAAAGGGGCAGGCAAAGCAGGGGAAAGTTTCCCTTTCCCACAGGCAGTCCAAGCATACAGTGTGACAAGTCAACCTGCAGCAGGACATCTGACACACCTACACCTCGGTACCCACGGTAATGCAACACAGTATAGCACCAACATTCATTATGAACAGCCACTGCTACATGGAGAGAGGCCTAGTCCTGTCTAATGAGGTACTTCTTATCCTCATCCTTTGGTAAGGATTAATCTTTTGGAGGGTCACAGCAGACAGATTTGCGAATAACTCCTACTTACCCGAAAAGCTCCACTGCTTTGTATTAGTTCGATGTACCCATTTTTCTTGACCCTCTACCTACACTTTTGCCGACACAGAGTTAACTCCAAAACTCACATACGTTTATATCCCACCCTTGGAACACTTGCATCATTCAAACAAATTGAATGTGACACCCACAACCCACACTGTACATCTCCACTGGCTACCAGATCTAGGCCCACCTCCTTTGCCAAACAAAACAAACAAATCTGGGTGTCATTTAATTTACCTCAAACGCCTGATGCGTAGCTTGTCTTGCTTCACTTTCCCCTTATGTCTTCCAACAACGACGTTAATATTACCCACCGCATCTAGCATGTGTATGTGCTGCACCTAGGAGCTCCCGCCTACTTGACATGCAGACTTCAGCACTATCGCAAAGCAGCGGTAAGATTCACTCTCCATCTTGGCCAAACGGCCACAGTCCCCCTCTGTTCTCTACTAGCTCCCTGATTACCACCACATCATCTTCAAGGCACTTTGCACCATTAGCTGGATTTAGCTTTGTATGAGTTTTTAGAGGCCAAACTAACCCAATATCTGCACAAGCATAATCTCTGTTCCACATATTGGCATAGTATGGGAGGGGCATGTGACAATTCAACTTCCGGGGGAACCAGTGGTCCAGGGGATGAATACTTGTTTCTAAACCATCAATCAGCCCCACACCTCTAGTACGCCAGAAGGGGTCCGAACAGATTGGAAACACAAGCAAATTATAAACCTCCTTGTCCAATTTTGGTAACGTGGACGGAACGGCAGGCTTATCTCCAAAAGGTCGTAGATCGTTGGTTAGTTGCAAAACAGAGAAAATACAATTATTACCCAATGATAAAAGGGACTGTCCATTCAAGGTTGTTGAAGTATTGGAGACCAGGCGAGCAGCAAGTCAGGGAAGTACTTTATTATACAAGACCGCGCAGCAACAGCCATCATCCACATCCTGCTTCTCAACATTCCACTCCCCAGGACTCTAGAATGGCCTTGGACCGCAGCCCGAGCCAAACCTCCACACACCTCCCCCCTAAAACCCAAAGGAAAACTAATAAAAAAGGAAAAGGAGAAGGTTAAGAAAACAAAATCTAAAACAAAATGAAAGGAACCAACAACAAAACGATACGTGTAAAATAAACAATACGTGCCAGAAGACACAGCAGTAACATTGAATAAACTGACACAACCTAACAGTGTTGTTTGACCAAAAAGCATAGCACAAGACAATGGACTATCTGACATAATCCTTGAACCATACTGCTTCTTTACGCATACTCACCCCACTGCCCATACGTCAAACACTCCCCTCACTTGAACCTGCAGAACTCGAGCCACCCATTTCACATACAGTGCGTACCCAACCTTCTCACACCACTATCATCACCAAAAACATCCACCAGACCTGAACTGTCCACCACAGTTCTAGCATTCCTTAAATCTTCCACCTCAACAACTCTATCCAAATTCCAAATGGACCCATCCTCCACTCTCACCGCTTTTGTCAACAATTCGAGGACCTTCTTGGGTTCTGAAAACTATGATCTACCTTTGGCCAAATTAGTGCCCTTCCTGATCCTCACCAACCAACCCTTCGCCACCTTGTTAGCTGGCTTTGTTCTTCTCCCCAATCTGGCATTATAAATCACTTTGTTTCTCAAATGCATCTCATTAATCTTCCTCCTCACACTTTCCTCGTTATCCTCCTTGTCCTCCAAGCCCTTAACCACACTTTTCACCCAGGCGGAATTGAGACCAGAGTTGGCCTCCCACCCCCTCATAATCTTGAAAGGCGATACACCTGTTACACGATTGGGAGAAACTCTCACATTCCACAGCATGCTCCAAACAGCATCTTTCACTTCTATACCATTCCTCACAGATTGCTCAACTACACCTACGAACACCCTGTTAAACTGTTCAACTAAACCATTGCACTGCGGGTTATACAATGATGTGAATTTCCACTGGATTCCTCTCTTCTCCTCATAATTCCGCACGCTGCGCTCCTGAACTGCGTGCCGTTATCACTCATCACCTCCAAGGGATAACCCTCTCTCTGGAATACATGCTTATTAGGAAAGATTCACATTTATGTGTAATTTTCCCTCCAGTTGTGAACCCCCAACTTTTTGTTGTTGTCTGACCATTCTAGCCTGACTTTTGCCAGTGGAGCACAGCCTTTCACTGCACTCCGCTGGGTTTTTGCTCACTTTGTTATGGGGAATCTGACATGCCCTAAAGGCAGTCAGTACTGGGAAACTTTGTTTCCCTTAGCCTTTCATTTTGCTGCAAGGTATTTGCAACATTTTACCAGTGCACAAAGTATCTTATAGAACAGTGCGCTGGGGTCTTCCTTTCATTTTTAAGACCCTAGACACCCAGTATTTTTCGGTCGAAGTACAAATGTGCCTTGGACAAAGCTGGTGGCAGCTGTTATTTTTCATATATTTATACGCCTTTTTTTTGGTTTCTTACCACGTTTGGCCCCAGACAGTGGCTTGGCCCCAAAATGGCCATTCCACGAGGTCCTTTGTTCTGTCCTTTGGCCATTTTGTCCCTTTGCCTTCCCCAGGTCGAGCAGACCCGGGACAGTCCTTATTTGGTCATACATTCTCCCGTGAAACGCCAAGCTTTCGCAGGCTTCTGCATGCCTTGTGTGTGTGCCTCCAGGCTGTGGGCTGGACTGTCTAGCTCCAATATACATCCTGGGTGCCAGAGAGTCTGGTGTGCTGGAAATGACTGGGACCACCATGGTCTGTGATTGGTCCACATCTGGCATGGCTGTATGT
The DNA here is from genome assembly GCF_040938575.1 of Ambystoma mexicanum. Classification (NCBI taxonomy): domain Eukaryota; kingdom Metazoa; phylum Chordata; class Amphibia; order Caudata; family Ambystomatidae; genus Ambystoma; species Ambystoma mexicanum. The sequence goes on along the minus strand of NC_090921.1, from coordinate 1,335,865,113 downwards.
GAGCAGGTCTCTCATTGGTACCTCTTCATTTTGGTGCGAAGGAGATTGTGGATAAGAGAAGGGCCCAAACACCCATACCAGGTCAATCTCTTGAGTTCTCACTGAACCTAGGATGGAATCCAAGCATCCTGAAACTAAGAAGCTGAGTCGAAGAACCACTGGTGACCCGCTGGAAGGTTTGGCACCCTGAGCCTGCTGTTGTCCCACAGGACCCCTCTGCATCTGATGGGAGCAACTATTCATGGCACCTGCACCTTTACCTGCAAGCGAGCCTTCTCGGAAGTGTTCCTGGGCCAACCAGTGAACTGACAAGCTTGTGCAGGACATTTGCTCTGGAACCGTCACCGTCTCGAGTCAACATTCTTCACCTCCAATGGTGTTCTGGACAGAAAATCAGCAACGCAATTCAGAACTCCAGGTACATACTATACCCTGAAATCGTACTCCTGCACTCTCAAACACAACCTGGCAATCCCGGAAGCAGCTCTCATCATCCCTTTGACAGTGAGTGCCTCAACCAAAGACTTGTGGCCCTTTCTAACCAGGAACTGCAAACCCCAAATATACTTTCTAAAATATTTAATTCCCATACACACACCAGCAACTCCCTCTCGATCACACAATATCTGCTTGCACATTCTGTCATAGCCCGGGAGGCATGGCAAATAGTTTTCTCCTACTTTCCGATGCCTTGTGAGAGTACCACCACTAGCCCTTTTACACTCGCGACCACAGTAATGGTACACTGTTCCTCCAATTTGAAACCCTCCAGATTCTAGCCATTCCAAATTCCTTCCTTTATAAAGCCTCTTGACATCTCTAGTCTCAATAGAACTCCACCATTTCTTCAACAGCTTGCAGGTGGGTTCTGACAATGCAGCAAAGTCCTTGACAAATTTATTATAAAATTACACAAGTCCTAAAAACGCTCAGACTTTATCCTTGTTCTTCGGTGATGGTGCAACTCTTACCGCTTTCATGGCATCCACTCTGGGGCGATACCCCTGCCCACTCACCACATGTCCAAGATACTCTACCTCCCTTAGTCTGAAATGAAATTTACTCAGTTCTATTGTCAACCCCTTGTCCCTCAATCTACTAAGTACTTCATGCAACCTCTTATCATGCTCCAAAGCATTTTTCCCATACACCAATATTTCATCTTGATAGTCCAGTATGCCCTCAATCCATTTCAGAATCCTGTTCATCACCCTTTGAAATATAGCTCAGCTGAAGCTAAGCCAAACAGCATTCTGCAAAACAGAAAAGTCCAAATGGCGTGATGAACGTGGTCAAACTCTGGCAATCCCCCGTGAGTGGTATCTGATGATATGCAGCCGATAAGTCGAGGCTTGTAGACAACACAGCATCTCTGATACTATTGAGCATCTCCATAATCATGGGCAGTGGGAACTTATCAACCACAATGCTCTTATTAACATCTCTGAGATCTACACACGTTCAGATTTTTCCATTCTTCTTGCGTGCCACCACTATGGGACTAACCCACTACGCAGCTTCCACACTCTTAATTATCTCTCCTTCAAGAAGCTTCTCCTGAGCTTGTGACACACAGGCTTTGCTTCTGACTTCAACACAATCCTGTGAGTAAATCCGTGCAAGCACCCCACCTTATTAAATACCTCTGGGAACTGTTCTTCTTCTGTGGCGTTGTTGTGTACGAACAACACTGGGACAATGCTCCTGTGATCGAGTGTAAACCCCAAAACCACTTGATCTCGACACCCTAAAATGTCCACGCTTTTCCTTCCCACATACACTGCCATCCTTCCTTTATATTCCACCACGGCCTGAAACATTCCCAAAAAGGCAATCCTAGACCCTTCATATCCTCTGGGGTCTTTGTTGTTGGAACGTTTGAGCGAACTCTTCCAACATGCCTCTTGTAGTTTCTTCCACCTGTCCTCAGATAAAATTAAGTAAGGTGAGCAACTGTCCACCATTACTTTGACCTGGAAGCCATCAACCCTGATCCTGCATCTGTGGTACTTCATGTGCGAATAGTCTTCTCTGCCCCCCTGCACAACTATTAAATGATCCTCATCATCTGATCTCTCATCCTCTTCACCTTCCTCAATGCACAAGACCTTCTTCTTCCTGTGGCATATGACAGAAGAATGATGCTTAAGACCACAATTAGAGCACTTTTGATTGACAGCAAGACACATCTTGGAGCTTGCAAAATGACCCACACTTGTAGCACCTCCCTTTTTCACCATTATAAAATGCCAAGATCCTCTACTTTTCACTTTTAACTGTGTACCAATGAAAAATTCCAAAACACTGCTTGACAGGCGCTACACAATAATGTTTTATTTTATCTTATTGTTGCAGAAAGTCTGTATTTTTATGTAGTTTCAGACAAGAATGAAAAATGTGTTGTCCTCTACACGTGTTTCACCACTTTAAATATAGTGGCTCTTCAGGAGGTATACATATATATAGAGTGATCAATGATCTTTCTCAAACTCTAGTGAACAAGAAAAGAAAGCTGGAAGAGAAAAGAAAGAAAATTCTTTAACCATATTCTTATTGCAAATGGTATAAACAACTCATGTAATGTTCATTGCTCCATTGTTGAGACAAAATCAATCATTTGAAAATTAAAAAGGTGAGAAAGTGCCTTCAATGATAAACATAATGCATTTCTTAAACAAAACCTCATATTGTTTCATATTCACAAACATAATATTAAAGTCTCAAAAAGCAACCACCGAATATTAAACAGAAAGATTTGTCCAAGGAGACAATATTGTTTAGTTATATCAAAAGAGTCTTACTGTTTTGTGTTATTCCTTGTGGTTTAAAGTTGTTTGTTGAAAGATAGGTTTCCAGTAATGTTTAGGTAGGGAAGTCTTGTCTAGCTGAAGTATTTACTTCTAGTTCGAGGTGGGGCAGTCCCTATGTAGTATTAAAGAAAGAGACTCAATTTAGCAATAGAAATGGATAATGCATCTTAACATTCAAAAAATGAACTATTACCTTAGCATTCAATCTGCATCTCAGTTTCCTTACCTTGATTTCTCTACTTGTACGATTGCGATGGATTCAAGTCGGTGTTTGGAGCTGCTCAATTTGGTCATCTAAGATGGCCGCTATTTGAGTACGTGATACGCTGTTGTGACGTCATACGTACAGTCATTTGATGTACGCGGTCATGTTTGGACGCCCTTTTGAAATATCAATGATTAACGTTGTGCAAGATTAAATTCATGAATTAAAATGTATAAAAGGTTTAGATTTTAAATTCAAGGTTGGGCACGTTGGGCACGTCAAAGTAATGATAATTGTTGAACGAGATGTTATTAGGAGCACATTAGACCAAATATGATCGGTGTTCGTGTGATCAGTCACGTGATGCGCGCGATCGTGTTTTAACACATTTTGAAGTGATAATCGAAATCTTAATGTTACGTTGTACGCATTAGGTTTTCATCTCGTATTCTGATGACCTCACTTGAACTCAACATATAAATAGTGACTTTCGAGATCCCTCTGCTATGTCAGATAAGGTGGTATGCTTAGTAAAGCAATGTTAAAGATCGATTAAATGGTGCGATACAGTGAGTATCTTATATAATTTCTCAATAAACTCATATAAATATTAAACTTGTGATCCATATAAGTGCTAAATAGCCAAACTTATTTATGGAAATCTTTTGATAAGAGAAACCAACAAAAGATATAGATACCTGCTGATTACTTTAGTTTTAAGCTGATTTTAAGGCTTGTTGTTTTCAGACTAACAATTATTAAGGCTGGAAGTACCTACTTATGCATAGTTGTATATATACAAGCACCTGAAAGAAAAACATGTTTATAGATTAACATATGCAAAGACAGTTTGTACCTTATATACATGATTCTGTGAATACTGACATCTAAAGGAAAAAGCATTTTTTTGGATTGTTATAGGAAATGACAAAGTTTGTGGTCGCATTTAGTCCTGCATTGGTACTGTCCATAGAAAAAATCCAATATGCTTTCCTTTTACGTAGTTGCTTTTCTCTGTTGCCACCTCTTTCAGAGAGTCATATTTGTTCAATACCAAAAAATCTTATCATCGTGATATCATCTGGTTTATGGTTCTCTAGGAAGTACTTGCTCAGAGGATAATGGCCCTCATTACGACCCTGGCGGAAAGTAACAGACCCGACCGCCATAGCGTAAATAGCGTTTCCGCCATTGCACGATGGAGTAAAGTGCGGCCAATTATGACCCATCGGGCACGAGCATTACGCCATGGCGGAAGTGCAAAGTCCGCGATGGCGGAAATGTCCCCAAAACGCCCCTCTCCGCCGTCGTACGGCGCCCTAGGTGCAATTCCGCCACCCATCATAGCGGTCACCGTAATGAGCGCCAATCGCAAAATACGGTGACCGTAAATATACGGAAACGGAAGTAAAAACATGGGGCCGGAACGGGAAACAGCACGCCGCACACCTATAAAATCAGAATCCCAACACAACCATTAAAAATCCGACCCTGAGACACATCCCAACCCGACAGCCACCCTAGTTAAAACAAACAAAATGGGAAAAGTAGCAAAAAAAGCGTGCGACCGCAAGCGGCAGGTCCACTTCTCCCATGAGGAACTCACCGTGCTCACAGAGACCCTCCAGGAGAATGCTGCCGTCGTCTTCTCGACGCAAATGACCAGGACGGCACTTGCGAACAAGAAGGCCACATGGGCCCTGGTGGCACAGCGGGTAAGTGCGGTGGGGACCGCACCCCGCAACCCACAGCAATGCAGAAAGCGATGGGACGACTTGCGGATACGCGTACGGAGCATACTATCAGCCAACCGTAACATTGCCACAGCTACCGGGGGAGGATCGGAATCACCCATCAAGTTGACCCCCTGGGAAGAAATCTGTGCCTCCACCATTGGAATGGAGAGTATAGAGGGAGTCGGAGGGATGGAGAAAGGAGTGCAGACATCCGAAGAATCAGGTAGGTGGGCCAAATAAAACAATGCTAAATCCACAATGTCCAATCATGTGAAGTACCATGTGGCCACATAGTGCAACAGAAACACATGTCCAGGAGAACGGCCACATACATTGGCCTGATAGCGCACTTTAAAAGTCACATTAAATACATAAATAATTAAAAATCCTAAAAACACCCTCTACACGTGCAGCATGCACACCCTAACTGCAGGCTGCAAAACAACTGCATCCTCAATCCACACAGAAATGAAACCACCTCCAAGGCCCTGACCCAAATCACCCTCAGGTACCACCCCAATGCATGTGATACATTGCCATTCCAATTTCCACAGACCCATAAATAACGCTCGCCCTCCTTTACTCCACCACAGGGTCCGAGTCAAACGACGAGCTGCAGGACACCCCTACCAGCACACCTGCAAAGAGGGCCAAGACCAACGGCCAAAGACCCTCCACCTCAGCTGCACGGATCAAGACACGGCAGCAGCCCAAATCAAGTGGCAGCACACAGGAGGGGACTTCAACAGGCACCCCAGCAGCCAGCATGCCCACACCAGCAGCACCACAGGTCCCCCCAATGGATGCCACAGAAGGCACTGCTTCTGATGGCAGCAGCACCATAGGTGACACTGCATTGATGCCAGCATGCTCCGACACAGACAACGGTGCTGTCGATGTAGGACCCATCCATGACCTGTCTCAATCCCCCTGTTTGTTTCATCCCCTACACCATGAGGATACCACGCAGGGGCACCCACAAGACGACGACTGGCCATCCCCCACAAGCCCTGTGGCAAGGCAACATGAGGTGATCAGCCCCTCTGTGACACCACCGCAAATGGCCATGGCACAGCAGAGGCAACAGTCCCTCGACCAGGTGATCGTGCAACAGCAGCAACTGGCCACGCTCCTCAAGGACCATGCTGATGAATGTGGGGGTACTAAGGCAGCCATAGAAACATCTACTGAGACACTTAGGGCACAAATGGAGAGAAGCACCGAGAGCCTGAGGGTACAAATGGAGAGAAGCACCGAGAGCCTGAGGGGGGAACTGCATGCGGCGTCCAAAGACGTATGTGCTGAACTTGCCGCTGTGCGCCGTGTGCTCACTGAGCTCTCACAAACCCTTAGGGACATGCATGGACGTGAGCAGGCAGAGACATCATCCGTTGCAAGTTCCGTCCAGGGCAGCCCCCAACGTAGATCTGGGAGGAACCTGCGCTCCACAGGCAGGGGTGCCCCTGATACCCGGAGAGGGGGCTTGCAATAGCGTCTGCCCACTGACAATGAGCATCTTTGGACACTGGTGTTCGGGGGGGAGGTAGGAGGGTGGAGGGGGGGTGTTGGGCTTACTTGGGTGGCGGGTCGATGGGGTGTGTAACATAACTTCACATATGCTATAAACATTTCATAATCATCCAATGAGACGTGTGGACATTGATCTTTGTGTACGAGGCCTTTATAGGCGTACAGTCCACATTGTGCATGTTCCAGACACACACAGTGCCACAGGTCCCGTGTCCATGTATCAGCCACCAGGCGTGAGTGCTAGAAGCATGAATCTATGATACTCTGACGAATTTCACGGGCCTCCTGTGCCTCGCGGACTCCCTGAGGTGCTGCCACATCCCCAGCCTCATCATGACCATCTTCAGGTGCGTGCAGTTCTGCGTCAGGGGGCATGGGCACATTTCTACGTACGCACATGTTGTGTAGCATGACACATTCCATGACTATCTTTGCAACCTTCTCATGGCGGTACAGGAGTGCCCCGCCAGACCTGCTGAGGCAGCGGAAACGAGCCTTCAGTAGGCCGAATGCCTGTTCTATGACTACACGGGTACGTGAGTGGGCATGGTTGTAGTCCTCCTCATGCTGGTCCTGTGGGTTCCGGAGTGGTGTAAGGAGCCATCTCTTCAGTGGATACCCGGCATCACCTGTATGTGGACAAGAAAGGATGTTTGTGGAATGACATTGCTACGTACGCACCCCCCCCCCTTCCTGCCAGGTCATTGCCGCATCACATACCCCACATTATCATGCATGGAATGAGACTCACCGAGTAGCCAGGATCTGTTCCCTGCGTGTCGCTCCATGTAGCGTGGTATTGTAGAGTTCCTCAAGAACATAGAATCATGGGTTGATCCAGGAAATCGGGCACAACAATGTGTAAAGATCCTGTTGGAGTCACACACCATCTGTACATTAAGAGAATGATATTGCTTCCGGTTGCAGTACTGGGCCTCCATGGCATGTGGGACAACCAATTCCACATGGGTGCAGTCGATGGCACCAATGCAACCCGGTATGCCGGCCAGTGCATGGAATCCAACTTTTGTGTTTGTAATCTCCTGCTCCGAGCGTAGTAAAGAGATGTAGTCGTCTGCGTGCTTCAGGAGGGCATCGAGCACTTGCAATAGTGTCCGTGAGAACAGTGGCTGTGAAATGCCATGCAACTGTCCGACTGTGTGCTGGTAGGTGCCTGTGGCCAGGAAGTGGAGTACAGACACCACCTTCAGTAGGGGTGGGATGGCGGTTGGGCTATCTATCATGCTGACAAGGTCAGCGTGTGTCATGTCCACAATGGAGATTATGGTGTCCCGGTCCAAACGGTAGAGGGTGTGGATCTGCTCATCAGTGAGGTTGAACGGATGAGCTCGGAGGCGTGGGATTGCGGGCTGCCTGCGTGGTGGTAGTGGCTGTGCTGGTGGGCCTTGCTGGCCCTGCCTTGCCCTCCTCCTCCTCCTGCGTCTCCTCTGTGCGGCCGGTTGTTGTAGTAGTTGGTGTTCGTCTTCTTCTTGAAGTTGGAGTACTTGCAGTGCTATCAGGTCCCCCAGGCCCAACATCGCTAGTCCTGCCGGTAGCATTTTGGAGTGGGTGTGGTTGTGGGAGGGGGTTGGGTGTGCAATTTATGTGTTTTCAGGCTGTATAGCCTCCACCTGTGGTGATTCATTCCACCTGTGCCAGCTGCAATCCCCTTTGGGCGAGCACTGTACCGAGGTTCACCGACGGGCGGGGCGTCCCATTTGTGAGTGAAGCCAGTTGCCATTTTCACACACTGCCGCACTACATGAATGATTTTGTGATTTCGAGCGCCCACGGATGCCTTTTCGACGTGATGTTGCAAATGAGGAATTCGAAGGACAGCGCTTTCGGTTTTCAGCTAGCGGCGAGGAGACGCCCACAGGTCTGACTGCAAATATAACGTTCTATTGTTTAATGTCCTTGGGACAGGGGCCATGGCGAGAATGCAATGATTGATATGAATAGTATGGGATGCGCAATAGCGTAGTGGACGATAAGGCAGGACGTTCCCAAATACATGTTACTTCACATCACTAGAATTCCGGGCTGGAGCACAGTGGATTTTGCAGGCTGCATTACGCACAGACTCAATGGAGATTTCAAATGTAATGTGAGTTAATAATCATGCGTTTTTATACCGGGATGAGGGAATGATGTATGGATGCATGGACAGATGATTTAATAGAGAGTTTGCCATGTACATGGCTTTTTGGTATCTATCCCCTTCCCCTGCGCTATGTGATGCAGAGCTGCCATAGTGGGACCATCGTCTATCTGCCCTTGTTGAACCCTCCCTGTCTCGACGCGCCTTCCAACACTTGTGTCTATGCACGTTACTAATCCCATCTCATGGATTCTGTTTTGACAGACGCATGCACACAAACACTCGTTTGTAATAGTGTTTTCACCTCGATTTATATTGTTATGATTGGCAAGTGATTCATGGGTGAAAATAATCCTTTTGAGTGGGCTAGCATGCATATGGCTGTAGATTTGGTGTGATCATTGAAGTGAGTGATTCAAATGAAGTTCTGATGCCCATACTATTCTTTTTCATTTCATTTGGGTGACAGGTATCTCCTCCCCTTTTGCCGCTGCCATCTGTATGCCACTCCTGCAGATGGCTTTTACTCCCGACACCTGCTGCTTCGAGTTCATCAGTGGAGCACCATTACGATCTTATGGGACGATCGCCAATGGGCCACATGCCCTTACGCAGTACTAGTGGCTAGGAGCAACATATCTACCTTTCAGCTGGACTAGTGCCTACCTAATGGGACGGGCCTGCGGTTCTAGGCGCTTCCATGTTGCCTTTTTGGACGTGAATGTAGCCCCTGTGTACCATGAAGGAACAGGGCGTCACACAAGGAGTAGCTGGTCATTTATTGCGGATGCAGCCCACAGTAATGTAGATATTTTGGGGTTCATGACCTAATAGCTGTATGGGCTTGGTGTATTTGATGTGCATTAAAATTTTAGTCTGATGTTCACCGTGTAGCGTTATTCTTTGGAAGTAATGTAGCATATTCCTATTTGTGGAGCGATGTATTGTGAGTAGATCTGCATTGGGTTCCGGCTTCTGAGTATAGTTGCGTGGTACTGTACTGGCCGCGTTTGCCTACGAAGCCCAGTGAGGTCAGGGATAGGGGCTGCCATCATGACTGTTTTAATGATGTCATGCTTAGGGGCGGGGGTTTAGCTTTTGTGTAACAGATGCCGGTCAGCCAGGTGGATTGGTGGAATGATGTGATTATCAGAATATGGCTGGTCACAGGTGCCTGCGTTTGCGTGCGTTTCTTGGAGGGAGACTGAGGTCATGTCCATTGGAATAGCTTCTGTATTCGTGCCATCTGTGCCCTGCAGCTCCCATTGGCCCCTCTTGAGATGAGCCTGGCTGCTCAGTCACTCTGCCAACTTGTGTGGTACATGCCTATGCTGATGGTTGGTTTGTTTACTGGCATGTGTACAGGGCTGGTGCAGTCTCCCTAAGGATGCTGCTTTGAATGTTGCCTTACACTGGTGTCAGGCGATGGGGGCCTGTTGTTGTTTTGTCTCATCTTTCAGTTCATTTTGCTGTACTTGAACCTTCGCATGCCTGTGCTGCATCAGTACGGCAATGGTGACATGCCAAATATGGATGGCCACTCACAAGGCACTTGGAACCCCTACATTCATTTGTTCGTTGGCATGCGTGGGTGACTTGTGCATTTCACTGGTTGCATTTTACTTCATTGCACCTACGAGGTGTTGTGCTATGTGGCCAGGGAGTGGTGTACAGGCACTCAGTTGGGCCATTTACGGTTGGTTCACGATGCCGTATTTCTCGCCATGGCGGATTGGTACTTTCCGCCATGCTTGATGGCGTAATGTAAATGTCCGCTAGGGTCAGCATTCGCGTACCGTTGCGCCATGGTGGTAATTACGGTTTTGCATGGCGCGCGTGCGTGTACTTGGTGCAGTTAGCGTTGGCGTTCACTACGGTGTCGCTAATGGCATCGTACTTTACGGTGACGGGTCATAGTCGCAACGAGCGGTATTCGATGGCGGTATTGCATTTCCGCCATCGTTTTTCGATTTCCGCCAGGGTCGTAATGAGGGCCAATGTATGTTGCGTAATTTAATTGTTCGGATATGTTCATATATCCTTATCTTGAGAGGTCTGATAGTACTTCCTATGTAAGTTTTTGCACAGGCGCATTTGATGGCATAGACTGTGAATTTCGTATTACAATTAAGAAAGTCCTTAATTTTATGAATAGAGCCGTCGGCTCTTGAGCACTCCTTTAGTCCATTTATGGCAAAGTTGCACATTTTACATGTTCCACATTTATGGAAACCTTGTAGGTTATCTGTAGCCATAATTGGTGTAGCCCTCTGTTTTTCTTGTGTTCTACAAAATGAGATGGACACAAAATGTTCTTCAAATTTGATGCCTTTCTAAAGGTGAGGCATGGAGCCTTAGGTAGGTGTGGTCTTAAATCCTCATCTGTGGTAAGTATAATCCAATGTTTGTTTAGGATTTTTCTCAGAGATGTAGCCTCGGTATTGTAGTTTGTTATGACTCTTATCGATTGTGTATTTGCTTGGTCCATCTTTTTCCATCATTTCTATCTCAGTAGATCCATTCGATTGCGTACTTGGCTTTTGTTACTGGCTTTTGTGAGAAGATCCTTTTTGTAGCCTCTTGTTAAGAATTAGTTTTTTGCTGATTTAAGGTGTTTGTATATTTCCCGATCGTCTGTGCAATTTCGTTTGATTCTCAAAAATTCTCCATATGGGATGTTGTTCTTAATATGGGGTGGATGATGGCTTTCTGCATGTAGGATACTAGTTCCTGCTGTTGGTTTCGTGTAAAGAGTGGTATTGATTTTACTGTTGCAAATATATAGTTCTAAATACAAAAAGTGGATTTTCTTGACACTTTCTTCCATCGTTAATTTTAAGTTATATTGGTTGTTATTTAGAAAACACGTTTAACTGTGGTATACTTCTTTGGGTCCTCCTTTTTCACACTACCTTTCTTGCCTCTTTTTGTGACCAAATTCACCTGCTCCTTACATTTGTCGGTTTTGCGTGCTTCTGCCGCATCACCCTTCTTCTTCTATTATATAGTGTGCGAACACAACTGTGTGTGCTCCACCTTTTTAGCTATTGCTATTGCTTCTTCAAGGGTTGGATTCCCATACATCCATAACCTCTCCTCAACAATAGGACTGTTTGTGTGTATAATGATTTGATCCTTTATAACCTCATCTATGCCCATCCTCACCGTAAATTCACATGTGCTCACCAGAGTCCTTAGCGCACTGACATACTCCTCCACAGATTTATTTTCCTCTTGCTTTCGAGTGTAGAAATGTTAACGGTTTATAGATATATTGGTCTTGGGAGCATAATAAGCGTCTAACTGGAGGAGATTCTTCTGGTACTCATCTAAGTCACCTCCTCCTTGAGCGTCAGTTATTGGTGGAAAATCTCTGTATTTATTTTACCTTCTTAACAAAGGGAGTGCAAAAGCAACATTTTCTTCCTTACAGGGGTCATCCCTTTGTACTCCACTGCACCCAAATAATTTTTCCAGTATTCCTTCCAGTCACCCCAGGGTGTATTTGGCACCCACGGGTTGGGCAGGAAGGTTTCTGGAGGATGCACGGTCACCAACATCCTTCTCACACCACTTCTGCAGTCCAGACTTTCATACTATGCGCACTCTATCGACCCAGACCCTGGAAATGAGATCACTGACAATGCCCTATGGTCAAAAAGTCCACAACTGGTGCCGGTTCAGCAACAAACAAAAACAATGTGTGACCAAGATCCGCATCCATGGATACTGAAATGAGGAAGATGCTGTCTGGAGTGTTTAAGACCCCCCACCTGCAGATCACGACAACATAATTTGGTGGCTGTGGCAACTGTCACTGAGACAAAGAAGATGCCACCTGGATCAATGAAGATTTCCACCGGCATGCACTACATGCGAAATGTCAGTGGTTAGCAGGCCCCAACAGTAATGTTTATCAGTTAGCGGAGTAACCAAGATGGCTGCCACTCCTCCTCACACTCACAGGTTCTTTCTTCTAACCCACAAGCACTTGCTGTACAAGGGCTTCAGCTCGCGCTCCTTCTCCCCTCAATGCCGTCAACCCCCCCGCAGCCTGCACCTTGCACCGGGCCTTACCGAAAACCCAATACATCAATGGGCACCAGCTGACATGCCACAGGGTCTTTTTGTTGCTACTACAGTGCTGCTTGCATGTCCTGCCACCTTTATGCTGCAAGCCACTTACCCCCTTCAAAAGCCTTCTACGTAGTCAGGTCCTCCACGAGACCTGCTGTCCTTGTTGCCAAAATGAAGTATTGGAGGCCAGGCGAGCAGCAAGTTGGGTAAGTACTTTATTATAACAAGACTCTGCAGCAACAGCCATCATCCACAGCCCACTTCCCAACCGCCACCTGCAACATTCCCAAACTCCCCAGGACTCTAGAATGGCCTCAGACCAGAGCTCGAGCCAAACCTCCCCACATGTATACAAATATCTGCTTTATTATTATCACAACAGACAGTTCTAGCACACTATGACATATGACCCACCCTGTAGAGGAATGTAAGGGACTGACAGGTTAAAGGATACTTGGTTTCAACACAAAGGGAGCAATGGGTTGTAATTTGTCACTAGGGGTCTTTGGAAGAACAATCAGGGGACAGAACCACAATGTACCTTGTGCTGTAGGAGTTCTTGTTGCTTGACAGGGTCAAGTCGGTTTCAGGGCACTTTTCGGCTTCTGCAACAGAGTTCAAGACCGGAAAAAGCTGTGGGTATCAGGCAGCAGGCAGTTCGGTGAGCGAAGCTGAATGGCCAGCTGCAGGCTGGCCTACACGGTGGCACGGGGTCAGGAATCATTGTCTCAGTGCTGGTAGGCAGTTCTGAGGCACTGGTCAAGGCGTCTGGGACGGCTTTAGTGACTGCAGCGTAACAAGGGTCAGCAGTGCAGTTGGTTGCGGCTTGACTGGCTTGAAAATGTTCTTTAAATCGGATGATGGTAGATACTTGTGGAGGCACTCCTCCTAGCTTCTTCACTTGGCTTGTGTCCTTTAAGGCAGATGGGCCAAAGCTGAGGAGAGTGTTGCAGGCGGCTGCCTTGTCCTTGGTTTGGTTCAGAGACTCTCTGTAACGTTCCACCTAGGAATCTTGCTGCTGAGCATAGCAGTGCACGCTGTTTGCTGGCTTGGTACCGGTTCTGGAGCTGCTGGAGGGTCCTCTCGATTCAGCATCTCTCTCTGTTCCCTTGGAGATGTTTAGAGGAGGGATCTTGCTTCCCTCTTGAAGGTCCTGGACGTCCTTTCACTGATGAAAGGTGTAGGGCAGGCTGCACCTTCGGCTAGGGTCCAATGAGGAGTTCTTCTTGCTACTCCTTGAAAAGTCTTCAGATGATCTGCCAAAAAAGGGTCTCGGCCCTCTTTTAAAGCCAAATGGACCACAGGGATTGGTGTAGGCTAAGCCTACCTTAATGAACCAAACCTGGGTCACAAACAATAATCTCTCCTGTATGCGTGATTTTCATTCAGTATCCATGGAGTGCTTTGCAACAGAAAAGGTAAAGAGGTGAAAACTTGTAAATTTGTGCTGCATTTTAGTGCTCTGTGAGAAATTTGAATTTACATGTACCTTTACAACTGTGCATCCTCCATGTTGTGCTGCGTTTAGTGCTCTGTGCGAAATTCGCATTTAGGTGTGCCACTCTCGGAACCTGCCTGCTACTGCCTTGTCTCCTGTTGGTCTTCCTCTTCTTCTGAGCTGCCTGCTCCAACCTAAGACTTCTTGTTGGAAATGTAGCCGCCTCTTCGGCTGCTACGTCGCCTAGTGAGTCGTTCATGCCTGTGCAGTCTCTACCTCTCTCCCTGTACTCCCTTCTCCTCTGCCTCTATGGCTCTCTCCATCTCTCCTATCTCATCTAACTGTTATTCTATAACTTATCCTCCTTCTCTCACAAAGTCTGGAAGGAAAAGGTTAAAAAAGGTCTCCTTTCTTCTTATCCTGGCTTACCTATCGCAGGCACCTATGTCAGCGCGACTTCCAGACAAATTGTCACCAATATCCTCTTTTCTGTCCCCTCTCCAGACCGATGGACTCAGCATCTGATCTCCACTCTCTACCCTATCTCTTCCTCTGCCATTAATGGTGCACTAGATGGGAAGTACTCTTGGCTCACTTTTCATCCTCTAGGTGTATCATTAATGTCTACCACAATGACACTATCATAGCTCAGGTTCCTCAACCCAATATCCTCCTCTTTGACTGGTGCCTGCCATCTCTCATCAATTTCCTTCCCACTCCTGCTACCCCACTTCTTCTCTCTCTGCTCCTCCTTCACCACCTCTGATGAGTGTACCACCCCCTTCCCCACCTCGGAAAAACCTTCATGGGTGGTGACCGGTTTCACTTAGCCATGCTCAATGCTCGTTCTGCTATCAAAGATTCTTCTGATATCTGCCTCCTCCTTCAAGACTTTGATCTTGATGTCCTCGCTCTAACCGAGACGTGGTTCCACGCCAGCTTGGTCACTGCTTTTGACTCTGTCCCACCTGATGGCTACAAGATCATATCCAAACCTCGCCCTATCCTTGCTGGCGGTGGTGCAGCCCTGATCTTCCCTGAGTGGGTGCCTTCTTCTCTCATACCCAGCCAGCCTTACACTTCTTTTGAATGCTTTGTTTACAAGTTTGGCATCTCTCCTTCTTCTCTCACCATTGTGACTATCCACAGGCCCCCTGGACCCATTTCTCCTTTCCTATTTGAATAGGCTGACTTCTCCTCTCTCCTGACTTCGACCTTTAAGCTCCTCCTCCTGTGTGACTTCAACATCCACCTTGACTCTTCGGTCATGGCCACCACTCTCTTCTGTGACCTCTGCACCTCTCTCTCCCTCTCCATTCTCCCTTCTAGTCCAACCCACTCTGCTGAACACACGCTAGATGCCTTAATCCATACTGATCTTCTGCTCTCTGACCCTCTCTCCACTCCGCTTTCTTGGTCTGACCACTCCCTCCTCTCCTACTACCTGGGACCTCTCGGCCCCCTGACTGAGCCTCCCCAGCAATGGCAACCTCGTTCGCGGTCATCCGGTTGATGAAACGAGTGTCGCTGCTGCATTTACCTCTACCTTCGTCCTCCCCGTCCCTCCCCCAGCTGACAATTCTCTCAACAATCTTCAACTTGCTATCACTAACACTCGACATTCTTACCCCTGCCATGAGGATCCATCTGAAACCTGTCACCAAGCGTAACAGTTGGTACGATTCTGATCTAGCAGCTCTGAAACGCATGTCCAGAGCTGCTGAACGGAAGTGGCAGACCTCGACCTCATCATCTAATAAACTGGCCTATTGTCGCCTCCAAAGGCAATATCGTCTCTCTACTCGCTCAAAGAAGACGGCTCACATCCAGCCCCACGTTTCTGGCGCTACTAATAACATGGATGAACTCTTAAAAATCTGCAATGAACTAGCCAATCCATCAGCAGTCTCGACCTCGCCTCTTCCCTCCCCGGCTCTCTGCACTGCACTGGCCACCCACTTCACTGCCAAAACTCAGAACACCCTGACTTCTCTCTCTTCCTCCTCTTCTCCTGGTTCTTCCCACACCCTCCGACCTCCCACGGCCCTTCCTCCTCCCTCTTCTGCTTTCTCATCTTTCTCTCCTATCACACCGGAGGAAGTCACTAGAGTAGTCCACTCTATGAAGTTCTCATCCAAACAGGTCTGTCCCTGTTCTTCAAGAACTATAAAGGACAACATCTGTTCCCTAGCTCCGGCGCTCACTGATTTCTGCAACCACTCGCTTGCATCTGAATCTTTCCCTTCCTCTCTCAAGCACTCCCTTGTGCAGCCCTTCCTGAAAAAGCCTTCTGCCAACCCCTTGTGCCCAGCCAGCCAATTAACGCCCCACTCTATCACTCCCTTCCTTGGGAAACTCCTGTAAAGGTTGGTCTTCCCTCAACTGACCCAACACTCTGAGCTTGTTGGTTGCCTGAACGACCACCATTCTGGATTCCGAGCATCCAGAGGTACGGAAACTGCTCTCCTGAACACCCATGAAGAATTGCTCACCAATCTTGACTCTAACTCTCCTGCTGTTCTCATTCTTCTCGACCTCTTTGACACGGTCAACCATTCTATCTTCATAAAGTGGCTCCATGATACCCTCTGCATCTCTGGCCGGGCACTAGACTGGATGACCTCCTTTCTCACTGACCATCCTTCCCAGGTGATCCTGGGTCCTTTCTCCTCCTCCACCACTATTTCTACAAGTGGTGTTCCCAAGGGCTCTGTCCTCTCGCCCTTGCTCTTTAACATCTATCTTGCTCCTCTTGCCCACCTGTTCTCTACCTTTTCCCCAAACTTCTGGTGTTATGCAGATGACTCCCAACTCTTCTTCAACTTCCTGCCACCTCTCTTCCTACTTCCTCTGTCATTCCTGACTGCCTTCCCGCTATCCAATCTTGGTGCACCTCCACCGATCTCTGTCTCAATGCTAGCAAAACAGAGATCCTTTTCATAGGGACTCCTGTATCCTGTTTCCAGCCTTCACTCTGGCCGCCCTCTGTGGGCCCTCCCCCCTCTCTCATCTTTGACAACTCTTTCTCTTTTATTCCTCACATCTTGGACCTTGCCGAGAAGGCCCATTTCCAACTTCACCTCCTTAGAGGCATTCTCCCTTTCCTCACCTTTTCCCAGAAGATCAATGTCCCTAGAGCTCTGGTTCTCTCAAGGCTGGACTACTGCAACAGCCTCTTTCTTAATCTACCTTCCTCCTCTCTCTGCCTCCTCCAACTAATCCAAAATAGGGCTGCAAGACTTATCCGCGGCCTCAAGCCCAGGGACTGTATACCCCCAGCCCTAAAATCTCTCCACTGGCACCCGGTTGCTGCAAAGATCAAATTTAAATCCCTCTGCATCATCCACAAGGCTATCTGGGGCCAGGGACCACGCTATCTGCAACTCGCTATCACTACTCTCCTTCCAGATCTATCCTATCGTCTGGCTCCAACTCTCTGCTGGTCAAGCGTTCTCTAAGCAGAGAGCTGGTGGTCGCTCCCTTTCCTCAGCTGGCACCCTCCTCTGGGACAGCCTCCCTCTCTCTCTCTGCCTTCAGCCGGATCTCCTATTGTTCTGCAAGTTTCTCAAGACCTTCCTTTTCTCCTGTGCCTTCCCTCTCCCCCTCAGTCGCTGAGATTGGTGGCCTCGGCCATCAAGAGTCTTATTGGGTCCTGGCCTTCTGCCCAATCGTCCACAGCACCAGCCTTCCCCCTGCACTTGCCTTCGGGCCCATACAGGCCTGTGGTGTTCCTCAGGTCGGAGCACTTACTTGATTGGCGGCTGACCTCGCTGTCACCAGGTGATCTCCACCTCGTACTTACCTGTTGTCTCTGCAATGGGCACTCTGGCACTCCCCCCCCACCTTGGGGTGCCCCTCTAGCACTTAGCCCGTTACCCTCTCCCCCCTCTCTAACTGCACTTGTGTGCTCCGAATGTCACAAGGCCTAGAGGACCGCTGTTGTCGTTTTCTTTTTCCATTGTCATTTTCTTCACTGTTTGGTTGTGCTCCCTTGTTCCCTTCCCTTTTGCCTTGGCACTTCGAAACACTAATCCAGCTGTATAAGCGCCTTATAAATGGCCAATAAAATAAATAAATCAATAATACTAAGTCCCACCCATCTTCCTGAATGTTGTGGATGAAAGGGTCCCTCTGGTTAATGGACCTCTCTGTGGTTCCTGATAAAGCGGCATGTCTCCCTTGAAGCTGCAGCAAGACCAGACCTTCTGGCTCCATTAAACCACATACTCGTACATTAGGAATGGGGTTTCTCTGTGGGGATGACTACTGTAAACATGCAGTGGCAGACAAGACATTTCACTGTTAATCGATACTGAGGACGGGAGCTGGCATCAGGTTGACACAGATGCATATGAAATGTTGTTGAGGTTTCCCGCCTCCTTTGTTAGCCTCTGCAGCCAGGCCCCATGCTTATCATAGTTTATCCCCACCTAATCAAGTGTACCCTCTAGGACTATCTACTGACAATTAGCACCAGCTATTTCTCAACTGCCCATTAGCGCAACACAGGCGTAATTCCACGGCTTCCACTCACGTCCACCCTTAGCCACTTTCTTAGGAGCACCCCTCCATTGCTAATCAACACTACCCCATGTCTCCCGGGCCACACCATGCTCAGATTGACCATTCCATGTATTGCTACATGCACCCTTGCAGAAACCCAGCCCTGCCAACCCAGCCATGGGGTCAACTAGCACCCAACTGGCACCGCTCCTGCTCTACCAGACAGAACCTGCACCATTTCCCCCTCCCGGTCCCACCTGGTACACGTTGTTATTTTACCATTTTCAATATATGTTCACACCCACAGGTTGTTAATCAACAGAGCCATAGAATCGGAGCTCACCCTCTACACACACCACTCTTGCGATCGAACACACAGTAAGGAACCACATTATCAGCCAATCTATCTGTCTCTACACCGCCCAGTCCAATTCTCTTCTCTCCCTTTTCCTTGGTGCTCTCTTTGTTGGAATACACACTGAACTTTACTTGCATGCATGATCCTTTCCATGCTTTCAATCGTGCCTTTAAAGCACTCTGCTGTAATTCAATCCTAAATGTCTGATCTTGATCATGCAATTGCCAATTTTGTATAAATCCTCACCCAATTTGGTCACATTGATTATTATATTTGATATGGATTTTAACATAACTGTCTAAATCACACTGTGGAACTGCACATTCGATTGTCACATATCCACCACTTCTCCACCTTGAGCATGGGTTACACACTCACTTGAACTCCACCACACTGGCAGTGATGCAGTTATCACAATGGCCCTCATTACGACCCTGGCGGAGGACCATGGTGCAATTTGCACCATGGTCCATGGCGCAAAGCTGCCAACTCCGCCATGGGGGTTGGCGGACTTACCGCCCCATTCCGACCTTGGCGGGGCGGTAAGTCCCCAATCCCCATTTACCCTTCCCCATTCCCATTTTTGCCCCATAGGGTATAATGGGAGTGGGGAAGGCGTTAATTACGCCACCGTAAATTACGGTGGCGTAATTAACAACAAGTCCCGTAGCGCCATGGATTTTTCCGCCTGCAAAAAGCAGGCGTAAAAATCACCATGGCGCTACGGGAACTCGTAGTCGGGCGGAGAGGTACGCCATGGTTTACGCTGGCGTAAACCCCTTTCCGCCAGGGTCGTAATGAGGCCCAATGTATTTAACAAACTGCATTTCCACCACAGTCTGGTTTGGTTCTTCCATAATACCTACTCTTGCAGTAACTGTGTCGATGCAACCAACCTTCCCCTCAAACTCAGGACATAGTGACACAGACCTAACCACGTCATGGCACTGTCCACACACCATCCTCATAGCCTTTTTCTTGGACTTATCCCATTCAAACACACTGGCAATGAGGTACCTGGGCCCTCCTCTGCGGTGGGGTAGTCTTCTCCAGACCAAGGGTCTCCGGCAGGTCCGTGGTCGGCGACAGAGCTGTGGGCCGTGGTGGCGCATGTGGAAGACCCAGAGCATCTTGGGCTGAGTCGAGGGGAATGGAGCTCCTCAGCGGTCTGCTACTGGCAGGGGCTAAGTACACGTGATTAAGCATAGCTGCAGAGAAGGAAGGACCCACTGAGGAGGACCTAAAGCAGAATTTATCAGCCTGATGGCAGAAGTGCTGCCTTGATCCAGGGAATTTAAACCATACAGCCGTGCAAAAATGCCTTTGCAACAGTTCTCTGTTTCTGAATGTTGATTCCCTGCCTGATTTTCAATCGTGTTTTTTGATTTGGCTACTGTCTGTTTATTTGTGTGCAGTGAGGCCATGGGCGTGCTGTGCGTTAAAAGTAATAAATAATAATAAATAATAATGATAATAATACCACCATTTATACTAGTAATCAGAATGCTGACGCATGCTATTTCCAAATGCCAGTGAAGGGGCAGCCACACCGCACTGCTTGACACTGTTATTGATATTGATATTGATATTTTATTTCTATTGTGCTTGTACACAAGTGTTTGAGAGCCCGACAAGGCAAGGGAGGGGAACAGGGGAGAACAAAACAATGATCTTACTAGGCCCAGTGACATTGAGAACGTGCAAGTGCATGGGAGAGGGGTAGGCGAAAAGTGCATGGAAGGGGGGAGAGGCGGAGAGTGCGGAGCAAAGGAGAAACAGATAAATAATAATGAATAAATAAATAAATAATAAAGGCAACAAACAGTGGTAGTGCAGCCAGCAATTGGCAAGTGCTGGGTTTAAGGCAGCAGACAGGGTTGGTCTGATAAGTGCAGGAATAAAAAAGGGGGGGCTGCATAGGTACAGATACAGACCCCAGTGCAAGGGGTGGCCCAGAGGCAATGCTGGAAGGTGGCAGGGTGAGCAGGTACCTGAGCTCAAAGGACAGAGGGTGGCCAGGTGCACAGTGCCAAGAGAGAACGGATCAGCAGGGGAGAGGGGGAGCGAAGGCAGAAGCAAAGAGGAAGGTCTTGGGGTGCTTCCGGAACAGGAGATGGTTCTCCTCAAGTTTTAGAGTGGCAGAAAGGCTGTTCCAGAGGGAGGCCCCAGCCGAAGACAGAGATCTACCCCCAGCTTGTTTCTTTGAAAAACGGCTGACCCTGAGGGAGTTAGACGTAGAGGAGCGAAGAGCTCGAGAGGGGGGGCGTATTTGCAGAGGGATAGCTGAAGGTATTTTGGACCCAGGCCCCAGAAAGCCTTGTGGACAATGTAGAGGGTTTTGAATTTAATCCTTGCATCCACTGGGAGCCAATTGAGAGATTTCAGAGCTGGAGAGATACGATCCCAAGTCTTGCAGTCCTGTTCTAGATTAGTTGCAGAGGGCAGAGAGTGGAGGCAGGTAGAATTAGAAAAAGGCTGTTACAAAAGTCCAACCTAGAGAGAACCAGAGCTTGGGAGACCATGAGCTTCTGGGGGAAGGAGAGGAAAGGCAGAGTACCTCTGAGGAGGTGCAGTAGGAAGTTTGACTTTTTAGAGACATCAGAGATGTGGGCGGAGAAGGAAAGTGTGGATTCAAAGATGACCCGAGGTTCTTAGCCTCGCAGGTGGGGTGTAGAAGGAGGGCCAAAGGAGGCTGGCCAGAGACTGAGGAGAAAGGATGGTGAAGGTGTGCCGATGAGGAGGATCTCCCTCTTGCTGGCATTCAGACAAAGAGCATTGGTGGCACACCAATCTTGAATGGCAGTTAGGCAATCAGAGATGAGAGAGGGAGAGGAGGTGGCCGATGGCAGCACGAAAATGAGTTGAGTGTCGTCAGCGTAGCACTGGAAATCTGAGCAGAAAATGGCAATGCAGTGGGCGAGAGTTGCCAGGTATTGGTTGTAAAGCCAGGGTGAGAGGTCAGACCCCTGGGGAACACCACAGGTAGAGAGGAAGTTAGATGATAGGAAGGACCCAAGTTGGACCTGGGAGGGTCGATCAGAGAGGAAAGACGTCAGCCAGGCCAGAACCTGATCAGTGATACCCAGGTTATCACGGAGATGGTTGAGCAGGATGTTATGGTTGACAGTGTTGAAGGCAGAAGAGAGATTGAGTAGGGTGAGGACAGAGGGTTGGAGAGCAGATCTTCACAGATGTTCAGGAGAGCAGTTTCCGTGCTTCTGGCAGCTCTGAAGACAGACTGGTGGTCATGGAGACAGCCAACAGAATTGGAATGAAGCTTAAGCTGAGATATGGCCATCTTTTCCAGAAGTTTGCCCAGAAAGGGAGTAATGGAAATTGTGCGATAGTTAGCCGGACAAGGAGGATCAGCTGTGGGTTTCTTGAGAAGAGGATGCACAAGGAAGTGCTTCAGAGGGGAGGGGAAGGATCCTGAGGCAAAGGAGTGGTTTCAAAAATCAGCAAGGGCCAGAGCGAGGGTGTCAATGTGGTCCTTGATGGTATAGAGGAACAGGGATGAACCTGTTTTGATGAGGCTTTCATAGATCGGACTTGTCTAGCGACCTCATCAGGGGAGAAAATAGGAAAAGACGAGAAGGAGGGTGGGCGTGTGGCTGAAGGAGGGTCAGCAAGCACAGACGGAGAGGGGCATGGGGGGAGAGGTGGAGAGGGTAGACAGGATGTCCTGTTTTTTTTAAATAAAGTGAGAGGCAAGAGCATTGCAAAGAGCCTTGGAGGCAACAGGAGGGGTAGAGACTGCAGCAGGGTTGGCCAGCTCCTTGCAGATTTTAAAGAGTTCGGCCGAGTTGTTGATGCCGCAGAGACACGAGCTTGAATGTGGAATCTCTTCTTGGTGAGGACAGAGAGTTGGTATTGTCTTTGCAGCAGGCGACAGGCCAGTTTGTCAGAGGATGAACAAGAAGCCCTCCATTTCCTCTCAGCCGCCCTACACTTACGTTTAAGTGTAGTTAGGTCGGAGTCATACCAGGAATTGCACTTGGCTTTGGACTTCAAACGGATCCTCATGACAAGGGCAAGAGTATCAAGAGTATCAGAAATTGAAGAGTAGAGCAGAGACAGGGCTGTGTCAGGATGTGAGACAGCCAGAGGTGGAGGGGGGGGGGGAAGGGAGAAGGTTGTGGTAAAAGCCTCAACTGACACACGCTTCATGGGCCGGATGTCCGAGAAGGTAGGTGGCAGTGTTGGTGTAGGCTTGGCTTGGGGGGAAGAGAGGGAGAGTTGAGAGGAGAGGCGGGATTGATCGCTGCAGGAGAGAGGAGTGGTCAGAGGGATGGGCAGGGGAGGTCAGAGGAGATCAAAACATCAAGTGTGTGCCCTGCAGAATGAGTCGGGCCAGAGGGGAGGATGGACAGGGAGAGGGAGACACAGAGGTCACAGAAGAGTACAGAGGAGGAACAAGGAGAGTCTAAATGGATATTGTGGTCACCGAGGAGGAGGATTTGAGTGGTAGAGGCCAGGAGGGAGGAGGAGAGGTCCGCCCACTCAGAGAGACATTAAGTGATTTGACCAGGAGGCCGGTAGATGGTAGCCACAGTAAGAGAATGGGTAGGAGAGAGAGAGAGCCTACAGCCAAGGCATTCAAAAGAGGAGTAGGTTTGAGTGGGAATGATAGAAGCAGGAATCCACTCAGGAAAGATCCGGGCTACACCCCCCCCGCACACCGGACCGGGAGGAACTGGGTGCAGAGAGGATCTTGTAGCCATCAGGGAGGAGAGTGTCAAAGCTTGTGACAGACCTGCCGTGAACCATGTCTCAGTAAGACCAAGGACATCAAGGCCTAGTTCTTCAAGGAGGTGGCAGATGTCAGAGGAGTGTTTGACAGCAGAGCGAGAGTTGAGAGTGGCAAGATGAAGAAGGTTGCCAGCCTTAAAGACCTTCCAGGGAGGGGTACAGATCAGAGGTACGCCCTGCGGAGGAGAACGAGCCCTAGGAGGGGCAGAGGAGGAGAGAGAGGGCAAGGTAGCCAAGGGGGGAGAAGAGGGGACAGCAGGAGATGAGAGGAAATTGATGAGGTGAGGGAAGCGCCTATCAAAGAGGAGGAGATTGGCCTGAGGGCCTTGGACCATGACAGTGCCATTAAGGTAGACATTAATGATGACTTTAGAGGAGCCGAAGGAAGCCATGAGAACTTCCCAGCACCACGCCTGAAACACCAAAGAAACTCAGCCTCCCTGAAGATTGATGGAGTCATGAAAAAGTGCGTTTGGAGGAGAAGCTAATGACTGGTAACAGAGCGCCTGCCTTACCAATTTTTAAACATTGTTCCAGGAGTCCCGGGCTCAAAGGCAGCAGCAGCAGGGCCATCATGCCTTACAGTGGAGAGCTACAACCATGGCTTTCCCCATCCCCCCATCAAGGGGAAAATGTGTGCTATGGAGGGAGCTGTTTCTAGTCACCTGCCTGTAAAATAAAGTGTGAAAAATACAAGTACCAGAATCCTCAGAGTCAATTAACTTGCCACACCTGAAAAAGAAATGAAGACACGCCTGAGACAGCAAAGAAACTCAGCTTCCCTGAAGATTGATGGAGTCATGAAAATGTGCATTTGGAGGAGAAGCTAATGACTGGTAACAGAGCGCCTGCCTTACCAATTTTTAAACATTGTTCCAGGTGTCCCGGGCTCAAAGGCAGCAGCAGCAGGGCCATCATGCCTTACAGTGGAGAGCTACAACCATGGCTTTCCCCCTCCCGCCATCAAGGGGAAAATTTGTGCTATGGAGGGAGTTGTTTCCATTTACCTGCCTGTAAAATCAAGTGCGAAAAATACAAGTACCAGAATCCTCAGAGTCAATTAACTTGCCACACCCGAAAAAGAAATGAAGACATGCCTGAAACAGCAAAGAAACTCAGCCTCCCTGAAGATTGATGGAGTCATGAAAACGTGCGTTTGGAGAAGAAGCTAATTACTGGTAACAGAGCGCCTGCCTTACCAATTTTTAAACATTGTTCCAGGTGTCCCGGGCTCAAAGGCAGCAGCAGCAGGGCCATCATGCCTTACAGTGGAGAGCTACAACCATGGCTTTCCCCCTCCCCCCATCAAGGGGAAAATTTGTGCTATGGAGGGAGTTGTTTCCATTTACCTGCCTGTAAAATCAAGTGCGAAAAATACAAGTACCAGAATCCTCAGAGTCAATTAACTTGCCACACCCGAAAAAGAAATGAAGACATGCCTGAAACAGCAAAGAAACTCAGCCTCCCTGAAGATTGATGGAGTCATGAAAACGTGCGTTTGGAGGAGAAGCTAATTACTGGTAACAGAGCGCCTGCCTTACCAATTTTTAAACATTGTTCCAGGAGTCCTGGGCTCAAAAGCAGCAGCAGCAGGGCCATCATGCCTTACAGTGGAGAGATACAACCATGTCTTTCCCCCTCCCCCCATGAAGGGGAAAATTTGTACTATGGGGGGAGTTGTTTCCAGTCACTTTATTGTAAAATCAAGTGCGAAAAATACAAGTACCAGAATCCTCAGAGTCAATCAACTTGCCACACCTGAAAAGGAAATGAAGACACGCCTGAAACAGAAAAGAAACTCAGCCTCCCTGAAGATCGATGGAGTCATGAAAACTTGCGTTTGGAGGAGAAGCTAATGACTGGTAACAGGGTGCCTGCCTTACCAATTTTTGAACTTCCCAGCGAGTGCCACCATTGATGGGAGAGGAGGAGATAGGACAGAGCACAGCGATCATATGAAGAGTCCATAGATCTGGCAAAGGAACAACAAAGAGCATGTTGGTGTGTGTCTGTCTGGAGGAAGTATTGGAGTAGGTGTCGGCAATAGGAAGACCAGGGTTAGAGGCCAAGATATGCTTTTTGAACTTCTTTCTACCAGACTTAGTGAGAAGGGAACGATAGTCAATGGAAAAGCAGTTGGAAAAGATAGGAGAAACAGAAAGCGCCATGGGGTTGGAAGCGAGGAGAGGATGGAGAAACTGGGGGGGTCTAAGGCAGGTAGGTGTGGGACAAAAGAGAGTGGTGAGGTCACTGGGCTGGCAAGTTACAGAGAAGCAACAGTATACAAGCAAAATACTGTGAATTTAGCAAAAACAGCAAGATTTGACTTTCCAGCAAGAAGCAAAAAAAGCAAGATTTGACTTTCCAGCAAAAAGCAAAAACAGCAAGATTTGACTTTCCAGCAAAAAGCAAAAACAGCAAGATCTGACTTTCCAGCAAGAAGCAAAAAAAGCAAGATTTGACTTTCCAGCAAAAAGCAAAAACAGCAAGATTTGACTTTCCAGCAAGAAGCAAAAACAGCAAGATTTGACTTTCCAACAATAAGCAAAAACTGCAAGATTTGACTTTCCAGCAAAAAGCAAAAACAGCAAGATTTGACTTTCCAATCAGGGATTCAGATGTTAGCAAAGGGTTTCAAGAAGCGCTGCGCTTCAGGAGGACAACATGGGAGTAACAAGCAGAAAGAACAGTGATACTAAAAGGTGGCAGGAGTGAGTCCAGAAGGACGAAACTAACCCATAGTTCTGGAGGGGACAATGTCAAGGCAGTCGGGATTTCTTAAAATTAGCGTTCCGGAAGCAGACAGGGAGCAGACAGGAACCTTAGAAGTGGGCCTTTGCTGAGAGGGCCGGCTAAAGCCTGCCAGTCCCTGGTTGGATGGAAGAAAACACTCAGCAACCAATGGCGGTGCTGCATAAGGTGTCACGATCGTGCCACTGGCGCACCAATTGGCACCCATTGTGGACTATTTGGGACTCAATTGCTTCCGTAATACTCCCTGGACAACATCTATTCATATTATTGTCTTTACTTTCAATTCACAATGCTTTGGAAGTTCCTTATTTACTTTTACAAACTACATGTCCCATAATGCACCCCGTGGCAGTTCCCATTTCCTGGCTATTCCTATACAGCAGTTCTGGCACTACAATCCCCAGGAGCCTTAGAGAACAGAGCAGCTTTCACTTTCCCAGGACTAGAGAGGGTGGATGCCAATTATATTCAGCTGTGCTGCTCCAGGTGCTGCTAATTAGCCTACTTCAGCACAGGGCAGGTCAGTATTTAAGCAACTGCCTGCAGGAGCACAGGCCTCTTGCATTGAGCCTTCTACCAGCCCTTTGTTGCCCTGTTCCTTGGATATTTGCTGTGTTCTGTGGCTTCCAGTTCCTGCTCTTGTTCCAGAGCCCTATGCTTCCTGCCTTGCTGCCCTGCGCCATCTCTCCCCTGCCTTTTGCCTGCTCCTTTGTCTCTTCCATGCTGCAGCCCTGCTTCCTTGTTTGCAAACCCCTGTTCCCTGGCTACAGCCCCCTTGCTCCCTTTCTTATTCAAAGCCCTCTGTTTTCTGGCTACAGCCCCCTTGCTTCCTTTCTTTATTAAGCCCTCTGCTTCCTGGCTACTGCTCCCTTGCTCTCTTCCTTGACTGCAGCCTCTGTTCTTGATCCCTGTCCTTCTCTTCCTTGAGTCTTCAGTGCTCCCCCTTAGGTTATCCATTTCAGTTATACTGTTTCCGTCATTTCCTTCTGCAAGCTTTCTCTTGTCTTTCAGCCCTGAGTTACTGTTCTACTATTCCGTGTACAGTTTCCGGTCGCCATTCCCTACATTTAGATACTAGGTTACTGCCCTTCCTTTCTTCCAGATTCTGTTCTGAACCTTGTTCTCTTTGACTTCCTTTTTCCTGGATATTTCTGTTCTTGTCTTCACTTGTGTCTCATGTAAATCCTTTGTACAGAGCTTGCCTGTTGTATTCCGGAAGGCAACCTCTGCCCCTTCCCTTGTTGCGTTTCAGTGTTGTACTTCGTGTCATTGTTTGGTTCCTGCTGGACCCGTACAGGCTTCAGTCTTGTGAGTACTGTTACCTTGTTTGTGCCTTAGGGTTCAGGTACAGACACCCACTGCTGTTGGTCCCAGCCATGAGCATTCATAGTGGGCCCCTGTTATAGCAATCTGTGCAGAAGGCTGGAGTTTCCAAAGGTCCGTGGAACACTCTTTCCCATTTCTGCGTACATCCCAAGAGGGAACCCAGCTTGTTTGTATCTTTATATTCACTGCCCCTTTTTTGTTCGCAGCTTCTGTTGCCTATCCTTTCTTGTCTACAGGAATCCTTATAGTTCAGCTTCTTGTGTGTCCTTTCTCCCTTTGGCTTAGTAGCACACCTTTACCCTTAGGCCCTTCCTGACACAGGGAGAGGTAGTTCAGGCAGCCTGCCTACACAACAAAGAAAACCATGGTGGCCATCTTGGAAGGGCCAAAAATCAGTCAAATAATCAGGCAATACTGGGAAAACTCGTGCCTTCTAAATAGCAAGGCAGCTTCAGGTATTAAAAAGCTAAAAAAAAACGGCAGCACAATGAAAATGCCCAATAAAAAAGTGTTTCTCCAACAATTTTAAGCAATTTAAAATTTTCGATTTTTCAGGTTCAGTAATTCCCCTGGAGGTGCAGTAATTATGTTTAGTAGGCCCCTGAATACATTCAAGTGACATAAGAAAATTGCCATTCAACAAAACACAAATCAAGGAATTGGAAGACTCTTAAAAATCTATGAGTTGTTCTGCTGATATTGCTGTAAAGTCCGAGAGTACTGTCTTTTGAAAGCATTGGTGAAAAAGTGGTAGTTCTATTTTTCAACTTCATTTTTTTAGGTTTACAGTAAGATTAACTTGCATGCCTATAATGCAGTAAACAAGGTAGGTCTTACAAGCAAGCATAAGCAGTGCTTTAAGTGGGCCGGTACTAGCCAGGGCCGGGCCCCTGGTCCCACCACATCAGGGCGGGACACATTATCCCACTACGGCCGCAGCCTTGACGGGAGATGCGCCCACCATTGAGTCAGGCAAGCTGACAGAAGTGCCAGCCAGCCCAGTGTCTCTGAAGCTGGCTGGCACTTCTGTCAGTCACTGTAACTTCCTCTTGTGGCCCCTTGCGCGAGGGGTCACAAGAGGAATTTACTGTCCTTTTGTTTCCCTGCCCCCTTCCCCAGTGCACTGAGGTGTCTTTGACCCTCAGAGAACCTCGGGACCACGTGAAATATTTCAAGGTTTATAAAAGATGGCTTGAAAAGTACACAATTCAATCCATCTTTTATAAATCTTTGCCGATGGACAAATACACCTTTGCCTGTAGTCAAAGCTTTAAAAAGATGGATTGAATTGTGTACTTTTCAAGTCATCTTTTATAAACCTTGAAATATGTTACATATTTCTGTTTGAAAAAGAAGGCTTGAAAAGTACACAAACCATAGTAAGGCACGCAAATAAATATATAAATGTAAGCAATTATATATTTATGTGCACACCTTACAATGGTTTGTGTACTTTGCAAGCCATCTTTCATAAGCATAGAAATATGCTTAATATGCTTAAGTAAGGTATGCATACATATGAATGCTTACATAATTGTTTGGTACCTTACTATGGTTTGTGCACTTTTCAGGCCACGCCCATCATGCAAGCCACGCCCCCAAATGAGCCCCCCAAATGTCTTACCCCACTTAAAGCCCTGAGCATAGGAACCCAGCACAGAACATTCCAGAGGAAGAGAATGTGCCTGCACATGAGCGGAGGTCGTCAGCGGTTTTCCTGCTTTCAGTCAAAAGAATTCCGACATCACAGAATTTAAGTGAGAAAATGAAACTATTATATAGTAGGAAGGCCAGACGACTTTCTACTAGATTTTACAAACACTTAGGTAAGGAGCGAGATGCGGTCAATAGCAACAGTTATGGACCCGTTTTTATTCACACAGTGAGTATAAACCACGTGTAACACGTTTTTCTGCATGTTTTTGTATTTGTGAGGCAAAGTGTATCGAAATTTACGACCTCACCACCAATCGGATCTGCCTGAGAAATGTGCCAGCATACTCCGCCATCTGTATTTTAATGATAATGATGTGCGTTTACAGAGCACATATTTACATATAATATCACCCAACCAAAATTGGTACTCATGTATCGACCTCGGAAGAATGAATGGCTGAGTTGGCCTTGCCAGGACTCAGATGACGATCGCAGCATCAAGCGCTCAAGCCACTGGACTATCTCACCAGCCTGTAGGTAGCAGCCTGGTCTCAAGCTTCTGAGCCTGGCTCGGCCTGTCGGATGCATTACATTTATGGACAGAAGCACAGAAGATATGTGTAAACCCTGGGGGGAAGTAAGACTAGGAGGCAAGGGAAGCAAGCGGATGTTAAGATGACGGGGCTGCGGGATGACGTTTCCGCTTTGCACTCACGTGGGGTGATGTTCCGCTTCCTCTGAAATGCCTGGAGCACACAGAAGGCAAAGGTCACCTTGAGCCGCCATTGGGCCTTCTGACTTCTTGATGTTCAGATGCCAGGGAGGGGGTGATGCTGCGCAGCGATCGGCAGAATTTTGCACGCTCGCCCGCACCTCTTAAAAACAAGAACGAGAAAAGCGAAATACTTGTTTACCGATTACTAAGCGAGGACTAATGGTACGAATGTGTTTCCTAAGAACTTAACTTTTACCTTGCGTTACCGATGATTCCTTGTAAACATAACCTAATGGTCCATTCAGTTATTAACCGAATGCATTTTGGGAGTTGTAGTTTAGGTTTACTTTTATTAGACCATATTAACTAACCTAAGAGTTGTACAGGTTTTTAAAAGGAAAGCACTCATAACTATAAATATGATGTTACCGGGGGCATACAGTCTTCTAGTAATTCGACTTTGGCCTGAAATCTATCACAGTGGTTGAGTAATAATTAATGTCTTAGGCAGTGAAGAGCAGAGAGACTGCAAATACGTTAGTGACTCTAAGAGCCAAATAACTTCCTATGGGTTTGGCCTTCATTTGCTCTTTCCTCATCCCTAGCGGACGTTTTCACCAAACCTCCCGGAAACTGCCTAACTAGCTTTGTGTCACCATGATCTTGAGACTCAGTGTCATATTTGCTGAGCCTGAGTGTCCCAAGTATTTACTGCTCTGCAGAATTTTTGCATGGGTTGTCATCTTCCACTTGGTATAGAATACATTCCAGAGAAAGCGGAAGTGAAGAGTCCACACCGCTGCCATACCTCCCTCAGTTTGCTGTGTGTTCCGCTGCCACCATCCCCATCACCACTGTTAGGATTTCGAGTGGTTCGGGCTCTTATCAGTTGTTTGTCACAACGTCTGGTTTCGAGGAGAAAGGGCTTGTTCCTATAGGAGGCCAGCCTGTCAGCCTAAGTCACAAGCTGTACAATGGGGCAATCCCTCTGGGGAATAAAAACCCCTGATGCCGAGTAGAAGGTGTATCTTGAAGGTCGGAGAGGTGGAACTCAGGAGATGCCAGATCCAGGAAAATCTGAAGGACTTGGTACTGGGAAGAGGAGGCCAAAGGAATGATGAAGGTTGGTCAGAAAGGGCCGGAGATACTTGAATGCTGAGATGAGGGGGGCAGGAGAGCGATGAAGATAGGCCCTGAGGGACAAAAAAAGCTTGGGAACTGAGATGGGTCGGGCAGGAGAAAGGAACAAGGATCGCAGTAAATATAAAGGATCTGAGGACAAAAGAAGAAAGGGCCAAAGAGGGAGCCACAGTACTCATGCAAGTCGGGAACACATTGGACCTCATTACGAGTATGGAGGTAGCCATGCTGGGTCCGGGTTCCAAGAATAGGAAATTACCGGGCCATTCCAACCTTGGAGGACCTGGTAATTCCCTTTCCCGGGATTCGGACCCGGTACATCCCCATTCCCATTTGAGCCCCCATAGGGCTCAATGGGAATGTGGAGGATGCTAACAACGGGCCCGTTAAAGACGGGCCCGTTGTTAGCATCCTCATCTGCTAAGGCCGTTAATGACGGGCCCGTTGTTAGCATCCTCATCTGCTAAGGCCGTTAATGATGGGCCCATTGTTAGCATCCTCATCTGCTAAGGCCGTTAATGACGGGCCCGTTGTTAGCATCCTCATCTGCTAAGGCCGTTAATGACGGGCCCGTTGTTAGCATCCTCGTCCCACTAAGGATGCCTGGTCACTTCAACAGTTCAGTGTGGAGCTCAAGACCCTCCTATTCAAGGAATGGCTCCACCTAATAGCTAAATCCATACACCCTCCATTCCCACCCTCATGAGACTGGGTGATCTGCTCCCCAATGTTTCCTCCCCTGGTTGCTTGTAGATCCCTTGCTGCCAAATAGCCCGTCCTACCCCTCCCTGTTTTTAACTCCCTGCTTACTTGTTTCGCTGCTTCCCTCACATTGTTCTTCCCCCTTTGATTGTAAAGTGCTCTGTTGCCTACCTAAGCTAGTGCCACGCTCAGTTAGTACAATAATAATAATAATGTGTAATTGAGATCATGAATATGGTGGTTATTGGTCAGCTCCCTGTCGGACTTCCAGGATGGCGTTCCATTTGCCCCCATTGGGACACTGAATAAACAATGTTAAACATAAGAAAGGAACTCCCATTGGCAAGGGGCCAAACTCAGTCATGTGCCCTTCTCCTAATTCCTAATGGACCACTCTACTGCTCTTCGCCACCTACTACAACATACTTTTAGCACATCTTTAAGAAAGTAGCCGTGATCAGAGGCAAGGCAATAACGTTGTTTGTGTCCTTGAAGAATAGCACATGTTAGGTAAAGCTCAACACCTTTCTCTCCCAGTCTCTTAACATAAGCAGCTGACCTCATAGATCCTCTTGAACATTTACATCTTCCCCTTAGTATACCATATAAAAGCCTACAGCATTGGATATCATATTTACGCTGACAACACCAAAATATATACAAACGTTTATGTGGATTCAAGTGACAAGAACCTGAGAGATGCCCGCCTGCCTAATCCACTTCCAGAGGTGAATGAACCAAAGTAAAGTCTGCCGCGATTCGATGAATACAGACGTTCTTCTACTGGGTCATGCAGAACATTCCGGACTGTTCTCCAGTGGTTATCTTCCTTCCGTCCTCTTCCACAACCGTCTTGAAAGTTCAGAGCTACAGGAGGTTAGCTCAGCGCCAACGTGCTCGCCTTGGAAACAAGACAACACGAAGCAACACAGTGTTAATCCCCGGGTCCGCGCTTAGAAACCTCTGGGTATTAAGTGCATTACAAATACGCAACTAAGACATGTTCCTGTAACAGCGCCTCGATGCCTGCGGGCTGTGTGAGCGCTTTAAAAATGCAAACAATAAATAGGGAAGTACTTGATACAGACCCTCAAAGAATGCTCAGGGTCCTATCAAGAGCATAGGCGTGGCAATAAAAATATGGGTCTTTTAAAAACCTCATTTTCTTTTAAATCACCAAATTATCAGTTTGGAGCTCATGGAATATTTACTGCACAGTGTACATAGAAAGCACTGCAATTGGCACAGATTGCCCTCATCCTTGTGGCTGCAATTACTCCCTTCAGCTATTAGTAGGCCTTGTAGTCAGGCCTCCCGACAACATCGTTTGGCCAACTGAAGAGGGGGATCCAAAGTACACTTCCGGCATCATCCTCGAAATGTGAGATCCAACCAGGTCACCTTTCCCTAAAGCCCTTGCACTGACTCCAGTTTTTTTCAGAAAACACTCCTCAAAGTTCTTGGATAATTTTACAAGACTCTCTACAGACCAGCCCCTAACTACGTTTCCAAGTTCTTCTATTGCAGTATGGTGACCAGACGCCTAATACGTTTCCAAGTTCTTCTATTGCAGTATGGTGACCAGACGCCTAATACGTTTCCAAGTTCTTCTATTGCAGTATGGTGATCAGACGCCTAATACGTTTCCAAGTTCAATTGCAGTATGGTGACCAGACGCCTAATACGTTTCCAAGTTCTTCTATTGCAGTATGGTGACCAGACGCCTATGGTCGTAATCATGAATGTCGTAGCCATTCATCAAGCCAAGAATGCTCTGTCTGGGGAAGATACATCAGTGTATAAGGCTCCACACTCAGGAACTCCCAACCTTCACCTCAGACTGGTTTTCATAGGATTTCATATAGGACTAAAGAGGTCTCTATTAATTTGAGCTGCCACCCAATACACCGCGCCCTGAACCATGACACGTATAAAACATCATCAACATCATCCATTGTTCAGTTAATGGACCAAAGGAGGCCAAACCAGCAGTCCGGTCCCACCCAATAAGATTACACTAATCCGAGCCTGACATAACAAATAACTCTTCCTAGAGATGGAATTGACAATAGTTAAGCACTACCACCTTTAAATGTGCGTTACGTTACTGTCATAGTGTGCTCTTATCAGGGGTGGACTGCCCTATTGGGAACTCTGGAGATTTCCCGGTAGGCCTCAGATGACTGGACCTCTTTAGTGGAGACCTATTTTATTTCCACATTTTCTCATAGGGAAAGGTTTGGACTTGCTGAAAATGTGAAATGTGTGGCTACTTTGAACATTATTTATAGGGCCTCTTGTGGTTCCTAGTCCACCACTGGCTCTAATATTAACTACAAAAGGTAAATAACTTTGTATACTTTGTTTAAATTCTTTTTTAGTAAAATTTAAAGAAACTAATAGCAATCAATATACATAAGTGATACAAATGCATCAACATCTAAAAATACATTCATTCTAAATCTTCCATAAGGCAATGGTATACAAAAGGAATATACTCAGAATTCAATATTTAATATTTTCACAAATTGTTGACTAATGCCAGTTTTAGTGAATAGAGAATCACGAAATATGCCCTACTTTCTTCATGACTTCTTCAGGACCCGAATATAGTTTAACAACATTCCATTCTATCTAAAAGTTCTTATTCCACGATAGATCATGTTTTCCTCTCTTTAGACAATCAAAAAGTGCGTCACCCAGGCTCCAACCACCGTAAAAGCCTGAGTACTTTACCTCTCCACTGTTCATATCACCTGTTGCAGATCTCTAGTCAATCAGAAAACTTGGAAGGGGGCTCTAACAACCTATATAGGCTGCATTCAAAGCTTCCCTTTGTGATATGTGTACATACTGGGCCCTAGTTAAGGAGACAAAGGCAATCTGTGTCATAGGAAGCCCCAGGTGAGGCCTCCCCCCTCCTGCACATGCTCAAACTGCATTCAAGGTCTTACCATCTGGCTCCATTATGTGCTAGGGAACCTTCACCCTTCTTAGAGTCCCTGGCTTTGGACCCGGGACCACCAACTTGGCATCTGTCAAGTAACACACAATAGACCCCTCAGGTGCAGGCTCTAATGCTACCTTAGAGTGTATGTTTTTCTATTCAGACAATCAGAAAGTGTACAAAGCAGTCTCTAACCACAGTAGATGCCTGCAAGCCATGCTTCTGCTTGGTATTTCTCACAGCTTCCAGATCTCTAGCCATTCATGGGGGCTCTAACCACCTGTAAAGGGTGCATTCCAAGTTTCCCTTTTTGACACGTACCCACTGGGCAGTAGTCCCTTGGATGCTGCCCTTAAATCGATCTGCACAAGCTTGAACAGCATTAGCGGCCATATCATCAGGATCTATAGTGTGCGAGATGACATTTACCCTTGTTAAAAGCACCCGCTTTTGGGTCATGACAACCAACATGGGTGGAGGTCACATACCACACAATGGCAACGTCTGGTGCAGGCTCTAATGCTTCATTATTAACACATTTTTGCAGTAAGGGGGGGTCCATCTATTTCCCAGATGCCTTTTCGTTGTTGCAGTCTTTTGGAATTCTAAAGATATCACACAATGAAACAATAGACATCAATAACAGGACAATCAAGAAGAGAACATTAATACAATCAAATCAAGAACAATAACCCAATAACAAATCTTATGTCTTATTTGTTAATAGGTCGACATTATATTTTAATTATACATCCATGGACCTTATTAATAAATGGTATGTTTTCATTTCACCAAATGATTCTCCAACATTCCTTTTTATGGATCTAATAATGAAAGCATAATTAAGAATTGTATCTTCAAACACGTTTAAAAAAGTACTAGTGATGTATCTATCTTAAAGGTTGGTATAATATTTCTCAGGTGTTACACTAAAATGTGGCAAAAAATCCAAAGATAATTTAAGCCTTGGAAAACACTTTCATATCGCCTAATTGTATTCTTAAATAGCCACCAAGATATATATTGGTGTAAAGGCAAACACTAAGGGGCCGATTCATGGAAGAAATGTGCGCCGAAAAAAGTGGCGCAAGCAGGCGCAGGCGTGAAAAAGGAAGCGTGCGCGTGCGATTCATGGAAGTCCCTGCGCGTGTTTTTTTCAGGATGTCCGCCAAACCCGCACACGGGCGCACACGTCATTGCAACATCCCGAACGCCGTGTGAGACGCGCACAGGGTAAGCACACAAAGTACGCACACACACCAAAAAGGGGACAGGACATGGGGCATAACACGCGTAATGGGGAACAACGCGTGAAAAGGAAGGCGTAACTGGGGAAGTACTGCAGGGAAATGCACGGAACGCCCACACGCACGCGAACAATTCGTATTGATGGATTCGAATACGGGAAACCCGCGCATGGCAAAAGACGCACATAGGCGTCAACGTGTCCGCCACACGAAGGCAGGCGGAAGCGTCCCCACGCACAGTATAAAAGTGCACGCAAATAACAAACACGTATATACAGCTACGATGAATGCCCCATTTGTCGCAGCACTGATCGTGGAACACCGCAGGAGGAGGAGAATAGCCAGGGCCTGCATTTTTTTACCCCGGACCAGCCTTTTTGGGATGCCTGACGACCACGTCTATGGCAGGTATAGGTTTCCACCTCATATCATCCTAGACCTCGTCAGGGAGTGGGAAGATGACCCTACTTCCCCCACCCTGTGCTCCCAAGCATTGAGCCCCTTGGAGAGGGTGCTCAACGTCCTGCACTTTTTGGCCACTGGGTCATTTCAGCTTACCACTGCCATAGTGGGGGGGGGTCTCACAGGCCACGCAGTCACGCTGCCTACACCAGGTGTTGGCAATCATCACTGCACGCCTCTCAGTCCGCAGGCACATATACATGCCCAGAACACCTGCACAAAGGCATGCCGTGGTCCAGGGATTTTACAGGGTGGCACACTTCCCCAAAGTGCTTGGTGCCATAGATTTCACCCATGTGGCCCTATGTCCACCTAGGGCCACTGAGCACATCTATCGAAACCGCAAGCACTGGCATTCCATCAACGTGCAGGTTGTATACGATGCTAAAGGAATCATCACCTCTGTCTATGCAAACTATCCTGGCTCCACCCATGACAGTTTTATTTACAGAATGTCCGCCCTGAGCCGGGCCCTGGAAGCTGGGCAGCATGGCGACACATGGCTCCTAGGTGAGTACAAATGCCTGTGCACATGCATGCAAGTCACATACAGACAAATACCCAAACCCTAATAATCTCAACTATTATCACCTCCCCAGGGGACAGTGCCTACCCTCTGAGCAACCACATGATGACGCCAATCCGGAACCCCACCACACCACCCCAGGTAAGATACAACGATGCCCATATTGCAACCAGGGGCATAGTGGAGCGCACATTCGGAGTGCTCAAGTCACGCTTCCGCTCCGTTGACCGCTCTGGTGGGCAGCTACTATATGCACCCCCTGTAGTGTACAGGATCATTGTGGCAGCATGTGTACTGCACAATGTTGCAACACGGTGGGAGGTACCGGTGGACATGGTGGTGCCCCTACATCCCCAACCACAGGCACAGGCGCTGCCCATGGGAGGGGACAGGGCACGTGGCGAGGCAGCCCAGACCCAGTTTGTGGCTACATTTTTCACCTAAACTCCCACCCCTGCGGAGTGCACACAGTCCTGGCACATACCAGGTGACAACCGATGATGACAAAGAGACAGTCAACTGTCACAACCTTACCACACTGAGAATGTTCCCACGGAAGTGCCACATTGTGTGTATCCCTAGCTACTTAACAATAACCAATCCTGTGTGATCAAAAGGAACACATGCAAGGTGTGTATCACTCACCCCTGCAAAACAGTCCATCACAATTCCTGGTATGTCACCCAAACCCTCCCAAACCACATCACCCTTGTTTGCTACACCATGACATGGCATGCAATAGCAAAATACAAACACATGACCAATAATATACAAAGAGACATCATAAATGAAAACTGGCATGAGACAATGATGCCTGACATGCAATCAGATGAAATGACTGACCAACAACCTCCCACACATACAAAGTCAGACACAAATGCTTTCCAACAGCCATAGCATGAACACAACACTGAATGCCAGTTCACATGCACATTGGGCATGGCAAAATCCTAACTCCTGAGCCCGTGTGCTATGTCTGTCTCCTGCAACACAGTGCACAGCACACAGCACTTTTAGCAGCCATTGTGTTGCAGATACTCCTTGAGCATCACATGAAAAAAACGAATGCAATCTACAACCAAATGACGCATGTATAGGGTACCCAAATGGCAATAGATCATGTGCTGCATGGACACCGTGGGCCTGAAAATGCAATCTGTGTGCACCTGTGGCCATGGAAGGGTGGATGTACGTGTGGTGGATCATTGTGCAACTGTGTGTGTCATTAGGGACATGCACTCAATATATGCATGTGAAATCAAGTGACCATCAGTGTCCTGTACACATCACATGTGAACATTGGACATGTGAACACCCCAGCATGTCAAACCACACCAATCCCCTGACACCTGAAAAGTAAAGACAACACAGGGACAGGTATTGAGCTGCACAACACATCATGTACATAGTACGCCACAATTACAATGTCAGAGTGCCCAAAACACTGTAGGCCAAGCCAACTGTCCAACAACAAAAGGCCCTCACTTACACATCACTGTGACCTTCTGAACAACTGTCTCTGGGGTATGTAGCCTTCTTCCTTCAAGTCTACCTGGCTACAGAATCACCCTACCCCTTGGGCCCCATGTTCCAGCTTGCATGTAAATTGGGTCCAGCCACCTTGACTGGTAAAAATGCCAAATCGCAGAGAACTCCAAGTAGGCAAACCCACAAACCATTGAAAAAGGCTGTAGGCACCAAAAAACCCTGGAAAAGTCTCCAGTAGATGACTTGAGGCAGCAGGAAATGTCAAAGCACATGTACAAGCACAATGATAGAACAACCAAGGTAGCACAGTTGAACAATGGTCCAACAGGATGGGTACCATTCACGGTACATAACATACAATGATGATGCAACACTGATGGGTACTGTCACAGCTCCGGTGTCCAGGCGCAGGAGTGGCACGAACCAACCTCAGTGGTCTGGATGCCTGCAAGGTCAAACTAACACATGCCTCTGAGACCCTGGCGGGGAAGGAGGGTCAGGGATATGTTGCATGGACAGGCATTGGTATTCAGGATAACTGGAAAGAGGGGCAGGAGAGTGGATGTGGATTTGCAAGGTAAAGTAGGCAAAATACAACTAATCACAAAAACACATACTCGGAGAAAACATGTTCATCATGCACATTGTACCAAATCAGTCAAATGAAAGCCAAAGAGACACTTATCTCTGGGGTGAGTGCTGGCCTCCTGCCTGTGCACTCTCAGGTTTGGTTACAGGAGCACTTCAATGCTGCAAAGAGCGTGAGTTAGTAATCTGAATGTGTGTTTACAACACACACACACACCCACATCCATGCCCCAAAGAAAGTGACATCTCCACAAACAAACTCCCCTGTCTGCTGCTATGTACTCATACGTTAGCTTGGACCACCGATGGTACATACACTGTCAATGCAGTATTGCCGGCACATGTGACCGCGCGGGAAATGGAAGACCAATGGGTCAAGAATCAGACATGATACAATGGTCCCTGGGTGAGCTGCTAGACGCGTATAGCAAGATGCAACCTCAGTACAAGTTTCTTTCTGGCCGCCGCAGATTTAAGTAGGTAGTGCACGTGGCAATTTGCACATGCAAATGACATACACTCACCACAAGTCTGAGCCTCGCTCGTTGTCCCTGTGCGCTGTATCAGTATCTGGCCAGGAACGCTACTACCCTAGTTACTCTGCTTCAATGGAGCAGGCGGTACTCGAGGATATGTTTGATGGCCCCTGCGTGTGCCCCTGACAACTAGTAAAGGCACTTGGCATTTGGCCCTCAACGCATGTCAGCTGTACTGTGTGCTACTCCAACAATGCCTGGCAAAGCTCCACAGCACTGGTGCCACTTAGCATCCATGTGCAAGTGGCCTGGTGGAAGGTAGTCTGCGGTGTGGGCCCTTGTGTTGCTCACCTTGCCAGGATCTCCTGGAAACACGTCTGCTTCTGTCGGACGTCTGAGCACAAGCCCTGTGCATCTTCTTGCGCACACATCCACACGTCTGCACCACCGAACGTGCCCAGTTTTCTGTATTAGTCGTCCCTGTGTCTGCTGGCAAAGGTAGTCTGGGGGCTCATCTTCCTGCAGAAAGGGCATGGAACAAATTAATAAGGCTTGCCAGTTCCCTGTGTGTGTGTCTACATGCTGGTTGTCACTGGGCCAGGTTACAGAGCTACATCCAAACTCCTCCCAGCATCAGTGTCACTTTGACAGGCCAAGGTTGCAGGCTACTGTCTACGGCATGAAGTGCATCAAGCACATATACAGGCAAGAAAATAACATACA
This sequence comes from Ambystoma mexicanum, assembly GCF_040938575.1. Classification (NCBI taxonomy): domain Eukaryota; kingdom Metazoa; phylum Chordata; class Amphibia; order Caudata; family Ambystomatidae; genus Ambystoma; species Ambystoma mexicanum. Next base: position 1,335,824,856 of record NC_090921.1, on the reverse strand, counting down.
TCACAATCCACATCAATTAATGGAGAAATCAATTGCATACTCACCCAAATTCATTACAGACATGGGGTGGATGAAACGCAACCAATCCCCACTAGGGGTGTTAACACAAGTAGAACAGCAGCAGACAGACCACTGTAATTAAGGAAGTCCAAAGCCCTTGTGAAATATTTTGTAACACCGAACCATCCTAGCGAGCCCATGGATAAGGGAAGCAGGAGTGGCCTATGTGAGTCAGGACCTCAAGCTGCAAACACATACACAAGACAAGCTTGAAGGGCCCAGCTGGAACAGACAGTGGAAGCTTTCAAGAGCCACAAAGCACCACACTGCCACATGAATGCACAATAGACAAACAATGTTAAACTATATTAACTAATTAAACTAACAATGAACAACCTACATAACCTAATTAAAATAACTATCAAATAGTTAATATTAACTAACTAAATTAAAAGGAAAAATCAAAAATGGCCACATAGACCGGGGGGAGGCACCCAGGAGGGGGGAGGTACAGGGTGCACCTCAACACCCAGATGCGATGATGTTGAGACAAAAAAAAAAGACCTCCATGGGCTCAACGCCTGCACACCACGACCTGTGTGGAAGATAATCCGTCGTCCGAGTCTGCCTCATCCTGTAAAGGACGACGTGGCACAGGAGCCTGACCACTCCTAGGCGCAGCTTGCCCCTCGTCGGCAGCAAGTCTGCCGGACAGGTGAGCTTGGTTCTGTGCGGCAATGACACGCAGGTCTGCATGCAGAACCTCCCGTGATACATGTGCTTCCTCTTGCAAGGTAACACGTGTAGCACAGAGTTCTTCCTGCGTGGTCTGGCTGGACAACCGATGCACCTCCCAGCAAGCATGTAGCTCAGCCGAGATGGTACGCTCAAGCTGCTCAAACCTCTCCTCTGACCGCACCCTCTGGGATGTCAAGAGGGCATCCAGAGTGGATCTGAGGGACTGAGACTCAGCCCTCAGGGCTGCCATGTGTGCCTCTGTGTGAGCAGTAATTGCTTGACGCAGAGACAACATTTCAGCCTGGCGTGCCCTGTCAGAGGCCGCCATGCCCAGCCTGAGCGAGCGGGCCATGGACTGCGCTGTCTGCCGCTTGAGAAGCACCTGCCTAGCAGGGGGAGCAAGGTTTAGGCCACACCTTCCATGCTCGCAGCGATGTCATCAAGTGCTGCCCCCTGACGTTATGAATTGGCAGTCATGTCTTGCTCCCACTCAGTATACCTCGGTGGCGCGTGGCCACCGCGTTGCTGGGCTTGACACCTTCGGGTCCCAAGGACCGTATGTCCTTGTTGGGTTGGCACCTCCCATGGCTGCATGATTACATGCCCCCGTCTACGTGATGTCCCAGGCACATCAGCGACTGGTGTGGAGGGTGACCCTGCGTCCCGATCCACCAGAGGCAGAGGTCCCACCACTGTCTGGCCCCTCAGTGCAGGTGTCGCGGACAGAGAAGTGTCCACATCAGAATCACTCACCCCTGACGTATGGACCTGATGCACGTCCAACTCAACAAGGCTGTCAGAGTAGTCATCTGGGCTGGACTCATAGTCGGCCAAAGACAAGATGGACTGAAGCACACGTGGGTTCTCGTGGTCTACCACCCCACAACCCCCACTTGTGCCGGGTTGTGGTTGTGATACCAACCCTGTGCCTGGCATGACAACACCATCCTCTGGCTCCATTGCGTCATCACCTGAAAAGTGGAGAGAAAAACAAATTAGTACACATGTCAGAAGCACATGACACACATACACATAGACATCACACAGACAGCCAACACATGAAGCAGACATGTCACACACAAAACAGAACCTGCCATGCATGCTTGGTCGATTTGACATTGCATCAGTGAGTAGGCATGTAGAACAGTGTTACACGGCTCAGAAGCGGGTTGATGCAGTGCAGTACATGTGTATGTTACTCACTATCTACATGAACAAGTACTTCATGATGTGTATCAAAAATCGTGAAGCCAGTGGAAGGGCTAGTTCAGGCATCACGTGCAATGTGCATGCAATGGGTTGCATGGCTACAAGCAAAGCCCCCGCACCCCCTCAGTGAAAATGCAGGGATGCCTTTCTTTGTAGGAAAAGGCTGAACAGAGACCTGTGTATTGGCAGACAGTGTTGACTCGCATCAATGGCATCATCTGAGTCAACTGACAACACAGCAGATGATGACGGGACAGTAAGCAGGACACATGACAAACCCTCAGTAGTACACCCAAGTGTGCAAAAGCCACTACACCAGTTGGACAGAGTCAGTGGGCCTGAAACTGGGGGAGGACTGTGCACCACACAGACTGTGACACCCTAAACATGTGTGTGATGCAGGACAGGGCCAGAGTGGGCATGGGATGGCTGTAGAAATCCCATGAAATGTTGCTCATACAAGACACGTACTACAATTATCATCCAGGCAAGGACACATAGGGGCATGCATGGAATGCACATGGAGCATGAATGGGCACTCATGTCCCTGCAGAGCATCTGCCATCTGCACAGTCCAAGTGATACACCCTGCATGAAGGGCAGAGGATGTACCCCACTGCATGTGTCTGGCAGGTTGGCTGGTGGAAGTTAGCATGTACACAGGAGGCTTGAATAGGCCATTGTAGTACGCCAAAATGATGCACAAAAGTGCAATGGTCAATTGGGGTGCAGGGAGGGTAGAGGGGTAAGCGGGCATGCCTACTTGGAGTACCCGCATGCAGGAAGAGGACACATGCACATCAGTCATGCAAGGACATAGTCCCAGTGCTGAGAGGAAAACCACCCTGGCTACATGCAGAAGGGCCAGAGAGCAGAAACATGGACTGGAGGGGCATCTGGGTGACTAACATGTGAGTAGGGTGCAAGTGTGGTGATGAGGACAGTCCCCGTCTGCTCTACATGTCCACCATCCTGCACAGCAAGCACGCATCAGTGAAGCATTGCATGACTTGCACATGAAAATCATGTACACATAGCATGTAGTGGCAGTCAAGCACAACACATCACACAGGCAAAATACACATGGGCTGTATATATGATATGATATGATATGGTATTCATAACACGCCTATACACAAGTGTTTCAAGGCGCAACGAGGCAAGGGAAGGGGAACAAAGGGAAGACAGACAACGATCCTACTAGGCCAGGTGACATTCAGATCGCGCAAGTGCATGGGAAATGTAGAGGGAGAAGTGCGGGTGGGGAAGGGAGAGGGGGGAAGTGCAGTACAAGGGATAGTACAATAAAATAAGATAAACAAAACGGCCAGCAGGTGGCAGTGTATGGTAAGTCTAGAACATAAGTGCTGATAAGGGGGGCTGTAAGGATACAGAAAAACAGTCCCCGGGTGCAGGTGGGCAACTGGCGGGCCTGGCCCAAGATCAGAAGGGAGGCCAGGTATCCAGTACAGTATCTGTCAGGAAAATCAACAGGGGAGAGGGGGAGTGAAAGCAGAAGCAAAGATGAAGGTTTTGAGGTGCTTCCGGAAAAGGAGATGGTTCTCCTCAAGTTTCAGGGAGGCAGGAAGGCTGTTCCAGAGGGAGGCCCCTGCCAAAGAGAGAGATCTACCACCAACTCTTTGCTTGGAGAAGCGACTGACCCTGAGGGAGTTGGAGCAGGAAGAGCGGAGAGGTCGAGAAGGAAGATATTTAGGAAGAGAGAGAGTTGAAGGTATTTCAGCCCAAGGCCCCAGAAGGCCTTGTGGGCAATGCAGAGGGTTTTGAACTTAATCCTCTCAGCCACTGGGAGCCAGTGCAGAGATTTCAGTCCTGGAGAGATACGATCCCTGGGCTTGAGGCCAAGGACAAGTCTTGCAGTCCTGTTCTGGATGAGTTGCAGAGGGCTGAGAGTAGAAGCAGGCAGATTTGGATAGAGGCTGTTACAATAGTCCAGCTTAGAGAGAACCAGGGCTCTGGAGACAGTGAGCTTCTGGGGGAAGGAGAGGAAAGGAAGAATACCTCCGAGGAGGTGCAGCTGGTAATAAGACTTCTTAGAGACATCAGAAATGTGAGGAGAGAAGGAGAGTGTGAAATCGAAGATGACCCTGAGGTTTTTAGCCATGCAGGTGGGAGCGGGAAGAGGGCCAAGGGAGGCCGGCCAGAGAGCTGCAGGGAAGGAGGGAGTGGATGTGCCGATTAGCAGAATCTCAGTCTTACTGGCATTAAGGCAGAGGTAATTGACGGCACACCACGCTTGGATGGCAGACAGACAGTCAGAGATGAGGGAAGGAGAGGCAGAGGTCGAGGGTAGCCTGAAAATGAGCTGACTATCATCCGCATAGCACTGAAAGTTGGGGCAGAGAGCGGCAATGCGGTGGGCAAGGAGTGCCAGGTATTGGTTGAACAACCAGGGAGAGAGGTTAGATCCCTGGGTGACACCACAGGTAGAGACAAAGATATCGAAGAGGAAAGACCCCAGCTGAACCTAGGAGGGTCGGTTGGAGAGGAAGGGAGTCAGCCACGCCAGATCCTAACAAGTGATACCCAGGTTATCACGTAGACGGTTCAGCAGGATGGCATGGTTGACAGTGTCAAAGGCAGAGGAGAGATCAAGTAATATGAGAACACAAGGAGTGTTAGAGTCAAGGTTGTAGAGCAGATCTTCACGGATGTTCAGGAGAGCAGTTTCCGTGCTTCTGGCAGCTCTGAAGCCAGACTGATGGTCATGAAGACAACCAACAGATTCAGTGTGGAGATTGAGCTGGGAGATGGCCAGTTTCTCCAGGAGCTTGCCCAGGAAGGGGGTGATGGAGATTGGGAAATAGTTAGCCGGGCAGGAGGGGTCGGCAGAGGGTGCACAAGGGAGTGCTTCAGGGGGGATGGGAAGACTCCAGTGGTGAAGGAGTGATTGTAGAAATCAGCCAGGGCAGGAGCCAGGGAGTCGATGTGGTCCTTGATAGTTTTGGAGGAACAGGGGTGAACCTGTTTCAACGACACTTTCATAGATCGGACTTGTCTAGAAACCTCGTCTGCGGAGAACAGGGGAAAGGCAGAGAAGGAGGGAGGCCAGGTGGCTGCAGAGAGGCCAGGGGAGGAGCAGAGAGTGGGGGGGAGGCGGGGGATAGGAGGAGAGAGAGGACAGGAGGTCCTGAGTTTTAGAGATGAAGTGAGAAGCCAGTGCCGTACAGAGGGCCTGGGAGGGGACTGCGGCAGGATTGGCCAGTTCCTTGCAGATTTTTAAGAGTTCGGCCGAGTTGTTTGATGCCGCAGAGACACGGGCTTGGATATGGGCTCTCTTCTTGGTTAGGACAGAGAGCCGGTATTGTCTTTGGAGCAGGAGGCAGGCCAGTTTGTCAGAGGATGAACACGAAGCACGCCATTTCCTCTCGGCCACCCAGCACTTGCGTTTTAGGGTGACGAGGTCCGAGTCGTACCATGAGTTGCACTTGGCTTTGGACTTCAGGCAGATTCTCATGACAGGGGCAAAGATATCAACAGTATCAGATATAGCAGAGTGGAGGATTGAGAGGGCTGTGTCAGGGTGAGAGTCAGCCAAAGGGGGAGGAGGAGGTGAGAAGGTGGCGGCGAAAGCATCAACCACACGCGCTTCATGGGTCGGATGACCGAGAAGATGGGTGGCAGTGCTGGAGGTGGCTTGGCCTGGACGGTAGGGAAGGTGAGGTGGGAGGAGAGGAGAAAGTGATCACTCCAGGAGAGGGGTGGAGAGAGGGACAGAGAGGGGAAGGTCTGAGGAGATCAGGACATCCAGAGTGTGTCCTGCAGAATGAGTTGGGCCAGAGAGGAGAATAGTGAGTGAGAGAGGGTCGTAAAGGTCACAAAAGAGTCCAGAGGGAGGGCAGGGGGCATCCAGGTGGATGTTGAAGTCTCCAAGAAGGAGGAGTTGAGCTGTTGAGGCCAGGAGTGAGGAGGAGAGGTCCACCCACTCAGAGAGGAAGGAGGAGATCTGACCAGGTGGCTTATAGATAGTAGCCACAGTAAGGGAATGGCTAGAAGAGAGAGAGAGCCTGCAGACGAGGCATTCAAAGGAGGAGTAGACCTGCGTGGAAGTGACAGAAGCAGGAATCCACTCAGGGGAAGATCAGGGCTACACCCCCTCCAGGGCGGTTGGGCCTAGGCGCGGAGAGGATCTTGTAGCCAAGAGGTAGGAGCGTGTCAAAGCTAGTGACAGAACTGGTCGTAAACCATGTCTCGGTGAGACCGAGGACATAGAGGTCAAGTTCTTCCAGGAGGCGGCAGATATCAGAGGAGAGTTTGACAGCAGAGCGAGAGTTTAGAGTGGCAATATGGAGAAGGTTGCCATCCTCGAGGGACTTCCGAGGAGGGGTACAGCTCAGAGGTACGTCCTTCGGAGGTGTAGAAAGGGCCCGAGAGGGGGCAGAGAGAGAAGATGAAGGCAAGGTAGCCAAGCTGGAGGCAGAAGAGGGAGGCGAGGTAACCACAGAAAGGGAGGAGGGGACAGCAGGAGAAGAAAGGAAATTGATGAGGCACGGATAGCTTCGATCAAAGAGGTGAAGGTTGGCCTGGGGGCCTTGGACCAAGACGGACCCATTCAAGTAAACTTTAATGATGACCTTAGAGGAGTGGAAGGGGGCCAGAAGAGCAACAACACTCACTGGACTAAGCATCAAAGTCCTGCATCTCTCCCACTCCTTCGACCGATTCTTGTGGTATGAACTCTGCAACGAATGCCTCGTGCAGAGTGAGGTGATCCTCCTCAGGTGGTGGCCCACCACCAGTCACCAGAGTCATGCTGTAATTAGAGGCACGCTTGGCCTTAGGGCTGCGTTTGAGGTCATTCCAATGCTTCTTGCACCCCGCAGCTGTGTGCACCTCATGGCCGAATGCACTCACATTATCCGCGACATGCTTCCAGTGGGTATTCCAATGGGCAGCCGTAGTTTGACAATTCGGCCCCACTAGCATGTCACGTCTGTGGGCCTGCACGTAGTCCACAAGGGAGTCCAGTTCCTGGTGGCAGAAAGGCTTCTTCCTTGACATGCAGGATGCCGTGGCTGTGTCTGGGGTCCCAGCCTGTGCTTCAGATGCAACCTTCCTCCTCTTGGATGGTGGCGCGGACCCTGGCTGGCGAATGCCGCCCTGATCAGTATGGCCAGTGGGACCGGTGGATTGAACCAAGGGAGTGGCATGTTGAAGGACGACCGAAGGCCAGACTTGCGTCAGTGGCTGTTGGGTGCCCTGGAATGGACCCTGCGCAGCAACATCCGCTGTGCCAGTGTCATTGACCGCGACTGTCCTGGTTGGGACTCACAACCGGGGTGTTGTTGGCTGCATCTGCCCCTGCACTTGCCAACACCCGGCTGGTCGGGGCAGCAGATGACATTGGTGCCCCAGGGACACGTGTCTCGGTCAGGGCAGCCCTGCATGCACCTACGGTGTTCCTCCTGACCTGCTGAAAATCTTCCAGTGACTCTTCAAGTGCCAACGCAGCATGCGCTGGCAGACCCTGAGCCTGGGTGGTGGTGTCCACAGCTGCACCTGCAGCTACCACTACCCTTGGGCCCATGGCAGTCGATGAAACGGACTGCTGGTCACACGGGCACCAGTGCCAGTTGCAAGAACTGTATCTACCAGAGCCGCAGGGGGTGGTGGCATGACTGCACCAACATGTGGCTCAACATCGGCCTGAGCTGGCGCACCCCTGCCTCTTCCTGCTCTGCAGCCACCCTGGACACCCTGGAGTCGCCCTACTCCCTGGTCACCCCGGCCACGTCCCTGACCACGCCCGCCACGAGGAGTACGCCCAACTGAGGCACCCCTCACCTTTGGTGGCCTCCCAACCATGGCACAGATGCAGTAGTGCCGGGACAGATGGAGAAGTGCCAATGGGAGGTGTACACCACAAATGTCCTGGGCAATTGGGGTGAAGGGGGTGGGACACAAGATGTTATAAGCACCCCTGCACCTGCAAGGCTGCATGTGACCCCGGAGATGAAGTGACGGTCACGCAACGCTCAGGCACCCCAAAACTGCAGTAAAACCGTGCACGTGTGTGGAATTAACCTCCCGCAGTACGCGGTGGCAACCAGGAACACGAAAAACACGTACGCGTGGGACACGCAGGCTACTATGACCTCGAAAATGGGTACGTGATACACAGGGGCACCTGCAGTGGGAAAAATAGCGTGCGTGACTCACCGTCAGACTAGCGTGATAATGAAAAACATGCGTAGCCAATACCCCCGCCAAAAGAAGAGATACGTCCTTGATAGCTGTGAAGTAGTGATGGTACGTGAAACAACAAGAAGTAGCAACACACACGTTAGTCTCCACGAAAGGCACGTACAGCGAACTGCCGGGACCCACTCACCTTTAACCCGTGCTGAGGGAAACACCTGCACGCGTCACGTCATGGCTTATGCGCTAAGGGCCTTTCCTACAATAGCACGCTGACGTGCATTATTCTCACGTGCTCATTCACAATGCACCCAGAAACGCCCGCACACGTAACGTCACAGACGCGCTTACGCGCTAAGGGCCTTTCCTCGAATTACACGCTGACGTGCACTTTTTTCACGTGCCAAATCACTCCGTATCAAGCTGGCCACGCGAAAACACACAGAAGACCACTCTCCTGCCCAGAAGGCAATTTTCCTGCCCCCCAGAGCCCTGAGCACGCTCCCACCTGCCATCTGCTGCTGACTGCCTTCTGCCCACGTGCCCTGCTATTTGCTGCCTGCACGTAAGCCATCTGCAGGGGTGCAGTTGCTGTGACCACCCCTGCTGGAACAGAAGACTCCCGACTGGGAGCGCAGCCCCAGGACCCAGTTGCCCACCCACACCTGCCTCTGGGGTTGCCATGTCGGACACAACAACATCTGGCACCACTGGCAACCCCCAGCCAGAGAGGCAGAGGGCCACCAGCTTCAGTGCCAGGGAAGTTGGTGTCCTGGTGGAGCAAGTCCTGGGGCAGTATGATGCCCTCTTTGGAAGTTCGAGCGCCGACAATGAAGGACGGAAGAGGATCTGGATGGACATCATGACTGCCATCTACGAGGAGGGGGTGGCCGTCCGCGAGATCAAACATGTCTGGAAGTGCTGGGAGGACTTCAGGTCCAGGACCTTCAACAAGGCCCGGCGCCTCTTGAAGGCAGCGGATGCCAAGGGGTGCCGGGTCCACCTCCCCGACAACCAGATGAGGGTCCTGGAACGCATACTCCCAGCGCTCCATGTCCAGGTCCTTGAGGGGCAGACCTGCCTGGAGTCGAGCGGTAAGTGTACATGCATACTGATTGGACGATGTGTGTGTTGTTGTGTGCCAGGAGTGTGCAGGTTGCACATATGTCTTTTAAGGGACATGTATGGCTGCGTATGTACAGGGACGTGAACCTGCCACATGTGATTCCTATCAAGTGTGAGACACATCAATGGTGTATGTGTTGGTAAGCATGCTGTGCAAATGTATGTGTGGGTGCACACATGTAATGAATTATGAGTATGTACTGTGGCATGTTTGTGGTGTCACACATGGATGCTGATTCATGCTGCATGTATCAGCACTATGCACATGTGCATCTGGGTGTATTTGACAAGTGTGCAACTGTGATGCAACATGGATGCATGTGACACTGACATGTAGAAGGCTGAATGTGAGATGTGACATTGATGGCGATCTCATCACTGCGACAGTTGGTGGAGATGTACACATGCATGTAAGTCTGGTGGCGTGTGTGCATGTGTTGTGCACTCCCCGTGTTTCATGTGATGTCAGGCTCACCTTCGGCTGCTCGTGCTGTTGTTTGTGTATGGATGGTGCTGCCTGGTGCAATATTCCTGTTGATTTGCTCATGTGTGTTAGTTGAAATGACATGTGTGTTGGGGAGTGTGATGCCATGTCTGTATTTTTACACTGCCACTCCTGTGCAACAGTCATGTGTGTATCAGTCCATTGTACAGTGGCCTGATGCCTGTGTTCTATCTCTCCCTGTCTGCAGCGTCAACTGATGTAGAGGGCGGAGAGGGTGCTATGGAGCAAAGCTGCATGGATCACACCTCCAGCCGGAGACGCAAGGCCCGGCTCCCCTCCCACGTTGTCATCTCGTCGGGGAGTGAGGAGTCTGGTGCCGCGTCCCAGGCCGCAGCGGCCGAGGGTATGTCCAAGAGGCGGAGGTCGGAGGTGGACTCCTCGGCAGCAGAAGGGGCAGCTGAGACCTCAAAGGGTCCGACGGAGGAAGATGGCATGGAGTCATCCAGGTTAGTGGGGGTTTTGATGGAGGAGAAGGCCGTGGAAGGGACACACACAGGGTCTGGAGGTGGGGATTCCACTGGTGCTAGTGGTGCAGTGCAGGGGCAGGGACAGGAGGCAGCACAGGCCGCCGCTGAGGTGCCTGTGTGTAATCCTGTCCCCGATCCTGTGACTGCATCATCCTGCACCAACAGGGATGCCTACGTCCAGACCCGTTTTCAGGGAGGGGATGAGCGCACAACAACTGGCCTTCCTCTCCCTGCGGACGTGGCAATCCGGGACTGGGTTGAGCATGTCCAGGCTGGGATGGCGTTGCGTCAACGGGGCATGCGAGGTGACCTGAAGTGTTTTCGTGAAGACACTGCACGTCATCTCCGATGCCTCGTTGACCGCGTTGACCTACTGGGACGGGTCACCAGGGATGAATTCCTCCGTATGCTGGACCTTATTCCGACCCCCTCCTCACCTGAACCCCCTATGTGCCAGTCGTCCTCCATGCCATTTTCCCACCCATGTATCACCTGGGTACCCTGTGGAGCTGCCTCTGACCCAGCGGCCAGGCTGGTGGAGGACACATCCCTGCCACAGTCGGGAGTCGGACGTCCAGCAGAGGTGGCCATCACAACAACTGCACCCCAGCCAGAGGAGGACATGCAGGCAGCAAGAGCCAGGGCACAGGCACAGCAGCAACAAGGTGGGAGCGATGATGGCTCGGGGCCAAAAACATCCGAGGGGCAGGCATCGGCCACAGGGCAGGAGGACCCAGGATTGGGAGTGTCTTCCGTGTGGCAGCAGTTGGGCCAGGCCATAGATGCAGAGCGGCGGCGGGCGGAAGAGGCACGGCTCACAAATAGTCAGGGCGGAGAACTCCATGCGGAGGGTGCTGAGGCGGGCCGAGTGCCTCGAGGCGATTCGCAGGGAGTTGGAGTTGAACATGGCATCGTCCCTGGGAACCCTCAGGGCAATGGAAGAGGACCGCCTCCAGGACGTAGAGAAGGAGTTCGATGATGCCCTGGCCCGGGAACTCGGAAAGTGAGCCGTCGGACTAGCCCGCCGCCATTGCATATAGTTTTAAGTGTTAGGTTTAATTTTAGTTTTGCTTTATTTTGGGGTGATTGGACTATGCCCCACACTTTTGTATATAGTTATTTCTTAGGTAGTTTGTTTGATGGGTTTCATTTCTTTCGTTGGGCTCATGGACCCTTTGAAGATTCATTGTACATAGTTGGACATTGGATTTGTGGGAACTTATTTTTAAAAATTCACCATGGATCAATGGATTTTACATTTTACGTTTCCTTTGGATTTGCTTTGGTGGACGGAGAGTTTTGACGAATATTCTTTTGGATTTATTTGGATTGGTTCTACATTTCATTTTAGTATGCTTTGGACATGCATTTCATTTCATGTTTGACATTTTTTTATGCTTTCTTTTTATTACATTCTTTTTGTTCATAATACATTTTCATATTTTACTTCCATGTGTGGTATTCGCTCATTGGGTTCATGCATGTCAAAATGTGGGTTTACACAATTAATGGCACCCAGAGTGTGTGTGTGACGGACATGTGTTGATGTATATAGTTGACTTTTGGTTTGTGTCATGAGATAGGCATGTCAGTGTGGGGTGCATTGGGAAATTCATTGCATCTCAAGACTGGGGTAGCGTGCTGTGTGATTTTTGTGGACATGAGGACCATGATTGTGCATCTTTAGGACGTGTTGGGGGGACATGAGTCGGGCCTGACCCACAATGCTGGGTGGATGGGGTTGCCGGGGGACATGAGTCGGGCCTGACCCTCAATGCTGGGTGGATGGGGGTGCTGGGGAACATGGGTCGGGGCCTGCTGGCAGGTGCCCATCAATGCTGGGTGGATGGGGGTGCTGGGGAACATGAGCCGGGGCCTGCTGGCAGGTGCCCGTCAATGCTGGGTGGATGGCGGTGCTGGGGGACATGAGTCGGGGCCTGACCCTCAATGCTGGGTGGATGGGGGTGCCTGGGAACATAAGTCGGGGCCTGCTGGCAGGTGCCCGTCAATGCTGGGTGGATGGGGGTGCTGGGGGACATGAGTCGGGGCCTGCTGGCAGGTGCCCGTCAATGCTGGGTGGATGGGGGTGCTGGGGAACATGAGTCGGGCCTGCTGGCAGGTGCCCGTCAATGCTGGGTGGATGGGGGTGCTGGGGGACATGAGTCGGGGCCTGACCCTCAATGCTGGGTGGATGGGGTTGCTGGGGGACATGAGTCGGGGCCTGCTGGCAGGTGCCCGTCAATGCTGGGTGGATGGGGGTACTGGGGGACATGACTCGGTGCCTGACCCTCAATGCTGGGTGGATGGGGGTGCTGGGGGACATGAGTCGGGGCCTGACCCTCAATGCTGGGTGGATTGGGTTCTGGGGGACATGTGTTGGTGCTCAGTTGTGCGTGGTGACATGTTGGCTGGCTGGTGGGCTTCGCCAGGGTGGATGGGCTGCCTGTGGGGCATGGCCAGGGGTGCAGTGTGTTCCCCTGTGTTGTGGTCTCCCTGCAGGCCCTGGGGAGGGGGGAGAGGGCACACCTGGGAGGACACACACTAACAATTTGTTGGGGCACCCCCGAAATGCACGTACCCTGCTCGCACAGGGCCAATCGCGGGTGAGACTTCCCGCGCACCCCCGAAATACATGTACTCCGCTAGCACAAGGCCAATCGCGTGTGATTCTCCCCGCGCACCCCCGTGATACACGTACCCCGCTCTCACAAGTCCAATCGTGGGTGAAACTTCCCGCGCACCGCGAAATACACGTAGCACACTCGCACAGGGCCAATCGCGGGTGATTTTCCCCGCACAACCCCAAAATATGCATAGCACGCTCGCACAGGGCCAATCGCGGGTGATTCTCCCCGCGCATCCCCGTAATACATGTACCCCGCTCACACAAGGCCAATCGCGGGTGAAACTTCCCACGCACCCCCGAAATACATGTAGCCCACTCGCACAAAGCCAATCGCGGGTAAAACTTCCCGCACACCCCCGAAATGCACGTAGCACGCTCGCACAGGGCCAATCGTGGGTGATTCTCCCCACGCACCCCCGTAATACACGTACCCCACTCGCACAAGGCCAATCGCGGGTAAAACTTCCTGCGCACCCCCGAAATACACGTAACCCGCTCGCACAGGGCCAATCGCGTGTGATTCTCCCTGCGCACCCCCGTAATACACGTACCCCACTCGCACAAGGCCAATAGCGGGTAACACTTCCCGCGCACCCCCGAAATACACGTAGCCTGCTCGCACAGGGCCAATTGCGTGTGATTCTCCCCGCGCACGTACCCCACTCGCATTCGTGGTTGGGGGGCTGTATGCTGGTCCACTAGCCTGTGCGCCATGTACGGGATTTGTGCGCTGTTCATGGTGCACAGGGAGGGGTTGGGGGCGTAACTGGCGCTGCTGCAGGGTCGCTGCGCCTCTCTGCTCCACGGCTGGTTATGGATGTTTGAATCCATGAATACGCTGTGCGTGGAAATGGATTTTGGCACACGCCGCTGGCGAAGACTGCCTCACGCGCACACTGTGCGCCAGCCGCGTGCGCCACTTGTGCGCTGAATTCTATGAATTACCCCCTTAATTGTTTAGTGGTTATGCTGATGCAATGCCTGTTTGGCCTGTTTAGCCATGCCCTGCCTTACTGCCAGGTCAAAATACCAGAAGCCTATGAGTTCTGTGAGTTCTTGTCTCCTCTTGCTAGAGGAGTGTGGTAATACATTCTCTTTTATATATTGAGTACTAGCTGCACGTTACTGCTCAGGACCATTTCTGTTTAGGCAATGACTTGTATTTTTGTGGTAACATGAAATATTCAAATGTTAAATTATTACAACTGAATAATGAAAAGGGCGAGGTTTCGGCTCACCTACCGGCATTAAGGTGATTAAACGGAACAACAACAAACTGGAGACGAGAATAAATTGTAATCTAGACTGTCAATCTTTAAAAGTAATTTCACTCTTTAAATGTGCTTTCAGTAATGTTAGATCAATTATTGTACATGCATTGAAAAATCATGATTTAATTCTAGATCCCAATTTGGTTTTTCTGTTTATAACAGACACCTGGCTTGCCAGTGACAGTCAAGTCCCTTTTCACACCTTCGTACCTGTATAGTTCTCGATTGCTTGGCATAACAGATCAACAGAAAGGGGGGCGATATAACTATAATGTTACAAATCCTTATAAAACGAGTATAATTCAGATGGAATTGAATCGACAGGGTGCATGTTGGTAAGATGTTGTATAGATAAAGAGAAATCTTTTAAAATTCGACTTTGTTGTCACCCCCTTTCAAGGCAGTTAGGACTTATGGTTAATGTCTGAATTGTTGGATTAAAAAAACCTGATTTTCATGGGGGATTTCAATATTTTGCTGGAGGACCATATACATCTTAAGTCGAAGCTTTGTAATCAAATGTCCCAGTCCCATAGCTTTGACCACTTACCCATATTGCCTACTTGTTTTAAAGATCATTGCCTAGATCATGTTTTTTTTAGAGATCTTAAAGTTACCTTCATTAACAATTTACCACTCTCGTGGGCGGACAATTTTTTTGGATTTCTTACTTTAGAATGTTGTATGGTCAGGATGCAAGTATAGAATCAAAGAAAAACGTTTTGTTTCGCAAAATACATAAATCGATGTCTCCAGCTATGCGGACAAAACCTCAACACGGGGTGTCAGGCATAACCTTCACTACCAGACTATACCAATACATTTTTCGATTCGTTTAACAAAAAATGTGACTCGGAGGCCCCATTGCAATCCATAAATGGACACAATAGGAAATCATTCCTTGGGTTTACTGCTACAATAAAGGACATTAAAATTGCCTTATTACACATGGAAAGATGGAAAAAACACCCTGCCAAGGTTTTACTGAACCTTCTTAAACTCAAATGTAAAAATGATAAATCAGCAATTTTTAATTTTTTTCAAACTATTACATTGATTCTGAATCCAACGGCAATTATTCAGACATTCCTATCTTAGAGAAGCAATGTGGGGCACAAAATGATAATTTCTTCATTAAGATGATATACATCCAAACTAATATTAAATCACCTAAGTCTACTAAACGTATGCAGAAAATGCATCCACCTTATCACAGCCACTCATTTCAACATGCGGAAGGTTATCTAATACTTTTGAATTCTGCCCAGTAACGTCTCCGAAAATAATCATTGTGATCAAAATGCAGAAAACAACGGTGTGTTCTGAGGATTCTCTGTCAGCTATTACAAGATGTTTACCAGACTCCATTGCATAACTGATTATGGTATTTATCAACATATCTCTAGCAGAAGGCCTGGTACCATCTCAGCTAAAGGCAGCTATTATTTGACCACTGCTAAAAAAGCTGTCTTCTGACCATTCAATTCTGAACAACTATTGGCCAGGGGTAGGATTGCCTTGGCTCGCTAATATCCTGGAGCAGCTAGCGGCAACTCAGCTTCAAGCTTTTATGTAAGGCAACTCTTTGCTAAATCCACTGCCAGGCAGAGCACTGAGACAGCCTTCCATGTGGGGTGATATCTTAGAACAGGGCTGATAAAGGCAGCTTTGCCTTGTTGGTGATGTGATACTTGTTGGTCGCCTTTGATCATTTGGAGCATAACATTCACATTATAAAATCCAGACAAAGTTGACCTGCCGCCAAACGTTTTTGACATTCCGATGAAGTATGCCTCTAAAGCAGTGGTCTTCAAGTCCAGGGGGTGCGCAAGGCCCTTCCAAAAGGGAGTATGGTGACTGATGTTATGTTATGTTAGATATTCTTGTACCACGTACTGTTGCAAGGAGGGTGGCAGGTATGTTAGTAGGACTGAGCGGGAAAAAAGAGCAAGAGAGTTGTTGGCAGGTTCAGTTCAGTTTCACCCGTCACTGAGTGTAGGTGTGTTTTATTGGTTGGCAGTCGCCATGTGGTGTTGGGCGAGATTATGTGTGGTTTGTTTCGTTGTGCTGTTGTGAAGTGCGTGCTGTTTGTGGTGTTGTAGAAGTATGGTTGTGTTTAGTTGAGGGTTTGAGATGTGTATGCAGAAGAATGAGTTTCTAGTACGAGTAGTTGGCAGTACATTTCCTGCCCCCTCTGTTCTCACTAAATGCGATCCAGATCCCTTCCCCTGTCGTTCATTCTAGAGTGTGGCAATTACCACCCCGATGAGTATCTCCAGGAGCAATGTGTTACCGACAGTCCGCGGGCTGCCCGGTTTCTGCATCCAGCCGTATTTCTTTATGTTTGATGAGTTTCACACCCTCAGTGGTCCGATTGTGTGGAACATATCTCCCTTCCCTGTTTCCACCTTTGGCCCTCTATAAGAATGGGTACATTTCAGTCCTAAAACCAGCCTTCCCATTCAGAATCCCTCTCTTCTCCCATGCCCTCCATTCCGGTCTGGCCTACTCCCCACTACTTTTCTGTTGTGTGTTCGTTTTATGGTGTGTGGATATTGTTCAGTCATTTTCATCCCGTTCAGAGCTGAAAAGGTGAGTTTTTAGACGTTTTCTGAATTTTAGATGGTCCTTCATAGTTTGTATTTTTCTGGGGAGAGAGTTCCAAACTGTTAAGGCTATGCATGAGAATGCCGACAACCATGTGTTTTCCACGTGTATGGTTTAGGTTCTAAGCACGTTGTTGCTGGATCTAAGTGTCTTAGTTGGCTTTTAGAAGGTGATTTTCTTTTGTATGAATTTCGCTCTTTGGCCATGGATTGCTCTCTGTGTTATGCACATTGTTTTAAAGATTATTAGTTTTTTGACTGGGAGCCAATGTAGCATCCTCCGCACTGGTGTGATGTGGTCTCTTCGGGAGAGTTTGAGGAGAAGTCTGGCAGCTGCATTCTGTATTCGTTGCAGTTTCTTCAGTAAGTAGTCCGGCATTCTGAGGTATATGCTGTTGGCGTAATCTATCCTGGACACAATGATGCAGATGATGGACAGTGTTTTGTGCGTGAAGGAGAGGAAGGGTAGAATCTTTTTGGTTGTGTGAAAATGTAAGAAGCATTTCTTAATTGTCACATTTACTTGAGGTTGTAGAGTCAACTCGTTCTCCATTTGGAACAAAGGTTTTTGACTACTTTAGATGGAGTGGGCGGCATTCCCAGTTCTGTGGGCCACAGGATATACTGGTTGTCTCCTTGGTTGTCGGTAGTATTAATGATTTCCGTCTTGTCCGGTTTGATTTTGAGGTTATTAGTGTTCATCCATTGGTAGTGTTCTTTAAGACAGTCTATTAGCGTTGGTTTCTCCTCTTGTTTATCGCTGATTGAGTAGATGATTTGGATATCATCTGCGTAGTTGTAGCATGTGAAGCCATATCTTTTGATGAGGTTGATTAGTGGTGTCATATAGATGTTGAAGAGTAGCAAGGATTTTAATAGGAAATATAAGCAAAAATGACAGCAATATTTTGACTCGAGGGGGTCTCAGCATACAAACATTTGAATACCGCTGCTCTTAAGTAAAAAAAACTGTGTTTTCAATGGGAGCGCCATCTGAGCAAAAAAATCAATTGGCAAAATCTTATTTTTTACAAACTGCGGCTGCTCCGAAGAGCTGCTCCTTTTATCGGGTCCGATTGCCTAGCAGGTGTGCCTGGCTCCATGATAAACAAAATAATTGGTTGCTGTAACTTATTATATATGGGCATTCCAGACTATCAGATTCAGCAAATGGGAAGAGTACAGAATGCAGCAGTCCGTTTAATTTTCCACCTCCACCGTCGAGTTACCACCTCTTCATTTCATTGAGATCGCCATTGGTTAACAGTGTGGAGACGCACTGATTTTATAACACTCTGCCTAACGTTTAAAGATCTGCATGGATTAGCCCCATACTACTTTGTATTTGTATTTATTTTATTTATAAAGCGCAGCCAGGCCCGGGGGCATATGGGCGCATAAGTTAGGTCTGGTTACAAATAAGAGCAGTAAACAGGTGTTACGTTGCAGTTACAGGAGGGTACAAACAGAGCAGTCAACAAAAGTTCCGTTGCAGTTACAGGTAGGAATAAATAAAATATAGCAGGTACATGCAAAGATACTGGTACATGCAAAGATACATTAAATTACAAAGTGAGCTGGCAGCAGTCCATCATGCTGGGATCGATAGGTTAGGCTGTTATGGAGTCCAAGTTGTGGAGCCAGCACTTCGTGTTGTGTTTGAACCGGTTAAATGAGGGTTCTGGTCGTAAAGGCGCGGGGATGGTGTCCCATAGTTTGGAGGCTTGTACAGGGAAGCTAATTCCACTTGAGTTGTGAAGTTTGACTCTCGGTATGGTCATGGTGTTAGTTTGTGCTGCTCTAAGTGGTCTCGAAGAAATGTGAGGTGTAAGTTGGTTAGTGAGGTATGCTGGAGCAAGGTTAGCTCTGACTTTGTGTGTAAGGGCTAGCGTTTTAAGGGATATTCTATGCTTGACAGGGAGCCAGCGAAGATTACGTCTGGTCTCAGATATGTGTGCCTTTTTGGGAATGTTGAGGGCAGCCCTGATGGCATTGTTTTGGACTACTTGTAGTTTATTGATATTTTTGTGACTAGTGCCCAAGTAAAGGGCATTACAGTAGTCTATTTTGGAAAGGACTAATGCTCTGGCGAGAGTAATGCAATTAGGTGCGGAAATGAATGGTCTGCATGCAGTGATCAGCTTACAGGTGTATGCAGCTGATGATGCTACTGCATTGGTTTGTTTGGAAAAGGATAAGGTAGCATCGATGTAAATACCAAGAGTTTTAGTGTTATTTGATACGGAGATGAGATTGCCATCTATGGTAAAGGCTTTGAATGAGGGATTAAGATTTTTGAGTTTGGCATGAGTGCCCAGGATGATCAACTCGGTTTTTTCGTCATTGAGACACAAGCCATGGTGTGCCATCCATTCTTGTATAACAGAGTAGATTTCATTGAGGGTGGTGCTGTCAGTTTCGTAATCACCCGTTATAGGAATGAGTATCTGGGTGTCGTCCGCATAGTTGGTATACGTGACACCCAGATAGTCAAGGATATCGAAGAGGGGTTTCGTGAATACATTATAGAGTGTCGGAGACATGCACGAGCCTTGTGGGACTCCGCAAGGTACTGGTGAAGGCTCAGCAGAATCCGTGGGAGAGAAGACCCTCATGGTTCTGTTCGCCAGGAAGGAGCTAATCCAAGCCGAGGCTGCGTCTGAAAAGTGTGCTGCCGATTTCAGGTGGTGACAGAGTGTTTGATGGTTGACCAAGTCAAACGCTGCTGACAGGTCAAGCAGCAAGAGGAGTGCGAGTTTGCCATTGTCTTTCAGGTTTTGGATCTGGGTAGTAAGGTCAATTAGTGCAGTTTCCGTACCGTGTCTCGGTCGGAAGCCTGATTGCCTAAGCCCTAGGAGATTATTTGATTCTAAGTAGGCCTGTATTTGTAGATAAGCCGCTCTGTCCAGTATTTTTAATAAGAACGGTACAGTCGTTATCGGCCTGTAGTTCGACGGGTTGGCTGGTTCAAGAGTGGGTTTTTTGAGGAGTGGAATGACCCAAGCGTCTTTAAGGTTGTCAGGGACTATTCCAGATTTGAAGGAGGCATTGATGAGGTTGGTAATGAATGGAGCCAGGTTGTGCGCGGCTGCTTTAATGATCGGGGCAGGGCAGGCATCACCTTGGCAGTTTGAGGGTTTAAGTTTCCTGATGATGTTTTCTACTTCCCAAGTTGAGAGGGGTGAGAAGCTGAAAGGTTTACAGGTTGACTTAAAGGTCGATGGTTTGTTAGGTAGTTGTTTGTAGTCCGGGTCAGCTAGTAGTAAGGATTTTTTTGCGTTGATTTTGGATTGTAGGCGAGCTATTTTATCTAATAAGGCTTTCTGAATATTACTACACCATAGTGAGTCAGTAATACATTTGTCAGTGGGGGCAATGGGGGATTCTAGTTCTTTGAGTATCTTAAAGAGTTCTTTTGTGTTGGATTCTGCTTGTGTGATCCTTTTGTTATAAGTGTCTTTTTTGGCAAGAAGTATGGCTTCTTTGTAGCTAGAGGAGGCTAGGGTTAGTTCAGACTTATTAGAAGGTATGGGGTGTTTTTTCCAGAGTGCCTCAGCGGATCTTTTAGTTTTACGTAATTCTCTTAGCTGGGGCGTGAACCAGGTGTTAAGGTGATGCTGTGGTTTCGGTTTCTGCAGTTTTAGAGGGGCAATAGTGTCCAGAGCTTTGAGTATAGCCTGGTTGTAGATGTCCACTAAAACTTTGGGGTCAGCATCTGAGTCAATATTATTCAAAATAGGGAGTACTATAGGTAAAAGTTTGTCGGGGGTAATATCTTTCTTGTTTCTCGTGCGGATGGATGGGGCTACCTTCAAAATACAATGCACAAGCATATTCCTTCGAGATATCTGGTCTCTAAAGCGAAGATGTTGCTAGCAATCCCTGTTTCAAAGTTTCGTAAAGAGATAATCGCAGATTTTTCATCGCTGCTCCAAGAATATGGAGGATATTCGCAAGATTAAAAAACTGTTATGCAGTTCCGGATAATTATCGAGACTAGGCTGTTTTGCTTAAGTTTGGACGTTAGTAAATATAAATAATCAAAGAACAACAACACCCTACATTGTTTGTTGCACCTTGATGAAGTTTATTCTGTCTGTGATGTGTTGTAAATGCAAATAACAAAATTACAAAATGATGTCTTCTACTGGAAATAACTCATAATCATATTAGGTAGATTTACGCTAGATCTAAATTAACGTTAGGTGCAGTTCTTGGAGGAGACCGGCAATTGGCAACATGTAATCAGGTGTCAACAATAGTCCTGTAGTTGCACTGTTAAAAGGGCATAGGCAATCAGCGTTACTGCATGAGAATATTTACTGTCACATTGTGATTGGCAAGCATTCGCTCAGGCCCTTGACTTGGGCGGTGTGCCGTTACCCACAGGGTGGGCCCGCCACCTCTGGGCATATCGCCTCATTACTGTAACTACTAAAGGCCTCTTCTTATAATAAAAAGCACCCCAAGTATGCAGCATAACAAGATTACTACCTTGATGGTCTTCAAGAAAAAAGTTCAAGCAGAAATATCGCCCAATATACTAGCTGATAAAGTTTGAATTTAACTTTTTCACTGTTCTGATTTAGTGAGAATTTACTTGAATATCGTCACTGCACTAATCAGGTTTACGAAAACAAACCACCACAAATCTGCTTCCTTATCATTCATGACATTATCGTGGGTTACATGGGGAGCCCAGGTAATTTCCTGCCAAAATTCTCTACCTATGCTCACTAATTCTGGTTATTGCCGATCTCGTAGTTATGCCAATATAAATTAACTTACATAAACACTTGATGCAGTATATGTCGTTAGCTGTCTTACAAATATGGCAGTGTTGGAGAGGCTAACCATGATCACAGGATGGGTAATCCTTCATTACAACAGTAATAAGGCAGGCAGCACAACCTCTACATGGACAATGTCCAATCGGAGATGCAATACTCCATAATTCAGTGATTGTTTGTGGGTGTCGGTCCTTCCTCATCGATGAGTGGACCAGTTGGCCTTTTATGTTTCGACCTCTATTTGCTGCAAGTAGGGGCACAGTAGATCACGATCCTCGGTATTCACTGAATGCCAATTTCTCTCGATTCATTTTTTGATATCCATGAGCCCCATTTGCTCTGCGCTCCAGTGCGGATAGCCAGCAGGTGCTTTCAATTTCGTTTTGTTGCTGTATTTTCATTTGTACTATTGTGTTTCCCCACTTGTTATAGGCTTCCTGCTCCCCTCCCTCCTCTTACCTCCCTCCCTCCATCACATTGGCCCTCTCTTCCCACATGTCTAAATAATTGAAAATAAAACAATGTTTGCACCGGAGTGCCTTAAATATTCAGACCAGGAGCTTCTCTGCCCCATTTGTTCTGCGCTCCAGTGTGTATAACCAGCAGGTGCTTTCAATTTCATTTTTGTTGCCGTGTTTTTCATTTGTAATAGTGTGTTTCGCTGCTCATTGTAGGTTTCGTGCTCCCCTCCTTCCAGCCTCTGCCCTGGCAGCCCTCAGCTAAGGGCACAAGGCAAAGGGCAGGACCTACAGAAGCAGATCCTGCCAGTGTCAGCCGCAGTAAACAAGTAGCCAGCAGCTGTGAACCAGCAGCAACTGACAAGGTTAGTTTGGTCTGGACACGGGGTGCAGCAATCATTGCACCCCACAAAACTGCCCCACCTCTCTTATTACTCCGACTTCACCCTAAAGCTTGCATATAGACACACTGTGTTAGCCCACCACAACTAGGAAGACTGTGTAGCTTAACCACCTCTCTCATCTATGTGAGCTGTGTCCTAACTGTGCCAGTTAGCAATATCTCGCATCTGGTCCAGGCAGGGGGAACAAACATTAATGCTCCCATTTGGGCTGCCACGCCGCTCTTGGTGACTAGCGGCCTTAGTATGATGCGCAGGTCCTGCATGGGTTGGTGATCATATCCTGCACTAAAGCCATTATGTTAGGTAGCTATTCTGGATAACCCTCTAACTACCCACCTGCAGCATCACCAATCGTCGTACTCCCCCAGGCACACTCCCTCCCTATGTCTATCAGCCATAGTCAGCGCATTTACCACACTTGCACAAGGTAGCCACCCTACAACCAGCCTCATTGTGTAAGTTTACCACACTTTGCATTGTGCCAATGGTGTTGGGCACCCACAGTTTGAATTTTAGCATGTAGGAATTTATTTATTTATTAAATGTATTTAATTAGATTTATTTATATAGCACAAAAGATGAGACCCCGTGGGCATGGGGGCACTAAACAATACACACGTAAATAAAACAGAAAAAAAGGCAACCGGGGGATAAAACTGTTTTGTTACTAGATCAAGAAATTAGCAGAACAGTGCTGTCTTCAGGCCCTTCTTGAAAACAGAAAAAGATGAGCATGCTCTGAGATTGAGAGGAAGCTCATTCCAAAGATACGGGGATGGGATAGTATTGTGTATTGATTAACATGCGCCACATCCACACAGAATTACAAAGATAATCATGCATCTTATCTAGATAGTACTGTGAAAGTAATCATGTGTCTCATCTAGATAGAATTGTGGAGATTAGCATGCGTCGCATCTAGATAGAATTGTCTAGATTAGTATGCGTCACATCTAGATAGCATTGTGGAGATTAGCATGTGTCGCATCTAGATAGAATTGTGAAGATAATCTTCCATAACTTCTAGATAGAATTGGGAAGATTAGCATGCATTACATCTAGATAGAACTGTGAAGATAATCTTGCGTCACATCTAGATAGAATTGTGAAGATAATCTTGCATCACTTCTAGATAGAATTGGGAAGATTAGTATGCGTCACATCTAGATAGAACTGTGAAGATATTCTTGCATCACATCTAGATAGAACTGTGAAGATAATCTTGCGTCACTTCTAGATAGAATTGGGAAGATTAGCATGCGTCACATCTATATAAAATTATGAGGACTAGCATGCATCACATCTAGATCCAACTGTGAAGATAATCTTGCATCACATCTACATAGAATTGTGAAGATAATCTTGTGTCACTTCTAGATAGAATTGGGAAGATTAGCATGCATCACATCTACATAGTACTGGGAAGATTAGCATGCGTCACATCTAGATAGAACTGTGAGGATAATCTTGCGTCACATCTAGATAGAATTGGGAAGATAATCTTGTGTCACTTCTAGATAGAATTGGGAAGTTTAACATGCGCCACATCTAGATAGTGATGCCATCAACCAAAATCTCAGCCCTCTGCATACACCTCTCATAATCAAACCAAGCACAACCATACCTCTAAGCACAACAAACCGCATGCACTTCACTACACTGCAGCAACAAAACAAACCATACATAGGGCCTCATCACGAGTTGGGTTGTAGCCCTTAAATGCGGCTGTAATGGTATTACCGCCGCATTTAAGGGCTGGCCCTATCACGAGTTGGGCGCTAAATGGGCTGTTTTACCTCCAGCTTTTTTCTAGAGGTGAAAATCCCTGTTTTTGGCTGTATTACAGCCGGCTGTATTAGCCCACATAATTAGTGCTGAAAATGCCCCGATTGAATCCAATGGACCCATTGGGGAATGGGGATTTACCGTTAACACCCAACCCGTGATCCGGTGGTAATACCGCCGGACCGGTCAGTGCTAGGGCTATTACAGTCGGGCGGTATTACAGCCGGGATACAGCCCAACTCATGATGAGTTCCATAGTCTCATACAGCAGCACTTGATGGCAACCAACCGAAAAGCACACTTAAGCTCAGCGAACAGGGTTAACCGAAGTGATGCTGCCAACAGCACATCACAGCTCTCTTGCTCTTCTCCCGCTCAGTCCTACTAACCCATCCCACCCTCTTTCCCTTTCAGATCCTCCAGAGTGCCAGGGCACCACTCCGGTGGTGATAGTGCGCGGTATAAATATCATTTAACATTAACATATCTCCAGAATAACTGCAAAAACAAGTAATGCAAATCATTCTGTCATCTTTACTCTCTATTGCATTCCTCTGGAGGAGCTTCTGTGTATCACTTTACAGTGTTTGTTTAAGTGATCTCTTAAAGAAACATTTGGGTAACCAATGTTCAATTAAACATTCTGCCATTGAAAGTCCAGTCACATATTCCTAGGCCCAGGGTCTGCACCCTATGGCTCTCCAGATGACTCTCATGAATCCTCACCATTTGGCCTGTTGGGCAGGTCGGGTGGGACTTGTAGTCCTAACTGTATGGAAAGCCCATGTTTTCAGACCTGCCCCCTACGCCCCTTCCTTAGATTTGTAGTACAGACTGGCGACATAGTAATGTCAATCCCTTTTAAGAACGAAAGCCTAAACTGTTGATGGAAGCCTACTGAAGTTATCTGCAAACAACCATTTACTATGATGCTGACTGGTTCTTTTTTTTCCAGCCTTGGTAGACAGTAAACCTCTGTTTTTATGGTGGAACAAGTGGATCGCTCACAGGTTTAGGAGGAGGATAAATTGAGCTCAGTTAAATTGCATAATAATATTGTTTGTTATTACAGCGCTTAGAAGCAGGACGAATTCGGCATGAAATGTTAAACAATATATATACGATTATTATTACACTTATCAAGGTGATTTCACTGGCTACACAATGGAGCAATCCAGATTGCAGTTGCTGCAAGGAGGCAAGCTCGCGTGTAGTAATAGACGGTCAAAGAATATTCAACGAAAATAAATTTAAAGTTAGAGATGTCTAAAAATATATATAATAGGTTCCCTCAGAAAGGTAATATTTGTGCAGGAGGAGTGGGCTGCCTCCTACAGGAAAAGATTGGACTGGAACCCCAGCAGTCCGTCCAGAAGCAAGCAGGACAAGTTGCGATATAGCATTTAGCCCATGGAATTTCTCAGACGACAGAAAATCCTAGTCCGCCATCATATTCAACAAACCTGGAAGATAGTCCGCCCTGATCATAAAATTGCAATCTAGGTAAAAATGCCTAGGAGCTTTTGTCAAGTATGTCAATTACTTCCAACATGGTATTCCATTCTTATATTAGATAGCCGAAACGGGACAGGCAAGTGTTTCACCGGTCCCTAACTCAATTCTTCGATGCAACGTCTCCCTCTAGAAATTCCAGGCAATTTATGTAATGGATGTTTTCTGCACTTACCAATTGCCCTCTGTTTATATACTGCCCTTTCGTGCACGCTAATGTAAAAAGCACTCCAAAATGACACCCTGGTTTGTTCCACAAAGGGCTGTGCACTTCTAATTCTCCATTTATTCCACCAAAAATATATTTTCTTTTGAATCAGTGCCAGGCCCCAGCATCAATAACCCTTCTGTAAATTATCTCCACCAGGATTCTCTAAGGTTCTTTAATGAAAAGGCCCTAGAAGAATTGCTTGACATGAAGCAGTTGAAAGACCCATTTCACTGTTGCAATTTCCGAGAGAAAAGAAAGTCTTCTGTGTTGTATTCCATTCTCTAGCTTGTGCTTGCCCATTTTGTGGCCCACCAGATGTTTTGGGCTTTAACGATCATGGAAGTTGTAGTCAAAAGTATCTGGAGTGCTACATAAGGAGTAACCATAGACAACCGTACATATTTTGAAAAGCGTGCAGAAGCTATCTTCTCGGCTGGGAACATCATGGGATCATCCTTGTTTACAAGGACACCAAGCTTTGTACTACTCTGGCCATCATTTCCACCTAGGTCAATAATTCACAATGACCCTGCAACATTACGAAAATGTGTCCAGGTATATAAGTATATGTACACACCTGGCTTTGAGTAAAGCCACCCAAGGCTTTAAGAGGCTTTGTAAAGTTTGACAACCCCAAGGGGATGGAAGTGCATTTCCATGTGTGGCCTCCCCAGACAAATTGAAGGAACCTCTGGACATTTAACATAGAAATACATTTCCATTAATTCACAAAATTCTTAGAACACTTTCGTTAGATTTGCTGGCATGGTTTACATAAAATGTAACATATATTCGAGCTGATGGTACGTTAGTGTGAGGGTGAGCTGGGTTCGATGGCTGGCATTATAAACTGCTTGTACTGCTGAAAGGCCTTTGTCGCCTGGAAACGGCACAGGACTTGGACGCCCAAACAAGGAAGCATCATGTTGAGAATGAGAGATAATGAAATCTACTTACACTTTAATATGGGCGGAAGGTAGTTCCCAGGTCACCACCTTGTCTGGACGATTCCAGAAGGGTGTTGTTACAAAATCGGGCAGTGCAGGTGCGTCCCAGTATATTGACGGACTAATGGAGAAATGGAAGAAAGCGAGTTTTTGCTCCTGAAAAGGGCACCTTCACAGGACTGTCCAAGCCTGTGTGAGGCCATCGTCATTGATTAAGATTCCTTTTGTCAATGCGTACTTTTTTATATAAGAAGGTGCTTAGGGGTGGGTTTTAAGTTCATGGGCGTAATTTTAGGGGGTAGGAGGCAAGAGTTTTTGCGGCACACCATTTTATCTCACTCATTTGGCAGGGGCCTGTTGTGTGTTGGTCTAGTTGTTTTGGCAGAGAGAGGCATGACCTCGTCATGATGCCTCTGTAATAAAAGGGCTCTGCTGGCACGCACAGATCAGTGCAGCAGAGCCCCAGGAAGTGGCAACTCGTGTCTGTGTCTTTGTGCTTCACCTGTTTGCCACGTGATCGTGGCCTGGTTTCCAGCGCGGCCCGAGTGCCCTTGGAGCCGCGACTGCTGGTAACTGGGTGTGATCCTCCATGCTGTGGAGACTCCGCCCGGTGACCCGGGCGCAATAGGGTGTTCCCTATATTCGATCCGCTGGGTGCCCCCAGCGTGCCTGCCGTGTCGGGTGATCCCGATGGCATCTGCGGCCCGCCCCGGTGACCACAGGTGGTTCACCACATTGGCGACGAGGAAGTCGCGCCCGCCTGCTTGTGCTCGTGGCAGGCGGACAAAAGGACCCGAGCACACGGCCGCAGCCGGCGGCCGTGTGACAGAAGCACTGTGCGGCCGCCCTGCCCGGCCGCCCTGCCCAAAGGAAAAGGGGAGACCAAGCCAAGAGCAAAGGAAGGGGGCGGGGCCTGGAGCTCTGGCCCGCGACAGCGTGTTCCATCAGAGCAGGGAGCACACCCGCTGAGCCCCGGGCTGCCGACGGGTGAAAATATTTGTGTTTTGCAAAAAAAAAAAAAAAATGAACTAATGGGTTTTTTCTTTTCCTCGTGGTGCAGTGGACAGCCCATTGGGTGGCCGGCGAAGCGGCCCGGAAAGGAGGCGTGGACTCCAGTGGCCCAAGGCTGCCTCCCCCAGTTATCAACAGGGAGCGGCCTGCAGGGGGCGTGGCCAGAGCATCGCACATCGGAAAAGGGGAGGAGCCATCTCTCCATCTCGCCTGCGAGAGGGGGTGGAAGATTCCAACACCCGGGTCACAGCGGTGATTAGCCTGGGCAGGCCAGGGGCCACCAGAAAGGAAGGAACATTAATACCAGGGCCGAGTAGAAGAAGAAAGTAATCTTTTTGTGTTTCTGTCACATGTGGACCCCGAATCTGGCCAGGCAACTCAGAAGAGGGGCGAAGAAATAAAACGCCAACCCCTCCTACAGGCCACATGTGCACCAAGCCCGAGGGCAGTGGCTCCACACGGAGTGCTCGTGCGCCCCGGGGTGGGGGCTCTACGCTCGGTGACACCAGGGAGTGTTACCACAGGAGGGGCCCATCTTGAAACCTCAGCTCCCATCCACACATCCCCAAGGGAGAAGCTGCCCCGGAGCAGGTGGACGCCTCCACAGGATCTCCCCACAAGGGGTCAAGCTACCTGAAGCCCAGCTATGGCGGACACCCCTCAACACCGGCGACTGCATCCGGCATCCCCAACAGCATTCAGCATGTCGGATGATGAGGGGAACTGTTGGGGTCAGCTGGCACCAATACCCCATTTCGATGTCCTGGGTGCACCTGCAAGTCTGGGGGCCCGGAGGGTGGCCTGGGTGGAGAACCTGGAGTTGTATTTCGCTGCAGTGGAGATCAAGGACGCAGCCATACGCCCAACACTCCTGTCCTCTGCCGGACCAGCCGTTCAGAGGCTGTTCAAGACATTAAGGCCCAGAGATCAGTCATACAGTGCAGCCATCGCAGCCCTGAACAAGTATTTTCGACCCATGGTCAACAGAGACTATGAACGGTTCAGGATGAGGTGTGCAAGGCAGGAGGCAGGGGAGAGCCTTGATGCGTTCCATGGGAAGCTATGTGGCATTGCACTGTCCAGCGACCTCGGAAACTTCGAGGGGGATGAGATCAGAGCGCAGATCATCTACGGCTGCAGCTCCTCGAAGCTACGCAAACAAGTCCTGAGGGACCCAACGCTTACCCTCGATCGAATACTAGACCTCCGCCGGGCCCAGGAACTGGCGGAGGTGCGGGCCTCGGTGATGGACTCTTCCAGACACCACCTCAAGTTGGAGGCCCCCATGCAGCGAGTGAAGATCGAGGAGGTGGCGGCTGTCGGCAAGTGGCCAGGAGGAAGAGTGATGAGGAGGGGAGACTGGCCGAGGACAGACTCCAATGCCACGATATGTCATCAGTGCGGGTGGGACCTTCCACACCGCAGGACTGCCCAGCGGTAGGACACATCTGTGGAAGGTGCGGGAAAGGAGATCACTTTGCACGGGTGTGCCTTGCCCCAACTCTAGCCAGCATGGCGGGACATTGAGGGGGTGGGATGAGTCAAAGGGGAGAAAGTCCGCCAAAGTGGCGGCGGTCCAGGTGGCGGAGGATCCCCGAGAGGTACTGTATGATATGGGAGAGGAGGAATATGAAGAAAATATATTCTTTTTGTCCTGTAGCAGCACCAGTGGCCAGTTTGATCCCGGGATCTTCTGAACTCGAAGAGCCTGTCGTCGGGCCCCGTGGGGTGCGGACTGAAACACACCCAGTTGTGTGCAGTGTTAAACGTTCAAGTTTCAGTAGCTATTTAGGTGGTGCTCGGACTGGAATGCACCCAATGTGTGCTGTGATGGTGTAGGGGAACTGTCTGTGCGCGGACTGGAATGCACCACGTGTAACCCAGTAGGAGTTTTCCGTTTGCAGTGGGGTGATTTTTGTTTGGCTATAATAAAGGAGGGATGTTATGTGTTGGTCTAGTTGTTTTGGCAGAGAGCGTCATGACCTCATCATGACGCCTCTGTAATAAAAGGGGCTCTGCTGGCACGCACAGATCAGTGCAGCAGAGCCCCAGGAAGCGGCAACTCGTGTCTGTGGCCCTCATTACGACCCTGGCGGAGAGGGGTATACGCCAGCGTAATGCATGGCGTACCTCTCCGCCAGATTAAGACTTCCCGTAGCGCCATGGTGATTTTTACGCCCGGATTTTCCGCGCGGAAAAATCCATGGCGCTACGGGACCTCTTGTTAATTACGCCACCGTAATCTACGGTGGCGTAATTAACGCCTTCCCCACTCCCATTATACCCTATGGGGCAAAAATGGGAATGGGGAAGGGTAAATGGGGATTGGGGACTAACCGCCCCGCCAAGGTCGGAATGGGGTGGTAAGTCCGCCAACCCCCATGGCGGAGTTGGCAGCTCTGCGCCATGGTCCATGGTGCAAATTGCACCATGGACCTCCGCCAGGGTCGTAATGAGGGCCTGTGTCTTTGCGCTTCGCCTTTTTGCCACGTGATCGTGGCCTGGTTTGCACCGCGGCCCGAGTGCCCTTGGAGCCGTGACTGCTGGTAACTGGGGGTGATCCCCCATGCTTTGGAGACTCCGCCCGGTGACCCGGGCGCAATAGGGTGTTCCCTATATTCGGTCCGCTGGGTGCCCCCAGCGTGCCTGCCGTGTCGGGTGATCCCGGCGGCATCTGTGGCCCGCCCTGGTGACCGGAGGCGGGTCACCACAGGGCCCCTTTCATTTAGCTATCATATCCCCCCCCAAGCATTTTCACCAAAGTTCCTCCACTGTTCCAGTTGCTCAGCTAGGTTTAGATAGGGAGAGGCTACCCGTTTCTCTCATATTTTTCTTGATACTATTCGTAATTATATTGGGTTCGCTCAGTTTCTTTCACACATTGATACTCTCATCATGAAATGCATGTAAATTACTCCCTTTTGGCGGGAGTCTCTGGTCATTTACGGGTATGTATATAAGTGTATGTGAGAGGATCCCAAACAGATTCCGTCACAACATTTGAAAAAACCTAGGTCACTAAAGACCAATGTTATAAAAAAAAAACACATTGGTTCCACAGCGTCACACCTGACCATGTCAACCACGCACACTAAAACCCCTGGAGTTGGTGATTAGGTCGAGCCAAATCAGACCCTTTCATTTGTATTTTGTTGGTACTGTATGTTTCGCATACCGTGCTTTTAACGCGATTTTTTGAACATCAATCGTGCATTTTTCAATGAGGTCGTTTTGATCGTAAATAAATAACTATATATATATTGTGTTGTTGATGTTAAGAGTTTGGGGGTGAGTGGCAGGATGAGGTGGTGGGTTAGTTGGGGGGTGCGGGGAAACCCCCTCATTTAAACCCCTTCATAAAAAAAAAGCATTCAAACATATATTTTGTTCCCAAATCCATTCTGGCTGTAAATGTCTAATCATATTTAATTGGTTTAAATGTAAACCTACTCTATTTTTTTACTGGGTGGACTTGAAATGTATCCCCCATCTTTACCTAACCCTGTGCCACGCCCCTATATTTTTTGAAATTTCGATTTCCTTATAAAAAATCATATTGGAGTTCTGAACATTTTCAGTTTATTTTTCGTGGTTTATATGCATAACTCCGTATTTAAAATACATTTCCCTGCGTTTTAATGAAAACGTTAAGTATTAATTTTCAAACCGCTAGTAGCCTCTCAATCTTCTACGGCTATGAGTTAACTTAGACTTCCACGGTAACCAGCTTCACCACCAGGGGGCACTGATTTTAAATGGTGGTGTGTACATGGAAATACCTTCAATGACCAGCCATTACTACATGTGCGCTTAGGATATAACATTCTGTTTAGCTGAGGAAAGAAGCTGACATATTTATAATGAATGTTTGTTTTTGCAGAATATATTCCATTTATCTCATTCATTACTGAAGGGCAAAGGTTAAATGATTGCTTTTTGTTATCAATATAATAAACACCGAGGTTAACTATCCCATAATGATATGGTGTCTCTCACAACACTCCACTGATCCCTTGACCTGTGTGCAGAAGCTGCGAACCAGTCCAGTTTTCATTGGTCATGGATGAAACAGCGGGTGACTGACAGGCAGATAAACCAATCAGTTTAGGTTGGTTGATTTCCCGGAAGCCTACCCAGATCTGCCTTCTAGTGCAAGTCTTCGTGTTCTCATGCGTTCTTTTCTAACCATAAACACAGTCTACCTGAGGCTGGTGTTTTAGGTTTTCCGCCACCACCCGGAGCACTCTAAGTCAAACCACAAAATTAAAATAAGCCGATCTCTTCTTTCAACTGCTCACGTGCTCCCGATCTATAGCAAAACTCCCTTTGTTGACCAACTACAAAGCTGTTCCTTCTGACTACTTCCAACACTCCACCCAGTGCTTTAAGTGGGATAAGAAATCAAGGAGGAGGGCTCCAGAGTGCTGTGATGCCCATTTCTTGGGGGGGCCAAAATGGTTCTAGCGCACTCTCAAATCCCAGAGCCCCAGCAGGCTCTGAGAAGAGCTCCCAAACATCGCTTATTTCTTTTTTCTAATCCTAAGTGCTGGCACCTGCAGTCTGCCCTTTAACCAAGTAGCGCTTAGGCTAAACCTGGTGCATGACATCTCTTTATTCACAAAGAGGACAGCCTCTCCTTTAGTTTCTGAGTAAAGAGCTAACAGGCGGCAGGAAGCCCTCTAACTGTGCTCGTTAAAGGGCTTCCACTGCGTGTTAGCTCTTTACTCAAACACAAAATGAGAGGCCAGCAAACCTAGCCCTGCTCCTATTTCTGAATAATGAGACCTCACGCAATAGGCAGCCCTTGAATTCAAGGAGCCACGTTTTTAATGGGTTGCCTGTGGGGGTTCCCAGGCAACCCTTTAAGCATGCAGCTCCTTGAATGCAAGAGAGGGCTCTCTTTCGGGCGTGGCCTAAGTACACTCGTCGGGCAGTGATTTGTGGGCGATGCAGAGGGCTTTGAAGTTGATGCACTTTTTTACTGGAAGCCATTGTAGACTTCACAGAGCTTCTGTGATGCAATCTCTTCTGTTTAGTCTCAGGAGTTTTTAGTGAGCCATTCTGGCATTCCAAGCTAGAGGCTGTTTGCGTAGTCGATTCTTGATAATACTACGGATAACACTACGGAGATGACTGCAAGGGTTCTGTGTGGGAAGGAGAGATAGGGGAGGATCCCTCTAAGTAGTCTCAGGATGTAGGAGCATTTCTTTGCTATAGTGTTGACTTGTGGCTCCAGCGAGAGTCCATTGTCCATTGTCCATGAGTATTCCCAGATTATTTACCATTGCCGATGCTTCCGGTTGGGTTCCCATGCCAGGCGGCCAGTCTAGTTTTGTGTCTGTTGCGTTGTCCTGGGGGGGGGGGGGTGAGACCATTATTTCTGCTTTGGTCAGGTTTAGCTTGAGGTTGTTGGTTGTCATCCAGCTATATATGTCAGTGAGGCAGTTGTTTAGAGTGTTGTTGGGGTCTTGGATTGTGGCTATCTTGACGATGAGTTGGGTATCATCTGCATAGTGGTAGGCAGTCAGCTCGTGGTTTCGAATGATTTTCATTAAGGGGGACATGTAGATGTTGAAAAGGAGTGGGGAGAGGCTGGAGCCTTGTGGTACGCCACAGGAAATGTGTTTGGTGTTAGAGGTAAATGGCGGTAGGTAAGTTCTTTCGGTTTGGTTGGTGAGGAAAGTTTGTAGCCATTGCAGAGCAGAGTCTTTTACACTGCATTCCTCCAGTCTTTCAATTAGTGTTGTGTGTCTGATTGTGTCAAATGCAGCTGATATGTCCAGTAGTATGAGGGCAGATTGGGTGCTGTTGTCTGCATTACATTTTTATGTCGTCCCATATGGATAGGAGTGCTGATTCTGTTCCTCTCATGGATCCTAAGCCGACTTGTGAGTTGTCCAGTATTTCGTTCATTTCTACGTGGTCGAGAAGCATTTTTTATGTGTGTTTCTCCAGTAGTTTTGCCAGCTAGCATAGGTTAGATATAGGTCTGTAATTAGTGGTGTCTTCCGCCCTTCCCATTTCATTTTTTAGGAGTTGCTTGATGTACGCTGATTCGAATGATTTCTGTATTATTCCCGTGTTAGGCATAGGTTTATCAGTACCCAGAAGTAAGTTGCTCAGGTGCTGGGGTTGATGATTTATTTGTAAATGCCTGGGGGACGTGAGTGCTTGGGGATCTGGCGAGGCTGGTGTCCTTTATTATTGCAGAGAACGCGTCTTCATCTAGGGGTTCAAATGGATTGAGTTTTGAATCAGTTGGTGGATTACCAGTTGTTGGTGATTCCGTGGTTGTATTTATGTTTGTAGTTGTGTGATTCGCTACGATGCTCTGTTGGATTGTTTCTATTTTTGTTCTTAGTTAATTGGTGATGTTGTTACATAGAACTTGTGATGGGATGATGCATTTGTTGCAGGATGTAGCATTTTTGATTTCTTTGATGATTTTTGAAGAGTTCTTTTTGAGGGTTTGTTGCCACTTGGATTCTCGTGGCCTAGTACTTTTCTTTGCTTTGAGGACTGCTGATTTGTATACTCAGACTGGTTGCAATGGTTTCTCCATAGATTTTCCAGTTCGCATTTAGTTTCTCTTAGTTCCCTCAGTTCCTCAGTGATCCATCTTCCTGCCATTTTATTTTGCAGTGGCTTTGAACAGCTTTGTTGGTGCTAATTGATCTAGGGCCTCAATGATCCAGGCTTTGAGCATTTTTTCGCTTATTTAGTGGTCATTCAGTATAGCTCAGCGATGTTTGGTTGAGTTTATTCCAGCAGTTCTGTTAGGGATTCCAGGTCCAGATTATTCCAGTTGTTTTTCTTTGTAGTGTGTAGTACTGCGTTTCCAGGTGGTAAGCAGGTTGGAGGTTTGACAGAAAATGGTTTCGGTTGGTGGTCATTCCATATCATAGGTACTAGTGGGGTGCTCATAGAGAGTCTGTCTCTGCAGAAGATTGCATCTACGGTGTGTCCAGCATTGTTGGTGAATCCATTAATTATCTGCTTTAAGATGAGTGTTTCTAGGAGGGCACAGAGCGGGTTTGCTGTGGGTTTGTTCTCTCTTTCGAACCAGATGTTGAAATCTCCCAGAATGATTAGGTTATCATGATAGGTGGAAAGGTTGGTGATGAAGTCTGTGAGCATCATTGCAAAGTTCGGTTGTACGATGAAAGTCCGTAGATCGGAAGGAATTCTATGCTGGCTTGGTCATTGAGTTTGATCTTGATGAGGAGAGATTTGCAGTCTTCTATGTCAGGCTGTTTGCTGAGGTTTTGGTTGGGTGCTCAGTCTCGTCATTGAGGAGTTTAATTAAGTTGACTGCAGGGCTACTTGGTTCTGGATTGCAGCGGTTGTTTGTTTGTTTGTACTTTTGGGCTTTTTTCCAGTGTTGGGTTATGTGAGGGTGTTGATGGTTATAGATTCAAGTTTGGTTCTGGTTCTTACTGGCATTTTTCTGACAGTGTTTTCCGGGTTGCTCTGTTTTACATTTTGGTATGTTTGGTTTGGTGTCCTGTTAGAATTCAGGTTTGTTTGGGTTCTTGCTGGTGGGTTGTTTGTTGGTTGTTTATTTTCCATTGAGTTGGAATTGTAGGTGCAGAGGTGCATGAGATGTAGTCCATGTTTGCTGTTTTCTTGGTCTGTATCCTTAGTCCATTTAGCGGTGTCTTCACCGGGTTTCTGTTTAGTTGTGAATACTGGCGGGTAGTTTCCAGTCTATTGAGGTGTGGTTTCCTTCCTGTTTCTGTTTTCCTTTCTTGTTCGTTTGTCTTTCTTGTATCGAGGCATGTTGGTGGTATGTGTTCATTGTTTTTGTATTGGGTTTGTGGTGTACTCCAGGGGTGTTTGCCCACTGTTATAATGGCTGGTTGGTGTGTGTCTGTGTGTGTGTGATTGCTGGTCAAGTGTTTGAGGGTTTGAGTGTGAACTTTAGGGTGGTTGTTTCTTTTGTTGAATAAAGGGGGAGAAGTCTTATAATGGCTCTTGGGTGGAATTTTACCTTGTAGAATTTCACCCATGCTCTGATGTCATGTTTGCTTATGTTATGGTTCTACATTCCAAGTAGGACGGTTAGCAGTTGATCTGGAGAGCTGTAATGTAGGCTCAGCACTGCTGGGCTTAGGCTGGTTGCCAATAAAGAAGCCTGACTTACAACCCTGTGTGCCTCTTTTCTACACCAACCCAGATGTTTTAAAAAAGAAATAAATATGTATGTATTTTTTATTTGGAATTAACGATGAGACCTTCTGCTGCGAGGTTGGACTTGTTATGGTTTTTGGTTATGGCCTCCATTTATGGTTTTGGTTTAGATGTCGTCTAGTGTGGTTCCTGAGGCGGGTGCCCTCTTTGGTCTGTTGTGTCCTGGTCTCCAGTTATGTTTCCACACTTTCCAGGTTTCCTTTTAAGTTGGTGTGGTCTGACGGAGATGTCTTCTAGTGTTTTTCCAGGGGCGGGTGCCTTCTTGGATTTGTTGTTTCCTAGTCTCCAGTTATGTTTCCACGCTTTTCTGTTTTTTATTTAAGGCGGGGTTGTCCGATGTGCAGTGCTGTGCAGATCTCTGCTTCACAGTGGTGAAGGCCTCTCTATAGCTGGTTGGGTTTGTGCTAGAGTCAGGTTCACAAAGGCGAAAGCCTCCCTGTGGTGGCCCAGTAATGCTTCACAGTGGCAAAGGCCTCTCTGTGGTGGCTGGATTTTGTGCTTGTATTGGGTTCACATTGGTAGAAGCCTCCCTGTTGTCACCCAGTACTAATTCACAGTGGAGAGCCCTCTCAGCAGAGGCTGTATTTGTGGTTGGTTATATCAGGTTTACAGTGGTGAAAGCCTCCTTGTGGTCGCTCAATATTTCCTTGCAGGGGAGAAGGCATATCTGCTGTGTTTGGGTTTTGTGCTGGTACACAGCTTTGAAGACTGTTCTGTGATGGTCCAGTGCTATGGTTGTAGGGTAGTGAAGTGTATGCAGGTTTCTGTCAGAGCTGCCCTGTGGGGGGATGCACACTGCGATGTAATTGAGCGTAACAGCGACAGGTCAAATCTGGATCCAATGTTATGGTTTTTGTGGGTGGGGAAGGAAGCTGTCGGGGGTACACAGTGTTACAAAGGCTCTGAGTGTAACATTTCTTCTGTGATGAGGGAGCTTTACCGGTGTGTCACTGAAGGTGGTTACTTCTGTGCTTTTGCAAGGGTGTGGGCGTGGAAGTAACAAACCTTCTGGGTGCAGCAAGATTGATGCAGTAGCAGGCATCAACAGTAGCTAGACCTCTGAGCTCAATGAGATTTAAATAGTTGTGGGAATGAACAGTAGCCACATTTCTAAGAGCAGTAAGATTTGAACAGTGGCAGTAGTCAACAGTAGCTAAACCTCTGGACGCAGCAGGATTTAACAGTGGCTGGAATCCACAAAGTAGCAGAACCTTTGGGCGTAGTACGATTTAAACAGTGGCTGGGGCACCTGGTTCATGGAGCGAGACAGAAGGTAGTCCTCACAAGAGAAAACAATGGAGGGGACATCTTACCAGGCTGATTCCACAGAGAGCACAAATGCAAATGGGCTCCAGGCACGCGGCTGCAGAGATTAGGCCCCTGTGCAGCTCGCTCAATTTCCAATGACATGGGCTGCCCCACAGACCAATCCAGGACTATCTGGTCGGGCGGTGAGCTGGAGGGAGGCAGGACAGGGGACTGGGATGCTGCTAGGTGCTGGGGTACCTGGTTCACGGAGCTAGGCGGGATGGAGTCCTCACATGAGAACACAATCCAAAATGGATTGGGGATCTTATCAGGCTGCTTGCGCACGGAGCACAGATGCATGTTAGGAACAGTATGTAACGGACCCATTGTTTGGTGTTAGTAAAGTTGTTTCCATAACTGGGTTTTACATTGCCTTATTTACACGCTTTCTTTTTCACAGGACCTTCGAAGAGGTGGAGCGGCTATTTGGTAAAGGGAAGTCTTGTCATCTTCTTTGCTACGAACCGAAGCCCTGGTTTGTATGAATGGTCAGCATATCTGCCCCATTGCCTCCAGTGTACGGAAGGGACAGTTCTGAAAATGTACATGAGGTGAGGCAATCCTTAGACATCTTTCTGGAGCCAGTGGGAAACCAATTACAACCAGGCAGATTACATATATGTTGTTTACTGTGCTGTATAAAAGGGGAGAGCAGGACACATGGGGAGTGTGCACAAGCGGGGCCTCCGGCTGAGATAACAAGATGGATGCAGTTAGAGAACCACGACAAAGAATAATGGGGAGGTCTGCTACCAGGCAGCAGTGCTGTGCTAAACGAGACTGCAGCAAAGACGCAGCTGATAACTGAGGCGCACAGCATTCCTGACCATTAGAGAGCTGCCCAAATCCAATTCGTGCAACCCCCTGAAACCATTGTAGGCTCTTGTGCTCAGTAAATAACAGACCGTGGATTTGTTACCTGGGCAGCTTTGTGCCCCAATACAACACCAGCCTGCTCAAAGAGAAAATTGATTTCTTTAAACTTATGCGCAAACTTAAGCTGAAGGTGTTCTTCAATTCCATTCAATTCCATTGAAGAAGAAGAAAACATGAATGAACCCTCGGAATTTCTGGAACTCTCACCCAAGATTACATTTAACCCACCCGTGAATAATCATGTTCTGACTGTATTTGAAAGAACTGTCCTGGACCAATTCAAGAAGATCCAATACAAATCAAAGAGCCATGGGAACCTCACAGCCACTGATCGACAAACCCTGAAGAGACTTTTAGATAATAAAGATATGATCTTCAAAACATGCTGACAAGGACGGCGCTCTGGTTCTAATGGACAAAATCAAATACATCAGGGAGGTGGAGCGACAACTTGCGGATTAAGATACCTATAAAGAAATTAACCACAATCCAACGGAGGAATTGATGAAGCTGATCAAGGAAGTACTCGATGAGGCAGAAGACAGAGAGGTTATCTCTGAAAAAACCCGCAAATTCCTGGAAAAGACACATCCCATCACACCCGTGATATACATCCTTCCCAAGATACACAAGAGATTAGTAGACCCACCTGGACGACCTATTATAGCAGCCACAGATAGTCTACTGGAACCATTGGCCAACTATCTTGACAAGATTCTGCAACCCCTCATACAAGAAACCCTGACGTATATAAAGGACACCACACACTTCCTTCAAAAACTCAAGGAAGTACTTTTTGTAGATGGAATAGATACCCTGTTTACGATGGATGTCACCTCGTTATATACGAATATTGTACATGAGGCGGGACTTGAAGCAGTTGAATGGCTCCTCTTGAGGTCGGACAACTGTCAAGGGGACAAGATCTTTGTCCTAACACTGCTGAAACTAGTACTTATGAATCATTTTTTCAGATTTAAAGACAGGTACTATTTACAACTCTCAGGTACCAGCATGGGGGCGGCCATGGCCCCTGATTATGCTAATACATATATGTATTATTTGGAAAACGAGCATGTTCTTACTTCAGCAAGGTGGCTGCGCCACCTCATTATTTTCGTAACATATATTGACGATGTGTTTGGCATATGGTCTGGCCCGGAGGACGAACTGGTAGAGTTCTTTCAAATGATGAATAACATGCACCCGCGTATTCAATTTACCACCCAGACCAGTAAATCCAAGATCAATTTCCTGGATGTGGAAATCTATGTGAAAAACCCTAACCTTGAAACCAGGATATTCACAAAGCCAACTGATAGAAACAGCCTCCTGTTAGCCACTAGCTTCCACCCGCAGAGGACAATTGAGAGCGTTCCACTAAGTCAGTTCCTACGTTATCGCAGGAACATTTCAGAGGAATCAGAGTATGCGAGACAATCGGTGACTCTACGTCACAAATTTAGGGAGAGGGGATACAAATCGGCCTCGATCTCCAGGATTGAAGAGAAGGTGGCAAATGTTCAGAGGGACAATTTGCTCACAACCAAAGTCAAGAACAAAGAGGACAGTTTAGTATATGTGACAACACATTCCAATCAAAGCAGAAAAATCAAGAACATCATTCACAAGAACTGGCCAATGCTACAAATGGACCCTGAAACTCAATCCCTCTTTCAAGAGCCTCCTATATTTGCATATAGAAACAGCAGGGCTCTCAGGAACAGCCTCATTCGGGCCGAGACAGGAGTGGACCATCCAACGAATACACGGCACAAGGGTACACAACCCTGTTACAATTGCCAGCACTGCAGTAATCTTCTTTTGGGTAACACAATCTCACATCCACACACGGGCATATCTATCATACTTAAACACTCCTGTACGTGCGACTCAACAAATGTTGTATATGCACTCAAATGCCCCTGTGGTCTGTATTATGTGGGGATCACTAAGAGGAAAGCTAACTTGAGATGGACCGAACATAAATCAAACATTCGAACTAAAAGTTTGAGATCACCAGTGTCAATGCACTTCCTTGAAGCCAGGCACTCAATTGCCCAATTGAGATGCATTATCTTGGAACAAGTGCAAGTGGGCCCAAGAGGGGGTGATGTGCATAGACGCTTGTTACAAAGGGAAATTTTCTGGATTGATTTACTGGACCGTCTAACCCCAAGGGGCATGAACTGCGAATTGGATCTGATGTGCTTTGTCTGATATTATGTTATTCCTATGTTTGTTTTTATAGAAAAAATGTTAACTTCAAGTTATGGTTGATTTTATACATGCAATATCACCTTGCTCTCTTTTTTCTCCATATGTCCGTTTCTCAACTTAAGCCCACGGGCCACACCTTAGCCACCAATCACACTAATGACATATACCAATGAGCCCCCACTTTATCCAGCCATCCAGACGGTCGGAACGCGGGCCCTGTCCTGCACTTGTTCTATAATCGGTCTGGCTGAGCACCACTAATCACGAGTTTGAGGTGGGGCACCACGCAGCCTCGTTCTTGGCTGCGGTGGTGCCCCTCTTCACACCCCCTACACACACACTTTCCTCAGGCCATTCACACTCTCTGTTTTGTGTGCATCGGCCACTAACTATCTTGAGATTTCTAGATAGGCTCAGCAGCCTGTATTAAGACCTTTCTATCCCATGTGACAGTCATACCTGTGTACCTCGTCGGCAGCAGGTGATATCTAATACTCATACGTGACACAGTGAGGTCAAACTGTGTTTACACGGCTTACTTACCCGGTTTTGGATTTTGATCTCCCGTGGTTCGTCTTTTCCCAGCCAGACGCGGCACTCTGCAGCGCCTTGGCTGTTGACGTCGTTGCCATGGCGACCCACTCGCGCTACGAGTCTCCCTTGGATCTGAGGTTACGAGCACTAGAGAGTGTATTGGCTAGTACTGGGATACATAACATATACTAAAATATTAGTGGGCACTTGAGGCATGATAAGAGCCCTTTGATCGATATTGTTTACCGATCGTCCTCTGTATGCCCCTACCAACATGGCGTCGATTGAAGCATTGCGCATGCGCGCCGCTGCCATGACGACCATTTAACAACTCGCAGTCACAAGCCGCGCATCTGAATGACGGACGTCTCGTGCACTGCGACTGTTCTGCGAATGCAGGTAAGATTGTTGGAGCCAACTGATCAGCCTTAGGGGCTGTGCTCTTTATAACAATGCCATACGCACCTAATACGCATTATGACTTCTATTCGTGAATGACACAGATGTTGACTCTAAACCCATGATGGCTCGTTACATCTCACTTTCCTTATCAGACCTTGCTAACTCTCCTGAGTTGGACTGCCTATGATTTAGAGAGACATACCTTCGTTACTAACTTCATTTCCTCAGTAATTAAATTTTTCTGATTATTTACAGCACACACACTGTATGACCGACCTCCAAATAATCCACTCACACCCGGGGTGACCTTTATTCGCCTCTGGACGTGGTGAGTGACGCTTCTGCTTTCCTTTCTTGAATGCTTTGAGAATACAAACCTAGAGTCTCATAAACTGACATTGATTTTCTTGCTTACTATACAGATTGTAGCAAATGATCTCTAACTTCAACATTAAGGTTAGTGCCTGTTTTTGGTGTTCAGTACTACCCTTATCATCTAAATTCCCAATGAGCTAATTAGTCTATTTACATTTCCCTAGGAATACCTATTAAAGTTCGAAGGAACTTCACATTTCCTGCCCTGAAGATGGATTCATCTGAATCCGAAACGCGT
Source organism: Ambystoma mexicanum (assembly GCF_040938575.1). Taxonomy (NCBI): domain Eukaryota; kingdom Metazoa; phylum Chordata; class Amphibia; order Caudata; family Ambystomatidae; genus Ambystoma; species Ambystoma mexicanum. Next base: position 1,335,782,892 of record NC_090921.1, on the reverse strand, counting down.
TGGCACTTGATCCCATCTAGGAGTGTTTAGGACAAAAGTACTATTGTTATCCTTGAATGTGAACTATTGTATGTTTCGTTACATACTATCCATTCTGTTGGATGCTCTACACACTGTTTGTTAACTTTGAATTTGAATTATCGTATGTACTGTACACTTGCATCTAATGAAGAGTTCTTTGATGCTGTCTGTTAACTTTGAGTTTGATACCTTATCCAACTGTATGTTTGAGACTTGGATTTGAACTGATTTACTTTTCATTTATCCTTTGTAATGTGTTTGAATACCTTGTGATATATAAAATATATGTGTTGTGCACCTGTAGTGTGAAGGTTCTTGGTGGCTCTTGAACAGACTATATCAGGTGGACATCTTTCCATTTAAATACATAGCTTATTTCTGCTATGAACACATATGAGTACTAGATTACCCTGTTTTGTTGAAGATTTTCACGCATACCATTGTGAGGGTGTCTTCCAATTTCTGGGAGATCCCTTCTCACGATTGGCTATTAAAACACATAGGGGATTCTATCCCATTAAGAGTGCAACACAGGGTTATCGGTTGGTAACACCCGATGTATGTTTGATGCAGCTCTGGATGTAACCCACCTTCATTGTGCTACCACAGGTGGACAAGGAGACCGCCAGCAGCCGGGGTAGCATAGAGTAGTCTAGTTCAAAAACATTTAGAACAGCCCCCTCTGTGCACCACTCTCTGCTCAGAAATACATAGTACCTAGAAAGAAACCTGGATTTAGCCTGCTTTAGCAGCGAGCACCTAACACAGTGAGCTGTCCATCTTGCAAGTGGACATAAGTGGTGTAGACGTGTCTGACTAGCAACAAGCCCTCTCTTTACACTGTTGACTGTAGGTGGAAAGTGCTACAGAAAAACGTATAGGCCCCTTAGTTATGCCAAAGTCTGTATTTAATTGTTTTGTTTCTTTTAAAGCAGCCCTTGGCTTAAAGGGAAGTTCTCGTAGGAATTTGTTTTGGCCCAATTGAAAGGGCATGTATCACTCAGACATTTTCTTCCAATGCATCTTACCTTTGATTTTCTGACATTTAGACATGCGAGACTCACGGGATGTGAACCGCCATTTTGTGATATTCTTATCCATTGATCAATCACCCTAAATTCAAGTGCCCTCACGGCAGTAAATTATAATACCCGCCCCTCAAGCTGATATCATTAGTTGCTTATGCCCCTTGTCACAATTCCAGTACACGTGTCATTCGAACATCCTCTGTGCACAATCTTAATCGTCAATACGTGTCTCCATGGAAATTCCAAGACGCCTCTTTCCTCAATTAGTATCAACAAACCCTTTCTGATCAGACAAGATTAAACTTTCTGCTGCGCTTGTGTCTATCTATTTCATTACAAACCTCCACAACTCCTTTTTGCTCAGTTCAGCTAACTAACCACTATGACTAATAGAACTGAATAAGGTACTTACAATAGCTTTAATTACCTTTTTCTATAAGCCATTTTAACTTTAAATAATTGTAACATAATTGACACATTTCTTTGCTAAACGAGATTAAATGTGTATATTTATATCTGTTTGTTTTTTGATGGTCCAATGATAACTTTCAAACTTTTGTCTATTCCTGTTGTCTTTGCACTGTGGGCTTTTATAACATGTATGTTTCTTCTTCTCATAATTTTTGTACACATGCCATTTTAAAATAAAACACCAATGCATTATTTTATCCAAATCACAAAATATTTGTTTGATCCCACAGTTGACATTCTACTTCTTCAATCCTCAATAATTATGGCATCCATCAACCATACCTTTACGAGCCTGAGTATACCAAAGAGGAAATGTGTGATAGAGAATGTCACCAAAAAGATGGTGAATCCAGGGAAAGTGGTGACGATCGCTCACAGGATCTCGATCCCCGTCACATGGAAGAGGTGTGCACCTAGTTTACGTGCCAACAATGTGAGGTAATGACAACTTTGGTGGAGAACAGTTATTACAGAGACATCCCTGGCAGCTTGACCTGCATAGCCGTAGTAGAACCTCCACCACTGTGTGTGGCAGAGCTGCAAGACCTCAGGGCAGCCTGCCTTACAGGATCCGTGTTGAGAATGATGAGGGTGCAGATGTATGAACTTATAGCAACTGTTTGCCCTCAAGCTCCTAGTAATGAGTAAGTACTGTGTCTATCCGTTTTATCTCTGCCAATCTTGCACGAAATAGACTTGTATGTTGTTCTCCTAGACCATTGTGATATCATGGGTTCATTCACGATATATATTTTGATATATTGGAAAATGTATTGTTCTATTTCATGCCAAACGATTCCATCTTCTATTTTGAGAGACAACAATAAAATTTTAGTCAATTAAAAGATATGAAAAAATCATCTTCCTATCTTTTCTTTTTCAAAAGCACGTATACATTTTTATATAACTCTTATTTCTAAAGTAATGGACTGTGACTACTTAACTCATAAAGTAGGTTTTTGAATTCCTACCAATGCCATAGTTTTTACAAGAAAGGCCAAAAAAGATAATTGCAGATATTGGATTAATTCAAAATTACTATTTCTCTATCTTTAACACAGATGGTGCAGGCTTGTGGTCTATAAAGCGTTTACATGGTGGATACGGGGAAGACTGGGATTTCGCGATCGATGTATCATACCTGCCGGTGTCATTTCGAGCCATCCGTGAACCATATCCAAGTGCCTCTGGGCAATACACTGGATTTTTACAGATAGTACCACTATCGGATCATGCTAACTTGTAGTTGGTGTATACCATAAACCTTTCTTCATAAAATGCAGTTTTTATTCAAATATTTTACTTTCAATAAAAATGATCTGTATTTAATAATTTTGCATTGTTTACTTTCCAATTATTTCACGTTTGTGAATTTCATTTCAAGCTTTTGGTTTTCCGTGCGAATTTCAGGTTTCAACCCTAAAGTCAAAACACCAAATACTCAGTACTTACACTATAGAGGGGATTGTATTTCTTATTCTTATTATTTCTTCACATGATAATTCTTTGTTTCACATACTCTAAATTTAATTTGATTCTATTTAGGAATACACAAGTCTTTTATTAAATGTTAACAATCATCACACGTTGACATTCAATGGAAATAAGAGCAAAGAAGTAATTTGATAACAAGTGAATGGAAGTGTTTGTCCAAGTCACCAACGCCACCAAGTCTACTAATAAAAATGGTATGCTATACCAGCATTATAGACAAAGGTTACTGGTACTGCCCTGGATACGTTTCCAATATCAATCCCACTTGATCATAATCTAGTCAAACACTTCTCCCTTATCAATAAACTGTTATCAATGTTTCAGTGCCTTTTCCTTTAGTTTGGGTTTAGGGCCAGCTGGTTCAAAACAGTGTAAGTCAATCAACCTGATCTTGCATCTATCCACACTTGTGCACCTAACACCCAAGGTTTTCATACTCACCTTTGAAGACCCCATCCCTGCAATCAAAATATCAACAAACCTATTGCGCTCGCCACATCAACATTCATCCCCTACCCTTACCAAAGGCAGTTCTGACTTGGTCCATGCGCTCTCAATGGGGGTGGGTGAATGGGAAAGCAGAAGGTGCTGAACACCATGTACAACTCAAAGTGGTCCTTCACATGGGGACTATTGGACACATGGCGTCTCCATGCTCCCCTTTGAAGACCCCATCCCTGCAATCATATCTTTGGGTCCTTTGAGAAGGTACCGGGCCTATTCTGCTAGCTACGTCCACATCCACCCCTGCCCTTATCAAAGGCAGTTCTCACTTGGGCCATGCGCTTGCAATGGGGAGGGCAGATTGGCATGCACAAGGTGCCGAATACAATGTACAACTCAAAGGGGTCTTTTGATGGTGACCATTGGCCATATGGCTACCTCAGCCCTGTTGTCTCCATACTCCCCTTTGAAAACCCTGCCCCCTTCAATCAAGATATGTATGTGACCATTCACGAGGTCCTGGGCTCTTCCACTCGCTTCAACTTTAAACACCTCTGCCTTTATTAAAGGTATTACTCACTTGGGCCATGAGCTCTCAATGGAGACCATCGGCCACATGGCGACCCCAGACGCGGTGTCTCCATACTCCCCTTTCAAGACCCCATCCCTGCAACCATGAAAATTGTGTGTCCGTTGACAAGGTGTTGGGCCTATTCTGCTTGCTATGTCCACATCCACCCCGCCCTAATCAAAGGCAGTTCTTACTTGGACCATGTGCTCGCAATAGTTGTTTGTAGGTGCCACGCTGTTCTTTGAAATTTGACGTCATCAATCCTTCACCTCCATCAATCTTTACACATACCCAAATATGGATCGTTAATACATCATGCCCCTCAAAAAAACAACCAACAAAATTCAGGGGCAGTTAACAGCAGTATCTTTAGTTTGCTTATTTTTCAAATGTATTGATTAAAATGTCTTTTATTACATAGTCCACACTGTTGGGATTCCAGACAGTTACCTCAGAAGAAAACAACAGACACTTCCAATAACCAAATGGTGATCCATATTGACATGTACAGAAACTGGTACATAGTGTGTTAAATTGTCTGTTTTATAAATAATCTTTTTTTTAATCGACTATTGTTATGAATGTATCAATTGAATAATGGATCCACCTTCATCATCGACAACTGTTTTGGAATCGACAGCTCACTTCCATTTCAAGTAATATTTTTTCAATTCTAGATTTGTCTGCAAGTATACTATCGATGTATACGGTCAAGTTCAACTTTTAACACATTGGGCCCCATTACAAGTTTGGCGGTAGCGATGCCCTTGATAAGGGAATGGCTACCCCCTAACTCGGCTCCGGCTCTGGGTCCCGTGAAAGGGGAATTACCGGGCCATTCCGACCTTTGCGGGCTCGGTAATTCGCCTTGCGCAGGACCCAGAGTGCTCAATGGGAATGGGGAGGATGTTAGCAGCAGTACCGTTCATAACGGTACCATTGCTACCATCCTGTTCTGCTCACGGGTGCCGCTCTGCACGCCAGGTCTGACCAGGCATGCAGAGCGGCCCCCGCGAGCAGAACTCGTAATGTGGTGGCATAGCAACAACGGCGCCGTTAGCACTACCGGCACCGTTGTTGCCTTACCGCCACTGTTGTAATGAGGCCCATTGATTGTTATTTTTCATTATTTGTCTTTTTGGCAATATTTTGAATGTGAAATCTTACAACAGTTCTTATTCTCTTTTTAATGTAATCTATATTGCTAAAAGCCTCTTTTATATACAGGAGGAGGCCAGTACTTCAGCAACCAACATACTCTTCTTCAATTGCAACCGGTCAGGCGGACGAGGTATGACACGTGATATGATAATAATTTACATTGGAACTATTTTTTTCAATATTATAAAATGTATGAGAAAATAACCAAAATTATCTTTGATGGTGGAAATAATTGAAAGTTTCACTTTTTTTTTAATAAGTAATAACATTTTCAAAAATTGTGAATGCATGCAATCGTCAATGTAGTAGTGCCATTTACCTTCTACCATGCAACATTGACAGTAATCCAAAATCTAAAAGTATGATTGTAAATCATTTACATGGATTCTTTTATTCTACAAATGCTCTTATTATGTATATATGTATGTTGCGGTACAACTGCAAGAAATGAAAATGAACATTATAATACTACATATTTTGGGTGAAAATAATATATTCTCATTTATTTTTAATGGATGAGTGTATTGAGCTATCTCTAATGCCAAGCCCTGTGACAGCAGTGAAATTCAACAGATACATTTCAAAATCAATTATTGTTAAAACATTTGGTCATAAAGGTTGACTTTCTCCTTATAAAAAAGAAATGTTTTTTCAACAATAAAAAAGTGTTTATTTTTCAATATATTTACCTTTTTTTTGAGTGTTTGCATCACTTGAAATTCGTCAAGCATAGAAGGTCACTTATAAAGATGTAATCTTTGTTTTCAAACAAGTTAACATTACATTTGCTAGTTATAATATGATGTTTATTGCATTTGTTTTTATGTACAAGGAGTGAGTCTACTACTGAAGCGTTTGAGATTGAAGAGACACAAGGATCACAGGTTTACAAATAACACTAACCATCATCATTTATCATACATTTGACTTTTAATTTTCTGTTCATTGTCTAAAGTGTTTATAAAAGTGAAATAGTCTAGTTGTTGTAAGTTTACTTTTAAAGTTTATTGTAATCGTTCTGTTACAGATGGGGGATGAACTAGGAACATCAAGATTGACAGTATCAAAACGCACCCGGAAAACCAAGGTAAATAAAATGTAGGCATTTCATTTTTTTTCAATGTGGTTATTTGAAAATGTGTTCATTGGTGTTACATTTTAATGTTGATATTCATATGTTTTGTGAGTGCAAAAGAAATAATGTTGTTCTTTTATCTATTAGAGGCCTAGGAGGAAGTAGAACAGGGATACTCACACCAAACCAATAACAAATAATGTTGCTTTCCGAACCGGTGTCACTTGGGAGCAAATCATGTTTGAGGTTGCGAAATGCTCTTCCCAAGGTTCAGAATCGGGATGTTGCTGTGTAGTGGCTGGAATTTGAACTGACTATCACCAGCGAGCCATGGAAAGTAACAATTGATCACTGTTAGAGCACACAACGGCCACCAGAACTGACTACAACACAGAAGATGCTTCATCATTACTTGCCCATCCTCTCACCCAATACACGCCTTTGAAACAATTTCTGTCAAATAAAGACATATTCCAAGCTTCCCCAATACATTCTGAAAATCTCAAAATATCACAGATTGAAATCACTGAGGCATCTTCGGAATTGTTCGACCATGTTATGAATGACCCTGATTACACCATGCGTAGTGCGGAGGACTTCTCCACTACCATAGAATCTCAATCCACTATATGGCTGGACGATTGGCTATTAAGGCAAACATGAATGCAAATGCATTGATCTGATTGGCAGCTGCTGATTATTTTTTTAGATTAAATCGATCACCTTATTTATTAAAGAATTGTGGAACTTTTCATGATTTTAACACCAGCTTGTTATATTATGATTTAACTGATTCACTGTTTCCAGGGTGTACAATCCTCACTGCTGACTTTGTAGCCTTGGTCCTTCTTTTCATTGCTACGAATGGTGTCTTGTGCAGAGGCACTATTAGAGGGTTTGCCCCCCACTCACATTATTTTATTTTTGCTGTCATTTGAATACCAGTTGTTATATACAACAGGGGTGCCCACTCACCTTCTACCCAGGACCAAGAATGCCAGCACTTCTGTGTCCGTGGTTGTCTCCATGCAATTTTTATGTTTTGGGAAAGGGGTGCAAATTGACCATTGAAACCCAGGCAGTGTTATCTGTTTATGGGAATTTTGAACCAACTTAAGGAAGTTCATAAAATCTGGGGTTTGTGGTAAGGACAGTGAGAGATTGCTCACTACTCAACGAGATTCCACTGGGTTTGGGTTGATAGCTGAGAGGTTAAGCGCTTGCCTCTTACATGAAGGAAGCCTGCACTCCACAAGTTCAAACCGCATAAGGGAATAGTCAGCCATTCACCCTTCAGAGATCGATATATTCACCCAAGTTGTGCCTAAGGTGAAGCTAAGGCCTTTAAGTAGGGCAAGAGTAACTAACCCAAGTAATAAACAAACCTTCTTAGGTATAAGGCTGTTAGCCATTAATACATAAAGTTGTGCAACGAAAAGGAAAGTGTTTTTATTGTGGGGAAAATGTACACACCAGTACCTCATAATGTTAATGTAATGAACATGGAACTACGAACGATAAGCTTTACATACTTTGTTATGATTCATTGTGATTTGTTAGTTTGGCCAATTGAACTGCACATGCTCCTCTGTTCCTTTGCACAGCTGAAGACCGTTGTTTCTGTGCTGACTGTGAGGCCGCTGCTCAAGTCAGCATGCTTGGAATGAGGTCTGTACCAGAGATTAATTCATGCATTTCGAACACTCTGATTGGCTGATTGGGCATCTATAAAGGAATACAGGTGCTAATAAAAAAAATACATTCTAGAATCTTTGCGGCAAATTGGAAGCACTCCCAAAAATATGAAAGGTAATGATTGTCCAGAGATCTCAGAGTCCTCCTGTTCTGTATGCTTAAGTACAAACTAAGCAAATCATTCAAGTTAGACCGATAGTGGAGCAATCAGCGGGCGGCAGGTGAGAGGATTCCGACAACTCCACTTTCCTGGTTGATTAATATAAGCCCCATTGAACTCGGCAATTGGAACACCGCCATTTTGGCTCCATGACATTTGAGTGATTACGTTTTTAGGCTTTCTTTTCAAGGGCACTCTCTGCTGAAAGTATTTGCAACATTGAAGATGAGTACTGGCAAGGATGCCCCTCCAACATAAACGCATCACATAGACAGAGCTCAGTGACCATTTAGCGTACCCCAGAGTCATGAAATCGTGTCATACCGCTAGACGTCGCAATGCCTCAACCTGCGTTAATTGTATAGGGTTTTATATTTTTTCCTTTGGATGTGTTTTAGGAGAAGTCCTAAGTGAAACCCAAGAGAGATGTGTTACCACGTTCGCAGTAGCACTTCATAGGCCACTATTTTCATCCATATTCCTGAAAGTCACTGTATTTGTTTATTATTTGGTATGCTCCCTGATTTGGTGCAGTAAGTCTAATGTGTATTCTTATAAGATGGCATTGAACTTTCCAACAACATCGTTGGGTGCACCTCCACCACAAGGAGACCAAAAGTCTGAAATTGATAATCGAAAAATCAACACCAGCGGGGTTGGTAGTTGTGGGGCTAGGCCAAGCTGCGGGTGTGTTGTATGGGATACGTTATGTTGTCCTATGGTTTTGAAGACAGGCTGACCCTGTTGTGCAACGCTTTGGATTCAGCCATGTGTGGGAGATGCATGTTGACAATGTGTGCAGTGGTTCAGAGTATTTCTTGACCTCAAAGTGTAAAACCACTCAACCCCATACAGGAGACGATGGTGTCAATTATACAAAAGATCAGATATGGTACTTTGGTACTATGGTACTATGTTTAAGTGACAAGGTCCCATCAGTTGGCTACAGTGGCCTTATGCAAAAGGCCCCTGTTCTAAGACTTTTAAGTTTGGAGCACTCCTTGCCTGAATTAATTGTGCAGTATGGCTATTTGTGTCCCTCAACTTTACAGCCCTAGACTACCAGACTTCAGGTGTTGAGTGCAAAATGAATGCATCAGCATTGACGGGGTGTGGGGGAGATTTCCAGAGAAATGCCATTGTACATTGGTTTCAAAGGAGATAAGCTGAACACGCTTTCACCCTATACACTGTTCCTTTGATCAGCAAGTTTAGTGAGCAAGAAGGCTAGGCAATTATCACAACCTTCTGTTTTATATAGCATATCATGCCTGTTATCTCCCGCTTCTAAGTGTTGTAATGCTAGGTGCTACTATTACCCAATTCAATGGTACTCAAGGTATCGAAGATGAATTCTGGCAGGGCTGAGTTGGCCCTGCCAGAATTCTATCTAGCGAAGTGCATCCTGGCCAAATGCCTAAGTGCATCACTTCACTCCTGAGATAGCCACCCAATAGAGTTCACTGTAGGAAAGGATATTTTCACAGCATGTTCTAAAATTGCATGTATGAATGAGATGTTTCCTTTCAGGAAATAAAATAGCTTGAGCTTGGAAAAGCTGCGCAGTGAGGGGATTGGCCACAGGATTCATGTGACCTGCTCCATAGCCCCATATTATGGGCTCCCTCTCGCCTGAAAGTTGTAGGGAGCAATGGAGGGTGGGGGAATCTGGAGGTACACACCCCACGTTGTTAGGAATGGGAAGGCCTTCCTCCTGGGGTGGATTTCCATTTCCAGCAGCATGATCCAGAGTTGAGAATATCCCTCTGCTCATGGCGATTAATTGAGTATCATTAAATTGAGTGGTAAATACAGCTATTTCTACAGTACTTTTAATCGAGAGGAATCCGGCATGAAGCAATATATGATATAAAAATCTGATATTATAATTATAATTTGAACTATTTTTACTATCATTAATACTATTGTGTTGTTGTGGCCTTGCCTAAGAGAGGCATTCATTATTATGAATTATGAATACCTTCCCATCTTTGCCACCCGATAGGGAAATCTAAAAGCTGAATACCATGGGAAACAAGGTCTTACGTTTTGGCAGCCTGGCTTTAAGAGCTCTCAATTGCACATGCATCATGGCCAAGTACATTCGCACTCAGTGAAGCATGGTCTCCGAGGGGGGATAGAACTTACTGGGACTCATTATGAGGCTGGCGGCCGCAGAATGAACGGTGCCGATAAGGGACTGGCACCGTTAATTCCGGGCCGCCACATCACAAGTTCTGCAGCGGGTCCCACTCTGGACGCCTGGCCAGACCAGACGTGCAGAGCAGGACCCGCTAGCAGTACAGGATGCTAACAACGGGCCCGTCATTAACGGGTCCGTTGTTAGCATCCTCCCCATCCCCATTGAGCCCAATTTCCTGCGAAACGGAATTACTGGGCCCTCCAAGGTCGGAATGGCTCGGTAAGTCCCCTTTTGCGGGACCCGGACCCGAGTTTGGGGGTAGCTATGCCGCTAAAAATGGCATGGCTACCTCCAAACTCGTAATGAGGCCCACTGTGTCGGGAGATGAAGAATGGGTTAGCCTTTCTGGTGGAGGGTGGCAAAGAGGCTGCATGCCAGATGTTGCAGTCTGGCCTCGATACAGCAGGCAGCAAGACTCTGGGCATGTGCAAGCTCACCAAGTTGACAATAGTATGGCATCCAATTCTTGTGTCTCTATAATTGTGTAATCTCAGTAGCGACCATGTCATAACCCAACATGGCTTACATTTATTTTTTAATGACTGCGACAGGCTGTATGGGATACATAATTATGATATTTTGAGCCATAGGTGCAGATGGATAAAAAGCCACCTCTGCATGTTGGAGTTTGTGTACCAGGAGCTGTGTTCAGGGATGCACACATGACCTTTGAACCTGCCCTGCTGCCAATACAGGGCAGTTGCTGGGGATGTCAGGAGACAGTCCAAGCAAGTTACGGGCGTGCATTATGCTTTTTGCCATGGAGCGTTCTGACAGTGGGATCTGATTAGCAGTCCTCACTTTCAGAAACAGAACTACCCGCATTATGTTGTTATTACAAATCAAAAATTAAATCTCAGGTTACCCAACCTCACCAGATGATATTTTGTCACAGACTGTCTCTCGCCAGAGTCCATCGTGTTTCAGAACTGCAACGTTGAGTGGGCCAACCCTCAAAGAACATAGGTCAGTGAATCCAAAGCTTGACATGATATTAACACAAACACGTTTGTGTTATGGGCAACAAGTTCTTTTTCAACATTATTATTTTGACTTTATGAGATTTTTAGTAGAATGCGCTGTCTAACTAAGAGATACTGGGCCTCATCAGGGGTTATGCAGAGTGGCAAAAATGCAACGGGGACACTATTACCGCCACGTTACCGCTCCGCCCAATCCCGAATTTGGGCAGAAAGTTGGAGATTTAACTCCAGCTTCAAGCTGGAAGTAAATCTTCAGCTTTCTGCCCATTTTCGGCACAATTACCGCCGGTGCCCAAAAAAACCAAAGTCCTATGGACTCTTAAAAAATGGGGAATTATGGCCACACCGCAACTGGGGATGCAGAGCTAATAACACTGGACTGAATTGCAGTAACAGTATTTGCCTTGGCGGTATCCTAGCACAATTACTGCCAGGATACCACCAAGGCTGCGATGAGGCCCATTGTCTTAAAAAAGTAAAAACCTTTGGCTGGACATTTCTTATGATAACTATTGCACTAAGTTGTATCTGGTGCCCACTCACATCCTACTTAAACTAGACCTTCACCACAGTGGCAGATTCAGAGATCATGCCACACCTGCACCCACAGAGCGCTTCTCAGCACACGCCATCAATCATTGAGGCTTGGATGGCAAAGCCGACTTTCTTTGTCAAATAGGTCGCAGCCCGACCCTCATGGTGGCATTGCAAAGCAGTGGGGAGGAAGGTGACAGTGTCAAGTTCTCTAGGAGGCGTCACAACTCTAAAAATGGGGCAGGTGCCACATGCACAGTAGGGGCTGTGCTGGCAGCCTTACTGCGTCTTTGTTTTAAGCAGTAAGTAATTAGCTAAGGACACCTGGTCGCTCTTTCTACCAATCCTCACCAATGTCCACCTGTTGGCCTCTGACCTCACCCCCTCTCTCTTCACGCATCTCCATTCCAGAACACACCTCACTGTAGAGGCTGAAATCAACACCAGAACAGCCACTGTGACCACGCCCCATGTGCAAGAAACAACACCCCCCCTTCCTTACGGAAGCAACATGCAAATTCATACAGTGACTCGGTTTGTCTTGTGAGAAGGCGCAGATGTGGGTAGCTAGCTAGAGGCGTGCCAGTCTTTCCCAAACAAGTGCCCCCGTTGAAGTTCTTATCACTAAGCCTGTACTTTAATTGGCATTTATTAGGGGGCTGGGCAAAGAACTGATTGCAGATGTCCATGACACGGATTGATGTCTGGCACATAATGTATCTATTCATGGGATTAATAAAGCAAAAAACAGCCGGGAAGTAGAGCTGCACTCTACATAGGAGATGAGCCCAGGGCTTTGCAGGTAGGTTGCAGCGGTAGTAGACTTGGCGAAATGGGAAGGAGAATGGGGAGAAAGGGGGATTCCAGAGAGGCTAAAGTTCAGAAGAGGTAAAAGAAGGGTTAAGTGGTGCGAGGCTACCCCAGGATTGTTAAGGGATGGTGCTTGCCAGGGAGGGGGAAAGAGAAAGGCAGCCGTGCAGGAGCCTGCCTGCCTGTGAATAGGGGAGCTTAATAGGGATTGCGCTGGCAGCATTCATGCAAGGTTGGGAACCACTGAGCTAGTGATGTTGACGTGGGTGGCTGAGCCAGCCTATGGCAAGACTGAAATAAAATATGTTTTTCAAACAGGGTTCGGCTCGTGTTTTGCCTAGGAAGTGGCTTGAAACTTGAAAGAAGCCTAAGCCAGCCAATTGAACCTAGCTGGCCGAGGCCCCGCTGTGTTTCATCTCCTCCACCCTAAACTGGTGCTACGAAGTAAAACCTAATCACAATAAGTTGATTCATCAGCCGCTTACACCTCTAAATTGAGCTAGTAGACCATTCCTCTCTGCTGGCAATTCCATCACATTGGTCAGAGCGATAAAATTATCCAGGATAGACTACTGCAACTCACTATTCGCAGGAACGAGCTCAAGAAATATAAAAAAAACTACAGGTTGTCCAAAACAACGCCATCCAAGCCGCCCTAAAAATCCCCAAACATGAACACATTTCCACCATCAGGAGAAAAATCCATTGGCTCCTTAACAAGGACAGAATTAGCTTCAAAATTCTGACGCTCACCCATAAATGTATTACAAATAAGGCACCCCCATACCTCAACAACCTCATCCGCAAAGCCCAATCTAATAGACCAACCCGATCCCAGTACACCAATCTTCTCTTCACCCCCAAATACAAAAGACAGAAAGTAGGAGAAGCAAGCTTCCCTACCCTAGCTCCTAAATTGTGGAATGCCCTCCCCATTCATCTCACAAATGACACCTCCTTCTGGTCCTTCAGAAAAAACTAAAAACATTACTTTTCACGACCGAACAGAGGGTGCTGATGAACGTACAACATGGACCATTACATTTAACAAATCTCTGTCCCTTTCCCTCGCCACCAGTTTCTCTCTCCCACCCCCATCTCTGAGCTGCAATCTCAGTGGTGGCTCGTCTATAGTAGGGGGTGGGCCTCAGATAGCCAGTCGTCACTGATTCTGTCAAGCACAACCCTATGTTTCAGGAGAGCTCTACGAGAGTGAATAGTTGCTGTTGGCTGCAGGGATAAAAGCACTGCAGACCCTCATTTTGGGCGCTAGCCCATGTGATGGCCTCAAGGCTCCTGTCCCTGCAGAGAGCAGATGACAGCGAGGAGGCACAAGGCAAAGAAAGCTGAGAAGGCATCTGATTCTGACACTCCCCATAGGCCTTTTCATGAACTGTGCTGGAGGCTGAACTCATGGAGAGAAGTGGCTATCACCTTCCCTCCCTGCCTCCTGCAATTATAAGGGCAGAGGAAGAGGAGCAGAGCTAAGTGGACCAGGCACAGGATCCACCCTCAAAATCATCAGGTATGAAAGGCCCGCGTAATTAAATCCACCTGAGCTGTCATGGACCCCACGGAGATCACGGTGGGCTCTCTCAGAGAGATTCATAGGGAGGTTCGAGAGGAACTTAGAGCCTCCCATAAGGAGAATTTTACTCTGAATCAGAGAGTAGAGGACATGAGTCCTAAGGTAAATAATTTACTGCACAGGAGTGAACCCCTAGCCCCGATTTCTATCCCCGGTGAAGAGCCAACTGAGTTAGTTGGTGAGGAGGAGCATGGGAGATCTGAAAAGGAGAAAGAGGAGGTTAGGGGGAGTTATAGGGTTATTCGTTTGCCTGATCCTTTGCCTTCTCCAGAGAGACTTTGTGGGGACAGTAAAAGGTTCCAGATCTTTATGACTCAGTGAGAGTTACATTTTGTATGCCGGCCGGACGCTTTCCCTACTGACGCAGCTAAAGTGGATTTGGTCCTGTCCTATTTGTCTGTGGTGGCAGCATTGTGGTTTGTGCTCCTTGTGTGACAGAATACCCCAGTGCTCAAGAGTTTTACATTTTTTAAGAATGAGTTTAAGAAGATGTTTGATAGTGGGCAGGTAACTTTGGAGGTGGATGAGGAAGTTCTGGAACTCAGACAGGGAAGTAAAGATTTCAAGAATTACATCACTCAGTTTAAATCGTTAGAGTTGGAGAGGCAATGATGGGAGGAAAAGAGGGCATCTTGTTTTATCGGGGGTTACGAGAAGAGTTCAAGGATGCCCTATCACTGATTGTAGATCGTCCCACCCCTTGTGAAGCCTTGATTGATCTGGTCATGCAGGTGGATGTTCGTTTGGGTGAACAGAGAGCTGAGCACAGGAGAGGTAATCTGGAAGTCAGGACTAATCCCAAGAGAGAGTGATCCAGGGTTGAGATGGGTAACAAGGATTTCAGGGTAACAGGTACAGAGATTTCCGGAAAGATACAAGGGCTGCTTACCATGGAAGAAAAGGAGCAGGAACGGCAGAATAACATATGTTTTTATTTATTGTGGTAAGGGGGTAATTACCTGGGAAATGTTCCAACTACCCCTTGAAGATTTCATTCTTCTGCTACCAGAATTTAGCTGGTTGCCAGCACTTTGCAGACAGCAGTTTCTCATATCACCATCAATGTATCCTTGTTTGTTGAGGCGAGCATGAAAGATGGGGACCAGTGCTCATTGATTCTGAGGCTACAGGCAATTATATGGATTGGGGAGTAGCCAAGAGATTGGGAATCCCATGTGTGTCTTAGGAACAGATTGAGCAGGTTAGGGGTGGTGGTTGGTTCGGGTCTCAGGACAGGTTACAGTGAATTCTGAAATGAGGCGGCGTCTAAACTTCCTCCCCATCGGTCATATGACTATACGACTGTAAGATTAACTCGGAGGCTGGAGCTTATTTGCCTTGTTGTAGAATATATGCTTTAATGGAACAAGCGCAGTTGTGGTCTGGCTGTGGCGTTGAGCGGATCATAGGGAATGTTGTGCTGTGGAAGAACACAGCGTGATTGGTGGAGAGAAGAAGGTGTGGCCTGTGTCTCAAAGGCCTTCCACTCTTCACTAGAGCAAAGCGTGAGGAAAGCGCAGTTGCAGGATTGCTGAGCCATTGGGCAGACCATAGTGAATTTTGTGCTGGTGAAGATTACAATCTGTTTGGTGGAGAGGAGAAGGTGTGCCCTGGGGCTCAAAGGGCTTCCGCTCTTCGTGCAAATGAAGCGCAGGAAAGTGCAGTTGCGAGCAGTTGGGTGGCAGGAGAAGGCCGGGAAGGATGAACTCAGACATAAAAACTCTTGAATAAATTGGTGAGTGTTATTTGACCGCTCCGCTGCAATTAAATGAGACGATATGTATAATTTAAGAAGTAGATGTGATCAAGCCTCGAAAGCGAGAGAGGAAAACATCACAGCTTCTGAAATAGAGAACCTCTGTATTCCATTTGATAACTTCCCCTCCCCCTGAAAACTAAGAGTGCCGGCCAGCATAGAGTAGGGTGAAACGATGTCTCGAGCGCAGCTTAGTAATGACCCCTCCAACTGGACTGATTATTGACTGTGACCACTATGAAGAGAAAAATCACTGATTTGTTTTCAAACAATGGTGTCGGCATGGGTGACGAGCCGCAGTTATGCGCCACACAATTTAGACCTTTCTGTGAGGATTCATCGAGGGGATGAAGCAAAGACAGGATCCGGCTGGCGATTGCCGAGTTATGGCTCAGGTACATGACAAACGGTGGAAGGTTTTCTTTGCGGTCTGCTCTAATTACCACTCCTGTCTTAATTCAGTCACCTGTGAAGAATGAGCAAAATGAGCCTGACAACTCATCTAACCTGTCAAATTCAACGGAATACTCCCAAAACCCGGTGAAAAAACAAAGTCCTTCTTCCATGGCCCCTTTAACTTTGTACTGAATTTGTTAGTATGGGTATTCGAACTTGTGTGTGATGAAGTAAAAGGTCATACAACTAGTCCACTGACTGCCTACTGGGCTAGCCCTGTGATCCTGTGCACTCAGCCTATCGAGCAGCACGTTATAGGACATTGCATAATATCATTAACTGCAGCAGAATGCATTTTAGCACGACTCTGTCAACATACGTCCCATTGCTGTTATTACAATTAATACTGGCAACTATGGACCAAATTAAATATGCACCCTGCCCCACTCTTCATAGAAACTCTAGGCTCTGCGCTAGACTCTCCTCCCTCTACGAACCTAAGTTACCTCACTTGAACCATCGCACCATCCCTAAAAACCATACTAGGAACTCAATGCAATCTAACCCACAAAAACCCGCTAGTACCATAACGAAAGAACCCATTCCGGTTACTCCTAACACCAACTGCCTACCTAAAACAACAACCATAATAGGAGCACTGATCAATGCTAGATCAGTCGTGGACCATGCCACTGAAATAGCTGATATCCTAACATCAGATAACCTTGACCTTCTAGCAGTCACAGCCACCTGGCTACATGACGCAGCAGGTCCAGCGCTCTCCCTAGCAATACCTAAAGAGTACCAACTATTAAGACTAGATCATCCTTATGCCAGAGGTGGTGGCCTAGCCATCATCGCCAAGTCCAACTTGAATGTAAGGTTAACAATGCTGCCCACTCTAAACTCCTGCGAACTACTGGCCGCTAAACTACCGATATCCCCATGCCAAACTCTAACTATCTATCTCATCTACAGGCCACTAAGGCCCTTAGGCCTGTTCGAATAGGAGTTATCTAGCCTCCTAGCGAGCAATACAAAAAAGTAATCCCAGATAATGATCCTTGGTGATCTTAATCTAGGGTTTAACGACCCAGATGACAAACAAGCGCAAGCAATTGCAACTATGCTTGAGGGACATGGCCTCACCCAAAAGGTTCTCACCCCCACCCATGACAAAGGGAGAATATTAGACTGGGTGGCCACCTCCAACTGCCCCACCACCATCACCAAAATTACACCCCAACCCTGGACTGACCATTTCCTCATTGATTTCAGCTTAACACTTAACAAGATGCCCAAAAATGAAAAAACGATGGTACAGTCTATCCCTACCAGATCCGGAAAAAACATCACCCCCGATAATATCCTTCCCCTACTCCTTCCAACTATTAATGCCTTGCCAAATGATTCTGACCCAGACACAATGGTCAACTTATACAATGACACCATGGCCACAGCCATAGCCACCATTGCCCCACTGAAGAACTGTAAAAGTAAACAACAAACCCACCTCAATACCTGGTTCACCTCCCACCTAAAAGAACTGAGAATGGAAAAAAGGAAGCTTGAAACTGTATGGCAACACTCCCCTACGGCTGAAAATAAACTCAAACTCAAACTCTGTGCTACTAACTATAAGAAAGCAATCATCCAATCTAAAAAAGAAGTCTATAACGACCGAATCTCCAAAGCATGTTCCAACACAAAGGAATTATTTGCGATCCTGCGAGAACTAGAATCTCCTATACAACCACCGGATAACGCACCTAAAGACAAGCAATGGTGCACCAATATCCAAAATGCCCTCGCAAAATAAGTAAAAACATTACAATCGAAAATTGCTATAAAAAAGCTTTGCACCCTATCAGCAAAATTCCCAGCACTTCCACTCCCACGCTCAAACCCAGCCCAACACCATTCAAATTCTCTAAAGTTTCCACTCACGAAACTGAAAAAATCATTGCCTCACTAAAACCATCCAATTGCAAAGGTGACCACTGCCTGGGCCAAATAATCAAGGATGCAGCTAGAGACCAAGCTCCCTTTGTCACTAAACTCATCAATGCCTCATTTTCATCTAATACGGTCCCAAGCAGCTTAAAAGAATCCTGGGTTCTTCCCTTGCTTAAAAAACAAACCCTAGACCGGTCCATCCCCACCAACTATAGGCCCATTACTACTGTCCCATTCCTCCTGAAGATAATTGACAGAGTGGCCTATCTCCAAATTCAAAAATACCTTGAGACCAACCAACTCTTAGGCACTCGACAATCAGGCTTCAGACCTCAGCACGGCACAGAGACCGCACTTTTAGATCTTAAAGCCCAAATTGACGAACTCAACGACAAAGGTAACACAGCTATGCTACTCCTCCTTGACCTGTCGGTGGCTTTTGACCTAGTGGATCACTGAGTACTTTGCAAACACTTAGCGTCAGCCACCCACTTCTCAAGTAAAGCTATAGCCTGGGTCCAATCCTTTCTCGACAATAGAAGCATGCAAGTCTTTTCCACCCTAGACTCTGCAGAACCTATTCAGACAACATGTGGAGTCCCACAGGGCTCCTGTGTCTCGCCAACGATGTACAATATCTTTACTAAACCTTTATTCGACAAATTGGACAGACTGGGCGTCACCTACACAAATTATGCAGATGACACCCAGATCCTCATCCCCCTTTTGGGCAATTTCACAACGGATACAGCTTTAGTAAATGAGATTTACACCCTCATTCAGTCATGGATGGCAACCCATGGCCTCTGCCTGAATGACGAAAAAACAGAGATCCTTATTCTAGGCTCGCCCAACAACCTAAAACAAATTGACTCCAACTACAGCACCTTCAATAACGATGGTAATATAATCCCCGTCGCCAAAGAAGTGAAGACCCTTGGTTTCTATTTGGACTCCACACTGTCCCTAAGAAAACAAGTGAACTCCTTGGCCTCATCCACCACCTATACTGGCAAACGTATTAAAGCATGCAGACCCTTCCTCTCACCAGCTAGCTGCATTATTCTAGCCAATGCACTTATCATATCAACATTGGATTAATGCAACGCTCTGTATGCAGGAGCAAAATAAATACATCAATAAACTTCAATCCCTGCAAAACAATGCGCTCAAAACGACCCTGAACCTCCCCGCCAGAGAGCACATCTCAAAGGTGCGCAGAAACTACAACTGGTTAAAAATTAGTAATAGGATCACTTTCAAAATCGTCATATTAACATTCAAATGCTTGAACAATGCTACACCCCCATACCTTAGGGAAAGAATAATAAGAAAAACTGCTGCACGACCAACCAGAACAGCCAACTCCTTCTGCCTCCAAATTCCCAGATTCCGCCTAAAACAAACAGGAGGCAATAGCTTCCCCTAGAAGCAGCTCAGCACTGGAACGCATTACCAGTCGAACTAAGAAGGGACCAGCCCTACAACAGCTTTAGACACCATACCCACACCTGGCTTCGACGCAATGACCTTTCGAAATCCTTGACTTTGTGTAACTGTGAACTG
Organism: Ambystoma mexicanum; assembly: GCF_040938575.1. Lineage (NCBI taxonomy): Eukaryota > Metazoa > Chordata > Amphibia > Caudata > Ambystomatidae > Ambystoma > Ambystoma mexicanum. Next base: position 1,335,762,980 of record NC_090921.1, on the reverse strand, counting down.
ATGTCCTTTGTACCCTTCTACCCTCACATGTATAGACTGTACATAATGTGTTTACTGTATATAATATATGCTACTAATAATCTGTAATCTGCAACCTGTAACCATGCCCTAAGTATTCTTGATATGCTGTGCGCCCAGCTACCTAAGGGTTTTCGGGCGCCCTATAAATAAAAAACAAACAAACAAACAAACAACTATTGCAGCTAAAATAGAATATGGATCTTGCGTTGACTCAAACTCAGAGCCAATTGATAACTTTCATGAGGACTGTATTAAACACTAACATGCAATCGCTATGTAATCATCTTACCATACTGTCCTGTTAGGTTGCCAATTTTCTTTAACCCAGATCTAAGTCTTCTTTCCTAATTCACCATTGTATGTATCCGACAAAATTCCTCACTGTTGACACAAGCTCACTGTAACCCTGAGCAAAGCTTTCTTTTGTATCCAAGACACCTTCATGCAACAGCGCCTCAATGCCTTTGGGCTGTTAGTGCGCTTTACAAATCGAAATAATAAATAAAAATAAGACACTGATCCCCAAAGGGCTGAGCACTATCTGTGGGCTGGGAGAGTGCCCCTTTCTACTGGCCGACTTTTCCTTGAAATACTAATGTTCAGTCCTCTCTCAGCCCTCCAGCGTATAAAATGGCCTCTTCTGATGATAATAGTTTATCGCAGGACCTTCCTGCGATATGCACAGATACAGAAGAGCAATTATTGTACATAAATACTCCCCTTTCTCAGGGCTCTTTATTGCAGGACCGTCCCGAGATTTGTATTGATACAGAAGAGCAATTGTACATAAATACTCTCCTTTCTCAGGAGTTTTCATTGCAGGACCGTCCCAAGATATGTATTGATACAGAAGAGCAATTGTACATAAATACTTCTCCTTCTCAGGAGTTTTTTGATGGAATTTGCCAGAATGGCCCCTATTTAATGTATTGAAAAAGAAGGGCAGTGGATTAGACGAGTGCAGTCCGTGGATGTTCCAGGTCTGGTTTGAGCATGTAAGACTTGAGAGCAATGACAAGAAGGAAGCAAGGATGGTCACAAGGCGGGCCGGGGATTCAAGGAGCCAAGAAGACAAGGTACATAGCTTTCAAAACAGACAAATTCAGAAGTGCCGCCTTGCGCTGGGGCGCGGCTTAAGTACTGGTCACCTGACCGTACGCACAGGATGGCGCCGTAGGCCTGAGTACCTACGCAAATACCATGGCCGCCCGCGTTTCCATGACAACCCATAGCGTTCTGTAAAAGGACGCGCCAGAAACGATGCAGAACGGTTCTGAGGCTTAGCAGCCCACCTCGATTTGGAACCAAAAACATTTGCTCCTCTGGATTTACTAGGAAGGTTGTTATTGCGCGAGATCCGTCTATGTTTACCCAATGAGGCATTCAATGGAACCCTGACAGCAACCAAAGAAAAATAAATAAGGAGGGGAACCACCAGTGGTATTGCTCCTATATTTAAAATTAATTTGATAGGGAAACTAAAGTCTAAGACTATCCCTAACTTTGACCAGGAGCTGGAGGACCAACCGTCGAAGGAACATGAACAGATTCACCTCTCCTAAATCATGAGAGATGGGCACTTACCTCCCAGGTTTGTCAGACAGAATTGGAAATAATATCACAAATTGTGGCGGTGGAGGTACAGGTTCAGATTCCTTCCAGGTCGCTTGAGGGTTCCACTATACATGAAGCTTCACAGACAGAGCAAACCAAGGGCTCAGAAACCTTGCTGTTTTAGCAAAATACTAATAACTCATTGCAGGGCCCCTTGGGGGCTTCTGAGTTTGTAAAACAGTTTTTTTTCTGAGCGGCCCTCTACTTTTTAAGCTTTGTGACAGAGATAAATGATCGTCCCTCTGAGTGCACTCGATCCGCTCTTCGGTCCTGCAACCGGTGATCTAGTTGCAAAACCAGGTCTATGTATTATGCGCACTCCTCGGGCGGGTTAACAACCTGGGCCAAGACGTCTTTTAACTCCCTTCTGAGACCCTGGTAGAACAATGTGGTTCACTTCGACTCCAGCCAATTGGATTCTGCCACCAACCGGTTGAAGGTGGCTATATAGGCCAAAAGATCCTGACTACCCTGTCATAGAGATAGCAGTTCATTGTTAAGAGCTTGCCCATGCGTGTGACGGGCGAACACTTTCCCTAGTTCTTGCTGAAACCCGCAGGAGCGGATCGTCTCGGTTCACCAGTGGGATGGACCAATTTGCGGCATGCCCTCCCAAATATGACAGAACAAAGGCCACCTTAGACTGATCAGTGAGAAAAACCCAGATTCAGCAGAGGAAATGAAGGCGATACTGGTTCATAAAGACTGCAAATTTGTGGGGGTCCCCGGTAAAACGCTCTGGGGGTGCCAAAGGGACAGCCCCAGGAACAACCACCTGCACTGGGGCCGCTGGGATGACTGGCGGACCTGCGCCCGGTAGTGGGGCCTGCCCTGCTTGTGCCTGTACCAGCTGCCTGGCTAACTCCTCTGTACGATCCTTATTAACCACCAGTTCTCGCCGTAAAGCGTTAGTTTCAGACATGGCAACATGAACTTCGGCCCTGAGAGCAATGACAACTGATCCACTTCCGAGAAATCCATGGTACTCAGGCAGAGTAGTTAAATGTCGGCTTTGCGTTCTTTAACGCTTACCTGGACTCTGCGGGAGCACCTAGACCCTCTGACGTATAGGGATGCTGTGGTAGCAACTGGATATGCACCTGCTGCTGGGGTTCCTTCTAAGAGAAGGACAGGCATGTTACCCATGTGTTACCGTGATATATGCACCCTGAATTCCTCCAAAAAAGCCCCTTGCCCCTCCTTCCCTGGAACCCTTCCTGTGGAGGCTGGACTCACCCATGGGATTATACAATGGCGCTCTCCTTCCTGCCATCTGTCTGTCGCAGGGGCACTTGGTTCTGCTCTTCTCTTCTGCAGTCTTTCTGTGCTGCCCTATTTCTCTGTTACTGCTGGTTTGCTTCCTTTATGCAGTCTTTGTGTGCTGCTTTCTTTCTCTGTTAAGGATGGTTTGCTACCTTTCAGTTGTTTTGGAGTCCTTTTACCAGTTACCTCACTGGTAGCTAGCCCAGACCTGCTGCGGCTTAGAGTCTCTCAATAGGGCCGCTTGCACAGCGAGTGCATCCGCTGTCATATGCGGTGTGCATGTCTGAGTCACTACGGTTGCCCTGCGCACTGCAGCTGCTGTTGCGCTACTTCTTGGCTTTCTGTTTTGTGGACTAACTTCTATTCTTCTTTCTTTTCAGGAGCCAGCCAGAGCTGAGTGCTGGGGCTGCTGTGGGCGAGGTCCGTGCAGGAGCAGGAGCGGGGAGGGAATCTGAGGTGGAACCGTAGTGAGAGCGGGAGAAACTCGCATGGTACGAATACGGTATTGAATACTTCTGTCAGAAGGTGTTTCGCTGTGCTCTAATCTGATGTCTTCTTTCTTATCACAGGGCCGGAGCAGGAGCCTGTGGTAAGCATTTTGCTGCAGATAGCAGGAAAACACGAAGCATGAAAGTTCACATGGGTGCGGTTTAAATAAGCATGCACCCATGCACACTAGCCTGTAAAACTGCAAAAGGCTCAATGGCTAGGTTGTCGGCCACCCTGGGGGAATTCTGGATAACATTTTTGGAGCGCCCATCTTGGAGGGTTTCTCAGGCACCATAAACACGCAGGTTTTTGGCCGTATGGAGCACCAAGCTCGCCATAAGGAAGTCCAGCCTCCACTCTCCCCAGTTTTCCTGGCCCAAGACATGGTGTGTGAATGTGTGAGTGGGACTTGCTGGTGCTCATGACAATCAGTGCTCATTGACTATTTCTTGTACGGTGAGGCATAATGCAGCCAGAAAGGTCTCCTTCCCTCTGCTTGCACCAGTAAATCACACTTTGAGTAATGATTGGTCCTGGCTGACCATGGCCCTTGCTAAAACTGGGACAAAGGAAGGGTTTAAGAGACCCGGGTTTTAGCATTTGTACATGGAATACCAGAGGATTCAATCACTTGATTGTGGACTCAGAGATTTCTGCAAGATTAAGTACCATTTAAATATTTTTTTGGACACTAATATTTTGGCACTATATTTCCTCCCAGCACGCCATTAGAGGCGCATTGGGAAGATACAAAGGTCGATTGATAGCAGTAGTAAAGAACACTTATGCCCAGTAAGTTAGTATATGGAATTAAGAGTTCCAAGGTCTTTTGGCAGTACAAATCAATTTAAGGATTGGTCTGGAAAAGATGCTAGTGATTAATATTTATTGTAATTACCTGGAGGTAGATTGTGATTTGTTGCAGGATAAACTGGCAGAAATCCTCTTGTCATGGTTTGAAGGAGGGACCCTGGGGGAAGTCATCATTGCCAGTGATTTTAATGTTGACTGTGTTGGTATTTTGGGAAAACTGTGCCCAGCTGAGGATAATGGAACGGGCTGAGGATAATGGAACGTGAGTGCAAGAAAAAAAATTCATATTAGAATGACTCAGGGCTGCAGCTCGGCAAGGTATTTCCAAGATTGGAATTTGTTTATTGTTCATGATCATAATGACCTTCCTGAGGACAAATTGAACACCTGCCATCATAACAACTCCACTTCAAGGCTAGACTTTATTGTTACTACTGAAAATCTTTGGTACCATTTAGTTCAGTTTGATATAGTAATCATCAGAAATTAATTGCGGAATGTTGTGTTAAGGGGCCAATTGGACCATCTGTGAGCGATAACGATCTCCTGGTCTCCCGTGGCAAGAAACGACTGATATGGTCTTCTGGGATGATAAGTACATTTAAAAAATGTATTTGTGATATTATTGGACAGCAGGATAACGGCATTGGCTGCAGATTTCTGTAAACCTAAACCTTATGCATTTGCAATCTTCATAAAGGATAGATTAATTTACAGGAATACTGTAAATAACTACCGAATGTCTAGGCATTGGTCTTTTAATAAAGAGATTCAGCTATCTAAACAATTATTGCGACGGACCATGAGAAAAGTGAGGTTGACTACTATAGGGGAGCCACAGAAATATGAAGCCACTAGAAAAGCGAAACAAAAGAATACAAGTAAAGTCACATCTAGGCAGTGTCACCTGCACCAGCTTGAAGGAGAGATCATGCTGTACAGTATATCTTCAAAAGATTATGTTAACTACTGGAGAATGGTGAATGGTAATTTTTATCACAAACAAATCCAATTTTGGAAGTTATATGGTCTGCTCACTTTAGGAAACTATATGCTGCCCCTGTTGAAAATGTGGCGATTCCATTGCAGTTGAAAGAATCAGATTGTATATTTAATTTCTGCCCAGAAGACGTAGAGTTAATGATTAGCAAAAGACAAAGTGCAGGGCCCCAGGGCCGAATGGTTTTTGAAACCTGGTATTGAAAGAGCACCTAAACCTCTGGGCAAGGTTACTATACAATCTGTTTAATACCATTATCACTCTTAGGCAGATCCTAAGCACCTGGAGACTGCCACACATCATGCCGATATTTAAAGAGGGCAATATGAGTAATCCAATTAATTATAGGCCTATTGCCCTTTTGGATGCCGATTGAAAATTGTTTGCCTCTCTCATATTGTGTGAGTTAGAGATATGGGCAACAAAACATGATGTGCTACAGTATAATCAGGTGGACTTCAGAATAGGGCACAGGTGCAGGTGTTATGATGGACTCTGTCGCAAAGCAAATCTGGAAATATTCTTCCGTATCTATATTTGTTGCAACAATTGACCAGTCATTAGCATCCGACAGAGTTAACAGAAGCAAGTTATGGTCTATGTTACATCGCCTGTGCCTTCCAAATAATATTTTAAGTATTGTAATTCATCTAATCTCATAGTCAGCCCTAAAAGTAAGATCTTTTTTTTAAAAAAATGTTTTACTGGGGCAATTTCAACCACCCTTGGTTTGTGTAAAGGGTGTATTTTAGCCTTGTTTTTATTTAACATCTATATGGCGGATTTAGGACCAATCTTAGAAAGGGCTGCTTTTATTACACCTAAAATATTGGGGCCCAAAACGGCATGGGCATCATAAGCTGATGACATCATCTTGATGGATTGTTCTTACATCGGACTCCAAAGAATGTTGAATGCTTTTTAGCAATATGCCACTGTAACAATGAGACAGTCAGGCGGTGTTGAGAGAAATAAAAATGGGTCTTTATTCAGACTTTAAGAAAAAAAAATGGTAAGAGTAAAATAGCTTCACGCAGACTTATTTTCTGCAATGACCTTTGTGCTTATGCTGGGTTTCTTCTCTGTTCTTTGCGGGGAATGGGGTAAGGACTTCTGGCAAGACTTCTCCTCCTAGTCATCATACGCCCACCAGCCTTCAGTAGCTCTGGATGTTCTGTCTGGTTCGATCTGCAACAAAACCAAGAATGAACACACTCTTGCCTTCCAGTGCTGTCTTTATATAGCCAGAACTTAACAGGCCAATCAGGGTTCACTTCCTTTGGCTGCTGCCGGAGTCGAACATTGATTGTGCTGCTACTTCACATGAACATGGCATTACGGCTCGAGTGTGACCACCCGGAGGTTCCATGTCTTCCTGCCAGAGTCGAACGTCGGCATCTCTGCCGTCTCGCATAAACGCGACGTCCCTACTCCTGTGTCCCCGTCTTGGAGCTCCACATTATATTTTCCTGTCCGTTTTTCTCCAGGATTAGCTGTCTCCTGACCCCACCATTCCCCAACAATGTGGGTCTCTGGGTCTTGGGCCCCTCCGTGGTATAACGGACCCTCTTGACTGTTACATACACCCCCCGAAGCATCCAGCCGATAGGGCGGGTCAGGATTTCTGGACAGGTAATCAGGAACTAGTTGGAAAGCCGCTGGTCGGTGAACTGTTTCAAAACAAAATTCCTGTAGGGTCAGGAACCATCTCAATACTCGTTGGTTTGAGTCCTTGTGCGTGGCCAACCATTGGAGTGGAGCATGATCTGTAAAAACTGTAAACTTTCTTCCAGCCAGGTAATATCTGAGTGTCTCAATGGCCCACTTGATAGCTAGACACTCTTTTGTAGAATACTCCACCTCATGTGGTAAGAGTTTACGACTTATAAAGGCCACTGGCCGTAGATCAGTTTCACTACCTTGTGATAGTACGGCCCCCATTCCTATTCCTGATGTGTCTGATTGCACAAAAAACCTTTCTTGGAAATTGGGACACAGTAGAACAGGTTGTGCTGCTACTATCTGTTTTAGCTCTGTAAAGGCTTTACAGGCTTCTTCATCTTTAAGCAGGTCGCCTTTGTAGGATGATTTGAGAGCATCCGTCAACGGGTTGCATTGGAAGAAAAAAAAGGTATGAAGCGCCGATAATATCCAATGAAGCCTAAAAAGGCTCTGACCTGTTTCTTATTGCTGAGCATAGGCAGTTTCCCTATTGCTTCAATTTTGTCCAACTGGGGTCGTATAACCCCGTCCCCAACCAGATATCCCAGGTATCGAGTCTGATTGGCGGCCAGTAGGGTTTTCTTTGGGTTTTTGTTAAGTCCTGCTGATTGTAATGATTTTATTACGGATGATAGTTGACTCAGATGATCCTTCCAGTTTTTACTGTATACAACTATGTCATCCAGGTAGGCTGCACTGTATCCATGATGAGGAGCGAGAACCTGATTCATCAGTGATTGAAAAGTTGCAGGGGCTCCATACAAACCAAATGGTAGTACTGTAAATTGATATAGACCGGAAGGGGTAGAAAAAGCGGTTTTGATTTTATCTTCAGTCCTTAAGGGAATCTGCCAATAACCCTTTGTCAGATCAATGGTACTAATGTATTTAGCGGTGCCTAACTGTTCAATAAGTTCATCAATTCGGGGCATGGGGTAGGCTTGGTATGTAGAGATGGTATTCAATTGTCTGTAGTCCATACAAAAGCGTATACTCCCATCCGGTTTTGGGACCAGAACAATAGGGGATGACCAGTGGCTGCATGATGGTTCGATTACCCCCAGCCACAGCATCTCCTCCACTTCTGCTTGCACTGCATTCCTTTTTGACTCAGGCAATCGGTAAGGACGGATCCTTATGGTCTGTCCTGGTTCTGTTTCAATTTTGTGTTCTGCCAAGTGTGTTCTTCCTGGGTAGAAGGAAAACACATTACTTAAAGGCTCAAGGTGTTCCTGCAATTCTCTTTTCTCTTCTGGTTTGAGCTGTTTTCCCCACTGAACTGAATTGAATGCAGGTTCCTGGGTCGTTCTTGTGACTACCTCTATGGCTTTGTCCGTGGTCTTCCATTCCTTCAGCAAGTTTACGTGGTAATTCTGTGTTTTTTCCTTCCGATCGGGTTGATCCACCAAGTAATTTACTGGTCCTAATATTGCCTTTATTTTATATGGCCCCCTCCATTGGGCCAACATTTTGTTCTGGCTTGTGGGCAATAATACTAGCACTTGGTCACCTATTTTAAACTGTCGAACTCTGGTTTTCCTATTGTAATATTTTTCTTGGGTCAACTGGGATCTTCCCAAGTTGGTTTGCGCCAGCTCCCTCATCCTAGTTAGATTATCCTGGAGTTCGATCACATAGTCTGTTAGGGTGGCAGGATCCTCTTGACCTTCCCACTCTTCTTTGGCGATATCCAGTATTGTTTTTGGTTGGTGTCCAAACAACAATTCAAAGGGTGAGAAACCTGTTGAAGATTGTGGGGTATCCCTTAATACCATTAAGACCCAGGGTATTGCTCTGTCCCAATTCTTTCCGATAGGTGTCGTTACCTTCTTAAGCATTAGCTTAATGGTCTTGTTGTAGTGCTCTACTAAACCATCAGTTTGTGGATGGTAGATAGACGTTCGGATTTGCTTTATTTGAAGTTGTTGACATACTCTTCTCATCACTCCTGATACAAAATTCCGACCTGGATCCGTTACTATTTCTGATGGTATTCCTACCCTTGGCAAAGAACAGAATCAATTGGTTGCATACTTGGATGGTCCTTGTTCCTCTCATAGGAAAAGCTTCTGGATATCTTGTAGCATAGTCCACCACTACTAATAAATATTGATATCCGTGACTACTGGGTTCCAGTGGACCTACTATATCCATGCCAATCCTGAAAAATGGTTCTTTGATTAATGGCATAGGTACTAATGGGGCACGTCTTGGTTTGTTTGGGTTTGATTTTTGGCATGTGGGGCATTCATCACAGTACTTTGCCACTTCCCTATAGACCCCTGGCCAGTAAAACCGCTTCAAGATTTTCTCTAGGGTTTTCTCTCTGGCCATGTGACCGCCCGTCTGGTCATCATGAGCCATCCCCAGTATAGACTTTCTGAAACTCAGAGGTACCAGAAGTTGCTCCATCTCCTGTTCATCCATTTTTTTTGTAACCCGGTATAGAGGTCCCCGCTGTACTTTGAACCTCGGATAACTGCTTGTACTTTCCGGTTCTTCCATTGCTTGCTCTAGGACATTTCTTAAAGATGGGTCAGTTAGTGTTTCACTTCTAAAAGAGACTCTTTTATCTTCAGGAATCCAATCTACGAGTCCACTGAAACTTTCCATCCATCTCCGTTTCTCTTCCCTCACCTCTCTTCAGGTTTTTCTTGGTATTCTCCCACTATTCCCTTCAATATCAGTTTCTGAGAAAGGAGCCCTCCTTAGCCTTTCCTTTTCTCTAACACAGTCATCAAAGTTGGGCAGGTCAGTCCCTATTAACACAGGAGCAGGTATATGAGGCAAGATGGTTACCTCCATTGGTGTGTGAACCCTGTTAACCTCTATGTTTACTTCTTTGGAAGGGTAGGATTTTATATCCCCATGCACACATTTTACCGAAATATTTTGCTTCCCTTTTTTTCCCAAGACACTTACTTCTGGTCTGATGGTGGTTTGCTCACTTCCACTGTCGACCAGGCCTTGTCGGGGTACAATGTCCACCCGAACTTCCACTGTATAGGGCTCTCTTCTCCTTCTAAACTCCCGGTTCTGCATACAACCAATCTCCATAGGTTCTGGTTTGTTCTTCCCTGGGAAAAACCTGGCGATATGGCCCCACTCCCCACAATCATAACATTGGGGTTGTCTGCTGGTGGTGGGCAATGTCGTACCTCTGGGATCTCCCTTGATTGGCTTTATATCTCCCTAAATTGTGGGTCTAGGAAGTAATAGTTTGTTTCCTCCTTCCACAGGACTTATCCTGGCTCCACCTGCTTTTTGGAATGCTGTGGCAATGTCTATGGCTTCAGTGAGAGTGGGTCGATGGTGTTGTCAGACCCATCGTTGCATATTGCTTGGATGTGCATCCACAAATTGCTCTAACTTCACTTTGTCCATGATTTCAGGTATGGTGCAATTGGCTGGTTTTATCCATTTTTCGGTTAAATCGTGTACCCGATAGTACAGTTGCCTCTGAGTCTCCCCACTGCAGAGTTTGGTTTCCGTAGCTTCTGACGATATGCCTCCTCATCCACCCCCATCCTTTCTAAGATGGTTCTTTTTATTTCCGCGTAACTTGTGTCTCCGTTGGGGTTTGCCGCCTGGTAGGCCCCTTGCATTGAGCCTGTTAGCAAAGGAGCTATGAAGTGCCCCCATTTCTCCACCGGCCACTGGGAGTTTCTAGCCACCATTTCGAAATTCGTAAAGAAATAACGTGGATCCTCCCCGGCCTGGAATTTCTGTAGAATGTTGGAAGGGGCCCGTGTCATGCCTCTATGAGCGACCACAGCTTCTGTCACTTTCTTCAGGGCATCCTGGGAGGCAGCTTGCAACTGTAGGGCTTGTTGTATGGCTTGTCGATCCGCCAAGGCTTGATGTCCCTGCACCTGCACCAGTTGCTGGAGCTGTTGCTGTCCATCTGCTAAGGCCTCGATGATAGTCTCCATACCGTGTTTCAGGATCCCACCGCTGCCACCAAACTTTGTAACAATGAGACAGTCAGGCGGTGTTGAGAGAAATAAAAATGGGTCTTTATTCAGACTTTAAGAAAAAAAAATGGTAAGAGTAAAATAGCTTCACACAAACTTATTTTCTGCAATGTCCTTCTTTGTGCTTATGCTGGGTTTCTTCTCTGTTCTTTGCGGGGAATGGGGTAAGGACTTCTGGCAAGACTTCTCCTCCTAGTCCTCATACGCCCACCAGCCTTCAGTAGCTCTGGATGTTCTGTTTGGTTCGATCTGCAACAAAACCAAGAATGAACACACTCTTACCTTCCAGTGTTGTCTTCATATAGCCAGACCTTAACAGGCCAATCAGGGTTTACTTCCTCCTCTAGTCAATATAAACTCCCCCAAGCCCCGCCCCTTTTCCCCTTGATGCATTGCAACTTGTCTTCGTCCTCGACCTCCATCCGCTCCCTGTCCGAGTCGCCTCTGCCCAGGTAAGTGCTTAATTTCTCCCTGGAAGGGACTGTGTGTGTCTCTGTGAGACCCGTGCTTTTGGGCTGTATTGTTATTGTGTCACAAAGTTGTTCTTTTATATTCCGCGGCTCTGCAGCACTTATGTGGGCTGTTGAACAACCGCGGCTTCCCATGCCGCGGCAACCCCGCCACTCACGGCTCGCGGTGCTTTGACTGCTGCCGGAGTCGAACATTGATTGTGCTGCTACTTCACATGAACATGGCATTACGGCTCGAGTGTGACCGCCCAGAGGTTCCATGTCTTCCTGACGACTGCCAGAGTCGAACGTCGGCATCTCTGCCGTCTCGCATAAACGCGACGTCCCTACTCCTGTGTCCCCGTCTTGGAGCTCCACATTATATTTTCCTGTCCGTTTTTCTCCAGGATTAGCTGTCTCCTGACCCCACCATTCCCCAACCATGTGGGTCTCTGGGTCTCGGGCCCCTCCGTGGTATAACGGACCCTCTTGACTGTTACAGCCACCAATAATTAGTTGAAAATTAACACAGGTAAAACAAAAGGTTTTCGTGGATTAACAACAGTAAAATTAAAGTAGTCGATGAGTTTAAATATTTGGCCTTTCAGATATTTGCTGTTCTTGTTATAATGGCCTTGGTTAATTATTTGAAAGAGAAAGCGAAAATGCTATCATCGCAAATGCATCATTTTAATAATAGCTATGGGAGATTTTCTCTGTTGCGGCTCTTAAATTGTATGAAACAAAAGTAGTGCCGATGATTGCATCATACCCTTTTTAACTACGATTTCGCTGTGGTGGGAGGTATTTTTTGGAAGGCTGCACTTTCCTTAACCAGCTCCACACCAATGGCAGCGACCCGTTTAGAATTGGGTCTGCTTTCTCTCAATATGAGAATCTCTGAAAGCATATACTATTATGTAAGAAATTGTTAGATCCTCTGAGGGGTTCCTTATTTGAGAAACTTATTGTAAGTGAACCAGAGGTAACAAATTGCCATGTAGAAAACTGCAAGAAGGAATTAGAACCTCGGGGTTTCAATTTCCAAAAGGTGGTACAAATTCCTTGGGCATACAAGACACAACTGTGATGGTATGATTGGTGTTTAAAAAGGAGTGGGTTAGCAAAATAGAAAAGAATGTCAGACTTATTAAGTGAACATAAAAGATTAGGTACTTGGACTCCTTATTTGGTGTGATTCCTTTCCAAGAAATGTGAATATGCAATGCTAAGGTTCCGATTAAACCTTTTGCCCACCCAACAGAACTGTGCCTTATGGAAAAGGGCAAATTGTGAAACTGGGTTGTGTCGGCATTGCCATAAGATCGAGGACACATTAATTCACATCACACTCTGGTGCCCAAATTTGTCTGCACTCCGTAAAGAATGTTTTGAGTGCTATGTGCATGATCTGGGTATTTCCTGAGGGGATAGTTTATGGTCTCATTTGCAGGATCTAACCTCATGGAAGTTACGCAAAGAACTTTATCAATATTTACTAAGATTGGACCTATTGTAATCTAAAAGGTACTAAGAAGGTCTTATTTAGGGACTAATGAATAGGGTATTTGTTTAATTGTTGGAATGATCCTTTTAAACTATGTAACGTTGAATTGTTTCTGTGGATTGTATTATTATTGTTTGCTGTGAATTGTGTAAATATATTTGTTTTCTTTTTTTAATGTCTGTGCAAGGTTTCTATATATACACTAAAGGCACAATAAAAAAATACATTTCTCAAAGAATATATTGCAGAGAACTTGGCGAAGGGGTCATCAGACATTCTCAGTCTCTGGCAGCTTCACCTTTGTCTTTTGTGCCTTTAAGAGATGGAAAGCTGAGAACGTGCATTGGTTACCGGGGATTGAATAAAATCATAATTAAGAACAGGCATCCCCTTACTTTAATATCTGTAATGTTGTACCAGATTCAGGCAGTAACCATATTCTCAAAACTAGACCTGTGCAGAGTTTATCATTTAGTAAGAGTGCGACAGGGGGATGAGTGGAAAACAGCATTCAACACTATGTTTGGGCTGTTTGAATATCTGGTGATGCCTTTTGGTCTTTGTAATGCTCTGGCAGTGTCACAATCACACTTGAATGGAAAGGAAGAGAGATCGACACTCTCCCCTGAACCACGGAAGCCGAATGAACTCGACCCTCCCACCGTGGTTGGCACAGATGCCTGATATATACAACAGGTCGCCACGTGGCAGCCAATGGGGGGAAGAGGGGTTGGGGAGAGGTTGTGGATAGGATGGGGATTTAGGAACACCGGAAAAAGGGGAAGGAACTCCACTTTGGATGGGACAGGGGAAGCACAACTAAGACCTACTTCCTTCCTAACTAGCACATCTTAATACGTGTACTAACCCTGGCTGGTTCACAAGAAAACACATAAGCAAGCAAAAGCAACAGGATGAAAACAAACATTAGGAAAACTTCCCATACTGGTTAGACAAGACACATGGCCCTTCGGGCAGCAAAGCAACATATAACATAATGATGTCCCCCTCCACTAGTTTACTGCAACAGTGAAGATTAGTTGACTTGGTTAAAGTAATTCCCATGTATCATATAGAGTCTTTTGTCCATGACTATTTCATTGTACATAGGCACCCATGATTGATGCAGATTAACTATTGCTCGATACACCCTGGAATTTCCCAGCACAACATTCAAGAGCATTCGCCGTTACTTATCTTAAGTCTGGGAGCCCCTTGGGACTTCCCAGACAAAATGTGACCTGCTGTAAATCACTCCAGACAATATAAGCAATGACCGTGCCTTTCCCCGTACTTATCTTTGGTCTGGGGAGCCCCACAGGACTTTACCCTATGGGGTAAAAATGGGAATGGGGAAGGGCCCATGGTGAATGGGGAATTACCGCCCCGCCAACCTTGGAATGGGGCGGTAATTCCGCCATTCACCATGGCAGACCCCGGCATGGACCATGGTGCTAATAGCACCATGGTTTAGCGCCGGGGTCGTAATGAGGCCCATAGTATTGCAATAGGTGCATTACCAGGGGGAATTTTTGTGACTGACAAATGTTTTCTACACAAGCACTATTGATTAGCCATAGGGGCTTTGCTCTGGTGGCATCCTGGTCTATGATCAAAAGTGTGACTTTTAAGAGGGAAAGTTTTAGATAACCACAAGGACGTAGATATTGTGTTATGCAGTTCTGGGGGTTAGTGACTTTGCAAATAGTGTGGTGCAGGTAATGAATATATCTGCATTGTTTGGGGGTTGGGGGTTGTCGTTACGTCTGATATTGTGGTTAGTTTTGATGCAGTTAAAGTTGATTGACAGGGCATCTACTATGGATATTTTAATTATTTTCTGTTGCCTTTTCATTTTCATGTATTTACCGTTAGGACTCATGTTACCCATTGTAGGAGGAAGAGAGTGTAATGTGAAGCGGTTCCTCTTAATCATTTATGTGTAAGGAGTGTTATAGGGTGCTTAAAGACTATTGATGTATGATTAATGAAGCATATTACTAATTATATTGATTGTACGAGCAAAACATTACAGTATTTAGATTTGCTTTAACATCACCATGTTGTCTGTCTTATCTTTAATTTTGCACAAGCATTGCTGGTTCTATGGCATTTGGGCCTAAGATTATCCCCAAGTTACTTTGGCGTTTCCAGCTTAACAATGATACACCCTTTTCTGCCACATACAGACCTCCTTGCATTTTCCTGTCTTTAAAATTATTTCTACTTCCTTGGAACCCAAAATTCTTATCAGCATTCCCCCACAACCCTTAGGGCATATGTCAGTGCTTCTTTAACACTTCATTTACACATTCCACTTGTCCATTTGTTTCAGGATGAAAACCAGAGGCCAACAACACTTCCACCCAAACTCGTTACAGAAAGCCTTTCAAAATATTGAGATAACCTGGGATCCCCTATCTGAAATAACCTGAGTGTGCAACCCCTGCAAACACACCACTCCTTGTAAACAACCTTGATCTAAAGATCTCACAGTAACCTCTCCCTTCATAGGAATGAAATGCCTATCCTTGGTTAACATGTCCACCACCAATAATACTACTGAACATGCCTGATCTCTAGGAAGATCCACAATAAAGTCTATTGAAATAATAGTCCATGCACATGAGGAAACAGGAAGAGGTTCCAGCAAGCAAGCAAGCCGGTTTGCCCACATAATTCTTAGATATGACAAAGACCTCCCAGGTTTTGACTAAGGTCAGTCTATCAGCTCTCACTGTTCTCCACCAGTATTCTCTTCGAATTAGATCCAAAGTTTTCAGAAACCCTGGATGCTCACCCAAAACGGATTCATGACATTCTTTAAGGGCCCTCTCTTGCAACGTTTCAAAGGGTCAAAAAAACTTTGAATCAACAAACGGAAGACCATCTTTAAAGCATCTTGATGAGCCCAAGTCTTCATTTGTTACCCCGTTATACTTTTCTGAATCTCCTCGAGAAACATTTATTTTCCTGGAACACTAGCTGAGACAAAGCAATCCTCTGCATTAAAATGACCAAGACTGCTTTCTTTTTCTTCTTCACTTCCCAAGAATTGTCACGACAAAGTGTCTGCTTTACCATTCAACCTGTTGAGTCTGAAAGTCACTCAAAAATCATAGTCTGCAAAAAATAGCAAACAACGTAACTGCCTTAGGGTAATGGTCCCTGCGAACCTCAGAAACAGCACATTTCGGCAATCCATCAAAACTGTCACAGTGAACCTGGCTCCCATCAAATAATGACGCCACTCCTCAAAAGCACATTTTATGTTCAACAGCTCTCAATCGGTAATTATGTAATTCCATTGATCTGGAGAAAACTTCTTTGAGAAATATGCAACCGGTTGCAGCTGTCTTTGAGACAACACTGCTCCTAGTGCCAGATTAAAAGTTTCAGCCTCCACAAAAAAGGGTTTTGAAGGAACTGGATGCATCAAAATGGGTCTTGAAGTGAAGTGATCTTTCAGCACCTGAAAAGTTTCCTCAGCCTCTGAATTCCACTCAAACCTAAGTAATCATCTGCGAAAATCCTCCAATGAACCACCTGTAAAAATCGGTGAGACTCAAAAAACATTTTATTTCTATAACCTTATGGTCCTTCCTTAACAGCCTGAACTTTTCTGGTGTCTCAACACCTTGTAGAGAAATAACAAATCCTAAGAATTCAAAATTTTCAGTATGGAACTGATTCTTCTCCAATTTAGGATAGAGATGATCTCTCTCAATTTATTGAGTACTACCCTCACAGGATTTTTATGTTGTTCCAGATTCTGTGAATAAATCAGAATATCATCAATGTAAACAATCACAAAAATGTCCAAAGATTCCCTTAAGACCTAGTTGATAAAAAACTGGAAGGCTGCCTGTAAGGACTCGGGGCTGGCAAAGACGGGGAGTGTTTAAACATGCCTTTTAAGCGGGATAGGACTGGTAACTACAATCCCCAACATCGTCTGGGTCTGCGTGTAGTTCAACCCGCGCGCGCTTGGCCAGCTGTCTGGGATTAAGGACAGCATATTAACTGGCAACGGCAGCAGGCAGGTGTGGCTTATTGTGATTCAGCGGTGGAGGCAGGCAGGCCGCGTGAGGAAAGGAGCGATGGAAATCAGAACTTCATGAACTGCAGACGGCCGCATTTCGGAAGGAGCAGGAGAGTGCAGATAGCACCAAGGTCCCTTTGCGGCACTCTACTAAAAGCAGGCGTTAAGGTCGGGTCCCGCAAAGGGAACTCGTAATGAGGCGTTAAGGGTTTAACGGCGCCGACACCTTTTACGGCGCTGTTAAACCCTTAACGCCATGGTCGTAATGAGGCCCTATGACTTTTGCCCCTGTCACCAACATTCATAAATCATGCGCAGCATATATGCCTGCCTCAAGGCAGATTTGTTGAAATGCGTCCTGTACCTAAGCTAGAACACAAGTAGCTCTGCCCTGGACTGCTAATGTTACCCTTGAAATGTCACTTGTTTATTATTGTGATCTCAGCGAGAACAAAGGGGAAAAGAGGACTTAAAGGGTGTTGTTCTGATCATGGGAGGATGAAGGGGGGCTGGGGACCTTGAAGGGCATACCAACAAGTATTTTGATCGCTGCCTGGACAGCATATCAAGCTATGAGTTGAAATTGAAATGAGAAGTGAAAGGGAGTTGGCCAGACACCCCTCCACCCTTCCTTTTTTTAGTTTTGGGTGGGGCCCTAAATGTGTCTGCCACGAGCACCAAATCCCCCAAGATGGCCCTTGTTGAGTCAAAGGCATCACAAGTGTGTTCTTACAGAGGCAGTATTGGCCTTATTGGGCACAGCCATCATCATGAGTGTGTTCTCACAGTGGCAGTGATGGCATTATTGGGCAAAGCCACCATGGGTGCATTCTTACAGTTCCAGACTGGCATTATTGGGCCAAGCTATCATGAGTCTCTGCTTCCCGATGCAGAACTGGCATTATTCAAAGCATATGCGAATGTGTTCTTACAGTGGTAGTACTGGCCTTATAGGGAAAAATGCTGGCACTCTTTTCTTTCTATCCACATACTAAGTTATGGCGACGCCCTGGCGAGGTTACAATATGCCTGCTTTCTGACGTATAGATGCCGAAATACCACTATAATTATAATTGTTCTTTTATAACGCGCTTAATACCGGAGATTGGTTTCTCAGCGTGGGATCAGAATTCGAACCCATGTTATCATGCTTCCAAGACAAATGCTTTGCCCCAGAGCTATCCCGCTTGTGACGTTGCAGGCATGAACGACGCATGCGCGAGCCTCGTTCTGGTCCGCGCATGCGCGCTCGTAATAAAGAACGTCCGTGCGGGCAGTTGCCGCCGGGATGCCGTAAGGCACACACGCGTGTACCGTGTCTCCTTGAGTGGATGCGTGAGAGCGAGTGTGTGTGCGGGGCGGCCCGAGGCACGGGCTTGCCCACAACATCTGGCGACGAGGCGGGATGCGAACGGAGCGTTCTGCTGACATAACGCTGCATGTCCACTGCAGCAACATTATACCGGTGCGTTCCCCCGAATCCAGCGCGAGCAAAGCGGATGGGTTTCTACGCAGGACACGTGGCAGTAGCGGCCTGAAAAGGTGCTCGTGCGCTGCTCACGTTCCACAGAAACTACAGTGCACACATTTTTGGAATCCTGACAGTTCTCGACATCCAAGAGGACTGTCCTTCAAGCAGTGGTAACTGGAGGGGTCCACGGCCATGTTGATCCCCACCACGCAGTGGCCTGAGGTACGTCGACTGTCTGCACAAGTCAGGTTTGCGGCCTCTAAACCCTGAGGAGGTGCCAGTGCGACCTGTGAACATGGCAGAGAGTGACGAAGAAGCAGGGACAGCGCAGGTGGTGGTATCGAGACAACAGGGATCTCTGTTACCCATGCAAGAATTCGACATGTCGGGTCCACCCTCAAAATTGGGCCCAAAATGGCTGCTGTGGATAAGAAAATTGGACATGTACTTCACTGCAACAGGAGAAACTAATGATGACGCAAAAAGGGCAACTCTACTGTACTCTGCGGGTATGGATGTCCTGCGCATTTATGAGTCCCTTAACCTGCAAGTAGTCACCTATGATGCGGTCAAGACTGCCTTAAAGAATCATTTTATTCCGCTGTCCAATGTAGACTATGTGAGGTTCCTGTTCAATAGTGAAAAACAGCGGGAAGAGGAGTCGCTTGATCAATTCTGCGCTCGCCTAAGACAAATGGCCACGACGTGCAGATGGGACAACGAGGAGGCCATGATTAGAAATCAAGTCATCCAAGGCTGTGGCTCAGGTAAACTCCACAGACAGGTGTTAAGGGAGCCAGGGTGTACTCTGACACGGATCCTGGACAGTGGAAGACTATATGAACTGGCAGAATCGAGGGGTGCCAAAATGGACGCGGCGGTGCGGGCCGGCAGGTCAGAAGAGACGTTTGCAGTTGGGAAGCAGTCCTTGTCAAAGAGTAAGTGGAGCCAGAAACACCAAGAAGCAAGTCCAACGCATGGAGTGGCGTCCATTTGGCAATATTGCGGGTACGATTTGCCGCATTCGGAAGAATGTCCTGCCAAATCCAGATCCTGTGGCAGATGCTTCGGCAGCGGGTCGAGGGGGCAAAAGAGCATTGCGACGGTTGAACAGGATATGCAGAGGCCTCCCGAAAAAGCTTGTGGAGTTCCTGAGAGAGTATCGGACCACGCCGCATCAATTGACGGGCGTAGCCCCTGCTGAAGCGCTATTCGGGAGCTGCCCTCGCGGCATGATACCGGAGATAGAAGGACGAGGACCCGGGGTCATTGACAATGAAAAAGTGAGGGAGGAGCGGGCAGCACGCAATCAGAGAGAGAGCGAGAGGAGAGGTCTCCAAGACAAGGAAGTGGCCGTAGGTGATTCCGTGCTAGTCCGGAATCTCCGCCCAGAAGGCAAACTGTCACTGCCCTACGAGCCTCGCCCGTGGACAGTCACGCACGTGAAAGGAACCATGGTCACGGCAGCCTGCAACCGGGGGACCGTCACCCGCAACAGGTCCTTTTTCAAAAAAGTGGACACTTCAACGAGGGCCAGTGAGCCGGACGAAAGCACCCCCTCCGAGGCTGTCCCCGAAAGTCAGGCAGAGGACGCCCAGAGGGATGCCGTCCCGTATGCAGATGGTCCCAGTGCGACTCCGCAAAGCACCCCTCGGTACCCTGTGCGAGGAGACCGCAGACTGCCGGCCCGCCTCAAGGACTACGTCCTGGACTCGGGAGACTGAGCTGAGGTTATAACAGCCGGCCAACCCACGTTGGGTTACATGCTTTATGTTTACAGGTTATACTGTTCATCCTTGTTGATGCTATGTTGTTTTGGTTGAAGAAAAAAAGGGATGTGACGTTGCAGGCATGAAGGACGCATGCGCGAGCCTTATTCTGGTCCGCGCATGCGCGTTCGTTATAAAGAACGTCCGTGCGGGCAGTAGCCGCCGGGACGCCGTAAGGCACACACGCGTGTCCCGTGTCTCCTTGCATAGCTCTCAATAATTTGTGTTGGAAAGGCGGGTGAAATCACCCGATTTTGTTTTTGGCGGGTGAGACGCCCATTGGAATGTATGGGCGTGCAGGAGGCTTGGCGGGTGAGCCAGCGCTTTACAAGGCGGGTGACACCCGCCAAAAGCGTGTGAGTTGAGAGCTATGTCCTTGTGTGGATGCGTGAGAGCGAGTGTGTGTGCGGGGCAGCCCGAGGCACGGGCTCGCCCACAACACCGCTCAGCAACTATGCCAGTGATGGGCAAAGTATACATACTGGACAAAGTAACATATATTGTGGGCACCAGCATGCAGAAAACGTGTTGGAAATCTCTCCTTTGTACTGTTGATAACCTGACAATGATTGAATTTCTTCATTTTACCTTACACGGCCGATTGTATATACTGCATGTGCACCATTTTAATTGATTACTTAAACAAAAATTCCACATGGGGAGAATCCCCCTGAAGTTCCCTCGGTTTGTTTGTACTCCCTCACTAAGCTTGGTCCCACGTGCCCATTAGGGGGAAATGTTTACGCCCCACCTAATTAATACAAAAAATCACCAGTTGCCGCTATCCCGCCTTGAAATGTCACAGGACTGGACTCTGACACTGCTTGCCCGCTCAATCGCGCCCTCCACAGGTGAGCCAAGGAAGGTGTGGAGTCCTATTTTATCCCAGGTCCTGTCCAAAAAGTGAGCCATGAGGAAACTTGGAACGGAAATGCAGCCTTGTTTGTCAACTGATAATGGTGTAGGGGAGAACGCCTAGCAGAAAGGGGGAGTGGTGGGGGCGTGCTTTGTATAAAAACACATGTAGCGCCAGGCTGTAATTCGGCGGCACGTCTGGAGCGAAACGAACACCACGAATAAAATAATAAATACAAAACCAGGCTGTGTGGCCCGATTCGTCAAACTAGGTGGGAACGAGGAGGGGCGAGGGCAGGCGGCGGAGTGAGCACGGCTGAGAAGAGATAATTGCCATGAAATCAAGCACATTAAACGTGTTTCTTTGGAGTTCGTTGGAGTTTCATGAATATACATGATTTTCGAGGGACCATTAGGAGCCGGGGAGCCCAGAGGCGCCGGGGGAAGGGCGGGAGGCGGGGAGAGCGGCGGCGCTTCGTGTTACAGCTCGTGTATTACAAGACTGTACATTTATTACTTCAGAAGAATTCGCTGTGACTAGACAAAGGCCGTTTGCATCCTTCGCTTTTTTTTATGCTATGAAGGCGAGAAGAGCGGGGTTTGCTCGACTCATCGTTTCCTTGTAATCGCAGCGCCTGTTAACACTTCCTGCGCACGTGGACTTCCGGCGCAGGAAGGGTCAGGCGGTGCACCTGCACCACCGGGTGTCTGCGGGCACGCTCACTCCACAAGCAGACTGACGCAATTAGAGCACGTCCTCAAAACACCTACTCTGTTTCTTTTTATTTTGTTCTCCCAGACCTCTGGTAGAGAGTTTGAGTTCGGTGTCTTTGGTCAGTACTTTTGGAATTTGGATTAAAATAATGTTATGGAGTTGAAAATCAGTTCTGATTCGCGACTGGATTTTTTTTTCCCCAGGTCCATATATTTAACTTCATAACACAGGCGTTTTACTCGGGCTCGGACTGGCCTATAGGGCAATGCCCTAACCAAAACACAAAATGCTAGCGTGTCACCGTTTTTTTTAGTCAAAGTGTGCCACTTTTTTGACACATGTGGGACAGTTTGATGAGCTACTTCACTATGCAACAAGTAGTTTTGACCATTGTTGCTGAATAAATATTCTTTAAACAATTGCACAATTTGCATCACATTTTATTTAACCTAGTGGGCGTAGGTCAGGCAGAAGCTGAGCTCTATCACAAGCACTTCCTGCAAAGCAGGGAAGGAACATATTGGGCCCCCATGTCAAACTTCAAGGTACTCTCCCGTTCCTTCTCCTAACCTGAATCTTTAGATAAACACTTGGCCTCTTCGGATATCTTCTTCATACGATCCCTCCTGGGCTCCTTTGGTTTCCTCTCTTTGTTAGTGTGTAAGTAAGGGCGAGCTCCCTCAGAGACCACCTTGACCTGCTAAGTAGCAGGTCCAAGATGAACCCCAAGGAGCAAGCTCCCATAAACTTCCAGGGAAAAAGCCTGAATAGGCAGGAAAAAACCCTGGGCAAGATGGAGATCTGGTCCTCGTCGGAAACGAAAGGTTTCTTAAGGTATATTCAGTCTCTTTGAAAGAAAAATAGTAGTAGACCACAAAAGGATCACAGAGATGCAGTTCAAAGGAAGTTATAAGTCTTGCAGATGCAGACGAGTCTGTAAATGTTCTTCCTCTTGAAGAAAGTCAACTGATCTACAAGTAGAAAATGGAGAGAATGGTGGAAGGATACACTGTAAATCGCGTCAGTACAGCCTACAGCAAAAGGATATAGACTGGAGAAATGGAAGAAAGATGGAAAAGCCAACAACAAGGTAATAAGGAGGGGTAAGGGTAGAAAGAGGTTCCAGGAAAGAGAAAGGAAGGTACTAAGAGGTAAACAAAATAAAATGAAATAGCCGCAGAACAGACAGAAAAGGTACGAGAGGTAATAAAACAGCGGAAAGGAAGGAGTCAAAGTGAGAGGCTAGGACGGAAAGGACCGATAAGCGGACCGTAAGGAATACAGGGATAGAAAGTAAACAAGGAGGAAATAACAGTGATAGAACCAAAAGTAAACTGAACCGAAATATACCCGAAGTAGATCTTAGAAGACGTCCGAGATAGGACGCTTCGGAAGGTAGAAGACAGAAACAAGGCGAGCATAGAAACAAAAAGAGCTAGCTAAGAAGTCTCCAAAAATACTGAGAAAAACTGGAACAGAGCACTGGAGAAAAGTAGTAGTACAGAGCGAGGTCCAAGACGGATACAACGCAAAGACATACCCGGAAATGACCTCCTTTAAGCATCCGACGGCCATCTTGGAAGAACCCTAGACCGCTAAATGCGGTTCGAGCATGTAAGACAGCTCAGACTCCATCTGTGCCAGCATTTCCAAGGGCGGAACGTGACACCCCAGCGATCTTAATTTTTCTTCTGGTCTTCAGAAACTGCAGCCGGCAAGGTGCCCCTGAGGACAGACATGACAAGCTTGCTTCATCTGACAATTAGCATAGCAGGGCTAAACTCTACTATGGCCCCCTACCCAGTAATACATCATATACATTGTCCACACACGAGATGAGACAGAGACCTTTTCTGAATTTTGGAAAAAACATATTATGTTCCCAGCCCTGCTCAGGTCATAAGTATGCCTGGCCCAAAAACATCCTTCTTTCCCGGGTGGCTCTGCCAATCCTGTGTTGCATAGTGCAATTCCAAACCAGTGAGCCCTTCTCACTTCCATTTCCGCTCCTGCGAGAACAGCCCACCCTGGTATCCGACTGCTAGCCTGGGCTGGAAGAAAGACCTGGCCCTCTCAGCCCAGGCTATTTAAGTGCCTCCCCAGGCCAGGCCATTTCCAGCCAGACCATAGGGGGGTATGCACTTCCTCCCCCTCGGTGAG
Organism: Ambystoma mexicanum; assembly: GCF_040938575.1. Lineage (NCBI taxonomy): Eukaryota > Metazoa > Chordata > Amphibia > Caudata > Ambystomatidae > Ambystoma > Ambystoma mexicanum. The sequence continues at coordinate 1,335,739,116 of NC_090921.1, read as the reverse complement.
AGGAGGCGAGTGCACGGAGGGGGTGGACAGAGGGGCGGCCCGCTCTACCAGCTGTCCCTCTAACGCCCCCTGCGTGGGCTGCTGCATCTGCTGAGCTGGAGGGCAGTGGTTCACAGGAAAGGCAGCTGTAGTGGCAGTGTTGCAGATCTTCCGCAGCTGTAGTGGCAGTGTTGCAGATCTTCTCCATCATTCTTCCCCGGTTCTCAGCGTTGGAGTTTTATTACCCCTCCCACAGTTCAAGGAGGGCTGAGGTATGGCAGGGGGTGCAGGCAACTCAGCTGAGTCCAAACAACAGCAAAGTCTGCTTGTAGGTTAGGGCGGAGAAAGGGTCAAATGGCACAGCAAGAAGGCCTGACTCAGAGCTCAGCTGGATGCAGAAACAGGTAGCCTAAAAGAGCATCTGGAAAGCAAAGGGAGACACCGCAACAGGTTCCTATAAAAGGAGCAAAACAGGCATGTCAAACCACGGCACGAGTGAGCTTTCAAGGGTTTGTGAACATCCCCTGGACAGGTGCCGGGGTGGGTGGGCGGGGGAAGTGGAGGATCGGAAGGATGTATCAAGTGCCAAACCTTGCGTGAGGGTGCAATAACTTTCCATTTTCAACACAAAGGGCCTGATTCGTGGAATTATTTGCACTGCCAACAAACACCCTGATTCATGGAGCAGTGCAAAATGTCTTTTTGCCATGCAAAAAAGACACTTCGGGTCCAAAGTATATGACAGGAAAGCTGGTTCAAAAACTGTGAAACACGTAAAAAGGAAATTAATCTGAACATGAGTAAAAGAGTTACACTATGTTTTATGATAACATTAAATTAACAAATTAATTAAAACAGTCAGGTGCACCTCCAGTGCAGCATCGGGTCAGAGGAGGGGGCACATCAAACAACTCAGTGTTTAGTAAAGGAGAACTACAGGCGGCAGCAAGAATGGTTTGCAACATGAAGATTCCATTTGAGTTGACACACGAGCAAACGCAGAGAAAAGGTGGTGGCCCAGGGAGACTTTGTGGCCCCAGGGGTTTCAGAGTTTTGGGTTGAGGAAAGTTCCAACTCTGCGGAGTCAATTTACATTGAAACACATTGCTGTCCATATAGTTCAATGTATATTTAAAGCACACCATTTCTCATCATTCCTCTAATGTGAAGACACAGCTATTACTACCCACATAAATGGCACCGTTGTCACCTGCCTGACTGCAGTTTCAAACTGTCTGCACTGGCAGCACACAGTATGACAGCCTGTCAGGGTCTGGGTTCCCACAGACCACTGTTTCAGTTAAACTGTTCATACCACTTATATTTTGCTTGGGGCACATCCATATGGAACCGTGAGACTGAAGTCTTCTATGTCAGAAAATAACTCCTCTTCCTGACCATGTGTCCTAGGCTCCTCATACATATGTGCACACATATGGGCACATATCACACACACTCATACTCTTGTGGGTGCCAAAGTGAGCAGTACTGGCACTCTGGCAAAGGGAGAGCTGTGGAACCAGCCTACAGGATCCACCCATAGAGCACTTTAGCTGGGATGGACAGGAAAATATTCTGAAATGGGAGGGAGGCCTCACCATGCAGTTTCACATATGACCCCCTTATGCGTGCATGCTCGTTTACTCAAAAAAAACTCTTGGGACCTTCTGCCCACTCTCATCCCCATGTGCACAGCCGTTCACACATCTATGAGTACTATTTTATAATGTCTATCATAAAAAGAGATGCTACAGCCTCATGGACAGATAAGAACTGATTCTGAATAGAGGAAGCTGTAGCCGAGGACCTTTTTAGTGTGGGCCAAAGTTGCAAATGTTGTTTAGTTATTTGCCCACCTATTGACTGCCTATGCCCATGCTAATACCATTGGCCATTCCCACCCAGTTCCTGCCCATCCCCACCCAAAAAACCTCCTCATAGGAACTCTTTGAGCTCATTTTAATCAAGCTTTACCATCAAACTTTGCACTGGAAGTGCCTGCCAATGTTTTTTGAAAGCAGTCTTCTGAGAGTTAATGACTTAATTGAAGTTGTAAACATGCTACTGGTGTAATAAAACTGCCTTAACCTGGTCTGGCTTCAGCTACTATAAGCATATGCGTGTCCTTCACTGAAGTCATGTTGAAACAGGCATTGGCACAAAGGCGTGGAGTTTTACTGTGGCACGGACAGACAAACACTGGTGGCATCAAGATGCAGACAGCGAAGTTGGCACCGGCTCTTTGCCACAGGGCACTGTGGATCACCAGGACACAGGGAAGCCAGACGCTGAAACATCTTGAGTCTCACAGAGCCTCCCGTATCACCATGAGGCTCTGCTTTGTACAGGGGTCTGCAGCTTTCACTTTGCAGCAGGTAGGCCTCCCAAGAGCACAATGCTCGTGGGGTGCTTTTTCCGATTTTAATTCAGCGCTCATTGCAATATTTCATCCTGAACTTCCCCCATCTTGCGATCAGTGTGTGTGCTTTGTGGGCATTGATTCTATCATGATTGGCCATTCTTTGTGTTTTACTATCTCTACAACATGGACGCCTGATGATTGTCCTCCTCAGCCCTACCTGAAGCAGCCTGATGCTGCAGTGTGATTGACCTGTTACTCCATTTTCTGGCCAATCCTGAAGCCAGCAGGCAAACGCCATCCGCCTTCTGTGAGTCCCCACTCCTAGGCTCCTGTCTGTGCCTGCCGGGCCTGGTGGGCTGGATGGCTTCCACTTTATTTTCATCTCAGCACATCTTGTTGCAGTCACCTGGACTTGGGGGCTGACTGTGACCCCTCGCGCCTGGCCCACCTGAACTCAAGGCAGACCTGTAGATTCACTTGTGTGTAGGCAGCTCACCTAATTTCGTTTCCCTGTGACTTTACATCTGCAGCCACTTTTTGTTTCAATGTGTTTAGTGTGCCTTTGCTTAATATCGATTTCAGGGGACTTTACATCTGTAGCCACTTTCGTTTTGGTGTGCCTAGTGTGCCTCTCCATGCCATCCCTCTCACTCCCCCCCTCCTATGTTCTCTTGCACTTATTTTGCTCAGTTCTTCTTACCCTACCCACTCCCCACCCCTCTCCCCTTCTTCATGTATAGCTCTTGGATTATTGAAACGACCGTCCGGCACGTACAATAATCACGTCATATGTTGTGACAGTTTATATTCGTCCTTGTCTGATGTTGTACTACTAAAGGCATAGCACTAGCTCATTCTGAATGTTCCAATGCCTATTAAGAATGTTATTTTTTTGTTTAACTACTCACCCTCCCTATGTTTGAGCGGTTTGAAATGCTTGTTAAGCGTATGGGCGCTATATAAATGACCAATAAATAAAATGAATAAATGTGTATAGTATTAGGAATTTGCCAGGCACTGCTATTAGAGGCCCAGGTACTGAACCATTTTGCACCTGCTATCTTCAATGGCCAATTAATACCACTATGGCAGTGCCTGGCAAGTGCCTTTCCCATGCCTACACAGAAGCCCAAACTGTTAGCATTGCCAATGCTTCTTTTTGATAAGTGCGCTGCACTGGTGTCATTTCACAAAAGTCCCAGGGGTAGATGAACTAACATAAACATCCTATGACCCCTTCAATTAAGTCACAAAATGGCACACATATATGTTTTATTTAAAGGTTTTTTTCACGAAGACATGATGCTGCAGCATGTAATGACAGGCAGAAACAGCGAGCAGCGAAAGCTAAGGTACAAGGCGCACCTAAACCTGGCAGACTGGTAGAAAGGTCACTTAAAGCACAGTGGTTGCAAATACGTTTAAATGAGATAAAAATAGCAACAGACTAGCTACCAACAACGAAACCCGTGGCCAGGGCTGGTCGGAGGATTTGTTGGTGCCACAGGCATGCACAGTGACAAGATAAATTGCTATGTAGAGACATCACCAGAAAAGTGACATCACAGAAAATGGCAGCACTGAAAACAGCACTGAATAAAGCATCACATTTTTGATTCTCGTGGACATCCTGCAGAGAAAGTGGCACTGACAGGGGTGACATTACAGTAAGGGACATACGAAAAATGGGTAAAAAAGCTACACAATACAACAGTGTTTTTCAAGATTAATGGCCCATTACGAGTTTGATATTACATAGGGCATCTTTACGAGTTTGGTGGTATTCTGGCAGTCAATCCACCGAAGAACCACCAAAATCAATTATCGTTACCACCAGTCGGGTAATGTGCCCGGGGCGAGAGTTACAAGCCAGAGAGAAGCAAGGGCTTTAATGTATCCACAGGGACATTACAAGACCAGTAATGCCGCACTCCGAGGGTTCGATTGCAATTAGTACACCAGCACGTTGTACCAGGATACTAATAGTACATTTTCTCAAGTTGAGAAACAGAGTTCAGACAGTTTCGCAACTCGAGAAAAAAAAACCCGAAAAAATTACCACCAGGGATTGGGGACTACACGTAACATTGTAATTGGTTATTTATAACACACTTAATACCTAGAGGTTTCTAACGGAGAAGACCCAGGGATCGAACCTGTGTTGCTCCGTGCCGCCTTGCTTCCAAGGCGAACACGCCTGAGCTATCCTTGCAGTCCCTTCTTCCATTCCATGGTGGCCATTGAATAGTGAATGAAAAAAAGCAAACAAAGAAAATGCCTGCTATGGAGCCGGGGAGAAGGGTCCCTTCTTCCTTTCCTTTCCATGGTGACCATTGAAAAGATAAGAAAAAAACAAAACAATGAACATGGACGCCATATATCGGTGCAAAGGGACTACACATACTCCCTTTCCATGGTGGCCAGACAGAGAATGGAAAGGAACTTCGGGGGACGCGGTGCGCGTCCTTCAAAGTCAGGTAAGTTTTTGTCTGCCGGATAACGACCCAGCGAGGGCCAATCAGATTGGTTGTTACAATCTGATTGTCGCTCGACACGCACTAATTGCATATAGCTGTTAATTACAAGTGTACTTAAATAAAGTGCTTGCCTGTGGAACTTATCTGACACTTCTGTCTAGTTCACGGGACTGTGGCCGTCTGATTATGTCATGGTATGACAAGTTCATGCCTATTGTTGTCATGCACGATATGACGACTATTTTCTAGACATCTGTTCTGTGTCTAACAAGTAGACATACTGGAAATTTAAAAAAAAAATGTCAAATGGGTGTTTATTTTGAGATATCTTTTGTTTATCTTCGAAGAAGGCACAGATTGGATAACTAACTGATACGTTGAGGGCTTTCATACACAGATGCACCCGCTTCTGTGAAAATCACACATACATGTGCATTTTTCTGGAAAACTTGTCAAAGACATGGTACCCTTGCCTGGCTTTTTAGTAGTCAAGCTCTCCACTAATAAGGATCTGATCATTATAAATATACTGCCCAGAACAACGAGACGTTTAAAGGGTTTACTGGACAGTGAAAGCCTCTGCTGAGAATGCTGTGCTGTGGGAGTGGCGCGTAGGACACTGTGTATGAGTGGCAGACTCCTCTTGGCATCTATGGCAGTGGTGTCTGTTCAGTAGGGCAGAAGGTCGAGGCAGAGCAGCAAGGCTTCCATAAGCACAAGGCACTGTGCCACTGCACATGGTGCCCATCCTCAGCCCTCAGGGACGCCAATTCGCTAAAATGCCAGGGGTAGCGGAAGTGACATCACACACCTGATGACATCATGTCAAGTGTCATCACATGACCGTTGGCCCTCATGACATCACTGCAACTGACCTGTGGCCATAGTGACATCACGTATGTAAATAATGCCCAAAATAAGGGTGAGATTGATAACATAAATAATATCAAAGCAGACAAAAGTGTGTTTGAGTTTCCAATCTTATAGTAATGATGGTGCTGCCTCAATATGCCATGGGTGCACTCATGCTATGCCAGGGCAATAGCCAGCAGAACCATCATAGGGCAGTAGCAGTGCCTTGTTATGCCATTAGAGCCTTGTATGGACAGTTACTGCCGTCTCGTGCCAGTTAAAGACTCACATGCCTCAATCACCCAATTATTGCCATTTGTCGCCAGTTAAAGTCTGATATTAAAGTCCAAGGCATGGTATATAATGTATACAGCCTCACATGCGCAGGTGGTGCCATCAAGGGAAGGTTCCTTTCCCGAAGGGCAGCCTGATGCATTGGGCTGCCCATTCTCCCCAGAAGTGACAGATTTAAGGCAAAGGGCCCTGCTGTGAAAAATATCAAAGAGGGTCCCTAATAGATAGGGTGTGGGATGGGGAAGGCAAACAGGGAGCAGCTTGGGCTGGACTGGTTTTGGGGGCCACGATGGTGCATTTTACGGATGAAATGGTGCAGCTCGACTGAAAAGATCACTTTCGGTTCTCTCAGTTTGAGCAGTTAAGGAAAATGAGACTTTGAGGAAAACTGATTTGCCCAGGGTCACACAATTTGGTCAAGTGATGAAGTCAGGATTTGACGACAGGTTTCCTTGTTTCACAGGCGTAATTTTATCATGTAGCCCACCTCGCCTGCCATTAGATCTTTAACTTTACATCAACACAGCACCATCTCTGATTACATTTCTTTAATGAGAAGAACTAGTTGCGTTCAGTTTGAGCTAAAAAAAAAGTGGATTTGCATAGCACAAAACAATATTTTCAATTAATCTGAAAACATTAAAAGAAATTGTCAAAACGTTCTGGGTAAAACACGTTTGGTATGTTCTCTTCTTTTGTATTCTGTTCTGAATTACACAGACTTTCAATTGTTTATCTCCGTAATGAACGGATATTAATGTCATCCAATTTATAGTACTCAATTTATCAACATTCTAAGGATGAAAGGCTGAGTCTGCGTTGCAGGGATTTATTGCTGTGACGGGCTACGGAATTAACTCTGTTATATGAAGCAATCGCTTGAGTCACTGACCTATCTACATCCTTTCCTTTCTGCATATTGTACAAAGTTGTACATACAACGACAATTTGGCAAACTTTGAACACAGATGACACACACACTATACAAAAGCAGCTCTTTAAGCAAAAATTGCAAATATGCCTATAGAAGGACTAATGTCAGAAATGCCAAGGGGCACAGCTCACAGTCAATTCCGAGGGGACATTTTGTAGTCGTGGCTTCCACTGAACAAGCAGTTATAATTTTGGAAAGGTAAATGTTACTGCACACACTTAAAATGTTAAAAAACAAAGCTATTTGCTTCAAGCCACTCGTGCTTTTCCATTGAGGATGAACCATTTTAGGTAATCTAAACGTTAAGGCAAGTAGGCCAGGGTTTGCAGGGGCAGCACTATGGACACCAAAGACCTTGCCGGGCCCAGGGGAGCGTTTCTCCCTCTGGCTCCCCCAAAAGGCACCCATGCCAGCACTGCGCGCCTACAAGTGTTGCATAACTGGATGACCCATTTCCATTTGCAGCAGGTGCTACAGAGTGCCACAGTTCTCAGTTTTACTCGGAAAAAGAAATGCAAATTGCCCACTGTTGAAGAGAGAGAGAGAGAGAGAGGGGAAGAAAGAGCGAGAGGGAGGCACACGCACAACCGCAGCCTCTCATCTAAAATGGCTCCCAGTCTCCCAGAGCGCCTCTGGCGCAGAACGTTTACGGGCAGTGGGCGCGTGCAACGCCTTTGATTCATTCACGCCGGAGAGCTACGTGCAGGGCTTTCTAACCGCCGGTGCCTTGCTCAGAAGCTGACACGAGCAGCGAGGCGATGCGTACTCGTTCGGGAGGAGGACCGCAGAGAACACGCGGCTCTGTTGTGTTCGTGCGTCTTTGTGGAATCATACACTGACATGGTCGAGTTTCCTTAAAGGCGAGGGGGATCATGAGAAGAGGAGCACCCATATTAAGATGTTGCTGATTCCACGGTTGCCTGGCCAGTGAAAGAAATGTTGCTACCTGATGCAAAGCACCGTTTGCAGGCTCTTGGCCTGGCAATTTGGCAACCTGCACTGCATGGAATATGTACGGTCAATCCAATACATGCTGCACGGGTCAAAACTGGAATGATGGAGCAGGAACTGGAAGTTGCTCCTGGGTGTCGGTATTTTCCTCTGACTACATCATGACCCAGGATCGATTAAAGTGAAGTCTCAACAATGAGTTATCTGCACGCTGTACATTTAGGGCCTAATTCACAGAAGTGTTTTATAATGTGAAAATCCCATTGGAAAACGCTCTGTGAATCAGAGCCTTAATGATGACTTTGAAAGACAAGCATTGGCAAAGCCAGTAGTTTTGGCTTTTGTGTAGGCATGGGATATGCATTTGCCAGGTCCTGCCATAATGTGTATTACCTGGACATAAGATGGCAACAGCTTGAACATTTTTATTTTTATTTTTTTATATTTATAAAGCACACAAAACAGCCCTTGGGCATCGTGGCGCTGTTACATGAAAGACTTGCTTAGTTACACATGAAAGACAGCCTCTCTGTGGTTGGTTCGTGGGTTACAGAGAACCTGAATAGACAGAACCGATAGCAGCACAAAGTATTTTGTTACAGAGGATGGGAAGCCTTTACGGTTCATAGGATTACAGGTGAACCAGCTACAACTGTTACATTCGAGAAAACAGTGGTAGTGAAGGGGAGCGCCTCGCGCAGCGTCTAGAGGCGATGTGTGGACTAGTTGAAGAACCTTGTTTTAAGGTGAAGAGGGAAAATCCAAATGCCTCTTCCCTCCCGATGGGCCCCCCAACCGGAAGAAGCACCCCCGACAGAATAAGCACCGACCGTATGTGTTTGCACCAATCCCCACCGCTCCCACCATATGCATGCACCACGAACTGTACCCACCCACCCGACCCTACAACCCTGCGGTGGTAAAAACTCTACCCAAAGCAAGCAAGGATAAACAAGGCCGAGCTGGAGACGATTATATGGACCGAATTGACTGACATCTCCACAAGCCATGCTGCAAGTCGTTAGAGATGTCATGACGACATAGCTGCGTTAGAAAGGATGCACACATGCAATATGCACATTCGGGACACACACACCAATCTACACGAAGAACACACGCATACAGTTGTATGAGCTAGAGGACTGTCTGCATGTTTATTATTTTGCCACTTAAGCTCGCTACAGCACCGCAGAAACGCAAGATGCCAGAAGAGCTTGTGTATATGCTTGCAGATGCTACACACTATTAACCCTATCGAAGGACATTAGCACTCCAGGTACCTGACCGACCATGACATATCTCAAACTATGAGCAATTACGCCGAATACATAGTCGTAGACAAAGTAGACCATAGGAAAATCCAGAAAGCCAGAATCGTCTCGCAGAAACCCCAAGCCACAAGATGCTGTGCACACAGAATAGCCCTGGCTGGGACAACAACAGCCAAGGTCACGATGTTGCAAGTGACATTCCTCACCTACCACGCCAAGGTGACACCGGCTGCAGTAGTGAATATTCCAAGCAAAATACAAAGCAAATCGAAGTAATACCGCCTCACCAACGGTCGCTGCACACGTGACACGGCTGAACTGATATGATGCCAATACCTGGAGGATGGGAGGACGCAACCGTCTCACGTCTGGAACCGAGCTCACAACAAATTGCAACAATCTAACTACAGTATTTGCTGGGAATGGAATGCTCTCATGGGGTTAGCAGAAACACCCCATTGTTACACACTGTTACATAGTCACACCTTATTGATATACAATGTACGTGAGCAGGTTTCTTGCAGGCTGGCAATAACAGTAGTTCCAAGCATGGGGGCCTGCGGCCTGACCAATGAGAATACTGGGGGCTAGGGGCTGGTAGCAGGAACCACCAGCCAATCATCAGGTTTCCAAATGTAACACTTTCCAAGTAACAATTTTTAGGGGTGATCCAAGTGCACCACCTGACCCAGAGGCCGCCACTAATATCACACACTATATGTTCCTAAACTGGACCAACCACTCAGGAAGCCAACCCGGAGTGGCGGTTGTTTCAGGGAAGGAACTTGCTGAGTGACGCTGATTGTGATGTCACGGGTGTACAAAAGTGGCCTGCAAGCCCAAATTCGGCGAGATGTGCCTGGACTGGACTGCTCCATGTGTATGATCCCTGCTTGTTTTGCTATAATAAAACAGCAGTAACCTTTGTTCCTTGTGTGGACCTCGACTTCTTTGGGACAAGAGAATGAGTTAGGGCCTTCCAGGAGCTGGAGGTCCGCAGACCCTAGGTACGGCTCTGCTGACCCCAGAATTTACCCTAACAAGTTGGAGGCCCCAGCAAGATCGTTTGTGATGTCAGCTCGGCCAGGTACTGCCCCATGTGCCGTCGGACCTCGGAGGACTGCAGGACCCTCAGGAATTGCGAGAGACCATACTGCGCAACCGGAGATTGGTTGTCGGGAGCCGACTTGAAAATCATCCTGCCCGCGGTTGGCGAGTGTCCAGACGCAGTCCAGAAGGGGCGAGACGAGCCGAGAGAGAGGGGAGTCAGAGGCCGAGCGACACCGGTAGACGTGGAACTAAAGTAAGAGTGCTCCTCACAACCAGCAACAAACTATTGTGTGGTTGGGGGGATGTGTAAATAAGACGGAGGGTAATGTAACATTGTCATAAAGTTCGGTACCAAGGCGGTGTCTGGCACGTGTGCCATTGTAGGAAACGGAGCAGAGGTAGTCCCTTTTTTGTGTTAGTGAACATTCGGGGGTCGGGGCAGCAGGCTCCCGTGTGAAATAAGGATTGTTACACCGATAGTTCTGGATAGTGAACACATGTGTAAGGGGGTGGTTTTCCTATGAGTCAAATGTTGTAGCTCGGTGAATAGATGTGATTTTCCTACGAATTGAAAGTTCTAGTTCGGTGAATAGATGTCGGATTCCCGTAAGAGTTAGCTGGAGCTATCTTAGATTGCGTAAGGTGATTGACTGGTTAAGTTTCCATGGTGAAAACCGTATCACACGTCAGGTGGCGCAACGGGTGCAGCTTAATCACAAAACAAGTCGGTTAATGAAGTATACTCCACTCCGGGGGAGGCGAGAAGACAGCTGTGGGAACTGTGGATTATAAATGTGGGATTGAAATGATGGAATTGTTGCATAATATGTGCACACATTGTTTGTGAAGTTGGTGACGTCACCCATAGGCCATTGCATAAGACACTGTGTTATCAGCGAGTACGGGGTTAGCAGCTCGGTGTTGAAACTACAGGACAGGTAAACAGGCAGCCGTGCATGGAGAGCGCTGGCGCATGATCAAGGGGTGTGCCGGACAGCGGCAGCCCTGGTGAAGGCAGGGTGGTACAAGAGTACGTCGCGCAAGATGTGAGGCCACAGAGGGCGTAGGCATCAAAGGGGTGTGCTGGACAGCGGCAACCCTAGTGAAGACAGGGCGGTACAAGAGTATGCCGTGCAAGGTGTGAGGCCGTAGAAAGCTGTAGGTATCAACAACTCAACCTTGAACTGTGTAATAAAATAAATGTTTAACCTTGTACTGATAGCAGAACGTTGAAATCCTCAACTCACGGTCAGGTAAAACTACAAGCAAAAGATGATGTACGACGGGGCGGGGGAGGGAACTCATATAGCGGCCACAGAACATTAATGACCTCAATTCAGCACATTTGTAAAACACTGCCCATTTATAAAGATAGAATAGCAAAATACAGTGTGGAATGGACTAAGGGTACAGATGGAAAGATAATGGTACCATGGCCGCCTAACGGCAGTTTCTCCACGGACATACTGCAGTCACTGCTGACCTACATACACAACACATACAAAGGGAAGAAGTTAGCGAACCGGATGGAGATATTTGAGCTTTGGCGCATGGTTCAGGGGTACTACCCAGGGATGATGAGTGTATAGGAGGTAACAGAAGGAGGGGAAGGCTCTTGCACCCTGCCTTCTGCCCCTTCCATCATTGTCTCTGATGATGAAGAGGAGGGGGAGGAGGAGGAGCAGGGGTTATAAACAATTAGAGAACAGAGAGAGGCCACAGATCCTCGAGAATTAACTGCAGCACAGGGTTACTCAAACCCCACATTCAAACCACCCTCGTACACCCCAAATGCGCACGCCTCCAACGCCCCACAAGACGGTACGAGGGAAGAGGCAGACAGCCCAGGCCTCGATGGAGGCAGGCTGGAGCAGGTGAAGAACGAATTTGTGAGTATTGGCCCAGATTAATGGATAGTGGCACAAGTGTTCTTGAAGTTACAAGGGGCCGCTACAGGGGAGGCCAAAGGGGCAACTAAGGCCATAGGGGAGTTGGAACTGGGACCGAGATGTAGAAGGAAGTCAGCACATGATATGATATGATATGATAAGGCATTTGTAACGCGCCTATACACAAGTGTTTCAAGGCGCGACGAGGCAGGGAGGGGGGAACAAGGGGAAGACAGACAACGATCCTACTAGGCCAGGTGTCATTCAGATCGCGCAAGTGCAGGGGGAGGGGGAGGGGAGAGGTGCAGGGGGAGGGGGAGGGGAGAGGTGCATGGGGAAGGGGAGGGGGGAAGTGCAGTACAAGGTTAGTAGAATAAATAAATAAAAGGGCCAGCTGGTGGCAAGTGCAAGGTAAGTGCAGAACAAGTGCTGGGAAGGGGGGCTGTAGGGATACAGAGACAGTCCCGCAGTGCAGGGGTTGCCAGGGAGGCAGTGCAAGTGGAGAGTGGCTGGGCCCAGGACCGAGGTCGGTGAGAGTGGCCCAGTTGCAGATTCAGTGCAGTTTCAGAGAAGAATTAGCAGGGGAGAGGGAGAGAGAAAGCAGAAGCAAAGAGGAAGGTTTTGAGGTGCTTCCGGAACCGGAGATGGTTCTCCTCAAGTTTCAGGGGGGCAGGAAGGCTGTTCCACAGGGAGGCCCCTGCCGCGGAGAGAGATCTACCCCCAGCTCGTTGCTTCGAGAAGCGGCTGACCCTGAGGGAGTTGGAGACGGATGAGCGAAGGGCTCGGGAAGGAAGATATTTAGGAAGAGAGAGTTGAAGGTATTTAGGCCCCAGGCCCCAGAAGGCCTTGTGGACAATGCAGAGGGTTTTGAACTTTATCCTCGCAGCCACTGGGAACCAGTGTAGAGATTTCAGTCCTGGAGAGATACGGTCCCTGGGCTTGAGGCCAAGGACAAGTCTCGCAGTTCTGTTCTGGATGAGTTGCAGAGGGTGGAGTGTGGAGGCAGGCAGATTAAGATAGAGGCTTTTACAGTAGTCCAGTTTTGAGAGAACCAGGGCTCGGGAGACAGCGAGCTTCTGGGGGAAGGAGAGGAAGGGAAGAATACCTCTGAGGAGGTGCAGCTGGTAGTGTGACTTCTTAGAGACGTCAGATATATGAGGAGAGAAGGAGAGTGTGGAGTCGAAGATAACCCCAAGATTTTTTGCCTTGCAGGTAGGAGCAGGAAGAGGGCCAAGAGAGGCCGGCCAGAGAGCTGCAGGGAAGGAGGGAGTGGGTGTGCCGATGAGCAGAATCTCAGTCTTACTGGCATTAAGGCAGAGGTCATTGGCGGCACACCATTCCTGTTTAGCAGACAGACAGTCAGAGATGAGGGAGGGAGAGGAGGAGGCCGAGGGTAGCCTGAAAATGAGCTGGGTATCGTCCGCATAGCACTGAAAGTTGGGGCAGAGAGCGGCGATGCGGTGGGCAAGGAGTGCCAGATACTGGTTGAACAGCCAGGGGGAGAGATTAGATCCCTGGGGGACACCGCAGGTGGAGAAAAAGATGTCAGAGAGGAAGGATCCGAGTTGGACCTGGGAGGGTCGATTGGAGAGGAAAGAGGTCAGCCACGCCAGAGCCTGACCAGTGATACCCAGGTTATCACGGAGACGGTTGAGCAGGATGGCATGGTTGACAGTGTCAAAGGCAGAAGAGAGATCGAGCAGAATGAGAACACACCGAGTGTTGGAGTCGAGGTTCAAAAGCAGGTCCTCACGGATGTTCAGTAGAGCAGTTTCCGTGCTTCTGGCAGCTCTGAAGCCAGATTGATGGTCATGAAGACTGCCAACAGATTCAGCATGGAGGTTAAGCTGGGAGATGGCCAGTTTCTCCAGGAGCTTTCCCAGGAAGGGATTGATGGAGATTGGGTGATAGTCAGCCGGCCAGGAGGGGTCAGAAGAGGGTTTTTTAAGAAGAGGGTGCACAAGGGAGAGCTTAAGGGGGGATGGGAAAACTCCAGAGGCGAAGGAGTGGTTGCAAAAGTCAGCCAGGGCAGGGGTCAGGGAGTCAATGTGGTCCTTGATAGTTTTGGAGGAACAGGGGTGAACCTGTTTAGACGATACTTTCATAGATCGGACTTGTCTGGAAACCTCGTCAGCAGAAAAAAGGGGAAAGGCAGAGAAGGAGGGAGGAGGGGTGGCTGCAGAAGGGCCCGAGGAAGAGCCGGACAGAGAGGGAGGGAGGTGGTAGGAGGAGAGTGAGGATAGGATGTCCTGAGTTTTGGAGATGAAGTGAGAGGCCAGTGCAGTGCAGAGGGTCTGGGAGGGGACAGGAGAGGTAGAGACTGCAGCAGGGTTGGCAAGCTCCTTGCAGATTTTAAAGAGTTCGGCCGAGTTGTTAGATGTCGCAGAGATGCGGGCTTGGATAAGGGCTCTCTTCTTGGTGAGAACGGAGAGACGGTATTGCCTTTGAAGCAGGCGGCAGGCCAGTTTGTCAGAGGATGAACATGAAGCACGCCATTTCCTCTCTGCCACCCTGCACTTGCGTTTTAGGGTGACGAGATCCGAGTCATACCAGGAGTTACATTTGGCTTTGGGCTTCAGGCGGATTCTCAAGACAGGGGCAAGGATATCAAGAGTATCAGATATAGCAGAGTGGAGCATGGAGAGGGCTGTGTCAGGGTGGGAGTCAGCCGAGGGGGGAGGTGGGGGTGAGAAGGTGGCTGCGAAAGCCTCAACTGACACGCGCTTCATGGGTCGGATGACCGAGAAGGTGGGTGGCAGTGGTGAGGGTGGCTTTGCCTGTGGGGTAGGGAGGGTGAGGTGGGAGGATAGGAGAAAGTGATCACTCCAGGAGAAAGGAGTGGAGAGAGGGACGGAGAGGGGAATGTCAGAAGAGATCAGAGCATCAAGAGTGTGCCCTGCAGAATGAGTAGGCCCAGAGGGGAGAATAGGGAGTGAGAGAGAGTCGCAGAGTTCACGAAAAAGTCCCGTGAGGGGACAGGAGGCATCCAAGTGGATGTTGAAGTCACCAAGAAAGAGGAGTTGAGTGGTAGAGGACAGGAGTGAGGAGGAGAGGTCAGCTCACTCAGAGAGGAAGGAGGAGATTTGACCAGGTGGCCGATAGACAGTAGCCAGGGTAAGGGAATGGCTAGGAGAGAGAGAGAGACGGCAGACAAGGCATTCAAAAGAGGAGTAGGTCTGCGTAGGAGTGACATAGGCAGGAATCCACTCAGGGAAGATAAGTGCCACACCCCCACCAGCACGGTTGGGCCTGGGCACGGAGAGGATCTTTTAACCGTCAGGTAGGAGTGGGTCAAGGCTGGTGACAGAGCTGGCCGTGAACCATGTCTCAGTAAGACCTAGGACGTCAAGGTCCAGTTCCTCAAGAAGGTGACAGATATCAGAAGAATGCTTGATTGCAGAGCGAGAGTTAAGAGTGGCAATGTGGAGAAGGTTGCCATCCTTGAAGGACTTCCGGGGAGGGGTACAGATCAGAGGTATGCCCTGCGGAGGTGTAGAAGAGGGAGGTGAAGAAGTAGCATGAGAGGGGGCAGGGAGGGAGGGTAGAGGCAAGGAAGCCGAGGACAGAGGAGGGGGGACAGCAGGAGAGGAAAGGAAGTTGATGAGGCGTGGGAAGCGTCTATCAAAGAGATGAAGGTTGGCCTGAGGGCCTTGGACCAAGACGGTCCCATTAGTGTAGACATTAATGATGGCCTTAGAGGAGTGGAAGGAGGCCAAGAGGACATCCCAGCGGGTGCCACCATTAATGGGAGAAGAGGAGAAAGGAGAGAGCACAGAGACCATATGAAGGGTCCATAGGACAGGCGAAGGTACGAAAAAGAGGATGTCAGTGAGAGTTTCCTTGGAGCAGGCACTAGTGTAGGTGTCAGCGATAGGGAGGCCTGGGTTGGAGCCCAGGATGTCCTTTTTAAACTTTTTCCTACCAGATTTAGTGAGGAGAGCAGGATAGTCAATAGAGAAGCAGTTAGAGAAGATAGGCGAGATAGAGAGCACCATGGAGTAGGAGGGAGTGGGGAGGGGGAGACAGACGATACAAGAGCACACAGAGCACACAGGCAGGAAGTAAGCGGCAAGGCCAAGTTTACCACATTTCAGAACGGTGAGTGCGTATTAGGTAGAGAGGTCACCTAAGTGTGAGAATCCTGCGAGGGGAGAAAAACCCTAGTTACCGCAACTGTGGGACATAGTGAGGTGAAGACACCATGTGAATGAAGTGACCAGGAATAGAAGGGGTGGGCCGGGAGAAGGTGGAGACAGAAGTACAGGCACCAGGCGTCCCCTGCGGACACCTGCAGACACACAGGGAGCCGCAACCGTAGGAGCCGCCCTTTGCCTAAGGGGCCCTTAGCCGAGGGGGGCTGCCCAGGAAGGGGGGTGGATATAGGCAGAGGGAGGAGGGGAGTAAGGGGAGGGGGGGTGTGGGCGGGCAGGGAGGCGGGAAGGCAGAGGAGGACCAGGAAATGGGAGGGGGGAAAGCAGGCACAACAACGCGCTCAGAGCGCCATACAAAATAAACACTTTTTTGCACAATTGCACAATTGAACTCACGGGGCCCGCAGGGCCAGGCAGGGCTTCCCTAAGCCAGCTGATCCCTCAGGCTACCGGTGACTGCTCTCCCACGCTCGGATGAACAAAGAAGCGAGCGGGGGGAGCAGCCGCCGAGTAGGCCAGAGGGAGGCTGCTAGTCAGCCAATCAGAGGGGGCGGTGGGCGGGCACGGAGGCGAGAAGGCAGAGGAGGACCAGGAAGTGGGAGGGGGGAAAGCAGGCACAACAACGCGCTCAGAGCGCCATACAAAATAAACACTTTTTTGCACAATTGAACTCACGGGGCCCGCAGGGCCAGGCAGGGCTTCCCTAAGCCAGCTGATCCCTCAGGCTACCGGTGACTGCTCTCCCACGCTCGGATGAACAAAGAAAGAACATGAGTATGGGAAGGACAACTGCGAGAAGAAGAGGAAGCAAAGCTGAAAGCGAAAATAGCAGAATTGAAAGAAAAAAGGAATGTGCTAGTAAAACAGCTAGAGCTAAAGGAACTGGAAAGGCAGGAGCAGTTGGAGCTGGAATGAAGGAGAAGGTGGAACGGGAAAGGAGGGAACATGAGGAACTCATGGAAAGAGAACAGAGAGAAGTAATAGAGAGGAACACGATGGGAGGGAGAAGCAAGGTGAGTATGGAGATGAGGGGAAATACAATAGAAGAAGAAGAAAGAGATGAAGCTGAACGAGAAGTGGCATTCTGGAGGTGGAAGATACTTTCAGAAAGAACACGTAAGTATGAAGAAAGCAGATTGAAGGAGTTAAGGTTGGCAATGGCATGAGGAACACGAAATCAGAGGGACGAAGACGAGAGAGCACTCCAAAGGGTAAGCAAAGAAATAATGGAAGAACTTGATAGGAACAGGAGGGGCAAGACGCAACAGGAAGAGCAACAGGGCAGGCATCAAAGGGATACACAGGGAATAGCATAAGACCAGTCAATGTGCATACGAAGGGGTCCGATGTCCCAGGCAAGGGGGGAAGGAAAGAAGACAACACAGATGACTTCACAAACATCGATCTTGAAACTGTAACGGTGCGCTATCCACTCCCACACAAACTAACATTCTCAGATGGATTCTGTAGTGAAGAAGAAGAAGACAGTGATGATGTAGAAAAAGAAGGGCTCAACAAGCTTTATATTACACGCACAGGCACAGGAATGTCATGGGAATGCAGAACACAAGATGAGAGGGGCGGGGACAACAAATTAGCAACACGACTCAGGACACAACCGTAGAAGCAGCCCCGCACACACCCTACACTAACAGGCTCTGGGACCTCCCAGGGCGCAGGAGAGATGAGGCAGCAGTAACACACAATAGAGGACACTCATGTCAGAGGGGCGGGCACACAGGAACACGGGATGCCCCACACGGGTCATGCCATATTGACGTCACAGACGTACTGGCAGACATGGAAGATGAGAGAGGGCCTGTCCAGATAGGACAGTATAGACGCACGACTGAAGAAAGGGCTGAATACTCACAGATGCCACCATTAGAGAGAGGAGGGACAAGGCCACAGTACGTACCTTGGAAACACATGGATAAGGAAAACATCAAGGGACCAAGCCCATCAGCCCCGGGAGCAGGCATCTAGACATTTAGTAAAACCCCAGCAGCCCCGGCTAGGGGCTATCTGAGTTCAGTTCTGGCGCCTTAGGCACCAGGCTCATAGTAGGAATCAGTCCTGGCGCCTGCTCATAGTCATTACTTACCTCAGGCAGACCATGCTGCAAATGACTCCAATCCAACATGAAGCCTGAAAGGGACTATTTTTCTACAGGGACTATTTTTTACTCGGGTGTGGTTCTAGGGACTTCTTACCTGCGACTACTTTTGAGGCTATTTAAACCACGCCCGACCAGCAACACATGCTTCGTGTTATTCTGCATCCAGCAGCGTAACACTCACCGTGCCTGCGGCCTGCATCCAGTCTTCTGCCACACCCGCCTCGAATCCGGAGCTCCTAAAACAAAGAGGAAAGAAAGGGACAAGGTTAGAAAACGAACTTATTTCTATTCCACACCTGATTCTGGATCCATCTTGTCTCCGGACCTGTAAAGAACATCATTTCTGCACGCGCCGCACCTCCAGCTGCAGCGCCGCGCCATACTCACCAGTCTTGACAGCATCCTTTGGGCCGGCGCTGCCTCTATCATTTCTTCGCCGAACTTCGGCACCTAGCGGACAAAAGAAAACCATAAGGTGAGCCGAGGGAACCAACAAATATAATTCTTACCACCATAGACTTACCTGATTTACCACCGGAGGCATCCTTTTGCGACTCTCCATATTTTCACATGCCGCATCTGTAAAGAGAGACAAAACAACACGTTTTCCTCGTGCAACATTTACCGGACAGCGCCGGGTAATACAGACTCTTACCTGAGCGCCACCAGCTGCCACAAGAGCATCTTTTCACGAGCCAGCTGCAAGACAAGAAAGGAAGTGGGGAACAAGAGTGAACATCGGACATATTGAACTCTATGAACTTAACACTTACTGGTCCTCACCAGGAACCTCAGAGTAAATACTCTCCGGATCTCTCCCAAGCCTACAAACCAGTGAAGTAACTGGAATCGACGCGCCCCTGCAAATCCACGCAGGATGGAGAGCTCATATTTCAAGAATATAAGGTGATATTGCTGTGAGGGCATTTCGGAGGTGATTAGTTGGGGAGGACTGTGGGGGTGCCATCACTTGAATCCACAAGTGTCTAAATCCATCTCTCCACTTGCAGGAGAATATTTCTACAGGTTAAGCAGACAAGATTAGGAGGGCAGATCCAGTCAGTCATCGCTGCACTACGCATCACGTGGGTGGAGACCGCAGCTGTCCGGGTCCGACCGACGCCCCTGTGGAAGCCAGGTGAGCGTAACAGAACAGGAAGCCTATCTACAAATCCCCACCCGGGCATTATGGAAACCTCAGAAACCGACCAACTAGCCCTATTGTTAGGGGAACTTAGGGTAGAAGTGCACTTTGCGCGCCAAGAGACTCTTGCCCTCAGGAGAGAACTTATTGTGTCAAAGGAGCGCACTGATGACCTTGCTAGACAATTACTGGAAAACCAACCTGGGCAAACACCATTACCTGGACTCGGGGGGAACCCAACTCCTGTTTCATCGAGCAATCCTGTGCAAGTGGTCCTACCAGGGAGCATTCCTTTAGCTCCACCCGAACGTTTTGCTGGGGACCCAAAAAAGTTTGCCGTGTTTATGAACCAATGCCGCTTGCACTTTTTATGAAGACCTGGAGCTTTTCCGAACGACCAAACCAAAGTAGCCTTTGTACTATCATATCTTAGTGGCAGCGCAGCGGATTGGTCAATTCCATTAGTTAACCAGGATGACCCTCTTCTTCGGGATTTTCAAGGTTTTCAATTGAGCATGGAAAGACTATTTGCCAGACATTCACAGGGACAGGCCCTGGATAACGAACTTTTATCATTACGACAAGGTAACCAGGATCTACTAGCCTATATTGCCACTTTCAATAGGTTAGTGGTGGAAACCGGATGGCCAGAGGTAAAACGAATTACATTATCTCATCGTGGACTTCGGGGTGAACTCAAAGACGTTTTGGCCCAAGTTGTGAACCCACCTCAGGATTGTGCAGAATACATAGACTTAGTGGTCCAGTTAGACCACCGACTTCAGAATAGAAAGGCTGATCAAGCTAAATTCGAGAATCGGGAACATTGGTTAAACCCAATGTTACCCTCAAAGGAACAGATATATCAGAACCGATGCAGATTGGGGGGGTCAAGGGATCCTTAACTCAGAAGGAAAGAGAAAGAAGACGGCAGATGCAATTGTGTCTGTACTGTGGGGCCTCAGGACATTTTCTACGGGATTGCCCCTATAAAAACATCTAAAAATCAGTCGGAGTTGCTGATAAAAATCAAAGAAACCCTGATTCGGGAAACGACCATGCCCGACAAGCGTAGAGGTCCGCTTGCCGAGCTTGAAGAAGGATACTCAGACCTCGCACTTCATCATACCAATGGTCCTTATAGATCCAAGGCAGCCATCACGTATGCACGCAGTGAGGGCATACATTGATAGCGGGGCCATAGGAAACTATGTGGACCACGAGTTGGCTTCTAGGATGAATCTATCTCTCTGCAAAAAGACCACTTCGGATGTCATCACCATAGTCGATGGAACTGAAATTGCCTCTGGGCCTGTAACTCATTCCACCGCAGAGATGACACTATTGGGTCAGGATGGGCATCGAGAGACTATTGTGTTTGATTTAATCAAAACCCCGCAGTTCCAAATAATACTGGGGATACCTTGGTTGGAAACACATAATCCTTGTATTGATTGGCGAGAGGAGAGAATAACCTTCCCGGATTGTGCACATACTTGTTACCCAAAGAAACCCTTGAACCAAGGCCTGGGCACAGTCGCTACTCCAGTCGTGCAGTTACCTAAGGAATATCAGGAATTCCAGGATGTTTTCCAAAAGGAACAGGCAAACACCCTACCACCTCACAGATCATACGATTGTCAAATTTATCCCATAACCGGTGCACAACCTCCATGTAGTAGGATCTATGCCCTTACAGAACCCGAAAACCTTCACCTACGACAATACTTGAACCAATACCTTGCTAATGGCTTCATTCGTCCATCCAAGTCCCCTGCATCTTCAGCTTTGTTCTTGGTGCCTAAAAAGGAAGGTGACCTCAGAACGTGCATAGACTACCATGCATTAAATCAGATCACGGTTAAGAACCGATACCCATTGCCTCGGATCCCCGAATTACTAGACCAAGTAAAGGACGCTTGCATCTACACTAAATTAGATCTCCGAGGGGCATATCATCTGGTACGTGTAAAGAAAGGCGACGAATGGAAGACTGCTTTTCACACTAATTACGGGTTATTCGAATACCAGGTGATGCCCTTCGGGTTGTGCAATGCACCAGCAGCCTTCCAGTATTTTATGAACGATGTCCTTCGTGAACTCATTGACGTCTGTGTTGTTGTATACATAGACGATATTCTAGTGTGCTCCTCTTCAGAATCAGACCATGTGAAGCACGTTCGTGCAGTCCTTGAGATACTACGCCAGCACAAGTTATATGCAAAATTGGAAAAATGCGTTTTTCATGCTATGGAAGTTGAATTCTTTGGATTTATCTTGACTCCAAAAGGAGTCCGAATGGACTCTCGATAGGTGGATGCAATCCTCAAGTGGCCATCACCCAGTTCAGTTAAAAGGGTACAAAGCATGCTCGGATTTGCTAATTTCTACCGCAGATTCATTCCGGATTTCTCACATGTTGTACACCCTATCACAGCACTTTTGCGAAAAAACAAACGCTTCTTGTGGACCGAAGAAGCTGAAAAGGCCTTCCAAGAGCTGAAAGCGAAATTCACGTCTGCACCTGTCTTAAAGCATCCACTCCCCGAACTTCCGTACATAGTTGAAACTGATGCATCCAGTTTAGCCATGGGAGCTGTCCTGTCCCAGAAGGATCCTGAAACCGGTCAACTTCACCCAGTAGCATTTTGGTCCAGAAAGTTCTCGGCACCCGAGTTAAACTATGCGGTTACCGATAAAGAATTAATAGGCATCAATTCCACCTTCAAGGCTTGGCGGCATTATCTTCTCGGTGCCAGGCATACCATTACGGTAATCACCGATCACCGGAACCTGCAGTATTTAAAAACAGCCAAGGCCCAATCGTCGCGTCAACTTCGATGGGCATTGTTCTTTGCCGAGTTCGATTTCGTGATCCCTTATTGACCAGGTTGTAAAAATGGCAAGGCAGATGCCTTATCCCGAATAGGGATGGGAGAAGCATATGCAAACCCGGAACCGGTGCTTATAATTTCAGAACAAAGAATTCTTGGCATAACCACTCTACAGACACTAGAGGATATTCAAGTAAAGATCCAACAACTCTTCGATCCAACAGCCCTGCAGGACTGGGTGAAGAAAGGCCCGGACTACTCAGTCATCAATGACCTACCTTATTATCAAGGGCGACTATTTCTGCCACACAAGGAACTACAAGAACTAGTCATCTCCAATTATCATGACACCCTGATGGAAGGACACCCAGGTATCGCAAAAACTGAAGCTAAAATTAAGAGACAATTCTGGTGGCCCAACTGGCGAAAAGACGTAAAGTCATTTGTAATGTCTTGTGGCATTTGCGCCCAAAACAAACGTCAGAAGAAAAAACCCGCTGGCCTCTTACAACCTTTGGATATTCCACCTACACCATGGCACACCTTATTGTTAGACTTTATTACGGATCTACCTCCATGTAATGGATTTAACACCATTCTAGTTATTGTGGATCTTTTTTCCAAGATGGCCCACTTTATTCCTCTAAAGGGATTACCTTCTCCTTCAATTCTGGCCAAGGAGTTCCTCAAAAACATTGTTCGAATACACGGGTTTCCTTCCGTATTGGTCTCTGACCGAGGTAGTCAATTCATTTCACATTTTTGGTAAAATTTTGTCAACTGCCGCAAATCGACGTGAGGTTATCAACCAGTCACCATCCCGAGACCGATGGTCAGATGGAGAGGACCATCCAGACCCTTGAACAGTACCTACGTTGCATGCTACACCAGACCGAAAGTAATTGGAAAGATATTTTATGGATTTCCGAGTATGCATACAATAACTCTGTACATTCAGGAACCGGACAAAGCCCCTTTTATACCATATATGGACATCACCCTCGAACCTCAGAACTAGATTCGCCTCAGCATTTAGAAATGCCTGCAGTCAGTCATTTGCATTCTACTATTACACAAGCCTTTAAAGAGGCAACAGAACATTTGAAACAAGCAAAAGAGAAATATAAGAAAAATGCTGATCAACATAGAAGTGAAACTCCACAATACCAGATTGGGGATCAAGTTTGGCTAGCTACAAAACACATACCTCTGAAGGGAACTCGGACTTTTAACCCTAGATATTTGGGACCTTACACTATTAAGGCCATTATCAACCCGGTAGCCGTCAAATTGGAATTACCCTCTAATATGCGCATTCATCCTGTCTTTCATGTTTCACTTTTAAAACCAGTTCAATCAGGAACAAGATTAACCAAACCACCCGACCCCATCTTGATAGATGGAGAACCTGAATTTGAGGTAAAAAATATCCTGGACTCCAAGATGGTTAAATCAAAACTTTTTTATTTAATCGATTGGAAGGGCTACGGACCACAAGAAAGGTCATGGGAACCTAGTGACCACGTCCATGCACCTCAGTTGGTGAAAAGATTCCATCGGAACTTCCCAAACAAACCAGGGCCCAGGGGAAGAACAACTTTAGGAGGGGCCTTGGGGGGGAGTGCTGTCATGATGCCTACCCCCAGGCATCCGGACCAAGCCCATCAGCCCCGGGAGCAGGCATCTAGACATTTAGTAAAACCCCAGCAGCCCCGGCTAGGGGCTATCTGGGTTCAGTCCTGGCGCCTTAGGCGTAGGCTCATAGTAGGAATCAGTCCTGGTGCCTAAGGCGCCAGGCTCATAGTCATTGCTTACCTCAGGCAGACCATGCTGCAAACGACTCCAATCCAACATGAAGCCTGAAAAGGACTATTTTTCTACAGGGACTATTTTTTACTCGGGTGTGGTTCTTGGAACTTCTTACCTGGGACTACTTTTGAGGCTATTTAAACCACGCCCGACCAGCAACACACGCTTCGTGTTATTCTGCATCCAGCAGCATAACACTCACCGTGCCTGCAGCCTGCATCCAGTCTTCTGCCACGCCCACCTCGAATCCAGAGCTCCTAAAACAAAGAGGAAAGAAAGGGACAAGGTTAAAAAACGAAATTATTTCTATTCCACACCTGATTCTGGATCCATCTTGTCTCCGGACCTGTAAAGAACATCATTTCTGCACGCGCCGCACCTCCAGCTGCAGCGCCGCGCCATACTCACCAGTCTTCACAGCATCCTTCGGGTCGGCGCTGCCTTCATCATTTCTTCGCCGAACTTCGGCACCTAGGGGACAAAAGAAAACCACAAGGTGAGCCGAGGGAACCAACAAATATAATTCTTACCACCATAGACTTACCTGATTTACCACCGGAGGCATCCTTTTGTGACTCGCCATATTTTCACATGCCGCATCTGTAAAGAGAGACAAAACAACACGTTTTCCTCGTGCAACATTTACCGGACAGCGCCGGGTAATACAGACTCTTACCTGAGCGCCACCAGCTGCCACAAGAGCATCTTTTCATGAGCCAGCTGCAAGACAAGAAAGGAAGGAGGGAACAAGAGTGAACATCGGACATATTGAACTCTATGAACTTAATACTTACTGGTCCTCACCAGGAACCTCAGAGTAAATACTCTCCGGAACTCTCCCGAGCCTTCAAACCAGTGAAGCAACTGGAATTGACGCGCCCCTGCAAATCCATGCAGGATGGAGAGCTCATCTTTCAAGAATATAAGGTGATATTGCTGTGAGGGCATTTCGGAGGTGATTAGTTGGGGAGGACTGTGGGGGTGCCATCACTTGAATCCACAAGTGGCTACATCCATCTCTCCACTTGCAGGAGAATATTTCTACGGGTTAAGAAGACAAGATTAGGAGGACAGATCCAGTCAGTCATCGCTGCACTACGCATCACGTGGGTGGAGACCGCAGCTGTCCGGGTCCGACCGACGCCCCTGTGGGAGCCAGGTGAGCGTAACATACAGGTTGCCATCTTTAAGTGGGGGAGCAGGAAAGTGGATATATGAAATGGAAAAATTGACGGCAGGGCACAGACTGGCAGTGGGTGATGTCAAAGGGTTGCTAGTATCCATATTGGGTGACTCAGCAGATGACATTTGGAGGAGGGCAGGATTCCCTGGGATGACCACCCAAAATACTACACATGACGGATCACCATTTGCAAATTGCAGGCACGCGGTATGGCAGGCACTAAGGACACAATTTCCTGACACATGAGACATAGGAGAAATTCCGTCACGCAAGATGTGTGACGATGAGTATCCCGTTAGCTACATCCAAGAGATTCAAGAGCTTTTGCATCTTGAGACTCGGGAGCCGTGGGACAAAACGCTAGCTATCTTCTATCACATTTTAATACAAGGGTTACCAGAGCAGGTACAGAGACAACTGAAGAAACTAGTGGGGATGGAAGCTAAGGCATGGTTGGAAATACAACTCACAATAGTGCACCATTGTAGACTATGGCAAGAGAAAATGAAACAAAAGGCGCAGGATAGAAAAGCAGATTGAGCTAAATTGGTCGAGAAGAAACTATCGAAATACACGCTAGAAGGGGCACTTATCACCAGCCCAGCCCCACAAACTCAGACAGCAGTATCACAACCCCAACCTCAGCTCCAGCAGCAGCAGCAGCAGCTATATAACACAGCCCAGCAATACGCACAACAAATGGGGGGGGACATATGGCTATGGGCAGGTATCAAAATTACTATAGAGGGAGAGGGGGGTTTACTAGAGGGCGGGGCTTTGGGCCACAAGCACACCATCCGGGAGGTGGGTTCTGGGGCTACACACAGCAGGGGCAACAAGGCCAAGGAGAGGGAGGAGGTGGGTTCCCATGGCAGGCACGGGAACCACCCCGGTGCTGGACGTGTGGGCAGATAGGCCACATTTCTCACATGTGTCGATACAGAGGAATACAACAAGGATGGGGTGAGCAAGGACAACAGAATTACCAAGGGAGACAGAACGGGTGCTTCCCACAGGACCCCCAACATACAAGGCAACAGCAAATGATACCACAGCAAAAAATGCCACAACCACAGATGCAACACCAAACACTGCCAGTGACACAACAACTACAACCACAACAAACAGCAACAACCACAACAACAAATGACTGCACCCTTACAACAACACATAGAAACAGCACAGCAACTGACTCAATTGCAAGACAATTTACCACAACCCATGGACACGATGACGGTGGTGCCAGTAACGAGGTTGGGAGGGGTCACAATAATGGGACACAACCCTTACACTGGGAATGGACAATCCCTATACCCACAACAGGACAGCCCACAGACTAACCTGTTGTGTCCCATCCTATCTGCAACACCTAACACTGGGGAGGAACCTCGCATAAAGGTGGCGATAGGTAACAAAATGTTTTCCTTTCTGGTTGACACAGGGGCCACTAGGTCATGTGTACAGGAGGGGAAATATACATTGTCAGGCGATGCCATGAACACTCAAGGATTTTCTGGGGCTCAAGTAGTGGTTCCCTTTACTGATAACATCTTATCCAAAGGAGATCATGACTTATCTCTACCCTTACTTTACTCCAAACAAGCACCTGTAAACATATTGGGACGCGACATAATGAGCAGACTAAACATGACCATCTCCTTTACTGTCAAGGGCATAGTATGTTACACATCAGGCATCCACATGGTCACAGTCAGCCAAATACTTCAGGCTTACTGCAGTAAAAGTGTACAGAGTGGGGGAGCCAGTAGACCCTGAAATATTCCAGTATGGGAGAGACATGGCACTAGCATGGCTGTCCGGGATTGCAGGGAAGGTGTGGAGAAGGCCAGGTGAGTACCTCTTAGGCCAGAGACACCAACAGATGAGAAGGAAGGAACATTTGTATCCATAGACATAGAAGGAATTGTGGCAAGGGAAGATTGGGTTGCAATACACACCCTAGACGATGGAGGAAAGGCATGGAGGGTGGTCATTGCACAAGTGTCAGATGAGGAACTTTTCTCGCAAGAAAGGGTTGAGAGTGAGCGTCATGATTACTGGCCAGAGGGTCTCCTTCAAACCCTTGCCCCCTTTAGGGACAGGTGGAGGTAGATGGGGAGATCAGGTAGGGGCCAAGTGCGTAAGAGCCTGGCATTCAAGACACTCACAGCAATCACTCTGAATAGACACCCCTATCTCTCAGAGCAACAGCATACTAGTTTCCTGGTTGTTGCATCACTCCCTGCCACTCCAATATGGACACTGAAGAACATCCTGGCATCCAGGAAGTTACAAGGTATTCTAGTGTTTGGGCGTGGCTACTGGCTATAAAAGCCACACCCGAAGAGCAGCTCGTGCTTCGTGTGCTTCCTGTAAGCTCGAGAGCACATGCTTACCGGCGCCAGCTGGTTCTCAGTCTTCAGCCTTCCCGATGTGTTCCATTCGATGACCGGAGTCAGCCCTGTAACAAGAAGAAAGAGACAAAGAAAACTGTCAGCTCACAGTGAGTTAGGCGCGCCTGCAAATCGCCACGCCACGTGCTCGGAAGCAGAACATTTCATACTCACCTCGAACATCGCTGGCATCAAGAACTGCTGTTCTTCAGCCCGCGCACCTACGGCCCGCCTCGGGTATCCTGAAAGGAAAGAGAAAAGACATTAGTCGCTGCAGCAAAAACCTCTGATCTTCATTACGTGCAGCTACGAACCGCCTTGGAAAACCTGCAAAGAAATAGAAAAGACATTAGTTTCTTCCACCATCTCCGTATGCTGCAGTAGATACAGGCCAGTGCTGTGAACTACACTTAGCACTGCGGCAGTACGGATACACCAGAATTGCTCAGTGAGGTAACTGGGCAGTTACGAACATTGAGACTTTTACTTACCTGAACTTACCTGCGAACTTGCCGGAACTGGAGGCCCAGTGCAGACAGAAACTGGGTAACACAAACTCTTCAAGCCAAGGCAGTGCATTGAGCAGCAGCTTCCAGGAAATAGCGCCCCTACAAGAGCAGGATGGAGGGCGCACCACATTAAACACACGGGTGAGGCACGCACCAGGGCACTTAGACATCTTAGGTGGGTTGGGGAGGAGAAGGAGGGTAGTAATCCCTTTCAGTTCACCTCTAACTATTCACTCTTTTGGCAGGCCAGACTTCCACTATCAGAAGGGAGGTGTAGAACAGGAGAAGGACCAGGGGACTCCATTGCTCCTGCAGAGACCCAGGTAAGCGTGACAGTGAGATAATGTTGGGGATGAGTGTGTATGTTTGGTTACGCTTGACATACAGAGAAGTGGCCCAGAAAATGGCAACGGCACTGGAAGCGCCCCTCCCTGCACCACCTCCCTTCTGCGAGGAAGATTTGGCAAAAGTACCCAACTCACTATGGATCACAAGTCCCTATGATGTAGGGTGTATCAAAAGCATAGGAGGAGTGAAAATAAAACAGAAAAAAGGAGCAATTCAGCCCATAGTAAGACAATACCCCCTATCAAAAGAAGCAGACAAGGGCATTTATGAGACAATAAGTGCCCTCATAGAAAGAGGCATCCTAGTGCCATCAGAAGCCCCCTGCCACACTGCTGTGTACCCTGTCTGCAAGGCAAACGTGGGTTTGTGGCATTTTATCCAATATTTACGACCCCTCAACCACATAGTAGAAGCAGAATACCCAGTAGCGGCTAACCCAGCCACAATACTTTGCGGCATTCCAACTGAGGCTACATGTTTTACCATGATTGACCTAAAAAATGGCTTCTTCTCGATACCATTACACCCAGAGTCACAGGATCTAACAAGCTTTATGTACCG
This sequence comes from Ambystoma mexicanum, assembly GCF_040938575.1. Taxonomy (NCBI): domain Eukaryota; kingdom Metazoa; phylum Chordata; class Amphibia; order Caudata; family Ambystomatidae; genus Ambystoma; species Ambystoma mexicanum. The sequence continues at coordinate 1,335,710,006 of NC_090921.1, read as the reverse complement.
GAACACAAAGTGGAAACACACTAGATTGCCCCAAGGGTACTGTGAATCACCATCTATTTTCAATAGGGTGATCAAGATGGACCTAGGCAACAATGAGACAGAGAGTAGGGTTTTACAATATGTGGATAACATTCTCATCTGCAGCACAACAGAAACAGAGTGCCGGAAGGACTCAGTTAAAATGCTCACTGTGTTAGCAGAGAAAGGGTACGAAGTGGACAAAGCAAAGTTACAATATTGCCAAAAGGGAGAACTGTACATCGGTCAGCTGATATCTCAAAAAGGCAAGCACATAGCACCAAAGAGAGCACAGACAATATTCGACTCTCTCCAATCAAAAACAGTTCGAGAATTACCACAGTTCCTCGGTCTATGCAATTACTGTAGAGCATGGGTCTTTGACTACAGCACATACACATGTCCTCTACTTACAGCCCTCAAGGAAGCACAAAGGGGAGGGGAAAAGCTGGGATGGGCACTGGAAATAACAGATGCATTCCATGAGTTAAAGGAGGCAATATTGACAGCTCCTATCCTGAGTACCCCAGATTACAAAAAAGAGTTCTTCATATTCTCACACTCTGATGGAGTGGTCATGAAGGCAGTACTCACACAAAAATCCAGCCTGGGTCACAAACCAATTGCATACCACAGTGGACAATTAGACCCAGTAATGACAGGGCACTTCCCTTGCAAACAACATTTGGCTGCTGCAGCGTTCGTTGTAGAAAAAGCATCATCAATAACTATGGGATGCTCCACCACACATTACGTGGAACTTTGCGATTCTGCACAAGCCAAAAAGCACACTGACAACACAGAGAGCAACAGGATATGAAATTATACTGTTACGACCCGAACTAGAGATAGTGAGGTGCAAACCCAGCACACTTCCTGGCCGAAGAATATGAAAAAGGAGAATATGTCCATGATTGCACAAAAGCTATTAAATACTACACAGAGACACACAAAGTAGAGGAAGATGCGCTTGAGGAGGGAGAGATGCTCTCCATGGACGGTTCATCGACAATTGACCAAGGTGATGGGGTGAGAAGGACAGGGGCGGCAGTGGTAAGATTGAAAGAGGAGTGGACGAGCAAGGCAGTAAAATGTGTTGAATTATCCCCTCAATATTCGGTGCAAGCAGCAGAACTAGTGGCACTGATATTAGCCCTCAGAGAAAGCGAAGGGAAACGGGTTACTATATATTCGGATATTGCCTACGTAACTCCAACAGTACATTTTGGCCTAGCAAGATGGTTAAGAAGGGGGTTCAGAAGAGCAGATGGGATCCCTGTAGAACATGCCCCCCTGCTGGGAATAACTAATAGAGGTTTAACATACCCGACAGAACTCACATTAGTAAAGTGCCAAGCACAGGCTAATGGGGAAGACCCAATATCAAAAGTGAATGAAGCACCAGACTTTTACGCAAAACACGCCTCCTATTTCGGTGAAATGTGGGACCTCAAAGAAAAACAAAAAGAGAGGGGAGAGGCGAGACAAATGCTAATGAAAGAAGGCTATTACCACCTACCAGAAACCCAAGTAATGGAATTGCAGGCAGCAGAAACAATGAAGGAAAAGGAACTCTGGGCAGAAAGAGTGTGCTCAATGTCCTCTACAGATGACCTGTGGAGGCAAAACAACACTGGAAAAGTAGTAATGCCCCTTGCACTATTAATAATAGCCTAAACACAACTACACCATCCTACACATACAGGGAAAGAAGTGATCACAGCACGCATTGGAGAATCATGGTTCTGTTCTAAGTTAAACACCCATGTGTCCAACTTCATCAGTAATTGCCTAGCATGTCAACAATTCACTGCCGGGCACACACTAAGAGTGATCAGAGAAGTAATACCTCGGCCCGAAGGCCCATTTCTACACCTCCACATCAAATACATTGACATGATCAATGTATGTCAAGGCTACCGCTACATGATCGTGGTGGTCTGTCCCTTCTCAAGGTGGATAGAGGCTGGCCTGTGTTCCCATGTTGATGTGTTAAGGGCAGCCACATTTTTGATTAGAGGTATTCCCAAGGTGGGGCGTCTGCGAGGTCCTGTGGTCTGACAATGGTCCTCATTTTGCAAATGAATTATTCCAACACATAACCACCCTGCTAGGGATAAAACACAAGTTCTCATGTGCATATCACCCGCAAGCGAATGGTGTCTGCGAACGCCTCAATAGACTTCTGAAAGAAAGCATAGTTAAAACACAAAGAAAAATTGGTTGTACTGCCTGCCCTTGGCTCTGTTCGAATTGCGGAACAAGCCCGGGTCAGATCACCACCTTATGCCCCATGAGGTGGTAACCGGATGCCAAATGCAACTCCTGTTAGCTCCACCCACAAGGGCGATCATGGATTGTGAGGGGACTGCTGAAATATTTGGTAAAGAAATACACGAGTATATCAATTCACTTGTTTCTAGCATCTCTTTTATCTCTCAACAGATTCGACGGACACAGTGCAGGTCGGAGAACGATTTACAAGAAATCGACAACACTCAAAAGAACTGCCTATTCAAAAGGGAGACCAGGTGCTCCTGAAAAATTATTTGAGGAGGTGGAATTCACCCCGATTTACCGGTCCTCACATAGTTGAGGAGGTTGCGGACAGGGCAGTCAAACGTGAAAATAGAACAGGTTGGTACCATCTCCACGACACCAAGCCCATCAAAGCATCGGCCTCGCCCATTGCGCCATCGACAGGGCCAATGCTACAGCAACAACAGACACACAATACAGTTGTAATATTCCATTATCAACCACTCCAATAGTTGAAACTTCCCCGAACACGAGTGAGCAAGAGTGTACCAATCACCCAATGGTTAGACACTCGCAAGCACCTGATGTCCCCACGGCAATGTTGATGCAAATAAATGAATAAACTAAACATCACTATCAAAAGGCAAAGAACTGTACAGGAAATGCTCACTGAACTGATGAAGAATGCCATTATGTAGACATGGACATACAAGCATGCACAATCTCAGTGGGACTACACTATGCTAACACTGTATTAACATTCTTTTTATTTGCACATGCAGGGTTCTGCGTCTGATAAATGTACATGAATGAATGTTAGAAATAGGCTGAAATTTTGAGTTAGATATTACCCCCTATCGAGCACCCTGAAGCATTGTCTCATCAATATATCCATGCTATACGAAGGCCCATACACTCCAGACCGAGGCCACCATGAATATATTATCACACGTTTATACAATACATAGCCCAAACGTACCCACAACTTCACCACATCCTGCCCAAACTTAGAAATAGATCCATGCGTACGGTCTGGGAGGAAATGTTTGTCTGGGCATTAAATGACTACCTAGTACACAGGGCTTAAAGTACTTACAAATACTAACTTAATAACGCTTTTTAATGTGATTTCAGGTGGGCAACTTTATCACCTCATCAACGGCTGGGTGGAAGTGTAAGTAATAGTAATGGCTGTAATAATAAAAATTGTTTTCACAATCGTGTCCACTGGATTGCTAGCTGCTGTCTTTTGGCAGTAGTACAAAGCTTTACATGTCTCTGCAACTCCCAATATGAACATCTCCCCCACCCAAGCTGCAAGGAGTACTGTGTCAGGTGGTACGGGCAACACTGCTGAGAAGGTAAGGAGAGGTAAGCGTAGTGTTGGAACTGATGTTAATGGAGTTGACACATATCTCACTGGCACGGCACACATAACAAACAACATGTGGTATAAACACATGTCTAAAATGGGTAAGGACACAACAAGGGACAGCTGCTATGTCTGCTCACTGATCCCATATGCCATGAGCGCCTCTAGGACCTTCTTTCAGATGAAACAAAGGCAGTGAATATGGCAAGGGAAATGTGCACAAAATCACACAGTGAATAGCTTTGAATCAAACAACGTGCACACAGGAACCAAGACTCATGTATACTAAAACCCAGGAGTGCAGATAGAGTGTGACAACAATACACATATATGAAAAGGGATGTGGGATAAGCACTTAGACACTCCTTATGACTGCAAGGAAAGTCGGCAAGCTTCTTACCCACAATTGCTGTTACAGGTACAGACAGTGCTAAGCCAACGTAGAGGGCAAGCAACAACATGATCTGTGAGCTAACACTCTTGATGGTATTGAATGAGGGAACTTAAAAACAGTACTCACAAGGACGAGAAATACCACTTGAATGTCAGCAAGCCCACGAACCCTGGAGATCAAACAGGGACCCAGAAAGGCTATAACAGCAATGGGAGGATAACTAAACACAAAAGACTCAAAACAGGGGGCAGGTAGGAATAGTGATTACAGAATAGTGAGGAAAACATAGGCATTCACACAGGAGCTAGCTACAACAGCACACCACACCTAATAATCAATGGGAAATAAATGCAGAAGTGCAAGGGAAAACAAACATGGAATGGATTCCAAGAGAAAGTAAAGGAACAGGAGCAGGGAAAACGAAATTACAAAGCCAAACTTCCCCCACCCATTCAAGGAAAAGGGCAGTAAGCTAAATCTATAAAGAGGAAAGACTAAAGCATCAAGGTTTACAGCAGCAAAGGACAAAGTCAAAGAGAAATAGAACACAGGCAAACTGGGGTGCACCAAAAGGAAAAGCATTGAGAAATGCTGCATGTAAACAGAGATATACAGAAAGGGAATCTAGGAAGCAGGAATCAATTAAGCACATACATTTGAAATCCAGGGATAAGGAACAAGAAATAGAAACTAGGAACTAGGCACAAAGCTAAGAACCAGGAACAAGGGACCAGTCACAAACAGGACCACTGCATCAATGACCAGCGCTGGACTGAAGCAAACTGAGGCTTTTAAAGCTGCTTAACGAGCATGCGCCTCAGGTGTGCTGCTTGCTACACCTGCAGCCACAGGTGTTGACTATCCTCCACCCAACCTTGTCCTGCAAGGGTGGAGATGAAGCAGTGGGCCAGGCATTCTGGGAAGTATAGTCATTTGATTATAGAAGCATGCTGGCTGCCAAAAACCTGGAATGGATACAGAAGGGAAGTAGCTTGGAAAATAAGGATTTAGCGCTCCCAATTCATCACAGCACTGTAGCATAAGGTTCGGAGGAAAAGTCCAGTAGGGAATAAACCCCAAATCATGCCCCCAAGTGTTGGGAACAGGAGCGAAGGGAGCGAGTCATGACACCTTCATAGCAACAGAACTACCAGCATGAACAGCGCAGTGCCTCCTCTATCTTGCAATGTTTCAAACACGAGGACGATTCCAAGGGAAGGCAGATACTCTTAGATGGAGGTCAAAGGCAACCTACCCGTATGAAGATAACTTCATCAAAACATTACCCATGTTCGATAATTACTGGCAACATACTTGTAACGCTCACCTGACTCCCACGGAGGCGCTGGTCTAGTCTGGGTTGCTGTGGCCTCTTCGAGCGTGATGCGCAGAACTCAGAACACCGACTGAACAGGACCCTCAAATCTTGCTTGTCTGGCCCGTAGGAATATCCTTCTGCAGATGAGAAAGGGGATTAACAGTCTGCAGAATAGTGTGCTTGCTCCCCCCTTCCCCCCTTTGTTCTTCTCTAACTTCCTCCGAAATCCTCGGTTGAAGCTCACCTTATGGTTTGAAAGGATGAACTCTCCATCCTGCTTCTGGTGCAGGGGCGCGTGTTTGTCCAGTTACTTCACTGGTTTTCAGAATGGCGCTGGCAAAATCCACTTGACTTTTCCGAGCGGAACGCCGTAAGTATGAAGATTACAAAAGTTCAAGTTTAGAGCCTCCTTTTCTGTTGCCTTCCTAACCTGTGATCTGTCCTTTATTTCAGGTGCAGAATGAAGGCGATGCGTTGAGGGATTGAATTGCCAATGGTAAACTCAGATGAGTTAGCGATGGGGACGATCCCTCTTAATGTCTTTATATTCCTCCAGTAATGTCTTTTGTCCTTTCCCCTTAGGGGCCGGGGTGCGGTACCTGTCAACGAAGCGGCGCCGACCCGAAATGAGGAATGGTCCACCAACAGAAGACCGGTAAGTGTTATGGCGGAAAATTAGGCTTTCCTCATATGTTCCTTCTGCTCACCTTTTGTCTCTTCTTCTCTCCCCTAGGCGCAGAGATGTGGCGACCGGTGCAGACAGTCGCGGTGGAGCCAGAGGAACTCCCGAGGACAGGTGAGTGAAGCGCGGCGCTGCAGCGAGCAACGCGGTGCTTTTAAATGAAAGTCTTTTCTCAGGAACGCTGGCGTGAAGGTTCCGGATGCAGGTAAGAAGTTTGATAAAATTCTTGGTTTTCACCTTTCTCTTCTCTTCTTTCCTTACAGGTGTTCTAGGATCGAGGCGGGCGTGGCTGGAGACCAGATGCAGGAGCAGACACGGTGAGCGTTCAGCTGCTTGGATGCAGAACAACGCAAAGCGTGAGCTACTGTCTGGGTGTAGCTTAAATAGCCCCCAAAGTAGTTTCAGGTAAGTATCCTTCCCTGGCCATGCCCGAGTGGCAAAATAGTGCCAATGAAAAAATAGTCCCTTTCAGGTCTCAGGGAGGCCTGAATCTTGCAGCATGGTCTGCATCAGGTAAGTGCACAAAACACCTTCCTTTATGAGCCTGGCGCCAACGGCGCCAGGACAGAGTCCAAGGAGCCCTTATAAGGGGCCGCTGGGCTTTTACCCGGGGGCATGATGCCTGCTCCCGGGGGTGCTGGGCCTGGCCTGGTGCTCCGGGGGTAGGCATCATGACAGCACTCCCCCCCAAGGCCCCTCCCAAGGTCGTTCCCTCTGGAGGTTTCGGTTTGTTTGGGAAATTCCGATGGAACCTTTTTACCAGCCGAGGTGCATGTACGTGGTCGCTGGGTTCCCAAGACCTTTCCTGAGGCCCGTACCCTTTCCAATCAATTAGATAGAAAAGTTTTGATTTTGAGATCTTAGAATCCAAAATGTTCTTCACCTCGAATTCAGGCTCCCCATCTATCTGGATTGGTTCTGGTGGCTTTATTAATCTGGTTCCTGGTTGCACTGGTTTCAAAAGTGACACATGAAAAAACGGGGTGAATCCGCATGTTAGCTGGTAGATTGAGCTTGACTGCCACAGGGTTAATTATAGCTTTGATCGAGTAAGGGCCCAAATACCTTGGATTAAAAGTTCGAGGTCCCTTGAGCAATAAGTGTTTGGTAGCCAACCATACTTGATCCCCTATTTGGTATGGAGGCACCTCACTCCGATGCAGATCCGCATTTTTTTTGTATTTCCCTTTCGCTTGTTGCAAATGTGCAGTTGCATCCTTGAAGGCTTGAGTTATCGTGGAATGCAAATGGTCCACTGCGGGCATTTCAAGGCTCAGAGGTGAGTCCAGGTCTGAAGTACGAGGGTGATGTCCATATAGGGTATAAAAGGGGCTTTGTCCAGTTCCAGAGTGTACCAAGTTATTGCATGCATATTCGGCCACCCATAAAATATCCTTCCAATTACCCTCTGATTGGTGCAACATACATCGTAGGTATTGCTCAAGGGTCTGGTTCGTTCTCTCCGTCTGACCATCGGTCTGTGGGTGGTGGCTGGTTGAGAGTCTTACGTCGATTTGTGCCAGTTGACAACACTTTCTCCAAAAATGACAAATAAACTGGCTTCCCCGGTCGGAGACTAGTATGGACGGGAATTCATGCAAACGGATGATATTTTCGAGGAATTCCTTGGCTAGGACAGAAGCTGAAGGTAATCCTTTCAACGGAATAAAATGGGCCATCTTGGAAAATAAATCCACCACAACCAGAATAGTATTGTATCCATTACAAGGGGGCAGGTCCGTGATAAAATCTAGTGACAAGGTGTGCCAAGGTGCTGGTGGAATGTCTAAAGGCTGAAGAAGACCAGCGGGTTTTGTCTTTTGTCCTTTGTTTTGGGCGCAAACTCCACAGGACATCACGAAAGATTTAATATCCTTTCGCCAGGAAGGCCACCAGAATTGTCGTTTAATTTTTTCCTCAGTTTTGGCAATGCCAGGATGTCCTTCCATCAGGGTATCATGATGACGGGAAATAACCAGTTCTTGCAATTCCTTTTCTGGCAGAAATAAGCGTCCTTGGAAGTAAGGTAGGCCATCGTTGACCGAAAAGTAAGACCCCCTTTGGATCCAATCCTGCAAGGCTGTAGAGTCCAGGAGTTGTTTTACCCGTGCTTGAATGTCTTCAAGGGTTTGTAAAGAGGTTATACCCAAAAAAATTTTGTTCGGGAATTATCGGCACAGGTTCAGAGTTTGTGTCTATTTCTCCCATTCCTATTCGCGATAGCGCGTCCGCTTTGCCATTCTTACAGCCGGGGCGGTAAGTGATTACAAAATCGAACTCAGCAAAGACCAAAGCCCATCGGAGCTTACGTGACGATTGAGCCTTGGCAGTTTTTAAATATTTTAAGTTTCGGTGATCAGTGATCACGGTGATGGTATGCCTGGCGCCAAGAAGATAATGCCGCCAAGCCTTAAAGGTGGACTTAATGGCTAATAATTCCTTGTCGGTGATTGCATAATTTACCTCAGGCGGCGAGAACTTTCTGGACCAAAATGCTACAGGGTGCAGTTGGTTGGTTTCAGGGTCTCTCTGAGACAGGCCAGCTCCCATGGCTAAACTGGACGCGTCGGTTTCGACTACATATGGGAGATCGGGACGCGGTTGCTTCAAAATAGGTGCGGACGTGAATTTAGCTTTCAATTCCTGAAAGGCCTGTTCGGCTTCCTCGGTCCATTCGAAGCGTTTATTTTTTCGCAAGAGTGCAGTGATGGGTTGTACCACACGTGAAAATTCCGGGATAAATCTGCGATAAAAATTAGCAAAACCAAGCATGCTTTGGACACCTTTCACCGAACTAGGTGATGGCCATTTGAGGATGGCATCCACTTTTCGTGAGTCCATTCGGATCCCTTTAGGTGTCAGGATGAATCCAAGAAACTCAACCTCGGTGGTATGGAAAACGCACTTTTCCAGCTTTGCAAACAGTTTGTGCTGGCGCAATTTCTCAAGGACGGCCCTGACATGCTTTCTGTGATCAGATTCCGAAGAGGAGTACACAAGAATGTCATCGATATATACGACAACACAAACATCGATGAGTTCCCGAAGGACATCGTTCATGAAGAATTGGAAGGCAGCAGGCGCGTTGCACAACCCGAAAGGCATCACCTGGTATTCGAATAATACATATTTTGTACGGAAGGCCATTTTCCATTCGTCGCCTTCTTTTACTCGCACCAGATGATAAGCCCCCCAGAGATCTAACTTGGTGTATACGCAAGCGTCCTTCACCTGGTCAAGGAGTTTAGGGATCAGAGGCAGAGGGTAACGGTTTTTAACAGTTATCTGGTTCAATGCGCGGTAGTCGATACAAGTTCTAAGGTCGCCTTCTTTTTTGGACACGAAGAACAAAGCCGAGGATGCCAGAGACTTTGACGGGTGAATGAAACCATTGGCTAGGTATTGATCTAAATATTGTCTCAAATGTAGATTCTCAGGTTCAGTAAGGGCATAAATCCTACTACAAGGGGGTTGTGCACCGGGCACCAGATCGATTTGGCAATCGTACGATTTGTGGGGAGGTAACGTGTTGGCCTGTTCCTTTTGGAAGACGTCCTGAAAGTCTTGGTATTCTGGAGGTAGTTGCATGGAGACAGAGGTTACAGACGCTAGACTAATCTTCAGATTTTCTGGGTAGCAGGTTTGTGCACAATCCGGGAAGGTTATTCTCTTCGCTCGCCAATCAATTCGAGGATTATGTCTCTAACCAAGGGATTCCGAGAATAACCTGAAACTGTGGAGCCTTGATTACATCAAACACAACTGCCTCCCGATGGCCGTCCAGACCTATAAGTGTCACCTCAGCAGTGGAATGTGTTACCGGTCCAGAGGCAATTTCAGTTCCATCGACTGTGGTGATGACATCTTTGCTGGTTTTAGGACGCAGAGGGAGGTTAATCCTAGAGACCAATTCACGATCCACATAATTTCCTATAGCCCCAATATCGATGTATGCCTTTATTGCATGCAACCGCTTGGGCTGTTCCGGATCTACGAGGACCATTGGCACAATGAAATGCGAGGTCTGAGAGTTAGTTTTCAACCTCGGCAAGCGGACGCCTACGCTTTTCGGGCGTGGTCGTTTCCCGAAACAGAGTCTTCATGGTTTTTATCAGCGGCTCCTACCACGTTCTTGGGCGGTTTTGCCGGGCAATCTCGTAGAAAGTGTCCAGAGGACCCACAATAAAGACATAATTGCATCTGCCGTCTTCTTTCACGTTCTTTTTGAGTTAAAGGTCCTTTAACCCCTCCGATTTGCATAGGCTCAGAGACATTAGCACCCTTGGGGTTAGCGTGGGTCTTGACCAACACCTGGGTCTCAAACTTGGACCGATCTGCTTTTCTGTTTTGAAGTCTGTGATCCAATTGGACCACTAAGTCTATATATTCTGTGCATTCTTGGGGCGGATTTACAACTTGGGCCAGGACATCTTTAAGTTCTCCGCATAGACCTCGATAAAATAATGTGATTCTTTTATCCTCTGGCCACCCAGTTTCCACAGGTCTATTTAAGGTTGCAATGTAGGATAGGAGGTCCTGACTGCCCTGTTGCAGGGATAGAAGTTCGTCATCCAGAGCCTGCCCCTGAGAGTGTCGAGCAAATAACCTTTCCATGCTTGCTTGAAATCCTTGAAAATCACAGAGAATCAGGTCATCTTGAGTAACCAGTGGAACTGACCAATCGGCAGCACAGCCGCTGAGATATGACAATACAAAGGCTACCTTAGTCTGGTCATTAGGGAAGGCCCCAGGTCTGCATAGGAAGTGCAAACGACACTGATTCATGAATACGGCGAATCGTTTGGGGTCCCCAGCAAAGCGTTTGGGTGGGGCCAGCGGCATGTTTCCAGGTAGATTAATCTGCACAGGGTTACTGGGAACCACAGGAGCGGGGTTCCCCCCGGAACCGGGTAGAGGAGTGTGTCCAGCTTGACCTTGCAAAAACTGTCTAGCCAGGTCATCAGTTCTTTCCTTTGATACAATCACTTCCCTCCTGAGAGCATTAGTCTCTTGAGGAGCGGCGTGTACTTCGGCCCGTAATTCCCCCAGTAGTTGAGCCAACTGATCAGTCTCAGAAGTTTCCATAGCGCCTGGGTGGGAATTTGTAGGAAGGCTTCGCGTTCTGTAACGCTCACCTGACTCCCACGGAGGCGCTGGTCTAGTCTGGGTTGCTGTGGCCTCTTCGAGCGTGATGCGCAGAACTCGGAACACCGACTGAACAGGACCCTCAAATCTTGCTTGTCTGGCCCGTAGGAATATCCTTCTGCAGATGAGAAAGGGGATTAACAGTCTGCAGAATAGTGTGCTTGCTCCCCCCTCCCCCCCTTCGTTCTTCTCTAACTTCCTCGGAAATCCCCGGTTGAAGCTCACCTTATGGTTTGAAAGGATGAACTCTCCATCCTGCTTCTGGTGCAGGGGCGCGTGTTTGTCCAGTTACTTCACTGGTTTTCAGAATGGCGCTGGCAAAATCCACTTGACTTTTCCGAGCGGAACGCCGTAAGTATGAAGATTACAAAAGTTCAAGTGTAGAGCCTCCTTTTCTGTTGCCTTCCTAACCTGTGATCTGTCCTTTATTTCAGGTGCAGAATGAAGGCGATGCGTTGAGGGATTGAATTGCCGATGGTAAACTCAGGTGAGTTAGCGATGGGGACGATCCCTCTTAATGTCTTTATATTCCTCCAGTAATGTCTTTTGTCCTTTCCCCTTAGGGGCCGGGGTGCGGTACCTGCCAACGAAGCGGCGCCGACCCGAAATGAGGAATGGTCCACCAATAGAAGACCAGTAAGTGTTATGGCGGAAAATTAGGCTTTCCTCATATGTTCCTTCTGCTCACCTTTTGTCTCTTCTTCTCTCCCCTAGGCGCAGAGATGTGGCGACTGGTGCAGACAGTCGCGGTGGAGCCAGAAGAACTCCCGAGGACAGGTGAGTGAAGCATGGCGCTGCAGCGAGCAACGCGGTGCTTTTAAATGAAAGTCTTTTCTCAGGAACGCTGGCGTGAAGGTTCCGGATGCAGGTGAGAAGTTTGATAAAATTCTTGGTTTTCACCTTTCTCTTCTCTTCTTTCATTACAGGTGTTCTAGGATCGAGGCGGGCGTGGCTGGAGACCAGATGCAGGAGCAGACACGGTGAGCGTTCAGCTGCTTGGATGCAGAACAACGCGAAGGCTGAGCTACTGTCTGGGCGTGGCTTAAATAGCCACCAAAGTAGTTCCAGGTAAGTATCCTTCCCTGGCCACGCCCGAGTGGCAAAATAGTCCCAATGAAAAAATAGTCCCTTTCAGGTCTCAGGGAGGCCTGAATCTTGCAGCATGGTCTGCATCAGGTAAGTGCACAAAACACCTTCCTGTATGAGCCTGGCGCCTATGGCGCCAGGACTGATGTCCAACATGAGCCTAGCGCCAACGGCGCCAGGACAGAGTCCAAAGAGCCCGTATAAGGGGCCGCTGGGCTTTTACCCGGGGGCATGATGCCTGCTCCCGGGGGTGCTGGGCCTGGCCTGGTGCTCCGGGGGTAGGCATCATGACAATACTGAAGCACTATGGTACATGACGGACGGACCACAAAAAGTAGAAACAAAGGAAGTTACATTATACTACCTGCCGTGCAAATGGAGCGCTAAGGAGACAGGCGGAGAACCTGGCTGCTGGGACCGACCTCAGATGTTGGTCTTTGGAAAGGTGTACACTAAAGACGGATGGGTATATGGAGTGGTGGGGAGCAAGCCGCTAACATTGACAAAAGCTGCAGCAAACAAAGTTCAGGAAGAAAATGACAAGTACCTTAAAGAATGGGCTAGGAGCGCAAGCTTCCTGACAGGGCTGGATAAGGAAGATGGACCACTAACAATAATTCCCCTGACAACACCAGCATCGTGCTACCAACACGATGGGGACGTCTAAGTGGGGAACAATAAGCGGTGCAAACGGACTGAGAAACTTGCTGAGATGGGGTCAGGTACGGTGGTGCTCATGGACCACTATTGGGCCTGTGGTTCAAAGGCATATGACAAACTACCACCAAACTGCGGAGGGATATGTTCCCTGGCACACGTCAACGTACCCTCACTGTAGTGCCTCAGAAACATGTTTTCCAAGTAACATCACTGCCAAGGATGGAACACTACGGAGAGTAAAACAACAAGGGAATTACTTCTGGGGCAAGTCTGAAACGGCTCTTGATGAAGTACCACCATCACACAGGCTGTTTAGCTGGACTGCCATGTTCTTTTCAGCACTGATACATCCCGGGTTCCAGAAGCACGCCAATGCTAAATGGCTACAAATCACCCGATCGGAGCTAATGATGACAATAAACTCAACTGTTAATGGGTTCAACGCAATAAAAGGAGAACTAAGAGCTATACGACTGGTGGCCTTACAGAATAGATACATACTGGATCTCCTCACAGCCATGGAAGGAGGAGTATGCACCAAAATAGGAAGTTCCTGTTGCACATTCATACCAGCGAACATCGAAGACAACGGGACGCTGTCGGAAGCAGTGGCGCAACTAGCAAAGATGCATGCCAAAATAGAAGAGGAATCAAAAGCCACAAAAAAGGACGGGAGCTGGTTCTCTTAAATTTGGACCTGGATGCCATCCTGGCTGTCGTACTGGCGGGAGTACTGACCCTGGGGATGGCCTCACTGTTTGGGGTGAAAGCATGCAGGGCGAAATCTAAGAAGACAGCAGTGGAACTGATCAAAATGAACTTAATCCTGCCTCTGGATAATGACCAGCAGATGGATGTAATACATATGGAATGAGAGAGAATGTGGCAACAGCTAATGGAATCAGACATGTATCCACCCTCAATTAAATTAGAAAATCCAAGGAATCCGAAAATGTATGTTGGAAAATGGGTTTACTGGAAGCCTGGAGGAGGATGTGTGTATATGTACTGGTCATTTGAAGACCATTTCAATCACTACGGACATCTATCAGGGAAAACAAAGGTGTGGCGCCTGAGAGATGACAAACAGAGCAATAATTTTCTGGTCGACAAGTCGACCGGAGGGGGGGCTGAAGAGGGAAGAACTGAATGCCCCTTCCCTCCCGATGGGCCCCCCAATTGGAAGAAGCACCCCGACAGAATAACCACTGACTGTATGCGTTTGCACCGATCCCCATCGCTCCCACCACAGGCATGCACCAAGAACGATAACCGGCCACCCAACCCTACAACTCTGTGGTGGTACGAACTCCACCCAAAGCAAGCGAGGATAAACAAGGCCGAGCTGAAGACAAGGATATGGACCGAATTGACTGACACCTCCACAAGCCATGCTGCAAGTCGTTAGAGACGTCATGACGACATAGCTTTGTTAGACAGGAAGCACACGTGCAATCCGCACATTCGGGACACTCCCACACCAATCTACATGAAGAACACACACGTACAGTTCTATGAGCTAGAGGACAGTGACATATACATACTGTCTGCATGTTTATTATTTTGCCACTTCGGCTCGCTAGAGCAATGCAGAAATGCAAGATGTCAGAAGAGATTGTGTATATGCTTGCAGATGCTACAGGCTATTAACCCTATGGAAGGACAGGAGCACTGCAGGGACCTGACCGACCATTTCATATCTCAACCTATGGACAATTACGTTGAATATGTAGTCGGAGCCAAAGTAGGACTTAGGAAAATCCAGAAAGCCAGAATCGTCTCACAGAAACCCCAAGCCACAAGATACTGTGCACACAGAATAGCCCTGGCTGGGACGACAACAGCCAAGGTCACGATGTAGCAAGTGACATTCCGCACCTGCCGTGCCAAGGTGACACCGGCTGCAGTAGGGAATATTCCAAGCAAAATACAAATCAAATCGAAATAATTCGGCCTCACCGACAGTTGCTTCACATGTGACACCGCCGATCTGATATGATGCCAAGACCAGGAGGCTGGGAAGATGCAGCGGTCTCACGTCTGGGACCGAACTCGCAACAAATTTCAACAATCTAACTACAGTATGCGCAGGGATCGGAACGCTCTCATGGCATTAGCAGAAACACCCCATTGTTACACACTGTGACATAGTCACACCTTATTGATATACAATGTACGCGAGCAGGTGTCTTGCGGGCTGGGAACAACAGTAGTGCCAGGCTTGGGGGCCCGCGGCCTGACCAATGAGAACACTTAGGACTAGGGGCTGGTGGCGGGAACCACCAGCCAATCATCAGGTTTCCAAAGGTAACACTTTTCAAGTAGCAATTTTTAGGGATGATCCAAGTGCACCACCTGACCCAGTGGCCACCAGTGAAATCACACACTGTATGTTCCTATACTGGACCTACAACTCAGGGAGCCAACCTGGAGTGGCGGTATGTTCAGGGTAGGAACTTGCTGAGTGACGCTGATTTTGACGTCACCGGTACACAAAAGTGGTCTGCAAGCCCAAATTCGGCAAGATGTGCCTGGACTGGACTGCTCCATGTGTATGATCCCTGGTTGTTTGCTATAATGAAACAGCAGTAACCGTTGCTGCTTGTGTGGACCTCAACTTCTTTGGGACAAGGGAAGGAGTTAGGGCCTTCTGAGAGCTGGATGGAGTTCTGCTGACCCTAGGTACGGCTCTGCCGGCTATTTACCCTAACAAAGGGCTTTGCAGAAGGCAAGGTGCGAGATCTCATTCCTTAGGGTAGTTGGGAGGGCATTCCATTGTTTTGGAGCTATGAATGGGAAGCTGGCGCCACAAGCTTTAGCATGTTTGACGGAGGGGATGTTCAGTTTGTTGGAGTACTGTGATCTAGTAGGCCTGGAGGAGCCAGCTCTAACTAGTTTCTCTGAGAGATAGGAGGAGGCTGTGAGGGCAAGGCATTTGTGGATGATGGCTAAGGTCGTGAAGAGGATGCGTTCTTTGATGGGGAGCAAGTGTGCAGTGTGCCTAGCACTGGAGATGTGCTCCCTTTTCGGTATGTTGAGGGTTGCTCTGAGTGCGTTATTTTGAATTATTTGCAGTCTGCTTATATTTTCTGCAGACGTGCCAGCAAAGAGAACCTTGCAGTTGTCGAGTTTTGCCCCTATAGTGGCTCTGGCTATAGAGAGACAGTTTTGGGTAGATAGGTATGATTTAACTGCATTAATCAGCTTAGTAGTGTATGAGGCCGAGGAGGCAATGGCGCTAACTTGCCGAGACATGGAGAGTGTGGAATCCAGGTACACCCCCAGTGTCTTTACAGAGGGTGAGACTGGTATCTGTGTGTTGTCAATGGTGAAGGAGCTGTATTGCGTGTTGAGTTTGTTCAGGGTTTCCTTAGGGCCGACTAAGGAATAAGGATTTCAGTTTTTTCCCCGTTTAGGCAAAGCCCGTTGGCCGCCATTCAGGCTTGGATGGTGGAGTAGGTAATGTCAGGTGTTTTGGCATCCCTTTCATATGAGCCCGAAAGGGGAAGGAGGACTTGAGTGTCATCGGCATAATTTGTGTATGCTATGCCAATTGCATCCAGTTTGTCAAAGAGAGGTTTAGTAAATATATTGTAGAGGGTGTGTGTAGTGCAGGAAACTCCACAGTGAATGGTGGTAGGTGCTGCGCTGGCATGCTCATAGAAAACCCTCTGGTTCTCCCTTCAAGGAAGGAGGTGATACATGTAGTGGCTTCGAGTGTGAACTGAGCTGAGATGATGAGATGTTTACATAGGGTCTTATGTTCCACTAAGTCGAACGCTGTGGATAAATCGAGAAAGAAGAGTAATGCTGGTTTCCCTTCATCCATGATTTCCGCTAGTTGGTTTTTTGGGTGAACATGGTGGGTATTACCTGGCTATGTGATAGCGGTGTTTGGCAAACTTTCTATTACCTCGCCTCCACCCTTGTCTCGACATAGTCCTTACTAAACAAAGGCTCTCTACCTTCCCAAGCAAAAACCAATGAAGTTTAAAACAATTCCCAGAATGTTCTCCTACTGCCTAAGGGCGGTATAAGCCCTGTGCCTCCTTGTCCTCTGCCTGTGATTTTTCTCTCTATGCAGAGGCCAACAAAGAGGCTGGGACCAGGCTGCCGCCAGTTGCAGCTGCATGCTTAAGAAAGGTAAGAAGGGGTTCTGAGGCAGTTGTTCTGTTGCAAATTTCAAACCCTGTACTTCCTGTATCCCCCCTCTACTTCCTTTTACCCATGGCTGGGCTTTTGCAGGCTTGGGGGTCTTACCTATCTCTGAATCCCTTTACCGGCCGTGCCGTTGCGGGCTGTTCAAAGGAATAAATAATGTATATGAGGTCACACCCTTCGGAGTTGCGCTGTTTCAGACACCTGCTGGACTGTAATCCGTGAGCATTTTTGCCACTGTTGCGGACACCAGCTGAACTTTAATATGCATCAACAGGAGTGCAAACACAGCAGATAATGGGCCTCATTACGACCCTGGCGGTAGAGTGATAACGGAGCCGGTAGTGCTGCCAGCGCCGTTATCAATCTACCGCCACATTACGAGTTCTGCTTGCGGGGCCGCACTGTACGCCTGGTCATACCAGACGTGCAGAGCGGCACCCGCTAGCAGAACAGGATGGGAGCAACGGTCCTGTTAGTAACGGGGCCGTTGTTACCATTCTCCCCATTCTCATTGAGCCCTATGGGGGCTCAAATGGGAATGGGGCGTACCGGTTCCGGGTCCCACGAATGGGAATTACCGGGCCCACAAAGGGCGGAATGACCCTGTAATTCCTATTTATCGGGACCTGGACGGTGGACCCGAGTTTGGGGGTAACCATGCCCCTAAAAACGGCATGGCAAATTTCCAAACTCGTAACGAGGCCCAATGACTGTTTATTTTGATAATCCAGGCTTTAAATCATTAGATTTTTGGTATTAGCCTTCACCCATGGCAAACTAACCACATGAATATAAAGCCGAAAAAAAGAAGAAATGTGTGTAAGGGCCATGCACTTGAGGATGCTGTTTGGACATTGACTTGTTTACAGATTAAATGGGTTCGGAATGCATTGCCGAAGATTCTAGATGCAGTAAAAGAGTGCAGAAGCGACCTTCCAACCTGGCGTACCTTCTTGATGCTGTCGCATACAGGTAAAAAGTGAGTCCACGGGTAGTGTTTAAACAGACTCTGCACTGAGTGCACTAAAATGTTAACACTGTGTTCTCTGTCTTCTCCTGCCTTCTTGGTGGGAGGCACTAACAGACACAGTGCATTGCCACATTTAATGATTTGCAGCTGGGCTGGGGCCTTTCAGGGATATGGTCCTGGGAGGGCTCCACAGGGGCTTCCACTTGAGAGAGTTCCTGCAAATTGTGCTAAGGGCTGGGCGCATCTCCTCATAGCAGGGGATGGCTAGATCACCTAAATGTGAGAGTGGGGGTGCCTTGTGTAGCAAGGACATATGCTGCTAGCCTGCTGACACACAGACTGGGTGGGATGGAGAACGAGAGCCTCACTAGTTTCATTGAATGGTTTTTCTTAGCAATCGCTATCTCACCAGCAAAGCCACGGTGGTACTGAATGAGTCAAACGGTATAACATGGGTCCACCATTGGTAGGGTGGAGTGCTACAGACCCCCATTCCAAAATAATAATAATAATTAACAATACACCATGATATTGAACGATCATGCACGGGTTCAGTTCTACATGCATTTACAACAGGATTCTCTGCTTCCAATCGGTGGTAGTATAATGTGTTACAGGCTTATACCATGCTATGTCAAGGTTTGTTTTTGATGTCCGAAACAATACCTATAAACTAAGCGGTACCTGTGTGGTCAGGTGACGGGTTTTAAAATTGTTTTTTTGTTCGAGGGTGCTCCCCCTCCCCTTGTTTTAGGGTTCACGCCAGTAAGATTATGCTTTGTTTGCAGCAGATCACAAGCTGCTACAGCTGCACTGCAAGCTATGCAGGGACAGGCCTGGCGAGTACTTTGTTTGGAGGCTGCTCGGAAAGAATAAGCTTCGTGCACTCTCGCTGCGCACATCCACAGATAGATACACTGCACCACAATGTCAAAAATATTCCGCATTCTCAGGTTTGGGGTTCTGTGAAATGCTGATGAGCTGCACCATGAGATGTCAACCCCTTCTTTCCCGCTTAGGTGTTTTAGCCGGCACATGGAGATACCTATGCTCCTCATTTACAAGATCTCATTTGAGTATCTGCACAGTATATATTAGTCCCCTGGATAGAGCATGGGCTTCCTTCCTTCCTTAGAATAGTGGCTTTCCGGATCATACGGGACTCCTTGCTCCAGGAACCAAAGTGTGCTCTGGGTCATGCTCTGTGTGGTTGTTCCTCCTGCAAGGGATATCCACGGATGGACAAATAAGGTCCAAGTACAGGTACTCTTATATTGCAGTAGTGTTCTATATGATCTAGGTACACTACAAGCACGCCTGGCACCAGAGGCGTTGCTAGGGGGAGGAGGCTGAGGGGGCTATGGCCCCCGGTCTTTTGGTTGTAGCCCCCGATAGCGTGATGATGGCAGTAAATTAGAAGACCACTTCTCCAGGCCTCTCTTACAACCCTTTTCACTGGTTAAGGAACCAGATGTATAGAGAACAGGAGGCTGAAGCCCACTGTTCAGCATTTCTCCAGTCCTTGAGCAACCCCATAATGTGGACTTCATCATACAAACTCGAGTACATTTCATCACAGTTCAAATCTCAGTGCTCTACACAGTTCAATGCCTCCACTTTACACCCAGTTGTTGTACCAAAGAGAGGTGTGACTGTTCTCTCCCTCACTCCACTGTGGCAAACTTCCACAGATCTGAAAATGAAAGTCCTGTGCATAGAAGTCGCAGTATGTTCAGGAGTTGGGTACACCATTTCTCACACACCATGCAACAATGTACGGTTCCACTTACTGTTTTCTTGTTCTATTTTGGGCAAGCCTTATCCTACTCCTTTACTTTTCAAGACTGTATCCTTCGTTTTCTCGCCCATATCCACCTTGGACTAAGCTAATGGTTATCTCACCCCCTAAACTGTCCACGGCTGCATCTAGGTCCCCCAGTTGCTCAGAACCAAGCTCAGTCACATAGTCCAGAAACAACACCAATGGCTCCTCTTCAGAAGTGACCAAATCCCATATAGGGCTGTAGAAAAGCCCCTAATGCGCACAACAGAAAAAATACAACCCACTAGGTAAAAAATCCCAGCACAGCACTTTCAAGGAGAACAAGTCTTTTTTCTCATAAAAACCAGGTACGCAATAGCAAAGAACTCTGCTGTCTCGGAGTGCTCTAACGAAAGCCAACATGGAAAACAGCTTATAAGAGCAGAAAGCATCACTATGATGTACATCACAAAGGGTACAAATCCATGGAGCTGGTTAGTGCACCATATACATAGGCGGCCTGCTCCATATGGGATGCCAGGTCATTGCTCCCAGCTTTTCTTGTCCATCTTCTCCCACGTGGGGCTCTTCTCACAACGTCATCAAGTGCTGGGCTCGATAATTAGCAATTAAGAATGTAGTTCACTGCCTGCCCTATTAGTGGCCTAATGTGCACCTGGTACCGCAGACATGGGCGCAGAGGCTACATCCGAGGTCGTTTTATCTCAGCAAACCCCAGCTTGGGTCCAGATGTGTCAGCACCAATACGAGTATTCCCACCCTTGCCGTTACATTTGTTACTTTCCCTCCCTGCACCTCGCAGCACAAATCACAGGGGCCTCGGAAATTCTACTTTGATCTATATAACAAATGGGTGGTTGAACAGTTTTATGATTAGGGGTATTGGACTGGCTAACATCCTTGAATGTTAGGGTCTTGGAACGGGGGCATCTGGGCAAGATAACGTAGAATTTGAGTTGGGCTGGGTCAGAGGCTCGTGCCCTCCTTCTTGTGGGATAACTGTTCACAGCTCTCAGCCCCCTAATGGCCTTGCAGGGCGCATTCTTTCTCGGCTACATGTGCTAACGATACAAAACAATGAGAGGTTTATGAATCTGTGTAAGCCTAGCCTCTCCCATTCCCGCCCCAGTTGTACCCTACTCCCCTATGCGCACACATATAACTATGCCCTGTGTCAGGGCCTACTGTTCTGGCTGCAGCACGGCACAAGGCCTTAATTTAAAGATGGCTACTATTAATCAAAATGGCATCCTGTGTCTAATGCAATCTACACCCACTCTTGCTACATTCTATCCCTAAACAAAACCCCTCTCAACATACCCCCCTATACACTCCCCAAGCATCTACCACACAGTGTTAGGCCTTTGCCACATTCAAAACCTCTTGGGGGCCAGGGATGAGTGCCCCTGCTGCCCAACATTCCCCTCTTTTGTTAATCCCCTATTAATGAATTGTAGCATGAGCAACTTTCTGTCCTCTTGCTCCCTGCTCTCCCTTTGCAATCCTTCAGCTTCAAAATATGGTGGGGTCCCCTCCTTGGATACCCATGCTTTACATATATGCTGCAAGCTCTCCCCAGCCTGTGCATATTGTTCTGGGCTGCATGCCATGTGTATGCATCCTCCATCCCCTGCTAAATCTACCCAGTGCTCTACATAATTTTCAAGGTTGGGTGGGGGAGTGATGAGAGTTCCTGGAGGGTTGAAGGCGTTGTTATACAACAACTAAGCAGGGTTTGCTATGATCATCTGTTTGCACAGCAAAATCTTTTGTACCACAAGGTGCCCCCCATGTACCCCAATTGAAACTATCATCATTGCACTGATAGGCATTGCTTTAGCACAGCACCAAAGTCCCAACTGGCATGTGCAGAAGATCACCAGCACAAACACTATCACTGGTACCAGCAGCTTGACGATAGACCCCATCCACGATGGTGCTCAGGAGAAAAGGTTATCAAATCAGTCCTTATTTTGAATTCCAGCTTCTGTTTTCATGTGAGTACCAAGGGTATGCAGGGTCCCTATTATATTGGTGATGGACCCGTTGTTGACATTGTTAGGGAGCACGTAGGTGCAGCAAGAATCACCAATCTTCTGCCAAACCCCTCCTTCCATAGTCATGAGGAGGTCCAGCATGTAGCGGTTCCGCAACGTCATCAGCCAGACCCACCTGGAGCCACTTGGCATTTGTGGCTGTTTGCACTCCTGGTAGCAATAAAGACACACATAATGTTTCTTTCCTGCTGCGTAGTCTATATTGATCCGGTTTGTCTTTCAGCAATTGTGAGGAATCTTGGGGCAAATAGCTGTATCTACGCCTTCTCCATAGTTTTGCTTTCGTCTTCTTTTCTGGCTGAATACAGAATATAGGCCGTGGTGGCAGAGCTGTGGCGGGTATATCTGACACTGTGTCATGGTCATGAAGTCAGGGGCACAGGCATGCATGGGTTTTATGCACAGGAAACCTCGGTGGACACTGTCCTTGCGCCTTTGGCGCCAGGCTCATGGATAAAAGTAAACAAGAACATCCATTTAACACCTAAAAGCTTTTATTATGGACATAGCCCTTCAAATGCATTAACCTTGAACATTTCATCCATTAAGCAGGATGCATTAACCTTGAACATTCCATCCATTCAGCAGCCCCAAGTGTATTCTTGGGTGTGGCTGCTAATGGATTGCCTTCACATGTGCTCACGCTCTAGGAGTGACAGGGTGTGGCTGATAAGCCAGCCCTAATGGGCGTGCCCATGATCTCAGCTATATAAGCTGCCCAATCCGCAATACAGACACTTCACGTTATTCTGCACTTGCCAGCAGCGTAATGCTCACCGTCGCCTGAAGTTAGACTTACCTGTGAAGAACCTGCTTCCTGGACATCCTGCTTCCTGCCAGCATACTTACCAACTGGGGGAAGTTGTTCTTACCTGTACATCTCTTCGGCGAACCAAGTATTCATCTTTACACTTTCTGGAACGCCGAAATCTTCATCTTGGCAGCGCAGCACGACACACTCTATCGTCGACAGCAGTGCCTGCAAGGAAAAACAGAAGACAAGGTTAGACATCGAAAAAACAGTCAGTTTAAGGTTGCGCTTCACCATACTTCACGCTTTTCCTTAAACCATCACTTACCTGCTGTCGAACATTGCGGTAGCATCCATCTTCCATCCGGCCGCGTCTCACATCTCATAGCTGCATTGAGGCCGCATTTCCATCTAAGGGAAGAAAACAGAAGAGAGACATTATTGTGGGCATAAACAGGAGCAACATATAAAGAGCTCAAGAAAGACTTACCAATCATAAGAAGAAGCATAGTCGCAGCTGGACTGGACTAATCCTTATCAGGGATCAGTGAAGGAACTAGATGTCACGACCTTCGCCCAAAACCCCCTCTGGCAAACCATCTTGTAAGAGTAAAAGAGGGAGACGAGTGGAAAACGGCCTTCCGCACGAAGTACAGGAGTCAGGACTCGGGCCTCTAGAGCCTGGCATCCTCTTCAAAAGCCTTCATGGGGCCAGTCCTGGCGCCAGGCTGCTACACCATGAAAAACAATGTGCTTGGGAACTACTTTATTGTATTGTCAGCCAACATGGAGGCATCCACAGAGCTTGGTTCCTAAGAACCAAGCTATGCAGTCTAGTGTTTTGGGTGTGGTAGCCTAGGGACTACTTTTCCTGGACTATTTTGTTGGGGCTATTTAAACCACACCCGAGCAAGACAACACGCTTCGCGTTACTTTGCAGCTTGCAACGTGATTCTCACCGTGTCCAGCTATTCCCTCGAACCTCAGAGAAGCAGAACCTGCAAGGAGACAAAAGGAACATCATTAGCAGCAGCATCTTACCTGCAGTCTTCATCTTTAAACACTCGCAGCTACTGAGAACAGCTTCCTCGAATCTGCACGCCTCCCGGACAGAATGACCTGAAAGAGGAAGATAGAGGCAACATTAAAGAAAGCAGTAGAGACATTTACAAATTACGAACTGCTCAAAAGGCTTACCTGGCTGGTCGCCTCTCGGCTGGCACCACTCCGGACATTCCACTCGCGCTGAAGAACACCGCGACCTACAAGGAAGGAAAACACTGGTTAGCAAAGGCAAGACTTTGCAGCGCTGCGCATAGCGCTTACTTACCACATCATAGCACTCTTAATACTCCATTTACCAGGGGGGCTCAACCAAGCCAGTTCGCCGCGCTGAAGCTCTGCATACCTTAGGGAGAAAAAGAGACATTTTAAACAAAGAAAGGCATGCAGGATAGCAACAAAACTAAAGAACAGCAATAAGACCTACCTGAACAATATCAAACGGGCCGGCGTCAGTGAAGTAACTGGACCGCACTTGCCCATAATTGACAACGCCCCCCTGCAAAGAAGGCAGGACGGAGAGCACGCCTAATTCTACCACAAGGTGAGGAGAGGGTGCCGGAGGAAATCATACAGGGGTGGAAGGAGGATACTTACCCCAGTCGGTCAGTCTTGAACACAGTCCTCCTGTATTTTCAGGCAGAACTTTCCCTGTAGACCAAATCAGGGCAAAGCTGAGAAGCATACCAGCGAGTAACCCGGCTGGGTGGCGTCCCTGTGGATAAAAGGTGAGCGTAACACTAGATCCCATTCGATGCGCCCCTGCCAGAAGTAGCAGGATGGAGACCTTATCTTCCATAATTCACAGGTGAGCTTTATGGCCTGGCGTATGCTCACAGAAACTGTACTTTGGGGTGAAGGGTTCGAGAGGCACAACGATCACAGATTGGCGCACTCACACACTCTTATCTCCACGCAGGAACAGTATCACCACGAACCACTGCTCACAGCTTTTCTACTGAGAGAGAGGCCTGAAGGGGGTTATTCAAGTTCAGGGAGGGCTGCAACCGTGCACCAATGCCTCCGCAGAGACCAGGTGAGCGTAACAGAATGCAAAGCCTCTAATACTCTCTGCCTGGGCGCTATGGAAACTTCAGAAACAGATCAGTTAGCCCTCTTACTAGGGGAATTACGGGCTGAAGTACATGCTTCAAGACAGGAAACCAATGCATTACGGAGGGATCTTATTGTAACTCATGAAAGAACTGACAGATTGGCAAGACAAATGCTACTAACACAAGCAGGACAGGTTCCACTGCCTGGAGTGGCCCATTCATCTCATTCTTCCACACCACAACAATCAACAACGGTTCAGGTGGTTATTCCAGGAGCAGTGCCTCTAGCCCCTCCCGAACGCTTCATCAGCAACCCAAACAACTTTGTTGTATTTATGAACCAATGTCGCCTTCATTTCTTCTGCAAACCAGGAGACGTTCCTAATCACCAAGCCAAAGTGGCGTTTGTACTCTCATATTTAGGAGGTAGTGCGGCGGACTGGTCTATATCTTCGGTAAATCAAGATGACCCTCTACTCCGGAACTTTGGGAATTTCCAACATGAGATGGTGAAATTGTTTGCCCGTCATACTCAAGGACAAGCTCTGGACAATGAGTTGGTGTCACTCAGACAAGGGAGTCAAGATCTATTAACCTATATTGCAACCTTCAATCGTCTCATAGCCCAGACCGACTGGCCAGAAGAGAAGAGGACTACACTCTTTTACCGAGGGTTATGTGGAGAACTTAAGGATGTGTTGGTGCAAGTGGTGAATCCCCCTGAGAGATGTGCGGACTACATCAACCTGACGGTGCAACTCGATCATAGGTTGCAGAATTGGAAAATGGATCAAGCTAGATCAGAGGGACGGTCAGTTTACGTACGACCTCGTGAGAATCAGACCAAACCACATGAACAGTCTGAGCCAATGCAAATTGATGGATTATGAAGTCCCCTTACCAAAGGAGAAAGGGAAAAAAGAAGACAACAACAGCTTTGCTTATATTGTGGACAAGCAGGTCATTTCCTCCGTGACTGCCCGGTACAACCACCCCCAAGAAAACGGGGCAACAGACAAAACTGATGAAGAAGAAGAACAAAACTCGGGAAATGCCAATGCCCAGCAAGTGTAGGGGTCCGCTTGTTGAGCATGAAAAAGGAATCCATACAGACCTCGCAACTAGTCCTTCCAGTACTTTTGGTGAATCACAAGCAACCATCAAAAATACATGCCCTTGGAGGCATATATTGATTGTGGAGCTGTGGGTAACTACATTGACCAAGATTTGGCTCTCTGAAATGCCTTCCTCTCCGACAGAAGCAGAAATCGGAAACCGTCACTGCTGTGGATGGTTCTCATCTATCATCTGGCCCAGTGACACAATACACTGAGAAAGTCAAGCTTCTGTGTCAGGACGGGCATCAAGAGGACATTACTTTCGATCTCATCGGTGCTCCTCAGTTCCAGATGATATTGGGAATGCCCTGGCTGGAGACCCACAATCTTAGGATCGACTGGCGAAAATGAGTTGTGACATTTCCTCATGATTGTACCGACAAATGTTACAAAAAAGATTACACCAATCTGAACTGAAGAAGGGAATCGTGTTGGGCCTCATCAGCTCCTTACCGCTTGAATACCAAGATTACCAGGATGTCTTCAAAAAAGAGCAAACCAATGTTCTGCCCTGCACAGACCCTACGATTGTCAAATAGATCTTGTACTCAGAGCCCAGATCCCTTGCAGCCGAATTTACGCTCTTACAGAACAGAAAAATCAGCATCTTAGAACTTACCTGGATCAGTACCTGGCGAATGGTTTCATTCGCCCCGTCCAAGTCACCTGCCTCCTCGCCCTTATTCTTCATGCCTAAAAAGGAGGGGGACTTAAGAACTTGCATCAACTATAGAGCCATCAATCAGATCACAGTAAAAAAATCAATATCCTTTACCACTTATACCGGAGCTCCTGGACCAAGTGAAACATGCAGAAATCTACACAAAACTGGATTTAAGAGAGCAAACCATCTTGTAAGAGTAAAAGAGGGAGACGAGTGGAAAACGGCCTTCCGCACGAAGTACAGCCTCTTTGAATACCAGGTCATGCCCTTCGGGCTATGCAACGGCCCTGCGGCGTTCTAATTCTTTATGAATGATGTACTCCGTGAACTACTGGACGTTTGCGCTCTTGTTTACATTGACGACATTCTTATCTACTCAAATTGCATGGAAGAACATGTAGGCCATG
Organism: Ambystoma mexicanum; assembly: GCF_040938575.1. NCBI lineage: Eukaryota > Metazoa > Chordata > Amphibia > Caudata > Ambystomatidae > Ambystoma > Ambystoma mexicanum. The sequence continues at coordinate 1,335,683,044 of NC_090921.1, read as the reverse complement.
TCCGGGCAGTCTTAGAGAAGCGTCCACAACACCAATTGTATGCCAAGTTGGAAAAATGTTTTTCCATATAACCGAGGTCGAGTTTCTCGGTTTCATGCTCACACCACAAGGCGTACATATGGATACATGAAAGGTGGATGCAATCCTCCAATGGCCCTCACCAACATCCACGAAAGGAGTGCAAAGCGTGCTCGGATTCGCCAACTTTTTACCGTCAGTTTATACCGGGGTTTTCACAAATTGTACATCTAATTACCTCCTTGTTAAAGAAAAATCAAAAGTTCCATTGGTCGACAGAAGCTGAAGAAGCCTTCCAGAAGTTGAAACTAGCATTCACTACAGCACCAGTCCTTCAAAACCCACGACCAGACCTACCTTACATTGTTGAGACAGATGCTTCAAAAATAGCCATGGGAGCAGTATTGTCACAACGAGACCCTGAAACAGGACAGTTACACCCCGTCACATTCTGGTCCCGCAAATTGTCAGCCCCTGAGTTGAACTACGCAATCACAGATAAAGAATTACTGGTGATTAAAGCAGCATTCAAGGCCTGGAGGCATCACCTTCTTGGGAAGAGACATACGGTCACTGTCATCACGGACCACCGTAACTTGCAATACTTGAAATCGCCAAAACACAATCCTTGCGTCAACTTCGTTGGGCTCTCTTTTTTGTGGAATACGATTTTATTATCAATTATAGACCTGGAGTACGCAATGGGATAACAGACACTCTATCACACATGAGTGAAGAAAAAGAGGCTTTTACAGCATCCAACCCCGTGGCCATAATTCCCGAGGAAAGGATTCAAACCAGAATAGCTGCCACCACGTGTGTGGATGACCAAAGAACCAGTTTGCAATGCCTGATGGATCAATCAACACAACAGGAATGGCTGTTAAAAGGTGACCAGTACACCATGGAAGAGAATCTACCGTATTTCCAAGGACGATTATATATCCAAGACCAAGAACTGCAAAAGCAAATCATCACAAATTACCATGATTCATTAGTGGAAGGACACCCAGGAATAGGCAAAACTCAGGCTAAGGTAAACCAAAACTACTGGTGGCCAACCTGGCGAAAAGACATTGCCCAATTTATTGAAACCTGCGGTTTCTGTGCAGAACACAAGTCTCAGAAACAGAACCATGCTGGCTTACTACATCCCCTAACAGTACCACCAGCACGTTGGCATACCCTGTCGATGGACTTCATCACAGATCTTCCACCCTGCAGTGGATACAACACCATATTAGTCATTATGGATTTATTCTCCAAAATGGCCCATTTCATGCCTTTGAAGGGACTCCCAACTTCGTCAACTCTCGCTTCTGTGTCCCTAGAGCAAATTGTTCGATTGCATGGATTTCCATCAATATTAGTATCTGATCGCGGAACTCAATTTGTTTATGCCTTTTGGAGAAAGTGTTGTATGATTGCCAAAATCGATCTACGGTTGTCCACAAGCCATCACCCTGAAACTGATGGGCAAACTGAACGAACCAACTTTAGAGCAATATCTCAGGTGTATGTTGCAACAGTCCGAGGATTCTTGGAATAATATTCTCTGGATAGCTGAGTATGCATACAACAAATCAGTTCACACAAGCACAGGGCAAACTCCATTCTACACTGTGCACGGAAGACATCCGAGGACATCAGTATTTGATCCACCCCATACCCTGGAAATGCCAGCCATAAAAAACTTGCATAAAACCATCACTAAGGTTCTTAAGGAGGCTACAGAGCATCTGACCAAGGCTAAGAAAAGACAAAAACGGTTTGCTGATCGACATCGGAAGGAAACTCCCGCCTACCAGATTGGAGAAAAGGTGTGGTTAGCATCCAAATATATTCCCCTGAAAGGGCCAAGAGCTTTCCGCCCAAAATACCTGGGCCCGATACTATAAAGTCCATAATCAATTCTGTCACCATGAAATTGTAGTTACAATCTCACATGAAAATTCACCCCGTATTTCATGTCTCTCTCCTCACACCAATGAAATGCAATACATGGCTTAGTTCTCCGCCAGAGCCTGAAGTAATAGATGGAGAACCAGAATATGAAGTCAAATCCATCCTGGACTCCAAGGTGGTTCGATCAAAACTGTATTATCTAATTGACTGGAAAGGTTAAGGACCTCAAGACCGAACTTGGGAACCCAGTGAACACATCCATGCTCTGCGTTTAATCAGACAGTTCCATCGCAATAATCCCACCAAACCAGGACCGGGAGGAGAACCACCCTTGAGAGGGGCCTTGAGGGGGAGTGCCGTCATGGTCATGAAGTCAGGACCACAGGCATGCAGAGGTTGCATGCACAGGAGACCTAGGTGGACACTGTCCTGGCGCCTCTGGCGCCAGGCTCATGACCAAAAGTAAACAAGAACATCCATTTAACACCATTTAACACCAAAAAGCTTTTATTATGGACATAGCACTTCAGATGCATTAACCTTGAACATTCCATCCATTAAGCAGGATGGATTAACCTTGGACATGCAATCCATTAAGCAGCCCCAAGTGTATTCTTGGGTGTGGCTGCTAATGGATTGCCTTCACACGTGCTCACTCTCTGGGAGTGGCAGGGTGTGGCTGTTAAGCCAGCCCTAATGGGCGTGCCCACGATCTTAGCTATATAAGCTGCCCCGATCTTCAAGACAGACGCTTCACCCTGACAAACCTGTTGTCCAGGTACTGGTAGAGATGGTGGCCCTGGGCCCTGAGGAGGGCTGCCACTGCATTCATGGTTCTGGTGAACACCCTGAGAGCCGAGTTGAGGCCGAAGGGTAGCACATTGTATTGGAAATGGCTGCCCATGATCCTGAACCACAGGAAGGAACGATGCGGCTGCCAAATAGGGATGTGTAGATAAGCGTCCTTCAGATCCAGGGAGCACATCCAGTCTCCCCTGCACAATGTATCCGCTATGAGGGCTGATGTAACCATCATGAACCTTTGAAGAGGGAGGGAGAGGTTGAGGGTGGAAAGGTCCAACACAACTCTCAGGCCAGCCTGGTTATTCTTCTGTATGGCAAAAATCCTGGAGTAGAAGCCTAAGCCTCGCTGGGAGGCTGGAACCTCTTCCTCTGCCTGGCTCTCGACGAGCGACTGAATCTCTGCCAACAGAGTTGTTATCCCGATCTGTGAGAGTGGAGGGGAGGAGGGAGGAGAGGAAGGGATCGTTAAGAGGTACCCCATGGATACTACCGAAAGGATCCAGGGGCCTGCGAACTTCTGATGCCAAAACTGTGCATGAAGGACAAGCCTGCCCCCCGCCGGAGACACGTGGAGCCAAAGGGGCACGACATGCCTTCTTTCCCTCTGATGCTATTGCACAGCAGGGGGGCTGAAAAAAGCCCTTGCTCCCCCCTTTTGTTGTTTAAGCCTGTGCTGACTCGGGAAACGGTCAGGCTGCCTGGACCCCTGTTCTTGGAAGCCACAGAACCCTCCGAATGTCCGTCCCTTGTCAGAGCACTAATATGACTGGGTGGACGCCTTGGGCATGCCCTTTCCAAGGATAAAGACTTTGCAGTTTGGATTCAAGGCTGGTTACTTCACAGGTAAGTGTTCTTGCTTGCTAATGCTGTTCTTGTTCTTCCAGGTTATTAATGGAATCCGGATCTGAGCCTTGAGGATCGGGCCGCCGGAGAAGCAGATGATCAGGAGCTGGGCACGGTGAGCGTTACGCTGCAGGAGTGCAGAATAACTCGAAGCGTGTTCTGCTGTTTGGGTGTGGTTTAAATAGCCCAGGTAAAGTAGTTCCAGGCCAAGTAGTTCCAGGCCCAGCCACACCCAAAACACTAGACCTCATGGCTTGGTTCTAAAGAACTGAGCTGTGTAATAGGCCTCCATGTTGGATTAAGGTACACACCTGGTATTACTTTATTCCTGATAATGAGCCTGGCGCCAAAGGCCCCAGGACTGACTCCATGTATGTTTCTGATGGAGTTTTAAGGCCCTTGGGGCCAGTGTGAAGGGCTTTAGCCCCACTACTGCCAGGGGGCTGTTATACCTGAGGGGGTCAGGGGCATGGATCGTGACAGCATATGGCCCGACCAGAGATTTCAATGTGGGCCATGGTGGACCCCATGATGTTTTGCGCCAACATTTTAGCCTCTGCCAGTCTCACCTTGAAGCATGACTGGCTCTGCACCGAAGGTTTTGGAAGGAAGTTGGCTATTTCCCGCCAAGGTCTCTGGTTAACTCCTGCATGGCATCTGCGTTGGCTTGACGAAGATGCAGCAAAGCGTTGGAATAAAGCTTCTTCCCGTACGCCTCCAAGATCTTCTCCTCCTTGCCTAGCAGCGCCGAGGACGAGGTGGACGAGGACGACTGAGGCTTTGAATAGAGTGACGCCGCAGCAATCACCGAAGAGTGCGGTTGAGGCTGGGTCGACAGCCACAGTGTATCAACCCTCCATTTGCCTATATTTGGCATCCAGGCGTCAATTGACCGGCTGGACTGAGTGGGATTTGAGCCACCCCTTCTTGGCCAAGGCAACTACGTCCTTCCGCATCGGAATGCCCGTTCTAGCCGTGGGGCATAGAGTGAGGACTTTGGCAAGTACTGCTGCCTCCTGTTGTTCGACTTGGGGTTGAGGAAGGCCCAAGTACTCGGGGCCTGCAGTGGTGGAGACATAGGAGGAATCACTATGGGCGGCGGGCTGAAGGTAGCTTGTCCCTGATCTCATGAGTGTGAGGAACTTATCAAAGAACCTGTCCTCGAAGGCCGGTGGGGTGGCAGGTGATATTGACAGAATAGCGGGCGGCTGCTTGGGCTGGTGCATAGTCTGTCTAGCTGGTTGCAGAGGAAATCTGCCCTATGATGCTGATGGATAAGCTGTAGGCCACGTACCTGGTTGACACCAGTCCCACCTTGTAACTCGTTCTCCCACCTGCTCTGTTTCTCGGTGCGGTATCGGATGAGCGGACATCTTGTTTGGCATGTCGGCCATCTTGTCGAGCTACATGCCACGAGCCAAAGGTATGGTGCCTGGCTCACTGGGCCCAGCCTCCTACAGGACTCTTCACGGTGGAGGATGAGACCTACCCTGCACCTCAGGCCGAGACCTGGTAGGCGTGTCACCCTCGGCAGAGTCGCCGGTAGTGCTGCATGAAGGCGCCCCCACGGCCATGTCCCCGGTACAAGGGTGTAGTCCCTCGGGTCTACACCCGGTAAAAGAACCTTGCAGTCCCTCAGCACTGTCTCTGGAAGGATCTACGGACCCCTCGGCCTAGCAGCCGGTAGCTGAACTAGCCTTGGTAACAGTACTGATCTGAGAACCTGAGAAGCCCCAGCAATACCCAATTCTAGTACTTATCACTCTGGGTACTCTAGTCTCAGGATCACCTGCAAAGGTTCAGGACACACTAAGAACACTGCCTCTCTCTGCATGGGGCCTGATGGTGTCTCTAAAACCATGACATGATGCATTTCAAGCTCCAGAGAACAGCACATTGCCCACAATTCCCTGCTTCAAAGACAAGCGTATAACATCCACTCTAGGACAAGGATAATGACCGGGACGACTGTTGTCTTTGGTGGTACGCTTGTAACAGTGTCTCAATAAATCTCAATAACAACTCAAATGGTGTCAGGCAGTGTCAGTAAGTGTCCCAGCCATGACCCCTACCGCTACTCCGACCCCCACCACAAGTGTCAGGCGACACTAAAAACTCAAAAATAGTGTCAGGTTTTGCTCCTTAGTGACTTCCATATTCTTCGGGCATGCCCCCTATAATGCTCATATTCTCCCCCTCTCCCCCACCCCCCCACCCAAAGCAGTTAATGAATTACCAGGGTCATTTTCATTACATGCTCATCATTCCAAGACCTTTATTTTGGATTCAAGTTAGTCATAGGACTTTGTTCATGGCATTCAACTTTAAGGTTTGGAGTTCTGCGGGAAGACAGGAGATGAAGCAACAGTAACATCAAACAAGCCCTAGAAATGCCCTGACTTGTGTTTTGATTTTTGGAAGAATGGTTTTCTAGATGGCTTCTGCCTTTGAGTGTTGGGGCTGGTTTGTCCCATTGCCCACTGCATAGCAAATTTACTTTGTGAACTTGATGCCCAGGATGCAGGTGGCATGATTTGCTGTTAGACCATGGCGTTGCAGTGCCAAGCAGACTGCATAGAGACATTTCAGAATCGAATTCCAATTTGCAATATAGATGATGATGCCCAAATAGGCACCTACATGTTGACGTGGGACATCACTTCAGTATTTTGTTCATCTCCACAAGGAATGTCGCAAGCATGGCTCTGATGGTCTGTAAAAGACTATCAGAGTAGTTCTTAGGAATTTGCCAGTATTCTTTAGTCAGGTTCAAAGTGGTGCTGCAGTGGGCATCATCTAGATACTCTATAAAATTATCCACCCTTGGCATGGGGGTGATTTCAAATTAGGATACAGCACTGCTGAGTTTAATTTTCAGTTGGATTCCTAGATGATCTGATTACATTGCAAATTCTGTTTCACGTCCCCTTACTTTGGGCAGAGCCCTTCTATGTTTTTAATAGAGTGTCAAGCATCTCGCGTTCACTAGCTTTTTCAGAACATAATGTAACATAGTGCTCAACCTAGGTTCTAAGGTCCCCCTTCTTGATATGATGTGATATTTTATTTGTATCGCGCTGATACACAGGTGTTTCAGAGCACGAGGCAAGGGAGGGGAAACAAGGGAGGACAAAAACAACAATCTTACTAGGCCCAGTGACATTGAGAACGTGCAAGTGAAGGGGAGAGGGAAGGGGGAAAATGCAAGGGGCAAGGAGGAGTGGAAAGTGCTGAACACGTGATAGAACAACAACAGGTAGTGCGGCCAGCAGTTAGTAAGTGTTAGAATAAGCTATAGTCAACAGGTGTCTGATAAGTGCTGCAAGTTGCAGATACAGACCCAAGTGCCGGAATTGCCAGTAGGCAGGGCGGGTGTGTGGCTGGGAGGGTATGGATCTGGGCCCGAAATCAGAGGGTAACCAGGTGCCCGGTGACAAAGCAGACAGATTAGCAGGGGAGATGAAGAGCGAAGGAAGAAGCAAAGAGGAAGGTCTTGAGGTGCTTCCAGAACCAAAGATGGTTCTCCTCAAGTTTAAGAGAGGCAGGGAGGCTGTTCCAGAGGGATGCCCCACCCAAGGAAAGGAATCTACCCCCGACTCGTTGCTTGGTGAAGAGACTGACCCTGAGGGAGTTGGAGATGAAGGAGCGAAGAGCTCGAGTAGGAATGTATTTACGGAAGGAGAGTTGAAGGTATTGTGGACCCATGCGCCAGAAAGCCTTGTGGGCAATGCAAAGGGCCTTGAATTTAATCTTGCAGCCACTGGGAGCCAATGAAGAGATTGCAGGGCTGGAGAGATACAATCCCAGGGCTTGAGGCCAATGACAAGTCTTGCAGTCCTGTTCTGGATGAGGTGCAGCGGACAGAGAGTGGTTGAAGGCAGATTAAGAAAGAGGCTGTTGCAATAGTCCAGCCTAGGGAGAACCAGAGCTGTGGAGACAGTGAGCTTCTGGGGGAAGGAGAGGAAAGGAAGAATACATCAGAGGAGGTGCAGTTGGTAGTTAGACTTTTTAGAGATGTCAGAGATGTGAAGAGAAAAGGAAAGCGTGGAGTCAAAGATGACCCAAGGTTCTTAGCCTCGCAAGTGGGAGCAGGGAGAGGGTCAAGGGAGGCCAGCCAGAGAGTGACAGGAAAGGAAGGTGCAGGTGTGCCAATGAGGAGGATCTCTGTCTTACTGGCATTAAGGCAGAGGTTGTTGGCGGTGCACCAGTCTAGATTTCAGACAGTCAGAGATGCGAGAGGGAGAAGAGGTGGCGGAGGGGAGCCTGAAAACAAGTTGGGTGTCATCAACATAGTATTGAAGGTTTGAGCAGAGAGCAGCAATGCAGTGGGTGAGCTGTGCCAGGTAGTGGTTGAAGAATTAGCGAAAGAGGTTAGACCCCTGGGGTGCCCACTGAGCATGCTTAATATTTCGGCTGAGTGTTGCTGCAGTTAGAGGCAGAGGCACGGAGGTTGCTGTGTACTGCGGGCTGAGAGGAACATATCTATCATTGGTCGCTTTACATGGGAGCGAATATAGGATTGCAACACCGACAACGTTAAATACTGCTTGCTTTCCCATGAGGAGTGTTGTGGAGTGTTGCAGAGTGTTGCTGCAGTTAGAGGCTCCCCTCTCACCAGCGTCTCCATCGAGGGACCTAGCAGGCAAGATCGCTTGCGGCTTGCATATGATAGCAGAGGGAAAATCAGCTCACTCAGAGGAAACAAAGCCAAAAACTCACAAAGGTAACCTTAATTGGAAGATGAATACGAGCACGGATGTACAATACAGACCTGATGGAAAGATACATACTTGCCAATCCTACCGATTTATGTGGTAGGATACCGCTTTTAAAGCAGTCCTACTGCCTACCGATTTAGTGGCAACAAATACCGATTTTTTTAAAAATAATGTTTTTTGTGTGTTTTTTTGTCCTGCCGGTCTGAGGCCCGGCACAGCATGATCAGCATCCTCTGGTGTGGGGGGGCGGGTGGCAAGCCGGGTGACCGCCCAGGGCGCCATGCCCCCAGGGTGCCATTAGCCCCCGCCACGCCAGCTCGGGGGAGTCTTTCAAGGGCTCCCCTGAGCTGGCGTAGCGGTAGAAGGCGCGGCATGCAGGCTTTTGATGTGAAAGGCTCCAATGGCGGCGGGCTAAATGTGCCCCTCCACCACGGGTGCCTTTGACAAAAAGCGCCATTAGCCCCCCACCACCTCGGGGAAGTCTTTCAAGGGCTCCTCCCAGCTGGCGTGGTGGCAGGCGCCTCATTGTCATTGAATGCACCCGCGGCGGCAGGCTCATTCGATGACAATGAGCTGCTGACGCGCCCTATTCCTATCATTACCTCATCGCCAGAATATTTTTGAAACTAAGATTCCTACAGATTTTTGATCACAGAATGTTGGCATGCATGAAGATCGTGCCGCAAAAAGTAAGTCATTTTATTAATGACATGAGCTTATTGGATCTGGCTCTGGAAACTGATAATGAACACTGTAACTCAGGAAGGCCGGCCACACCAGAAAATTGAGTGATTGGTAATACTGACCGACCTAGTTCCATAACCAGGGGCGTTGCTAGGGGGGGGCTAAGGGGGCTGTAGCCCCTGATCTTTTGGTTGTAGCCCCGGATAGAATCTCAGGAGCTACAGCCAAAAGACTAGCTAGCCCCCAGTCCCAACAGTTCCGACACCAGCTTAGCCCCGGGTCTTTTCCAGACCTAGCAACTCCCCTGTCCATAACCTTAGATGACACGCGGAACAAGCTGCCGGTGAGGAAATGGATTCACGCTCCTCTGTTCACTTTCCCCAACTACCTTACACCATATTCCGAGGGAGCTAGATAATAACATTAAATCGTCCTCCCCGTCCATATCGGCTCTAAATATGGTTTTAAGCTAATTTGTCTCGCTCTACAAAAACATCAAAATGGACTGTAATCCCACACCATAACTCTTAGTGACATAAAACGAAGGTTGGAAATGATGGTTGCAGCCCAATCACTTGTAGTATCGAATGGATCACTGTTTGAACAAAAGGAGAAACAGCTGGGATTTCCTGATAGAACCATCGAAACTCAAACAACGGACGTAGAGAAACCCTCTGCTGCTTATGTTGTTAATCAGCCTGGTCCTTTGATATTGAACAATTGTCACCATAGTTACCAAAGTATAACCAAACAAGATACCAGACACATCGCAAATAAGGACTGTTCACAGCATCTTTCGTTAGGATGTGTGTTTAATACAGATCAAACGATTGTTTAAATCACTCCAACGCATGACCACCATTTCACGAAATACCGTGACTCTGCCTACTAACTTCTAGAGACATATTTGGGCCTCCTTACAAGTTTGGCGATCCAGAAATAAAGGTGCCAGCAACAACGTACCAGCACCCTTTCTGGACTGCCAAGCTAAGAGTCTGCCGGGAGGGGCACGGAACTCCCAGCAAGCCTGACCTGCAGGGAGTTCAGGCCCCTACCAACATACTTTTCACAGAAGCACCGTTCGGTGTTTCAGGTTTCCCATTCCCATGCAGTCTTATGGGACTCCATGGGAATGAGAAACAACCGTTCGGCCGTCGCCTACGATATCCCGGTAGCACCGAGATGTCAGGTGGCGGAAACAGTTTTACAGGGTTGACAGCAACGTGCCAGCAATCGGCAGGGATTTACCGCCAACCTCGTATGAGGCCTATTTTTTCAACGAAGAAAGAACAGATATAGACAAGTTAACTATCAGTTCAAAAATTGTAATGAACATGCTTTTAGCGGAAATCGATACAATTCCACAAATGGGTTATGATCTGTCCCCCTATTACGAGTCATTATGCTAAAGACGGGAGCCGATTAAAACATTGGCCCCACAGATTAATAGAGGATTTAATGGAGAATCCCATAGACTTTTATTTATGGAGGCCTTTCTTCAGGGTGATCAGTAGAATTAGTTGGAGCACCCAATCAATTGGTAGATTCTCAAGATGACTTCCACGAAATCTGTCAGAAAATGTTAGAAGGTTAGGTGATGCGGGCATGGGTGTTTAACATAACGCGTATTTCAGAAAAGTGACAGTACTCTCATGGAACTCGAGAGGTTTTAACAGTTTTTTAACAATAGTGGATATTTTTTTTACTCCCATTCTGTGATTTATTACAGGAAGTTTGGTTAAGGTCACCATTAGTGAAAGATGGCTATGCTATTGTTCAGCAGGATGCTATGATAGTAAAGGGAGGCAGGCTATCTGGCGGCCTCATTATAGCTATTAAATCGGATGTCTTGGCAAAATATGATGTTTGGTCAAATGCACATTATGGATTGTTAGCAATCAAGATAACCCTAAAGGTAAAAATGTATTGCATCCCAATTTGAATAATTCATGTATACTGGAACCCGGCTATTTTTACATTGCAGGAGTTTTCGGCATAATTTATTGAAATAATGGCAAACCACATGGAAAACAGTGATGGCAAGCATCGTATGATAGGTGGTGACTTTAACTCAGATTGTAGACATAAAGGGGACAAAAGAAAGTACTTTGGTTGATAGGTCCAATATAGATATATGTGGAAGTCGATGGATACATATTTTCCATGATTGGAATCTCCAAGTTGCCAACGGTAGTGTCAGAGGTGATATTCCAGCTTGATGTACTTGGAAAAATGGAAATACTTCGACATACATAGATTATCTAGTATTATCACCTGATTTATTTTAGAGATTTGAGGAATTCACTGTATTTGTGACAAATCAACTTCCGGGTCACCAGTGATCCAGGGATGAATATCGGTTTCTAAACCATCAATCAGCCCCACACCTCGGATACACCAGAAGGGATCCACACAGATTGGAAACACAAGTCATTTATAAACCTACTTTTCCAATTTTGGTAACATGGACGGAACAGCAGGCTTATTTGCGCAAGGTCGTGGATCGTTGGTTAGTTGCAACACAGTAAAAATACAATTATTACCCAATGACAAAAGGGACTGTCCAGTCAAGGTTGTATACAAATATCTACTTCATTATTCTTACAACACACAGTTCTAGCACACTACAAAATACAACCAACCCTGTAAAGGAATGCAGAGGACAGACAGTTTCACAAAGGAAAGGGATGCACTCTGGATACTGACAGGAGGGTAGTCGGTAAAGCAAGCAGTCTTAACTGTTCAAGGTTATTTGGTTTCAGCACCAAGGGAGCAAGGGGTCGTAAATGTCACAAGTGGCCTTCAGAGAAGGACCAGGGGGACAGAACCACAATGTACCTGGTGTTTGAGATGATCTTGATGCTCGATAGCGTCGTCGGTTCCAGGATGCTTTGCAGCTCCTGAAACAGAGTTCAAGACGGGAGACAGCTGAAGGTATCAGGCAGCAGGCAGTTTGGTGAGCGAGGCTGGACGGATGGCTGCACACTGGCCTACACAGCAACTTGGGGTCAAGAATCGTCTCTGTGCTGGTTGGCGGATCTGGAATGCTGGTGGAGGCGTCTCGGACGGCTTTAGTGACTGCAGCGTGACAACAGTCAGTGGTGCAGCCGGTCGCGGTACAAGGGCTCAACTGCCTCAAAAATATCCTTAAAAGATGGGCGCTGGTTAATGCTTGTTGTGGCACTCCTTCTAGCTTCTTCGCACGGCTTGTGTCATCCTTTAAGGCGGATGGCCCAAAGCTGAGGAGGGTGTTGGCAGGCAACGGCCTGGTGCTTTGTTCAGAGACTCTCTGGCACTTCCCACCTAGGAGGCTTGCTGCAGTACCTAGCAGGGCACGTTGTGTGCCGGCTGCGTACTGGTTCTGGAGCTGCTCGATGGGCCCTCTGAGGTTGGAATCTCCCTCTGTTCCATTGGAGATGTTTAGGGGAGGGATCTTCCTTCCCTCTTGGAAATCCTGGCCTTCGTTCACTGGCAGAAGCTGTAAGGCAGACTGTACCTTCAGCCAGGGTCCAAATGAGTCCTCCTTCTTACTCCTTTTGAAGTCTTCGGATGATCAGCTAAGTGGGGGGCTCAGCCCTCTTTTAAAGCCAAACGGGCCCCAGTGATTGGTGCAGGTTAAGCTACCTTAATGAACCAATCCTGGGTCCCCACCAACAATCTTCTGTCACGCGTGAGGTCATAACCAGAGTGCTTTGCAGCAGGAAAGGTAAAGGGGTGACAACAGGTACTACTAAGTCCCACCCATGTTCCTGTCTGTTGTGGCTCAAAGTGCCTCTCTGGTTAATTCAGCTCTCTGTGGCTCATGATCAAAGCGCAGGTCTTCCTTGAGGTTTGTGGTGATAACAGACTTTCTGTCTCCATCAATTAATATACTTCTTCCCTCTGAAAGGGGGTCTCTCTGCAGGGTTTTCCAACTGTAAACAGTTGTCCCAGACATGTCATTCACTGCCCTTCATACAGAGGGGTGGGAGCTAGCTTCAAGTTGAAACACTGCATATCAAAGAGGTGTTGGGGTTTCCTGTCCCCTTTTGTCACTTCTGCGATCAGGCCTGTTTCAATTAACTCTCATCAGTATGCAGTGCCACCAGCAGAAATTAGACAATATAGAGGGCAGATCCATGGAGACTCTGATATTTTAATTAGGCTGGCCATGGCCGGAGGAAGGTGTTGCTTTCCCCCTTCAGAGATGCTTTGATGTACCTGTGACTGTCACATTCCAGCTAAATCTGACATGGAGGATGCGCCTGAACATGACTATGTGTGTGTTGTGCGGTGAGCAGAGGAAAATGTGTGCGGCTTAGCCCCACACATTTTCTGAGGTTGATCTCCCATCATTCATATTGATTACAAAACTTCAAAAATCCTAGGCGAGCACACACTCCCCTTGCAGATGGTCGAATTCCTCACAGTATTAGACAAAGATGCTAATGATCATAATATGTTAAGTGGTAGCTTTAAAATAGAGGCAACATTTGAAAAGGTGACACAGTTGGGAAACCAGTGGAAACAGGATTGCTAGGCGAATCTTTGGCGCTCGAGCATTCAATACACGGCTATGACAAACTCTCGAGGATACTACTACCAAGAATGTGTTGGGGCAGGGTGTGCATACTGGCCAGGATCACTCAGGTGAGGGGATAACCACACAGAGACTTCACCTGTTCAGCCCTTTGAGTCCTGTGCTTCCCTGGGCAGCTGGGATTCCAACTCCCTGGTGGAGCAGCAATGTGCACTCACACACACTGCAATACTCATTGGCTCCCAGTGAGCTCACAGCACTGGCAATACTCACAGCCCCCAGAGGCAATGGCTGTACTCTCTACCTGGTACCTCACAGCATGGGTAGTATTCACAGCATCAATTGCAGTACTCTCTACCTGGAACATCACAGCACTGGTAGTACTCACAGCCCCCCAGCATCAAATGCAGTACTCTACCTGGAACCTCACAGCACTGGTAGTATTCACAGCCCCCCAGCATCAAATGCAGTACTCTACCTGGAATCTCCCAGCACTGGTAGGATTCACAGCCCCCCAGCATCAATGACAGTACTCTGTACCTGACACCTAACAGCACTGTTAGTATTCACAGCCACCCCCCTCACCCTTCAGCGTCAATGACAGTACTCTCTACCTGGACCCTAATAGCACTAGTAGTATTCTCAGCCCCCTGCATCAATGACAGTACTCTGTACCTGACACCTCACAGCACTGTTAGTATTCACAGCCACCCCCCGCCCCCAGTCTCAATGGCAGTACTCTATACCTGTAACCTCACAGCACTGGCAGTATTCACAGCCCCCCAGCATCAAATGCAGTACTCTACCTGGAACCTCACAGCACTGGTAGGATTCACAGCCCCCCAGCATCAATGGCAGTACTCTCTACCTGTCACCTCACAGCACTGGTAGTATTCACAGTCCCCCAGCATCAATGGCAGTACTCTGTACCTGACACCACACAGTACTGTTAGTATTCACAGCAACCCCCCTCGCCCCCCAGCATCACTGGCGGTACTCTCTACCTGGAACCTCCCTCCACTGGTAGTATTCACAGCCCCCCCCCCCAGCGACAATGGCAGTACTCTCTACCTGGAACCTCACAGCACTGGCAGTATTCACAGCCCCCCAGCATCAAATGCAGTACTCTACCTGGAACCTCACAGCACTGGTAGGATTCACAGCCCCCCGGCATCAATGGCAGTACTCTCTACCTGTCACCTCACAGCACTGGTAGTATTCACAGTCCCCCAGCATCAATGGCAGTACTCTGTACCTGACACCTCACAGCACTGTTAGTATTCACAGCCACCCCCCGCCCCCAGTCTCAATGGCAGTACTCTATACCTGTAACCTCACAGCACTGGCAGTATTCACAGCCCCCCAGCATCAAATTCAGTACTCTACCTGGAACCTCACAGCACTGGTAGGATTCACAGCCCCCCAGCATCAATGGCAGTACTCTCTACCTGTCACCTCACAGCACTGGTAGTATTCACAGTCCCCCAGCATCAATGGCAGTACTCTGTACCTGACACCACACAGTACTGTTAGTATTCACAGCGACCCCCCTCGCCCCCCAGCATCACTGGCGGTACTCTCTACCTGGAACCTCCCTCCACTGGTAGTATTCACAGCCCCCACCCCCAGCGACAATGGCAGTACTCTCTACCTGGAACCTCACAGCACTGGTAGTATTCACAGTCCCCAGCGCCAATGGCAGTACTCTCTACCTGGCACCTCACTGCACTGGCAGGACTTACAGCCCCTCGGCATTGCGCAGCATCACTCATAGTCCCAATTACTTCCTGGCACCTCACAGCACTAGCAGTACTCACCGTCTATCGGACAGCCTGATAGCTTACCCACAGGCACCCACAGCCTCCCGAGTGCTACTTTGCCTTCTGTCAGAAGCCTTGCTTCCTGGCTTCATTCTGCCCTATGCTGGTGGTCCTTTTCTAGAGTCATATTACAGAGTGAAATGAAGGTCCAGACACCGACGTAGAGAAGTGAACTTCTTTACTAAGTTCCAGATGACAAGGTGATACAACAGGATAAATTCAGGGTAAGTAGTAGGAAGGTCCGGCCTCCACTCTCACAGGCCGCTCACTCCAACTGACATTCATGGAACTTCAAGGGGCACTCAAACCACAACATTCCACCAGCTAACATTCCACCAAGGAAGCATTCATGCAGGACCAGGGCAAGGGAGACACAACATCTCCCTCCTTAACAAAATCAAGGAACAGGGTACGGAATGAGCACAAAGGAAACACCATCTGGTAATGGAACCAAAGAGTGAATGCAAACAACACTCTGGCCACAACCAACCTCCAACTCCACTCACTCACAACCACTACAACTCATTCCATTCCTGAAAACAAAGAGCAATGCTCCCACCAGCCTAATTCCCTCAACAATCTGAGACCAGGCAACCACCCAAGTACACTTTCGGTCTAGTTGCAGACCCACAACAGACACTCTAAGGGAGCCAACCCAACCACAACAACTCACTCCAATGCCACAAAACCTCAAATGGAACCATCTAGCATCGCATCAGCAACAACTGCGGTGCACTGAACTGCAGTGCGCCTCTCAACTACAACAATGCCAAATAAATACCAAACAAACGCATAACAGCTCAGGGCACAGGCACCCACTCCTTCGCACTAACAGGACGAGTGGACCAACCTCTTAAAAGATGCAGGTGTCCAACTCCCCAGTAGCACAGGCAGGAAACCCCCCCTCATGCGTGGGTGTCCAATACCCCAAAATAGAGGCACAGGTCAATGACACCCAAGTGTCGGGTGTTCAACACCCCCGGCCGCCCATGGCCAGGTCAGGCTTTCTAGTAGACACTTCACCAGCAAGACACAGAGTGTCAGGTCAGGCTCCCCAGCAGACACTACACTATAAAAAACATACACACAGGGGTCGGGCTGCCATAAACTGAACAAGTGGTTTGCTACCCCAACAGGATGTGTTTACAACACAAGACATACAACAGTCAGGGCCTCACCAAACAAGTATAAGCAATATGAGCATACAAAGGCATGGCACACGAGAGAATCCTACTCTAATCGAGTCCTGTTGCCCTGAGCTACAAAGTCCATATAATTGGTGATACTGTGGAGGCAAAATCTTTGTTACATAAAATACATACATAACATTTAATGTGGCATTAGCTAGCAAAACAGAGGCCATGTCAAACAAACTGGGAATCAACACCTGGACACTAAGGCCCTCATTACAAGTGTGCCAGTCTGGGGAAAATGACAGTAAAACGGTCGGTAATGCCAGATCCAGCATTTTTCCCGGACCAGCACACTCTGAGTTTGCCGGTAAGGGCAGTGAACTACCGGCAGGCAGGACCTGCCGGAAGTTCAGGCCCCTACCAGCAATGAAATGCCCCTATAACCAGCACTGTTACAACAAGTGCCAGTGATGGGGGCAAGCCCATTCCATGGAGTCCTATGGGACTCCATGGAATGGGAATTTATCGCTGTTGCCAGCACCCAGGGGTGTTGGTAGCTCTAGAAAGGATCGGGGGCTAGGCTAATTTTTGGACTGTCGGGACTCGGGCTAGCTAGTCTTTTGGTTGTATCTCCTGAGCTTCTATCCGGGGCTACAACCAAAAGACCCAGGGCTATAGCCCCCTCAGCTCCCTCTCTAGCAGCGCCTCTGCTGGCACCAGTAATAGCCTGGCAACACCGGGATATTGGGCAGCAGTAACGGTAAGGCGAGTTTGCCGGTAACCTGCCGGTGCTAACAGCAGGTTACTGGCAAACTCGTAATGAGGGCCTTAGTCAATCATACTTCCATAGCATCCGCCCAGAATATAGTCCTGTAACTGTTTTATAACACGGCACACTCCAGCCAGGGACTCCTTCCACTGACAATGAATGTGGCGCACAATAAAAATGCTTTTTATCTTTAATTCTTTATTTGACTAGGCCGCCAACCCGTCTCGCACCCACCTTAACAAACACCCTGTGTCGCAATGGACCAGGAAACAGGACGGTGTGTAACAATATGATAGTTATTCATTTTATGGTCAAATGAAAAAACAAGCAAAATTAAACAAATGGGCAGCAACCACTGAGGTTTTGGCAATACAAATGCAAAAATCCCTACAACACAGTTAATTCAAACTCCCAACATAATATACAGAAACCTTTAATAGCAAGCAAAAGAGAAATAATTTTTAAAAGCAACAGATACCGTTCAAGTTAAGCACTCCCCCTGCACACTCCTTACCAAACTCCTGCTAACTAAATTGTTTGTGGATGGAAGGCAGTGGCAAGGAGTCAGAATGAAGAGGGAAAAATCGGATTTTGAATTCAGCCCTCCACCCCAATATGGGAGGCCAGAAACAAAAAACAAAAACCTTATTTATGAACAAAACAGCACAATCGGATTTCACTTGTTACTCGCACAGCAGTTTACAACCACAGTGGGATAGCCAGGACAGAAATTCTTGTTGCTACACTTAAGAGATAAGGAAGCTTACAGACTACTATCAGGGCAACAAGGCAATGTGAACACAGGTAAGAAAATCGATTTGGGAATGAAAACAAATGCAAAAGTAAACACACGCAGCAGAATGGCAATTCTTCTCTACACTGGGCTTGTGATGACAGGCAGCCACAGAAAGGGCTTGGTTGTCAAAATCGAAAATTGTTTTTAGGACAAGGACCACAGGCACATAACAACTAGGGTTCTGACAGAAAGGGATAACTTTCAATGGGACTATAGTTTGGGTTTTTCTATGGGACAGATGCAAATCAGAATTTGAAGAAAGGCACACAAAACATGGGCACATTCGTTTTTTGTTAGACAAAGGCTAGTTTTGTTGAGAGTATATTTACTGACCATAATCATTAAAGAAAGGCACTTGACATGAGGTGGTGCATTTTGAACATCAACCAACTCACTGAGAATTTCTTTATAGGGGGAATTAATTGATTTACTTGCAAATAATGCTAAGGATGTATACAGACTACTGAAATATTTATGAAAAGGGATGCACTAACATACAGGAGGTTAATACAGATTAATCCACTGAAAGGTGAACAGATTATACTGGCTATTTGGGACTTGAATGGGATTTCAATGGGGTGCAAGGGTCAAAAAGAGTGGGCTATGCAGTTTGGGGAACTGGGGTTATGTGCTACTTACAATGTAAGCTCGAGTTCAGGATTCTGGAAAGGCAGCGAGGTCTCTGGACAAGGGATCCGGTCACTCTGGACAGCTGGGCCAAAGGATCTGGTCACTGGGACAGCTGGGCCAAGGGTTCTGGTCACTGGGAGCCCCTGGATGGGATGCTGGACAGCTAGGCAAGGTCTGGTAACTGCACTCTCAAGGATGGGATCAGCTGCCTCCTCCTCCTTCTCCCTGGATTCTTGGGTGTGCCTGGATCTGGATGAATGGATGGTTCTGCCTGGGTGGATGTATCTGGTTTCCTGGATCTTGAATGGATTCTGATTCTGAATCTTGAGTGAGTGATTGAGTGAGTCTTGAGAGTCTCTTGTGTTTCTCTGTCTCCCCCTTATATAGCCAAAATGACCTCATTAAATTTACAACCTGGGGGAAGTACTCTAGAATTATTCCTCTCCTGGGACAGTACAGCCTACCGGTCTGCCCTCCTCCTCCTGGGCAGATTGGTTTGGGGGAAATTACATCATTTATGTGTTTTCATTTTTGACCTTTCTTTGTCTCTCCAGCCTACCATTTACCAAAATTGAGTAATAAATCAAAACTTCAATCTTATACTAGCCACTGCCATGAGAAGTAGATTTGTGGATTCAATAGGTCAGAGGGAATTGGATGATCTGGACGCCGACTTTGTGCGAGGTTGCATCGGCCTTTGGCACATTTTTGCAATTTTTATGAAATGCATAATACTTCAAATACTGCCAACGACTACACATATTCCCAACACCAGTTTGCATCATCCCACCTATTTTCATATTTGTCCCATTTATAATTCACCTCGAAATGCGTCTTTCATGGCCATTTGGAAAATTGCCCTAATACAAAAGTATTACTTATTCAGGGTGCTGGGAGAAATGTCTTAAAATACTGCAGTCCTTTAATATCAATGGGGTGGATTTGTCACATGTGTGGGCAGTGCTGCAGACCCCCACAGCAAACTGTCTCTGCCAGGCTCAGCTTACAACAAAGGACTTTTATGATACCCTTTGAAGTTTGACAGTTCCTCCTTCAAAGGGGTGCTGGAGGAAATCGCACCTCTCGGTCCTACACCAGCACTACTGGCTTCCATTCTTCCTTCTGGCAGGGCTGCCTGCTAGTCCAGCAGGGGAGTGACTCCTCAAACTCTCACCCTTTTCATGTATCATTGTGGACCGGGTTCACTTATGGATGCGACTTTTCTTTCCCTGGGAGGCAAGGCTGGTCATTAAATTCAGTGCTTGGGCCACAAACCCAGTTTTACTGGTTTCTGAGTCCTTTCTAAGTAACCAATTCTTGTGTGGACAAATATAATGTACATTATATAGCTAAAATGCCCACCCACATATTCATTCACATTTCTGTGCAAGCAAAAACTGTCATTTGACATTATCTTTTAAATGGCAATTTCCTTATTTTCAAGAGAGCAGATTCACACGTGTGTTCATTTCCTTTCATTTCCAGTTTACAAATGCGATTTCTGCAGACCACGGTGTAAAAGCAAAAGGAAATATCGCGGCTGAGTACCCCCAAAAGGAAATACACCAAACAAGGGCTTATAAAGATACACAGATCTTTATTCTAATACTGTACAGTTACAAAGAAATATAATCAGATACAGATAGCTATGTGGCCCTCAGTACATCACAGCGAATACCAGCCCTTTCGGTGTGAGAAGTGAGAGGTACTGGACGTCTAAACAGTTGTGCATTTTATACATTTTTGATAATAATGTCCAGCCCCTCTGCAAGTTAATAATCCATGGTCTAGAGTTTGTGCCGAGTTCACTTATGGCTTGCATGACAATAGGCACATGGATCATCCTTGGTTTACATGCAAACAGGTTACAATGGCAACAGTGTATTCTTGGATTTAACAATAAGCCTTGACACATGTCCTTTACAATGCAGTTCAGCTAGAGTCCACGTTCAGTATTTGCTCAACATTGTGGTCGATGTATGTCTGTGGATCAGACTTATTGGCACAGACAATCCTCTGTCTACAAGTCAGGCATGGGGCAAGGTCTCTTTACTCAACCCAAACATTCGGCCAACTGACAGTTTACACATTAACTTTCATACGAGGTTCTGGACGGCTCAGATACAAGCGGGAAACTCTGTCCACCATTTTAGACACAGGGTTACATTGGAATAGAAATCAAAATGGTGGATGGACCTAAAATGGCGGCGAAGTCGATCTAGAATCAAAACTTTGCAACATGGTTTTCTTCGCAGAGCGACTGGGCTTAGGCCAATATATACAAGAAAGGAGGCACAATATGATATCCCATTTAACAAACCCTCCTTTTGGCCTAAGCCAAGCGCTAAACTACTTCTAGTCACTTTACGAGTAACTTCACGTCTCAATGTTCATACATCCTGAATCACTATCGGAGATATCAATCACCATGAGGTCAGATACTGAGATTTCTTTCAACACAAATTTGTTGGTCATTTTCTCAGGGGCGCATACCTTGGGTCCTAATGTACCCATGGCTTGTGCACAACATCCTCCTAACATCGAGCACATACCAGGAAGACATTGTATACAACAACAGAAAAATAACAGAATACCCAAAATTATCAGCAAGACTGAAAGCATCTTCCATCCCCAAGATCGCAAAATGTCCCAGAACCAAGCGCTAAGATCCCAGTTTCCCTCAGGAACATGCACTTCTGAACTAAGGACGTGCAGATTTTGTATTGCCCTAAAGATAGTTGGGGAGGAATATGGCACGTAAACGCAACAAGCGGACCCCACTAATTTACATACCCCACCATGCTCAGCCAGGATGACGTCTAATACCATCTGGTTCTGAAGTGCTACTAACCTTATCGCTTTTTGTTCTAAAGTCATGTTACAGAGTATGTCAGTGGTCCGGTTGATGGTCCTCTCCAGTACTCTCGCTAGTCTTCTGATACCCTCTGAGTTCAATATTTGCCCCCAAAATGGTACGAAGGATTTAGCTACGTCCCCCAGAACATGTGCTGAAGTATCGCCATTCTCGTCCCGCCTTGGACGAGCCTTTGAGATTTCTACAGTACGAGCAATGAATACCCCGGGTAACAGAATCCCTAAATAACAGGTTCCCTGCCAATCCCTGGGTAACCATGGAAAAGCTACATTACCGCAAACAAAGTAGACAGGTTCGCCTAGATACAAAGGTCTGTCCTCACCAGTCAAGTTCGCAACGTTGGCGCAACCCTTGAAATCACTCATTGACTGAGTACCATTCCTCTGTATGCAGAAAGAAACTGAATCAGGGCTGTGGTTAACAGTATAAGAAGGTGGCGTGGCATCCCTATTGCCTATGGGAGCCATCTTGAAAGAGCTTAAAAATTGAAAAGGATGGGACAGTCTAACAGAAGGTCAAATAGAAAAAACATTAAGCTTGCTCCTATTCGCAAAGAGTGAGCATCCCAGAGGCATTAGAACAGGTTTCTCAAAATCATTCAAATTAGTTCCATCAAAATTCCCTGAAATGCTATCCTTCCATTGGCCAAAGAATAGTGCCCTTAAAGAAGCAGAGCATGCAGTAGTCAAAGGTAAAGGATGAATATATCAGCCCAGCCCCTTATCCCCGTGTTGCGGTAAATGCGAGCAGACCCAGCAATTGGATTTGTTAAAAATGGCATGTGTGGCATTCATGATAAGTAATAGAGTATTGTTATGGTAACTCTGTCTGTGCTGAGAGTCTCTAGGAGATAGAGTGTGCAGATGCATGAAAGGTGTAGAAACAGTAGGTACATTTTCAGTGGGTAACAGAATTTCAAGCGGGTGTACTTCCTCCAGATACCAAAATCCTAAGACAATTACTATTGTGAAACCATTTAACATAAAAAAAAGACAACAATACGTTTTCGGGGCGTATACGTTCCATTGTTCATTATTACGGTCGGTCACACAGTGGGCCTCATTATGAGGTTGGAGGTAACCATGGCGCTATTAGCGCCATAGCTGCCTCCAAATCCTTACCGACTCTGCCCTGGTGAATGGAGCTATTACTGCCCAATTCCAAGGTTGGCGGGGGCGGTAATTCCCATTCACCAGGGCCCTTCCCCATTCCCATTTGAGCCCCCATAGGGCTCACTGGGAATGGGGAAGGCGCTAATAATGGTACCCCAAATTGCGGTACCGTTATTAGCTCCAAAGTCCCTTTGCAGGTCCAGTCCTTAACGCCTGGTAAAACCGGGCGTTAAGGGAGGACCCACAAAGGGAACTCGTAGTAGGGCGGTAAGGGATTACTGGCACCAGTGCCCTTATCGGTGCCGGTAATCCCTTACCGCCCACCTCGTAATGAGGCCCAGTCTCTTATATGTTCCGTACAAGTGGGAGTGGTTGCAGGCATTGTTTCCTCAAACAAATATGCCAAAGTCAGTTTGCTGGTGATCTCCAGATCGAGCGTTTTCTTAGTCCTTTCCCAAACCCTAGCCAACAGAATTCCCTTACGTGCAAATGAACGGGCCAAAAAGACATGCCCTTCGATGATTTTTCTTTGATGCCACAGCCGAACCGTGCAGTAAGTCTACCTCCTCGGACACAGATCGTACCTTGTGATCCCTGGCACTGAGTGATCTGCAAACAACGTGTCGTTACTTCCTGATGGAAGCGGTGTTTTGAGCAAAACAGAATTTACAAAAGGAACTGTTGGAGAGTGTGAAGAAAAAGCGGCTGTTTCCCCAGGCTCCACGGGCCCAGAGAGAGTCTCTGACGCACTCTCGATGCTGTGTGATGCTTCGTGATCGTTGGTTACAGCACAGGTAGGGGAATCTGTGTCTTCTGTATCGTGTGGCAAAGGGAAGGGAATCCTCTTGATGTGGGACACATGGATCCAGTGTTTTTGCCCTTCCACTCGCACAGCGGTCTGTGTGACCAGGAGAGTTTGGTTTGGGCCCCGCCAATGAGGTGCCAGGCAAGATGATCTTTCAAACGATTTAACTAAGACCCAACTGCCTGGCCGTATGGTGTGGCCTGGGCCCTCGTACTTAATGGGGAGAGCTTCTTGCACCTATTGGTAAATATAATACAGATGTTTAGTTAACTGCCCACAATAATCAGAAAGAAGTACATGCTTAATGTCGTGCAGTGATTGGGGTTTAGGAAGATTCCAAATGTTAGCTGGCCTACCCATGACCACCTCAAATGAAGAGAGCCCAGTCTTAGTTTGAGTGGTCATTCTCATAGACAATAATATGATCGATAAGGCGTCCGGCCATTTCAGCTTGGTGCCGGCGCACGTCTTAGTGAGCTTGTTCTTGATGATGCCGTTGTGTCTTTCTACTAAACCAGCACTCTGAGCGTGTCGAGCCGAATGGAACCGTTTATTGATCTGTAATCCCGCGCATATTTTCAGAATTACAGCAGCGATAAAATGTGGACCATTGTTCGACCAGATGACTCTTGGCAGACCAAACCTAGGAAAATATTCCTTCAGCATGGTCTTCGTCGTTGTCATGGCTGTGGCATCTTTGACAGGAAAGGCTTCAATCCATTTACTAAAAGAGCAGACAACCACTAATACATATTTGTAGTTGTTGTAGCGCTCCATTTCAATAAAATCAAAATGTATCACCTCAAAGGGGACAGAAGGTGGACCAAAGCTACCCCTAGGAGTCAATGTGCCCTTTCCCACATTATTCTGCAAACAGATCATACAACTTTGGACAAAAGTGATCAGCTACTTTGGAGATTTTATCGTTCACCCAGACATTTTGCAACATTTTGGTAACTTTTCATGCACAGATATGGGTAGGACCATGAGCCACAGCGACCATCATTGTAATATACGCATCTGGCAGCAACCATTTCCCTTCCACCTTGTCCACCCTACACCCGTCATCATCCAATTTTGCCAAACCATCAGTCCATTTCTTAGATTCCTCTAAAGTGGCATCAGCTTGAATATTTTTCACAGATGCAATACCCTCATCCAAAGTACAGGCATTTGTGGCTTCCCTTGAAGTATACATTTCTGAAGAGAGATCAGTGGCAGTCTGTTTGGCTATCTGGTCAGCGAAAGCGTTCCCTTTTCCCACATTATCTATGATCTTCTGATGCGCTGCACATTTCATAATTGCTAACTGAGTGGGGAGTGCAAGCGCTGAGAGTAACAGTACTATCAAGGAGCCATACTGGATTTTAGTGCCATGTGAGGTCAAGAAACCTTGTTCTGCCCAAAGTCTGCCGAAGTTGTGAACCACCCAAAAAAGCATACTGACTGTGAGTATATATATTTACGGTAAGCCCTTCAGAAAGTTCACAAGCTCGAGTCAAAGCTATAATCTCTGCAGCCTGCACATAGTTATGCGTGATTCTTTTGGTTTCCACAACAATGCTCAATCTGGTGATTGCATAAGCAGCCGTGGATGTACCATCCGGGAGTTTGAAACAGGAGCCATCACAAAACAGCTCCCCTTGCGGATTGTTCAAAGGAGTATCTTTTAGATCGATTCTGCCTTTTGTCTTTTGTTCTGTTGTGTAAAGGCAGTCATGTGACTCTTCGTTACTGCAAGCAGTACCTTGGGGGAAAGGTAAAAGTTCAGCCGGATTGAAGACGTAACATCTTTGAATTTTTAATGTGCGGTGCAAACAAGATCAATTCGTATCTCATTAATCGTGCGGAGATGAGATATTGTGTTTGTGTTCTGTTTAATAGAACATCTACAGAGTGAGGCACCATAAGGGTTAAAGCATGGTCTAGGACCATTCCCTCACTCTGTTTCACGGACGCAGCAGCGACAGCTCTCAAACTTCTTGGCAAAGCGCATGCAACAGGATCAAGGGCAGAAGAAAAGTAGCCGCATGGCCTAGTCTTCCCTCCATGTTCCTGCGTTAATACAGCCAAAGCACATCCATCACGTTCATGCACATACAACACGAAGGCCTTTTCATAATTTGGTGTGCCCAAAACTGGTGCCGAACACAGTGCAGTCTTGAGCAAATCAAACACTTGCTGGTGTTCCAAGTTCCATGGCAATGGCGAAGAAATGCCCTTCTTCATCAAAGCCAACATTGGTTTAATCGTTAACGAGAAATTGGGGATCCACTGCCTACAGTAAGGGTCCATTCCTATTAAGGCTCTGACTTCCTTCTGTGTATTTGGGACAGACATGCTAGAAATTATTTTTATCCGCTCAGGCATCAACCTTCTTCCCTCCTTTGTCCTCCTCCTGTCGACAATACTGAAACTTTTTTAGTGAAGCTTTGTGTCCATGTTGTGCTAGGTGAATAAGCAAGAACACTGTGCCCTCTTACAGGCGCTCTTTGAGTCAGCAGCTAAAAGTAGATTGTCTACATACTGAAGCAGTGTACAAGTGGTAGGCAACTCAAGTGTGTCGAGCTGCTCTTTCAAAGCCCTATTGTAGATGCTAGGACTCTCCGTGTAACCTTGCGGCGCACAGGTGAAGGCAAACGAGCGTCCCCCTAAGGTGAACGCAAACAGATATCTACTATCTTTGTGCATAGGAATACTAAAGAAAGCGTTCTTAAGATCCACAACACTAAAGTGAGTAGCAGAAGCCGGAATCATAGTTAATATTGTCGTCACATCAGGCACAATGGGAAATTGTGGAGCAACAATCTTATTGATGGCACGTAAATCAATAATGAAACGAAAAGGAATTGCATTATCGCCTTTTTTGTACAGGGTCAAAATCGGACTATTGCACAAACTATCTGCAATTTCCTCGATTACCCCATGATGCACAAAATCGGAGACTATGGGCCTCATTATACGGTAGGCGGTAGGGATTTAACGTTACCGGTAATGGAATACCGGTAACGTTAAATCCCATCCAAATTACGACCTAGCTCACCGCTATTTGCGGCACCACTAAGTACAGTGCCACTAATAGCGGCCAGTCCGCCGGCTCGCAACCCTCGAGTCCGTAATTTACGCCATGCCGCTATTAGCACATCATCACAAGCCAGGCGGACGTGCCAATAGCGGCATGGAAAAGTGCCCAAAACCCCTTACCGCCATGGCGCTAATACCGCCATCGCGAACCACCCGTTAAGAGAACTGAGCAGTGTTCCCACCTGCCACAGGTGGACACAATCAGCACAGGTGAGGCAATGGAGACTCAGGCAGCACAAAAGGAGCACACCACACCCCTTCCCACACCAAGATGTTTCCAATACTAGCAGCATTACATGGGCTGGAGGATATGATCGCAGCGCAGCAGCAGCAGGCAGCACAGAGGAGATGCAGGAGGAGGAGGAGGCCAAGACAGGCACAGCAAGCACCACCACGGCACCTAATCATACCACAGAGGCACCCACCAATCCCCAGGATCAGAGCCAATCCATTTAACCTAACCCCGAAGCAGATACACACCCTGTACCGTCTGGACCAGGATACCATAACCAGCATTGTAGACATGATACACAACATTGTGAGCCTCATAGACATCCGAACTGCCATCCCCCCTCTACTCAAGGTGGTGACTGTGCTCCACTTCCTGGCCACAGGCACTTACCAGCATACGGTGGGGCAGATGCATGGCATCTCACAACCAGTATTCTCACGGACGCTGACCCAGGTACTCGATGCCCTCCTGAAGCATGCACCTGAACACATATTCATGCCACGGACTGCCCAGGAGATTGCAAACACCAAAGTTGGCTTCTATGCACTGGCAGGCATCCCAAGTTGCATCGGGGCAATCGACTGTACCCATGTGGAATTGGTGGTCCCACATCACAATGAAGTAGTGTACCGAAACAGGAAGCAATTCCACTCCATCAATGTCCAAATGGTATGTGACGCCAACAAGATAATCACTCACTGCTGTGCGCGATTTCCTGGATCAACCCATGATTCCATGGTACTGCGGAACTCAACTATCCCACGCTACATGGAGCGACAAGCTGGACAACGTTCGTGGCTAATTGGTGAGTAGCAGGGCAAGCACATGGCAGTGTGATTGGGGGGGAGAGATACATACTCCGATTGGGTGTAGCTTGTTGTCCGTTGGACAAATGCACATACAGTTGTACACCAACATCCATCTGGGTAGGCCCAAAACGTACCAGAGATGAATGGACATGCAAGTGTGAGCTACATAACATAGATGACAATCAAGGTCTAGAAAAATCAAACATCCATCCACATCCACATTGCACAACATTCCACACCTCAAAATACACAAATCTCATACATGCCACCAACATAGTCCTACAAAATGAGCGCAGCACAACAGCAATAATGCATTGTGGCCTTGAATGCATGCGAAGGGATCACCCCTAGCCATAGCATTACACCACGCACTTATAGCACAACTCAAGTGATGCCTCTCAGCATGGCAACATCAATGTTGGAATGGCAGTACACCAGCAGTGTGATACCAAATCTGCCTAGGACCAAGGAACCCCTAACACACGGCTTCAGCCATGACATGTCAATTACTGTTGTAGGCATTGGCGGGGCATGTGTACTTGCAGGGTCGCCCTTACCTTTACACATTCCAGTCACACAGTCTGCATGTATGCTGTTAATAGTGCACTTCAATCACAATGCAAATTAAAAAAGCCTGAAATGAACTGGCCGCACTTGAGCTGAACAGTAACAGGCTATCCCCTGAAGAGGTGGCTCCTTACCCCTGTACGGAACCTACAGAACAGGCACGAGGAGGAATACAATCGTGCACATACCCGTACCCGCAACGTGATTGAGCAGACTTTTGG
The DNA here is from genome assembly GCF_040938575.1 of Ambystoma mexicanum. Taxonomy (NCBI): domain Eukaryota; kingdom Metazoa; phylum Chordata; class Amphibia; order Caudata; family Ambystomatidae; genus Ambystoma; species Ambystoma mexicanum. The sequence continues at coordinate 1,335,654,700 of NC_090921.1, read as the reverse complement.
CCTTTGGAAGACACGGTTTAGGTGCATTAGCAGGTCTGGTGGCGCTCTCCTGTATGGCCATGAGAAGGTGGCCAAGATCACCATGGCATGTGTCATGCTGCACAATATGTGTATCAGACGGAATGTGCCACTGCCCCCTGACGTTGAAATGGGAGCACCTGATGAGGATGATGATGGTGATGAGGACGGAGGAGAAGGGGATGCAGGACATGCAAAAGGGGATGGTCAGGGGGGACGTGCTGTGAGACAACATCTGATCAACCAAATATTCTGAGTAACGTGTTTTTTTACTCTCACATGGATATGGGTATGAATGCACTGGTGTATGTTTGGAAGCACGCAATGGACCCTGTCGCCAATAAAGTACACAAACACAATGAAGATGTCCAAGTCTGTGTTTTGATCAGACACCAGTGTATTAAGTAACAGAAAGATGAAAAAGTACATGTCCCCAAACATCCCACCACCCTTCCACCCACCCCCCACAACAGACCCATAACACCCTTCCACCCACCCCCACCACAGACCCATAACACCCTTCCACCCACCCCCCACAACAGACCCATAACACCCTTTCCCCCACCCCCCACAACAGACCCATAACACCCTTTCCCCCACCCCCCACAACAGACCCATAACACCCTTTCCCCCACCTCCCACAACAGTTCCTCATGTGTCTGCCACTATGTTTCCGTCCGGCCATGCACGCAGAAGCTTCGCCATAAACTCCCTATTGGCCATTGTCTGCAGCAGCATTTGGAGGCTGGCTAGACATGCGCCTGGTGGTTGGCATTTGGAGGCTGGCTAGACATGCACCTGGTGGTGCGTGTGGAGCGGCGGAGGGGGCTTTGAACCGGTGGATGACGACGTGGCTGACTGTCCTGGTGGTGTGAAGTGGCGGTCCATTGTGTCCACTATTCGAGTGAGGACCTCCCTAAGTCTGCCTATCTCTTCACACAGCCTGTCTGCACAGGCCTCCATCCCCTCCCTGGAGTGCCTTGCTGTCTCCACAATCTCCTCCCTGAGATGGGCAGCCTCCTCCACATGCTGGCCAACCAGCACAGTTAGTTCCTGTTGCCGCTGGCTGATGGTGGCCAGTCGAGGGCAGTGCTGGGTGCTGGTGGAGTGGCTGCTGTGCCCTCTGATGCATCCATGTCAGCAGGTGAAGCCACCATGGGGGTCATAGAACCTAGAGTGTTGTCCTCGCCAGTGGCATCAGACCCAGGTGTCTGGAGTGGTGATGGCTCAGGGGTTCCAGGAGGGGTTGGGGTGTGGATCTCCATTGTGACATCTGTTGTGTCCTCAACATCAGATAGTGGGGCAGTGGCTGCTGCCTCTCCTGCAGAGCTTGGCGCAGCTGATGGTGGGCCCTCCGTGGCTGGGATTGGTGGTTGTGAGTTCACCTCCGGTGGTGGGGCTGTAGTTGGTGGTGTGGCTACTTCTATCCTGGCAGTGGCACTCCTCTGATGCTTGACACTCATCATGTGGAACCTTCCCCCCTTGCCCGTTGATGTCGTGGGGGTGTCCTCAGAGTCCTGTGCCCTTGTTCTCTTACCTGCGGGGGGTGCCTGGGATGCATTTCCGGCATCCTCACTGTCTGTATGTGAGCCTGTCAGGGACAAGAAGGGGGATGGCATTGGTTACGTTTCTATGTACTTTATGCAGAATACATCAATAATGCAGTTGTGGCCATTGGGACTTCATTGTTGGGGATGCAGGTGATGTGTCAGTTCAGTGCCTCATCCATGCATGGTTGTGTTTGGCACTTGTTTCTGGTGATGTGTGCATGTGTGTGTGTTTGGGTCTGACACTGACATGGGCAGGGATGGATGCATGTGTGGATGTTTGCCCATCCATGAGATGATTCTGGGCTCACATTTGGGGGGACCAGTACATTCACATAGCATCCTGTCATGTGTACACTCACCTCCATCTGTAGTGGTTGCCACGCCATGCTCCATAGTGCCGACTCCCTCAATGGATTCCACTCCGATTAGGTTCGCACAGGTCTCCTCCCATTCCTTTAGTTTGATGGGTGAACCGGATCCACCTGCAGTGGCTATTTTGTGGTTTTCGGCAAGGATGCTTCTCATCCAGAGTCTGAGGTCGTCCCACCTTTTCCTGCACTCACGCACATTGCGGGTGGTGGTGCCCACTGCACTAACTTTCACTGCAACATCAGCCCAGATTGCCTTTTTTTTAATAAGTGTCTCCCGCCGCATGTCGTTGGCAAAGACAACGGCGGCATTGTCAGCCAGGGTCTGGGTCAGCATGATTAGCCCCTCTGAGGTGAATTTTTCTTTCCGCTGCCGGTCAGTGGTTTTTTTCAATTCCTTGGGCATGTTGAGGGTGTCCCTGATGATTTGCAACTGCAAGCTACTCCAAACAGGTCCAGGGGGCAGAGGATGGCAATGGATTGTGTTTTTAAAGACGGCCGCCGTGCTCTTTCCCGTTCCTGTGCGATGACGCTATTTCCGATTCCGCAATTTAACGGTCACCGCTAATAGCGGTGACCGCTATTTTCATGCAGCGTGAGGGCGTAGGTGCTATCTGTACTTTCATCGAGGGCGGTAAGTGACTTTTTGGGGTCTTTCGCTGCATGGCGGTAGGGTCATTACCGGCATGCCGCTCTTAACGTGTCCGCCCTCGCAAGAAGGCGCTAATAGCATACCATTACGAGTACGCAGACACGAGCATAGCGCCATGCCGGTAATTTGAGATTTCTACCGCACAATGTGTAATGAGGCCCTATGCCTTTCAAAGCTTGCTCACCATCGACCGAAATCTTTTACTGGGGAATACGTGGCAACTTTACTCCATATTTCAAAATAATCTTGACAGGTTCAATTTGTAAAACACCGACATCATTATCATCAATTTCCCACAAACACTCCGGAACATCACTAAATTCCGGTGGCAAAGGTCTGGTCAAAAACTGAGAAACAGAAAGTTGCTGTGGTGAAATCGTCAAACGCACTCCATCAGAAGAACAATGAATTACCACATTTAATTCTTTCAACAGATTCCCCCCCAACAAATTCTCTCCACAGTTCGTAGTCAAAAGGAATGGACAGTGGTCCCTAAATGGACCCAAGGTAATCAGTACCGGCGAAGAAACCGGACAGACTACTGGTGTGCCAGAAAACCCTACAGAAACATTGGTTTACCCTGACAGTGGAATGTTTGGAACCCGTGAGTGGTCAATGGAACAATTATGTGCACCTGTATCTATCAAGAATAGATGCTTCCTATTTCCCACTATCATCTCAACGTAGGGACCTTTCTGATTAACGGAAATAGGCGTCGGTTCCAAACCCTGCTTTGGGCAATCCTAACGAAACAGAATGTCGTCAAAAGGAAGTTCTTCAGAGAGGTAAGCAGCAGAAGGATGATCAAAAATGTTTCTGTTATCCACACTCGATGCCTGATTATCCTGGGAAAAAGGTTGCTGCGAATCTTGCAAAAACTGACTTCTACCAGGACCCCCAGCCCCAGGGCGGCCTCTGGATCGTCTACCCATGTTACCAAATGCATTATTCGACCTCTGCTGGAGGATCGGGCATTGTGCACGCCAATGACCCTCCTGTCTGCAATAAGCACACTGGTTTATGTTTACAAGACCCAATGGTGCATTTCCCTGTGGAGCATTCTGACCCCTAAATTGCAAATGACCCCCTCTAAGGCCTCTAACAATTTGCTGTAATAGAACTTTTGTTTTCAAGTCTCCCTTCCTTTTTTCAATTCTCTCTTTTTCGTTATTGACATGATTCTCATAGTACTGAGCCATATACAATACTTCTGACTGAGACTTAGCTTGCCAAGTGCTCTCTGAAGACATAATTTGCGACAGGATATCAGGCAGCAATCCACGCACAAATTTGTCCACAAATAGTCATTTTCCAGACTCTGTGCTCAAATCTTGTCCACTGAAATCTGAAAACACTTGTTCGAACCGATTAAAGAATTCGGTAGCACCCTCAGATTTCCCTTGGACACAAGCAGTAAGTTAGTCCCAAATAATCCTTCTCTCAGGAATTATAGCGTTTAACTTCGTAACTATCCTATCAGGCAAAGTCAGTATTACCTGTGGTGGTCTCTCGCCAGCTGGCCTCTCTCTATCTAGTCTAATCATATTGTCCCATATATCCCCTAACCATGGTACATTGACTACAGTCCTAATCAGTTTCCACAAATCAACAGGTAGGAGCACGGGAAATAACAAATCAATATCGCTCAAGGTAAATACTGAAGACTGAAAAATAGACTCTATGGGCCTCATTATGAGTTTGGCAGCAGCCATGGAGCTGTTAGCTCCATGGCTGCTGCCAAACTGGGCTCCTTCACTGGGTTCCCAGAATGGGGAATTACCGGGCCATTCTGAGTTCGGAGGGCCCGGTAATTCCTCCCTCTGGGAACCCGGGCCCAGACCTTCCCCATTCCCATCTGAGACCCCATAGGGTTCAATGGGAGAGGGAGCTAACAACGGGCCCATTACGACCGGCCCATTGTTAGCTCCCTCTTCCCCTCGCGGGACCCGAGTGGACCTCGTAATGAGGCGGAATGGTGTTAACGGGCCCGCCACCATTAGTGGAGCCTGTTAACCCATTCCGCCTCACTTGTAATGAGGCCCAATCTCTTTGTAGAACCCTGTTGGATTCTTCCTAATATCGGGAATGGATTGTTTAATGGTGTTCACTTCCTGTCTCGAGAACGGGACGTGAACAAACTGTGACACATAATGTGCAGGAATATCCTGAGCAGGTGTACCTGCTGCGACATTAGCTGGAATCTCAACTTTTGGGACAAATGTCGGAGGAACCTCTCTCATAGGCAACTGAGAAGTAGGCAACTCCGAACGCTTACTGAACAACAGTGCTAAATCGAGCGCTAAAGCAGCTGAAGAAGTGTCAAATTAAAAAGCTCTCTTACAGATATTCAATAATTCTGCGGGACAACAAATCTTTCTTTTTATAAATTCATCCTGCAGATATTCTACCATAACTTGTATCACTTTCCATTGAATTTCTGGCGAATACTGACTATACGTGTCATATACTTCTATGGGAGTTATCGACATATCTGAAATCCACCTAATCGCATCTTTTGTGCAAATTCGTGTTTCCTCATTTATCGGCTTACGACAAGGAAGGAACCGTTTCTGTACAAACATAGCGTGCAAACTATCACCATCAATATCTTCATTCGGCAACCTTTCCAACTCCCTTCTATACTCAAAAACCCTCTCGACATGCTCATGTACTTTCTCCGCAGTATCTCTTCAATATACTAAAACATTCAGATCCCTCAACCCTTGTGGGAGATCTATATCATCTAATCTGTTCCACATGATATGCAAATGAACTCCCAACCCTTCAATAAAAACATTCTTCTCAGGAAAACATCAGCTCGTTCACCCCTCTCCATACAGTGTCTAGCCCATGCAGTTAATTCATGCTTTCTCTCTGGAGACACAGTATTACGAGTTACAACCCTCGATCCCGCTCCTCGATCAACTACAAGTGGTACAGAACCACTTGGAAGAGGAAGAGTAGGCAAATCTTGTACATTCGGCAAAAGGGGTGCTGTCAATGGTGCAGCAGGCATACCCACCAAACCCGTAACAGTAGGCAAAGGTGGAGGAGCAGGTGGAGGAGCAACAACAAGAGGAGGAACAACAACCAGAGGAAGCGGAACAACAAGAGGAGCGATCGGACGAGCAGGAGGAACTACGGGAGGAGGAATAACAGCAGGAAGAGGCAAAACAGCAGGAATAGGAACATATGGAGGTGGCGCAGTGGCACCAGGCCTTCATTAATTTAGAAGTTTGTCAATCAGATCATCAGATACATGAAAGTCTTTAGAAGGATACATTTTCTGGATACCAAGTGAAAAAGCCCTATCCATATTCCTAACTGACTCAGACTGTTTATTTTGATCATATAACAATGCTTTTTCGGCGTTGGTCATATGACGGTGCGCATGTTTTTCGCTACTTTTAAGTTGCTGCAAAGCTTCTTTCTTCCAATTATGTAATACATCAAATGCTGCAGGTCTAGCCTTTTTCTCTAATAATATAGATTCTAAGTATTCTATGCGAGGAATTTCAAAACTACCATCGATTGGCCACTGAAGTTCGGAAGCATGTCTAGTTTGTCTGTGCCAAATATCATTAAACACTATACTACCAATGCCGTGCTTACAGTACATAGTACACACCGGCGGCCCCTCCAGTGGTGCCGGTCGGCCAAATTCCAAAGATTGTCTGTCACTGCGGAATAACGCCCTGAAGCAGGCAGACAATTTCCCAGGCATATCAGAATACTGGTGTTACCTGGTCAATAATTGTACTTGCTAATGCAATACGCCAACACAAATTATCAGGATACTTTAAGAATCGGGTCACGACTCACCTGATCAAATTCTAAGGAGGTCCGATCGGATTACTAAGAACTCAAAGGACCCACGTGGTTGGGGATTTTGGCAAATCTGCCCGCCTCGATATATGGACCCTCGTCAAGATGCCGTCTCGGCCCGCAGGCTCACTGTCCAGGGATCAGGTTGTGCAGTACTGCTGAGGTATCGTGTCTCATCCAAGAAAGGGGCCCCCTTTTTCACCGTCCGATCCCTGTCCGATAGCCGCGTCAACCTTCAACGAGATGGCATCAATCTTGAGGGTCCCTATTCGGGCGCCATCTGTAAAAGCAAAAGGAAATATCGAAGCGGAGTACCCCCAAAAGAAAATACACCGAACACGGGCTTATAAAGATACACAGATCTTTATTCTAATACTGTACAGTTAAAAAGAAACAAAATCAGATACAGATAGCTATCTGGGCCTCAGTACATCACAGCGAATACCAGCCCTTTCGGTGTGAGTAGTGAGAGGTACTGGACGTCTAAACAGTTGTGCATTTTATACATTTTCAATACTAATGTCCAGCCCCTCTGCAAGTTAATAATCCATGGTCAAGAGTTCGTGCCAAGTTCACTTATGGCTTGCATGACAATATGCACATGGATCATCCTCGGTTTACATGCAAACAGGTTACAATGGCAACAGTGTATTCTTGGATTTAACAATAAGCCTTGACACATGTCCTTTACAATGCAGCTCAGCTAGTGTCCACGCTCAGTATTTGCTCAACATTGTGGTCGATGTATGTCCGTGGATCAGACTTATTGGCGCAGACAATCCTCTGTCTACAAGTCAGGCATGGGACAAGATCTCTTTACTCAACCCAAACATTCGGCCAACGGACAGTTTACACATTAACTTTTGTACGAGGTTCAGGACGGCTCAGTTACAAGCGGGAAACACTGTCCACCATTTTAGAAACAGAGTTACATTGGAATAGAAATCAAAATGGTGGATGGACCTAAAATGGCGGCGAGGTCGATCTAGAATCAAAACTTTGCAACGCGGTTTTCTTCGCAGAGCGACTGGGTTTAGGCCAATATATACAAGAAAGGAGGCACGATATGATATCCCGTTTAACAACGGGATGGTTTTAATGAATCTTCTAGGGGGTTTTGCATATACTGTTGGCTTATGGACACAAAAGAATGCTGCACAGGATTTCTTTGATATTGACATTAAAAATAAATGCCACTTTCTTTCATTTACTGCCATTTGGGCGCACCAATGGTTCACTTTAAAAGGAAACAAAAGCTGTGTTGAGTGAAAAGCAGAACTCTCTACCTCTCATGTGATTTATTAGTAGACAATGCCGTTCTTGGGAGGTATTGCCTAACTTTTTGGCAATCAGATGAAATAAAGCGCACAGGGGTGTGTTTCCATGGAGGGGAAAACTTTGTGATGTTTTAATGAAAGAAAGAAAAATGCAGGGCCGTCTTGAATGCTGTGCGCAGCTTTAGTATTCAGAGGACAGAACAGCAAAATGTGGTGTCGTTCTGAATGCAGGTTATTTTATTATGATTTAGTTTGAAAGTACAGCAAAAGCAGAGCCATTCTTTGGGTGGCAGTGTTCAATACTCGCCACACATGTGCCAGGGAAGCAGAGCACAGGCGTTTTTCGTGGCACATTTTTAAATGCGGTTTTTGGTTTGAAGGGGGTTTCTGCTGAAGGCCTTAAATGTACACCACAGAACCACAGACCCCCCCCCTGCTCTTCCGTGACTTTTTGTTGAGGAAGAGTAGGGCAGAGTGGGGTCAATTAGCGGAATTCTTCTTCATCACGGAGCGGCACTCCAGGATCCTATTCTGGCTTTAGTTGGAGGGTATGGGGCGGCACCCTCTTTCCTGCCTTCCCTTCCATGTCCCCGGGGTGATCCTCGCCAGGCTAGAAGGTAATGATGTTAATTATCTAATAGAAGATAGATAAAAAACAAGTGTTAGTATTTTTCAATGACATTATTCCCAGAAGATTTACAACAGTGGAAAAATGATTACGGTTTACAATTTTCAGGATCTGGATCTCTCTAATTTTTTTTACAATCACACCAAATCAATCACTCAACAGAACAAGGTCAACAATTTGACTTTTATAACATCTTTTTCTCTTTTTTACGATAACATCAAGTAAAATACTGCCTGTTATCTAATCAGCCACAAGTCCTGCTCTCTTGATTTTTATAAGGATGATACTCAGATGATTGCAAGTTGCAGTGCTGTCTTGGAAGGCGAGGATGCTGCAGAGCCATTGTAGCCGAGGACTTCGCCATACGCGTGTAAAAGTAGTGCCATTTAAGGTATCTGTAAGCGCTAGACCTTACTCGACGTGCGCCGCTTTGCTGTGTACATCTGCAAACTGCAGTTTTGATCCTCTGAGACCTAGTTCCTCTACTTGCAGCTAAATACTATTAAGACTGCTCGCCTTCATTTTTGCAGAGGTCTCACTCCATCGTTCGTTTTTGTGGAACAAGTTCAGAAGTCAGACTATATGTTTACCCCGAGTGGATGATGATGCTATCTGAGACTTTACTACTTTTTTGAATACGCTGTAGAGCTCCAGTATTTAAAGGGATAGTCCAGTAAAAAAATGTATTTAAAAAATAGATAGGCAACATTAAAAAAAAAATACTAGCACTTTTTTTTTAAACTTCCTATGTAAAATGTTGAGCTATTCAAGCTCAAAATTCGCAAAAGCAAGCACATGGGCGCATCCATTTTGTGAAATGGATGCCCGCCTGTGCTTGCTTTTGCTTTTGCGGCACTAATGAAGGAAAAGCCAGCCAGCTGTAGTAAACAAAAGCTACCGCTGGGTGGCTTTTCCTTCATTGGTGCTGGGACTCGGAGGACGCGGACCGGAGACCAGAGCAGGAAAGCTGCCGCTGAATCTCGGTAAGTGCTATTTTTTTTTTTTTTTAAAAATAACCACTAGCTGCGTTTTTTTTTCTAAGTTTTCCGGGCTGGAGGAGCCCGGAAAACTTAGAAATAAAACCGCAGCTTTAAAAACGTATTTATGTTTGCGGTCGCTTTTGAAGCGACCGCAAACATAAATACAACATTGTGTTTGAAAACGCTGCGGTTTTTCTTTCCTGGTTTCTCAGGCTCCTCCGGCTCGGAGGAGCCTGAGAAACTCGGAAAGAAAAACCGCAGCGTTTTCAAACACAACCGCGGGGGAGCACCGGAGACCCAAAGTGAAAACCAAGGCAGGCAGAAACACAACGCGGTTGTGTTTACATGCCGTAGTGTTTCTGCCTACAGCTGATTTCCCATTTGGGGCTCTCGGGCTCCCCACGGGGGGCCCGAGAGCCCCAAATGGGAAATGCTAAATGCTGCAGTGTTTCTGCCTAAATCTGATTTCCCATTTGTGGCTCTCGGGCTCCCCACGGGGGGCCCGAGAGCCCCAAATGGGAAATGCTAAATGCTGCAGTGTTTCTGCCTAAATCTGCCTTCCCATTTGGGGCTCCCTGGGGAGCACCGGAGACCCAAAGTGATAGCCACAGCAGGCAGAAACACAACGCGGTTGTGTTTGAAAACGCTGCGGTTTTTCTTTCCGAGTTTCTCAGGCTCCTCCGAGCTGGAGGAGCCTGAGAAACTTGGAAAGAAAAACCACAGCGTTTTCAAACACAACATTGTATTTATGTTTGCGGTCGCTTCAAAAGCGACTGCAAACATAAATACAACGTTTTTAAAGCTGCGGTTTTATTTCTAAGTTTTCCGGAAACTTAGAAAAAAAACCGCAGCTCGTGCTTATTTTATTTTTTTTAAATAAATAGCACTTACCGAGATTCAGCTGCAGCTTTCCTGCTCTGGTCTTCAGTCCGCGTCACAGGCCTCACATGACATAGGGTGTTAAAATGAAGTACAGTTTCGGAATGCAAAATGTCCTTAAGACAATAATGTTGCCCCAAATCAGATAAACCACGACATCTCAACGGTAAATGGCCACACTTTCACTAAATCAGCACAGTTCACGGCAGCACGATCAAAATTGACTTCCAGAACGCCAAAGAGGTGAACTCTCCTAAACAGGACCATAAGCGCAGCTGCCGGCTGCAGATCTCGTGCAAAATGCAATTGCAAAAAATGCAATAAGTACAGTACCTTCTCAAGTGGTGGTGCAAACTTCCAAACAGTAACATTTAAATATGCCTCCTTTTACCTTTTCGCCCAACTCTGGCAACAGCATAGATGAATGCACGTGCCCCATATCGCGCAGACACTCCAGAAACCATGTTACCCTTTTTTTAAAAAAATGTTAAACGAGCTCTGGCAGTGCCTGCCCTGCATCGCAGAATGTGCGCCGCTGTCCTGCAATATGTGTCGCTCTTCTCCTTGTCAGATGTATCCTCACTGAACACGTGGAGGGAAAACGCAGCAGAACTCCAAAGTTCCTTTGGACCCCTCGTGGAGGCACTTATGCAGGGTTCCTTACTCACTGCCCATCGAACCTCATTTGTGACGCTCTGTGCGTGACGTTGCCATTGCTGTCTGATGTCATCATTTTGGATCAGATCTTCTAAGCGAACGGAGCTCCTGCCATGCCGAAATCTAACGGACAAAACTCACAAAATACATGGGAATGCAGCTTGCGTGCTCCCGCAAGCGCCGCTCCTACAACCAGTCCGTTGACACCATTAGAGAACCACCATGCCGGTAGGTGGCGCAGGGCTATATGCCTCATGAATCTTCAGCAGCGGCCCCAGCCGCAGATGTGCCCCCACGCTACTCTGACCCACTACTAGTCAGCCATCCAGGCCCCCCCCCTCCCCCTTGCAGGCATGCTGTCAACTGCTTGCAGGGTACGAGCTTCTCATTTGTAGGGACAGTTGCTGACAGGTCCCAAGAGCTGCCAGGGGAGCTTCATCTTTAGATTCTTACAGGTCCCCAAGGCCACCAAATTAGCCTGTCCCAGGTTTCACAGGCCGCCAAACTGCTCACTTCCAGGCTGGTGTCCTGACCCTACAGCTCAGAAGGGCCCTCTTGCTGCCTCGTGCAGCATCACTCCCGGTTCCCTGCCACTGCAGGATGGCCCAAATCAGCTTCCAAGGGCCCTCTAGCTGCCCCTCACAGCTACGTTCCTGCCCCCAGCTGACCCTTGCTTGGCAATGTTAGAGCTGCTGGACTCTCAACACGGGTCAGCTAACCTTGGCGGGGGGCGGCTGGTGGATGTCTCCTCTCCTGATCTCTCATGCATCCTCCCTTCTTTCCAGGTGCTGTTTCCTCTGGACAGCAGCATGTTCCTGCCAGCTCATCGCCATAAAATGAAAGTCCGGACACCTCAGGTAGGGAAGTGAATTTCTTTACTAAGTTCCAGATGACAAGGTGATACAACAGTATAAGTTCAGGGTAAGTAAGTAGGAAGGTACAGGAAAACATCCACGGGCCACCACTCTCACAGGCTGTCTCACTCCAACTGACATTCATGGAACTTCAAGGGGCACTCACACCACAACATTCCAACAGATAACATTCCAAAAAGCATGCCATCAAGCTAGCATTCCTGCAGGGCCAGGGAAGAGAGACACAAGACACAACAAGGTACTCATTGGCATCTGGAGGGGCACAGGAAGATGCAGTGGCAGATCCATGTAAACGGTATTAAGTAACCTTTAGTCCTGACTACCACCCATCTATGACCCAAACTCCACCAGGGTCAGAAGCTCGCCCTCCTACTGTGCCCGTTCATCACCACCCAGTCTCATTGCATCAGGGGTTCGGGCAGCCCATCGATTTAACGATTCGGAAGAGGCCAATCGAAGTCCATGGAAGGCCTCATGAAGCCCACAATTCCGAACCTGCCCAAGAGAACACAGCTGCCTCCCACACCACCTAGCCTATCCAGGACTTGCATTGGACTCCATCAAAGGCAGGATCATGCTAAAGGCCCTCGGTTCTTGAATAGTTGCACAACTAGATGTGTGCTCACGCCCCCTAAGAGGCACTTACTGCTGCCACTACTACAGATACATATTGTATTGATCTATTTATTTCATCTTTCTCCTTTTAATTGTTTTTTCGTATTAAACATGTGTACGGTCAGTTTTATAACTAATTCTCATTAAAAAATAAAACAAAAAATATGTCGACTTTCTTCTTTCTTGCCACGCCCACCCTCCTGAAGGCAGATTGGTCAATTTAAATTGGTGAATTAGTCAATCGAGACTACCGTTAATTTTGTCAAATGGGTGGAAGCGACCAGGATTATAAGCAAAATTCTCCAATCCTAAAGCGAAGAATTCTCGCTTTATATGCAATGAGATTTAAACCGTCAATAAAATGATGCAAATAACAGTAACTACTTGAGTGTGGCCCCCAGAGCTGCCTCATAACCCAGTCCCTTCGTCTCAACCCAATCCCCCCCCTACCCACTTTGTTCAGCCATAACTCTTGCACACAGTCACAAACTGTAAAAAGTGCAGGTGGTAAAAGAAATATATAACTCCCCCTCGCTCCCTAACCAAAGGGGGCTCCATTTAACCAGTAAAGTCAGAGCTTTAAGTGGGGTGAATAAGGTCAGAGGTCCCAAGCATCATAACTGGAGCATGGCTTTACAGTGGAGAGCGTGGCATATCGTTGTTGTTAGTCAGCATTTTGTTATGCTTTGTGAGTTTAGCCCCTCCCACCTTGCAGCCGATTCAGATTATACAGCCCTTAGCCATGCAAACTCATGTTTCTGATTGCAAATCTTGCTCTACACACGAATCTCCAAGCGAGACACTTGTACATTTTCCACATTGCCACGCGAATTCCTCCTACACAATTCGAGGCACGCCAGAAAGCTCACGTTGTAATTTGTATGCATTTAGCAGGGGGATTGAGAAGCAGAGAGACAAGTTCGTTTGCCCAGTTTGACACCATTGCTGGGGATGGAACCAAAGTGTTATTTTTCCATATGTCACATCTGCTAATTCATAAGTATTCCGCGGTCCGAGGCAGGGCCGCACTGGGACAAGAAATAGGCCTTGTTGGGGGTCTCTGGGTGCCCCCACGCGTGCCCGTGAGCCCCTCCACCCACAGACTCAGACCAGACACGTCTGTGTGCTTCGGGCTCCCCGGTCGCTCTGACGCACGCGGTGACGTGCAACGTCACGTCGCCGCGTGCGCGTCTCCCTCACGGGCAACGCCACACTCCTCCTTTTTCCGGGAGGAACAACAACAACAGACACTTCCAAAAATTGCACTGCACACAACATAACAATTACAAACTCAGAGCCCATGCCCCTTTAATGTCAGCCTCCCGCTTCCCCTTACTCCGGAACACAGTCAATCGGCCCCAGCACATAGTCTCCGAGATAGGCCGGTCTCCCTCGCCCAGCCCTCTGGGGGTACCTCCCACCTACCTCAGCCGCAGGAGTCCCAGCTGCTCCAGTGCCTCGTTCTGGCGACCCCACGAGTTCCCCCCGGGGGGTATCTTCATCCGGGAGGACAGTCTCATCCGGGTCAGGCGGGAGCTCAGCTCGAGAGTCCCCCAGTTTCTTAAAGAAGATCACATTCCGAGTGACAGCCGACTTCCCGTCCGAGGCCGTTACCATCGATCCCTTTACTGCCACCACGTCCAGCGGCTCCGGTTCATATGGGAGCGAGAGTTTTCCGTGGGGATGCCGATTCCTGATCAGCACTTCGTCGCCCGGGGGCACCTTCGGAACAGGACTTCAGCCGGGGCCACCCCCGTTGAGGCGTGTGGGGTGGTGCGGTACACTCTCAAGAACTGGTATAGCGCCCGCTGGAGGGGCTGGCCCTGTCCCTGGGCTATCTGGAATGTTTTGTTCAATGTCCTCATCAGCCTCTCCGCATCCCCGTTCGCACGGGGCCACAGCGGGGACACCTTCCGGTGCGCCACTCCACAGCTCTCCAGAAATTCCGAGAACCTAGCGCTCTGGAATGGGGGCCCATTGTCCGAGCACAGAGTCACGGGAAACCCATGGGTGGCAAAGATTTTCTCCACAGCGCCCACCACGTGCTCAAATGCCACCGACTCGACGAATTCCACCTCAGGGTATCGGGAGTATTCATCCACAATGGCCAGGAAGTGAGTGCCTACGGCCGTGGATCCGAAGTCTGCATGTACGACCTCCCACGGCCGGGTCCCTCGTGGCATTACTTCGATTTCAGGCTCCCGCTGGACTGGGGAGGCCGCCTGGCACCACACACAGGCCGCTACGAAGTCGTCCACTTTTTTTTTCTAGCTCGGGAAACCACACCTTCAGCCTCGCCTTCGTCTTGGCGGCCCCTTGGTGTCCCTGGTGTGCCAGGTTGATGACTTCATGGATCTTGGAGCCCGGCACCACCAGGCGATCGCCCCGCAGCAGCAGGCCCGACTCCGTGAAGGACAGTTCGTCCTTTACCTTCCAGAGTTGCTTGAGGGTCACTTTAGCTTCTTGAGTGCGCCCTGCCACCAATTCCAGCACGGACTTCCAGGACCCCGACCGCATCGAGCTCCTCAAGATGCGGAAACACTCGTCATTGGCCGCAGCACTCTCCAGTTCGGGTAGCGGCATTGCGTTGGGGGTGGCACCCTCTACCACCATCCTGACGTGGTCATCGGCTTCCTCAGCACACGAGTCTTGTGCGGGTCCTCCACCGCCCACCGGGTGCCTGGACAGGTAGTCAGCCGCATTGTTGGCACCCGGCCGGTAGATCAGGGTGACGCTATACTCCAGAAGGGCCAACATCCACCTCTCGATTCTGGCTGGTGGTTTCGAAGATGATCCGGCCATGATCGGAAGCAGAGGCTTGTGGTCCGTTACCACTGTCACGGGTCTCCCCAGCACATAAAGCCGAAAATGCCGACAGCCCCACAAGACAGCCAGGGCCTCGCGTTCAATCTGCGAGTATCTCTGTTCGGTCTCGGAGAGGGCTTTGCTGGCATATGCCACTGGCCTTATCCCCCCATCTCTGCCCACTTGGGTGAGCACAGCACCGAGGCCAAACGGGCTGGCGTCCACCACAATCTCGGACTCCAGGGCGGGGTCAAAAAAAGACACGGTATCATCTGCTGTCAGGGCGCCTTTGATGTCCTCGAACGCCGACTGTTCCAACGGGCCCCACTGCCAGGTGGTATCCTTTTTCGTCAGGGCCCTCAGAGGCTCCGACCTCGAGGCGAGATTCCTGATGAAGCGCCCACAGTATGTTACCATTCCCAGGAAGCTCCGCACATCTGACGCCGACTCAGGGGGGCGCGCGGTCCTGATGTCCTGGACCTTCCTGGGGTCCGGAGATACACCGCCCTCCTTGAAGATGAAACCAAAGAACTCAATGGTCGGGCGGAGGAACTCGCACTTGTCCTTGTGGAGAGTGAGCCCCAGCGACTGCAGCCTCTCGAGGGTCTTGGCCAGACGTTTCAGATGTTCAAGTTCCGTCCTGGCAAAGACCAGAATGTCGTCACTAATGTTTAGGACGGCCTCCAGGTCTGCGAGAGCGCCTCGGATCAAGTTCTGAAATACCTCGGCTGCTGACGACACTCCGAAACTCAGCCGCTTGTATCGGTAGAGCCCCCTGTGGGTAGTGAAGGTTGTAATATATCAGGACTCTGGGTGGAGGACAACTTAGTGGTATCCAGCTCGTAAGTCCAACTTAGAGAAGAACCGGGCCCCCTGCACTTCAGCAATGATGTCATCGATTGTCGGGGTCAGGTGTCGTTCTCTCCTGATGGCCTTGTTGGGCAGCCTCATGTCCACACAGATCCGGACGGAGTCCGGCTGTTTTGGTTTCCTCGCAACTACGATAGGGGATACCCATGGTGTGGGGCCCTCCACCTTTTCGATTATGTCCAGGTTCACCAGGTTGTCTAGTTCCCTGTCCACCTGGTCCCTTAGATGAAACGGGATCCGCCTGTGTTTCAGAGCCACGGGCTGCACCGACTCATCAATGTGGAGCCTCACGGGGTCACCCTTCATTCTCCCAATCCCTTTAAAGATGTCAGCATATTTGTCCAGCAGATCGTTGATGTCCTCTAAGTAGACTGAGTACGCGAAACTCACTATGCCAAGAGCCTCCGCTGCCGCACAACTCAACAGGGTGTTGCTGCTCACCGGAGTCACGTAGAAGCGGGCCTTGATCTTCGACCCGTCATGCTCCACCTTGGCGACAAACGCACCGTCCAGTGGCAGGGGCTCCCGCCCACCAAACGCAAAAATGCGGGCTCTCGGCGTCGCCAGCCTCGGGGGTGGGTTGAGCGCGGCATAATGTCCTCTCGCCATTACGTTGACTGAGGCCCCCGTGTCGACCAGCACCGGGACCGGCGAGCAGTTCACCTCCACGATGCATCTCGGCTGTCTCCTGCTCCTCCCCTTGAGGACTTCCATGCTGGAGACGAAGAAAATATTCTCCTCATCCTCTTCCTCCGCTTCTTCCGCCGGCGTCTCCTCTCCCGCCTGTTCCACCTGAGCTACATTGGGCGGGCGGTTTTGGCGAGGGGTCCACAGACGGGGTTGTCCCCTCGGAATCAGTACAGGCAGGGTCGCCCTGCACACCCTCGAGAAGTGGTCGGGCACCCCACAGCGTCCGCAGATCTTTCCTATTGCCATGCACTCAGACGAGTGGGGGAGGTCATATCCGCACTTCTGGCATGACTCCACTGGCTTACCAGCTCTGTCTCTGGGAGCCCCACCGGGCCTTCGCACCCCTCTGCCGCCTCGCCAGACAGCGCACACCTCTTCCGGCCTCGCTGCGCGGGATCCGGCCTCCATCTTGTTGGCACGGGCCTCCGCCACCTCATGGCACCGCCCGAGCTCCAGGATTCTGGGCAGGGTGAGTCCGGGCTCTCTCAGGACCTGTCGCCTCAGCTTGCCAGATGAACATGCCTGGATTAGCATGGTCCTCATCATATCCTCCGCATCCCCCCACGCACACCCTTGGGATAGGCGGCGCAGGCGGCCATAGAAGGTGTCGAGCGTTTCATCCTCCTTTTGTCTGGCCGACAGCATGACGAACCTCTCATAGTCCACGTTGGCAAGGGGAATGAAATGCGCGAGGAGGGCGGCTTTGGCTTGGTCATAGGAGTTGTCCACCGGAGTTAACGACTCAAATATCTCCTGTACAGCTGCTCCGGCCGAATACAGCATCGTAGCCACCTTGCTGTCATTTTCCGTGACCTGGGCGGCCCGAAAGTACATGTCCAGCCGTCCAATCCATCTTCTCCATCGGGGGCCCAGGCTGGACGGAGGACCCGTAGCGTCAAACTCCGGAATGGGCTGCAAGGCCGCTTGCGCCCTGGCTTGGGCCAGGGCCATGGCCAGGGGTGGTGGTTGGTTCGGGGGAAGAGCGGCACCAACCGTGTGTGTAGGCAGCCCAGACGTCGCAGGATGTGGGGTTGGCTGTGGGGGATTCTGTGGAAACAAATCTGCCAGGTCTTCGTCCTGCGAATCCTCCGAGGCCGTGGCAGTCGCACCCTCCAGGGCGCCGAAATCACTCATGGGCCCAAGCGCACAGGCACCCTCGTTCTAGTCCTGAGGGCCGCAACTTGCACCTCTCCCCACACTGCCACCACCCTCGTGATGATGAAAGGGTTAAAGAAGCTACCTTGAGGCGTCTCGCTCCAACGTGGATCTCAGGAGCGGGCATGCCATCACCCACGTGATGATGAAGGGGTTGAGGAGGGTCCTTGAACCAAGTGTTCCAAAAATTGAGCTTCCAAAAATGGAGTGGGCTGAGAAGGCCCAGCCACCTCAGTCCATCTTCCAGCTACCACACGACGTTACAGACTGAAAATTGGCCAAAACATCAAAATTCAGGCATGGGCCTGCGGGTTAGGCTGCCCGCAGTCAGCAAATCCAAAAATTGGGCTTGGATGGCCTTCCGACTCCAAACCGGAGCTTTCGGAAGTTCCTCAGCCACGTGCGCAAGATGGCCGCCAGCCGCGTGTATGGTCCGCGGCCACAGCGTGAGACGAAACATCCGCGGATGTTCCGTCGTCGGAGAAAAATTATCCGGGATCGCTCTCACCGCCGGGCCCGGGCATCCCATCCTCATCGCCACTGTTGGGGGTCTCTGGGTGCCCCCACGCGTGCCCGTGAGCCCCTCCACCCACAGACTCAGACCAGACACGTCTGTGTGCTTCGGGCTCCCCGGTCGCTCTGACGCGGCCGGGAACGCCCCGTTTATTTAAGACGCACGCGGCGACGTGCAACGTCACGTCGCCGCGTGCGCGTCTCCCTCACGGGCAACGCCACAGGCCTGGACACCAAAAGTGGCCCACACCTCGCCTCAAAAAAGTGGCCCACCCCTGGCCTCACGACCCTTGACCTCTGCATCAACGTAAGTGGTGTCATGTGACCCCACTCCAAAGTGACATCGCGAAACACACCCTTTCACCCCTTGACAAAACAGGAATCCCGGAAAGTGATGAAACACAACCTTTCACCCCTTGACAAAACAGGAAGTGCCATCGTGCCATCGAATAGCATTGTTCCTAAGTACACTACGAAAAATATGGTTTTGCAAAAAAAAAATATCTTTTTTTTCTTTGTGTTTTCAAAACCGGCCGGCCCAGGCGTGGGCAGAAACCGGCCACCACTCCCCAGGTCCCCAGGCAGGATTTCGGCCTGGCCACAGCCCGAAAGGCCGAGGGGCCAATCCGACCCTGGTCCGAGGAGACAAAGTCAGAGGGCTTACAAGAGAGACCATTGTGGAAGTTTCTCCTATTTCCGGGTCTCTGAAAGGCAGAAGAAAACGTTGAATGCGCTCTATGGCTAATTCAAGTGTTCTCCTGCTGACTAATGCTCAATTAAGCGATTTTCACAGGCATTGTTTTGTTTGCAAATCTGTTAGGGCCCTCGCAGCCAGCTTGATTGCTCATCAACAGCCTTGAGGCTGGCAGAGTCAGGCAGAAAACGCGAGCAGAGCAGGGAACGGCGGGAAAGGCGACTGCGGAGCTCTGTGGCCCCACACCAACAGCACCGCCCGCTGGCGGAGATTAGGAGCCTAGCAGCAGGTATCCTAGCTGGCATTAGCAGCTTTGGCAGGTCTGGGGTCCAGCAGACTAGACCAATTTAAAGTCGTTCGTGGGGTTTGCTTAAGAAACTTCTCCAGTAAAATAGATGTGATGGTGTTCTGATCTGCGCCACACAATGCCAATTGATGCCTCAATGCTGCGTGAAGACACTTTCGGCTGTGTTCGTGAGTGTAGCTTGAGTCTTTATCCCATGAGCAATATGTTGACAACAAGCGAGCAGGAGCCGATCATGCCCCTGAATGCTCCCTTGCTCTGCCTGCCTATCTCTTCTTTGTCTTGGTGCCAGCGCCGGCCTCAGGGCAGGGTCACCTGGGCGACTGCCGGGGCACCATAAGCACTTTGCCACGCCAGCTATGGGGAGTCATTCAAGGTCTCCCTTGGCATGGTGGGAGAAGGGGCGGCAGGCGCCCTATTGAAAGTAAATGTGCACCGACCAATAGGGCGCTGATGCTTTTGCATCAGCTCCTATTGAAACATTTGGCACCCTCCAAAATCCCACCCGCATGACACAACATTTTTGTTTTGCTGCCCAGCTATAGCTGACCCTGCCTGGTGCATGCTCTCTTTTTAACCGTGGTCTCACGTTGCAAGGCATGCGCACTTACATACCTCCTTTATCTTCACTTATGAGATAAAGGTAAGGGTTCAATCCAGTGCTGGAAATGGACAAATTGTACTGGGGGAGCAACCACCTCCTCCCCTTGCCACGCGTGAGGGGTGGTGCTGCATTGTCAGTGGTGTGACCGGTACTGGGGTCGATTGTTAGTGGGGTGGGCGGAATGGGGCCATATTGCCAGTGGTGTGGGCAGGACTGGGGTGGCGGGGCTAAGTGTCAAATGACATGCATGCCCTGGATATAGGATGCTGGCTGCTTTGCATAAACAACAAAGTGCTCTTTGGGGACATAAGAATGACCACCGAAGGCCTCAGGAAGCCCACAATTCCGAACCTGCCCAAGAGAACACAGCTGCCTCCCATACCACCTTGCCCCGGAGACTCTCCAGGACTTGCATTGGACTCCATAAAATATGTTTGTGCTCGTAAATCAAAAGTTCATTCCTTCTGAGCATACAATGCACACTTGGTATGGTGCTCATTGCCTCTGTCAGAATAATCACACTGACAGTAAAATGTGTGCGAAGCATGAGACATATATACAGCTTTGGACAGTTTCATTGTCTAAGTTTGGGCTGTTGAGCAAAGGATGCAATCTGGGAAAACGTGTGGGTTCAACTGCACGAGACACAGCGTTCAGGGGCACACAGTTTCCTCAACTTGGGGTTGTGTGTGGCGGAATGGTGCTCGGGCAAGACAGTTTTTCCAGGATCCCAGCTCGGTCTTTTTCCGGCCCAATTCCTTCCCTGGTTCAATCTCACACTCTCAAAGGTTTCTTCTTGTTTCAGAGCATCTAGGCAGCTCAAGTCTTGCCCCGAGGTTGCGCGGTCTGATGTTTTCTTCAGAAAATCTGGCTTGGGCCTAGTCTATGCTGTCAGTTGAGAAGATGACAGGGCCTCAAAGGTGTCGATACATTCTACACAGGTGTTTCAATGCCAGAAGAGATGCCCATGTCCATAGCTTTCTCCTGATTTTCCTTTGCAGTTTCTCTAGTCGAGTCCTTGCTCCTTCTTTCTCCGTACAGAGTTTCCGTCGTTGCACTGGAGAACAATGAATCTTTCACCAGTTAACCGATTATTCTACCTTTTTATCTTTACCAAATCTCCTTCTTGTATACCTATCCATTTATGAGCTCTTCTTTCATCATGCTTAGACTTCTGTCTTTCTTTAGTCTTTTTTATACTACATACAACGTCTCCATGTTAATTGTGGTATCTTCACATACATTGGGCAGCCATTCAGCAACCAGTGTGGATGCAGCTTGTCTTCCTCTCATTTGAAATTGCGATATACCCGCCATCATATTCAGGGTCAAAGAATGTGCAGCCACTGCTTCCATGGGCATGTCTGTTACGACTGTGCCAGTGGAACACCAGTTGGCACCCATTGTGGACTATTAGGGACTCATGCATCACCATAATGCTTTCAGGACAACCCCTATTCACATTTTAGTCTTTACATTCTATTTGCAAGACTTTGGTACTTCATTATTTAAATTCACTAACTGCATATACCATAATACACCATATGGCAGTTCTCATTCCCTGGCTATACCTATGCAGCTGTTTTATAACTACAATCCCCATTAACTTTAGAGATCAGTGCTGCATTCATTTTCCCAGTACCAGAGGGAGGAGGCAGATTACCTTCAGGTGTGGTGCTCCAGGTGCTGCTAATGAGCATGCTTCAGCACATGGCAGGTCAGTATTTAAGCAGATACCTGCAGGAGCACAAGGCGCTTGCATTTAGTTTGCTCCCAGCCCCTTGTGGTTTGATCCTAGAATGACTGCTTTGTCCTGTTGCTTCCAGAATCTGCTCACATTACAGTGCCCTCTGCTCCCTGCTTTGCAGACGTGCTATCCTGCCTGCACTACCCTGCCTTCTGCCCTGCACCTGTGCTTCCTGCACTGCAGCCATGCTCCGCTGCTTGCCGTCCTCTGATACCTGTCTGCAGCCCCTTGCTCTCTACCACCAATTATCTTGTTCCTTGCCTACAGTTCCTTGGTCTGTGCCCATAGTTGGTGTTACGTGACTTTAGCGTCTTAAATGCCAGTCCTGAGTTTCCTTGTTTTCAGTCTGCAGTCCTGCCCCTGTTATTCCAGTCCAGAGTTACAGTTCCTTGAATTCCTTGTTACCAGTCTGCAGTTCAGTCCTTGTTATTCTAGTCCAAAGTTTCGGGCCTGAGTTTTCTTGTTTCTGGTCTATAGTTCCGTCCGCTGCTCCTTCATTCCGTTCCTTAGTTTCCAGTCTGTAGTTCTAGTCTTCTGTACCATTGCTTTTAGATTTGTATCTTCTTGCTTTTCCTCTTTCTTCCTGTTCTCTGTCCTAAACCCTGCTCACTTTGAATTCCTATTGTTTCCCTGGATATTTCTGTTACTGTTCTTGTCCTCACGTGTGCTTGTGTAATTCGATTGTTCAGAGTTTGGTTGCTGGATTTCCCAGCAGGCAATCTCTGCCCTTTTCCTTTGTCGCGTTTCAGTATTGTACCATGTGCCATATTGTTAACAGTA
Organism: Ambystoma mexicanum; assembly: GCF_040938575.1. Taxonomy (NCBI): domain Eukaryota; kingdom Metazoa; phylum Chordata; class Amphibia; order Caudata; family Ambystomatidae; genus Ambystoma; species Ambystoma mexicanum. The sequence continues at coordinate 1,335,632,214 of NC_090921.1, read as the reverse complement.
TTCTGGTTCCTGTTTCAGGAGGCAGTCACTGCTCAGTTCCTGCTGGACCCGTACAGGCTTCAGTCTTGTGAGTACTGTTTCCTTTGTCGTGCCTTAGGGTCCATACACAGACGCCCACTCCTGCGGCTATTTTCCTTGAGCATTCAGAGTGGGGCCTTGTAAGAGTAACCAGCTCAGAAGGCTAGAGTTTCTCCATACCCTGTGATATGATATGGCATTTATAACGCGCCTATACACAAGTGTTTCAATGCGCGACGAGGCAAGGGAGGGGGGGAACAGAGGGAAGACAGACAGCAATCCTATTAGGCCAGGTGTCATTCAGATCGCGCAAGTGCATGGGGAAGGGGGAAAGTGCGAGGGGCAGGGGGAGGAGGGGAAGTGCAGTACATGGGATAAAGAATAATAACAGTAAGTAAAGTACGGCCAGCTGGTGGCAAGTGCGAGGGTAAGTGCAGACATCCGGTGTCAAGTGCTGGTAATGGGACTGTAGGGAGACAGACAGTCCCGAGTGCACGGGGTTGCCAGGAAGGCAGTGCAGGAGTCCGACTGGTGGTGGAGGGGACCTGGGCCTAAGAGCAGAGGGTGGCAAGGTAACCAGGGAAGGTTCAGCAAGGGATTCAGCAAGGGAGAAGAGGAGAAAAAGCAGAAGCAAAGAGAAAGGTTTTGAGGTACTTCCGGAACTGTAGATGGTTCTCCTCAAGTTTCAGTGAGGCAGGGAGGCTGTTCCAGAAGGAGGCCCCAGCCGAGGAACGAGATCTACCACCCACTCGAAGTAGCGGCTGACCCTGAGGGAGTTGGAGGCAGATGAGCGAAGAGCTTGAGAAGGAAGATATTTAGGAAGAAACTCTTCCTCCTTTCTGTTTACACCACAATTAGGAACTTAACATGTTTATCTTACTTGCACTCCCTGCCCCTTTCTGTTTACTGCCTGTCCTGTAATTATTGCCTATCCTTTCTTGTCTGTAGGATTCCTTACACTTCTGTCTCTTGTGCACTTTTCTCCCCTCAGCTTTGTGAGCACGTCTCTGACCTCAAGGCCCTGACAATGGCATGTGGGCCAGCTCCCAATTTCAGGCCAGATGAATTCTCCCTTTAAGAACCTATTGTCGCTCTCAACTAGGCCATTGGATTGGAGATGATATAAGAATGCTTTCTTCTTTATGTTGTGGTAGTTAAGGAACTTGTACATTTGGGAAGTGTTATGTTGCACTCCATTATCAGTTACCCTCTCCCTAGACAATCCCTCTCTCATAAAGATAGCCTGCCATGTTCTGACTACAGTCTTGGTAGTGATAGCAGGTATCAAAGACAGTCACATCCATTTTGATAGGTATTCTATAATAATAATACAATATTCATGTTCTGGACCCAAAGTATCCAAAATACCTATTTAATTTAAGCCTATTTTCCCATACATTGGATGGTATTTCTGTGTTGATTAGTGATGCTTGCTATTTTTTTTATTATTTGCATTTGGTTTTAAAACAATCAAAACCTTAAGCAAAATGAAATCATACATGAAAAAATAATTAAACATAAAAAGTCTCTCCAATGCTAATCAAGAAGATACCAATTGATAAAAAAGGCAGAGTGAATATCACACTCCGACTAAAAGAGAAATGATAAAACGAAAATTGAATCAATTTGCAATGGAAGCACAAAAAGAAGTTAAGGAGAAAAGAAGAATAGAAAGAAGAAAAAAAAGCCATAATTTATAGGTTACAAAATACAAGGAACGAGCATACAAGAAATCAATCTCTAGATGCTATGTATCTAAATTGTTAAACTTTTCCCCATACTTTCCTTAACAAGAGCACTAATTAGCTGTATTCGCTCAAGGTATAACATCCATTACCTCTAGCTTTAAGAATATCTCTTTCAAATACGCTAACAGGGCAAGTGTTAGAGAAATGCTATTTCCTGACAATAACTCAGCCCACCAGTCCTTAGTTGTTCTTGTCGTATATCGCATAACAAATTTGTTAAGCCATTTATTTCTTAAATGGTTTAAGGTAGGGCATGTCATGGTCAGATGCAAGAGAATCTCTTTCTCCCCTTTACACAATCTGCAACTATATTCGTGTAAGCTTTTTTTTGTAATTTTTTTTAAAAATTTGATTTAGTCTATAAAATCAACCTTTCAAATATAAACATTACAGGTCTATCATAAATAGCAAATTACAAAAGAAGAAAAGAAAATTACAGTACATTAACTTCAATAAACAAAATTAACAAAATAAACAAAAGCAAAAAAGAAAACTAATCGTCAAACATTTAATATCGGGTACTAAAAAAAAGTTACCATAATCAATCATTATCATAATCATAATCCAGAAAAACTTGACCAACCACACATATATATCAGAACGAAAGCATCCTATGACTGATACTACTTTCTTAGATCATATTAGGGTGACACAAACTGTGTCACCCTTTCACGCTCTATGTCGGGTAGCACTGCTTCAAGAAAATGCACAACGGCTACCTTTACCGCCAATCTTGGACTTGAGAAGATTAGTTTCCACATATCATTGCTTTTTTCTTTTCGTGGTTCCAAAAGGTGCTTGCTATAGTTTTTTGTCACTGTTTATACACTCTTAGTAATTCATCAATGCAGTGGTGATCACATCACACATTTTGAGCCACCACTAGGTTTCTCTTACTCTCCTCTTGGTCACTGTGGATCCCAGGTGACCACCACTGCCATGACAATGATAGCTGATTCATTGAGCAGGCACTGCCATTTCATTTCTTAACAGCATATTCACTTTCATGTATAGTCAGGAGATACTTTCCAGCCTGGCCTTTGGGCCTCAGGAATAACATTTTCATCTGGGGATCCCTTCTTTATCCACTAGCATTGCTACATCTGAATACATTTATTTCAAAGATTGTTCTTTGTTCAGTGTCGGAATCTCATCTCCACAGACTTCTTCCACAGATGCAACAACACATACACCTTTTAGAAATGTGGCTTCCACCTCCAATTTCAACGTCATGCGCGACATACAGTCAGCATCGTGATTCTTCCAGCTGGGTATATGAAGGTTAATGAATGTAGACTCTTGAAGATTTTCCAAGTCTGAACAACCTTGGGGTATCGATTTGTGTGCCTCCTGGGATAAAGAGATGGCCTAGAGGTTTATGATCTGCCACAAGGAAGAACGTGATACCCCACACATATGTGTGGACACAGTTGTTTGCCAATAGGCATGTCAGCATCTTCTTTTCAATTGTGGAGTAATTTATTTCAGCCACAGTCAACACCTTTGACCCAACCCTACAATGTTCTCTAGGACAGCTGGCTCCTAAGTCAATGTGGCCCCCAAACGTTAAGAACGTACATCCAATGTATGTATGTAGTCCATACCTTGTTAAAATGTTTCAGACATGGAGTGTCCCTCATCATTTCCTGGACAATTTCAACGTTGTTTTGCTGCAGAGGTGTCCATTGGTATTTGTAAAGTAGTGAGCCATAGACAAGGAGGTAAGTTACTCAATAGTATTTATTTCTTACAGTTCACCAGAGGTTGAATGATTGTGCACCCAGACTTCTCTTTATCCAATTAATTTCAATTAGCGTTCATCGCAACAAAGCCAAAATAAAGGGTCTTCCCGCTTGCTCAAAAGACAAAACTCAAGGATTGCAATATTGCTTGTTCACAAAGGAATGCAGTTCAAAATAAGGAGAACACAGGAATGGCAGCCTTTCTTGTTCAAACCAGCAATTTTCAGCCCCGAGCGTTTACTCAACACTTCTGAATGGTTCAGAGCTTTTTCTGTTCAAGCTCTACGGCCGGTGCTCGGAGCTAGCCGTTCCACACTGTCCTTGGCTGGACTTCAGTAAATAACCAAACTTCCCTTTTTCCACTGTTGGGACTCAGGCGTCTTCATCTGTGTGCAGTCGGATTTGACCACAGGTCCGGTACGGTACACTCCGGTGAGTTTTCCTTTTCTCTCTAATACGCCCACCGATATGGGGTACTGTCCTCGTACCATTCCGAGTCCACTCTGTCAGCCTCCTTCCACTCCTGCAAAACGAGAGACAAGTTAAGCTGTTTTCTGATGCTTTTAACCCCGGTGGGTCTCCTCCCCAGTAATTAGCGTTAGGCGTTCCCAGCCCTGGGCTCCTTACACCTGAGGCTAATTCATCTCTTCCCAGCTTCAACTTCACGGAGTTAGCTTTGCATTTAACCCCCGCCTGCCTGGAGCCCCCATTATATGGAAACGTGGTTTTTCGTCTCCCTTGTCTGATTTCTATTCCCATTTTCTGGCTTTTGTTTTGATTATGTATCCGTTGGGGCATTCTGGGATAAGTCGTTTGTGTCTTTTCTCTTGTGCCTCTTGTATTTGTGCTGTCCGGTCTGATAGTTGATTGGTGGTGCATTCTGGGACATGTAGTCTGGGCTTTTACTTGTTCCTGCGGGTCTCTTAAACTTGTCATTATATGGTCTGGTGTGATCATAGGCTCATTCCCCTCCCTCTTGTTTTGTTCCGTATTGGACGCTATTACATACTCCCCCTAAAAACTCATGCCGTTCGGGCATGTCAATGGCTCTGGATAGATAGTCTGCCACCAATTGATATCTTCCAGGTTTGTGAACTGTTATGAAGTGGTATGGTTGTAAAGTCAAAAACCACCGTAGGACTCTATGGTTGGAGTCTTTCTGTGTTGCCAACCACTTCAGTGGAGCATGATCAGTAAAGAGGGTGAACCGCCTTCCCAGTAGGTAATACCTTAGTGTCTCTACTGCCCACTTGATTGCTAGGCATTCCTTTTCCAGAGTAGAATATGGGATCTCATGTGGAAGTAGCTTCCTGCTGATGAAAGCTACAGGACATAGGTCTTGTTCGGTACCTTGTGAGAGTACTGCTCCCAATCCACATCCTTAGGCATCTGTTTGCAAATAGAACTCTTTGGCAAAATTAGGACAATGTAGAACGGGTTTGGAGGAAATCATTTGTATTAACGTTTGAAAAGCTTGTTTTGCCTCAATGGAGATTTGTAGAGAACGGTTTCTTTTCAGAGCGTCCGTCAGGGGGGCTGCTACGGTTGAGAAATGAGGCAGGAACCTCCTGTAGTATCCCACGAACCCTAGAAAGGCTCAAATTTCTTTTCTTGCTTCCGGCATTCTCAACTTTTGGATGGCTTGAATTTTGTCTATCAATGTGGTTACGATACCACCTCCAACCTCATACACCAGATATTTTGTGGTTTGGGCAGCCAGTTTCGATTTTTTTGGGTTAATATGTAAACCGGCCTCTTTTAACGCCTGTATTACTTGGGTTAAATGTAATAAATGTTCATTCCACGTTTTACTGAAATTTATAATGTCGTCTAGATATGCAGCCGCATATCGTTCATGGGGTCTCAGTATTTCATCCATTAGTGCCTGGAAAGTAGCTGGAGCCCCATGTAGCCCAAAGGGCAAAACCGTGAATTGTAACAGGCCCTGGCGTGTGGCAAACGCTGTTTTCTCCTGGTCAGCCAGTTCGAGGGGAATCTGCCAATAACCTTTTGTCAAGTCTAGGGTACTCAGGTATGTGGCTGAACCCAGTCTTTCTATGAGCTCATCAATTCTGGGCATTGGATACGCTTCATACCTCGAAATGGCATTCAGCTGCCTAAAGTCCATACAGAACCTGGTGGAGCCGTCTGGTTTTGGCACCAAGACGACTGGAGAACACCAGGCGCTCTTTGAGGGTACAATGGTTCCTAGAGCCAGCATCTCTTCTATTTCTTTTGCAATCTCTCCTCATTTTGCCTCCGGAATTCTGTACGGTCTAAGGCGTACCGTTTTCCCTTCCTCTGTTGGTATGGCATGGGTTGCCAAATGTGTTCGGTATACCTGAAAAGGTTTCGGCTACTGGGTTCAATGTATCAAACAATTCTGTTCTTTGATTCTCATTCAATTGTTACCCCAATTGCACATCCTGTATGCTACTATTTTGGTTTGGAACCAATTGTTCTGGGACGGACATATCTGATAAGGATGAACACAGCATACTTTGGGTTCATTCTTTCCACAGCTTGAGTAGGTTGATGTGGTAATTTTGATATTTGTTTTTCCGTTCAGGTTGTTCCACCTCATAGTTTACTGGTCCCAGGATTTTGGTTACCTGATATGGCCCGTGCCATTGGGCCAGCATTTTGTTAGTGTGGGTAGGCAGTAGTACCAGTACCTTGTCACCTATCTTTAAGGACCTGGGTCAGCTTCCTTGGTCATAATACTTTTCTTGCCTTTCTTGGGCTCTACCCAGGTTTTCTCGAGCGTAGTCCCTCAGTTTCCCCAATTGCTCCCTCAAGTCATGAACATAGTCCGTGAGGGATGTTTCTTCTTGTTGTTCCCAATTGTCCTTCAGTAATCCGAGCACCGACTTGGGTTGTCTTCCGAATAACAGCTCAAAAGGGGAATACCCTGTGGACGATTGGGGTGTATCCCTTAGCACCATTAACACCCATGGTAAAACCCGTTCCCACCCCAGACCGTTAGGGCTGGTGGCTCTCCTTATCATCTGTTTAATGGTCTTATTATATCTTTCCACCAAACCATCTGTCTGTGGGTGGTACACTGAGGTTTTTAGGTGATGTAAACCCAGGGTTTTGCACACTTCCTTCATTACAACTGATATGAAATTGCTCCCTTGGTCTGTCACGATCTCAAGGGGCATTCCCACCTTAGCAAAGAAGGGTAATAGTACATTGCACACCTGTTTAGCTGAGGTTCCTCTTAAGGGGAACACCTCAGGATATCTAGTGGCGTAATCCACTATTACTAGGAGGAACTTAAATCCTCGACTAGAGGGTTCTAATTGCCCTACTATGTCCATTCCTATCCTCTGAAATGGCTCCTTGATCAGAGGCATTTGTTGCATGGGTACTCGGGCTGGTGTGTGGTTGCTCGTTTTATGACATATGACACACTCCTGGCAATATTTAGCTATATCGGCGTATATCCCAGGCCAGTAGAAGTTCTGTAACACCCGCTTCCCTGTCATGTTTTCTGCTAAGTGACCTCCAGTGGAATGAACATGTGCTAGTTGAATCAGCGTTTTCCTATAGGACTGGGGAACCAACAGTTGTTCCTTTTCTTCGTTATTTGTTCCTCGTGTCACCCTATAATATAATCCTTGTTTCTCCTTGAAGTATGGAGTGGTAGCTGGGTTTTCCTCTTTCTTTAATGCTTGTTCCCGGGCTCGTTTTAGGGTTTCATCTAGACCTGATTCAGTCCGGAAGGATGGCAGATGATCCCCCACTCGCCAGTCTATGAGGGCAATATCCTCTTCTTTTTCCCCACTCTGTTTATTCTTCGTTTTCTGGGTTTTTGTGAGTTTTCCCCTTATATCCCTTCCTCTTATCTCTGTTTGTGAAAAAGGGGCTTCCTTTAACCATTGATCAAACTCAGTAATGTCTGTTCCAATTAGGACGGGAAGGGTAGGGATAATGGCCACTTTAACCGGTAGTTCCTTCCCCTGTAACCCTAATACCACTTCTTTTGTTGGGTCACCTTTAATATCCCCATGTACACATTTAATGTCAATAGATCTCACCTGTCCTGGATCAGGTTCGCTCACATGTGGTCGTATGGCCGCCTGTCGACTTCCGCTATCCATCATAGCTTGTTGTGGATGTCCATCCACTGTTACCTCTATCACATATGGCAGCTTCTTCCGATTTCCATGCAGTTGGAAGTTCCCTATTTCCATGGGTTCGGTTTTGTTTCTCTTGGCACAAAACCGGGCAATGTGCCCCCATTCTCCACACTCAAAGCATTGGGGCATCTGTACTTTCATTAGGTTGCAGCCGTTATTAGTTTTCAGTTCAGGTCTTGTTCTCGGCTCCGGGGCGCCTCCTCGGTTGTTACCGCGCAAGGAAGGTATATCATGGTGGTGTCTTGCTGGTATCGTAACACTGCGAGGGATTCCAGCTTTTTGGTAGGCCGTGGCTACATCAATAGCTTCCGACAGGGTCAAGTGGTGATGTTGCTTGACCCACCTCTGGATGGGCCCTGGTAAGGCTTCAATAAACTGCTCAAGCATTATCTTCTCTTTTATTTGCCCCATTATGGCTGTATTGATCTGTAACCATTTCTCTGTTAGGTCTTGTACTCGATAAAACAGCTGCCTCGGGCTTTCACCGGTTTTTAGTCTGGTTTCTCGGAATTGGAGCCTATATGATTCATCGTCCATTCCTAGCCTCTCCAGTACGGACTTCTTGATGTCGGCATATGGGGTGTCCCCATTAGGCTTGGTCGCCTGATAGGCTCCTTGCATCACTCCCGTAAGAAGGGGCGCCAGAAAGAAAGACCATCGGTACTGGGGCCATTGTGCTGCTCGAACTATTCTTTCAAAATGTACAAAGAAGAAACTGGGATCGTCTCCCGCCTGGTATTTTTGAAGCACAGTCGGCGCAATGGCGGGTTGTGACCTCTGTGCCACTACCCATTCCCCAAGGATCCTCAGGGCTTCCCTGCCCTGCTCTTGGGCTGCAGTTTGTACCTGTAGAGCCTGTTGCAGGGCTTGTCGGTCTGCTTGGGCCTGATGATCTTGCACTTGCACTAGTTGTTGTAACTGTTGTTGCCCCTCAGCCAATGCCTTTATGACTGCATCCATGGTAGACGTGTCTCTGTGAATCCCACCGCTGCCACCACTGTAAAGTAGTGAGCCAGAGACAAGGAGGTAAGTTACTCAATAGTATTTATTTCTTACAGGTCACCAGAGGTTGAATAATTGTGTACCCGGACTTCTCTTTATCCAATTAATTTCAATTAGCGTTCATCGCAACAAAACCAAAATAAAGGGTCTTCCCGCTTGCTCAAAAGACAAGACTCAAGGTTTGCAATATTGCTTGTTCACAAAGGAATGCAGTTCAAAATAAGGAGAACACAGGAATGGCAGCCTTCCTTGTTCAAAGCAGCAATATTCAGCCCAGAGCGTTTACTCAACACTTCTGAATGGTTCAGAGCTTTTTCTGTTCAAGCTCTACGGCCGGTGCTCGGAGCCAGCCGTTCCACACTGTCCTTGGCTGGACTTCAGTAAATAACCAAACGTCCCTTTTTCCACCGTTGGGACTCAGGCATCTTCATCTGCTGTGCAGTCGGATTTGACCACAGGTCCGGTACGGTACACTACGGTGAGTTTTCCTTTTCTCTCTAATACGCCCACCGATATGGGGTACTGTCCTCGTACCATTCCGAGTCCACTCTGTCAGCCTCCTTCCACTCCTGCAAAACGAGAGACAAGTTGAGCTGTTTTCTGATGCTTTTAACCCCGGTGAGTCTCCTCCCCAGTAATTAGCGTTAGGCGTTCCCAGCCCTGGGCTCCTTACACCTGAGGCTAATTCATCTCTTCCCAGCTTCAACTTCACGGAGTTAGCTTTGCATTTAACCCCCGCCTGCCCGGAGCCCCAATTATCTGGAAATGTGGTTTTTATTCCCATTTTCTGGCTTTTGTTTTGATTATGTATCCGTTGGGGCATTCTGGGATATGTCGTTTGTGTCTTTTCTCTTGTGCCTCTTGTATTTGTACTGTCCGGTGTGATAGTTGATTGGTGGTGCATTCTGGGACATGTAGTCTGGGCTTTTACTTGTTCCCGTGTGTCTCTTAAACTTGTCATTATATGGTCTGGTGAGACCATAGGCTCATCCCCCTCCCTCTTGTTTTGTTCCGTATTGGCCGCTATTGGTTCCTCATTACAGTATTCTGAACCCCTTTTCAACATCTTTGTCATACTGCAAATCCTAGAAACATATGAAATTCATCTCTGGTGGTAGGCATAGGTGCATTTGCAGTGACCCTCATTGGATTAACCTTTCATTTTAAACCTTGTGATGTAATGGCATATCCTAAATATTCCACTGTGTCGGTTCTGAAGACACATTTATTATGCTTCAATCTCATGTTATGTTAATTGTTTTTTGTATTGCACCGTTCACCACCATAGTGGCCTTAAAGCAAAGTCCTTGTCCCTAGATGAGTGAATTGTGACCCCGCAGGAAGTTGATAACCAGATCATAGACTGCTGGAGGACTAGACGATGGGGGGGGAAGGGTAATTAGGTGGAGAATAATGCAGCAGAGTGTAAAATGAGTGGTGTAACAAACAAGGTGTAATGAGCGTGTGAGCAGGGATGTAAACTGGAGATACATGGATGTTTTTGGAGTAGGAAATGTCTGCCAGAAGAAAGAGATGGAACCGTAATGGCAGCCTCATTTTAGGAGCTTAGCTATACATTATGCGTGTTGAGAGATTTGTTAAGAATTAGTTATGGATGTATGATGGCCTTGAGATGTGCTCATGAATTACAGGTAGCTTTGGTGGCTATGATACTTGCTTGTAATATCAGAGCTCTCCCCTGATATTGGTACTTGAACAATAAGATGCACAAGCCTAAATTAACATGGATGTCTCTGAGCCAAGCGTTGGTTTATGTTTGAAAACTATGCAGAGAAGGTCAAACATACAAACAGGAAGATGAGAACGGATGGGCTTTCCCACCCTATGCCAAAATCATAGGCCTCGGATGCTGAGAAAGAAGGATTAATATACTCTTCTTTGGTATTTCAGTCCTTAGTTTTATTGAATGATCCTTGAGAAACGATGTGAAAAGGTGAAGGATCATCATATCAGCATTAGCTTGGTTGAGAAGTCAGTTATTTGAAGTAATGGGTACTCAGTGTGAGCTTCACGGTCCAGCAGCATATTTTATTGGAGAAAGGAGAGAAGGCTGCCTATACATGTGGTTGCGTTGAAATGGAAAAACCATACTCTCGAATATGATGTGTGTTGCGAGTCCAGCAGAAATAGGGTAGACAGATGTTGTATCTCACTGCTGAGTACTTTGACCCCATCCTCAATAAAACACTAGAAAGAAATCCAATTAGCAGCAAGGACCCAAACACCATCGCCGACTACTACCATAAATGCCTCACCCTCACTATCGATGAAGTAGCGCCAATAACAACCAAAACATGTCGAGCTGAAAAAAAGACACATCTTTGGTTCAATGAAGAGCTAGTCTTGCTTAGAAGAATAAAACGTTCCCTTGAACACGCCCATTCTAAACACCCCACTTCGGAGTCTGCTAACACATACAAGGAGGCCAACAAAACCTATAAAACAGCCATCATCACCCACAAAGCCAATGCCTACAACAAACGCATCATCAATGCTTCTTTGGACTCTAAAGAACTCTTCTCTATCCTCAGAGAACCAGAGAATCCCACTCCAGCTACAACCTTGGCAGAATCTAGTAAAGAATGGTGCACCACCATACAAAATGCGATAGCCGCCAAAATTGCACTGCTACAAAACCAAATACCCACTAAAATACTTGCATTAGCAGATAAAAACACAATAATCACCAACCCTGCATTACCCCCTACACAAATTCCAAGACGCTATTCCATTTTGCCTCAGTCACCAACAAACTAGTACTGGATACTATATCTAAGCTTAAAGCTTCCAATTGCAAAGGAGATAACGTCCCAGCAAAAATAATTAAAGCATGTGCCCCCACCCTCACCCCCACTATCACCAACTTTGTCAATGCTTCTTTCAACACCAACTCAGTCCCAGCCAGCATCAAAGAAGCCTGGGTCACCCCACTTCTAAAAACACCCATCATTGGATCCCACTGTGCTCACTAATTATCACCCAATAACAACAGTCCCCTTTTTACTCAAATTCATCGACAAAATAGCATACACTCAAATCCAAACTCACCTCAAACAAAACCAGCTACTAGGAACCAGACAATCTGGCTTTAGGCCTAATCATAGCACAGAAACAGCCCTCCTGGATCTTAAAATCCAGATGGACACTATCAGAGATCAAGGGAAATGCTGTATACTCTTGCTTTTAGACCTATCTGCAGCATTTGACCTCGTGGATCACAACAGACTGTGTAACTCGCTAGCCAATGACTTCAACTTCTCCAAAGACGCCACAAAGTGGGTGAAATCCTTCCTATGGGAACGTACCTCTAGAGTCTCTATAAACAAAGAAGCTGCTGACCCCATCCCAGTCCCTATAGGGGTTCCCCAAGGATCATGCCTTTCTCCTACTCTCTATAATGCCTACACTAAGCTACTTTTCTCGGCACTAGATGATATGGGTGTCATCTACACCAATTTTGCAGATGACACCCAGATCCTCATACCGCTATCAGGCAACTATGACCAGGACACATTAACCATTAATAATATATACGCCATCATCCAAAATTGGATGGCGTTAAATAGTCTCTGTCTCAATGATGAGAAGACAGAACTTCTCATTGTGGGATCACACTCCAAAATAGCCGCCCTCCATGCCGACTGCCACTCTATCAATATCGACGGCACGCTGATCCCAGTACTCAAGCAAGTTAAGAGCCTTGGCGTATACCTAGACGCCAACCTCACCATGACCAAACACATAAGCACCCTCTCTTCATCCACTGCGTATACCTCCAAACTAATCTCACTAGGCAGACAATACCTAACACCGTCCAACTGCCTCACACTGGCTAGGGCCTTGGTGCTATCCAAGCTGGATTACTGTAATGTACTCCTACTAGGCACCTCCAACACTAATCTCAGTAAATTGCAATTTATGCAAAATAAAGTCTTACGAGCAGCCCTAGGTATAAATAAATACAAACACATCTCCCAGATTAGAAAAGACGCTTACTGGCTTCCTATCAAAGCCAGAATCGTCTTTAAAACCCTTTGCATCACGCATAAATGCCTCACCAAAATAGCCCCAATCTACCATAATAATGCAATACAGAAAAAAGAAGCTACCAGATCACTTAGATCTAACGACAATCAACTCACTGTAATCCCTCGCTACGAAAACACCAGAGCAGGTGGTAGCAGTTTCCATGTCCTCGCACCTAGACACTGGAATTCCCTCCCCATCAGCATCAAAAAAGAGACGTCTTTCACAGGATTTAAAAAACGACTAAAAACGTGGTTATTTAACTAATATTAGCAACATGTCTTTCGACTGAACCTGTAAATACTATCATAATGTTTTATCCCTGCTTGTAAATAACCTATGTATCTTGTTGTTCCCTGTACAATGTAAGACTATTCACTAAGCTGTCTGTAACCACGCCGTGATTCCTAAGAGTCTGGGTGTGTAACAAATGTAAAAATAAATAAATAAGTATAGGTAGAACGTTATTGAATATAAACAATTGTCGAAAGGAGTGCCAAGAGGAAGTTACAAATATAGTGCAATAACAACCGAAAAAACACCCAATGTTAGAGAAAGGTAACCACAGAGGAATGTTAAGGTGGTCATTAGTAGATAGGCTTGTGAGGGAAAGGTCAGAAGCACAGATGTGTTCTCGGAGTACACATTATTATAGCTTACTGAAGGCAATATGCAAGCATGGTGTGAGGGCCAGCTTCTGTGGGTCGTTTGACAGCTATCTAGTGGTTGGAGTGGCTGGGAAATTGGACGAGCGTCATTAATATGGGAACGGCCATGATTTGATGGCACTTTTGAATTGGCGGTACTGGTTCTAATATCTTTGAGCCGAGTGTTCCAAAGTTGTGGAGTTGAAAGTAGGATCATCGCATTTTCTTGGTGGGCACCACCAAGGTCATAAGTGCTGCTGATCGGAGGTTTGGATTGATTGATTGTTTTTTTGTATAGCGCCTATACACAATGTGTTTCAAAGCACTTCAAGGCAAGGGAGGGAGCAAGGGAAAATACAGTGACATTCCTACAAGACCTTGAGATATTAAGAATGTGAAATTACTATTGTACCAGGCCTGGCGACATTTCAGATAGTGCAAGAGCTGTGACAAAGATAAGGAGGAGGGGGCGGGGGTAGGAGATGAGACAGACAAGCAACCGATAATCAGGGGCTTTATTGCAAGGGTACAGAGGTGGGTACTCCTTTTATTGACCTCCTGAGGCTGGACGGCTGAGTCGACCCTGTTGGAATTTGAACCCATGACCTGCCGTTGGCATGAAAATGTCTGAAGGGGTGCTTAACCCTTTGAAATGTTTTGACGTATATTACAGCATGCACCGTCTCATTTGGGGGCTGCTGGCAATCATTGTGGTCCTGTATTTATGATGGGAAAGCAAAACCGCAAGTCCCAGAATGCAACATAAAAACGTCCAGAACTGGATGAGCATCTCCAGAATGGCACAGGGCATGCTTGCTTGTTTGGGGTATGGAGGTAAATTAGCACTTAAGCTGAATCCCCTTCAGGTGCGTGGCTTTGTGTGGCAAAGGTGATTCATTGAGCTCACTGCCTGTTTTTAACCTGGCATTGGGTACTACCATAGTCTGGTCTGCCCTTCGAGCAGACAAGCTTTATGTGGGTGAGCCAATATCCGAAGACCCTACAGAATTTCCTTTTAGGAAGTGTCGAGGGCCAGTGCTTTGTTTGGTGAACCCACGGAAGGTGAGAAAACTCGGTTGGTTGAGTGCCTGCTGCATAGATCTGTGATTAGTATGCAGGTCTTTGTTTCGGATGTTGGCAAAGGCTGGCTCAGCCTTTCATCCTTTCTTTGTCAAGGAAATGAGTGCCATAGAGTTGGGTCCCGATATGGTTTAGAGACCCCTCATTCAGTTTTTTGTTAAGCATAAATAGTCATTGTCAGCAGTCTTTTTTTCTCGTGAAGGGGTGCAGGCCCTTTGCTGAGTAAACTCCACACAATGCACGTAAAGGTCACGCCTGTCGCCGGGACCGCATCCCACGGCACACTGCACATGCGCTGACATTTGGGAATGTATCTGTTGAGTTCTGCCTGGATAAATGTGGGACCTTTTCCATGACTTGATTTGAAAGTTATGCACAGGCTTTTATAAACGATTCTCGTACCTACAGGGACTGAAGTGTTGATAAGATATGATCTCTGAAGCCCAGGGGCAGTAAGATCCACGCAGCTGCATTATGGACTTTCTGGAATCTGACAATACGGTATGCTGGGTCACCTATATAAAGACTATTCACATAGTCTAATATGGGAATTACTATTGATATAATAGCTGTGCCTTTTTGGGGAGAGGTTAGAAACGGTAGGATCTTTCTGATGGCTTTCAGATGAGTGAAAGCTTGTCAGGCGTCTGTAGTGATTTCAGGTTCAAGAAAGAGGTTGGCTTCCAGGGTCAATCCTACATTTCTGACTGTCTGGGAGTCAGTTAGGGCTGGAACTGATATTAACTGTTCCTTTTAGTTATACCAGCTGTAAGAATTTTGTTTTTTCTGCACCCATTTTCTCTGCTCAGTACACAAAACACATAGTCACACGTACTTCTGGAAGACACAGCCTACAGGTGCTGTATTCCCCTGTCATATTCAGCTGGAATGTGACAGCCACAGGTACATCAAAGCAGCTCAAGAAGGGGAAGGCACACCTTCCTCCAGCCATGGGCAGCCCAATTTAAATATCAAAGGCTCCATGGATCTGCTTTCCCTTTGTATAATCCGGCTGTTGGCAGTGCATACTAATGAGAGATAACTGAGCCAAGCCTGGTGAGGGGGCTTGGTTGCCAGACAGAGACCAGGTAAGGCAGGGCTAACACCCCTTTGGTATGCAATGTGTCAACCTGAAGCTAGTTCCCACCTCTCTGTATGAAAGACAGTGAAATTGATGACTGGGTCCACAATGTACTGTAGGCTACCCCCTGCAGAGCTGACCCCTTTCAAAGGGGAGACTTTTGTGATTTGGGGGAGTCAAGAAGTCTGCTCTCACCACATACTTCAAGGGAGTCCTGCACTTTAATCAAGAGTCACAGAGGACTCAGTTAATAAGAGAGACTCTTTGATCTACATCAGACAGGGAAAGGGGTGGGACTTATGTATAGGTTGTCACTCCCCGTCTGTCCTGTTGCAGAGCACTCTGGTCCTGACCTCATGCATAACAGAAGATTGTTGGTGGGGACCAAAGATTGGTTCATTAAGGTAGGCTTAGCCTGCACCAATCACTGGGGCCCATTTGTCTTTAAAAGAGGACTGGACCCCTCACTTAGCAGGTCATCCGACGACTTTGAAAGGAGTAAGAAGGAGGACTCTTTTGGACCCGGTCGACCTTACATCTTCCGCAGGTGAAGGAAGGCCAGGAGTTCCAAGGGGTAAGCAAGATTCCTCCCCTAAACATCTCCCAGGGAAAAGAGGGAGATACCGGACTCAGAGGGCCTGTCCAGCAGCTCCAGAACCGGTACTCAGCCAGCAAACAGCGTGCCCTGCCCTGCTAGGTTGTGCAAGCTTCCTAGGTGGGAAGTGCCAGAGAGTCTCTGGACAATGGCCTGCAATCACTCTCCTGAGCTTTGGGCCATCCGCCTTGAAAGGACGATATGAACCCTGGAAAGAAGTTAGGAAGCGTACGACACAAGCATCATCCAGGGTCAATTTTTCAAGGACATTTTCGAGACAGTCGACTCATCGAACCGCATCCGGCTACACCACTGACTGTTGTCACGCTGCAGTCACGAGAGCTGTCCGAGTCGCCTCAACCAGCTTTTCAGACCTGTCAATGAGTGCAAAGACAATGATTCTTGACCCCGAGCCACCGCACCGGACAGCCTGTAGACGTCTGTCCAGCCTCGCTTGCCGAACTGACTGCCGCCTGGTGGTACCAGCAGTTGTCTCCTGCCACTAAATCTGTCTCAAAGGCTCTGAAGCGCCCTCGAATCACCTTGACGCTGTCCTGAACCAAGAACTCCTTCAGCACCAGGTAAATTGTGGTTCTGCCCCCCCCTGGTCCTTCTCCGAAGGCCCCTAGAGACAGTTACAACCCTTTAGTGCTGGAACCGAAAAACCTTGAACAGTAAGACTGATTACTATACCGACTACCCTCCTGTCAGTATCCAGAGTGCATCCCTTTCTCTTGTGAAACTGTCTGTCCTCTGTGTTCCTTTACAGTGTGGGTTGTATTTTGTAGTGTGCTAGAACTGTCTGTTGTAGTAATAATGAAGTAAATATTTTTATACAACCTTGACTGGACAGTCCCTTTTATCATTGGGTAACAATAGTATTTTCACTGTGTTGCCACTAACCAACGATCCACGACCTTGCGGAGATAAGCCTTCCGTTCCGTTCACATTACCAAAATTGGACAAGGAGGTCTTATAATTCACTTGCATTCCAATCTGTTCGGATCCCTTCTGGAGTACCAGAGGTGTGGGGCTGATTGATGGTTTATAATCCGATTTTCAACTCTGGACCACTGGTGCCCCGGAAGTTGATTTGTCACAGAGAGCGATTAAGAGACCATAAGAAGGTGGGGAAGCCGCTTGAAGAGTAGGGAAGAAAGTGAGGTTCCATTTTTTGCAATCTGAGCAGAAAGTGTCAATGTAAATACATTGTGATCGCTTGGTTAGAAAGGACATTAACCATTCAAGTGCTCTAGCTGGAATATAACAATCAAATAAGCATTGACAGAGAATGTTAAGGTCAACCAGGTCGAACGCTGGCAATAAGTCCAGTAGTATAAGGGCAGAGGCCTCATGTTGGTCTCTGCTAACGCTTATCTCGTCCTGAGTGAGCGAGCGAGCGTGGGATTTTTGCTTGAATTTTAGAATCCTGCATCAAGAATGTTGTTCTTGGGAGAAGGATAAATGAGCTGATTGGGCAGTAGGAGATCTGAATTCTGAGATCATTTTTAAAACCTTCCTTTTAGAGTGTGTAGCATTAAGGACCTTTTTGGAGTAGTATTTTGACTTGGCTTTCCATATCTCAGAGTGATAGTCACATCTGGGTCTATGGTAAGCTAACGTGTCTCTAAGCCTGTGATTCTTTCTCCAGATGTGGTCAGTGAGTTGTTTGCTTTCCGTACATTTTTTCGCTGGTCAGAGAACCAACCAGGCTTATTTGTAGGTCTTGGGTTTTTGCCTCGTTTCATGGGTCAGGAGCATCGAGTGTTTCAGACGGCCAGTTATCAAAAGCTTTTATTGCTGTTAGTGGATTTGTGATAGCAGGGCGGGCGAGTATATTGTCCTTCAGTAAAGAGATCAATTTGTTTTCAAGATGAATTCCTTTGAAGTTTCTGTAGGGGGCATTAGCACCTGGTGTGGATTGCTCAGATCTTACTGGCAGGATAACTGAGAAGAATAGAGTTGAGTGGTCAGCCCATGGCATCTCCATAGTAGCCATGGCCCTTAGCAGATTAGGGCGACAGAAAATAGCAACTAATGTGTGACCGGCTTTATGTGTTGCCTTGCAGCTCAGCATATGGAGGTCTAACTAGGGGTGAGCAAAATTGTCGCTTGCTAAGCCAATAGTGCGATTTCTGCACTGGATTCTGCTTCCACGGGATCTGCTGATTCAGCATTACTTTTCCACCGCCACTGAAATTTTGCCTGGTGTTGTGCAGATTCACACGGAGGGTGGTGTTTCGTTCCCGTGTTAGTTTCGTGTAGCGTGACAAGAATATTTTCATAGGTCTTTTTTTTTGCAATCCGTGCTAGTTTCATGCAGTGACATGAGAAACTGCACGGTTTTTCGATTTGTTAGAATTTTGCATAGTGACATGAGAAACTTTGTGCAAGTCTTTTATCGATCTGTACTAGTTTTGTGCAGTGGCACGAGAAACTTCAGACAGGTTTTTTTTAATCCATGATAGTTTCGCGCAGCGGCACGAGAACCTTTCTGCAGGCTTATTTATGATCCATACTACTTTCACTTTGTGGCATGATGAACTTCGTGCCGCTCTTTCCGATTAGTGTTAGGTTCGCACAGCTGCACAAGAAAAGATGCATGTTTTTTCGAACCGTTTTAGGTTAGTGCAGCAGCACAAGGAACTTCACGCAGCTTTTTGTTTGATTCGTACAAGGTTCGGGCAGCAGTACGAAAACCTTTGTGCTGCCCTTTCCGATTTGTGATAGGTTCACGCAGCAGCACGAGAAACATTGCACGATGGTGTCGCAAGATGACACAACCAACTTTGCACCATGCTTTTCGACACACAGGGGTGGCTGAACTGTGGATTTTGGCACAATGGATCAAAATCTTTCAGATTTCGCTTCCATCAATGGCGGAACAGATTTTAACAACTGCGCCCAGCCCTAGGTCTAACCCTTTGAGATTTAGGATGAGCCTATTTGAGGGAACTCTAGCCAGATGTTGAAATCACCTAGAATGCATAGCATTGTGGTGCCCAGAGAGAGAGAGCTGGAGATGAAGTCTGAGAGTTCAACTCCAAATTTGGCATTGTAGCCCAGATATCTGTATAAGTGAAGGAAGGTAATGTAGAATGAGGTTGAGATGTTCCATTTAATGAGCATAGATTCCCATAGGGCTATGGCAAGTTCTGGGAAATAGGAGATGTGTAGTGAATTCTTGAAGATTCGTGCAATCCGCCCAGCCTCTGTTCTTCAATAATATTTGGATTCCTGTGGAGATTGCTTTGTTTATGGTCGGGGAATGTTCTTCTTTCAGTCATGTTTCCGAAGGAAAAAGAAGCAATGGTTCATGAACTGAAATAAAGTTTATTGGTAATGTCTTCTAACTTTCATTGTCCTGTGTCTAGAATTTGGTCATGTGTTTCATTATTCTCGCTGTATAGCAATATATTATCTTGGAGATACAGAACATTGGATTCCTCACAGAGTACAGAGTGCATCACCGATTGAAGTACAGATGTTGCCGAGGATAAATCAGATGGCATGTGAGTACATTGAAATGTATCATACAGAGTAATGAACACGGACAACATTTCAGAGTCCACTTCAGTTTTATTGAATGATATGCATATCAAGCTTTGAAAACACTTTGGCTTCTTTTAACATCAGAATCAGTTCATTGATACTAGGTGATTGGTAAGCATTGGTTTTGATTTCCTGGTTCAGGTTACGCAAGTCTATGCAGATTCTCAGCACATTTGTTTGAGGATCTTTTTATAAGGACCACAGGGCTTAGCCATTCTAAAGACTCGATGGGTTCAATGGTCCCCACCTTTAGTAGCTTTTCTAGTTTTACTTACAATAAGCCAGTGCAGGTGAACCTTGTGTTTCACTGGGATCGCACCAGTATTCAGCTGTGTATGATGCAGATATTTTTTAGGAAGGCCAATAAATTGAAAAAACCAAGTGGGAGGACTTTCTTTTATCCAATTCACCCCTTTGTTATGCAGTGACAAAACCTGTTTTTCACTGCTTGGGTCAAGCTTAATGCCCAATATAGCCTGGTCATACCAGCCCACTGTGCCACTACGCTTTTCTAAAAAATAAAACCATGTTCTTGCATTTTGCCTTTTGAATTCAATCTAGCACTTCTCATACCCCAATAGACGTATATTGACATCTCCAAACACCTTTGAGTTTTCCTTCGTTCTCTTTACCTTAACAATATTGACCCCACGGATTTCCTGCAAGTGCTAGATGCCAGCATGGTCAGGTCAGACCCCGAATTGCCATCACTTGTCATATTATAATGCATTGTTTTCCTGCAGCCACTGGATTGTGCTGCCAGTACAGTGTGATCATTGTCTTCTGACAAGGTGTCTTCAGCTTCATGCCTATTGATGTCAACGGTTATCACTTTGTGGCCTTTCTGGTGACACATTTTTGCAAAGTGATCCATGTTGCCACAAGTACTGCATTGTTATGCTCTCGCTGGACTAGGTTTATCCTTGGCCAAATGTCTTTAGCTTCCGCTCCTATTAATTTTTTTTGTGTTTCCTCAGTTCCACATCTTTTAGGGTTCTACTCTCTGCCTACTGTTCTAACCTCTTATTTATACCTGTATTACATGGCTCTCGCAGGATGTTGACATTACTGCCATTTCCTTAGGTCTAGTGCTGGTTTCTTATGATGCTCTATCAATTTGAATTGCTTCGTCTAGCACTCCATTTTGTTCTTGAATAAAGGCGTCCTGCACTTTCTTCTTGTTAATATGTACTGTAAACATATCTTCTATCAGACTTTTTGCATAGTTGCCAAACTGACACAAACCTGACATTTCTCTTAATCTGTTGACATTGCCATATACTGGTTCATATCAGTTGCTTCCTGGCATAACACCATAGTATTTTCTTTGTTCATGAATCTCTTTGCCATCTTTCTGATGGCGTCCTTATATGCATAGTCAGTGCCATCAGCCACTGGGGCAAGGTTTAGAATTGAATATTGCAAATAATCTCTATCCTTACACTTCTAGCGTACAGCATGGTCACCATTCTGGTTGCAGCATAATTTGATCCTCCTAGGGCTTCTACATATGTGCGTAGTGAATAAAAGTATTCATTGCGTCCATTACTCATACTTGGATCTTAAGCTAGACTTAATAAATTAGACACTTCCTTCAAATCCTTCATCATTGATGGCAACACTATCTTGGTATCTAAAAACAGCAAAACCTTGGGTATTTACCTTGATGACACACTCTCCTTCACTAGACAAACTAACGCGGTAGTTCCAGCATCAGCATACATGTGCAAATTAATCACTGCGTGTAGGCCATTCCTCCCAACTCCCAACTGTATTACTCTTGCCAGAACCTTAGTTATGGCAAAGATTGATTATTGTAATGCCCTCTACTTAGGGACCAGCCAAAAAAATATGAATAAACTCCAAGTAACTCAAAATAATGCCATCAGGGCTGCCCTCAACATTCCGAAGAAACTCCACATATCAGACACAAGGCGCAACCTTCAGTGGTTGTCGGTAGATCATCGAATCACACTTAAAACGCTTGCTCTAACCCATAAAGCAAGGGCAGGTTTTGCACCAGCCTACATCTCCAATAGACACTCCCCACACACATCCACAAGGCCTCTCAGAACCGCTCAAACCCACACCACGTCCATCCCCAGATTTAACCTTCAAAAATCTCAAGGCTCCAGCTGTCACTCGCAGTCGCGGCCATCGCCGTGACTGGCGATTTCTTCCGCGTTGGAGTTTGAGGAGACGCAGAGGAAGGGTACTTTAGTCCCTTTTCTGTGTTCGCTGCCGCCGCTCCAGACGCGGGACGCAACGCTGCCGGGAGTATTTAAATCCCCGCCTCCCGGCAGGTCGTTGCGTTGCAACCCCCTCTGTTGTTTACCTTTCGACTCTGGGTCCTTCGCTCTTCCTCTGCACCCCGCTTTGGAATTACTGAGGAGTTTTCTCTGTGGTTACTTTCTCCGGTGTTCCTGTTCCCCGGAACACCGCACTTTCGTTTTCCGTTTTCTCTCCGCCGCCTTCCCTGGGCGGCGCTAGCTGTGCCTTTTCCTCCGGCAGTCGGGCTCTCTCTCTCTCTCTCTCTCTCTCTCTCTCTCCCTCTTTCTCTCTCTCTCTCTCTCTCCCTCTTTCTCTCTCTCTCTCTTCCTTACCCTCTTTCTTCCCCTTGCTCTTTTGGGTCCAGACAGCGTGGGGTTTTCTCCCGTGCTTCCCCACAGTGCTTTCTTGGAAGATTTGCTACCTCCGCCTCAGCCGTCAGTTGCTACCTTCTCCGCCTGCTCTTATGGCCTAGTACTACCATTGGACTTGGACGTTTTGAGGGCCTCTACCTCAGTGTTGGAGATCCTCCGCTTCCTTCTTCATCTATGAACAACTGGCCTTCTGAGACAAGTCTTGACACCTCTTATCAGGGTTTTTTTCCCTTGCGGGTTTTTCCCTGTATTTTCTGGCTTGATTCCGGAAAGGAGGTCACTGTGCCGCTGTTCTCACCCAGCGGCCACAGTGGCTTCTCTCCGTGACAAGCCCACGCACCAGAAAAAGGAGAGAGACTACCTGGCACGTCGAGGCCTGCAAGATACCATTGACTCGGAAAGCTCAGGTGAGGAGAGCGTGTGCACAGGGGGGACTCAGCCAAGGGTACCGTTCAAGTCACACTAGCTTCCCGGTCCTGGCGGCCAAGCTCTGGAACACGCTTCCCTTCTCCCTCACAGCCGAACCATCCTTCCAATTATTTAAGTGCAATACTAAACGCTTGCTCCTGGATCTCAATCTAGCGGGACAGTACGCATAAGACTTGCCATTTGGATGGGCTGTACCATAGGAACTCAATCCGGCAGGTCTTCACTTGTATGACTAACTATGCTTGGCGGGAAGCACTAGGACCAGGTTTCCACCTTCTTCCATAGTAAAAGTAAATGTGCCATCCTCTGTTACCTGTGGATATATTTTTTACTATTCTTGCCTGCATCCAATATTGTATATTGCCCCGACACATTGTAATCTATGTACATTTACTGTATATTTGTGTTAACACTATATTCTCTGTAAGATATGCGCCCAGATGCCCCAGGGCCTGGAGCGCTCTATAAATAAAATAAATACAAATCAGGTGGCAGAAACAAAGGCTGAAACCTACAATCTCAGCCCGCGTTCCAAGCCGCCTAACGGCTGGTTCCCCCGGCTGCCATCTTCCCCCCACGCTCCGTCCATTTTTTTTTACCATTTCCAGCCCACTACCCCCACTCCAATTACCTGTTTGTTTCAGTGGTGCAGCCCACTGCTGCAGCATCTCAGCTTCTCTGGCTGCTATGGAAAGCGAAGAGGGGCTTCGTATGGAGTCCTGCCTTCCCTTTCCATGGAGACCATCACAGCACAGTATTTTCAGTCATTGCATGGGACACACGAGGCGTCCCGTTCAATGACTGAACATACTTTTTATTTCAGCACCCATGTTACCGCTTTGGTAACCAGGGGTGCTAATGGCATTAACACCACGTTCCAAGGGCTGGAATGCCCCCGTTAACCAGCCCTCGGAACGGGGGCTTAACGCCACATTGTGTCAAAGGCCTACCTTGCATCAGCAAAATGGTGTTGCTCCTTGCATCTTGATTGTTGGTTAGACCTTTTTTGTTAATCGGAGCAGGTCCCGTGATGTTGTGATCAGCACCATGCAATGTCAACTGATGCCTCATTCATGTGTGGAGACTATTTAGGTTGTATTCATGAGCATAACTTAATTCTTGATCATAAGAGCAGTAAGTCACCAACATGTGACTGGGAGCCAATCATGCCCGCGACTGCTCTCTTCCCATGCCTGCACGCTTCTACCTTCCCTTCTGCATTCCCTTTCATTAACGCTAGTCTCGAGAGACTCTCCAAGGTCACAATTTCTCTCGCCAGACCGACGCTCTCACAGATGGCTGCCCTCCCAGGCTGTGTGTGGCCAGTGCGGCTAAAGTGTTTGATGTACATATGCTGAGAAAAAACCTAGCAAACAGTGAAGTAACTTTGCTGAAAATGTTTGGGGGGACATGACATCTGCAGAAAAGGTGCCCCAGCCAAATGAATTTGGACAAAATTGTGTTCCATGAAAGATGGGGGGCACAAACACCCCCGTCCCCCCCTAAAGTTACACCCATGCTAGCAAAACAAAAAGGCCAATGGTGGCAAAACAGAGTCTGTAAGCAGAGATGGAGGCCCATCAGCAGATCACCTTCAAAAAGAGAGGCAGAGGTGAGTTTGCAGGTAATTACAGAGGTTGTGGCTCAGAAGGGCGAGAGTCCGAGCTACTACTACCTTCATTATCATTTACTATATTGGGGGAATTTATAAAACATGGTGTCAGTGGAATGCTTTACATGGCGCTGGTATCAAGATCAGCTGTGTGGGTTACAGATGCAGGCTCCTCAGGTGATGGCAGGGAGTACTGGGCCCGGTGCCTTGTAGGAGTGGAAAAAGTTTTACATAGGTGGGTGTGGGGGAGCCTTAGAGATAGTGACAGATTTAAGACAAAGGGCCTAGTGGGCAAAAATGACAGAGGGTCCCAGGTGGGTGGGGCACGGAGGCAGAGCCTAGAGTGGGCAGAGTTGCCCAATGATGAACTTTAGTGACAAATGCTACTTTTTAAAGTTGTGTTTTTTACAGTTTTCTGTGTTGGAGGGGGTCTGACTTTAGCTAGAGTCAGCTGGGCCCCCTCGCCTGGTTTTGCTGTCAATGGTGGTACTATTGAAAGATCAAGCCTGAGGCTAATGTTGGAAATTATACGGTTCAAGCAATGGGCAATGGGAATGGACATTACAGGAGGTGATATCACAGGATAATTCCTAGACCATGAATAACAATTTTTTGCATGTCCCCGGTGTTCTTACCCCACACACTTGAAATGTCATTGAACATAAACTTAAAGGAGTTCACCTTTTAATCTCAAAACATTCCAGGGTTACCTTTTTTGTGGGTGCTGCTAGTGGCACTTGAAAGACCCCTTAACTCCAACCCACCACCTCCATTTCTCCTCCCGATCCACAGGGCCCTGCTGCAGGGCAGTGAAGGAAAATGGAGAGGAAATAAGGGCAGGATAGTGAGGGAGAAAAAACAGAGACGGGGCAGGTAAAATGTAGACTGATGGCACAGGAGAGTGGATAATAAAGGAGGGCAGTGTTTCGCTCACCTTAGCTCTGCGGGAGCGCCTGGAATCTCCGTGTAGGGTTGCCCTCTGGATTGCCTCCTCAGGTTGCAGGAGACACTGTGTCTGAGATAGGAAAATAAGAATGGGGCCATCAGTACTAGAGAACTGAATAGTATGTTCCTCTCCCACTGTGAACCACCCACCCGTGAATGCGCTCACCTGGTGTATGTAGTAAGTGGGCTCTCCGTCCTGCTTTCGTTCCTCAGCAGGGGTGCATTAGTCCAAAGTCATCAGTTACCTCACTGATGGGTAATTCCTGTTGCGCTGGATTCGCGCTTTATCAGTTCAAGTATACAGGTCTTCACTTCCTGCTTATTCTTTATCAAGTCCTTTTCTAGAACTTTTGCGCGCTATCAGTTCAAAATGCGCAGTTCCTGTGCCCCTAGGTGAGTTGCACCAAGTTATTCAAGGTAAGTGACACACGAGTCTCTAAGGGGTCTTACTTGGGGTAATTTGCAGGGTACTAACCCCTTCACACATATCTGGCTGGGTCCTAGTGTACGTGTGCTAATACTCTCTTGTTCTCTCGTTCCCTTGCAGGTTTCGGTTTCCAGAGCGGAGGGGGGTTCACTAACGGAACCGGCAGCCGAGGAGCCGCGGTGTGCTGCAGGTGAAGCTGAAGTGCGGCGCGGTCTGCACACTGAATGCGAGTGAACCGCAAGATGAAGAAGCCCACCCGGAGGCGTCGCGAAAGCTGGATGCTGGTGAGAGGAGCCGCGGTATGCTGCAAGTGGAGCTGGAGCGCGGCGCGGTCCGTGAATTGAAGGCGGGTGAGCCGTCAAGTGAAGGTTCCCGCCCGAAGGCATCACGAAAGCTGGATATGGGTGAGAGGAGCTGCGGGAAATGTAATTGAGATCTGGAACACGATGAGCGTTCAGCTGCTGTGAGGCAGACTAACGTGAAACGTGGTGACACGCCTGGGTGTGGCTTATATAGCCAGCCACACACAGAGACTAGACTGCTGTTTACCATTAGTTCTTGGGCTGATTCCTCTCCATGTTGGATGACTAGTTCCATGCTGAACGATGGGCTAATTCAATATTAACAATGCAGCTGGTGCCAGGCGCGCCATGCTTGTGTCCAAGTGAGTCCCCTCCTGACTCCCCATGCTGTGTCCCTGAGATGCTGTGATACTTTATGGAACCCACAGTAAAGTCTTGGGGTATCTATGTGTGTATGAGGTACTGGGCTGGTAGGGACAGGTGTTCCAGGGTTGGAGGTTGTGACAGTACTCCCCCCCAAAACCCCCCTAAAAATGGGCACCTGGGGCCCAGGTTTGGTTGGATATGTATGATGGAATCTTTTTACTAACCGCGGGGCGTGGACATATTCACTGGGCTCCCAGGAGGCATCTTGCGGTCCATATCCTTTCCAATCAACTAAGTAGAACAATTTGGACCTAACGGTTTTAGAGTCCAGTATGCTTCTGACTTCGTACTCTGGCTCTCCGTTCACGATAGTAGGTGTTGGAGGAGCTTGTAACTGGGTACCTGGTTGGACAGGTTTCAGGAGGGAAACATGGAACACCGGGTGGATACGCATATTGGCTGGCAGATCTAATTTCACTGCCACTGGATTGATGACTGAATTGATGGTGTATGGACCTAGGTATCTTGGACGAAAAGTTCGGGGTCCTTTCATTGAAATGTAGTTTGAGGTTAGCCAGACGGTGTCTCCTGCTTGATAAGTTGGCTCTCTTTTCCGTAGTCGGTCTGCAAATTTCTTGTGTCTTTCTTTGGCCTTTCCCAATTGCTCTGTGGCTTCCTTAAACACCTGCTTGATGATGGTATGTAGGGTTCTTACTGCTGGCATTTCAAGCTCATCTGGGGGATCAAAGACAGAGGTACGTGGATGTCGCCCATACAGGACGTAGAAGGGACTTTGTCCGGTAGTAGAATGCTGCGAGTTATTGTAAGCGTATTCCGCAATCCACAAGACGTCTTTCCAGGTGTCTTCTGATTGGTGAAGCAGGCATCTAAGATATTGCGCGAGCGTCTGATTGGTTCGTTCCGTCTGGCTGTCCGTTTGGGGATGGTGACTAGTGGACAGGCGTACATCCACTTGAGCCAGTTCACAACTCTTTCGCCAGAACTTGAAAATAACTGACTACCACGATCCGATATTAAGATTGATGGAAAACCATGTAACCTGACAATTTGCTCCAGAAAAACCTTCGCTAAGGTGTGTGCTGTGGATAGTCCTTTCAGAGGAATGAAGTGGGCAATTTTCGAAAATAGATCCACCACAACTAGTATTGTATTGTAGCCTTTACAGGGGGGCAAGTCAGTAATGAAATCTAAGGACAACGTATGTCATGGTGTTGGTGGAACAGCTAAGGGACGTAAAAGGCCCGTTGGTTTCTGTTTTTGGGACTTGTTTTGAGCACATATGCTGCACGAGAGCACAAACTGATTGACGTCTTTCTGCCAGGTAGGCCACCAATAAGTTCTTCGGATCTTGGCCAGAGTCTTGGCTATTCCTGGATGTCCTTCTAATAACGTGTTGTGATAGTTGGCAATGACCCTTTCATGTTGAGCCCCCGTGGGAAGGTATAGTCAATCCCAAAAACATGGTAACCCGTCTACCAGCGTATGTTGATTGCTCTTGGTAACCCACGTCTGAAGTTCTTCCTTTCCCATATGACGCAGCACATCGGCCTTCAGGTCATCCAGCGGAGCGACTGTGGTGACTCCTAAGAGCTTCTCTTCAGGTATTATGGCGATTGGTTCAGTTTTGTCGTGTACTTCCTCACCGCTACCCAGGCATGACAATGCATCGGCCTTCCCGTTGCGAACCCCTGGGCTGTACGTGATGACAATCGTACGCCGCAAAAAACAACGCCCACCGGAGTTGGCAAGATAATTGTGCTTTTGCTGTCTTCAAGTACTGCAGGTTACGATGGTCTGTGATGACAGTGAGCGTGTGTCGGGCCCCTAATAAATAATGTCTCCATTCTTTGAAGGCAGCTTTGATTGCAAGAAGCTCCTTGTCCATAATTGCATAGATCTTTTCCGCTGGGGAAAATTTCTTCAACCAGAATGCGACTGGGTGTAATTACCCAGTGTCTGGGTTTCTTTGTGAGAGGACCGCTCCCAGGGCGGTGCTGGAGGCGTAGGTTTCGACTATGTAAGGAAGCTGTGGTTTTGGGTGACGTAGAATCGGGGCTGAAGTGAACTTCAATTTTAAGGCTTGAAAGGCTGCTTCTGCCTCTATGGGCCAATTAAACCGTTTATTTTTTCGTAGCAAATACGTGATGGGGTGGACCACTTGGGAGAAGCCTGGTATGAAGCGACGATAAAAGTTCGCAAAACCAAGGAAGCTTTGAACTCCTTTAACAGAGGTGGGTGATGGCCGATTCAAAATCGCGTCCATCTTCCGATTGTCCATTCTGATGCCCTGAGGGGTAAGAATAAACCCTAAGAATTCCACTTCTGATACATGAAAGGCACCTTTCTCTAGCTTGGCGTACAGTTGATGGTGTCTAAGTCTGTCAAGGACAGCCCGTACGTGTTTAACATGTTCTTGTTCTGTGGTGGAATATACCAGGATATCGTCGATGTATACCATGGCGCAGATGTCTAATAAGTCCCTTAGTACATCGTTCATGAAGTTCTGAAAGGCAGCTGGGGCATTGCACAACCCAAAGGGCATTACTTGGTACTCATAAAGTCCGTACTTCGTCCGGAAAGCTGTTTTCCATTCTTCTCCTTTTTTAACTTGTACCAGGTGAAATGCCCCACGCAAGTCCAGTTTTGTATATATCTGTGCATCCTTTACTTGGTCTAGAAGTTCTGGTATGAGTGGTAAAGGGTATCGATTTTTAACTGTTATTTGGTTTAGTGACCGGTAATCGATGCAGGTCCTCAGGTCCCCCTCTTTCTCGGAACAAAGAAGAGTGGTGAGGCTGCTGGGGATTTAGAGGGTCGGATAAAACCATTTGCCAGGTATTGCTCCGAATATGCTTTTAAGTGGGTATTCTCTTGTTCGGTTAGCGCATAAATGCGGCTACATGGGACTTGGGCGCCTGGGATAAGATCTATCTGACAGTCATAGGCCCAATGTGGTGGCAATGTGTTAGCTTGCTACTTTTGGAATACATCTTGGAACTCAGCATAGGCCGGGGGTAATACGCCTAGTAAGCTGAGCACCGCTTCCTCCCTTGGGGTAATCTGTGTCTGTGGTTCCTGGTTATTTGTAGGGGTGTAACAGGAACGGGTGCACTCCCCGGAGAAGGTTAACACTCTCGTACGCAAGTCGATTCGCGGGTTATGGGCCTCTAACCATGGGATTGCCAGAATCATACGAAACTGGGAGCGTTTATTAGGTCAAAGGCGATGTCTTCTCTATGGCCATCCTGACAAAGGAGTGTTACAGTTTCCGTGCAGTGGGTCACAGGTCCAGAGGATAACTGGATACCGTCCACTGCCGTAACATTCTCTGAAATTGCCTTAGGGTATGTGAGAAGACCAATCCGATTTGCCAGGCCCTGATCGATGTAGTTACCTAGTGCCCCACTGTCTATGTATGCCTCTAGGGCATGCATCCCAGAGGGCTGTTGTTAGCTGATCAGGATTACTGGGACGACGAGATGAGAGGTCTGTTGTTCCTTCCCCTTGCTCGACAAACGGACCTCTACGCTTGCCGGGCGTTGGAGTTTTCCGAGTCGGACCTAGGCTCTTCTTTGTCCAGGGCGCCTACAGATCCCCTGGGTGGCTTCACTGGACAATCACGTAGAAAATGCCCTGCTTTGCCACAATATAGACACAGCTGCTGCTGTCTCTTTTCTCGTTCAGTCTTGGTCAATGGGCTCCGCACCCCACCGATCTACATGGGTTCTGGTTGGTTATCTGGCTGGCGAGGCTGTGGTTCTCTGGGACGTACAAACATTGTGCTGCCTTCAGATCGTGCTCGATCAGTCTTCTGGTCCTGTAGTCTGTGATCCAGGCGTACCACAAGATCGATGAATTCTGCACAATCGTCGGCAGGGTTCACGACTTGAGCAAGAACGTCCTTTAGTTCCCCTTGTAACCCCCGGTAAAAGAGAGTGGTCCTTTTTTCCTCTGGCCAGTTGGTCTACGCCACTAGCCTGTTGAATGTGGCTATGTATGTCAGTAGGTCCCGATTCCCTTGTCATAGTGACAGGAGCTCATTGTCAAGGGCTTGACCCCTAGTGTGTCGGGCAAACAGTTTTTCAAGCTCTGGCTGAAAACCCGCAAAATTTCATAACAATGGGTCATCTCAGTTTACAAGGGGAATCGACCAATCTGCTGCGCTTCCTCCCAGATAGGGCACAACGAAGGCTATTCGAGACTGCTCATTCGGAAAAGCCCCAGGTCTACAAAGGAAATGTAGACAACACTGATTCATAAAAACAGCGAATTTGTTAGGGTCCCCAGAAAATCACTCAGGTGGGGCCAGTGGTACCGTCCCTGGAAGAACTACTTGCACAGGGGTAAGTCTGAGGTGCAGCAGAAGGTTGGTTGCCTGGTAGTGGTGCCTGTCCAGCTTGGGTCTGAAGCACTTGCTGTGCTAATTCCTCTGTTCGGTCTCTGTTTATGACTAATTCCCTCCTCAATGCATATGTTTCCTGCCGAGCGGCGTGGACCTCGGCCCGCAATTCCCCTAATAACTGCACTAACTGGTCGGTATCGGAGGTCTCCATGGCGCTCAGGCAGAGATTTCAAAGCGTGTTTCGAATTCTGTTACACTAACCTTAGCTCTACGGGAGCGCCTGGAATCTCTGTGTAGGGTTGCTCTCTGGATTGCCCCCTCAGGTTGCAGGAGACACTGTGTCTGAGATAGGAAAATAAGAACGGGGCCGTCAGTACTAGAGAACTGAATAGTATGTTCCTCTCCCCCTGTGAACCACCCACCCGTGAATGCGCTCACCTGGTGTATGTAGTAAGTGGGCTATCCGTCTGCTTTCGTTCCTCAGCAGGGGTGCATTAGTCCAAAGTCATCAGTTACCTCACTGATGGGTAATTCCTGTTGCACTGGATTGGCGCGTTATCAGTTCAAGTATACAGGTCTTCACTTCCTGCTTATTCTTTATCAAGTCCTTTTCTAGAACTTTTGCGCGTTATCAGTTCAAAGTGCGCAGTTCCTGTGCCCCTAGGTGAGTTGCACCAAGTTATTCAAGGTAAGTGACACATGAGTCTCTCAGGGGTCTTAAGTGGGGTAATTTGCAGGGTACTAACCCCTTCACACGTATCTGGCTGGGTCCTGGTGTACGTGTGCTAATACTCTCTTGTTCTCTCGTTCCCTTGCAGGTTTCGGTTTCCACAGCGGAGGGGGGTTCACTAACGGAACCGGCGCTGAGGAGCCGCGGTGTGCTTCAGATGAAGCTGAAGTGTGGCGCGGTCAGCACACTGAAGGCGAGTGAGCCGCAAGATGAAGGAGCCCGCCCGGAGGCGTCGCGGAAGCTGGATGCTGGTGAGAGGTGCCGCGGTATTCTGCTAAAGGAGCTGGAGTGCGGCGCGGTCTGCAAACTGAAGGCGAGGAGCCCGCCCAGAGGCGTCGCGGAAGCTGGATACTGGTGAGAGGAGCCGCGGTATGCTGCAAGTCGAGCTGGAGCGCGGCACTGTCCGTGAACTGAAGGCGGGTGAGCCGCCAAGTGAAGGTTCCCGCCTGAAGGCGTCACGAAAGCTGGATACGGGTGAGAGGAACCGCGGTACATGTAACTGAGATCTGGAACACAGTGAGCGTTCAGCTGCTGTGAGGCAGACTAACGCGAAGCGTGCAGACACGCCTGGATGTGGCTTATATAGCCAGCCACACCCAGAGACTAGACTGCTGTTTACCATTAGTTCTTGGGCTGATTCCTCTCCATGTTGGATGACTAGTTCCATGCTGAACGATGGGCTAATTCAATATTAACAATGCAGCTGGTGCCAGGCGCGCCATGCTTTTGTCCAAGTGAGTCTCCTCCTGACTCCCAATGCTGTGTCCCTGAGATGCTGTGATACTTTACGCAACCCACAGTGAAGTCTTGGGGTATCTATGTGTGTATGAGGTACTGGGCTGGTAGGGACAGGTGTTCCAGGGTTGGAGGTTGTGACAGGCAGAAGCGTGATTGAGAGTGAGGGAAGGCAGGAGATTAAGTGATGCAACAGATCCAGGTAAGGAGAAAAGGGTGAATTTTAAATAAGTGGATGATGGTAGACCTACCTCAGGAAAATGTGTGGGGCTAATCCACACACATTGTCCTACGCTCACACCATGACAAATGCATAGACATGTGTACTCCGGGCTGGACACCGCCTACAGTTACTGTCCGTCCCTGTCATATTTAGTTGGAATATACAGCAGAAGAGGGCACAATGTCATCCCAAGGAGGTGGATTACAAACCTCCCCCTGCCATGGACAACCTGATTAACTGACAAATGCTCAATGGAACAGCCCTGCTCTTTTGTTAGGCAGTGCAGTGGGTGGCAGTGATTAACATACCAGTAGAGGGTACTTGAAACAGGCCGCCAGGGGGCCTGGCTGCAGAGGATAACAAAGGAGACAAGAAACCCAACAAACCTTTTATATGTATCTGTGTCAACCTGAAGCCAGCTCCCACCTTCCGTATCAATGACAGTGAACTGACATGTATGGGTCTATTGTTGTAGCAGGCCACCCCCACTAGGGGTACCCCATCATAAGATATGAGAATGTGTTTTGCAGAAGCCAGAGCATCTGGTCTCTCAGAGGAGAGCTGCCGGTTTAAAGGAACCACACATGGAGGACCATTAACCAGAGAGACTCTTTGATCACAACAGACAAGAAGATAGGTGGGACCTAATATCACAAGGGAGCCTGCCCAGAGCTTGTTCTGATGAGAGAAGGGTTCCACCATATTAGTTCTTGAACACCCCTTATTGCTGTTTCACCTCTTTACCTTTTCCTGGTGCAAAACATTCTGGCTATGGCCTCACACATACAAATGATTGAAATGATTGTTGGTAGGGACCCCATGATTGGTTCACTAAGGTAGGCTCAGCTTACAGCAATCATTGTGGCCAACTTGGCTTTAAAAGAGGGCTGGAGCCCCTCTTTAAGCAGACCATCCGAAGACTTCACAAGAAGCAGAAATAACTCATCCTTGGACCCTGACTGAAGATACAGTCTGACTTACAGCTTCCACCAGAGAAGGAAGACCAGGAACATCCAAAGAGGGGAGAATGATCACTCCATTAACTTCTAGGGAACAGAGCGAGAAAAGAACACAGAAGACCCTCCAGCCACTTCAGAACCGGTACCCAATCAGCACACAGGGTGCCATGCTAGGCTGTGTAGCAAGTTCCCTGGACAGGGAGTGCCGGAAGGTCTCTGAACCCGAAACCAAGCATAAGGCAGCTGCCTGCAACACACTCCCTAGCTCTGGGCCGTCCTTCTTAAAGGACAACGCAAGCCCATTGAAGAAGCTGGGAGAAGTGCAACAACAAGCACCTACCACTGTCCGCCTTAAAGGACATTCTCAAGCCAGTCAACTTCCTCGATCCGCAACTGCCTGCAACGCTGACTGCCATCAAGATGCAGTTGCTGAAAGAACTTGAGATGTCTCGACCAGTGCTTCTGAACTGCAGATCAGCAATGAGACGATTCCTGACCCCGAGTCACCATGAAGGCCAACCTGCAGCCGTACGTCAAGCCTTGCTCGCTGAACCGTCTTGCTGCCTGATACCCGCCGCTGACTCCAATCTCCAACTCTGCTGCAGAAGCCTGTAAAGCTCCCTGAAGCCGATTCGACACTGTCAAGCACCAAGAACTACAGTAAAAGGTATGCTGTGCTTCTGTCCCCCGGACCTTCTCAGAAGGCCCCTAGAGACATTTTAAGACCCTTTTCTTCCTTTCTGTTGAAGCCTAAAAATGCTTAACAAACTATTGTGCTCATTAGCCATACCAACTACCTTCCTGTCATTATCCGGAGTGCATCCCTTTTCCTTCTTAGAAACTATCTGGTCTCTGTATTCCCTTATTTAGTAGTGTGACTAGACTGTCTTTTGTAGATATTGTTATACAACCTTGACTGGATGCTACCTTTATCATTGGGTAATAATTATATTTTTCGCTGTGTTGCAAATAACCAACGATACACGATCTTTAGAGTAGATAAGCATGACGCTCCATCCACGCTACCAAAAGTGGACATGGAGGTTTATCATTTTAAATTGAATGCTTGTTAATCCAATTTGTTCAGATCCATTCTGGTGTATTAGAGGTGTGGGGCAGATAGATGGTTTAGAAACAGATATCCACCCCTCGACCACTTGTACCCCGGAAATTGATTCATCACAAGTGCAGAGAATGAACAAGGGCTGGAGAATATGGCAATAGTTAATAAGGCCCATGAGTGAGGGAAATGGAGGGTGAAGAGGATTAATGGGCGGGGAAATAGAGAGCAGAGTGTAAGCAAAATGGGGAATCATGGTGGTCTAAAGTGTCATGGGGAAATGAAGAGCGAGGGAGGGGAGAAAGGGAGAACAGGTAGGAATGGGCAGTGGAGGGACAGCTAGGTAAAGGCAATTGGTGGGGTGTGGGTAAACGAGGGAGGGAAGAATTGAGTGAAGGAAGGCAGGTGAGTATGCAGGCGAGTATGCGAATAGCAGCAAAATGAGGAAGAGAGCAGTATCTTTATAACAAAGAACCTTTGGCAGAAATGGAGAAAGAAAAGTCGAGAGCAGGATTAAGGGAATGAATCAAGAACAGAGAATGATATTGTACAAAAAGAGCAGGAAAGAGTGAGATAGTAGAGAGAAAATTGCTGGCAAGGAAAAAAGGAGGGCAAAAAGATTGCTCTGTGGGAGAAAATGGAAGTAGGAGGGAAAGGAGTAGAAGGGGAGCATATTTGTGATGTGAGGTGGGCAGGTGGCTTGCCATAGCTGCCCACCTAGGTGCAGTCACAGCTGCAATAGATTAATGAACAGGTAAACAATTAAAATGCAGCCTCTTAGATATGAAAGTATGCTCCGCCAGCACCCCCAGTTTCAAATTTGTGTCAACCTTATTTCAATAAACCGATTAGGGGTTGATGATCCAGACACAGGGGAGCTTGGTTAAAGACTGTTGTCCAATAAAAGGTGTGCTGGGTAGATGATAAATTGGAGGGGAGTGTAACGCTGCATGCTTTGTAAAATAATGGCTCAAGCAGATTGCCTTATATTGAATTCTCCTTCACTTTGAATACCTTTTTTAAAACCAAATGATATTGTTTT
This sequence comes from Ambystoma mexicanum, assembly GCF_040938575.1. Lineage (NCBI taxonomy): Eukaryota > Metazoa > Chordata > Amphibia > Caudata > Ambystomatidae > Ambystoma > Ambystoma mexicanum. The sequence goes on along the minus strand of NC_090921.1, from coordinate 1,335,596,722 downwards.
TGGGTCCACATTCAGCAGGCTACTGCAATCGTGTATCCCAGGTGGTGAAAATAAAGCTATACATGTGTTTTTGCTTGACCTATTTCTATAACATGTATGTAATGTCAGATTGGTTTCTTACGTGAGTTGTGTACTTTTCAAGGCCTTGATAGAAAAACAAATGAATTCATTTTTGGAAACCCAAATATTAAAAAATATTTATGGGACCCATCACTGGGAAGATATGTAGTCAAGTGCTTAAATCACAGCCTTGGTCCAAATACTGATTTCACCACTTGAACGAAATGTGTGATCCTGGGCAAATCATTTAATCCCAATGTGCTTGATCTGATGACTTTGGGTGTCGCTAGAAGTGCTTTAGTTTGCAATTTATCTATGAAGAAAAACCATCAGGGTTTAGTAAACTATTGAGTTGTTGTACATTTATAATAGTGAATATTTATATATTGCACCACAGATTATTCTCTTGGCTTACATGTGAAAACTTCTTTTAATGTCTTTACCAAAGGTATCCTAGAGTATTGAAGACTGATGTCACAGCTTGTAATGTTATTTACTGTGATGTCGCTACTGATCATGTCAATCCATATTGTGCAAATTAGGGATTTGCCTATCTTTTGTTGGACAGGTCCGGAAGACAAATTTGAACATATGAGTGCCTACCAGTCTCACAGTGTTGTGAATATGTTGTACTGTGTATGTGTACAAGAGCCTCAGGGAGGGGACACACACAGCTGCCCCTATTTTGGCTCTCTTACTACACAGTAAACTATTTCTTTCATGGCATTAAATGTGCACTTTGCCTTGTGTGTATGTTACAGGCTGTCACCTTAACTCAGTGGTATTCAAGCTTACCGAGCCCACTCCCACCCCCCCCCAGTAAAAAAAACAATTCTGAGCCCTCTGCTTAGGCGTTGGTCCCCCCTAGGGTCCCTAAAGGATGTCCGAGGGCAGGCTCTTTCAAATATAAGCAGATGTTCTACTGCTTATATTTTCTATTAAAAGCAGTCACTTGAATTCTTTTTATATTAAACGCATTAACCTTACTCATAGTTTAAGGCAGTGGCCTTCAAACATTTTGGGCCTGGGCCCCCTGAGCAAAATTTAGGCAGGCCGGGACCACTGAAAAATGCCAAATGGACAGTAAGTCCAAATGGCTACAAACTATTACGCGCCGTCGCCACACTCTGCTTCCAGTACAAACCCTGGGCTCCCCCATCTGCTCCCATCACAGTCTCTGGGCTCCCCCACCTGCTCCCATCACAGTATCTGGACTCCCTCATTCCACTCCTAGCCCTGTCCCTGGGCTCTCCCCACCCCACCACTGACCCTGGGCTCTCCCCACCCTACTTCCACCCAAGTTCCTGAGCTCTCCCCATCCTGCTCCCACCACAGTCCCAGGGCTTCCCCACCTGCTCCCATCACAGTCGCTGAACTCCCTCATTCCACTCCTAGCCCTGCCCCTGGACTCTCCCCACCCCACCACTGACCCTGGGCTCTTCCCACCCTGCTTCCACCAAAGTTCCTGAACTCTCCCCATCCTGCTCCCACCACAGTCCCTGGGCTTCCCCACATGCTCCCATCACAGTCTCTGGTCTCCCCCACCTGCTCCCATCACAGTCTCTGGACTCCCTCATTCCTCTCCTAGCCCAGTCCCTGGGCTCTCCCCACCCCACCTCGCTACTAACCCTGGGCTCTCCCCACCCTGCTTCTACCTAAGTTCCTGGGCTCTCCCCACCCTGCTTCCGCCAAAGTTCCTGAGCTCTCCCCATCCTGCTCCCACCACAGTCCCTGGGCTTCCCAACCTGCTCCCATCACAGTCCCTGGGCTCTCCCCACCCCACCCGCTACTAACCCTGGGCTCTCCCCACCCTGCTTCTACCTAAGTTCCCGGGCTCTTCCCACCCTGCTTCCACCAAAGTTTCTGGGCTCTCCCCATCCTGCTCCCACCACAGTCCCTTGGCTCCCCCACCTGCTCCCATCACAGTCTCTGGGATCCCCCATTCCACTGCTAGTCCTGTCCCTGGGCTCTCCCCACCCCACCACTGACCCTGGGCTCTCCCCACCCTGCTCCGAGCACAGTCCTAGCGGCAGTGGCAGTTGTTGAATTTTTTAAGTGAAGGGGCATAAATATTTCACTCATATGCCATAGCGAGCGTATTGAGGGAGCCCGAAACAATAGGGGGTGGAGGAGTGGGGATTCAGGGATGGGGTGGGGGAGGGGAGTTTGGTGGGTTTCTCCCCCGGGAATCTTTTTAAAATAATGGATTAAAATGCTGCATTTTAGAGCAGACTTTTTTTTAAATTAACCCTGTTTACCACTCTTACCTCCCATCCCAAAACTGCACAGCTTATTAACAAGTCTTTCTTGTCTTCAGCAAAAGCCACCTGATGAATAGTGGTGTGCCTGAGCAGGTTTCCCCTTTGAAATCTCTGTTGGAGAAATTAAAGTTGCACCTAATTGTGATCAACAGTGCTCTCTGATTTCCAATTAAAAAAGCCCCACTAAACCTATTATGCACATATGACGCCTAGATAGCAAGTACCCTGTGCTATGAAGCCCCACTAAACCTATTATGCACATATGACGCCTAGAGAGCACGTACCCTGTGCTATGAAGCCCCACTAAACCTATTATGCACATATGACGCCTAGAGAGCAAGTACCCTGTGCTATGAAGCCCCACTAAACCTATTATGCACATATGACGCCTAGAGAGCAAGTACCCTGTGCTATGAAGCCCCACTAAACCTATTATGCACATATGACGCCTAGAGAGCAAGTACCCTGTGCTATGAAGCCCCACTAAACCTATTATGCACATATGACGCCTAGAGAGCAAGTACCCTGTGCTATGAAGCCTCACTAAACCTATTATGCACATATGACGCCTAGAGAGCAAGTGCCCTGTGCTATGAAGCCCCACTAAACCTATTATGCACATATGACGCCTAGAGAGCAAGTGCCCTGTGCTATGAAGCCCCACTAAACCTATTATGCACATATGGTGCCTAGAGAGCAAGTACCCTGTGCTATGAAGCCCCACTAAACCTATTATGCACATATGACGCCTAGAGAGCAAGTACCCTGTGCTATGAAGCCCCACTAAACCTATTATGCACATATGACGCCTAGAGAGCAAGTACCCTGTGCTATGAAGCCCCACTAAACCTATTATGCACATATGACGCCTAGAGAGCAAGTGCCCTGTGCTATGAAGCCCCACTAAACCTATTATGCACATATGACGCCTAGAGAGCAAGTGCCCTGTGCTATGAAGCCTCACTAAACCTATTATGCACATATGACGCCTAGAGAGCAAGTGCCCTGTGCTATGAAGCCCCACTAAACCTATTATGCACATATGACGCCTAGAGAGCAAGTGCCCTGTGCTATGAAGCCCCACTAAACCTATTATGCACATATGACGCCTAGAGAGCAAGTGCCCTGTGCTATGAAGCCCCACTAAACCTATTATGCACATATGACGCCTAGAGAGCAAGTACCCTGTGCTATGAAGCCCCACTAAACCTATTATGCACATATGACGCCTAGAGAGCAAGTACCCTGTGCTATGAAGCCCCACTAAACCTATTATGCACATATGACGCCTAGAGAGCAAGTGCCCTGTGCTATGAAGCCTCACTAAACCTATTATGCACATATGGTGCCTAGAGAGCACGTACCCTGTGCTATGAAATGAACGTTTGGCACCATACGGCTCCTTCCTTATAAATCACCTATATATAAAACAATACCCGATGCTGGCAACATCAAGGTACAATATAAAACTCACGAATATTTGAACTGAATGACTAATTTAATAAATGTGTCTCTCTTTCCTTTACAATGCACTAACATACAATGTTTACGACCCTAAACTGACATGATTAAACACGTAGTGATAAAGCCCACCGTTCTGATTTTTGTGTGGAAAGGAGATGGGCCTTTGCAGGCACTACCTTAACAGTGATATCTGTCCATAAGATGGCGACAGCTTGCGAATAGTGTGAGTACCTGAGCAGTGGTTGGAAAACTATTTAATAGCTATAAAACAGCCATCAATGGCTTTGCCAAAGCTTGTTTTGTTTGCCATTTCTTGTGACGAAAAAAAATATCAAAGCGATTTCACATTTCTTTAAAGCTTTGAAAAAATGTCAGCCCGAAAATGTAAACAAAGAACACAGGAACCCCTAAATATGTTTGATCAAGCATATGAAGGTGGGTATCCTGTAGAAAGACCTATTACAGGTGCAAATCCCTTCACTTGCTCAGCAATCACCCTATTTTTATGGTGTCCTCAAATCGTCTGCATTTGAAATAGCTCACTTAACTAATGTCATGGTTTAACAGAACATGCAAGATCCAATGCCCAATAGTGCAGAGAGCTACAATACTGTATGTTGTGACCATTATACTATATGCTACATCTGGTCTTCAGCATGCAATGAACATTGTGTGTAATGATAGCGTGTACAAGTAACTGGTACCATTACACACAATATTCATTGCATGCTGAAGACCGCATCTAAACTCTAAACCAAAAAAAACAAATTACATTTAAAAAAAAAAGTATTTCTTTTTAATTCAGACTGTGGGTGTGCACCCCCCTGGACATGTGGCTGCTGCCCCCCAAGGGGGCGCGCCCCACAGTTTGAATACCGCTGTTTTAAGGAGTCTGCCACCACCCAAACCCCTTCCACTGACATACTTCCGGCCCCCTAGTTTGAAGACCACTGCTTTAACTGAAGACTTTAAATGCATGCTAGCAGCAGGTTACAAATTGCCTATGAGAGAATCCAGCAGTGTTTACACCTCTTTGCCTTTTTCTCTGGCTTCATCTACATTAGGACCTTGCAGACAGAGCAATGACTAACTTTTTAGTGGCAGTTTAGTGTTTCAGCTCGCCTCTGACTTCCTGATCCGTCAGAATAAAAGGGCATTCCTTTGTATCCATTCTAATTTAAGAACCCAAGGCTCCCAAATGTAGTTAAGGGGGGGCCTAATCATATTGAAAGGGGCCCCCACAAGCCCTGACAAATGTTAAGCCGGGTCCTGTGAACGAGTGCTAAAGCTGCTCTTTGTTATTCCAATGTGCCTGACTGCCAGCAAGAAGGGAGGAGGGAGGAGGGCCTGTGTGTTGTGGGTGGTGTGATGAGATGGGAAGGCTCAGACCAGGAAACGGTAGGGCCTGGTCGCCTTTTGTCTGTCATCCGAGGGCTAGATTCCGCTCAGCTAGAGGTGCGGGAACGCAAAATCACTGAGGGGGTTGAGGTCAGGTTATTTTAATGATATTTAAAATGAAACGAGGATGGCAACGAAACGACTTATCAGTAACCAAGGCGCAAAGGCAGGTTCATAGCGGGAGACGAGTGGGTACTGAACAGCTGTAGCTGGTCCACGATGGATCCATGCAACATTCTGAGAGATTGAAAAGCAAAGTCTGAAAAATAACGACGATGGAGTTAAGGAAGTGGAGAAAGGGCTCTCTGCCTGTGGACATTATTTGTAGGCTCGCTCTCCTTGTTTAATGCTTGCAAAAGCCAATACAAAAAAAGCAATTAAAACCTAATTTGTGTAAATTCCATGTAGGTTGCATTCTCGCCAACCACAGTCAAGGATTTCAAAGAGAGGGCAGGGGTTCACACTTCAAATATTGGAGGAGTGGCTACCTTCAGAGTCTGTTTGGTGCATGGCAAACTTACTTGTATGGGGACCCCGTCTTGTGCCCTCCAAAGCTTGTTTACGGAAACTATGGTCAAATTAGCAGCAAATGGTGCAATTTAAAGCACCTTGAGCCAGTAAGGGTGCCAAAAACATGCTAGGACCATTTTCATATTGCATGCCTGTATGGTAATGCTGGTTTGTGATGTAGTGCATGGTTGGCTGTGAGTTGCAAGTTCCTGGTGCATATCCATCTGCATTGTACCATGATCCCATGTAATGCTGAGAGGAGCTAACGTTGGCGTGTCTTTGAGGCGTCGGTGGGAAGTCAGAAGGGAGGTACCAGGTCACATACTACAAATTGTGTTGCATGAATTTGTGCCGTGGCTTACTGTGACCTGATGTTGCATCACTTAGCCTCACGTTGCATAATGTGCCAAAACAAGACATAGAAGCTGGATAAAGAATGTTCTGCCTGGGTATAAACAAATAGATGTAACCAACTGTGATGTTTCCAAAGTCAAAAGGGTCATCCTCAGTTATTGGGTGGTCTGTTGGGCATGTCAGGGTAACAATGACCACCTCAAAATCATTGTACAGCCAACACTAATCGACAACACATCTCGACACACAACTCCAGCAATGAATCAACACAGGGATCAGAATGGAACTTACACCACCCAAAGACAGCACACTAAATTTCCCTAAACACCACACCATCTGCCACAGACACACCTACACAACTCTCCACTCTCCTTAAACACTGCTTTGAAAGACATCACAGACATCACACAAAAGGTTTACACGAGCAACCTCAAATGCACATTACCCACTGCTCCAGGCTCACAATTCACTAAATGCTTGAAACATACAAACCACAGACAGCCCCATCTTTTCCAGTCTGAACACATCCGCATTGCACCAAAGCAACCTTACCCTGCTCCTGCGGTAGTCTCCTGCCCCACCTCTTGCAGATCCTGAAGCTCAGGGTGTAATAAACACGACACAAGAACATATCATAATGGGGCATAGCAGAGTTTCATTCATTCCCCTGTGTTGACAGTGGTCGTGCAGGCCGCAGAAACTCTGGTACCTTGCAGCAACAGGAGAGGAAATGAATATTGCTTCTGCTGCACACAGTCAACTACAATGGCATCCGTGGTGCTCTGACTGGTGGACCTTTAGATAAATATGCCTATCAAATCAAGTGAGGTGGCCCTGAGGGAGGACCAGTGGCACGACACAATTCCAGGTGACATCCTCATGGTCCATTAACAGAGGAGCGCGAGGGGGCGCCATTGTGTCCCTACATCATTGCATCTGCACCTAAATTGCATACACAGTGCTTTACATGCGCAAGCTTTAGAATACAGATGTATACCCCACAATCGTATTCCCTGCACCGTACATGGTAAGATCATGCCCCTAAAATGCAAATACCATAATGTACATGTTCAAGCTTTAGACAGCAGAACTACCCCCACTAAATCGCAAATCGTGTACAGTTCATGGTCAGTCCGTGGATAGCAAAGCTATCCCCCCAGGTCGCACATACCATACTGTACATGCTTAAGCTTTGGACAGTAGAGCTATCCCCTAAATCGCAAACTGAACGCATTTCATTGTCAGACTTTGGACAACAGAACTATCCCTCTAGGTTGCCTTTACTGGACCTTACAGTCTCAAGTTTTAAACAGCAGAGGTAACTTCTTCAATTTCATGTCCTCTACCATACATGGACAGGGTATAGACAGCAGAGCTACCTCTCTAAACCCCACATCCTGCACCAACAGACTTAGGACAATGGGACTATCACCTAAATTGCATACAGTGCAGCTTACATGCTCAAACGTTAGACAGTCGAGCTGACCCCCTAAATTAAGAGCCCAGACACCACAAGAAAGTACAATAGGACCCGGCCACCAAAGTGTGCCCACGAGGTGAAAACATAGTCCTTTCCGTGGCTTTTGGAACCACTTTAAAACTAAACAAACACAGTTCTCTGACATTCTTCCGAGACATCATGCCAACGTGTGTAAAGGTTTTAAATGCAAGAGCAAAATTCAGGCAACACACCACCTACTCCAGAAAGGCAGTCTGTCTTCCCCCCTTATTATGTTGTGCAGTGTAAATAGTTAACGGGTGAACAGTACCTTTCTGACTCACAGAGACCTGCTGTGGGAAACAGTGCATACCTTCTACATATATGAATCCCTAAAAGCCCCTCCCTACCCTTCGAAAGGCAGCCCTTAAACTCTGGATGAATAAAACATGGCTGTTTTCTTCCCTGTTCCATCAGTCATTTAGCTGTGGCATGCAGCTTTGTGGGCAAATCGTCCAGAGAGCCTTGCCCAGCTTGTGGCCACAGAGACTGCAAACTCGAGATTTGCAGTGGTATTGGAAAGTCCATATCATCACCATATACCCTATGGCAGGAGGTGCTATACAAATGCAAGATAACATAATCACCCTACACCCCAAACCCTCTTTCTGTCACTGGCAGCATACTGCTCGTCACCATCCTGCAGCTGTCGTTCTCCCCTTCTAGGCCCAAGTGCTGAGACCTTGAGGAATCTGCGCTTTACCATCCATCTTTTCTGGTCCTCGTTTCATTGTGAAGAACCCCCTGCAGAATTGCAGCATCTCTCTGATACCGAAGTCCTGGTGTCGCCTCAAAGCCAGGTGAGTTGTGCCCATTGTGGGGTGGGCGGGGGGGATTTCATTTTGGACCGTGTGAGAGGAGTTTGGGTCTTGTGGGAGACAGCAGGGAATACCTCTGAGAGGAAAGAGCAGAGATTATGGCCCTTGCCCCAATGAATGCTTGACAAATGCTTTGATCTGCCCTCAATGGGCAAAAGTCCCAGCAGGCCACTGAGCACAGCAATTGCGCATGGAAGAGTGACAGGGCATCTCTCAGCCTGCCACAAAAATACCAAAGATACTAAGGAAAGTAAAACGGGTGACTGTGGTCCTCAAATTTCAAGCCACCCTATCTCCAATCAACATGCTTTCATCCCCTACCCCTTAACATGTAGATCATGCTAATGAGGGGTGTTCCCAGACTGCCCCTTGCTCTCATCTGCTAACTCTCAGATGCTTGATTTGCTTTACATGGGACACAATGTATCTATGAGAGAGAGAGAGAGAGAGAGAGAAAGAGATTGATTGACAGTGGCAATGTGAGCCAGGGAAATGGGACCAGTCTGCAAGAGGCCAGTGATCGGGTTGTTGGTGGTTTTGCATTACAAGGCCCTACTTTTCCCGACAAACCGTCACCCTGGTAATATCTCCTACCACTATACACAAAAAAAACCACAGACCACCGCCACATGCACATCAAACCTAACCGAATCACAACAAAGCTTTCCTGTTTAGACCCATCACACGCTCACAGATCAGCCGCTCACCAGACCCACTTCTGCACAGATAACAATAACATACTCCCACGTTTTCTCTGCCAAACCCACAGAAAGACGATTGGCACACAGAAACCGGTTACTTCCAAGCTGCACCTATCAACACCACAGGTTGTGCATCTCCCTCTCCAACTGGCGGCCCCCTCTCCTTTTCTTATTCTGAAAATATTTCCATTTGTTCACAGACCGTCGCTGGTCTTTGCACCGGAAGTAACTTAATATGTATTTAAGAAAAACACGGGGCTATGGGAATCTACCTGCGGTTCACGTTTTTTTTTTTAATTTTCCATTCTCATCCCCACTTCAACTTGTGTCTTCGTATTTGTTTTATTTAAATGATACTTTAAAAACGTTACATTTACACCACGTAATACGTAACTGCTATCTTACACCGAGGAAAAACCATGCCAATCTACACATACATGTTTGTTTCGCGTGCTCCGAGGGGGCAGTTTGCGGCGTGGCAGGGCTGGCGCCTGGTGGATAGCAGCACGTGCGCCAGCCCCACCCCACCTTCCGGGGAGACCAGGCCCATATCGGGAAATCCTGCAGGCGGAAGGAAGCCTGGGGTTGCCGCGCAGAGGCGTCGCTTATAGCAACTCTCTAGCGCAATCTGGCTCCCTCTGACAAAGCCAATCTTAGCAGCAGCTTGGAGTGGCATAGGTGTTGGCATCACTGAGAACTAAATAAAACACACTGCAGCGATGACACATGTGTCACAATCTTGGCGCTAATGTGCCGAATCCACCTATTTAATGGGAAATAATGAATCATTGAGACGTGTACAGCCCTTGTGTAGACATGCCTTTGAAGAGCCCTGCGTATGTTCCTCATTGTTTGCAACAGAAGGGGGGGGGAGAGGGCGCAAGGTGGTGGATGTGGGTGTTACTCGCGTCTCTCGCAAGCTGCGGGTAGCATTTCAACTCTCTATCAGGGCCGGCCTTAGGGGAGGGCGGGCAAGGCGACCGCCTGGGGTGCCATGCCCCCCAGGACTCCATTAGCCGCCAACTCGGGGGAGCAAGGGCTCCCCTGAGCTGGCGTAGAGGGAGAAGGCGCGCCTTTGTTATTAAATGCGGCCGAGGCGGCAGGGCGCATTTGATAACAATAGAAGGTGCTGACACATGCTTACTTCCAGGAGCCGAAAAATCAACGCGAGCAAAGGTCATGCAAGTGAGAATATGGCGAGGAGTGGCAGTGAGAGATACAGACTTAATGGGAGGTAGAAAAGAGGGGAGTTACTGCAGAAGAGCTAACTGAGAGTAAACATTGAAGAGAAGCAGACTCTGGAAGAGCACATTGTAACACAGAGAGGGGGGGCGAGGGAGGAGGAGGAGGAGAGAGCAGAGAGCAGCGATTCGACTGACCCTGAGTTGTAAGTGAATAGCCACAACACGTGGAGATTGCATGAGTATAGTTGGAAGAAGAAAACAGAGAACCCAAAAGAAGGGATAGAGCGAGACCTATTTTTGGGGAGTACAATAATGTGAGATTGTTTCACAGGTGAGAGAGAATCTACAAGAGACAGGTGCAGAAGAATAGGTTATATAAAGAGAAAAGGGAGGGGTGACAGAAGAGATAAGGCTTATTGCCTGCAGGAGACACAAGTGCGCAATGGTTGCCCTAACTGCCGTGTTACTAGCACTGATCGCGGCTTTCATTGCTGCTCAGTATGTCAAGCTGCAATCCAGGAGGGGGGCACTTTCCCACCGGACCAACCCCGCTTCCCATCACCTGCAACCTGTGGACCCTGAGATTCGTGCTTCGCTGTGAGATCCTCATGCGGGTAATGTGAAGCTTGTCATTTTTTATTTATTTGCATTTTTAAAGCGCTCACACAGCCCGGGGGCATCGAGGCGCTGTTACAGAAATATGTCTTAGTTGCGTATTTATAACGTGCTTGATACCCAGGTGCTTGGCCATGACTCAAAACTACTGGGGGGTGGGAGGGAGTGGGTGGAGGGTCCCCAGCAAAACGTGCTGTACGAACCATGTGAGATTACGACAACCAAGAGAAACACATAAGACCTGGAACCTTGACCCAAGTCGGGGTGGATAGGTGGGGCCCTGCGGCAACTCTGGGGCTGCAGGGCCCCCTTGACTCAGTTGATAGTGTGGACAATACATAAAGTGAGGCGCTGGAGCGAGGAAGGGAAACGAGAAGTAAAGACGGTTCCCGATTAAAAACTACCAAGAAAGACGTGTGTGGTGCCATAGTTCAGTAAAACATCAACAATTCAAACTTACAATAGTGCTGCTGTAGATTGGCCAGCCACAAGTGACATTTGCTAAGATGTTACCTCTGGGTAACCAGATAGAGTTAGGGATGTAGCTTAATCTTAAACCTTTCAGTGGACACATCAGATGTGCTGCTGAAGTATAATGCAATCCTGGCTGAAGTATAATGCAATCAAGTGTGGTTTCAGACTTGGGGGGGAAGAGTGTTAACTGCTTTTAACATTGTAGTTTACCAGAAATTCTAGTAAAGTAGTGTACAATGTTAAAAAGCAGTTACCCAGGCTCACTCTGCACCCAGGTGATGTTTGGGACTGATGGAAGCACTCGCGTCTAAGTGTTGTAGCCATGGTTGTCTCCATGTTTTAAAAACTCCCACTTTCCTGGTTTTCAACATTCATTTGAAACACCCCTTATTCAAAAAATGAAGGAGTCAGTAAAGAAAAAGTACACCCCACTTATGCTTAATAACGTCTTACCTTCCAAGAAACGAGCATACACCTCATTTGTCAGGGACTGCTATTAGAGGCCCTAGTACTCGCACCATTTTGGACCTGCTACAATCAATGACCAGTTAATACCACTATGGATGTGCCTGACAAGTGCCTTTCCCCTGCCTGCACAAAAGCCCAAACGGTTGGAATTGCCAATGCTTGTTTGAGGTTACTGTAGACAGATGCAGAGAGAATTAAAGTGTGCAAAATAAAAAACGGCATTCACCGAAATATTCCAAATTGCTCAAATGACAGCCCGCCCTATCAAGAACACAACTCTGTGTAGCGACACGAAACAAAGTGGTCCATAGCCATAGCCATATGGCCCTTCCCAGATGTTGCCCATTGTGATCAAAACACAGGACTGCGATTACTGGAATTAACAGTGACAGCTTTAAAATTAGCTTTAGCAAAGCCAACAGGTTTAGCTCCTTTGTCAGCACAGGCTGCCCAACCGAGGGTCCTGGAAAGTGCCATCATGGCGGAAGGACGGCCACTGGAGAGGAGGGCATCAGCCACATACTCCGATATCCCCCTCCTTGGTTCGGCTTTGCATCGCAGAAATGGTCATCAACTGCCAGGACCATCCTCCATTCCCAGCTACTAACCAGGTGCTTGCATAAATGTCAAGTAAACTACCTAGATGTTTGCAATATTGCCAAGAAGGAACGGCAACTGACCAGGAACCTGGGCCATGGACAATGGTTGCCAAAAAATACTCAGGAACTTGAAAGGGCCATCAATGCTGCATCACTTCTCTCCGGCCCGGGAGGGGGCTCAGCCCTGACTTGATTTTGCCGGGGAGGGGGCTCGGGCCCCAGAGCCCCCCCGTACTCGGTGCCCCTGACTGGGGCCTCCCTCCTATTCTCTCTCCCCCTGACCGCTAAGGGTCAGGGGGGAGGGGTTGTGAAGCCCAAGAGCGCCAAAGCGTGCAGAAAGCCTGAGAAGGGCAGACAAAAGGAAAGGGTGGGGCAAGCCCCATATAAGCGGCAGGCGTCCTGCTAGAAGGCACTTGCAGTTTTCCAGCAGCAGGACGCCTGCCACTGAGGAAAGGATTTTGTTTTTGATTTCGTTGTTTTGGTTTTTGAATTCGTTGTTTCGTCTCAAAGTGCTATTGGACTTTACCGGGTGAGGAGCGAGTCGAGGAGGTGGGAGCTGCGGTCCAGGACGCAATACAAGCTGAGCAGGAAGAGGAGCTGCCGGAACGGCTTTTCCATCGGAGGGGAGCAGCGCGTCCACTAGAGAGGCTCGGAAGCAGCGGGCACATCGCAAGCAGGAGCGGCGGACACAGAGGAGGACAAGCCGGAAGGTGCAGACAAGACCCGGAAGAGAGGAGCTACGTTGGGACATCAGAAGGCCCGGCAAGGGAAGCAGCGAGTGCCCGGTAAGAGCTGAGCTAGGACATTTGGACTTCCGGGTCGTGAAGGGTTGGCAACGCTAAGCCGGAACACTGCAACAAGGGGTCTGGCACGCCCGGCCTGCATCAAGAGGGGAAAAGTCCTTAATTATAGTTAAATCCGGGTCGCTGAAGGGTGAAAGGCAAAAGGAAAAGTAAAAGTAGGAAGCGGTGGGACGCCCCCGAAGCACAGGAGTCGGTAGAGGCTCATAAAGTGAACAATACTTGGGGCTAAAATACGAACAATTGGGAAAGCGGACTAAGGCTAAAACAATTACAAGAGCTGTGCTAAGCGGGCTCTGGAGGGGTGAACAGCTGTTAAGCAGATCCAAAGTGAGAAGCAGAAGGGAAGCCGGAGCCGCGCAAAGCAGGCTCAGATAGCAGGGGCACTTTTCAGTCCTGCTAAAGTACATAGGGGCTTCAAGTAGCAGGGTCACTTTTCAGTCCTGCTAAGGCGCACAGGGGCTTTTGGGGAGCTGCGCTAATCGGGCTCTGTTGCTGACACAGCACAACACAGGCATGGAGCACTAGTGAATCCAGTTGAGCTGCGCTAAGCGGGCTTAACAAGAAGGATGGATCCACAAGGCCAGAGAAAGGGGCTGGAAGGCCAACAGGAGGACCTAGAGGCTTTCCTCATCATGGTCCGGATGGCGGCGAACAAATATGGCATGAGTTGGATGGAGCAGATGACAGCCCAAACGGAGGCCGAGGTTGCGGGGCGCAGCCAAATGGCAGAATCTCTGCTTTTGTTCCCACCCACGCTGCTCGAGGAGGCTTGGGTTGAAGCACATTCCCAGGAAGAAGGGGAAGAGGAGATGGAAGAGTGCATTGAGAAAGGAGAGCCAGTCAGCAGGAGGAAGAGGGTCATGACTATGAAAGCCAAAGAAAGCCAGCGACAGGCGGAAGCTGCCAGAGACGCAAGGCAGCAGCCCCGAAGGGGAAAGGGAGGGCGCAGGATTTTGTAGCTGCCCAGGCGCCTGTACCTGCGGAGGCTCCAAGGAACCAGTGAGGCCCCCTCAAAGCACCTGTCACCACATCGGCGGTAGCAGCAGAGGGTCCCACCACCTTGGAGATATTTAGAAGTATGTTCATGCAATGTAGGCAAGCATGGGGAAATGGGGTTAATGGGCATATGCTATGTAATAATATTAATGCATTCAACCAGCTGGGTAGGGACGCTGGGGCCGTACCATGGCCACAGGTCAAGGGGCAGAACCCGAGGACTGGGCAGTGCCGGCACCTGGGGTAGGCCAGGAGGTGGGAGCAGGGCAGTTGCCACAGGTGATGACATTGGCACCAGGCACGCAGCCCTTAGGAGCACCTTGGTGGGGGCAAAGGTCCACAGTAGACGGGTGTAAGCCTGAGAATATTCCAACGGGGTGGATGGCCAGGGAACGCCGACATTGGTGACACCAGCTGTAGGCCAGGTGCAGGAGCAAGGGGCGAACAATGTCACGATATACGGGGGGCCTATGCCTGGCTTTGCACCGGCTAGAGTGGCAGTGAATGCGTTAGTATGGCACATACCATTAGCATACAAGGATAGGGTATTGCGAAAGGAGTTCCTGGCAATCCTGGATCTAGTGGGGATGGAACCAATGGGTGAAGGTTTAAGGGAATTGACAGAGAGAGAGAGGGAAAAGAAGGAGAGAGAGAGACCTAAGGTTGAGGCCACTATTCATAATTGGTTGAGGGCTTTTAGAATGTATGCAACCATCATGTTAGAGAAGCTCCCGCAGGATGGGGTGGCAATGATTGCATATGAGCAGTACATTCATGAGCAGTATCTAAAACATGGGGGAGATGCTTGGATCAATTGTGATAGGGGTTTCAGACTCAGGATGCAGGTGTGGCCAGCTATGACCTGGGATGAATTGGATGTGGGCGGGTACATAGACAAAATGGTACCTGCCAGGGCATCGGGGGAAAAGGTCCAAGGAGAGAGGCCACAGTATGAGAAAGGCAGAGGGCCCTACTCGCACAGAGGCAGGGGGTCTTTTCGAGGGAACTCCTCCTGGAACAACCATTCCAGCTTCCAGGGGGAGCAAGCAGAATGCTGGTTGTTTGCCGAGGGTAAGTGCGCCTACGGCAATGCTTGTAGATTCAAGCACACAAAGGGCAAAGGTTCAGAGGTGCGCAGCTCCACAGCCGGGGAAGGAAAACATCAGAGCAGTGCCAAGCCCAAAGAAAAAGCAAAGCATGATTAAAAATCACTCACCCACATCAGTATGTTTGCAGGCCATGATTCCTTTTTTGAATGCATATCATGACAGTGGCGATGCAAAAATTCTTTGGTGGGGGTTTAGGATTCCTTTCACCGGGACCATGGGGCCAAGGAAGGCATGCAATTTGCAGTCGGCATTGGCAATGCCGGAGGTATTGGCACAGAAGGTGGGGAAGGAATTGCAATTGGGAAGGGTGGCAGCTCCTTTCTCCTCTCCTCCTCCCGAGAATTTTGTGGTATCACCTCTGGGTTTGGTGCCCAAGAAGGAGGCTGGGCAGTACAGATTGATACAGCACCTTTCCTTCCCCGAGGGTGAATCCGTGAATGATGGCATTGCTGAGGAGCAATGCAGGGTGCATTATGCATCATTTGATGAGGCAGTGGAAATGGTGAGAGCAACAGGGGGCGGAGCCCTAAAGGGGAAGGCTGACAGAGTCTGCATTCTGGCTATTGCCTATACACAAGGAAAGCTATCATCTGCTGGGTTTCAAGTTACTTTAGGAATATTTCTATGACAAATGTTTACCCATGGGTTGTGCAATTTCATGCGTGTATTTTGAAAAATTCAGCCGCTTTTTGGAATTTGCATTACAACAAAGGTCTACTACCGGGGGGGTTCTGCACTACCTGGATGATTTCTTGTTTATCGTCAGAAAGGAGACAAACGAATGCAAGGTACTCATGGGGGCATTTCAAGGTTTGATGGATGAGTTGGGGATACCACTGGCTAGGGGGAAGACAGTTGGTCTGGTCACACCTTTGACCTTTCTGGGGATTGAAATTGGCACAGTCGCAGGGGAGTGTAGGCTGTCGAGGGACAAAGTACTGAAACTGAAACAGCTAATTACTAATTAAGGTATTGTTGGGCAAGGAGAAAGCCACTCTGAGGGAGCTTCAGTCACTGGCGGGCAACTTGAATTTTGCAGGGAAGGTCATCCCGGCGGGTAAGGTGTTTGCAAGGAGCATTGAGCTGAAAACGGTGGGGTTACAACATGCAGGGCAACATGTACGATTGGGGGCAGAGGTCAAAGAGGACCTCAGAATGTGGGATGCCTTCTTGGAGAACTTTAATGGTGTATTGCTCTGGAGAGACGAGTTGAGCAGCGACAAGGGCCTCAAACTGGTCAATGATTCATCTGGTGCACAAGGTTTTGAAGCCATTTTGGGGAGGGAATGGTGCGGGCAGCCATGGCCAGCAAGATGGCAGGGGGAAGGGATCACCAGGGATATTACACTGTTAGAATTGTTTCCAATAGTAGTGGCTTTTCAATTGTGGCCCAGACAACTGCAGGACAAGAAGGTGATCTCGTCAGACAACCTGGCGGTGGTACAGATCCTTAATCAAGGCATGTGCAAGAAGTTCAGAGTGCTTACGGTGCTTAGAGAGCTCACAAGGAGCATGCTTGCAGCTGAACACAGAGGTGAGTACACGGCATATTCCAGAGGTAAAAAATGTGGCGGCTTATCCTCTTTCTCGTTTGGGGGAAGCTATCCAGAAGCAAGCGCGCCAATGACATCTTTCAAAACACAATGGTGGGGCATGATTGGGGAGATCTGAGTTCACTGATCAGCACCACACTGGCACCAGGCACAGAAAGGTGCTGGGAGCGTTTCTTAGCCTTTCAGAGCAATACACTGTCAGACACACAGAGGGATTTGCCAGTCCGGGCCTTTGTGGGATGGTGTTAGCAGACAGGGAGGTCCAGATCTTGGTTAGCATACCACCTGGCGGCAATTGCACACTTCTACAAATTGGGGGATAGGGCAGATCCCACAAAGGAACATTACATTGTCATGGTTATGAGGGGTTGGGCCAAGCAGGTCAAGACCAAGCCTGATGACCGGCGACCTATCGATGTAAGGAAGCTGCATGATATGATCGGATGCTTGCCAGGGGTGTGCCGAAATGAGTATGAGAGGGTCTTGTTTTCGGCGGCCTTCTCATTAGCTGTCTTTGGGGCGCTAAGAATGAGCGAGTTGGTTCCAGAGAATAAGGACGGCAAGGGTTCTGGGTTTTTTTTTTTTTTTAAACTTTATTTAACAATCGTGGTGGTACACTTACTACACAACATAACATACCATAGCATTTCACATTACGTTTCTCCAATATCGGAACTTGGTTACAGTGGAACGATTTTACACACTTGGCACAGTAACAGTTCCCCCGGGGCTGTTTCCAGCCGACCCCAATTCACACAAGTATACCCTGAATGGGCCCCATATGTCCTTGGGTTTGCATGTACCTGACAAGGACATTATGTAATGTTCTTCACATTCGTTGACATAGGCCAGCTCTTTAAGGAAGTGGTTTGCACTCGGGGCGCTCGTGCTTTTCCATTGTTGCAATATACATTTTTTGGCCACTGCGCACGCAACGTTGAATAATCGCCGGGCCACTACTGAGATCTTACCAATGTCACCAAATATATATTTCTGAGGAGCTAGGTCCGCTGGAATCTGTGTAATATCTTCTAGGATGGATGCCACTTCACCCCAGAACTTGTATATGAGTGGACACCTCCAATACATGTGGAATGAGTCGGCCTGTTCGTCTCCACATTTCAGGCACCTACTCGATCCATCTCGTATAAATTTCGCTACCTTCTGAGGGGTATAATGTAACTTATTTAACACCTTAAATTGGATTTGGCGGAGACCCGCGTTGATGGAGACTCCTTTTGTCAGAGCACAATATTTCTCCCATTTCTCGTTCGGGATCGTGATCCCCAGGTCAGATTCCCATGTCAGTCTGATCCTGTTTGTTGTGGGTGTGTTTGCCTGCATAACTGCATATAGCCCCGAGACACTAACTCCCCCTTGGGCAGTCAACACATCCAGGCATGGGTGGGTGGGTGGTTCCTCCGGGAACAGAGGCCATCTAGCTTTAAAAGATAGTCGCATGCGATGGTATTGCAATATTTTCAGCGGATCTCTTCCCATCCCTACTTTAAATTCCTCTAAAGTTATGAACTTGCCATTAGGGTATATGTCCCGGAGTTTAAACTCACCATCTGGGTCCCAGTTTGTGCGGATACCCGGATCGTAGGACGGTGCTATACCGGGAAAGTTCCAGAAGGGTGCTTCCGGGCAGTAAGGGGCTACTATTCCAAGCCTGCCGAAGAGTCTAGACCACGCGTGTACTGTAACGCTAACCGGGTGGAATGGGCAGTCATCCTTATGTTTCTTATTAAAGATTATGGACCTTATATCGGTAGGGAGAGCGGCGTGCTTTTCGATAACAACATGTGGGGAGGTGTCCAGGTCGTCGTACCAGTATTTGATAAATTGGGCCTGTGCTACAAGGTAATATAATTCGAAATCCGGGGCAGCTATTCCCCCCTTGTCATAAGGTTCCACCATCTTTTCCCATTTCATCCTGGCCGTGTTCCCTCCCCAGACAAATTCCACCGCCAGTGATCGGAGGGTTGCAAAAAACTGTGCCCCCGGCCACAGCGGAATGTTGGTGAATATGTATAGCAATTTCGGGAGTATTACCATTTTTAGTATGGCCACTCGACCAACGAGAGAAATGGGGAGCCGTGTCCACAACTTAAGTTTAGTAGATATGTTGTCTAATAGCTGATCATGGTTGTCAGCATAAAGAGAGGCTGCTCCAGTGGACACCACTATTCCCAGATATCTCAGCTTGGCGGGGGACCATTGCAAACCATATGTGTTGGTTGGGCATCTCGTGGCGGGGGTTAAGGGAAATATCTCGGATTTAGACCTGTTGGTTCTGTAGCCCGAGTACTCGGCAAACTCATGTATTGTCTCTATCGCAGGGCCTAAATGTACATCTGGTTCTCTAATATATAACAGTGTGTCGTCTGCATATAAGGATATGGATTGAGTCAGACCTGCCATTTTTATGCCCCTCTGCCCCTGATGCTCCCTGATTGCTGCTGCAACCGGTTCCATCGTGAGGGCGAACAATATAGGGGAAAATGGACATCCCTGTCGCGTGCCCCTGCCCAGCTTAAACCAGTCAGACAGCACGCGGTTGGTTAGCACTCTGGCGCCCGGGTCCGAGTATAACAGCCCAACACATCTTAGAAAGTAGGGACCTATACCAAATTTATTTAGCACCTTGAACAGGTAAAGCCATGACACCGTGTCAAACGCCTTTTCAGCGTCTAGTGAGACTGCCACTGCCTGGGCCTCCGGTTTTATCTGGGCCATTATACCGAACAGCCTCCTAAGGTTGAGGGCCGTCGATCTGGTAGGGATGAAGCCGCACTGATCAGGGTGTATCAACGTGGGCATGTGTGGGAGAAGTCTAGTGGCCAGGATTTTAGCAAAAATTTTTGCATCACAATTAAGTAAAGAAAGGGGGCGGTAAGAGGACATCTCACTGGATGGTCGCCTGGGTTTCAGCAATACTGTGATTATGGCTTCTCTCATTGATGGCGGGAGAGTACCCACCTCCACAGCCTCCTCCCACACCGACAGCAACACCGGGGTTAGTTCCTCACTAAGCTCCTTGTAGAATTCTGCACTAAGCCCGTCCGAGCCCGGCGCCTTCCCGTTGGCCAAAGATTTTATCGCATCGGCGATTTCCTCAGTGGTCAAGGGTTGGTCCATTGCCAGCTTGTATTCGGAGGGTAGCGACGGGAGGGTGATGCCACGGAGGTATGCCTCCACCTCCTCGGGCGTTTTCGAGTCGTGATTAGAATATAGATTAGAGTAGAACCGGGTGAATTCCCTATTTATCCCCTCCTCACTGGTGACCACTGAACCGTCCTCCAACAGTATGCTGGAAATCGGTGTGTGTTGCCTCTCAGCTTTCAACAAGTTGGCTAGAGTGCGTCCCGCTCTGTTGCCCTCACCATATCTGGTGCTCTGCTGGGGGTTGACATGTACAATAATTCTCTGTTAGCCAGTTTGTTGAATTCTAGCAGGTTACGATTGATGTCCGAAAGGGTTTCTCTATCGTGTTTTTTAGTGTATCTAGCCTCCAGGTTCGTCAGGCGTTTCTCCACTTCCTCGAGCTCTATCCGAACCGCCTTCAACATACCCGAGGACTTAGAAAGCAGTATACCTCTCACCCAAGCCTTAAAGGCCTCCCATAGAGTGTGGCAGCTATTCACTGAACCCCTGTTGGTGTCGAGGAAATGCCCCACCTCTATATGTAAAGACTCCACTACCTCTGGGTCGCTGAGGATATTTGGTGGCATCCTCCATCTTCTGGCGGGGGGTGTTATGTTTTCTAGCGTGATTGTCATCATAACAGGGGAGTGGTCTGAAAAAGTACGGGGAAGTATTTCGCAGCTGTCTAACTGGTGTATGAGGCTTAGAGAAACCAGCCAATAATCTATCCTGGACTCTGAATCATGTACCGACGAATAAAATGTGTATTGTCTCCTACATGGATGCAGTGTTCTCCAGGAGTCAACCAGTGCCATTTGTGACAAGATCTGCGACAGCATCTCTGCCGCTCTGGAGGGTGTCCGGCGTTTTGTGCTGGAGCGATCCAGCGTGGTGTCAAGGATGGTGTTGAAGTCTCCCCCCCACAAAATGTGTTCATTACCCGTGCATCCTATTTCAAGTGCCACAGTTACATAGAAGTCGGGATCGTCCAGATTTGGCCCATACGTGTTCACCAGCACCACCTCCCTTCCCGCTATACTCCCCCATACTATGACAAAACGACCCAACATGTCCACTTTACTTTTCCCACATCGAAACCCAACCGAGGGATGTATGAGGGTTAGGACCCCTCTCGCCTGTGTGGAGTATTCCGTATAGTATCGGTTATGACCCCAGTTCTTCAAGAAGGCCGTGTTAACTTTGCGAAGTGCATGAGTTTCTTGCAGCATGATCACTTGTGGGCAGTGTCTAGTAATATAGGCTCCCAACTTTCTTGATTTAGCTAGATTGTTCAGGCCCCTAACGTTCCAAGTAAGTAGCCTCAACTTCAATCTCTTATCTTTTACTCCGTTACATGCCATCTCTGTGTGTTAGACTCATCATATTCATTCCGATCGTCCCAGAACGGATGTCCTGTGTAGCGTTGTGTCCACCACTTTTAACTTGAAACACCCTCCCAACTGAGCTCCCCCAACTCCCCAAGCTCCTTACATGAGTCCCGTATGTCCCAACGTAAATGGTTTTATCCCACCCTGTTGGATCCCTCCCCACATCATCCACCCCAACTTGACGATGTTGCCCAATAACATTCGGGACTTCCCCGATGGGCATACCCCTAAAATAACCTTGGAACTTTCCTGAGGGTGGCTGCCGTCGCTGTCCGACCACCCTGTCGGGGGCTCACGGCCCGGTCCTACCTTAAGTTTATGTCCAGGCCATTCTTTGTGTTGAGACATGTTTCCCGGCGGCATAGTACGACAGTGCAGGCCTTTCAGTCTGCCGCATCCAGTCCCTCTGCCCCTGGCTGGTTTCCGGCGTTTTTATCGTGTGTTCTGTCCCTGGGAGGGAGAGGGATAGAGGCCTCCACGTATGCCATGGCTTCTTTGGGGTTTTCGAAGAAATGGGCCCTACCTCCATGTTGAATTCTGATCTTCGCGGGAAAAATCAGGGCATAGGGCACATTCCGCATCCGGAGTTGTCTTTTTACCGGCTCATAGGATCTGCGTTGAGCCTGCACTCCAGCGGAGAAGTCAGGGTAAATGTGGATCCTGTCATGCTCGAAGTGCAACGTGCCTTTCTCCCTGGAGAGCCGGAGGATTGCGTCTCTATCTCGATAGTTGAGGATGCGTGCTATAATGGTACGCGGTGGTGCTCCGGGCTTCGGCGGTGGCGCCAGGATGCGGTGGGCCCTTTCGACCAGAAAATGTTCCGAGAGAGAGTCAGAACCAAGGATAGTTTTCAAAAGGTGTTCCACCTGCCGCTCCATGTCCCCTTTGCCGAAGGTCTCCGCTACTCCGACGATTCGTATGTTGTTCCTGCGGGATCTGGATTCCAAATCATCGCACTTACTCTGGGTTCTCCGCAGTTCAGATTGGAGTAGGGCTATATCTCGGCCATGTTGGGATATCGTATCTTCGCTTGCACTGATTCTGTTTTCTGTATCCGTTATTCGCGCACTCTCCTTCTCTACTCTGGCCTTCAAGGATCCGATCGTTGCCACTATGTCATCCAGCTTGACATTGACGGCCATGAACCCGTTCTGGACCATCGTCGCCAGGCGTTCCAAGGGGTCCTCTTCCTGCCTGTCCGGGGGGTGCTGCGACCCACCAGACACCCCGCATGCTTGAGAATTAGCGAAGGAGTCCATTGGGCCCACCTTTTTGCCTCCTGCCCCCTTCCTTTCAGTGCGGCCCATATAGGATGGTGAGCGACCCTAAAGTGGGTTATGTCCTCCCCTGGAGGCCAGTTGCACTACGAGTTGTTTTCTGCGACGCGTGGCTACTTCCGTGTATTTTGAGCCACGTAATGTGCCTGTAGAGGATGAGGGAGGCGATGGGGGCCCGTACTCACTTACGTCGCCGGAACGGCGGTATTATCGGCCGCGCTCCTCACGACTCCGGAAGAGGCCGCTAGGCAGAAGGTCCGGGTCTCGTGCCGCTGTTCTCACCAGCACTCCAACGGCGTGCCCCCAGTCGTGCCCCCCTCCTCCCTTGAGCACCGATCAGCAAAACCGGGCCGTCGTTGGTTCTTCCAGGAGGTTCCACGCCTCTCTTCCCTCTCCGCCGTGCCCCTCCCCCACTGCGGCCTGTCCCTCCTGCGGCCTCTAGTGGTTCTGCCGCGGAGCCGTCGGCCGGCGACGCCGCCTCTTCCCAGCCGGTGCTTCTTTCGATTCAGGATTTCTCGGCCGAACAGCTGCGATTTTGTCCAATTTTTGGAGGGTGTCTGCAGGAGATCTCTCGCCACTGGAAACTTCAACTTCTTCGTGTGTAGAACGGTTCAGGAAGGATATTTATTCAAAGGATTTTCTGGCCGAGCCGGAGCTCTCCCTTCAGGCGGCCATTTGCTTTGCGCGCAAGCCACGCCCCTCAAGGGTTCTGGGTTTCTGAGGATGGGCGATGTGCATGTGGAGGGAGGTCAGGTGAGCATCCTGATTAGAAGATCCAAGACTGATCAGAGAGGCAAGGTTAGGACGATCACACTGGGGAGCACCCAGGGCAGCGCAGTTTGCCCAGTTGGGTGTGTAGCAGCATACCTTCAACTGAGGCTTCTCACGGGGGGTGGGGCGCCGTTTCCAGTGCACAGTGATGGGACAGCGTTGAGCCGGTTCCAATTCAGCAGGGTCATGGACATGGCACTGTTGAAATCTGGAGTTTCAGAATGGGGTGTTTGCGACCCATTCCTTTAGGAAAAGGGCAGCCACTTCAGCAGCTGGGATGGGGTTAAGCGCAGAGGCAATCAAGCAAATAGGAGGATGGAAATCGGGTTGTTTTAAGAGGTACATCAGGCCTGAAAAAATGTAGTGCTAACCGCTTCCCTCTCATCTCCAAAGGCACAAAGAAGGCGCTGTTCCATCTGGGTAGTGGGACATTCATTTGTGTCAAGGGCCGGGGTAAGCTGGACAGCCAAGCAGGAGGAGATGAGTGCCGGTGAATAACGGGTATGGTGGCATGGGGTGCCAGGCACGAGATGGGCGCAGCTGCGGGGGCAGGTGCACAAGCTGCTGGGTAAGCAGCAAAGACCGGAGGTGCTGGTGGTTCATCTCAGGGGCAACAATTTGACGAGGTTGGGCAGGGGGAGCCTGTTGAGGGAAATTATGTCTTGCTTACAGGAGTTGTCAGCGCAGCTGGGTGAGACAGATTGTATAGTCTGAATCATCCCCAGGCAGGAATGGAGGGGTGCTGAAAGTCACACAGCGGGGAGAATTCAAGGAGGAAGTTGAATTGTGCAATGGCCAAATTCTGCAAGGGCAGGGGATTCCCTCACATCAGACATGGATTAATCAACCTGAAATCCCCAGAGTACTACTTGAATGATGGAGTGCATTTTTTCAGCATTGGGAATGGAGTTGTTTTTCTGGAATGTGTGCACTAAACTTTTGGAGCTATGAAGGAAGAAAAGGGGAGCCGCGGTGGGCGGTAACCCACCTTTGGCGGGGCGCTGTAATGGCGACCAATGATAAGAGACATACTCTGAATGAGCCATTGCTAAGCTGGAAGGGTCTTCGCTCGTTCGGACCAGCACCCCCTGGGAGCCTAAAACGGCAGGGACGTCTGATGGTAGCAATGAGGGCTCAGATTCCCTCCAACAAATGGCGCTCCCCCAGTACAGAAACACCTGAAGGGGCACGCGGTTCTCAGACACGAAGGGCTTGGGGGAGTTGGGCCTATTATGGACTTGGAGAAAATGGGAGAAGCTGGTTTTTCTGGATATGGAGGAGTCGCTGCACCTTTGGAGATATTTTCACTATTGTTTGCTGTGGTTATTATATCTGAAATTAAATCTGCTGCCTTTTTATGCCAAAAAGAAAACATGTCTCGTTCTGCACCTTACTGGAGGGGAAAGAAAAGGGACATAAGTGAATGAGTAAAAGGTGATGCAAGTTGGCATTACAAATGGACAAATGCCAAGGTTATGAAGGTGACGATGAAAAAAATCTCCAAAATGGAGGAGGCACCCCGATAACTGGGGCAGGGGCCTCCCTCCTCTTCTATCTCTCCCCTCCCCCTCTTGGGGTCAGGGGGAGAGGTTGTGAAGCCCAAGAGCGCCAAAGCGCGCAGAAAGCCTGTGAAGGGCAAACAAAAGGAAGGGACGGGGCAAGCCCCATATAAGCGGCGGGCGTCCTGCTAGAAGGCTCTTGCAGTTTTCCAGCAGCAGGACGCCCGCCACCGAGGAAAGGATTTTGTTTTCTGACCCACCCACCCAACAGGAGGAACAGCTACGGCGGGGCCTGGCCGTCGTCATCGCAGGACGGCAAAGCAGTGTTTTGGCGACCAATGATAAGAGACAGACCCCGAATGAGCCATTGCTAAGCCGGAAGGGTCTTTGCTCGTTCGGACAAGCACCTCCTGGGAGCCTAAAACGGCAGGGGCGTCTGGTGGTAGCAATGAGGGCTCAGCTTCCCTCCAACAAACGGCGCTCCCCCAGTCCAGAAACACCTGCAGAGGCAGGCGGTTCTCAGACACGAAGGGCTTGGGGGAGTTGGGCCTATTATGGACTTGGAGAAAATGGGAGAAGCAGGTTTTTTGGATATGAAGCAGTCGCTGCACCTTTGGAGCTATTTTCACTATTGTTTGCTGTGGTTATTACATGTGAAAATAAATCTGCTGCCTTTTTATGCCAAAAAGAAAACATGTCTCATTCTGCACCTTACTGGAGGGGAAAGAAAAGGGGCATAAGCGAATGAGCAAAGGTGATGTAAGTTGGCATAACAAATGGACAAATGCCCAGGTTATGTATATGTATGTATTTTTACTTCTATGAAGTATAGGTATGTCAGTTTCGATCAGTAATGTCTTACAATAACACATTTACAGATGGTGGGTGCGTTCTCCAGAACTGTATATGTACAATAGCACAATGATGACAACATGTGGTGAGTAGTTTAGGAGGGTGTAAACAAAGGGGGACATAGACCAGGGATCAAACAAAATGACAACAAAACCATAGTAAACAGGTGACTTACAAAGGGAGGGGTGCAGAGGAGTACTGTACAAGTATACAGAACTGCAGCATTATGTGGCATTAGCAGCATTGCCATTATTTCCTAGTGTTCTCCTTTTTGCATTGGGCCAAGGATATGCCCCCCACTCCTCCCCACCAATTAACATCAATAACTCACCATCGATACCATCCACGTTTTGGGACAAAAAAAGGTTTTGGGACAAAAAAAACAAAGGCTACATTTATTACAGCAATTTGTCATATGACAGCAGCAATTCCTGCAAACACTACAAACACGTAATAAAATCATCAACATGTTGCTCGCTGTGAAAATGACACATCAATCTGCAAAACATAAGGTATCAGTAGCTGGAGGACTTGGGTCCGGAAGCAGAGATTTTACGAAACCCATCTGAATTTCAGGCCGAATAAATTAGCAGCTATTGAAAAATCAAATATTCTAGTTTTATTAATTATTTAAGACTCTTGTAACATTGCCCCACATGCCCATGGGGATCGGGGCACACACGTAAACAACAGTACAAACAAGAAGCACAAATAGTCCTGAAAACGATGCGAAAAAGAAGAGCCAGGGACAAAAACTCACAATCCCAAAGGAGAACTCATAGTGTAGATACTAGAGGTGTACTAAACGTCGGCTTCGAGTAAATATTCGGCTGAATTTTGGCTGAAAATCACCTATTCAGCTTCGTCCAAAGGTTCCTGGAACACTTACTCGAAGTTAAAAATCCTCTTTCTATGATTAGCAATCTTAATAACTATCAATGTGAGAGAAGATAGCCAATCCTAGAAAGTAGAACAGTGGGAAAGCAGCAGTAGCCAGTGAGCTGACAGCTTACTGGCTGCTGCAAGGAGCACAAGGAAAAATACCCTGCACTGAGGCTGAGAATGGAAGAAGACGCCCGAGGAAAGACTTACATCGAGGTGGCATCAGGCAAGTCTTTTGTTCTGTCTCTCTTACACAACCTCGTCCCTGTTGCTTTCGAACATGCAAAGTGTAGGTTGGTCCCTTTTTTATAGGGCAATGATTAACTCATAATCACATTTGTAGTAGTGGGTCCGCGGTGGTGCACGCAGATGAGCGGGTTAGAGCGAGTGTTCTTGAAGACAGGAGAAGCTGTATGCTGGCTGATGCAGCTTTCGGGCTTCTGCATGCGTGGGCTTTGTATCTGTGAATAACGTCTGCATCAGCTTGTTGCCCTGAACACCTGCCTATTAATGTTTTTAAGTTGAAGGATGGCAACATTGCTCTAGCGCATGGAGCATTGCTGTTGCCAAAATGTAATATTCAGATCGTAATCCATATGAATAAAAAACAATCAATTGTTTTTGATGAAACAAGACTGCGGGCATGAATCACAAAAAACGGTATGTTGCAAATATATTGCACAGTGCAAAAATCCCCAAATTCAATACATGCTTGGACCACCCAATTGAAAACGTCTCCTGTCCACTGGAAGAGGCCTGGACAAGCAGCACAATGCTGTGCAGGCACCCAGGTGATATCTTGTGTATTCACAGGCTCTCAGAATCTACGTGAGAAGAGGGCTGAGCCTGCTGGCATCCACAGAAGCCATCGTTCCCATGTTGAGAACACCATCATTTCTATCCCAAAGAACCAGGAAGTGACATACCTGGCGCAGCAACAGCTCAAACTATTGCAGGGCCAAGCTATGGCAACGTACAGAAGGGTCATGAATGGTGTTTCTGTGCATTGCCAGTTCCACTGCACCTGTACAAACACTCACACAGGAATGCATGCCCCATTTTGACATTCGGGATGTGCCCTCAAGCTTGAGTTCATGCCGCATACACATCCAGCTTTTCGCAATAGTGAACTAGCGAAAATGGGGGCATCTGTGTGGGCGCAGCAGCTTCTTTGTGAATTTACAATGAAGCATCTTTCTAAATATTCCCACTTGAGGATGCACACACATCAATGGCGCACAAGAGTATGTGCAAATGGGAAGGTATCTTAGCAAATCACTTCCTGTATGTTTATAATGAAACTCGCCCTTTATTTACTCCTGGCTGACGTCACTGAAACTCTCACCAAGGCCCTTCTTGCCCTTATTTACAATGGGTGCCATCTTCATAAATGTATTGGTGGGGCCCAGGGACTGATGTGAAAACACTACATTAGAGCTGCAGCAGAAGAAACAGTGTGTGCCCATTGATTCCTCAACACTTGCGCTCCAAGTGGATGGCATTTTACTTGGATGTTTTGTTTTGTTCAGGTGTGCCATAATTGGGGTGTCATCACTGGGCTATCATTTGCACAGGTATCCAAAAGGAGCCATGGCTCACCTGCCCCAAAACACAAAGCGCAGCTAAGGAACTGTCAATTTAGTCATCAAACATGAGCCAACAATTACAACCTTTTAATATTCGGAACTGCACGCAAGATGACCACAACGAAATGTCAGCAAAGCAGAAAACACTTGTGCCTTTGCTTGTTATTATATCTCCCCATTAAACCCGTGACCACAGTGTGGATGTGGAGGGCCTTAGCTGCAGGTGTCATGCATGGAAGGTAATTGGGTTGCCAGTCAGCAAGCACAAGTCTGCACCGAGTCTCCCTCGGGACTAGCAAGCACTGCTGTAAAACGCTATTGCCAGTAAATTAAACCAGTGCAGTTACAGACCCCAGTCGCTGCACTTCTAGTCCTGTTTGAGAGATGGGATACAAATGTCAGTGTCACTAGGGGCGGACTGGCCTGTAGGGAACTCTGGAGATTTCCCGCTAGGCCTTGGCACACTGTGCCTCTTTTCTGTGGTATTTCAACATTTTCCCATAGGAAAAGGGTTAGGCTTGCTGAAATGTGTAATATGGGGCCAATTTTAAAATTATTTCCAGGGCCTCTTTTGGTTGTGCAAATGCTCAAATGGCGTTGAAAAGGGCAGCTGGATGTGTGCATCCATGATGCATGCATTCACATGCTCTTTACTGTCTTGTGAAGCAGTATTTCCCATGTGCTGGAAAATGTATTTAAAAAACCAACTATTCGGCTCACTATTCGGCTTCGGCCGAATAGTTTTGTTAACTAGTCGGTATTCGGCCAAATAGTAATTTCACTATTCGGTAAACCCCTAGTAGATACAAGTCTAGTCTGGTGGCAAAAACCTTTCTTCACAAGAGCTCCCAAGAAAAACTCCTCCTTATTCGTGATTCGTCTAATGAGGCATTAATCCGCAACAGGAGGGCTGCACAAAGGGTAGCTGCGAATCGCAGCGCAAGTGCGAACATCGCAGCGAAACCTGCGCACAGCGATTCATGGAAGACCGTGCGCTGTAAATGCATGGATGTGCGCTAAAATCCTGCATGGCGCACGCTGGCGCACACGTCTTCAAACAGCATGCGTTACACGCACAGTGAAAGCACACATAGCGCAGCACACACAACAAAAGTAGGCGTAACACGGGGCGTAACACGCGGAATTGGGAACAACGCGTGAAAATGTGGGCGTCACGGGGGAAGTACAGGAGGCAAATGCGCAGAACGCCCACACGCACGCCTACAACACGTATTCATGGAATCGAACAGGGCTAACGTGTGCGCCAAAAAAGACACGCTAATCCAGAAACACGTACGCCAGGATGAAGCAGGTGTACGTGGACCCGCGCAGCATAAAAGTGCGTGCAAACAACAAACAAGCTCAGACGCTAAGATGAATATACGGTTCCTCGCAGCAGTGGTCGTGGGATACCACAGGAGGAGGAGGAGGATAGTCAGGGCCAGAATTTTTACACCCAGAACCAGCCTTTTTGGGATGCCTGATGACCAGGTGTATGGGAGGCACAGGTTTACACCTCACATAATACTCGATCTGGTGAGTGAGTGGGAGGATGACCTCACATCACCCACCCTGTGCTCCCAAGCACTGAGCCCCTTGGAAAAGGTGCTCAATGTACTGCACTTCTTGGCCACTGGTTCATTTCAGCAGACAAGTGCCATAGTGGGGGGGGGGGGGGGGGTGTCACAGGCCAAGCAGTCACACTGCCTGCACCAGGTGTTGGCCATCATGACTGCACGCCCATCAGTCCGCAGGCACATATACCTGCCCAGAACACCTGCAGAAAGGCAGGCTGTCGTCCAGGATTTTTACAGGGTGGCACACTTCTCCAAAGTGCTAGGTGCCATTGATTGCACCCATGTGGCTCTACGTCCTCCCAGAGCAACTGAGCACATCTACAGAAACCACAAGCACTGGCATTCCATCAACGTGCAGGTAGTATGTGATGCCAAGGGAATCATCACCTCAGTATATGCCAACTATCCAGGGTCCACCCATGACAGTTTCATTTACAGAATGTCAACCCTAAACCGGGACCTAGAAGCTGGGCGGCATGGCGATACATTGCTGCTTGGTGAGTATAAATGCCCCTGCACATGCATGCATGTCAGATACTGAGTAATGTCACAACCCCACTAATGATACCCATCATCACCTCCCCAGGGGACAGTGCCTACCCTCTGAGTACCCACATGATGACGCCAATTCGGAACCCCACCACACCACCCGAGGTAAGATACAACACAGCCCATATTGCAACCCAGGGCATAGTGGAGCGCACATTCGGAGTGCTCATGTCACGCTTTCGCTCTCTTGACCGCTCTGGTGGGCAGCTGCTATATGCACCCCCAGTAGTGTGCAGGATCATAGTGGCAGCATGTGTCCTGCACAATGTTGTAACACGCCGGGGCCTGCGCAAGCTATCCTCTGTGATGGGTGTTCAGGTACCTCTGGAACCGAAACTAGCATTGCTGGGGATATGGGAGGGCAAGGGTTTACAAAACATGAGAAATCGTTCCTGGCAGTATCACTGGCGCTTCCAAAGAGACTGATTGCAGAATCCTGGGGCTCGGCAGAACGTCCAAGACTATGCCAGTGGACTGCGGGAGTGGACCGTTGTTCGGCCCCGGAGAGGAGAGTGTACAGATCAAGGGGCAATCCCCAGAAATTCTTGAGATCTGGCAGAAGTGAGTGGGAGAGGGGTGAGGGACTAAAATAGTAAGTGTTGTTTTAACCCTGAACCTTTCAGTCGACCGATGTAGCTTGTTGGTCTCCTCTGCTTGTGGTGATCCTATGCTAATACTGTTCTATGTAGTCTACTGTATTATTCTCAAGTTGTACCTATGCTTGTGATTGTCCTGTTTCTTTATGAAAAAATAAAAAACAGATTGGTTAAAAAAAACATGTTTCTCCACCTTTATCTTAAACTCACCATTATAGGAAAAACAAATGGCCAGTTAATAGTAACTCGGCGGCGCCTCCAAAATATTTTGACAAATTCTACAAGTGGTTTAAGGCTCTTTTTGCCTTCAAGCATTTGTATTGATGGCTACATTTTCCCCAGACAGTGCTTCTCAAATGTGTTCAATAACATCTTCACAGGCGTTTCCATTTTCACCAAAATTGCAAAGTCTGCCAGATATAGGAAGATGGGAATGTATTCTTTCCAGTACTATGGGACGTCAACAAACTGCTAAATAAAATAGTTTCCACATCCTTAATAAGAAAGATTCAAACGTTTGGGGGCAAGAACTCATCCCTGGAGCATTCCCTCAGACACAGGGAATTCAGAGGTGTGCTCTCCTGATGCACTAAAACGCACCCAAGCAGTATTATCCTGGTGTAACAATCGGATGGCGCATGCAAGGGTGCCCTGTACATTGAATTTAACCAGGGCCTTCCTAAGTGTACGGCCAACTGTTACATCGAGCACATCTCTTAAATCAACAAACAATGCATCGAAAACCCATATTTCTGAGCTAGCAGCTCCAGTCTAAAGAACTGCTTCATTGTACTAAGCCCTTCTCCCTTGTACTAAGTGCTTCTCCAAAAGACTCTTGGATTGGAGCCAAAGCATCATCCTCAATTCAAAAAAGGGGCCTTTCAGCAATACATGCAGCCAAAAAGGAGATTAGGAGCCCCCAGGCGCCTTTTAAAAAATAAAATAGACACATCTCTGCTCTTTTCCACTTCACGACCATCATGCCAATAAAGGGGTACATGTACATTGAAAACCACCCATATAACAGGTACCCTCTGACTGAAAAGAGCACACATGCATTTCGCTCCAGAAGTAAGGGTGCCCCCTATATGCCCACTGGCAGTATTATGTTTTTCCCTAAAGGGGTCGCTAAACATCTTTGAGAAATACTTGACAGTGTAGAGAGTAATCAGCAAAACTATTTGTTGCCAAAGCCCCCACAATACCTTAGAGTCCTTTATTTTTGATGAATTACTTTATTTATCTGCTTTATATTAAGGTTATCAGCCTTGAGGTGCCTCTTTCTCGCTGTACTATATACAAACTCCTAACATAACAGAATATAATTTGCTGTGGAGTGACTCCCATCCTAACTGCAGCGCCAATGCTATCCAATGGTAAGGAGCTCATTTTAGTGGATTTGTGTATCTAAAAGTCACTCCGACAATCGTTTTCTGCCTTCTCAGAATGCAACGTAACTTCCTTTATTTGGGCGCATTCTATGAAAATATATGTAAATAGATTTGTGGCTGCCTCGTTCCAAGTCCTCTGCCATTTCTATAGAATTTCTCGAATGGCAGAATAACTAGCATAATCTTTATAAACACACGCAATACAGAAAAAGTTGCAATTTTGCTGAACAGTAGGTGGAATCACAGGATTCCCAAACCTACCGCACGATGTCCTTGGGGGCTTCAGCACCCAAAGTGAACAAGAGGATTAATGGGTTGACAATTGGCTTGTCCATAATGGGTGAGAGTGCGTTGACCCGCCAGCACTCTCACCCGTTACTCAGTAACCAGCCCAGTGTAAACAAAGGGCACCCCCTCAGTTGCTTTCTGCAATTGAGAGAGTGCTCGTGTGCTAGCTTAAACTGTTAAAGGGAGACGTAGTTTTCCTTTGACAGTTTTGTTCCCGAGTGTGAATCTCCAATGGATCATGCAAAGCCGGGGTGTCTTCCTTCCCCAACCTTGCACTGCCCATTGTGAATGCAGTGGAGGAAAACGACACTGAATGTGCGTAGGGGGAGAACCTCTATGCCTCCTCACACATTCAGATGGCCTAGGGCATTAGGAACACTCCAGTTTCTGCGCCCATGTGCTTAAATCAGGAAGCACTCTTTGCTTCTTGGCACCTGTTCATGCTGAGGGAGCAGGAGGACTTTTGGGAGGCTCTGGAGGCGAGGAGTACCCGATTCGGAGCAGGGCAGAAGGTACGATTAAGTACTTTAATGTACGTGTGTATGCATGTGGGAATGAGTGAGCTCATGATGTATGGGTGCGAATGTGAATGAGCAAGCATATGATGTATGGGTGTGCATGTGAATGAGCAAGCATATGATGTATGGGTGTGCATGTGGGAATGAGCAAGCATATGATGTATGGGTGTGCATGTGAATGAGCAAGCATATGATGTATGGGTGTGCATGTGAATGAGCAAGCATATGATGTATGGGTGTGCATGTGGGAATGAGCAAGCATATGATGTATGGGTGTGCATGTGAATGAGCAAGCATATGATGTATGGGTGTGCATGTGGGAATGAGCAAGCATATGATGTATGGGTGTGCATGTGAATGAGCAAGCATATGATGTATGGGTGTGCATGTGGGAATGAGCAAGCATATGATGTATGGGTGTGCATGTGAATGAGCAAGCATATGATGTATGGGTGTGCATGTGAATGAGCAAGCATATGATGTATGGGTGTGCATGTGAATGAGCAAGCACATGATGTATGGGTGTGCATGTGAATGAGCAAGCACATGATGTATGGGTGTGCATGTGAATGAGCAAGCACATGATGTATGGGTGTGCATGTGAATGAGCAAGCATATGATGTATGGGTGTGCATGTGAATGAGCAAGCATATGATGTATGGGTGTGCATGTGGGAATGAGCAAGCATATGATGTATGGGTGTGCATGTGAATGAGCAAGCATATGATGTATGGGTGTGCATGTGGGAATGAGCAAGCATATGATGTATGGGTGTGCATGTGAATGAGCAAGCATATGATGTATGGGTGTGCATGTGGGAATGAGCAAGCATATGATGTATGGGTGTGCATGTGAATGAGCAAGCATATGATGTATGGGTGTGCATGTGGGAATGAGCAAGCATATGATGTATGGGTTTGCATGTGAATGAGCAAGCATATGATGTATGGGTGTGCATGTGAATGAGCAAGCATATGATGTATGGGTGTGCATGTGAATGAGCACGCATATGATGTATGGGTGGGCATGTGAATGAGCAAGCATATGATGTATGGGTGTGCATGTGAATGAGCAAGCATATGATGTATGGGTGTGCATGTGAATGAGCAAGCATATGATGTATGGGTGTGCATGTGAATGAGCAAGCATATGATGTATGGGTGTGCATGTGAATGAGCGAGCGCATGATGTATGGGTGTGCATGTGGGAATGAGCGAGCGCATGATGTATGGGTGCGAATGTGAATGAGCAAGCATATGATGTATGGTTGCGCATGTGAATGAGCAAGCATATGATGTATGGGTGTGCATGTGGGAATGAGCAAGCATATGATGTATGGGTGTGCATGTGAATGAGCAAGCATATGATATATGGGTGTGCATGTGAATGAGCAAGCATATGATGTATGGGTGTGCATGTGAATGAGCAAGCATATGATGTATAGGTGTGCATGTGAATGAGCAAGCATATGATGTATGGGTGTGCATGTGAATGAGCAAGCATATGATGTATGGGTGTGCATGTGAATGAGCAAGCATATGATGTATGGGTGTGCATGTGAATGAGCAAGCATATGATGTATGGGTGTGCATGTGAATGAGCAAGCATATGATGTAT
This sequence comes from Ambystoma mexicanum, assembly GCF_040938575.1. Taxonomy (NCBI): domain Eukaryota; kingdom Metazoa; phylum Chordata; class Amphibia; order Caudata; family Ambystomatidae; genus Ambystoma; species Ambystoma mexicanum. The sequence goes on along the minus strand of NC_090921.1, from coordinate 1,335,561,919 downwards.
GGGTGTGCATGTGAATGAGCAAGCATATGATGCATGGGTGTGCATGTGGGAATGAGCAAGCATATGATGCATGGGTGTGCATGTGGGAATGTGCAAGCATATGATGTATGGGTGTGCATGTGAATGAGCAAGCATATGATGTATGGGTGTGCATGTGGGAATGAGCAAGCATATGATGTATGGGTGTGCATGCGGGAATGAGCAAGCATTTGATGTATGGGTGTGCATGTGAATGAGCAAGCATATGATGTATGGGTGTGCATGTGAATGAGCAAGCATATGATGTATGGGTGTGCATGTGAATGAGCAAGCATATGATGTATGGGTGTGCATGTGAATGAGCAAGCATATGATGTATGGGTGTGCATGTGAATGAGCAAGCATATGATGTATGGGTGTGCATGTGAATAAGCATATGATGTATGGGTGTGCATGTGGGAATGAGCAAGCATATGATGCATGGGTGTGCATGTGGGAATGTGCAAGCATATGATGTATGGGTGTGCATGTGAATGAGCAAGCATATGATGTATGGGTGTGCATGTGTGAATGAGCAAGCATATGATGTATGGGTGTGCATGCGGGAATGAGCAAGCATTTGATGTATGGGTGTGCATGTGAATGAGCAAGCATATGATGTATGGGTGTGCATGTGAATGAGCAAGCATATGATGTATGGGTGTGCATGTGAATGAGCAAGCATATGATGTATGGGTGTGCATGTGAATGAGCAAGCATATGATGTATGGGTGTGCATGTGAATGAGCAAGCATACGATGTATGGGTGTGCATGTGAATAAGCATATGATGTATGGGTGTGCATGTGGGAATGAGCAAGCATATGATGTATGGGTGTGCATGTGAATGAGCAAGCATATGATGTATGGGTGTGCATGTGAATGAGCAAGCATATGATGTATGGGTGTGCATGTGAATGAGCAAGCATATGATGTATGGGTGTGCATGTGAATGAGCAAGCATATGATGTATGGGTGTGCATGTGAATGAGCAAGCATATGATGTATGGGTGTGCATGTGGGAATGAGCAAGCATATGATATATGGGTGTGCATGTGAATGAGCAAGCATATGATGTATGGGTGTGCATGTGAATGAGCAAGCATATGATGTATGGGTGTGCATGTGAATGAGCAAGCATATGATGTATTGGTGTGCATGTGAATGAGCAAGCATATGATGTATGTGTGTGCATGTGAATGAGCAAGCATATGATGTATGGGTGTGCATGTGAATGAGCAAGCATATGATGTATGGGTGTGCAGGTGAATGAGCAAGCATACGATGTATGGGTGTGCATGTGAATAAGCATATGATGTATGGGTGTGCATGTGAATGAGCAAGCATATGATGTATGGGTGTGCATGTGGGAATGAGCAAGCATATGATGTATGGGTGTGCATGTGAATGAGCAAGCATATGATGTATGGGTGTGCATGTGAATGAGCAAGCATATGATGTATGGGTGTGCATGTGGGAATGAGCAAGCATATGATGTATGGGTGTGCATGTGAATGAGCAAGCATATGATGTATGGGTGTGCATGTGGGAATGAGCAAGCATATGATGTATGGGTGTGCATGTGAATGAGCAAGCATATGATGTATGGGTGTGCATGTGAATGTGCAAGCATATGATGTATGGGTGTGCATGTGAATGAGCAAGCATATGATGTATGGGTGTGCATGTGGGAATGAGCAAGCATATGATGTATGGGTGTGCATGTGAATGAGCAAGCATATGATATATGGGTGTGCATGTGGGAATGAGCAAGCATATGATGTATGGGTGTGCATGTGAATGAGCAAGCATATGATGTATGGGTGTGCATGTGAATGAGCAAGCATATGATGTATGGGTGTGCATGTGGGAATGAGCAAGCATATGATGTATGGGTGTGCATGTGAATGAGCAAGCATATGATGTATGGATGTGCATGTGAATGAGCAAGCATATGATGTATGCGTGTGCATGTGAATGAGCAAGCATATGATGTATGGGTGTGCATGTGAATGAGCAAGCATATGATGTATGGGTGTGCATGTGACTGAGCAAGCATATGATGTATGGGTGTGCATGTGGGAATGAGCAAGCATATGATGTATGGGTGTGCATGTGAATGAGCAAGCATATGATGTATGGGTGTGCATGTGAATGAGCAAGCATATGATGTATGGGTGTGCATGTGGGAATGAGCAAGCATATGATGTATGGGTGTGCATGTGAATGAGCAAGCATATGATGTATGGATGTGCATGTGAATGAGCAAGCATATGATGTATGCGTGTGCATGTGAATGAGCAAGCATATGATGTATGGGTGTGCATGTGAATGAGCAAGCATATGATGTATGGGTGTGCATGTGAATGAGCAAGCATATGATGTATGGGTGTGCATGTGAATGAGCAAGCATATGATGTATGGGTGTGCATGTGGGAATGAGCAAGCATATGATGTATGGGTGTGCATGTGAATGAGCAAGCATATGATGTATGGGTGTGCATGTGAATGAGCAAGCATATGATGTATGGGTGTGCATGTGAATGAGCAAGCATATGATGTATGGGTGTGCATGTGGGAATGAGTGAGCGCATGATGTATGGGTGCGAATGTGAATGAGCAAGCATATGATGGATGGGTGTGCATGTGAATGAGCAAGCATATGATGTATGGGTGTGCATGTGGGAATGAGCAAGCATATGATGTATGGGTGCGCATGTGAATGAGCAAGCATATGATGTATGGGTGTGCATGTGAATGAGCAAGCATATGATGTATGGGTGTGCATGTGGGAATGAGCAAGCATATGATGTATGGGTGTGCATGTGAATGAGCAAGCATATGATGTATGGGTGTGCATGTGAATGAGCAAGCATATGATGTATGGGTGTGCATGTGGGAATGAGCAAGCATATGATGTATGGGTGTTCATGTGAATGAGCAAGCATATGATGTATGGGTGTGCATGTGAATGAGCAAGCATATGATGTATGGGTGTGCATGTGAATGAGCAAGCATATGATGTATGGGTGTGCATGTGAATGAGCAAGCATATGATGTATGGGTGTGCATGTGAATGAGCAAGCATATGATGTATGGGTGTGCATGTGGGGATGAGCAAGCATATGATGTATGGGTGTGCATGTGAATGAGCAAGCATATGATGTATGGGTGTGCATGTGGGAATGAGCAAGCATATGATGTATGGGTGTGCATGTGAATGAGCAAGCATATGATGTATGGGTGTGCATGTGAATGAGCAAGCATATGATGTATGGGTGTGCATGTGGGAATGAGCAAGCATATGATGTATGGGTGTGCATGTGAATGAGCAAGCATATGATGTATGGGTGTGCATGTGAATGAGCAAGCATATGATGTATGGGTGTGCATGTGGGCGTGCATGTGAATGTGTGACTGAATGTGCGTGTGAATGTAGTTTTGTGTGTGCGCTTCTGTTTGTTCTGGGCCGGGATTTGGGCAGGCAGGGGAAGAGAGAAGCGATGACACTGGCATTTTAAAAATGCATCTATGGAAAAGCAAGCATGGTAAAGTGATATTACGTGGCTAGACAGGCATTTTTGTGCAGACAGTCCAGCTATAATTTCTAACTATGGCATGGCATTTTTTACTGGGCATTGTGGAGAATCAGGAGAAGGATGCAGACTCTTGGATGACATTCTTCAAGTATGATTATTAAATAAATATCGCTACAGGGTTTTCCCTCACTATGAATAACTAAGGTGCTCGACTGTCGTCTTTGAATGTCCCAAAAACAAATGAGTCCACTGTCTAAAAGCTAATACTAATTGACCATACCACTAACATAAACATCGTAGGTAACGTCTCTGGGATTCTCAGGGACCTTGGCTTCTCTCTTCCCCTTCGTCCGATTCCTGCTCATATTTACCAGCATCTCCGCTGGTCGATCCTCGCTCTCTCTCCAAGTTTCTCTGTGTCGCAGTGGGGAGTCGAGTCCTTGTCAGCTACCGGTCCATGGTAGTATTGGCATTGTTGCAAGGGCTGCCTGCCCATCACGTTACTTTCGTGGTCACACCACTACCAATTCTCTGACTCTGGTCAGCTCTCCTTCTCTTACAGCAGCTCAGGATTTTGCGGGCACCGCATTAATCGGTGGCTCCGCCTTCTCTTGCTCTCACATTATCAGGGGCCTTGCCCAGCTTCGGTACCTGTTCCTCTCTCTCTCGGACGAATACTTCTCCTTTAATCCACTTGTCGCAATGGATTGCCGCTTTCTAATTAAAGGGCCAACATCTCATTCTTCTACATGATCGTCTTTTTAACTTTCTCTTTACTCCAGTTTTGGTAACAGTGTTTGATATGCTGGACAGCCCCATGTAGGTCATCATGTGTCCAGGTTTAGGGAGTTCCTCACAGGAAAGTGAGTCATTGTCCCCTAAGCGGGACTCTCTCCCAGTGAGGTCCCACTTGCCTTGACCACTAGGTAGGGTATTGTGGAATGGGCTTACCTCCCTAGCCTCACAGGGGGCTCCCCCGTGTGGAGAAGGGATGAATTCCCTCGATTTGCCACAGCATCTATGATAAAGCAAGCATGGCAAGTATTATTATGGGGCTAGACTGGCATTTTGGTGCAGCCAGTCCAACTATTTCTTTGGCATGGCATAGCATTTGTTACTTGGCATCTATGATAAAGCAAGCATGATAAGTGTTATTACATGGCCAGACTGACCTACATTGGTGCTACCAATTTGAACATGCTTTTGGATTGTGGCATGGCATTTTAATGCAGAGTAGAGGAGTATCTTCTTACACGGGGATGCTGACATATATTGGCAGAACCAGCATGAACATTTCTTTTATAGTATCATTAATGGCATTATATGCAATGCAAACATGAGTGTGTTCTTATATGTGAATAATTGCATGTATTGGTGCAGTCAGCATGGAAACGTATGGGCATAGGCAAGGTGAACATATTTTTATGTTGGCATATATTGTGGGCAAAGGCATCATGAAAATGCATTGGGAAATGCTCACGTGCAGTGTTGGTGACTTGCATCCGTTTGGTTTTTTCATGACTTACCCTACAAAACGAATTGGAAACTGGATTTTGACCAACTTTTTCACAGAGAGCGTGTTGTAAAAGGTACCATTTTAACCCATTATTAAAAAATATTTCTTGGCGGAGACCTCTTCCGCGCCTACCTTTCTCGGTTCGGGCTCCCTCCCTATTCTCGGTCTCTATAGCATATTTGTGAGAAAAATGTAGGACCCTCTGATTGGAGAAATCTTCCTGCTGTCACTGAGTGGGTTGTCGGCAATCTCGACTCTTGGGGATAAGACCACATCACTGAATAGAAATAGCCCCTCATTTCAAGAAGCACAGACTACACAGTGCTTTCTCCTCGCCCTTCCCTGGAAGTAGAACAGGCTGTGGTATCAGAGCCGAATCGGCCTTTCGGGAGTATACACTCATTCTTCACAACTGATAGAAAGTCGCTTTTTTCCTTGTAGGCTTGAACAGTGATCAGGCCCTGAAGCTCTGCGACCCGCCCGCCCGCCCCCCCACCGGGAGGGTGAGCTCAATTAAGCTCTTGCAGGAAGTCATATTTCCGCACAGAACTGAATTAAATCCAGCTAAGTGCACTTTCATTCAGGAGACTTAACATGAATCATTATAAACTGTGGTTAGAAAGTTTAAGACTGCCGTGCCCTTGCCCATCCGAACCATTGAGTAGTATACAGCTATGTGGTCTAACTGTGGGAGTCCTAGTCCAGTAACTTTCAAAGGCATTAGATGGTTGGGGCCCACCACCAACTCCTTTATTCCGAGATTCAGGCCACACGTAGACCAACATCTCCCTCCTTAGATTGGATGAAAAAGCTTAAAAACCACCTATGGGGAACAGGAACATAGACTAAGGGGGTCATTGTGAGTTGGCCAGTATTCCGGCAGTAAATCTGATGGAATACTGCCTAACACAATAACCGTTGCTGCCACTTGGTCCGGCGGTATTACCACCAGATTACAGGTGGCGGCAGCAGTGTAAATCCCCATTTTATTAAATCCATAGGACTCAATGGTGCTTTTTCAGCTTCATTCCACACAAAAATTGGCCAAAAGTCGGCCGATTTACCTCCAGCACAGAGCTGGAGGTGAGAGCAGTGCAGTAATGCAGTGGTAACGGTATTACCGCCGCATTTTTCCCACACCACTTAACTCGTAATGAGGCCCTTATAAAACCAACAAATTTGAAAGGCAATCAACCCAGTCTTTGACATCAAATCTCAAAGCCGTGGAGCCAGACTTCATCACTCAATTTGGCAAAAAGGCAAGCAATGTTCCAGAAGGCTATCTTGATGGCTATCGTAACATTTGAAGATAATACATTATTAACACTCTAAAAGAAAGGCTCCACAGGCGAGATTGCTTTAGGAAAAAACTCAATGGGTTAGGGCAGCCGAGCGCATAACATTGAGAGACAGTTAATCTGCGCCAGTGAAGTATCAAGAGAAAAATAATTAAAGCGCCGACAGGCCATCTCCAAAATATCACAAAATGTAGTAAAAACCTACTGTGCAAGGAGGACTAGGCAGTAGCAGGTCTGACCACAAAGTGCTGACACTATTTGCAGAAGCACCATATGATGTGGGAGTCAATAAGTTTAACCAAGCATAAAATCAACAGAAAGAGAATTAAAACTCAGACAAGGTATCTCCAAGGTCTCCCTCAAAGTTGCAATATCTTCCTGGGGAGCTAGCCGGTAATTTGTCATGAAGAAGAAAGCTGGACTTTCCGCTGAGCATTCTCTACTGGCAGTCAGATGGCAAAGGCTAGCCACCAGCACCCTAATTTGCAATGAGGCACTTTTTTTTTTTTTTTACACCTTGGCCAGTTTATAAAGCCATCATGGAGGGAGTAGGTAAAATGTGTTTCCCAGCATGCAGGAAAAGCGTCAACGTGTCTTCCTCTATGCAAGTCTGATGTGGGCAGAGAGGCCCGAATCTCCACAGATTCCACCGGAAGCTGGCATAATCCATAAAGATTCACTGTAATCCCAGCTGCTATGTACGGACATGGCAGCCATGATTACCACTTCTTTTCTGGTAGGGGTGGAAAAAAGGCACGGGAACCTGGGACTGCCCCGATATCTGTGCCTTATTATCACTATAACAAGAAAATAATCAAAATGCCCTCAAGAGATCCGTAGTTGCGGCTCTTTCCGAAGGGATTTCAACCCAATTTGAAATGAGCCACTCAGCCTCCACTACAAAAGGAGACTAATGCACAGTCCTCATTGAAGACTTTCGAGCACAGTCCATGCCACGCTTATCTCTGGGCTGAAATAACTTCATGCAAGCTCATCCATTTCCAGTCCTTTAGTGGGCATAGGCAGTGGATTAGTTTGTTCCAACCTAGATAGCGACTCTTCCTGCTATCACGCAAAGGCTTTGTTAACTTTATAGGCAAGTAGATCATCCAAGCCCTTCCTAACCACCAGCCCAGTTGGAGAGTTGGGCTACTATGCTTGGCAACAACAGCTATGAAATTAAGAGCTTGTAGTTTATATGCAATAACAAGTGGTGTGTGGGATTCTGGGCACAAAGGAATACTGTTGGGAAAAGAAGGAAGAGGAGCAGACAAAAAAGCAACTTAACATTTGGCTGCAATCTTTATGGGCAGAGATGTAGAAAGAAACGTTTAAACGTCTAAGAGTGCAATTGAGTGCATGGGTTGGGTTCCCAGCCCTCCCTAATTTGTCCAAAAGGCCATGCAAGGATTTTGTTAATATCCCTCTGGGTGTTCTCAAGGTGTCCAAGGAAATGAATAAAAAAAGCTATGGGAGGACTTGACTGCTATTCTAAGCCGATGTACAGCTTAGCCATGAGAGCAGAAGCTGGTCATCTGAGGAACGTCCATCGGGCATGGACATCATCGCCATCATATGCTCCAATGAAGAGGTTACCTCTACAAAGAGTTCCTCATAATTCCCAGAGGAATGTTCTGAAAGGTATATTAGTGTAGGGATGGTGGTTACTATAGATCTTTGTGCCCTAGTCATGGCCATAGAGAACCAACTCTCCTAAAGGGGCTCACAGATGCTAGTATGAAGATCCGATGCAAGCCTAGCTAGGCAGCAGTAGAGAGGACATGTCTATGGGCGGGGCTTCATTCACTACTGATAACATTGTTTTTTTGTCATCCGCCAAAGAACCCTGCAGTAAATACAAAAAGCTTGCCACATGAACTTCCCAAGGACATTACCAGTCTTACCAATAGGAGGTGGCAGCAGGGGTAGCTTCACAAACAAAGAACTCATTTTCTGCTGCTTAGAGTGTTGCATACGGTTCTGCAGGACCTCTACTCGTCTCTGGGCAAAAGCGGGCATCGTAGAAACAACCAGCAGCACCCATGGGTCTCAACTGGACCCTCAGCTCAAATCACCAGTGCCTTCCCCAAAGTGGCCAGTACCACCTTCAAAGAACTCAATAAAGCACCAACTACAAGTAGAAATAACCAGCCCCGGTATGAGGTTGTATGCGACAGTCAGTTCTGGTGTACGTCCCACAACTCCAAGCATGGCAATCAAACATCTCTCGGGCAAGAGTGGCAGGAACAGAATCACACCTGTGGTAATCACCATGCCTTTTCCTCCTAGCCTGGACTTCGAACAGTAATCCTCCTGGCAGCAGGGCAAGTCAGCGAGCAGCCCGGGGGTCTTAGCAAGGTAAAAAGAAGTGCCCGCCGCTGCTGCATGCATGGCCTGTATACAGCAACCACACTGGGAAATTAGGAGCATGCACAATGTGCAAATGCAGCTGCTGTCACTGCGGGAGCTGGGCAGTCTCCTACGTGCATACTATACTGGCACTGACTCTAGCTCCTGTACCCTTATGTGCGCGTATGGTTCACACATAGGTTGGCCGAGTGTTGCCTTGGTATTTTATGGTATTGGATATGAGAAGATGAAACACTTGGGAAGAGGCAGCAATGCACAATTTATGCGACTCCCAAAGGCAGTTTCCAAAAGCACACAATAGTATTTCCCTTTTCGAATGTGTTGGCCATGATGTTGCGGGGTTTATTAAACATCACGTTGCTTTCATTTAATATAAGGATTCTTAGTTACAATCAACAAAAACTCTGCATAAAAAGGTATGGTAGGCTGACTTATTTTTTGGAAGATTACTTGTGCTCATACTTAACTTTGGGTGAATACTCATAAAGCAGACAAAGGCAAGTTCGTTCAGTTTAAGAACAGTACCGGCAGGAGGCAGTCAGAACAAAATGTCACTTTATCCACAAAGTACCTGTGTCAAAAACATTTAAGTGTAATGCTGCCCCAGTACTATCAAAAACATATTCACCAAAGCAAAGCTGAGCTTAATGGTATTCAAATAGAAATGTTGAGATTGGTACAAGATTTTCTGAACTGTACTCTTTGACCCTTCATGGGGGATCTGGTGCATTTTCCCCCAGCCTGTTCAGGTTAGTCTAACGAGAGGCAGAAATGATGTGATCAAAATGTAAAACAGGCTCTGTCTGATATTTGTGGTTTCCAATGAGAATACGCTAGGTAATAATGACGTTATGTTACGCCTTTTGTGAGTGTCCATGAGGAATATAGCATAATATATACGTCTAAAGGTATTCTGCTAAAGGAACTATAGCGTATGTCTCTAATGGTATCGTGAGAGGTATTTAACTTTAAAATTGGTAAATAGCTATAGATCTCGAATGTGTTGTGCTAGAAAGAGTGTGTTTGCATGTCTATGCTGCCGGAGGAATATTAATAAATGTATATCTTAACAATCAATGTGACGTGAGATTCCCGATTTCTTTAGTTGTTGCATCATACATGAAGAGCAGCCTGTTATAGCTTTCAAGAATAAAAACAGACGCGCACTCAATGAAATATTGAAGAAGTTAAATTAGCTGTACATCCATTATTGCACGAGGATTTTCCTTAAAAAGTCGGTCAGCATCACAGATTTATCCGATCATACAGGCATTTACTGAATTATTCATCCATCCAGTCCGCAGCCTTTGGTTTAAGTGGGGAGGGGGTTCTGGCCTGTGAAAAGAGAGAGCAGTCCACTGTCTGCGGCAGGCTTCATTATTAGCTTCTGAATCTAGAAAGCAAGCAGAAAATCATAGATCAGAGGAGTTCTTTCCCCCTCCCACTAGGCAGGTACTTTAAGAAAAGCATTTTATAGAGTTCTTCTCCCTCCCACTAGGCAGAGACATTCACAAAATCACAGCTCAGAGGAGTTCTATCCTCTACTTCCCCAGGCTGTGACTTTCAGATTCTGGCATAGAGGTCACAGAGATCCACACCTGGGAAATGCAGTGAGAATTGGACTCTATGCAGCCATTGGCTAGGATCCAATCACCGCAGCTGAACATGACTTCCAAGCTGGATTCCAGAATGTCGATTGGCAACCACTCATTCAAGTTCCATGCCATGTAAAACCCTTTTGTATGATGTGTCCAAGTCACCTCTGGGGAGAGCAAGGTGGGGACAGGTGAACTCTGGGCACCATGAGAAGCCGCCATCTATGTGATACGACCAACGGAGGTGGTATATGGGGATCCGCATTGGGCTCTGCCAGTCTCTCCTCAGTTGCCCTGCCATGCCTCCTACAGTCACCCGTGATGAGGTCATTGAAACGTTACCCCTTGGAGAGCAATTGGGACCTCGGGAGACAAGGGGGAGCCACCCACTCTATTATACGACCGTTCGTGGCAGTTTTCAGAGTATCCCAAAGAGATCATCCAGCACTCCCTCATGTGACTCCAGGACTCTCACCTTTTTTTGGACACTACCATACTGACCAGTGGGAAATGTATGATGAACAAGAAGTGCACGTGTTTACAAGCTGTTCTGAAAAATGTATGAAAAAGAAACTAAAATTTACCAATAAATCCACCAGTTTGGCACACCATGGCTGGATCCTTATTCTTTATTGTTCCTTTTGAACTTCATACAACATCGCTCACGGCCCCATGTGGGGTTTGGGAAACAGAGAATGGTATATTCCAAGTTTGCAGACTGGAAATGGAGCTCCGAACTGGAGCTTAAGGCAGAACACATCTTCTCATCAATCACAAACACTAAGAACGGGCCAGCTGGCACATGAGATTGAAATTGTACACAATGGCAGGAAGAAAGGAGTAGGGTGAACAATGGGCTTGTAGGACAGGGATACCTGGTCCCAAGATGGCTGACAGGCCTTTTATAAAGGTTGGGCTGTGGGGCTAAGGCACTGGCCAATAGCCCTCATCAATTGAGCATCCACGCCAGTTCATAGGCCAGCACAAGCACATTGGGAGAAGAGCCCAATTGATAGCCACCAGTCACAGCCTACCGTCATGACGGAGAAACATACTGACAAATCAGAACCTATATTTGATTCCACAAGTAATCATTGTGCATTTAAAAGGAGGCAGCAATCTGTGCACATGTAGGGTGCCCCGACTAAATTCCAGAGAAAGAGTTGTGGTGCAGAGAGAGCAGTGAGGAAATGTAGAGGGTGGAAATACTACACAATAGTGCCATAGTAGGGTGGTGAGTTGCTTGGAGAAATTCAAGTAAGAGTGTAATTGAAGACTGCTTGGGGTACTTTACAGGTCTTATTCGGGACGCAGCTTCCGGACCACGAGTCCTTCCAGGAGAAGTCAAATAATTCAAAGACAAGAGGCAAGGGTGATGGCCAAGTCAAAGACAAGATTAAAGAAGCGTGCAGGGGCACTGAAAACCTTCCTGTGACTTTGAGTGACTTGTCGAACACTTGTTGAACACTGTCCTGGGAGGACTCTCGGGTACTCATTTTGTCAGAATAGGGACCCGATTCGGGCCATTAGGACCTCATAGAGGAGGATCTTTCCTGAATTGGATTTATACTGCTTCCCTCTTGTTTTGGTTCCCTGCTATTAGAGACGGTACTACCCAACCAAGGGTGGTCAATCTGCCAAATCCCTTGACCAGATAGGGGACCCCCTTTTTTAAATAAACCTTCTTTATTAAGCACGTGGTGTTACATCGTTCATTGCTGAGTAATGCAACAAAAATAATACAAACAGCGAAGAAAAGAAAGCAGGAAATATAAAAACCTACGCGATACAGCTTTAACACAGGTTAGAAAGCGTGTATGGGTACATGTGTGGGCCCTTAGTTACCCCCAGGTGGGTACATGATTCATCCCTGGTTGATCTCTGCCAGGTCACAGAGAAGTCTGGAAAGAAGCCCATATGTCCTTTCGCCGACTATTTGCCGGAAGCAGAGTAACATACAGGTCTTCCATGTCATTGGCCCATGGCATTCTGCACATCCAGATGTCAGTAGAGTGGGGTGACTTATATTTCCAGTTTCGCAAAATGTAGCTTTTAGCAACAAATGATCCCAGAATCAGAAGTCTCTGAACCACAATAGATAGTGTGCCCATGACTCCCAGTATGCACACACAAGAAGTTGCTGGCACTGAAATCCAGTGATAGTTGAAAGAATTCTGCACACTTTGGTCCAATAGGTCCCCAGTTTCGAGCTCTCCCACAACATATGCAATAAGTCAGCATTTGGCATCCAACACATGCAACATAATCCCTCATCGCTCGGATTGAACAATTTTACTTTGGTCGGAGCAAAGTGTAAACGATCAAGGACTTTGTAAATTGGGTGAAGTTGTTATACTCATGCCCTACTGCAGATGTGGGAACACATGGTATGAGGTCAGAGTGCTTTGAGTAGAGCGTGGCAATAGACAAGCATGCCCTTTGTATGCGCTATTATTTGTGATTGCTATCGAAACACTAGTCACTGCAATTAGACGGGAGGGAATGATACAAGGATTACATTATGGCAGTGTTGGTCAAAAACTGTGGCTTTATGCAGATTATTTGTTGCTTGTGTCGAGACATTTGGAAACTTCTCTCCCGAAATTGATAGAACTGAAATCGAACTTTAATGCTTGCTATGGCTATAAGATCAACTGGACAAAATCTGAGGCAATGCCACTTACTGGGAATGCAAAGAGGAATTTGAGTACAAATCTGGGATTCAAATGGTGTCCAGAGAAGCTGAAGTACTTGGGCATCTGTTTGACTAACAAGCTGGATAAAATAGTACCAGAGAACTTGAGGGTTCTGGGTGTGGGCCTTAAACAGGATCTGGAGAGGTGGAAATTGCTAAAGCTTTCTTTATGGGGGAAGATCAATGCTCTTAAAATGGTATAGACGCCTAGAATTACATATGTGCTGAGCATGCTTCCATTGCGTATTGGAAATAAATTATGGAAGAATGTTGATGTTCTCCTGCAGAGCTTTTTGTGTGACGATAAGCCAGCAAGGATGAAACCTTGGAAATTGCAATTGCTACAGGAAAAAGGAGGGCTAGGGGTTCTGAATTTTCAAGCCTATCATCTGGCGTTTACTGCCAGATATGTTTAGCACCTAATGGAGACAGTGCTGGATGAATGGGCAGAGGCAGAAGCTTGTTTGCTGGACCCTTTAACCCCGTTGGCTAGCTTGACTCTATATCACGGACGACTAAAGTAGAACCAGCTATGACATTTTTGGGGAATTCTTGGAAAGAGTTGATGTCTCTGTTGTGAGAAAACACGTATGAACGACTTGACTCTTCCATATGGTACATCTGTGAAATAAGGGAAAATGGTAAGATACTTTTCTGGCCAGATTGGTTTCTTGGAGGAGTGCAGTGGATTGGAGACCTCAGAAAAAATGGTAGATGGTTGACATTAGACCAACTACGAGCGACTTGGAAAATACTGAATTGCTCACAATGTGATTTCCTTAAAATGAAAAGGGCTATTGGGTACATTGCTTCTGAGAAGGAGGCTGATATCAAGAGTCTAAATTAGCAGGACAAAATTGAGGGTCACTTAACGAGTAAATACAAAAAAAATTATTGTGTCCAGGGCAGCAGGGAATACACCCTTACTATAAGAATGGACTAGGAGACTGCTGTGTGAAATGACCCAAGAGCGATGGGAGGTTGTATGTAAGAATGTGGGTTTATCTTCTAATCCTGGGGATGGTATTATGTGGGAGGATCATATGGAAGGGGCCTCATGCCAGGGAGAATAAGAGACATCTTTACCTCAAGATTCCCCTATACTTTCTAAAGTATTAATGTTTTATTGTAAAATAGAACAAACTAATGTTTTTGCTAAACAATACACTATGGACTTCAGTACCCATAATGTTTATGGTACTGGGACGAGGAAGAAGGGTTCAGAGGCAGTGAAGATTAAAAGTGCTATTAACCAAAAGGTGCAGTCGAGTTGTTACAGGCCAAGGCACCTGAGAAGAACATTCAAATCCCTCAATGAGTGTAGGAAAGCCCCCCTAGACGCTGACGCCAGTAAAATACAACCCACTAGGAAATAAGGCCCAATACACCTATTGTAAAGATAACAAGTTTCATTACCACAAAAATGGAACTCTGCTGCCGTGGAACGTTCTACCAAAATCTGCATGAACAGAACATTATGATGGTACAAGGGGTCATCAGTGACATCATTACATATGATATGATAGGTTATTTTTAACATGCTTAATACCCAGATGTTTATAAGCGCGGACCCGGGGATCAAACTGTGTTGCTCTATGTCGTCTTGCTTCCAAGGCGAGCACTTGTCCCCGAGCTATCCTCCCGAGACATACAGTGAATACCTGCATGGCTAGTTGGTGAGACCCTATACAAGGACAGCCTGCTCGATAGGGGATGCCAGGCCATTGGCCCCAGGCCCGTCCAACCATCTTCGCCCACTTGGGCGTTGTTGCATTCATCATCAGTCCCAAGCTGGGTAATTGGTTATTAGTTGCAAATTAAACAACACATCTCTATCAATGTAACAGTGCACCTCGTACGAGCAGAGGGGCCCAGTGGGAAAGCCAAGGTCCTACTAATTCACACACTTCGCTCGCTCCGAGACAGACCGGCACCTCTCCAAGGTCTTCCACCCTCGTCCTGGGCTATGATTTCATCCCCCCATGCACCTCGCAGCACAAATCACGTGACCCCAGTGTGAAGGTAACAGAGGCCTTCTTTCTGATCTTTCATGATCGATCGGGGGTCTAGCACTTTTACGATCAGTGGTCTGGGGTTGGCTGGTACCTGGGATGTCAGGGGTATTCGGGCTAGGGCATTTGGGTACTATAACTTAGAATTGGGACTAGTGGTGGTCGGAGACCCATGCCCTCCTTCTCGGGGGATTGTATCGTACAGAAATCATGGACAAAATGTGCAAGCTACAGGCCCCTTTCCAACAAGGGAAAGGGAGGAAAGTGGTTAACTCATGGTTCTCTCAGGAACTTGCTTTAATTAGAGCTCAATTGAGATCTCAAGAAAAGATAGGGAGAAAGAGGCGAACGGACCATAATTTAGAGCCGATTGAGATCACCCAAAAAAATCATAGAAAGGCTATCTTTAAGGCCAAATCAAAATGTCTTACTAATAGGATTGAAAAAGCTACTTACAGACCACGAGAACTATACTCGGTCATTTCAAACTTTATTCACCCTAAATGCGCCTCAACGGCCCTACAAGTTTCACAAATACAGGCAGATTCATTGAACAACTATTTTGTGAGAAAAATAGAATTGATTAAAGAAAGGATTGCTCTCTCACCACCAATGGAACTGGAGGAGCTAACCGAAGACAGGGAGGTCACTAATCCGGTTAGTCCATCAAGTTCTACATCTTTTTCTTTCTCAAACGTCTCTGAAGAGACGGTTTACACACTACTTTCTAACTTGAAACTAACTAACAACACCTTATTTGTGCTTCCATTTGTGGTAGCTAAATGATTGGCGTCAGATATGTCTACTTTCATTACACATTTTGTGAATAAATCACTAGCCTCTGGGATTGTACCAGCTAATCTGAAGAAGGCAGTTGTCACTCCTCTGCTAAAGAAGGCAAATCTAGACCTTACAAATGTACAGAATTACAGACCCGTAGCAGGGTTACTCTGGCCCGGAAAAATTCTGGAAAAAATAGTTACAACAAAGCTGCAGGAACATGTGGAAAAGGAGAATTTATTAGACTCCCTTCAATCAGGTTTTGGAACAGACCACCTGGGATGACCTCCTGGAGACAGCAGATCAAGGGGATGTATCATTGGTGATTATGCTGGACTTGTCCGCTGCTTTTGATACGGTGGATCATCACATCCTGCTGAGTCATCTACAGGAGGTTGGAGGGATCTCTTAATCAGCCTTACAGTGGTTTAGGTCTTTTTTGACCGGAAGAGAACAGAGGGTCAAATTTGGAGGATTTCTCTCTGATTTCCTCAAGCAAATATGTAATGTCCCACAAGGTTCATCACTCTCCCCTCTCATTTTTAATCTATACATAAAACCGCTCATGGATATTTTAAGGAAACATCGAGTGAAATATGCTGACGACACTCAGATATTTCTGAGAGTTGAGAAAACGGAGGAGATACGCAAACTAGTGGGAGATTGCCTAAAGGAAATACAAACATGGATGAGTGCTAACCAGTTATTGTTAAACGCTAATAAAACTGAAGTAGCACTGTCTGGCTCCAACGGTCATCTGCAACAGAAGAAGCAGGTATTGTCATCCTGTTTCCTGGGTTCACAATTGGTATTCTCGCCAAGGTTAAAAAATCTGGGTTGCATTTGGGAAGAGAACATGGGGAACGCAGCCCAAGTTAGTGTTAAAGTCCAATCCGTGTTCTACAAACTACGTATGCTGCTACAGATTCTCCCATTCTTAGCAGAGAAGGACCGAGCCTCAGTTGTCGGTACCCTGATTAACTCCAGATTGGTGTACGGAAATGCTCTGCTGACAGGAATCCCTAACTTTCAATTACGCAGGCTACAAGTAGTACAAAATATTGCAGTCATATTGGTTTTTGGGGTGGCAAATCTTCCCCTATCGCTAATCTTAGACGATCCGTACACTGGCTGGCCGTGAGGGAACGCATATATTTAAAAACTATTTGTATGATGTTTAAATGTGTGAATCAGCTTGCACCAAGCTACTTGGTGGATAAAATCAAGTGTTATATTCCAGGTCGCCAACTTCGTTCCTGTGACAAGTTGTTGCTAAACAAACCAAGTTCCAGACTTTTGAATAAAGGAGATCGAAGATTTGGCGTTTATAGTACAAAACTCTGGAATAGCATCCCGAGAGCTACCCGAGACCACAAATATCTCATGGTATTTCGAAAGGCGAAGACTTACCTGCTTTGTTAACTTGTCTATGCCAGCCGAAGGTCTGAATTCTGAAACCCTTTTTAGTGATTAATGACTCACGCACTGAGATTCGTTATTACCTTAACATCTGTGCCCATATCCGATTAACTTCGTCAGGTGCACGATTAGAAATAAATCAAATCAAGGTCTGCTCCTGTGGCCTTGCAGGGCACGTTCTTCCCAAAGCACAGTGGCTGGCAACTTTTTAGAACAAGGAAGGGTTTTTTGATATCTGTGGCTCTGGCTTTTGTCATCAGTGCCCGGGGTACAACCTGTTTTTTCCTCATGTTAGTGGCCTTTGCCTGGGATGTTGGCTGCTGCGCTGTGTTTAGGCCTTCTGTTTCAATTTGACTGCTAATATCAAAGAGGGCATTTATTCCCTGTTGCATGCTTTATAGATGTTCACTACATCTACAAAGCATGCAATAATATGATCGTACTGAGCCTTTAAGATTAAAGATTACCTTCCACAGTCCTTACCATATTCTGAAGCGCTTGGGGTGTGGGAAGACTGCATCCCCTTCCCAACATGAGTTACAGCTGAAGGAAGGAGGTGAAGGAGATGTAGAAGACAGTATGGAAGATGTAGCAGAGGTCTGTGGTGCAGGAACTGCCTTAGAGAGAACAACGCCAGCTGATGCCATTGTAAAGAGCGAAGTCAAACAACATTGCAGAGTATGCACAGCGAGAAGCGGCGCATGGAGAAGAAGCCCAGCTGGTGGGGAGATGTGCTCCCTACTCAGCACACTGCGTGTCGGTAAGCGAAAAGCTGCAGAAGATTACCAGAGCTGGCAGAGCTCCAGGGGAGAGACGCGCAGCCCACCTAAGGTACACGAAAGCTAGAGAGAGAGCAGGCAGCACACAGGAGTACCCCTGCAGTAGCCAACCGTGAAAAGGAGACGCTGTATAAAGCCGGTCAGTTGGCTAGATGCTAATGCTGACCCCGGGTGCCCCTGAATAAGACAATTGTTGAAACCCTATAATTTTGAATACCGAACAAGTAAAGAAACAGAGCAGAAGTGGCAAAGACATAAGTCCCCTTACAGGGTACTTCAATTGGGGAAAGCTTGTGACCCGCATTGCCAAAAGGGAAAAGGCTGTGAAGAAAACATACTAAAGCAACAAGGGCGTAATTCCACTTATAAGCGACATCATTTGGGGAAAGCTTATAACTGTACTGCCAACAGCCAAGAGGCATCTCCCACCCGAGCAGAGTGGCACTCCACGTTGCTCAGAGCAATGTAATGCTGTGGGGCCCGGACAACGTCTGATCTGCAGTCGCCCAGCGACTCAAGGGAACTAGGCCCTCCACAGGTAATGGCGGCCAGCTGCACCGTCTGTCCAAGCGCCCCGAACCCGACCGCGGAGGCGGGCTGCATCTGCCGCCCAAGTACCCTGGCCCCTACCATGGAGGCGGGCTTCTAACCGTGAAGACAAGCAGCGGACACCCACTGGTGGGGACAGGCACCACGCGAGCCACAGTCAGACTTGAAGCTCTGTGGCAATGGCACGGTACACCCAATTACAGGTCAGGTGATATCTGCAATTTCCCCCGCAGCACTGGCACGCAAGCAACATCTCCATTGAGCAGATAGGGTGCCTGTGTGCATCGCTGTCCTTGTGCTGAGATCTACACGGTAGCTGCAATCTTGCGTGACTGCTCAACAGCGCCCCCACAGAAAGGGGAACCCTTAAGTCCTTTAGTGAGATAAACTACTTTCTGGTTGAAAGGTGGCCCCTAAGGGTCCCTCAGGTCTATGGAAACAAGGCAAGTCACCACACACGATAGATACGCCAGACACGAGGTTGTATTCCCAAAGCTAGGGTTTATTGCAAAGCAAACAGTCTCAGTTGGCCAACTCGGTCTCACGCCTGCGATGTATATCTCTAGACCTCGAGGGACGCAAGAGAGTGAATTACATACATCAGTTACATATATACAAAATGCATATCATACAATCAGCTATGACATGTTTAATATCCCCCTTTATTGGGTTTCTTTGAACTTGGTGTGATGATGGACACTTTGGACAATTATGACACCTTCAAATATCTATTCTAATAACAATATGCAATTTTGCAAGTGCGGAGGCATCTATTAGTTGTTGAACAGAACACAGTGCTTCTGTTCTTGGAAGCGAGGTACATACGGGGGAAGAGTCACATTCCAGACCTTGCTATCTATGAAGTGCTATTCGTGTCCTAGGAGCCGATACGCTCTACAGGGCTTGGTAAAGGGGGGCCGTAAGAAGAGCATAATTCAAGCCTTTAGCTGCTTTATTCTAACATATTCTACCATATAACGAAACTGGCTGGCAGCTGTGAAATTATTAAATGCCCTGCGGCTTTGCTTCAAGGCAACATTCGGGAGGGAACCGGCATTCCTTCCCGGCGCTGCCTACGTTGTGTTTCAACGAACTCTTATTAGCCTCGCGGCCCTGCGGCCTTGTCCTTTCACATTCAGACAACAATATTAACAGTCGAGCAGTGTAAGCAGAAAATGTGCTGCGAAGCAATAAGAACAGAAAGCAATGAGCAATTGTTAGAACACAAAATGGTGATCCTTGTTACATCAAAATGGCCGTTCATTGGTAAACTCGGAAACCTGTACTTCTATCGTATCGTGCATGAGATGGTTGGCCCACGGCCACCAAAATACGTTTGCCGTCAATCATGAGAGGTATCCATTTTTCTAGACTGACATGGTGGGGCACCTGCTTTGAAGCTAAGGAGTCTTGTACGATTTATGTCAGGTCCCTTCCTAGCCTCATCCCTTTATCTTTGTGTTAAAAATAAACCTGAGTATAATTACACTTTGTTGCTTCTGAAGATTCTGTTTTTCATTCCTTGTGACACACCCCTTCTGAGAGATCCCCTAGAATAGCCCAACAGGAAATAATGCATGAGAACTGAAGGAAGGAGACCAATAGTAGAACGTACAAAGGGGATTATTGTTAGGGGGAAGAAACACAGATAATATCAGCCCAAAGAGTTGCAAAGACTACTGTTTACAGTGCCAGTCGGTTGCCTGCCCTAGCCTTAATCCGCGAATTTGCTTGCACAGAGGGATTATTCACTGAGTGTATCTTGAACATGCAAACCCGGGAGTCGAGTGTGGACCAGAGCTCAAGAAAAAGTGGATATCTGCAAAAAGGGGAAAACAAAAGAGGGCACACCACATCTAGCAAGCACAGTTGCGTAAGTCATCATCAGTCAGACCAGGGAGCCGCCTGGCTGCCAGGATGCACGAGCCTAACCCCAAAATTGTAAAGTTTATCTGAGCCCACAGAAAAAGGAACCTCAACACTAATCGACCTCAGGCATTACAAAACAAACACCACCTGATTATCTAAGGACCATAAACACAAATATAAGGAGGAGGTTGATCACAAGGACCACGCCAATCGCACAAACTCAAGCTACTTTTGAAATGGACCCACCAATCATAAATCCTATTGGAATAATTTAGTGACAAAGCTACAATATAAACAGAGGCAAAAATCACTAAGCTGTGTTGGAGTTAGGGCAGTGCTCTAGAGATCTGGTGGTATAGCAGTACGAGGAGCAGGAGAAGCGGAGGAATAGAACAGAAGGTGGCTAAGCCTAATAGTCCACAATATTAAAACATTAGGGTAGAATAGAGTAGGATGGCTCATCAGGGTACTGACCCAGAAGCTGACAAGAGTGAGAAGATACTCAAGAGGATCAGAAAGAGAGTAGACTGCTGGAAGCTCCAGTCGATATCTTGGTGTTTGCTGCCAAAACATCAGAGTTGAAAGGAAGCTTGTATTCATTAGAACATACAAAGAACTTGTAGCCCAGGTCGGTAGGAGGGTGATCCTTGGTTGGGGGGTTATAATTACTGCAGCCTTAAAAGGACACAGATGGGGGGGGCTACCATGGCAACCATTATGTTAAGAGGGCGAGGGAGAAAACTGGTCAGTGTTGCCCAAGCTGAGGTTGACAGAAACACCCTAGGGCAAGGGGGTGAAATCACTGCACAGTCTTGCCCCAGTAGGGGTGTCGCACTGCTGCAGATTCCCAGTATACAGCTCAACATCTAGATCATCTGCTGAGGCCAAAAAAATACACATGCTGGGGAACTTGCTTTCCTATGTGTGGCAGGAACATTGCGTATCAGACTAGGAAATTGGACATTCATCTTAGGGCATGAAGTTCTCTTAGCCCACTCTCACCCGATTTCATTTACTCCATCACCCTTGCACAAGGTAGCTTAACCTTTTATGTTTGTTAGCTAAACCCATTGGTATGTAATATTTACTCTCACCCTGCCTTAAACATATGACTCAGGTTAAAGAAAAAAACGGAACTAGTTAGGGGGAAACCGAACTAGGGGAACCAAGCAAATCCTAGGCAGAGAACGGAAAAAAGGGGCGTGGGGCATCCCTACTATACTGACAGTTACCTTGTCACCACAGTGTAGAGAATGACCAAGTACTGCCAAAGTGGTTGCTATAGACTTTTATTAATTGATAAAACAAACCTATCTATCCCTACGTCCAAGGGGATTTCCCTACCTAAACTAAAGAGAATCGGGTGCTAGCCACAAAGCCTGTGTGCGTCAAAACAAAAAGGTCACAAAGGCTCCTATTCTATCCCTGTCACTACAACAAAATACCATAAAGTCCAGCTACTGTTCTTAATCCTGGAGAATTATTCCCTTCTCCTGGATATAAAGCGCCCAAATGCCTCTCAGGTTGTTCAAAACAAAAGATCTGGGTTCTCCGTAACACAACAGAAATAAATAGTCACATAAAGTTCTCATGGGGCTAGGAGAATGTCTCCCTTCTCCTAGCTGGTTCCCCAATGTCTTTCACAGTTCCTAATAAGGCCTGTAGCTCCCAAAGGGAGGTTTTCACATTTTCTAGGTTTTGTACAAATCTTGATCCGCGCCCACTGGGACAATGAGGCTGTTCCTGGATTATCTTGCGACATTTCAAAACTACACATTTGTGGAACTGGCATGGGAACTGTATCACAAAATGGTTTATGGTTTTCTCTATTCCTTTATAGTTTTACAGTCTCGTAACTTCCTGGCCCCCTCCCAGACGTGTACGTGTTCCTGTTAACTTCTCTAAGGAAACTCTTTACTGGTTTTACCAGAGGTCACGGGTCCACACTTAGATCAACTTCTTCCTTTAGTAGTTCTCTGCATCTCGCATCGCTCTACCTCAAGTTATTGTGGAGCGCCTTCCCGTAACTGTCGTACCCCTTGATCCCGCCGTAACAGGTTACGCATCCTTCACGGTTTCTCGCTCTCTCCCGATTGTCACCTACACGGCTCTGCTGTAGGTTACGTTAGGTGGTCTCGGCAACGTTGTCGGACTGAACGGTCCACCCACTACAGGTCGTGCCACCACCTTTCAGTCTTTGCAAGTCTATCAAGCTGGTTCCCATCCGACTTGGAAGGCACTTCTCGGTTGTCCCGTTATTTCTCTTCTCAGCCTTGTAGACAAGCCTTGCTGCCATCTCTCGAAGCCCTGCACCAGCTTCTCCAGGCTACAAAGCGTCCTCCTCAGTCACCTGGTTCTCCCTCTAGTTGTATCACAGCTTCCAGCTTGCCAGAACCACACAGACCATTGTCAGATGGGTCAGAGGATGATGAAGAACACAGTCCGTCTTTGCTGTTCAGTTTAAATAGAGGGGACGGCCCCAGCATAGCGGCCTTTCAATTAACAGCAGCTATTCTAACTTTTGACCCCGGTCAACTGTAGCGTTTTGAGTGCTTCGTCTCAGTACTTTTGTCATCAGATGGGTTTGAAATTTCACAATAACGCATAGTTTCGGAAGTGATCTTATGTTGATAAAATGTGGCCGTTATCATCAGCCTACGTGGGGGGGGATTTTACAGGGGTTGTACCTCCCAATTGCATCCCTATCCCCTGGAGAGGAGCTACCACCCCTAGGGGACTATTGGGTAGTGGCCTCACCTCCCTAGCCTCATGGGGAGGAGTGACGCCATCACAGTACCCAGTACTGCCAGATAGACCATTCTTAAATTCGTCTTTAAGTCAGAATCCTTATCCTGCAAAATCAGCAATCCTCCATTTGTTGTACACCCCTTTTCCTATGAACGTTAGCCTTTGTGCAAATAAGAATATAAAGCTATTGTATTTCAGTTGGCATACGTATAAGTGGTAGGTTTCCTTCTTCCTCATTGCACTGACTTTCCTCACGTGGAGAAAAGACATGAAACTAGTGGCTCTACACATCTGGTGCTACGTAAAAGCTCCCAATAACTCTGTTCAGCCCTGACCCATCTATATATGCTCTGGCGGTAGACCTGAAACATTTTCATGATCATCTACATAACACTCATTGCAGACCTATACGGCCTCCAATCCCAGAATCAAGTGCACGCAGGTAAGGATACTCAAAGTTAGAATGGAAACTTAGCTTCAATGTTATAATTGTAAAGCAGTCTCAGTTTAAACAGGACTTTGAAAGCTGTGAAGGATTGCAGGAATTTGTCCCTTCTCCCCAATGGGGAGAACCCCACTTTGAGGCTAGGGAGGTACCTTCCCTAGGGGTCGAGTCAAGTGGGACATCACCGGGAGAGACTCCCCCTGCGGGGAGAAAGACTCGTGTTCCTGTGAGGAATTCCCTCAAGATCCTTCCACCATTACCTCTTCAGACATATTTTACCAGGATTTATATGAAGAAAGAACAAGGATGTGTTATTGCAAAACAGAAACTGTAAATATCCCAATAAATGGAAAACACCATTTAACTGATATGAGGAGAAAGCAAGGAGACGAGAGGCGGCAGCAGGCCGAGAGAGAGACACGCAGAGGAAAGCCCACAGCTACGTCACAACTGAAAGGGGAGGAGATTGTGAACTCCGAGAAGCCTGCGCGTTACAAACCGGCAGCCCAGCCCAGACCCAAGAGCTGGATCCACTGGGTCCTGAAAGCTGGAGAGAGAGAGAACCAACAAGTGGTGGCGTGACCACGAAGATCCTCTGGGGCACCGCCGGTCCTTGCAACTATGCTGAAACACTACGCGGGGGGAACCGTGTAACAACCCAGTACCTTGGATATCGAAGGCCATCTAGGACGAAGAATGTAGTATGAGATACCAAAGGAAGAAAAGAAGTTGGTCAGGTGAAGGAGAGAGCCAACCCCAAACGAAGAGGAATCCCGGTGATGTTATCCCTGAGATTGTCAGGTAACGGGGAAAACTGAGACCCGGGAGCCAGAGAATCGATATGGGACTATTCATACTCCTCTACGTCAAGATAAAGAGAAGATAACAGTGAAACCGAGAGAAGTCAATGATAATTGCTATGAGTACTCATCACAGTCACAGTAAAGAAAGCATCATTAAGAAATAGAGTAAAACTATAAGAGAAAAACTGGAGAAGGACGAACTGAGATATATATATCTGTGTCCAAAGACAGATACAGGTCTCAATTTATTTTGTCCTGGGCTGCACGTAATGTTTTTGTATGTTTATTTGGGTCAGAAGGTTTTTGTGGCCTATACCGGGAGGGTGGGGGGAGGATAGAGCTAGGGAATAGATGGGAGTTGCAATTCTTGTGACAGTATTTTCGGTTCTGTTGAAGGTTTTGGTTGCTTCTTCTCATTGTATAATATGAAAAAGTGCAATAGAAATGTGAATTTAAAAACAAACAAAAAAAGAGATAGAGTACAGAGGGAAAAGGGTGTGAACTACGTAGGAAGGAAGAGAATCTCAAGATAGATAATCCAAAAGGTTGGATAACTGTACCCTGGCAAAAGGAAAGAATCGAATCTTTGTAGCAATGGAAAAGAGGAGAGTGATAAACAAACTAAAACCATTCACAAGGGAAAAGATATCAATCTAGATGCAAAGAAACCACATTCCGAGAAGAAACCAAAGCATAAGCAAGTACTGAGAGAATTGTATAAACCGATAAAAGAATTCATGAGAGACTATGTAAAAATCAGTAAAATGAATAACAATTTGCGAAAAGCAAAACGCATGAGTCATTCTCATGTCTTTAGTTGTTAAGACAGTTGTAGGGTCAGTTAGGGTTAGTATGGAGAGTGGACAGATTATTTTAAGACATTCACTGGCAACTGATGAGCACCTTAGCTAGTTTGTTAGGTAGGGAATATTCCTTAGAATTAGGGAGAAATAGGCATTATCCTTTTCTTTAAAAAAACATATTTGAAATGTCTTACAAGAGTCCATCTTCTGGCCCACTACAAAGCCAAGGAAAGACTGCTCTTAAAGTAGTTAAACAATTATAGGCATCTGTTCTATTTGGGTCTTGTGACTGATATCAGAATAAATGAACTCTGGCGGTCGTGTGGTGAGTTCACCTAACTCCCCATTCTTACTTGTAGTAGTAGCAGGCCGTTAAGGATGGTGTTCGTTAAGTCGCTACCCAATCATACTCCCTGGGGATGGTTAAGGCGGAAATCTAGCAGGATCAGTGAACAATATTGAATTAGAAGAAAACTGCAGGTTCCAGATTTCCAGCAGGACCTCTAATGTTAGCTGGGAATCACCCAAACCCTGAAAGGGCTCTGTAAGAATTTATTTTAATGTATTCCAGAGACTTCCTCCAGAAGAGGGATACACTTCTGCAATGCTGCAAGCTTGTGGTGCCTCCCAAACACACATGGAATCCTGGCAAAGATTTATCAGGTCTGAGAACCCACGACGCTCAGGGAATTCCCTTTACACATCAGCAAGGGTTACATGAGCAATCAGCAGAGAGAGAGAGAATAATATGCACCGCGCAGAGGAAGTCCTGAAAAGATGGCAGGGCTGGTGACATCAGGAAGAAGCAGAACCTCTTGGAAGAGAAGGCCTACTGTGAATCCTGAAACCAAGGTCTGACAGGAGACCTGAAAGAGAACCTGAACGCAAGGTCTAGTGAAAGTCCTACTCTGAAACATGAGACTAAGGTTTGGCGAAAGACCTAAAGGAAAACCTAAACTGAAGGTCTAATAGATGGCCAAATGCGAGACACGAAGCCCAAGTTAGTGCAAACCCTGGCAAGAAGATGAAAAGCTAAGGTCTGGTGAAAGACTGTTTGCAAATCTCGAAGCTCAGGACTGGAGGAAGACCTGATAAATAACTGAAAAGGAAAGGTCTAAGAGTATCTTACAGTGGGTTGGACAATCCATATAGAGTTGCTACTTAAACACAGTCGAGAAAAGGTTGAATTAATAGACTGACAGAACTCAAAGTCCAGGAGATCAGACATGGTGTGCAGCCTGAGACAAACCCAAGACCTGGAGGTAGTCCTGATGTCCAAAGCAAGGGCCAGTGAAGGCTCTGCAGGAAGTGTGGAAAACCAAGAGACCAGAGAGTTCCTTCAAAAAGACCACAAGTCGATGCGCAGAAACCTGAATCATAGACAGAAACTGGGGGGAAAATTAGATAAAAGCAGAGAGCTCTCAACGAAATCCCAGACCTTTAGTAATATAGTAACCACTAATGTAGTAACCACTACAAGAACTTTTTGTTTACAGAAGAATCACATTATTTTCTGCATTAATATAGGGATGGACTTTTGTACCATAGAGTATACTCCACATTTGTAGAGTAGGTTAGTAACATTTGTTTTGGTTAACTGCTGGGACTTTTAGACTAGGGTAGCCTGAAGGCCAAGGACCTCGTAAGATTTGGATTTTCTGTTAGTAACTTGTGAGAAACTAGAAGGTGTCTCACACATTAGTCCCCGGGGATCGGTCATCCAGGTGACCAGGACACAGACACAGCTATCGCTTTTGGATCCAATTCCTGGGAATGGACCAGTGCGGGAGGATCGCCTGGGTGAGGGGAGTGAGGCACTGTATCTCCTTCCTTATAACACCTTTACCCCATCCTATCAAGTAGGATATTTAGGAACTCTGCCCTCCACCCCCTTTTACAACACAAACACGTGGTCACGGACAGCCCGCTATGAAACAAAACAGACTAATGTCACGCATCCTGCTGTCACACATCCTGCACGTCCTGCACACACTATCAACAACCTTAGGGTTCCCTCAGCCCAACCATGTCCCATACCCTCTCTGCGCATCCCTCACAAGGTTCGGGACTCACGTTTGCAGCTGCGTGTCCCTTGAGGACGTGCGCTGCATGCCAGCGGCATTGCGCAGTCCCGATTGCGCCCGTTTTTCCATTGGCAATTGCCTTGGCGCTTGGGAAATGGAAGAAACAGACGAACGCTTCCGCGTCACGTGACCACCTGCTCCCGCTCACGTGATCCAAGATCTCATTCATGTGATGCGGTTATGCGTCACGTGACCAGGAAGCAGCAAGTACTAAAGCGGTGATTTGCCTTACAATCATCGATTCACAGCTGTTTTTTGGAACTCTGTTTGGCGTCGCTTACCTGGCATTGCTCTTCTGGAAACTTCGACCTTGGATTTTGCTTCACAGACTCCTTTGGATTGACATTATTGGTTACTGGTACTCTGCCTTTGGACTGCCTTCTACTGGTAACGAACTTCGGATTGCTTCAAGGACTTCTTCGGATTCCCCTCCTGTTCTGGCACCTCGTTATCCTGACTTTCGCTTTTTCCTCGATACAGTCTAGGAACTACTCCACAGATTCCTGGTCCTTGGCTCCTCTTTCAGGTGGGCCCTTTCACCACAACAGCTCAGTGGGCATTTCCACAGCCATCATCATCATCTGGGACTGCTGCTCACGTGAGTCCCAGAACCACATTGTCCCAGCCCCATATGGTTAGCAGTACTCTTACTGCCATCACTTGGTAAGCCACTTTATCCATTTCTTTCCATACTAATAGTCACTGTTGTTGCCTGGTACTTATTGCTCTGTTCTTTGCAGCGGCTTCAGGGTCTCCAGTGTTTCGTGGTTCCAGACTTTCAACATTTCCCACCTGTGGCCTCAAGGGCTGCGCAGAGAGTGGCTTTGGTTTCTTTCTGTGCGGCACTTGGGGACGGAGGTCTCTCATATCTTCACGACACTCAAGTCATAACAGACTGTGAAGCCTTTGTCGTGTTGATCATGGAGGGATCCACAGACGACCCCATGGCCGCTATGGTCCATGCCATCACAGTTCTGCGGGCTGACATGGCCGCCGCTAACACAGCTATCCACCAACGTCTTGACTTTATACAAAGTGTTCAGCATCCCCTTCCCGCAGATCCTGATTTCGGAGACGCCACACCCACACCACAACCTCCTCCGCTTCCGGTTCCCAGCACCCAAAACCCCGTTCCCCTGGTACTTCCCTCTCCATTCCCATTAGCGACCCCCGAACGGTATCATGGTGATCCTAAGAAATTCAGAACCTTCCTCAACCAATGTAAATTACATTTCTTCTGCAGGCCCCTGGCTTTTCCTGACTCTACCACCAAGACTGCATTCACGTTATCACACTTGGCTGGCACAGCCGCAGCATGGGCCAATCCCCTACTAGAGAACGACAGCCCTACCCTCTACAATTTTATCTTCTCATGGCTGAAATGTCACAGGTGTTTGACACTAGATACAAGGTCCAATCCCGTGACTTAGAGTTGTTAGATTTGAACCAGGGTAGGGGGTCCCTTATTGAATATATTACCTGGTTCAATCAGTTGTCAGCAGAAACGTCCTGGCCAGAGAGCAAGAAAGCGGTGGTGTTCTATAGGGGTTTGAGCAATTCCATGAAAGACGCCCTCTCAGTTGCTCCCTCTTTGCCAACTCAATTCCAGGATCTAGTGGATTTGGCCCTTCAGGTGGATGCCCGGTGATCCGAACGTAGGGCTGAAGCCGGGCTTACCCAACCAACTGCCTTGTCTGTTCCCTCGTCTTCCTCTAAACCCTCTGGGGAACCCATGCAGATCGGGGGTATACAGAGTCCGATCACCTCAATGGAAAGAGAACGAAGAAGGGCGGACAACGCCTGCTTCTATTGTGGTTTGAGTGGACATTTCGTTAAGGAGTGTCCTTGTCGCCCAAAACCAAAGAATCAGGTTTTTCGGACTGCTTGATCGTAGAACCGGGGGCTGGATCGAGCACTCCCTGTCATATGCCGGATCCTGTTTCCGCTTTTGGTCACATAAGACCCATCAAGGTACAGGCTGTCCTGCAACCCACTCCAGGAACCACACACCCAGTCACCATTATAATTGATTCAGGGGCCACAGGGAACTACACCAACATTGCGTGAGCCCGTTCTCTGAACCTGCCTCTAGTGAACAAAACACGACCAGAACCCATACAGGTCGTTGACGGTAGTGCCCTAGCCTTTGGTCCCATTAAGCAGCAAACAGCACCGCTACTCCTGACGATCCAGACTATCCACAAAGAGACGATAAGCTTTGATCTAATATCCTTGCCACAGTTCGGTCTCATCTTGGGGATACCTTGGTTGCAGGAACACAACCCGCTTATCGATTGAAAGTTGGGTCGGGTGCATTTTGAGTCTGACGTATGTCAGAACTTCTGTCTTCCCACGATCAGAGAGGACGAAACACAGGCGTTGGGGGCTATCGCTCACCTTACCTTGGACAACATCGAGGTCCCATCAACTGATTCACACGTAGTAGGGATGGTTGCCACAAGCATTCCGGCGGAATACTGTGATTATGAAAAGGTATTTGATCGTGGCTCCTCTGAGGTTCTTCCACCACATCGCCCCTACGACTGCCCCATTGACCTGATTCCCCGAGTCCACTATACCTACAGGCCGCATTTATTCCCTCTCCCCCTCAGAAGAACAAGATCTAAAAGAATACGTACAGAAATCTCTGCGTTTAGGGCACATACATCCTTCCACCTCATCGGCTGCTAGTCCTATTTTCTTTGTCCCCAAGAAAGAGGGCGATCTTCGTCCATGTGTGGACTATCATCGACTCAATGCCATCACTAAGAAGAACCGATATCCGATACCTCTCATAACACCAATACTCGATCGTTTGACACACGCCTCTGTATATACTAAATTGCACCGATGGGGTGCATACAATCTGGTCCGCGTCCGCAAAGGGGACGCGTTATGGCCTATACGAGTATACAGTCATGCCGTTCGGCTTGTGCAATGCCCCGGCCACGTTTCAGCGATTTATGAACGACATCTTTAGCGACATACTGGATGTGTTCGTTGTTGTTTATTTAAACGATATCCTCATTTTTTCTCAAGGTCTGGACGAACACGTACGGCATGTCCGAGAGGTGCTCTCTCGTTTAAGCAAACACTCCCTTTTTGCAAAACCCGAGAAGTGTCAGTTTCATGTGGATAACGTTGAGTTCCTGGGGTTTCATATCACGCCTGGTGGGCTGGCTATGAACCATTCTAAGGTTCGGGCGGTATTGGAATGGCCCACACCATTGACTCTTAAGGCCCTGCAATCCTTCTTAGGGTTCACCAATTTCTACAGGCGTTTTATATCCGGGTTCTCTTCTATAGTAGCGCCACTCACCGCTTTGACCAGTCCCCATGCATCCTACCATTGGTTGGAGGAGCATCAGAAGGCCTTTGATGCCTTAAAGGCTGCCTTCACCACAGCCCCAGTCCTCCAACACCCCAACCCGGAACTCCCCTTCATTGTTGAGGCGGATGCCTCTTCTTTTGCGTTAGGGGCAGTACTTTCTCAGGCATGTCCCACCATGGGTCGATTACATCCCGTAGCCTTCCATTCCCGCAAGTTTACCACCACTGAGGCTCATTACACTGTAACGGAGAAAGAGCTCTTGGCGGTGATGGACGCCTTCCGGGGTTTGGCGGCACCACCTCCTGGGAGCCAAACACCGGATTACCGTATTTTCGGATCACCAAAGCCTACAAGACCTGGCCTCCCTCAAATGTGTCAACAGTAGACAGGTTAGGTGGCACCTGTTTTTTGCAGCCTTCGACTTCCAAATCAAGCATCGCTCTGGTACAGCACACGGTAAAGCCGACACTTTGTCCCGTTCCTCTGGGGGCGTTTCCTTGCCGGTGTTCCCGGATACCCTTTTGGACAAGGGTAACGCTATCTGCCTTTGTACCCCACCCCCGTTGTTGCTGGACTCTGTTCGTAACTGGGTAGCACAACATCCTGAACAATTGTCTGACTGGGATCCGGTATATCATGACGGGTTGCCTTTTGTACGAAACCGACTAGTACTGCCCACCACTGACACCCGCAATCTTGCTCTGGAATGGTCCCACGATGCCGCCATTGACGGTCACCCCAGCCAGAGACGAACGCTGGCCCTCTTAAAACGTTGATTCTGGTGGCCCTCAATGAAGCGGGACGTCGACTGCTACATAAACACCTGTTCCGTTTGTGCTCAGTGCAAACACCGTAGGGGATGCCCGGTGGGCCTACTACAACCATTGCCTGTACCCCTGAAGCCATGGCACACTCCAACCATGGACTTCGTAACTGACCTACCCCGGGTACAGGGATTCGACACTATATGGGTAGTAGTAGACGCCTTCACCAAAATGGCCTGCTTCATCCCTTGTAAGGGGATCCCTTCCGCTCCTGTGTGAGCTAGGTTATTTTTTGAGTCCGTTTTTTGTTTATTTGGGTTGCCTTCCATACTCATTTCTGATAGGGGATCTCAATTCATGTCCCGCTTCTGGCATGCGTTGACCAGGTTGCTTGGTGTTGAAGCGCGGTATTCCTCGGCCTACCACCCAGAGACGGACGGTCAGACCGAGAGAGTCAACCAAACGATGGAACAGTACCTACGTTGCTTGACGCTACAGCAGCAGACAACCTGGCTACGCGTCTTGCACCTCACTGAGTTTGTTTACAACAACGCTGTACACGCTTCCACAGGGTTCTCCCCTTTCTATGCTCTATATGGTCAGCATCCTCGTGTCCTGCCCATCCCTGACCTTTCTCTTCTCGAGAACCCGACTGCGGCTGCCTGTTTCAGGGACCTGTCCTTTGTTCATGCCCAGACCATCATACACCTTCGGGAAGCCCAGGCGTCCATGAGTCCCTGGCGGACAAAAAGCAGGTGGCGGCCCCGATCTATTTTGTGGGTTCCCGTGTCTGGTTGTCCAGCCGACATCT
Organism: Ambystoma mexicanum; assembly: GCF_040938575.1. NCBI lineage: Eukaryota > Metazoa > Chordata > Amphibia > Caudata > Ambystomatidae > Ambystoma > Ambystoma mexicanum. The sequence continues at coordinate 1,335,529,692 of NC_090921.1, read as the reverse complement.
TTGTTTGGTGGGTTGTCGCAAACTCCTGCCCCGTTTCATTGGGCCCTATGTGATTTCCCAGGTGATCAACCTGGTGGCCTATCGCCTGGTGCTCCTGGGTTCTTGGCGGGTTCACTCCGTCTTCTACACCTCCCTGCTCAAACCGTGTCCTGGCCCTTCCCACTTCCATGCCCCGGCCGCCCCGGTTTCTCTGGATGCCCCTGATGTGTCTGAGGTGTCCGACATTTTGGGCTCCCGTATTTGTAGGGGTCGCTTGCAGTACCTGGTGGATTGGTCGGGTTACGGCCCAGAGGGACGTTGTTGGGTCCCTGCAGTGGATGTTCACGCTCCCCGGCTGGTTGCCCATTTTCATTGGGACCATCCGTCCTGCCCACGGGGTCGTGGGCCTTTCAGGGGGGGGGGCTCTGTCACACATCATGCTGTCACACATCCTGCACACACCATCAACAACCTTAGGGTTCCCTCAGCCTGACCATGTCCCATACCCTCTCTGCGCATCCCTCACCAGGTTCGGGACTCATGTTTGCAGCTGGGTGTCCCTTGAGGACATGCGCGGCACGCCAGCGGCATTGTGCAGTCCGGATTGCGCCCGTTTTTCCATTGGCAATTGCCTTGGCGCTTGGGAAACGGAAGAAACAGACAAACGCTTACGTCTGTAACGCTCACCTGATTCCCACGGAGGCGCTGATCCCGGCTGGGCTGCTATCGTTTCTTCAATTGAGAAGCGTAGAGCTCGGACGACTCTCAGGACTGGGCTTCCTCTTATCGAATGTCTGACTTGCAGGGTAAGTTTTCTGCAGGTGGAAGAAAAAGGGTTAATCACCGTTTGATGGGATTTCTTCTCCCACCAATCGGCAGTTTCTCCCACAGCCTAGCTTTCTACTTGTCTCGGCGAGCTCTCACCTTAGGCGTATAAATGCTGAGCTCTCCATCCTGCGTCTGGTGCAGGGGTGCGTGGATTCCAGTTACGTCACTGGATGAGTTCAGTGTTGAGGCTCAAGTCTTTTGCAGCCTTAGTTGTGGCACTGGTGCTGGGATGCCGAAGAGCGATGCCGCCGTTACTGCACGAGCGGATGCCTGTAAGTATACTGTAGTCTTTAGGCTTTAAAAGATGGGCACCTCAATAATGTCCCTTTTCCTTTGTTTCAGGCCTCGGGATGCTGTGGGCGTAGTTTTCCGTTGCCGCTGCACCTGCCGATGCACGTAAGTATAATGTTCGTTGGCCGCTTTTAATGGCACCTCTAATAATGTCCCTTTTCTAGTTTTCAGGTGCCGGGATGCTGCGGTTGATGCGGCTGCTTCTGCGCGTGCAAAAACTGGTAAGTTAAGATGAATGCGACTGCCTTCACCCGAACCCCTTTTTAATGATGTCCTTTGTCTTTCAGGTGCAGAGAAGCTGCCGAAGAGAAGGCCGCGGTTAGCTCCGTTGCAATCATGGATGGATCAGGTAAGCGGGCACGGCTGCGAGCGAGTTGCACTTTTCTAACCTTATGTTTATTCTTTGCAGGTTTTGCCGGTTACTGGATTCCGGGATCTGGTAAGTATTGTTCTGTGTCTTTCTTCATCCACAGGTTGCTGCGCGGAAGCTGAAGATGACTCTGGACCTGGAATGCAGGAACCGACTCGGTGAGCGTCCTGCTGCTGCTGCAGAATAACGCGAAGCACGTGTTTTCCATCGGGCGTGGTTTAAATAGCAGAGAAGTGCTTCCAGTGTGTGTTCTTCCACCGGTTCCACCCAGGTAAGAAAAGAGTTCCTGAATGGAGGGAATAGTTCCTCCCAGCCCTGATGGCTGGGGACTTCAATCAGACTGGATTGTTCTGAGTAAATATGCAGCATGGTCTGTCTCAGGTAAGTCCACCCAAGCATTATTACACTGTTTATCAATATGAGCCCGGCGCCTATGGCGCCGGGACTGAAACCCTTCATGAGCCTGGCGCCAAAGGCGCCAGGACACGGTCCAAAGGGCCCCTGTAGGGGTCTGCTTGGTCCGGAGTAGTGGAAGACGGGTCTGCGTCCGAGGGCGCTGGGCCAGTCCTGGCCCCTCGGGAGTAGCGCCCATGACAGCACCCCCCCCCTCAAGGCCCCTCCCAAACTTGTCCTCCCCGGGGGTTTTGGTTTATCGGGAAAGGTTCGGTGAAATTTCTGGACTAGACGAGGAGCATGGACGTGGTCATAGGGTTCCCATGACCTTTCCTGAGGTCCGTAGCCTTTCCAGTCGATTAGGTAGAATAGCTTCGATCTGATGATTTTAGAGTCCAAAATGTCTTTTACTTCAAATTCGGGCTCCCCATTCACTTGAATGGGTTCTGGAGGATTGGTCAATCTGGTGCCAGGTTGCATGGGTTTCAAAAGAGATACGTGAAATACAGGGGTGTATTCTCATATGGGTTGGCAATTCTAATTTAACGGCCACTGGATTAATTATGGCCGTAATTGGATATGGTCCCAGGTATTTGGGGTTGAAGGTGCGAGGCCCTTTAAGCGATAAATGTTTGCTGGACAGCCAGACTTGATCCCCAACCTGGTATTGAGGGGCATTGCTTCGGTGTTGATCTGCTCCTTTTTTGTACCTCTCTTTAGCTTGTTGTAGATGTGCAGTCGCTTCCCTAAAATTTTGGGTAATAACGGTGTGCAATTGATCCACGGCGGGTGTTCCAAGATCTTGAGGTGGATCAAGGTTGGAGGTTCGAGGATGAATCCCATACAAGATATAGAAGGGACTCTTCCCGGTACCCGAATGAACTGAATTGTTGTAAGCATATTCAGCTATCCAAAGGATGTCCTTCCAGTTACTCTCCGACTGTTGTAGCATGCATCGTAAATATTGCTCGAGAGTCTGGTTTGTTCTCTCGGTTTGCCCGTCGGTCTGGGGATGATGGCTGGTCGAAAGTCTTATATCGATTTGAACTAATCGACAACAGCTACGCCAAAAGTGGGAAATAAACTGGCTCCCCCTATCTGAGATTAGTACTGACGGGAAGCCGTGTAGCCGGACGATGTTTTCAAGAAATACTTTGGCTAGGACTGATGCTGAAGGTAAGCCTTTTAGCGGAATGAAGTGGGCCATTTTAGAAAACAGGTCCACAATAACAAGAATGGTGTTGTACCCGGAACAGGAGGGTAAGTCTGTGATGAAGTCCATGGAAAGGGTATGCCAGGGACACAGTGGGATGTCTAATGGTTGCAGAAGACCAGCTGGCCTCTTCTTCTGACCCTTGTTTTGAGCGCACACACCGCAGGACATCACAAATTCCTTTATGTCTTTTCTCCACGAAGGCCACCAGAAGTGTCTCTTCACCTTTTCTGTGGTTTTGGCAATGCCAGGGTGACCCTCAATTAATGAATCATGATAGCAGGAGATTACCTGTCTTTGTAAATCGGCGTGTGGTAGGAACAATCGTCCTTGGAAGTAAGACAAGTCATTGCTTACGGTGAAATCTTTTCCTTTTTGTAACCAGTTCAGTAAGTCTGGTGAGGTTACAAGTTGTTCAGTTTTTTCTTCAATATCCTCAATGGATTGTGAAGAAATCAGACCCACGATCCTTTGTTCAGGAATTATTGGTAGAGGTTCTGGATTGGCAACGTTATCTCCCATTCCAATTCGGGAAAGAGCATCCGCTTTGCCGTTCTTGTTGCCGGGGCGATAAGTGATCACAAAGTCAAATTCAGCAAAGAATAGAGCCCAGCGAAGCTGTCTGGAGGATTGAGCCTTGGCGGTTTTCAGATACTGCAGATTTCGATGATCGGTGATCACTGTGACGCTGTGTCTGGTCCCGAGGAGATAATGCCGCCATGCCTTAAAGGCTGATTTAATCGCTAGAAGCTCTTTGTGATGGTGTAGTTGATCTCAGGCGCCCAGAACTTCAGAGACCAGAATGCCACAGGATGCAGTTGGTTAGTCTCTGGATCTCTTTGTGATAGGACTGCTCCCATTGCTAAGCTGGAGGCGTCGGTTTCAACGATGTAAGGGAGGTCCGGGCGTGGGTGTTTCAGTATTGGCGCCGAGGTGAATTTAGCCTTTAGCTCTTGGAAGGCTTGTTCTGCTTCTGCGGACCATTCAAAGCGTTTATTTTTTCTTAAGAGGGCGGTGATGGGTTGTACCACTCGTGAAAACTCTGGAATAAATCTATGGTAAAAATTGGCAAAGCCTAGCATGCTTTGAACACCTTTCACGGAAGTAGGAGACGGCCATTTGAGGATAGCGTCTACTTTTCTCAAGTCCATGTGGACTCCTTTGGGTGTCAGAATAAATCCCAAAAATTCGACCTCAGTGACATGAAAAACAAATTTTTCGAGCTTGGCAAAAAGATTATGTTGGCGAAGTTTTTCAAGGACCGCCCTAACATGATTTCGATGGTCAGCTTCTGAAGATGAGTACACAAGAATGTCATCTATGTAGACGATAACGCAGACATCAATGAGCTCTCTGAGGACATCATTCATAAAATATTGGAAGGCGGCCGGCGCATTGCATAGTCCAAAGGGCATCACTTGGTATTCAAATAGCCCATACTTAGTGCGAAAGGCCGTCTTCCATTCATCTCCTTCCTTGACCCGTACCAAGTGATAAGCTCCCCGGAGATCAAGCTTAGTATAAATTCAGGCGTTTTTTACCTGGTCAAGGAGTTCCGGGATCAGAGGTAAGGGGTACCGGTTTTTTACTGTTATCTGGTTCAGAGCACGATAATCTATACAGGTTCTGAGGTCACCTTCTTTTTTTGGTACGAAGAACAGAGCCGAGGATGCAGGGGACTTCGACGGACGGATAAAGCCATTGGCCAGGTACTGGTCTAAATACTGTCCCAGATGAAGGTTCTCAGGCTCGATGATAAGGGCGTAAATCCTACTGCAAGGGGGAGTTGCACCGGGTAGCAAATCTATCTGACAATCGTATGATCTGTGGGGTGGCAAGGTGTTAGCCTGTTCCTTTTGAAAAACATCTTGGAACTCTTGATACTCTAGAGGTAATTGTGGACCGTCAGCCGTCACTGCCGCTAGGCCAATGTTGGGTCGTGGATAACAAGTTGGTGTGCACTCTGGGAACTTTATCGTCTTTGCTCGCCAATCAATCTGAGGATTGTGTTTCTCCAACCAAGGAATCCCTAGAATTACTTGGAATTGAGGAGCCTTGATCACGTCGAATACAATAACCTCCTGATGCCCGTCTTGGCCTAGTATCGTCACTTCAATAGTGGTATGGGTCACTGGTCCGGAGGCGATTTCCGTCCCATCCACCGTGGTAATGACGTCTTTAACCACCTTTGGACAAAGAGGTAAGTTCATCCTGGAAGCCAATTCGCAGTCCACATAATTTCCAACTGCTCCGCTATCAATGAATGCCTTAATTGCATGCAAACGATCCGGTTGCTCTGGGTTTACGAGGACCATTGGCATTATGAAGTGCGAGGTCAAAGAACTGGTTTTTACGCTCGGCAAGTGGACCTCTACACTTGTCGGGCGAGGTCGTTTCCCGGCTCAGGCTTTTCAGAACTCTTATCAGAAGCTCCCACTGTCTTCTTAGGTGGTTTCACCGGGCAATCTCGAAGAAAATGTCCTGAATTTCCACAATAGAGACATAGTTGCATTTGTCGTCTCCTGTCGCGTTCTTTCTGGGTTAGGGGACCCTTTACAACCCCAATTTGCATAGGTTTGACGGCTTCATCTCCTTTGGTGTGACTTTGAGGCTTAGGGAACACTCGTGTTTCAAACCTGGATCGATCCGCCTTTCTGTTTTGTAGTCTGTGATCCAATTGGACCACCAAATCAATGTACTCTGAACAATCCAGAGGAGGATTCATTACCTGGGCAAGGACGTCTTTGAGTTCGCCACGCAAACCCCTGTGAAAAAGCGTGATTCTTTTGTCCTCAGGCCATCTGGTTTCCACGATTAGCCCATTGAATGATGCAATGTAGGCCAAAAGATCTTGAATGCCCTGTCGTAGGGAAAGGAGTTCATTGTCCAGGGCCTGCCCCTGGGAATGCCTTGCAAAAAGTCTTTCCATATTTGCCTGGAAGGTCGGGAAATCATGAAGGATCGGGTCATCCTGTGTAACCAGAGGGATCGACCAATCAGCGGCACTGCCGCTAAGATACGAAAGCACAAAGGCTACCTTAGTCTGGTCAGTCGGAAAGGCTGCAGGTCTACAAAGAAAGTGCAATCGGCATTGATTTATAAACACCGCAAACCTTTTAGGGTCACCAGAGAAGCGTTCAGGCGGTGCCAATGGCACATTTCTGGGTAGGTTGATTTGAACAGGATTGGCTGAAGCTGCTGGGGTATAGCTCCCTCCTGAATTAGGTAGCGGGGTTTGCCCCGCTTGTGTCTGTAATAACTGTCTGGCGAGATCATCCGTTCGTTCTTTTGATATTATCAATTCCCTCCTAAGGGCATTCGTTTCCTGGCGGGCAGCATGAACTTCAGCTCTTAATTCTCCTAATAACTGGGCCAGTTGGTCTGTGTCGGAAGTTTCCATAGCGCCTGGGTAGGAGGTTATTGGTGGTCTTCGCGTTCTGTAACGCTCACCTGATTCCCACGGAGGCGCTGATCCCGGCTGGGCTGCTATCGTTTCTTCAATTGAGAAGCGTAGAGCTCGGACGACTCTCAGGACTGGGCTTTCTCTTATCGAATGTCTGACTTGCAGGGTAAGTTTTCTGCAGGTGGAAGAAAAAGGGTTAATCACCGTTTGATGGGATTTCTTCTCCCACCAATCGCCAGTTTCTCCCACAGCCTAGCTTTCGACTTGTCTCGGCGAGCTCTCACCTTAGGCGTATAAATGCTGAGCTCTCCATCCTGCGTCTGGTGCAGGGGTGTATGGATTCCAGTTACGTCACTGGATGAGTTCAGTGTTGAGGCTCAAGTCTTTTGCGGCCTTAGTTGTGGCACTGGTGCTGGGATGCCGAAGAGCGATGCCGCCGTTACTGCACGAGCGGATGCCTGTAAGTATACTGTACTCTTTAGGCTTTAAAAGATGGGCACCTCAATAATGTCCCTTTTCCTTTGTTTCAGGCCTCGGGATGCTGTGGGCGTAGTTTTCCGTTGCCGCTGCACGTGCCGATGCACGTAAGTATAATGTTCGTTGGCCGCTTTTAATGGCACCTCTAATAATGTCCTTTTTCTAGTTTTCAGGTTCCGGGATGCTGCGGTTGATGCGGCCGCTTCTGCGCGTGCAAAAACTGGTAAGTTAAGATCAACGCGACTGCCTTCACCCGAACCCCTTTTTAATGATGTCCTTTGCTTTTCAGGTGCAGAGAAGCTGCCGAAGAGAAGGCCGCGGTTAGCTCCGTTAAAATCACGGATGGATCAGGTAAGCGGGCGCGGCGGCGAGCGAGTTGCACTTTTCTAACCTTATATTTATTCTTTGCAGGTTTTGCCGGTGACTGGATTCCGGGATCTGGTAAGTATTGTTCTGTGTCTTTCTTCATCCACAGGTTGCTGCGCGGAAGCTGAAGATGACTCTGGACCTGGAATGCAGGAGCCGACTCGGTGAGCGTCCTGCTGCTGCTGCAGAATAACGCGAAGCACGTGTTTTCCATCGGGCGTGGTTTAAATAGCAGAGAAGTGCTTCCAGTGTGTGTTCTTCCACCGGTTCGACCCAGGTAAGAAAAGAGTTCCTGAATGGAGGGAATAGTTCCTCCCAGCCCTGATGGCTGGGGACTTCAACCAGACTGGATTGTTCTGGGTAAATACGCAGCATGGTCTGCCTCAGGTAAGTCCACCCAAGCATTATTACATTGTTTATCAATATGAGCCCGGCGCCTATGGCGCCGGGACTGAAACCCTTCATGAGCCTGGCGCCAGGACACGGTCCAAAGGGCCCCTGTAGGGGTCTGCTGGGTCCGGAGTAGTGGAAGACGGGTCTGCTTCCGAGGGCGCTGGGCCAGTCCTGGCCCCTCGGGAATAGCGCCCATGACAACGTGTCACGCGACCGCCTGCTCCCGCTCACGTGATCCGAGATCTCGTTCACGTGATGCGGTTACGCGTCACATGACCACGGAGCAGCAAGTACTAAAGCGGTGATTTGCCTTATGATCATTGCTTCACAGCTGTTATTTGGAACTCTGTTTGGCGTTGCTTACCTGGTACTGCTCTTCTGGAAACTTCGATCTTGGATTTTGCTTCATGGACTCCTTTGGATTGCCCTTATTGGTTACTGGTACTCTGCCTTTGGACTGCCTTCTACTGGTAACGAACTTCGGATTGCTTCAAGGACTTCTTCGGATTCCCCTCCTGTTCTGGCACCTCGTTATCCTGACTTTCGCTTTTTCCTCGATACAGTCTAGGAACTACTCCACAGATTCCTGGTCCTTGGCTCCTCTTTCAGGTGTGCCCTTTCACCACAACAGCTCAGTGGGCATTTCCACAGCCATCATCATCATCTGGGACTGCTGCTCACGTGAGTCCTGGAACCACATTGTCCCAGCCCCATATGGTTAGCAGTACTCTTACTGCCATCACTTGGTAAGCCACTTTCTGTTTCTTTCCATACTAGTAGTCACTGTTATTGCCTGGTACTTATTGCTGTTTCCTTTGCAGCAGCTTCGGGGTCTCCAGTGTTCCGTGGTTCCGGACTTTCAACATTTCTCACCTGTGGCCTCAAGGGCTGCGCAGAGAATGGCTTTGGCTTCTTTCTGTGCGGCACTTGGGGACGGAGGTCTCTCATATCTTCACGACACTCAAGTCACGACAACTAACACCAGAGCAGTATACCTGGTGTGTCCCAATACAATGGTCAGGCGAGGTCAGGCAATTACTGATCATCACACACACCTGACTTCCATTACACGTGGATAAAAGGCAGAGCACGAGAGCACACTCTGAGTGAGGCAAAGCACACAAGGAGACAGCAGTTCCAAGATGGCAGTTTAACAAGAGGAGAAAGACGGCGAAACAAGGGGATTGCAAGGTGAGAAGTTCCCTTGACCTTTTCGACAAGGAACCGTTGCTTTCATGAACCCTCGAGATTTGAAAGTGTAAAACCAGGAAAACAGGCTGAAGAATCTTGCATTGTGTGTCGGACATACCCGGGCCCTCCCGCATCAAGAATCAAGGCGGTGAGAATTACCTGCTGTGGTACTGATCTTGGCTCCAAGAACAAGGCAGCGTCAAAAAAACCAACACAGCCGGTGAGTTGGGGAGAATGATACAAGACCAGTATGGTTTGAAGCCAAGGTTGCAAGCAACATTATATGGCGAGCGCTGGAACGAACATTGTTTTAAATACGTGTGATAAAAGACACAAGGTAAGAAGGAACTGCTGATGAGAGATTGAACTTTGAAACGAAGATACAATACCTTTGACAGAGTGGTCCGGCACCACGTGGGTGCTCATTTGAAGGTCTCTGTAAGGTACCGAGTTGAAAAGTGAAAGAGTTGTAGAGAGTTGTGAATCGAAGTGGTCCTGCAAAGGGTAAAGCAAAACCCTGCTCACTATCGAAAGTCTTCGATGTTGATACAGTAAAGAACATTTGGGACAAAGTTGATAAAGTTGCTCCGAGCCCGACAGAGGGAGATCAATTGAAAGCTTTGCGTAAGGTATGGGGCAGTCACAGCAGCACTCACACACCCTACAATAACCCATTTAAGGGAGTTAGCCACCAACCCCTTGAGGACACCTCTAATAATAATTTCACTTATTCTCGAGAACTAGCACCCAGCATTGGCTTTCTCAACTTTTCGATCAAAGAAACAAATGTACAGTATTTTGAAGTCACAGGTGAGTAGAAAAATGCATTTTCTTCTTTAGCTCAGTTGCCAGAGGAAGCATTCCTGAAAATGAGTGCAATTTGTGCTGACTGTGGGAGTTCTGCAGATCCAAGCTGTGCTCAATTAATATATGCACATTATTCTGGTGAGGGACAGAAGGAATCAACACTGTTCTACCCTTCCCACTACCAATGCTGGGATCACAAAATTGCTATTTTCCCACAATTAAAGCTTTACATCGGGAACACATCTTTTCTTGATTACCAAAGGTTTGCCTGACTTTAAGATGAACGTACTGGAGAAATGGAGGGACCCAGTTCAGGGCAGGTAATATTGGCAGGGATGCAAAGGGGGGAAGGGAGGGACGACCTCACATGGGTCCTGAAGAGCATTGGGATCCAAGATGGCACCATCCCTTAATATAAGCTTCGGTCAATCCCTTTCTAGCTCACATGATCATCGGCATATGGCCCAATCAAAGGACAGACCCACCTACACCAGACATGTACAACGCACATCCCTCAGCACGACCCAAAGAAAGGGAGAAACCATACTATAAAAGCCAACTTGATCAGTTGGAAAGTGTGGGGTGTTCAGGACGGAGATGGAGGAAGGTGTTTGGTGGAGATTTGAAAAGGGGCGGTCTATTTGGAGGCGAGCTGGGAGGACACTGTTGGAAGGTGGGGGAGGAGGTTATCGTGGAGAAGGAGAATTGCCATCTGAAGAGAGTTATGCTGAGGCGGTTGGAGGGTGAGAGTTACCATCCGGAGAAAGTTCTAGGGAGGAAGTTGGAGGAAGAGAGGCATCATTAGGAGGAGAGGACTAAAGAGGGTGGGAGAAGAAGAAACCCATTAACATCTGGGGAAGAGGATGAAGGAAAGCTAGTGGGGGTGTGTTAGGAATCCGCCGGTCTTGCCTACGTAGTGTAGCCGAGGAATTCCTCAAGACAATTTAACTCCTGTGTATAGCCAAATGCAAACACACCGGGAGAGAGATTGACCAGAAGATGGATACTGCTGGATCTTGCGGGGACGGGATATTTCCACAAGGACTCCCAAGGAGACAAACTTCAGGACAAATCACCGAAATCTAAAGAATGATATACCAATTATCATCACAATGGTGGTCAGAATACGAGATCAAGATCAGACTAGATCCAAAAGAAAACGCACTAACCTGTACGTGAGATTGGTAGTCTATGAATCCTAAATGGAAGTAGATTCCGTACAATCAAAGATTCCCTAAAATACAATAGTAGACGAAATCAGAAATCAAAGATGGAGACCTGGAGAGGTGCATGTGGTAATGTTGAGAAACAGGTTACAGGAATGTGGGTTATACTTACCAGTTTTCCCCGAAGATGGAGTAACGTACTTCTTGTCCATAGGAGTAGAGAAAACAATCCCAGAGAGGATACTAATCGTGACCAGTCTCTAGTTCCCGATGGGTCACAGAAACCGATGGCACGAGGACGCCTAACCCTAAGGTGGTCAGTCTCTAGTCCCCAAGGAACCACCGGACACAACGACACGAGGATGCCTAAATAGGTAATACTCCTTTAATGGACCGAAGAAGGGTTGAGCTTGAATCCTCCGTGTAGAGTGTGAGCTTGGCAGTTCCAGGTAGGTGTTCAGGGAATAGCAGGACTTCAAAGTTGGAAGGGAAACAGAATCAAAGAAAAACTCCACTAGAGATTTTGCTGTGATTGTCCTAGTTCAGCAGTATTCCCGGCAAGAGGCAAGATACAAAAGGGCTCAGAGATTTGGTGAAAGCATAACCAAAGAATCGGGTAACCACAGAATGCTGGCAGGCAAATACCTTGACAGAGTACCCAGCAAAATTAAATTCAACAGACAATAGGATAGAGTTCCAAAGCATGCAATAGAATGAGCCAGAACAGCAGGCAAATTCCGGGAGCAGGCAGAAGGTCGGAGTTCCAAGCGGGCATAAACCATAGACAAAACGTAGATCGAAGGCATCCAGGGACAGGCAGAAGGTCGAATCCAAACGATCACGACAATGCAGACAAGGGTTAGACAATTCGAGAATCCAAGCAACGCAAGCAAAATCCATAAACCATGAACAGCAATAGGAATTCCGAAAGCAAGAAACGTGAAGATACTCAATTAGGAGCACCGCGGCTAGTTCCGGGTCTCCTTACATAGCATCACGTGACGTGAAACCACGCCGAGTACGCACGGAACGCTGCTTACGGTGACCTAGTTGCCATGGCAACCTGCAGCGCTCCATGAGCCGCGTCCTGGCGGTGAGAAACACACGTCGGGCCATCGCTCATGTAGCAGGTAGGAAGGCGACCTTGTTTTTACCCGCCCGTACGGTTTTGATAGCATGACTGATCAAATTTGGGACATGAGATAAGGAACCCGCGGGAATCGATTTCCTAACAGGGTGATAGACTGGCAAATTCTGCAGGGGAGGGAAGAGAATAGTCCCGTCTGCTAGTCAGGAAGATCAGGGAGGTTACAATGGACGGGTGGGAGGATGTACACGATTTTGGACCTCACCAGGGAACAGGGAAGATGCAGCAGAGTTAGTCAGGAGTTGTGTGTCTTAGAGACAAGGTGATCAGGGAACAGAAGGCTCCCTAAGCCCCAGAGATCCAGAGACATAGGAAGGTCCATCATTTCCTCCAACTTCTGGAACAGACTTTAAGCTTGAGGACTCTCACTGTGCTCTATGTAAAAATTGGCTAGGAGACCCCAAAAACCTATAACCTGAAGCCATAGACTAGCATGTTCAACTGGACTTTGGAGTGGGGCAAGGACGAGCCTAATTGGAGGACCTTTCCCTTTCTCATGGTTCGTTAGTGAAGAAACCATCTTCTGTTTGTACTGTACGAAACATGTTGCTTGCTTGCTTTATACTCAGATCCTTGCGTCAGCCTCCTTGTTCTTCCCAGATATGCTGGCCGTGACAAGAAATAAGTGGAAGGAACATTATATTGCAGTATATGGGATGCAAAATAACATAGAACCATCAATAGGGGTTTGTTGGCAAAGATAGGTAGTTACTTATGAGGAAGACAGTGAGTGAAAATCAGGTCTTACAGACAGATGCTGGCAATATAGATGGGACAGATAGGTAAAATAGAACCATTAAGAGGAGGGTTGTGGTTTACAAAGGAGTAGAGGAGCATGGAGTGATCATAGTGGGGAATTAGAGAAGATAGAAAAGAGGGGTGGTGGTCCATGAGGGAGAGAGCAGAGGGCTGTAAAAACTTCATAGGGAGGAGAGTTGGAGAAAAAGAAGAGGTGTGCTGATGGTACAGGAGCGATAGAGGAGGGTGGCTTAGACAATACAGAGGGAAAAACGTGAGCAATTTGATAGGTGGAACAATGTTCTATGAGAGGATGAGAGCAAAAGAGGTAGAGAAAGTTTGGAAGAGTGGGCAATGTAGACTGCAAACATTATAGACTATGAGTGCCATGTGCTAACTAGAGGATACCATTAGTCTGTGACTCAGGATATCCCTCACTTGGAAAGCCCAAAGGGGCAGAAACAAGTGCACAATTGGTTGCATATAGTTGGAAGGCAGCAGAGAAGGGAGGAATATGAATAGATGATAATGGAAGTGGTAGAATGAAGTCTGAGGGCATATACTAGTAGCTTACGATGCAAACTTGAAAGTATTCTAATCACAAACAGCTAAATATATTCAGTCTATATTTCAGTAATGTTGCCACATTGGTAACCTTCTCCAACCCAAGGACTCTGCAAGGAACTGTCCCCCGCTTACTGCTGCCACATACATGGTCCGAAATTGCCAGGACCTGGGTTCTATTTAGCTCCTGGTTATAGCCAAGCGCAGCCCAGTTACCTTGAAACCAAGACCTGTCAGAAGCTAGTGGTGCCATACAAACATAGCTATGTGATATTATGTGATATTAACTGTAGGTTTGGGTATGTGTATAAAAAAGAATCAAGACACACTTAAGAGACATTTAAAGCATATTGCATATTAGTACCCGGCGAGGGCGCAATCAGAATGCAAGAGCCATTCTGATTGGCCCTCGCCGAGTCGTTACCAGGCCCCTCAGTCGGAATTCCACGGCCTTTGTCCCCGGTGGGGTGTGTGGCATTCCCTCAGCCAATGAGGAGGCTCGAAGCGGGGCCATCCCCGCTCTGAGCCTCCCCGCGGCTGAGAGGCTGCCTTCGCCCCCCCGCTGGGGACTTGGGTAAGTATTATTTTTTTGTATTCCCTTCCGTCCCTCCCCCTCCCACCGCTCCCCCCCCCAATTTACCTTCTTGTTCCTGCATCCCCGGCGGGGGACGAGGGAAGCCTCCAGCCGCGTGGAGACTCGGAGAGGGGCCATCCCCGCTCCGCGCCTCCACACCGCTGGAGGCTTCCCTCGTCCCTCGCCGGGGACGCAGGTACGTTATTTTTTTTTCTTCCCCATCCCACTCCTGCCCTCCCAAAACCACTTACCTTCTTTTTGATCCTTTTTCGGGAGCGGACGCGCTGGGGACACTTGTGTTCCCAGCGCGTCCGCTCCCGATGGCCGCCATGGAAAAGGAAAACCATGGCGGTAGCCATTTCCTTTGTCATCTTTTTTTCTTTTTTCCCCTGAAACGCTGCAGCGTTTTGGGACAAAAAAAAAAAGGGTTTTAGTGCCCCGGTCACGCAGTTTTTGCAGGCCGGGGTACTAATAGCTATATGCCCCTCGCGGCAGGGGCATTACCGACTCTGGTAATGCCCCAGGGCCTTTGTTAAGGGCCTCACTTCGCTCGGGGCCTATAACTATGGTCCCGGGGCATTACCTAAAATGGTAATGCCCCCGCCGCTCGGGGCATATTGCTTAAATATATAATTGGACAACAAGTAAGAGTTTGTATTTTACGCAAATGTTACATTTTCTGTTGCACTATGTACTAGTTTCGGATTCCCCCGGCATAGTTCCTGCCCAACGGGTGATGCCCGATACCCAGCAGCTGCATTTTGCACCTGGTCGACAAATCCTAATTTTGACCCCTGCCCATAGGATGTGCTGATACCGCAGTGACACAAACAGTGTTTACTTTTTGAATGGCCTATACAGCAGATGTTCGGGAAACATGCTGAGGAAACTGCATCATTGCACCTACCTTATATTCATCCTAAAGCATTCTTACTACAGCATGGTAGTCATGAAGTCCCTGCGTTATCGACTAATAATGATCAAATTGAATGCAAAACTCTATGCTTTCCCTGAAATATTCCCCTGTCAGTACACCCCTCTACCTCACAAACTTAGTCCCACTCTATCAGTTGACCAGACGCAGACAACTAAGAGCGGCTTCCCAGAATATGTGGCTACCTGCAAATCAAGAGAACATGGGCCCACTCCTATTCTATCTGTTCAGGTCCAGAAGAACAGGAAAGACTCATCTGTTTCATTCTGACCACAGATACTAGGCATGCAGACCCTTATTTCCTCTGTCTCTATTTACTGTTTCCTTAAATCTACATTTACTCTCTCTCTGTCTTTCCATTCCCCATCTCCAGACCGCTGCGCAACATGGGCGTAGGAGTGCCTAATATAAATGCATATGCAAATGACTACTGTATGAAAAAGGTGGCAGCATTGAAGGCATGTTTTAATAGCTCAAGTAAGTTACATGATATGGTGATTGATTACAGAGGGTTAATTGTTCTTACACCAATACAGAAACAGATTATGATTGCGTACCCTCATGTGTGTGCAGGGTCGGAGGCATTTACATGGATTCCTATGAATTCTGCTGCTTCCGAGTAGATACAAAAAGCAAGATTTCATAGGACTCTAGTGCATCTTCGCCAGCATCTAAATCAGATGCACCTGGTCAACAACTAAGTGAAATTTCAAAGTAATTACTTTGAAGTAAATCACCCCGAAATAATTACTGTTGTGGAAATAACATGGAACCCTGGAAAATAGCTTGAAGTGGTAAAAGAGGTGTTAAACAATGCGTAAATCTTTTACGCATAGTTTTAATGCTCTTTTACCCCTCAAGACAGAGTTAAACTGATGCAAGATGGTAGCAGAGAGAGTGTGACTTAATACTAATGTGGAAAGGGTGTACAGGGGTTGGTTATGACAGCGGGACTAAGAAGGGTCAGATAGCACAGCGAGTAGAGCGCTCGCTTTGACATCCGTGCAGAGCCTGCTGACGTAGGTTCGAATCCCGGCAGGGCCAAACTCAGCCTTTCATCCTTCCGAGGTCGATCAATGAGCACCACACACTGTGGGAAATAAGCAGCGCTCAGATACCTGGGGGTTCGTAGCGCTATATAAATGCACAACCAAACAAACAAGGGTGGGTGGAAAGAAAGGGTAACACAATGTCATATGTGTAATACTGAGAAGAAAGGCAGAGTATATAACATATGTAGAGTACTGGTAGAGTTACCTCTTTGTACTTGGGATGGGCAGCATCTCGGACCAGCTGTAATATCACACCTTCACTGGTGGTGATGAAGGCCCCACTCTGCTTTACACGGGACAAGGCAAGGAGCCGATCCACCTGACTGACCAGGGAGAAAGATCTTGATTAACCTTGATATCTCAGAAATCTGAGCAGGCACATTGATCAAACAATGGTATTAGGAACTTGAATGTGGGATTGCATGTCTAACACAACCACTGCACAAGTTATAGTCACTGCCATATCTATGCATGCACTTTTGCTAATATAGCGATTACCTTCGTGATGAGCAAGCATCAGCCACAACGTGGACATCCAGGCCTCTCTCCAGCAGATCTAGTGTAGTGCTCTGAAGATAAAGCAGAGGAGACAGTAAGACTTGACACAACATACACTAAGAGAAGGCAATGCAGGTAGTGATATACAAACATTATCTATGTATTGTAAGGGAGGCATGGTGTCACAAGTAGACACTGACACAAGAGTTGCAAGTTTCAAAATCTTTATTGCTAAATTCAAGGGGTTTGGTAAAAACTCCAGTCTGGCCCTATAACTAAGATGGGAGTAATCCCGACCATCAAATAATAAAGAAACAGTGCTAGTCCGTCTTAATCAATAAAGGCCTATACTAACAAAAACCTAATGTTTGCTCTCACTCTAATGTGAAATAGGGATATGTATCTACAAAAAGAAAAAATCAGAAGTGAAACAAAATGTCAGAATGGAAATATAAATGAGTATTACCACGTTGTACAGCACTGGGTTAGGTGGAACACTTGATGGATGAACACACTTTGGCTTGAAAACACAGTTAGGGGGACATTCAAGTTGGAGTCACAAGTTCACAGGTTTAACCTCTCGGGTTCCTCTCACCCAAGTGCAGGTCACCCTTCAAGTTTCTACACAGTTTCATCAAAACAGTTTCTAAGTATATTATTTGATCACAGTTCACTATATGTTCCCCACAATCAGGCTTAAACCTTTTCTCCTTGATGGGGTTTCCTTCCCCAAGCTTTCTTCACATTCCACAGTAAAGGTTCCACTCAGTCGTGCTCAAACCTCCTTTTGTATTTTGATTTCACTGTCAGGGACTTTCTAAACTGGGAGGACTTTTTTTCTCACCTCCACATGACCACTTCGACCCTCGTTCATTTCTTTACTTCCACTTTAAATATGTTCCTTCAGTTCCAATGTCTTTTGAAAAATGCACTTGTTACGTATGACTTGCTTTTCAAACGGGTCTCCCTCAGTCGTGCTCGGATCCTCCTTTTACTTTCATACACGGGTCTCCCTCGGTCGGGCTCGGTCCCTCCTTTCACTTTCACATATGGGTCTCCCTTTGTCGGGCTTGGACCCTTCCCTTGCTTTTCACACAGGTCTCCCTCAGTTGGGCTCGGACCCACCTTTCGTTCTCTTGCCAAATTCAACAAAACCAAGTTAAACAGTTTGTGAGCTTTTCACTTCAAATCTCGCTTCCTCCTGCCTCTACAGCTTTAAAACATTTCACAGAGACTTTCGATTGGGCAATCTCACTTTGCCGGACCACTCTGCTACTTTGTATTTTGTATTCACAGTTCTTAACAATGGATTAACTTTTTCTAGCAGCTTATCGGCGTTCGCGTAACCTTCATCCCTCGGATACCGTCACAAGAATTTCAATTAAACACAGGCCGGCCTTTCTTTGCTTCTTTCCAACTCACTGGTCTTGTTAAGATGCGTTCTGTGTTTCGCGCCTATGATGTAGGAGTCAAGGTTGTTACCACTGCTGCTTCGGTGCCTCCCCAACTCTGCCATTCACCATGGAGGGTGGCTGGTAACCTTGTAGCACTCTGAAGACTCTCTCCTTTCCAGATATGCTGTCCTGTGAAATCTTCACGGCCTTTTGGAAATAATGATCTCTCGCCAGAGGTTCGGGGGGTCTCTGGCTTCCTGTCCCTTTGGATTAAACCCTTGGTTTTTCA
This sequence comes from Ambystoma mexicanum, assembly GCF_040938575.1. Taxonomy (NCBI): domain Eukaryota; kingdom Metazoa; phylum Chordata; class Amphibia; order Caudata; family Ambystomatidae; genus Ambystoma; species Ambystoma mexicanum. The sequence continues at coordinate 1,335,511,625 of NC_090921.1, read as the reverse complement.
CTTTCCTTCAGGAGGGAATGCTCCAAGTGGGTCACAGTGTTCCACCTTTTAACCAGGGGGGAAAGAGTTAATAGGTATTAGGTGTGCATGATTAAAGTCAAGTGCCTGACCCTGCCTGATCTCGTTAGCGGGAGATGTCCATTGTATTGCATGGGTTCTAATCCTTTCAGCCTTAGACCTCCTCTTCCTCAGCTCAGTGTTTGTGTAGGAAAGGGGGGGGATCTGGGAAGTTGGAATATTCCATAAAATAGGATTTGATATGGGTATTGGAAAGGGGGGGATACTGCGTCTCGCCATCGGGTGTCCCTCCCCCACTCCCTGAGGACCCCTCACCCAGGCAATTCTCCCGCATTTGTCCACCCGCTGGGTCTGGATCCAAAGGCAGTGGCAGTGCTCTGGCCACCTGATCAAGGGATCCCAGGGTCTGGGCAGCGAAACAATGTCTGGTTTTTCACAGTATCCATTTACAAATTAGTTGTAATGTCTCTGGATCTCCAGAAAAAGATGGTGAAAGTTGAATTGAGCCCCATCTAGGCATGACTAATATGAACCCCAAAGGATATTGTGGCTATGGCATCACGAGTTGAAGGGTGAACTGCTCTAGTTTTTTACATGGATTTCAAGAGAAGAGTTTTACCCTTTTCTGACTTTAATCACTCTACTTACTACTTGTCACTGCTTGTCACCTTTGGATGCTACAACATAAGTTTCACCTACTCTTTCTCTGGTGTCCTGGGATTTGCAAGGTAGTAACCAATTCTTACAGTTAACCCACTGGTGCTTTACATGCCTTCATTGCCCAGCAATTTCTTGGTAGGTGTGAATGTGTATATCTGTCATCATAAGCTCTTGATGCTTGACCACCTTTCGCCATCTCATTCACACCTGCCCAAAGCTAGATTACATGCCTAAATAGAATCACTGTAAACACCAAATTAATTGCTTATCAGTTCCCTAATTTCCCTTTGTCCTGCATGCCTGTGGATGTAGACATGTTCAAAGCACTAATTCTTCTATCCTTGTGTGGCCTATTTCACCATGAGGGATGTGTGATGAAGCTGCACATGAGAAGCTGGACAAAGCACAGCAAGAGGATCTGGGGGCCAGGCAAAGCTGCCCACTCACTGATGCCAACCCCGGAGGCAGTATATGGGAGATCGGCCGAGCTTCACTACTGTCCCTAGCTGCCTCACTTGGTCGACCCCACACACCCTGAGATCCTAATATGGCATAGAACACTGCAAGCAGAACAGACAAGACGGTGCGGTACACGAGCGGGGTAGCAATGGCGATTGCACACTCACCAGATTTGAGCCACTAATGCCAGGAAGGGAGGAACTATTTGAGAGCAGTGAATCAAGATGAGAAGCTGCAAGAAGCAAAGGAGCCCATACTAAGTTGAGGCAGCCATGGCTGTGGCTGGCAGCCAGTGGCACCTGCCTCCAAAATGGTGCCTCTGCCTTTTATCAATTTGTCCTGAGACACCATGGTGACCTCTAAGTAAACCACCTGGTACAAAAGAAGAGGGGTGGGGGGGTAATTAGCTGCAACAGATCAGACTGCCCCCAGGTGTTCCGGGTTGCACCTGTGGAGTATTAACAGGCTTCAGGCGGATACAATATTTGCCCAGTGCTGACTTCACCTGACCTTGTTAGTGGGACATTCATGAAAATAGTAGAGGGCCTCTGAATGCAGTTTCTTTGTTCTAATGCACTGTGGTGTTTTGGCCATGAAGAGTGCAGGGGAAATGGCCGTCTGGTGAACAGAAAGCCATATAGTAGGAGGGAATGTCAGGCAGGGGGGTGTTCAAAAAGGGTGGATAACATGTCTCACCTTTGGGTAATCCCTCCCCAATCCCAGAGGACCCTCCACCCAGGTGATCCTCCCTCACTAGTCTGGCCCCAGGGTCGGGATCCAAAAGTGATGGCCCTCCCCATGCCACCTGTTTAAAGGTTCCCCCGGGAGTGGGAAGAGAAAAGCACTCAGGTTTTTCACATAGCCTTTCCCTATGCGATTTGGGCGGGACTGCTTCACACGGGAACCTGGAAAGGAAATCTGTTACCTTGTTCCCGGCCCTTTCAATGTTCGGCTGAGAAGCAGTAGGGTTGTAAGTCCAGAAACCATTGCATAACTGTTGGGTTGGACTCTTTTCTTTAGCTGATCCAGACAAGGGGGGAATTATCTGTAATCAATCTAAATCGTCTGCCTAATAGATAGTACTTCAAGTGGAGGATGGCCCATTTGATGGCTAATGCCTCGAGTTCTAAGACTGTGTAATTCTTCTCCCTAGAGAGCAATTTACGACTGGTGTATAATATGGGATGTTCCAACCCGTCCTGGTTCTGAGATAAGACAGCACCTAGTTCTGTCAGGGAGGCATCGGTTTGAAGAATACATTCTTTAGAGAAATCGCCCACTTTTAGAATCAGGCTTTGACACAGGGTTTGTTTTAGAATGTTATAACAAACTTAATCTTCATCACTCCATTTGATTTTTTTGTGGTTCTGCATTCTTCAATGTATCGGTTAGTCTGGCGGTCTTATCAGAGAAGTGAATGAGGTGATGATAGTAGCCTATCAACCCTAGAAAGGCCCTCAAATCTTTTTTGTTTTGGGTGTAGGTGTTTCAAGGACTGCTTATACTTTTTCCTGTTGGGGTTGGACACTGCCATTTTCTATGAAAAATCCTAGATAATTTACAGTGGATTGTGCTAACTTGCACTTTTTTTGGATTGGCAGTTAGTCCAGCTTGTCGTAAGGCCCTCATGATGGTGTATAAATGACATAGGTGATCCTCCCAGCTCTTGCTGTGTATTACTATATCGTTGATGTATGCTCTGCAAAATTCCGTATAGGGCTGTAAAATTCGGTCCATTAATCTGTGGCAGTTGCAGCAGCACCATGTAAACCAAATGGCAAGACCTTAAACTGGAACAATCCTATAGGGGTAGAAAAAGCAGTTTTCTCCTTATCAGGTCCATGTAATGGCACCTGCCAGTAGCCTTGTGTAAGATCTAGAGTTGACATATAGACAGCACTACCCAATTTTTGTCTATTAGCTCATCAATATGAGGCATTGGGCAGGCATCAAAAGCCGAGATGGAATTCACTTTTCTAAAATCTACACAAAATCTCCAGCTTTGGTCAGATTTGGCCACTAATACAATGGGAGAGGACCAGGGACGGAGGGATCAATGATGTTAGCTTTGAGCATCTGCTCCACCTCTTTGATGACAATTGCCTTACAGGCTTTCAGGAAAGTGATATGCACTTAGATGTACTACTTTGCCCGCTGGTGTAGGAATGTTTTGGTATGTGCCCTTTGCTCTTCTGGGTTTATCACAGAATACATCAGGGAACTGATCCATAAGGTCACCAAGATCTTGCTTCTGATTATTCGTGAGTTCAGTGGAAATTAATAGTTGGCTGCCCGATTCTTCAGGTACTAAACAAGATAGAGCAGTGGTATTGGAATCTGAGGGATTTTTCCTCCAATCTTTTAACATATTTATGCAATAAATATGTGTCTTTTGACGTGGGTCCAGTTGGGATATTTTATAATTGCAGGGGCGCATCTGCTCTACTACTATGTAAGGTCCATGCCATTTTGAAACTAGTTTGTTATCTGAAGTGGATAAAAGCACCAACACTTTCTGTCCAATGGAAAATGTTCTAAGGGACACCTTTTCATCATAGGCTAGTCTCTGTTGATGTTGGGCTTTCTCCGTGTGTGTCTGTACCAGAGTTCTAACCATTGCCATATGTTCTTTGAGTTTAAGTGCAGTTTGAGAGAGTGGTATTGGGGCCTCTTCTCTTTCCTCCCAGGTTTCCCTTAGCATGTCCAAGACCTCACAGGGTTCCCTCCTGTATAATAACTCAAAAGGGGAACCCCAGTGGAGGCTTGAGGGTTTTTTCTGACTGTGAAATGAGCCAAGGAAATCATTTGATACCAGCTTTCTTAATATAGTTTTAAGGGTCTTATTAAAACGTTCCATCAGACAGGGTCTTATTAAAACGTTCCATCAGACAATCTGTTTGGGGGTGGTACAAAGAAATGCGCAGCAGCTCTTTTACCTCTCCCATAGGTTTACTCATGAAATTGGTGCCTTGGTCGGTCAAACTTTCTCTGGGGAATCCTACCTGTCAGATGAAAGGAAGTAGGTGTTTTAATATCTGTTGTGCTGTGTTATTTCTCAAAGGGAAGACCTCAGGGTATCTCATTGCATTGTCCACAATCACAGACACATACTTATTACCTAGTTTAGGAGTTTCAAGCAGACTAATAATATTAATTCCAATCCTGGAAAAAATAATCTCAATGATGGGCAATGGATTTAATGGCACTCGTGGTGGGATTTGTGCGCTAGTTTGTTGACAAATATCACAGGCTTGCAAAAGTTTTAAAAATCTGCATAGATCCCTGGCCAGTAGAATTTACTACTTATGTGGGCTTGTGTTTTTGTTTGCCCTAGATGGCCTCCCGTAAGGTGGGAATGGGCAATTTCAGGAACGATTGACTTATGGCTTCTGGGAACTAACAGTTATGTTTTTATCATCCCTTCTCCTGTGATTACTCTTCTATACAATAGCCCTTGTTTTAGAAAAAAGAAAAGACTTCCACTTTCTTTCCCTTCTTGCTCAGATATTACTTGCAAAAAGGCCTCTGCTAGTAAAGGATTGTTCCTCTGGACAAAAGCTAGGTCAGGAAGGCCAGGCTCTTCTTCGTCTTTGAAGGTATAGGTGGATTGGATCTTTCACCAGCTTCTCCAAAACCTAAATCACCTCTTTCTGTCTTCCCTTTATCAGCCTCTTCCTTTGAGATAGGAAAAAATGCTGTCTCCCCGTGATTCTGTAACATGACTGACATTTCCTCTAAAGTCTAGATCAATAACCCCAGCCAGAACATTGAGTCCAAATTACCAAGCAAGCCCTGATTTGGGTGGAAGCCTCATGTAACACCACAGGGGGGCAATCAGGACTAGATCTGTAGGTTTTAACCCACTTTCCCCTGGAGGGATGGGTGCTTCTCTACTGCTACATATATTTAATGCAATGGAATATTTAGTGGCTACAGTTGGATTTGAGGCTGTCTTACTCAATTTGTCATATTTCAGGATCCCCCAACCTGTTTCGGTTGAGCTGAATCCCATACTGACACCAAATGTGAGGCAGGCATGGTATCACGAGGTAGATACAAGGAATCACGTTTGTAAAACCTTTATTAACTTGGAAAGGAGTTGGAGACTTCCTAACTGGCCCCATTTCTAAATGGGAGTCATCTCAACCATTAAACGAAGTCAAAAGGAAGTCAAATATCCGTCAGTCAAAATAATAAAGATGTCTGTAATGAACCTCTGCTTGTCCTCACTTTCTTCTCGAACAATAATGTGTACAGGATTGGATCAAAATAGAATAGTGAGTCAAAATCATATCAGGATGGCACTGGAGGCTGTCCCAGAGCTCCCTTCCCCAAGCTTGAGTTACTTGGGATTCAACAAAGTTCCTTGGATTCAAATAGTTCACACAACGTTCCTTTAGGTTTCTAAGACCTTTCTTTCTTCACAGGCTTAGAAGTCCTTCTTGTCACTGTCTCTCAGAAATTTCACAGTTTACAATATTTTGCTTTCACAAGTCTCTCTCTTGCTCTGGTTTCATCAGGGGGTTCCTTCTCCTACAATTCTAACAACTTGACAGTTCAATAGATTCTCTTCACAATAGATTCACTTGTTCAAAAATGGGGTTCCCTTCCCCAACAATTCTCAACAACTCTTCATATCAGAGACTTTCAAGAGTGCACAGTTTTACTCAGCCCTGTGGGGGACCACCCTGATACCCTGACTTTCATAGGATTGTGCCCCCGGCACTCTATAGCTTTCATCAAAGATCACAAATAGGATTGTGCGACAGGCATTCTTTAGCTTCTTCACTTTCACAATTGGCTTTTTTTAGGGTTTCAGCTCGCTCTTCCTGTCTTGTGCCGCTCCCTTCATAAGTTCTATTTTACTCCTACTTCGAACTTCGCACAGCTCCCCTGCACTTTCGGAGAGTGATTCAGTTTCAACAGAGTCTTTCGACAACGTGTAAACGTAAACTCAACCACTCCGTTAATTTGTTTCCTTCACTTTCACAATGATAATTTTCACATTACAGTTCACAATGGACAATTGAAGCTTTCTCTTCAGCGCGTCTTTCATCCTATGTTTGTCCTTCTCTTGCAACAAATTATCTCTCGTGCTTCATGTCTTTCACCAACCGGGCTCCCGTCTTTAACTCACGGGTTGTGATTCCTTCAGCATAGCTTTTGCGGTTATGTTGTGTCGAGGTCAGGGGCTCCTCGCCTGCCCATCAGATACTCCTGGGCTGCCTCGCTGATCCAGGGGAACAAGCACCTTTTCAAGGATTTACCATAGCAATCCCTTTCTGGTTCCTTAGAGACACGGCTTCCTCGCCACGCTTTCTCTAGCCTTCTCAAACAACGGGCTCTCAGCGTCTCAGCGCTCTGTTCTATGAGACCAGATCTCTGGGTGCTCAGGCTTTCCCAGTTGCTGGTTAGGTCATTCTCTGACTCGGGTTCCTTCTCGAGCGCCAACTCGTTCTCCTTGTTTCTTGCAGCTACTCCTCTTCTACACCTGTGGAGTATTAATGGCTTCAAGTGGACACAATCTTCGCCCAGTGCCTGACTTCGCCTGACCTTGTTAGTGGGACATTCATGAAAATAGTAGAGTACCTCTGATGCAGTTTCTTTTTTCTAATGGCACAGTGGTGTTTTGGCCATGAAAAGTGCAGGGTAAAATGGCTGTATGATGAACAGTAGGCCATATAGGCTGAGGGAATATTGGGTAGGGGTCTGTCCGAAAAGGGGGATACCTTTGGATAATCCCTTCCCAATCTACCCAGGTGATCCTCCCTCACTAGTCCGCCCCCAGGGTCGGGATCCAAAAGCGATGGCCCTCCCCAGGCAATCTGTTTAGAGGATCCACGGGAGTGGGAAGGGAAAAACCCTGAGGTTTTTCACAATGGGAAGACTAAGTGGGAAAGACTGAATAATGGTGTTTGGAGGCGGTGAAGATATAGAGAGAGAGATATGGTGAGGGAGAGAGAGAAGGGGTAAAACTGTAGGACGGGAGGAGGAGAATAAGCAGAAGAAAAGGCCCATAACTGGATGAGAAAAGAAGGAGCTGAAGATAAGGCAGAAGGGCAGTGACAAACGCAGGCAGAAAGACAACAATGTATATGTTGTCAGAGAGAAGCGGGAAGAGGAGCAAGCATGTGGCAAAACAGTGAGGATTTCATCCAATAACTAGCTCCAGGGACAGACGTAAGCCTTTGGGACAGACCCCTTGCCCCAGACACATGTAAGCATCATCTTAGCGATAAGGGAAGTAAGATGGGCTTCAATAGTAGGGTCCGCCTCTAAGACAGAGAGAGGAAGAGAGGCCCCACCCAGAACCCAGAGACCCTCTGAAGCAGCTGCAGCTGTTGACAATTCTGAGGGCCCCGCAACAATAAAGTTTGCAAAATCACCAGGAGTGTCTACAACACTCAGAAAGTGTTATCCAACCTGGGGCCAGCCAGGTGATACGCCACTGAAGATCAAGAGAACACCCAATGGAGCAGAGTTGTCCAAAGAGACTGAGTGACACATAGGAGAGATTCAGAGAGGCTATTTTGTACCAAATTATTTACTTGGTGAAACCAGAGGAAGAACTGTACAACATTGAGAAGACTCTCTGCCAAGTCTGGGCAAATGGAGAGACATTAGTAGCGATGCGAGGATCCTACTACCAAAAGGAAAATCTACAGTTTCCTAGGATAGCCTGTCAAAACTTTAGTGCTCAGACTCAGCCCATAACAGGAAGGAGAACCTAGAGAGGGAGCTGTTCCCATGTCTCTCAGACACATGGTTTCAGAAATGGGATTACCAATCTGGTCTTGGGTCAACTCACTTTACTTCACAATAGCCTACCCAATGCAACCTATCCTTCCCCCCCAGTCACTCACTGTGGCCTGCCTCTCTTGCAATAGTGACCCTTTTACCCCCTAAGCAGAACCCCCAGTCTCTGACCTGTCAAAGGATTCTACCTCAGAAGAAGAGACTTGGGGATACCGAGCAGCCTGATTCTCAACTCTACGGTTCTGGGTCTATGTTAGGAGGGTCACCAAATGCATGGAAGAAACAGCTAAAGAATATGATTCTCCTACTACCCACCATGCTTTCCACAAGCTAATTTGACTAGGTTTGGTATCTGAAAACTAAGAGAGTGACCAGGGGACACCCATCACAGTTTTTCATCAACCAAATTCTGAATGTTTTGAAAGAATTCTTGGAGCCAATATGGAGAATGTAACTCCTCGCAGTTCTGGAAGGCCAGTGAAGGTGAGGAACAAGCTTGTATTCTGAGAACTGGGATACTGGGGGCAGAAGCAGGATTATTTGAAATCTTGTTCACTCATGCCCCTCCTCCTGAACGTTGTAACCAGTATGGATTCAGAAGCCTCATTTAAGAATTTCGAGCGCATCTTTGAAGCAGCTCACTGGGAAAATGGCTGTTGGCCCCAATGTATCATCCCGTTATTGACTGTAGAGCTCCAGGTGTCTTGCCAAGTAATCAACAAAGATATCCAAATCAACTATGAGACATTCAGGGATGTCATCCTAGATCATTGAGAAAATGACCCAGAGTTCCATCTGCAACAACTCAGATAAATCTAATACCCCCTGTGATGATGATTTCAACAAGGTAGGGATTTTTTGGGAAAGGTGCCACCCTGAGCCAGTTGATGTTGGGCCCAGGGGCAGTACAGAGAGGATTCCTGAGTCACCCGCCTTGGTCCCTGCCACATGGTGGGGACAATCACATTGTCGCCCCTCATTTTAGAGGCCAGACCTTGCTCACTTCCCTTGCCCAGTGGGCCAACCCAGTCCTGACAGCTGTCTCTGTCCAAACCCGTTGGCAGTTCCGGCAGGATAACCTTAGTACACTCGCTAACCAAAGGAGAGACCCCAAAGCAAGCAGACAAAAAGTCATAAAATTGGTAGAAGTAGCTTTCCCTTAAGGGAGAAGGTTTCCCTGCACTGTTCGGTAGTAATGATTGTTTAGATACTGATGCCACCTCCCTCAGCAAATTCAAATAACTATTCTCTGTTATTTTGCAGAACATGCAGGGAACTGTTAATTTCTAGAAAAAAACCAGCATAATACTGGAGCGGTATTACTTTGGTGTATGTGGACAGGGAAAAGGTGAGTCATTTTAGGAATTTATCATGGGACTCTGGGAGCTGGCAACCAAATGTAACTTTGGACTAAAATGTAATGAGTGGCTTTGTGATCAGTTTATGTTGAAAATAAACAAGAGCAAAACAAGGGAAGAAATATGGACTAAAGGTGACCCCAGCATGGATGATAATGCAAAGAAGATGGAAAACAAGATGGCATATGTCAAAGAACTGGAAAAGAAAGATTTGCAGCCAGTGAAGAATGGGGTTTCTGCCATGGATGCACAAACTGATCAAAGGAAGGGTGTGCAAAAAAATGAGTGGTAATGATAATACTAGATAAGAAGGCTAAAGGGCCCAATGTTAAGTGGTGCTTCCGATGTGGTAGCATGTTTCACTTTGCAAGTAATGGGGCGTGCCTTGGTCTTAAGGTTAGATGACATAAGTGCAGGAAGAAGGGGCATTTTGCCTGTTGCTATGAGAACATCTCTGGTGGGACGGTTAGATAAGTGAGTATGGAGCAGGGAGAGGAGGATTTGGATGATATTGGAAAGCATGGAGGTGTGGGAGTGAATTGGTCAGTGAGCCAAGTGGGGTCTAGACCCAAGAGGTGTGAGAAACCACACATGATTGTTGTGGTAAATGGTGTGAATTGAATTGATATTTTATTTCGATCGCGCTCATACACAAGTGTTTCAGAGCCCGGCAAGGCAAGGGAAGGGAACAGGGGATAACAAAACAACGATCTTGCTAGGCACAGTGACATTGAGAACGTGCAATTGCATGGGGGAGGGAGAGGGGAAAAGTGCAAGGAAGGGGGAGAAGTGGAAAGTGCGGAGCAAAAGGAGAACAATGATTAGTGGGAGTGATTATGCTAGTGAATAAGGGGTCAAACTACACCATTATTGGTAGTAGTGTTGTATTAATAGATTCAAAGGAGAAAAACATGCTCATTCTAACAGAACGAATGCATACGGCAGATGTAAATATTGGGAGTGTTTAATGCCAGGTTGGTATGCAAAGGGAAATCTACTGTGGCAAATGTGTTTGTCTCTAAGAAGGGTCGGAGCCTGTCGGGTGGTATGAACCGAGTGAGCTGGGGAGTGTGATAGATCCTAAGTTTCCAGCACATGTCGCTTTGATGGATGAGCAAGTAAGGGAATGCCCAGAAGAGTATTTCAAGGCAGTATTCAGTGATGGTGTGGGGCGCTTAGAGGGGTACCACCATCTCATTCGTCTGGTGGGACGGACATGGTGAGGAAGTGTCCAGTGAGATCAAAAAACTAAAGAGAGAAGGGGTGATTGAGGCTCTGGAGGCATTGGAGTGTGTTTCCCCAGTAGTGGAAGCACGTTAAACAAATGGCCAAGTGAGGTTGTGTGTAGACTTGAGGGACCTGAATTGCAAAGTGGTAGTAAACAAGTTTCCCCTACCTAACATTGGAGCAATGGTAAGCTTGGCTGCTGGTGCGAAAATATTTAGTACACTGGACTTAGACTCAGCATATCATCAGGTACAATGTTGCAAGCATTCGACTTCCTGGACAGAGAGTCCATTGTGGAAAGGAGCATTTCAGCATCATTTTTCCCTGGCAAGGGATTCTCAAACTAGGGATACAATATTGTTAACACATCAAATGCTTAGTGAAACAACTTATCCCCAAGTTAACCCAGTGCGTTTCCAGACAGTAAAGCACCTGCTGGACATTCTGAACACTCAAGTACAGCACAGACTGGGAGAGACAGGAGAGAAAGAGTAACATCCAAAAAGATGCATAGGTCAATTATAGGCTTGACCCACCCCCTTGAACACAAAGCATCCACAAGTGCCTAGACACAGGATAGCCATCATAGTCTTCAACTAATTTGAATCGACTGGTGTAGACTCTCACTAGGAAACCCACACAGGGGGAAGAAGGAGCACACTATAAACAGTCAGACAGTGTGTGTTCTAGGAACAGGAGGCTTGTGTTTGGAGAAAGCTGTACACTAGAGAGCAGCAGACGAAGAAGAGGCTGTAGATACAGAGGTAAGTGGAAGAGTGAAAGCACTTGAGAGCAGGGGAAGATGGTAAAAGCTAAGAGGGTGAAGGAGGAGTTGCTGACATCTGTGTATGAGAGTAAACAAGGAGGTAACAACGGACAGAACACGAGAGAGAGAAAGTGTTAAGAACTAAAAAGGTAGAAGAGGAGGTAGTAACCAAGTGAAGGATGTTGGCAAAAGGGGAAGATATCAGGCCAAGAGAGTAGAAGTGAAGAGGGGGTGGTAGGAGCCTAGTAAGAGCACACACGTACTCCCCCTGCACCAGGAAGGAGAAGCTGAGGTCTTGTACCAGCCTCATAGAAGGGGAGACATACCCCAGGGAAGTTTGTCTAATTCCTAAAAAAGAAAGTTCCTTATCCCATTCAGATGCCTTTTCAGAAACCAAGTAAAACGCAAATAAAGACCCTGTTCTCAAACTGATATGCGTTTTTCTGCTTTCCTTTCAAGACAAAGAAGTTATATTTATTTTACTATAGATTATTTTACTCAACATTTACAGCAGTCACACATTTTGACTATTAGGTAATCAAAATTAGCGTAATTTCAAGAAACAAACCTGTGTAAATCAACCTTTTTGTCCAAGTGCTTAATGAAACCTTTTTTGATGCAGAAAGAGCTTGGGAGCCTGTATAGGTTGTCAAGCGCTTTAGCAAATAACTGGGTAATCTGAATGACCTCTAGTTACTGGAGATATGAGGACCCTTCTTTTACCCTTCTAACCATAATAACACAACCGTCCATTGATCACCCGCTCACAGGTACAATCTCGGAAAAACGGATGGGTTGTGTGCTTTAGTAAGCTCTAATAACTCTTAAAGAACACACTAACTGTTATCCAATCAGAATGCTTAGATGATGACACTAACTAAAAACAAAGCCTCCTTTCCACAACTTCTACACAGGAGCAAGGAGGTTGGTAGTGGACTCTGGCATCTCTATTAATCAGTATGTGAAGGACACTATCTTGATGTCAAAGATTTTATCGACTTTCCTTTATTGATGCTCAATCCTATAAAAACGGAGTCGCTGAGTTACATATGCCCCTTCTATCCTTAGTGAAATCCATGGTCTTCACATTAGATTTGAATTTCAAAAGTCACATTGAAATTATTTGCAAATATGCTACTAGCAATTGATTCTTTTGAGACACATTAATCCTTTCATTTCCTTTCATTTCAACTTTCCCAATTCCTCACTACTGTAAAGGCTTTGGTGTTTTTGAAAGCAGGTGGTGTAAAGTGTGCTCTAGAGGTGGCAGAGCGTGAACTCCTAAAGTTTTGGACAAGTCTTTGTGGCACACGGCACCCAGTTTTGATTCTGTTTACTAAAGTGTATCATTGAGTTCTTATTCCATTAAAGATACAGAGGTTCGTATCATGCCTCACTTTCTTAACTGCAAACCTCAAGCAGAAAGCCAATTTAACAACAGAATCTACACTTCCCAGTAAGCCTATCTCGTTTGGGGTTTACATTTCTAACTATTGTACTATTAAATAAATACTGTCTCATAGACAAACTGCATAACTCCACGCCCTATTACCTCACTTCAGCTCCTAGCTACTTCCATTTTCTTTCTTGTGTCGAAACTGATGACATAAAAACTGATGAAATAAAAACATTTGACCTCTTGATGACAAGGTTGAAAAGTAACGGGCCAAAATGAAAAGGTGAAAAACGCCCAACTCGGCATAAATAGGTGCCATTCCAGCATTGTCGACCATGGTCATACCTCAGGACTTTTTGGGAGAAACCTCTTGTGAGCAAACTATCACTATATGGGAGGGCACCAATGTGAAAACAGGAGGGAGCAGATACAATCAGGTCAATATACGTAGTTTTGATATATGAGAATATGGTATGGTAGAATAATACTAAACTCCATGGGGCCGATTCATGGAACAAACGTGCGCCGAAAATCTTTGCGCAAGCAGACGCAAGCAGGCGCAAGCGGGCGCAAGCGCAAAAAAACACAGATTCATGGAAGTCCCTGCGCGTGTTTACCTCGGGATGTGCGCCAAACCCGTGCATGGCGCCCACGTCACTGCAACATCCCGAAAGGCGTGCGCGACGCGCACAGTGAAAGCGCACAACCTCGGCGCATACACCAGAAAGTGGGCGGAACACGGGGCGTAACGCGCGGAATGGGGAACAACGCGCGAAAATAAGGGCGTAACTGGGGATGTACTGCAGGGAAGCAGACGGAACGCCCACACGCACTCGAACCACACGTATTCATGGATTCGAATAGGGCAAAGCCACGCACAGCCAAAGACGCGCACAAGCCGAAACACGTCCGCCACACGAAGGCAGGCGGTAGCGTCCCTGCGCATTACAAAAGTGGCAACATACAGCAATTGGGCCTGTGCAAGCGGGGCACGTGTATTTCAGGGGTGCGCGGGAAGTTACACACGCGATTGAGCGGGGTACGTGTATTTCGGGGTGCGCGGGAAGTTACACACGCGATTGAGCGGGGTACGTGTATTTCGGGGGGTGCGCGGGAAGTTACACACGCGATTGAGCGGGGTACGTGTATTTCGGGGTTGCGTGGGAAGTTACACACGCGATTGAGCGGGGTACGTGTATTTCGGGGGTGCGCAGGAAGTTACACATGCAATTGAGCGGGCTACGTGTATTTCGGGGATGCGCGGGAAGTTACACACGCGATTGAGCGGGGTACGTGCATTTCAAGGGTGCGCGGAAAGTATCACACGCGATTCCATCAGGGTACATGTATTACAGGGGTTCGCGGGAAGTTCCACACGCGAATGTCCAGGCTACGTGTATTTCGGGGTGCGCAGGAAGTCTCACACACGATTCCATCAGGGTACGTGCATTACAGGGGTGCGGGGGAAGTGTCACACGAGACATCAGCAGGGTACGTGTATTCCAGGGGTGCGCGGGAAGTTCCACACGCAATCAGGGTACATGTATTACAGGGGTGTGCGGGGAGCACCACACGTGAATTGCACGTGTGAGTCCTCCCAGGCGTTCCCTCTACACCCTCCACGGCCCCTGCAGGTGGCTCACACCACAGGGGCCTACCCTGCACATGTCCTGCAGGCACCCCATCCACCATGGCCATGCCCCCCAGCCAACCCACATGTCAACTTGCACTACTGCCCACCAACGCATGTCCCCCTGCACCCCCAGCCACCAGGGGCACCCTCCACCAGGCCCCCACCCATGTCTCCCACCCTCCCCACCCCCCAGCACTGTGGGGCACCTGCCAGCAGGCCCCCACCCATGTCTCCCACCACCCCCACCCCCCAGCACTGTGGGGCACCTGCCAGCAGGCCCCCACCCATGTCTCCCACCACCCCCACCCCCCAGCCACCAGGGGCAGCCTCCACCAGGCCCCCACCCATGTCTCCCACCACCCCACCCCCCAGCAGTGCAGGGGCACCCTCCACCAGGCCCCCACCCATGTCTCCCACCCCCCCACCCCCCAGCACTGTGGGGCACCTGCCAGCAGGCCCACACCCATGTCTCCCACCCCCTCCTACCCCCCAGCAGTGCAGGGGCACCCACCACCAGGCCCCCACCCATGTCCAACTCATGTTCCCCACCACCCCCACCCCCCAGCACTGTGGGGCACCTGCCAGCAGGCCCCCACCCATGTCCAACTCATGTTCCCCACCCCCCCACCCCCCAGCAGTGCAGGGTCACCCTCCACCAGGCTCCCACCCATGTCTCCCACCCCCCCACCCCCCAGCACTGTGGGGCACCTGCCAGCAGGCCCCCACTCATGTCCAACTCATGTTCCCCTGCACCCCCACCCCCCAGCACTGTGGGGCACCTGCCACCAGGCCCCCACCCATGTCTCTCACCCCCCCACCCCCCAGCAGTGCAGGGGCACCCTCCACCAGGCCCCCACCCATGTCTCCCACCACCCCCACCCCCCAGCAGTGCAGGGTCACCCTCCACCAGGCCCCCACCCATGTCTACCACCCCCCCACCCCACAGCACTGTGGGGCACCTGCCACCAGGCCCCCACCCATGTCCAACTCATGTTCCCCACCCCCCCACCCCAGCAGTGCAGGGGCACCCTCCACCAGGCCCCCACCCATGTCTCCCACCCCTCCCCACCCCCCACCACTGTGGGGCACCTGCCAGGAGGCCCCCACCCATGTCTCCCACCACCCCCACCCCCCAGCAGTGCAGGGTCACCCTCCACCAGGCCCCCACCCATGTCTACCACCACCCCCACCCCCCAGCAGTGCAGGGTCACCCTCCACCAGGCCCCCACCCATGTCCAACTCATGTTCCCCAGCCAACATGTCATCACAATCTAGATCCCTGGTCCCTATGGTCAGCCTCCAAATGCAAAACACCCACCCGAGTATTGTATCCACCCACTCATAATTGGCAATTACATGACAGAACACCAATTGCAAGTTCCGAAACAAACACATTTCCCTCACATACACCCAATGGGTGTCAGTGAATCTCAAAACCCATATCATGATATGCATGAAACCAATGAGATGATACTACACATTGAAGTCTGATAAAAAACATGTATTAAAGGAAACATAAATAGAATCAAAAATAAAGAAACATAAATGGGAATGTACAAAAATGAAAAGAAGCATGTCCGTGAAAAAAAGCAAAACCAAAAATCAAAATCCAAAGTAATGGTGTCCAAAGTCACTGTCCAGAAAACAAAATCCAATGGGAAATAAAATTGAAAGCCATTGCTCCATGGTTAAAATGTGAAAGAAAAATACAATCCAACAGTGAACTATGTACATACGAACAAGCCAGGGTCCATTATCCCAACAAAAGAAAGGAAACCTATCTAACTACACTAACTAATAAAATAAACTACATACAAAAATGTGGCCAATGTCCGAAAGTTCCAAAATAAATCAAAAAAAAAATGAAACCTAACACTACCTACATAAATATGTACAAGGGCAGCAAGCTAGTTTGACGGCTCACTTGTGGATGTCCCGGGCCAGGGCATCATCGAACTCCTGCTCAATGTCCCGGAGGCGGTCCTCCTCCATGGCCCCGAGGGTCCGCAGGGCCGTCGACGTGTCCACCTCCAAACCCCTGCGGATTGCCTCGAGGCACTCGGCCCACCTCAGGGCCCTCCGCATGGAGTTCTCCGCCCTGACCATTGTGAGCCGTGCCTCTTCCGCCCGCTGCCGCTCCGCATCTATGGCGTGGCCTAACCGCTGCCACACGGAAGACACTCTCTGTCCTGGGTCCTCCTGCCCTCCGGCCGATGCCTGCCCCTCCGATGTTGAAGGTCCCGAGCCTTCATGGCTCCCACCACGTTGCTGCTTTGCCTCTGCCCGTGCACTGCCTCCTGCTGTCTGCTCATCCTCCGCCGGCTGGGGTGCAGTCGTTGATGTGGCCACCCCTGCTGGACGTCCGACTCCTGACTGTGGCAGGGATGCCTCCTCCACCAGCCTGGCCGCACCATTAGAGGCAGCTCCACAGGGCACCCAGGTGACTGATGGATGGGAAGATGGCACGGACGACTGGTGCGTAGGGGGTTCAGTTGAGGAGGGGGTCGTAGCAAGCCCCATCATATGGAGGAATCCGGCCTGGGTGACCTGTCCCAGCAGGCTGACATGGTCAACGAGCCATTCGAGATGACGTGCAGTTTCCTCATGAAAAGACTGCAGGTCACCTCGCATGGCCCGTTGACGCAACGCCACACCACTCAGAACAGGCTCAACCCGGACCCGGATAGCCACGTCCGCAGGCAGAGGAAGGCCAGTTGACGTGAGCTCATCCCCTGCCTGAAAACAGGTCTGGACGTAGGCATCCCTGCTGGTGCAAGATGATGCAGGGACAGGATCGGGGACAGGATTGCACACAGGCACCTCCGCGGCGGCCTGTGCTGCCTCCTGTCGCTGGTCCTGCACTGCACCACTAGCACCAATGGGATCCCCACCTCCAGACCCCGTCTCTGTTGCTTGCACGGCCTCCTCCTCCACCAAACCCCCCACCAACCTGGATGACTCCGTGCCATCTTCCCTTGTTGGGCCCTGTGGGGTCCCAGCTGCCCCTTCTGCTGCAGAGGAGTCCAACTCCAACCTCCGCCTCTTGGACCTCCCCCCGGCAGCTGCGGCCTGGGACGCGGCACCGGACTCCTCACTCCCCGACGAGATGACAACATGGGAGGGGAGCCGGGCCTTGCGTCTCCGGCTGGCGGTGGGATCCCCGCCGCTGTTCTCCACAGCACCTTCTCCGCCCTCTTCATCAGTTGATGCTGCAGACAGGGAGAAATAAAACACAGGCATCAGGGCACTGTACAATGGACACATACACACATGACAGTTGTACATGAGTGGCATTGGCAAACCTCAGACATGTCATCACAATCCCCAACACACGTCATTCCAACTCGCACACATGAGCCATACCGCAGCCATATCGCAACTGCCAGCACCATCCATACGCATACAACAGCATGAGCAGGCAAAGGTGAGCCAGACATCACATGCACCACAGGAAGTGCACCACACATGTACACACACCACCACACTTGCATGCATGTGTACACCTCTGCCAAGTGTCGCAGTGTTCAGATGGGCATCCATGTCACAAATGCAAAACACCCACCCGAGTATTGCATCCACCACTCATAATTGGCAATTACATGACAGAACACCAATTGCAAGTTCCGAAACAAACACATTTCCCTCACGTTGCCCCGTGGTCTCCCTGCCTCCCTCTTCCGGAATCCTTCGCCTGCCCGCCTCCCAGCCCGCCCCCCAGCCCTGATTGGTCACCAAGTTTAGCCTTGCTGGGTCTAGCGACCCGTTCCACTGCACCTACTCCTCTTTCCATCTGAGGAGCAGGTGAGTGCGCCCCCATCCGCGACCCCTTTCCGCGTGTCCTTTTTTGTATTTCTCCCCCCCCCGGCCCCGCGTTGCCCCGTGGTCTCCCTGCCTCCCTCTTCCGGAATCCTTCGCCCGCCCGCCTCCCAGCCCGCCCCCCAGCCCTGATTGGCCCTGACAGGAAGATCTGCACTCATTACCAGTCCCTCCAGGGCAGCCCTCTGCCCGGCAGCCCATCAGCTAAGGACCTGAGGCAAAGGACGGCTCCTACAGAGACGACTCCAGGTTGTATCTGCAGGTATCAGCAGGAGAAGCAAGAAGCCAACATCAAGTAAGTGTGGAAAGGGCGGGGCCAGAAGCAATTACCTCAGGCCATACTACCCTACCACTCAACTAACAAAGCATCGCCACTGTAAATCCACTAGATTTGCATTCTGAAATTCTGCCCTCTGTATGTGAAATATGCATTTGGAACTTGTACCCAATAACCTATAAGTGTATTTAGAAATTGTGCCACCAAGTTTAGCCTTGCTGGGTCTAGCGACCCGTTCCACTGCACCTACTCCTCTTTCCATCTGAGGAGCAGGTGAGTGCGCCCCCATCCGCGACCCCTTTCCGCGTGTCCTTTTTTGTATTTCTCCCCCCCCGGCCCCGCGTTGCCCCGTGGTCTCCCTGCCTCCCTCTTCCGGAATCCTTCCCCCGCCCGCCTCCCAGCCCGCCCCCCAGCCCTGATTGGTCACCAAGTTTAGCCTTGCTGGGTCTAGCGACCCGTTCCACTGCACCTACTCCTCTTTCCATCTGAGGAGCAGGTGAGTGCGCCCCCATCCGCGACCCCTTTCCGCGTGTCCTTTTTTGTATTTCTCCCCCCCCGGCCCCGCGTTGCCCCGTGGTGTCCCTGCCTCCCTCTTCCGGAATCCTTCGCCCGCCTCCCAGCCCGCCCCCCAGCCCTGATTGGTCACCAAGTTTAGCCTTGCTGGGTCTAGCGACCCGTTCCACTGCACCTACTCCTCTTTCCATCTGAGGAGCAGGTGAGTGCGCCCCCATCCGCGACCCCTTTCCGCGTGTCCTTTTTTGTATTTCTCCCCCCCCCCCCGGCCCCGCGTTGCCCCGTGGTCTCCCTGCCTCCCTCTTCCGGAATCCTTCGCCCGCCCGCCTCCCAGCCCTGAGTGGCCCTGACAGGAAGATCTGCACTCATTACCAGTCCCTCCAGGGCAGCCCTCTGCCCGGCAGCCCATCAGCTAAGGACCTGAGGCAAAGGACGGCTCCTACAGAGACGACTCCAGGTTGTATCTGCAGGTATCAGCAGGAGAAGCAAGAAGCCAACATCAAGTAAGTGTGGAAAGGGCGGGGCCAGAAGCAATTACCTCAGGCCATACTACCCTACCACTCAACTAACAAAGCATCGCCACTGTAAATCCACTAGATTTGCATTCTGAAACTCTGCCCTCTGTATGTGAAATACGCATTTGGAAGTTGTACCCAATAACCTATAAGTGTATTTAGAAATTGTGCCACCAAGTTTAGCCTTGCTGGGTCTAGCGACCCGTTCCACTGCACCTACTCCTCTTTCCATCTGAGGAGCAGGTGAGTGCGCCCCCATCCGCGACCCCTTTCCGCGTGTCCTTTTTTGTATTTCTCCCCCCCCCGGCCCCGCGTTGCCCCGTGGTCTCCCTGCCTCCCTCTTCCGGAATCCTTCCCCCACCCGCCTCCCAGCCCGCCCCCCAGCCCTGATTGGTCACCAAGTTTAGCCTTGCTGGGTCTAGCGACCCGTTCCACTGCACCTACTCCTCTTTCCATCTGAGGAGCAGGTGAGTGCGCCCCCATCCGCGACCCCTTTCCGCGTGTCCTTTTTTGTATTTCTCCCCCCCCGGCCCCGCGTTGCCCCGTGGTCTCCCTGCCTCCCTCTTCCGGAATCCTTCGCCCGCCTCCCAGCCCGCCCCCCAGCCCTGATTGGTCACCAAGTTTAGCCTTGCTGGGTCTAGCGACCCGTTCCACTGCACCTACTCCTCTTTCCATCTGAGGAGCAGGTGAGTGCGCCCCCATCCGCGACCCCTTTCCGCGTGTCCTTTTTTGTATTTCTCCCCCCCCCCCGCCCCACGTTGCCCCGTGGTCTCCCTGCCTCCCTCTTCCGGAATCCTTCGCCCGCCCGCCTCCCAGCCCTGATTGGCCCTGACAGGAAGATCTGCACTCATTACCAGTCCCTCCAGGGCAGCCCTCTGCCCGGCAGCCCATCAGCTAAGGACCTGAGGCAAAGGACGGCTCCTACAGAGACGACTCCAGGTTGTATCTGCAGGTATCAGCAGGAGAAGCAAGAAGCCAACATCAAGTAAGTGTGGAAAGGGCGGGGCCAGAAGCAATTACCTCAGGCCATACTACCCTACCACTCAACTAACAAAGCATCGCCACTGTAAATCCACTAGATTTGCATTCTGAAACTCTGCCCTCTGTATGTGAAATATGCATTTGGAAGTTGTACCCAATAACCTATAAGTGTATTTAGAAATTGTGCCCAATAGCCTCTCTCTGAACTGCGCCCAATAGCCTCTCTGAGGAATATTGCATTTAGAAGTGTTATCTAGTGCATTCAGTAGTGTCCCCAACTGTATTTAGAAGTGTTCCCAATTGCATTTAGGTGTTGCGCCCAATAGCCTCTTTGAAGAAAGTTGCATCTAGAAGTGTTCCCAATTGCATTTAGGTGCTGTGCCCACTAGCCTCTTTGAGGAAATTACATTTAGAAGTATTCCCAATTGCATTTAGGTGTTGCGCCCAATAGCCTCTTTGAAGAAAGTTGCATCTAGAAGTGTTCCCAATTGCATTTAGGTGCTGTGCCCACTAGCCTCTTTGAGGAAAATTACATTTAGAAGTGTTCCAATTGCATTTAGGTGTTGCGCCCAATAGCCTCTTTGAAGAAAGTTGCATCTAGAAGTGTTCCCAATTGCATTTAGGTGTTGCGCCCAATAGCCTCTTTGAAGAAAGTTGCATCTAGAAGTGTTCCCAATTGCATTTAGGTGCTGTGCCCACTAGCCTCTCTGAGGAAAATTACATTTAGAAGTGTTCCCAATTGCATTTAGGTGTTGCGCCCAATAGCCTCTTTGAAGAAAGTTGCATCTAGAAGTGTTCCCAATTGCATTTAGGTGTTGCGCCCAATAGCCTCTTTGAAGAAAGCTGCATCTAGAAGTGTTCCCAATTGCATTTAGGTGCTGTGCCCAATAGCCTCTCTGAGGAAAATTACATTTAGAAGTGTTCCCAATTGCATTTAGGTGTTGCGCCCAATAGCCTCTTTGAAGAAAGTTGCATCTAGAAGTGTTCCCAATTGCATTTAGGTGTTGCGCCCAATAGCCTCTTTGAAGAAAGTTGCATCTAGAAGTGTTCCCAATTGCATTTAGGTGCTGTCCCCAACTAGCCTCTCTGAGGAAAATTACATTTAGAAGTGTTCCCAATTGCATTTAGGTGTTGCGCCCAATAGCCTCTTTGAAGAAAGTTGCATCTAGAAGTGTTCCCAATTGCATTTAGGTGCTGTGCCCACTAGCCTCTCTGAGGAAAATTACATTTAGAAGTGTTCCCAATTGCATTTAGGTGTTGCGCCCAATAGCCTCTCTGAGGAAAATTACATTTAGAAGTGTTCCCAATTGCATTTAGGTGTTGCGCCCAATAGCCTCTTTGAAGAAAGTTGAATCTAGAAGTGTTCCCAATTGCATTTAGGTGTTGCGCCCAATAGCCTCTTTGAAGAAAGTTGCATCTAGAAGTGTTCCCAATTGCATTTAGGTGCTGTGCCCACTAGCCTCTCTGAGGAAAATTACATTTAGAAGTGTTCCCAATTGCATTTAGGTGTTGCGCCCAATAGCCTCTCTGAGGAAAATTACATTTAGAAGTGTTCCCAATTGCATTTAGGTGTTGCGCCCAATAGCCTCTTTGAAGAAAGTTGAATCTAGAAGTGTTCCCAATTGCATTTAGGTGTTGCGCCCAATAGCCTCTTTGAAGAAAGTTGCATCTAGAAGTGTTCCCAATTGCATTTAGGTGTTGCGCCCAATAGCCTCTTTGAAGAAAGTTGCATCTAGAAGTGTTCCCAATTGCATTTAGGTGCTGTGCCCACTAGCCTCTCTGAGAAAAATTGCATTTAGAAGTGTTATCAAGTGCATTCAGTAGTGTGCCCAACTGTATTTAATACTGCTCCCAATTGCATACAGGAGTTGCGCCCACTAGCCTCTCCAAGGTAAATTGCATTTAGAAGTGTTCCCAATTACATTTAAGCGCTGCGCCCAATAGCCTCTCTGAGGAATATTGCATTTAGAAGTGTTCCCAATTGCATTCAGGAGTTGCACCCAATAGCCTCTCTGAGGCAAATTGCATTTAGAAGTGATCCCAATTGCATCTAATATTGTGCCCATTAGCATTTGATATTGTACCCATTAGCCTCTCCAAGAAAAATTGCATTTTGAACCGTTCCCAATTGCATTTAGGTGTTACGCCCAATAGCCTCTCTGAAGAAAGTTACATCTAGAATTGTTTCCAATTGCATTTAGGTGTTGTGCCCAATAGCCTCTCTGAAGAAAGTTGCATCTAGAAGTGTTCCCAACCGCACTCAAGAGTTGCGCCCAATAGCCTCTCTGAGGCAAATTGCATTTAGAAGCAATCCCAATTGCATTTGATATTATACCCATCAGCCTCTCTAAGGAAAATTGCATTTAGAAGTGTTCCCAATTGCATTCAGGAGTTGCACCCAATAGCCTCTCTGAGGCAAATTGCATTTAGAAGTGATCCCAATTGCATCTGATATTATACCCATCAGCCTCTCTGAAGAAAGTTGCATCTTGAAGTGTTCCCAATTGCATTTAGGTGCTGTGCCCATTAGCCTCCCTGAGGAAAGTCGCTTGTAGAATTATTCACAATTGCATCTAGCTGTGTTCCCACATTTAGGTATTGTGCCCATTAGCCTGAGGAAAGTTGCATGTAGAAGTTACACCAATCATGAGCGCTCCCACTCAACCAGAATCAGTCAGAAACACCACCCATGGACCACCCCCACTCTCCGATCTGTCCCCCGTCCCCTCCCGCCGCACCCAAACCCCCCCACCCTATCTCGCACCCCCTGCTCTTCCCCTCTCCAAACACCAAGCAAGGGGGGCACGATGGCGAGCCACCCACCCCAAGACCACTCATCCTCTGAACCCCACCCCTGACCCACCAGCATTACCCATACCCGCTCCCCCCTCTATCCTACCTGTCTCACCCCACCCTGCAACCACCCAACTCCCGCCCTCCCCTTATACCCTTTCCACCATCCCCACTCGACCTCACCCCTTCCCCTCCCTAAAAACTGCACGGCTAGCCCTAGCAAGAACCGAAGCTGCCTCTCACTCACCCTCCGACCCCCCCACTCTCTCCCACACACCAGCCGCAGCAAGGAAACTAAAGAGGAAACGTTCCTGGTCCCCCTCAATCTCACAGCACTCCTCGCCCCCCCTATCTCGACCAACCACATCTATCCCGCAATCCCCCCTATCCCCTGCGGCCTCCCCCCACCTGAAACCCCTCTCCCTCGACTTCTCATCAGCTGCAACTGAAACCCCTTACCGTCAACATCCCTCTTTTAAATCCCCCTTCCAAATCCCGATCATCCTACCACACGCAGCCTCCCAACCCCTCCCGAAGCCTGCCAATCTCTCTGCTCGCCCACTATTCCCATCCATCATCACCCAACCCACCCTGCCCCACCCAAACCCTCCACCACTGCACCCTCACCCCCCACCACCAAGATCATCCCCGACTGCCGATGTGAACTGCATCCTATTTAACGCCCGATCAATAGCAAAAAACAGACACTCCATCTTTGACCTCCTCACCTCTGACAAACCAAACTAGTTTTCATCACTGAAACCTGGCTCTCTGACGACTTCGGCCCAATCGCCCACGAAGCCTTTCCCCCCAACTACTCCCTCATCCCACTGAACCGTCCGTCCAGGAGAGGAGGGCTAGCATTCGTCTTCAAATCTCTCTTTCGCGCCTCAATCATCAATAACCAACCCTCCATTCCATCCTGCGAATCTCTCCTTGTTAAACTATCCCTATCACCATCGCTCTCACACAGCTTCCTAATAATCTACAGGCCCCCAGGCTACGATAGACACTTCGCAAATAACCTGTGCGACTCTATCGCCACCCTCCAAATAAACCATCCCAACCTCACCCTTCTTGGAGACTTCAACATATGGCTCGACATCCCCACCAACCCTATGACATACTCCCTGGTTGACGGATTAGATGCAATTAACCTCCAACCCCACATAAACGGACCGACCCACTATAAAGGACACACTCTCGATGCCATCTTTAGCTCCAACAACCTGATTCAGCTAATGCCGCCCACCCCTATCATCTGGTCTGATCACTACATTCTCTCTTTCACCATCCACTCACCCGAACCCCTCCCCCTACTCGTATCCGAACCTCCGAACATAGGCAAATGCTGGAAGAAACTAATAATCACCCCAGACCTAGCCGAGGTTCTCCTCCAGTCTCCACCACCAGCCTGCCCTCTCAACAACCATCTCACCCCTGAAGCCCTTGATTCATGGCTTAGCGCATCTCTGATGCGCTTCACCCCCCCCTGCAAACCATCAATCCGCCGTGGCCCTTTCCCCAGATGGTTCACTCCTGAGCTGAAGACCACTAAACGACTATACAAACACCTAGAACGCAAATGGCATAAAGAGAAAACCCATGAGAGCAGGACCACCTTAGCCCGACACCTGTATCGGTACAAAGCCGAAATCCGGAAAACAAAAAAGGCCCACTACAACTCCCGAATCCTAAACTGCAAAAACCCAAGCAAAGAACTCCACAAAATTATCTCCGAATTCACCAACCCAGCTTGTAACACAACCATCCCGACCGCATCGCAATCACTCTGTGACTCACTCTCTCTCCACTTCTACTCCACTGCTATAGAAAGGACAAATACTCTAACCTCCAAACTAGCACTCTTACAGCCACTAGACAATCCTCAGCCCTTACCACCCAACCCATCAGCTACACCCTCCACGCAACCAACGTTCGACTCCTTCAGTCCATTAACAACAGAACAGTTTCACAAACTCCTATCTGCCCGCAAACCATCCGGATCACCACTGGACCCATGCCCTGCCACTACCCTTAAAGAAATCTTTGCCTCCACCTGTGCAGGAGAACACGCAAGATCTATCATAAATGCTTCCCTCTCCTCCGGTACCTTTCCAGACGCATTCAAATTGGCGCACGTCAAACCCCTGATTAAAAAACCCTCGCTCGACCCGCTTGAGCCCAAAAATTACCGCCCCATATCAAACACCAGGTTCCTCGCCAAACTCATTGACCGAACCGCCTACTCTCAACTTAACGCCTTTGTTGAAGCCAACAAACTCCTAGACCCCGCCCAATCAGGCTTCAGAACTTGTCACGGAACTGAAACCACCCTAACCTCTATCTGGGACGACCTTAAAATGACTGCTGACTCCGCGGGATGCGCCGCACTAATCCTTCTCGACCTATCAGCCGCCTTTGACACGATCAATCACTCAATTCTCCTTGATCGCCTCCACTCCCTAGGAATACGTGGAACCGCCCTCAAATGGATAGCCTCATTCCTCAAGGACAGGCACCAAATAACGACACTCTCCAACTTTACCTCCCAAGCCCGACCAGTTGACACAGGAGTCCCACAAGGAGCGTGTCTATCTGCCCTCCTCTTCAATCTCTACCTGACCACCCTCCCACCGATAATTCGTGCACACAACATCCTATGTTACAATTACGCCGATGACACACAACTGATTCTAAAATTCTTGAACACGAATCCTAACTCACAACCTGACCTGGCATCCTGCCTCCTTAACATTGAACGCTGGATGACCCAAAACCACCTCCTGCTAAACCCCTCCAAAACAGAAATCATGGTGTGCGGCAACCCAGATCTTCTCCCGCACCCTCTTCCCTGGCCAACCGCCATGGGCAACTCACCGATACCCTCCAACACAGTGAAAAATCTTGGATGCACCCTAGACTCTGACCTAACACTCTCGCGCCAAGTCAACAATGTCTCAAAGTCCTGCCACTACCACCTCAAAAACCTTAGGCGCATCTTTCCATATCTATCATTTCCTAACAGAGTCTCTGCGGTACAATCAATCATCATCTCACGGCTGGACTACGGCAACCCCCTATGCCTCGGAATCCATGCCTACCAAATGAAC
Organism: Ambystoma mexicanum; assembly: GCF_040938575.1. Taxonomy (NCBI): domain Eukaryota; kingdom Metazoa; phylum Chordata; class Amphibia; order Caudata; family Ambystomatidae; genus Ambystoma; species Ambystoma mexicanum. The sequence continues at coordinate 1,335,485,344 of NC_090921.1, read as the reverse complement.
AAACTTCAAAGAGCACAAAACGCGGCGGTCAAAGTGCTACTTGCGCTTGGTCCAAGAGACCACGTATCCCCAGCCCTCAAGACACTCCACTGGCTACCAGTAGCCCGTAGGGTAGCTTTCAAAACCTTATGCCTCACCCATCGAGCAGTACATAAAACTGGACCACAATATCTTCAAGAAAAACTAATAGCTTATCACCCCACTCGCACCCTCAGATCAAGCACAGCCGGCCTCCTAGTAATTCCTAAGACAAACTCAGTCAGGTTAGGCGGAGCATCATTCTCAGCCCTAGCCCCAACCCTGTGGAACTCTCTGCCACCCCACATCAGGCTAACCGAGGAGCTAACAGCTTTCCGCAAACTTCTGAAAACCTGGCTCTTTCCCTAAAACCTACCGGTTCCGTTCTAGCATCATCAAAATAACACCGACCCAGCGAAGCACCCAAAGCAAAACCAAATGCAAAAACGTATTGTATCAAATATTCAGAAAAGAAATTAAAGCGAGTAATGTAGATGCAAACAGTGAAGTCAATAACACAAATTGACCACTGATAAAAGAAAAATAGAGCATGGACGAGCTTGGAAAGACGATGAGTGTGATGAACAGATGATTGAGAAGGACGAATGAATAAAGATGATTCTAGACAAGTATAAATGAATGTGTAGGATGAAAGCGGTTGACTGGTACGTCTGGCAGACGGTTGGGTCTGGAGACCCGATAAATAATACAAGCAAAATCGATGGGGATGACGGATGAGTATGTAAACCAATTGACTGTAGAAAGCGGTCCAAGTATGAAGAGCGGCTATGTGTAGAAAGTGGAGGAAGGTGGAGAATTGGAAGAGCATACAGAGCGAAAGAGCTTGTTGATCGAAGAGAGCATACAGAGCAGAAGAACGTCTAGAGCAGATGCGCACAATGAATAGAGAAAAGTATCGGCGACTAAATGGGGGAGCGACAGGGTGTGGAAGAGCGGAAGAATGTCGAAAGCACAGGAATGCGTAGGGTGAGAGGCCGGAAGTGGGAGACCGACTGAGCACCGACGAGTGGAATGCGCGTGGAAGATGAACGCTGCTGACAGATGATTACAGAGGGCGGATGACTATGGAATGGCGGATGACTGTGGAAGGCGGATGACTGTGGAAGGCGGATGACTGTGGAAGGCGGATGACTGTGGAAGGCGGATGACTGTGGAAGGCGGATGACCGTGGAGGGCGGATGACCGTGGAGGGCGGATGACCGTGGAGGGCGGATGACCGTGGAGGGCGGATGACCGTGGAGGGCGGATGACCGTGGAGGGCGGATGACCGTGGAGGGCGGATGACCGTGGAGGGCGGGTGACTGGGTAGGGCGGGTGACTGGGTAGGGCGGATGACTGGGTAGGGCGGATGACTGGGTAGGGCGGATGACTGGGTAGGGCGGACGACTGGGCAGGGCGGACGACTGGGCAGGGCGGACGACTGCGGAGGGTGTGTGCCTGTGGAGGGTGTATGCCTGTGGAAGATGACTGCGGAGGGCGGATGTCCGCTGGAAAGCGGTAATCTGTGGAGAGCGGATGACGGTGGAGGGCGGATGACGGTGGAGGGCGGATGACGGTGGAGGGCGGATGACGGTGGAGGGCGGATGACCATGGAAGACAGATAACTGGGAAGGCGGACGACTGTGGAGGGCGAATGCCTTTGGAAAAGGGGTATGGATGGAGGAAGACTGTGGAGAGCGGTTGCCTGGGAAAGATGTGTGTGGAGGGCGGATGCCTGTGGAAGATGAGTGTGGAAGGCGGATGACCATAGAAGGCGGATGACTGTGCAAGGCGGATGACGGTGCAAGGCGGATGACTGTGCAAGGCGGATGTCTGTGGTGGGCGGTTGTCTGTGGTGGGCGGTTGTCTGTGGAGGGCGGATACCTTTGGAAGATGAGTGTGGATGGCAGCTGACCGTGAAAGGCGGACGACTATGGAGGGCGGACGACTGTAGAGGGCGGACGGCTGCGGAGGGCGGATGGCTGCGGAGGGCGGATGGCTGCGGAGGGCGGATGGCTGCGGAGGGCGGATGGCTGCGGAGGGCGGATGGCTGCGGAGGGCGGATGGCTGCGGAGGGCGGATGGCTGCGGAGGGCGGATGGCTGCGGAGGGCGGATGGCTGCGGAGGGCGGATGACTGCGGATACGAGTCCAATACCCTCTCTGATGAAATGATTTCAGAACTGTTCCCAATAGACTCTGTATGGAAAATTGTACTTAGAAGTTCGCCCAGTTCCCTCTCTGGGAAAGTTGCTTTTAGAAGTTTGCACACTGAAAGAGCATATAACCCATCACACCACACCCCACGCTTACTCTCTCCTTACATCACCACTCAACTAGAACACAGAGATACTATGACACCATTCGGTATAACTGTTCTCATACGAACATCCACCGCTTACTCCACATCACTCTATGTAAACACTGCTGGTCCCACATCCCCAGCCAGGCGTTTTCCTCAGGCCTAACGCAGCCACATCCGTTCCGGATAAATCCTGCCAGAACGAACACATTCTCCTGATCTCTCAACCACCACACCTACCGATAAGAAGCAGCTATTACACGTGTACCGCACAAGCTGCACACATATCCGGTGCTCACACACACGTTTTGACTCTCCCTACTCTCTCTACTGATCTGAACTTCGGTTCCCAAGGGCGTTCAACCTACCAGCGCCTTCAGACCATACCAATGGTATATAAGGCACTATATAAGTGCAAAATAACAATAACAATAACAATAACATACACCCAATGGGTGTCAGTGAATCTCAAAACCCATATCATGCCGATCAGGCTTCCACATACCGCTATCACATGCATTCATGTTGCATCAATGTTGCACCCTTGTCAAATACACACAGATGCACATGTACACAGTGCTGATACATGCAGCTGAAAACAACATACATGTGTGACATCACGGACATGTCTACTTACATACACATTCATCCAAACATATGTGCCCACACAACTGCATTTGGCATGCAAGCCTACACACACAAGCACCATCCATGTCTCACACATTCCAGCCCTCGCATGTGTTAGCCCCACGGCCCTGTACACCCCCACCCATACTCGACCCCATACAAACAGATGTGCAACCTGCACACTACTGAAAAATCACCACACGCATATCTCACTATCAGGATGTATGTACACTTACTGCTCGACTCCAGACGGGTCTGCCTCTCAAGGACCTGGACGTGGAGTGCTGGGGATAAGCGTTCCAGGACCCTCATCTGTTCTTCCGACAAGTGGCCCCGGCGCCCCTTGGCATCCGCTGCCTTCAAGAGGCGCCGGGCCTTGTTCAGGGTCCTGGACCTGAGGTCCTCCCAGCGCTTCTTGACATGTTGGAAGTCGCGGACTGCCACCCCCTCCGCGTTGATGGCAGTCACGATGTCAGTCCAGATCCGAGTCCGTCCTTCCTTGTCGGCGCGGGAACTTCCGAAGAGGGCATCATACTGCCCCAGGACTTGCTCCACCAGGACACCAACTTCGGTGGCACTGAAGCTGGTGCCCCTCTGCCTATCGGCCGGAGGGCAGGAGGACCCAGGACAGAGAGTGTCTTCCGTGTGGCAGCGGTTGGGCCATGCCATAGATGCGGAGCGGCAGCGGGCGGAAGAGGCACGGCTCACAATGGTCAGGGCAGACAACTCCATGCGGAGGACCCTGAGGCGGGCCGAGTGCCTCGAGGCAATCCGCAGGGGTTTGGAGGTGGACACGTCGACGGCCCTGCGGACCCTCGGGGCCATGGAGGAGGACCGCCTCCGGGACATTGAGCAGGAGTTCGATGATGCCCTGGCCCGGGACATCCACAAGTGAGCCGTCAAACTAGCCCCCTGCCCTTGTACATAGTTATGTAGGTAGTGCTAGGTTTCATTTTTTTTTGGATTTATTTTGGACCTTTCGGACATTGGCCACATTTTTGTATATAGTTTATTTTATTAGTTAGTGTAGTTAGATAAGTTTCCTTTCTTTTGTTGGGATAATGGACCCTGGCTTGTTTGTATGTACATAGTTCACTGTTGGATTGTATTTTTCTTTCACATTTTAACCATGGAGCAATGGCTTTCAATTTTATTTCCCATTGGATTTTGTTTTCTGGACAGTGACTTTGGACACCATTACTTTGGATTTTGATTTTTGGTTTTGCTTTTTTTCACGGACATGCTTCTTTTCATTTTTGTACATTCCCATTTCTGTTTCTTTATTTTTGATTCTATTTATGTTTCCTTTAATACATATTTTTTTTATCAGACTTCAATGTGTAGTATCATCTCATTGGTTTCATGCATATCATGATATGGGTTTTGAGATTCACTGACACCCATTGAGTGTATGTGAGGGAAATGTGTTTGTTTCGGAACTTGCAATTGGTGTTCTGTCATGTAATTGCCAATTATGAGTGGGTGGATGCAATACTCGGGTGGGTGTTTTGCATTTGGAGGCTGACCATAGGGACCAGGGATCTAGATTGTGATGACATGTTGGCTGGGGAACATGAGTTGGACATGGGTGGGGGCCTGGTGGTGGGTGCCCCACAGCGCTGGGGGGTGGGGGGGTGGGGAACATGAGTTGGACATGGGAGGGGGCCTGGTGGCAGGTGCCCCACAGTGCTGGGGGGTGGGAGACATGGGTGGGGGCCTGCTGGCAGGTGCCCCACAGTGCTGGGGGGTGGGGGGGTGGGAGACATTGGTGGGGGCCTGGTGGAGGGTGCCCCTACACTGCTGCGGGGTGGGGGGGGTGGGGAACATGAGTTGGACATGGGTGGGGGCCGGGTGCCCCTGCACTGCTTGGGGGTGGGGGTGGTGGGAGACATGAGTGGGGGCCTGGTGGAGGCTGACCCTGCACTGCTGGGGGGTGGGGGTAATAGGGGACATGAGTGGGGGCCTGGTGGAGGCTGCCCCTGGTGGCTGTGGCGTGGGGGTGGTGGGAGACATGGGTGGGGGCCTGCTGGCAGGTGCCCCACAGTGCTGGCGGGTGGGGGTGGTGGGAGACATGGGTGGGGGCCTGCTGGCAGGTGCCCCACAGTGCTGGGGGGTGGGGGGGTGGGAAACATGGGTGGGGGCCTGGTGGAGGGTGCCCCTGCACTGCTGGGGGGTGGGGGGGGGGTGGGAGACATGGGTGGGGGCCTGGTGGCAGGTGCCCCACAGTGCTGGGGGGTGGGGGTGCATGGGAACATGAGTTGGACATGGGTGGGGGCCTGGTGGAGGGTGACCCTGCACTGCTGGGGGGTGGGGGGGTGGGGAACATGAGTTGGACATGGGTGGGGGCCTGCTGGCAGGTGCCCCACAGTGCTGGGGGGTGGGGGTGGTGGGGAACATGAGTTGGACATGGGTGGGGGCCTGGTGGTGGGTGCCCCTGCACTGCTGGGGGTAGGGGGGGTGGGAGATATGGGTGGGGGCCTGCTGGCAGGTGGCCCAAAGTGCTGGGGGGTGGGAGACATGGGTGGGGGCCTGGTGGAGGGTGCCCCTGCACTGCTGGGGGGTGGGGGTGGTGGGAGACATGGGTGGGGGCCTGGTGGAGGCTGCCCCTGGTGGCTGGGGGGTGGGGGTGCTGGGAGACAGGAGTGGGGGGCCTGGTGGAGGCTGCCCCTGCACTGCTGGGGGGTGGGAGACATGGGTGGGGGCCTGGTGGAGGGTGACCCTGCACTGCTGGGGGGTGGGGGTGGTGGGAGACATGGGTGGGGGCCTGGTGGCAGGTGCCCCACAGTGCTGGGGGGTGGGAGATATGGGTGGGGGCCTGGTGGAGGGTGACCCTGCACTGCTGGGGGGTGGGGGGTGGGAGACATGGGTGGGGGGCTGGTGGCAGGTGCCCCACAGTGCTGGGGGGTGGGGGTGGTGGGGAACATGAGTTGGACATGGGTGGGGGCCTGGTGGTGGGTGCCCCTGCACTGCTGGGGGGTGGGGGGGGTGGGAGACATGGGTGGGGGCCTGGTGGAGGGTGCCCCTGGTGGCTGGGGGTGCAGGGGGACATGCGTTGGTGGGCAGTAGTGCAAGCTGACATGTGGGTTGGCTGAGGGGCATGGCCATGGTGGATGGGGTGCCTGCAGGACATGTGCAGGGTAGGCCCCTGTGGTGTGAGCCACCTGCAGGGGCCGTGGAGGGTGTAGAGGGAACACCTGGGAGGACCCACACGTGCACCCCTGGAATACACGTACCCTGATGGAATCGCGTGTGGAACTTCCCGCGCACCCCTGGAATACACGTACCCTGATGATGTTGCGTGTGAAACTTCCCCCGCACCCCGAAATACACGTACCCTGCTGAAATCGCGTGTGGAACTTCCCGCGCACCCCTGAAATACACGTACCCTGCTGAAATCGCGTGTGGAACTTCCCGCGCACCCCTGAAATACACGTACTCTGCTGAAATCGCATGTGGAACTTCCCGCGCACCCCTGAAATACGCATACCCTGCTCGCACGGGGCCAATCGCGTGTGGAACTTCCCGCGCACCCCTGAAATACAAATACCCTGCTGAAATCGCGCGTGAAACTTCCCCCGCACCCTGAAATACACGTACCCTGCTGAAATCGCGTGTGGAACTTCCCGCGCACCCCTGAAATACGCATACCCTGCTGTAATCGCTTGTGGAACTTCCCGCGCACCCCTGAAATACACGTACCCTGCTGGAATCGCGTGTGGAACTTCCCTCGCAGCCCTGAAATACACGTACCCTGCTCGCACGGGGCCAATCGCGTGTGGAACTTCCCGCGCACCCCTGAAATACACGTACCCTGCTGAAATCGCGTGTGAAACTTCCCCCGCACCCTGAAATACACGTACCCTGCTGGAATTGCGTGTGGAACTTCCCGCGCACCCCTGAAATATGCGTACCCTACTCGCACGGGGCCAATCGCGTGTGGAACTTCCCGCGCACCCCTGAAATACACGTACCCTGCTGAAATCGCGTGTGGAACTTCCCACGCACCCTTGAAATACACGTACCTTGCTCGCACGGGGCCAATCGCGTGTGGAACTTCCCGCGCACCCCTGAAATACACGTACCCTGCTGTAATTGCGTGTGGAACTTCCCGCGCACCCCTGAAATACACGTACCCTGCGGCAATCGCGTGTGGAACTTCCCGTGCACCCCTGAAATACGCGTACCCTGCTTGCACGGGGCCAATCGCGTTAGGTACTTCCCGCGCACCCCAGTGATACACGTAGCCCGCTTGCCGTGCTGGTACAGGGATAGCGCAGCCCTTTGCGCTGGATTGGGGATTTTGATGGCTTTTCCCTGCGCGAGAGGCGTTCTTGGGGGCGTAACTGGTGTGCTGCAGGGTCACTGCGCCACTGTGCGCCACGGCTGGTTTTGGTGGCTGGAATCCATGAATACGCTGTGCGCAGAAATGGATTTTAGCGCGCGCGGCTGGCGCAGGGATTCGCACGGGCACACTGTGCGCCAGCCGCGTGCGCCACTTGTGCGCTGTATTCTATGAATTACCCCCAATGTGTTTAATAGAATTAGATCAACCTAATACTACTTAGTAAGGGGGATCTGGATTCTATCGCAACGCACAGAGGCAAGTATTATGCTTGCTTAATGCGTACTCACCACCAATGATGCAACCTACTTAATAAGCATAAAATAGAATGCCTTAAAGACTGAATCACCAGACCATTCAGCCAATTTCATAATATCAACCACCCGAGCAACTAGGCAATAGGCCTTGGACGGCAGCATATAACTAGAGGAGTGATCACCAATGTTCCCTCTAAGCTGTGCGCATGTGCGCTTGCCCAACTTCCTTCTGGGTGCAGCTCAGAAGAATTTAAGCAGCGCACACAGACAATTCCCACCTATTCAAAAATATGTAATAATGCACAAGGCACAGCATGTACCTAATATTTTCTTTCTCTCAAAATGAAGCTAAATTATATGAACTAGTATTGATGTTCTGGCCTAGACTATTTACATTGTCCTACTATGCAAGCTTGACCTTAAAAAACCCCAAACCTTAAAAGTAGAATACATCCACAATAGGTTAAAAACGAATATGAAAATGTTACTACATAAACAGAAGATATAATTAAGAGATGTCTGCACACATTAACCACAGTATTTTCCCTCCTCACCCATGGCTCCTACACTCTATCACACTTATAGCTTATGACTCGAACCTCCGCTCTAGATCTCGTTCAGATATTACCAGACAATCTTGGCTCTGCAAATGGTTACCAGACTTGTACCTGCATCCACTTGTTTTATGTTTCTAACATGAATGACATTTAAGCACAAGAATCTCTGTTACTCACGGCGCCTTAGCAAAAGCGCCACCCAGACTATGTAGCCCAACTGTCAGCTCAAATATCAGATACTTAGTGCAAGTAACCAGGCTATTTGAATGTGTAACCTCCTCCCATGATTCCTACTCTTTGTACATATGTCACACAAGCACTTTGAAGCGCCCCCCTCCTTGCAAGTTAATACATTCTAAAACTCAAATATTAATTTTCCCTCTAAGGATTTTGAGTAGGCAAATGTCATGTCTACTTTATAAGCAGAGACCAACATTACATTACAATATCATTTACCTGGCCTGCAAGGGATAATGGGTATAGACTATGCCTGCCACTATTCATATATAGTATTAGGGCAACAGATATTCAGATTACTAGAATGCTTTTCACACAATCTGCCACCTTTCCTAGTTTTTAAAGTTCCATGGGGCAGAGACCTTAACAAATGATATGCTAACTCGCTGCTATACAAAAACAGTTTGCCTGAGCATTTTTATAATCCTACCCAACAATTTAAAGGTGGGGTATGTTGCAAACAATCTTGTATACAATTCATAGTAGTTGTGTACTTACAGATTCATGGCATTTTCTTAAACTGCACAAAATATCATGGTCAAGTTTTAAACATGTTTTGCATTACAAAGTATTGTGGGTATGCAAGTATCAGTGTTAGTGTTTTACTGCTACAATCCCTCACTTTTTACAGAGCCCTGACAACTGGTATTGGAGGCTAGCACAGGAGCCGGGGTGGGGTACTGATGGAAGGACACAGGCGAACACTCCTTTGGGGTGTAAAACAAATCAGCAACATTAAAAAAACAAATCAGATGTTTTGGCAGGGCAGTACAGTAAAGGAAATGTGTTTGTTTTCTGAAGGATAGGATACTCTAGTAACAGTCTAGGAAACTGTGCCTTCAGTTTCTTTCTCTCCTCAGCTGCCGAGGGCTTTATAATATAATAATGTGTTTGCGTTTATTGCCTCTAGCATCCCAATGTATCTTGTACAACTGATGATAGCGAATTTCATAAGAGAGTTTCCTAGTTAAAGAAGAAAGCGCTCAATCTGTTGTACCTATGAACATTGCTGCGATTGACTTAATATGTGATTTTCTTCAACAGTGTTCCAAACAAAACCTCAGTAAGACTCTAGTGGAATTGTATCTAGGCTGTGGTGAGAAAGGGTGGGCAAAACTGTTAGCTCTATAATGTATCCTGTCATATCACTTACTATGTCAGGGTTACAAGGAGGGCTCTGATATGTTGCTCACTACTCAGAATTAAATGAATTTTCAGGTAGTAAGAAAGTAATTAGCTTTGCCAGTAGGGATATTTCATATTTATTAAAATATGTTCTTTCCCCTTAACATTTCTCAAGATTGGGCCGTATTATTATTTGTGTTTCTACCAATGCCACTGCTCTGCAGGTTACTGATTCAAAACAATATCAGTGGAACTTTGTGGGTAGAAGCAGGGGGTAGGTACCTATATGTACATAGTTTCACGTTTTTGTTGGGCAAATTGTCCTGTTTTTAGGGAGTAAATGGATCGTGTATATGTCTCCTAGCTTTAGGGCTGGTTTTGAGCAAATGTCACAACTCACAGGACCACGTAATGTGGATAGCAAGCAGAGGCCCAGGAATTCTAATCATCATATTCTGTGGCGCAGTTATTCAAATGCAAATATCGTCCTCACACACATTTTGAGGCATGTTCTCCTGGCCATTTGATTACTTCATTAAAGTGGCACATTAATTCCTTTTTGCATGTTTTCTGGCACATTCGTTTTAGTTGCCATTATTTCATTTGCAAAAATGTTATCCTGTCTGAATTGTTTGACAGCCACATCAGTGATAAGTGATATTTTGTAATAAACATGAGAATTTTTTACAAATGGTTTTACACACGTTCTGCATTGTCTCTAAGTAGTGTCGACAAATGAATAGCTATAACTAAACCTATTGTTCATCCAGACCGTACAAAGCTTTTTTGTGCATACACATTTGTTTTCTCTGCACATTAGTAATTTTGGTACGGAAGTATGGCATATCTTGAAGTTTCGGACTGGTTGATGAGCTCTCCTTATGATCACATTAAATATTTGATTTTCTTTAAGCCTATATGTTGGGAAAAAGTGTTTCAAGGTGCATCTTTTACACTGACTCTTAAAGAATTGCAGTGGTTAGGAAAGAGAAATTCTGTTCCAACCTCTTTGGAGATGGTAGAACACCAACTACCCATGCTCACAAAGTAGCTGACCTCGTAATTTAGTTGTGCACATGGAAGATAAATTGCGAATGAAGGCTAAGCATTTCCGCACTGAGGGAAAAATAATTAGAGGTAACACTGCTGATCACTGAAAACAAACATCAATACCATCCTCTGCTACGACCCACCAGACCCATATCTCTAGAGTGAGAGCCAACACCGACTGAAAAGGACGCCTGAGCACCAGAAACAATTGCGTCAGGCCCCCTGTTGGGAGTGGTAAGCTATTTGTTTCGTTTAAGAGAAAGTACAACACACAGATATGGCCAAGTGCAGAAAAACGCAGGTAACCATACAAATTCATCTCTTCTTAGAGACTGAGACACAGACCACACCAAGGGAGCAAACCCTCTGCATAACATCGAGAGCTTTATCATCCAAAACTCTTTTGCAGGAAACTGGGCAAAGCAATACAGCCAACATAGCAGACAGAGTAATAAGGCTCAACCCGCAGTGTTGCCTTAGCCAACCAGAAGGTGCAATACGGAATTGATGAGCCAAAGGAAGGAGTATGGGGATGTCAGAAGCCTGAGGAATTTCACCACATTAACGATTTTACTAACTAGAGGATGGTCTCCAGCAGGTCTACCGCATACTTCATTGTGTCCAGCACAAAAAGCAGACATGTAGATGCCTATTGCATGGAAGGCTATAGGGACAAAACGTGGTTGCTACCCTTTTCCACACACCCGCAATGGCCGGCAATGACATGCCGACAAGGCTTCCTAGTAACTCTTGGAAGTGGAAGGGCCTCCCCACGCTCCCGAGTCCTTGATGATGCTTGAAGCTGAAGCCAAAGTACTGGCATGTGCTATAGCACCACACAATGTCACCAAGGGCAATGTAGAGAAGCTGCTGATGTCATCTCTAGTGCCAGCCCCCTCACCTCTGTCATACTGGAAGAACAGGAGGAAGACTCTGTGCAAGACACCAAGTATTACCCCAATACCATATTATTTCTTTCTTTCTTTATTTGCATTTTTAAAGCGCACATCAGCCCTGGGGCATCGTGGCGCTGTTACATGTATATACATTGCTGGTTACAAGGGAAGGTTTAGTAGTTACATTGAGACTTAGCATAACATATAATCTTGGGGTTACATTAGTACAAAGATTATAGAATTACATTGTGGCACATAGTGGCATATCACAGGAATACAAGCGTATGTGAGCATTTAACATGTGGGTGGCTGTATGAGGTAGGCTGAATAGTAGGGTAAGGGAGGGTTATATGAAGAGTGTGGTTTTTAGGGATTTTCGGAAGGCAAGTAAGGAAGGTTCTGCTCTGAGTGCATTGGGGAGTGCATTCCAGAGTTTAGGTGCAATGTGGGGAAAGCCAATGCCGCCGGCTTTAGCTCTTTTTATGGATGGTACGCAGAGTTGGTTGGCATGGTGGCTTCTTACAGGGCGGGTAGTGATGTTTCTGGATATGGTTTCTGATAGGTAGGATGGGGCTGCTACATTGATGCATTTGTGTGTGAGGGTGAGAATTTTGAAGTTAATCCTTTCCTTAACTGGGAGCCAGTGGGCTTTGCGTCTGGCTTGTGAGATGTGGTCATATTTGAGAATGTGTAGGGCTGCGCGGAGCGCATTGTTTGGAGTTATTTGGAGTCTGTTAAAGTTTTTTTGAGGAGGTGCCTGCCAGGAGATCATTGCAGTAATCAAGCTTGGCTCCTATTGTGGCTCTGGCTATGGGTAAGCAGTTTTGAGAGGTCAAAAAGGGTTTTATGGCAGTTATTAGTTTAGTGGTATGCGCAGAGGCACAGGAGATGGTGCTCACCTGTTTAGTCACTGAGAGAGTAGAGTCTAAGTAGACTCCTAGGGTCTTGACCGATGTGGACACTGGTATGATAGTGTGGTCAACGGTGAAATGAGTGTATTGGTTGTCAAGTTTGGAGAGAGTTTCCTTGGGGCCCAAGATGATGATCTCTGTTTTATCCCCGTTTAAGCAAAGACCATTGATAGCCATCCAGGTTTGAATGGTGGTGTATATCTGGAGGCAGGTTTCAGCATCAAGGTCGTATTTTCCAGAGAGTGGGAGTAGGACTTGGGTGCCGTCGGCATAGTTGGTGTACGCTATGCCGTGTGCATCCAGCATGTCAAAGAGTGGTTTGGTGAAAAGGTTATAGAGGGTAGGGGCAGTGCAGGAGCCTTGGGGTACTCCACAGTTGATGGTGGTGGGGGCAGCGTTGGCTAGGTCAGAGTATACCTTCATGACTCTTCCTTCTAGGAAGGAGGTTATCCACGAGGTGGCTTTGTCAGAGAAGTGGGCAGCATTGGAAAGGTGGGAGGTGAGGATATCGTGGTCCACAAGATCAAACGCCGTGGAGAGATCGAGAAGGAGCAAGATGGCTGGTTTACCAGTGTCCATTATTTTAGTGATTTGATTTTTAAGATCTAAGAGTGCAATTTCTGTGCCATGTCCTTTACGGAAGCCTGATTGTCTTTTTCCTAGGATGGCATAGGATTCCAGGTATTGTTGGATTTGGATGTGAGCGTCTTTATCAAGTATTTTGAGGAGGAATGGAACGGTGGTTATGGGGCGGTAGTTGTTGGGACAGGCAGGGTCAAGGGTGTTTTTTTTATGAGAGGGCGTATCGAAGCTTCTTTAAGGCTTTGTGGTATGATTCCAGTGGAGAAGGATGCATTGATGAATGCTGTGATGATTGCTGTGAGTGAGTCTGCACATTCTTTAATGATGGTAGGTGGACAGATGTCCCCTTTGCAAGTGGAAGGTTTGATATGTTTGAGTAGGTTGGTGACTTCAGCCTCTGTAACGTCTCTGAAGACGAAGGGGGGTATTTGAGCTGGAAGTTTAGGTTGGTGGGGCACATAGGGGGTGTCCTGATTGGGTAGAGATTTGCTCTGGGCGATAATTTTTTCTTGTAGCATTTTTACTTTGTTGATGAGGACGTCCTGAATGCTGGAACACCAGGCTTTGTCTTTGGTGATTTCGTCCGGGGTATTAGCCGGGGAAGTGAGATCTCTAAAGATGGAGAAGATTTCTCTAGATTTTGAGTTAGCTTTAGAGATTCTTTGCTTGTATGATTCTGATTTGGCAAGAGAAATGGCTTTTTTTGTATGTGGCTGAGATTTTTTTTAATTCATTTAGCAAGGAATGATTGGGCGATGATTGCCACTTTGCTAATGCTTGACGCTTGTTAATACGAAGCACAGATAGTTGTTCCGTGAACCAGGAATTCGAGTGCATTGATTTTTTCTCTTTTTTGTCTTCAAGGGGAGCTATGGATTCGATAGCTTGGGTGAGCACGTGCGCGTAGGTGTTAGCCAGAGAGATGGGATCGTTGTTGAATATTGGTTTAAGTTCAGGGATATCGAGAAGCGGTGCAAGGTTGATTTTGTTTAGTTTTTTAGAGCTTCTGGCTTTGGGGGGTGGGGCATGCGAGAGTACCTTGCGACTAGGAGTGTTGGGAATGGCAAATTGGAAGAGGTTGTGACCTGTCCATGGGAGGGCTGAGATGTTGATACTAGATATGGCGCCGTTGTGGTCTTCAATCCAGTCGATGGAGCGGCCTTTGCAATATGTAGGTGCATTCATTTTATGTTCGAACCCCATGTGAGAGAGATTGTTGGCTAGAGAGGCAGCTGCTTTGTCCTTGGGGTCAAGTAAGCCTAGGTTAAGATCACCGAGAAGGATGGTTTTGGTAGAGTTTTTTTTAGGTTATTCCCTAAAATTTGGATGAGTTGCTTTTGGTAGTCTGGGGGTGTGCCAGGTGGCCTGTAGGTGATCATGATGTTTATTGTACAGTTGGGGGATAAAGAGAGTTTGGCAGTGAGGAGGTCAGCATTGTTATTCCAGGGTTGGTTACCTGGTCTGACGAAGAGGGTATCTTTGAAGATGAGGGCTACACCTCCACCTTTGGATGTCTTACGGTCCTGTCTCATGATAGAGTAGCCTTGTGGGAGGGTAACGGTGAGGGAGGGGCCTGATGCTTCGTGAAGACAAGTTTCAGATATAGCTAGTAGGTCAAGTTTAAGGGTGGTGATAAGGTCATTGATCTCCAGAGCATGTGCTGGGAGAGAACGGGCGTTAATAAGCGTGCATTTCAGTCTAGTGTGGGATGGTGTGAATGGCCTTTGAGTGTAAGTGTTTAGGTTTGGGTCAGGGGGTGAGGGCAGTGTGCGATTGTGAGGAAGTAAGGGATTGGGGCTAGGTGCAGTGCTGATGGTGTTGAGCGAGTTGTGTTGTGTGGGAAATCAGTGTGTGGCCAGTGTGGGTGTGCGAGAGCTGAGTCTGTTGTTTTTTTGGTCGTTAGTGGGTGGCTTGCTGCGGTGAGTGATGTGTAGCTTAGTGCGAGCTCTGAGCCTGCAAAACCTATGAATGAGGAGGGGTTGGTCTTGATTATTGATGGTGTTGGGGTTGGGCGTGGTGCTTCGTAGTGGGCATAATGTGGTGAGACTGTGGTCTAGTGTTGGTACCAGATCTACGTGAGTGAGTGACATGCTGCAGATGAAGCAGAGTGTGAGGAGAAAAGTGGCTAGGCGAGTGAGGTGAAGTGGGGTGTTCTGGGGCAGTGGTCCTGTCAGGCAGGACACAAGAAGATACATTTGTGCTGGAGAGTGATAGTGTAGTGTGTAGATGCAGTTCTATCTATGCCAGTTTACTATACATTGATCAGATAGGCTTTCCACCAAGGACAGTGTGGGGGGGCAGGTAGACTTACAGTAGTTACTCCAACATAGATATGGTAGATAGTTCAGGGTAATTTATTGAGACTACGCTAGTTCTACATCAAAAAACAGTGCAGTTAGGCATATCAATTCACAATGGGCTAGTCCACTTGTTGAGGTCACTCAGGTTAAGTACCAGTTAGGCTAGTACAGATAGGCACTCAGAATGGCAATTCACAGTTAGATAGGCACTCAGAATGGCAATTCATAATTAGGCTAGTACAGATAGGCTCTCAGAATGGCAATTCACTGTTAGGCTAGTACAGATAGGTACTCAGAAATGCAATTCACAGTTATATAGGCACTCAGAATGGCACTTCATAATTAGGCTAGTACAGATAGGCACACATAATGGCAATTCACAGTTAGATAGGCACTCAGAATGGCATTTCACAGTTAGATAGGCACTCTGAATGGCACATCACAGTTGGGCTAGTACATGTAGGTATACAGAGATAGGCTAGTTCTGCATAGTAGCAGAGCAGTTAGACCTGCGGAGAGGCTAATCTCAAGTATGGCCATGTCAAAAGATCATGTGGTCATATACTTTGAAGGTCTTGTACAGTGGCCTTTGGTGGTAGCAGGAGGCAAATGTTGCTTTTTTAAAGCAGTGCGCTTATAGAGCACGTATGAGGCAAGTGTCAAGTATCTGAACAGTTTTTTTCTGAGAGCACAGTGGTATCGAAGATTTAGGTTTAGATTTAGGTATTGAAGATATGAGAGATTTTGACAACCGTATTGAATGTACACTTGCACTGATGTGGTGGAAGGTTGTCAGCATACATCATTGGAAATAGAAGAGCTGTAAATTAAGTCAGGCCAGAGCAAAGTGAAGTCATGAATAGAATATACTAAGACACACTGAAACGATATACAAATACTTAAAGAATGATAATGTAACTTAAGATCAAGAGAAACATGTACGCAGAGACAAAGAAATCATATACACTAAAGATGATAATTAACCAGATGAGTAGCAAATGTATAGAATGTGAGGAAAGCGGGCATGATGGAAAGATGGACGTTGGATTGTGTCAAAACTACCTCAGAAGACAAACCAAGGCTGCAGGGCTGAAAGACGCTGAGGAAACAGTTTTCGTGCAAGGCACAAAGAACATCTTTTTGGCTAAAACTGGGGATGACACGTCAAGAAATAATTGGAAGGTACAAAAGGAGTTAACATGGATAAGCTATGAACGAAGGACATATTTCTCTTAGATTAAGCAGAAGTGAAAACATTTGCAAATGCCAACTATTGAACAATTAAGGATGCAGAAAGCATATGTAAGATGGAACGACCAAGTCTCCAGAGGCCGAAAAGAAGTAACAACACCCAGTATAATTGAATCAAATAGCAGTAAATAAAAGATAGAAATGGACAAATTCGTGGTCTACTGACAAGCGGTGGAAGACTCCAAAACATGGCCTATTCATCAAGCTTCAACTGAAGATAGCGATGTACCTACACACCCTTAAAAGTCCCAGAGAAGAGAACAGTCAGCAATGTCAGCTACAAAAGAGAAGCCTTGGCTCATGGTCAAGCTGATGAGAGATGGTAGGCTAATTGACCAAAGTGGGCAGTGGTCTGATGTTGACCCCCGCACCTGGGTTTCATTTTGCTTACATTCTGCTAACAAGCCGAAAGTCCAAGGTTAGGAGAGTATGCCAGCCAATCATAAGGGGTTATCTGGCATTCCATACAAAGTTGCAAAGGCCAATTCGCAGTTACTTTTTCTCTATAATATGTATCATACATATTTAGAGGCAATTCGAGGTGTGCCTAACAGATAAGGGGCAGCCAATGATGTTATTAATACTCATACATACTATAGGTATATACGTTCCCTTAACCAATCCCTCCCCTCGATAGGCTTTACTAGTCGCCACGTAGGATGACGTCAAAGCTGATGCACATTGAGGTATAAAGTCTTTGTATAATGCAAAAGTAATTGAGAGTGAGTAAGCTGCGACTTGTTATGCATGCCAGATTTGCCTACTGTATTGAGCAGACAATAAAGTAGTACTTTGCCATATTCTTTGAGTCTGTGATCGTTTATTATGATAATTCCACTCTGCGCATGTGATACACCCATCCCATCCAGAACCAGGGCATGGAGAGCCCCATTCAGATTCCTGGGAATGGAAGGGCTTTGGGGAAGTAGGACTGGAAAATCCAAAGACAATGCCATAAGAATTGGAAACAAAGTTTGTTGTCCACCAGGGCATGACCAGAACCAGTGCCAACCAGTGCATCCTCGCCTTTGCTAGCACTTTGGCTATCATTATGTATAGGGGGAAAGCATAGTTCTTGTTGTTCTACAAAGGGGTCCGGCTTCCATCTAGGCATTTGAGGCTTAAGCCTGGATGTGAAGCAGTTCATCCATAGAGGAGCCTTGGCAGTCAGAATGGTTGCAAAATGGAGGACCCAATCGCTGAGGTCTCTGAGGTACATGAAATTCTAGTCTTCCACTACATTGAAGAGTCTTGGCAGGCACTCTGCTACCGCCGATACCCTCTGTTTAAAGCAACTGCGCCAGAAGACTTTGGCCAGGTCCACTGTGAGAAACCAGAAAGTGTCTCACTCGCTAGTCCCCAGGGATCTGTCATCCAGGTGGCAGTACACGGCCATTGCGTTTGGATCCAGTTCCTGGGGGTGGACCAGTGCGGGAGGATCACCTGGGTGAGGGGTCTGCAGGGAGTGGGAGTGGGACACCGGATGGCGAGATGCTTATCCCCTTCTCTGTAATACCTTCACCCCATACTACCAGGTAGGATACTTAGGAACTAACCCCCCCGCCCCCCTTTCCAGCACAAACACTTTCTCACAAACAGCTCGCTATGAAAGAAAACAGACTAAAACCCGAGCCGTATATCTGACCTGTCCCAATACAATGGTCAGACAGGGTCAGGCAATTACTGACCATTACACACACCTGACTCCCATTACATTTCCCCACATGGATACAATGCGGAGCACGGGAGCATACTCTGAGTGAGGCAAAGCACATGAGGAAGCAGCAGTTCCAGGATAGCAGCTTAATACAAGGCAAAAGACGGCAAAACAGAAGGGGGATCGGAAGGAGGGAAGTGCCTTGACCTTTTCGATGAGTAACCGTTACTTTCATAAACCTCTGAGAACAGAACACGTAAGATGAGGAAACAAGGCTGAACAATCCTGCATTGTGTGTCAGAGGTTCGCGGGGCTCTCCCGCGTCGAAGGTGGGGAGAATTGCTTGCCGCCGCGGTTCTGTCCTTGGCTCCTACAACAAAGCAGTGCCAGTGAAGTCAGCACAGCCGGTGAGTTCGGGAGACTGATACCAGACCGGTCTCTGTTGAAGCCAAGGTTGCAAGCGACAACATTGTATAGTGAACGCTGAAGCGAGCATTGTATGAAGCGTATGTGATAATCAACAAGAGTAAAATTGAACAACAGATGAGTGATTGAACTTTGAAGCCAAGATAAGATACATTAGACAGAGTGGTCCAGCACTGTGTCCATGCTCATTCCAAGGTCTGTGTAAGGTATCCAACTGAAAGAGTGACAAAGAGTTGTGAATCAAAGTGGTCCGGCAGCGGGTCAGCAAAATCCTGTGCACAATCGAAAGTCTTCAATGTTAATAACGTAAAGAAAGTTGATGATAAAGTAGATGAAGTTGGTCCGAGCCCGGCTGAGGGAGATCAGCCGAGAGCTTTTGACAGAGGGACACTAATTGAACATTAAGAGGATCTGAGACCAGCTGAGCGGGATCCGGGATGAGCTGTGAATCACCCGAGAAATTGGGTACACGAATATCCTATGAGAAATTGGATGCATGAACATACTACGAGCATTGTGTTAAGAGGATCTGAGCACGGCCGAGGGGGATCCGAGCTAAATAGTGAATCGCCTGAGAAATTAAGAGGAAAAAAACGTATTGTTTGTCGCATCAGGCCCTCTGAATGAAGAGACTCTGAGAGGCAAATAGACTTGGGCACGGAAGACCCTGATGGCCCAGAACCAGAGCTGCATTGCCTCTCTGCACAGTGGGAGTGACCCCCCCCCCCAGTGCATTGCCACTGTATTGTCTGTCATGATCAGGACATGTTTCCCCCGCACAGATGGCAGAAAAGCCTTCAGGGCTAGCCTGACAGCCCGCATCTCTAACAGATTGATGTGGAGTCTGGACTCCAACGGAGACCAACAACTGCTGACGGTCAACTCGTTGGCATGAGCTCCCCATCCCGTGAGGGATGCGTCCGTCATGATCGTCACCTCCGGCCAGGGTAGCCAAAATGGCGCTCCCTTCATCAGATTGCCTTTGTCGGCCCACCACAGAAGATCCTGGGCAACCGATGGCGGCACCTGAACGGGATCCGACATCCGCCGGAGGACTGCCACCACTGCATCTTGAGAGCCCACTGCAGAGATCTCATCCGCAGCCTGGCCTCTGGCACCAGTACAATGCAGGATGCCATGAGGCCGAGCAACCTCAAGAACTCGAACGCCGGGAGACTCTGGGCACGTTTAAACTTGTCCACCATCTGCAGGATGTGATGAGCCCTCACCTGGGGAGGCGAACACTTCCCCAGGGATGTGTCGAGCACTGCTCCGATGTACTGGAGCCGCTGGGTAGGTGTCAAATGAGACTTCTTTAAGTTGAGGGAGAAACCCAGCTTGTGAAGGGAGTGGCAGGTGACGGACAGATGAGGCAGGGCTTGCTCAGGAGAGCGCGCCCTGATCGACCAATTGTCCAGGTAGGGGTAGACGTGAATCCCCCTTTTCCTGAGATACGTTGCAACCACCACCATTAGCTTGGTGAAGACCCTCGGGCGGAGGTTAATCCGAACAGCAGGACCAGAAACTGAAAATGCGAGTCGCCAACCGCAAACCTCAGGTACTTCCTGTGCTTGGGATGAATCGGTGCATGAAAGTAAGCATCCTTGATGTCAAGCGACACCAACCAATCCTGAACTTGAAGGGCCTGGAGGACTTGAGAAAGAGTAACTATCTTGAACTTGTCCTTCCTGAGGAGCTTGTTCAAACCATGCAAGTCCATGATGGGTCTCAATCCCCTGTCTTTTTTCGGGATAAAAAAATATGGGGAATACCATCCCTTGTTCCTCTTCGCTACAGGCACCAGTTCTATGGCGCCTTTCTCCAGCATGGATTGGATTTCCTGCGCAAGGAGCGGATACGGACTCTTCAAAGAGAGCTTCCCCAGTGGATTGTCGTGAGGCCTCTGCCGGAAAGCAAGACAGTAGCCGTGGGTTATGATCTCCAGAACCCACAAATCTGAAGTAATGGCACGCCTTTCTACCAGATGCTGCGCCAGCCTTCCCCCAACTGGCGAACCATGGGACATAGCCTCATGACTGAGCGGAAGCGGCTGCAGCAGTGCCAGAGGGCAAAGAGGACACTGCCCGAGTGGCTTTGGCACCTCGATTACCTTGTTTACCACCTCTAGTACTCCTACGTTGGCCCCTTTGACTGGCGGCTCCCCTCGATCTACCAAAGGAAGAGTAGTATCGAAAGGAACCTCCCCTCCATTGCTGTCCCCTAGGACGAAAAGATGGAGGTTGATGTACTGCAGCGCTCAACGACTTTGCTGCAGCTTTGGAGGTCTGCAACCTCTCAAGGCTCTCGTCAGCCTTGCTGCCAAAAAGATGGACACCATCAAAGGGCATGTTAAGAAACCGGCACTGTATATCAGGAGCAAACCCCCGACTTCCGCAACCACGCAAACCTGCACATCACGGTGCTTGCCGTCATGGACTGGCTGACACTGTCTGCCACGTCCAGACCAGACTGAACAGATTCACACATGGCATCCTTGCCATCCTGAACGAGGGCAAGAAAACCATCCCGTTCCTCCCCTTCGGGAATCTGTTCAGCTGCCAAAGACACAATTCCACAGAGTGTGAGTGAATCTTGCCAAGGCACAAACAGAGTTGGCTGCCTTTAAAGCCATACCCCCAGATGAAAATACTTTCTTCGCCCAACCATCAAAGCGCTTGTCGTCCCTATCCGGAGGGATGGTAAGGTACGACGCCTGCTTTGCTGGTGCCGTAGCCGCCTGCACCACCAACCTCTCCAGAGTGGGGTGCGTAGACAAGTAGCAGGGGTCGCCACTGGCTGGATGTTTTTTTTCCGGTAGAGACTTATTCACTGCCTGGAGACTCTCCGGAGCAGTCCAAGCCACCGCCACCCTTCTTTGTAAAGCCATATGAAATGGCAGCACCGGGTCAGTGGGTGGACCTTGGTCCAATATATCTGTCAAGTCATCCTGCAGAAAATCCACAGGGGGAGCAGACCACCCCAAGTACTCAGTCACCCTCAACATGAGACGCCTGTACGAGGACTCAGCATGTGTATCAGGTTCAGGCCTGCCAAACTCAACCTCCCGAGAGGTGTCCAGACCACTGGCGTCATGTAAGGACTAACGTAGGTCTTCCATCTCGCTGTGACCAGACAACAGGTCATCAGGAACCTCAGGAGGTACAAAACCCTCCTCATCTGACCCTTCTTCCACCTCCGAAATGTAATGCAAAGGCTGGAATAAATCTCTGGATGAGGGTACAGAAAAAGGCTCAAATACAGGCCTCACCGACTTACAGAGAGCCTTCCTCGGAGTTTCCACCGTCCTCAGGGGCACCTCCGGCAAATTCTTCTCAAAAGGGGTTGAGGGCGCCGATGGAATAAGCGTCGATGTCGAGCGAGGTGCCGATGACTTCGACAACGGCTTTGAGGCCGGAGCCCCGAGTGTGTCCTTCGACGGCCTCGGCGCCAATGGCGTTGACGACTTCCTCGGAGCCGGAGCCTCGAGAGAGTCCCTCGACGGACATGGCACCGACGGTGTCGATGCCTTCTTAGAAGGCCTCACAGGCTCCGACGGTCTCGAGGGCGTCGAGGACCGGGACCTGGCACGGCTATGGCGATCAACCTTGTCCGATCGGGACCTCGACGGCTCCCGATGATTGCGCCGACCGCCCGAGTCCGAAGGCGTGCGAGCGGTGGCCCTAGCTCGCCTTGACGGCTTCTTTCGAAGGCGCGGATGAAACGGCGCTGTGCGATTCAAAAATCGCCATCATCTCCTTGCGGAATGCTTCCCATTCCGCCGGCGATGAATGCTTGTTGGAACAAGCTACCCGCCGTCTGGCGGAGTTCTCTGACGAGGACGGGGAAGGCGACCGGTGATGGCACTTCCGAGAGTGCCTAGAAGAGGCAAAGGAATGGCGGGACCCACTCTGAGAACAAGACCCCCTGGACTTACGCCGACGCGGAGAGTCGCCCCTCGAATTGTCGGTTGAAAGCCCAGTGGATTTCGACTATGGGGTTTGGAAACCCTACCTACAGACAACTTCTTCTTCCACTCCCGCAAGGCCTTCGACGTCAAGGAATGGCATTCATCGCAGTCGTCGGTGGCATGGCTCTCGCCGAGGCACCAGAGGCAGACGTTGTGCGGGTCCGTAAGGGACATTTTGGAACCGCAGTCCCGACACTTCTTGAAGACCGACTTCGTGGTAGAAGAAGACGAAGACATATTCTCAATACAAAGTTATAAGATCCGATTCAAAGGAGAAGAACCGAGGCGCGCTGAGATTCCGAAGCGAACACGTTAGTGGAAAAAACGGAACTGAGGCTCGAGGGCCTTACGGTGAACTGGTAGCACAGATTGGGGAGAAGGTTCTTCTGCTGTCGACCCAGCCTATGGTACGTAGTAGACATTGTGTGTAGATGCAGGACTGCGAATATTAGCTGATGCACAATCCAATGCCCCCATCCAACAGCACCCCTCATGAGAACCAAAAGGGACACAAAAACACATGCATTTAAAAAAGGTTAACTTTGCCGTTGCTTAGTAGGTCGTGCTATATAAATACAGATAAAGTCGCTTGCGATGCCTTGGGGCACGAGCGATTTCAGAAGAACTACTCCTCGTTTCAATTGTACTGGTCTGAAAAAAATTAAAGCATATATTTATATCTTTTCCAGAAATCTTGTAGTATCAACAAACTAAACCCATATGTCTGTAGTTCATTGGTCTTTGACATGGGGGAAATATAAACAGGTGAGCGTCATTTCTTTATGATTTACAGCACCTAGATACTGTATCTTCAGGGAGATACAAATTGCAAAAGAGACACCTTTAGTGGCACAGTGAAATCTTACAAAACACTAAAGGCAATTTAGGATGACCTAGAACAAATATTCGTCAAGCTCAAATACAGAAGTGACTTCACCCACCTTGACCAGGGTGAATTATGGTATACTTCAACTGCTGCTGTGCCTTTGCATCGCGGGAATCAGTGCTTTGCTTCCTATCAGCAAAGCAGCATTGTATAAACATAGTCATACACTGATCCCAAAATGATGAAACATACACAACGTTTAAAAAACATTTAACTCAGAAAGTTCTCGAAAAGCTCCTGGAACTAGAAGAGGCGGCCATGATCTTGACATTGGCCCTAGATGACCTTGAAATTGATATAAATTACCTTACATTCCTATCCTGAGCAGTAAACTTGCTTGGACATTTACACTAGCATGTTAAACCTTTGTTTGATCGACCTCTGAAGTCCGGAGGAAAGTCCACCTGCAGAGTCTGCGTCTCCCCTTGCTTTCATATCAACAGTATTCTATGTATGGGTGTTTCTGGATGAAAGGGAGCGGGCAGCTGGACGATTGCAGAATATTGAAGATCAGAGTAAGGCGAAAGGGGCGCAGTGTGCATGGGAGAAGGTATTGGGGTACAGTGGGGGTGAGCAGTATGGAGCGGCAACATGGACTGTTAGGATGTGTGAGGAGGACTGTAGAAATATGGTATGGGAGCGATGCATTAGGGCAAAACCCTTCAAAAAGACAGAACAGGGGAAAAGTGGGAGAAGGAAAGTGAGGAAGGCAGAAGTTGGGATAACCATTTCAAAGACACAGAATTGGAAATAAACAGAAAGAAGTAAAAACGAAACCGGCAGGAGAAAGAAAAAAATTGACAAGGCACAGGAGAATGCGACCAGAAAAGAGAGGCAGAAATCAGTGCACAAGAAAGGGGGTGCGATGCATCCACATAAAAGCCTGTGGAAGCAAATGCCACTGAAGGCTCGGATTGCGAAAGAACCTGCAAGGAGTTGCAGATAATTGTTGCACTTCAGGTTTCCCCGCGGGCCTCCTTGCAGAATACGACTTCTTTACAAGCTCCTCTTTGGACCAGATACAGACTGCCATGGCTCCTGTACAAACTACAACGGACTCTGGGTCAGCTGACACATCTTGTACGTGGAAGACATACGGCAAGACATGCCCCCTTACGACTATAAAACCACTGTCTTTCAAGGGGCTTGTTGCTGCTAATTAGCGTTACAAGCTACACGCGCTTACGTCCGTTACTTCTTTGTGTCTTCCCACACAACTCCTCATCTGAACTCCTGGTTTTGACCCTTGCCTGATTATTGGATTGGCTTGTCTCCTCCTTTATTCCTGTTTGTGCTCGTCTGGTTTTTTGACGCGTAACGTTACTGGATCCGGCTCCCTTCTGTCTCTTGCGATACTTCATTCCCGGTTGCCGCTTCTGCATACGGAACAAAAGCAGAGAACCTGCTGTCAACCATCCGGAACTTTTCTACTCCTACTCTGGATACACCTGTGCTCAGGTGCATACTTAATTGGCAAATTCCATCTCTGCTACCATTTCTCTCCACGACTTGTTTGGATATTTGTCTCCTGTTGGATTCTGGGACATTGAGTGACTATCCTCTGAACTTAGCTTCAAGTGCATACAAACGCTCTGCTGAAACTGTACCAACCCGGCACTAGTGCGACCCTCGTGCCGTCCGGGGATACTTCCCTATACTAACATTCCTGTTTGTTATTTTCTCCTTTCGTTGTCTTCTGTTTCCTGGATTCCTTTCCTCAAAATATCCTTATTCAGGTCAGTTGTTACCAATTCGATATATATAAATTGGAACTGATACTTTAAAGGCTCTTTAGACCATTCCCACTCATTTTGTGTTATATTCCTTATAGATCCATCCCGGGGAAGCTCCACTCCAATACCTATCTAGGTAGTTTGCCATTTAATTTAACTGTTCTTATTACTTGCCTACACTTCAACACTGTCTAATATCTTTGTGTTCCTTTGCAGCATTGGTATTGGCGGTGTGTGTTCTCCCCGCTCTTTTATTCAATTGACATCTCTGTCTGTCCCGACTGAAACAGCAGAGAGGTACATTGTGGAAAAGATCCCCTCTTTGAGGAAGCCTGAGTCTTGTACTCAAGGGAGCTGGGATGGAAGGCTGAATATCGATTCTTGTACCACCATCATCTTCTCCGCATCTTCGGCCTATTTCGGAGTGGTGAGTAACAGAATTAGCAGCCACGTAAAATGTCCACGGAGGCCAGTGATGCTTTGACTCAAATCGTGCAAATGGTCACGGATCTACGAACTGACTTCACCAATGCACAAGAGGCACTGCGCCAACGTATGGACGCCATTCAGGCCTTGGTTATCACACCAGCGCCACAGATGGCCGGTGCTAGTGCTACAGCATCAGGTTCAGGGTTTCCACCTCCACAGCAGGAATCAAACCCGATCATGCTTACAACCCAGTTCCCTCTAGCTCCTCCTGAACGCTTCCTAGGCGATCCTAAACAATATCGAACATTCATTAACCAATGCAAACTGCTTTTTTTGTGCCGTCCCGCTTCTTTCCCAACCTCTACAACTAAAGCGGCTTTTGTCTTGTCACATTTAGGAGGCACTGCAGCTGCATGGGCTAACCCATTGTTAGAATCCAATAGTCATGGTCTCTACAATTGTGATGCCCTTCTTGCTATGATGAGTAAAGTATTTGATACACGTTACACTACTCAAGCTACTGACCTGGAACTCAAAGCATCGACAAGGGAACAACTCTTTATTGGTCTATTTAGCCCGCTTCAATCAGTTGGCAGCAGAAACTGACTGGCCTGAAGAAAAGAAGACAGCCGTCTTCTATCAAGGCCTCTCAGATGAACTAAAGGACATCCTCTTCACTGTTCCTGTAGTCCCCACGGCATTCAGGGAACTGCTAGATTTAGTCCTTCAGATTGATGCCCGTAAATCTGAAAGACGTGGCAAAAAGAAACCAGCATTGTTCAGCACGGTTTCAGCAGAGGCCTCATCTTCTTCACTTCCTGCGCCAGAACCTATGCAGATTGGTGTGGTTAGGGGACCACTTACCCCTGCTCAACGAGAATATCGTAGATCACACAATCTCTGCATGTACTGTGGGGCCTCTGACCACGTATTGCCTGAATGTCCCAAAAAACCCAAAAGAAAGGCGGGAAACGCCAAATCCCGACAGTAGACAGAGTACCTATGTCGGGAAACTCACCTTTGGACTCTACATTACAGAATCCGAGTCATCTAGTCCGCCTACCTGTTACATTTTCCTTAAATCACAGTGTATCATTCCAGACAACAGCCATGGTTGAATCAGGTGCAACAGGTAATTATGTTGATCAATGCTTTGCCTCTATGTCAAGAATACCACTGGTTCGCAAAGCTATACCTGAAACAGTGAATGCAGTGGACGGTTCAATTCTTGTATCAGGAATGGTAACTCACCAAACGGTTCCACTACATATGAGTACCGATGAAGGCCACACTGAAGAGATATCATTCGATATCATTAAAGCACCAGCCTACAAAGTCATTCTGGGTATCCCATGGTTGAAGCTTCATAACCCTGCCATCGACTGGTCGACATCGCAGATTCAGTTCCCTTCCAATATATGCAATACCGATATACTACATTACTTGGTATTACCCAGGATAGTCCGGTCAGGGCACTGGTTTCTCCTACTATGCATATTGGAGCTGTTTCTAAAAATTCTGTCTCTGTGGTACCTTCTCAATATGCAGATTATGCAGATGTCTTTGACAAAGGGATAGTGGACACTCTACCTCCACATAGAGCCTATGATTGCCCAATAGACCTAATACCGGGAGTAAAGATACCATCCGGCAGAGTGTATTCCCTTACTCTCAAAGAAGATGAAGTCCTTAAAGATTATATAGACAAGGCCTTGGCCATGGGATTCATTCGTCCATCCAAATCACCAATTGCATCACCACTTTTCTTTGTTCCTAAGAAGGAAGGGGATTTACGTCCCTGTATTGATTACTGTGCTTTGAATGCAGCAACCATAAAAAACCAGTACCCTCTTCCTCTGATCTCTGTCCTCCTTGATCAATTAGGATCTTCCAAAGTATTTACTAAGCTCGATCTCAGAGGAGCTTATAATCTCGTCCGTATGAGAGAGGGGGACGAATGGAAGACCGCTTTCAAAACACGTTACGGTCTATTTGAATACCTTGTCATGGCCTTTGGGTTATGCAATGCCCCGGCCACCTTTCAGGCATTCATGAATGATTTATTTCATGACATCCTTGATCAGTTTGTTGTTGTCTACCTGGATGACATTTTGATTTATTCACAAAACCAGGAAGACCACGAAAAACATGTCAAAACAGTGCTCCAACGCCTGAGAGATCACAAATTGTTTGTAAAAGCCGAAAAGTGCATATTTCATGCCTCAGAGGTGGAATTTTTGGGATATGATCTTACTAACAATGGGGTGCGCATGAGTCAGTCCAAAATTAGTGCTATCCTGGAATGGCCTGTGCCCAATTCAGTCAAATCTTTACAATCATTCCTGGGATTTGCAAACTTTTATAGATGCTTCATCAATGGTTTTTCTGAAATCTCTGCACCTCTTACCTCTCTGACAAGTGCCAAGGTGCCATTTGTATGGTCTACAGAAGCTCAGAAAGCTTTTGATCAATTAAAATCAGCCTTCACTTCCGCTCCTGTCCTCAAACATCCTGATCCCGAGCTTCCTTTTTTTTGTTGAAGCTGACGCTTCGGGTTATGCTCTTGGGGCGGTGTTGTCACAAACCTGTCCTCATTCGGGCGAGATTCATCCTGTCGCCTACTTTTCTCGTAAATTGACAGCTTACGAAAGAAATTATTCCATCACGGAACGCAAACTCTTAGCCATCAGAGACGCGTTCTTGGAATGGAGACATCACCTTCTGGGGGCCAAACACCTTGTAACAGTATACTCGGATCACCGCAGTCTGTTAGCCTTCAAATCTATGAAATGCCTTACAACTAGACAGGCGCGGTGGCATTTATTCTTTTCACAGTATCAATTTTGTATCACTTACCGTCCTGCTAAAGCTCAAGTTTCGGCTGATACTCTCTCTCGCCTGCATGCGGATGGCCAGTTTTTGGTTTTGACCCATGCCTGATTATTGGATTGGCTTGTCTCCTCCTTTATTCCTGTTTGTGCTCGTCTGTTTTTTTTACTCGGTACGTTACTGGATCCGGCTCCCTTCTGTCTCTTTCGGTACTTCATTCCAGGTTGCCGCTTCTGCATACGGAACCAAAGCAGAGAACCTGCTGTTAACCATCCGGAACTTTTCTACTCCTACTCTGGATACACGTGTGCTCAGGTACATACTTAATTGGCAAATTCCATCTCTGCTACCATTTCTCTCCACGACTTGTTTGGATATTTGTCTCCTGTTGGATTCTGGGACATTGAGTGACTTTCCTCTGAACTTAGCTTCAAGTGCATACAAACGCTCTGCTGAAACTGTACCAACCCGGCACTAGTGCGACCCTCGTGCCGTCCGGGGATACTTCATTATACTAACATTCCTGTTTGTTATTTTCTCCTTTCGTTGTCTTCTGTTTCCTGGATTCCTTTCCTCAAAATATCCTTATTCAGGTCAGTTGTTACCAATTCGATATATATAAATTGGAACTGATACTTTAAAGGCTCTTTAGACCATTCCCACTCATTTTGTTTTATATTCCTTATAGATCCATCCCGGGGAAGCTCCACTCCAATACCTATCTAGGTAGTTTCCCATTTCATTTAACTGTTCTGATTACTTGCCTATACTTCAGCACTGTCTAATATCTTTGTGTTCCTATGCAGCATTGCTATTGGCGGTGTGTGTTCTCACCTCTGTCTGTCCCGACTGAAACAGCAGAGAGGTACATTGTGGAAAAGAGCCCCTCTTTGAGGAAGCCTGAGTCTTGTACTCAGGGGAGCTGGGATGGAAGGCTGAATATCGGATCTTGTACCACCATCATCTCCTCCGCATCTTCGGCCTATTTCGGAGTGGTGAGTAACAATAATGGATATATAAACCCTATTCATCAGGGAACAAAATAACCCCTAGCTAATCAAGATCTATCCATAGAGTACACCCCCTCTTGAAAGGTTCTCAGCGGGACTAGATCCAATCCATGGAGGAGCCAAATATGGCTGAACTGTTCTTCATAGCCACTTGAGCCAGCCACCAGTAGAAGGCCTCTGGGTCAAGCGTCACAGAATGGGTGTTTGGCAAGATCCAATGCAAGTGAGCAATCTTCAGTCTCTGTTAAATCAGTAATGCACAGGATCAGAAAAAATGACTTGTATGGAAGAGGGCAGCAGACTGACTATCCTGTCCAGCAGGGAGACAGAGCCAGCATTCAGCACAGAGTAAATCTTCCTCTTGACATCCCTCACTTTGACTGAGGGTCGATGAAGAATCACAGATACTGTGACTTAGCAGAAACTCACAGATACTGTGACTTAGCAGAAACCCAAGAAATCAATGTGATGAGTCAGGGAGAGTTCCAACTTTTGCAGTCGAGAAGAAATCTAGACCCTAATGCAAAGAATTATTTAGTCCAGATAATCATCTGCATCCTCTGGTGCCTGAAGAGAGCCACCATCAGTTTCATGGATTTGGTGAAACGCCAGGGGAAAACAAGCCTAAGGTGAGGGTTGCAAATTCCCCAAATCTCTCTCCAGTGGAAAGGAAGAAACCGTGTGAGTGTCGGATCTCATCTCTTCCTTCAGGAGCACAGAAAAGTATGAACCAACTTCCAGCAGTGAGGTTGGAGGTCCTACGGGGTTGACTGCACAGGACACCATGACACCAGCAGAGTAAACCGTGCTGACTCCATTAACTTTATCTAATAATATGCTACCGGGTGTAACTGGTTTGTGGTTTTATTTAATTGTGACAGGATGGTACCGACTGACTAACTAGAGGTGTCGGTTAGTGCTATGAAAGGTTTGTATTCGCACAGGTACTGTGGTGAAAGCTGTAACTAGTATCCTAAATGCTTCCTCTGTCTTTGTTTTCAAAATAAATGTATGTTCTTTTCGATACAAGAAGGGTTATAGATACTAATAATTCTGAGATGCCTTCAATGAATCTTCTATAGAAATTGAAGATAACACCAAAAAGGCCTTCGCCTCTTTATAGGTCATTGGAGATGGCCATTTTTGTAGAACTTTGGTTTTTATTGGATCTATTTCAACCCCACACCGGGATAGAATGAAACCTAAAATCTCAACCCGAGTACAATGGAACTCATTTTTTTCTAACTTCACATAGAACTTGTGCTCCTTAAGACGCTGAAAGACAGCCTTAACATGTTACACATGCTATTTTTTACTCTGCATGTAAATCAATATGAACTCTATGCAAACAACATTACAGGGACCACATAGAATGATCAGATCCTCGCAAAGACCAGATTTGGTACTGAAAGCAGTCTTCCATACTGCACACTTCAGCACCAGGTGGTAGTATCACAGAGGTCTCATATGGTCCAAGGGTACTGGGATCAGTGGCAATGGTTTTGGTTATTTTCTGGTTACTACCTTAATAATCAATGCAAACTCTGAGAACCCCGGTATTTCAGGATCCAAAGAGTAGAGGTGATGGGACAGGTGAAGATGAATGCAGGAGAACATTATTCATGGTATTTTTGGCGATGTATTCTTTTAGATGAGCCATCTCCATTTCGGTTAAGGCATATATCCTGCTCCAGCATAGCACTGCTCTGAGTTCTAGATCTATGCGTAAATCAAAAGGCCTATGGGGCAGTAGAATTTTTGCATACGTTTTTCTGAACAGAGCCATATAATCACTATAGGCTGTTAGATTTTCTGGTTCCTCTGGCAACTCTCTCTCTCAAAAGTTTGCTACTGCTAAATATTTTGCTGGATTTTGAGTCTCTTCATCTGACCTGCCAACTGATACTGTTCCTTGTTCCCAGTTTGGTTGGTTTTTCCATAGCCAGAGCAAAATCATGCCAAATTGTGGGGTGTTGACCAGGTCAAAGCAGATAGTTTCTATGTGGTTGGGGGAGGGGGGTCCTTTTAATTTCAGAGGGCTAGTATGGTGCCTGATGGTTCCTGACCTGAGCAGAGACCCCTCTGCTGAACGACCCTCCTCCGCCTCATCCTATAGCTCGATCAGGAGATGTAAACAATGAGCATACTTTATGTATACAAAATTCTCAGAGGCTCCTGAATCGACCAACAAGGATACTTGAATCTTTTGTTTCCATCTACAACCAGATGTCCAAGTAATGAAACATGGGATCTCAATTTCAGGGTCGTATTAGCCAGGCTTCCTGATAGGACTAACTTGTCCATCCAAATGGTCATCCCCTACCTGCGTCATGCATGGTCTTTCCCGGATGTCTGTGTTGTGTGCATTATAGGACAATCACTCAAACAAGACCCACCTTTACCACAGTATAGACAGAGCTTTTCCGCCTCTTTTCATTCTCTTTAGTCAGGGGATCTTCCACAGTAGCAATGCTGATTCACAATATACTTGCTGTTGGCTAACTCAAGGATCACACAATCTATTAATGCACTCATTAGTCTCAAAACAGTAAATTATAAACTCATGGAACATTTGCAGTGCATCATTAGTATCATGAGACGTCCACATGCATTTAAGGCATCTGTTTGATCGCTCAGGGCAAGGATTAATTCAAGTTGTTGCCATTCACTAATAGTCCTTTTGACATTTCGCATCTCTGAGTATTTCTCTCAGGGTAACTAAAATAACAAACAAGTGCTCAGTAAAAATACCCTAGAAATAAGAGTTCTGACCTTCACTCTTACTTCTTATCCATGATCAAGATTGTGACCATCATTCACAATATTCCTCAGTCTGATCTAGAATTCTTGTTTTAGCAAGGAAATCAGAGTCCCACGTTTTTCCACTGCTTTAACAAATTCCCTAAAAATACTTAGCCTGTAGTCCAACTGAGCTGTATAACATTGGGAAGTGCCCTGCCAATGAAGAGCCCCACTGCCTGCATGAAACAGAATGAAGGAGGATGTCGCTGCTCGTGCCAGCAATTTCTTCTAAGTACAATTGTTTCAATAGGGCGTGGCCTGCTGTTTTATACAGCCGTGCCGAGGCCCAAACCCAAGAGGTCTGTCCAGGCTCTGAGGCAGCCGGCATGATGGGAGCTGCAGTGTTCTCAGTCACAGTGAATCCTTAGATGAAGGAGACAATATTCCAGGCCTATATGGGCCCTTGTCCACATAAAGGCTGCCTTCCTTGTCTCCTAGCCCATTCATCCATCTACCCCCATCCATCCCTCATAGACTACTTCAACTAAGAAATGCACAAGATCAGGCGAGATCTTTCCTCTGCTCTCCCATTCCCAACTACCACTTCCAAACATTCCGACTCGAGGCACCTTCCACCCCATCGATACAAACAGCCTCATCTCACTTACTGCCGAAACAAAACCTGCACACCTTCTGGATGTCGCATGACCACCTAAATCTGCACGCAATTGCATCACCGCCCTCGCTCTCCATAGGCTCAACATGATCAGCGTCTGCCTCTTACACGGTACTCTACTGTGTGCACTCAAAACTGGACAAATCTCACCCGTGCTCCAAAAACCATCCTTCGACCCCACACTAACAGAAAACCATGGAACACTTCATCACTACCCAAATACAACAATACATTACCACACACTACCGTCTCAAGCCCTTCTACTCTGTCTTTCGACCTGGACACAGCACTGAGGCAGCTACATTTCATATCCTTGATGACCTCCAAAAAGAAATCACAGAAAGGGGACACAACACTTTTCATACTCTTCGACGTCTCTGCAGCCTTTAACACCATTGACCAAACAACTCTACTACTATCCTACAGGAGGAACCTCTCAGGCAACATCCTCAACTGGTTGACCTCATTCCTCAGTGACAAAACAGTCTTTATCTCCATACATCTCCATACCCCCTTATCGATCAGATACCACCCTAGTCAAGTATGGGGTCCTACAAGGCTCCTCTCTGCCTCCACTCCTTTTCAAAATATATGTAGAATCCATTGGACATCCTCTTAACAAGTCCAAAGCCCATTTCCACAAATATGCAGACACAAATATACTTCCAAATCTCATCCCCTTCAAAAACCTGCACCCTCAAAACCTGTCTCTGCACCATCACCAACTGGATGGCCACCCACTTCCTCAAAGTCAACCCTTCCAAAACGGAATACATTCCCATCTGTCCAACCAACACACAAACCAAGCCTCACCCATGGAACAAAGAACTTGCCACAGAAAAACCCACACATATCCCTCTCCACACCTGTCCAAACCATTGGCTTCCCTATACGTCCCTCCACCTCTCCTTCACATACCACATGACTGCTGTTATCAAAACATGCAATATACAACTATATCTCCTATGCAAAATCAGACACCCCCTTTCCCACCTTGACAACTACTGCACTGCAGCCCAAGCACTGGTTCCAACCAAGCCGGTCTACTGTAATGCACTCCTCGCGGAACTCCCCAACAACACTCTTGCCCCCTACAAGCCATACAAAACACAGCAGCCAGAGCCATCCTCCACCAACCCAAACATTCACACATCACCTCAGCTCTCACCTTGTTCTACTGGCTCCCCATATCCCAGACAATTGCATTCAAAGGACTCTGCATAGTATTCAAAGCCACACCCCACAAAACCCCATCTTACCTTCACGGAAAACCCAACCACACCATCCACACAAACACCAGACAGCCCAGCCAGCATCTTCTATACATTCCACTATGCAAACCAACTTTCACAAAAAAACAAGCATTTACCCTGTGGACACCCAGAGCATTGAACACGCTACCTCTTCACATCTGCACTGCACTCTCCATCACCACTTTCCGAAAGAGCCTCGAAACACACCGGTTTCCCCACACATAACCCTGCCCTCTTACACTGCTATCACCTGTCTATCCTAACCTTTATATCATTTCCTAAAAACATTTTGTAACTTCTGTTTAACTTTACAGCTTTTCAACCTTTGAGCTATGTAAGGCACTCTGGGACCCTTTGGCTGGGTCCAGCGCTGAACAAAAAATGTAAATAAAATAAATAAAATGTATGACATGTTCTGTTGCTGGACATCCCCGGGTGATGGACTTTTATAGTGGGGCAATGGTTCCTGACAGTGTGAGGGCTAACTGTAGGGATGGTGAGATGAACAAGTTACTTACCAACTGGTAACGTTCTTTCGAATGGATGTTCCTCCAACATATTTCACATCTTTGACATGTAATGTCCACAGCTGTGTACTTCGGAAACTTTTTCGGCATAGGACGTCCTGCGTCGATGGCGTTGGGTCGATGTCCCTCGAAGGCCTCCATCGAGGGCGACGTCACCGGATGTTATAAATAGGACGCACAGCGCCTGTAGCCTCAGTTTATGTTTTTTCCTCCATAACGTGTGACATGCACATACCCAATGCTTGCTTGACTGCACATAGCCTTGCGGGAATGTAAGCTGCAATAGCATAGGGAATTCTCCAGAGGGGCAGGCTGGGATGGCGATGTGGAATACGGTGGAGGAACATCCAGTCGAAAGAATGTTACCAGTTGGTAAGTAACTTATTCTTCGAATGGATTGTGTCCTCCAACGTATTCCACATCTTTGACAGACTCCCAAAGCAGTACCAGAAAATGGAGGAGGGAAACGAATTTCGAATACCCAATCAGATGGCAGAATAAAGAACCGCCTTACGAAAAGGCCATATCTTGACCATGGAGCGTATCCAGAAGTAATGTTTAAAAAAGGTGTGGATAGAAGCCCATGTGGCTGCATCACACATATTCCTAATAGGAACTCCCCGCTGCAGGGCTGTGGAAGTAACCACACCCCTAGTGGAATGAGCTTGCAACCCCTCAGGAGGGTCCTTGTCTGCCAATCGGTAACATTCAGTAATGGTGAGGATAATCCACCTGGACAAGGTCTGTTTGGTAACAGCCTGGCCCAATCGGTGTTCAGCATACCCCACAAAGAGTTGATTGTCCACTCTGACCCTGGACATCCTAGAAATCTAAAAGCACAGAGCACTCCTAGGGTCCAACCTATGGAGTTACTCCTCTTCCTTACCAGGATGAGGAGGATAGAAAGAAGGAAGAACCACTTTCTGGCTTAAATGAAATTCAGACATTACCTTAGGCAGAAAGGAAGGACGTACCCTCAGTACAACCCTATCCTTGTGGAACACAGTAAAGGGCCGCTTAGATGAAACTGCCTGCAATTCACTCACTCTGCAAGCGGAAGTAACCGCAACCAAGAACACCGTCTTGAAAGACAATAGTCTCAAAGGACAAGAGTGCAAAGGTTCAAATGGAGCACCCATCAGGAATTTCAAGACCAAATTCAGATCCCAAACCGGCACCTGGAATGGGGACGGCGGGAACACATTAGTGAGCCCGTTAGGAAATTGGGAATCAAAGGAATCTTAAAGTAAGAACATTCTTCAGACAAGCGCTTGAAGATAGACAGCGCGGCCAGGTAACCCTTAATGGTACCTACTTGAAGGCCCCTATGGGCCAAAGAAAACAAGAAATATAGAACCACAGGAATGGAACACTGGATATGCTCATATCTGTACACATTTCACTTACACTACTTTCCTTAGGGTCTAGTCACAATATGTAATAGTTATACAAAGGGAAGTAGTAGCTTTGACGCAGAGCAATCATTTCTGTGCATGAAGATAATCAGTTAGGGTATGAAGATTGTTTGGTAAGACTGCTGTTTTTTTGTTTACTTAATTTTCCCTGTATATGCTCATATTTGTATGTGTTGTTGTCTGTGTTTTGTTTGCAATAATGCAGTTATGTAGAAGGTGGGTTTTATTAGGTACTTATTACATTTTTACAGTATGCAGAACTCTAATAAGAAACCATTTATAATTTTAGTATTTAACATAGCACGATTATTAATATTGCACCTCCCTCATGTCTGCTGCACACCATACCTATGTTTCTACATATGTACCATAGTATACTGGAAAAAACTTCACAAAAGAAAGCTATTGAGCTGGTGAGGAGAGCAGAG
The DNA here is from genome assembly GCF_040938575.1 of Ambystoma mexicanum. Classification (NCBI taxonomy): domain Eukaryota; kingdom Metazoa; phylum Chordata; class Amphibia; order Caudata; family Ambystomatidae; genus Ambystoma; species Ambystoma mexicanum. Next base: position 1,335,448,913 of record NC_090921.1, on the reverse strand, counting down.
GTGAAGTGGTGCTTGTGGGTTTAGGGGTTCCTCCCCACACCTCAGAGGAGGTCTACAGAAACTGGAAACTAGTCCATTCCTTGAATGCCCAGGTCACTTGTGACACCAACCTAACCATCATCCACTGCAGTGCTGCCAGCATACATGGAGGGGGGCAAAGAGGCCAACAGACCTGGGCATTGGGCGAGTAGATGTTCTATCACACTGACCTTGCTATACAAGAGGCATGCAGTTGGGGAGGGGTTAACCACACAGGGATTGCATGCCCAGACAAGGCCCCATATATGCAGGACCCATCTGCACACCCAACACATGACAGGCTGCAACCCAGCAGAGTAGGACATGACTTACAATGCAGCAGTGAATGGCCAAGACATACCCCCATCAGGCCAGTCGAACAGACTGGACTATACACGTACCACAATACAAAATCCCGCATCCTACTACATGAATGGTCTGTAAGGAGCGAGGGGCTGGCCCATCTAAGGGTTTCCAAAGTCTGTCCAGGGGGTTCCCCAAAAGTCATAGAAGAAGTGCGAGGATGACAGAGGACAACATACCCAATGACCAAGGTTACCGTCCATGCAAAGTTGAACCATACATTACAATGTACACACATGGAGAGTAGTTGCCACTGCGGCACCCTGGGAGCTTGAACAGCCTGCCCAGCCCCAGACATCCTTGTTGCAAGCTGAGGCGGGTGGGGGACAACCAAGGGTATGGCTCACCAACACCAACTGGGCCCATGGGGTGTCTGTCATGTAAAGGCCTGAAGAACACTGCCATACATGTAATGCCATCCTGATAAACTGCAACAGAGGGACATGACACTGGCATTTGACATGGCATTTGACATGGCATTTAACCAGGGCACCATTTATTTGAATCCATCAACTGATCCACAGAGACGTCCCGCATGTGTAACGCATACCCCCATCAGGAACCATACATGGAAAGCACAGGCCTAAAACCATCCAACATGGCATGCTGACCTGGCCTGTCAACCACCGACCATGGAAGCTATGTGTGTCGGCTGTGTGCAAGATGTGCCATGACAGACTGTACACCCCCCCCCCTGAGAAGTTGACTCCACATGCAATGGACGGAATGTGAAATAGTGTAGTGGCATGATACCTGGGACATACATACACAGACAGTCTATTGAGATGTTGCTGTGACTGGCAACGCATCCACAGAACACTATGATTGACACCTCTGTCTACTCCTCTTGCTGGTGACTCTAGATGTGCACAGGTTCCATGGCTGGTGACTCCTCTAAGGAATCCCCTGACACCGGGCCTAAGCCCAGACCAGGGTGTCAATTGAGCATACCTTTGGCCTGTGGAAGGCCCACTTCCAATGTTTACACCTGATGGGGGGTGCGCTCCTGTGCAGGCCGGAGAAGGTGGGCCTGATTGTACTGACATGTGCAATGTTGCATGACATCTGCAGCGGCACAACATACACCTGCCCCCAGATGTAGACATGCCACCTCCTGAGGAGGATGACGCTGTGGATGTGGGTGCCATGCATGCACGCACTGAGCATGTGGAGTCCGGGCTCGGGCGACGGGCTCGCCAGGAACTTATTGCGAACTTCTTCTGTTGAAGCGACCAAATTGCACTCCCCTTGCACCTTTGTAAATATGTATTTCCTTTCGCTCATTCAACACTTGCACACTATAAGGAATGTCTTATCATTGCTTCAAGTGAACATCATTTTATCTTGCAACATGTAACAACCTTCACTGGAACACCAAAACACCCTCCCCAAAGTCCTACACTCAAAACACACCCTGCCCAAATATAAAACCCCAAAACACCACAGCTGTGGCTGACTGTCATTTGCTGCCGCTCTTGGCCTTGGGGGACTTCTCCTGGTCCTTGGCAGTGAGCGGCGCCTTGGGGTGTTGGGGAGGGAGCCCTCTGTGAGGGTCAGAGGTGGATGGCTCAGACTCCTACGCCCAGATGTACTGCAGGGTCACCTGGATGGCATGGTTGAGCGACTCAGCAGAGGCCAAGGATGCCTCTTTGTGCCCGCAAACCCTCTGTCCTAGTGTGACCATGACTGCTGTGGCATGGGCGAGAGACCTGGACCATCCTGTGGCTGGACGCCTGCATGCATGCACGCATCAGGTGCATTTCCTCAAGCTACTAGCGTGCAATGATGGACAGTTCCGACTGCTGCTTTTCAATGGCACCATTAACCTCAGAATAGGCAGAGGCTGAGATGGAGGGCTGTGTGGTGGGCCGGGGGCTGTAGCATGCTGACGTGTAGCATGTGTCATTGTCCTCCTCCTAGTCAGTGGTGGCCACATGGGCACTGCCACGATGGCCCGGTGGCTGCAGTGCCTGTGGTGTTGTGGGCACAAGAGTCCCGGACTGGAGCCTGGTCAGGCCTAGCAAAGGTGGCGCTTGGGGCTAGGGTGTCTTCCCGCTGGACGGTGGTGGGGTCACTGACCACTGGTGTTGGGACGGCAGCAGCCACAGACACCGCTGGTGTGCCACTTGCAGCAGTGGGTGGGCATGATGGCAGAGGTGATGGTGGTGGGGCTGCTGAGGCTGATGGTGATGGGGTTGCTGCAGCTGATGATGGTGGGGCTGCTGCAGCTGATGGTGGTCGGGCTGACTGTGGCTTTGAGGGATCGGTAGCCCTGCCCTGCTGCCTGGGCCTGTATGCAAGGGGTGTGTCATTTGCAATCTGGCTGCAGCTGCTGTCCCAGATGTCAAGGGGCCAGCCCTGTCTCTGTCCATGGACTGTGTCCCTGTTGGGAAGAGATGAGCATGCTGTTAGTCATAAGGGGATCATGTCTGCAGGCTTGCATTTTTATGTGGCTTCTTTGGTGTGTTGGCTCCGATGTCTGCTCCTACATGTAGGTGGTGGGAGTGCACATTGCCTGTTGGCCAGACAAGGTGCCTTGTTATGTGTTCGGTGGGCCAACAATTCACGTCATGGACTTCCTTGGCACACATGAGCGCTTACCATGTGTCCATGTTTGGAGCTGTACGTTTTGGCTACGTGCTGGTGAATGGCTACATCTACCTGCATCCTCTGGCATGTGCCTGTGTGTGTGATCTGGCCATTTGCTGTGACTGAAATGTGTTGGACCCCTTTCCTTGCACATTAGGTGGTTTGCTGCTTGGGGTTGCATGTATTTGGACACAACATTTGCATTTCCATGGGGTTCGTTGTACTTACCACCATCACTGTGGGTCCCTGCTCCAGCCTCTGGCGTCCCGATGGCCTAAATGCCCTCCATGTGTACGATAGTGCGACATGTCTCCTTCAAGGGCATGAGCCGGAGGGGGGCCACAGTCCCATCTCCTGTGGCAGCGCTCTGCATCCTGTGTTGCAAGATGAGGCTCTGATCCCTCAGCTTCAGATCATCCCACCGCTTCCGGCAGTCCCCGATTGTGTGGGGGACAGTCCCCACGGGCGTGACCCTTGTCATTACATCCTGTCAAATGGCAGATTTCCTCTGCTGGCTGGTCTTTCTGTGTCTGGCCCCATTAAGTGCCTCAGAGTGCTGCACCACTATATCCGCTAGTGCACTCAAATCTGCCTCTGTGAATTTTGTTTTTTGCATCCAGAGGTCGGGCACCCAGGTCTTTCTACTGTCAGTCATGGCGATGGCACCTTCTGTAGCAGTGGATGGTAGCAGGAAATGGGAGATTCGGGTTGGACTGAGTTTTAAAGATGGCCACCGGTAATTCCGGCAGTTTCGGTGTCAGTATCGGTATTACCGGCACAAATCTGCCTGTACTATCGGCACATGACTGCTAATGCTGGTAATACCAGTGTGACATTATTAACGTTTCCAGCTGGGGTGCGCATGGCCAGCAACTCGTGATACGCCAGTGATTCCGGCGATCACCCCACTGGTAACGGTAATACTGGCACGCATGTATTTATGCCGTATTACAGGCAAACGCGTAATGAGCCCCATAAACTCCATAATGATATATGTATGTGTAAGCACCACCAAATATACTGGAAAGTATGGGTAACAAAATAGATCACCTTCCAAGACGTTTTGCCATTCATTACAATATTTTGTTGAAGTGATCCGATATATCCACTGGGGTTCCAAAATTGCACCAATTGGAACTGCTTGTGTCCCAAAAAAATGTACATGCTGGTTTTCCCAAGGCCCTTGAAAACCTTAAAGTACACCACGTCAATGTGTTTTTCTGGTTGACATATGCATGTCGGTTTCCGCAGAGGTAGGCAGAACGAAACGGGCCCCAAGCATCTTCAGCTGCTGACCTTAAAGGTGTTGGCTCTCGGCGGTTTGCAGGTAGTGCATTGCCATTAAGGCTTTAAAATGTGATTATGTATTGTTTGTTGAGTAATGTTTTTTCATTTGTGAAGTGCCACACTGTCTGGTAAGGTTTGATGTCCATGACGGGTTGATTATGCCTGAATTTAGGAGAGAATGGATTGTAACGGTAAGGGCGCAGTACAGAGGATTATATAGTGTGATTTGATGTGGGTTGTCAGTTGGGTGTGTGTGGAACGCACGAGGAGATGTTAAGGCCAGAACATCGGGACACAGATGGTAGGGGGAGGGTGGTGGGTGGGGGTAATTGTGGCTAAGGAGCGCAGGCTTACCGTATTTACCCAGCGTTTTTCATCACTCGCCAGGCCATATTGCAACAGCCCCCCTGTGTAAATAATGCATCGTGGACTAAGTTCTGCTGCTGCTTAGCTCTCCCAGGGTATTAATTATGAGTTTACACCAATCTACTTGTAAACTAAGGTATTATATTTGGAAATAACGCACAGTTTATTTTAGAGATCTTCGTTTTGACTAATTGGTGAGAGGTGCATGCTAGAAGGCTGCGGTGACTTCACTGCATACCTAACAATCCATGCTGTACAAACAAGGAATGTGATTAATGATTTCTCTATGAAGTGGGGGGCTTTCCAAGAGGCATATGTAATAGCATGGAGGCCAAGCCTTTGCCCTGTTTGAAATAGGAGACGCACGCAGCCACCCTGCAATCCCCTGGTGTTGCACAATCAGACTGGCTGCAGAAAAAACAGGCACTGGCAATGCCAACAGTTTAAACTTTTGTGTAGCATAGGACAATATTTACCAGGCACTGCCAAAGTGGTATTAACTGGCCATTCATGGTCACAAGTGAAAAATGGTGCAAGTACCTGGGCATATAATAGTGGTGCCTGGAATATGCCTAATATTTATACACAAGCCAAAACTGTTGGCTCTGCCAATGCTTGTTTTTAACAGAACTTCAGTGAAGAACACGCATCGTGCTTATAAATCGAGTGGCACAAGGCAGACCAGTGGCTTGTTTACAGCTCAAATTAAGTAATTATCTCCGAACACTGTTTCCAGCACAAACTTCTATTTGATTTTTTTATTCATTTTTTATTAGTCACATTTAAGTATTAATATACATAAAAGTGATAAATAACACTGTAAGAAGAATACAATAGCTGATCATAATGAACACATCTTTAAGTAATTATATGTTAATAATACAATTGAACTAATAGAAATTATGAGATCGAACTGGGTAGACAGACTAGACGAGATAGTACAGGGTGGAGGGAGAGGTAAAGAAAAAACATTTAAAAAATCTGAAGTAATATTTAATCAGAACAGTTGAGATATTGAATAAAAAATGTCTAATTTCCTTTTGAATTTATGTGGATGATTACAGGAAAAGGCAAGTTTACTGAAGTCTTTCCAATTGCAAGAAATTATATTAAAAGCAATGCAAATAAAAAGGATAAAAAGATTAGGAGAGTCAATAATTTGCAAATAAGGATTTACAATAGAACCAATCATAATATTGCAAAGTGACATAGGTTCTTGAAAACAAAAATCTTTTGAAGGCAGGCATATATTTTGGTCCAGTAGGAACTTACATATCTACAGTCATAAAGTGATAAAAGTCTGCATGAGGATGGGGGAAGGACCACCAATTACTGGAAGAGTTATTAGAAGCTTTGGCAATTCTTGAGGGAGTAAGAAATGGGCGATGTAAAATAAAGAAATTAGTTTCAGTAAGATTGGCAGCTACTGAAAGGAATCGTATAGTTTCCAAATATTCATCCAAGCTTCTAAGGAGGGTTGGAAATCCCAGTTTAGTTCCCACTGTCTGATTAGAGAGGTATTCAATAGGTTCGAGAGGAGGGAGAAGAATAAACGTCTCATATTAGATTAATGAAATAAGGCAAAAAACATGCCATTTTAAGGATTGTAACATAAAGGACTAGGAAACTCTATTAAATGCTTTTTCTGCATCAATGCAAGAAGGAATCATACGATTTTTTGAGTGTGGAATAAAACATTAAATAATAATCTAGAGTTGGAGGAAGCATGGTAATAATAATAATAATAATAATTAATAATAAATACATAAGTAATCTTTGATAAAACCAGATTGATCAATGTGAATAAGTTTAGGGAGGAAGATTTCTAATCTTTTGGCTAGACGTTTAGCAAAAATCTTGGATCAGAATTAATTAGGGAAATTGGTCTATCATTTTTAATCAAAATTGGGTCCTTGTCAGGTTAAGGAAATAGCATAAGAAGGGCTTCACCAAAGGAGCCTAAAGTATTACCTTTATTTACAAAATTAGTATATAATTCAAAAAGCTTGGGAGAAACAGAAATTAATGGAAAATCTATCAGGACCCGGAGCTTTCCCAGATGTAAACTCTAAAATAGCCTGTTTGATTTCTAATAAAGAAATGGGATTATTAAGTGATGGTTGGTCAATAGCATCAGTAGAAATATTCTTGTTTTGCCAAAGAAAAGAGTGGATTTCAGATGAGTTGATGGGGGGGATCAGAGCAGTATAGGTTAGAATAGAAGTCTAGGAAGACCTTGCTAATATAATTTTCTTTAGTTAATCTTTTGCCGTCGGGACAAGTAATAGAAGTAATGAACGATTTTTCTTTTTTAACTTTTAGATAAGATGGCAACATTTTTCTGGCTTTGTTTGACCCACTATAAAATTTGGATTTGGAACAAAGGATAGAATTGGCTGCATTATCAGTACACAATTTATTGAATTGTATGTGTTTATTCATAAGAGATTTAGCAATATTAGGGTCTGGATTAATATAATAGGTTGCTTCTAGTTTTTTTAATGGCAGTTAATAGTTAATTAAATTTCGAATCAGCATGCTTTTTTTTTTTATACGCACAAATTGAATAATGAATCCATGCAAAAGTCGCTTTGAAGGCAACCCAGTTGTGAATTGATGTATGCTCTGGGCAATTACTAACGCAAAAATGTTTAATAAAAGTATTGTTTTTTTCAATAAAATGTACAGCATTTAGTAAAAAGGAATTGTAAAGATATGGCTTCTCATGCAGAAGACACAATAAAAATGATCTTGTACATGCTGTACTTGTCGGCGATGCACTTTAATTACTTTCTGTATTTTTACTCTCTGTATTTTTTCTGTATCATTCTCTCTATTACTTCACCAGTATGTAAATGACTAACCTGTGCAACTGTAAGAAATGTGCCCATATACCTAAGGGCTCGGTGCCCTATATAAATAAAATAAATACAAATACAAACCATAAGTGTTATAAACAAAATGTTGTCAGACTGATAGATTAAATAACTATCAATAGAATAATAGATAAAGCGGTATACTAAGATCGAGCCACCGATGTAGAACTAGGGACACATAAGGGAAGACAAATGAGGGAGGGTAGACAAGACAAGGGAATAGTTACAACAAGGTATGTTGAAGTAGAAAGAGGATTAAGGTGGAATGGACAGGTAAAATATTTGAATTAGAAAGAAGAGATCCACACCTGAAAACAAAAACATCAAGCAAAACATGGGAGTTTGAGAAGCACTAGATAAAAATGACATACGATATAGTAGCAAACCGACAGGAGATAGATTTAATATATAAAAGTAGACAAAAGGATAGGACAATATAGAAAATAATTGAAGTGCAATAAGAGTAATGCATTATGAAAACCGCTATTGAGTTAATAAATCATCAAGATGTTATTGGACAAGGAACGTGACTTCCAGAAAATATTAAATTCTAGTCTTCTAAGGAAGAAAGATGGTTCCAATGCTTTAATAGGTGGTCTTGATTTACCGCTACATCGGTCAGGGCTGTAAGGAGGTATAGATGGGGCTGACAATTCTGATTTGCTGCGTGCTGAATTTATTTGGTTTATTTTTAGTTCTGTTAAAGGTGAGTTGCGATGACGATCCATCATTAGAGGCATGTGTTGTTGAAACGGATGGAGAGGTGGTCTCCATCAGGGTTGATTGGATAGATTGAAGCAAATTGAAGAGATCAGTGGGGTCAGTGTGTTCCTTGGTGGGGCCATCTGGGATCGTAATTATCTTTCTCGGTGGATCAAGCAATCCATATCTAATTCCCAAATTTTTCATGAGGGATCTCATGTCGAGAAATCTTTTTCTTATGGCTTGTGTGGGTTTTATAAAAATCTGGAGAAATAAAACTGTTGTGCCCCTGAAAAAGGATAGGCAAATTCATTTTGGCAGCTAATAGTGTCTGACAAGCTTGGTTATATGCCTAAGAAAGCAAGCAATAAAGGGTCTCGAAGATGAGTTACTGGAAGAAAATGGAGGTCTAATTAGGTGGGCACATTGCAATTCCAGTGGAAGGGAGAAAGTAATTCCTAAAACTTTATGGATCCAGTTAGTGATGAACTTAATTGGGTCATCCAATTAGATTTTCTCAGGCATTCCATAGAATCACAGGTTATCTCTTCTATTTCCATCTTCAAAATCCATATTGTCATATGGCAATTAAAGAGTTTTTAGTTGCATATTTTCTAAACCTTCAACTTTGTCCTCAACCGAGGATATTCTCTCTTCAGCTTTATCAAGTCTGCCTGTCACCATTTTTAATTCATTTCTAAAGCATTTAATTTCTTCTTGCATACTAGAAGTGTGTGAGTCTAGTGTAGAAATAGAGGTGTGAATGTTGCTAAGCTCCTCAAAGATTTGTTCCATGCATGCATTTAGTGCAATGAAAGTGCTTCTGGCCATCGCTTTGGTGTTAATGTGGTAAAATATTGTAGAATAGAAAGTAGCAAGCTAAAAGGAAACACACACTATTATTTTCAGACAGCGGATGTCAGTATTGAGTAGGCCTTAGAAAGTAATGAGGATCCTCAGTGAAGGGTAATCTCTCATGCCGTCTTATGTGGGAGGTGTCAGCTGATGAGGAGGCAGATGGAGACTGTGTAAAAGGTCAGAGACTCTGAATATTAATAGAGTATTATTGGGCTCAAAATGTGCCCCAACTCCAACTAAACAGAGCACAAAGATAAGCACCATGTTCTGGAACTTGGCAATCACATTGGGGCAGCGTGCTGGGACGAAACGTCATTAATGGCGAGCAGGCTCAGAACAAACAATCCATAAGGAGGAGATGTGTATAGACTGAGGCTCCCCCTGCAGACTCACCAAGCAGCAATTCTCAGATATAAATGGTGGCCGAAGAGAGCGACTACCTCATTCAAGGTGCGAAGCCCAAGAGACACCGTTTGCGGGGCAATGATAACAAGCTGGCAGATGTGTGACAGAGTTACCACAAGACAGGGAGTGCGACGCTTCGCATAGCTGCGATAAGCTTTCCATGAAATAAACATAGCGGAATGTAGGTTGCCACTTACTTATTGCATCCCAGTTGTTTTTATGTCATTGAAGTGAAGTAGTATGGTCAATAATAAAGCGTAATTCTCTCTGTCAGAGAGTTCCACTAACTTATGCCGCCATCTTGGTGCTACTTGGCCATGCCCCCCGCCTTCCAGCACAAAGACTGATGGTAAGGCTTGAGAAAGCTAGCGTAAGGAGATACAAGGAGCATGTGTTTTGGCGGGGTGTGGCAGGAAGTGGGTGGGAATGGCCATAGGGATTAGCATGGCAATGGGGAGTCAATGGGCAGGTAAATAATTAAACACCACCTACAAGCTTTGTGTCCCTCTTCGTACGGCATTTCTCCCTAGCTGTACTCTAGTGTAATGTTTCGGCTTATAGTTGGCGCTTCAGCACCACTTAATAGACAAAACTAACGACAACAAAGGACTAAGATTGCACTGCCCAGGTGTCGAGCAGGGGACACCAGAGGCCCGTAGCTGGAATTAACTATACAATACCACAATCTAATGGCTGTCAATGTGTCTTTAAACTGATGCTGCCAATGATTTTTTTAATTCACTACTGCTACGAGCAAGCATGGTATAAGAGCATTCATTGTATGTATTGAACAATTATATGTATGGGAGAATTGCCATTCACACACACCTTCGGCACAGGATGAATAATAAGGGAGGCAGACAATTATCACATTATATCCTAAAGAGCGTTTATTAATGCTATAATGAGAGATTAATAGTGCATGCTATACTCATGGTGAATAAAATACTTTGTTAATGATCTTCAGAAAATTGCTGTGCACTCCAAAACCCAAAGCACTGGACCTGATAAAGAAGGACCTAGACTTAGATTCCAACAAAATGTTAATAAAATGGAAGGAGGAAAACCATCGAATTCTGCAAGACTTGGATTGCTCAGAAGAACTCCTAGTAAATAATCCTAACAAAGTCACAAAGAAGTTGTACGAAACCGACTGGATTTCGACGTTGGAATCTGCTAGTAGGTACCGTCTGACCTCTACTATTCCGATTTCTGCAATGAAAATTCAAGCGGTGAGAGGCTACCTAAAGAAATGTCCCGATAAATATGCGAGCAGACTATACTTAAGACTCTGCCTTAACCAGGTGAGAACAAGGGAAATCCAGGCCTTGGGAAAGCAATCAGACTCTGCAACTTGTCGATTCTGCTCGGAAGACAAGGTGGAAACCAGTTGTCATTTGTTGTTAGAATGCTGCTCCTTAAAAGAGGCTAGGTTAAAACACCTAGCGAGAGCCTTAACAAATTATTGAACCTTAGATGAAAATGATCTTTGGGCACTGCTTACAAGCGGGGAGGACCCCAGATGTGTGATTGGTGTCACTCAGTTTCTAAGACATTTGGACTTAAACAGCAGAGAACCTCTGGGAGAGACGGTCAATATTTAACTTAACTGTCTACGTCAGGTGAACCGGAGTGTTAAGTGGTCTCGAACATAGACTTTTTTAAACATGTTAATTGTAAAAATTGCTATGCAATTAAATCAATAAAAGAAATAAAAAAAAACATACTTCTGAGAAAGAATTACCATTACATTATGTCTAGCAAATGGGATTTTTTTGCTTGAGGTGGTTTAGCCTGTACATGGATACATGTGTATTGTGTACAATCCAAAGCTTACCATGATGCAGGCCTGAGTTTCGATGCCACACAGGATGACTGCATGCAGGTCAGGGATGGTTCCCAACTCCGCTTCCACCTCTGGGGTCAGCATGCTAAAACACGTCTTGGAATATTTCTTCAAGCCATCTGCCCCAAGCTCTGGCACAGTAGGCCCAAGGCCTTTTGGGTACTGCTCTGTCACAATTATTGGCATTTCCAATACCCTTGCAGCCTGTAAGAAGAAAACATTTTTTTTCAGAAAACATAAGAGTTCATCAGGTGGGTTCTATGTCATTTTAGCGACAGTTGTTTCAATGGGTTTTTTACTGAAGAAAATCCATTGAAAAAACCCATCAAATTATTTTATTTTTTATTTGGGGCGGCTCCCCCAAATGCTCATTTCCCCATGTTATAAACCCTACCAGATCCCCTCCCCACCCCTTTTAACTCCTTAACTGCCCCATATATATTCCAATGATTTTTTTCAATAGTTTTTTCAGTAAAAATTCCATCAAAAGATTACTGTCGGCAAAAGGACATCATGCCATTCAGTGGTATCCATGTGGATCTGGCATGTGCACAAACACCTGGGAGCCAGGCATTGATGGCCTCCCCATTTCTGACTGCAGAAACAAAGACATTATTATGAGTGCAATACGTGAAAACCATATTTTTGTAATATCTACGTTTAAAAATGGTAACACAAAAAATTGAAGTGCGAAATTGCACAGAAGGTCAATCCAGCCAATTTTGTTTCACAGGCACTACGAATTTCATGTTACGTGCCACAGGGTTCTGCTATGTCCCCACCTTTATTTCATGTCAACACAGCCCATTTAATTAGATGAAAATACAGCTTCATATTTTATTTTGGAAATTCATGAAGAAAATCCGTAACAAAATACACAATTAAAAGCAAAAACAAAATCAAGAAACAGATTATAAAACGCACCTCAAAATAATAAAATAGTATAACAATCGTCGTCAATTCATACAAATAATTTAGAAGATTTAAACATTTTCAGAGACCTCATTCAAATGACTAGGCTTTCCATAAAAACTGGTCCAACGCCCCTATGTGTCTTTCAATTTGGTTAGCCCATAAAAAGATATATAAAAGCTGGACGACATTTGTTAAAGTTATCCACTCTCCAAACAGGGACCAAGGCAGATTATCTTGCATTAGCATATTTAAGGAAAATAAAATAATATATAGAACGCAGATTCGAGGGTGTTTGAGCGGAAAGGATATTCTGTGTCAATGAAAGGTCCTTAGTCCATTTGGCTGAAACTGATCTAAATTGCAAAAGGTTGAACACATTCTTGTCACCAAAACTCAGACTTGTATGAAAGAGGACCATGTCTGATAAAGTTAAAACATATCGAAAACCGCTATCTTGGAAAATGGGGCATTGGAAAGTTTCAAGTTCCACAATTCTCTGTTCTGTTGATAACACTTTCTTAGAGAAACCTTTATCTCATTTACCTTTTCTTTACACGAGGGAACCTACTCCTAATTGGTACTTATTACATTTGTTGCATTAATTCCCCTCAGACAAGACTGCGTACACTTTATACATGGAATCAACTCTCATCCCTCAGATAACATGATCAAATTTAATAAGGTTCTAGTTACTGTAGTACAAACATTTGAAAGAAATTTGATGGGTTCCAGTTTTAGTAGGATCTGAAGGTACAGTATGCCCAGTTCAGTATATGTCAAATCGGAAGGAGCAGAATATCAGCGCATTTTCATCATTTCTCATACTGCTAAAGTCTGTGAGGTGTTTTGCCATAGCTCTTGCAATAGTAATTCTTTCAAACATCTTGGTTTTACAATAACAAAACACGTTATCAAAAACGTTTTACAATAGTATTCAAACCAAAATGATATCCATGATAGTCCAAGCTAAATGTGCGCTTTGGCCATCATTATTTTCAATAAGGGTCAGGTTGTCCCAGTATTAACATAGAGGGTGGACATTGAAGGACCTCAAGTTATTGATTTATGGCCAAAAGGTGAATGTCTATTGTGAGGGGTCAGAAATGAAAGACGGACACAAAGAAGACATTCATTAACATAAAAGGGTTTGGACACAGGCCTCCCTTTACTTATGCAAATTAATGTTTCCCTGCCTATGAAATCAAAACTAGGGAACACTATGTGTCTCGTCGTCCAACTTAAGCAAACTGTCCTTGTGTCCAAAATGTATCTGACCCTCACACTAGAAATGAACAGCAAAATGTGCAAGGTACATTTCTCTGCTTTAAAATCAGAAAAATAAGTGCAGAAAACGAAGTATATAAATCCAACAAAACAATCCTTGTATCCAGGGGAGGACTCCCTTCTACTGAACTGTTTCAGGTAGAATACTGGAAAGATTCAGTTCAGACAATAGTTCTTGAAGAGTGGTAGAAATGTCTTCAACATAACACTTCCTCGAATATGAAAGTGTCTCTTCCAAACAAATGATGCTTAAAGGATGGTAAAGTATCTCTTGGCAATTTAAGTAATGATGTTTTAGCACTTCCTTAAGACTGGCAGAGTATCTTTTCAATGCAATTATGGTTTGTTAGGATGCCCAAAAAGTGTCTCTTCCACTTAGCAACTTATTGATGAGGATGTCCTGGCATACTCCCCTGCCATGAACTCGTTTTACAATGTCTATTCTTCTGTCACATACTTTGGCTGGATTACCTGGTGTAATCCCTCCCAGGTATCCCCCTTGCTGGGTATTAGTAGAATCACTGCCTGCAACACTTTCACCAGGTCTTCTTACAACCTTTCAATTCTCTTTCTCTTTTGAGTATAACACAGTAGTTCTTTACTGTTTTATACTACACTGGCTTCAGTTATTACTTATTCCAACTTCCCCCTCATTGGCATCCGTTATATGAAGGCTTGATCAAGCTTTACCTGTTTTACTTGGCTTGTGGTAATGCTTGTTCCAATCTTCCCCATATTGACCTTTCACATATGAAGCGGTGTACAAATCTTGCCTTTCAATTACTTCATTAGTGGTTTATAGTGAGTATTTCGAATTACATTATTTCGAATGCCAAATTGTCGAAAAACTTTACTGAAAAAAAAAATGAATGTCTTTTTTTGTAGTTTTTGTTTGAAATGGGGGGGTCCCCTCAAACCCCCCCTTTTCTTTTTTTTAACCATTTTCTTACTCGCAAAACAACAAAAAAACATGTAAATTAAAAAAGAATACATTCGGAAAAATAAAATTCGGTAAAATGTTTGACATTTTTGTCATTCGAATTTTTTTCCCCCGACATATTAACTTGATACCTTCATTAGTCATGTTCATTTACTTTTGCAACATTTACTCCAACTTTCCCCAGAATAGCATTCCATATTTTGAGACTTGTGTAAACGTAGTTGTTCAATGTTACTTGGTGGGTATTGAAAACAGGTTGTTAATTGCTGGTTTGCCTGTTGGCGCGCCCTGGGCCTCCCAATACCCGAGGGCAGACTTGCTGTGTTTCCTGGTGTTCCAGCCCTTGTCGTACTGCTGCCGCGAAGAACATGCAGTGGGAAAGTGTTCCCCACCCTGCAGTCACTTCTCCAGTCTTCCTGCCGGCTTCTCTCTCACTTGCCAGTGAGATGGTTGCTCCTCAGAAGGACAGCACTCCCGACAGAATTCTCCTTGCTGCCGGCCCTTGAGCGGTCCCCTTTCTGCACCTGCTGTGCCGTTCCCGTTCTCTCTCAACTCTGGTAGGAAGCACCTGCCTCTTTTAGCGTAGCTTGCTCGCCTGTGCCTTCCTCCGGTTCTGCTTCCCGCTGCGACCACTCTGCATCCCTCTTCTCCTTCTGCTCAGTGTGCCGCATAGCTGTCTGGTATCACAACAACTACACTGCACATTCAACTTGGTCTGTTTTCGGCTTCACATTAACTCCTTTCTCCTCCTACTCGTCCCAGTACTATAGGTTTTATGGGAATTGGAGTCCTTTGAAGATTGAGACTATGTAAAGCTATAATGCTTTGGATTTGTATTCAAGTCAAGATGGTCAGACATAGAAAATGTTAAGAGAGCATATATATAATGATATTTTTCTCAGATTTACAATATGCCATCAGTGTTTTAGAGGTTTTAGTTTTGGGGTGGGGGAGAATACTGTTTCTTTCAATGGAGTCATCACTTCCTCCCGATAGTCCCACATGATCCTCATAATACCACGGCCAGGATCAGGTAGACTTCCCCTGGCCATGTGGGATCACCAGGGAATCAGTGATGACTTTGCAGGATTCATCACACTAGTTTGTCAAAGTGTACAAGTTGGATTTACTATCCTTAGATGCTTTTGTGAGTTGGAAAAGTCACTAAAAAGTGTACCTGCGCGTTCCTCTTTGTTTCAAGATCTTAATGAATGTGTAAAGGAGGACGCTGATAGGGAACTTATCCTCTGGACACATTATTGCGACTCACTGGGCTTCATTACGGCTATGGAGGTAGCCATGCTGCATTTAGCGGCATAGCTACCCCTATACCGGGTACCAGGTCCGGGTTCCCTGAATGGGGAAATAGCGGGCCATTCCGACCTTGGAGTGCCCATTATTTCCCCATTCAAGGAACCCGGACCCAGTACATCCCCATTTCCATTTGAGCCCCCATAGGGCTCAATGGGAATGGGGAGGATGCTAACAATGGGCCGGTTACTGACTGGCACGTTGTTAGCATCCTGGTCTGCTCGCGGGACCCGCTAAGGATGCCTGGTTTTTCCAGGCGTCCTTAGCAGGACAAGCGAGCAGACCTCGTAATGAGACGGTAGGGGGTTAACGGCGCCGGCAGCTCTACCGGCGCGGTTAAACCCCTATCGCCAGGGTCGTAATGAGGCCCACTGTTGTTAAACATTGGAGCCACAATGGAATCCCTGAACGACAATCCTCTAGCTGTAAAAAAGAAACTTTGGCGTAATGATTGGTGTTCTACCAAAGCTGCAACACATTTTAACGATACGCTTATGTTGCTAGTGTGGAAAAGGCATGTTATGTGCTTCCAACATACCTACTATATTTCCCAAACTCTTATTGGAGTAATGCTTTTCTAAGCGTGAGATTTAATCTTTATCTCGCCTAATGAAATCTTAGGTGCTCACGCACATTTTGTAAAGATGTAAACATAGCGAAAACACTAGAACACCAGGTAGTGCATTGTTCCGATCTGCAATCTTTTAGGGAGAAATATTTGTATGAATTCATTTTTAAGCATTTTTTAGCTTTCTGCCCAAACTCCAACAAATGTTTGGCATCATGTTCTCAAATCTCGCTAATTTTAGCTACGATTAGATTTTAATCAAACGTGTTTTCAACTAACTATAGACTTACTTGATAATTGGTGTATTTGCTACTAGTTTTCTTGTAGCAATCACATTTCATATGTTAATATTTATGAATTGAAGTATTTTGTGATCCGTTTTAAATATGAATTGGTGTGTATAATATTTTTTTTAAATGTGAAATGTGTTTCCAAGCAGTGTCACAATATAAACATATATATATATATTTTAACAGCTCTTGGTTTGGCTGGGCCTCTGTTCCACAGGTGGTATTTTAAAGTGCTTTGTAAAAGGAAATAACCCAGCTATTACTTGGGACATTCTTGCTGCTTGTTTCATTAAACCAAGGATGGTCTTAGACCAGATTGCACTCCAGGCGAGATGTATCGTTGGTGCACCCCCCAAATAAATGACGACAAAAAATGTATCTTACAAATGTTGTAAATACAGCACTCAGTAAAGAACTAGATGGAAATGCAATACAAAATGCAAGTCAGTCTCCCAAAGGTACGTCCAGGTCCTAGTCTTGGATAACCACAGACTTTTGTTGGTGATTTCTGGTAGTAAGGCTTGAGTGGAGGTACACTGTTGCTTATCAACTAGTCTCTCTCTGGGTCCTAGGCTGACAACCCATCCATGTTAGATAGAACTTGTACTGCGAGAGGCCGCTGTTACTCTTCTGCTGGTACCTTGATTCTCCTCAAACGCTTCCTCATTGCTGTGCTAAGTGCTAAGTGCTAATTTCTCCAAATACCATTCTCACACACTTCTAGGTACCCGTCTTCCTATTCCCAAACTACCTTTGCCCCTCTTCTGTTCTCCACCTCCTCTGACCGTCTTTTATAAAGCTACTCTTTGCTGTCAATCTCCTCTGCTACTCCAACTTCTCCTGTTTGTAGCTTTTTCTGTAAGTGGTGTGAGGAAGTCTACTGTCTGACTCTGGGGACTTAGTGGGGTAAACAATGGGGTTGGTGTCTCTCCAAGCCAGAGGATGATGGGTCTAGGGGTTGTATTTATATATTGGTCATTTCTATGGGCAAGATCCTCTGGTTACCCCTCCCATAGCTCTCATTGAGGGGCAGGGGAAAGTGACAAGGTCATGCTCACCCTAAACGTTGGCCCTTCAAGGGAAAACATTAGGACCTCTGAGGCGCTCCAAGAAGTTTTATCCACTCAGTCCAACAGTCAAGTCCTCTCTTCTGGGCAAACTGCAGTGATGGAAAGAAGATATGAAGGTTCCCAATTCCCATATTAAACAGGAGCCTGAAGGTCCCATTAGCCATACCCAAACTCATCAAGAGAAAACCAAGTTACATGAACTGGTGAACATTCAGCGCTGTAACTCCATCAAACAGCCCTTGTTACTGTTGCCAAGGACTCAGCAGTAAAGGAAACTGCACTTCAATAGCCCAGAGAACTTCTCTCTAAGGCTTGCATTCCCATGAGCACTACCATCTTGCCAATTCACTGCTTTCTGGCAGAGCCTCATATCACAAATTATAACATTTTACCGATCCATTTTGGCATAGTCTCCACCTCGAATGATACTAAGTTGCAATTTCACTGAAGACAAGCATTCCTTTCACACTGAGAAATAACAAAAAGACATGTAAATGATTTACCAGTATAAGTTTCACACACTACTTGATCTTTCCCAGTCACTGTTCTGCAGTAACAGAAGACTGGATTCCAAGATGTCAGACAAGCCAGGCAAAGGCTTGGTCAGGCCCCTAAAACCCACATCAGGATCAAGTAAGCCTATTGGGAACAGCCAATCTTAGCACCACCCCAAATTCAGGACACAGGTGCAGACCTCCACAAAGAGCTAAGTCTAAGCAGAGAGAACACAAGCCTAAAATAGCCCAACAGTTCAATAAGACAGTGTGGGAGTTTAGGGAAGGAGCTGGAGAGTGACGTTTTGAAAAGAGTGTCTATTATGGAGAGTACACAGCGGAGGCTGGAGGGAGAAGAGGATTGGAGAAGAGGAGGTGGTATTGGGACAGGGGAAGAAAAAGCTGGATCAGGAGATGGTTGTTGATATTGTGGAGGAGGTTGGAAAACCTGAGGAGGGGGTTGAAGTGCACCAAGAGGAGGTTGGTGATAGTAAGAAAGAGTTTGGGAACATCTGGAGGAGGTTGGTGGTGTCAAAGCCAGAAGTGTTGGACTTCTCATAGGCCCCTGGATGTACATGAGCAGGCTGTGCAGCCATGATGTGTCTCTGCATGGGGCATGGGTATGCCTAACGATTCATGAGACATCACCAGTGAAGGTGGGTTTTCCTTCTGAAGAACCAGAACTGTGATCACATGGGTGCTGGACACCAACTCAGATCTTATTAAGTGGTAATGGAAGGATCCGCAAGAGGCAGAGGGTTGTGTCATGTGGGTAAGTAGAACAGAATTGTACAGATCTCGCATGGCACTGTAAAACCATGCACTCCAAGGTAGAAGCAAGTTTTGTAGGAAGCATATTGTTATTCAAGCTAACTAAATGTAACTAAATGTATCTTACTGACACTCCTGTATGACAGTCCTGTATGAACTTGACTGTGTAAAACCCTAAGAAACCCCTGAGGTGTGTGAGAATGGGGCCACATTATGAGATGAGGATACTCTGCCAGTTTTCCTAAACATTTATGCACAGCTCTATGGAAATAATGCTGACTCTATCTTTGTGGTCTGGGTTGCCTATTGGATTATTAGTTGACCTCGATTCACAGTCAGTGCTGTTGCACCTCAGATTTGTAAAGCCCAGTTAATGGGAGCAGGGAGCTGCTCCCTCTCTAACCACTGCTTCTTCAACAAGGATAGGTAAGATGTCTAATTGAAACCTCTAGAAGGGGTTTCTGAAAATGGTTGGCGGTTATTCTTGAGCTGCATAAAAGCCTATAGAAGCCTCACAGAGGAAGGATAGCTCTGGGCAACAAGTTTGTCTTGGAAGCAAGACAACGCAGCGCAACACAGGTTCGAATGCCGATCTCGTGCTTAGAAATCACTCTCTGGTATTAAGTGCATTATAAAATAACAATTATAATTATATTATATCATTTAAAGGGCCAGCCCAGGTAGACTCATAGGTAGACTCATGTGGAGAACATGGGAAAAACTTGGCTGTGAGAGAAATGACAAACAAGGTAATGGGGACGGGAGACACAATGCAAGGATAGCTTTTGTATGGATATAGTGATATAGATAGGTAGGGAATAAATCAAAAGAGAGCTGAGGAAGCAAAGAAGCTGATCGATGGTCACTCTTAGTGAAATTCTCTTTTTTTACCTGAATTGAGAAAAAGATAAACATGTGACTGGAATTTAACTGACTGAAGCAAAATTTAACCCGAGGAGAATGTGTTGCGAAAGACTATGAAGGGGCAAGAAAATTGTGTCATAAAAAGATGGGAGAGGGTCACTCAAAAGATCCTAATATCCCAAGTAGGGTCACACCAGCATACTACATGTACATAACTACTTGAAAATTTCTAGACAAATGGAGCTCCCTTATGTAGGCTGATGCATATGGACAATTCCCTATAGAAGAACAAGTTACTTCTTACCTGGTAACGTTCTTTCGACGGGATGTTCCTCCGACGTATTCCTTATCTTTGATATACGTTTCCAGCTAGCTGGCCTCGGAATTTTTTTTCTGTAGAGGGCGCTGCGCGTCGACGTCCGCCGAGTCGATGTCCCTCGACGGCCACCGTATCGGCGCCGACGTCACCATGCCCATAAATAGACACACCCTGCGTCCGTTGCTCAGTTCCGTTTTGTAGTATAAGAACAGACATGCCTGAATTGGTTAGTAACCTTGAAGGAGCGAAAGCTGCAACCACAAGGGAAGTTATCACTGCGGGGATGGATGGGAGGGGCGATAAGAAATACGTCAGAGGAACATCCTGTCGAAAGAACGTTACCAGGTAAGAAGTAACTTGTTCTTCGAAGGGATTGTGTCCTCCGACGTATTCCTTATCTTTGATAGACTCCCATAGCAGTGGTATGTAATTGGAGGAGGGAGTGATAGTGTTATGTATCCCTTTAGGGATGGACCGAGTGTAATATGGCCTTGCCAAATCTGGTCTCTTGAGCAGTGGAGGAATCCAGATTGTAAAATTTTGTGAATGTATGTGCGGACGACCATGTGGCAGCCGCACATATGTCCCGGACCGGTACCCCTCTCTGGAGAGCTGAAGAAGCTGCGATACCCCTGGTTGAATGAGCCCTGAGGTTTTGGGGTGGCTCTTTCCCTGCTAGTCTATGACATTCCAGGATGGCCAAGATAATCCACCTGGAGATGGTTTGTTTTGTTATGGGTAGTCCCAACTTGTGACCTGAGTATCCTACAAACAGCTGGTCTGCATGCCTGATCCTAGCCATTCTGCTGACATAAAAGCTGAGAGCTCGCCTAGGGTCCAGCCTGTGTAGCCTTTCCTCCTCTTTCCCCGGATGGGGAGGAGGGTAGAATGAAGGCAAGGTAATTTTCTGAGTAATATGGAATTCAGAAACCACCTTTGGGATAAAATTAGGCTTCACCTGGAGGACACCCTTGTCCTTGTGGAAGATTGTATGTGGGTGTTTACAGGAGAGAGCTTGTAGCTCACTCACCCTCCTAGCAGATGTTAGTGCTGCAAGTGGGACAGTTTTAAGTGTGAGAAATCTCAATGCGCAAGAGTGAAGTGGCACGGAGTGCCCGTTAAGAAGTTTAAGACTAAATTTAAGTCCCATAATGGAACCTGGAATGGTTTTGGAGGGTAGACATTAGTTAGACCTTTGAGAAATTGTACCACTAGAGGAATTTTGAAATACGATGGTTCCTCCGCAGTGCGCTTGAAGATAGAAAGCGCTGCGAGATAGCCTTTTACAGTGCCAACTTGAAGGCCTGAGTTTGCCAAGTAGAGTAGAAACGATAACACCGTTGGTGTACCACATGAAAAAGGATTGATATTCTCTTCCCTACACCAGCTGCAAAACTTGTTCCAACGGCAGCGGTATAAAGACTTTGTTGCTGGTCTTCTGGCCGAAAGCAACACCTCATCAGGGAGATCCCAATCCTTGTACCTCAACCTTTCAGAAGCCAAGCGTGAAGGTTGAGGGTTCTGGTGTCTGGATGGAGAACCTGACCTCCCTTCTGCGAGAGAAGATTCTCTTTGAGTGGAAGACGGATTGGAGGACAGATGGACATATCTAGAAGGTCTGGGTACCACGTTCTCCTGGCCCAGTCCGGGGCAATTAGGATCATGGTTTTCCGGAATCTTCTCAACCTCCTGATCATTTGAGGAATAACAGGGACTGGTGGAAACGCGTAGAGGAGTGGAAACTCCCAGTCCACTACGAACGCGTCTCCTAGAGCTCCTCTCGGGGGAAATTCCCTTGAACAGAACAGATCGCACTTCCTGTTGGTGCTTGTGGTGAACAGATCCACCTGAGGGGTTCCCCAAAGGGCGAAGATCTCTTGAAGGACTTCCTGAGCTAGCTCCCATTCGTGGGAGACTGTGCTCTGCCTGCTCAGAGCGTCCGCTGTCAAATTCTTCTCTCCGGCTAGGTGGACTGCCGATAGAGAGATTCCTTCCCGAATTGCCCAAAACCAGAGCTGCATTGCCTCTCTGCACAGTGGCAGTGATCCTACGCCTCCTCTTTTGTTGAGGTAGTGCATGGCCACCGTGTTGTCCGTCATTATCAGGACATTTCTCCACTGTACTGATGGAAGGAAAGCTTTCAGCGCTAGTCTGATCGCTCTCAGCTCTAATAGGTTGATATGTAGTCTGGACTCTGATGGAGACCAACGACCGCTGATGGTCAAGTCGTTGGCATGGGCTCCCCAACCTGTGAGCGAGGCGTCTGTGACTACTGTTATCTCCGGCCATGGTTGCCAAAACAGTTCTCCTTTCAAGATGTTCTCTGAATAGGCCCACCATTGAAGGTTGTGGGCTACCTTGTCTGGAATCCGGAGGAGGTCTGACATTCTCCCTGAGAATTGTGACCACTGACGTCTCAGTGCCCACTGAAGAGATCTCATTCTCAGGCGGGCCTCTGGCACAAGGAAGATGCAGGATGCCATGAGGCTTAGCAACCTCAAAAAGTCAAAGGCTGGGAGATGCTGGGCATTCTGAAACTTGGTGACCATCTGTAGAATATCTTGAACCCTCACCTCTGGTGGCGAGGCTTTTCCCAGGGAAGTGTCCAGGACCGCTCCAATGAACTGGAGTCTCTGAGATGGTATCATCTGTGACTTCTTTAAATTGAGGGAGAATCCCAGTCTGTGAAGGAAGAGGCAGACATAATCTAGCTGGGTCCGGGCCTGTTCTGAAGATACAGCCCTGATCAGCCAATCGTCCAGGTAGGGATAGAGGTGGATCCCTTCCCTCCTTAGACTCGCCGCCACTACCGACATCAGCTTGGTGAAGACCCTCGGGGCGGAGGTCAGCCCAAATGGCAGAACTCAAAATTGATAATGAGAGTTGCCAATTGCGAACCTCAGGTATTTCCTGTGCTTGAGATGGATTGGCACATGGAAATAAGCATCCTGAAGGTCCACAGATACCAGCCAGTCCTGGAGCTGGAGGGCCTGAAGGATCTGAGAGAGAGTTACCATCTTGAACGTGTCCTTCCTGAGGAACTTGTTCAATTCTCGTAAGTCCAGGATGGGTCTCAGTCCTCCGTCCTTCTTTGGTATGAGAAAGTAGGGGGAGTACCAGCCCTTGTTCCTGTCCGCTACAGGTACCGGTTCTATAGCACCTATCTCTAGCAGGTCCATAATTTCCTGCAAGAGGAGCGGATCTGGAACTTTTAGGGAGCCGTTCCCCGGTGGATGACTCTGAGGGATGTGTAGAAAAGGTAGGCAGTAACCTTGGGCAACTGTCTCCAACGCCCAAGCATCTGACGTTACAGCCTGCCATTCCGTCACATGGTGAGTTAACCTGTCCCCTACAGGTGTCTTGTGTGCGAAGGCCTCAGAGTGGTTTGGGGGCGGCTGATGCAGATGCCGAGGGTAAAGAGGCACCTGCTGCTGCTGCGGTTTTAGTACTTTTGACCCGTCCACCTTGGGTGGATCTTCTTTGGCCTCTTTGAGCCGGCTGTCCTCTGCCTTTTCCGAATGCGGAATAATAGTGATAATAAGAGGTTCCTGAGGGGCGAAAAGGAGTTTGGTGGATAGCAGCTCCTAAGGATTTTGCTGCTGCTTTAGAAGTCTGTAACTTTGCCAGACTGTCATCAGCCTTTTTTCCGAATAATGAAGAGCCGTCAAAGGGCATATTCAAAAGTCTGGCCTGTACATCTGGAGCAAAGCCAGACTTTCGCAACCACGCATGCCTGTGGATTGTTGTACTAGCCGCCATGGCCCTGCTGATACTGTCAGCGGAATCGATGCCAGTTTGAAGAGACTTGCACATGGCATCTTTGCCATCTTGAATGATGTTAAGGAAGGCTTCCTTTTCCTCTCCATCGGGTATGCAGTCAGCCGCTGATGAAGCACACTCCCATAATGTGTGACTGAACCTGGCGAGCGTACAGGTGGCGTTGATGGACTTCAACGCCATACTACAGGCAGTGAAGACTTTCTTTGCCATAGAGTCGTACCTCTTGTCATCCCTCTCCTGTCGGACAGTAAGGTAAGCAGTCCTACTGCTGGATGAAGTTGCCGCTTGAACCACCAGGCTCTCTGGGGTCGGGTGTTTTGACAGGTATTCAGGGTCAGCAGCCGCTACCCTATACTTTGTCGACAGTCTTTTATTGACTGCTGGGATGACTTCGGGAGTCTCCCAATTGGATGCAATTTTTCTTTGTAGGGCTGCATGGAAGGGGACCACCGGGTCCTCCTGTGGGCTTTTGTCCAATATATCCGTTAGATCATCCTGTTGGAAAACAGGTGAAGGCGCAGACCAACCCATAAACTCAATTATTCTTGCCATCAGGGTTCTATATGGTGTTTCGGCATGTTCCCCTGGGTCTGGCTTTACAAATTCCACTTCTGGAGAAGTGTCAAGTCCACTGGCCTCATGAAGTGAGTCCTATAGTTCCTTCAGCCTCCTTTCTTCAGAGGTGAAATCCTCTGCAGCAGGCAGTGAGGATCTCTGTAAACCAAAAGTTTCTTGGTCAGAGTCTTCTCTTTCTTCATAAATTGAAGAAAGACCAGGGTATTCTGATCTCTGAAATGGAGTAAAGCCCATCTCTAGGGCCGAAGGAGCCAAACTCGTCGTTATTGGATGAGAAAATGTCGAAGTCGTCGACGCCGATGTAACCGGCCTCGAAGGCGCCGAAAATGGCGTTGAAAAAACTGGATGGGGTCTCGAAGAATTCGAGAGGATCGGGATCCTACTCGAGGGCATTGACGACGGTCTCGGCGTTGTGCCGGAGGCCCTTGAAACACCGTTGGCTGTGGAGCCTTGGTCCTCTCTTTCATCGGCGTCGACGATGGCGTCGAGTCGATCGACCGATGCGACGAGGAGCCCTTCGACAACGGCGTCGATGGCGCCGACCCGTGCGTCGAAGGAACCCTCGACGATGGCGTCGAAGACGGTGCCTTCTTACCCGATGGCTTATGGCGCTCTCGGGTGGAATGTTTCGCCGGGTGTTGCGACTCGCTGCGTTTTGATTTTTTGGGTTTTTCACCCGGGGTATCACCCTCAGCTGTCTTCGAGGGGGTCGAGGCCGCGTTCTCGAAGACGCTTAACATTTTCTTTCTGAATTCCTCCCACTCAGCTTGAGAACTGTGTTTGGTGGCACAGGAAACTCTTTCTGGGGACACCAAAGACGACGAGGAATGGGACCTTCGACGTCTCTTTTTTGAGTGTCTAGATCTCGACGAATGGTGGGAGCTGCTTCGAGATCTAGAATGGGAGTGTTTTCGACGGCGAGGTGACGAATGCCTTGACTCGGCCGACGAAACCTTCGAGGAGGATTTGGCTGACTTACCTCTCTTGAGCTTCCCCTTTTGCTCCTTCAGGGCTTTCGCCATCATGGACATGCAGTCCTCACACTCCGAACAATGGTGCTCGGACCGCAAGCACCATAAACAGACCCTGTGTGGATCCGTTATTGACATTTTTTTATCGCAGTCTCGACATTTCTTGAAGCCGGATCGCGGCGTCGTCGGTTCTGATGAAGAAGCCATCGAGAACGATAAACCTGACTGAACTGAGCAACGACGTTCCGAGGCCCCACGAAGCGCGGAAAAACGGAACTGAGCAACGGACGCAGCGCGTGTCTATTTATGGGCATGGTGACGTCGGCGCCGATACGGTAGCTGTCGAGGGACATCGACTCGGCGGACGTCGACACTCAGCGCCCTCTACAGAAAAAAAATTCTGAGGCCAGCAAGCTGGAAACGTATATCAAAGATAAGGAATACTTCGGAGGACACAATCCCTTCGAAGAAACCTTTTGTTTATGGAATCTTTCATATTTACAATGTTAGCTAGAGGACAAGAAAAGAAAAAATGAACCTGAAAAGTGGGAAGTGTATATAAATTGCTTTGGGGAAAGTGGTAGGAGAATGGGAGAGTATAGGATTCGAGGATTTAAAGACACAAAAGAGGAACTGAGGGGTCAATTACAAAAAATAAAGAAACAAAAGAAAAAGATGGGATTGGGGCAGAAGGGATTGGAAAAAAGGGCAGGGTGAGATTTACCTACCCCAGGAAGCCTCATCACCTAGTTATACCCACAGGAGGTCGCTTGTGATACAAATTGAGAAAGAATATGGGGAGGAAGAGGGAGAGGATATTATTGAGATGTTTATGGCACACGTGCGCCAACCGCAGCAGCGCATGCCTAACACTAAGTTGCGCAGAAAGCACAGCCCCAAAGCACAGCAACCCAGGGTATGGAATGAAAGCACAGCCCCAAAGCACAGCAACCCAGGGTATGGAATGAAGGATGGAAACACAAGACAGGGCCGGACAAGCAAGCAATGCTTCTATATCTACTACCGTGTGCCCATCCCACACCTGTGCAGGTGTAATATACAGCACAGTGAGCAAGCAACTAAACACCCCAAAGAGACAGTCGCCAGAAGTGGGTGCTGGGGGTGCTAGGAACCTGGTAAGCAGATACGCCCCATGGACAGCTGGGGACCTGAGGAACTCCTCTAAAGAATTATTGAATATTAGGGAACAACTAGAAAGGTTTGTTGAGGAATTGAAAACAATGATGCAGTGCTACAAGCCCAACTGCATTGATATTAATCAGCTCATGCGGGTGATGATGCATGCTGAGATGTGGCAGTGTTTGATTCAAGTTGCTGGTCCACTGAAGATATAAGCATAGTAATAGAATTGATACAAGCACAACATCATTTGATACAGGAAATTCCAATACTGTGTCAGAGAAAAACAGATTGGGTGAAGATTGATAATTGTAAGCAAAAGAAAGATGAATTATCAGCAGATTATCTGGATCATTTAAAGATTCTATATGCTCTACTGTCTGGTATAAAAAAAAAGCCAGCCAAGATGGCACAGGAGGCAGTGACAGCTGCCTTTGATCAAGGGTTAATGCTAAAAACTTCAGCAACAGCTAGCACGGGTGGAAAATAAAGCCTCTTGGGGAACTGGTGGCAGTCGCAAATCCTTATTTTTCATGTCAAGTTCAAAAGAAAGAAATGGCAGAATGAACATTAATGTCTCTTTAATTGCAGAATCTTAAAACAGCTGAAGGAGCAGGAGTGGGCTGTGTATCTGCATGTGGGAGACGGAGCAGTGACAGGATGAACTGGCCAAGGAAGGGGATTAGGAAGCGGTGAGGGAGGTGGTGCACTTGACCCAAAGGGTAATCAGAATACGTTTATGACAAGCAACACCACTTTTCACTATTGTAAACTGGGAGTGGCACTGGACGTTTAAGTGCCCTCAACAGCCTCAGCACCACATTACAGGGAGAGTGACATCATTATGAATGCTCTAATAGTGGTTAACCAAGAGGGTCCCTTTATTGAATGAAGAATTGATGGCAGAAGTGCATCGTGTTTAGTAGCGACGGCGAAGAATCAAATCTAGGTATTTTCTCGATGTTCCACTTTCAACTGATACCAGGCAAGCAGTGGGTATTGCCAATAACCATGTCGTTCATCCTGTGACTACTGTACACTTGACTGTGTTCATAGATCCAATTTCAGAAAGCACACATTTTATTTAAGCCCATTACCATTTGTCTATCTGTTAGCGCA
This sequence comes from Ambystoma mexicanum, assembly GCF_040938575.1. Lineage (NCBI taxonomy): Eukaryota > Metazoa > Chordata > Amphibia > Caudata > Ambystomatidae > Ambystoma > Ambystoma mexicanum. The sequence goes on along the minus strand of NC_090921.1, from coordinate 1,335,421,191 downwards.
TGATTTACTGTGTTAAGTACAGTGCACTATTTATTGCACTTCCGATTAAGTCTTTATAGATAACCCAAATGAGCATGAGGTAATGGCAATATTTCAAGATGAACCTGAAGGTAGACAAAGAAATGAAGGCAGACAGACACACTTAGATAAGTTGTTGTCAAGGGTCTCAAATGAATCATTGTCACAACATGCAAATGAAGTAGGGCTAATCTGAAATGCTCAATCTGTCTACATTCAGGTAAACCCAACAAGAACCATTGACATGAAAGCCTCTATATCCATCGAAGCCAAGAGCCGCGCAGGGAATCTACATAGTTATTAAAACATTATTAGAATACAGAATAACTATCAACTGGAAGTCCATGTTAACACCCCAATGCAGCCTGTGAAGAAATCTTGGAGGAACACATATCTATTTGTCCAGAATTTAACAGTAGCAAATGCAGTGGTTTTGCCTACATTTACGATAGTGCCAAATCCGGCGACTACACTATCATGCATTCCTCCAATAACAACATGCTTTACGATGTTTGATTTATGTTCTGCTTTGTTCTCTATCCCTACTTTGCCCAGATATCCAGTATAGTTCGCCTTTCCTCAGTGTGGACTCCAGTATTCGTAATCTTGCCTCCCATAGGGATACACAAAAAGTCCAACTTTATTTTCACAAATACTTAAGAATGATCTAGACTAGGGGATGTGCAACCTATGGCTCTCCAGATGACCTTGAATCTAACTGCTGATCCCTCATCATCGATTATGCAGGCTAAGGTGAATGGAAGTTGTACTCCAACGCCTATGGAGAGCCAAAGATTGCAGACACCTAATCTAGACAATATCCAATTTCCCAGGGGCTCGGTGCACGTCCAGTAGGAGAATGACGTATTGGCCATGTCACCTTAATATAAGACATGTAAGAAAGATACGTTTCTCCTTTTGCCAGCTCCAGCAGAGAAAGGTGATAAAGCATCTGAAAAAGGATACAACTATATAAGGTAAAAGTCCACTATTTAGATCACAGCCTAATAGCAGGAACTAAAAGACAAACAGATTCCTTTACAGAAGCCATTCTGAAATTGCCTAAACCGGTAATGCTCAGTCAAATAAGACCCTTTTTGGGGACAATAGAGCACAGCCAGCAATGGATATAATGATATACGAACATGGTGAGTCAATTACAAGAAATTACACACTTCTACACACACACCAGCCCCAAGGCATTAGAACCGTCAGCAACGGCAAAGAAAAGCAATCATAGAAATAAAACAATCCTTTACTAGTGTTGTGGTCATTGGACTGGCCAATTATCAGAAACCTTTTATTCTATATTGCCAAGAGAAAACAGAAGCACAGTGATAAGCATCAACCAAACACGATATACAGTACTACATTGGATCCAGTCAGTCGCAGCAGGCATGCTGCCTTGTCTGTGATCTTAAGCTGCACTGGTTGTACAATATTCACAAAACACAGTATTATGCTCACTTCTTATGGTAGTGGTACTTCATGTAGCTCAGCATTATTTCAGAAAACGAAGACACAGAAGATGTTTCCATCATAGTTTATGAAATGCAAGTTGGTTTTGCTTCATTCAGCCAATGTAATCCTCATGCGACTTTCAGTATTAAATCCAGCCTTGCTACTACCAAGTCTGTCTGCCGGGGAACTCCTCACCGGTTTTGCGGGTCCACACTTCTTAGTTCAACTTCTTCCGTTAGTAGTTCTCTACATCTCGCCTCGCTCCACCATGAGTTACGTTGGACCACCCTGGTATAACTGTTGGACCTCTTGGTCCTGCTGCGACAGGTGACTACTCATCCACTCTCTCCTGATAGTTACCTACGTGGTTCTGCTGTAGGTTACGGTATGCGATTTCGGCACAGTTGTCACCCCAAATGATCCACCCACTACAGGTCATGCCAGCACCCCTCAATCTCTGAAAGTTTATTGCACAAGTTCCGATACAACTCGTAGAACAGGAAAACTAGGCCCTGCCCCGTCGATGCAGTCGTCCTCAACATCCTCGTGGACCGCATGCAAGGATTCCTGATCTTTGTCGTCTGTGGATAAGACCTCCATGGCTTGGGTGATGGCCTGTGAGGGCTGTTTTGGGGCCTCCTAGACCCCCCACCCTTTTTCTCCCCTGAGGGTCAAGAACCGGATCCTGGACCGGTTTCACCCCTTCTGGTGTGCCTGCAGACTTTGCCAAAGTCACTGTGGCGGTGTTGCGCCTTGGGGGCAGGGACACTGAGCCGTGGAAGCTGCCCTCATAGGATCAGCACCCATAGCTGCCGTGGTAGTAGTAGTCATCGACAGAGTTGTCGACTAGGTCTTTGCCTGTGCTGGTTGAGCCGGCTTGGGGTGCGCAGTCTTCTTCTCCTGCAGCTTCTCAGATTTCTCCCATAGTTTAGCCATGGTATATGACTTCCTCTGTGAAGAGGAGCTTGAAGGTATGCTGGCGATGGAGGTGGAAGGTGAGACTGATCACGCCCTATCCACTTTGGGATCCGCTTCCGCAGCAAATCTGGTGGACTCGGACTTGCGACTCTTGACCTTCTCTTGGGCCCCCATGGATGAGGTGCCCTCAAAGGACTTAGAAGACAGCTCCTCGGACTGGCCGGTCCTGGACGAGGCATGCTCAGAGCACGGATCAGAGCCCTTGTTCGTGTTAAATCATGCCGCCAGCCTACTATGTCTGCCCTTCGTCGTTTTCTTGGAGAAACCAATGCATATCTTGCACTCTACTTCCTTGTGGTCCGGGTGCAGGCAGTAGAGGACTTGTAGGCGCTTGTCCTCCACAAACACATTCTGTAGCCTGCATTTGGTGCAGGGCCTGAAGAGGGCTCTTCACTCCTTCTCCTCCGTCATGGTCGAAGGGCGCAAAGAAGGCCCAAGATGGCCTTGTAGAACCTTTGATGGATCTTCGCCCTTGAGGGGCGTGGAACTTCACCTACAACGGGTCCCTGCTGTCGGCAGATGAAGAAAGCACACAGGCTTCTCTGAAACAAATATTGATGTTTTTCCATTGAAAAACAAGTAAAAATAGCTCAGAGAGCAAACTCGAGGACTCCCAACACTGAAGCGTGCAGTAGAAATCTGAAGATGGCTGCCAGAGGAGGGTCTTAGGGAGAGGACTGTTATTGGACTGGGCAATGTAACCCAGAGGACAGTGATTGGTTTAGAGGAGAAATATGTATTTTAAGTGAAAGCGAAACAGTTTTTTCTTTTACTGAAGATTCCTAGCCTGACGACGCAGAATATTCATGAGCATGTGAATCCAATTCAGACCCATGCTGGAGAAAAAGCAGGTAGCAGGGATGTTATACAAGGATCAGAGGAGCAAAAGAGGGGGCTGATGCAAAGACACTAGAAAGAAGGGATAAGCAGGTATGGGACAACCCGTGTCTAGGGAGTTGTAGAAACCCTCCTCCGTGGCTCTCCCTCACACCAATAAGCAGGTTCTCAAAGGATTCGGGTTACCTGAGGGAGATGAAGTCCCTTTTGGTCCAAGAGGAGTCAACCCCAATTGGCTCCAGATTTCTGTAGAGCACAAATTTCAGCTCTGCTCGTCAATCCTTGAAGGGACGCAACAACATCTGCAACTCTGGGAAGGACTAGCCTGGAAATAATAAGAAGGGTGTTCGAAACTTTCTAGTTCAGATTCACTAAGAAAGGTGAGGGAAATCCTTGAACCCACAGAGATTAAGAAGAAGGTTGACGGCAAAGCGGACGTCTCCCCATAGCAGGAGCTTTGTGGTGCGCAACAAGGGCTATGTCCATTAACAGCAGCAGCACTAAGCACAATGAAGACAGCAAAGGATTTTTCTTAATTGTGGTCTGTAACAGACTCCCGCAAGTTATCACTCCTTGGTTAGCCCTAATGTGCTTTCCTTTTTTGGAACCCTGCTGGCGTTAGGTAACACCCGACAGAGAGAAAGACTTGCCATGGCTGCGGGGTTGCACTGCAGTTCCAGAGGACTAACTTTAAACACACAGTGAGCAGCCGATAAGGGGGAGGTTAAGCAGCGTTTTGAGATATAGGACCAGGTGACGGAGAGAAAAAGTATACGGTTAGTGATGAGAGAAGGAAAGGCAAATAAGTTAAACCAGGAAACAGTGGAATGACAGAAGAAAACAGATAGTCAATGAGATTGTGAAAATAGACTTGTTAAGTCTACCACAGCTTGCAGGGGGCTCCTGCACTCCCATTAATGAGCTAGATACTTATGCAGATTTGCTAGCATGGATATTTCTCCTGCTAGCATAAATATCTGCATGGGTAATATCTTGTGTAAGCTTTCACAAAACAAAGCAGTTCAACCTGCAACGAAGTTTATATTTGTCAGGAAAAAGGGCTGGTGCAAGAAAGGAGTGTGCAAAAGGCGGTAGAGGTCTGTGGAATTCACAAATTCAACTCCAACTACATTTCCCAGCATTCTCTGGGGAAATTGTAGTTGCGGGCCGTGCGGCCGTTGACACAGCTGGTATGGATTAACAACCGTTTATAAGGAGTAACGGAGCCACGGCAGGTGAGGCTTATTTTGTGTATCGAAGCAGGAGCAGGCGAAGCTACGACGCAGGCAGCAGCATGTGAAAACACTTTACGGGAACACGGACTACCGGCGGTGGCAGAATCCACTTTAGAAGCTGAAAACTGCTACGTCCGGGAAGGCTCGCGGGCCTCCCGGACTTCAGTTAAGTACAGGGCGAGTGGCGGCAGGCAGAATCACGCACATAATTGTGTTATTTGCTGTGTGTGGAACAGCGCGCTTACCGCTCGGACATAAGTAGTTTGTCCTTGTTTCTAGTACCCTGCTGCCTTGAAAATTCAGTGCTAGAAGTTTGCTCGCTCGCAAGTTTCATTTATCAATGCGGGTGGAAGAGCCATTACTGCATTACATGACAGCAAAGCACGTTCTAAAATCAAAAGGGGCATATGTTATTTGTTATTCATGTTGCTGCAAATACGTTCAATGTTTCATGTTACATGTTCATACTCATTGTTTTCTGCCATGTGCTTGTTGATTCATTGTGGGATTTTCTCCCAAGTATGACATGTGCTGGGTATCATCTATGTTTTGTGTTTATGAGGTCATAGGGGCAGGTCTAGGACTATGGTAGATGCACGTATTAAGGTGTTTCAAATCTCAGGTCTATATGCTGTGTATGGTATGCCTGATACAGGTGTAAAGTGTTCAGAGGAAAAATAGGTAGGGTTTTTTCCCGTTGCTTTCCCTTGTCCTATCCAAGATAGGTTTTCCTAACCCTCTTACCGGTGTTCCTATTTTCCCCCCACCCTATCCACAACCTCTTCCTAACTCCTCTTCCCCCCCATTGGCTGCCACATGGTGTCCTGTTTATTCTATCAGGTGCCTGTGCCAACCACGAGTGGAGGGTCGACTTCATTCGGCTTCTGTGGTTCGGGAGAGAGTGTTGAATTCTCTTCCCTTGTACTGAGTATTATTGACAATATTGCAGACTATGCTGTACAACAGTGTATAAATGTGGCTGCAGCTTCAGTGTAATTAGCAGCTGTTTTAATCTCTCAAGGGGCAGAGGAGACAAAGGACAATGGGAAAGGGAAAAGTGGCAGGCGATGCGGAATAGCGAGTCTTTGCACTGGGTGAGGGATGTTAAGAGTTCATATTCAGCATAAATGTTTCTACAATCCCCCCATCAACATGAACCTTTCTGCAGAAAGCATCTCATCTAACCAGCACATATTGGCACAGCCACAAAAAAGGGAAACCTTTGACCCCAAAAAATGTCATTTGCCCAAGAACACATTGGTTGAAATGAGTGAGCCAGAACTAAAACCAAGGTCTGGTTCCACGCCTGTCAGTTTAGCCACTGGAATGAAATGTGCTTGGGGGACATGAAAAGGAAATATAATAAAACACGTATATCAAATAAAAAATGAGAAGCTAAAAAACAGTTTTTTGGTGCAGCGAAGGAATCATGGTTGACTGGATGTGTCATTGGGAGTCACTGCCTGGGTGATTCAAATTTTCCAGGAAAATCGAATCACCTTGGCATCTCTGAGGAAAGAGAAAGAGGGGTGGCAAGAAAAATAGACAAGGAATGAGAGCAAGAGAGCGGAGCAAGTGTCACACAAGAAAGAAAGCAGATGGGATTTAAGGGATGAGCAAAGCAGGTGATTGAATGAAAAATAAAAAGGAAGACAGAGTAGAATAAAGAAAGAGAAATTAAGAGATAGTGGGAGACTACTGGCAGAATGTAATAAAGCACTTTAAGAGGCAACCCGGATAGAGCGGGCAGTAGACGAAGAAAGAGGGATCGATTAAGGGAATTAAATACGTACAGTAACGAAGGCACAGAGATGGAAAAAGGTATGTCTGAAAGAGGACATATATTATGTAGTGCGTGATGGGTTGGCAGCAGATATAGGAAAAGAAGAAAAGAAACAGGAGGAAACATCAAGTGAGATGGGTAGGGGAAGTGGTCAAATGAGAAGTGGGGAAATAAAGAGGAAATGAATTGAGCCGAGTGGAAAACAGACTGTTAGAGGAGAGAGAACATCAGATATTCTAAGAGAATGAGAGGCTAGAAGGAGGGGAGATGCTGGAATTGGGGGCAAAGTAGGTGAGTGTCTGACAAGGAGTGAGATGGGAAACCAGATGAGAGCGATAGCTGGAGCAACAGAATGGCAGGCCATTTACCAGCTCACAATACACAATCATGCACAGCACAGCACGAAAATACTCTTTCATATAAAGAGTAATAGTAGTAATTGTAATATGCATTGTTGCTCATTTGTGTGGTGCACAGAACAGGTTTGTGTGTCCCTTATCTCTCCAACAGGATCATCACTTGTTTTCCCGCAGTGTTTGGAGGTTGGGAGTACCTGACTGCTCTGCACATGGCTGGATCCCTTTTGCAATGGGGCAGACGGGCTAAAAAAACAGTGGCGTGGAAGATTGCCCAGAGCAACGGCAGTGGTACAGATTTATTCAAAATCTTCCACCCATCACTTTTTTGGTTGTGGGATGGAGGTTAGCCTGTGGAATGGCACTTGGCCCAGCACAGCGTTTGACTGCAACATTGGTTTTGCCAGTTCAGCAACCCCAGGTCTTTGCACCTTAGATTGTGAAGCAAAAAGAACACACGTGTCTTGGGTATGGCACTGAAGTGGCTCTGCGGCAGCGGCAGAGTTACAGGGTATGGGAATAAGTTGCGCATGTATGGGGGAGCATTTTAGTTATTTGCCTTGTGCGCAATATCACTAACCGCAGCTAATGCATGACTCTCAGTACCCCAGAGCCCTAGCTATCAAGGAAATGAGAGGATGTCCCAGGTACTCCCCCATTTTTTCTGTCCACGTCAAATCTATCCGGGGAGTTGGGTGGGAGTGGGGGAAGAGGGTTAGAGGAAAGGACAGACAGGAAGACAAGCAGAGAAAGGTGGAGAAGGCAGAGAGAGAAAAAGAGAAATCTGCTTCAGTATTCTGACAGCACACTCCCACCACCGGAGGCCATAATGTGGGCGGGGCGGGGGTCGAATAAGAATAGTCAACATTGGACCCATGAACAACGCCCCTTCTCAGGAAGACACAGGAAGTGTTCAGGCATCTAGCATAAGATGACATACAGTAGCATCATGTTACCTACCTGCTTTCCTCGTTCTCCTTCCCATTCCTTGCTAGCGTACCTTCTGTGTTAGGAATCTAATATGTAGTACACGAGCAACTTAAAATGGAGTAACACAAGATAGCCTAACCTAAGAGTACACATTTCCTTGATCTTGAAAGAATGAAAAATAGCCAGTGCCTCTGTGGATTCACACTTGTGACTGTAGAATCAGTACTTATAGATTTCGGCTACAGACAAATTACCCCATCGATCCACTGTGGCCATTTAAAAGGTTTACCATTTAGGGAAGAACAAGATAGAGAAAATCAGCCATGCAGGCCCTTGGAATGAGCAGAGCTCTAAGGCTGGCCCTTGTCAGGTAGGAGTAGTCCATGCAGGTCTAGTTTTATCCTTTGCAGATACAAATGCAGTACTGCAAGCAGAGGAGCTAAAGGGTACGACGTTCCCTTCCATTTCAGCATTTTCCGTCTTTGTTCTCTTCCTTTTTTGTGTCCAGGAACACCATTCGAGGATTCCAGGGCAGGCCCACCTTTGTGTTTAAAAAAAACAAAAGGCTTCCCCTGCTGGGGGTTCGAAACGGAGCCCTGCCGGTAACAATCCACTGTCGCATCTCACTGGCCATCTTGCACGTGCTGTCTTCGCTCTGTTCATTTGAATAGACTGCTTAGGCCATAAGTAACGCAAATTCCCAAACAGAAAGCCCAGCTCGACAACGATCTGCCATTCAATTGCTATAGGCACAGAGGTGTTTGCAATGAATGGGAGGGAGTGTGTATGGCGATCGTCTTGGGCATGTGCTTCAAGGGGTGCGAGTGGGAGGGTGAATGGAAATGAGTGGCTGCAGAAAGCTACCTGCTGTGTGTGATTAATGAAGGTCATTTAAATGCATTGCTTTTTTTCTTCAGCTTTGATAGTGCTGTGGTAAAACATAGCTTGGGGTGCGGTGGAGCAAAGGAAGGACCCAGGTACGGGGCTTGAATTGGGGTGAGGGAAGTTACTATTTTATTTTAATTTATTTTATTTATTGGTCATTTGTTAGGCGCCTATACAATTAGCAAAACTGTTTCAAAGCACCCACAGGGCAACAGGGTGGGGACAGGGGAAGGTAGACAATGAATTACAACAAAGATAAATAATTGAATTAATAGTAAATTATGAGAATAACGGGGAAAGGAGACAAACCTATTATGCCTTATGAGTGTCCAGAACGTGCAAGTGCAGAGGGGAAGAGGTAAGGGATAGGTGCTGTGGTGCTCATGGAGAAGCGCTATGGGTGAAATGCTAAGAAGAGAAGAACGTAAGTGCAACCTCCCGAGGGGAGGGTGAGCTTAAGTAAGTGCAGTAAATAAACAGCGGCTGGCATGAGAGATGTGGGGGGTTAGGGCCCTGAGGACACATAAGGGCCCTGCACATCAGTCACAGTACTGTACGATTAGCAGGGAAGAGAGGAGGAGAAGGAAGAGGTAAAGAGAAAGGTCTTGAGGCTTTTTCGGAACTTAAGGTGGTCCTGCTCAAGACACAGAGGGAGAGGGAGGCTATTCCAGAGAAGGAGGCTCACCGAGGAAAGTGATGGACCACCATCTCTCTGTTTAGCAAACCATTTCACACGCAGGGAGTTGGTGCCAGAGGAGGAGTCTAGAAGGGGAGCATTTGGTCAGGAAGCGTTGAAGATAGAGTGGTCCCGTCCCCACATAGTCTTGTGGATAATACAAGAGGGATTTGAATTTAATCTTTGCTGAGACCGGGAGCCAGTGAAAGCTTTTTATGGCAGGAGAGATGCATCCATGGGCTTGAGGCCAAGGATAAGTCTTGCTGCCCTATTCTGGGGTAGCTGGAGGGATCACAGGGTGGACGAAGGAAGATTAATAAGGAGGCTACTGCAGTATTCTAGCCTAGAGAGAACCAGAGCATGGGTAACATTGAGCCTGTGGTTGAAGGTGAGGAAGGATAGAGTTCCTTTGAGAAGGAAGAGCTCAAAGTGAGACTTCTTCACAATGTCCTGAATATGAGGGATGAAGGAAAGGGAGGAGTTGAAGATAACTCAGAGATTTCAGGCTTCAGAGGAGGGATTTGGGGGGAGCCCTTGGAGGAAGGACAGAGTGAAGGGACGAAGTAGGGTGCAGCTGACCCAATAGGGAGAATCTCTGTTTTGCTGGCATTGAGGCAGAGGTCATTAGCAGTGCACCAGGCCTGGCTGGCAGAGAGGCAGTCAGGGATGATGGAAGGTGGCAGGGCGTCAGTAGGAAGTTTGAAGAAGAGTTGTGTGTCGTTAGTGTAGCACTGGAATTTGGTGGAGGAAGAAATGAGGCATGCCAGCAGAGAAAGGTATATGTTAAAGAGCCAGGGCGAAAGAATGGAGCCAGGGGGACGCAACAAGTGGAGGAGGAAGAAGGGGAGGAGAAAGGGCCCAGAATGGTTTTGGAGGAATGGTCAGTTAGGAAGGAGGTAAGCCAGTCCAGTGCCCGCTCCGAGATACCAAGGGTATCATGGAGCCATTTTATGAGGATAGAATGGTTCACTGTGTCAAATGCAGAAGAGAGATGAAGGAGGATGAGGACAGCAGGAGAGTTGGAATCAAGTGATGCAAGCAGTTCTTCACGGGTGTTCAGAAGAGCCGTTTCCATGCCTCTGGATGCTCGGAATCCAGACTGGTGGTCATGTAGACTGCCAACACGTTTGGTATGAGAGTTGAGTTGGAGGAGGGCCAACTTCTCGAGCAGTTTCCCCAGGAAGGGGGTGATGGAAAGGGGGCGGTAGTTGGCTGGGCAGGAAGGGGTTGCAGAGGGTTTTTTGAGGAGGGGGCGTACAAGGGAGTGCTTGAGGGAGGATGGAAATAAAACAGTAGCAAAGGAGTGGTTGCAGAGATCAGCAAGATCAGGGGCAAGAGAGGAGATGTTGTCCTTGATGGTTATGGAAGAGCATGGGGCAACCTGTTTGGAAGAGACATTCATGGAGTTGACAATTCTGGGGACTTCTTCAGGGGAGACAGGAGCGCAGGCAAAGGAGGAAGGAGGCGGGTGAGTGGTAGGGGGTTATAGGGGGCGGATTGGGTTGGAAGAGTGTGTTACAAGGCTGTTAAGTATATCCTGGGTTTTGGAAATGAAGTGAGAGGCAAGTGTACTGCAAAGGGCCTGGAAAGGAGTAGGGACAGAAGATACTGTGGATGGGTTGGGAAGTTCCCTGCAGATTTTGAGTATGAGATGTGGCGACAAGGAATGAGACTGACCAAGTGCAATAGACTTTAATTAAATAATAATTCAAAACCATCTATCCTAACTCTAAGGGGATTTCCGTAACTAAATTAAACAAACTCGGGTGCTAGTCAGGATGTCTGTGTGAGTCAAAACAAAAAAGGCACCATCCCCGTCACAAAGGCTCCTACTCTATCCCCATCACTACAACAAAACACCATAAAGTCCAGCTACTGTTCCTAATCCAGAAGAATGACTCCCCTTCTCCTGGATGTAAAGCGTCCAAACGCCTCTCAGGTTGTTTAATGCAAAAGTTCTCGGTTCTCCGAAACTCGCCATAAAACAGTTGCATAACGTTCTCGTGGGGCTAGGAGAATCGCTCCCATCTCCTAGCTGGTTCCCCAAAGTCTTTTACAATTCTTAAGGCTTGTAGCTCCCTGAGCTGTTCCTGGAGTCCCTCTAGATGTTCCAGCACCACCCTTTTGTGGAACTGGACTGGGAACTGTATTACAAAATGGTACATGGTTCTATTTCTTTATGGTTTACAGTCTTGTAACTTCATGGCCGCCTCCAGGACTTGTACGTGTTCCAGTTACATTCTGCCGGGGAACTCTTCACCGGTTTTGCGGGTCCACACTTCTTAGTTCAACTTCTTCCGTTAGTAGTTCTCTACATCTCGCTGTCATGATGCCTACATCCGGGGACCCAGACCACGTCCAGCAACCCCAGAAGCAGGCATCAAGTTATCCTAAGCAAGCCCATCAACCCCTGCTAGGGGCTATTTGGGTCCAGTCCTGGCGCCGCTCATATGGAGAGTCAGTCCTGGCGCCATAGGCGCCAGGCTCATAGATTAAAACTTACCTGATGCAGACCATGCTGCAAACTTACCTGATGCAGACCATGCTACAAGAGCTCCAAGCCAAAAGAGGCTTGGAATGGACTACTTTACTTAGGGACTATTTTTTACTCTGGCGGGGCTGGGGAGGAATTCTTACCTGGGACTACTTTGGAGGCTATTTAAACCACACCCGAAGAGCAGCACACGCTTCGCGTTATTCTGCATCCAGCAGCGCAACGCTCACCATGCCTGCAAGTCTGCATCCAGCCTTCTGCCACGCCCGCCTCGAGTTTGGAGCTCCTAGAAAAAGGGAGAACGAAGGAGAAAAGGTTAGAACAAGAGCAATACCTTTAATCCTTACCTGAATTCCCGATCCATCGCGCCTTCGAGCTGGAAGGAAGAAGTTGTTTTATGAGCGTCGCCTCGCCTGCTGCAGCGCCGCGCTGATCTCACCGGCCTTCGCAGCATCTTCACATTCCACTGCATCCTCCTGCATGTTCCCATCGCACTCCGGCACCTAAGCAGAAGACAAGAACAGCAAGGTGAGCCAAGGGAATACACAGAGGAATATTAGTTACCCCCCCATAGACTTACCTGATTTTACCACCGGGGGTACTAATCCTCTTCACGGGTCGGCGCAGCTTCCACTGCATCTTCGCCAAACCCTGGCCCCTAAGGGAAAACAAAAGGACAGCAAGGTGAAACAAAGGGACTAACAAGGGGAACCCTCCTCACCACAATAGACTTACCTGATTTTACCGCCGGAGGTATTATTCCCCAAGACTTCATACTTTCTCTCAGCGCCTGAATAAGGGAGAAAGCAACAGGTTACATATTGACATTATTTTATCGAACTGTGTTGGAAAATACAAATCCTTACCAGAATACTACCGGTTGCCACGAGGAACTCTTCATTAGGGTCAAGCTGCAACCTGCAAGGAATCGGACGAGAGTGAAAGTCAGGCATTTGAACTCTTACGAACTTTATACTTACGGGGTCTTGCCGGGAATCTCAGAGGCAATATTGTTCTGGAACTCACCAATTCCTTCGAGCCAGTGAAGCAACTGGTTATCAACGCGCCCCTGCGCTCAATGCAGGATGGAGAGCTCATCTTTTCAAACCATCAGAAGAATATTCCTAGGGGCCAAGCAAACGAAGCTAGGAGGGCCAGTTCAGTCCGTCATCTCGGCCCTACGCATCACATTGGTGGAGACCGCAGCTGTCCAGTTCCGATCGACGCCTCTGTGGGAGCCACGTGAGCGTAACAGAACGTGAAGCCTACCCACAAATTCCCACCCGGGCGTTATGGATACCTCAGAGACTGACCAATTGGCCCAATTACTAGGGGAACTGAGGGCCGACGTGCATTCCGCCCGTCAAGAAACCAATGCTCTTAGGAGAGAACTGATTTTGTCAAAGGAACAAACTGATGACCTTGCTAGGCAACTATTGCAAAGCCAGGCTGGACAAGCACCCCCTTACCTGGTTCCGAGGGAAATCCAGCTTCTGTGTTATCGAGTAACCCTGTGCAAATAAACCTATCTGGAAATATTCCATTAGCTCCACCCGAACGCTTTGCCGGAGATCCCAAAAGGTTTGCTGTGTTTATGAACCAATGCCGCTTGCACTTTTTATGCAGACTTGGAGCCTTCCCAAACGATCAAGCCAAGGTAGCCTTTGTATTGTCATATCTCAGCTGCAGTGCAGCTGATTGGTCAATTCCACTAGTTACTCAGGATGACCCAATTCTTCGGGATTTTCAGGGCTTTCAAACGGGCATGGAATGACTATTTGACCGGCACTCCCAGGGACAGGCGAACTTTTGTCCCTACGACAGGGTAACCAGGACCTTCTATCCCACATCGCAACCTTTAGTAAGTTGATAGTGGAAACTGGATGGCCTGAGGTAAAACGAATCACGCTATTTCATTGAGGGCTTTGAGGAGAACTCAAGGATGTCTTGGCTCAAGTCGTGAACCCACCTCAAGACTGCGCTGAATATATAGACTTAGTGGTCCAGTTAGATCACAGACTTCAGAACAGAAAGGCTGATCGAGCCAAGTTTGAGAATCGGGTGTTGGTCAAAACCCATGCTAACCCCAAAGGAGCAGATGCTTCAGAACCCATGCAAATCGGAGGGGTTAAAGGATCCTTAACCCAGAAGGAAAGAGAAAGGAGACTGCAAATGCAATTATGTCTATATTGTGGAACTTCTGGGCATTTTCTACGGGATTGCCCTGTAAAACCACCCAAGAAGATGGTAGGAGCTGCTGATAAAAGCCATATGGAGTCAGACTCAGGAAACAACCATGCCCGACAAGCGTAGAGGTCCGCTTGCCGAGCTTGAAGAAGGATACTCAGACCTTGCATTTCATCATACCAATGATCCTCGTAGATCCAGGGCAGCCATTGCGTATGCATGCAGTAAGAGCATACATTGATAGCGGGGGCCATAGGAAACTATGTGGACTATGAATTGGCTTCCAGGATGAATCTACCTCTCTGCCGAAAAACCAACTCAGATGTCATCACCACAGTCGATGGAACTGAAATTGCCTCTGGGCCTGTAACTCATTCCACCGCAGAGATGACACTATTGGGTCAGGATGGGCATCGAGAGACTATTGTGTTTGATCTAATCAAAGCCCCACAGTTCCAAATAATACTGGGGATACCTTGGTTGGAAACACATAATCCTTGTATTGATTGTCGAGAGAAGAGAATAACCTTCCCGGATTGTGCACAAACCTGTTACCCAAAGAAAAGTCAGAACGCAGGCCTGGCCACAGTAACCACAGCAGTCATGCAACTACCTCCAGAATACCAAGAATTCCAAGATGTCTTCCAAAAAGAACAGGAAAACACCTTACCTCCTCACAGATCGTACGATTGTCAAATCGATCTCATACCCGGTGCACAACCCCCTTGTAGCAGGATCTATGCCCTTACGGAACTTGAGAACCTTCACCTATGACAATACTTGGACCAATACCTTGCCAATGGCTTTATTCGCCCATCCAAGTCCCCTGCATCTTCAGCTTTGTTCTTCGTGCCCAAAAAGAAAGGTGACCTCAGAACGTGCATAGACTACCGTGCATTGAACTAGATAACTGTTAAGAACTGATACCCGTTGCCTCTGATCCCTGAACTACTAGACCAAGTGAAGGACGCTTGTATATACACTAAATTAGATCTCCGGGGGGGCATACTATCTGGTACGTGTAAAAGAAGGCGACGAATGGAAGACTGCTTTCCGCACTAAGTATGGGTTATTCGAATACCAGGTGATGACTTTCGGGTTGTGCAATGCACCAGCAGCCTTCCAATACTTCATGAACGATTTCCTTCGTGAACTCATTGACGTTTGTGTTGTCGTATATATCGATGATATTCTAGTATACTCCTCTTCAGAATCTGACCATGTGAAGCACGTCCGAGCAGTCCTTGAGAAATTGTGCCAACACAAACTATATGCAAAACTGGAAAAATAAGTTTTTCATGCCACAGAAGTTGAATTCCTTGGGTTTATCCTGACCCCAAAGGGAGTCCGAATGGACTCACGAAAGGTGGACGCAATCCTTAAGTGGCCATCACCAAGTTCAGTTAAAGGAGTACAAAGCATACTCGTCTTTGCCAATTTCTACTGCAGATTCATCCCGGATTTTTCACATGTTGTACATCCCATCACAGCACTCTTGCAAAAAAATAAACGCTTTATGTGGACTGAAGAAGCTGAAAATGCCTTCCAAGAGCTGAAAGCGAAATTCACGTCTGCACGTCTGTTAAAGCACCCGCGCCCTGAACTTCCATACATAGTGGAAACTGATGCATCCAGTCTAGCCATGGGAGCTGTCCGGTCTCAAAAGGACCCTGAAACTGGCTAGCTTCATCCAGTAGCATTTTGGTCCAGAAAGTTCTCGGCACCCGAGTTAAACTATGCGGTTACCGACAAGGAGTTATTAGCTATTAAATCCGCCTTGAAGGCTTGGCGGCACTATCTTCTCAGTGCCAGGCATACCATTACTGTGATCACCCATCACCGGAACTTACAGTATTTAAAGACAGCCAAGGCCCAATCGTCACGTCAACTCCGATGTGCATTGTTCTTTGCCGAGTTTGATTTCGTAATAACCTATCAACCAGGTTGTAAGAATGGTAAAGCAGACGCCTTATCCCGAATAGGGATGGTAGAGGCAGAAGTGAACCCAGAACCAGTACCTATAATTTCTAAACAAAGAATTCTTGGCATTACTACTCTACAGACACTAGAGGACATTCAGGTAAAGATCCAGCAACTCTTTGATCCTACAGCCCTGCAGGACTGGGTAAAAAAAAGCCCAGACTACTCTGTCACCAATGATCTGCCTTTTTACCAAGGGCGGCTATTTCTGCCACACAAGGAACTACAAGAGCTAGTCATTTCCCGTTATCCTGATACCCTAATGGAGGGGCACCCAGGTATTGCAAAAACTGAAGTGAAAATTAAAAGACAATTCTGGTGACCCACCTGGCGAAAGGATATTAAATCATTTGTGATGTCTTGTGGCATTTGCGCCCAAAACAAAAGTCAAAAGAAAAAACCAGCTGGACTCTTACAACCTTTAGACATTCCGCCTACACCATGGCACACCTTATCGTTAGACTTTATTACTGATCTACCCACATGCAATGGATTTAACACCGTTCTAGTTATTGTGGATCTTTTTTCCAAGATGGCCCACTTTATTCCTTTAAAGGGATTACCTTCAGCTTCAATCCTGGCCAAGGAGTTCCTCGAAAACATTGTTCGGATACACGGATTTCCGTCCATATTGGTCTCCGACCGGGGCAGTCAATTCATTTCACATTTTTGGAAGAAATGCTGTCAATTGGCGCAAATCGATGTGAGGTTATCGATCAGTCACCACCCCCAGACCGATGGTCAAACAGAGAGGACCAACCAGACTCTCGAACAATACCTGCGTTGTATGTTACATCAGACTGAGAGTAATTGGAAAGACATTCTTTGGATCGCCGAATATGCATACAATAATTCAGTACACTCTGGAACTGGACAAAGCCCCTTTTATACCTTATATGGGCACCATCCTCGAACCTCAGACCTTGACTCAGCCCAACACTTAGAAATGCCTGCAGTGGCCATCTGCACGCTACGATTACACAAGCCTTTAAGGAAGCAACTACACATTTAAAACAGGCGAAAGAAAAATACAAGAAAGATGCTGATCGGCATAGAAGTGATACTCCACAATACCAGATAGGGGACCAAGTATGGTTAGCCACAAAACATATACCTCTAAAGGGAACACGGGCCTTTAACCCCAGATATTTGGGACCTTACTCTATTAAGGCTGTAAAGTTGGACTTACCTGCTAATATGCAAATTCACCCCGTCTTTCATGTGTCACTTTTGTAGCCAGTGCAACCAGGGACAAGACTAACCAAGCCACCAGACCCTATCCTTGTAGATGGAGAACCCGAATTTGAAGTTAAGAACATCCTGGACTCCAAGCTGATAAAGTCAAAACTCTTTTATTTAATCGACTGGAAAGGTTACGGACCACAGGAAAGGTCATGGGAACCTAGTGACCATGTTCATGCACCCCGATTGGTGAGAAAATTCCACCGAAATTTCCCAGACAAACGGAAACCACAGGGAGGAACGACTTTAGGAGGGGCCTTGGGGGGGTGGGGGGGAGTGTTGTCATGATGCCTACCCCCGGGGACCCAGACCACGTCCAGCAACCCCGGAAGCAGGCATCAAGTTATCCTAAGCAAGCCCAACAACCTCTGCTAGGGGCTATTTGGGTCCAGTCCTGGCGCCTATGGCGCCAGGCTCATATGGAGTCAGTCCTGGCGCCATAGGCGCCAGGCTCATAGATTAAAACTTACCTGATGCAGACCATGCTGCAAACTTACCTGATGCAGACCATGCTGCAAGAGCTCCAAGCCAAAAGAGGCTTGGAAGGGACTACTTTACTTAGGGACTATTTTTTACTCGGGCGGGGCTGGGGAGGAATACTTACCTGGGACTACTTTGGAGGTTATTTAATCAACGCCCGAAGAGCAGCACACGCTTCACGTTATTCTACATCCAGCAGCGTAACGCTCACCGTGACTGCAAGCCTGCATCCAGCCTTCTGCCACGCCCGCCTCAAGTTTGGAGCTCCTAGAAAAAGGGAGAAAGAAGGAGAAAAGGTTAGAACAAGAGCAATATCTTTAATCCTTACCTGAATTCCCGATCCATCGCGCCTTCGAGCTGGAAGGAAGAAGTTATTTTATGCGCGTCGCCTCGCCTGCTGCAGCGCCGCGCTGAACTCACCGGCCTTCGCAGCATCTTCACATTCCACCGCATCCTCCTGCATGTTCCCGCCGCACTCCGGCACCTAAGGAGAAGACAAGAACAGCAAGGTGAGCCAAGGGAATACACAGAGGAATATTAGTTACCCCCCCATAGACTTACCTGATTTTACCACCGGGGGTACTATTCCTCTTCACGGATCGGCGCAGCTTCCACTGCATCTTCGCCGAACCCCGGCTCCTAAGGGGAAACAAAAGGACAGCAAGGTGAAACAAAGGGACTAACAAGAGGAACCCTCCTCACCACAATAGACTTACCTGATTTTACCGCCGGAGTTAATATTCCCCAAGACTTCATACTTTCTCTCAGCGCCTGAATAATGGAGAAAGCAACAGGTTAGATATTGACATTATTTTATCGAACTGTGTTGGAAAATACAAATCCATACCAGAATATTACCGGTTGCCACGAGGACCTCTTCATTAGGGTGGAGAGCTCATCTTTTCAAACCATCAGAAGAATATTCCTACGGGCCAAGCAAACGAAGCTAGGTGGGCCAGTCCAGTCCGTCATCTCGACCCTACGCGTCACATTGGTGGAGACCCCAGCTGTCCAGTTCCGATCGACGCCTCTGTGGGAGCCAGGTGAGCGTAACACTCGCCTCGCTCCACCATGAGTTAGGGTGGACCACCCTGGTGTAACTGTTGGACCTCTTGGTCCCGCTGCGACAGGTGACTACTCATCCACTCTCTCCCGATAGTTACCTACGTGGTTCAGCTGTAGGTTACGGTAGGCGATTTCGGCACAGTTGTCATACCAAATGATCCACCCACTACAGGTCATGCCAGCACCTCTCAATCTCTGAAAGTTTATTGCACGAGTTCCGATACAACTCGCAAGACACTTCCCGGGCGTCCTGCTATTTCTCTTTTCAGCCTTGGAGACGAGCCTCGCTGCAGTCTCCTGAAGCCCTGCACTGGCTCTCCAGGCTACAAAGCATCCTCCTCAGTTGCCTGGTTCTCCCTCTGGACGTATCAAAGCTTCCTGCTTGCCAGATCCACATCGCAGGGCAGGCCAGAGGAAAAAGAAGAACACAGTCCGTCTTTGCTGTTCAGTTGAAATAGCGGGGACGACCTCAGCATAACGTCCGTCCAATTGACAGCAGCTGGTTCTTGCTTTCTACCCGGTCAAATGTAGCATTTTGGAGCGCTTCTTCATCTCAGTACTTTTGTCATCAGTTGGGTTCGATATTTCACAATAACACAGTTTCAGAGGTGCTCTTATGTTAAGATTTGGGCTTTGGCATCAGCCTACGTGGTGGTATTTCACAAGGATTGTGCCTCCCAATTGCATCTTTATCCTCAGGAGAGGAGATCCTCCCGCATGCTACCACCCTTAGGCGGACTATTGGTTAGCGGCCTAACCTCCTTAGCCTCATGGGAAGGGTTTCTCCCCTGGGAAGAAGTGACGCCATGTGAAGGATTGTCAGAGCAGAAGTCTGTGGGGGGAGGTGGGGTGAAGGGGTGGGGAAGAGTAACAATGTTCCCTTATTTTTTGTTTAAACTTCGACCAAGACTGCAAGCCTCTGAATGCAAACAAAAAACAGGTCTACTACCACAAAATGAGTAGTCCAGCCAGTTCAGGTTAGTCACATCCCGTCTACAAAAGATCATAAGCAAGCCCAGCATTTATATTTTTGGAGTGGGGTGTAGATGAACTGTCCTTTTTGGTGCTGCCTACTGCCTGTCAGCAACCGGACATTGGTCTTCATTACAAGATGGGCGGTAAATTTGGCAGTAATTCCACTGGACAGAATTACCTTTACCGCCATGGTGTCTAGTGGAATAACCCCCACATTACAGGTTTACGGAAGTACCACAACGCATCAGTGGAAAACATAATTCCATCCGGCGGAATAACTGCCGAAAATCTATTTGGAGCCGTATAATCCACTAATTTTCAGCGGAATGACTGTTACCGCCAGTAAATCGGAGGATTACCGAACAGTAATTCTGCTGGTTGAATTACTGAGTTGTTATTCCGCTGGCAAAATTACTACCAGGCGGAAATAGCGTACATTTGCACACGGTAAGCTCTACAGCAGCCATCTTTAAAAGCACAAGCCAGTTGAAATCATCCACTTCTTGTAACCATACAGAGCCCATACACACAGGAAAGATGTCAGGAGATAAAAAAAAGTCAAGGTACCAGCAATGCGGGCCCCCCAATATGCTATGGTGGGTGTAATTGGCAGTACAGTAGTCACCGCCATGAACGTACCCACAAGAATCGCACAATGAAAGCACATGACAGAAGTTATTAGTATACCCTCCACTGCAATGTAGATATCCTGCCAAAACACAGGGATCCAGATCTCGTCACAGGGAAACACTTCCAAAACACCTATGTAATTCCGCTGGCGCTAATTGTGCCGGCTCTAATTCCATCAGCAGAATTAGCACCCATTCCTTAATTCAGCATATTGGTAAAAGTTGCGGTAATTCCCTTATGGCCACTTTTTCAATTTACTGCCATACTTCAAAGTGCTTTTAGACTGTCTGAAGTCTATGTTGTCTGGGATGGCAACAGAGATTATGGGTGTGGTGTGATGCGACAAAGCCAGGCTTACGTTGCAGCACCATGCCATAGAGCAAACGTGGAAGTTCGAGAAGTGGGAAAGTATATAGAACCCAGTCTCATGGGCCCACAGTCAACAACTTGATGACATCTCTTCCCTCAACGGTCTCCAGAAGGTCCATATTCCCCACGACTATCTTGATGCGTTGAACACGCTTGAAAGAAAAGTCGATTGGAAGAAGGAATTTCGCATCTCCTCTGTATTGTTGCTGTTTCATTTTGGTTCAAGACATTTTCATTTCATTTTGATTAATTTCATATACTGCCGCCCCTTTAAAAATGGCCAAAGATATGCTTCCTGTTGTGTCATTTCATATCTGCTAATGTTATTCGTTATGGATTTAAAGAATCACATTTGTCCGAAGAATGGTGTCAAGTGTTTTATAACATTGCTTCAAAGATACAAAATATCTTTATTTGACATGGGGCATATGGGAGGTCTAAAGTATTGCTTGAGCATAATGCAATTTTTGAAATACGTTTTTCATCAAGTTGTGTAGTTTTACGTTCTTGCGTCAAAGACAAAACATACTTTCTATAAAGGTCGCCCAGAATTGCTCGACTATCGCTATTCCGGGGACTAGCGGATTGACCAATATTGGGAGCACTTGAAAAGGCCATTGGTCACGGGCGCGGTGAATCACACAGCAGATTGTGGCAGATTTCCCAAATGGATAGTCCGCTGCTGTGCATTGGTTAATCTGGCCTTGTGCTGTCCTCCTCGTTCGTCACGCATACCACACAAGCAGACACTGCACGCACTTTAGATTTTCATAAACAGACCCACCTTAATTTTTTATCTTCACTGTGGCATCAATTCCTGCAAGGGCCTAATTTGTTTGCAACATAAACTGATTTATAAAAATTGATTTAACACTTGGGAGGGAAAAAGATGAGCGGCAAATGGCTTTGCTAATGAAGGCCTGACGGGGATCCGTCATCTCAGCGGTGCCTCCACAGCGGGACACAGGGTAGTGTGATATTATCCATCTTAAGTGTGCACGGTTATTATGCGAGGAAAGCCATGAACAATTGCGAGCCATAAAAACAGTTTTGGTTGGGCCCTGTGGAAACCATGGCAGATATTAGAGACACAGATAAAGATGGTTTGTCAATGCTCATAAAAACAGGGACAAATAACACACACACGCAAAACGAAAGGTGGCAGAATGCCAGTGCTCAATAAAGAATTCACTGCCCGCCCACATATCGCCTATCAGCACAAGTTTCATACGACGCCCGCCTGTGAGCATTGTGAACCAACCGCAGCTTCTCACAATGCCTACCAGTGCTAGTCTTTAGCACTACCCGCCAGTGGAAGCTCCTGGAGGCACCGCCATGGCCCTGCAGGAGCACCACCATTAGGGGCTGCCTCGTGGGCCATGGCGGGGGACGCAGTGTTCACTGGTGGCTTTCGGGAGAGCAAAGTGGGTGGGGCACGGCAGCAGGTTAGGGCAACTTACCTGAATCCAGTGGATGGGGCGAGCAGTGTAGATAAGCAAGGCAAGCACAGGTATTCTCCTCTATACCCTGACGTATGCCTCGCCAGCAAGGATCGCCTGCTATGAGCGACACCGGAAGAGTCTTCAGATAGTCCAGAACCAGGCCCTGCGTATTTCGTCTGGAGCTCCAATCTTCACAAGGATAGCTGACCTTCACAGGGAACTGGACATCAAGATGTTGGGCGAACAGCTAGCGAAGCTGAGTAAGAACTTCTGGCAAGGACCTGAACCCTCTGATCAGAAGACTCACTGCCACCACTGCAAACCTTTTCAACTGCTACCCGCGGCCCATCACGGCGAAGACCCTGTGAAACCAGCCGTACTGTGACAAGTCCACACAGACCAAGAAGAATCCTAACCCACGACTACATACTCAACCCGAGAAGATGGAGTAAGGAGGCTCAAGCCTCGGTACCCATGCTGATGGATACAATCTATCAGCAAGAAGACAGACAGCCAGCATCCTAATCTTTCTTTCCCGTCGCCGTCCCGCGCCTTTCTGGATGAAGTTAGGATTGCGTCTGCATCGTGTTTTCCAGCCCAGAACCTGCATCTTTGGTTGTGGATCGGCGTGGCCTTTTTTTCAGACCTTGCAGACCAGACAACCTTTGCGTTCGAGAAGGTCAGAAGCACTGCGTTGCAGCTGGGATAGAAAGTAAGCACCTAAAGCTAATGCTATTGGAGGGGTCGTGATAATTCTCATGCCCCGATCCAAAACGTATACGTGCCCAAAAAACAGAATTATCAGGCCCGGTCAAATTGACCTGCCTCTCACTTTGGAGTGGAGAAGTGGGAGCTGGCAGTGCGCATGGGGAATTGGGTGTTACGGTCCCTAGGTTAGGGATCGTCGATGGGAGTAGGTGCTGGGTTTCGTGCATAAGGCTCCATCGGCTCACCCGGACGGCTTGATTGTAGGTGTACGCTGAAAGATATTTGTTTGCTGGTCCCTGATAAAGGTCCCTTCAATGTGTTTACAGTCTCCGTTTTTGCGTTGGGTCTTATCGTGGGCTGTATGAAGCCGAGGAGGAGTGGATCACGGTCCCTTAGTGGTCCTTCCTACACCTGAAGCTAAGCAGGGCCGGCCAGGTTGAGTTTGGATGAGACAACCTGGGTAAAATGGGAGGTGAATTTGGCAAATAAAATAGGGAAAACATTATGGGGAAGTTGTCGCACACGTGCAATGCCTGCAATGGGAGTACCTATTATTAACATTTTGTAAGAATACCTGGTTGTTTGTTTGTTTCTTTATCTATAGAGCGCGACGGACCCTGAGGTAAGTGGGCGCATTACAAGACAGCTTAAGATGAGCATACAGCACATGTTGAGGCATACATGTGATACACAATCAGAAATGAATAATACAACAATAAGTGACAATAATTTACACTCATACATTGATAGTAGGCGGTAGAAGGTCAGTAAAGGTCAAAGGATGATCAGTTATCAAGTGGAGCAGAGGTGTCGCTGACGAGAAGCCACTTTTTGGTGTTCAGTCTGAGGTTGTGGAAAGCTAGGCCAGTTCTTAGGTTAAGAGGGAGGGCATTCCACGCTAATGCAGCTTGAACCGGGAAGCTAGAGCCACCAGCTCTTTAGGTTGTAGCGAGGAGTGATAATGCAGCAACAGTTGGATGATCTGGTAGGTCTTGCGGAAGTTCTACTGATGATTTTAACTTTGAGATATTGGGGGGGGGCAGCATTATTGAGGCATTTATGGGGGGTGGAGCCAAGTTTGAAGAATATTCCATCTCTAATTGAGAGCCATTTGTGGCTCTGTCTTATTTCGGAGATGTGTTAGTTCCTGGGAATACTAAGAGCTGTTCGCAACGCATTGTTTTGTAGAGTTTGCACATTGTTTAGGACTTGTTTATTGGCTCCTGCGGATAATGCGTTACAGTAATCAAGTTTGGACAAGATTAGTGCCCTAGCTAGTATGATGCGGCTGTTAACAGATAGGTAAGCTTTGCAGGCATTATTCAGCTTACATGTGTGGGCTGTGGCTGAGGCAGTGGCATTGACTTGTTTCCTCAAACTGATTGTGGAGTCGATATAAAATCCTAGTGTTTTAGTTTCCTTGGATGTTTTGATTGTGTTACCGTCTATGTTGAAAGAAGCGTATTTGGTATTAAGTTTGTTAAGGTGTGGGGGGGGGCACCTAGGATGAGAATTTCAGTCTTCTCATCATTCAAGCAGAAGCTATGGGTGGCCATCCATGCTTGAATGACAAGGTAGATTTGGTTGAGTAGGGCGTTGTCAGAGTCATAGTCACCAGAGAGGGGAATCAGTATCTGGGTATCATCTGCATCGTTAGTGTAGATGATGCCCAGATGGTCCAGTGTGTCAAATAAAGGTTTAGTGAAGACATTGTACAGAGTGGGGGAAACGCAAGGGCCACGTGGCACTCCACAAGTGATGGGAACGGGGTCAGCCGAGTCTGTAGGGGAGAAAATCCTCACAGTTCTGTTGCTGAGGAAAGATTTAATCCAGCTAGATGCTTCTTGTGAGAAGTTGGCAGATGAGGTAAGGTGTTCACAGAGTATGTTATGGTCTACCAGGTCAAAGGCGGCAGAGAGGTCAAGCAGAAGGAGTCGGGCACATTGTCTGTTGTCTTTTCAGAAAGTTGATTTGTGTTTTCAAGTCAATTAAGGCTGTTTCCGTTCCGTGAAGGGGTTTGAAAGCCGACTGTCTGAGTCCTAGGAGATTGTTTGTTTCAAGGTAGGTCTGAATTTGGATATACGCTGCCTTGTCAATGATTTTCAGAAGAAAGGGGACCGTCCTTATAGGTCTGTAGTTGGTTGGGATGCTAGGGTCTAGTGAGGCTTTTTTGAGTAAGGGCAGAACCCAAGCAAATTTCAGGTTAGTGGGAACCAGACATGATTAGAAGGAAGCGTTTATGATCCTCGTGATGAAGGGGACTAGATCCCTAGCTGCATCTTTTATGATTTGAGATGGGCAGATGTCTCCTTGGCAACGAGATGGTTTGAGGGAAGCTATAACTTTTACGACCTCAGGTGTAGTGACATGGGCAAATTTGAATTCAGATAGGCTGTTGCAGGCTAAGGGTTTTTCAAGTTTGTTGTTGGTCTCTTGACAGTTAATGTTCAGTCGTTTGGTGGCAATTTTGTTTTGTAATCTGGCAATTTTATTGGCTAAGGCATTTTGTATGCAAGTGCACAAATCTTTGTTTTTGGGGTTAGAGTCGTCCAGGGTTGTGGGTGATTCTAACTCTCTAAGAATTCCGAATAGTTCCTTGATGCTGGAACTTGCATTTAGAATTCTGTCATTGTACATTTCGCAAGTTTGGTTCTGATGATCTCTGCTTTGTAGATAGAGGAGATTTCAGTGATTTTATCTTTATTCTCTTTGGTAGGTAAAATTTTCGAAATGGTCTCGCATTTCCTTTTTTCAGCTCTTAAGAGTTTTTAAGTGTGGGGTAAACCACGAGTTGAGGTGTGCTTTAGGTTTGCCTTTGCAGAGTTTCAGAGGGACAATGACGTCAAGGGCATTGGTCAGTGAATTGTTGAATAGGTTGATTAGTTCTTCAGGGTCTTCGGTGGTGGGGGAATTCAATATTGGGATCAGGATTGGAGTTAAGTTCTCGGCTGTTATGTTGCGCTTGTTCATAGTCAGTAATGGCAGAGCCATACTCCTAGTTTTAGTGTCTGGTCGGGTAGCCTTAATGGTAAACGTGATCAGGGAGTGGTCTGTCCAAGACATAGGTTCAATGGCAGATATAGATATGTCACAGTTGTGGTCGGCAAGCCAATCTAGGGTTCGACCTTTCGCATGTGTAGGTTGTTTGATTCTTTGTGTGAAGTTAAGTTCGCGCATGGCATCTTCAAGGGATTCGCAGCCTGGTCATTAGGGTCAGATAGGCCTAGGTTAAAGTAGCCCA
The DNA here is from genome assembly GCF_040938575.1 of Ambystoma mexicanum. NCBI lineage: Eukaryota > Metazoa > Chordata > Amphibia > Caudata > Ambystomatidae > Ambystoma > Ambystoma mexicanum. The sequence continues at coordinate 1,335,395,219 of NC_090921.1, read as the reverse complement.
GAACTATAATTTGGGATGAAGGTTTGATGTTGTTGGAGAGCAGTGTAGTAATATCCTCCACAAAATCTACTGTAGGTGCGGGAGGCCTGTAAAGGAGGTGGAGAGAGATGGTACTGGAATGGGAGGTAGATATTTTGACTGTGGTAAGTACGCAGGACTTGAAAGTGAGGGAAGGGCAGAGTCTGAGTGCCAAGTTGGTATGAGCTATGAAGGCGGCGACTCCTCCTTTAGAGGTCTGCCGATCAGCTCAAATAATGGTGTAGGAGTCAGGTATGGCTAGCATTAAGGAGGGCCCAGCAGCTGCATGGAGCCAGGTTTCCGATATTGCTAGGAAATCAAGTTCATTATTAGTAATTAGGTCTGCTATGTCTGTTGAATGAGCAACTATCGATCTAGCGTTTATTAAGGCTCCTTTAATGGTAGGGAGTGAGGTGTTGGTGTGTTTGGTGGGTGAGGAGATGTGAAGTCTTTCCCGCTTATGCTTAATTTTTTTTATCTACGCTGTAGTTGGCAAGGTGTGAGGGGCGGAATTGAAGGTGGCGTGCGGCTGTTTCCAGGTAGAGGTTAACTTAGTTGGTATCGATCAGGAGTCTGGACCCAAGTCTAAGGTTTCTAATGTGCCCACGGCAAGGTTGGTTAGGAGTAGGTTTGGCTGTAAATCACTCAATCCATTGGATAGGTGTGAGATAAGGTGGGTCATTAGGATTAGTTGGGCAGGTTTGATTTTTATCAGTATGTAGGGTTGCTTGAGATGGTAAGCCTGGAGGCAGATTACTAGGGGGGGATCACGTGGGTTGCGAGTAATGAAGGGAGAAATGGTGTAGTTTTAATCTGGCAGGACCAGGGCATTTTCTGAGCAGGCATGCGATTAGACAGCTCACTGGCAAAACATAAATGCAGTGTAGCGAGGGCCAGGAGACTGTCAAATAGCTGCTTTAGTGTGAGGCATACTAGGTCCAGGAATGATTAGGTGGAGTAGAAGTGGTGTATAGAGCTGCAGTGGGTAGTAGTTCACAGTGGGTCGGTACGGTAATATTAGCATGACATAGGTGTAATAGGCACGAAGAGTTGCAAGCAGACGTGCATAGGAGGCAATACGAGAGTCTGACTATAGTCTAGTACAAACATGGAGATGCGGGCACACCTAATGTGTTGGTAGTGGAGGTGCCGTAAGCTAGTTACAAATAATGGATGACAACACAATCATTCTGGTATATATAGTACAGTGCTTAGATTTTTATATAACGGGTTTGAAGTTATGGAGATGAGGTACGCCAGTTGCTATAGAGAGATGCAAGTATCACGTGAGATAGTAGATCATAGAATCCAGAGCAATGAATGCAAGATTACACAGACCAGTACCAAGCATTGTGTGGCGAGCAAAAATGATAGTTTGACATCGATTGTGTAATCGAAAGTTGACATACTTGGTCAATACAGTTAATTGAGGAAAGGTGAAGGAAGAGTGCTATGAAGAGGGGTGTAGCAGAAGGCGGTGACATGAACACACTATATAGGTTTCCTGTAGATAGGAACACTAGTGTTAAGAAGCTGAGGTGAGTAGTCAATTAGGAAAAGGTGGCAAGTGTCTCGGAGTGTAGCATTAACAACAGAGCTTACTTACATAGTCTTGTGCCTCGGTAGGGCAGGGCGCCAGCGGCCCGCCACGGACAGGCACAGACAGGCCCTTTTCCGCAGCCCTTCGCAAAAGCCGGCTTCCGCCTCCCGGTTCTGCTGGGGGCAGGGGAGCAGACTTATGAATTTCCCGGTGGGGGGGCCCAAATACAGGAAGTGACATCACTGGCAGTTATATGACCGCAAATTTGCATGTAGTCGCCAACTTGGTGCAACGGCGCGCGGGGGGACGGGTGTTGGCATGCGCTGCGCAGAACAGTGGAAACATAGGCTAGCATGCACTGCATATACTAAAGTCAAGAAAGAAGGAGATTTAAGCCTTCGAGTTGTATTCCAGTAAGACATCACTACCGCTACTTCACCGCTCTATAATCACCCAGCAACACAACTAGGATGGGAGAATGAAATGCTTGCTAAACAGAAGGTACAGCTGCAAGGTGGAGTACCACCACCACCACCAAAAAAAAAGTTCCCAATTCAAGGGAAACGAGAAGTAAATATGTTTCCCGATTAAAAACTACCAAGCAAGACGTGTGTGATGCAATAGTTCAGTAAAACATCAACAATTCAAACTTATAATAGTGCTGCTGTAGATTGGCCAGCCACAAGTGAAATTTGCTAAGATGTTACCTCTGGGTAACCAGATAGAGTTAGGGATGTAGCTTAATCTTAAACCTTTCAGTGGACACATCAGATGTGCTGCTGAACTATAATGCAATCCTGGCTGAAATATAATGCAATCCTGGATGAAGTATAATGCAATCAAGTGTGGTTTCAGACTTGGGGGGGAAGAGTGTTAACTGCTTTTAACATTGTAGTTTACCAGAAATTCTGGTAAAGTAGTGTACAATGTTAAAAAGCAGTAACCCAGGTTCACCCTGCACCCAGGTGATGTTTGGGACTGATGGAAGCACTCGCGTCTAAATGTTGTAGCCATTGTTCTCTCCATGTTTTAAAAACTCCCACTTTCCGGGTTTTCAACATTCATTTGAAACACCCCTTATTCAAAAAATGAAGGAGTCAGTAAAAAAGCTAATGCTGAAAAGCCTATTTTGCACAAGTAGTAAGACCCAAAGGGTAAGAGCGACTGTATAGCAGACCATGCAAATGTAGGATACTCCAGGATTACCCTCAGTCAAAATTCACCCACTGCAATGTTCCTAAATTCAGATTGCAGAGTAGTGTCCGACTGAACCTCAATCAGCTCTTCCTGGGCATCAGATGGATGATGCACCACCTCCTCGCCAGAAAAGTCTGCATCACCCAGTCATTAATGCCAGCATTTACTTCAGGGAAGTATTCATCAAAGCTGGACCTTAATGTTGCTAGGTGGCTTGCCCAGCTCCAACTGTTCTTTTGCAAAGGTCTAGCTTCCTCTTGAAGGCAAATACTTTTTTATTCATTCTTTCCTGTGTTCCCATGTCCACAGGAATGCCCCCAAAGGTGGGATTGGGAGTTTCTGGGGTGGTGAGTTCTTCTGGTCTTAGTTTCCTTTATAAAAAACAAAAATCACATAGTATGTCAACCAGACAATGTATCATTGTGTACAGCTTAAAGGGGGCCACCTGACCCAAAGCAGCACACTAGGGGATGTATTTTGGAACAATCAACATTGTAAACACACCTCTAGTTTAGATTGTAAAGAGTGCGTGTGCTGCAATTACAAGCACCAAGTTAATAAAGTCCAGACTTAAAACACTTGATCAGCATTCAGTGAGTAAAATAACCTTATAAAAATAAAATGCAGCTTTGCATAAAATTACAGAGAATTTTGGGATTATGGGGGTAATACCGCTGAAATCCACCATGGAGTCCTTCGGACTCCAATTAATGGAGACTAACACTGCCTACCACCACTTGTAATCCGGCAGTAATACCGCCAGACCAAGTGGCAGTAATGGTAGTACAGTTTGGTGGTATCTCGGCAGATTTACAGGCCACACAGAGACATCACCTCTCTCCATGTTGTCTTTTATTGTAAAGTGGATTACCAGGTTTCAAACCTGTAAAATGCCCCTGTCTCCTCAGGTGACTCAGACCCCCACTATTCCATCCTAGATAAACTTGATGCCCCCAGGCTGTTCTTCTAGTCTACTTTTATTCTACCCATGTAGATCCAGGAACGTCATACTCGTGTTACTTTCATGGATTATTTTACTTCCTGTTCCTTAAAGCCAGGGGTCTTAAACATGTGACTCTCCAGATGTTTTGGACAACTCCTATGATCCATCACCATTGACTATGCTGGCTGGGGCTGATGAGCATTGTAGTCCAACACATCTGCAGAGCTAAAGGTTGCAGAAACCGTGTCCAAGCAGAGGCCTGGAACTCCATACTGCCACAAGCACCTTATCATTTGACTCTGGCTCTGAAATAGAGACTTTATGCCAGCCTTTTACCCACAAACTCTGGTTGTTAATATTATACCTTGGAGCTGCACGCGTTAATAGCACTAGTGCAAGAAATGTTCAGGACGGGCGGTAAAAAGACTATTGTGGGTCTTATGCGGCCTATGAGTTCACAGGGTTTGGTTGACCAGGGAATAGCACACAAGGCATGGAGTTGGGACAGGATGGCAGGTTAGCTGCTGGCAACCTTTCAGGTGGCAACCGTAAACCCATGAAGAGGGAGCGGAGATGTGCAGTGCTTCTTTGCCCCCCTGATTCTCTGATTTATCAGAGCTAAATTTTCAAAGCCTCTCTCTGAATGGAGCATGAGTGCATTCATCTCACAGTTGACTCACACAGTTATTGTTCTGTCTGCGTCTTTCATTTGTTATAAAACAGCACCCAAGGTTGGTGGCTCTCAGGGGGTAGGGAGCCTGGGACGCCCCAAGGACAATGAACTGGCAGCCAGGGGGTTTTAGCAATGCGCTACTTTTGTAAACAAAATGAACCCCCAAAAAATCTTTTTTTTGTGACTGCACCAGTAAATCATCAAGAATCGATGACTGGCAGAGAGGCTGCAGGAGAGCGATTCCCTCTAATTTGTATGGTACAGTAGCCCAGATAGGAGAAAGAGGTTGGTTGGCTCTTGACTTACATCTACCTGTTCAAAGCACACCTGGGAGTGGGTAGTTGAACTGGCTTTGGGGTCCCCGTTTCTCTGTGATAGCATAGTCTTGAGGGCATACTTTTTTTAATGAACATTTAATTGCAACTGCATGTATGGTATATAAGGCGCTATATAAATGCAAAATAACAATAACAATAACAATAACAACAATATATATCAAGTGCTTAATTTGTAAAACAGTAATGCCTGTGCCCAAATATGTTCTAGCACTTCGGTGACACTTAGGCAGTTCCACACCACTGCTGCCACCCAGGGTTGGACTGGGACAAGAAATAGGCCCGGTCACCCAAAAAAAAGTGTCCCACCCCTCGCCTCAAAAAAGTGACCCACCCCTCGCCTCACAACACTTGACCTCTTATGATATCACCGCAAGTGATGTAATTTGACCCCACACCAAAGTGACATCCCGGGAAGCGATGAAACACAACCTTTCACCCCTTGACAAAATAGGAATTGGCATCAAATAGCATTGTTCCTAAGTAAACTACAGTACGAAAAATATGGTTATGATTTCACTAAGGCGATATACATTTCATACAAGAATGGATCACCATACGTATCATTCATATCTGTGTGTATAGATCCATATTGTCAAATTACTGTGACTCCAAGCAGACGTCCAAGGCCACATGAAAATATGGTATTATATAGCACTTACCCTTAAGCTCTTTTTTATAGAACAAATATGCATACAATATTACCCAGCCTGTGTTGGTACTTATATCGACCCAAGAAGGATGAAAGGTTTTTGAAGAATGAAAAAATAAATTTGAAAAAAATGAATTTTTCCGAAAATTTTTTTCAAACCGGCCCAAGCATGGCCTGAAACCGGCCCTTACTCCCCAGGGACGATTTCGGCCCGGCCAGGGGCCAATCCGACCCTGCTGCCACCACCCATAGTGTGACAGAGGCCGGGCCTTTGTGGGGCCTCAGGCTCCATTAGGATCCTATTCATGAAGACAAAAAAAAGCACACACATTCTTTTGCCGCTATGACCATCATCAAGGTAAAAGAAGGTGTGCGCGTTTTCTTTTGTCTTCATAAATAGGCTCCTAATGGAGCCTGAGACCTCACAAAGGCCCGGCCCCTGTCACACTAAGCATGGGTGGCAGGGGCAGTGAATCTGGCTGCTGATTGTTAATGAAGCAACAGCCCGACCCTTTGGTCATTTATCCTCTTTTTTTTCAAACTGTGGATGCGCGCCCCACCAGAGGGGCGCCCCCCACAGTTTGAATACCGCTCCGCGCTAAACCCTTCCCTCCAGGACCATACACTAATATGAGTCCTAGAGGGGAGGGCTTAATAATCGCACATTTTCGCGATTATACCCGGCCAGAGAGAAGTGATGCAGTATCGATGGAAAGGGCCATCGATGCTACATCACTTCTCTCCAGTGGGGGTGGGGGGGGGGGGGGGGATCAGCCCCGACTTGATTTTGGGGGGGGGGGGCTCGGCCGCCGTACTCGGCGCCCCTGGCTGGGGGCGGGTAATAGCGGCGTCCTGCGAATCAGGTGCTGCTGGGCAGGAATACGAAAATGCCTCAGAAGATGTTAGCAACACAGGTTGTGTCTAGAATCCAAGTTGCTAGAGGGCATAGTGAGACGGGGCCTGCATGTTGCAGGTCAAGTGTACATGAGCACGGCTCCAGTTCTGCGGAGAAATGATGCAATCCATATTATCACTGCTAGTTTTAGTTAGGTGCGTAATAAATATTTGTCCGAGAGGCTCTCGGACAAATATTTGAGAGCACCCAACGAAGACTTTTATTAAGAAGTCTGCAACGTGAACAGTTTGGCGCATTACAATTCTAAATATATGCGAAATGTGAGTATATTCTTGACAGCAAGGATTTAATGTCTGTTTTGCAGCCTTGTATATGCTATCAGGGCATACGGCTAAACTTTGACTCCAACCTACGCCCTTGCTACCGGTGGTCTTCTTTTTAGATCTCGCTAACGACTTAGGTTTACATTTCGCAAACTATTAGTCGCATTGTTTAGCACAATGGTGGAAAACAGGTGCACCGTGTGATTTGGCGGCAGCTCTGTGTGCGCAATGTGCAAAGTATATTTTCCTCACCTTTGAGGTGTACTTTCAAGTTTGTAAGCTTTGAAACAGAAATTACTTAAGGCATGATTTTTTTTGCCTGCCACCCGTGAAGGCTAAAATGCTAAGATTATATTAATGATTTCGATAGTGCGGCTCTATGAGGGCAAGGGCAGTGTTGGAGCTTGCCGGAAATACAATACCTTGCGGAAAAGGCATTGCTGGAGTTTTCCGCCGGGATCTGAGCGAGATATTCATTTAAATTGGGGCGCGCCGCATAATTAACGATAGACTTATTCCAAGTGCATAAAAACCTTTTCTCAGCAAAGTCTGAACACAAGACTTCAAATAACTGCAGCAAGAGACCAAACTATCATAGAAGTGTATACAGCAACCTGACCGAAGCAAGGACGACCCCACGGGGCATATGTATTTTTGACATAATTTAACCAAAGCTTTCAGTATGCGCTCTTGCATGCTATTCATCTCTGAATTAGGTCCCTCATAACGAGGGACTTGGAGTAGAGTTTGATTGTACAAATGGCCAACTGGGAGAGCATTTGTCCTAGATCGAGGCGTGTAATGGGCAGCTTCTCTGTTTTTCATGAGCTGACCTGCCTAGACACTCATACAAGTGTGGAGTTTTTCTGAACCAGGGGCTCAGCTTTCTTGGGGAAGAGATATTGTGGGCGGCTATTATCTGCGTGCAGACAAATGTGCATTTAAAGGAACTTGAAGGGGACTTTTGTGGGAAGCCAGCACAGGGCAATTTAACTGAGTCATGTATGTAAAAATAAGTCCTATGTAAAATGCTTTAGATTAAAGTGCTATACAAAAAACTAATAATTATTCTGTGGTTGATATCCGCAGGCGCTGGACCGCAGAGCAGATGTCAAAGAATAGTAAGTGAGAGATCATAAATGTAGCAGTTTCAATGTAAATTAAAAAAGGGCTGAGAATAACATTGTTTTATATGTATAAATGTGATACAGGGGGCTTTTGCTCCAGGGGGCTATCCGGAATATCAGAAACACCACCACTAATTCGCTTTTCCGGCCAGTGGCATGCGCAACAGGCTTAGGGAACATTTCAGTGCTTGGCATATGTCGCAGGGCTGGTAGTTATAGTGCAGGTCTTAAATCTCCAGCAGGTGAGTGAGCAAATCTGCCAATCCCTGCGGGGATTCATTTAATCATTTGTGTTTGTTTAATGCGCCACACACGATACCTTAGTACTTCGGAGCACTGGCAACAGGATAGGCAGGATCGCAGACAAGGACAGGGGGGGGGGAATAAATAATTTTCAGCAGGCAAATGGCTCCATTCCTGAGGGCCCAGTGATCCCCTCAGCCGCGCTCAGATCCCTTTTACACAATTATTCACCTTCGGCCAGGTTAGGACCAATTACAGTTCGTATTAGCTATCAAAGACTTTCCTATGGGCACAGGGTTTGGCTTGACCCACTACAGGACCACTTCAATGTTACAGTTCACAATTGTATACTCTCAGTTGGATACCTAAGAGAGTCCTTCAGATGAGCACCCACGTGGTGCCGTACCACTCTGTATATGGTATCTTGGGGCTGTCTCCCAACGTTCAATCAAAAAGGTCAATTACTTCTTTAATTTCAGTTATACTCTCGTTGCTCATCGCCAACACCTCGCACACAGTCCTCAATTACATGTTGCAGGTTGAAAGTACCGGTTTTCCTCTGAAAAGGCCAAGGGCAACTTACTCCTTGCAACTCTTTCTGGTCTTGCCGTCTTTCTCTTTGTATTAAACTGCCATCTCCGAACTGCTGCTTCCTTGTGTGTTTTGCCTTGTTCAGAGTGTGCTTTCGGGCTCTGCCTTTTTTCCGTGTGGGGAAGTGCGATGGAAGTCAGGTGTGTGTAATTATCAGTAATTGCCTGACTCTGCCTGACCCTTGTGTTGGGACATGTCAAGTATACAGCTCCGGTGTTAGTCCGTTGTCACTCACGATGAACTGTCTGTCAGAAAGTGTTTGTGTCGGGAAAGAGGGGAGTTGAGCTTCTAGGGAAAAGTTGTTACAGGGAAGGGGATACCGCGTCTCACCCTTTGGTGTCCTACTTCCACTCCCCGAAGACCCCTCTTCCAGGTGATCCTCCTGCACTGGTCCACCCCCAGGTGGTTCCAATAGCGTTGGCCATGTCCTGGCCACCTGGCTGACCGATCCCTATGGACCAGCGGGTGAGACACCTTCAGGTTTCTCACATAGGGCTGTGGTCTGGGCAAAGAGAAAGTGCTCTTTGAGTGTCTGCTCCTCCCGAGTGCTTGATTCCTGAATTTGCATAGCTGCCAATTTCTTCTCCTAGTTCACCGCACAGATGCGGTTGACCTGACCCAAATGGTCGTGCTATGGAGCAGATAGATGGGACACATGTATCTGATTTAGGGTACATATACCTAGAAAGCTGCTTAAAAGACACCAAATACTCCTTAATTAAGGCAACCGGGCTCTAGGTCATTACTTTACTTTTGCAAAATCTGTTCTACTGGTTTACTTTTATCAGGCTTATAGGGCAAGGATTAGCCTGCATTCGAATTTTCAGCAGACAATCGCCCGATACGAAAATTATAATGAATGACCCTGCTCTTGTGTTCATATTTAATTTGGGCTCATTTTCACAATATCTCCAAGGTGGTATACAAGCAGGGCAACTACTCCAGATTCTAGTGTCCACTGTGAGAAGTAGGGACTTCACTGGCGTCTGCTCCTCGTGAAAGAAAGGCAGCTCAAGGGGTCAAGCACTCCAGCTGCGCACTCCATATGCATTAACATGGTGGTGAGTGAGACACTAGTGTGCAGAAACAAAAAACGTACATTGGTTACTGAATAGTATTTCGTTTGCTAATTAGTAATTTCAGTTTCTAGGCCGTTTGGTTAATTTTCCCTGCTCTTATTAAACTGTTGGGCCTTGTAAGTAGAGCATTCATAAGGACTGTGGTAAGTTAGTGCACATGTTTTGAACACATTCGCTACAGTCCGCACAAGGATGGTTCGAACTGTGTTGGCTAGTCCATCTACGCATTGTTTGGTTTAAAAGTTACTAGGCCAAACAATTTCACTTTTAATTTAATTTTCGTTTTGATGCAGAGTTCATCTGCTAGGCAAGTCAGAAGGCCAATATATAAGAACTTGACTTGCGGGTGTATAACCTGTTTTATATTCATTATGCTTTACTACCTTGTTCTAGGGCAGCAATTACACTAATGGGGCGGCTACTTGTTTACTGAAAGGGAGATGCCTTATTTCCCCAACTGTTTAGCACAAGGCATGAAGTCTGTAGTTTCTGTGAATAATGGGGCTCTGTTCAGCCTGCGTTACCACTTTCGTAGTGGTGGTGCAGCACAGATTACATTTCCGCAATTTGGTGTTGCAGGGTTATGTTGGAGAATGATGGGCGATGTTCCCATCAAGCAAGAAGCGGTAAATTGTCAAAAAGGCTGACCTTTGGTCATTTATCGTGGCCAAACATGCAAGGAGACGTTACACTCCATCTTATCTGAATAAAACGAATTAGTGTAAATAACATCTCTGTGGCACAACCAGTTAATGCAGGTGGGTGGTACCTGAAAGGCTGGGGGTTCGAGTCCAACCTACCACATAACAATTTTCCATTCAAACGAACTCCTGCACAGCTTTGCAGATTGTCTGAGGGGACAGTAGCACGTTAAATTAGTCATTTGGGGTGCAGTTGTAAGGTTTGGATACAACATACTGTGTGCGTCAATATGATGGCAACACAAGATTGGTGGTGCTCCTGTACTGGATAAGCGTGCAAAAGAAATTCATCAACGAGTTCTCGACCATGTTTTTTATCCATAGGCAGGATCATTGCAAAAAAGGAAATGTAGACTTAAATCTATATTTTCTGCGACTGAGGCAGTGAGAATATAAAATGTGGCTTAAAGGGGTTAGGATTTGGTAACCTGGAGCAAAAAAATCATCTCCATCACCCATTAGGCAGAAGCTACCCGAGGGGAACCAGGAGTGAGTTTATGGCACAGAGCAAAGCTAGCATATACGCAAGATGCAAACTCTAAAGTTCCCCAGTACATATGATACACTAGTGTACCTGAGATGGGCCCTTTATTATCCGTTAAACGCATGCTTAGACCTACATAATTATCATCGCATGGCTAGGCGTTAGGGCACTACCTGCCTGGGAACTCGGGTAGCTCCAGGTTGCAGTTGCTTCCAAGCTGAAATGGCTCACCTTGGCTTTAACAACAAGGTGCTAACTAGTTCCCAGATCCGGGCAATTTCGAACCCTGTTCTTGCTGTGGTGCATGGGTGGCTCGAGGACTGGTTTCGGATGCTATATAGTTATCACCTGTAATGAGGTTGGTATTTTCTCATCATGGACCGAGGAAATATAGTCGAATGGGGGCATTCTTATGTTCTGCCGTTGCGTATGTATTTTCGTATAAAAAATTGGCGGCTCTGGGAAAGGTGTACCCCTAGAAGCTGCCTTTTCTCTGTGATTTGATGGACGTTTTATGCACAATGGGGTAGTTTTCATCAGTTAGTAATTTCTCCTTCATGTGCTGTTGATATTACCAGATTGAGGAAGTCGGAAGTAGGGTATTTAGTGTGTCGGCATCCTTGGGCAGTGGAGAGGCTGTCTACACGGCCTCAACTTTTGAAGAAGTTTACTTACCAGCGAAAATGTCCTGGCCGCAATTTCTATGTCCTGCATTTTTGAGCTTCACTTGTGTTGAACTATTTATAAATCCTGCTAGCTCGGGGGAACCCAATATGTTGGCATTTTCTCTTCTGTCTTTATTGTTGCCTACCTGGACAAGGGCACGCCATGTGGCTCGTTACTGCACATGGTGCATTTCTAAGGGCTGGTTCAGAGGGTTTGTGGTCTGCAATGATTTTGCTACCTGGGTTGTGGGTTGTGGGGTCCAACCTCGTCTAATGTGCCAAGCCGGCAGGGATGGTGGCCCCGCGGGTTGCCCATTGGGTGGAAATGTTACCCAGGCTTGGGCTTTGGACTGTCCGTATGGGCATTGACATTTGGGTTTTGCAAATAACTCTGCAACAGCTCAGTCAGCTGGTAGTCTAAACAGGCAGCTGGGGGGTGGGCAGGGCTGGTGGAATGGGGTTCACCCCACGGCCATCAACATGTTGCTGAAGAAGCTGAACATGTCGCTGAAGAAGCTGAACATGAAGTGGCACAGTTCACTAGCACCCTTATGCAGCTACGGTCATGGGTTATTAAGACTCTCTTCCCCAGAATTTTTCTGCAGGGATAGTGTGCATTTCTCAAAAGTAGGGATGGACATTTTTCATTTGCGATCAGCCCTGTGGCGCTGTTGATGGGGACCTACACAATGGATTATGTAAATGTTCGGACCATGACCAAAATGTTGAACTAAGATGAACTATGGTTTTGCAATTCGGGTTGTGGGTTGAGGGGACCACTCGCGTCCAATAGACCAAGAAAACAAGGATGCCGGGTGCCCATTTGGTGGATTTTTAGCCCAGGCTTGGGCGTCTGGAATCTTCGGCTGGACATAGGATTTTCTGCCATTAACCCTGGGACAGCTCAGATAGCCAGTAGGCCAATCGTGCCGCTACCTAGGGTCAAGGCCATGGTAACCCATGATGCACAATGTAAAAGACACGTGGGTCCCCGTCAGAATTTTGTGGAATTTGGTCTGTAATAAAATGCGGCCTGTTTACCTACAAAAAGTGGTGTCACATTTTTCGTACAATACAATATGTGTTTATTGCTATGGAGACATGGGCCTATACGAGTGCACCCCTACGGAGACGCTGCCATGTCCCCGCAGGAGCGGTGCCATTAGGGGCTGTCCCGTGGGCCATGGTGTGCCGTAGTGTTCACTGTGGGCTTCCAGGAGGGCAAAGTGGGCGGGGCACGGCGGAAGGTTGGGGCAGCTTACATGCATCTTGGGGGGGGGGGTCAGTGTAAATATAAGCTTTCTCCTCTTTCTTTCCTGCAGCTGTTCTGCGCCTTTCTGGATGAAGTTATCTCACCTACCAAACCGCCTTTTTTCTGTGGTGTCAGCTGTTGTTGGCGGTGTATTAGTTATGAATCTTTCCAATTGCTAGGAGATCAGTGTGCCAAGTTATAGAATGTGTTTATTGAATGTAGCATTTTTATTGGCACTGTTGACAGGGACCTACACAATGTTCGGACCATGACCAAAATTATGAACTATGATTTTGCTACCCGGGTTGTGGGTTGAGGGGTCCACTCGCATCCAATAGGCCAAGCAGGCGAGGACCCTGGGGGTGGCAGCTTGGGTTGCCCACTGGGTAGATTTGTAGCCCAAGCTTGGGCGTTTGGACTGTCCGGCTGGACACTGGATATTCTGCAACTGCCCTGGGACAACTCAGATAGCCAGTAGGTCAATCAAGCAGCTGGCAGGTCGACAGGGGTCAAGGTAACCAATGATGCAATGTAAAAGACCTGTGGGTCCCCGTCAGAATTGTTTTGTGGAATTTTGTCTGTAATAAAATGCGTCCTGTTTACCTCCAATAAGTGGTGTCACATTCTTCGTATAAAACAATGCGTTTTATGTTATGAAGACATGGTCATATTCGAGTGCAGCCCTATCACAGTGCCATCAGTACACTCAGTAAACCTGCCCAGGAGCTCAAGAGTGGAGTTGAGACTTCTGTCTATGGCATCCTTGGCCTCACTGATAATGCTGCCACAGAGGCAGAGATTTTGCGATTCAAGGTCGTAAGTCAAACAAGGAAAGAATAATGCTATAGCTGCAGTCATGAGGAACATGGGGCAAGGAGAGATTCACCAAGCCATAATGGGCTTCCAGAGTTAAAGGATGGTCGGAGAGACACATCCTGAAATGGCACTAAAATCTATGACATAGCAGACAAATCAAAATAATTATGGCGATACTGCAAAATGTACTTGAAATATAAATGTACTTGAAATATTCTGAAAAGGTGCCAGTGAGTTCATCTGTTTAGTGCATTCCTGTTACTTGTGTGGACTTATATTGCAGAGTGCTGAGGTCCTATTAAGGTGTACGAGCCTGGGGGGCTGAGGGGCTGTTGGAGTGTAATCCATCCGCAGAAGTGAAAGTGACTTCTCGCTGCCTGCTTATATGCCCTAAGTATGGACAAGAGGATTCGAAGGATGCTGCAGAGGGCAGGGAAACAGTACTGGAAGTCATCATTTTCTCCCCATCTGCAAGTCTGAGCTCTGCTCAAACTTCCAAACGTTCTAATCAGCCGAAGAGATAAAGCCACGAGAAACACTTGCTGTGATATAGAGACCAAGTTGTCCCATATCAGTTCCTATGAGATCATCTCTCCCTGGTTTTTCCTTGCATTATGGCAATTGCAGTTTCAGGCCCTGATTTTGATAGAGTTCTTGCCTACCGTTTGTCACATTCTCTACTTTAAAACCACTTTTCAGACAGTAATCACTTATGATCGCTTACAAAAGTGCCTTTGTAACTGGTGCAACAGCAAAGAAACATTCTTTGAGTCGAGTATCTGCTTTGCATAGCAACGGACAATGGCGTCTCATGACAACCCTGAACCTTTATTTGGGCATATTTTTTGAACAGGCACTGCGTTTTGATACGATGCTATGAAAGAAATGCTGTTTAATGGTTCTCTTGTACAGGACATATCTGGGTTCCATACTTGAGGTGCAGCCTGTAGTCGAACCTGCATTACCAGCATATCAAAAAGAACAAAGTTTAGGGACCCACTCCGTATTTATTTGAGCTTAAATTGGTTATAAGATATTCAGCAGAAGAATTAACTAAACTTCAGTCTACGGGTAGGTACCCAGCTACTAGGACAAATATATAACTCCTACATGGTTCTTCTATACTTGAAGAAATACCCAGGCACTCCTATGAGAATTCCCACCCCCACAACCCCTCAAAAAAGATTCTAGAGTATGTTTTATATTTTATTCTATGTGTCATTCTCAGGTGATACAACATTTCTTGAAAAAAAATAAATCAGCATAAAGTGCTATACAATTCACAATAACTCAGTGTTACATCAACAAGTTATCTCTTGGATTCCCTTATGAACACCATGTTACATAAATTCAATACAATGAAGCTACAAGATATTCTAGTAATAGAAACATTGAAAAAACAGTCCAATATAACAGTGTACGTCATGCAAAAGTGTTGCTTTGGCTATGATCTAGATGGCTGTCGAGTGTCCTATGTGTTTCGGGATTAATGTTTCCCTACATCAGGAAAGTACATACTGTCTTCCTTTGCAATATGGTGATTGGCGGCAGTGATTTATAAGAAAAATCTGCTGTCCATATGTGAACCCACACAAAACATAATATTCCAAGAAGAGTCACTCGTGAGCCAATCCTATATATTAGTAAATTACTGTTTCTGTTCGAACTCCCTTGGCGTACCAATCTTCAAAAAGAATCACTCATCAACAAACCTCATACACCAAGGGAGTTCAATAAATATTGTGTTAACCTGAGAAAGACACATAGGGCCTCAATACGAGTTTGGCGGCAGCTGCCACCAAACTCGTGAAATTACTGGCACCCGGCAATGGGGATGTACGGGGGCATTCCAACCCCGGCGGACCCGGTCCGTCCCGATTGCCGGGTGCCGGTATTCATTACTCCCCATTGGAGCCCCATAGGGCTCAATGGAAATGGGGAGGTCGGATGCACCGGCACCATTCATGAATGAATGGTGCCGGTGCATCCGACGAGTTGTGCTCGCGGGTGCCGCTCTGCCCGCCAGGTCAGACCTGGTGAGCAGAAGGGCACCCGCAAGCACAACTTGTAGTTTGCCGGTCCGGTAGTAACGGCGCTGGTAGCTTACTGGCGCCGTTACTACCGGACCAGCAAACTTATAATGAGGCCCATAGTGTAGCGGAGCAGGTGGACATGTTATCCCTAGCTCCCGTCCCCTCACCTCTGTCATACTGAAACAGTAGGAGAAGAGCCTTACGTGCCACACCAGGTATCATCCCAATATCGCACAGAGTGTATGAGAAAATATATGCACTCAGACAAACATATCAAATGTAGCCTTGCACTGAGAGGGTGGAAGTATGTCTGCACACACCATTGGATATCATAGAGCTATAAGTGAAATCTGACGAGAGCAGAGTGACGTCATAGAGGAAAGATACTGAGACTCACTGAAACAATATACACATACTCAAATGGTAAAGATGTAACTGAAGTAACAAGAGAAACATGCTATATATGGAGAAATCATATGCAAAGAAGATAAAGTAACCTGCTTATCAATAAATGTATGTACACAGAAACGCAAGGTAGATGAGACACACAAAAGTTTGCTACAGAGGAGAGCACAACGTGGCTAGAGCGACCATGATGGAAAGATGGACGTCGGACTCGCATTAAAACCATTCAAGCTACCTCAGAGACGGACCAGGGCTTCAGAGTCAGGAGACGCTTGAAAAACTGCTTTGTGTGAGGAATAAAGAGGAGTCTATTGGCTTGGGATCAAGGTTGCTATTTCAAGGAATAATTGCAAGGCACAGCGGAGTCAAAAGGATAAGCCATGTACGTAAGACATATTTCTCTTTGATTAAGCAAAGGAGAAAACATCTGCAAGAACCAAGTATTAGACAATCAACGATGCAGAACACCCAACTAAGATGGATTGTCTCCAGAGGCCAAGAAGTGTAATTACACTCAGCACAATTGATTAAAATAGCAGTAAATAGAAGGCTTAAATGGACACATTTGTGGTCTTCTCACAAGTGATTCAGACGCTGAAAAGAAGGGCTATTAATTAAGCCCAAAGCAAAGATAATAGTGTCCCTACACGCCCTTGAATGTCCCAGAACAGAGAGCAGGCTTTGCGGTCAACTACAAAGGAGAAGCCTTGGCTTGGGGCCTGACTGATGAGATGTTGACCTAATTGGGAAAGTTGGGAGAAGTCTGATGTTGCATGCAGCACCCGAGTTTCATTTTGCTTATGTGCTGCTAACGAGTCGAAAGTTCAATGTTGAGAATGCACGCCAACCAATCAGAGGGTCTATTCAACAACATGCTATATAATGTTGCAAAGACCAATCTGCTGCCATTTGTTCCACTATAATCAGTATTATATGTATTTAGAGGTAGTTTGAGGCGTGCCCACCAGATAAGGGACATATGTTCCCCTAACCAATCCTGCCCCTCAATGGGTTTTCAGGTTGCCACATAGGATGACGTCCTAAATGACGCACATCGAAGTATAAAACCTTTGTATAATCACAATTGGTTGTGAGTGTGTGGATTACTGCCCATTATTCACCAGATTGCCCTACTTCATTTTATTCTAATAATATAGTAGTACTTTGCCATATTCTTTGAGTCTGTCTGGTTATTTGGGATCATTATTGGTAGTTCCATCTAGCACATGAGACGCTTCATGGTGCTAGAGCACATTTTGGTAGCAGTGCAGATGGTTCCGATCTAATCAACATAGGCCCAGATCTAGACCCTTGATTGATTCTGCCATTAGCCAGAAGACTGTGGAGCTTCATGTGGAGATTGTTGCGCAAATACACACCTGTCAGAAGAATCGGTCGACAGGTGCCCCTTTGACGAAATTCCTGTCCGGTCCCCGCAGGTACTCCGCGGACTGACGGAATGAAGGTGAACTGGCGGTTTGGGGAAGAGTCGATGCTGAGGGACTCGAGCTGAGCCACGGAGTAAGTAGAAAATTGAAGCAAAAATAGGGGGAGGAACTGTATTAAAAATATATGTATTAAAGTAACAGGAGTTTTGGGGATAAGAAAGAAGAGAATTAGATACCTCGATTCCCGGTTCCAAGAGGGGCAGAAGGGTACATACTAAAACTCCAAATAGGGGGTATTCATGGGGCAATGCCAAGAAGAAGAGTGCGTATCAAACTCCAAGCTGGAGTAGAAAGTGAGATGAGCTACATTTACTAAAGATAGTAAAGGAAGGCGTATGCAATAAATTCAAAAGTGCACGTGTATGGGGTTATAAATATGTCAGTATAAAACTCTTATTGTGTTTAGATTAGGAAATATAAAACCAATAATAAAAAAAATGAGGAGATTATCAGATTTTTAAATCAAGAGATTGACGTCAATCCGGCGAGTAAAAATCAAAGGAGAATATAAATAAATAAAGAAGAGACTCTTAAAACATCAATAATGGAAAGATGAAACGATTAAAATTGATAGAAAGTGTAAGCGAAGGAACAAAAAGAACATCATTGAATACATTTTTTTTTTTTTTACCAATAGCAGTTTGCATTTTAACAACGTGAACCATAACGTTTCTGGTAAGGATTGACAGTCAATATCGACTTGTCATCATGGGGGACACTCCTATTCTACACCTATGCAGGACACTGCCGAGATACAGACCCAAGATAAGACAATATCACGCGGAGTGGGTTAAAAGCAAACTAATAAAACAATCATGCCTTGGCCTCAGGAGGGTTCATTGTCATAAACAGTATTGCGACATATGACAACATATTTATATTTATTTTGACATTTTTAAAGCGCACCTAACCCGGGGGCATCTGGGTGCTGGTTTACATGCTACATATAAGGGGAAGAATTTACAGAAAAGATTGTCAGTTTTAGAATTGTGGAAAATATATCTGAGAGAGAAAGAAGATCCGCCTGAGGACTGGATGCTTAATCAGCAAAAGTAGGAGGATTTGCTGCCTTCGGCTCCTCTTTGCACTCCTGAAAAAACTCCTCTTTTCCCTTCTGAAAACAAGAGCGCAGATACTGAGGAGCAAGGATTTTATCCTTTAAAGGAATTGAAAGCAGCGCCGGGGTGTGTTAATCCGACATACGAGCCACCGCGTATAACAGTGAGGATAATGCAGAAGAAAGCAAAAGCAGAGAACACAAATATATGTCAACACGCAAAAGAAAGTGAACAGCGTGATGAGAGAAAGGACAGGATGGACAGACACATGTAGATAGAGGAAGAGGCCAGCCAACAAATGGCTAAGGGAGTAACAATAGTCCAGAATGAATGGATGGGAGGATAGATATTACTAGAGCTAGTTGATAAGGGCATTGATGGGGTTCGAGAAAGGGAAGAAAGAGAAGAGCAGGAAAAGAAAGAGAGAGAACATGAGAGAGCATACAAAGAAGAGAAGGAAAAAAGGGAAGCGAAGGGAAGAACGAAGAAGGTATGATGCAAGGAAATAAAAGGAGAGACTAGAAGAGAAGTGAGAAGAGATAGAAATAGAGAATGCAAGTACACAGGTTGAAAAAAGGCAAGAGGAAGAAGAGAGATGAGAAGAAGGGACGATGAGATGAACAAAAGTAGGGGACTAAAGGATGATGAGATAGATTATCGATTTAACAGGAGTATAGTGCTGATCAAAGCATGAGAACGATTTGAGGAAGAGGGAGGATCATTTCAGCCCAGCAGTTATCTGCAAGAGAGAATATAGACATTGGCTGATGAGCATGAAGCAGAAAACATAGGGAAGAGGATTGGGGATTTATATAGGCAAATGAGAGATAAAGATGGGAATAAAACCCAAGAGGATGTTGATAGATCTTTATCGAGGGAAACAGGAGCGTCAGGTGACGCATTAACAGATGAGCATAGAGCGCTGTCTTTAAGCAGACTAGATCTTGATGATGTGGAAAGAGATAAAAGTCACACAAGCTTGGGCATACGGATGTCAGACGAAGAAAGGGTAGAAAATGAGAAAGTGCAAATAGAGGGTGCAGGTGATTTATTGAAAGATTTGAGTGTAGAGTCAGACTTAGAGGACCCTAAAGAAAAACCACCAGAGCGACCACAAGTACGGTTGCACAGTACAGGGGATTTATCCCCGCCTTATGTAAGCAGATTAAGGTAACTACCAGGACAGAGACAAATGGGCGAGACTAGCCCCACATGGAAGACACAAAGTGCAGGTGGGTATGATTACGGATCAGGGTTTTCATAATTCCCATTATTAGAGAAATAGGGAGGATGACCACAAATGGATGAAGGATTATTTGAAATGTAAATTACCTAGTTTGACTTCAGGTGCAGGAAAACGGATTTAGGAGTTAGAAAGAATGATATCAGGAATGACGTTAGCTATAGGTGGCAAAAGGCCTGCTAGCAGCCATTCTAGGGGAGAGGGCTGATGACATTTGGAAGTGAGCATGATATGCAGGTGTAACTGCACAAAAAACAACACACAATGGAGCGCCATTTAATAATTGCAGAGCAGATATATGGCGAGCGCTCACAAGTCCAATATCCCGAACATCAGATATGGGTACGATCATGACTAGGACGATGGGCGAGGATGTCGATTCTGTTGCCATTTATTCAAGATACTCAAGAGAGATGGCGTCTCGAAATGAGAACCGTGGGACAAAACAGTGGCATTATTTGACCACATTTTAGGTCAGGGACTGCCCGACCGAGCTAGTGCAAAGGCTATGAAGAAACGGGTAGGGATGGAAGCGAAGCCATGGGCAGAAATACAATTGACTATCAAGCACCATTGCCGATTATTACAAGAAAAGAATAAGAAAAAAACCTGAAAGTAGAAAGCAGAAGGAAGCAAAACTATTTCAGATTTTCTTTTCAAAATTAGCCACAGAAGGAGCAGTATTGACAAGTAATGAGGGTATGGCGACACAAGAGATGCAACCAGTGCAGCAAAGTAATGTAGTATACCCCATGGATCAGAGTGGGTAACATTTTTGGCCAAGAGGAAGAGGGAATGGACCCAGGGGAGGAGGATGAGAGGATTTCAGAACCCTCAAGAAGGAGGAGGATTTAATGGCAGACAGCCGCAACAATGCTGGAATTGTGCCAGGGTAGGACGTATAGCCAGAACATGTAGAAGCAGAGGGGGCACGCAGCAGAATTGGCACGCTCCAAGAGGGGGGATGGGCTTTTTTCCACAATATAATATAGACCCACATGAGTATTATGCCCAAGATCACACGCAGAATCAGGCGCGCGCGTGCCGCAACCACAGCAAGTTCCACTACAGATGCAATCACCACAAGGGCAACTACTACAAGTGCCTATGCAAACCAACCAGATACAGACCTAGCAAGTACAGACACAACAGGCCATAGTACCACATGTAAACAAAAATGTAGGAATACGGCTAACACCCACACCTAAACTAGGAAGTGTGACCATGGTAGGAGGATATCCTTTCACAGGAAAAGGGATGTATATATATTCCAATAGGACAGTCCACAGAGTGACCTGACATGTTGAGTACGATAAGTGACACCAGACCCCCAAAAGGAGCCAAGGCTCAAGGTAATGTAAGGAGGCAAGACATTTTCATTCCTTGTAGACACCGGAGCAACTCGTTCTGGTCTCCGGGAGGGAAAATACCTAATATAAGGCATTGCTCTGAATGTTAAAGGACATTTGTACCATGCACTAATCACCACCGTAGTAGTCCCCTGGGGCTCTGGCAGCTCTGAAAGAGGGGAAAGGGAGGGTGAGTTAGTGGGAGGAGGCTGGAAAAGTGCAAGAGAGCACTGATGTGCTGTTGGCGGCCTCAGCCCGGTGGGTCCGTTGGCTGGGCCTGGGGTGTTTGAGGCCGGTAGTCATCGTGTACTGTTATGTGAGTCTATGTGTGTTTTTTGTTTTGTTGTTGCAGTTTAGCGAAGTTTGTGCGGCTTGTTGTGCTGTAGGTTTGTGGTTGTGTTTGGTTTGGAGTTTGAGAGGTGTATGCAGAGGGGGAAATTGTTAGTGGATTGGTTAGTTGGCATGCGGAGGGATTCTATGGGGCACTGAGTTTAGTTCCTTTTACAGATGAATTACCAATCTCTATAGGAGAACATGATGTGCCTATGCCCTTATTATATTCTCAGCAGATACCAGTTAACATACTAGGATGTGACTTGATGACAAAACGTAATATGGCAATGGGCCTCATTCCGAGTCTGGCGGTAACCCTGCCGGTGCCAACGGCTATTCCAAGTCCAGTGGCCGGGGAAGTCAGGTGCCGGCAAATTTGTCAATCCCCATTCCCATCAAACTCTATGGGAAAGGGGACACAGTAGCACCAGCACCATTAACAACGGTGCCAGTGCTCCCGTGACAAGTCTGCCTACCATGGACCCTGTGCCCGGTCTGGTATAGCAGCTCCGGCAGGCAGATTTGTAGTTTGCCGGTCTGGAAACAACGGTACTGATAGGCTTACGGGCACCGTTGTTTCCGGACCAGCAAATCTATAATGAGGCCCAATATTTTTTACTGATGAGGGAATAGTGTGTTCCACTCCAGGGATACATTATATGAATGGGAATTCATTTATATTAGCCTTCACAGGTCAGAAAGCATTACGAGGAGTCCCTTGGGATCCAGAAGTATTTTTGATGGAGTGACTGTTTAATCATCGTGGTTACCTAAGTTGGTAGGTAAAATATTGAGAATACCTGAAAATATTTTGTTTAGACCAGAAATACTCATGGGTGATGGAGGATAGGTTATCCTTTAGTGTTAGAAGCAGCAGTGGTCAGAGAGGGACAATGGTTGTTCAAGTAACAGATGATAAGGATAGAGGATGGAGAGTAGCGCTATCCCTCGGTTAAGGATCTAGAATGACAGACTTGACAGATGAAGAGCTTTTTAGGGATTATTCTGATGATAAATTAGTATTTTTATAAGTGTAATGTATTGGATTAAAGTGGAGAGTATGGAAATACCGCAGAGAATGGCGATGGTAAAACAGAAACCGTCATTTTTCCAGGAAGATTTAGAGAAAGTGACAAATATTTTATGGGCCACTAGTCCATATGAGGTGGGCCTACTGAAAGGAGGAGGAGCAGTTAAAATGAAGCTTAAACCAGGAGCAATTTTGCCACAAACAAAACAATATCCCATGTCCCGAGAAGCAGATGAAGGTATATCGAGACCATTTCAGCTTTAATGAAGCCAGGAATATTGGTGCCATCTGAGTTCCCATGCAACACGACTGTGTACCCAGTGAAGAAATCCACTGGGGTTGTCGCGATTCATTCAGTATCTTCGTCCCCTAAACAATATTGTAGAAGCAGTTTCCTTTAGTTCCAAATCCCACCACGATATTTTGTAATATCCCATCAAAAGCTAAATATTTCACAGTTATAGATTTAAAAAAATGCAATCTTCTCAATTCCCCTCCATGAGGACTCGCAAGATTTGAATTCATTTTCGTATAGAAATAATTGTCTGAAACATACTTGTTTGCCCCATCGGTACTGTGAGTCCCCATTGATCTTTTACAGGGTCCTCCAGATGGACTTGGGCAACGTACAGCTCGAGAGCGCAATAATTCAGTACGTAGAAGACATATTGGTATGCAGTGAGACAGAGGAAAACGTACAATATTGTCAGAAGGTCCTATACATAGGACAGCTGATCTCTCAAGAGTGGAGGAAAGTGACACCTGAAAGAGCAGAAGCTATTATGAAGACTTCAGAAACTAAGACAGTAAGGGAAATAGAGCAGTTTCTAGGACTATGTAACTATTGTAGGGCCTGGGCTTTCGATTATAGCACCTATATTCAACCACTTTTAAAAGTACTTAAAGAAGCACAGGTAGACAAATGTAAGGTAACATGGACAGATGAAAAGACTGAAAGATTTAAGGAATTAAAAAAGGCAATTAGTACAGCCCCTGTGCTAGGAACTGCAGAATATCATGAAGAATTTTACTTATTTTTTCATTGAGATGGAGAAGTCATGACAGCAGTTCTCACACAAAAAAACAACATTAGGACATGGACATAAACCATTGGCTTATTACACTAGTATTTTAGATCCAGTTAAGAAAGGGTTTTACTCTAGCGAATAAGCTTTAGCTGCTGCTGCATTTGCAATTGAAAAAACTTCAAGTATTACAATGGGGTGTTCAATAACGTTATTCGTTGAGCATGCCCTGTTTGTCATTCTAGAGAAACCGAAAAGTACACTGACCACACAAAGAGAATCGGGTAAGAGGTAATCATTGCGAACCATGCAATCAAAATTGTTAGATGCAGTATAGTGAATCCAGCAACATTCATAGAGCCAACAGGGGAGGATGATTATGTACATGATTGCACAACAGCCCTGCATTAAGTCCACCCTTCTCTAAAGATCCAGACTCACTCATCCAAACGTTCAACATCATCATCTCCCAAGCTATTGACATCATTGCCCCACTCACTCTCAGAAAACCCAAGCATACCAAACACACCAATGCCTGGTTCACACCTGAGCTCCTCGTTCGAAAACTTTTGAAAAAAAGGGAAGCACTCGCCACATGGAAAGCAAACCCTTGCCACGCCAATAAAAGCTAAGTTAACACAATCTCCAAAACATACAAAAAAGACATAATTGCAGCAAAAGCAACCCAATTTAATGCTAGGATAGACTCAGCAACCTCCTACAGCAAAGAGATTTTCTCCATCTTCAGAGAACTAGAAACACCCTCAGCCCCCCCTCCCCACATCTCCCAAGTCATTGATAAAAATCAAGCATTGTGCAACAATATCCAAAACGCTATGCTCAGCAATCTTGACCTATTGCATAATAAAATCCAAACTAGCCAACAGTCCCTCAACAACCCTGCACCCGACAGCCCGACCGACAAAATGCACACAGACACCCCTGAGAACTTCCCATTATTCTCTTTCAGAGAAGTCACCAAAAAGAAAGTCATAACACTCGAAGTCCATCAAACCTTCAAACTGTAAAGGTGACTTTTGCCCAGCCAAACACATTAAAGAATGCGCACCAACCCTTTCCCCCTTCCTCACAGCATTCATCAACGCTTCGTTCTCAACAGGCACAGTACCCACATCTCTCAAAGAAGCTTGTGTCCGCCCCCTTCTTAAGAAACCATCACTAGATCCGTCCGCCCCAGGCAATTACAGGCCCAACACCACAGTGCCATTTCTCCTTAAAATAATAGATAGAGCAGCCTACCTGCAAGTACAGTAATTCCTCAAACTAATAATCTTCTTGGCTTCCGACAGTCTGGTTTCCGCCCCCGCCACTGAACTGAGACAGCCCTACTAGACATAAAAAAATAGATGACATCAGAGACACTGGCAAACCTGCCCTATTGCTTCTCCTTTACCTCTCTGCGGCCTTCGATATCATAGACCATGAGAGCCTATGCAAACACCTGTCCACCACCGCACATTTCTCACCCATGGCCACAACAGGGATAATCTCACTCCTCAAAGGCAGAGCCATGTGAGTGTTCTCTGATCTAGCCGCTTTAAATGTGGAGTTCCTCAAGGCTCATACATATCACCTACCCTCTACAACATTTTTACAAGGCCCCATTTCTCCATCCTAGACTCACTAGTCATCACGTATACCAATTATGCTGATGATACACAGGTATGTCTTACACTCACAGACAACTATGAATCTGGCTCCAAGTCACTCAATTCCGTCTACTCTACAATCAAAACTTGGATGGCCCAAAACTGGCTCTGTCTCAATGGAGACAAAACAGAACTACTTATAGTTGGGTCACCAGAAACCCTAAAAAAATTAGACAGCCAATACACAGCGTTCACGATTGATAACATCCTAATCCCAGTCTCACAGCCTGTGAAAACATTATGAGTATACCTATACTCCAGCCTTTGCATGACAAAACAAGTGAACTCCATCTCCTCATCCTGCGCCTATTATTCCAAACTCATTACTGCAGCCAGACCCTACCTTACGAAGGAAAACTGCCTTACTATAGCCAGATCCATTATCGGCTCTCGAATAGATTACAGCAACGCATTCCTAGCAGGTACATCTACCAAGAGCATAGAAAAACTACAAACGGGCCAAAATAACATCGTCCGGGCTGTCATCAACTTTCCCAGAAGAGACCATATCTCAGCCGCCAGAAGACAAGCCCACTTGCTACCTGTAAAAGAATGCATTCTCTTCAAAACACACTCTCACTCATAAGTGTTTTCACCACACAGCACCAGACTACCTCTCGCAGAGAATCACTAGACCCTCCACCGACAGACCTACCAGAACCCCCTATGCTAATCGCCTCATCGTGCCCAAAGTCTCTAGTGCTCGGGCTGGAGGCTCTAGCATCCCATTCATTGCAGCAACTAGATGGAACACTCTTCCCCCTAGCCTGAGAAACATATCTTCTCACCTAGCATTCCGCAAGGAAATCAAAACACGCTCATTTAACTAAAACACCTGTCTCATGCCCACTTTCACTCAGGCTTGTAACCTTTAACTTCCCCTCTGTAATGTTTCTCAACATCCCTATTGTAACCACTAACTCCATGTCTTGTAACCACATTGCTATGCCCAATGTAACCAGTAAGCAATGCTGTATCATGTACTACTATGTCTTAACAGCGCCTGGAAGCCCCCGGGATTTAAGTGTGCTATATAAGTTCAAATAAAATAAAAATAAAATAACGTATACTGAATGATATGATGACAATCCCCTTGTTAGAGAAAATACTCTCAGAGGGTCGGGGGAGGGTTCTTTTTATTGCCGGTTCTTTATAAATTCATCTACCTACTGGTGAAAGGCATACTGGGTCGGCAGTAGTAAAGCTGAACTTAGAGGGTGAATTTGAAGTAGTCACAAGCACAAGGTTGCCTTTGCATTACTCAGCACAGGCTGCAGAATTGGTCGCGCTTTATCACCACACTCTAAAGGTATGAGGATGAGGAAGTGACAGTGTACTCTGACTCAGTCTATGGGACGTCAACTGTGCACGCAGGTTTGTCATGCTGGAAAAGGAGGGGCTTCGTCCACGCAGACGGTTCTCCAGCATCATGCGGCCCTATTGGATAAGCTTATTGAGGCATGAAGACTCCCATTGACTATCTCAGTCATAAAAAGCACAGCGCATACTAAAAGAGCAGACGTAATTTCTCACGGAAATGAAGCCGCAGATGTAGAAGCCAAAAAGGCAGCACATTTCCCAAATATTCCTGATTTGGAACTAAAAAGTGTTAAGCAAATGATAGGACGATGCATGTTGCTAAAGGGGGGCTTTACCATGCTGTCTATTGTTCAGTTAATTAAAATACAAGGTCGAGCAAGCAGGGGTGTTCTACATACCCCACTGAGGCAATTTGGAGGCAGGCTAGCACTAGAAAGCCAGCTATGCCTCTAGAATTATTGAGGGCAGCGCTGGAGCAGCTTCACTATCCCGCACACACGACTCAGTCTTATTTTATTTATTGTGCATTTTTAAGGCACCTATACAAGTGAATTGCATTTCAAAGCGCCCACAGGGCAACAGTGAGGGAACATGGGAGTCAAATGAGATATAACACTGTAAGATAGAGGCAAACATACTAGGTAAATTGAGCATTTAGAATGTGCAAGTGCATAGAGAGAGAAGGGGTGGGGGAGTAGGGGTAAGTGCTAGGTGTATCAAGTGGGAAGTTCTAGGGAGTGAGCAGCTGTAAGTGCCTAGGGGAGCGGTCAAACACCAATAAATAGGTAAGTGCAAACCTGTAGTGGCACAAGCCAGTGGGTGCCAACGCAAAGTACTGAGTAGGGCGGAGGTTGTAGGTGACTGGGTGTGGGAGTCCAGGACCCAGGAGGACATAAGGGCCCTGGTCACCAATGTCAGCAGCTGTGGGGTTTAGCAGAGTAGGGAGGAAAGGAAGGAGGAGGTGAAAAGGAAAATCTTGAGAAGATTCCAGAATGTGAGGCAATTCGGCTCAAGACGAAAGGGGAGTCTGTGCCATAGGAGGGAGCCTGCTGAGGAGAGGGATCGGCAACCAGCTTGCTGTTTAGCAAAGCGTTTAACACACAGAGAGTTGGTTGCCGGAAGAGAGCATAGATCTGGAGGGAGAGTATTTAGTGAGAGCAAGTTGCAGATAGATTGGTTTGCTAATCGTCTGCTACCCTTCGTCTACCATTGCAGTTAATTGGTTTTCACCAAATGTGTTTAAACATGTGGCACAGTTTATTGTGAATTGCATCTTGCACTTGACACCTGATGTCTGCACTCACCCTTGCACTTGTCACCAGCTGGCCGCACCTTTCACTTATGGCTTCTATTTATTCCACTGTTCATCTCATGTACGGCACTGACCCCTCCCCCTCCCCTCCTCCCAGCACTTTTCCCCTTTCCCCTCCCCCTGCACTTGTGTGATCTCAATGTCACCTGGCCTAGTAAGATCGTTGTCTCTGTCTTCCCTCTGTTCCCCCTCCTTTGCCTCATTGCGCCTTGAAACACTTGTGTATAGGCACGTTATAAATGCCATATCATATCATATATCACCATGCCACAGAAATTACTGCAGGGCACATTTTGCGAACAGTGAGAGGAGCAATTCCTTACTCAATGGCCCATTTCAGCATCTACATATAAATTATGTGGATATGCTGCAGACATGCAACGGCTCCAGGTATTTGCTGGTGGTATTATGCCCCTTTTATAGATGGATCGAGGCAGGTCCATGCACATACCCCGATGCCACTTGCGCTGCCATGTTCCTTGTGCGTGAGGTGTTCCCAAGATGGGGTGTGAGTGAAGTGCTGTGGTCTGATAATGGACCGCATTTTGTAAATGAATTATTTGAACAAGTAACTCTTTTATTAGGTGTAAAACACAAGTTATCTTCTGCCTATCACCCGCAGGCAAATGGACTTTGTGAGAGATTAAATGGACTTCTTACAGAGAGGATGAAGTGGGTGGAACCAGTGAAGTGAGTGGAACGATCGAAGTGCATAGAATGGTTGGAGTGCATAAAACGGAGTGAATGGAATGGTTGGAGTGCATGGAACTATTGGAGTGTGTTCGATCTCAAGCACCTAAGGTAAACCACCATATCACATCTCCATGTCTACTCTCTTCTTTACACCACCACTCAACTAGAACACAGCGATACTATGACACCATTCGGTGTAGCTGTTCCCATACCATCACTTGTCTCATACTGCCCATCCTAACTAAACACAGCTGGTTACGCACCCTCCAGCCTAGGTGTTCTCCTCAGGCCTAACGCAGCCAGAATCGGTCTGGATAACAACCTGACAGAACAAACACATACTCTTGATCTCCCAACCACCACACCTACCGCTAGGAAGCAGCTATCACACTATGCCACATCTGCTGCACACATATCCAGTGCTAACATGCACCTTATAACTATATCTCTCTCCCTCTATTGACTTGAACTTTGGTTCCCGAGGGCTCTCAACCTACCAGCGCCTTGAGATCATACCAATGGTACATAAGGCGCTATATAAATGCAAAATAACATAACATAACAGGATAGCAAAGATTAAGATAACTTTTAATACTGGGTGGTTACACTGTTTGCCCCTTGCACTATATGCACTGTGAAATCAGCCAGGCGCAGGTCACCACCTAACTTCTCATGAGTTGGTGACTGGATGCCGAATGAGAGCACCCCTTGCTCCTCCAACTAGGGTAGAAACTGATGCCCACAGTGTTGCGAAGACGTTAGGTGATGAGATGCACGATTACCTAACAACAATGACTGCAAGTGTTTTGTTCATGTCTCAACAGATCAAGAACCAACAGGAAGGTGTCAAAGAGGATTGTAGAAGAAAGCCAGCCAACTGATCTAGACTGTTTATTGAAACAGCCAGTCTTATATCCAGGGGACCAGGTGCTGGTGCTTACATTTGTTCGCACCTGGAAAAAGTCCGCTTTGGGGGACCCTATGAGGTGGAAGTAGTTACCCTCATGGCTGTTCAACTACAAGTAAGACAAGCCTAGCTGCATCTGCATGACATCAAACCGTACAAAGGAGAAAATGTGACCCCTCTTACATCTACTGACAGTGAAGGAAGAGAAGGAGTTCTGCGCATACAGACACGATCAGTAACCAAGAGCAAATAAAAATAGGATTATGGAATAATAAAACACCCTGGAAATAAAGATTGAAATTTCTTAAATCTAATAAGGAATGAATGGACTTGCAGCTATCCTGCAACTTATTTTTTAGATAAATTAAAGTAATGCCTTATAGGAATGGTTCGCCCAAAATTTTTTATTTCAAAAATAGATAGACAATATTAAAAAAAAACGACTGGCATTTTTTTTTAGAAGTCCCTATGTAAAATTTTGAGCAATTGAAGCTCAAAATTTGCAAAAGCAAGCACATGGGTGCATCCATTTTGTGAAATGGATGCCCGCCTGTGCTGGCTTTTGCTTTTGCGGCACTAATGAAGGAAAAGCCAGCCAGCTGTAGTAAACAAAAGCTACCACTGGGTGGCTTTTCCTTCATTGGTGCCGGGACTCGGAGGACGCGGACCGGAGACTACAGGCAGAAAAGCTGCAGCTGCATATCGGTAAGTGCCATTTTTTTTTTTTTTTAAATAAGCACTAGCTCTGTTTTTTTTTCTAAGTTTTCCAGGCTGGAGGAGCCCAGAAAACTCAGAAATAAAACCGCAGCTTTAAAAACGTTGTATTTATGTTTGCAGCAGCTTTTGAAGCAACCGCAAACATAAATACAACGTTATTGTGTTTGAAAACGCTGCGGTTTTTCTTTCTAAGTTTCTCAGGCTCCTCCAAGACTGCTTTCCCATCCTTACAACCTGGTCGATAGGTTGTCACGAAATCGAACTCGGCAAAGAACAATGCCCATCGGAGTTGACGTGACGATTGGGCCTTGGCTGTCTTTAAATACTGTAAGTTCCGGGCATCGGTGATCACAGTAATGGTATGCCTGGCACCGAGAAGATAATGCCGCCAAGCCTTGAAGGCGGTTTTAATGGCTAATAACTCCTTATCGGTAACCGCATAGTTTAACTCAGGTGCCGAGAACTTTCTGGACCAAAATGCTAATGGGTGAAGCTGGCCAGTTTCAGGGTCCTTTTGAGACAGCACAGCTCCCATGGCCAGACTGGATGCATCAGTTTCCACTATGTATGGAAGTTCAGGGCAAGGGTGCTTTAATACAGGTGCAGACGTGAATTTTGCTTTCAACTATTGGAAGGCTTTTTCAGCTTCTTCAGTCCACATAAAGCGTTTATTTTTTCGCAAGAGTGCTGTGATGGGATGTACAACATGTGAAAAATCCGGGATGAATCAGCGGTAGAAATTGGCAAAGCAGAGCATACTTTGTACTCCTTTAACTGAACTTGGTGATGGCCACTTAAGGATTGCGTCCCTTTGGGGTCAGGATAAACCCAAGGAATTCAACTTCTGTGGCATGAAAAACGCACGTTTCCAGTTTTGCATATAGTTTGTGCTGGCACAATTTCTCAAGGACTGCTCGGACGTACCTCACATGGTCAGATTCTGAAGAGGAGTATACTAGAATATCATCGATATATACGACAACACAAACGTCAATGAGTTCACGAAGGACATCGTTCATGAAGTATTGGAAGGCTGCAGGTGCATTGCACAACCCGAAAGGCATCACCTGGAATTCGAATAACCCATACTTAGTGCAGAAAGCAGTCTTCCATTCGTCGCCCTCTTTTACACATACCAGTTGGTATGCCCCCCGGAGATCTAATTTAGTGTATATGCAAGCGTCCTTCACTTGGTCTAGAAGTTCAGGGATCAGAGACAATGGGTATCGGTTCTTAACAGTTATCTGGTTCAATGCGCGGTAGTCTATGCATGTTCTGAGGTCACCTTCATTTTTGGGCACGAAGAACAAAGCTGAAGATGCAGGGGACTTAGATGGGTGAATAAAGCCATTGGCAAAGTACTGGTCTAAGTATTGCCATAGGTGAAGGTTCTCAGGTTCCGTAAGGGCATAGACCCTGCTACAAGGGGTTTGTGCACCGGGTATGAGATCGATTTGGCAATCGTCCGATCTGTGAGGACGTAAGGTGTTTACCTGTTCTTTTTGGAAGACATCCTGGAATTCTTGGTATTCAGGAGGTAGTTACATGACTGCTGTGGTTACTGTGGCCAGGCCTGCGCTCAGATTTCTCTTTGGGTAACAGGTTTGCGCACAATCCGGGAAGGTTATTCTCTTCTCTCGCCAATCAATACAAGGATTATGTGTTTCCAACCAAGGTATTCCCAGTATTATTTGGAACTGTGGGGACTTGATTAGATCAAACATAATAGCCTCTCGATGCCCATTCGGACCCAATAATGTAATCTCTGTGGTGGAATGAGTTACAGGCCCAGCGGCAATTTCAGATCCATCAGCTGTGGTGATGACATCTGAGGTGGTTTTTCGGCAGAGAGGTAGATTCATCCTGGAAGCCAATTCATAGTCCACATAGTTTGCTATGGCCCCGCTATCAATGTATGTCCTTACTGCGTGCATACGTGATGGCTGCCCTGGATCTACGAGGACCATTGTATCAAAACTGGCGCTATGGGCTAAGGGATCTGCTAGAAGGTCAGCAATGTCTTCGTCTTCACTAGAATGACTGCGTTCCCCGGTCACCTCCTCCTCACCTTAATAGTCCAGTTTCTTTCTGCGGGTAAGTCCAATGTATGGTTTCTTCTTTTTTTGAAGATAGGGTCTACCTCGGAAGGAAGCCACCGCGACTCCAAGACAGAGAGAGGGGAAAAGGCCGTTGGATGGCAAAAAACCCCTGGATCCGCAGTGGTCGTAAGGGCAATGGAAGTCGCCGGATCCGTAGCAAGTTGGTTCAGTCCTCCGCCGGAAACTCAGGGACCGTGAGGCCAGTGTGTCAGTGCTGACCGAATGTAGAAGGTTGCCAGATACAGGTGAGTACCACACTGCGTGGAGGACAAGCGAGAGCGGGAGGAATCAGAGATGCCCGAGGGAACCCAAGAGAGCGAGAAAGAGCACCGGGGGGAAGCATCACGGGAAGCAATTAGGGAAGGGAAGAGGAACAAGGTGAGAGAGGAAGCAACGGGAACAGGAGGAGAAGGAATTACAGACGCCGAAAATGGCGAAACGTAGGACAAACTGTCAAAGGGCACTAGAGCAAGCAACAGGGGCGAGAATGAACTCAGTTGCAACGCACAGGGCCGCAGGCAGCTGAGTCTTATATACAAACGGTGGCGGCCCTCAACTAGACTGTGGCTAGTATAAGGAGAAAAACGTAACGGAACACTTTAATGGCGTCCCTGTTTCCACCTTCGCCACAAACGCCAGTCGCCAGCGGCTGTGACAGTATGCCCCCTCCGAAGGCTTCTCCCTCCCGGCCTTTCAGGATGGAGCCGGTGGAACTTGTGTAATAATCGAGGAGAATGAATGTGAAAATGGGGTTCCCAAGTATCTTCGGAAGAAGGATACCCCTTCCAATGTACGAGATATTCAAGACGTCCCCGATGATATCGGGAGTCACGTATCTGAGAAACTTCGTACTCCTCAAAGGCTGGAACAGGCAAAGTCAATAACTTGGGGGTGCTTGTTTCCGGGTATCTGACACAAAGGGACGTAAGCGAGATGAGTGAAACACAGGGTGAATCCGCCTGAGTCCTCTTGGCAACTTGAGACGGTAAGCCACAGGATTGATCCTTGAAGTTATTTTGAAGGGTCCGATGTAGATAGGTGACAGCTTAGAAGGCCGAACCCTTTGAGGAAGGAACTTGGTGGACAGTATGACCTTAGAGCCCTTACCCCAGGCAGGAACTTGTTTCTGATGTTTGTCGGATTGCTCCTTGTAGTGACTGGCTGTGTTGTGGGCCTCCTTGATCTGCACGAGGGTGGTCTCCAATGAAGAGATGTTAGTCTCCTCCCAGAATCCAGGTATGATGGACTGTGGGTTGAAACCGTAGGTACAGAAGAAGGGACTAACCCCTGTAGCAGTGTGAACAGCATTATTGTATGCAAACTCTGCTGTGGGGAGCAGGTCTACCCAATTGTCTTGCTGCTGATTTATGAAACACCAAGTACTGTTCTAGGGTTCTGTTTAACCTTTCGGTCTGTCCATTTGTCTGGGGGTGAAACCCAGACGAAAGAGCTCTCTCAATGCCCAATGAGTTACACAAAGCCGCCCAGAATCTGGAGGTAAATTGGCAACCCCTATCGGAAATAATCTTTTGGGGAAGCCCATGCAGCCTGAAAATGTCCTTGAGGAAAACGTCGGCCATAACCGAGGCTGACGGGATCTTGGCCAAAGGAGAAAAATGTGCAAGTTTCGAGAAAGTGTCCACGGTTACCATTATGCAGGTACAGCCTCGGGAAACCGGTAACTCCACAATAAAATCAGTAGAAATGCATTTCCAGGGACCATGTGGGACCGGTTCCTGTTGTAACAACCCCAATGGTTTCGAGGTGGAATATTTGCTTTGTAAACACACCATACAGGATTGAACATAGGCTTGAGTATCGGCCTTCATGTTGGGCTAAACGAAAGCTCTTTATAGAATCTCTAGAGTGCCTCACACTCCTCGATGACCTGCTGTCTTGGAATCGTGGCACCACTGAGTGACCCGTCGTCTGAGACTTTTGGATGGAATGAACAGTCTTCCGTGGATGAAGTGCAAACCGTCCTTAGTGGTGACTGGTGGATTACCCACATTGAGTGTTGGTTCGTGGAGGTAAGCTCCTCTTACTTCTTCCAAAAAGCTAGTCACTGCAGATATGATCTGAGCACGAGGAAACATAAGCTCCTTGCTGTAGGGAAAGTTAACATCATCTCTGTGAGAGAGAGGATCGGCGACAAGATTTTGGGAGCCAGGAATGAATGTGATGACAAAATCGAACTGGGCGAAAAAATGAGCCCAACCGGCCTGACGGGTGTTATAACACTCTTGCTGCTTGAGTATTTGCAGATTCTTATGATCTGTTTGTATCTGGAACGGGTGTAGGCTTCCTTGGAGCAAATGCCTCCACTCCAAACAAGCCAACTTCATAGCAAGTAGTTCCTTTTCTATGACAGAGTAGTTGCGTTGGCTAGAATTCAAAGTCTTGGAGAAATAAGTCACCGGATGCTCAAGGTCCTTGACTTTCTGAAGAAGAACGGCACCCACGGCAGCTGTAGAAGCGTCGGTCTCCAGAATAAAGGGTAGTAGTTGATCTGGTTGTTTCAAGATAGGAGCAGTACAGAACTTGTGTTTCAAACCGAGGAAGCTTTCTTCGGCCTCATTGGACCAGATGAAAGGACCCGTGGACTTCTTGAGAAGGGAAGTGATGGGAAGAGTGAGTAAGGAAAACCCCGGAATGAATTTCCGATAGAAATTTGCCAGCCCCAAAAAACGTTGGATATCCTTGACTGAAGAAGGCGACGGCCATGACAAGATGGCATCCACCTTCCTTGGGTCCATGGTAACCCCCTTGTCGGATAGGATGAATCCCAAGTATGACAACGAGGATTGAGCGAATTCACACTTCTCTGGTTTAACAAGAAGACTATGATGCTGTAATCTGCGCAAAACCTTCTTGACATGCAGAGTATGCTCCTCCTGGCACCGTGAGAAGACTAAAATGTCATCCAGGTAAACCACTGTGTTAAGATTCAAAAGGTCAGAAAATAATCGGTCCATGAATCTCTGGAAAATTGAAGGTGCATTGACTAGGCCAAACAGCATGACTTGGTATTCAAACAAACCATAGGGAGTGCGAAACGCAGTCTTCCACTCATCCCCAGTTCTTATGCGGAGTGGATGATAAGCATTCCGTAGATCTAGTTTAGTAAACACAACGGAGCCTTGAACAGCCTCTAGAATCTCCGAGATGATGGGCATAGGGTAACGATCTTTTATAGTCACTCTGTTTAACCCCCTATAGTCGATACATGGCCGCAACTCCTTTGTATCCCGTTTGGGTATGAAAAACAGAGAGGCCCCTGCAGGGGATTTGGAAGGCCTTATGAGTCCATTTGCTAAATTATCATCAAGGTAGCATCGGAGCACAGCCTTTTCGGATACCGAGAGAGGATACATCCTCCCAAAGGGGACCAATGCCTGAGGTACAGGGTCGATACCACAATCCGCTGGACTATGTGGAGGAAGTTTGATGGGGGTCTGTTCCTGAAAGACGTCCGCGTATTCAGAAAGGAGCTCCGGTATGCAATGGATGGAACTACTTTCGACAGCAGACATGGTCTTTACAGTTTCAAACATAGGTTCCGGAAGGCATTCTCGTAGGCAGAAAGCGGAATGAAAACTTAGTAGAGGTCATGATGCCTACCCCCCGGAGCACCAGGCCAGGCCCAGCACCCCCGGGAGCAGGCATCATGCCCCCGGGTAAAAGCCCAGCGGCCCCTTATAGGGGCTCTTTGGACTCTGTCCAGGCTCATGTTGGACATCAGTCCTGGCGCGATAGGCGCCAGGCTCATAAAGGAAAGTGTTTGTTGCACTTACCTGATGCAGACCATGCTGCATACTCACCTGATGCAGACCATGCTGCATGAAGACCCAAGCCAAATAAGGCTTAGGAGGCACTATTTTACTGAAGGGACTATTTTGTTACTTGGGTGGGGCTGTGGAAGAATACTTACCTAGGACTTCATCCAAGGCTATTTAAGCCACGCCCGGACAGCCACACGTGCTTTGCGTTGTTTTGCATCCCAGCAGCTGAACGCTCACCGTGTCTGCTCCTGCACCTGGACTCCAGCCACGCCCGCCTCGAACCTGGAACACCTGTAAGGAAAGAAGAGAAGAGAAGAGAAAGGTGAAAACCAAGAACTTATTCAAGCTTCTTACCTGCATCTGGAATCCTCACGCCAGCATTCTTGAAGAAAGACTTCCATTTAAAAGCATTGCGTTGCTTGCTGCAGCGCCGCGCTTCACTCACCTGTCCTCGAGACATCTCCCGGCTCCATCGCGGCTGTCAGCACCGGTCGCCACATCTCTGCACCTGGGGGAGAGAAGAAGAGACAAAAGGTGAGCAGAGGGAACACAGGAGGAAAGCCGAATTTTCAGCCATAATACTTACTGGCTTTTCTTGGTGAACCATTCCACATTTCGGGTCGGCGCCGCTTCGTTGGCAGGTACCGCACCCCGGCCCCTATGGGGAAAGGACAAAAGACATTACTGGGGAATTATAAAGACATTTACAGGGGTCGCCCTCATCACTAACTCACCTGATTTTACCATCAGCAATTTAACCCCTCAACGCATCGCCTTCGTTCTGCACCTGAAATAAAGGACAGATCACAGGTTAGGAAGACAACATAAAAAGAGGCTCACACTTGAACTTTTGAATCTTCATACTTACGGCGTATCGCTCAGAAAAGTCAAGTGGATTTTGCCAGCGCCATTCTGAAAACCAGTGAAGTAACTGGACGAACGCACGCCCCTGCACCAGAAGCAGGATGGAGAGTTCATCCTTCCAAACCATAAGGTGAGCTTAAACCGGGGGTTTTGGAGGAAGTCAGAGAAGAACGAAGGGGGAAAAGGGGGGAGCAAGCACACTATTCTGCAGACAGTTAATCCCCTTTCTCATCTGCAGAAGGATATTCCTACGGGCCAGACAAGCAAGATTTGGGGGTCCTGTTCAATCGGTGGTCCGAGTTCTGCACATCACGCTTGAAGAGGCCACAGCAACCCAGTCTAGACCAGCACCTCCGTGGGTGCCAGGTGAGCGTTACAGAACGCGAAGCCTTCCTACAAATTCCCACCCAGGCGCTATGGAAACTTCTGAGACTGACCAGTTGGCCAAACTACTGGGGGAATTACGGGCCGAAGTACACGCTGCTCGTCAAGAGACTAATGCTCTCAGGAGGGAAGTGATTGTAACAAAGTAAAGAGCTGATGACCTGGCTAGACAGCTTTTGCAAGGTCAAGCTGGACAAACCCCTTTACCCGGTTCCGGGGGGAACCCCGCACCTGTGCTTTCCAGTAACCCGGTGCAGATTAATCTACCTGGAAACATGCCGCTGGCCCCACCCGAACGCTTTGCTGGGGACCCCAAACGATTCGCCGTATTCATGAATCAGTGTCGTTTGAATTTCCTATGCAGACCTGGGGCCTTCCCTAATGACCAGACCAAGGTAGCCTTTGTATTGTCATATCTCAGCGGCAGTGCTGCCGATTGGTCAGTTCCACTGGTAACTCAAGATGACCCGATTCTTCGTGATTTTCAAGGATTTCAAGCAAGCATGGAAAGGTTATTTGCTCGTCACTCCCAGGGGCAGGCTCTGGATGACTAACTTTTATCTCTGCGACAGGGCAATCAAGACCTCCTATCCTACATTGCAACCTTTAATAGACTAATTGTGGAAACTGGGTGGCCAGAGGATAAAAGAATCACGTTATTTTATCGAGGTCTACGCGGAGAACTTAAAGATGTCCTGGCCCAAGTTGTAAATCCGCCCCAAGAATGCTCAGAATATATAGACTTAGTGGTCCAATTGGATCACAGACTGCAAAACAGAAAAGCAGATCGGTCCAAGTGCAAAACAGAAAAGCAGATCGGTCCAAGTTTGAGACCCGGGTGTTGGTCAAGACCCACGCTAACCTCAAGGGGGCTGAAGCCTCTGAGCCAATGCAAATCGGAGGGGTTAAAGGACCTCTAACTCAAAAGGAACGTGAAAGAAGACGGCAGATGCAATTATGTCTTTATTGTGGGTCCTCTGGACACTTTCTACGAGATTGCCCGGCAAAGCCGCCCAAGAAGGTGGTAGGAGCCGCTGATAAAATCCATGAAAACTCTATCGGGAAACGACCACGCCCGACAAGCGTAGGGGTCCGCTTGCCGAGCTTGAAAACTAACTCTCAGACCTCGCATTTCATTGTGCCAATGGTCCTCGTAGATCCGGAACAGCCTAAGCGGTTGCATGCAATAAAGGCATACATCGATAGTGGGGCTATAGGAAACTATGTGGATCGTGAATTGGTCTCCAGGATTAACCTCCCTCTGCGTCCTAAAACCAGCAAAGATGTCATCACCACAGTTGATGGAACCGAAATTGCCTCTGGACCGGTAACACATTCCACAGCTGAGGTGACACTTTTAGATCCAGACAGCCATCGGGAGGCAGTTGTGTTTGATGTAATCAAGGCTCCACAGTTTCAGATTATTCTCGGAATCCCTTGGTTAGAGACACATAATCCTCGAATTGATTGGCGAGCGAAGAGAATAACCTTCCCGGATTGTGCACAAACCTGCTACCCAGAAAATCTGAAGATCAGTCTAGCATCAGTAACCTCTGTCTCCATGCAACTACCTCCGGAATACCAAGACTTTCAGGATGTCTTCCAAAAGGAACAGGCCAACACGTTACCTCCTCACAGATCGTACGATTGCCAAATCGATCTGGTGCCCGGTGCACAACCCCCTTGTAGCAGGATTTATGCCCTTACTGAACCGGAGAATCTGCATTTGAGACAATATTTAGATCAATACCTAGCCAATGGTTTCATTCGCCCATCAAAGTCTCCGGCATCCTCGGCTTTGTTCTTCGTGCCAAAATAAGAAGGTGACCTTAGAACTTGTATTGATTACCGCACATTGAACCAGATAACTGTTAAAAATGGTTACCCTCTGCCTTTGATCCCTGAACTCCTTGACCAGGTGAAGGACGCTTGTGTCTACACCAAGTTAGATCTCCGGGGGTCTTATCATCTGGTACGAGTAAAAGAAGGCGACGAATGGAAAACGGCCTTCCGTACAAAATATGGACTATTCGAATACCAGGTGATGCCTTTCGGGTTGTGCAACGCGCCTGCTGCCTTCCAATTCTTCATGAACGATGTCCTTCGGGAACTCATCGATGTCTGTGTTGTCGTGTATATCGATGACATTCTGGTGTACTCCTCTTCGGAATCAGATCACAGAAAACATGTCAGGGCCGTCAGAGAAATTGCGCCAGCACAAACTGTTTGCAAAGCTGGAAAAATGCGTTTTCCATACCACCGAGGTTGAGTTTCTTGGATTCATCCTGACACCTAAAGGGGTCCGAATGGACTCACGGAAAGTGGATGCCATCCTCAAATGGCCATCACCTAGTTCGGTGAAAGGTGTCCAAAGCATGCTTGGTTTTGCCAATTTTTATCGCAGGTTTATCCCGGAATTTTCACGTGGTGCAACCCATCACTGCACTCTTGCTGAAAAATAAACGTTTTGAATGGACCGAGGAAGATGAACAGGCCTTTCAGGAATTGAAAACTAAATTTACGTCCGCACCTATTTTGAAACACCCGCGTCCCGATCTCCCATATATAGTCGAAACCGACGCGTCCAGCTTAGCCATGGGAGCTATCCTGTCTCAGAGAAACCCCAAAACCAACCAACTGCACCCCGTAGCATTTTGGTCCAGAAAGTTCTCACCGCCGGAGATAAATTATGCGATCATTGATAAGGAATTATTAGCCATTAAGTCTGCCTTTAAGGCTTGGTGGCATTATCTTCTTGGCGCCAGGCATACCATCACCGTGATCACCGAAATTTACAATATTTAAAAACTGCCAAGGCTCAGTCTTCACGACAGCTCCGATGGGCTTTGTTCTTTGCTGAGTTCGATTTTGTAATCACTTACCGTCCCGGCTGTAAGAATGGCAAAGCGGACGCGCTATCTCGAATTGGAATGGGAGGAATGGACACAAACTCAGAACCTGTGCCGATAATTCCCGAACAAAGAATTTTGGGGATAACCACTTTACAAACCCTTGAAGACATTCAAGCACGGGTAAAACAATTCCTGGACTCTTCAGCCTTGCAGGATTGGATCAAAAGGGGGTCTTACTTTTCAGTCAACGATGGCTTACCTTACTTCCAAGGACGCTTATTTTTGGCAGAAAATGAATTGCAAGAACTGGTTATTTCCCGTCATCATGATACTCTAATGGAAGGAAATCCTGGCATTGCCAAAACAGAGGAAAAAAATTAAACGACAATTCTGGTGGCCTTCCTGGCGAAAGGATATTAAATCTTTTGTGATGTCCTGTGGAGTTTGCGCCCAAAACAAAGGTCAAAAAACAAAACCCGCCGGTCTTCTTCAACCCTTAGACATTCCACCAGCACCTTGGCACACCTTGTCACTAGATTTTATCACGGACCTGCCCTCTTGTAATGGATGCAATACTATTCTGGTTGTGGTGGATTTATTTTCCAAGATGGCCCATTTTATTCCGTTGAAAGGATTACCTTCAGCTTTTGTTCTTGCCAAGGAATTCCTCGAAAATATCATCCGTTTGCATGGATTCCGGTCCATACTAGTCTCCGATCGGGGAAGCCAGTTTATTTCTCATTTTTGGAAAAAGTTTTGTCAACTGGCACAAATCGACGTAAGACTCTCAACCAGCCACCAGCCACATACCGATGGTCAGACGGAGAGAACGAACCAGACCCTTGAACAATATCTACGATGTATGTTGCACCAATCGGAAGGTAATTGGAAGGATATTTTATGGGTGGCTGAATATGCATACAATAACTCTATACACTCTGGAACTGGTCAGAGCCCCTTTTATAGCCTATATGGACATCACCCTCGTACTTCAGACTTGGACTCACCTTTGAGCCTCGAAATGCCCGCAGAGGACCATTTGCATTCCACGATTACTCAAGCCTTCAAGGATGCAACTGCACACTTACAACATGAGAAAGGGAAATACAAAAAGAATGCGGATCTGCATCGAAGAGAGCGTCTCCATACCAAATAGGGGATCAAGTATGGTTGGCTACCAAACACTTATCGCTCAAGGGACCTCAGACATTTAATCCAAGGTATTAAGGCCCTTACTTGATCAAAGCTATAATTAACCCAGTGGCAGTCAAGCTAGATCTACCAGCTAACATGCGGATTCACCCTATTTTTCATGTGTCACTTTTGAAACCAGTGCAACCAGGAACCAGATTAATAAAGCCACCAGAACCAATCCAGATAGATGGGGAGCCTGAATTCGAGGTGAAGAACATTTTGGATTCTAAGATCTCAAAATCAAAACTTTTCTATCTAATTGATTGGAAGGGGTACGGGCCTCAGGAAAGGTCTTGGGAACCCAGCGACCACGTACATGCACCTCGGCTAGTAAAAAGGTTCCATCGGAATTTTCCAAACAAACCGAAACCTCCAGAGGGAACGACCTTGGGAGGGGCCTTGGGGGGGGGGGGGAGTGCTGTCATGATGCCTACCCCTGGAGCACCAGGCCAGGCCCACCACCCCCGGGAGCAGGCATCATGCCCCCGGGTAAAAGCCCAGCGGCCCCTTATAGGGGCTCTTTGGACTCCGTCCTGGCGCCTTTGGCGCCAGGCTCTTGTTGGACATCAGTCCTGGCGCCATAGGCGCCAGGCTCATAAAAGGAAAGTGTTTGGTGCACTTACCGGATGCAGACCATGCTGCATACTCACCTGATGCAGACCATGCTGCATGAAGACCCAAGCCAAATGAGGCTTAGGAGGGACTATTTTACTGAAGGGACTATTTTGTTACTTGGGTGGGGCTGTGGAAGAATACTTACCTAGGACTTCTTCCAAGGCTATTTAAGCCACGCCCGGACAGCCACACGTGCTTCGCGTTGTTCTGCATCCCAGCAGCTGAACGCTCACCGTGTCTGCTCCTGCACCTGGACTCCATCCACGCCCGCCTCGAACCTGGAACACCTGTAAGGAAAGAAGAGAAGAGAAAGGTGAAAACCAAGAACTTATTCAAACTTCTTACCTGCATCCGGAATCTTCACGCCAGCATTCTTGAAGAAAGACTTCCATTTAAAAGCATTGCGTTGCTCGCTGCAGCGCCGCGCTTCACTCACCTGTCCTCGAGACATCTCCCGGCTCCATCGTGGCTGTCAGCACCGGTCGCCACATCTCTGCACCTAGGGAAAAGAAGAAGAGACAAAAGGTGAGCAGAGGGAACACAGGAGGAAAGCCGAATTTTCAGCCATAATACTTACCGGCTTTTCTTGGTGAACCATTCCACATTTCGGGTCGGCGCCACTTCGTTGGCAGGTACCGCACCACGGTCCCCTTGGGGAAAGGACAAAAGACATTACTGGGGAATTATAAAGACATTTAGAGGGGTCGCCCTCATCACTAACTCACCTGATTTTACCATCAGCAATTTAACCCCTCAACGCATCGCCTTCGTTCTGCACCTGAAATAAAGGACAGATCACAGGTTAGGAAGACAACATAAAAAGAGGCTCACACTTGAACTTTTGAATCTT
Source organism: Ambystoma mexicanum (assembly GCF_040938575.1). Lineage (NCBI taxonomy): Eukaryota > Metazoa > Chordata > Amphibia > Caudata > Ambystomatidae > Ambystoma > Ambystoma mexicanum. The sequence continues at coordinate 1,335,352,541 of NC_090921.1, read as the reverse complement.
CATACTTACGGCGTATCGCTCAGAAAAGTCAAGTGGATTTTGCCAGCGTTGTGATGCTGGAAATGCATCAGAGGGACAGGGCCTCTGAATCCTTGTCCTTTACTGCTTTTTATCGTGTGTTCTGTCATGTTTTCTGCCCAGCAGTCCATGTGGGACTCCTGGCAGTGCAGCTCTCTCTTTTGGTTTGGTGAACAGACCCATGGGATACTGTTATGGCACCCATGGGTAGGGGTACAAGCCTGTGCCCCTAGTGTATGTTTTTGGGCACCTGTGGGTGGCCCACAGAGCAGGGTATGGGCTGGTGGCAGCTCCATGCTGAATTTGACAGGTGCTCTGGGTGTCCTCCATTTTGGGATACCAAGGCCCTGCCATTGGGATCAGTTGATTCCTGATAGGAAACAAGATGGCCCCTGTGGCCTCTTGCTTTCTATTTCCTGTTACCTTGTTTTCCCAAAGTCCTGGGAAGCCCTGACTCTGTCCCTTCCCCCTGACTGGCTGTTGGGTGGAAGTTCCATATATGGTGTTGTTGTGAAGGCCCAGCTAGACTGGCTTGAGCCTTCCCAGTGACTGTATGTTGTGGGTACCTCCTGTGGGTGGGACCTGGGTGAATGGAGTGTGTGACCAATATACACTCCTTGTTGTGGTTGTCTGGTTTCTGGCCTGAATGCAGTGTGTAGTGTTGAATGGCTGGGTACTTGTCCCAATCCACATTCCTTGTTGTGAGTGTCTGAAAGGGAGGAGTGTGGCCTGAATGCACTGTGTGCCTGATTGGCTGACTGACTGCATGAATGCCCTTCTGTATGATTGGCTGCTGACTGTGTGCCAGCAGTGTGGATGAGAGACGGAATAGTATATCTGGGGACCTCTCACCACTGGTAGGAGGTTCAGGGAACGTTCAGAAGCGTTCTGGAGCTGAGTCTCCACTCTAAGAGTAACTGGAACTGCTGATCCTCGACGTCCAGCTGGAAGTAGAAGACTTGCTGTTGCATTTGCTTCGACCGATCCGAAGGCTGCCAAAATCGTCGAAGACTGACCCGAGAGAGGACCTGGTAAGGCGCCCTCTTCCCGTGCTCCGAGGGACCATCGAGCACCGCTCCATCTTCGCCGAAGCGCCCTGGAAGACAGACCCTCGAAAGGCTGCCGACCCGAGACGGGACCACCGAGGAGATCGAAGTGAAGCACCCGGACATCGCCGCCGTCGAAGTCCATTGCCGTCGACCAGGGTTCGCAGGTTTGTGTAACCGCTGGAGGCCCGTCGAAGTTGTGTTGCCCAGCCGTGGGAACCACTTGACGCCGTGCCGCCGACGACCGGAGCCGTCCGCTCCTTTGCCTAAGAACATTCGAATCGAAGGACTCCCTCGTCCGCACCGTCGATCGCTTTATCCTGCCGGAGAAAGTCGAGAACGACCAACGCGCTGAGGAGAAACCTGCCGGTGGGTTTCCCGCCACCTGAAGACCACAAAGACTCGAACGACTCGACGCCCTTGTTGGGCCTCCGTCTCCACAATCTTTGCGGTCCAGAACTATTGTCACCGAGGTGCCCCGCACGCCTCTGCCTTGCAAGACGCCGACGCTCCGACGCCGACGAGCACCGCTCGGACGAAGCTGCCGCCTCGACGCCGTTCTACCCTGTTTGTCGACGGACGTTCAACGCCCCGTGTCTCCCGCTTGAAAGGGAAGGCATTCAAGAAGGGCCGTCGATTCCCCGTCGCCGAACACCGAGTTCCTCGACGCCTCTCGACGATCCGTGACTCCCGCTTGAAAGGGGGTCGCTCAAGAAGGATCTGTCGACGCCTCTTCGAAGAACTCGACTCCACCAGGTACATTGGGGGGGTAAAAACATTATAGGAGGGAATAACACTTGCAGAACAATATATGGACTGGGCTTGTGCTATATCTTTATTTTACAGGTTGCCCAGGTGGGGGGATCTCCACACAGAACTGTGTCTAGTGGTAGGGGCCAGTATTCTGCCTATTGCTCAACCATCTTATTTTCTCTCCTCTCTCTATTGCTGGTTTCACTCTATTGATCTGTGACACATTGTTACAGTATTGTTGATGCACTTTAATGAGATCTAATGCAAATGGTGGTACCACTTTAGAATTGTATATACTTGCCATTGTTGATTTTCCTAAGTACAAAGTGAGTTATTATGATAAGTGTACATAACTTTGAATATTGATTATATAAAGACTGTGTTCTAACCAATACAGTGTGTGGACATTCCTTTGTGAGGGCTTGGGGACTACACTGTACTTAAGAACCAGCCTGCATCACCTCCTGAGAAGCTAGGCCTTGATTGCTCGTCCATTGCTACCGTAATAGAGAATCTTGGCTGGGGTCTTCTGTGCCTCTCTTCTACCATATAGAGAGCAGAAGTACAGACACCCCCTACCGGTCTTCTTTACAGCTGGTGGCAGCGGTGGGATGCTTATGGTTTTAAGAATCAGTGTATAACCGTGCCACTTACAAAAGATATCCGCACTTTATTAAATTAAGGTTTAGTTGTGTACAAGATAACTGCATTACAAACAATGGAGTCTATTGCAAATGGCAAATTGACTCGGATGCGCTTGGAGGCTCTCCAGAGTGCTTGTGAAGCCAGGGAGTTAGACTTTGTGGATAAGTCTAGGGCCGAGCTGATAGCTGCCCTGGTGGACTATCAGACTGATGGTGAAACTCTTGATGAGGGGGGGAATGCAACCAATAAGGACTCTGCCCCTGGGGTTTCTGCTGAATCTGTTTCTGGGAATGCCGCCATTCCTGCTGCCTCTGTTCCAAACCCCAGCAATTCCTTGGAGCTTGAGTTATTAAGGATGAAATTGGCCTTTGAATACCGCAAGTTGGAAATAGATGCTGAAATTAAGAAAGAGGAGTTGGCTCAACAAGTGGAGCTCAAGAATAGGGATCTTGAACTCAGGAGCCAGGACACTGAATGTCAGAGAATCCAGCTAGAGAAAGCTAGAGTGGAGGCTTCAGTTAAAACCAGTGAGAGTGTCAGGTCCCCAGCCACCAAGTTTATGAAAGATTTGGTTGGTGTATTTGTGGAGGGTTCAGATATACTCCAATGGATTGAAGCGTTTGAAATGGCTTGTGCGATTCATGATGTTGATAAAAGAGATTGGGCTAAGTGTTCGTTAAGCAGAGTGCCTCAAACTGGATATTGCTGTATTCTGAAGCTGAGTGTGGAAGAAAGGGGTCAGTATGAGTGTATGAAGTCTGCTTTGATTGCCAAGTTTGGCAAGACACCTACCCAATACCTTAGAAGGTTCAGGGATTTTAAGAAAAGAGAGAATGTGTCTTCGGTTGACTGGGTGAGTGCTGCGCACATGAACATGATGGGGTGGATCGATGGATACAAGTTTAAGACTTTTGTTGAATTGTCCCACCTCTTGTTTTTTGAGCATTTTTCTGAAGCCTGTTCACCAGAGCTGCGTCAGTATGTGGCTGACCAGAACATTTTGGACCCCTTTAAGCTGGCTAGGTTGGCTGACAAGTGGGTCTCCCACCGGGTGTCCCCTAAGGACTCCAGTGGGAAGGACAAGGACAAAGAAAAGGGGGCCTCTCAGAAAGCTGAGGAGTCCCACAAGCAGTCACAGTCGGGTAAACCTAAATCTTCCTCTCCCAAGACCCAAAAATCTAGTGGGGTTAAGTCATCTGTGGGTGGGAATAAGAGTAGTGGTCCACCTGCTGCAAAGCAGGCTCCCAGTGGTTCCAGTACCGTACCCCGCACTCCTGGCACTTGTTGGGACTGTGGGGCTCTGGATCACAAAAGGGGTGACTCCAAGTGTAAAGGTAAGGCACTTGGAGTACAGGCTGTCAGCCTGACCTACCCTTACCCCGTGTCTGAGGTGGAGGCCACTGTCCTCCCCTCCTCTACCGGGATCACATTTGGTGCTCCGGTAGAGATTTCCTTAGTGTCCCTTGGGGCCTGGGACCAGTATGCAGAAGTACTGGCGACTATCCCACAGAACACCCGTAGGTTTTTGAGAAGTGTCCTCTTGAATGGCCAGCCTTCTACTGGTTTGAGAGACACTGGGGCAAGCATGACAGTGGTGGACAGGACCCTGCCCAAGCCAGAGGACTATGTAGGTGCTCCTCTGCAAACCACCAGGTTAGCTGGTGGGCCTCCCAAATTATCACCTGTAGCCTTAGTCACACTCATGATTGGAGACAAGACAGCAAAGCTTCCTGTCCTGGTTCAGGACAATGTCCCTGCTAACATTCTGTTAGGAAATGATCTAGTAGAGTTGGGGTTGATCTCGGATGGTCTTCCCATGACTGCTGCTGCAGTCACTAGGTCACAGGTGACACTGGGTCTGGCTGTGGGTCAGGTACCCGAGCCAAAGGCGAGGCCGAAGTCAAGAAGAAGGAAGACCAAGAAGGCCACCTCTGTGGAGGGAACACCTTCTCTTCCTGCTGTTCCGACAGCACCCATTGGGATCCATGCTCCGGACGGGCTGGGTCCAGTGGAAAACCCAAACTCAATTCCTGTGGGAGAAGAGACAGAAGACTCTCCTGTGGGAGAGGTTCTCAACCCGGAGGATCATCCCGACCTTCAATGCTTGTTAGCTGAAGGGGGACCCTCCCGGGCAGACTTCTGTAAGGGACAGAGAGAGTGCCACTCTCTCGAGGGACTGAGGAAACAGGCCCTGTCCCAGGCACAAGGAGAAGTGCCTAGGACATTCCGGATTTATTGGGAGGGTGAGCTCCTTGTTAGTGAGCCCACTAAGCCTGAACCTGGTGCCCTCAAGAGGTTGGTGGTACCCCAGGTTTACAGGCCCTTCCTACTGCAGTTGGCGCATGAGGTGCCCTTGGCTGGTCATCTTGGGACCAAGAAGACTAAGCAGAGGCTCTCTGCCCATTTCTGCTGGCCACGGATGGGAGTAGAGGTGGAGTCCCACTGCAGGACCTGCCCAACTTGTCAGTTGTCTGGCAAGACTGGAGGTAGTGTCATTGCCTCACTGCAGCCATTGCCAGTGGTTGGCACACCATTTGAGAGGGTGGGCATCGACATCGTCGGTCCCCTTGACCCTCCCACTTCAGGTGGACATCGGTTCATTCTGGTCTTGGTAGATCATGCCACCAGGTACCCTGAGGCAATACCCCTTCGGACTGTTACTGCCAAGGTGGTTGCCAGGGTTCTCCTGGGCATTTTCACCCGTGTTGGATTCCCCAAGGAGGTTGTCTCTGATGGAGGATCCAGCTTCATGTCTAGTTACATGAAAACCATGTGGAAAGAGTGCTGGGTAACCTACAAGTTCTCCACCTCTTACCACCCCCAGACCAATGGTCTGGTTGAGAGATTTAATAAAACTCTCAAGGGCATGCTAGGGGCTTTGGAAGAACCCCTAAGGAGGAAATGGGATCTCCTCCTGCCATGCCTGCTGTTTGCTTACAGAGAGGTACCTCAAGAGGGTGTTGGTTTCAGCCCCTTTGAGTTACTCTTTGGACATCAAGTGAGGGGGCCCCTCGCCTTGATCAGAGAAGGCTTGGAAGCCACCCCTCCAGGTCCCGCCAAGCAAGTGGGGGACTATGTGTTAGGCCTCAGACGGAGGATGACGCAGATGATGGGTCAGGCAACAGCAAATCTCAAGGCCAGCCAGGAATTGAATAAGTACTGGCATGACCTTAAAGCCTCGCAAGTGGATTGGACTCCGGGACAGGAAATCCTTGTGATGGAGCCTACCAAGCCTAGAGCTCTGGCAGACAAATGGACTTTCAGGATCATCTCCAAGATGGGCGAAGTCAATTATCTGGTTGACATGGGAGCCTCTGGGGTAGCCCCTCAGATATTCCATGTCAACAGACTCAAGCCTTTCCACCGGCGAGCAGAAGTCTCATGTCTCTTGCTAGCTTCAGGGCAAGAAGAGGATGAGAGTGAGCCCCTTCCTGATTTGCTGCATAGCAACCCTCAGGATGGCTCAGTGGAGGGAGTACATCTCTCTCCGGATTTGACAACAGAGCAACAGAGGGCCTGCAGGGCTTTACTCCAACAGTATGCCTCTCTGTTTTCACTGACGCCAGGCCTTACACCCCTCTGACAGGCTAGGCGGGACATACTCCCCCTGCCACTCGGCGGTCATACAGGGTCCTGATTGGATACCCCGCCCGCTACCAGACACCGGCCCCACACGCCCGCCTCCACACGTCACGGCGTCCACTTAAATAGAAAGGCTGCCTTGCCACACTCTAGGAGCCAGTCGCAGCAGATTTTGCAGCGCGATACAGACGCCAGCTGGAGGCGGTCCTTTCCCCTCCACTCCCTTCCTGCCTAAACTTTTTCGCTACGGAACTCAGCTACACCTTATTACAGGTACTGAATTACCTGTACTAAAAAACAACAATATAAAAAATAATTTCTTCTTTTTTACACACGAATAATTTCGCTTTGGCTTCATAACTTGAAAGCAAACTGCTCTTCAATTGGGTTTTGTTTCCTTTTCTTTTTGTCTAGGTTGGCTTTTTCAACAGATCTCATACATATCTGGTGATATAATCTCCTTTGGGAGGCAACTGCCGACTTGATTGTCACCATACAGGATTCAGCCAGTGTCCAACAAGCAATAATGGGCTCACCTCTTTCGTTGAGCGTAGCATAGGATCACGCTCAAGGTAACAATATTCTCATGTTTAGATTATTCACTTACGCCCCATTGGGGTTTCAATTTCAATTTTATTGCACTTTCTTTTTGCCTCTATTTTCCCCCCCTAACCAACTCCCTCTCCCGGGGTAGGCGGGTCACGAGTGGGGTGCTCCAAGTCCCCAGCGTTGTTGTTCACAGAAAGGGGTTTTTTGGCCGGGTCCTTTTATTTTCCTTTTGGGGGGTCACACTAGCATGTTACCAGGTGATCTCAACAGTTTAGGAAATTTAGACCTTGGCATGAAGTGAGTTGCAAACATGACTAAGATCACACACTTTGCAAGTTTTTGACTTTAGCGATTCATCTACATAATTTTGTTCCACATAAATCATTCTCTGCATCATCTTTTGGACATGTTTTCTCTCTTTCATTCAGTTCTTTTCTTACTAAAACATTCCTTTCTCTCTATTTCTCTCTCTTGTTTCCCACAGGGTCTTGCTATTTCTGCCCTGATGAAGGCGGAGCTGGTACCGCCGAAACGCAATATTGCCTAGAGGGGATTGAAGGTCCCTCAGAATAACATCTGATTTATATTGGACCTCATGTTTACAACAATATATGTTCTGTTGTTTTTTCAGTTAGTCAGGATCTACAGTAACATTTGTTCAGTATCCCAGTTGGTTTTTGTAGATCACTGTCTATTGAATTAGCCTTATTCGTTGTTTGGGAATATCAACATTTTTCTTACTTCCCTTTTTTTCCCCCTCATGCGTTGGCAGACCCCACCCCATTGGTTTAGGAACAAATATTCCCACTGGGGTGTTACTGATACTCACTAGGATCATATAATGTTGAAAAAAGTATTTGTTACCTTTTTCCAATGTTGATGTTTCTACATTGTGAGAAATATTTCCTTATTTTGGTTTATGTTTTATTGATTTTTCCATTTTTCCTTCTTTCTTTTTTATCTAACATTCATGATTTCTGTTTAGCAATTTTGCATTTTGATTCATACTAAGAAGGATTGTTTTTCATATGTATGTAACCTTGTATTGGATTGGATAGTCACCTTGGACAGACTTAGTGCCTTTCCATCAATAACCCAGGGCATGGACGAGCACTATCAAAGAGGCACAGTGCTCCCGTATCTTGACAAATTTCCTTCAAGCACGGAAAGGGATAGATTCCTAAGATTCCGACTAAACCTCCTTCACACCAGAGAAGTCCTAGGGAGAAGAAATAAAAAGGAGATGCAACCTTGTCTGCTGTGCCGTTATTGTGGGCTGGAGAATGAATCCCTACAACATCTGGTGATGAACTGTGTTACCTTATCTAGGCCCAGAGAAAAATGGTTAGGGTTGCACTTCGAAAATCTAACCACTCTATCCCTGCAAGACAGGTGGTCAATCTTAAGAAGGGGAGAAAAAGTATCCAGGACCCTGGCATTGTTGAACTTTGTGCGAGAAATATTCTCAGGACTGGATATCTAGCCATACTTTGTTTCTTCTTTCTTGTCTTTTCTTTTTTCCTTCCTTACGCTCACTACTTTTCTCCCCTTTCTATATACATACAATTGATTTTTTACATTTTTCTTAACGTTTTGTTCTCTTCTGTTGAAAGGAGATCTTGTTTAAAGTACGCATTTAAAGTTTCCTTGGAAACTAATTGATGCAATAAATAAATAAAAGTAAATGTTTTATTGATTGTATTTGTACGGATGTTTGCACATAAAGTTTTGTCTTTAATTTACAACGATTTGCATGACTATCCTTAATGTGTTGTACTATGATGGATACTAATTATATGTAGATGCTATTACCCCAAAAGGGTACTCAGGTTTGGACCAGGGGCAGGACCTTAATTCATTCACACCTTCCTACAGGCCAACCTACATAGGTACTAGTACTTTGTGTTAATATTACTTACACCGTGGTGTAGGCATGAAATTGACACTGGTGACAGTGTGCCTGTCAAAAGCAGGTGCTACAGTATGTCAGATACCGTCAAGAACCACATCCAGGCTGAGGTCGCCAAGATGTTGGATCTGGGTGTTATTGAACCCTCAACCAGTCCCTGGTCCAGTCCAGTGGTCCTTGTCCCCAAGGCAAGTTCCCAGGCGGGTACCAAGGATTGGAGGTTCTGTGTGGACTACCGAGGAGTCAATGCCGTCACCAAAACTGACGCGCACCCATTGCCCAGACTGATGAGCTCGTGGACACCATAGGTGCTGCCAAATTTGTGAGCACCTTTGACCTTACCTCAGGCTATTGGCAAATAGCTCTGACGGACCATGCCAAGGAAAAGACGGCCTTCTCAACACCTGAGGGACTCTACCAGTTTAGGGTCATGCCTTTTGGGTTGAAGAATGCCCCTGCCACCTTCCAGAGATTGGTCAAGCATGCGCTCAGTGGGCTGGAAGCCTTTTGTGTGGCTTACTTAGACGACATTGCCGTCTACAGTTCCACCTGGGAAGAGCATTTGACACATCTGGATAAGGTGTTGCAGGCCTTGAAAAGGGCTAACCTCACTATCAAGGCCACCAAGTGCCAGATAGCTCAGGGGAAAGTTACCTATCTTGGTCATGAGGTAGGAGGGGGTCAAATCCAACCTCTCTCCAGTAAAGTACAGGATGTACAGAACTGGGAGACGCCCACTACTCAAACCCAGGTGAGAGCCTTTTTGGGCCTCACTGGGTACTATCGCAATTTCATGGCAGACTATGGAACCATAGCTGCACCCCTGACAGCTCTAACTTCACCCAAACAGCCTAGGAAGGTTAATTGGACCGAAGACTGTCAGAGGGCCTTTGATGGCTTGAAAGAAAGTCTGTGTAGGGCACCTGTGTTGTGTGCGCCTGACTACAGCCGACCCTTTATCGTCCAGACGGATGCCTGCGACACCGGAATTGGAGCTGTCTTGTTCCAGTTAGATGACAAAGGGAGAGAACATCCTATCATATTCATCAGTAGACAACTCAAGGGTAGAGAACTTAGGTGGGCTACTGTTGAAAAGGAGTGTTTTAGCATAGTTTGGAGCCTTGGGCGTTTTAGGCCCTACCTTACGGGGTCTACCTTCAAGGTCCAAACAGATCATAAGCCCCTGAAGTGGCTTATGCAAATGAAGGGGGAGAATCCGAAATTGCTCAGGTGGTCCATTAGCCTGCAAGGGCTAGACTTCACCATAGAGCACAGACCAGGGAAGAGTCACGATAATGCAGATGGCCTTTCCAGAAGGTATGTTGACCGTCTGGATGAGGGTGTCTATCCCGTGGGAGATTAGACACCCTCCACCTCAGTCTGGGGGGGGGTGACTGTGATGCTGGAAATGCATCAGAGGGACAGTGCCTCTGAATCCTTGTCCTTTACTGCTTTTTATCGTGTGTTCTGTCATGTTTTCTGCCCAGGAGTCCATGTGGGACTCCTGGCAGTGCAGCTCTCTCTTTTGGTTTGGTGAACAGACCCATGGGATACCCTTATGGCACCCATGGGTAGGGGTACAAGCCTGTTCCCCTAGTGTATGTTTTTGGGCACCTGTGGGTGGCCCAAAGAGCAGGGTATGGGCTGGTGGCAGCTCCATGCTGAATTTGACAGGTGCTCTGGGTGTACTCCATTTTGGGATACCCAGGCCCTGCCATTGGGATCAGTTGATTCCTGATAGGAAACAAGATGGCCCCTGTGGCCTCTTGCTTTCTATTTCCTGTTACCTTGTTTTCCCAAAGTCCTTGGAAGCCCTGACTCTGTCCCTTCCCCCTGACTGGCTGTTGGGTGGAAGTTCCATATATGGTGTTGTTGTGAAGGCCCAGCTAGACTGGCTGGAGCCTTCCCAGTGACTGTATGTTGTGGGTACCTCCTGTGGGTGGGACCTGGGTGAATGGAGTGTGTGACCAATATACACTCCTTGTTGTGGTTGTCTGGTTTCTGGCATGAGAGACAAAGACTGAGACAGCCCTGCCCGAAACTGGTCTGAATGCAGTGTGTAGTGTTGAATGGCTGGGTACTTGTCCCAATCCACATTCCTTGTTGTGAGTGTCTGAAAGGGAGGAGTGTGGCCTGAATGCACTGTGTGCCTGATTGGCTGACTGACTGCATGAATGCCCTTCTGTATGATTGGCTGCTGAGTGTGTGCCAGCAGTGTGGATGAGAGACAGAATAGTATATCTGGGGACCTCTCACCACTGGTAGGAGGTTCAGGGAACGTTCAGAAGCGTTCAGAAGCGTTCTGGAGCTGAGTCTCCACTCTAAGAGTAACTGGAACTGCTGATCCTCGACGTCCAGCTGGAAGAAGAAGACTTGCTGTTGCATTTGCTTCGACCGATCCGAAGGCTGCCGAAATTGTCGAAGACTGACCCGAGAGAGGACCTGGTAAGCCGCCCTCTTCCCGTGCTCCGAGGGACCATCGAGCACCGCTCCATCTTCGCCGAAGCGCCCTGGAAGACAGACCCTCGAAAGGCTGCCGACCCGAGACGGGACCGCCGAGGAGATCGAAGTGAAGCACCCGGACATCGCCGCCGTCGAAGTCCATTGCCGTCGACCAGGGTTCGCAGGTTTGTGTAACCGCTGGAGGCCCGTCGAAGTTGTGTTGCCCAGCCGTGGGAACCACTTGACGCCGTGCCGCCGACGACCGGAGCCGTCCGCTCCTTTGCCTAAGAACATTCGAATCGAAGGACTCCCTCGTCCGCACCGTCGATCGCTTTATCCTGCCGGAGAAAGTCGAGAACGACCAACGCGCTGAGGAGAAACCTGCCGGTGGGTTTCCCGCCACCCGAAGACCACAAAGACTCGAACGACTCGACGCCCTTGTTGGGCCTCCGTCTCCACAATCTTTGCGGTCCAGAACTATTGTCACCGAGGTGCCCCGCACGCCTCTGCCTTGCAGGACGCCGACGCTCCGACGCCGACGAGCACCGCTCGGACGAAGCTGCCGCCTCATCGACGCCGTTCTACCCTGTTTGTCGACGGACGTTCGACGCCCCGTGTCTCCCGCTTGAAAGGGAAGGCATTCAAGAAGGGCCGTCGATTCCCCGTCGCCGAACACCGAGTTCCTCGACGCCTCTCGACGATCCGTGACTCCCGCTTGAAAGGGGGTCGCTCAAGAAGGATCTGTCGACGCCTCTTCGAAGAAATCGACTCCACCAGGTACATTGGGGGGGTTAAAAACATTATAGGAGGGAATAAGACTTGCAGTACAATATATGGACTGGGCTTGTGCTATATCTTTATTTTACAGGTTGCCCAGGTGGGGGGATCTCCACACAGAACTGTGTCTAGTGGTAGGGGCCAGTATTCTGCCTATTGCTCAACCATCTTATTTTCTCTCCTCTCTCTATTGCTGGTTTCACTCTATTGATCTGTGTGACATTGTTACAGTATTGTTGATGCACTTTAATGAGATCTAATACAAAGGGTGGTACCACTTTAGAATTGTATATACTTGCCATTGTTGATTTTCCTAAGTACAAAGTGAGTTATTATGATAAGTGTACATAACTTTGAATATTGATTATATAAAGACTGTGTTCTAACCAATACAGTGTGTGGACATTCCTTTGTGAGGGCTTGGGGACTACACTGTACTTAAGAACCAGCCTGCATCACCTCCTGAGAAGCTAGGCCTTGATTGCTCGTCCATTGCTACCGTAATAGAGAATCTTGGCTGGGGTCTTCTGTGCCTCTCTTCTACCATATAGAGAGCAGAAGTACAGACACCCCCTACCGGTCTTCTTTACAAGCGTCATTCTGAAAACCAGTGAAGTAACTGGACGAACGCACGCCCCTGCACCAGAAGCTGGATGGAGAGCTCATCCTTCCAAACCATAAGGTGAGCTTAAACCGGGGGTTTTGGAGGAAGTCGGAGAAGAACGAAGGGGAAAAGGGGGGAAGCAAGCACACTATTCTGCAGACAGTTAATCCCCTTTCTCATCTGCAGAAGGATATTCCTACGGGCCAGACAAGCAAGATTTGGGGGTCCTGTTCAATCGGTGGTCTGAGTTCTGCGCATCACGCTTGAAGAGGCCACAGCAACCCAGACTAGACCAGTGCCTCCGTGGGAGCCATGTGAGCTTTACAGTAGATTCTTAGTCCAATACACGGTTGGATTGTGTTTCCGGAGCCAGCCGATCCCTAATATGACCGGAAAATGGGCTGCACGTATAATGTCAAATTTTATGGTTTCAGAATGCTGGTGCATGAATACTTGAATCTCCTCGGTGGTGTGAGTAATGAGCCCCGAACATAGAGGTGTACCATCCACTCCTTCGACCTTTTGGTCCTCTTTTTTCTCAATCCTAAGCAGACCCACCTTATCAGCCCAAAAGGTGTCAAGGAAGTTTCCTGCTGCCCCACAATCCAGTAGAGCCTGCGTCTCTACTTCCCTCTTCCGGAAGCGGAGTTTGATGGCTATAACCATAAGACGCAAATCTTCGCTCATCTGAGATGAAGCCACAGAAAGAGTAGTGTAGGAACAAGGCACAGCCCCTCGATAGTCTGTCCCACTGACTATCGAGGGCGGTCATTTCCCGATCTCCTTGGGGGCACATCAGGGCAATCTCTCAACAGATGGTTAGCAGCTCCACAATACAAACCAAGATTCCCTTCGCGCCTCCTCTTCTTTTCTTTGGCAGTCAACAGAGATCGGGTGGTTCCGACCTGCATGGGTTCATCTCGGACAGGACGCGATGCAGGTGAGGAGGCTGACGGCAGCGTATCCAAGAAAGGATGGGGACCTCGAGCCTTCTTCTTTTCATTCCGTCAGGCGAAAATCGATTCTTAGAACAGCAGTCTGAAGATCAGAAAAGGTTTCTGGGCGAGGGATCGGGCGAGTTCATCTTTAAGCTCTTCTCGCAAGCCTCTGCGGAAGATGGCATACTGGGCCTGCTCTTGCCAACCGGCCTCTGCAGCGAGCTTCTTGAAGGTGGAAATATAGGACAGTAAGTCGGTACTCCCTTGACGCACATCCAGCAGGTCTTCGCTAGCCACGTGCAAGCATTCGGTTCGCAAAAAGGTGTGTATCAGTAGTTCCTTAAAGGCAGCATAGTCCTGCAGAACTGGGTCAGAAAGGGATACCAATGGAGTAGCCCATGCCAAGGCGTTTCCCATCATATGTGTGATCATGAAACCCAACTTGGAATGATCGGTGGAAAATGCATTCCTGCGGAAGGTGAAGTGGATATTACAGGCGTCCAGAAATTCCGTCACCGTGCTTTCCGAGCCGTCGAATTTACCCGACACCAGGGGTAGTGGGGGCAAATCAGATGTCTGTTGTTCTCTAGCAGCCACTCTTTGCTGGAGGGCCGCGTTGTCAGCCTTGAGTGTTTGGACTTCTGCGTTGAGGGTTTGGACAGCTGTCACTAGCTCTTGCAGTTGTTGTGGTGTAGCCATAACTTCTTCCGGGCGTTGCAAGCTATCAAAACTGGCGCTATGGGCTACGGGATCTGCTAGAAGGTCAGCAATGTCTTCGTCTTCACTAAAATTATTGCGTTCCCCGGTCACCTCCTCCTCACCTGAATAGTCCAGTTTCTTTCTGCGGGTAAGTCCAATGTATGGTTTCTTCTTTTTTTGAAGATAGGGTCTACCTCGGAAGGAAGCCACCGTGACTCCAAGACAGAGAAAACCCTCGGTGACTCCCCTCCGCGACAGCCAGAGGGGAAAAGGCCGTTGGATGGCAAAAAAACCCTGGATCCGGAGTGGTCGTAAGGGCAATGGAAGTCGCCGGATCCGTAGCAGGTTGGTTCGGTCCTTCGCCGGAAACTCAGGGACCATGAGGCCAGCGTGTCAGTGCTGACCGAATGTAGAAGGTGGCTGGATACAGGTGAGTACCACACTGCGTGGAGGACAAGCGAGAGCGGGAGGAATCAGAGATGTCCGAGCGAACCCAAGAGAGCGAGAAAGAGCAGCGGGGGGAAGCAGCACAGGAAGCAAACGGGGAAGGGAAGAGGAACAAGGTGAGAGAGAGAGGAACGGGAGGAGAAGGAATTACAGACGCCGAAAATGGCGAAGCGTAGGACAAACTGTCAAAGGGCACTAGCGCAAGCAACGGGGGCGAGAATGAACTCGGTTGCAACGCGCAGAACCGCCGGCAGCCGAGTGATATATACAAACGGCGGCGGCCAGCTTGGAAACAATTAGACCGTGGCTAGTAGAAGGAGAAAAACCTAACAGAACACTTTAATGGTGTCCCTGTTTCCACCTTCGCCACAAACGCCAGTCGCCAGCGGCAGTGACACATTGGTATGATGAAATGCGAGGTCTGAGTATCCTTCTTCAAACTCGGCAAGCGGACCTCTACGCTTGTCGGGCATGGTCGTTTCCCGAGTCTGACTCCATATGGCTTTTATCAGCAGCTCCTTCCACCTTCTTGGGTGGTTTTACAGGGCAATCCCGTAGAAAATGCCCAGAAGTTCCACAATATAGACACAATTGCATTTGCTGTCCCCTTTCTCTTTCCTTCCGGGTTAAGGGTCCTTTAACCCCTCCGATTCGATGGGTTCTGAAGCCTCTGCTCCTTTGGGGTTAGCGTGGGTTTTGACCAACACCCGGTGCTCAAACTTGGCTCGATCAGCCTTTCTGTTCTGAAGTCTGATCTAACTGGACCACTAAATCTATATATTAAGCAAAGTCTTGTGGTGGGTTCACGACTTGATCCAAGACATCCTTGAGTTCTCCTCGAAGCCCTCGATGAAATAACGTGATTCGTTTTACCTCAGGCCATCCAGTTTCCACTATCAACCTATTAAAGGTCGCGATGTAAGATAGAAGGTCCTAATTACCCTGTCGTAGGGACAAACGTTAGTTATCCAGGGCCTGTCCTTGGGAGTGCCGGGCAAATAGTCTTTCCACGCTTGTTTGAAAGCCCTGAAAATCTTGAAGAATTGGGTCATCCTGAGTAACTAGTGGAATTGACCAATCAGCTGCACTGCCGCTGAGATATGACAATAGAAAGGCTACCTTGGCTTGATCGTTTGGGAAGGCTCCAGGTCTGCATAAAAAGTGCAAGCGGCATTGGTTCATAAACACAGCGAACCTTTTGGGATCTCTAGAAAAGCGTTCGGGTGGAGCTAATAGAATATTTCCAGGTAGGTTTATTTGCACAGGGTTACTCGAGAACACAGGAGCTGGATTTCCCCCAGAACCAGGTAGGGGTGCTTGTCCAGCCTGGCTTTGCAATAGTTGCCTAGCAAGGTCATCAGTTCGCTCCTTTGACAAAATCAGTTCCCTCCTAAGGGCATTGGTTTCTTGACAGATGGACTGGACTGGCCCACCTAGCTTTGTTTGCTTGGCCCGTAGGAATATTCTTCTGATGATTTGAAAAGATGAGCTCTCCATCCTGCATTGAGCGCAGGGGCGCGTAGATAACCAGTTGCTTCACTGGCTGGAAGGAATTGGTGAGTTCCAGGACAATATTGACTCCGATATTCCCGGCAAGACATCGTAAGTATGTAGTTCGTAAGAGTTCAAATGCCTGACTTTCACTCTTGTCCGATTCCTTGCAGGTTGCAGGTTGCAGCTTGACCCTACTGAAGAGTTCCTCGTGGCAACCGGTAATGTTCTTGTAAGTATTTGTATTATCCAACACAGTTCGATAAAATAATGTCCATATGCAACCTGTTGCTTTCTCCCTTATTCAGGCGCTGAGAGAAAGTATGAAGTCTCGGGGAATAATACCTCCGGCAGTAAAATCAGGTAAGTCTTTTGTGGTGAGGAGGGTTCCCCTTGTTAGTCCCTTGTTTCACCGCGCTGTCCTTTTTTTTCCCCTTAGGGGCCGGGGTTCGGCTTGGATGCAGTGGAAGCTGCGCTGACCCGTGAAGAAGAATAGTACCCGCGGTGGTAAAATCTATGGGGGGTATTCCTCTGTGTATTCCCTTGGCTCACCTTGCTGTTCTTGTCTTCTCCTTAGGTGCCGGAGTGCGGCGGGAACATGCAGGAGGATGCAGTGAAATGTGAAGATGCTGCGAAGGCCGGTGAGTTCAGTGCGGCGCTGCAGCAGGCGAGGCGACGCGCATAAAATAACGTCTTTCTTCCAGCTCGAAAGCCCGATGGTTCGGGAATTCAGGTAAGGATCAAAAGGTATTGCTCTTGTTGTAACCTTTTCTCCTTCTTTCTCCCTTTTTCTAGGAGCTCCAAACTCGAGGCAGGCGTGGCAGAAGACTGGATCAGACTTGCAGGCACGGTGAGCGTTACGCTGCTGCATGCAGAATAACGCGAAGCGTGTGCTGCTCTTCGGCGTGGTTTAAATAGCATCCAAAGTAGTCCCAGGTAAGTATTCCTCCCCAGCCCCACCCGAGTAAAAAAATAGTCCCTAGGTAAAATAGTCCCTTCCAAGCCTCGTTTGGCTTGGAGCTCTTGCAGCATGGTCTGCATCAGGTAAGTTTGCAGCATGGTCTGCATCAGGTGAGTTTTAATCTATGAGCCTGGCGCCTATGGCGCCAGGACTGACTCTCCATATGAGCCTGGCGCCATAGGCGCCAGGACTGCACCCAAATAGCCCCTAGCGGGGGTTGTTGGGCGTGCTTGGGGTAACTTGATGCCTGCTTCCGGGGTTGCTGGACTTGGTCTGGGTCCCCGGGGGTAGGCATCATGACACCTGGGGGAGCACCTGAGACCCAATGTGATAGCCACGGCAGGCAGAAACACAATGCGGTTGTGTTTGAAAACGCTGCGGTTTTTCTTTCTGAGTTTCTCAGGCTCCTCCGAGCCGGAGGAGCCTGAGAAACTTAGAAATAAAAACCGCAGCGTTTTCAAACACAATAACGTTGTATTTATGTTTGCGGTCGCTTCAAAAGCGACCGCAAACATAAATACAACGTTTTTAAAGCTGCGGTTTTATTTCTACGTTTTCCGGGCTCCTCCAGCCTGGAAAACTTAGAAAAAAAAAACACAGCTAGTGTTTATTTTTATTAGAAAAATAGCACTTACCGAGATGCAGCTGCAGCTTTTCTGCCTGTAGTCTCCGGTCCCCGTCCTCTGCGTACAGCACCAATGAAGGAAAAGCCACCCAGTGGTAGCTTTTGTTTACTACAGGTGGCTGGCTTTTCCTTCATTAGTGCCGCAAAAGCCAAAAGCGAGCACAGCGACGGGCATCCATTTCACAAAATGGATGCCCCCATGTGCTATCTTAGAGCTTGAATTGCTCAAAATTTTACATAGGAACTTTGAGAAAAAAAAAAAAGCCAATCGTCTTTTTTTTAATATTGCCTATCTATTTTAGAAATAAAAAATTTTAGGCGAACCATTCCTTTAATGCACCAAAGCCAAAGGACTAGGAATACATTGCATCGTCTATGCTACCGTCTTCTAATACCATTACACACATTCTTGTATGCTGTTTTTACCTATCTACATATATTACAGTCTTACCCAGCTCTGATAAGATGACATGTGGGCATTATGACATTTTGTGGCAATCCTAAAAACAATTACTTTATTTTCAGAATTATAGTGGCAATCATTTAGCAGTTCTTGATATAAAAGTGTGAATTACAGAAGACAACACAATTACACACTGCATTAAATATGGCATGGTTCCAGGATATGAGGGACTCTCTACCATCAAGAAAGTTGATAAGTTTTTCGGGAATGGTAATTGTGATTTCATTTTGTCTTATGATTCCTTATGATTATGGTATTCAGGCACATGATCAAAGATGCAGACACTGTGGGGGACAATGAAACATCCTTTATAATGCCTAACAAAAGCACAAGAAGCATTTTCCTTAATTTTACCAAACAAACTGCTCGGCTTAAAAGAGATCTTGGAGAAGATTATTAAGGCATAAAAACATATCTTAACAATTCAGCTCACTTACAGAATAACCTATGGTACCAGCACATGAATGAAGTGGGAGAGAGAACGTCAGATGAAACTGTGTTTGTTCTCTCATCCCCTATGCCATGAACGCAGCCAGAACATTTATTGAAAAGGAGATGCCTGCACATGATGCAAAGTACCTCAGTCATCTGGCAGCATGCACAACCAGAGGTCAATTCGAAGGAAAATGGGCAACCCTACGATGGCGCTCAAGGAGTATATTTCCATATGAAGATACTTATGTGAAAACAAAAAGGATGAAAAACAGAATGGGTTGGGCAAGCAAAAAAGAATGTATCCATCCCAGATTTGAGAACGAATAAAGGTTGTCGAAAATGACTACTGTTTGAGAGGAGCCTTATTTGGGAGGATCCTTATTGCACAAAGCTTTGGTGGAGAAGCTAAATGCTGCATTTACAGCGTGGAGCGAGTGCGGACTGCTTAATGGCTGAAAAGTGGTCTTACAGTCTGGAGCTATCAGTCTGTTCTAATGGACTAATGTTTGGGAGGATCCTTATTGCACAAACCTTTGGTGGAGAAGCAAAATATAGCATTTACAGCACATGGCGTGTGCGGACTGAGAAGTGGCTGAAAAGTGGTCTTATGGTCTGAGGCTATCAGTCTGTTCTCAGTGAATACTGTGGGAGAAGCCTTATTACGCAAAGCTTTGGAGGAGGAACTAAATACTGGAAGCATTTCACGCGAACTGAGAAGTTACTGAAAAATGGTCTCACTCTCTTGTGGCTCGAGAGGCATAGGGCATCCCAAACCGTACCTGTTAAATAAATGATAAGTTGTGCAGTGCATCTGACAGGAGGAAAAGACTACTGCTTGGAGAGGTACTCATTCTAGAATGGGCCTGTGAAGTAACCCATTCTGGAATGAGAGTTTCTTATCCTGTTATTGCTCAAGCTTTGTCAGTTAAGCCTTGGCTGTTGGATGTGTTGGGGGTCATTTTCATATGTCTTCAAGCAAGTCAATAAAATACCTGGAAAACGGTCTTGGTGTGAGCTGCTTCTTTTACATTACCGAGGCAGCCTCTGCATATCAACTGGTAAGTGTGCGCACTGTGCTGTCTATAATGCCATTTGTTTGATATTACAACTTATTTAACTGTGCCATGGCTGCATCGAAACTGCGGAGTGGGAGACTGAAGATCACAAACAAGGGTTTGGCGGCACTTCAAGCCAGGGAACTAAGCTCAACGTTGGGAGTGCCAATTGTTCAAATTGCTCCAAAAATTGACGTTAACCGAATAGTTCAACCAGAAGGGGAGGGGAATCTAGGCACCCCTCCCAAACCAGCTTGCCTCACATGCCTCTCCCCCCCCTCTTCTATCAGGTGGTGGGCTCCTCACCGGCTATGACCAATAACCCTGCACAACTCCCGTTAAACATTACAAACTCTTTGAGCGAGACCAAGACAGATGGCTTCCCTCGTCCTAATCAGCAATCAAAGACATTGTGGGTCCAAGGGACTTCAAGGCCGCAACCCCCAGGTCAAAGTACTGCCATTGCTATAATAGAGGCGGACTGCATGTGAGAAACGTCCAATGGCTTGAAAAAAAGGGTTCCGCAGAAGCTACAAGTGGCTCCAGATACACCTCAGAAAAAAGATCCGGAAGAGTATATTGTGTTGGACGACTCTTTCGAGCGATTGTGTGAAAACATGGAAGGCATCACCAATAGAGGGTATGGAGCAAACATCTTGGGGTCCAGACCTCTCAAAGCCCCAGTGGAGCTTCATTCAAACCCTTGTTTAGCCAATCCCAAACCTATCCTCCAATTACCTACAAACAAAGATGTCTTTACGCTCTGTAACTTTGAATTAAGATGCAACTCTACTGTTCTCTCACAGGTAGAATCCTTGGGGCCAACCTCTATATCCGCTTTGCACCTTGTCCTGGAATCTATGCTTAGGCTCTATGACAACATCAAAGACACTGTACAGGGAAATGCCCATAAACTAGGCCTTCTTGATTAAAAAATTGATAAATTACTAGAAGATTCTAACTCTGCATATCCAAATTTGTCCATTGTAGTGAAGAGGGGCGTGCAACTTTCCTCAGCCGGCTGCCGCTTCCGAAATTCCCAAAGTAATCTGGGTCGCACATAACGAGAACATTGCGACGCACCCTGCTCAACAACACATAGATTATGGTGTGACCCGGATATCATAATGGCTCTGCTAAATTGCCTTTCGGGGTGAGGGGGGCAGACAGAGCAAGGAAATAGTCGGCTACAAAAGTACTGTATGGTCACTGAACTTCAGGATAATGAAGAAACCTCTGTTTTAAATAACAGTGGGTTCGAGCAATATAAAACCAGAAGACAACAACGCAAGGAAAGAAAAATGGGCCAGAAGAAGAAAAACAAAAATCTACCAGGTCCAAATTTGAATAAACGGAAGAAGGTGCAAAACTTCATAATTACTCTCTCGAACAATGACTCGATCAAGAACCTTGTAGCTGAACAACAGGAGGCAAACCCTGTTCACTCAAATTCACAAACAGATCTTGGTTTGATTCAAGTTGGGAAAACTAGGAAAAAGGGTCACTCCAAACAGAGTAAGATTTCTTGGGCAATTTAGTGCCAGCCACACTCAACCATCAAGATGTTTCTACAGCAGCACAGACAGTTGAGCCACCTACTACATTATTTACACAACAATGGAAGCACTGGTGTCACCCACCTCGAAGGCAGCAACTACAGGCCTGATGTCACTAATAGACCCTGTCCCTCAGGAGTCTGGTCCCTGTTCCATCCCAAATCAACTTACTCAAGATACTTTTCAAGGAAAAGTTATGGGTTGGGTTCTTGATGCTCAGGGGCTGGGCAAATCGGCTATGAATAGATCAAAGATACAGAAGGGATTTCAGGAAATTCCTGTTTTATACGCTCTGATCACATAGTGTGTATTACTTTTTCTAAAACACGGTTTAATAGATCGGCATGTTATTGTACTTCCAACTTAATTGCTCAAATTGTCTGGAAAGAACGCCACTTAATGAAACTGGTGGGGTATGAATTATTTGACTTAAGCGCAAGATCAGCGCGGTATGATTTTCTGAATCCCATATCCCAGTCTCAAAATGGGGCCCCTAAAAATGGGAACATCCTGTCTTCAAGTTCTAAAATTCAAGCTGGATTTACATCGGCTTCAGTCGAGGACTGGTCCTGGTTGGAAGCAGAGGTACAAATGTTCGCAAAAATCAAACTGTCCGGAAAAACTCTCTAGGGTGGAGGGGGCTCAAAGTTGTATCATTGAACGTTTGTCGCTATAATAACCTGGGTAGAGACATAAATAAATGCGTGAGATGCAAATATAGTCCTGATTCAGGAGTCCATGGCCATTAGCCCAATAGCTTTGGAAGCATTTCACACGTACTACAAAGTGGAAACAAAAGGGGCAAAGTGTCACCAAGTGGGGGGGCTTGGCAATTGCTTTTTACTTAAATTTAAGTTGCAGCCGTCAGGAGATTGTAACCTCCCTACCTGACATGTTGGCAATAAGTCTTACTTTGATGGGTAGTGGAGAGGAGTTTTTAATTGTGAGTGTGTATTGAAAGCCAGGAAAGCATCCCATGGCTGCCTTTCTTGAGGTTTTTTATGATGTATTGACTGGATGGCTAGGTCAAAGCACTACTCATACAGGTATTTTGGGAGTAGATTTTAATGATGCAAACTGTGCAGCAGGAGGCAACCTGGAGGGCAGAGTAGTTTATCTTTTCAATCTCCCCCTGACAGAGAGTGTTAATGTTAAAGGATATTTATACTGTGCACCATCACCACCGTAGTGGTCCCCTGGCTCTCTGGCGGATCTGAAACAAAGGGGCATAGGTTAGGCTGCGTTAGTGGGACAACGTTTGGAGAAAGAGCAAGGGAGCTGTGATGTGCTGTTGGCAGCTTCAGTTCGGTTAACACCGTTAGCTGAGCTTTTTGGTGTGGTATCCGGTTGGAGTACATCGTGTGCTGTTGTGTAAGGATCTGTGTAGTGTATTTGTTGTTGCAGTGTAGTGAAGTGTGTGCAGGTTGCTGTGGTTCAAGGGGCATGGTTGTGTTTAGTTAGGGTTTGAGAGGTGTATGAGGAGGGGAGAGGTTTTAGTAGGTTGGTTATTCGCATTGTTGTCTGGAGAAACACACACTCATTTGTGTGTCTTTCGAGATTTAGACAAATGTCTTCCTTACAGTAATCTAGTTTCAGCATGACAACGCGGTCTCTCATCTCTCTGTCCATATGCTGCACTAGTTAATCTCTACAACTCTATCTTTGGTTTTACTCAGGCCAGCCCCTACATCTCAGTCTATGCCTGATGCAAACTGGTCCTAGTTGTGACCTATGCCTATACCCATACCTCTGTCTATGTGCGACGCAGTATAGTTCAGCATGTCTTACCAGCATGTCTGGATTGACACAAGTGAGTCGCCATACATATGTCTCAGATGATTTTGATGTGTGTGTTGGGTTAGTCATTTAGGGAGTCAGTACATCTCCAGGAATACTGCTAGGGTTTTGTGTATGTCAGTCTAGTGCATTCCACATTCTACTTACTAGCTTGGGTGTGGGTTTCTTAGTGTGGCGCTAGTGGTCTCATTTTGGCTGGTGGGTTAGCTTATATGGGGGGGGTTGCTTTGAGGATGGTTGTCTTGTGAGCGTGAGGGAGTAGTTGGATAGTGTGGATGCACAATTGTGTTGTTATGGGGTTTACAAATGGTTCATGTCAGGTCTTTCAGGGAGATGCTAGGTAGCAGGTTGATAGTTGTGCCTGTTGTTTGTGTCAGCCTTGTTAGCTACTGTTCTGTCCTGATTGGATTGTTGCTCA
Organism: Ambystoma mexicanum; assembly: GCF_040938575.1. Taxonomy (NCBI): domain Eukaryota; kingdom Metazoa; phylum Chordata; class Amphibia; order Caudata; family Ambystomatidae; genus Ambystoma; species Ambystoma mexicanum. The sequence goes on along the minus strand of NC_090921.1, from coordinate 1,335,329,331 downwards.
TGGTCGGTTCCGCCTTGCATTGTCTCTTTAGTTCTTGCGGGTGGTCCCCCTCTGTCGGTTCTAGGTGTTAGCTGTACCGTCATGGGTTCTGTCAACTGGTTCGCTTTGCATTTTCGATTTTATTGTTTCAGTTGTTTCTGTCTGGTTCCGAGGTCTTGAAGAGCCAGGTTTTTAGTAGTTTTCTGAATGTTAGGTGGTCTTTGGTGTTTCTTACTTTCTTTGGGAGGTTGTTCCAGGTGTTTGCTGACAGGTGGGAGAAAGAGGATCCCCCAAGTTTTTTCCTGGAGTATGGCTTTAGTTCCAGGCGGTTTTCATTGCTTGATCTAAGGAGTCTCGTCAGCTTGTAGATGGTCATTTTCTTTTGTAGAAATTCTGCTCCATGGCCTCGGATTGCCCTGTGTGTTATGCACATTGTTTTGAAAGCGATAAGTTGTTTGATTGGAAGCCATTGTAGCACTTTTAGCACTGGTGTTTTGTGGTATCTTCTAGATAGTTTGAGGAGGGGTCTGGCTGCTGTATTTTGGATGCGTTGTAGTTTCTTCAGCAGGTGTTCCAGCATTCCGAGGTAGATGATGTTGGCGTAGTTGATTCTTGACATGAGGGCGACGAATGTCAATGTTTTGTGGGTGAAGGACAGGAATGGTATGATTCTCTTTGTTGAGTGAAGGAGGAAGAAGCATTTCTTAATTATTGTGTTTACATGTGATTCTGTTAGTGCGTTGCCTATTAGGACTCCCAGGTTTTTGACTACGTTTGATGGTGTGGGCGCGGTTCCCAACTACGTCGGCCATGGTATGTAGGTGTTATTCTCTTGGTTTTTGGTTATAATCATGATTTCTGTCTTTCCTGGTTTGATTTTTAGGTTGTTGGCATTCATCCAGTCGTATATTTTTTTGAGACATTCTCCTAGATTTGAGTGTTCTTCTTGTGCATCTTTGATTTTGTAGATGATTTGAGTGTCATCTGCGTAGTTGTAGCACGTAAGATTGTATTTTTTGAAGATCTTGATTAGCAGAGTTTGGTAGATGTTGAAGTACAGTGGTGATAGTGAGGATACTTGTGGTACTCCACAGTCGTTTACTCGTGGAGCAGATTTAAAGGGCTTTATCCACACAGTCTCTGTTATGTTTGCTAGGAATTATTTTATCCAGTGTCGAGCTAAATCCGTTATACCTATATCTTCTAATCTCTTGATGAGGGCGTCATGGCTTACTGTTTCGAATGCTGCTGAGAGGTCGAGCAGAATTAGGGCTGAGGTTGTGTCGGAGTCAGCGTTTGTCTTTAGGTCATCCCAGATGGATAGGAGTGTCGATTCTGTTTCTGTAGCGGGTCTGAAGCCGACTTGTGCTTGGTCCAGCAACTGGTGTTTTTCTACGTGCTCTTGGGTTAGTTTGTATATGTAGGTTTCTAGGAGTTTTGCTGGGAGTGGATGTTTGAAATAGGTCTGTAGTTAGAGAGGTCTTCCATGTCACCACTTGTGTGCTTAAGGAGCAGTTTAATATATGCTGATTTGAAGGATTGTGGTACAGTCCCCGTCGCGAGCGACAGATTCAAGAGATTTCTGTAATATTCTGATGGCGTTCCTTGTATGAGGACTGATTTGTAGATGTCTGGGTCAGGGATCCATGGGCGAGCCTGCTTGCTTGCTATGTTTTACCAGCTTGACGAATGTCTCCACTGTTATTTGAGCGAAGATTTTGTGCTCTGGCTCCTCATTGGATCCGGTTGGTTGTGTGTTAGGATTGGTTGTCTGTTTTGTATGATTTGTCGGATGTTGTTGATTTGATTTTTTAAATGGTCTGCTCGGTTGTTGCATAGTTTCTGTGAAGGTATCGGAGTGTTGTCGCAACCTGGTGGATTTCTCATTTTGTTTATGATGTTGAACATTTCTTTTTGGGTGTTGGTGGCTTTGGTGATTCTGTCGTTATAGTGCCTTTTCTTCGCTTTTTAAATTTCCTTCTTGTCCAATCGGATTTGTCTCTGGAACTGAGTTTTCTTACCTTGGTCATATTCTTTCCTCCATTCTAGTTCCAGCTTCTTGTTCTTTTTCATGGTGCTTAGTCGTGGGGTGTACCATTTTGCCAATGCTCTTTTTCCTGAGGGGGGTAAACTTTTTTTTCGATTGTATCAGCATTCCATTTATGTGGTAGGTCTGTTGTTCCGTCTAGGTCTGCCTTCTCCAGCTCGGCCCGCGGATTGTTTTGTCAGCTCCAGTTGTTCTATTAGTTTGCTTCTTTTTGTGGTGGTTGGGAGTTTGAGGGGCTGGTTGGAAGCTTTAGTTGGTAGCTTGATCACAAATGGGATGATGAGATGGTCACTTCAAAGTATCTGTATCAGCAGTGCGGTGGTGATCCGTTTATTGTTGGTGAAAAATTGCATCAATTATGTCCTGCCATGTGTGTTGCTCCTTGGACCAGTTGTTGTAGTTTCATGGTTGCTAGTTGCCTGGTTAGTGAACTTTGTGAGTTTGCCTGTTTTTCTTCAACCATATGTTGAAGTCCCCCAGGATTATCAGATGTTCATGTTGGATGGCTATATTGGTGATGGCTTCTATGAAGTTGTCGACGAAGGTTGCATCGTATGTCGGTGGTCTGTAAACCAGTATGAATTTAATTTTTGTTTCTGGGTTCGCCGATATGTGTATGACCATGGATTGGCAGTTCTTCATGTTTAGAGGGGCGTCTGTGTTTATTTTCATGTGTTCTTTGAATGCTTTTGCAAGGCCTCCTCCTTTTTTTCCTTTCCTGTTTAACTGTAGGCATTTGAAGTTGATGGGGAGGCAGCTTTGGAGTGTGATTTTATAGTTGTCGCCCGGCCATGTTTCTGTGATGAATATGATGTCGATACCATTGTCGCCCAGCATATCGAAGATCTCTGTTTGGTGGTTTGACATTGTTCTTGCGTTGATTAGGTTGCAGATGATTTTTATGGAATAGTTTGGTTTGTGCTTTATTATCGGTGTTGTCTTCTGACTGGTGTTTTGATTTTCTTCCATGTAGATATCCGGTTGTGGTGGTGGTACAGTTGTGTTTGGGTCGTTGTCGAATAGCTCTTCTAAGTTAAGTGTTAGTTTTTTGTTTTCTTCAAGTTCCTCTTCTAAATTTTGTGGCTGCTGAAGGCTGGGTCCTCTTATTTTGGTGATATATGGGGTTAGGGCGTCGATCGTGTTTTTGTTCCCTCTGGCTTTGTCTGTTCATCTTCTGCGTGGTTCTGTTCTGTTGTCAGTCTTTTTTGATTTGTTCGTTGGGTTGGTTCATTCCGGTGAGTGGATATTTGCAAGGTATGGTGTTAGGGATAGGGACTTGTCTGTCTGCGTAGTTCTGTTTTCGATCTTGACGATGGGGGTGTGTTCCACAGTTGTGGATCTGTGGTGGCGTTCAGTTGGGGTTGTTCTCTCTCCCACTTGTCTTTCTTGTGGTCCTATTCATTTTTGTGGCATTCTGTGTTATTTGGCGCTAGGTTGTGGGGTTGATGTCCGAGTGTTTCTCCCTTTTTGGTTTTTGTTTGGGATGTCGGTGTCAGTTTCCTTGTAAAGTAGTTGGCTTATGTTTCCATCGAGTTTCCTTTGAGGGTGAGGTTGCAGGGGTGATAGCCCACGTGCAAATCTTTTGCCGGTTGGCTCGTTTTTTAAAATTATGATTGTACGATTGTACATGCTTTTCCTGATTGGTTTTGTTTGGTTCTTTGCTTCCTTGCGCGTTTGATTGTGGCACTGGTGCTGTTGTCGCGCACTGTCAGACTTTTGTGCTTAGTCTGGCTGTCGCGTGGGGTTAGTCTGGGTTGAGGCGGGTTGGTCCGGTACAAGCTTTCAGGCTGTCTGGTGATGTGGCTTGCTAGATACCGTGTATCTGGTTCAAAATGTGGCTGAGGCAAACAAACTATGTGTAGTTGGTGGCTGTGGGAAACATCTAGTCGGAGAGTTATATAGCTAGGCAACTCTCTAGTTAGTCATTTGGGTACTATCACAGTTCTATCTCTGTGTGGTGCAGGCTAGTATTCACAGTTCTATCTTAATGTGGCCTAGGCCAATGGTCACAGTCCCCTCTAGATGTGACTCAAGGCAACATTCACAATTCTATTCTAATGTGGCAGAGGTTAATTGTCACTGTCCTCACTAGATGTGACTTAATGCAATATTCACATTTCTCTCCAAGTGCGACGCAGGCCAATATTCACAGTTCTATCTCAATGTGGCACTGGCTAATAGTCACAGTTATATCTTAGTGTTGCAGAGGCCAATGGTCACAGTCCCCTCTAGATGGGACTCAAGGCAACATTCACAATTCTATTCTAATGTGGTAGAGGTCAATTGTCACTGTCCTCACCAGATGTCATTTAAGGCAATATTCGCAGTTCTCTCCAAGAGCGACGCAGGCCAATATTCACATATTCACAGTTCTATCTCAATGTGGCACCGGCTAATATTCACAGTTCTATCTTGGTGCGGCAGAGGCCAATGGTCACAGTTCTCTCTAGATGTGACTCAAGGCACCACTTACAATTCTCTCTGAGTGCGACGCAGGCTAATATTTACAGTTATAAATGTTGGATGGCTAGGTCAAAGCACCACCCATAAAAGTTATTTTGGGAGGAGGTTTTAATGATGTAAACTGTGCAGCTGGAGGCAACCTGGAGGGCCGAGTAGTTCATCTTTTCAATATCCCCCTGACAGAGAGTGTACCAGCAGATGTTTGGATTACCACTTGGCAAACTGGGAGTTGGACATTTGTTTGCTGGAGGAATGTGATTCGCAACAGCCTTTCTATACCTGGTTTAGGGGAGACAAAGATTATGGATTGACCATTTTTCTGTATCACGATAGGTAAAATCCAGTTGTGATTCCTTGTTCAGAGGTCCTCGGGCCAGCAGCGCCCATCTGTCTTTGACACTCACCTTGCGAGCAACTGTTGAGTCTCTTCCGATAGAGCCGAAGGTGGCTTTTTGCTCGCCCGTGAGGGGTGGGTCGATGGTAAGATTGAATGCAGCAGCCTGCAGAAACATTTTGATTACTCTAAAACAAATCACAGACCTCAAGAAGGACACTGCAGGCGGCTTCTCTGATGAAAAATGTTGCATTACATTGAATGCATGCCTAACAGCTATGTCTAAGAAGGTGGGGTGTAGAAGCAATAAGCTCCATCAACACAGGCACTATGGGAAAATAGTGGAATTAAAAAAACATAAAAAAGACAGGAACTGAGAGTTTTCAGGCTGCGTTCTTACTCCATGGAACTGTATAACTTAAAAAAATCAATCCAAGCTTGCTATAAGAGTCTGGTTATATCCACCAAGTGAGAGGCATGTATTGCATCAAATCAGGGCATAATCGAAACACTGGTGAGTAACAACAGTGTAGGTTTTTGGTCTACGATTAAATACACCGTCCAGGGGGGCGGCTAGGCCGACAAGCGGTGAGCTATCGGAAGCCACTTGGGTGGCTTACTTGAGCAAAATGTTTGCATGTCCTGTGGGGGAGGACGATTCCATCTTCCTTAAACTGTGCCTTAAGGGCTGGAGCCTCTGTCCCTGGAGGAGGGGGAGGGGGGAGGGGATGATATTCGGTGGGCTATCGGGAAAGCAAAAGCATCCAGAGCCCCTGGGATGGATGGCATTCCTCTGATGCTTTTAAAAAGTCTGGCTGACCCCTCTCCGGGCCTTTTTTGAGAATATCTTTCAAACAGGTAACATCCCTTGCTCCTGGTAGAAATCAATTATCATACCCATTTTTAAACAGGATGATAGAGCTGACCCAGGAAATTATAGGCCCATTGCCCTACTGGATGCTTCAAGTAAAATATTCGGCTCACTAATATTGAGAGACCTCTCCCACCATGTTAAATCTTTAAAACTTCATTTTAGGTATGAAGTGGGGTTTCATCTAGGAATGGGGACCTCCCTTAACGCTACAATTATTTCCCATCTATCGGCAGTGCTTTTGATACAGTCGGTCTACCCTATGGAACAAATTACTGCAAGAAAATGTGCCTAGGGAAATGGTTGAGATCCTGGCATTATTACATAGCGATGCCTCACTTAAAGTAAAATTGGCCAGGGAGGGGGCCACCTCAGCACCAGTCAGAACCTGTGTGGGGCTCCGACAGGGCTGTGTGGTGGCACCCGCTCTCTTTAACTTATACATGGCAGATTTGGCTTCAGTGTAGGGGCGGGCGTCACTAACCCAGCAAAAATGGGTTCACTTGCCTTCGACTGGTTAGCATTTGCTGACAACATTCTAAAGATAAAGGAGGGTAAATCGAAGGTATTCGTCTTTACTATTAGAAAGCACCCAATCTCTTTTACTTGGAAGTTGGGTGTGACCCCCTTGGAAAGGATGTCCTCTATGAGGTTATCTCGGATAAAATGTAACCCAAGTCCAATCCATGGAGCTTGGAGGACCCATTTCAGGGGCGTTGTTCTTCCTCTTTTAGCTAAAATGAGGAGAGTATACTCTCAATGATGTCGAAATTCCCTCATGCCTCTCATCAGGCTCTGTTTACAGAAGATCGAGCCAACAATCCTTTGCTGGTTGGACATTGTACTTTTTGACCTAGGGGCTCCCTTAAATATCCCACAGGGCAAGTTTTAGAAAAAGACCTTGGGGTTAAACAACTCAGTGCCAAACTTGGTGGTGAGGCACAAACTAGGTCTCTCTGCCTTGGCAGCTATGGCAGTTTAGAAAAAGCTGGCAGAATATGCACATTTTTTAAACCCAGATTAACAAGGGGGGTCCTGGGAGTCCCTCTGCCAGACGTTGGTCCTGGTTACGAGAGACTTACGCAGAGTCTTTAGCTCACTATCTTTCACAGAGAAGAAATATCCCAAACATATCAGTCTTTGTCCTGCCCTGGGGCAGTCCAGCACCGAAATGCTAGGCAATTCTCCTCTGAACAAGAGTACCAACAGAAACCCCAGACACGTGTTTTGGTCTGGTTGGACCTCATCAGTAGGGTGGATCTGTGCCTCTCTAAGAATAGTGAGCAAGGGGTCCACGTCTGGTTTCCCCTAGTTTAAACCCGCCTGCTAATTCCATTTATCAATGTCTAGGGAGGACATTGATTCTTCAGACAGCAACCACAATTAACGATTTTAAGCAGAATATGGCTTGTATCCTGCACCAGATTGGTGCCACAATTGATAAACTAAGGGCTACTCCACAGCTGGTCAATAAGAAACTGTTTAACGCTGACTGGGCCGAATCATCAGACTTGTTCACTACCTACTCCCTCTATAAGGAATATGCAAAGTGTAGGAGGAAAAAAAAATTGAAGTATGTTTCGTTGTTTCCCTGTCCTAAAATCCGTTGCATCTACATGTGTTTTTGTTTAAACCATTTTCCTACTGTGGAGAGGAGGAGCAAGTGGGAAAAGTCGGTATTGAGGGCCGACTGTAGATTCTGTCAGGAGAAAATGAAGAAACATTAAAAACACATTGTTCTACAATGTGCAGCTTGTGAGGATGCTAGATGGCGCCATTTAGGGGCCTTGAATTTGTCTGTTTTGGATTAAAATGATGTGGGGAAATGGAGTTGCATTAATATTAGTTTGTTGTACATTTTTATGTGTTGTTTTCTAGAAACTGGAAGAATTTTGTGCATACTGATATTTGATTATGTTTTTTTACTTTGTAAATTGTTGGTATTTGTGAAAGCTTTGTTTTTGCAAGCTAAAACATATTTTTTAAAAATGTTTTTTAAAAAAAAGGTCGTTGGCATGAGGAGGATGGACTGTTCAGACATAGTGGAAATATCAGGAGTAGTAGGATGCTGGGGGAGACCTCAGCTATTGGTGTATGGACGAGTGGCTACCAGCACAGGATAGGAAGAAGGAAGCTTATGTTGCTCGGCACTCTTATTGAAGAAGGAACCAGTAAGCCTAGTGCAAATAGTGAATGACATGTGTTTAGAGTTCTGGGCAAAGTACTCTGAGCTACTAACATGGGTAGACAATGAAGCAGGACCTGTATCTATAATGCCACTAACAAATGCAACAACATGCTTCAAGAATGAAGGCCTGGTCCTGGTTGGAGAAAATAAAGGATGCCAACTGTTAGGCAGAATCACATGCAGTACCCTTTGGGAACACTACATGCAATTAAGACTACAAGTATAGGCACAATTTCACCTCTGGTACAAGCCTGTATTACACAGTAAAGTGGTAGCAATGGCTGAGCAGCCAGGCTTATCTCAAGAGTTTAAGTGAGCAGTAGCACAAGTTACACAAAGGACCAACTCATACAGTGATTCAAACAAACACTCAAGGTTTCTTGGTAAAAGAATATACATTTATTTACTCAGTCAGTTTGAAAACATTACACTAGCAAAAGCAGCTCAATATTACACACTAATAAACCACAAAAACACAACCGGTAAGTAACTGAACAAGTTTAGCTCCCCTGAAGTGGGAGCAAAATGGCATTTCAGATACTTAATAAAGGGGTAAAAAGACAAGGTTATAAGAATCAACAGCACAAATGCATTCATAGGCAGGGCAAAGGGTTTCAGTAAACTACAACCAGCATTTAATCTCATAGGCCTGGGCCAAAGTCAATGGTTTAGGGTCTTTGTATTGGATAGCACAGTTCTTGTAGTAACGGTAAAGTCTTTGCCACAGAGTTTAGAAGAATTTGGCTAGGCGAAAGGTTTGAGAAATCTTTAGGGAAGGACAAGCCTTCGAAGTTGAGGAAAGTTCCATGAACTTGCGCGATGGCCGAAAAGATTTCTGGACCGCGTTTGCACAGTACCTTGTTCATGAAGAAAAGCTGTAGCTGAGGCAGTTGTTCCTGGCAGTTCCTGCAGATCTCGCTGTTCCTGAGTTTCAGTCGTGGGGACAAGAAGGACAACGTCAGGAGGTTCCTGCACTTCCCAGGGATGAGGCCAAAAGCCTGTCACTTTGCTCTTTTCTCATTAGTTCAGTATTCAAAATGCCTGTGCTCGGCCAGCGGGCAGTCACAGACCGCTCCGGGGTCACAGTTCTCTAGCGAACTCACCGGGTTTGGCTTGAGCATCTGCTCGCTCCACTGCCGTCGGGTTGTCTGCTTCTTCTGCTTTGGGCGGCAAGGAAAACTTCTTTGCTCGGTTTTCTTTGGCCCGCGCTAATCAGAAAAGGAGCGTTTCTTGCTCCAAAGGCTTTCAGGTGCTCGTCTGCCACCCAAGCCTTCCTTGCCTTGGTGAAAGCGTCCCAACTTCACGCCTTCCGCTGCGCGACCTCTGCAAAAAAAGGTACCTGAAAGAAGAGACCCTCTCAAAACTGGCATCTGTACGGCAAACGTCGATGGCTTCCTAAATCTCTGCTCTCTTTCAGCTGCAACTTCGATGTGGAGTCACTGCAATCACTCTACCTCCCACTACTGCTGCTACTACTACTACTACTAATAATACTGCTGTTACTCTCTATGGCCTGCACCCGAGGGGGCCTTTTATACCTCTTGGTCTCCATCATGTGTGGGACATTAACCTTAATAGCCTGCAACTTGCAATTTCAGAGTCTCTGCGTCCCTCTTCTTCATCCGAGTACTTTAGGCATTGTGGGACTTGAAGTCCCCAATGTTCAATTCACTCCTTTTCAAAGTTTCAACTTTACAATAAGCCATTAGCATAGTAGGAGCTCTGGGAAAGTTATTACATGGGGTTTCGCATTCTTCCTGACCTGCCCCCCACCCATGTAATCCTCCTGCAGAACACCGGCCCCAGGGTCAGGATCAGGAAGCGTCTGCCTTTCCATGGCCACATGAGAAGGGTTCCAGGCCAGGTTTTCTGGGTGAATCATCTCTGACACAATTCAAACTTCCACATTGACTGGTCTGACTTCAATGCTAACAACCACAGCGATCCCTGCACCAATCTCTACCTTGGTTACTTCAACCCTGGTAGTTCCCATCTTTACTGCAACCCCATACTAAACGGTATCCTCACTCAACTCAGCCCCTATGACCTCCCAAAAATCACCACCTAACCCACAAACATAGCTGGCAACACCCTGAAAGTTTTGATTTGAAGCTAAAATGTCTGTGGAAATTCGAATCTGGGTATCGTGGTCTGACTACTTTGCAATCCCTTCACACTTACTCTACAACACAATATCCCCCCCCCACCAGTCCCACTCCCCCAGCTAGACAAACCAAGCCCATTACAAATGCAGCCTTAGCACCACTCATACCACCCCCTGCCCACACACCCAACCCGTCATTCTCCTCAACAATTACAACAGCATCATCGCACAGGCACGCCACAAACCTCGCCCCCTCAAATCAAAATCATCATGCAACTACCACCATAAGTCACGGTCCAACAGTTACCTCCTCTATTTCAAGAAGGAACTCAAACGCCAACAAAGAGCCTGGCTAAAGAACCCATGCCCTACTATCGGGACACCTCTCAAACACTGGCACAACCAATTCAATGCAGCCACACTTGCCAAAGCCACCCAATCAGCCACCGAACATACTCAGAAACTATTCAACATTCATTGTGAAGTCACTGTCCAATCCACCACCCTCACCTTTCAGACCCCCATACATTCAGTATGAAACTTTATCACGGACAACTTCAACTCTAAAATAAACAACAGGCAAGCCATCATCCTCTACTCTCCCTCCACCCACTGCCAAACATTCCAACACAATGTCATGGCACACCTTCCAGCCTTTTGACATAGACACCCTCATCACCCTTCCTGCTAAATCAAAACCTGCACAATTCCTGGAGGACAAGTGCCCCCTCAAGCCGCATCCAATTGTATCAACACCCTTGCCCCACATTGGCTCAACATAATTTTTTTGAACTCCTGCTCTCAAACAAAACTATCCCCTACTCTCTCAAAACTGGAGAACTCTCCCCTTCTGCAAAAACCATCTCTCGACCCCACGCTCCCCGATAACTACCACCCCATCACTATGCTGCCTTACCTCACCAGAATAATGGAAAGCTCCATCTCTAACAACACATCACCACAAATAACCTCCTCAACCCCTTCCAATCTGCATTTCCACCTGGACACGTCACTGACACTGCTACAATTTACATCCTCAATGACCTCCACAATATCACAGACAAAGCACACACAGCACTACATCCTATCGCACAGGATAAAACTCTCAGGCACCGTCCTCGACTAGTTCACCTCCTTTCTCACTGACACAAAACACTTAGGGCCTCATTACAAGTTGGGTGCTGCGGGTTAAATGCAGCGGTATTACTGTATACTGCCCCAATACCGCACCGCCCAACTATAGGGTTGGTGGAAATTTTGAGGATTCACCTCCCGCCATGAGCTGGAGGTAAATCCAACAGCTTTCTGCCAAATTTCAGGAGAATTACTGCAGCGGTAATTATGCTGAAAATGCCCCATTGGGTCCTATGGAAAAAATTGGCATTCACACTGCCACTTGTAATCCAAGTGGCAGTAACTGTAATACAGTTTGGTATCTGGGCAGATTTACCGCACTGATACCACCAAATTCTTAATAAGGCTTTGTCTCTATGCTCACTTATCGTTCCAATCCCACCGTAGTCAAGTACGGGTTGCAGCAAGGTTTCTCACTATCTGTACTACTCTTCAGGCTATACGTGAACACAGCCTAAGAAAACACAATGTTAATTTCCACCAATACGAAGATGACAAGGCAAACATACTTCCAAGTTTCATCCCCTACACAACTCCACACCCTGAAAAGCCAGGCATCGCAAACACAAATATGAGTAGACCTGCTAATCTAGTAACTTTGTATACCTCCAAACATCAATGAAAAGGCACTCACCACATTTTAAGGTAACCATTTTTTACCACTGTTTTCAGTTAAATGGTGCATTTCACCTTAAGTAAATTTCATATTTAATGCAATGCCCCCACCCAGAGGCCAGACACACACAGTAAAACTTGAATTTGCTATTTACTGCAAACAACATAACATCCATGTACTCACTATGAAGGTCGAGGACCATGCAAATGCTCTTTGCCCCTTCATAGAATCTTGACTATGCGAGTGCGTGAGGATATTTTACAAGCCCTGAATAGTTGTCTCTCCACCATTACCACATGGATAGCCACCCACTTCTGCAACCTCAACCCATCTAAAATGGAATACCTCCTCCTCTACCCCAAGGCACAAACTAGACACCACCCTGTGGCTCAATGAACTTGACACAGACAACCCACACATATCCCTCTCCACACCTGTCAAATTATTTGGCTTCACCATAAACCCTAACCTTTCCTTCACACACCACATAGCTGCCGTTACCAAAATGTGCCATTTACAACTACACTTCCTATGCAAGATCAGACGCATCCTTCCCCAGATAGCTTCCTCAGAGCCGTTCATGCCCTGTTTCTGTCCGAGTTGGATTGCGGGAATGCTCTCCTGTCCCCCTGAAAGCCATACAAAATGAAGTAGCCAGACTCATCCTCCACATATTCAAACATTCACACAGACCCCCGGCTCTCGCCCAGCACGACTGGATCCCATTACCCCAGAGAATTGCCTTGAATGGACTCTACATTGTATTCAAAGCCATCCACCTCAAACCCCCATTATATATTCATGACACACTCAAACCCATCACACACACAAACATTGGACAAGCAAGACAGAATCTCATACACATTCCACTCTGCAAACTAACATGCACACAAAAGCAATCATTTATCCACTAAGCAACCATGGCATGGACCACCCTTACACTTCACATCCACACTGCAACTTCCCTCACCACTTTCTGAAAGTGACTCAAAACATGCATGTGTCCCGTGTCCCACACATATTCCAGTCCCTGCAGCTCTCGGCTAGCCTTATCCCGTCGACATGTGGTAACTTCTGTTTCACCTCCCACTTCTTGAACCTTTCAACCTTGTAAGGTTCTCTGAATCCCCCTGGCTAGGGACAGCGCTGGAAAGGAGTTCTCATAAAATAAAATGCAGGGAAAGGATGGGAGCTGAAGCCAGGGTCACTACAGTGCATTGGACCGACTGGGTGGAAACAGTGTCTCACACAGTGGTAGGGTGAGAGCGACCACAGAGGAGGCACAATGTGGCCTCCTCCATCTCTCCCTTTGACAGCAGACATCTGAGGTGTGTTTTCAGGGAAGCTGGGCTCGCCACTCCTACTCACTGTGTGCAAAAGCACAGCAAACGTTAACCTGGAGAGTCTGATGGATGTTGGGGTTAGGTTACAGGGAAGTGTGTGCTGCGGGTCGGGTGGGGGGTTCTTGTTGGAATAGCTTGACAGTTGTGTGCTCAGATGGTTTTGTTGCGGTTAGCATGGAGGGTGAAGGGTGTTAGATTTGTGTCAGGTAAATCATTTTGTACTAGAAAGACTGTTTTTCATGTCTTTAATTAATGGGACATATGAATGATGTGTATAAAAGTACATTCTTCCACGTCTCTGAAACGTGGGTAGACTTTTGCATGTGATTGTCGGGACCTGCATCTTAGTTGGCTCACGTGCCCCGAATTGCCTCTCTTATTACTATGTTGCAGTGGCGTTTACTGTGTTGCAGTGGGCGGGGGGAAGGAGGGGGAGGGGTTAACCTGGTAGGTGCATAGCAACATCTTCACGTGTCCGTTGAGGAAAAGGAAGTCTCAGTATCAGGCTGGTTCATTCCTTGTCTTATTCCGCCACCTGGTGGACAACAACTGCAGTATGCAATGCGTTTAGAAGACTATTGGAGAATTAATACATTACTCAGCAGAGAACCGTTTCCTCCTTGGCTGGGTGCCACTGCTTTGCTAACTGTGCATCATTTGGCCAACAAGCAATAGACAGTGTGGTAAAATGAGAGGACATTCTAACTTTTTAAAAATAAAGTGGTCCATCAATTGCAACTGGAGAATGTGTAAGAGCTGCATCTGAATAGGGTGCGTTCTCACCCCGCGAATTGGAAAACGTCAGTATAGGCAGGGATTCTAAACCCTGCCCACCATAGATTCAATGATCATATCCTTTCAAGGTCAATATACGGAGTCCTATGAGTGGGAAAGTGATTTGCTTATTACAGCTCTTAGAAGCAGATTGACGGCACAAAGCGCTATATAAATCACCATAACAACGAAGGTTATTATGTGTTGTATCTGCTTAGATTTACATGCTGTGCATATGGTCCGACATCCAGTGGTAACCGCAGAGTATTGCATCTTGTCTTTCGGGGACCGAAAGGGGACGTCGGCATAGGCGTGTCTGTAACACTATCCCTATCGTGACGTGTGTAGTACCCAAAATCCCTCACGTGCCGAGGTCTCTCCGATTGTATTTTTTCTGCCATGAGGCAGCCCAAGGCTATAGTGAGTGTGTACATAAAGAGAGAAAGTAGTAAGACGTCTATGTTCCTTCCACCCGAGCGGGGAAGTAGGGAGGGCGCATGTGAATCTAAGCAGATACAATCATCAGAAATGCTATTACGGTGAGTAATACATGTCTTCTGATGCTTGTTAATCTGCTTAGAATCGCATGCTGTGCATAGACTAGCGAGCAGTACCCGGAGTTGGAGGTGGGTTGTGAGAAGGAACAGTAGACAAAAGATGTCTTAGTACTGCTTGTCCCACCTGAGAATCAGACCTAGAACGAGTGTCTAGGCAATAGTGTTTTGTAAAGGTGTGTACAGAACTCCAGGTTGCGGCTTTGCAAATGGAATCAAGAGGAACATTTGCAATGAATGCTATGGATGCCCCAGTGCCTCAAGTAGAGTGTGGTCTAGGCTTGAAGGGCAGTTCTCTCTTAGCAAGAGTGTAACATAGTGTGATGCATTTGACAATCCACCTTGAGATAGCTGATTTAGAGACAGGATCCCCTTCTCTACCAGCTGCCACTGAAACGAAGAATTGTTTAGTCTTCCTTAGTGGTTTAGTTCTTTCCAGATAAAACATGACTGCCCTGCGCACGTCTAGTGGGTGAAGGCTTCTTTCGGCCATGTTAGTAGGGTTCTGGAAGAAAGTGGGTAGTTCGATTGACTAGTTCACATGGAACTTCGAGATGAATTTAGGTGCAAACCTGGGATGTGTGCGCAGAACTACCGTATCTTTGTGGACTGTCACAAAGGGGTGTAAAACAGAAAGAGCCTGTAGTTCGCTAATCCTTCTGATAGAAGTGATAGCCACTAGGAAGGCTGTTTTATAAGTCAGGTCTTTCAGACTTGCTTTATCCATAGGCTCGAAAGGAGCTCCCATGAGCCTGGTCAAAACTACATTCAGATCCCATCCAGGGTCTGGGTGAGAGATGGGAGGATAAACCCTCTTAACCTCTTCCATAAAGGCTTTAATCACTGGTATTTTCCACCACAATACCTTTTGCTGCAATGTGGTGTAGGCTGGCAGAGCAGCCTGATGGACCTTAAGGGAATTGAAGACTAACCCAGAGTCCAACAGGTGGGTTAGATACAACACAATGTGTGAGGGTGAGCAATCGATGGGATTGACGCCCTTGGAATTGCACCAGATGACAAAACGTTTCCATTTGCTGGCATAGCAATAACGTGTATTAGGTTTCCTCGCTTCCCTGAGTATGTCCATGCATCTCTGAGGGAGTTGGAGGTGTCCAAACTCTATGATCTCAGGAGCCAGGCTGCTAAGTTCAGAGTTTGTGGGCATGGGTGTAGGGTCTCCCCCCTGTACTGAGACAACATGTTGTACGGGCAGGGCAGCTTGACTGGTGGGGAGAGGGACATTTACATCAGGTGAGAGAACCAGGGTTGGCGGGCCCACATGGGGGCCACCAGTATCATGGTAACTGGTTCCTGGTGCATCTTGTGCACTATCTTGTTGAGAAGGGAAGTCGGGGGGGGGGAAAGCGTAGACAAATTTCCCCGACCAAGTTATCCAGAGACCGTTCCCCTTGGATCGGTTCTGGTGGTACCTGGAGGCGTAGTCTTGGCATTGGGCATTCTCCCGAGTAGGGAACAGGTCGATCTCTGGGAAACCCCATTCTGCGAAGACGTTGGACACAATGTCTTCGTGCAGTCGCCATTCGTATTCTTCTGGCAGAGGAAAATCTCTGCTGAGTACGTCTGCCAGAAGATTGAGGTCCCCTCGAACATGTTGGGACAACAAAAACATGTGTTTGAGAGCCCATATCCAAATGTTTTGGGACAGCTTGGATAGCCATGGAGAGTGAGTGCCCCCCTGTTTGTTCAGGTAATACATTGCTGTAGTGCTGTCGGTTAGGATCAGCACTATCTTCCCTTGCAGTTGCACCTGGAAGGCTTTCAATGTTTTGAACACCACTAATAGCTCCAGTAAGTTTATATGGTTGCTACTTGAGGGGACCACACTCCATGTGCTGTCTGTTGAAGCAGGTGAGCCCCCCCCACCCTGTGAGAGATGCGTCTGTCGTGAGAGTGGCTTCCACTGCAGGGGTGGTGAAGGTCTTCCCCTTCAAGAGGTTTTCTCTTGACCACCACTGCAGAGAGAGAACGAGGGCTGGCGATACAACTAACAGATCTTCCCATTGTCCGCTGGCCTGACACCACTGGCTGTTGAACCACTCTTGCATGGGACGCATGCGCAGCCACACGTGGGGAACCAAGTATATACATGACGCCATCATCCCTAGCAAACACATAGCTTTGCATACCATCACCTCCCGACTGGCTACATATTGAAGAATCTGAGAGAGCATGTTCTGAACCCTCTCGCTGGAGGGGAAGACAATACCATCTTCCATCCGAATTAGCGCTCCCAGAAATTGTTTTACTTGGCTGGGGACTAAGCTGGATTTCTTTTTGTTGATTGAAAAACCCAGGCTGAAGAGGAGATCTACTGTTTTTTGGGTGTTCAAAAAACAAGCGTCGAACGAGTCCCCCATAATGAGCCAGTCATCGAGGTAAAGGTAAACTGGGACTGATAGTCTGTGCAAGTGTGCTGCTGCCACTGCCAGGACTTTGGTAAACACCCTTGGTGCTGAGGCGATGCCGGAGGGGAGTAATTTGAATTGGTATTGTTTGTCCTGGATCATGAACCTTCGGTATTTTCTGTGCGCAGGCAACATTGAAATATGAAAGTATGCATCTTTCATGTCCAATGTTGCCATGAAGTCCCCCTGTTTCAACAATGGGATCACCTCCTGCAGTGTTACCATGCAAAACATCTGGGGTTTTATAAACGTGTTCGCTGGGCGCAGATTTAGAACAGGACACATGGTGAGATCCATTTTGGGTACAAGGAAGTACACTGAATAAATACCCTCATTTACCTGACGAATAGGGACGGCTTCTATGGTGTCCTTTCCCAGCAGTGCTTCCACCTCTTGGATCAGGATTTCCAGATGGTCCGGTGAAAGGCGCCGTGAGCGCGGAGGTCTGAACTGTGGAGGTCGGGCGAATTCCACACAATAACAGTGGGCGACCGTCTTTAAAACCCACAGGTCGGAAGTTATCCCCTCCCATGCCTTGAGGAGAGACGTTAATCACCCCCCGACTGGGGAGACAAGGGAGGGGACCTGGACTTGGTGGTCATTTCTGACCAGAGGCTGTGGCTTATCTGGGATTGGGGCCTCTGCCTCTACCTTTGCTGCATTTCTGACCCCTTGAGGGGTAGTAAGTGGGGCTTCCAGATGTTTGATTTATGTTGAAGTTATCCGTGCCGTAGTGGTTTTGACCAGCATGGGCTTGCCCTCGAAAGAACCGCCGAGAGTTATTACCCCTCTGGGAGGAGGGTTTCTGTGTAATTTGGTGCAGAGACCTTATAGTCTCATGCTCCTTCTTGGCTGTCTCCAACGCTTCATCCACTGCTTTCCCAAAGAGGTTAGTCTCCACAATGGCTTTATTAATGAGGGAGGCCCGAGTCTCAGGTCTAAATCCCGATGTACGCAGCCATGCGTGTATTTTCAGAAGAGTCCCTTGTGCAAGAGACCTGCCTGCTGTTTCTGCAGTGTCCAGGGTGTTCTTCACCACATTCTGGTTAACAAGTCTTCCCTCTGCAACAATGGCAAGAAGCTTTGTCCTGGCGGGTTCAGGAACCTCTTGGAGGCCTTCTTGGAGCATGTTCCATTGGGCATCAGCATAGCTTGCTAATAGCGTAGTATTATTAGCAACCCAAATGGTGTATGCAGCTGCTGATGTGACACGTTTTCCCAGGGCATACAACCTGTTAGACTCCTTGTCCGGTGGTGATTCTCCTGTGGTAAGGGGTACCCCTGCCCTCTTTGAAGTGGTAGTCACTACCAGTGAGTCTGGGATGGTGTACCCTTTGATATACAGAGGGTTGGAGGGAGAAGGCCGAAATAATTTTTCAGCTCAGGTTCACAGCCCGTGCCTGAGCAGGTGTGAGCAATGAGGGAGCTACCCGTCTCTTAACAGAGTTAAGGAGGGGGATGGATTAACTCGCCGGAGGTTTTTCCTTAATAGTGTCCTCCACAAAATCCTGCTTAGGTATCGCAGCATGAGTGGCAGCTGCTTTCTTCAACATGGAGTTGAAAGCCATTTGGTCATCCACAGGGGAGGCATGGCGAGCTGGGGTGGACTGAGGAGAGTATAGGCACAAAATATCCGTGTCCTGATCTTGCTGTGTCCAAGGGTCTTGACCTTCCTGCTGGGTTTCCTCCCAGTTGTCCGTCGTATCCTGTTGATCTTCCTCATAGTTTTCCAGAAAAGAAGCTTTGTCTTCATTATAGATGTCTCTATATGTGTCCATATGCACCATGTCTTCTTGTTGGAAAACAAGAGACTAAACTTCTTGAATTTGGGGTTTAGGGTCTACCCGAGCCCTTTTCGGGGGAGGATGATCAGAAGAAGCGATAATCTGCTCCAGCCGATCCATGTAACCCTCAAACTTTTCTGTGGTCCATTTAGAGGACCCAAACTGGCCTATGTGAGGAGAAACGATGTTCTCCGCACTGTGGCGTCGCAAGGAACCTCTCAGGGTGTCGGAGAGAGGCTTTTGGCTATCTACGTAAGTGTCATCAGAATCGAGGACCAAATCCGCTGAAATCTTTTCCGCGGCTTGGCCCATAACTTTAGGCGGAACCGGATTAAGGCCCACCGCCGCTGCGACTCTTCCGATGCTACTTTGGATAGTCACCGAATCGTCATGAGACAAATGCTCCAATGATTTGTCGCCAATAGAAATACCGTCCGTGTCACCAGGAGGTCTAGCGGTCGGTTTTCCGGGTAGAGGCCGAGCTGTAGTTTTCAGGCCTACTGAGGCCTTGGAAATCGTTGGGCTCCCGAACTTCGACGCATGTAGATTTTGGAGTAGCGCCCTTGGTTTGTTTTGATTGCCCAGTCGCAATACGCTGCAGCGGATGCAGGGAAGGCTTTGGATCTGAAGGATCCGAGGGAACCGGCGAAGTTTTCAGCGGACCCGTTGGCGCTTTTGCCTTTTTCGACAAAGGCGTTGAAATTGGCGTAGGGGTTGTGTGCTTAGTGCGATGCGCTTGTACGCCCCTGTCGCCGGGTGTAGTCCCTATAGCAAGACCAGAGTCGAGCCTGGAAGGGTCGGGGACGGGCGTAGCGGACCTAGAAGTGTCCGCCTCAAGGTCTATAACATCCACGTTCGACGTTTGGTCATCTGAAGTACCCCCGTCACTTTCGGCTGGCGTGGCGTGGGGGAGGGAGGCTCCACGCGTGGCATGCCGTACACGGCCCACCGCTTTACATGGCGCTCCTTAAGGGTCTTGGGCCGAAGGAATTTACACGCTGCACACCGCTTCTCGTCGTGCTCTAGGGGGAGACAGGCGTTACAAGTCCTGTGTTCGTCCTTCCAAGGACATCTGACCCTACACTTAGGGCAGAATCTAAAAGGAGTCCTTTCCATAGCAAAAAGATAGGGAAAAGAGGGGAAAGGAGGAAAGACATACGAAAAAATATTGCCACCCCAACCACACTCTCCCTACTGTATAGGTCAGCCAGAGGGCCCGACCACGTGGAAAATCCGGCCGCCGGATCTTAGGTACCGAAATCCACAGCCGTAGACGATTCCCCCGTAGTCTTCGTCGAAGATGTTCTTATTGGCGAAGTGACTTAACGGGGAATAAACCGACAATTCGGTAAAGATAAACAATGTCTCTAGTAAGAGCTCTGCTATAGGGCGACCAGTTATCTGGGCGGAAAAAAAACAATCTGAGGGACCTCGGCGCGTGAGGGATTTTGGGTACTACACACCTCACAATAGGGATAGTGTTACAGACACGCCTATGCCGACGTCCCCTTCCGGTCCCCGAAAGACAACATGCAATATTCCGTGGATACCACTGGATGTCGGACCATATGCACAGCATGTGATTCTAAGCAGATTAACAAGCATCAGAAATGATTATCCTTAATCATTTAACCGTTAACAATCTCACAATGTGTTGTAAGTTTGTTTTCTGTCAACTGTCTTTACCAAGCACAAATTAAGAAGCAATGCCCTCCTCACGTGGTCAAAACAGTGGAGATATTTTCTGCCACTGTTCAGATTATTTTGATATGTAGATTTGATTTGTCTATGTCATATAACCATGGCACTTGTTTTACAACTTCTAAACAGTATATTAACAGTAAAGCGGTTTGTTGACATTTTTTAAACATAGCAAAGTTGGTGCGCTATATATTACCCTCACTAACATTAGCACCCTGAAAGGGGCGTCGGCAAATCAGGAAGCTCGGTGTAAGCCTGTGTTCCAAGTAGGCTGAGTGCTGCTGGGCTGTGCTTCCTTTCCCTGCTCTTCCCTCAGCACTTGAAACCTGTATAGCCCATACACTAGTGCTAATAGTGTGTTTAACTTAAAAAAAGATAACTTACCTTGTGGTGCGCCGCAGCACAGTAGTTTAGGAAGTCAGTTTCCATGTTGCCCTTGCGGTCATCAATATAGAAAACAAACTTCAAAATAACCGCGCGGTGCCGCACCACCAGATAAGTGCTTTTTGTTTAACATAAAACACCATTACCACATGCATATAAACTAGAGGTCTGCTAATGGTGATATTACACTCAGCGTTTGGCCGATCCTGCTGGTACCATCACTACCACCCGTGTTCACGGGACCCTTGCGAACTTGGGCAGCGGGCTGTTACTGACAGGGTTGGCCTGCCGCCTCAGGTCATATCGTCTCATTAGCACCCTGGAAGGGGGCGCTAGCCAATCAGGAAGCTCAGAACACAGGGCTGAATTCTGTGGTAAAAGCCGTGTTCTGAGTAGCTGGAGTGCTCCTAGCCAGCGTCTGCTTTCCTTCTATTGCCGGCTGCACAAATGCTTCCCCAATTGCCGCACCACTTTGCCCTCAAATCCACAAGAACATGCAATTCTACAGTAAGGAAGAATTTCCTTGTTTGGCTGTGTAAATGCCTCCACACACCATGTCAGAATACACATCATAGTCATTTTGCCCCTTATGTGAGTGGAAAAAGCCACGCCACACACACAATCCAGCCTGCCTGCCCCCTTGTACTGCAAACCCTCAAGCCAAAAATCCCCCATTTAATAACATTCATCAAGTTGACTTTTCCCCAAATTACCAGAAAAACATGTATGAAAACGTCCATGTTCCAATGCCCCTTGCCCGGGCCAGAACCTTGCATGCACACATTCATACCCATTCACCCACCAGTCACTCACACAGTGGCAGCAGGTGATTTTTTTTAATTGAAAGGGTATAAACATTTCCCACAAATATTCCAGCGTGACCAAACGTTAGGAAGGAGCCCAAACCTTCCAAAGGGGATTTGTGGGTGTTTTTCCCTCCAAGATAACTGTTTGAATAATGAAATGGTGCATTATACAGCAGACTTTCTGTAATAAATTGGATAAAAAGACAGAGTGTTTGCAATGGTTTAAGTACGGCAAATCCAATCCAAAAATCTTACAGATGGAAGTCACCAACAGTGCAAAAGAGCATTAATGCTTTAATTAATGTAATGCTTTGCTATTAAAAATGCAATGCCGCAATAAGAAAACATGTCCAAACTAGCTGCACAATGTAGGCCAGTCAAGACACGAAATACCATGTAACATGTATCATGTTTGCTATAGCCTTGATGAAGCCCCAGTAAGACACACCTAGACTAGCTGCACCAATGCCAGTCTAACCACGTAATACCACTTATCATGCTTACTTCATCATAGATGGCCAGAAAAATCTACAATACCGCAGTAAGAAAAGGCTACACTGGCTGCACAAAAGGCTAGACTAGCCAGGTAGTAACATTTATGATGGCTTAATCAGAGATGCCGATCAAAAAATATCAAGCCACAGTAAGCAATGGCTAGACTCCCTCCAACAAAAGGCTTAATATTGTAAATATTTGATTTTAACATAATGTAATTCCTAAATGTTGTCATACTGTTTTATGGCTAATTCTATTGTTCAGTTATTTTAGAAATGTTGAATTTAACATATTCCAGATTTGAAACCTTGTTTATTGTTGTTGAAGTGCACATGTACTGGAAGTATAATTTGCTATAAATACATTTAAAAGAAATCTAGTCGAACATTTTAATATCACTTATGATGGTTATATCATTATAGATTCTCAGAAAAATATGCCATGCCACAGTAAGAAATGGCTAGACTGGCTGCACCCAAATGCCAGTCCAACCAACACATATCATGCCTGCTTTATCATGTATGCCATTATGTTTTAGCTCAAACCCTGCCCTTCCACCCACATGTACCCTCTCTCCCATCCCTCTCCCACAACGCTCAACATCAGCTCTTTGGCCCAGGATTACCTCCACGGCCCTCTTCCTCGTCCCAGTACTTACGTATGAGGCACCTTGCTCAATGTGTACTTTGACGAATCTAGCAAGCTAGTAACTACTTCTCAGAGGGAGATCCCACCTCATGTGGCCAAAAAAAGGTAGATGCTAGCTGACTCTGACCCTGGGGGTGGCTATTTGTGAGAGGACCAAATGGGGAGGACAGCGCTCAGGGAAGCAAGTGAAACCATGGTGTCAGAACAAATCTTTACCTATACTCCTTGGTAACACCTACATGCATTTTCCCCATTCTTGTATGGCTTATTGTAATGCGGATAAAGAACTTCTACTATGTCCTGAACGTCATAACACTGAGACAAGTATTACGGCTTATATACGTCCCACCCCCCTTGTTTACCACTGAGATGAGGAAGATGAGTGATGAAGCTCGCCAAGAGCAGCAAACCAACGCTGCAGACTAGTCGCTGGAGGTTGACAACAGGTGCCGGGACATTAAAAATGGAACACCTGAGCAGATTTAGAGTCTCAAGCCTCTCAAGGCTGATTGGGACACAGGAGGAGCGAAAGCTGCAGAGCAAAGCTAGGAGATGGGAGAAGATGGCCTTCAGAGAGGTTGGGCCAAGGAGTGCTTACCGTGCTGCCAACGAGCGAAGGAGAAGGCAAGACGGGAACCGAGAGGCCGACAAAACACGCTCCCAGTCAGGAGACGGAATGCAGAGGAAACGGAGACATGCAAGGGACACCGAAGCTGAAAAAGACAACTGGTAAACCCAGAGAAGGAGATTGGGATACCGGGATGCTTCAGGCTGAATGCTGCGTACGATTAGCAAAGAGCACAAGCCCACACAGGGGAATTGGGACATTAAGCTTAACTGGAGAAGGGTCTCTGGCCCAAAATATAATTACCTGGATACAGAAGCAAAGAAATGCAAGAAGAGAACAAACCTGGCATTTATACTTGTATATTGAAAATACTAAAAATGACCTGGTAGGAGAGTAAACCAGGCACACAGTGAGTCTGGGACATGCACCCTAGTAGCAAAGTAAAAACCCTGACCGGACAGCAAATCAGGGATTGGAGAACCAGTGTAGAGACCCTCCCCAGAGATTGTGAAAGCTGAGAAAATAGAGGAAGAGAACCCCCACATTGTCCTGTGGATCAAAAGGGAACAGCCATACCCCTTTTCTGTAAAAGCCAGAGAAAGTGACATTGTGAAATATTTGTGGAAAGAGAGAAAACCCAACAGAAGAACCATTCCCCTTGGGGTTGTGAAATATACAATAAGTGACATTGGGACTCATTACGACCCGGGCTGTAAGGGATTACCGGTACCGGTAAGGGCACCGGTACCGGTAATCCCTTACCGCCCTATTACGAGTTCCCTTTGCGGGTCCTCCCTTAATGCCTGGTTTTACCAGGCGTTAAGGATGAGACCCGCAAAAGGACTTTGGTGCTAATAATGGTACCGCAATTTGCGGTACCGTTATTAGCGCCTTCCCCATTCCCACTGAGCCCTATGGGGGCTCGAATGGGGAAGGGCCCTGGTGAATGGGGAATTACCGCCCCCGCCAACCTTGGAATGGGGCGGTAATAGCTCCATTCACCAGGGTGGAGTCGGGGGAGGTTTTGGAGGCAGCCATGGCGCTAATAGCGCCATGGTTACCTCCAACCTCGTAATGACCCCCATTGTGTACAACCAGAAAGACTGTAGGGGAAGGAAGGACCCTTCTCCGATGAAACCTTGTTTACCTTTTCTTTTCTTCACTTTCACGACTTTATGTTTGGAACTTTGGAAAGAAGCTCTGGGTGTTCAGCTCAAAGACATTCCCATTTCACATTATATTGAGTTTAGTGTGTGCGGGTCAGTTACGTATTTTGTAGATAGGACAGCAAACTCTTTATTTAGACATCCTGACAGAGTTTCATAAGTTTTGTTGTGGTGGGGAAACCCCTCACAGTTAGAGATAGGTAGAATTTCCCCAGCTCCTCTTTTTCTTTTGATAATAAAAGGACAATTGTAACGCTCACCTGGCTCCCACGGAGGCGCTGGTCTGGTCTGGGTTGCTGTGGCCTCTTCAAGCGTGATGCGCAGAATTCGGACCACCGATTGAACAGGACCCCCAAATCTTGCTTGTCGGGCCCGTAGGATTATCCTTCTGCAGATGAGAAAGGGGATTAACTGTCTGCCGAATAGTGTGCTTGCTCCCCCCTTCCCACCTTCGTTCTTCTCCGATTCCTCCAAAACCCCTGGTTTAAGCTCACCTTATGGTTTGGAAGGATGAACTCTCCATCCTGCTTCTGGTGCAGGGGCGCGTGTTCATCCAGTTACTTCACTGGTTTTCAGAATGGCGCTGGCACATCCACTTGACTTTTCTGAGCGATACGCCGTAAGTATGAAGATGCAAAAGTTCAAGTGTGAGCCTCCTTTTATGTTGTCTTTTCTGTCCTTTATTTCAGGTGCAGAACAAAGGCGATGCGTTGAGGGGATAAATTGCCGGTGGTAAAATCAGGTGAGTTGGTGATGAGGGCGACCCCTCTAAATGTCTTTATAATTCCCCAGTAATGTCTTTTGTCCTTTCCCCATAGGGGCCGGGGTGCGGTACCTGCCAAAGATGTGGCGCCGACCCGAGATGTGGAATGGTTCACCAAGAAAAGCCGGTAAGTAATATGGCTGAAAATGTCCTTTCCCCATAGGGGCCGGGGTGTGGTTCCTGCCAAAGATGCGGCGCAGACCCGAGATGTGGAATGGTTCACCAAGAAAAGCCGGTAAGTAATATGGCTGAAAATTCGGCTTTCCTCTTGTGTTCCCTTGCTCACCTTTTTCTCTTCTTCTCTCCCCTAGGTGCAGAGATGTGGCGACCGGTGCTGAGAGCCGCGATGGAGCCGAGCAGCGTCTCGGGAACAGGTGAGTGAAGCGCGGCGCTGCAGTGAGCAACGCGGTGCTTTTAAATGGAAGTCTTCCTTCAGGAATGCTGGCGTGAAGATTCCAGATGCAGGTAAGAAGGTTGAATATGTTCTTGGTTTTCACCTTTATCTTCTCTTATTCCCTTACAGGTGTTCCAGGTTCGAGGCGGGCGTGGCTGGAGTCCAGGTGCAGGAGCAGACACGGTGAGCGTTCAGCTGCTGGGATGCAGAACAATGCGAAGCACGTGTGGCTGTCCGGGCGTGGCTTAAATAGCTTTGGAAGAAGTTCCAGGTGAGTATTCTTCCACAGCCCCACCCAAGTAACAAAATAGTTCCTTCAGAAAAATAGTCCCTCTTAAGCCTCATTTGGCTTGGTTCTTCATGCAGCATGGTCTGCATCAGGTGAGTGTGCAGCATGGTCGGCTTCAGGTAAGTGTAGCAAACACTTCCCCTTATGAGCCTGGCGCCTATGGCGCCAGGACTGATGTCCAACATGAGCCTGGCGCCAACGGCGCCAGGACAGAGTCCAAAGAGCCCCAATAAAGGGCCGCTGGGCTTTTACCCGGGGGCGTGATGCCTGCTCCCGGGGGTGCTGGGCCTGGCCTGGTGCTCCGGGGGTAGGCATCATGACACAATAACCTACCTCCCCAAACCACCAGCCTTTACTATCATACCGTCTACGGTGGCCGTAAGTCTGAGCAAGCCTCAATCTTCTCCCAGACCTCATGCCATACAGTGTACTGTGAAACACCGTCCCCAGTGGGATCCAACAATGATGCCACATTTCTCTCAGACCTAATCCACTTATGCACTGCCCTACGCCCTCTTGGTCCAGCCTACGCCTTCCATGCCGTGCTTCACACATTTTGCGAGCAAAAGACCCAGTGCTAGCTCTCTGGAGTAGCCTTGCTGAGCCTCCCTTTCCTAATTGGCCCCAGCCCAAGCCAGCAGTGCTGCACCATAGGCTGTTTTCTCACGTTAACCAACCCGTACATCGCTTTTAAAACCTTTTCCCAAAATTCCCTCAACAGATCACACCCCCACCACATATGCAGATATGTTCCTATCGCCCAAAACACCTCCAACAACTTGGATCTGCTCCCATGACCATTTTTACCACCCTCACTGGTGTGATATGGGCATGCCTCACAATATTGTTATTATTTTATTTATTTATTGTGATGTAGCCAGACTTTCTACTTTTCACATATCAAATACAAATACTTATAACTTTCAAAGCAAAATTCACTTAAAGAACGAAAAGAAAAAAAAAGGGGGAAAAGGCAAGTGAATTCTGTGTCCAGTTCCAGTCAGTTTAGCATTTGGATTGGGCGTAATTTGAAGCCTAAGTAGGTGACTTCTTTTGCATGCAGCACCGGTTTTTCCAGTAGTTGGCACTTGAAATGAGGGACAATCCTCTGGGGCCTTTTAAAGACCACAATTTTATATTTCTGGGGATTTACCAAGAGATAGTTTTCCTTGGCGTATATTTACGGAATGCATTTAAGAGGCGTTGAAGGCCTACTGGTGTGTGGTCCAGTAGAACAAGGTCATCAGCGTAGGCTATCCAATTTATGGATTGCATGCCAATTTTAGAACTAACCAAGGAGTGAGGGATTCATGAGTTTGCTAAATCAGCTAAATAAAGATTAAACAAGAGTGGAGCAACAATGCACCCGTCTGACCCCCCTTTCAATGCATACTCCCCTCGATAAGTCACCTTTAGTGTTAAACCTTACTTTTAGATTTGTATCTTTATGCATACTTACTAGTATAGCCAGTAATGATTTGGGCAGCCCCCAGGAGTCCAGTTTCCACCACAATCATTCCCTATTAATTGTATCAAAGGTCTTAGATAGATCTAACCAGGCCCTGTATAGCATTGAGTCATTCTTCGTCCACTAATTATTAGATACAATTTATATTACCAAACCATTGAGCGAGGTGAACAGGCCTTTCTTAAAACCTATCTAGAATTTAGAGATTACCTTTCTCTTGTTAATCCACTCTTCTAGATCTCTTAAAGCACCGGCAAAGATCGTGCCATCTGCATCCAGCAGGGCGATCGTCCGGTAATTTGCAGGATCCACCCAATCGCCCTTCTTGTAAATCGGTATGATTACAGCCGATTTCTAAGATACTGGAAGCCTCAGTATAAATTCAGTATTTAATTAAATAACATCAACAAGATCTTTGACCAGAGCTGTATATTCAGTTTCAGTGTGGCATATGTTAGTCCATTAGGGCCCGAGTGTCACATCGTTCTAGTGATGAGTTGGTGCGGACGGCAGGGCTTCGGAATCCTAGGCTTCCTCTCTGGAGGGGATAACTATTTTCTGTGATATGCCCCTTTGCTGAGCGAAGTAAGCAGACAAAGGAACTGATCACCTAAAAGAGCATGGGGAAACGTACCGCCATGAAACCAGCCGAAAAGGAAAAAACACAGGTCAATGGTAGTTTGGGTGTACGAAGTAAACCAAAAAGGAAAGGTTAGATAACCACCCATTTCCCCTCCCTCCTACAGAAGATGGTGTGGTCTGTTACAGTGGCTAATTCCTACAAGAACATAAGAGGTTGACTAAATATCAGGTTGATTCAATGATTTAAGGTCAGACAATTAGAGGGAGGATTTCCTTGCCGTTCTTTCTCAAATGTCTAGGATATGGGAGTGCGTGATATAGTGGAAAACGACAGGAGAAAACAAAAACAAGGTAGGTTAGTAAGGGAGACTGACCTGGGCAGCACGATGGACGCACTGGAGTCAGGATGGTGCCCTGTCTGCAGAGCGTTCTGAGGTGCACTGGGATCAAAGCTGGGATCCGATACAGGTGGGTTTCCAGTCAACGCGTGGGTGTTCAGAAGAAGTCCAAATAATGTGGCAGGAGTCGGGACACGGGAAGACAGAACGGAGCAAGGTGAATATCTAAAGCAGTCTGTGTGACATAGCAGGAGTTGGTAGACGAGTAATCAGAATGGAGCAAGGCTCATATCTAAAGCAGTCCGTGTGACATAGCAGGAGTCGGTACACGAATAATCAGAATGGAACAAGGCGATTATCTAAAGCAGTCCGTGTGACGTAGCAAGAGTCGGTTCACGAGTAATCAGAATGGAGCAAGACGAATATCTGAGGCAGTCCGTGTAACGTAGCAGGAATCTGTACACGGGTAATCAGAATGGAGCAAGACGAATATCTGAGGCAGTCCGTGTAACGTAGCAGGAGTCGGTACACGGGTAATCAGAATGGAGCAAGGCAAATGCAGGTCAGGAGTCACGGAAGACAAAAAATAGTGTGATAGTAACTTCAAATAGAAGCAGCGTTTAGAGTATGAACATTGCTTAAAGGAATAGTGCACTCTAAAATATTATTGGCTAAAAAGATGGCTAATAATCAAAAATATATCTAAAAAATATTTATTTTTAAAAGGCCCTATGTAAAGTATTGAGCAAATGAAGCTCAAACTTAAAAATGTGAAGCACTCTGAGGCATCTATTTCGTGAAATGGCTGCCTCCTGTGCTTGCCCTTGCGGCACAAACGAAGCAAAAGCCAGCCAGCTGTAATAAACTGTAATAAACAAAAGCTACCACTGGGTGGCTTTTGCTTCCTTGGTGCCGGAGGACGGAGACCAGAGGCTGCAGGCAGGAAAGCTGCATCTGGGTAAGTGCTTATTTCTTTTTTTAAATAAGCACTAGCTGCAGTTTTTTTCTCAGTTTTCTGGGCTGGAGGAGCGCGGAAAACTTAGAAAGAAAACCACAGCTTTTAAAACGTTGTATTTATGTTTGCGCTAGCTTCAGCTTGGAACCCTCTGGGCCCACAAACATGAATACAAGGATGTTGTATTTAAAAACGCAGTGGTTTTCTTTCTAAATTTCTCGCGCTCCTCTGTGCCGGGGGAGCCTGAGAAACTTAGAAAGAAACACTGCAGCATTTTTTAATACAACCGCGTTGTGTTTCTGCCTGCCTTGGCTATCACTTTGAGTCTCCTGGGCACCCCCGAGGGAGCCCAGGAGACTCAAAGTGAAAGCCAAGGCAGGCAGAAACACAACGCGGTTGTGTTTCAAAATGCTGCAGTGTTTCTGCCTGCAGCAGCTTTCACTTTGAGTCTCCTGGGCTGGTATTTACAAATATAACAACAATGTTATTCTGACTGTGGCTGCTTTCGCTTGGAGTTTCCTGGGCTCCCTCAGGGTTGGGGGAGCCCAGGAGACTCCATGCGAAAGCCGCCACAGTCAGAATAACAAAGTTGTTGTATTCATGATTTCTGTGGTTTTCCAACCATAGCAATCACAAATACAACAACATTGTATTTGTAATTGCTGCGCCTCTGCTTTTTGCCTTCATTTTACGCTTTCTGTGCATCCCTGGGCTTGGGGAGCACCAAAAACGTAAAATGAAAGTGAAGGCAGCCTCCTCAGCTCTGCTCTGGCTGCAGTCAGCAAAAGCTCTCAGTAGGGGGCTTTTGCTGCTTGTTTAGTGCCGCCAGGGCAGAGCTGAGGAGGCTGCCCGAAATGGCAAAATGGATGCTCCCATGTAAACGCTTTGAGCCTCGTTTGCTCAACGTGTTTACATAGGAACATTCATTCAAAATATGTTTAAAGTATGTTTTAGACTATTGCCCATCTTTTTAGCCAATAATATTTTAGAGCGCACTATTCCTTTAAGTTTGCACCGTGAACAAGGCACTGAGCGGGCACTGGCTGTCACTTGACACAATGCCACCTGACACTGCGCCAGACGGGGAATCCGGAGGTGTTACCCTGGTAACAGCTTGCTGTAATAGCCCGTTTCCAGGGCAACCTCCAACGCCGGAGGAACGGAGCAGCGAAACGCCTTGTCTCTGTTGAATGGCTGGATACACCTTGTATTTAGTGGGCCTACAAGTTAAGCACCTTCCAGGATTGTTGCTCTGGGTATGAGAAGCCTCCACAGCCTTCCGAGTTGTGACACTGAGTCGCTGGACTTTTTAATTAGGTCCTCATTTAGAGTTAATTTACAATTCACTTCATACCTCATGCTATACATTTTCTTGATTAATGTTTTATGCATATTGTCAAAGTACTCGAAACAGGGTGTGCCAGAGATAACAATACTTTGCGCTTTATTTTGCATCTTGCTGTTGTCGTAAGTACCTATTAAAGCAGGACCACCCTCTGTAGTTGCTACATAACTTTTTTTACCTCTGCATTGTAGTCTAGTTGTGATTTGCAAAGATGTTTTTTCAAGTTTTGTATAGCAACCCTCATCTCTCTTTTCCTCTGACGGGTTTCTTCATCAAAAGCATGGGGATGATTAGTGGGTTTCCACTTAAAACGATTGACCAGGGGGTGAGGGGATCCAGCTCCCAGAGCTAATCCACAAAATTTAAAGGGGAACATAATCTTAATAACTCCCCTTCTATTGAGTTCTCTGTGACACACACTCGCTTAGTGTTTAGACGTGCACCTTTGTGTCTAAATGTAACCACTCTATTCTCCTAGATTTATTCACTCTTGTTTTTAGGTCGCAAACTCCCTCGCCTTAGCCTTGCATTAATACAATGCACCATGTCAACATTCTGTGGTCACTGGAGCCCTTATTTCGCATCTTGGAAATCTGAACACTTAACAAATGGATTCCTAGAAAGAAAGAAATAATCTATTGTTGACCCTGTGCTATCAAGTGCCCAGGAGAAGGCTGGAAGAATGTCGCCTTTTGTATCGTCATTATTTGGTCCCAACTTGTGAAGGACAACCATCTCTCACCGTTTGCAATTGGTTCTTTGTTTGGGGGATCTCTGCTGTACCCTGAGGACCTGATGCACAGGAGGTTTTAGTCACCTGATAATATAATTCATACTGGACCATATTGGATTTTGATCCTTTGCAGCAATTCTGACAGGGATTACAAATAGTCAGGTAGAGTGGAAGAAGCAGGGTTCCAATAGACATTTATTACCACAATCGTACTAGATGGATTATGGCATCTTAGTGTGAGCAATTTATTATTATTTTTTTAATTTATTTGCATTTATAAAGCGCACAGAACTGCCCTGAGGCATCGTGGCACTGTTACAGAGGGCTTGAGCTTAACATAGGTAGGATGTAACAGTCGGTTGCAATAGTACGATGACAGGTGGTAAAGAGACCGATGGGGTCAAAAAGTTATGCTTTGCTATGGTTACAGTGCAAGCATAACTATGCATGTTGGTTTAAACATTAATGGAATAGAAAGGTTTTTAGGTTTTTGCGAAAGGTGGTGTATGATTTTTCATTTCTTAGTGAGGTTGGCAGGGCATTTCAGTTTTTGGGTGCGAGGTGTTGGAAGCTAGACCCTCCAGCTCTGGTTCTTTTGAACATGGGAACATAGATCTGGTTGGCGTGGTGGGCTCTGGTGGGTCTGTTAGAGGAGTGAGGGTGATTCTTTCCAAGAGATAGGGTGGTGCATCTGCTCTAAGGCATCTATGTGTGATGGCCATGACTTTAAAGAGTATGCGTTCCTTTACCGGTAGCCAATGGGTATCTTTCCTTGCTTGAGAAATGTGTTCCCTTTTGGGGATGGTCAGAGCTGCCCGGAGCGCGTTGTTTTGCGTGATTTGGAGGTTTTTTTTATATTGTTGACAGAGGCAAACCTAGGAAAAGGGCATTACAGTAGTCCAGTTTGGTACCTATTGTGGCTCTGGCGATGGATAGGCAGTTTTTGGTGGAGAGGATAGGCTTGACTGCATTGATCACCTTGGTGGTGAGCGCTGAGGATGAGGCTTTGGCGTTGACATGGCGGGACATGATAGTGAGGCATCTAGGTGAACACCTAGAGTTTTGACAGTCTTGGAGACTTTGATGATGGAGTTATCGATGTTGAAGGATTTATATTGCGGGGGGAGTTTGTTGAGAGTTTTGCTGGTCCCTACTATGAGGATCTCATTTTTATCCCCGTTTAAGCAAAGGCTGTTGGCAGCCATCCAGGTTTGGATGGCTGTGTAAATTTTGGTTAGAGCTGTCACATCTTCTTCATAGGTCCCAGTTAGTGGGAGTAGTACCTGCGTGTGGTCAGTGTAGTTGGCAGACGCTATGTTGCAACAGTCGAGATCATTGAAGAGTGGAAGGGTAAATATGTTGTAGAGTGTAGGGGCGATGCAGGAGCCCTGAGGGACGTTGCAGTGGATGATAGTAGGGGTTGCTGAGGCAGTGTCTGAAAAGACCTTCATGAGCCTGCCATTTAGAAACAAGGCCACCCAAGCGATAGCTTCTGGGGAGAAGTGCGTTTCATTTTTTAGGTGCATGCCTAGGATGTCATGGTTGACAAGGTCAAAGGCGGCGGACAGATCCAGCAGGAGAAGGAGTACCGGTTTGCCTTTGTCCATGATGTCCCAAAGTTGTATTTTTAAGTCGAGTAGGGCTGACTCTGTCCCGTGACCTGGTCGGAAGCCTGACTGTCTTTTACCTAGGATATGGTTGGTTTCAAGAAATTCCTGGATTTGCGTGTAGGCAACTTTATCCAGGATCTTGAGCAGGAAAGGCACGGTGGTGATGGGCCTATAGTTATTAGCAACTTCTGGGTCGAGAGTAGGTTTTATTTTAGAAGGGGGCGTACCCAGGCTTCTTTTAGATTCTCTGGAACTGTGTTGGCATTGAAGGAGGCATTAATGAAGGATATGAGAAAGAGGGCGAGTGTTTCAGTGCAGTCTTTAATCAGATTGGCTGGACAAGGGTCTCCTTTGTAGTTAGATGGTTTAATCTTGTTCATTATCTCAATGACTTCCTGTTCTGTTACTTCCCTGAATTTGAAAAGGGTTATGGGCAGGGCTTTAAGTGGGCCGGGGCTCCGAAATTTCGTTTTGAGGCGGGGACCTGCCGGGGCCCACTAATCTCCCCTGGCAGCCCCAGCCACTACACAAAAAGGCATTTTTTTCTACAGCCTGAAACTCTCGCTCGTGTGCGAGAGCTTCAGGCTTCAGAAAAAAATGGCTTTCAGCCGTAATGGTGGCGCCGCACCTGCGAGGCATCCCTTTAATCAAGGGATGCACGTGGGCCAGCGCCACCATTATGGAGAAAACATGAGGCCGCTGGAAGCAGAGACCTTGCTTTCTAAATACTGAAGTTCCCGCGGATTCGCGGGAGTTTCAGTCTTTAAGAAAAAGGCCTCTGCTTCCAGTGGCCTCACCCTTTTAGCCTTAATGGTGACGCTGCCCCTCCCCAGCTGGTGAGGGGCAGCACCACCATTAAGGCTGAATAGGCGAGGCGCTGTCCCCTGCCAGGCAAGCCTATACAAAATAAATCCAGAGATTAGCACCCTCTCCCACATAGGGGAGAGGGGGTGCTAATCTGCAAAAGGCTGCCTGGCAGGGGTTCCAGTAGCCCATTGAGCCGAGGCTCGTCAAGGGGGCGTGGCCTAACGGGCCAGCAGGACCCCTGCTGTTAGGCCACGCCCCCTCGATGAGCCCCGGCTCGATTTGTAGTGCCACTTAAGGCACTGGTTATGGGGGTTTTAGCGGAAGGGGGCACTGGGCTGGAGGTGGGCAGGTGGTCAGAGGTGGAGACTGATTTGAAGTGCTGTGATAGGTTTTTGTGGTGCTCCTTGATTTTAGCTTGTAGGAGTTCGATTTTGTTCAGTAGGGCAGATTTTATGGAGTTACACCAGGTTTGGTCTTTAACAATATCTTGTGATTTGGTAGCTGGTGTGGCGAGTTTTTTGAAATTGGCAAAGAGTTCTTTGGATTCGGAGCTAGCATTTGCAATTCTTTCATTGTAGGAAGCTGACTTGGCTGTGATTATGGCTTTATTGTATTGAGAGGTGATTTTTTTGTAGGAGGATATGGTGACTGGGGAGGGTGATTTCTGCCAGGTGTTCAGTGCTTTTCTTTTCTGAGAGCGGAGTTCTTTAAGTTCCGAGGAGAACCAGGTGTTTGAGTGTTTCACTGTTTTGGCTTTTTTATTCTGTAATGGGGCAATGGTGTCTATGGCAGTGCTTATGGTGCTCTTATAGATATCTGCTAACACTGACGGGTCGGAGGACATAAGGTCTGTAGTGAGGGTGCTGAGGTGTGGAATGATCTTATCTTTGGTAAGATTTTTTGCGCATCTTGCCAGGGCTGGGAGGATAGGGTTTGGCTTTTTGGTCTTAGATGCGGCGGGGATGAGGAAGTGAATGATGTGGTGGTCTGACCAAGGAGTCGGGGTGATGGAGCTAATGTCTATGTGGCAGTTGTGGTCGGCTACCCAATCAAGGATGCAGCCTTTGTTATGTGTGGGTGAGGTTATTTTTTGGTCAAAGCCTAGTTCTTTTAGAGCTAGTGAGAGAGATTTGGCTGGCTTATCCTTTTTGTCGTTGTAACCTAGGTTAAGGTCCCCTAAAAGGATGCTTTTGGAGGTGTGTTTTAGGTTTTCTGTGAAGCGATCTAGGAGGTTCTCATGGAACTCCGATAGTGGGCCAGGTGGGCGGTAGACGAGGTCGATGGTGGAGTTGGGAGAGAGGGCAATTTTTATAGCAAGGGAATCTATGGTATCACCCAGGTTGGATGTAATTTGTCTGGCCTCTAAGTGATCTTTCAGGATGAATGCTACCCCACCTCCTACTGAGGAAAGGCGGTCTTGCCTGATGATGGAGTAGCCCCGTGGGATGGCAAGGTTGAGGGCTTGCCCTGCAGCGCTATGAAGCCAGGTCTCAGTGATGACTAGGATGTCGAGGTCCAGGTTGATTAGGAGTTCGTGAATTTCAGTGGCATGGGCAGGGATGGATCTAGCGTTGATCAGGGCACACTGTAGGTTGTGTGGGGTCTGGGATGAGGAGGGGTTGGTGTTGTGTGGTGCAGGTGAGGCAGCGGGATTGGGGTGTGCCAGGACTGGTGTGGGTAAGGATGGTTTGGCCGTGAGGGTGGACGTTTCTATGGTTTTGGGTGAGTTTTGCTGGGTGATGCTCGGGTGTCTAGAGTGGAGTCCCAGGAGTTGGTTCCTGATGTTAGTGGGTCTAGTGTATGATGTTATGGTGGGTGGAGGATGGGTTGCTGTGATATTGCCTTTAGTGAAGAAGAAGGGTCGAAAGTAGGTAGGGGGAATGTTGGAAGGGAAGGTGGGGGGGTGGCTGGTGAGCTGGTTACTTGAGGGTGAAGCATGGTGAGCCAAGATAAGGGGCTGTGATTGGATGGCAATGCAGCTGGGTGCTAGGAGCGGCAGTCAAAGAGGGGTGCAGCTAGGTGCAAAAAATGCAGCAATCAAAGGCAGTACAGGCAGGTGTAAAGAGTAGCAATCAATGGCAGTATAGGCAGTAATCAAAGGCAAACTATCACGGGAAGGTTTGGGAGGCTACTGTAGGCAGCAGGGCCATGCACTATAGGTGGTGGATATGGGGAGAGGGAGACAGTTTATGGCTGTGGTTTGGGAACGTGTGTGCACGGAGCGCAATGCCGGTACACTCGTGGGCCAGTGACCGTATGAGGTATGTAGCAGTGAACAGATGGGTGTGCCTTGCGCGTGGAGCACAGAACAGGGTAGCCAGCTTATTGGGCGGGGTGTGCGCACAGTATGCAGATAAGTGGCTTACCCATTGACTTCAGGGGCTGGAGCTGAATGTCGATGTTGGGAGATCCAGGGATAGCAGCTCTTCCTGCCGGCGAGGTGAGTGGGCTAGAAATGCAGGGTATAGGCCAGTTACGATGTTCTGCAGGCAAAACAGGAAGTTAGGTCTGTGCGTGGAGCCAGGTGTGATGGCCAGGGAGTCTGGCAGGCGGCAGACACGGCATAGAACAGGTACTAGCCTTGATTCCATGGGCCTTGAGGGGAGTGGGCCGGCTTCGCCTGCCGGCAGCCAATCAGAGGTAAAAAAGGCCAGGCAGCCAATCGGCAAGTGGCAATGGCTGCTGGGGGCCTGGTTAGGCTCTGGAGGCTGCCAGCAAAGAACGGTCAGCCATCTTGAAGTGTGTAGGGTACCTCGTGTACCTTAATGTAGTAGAAGGTGCGGCAAAAGCGTTACCAGCTGTATTTAGGCATGGAAGCCTATTCTTCCTCATGCATCAGTGCTGCTTCGAATTTAGGGGCTCAGGTGCTTTTCGGGGGCGAATTTTCAAAGGCAGGCGCTACAACCACAGCGCTTGCTGTAAATTCTGCACAGATCAGGTGATCTTCATGCAGGGTGCCCGCTGCTCCTGCAGGGGCTGATCCTGGTTGAGGAGCTCCTGATCCTGGGCTGCGAGGAAGCCGTTTGTTGAAGTCGGTATAAGATCTAAATTGGAGCTTATTGTCGATTGAAGAGCAATGAATAAGCCACCAACAGGTCGACCACTGTTTCCTTTAGTGGCTAGCTGCTGGACAGTAGCGAACCCATCAAAATTTAGACTCTGAGTCAGCCAAGTTTACTGGGACAGAATTAAGGCATGGTTACCAAATATAAATTCTCTCATCCCTTTTGTGGTAAGAGGAGGAACCCCACGTGTTCCAGTCTAAGGGCCTCATACGACCCAATGGAGTAAGGGGGCACTATTACTGCTGGAGGCAATTGCGCTGGCAGTATTAGCAGTGAAAACGGACAGCAAGTGGACATTTTCCCCTCAAAACTCCAAGTTACCGCCCAACCCGTGGTAGGGCCAACCCTTAAATGCGGCGGATTATAGCGTTACCACCGCATTTAAGGGCTACCGCCCAACTCGTGATGAGACCCCAACACTTTAAAGTCATGGTTAACTAAAGTACATTTTCAGAGGCCCTTAACTTCTCGACAGCTTGACAAATTATGTCAGGTAGCATGGACCACATTTTGTTTTTAACCTCCATTGAAACATTTCTCTCCTCTAATAGCGGAGGCGAAGATGTTAATGACGCTGCCGGTGGAGGGACTGAATATTTTCCAGAGTGTTTGTGAACTCTACCATCATTATTCTTGATCACTTTGTTACCCTCATTCTTGATTAGAGCTGAAGATATTTCTAGTCCCATACTTTTTAAGGTCTACACTGGCGGCCAATAGAGCATCTGCCCCATGGTGTGATTTTAGACCCGATTACGTGATAGAAGTACTGTCAGCATGTGCACATCGGAAATATTCGATATAAGTCAAAGAAAACAAGTGTAACATTCGGATCTTCTTCAGAACGATAGGAGTCTACTACGGTTGCGTGCCCTTTTGTCACCACCTTTCTTCTCTGTCTTCAGCCATACCCTTGGTATAGCAAAGAATTGATGTGATGATGGTGAGGTATGCTTGCTGATAGAGACGCAAGCACCCATAAGGCCCTCTGAAAATCACAGTCAGGAATGCTGTCCTGTTCAATTCCCAGTGCCATCGGTCATCTAGTGTTTGTAATCACCTTTGAAGCTGCTTCTAAAATGGTCGTACAGTCTGTTGGTAAATCTCTAGAGTGACAGTGGAGTGGTCTGCTGTGGTCTCCATTGAAAATTGGAGTCTCTTCACTAGGTTTATTTTGGAAGCGCTCCTTTGCACATCAAGCTGCCTGTTCTCTTCAAAAACCGCACACACGCGAATAGCAAGAATTGCGGTGGAGCGGTCTGCTCCATTGAAAACTGGAGTCTCTTCACCAGCTTTATTTTGGAGGCGGCCCTTTGCACACTGGGCGGCCTGTTCTCTTGAAAAACTGCACACACACGCAAATCGTGGCACGAGAGTGGCGGTGGACTAGTCTGCTGTGGTCTCCATTGAAAATTGGAGTCTCTTCACCAGCTTTATTTCAGGGGCGGTCCTTTGCACACCGAGCTGCCTGTTCTCTTCAAAAACTTCACACACATGTGAAGCCTGGCGCTAGAGTGGCAGTTAAGTGTTCTGCTGTGGTCCACGGTGGAACATGGAACTTTGGGTATGAAGATTTTACGCTTTTGCCTGCCGAGCATTCGAACTGTATTCTCTTTAAGGTTTTGCCACTACTCTTTGATTTCAGCCATTCGCCTCACTCACTCCTGTGAAGGTAGCCTACTGGACCACGTAGTCAGCATCCTTTAGCACTTGGCTCGTTTCTTATTGCATTGTGTGAGTATATAATACAGCGTTAGTATGAAACGTGTGACAAACCGTAAATATGGGCTATGGAGCACCTCTGTGCGGGCCGCTAAAAGAAGGAGAAGTCCAGAGATCACTGTCAAATCATCAAAATGTGGCAACAGGCACCCAAACTACCATTACAGGCTTTCTCAACTTGTTGCCGCCTGCCCCTGGTCCAACTAATCAAATTAACACCACTTCTCCTCAGCGGCCTCCGGCCATTACCACTTCACCTATGATAGACAATAACCACTCCCTCTTGAAGTTGTGCATTGGACTACAACAGAATTCTGCGGGGACAACAAAGAGTGTGATTTCCCCATCTGTTTCCACCAAAAACCTTGACAGTACAAATGAAAACCTTGACAGTACTAATTTAACAGCCTTTCCCGGTCTGGCCAGACTACAGTCCCCTAAAGCGGCTATACTGACGCCTTTACCGGACTATTCAGCCCTTTACGATAGTGAGCCAGACAGTGACAGTGAGTCTGACGACTGTAAGGAAGGCATGGTATCGAAGTAAAGACAGGCACAAGTGATCACAGTTCAAGGGTCTTTATTAAACTGTATAATGGGTAAGAGAAACACCTAATCTATACCTAAATCTAAGATGGGAGCAAGCTACGAACATCAAATAATAATAATAATAGTACAGTCCTAGTGGTGCCTTAGTCAAATAAAAAGGGTCTATACAAAAAAATAACTATTGCCAATCCTTACTGCTATGCTACAAAAGAGTGTGGGATAATGTTTACAAGAAAAGAAAGAAGTGTTCTCAAATAATAAGTCAGGATGTATGGCCGGGGTCTCCCTTGCCCAGGTTTTAACCACAGGACAAGGCAAGACTCTTGAGCACACTCCTGGGCTTCTTGCCATGAACTTAAAGTTTCTTTGTACACTATCAGGGCCTTCCAGGATACAGCTTGGGGATACATTGGAGCCTCCTGATCTGGATACTTTGCAGAAACTAACCAGCTATTGCAGGGAGAAGGGATACAGGTGTTATTTTCGTGTAATATTCAAACTAAGAACAAGCCCCGCCCTCCCTACGCAGCATTCCATATTGCCAGAAGGGGCGCGCATTTGTGCGCGTGCATTTGTGTAAAAGCTTTTGGCAAGAGCTGTTGTGGCTGTGTGGATCCAGGACCCTAACCACTGAATCATCAACACATTGGTACGAACAGAAGAGGAAAGCGCTATTTGCCTATGGTCTTGATATTATACATATTTCATTCCGCTTTAATACTTATTACGTTTCTTTTCTGTCACTTGTAGGTGTTATTTACGTGTAATATTCAAACTTGGAGCAAGCCCCGCCCTCCTTATCCAGCATTCCATATAGCCAGAAGGCGCGCGCATTTGTGAACAAGCTTTTGGCAAGAGCTGTTGTGGCTGTTATGGCTGGGTGGCAGGTGCTTACACCTCTATAACTGCAAGTACGATCTTTGTTTAAATTTCTATGTTGTTCTCTGATCTCTAATACAAACCGCTGTTGATAATTATTGCAGTGCTTTGCCGTTTGAACATCAACTCGCTCAGCTGATACGACTTCCTTTACGAGCGGCTTCCTGCCTATTTGCATAACGGCGTGCAAACGGCAAAGACAGCACGCTTTAAAAAACAGCATGCCGTCCAAAATTGATACATGGAAGCTAGTTGAAAGGTTAAAACGAACACTGTTGAAAGCGGACCAAGTGACTCCCTCAATCAGAGCTAATGCTCCTTCGACACGAGCCTGTGCGCAGTCTGTAAATACAGACATTTGCTTTTTCTATACAGCAGAATTGTCTAAATCACAGCTGTGCACCGCACCTAGCGCGCTCCTTATCGCGCAATTACCTTGTGAGAGTGGCGCTGAAACCAGCTTGCATCAGTCTCTAATCAACAATCAGTCAGAAATGACTTCATTGCTAGTAGTGCAGAACCTTAGTGATAAAACGATGGAATTATTATCACAAAAGTCATGACTCAACAATCACCTGAGATCGATCCAAGTATGCCGTCAAACGACAGTGCTACTATTGAACAAAATCAAACTCGCAGCATAATAGCTACTTCTCTAATACATGGTGAGGACTTGGATTCTGCCATCACAAATGAGCTCATCATTATTGACTCACTGACTCAGGAGATTCAACAGGGCACTTCTGATTCTACAACTGAAGTCCCCACCTCTACCCCTACTTCACTTCCTACCTGTAATCCCCCAGTTACCCCTATTTCTCAATCAAGACTAAAGCAACATTCACTCCTATCTCAATCTCCAATTATGTTTGGAACAAATAGTCACAATTCCTCTGCCCTACCTATCTCGTTTTCACAACCCCCTGCAAGCGAAAAACTCACAAATTGTAATCTAACTCATTGCCACACTCTTCCTCTTCCGACCCATTGTTACAGTCCACCTTAGCAGCTATGAATCTTGCTCTATCATCCCTCGTAAAATTATATGAAGTGATGGATGACAAGGTAAATTAAAAAACCACTCTCCTGAACACTATAGTGCACCAGCAAATCAGAGAAGTAGTGAATAAAAGTCACAATGGCAAGCCGATGCCTATTCAGGAATGTGTACCTGCTGCATGTCCTGCAATCAAATCAAATAGCGAGCCCGTAATTTGGATGGCAAGTGCTCCTCTACATCTTGAGCTTTCTGGCCTCACTCTCAATCATCTTATCCCCACACCACATCCTGTGTGTAGCACAACAAAATCACTATTGATTATAGGTAAAGACACGTTGAAACTGACTCCACGAATCTGCATTAGTGCTGGTACTTTTCAAACTGCAATTCCCACCAAGACCATCAGACAAGCTCCGAATAAGGACCTAAAGGTAGTGAAAAGTAGAACAGAGGTAAAAAAAAAGAAAGGAGATTTTACCATCTTCTCCAAACCTACTGGGACATCTCTTATAAAATCTGTACTCCACGATTCAAAAAAAGAAGAGAAAAAATATTAAATCTGCTCCGTTGGCCAACAATGCAGCATTGAAGCAATTTATTAAAAATGTGTCCAAACCAAAAATTCGTTTAGGGTTTAGGAAATGTTACTACAGCAATTACTACAAAATATACAAACGTTAATGATGTTAAAAAAACACAAAGCCAAGTAGAAAAAACATAATTGGTCAAGAACCATTAGATGATTTATTGAACAAAATAGAAAACCAAAAAGTAGAAACTGCAAAAAATGTTCCAATCGCGGAAGAATCCCTATCGATCATTGAACATAATGCATCAGATAAGGAATTTCTTACTTTAGAAGAAAGAAGGATTGAAATTGAGAAATCTGTATATCAATATTTTCAAAAACCTCTTCCAACCAGGAAGCCAATCAAAACATCATCTTTGACAACATCTCGGAATAATTATACATTATCAAAGTCGTGGTTATTTCAACAGCCAACTAAAGGCGATATTGCTATTGATATACCAGTTGGAAATTCTAAAATAAATAAAAGACATAAATCCAGTTCACTCTATCATGCGCTCATCATTCAATGTAGACCCAAATAATTTCCTACCTACGACCTTAATAGGACCTTTGAATATCTTTTAATATCTTTAGCGATGTGCCTATTTTAGAGGACTTATCTTCTGATATCAATCAGGTGGAGTTTCTGCATGATACCGACCTCACTGCAGCCAGATTGTCGATTCAATCTGGCATAGTGCTTAATATTATATGGCAGGCTAGACAGTTATTATTTAATCTTGGTTTTACTGTCACCTATGAAACAATGAAATTGAAAGAGCTAGATTCAAAGATGCACACTAAACAGACGACAAACCCTGATAACATTTCGAGGCCTATGATCATTAAAATAACATGCACGCAAAATCGTCCAGCTGACAAGTTAGAAACCTCCTATAGAATAGTTGTCCACCATGATCAAATTCAAAACTCAACATCCGCAGAGTTTTAAATTAGTTAGCTGGAACACCAGAGAGCACAATCATTTACTAAATTCCAATTAGCATACTCTCGAACAATATGACATTATCGCGTTACAGGAAACGTGGTTAGTCCGAACTCCCGTATGGGATAACTTTACCATTCTAATTACACCAGCCATACTTAAACAAAAAGGGAGACCAATGGCAGGACTTTCCATAACCACTAAATTCTACACAGGGCGCATATTGGGAAAATGGGCAGAACCAAGTAAGTATATCAAGCTAGTCAAGATCTCCATCGGTGGTAATGTGATTGCACTAATGAACGTTTACTGGAATCATTCCAGCATCCCGGATGATGACTTTTTCAGAGACAGAATTTTTGCTTGATTTAATTACTTCAGATTCAACAACAACAACTATTTTTCTTGTGTGCGACTTAAACATACATTGTATGGCTGATAAACGGAAAAGTGACATAGCACTGTCCCATAGATGATGTCCTTAATGGCCGATAGATGGCTTTTAATGCTCAATGGAGCCATTGAGGGCGACATCCCACTGAGGCCTACTTAGCGCAGATTTGAACAGCAAGCCAAAATAGATTACATTTACACTGATAAAGCCATGTTTACTGTTTTAGACAACTTTATCATAAAAGAACAGACATCCAGCTATCATGATCAGCTAACTTTATACTGGCATTGGAATATCCCTCTTGCTGCTCCAGAGAATTATACATTTAAAAACAAACTCATTGTCACTGACGGTCGTACCCGACTTCGTTGGTCCTCTGAACAATTAATTGAACTTCTTAATTGCATGAAATCCAATGCTCTAATTACAATGACTACAGCTAGCATGGACGAGCTCTATGTTGCTGCTCTCCATCTCTTTCAGGAAACCTTGACAAAAATAAACAAACCTAAGTTCAGTCATAAGCACGCATATGATCTAGTAGTGCAACAGAAGAAGGCTCTCCTTTGTAGAGCAGTAAGGTCAACTAAAAACCTCCCGCTGAGAGAGCGACTCAATGCAACTAAACGACTGAAATTAAGTTACAAGAACCGGCTCAAGACCAGACAGGCCCTCACATACCAACGAGATGTAGAAGATGTGCTTCGAACCATTTCATGAAAAAATTCGGGGGCCATCTGGCAATTGCTCAATCATACCACCCATAATTCACAAGTCTCTCTACAGATAAATGCTGTCTCTGAACAGACATGGGTTGAATATTTTACAAATCTCTATGCATGCGGAGCATGTGACTCACTTCAATCCATTTATCTGCCAGAAAATAAATTGGAGCTGAATTTCAACTATGAGGACCTCATTTTCTATATCTCTAAGCAGAGTATGTCAAGAGCACCGGGACCTGATGGTCTGACCAATTATATCACCAAGAGTAACCCTGAATTATGGACAAACATACTTTTTTTTTTCAAACAATTTTGATTAACTTTTACAACATCCAATCAACAAAAAACAAACCCAGCAGTGCTTGTCATACAATTTTAAACATCATGTATAATATAAAAAAAATATCCAATGCTTACCCATTACCCTCCCCCCTAACTCGAGCCTACTCCACTTCGTCCTCCGCCATTTTATCCTCTACGGCTACCTCCCCCTCAGTATTCCCAGAGGTATCATGTTTGCTTGGACAGGCCTGGGTGGACTCAGACAGTGTAGCCACTAAGTGTCTCCAGGCCATCAGAGTTTGCGCTTCCTCCTCCCCTCCCCTAATGGCCGCTTCATTCCATACCGCCGTTTCCGCTTCAGCCCATTTCTGGAGATCGTTCCACCAAAACTCTGCCTTTAGTCTGTTGCATGCTTTCCAACCCATGGCAATTCTGCGCTTGGCAAGTATATAAGCCAAGTCCTTACGTTTGCTCACGTGTTTCAGTTTGCTCGGTCTAGGAAAACCCCCTACCATGCATGCCCACACAGATTCCACGTCTAGCATGATCCCTTTCTCAGTCAATCAGTGGGCTACTTCTCCTCAGAATTTTCTAATTTTCGGGCATGCCCAGAACATATTTATCATCCCTGCGTTCACTTCCCCACATTTGGGACATGTTTGCTGTTCTGCGCACTTGAATCAAGCAATTCTCTGGGGGTTCATGTACGCTCTGTGGGTTACATATAGCTGAATTTATTGCAGCCTCACATTTCTGGACACTTTATGGTACCTCTGAACCCCCTCCCACAACCCACCATTCATGAGTTCCCCCGCTTCCTCTTCCCAGTCCCGTTTTAGCTGGGTCACTTCCTTTCCCACCCTGGACATCAGCAGTTCGTAGATTTGGGAAACCTTGTGTGCCCCCATCTGTCATATCATAAATTGTTTCTATGGCCGTACCGGGTTGATCTTCCAGCACTATTTCAGACCATGTTTCTCTCATCCGCCGTACCAATCTGGTATAAGTGATATACTGCCCTAGGTGT
This sequence comes from Ambystoma mexicanum, assembly GCF_040938575.1. Classification (NCBI taxonomy): domain Eukaryota; kingdom Metazoa; phylum Chordata; class Amphibia; order Caudata; family Ambystomatidae; genus Ambystoma; species Ambystoma mexicanum. Next base: position 1,335,284,499 of record NC_090921.1, on the reverse strand, counting down.
AGACCCGTTTCTTCTACCAGTACATTAAATTCCATTACTTTCCCATCTTGCCATATATCTCCCATTGTTGCAATGCCCACCGGTTCCCAATGCTTACGAATCATCTTCCTCAGTTGCTCATCCCCTCCGGTCAATGTCCCTAGCGGCACTTGCGGAGAACACGGGTCGGGTTCTCCATGGCCTGGCAAGCCTTACACCACATCTTCCATCCCAGTTCCAACATCCCCGGGTGCCCTTTTAGCTCTGGTTTGGGCAGCCATATCCATTCCTAAAAAAAAAACGGAACACATTCAGACCTCAACAGTCTAGACTCCGATGTTGAGTCTTCCGTTAACCACTTAGCCACATATTGTAATTGACTGGCCAAATGATAGATCTCAAAGTTGGGCATTTTTATGCCCCCTTTGTCATATATGTTCTGTAGTTTCCACAGGGCTATTCTATTCCTGGTATTATGCCAAATGAAGCCTCTACATATGCTCTGAAGTTTAAGAAAGAATCGCTTGGGTATCATGTATGGTATATTCCCAAAAAAGTGCAACAGTCTAGGCAATATGACCATCTTCAACAGCGCCACCCTCCCCACCATGGCCAAAGGGAACTTAGTTCAGAATCTCATGCTATTCTCAATGTTTGCTACTGCCTTCTCTGTGTTATGTTTGTATTCAGCCTCCACCGTGTGATAGATATCAATACCCAGGTATCTAAAGGTACTGGTCTCCCAGGGTATTTGTAGTACTGGTAGGTGTTCTTGCAGAATCCCTTTATATCTCCCTAGGGGGAATATGCAAGACTTCTTAGGATTAACTCCAATGCCAGAGAGCAACGCAAATCGCTCCTTTACTTCTAGGATGTATTGCAGGTTTTCCTCCGGGTACCTTAAGTATAACAGCATATCATCGGCGTACAATGATATTGAGCGTGGCCCTCCTTTCGTGTAGATCCCCACCTCCTCATATTGTTGCCTCAGATATATCGCTAGGGGTTCCAGTGCGAGAATGTACAGCATCAGGGATCAAGGGCATCCCTGTTTGGTGCCCCTACTGAGTTGCCACCTCTCTGAGATGATCGCTCCCGTCTTGACTCTGGCTAGTGGTGAGCTATACAGCGATTTCACCCACTTCAGGTACCCAGGCCCTATTCCATATTCTTTTAGGGCTACTATCAGCCAAGGCCATTTGACAGAATCGAAGGCCTTCATCGCATCTAATGAAACAATTGAAACTTCGTGCAAGTCTCCTTCTGTTTGCTTTATGACTCTGTGGAGTCTTCTGAGGTTGTCGGATATGCTTCTGTGCGGAACATATCTGGTCTGATCAGGGTGTATAAGTCTGCTTATGACCTGTCTGAGTCTATTTGCCAACACAGCTTTGAGTTATCTTGCTGTCCTGGTTCAGCTTAGATAGCGATCTGTACGACCCAGAGTCCATGCTCGGCTTATTAGGTTTGAGAAGCAGAATGATGATCGCCTCTCTCAGGGATTCTGGGAATATCCCTGTTTTGAATGCTTCATTTAACATTGCCAGTAGAGGGGGGAGCAATTCCATCTTATAGGTTTTGTAAAACTCACTGGGGAGTCCGTCCACTCCCGGGGCCAAACTGGTAGGTAATTGCTCAATCCCTGCTTCTAGCTCCTCCAATGTGATTGGGGAACCTAGGTTCTGTCTCTCTTCAGCACTCAATTTAGGTAGGCCAATATCATCTAGTGTTTCCACTATCTCGCTCCATTCAGCCCCTTCTACGTCTCCATACAATTGTTTATAGAACTCAAGGAACCCTCTGTTCATGCCCTCTTGGGTATGAAATATTTGTCCACTCTCCCCCTGTATTGCTCCGATCGTTGGTCTGGGTGTCTCATTTTTATACAACCATGCAAGCAACCTCCCCTGCTTGTCTCCTCCAGTGGGCTGTCTTTCTATGAATTACTTGTAATTTTAATTGCATAATATCTCCCAGTGCCCTCCACATTATTGCTGCAATTGGCTCATGGTTTCGGCAACCTCCCGGGAGTTACCTCCTCTACACATGAGTGACTCTAGTTTCGTGCAATTAACGTCACCTCACCATATAACCGCACCCCCGAGGTACGGGCTAATTTTACTATATAAGGTCTTGAAATAGGCCACAGTGTCTTGGTTCGGGGTATATGTATTAATAATACACACTTCTCTATTTTCTATGAATCCTGTATAGCCACCAACCTCCTGTGAGACTCCACTGTGGACTGTAATAGCTGGAAGGGGACATGTGGTGCTACCCAGGTAATTACCCCTCTGGCGTATGCCGAATACGTTGCCCCTATGATGATCCCCTTCCATTTCTTCCTTATCACCTCTTGTTTTTCTTTCGTGAGATGAGTTTCCTGTAATAGGGCGATATCTATTTTCTGCCTCCTTAAGTACATCATGATCTTATTCCTCTTCAAGTAACTGTTGAGTCCCCTGACATTCTAAGTTACTATTTTAAGGTCTCCCATCTTTCATTCGTACCCAGTCCCACCTCTGTCTTCCCTTATCTTCCGCATCATGTACAGAAGGGCGTGTGTGTAAGCTTGTTCCCTAACTAATACCACTGCAAATCCCCCAACTCCCCTCCCGCCCCCACACCCTTGCCATCCACAACTGTTGCCCAGCTCCAACCCTGGATCTCAGGCTATCCCGCATTTAGTCCTTTCTCGGCTTGCCAGTACTAGGAACTCATCAGGGGGTTGCCTCACTACCAGCAACCTAACTATATAATCTATAGGGGTATGAGAGTGAGTCCGCTGTATCTCACGCAATTATGCCACATTATGCTATGCCGGCCCGTATCCTTCTGCTCAAAACATAGCTCATCTCCCAGCTTACGTTTTCCCTATCTTATATTCAAGTCCCAATGTCACAGTTTATACAGCACCTCGGCCTCTGGAACCGCTGCCTCACTTGTCCATGCCGCTCTCCCTCTGATTGTCTGTCCCGACAGGCAGTTCTGTGCATCCAGCCACACTGTCGCATCTTCTGGGGTCTCATAAAACAGGGCCTTCTTCCTGTGAAACACTCAATTTCGCCAGGTACATCAGCATGTATTTGTAGCCCGCCTCGCGCAGCTTCCTCTTCACTGTCCCATGATTCAGTCGCCGTCCCTGCACCAGGAATGTATAGTCCGGATAAGCTGTAATGGACGTGGATGCCCTTTGTATTGTGCCCCCTTTCCGGAAGTGTTCCAGGATTTTCTTCCAATCTTGGTAATTCAATATTTTGGGGGTGGGGGGTTCCTCACCGCGAACCCTTGTGTAAGCACCCCTCCCTCGATTTCTTGCAGCAACATGGTCTCAATGTAATCCATAGGGTTTGGTCCTTCCTCTCCTTCTGGAAGACCCACAATGCATATGTTGTTTCTTCAAGCACGTCCTTCGGCTTCCTCTGCTCTGTTTTCCAGGTTGCTCACTTGTTGTCGCAGTGTGTGGATCTCCGAGGCGTGTGACGTGCAGGTAGCTGTGTTTGAGTTTACTTCTTTCTCCAGTATGCCTGTGCGTTTCACTATTGTTCTTAAGTCTTGTCTCAGTAAGCTTACGTCCACTTGCACTGCACCAATTTTAAGATCCAGTGATGTTTCGAGTTCAGCCATGGCTGCCTCTAGTTTAGTTTCCCATGCTACTTTCAGGTCTGCAATCGCCTCCAAGATCTGCTGGTCTTTGCATGCTGGTGCAGTGTCCGTTTGCGGGTTCCTCTTCCTACGTCTGGCCCCCTCCGTTGACTCTGGTGTTTTTGTGAATTCCTCCATTTTTGATTGTTTCCCTTTTGTCTTGGGCAACCTGGATGCCATCACAGTATCGCCAGGTGTCTCAGTTCAAGGTGGTTGGGGTCAGACTTTCTGGTACTTCAGCTTGCACTGGCTCGTCTAGTGATTGGGTCCATTTGGGGGCTGCCAGTTGTGCCTGCGGAGGGTGGGGCGTGTCTGCAGGTAATAGTGCACCTTTGGAGTGTACTGGTTAAATGAGCGACCCTGGTGTTTGAGGCCTCTTCCTTTCTTATGCTCTGCCGGGTTGCGAATCAATGACTGCCGCTCCTGGACTTAGATTCGGCCCCTGCCCTCCTTGCTCCGGGGGGTTATCCCTTCCTGATAGTATTAGGTATTGGTTATTGTCCTTGTGTAAACTGCGAGGTGTCGTTCTGTGAAGCTCTCTCATTTGCATGTTGCCAGGCTGTGTCCCCCCTTGTTAGTCTTTCGTATATTGTCCTTATTGCATCTGGCGGTGTCCCACCTCTGGCGTGGGGTGCTATTTACTTACTTCTTGGGGTAGCCTGTCTTCTTAGTGCACGCACTATTGCCTTGGGCGTCTGCGCACCTGGAGACGTCCCAGTGGCGATATCAGCCCTGCAGAATGGTCCATACTGTATATTAGCCCAGCTGCGCCTTATTGCTTACGGCCAGCCCCTTTGGGTGTGTTATGGTGCACTTCCTTGTGTGTTTCTCTTGTCACAGGTTCCCCTGCAGCCTGTGGCAGCCTGTGGTGTTCCACTTGCTGCTCCGTAGTTCTGGTGTGTGGGAGCGATATACCTCGTATAATGCGATCCCCGCCGTGGCTCCTCAGCTGTGCGGCACTCCAGGTCGCGCCCCAGCTACCTGTCCTGTTTCGGGTGCTAACTCCCTCCTCGCCTCAGCAGTCAATTGCGCCTCAGGTGGGGCCCACTGCCATGGCCTTCTATGTGTTGTCTGCTGCAGCAGGCGACTCGGTGACCCTCCATGACACTGCTGGTAGTCTCTGGGTTGGGGGTTATGCTGTATCTGCCTGATTATTACTCCCCACTCGCTACGAGCAGGGGTGCTGTCTGGTCCGTACTCGAGCACTATGTTGCTGCTGGCACAGTGGAAACACAGCACCTCAGATGCGCGCCCCATGCCTGTGCAAGGGCACAATTCCATGTATGCTGTGGACGGTCACCGCCGTGGCCCTTCTGCTGTGCAGTGCTCCAGATCGTTTTCAGCTGCCACTTCGTTCCCGTCTGAATCTGCAGCCCGTTTTAGATGCTGGTCCCCTCAGAACCTCTGTGATTAATTTTGCTGCAATTGACCCCCTCCTCCCGGAGGTCGCTCTGGTTCTGGTGTGCTGTGTGCGCTTGTATCCACCGCCTCACGCACTCGGGATTCGTTCCATTGTCCTTCTAAGCGGCCATTTTGCCTGAGCATTAGTCTGGTACCCGTCACCGTCTTCTGCAGATATATTTTCTCATTTCACCCTGTTCTGGCTCACGTTCAGTGTGCGATATGCAGTACTGTTTCCCACAGCTTCTAATCCGTTTAGGAGTATATACAGTGTTTCTAGCCGGCGAGCATTCCTAGGATACTGTCGGATCTGCGGGAGCTCTGGAGCGGGCCAGCCCCTCACATGGCGAGCTAGCCACGCCCCCGACAAACATACTTTTTCAGATTTTTCATGATGTTACAACTTCCCAAACCATCCCTTCATCGTGCTGCAAATCAGTGATTGTACCGATATTTAAAAAGGCCAATCGACAGTTACCCAACAACTATCATTTGATTGCACTTTTAGATGTGCCAGGCAAATTGTTCTCTATGTAATTCTAAGATATCTTACCCCACCAGACTGTGTTTGTGTCTGGTCTTGGGACAGCTATTAACTTGAGTGTAATAACTGCAATTAAAAGTCAAGTCAAAGGAACAAAGCAGCCAAACATGGCATATGTAGATTTTAAATCTGCCTTTGATTCTATATCAAGAAATATGCTAATGGCAAAACTTAAAAAAGCAAATAGCACTTCTTCCCTTCTATCATTCATTTCACAACTACATTCTGAAACAGCCATTCAAGTCAAATTGACAATAGAAGGTAAATTGTCTACTCCGATGCCCACGTACCGAGGGTTAAAACAAGGGTTTGTATTGGCTTCTACACGTTTTAACTTTGTCATTGCCGATATCTATAATATCTTTACATCCATAATTGTTGATCAGCATTTGTAGTTTGGCTACTCTACGCAGATGACCTTGTTTTAATATCTAAATTACCCAGAGGCCTGCAGAAATTATTAACCGCGTTAGAGAAATATGCCAAAGAAAATCTTCTTGAGGTTAATGTGACTAAAACCAAAGTACTATATTGTACAGCAGAGAAGTAGAAGAACGCAAAATCTTTTAGCCGGCATCTAAATCATGAAAAACGTGAAGTTATAGACCAATAATAAATACCTTGGTATAAACATCAATAATCACATGTCAGATCTCCCCTATTTATCTGAGGTACAAACCAAACATAGGACTGCTACTTCACAGGCACGAATAATTCAAAACAGATATGGTAAATTCTCATACTCACCAGCAATAACATACTATATGCAAAAAGCGGTTCCCACTATTGGACAAAGCTCGAAGGGTCATATCGAAAAGGAGACTTAGCATTACCAAAAAGCCAGCCCATGTGTATTTTGAGAGCCGAATTAGGTCTACCATCTCTACATGCTATGCACAAAAGGAAGGCATGCTCACTATCTAAGAAATATTGATTAGCAACTGATCAGAATCTGCTGTTAACTAAATTGTCAAATTATATGCTCAACTCTGATCATAACTTTGCTTGCGAATGGAGAAATCGTGTCATCTCGGTATTGATTGGAGCTGACATATCTGAAGAACTGTTAATAACCAATCCTACACAAGCCAAATACAAACTTTGGCATTATGATTGGATATGTACCGTTGACATGTGCCAGAAGTATAGATTGTTTAAGGATAATCCTTTTGCTCCAAAATAATTTTGAAACACCGATAGTTACTTACTCAAATTTCCCAGACCGAGGTACTGAAGAACAAGTTACTTTCTTACCTGGTAAGGTTCTTTCGATGGGATGGTCCGACGACGTATTCCATATCTATGACAGGTAATCACCACAGCTGTGCTGCTTCTGAAACTTTTTTCGGCGTCTGCGTCCTGCGTCGATCACGTTGATGCGCCGTCGAGGACCTCCTCCGACGTCCGACGTCATCCGATGTGATAAGTAGGACGCACGACACCCGTAGCCTCAGTTGTAGTTTTTTCCCCCAGAACGTGTGACATTAGTCTACTGCCAGTCAGACACAAAGCCTTGCGGAACGTAAGCTGCAATCGCATAAGAAATTCTGCAGCGGGGAAGGTAGGGAGGGAGTGATATGGAATACGTCGTCGGACCATCCCATCGAAAGAACGTTACCAGGTAAGAAAGTAACTTGTTCTTCGAGGGGATTGGGTCCTCCGACGTATTCCATATCTATGACAGACTCCCAAAGCAGTACCAGAGCAAGAAGGAGGGAAAGAATTTAGAATTAAAATTTAGAATTGCCAGTCAAATAGCGGAGCAAAGGACCGCTTTGCCAAAGGCCAGATCTTGTCCTCAGATGGAATCGAGGGAATAGTGACGTACAAATGTATGTACCGAAGCCCTGGTGGCTGCATCACAGATGTTGCGAATAGGAACACCCCTCTGCAGGGCAATAGATGCAGCCATACCCCTGGTAGAATGGGCCCGCAAGCCAGCCGGTGGGTCCTTACCCGCCAAGCGGTAACACTCTGAGATGGCCAAAATAATCCACGAGACAAAGTCTGTTTCGTCACAGCTTGTTCCAAACGCTTTCCAGCGTAACCAATAAAGAGTTGATCGTCCGCTCTGACCCGGGACATGCGTGAAACATAAAAGCTTAAAGCTCTCCTAGGATCAAGCCTATGGAGCCTCTCCTCTTCCTTACCAGGATGCGGAGGAGGATAGAATGCCGGACGAAGAACCTTCTGGGCCAAATGAAATTCCGTCACTACCTTCGGAAGAAAAGAAGGACGGACTCTAAGGACAACCCTGTCCTTATGGAAAACAGTAAAGGGAGGCTTAACTGAAAGTGCCTGTAACTCACTCACTCTGCGAGCGGAAGTGACCGCAACTAAAAATAGAGTTTTAAGAGTCAACAGCCTCAAAGGACAAGAGTGCAAAGGCTCAAAGGGAGCACCCGTTAGAAACCTGAGAACAAGGTTCAAATCCCAACCGGGCACCAGGAAAGGTGACGGAGGGAACACATTAGTGAGCCCTTTCAGAAACTGTGAAATTAAAGGGATTTTAAAGTAGGAACACTCTTCAGACGAGCGCTTAAAGATGGACAGCGCCGCCAGGTAACCTTTAATGGTACCCACTTGCAAGCCCCTGTGGGCCAAAGAAAGTACAAAGGACAGAACCATGGGGATGTCACATGCAAAAGGATCCACATTCTGAACTCTGCACCAGTCGCAGAATTTACGCCAACGGCAACGGTACAGAGACTTTGTTGCTGGCCGTCGGGCCGAGAGCAACACCTCCATCACGTCTTCAGGGAGGTCCCAATCCTTATACCTCAACCTTTCAGAAGCCAAGCGTGAAGGTTGAGGGATCTGCCCTCTGGATGGAGAACCTGACCCCCCCTCCCGTGAGAGCAGATAGTCTCGATAGGGAAGACGACGTGGAGGGCAGATGGACATGTCGAAAAGGTCCGGGTACCACGTCCTCGGAGCCCACGCCTGAGCAATGAGGATCATCCGGGAACCGAACTTCCGTAACCTCCGCAGCACTTGCAGGATGACGGGGACTGGAGGAAACGCGTACAGCAGTGGGAATGACCACTCCACCACAAACGCGTCTCCTAAGGCTCCTTTTGGAGGAAATTCCAGCGAGCAGAACCTCTCGCACTTCCGGTTGACACTGGAGGCGAAGAGATCCTCTTGAGGGGTCCCCCAAAGGGCGAAGATCTCCAGGAGAATCTCCTGAGCCAACTCCCACTCGTGAGAGATCGTGCTCTGCCTGCTCAGAGCGTCCGCCGTCACGTTTTCGTCTCCGGCCAGATGAACTGCCGAGATCGAAACTTCCTGCTGGATGGCCCAGAACTCGAGCTGCATCGCCTCCCTGCACAGAGGAAGTGACCCTGCCCCCCCCTTTTTGTTGAGGTAGTGCATGGCCACTGTGTTGTCCGTCAGGATCAGGACATTCTTTCCTCGCACAGTCGGCAGAAAAGCCTTCAGGGCTAGCCTGGCGGCCCTCAGCTCCAACAGATTGATATGGAGTCTGGACTCCGACGGAGACCAACAACAGCGGACTGTCAGCTCGTTGGCATGAGCTCCCCATCCCGTGAGGGATGCATCCGTCACGATCGTCACCTCCGGCCAGGGAAGCCAAAACGGAGCCCCCTTCATCAAGTTGCCTTCGACGGCCCACCACAGAAGGTCCTGGGTGACTGAGGGCGGCACCTGAACCGGGTCCGACATCCTGCGGGAGGACTGCGACCATTGCATCTTGAGTGCCCACTGCAAAGATCTCATCCGCAGGCGAGCCTCTGGCACCAAAAGAACGCAGGATGCCATGAGGCCGAGCAACCTCAAGACCTCGAACGCTGGGAGCGTCTGGGCATGCTGAAACTTGTGCACCATCTGCTGAATGTGAAGAGCCCTCACCTGGGGAGGAAAACACTGCCCCAGGGAAGTGTCTAGCACTGCTCCGATGTACTGGAGCCGCTGTGTTGGCGTCAAATGGGACTTCTTTAAATTGAGGGAGAAGCCCAGCCTGTGAAGGGAGTGGCAGGTGACTGACAGATGATCCAGGACCTGCTCGGGAGAGCGCGCCCTGATCAACCAATCGTCCAGGTAGGGGTAGACGTGAATCCCCCCTTGCCTGAGATGCGCTGCCACCACCACCATGAGCTTGGTGAAAACCCTCGGGGCGGAGGTCAATCCGAACGGCAGGACCCAAAACTGAAAGTGCGAGTCGCCAACCGCGAACCTCAGGTACTTCTTGTGCTTGGGATGGATCGGCACATGGAAGTAAGCATCCTTGAGGTCGAGAGACACCAACCAGTCCTGAAGCTGAAGGGCCTGGAGGACTTGAGAGAGAGTAACCATCTTGAACTTGTCCTTACTGAGGAGTTTGTTCAAACCGCGCAAGTCCATGATGGGTCTCAATCCCCCGTCTTTCTTCGAAATCAAAAAATAAGGGGAATACCATCCCTTGTTCCTCTACGCTACAGGCACCAGTTTTGTGGCGCCTTTCTCCAGCAGGGCTTGAATTTCCTGCGCAAGGAGCGGATCAGGACTCTTCAAAGAGAGGTTCCCTGGTGGATTGTCGTGAGGCCTCCTCCGAAAGGGAAGACAGTAGCCGTGGGTTATGATCTCCAGAACCCACACATCTGAAGTAATGGCACGCCACTTAACAAGATGCTGCGCCAGCCTTCCCCTAACCGGCGAACCATGGGACATGGCCTCATGACTGAGTGGTAGCGGCTGCGGCGTTACCTGAGGCCAAAGAGTCAACTGCCCGAGCGGCCTCGGCACCACGGGTACCCTGTCGTCCACCTCTGGTACCTCTGCGTTGGCCTCTTTGACTGCTAGCTCCTCTCGCTTTACTGAAGGACGAGTAATAGCGAAAGGAACCACCCCTCCATTGCTGTCCCCTAGGACGAAAAGGCGGAGGTTGGCGAACTGCATCGCCCAATGACTTCGCTGCAGCTTTGGAGGTCTGCAACCTCTCAAGGCTCTCGTCAGCCTTGCTGCCAAAAAGGTGTTCACCGTCAAAGGGCATGTTGAGGAGCCGGGACTGCACTACAGGAGCAAACTCCGACTTCCGCAACCACGCAAACCTGCGTATCACGGTGCTCGCCGCCATGGACCTGCTGACGCATTCAGCCATGTCCAAACCCGACTGAACGGACTCACACATGGCATCCTTACCATCCTGGACCATAGCAAGGAAACCATCCCGTTTGTCCCCTTCGGGAATATGTTCAGCCGCTAACGCAACACAGTTCCACAGAGTGTGTGTGAAACGAGACAAGGCACATATGGAGTTGGCCGCCTGAAGCGCCATACCACGCGAAAAAAACACTTTCTTCGCCCAGCCATCAAAACGTTTGTCGTCCCTATCAGGGGGGATGGTAGGGTACGACACCTGCTTTGCCGGGGCCGTGGCCGCCTGCACCACCAAACTGTCCGGAGTGGGGTGCCTGGTCAAGTAGCAGGGGTCGCTACTGGCTGGACGGTATTTTCGCGACAAGGACCTGCCCACCGCCGGGAGACTCTCCGGAGCAGTCCAAGCCGCCGCCACCCTTCTCTGTAGAGCCATATGAAACGGCAATACCGGGTCAGTTGGGGGACCAACATCAAGGATGTCCGTGCGATCATCCTGCACCAACTCCCCTGGGGGAGCAGACCATCCCAAGTACTCGGAGACCCTACCATAAGGCGCCGGTATGAGGAATCGGCATGAAAGCCAGGCTCAGGCCTACAAAACTCCACCTCCGGAGAGGTGTCCAGTCCACTGGCATCATGCAGTGACTGCCTCAAATCGTCAAATTGGCTACGGCCCGAGACCATCTCATCTGGAACCTGATTAGGAACCAGGCCATCAGAATCCTCATCCACCTCCGAAATATATTCCAGGTGGTGAAAAGAAGGCACCCGAGAGTGCTTGCTCTTAACCAGAGCCTTTCTAGGGGGTTCCCCCGTGCCACGGGGTACCTCCGACACCCCGGCCTCGAAAGGCGTTGAGTGAATCGGCACCGGCGTCAAGAGAACAGGCATCGGCGCCGAGTAAATCGGCGTCGACGTCAGATGCAGCGCCGCCAGCATCAACGGCGTCGACACAGTCCTCGAAGCCGGAGCTCCGAGCGTGTCCTTCGACAACATGAGTGTCGACGGCTTCGACTTCCTCGGAGCCGGAGCCTCGAGAAAGCCTGTCGACGCCCTTTGACAGCTCAGGCGTCGATGTCTTCCTCGAAGACATCACAGGTGCACACGGTCTCGAATGCGTCGAGGACCGGGACCTGGAACAGGTACGTCAAGAACGAGTCTCCTTGTCCGAACGGGACCTCTCCCGTGACTCGTGCCGACCACTCTTGCGAGCGGTGTCTCTCGACCTCTCACGGCCGACCCCATTTGGGGGCGCGGATGGCTTAGTACCCTGCGACTCGAGAATCGCCAGCATTTTCTTCCCCAATTAAGCCCATTCCACCGGCGTCGCACAGCTGGTGGGATAAGCGACGTGCCGGGCAGAGTCCTCAGAAGAGGACCTGGAAGACGACTGCTGTCGGCGCTTCCGAGAATGCCTCGAAGAGGCCGAGGTGTGGCGAGATCGACTCCTAGAAGGAGACCCCACGAGACTTCCGACGACGAATCATCCGTCGAAAGCCCCGCAGAGTAAGACTTCCGGGGCTTGGACACCCGACCTACCGACAACTTCTTCTTACGTTCCCGTAAGGCTTTGGACATGAGCGACTGGCAGTCGATACAGTCATCCGTGTCGTGGGCCTCCCCGAGGCACCAGAGGCAGGCGTCGTGCGGGTCCGTCACCGACATCTTGGACCCACACTCCCCGCACTTCTTGAAGCCCGGACGCGGGGTCGAAGACGAAGTAGAAGACATCTTCTTACGAAGGATTTTCTCACAAAAACGAACAGGTTCGAAAAAGAGTCGAGGCGTAACCGAGATTCACGAAGCAACACTTTCGCGGAAAAAACGGAACTGAGGCTACGGGTGTCGAGCGTCCTACTTATCACATCGGATGACATCGGACGTCGGAGGAGGTCCTTGACGACGGCGCATCGACATAGGACGCAGAAAAAAGTTTCCGAAGCAGCAAAGCTGTGGTGATTACCTGTCATAGATATGGAATACGTCGGAGGACCCAATCCCCTCGAAACATGTTTTTGAGCTTTCACCTCAATCTCTGTAAAACCAGAGAAATTCAAATGAGACGACATGAAATCTCCAAAACAGAGAATATTTGCAGATTTAGTTGCAGTCAACACCAGTGTGAAAACCTCCAACATCTGATGACAGTGCCCAGTACTATCAAGTTTATGAAATAGGCTCTTTCAACCGCACTTTAAAGAACTTTTAAGATTCAAATTGCAATTGTGAAATATATTGTCTCATTGAATCATGAATAGCCAATGAACGTCTTGCCATTATAGAAAGGGTGCTATGAACCCGAGACATAACTGACCATATCATTAAGGACCATCAAGATCATTTCACATTTTTCAAATTAAGATGTTTGCAGATTTTACCATTTCTCTTTGATTGTTGTATAATTAATATTTTATCTCATTCTTTTCTCTCTCTTTTTGGAAATCAATTCAACTGTTAATCTGTGATAAATTTGCTGTACATTCTGCTGAATATTTTATATGTAATGTTAAATCATTTCTCTGATGAAGAATTATGTAAAATGAATTTAATACTGAAAGGTTGAATTATTCAACTATAACAATAAAAAAATTAAGAAAATATCAGCGCCTTCTCTTTCATGAAATGTCTCTTGCCTCAGAGGGCCTAATGTACCAAAAGGAACAAGTTACTTACCTATAACTGTTGTTCTCCAGCATGGGTCTGGCATGGATTCACATGCTCATGAATATTCCCCGTCATCAGGCTGGGATTCCTCGGTAAAAAAAAAAATCTGTATCAGTTTCGTTTCTGATCTGTCTTTCCTAGTAGTAACCAATCACTGGTCTATGGGTCATACTGCCCCCAGCAAATGACTGCCCTTTAGAGTTCAATTTACACAAGTTCTTTTGTTCATTCAATGTTGCTGCTTTCAACCTTGGGCCCAGCACAGTCCGGTTTGATATCAGTTTCCTCTGACTCACCAGCTGTGCTGAACTTGCTGGGTACTCTTGTCTCGGGAGTCATGGACGGCACCACAGTGACAAGCACTCCTCCCCGCCTTGGTTATCAGAGCGGGCGCCCCCTGTGTACCGTGGACACCTGTCACACCACACGCCAGCTGGACTTCCCGGTCTTAGGATTCCTCTTTCAGAGACTTTGCGGGTCTGAATTGAAAAGGGCATGGGCAATTCCCTCCTCGTCGTCCTCTCGGGTCTCGCCGCCTTTATCATCCGCTTAAACTGCCGGTCCGGAATAGCTGCTTCCTCGTGCATTCGGATTTGCTCCAAGTGTGCTCTCATGTTATGCCTTTTATCCCTGTGGGGAAGGGAAAGGGCAGTCAGGTGTGTGTAATTAGTGGCAATTGCCGGACTCTGCCAGACCTTGCCTTGAGACATGTCAGGTTACGGCTCTCGTGTTAGTCCGTTATTTGTCACAGTGTAAGAAAGTGTTCGTGTTTGAAAAGGGGCGGGGTAGAGTTTCTAGATATCATACGGGGTAGGATGGGGAAATGCTGTTACAAGGAACGCCAAACCGCGTCTCACCCTTTGGTTTCCCAATTCCACTCCCCGAAGACCCCTCATCCAGGTGATCCTCCCCCACTGATCCACCCCCAGGAACTGGATCCAATAGCGATGGCCGTGTCCTGGTCACCTGGATGACAGATATCCAGAGACTAGTGAGTGAGACACCGTCAAGTTTCTCACATCACCCCCTTACTTCGCCCAGTCCTAGTATGGCCAGACACTCGGCACCCACCTAAACATTAAATGCAATATCTGCCAGCATTGAAGCCTGATTAGCCTTGTGCTCAACCCTTGCAAAAGAACAGCGGGAGACCAAGCAAGCGGTGGCTATGATTGTTGACGTGATTCCTGAAAATGTGGCTTTGCATCCCAAACTGCCGCACACTGAAATGCAAAGGAGACAGACAATCTTAATTGCATGGAGGAAAACGCGTTGCAAGAAACAGATTTAAATACCAATTTAAGACCTCGCAGGAACACGGTATTGCAGACTGCATTCAGGGTTTCCTCTGACAACACAGAGCAGAGCGATTGGGATTACGAAGAACTCGGTGTGTCACAGTCAGCTAGCGACGGGCCCCCACACATGAATTTTCTCTGCCACCATGTCCCCCCATGGTGAAGAAAACTCGGCCTCCTGTCCCCAAAAAGAAAAAGGTGGTATTCAAATCCTAAACCTTGCAGCAGCCAGGCTCCTCCTCCTTCACCCGTACTGGTCCCTGTACCGGCCCTGCTATGAGCGCAATGTCAGTAGTTAGGCACCTATCTGATGGCACTACTAGACAAGTGCACCTTCATGGTCCCATGGACAACTGGCTACCGGTCCCTTTGGTGCAGCCAGCGAATATCATTTAATCTGCGGTGGCTCTTCTTGGCACACCTTCCACAGACAACTTCACCCTGGTTCCATCTCAACATATTGCCATCGGCCAGCATGACTACGCTCCTGCTCCTAACCAGATTCCACCAGTGCTTCCAGCTTTCCCCACTGAGGCAACAACACCACTTGCAACTATGCAACAAAGAAAACGCAGCAAATGAAAATATTATATCACTTAGTAAATGGGTAAAGCGTGAAGAACTTCATCCAACAAACAGAAGCCCATTTCTTAATATGAGAATTGTTCTCCAAATGTTCTCGCAAATTGACAGCCTTAGTTTGCTATGTTCTGCTGACATCCTCAGCATAAAATTACCTAGATTGAGCAGTGTAACCAACTGGGTGATCCTTGAACGTGTATCCCCCTTGATGTCTTATTTGCTAAGGTCTTGTGCTGAGGAGTTGGAGTCTCTGGGCTTTAGACTTACAATTTGCAGGAAGCAGTACACAACTGGACAGGGAGAGGTGCTGCATTTAAGGCCTTCCTTCGTCCCCCAGAAGAACTTTATATCCAATCTAACACCAATTTCCCAATCGGAACGTTCATTATTATAAGCTACCTGCCCTTATCCCATAAACAATTTTGCATCCAAGAAATCCACCGTCCAATGGCTCTGTGAGGATGTCACCTTCGGCTCCAGTTGACAGAGATCACTTATGCACTTTATCATGGCTCACATGGAATACACGCGGCCATAATTCCTTCTGCAATCAGCCTCTGGTACTTGTCAAGTTTACTTCCTCTGACATTTCTTTCTTGCAGGAAATGTGGCTCACCTGACGGCTATAGTATCCTTTGCAACACCTCAAGGCATCTCATAGAAGCCGCCCGAGTGGTCGGTTGGACATAGGTGCATGCTTTAATCGTAATCGCATCCCTTTCTCTGTAGATGGTCCCCGTCTCAAGTCCTCTCAGCCTCCCTATTTTTGCATGAAAATAGGGAGCATGTGCTAATAGTCAACATTTACGACCCCCCGGATGGTACCGTAACCCAAGAAGTGCATCGCCTGCTTGCAAAGACACAGTGGACATGGTACAGCAGTCATTCAGCAAGTATGGTTTTCATTGCGGGAGATTTAAATGTGCATGATTTGCATGTACTTATGCCCAGCGATACAGAAAGGGAAATGCACCACTCTGGTACTCTGACCCCTGCTAGTACCGTTGCTCGTGGCTGGCCCGCTCTTTTGGGCAGTCACAATCTAGTTTGACTACCCAAAATCAACTCACATCTACCAAACTCAACATACACTTGGTCCAATGGTTGCTCTAAATCTCTTCTCGATTATGTGGTGGTCAACACCAACATGCTTAACCGATGTTCGCAACTCCGCATCACACATACCACCATGAGTGACCATGCTACGCTACCCTGGACCTCTACTTTGAGATCTCGACAAGTCACACCTCACTAGTGAGATGAGGCTGAACTCCACTGGGAATTGTATTATATGGTCGGCAAGAATGACTGCCAGGTTTAGTGATTATCATCACTGCTAACCAGACCACCTAGAAAGTTGGATTTCATCACACACATGGGACATAGAATCCCTTATAGCCAATTTAGCACACTCGATAACCGCTCATCGTTTTGGCACTTCTGACAAAAGGAGTATGCATTCTTTGATCAACTTTGTCCCTTTAAATCGATAGCAAAAAGATACTTTATCGTACGACTAGGGCTCTGGTCAGAGGACAAACCTCACTCTTCCTAACGGAAAACGATCACAGCTACTCTCTTTAGCAATCCGCTATAACAATTGGTTAACCCAACATTTACATTTCTTTAAACAGCACCTACTGATTGTCTGCGTTCCGCATAATACGGTCCAATGACAATTGTAGATTCTGGTCATATCTCAGAGAACATTTGGGTGGATCCGCCCCAATTGAACTTTGTTCCATTACTGAGCTTCAAATGCACAGAGCACATTTTAAAACTTTACTTCTCAACTAGTGAGGTTATTCCTTCCATTTATATCTATCCTGGCATCACTTGTTTATTTGGTGAAGGCTCTGATATTGAGGATGGATGTAGCACACATCATTAGTAAACTCAAATCATCTTGCGCGCCAGGCCCCAATGGCATGGCTAACGTAACCTTGAAAGCCAATCCCACTTTCTGGGCAAAAGTATTGCTAGAATGATTCGACATATTGAGCATTGCAGGTGGGTTCCTGCTAGTTGGCTAAGATCCATTTTAATTCCTGTGTATAAAAAAGGGGGAAGGAACTGCACATCGAATTACAGACTCTTGGCCATGCTGGATTCGAGCATGAAGATATTCTCCACTACCTTCGTTGCCAAGCTCAATCAGTGGGCCTTGGAAAGAGATCCTCTCAAACCTTTCCAGACTGGCTTCAGGAAATCACTCGGAACAACAGACAACATTTGTGCGATCCAATCCCTCATAATTGACACTACTCGTCACAATGGCACCAATCTCTATTGCTGTATGATCGATTTCAGCAAAGCCTTTGACCTAGTATCACGTCCACTTCTCTGGACGAAGCTTACAACCTGGGGGATTGGCTCGCACTTGTTATATTTTATACCGGCTATATACTAACACAACGGCTACTGTGCGGCTTAACAGCGAGGGAGTAATCACCACTCCAGTAGAGACCAATGTGGGCCTGAAGCAGGGGTGTGTTTTTGCACCCCTATTTAACCTCTACAGAGCTGATATGGCCAACCACCTGGAAGCAGCGAGGAACTTTGCTCCAAGGCTATAGGCTGTATCCATCACTTGGCTAGGCTATGCAGACAACATCTTTCTCTTTGAATAGACCCCCCATTGGTCTCCAACATTCCCTAGATGCCTTGACCACCTTTCCACATGCCAATCACATGATAATTAATGCCTGCAAAATCAAAGACATGTGCTTAGAGGGCTCTCTCCCAAAAGAAACAAGACTTCTCTTGGAAATCAGTAAATTAGACATTGGAAGTAGTGGAAATGTATGTCTATCTGGGCTTCCTGTTGAAGCGTAACCCTTCCCAACATTTCAAAAAGGACTACGTAATTGAAAAAACTTGGAAGAAGTGGTTAGCCATCAAACATTTCATTCATAGCAAAGGAGAAAACAACCTGCAGGGCCTTTTGACCATCTATCGCACCAGCTTTATTCCCCCGAATAAATACGGACTGCAAGCTTTCTCTTGGGCACAGGCGAAATGGCAGGACAGGCTTGAAGCTAAAATATTACGTTTGACGATAAATCTTCTGAGTTCAGTGCCCGTTGAAGCACTGAGGATGGAATTCAGTGTTTATTCTCTTTCTTCTATATGGTTTGTTCAGCGCACTATCCTCTATCTCTGACAAACTTTGTAACATCTTGTGATTCGGTTAAACTGATTGCAAGGATACTTGTTTCATCCGTGAAATGGCACATTCGGCCAATTCTCTTTTGACTGCACTGACCATATGGCTGACCCTCGCTCGCGACCTACCCAATATAGAACACATTTTAAAGTCAAAATCCAGAATCTGGGATAGAGTATGTAACCTGGACATGTTTGCGTTGAAGAAACGTTATAGACTTTACTTGACAAAAAGCTTCAAGTTCAGTTTAGTGGCCAAGTACCTCACAAAGCCATGTTCCCCAGCATTAAGAAGGTTCATAATATACTTGTGCTTATTGCCAATGTTGGGAGTTCCAGGGGGTCTACCAGGATACCCTCAACGACCAAAGACTCTGCTGGATCTGTGGACGAGAAATTAAAACTGATCGTCACATACTGACTCTTTGCCCAGGTTTAGCATCTCAATATCTGAAGAACTATGGAAAAGGTGTACAACAATTGGATCATATCATGTTGGATCTGTTTTGGAGCACTTTGTATAGTGCCGCACCTTTGGTTATCACTACAGCAGCCTTTCTTATATGGAAGGCAGCTTTGAAATTAATGAGTTTATCTGCCATGTTGAAATGCTTTATTTGCCACATATTTAGTCAAGGAAATGTTTAAATGATTTTGGTTATAGTATATTTTAATCTAATTTCTTGTTTATATAAGCACTTGAATGAATTAAGAAATATTTCCTTTGTATTTTATCTGAAATGTTAATGAATTTAATGTAACAGTGCTTACGATTTTATTCAACCAAACGCACAATCAAGTAAAATAAACAAATATATTTAAAGTTCATTTTAGAGCCTTTGTGGTCTCTTACTACATTCTTAATTGGATCAAACGCCTTGTATTTTTTCCTTCGATAAAAGATTGGCTCCAGTCTTTTCAAGTCAGACACTCCATCTGTGTGAGTTCCAGAGGTTGTCGTATTCACTTTTCCTGTGGGATTCTCTTTGTCCCCCATAGACCGTGCGGCCTGTTTTCCTACACTGTTGGAACTTGCTGGCAAGTTTTCCAAAAAGGTTTTCCCCCTATTAAATATAGGCTCCCATTTCGTGGCTGTGTTAATAGTTATATCACAAGATGATGTTTTAGAGCATGCTGGCACTTTAGTGGTTAAAGCTTTATTTGATGCTGTAATATGCAATACAATAAATCTTTCTGAACCCTTTGTTCTTCCATGAACAATGGTTGCTGCTCTGCATTCTTGGTGGAAGGCACCTATCACTGCAGTCTTTCGACTTCGATTTGCAGTTGGAGTCGATATACCTTCCAAAAATGTAGTTTTAGTAGAATTTTTTTTTTTTCGATTCTTAGGTTTGGGGACCTGATTAGACATAGATTGCAAGTCACTACGATTATCAACCTCCTTGTTATTTTTTTCTCATATTCCTTTTTTGACTCTTCCGACCCCTTCGCTGAGCTTCTTGGAGCATGGGCACCTCTTGGGGTTGTACCTCGACCACCTTCGTCGGGTCAACAATTGACCCTTCACATACCAGTGAATCATTGGCCGCTTGCGCCGGTCATCTGAACTCCTCCAAAACGGATTCTGAAATGGGAATATCGTCCAAGTCGAATGATGAGATCTTCTCTCGCCTTCGATTGAAACCATTACTGGGGCTGCCTCATACCGTTATGTGCCACCCATGTCAACCAGTGTATCCTTATTCGTTCTTTTGACTGCAACAATGTGCTTTTGTAGCTCGCCAATTTAATTTTCTTGTCTCACAATTTCCACCTTTACTTCTTTTATTGCATCTAATATTGATGTATTTAATACAGTCTTCAAGCCCACTAATGCCAATTCGGCGTTACTCGCCTCTTTGGACAGTTCCAACAGAATGCCCGATTGGACCTGCACTTCACTTTTCAACAGTTTGAAGACATTTAATAGCAATGTCAAAACAAAGTTCAAAGCGGACAGAGTTGCGGCGGTTGGAATGGACCGGATTGCCTTCAGGTACATGCCGCCATAGGCGACATCTGTGATTGAATCAAGGAGGCATGTGAAGGACTTTAAGTTATTCATTGGTGTAGTCATGGTCAGCTGAACTGGGCTTCTCTGAAAACACAAAGTAAGGCTCAATCGATATCACAGTGGGCCCCTTTCATTGCCTCAATTTTCAAAAGCAAGCTATCGTTGACAACTGTCTCAAAAAAGTCGGCGTCGCCCAGACGCCAACATTTTCTCTCCTTAAAGCATTAGTTTACTTTCTTTGGTATGTTTGTCCCGTAACCATATATTCCAGACCACAAAACAATGTTGCCTTTAGTTCAAGAGTAGAGTTAATTGGAGTGTCAGGCAGTGATCGATCATTCAGGTCCAAACGAATATTAGGATCTAGTTGATCCTTATTGCTGTGCAGCTGCACCTTATCACTTTTGTTGAGGTGTTTGCTCCTTCCCTTTCTGTAAGTTGTTCAAGGGCATACTCCTCCACTTGCTCAAATACATCATCCGGTTCGGGTGCTCTTATATTATCTGTTAGGGCATCACTACACAGGTAATATACCTTGGACATTTCCAAAGCCTTGCCGCCTCACAATATTGTACTGAGTCCATTGGAACCGTACATTTATGGACACTGGTTTCGCTTGCAGGAGGACTCTACCTCATTCTCCATCAGAGAACTGTTCCCCTATATCACCTTCCCACTTAAGTCCCAGGGACACCACCTTCAAGTCTTGTTCAGCCCTATCCTCTGCATAAAGTTTTGATACATTCCTAACACCCCCAGCCAGTTGCAAAAGCAACAAATTTACCCCATCAGTCCGAAGCTGTTTTGGAAAACCTTCCCCCACGCCGCTCTTACCGCTGCCATCTAAGTAGCAAACTCCAGGAAGTTAAGGCGAACCATCGGATGGCCCTATCTCCCCTGTAAATGTCACAGACTAATCACCTGTGCCCCAGTCTCCCAATATCACTCCTCCCTCTACGCTTGAGCACATACCCCAACCTACTGCATGTCAGAGGCATCTCTGACATGAAGGGAATCCTATTCCACAGATGTTTAGTAGCCCACCACCAAGTCCAAATAATAGTACTCACTGGAGTCAGGAGCTGCCAAAGCTCCCTTATCCATCCCCCAAGCAGCTCCAATAGTCTTCGAGGAGCGGATCCCACCATAATCCAGTCGGTAAGACAGTCCTGAGAAAGAAAAAAACAACCCAATAATAGAATCTAAACTGGGGCTCAACTACCCCATTACCTCCCGGTAACTGCAGGGGGCCCAACGCAATCCTCGGCAGCGCCCTTTTTCACAATAGTTCAGTTGCAGACCAGGAGAGATAGGACTTGCCTGATTCTAGTTGTGTCAGCCTGGCCAAGGAAGCATTTGTTTCCTCTCTTAACAGACCTCTCCAGGGATTTCCTTGTTCCTGGGTCCTCCCCCCCCCCCTTGAGATGCACACTCTTCCAGCCTGACTCTGGACCAGCTGTGTTTGATGGCTTAGCTTCTATGGGTACACCTTGAGAAGGGTGGGAAGGGGGGTTTTCATCACCCCTTGCACTGGCGGTTCAGGGCTACAGGTGGTCTTCTACACTGAAGGTCAATGCTAGGCACTGGCGTTCCTTTGTCACTTGGTGTGTCATGGTTGGGATTGATCCACTCTTGTGCGAGCCTGTGAGGGTGATAGACCTTCCTGAATGACGGTTCAAAGTTGGGATTGGTCCATTCCACTCTGAGGGGCTACGTGTGCCCCATCACTCCACATAGAAAAATGGACATCCCCCTCCTCCATCACCGGGTCTACACCACGAGAATGCACAGGCTCCCATGGCAGTTGTCATGGTGAATAACATAGCAGGGAAGTAAACAAACAACTCCTGCCAGGCACAAGGATTGCACGTCGCGGACGCGAGTCGCGCGACACGCACAGCCTCACAGCACGCAATCGATAAAATAGACTCAGGAAGGGGATTCCGTGCTTCTCAAAGTCGGCATCCGCCACCGAGCAGCATTCTTTCTTTTACTTTGTCATTGTGCTCTCCTGTTCTTCCAAATTCCTTGACATTTGCCTGCTTAACCGAGCTTTCCTCTGGATCATCCCCGTTAACATTCAGTCATCTGGTAATCATTTTTTGTGATATCAGTCTGATTTTCTGGACTCTCATTTTTGGAGAACCCTCTTCTATTTTGACCAATTCAGAGTATTGTTCTTTCTGTTTTTCCGGCTGTTCTCACCTTTTGGATTTATGGGACTTTGCCATTCAAAGGAACTGTGTCTGGATTCCGAACTCATTGGACCTCTTACATTTGCTGCAAGGTCCTGAAGTGGACTTTTTGGTCAACTGGTTCTTCGCTTCCAATACCCCTTGCTCGCCATTAGTTTTGGGGTCCTTGTGCCGTGCGGTTAGGCCCGGCCGACTTGTACTCTTTTCTTTCCCCTGGGAGGGGAACAAGTTTCCTGGTCTATTAACTGCCTCTCACTACCCTAGTGCCCTAAAGATTAAGTAGGTTTAACTTCACGTTCTTCAGCCCATAAAGGTAAGATGAGGTGGTTTGGGGAAAACTTAGGGGAGGTTTGTACACCTCAGTTAATAACCCTTTCTTTGCAGCTCTTGGGTGAGCGCCTTCCGGCACCCCTTTGTGTTTTCGTCTGACTCATCCCCATACATGTGCTGTTTGGGCATGTGCAGGCATGTTGGGATGTTGGGAGGAAGGTCTGCTACCCTCCAGAGCTCTTCATGCATCTGTGACACTCTTCTTTCCCAACATGTGACCTTCCTCTTATACTGTGGCACACTTTGAGCCACTGGAGGACGTTCCACATCAGCCTGCTTATTTACAAATGCTTGTTTGTGGTTGCAACGTTATCTGAACTTAGATTGGGGGATTTGGGGGAATTGGCCGCGTATGACCCTTATCTACGATATGGACCAGAGGGAACTTCATTGCAAGGGAACGTCAGATGTTCACCTGCATTGTCCACCCTACCTTATGTGACTTTTCCGGTGAGCCTGGTCTTCCTCAGCAACACTCCTTGGTTGTGGGCAGGGTGGTGAGGTTAGACTTGGATAAGACGGCAGCTACCGGGCAATGGGATCCAATGTATGTTACGTCTATGGCTACCTAGTGGTGAGAGTATTCAGTAAGAGTGCTTCCGAGGCTACTGGCTTTCCCCCTCCTGAATATGTACAGGGTAGATCCACCTGTGCTAGGTCAGCATCCTGGCCCGCATTCAAGTGTGTCCCGGTGCAGGGATATCTGCAGAGCAGCCACTTGGGTTTCCCCCGAGAATTTCATCTCTCACTTTAAGTTGTATGTTGGTCTCTGGAGGCAGTCGATTAGGTCTTGTCTGAAAGACAGAAATTGTTTGTCATAAAATGTTGATATGTTGCACTGACCGTTTTGTGTGTTACAATTCCTCCTTGCTGTTACTGTCCTCATGTTGCAAGAATGAGGGGTGGGAGAGGGACAAGGAGGTAATGTTTTGATTACTAACTGGTAACTCCATTACTCCAAGTCCTTCTCTTTTTCGTCTGTGCTGAAACCTTTCCCGCCTGACCGCAGGCTATTAGGACGTTTGACTGTATTAATACTGAACAGGGCATGTGTTGGTGGAGGTGACTTATCCTCTTCTGGCCTCAGGGAGGGGCCAGGGTCACACAGCCTGGGGGCACATTGGAGGAGGATTGCAGCTGGATATTTGTCTCACGAGGCAAAAAGCCTCATGTTGTAAGGACTGTGACAAGGACGAGAAGTACTCAGAGTAATTGGATTACCAGTCAGTAATCAGGAGATCTCAAACTGTAGTAAAGCACTTAGCTCAGTACAAAAACCCACTCATTCACTCGAAGTTCTTTACCTGCAGCATGCGAGCAGCCACAGACACAACCTGGGGGAAGTATGCAATGTGGTGCCGGAACTTCTCCTGCATATCACACAGGAAGAGGACGCTGCTCTTCTGGCCCAGTTGCCCGATGCGGCTCAGTGACATCTTCTGTGGTGCTGCTACATGGAGAGAAAAAGAAAAGGAATCCAGGTCAGACACTTATCGCTGGCACACCAAATCAGAAACACTGCTGGCACTGCTGAGGAAAGATATGTTATGGCCCAAAAGAATCCACATTTGGACTTACTAATTAAGCAGAACACTGTCGCTGCTTGCTGGTCAGCATTCTGCCCCACCTAAGCTTCTGCACACTTTGAAACCTGTTTTTTTGGCATAAGCATCCTAACCTTAGCTAGGTTAGTCCAAATGTAGAGTATAAACACAATATTGCAGGAAAATGAACTCTGCAAGTGGCTGCATACTAAAATATAACAACGAAACTGGAAATTTCAATAATATATATTTGCTGTATGTCTTTCTTCCAAATAATCTAAATGCTTTTAGGCAGGAGTAAGTATACCAACATGACAGTATTTATACTGTGAAGGTCTCGATATTCTAATAATAAACTCCATTCACTTTATACCAGGTCATCGTCTATTATCTTCTTTTCCTGTCAAAGGACAATGATTTGTTTTAAAGCATGTTACTAGAGCAGACATTGCTGGGGATTCTCAAAACAGTGAGCTGGCAATAAAACTGGCTCCAGTTGGTGCTAGCAATTATTTTGAAAATGCAGAAGCAAGCACACAACTGGCTCCAGTTGCTGCTAGCAATTATTTTGAAAATGCAGAAGCAAGCACACAGTGCCATTTTTTACTTTTACTTCCTGCATTTTCCAATTAGAAGTAATATTTTTAAAAAAGTGTTTGCAATAGCATTCAGCAACAAAAACCTTTAGAAACATTTGAATCACAGGAATCCAAAATCCATTATACCCCTCCATAGACATTTGCTTTTTATTTACTGAAAAAGATGTTTGCCAAATGCTTTTTTAGCCAAAATATCTTCCCACTGCTTTGTAAGATTGGGAACCAGACATCTATTCTTTATGGTGTTTTGTACAGCACCAAATGATGTCCGATCACCTCTCAGTGCAATTATTATAGTTTACAGATTGGTGTAGACAAATATTCTGAAGCAGGACTCAAACATGAGCTAAAGGCTGGGAAACTGATCAAAATAAACTGTCAATTTCTCATGCTAAAGTTGCAATAAATATAAACATTAACAAAACCTTTCAATAGCTAACTTTTCATTTTGTAAATATGATACTGCTTCACACAAGTTTGACACGTAACATGGCACCGGTTAAGCAAACATGCAATGCAAGGTGGAGCAGGATATCCTTAATTGAAGAAACCTCCAAAAACATGAATATTCAAATGTAATAGTTGATCTAGGCAGGAGTACAATCTCAGGCCTCAACCTCTTATAATAAAATCACCACAAAACATGCTATATGGTGTTGCATTTTACATACACATGATATGATGTTACTGGGATGGATGGGTGCATTTGTCTTTAACTGCAGCAAGTTGCAACTTGTGATCTTGGACACACAATATATTTTAAGATCCTGTGCTCATGAGGAAGAAGGCAATCAGCACTGGTACGTTGAAGGAGTCACTGTAGTGCAGCCTTGTGACCCTTTCCTTCAGAAAGATGCCACTGGAGGACTCTGGGCAGGGATCTTATATGCTCTCCAGAGATTACAGCAAAGGAAAACACTTTCTTTAAGGAAAGCCATTTGTCTGTGCCCTTTGCCTTCTAGATGCTCCCTAACACAAAGTTAGTATCAAGTTGGTGGATAGGAACATCTGGTATGTATAGCACTACAAAGTAGTAGTACAAGCCCTTGGAAAATAAGCTACACACCAATAATGATTAATTTGGGTGATATTTCAATCATTGCTTGTAAGGAAGCATTCTAATGAACACTTAATACATCCACCCCACACATCCACGACAGGAGGACAGGAGCCCTTCTCCATCTGGATCCCGTCGCCGGCTTCAGGAGAAGCACGAATACAGCAGTATGCTGCCAAATTATGATGAGATCAGAGGGCGATCAAACCCTTGTACAGTTTTCTCTCTGCCTTTGCTGAATTTTGTTTGTGCGCACGGCACAATTTCATCGTCAATTTAGCTCATATTGCGGCTTGAAATGCCTACCGAGTGCTCCAAAGATCATTTTATTGCCTTCTCAAAACACGGATCGACCTTTATAAAAATGGCTGCCGCGTTCCTTCTGTTATTGTGTAGCACCTTGGAATTCGCCTACTAATGTGCTGGCTGATTGGCTGTAGTAGATTGTTTAGCCCAAACACACTGACCGGCTGGCGGAAAAAATTCGGCAAATTCTCCTTAAAACATGTAGTGGATTTTTATAAAATGAAAGTGGTACCGATTTTATTGTATGGTATTGAGGGCATGGTCTTAGACAAATCTCAATCCTGGGAGGCCTTGGAATCAAAGGACTGGAAGGAGATCTTAAGCTTGCCCAATACTGTCCCGATTGAGTTGATACGATACGAACTGGGGCTATTGTCGCTGCAGGCATAGGCAAGTTGGAGACAATGCGCCCTGTTACGCAAGTGTATGTTAGGGGTAAACACTGGCACAGTTTTAGATGTTCTAGCCTCGGCCCTGCTAAAATCAAGAAATACATTCCCGAGGAAATGGTTGAAATATGTATTGAATCAGATGGTGGATGCAAATGTAACACTTGAACTGTTGCTTCAGAATCCAGATCGCGCAAAAGTGAAGAGCTATCGAGTCGACTGGGCTGGGACTCTTTCTAAGTGTATAGACTACAAAGACCTTTACCATCTGGGCTTTTGGTGTGAAACCTTATGGAGTGCTGGCCCCATACTTGGCGAAAGCTCCATCGCAGGTTACCCGGGCTGAGTTCCTAAGGTTGAGGCTTAACTTATGGGGTACGGGCGATATATTGTCTAGGTGCAAAGTGATTACTCTAGACCTGAATTATTGTAGATATTGTAAAGATGTACGGCAAAAGGAAACCCTCCAACACTTGTTAGTTGAATGCTCGTCCCTAAGGTGGGTACGGGAAAAATGCTTTCAGAATGTACTGGTATTCCACACTCATTGCTCTGGAGAGTTTAAATGGCAAGTCATGTTTTCAACCCCAAGAGAAAGAGTGTGGATTGCAATAGTACAGTTTTTGAGATTGGTGCTTCCAAGGGGCGATTACTCCCACCAGGATAAATAACCTGTAGGACGCTAAGGTTAAAATGAAGCCCCGGTATTTAGTGAAGATCCGTGATTCAAAGCTAATGACAAAGCTTCCCTTGGTGTTTTTCTGTACCTTGTTATTTCTTTACCTTGTTTTATTTTGGTGTATGTTGCCTGTGATTGGGATTATTTTAATCTAGTGAACCGGTTTATTATGGGAGTGTATCGATTTAAAAATCATTTGAGATGTAAGTGTAAATCAAAATTGTCCTTCTTATGTGTTTTTTAAGTGTTTTGTATACGTTTTTGAATTTGTTTTGTATTTAGTACATAATATTTGAAAAGTTGTGTATCAACTAAATCAAATTAATAAAAAAAAAAGATCCAATGTCACTATCTCACCTACTATCAAAGCTAGCTCTAATGACTCTGCCCCACCAATAAAGTGTGCACTTATAAACGCAAGATCCCTACCAGCACATGCGTTAGATATAGCCGACCTCATAACAAGTAATGATCTCGACCTCCTAGCAATAACCGAAATATGGCCTCACACTGCAGCAGGCCCCACACTTTCTTTAGCCATCCCTGAGAACTACACTATCTTCAGACAAGATAGAGAAACTTCTAGAGGAGGTGAAGTAGCATTTGTTGCAAAAACCCGGCTTTGCTTAAGGGCAGTCCCAACCCAACCATTCACTTCGGGCCAACTCCTTTCAAATGACCTCTCACGGCCACCCGTACAGTGATGATACACCTTATATATAGAACTCCAGGTCCAATATCTACCTGTGCGGAAGACATTACATGACTCCTCACTTCAAACACCAAAGCTGGCTCACAAATCACCATATTGGGAGATTTCATCAAGGCCTTCACGACACTAATGACAATTGCGAACACTATCTCAGAATTAGGCCTCCTACACTGTATCCTCAATCCCACGCGCACTAAAGGGAGAACATTAGACTGGCTAGCCAACCTGAACTGTGACATCAAGATTACTTCCAATGCACCTTGTGCCTTGTCAGGCCACAACAGTATCTCCTTCAGCATCCAGGACAGCCCTCAACCTAACTGGAGCAACTCACATGCACCTCCGGCGCTCACTAGAAACAAGAGTAATATCACAGCAGATAAACTCCTGCCACTCCTAGAACCAATAACCAGAGACCTCACCTACATTAGTAAGGATCCTTCATCTCTAGTTGAGCTGTATAACAATACTTTACGCCAAGCTATCGACAAAGTAGCACCTTTAAAAATGCATAAAGCGAAACCACATGCCCATCTTAATACTTGGTTCACCCCAACCTTAAAACTTTACGTAATGAAAAAACAATTGCAGAAGCAAACTGGGTAAAGTCCCCATCAGACTTACATAAAGAAATATTCTGTAATGTCTCGAATAGGTACAAAATGGCCATACTCCAGACGAAAAAAGGTACCTTTACCGATAGAATCATGAAAGCTGACTCTGGAACGTAAGAACTATTTATCACCCTCAGAGAACTAAAGTTCCTGGCCCCTCCACCAGAAACTTGTATTAAAAATGCAACCTGGTGTTCTAATATACAAAAGTGCTTCTAGACAAAATCTCTCCACTACAAACAAAAATAGACTCTAAAAAAAAAAAAAAAACTTACCTTGACAGACGATTTACAATTCATTGAGCCACAAAGATCTTCCTCTTATTACAGCAGCCCACTTGAGTTCACCCCTCTCTCCATTCAAGAAGTAGAGGAAATAATAACTAGCCTTAAACCGTCGAGATACCAAGTTGACATTTGTCCGGCTACAATCATTAAAGAGGCTGCAGTTGTTCTTGTGCCTTTCATTACTATGCTAATCAATGCATCATTTGAAACAAGTATGGTCCCGACAAACATAGAAGATGCTTGGGTCCTACCTCTTCTAAAAAAAACTAAAAAAAAACTGCCTCAAGCATAACATACCAACTAATTACAGACCAATAACAACAGTGCCTTTCCTTTTCAAAATCTTAGGCAGGGCAGCATGCCTACAAATCCAGAAACATATGGAATCAAATAATCTCCTGGGCTTGAGACAATCAGGCTTTAGACCAGGTCATGGCACCGAATCAGCTTTATTGACTTAAAAATGCAAATGCACAAATTAAAGGACAAAGACAAGTTAGCCCTCCTCCCGTTACTTGATCTTTCCGCTGCTTTTGATTTAGTCAATCATAAAGTCTTGTGTAAACACCTCATCTGCAGCCCATTTTTCGACCAAAGCAACCACCTGCATACAATCATTTTTAGACATCAGAACAATTATGGTATTTGCACCTTCAGAGACAGCTGTACCGGCCCCTGTCACCTGTGGAGTACCTCAGGGTTCCAGTGTCTCCCCTACTTTATACAATACATTTACTAAGCCTCTGTTCGGCAACTAGGACAATATGGGTGTCACCTATACTAACTATGCAGATGACAGATGACACCCAAATTCTCATCCCTGTCATGGGCGACTACGACATCGACACTAAACTGCTTAATGAAATCTACCTGACCATTCAAGCGTGAATGGCCATTCACAAACTATGCCTGAATGACGACAAGACAGAGCTAGTCCTCGTAGGATCCCCAACTAAAATGAACAAACTGGACTGTTGTTTCAAATCCGTCAATATCAATGGCATAGACATCAAAGTTTCTAATGAATCTACTTAGACTCCTCACTCACTCTCACCAAACAAGTGAACGTGTTAATTCCTACCACGGCCTATACAGGTAAATTGATGAACACCAGTAGGCCGTTTATATCTACAGAAAGTTGCACTACCTTAGCGAGAGCCCTTATCTTGTCTAAGCTAGACTATTGCAACGCTCTGTATCTAGAACTAATAAAAGTAATGTAAAAAAATTACAAATACTACAAAACAATGCGCGGTGGACTGCTATTAATATTCCCAAATATCACTATATTTCTGCGGCCAGATGCAACGCCCACTGGCTACCAGTTCAAGACAGAATTGTGTTCAAAACCTTAGCCCTAGCTTATAAATGCCTATCTAATACAACTCCCAAATATCACACATGCAAAATTACCATAAACCAGTCTGACAGACTCCCAAAATCATCACTTACACATTGTCTCGTAGTTCCCAAATTTAAGCTACAAAAAGCAGGGGGCAATAGCTTTCCTGTTTAGCCACTAAATTATGGAACTCCATGCCAGTAGAGTTAAGAGCCGAACCTTCATTCTGGGGCTTCAGAAAAAAAGTCAAAACCTGGCTGTTCACACAAGAATGCCTTTAAATTACTTGGACACTAATTTACGTTTATCACCTATATATGTACTAGCAAACACGCCTTGTGTCACTTTGACAATACACCTGTGTCACAAATTGTAAAGTTGTTTACTATACTTAGTCTTGTGTGATATCAAACATGATATCTGCCAGACTCCCCTGTACGCAGTTTGCTGCTGCCTGCTTGTTACCATAACTGTAATGCAAACTGTCTAAAATATCCAATTCTGTGCGATATCTAACCTGATGACTTAAGGGAGCGTCCTACAAGTACGTTCACCTGTAAGTAGCTTGCTGTTGCCTGCCTGTAAATGTAACTGTAATGTAAGTTTTGTTGAATGCGCCCATATACCTTAGGGTCAGGAGTGCTCTACAAATGAACTAATAAATAAATAAATGTGTTAATCCATTGAAATCGATAAACATGTGTTAACATTACTGTAAAAGATGTGGCCCCAAAATGTGACTCGTTCCTAAGCAGGAATCCAATGCGACGCAACAGCATTTACCTACAGGGATTGAAACTAAGATTGGAGAAGCAGGAGTTAAAAGCAGCTCCTGGGTACCCAGCATTAGCCAGTGACCAGGAGCTACATGGAGCTTGTAAATAACGTTCCACATATCTTACTTTCACATGAGATGCAAATCTATCATTTTGGCCATTATTTATGACCCCTTATGCATTAAATGTCGAATAGATGTGTCCAAATGTTATTTATAGATTACCCCACAACAGAGAATCTATAAATCAACAAAGTTAAATTCACATAGGTGTATCTGTTCGGAATCAGTTGGTCTGGGGAGCCAAAAGTAGCTCCTTGTAGCTCTTGGTGTCAAGCTAATCAGGCTCTTTGAGGCTACAAGCAGGAGCTAAATAGTTCCCGGTTCCCCTCAATTCCAAACCTTGCATATACTTTTTTTTTTAAATATAATTGGGACCCCAAAATAAATAACATTTTTGTGAGCACCAGGCCTTGTCCAGTATAAAGCAACATAAAGTAAACAGTGAATAAAACCTAATATCAACGTGTTGATATTGTTTTTTTTACAATATCTGTGACATTATAGAGCTTGCTTGTGAAACCTGACCCTACCACAAGCAGAAAGGAACCCCTCTCAACCTGGGGTCTGAGGCCTACCAAAGTGGAAGCCAGACTCAATCCTACCTCATTGGGGAAGATGGCAACTGGCAAGACCCCAAACCCTGTACCTTCTTTAGGTGCCATTCTTTACATGTTAATGTTAATGTTAAAGGACATTTGTACCGCGCACTATCACCACCGGAGTGGTCCTCTGGCGGCTCTGAAAGAGGATGGGAGGTTGAGTTAGTGGGATGAAGCAGGAAAAGTGCAAGAGAGCAGTGATGTGCTGTAGGGGGCCTCAGCCCGGTGGGTCCGTTGGCTGGGCCTGGGGTGTTTGTGGCCGGTAGTCGCCGTGTACTGTTGTGCAAGACTATGTGTGCTTTTGGTTTGTTGTTGCAATGTAGTGAAGTTTGTGCGGTTTGTTGTGCTGTAGGTTTTGGTTGTGTTTGGTTTGGAGTTTGAGAGGTGTATGTAGAAAGGGAAATTTGTTAGTAGGGTTGGTTAGTTTGCGTCTCTATCCTAGTTGAGGCGCTCGGCTTGCGTAGTCTCCCCTGATAAGGTTCTGCCCTGATCTGGGTCCGACTGGCTTGCAAGGTTCATTACTCCTCTGGCCCCCACCTCTAACATGCTCTCTCATAGCTCCCCTTATCCTTCCTTCATACTCTTTTGGCTACTGCACCTGCCAATCTCAACCTCTCAGGTAGTGTGGTGATTTCCAGTATCTCAACAATTCCACACCATTGTGGTACCTGTTGATAACTATGGGGCCGGCAAAAGTGTTGGTGGGATTGTCTGGGGTAGTTGACTCCGTCTCTGTGCGTGCCGTCTGTATTCCAGTCTGTCCGGTGTCAACCGTCCAGGTGCCGTGGGAGCTACCCTGCCAGGTCCGGGAAGTTCGTGTCCTTTCCGGTTTCCTTTAGTCATCCATTTTCCGTTTTTTTGGTTTCCAAATTTAGTCTGTGGTGTTGAAGAGCCAGGTTTTTAGTGATTTTCTGAATTGTAGGTGATCTTCAGTGTTTCGTATTTCTTTTGGGATGTTGTTCCAGGTTTTTGCGGCTAAGTGGTAGAAGGAGGTGCCTCCAAGTTTTTTGAGCTCCAGGCGGATTTCGTTGCTTGATCGGAGGGGTCTTGCTGGCTTGTAGACTGTTATTTTCTTTTGTAGGAATTCTGCTCCTTGTCCGCTGATTGCCCTGCGCGTTATGTACATTGTTTTGAAGGTGATGCAATGTTTTACTGGGAGCCAGTGTAGTGTTTATAGGGCTGGAGTGATGTGGTCTCTTCTGGATAGTTTGAGGAGTAGTCTGGCTGCTGCATTTTGGATCCGTTGCAGTTTCTTCAGGAGGTATTCTGGTATTCCGAGGTAAAGGCTGTTTGCCTAGTTGATTTTTGACATGATTAGGGCGACGATAGTGAGAGTTTAGTGCGTGAAGGAGAGGAAAGGTAGAATTCTTCTTGCCGTGTGGAGGGGGAAAAACATTTCTTCACTGTTGCATTTATTTGTGGTTCCAGGGTTTGGGTGTTGTCCATTAGGACTCCCAGATTTTTTACTACCTTCGATGGTGTTGGTGCATTTCCCATTTCCATAGGCCATGGGATGGTGGTTTTGTTCTCTTGGTCTTTGGATACGATCATGATTTCTGTCTTTCCGGGTTGATTTTCAGGTTGTTGGCATCCATCCAGTTGAAGACTTCTTTTAGACAGTCGATTAGGGTTGAAGGGTCGGCATCGGTATCTTTGATTCTGTAGATGATCTGAATGTCATCTGCGTAGTTGTAACATGTAATGTTGTATTTTTTGAAGATTCTGATAACCGGAGTCTGATAGATGTTGAAATACAGTGGATATAGTGAGGACCCTTGTGGCACTCCACAGTCGTTAACTCGTGGAGTGAATTTGAAAGGTTTGATCCATACAGTTTCTGTTCTGTCCGCTAGGAATGATTTGGTCCAGCGTAGAGCTGTGTCTGTTATGCCCATGTCTTCTAGTCTTTCAGTCAGGGTGTCGTGGCTAACTGTGTCAAAGGCTGCAGAGAGGTCGAGCAGAATAAGGGCTGAGGTAGTGTTTGAGTCTGCGTTAGTTTTTAGGTCGTCCCAGATGGATAATAGCGCTGTTTCCGTTCCTCTCGCTGGTCTGAAACCGATTTGAGCTTGGTCCAGCAGGTGGTGTTTTTCAACATGTTCTTGGGTTAGTTTATATACATAGGTTTCTAGAAGTTTTGCTGGGTAGGGGATGTTAGAGATCAGCCTGTAGTTGGAAAGGTCATCTACATCACCACTTGTGTTTTTTAAGAGTGGCTTGATGTATGCTGATTTGAAGATCTTCGGTAGTGATAGATTTATACGGTTTCTGTAGTGTTCTGCTGGCGATCCTTGTGCGAGGATTGATTTGTAGATGTCTGGGGGACAGGGGTCCATGGGTGATCCCGCTTTCTTGCTACGTTTTACCAGCATTGGGAATGCCACTGCTGATATTTCAGGAAAGATTTGGAGTTTGTGCTGTGGTTCCATGTTAGGTTGGTTGGGTTGTATGTTGTGGTTGGTTGGTCACTTTTGTATGGTTTGTCGGATGGAATAGATTTTTTTTTGAAGTGGTCTGCCAGGTCGTTGCATAGTTTTTCTGAGGGGGTCGGGGTGTTATCGTAGCCTGGTGGGTTTCTCATTTCTTTAATGATGCTAAACATTACTTTTTGTGTGTTGGTGGCATTGTTGATTCTGTCGTCGTAATGTCTTCTCTTTGCCTTTTGAATTTCCTTCTTGTATGCGCGGATTTGTTTCTGGTACAGTGTTTTTTTTCCTGGGTTGCATTCTTTCCTCCATTCCAATTCCATCTTTTTGTTTTCCTTTTTCATGGCGTTTAATAATGGGGTGAACCACTTTGCCATTGCTCTTTTTTTTGATGGGATGAACAGTTTTTCTGGGGCGATCTTTTCTATTGTATCTGCGATCCATTTGTGCAGTATCTCTGCTTTCCCGCAGGATGTCAATGCCGTTGTCGTCGAGTAGGTCGAAAATCTCTGTTGAGTGTTTTGACTTGGATCTTGCGTTTATTAGATTGCAGTGAAGTTTGGAGGTGTTGTTTGGTTTGTGTTTTGTCGAGGTCGTCTTCTGCTTGGTGTTGAGGTTTTCTTCCTGGACGGGCACTTGTTGGGCTGTGGGATTCGGGGTGTCAGCGTCTTCGAAGAGTTCTTCGAGGTTTTGTCTTGGGTTTTTTGTGTTTTCCTCGGGTTCGTCTTCCGGGAGTTGTGGTTGTTGATTGTAAGTTCCTCTTGCTTTGGTGATGTAGGGGGTTATTGCGTGGGTCTTCTGTTTGTTGTTTGTTTTGTTCATCCTTCTTTTACTTGCTTGCGTTAGGTTGTTTGATGTTGTTGCTTCTAATGTTGGGTTGGATTGCCGTGGTGGCCAGTTGTCTGCGAGGTATGGAGTTGGGTAGAGGGATTTTTCTCTTCTCTCAGAGTTGCTTCGGTTTGTGTTCCTGTCTGTGGGGGTCCAGTCTATGGTTGTTGTTCTAAGTTGCTGTTCAGGAGTTTTTGTTGTTTCATCTCTTCGTCTTTTCCTTGGAATGAGTCGTTTGCGCGGCATTGTAAGATTGAGAGTTGTTCAGTCTTTGTTTGGTGACGTCTAGTTAGTCCTGCTTTGGTCTGGTTGTCTTGTGGCGTAGTGGTGGGCGAGGGGCTGTCCGCTACTAGTTTGGGCTCTGTCTGTAGGTGGTATTCCGGCTGAAGTTGGCGACTCGTTCGGTTTATGTCCTAGGAGGGGAAGGGGGGTGGTAAGGGTTATTTAGTTGGGTGTTATCGGTAGCTCTCTTTACTGTCCGTCTCCCTAAGTGCAGTTCACTGTGGTGAGCAGACTGTAGGTTGGGAAGGGTTTCTGCTGTTTGGAGGTTGGCTTTGACAGGCGCAGTTCGGAACTTTCGTCTTGTGATGCGAGAGGCCCTAGTCAGAGTGACCCAGCACTGTGATTCACTGGTGGCTTCTGTCTCACTTGAGAATTAGCTAAATTTGCGAGTGTTCTAGATTTGAGAGTGAACTAAATTTGAGACACCTGTATAGTGGGAGGGAGGCCTATCAATGCGGTTTGGAGATCAGACAATGTATTTGGGCACAGAGGCACTGCTAAGTTTGAGACACCTGTATAGTGGGAGAGAGGCCTATCAATGCAGTTTGGAGACCACACATAGCAAATTGGGCACAGGGGCCCTGCTATCAATGCAGTTTGGGGATCACACAAAGCAATTTGGGCACAGAGGCCCTGCTAAGTTTGAGATATCTGTATAGTGGGAGAGAGGCCTATCAATGCAGTTTGGAGATCAGACCATGCAATTTGGGCACAGAGGCCCTGCTATCAATGCAGTTTGGGGATCACACAATGCAATTTGGGCACAGAGGCCCTGCTAAGTTTGAGACACCTGTATAGTGGGAGAGAGGCCCATCAATGCAGTTTGGAGATCAGACAATGCAATTTGGGCACAGAGGCCCTGCTATCAATGCAGTTTGGAGATCAGACAATGCAATTTGGGCACAGATGCCCTGCTATCAATGCAATTTGGAGATCAGACAATGCAATTTGGGCACACAGGCCCTGCTATCATTGCAGTTTAGAGATCAGACAATGCAACTTGGGCACAGAGGCCCTGCTAAACGTGAGACACTTGCACAGTGGGAGAGGCCCATCAATGCAATTTGGAGATCAGACAATACAATTTGGGCACAGAGGCCCTGCTATCAGTGCAGTTTGGAGATCAGACAATGCAATTTGGGTACAGAGGTCCTGCTATCAATGCAGTTTGGTGATCAGACAATGAAATTTAGGCACAGAGGCCCTGCTATCAAATGCAGTTTGGAGATCAGACAATGCAATTTGGGCACAGAGGCCCTGCTATTATTGCAGTTTAGAGATCAGACAATGCAACTTGGGCACAGAGGCCCTGCTAAACTTGACACTTGGACAGTGGGAGAGGCCCAACAATGCAGTTTGGAGATCAGACAATACAATTTGGGCACAGAGGCCCTGCTATCAGTGCAGTTTGGAGATCAGACAATGTAATTTGGGCACAGAGGCCCCGCTATCAATGCAGTTTGTGGCAACGGGGGTGATCACATTGATAAACACGGTTTTGCCTAGTGGTTAGGTATCTAGGGTAGAGCTGTACCTCTCCCCAACCCAAACCACCCTACCGTACTGGTCCTCGTAGTCGCTGGTTGACGGCTGGCCACCGGCTTCCCCCGTGTACACCTGGCAACACTTCCTGGGGGGCCTGACACTTTCTGGAGTCGCCTCCGCTGGAGCCGCCCGTGGCCCTGGGAGGACCAGCAACGAAGGGCTCCAGGCCCAATCAAAGCAGGGATGGGCGGGTCGGGAGGCGGGAGGGCGCTCTGAGCAGGAAGAGGGTGTGGGGCTGGAAGGGGATGCGTGGGGGCCTGGGGTGGCGAGCTGTGGAGGGAAGCGTGCCTGGCCGCGGGTGTCTCTTTCCTCGTTGGGTGCCTGGGTCGGGGGACTGTGGGGGCCTTACCTGTGCTTGCAGGCGAGTGGAGGACATGTGCAGTAGCAACTGGTGGTGTACCGAATAGTAAATTTAAGTATTCGGCCGAATATCGAATAGTTGGACAAGTATTTTGCCGGAGACGAATAGTTGCAATTTTCAATAAGTAAAGTTATGTAAACAGGAAAAACACTTTATAAATTTAAAACATGCTTAAGTATATCCATTCTTTATTGCATTTATTTTCTTTGCTGTTTAGGGAAGGTGGATGTGTAAACCATGAAAGAAATTCATTATTAAAAAATAAACTGTTCAATAAAGGCACAGTTTTTATTCTGCATTCGTAGTCATCACTTGTTGAACAGGTCCCAAGTGACTAACAATAGCCCAAAAGTATAGTATGCACGTATGCAATCACTGTGGGGGCAGACCGGGATGTGTCTACTTTCTCCTTTTGGGCCTGGCCACCTTTAGACCTTTGGCTCCAGCAAGGCACTGAAACACAAAAGTGCTGACATCAATTCGCACCCTACTGGCGGCTGATGTGCTACTGAATAAAAACCTTTTGGATGCTAAAGCCGTGCTTTCTACCTGTGGTACTAAGTGGGGATGAGGCCTTCGAAAAATTTCTTTTCATTAATAGAGTTTTTCTTTCTTTTTCGAGCGGGGTATGTTTGTGGTGTTTTGGCCATGCTAAAAGAAACCAGACACAAATATATAGGGATAGCTGGGTCCTCCGTGCTTCTTGGCTGACCCTATACGGAAGGGGCAGTGCTTATTTTCAAATCTTTAATTGGCATGTGCATGTTTATTTTACTCATTTGGTTCACTTGTACATCCATTTGATCCAATGTTTCTAAATTGTAAACTGGAATCGTACAAAAATGTCATCCTGGGAATTGCGACGGCCCGAAAATGGCGACTTTTTTTGTTGTTTTAACTCCCCCTTACACCACATATATATGTGGGGGGTGTACAGTATAATATTAATATGGGGTGGGTGCGGTGGGTCTCCCCCCCGCATATATATGTAGTATAAAGGGTTAAAAAATGTCTGCATTTTCGGCCGTCGCAATAATCACATAGATCCTTGTAAACTTGTACCTTCTTGTATTTATCACCCAAATATCCCTATTTTTTAAAAAATATCTAAAGTTGGGAGTTATATTTCTGCTGCCACAGACTGGTGCCTTTTAGTTAAAAAAAAAATATAGCCACGTTCTTTAGTAACATCTGTCACTTTTACTCAATTCAAAGGGACTCATTTTGGCAACACGAGAAAGTTGGGAGGGCAGGAATTGTAATCTATATTTTGATATCTACAGGTACTCCTCTGCCAGAGACACACTTACATTTGAGCAATTTAACTTGCTTTATAACCTTGGCCTGAAGGCTTAATACAGTTGATTGCTGGAGGCACATTACCTTCTGAGTTACTTTACTCAGGTTTTTGAACATACTGGGATCTGTGCAAGAGCTATATTAATGCACTTAATTATATTATTTGGATTGGGAGTTGGTGGGATTGGAACATGTAACTTTCAGATTTCTCACACAGGCCATCAGTAAATCAATAAGCACCTAAAGAAAATACATTTTCAAACTGTGACTTCATAAACTATTGTTCCAGCTCAATGGTTTTCAACTGCAAAATAATGGGGAGACCAGAAATAAATTCAAATATTGAGAGTTTTGCTTCAGCTCACCCCTGCCCTTTAAACGTCAAGATACAATTCTGTCTGTCCAGCACATGAAGGGCAGGGACTTTGTTTGCAATTCCATGCCTCTGCCTCTGCCCTGCCCATACTCAATGAAAAAGTGACACAATCGTTTGTTTAACAATGCTTTTAATGGATGAACATGAAAGGCCTGAATGATTCCAGGCATACAGTCAAACCAGTACTTAATGTATTTTGTAGGTAAAATTATTTGGCTTCAAGAGATAATTAAGTATTCGGCTGAAGCCAAATATCTTATTTTCAGCAGGAATTTGGCTGAATACTTACTCGAAGCCGTATTTCAGTACACCTCTAGTGCCAACTTGCACCACCCCATTGCTCTTGACAAAACTACTGTCCAGGTTCTCTCTTGCTTTTCTAGAACTGTCAGAAACGCAACAGCCACGAGAAGAGACCTCTTGCAGGACAGCAAGCCATCAGTGCCCCACTCGGTCCATTTAAAGATCAAAACAAAAGAGCCAACAAGAGGAGCCGCTGCTGCTACACAGCTTTTCCACATTCCCAGCCTAAGTACGCACTAAAAAAAAATCGCTTTGCTTACCCTAAACCACTTAAAGAAGACCGGAAACCGCTCAACAGGATAACATCTTGAGGGGAACCACACGCTGGTCCCATAACAAAAGCCTGAACACTTTGTAGCACGAGTTGCCTTTGTTGCAGCACGATTGCTGCACATGGAAAAAGGGGATGAGGCTTAACACGTTCTTTATACCTTTCCATAATAGGGTTTGAAATTGTTGGGAGCTATTTAACTCCTGATCATAGCCTTGAAGACCTGGTTGGCTTGACACCAACAGCTACCAGGAGATACATTTGGCTCCTCAGGCCTACTGGTGCCATACACACATGTATGGCCTCATTGCGAGGTCGCTGGTCCAGTAGAAATGCCTCGGAAATTGCTGGTAATGCCGGCACCAGCCTTTTTACCAGACCGGGGAAACCCAAGTTTGCTGGAGGGGGCAGTGATCTAACGGCAGGCCTGAACTGCTGGTAAATTAGGCCCCTACAGGCAAAGTAGCGGTGCCAGCAATTCCGGCAACCCCATCCAATGGAGTCATGTGGGACTCCATTCAATGGGGCTTTACTGCCATCTCTGCTGCCTGTAATATCCCATTAACACCATTAGACGGCAGACACAGTGAGGAAGTTTGCCAGTATCCCGCCAGTATTACCAGCGGGATACTGGCAAACATATAATGAGGGCCTACAGTAAATATCACTTGTGTATGTTTGGGAACATGTAGAAATGGGCATTAGGGCACATCTAAACGATATTTAAAACATAATGGGTACTATATAATGGATACAAAGTTACAGTTTAAATATCAGATGGGAGTTAAATTTGCATCACGCTAGAGAACCGTTGCCGATTCCCCAGAGGTAGCTATTGTTTACTAGGTGATGCCGTATACCCAGGAGCTACTTTGAGCTCCTGCAAATCAAATTCTTATTTCAAACTCCAGGAGGACTGTAACCCCTCTGGGTAGGAAAGACAAGGCCTTATTGGCCAGGGTCAGAAAACCGAACAGAGGAGGGCGAGGAGGAAAAGAGAGGCAAAAGGAAGGTGTGGGCTGGTTGGGTGCGGTCAGAGGAGGAAGAGATGGCAGTCAAAGAGACCAGCAGGACGACGGATGGTAGATTGCAGTGTGTGCGTGACTTAGAGAAAACAGGAGGTATTGGTTGGCGAGTGCAAGTGGTTCTGTATTCTGAGTGCGAGTGCAAGCTAGTTCAGTGTAATGTTAGTGTGTTAGAGGGGCTGTAGTGAGTGAGAAGTGCCTGTGGTAGTGAAAGGATAGTGAGTGAGTAGAAGGTGGGATGGAGTAGTAGTATGGAGGAAGAGGTAGTAGTAGTGGTGTAGGTGGGAGTAGTAGCGTGGAGGAGGGAGAATTAACATTGAAGGATGGAGTTGAGTGGTAGGAGGAGTAAGATATCAGAGGGACAGAGGAGGAAGACACATGGAATAAAAGGAGTGAAGGTGGGAGGAATTAGGAGCAAGAGAGAAGTGGTTGGAGAGTATCAAACAGAGAACATGTACAGCGAGGAATATGTGGATGTGATAGGAAGAAGGTCGAGTCGGGCAGTGTGTCTGAAAGGCACACCCTATAATTCAATTTATTCAACTAACAAGATTGGTAGTGTAGTGTCAGTCTAGGAGGTCCATGGTGGAGTTTTAACAGATAAAGCACTGGCCTTCAAGTTGTCCCTTCCAGTGTACTCAGAACCTAGTCAGTAGGGAGAAACCAGCAGTATATTCTAACCTGGGAGTACGGACACCTGCATTGGGGAGAGAGTTCTGCTTTTACATTAGACAGTAAAAGGCCTCCACCAGCGCCCTGAAAAAAAGTTATTTTTTAATGTATTTGTTTGTGTGTTTATACTGCGCCCAAAGCCCACAAGCATCTCTGATCTTAGTGAATGCTTTGGAGCATAGAGAGAGATGTTTTCCTTAAGGTAGGCAGGAGCCTGCCCATAAATGCATCTGTGAACCATGGTCATGCTTTTAATATGGATTCTGTCCACCACTGTCAGCCAGTGGAGCGCTTTTCTGTCTTCCGTGATGTGATCTCTCCTTGCTTTCTTTGTTATTATTCTCACAGCGCTATTTTGCAAGGTCTGGCATTTTGTTATACATCCCTTACTTGTGCCGAGCAGGAGTGCGTTGCCGTAGTCGAGCCTTGATAAGATAGTGTCATGACCACTGTGAGGGGGCACCAGAACCCTGAGGGCCTTAAAACCACTGTAAAAGGGCTCCTGGAGCCAGTCCTGGCACCTTTGGCACCAGGCTCATATGTAGGAAGAGGGCTGTTCAAACTAGGTCCCATTTATGTACATGGGCCTTTAAATCCAACATGGAAGCACCCACGCAGTCTAGTTCTAAGAACCAAGCCATGCGGTCTAGTGTTTTGGGTGTGGCAGGCCTGGAAATACTTTCCCTGGTACTACTTTACCTGGGATATATAAACCACACCCTGACTGCAGAACATGCTTCGTGTTATTCTGCAACCTGCAGCGTGACGCTCACCGTGTCCAGCTCCTGGTCTTCAGCATCTTCCTGTAGTCCTGCAAGAACAAGAACAAGATTATTCTGTTTTATCTGAGAAAACACCATCCAGCACTTAGCATCTCAACTGGGCTGCAATCTATGGAAACCGAGAGAAGAAGAAACATCACTCACCTGTGAGTACTAGCTTAAAGACCTCCGGCAAACTGCTTCCACAGCTGCTGTTCGAACATTGCGACCTGCAATGACGACAAAGGGAAAAACAATATTAGAACGTGAGCTTCCAAAACATCGAATTCCATCAGTCTTACCTGAATTCCATCGCGCTACGCCAGGCTTCCATCCGGGGCACCACAGCGACATCTGCAAAGGAAAAGAGACATATTCAGGTTCGCTTTTAATATTAAACAACCGCACAGCACTGTACTACCTTAACGGATTCCAGGGGCCTGTTTTTCATCGCGCTCTCATCAACTTGCAGCACCACAGCGGCCTGTGAGGAGAAGAAGAAGAAAACACTGGTTAGCTTCAAAAGACAATAAAGGCGCTGCGCTTCGCGCTTTCTCTTACCTAGAAACGTGCCTCTCCATCCGGCACGCCAGCATCAAGACCTTCGCACCCGAAAAGAAGGAGATAAAGACATTAACGAATTCCCACCATAAACAGAACAAAGACTTACAATTAACAAACCTATCTGCCTACCAGCAGCTTCGGGGTCACAGCAGGCCTGGGCCCAAGGAAGGCGTACTGCACCAGTGAAGCAACTCGGGCAGCTCGCCAACAAACGTCAAGCGCCCCTGCACAAGAAACGTAGGATGGATAGCTCACCCTACAAATAACTAAGATTCATTATTCAGCACTGGGCAACTAAGCATACAGGGTTCCAGATCTCAGAGCCACCGGGGATATCAGGTGAGCGTAACAGATAGTGGCCCTTGCTATGGTTGCACTATTACCCTCACTCAAATATGGTCTAATAGATTTGAGGAACCACATGTAGTATGCAGTTTTTGTTGAGGTAGGTGATCTGAGCTTCTACGCCCATCAAGGCTTCCAGGAAAATCCCCAATGTCTTCACCTTCCCTACCACTAAAATGGGGGTTTCTTTGATGTTAAATGTTTGGTATTCTTGACTTAACTTGGAGCAAGCCTGCGGGGAGCCAAAGATCATAAGCTCTGTTTTGTTCCCCTTAAGGCACATCCAGTGTTTATCCATCCAGGATTCAATGATGATGTAGAGGGATGCCATCTTGGTGCAGTCGTTAGCATAACAGCCACACAGTTCCACCACCAACTGGGTGTCATCTGCATAGTTTGGGAAAAAAGCTCTGGTGTTATCGAGCACTATGTAGAGACACCTCAGGTAAAGATTGAAAAGCAGTGGTGATAAGATCGCACCCTGGGGTATGCCACATTAGATGGGCCTCTCACTTGAGAATTTGTCCTCCCCACCCCCAGTGAATTTTAGTTCCCCTATGCGCTAGAAATTAGGCTACCCATTTGGTTGCTTCCTTTGAGCAGATGCCCACATTTTCCAACACCCAATGTAGCTGTTAATGATCAAGGAGATTAAATGCAGCACTTAGGTCTAGCAGCACACAGCAGGCCAGTTTTACCTTTGTCCATAATGGTAAGCATATGGGATTGTAAATCCAGCATCGCTGCCTCGGTACTATGAACTGCCCTGAATCCTGAATGTTGTCGGTGTAGAATATCATTTGCTTCTACAAATGTTTGAAGTTGGGCCGTAGCCACCTTATCCATGATTTTTAACAGGAAATTACAATTTTGTATTGGCTGTAGGTTGCCTGGATCCTTCTAATCAAATCCTGGTTTTTTGGCCAGTGGTGTGACGGTGATCTTGATACTCTGATGATGCGTGCATCATCCTAGTGAACAGTGGTGTGAATAACTTCCTGTTATCCAAAATCATTTTAGGGGGGGGTCAATTCTCTGGACAAGAAGTTGGCTTCATGGACGCTAGTATCCCTTCCATTCCCTCCTTTGGAATGGGATTAAATGTAAAGCTTTCTGGTTATTCCTTAGGATAGCTGGTATAGTGGGGCCGGTTTGATCCTGTTTTGTCACTTGGGGTGTCCCGATTCCCTCCCTTGACTTTTCTATTTTGTGAAAGAATGCCTCCTGTACCTTTTCACAGTCTTCATGTGAGGGTTGGAAGGGTGGGGGACAGGGCTTTGGGGTTTTCCACTGACTAAGAATTAGAACAGTTTGCTTGTCGAGTTGGACGCTGACGCAATCTGCTCATTGTAGACATTTTCCTTTGCTTCGATAATGCTTTTTTAAAATAAAAGTTCAATAAAAGCCCTTGTATCGTCTGTGGGGGATGGAATGTTCTTTGAGTGTCTGTGACATATGGGGTCGTTGTGGTATTCCATAGAGCCCCATCCAGAGGTCACCCACTTCCATCGAGTTAAGGGTGGTAAGTTTAATGAATATAGCCTGAGTCCCCACAAGGGACCCATGAGCAGCCGGGTGTGATCTATACAGAGATGAAGAACTTACAATTCCACTGAGAGGCAAAGCCATGGTCCAGACCGTTTTACAAATGGAAGTAATGGAGGAAACCTACGGAACAGTTGATGCAAAATCTGTAATGACCCACAAATATTCCCCTGCTGTAGCAGTCGGAGTTATTGAACGGGATAATCGTGG
Organism: Ambystoma mexicanum; assembly: GCF_040938575.1. Classification (NCBI taxonomy): domain Eukaryota; kingdom Metazoa; phylum Chordata; class Amphibia; order Caudata; family Ambystomatidae; genus Ambystoma; species Ambystoma mexicanum. Next base: position 1,335,239,809 of record NC_090921.1, on the reverse strand, counting down.
AGACGTGAAAGAAATCCTATTTAACAAAGGGAACGCTTCTGATTTGAACAGCCCGGCCAACCCATAGCACAACGAATCTGTGAGAGAATCCTCATTCCAGAGATTGAGGAGGTGGAAACGCTGGAGCCCAATGAACAAGCAGAGGCTTGCGTTGGTGAGATGATGGAGGCACAAGAACAGAGAACCCCGCCCCAAAGAGTTCCCGGTCTACCTTCATGGAATTCACAGATTCACAGGATGGATCTGCTTCTTGAGGAAGGTTGGAAGAACTTGGTGCTGAAAGCCAAGAGCTGATTTTTGTAGACACCTCATTTTACAGACAGGAAGGGACTCCTGTAGAGGGGACTACCTAAAGGAAGGCACCAACTACCACTCTTACTGGTACCAAACAAATTCCAGAGTGCTGTGTTGGAGTTGGCCCATTCTAACCTGAATGCAGGACATATTGGTTTGGGGACTCTTCAAGCCGATTCTACTGTCCTGGGATATTTGTAGACATCAAACAGTACTGTGATAGCTGTCTGATCTGCCAGAAAACATTTCTATGTGATGTACCCATGACCTCACTACAATCCCTACCCATTATAGAGGTCCCTTTCTTCAGGATCAGTATGGACAGACAAGGCCCTCTAAAACCTTTGAGGTGTGGAAACCGCTACATCCTGGTAATCGTCGACTATACCATATATCCTGAAGATTTTCCCCTGAGAAGTAACAGAACTGAAAACATCCTCAAGGTCCTCATACCAGATATCATTCAAGAAGTCTTTCCAGCTGAAATTCGCACTGATCAGGGAAGTACTTTTATATACAACAGATGGGGCAACATCAAGACACTGGTGAACATAAAAACCCTCTGGACCTCCAACATCTTAATAGAACGATTCAACCAGACTCTAAAGCATATCCCTAGAAAGCTTGTTGAGAAGTATTGACGGAACGGAGACAACTTGATCCTTTCGGCCCCATTTGCTTTCACAGAAAACTCCTCAATCATCTAAAGGCTTCTTGTCCTTCCAGTTGGTCTTTGGCTGAAACCCTTGTGATGTACTCAATATCCGGAGGGAAGAGTAGGAAGGACCAGAGAGCCAACGAACCTGCAACCATCCTATGGGAAGGAGCATCCAAGAATACATGGAGAAGGTATGCAGGCTGGTTCAAAGTCATCTGTAAGAAGCTCAGACCCGGCGGAAGAAGGCATACAACAAGGGAGCCAGGTTACATACCTTTCACGTGGGAGATCAGGTGATGGTGTCACTTCCCGCTACTCAAAATAAACATCAGGCCAGTTAGCAGTGACCCTATTTCATAACTGATGTGGTCTCCCTTCTCACGTACAAAGTCCAGCAAGCTGATCTGCAGAAACCTTCACAGCTATATTGCGAAAAATGAATTAAAAGCTTGGAAAGACAACAGCAATCCTCATTTCTTGTTGCGTTTGCCAAAAACACCAGAGAGACACCCTTACCAATTAAAGTCCATGAAGGTTACCATACCTCTAGGTCTTTCTACAAACATCCATCAGAACTCTCTCAACTGATACCAAGATGTATTCTCGCCAAAAACCAAAGGCAAGTGAAGGGAGTAGTGTACAAAAGATGAGCCTCAAACAATTCCGGCTAACTGAGGCCAGAAAACAAATAATATGTGAAGAACTAAAAAAGATGGTTGAACTTGGCGTCACTGCGAATTCTTACAGTGAGTGATCTTCAGTAATAGTCCTGGGACCAAAGCCTGACAATACCTGGGACTTTTGCACTGATTTCCGGCGCCTCAAACTCTCCTGGTTCAACCTTTCTCTGAGGCCAATTCTAGACAAATGAGTTATGACTGGGCAGAGCAAAGTTTATTTCTACTTTCGACCTCATGAAGGGATACTGGTAGGTACCCTTGGACGAAGAAGCAAAGCCCAAAACGGCATTCTTCACTCCTGAGCACCTGTTTCTCTTCACAGCATTGCCTTTATTTGTCCACAGTGTCCCAGTAATATTACAGAGATGGATGGACCAGGTACTAGCTCTATGTTGCTCATTTGCTTGGGCTTATTATGACAATATTGTCACCTAAGGTACTACATGAGAGGACCATCTTAACCACCCATCTGCCATCTGCAATCAGCTACTCAAATCCCATCTAGCAGCCAACCTGGATGAATTTCACCTGGTGCAATCCAGTGTAAAGTACCTGGGCTTCCAAGTAGGAAATGGGCAAGTCCTACTACAGAACGTCAAGGTTGAAGCAGTCCAGAAGGCTCAGAGACCTATTACTAGGAGGGATGTATGGGTTTTTCTCTGCCTTGTCAGCTACTATCAGGGTTTATACAGAAAGCCAGACCCGGCTGACAAACTTGTGAAAAGTCATCATCATCCAAATATCATCAAGGGGGACATAGGCATTAAGCCCATTATTAATCATGCCTGACTTTACCAACGTTTGACCTGCAACAAATGCTACATCCATTGGTCTTGGGTCTGTATGAACAAAGGTCCAGGAACAAGGTTTAAGTGGGGTGCTATTAAGGTCATGATTAGAAAACTATTTCACCCCAAAATAAGTACCCTGTGTTTGAATTTGAATGCTTAAAGATCAAATTGGCAGTATTTTTTGTTGTTGTATGCTTTATTGGTTAGACAGTTAAACCTTTAACATTTCCATTTTTTTACGTCTCTTTAGGTGATTGTCCTTTGATTGTTGATATATAATGTTTTTCCATTTTTTTCTGGCCATTTAAATGGGGGTTTACTGTGGTCCCGTTCATTTCCCACTCTCTCCAACTCCTTTCATCTCAAAGCCCAGTTTCAAGGATTCCACAAATTTTAGAGCATAAATTGTTTGGCCCACCTATTCAACTGTCAATAATCTCTCCCAGTATTCTTCCTCCGTCTCTAGAGAAATTTTGGCCGTGTAATTCCCCATATCCGTCAAAAGTTTTGATGCCAGGGCCGATTAACATAACATGTCTAATGGTCTCCAGGTGATCTTTATTTTCACAAAACCTGCAGTGCGCATTAGACTTTTCCATTAACTTTCTCCTCCATTTTACTTCTCTAGAGGCCCAGATATTTAGTCTGCATCTCAACAGCAGGTCTCTTATAGAGTTTGATGGAAACTTGTTCAGGTAAGGAGGTAGGGTATTCAGTGTTTTTCGCTCCCATATGATATTATGAAACAGATTTCTCTCCAGTTTCTGCTCTTGAGTTTCTTCCCAATCTTTTTCCTGGATAGTTCTTTTTGCCTTGTCAGGATTGTATTTCAAGGTGTCCTCCGAGATGTTAAACTGTTCCAAGGTATTATTACATATGTTCTTCCAGCGTTGGAGTATCGTGTCTCTATTTGTTGGCCCTTTCTGTACTAGAATTTCATAGGGTTGTGGTGGTTTGTCGAGAATACATTTTCGGCAAAGAGATAAAGTTTTCCATAGTACTATTGATGCCAGGGATTGAAGCCTTAATTCAGTTCTTATAAGCTCCACAGGCAGCGAGTTTGGAAGCTTCAAGATTTTTCACCAAAAATATGACTCACATAAGCTCCAAACTTCCCAGCGCAGGGCTAACAAGGCCTCTGCACCATAGGTAATTACGGCTACCACCTTTTGTTTGTAAAAGGTTAAGATGGGCGTCAAAGAGAACTTTCCATATCTTCGATTTATAACTAACCCCTGGTTAGTCAGTCGTTAGCTTTTCCCGGATCAGTGCATAATGACCTTCTTCGTTGCAGTTTTTGTTTATCTTCACACCAAGATATAGTGTTGTGTCAACCACCTCCAGTTTTTCGTTCTCTAGCGACCAGACAAGATGTTTCCTTGCCGTTCTTTTTCCACGACTGGACTTCATTATTAGTACCATGGATTTCTTGATGTTTATTTTCATTTCAATTTCTGTTAGGAACTCATTGATGGCCTCTATCTGTCGCTGAAGACCGATGGGCACAACATCCACGGCACTTCGATCCCATCGATCTTAGGGGCGAAAGCGTGGGTCTATTCTTGTAAGATCTTCATGTCGGCCATATAAATGACAAAGAGGAAGGGTGCTAGAGCACGTTTTATCCCTCGGGATGTTTTGATCTTTCTGGTAACCCCTCCATTTGCTGTTTTTTGGACCTGAATTGTAGTGTTGGTATACAGGGCTTGCATGGCTTCTAAAAGGTCTACTGGGCATCCACATCTTTTCATCTTTAGCCACAGGCGGTCGCGGTTTATCCCGTCAAACACCTGTTTGAGATCGATAAAGGCTAAATACATGGCTTTTTTCCCTCCAGGGCCTTTACTTTCATAAGATTAATTAGGAACAGGTTTAACGATGTTCCTACTCCACTGATGAAAGCTGTTTGCCTCTAATCCAGGATTTTGGCCTGTGTTGCCCATTTTCTCAGGTCTCTTAGCAGAATAGACGCAAATAGTTTGCCTATTGAGTCCAGCAACACTATCGGCCTATAATTTCAGGGATTTCCTCGGTCCCATTTTTTATAGATTGGTACGATGTATGCCTCTCTCCAAGAGGTGGGGATTTGTCTAGATTGTCTTATTTGTTGAAACAATGCATAAATTAGGTCTGTCCATTCTTCACAGCTGTCCTTAAGCATCTTGTTTGAGATGCCATCGAGCCCGCTGCCCTAGAGGCACTTAGTTTTTTTTATCATCCCTACAATGTCATCTTGGTCAAATTCAATTGCCCAGGGATTTTCTTCGTAATCCTTCTCTATATCCATTTTCTTATTTTTCCCCTCATATAGGGTGGTGTAGTGGTTGAACCAACTTTCCTCCGAAACTTGGTTTACACCTATTGCAGATTGGCAGAGTTCCCTGTTGTTAATTATATCCCAAGTACTTCTTGCATTATTTGTTGACACTGCGGCTAACATTTTTTCCGCATCTCCTTGTGCTCTCAGATGTCGTGAGGAGCGTAGCCAATTTGTGTATGTTTGCCGACACTTCCTCAGTTGTTCATCTTTATCTAGAGAATTTTTCTTTTTTATGCGTGCTAGATCAGCTCTGTATTGTTTCCTTTTGGCCACTAAGAGTTCATCATATGTTTTTTTTATCCTTAATCGATTTCTTCCCCAGGACACTTCATTTCCATCACTCCTAGTCCCATTGGTGATTTTCTTATTTTCCAAGAGAGTTCTATTTCCAATAGACTATGGTCACTGTTTGCTTGCTTCTTTATTGTAAAGGAGTTTACCCATTCAAGGGTATTACCTCCAACAAAACAATAGTCCAAACAAGCTCCAGATTTCCCACAGTGCCATGTGTTGGCGCCCATCAGATCACCTCTCGTCTGGCTGTTTAACATCTTCATCTCTCGAATTTGCATTTCCTCCATCCATTTGTTTTCTTTACCTACCAGTTGTTCTACCACTTTGATTTTACCACCGAGTAAAATCAGTTGGTCTTTATCCACCATCATTGACTTATAAATGGCATTCATGATGACTTGTAGGTAGCTTTCAACTTTAGGCATGTTTTCACTCCAGTAGGTATTGATCAATAGCAACTTGGATGGACCATCACTCTCCTCTGGTTGAAATGCTATTTTTAATATTTGCACAAAAGGATTTGGTATATGGTGTTTCAAGACTTGTAGGTGGCCGTCTAGTTTTTTTAGGATCATCAGACCTGCGAATGGTCTCCCTTTTGGCCCCTTTCTAGCCAGGTTTATATACACTTCATATTCCTTTCATACTGGTGTTTCTCGCAGCCAAGATTCCTGTATGCATATGAGGTCATATTTGTACAAGAAATTACTATCATCAGTGAACAGATGTTTAAAGCCTCTGGTGTTCCATGAGGCACGGTAGACATTTCTTTGGGACTCCTCATCAATCTATTGTTTTTTCTTAGTATTTAGGGTGTTAGCCATTCATGTCCAATCGTTAGTCTTCTTTTTCCCTTCATTAGGAATGATTTTGCTCTTACTCTTGTTTCCTGAGTTATCCACTGGGAACCTCAAGGTTTTCATTTGCACAGCACGTTTTTCTATTGTAGATGATCTTTCCCTTTGGGTTGTAGATAGTACTTTTGGGTTCACTCTTAGATCCTTTTTAGTTTCACTCACTAGGACCGGTCTGGATTTTTCTCTAGTTTCCTTTTCAATGTCTTTTTTCGCTTTATGTATTTTCTTCTCACCCTTATTTTCTTTTTCTTCCCTGTTTGTTTCTTTTGTACTGGCTTGCTTTGGTTTTTCTTCCAAAGTGTCTAATCGGAAGCACTTATTTTTTTTAGGATGTCGCTGGCCTCCAGCAATTTCTGCTTAATCCTGTTAGAGTTTAGATGTAATATAATATGATCCATCTGCTTTTCTGTTACAAATTCAACAATTTTTATGTCCTCCGTTGATATCTTGCGTAAAGTAGAAATTTGATTGAGGAGTGTCATCACGTAACTCCTGTTTAGCACTACCCTTCTAGGGCCTTTTGATGTTGTTTCTAACTTTAGATACCAGCCTTTGGGTGTCCTAGCTTTCCTGACACTTTGAGAAGAAGAGACTTCTCTCTGATCTTTTTCAACTCCTCCGCCCCATTTTTTGGGATTTTTGATTTTAGTGGGAGCTTTCCCTGCTGAATTTAGGCTTTCTTTTCTTCATTATCCTGCTGCTTCCTTTTTTGTTCCAGGGTTTTGAACAGGGTAATGACTCTTTGTTCTTCACAAATGGAACTCCTCTTTGGTGGGTCTGTCTTTTTATCCGATTACAATTCCCCCGTTGTCGATTTGTCTCTTTGGGTTTTCCGCTTTGTTGTGTCTTTTGCTTGCACTCCCTGATGGGCAATTTCCCAATTGTCTATGGCCTGCCAATCAGATAAACTGATGCTTTCCCATTCCTCATCTTCCCTATTTTTGTCCATTATTTCAATGAGATCACATAGATCTGCAGTTTGCTGCGACTCAGACCATTCCTCCTTGTTTATTTCAAAGGTCTTTATAGTTTTGTTTGCCCTGGGTTCCTCCGGAGGGTCCAGCTCTCCGTGTGTCATTTCCCTTTTGGACTTCTTTGCGCATTGCAGGCTTTCTCTTTTTGGTGGCGTTTTTATATTTCTCAGGAAAGCTGTGGAGCCATTTACTTTCCGTTTTAGGGTTTCATTCTTTGATTTTTATTTTCCTTTTCCAATTTTCTGGGCATCCCATTTCCCCCCTGGAGGTCCTGGGCATTTGAAGAAGTGCCTGCAAAGATTGCAATGTTCGACAGATTTGGTTTGGATACGGGTACTCCTCATTTAACTGCCTGCTTTCGTGGAGAGATCAGGATTACATCGTCAGGGTTTCGGCCTGTTTGTTTTGATTGATCACCTTCTCCCCGTTTCAATTTCATTGGACCCTTTCCAGCCTTTATGTTACCTCCCAACGTGTCCGTCACGTTTCCCTTTTTGTGCAGGCTTCTCATCCATTTGCAGTCCTTCAAGACTGCCTCCATCAATAGTGATTTATCGTTAGCATCTTTTCTCACTAAATCACTAAGGCGGTTTTGCCAAAGTTGTGTTTGCTCTGCTTCTTTATCCATTCTTATATCTAGTCTCTTCAGGGAGGATTCCATTTCCAGGTTTGCCTCTTTAATTATATATTGGTGCAAGCTACTTCTTGTGAAGAGTCCTTTATCACCTCAGTAATCGTGATGTTTAGGGATGCCATGATCACGTTTTGGATGTGTGCAGTATTCTTTAGCCAGTTTTGCAGACCTCACTAATTAATTCCCTTCTTGGATCGACCTTTCTTCTACAGCAGCTGATGTTTGAGTCATTTTAATCAATGGTTGTTTCTCATAGGGATTGGTCAGGCTTTTGTCATGTTCTTCATCTCCCAAACACCCCATTTTAGCTTGCTCTTTGTCTAATGCAGCAATCTTTTCATTTATAAAGGAGAAGCTTTTCCTTTTCTCTCTTTCAAATTTCCCCGTCAGGATCGATATATCTTGCATGATTTTTATTTGGCAGCTTTGTGTTGCTCAGATTTACTGCAGGCGTATTTGTGCTTTCGCTTCCACTCCCAGATGGTTTGTGTCTCTCTACCAGCATCCAGGTTTGCTCTTCACCCCATCCATCCTTAGTAACCTCCATGACTCTTTCCTGAATGGGATTTGGATGGTCACTCCCTTTGTCCCTGCCGGTTTTTTCGTCCGTTACCCTCTCTTCATTTTGTTGGTTTTTCAATTGTGGGGTAGATTTATATCCTTCGTTTGGGTTGTCCCCCATATATGACATGGAAATATAGTTCCTTATGGATTCTGCACATACAGCTTCCATTTGATGGCATTTCTTTACTTTTGAGATAGTGGATTCCTGCAGGGCTTCTTCCAAATGACCTAGGTCTGCAAGATCCCAGGGTCCTGCATTTTCCCATAAGGCCTCTGAAGAGGCAGTTAGGGTTGGGGATTGTTTAACAAGTTCCTTTACGCATTCGGGGCCACCAATGAATGAATTTGACTCCTTCCCTGGAGAGCTTTCAATCATGTTTCCCGTTAAAGAGACACTCTTCTGTTTGGTTGGGGGGAGCATCCCCTCCAGGTCTGGGGTGGCCTGGTCCAAATCAATCAATCACAGTTTTTGATTTTTGCCCCAAACCCTGATCACATTCCCCCCCGCCCCCTCAGCGGTTTGTGGCGCTCCGCAAGGACCATGTTTGGAGCATTCTCCTTCGCCCACTCTAGTTTTTTCACGTATCTCTGGGTTCTCCGCCACAATTTCATTTGCGGGACTGTCCTGAGCTCTATCAGGGGTCTCAAATGGTTCCTCACTTGTTTGTACCACACAGTCTCTGTGCTCTTTAGGAGGGTCAGAGCTTTCCACCAAGCCATTTTCCCCTAGATAGCTATTGCAGTGATCTCCCAGTGGCCCATGTACCATTGGTTCCTCAGTGCTTTGGGTTATTCCCAAAACCGTTGAAAGGTGTTTTCTGCTTTCGGCTGGGATTGGGATGGGAAGGGCACTTTGGGGGTCATTGGACTTAGGGAGTGTGTCTGATTCCACCTCAGATTCCAAGGGTAGCAGTGTGTTCTTTTCAGCAGTCATTATGGCCTCCACAGAGAGGCTCTTTCGCTTCTTTGTGTTAAATGGTAGATGTGACTGTTTTAACACGGGCAGGTCTTTTTGCACCACTTTAGTTATTTGTTCAAGATTTCCCTCTACTTATGAGAGGGAAATGAATCTTTGTCTTACCTGAAGGCGAGTTCTTAATCCCGAGGTTGGCGTTTCCGCAGACTTCATTTTCGTAGTGCAGCTCCTCATGCAGTTTGCCACGCCGTAGAATTGACAAGGACGGGGGTCCGTCTCCAACTAACCACCGTCGTGAAGTTAGATGCCCGCCGAGCCTGCAGCAAGCAGCCAAACAGCACAACAGCAGTTGCTTCTTATAATCACACGCCCTTTGCTTGCACGGGCTTAGTGCCGCAAGGGTTCCCTGGGCGATCTTTTAGAGGCACACTTCCTGCTGAGGCGGGACCCGGAGCAGAGGGGGCGGGCCTCCTCAGCGTGACTGTGCTTTTCTTCACTCCCACAGTTCCTTCCTGATAGGACAGCTGGTAATACAGCTGATTGGAGACCAGTGCTGCTCTGAAGGCGCAGCCACAGCACAACAGCATTTGCTTCTTACAATCACACGCCCTTTGCTCGCACAGGCTTATTTCATCTTCCAGTACTATCTAACAGGAAAAAAGTTTAAACTGCTCACAGACCCTGCCCCATTGGTCTTGATGGAGAGAAATAAAGATACTAATCCAGCATCTTGAGAAGGTTTCTGGCCCTTCAGCCATACTAATTTAGTAGTGGAAATTGTATAGATGTGTGACAAGGTCAGTAACCTGAACCTGTCAAGCGGGGGGATCGGAACTCCTCTCCACCTGGGGTGGTAGGCCTACTAGTCTGGGAACCAGGGTGAGTCCAACCCCAGAGGGCGAACATGGCAGTTGAAACGGTCCCAATTCCTGTCCCTTCCCAAGTAACAGTCTTTTTGTGAACAGTATTAACCTGCAGTACCCCATACCTCCAGACAAAAATACTGCCCAACTTCTCTTTTTCTTTTCTAAAACTGTCAGAGAAGCAACAACAATAAGAAGAGACCACCTGCAGGACAGCAACCCATCAGCGGCCCACATAATCTATTTGCAGATCCAACTTGGAGAGTCAGAACAAACAACAGAGGAGCAAGAGTTCATATCCAGCTTTTCCGAGTCCCACGCAACCCGTGTACAAATTCCACCTGAAGAGAGACAGCCAGCAAAAGAAGAGCCAGAGCAGCTACAGGGCAAATCCAGACACCATGCATTGCTCCACAGCCTTCGGCCACACACAAACAAAACCTCTGCAACAGCCCTAGATCATCAAGGACTTAAAGAAGCAAGCGCCACCGCTAGACAGGATATCCCTTACTTTGAGGGGAACCGTACCTCAGCCCACTAATAAAACCTCAAACAATTTGAAGCATGCTGTGTCATTATTGCAGCAAGGTGGCACGACATGGGAAAATGGGGCAGGGATTAACCTACATTTTTAGACTCACCATGATGGTCACCCCTCCCAGGCAGGAACGACAAGACCAAACAGGCCAGGGTCAGCAACCAATCACTGGAGTGGGCAGAGTATAAGAGTGGCAACAGGAAAGTGTGGCTTGTTCAGGTGAGGCTAACGGAGGAGCGTGTGGCAGACAGGAGGAATGACGTGGGATTGGAGCATAGAATCAACTCAGAAAAAAGGTGAGGTATTGGCTGGAGAGTGCAAGTGGTACTGTGTTGTGAATGTGCTTGCAAAATAGGTGAGTACGTTTTAGATGGAGTGTAGGGAGTGAGTGAGAAATCCCTGTGCAAGTTAAAGGGTGAGTGAGTAGGAGTGGTAGTGTGTAGCAGTTGGGAGGAGGGAGTAGTAGGGTGATGAGTGAGTAGCACTGTGGAAGATGGAGCAGTAGCGTGGAGGAAGGAGAAATAGTCTGGAGAAATCCCTTGAACTATCTATGGGAGTGTTCTTTGAGTCATCTGTGACAAGCTGTTTTTAGCAAACTAGCGTTGCCTAATGGGGAGTTTTAAATACTTGCTCAATACAGTGATACCCACAATATGCCACCACGTTTTTGTTAGCAGGCTACCATACCACTGAAATGTGAGCCAATATATCTTGTAACTGAGTCCATTAACAAGAGCAACTCAGATTTAAGTAACGTTTCAGGCTACAATTCCTTCTTCAGGCCAAACACTACAAAAACAAGTAAAAAGGAAACACACCTTTGTAAGAACATATTCTCAACAACACATGCAACATAACAAAACATCAAGATGCCATTTTATACACTTTTCACAGTCAGATGTACAAAGATCGAAATTAGTACTAATCAACTTTCACATGCTGGTATCATTAATGCATGCCATTAAGTCTCCTTAAATTCAGTGCTCTATAAAACATTTGTCAACATCCAGCAAGACATATAGCCTACATTCATCAGGATCTAAAAATAGAAAACTGGCTATGAAGTTTTCATGAACACAGACCTGGGACTCCACTCAAGTTTGAAAGGTCTCTACTATGCTCTTAACCGTTTGCTATAGAAGCTGGGCAATGATACACTATTAATCAAAAATGGGTAGCTAGAATTACAAAAACATATCTAAACTGTACTGTCTATCGCACTCCTTGGGGAACTATAACACATGTTCCAACATTTGAAAGCGAAGTAGATGTAAGGACGGCATGGTATCAAACAGTTAAACAGACACAAATGATCACAGTTCAAAGGTGCTTATTGAACTTCAATTGGGTTTGAAAAACGCCCATCTTAACCTAAATCTAAAGATGGGAGCAGACCATCAAATAATAATAACGCAGTACTAGTGGTGTCTTGTCAAAATAAAAGGGCCTATACTAATGCACCTATTATCAATCCTTACTTCTAAATACAAATAGTGTGGGAAACGATGTTCTGAAAAAGAAAAAAGTGTTCAAGAAATGATAGGTCAGGACATTCAAGCCTCTGGCTTCCCTTCCTCGCTTTTTCAGCGAGGGACAAGGCGGCACACTCGAGCTTAGCACAGTTTCTGGCTTCTCTAGCATGAGGGCATAGTTCAAAAATTCTACATCATGGCCTTCTGTGCCAAAGTCTCATTGCCATTCAAAGTCTCATTTTCAGATGGCCTGATGCAATACGACAAACAACAAAGTTCCTTTCTCCCTAGGGTTTCACACGTACAAATTCTCAGGTGATTTTCTGTTCACCCCAGGTCCCCCTCCGCCGGGCTCAGACCCACCTTCTAGGATTTTACACGTACACATTTTCTGGTAATTTTCTGTTCACCCGCGTCCCCCTCCGCCGGGCTCAGACCCACTTCAGCACAAAACCTTCTCAGGTGATTTTAGGATCACCCTGCACTAGGCTCAGACCAACTTTATCATCTTTGCCACACAAGTTCTTTACTGTATCAACATCAAAGACTTTCAATTGTGTGTGTGGTTTTGCTCGACCCGTCGCAGGACAGCATTTCGATTCACAATTCTCTACAACTCTTTCACTTTTCAGCTGGCTACCTTACAGAGACCTTCGATTGAGCACCCAGGTATTGTATCTTTGTTTCAAAGTTCAATCACTCATCAGCCGTTTCAACTTTACTTGGGTCATTTATCACACTTATTTCAAACAATGTTCGTTCCAGCGCTCGCCATATCATGTTGCCGCTTGCAACCTTGGCTTCAACACAGACCGGTCTTGTATCGGTCTCTTCAGCTCACTGGCTGTGTTGATTTCACCGACGCTGCATTGTTCTTGGAGCCAAAGACAGTACCACGGCGGGTAATTCTCCCTGCCTTGATTCTTGATACAGGAGGGCCCCAGGTATCTCAGACACACAATGCAGGATTCTTCAGCCGGTTTTCCTGGTCTTACGCTTTCCAATCACAAAGGCTCCTAAAAGCAACGGTTCCTTGTTGAAAAGGTCAAGGGAACTTCCCGCCTTGCAAACCCCTTCTGTTTTGCTGTCTTTCTCCTCTTGTTAAACTGCCATCTTGGAACTGCTGTTTCCTCGCACAGAATGTGCATGTGTGTTAGTCTGTTTTCTCTCATAGCGGGCTGTCTGTGAGAAAGTGTTTGTGTCGTAAAGGGGGGGCAGTTGGAGTTCCTAAATATCCTATATGGTAGGTTGGGGTAAAGGTATTGTATTGTATTGTATTGTATTGTATTGTTTATTTGATAATGCGCACAAAACCCAGGGGTAGCCGGGCGCAGCAGGTACAAGGTTACTTAAACTTGGGTTACATACAGAGTATAGGCGAGAAACAACATAACAGTACCGTAAGACAGATCAATACTTGCCGTGTGGCAGAAGAAAAAGAAAACTAGCATATTGTAGTTTTGAGGGAGTGTGCAGGTCTGAGAACAGAAGTCATTATGGACAACGGTATCATGGGTGCCTCAGGGGTTAGTTGTCATTTGTCCAGAGCCAGTTTTTTACCTTGCGTCTAAAATTGGAGTAGGGTAAATTGGCTCTTAGTGCAGTGGGTAATGCGTTCCAGGCCTGGGCAGCTTTGACAGGGAAACTTGCTCCGCCCGCTTTGGAGCATCTGAATCTAGGGGTTTCGAGCAGGTAGTGGTTAGTAGCCCTGGTATGGTGCCTAGATGATTTTCTAGTTAGTCTGGCTGAGATGTAGGGGGGAGCAGTGTTGTTGAGCCCTTTATGGGTAAGCGATAGTGTCTTGAGCAGGACTCTGTCGCTGATTTTGAGCCAGTGGTGGTCTTTCCTAACGTTTGAGATATGTGCTTTGCGGGGTATGTCAAGGGCAGCTCTAAGAGCGTTGTTTTGAAGGATTTGCATTTTATTTATGATGGATTTGTTGGCCCCTGCATAGAGGGCATTGCAATAGTCTAGTTTGGACATGACTAACGCATTGGCAAGCATGATGCAGTTGGTTTTAGAGAGGTAAGGTCTGCAGGTCCTGATTAGTTTGCAGGTGTACGCTGTAGAGGATGCCAGGGTGTTGACTTGTTTTTTAAGGGATAGAGTGGAGTCGAGGTAGAAGCCCAAGGTTTTTACCTCGGTAGCCACCTTAATTGTATTGCCATCTATGTTAAAGTTACGATAGTTGGGGCTCAGTTTTTTTAGGTTGGAGTCAGAACCCAGTATTAGTATCTCAGTTTTGTCGTCATTTAGGCAGAGGCCGTGGGAGGCCATCCATGCCTGAATGAGGAGGTAGATTTTGTTTACTAGAGCTGTATCTTCGACAAAGTTGCCTGATAGAGGTATGAGAATCTGCGTATCGTCTGCATAATTCGTGTAGGTTACCCCTAGTTTGTCAAGTTTGTCGAAGAGAGGCTTAGTGAAGATATTGTACATAGTCGGTGAGACACATGAGCCTTGTGGGACACCACAAGTGATTTGGATTGGGTCCGCTGCTGCTACAGGGGAGAACACTCTCATTGAACGGTTGGCTAGGAAGGATTGTACCCATGCTATAGCTTCACTTGAGAAGTGAGCGGCAGACGCTAGATGGTTGCATAATACTGCGTGATCCACCAGGTCAAAGGCCGCTGACAGGTCAAGGAGGAGGAGCATAGCTGTATTACCTTTGTCCTTCAGCTCGTCAATTTGTGTCTTAAGGTCAATGAGGGCTGTTTCAGTGCCGTGCAGTGGTCTGAAGCCAGATTGCCGTGTACCTAATAGTTGGTGCGTCTCCAAGTGGTTTTGGATTTGGAGGTAGGCTACTCTATCAATGATTTTAAGGAGGAATGGGACCGTAGTAATAGGCCTGTAGTTAGTGGGGATAGCTGGGTCAAGTGTCTGTTTTTTGAGGAGGGGGAGAACCCAGGATCCTTTAAGGTTGGTGGGTACAGTGCTCGTGTTAAAGGAGGCATTGATAAGTTTCGAGATGAAGGGTGCTAGATCTCTAGCTGCATCCTTAATGATTTGCGCAGGGCAACTGTCACCTTGGCAATTTGACGGTTTAAGGGACAGAATGACCTTTTCCGTTTCCAGTATAGAGATGTTGGTGAACCTGAAGGGTTTATCATTGTTTTGGGGGGGTGTGCTGGGTGACTCCTTCAATGGGGTGGTGTGGGTACCGTGAGGGTGCAAGGAGGCTTTTTTCTCAGCAATTTTAGATTGAAGGGTTATGATTTTATTTGCAAGAGCATTTTGGATGCTAGTGCACCAGGATTTATCCTTGGGGACATTGTCTGTGGGGGCAATAGGGTTTTCCAATTCACGAAGAATAGTGAAGAGCTCTTTGGAGTTAGAATTGGCTTTACTGATTCTATGATTGAATGAGTCTTTTTTCGTTTGAATGATTTCCTTTTTGTATTTTTTGGCAAAGTTAGCAAGTGTGGTTCTATTGTCGGCAGAGGGAGTATGCCTCCAGATAGCTTGGAGTTTGCGTTTTTGGATACGCATTTCTTTGAGATGGGGGGTAAACCAAGAGTTGAGGTGAGTTTCCCGTTTACTTTTGTGGAGTTTGGTAGGGGCAATCAAGTTTAGCGCTTTGGTCATGGCGTTGTTAAATGATTCGACTAACTCACTGGGGTTGGAATCATTTGGACTAGCTATGAGAGTTGGTAGGAGGAGTGGGAGTAGTTTTTCAGCTGTGATTTCTTTTTTACTTCTTGTTGGCATGGGGGGTGCTATTTTATTCTTATTGGGTTTGGGAGGTTCGATGTTGGCTGTGAAGCAAATAAGATGATGGTCAGTCCATATTTGAGGTAGGATACTGGAGATGGTGATGTTGCAGTTGTGGTTGGCTATCCAGTCTAGCGTGCGGCCTTTTATATGTGTAGGAGCTAGGACATTTTGGGTAATGTCGTGATTGGCTAGAATAGATTGGATTGCTTGTGCTTGTTTGTCTTCAGCGTCATTGAAGCCTAAGTTAAAGTCGCCTAGTAGAAGGAGCTGAGTGGAGTCTTTGATGCTGTCGGTGAGGAGGCTAGATAAGTCTTCCTCAAAATTGCCTAGTGGGCCTGGTGGTCTGTACACAAGAAGTATAGTTAGTGTGCTGTTATTTGAGATAGGTATTTTAGCTGAGAGAAGTTCGCATGATGTGAGAGCTGGGTGTGGGGTGAGTCTGGCAGCTAGATGTGTTTTGGTTATGATGGCTAGGCCACCTCCTCTAGTGTTGGGACGGTCGACTCTAAGGATATTGAAGTTATCTGGTATGGCAGTCGAGAGGGCAGGGCCAGCTGCATCATGGAGCCAGGTTTCAGTGACAGCAAGGATATCTAAATTGTCCGAAGACAGTATATCTGCTATTTCGGTGTTATGTGCTATAATGGACCTAGCATTAATGAGTGCTCCTGATAGTGTTGGATTTATCTTGTTATCTTTGGCAGTTCTGGGATTGGGGTGGTTGTGTCTCCTCTGTTTGTAGTATGGGTAATCAAGTGGTTGAGGACGATTTATCGTCGCAAGGTCTGGGAGGTTAGGATTGATGGTAGTGGGGGTGCGCGTGGATACTGGTGGGTTGGTTCTCTTATTTTTGATGTCATAAAGTCGTGGGAGCCTAGCTCTAAGTCGCAAGTTTCTCTCATGCAAGTTGCAGGGTGTAGAGTTGGTGAGGGCCATTATGATGGTGCTGGTTAGGAGAGTCCAGGCTATGGTCCCACGTGGGTGTGAGACGCAGGTAGTAGTGTGCATATTGTGGTAGCGATGAGGTAATGCTTGTATTTGGTGAGTTTGGAGGGGATAGGGGTGCAAGGGGGTGTTATAGGAAAGGGGATACCGCGTCTCACCATCAGTTGTCCCACTCCCTGAAGACCACCTCACCCAGGTAATCCTCCCGCAATGGTCCACCCCCAGCAACTGGATCCAAAAGCGATGGCCCTGTCCTGGCCACCTGGATGACAGATCCCTGGGGATTAGTGGGTGAGACACCTTCTAGCTTCTTACATTGAGCAATACTGTGTTTTATTTCCAAAACATGATATGCAGTGGATGATTTGGTGTTACATGTCCTTATAACCGTAGTATAAATGTAGTCTGGACCCATGATACGGACCAAATATGGTTTAAAATGAACTATTTGCAACCTATTTTTCTTAAAATGCCCCCTTACATAGTACTTGAAGATTCTCTCTTGAAAAGAACACAATATCAATTTGCCGTTGTGGATGACTTTCATTGCTACACGTTCATTTTATATCCCAGTCTGACCCAGGTATTCCCGTTTCTGGGACATCGCTCACAAGTGTTAACACCCTTTAGTTCCCTTCATCTCTGTCCATGTTCCCCTAATCTTGATTGGTGCCTTACCTTGAACCTATGCTTGCTTTCTCAACATTTTAGTAGCGCCCCATTAGGCCATTACACGTAATTAGCCCTGCAGACCTATGTTTTTGGGACCATGGCCCAGAGGCCACTCTCCGTCTTTCGCTGCGTCTGATAGGATTCTGTTTCTCCAGGCGGTAGATTTGGCTCCCACTACTTTGATAGCAGATCTCACCTGAGAATTATATCTGGTAGATATTGGGATCAGATCAGCCACAGGTCCTCCGGTGTAACTATGAGGCATCCAAGACATTATGCTTTTTAGCACGTTTTGATGGCTTTGGATGTCTCCCAGCTATCACCTGGGGTGGGCACCGCACAGAGTTTGTCTTACGGCCAGCTCCTGCCTTCTTGGGGCCATCACTCTTATATGAATTTCTCATCTTCCGTGACAGACCAGGTGCCCTTGTGAGGCGTAGGATTTGGGGTATTTTGCTGGCATTTGCCACTTCTTTCCGGCTCTGTAATGGGGGTTGGGTTCATTGTAGGCCATTTTCCCAAGCGTTGCAGTTCTCTTTGATTAAGACTTGGCTGCCCTTCCTGGACTAGATATATCTCTGGACCCGGATGCGTGTTACTTTTCCTTCATCTTGTTGTTCCTGTGTTCAACGGGGGGAGAGCGTTGTCCTCCTTAATACTCCTGGTAGGGATGGTAGTTTCCAGGTATGGATTGATCAAATCCACAGTTTATGTTTTTCTTTTTCTGGTTATCTAGGCTCCATTACGTTCAGAGCCAAAGCTGATGTTTTGCATGGTGCCTGATTGGTTTGGGTATTGTCCTTAGGTCCTCCGAGGATGGTTGGATGACTAGTTTCTTTACCATGAAATTATCCCTGTGAAGAGGAGTACCTTGGGTTTCTTTTCATGTCTTCTGGGTTAGTTGTTCCGGCCAGGAGATACTGTACTCTTGAGGCGAGCTCCAATGGGCTAGTCACTGCTTGTTTTCACATGGTTTTCTGACTACTGCAGTTGTAGGTCTTTGAGCCGACTGCACAGTTTTGGGAATTAATGTATTTTTTCTCTGGCTCATCAGAGGTAAAAGCTTACTCCTCCTTTGCTTAAGGACCTGCCAGGGATAGCAAAAGGGTGGTATCAAATATTTGTGGCTGCAAATAAGTCCCTTGCAGTCCTCTTCAGCTGCTCTGATCTTTCTTTGAAGACTTGTTTGCTCAGCATTTATATACACTCACAACCTAAATGCACTCTTTATCGCACAGTCATGGTTTATCCCCACCTTCATACACACATCATAGATGTAATAATTCCCACGGGTTACAGCATCCAACACAAGGACCGCCAAGAGAAGACTAGCAATGGCTTGATATTATTCACAGAACCTCATGGATATGCACCTTCTACGAGCACACCACACATGCAGCCACTGAACTCCTCACTCGCCACTACTTACCCATGTTGAGACGGTACGACGTTCATTCATCGCTCGTTTTTGTTTTCCGCTGCATCTTTTGCCAAAAAGGTTTTGGCGAAAAAAATAAATTGGAAACTATGGGCGGGGGGGCATATAAGGGGTAGGAAATAAATAATAGGGAAGGGGGGAATAGGGCTCTGCCCAAATAAAAAAAAAAAGATTTTTCGGCAAAACATTTTCTGCAAAAAAAGCAGCGGAAATAAACTGGGTAGGAATGAACATAGAACCCTTCAGACAGCTACATTCCATCTGTTCGACCAACCACTTCAAACCAGGAAAGCCTTTCTTGATGACACCACAGACCGCACATTCGTAAACAACAAAACTAGCATCTTTATTGGAGAGCTCATTGGCCCCCGGATCCAACACACCAAAAAAATCAGAGACTCTACTTGAAATTCTTGAAACCATGGACATCAATCAACTTGTCACAGAACCAGCCGACAACAAAGAACACACACTCAACCTGGTATATACCACCTCCCCAGCCATCACACATCTTCCCGCCCTATCTTCGGACAGGAAAGACCACACAGCCATACCAATCCTGCTCCACCACATTCCTCTGCCCATCGGAGTCAGCCCAAACCCATAGGCCAAGACACCCCACTACTCTTTCAAAACCTTTCCTATGGATGCACTACATGAAATCTCATCACCTTGGCCTCCATGTATGACCACTTGGAGAATGCCAATGCTCAGCCCGACTCACTCAACTACTGCCTAACTGAGATCACTAACACCAATGCACCACTGAAACTCCAGACTCAACAAATATAAACCGTTCATGACTTGGTACACATAGGAACTCATCAACAGCAAGCGTTAATTCCAGCATAAAAGGAAATCTCAGCAAAAAAACAAAGTAGAAGAGTTTATCACCCTAAGAACTCTCATATCAGCACTCAGGACACTCATCGCCAGTTCCAATGCCAAAGCAAACTACTACACAATAACCACCATGGGAGCATCCATTAAGAGCTAAACTGTCTTCCAAGGCATAAAGAACTGCATCAACCCAATGCCAGATGCAACACCACAATACACTGTCTAATTCAAAGCCATCAACAGCTTCTTCAGTCAAAAGATATGCAAGATAAGACAACACATTGACATCTCCAAACACATTACAGACATCCCACCCACACCAGCCGGGAACATATCACGATGGACCAAATTTAGGGCAATTATTTCAGAAGACCTGACGAGCACTCAAATCTACTAAATTACATTCTCCCGTCTCCCATTGTGAAGGTTATCAAAAGTGAAGCACTCGCACCACTTCTCAATATCATCAACAAAGCCCACATACAATGCATCATTCCAGATGTGCTGAAAACAGGACAGACCTTCACCCTACTGAAATGATCCCAACTTAATTCAGATGAGCTGGCCAACTATCAGCCTATCAGACTTCTATTCTTTGTCTGCAAAGTGATTGAGAAGACCCTTACCATTCAGTTGCCTGGAAAGAATCCTGCAGCACAATAACCTACAGAGCCACCAATCGAGTTTCTGTCCATGAAGTAGCACAGAGACAGCCACCATCCAAGTTATCGATGACTCTCTAGACATCGACCCCTACATGCTCCTACTCTTCAACCTCTCTTCTGCCTTCAATACCATTGGCCAAGAAGCTCTCCTCAACATCCCTGCCACAGACATGGGCTTTGAGAGGAACCAATGTAGGACTGTTTCTTCATACGGCTCCAACAGAGGCCAGCTCGTCTAAATGGGCCAAAATCGAACCCTTTGCCGCACAGTAACCTGCAGAGGTCCATAAGGCTCCGTCAGGTACTCTATCATCTTCATCCTCTACATGGAACTTTTGGGGCAACTCGTTGCAACAATGACAGCAAGGTACGCCAACATGCAGATGACACATTTTTACCTACAGAACAATTGCATCGACAACATGCAAAAAATAAAGCACTGTCTTTCCCTCATCCAAGCCTGGGTCTAAAGTACCTACCTGAAACTAACCTTACAAAGACCAGATTAATTCTCGGAGGAAACCCCACCAAGCATGCCGAAGTCCAGAATTAGCTGACTGACATGCAGCTGGTACAAGCTTGTGATTCTCCACAAAGTTAAGCCTTTCATCCCCGCCACGAGTTTCAGAACAGTTGTCCAAGCCCTGGTAATATCCCTTTCGGACAGTGGCAAGGCCCTACACGTAAGAGTCCCAGATGCCACTTTGGCCCCTCTGAAACTAGTCCAGCATACTGCAGCACACCTCATCATAGGACTAAGAAAAGTCAACCACTTCACCCGAATCATAAAAAGATGCAGTGGCTATCCCTTCAAGCACATATCACATTCAATATTGCCTGCATCCCATACAAAGGAGTCACAACCAAAACAGCTCTTTACGTGGCTGAGAAACATACCAGCTCTGGAAGCCAGCGCACCACCAGAAGCCAAATCGCCAGGCTGGACAAAAAAAATGCAAGACGAAAAACATAGGAAAGAGGCCTTTTCCTGCCCTGAAAAGAGTCTCTTAAACAAGATACTAATGCAGATAAAACCAGTCCTCTCCATCCAACAATTCACAGAAGACCAAAAGACTTCACTCTTCAAAGAGCATTTCATTCATTCCCCTGCTCCCCTGCTGCCTCCTACTCAGTCTAGTGCCTCTGTCACCACTGCAACTTACTTGTAAGCTCTTGGTATATCACCTGTGTAGGACTATTTTATACAACCCATAAATACATACATATATACATGCATATACGTAATGGTAAAAAACAGACGTTTGTGTATTGGATCCTTTATAGCATGACAACCCATCTCGAGTGACTTGCTCCACCAGTCTATGGGCTGTGTGACGAATTCAGGGAATTTGTTCCTTCTCCCCAAAGAGGAGCAACCCCCCCCCTGTGAGGCTCAGGAGGTGAGCCCAGTCTGCAACATTCTCCCTAAGGGTTGAAACAAGTGGAACCACACTGGGAGATACACCCCCTTTGGGGACAAGGAGTCCTGTTCCAGTGAAGAACTCCCCAAGCCATTCAGCTTAATGGCATATGAAGGGACTATTAGAAATAAAGAACAGTATGAAATCTAAAAATGTGCCTGAAGACAAAACCACAGTATATGACAAACAAGAAAGAGAATATGTCTCTTGAAGGAGAAATCTCCATTTAACCAAGACAAGTAGGCTGGATAAAGAGGACAAACCGAAGAGAGGCGAATAAGAGATAGAAAGCGTAAGCATGGGAAGCCCCTGACAGCATGACAGCTGAGTGAGGTGGCACCAAGGCGAGCCGCGGAGCCTGCGACTTTCAGAAGTGGTCTGAACACGAGAGTGAAATGCAGGAGGTAGAGCGTTCAGAGGAAATGGAGAGCCGAGACAGGAATCCAAGACCTGGTGGTGGCGTGACCACAGCAGCTTCGTGGTGGGCAGTGCGCCCGTCCAATGATGCTGAAACCACCATGCTGAGCCAACAGCGAGGTGTACGGTTACCCATAGCCATACCTGGTTGCAGAGAAGGCGAAAACCAAGAGCGGTACGCCAGCAGAGTTCAAGAGAGCGAATCTGAGACAAGATGAGAACCCGTGAGAGTGCAAGTCCCAAGGACGTTTCCCTGCCAACCCAGAAGTAACAGGGAGAACGAGAGGACCGGGAGGCCGCCAAGGAATCGTTCTACATCTAGAAAAACTCATCCCTGTGAAATTGACGAGATATGGAATAGAACTAGAATTGTAACAACGTGAGAAAGACAATCCTGAATAAACCTATAAGGGAGACCATTAAGCGTTGGACAAGGGTGTGGCAGCCCCTCTACTAAGAACGAACATGGGTCAAATACCCTTTTCAATGGGATTTCTCCCACTCAAGGGGGTCTACAACCACCATTTAGCTCACTGCACCCTTCACAGAACAGAAATAATGATTTGCAGTTCAGTCTGGTCCCACCCACAAATGCAGTCCAGCACAAGGCTGGGACCAGACTGATTCTCCTTGGTGAAAGGTATAGTGAGCTAAAACATGGTTGTGGACCCTCCCATGTGGGAACCTACCGATAGAAAAGGTTATTTGGCATGTTTGTTCTAGGTAGAGGGGGCTCCCAGACCTTTTGCATATTAAGCATTGGATACAAATACCCTGGGAAGAGGGGAAAATATGCCATAAAGCAGGAAGTGCAAAGTGGAGAATATCAGCAAGAGAATCCTAGGAGCGCGAAGTAAGGAAAGTAGAGCCCATAAAGAAGAAACGTCCATGAGTAAACCTTTGAAAGAGATCATTAAGCATTGGGTAAAAATACCCTATTTAGAGGAGAAAATAACCCATAAAGCAAGAAGTGCAGAGTAGAGAATATAAGAAAGAGAATCCTATGAGTGCCAAGTGAAGGCCAGTAGAGCCCATAAAGGAAAAACGCTAAATAAGCCACCTCAAGACAGAGAGAACATTTATCACCAAGAAAACCCTACCCCAGATAAGAAAATATATATGCCAGAGGAATCCAAAAGGCATAGCAGCCTGCATCAAAAGGATAAGACAGAGGGCAAAAGGGGATCAATTGAACATTGTCCAGCAAAAATAGAGTAACCCCAAAAAACCTACTGAAGGAGTTACAAGAACTGATACAGAATGTGACGAGAGATCTAAAAATAACCTATTAAAAGAACTTTGGAGTGAAGAAGACATTATTTGGGAAAAGCCAGTCAGGAGAAGGGAGACATTCTCCTGGATTCATTTAGCGGTAAGAATAGATGTATGGTCAGGTAGAAAGAGTTTTTGGACAGCAGACTATTTTCATTTGTGGACGTTCTGATGACTGACAAGCACCTTACATATTTATAGGCAGGGAATACCCTCATAGCAATAGGGAAAGATATGAATTATTCTTATAATTTAATAACTAGGCAGTGAAAATGTCCACACTGCGTCCACTGCTCCTTGTGGCCCACCACAGCTGTTTCTACCATTGAAGTAGAATACCCTCTCTTCTTAAATTTTTATTGGCCAATTTGTACTTCAGACCTGAAATCCAGGTAATCCAAGCAAATCTGTTTAAAACTCAGGATCTGCACATAAGGTCAATTGTCAAGTAAGCTTTTGTGAGGATATTAACCAAAAGAAGAAATCCTCAGTACAACAATTATGAAATGTAATGCAGAAAAAGGATGTCGTCACTTTGCATTGCACCACGCGGGCTGAATACTACAGAGTTATGAGAAGACCCAGGGACTTCAGAATCCACCTTCAACCAACTTTGTGTAGAAACAATAAATTGTTTCTCATGAACCTTTCATTATTGACTATTATGGAATTAATACATCTGATCTAGCAAAAACTTAAATTGCAGAAATGATCACTAAATTATAGCAAGACATCATGGGAGACCGGCAAAAAACCTTGTCCAACAATTATAATTACTAGACAAGTATAGAGCTGAATTTATGGCTACTAAATTACAAATGTTTAAACTAGATACTTTGGACTATTAGTTTGATCTTGTGTACACCTGTTTTGAGGAAGAATCGATGAATAGACAAAACAGATTTTTATCAAGACAAGTCCATCATTCTACATATTGACAATGGCTCTCTCTCTATGAAAATAGGTAGAATTGAGTAATTAAGGGCTTTACCTTTCAGAGTAAAACCAACAGCCCAACCTTGAAAAGTGCATTTTTATCACAGGACGAACAGGAATAATCAGAGGGGGGTGTAGGGTGGGGCAGGGGTGGGGGGTGAGGGGGGAGTGTGACCACAAAATAAAGCATCAAGCCAGTTACTGGCTCCAAACAGAAAATTTGACTGTAGTGAACATTTCACAAACACAATGATTACAGTTATCTATAATTCTTGTGTAAAAGTCAGAATGTCATTCCCTCTGCTAGAAATAGTGTGCGAGAGACAGTGGGGAACGTGTCTAAATTGTTCTGTAAAATGAGACTTGGAATATTTTTTGCAGGTAAACCTGACAGTGTGAAAGTGGTCTCTGAATATAAGGACTATAGATACAAAACTACATGTACTTCCAGTGTCCCTTGTGCTACTTTGGAAACTTTTCAAAGGCTAGTTGTAAGTCACATACAACGATAATTTCCATAAACATGAAAATTTTAATAATCTTTCCCCACAGTAGTCACAGTAGACACTGGCATTAGAACAAATTAAGAATGAGCCACCACTGCCAATAAGCGTGACACTAAAGGAATCGCTGTTCTGATATTGTCCAAATCACAGCACTCTGCAGAGGTATACAGACAATTGAGTAATGAGTCCATGTATTCTAGATTACATAAAGTTCCCTCGTGGGATGCACAAAAGTGATGTTGGTTTGCTGGAAGCACTGAAGAATGAGAACATTTCACTTGACATGCCTAAGTAAACTGAAAGTGAAGCATCGAGACATGCCACTTTTCTATTGTTTGCCTAAGATCAGTTAAGGTATTAGCTGTCCACCTGGAAGACCAGTATTGGCTAAAAATGACTCGATTTTTCAAAGTTTTCAGTTTACATTGAAGAGTCTTTAAACCTCTTGTTATGCATAATTCTTTTTGGTAATACAACTATCAATGTTTTGGACACTTTTACCTCATTTATTGAAGGTATATTTTAAACATGGATATAATCACAAAACCTATTGACAAGAATATTTTATTGCATTATCAGTCTTTTCATCCTAAAAGCTTACTTGACAATTTACCTTATGCACAGATGCTGATGTTTAAACAGATTTGTGCAAATGACGTCGAATGCAGGACTGAAGTGCATATTTTCCAATCAAAATGCAAGGAAATATGGTATCCTGCTCACATTTTGGGAACAACTCACGGAAAGGTGGAGCAGGTCTTTCAAGAGGAGGAGTTCCGCTACAAAAAAAATCAAAATCACAATCGATTTTGGTTATCCTATTACAAATGGCCCTTTGTCCTATAACATTTCTGAGATGGTAAAATCAACATATAATATAACTGCTCCTGTTCTGAATAAGACACTTTCCATCCTGCCTATAATGGCTTTTAAAATGCAAAAATAAATCAAGTTCTCGTGGCATTATAAAACAAACTTTTCTGGATGAACAAAAAAATGGGACCTATCCCTGTTTGAACTGCATACGCTGTCATGATATTATATTGAAAACATTTTATACACGTTTAACAATTTATGTTACACATTTTTTAACTATCCTTGTTTTGAGGTGTTTGTAGGAGAAACCATTCAATCTTTAAAGGAATGTCTAAGTGAATGTACAATGATTGTAACAACACCTAACAATAAATCACCCACTGAATGTCTTTTTTAGAAGGGAACCATAGTGTTGCTTAACTTTGCTTTAAAGTGTTAGAATGTGTTGTAATTATCTAGGGGGGGCGTGATATACAAAAATGCTTAGATCAGAGGCAAATGTTCAGGATTTGTTTTGTAATGCCATCTACCAATTTGGGATGAATGAATATTGGAAATGTTACCCATTTCTGAAACAAACAGTTGGTATGTCATGGTTTTTTATTCATAGTGGAGGCCTTTTTTAAAGTTAAGTGGAGTCTATGTTCAAGGAATTACATAGTCGGTTTTCTATTTTTAGCCCCTTTTAAGTGTAGCATATATCTTTCACTGTATTTTGATGACGTTAAAGTGGCAAACGCATGGCAAGTGAATGCCCCGCTTGAACACTGTGCAGTACAGTTTTATATGTTTGTAGATCTAGGAGTGAAATGAGTAAAGTAGCATCTTGATGTTTTCAGAATGTTGTATGTGGTTTATATATAATCAGTACTAAGAACACATTTATTTTGTTTGCTGAAGGAATGTTTGTTTTTGCTGGCTTTTGTAGTGTTTGTTCTGAGGAAGGGGTACTATCCCAAAAACGTACCTTGTTCTGAGGTGCTCTTGTGAATGGAACTCAGTTGCAAGATGTATTCCTTTTAGCATATGGTATATTTGGAAGAAAATAAGTATATATTTTTTAAACTTTGATTGAAAACCTGGAACTGTGAATGTGTGTTATACTTAGGTGTGCAACAACTTGCAGAGTTACTTTATCTGCAATATATTGTCATTTTTGGATCATTGCTTACTGGTCAGTGTTGTGCACCCAATATAAAGTCAAGAGCGTGGCTGGGTTCCTCACTTTTCCAGGTGTCCAGTGGTCATGAAATTGAGAAGGACTCACCCCACTCCAATATAAAGTCAAGAGCGTGGCTGCGTTCCTCACTTTTCCAGGTGTCCAGTGGTCATGAAATTGAGAAGGACTCACCCCACTCCAATATAAAGTCAAGAGCGTGGCTGGGTTCCTCACTTTTCCAGGTGTCCAGTGGTCATGAAATTGAGAAGGACTCACCCCACTGTAGACACAACCAGTGTTAAATAAGGAATTTTGAAGTGGTCACCCATGGCACCATGAGCGGGGGGCATGGTCGGACCATTTTGTACCCAAATGGGCAATGTGCAAGTAAGGTAGGACACCAAAATGGCAATTCGCTTGAGAATGTCAAATCTTTGTACCTGCTAAGGCGATGTACTCCATGCAGGAAATACAGAATCCCCATTAGATCGGAGGGGGAGAAAGTAAAGAGATGTTACAAGAAAGGTTTGATATCTTCAAGGCATTTATTGGACCATTAGCACCCTGGGCGGGGCAGCCAGCCAATCAGGTGGCTAGGAACGCGGGCTTGAACCGCCCGGTACAAGCCCGCGTTACAAGCCGCCTGACGGCTGTCTCTCCCTGCCGCCAGCCTCCCCTCTCACCCCCACCCCAATTGTTTTGTTTTCACACCCCACTCCTCCTGCTCACCAATTACTTCATTTCAGCGGCAACTGCTGCATCTGCTCCTTTTCGTCGCCTCCAGTAGGCCATATAAAGGCAAGAGGGGCTCCGTACGTAGCCCCGCCTTCCCTTTCCATGGCGGACATCTTTGAAAAGGATTTTCCTTCCTACAGCGGGATGCCACGTGTGTTCCGTCGTAGGAAGGAAAATCCTTTTTTAGCACCCAGGGATACCGCTTTCGCAACCTGGGGTGCTAATGTCCTTCAACCCTCGTTCCAGGTGCTGGAGAGGGGGATGAATGCCACAATATAGGAGTATGATCATAATGTGCGTGGTTAGGCGCAGGGTTCAAAACTGTCCCTTCTCAGGACTGCTGAAACGTGCTTCCTTTGTTGGCTCACAACATAATGCACAACACCAAGGTCCCCCGTGAGCCTAGTCCCCTTTTACTCACCTCTGAATGTGTTCACGGTCATCTTAGCTGACATTTTAGGCTGCTATTGGCACATTCCTCAAGACCCATAGAGTGCAAAAGACCCTTTGGCCGGTCCACCTTCAGCTGAGCCCTGAAATTCTTTTAGCAAAGCAACTGATGTCCCCCGCAGCTTCAGACAACCCCTCTCCCACACGGCTATTCACCCAATCGCCTTACCAACATTCCTAATGCCCACCACCACATCTTAGATCTAACACTCTGATACCATCGAGAAGTAATGCGTGCTGTACATATGCACGCATATACACCAGAGAGCAATTATTCAAGTTGCAAGCTACTAGCCAGCCATAAATAAGTCACCCTTCACCTCAATTCTATACATACACATAGCATTTCTTACTCTCCGATAGTAAAATATCACTAGCCAATGTCTAATGGCGAGTGAATACTTTGCACCCTGAACACCATAAGGAGGAACCACCTTGATATTTATATATAAATACACCGTACTATTTATATACTATTTTTGTTGATGCAAAGAGAAAGTTTGATGCTGTGTTATTCCAGTTTTAAAATCGCACAAAAGCCACGTTTTCCATCTGTCAGACCTACTTGTTATACTGATATTGTAAAATGCATAAGCTTTCAAAGTACCATAGACATCTTCAGATGGTGGTCACATGATAAAATGAGCCTCAAAAAAGCACAGTTTGGACGTATCTTTTGCACAGATAAAAGGAAGAGAGACTCTTTCACTTGAAACTGCACTACTGCAAGAACATGTTTATGAGTAATGTAGTCCTGAAATGGCCGGCCCCTTTATCCACAGGGCAATACATCCAGCATAAGAACAGACATATACTTGCAACCAACTGGAAAACAGTTCTCAGCTGCAGCAGTGCTGGGAAATTACGTTTTCAGATACACAAAGTTATTCACCCAATGTTTGGCATGTAATGTGCCCAAACACAAGTCTAATAAGCGGGACTCCGTAAGCATGACAGGACATACATTGTATTCCAAAGAAATCCCGCAATCCAAGACACAAACACCCATGCAACATGACACAATATGCAGACACAGATTGGTACATTCTAGTGCGTAAAATCCCGATTACACCTAGTGGTGGTGTGTCCTGATTCTAATATAGGAAAGGAATTAGAGCATAATGCTAATCTCCTTTCTTTATTAAACAACAGCACAAAAACAAAGTTACCAAACACCTACTACTAATCACGGAGTCAATGTCTCTCCCTCTTCTCACATTGCCCACCAATTCTAATCCATGGTACATTACAAAGCCCCATTACAGCCAAAATGCCTCCCATTTTCAGTCTGCAGCCAAAATTGTCCAAAAAAAACCCAGCTGCCTGTCACTTTGACCTGTGTTGTCAAAAACACGTTTGGGAAAACGTTTGGGAGCCCCTGAGATTTCAGGAAAAGGGTTGCTCTGAATCCCTGCCAAACTGTACAACAGAGCCAACAAAAATCATCAAGACTGGAAATGTACGGGAGGGATAATACTTATCTGTGTGCCATTATTGCAATCACAACTGTCTATCATAACACTAGAACTAATCGGAATTCGAAGGCATGGACGGATGCTCCTATTACGCACACTTAAAAGCTGTGAAAATACCACTGTTGAAGAATGCACAATAGGCTACAATAAAATGTGTAAAAGGTTTAGGCCTTACCCCAATCAGCCGCCTTAAGGTTATCGTCCAACCGTGCACCCAACCAAAAAGCTAATGATGCTATGACACCCCTAGCAGAATGGTCCCCAAACATCTCCGTGCCCACACCAGCCTACGACATAATCCTTTTGACCCATCTAGCTAAGATAGGGGATGGCAGAGGGAAAAGGGCTTTCGAAAAGACAGAAACAAATCCACAAAGATGTCCTCAAGCAGGCTGTCAAACTTTCATACAGCAGCAACCACTGAACAACACATACTTATGCATTATTTGGGAAAGCAGGAAAATCAATAGCTTTGGTACCTTGGTACAAATGAAAAGAAACACCTGTTGGTGTGAATACTCTGCATCTAAGATCCAAAGAACGGACATTTTACACCCTACTAAATACCACCAACTTAGCAGAAAACTGCTTTAATGCCAGATGCTCATTAGGTGACCGACTCTTAAACAATAAATAGGACCAAATGCATGTCTGACAATGGGGAATACCGAGGAGTGGGAGATGATGTGACACAAACCACTTTTAAGAGATGACAGACCAGAGAATGCTCCCCCAACTGGAAAACTGTGCACCAAATCATGGTTTTCTGAGACCGCAAAACAATGCAAGTTAAAAGGTCCAATATGAGGATGACTTGGATAATTCAGAGGAAAAATGTACTACATGCACCCGAAAGGGGTCCATGTCTCCTCGAGAAGTCAGCCAAGTCGATTTGTAGGATCTAAGAGTACTAGGGGCCTGGCAATGTTTGATGAGCAAGGGAGATGCCTGAGAAATGACCTGGGGATCCAAACTCTCCCCACTATCAGCCAAGCCACAAGAGATAGACCTTCCCTCATACCCAATGCATGCGTCTCCCCTAAAGGGCCCTTGAGAATGTCAGGGAAAGATGGCAAAAGTACTAGACTGGCAATAACCACATGTAGGACGAAAGGATACCATGCAGAAGATGGCCACAGCGGAGTTATCAGAATCAGTGCCACCGCCAAATCTTTTATATCTAAAGGAAAACCTGAAGAATCATTGCAAAGGGGGTGAGGGGAAATGCATGTAGCACACCTGGACTCCAATGCATCTGTTGCCATAGCTATCAGATGCAATCTCCAACCGAAGAACCCAGATCAGACTGCTGAGATGGGATGCAAACAGATGTGCTTGCAATGGACTCAGGAGAGCCTGGAGCTCACAAAACACCCATGACTACAGGTGCCAATCCTCCGGATCTTACCAGTATGGGTAACACTAATCAGCGCTCAGGTTGGAGACTG
This sequence comes from Ambystoma mexicanum, assembly GCF_040938575.1. Lineage (NCBI taxonomy): Eukaryota > Metazoa > Chordata > Amphibia > Caudata > Ambystomatidae > Ambystoma > Ambystoma mexicanum. The sequence continues at coordinate 1,335,209,042 of NC_090921.1, read as the reverse complement.
CCGGGCTAAATCCTGCCTGGATCCTTCGCTGTTGTGGACAGCAGAACTCCCAAAACTGCTTTGCCAAATCATGCAATTCCTAAGAATGTGTGCCAGCCAGCTGTGTTTTGCAAAACTAAAGACTGGCAAGAATCTATAAAAAGTTGATATGTCTCAGAGACTCCTGCTAAGACCACCAACCTGCAGTGAAATCCCCACTACAGACACCCCCCAAAAGCTGAGGCTGCCATCGGATTCTAAGACAAGACGGGGAGGGAACCGAAAATCATCCTCTCATTCCAGGTGTCTATGTATCAGTTAGCCACTAAATCAATTCTCAGCGCAACTCGGAAGAAATTTTGCACCCAGTTGGAATAATCGCACCCTTCCATGGAGTTTCTGAATCTTCAGACTTTGAAGAGCCATGTCATGTAGTTTGGTGGGGAAATGGCTTGAATGGATCCTGTCAGTAAACCTATAATCCTGGCCAGTATTCGAAGGAGCAAAATCTGGACCTGAAGAACATGTGCAATTTCCTTTTTCTATGCTCTGTACACTGGAACGGGGCAATTGTAGACAAGAGGAAACCCAGTTTCCTATGAAACCCAGAAATTGAAGCTTCTGGTTCAGCTGCACCTTCAATTTCCCCCCAACTGATTATGAATCCCCATCTCACTAGCAGATAGACTGTCATCTGTAGATGACGGTCCCGGGATGGAGCTTGGTTCATACTAAGGATATCGTCGAAATAGAACAACAAGCCCTTACTCGCCATAAAACCGACGACAAGCCTTAACAACTTGGGAAAACGCTGAAGGGCCAATGACAAACCAAAGGGAAACAAGCAACAATGAAAAATACGCTGGCACCGTCAGAAGGAGAGAAAAAACCTTGGTTATGGAACAATCATATATGTCAATTATGAATCCTTGAGAGTCCAGCAAACCAGCCACTGTAATTGCCTCCATCTTGAAAAGACGATATAGAATAAACCAATTGAGGTGCCTAAGGTTAAAGACCAGAGAAAATAAGAAATAACTAGTCTTTCTTCTTCACCAAAAACCTGTTTCAGAAATAAAATTGTTGTTGCATGGTACTGCTTCTACTGCCGGTTTCCGGTAGAGAAGGACTATCTCTTGATAGATCACCTGCCCGGGGGCTTGAAAAACCTGTGGGGCACCTTTGTTAAGGGGTCAAGACAACCACTACTTGATATCCCCTGACCATATCCAACAACCATGAGACATTTAACCAATTTTTGACAAAATAAAATTTAAAAAATGTTCCCCACAGGAAATAAAGTATGGAAAGGGAAACCGAAGCACACTTAGGTCCAGGTGAGAAATTCCTAGCCGCTCTCTCCAGTCCGGATCTGGGTTGAAAATGGAAATTCTGAAAGTATGGTTGGCGAGGACTTGATTCAATACTGGTCTGGTGATCTGAGCTCCTCCGGCCAAATGACTCCTAGCTCTGGCCGAAGTAGATACCCCGGTGGTTACAAATAATTTCTAAGGAAGATTGGACTCTATCCAGTGTATTGAAGGTGACCAGAAATGTCCCTATATCCTTCAGCGAATCATCTTCAAAGAAGAACTCTGCAGCCTTCTATTGAGACTGTGTATCAGCCAGGCTGATCAGCTCAGGGTTGATCTTCATAAGTATCACGGTTTTATTTTCCTGAATTATGAAATCATTGGAGTCACAGATCAAAAACACTGTCCCCTTGGCCCACCTAGAAATCACTTCCGGGCCCAACCGTTCCTTCATGGCTTTAGCCTCTTCGGCCCAATTTATAATCTTTAAAACGGGTCCCACAATGTTGTGATGGAGATCCTTACATGTCACCCAGGTTTTATCAGAACCTTTAGACATATATTTACCATACCTGGAAATGAAAATTGCCAGCTTGCAATCAATGTTAGGAACCAGATGCCTTTTGCTTGACGTGGCTGGTGCAGTGCGAGCTCGTGAAATGGGACTTGTATGCATTAGACGAGTGGTGGAAGTTGCAGGGTTGCAGATTTCTTTGCCTGGGCTACATGTTATTCAGTGCACATGTAAGGTACAGCAGAGCCCTCAATTGTAAACAGTTGCCCTAAGGGCTGATAGACTATTTATTATCCTCATTGCCTCTCTTGCGCAAGAACCCATAGTATGCAGTTGACTTCCATGAAAAAATCAGTGCAGCTGTCATATTGTCACTGACATAGCAGCAATCTTTGCGCCTGAACACAATGAGCTGCATGTTTTAAACAAGTAATCTCGGCTAGTAGTTGAGAAGTCACCTAATTCGATTTACTATTCGCATGCAATGTAATTCTCTTTTTATTTCCATGCTTGTACAGACTGCAGTATTCTGAAGGGCCTACCACCCCATAAAGCCTAAAAGCCATAACAATGGCAGTAGGCGCTATACAAATATCAAATAACATAACATGATTTCTCAGGGCACGGTTAGACTGAAGTAATATATAATGATTCTAAATGTATGCACATGTTTTCTAATCAATATTAATGAGGGATGTTCTGAAACCCTGTCAGGAGTCCCCGTCAGAAGTCCGGCCCGAGGTCTGCAGTTGGACAACCCTGCTCTAGGACATTCTGCATTAATTTTTCTTCTGGACAGATTATCCCACTTCCTCTGAAGGAAGTGCTGGGCTAATCCTCATCCAGAGACACAGTGTAGCTCTCTCACGCATATATACTCCACACCCCACATCCAGGGTGCCTAAATGTTGAAACAAAATCACCAACCATAGGGGTTGCAGGGCTCAAAGTAGAAAGAAAGTCAGACTCCCGTCTGGCCTCCAAATGCTACTGGTTCTGTGCCCCCTTCAGATGTAAGGAAACGGTCCTCACTTCTTCAGTCCCAACTTCACTCTCTCCCTCACATGGACTGTCCATCAAGCACAGTTTGACAGCAGCGGCCTCTGACTCCCCAATGCTGACAGCCATAGAAACCATAGTGTTCTTAATGTTTGTTTCCACATTTCTATTCACTATGTGTTCACAATCTCTACGCCTCACCTCAGTGCTCTGTTCGCTGCTGGATATTTAGCAACCAGCCCCACAGAGCTGTGCCAGTAGCACCATTAAGCATGGAGCCTGAAATTATGCTACCTCAGCAGGAAGCCGTGTGTGGGCTTGAGCACTTAAACAGCCCTCTGCAATCTATCCCCACCATGGGCTGCCCACAAACACATAAAACAGAAAATTGTATGTTATACTTTTTTGAAACTGAGAGCAGTAAGAATAGAGGACTAATGGCTGTGATGGGTCTTTCTGGTGTACCGTGGATTAAGATTGGTGGATACTGGAAGAATAAGGAGGGTCATTGAATGCAGGATTGTTGAAGTAGTATTTTTCTGCACATTTTCTTTTTCTTGCTGCTGTTTAATAAAGGCGATAAGGCATAGAAAGGAGCCTACGTGCATGCCTTAGAATGAGCAACTACTTGGAGGAAGTGGCCATTGGCCATTTTTTTCAAAGACAGCGGGAAACTGTCATTAAAATGTCATATTTACAATGGGACAGAAATGTGTAGATAAGCAGTTTCTCCAGTAATGAATTCCTGCCTGTTCATGTTTCTAATATGAGTAATGGTTATGGGCATACAATGTTTTTTTACTAGTGATGTGTGGGCATATTTGTTTCTACTCGTGGTAAAGGGGAACACTAGTTTATATACTGACAGCATTTGGACACGCTGATGATAATCGAAAATAAATATGTTTTCTTGTGGTGTGTGGGATACAGATGTTTGTTAGTTGCTTATTGTTGGGCATAGGTTTATGTTTTGGCCTGTTTGTATGTGGGTAAATATGTCTGTATTGTGGCTATAAAGCAATAAACTGCTGTGTATGAATAGTACAAAGGCCGAGTTCAGTATACTGGTTGTTTTAAAGGCACATACTTGTATTTATTATTGATATAAGACCAAGCATATGGATATTCTGAACTTGCAAAGGTAGGTGTTGTCACAGATGGCCTCAAGAACACACTAACTCTCAAACACAGTTCGAGGGTGTTTATTAGAAACATTGTAAAGGGGATTGCTTGCTAAGAGCCATCCCTCTCTATCTCATCTAGCGCAAGCAATTCCCTCTGGAGCCCATGCGTACATCAACCCTGGATGGTCTGTAGACATCTGTAAACTCTACTGTCTAAGATTCTGCCTGTCTGTGGGTTATGGCCTAAGGGCAACTGTCATAACTATCTCCCCCTATGGACAATCTAGGTGGTCCCCAAGACAGTGAAACGTAGGGATAGGTGCTTTGCAGACACTCAAGTTCGCAGTTGGTCCTTCTATTTCACACCCTTATCCTCCTCCATCAGTCTGCTACACAGAGGTCATGTCTTTATGTCATATCTAGATCAAGCTCTTGGGTCTGTCTTCTTTTGACCTTTGGGATTGGTCAGGACAGCAGGAAGCCAACAGTGTCGTCCATCAGCCACTGGGATAGGATGGCTCTCCTTAATAATTGTACTGCCCACTTTATTTTTTAAATCACTCCAGACCACTAGCCATGGCCTTTGGGCATGGCCAGTGGGCACAGCCTTAGGCCTTGCAACCTGTCCATTTTAGAACACTATGGGCCTGCTTCACAGAAGCATTTTATGATGGTGCAACCCCATAGCAAACCGATCTGTGAATCAGGCCCTATATCGTAACAGAAAGTGTGTCCTAACCGTTCAATTCTTCATGCATACATTCTGCATCAATTTTCAAAAAGGAGATTCACAATAGATGTTCATGAGTTTCCAAATCTATGCATCGAAGAAAGATTAATCACTTTATCTTTAGTAAGATCCGATAGTGGGGGAGGGGGTTATTTATGTGACTAACTACTCCACTAACTCTCTTGTTATTTAATTTTTTCAAATTCAGAAAAACATACTTATTTCAGCAAGTTTCTATACAAAGTGACAAACAAGTATATTCATGAAGGAGGCAAAAGTTTAACAGGTAGAAACATTCAAAAATACATGTATACACCGCCCATATACAATACGTAAAACAGTGTTGGAATCTACTGAGACATACAGAAAACTTGTATTTATTAGTTTGTGCAAAATCGCAGAGATAACATAAATGTGTGTGGAAGTGTGTGTATTGATAATCCAAACGTTATAGTTTGGTCCGTGTCGCCATATTTTCAGCCATGGTCATCATGTGTGCGGATTTCTCTCAATTTATATTCCTAGACTTGTACTTCCTAGGCAATGTAGAGGTTGTATTTGGTCAACGTCACTAGTTGTTAGAACGGGGGAAAAGGGGGGGCATGGTGGAGGGGCTGTCCCTTCCCTTGGACAATTCGGGAGCAACTGGTTTAGCACGCCTTCTTCCAATAAATATGCTGGCAAAGTATAAAATATGCTCACCTTTTAAACCCAGTAATCTGTAGTGAAATATCCCCTTAAAAACAAAATCCATATACAAGATAAGTGCTTGTGGTCTTGTGGGTAAGCGTGTCCACTGGGAACATGACAACCTGAGTAAAATCCTGGTAGCCAAATATCTGAGCAAGCTTTCCAACCAACAGAAGAAAAAAAGGGGGTTGTGTCAGCCCTCTGAAAAAGAATTACGCTGTCCACGCACGTGTCCTTTACTTGCGCCTGAAAAGCAGCCACAATTTGGGGAAAATAAATGCACCTCTGTCCAGGATTGCAACCTCTCTTGCCACATCCGGGGCAAATACTCATGATTTACTTGCCCTCTCATCATTTCACCTCCTCAAACCCATGTCTGGCTTTCAACAATACTCTACTTTATAAATATAATTTGAAAAGTACACTTACCATAATGTCATTCAAATATATAAATCAGTATTTAAGCGCACCGAACCCAGAGGCACCTAGGCGCTGGATACAGTAAGCATAGCTTGGTCATAAGAATACAGATGGCGTGGTTACATTGTTAAGTAAAAGTGCCTGGTCGTGCAGTCAGCAGAGTTCAATCAGCTTACACAAAAGAGCTCACCTGGGGTTAAACAGAGCTACTGGCTTTGTAAGAAGAGCCATGTGTTTAAGCTTGTGCGGAAGGTCCAGATGGAGTGTTCAGACCTTAGTGGTAAGGGAATTGCATTCCAGTGTTTGAAGGCCATAGTAGGGAAGCGAAGCCCCCTAACATTTTGTAGTCTGGACCAAGGTGTAGATAGGCAGTGTGAGTAGGTGGACCGGGTGGGTCTGGTGATTGTGGTTTGGTGATGTTTCATGTTAGGCAGCCCTACAGATAAGGGTTTACTCCCTGAAAATAGGCAAGTGCTCCAAAAAAGGAAAATAGGGAGTAAAAATACTCCCAACAAAAAATAGGAAACAAACACATAGGATATTGTCCGCGTATGTTTGGACCACAATTGCAGGTTGCACCTCAGGGAGAAACTATAATTTCTTTTATTATGGCCTGATCAGAAGAATTAAAGCTGTATCTAGCAATCCAATATCGCAATTGTGGTATGCATTTTTTGCTATGTTTTTAGGATAAAAATATGCGTGATGCATGGTATGCATACCCTAATATGCTGTTGGCTGCTAACATACATATCATATGTGGCTGCTATTGCCACATATCCGGTGTAGATCTGTCACTGAACAAAAAAAGAGGGAGCCACACATGTCATGTCATCAGTCATGTCATGAATGACATTTGTGATGTCATCTTTGATGTCATGGGTGTTAGTCCTTGCAGTGAACAGGGATAGCGCAAGTTATGGTTGCTTAGCTGACCATAACTTGCACATTTCTGGGGGGTTTTGGTTTTACCTGTAACCATAATGTTCCTGTAACAACATTTGTCCATTGAATTGCATAGGTTTTTACTAGTGCAACTTAACCATAACATCCATTTAACAATGTTTTATGTCAGTGAATTTCATTTGTTTTTTGCAGGATACCCTTGGTTTGTAATCAAGAACTGTGCGACATAGTGCAACTGATGGCACCATGTTAATGCGGACAGCAGTCGCAGACTATGTGTCTTTTTGCGGCGATCGTGTGGCATCCAACCATCTTACATAGTGGTACCAATCACCAAAAGCAAAGAACATAGACAAACAGCACCATGTGCAAGAATTGCCAGCGAAAATAGAATAGCTTTGCAAATTGTGTGCTTATGAAGCAAACAGGACAAAGGCAAAGGGAGTGTAACGGAATGCATCAACAACAGAAGTGATGTCTGCCTTCACCAATCCTACCGCACTGCTACTGTAAAGGGGAACAAAGAACGAACGGCCAGAGTAACGACTGGAAAGTGCTAAATCTGAACGTCACTACAATGTAGTAAGGACCCTAAACTTTGTCTAATAATTGCACAGGTGCTGCAGCATAACGTGTCTTTTTTTAGCGCAGCAATGGCAAGCACCCTTGAGCGGCAGGATGAACATTTCCCTCAGGACGCAATGACTTTCTATAGTAAACCCATTGGTACGCACAGTGCTGTAAACCGTAAATTATGTAATATATATTTCTTCATGTACACCAAACACATTCTCTTTTCGGTAAGACAACACATTGGAAAGGAAAGGAAGGCAGTACAAGCGGCAACTCTTCCACAGCAGCATATGGACACAGGAAAGGAAAGAAACTCTGCGTGGAAGTCAAAGTGGAAAAATTGGTTAACAATTGTGCCACTTTAAAGGTTGCGTACAAGGATATATTTTGGACAAAATGAAACAGCACTGGCACACCTGCACGTGTACTCCTTCCCCATGTCGGAGCCCGCCATTCCCTCAAAAACCGTTTCATGGGAGACGTTACGGTAATACATCAATCTCTTCCTCCCCACACAACCAAGTTGTGCAAAATCCCAATTCCCCACAATAAGTATCCACTGCTGCTACCACTTCCCTTTCCAAATGGGGTGTATGCATGTGTACAAATAAACAGTATTAATGAGAATGTTGCTGAGTGTTTGTGTGGTATTCTTTTTTACCTGAAATGGGGTTCTGACTCAGCGGCACACAGTCCTCATTGCACTGACCCAAGTAAGAAAAAGGTAGGTGTCCTACAGACACCGCGGCTGTCTGGCCTATCCACAATGACAATGGAGGCATCCGTACTGCGCTAACAGGCTCTGCATGTCCGCATGTTGTCCACCACCAATCAATGCGTGTGGGAGCGGACATTTGTGTTTAGTGCTAGTACACGCATGTGTATCTGTTCCTATGTGTCCTGGTAACATTGCCACTGTGCAGCATATGCGAAGGAATATAAATTAGGTTGTGGAGTCCACCCATACCCTAAACATCCCACCTGCTGTACCCTATAAATAGCATTAATTGCGCCAAAATGGTTGGCGCATGTGTGGCACACTTTTAGTCAGTAGAGAAGACGCAACGGTGTGCATAGGACACCCATGCCTGTGCGCAGAACGCATTTTGCCCAAAATGCGCCCAGCGGACAGCCGTCCCAAAGGAGAACATTGGTGACGTCACCATGCGACCGCACCCATGCTGCGCGTGGGCCCTTATTTCTGGGACAGGAGCCGGACCCTCGAACAGCTGCAAAGTGCAGAGTTGAGCAATGTGCAGAGCGTTTTTCGGAAAGTATACGCTAACAAACGCACAACAATGTGCCGCTGCACATGTATGTATGTTTTGGAACAATGTAGGCTTGCTTTCCCCATGAAAGTTGTCCACAAAAGGGCACACCGCAGAGGTGCTGTGCAATCTGTTTGCAGCTTTTAGAACAGAGTAGCAGGCCACATAGTTTTGCCATGTAAGTAATGTTGCACTAAATCTGCTATGCTACAGTGCGTCTGCAACTAATAGCAACCATGTCAGTCCGGCTTAGTACGCACAGTAATGGCGAAAATTACGAACAGGCCTTGCTGCGACCCACACCCGCAGCTACGATAGTCCCCATTGTCCCAATCTCATGGGTAGCTTGTGGCAAAAGGGAGTATGCGCACGTGCGTTTCCCCAAGGACGGCAAGGGCCGTGTCCCAATGAAGCAGAAACATTCCTTCTTCCCTTTCCAGTGTCTTCTTTGCATTACGCCGTTATTGCATACTGTTAAAACGTTCCACAGGCTTCCACCAATGAGATTGAAGAGCTCTCCATGTAACAGTATCAGTTTTGTACAACAGTCCTCTGCCCACACACCACACCCAGAAACGTTGTTGCGCAATCCCTGTGGCTCCACAGTCCCATTTCCCACAACCTACCAAATACTAGCAAAAGCAAACCACAAACATCAAAGAATAAACCCATAAAACCAGGAAAAATACCAATTGAAAGAGGGCACCCACTCAAAGGAACACAACCCACACATCATGCCTCGCCACAAGAAAGACAAAGAAGCCAGAACAGACAACAGAAATAGTAAGAAAACCCAAACCACTCGGTAAGACCCCAACCAGCATGATCCCACAACCCCAAAAAGATGGCACAAGGAGACATACAAATAGCAGGGCAAAGAGACTACATTGCACGCTACCTGTCCACATACGACAACGTGTTAAACAAATACGGCACAGCAACAACGAACTGACAGCCAACAAGCTTCACAAATAGAGACCCAACCAGGACACCAAACGGAACGCAGCAACTAATAAACCATCCCAACCTGGTCTCCACCATGGGCAATACCCCAACCAGAACAAGGGACAAATTGGAATCCATCACACTCTACACGCCCCATATCACCAAGGCTGTAACAACAGAGGGGTAGCTACCCTATTTACCACCCGGAATGAACCAGAACGAACCAACCCTGCCATAAAACTCATCGGTCTACTCGACAAAGAGGCTGACCAACAAAGAACCACCCCACGCAAAAGACTCAACTGGGGAAAACCCACCTGGAACGGAAACCCAACCAACAACACACTGGACAGAACAAACAATACTAACAACAACACAAAAGGGAAATCAAGCATACTACACCTCAGCCTCCTCAACATTAGATCCATGGCAAAACCTAACAGAAATCAATGACCTTTTAAACAAAGGAGGCACAGATGTGCTCTTCCTTACAGAAACCGTGTTCTTCCTTACAGAAACCTGGCTATCAGACAACTATAAAGCCATTGCGAATGAAGCAATACCCGACAATTGGAAAATAATACACGCCAACAGAGAAAACCGAGAGAGGCAGAATCGTAATTATACACAAAAAACACACCTGAGCATCTCGAATCATCACAACCAACACTTAAGACTATGAATCTATCCTAATCAAGATAGAACTCAACGACCAATCCGACATAGTAGTCCTACTGATCTACAGACCACCTTCTTACAACCCCAACTTTGCAACAAAACTAGCGGACGAGGCCGCCATGCTATCAACCCACCACAACAACCTAGTCATACTGGGAGATTTCAACACATGGTTAGAAAAAGAAAATATGTGTACACAGCAAAACCATTTAGCGCACTCCTAGAAACCTTGCAGTTCAAGCCAATAGTAAAATGGATCCACCAACGACGCCGGACACACCCTGGATGCAATTTTCTGCATGGAAGAACTATGCACATCGGCGCCACCTACACCAGTGGTGTGGAGTGACCACTACTGGATACCATCTACATCACACCTCAAACCCGCCTACTGGCTGGGAAAGAAATACTCCACACCAGCAAGAAAAGAAACTGTAAGAACCTGGACCTAGAAGCCCTAACAACCCTTCTAGGTGCAACTGTCCCAAGCGAAAGAGATCCCACTGATACAAACATAGATACAACAGAAGACACACTCAACAATTGGATCACCAAGGCCCTTGACCAATTAGCACCAGCTAAAACATTGAAAGCGATACCAAAAAAACGGGCAGAAAAATGGTTCACAGAAGAACTGAAAAACTCAAAGAAATGAACCGCAAAATGGAAACAAAATGGAGAGAACAATAAACCAGACAAGACCAAATAAAATACCAATGGCAACTCAAAATGTACAAAGCAACAGTCCTTAAAGCAAAAAAAAAAAAACTCTACTACACCACAAGAATAGAATCGGCAAACAATCCACAGAAAGAACTCTTCAAAATCCTCAGATTTTTTTTTTATCTTTTCCTGAAAAAATGCCATCACCCCTACAGAAACACTGTGACAAAATCACCAACCATAATGAGAGCAAAAATAGACAATACAGGAGACCATCAACCTAGCCAGGCCTAATACAGCCACTCGACCACAGACAACAGACGAAACACAGATTACAGCAAACCTCATCTGCCTAGAACCAATCACATAGGAAACTTTTGCCACACTGATCAAGGACACCAACCTTACAGGATATCCAAGGGACCCCTGCTACCCAGACGTCTTCAAAGGAATCCTCAACAACAGAACTCCAGCAACATGCTTCTGGAACCTAATGAATCTATCACTCAAAAGAAGAATAGTACCGTCCTCCTTCAAATCAGCATACATCAAACCACTGATAAAAAAAGGTCAGAAAGCGCAGAAGACGCAAGCAACTACAAACCGATATCCAACCTGCCCTACCCAGCGAAGATCCTTGAAAACCACATCTACAAAATCCATCTTAAACACGGAATAGTCGACCAATAACAAAGTAGCTTCAGCCCGATGAGAGGACCAGTATCAGCACTTTATCAATATGGGAACGACCTGAAAATAAACACAGATGACACCTAATCGGCCCTCATTTATTGAACATTTCAGCAGCTTTTGACACAATCAGCAAAACAACATTAATAAAAAGATTGATGGAATGTGGCATGCAGGAATCTGCCCTAAAGTAGCTTACCTTACTCCTAACAAACCGAAAGAACCTACCTACCACTGTTCAACTCAAACACCAAAAATATATCCTGCGGAGTCACACAGGCTTCCAGCCTCTAACCTCTATATGTGCCCACTGATGAGAATCATTTGATCCCACGGCTACAACTACACAGACGACACAACTGATTGTGAAAACAAACAGAACACAGGAACAAAATAACAACCCTCAAAAACTGCCTCACAGGCACATACAACTGGATGACAATGAACAACCTCAAATTGAACCTGGCAAAAACGGAAATAATGCCTTCACCCACGGGGTACGACAGAGGGAACCCACAATTGGACTGGCCATTCATCATGGGAAAACAACTGAAGACTACCAATGTACTAAACAACCTCGGAAATATTCATGGACAACGGACTATAACAGGAAACGCAAGTCAACGCAATCGCCAAAACATGCTTCTTACTCCTACAACTACTCAGAGGATTACTCACTACCTCTCTTTCTCCCACAGAACCCTCACAATCATATCCCGGATACTCACAAGAATTACCTACGCAATCAGCCTCTACCTAGGAATGCCAGAAAGACTCACCAAGAAACCCTGCAGGGTGTAAACTACAGCAGCCAGGACCCTATTAAGACTAAACAGAAGAGACCACATCACTCCAGCACTGAAAACCCTTTACTGGTTACTAGTAAAAAAAGTGCACCAAATTCAAAGCAATCTGCATCGCCCACAAAGCCCCCCACAAAGCCCTGCACAGACGAGGAGTGGAATTCTTCTAAGACAAGATAAGCTGATATTACCCAGGAAGGGAAGATACAGCAATGACCTACAAATAGAGACAAAACACCACGAAAAAAGGAAATTCAGCAGAACAGCGTTCTCACGTCTAATACCCAACACCTGGAGCAACATGGCCAAAGAAATAAGAACCACAGAAGACCACATCAACTTCAAAACCTGGCTATTCAGCAGAAAATGACAACCTATAAGGGACACCAGCAACAACAACACTGCAGACAAACAACTAGAGAGGAGACGAGAGGGGCCAAAGAAACTGCAAACAAGAACCTGACTAGATACCGTCAAGCGGCATACAAAGGGCCACCCCAGAGAGAGACCACAATGAACTGACATACCTTACTAATCCTCTTCCCTTCCTGCTCCTCCTACATAACTGATTCCCCTACACCAGATCTTGGACTAGCCACACTCTTAAACATTCAGAGAACCATACTATGCCGACATCCAGAGTGAACCGCCCACATAGCCCAATGCCATCTAAAATGCAACAACACACCAAGGTGCTGGACTACCTTACAGCTACGACCACCTGTGACTCTGAATCCCTTATAGACACTATCTAATCAGTGCACATGACCAACCCATCATAACCACACAACACAAAACACTACCACACACCCGAGGCATGGAATCTTACCCATATGGTTACAATGCGCGAGGCCGCTCACAAGTGACTACATGCAAAACACTCACAGATGCCAGTCCCTCCTGGTTCTGAACCTTTCCTCTCACCCTTTTCCCCCAATAACCCCCACTCCACTTTTTTGCTGAGCCACGCGAGTGCCTGGAGATTGCTTCTGGGTGGTAGTGGTGCGGTACAAATCAACCTAACATAATCACAGTAATTAAACTGTAAGAAAAAATGGCCACCATGGCTCTGCCACACACTCCTGTTGGCTTTTCCTTTAAAAATGTCTTGTCACAACAAGAAAACATGTCCAAACTGGCTACACAATGCAGGCGAGTCTAGATGCGTAATAATAGTTATGTTTGCTTCCCCTTGATACCCAGTGAAAAAAGTCACGCCACAGTAAGAAATGGCTTGACTGGCTGCCCTTAATGCCAGTTTAGACACATAACACCCATCGTGCTTGCTTTATCATAGAATCCCAGTAAAAAAGAAATGTCATGCCAAAGCAAAGAATGGCTAGATTGGGTGCCCCAAAATGCCAGGGCAGCCACATTAAAGCACATATCCTTTCTATAAAAAAACAGCATTTTGTACTGGCATCTATGATGTATACCCATTAATAAGTGCATCATGATTGGGATTCCAAGATGGCCGCCGAGGGGAGAGCAGCATGATCGTGGAGCTAATACCACCTGGGGCCAAAGACAATAAAGATAGATTAAAAGAGCCTTCCCCAGGTGGGGATTTATCAATGTAGGCTGCGGTGGTGGAGGGCAACAGCCCGGATCTCTGGGAGACTTTGGCAGAGGGGGTTGTGCAGCTTTTGTCTCTGCGGTGTCGGAGGTGTGGGGGCACTGCGCCCGCGGCCTGTGCAGGCCAAGCTGAGAGACACGCTTGTAGACCGCAAGCAAGAAGAACCACTCAGGGAACCCAGGGCGAAGTACAATTTTGATTTTTGAGCTGCATATAGTTCAAGAGGCACACCACACATAGGAGACAGTGACCAGTGGGGCCATGGCCTCCCCAGGCCAATCCTGAGGCTGAAGAGGGCTAAAGAGTCCTTCTACATCCGTGGTGGGCAAGGAAGAATAAGGGAGAAGCCATTTGGTTGGGCTCAGGGCAGAGTGATCATGGCACCAAGGCCAGGAGCAGCGTCATTTGAAACCCAAGGAGGACAAGCAGTGGCTCACCTGCGCACAGAGGGGAGTTCCAATCCCCCATGCACAGTCAAGGGCGGACTCACAAAGCAGCAGAGGGAGGAGGTTCCTACGCCCTGGAAAAACAGCCAGAATAGGTCCGAAGGATGCGAAACAATATCAGGGAGAAGAAGAGTGGACAGGGCTCCCCCCATCAGACCTGCCTACGTCCACAAACAAGAGGAAGGATATGCAAGCTGCCCCCAAATCTGTGAAGAATCCACAGGAGGGAACTCTGCAGAGACTCTGGCGCAGAGATAGCGAGATACCAGCGGGGGGGAGATCAGGGGCACAGAGCAGGAGAGGATTTTGGGGCACTGATAGACACTGCAAAAGATTAAATGGTCACCCAGGAGGTCCTTCGCCAATGCTTTCAAGATTTTGGGGACAACATAGCAAATACCATTCAGTCGCAGTTGTGCATGATGCGAGCGGAACTGTCCCAATCGTTGCAAGAGGTGAAGGGGGACATACCAAAACTATAGGAGCGGCGCGAATGCAGCAGAGTGCCATACAAGAGGTTGCAGGGGACACAAGGAAGATCAACAAGCTGATAGAGCAATTAGAAAGGGTCACGCAGAACCTCGAGACCCAGAACGAAGATGTTGAAAACCGCTCAAGAAGATCTAACTTCAAAATAAAGTGCCTTTGAGGCAGTGGCGGACAAGGATCTATGCACAATGGCACAGCATGTGTTCGCAGACCTGCTGGAGGTGGAAGACTGGTCGGGGATAGAGCTGGACCGCATACAGAATGGGGTCAAAGAGGGGAGAGCCAGACCCAGAGATACAGTGGAGGCCTTACACGAGTACGGGCAGAAGAAGAACGTGCTGGCGGCTGCCAGCAGGGCCAGATCAATCAGCTACAATGGTTCAGAACTCAGCTATTCCAGGACCTAGCGTAGGATGATGGGCCCGGTGGTGTGTGCCCTAATGCGACCAGACACACGCTATAAAATGGAACTTTCCCTTTGGACTACTGTTCGAATGGGAAGGGAAACTGCATTGGGTCACCGCCTGCGAGGAAACTACGAGGGTACTGAAGATTAAGGATGAAGGGTCACCAAGGCAAGAGAAAAGACCAGCGAGAGAACTGCTCAAGAGGTAAATGTGAGAGTGGATGACGTTTTTCAACAAAGAGCTAAAATAAACAGGGCATAAGAGGCCCGGTTTAAACCCCAGACGAGGGGGCAGGAGTGGAGGGTGCCCACATGCCCATCGACACTGAAGCGCCACCCTGAGGGAAAACGGGGGTTACAGGAAGGAATGTTGTAGTCCGCCTGGAGGAGGTATTTAGGAGAAAGGTACCGGGGTGGGGGGGTGGGTGTTACAGGATGTCTTGGTTTATCTACAAAGGTCTAGGGGGACCCGCACAGGTTTACTCTGGGTTGTTACAAGGGCTCAATTCCAGAGATGATGGGTCGGGGGAAGCTAGAGGCTGGTTGAGCACGCCCACGGGGGGTGGGAGGGTGAAGAGAATTCAGGGGGTGATCCCAGCGGCAGCCACTCATTAGTGCAAGCCGCTTGGTAAGACGACCACGGGAAAGAGCAAAGTGCTTCCGGTGACTGCCCTAAATGTCAGGGGGCTTAATTCCCTGGTTAAGAGAAGGAAGGTGGAACAGTTATTGGGGCAGGGAAAGACGTAGGAACTGTAGCCTTCCAAGAGACGCACATTTGGAGGCGAGACAGGCATAAGCTGAAAATCAAGGAGTACCACCATCTGTTCCAATCCAAAGCCCCTGGGAAGACAGGTGGGTGTTAATTGCTATTCAGAACATCCCAGACTTCCAGGTCATAGCTACAGAGGGTGACACAGAGGGCAGATATCTGGCGGCCTCTTGCCAATGGAAGAGGGGGACATATACAGTGGCAGAAATCTACGTCCTGTGAAAAACTCATGGGGACATCAAGTAAGACAGACACAAGTGATCACAGTTCAAGGGTGTTTATTGAACAACGAATGCTGTATGCAGGTTGTAACAATGCCTAATCTAAACCTAAATCTAAGATGGGAGGAAGCGTCAACCATCAAATGAAAATAAGGAAGTCCTAGTAGTTTTGTGTCAAAACATAAAAGGGCCTATATTACGAAACCAATTGCCAAACCTCACAACTAATACATAAAAGGGGTGTAGGATAGTTTCAAGAAAAGAAAGCAGTGTTCTCAAATAATCTGTCAGGATGACACGGGTAAGATGAGAGCTTGAAGCACAGTACAGTCTCGGGCTTCTCCAGCATGAGACGACAGTTCCAATGGCAGCTCTAAGGACACACACTTAGGTTTTTCTAGCAAGATGACAGTTCAGCTTTTAACCCTCCAGTTTTCAGTTATCAGGGCCTTCGATGGCCAAGTCTTGTTTCACTTGAAAGTCTTGCCTTCGAGGACCGAACTTGTTCAAACAACAAAAGTTCTTTTAACAAATGAAACTTCTTTTCCAATGTTCGCTGGGTGATGGGTTCACCCTTGGGTCCCCCCTCTTCTGGGAGTCGACCCTTCTCAATCGTATTCCAAATATATCACAGTTTCTTTATCAAACAACTTTGGTGCTTCCCTCACTCCTGCTTATCGGCATAGGTGTAACATTGACATCTGCTACAGGACACGTGTGCTATTGTTCGCGGTCTTAGGCTCTCTTCCACGAAGGCTCTGCAGGTCTAGGACGAAAAAAAGGGCAAGGTCACTTCTCTCCTCGCCACCCTCTCGATTCCTGCCACCTTTCTCCTTCTCTTGAACTGCTGCGTATTAGCTGTCTCATCGTGCTGTCTGCCATGCTCGCCTTGCTTGTACTGCACTCTCCTGCCCCACCTTTTATACCAGACGTTGCTGTTTAGGAATCCCCAGTTCACACCGGGTATAGAAAGTGGTGCCTTCAATGGGTGGAGGTGGCAGGGCTCTGCAAACTAAGTGGCATGTTCTCGGGTCAGGACATTAAATCCTTTGCACAGTGCAAGCAGGATTTAGGGCTAGATGACGGGGAGAGGTATCACTACTCTCAACTGAGGCACTCGATTACGAATCCAACGGTCAGGTCAGCAGCCACCAGGGATCTCACGCCCTTTGAACGGTCCGTAACGATAGACATAGGGACAGGCAATTGGTAAGAGCGTTATATAGAATTATAGCAGAAAGAGCAAGGAGCCAGGCATGGCACTATATGGAGTAGTGGGAAACTGCAATGGGGCAGCCACGGGAGGAGGAACTTTGGACTCAGTTATGGGCAGCTATCCCCAAGCTCACGCAGGCCATCCAGATTCAGGATATCTGGGTTAAGATAATGGTCCAATGGCATCTCACCCTAGAAGAACTACATACATTCTAACCAACTGTTCCAGCACTCTGCTGGAGGGGATATGGGGAACTTGAATTGTGGAAACATATCTGATGGGAATTTCCAGTCATATAGCCTTATTGAGACATGACCTGTGCAGCAAATAATAGTATTTTTGGGAGTCAGATGCACAAGGATGACCATCCTGAGAATGGGCGGGGTTCTGGAAAATCTACCCTCAAAAGCTCAAAGAAAGACATACGTCTTCCTGATAGTGGTGGCAACGCTTGTGGTGGCACACGAATGAAATCAAAAAACAGAACATGAACGGGTTAGTAAAATCTGGAACTGTGTGGCACTGGAGTGGGTGACCTATTTGATTCAAGGGGATCACCAAAAGGTTTCTCTCAGACTGGGACATTGTCCTGTATCACCTGCAGCGGGACTTGCAGGCTGCATGGTGGCCGAGGCAAATGAGATTGCTGGGGCTGGTGTGAGTACTCGCTCCACTTGGGGAGGGCGCCTTCACAGGAAGCTGGAAGGAGATATGACTGACGTTTCTAGGGGAGACGAGTACTATGGGGTGGTTTTTAATCAGTACAAGGGCCCGTACAACGGCTGGCGAGAGAGCAGGCCACTCACATAAACTTGGGACTGGGAGCCATCAACATGGTTTATGGACTCGAGGGAAGTGGATTGGGGGAGGGGAGACAGGACTGGGTGCGTTGTTGGTTACATGTGTTGGGATCAAGTGGTGAAGAGGGGCGAAGACGGGGGGCGAGAAGGGATGGGGAGGGGAAACATGTGTTCTTACTGTTGAAAATGCCAATAAAATAAAAAACATTAAAATGTGCATTGTTACAGTGCTGCCCTTGCAAGCCAAAATCAGCTCCCTGGCCCAGCACGAACACACCCACATTATTTGACTCAACATTCACTCACTTATCCACACACAGCATTCACTCACTCATTGCATGAGAGGATCATAAGTGACTTACCCATACATTTTATATCAGGAAATTGTTGTTTTTGCCCTGTGCTTTGAAAAGTGCGCCTCTTTTGAAAATCGGAATTTACTTGAAAATGCCCAAAACCCTCTTTTCACTCTTTGCCTTGTGCAGTTGGGCATTTGGACGAAAAATAGCACCTCAAAGTGCACAACTATGATGCACACATTTAAATGTCCTTTGTGCACGGTTCACCACCTTTTTGGCGCAAGTGTAGTGGATGAGCATCCCATCAGTGGCCCCATACACATTTTGAAAATCGTGGCACAATGGTTTATACCTACTGATAACTTCTTTACCTGTATGTTCATTTGAGAGTGTGTAGTTCGAGGTGTCAGAGGTAAATTAGGAATGGGAAAGGACACAAGAGAAGGAAAGGGTGCATAGAGTTTTCATTGTTTCTGCAGTCATTAACCCCAGGTTTTCTCATGAGCAGGTATTATGTTAAATACCATTAGCTCCAGAGCAGATACTGTGACTAGGATCGTTAGCCCCAGAGTACATACTGTGCAGAGCAGGTATCGTGCCTGTAGTTATAGGCCCCAGGGCAGGTATTCTGTCATATGTAACAAATTAGCAGGTACTGTGTCTGGAATCGGTATTCCAGATCCCGTACTGTGTCTGTAATATTTGCCCCAGGGCAGGTATTGATGTAGCTGATGAGCAGGTATTGTGTCTGCACTCATTCGCTCCAGCCAGAGGATGCTACCATTAGCACTAGAGAGGACAGTGTCTCCTAATATTCAGCAGGGCCCTTGTTTCTGTGTCTGCAGTCATTAGACCTATAACAGACACCGGGCCTCATTACAACTATGCTGGTCCGGAAACAACGGTGCCGGTAAACTCACCAGCACTGATGTTTCCGGACGGCCATATTACAACTCTGCAGGCAGAACGGCACCCACTGGCAGAGTTTTCACGAAAGCACCGGCACCATAGGACTCTATGGGAATGGGGACTTAATTTACCGGCGCCTGACTTCCTGTACGGCCAGGGTTGTAAGCCCCCGGTGTTACCGGGAAGTCAAGCGCCGGTAAATCGTTGGGTCCGGTAGCAACCTTCCGGTAGCACTGGCACGGTTACCGCCGGACCCGT
Organism: Ambystoma mexicanum; assembly: GCF_040938575.1. Lineage (NCBI taxonomy): Eukaryota > Metazoa > Chordata > Amphibia > Caudata > Ambystomatidae > Ambystoma > Ambystoma mexicanum. Next base: position 1,335,189,358 of record NC_090921.1, on the reverse strand, counting down.
AATGAGGTCCACTGTGCCTGCAGTTATTATCCACAAAAGGTTCACTAGCCCTGGGGAATCATTACTTTCAGAGTAGGCACTGGAAATGGAGACAGTAGAGGTTTGCAATCATTAACCTACGCATGTATTATATACTAGTCACTTACACCAGAGCAGGGTCTGTGAAGTAGCTGCACAGCAGTTACTGCGCCTGCGAGCATTCCAAAGCCTAAACTGTACCTTCGGAGCAGCTTCTGTGTCTACTATACCAACATGCTGCCCTGTGTAATTTCAAAACCAGATGATTAGAAAGTCATGTACTTACAATGTTTAAATTCAACATGTGACAAGTGCAATCCAACGCATTACAGCTTCAAAGTGCATTTCCAGAGGTTACAAAAGGGCTCCTCTTACCAATATAACAACAAAGGCGTGAGAACGTCTGAGTTAATGGATGCTAAAAGAAACGCATATAATAACACTCACTACAAGGGCTGGATCGCATGCACTCACTTGATGCTACCTGGAATCAGGACATAAGCGTTTCGGTAAAGGGAAACCTTATATTGCTTTCACTATCAATCGCACATTTAAAGACCCTATGAGACCCGATAGCACTGTGTGTCTGTTTAAAAGTTTGCCGACACTTTCTAAAATGCCTTTATAGCGTCATGGCGTTTTCACGTATTTCTGTTAAATCGGCGTGACGTTCACACGTTGGTCGTCCGCGTGCTTAAGAAGAGAATCACGGAGGAAGGAACACTCCATGCCGTGTACGGGCGCCTGGTATATTTACGTTCCGGTGCGTTTGTTTTTTCAATTTTGATTTTGGTTTCAGCAACAGTGGGTCTTTGTGTGTCTTCTTAGCTGGTATTTATTATCCCCATCCCCTGCCCCCCCCAACAGAATTTCAGGGCAGATGTTTTTATTTCAGATTGGGCTGCCAATAGCAAATTGGATTATACGCCATCTTTCTTCACCCTTTTTTGTGCAACACAGCTTTCATTGTTGATCCCATTTTTACCACAGCCACATGCTTACTTCTTTTTCTGCACTGCTGCACAATGAGTCTCACGCGGCTTGAATACCTCTGGGGCTACCGAGCCCTCCTGCGTTGGGTGTGATATACATGCCACCACCGACGCGGGGGACGAGTGAGGTGACAGCCCGGGGGGGGGGGGGGCGGCTACGGCGGCATGAAGTTCCCTTGGTATGATTTGTGTAACTTTACTGCCTTTACGAGGTGAAGGGTTCTAATTTGAGCATTGCAGGGACATGTTCCTAACTTTTCCATTCAATGCTGCCAGGCAGTGTATTGATCTGTACTGTCCATTGTTGGTACCACAAGATGTCTTTCTCGATTTGCCCCACCACTGCATTTCTTCTGTTGTCTAACCGTATAGGACAGCGTTCCTTCATTTCTCTGCGTTGTCTCACTGACTAGGTGCCTGCATGTTCATGTATACCATGCTAGTATACAGTGAAAATGCAGACTCAAGGGTTCGAAATTGAGGGGAGCTATTTTGCTTCTGCTTGTATCCTAGGCGAGCCTTTGCTTGAAACCAGCAGCTACCAGGATCTACTTTTCCCTCCCCAGGCCAGCTGGTGCCCTATGTGACATTAACTCTGAGTATTTGCTAATGTTAACTAAGAAGAACTAGAACATATCCAGTACACATTTAAACATACTGGATCATAAATAATGGGCAAAAAGGTAAAGTGTGCATCTCATAAGGAAGTTACATTTGTGGTGCGCAGTGTACCACCTCTTGGTTCCCCAGCAGTAGCTCCTGCATACTGGGTGATGCCGGAGACCCAGGAGATTATTTTAGCTCCTGCTCATTGACCATTAATTTTGAACACTAAGACTCCTATGTAGTCTTGTCAGCAAGATAACAACAATTGAGTATTTTGCCTTAAAAATAGCCATCCTGTAGCCAGATGTTGTCAATCTGTGGGGCGCGTAATCCAGGACAGCGAGAAAAGAGAAAATACTTTTTTTTGCCTCACTTAACTGTGCATGGTGAGCCACTGGCCCCCCATGCACATGCTCAGTTAGTGGGACATGATGGGGGTGTGGCCATGAAACAGGAAATAAATGCAGCCTGGATGTGCACTTTCCTGCATTTGGATCGCGCGTCCAGGCTGATTTGCAGCTTCCTGTTGGTGCAGCCAGCGTCTTCTTGCCTGGTAAGGGATGCTGCTTCTCGGCTTAGCCCCCCACACCACAGTTGGAGGGGGTGCCGGGAAGCAAGCATTTCAGTCCTTTCCCGGTGTCTCTGTGCTTCCCTCTCCCCCTGTGGACCCACGAAGGAGAATGCATGGGGAGAGCAGGTCAGCAGGGGACTGGGTCACTGTAATGCTGCTTCCCCTGCACCCCTCTCCCTCTGTGCATCCACCTTGGGGGCAACAGGGGAGAGGAGGCAAGAGGGGACGGAAGCACGCATCGCTGGTGTTGTACAATATCCGACTCCCCCCAGCACATTGCTATCCTCCAGCAATCTGCCGTGGGGAGCCTTATACAACACCGGCCCCCCTGCTTTGGCTGCCCCTCTGCCTCGTCACCCCTCTGATCCATGGGACGGCTCTGGCTGGGTCCGAGATCCGGCATCAGATGTCTGTCCAGATCTCTGGACCCAGCATGCCTCAGTCATGACCAGGCGTTACCAAGCCCCCAGCTTCGCCGAGGGAAGCTGGGGGCTCAGTGATCTAATCTTTGCAGTGCTCCTTTCCCCAGTGGTCACTCGCGCATTTCCTGTCTCTGTTTGCTCATCCTGTTTGTTTTCTTCTGTCCTGAAAGGGACACCACAGGAATCAATGATCCATGAACATCACTGTGGAAGGGAGGGGGGAATCACTGTTGAAAGCAGACATTGTACATTCTGGACACATTTTTGTTGTTCAAATGTGCATTTTACACATTCATAGGAGAAAAAGACCTTTCCAAACTGAAAAATGCTGCTGAAACTTGCGTTCACTAGTTTTCTTTGAGATTTATTTTTTTTGTCGGAGTACCACGCCACACCAATACTCTGTAATTTGTATGGCCCTTGCTTTGTGTTTTATCACAGGTTATTTTTTTCTTATATTTATCAAACTAGTTAATCACAAACCAATGCTTCAATTGTGATGACAGCAGTTATTAGGACATTAAACTAGGTTCATGGGTGCCAACTTTCAGTTTTCACTACAGAGGCAGAAATACCCCAATCCATCCCTTGGCCAAACACATTTTATAGCACTTCCTTTTTTATAAGTTGTTAGAAAAAGTCAATTGATTAACAAGTTTTACATATATTTATTGTTTGTATTGTTTTTGTTAAATTCAACCTTAAACACATTAAAAAAAAAACAATATATCAATACACATAATTATATTTTGCATATAAAATGTCTCAGCAATGGTCTGCCAACCTGCTGAGATACCCCGGTAGTCATATACTATAGAGCAAGTCTATGCTTCCTTTGATGTACTAAAATCACTGCATTACCAACAGTACTTTGGGTGCACCACTGCCATAGGAGTGATTTAAAATGGAATTCATGTATATCTTCCTATTGTGGGTGACAGGCCATATGTTGCAGAGAAGCCAGGGGCCCTCATGTCTGGCATGGCAGCCGCAGCAGAGTCTACTGCTACTTCAGCGCTGTCACCGAACTGCAGTAAAGGCTAAATGGCTATTACTCGATGTTTTCGAAAGTTAGCTCCGTGGCTTAAAAGCACTACTGTGTCAGAGTCTGTTTAAGATATGTAGATGAATGATTGGAATGCCAGCAGGCTGGACTTCTCAACTATTCTAGGTAGGGAATAGAACGGGTAAAATTTAACAAGCTGATGCTTTTTCTCTCACTCTGTCATTTTTTGTCTCAGTCACGGTTTTAGGTATGTGCTCTGATGCCAGCTGTGGTGGACCGGTCTGTAGGGAACATTGGAGATTTCCCGGTAGGACCCTGCACCCTAGTTCACTTTTGTGTGCGGGGAGGATGTGCGCTGGCTGGCAGAGTGTAGTGTGCAAATATTGGTACGGTCAATTTGATACGTCTATAATATTATTTTTTGTACTTATTCAATGGCAGGAACACATATTGGCTCTATCATCCCATCGAGGACAGCAAAGTCCCCAGCAGCAGTGGCACCATACAAAATCCTGACATCTGTAGTAGGACTTGGCAACGGTAAGAAGGCCTTTTTTAAAAACGACTGTATTTTGCTGTGGGTGATGGTGGGGCAATTTTAAAGTCATAGTTGGGAGTCCCAATCAGGGATTTCAAACCTATTTTTGAGGCTGTTCCTTTCTCAGATCCAGGGGCGGTACTGAAAGTTCACGTCTCATGTGGGAGTTGCATTTAAGTCTGCAGGCTTTCTCTCTTTCCTGCCCACTCTTACCATGGCTACTATCTATCGGCCACCTGGTCAGATCACCTCCTTCCTCTCTGAGTGGGCGGACATCTCCTCCTCCCTCCTGGCCTCAACCACTCAACTACTCTTTTTGGGTATCTCAACATCCATCTTGATGCTTCTTGTTCCTCTTCTGGATTCTTTCGCGACCTATGCGATTCTCTCTCTTTCTGTTCTCCCCTTTGGCCTGACTCACTCTGCAAGGCACACGCTGGATGTTCTGATCTCCTCTGACCTCCCTCTCTCCATCCCTCTGACCACTCCTCTCTCCTGGATTGATCACTCCCCCCTTTCCTCCCATCTCTCCCTCTCTACCCCTCAGGCCAAGCCAACTCCAACACTGTGACCTACCTTCTCGGTCACCCGACACATGAAGCGTGTGTCAGTTGAGGTTTTCGCCACCACTTTCTCTCCCCTTCCTCCTCTGGCTGACTCACATCCTGACACAGCCCTTTCCATGCTCTTCTCTTCTATCTCTGATACTCTTGATGTTCTTGCCCCTGTCATGAGGATCCGCTTGAAGCCCAAAGTCATGTGCAACTCTTCGTACACCTCTGCCCTAGCTAGCTTAGAACGTGAGTGTAAGGTGGCTGACAAAATGGCCTGCCACCTGCTCCAAAGGCAATACCGGCTCCTAGTCTGCACTAAGAAGAGAACCCACATCCAAGCCCGCGTCTCTGTGGCATCTAACAACTCGGCCAAACCCATTTAAAGTCTGCAAGGAGCTGGCCAACCCTGCTGCAGTCTCTATCTCTCCTGTCGCCTCCAAGGCCCTTTGCACGGCCCTTGCCTCTCATTTCATCTCTAAAACCCAGGACATCCTGTCCACCCTCTCTTCCTCTCCTCCTCTTCCCCCTTCTCAATCCACTACCTCTGGCCCTCCTGCAGCTGCCCCCTCTCTCTTTCTCTTCCTTTCCTCTGTTCTCCCCTGACGAGATTTCCAGACAAGCACGATCTTTGAAAGTCTTTTCAAAACAGGTTCTTCCCTGTTCGTCCAAAACCATCAAGGTCCACCTGGACACCCTCACTCCTGCTCTGGCTGACTTCTGCAACCTCTCCTTCACCCCTGGAGCCTTCACCTCCCCTCTAAAGCACTCGCTTTTGCACCCTCGTCTCAAGAAACCCACAGCCGACCCCTCATGACCGGCTAACTATCGCCCAATCTCCATCACTCCTTTCCTGGGCAAACTCCTGGAAAAGCTGCCCATCTCCCAGCTTAATCTTCACACCGACTCTGTTGGTTGTCTCCATGACCATCAGTCTGGCTTCAGAGCTGCCAGAAGCACAGACCTTGCTCTCCTGAACATCCGTGAAGACCTGCTCTCCAACCTCGACTCTTAACATCCCATCTGTCCTCATCCTACTCGATCTCTCTTCTATCATTGACACAGTCCACCATGCCATCCTGCTCAACCATCTCTGTGATTACCTGGGTATCACCGATCAGGCCCTGGCCTGGCTGACGTATATCCTCTCTGATCGACCCTCCCAGGTCCAACTTGGGTCCTTCCTTTCCTCTATCTCACTCTCTACCTATGGTGTTATGATATGGTATGGCATTTATAATGAGCCTATACACAAGTGTTTCAAAGCGCTATGAGGCAGGGCAGGGGAAACAGGCAGGACAGAGACAGCGATCCTACTAGGCCAGGTGATGTCGAGATTGCGCAAGTGCAGAGGGGGGGTATACGAGAAAGGGGGAGGGGACAGTGCAGTACATAGGATAACAGTAAGATAAATAAGGACAATAAATAAAAAAGTGCACGGTGAAGTGCATACATCAGATTGTCAAGTGCTAGTAGAGCTGTGGGGATACAGAAAAGTCCCTGAGTGCAAGGGTTGCCAGGGGGGCAGTGCATGTATGCAACTGGCGGGGAAGGGACCTGGGCCCAAGATCAGAGGGTAGCCTGGTAACCAGTGCAGTTTCGGAATCGGCCAGGAGATCGGCAGGGGTGTTCCCTAGGGGTCTAACCTCTCTCCCTGGCTCTTCAACTAATACCTGGCACCTCTCGCCCACCGCATTGCCGCTCTCTGCTCCAACATTCAGTGCTATGCGGATGACACTCAGCTCGTTTTCAGGCTTCCCTCTGCCACCTCTTCTCCTTCTCTCATCTCTGACTCTCTGTCTGCTATCCAGGATTGGTGTGCCTCTAATGACATCTGCCTTAATGCCAGAAAGACTGAGATTCTCTTCATTGGCACACCTGCACCCTCCTTTCCAGTCACTCTTGGGCCGCCCTCCCTTGACCCTCTTCTTGCTCCCACCTGTGAGGCTAAGAACCTCAGGGTCATCTTCAACTCCACACTCTCCTTTTCTCCTCACGTCTACGAAGTCTCTAAGAAGTCAAACTACCAACTGCACCGCCTCAGAGGTATTCTTCCTTTCCTCTCCTTCCCACAGAAGCTCACTGTTTCTAGAGCTCTGGTTCTCTCTAGGGTGGACTACTGCAACAGCCTCTTTCTAAATCTGCATGCTTCTACTCTCCACCCTTTGCAACTCCAGAACAGGACTGCAACACTTGTCCTTGGCCTCAAGCCCTGGGATCGTATCTCTCCAGCCCTGAAATCTCTTCATTGGCTCCCAGTGGCTGCGAGGACTACATTCAATACCCTTTGCACTGTCCACAAGGCTTTCTGGGGACTGGGTCCACAATGCCTTCAACTCTCCCTCCTTAAGTACCTTCCTACTCGAGTTCTTTGCTCCTCCACCTCCAACTCCCTTAGGGAAAGTCGCTTCTCCAAGCAAGGGGTTGGGGGTAGATATCTTTCCTCGGCTGGGGCCTCCCTCTGGAACAGCCTCCCTGCCTCTCAGAAACTTGAAAACCATCTTCGGAAGCACCTCAAGACATTCCTCTTTGCTTCTGCATTTGCTCTTCTTCTCCCCTGCTGATCTGTCTGCTTCGGCACTGGGCACCTGGTTACCCTCTGACTTTCGAGCCCAGATCCCTGCCTTCCCAGCCACACACTCGCACTGACTCCTGGCAACCCTTGCACTTGGGGTATCTGCAAACCTGCAGTCCACTACCTGCACTTATTAGACACCCCTTGTCGGCCCTTTAACCTTGCACTTGCCACCTGCTGGTTGCACAACCTGTTGTTTGTATCCCGTGTTCAGCACTTTCTACTCCTCCCCTCTCCCTTGCACTTCCTTCTCCCACTGCACTTGCACATTCTCGGTGTCACTGGGCCTAGTAAGATCACTGTTTTGTCCTCCCTTGTTCCCCTCCCTTGCCTTGTCGTGCTCCGAAACACTTGTATATGAGCGTGATACAAATAAAATATATCATATCACTGTGTACTCTCTCCTGGTTTCCCAGCGTTAGGTCCTGCTTACTAGCTGATGCCTAACACCCAATAGCTGGTTTTAACCCCTGCTCATCTAATCTTAATTTTGAAGTCGCAGGTAGACCCATGTATACTTGACTAACTGTTTCATTGCAGCAGCATCGCTCCAAGCGTTGGTGTGTCAACCTAACCACCTGTGTCCCAGCAAGAAAAATCCACTGAAGCACTTGACCCAGTCACGCAGGCACGTAAGGATTTCTTTTGCCTATGTACCACTGGTTGAGTAGAAGTGCTGAAGGTTTATATCGGCCCTGTGCAATGTGCACCCAGGTGTGGTTTTCGCCGCCAATCTGTGTCCTAGTCCGGGAACATATTAAAAAAAAAATATATATATATATACGATCTGAAAAGGGAGTCTTTTTTTAAATCCAGGCAGTATTTCGGACCCATTTTGGCAGAGTTTTTCCCCCAAGCTGTTCACATGGTTCGTTTTAAATCTTTGCATGTGGTGTTTGCCATTTTAAATCTTTTGAGGCATTTTTAATTTCTGAAAACTTGAAATGAACGTTACATACACTAAAGTGGGGGTTTGCAATGTTTTCACAGATTCAGGATCCTTTTTTAGATGGATCGTTAGTACAAATTTTTCACTGTAGTGATGGGGGTTGAAGGTTGATTTAGACAGACCGCTCTGTGACCGCACAGAGCGATCTTTCTGAATCGAGCTATCATACTTGTAAAATCTCTGCCGCACACGAGTGTGTCCAGGGACTGACAGGTGCTGTGAGCCCCAGCAGAGTCGTCGCAGTAGGCAGAGGTGAGTTTTGGACTGTATGTGTTTGCATGCATGTGTGAGGGTATGTGTGGGGAGGATGCGTGTGTTGATGCGGATGGGGGTGGGTGGAGAAATTGAGGGTTCGGAGTGGTTAAACCCCCACCCCGATTAACGAGTGAATGAGCGAGTGGGCAAGGAGGGGCCATATGTGATATTTCCGCATATTAAAGCCAATACAAAAACGGCTGAAAAAAATCAGTCTTTTTTTGTGTTCTGGCTTTAAAATGCAGACATACCACATAAAACCGGATCGTTTCCTAGTGCCCAAAGATGGTAGGAATCTCAAACGAAAAGCAGAAGGAGAGGTGGAAACAGACAAAAGAAATACAAAAACAAGGAAATATGAGGTCTCTTATTTGGACTTCAGGGTCACATGGATTGCAGTTGCTGGAGAAGTTAAGCTGCAGTGTGTGGTTTGTGGCACTACATTAGCAAGCCTGAAGCCAACACAATTAAGGTGGCATTTGGAAACAAAACATGTCGATTTAGCAAAAAAGACCAGTGATTTCTGTGTACGGCAAAGCAAAAAGACACTGTTAAAAATCTGGCCTTTAGTACCTGCAAATGCTTTGGAAGCTTATTACTACATTATCTGGGCAAAAACAAAAAGCCTTTTACACTTGCTGAGAAAATAATTCTGCCAACAATTCTTGCTGTCAACCAGGTAATGCTTGGTGACGGTGCAGCAGAGAAATATAAAAGTATCACTATGTCTGACACCACAATTTTCTGCTGCATCGCAGTAAAGAGGAAACCATCTCAGAACCCGTCTCAAAGTATTTTCCAGAGGACAATTGGAACATCAATGACTGAGTGGTTCAGCCTTTCCTAGCAGAAGTGGGGGCCCACCTCCCAAAACACCTCCAGGAGGAACTAATGGTGCTTCAAAGTGACCGCCTAAAGGAGAGCCAATTCAAAAAATTGCCTTTGGGTGGATTTTGGCAAAATGCAGAGTTTCCAACTTTATGCAAATGTGCAGTCAATGTACTGTTACCTTTCAGCACCTCTTACCTTTGCGAGATTGGATTCTCAGCACTTGCAGCCCTAAAGACTTAATATCGGTCAAAACTGGAAGAAAACCTGTGGTTGGCTATTTCAAGAATTGAACCCTATAGTGCCAGGCTGGCTGCTGAAAGACAAGCCCACCCTTCACACTAGTTCTCCAGTATACCACTGTCCAACTTGCAAGTGACTGCATTGATAGTAATCTCAAAGTTGTTGTACTTAAGAAACACATTGTTAACAAACGTTACTGTAGGAACAAAATATCCAACACTCCTTCTGGTCAAGTCCGCTGTAGCAAAACATTCTGAATGCTGTGTTTACACATATTTGCCCTGTAATCTAATTTGAGTTATTGTAAGCAATGATTTTGAAAGAATTTGGTATTTGGCACCCATACCGCCATTTGGGGCACCATTCTACACCATCGGGCGATAACCGTTCGTAACCGATAAACATTTTGGGGTCCTTGTGTATAGGGCGGCCCAAGCCAGGTCAATTTTTCTTAGGGGAGTTCGGGGTCAAAAACGTTTGAAGACCACTGCTTGTTATCAAGAAATGTTTTTTTTTGTTTTTTTTAAAGGCAAAAAAAAATTGCTATTTTGATGGCACCGCTATATGATAACATATATTTTGATTGCTAGTTTGGAAGAGGACTTGGTCCCTCCCAGGACCCTAGGGGACAGTGCACGTGTGGGGTGAACGGCGGAAGCTTAATGTACTAAACAAACCTTAGCAAAATCTGTGGTTGCATTTTTAAAGTGGTCTGTTATCCACGTGCTTGTGGAGCATTTGTGTGCAACGTTCCTATCTACACTGCGTATACAACTCGTACACATGACTACACCTTCTGTGGGTACGATCAAAATCATTCCAGTGTTTCACTGTGATGGAAAGAGTTGCACAGTCCCAACGATACTCAAGATTTGACTTGGTCGTCTGCTTAATAACATTGCGGTGTTGCATAGCCTCTGTGAGAATGTGTCTATTGTATATAAAGGGCACAGTGCTTGTAATTTTCAATAAGTTGCCCAGACAGCTGCATGCCGGTGCACAGATGCCCTCTGGCATAGATTTCCCTTGTGTGGGGATTGTTGATGTGTGGCTCGTGGGAAGCGGGTGTGACTTTCGCAGCATCTTCAATATTGCTTCATTCTGATGCAGGGTGCCAAGTGGCAATGTTTTGTTTGGCTGGCATGAAGGCTGGCTAAGTTTTGTAGTGTGTGGCATACTGAGCCGCTGTGTGGTACAGGGGGTGCTGCACACACCACAAGGTCTAGTCTCATGCTGGGGATGATTGAAATGCCCGGATGAATGCACTCTTTGATTCCTGCCTTCCTGCTTCTGGTGACAAAGGGAGTTTTTGGGCTTTACTTTAAAAAATCTCCAAATTAGATTTGCTGTTGTGATTCTGCGCACAAAGAATGGTTGCAGATATTGGCCATCCAAGCTCTCATTAAGAAGGGAGAGAAAAAGGCTCCTCTAACCAACAGTGGACAGATGTCCCCCATCTATTTATTTCTATTAGCAATGCTCGCGACCTGATCATTGTTTTCACTTAAGCAAACGCCAGCCAACAAAAAAGTGTCATCCATTAATTGTCCAGCAACTCAATTTACATTAAATGGGAGTCTCAATCCCTCATTCCCCCTTTCCCCAACCCCTCGTTCAAGCTGGGGAAGATTGTTTACAGTATGTGTAACATTTGAGATTTGTGTAGTGTAGTGTGAAAAGTATACAGGAAAGGTACTCTGTTCTCAAGTTAAGTTAAGTTCAAGGTCAAAGCACACCTAAAGAGGCTCTGTAAAGCTGCCCACCATAACCTTGTATTATAATGCTTTTGAATATCATTTTTTAACTGCTGGAAGTTACGGATGCTATACTCGTGAGGAGAGCTGTTGTATCACCCCCATTTTCCATTGCCTTTCCAGTTCATAGTAGAGCTAGTTGTGCCAGCCTTTGGGCACGGGGGACATTGTTCTTATCCCCTTTATGACTCATGCTCTCCTCCATCGACATATAGTTTATGTTCACCAATTTGGGGAAAATCACTGCATGCTTTAATAAATACAAATGTAAGTTTCAGAGACTCAGGATTACTGCATGTTCTAGTTATACTTATGTCACATTCTCTATATAGGTTGGTGAGGTTCCCAGAGGGTTTTTATTGCCCCTTCAATGCAGTTTTTCTCCAACCATTTCACCTCCGCAGTTAATTGAAGATAGTTTGCCTGTTTATTGAATGCTTGCTAGGGCTAGTGATCACTGTCATTCATTTAGAAAATATCTTTTTTGATCATCGTTTATGATGATCTGACGTGAACGCTTTTTATGGTGATGATTTTATTTTGTCTAATGTGGGGACCAGTTAATTCTTGTTAGATGTTGTGGAGCACCTTACTTTTAGTTTTCCTCACGTTTACACATGCGAAAACAACGGGTCAGCCATCTTGTGCTAATCTTATCCGTGCATCGCCCTATGTTTGAGTGCCCTCGCAGCAGTAAATAATATTATCTGCCCCTGAAGCTGACCTCATTAGACGCTTACGTCCCTTTTCACAAAGTCAATGTACGTCTCGTGTCAAGGTTCTCTATGCGCAAGATACTGATGTGTATCCATAGAAATGGCTGGACGCCTCTTCCCTCAATAAGTATAAACAGACCCCTTCTCATCAGAGAACATCACAGTTGCTTTTTCAATCATTTCACTGTCTTTTTTTGGGATTGCCCCCGACTCGTTTCTGCTCTGTTCAGCTACTTTCTTAGCACAAAGCCCATGCAAACAGATAGTTACACTAGCATTACTATTGATTTTCAATCGTTACTTCCATTTTATTCAAAAATGTGTCGCATAATGGCAACAATACAGCCCTACCAGTACGAGCCGGAGTATTCCGAGGAGGAAGTAATTGAAAGAGAAATATGCAGAAACGATGGGGAATCGAACAATAGTTGGGAAGATGAACCACCGGGGCATGAGCCTGAGCCTAGTCGCATGAAAGAGGTTTCCACCTGGTGTTCTTGCAGTTGCTGTAAGGTCATATCAACCGAGGTGGAGAACTGCTGCTGCAAAGAAAAGTCTGGATGCTCAGCCTACATAGCAGAATAAGACACACCACCGCTATGCGTTACCAAACTGCATGACTTCAGGGCAGCCTGCCTCACAAGGTCCGTGTTGAGGTTTATGATGGTGCTTATTCATGAACTTCACGCAACAGTTCGCCCTCGCAATCCAAGTAACGTGTAAGTATACTCTAGGTGTGATGTTATTTTGACCACTGAGACGACTAACATTTCATGTTTGTCAAACAATACTTCTCTGTGGCCCAAACCTTTTTATGGATTGAATGGGTGTTCACATTTGTAATATGTCTCGACTTCAAATCCCATGTTCATTTATCCATGAAGTAACTTTTGTAAGGGCAACTATGCTATAGAATTCAGGGTGCATTTTCAAGTAATGGTGATACACTTACATGGGTAATTCAATTACAGTATGTATGTTTCTCTTCCACAGGTGGTACAGGCTGGTGGCCTACCGTTCGTTTACATGGTGGCTTTATGGGAGGCTTTGATTCTGCGTTCGACGAGTAATACCTGCCTGTGTCGTTGGAGCTATTCGCGCCAAATTCCCCAGTGACAGCGAACAGTACAGGGGATTCCCACATACTCTGCTGCAACCCCAAGTATACAATGTGTAGTTTGTTGGTGCCATCAACGTCACCAAACTAAATAAAAACCAAATATATATACGAATAGTCACAAACATGCTCACTCGTTTATGGGGGACATGAAAGAATGGTTGGTTCCCTTTTGCGCTCACCTCGTATGCAACAATCCATCCCCCTCCATTATTCCCCACTCCGGTACTGGGTGGGTGGGAACGGCCAAGTTGCCAAACACCATGTAAACTTCAAAAGGGATCTTCTGCATGGTGACCATTGTTCTCATGCCCTCCCCAGACCCAGTGTCTCCAGGCTCCCCTCTTTAAGACCCAGCCACGGCAATCCACATAAGTGTGTCTACCTTCAACAGTGTTCCGGCCCTTTTGCGCTCGCCTCCTGCCCATCCATCCCCCCTCCAGTATCATTGGCAGTTTGCACCTGTGGCCATGCGCTCACAAGGGGGAAGGGAGGGTGGTAACGCTCAAGGTTATGTACACTTCAAAAGGCATCTTCTTCACCGTGACCATTATTCTCATGGCCTCCCCAGACCCAGCGACTCCAGGCTCCTCTCTGCAAGACTCTGCCCCAGCAATCCACATAGTGTGTCTCCCTTCAGCAGTGTTCCAGGCCCTTTGCGCTCGCCTCATGCCCATCCATTCCCCCTCCAGTATCAATGTACCAGCATCACTGATGACATAATGAATAGGGTGCACATTCTAGCATGTCATTGGTGAGGGGCCTACGGAACAGTTGATACTATATGTTAAACAAGATGATAATTGGCCGCCATCTCTCCATTGCTCTTGGCACACAAGGGTCAGCTGGGCTCATCTCTGCGGTGTGAAGGGCAGGAAAAGGGAGCACACATCTTTCTAACTAAACTAAAAAACAGGATCTGATAATGCAGAAATAATGGCACACATAAAATGTTGCTGAATAGGGGTAATCAGGTCACATGAGCTAATATATTGGCATACTAACCTTTACCCTTTTGGATTTGCTTTGATACCGCAAACTCTGTACCCAGGTGCCAACCCCAAAGGTTTGATCTGCCATCTGGCCCGCTTGAGTCCTCATGAGATAGGTAGACGTTTTTGTTCTTTGGGAAAATATATTTCCACACAGGATTAGGGCTGTGGTGGGGGTCCTGGAGTGATTGGGGCATTGAAGGGTCAGATGGGTATCACCATGAAAGGAACTGGGGGGTCGGAGCTGGTAGGCTCTGGACTGGCGGGTTGGTGGTTCAGAGGGCACGGGGAGTTTACTGGAGATGAATGGGCACTTGGCTTATGACTTCTCTCTTCGCAGAGCACATTCTTTCAGAAATCATACTACAGGATTGTAACAAGTCATGGCTGGCTTCCGTGAGAACAGGGCTCACACAGAGCTGGCAAGGGGGAGGGGATGGCGTGGGCTGGCTGTGAGAGGCGCTGGGGATGATGGATGAGAGCTGCATTTCTACATAGAAATTGATTTTCGGGCTTTATGCGCCCTTGACGGTTCAATGTTTGGCACTTACAGATGTTTTCTTCTTTGCTTCATCTAAGAGAAATATAGGTTAAGAATTAGTGACAAGGTGCGCACTCTGTTGCCAGTCAAGTTTTCCTGCATTGACTTCTCCAAAAAAACGTTTTCATGACTCCATCAATCTTCGGGGAGGCTATGTATTACATACATGGCTTATCCTCTTGACTCCCTTTGTGCTCGCAAGGGGGCTGGGAGGATGGGAACGGACAAGGTGCCAAACAGCATGTAAACTTCAAAAGGGTTCTTCTGCACGGTCACCATTGTTCTCATGGCCTCCCCAGACCCAGTGTCTCCAGTCTCCCTTCTGCAAGACCCTGCAACAAACATGTCACACATTCACATACACACCCACTTTTCTAATCCTTTATAAACACCTTGACATTTTACAGGAGATCATCTCTGTGCTCTGTAAGGTATCTGTTTGTCGTGCAACTTGTTCCCCGGGTACTTGCCCCCCTGCTGCTCAATCGGCTTGTTTGTTCGTCCAAGTAAGGGTGGTAGGTCACCAATTTACTTCTATATATATTCATCTATTGCTGCTCTCATTTTTACCCATTGTACCGATCATTGTAATGTTCATTTCGCTCATTGACTTCACCATTGTCTAATGTTTCAAGTATTTTGATCTCAAAAAATAGTACATTACATCTATGTTCATTGTAATAGAATGGTCTCCTTCATGGTTCATGTTTGTAAGCATGCTCCCTTTTGATGCCCGAAAGTAAATTCAACGGACGAGTAACACGTTACGATTTACGGTATAACAATCGGTTCTGTAAAACAGTTTTCGCTGTGTTCATTCGGCAAGGTTACATAGGTTTTCCTTCTTTGACTAAAACAAATATTGCATAGAGAGCTGTAATATAATTACATCAATCACATGCATACAGTATTATTTTTATTAATTATTTATATATTTTTATACAGATCTTATAGACTTTTCAAGAATGCATGCTTGTATGGGTCTTGGTTGCCCTTCTATGATCCATGCAATAAATCCGGGCATGGTCTTCCATACATTACCTAAGGATATTGATTTAATAAGAAAATGGGTTAAATATTATGGTTTTCCGGTGGACGAGATTGAAAGTAGAACCCAGGATGTCTTGAAGGACATGAGGGCCAATCGATTCCGCATCTGCAGCCGGTACTTTACCGACATCTACGAACAATCCAAGTACACAAAAAAGCTGACTCATAATTCTTTGTAAATTGCTTCCAACTGCAATTACAACCAAATTTATGCACACACTGCCTCTGATGAGTCCTGCATGATGAATTAGCTGTGTTTGTTGTTATGTCGGACGATGGGCTGCATAAATAAGTACTATTTATGATCTCTCGAACTAAATCTGGTAGGGTACTGAAATGGTAACTTCAAGAACGGATTTAAGCTTTTGGTGTATATTTACTTCAAACGTGTCTTACTTAAGTTTCCATAGCTACCAGTTTGTATTGAATTTTTACTATGCTAGATTTCTCTGTACTACACCAGTCCCCTTCTTGAGCCTCTAATAAATCAAGCAATTATGACCATTATAAAACAATGCCATAGTGCCCTTTAAAAGTCGCATTATGTTTTCGTAATCGGTTGCTTGACATGTCGCTTTTTTCCGTAGAGCACAGTGATGGAAGCACAGACCCTCACAAGTGACGAAACCACTGACACGTCCAGTGTCCCAATGGTGAGTCCTACCATCATGCACAACATGATATTCTCGAGCACTGGATCTGCCCTCATATTTAATACAACTTTAATTTTCCCTTGTACCACTTTATGACAATGCACTGAAAATGAAGGAGCAAGATTCTGCATCAATTTCTTTTCCGGAGTCAACATCAAGTTCACTCACCTATCAAGTAATTTTATTGTATTTGTCCTTTACGAGAATGTGTTATGCCTGAAATTTGAAAAAATGAAAATGTTTACGTGTGCTATTGGTTAGTAACACTAAGTGCCATTTATGTGTTTCTCTCTATATGTACCATCGCCTGCATCTGTTTGTCTCAGTTCCATTTCGCTGTTTTCATCCGTATTAAAACAAGTACTGTGTTACAGGGGGATGCTGTAACTTCGACTACAATCACTTCCTCCATTGCAACCGGTCCAGAGTTTGAGGTATGCATACTTACAGTTCCCTTGCAAGAATGAAAGTAAATCCTACAAAGGATATTATTAGAGAGTTAAATCAATGTGACCATGCACTGTTTCAAACTTTTCTGATTTCGGTTCTAACTTTACACCTCCTCCCTAATGCAGAATACATTTTAATAATATTTTGAGGGCAACATTACACTCAGTATGTTTTCCACGGTGATATTTGATCAAGTACATGTGACATCTCAGAAGGTTATCAGGTGAAATCTGAAATGTATATTATGACTAAATAATGTACACTGTATTTGAGGCTATGTGTAAGTGCCTTGTGCGAAGAAAGATTTTAATTTCCAGTATGATGGACTTTTTATTTTTTTTAATGAATATTCGATTCAAGGAATGTACACAAGCTGTTGAATTAGAAGAGGAGGCATATGGACCAGAAGGGAATCCCACGGTTTCAAAGAAAACGCAGATAACAAACAAACAAGTTTGTTTTGTAGAAGGTTTTAGACTGCCGTTTTATTCATATGTTTTTGTTTTTAAAGTGGTATGTGCTGTTTGTGTGCTATACATTGAGCATGTTTTTCAACACATCTTTAAGAGGCCGAGAAGGAAGAGAACTATAAAGACACAGACAACAAATGAAACCAAAGATGTTGCTTAACAAACAGATTTCACAATGGAGCAACTAATATTTGAGGCGCAGCGTGGTCCAGTCAATAAGCAGACTTGTGATGCTTATGCCCAGTCGCCAGAAATGGAATGTAATGTGATCGGCGAACCCTGCAAAGTGTTCATGGACCATTGCTACCATGTGACAACTCGACAAGATGAAACTGAATACAACGAAGAAGCATTGTAATTCCTTGCAGACCCCTTGACACAATCTACACACGCCAAAAATGTTCCACCCAAGAAACATTACATTTTAACTGTTTCTCCAATTCATGTGCAAATATCACAACCTGAACTAACAGAGACTGAAGCTTCAATGCAATTGGCCGAGGAACTTGCTAAAGATCTCGACTACAGTTAGCCTAGTTTAGGCGATTTGTCCACCACAATCGAGTCACAAACCACATTCATGCCGGGCAATTGGCTATTAAAGGAGCAAAAATATATTGTATGCAACAGCTGCTTGCTAGAGATTGTACAGATGCTGAAATGTGTCTATACATTGAGGGGGAACATATGCGGGGAGCCATTGGTGAATGTCTCGTGTATTACAAGGCACTAACCTATAAATCCAAGCCAGTTGTATCCACCTCCATAATACATTTTCATGGTCTGCTCATCCGATGCTGGGAAAAGTGCCAGTTGGAAATCTACTATGTTCTGCAGCTTTACTTTTCAGCGTGTCTACTTTCGGTAATATTTCCAGTTTCTGTAAATTTGTGGGAGTTGAGTTCCTTGCTAAAACCCAGTACTACAAATATCAAAGGGAATTCTTATTCCCCACTATTAGTCAAGCCTGGAAAATTGAACAGATCTCAATCGAAAGCACATTCTGTGGCAAATATTTCTGGCTAGCTGGCGACGGACAGTGTGACAGCCCAGGATTTTCAGCAAAGTACTGCACAAACCACTTACAAGACATGGAAAGTAAAAAAAAATGTTAGATCGTGCAGGTATCCGAATGTGCATCTTCTGTTGCCATAGAGAAACATGGTTTCATCAAATCCATCGAACATCTTCAATTGAGGGGAATGCAAATAGACCTGATAGCCACCGACAGGCATGTTTCGATAGCTAAGGACATGCGAGAGCAGTTCCCACACATTCGTCATCAATTTGATGTATGGCCAAATCAGTCAACAAAAAATAAATAAAAGCTGCTGGTAGAAAAAAGGGTTCTGAACATCTTTTAAAGTGGTGTCAGTCTATCAGTTACACAACAAACAAGAGAGCAAAGGGGTAATTTAACAACCACAGGAACTGACCACAAACCAATCACTCTAAACAAGAAAAGTTCTAATAGGTAACTGTCATTCCTTCGCTAGTATCTATACTAGCATAGGACACTTTAACTTACCTACACAGGAGGCCACACGTCTTTCTTAAACAAATACCAAGACGTTATGTGTAAAAAAACATATTTAATTCATTTTTATACAAAATTTTCAAAACAGGAGATCATCATTCGATTTTATAACAGCACAGAAAAACAATATGGTGGTATACACCACAGGGCCAACATACCAAATAACACTTATATTTAAAAAAACATGTGTATCTTTCACTCAATACTACTCTCTTCCAAACACCATCACTCTCAGTCCATTTGTGTTCATACTTCATCAAACATCCAACATTTTTCTTTCCATTCATTCCATTTAAAACATCTTATCGGAAATTAATCAAAGTACGCCCTTTGTAACCACCAAATTCTCCTATATGACACTAATTTGTCATATACTATACAAAATGTGTACACCACAATTTCTACAACCACTTCTTATTGCACATCTATCCTGGTTTCCGGTACTTCTTAGTGCACCCAGCGTTGGTTCTTCTGTGAAGGTGACCTAGCTGGGTGCTCTTTCAATGTGCCTTGACTTTCACTTGAAGGATTAGTTCAAATTTACTTCTTAGTTCTTAGGAACTGTCTTCTAAACGGACCGTTGCAACTAGTAGACAGGACTTTCCATAGCTGACATCACTGCTCCTAAATCTAATAGTCTATTCAATGCTGCTTGTATGCCCGTCGTGCAGAGTTGCTAGGGCCAATTCTGTGTTGTGCTCCTCGAGTGGTCTTCTGACATACACTGCGTTTTTACATAGATCCGATTCTCCACTTATTTTAGAATCTAACTCACTGTGTCTGTCCTTCCAGGTCAGGTCTTGTGCAATCAATCTATCAGCAACCATCTTTGGTGGAGCTCCAACACCTGCAATGGGTCTGTAGAAATTCTACTTGAAAAATGGCGTTCATTAATGGACCATTGTTCTAACCTACACTTATGGACAGAAAACCAACATTTTCACGAATGTGCACATGGACCTTTACCGAAGGAGTAGGAACGCAAGAAGAAGTGGTTGGTGCCATGTTCACCTGCACACAAAGCTCTTGAGACGATTGTGTAAGATAAAAACGCTTTCAAGATACCTGAAGGGACTCACAGAATGCTGTCATAACGGAGATTTGGAGGTGTTTCACAATATGTGCTTAAAGTACAGGCCCAAAAGGTTGCATTTCGGCATAGACAGTATGGAGGTACTTGCACACAACGAGAACGTTGGAAGGGAACAAACGAAAACTACAGGAAACTTCGGGATGCTTCGTTACCTCATGGCCTTTACAAAATGAGGCAAACAATGGGTGGTCAAGCCAATATACCAGGAAATGGAATTCGAATTTGTGAAAGATTTGACATTGAATGTGTTGGCCATGCATACTCATAGAATCGATCCTGATTTTGTTCCTAGGACACATACAATGCCACAAAACATTGTAAACGAGCCATGTCGACCTAAAGTGGAACTTGTAGGAAAGATGACTTCCCTATATAAATAATTAGTGTGATGCTCAGTCTGGGGTGGGACGACTGTGATGCTGGAAATGCATTGAAGGGACAGGGCCTCCATGAGCTTATGTCACCCATGGGTGGGGGTACAACCCTGTACTCCTAGTGTATGTTTTTGAGGATAAGTCTAGAGCTGAGCTGATAGCTGCCCTGGTGGACTACGAGACTGATTGTGAAGCTCTTGATGAAGGGGGGGGGGGTGGGGTGCACCATTGAGGCCCCTGCTCCTGGATTTGTTACTGAATCTGTTTCTGGGAGTGCCACCACTCCTGCTGCCTCTATTTCGGAACCCAACACTGCTCTTCAGGGGGAAGCCCTGAAGATTGAACTTATACAATTGGAGCTATAATGGGAACAGTTAGCCTTTCAATATAAAAAGTTGGAAACAGAAACTGAGTTGAAGAAAGAGGAGTTGGCACAACAAGTGATACTCAAGGATAGGTACACTGAGCACCAGAAAATTCAGCTAGAGAAAGCTAGAGTGGAGACTTCAGCAAAACCAGCTGAGAGTGTAAAGTCCCCTGCCACCAAGTTTATGAAAGATATGGTTGGTGTGTATGTGGAGGTTTCTGATATCCTCCAATGGATTGAAGCATTTGAAACGGCTTGTGCAATCCATGATGTTGAGATGTTTAAAAGACATTGGGCTAAGTGTTTATTAAGTAGAGTGCCTCAGCCGGGGTATGAATGTATTCTGAAAATGAGTGTGAAAGAAATGGGTCAGTATGAATGCATGAAGTCTGCTTTGATTGCCAAGTTTGGCAAGACACCTACCCAATACCTTAAAATGTTCAGGGAATTTAAGAAAAGAGAGAATGTCTCTTGTATTGACTGCGTGAGTGCTGCATATATGAACATGATGAGGTGGATTGATGGTTACAAGGTGAAAACATTTGTTGAATTGTCCCACCTTTTGTTTTTTGAGCTTTTTTCTGAAGCCTGTTCACCAGACCTGTATCAGTATGTTGCTGACCGGAACATTTTAGATCCCTTTAAGCTGGCTGACAAGTGGGTCTCCCACCGCATCGGATGTCCCATAAGGAACCCAGCGGGAAGGACAAGTACAAAGAAAAGGGGGCCTCTCAGAAGTCTGAGGAGTCCCAAAAGCAGTCACAGTGGGGTAAACCAAAACCTTCCTCTCCTAAGACCCACAAACCTAGTGGGGATAAGTCCCATGTGGGTGGGAGTAAGAGTAGTGTCATCATGCTGCAAAACAGGCTCCCAGTGGCTCCAGTACCGTACCCCACATTCCTGGCACTTGTTGGGACTGTGGGGCTCTGGACCACAAGAAGGATGATACCAAGTGTAAATGTAAGGCACTTGGAGTCCAGGCTGCCAGCTAGAGCTACCCTTACCCCATGCCTGAGGTGGAGGCCACTGTCCTCCCCTCCTCTACAGGAATCACATTCAGTGCTCCTGTAGATATTTCCCTAGTGCCCCTTGGGGCCTGGGACCAGTACGCAGAAGTACTGGCGACAATCCCACAGAACACCCGTAGGTTTTTGAGAAGTGTCCTCCTGAATGGCTAGCCTTCTACTGGTTTGAGAGACACTGGGGCGAGCATGACAGGGGTGGACAGGGCCCTGCTCAAGCCAGAGAACTATGTAGGTGCTCCTCTGAGAACTACCAGGTTAGCTGTTGGGCCTCCCAAATTATCGCCTGTAGCCTTAGTCAACATTAGGATTGTAAACAAGACTGCAAAGATTCCTGTCCTGTTTCAGGACAACGTGATTTGGTGGAATTGGGGATGCTCGCGGTTGGTCTACCCCCGACTGCTGCGACAGTCACCCGATTACAGGTCGCACCGGGTCCGGTTGAGAGTCTGGGACCCATGCCGAAGGGGAAACCCAAGGCAAGAAGGAAGAGTAAGAAGGCCAACTCTGGGAAGGGGGCTCCTTCTCTTCCTGCTGCTTCAGCAGCACCCACTGGGATTCATGCTTCGGACAGGCTGGGTCCAGTGGTAAACCCAGACTCAACTCCTGAGGGAGAAGAGCCGGAAGACCCTGCTGTAGGAGAGTTGCTCAACCCAGAGGATCACCCCGACCTTCAGTGCCTGCCGGCTTAAGGGGGGCCCTCTCCGGGTGACTTCTGCAAGTGTCAGAGAGACTGCCACTCTCTCAAGGGTCTGAGGAAACAGGCCCTGGCCCAGTCACAAGGAGAAGTGGGTTTATAGTCAAAGCATCGAAATCGATGCATCAAAATGCCAACGCATCGAAAAAGATGCATCAATTATAAAAGCGTTGACAGGCCATCTTTTACAAGTAAAAGTGCCTTTCCATCGAAACCAGTCCATCAAAAATATAAATGGACTGTTTTCAATGGAAATGCACTTTTACATGTAAAAGATAGCATTTTTCTGTAACGTTAAAACGTTACATCCCCTTACCTTAACCCAAACCCCAATCTAGCCCTAACACTAACCCAAACCCTAAATCCAATGTAAATCTTGATCTATCCCTAGTCCTAACCCTAATGTAACCCTTAATCTAACCCTAGCCCCAACCCTAACCTCAAACCCTAACCCAAACCTTAAGCCTAATCTAACCCTTAATCTTACCCTAGCCTTAACCCGAACCCTAACCCTAATGTAAACCTTAATCTAACCCTAGCCCCAACCCTAACCCTAATGTAACCCTTAAACTAACCCTAACCTCAAACCCTAACCCTAATCTAACACACAGTTTTATATTATAATTTCGATGGATCCATCAAATTATATTCAACGAAATGGACATTCTATGGAATGGCATTTTGTTGCTCATAATTCGATGGTATGGTGTTAGATACATTAGTATTCAATGGATTGACCAGATACCAGATAAGTGCCTAGGTCTTTCCGGATTTATTGGGAGGGTGAGCTCCTTTGCATTGAGTCCACTAAACCTGAACTTGGTGCATGCAAGAGGTTGGTGGTACCACAGGTTTGCAGGCCCTTCCTATTGCAGTTGGCGCATGAGGTACCACTAGCTGGTCATCTTGGGAAAAATAAGACAAAGCAAAAGCTCTGCCCCCTTTCTACTGGCCCCGGATGGGAGTAGAGGTGGAGTCGCACTGTAGGACCTCTCCCACTTGTCAGTTGTTTGGCAAGACTGGAGGCAGTGTCACTGCCCCACTGCAGCTATTGCCAGTGGTGGGCACACCATTTGAGACGGTGGGCATTGACATTATCACTCCCCTTGACCCTACCACTTCAGGTGGACATCGGTTTATCCTGGTCTTGGTAGATCATGCCACCAGGTACCCTGAGGCTATACCCCTTCGGACTGTTACTGCCAAGCTGGTTGCCAGGGCTCTCCTGAGCATTATTATCAGGGTTGGATTCCCTAAGGAGGTTGTCTCTGACAGAGGATCCAACTTCATGTCGCGTTACATGAAAATGATGTGGAAAAAGTGTGGAGTAGCCTACAAGTTCTCCACCTCCTACCAAACGCAGACCAATGGTCTGGTTGAGAGATTTAACAAAACTCTCAAGGGCATGCTGGGTGCTTTGGAAGAGCCCCTACGGAGGAAATTGGATCTCCTCCTGCCATGCCTGCTGTTAGCTTACAGAGAGGTACCTCAAGAGGGTGTTGGTTTCAGCCCCTTTGAGTTACTCTTTGTTTGGACATCCGTGAGGGGGCCCCTTGCCTTGATCAGAGAAGGTTTGGAAGCCACCCCTCCCGGTCCTGCCAAGCAAGTGGGGGACTATGTGTTAAGTCTCAGAATGAGGATGACACAGATGATGGGCCAAGCGACAGTGAATCTTAAGGCCAGCCAGGAATTGAACAAATACTGGCATGACCTTAAAGCATCACAAGTGGAGTGGACTCCAGGACAGGAAATCTTTGTGATGGAGCCTACCAAGCCTCAAGCTTTGGCAGATAAGTGGACTGGACCCTTCAGGATCATCTCCAAGATGGGCGAATTCAATTATCTGGTTGACATGGGAGTCCCTCGGGTAGCCCCTCAGATATTCCATGTCAACAGGCTCAAGCCTTTCCACAGGCGAGCAGAAGTCTCATGCCCCTTGCTAGCTTCAGAGCAAGAAGAGGATGAGAGTGAGCCCCTTCCTGATCTGCTGCATAGCAACCCTCAGGAGGGCTCAGGGGAGGGAGTGCATCTCTCTCCAGATCTGACACCAGAGCAGCAGAGGGCCTGCAGGGCTTTGCTCCGGCAGTATGACCCTCTGTTCTCGCTGAAACCAGGCCTCACCCTGTGGTGCAGGCACGAAATTGACATTGGTGACAGTGTACCTGTCAAAAGCAGATCCACAGGATGTCAGACATTGAAGAACCACATCCAGGCTGAGGTCGCAAAGATGTTGGATCTTGGTGTTGTTGAACCCTCAACCAGTCCCTGGTCCAGTCCAGTGGTCCTTGTCCGCAAGGTAAGTTCCCAGGCATGTACTAAGGATTGGCGGTTCTGTGTTGACTACATAAGGGTCAATGCCGTCACTAAAACTGACGCACACCCATTGCCCAGAGCTGATAAACTTGTGGACACCATAGGTGCTGCCAAACTTGTGAGTACCTTTGACCTTACCTCGGGCTGTTGGCAATGCCAAGGAAAAGACTGCATTCTCAACACCTGAGGGGCTCTACAAGTTTAGAGTCATGCCTGTTGCATTGAAAAATGCACCTGCCACCCTCCAGAGATTAGTCAATCATGCGCTCAGTGGGCTGGAAGCCTTTTGTGTGGCCTACCTAGACGACATTGCTGTCTACAGTTCCACCTGGGAAGAGCATTTGACCTACCTGGATAAGATGTTGCAGGCCTTGAAAAAGGCTAACCTCACTATCAAGGCCACCAAGTGCCAGATAGCTCAGGGGAAAGTCACTTATCTTGGTCATGAGGTAGCAGGGGGTTGAATCCAACCTTTCCCCAGTAAGGTACAGGATGTACATGACTGCAAGACTCCCACTACTGAAACCCAGGTGAGAGCCTTTTTGGGCCTGTCTTGAAAAGGGGTAAATGCTCCCTGGGACCAGCCCTTTTTAGCATAAATTACCCACTTACAGGTCTGCAAGTGCTGAGCAATGAACTCATGCATGAGAAATGACACCTTCAGTATAAATTTAGCATTTATTAGACAAAAAGCATAATATAACAGAACAGTAAATTTAGCAGCAATTTGGAATTCAAGTTAGAGAAGATTACAAAGCTCATTAGAGAAATCACAAAACATAGAGAAACCACAAAACGTAGAGAAACACAGTCTTACGTCCCTTGAGATGGTATCATTAATCAGCGCTAGGAGACCCTGGTCATCTTAAGCTTACTGTTGCCAGCCCCGCCCCTTCAGATAACAGCGCTGCAAGGTGCCGCAAAGAGCCTCCGGTTCCGGGCACTCGCTCTTGCTTGAGGCAAGTCTGCGGATGAATCTCCCCCCCCTACTTCTGGGTGCTGGGACCTTTTGTGCTCTCGTGCTGTCAATCAGCATTACGCACATCAGTTCCAGAACCTTCGTCATGCAAAATATGTTTTCCGATGGAAAAACCCAGCTCTCTCTGAGACGCTCCGTGCTTATACCTCTCCCTTGGAAACCTGTCCGCGAAAGCACTGGAATGTCTTATCAGCGTGGGAAAGGCAGTACCAGGCCTTCTCAGAGAAAGAAGGTATGCTTACAAAGCCTGGCAAAGCCACAGTTGCAAAGACAGAATATTCTAGGAGAAGCTGAAATCAATTAACCCCTATTGGGCAAGCGTTACTAGGCCTGCACTATCCTAGCTAGTGTCTATTGTGTTCAAAGATTGGCTATCTAAGCGCTTTATAGGTGCTATAATGCTCCAGACACTCGAATACAAGTCTCTATTAGCTATTAAACTGGGGCCTCTCTATGCACAATGCATAATGTAACCTTCCACCCCTCCTAGGCCTGCATAGTCCTTGTATTTCACTAATCCGTAATGTAGGTGCTGTCAGAACATTACATTCAGTATTTAGCACATACTTTAAATAATCTATTGGTTTTAGCTGTTAATGCAGCCATCTAAGGCCCTAATATGCAAATATGGCACTTTGTATCTCACGACAGGGCCTCACTGGGTATTCTCGCAACTTCATGGCGGACTATGGAACCATAATCTGCCCCTCTGACAGCTCTGACTTCGCCCAAACAACCAAGGAAGGTTAATTGGACAGAAGACTGCCACAGTGTCATGAACCATCGGACGCGTCCCTTCTGGACTTCATGGTCCCTGACACACAGGGGCTTGCACTCAGCAGTACTCCCAACATGGCCGTCAAACACAGAACGCTGTTTACCAGTTTCCGCGTCGTACGCATCACGTTCTATAAAGCTGACACGCCTCCGTTGCTCTGTGCGTCTCAACACTACCGCTTGCAGTGGCTAGACGTTTGCTGCTGTAGTTCGCTCTTGCTAACTTCTTTGATTCCTGGTTCCTGGTCCCCTAAAATTCCTCCTCATTCATTCCTTCCCATTTTGTCCTCCCTTGCATCCCGGATCTCTGTGTACTCGTTTCCCGAGTACACTCTTTGCCGTTTCCTGGACTTCCCGGACATTCTGAACGATCCCAGGAGTTGGGACGCTGAACGCACGCTGGAACCCGAGGACAGACGCACAGGGTTATACAAGACCCGAACTGTGCGAAAGAAGACTCCATCGAGGAGGCAGCAGTTCAAGACCTCATGTGCGGCATGCAGGAGTTACCAACAGAAGTTCAGAATCTCAAAGCCGAGAATGCTGCATTAAAACAATTAGTCCTGTCACGTGATTCCGCGTCCAAGGAAAGTGTATTTCTGGGCGGAGTAATGGATAAATATGACGGTTCATCAAAAAACCTTCGCGGATTCCTTGATTTGTGTTTAGTCCACTTTACCTTTAAGCCCTACTACTTCTCTACCCCCAGGGCAAAGGTGGGCTTTATGATTTCGCATCTTTCCGGGAATGCATTAACTAGGGCTACGCCCTTAGTTAATTCTGGAGATGCCCTCCTGGATGACTGTGATGGGTTCGTACAGGCACTAAAGACCATGTTTGACCGCCCAGAACAGGTCTACAGTGCCCAAGAACACCTACTGGATTTCCAACAAGGTTCCCAGGATATGCTTACCTATGTGACACGCTTTAAGCAACTGGCCAAGGAAGCAGATTGGTCCTCGGAGGCCTGCTTTACCCTTTTTACAAGACGACTGAATGAAGAAATAAAAGACGAGCTGGCCAGGGTAGCCAACCTAGGTTCCTTCGAGGGTCTTATGGACCTCTCTTTACAAATAGACTTCCGTATCCAGGAAAGGAAGGCGGCAAAGAAGAAGACTAAAGTGCCTTACCAAAAGACCTCTATAGAACCTTCCTCTAAACCTGAGCCCACTCCTGCCCCGACTACAGACCCAGAACCCATGCAACTGGGGGCCTTCCGCGGACCCATATCCCTGCAAGAAAGAATGCGACGGATTCACACCGGGCTGTGTATGTATTGTGCCCCAGATAGACATCTTGTGAGAGAATGTCCCTTAGCTCCTCTACGGCGTTCGGGAAACGCCAGCTCTCGATCCTAGATGGAGCACAGCTTCGGGAGAGAGATGTTTGCTCCACATCTATTCCATCCTTGAACTCTCCTGGAAAAAACAACCTTGTGATCTTGCAGGCCTTTCTATCTCCATCCAAGAAAGAAACTTACCCCATTCTGGCATTGCTGGATTGTGGGGCCATGGTGATATTTATAGATCAAGATTGGGTCACTACCCACCACATTCCATATGAAACTGGAGGCATCATGCAACCTGTAGAGGCTATCTATGGAATACCTCTCTTTTCAGGACCCATAACCCTACAAACCAAAGAGATCCAGCTCTCGATAAACCATCATCGAGAGGTGATCAAATTTGACATCATAAAGTCTGCCCATTATCCAATGGTACTGGGTATGCCCTGCTTACAGAAGCGCAACCCATACATCAACTGGGCAGCAGGATCCTTGTTTCTTGGTTCCGAACATTGTATGTCTCACTGTCTATCCCTGGATTCCTCGTCAACATCCTCTGAAGGTTCGCTGACAGACCAGCAGGGCCCATTCACGGTCTCAAATATTATCCAGGTCCCCAGGGCCTATCAGGATTACACTGATGTGTTTTCAACTGCCATAGTTCAGGCCCTACCCCCTCACAGACCTGAAGATTGCGCTATTGATACTGAACCCTAAGCAGTGATTCCTTTTGGAAGGATGTTCATTCTATCTGAACCAGAGAAAAGGGCCCTCCGAGAATACTTGGATACCAACCTTGAAAATGGCACCATACGACGACCAAATTTCCGGCGGGAGCTTCGTTGTTCTTTGTTCCCAAGAAAGATACTAAGGACCTTAGGCCTTGTCTTGATTATCGTGGTCTAAATCAATGCACCCTCAAGGACCGCTACCCATTGCCCTTAATCTCAGATATTCTGGAAGCAGTGAGAGGAGCTGTAGTCTTCACAAAATTGGATCTCAGAGGTGCCTACCATCTGATCCGTATGAAGGATGGTGATGAATGGAAAACAGCCTTTAGAACACCCTTTGGTCACTTTGAATACCTGGTTATGCCCGTCAGACTCACCAATGTCCCAGCGGTCTTCCAACGTTTCATGGACCGGGTGTTCTCCGATATGCTGTTCCTCTTCGTCATAGTTTACCTGGACGATATTCTGATATACTCCAAGGACAAGGCAGTCTTACAGCGGCACGTGCACAAAAGCTCCTGGCTAAAACCGAGAAATACCTTTGCCATGTCTCTACTGTTCACTATCTAGTATTTGTCCAAAGTCCAGAAGTAATTGGAATGGACCACTCAAAAGTAAAAGCCATACTATCCTGGCCTGTTCCAACTACTGTGAAACAGATTCAATCCTTCCTGGGGCTTGCCAACTTTTACCGGAAAGTCATACCTTCCTTTTCTGAGATAGTTCAACCGATCATTACATTGTTGAAGAAGGATACTCCCTTTCTCTGGACAGCAGCCCAAGATGAAGCGTTCCAACGATTGAAGGCGGAGTTTACACAAGCCCCCATCCTGGCTCAACCTGACATTGATCGACCATTCCTAGTGGAGACGGATGCCTCCAACTACGCCATCGGAGCAGTTCTAAAGCAGGAATTCGAGGACAAGTTAGAACACCCCATCGCTTATCTCTCGCAAATCCTAACTCCCAGCGAGACTCATTATTCTTTTTTAGAAAAGGAACTGTTAGCCATTTCAAGATTTCACAGAGTGGCGTCATCTACTCCTGGGAGCAAAACATCCTGTTCAGGTCCGTACGGACCATCGGAATCTTCAAGTTTTACAATCTCTGGAATGTAGGAATAGTCGTCAAGCCCGTTGGGCCTTCTTCACCCAGTACCAGTTCCAAATCCATCATGTCCCTGGAACACACAACATAATTGCTGACGCCTTATCCCAACGTCCCGACTACGAAACTCTTGTAGATCGATCCTTCCCAAAGCTGTTTCCCCACACAATTTTTGTAGCCCAAGCAATCAGCCTCCTGGAAGACATTTGGATTCAAACCAAGTCCTCTGAGATCTGGAAGGAATTTACAGGGAAGAATCGATGGAATCTTAGAACAAAGGACGGGTATTTGTTCAAGGATAATGGCCTGGTCATCCACACACAGAGACTACGACAAAGGATTATGAACCTCTGTCACAATACCCTTCATTCAGGACATTGTGGCATCATCAACACTCTCCGTTTAGTACAAAGACAATTTTGGTGGCCAAAAATGAAAGTTGACGTCCAACAGTACATCCAAGCCTGTGCAGTCTGCAATCAAAACAAGCATGATAACAAGAGACCGGCGGGTCTCCTACTCCAACCAACGCTACCAACAAGGCCCTGGGAATTCATCGCTACAGACTTTATTGTGGAATTGCCACCTTCCAGGGGATACACGACTATCATGGTCACCATTGATTTATTCACTCACATGGCTCATTTTACGCCTTTGTATAAACTACCATCTTCCTCAGAACTCGCTGGGATTTTCCTGGAACACATATTCCGACTTCATGGACTCCCATCCAAGATCATATCAGACAGAGGACCTCAATACATATCTCAATTTTGGAAACACGTATGCCTTATACTAGGAATTCAACGTGCCCTCTCTTCAGGTTATCATCCACAGACTAACGGAGCTACTGAACGTGTGAACCAAACCCTGGAGCAATATCTTTGTTGTTTCATCACCAAGGTCCAGGACAATTGGTCACTCTTAATACCTGTGGCTGAATTCGCCTACAACAATTTGGATCACTCGGCTGTCAAGACCAGCCCTTTTTTTTGCAGCCAAGGATTCCACCCTTCGCTCTACCTGTTACTCACCGCCTGTAGGACTGGCCGGGGCGTTGAGAGGAAGGAACCCCAAATGGAACAGAACCTTCTGTCACTGCTGAGTATAGTCCAGAAAAGGACCCCTCAGACCGGACTGCCTCTCTTGAGGCGGCTCTTTAAGATAATGGACCCCCTTGACTGTGTAATAATAGAACAGGCAGGTTGGTGTATTACCCAAAAGAGCGGGGAGAAACCACACCGCCACACCAAGCAGCAAAAAACACAAAGTACAGATTAGAGGCAATAAATCAGAACAGAAAAGGATTGATGGAAATCTAGGTTGTGAATGAGTACCTGAAAGAGGTTTGGCAGCTATTAATCTAGGAGGAATTATAAAGGAAAGAAAGAAAAGAAAAGGCTCAAGTTGGAAGTTCTAGTTAGGTGGGTAATATTGATAGAAAAGTAAGGAGAAGGTCTTACCCCCTTATGGATGAAAGGAGGTCCAAAGAACACAACGGAGGTATAAAATAATAAACAGGGAAGGTTAGTAGAGGGTAGCTTCCCGAACGGCACGAGGGTCGCAACTAGATTCGGGATGGTGCAAGGAATCAGCAGAGCGTCCAGCTTGCACAATCAGGTATCCACAAAGTCTATTCACGGAAGACTGCAGTATGTTAAGACAGTCACAATGGCTGAAAATATCTTACCGTAATTAGTAAGAACCGTAATCAGGAAACAGAGGAAGAGGTAATCCGGCCAATGCTTGAATTGTAAACAGGAGAATTCGGATCAACAAGTGTAACGTAATACACCACCAGAGGGAAGGAGAGACGTAGTCAATTAAAGGCCAGACAACAGGCAGGTCAGAAAGCGTTCCGAGGTCAGGCTTCAGGTAAACTTGCAAGAAGGAGAAAAACTGGCCGTAAAGGATAACACAAAGGCAGGTCCGGAGGCGTTCCGAAGTCGAGTCAACAGCCGGCAATTCCAAAAGCAGACAAGGGGCGCGCAAGATGCAAGTCCGATAACAAGTCCGGGGTCAGGTACAGGAATTATCCAAGAGAGTACACACGAACGATGGCGAGAATAGCAACGCTAATTAGAAGCGCCGTGTCTTGCGCGACGTGTGTTTTTATTTGGCTGACGGAGCGTCAGAGTCAGCTGATTAGGAGACGCTGCTTGCTCCTGCGGCGTGGTTTCCCTGACAACTGCCAGCGTCTCCAGAACGGGGAAGCAAGAAAGGACACCCGACCTCTTTGAAGTCGGGAGTGCCGTGAACCGAGCAAAGCCGCTCAGTGCCCATGTGTAACACTACAATCCATTCTCCCACATCCTACACCAGTACCTACAGTCGACTCCTGGATTGAAACCCTCATCAACGTACACAAGGAAGCCAAAGAACACCTCGAAAGGGCCCGAACTAACACCAAGCATTATGCAGAGTCCAAAAGAAGACCAGGGCCTTCCTATGCAGTGGGTGATATGGTCTGGTTATCCTCGGAACTACTGCCCCGACACTTACGACCGAATAAGTTGGCTCCCCGTACTATGGGCCCTTTTCCATAAAGGAAATCATTAACCCAGTGGCTTTCCGACTCAAACTATCAGTCTCCTGGAAGAGGATCGACCCAGTGTTTCACACGTCTCTAATGAAACCATACGTCCAGTCCTCCCGGACTGCTCCAAGGTCTACCCCTGTAATTGTCGATGACCAGCTAGAATACTAAGTGTCCAGAATATGTGACTCCAGGTATAGACGTGGTCAGCTACAGTATCTGGTTGAGTGGAAAGGATACCCTCCCAGTGAACACACCTGGGAACCAATCTCAAACCTGAATGCCCCCAGATTACTCAAAAGGTACCATCTTAAACCCAGAGGAACAGGCCTTCGGAGGAGGCATGCTGTCATGAACCATCGGACGCGTCCCTTCTGGACTTCCTGGTCCCTGATACATAGGGGCTTGCTCTCAGCAGTACTCCCAACATGGCCGTCAAACACGGAATGCTGTTTACCAGTTTCCGCGTCGTACACATCACGTTCTATAAATCTGACACGCCCCCGCGGCCCTGCGCATCTTAACGCTACCGCTTGCAGTGTCTAGACGTTTGCTGCCGTAGTTCGCTCTTGCTAACTTCTTTGATTTCTGGTCACCTAAAATTCCTCCTCATTCATTCCTTCCCTTTTTGTCCTCTCTTGCATCCCGGATCTCCGTGTACTCGTTTCCCGAGTACACTCTTTGCCGTTTCATGGACTTCCCGGACATTCTGAATGATCCCAGGAGTCGGGACGCTGAACGCACGCTGGAACCCGAGGACATACGCACAGGGTTATACAAGACCCGAACTGTGCGAAAGAAGACTCCATCGAAGAACTCCAATAAACAACACAGACAGGTGAGAAGGGGGGGAAACCTTTGACACACAGGGCCTTTACTGGCTTGAATGAAAGTCTGTTTAGGGCACCTGTGTTCTGTGCGCCTGGCTACAGCAAACCCTTTATCGTTCAGACTGATGCCTGCGACACCAGAATTGGAGCTGTCTTGTTCCAGTTAGATGACAAAGGGAGAGAACATCATATCATATTCACCAGTAGACTACTCAAGGGTAGAGAATTTCGGTGGGCTACTGTTGAAAAGGAATGTTTCAGCATAGTTTGGAGCCTTAGGCGTTTTAGGTCCTGCCTTACGGGGACTACCTTCAAGGCCCAAACAGACCATAAGCCCTTAAAATGGCTTATGCAGATGAAGGGTGAAAACCTGAAACTGCTCAGGTGGTCCATTAGCTTGCAAGGGCTAGACTTCACCATTGAACATAGGCCAGGGAAGAGCCATGATAATGCGGATGGCCATTCCAGAAAGTATGTTTACTGTTACGGTTCGATGCATGGTGGTACCCCGTAGAACGAAAGTGCACACTCACCCTGCTGCCCGGATGCTATTTCAGAAGACTGACACCCTTTTTTGCCATAAGATTCGTCATTTCTCAGTCCCGTTCCACAGGAAATGGAAACCTCTGTGGAAACAGGCTGTTGCCATGGCGGCTGCTTCCCGCAACACATCCGGACTACATTACCCATCTCCCCTGCATCGCCTCCCTGATGCCTCCAATGGGAACCCAGAGCCTCACTTTGAGTTCCTCAAAACACTGTGAAGAACATGGAACGCTGCTTCCAATTGAATTTGGTTTGGCGTTATTTCCTGTGAAGTTCCGTCTTCACTTTGCTTCGAATTCGAACCCCCCTGTGTACCAGAACTACTGCCTTCATACTCTGATTCCCTTTGGATTTGTTTTACTACGTTTGCCGCTTCCTATGTACCAGACCTCCTGTCTGCATACACGGAGTGCCTTTGCACTTGTTTTGCTACGTTTGCTGCTTCCTGTGTACCAGACCTCCTGCCTGCATACACGGACTGCCTTTGGACTTGTTTTGCTACGTTTGCTGCTTCCCGTGTACCAGACCTCCTGCCTGCATGCAAGGACTGCCTTCCGGATCATGTCTTCTTCGGAGCACCCCACAGCAAGTATTATTCTGCTATTGTTTGTTACCATTACTCATTGTCTCTACACCCGCTTGTGTTGTCTGCATTATTCTACATTAGACACTCCTCCTTGTGAACCATCCTCTATGCTGCACCAGTTTTCTGAAGGACTTCCATCTGCACGTGCACTTGGGGACACTGCAGCAACGTGCAGCACCCTGACCTTAGTACGCTCCTCGTTCCGTCGGGGTGGCACCTATACTATCCTCCCCCCTTTATTATTTTGTCCCTGTTGTTGTGGTACATTTCTGTTTCTTCCCACCTTCTCCAAACAACACGGTAAGAGCTAGCATACGATCCTTGGAGGCTCCTTCCCTTCCTTGTATATTGATTGTTCTCAATCCCATGCAATAGACAGATAGTTCATCATCCCTCTTCTCTAGGGTGAGGTTCCTTAGAGGAAGATCAAGTCACCATATAGCTCGGGTATATCCCAGCCCTGTCCAGTTACATTTAGCTATTGCTGTCACCTAAATACTAAACAGTGTTTATTCCTTTACAGCTGGTGGTCGTAGCAGTGTGTGCTCCCGCTCTTTTAAGTGATCAGCCTCACTTGACTATCTACCTAGATCAGTCTGGGAGCATATCAATGATAAGAGTTCTATCGCTCAACAGAGAGGAGGCCCTAGTTTAGGTCTAACTAGGGCTCTGCAATCAAGTCAGGTCCGGGTTGCTGCAGGATTATGAGTGACATTGACCGTCTGGATGAGGGTGTCAATCTCATGGGAGATTAGACCACCCTAATCTCAGTCTGGGGGGGACAACTGTGATGCTGGAAATGCATTGAAGGGACAGGGCCTCCATGTCCTTGTCCTGTACTCTTTTTATCATGTGTGTTCTGTGTTATTTTCTGCACAGGAGTTTATGTGGGACTCCTGGCAGTGCAGCTCTTCCTCTTTTTGGTTTGGTGAACAGACCCGTGGGATACCCTTATGGCACCCATGGGTGGGGGTACAACCCTGTACCCTTAGTGTATGTCTTTGGGCACCTGTGTGTGGCCCACAGAGCAGGGTATGGGCTGGTGGCAGCTCCATGTTGAATGGAATCAGCTGATTCCTTATACGAATCACCTGTTACCTTGTTTGACCCCTGTGGCCTCTTGCTTTCTATTGCCTGTTACCTTGTTTTCCAAAGGTCCGGGGAAGCTCTGACTCTGTCCCTTTCCCTGATTAGCTGTTGGGTGGAAGTTCGATATATGGTATTGTGGGGAAGTCCAGGTCAGACTGGCTGGAGCCTTCCCTGCGACTGTATGTTGTGGGTACGCCCTTGGGGTGGGACCTGGGTGAATGGAGTGTGCTACCGATATGCACTTCATGTTATGGGTGTCTGGTTTCTGGTATGTGACACAAAGACTGAGACAGCCCTGCCTGAAACTGGTATGAATGCAGTGTGGAGTGCTGAATGGCTGGGTATGTGTCCCAATACACATTCCTTGTTGTGAGTGTCTGGAGGGAGGAAAATGGCCTGAAGACACTGTGAGCCTGATTGGCTAACTGCCTGCATGAATGCCCTTCTAGATGATTGGTTGCATGAGTATGACCCAGCAGATTGAATGAGAGACCAAGCAGTATATCTATGGACCTCTCACTGATGGAAATCGTTCAGAAGCTGAAGTTGAAACTTGATGCTTGATTTTTGACTGCTGTTACCTCTGACACAATCTGAAAGCTGCCGTGCCGTCGAGGACTGATCCAAGAGTACCTGGCTAGGAGACCTCTCGCCGAGCTACGAGAAACCATTGTGCACCAGCTAATCTTCGCCAAAGCACCCTGGAAATCAGCCCTCGAAAGACTGTCAACCGGAGACTGGGACTGCCGAGGAAACCGAAGAGAAGTGCCTGGACATTCCGTCCAACGTCGTCGACCAGGGTTCGGAGGATTGCGTAACCGCTGGAGACCCGTCGAAGCCGTGTTGGCCAGAAGTGGGGTCAGCTTGACGCTGTGAAACAACACTTTCAAACAAGGACTCCCTTGCTCATCACCGACGGCCGCTTTGTCCCGCCGGAGAAAGTCAAGACCGCCGACGAACTGAGGAGAATCTGCCGGTGGGTTTCCTGCCACCCGAAGACCACAAAGACGCAGACGACCCGACGCACTTGCTGAGCCAAAGTCCTTCATTTACTCTTTGCGTGTCACGATCCATGCCCCTGAGCCCCTCAGGTATAACAGCCCCCTGGCAGCAGTGGGGCTAAAGCCCTTCACACTGGCCCCAAGGGCCTTGAAACTCAATCAGAGACATACATGGAGTCAGTCCTGGCACCTTTGGCGCCAGGCTCATTATCAGGAATAAAGCAGTACCAGTTTTGGACCTTAATCCAACATGGAGGCCTATTACACAGCTCAGTTCTTTAGAACCAATCCATACGGTCTAGTGTTTTGGGTGTGGCTGGGCCTGGAACTACTTGGCCTGGAACTACTTGGCCTGGAACTACTTTACCTGGGCTATTTAAACCACACCCAAACAGCAGAGCACGCTTCGTGTTATTCTGCACTCCTGCAGCTTAACGCTCAACGTGTCCAGCTCCTGCATATCTGCTTCTCCGGGGGCCCGATCCTGAAGCCCTAGATCCGGATTCCATTAATAACCTGGAAGAACAAGAACAGCATTAGCGAGCAAGAACACTTACCTGTGAAGTAACCAGTCCTGAATCCATCCTGCACTTCGCTTACCTCGCTCATCTCCGGAGTTCTCCGAAACCTGCAAAGGCAAAGAAACAAGGACAGCATTAATAACAATTCTTACCTGGGCAAGCAGCGAGTCCTGGCAGCACCCTGCACTTCTCATACCTCGCCCATCTCCAGGATTCACCGCAACCTGCAAGGGAGAAGGAACAAGGTCAGCATTAACAAAGCACTTACCTGGGCAAGCAGTGCTTCGATCGCTCATCACTCCGGAACATCACCGCAACCTGTACAAAGAGAAGAGAACACAGGTTAGCAATTAACACCAATAAACAGCGCAGCACTCCGCACATCAATAACTCAACGGTGGTCTTCGCCATCGGCGCGGCAACTCCGAGATAGCAACCATCCCTGTGAAAACAAAAAGAGACATTCTTAGGGAACAGCGTAGTGGAGCAAGACGCTGAGAAGACAGAGAAAACTGAGGGAAAGAAAGAGACAGAATAAAGACGGAAAAGACATTATAACTCACCTGGAAGACAGCAAGAAGAGTCGGCGTCACAGCCGGTCTAGACCCGACATAAGGGCACACGGACCAGTGAAGCAACTAGGTCCACGGAACGCCCGCACCAACCACGCGCCCCTGCACAGAACACAGGACGGAGAGTTCAACGCACAAAAACCTAAGGTGAGCAATAACCCCAAGGGAGGGGATTTGGACAAGAGGGAGGTGGAAGTCCACCCATCCCAGAACCAGTATCTTAACCCTCCATTCTCCTGTTATAGGCGCTACCCAAAGTCTGGCACATAACCAAGCAGATAGGGGTCCGGGATAGCGCTTATACCTCCATCCAGTATCGTCTGGCGCCCCCGTGAATACCATGTGAGCGTAAGAGAACGCGAAGCCTCAATTAAAATATCCACCTGGGCGTCATGGAAACATCAGAGTCTGACCAACTAGCCCAGTTACTGGGAGAATTACGGGCCGAGGTGCATTTCGCCCAGCAAGAAACCAACGCCCTTAGGAGGGAGTTGATTGTCACCAAGGACCGCAGCAATAAATTAGCCAGACAATTGCTCCAAACACAGGCTGGGCAGGCTCCGTTGCCAGGAAGTATTCTGTCAGTTCCAGC
Organism: Ambystoma mexicanum; assembly: GCF_040938575.1. Taxonomy (NCBI): domain Eukaryota; kingdom Metazoa; phylum Chordata; class Amphibia; order Caudata; family Ambystomatidae; genus Ambystoma; species Ambystoma mexicanum. The sequence continues at coordinate 1,335,151,506 of NC_090921.1, read as the reverse complement.
CACATCCGTGAATCCAGTGCAGCTGGTCCTCCCTGGGGCAGTTCCTTTGGCCCCACCGGAATGTTTTACGGGGGACCCAAGAAAATATGCAGTATTCATGAACCAGTGCCGCCTCCTTTTTCTTTGTAGACCCGGAGCCTTTCCTAATGGTCAGTCGTGGGTTGCCTTCATTCTGTCATATCTGAGTGGCAGTGCCGCGGATTGGTCCATACCATTAGTAAGCCAGGATGACCCACTCCTGCGGGATTTCAGGGGGCTTCAACAGGAGATGGAGAAGCTATTCGCCCGACATACTCGGGGCCAAGCTCTGGATAATTAACTTCTGTCCCTCCGCCAAGGCAGCCAAAATTTGTTAACATATATCGCCACTTTTAATAGACTTGTCGTTTAAACTGGGTGGCCTGAGGAGAAACGAACAACGTTATTCCATCAAGGATTACGGGGGGGAATTGAAAGACGTCCTAGCTCAGGTGGTAAACCCACCACAAGACTGTGCAGAGTTCATCAACCTAGTGGTGCAGCAAGACCAGTCTGCAAGATCGAAGGACAGATCGAGCCAGAACAGAGAATCAGACTCTGTATGTACGCTCAAAGGAGAACAGTCAGCGTTCATCAGAAAACACTTCGGAACCCATGCAAATTGGGGGCGGTATGGAGCCCATCAACCAAGGCTGAAAGAGACAAAAGGAGACAACAGCAATTATGCCTGTACTGCGGCAAATCAGGTCACTTCCTCAGAGAATGTCCCATAAAACCCCCTAGGAAAACAGTTGGAGCTACAGAGAAAGAAGGAGTAGAGCAAGAGTCGGAACACTTCCAGGCCCGGCAAGCGTAGAGGTCCGTTTGTCGAGCGAAGGAAAAGAGCCACAGACCTCACACCTTGCCCTGCCTGTGATTTTGATCAGTCACCAGCAACCGTCTCGAATGCATCCTGTGGAGGCATACATAGACAGCGCAGCCATTGGTAACTACAAAGACCAAGGCATGGCAACAAGGATGGGGCTTCCCCTCTGTCAGAAAACAACAACTGAGAAGGTCACCACTGTCGACGGCACGGCCATAGCTTCTGGTCCTGTAACTTAACGCACTGCAGAATTGACCCTTCTGTGCCAAGACGGACATCGGGAAGCCATTGCCTTCAACCTTATAAAGGCCCCTCAGTTACGGGTGATTCTAGGGATGCCGTGGTTGGTGGCTCACAATCCTAACATCGACTGGCGAGCCAAGAATTTAGCCTTCCCCAATGAGTGTGCTCATGCATGCTACCAAGTGGAAATGCCATTGTCTGACCCAGGGACGCCTGTCCAAGATAAAGAGGCGTTGGTACTAGGTGTAACAAGTACACTACCAAGCGAATACCACGATTTCCAAGACGTTTTCCAAAAAGGACAGGCTAATACCTTACCCCATCACAGGCCATATGACTGTCAGATCGACCTCGTACCTGGTGCACAAATCCCGTGTAGTCGAATTTATGCACTTACCGAACCTGAAAATCTCCACTTGAAATCATATCTGGACCAATACCTATCAAACGGTTTTATCCGCCCGTCCAAATCCCCGGCAGCCGCGCCCATATTCTTCGTACCCAAGAAGGAGGGGAACTTGAGAACGTGCATCGACTACCACGCACTAAACCGGGTAACAGTTAAAAACAGTTACCCTCTACCCCTTATCCCAGAACTGCTGGACCAAGTCAAGGGTACCCAAATTTACACCAAATTGGACCTCGGGGGGCATACCATCTTGTGCATGTAAAGAAAGGAGACGAATGGAAGACCACCTTTCGTACTAAGTATGGGCTGTACGAATATCATGTGATGCCATTTGGGCTTTGCAACGCTCCCGCCGCGTTACAGTACTTCATGAACGATGTTCTACGGGAATTGATGGATGTATGTGCCCTAGTTTACATCGACAACATCTTGGTGTACTCCTCTTCTAAACAGGACCATGTCAGGCACGTTCGCTCCGTCCTTGCAAAACTCTGACAGCACCAGCTATACGCTCCTTCCATGTCACCGAAGTCGAGTTCCTTGTTTTTGTCCTCCCAGAGGCGTCCGGATGGATATGCACAAAGTAGATGCCATCCTTAGCTGGCCATCACTGTCTTCAGTCAAAGGTGTCCAAAGTATGCTCGGCTTTGCGAACTTTTATCGCCGATTCATCCCGGGTTTCTCCCAGATTGTGCACCCGATCACTTCTTTATTACGAAAAAACAACAAACTTCCAATGGACAGAAGAGGCGGAGAAGGCCTTCCAGGAACTCAAGAAAATATTTACTTCAGCCACGGTGCTACAACACCCCCGCCCAGATCAACCATATGTAGTGGAAACAGATGCCTCCAGCATGGCAATGGGGGCTGTTCTTTCTCAAAGGGATCCCGAAACAGGCCAGTTGTCGTGAAAATGTACTACACCAGAACTTAACTATGCAATAACAGACAAGGAACTCCTAGCAATCAAGGCAGCCTTTAAGGCTTGGCGGCATTACCTCCTAGGTGCCAGACATACCATCACAGTAATCACCGACCATCGCAACCTACAATACCTCAAGACGGCAAAGGCTCAATCATCCCGTCAACTCTATGAGCTTTATTCTTCGCAGAATATGATTACATAATCGCATACCGACCTGGAGTCCAGAACGGAAAAGCCAACGCCCTGTCCTGCATGGGTGTTGATGAGAACGCATATTCAACCCCAGACCCGGTGACAATTATTCCAGGTGACAAACTACTAGGACTTGCAACACCGTTATCTCTGGATGAACTCCAAAAGGAAATTCAGCTCCTAATGAACACCGAGGCTCCACAAGACTGGACCACTCAAGGTGAACATTACACAACAAAGAACCAACTCCCGTATTTCAGAGGGCGTTTATATCTACTGAATAAGGCACTACAAGAACAAGTCATTTCTGGTTATCACGACCCCCTGATAGAAGGACATCCAGGAATTACCAAGACCCTAGCCAAGGTGAAAAGAAATTATTGGTGGCCAACCTGGCGAAAAGACATTACGCAGTTTATTCTGTCATGTGGCATTTGTGCACAGAATAAATCCCAGAAACAAAGACCTGCGGGCCTTCTTCAACCCCTGGCAATTCCACCTGCACCTTGGCACAAACTCTCCCTCGATTTCATCACAGATCTGTCTCCCTGTCAAGGGTTCAACACTATCCTAGTGGTTGTTGACCTATTCTCTAAAATGGCCCATTTCATTCCGCTTAAGGGTCTACCAAATGCATCCAGTCTGGCAACGGTGTTTTTAGAGCAAATCGTATGATTACATGGTTTCCCCTCCGTCCTGATTTCTGACCGAGGGAGTCAGTTCATGTCTAACTTCTGGATGAAGAGTTGTGCAATTGCACAAATCGATATTCGTCTGTCCACTAGTCACAATCCCCAAACTGATGGCCAATCGGAGCGGACAAATCAGACACTAGAGCAATACCTACGGTGTATGCTACATGAAGTGGAAGAAAGCTGGAAGGATGTGCTGTGGATAGCCGAATATGCCTACAAAAACTCGCTACACACCAGTACCGGAAAGAGTCCATTCTATACCGTATATGGAAGGCACACACGTACTTCCGAATTAGATACGCCCATGGCCTTGGAAATGCCCGCAGTGAAGATTTTACATACGACCATCACTCAAGCCTTCAAAAAGACAGCGGAACACTTGATCCAAGCCAAAACTCGGGTCAAAACACCACAAAATCCGGTACTGGTTAACGGAGAACCTGAATTTGAACTCAAGGACATCCTTGATTCTAAACTCACCAGGTCCAAGTTATATTACTTAGTGGACTGGAAGGGATACTTCCCTCAGGACAGGACGTGGGAGCCTAGCGAGCACGTCCATGCGCCACACCTGGTAAGACGATTTCATCAGAACCATCCGACCAAACCAGGGCCAGATGGAGGAAATACCTTGAGAGGGGCCTTAGGGGGGAGTGCTGTCATGATCCATGCCCCTGACCCCCTCAGGTATAACAGCCCCCTGGCAGCAGTGGGGCTAAAGCCCTTGACACTGGCCCCAAGGGCCTTGAAACTCCATCAGAGACATACATGGAGTCAGTCCTGGTGCCTTTGGCGCCAGGCTCATTATCAGGAATAAAGCAGTACCAGTTTTGGACCTTAACCCAACATGGAGGCCTATTACACAACTCAGTTCTTTAGAACCAAGCCATGCTATCTAGTGTTTTGGGTGTGGCTGAGCCTGGAACTACTTGGCCTGGAACTATTTTACCTGGGCTATTTAAACCACACCCAAACAGCAGAACACGCTTTGCGTTATTCTGCACTCCTGCAGCGTAATGCTCACCGTGTCCAGCTCACCTGCTTCTCCGGCGGCCCGATCCTGAAGCCCTAGATGCGGATTCCATTAATAACCTGGAAGAACAAGAACAGCATTAGCGAGCAAGAACACTTACCTGTGAAGTAACCGGTCTTGAATCCATCCTGCGCTTCGCTTACCTCACCCATCTCCGGAGTTCTTCCGCAACCTGCAAAGGTAAAGAAACAAGGACAGCATTAATAATAATTCTTACCTGGGCAAGCAGCGAGTCCTGGCAGCACCCTGAACTTCTCTTACCTCGCCCATCTCCGGGTTTTACCTAACCTGCAACGGAGAAGGAACAAGGTCAGCATTTACCAAGCACTTACCTGGGCAAGCAGCGCTTCGATCGCTCATCACTCCAGAACATCACTGCAACCTGTACAAAGAGAAGAGAACACAGGTTAGCAATTAACACCAATAAACAGCGCAGCACTCCACGCATCAATAATTCAACGGTGGTCTTCGCCATTGGCACGGCAACTCCGAGATCACAACCATCCCTGTAAAAACAAAAAGATACATTCTTGGGGAACAGCGTAGTGGAGCAAGACGCCGAGAAGACAGAGAAAACAGAGGGAAAGAAAGAGACAGAATAAAGACGGAATAGACATAACTCACCTTGAAGACAGCAAGCAGAGTCAGAGTCACAGCCGGTCTGGACCCGACATAAGGGCACACGGACCAGTGAAGCAACTAGGTCCACGGAACGCCCGCACCAACCACGTGCCCCTGCACAGAGATGCAGGATGGAGAGCTCAACGCACAAAGACTTAAGGTGAACAATATGCCCAAGGGAGGGGATTTGGACGAGAGGGAGGTGGGAGTCTACCCATAACAGAACCAGTATCTTAACCCTCCATTCTCCTGTTATAGGTGCTACCCAACGTCTGGCACATAACCAAGCAGGGAGGGGTCCGGGATAGCTCTTAGACCTCCATCTATTATCGTGTGGCGCCCCCGTGGATACCAGGTGAGCGTAACATTGCGGCAACAAACTATCATCGTCGAGGTGCACCGCACGCCTCATCTTTGCAGGACGTCCACAACCGTTCATCGATGAGCACCACCAGGACCGAAGCTGCTGCCTCAACACCTTTGTTCACCTTTTCTTCGTGGGATCTCGACGATACATCGCTCCTGCCTTAAAGGGAGTTCACTAAAGAAGGATCCGTTGACGACCCTATGTTGAACTCTGCTAAACCAGGTACATTGGGGTAGTAGAACATTTATAGAAGGAAATAAGACTCTTATAGACAATATATGGACTGGGCTTGTTTTATATCTTTATTTACAGGTTGTCCAGGTGGGGGATCCTCACACAGAACCGTGTCTAAGTAACAGGGCCAGTATTCTGCCAATTGTTTAACCAACTTGCTTTCCTCCTATGTCTGCTGTTGGTTCACTTTATTCATTGATTTTTATGCCACTGTCTACAGTTGATGCATTTTAATGGAATCAGAAGAGTAATTGTGGTACCACATAGAAACTGTATATATTTATCATTTTAGATTTACCTGAGCACAAATTGTGCTATTGTGATTGTATACATAACTTGAGCCTTATTTATATAAAGAACTGTGTTATCACTAACATAGTGTGTGGACCTTCCTTTGTGGGTGCTTGGGGACTACACTGTACTTAAGAACCAACCTGCATCACCTCCTGAGAGCTTAAGCTTTGGTTGCTCCTCCACAGCTACCGAATAGAGAGCCTTGGCTGGGGTGCGCTCTGCTTTTATTCTGCCATATAGAGAGCAGCAGGACAGATACACCCTCCAGTCTTTACAGTTACTAGCTGTCTTCATAATCTGCTCACAATAACATTTACCCCAATGTTTGTACCTCAACAATTGAATGGTATTACACTCAATTTCAATGCTATAAGAAGTATTTAAAATTATTTATTATGCAGATTAAATTTGGTGTATGATTAATAAATGTATATCTTTTACCTTCCCTTCATTGAAATTACTGTTCCTCGATCGATAGGACACATGTCTGCAGTTGCTATTGGTGATATATTTGAAAATAGAATTGCCCTAGCACATCGGTGCTGCACTGCCCATTTGGGTTGCTGAAATACTGATGAGCAAATGGATATTTGCGATCAGTCAACGGTACACTGAGGCTTGGTGTCTGTCACACCCTCTTGTAGACCCAACCACATCCACGTATGCAGTGCTTAGCACTGGCATTGAAGGCCTATGTTGGGTAAGATTTTCATAGCAATGATCAATCGCCTGACCTGTGTCAACCCCATAACTTCCAGAACGTTGTGCTTTAGAGGTTTATTATTTTTTCAAACACCTCGGCGAGTGGGTACCGTTTTACACACTCGCAGACTATATCAGTTTTTTTATATGTGTTTTTTTGGGTTCTCCATAGCTCTACATAGCTCACCATAGCGTCCAAAATGTCATTTTCCAATGTATCCTCTTTGTCAACTTTATGACAAGTGACTGTTGTTGCTATGTTGACATACAGTGTGACTACGTGTTTTGCTTTGCATGTGCCCCTCCCTGTGTCCTTGCCTTGTGTTCTTCCCAGCCCCCTCCAACACCATTTCTCTTATTTCCTCTATCTACCCACTCTATGGTGCTCTCTGTCTCTCCTATCTTTTCTAACTGCTTCTCCATCGACTACCCTGCTTTAACATCCAACTGGATGCTTCCTGTACTTCCTCTGCACTCGCAGCTTGAATATCCATGAAGACGTGATCTCCAACCTTGATTCCAACACCCCCTGTGTCCTCATCTTACTCGATATCTACTCTGCCTTTGACATGGTCAACCCTGCCATCCTGCTGAAACGTCTCAGTGATACCGGGGTATCACCAATCAGACAATGGCCTCCGATAGACCCTCCCAGGTCCAACTTTGGTCCTTCCTCTCCTCTATCTCTATCTGCTTTCTCTCCTCCTCTACCCTGCTGATCTCCTGGCTGAAACTGTATTGGTTACCTGGCTACCCTCTGACCTGGCTACCCTCTTATCTCAGGCCCAGGTCCCCTCCTCACCAGTTGCACAACTGCACTGCCCCCAGAGCAACACTTGCACTCTGGGACTGTTTCTGTATCCCTGCAGCCCTCTACCAGCAATTGATAACTGATGTCTGCACTAACCCTTGCACTTTCCATCAGCTAGCCACACTTTTTATTTGTCATTTGTCTTTCTTTATTCGACTTTAATCCTATGCACTGCACTGCCCTCTCCTCCTTCCCCCCTCCCTTTGCACTTTTGCGATCTCCGTGTCACCTGGGCTAGTAAGATCTTTGTCTCTGTCTTGCCTCGTCGCGCCTTGAAGCACTTGTGCATATGCGAGTTATAAATGTCATATCATATCATCATATGATATCGTGGTCTGTTTTGGACAGACACAAAATTAATCTTAGGTAACACCAGGCTTTCAGTGCCTTGTAGTATCGGTTTTACTTACCTTGAGTGTAACTGCTGTCCAAAACTAATTTGAAGTAATGGCTTCCCCTACTCTATGAACCGAAAAGCAACTGTCATTGAATATTACACCCCAAGGTCCAACTTCCTTAGAATGACAGTTTTCCAGAATACAATGCATAGTTTTATACCATGCCGATTATAGACTGTGATTTCTTGCTGAGATTCACGGTACAATGGATAGAGTCTACCAAAGGAATTCGATGTTGGCTGAGTTGTCCTGCGCTCACCAGCTGTTTTCAAATTTCGGAAACTGATCTGCCCCTAAGGGCACACCCTACTGGAATAGTGGGAACCAATTCTTCATTGCCTCTGGCCCCTTCCTGACTTGGTACGGCCTTACCAAGAAGATAAGCTTTTCGCTTGACCGTCACAATTGCATGCTTTCACGCACTACTGCAATGTTGAGCACAAGGCTACAGACTTCTCAGGTCCGCATTACAAATTCAGGGAATTACTCCGAAAAATTGTCTAAGGCTCACCCACGCTTACCCTATGCACACGCACGGTCGATTGACACAAGGCCTAGTCGGATCATGAATACCACTAACTTGGTATGGGCAAGCAATATAACCTATCTTGCTTAATCGTAGGTGGGATAGACGGTGTGAACGGCTGTCCCCTGTTACGCTCACAGCATAAGAATACAAACCTCTCGGGAAAGAAGCCAAGAGATAGCTTGCAGGGGTTAACTTTATTCCAAAATTAAAAAATAATCATCAAAGGTGTCTGGTCTTCGAGAACGTTGAAACTCCAGAATTAATATGTCAATGGTTTTGACGGCCTAGTTACAGATGCGTTTAAATCTGACCATCTGACTTCTTTCTCCATTGAAAAACATCCTTCAGGAGCACATACATTCCCTCTCTCTTCCCTATGAAAGGTATCTCTGTCTTCGTCTGACATTTCTTGTGCCCAACTCATGCAACTTCTCTCCTCATCATCTCTGTTTAGAGTCATTAGACAGCTCGTTTTGCCTCGTACTACATGAGGCTCCCTGTGTGTCGTACATCTGAGTGCTCTCAAGTCGATCGTTTTTTCCCTTCTTCTTTAACTCTATGTGAGCTTTCGTGTCATAATATACTTTATCGATCGCTTCCCCAATGCTTCTAGAGTCAAACTCGTCTTCTAGATTTACTCTTGACGGGCCTAGTAATGACTCGCATTCTGGGGAAAACTCCTCTGTCCTCCTATGCTACTTGTGGTTCAGGATCCCTTATGTCCTTTTCCAGGCGATCGAGATTGCATGCTCTCTGCCTTCTTTTATGTTCCATATCATCGTCAAATTCTCTTTGTTTCCTGGCTTCGTCTCTGACTGTGTCTTCCTCTTTTTTCTTCATATCCCTTCTCTCGTTCGCCCTGCGTATCTCCTCATCCTTTCGTTTCTGTATTCTCTTATCCTTTAACTTCTGTTCCTCCTCTTCTATTCTTTTTCGTTCTAGCCTTTCCTGCTCATCGATCGCTCTTTGTCTGTTATCACATTTTCTTTGTTCTTCTGCTCTCTTGTTTTATTGACTGCTCCTCTTGATATAACTCTCTTCTTTGCCTATCCTTCCTTTTTGCTCCTTCTTTCAATCATGCCTCCCTTTCTTTATCTCTTTTATCTTTCTCATCTTGGTCTTCTCTTTGTTTTATGCCCTTGATGCCTTTACCATCGAGTTTGAGCAAAATCTGACCACCCATACACTTGTTCTGTAAGAGCGCTATCTCATCAGCTTTATCTCTTTCTCCCTTCCATCTCTTTATTTCTCTTCCTATATCTAGAGATGTGCTTGTTCAATCACTTCTCTCTTTATCGTGTCTCTCACTGTCCCTCGGGACTTTAGAGATTGCATCTTTCTTTGTACTTTTCTCTGGACCCTCGTCGCTACTTTGCGTAGGCGACTCATGCCGGGTTGCTATATCCTGTCGCTGCCTTATGCTCCCTCAATGGGTATAACCCCTCGTCTCTCTTGCTCTCATCATCTATTTCAACTAGGGCGGTGGGAGCAAAGGGCTCCTCACCCCCCTCTTTGCATACATTAAGTATCCAATCTACAGGAGGTGGTTCATCTCGCTCCTCCTGGTACATTTTTCAGAGCTCTAAGCATGCTAGGTGCTTGTATACCTTTTTTCCTGTGTATGCGGCATGCAAATATGTCATCATATGCTGCAGGACTGCCATTGATAGTGACCCTTGCGGCGATGGCATAAACATTTTATCTGCGGTTCCTTTAACCCATTCCACACTGTACTGCCTAAGCTTAGGTGCATGTTTCAGCAACTGCTTGCAGAGATGCGTAAGTGGAGTAATATCCTCCATTCTCAACTCGTCTACTCTTAACCTGTTTGACACTCGCTTGTTTTAAATTACAGATTTTAAAAAAAAGTTTCAGAAAAATAATACAATATGAGTGAGCACCAATTGTTGCAAGCTCCAATCCCGTTAATCACAATTTTTACTTTAATCTTGCTGAAAAATTGTCATGAACCGTCGTCTGCACCCCTTCTGGACTTCCTGGTCCCTGACCCATAGGGGATTGAATGCAGTGATCCTTCCAACATGGCCACTCGAAACGGAACACTCCTGGTCAGTCTCTACGTTCCACGCTGCACGCTCTACAAGACAGAGACACCCCGCGGCTCTGTGCGTCTCAACGCTACCGCTTGCTGTAGTCGGACGTGTGTTGCCGGAGTTTGTTCGGGGCTCCCTTTTGATTCCTTGTTCCCAGTTCCTTGAAACCCTGTCCTTCCTCCCATTCCTCTACCTTATCTTCCTGGATTTCTTCCGCGCTCGGGTCACAGCGTTTTGTGCCTCAGTGTGCAACTTCATTCCTTCCTGGTATCCATCTAGGACTTCTGAACGCTCCTGGAAGCTGGATAGCGAACCTCAAGCTGGAATCCAAGGACCAGCATTCGGGTTTGTACAAATCCTGGACCGTGAGAAAGAAGACATCCCAGAAGATCGCAAGCAAACAACAAAAGCAGGTGAGAAGGGGAGAGACTTGTGACAGATTGAGACGCCTAAAACACGATACAGACACAGAGATGGAAGCCGCTGTTCAAGACCTCATGCAAGGCATGCAGGAACTAACCACTGAGGTACAGAACCTTAAGGCTGAGAATGCTGCATTAAAATAGCTAGTTTTGTCACGTGACTCTGCAACTAAAGAAAGTGTGTTATTGGGAGGAATAGTGGACAAGTCTGATGGTTCTTCCAAGACTCTCTGTGCCTTCCTTGATTCATGTTTAGTGCACTTCACCTTCAAGCCCTACTATTTCTCCACTCCTAGAGCAAAGGTGGGCTTTATGATCTCACACCTCACTGGAAATGCTTTGACTTGGGCAACCCCCCTAATCAATTCGGGCGACGCTCTCTTGGATGATTATGATGGGTTTGTGAGTGCCCGAAAGGCCATGTTTGATCGCCCAGAACAGGTGTACAGTGCCCAAGAAAGACTGCTTGAGTTTCAACAAGGATCCCAGGATATGCTCACTTATGTGACCCGTTTCAAACAGCTCGTGAAGGAAGCAGATTGGTCACAAGAAGCCAGCTTCACTCTCTTTCGAAGAGGTCTGAATGAAGAAATAAAAGATGAGTTAGCTAGGGTAGCTCGCCCAAGCTCCTTCCAGGCTCTTATGGACCTTTCCTTGCAAATAGACTTCCTAATCCAAGAAAGAAGAGCGGAGAAAAAGAAGTCTAAATCGGCTTTCCAAAAGACCACCACAGAACATCCGCCTAGGTCAGAGCCCACAGTTTCTCCAACCCCAGACCCAGAACCCATGCAACTAGGGGCCTTCCGTGGACCCATTGCCCCACAAGAAAGGATGTGACGAATCCACACTGATCTGTGCATGTATTGCACCTCCGATAAACACTTAGTGAGAGTATGCCCTATTGCTCCTCCAGGGCGGTCGGGAAACGCCAGCTCCCGATCCTAGAAGGGGCACAGTTTCGGGAGAGAGATGTTTGCTCCACATCAATTCCATCTTTGAACTCTCCTGGACAAAATAATCTTGTGGTTCTACAGGCCTTTCTATCGCCTTCCAAGAAAGAATCCTACCCCATCCTGGCATTAGTAGATTGCAGAGCCATGGGTGTATTCCTAGATCATGATTGAGTCACTGCTCACAACATTCCACATGAAAGCCGAGAAACAATGCAACCTGTAGAGGCTATTGATGGGAGACCTCTATCTTCAGGACCCATAACCCTTCACACTAAAGAGATTCTACTCTCTATAAAACACCATCGAGAGAGGATCAAATTTGACATTATAAAATCAACCCATTATCCGATGGTTCTTGGAATGCCCTGGTTACAAAGGCATAACCCCTACATCAATTGGGCAGCAGGCTCCCTGTTCCTTGGATCTGAACACTGTATGTCTCACTGTTTATCCCTAGATTCCTTACCGAAGCCTTCTGAAGACTTGCAAGAGAGCCAGCAAAATCCAGTCACCGTCTCTAACATCATCCAGATTCCAAGGGCCTACCAAGCCTTGTCTGATGTATTTTCGACCGCTATAGTTCAAGCTCTCCCACCTCACAGACCAGAGGATTGTGCCATCGATACTGACCCTTCAGCAGTGATTCCTTTCGGCAGGATGTTTATATTATCAGAACCTGAAAAAGGGCCCTCCGGGAATACCTGGATACTAACCTGGAAAATGGCACCATACGACCATCTAAATCCCCAGCGGGTGCTTCATTGTTCTTTGTTCCCAAGAAAGACACCAAAGAGCTCAGACCATGTCTAGACTACCGTGGCCTTAATCAGTGCACTCTCAAGGACCGTTACCCCTTGCCCCTCATCTCGGATATCTTGGAAGCAGTCAGAGGTGCAGTGATCTTCACAAAATTAGACCTAAGGGTGCCTACCATCTTATTCGTATAAAGGAAGGTGATGAATGGAAAACAGCCTTTAGAACCCCCTTTGGCCATTTTCAATAGCTGGTTATGCCCTTTGGACTTGCTAATGCCCCAGCGGTTTTCCAGCGTTTTATGGATCGAGTCTTCTCTGATATGCTGTTCATCTTCGTCATAATATATCTGGACGATATACTGATATACTCCAAGGACCATCTAAGACATGAAGAGCACGTGAAGGCAGTCTTACAATGTCTACGTGAACATAAGCTCCTGGCCAAGCCCGAGAAGTGCCTTTTCCATGTATCAACTGTTCACTACCTCGGATTCGTTCTCAGTCCAAAGGGAATTGGAATGGACTCCTCGAAAGTAGACTCCATTTTCGTCCTGGCCCATTCCAACTACTGTGAAACAGATTCAGTCCTTCCTGGGGCTTGCTAACTTCTATCGGAAATGTATACCAACCTTTTCAGAGATTGTGCATCCTATTGTTACATTGTTAAAGAAGGATACCCCCTTCCTGTGGACCTCAGCCCAAGATACGGCGTTTCAACGCTTGAAGTCCGAAATTCACACAAGCCCCCATCCTAGCTCAACCTGACATTGATCAACCCTTTCTTGTTGAGACTGATGCTTCCAACTATGCCATTGGGGAAGTCCTAAAGCAAGAGCTGGATGACAAGTTAGAACACCCCATCGCCTATCTTTCTCGTACCTTGACTCCCAGTGAAACCCATTACTCCGTTTTGGAAAAGGAACTACTAGCCATCCGTCAAGCCTTCACTGACTGGCGTCATCTCCTTCTGGGAGCTAAACACCCAGTACACGTTTGCACGGACCATCGGAATCTTCAAGTCCTACAATCCCTAGAATGCAGAAACAGTCGTCAAGCCCGTTGGGCTTTCTTTTTTGCTCAATACCAGTTTCAAATCCATCATGTCCCTGGAACACATAACATTATAGCCGATGCCTTATCCAGACGTCCAGATTACAAAACCCTTGAGGATCGGACCTTCCCAAAGATGTTTCCCCCACACAATCTTTGTTGCCCGAGCACTCACCCTTCTGGAGAATATTCGAAGTCAAACTCAATCCTCTGAAACCTGGAAGGAGTTTAAGAGAAATAATAAATGGAATCACACAACAAAGGACGGATATCTATTCAAGGACAATCGGTTGGTCATTCCCAATCCTGGACTGAGACAAAGGATCACAAGCCTATGCCATGATACCTTTCATTCGGGACACTGTGGCATTACCAACACCCTCCATCTAATACAAAGACAGTTTTGGTGTCCGAAGATGAAGGATGATATCAGGATCCATATACAGACATGTGCAGTCTGCAATCAGAACAAGCATGATAATAAGAAACTGGCAGGTCTCCTACTCCAACCAGCAATACCAACAAGACCCTGGGAAATTATCGCCACTGATTATATCGTGGAACTACCATCCTCTTAGGGGCTACACAACTATCATGGTTACTATTGATTTGTTTACTCATGTGGCTCATTTTACACCTTTATACAAACTGCCATCCTCATCTGACCTTGCCGTAATCTTCCTGGAACACATATACCGGCTTCATGGGCTACCCTCCAAGTTCATTTCTGACCGAGGACCCCAGTACATATCTCAGTTTTGGAAGCAATTATGTTGTATTCTGGGAATTCAACATGCCTTGTCTTCAGGCTATCACCCACAAACCAATGGAGCTACTGAACGTGTAAACCAAACTTGAACAGTACCTTTGTTGCTTCGCTACCAAGGTCCAAGATGATTGGTCACTCTTAATACCTGTGGCCAAATTCATTTATAACAATTCAGATCATTCAGCTATCAAAACCAGTCCCTTCTTCTGTAGTCAAGGATTCCATCCTTCAGTTCTACCCTCCGTTCTCCCACACCCTACCCCAGTTCCTGCGGTAGATTCCTGGATTGAAACCCTTATTACAGTACACAAAGAAGCTAAGGAACACTTACAAAGGGCCAGAAGAGATGTCAAACGTTATGCTGACTCCAAAAGAAGACCTGGACCTTCCTACTCTGTAGGCGATAAAGTCTGGTTATCCTCGAAGCTCCTTCCTCGACATCTGCGCCCAAATAAATTGGCTCCCAGGTATTACGACCCCTTTTCTATACAATAAATCGTCAATCCAGTGGCCTTTCGACTCCGACTACCAGAATCCTGGAAAAGGATCCACCCAGTCTTCCATACTTCACTGTTAAAACCATATATTCAGTCATCTCGAACAGCTCCAAAATCTACCTCAGTGATTGTAAATGACCAACTCGAATACAAGGTTTCCAGAATCTGTGACTCTAGGTACCGACGTGGTCAACTACAATATTTGGTCGAATGGAAGGGATACCCTCCCAGTGAGCGCACCTGGGAACCCATGTCAAACATGAATGCCCCCAGGCTGGTTCGAAGATTCTATCTTATCCATCCGGGCAAGCCCGGAGGAGCTGGGTTTCAGAGGAGGCATACTGTCATGAACCGTCGTCTGCGCCCCTTCTGGACTTCCTGGTCCCTGACCCATAGGGGATTGAATGCAGTGATCTTTCCAACATGGCCGCTCGAAACGGAACGCTCCTGGTCAGTCTCTACGTTCCACGCTGCACGCTCTACAAGACAGACACGCCCCTGCGGCTCTGCGTGTCTCAACGCTCCCGCTTGCTGTAGTCAGACGTGTGTTGCTGGAGTTTGTTCGGGGCTCCCTTTTGATTCCTTGTTCCTGGTTCCTTGAAACCCCGTCCGTCCTCCCATTCTTCTACCTTATCTTCCTGGATTTCTTCCGCAGTTGGGTCGCGGCGTTCCTTGCCTCCGAGTGCAACTTCATTCCTTCCTGGTATCCATCCTGGACTTCTTAACGCTCCCGGAAGCTGGATAGCGAACCTCACACTGGAATCCGAGGACCAGCATTCAGGTTTGTACAAATCCCGGACCGTGAGAAAGAAGACAACCCAGAAGGTCGCAAGCAAACAACAAAAGCAGGAGAGAAGGGGAGATACTTGTGACAAAAATAACTATCAAGTTGAATTTTAAAACGATCAATTTTTTTCCGTTTATGATGTCATCATTTTTTAAAACCACATAAAACATACAGACAAACTCAACCGGTCACATAAATCTTCTAGGATCTTATCTTTAAGACTTGTCTTGCCCTCTGTAAAAAATGCAGACCAGGGCGTATTCTCTTATCGTGGCCTCTCTCACGATCTTATATTGCTTGGCCAAACTGGAGTCAATATCTCATTCCCCATATATATAACACTCTTATTCTCATGTTACGTTTTATCCCGCCACCCTCTGTTACTCACTTTGTTTCTTCACTCATCACCCATGCTTTTGCCAACTCACTCAGTTTTTACTCACCGCTATAATTTTCGTCTTCTGACTCTCGGGATTGTCCGCCTTTTTTACCGCCTCTTTAACATCCCGATCAATCCGCTTCTCGTAGACGTGGAAGGGTATTCTATGGAAACTATGGGACCCGTCACACATAGCTTGCAAGGCGTTTTCAAATTACACTAACCACTATCTACGGGGAGCTTCACGTCCTTTCAGCCGAATGGCAAAGGTCGTCCGATATTTCCGGGACTCTAAAGTTTACTCACGTTGATGGCTCTGAACCATCCTCTCAGCTACCAAGTGAATTGGATATACCCCAGCCCTTTAAGATGAGTAGCAATTACCCTGGAGATGGCTGGGGATGCAGATTTTATTCATACCTCAATGATAGAGATGACTCAGGAAGTTGCCAAAAGGAAGACTGTTTTAATATCAAGTATCTAAAAGAGGGAGCATAACGAACATCAACAAACTCGCTCGATCCTCTTACTCAAACATTCTTAGTAAAAACTGAGATCTTATAAGCAATACACGTCATCAATGACATTAACCTACGTGTGTGCTAACATCATCCTACGTGGCAAACTACAAAAACCTACGTGCATGGGTGATTGGCTCTGAGTGAACATCTAAGTATACGATCCATACTAGTCTAAAAAAAAGTGTGACTATATGATTGGCTACTTAACATCAAGTGGGGCAACTAAGCCCTCCTCTAAAAATGACCACTATGGACGTCACTAAATACACGACATCCCATTGGTTTACACAACTATAGGACCCGTAATTACACAGTCCTCTACAATTGGTTGGCACTCTAACCTCTGTCAGTAATTTTCCACCTACGTCTAGCAGCATGCAGGCTGGCCATGAGGTCGCTTTAACATTAGCTTCCCACCAATTAGCATATCAATCTATCATCACCTCAGTGGTCTATTGTCAATAAGCCTTTGAAGCTCGGCCTTGAGAGTGTTCTTAGCTCTGAGAAATGTAGGGAGTGAGAAGCACGACCTGCCTTCGTGCGTAGGTGTGATCATTTCGTTTGTCCAACTTCATGCTTCCCTGTGACTGGAGACCATGGAATCAAGCCTTTTTGTGTATTTAATACTATGTTTTAATAAACCTCTGACGTCTTCCTTGTTATGTTCAAGCCTTCTTTCACACGATTTTGTATCCAATGTCCGTTCACTCCAGTTTGATACGACCTTGGCTTCTTGGCTCCTCCAGCCTCGTCTGCTGAGATTCACTTTGTAATTCAATTTGCTTTTTAAGTGCGACACACGAGAAATGAGGCCTTCTTGCTACTGTCCAGCACTGCTATAATGCTTAGTGGAAACATCCATCCTTCACTTGTCCATATGTGTGTGTGTATATATATATATATATATATATATATATGTGCTTGCCACAATCTATTCACTATAAAGCCAGCCTTAAGATTATGTTGTCTGCTTGCGTTTCTTTTGCATCTGTACACGTGTAAAATGACTTGATATCTTCATCTGTTTCTGTGGCATAAGCTTCTTCACCTTGATCCCAAGATGTCACTTATCCTTGATACTTTCTTGATGCCTTATAGAATATCTACATTCTCTGGTCTCTGCATCTCTTCTATGTACGTCATCTCAGCTCTGCGTGACGTGTACTGGCAATGGTTGGCGTCTTTACCATTCGTCCTTGCCGTTTATTGGCTCTGCTTCTTCAGGAATTTCATTCAATTGGTCATCATATTTTCTTGTATGCAGGTATGGCTTTCTCAATGGGTACCTTGCCCCCCAGATTCTCTTAGTTATTGGTACTCTCACTGGTACTGCACAGAGTCCATACTCTGCTCTTTGTTGGTTCAACTGCTCTGTGTATGTCACATACTCTGGTTTCCAGCATACAGGTAAAAGGGGTGGGACGGTTGAGGTAGTGGTACTTGGCTACTCCTCTACAACTTTGATGCATAATATTGATGCTGTAGCAGTGGCACTCGATGCGGGGAAGTCCTTCGACTGTGTCGAGTGGCCTTTTCTATTTGAGCTTCTGCTGCGATCAGGCCTGGGGTTGCGATATCGCCAATGGGTCTGCCTCTTTAGATACTGGTCCTTTAGCGTTGATTTCCACTAACCAGACGATATCCGACTGTATTACTCCTATAAGAGGCACCTGTCAAGGATGTCTCCCTATCTTGCATCCTGTTCAACCTGGCGGTCCAACCATTGGCGTGTAGTATTAGGGAATATCATGCTCATAGGGGGTTGAAAATATACTTGCAAGTCTCGACCATATCCTTATACATTGATGACAAGAACCCTAAGCAAAACCTGAGGCTGCCAGTTCAAGAAATGTCCCGGTTCGGAGACTACTCAGGCTTCAGAATAAATTGGTCCAAGTCTGAGGTCCTGACGCTGGCGGTGGACTCAGGGGATGTCAGGGAGGGCTTCCGGTTGTGCCCTGGAGGTAAAGGATATCAGGCTATCAGGGTGTCTACGTCCTTGAGTCAGCTGTTTAAGGACAACTACGTGGCAGCACTGGCACAACTGGAATGTAAAGTGGAAATATGGATCCGCCTCCCATTGTCACAGGCTGTCCTTGGCTAAAATGAGTATAGTCCTGGGGATGTTGTATATCTTTAATAATGTGCCAATAATCCCTCCATTGAGGTTCTGGAAGCGAGCTAGAAGCCTGTTGACTAGGCTGGTGTGGGTGGGGAAGCAAGCAAGCGTTTCCTTTGACACCTTGATTCTTCCGTTCGAGGGGGGCTGTCTGGATTACCCATACCTACTTACTATCTAGCTGCACAAATTCAATATGCGACCTGGCGGTGGCATCCATCGCCCAAAGTCCCCATATGAGGCTGAAACAGGTGACGGTCTAGCCAGATGACTTGAAAGGGATACTGTGGGGAGGGATGAGAACTGTGCCAAGGGGCGAGATGCAGCCTGTTGATGGTACGCACTGGGCCTGGGATCAGGCTATGTCGGACAGTGTTTCAGTGGGGAAATTTAACCCGGAATACGCGATATACGATGTGCATGGGATTGGAATAACACATGAGCTAGTTTTCAGGTCACATTTTCAGAGACTTGGTATCTACTCTCTCGGTGATGTGGTGCAGGACAGTAGATTCATCCCATGGAAAATATTGATGGACATGGCTCCATGGAATGCAGTAACAACCTTACTATATTTTAGGTTGAGGGAGTCCCTCGGCGCAATATGGCCAAGATTCCGGATGTACCAAAACAAACCCCCCTGGTAGACTTCGTGGTTAAGCCCCCTTACACCAAGACGATGGTGTCCTCCCTCTATTAATTGATAAAGTTATAGTGCTGGGGGAGAGCCACAACGTTTAGGACTAAATGGGAAGCATCCTTGGGGAAAGCCCTCCCTGACGCACAATGGCGGGCAATATGTATGCTGTCACATAATTGCAATGAGATGTAGAGCTGGTCTACTGATGATTGATCAAGAAACAGCATAAGAGGGGATCAATCCTTTAAATACACAAAATATCCTCAGTTTTGTTGTTTGGAAGGTACCGGGTCTGGTATTCTGTATGACCAAATAGAGCGCTAGATGGAATGCATAGTTCTACTTGCTTATTTAACATAAATGGTAACTGTAAGACACTTGAAATCATGCTTTTGTTTAGACTTTGCATTTAAAAACTCTCCAGTAAGTTCATTCAAGTATGTATCAAGAGTAAACAGGTAGAATCAGTTTCAAGGTTCACAGTTTCTTCTTGTAGGATGCAACTTCTAGCCAACTGTCACTTGGACACACAAAATAAGAAAACCAAAACCATATTCGTTTTTTTTTCACACTTTCCTTTTTGTGCCCCCAAACCCCAAAGGAGTGCACTTAATGCAATAACCTTTATTAGCCTATTCACAATTATTTTAAAAGAATAATCTGTGCTATGCAAATCTAAATTCTTATACTAACTGCGTATTATAAAATATCCTCTCTCAGATTGCCAATTTTCACTAAATCTCAGCACAATTCTAGACATTTAATCAGGCCAAACCATGTCAAGATCCCATCGAACCTCCAAGGATTGGACTGTGTTCATCCATTCAGTTTGACCCCCATTAGCATGGGTATCCTTGCCTCTGCATCTCTCTCTGCTCCCACATCTGCTGCTGTGTGGCATACATGTGTCAGTCCCTATCTGCTCATTGCCCCCAGGCAGTTAATCCACCATCTCAGCGTCTGCTACAAGAGTCCACCAGAGCTCCTCAATGTTAACCGATGCCCCTATTTAAATAATATTGGCTTTTCTTGAAACCAATGTCTAACGCACATTTCACTTATCTTATCTCCTTAATTAACTCTGCACCAATGATCCCCATTTTATGGAGATGTTTGTAATCGGCTGGTATAATTTTAGATGGCTTGCATTCACTTAACATGGGGACCTACTTGTGCTTAGATGCAGGATTTATTGTACTGGGTGTAACGCTCACCTGATTCCCGTAGAGGCGCCGGTCTTGACTGGGCGTATACCGTATCTTCAAAGGTGATGTGTAACACACGGCTGGCTCTTTGGGCTGGACCTCTGTGCACTGTATGTCTGGTTCGAAGGGTAAGATGTCTGCAGATAGAAAATGTGGGATTAATGAACTGGGTAATTGAATGTCTCTCTCTTCTTCCCTTTCTCTTCTCCTGTAGAACCCCAAAGGTTAACGCTCTCACCTTAGGTAATTGAACGCTGTGCTCTCCATCTGCCTCGAGGCAGGGTGCTGTAACCAGTTTCTTCACTGGATAAGGGGAGCAGGCCTCTTGACTTCAGAGGACTGCTGTCCGTCGTTTACTGCACGAACGGTAAGTTTCGAGTAATTCTAATGTCTTTAAAGTCTTTAGCAATGATGTCTCTTGTTTTGCAGGGTTCCGGCGATGGCGGATGGCGGGCTGACGTGAGTTGAAGATGGAGCCCGTGTGATGAATAGAAGCGCCTGGAAGCACGTAAGTAAGCGCTTGTTGCCTGCTTCACGATGCGCTCTAACTGTCTTTTTATTTTGCAGGTACAAGTTCGGGGCGGCTGCCGGAATACCCACTGGGTTAGATGTGGAAAGGAGTAATGGCACGTGAGTATTAAAGTTCCCCAATGTCTTTAAACGCACCTTGTTTTGTCTTTCAGATGCGGGATGCAGCGCCGAAGGCCTCCGGAGCGTGCGAAGAGTTGGTAAGCTTTTGTCTTTCAGATGCCGGAATGCAGTGTGAAGACCTCCGGAGCGCACGAAGAGTAGGTAAGCCTTTGTCTTTCAGATGCCGGAATGCAGCGCGAGGCGTTGGTGACAGCCGATGGACCAGGTAAGTGAAGAGCTGTCACTGAAGACCGTAATGCTAACCTGTTCTTTCTTGTCTTTATAGGCGTTGCTGAAGACTGGATTCAGAATGGTAAGCCTTTTTCCTTAGGCCCAGGATCAGATGCAGAAGACACGATGAGCGTTCTGCTGCTGAGGATGCAGAATAATGCAAAGCAAGATTCATCCATCGGGTGTGGTTTAAATAGCCTTCTGTAGTGCTTAGGTGTCTCCTTCCACAGCCACGCCTAAGAAAAGAGTTCCTGCTTTCCAGAAGAGTTCCAGTGTTCTGAATCTAGGGAGTGGCTCCTGCCCCACCCAACAGGAAAAGTAGTTCCAAGCAGAAGAGGATCAGAGACTCAACTGGCAGGCAAGTAAGCAGCATGGTCTGCTGCAAGTAAGTCCACCCAAGCATTATGAGCCCGGCGCTTCCAGCGCTGGGACTGGACATATTTATGAGCCTGGTGCCACTGGCGCCAGGACTGGGTCCAAAAGGTCCCAATTGGGACAGGTTGGCACTCGGAACCTGGGTTATGGATCTGCTTCCAAGGGAGTTGGGAAAACCCTGACCTTTTGGAAGTAGAGATCATGACAGTACCCCCCCTCAAGGCCCCTCCCAAACCGGGCTTCTCCGGGGGTTTTGGCTTGTCAGGAAATGTTCGGTGAAATCTTTTGATTAGGCGAGGAGCGTGGACATATTCAGCAGGTTCCCAGGATCTCTCTTGGGGGCCGTAGCCTTTCCAGTCAATTAGGTAGAATAGTTTAGATTTGGAGTTCTTGGAGTCCAGAATGCTTTTGACTTCAAACTCGAGTTCTCCATCAACTAGGATAGGTTTTGGAGATTTGGTTAGTCGGGTTTGAGGTTGCACGGGTTTTAATAAAGAGACGTGGAAGACCGCATGTATCTTCATGTGCGGGGGCAAGTCCAACTTGACCGCTACTGGGTTTACTATGGTAGTGATGGAATAGGGACCAAGGTATCTTGGGTTGAATGTGCGTGGCCCTTTTAGAGGTAGATATTTGGTGGATAACCAGACTTGATCCCCTACTTGATATTGAGGGGCTTCCTTCCGATGTTGATCTGCTCCTTTCTTGTATTGTTCTTTAGCCCTTTGAAGGTGAGAAACAGCTTCCTTAAAGGCTTGGGTGATTGTAGAATGCAGGTAGTCTACTGCTGGTGTTTCAAGATCTTGGAGGGGATCCAACTCCGAGGTTCGAGGGTGACTGCCGTACAAAAGAAAAAACGGGGTTTTCCCAGTTCCCGAATTGACAGAGTTATTGTAGGCATATTCGGCTATCCAAAGGATGTCTTTCCAAGTTTTTTCAGTTTGTTGCAGCATGCAGCGTAAATACTGTTCCAGAGTTTGATTGGTCCTCTCGGTTTGTCCGTCGGTCTGAGGGTGGTGACTGGTCGATAGTCTCACATCAATTTGAGCCGACCGACAGCAACTTCGCCAAAAATGAGAAATAAATTGACTACCTCGATCCGAAATTAGAACTGAAGGAAAACCGTGCAGTCAGACGATGTTTTCGAGAAATTCTCGGGCCAGAGTTGCTGCTGTTGGCAAGCCTTTGAGCGGAATGAAATGCGCCATCTTGGAGAATAAGTCCACGATTACTAGAATCGTATTGTATCCGGAGCATGGAGGTAGATCGGTGATGAAGTCCATAGAAAGCGTATGCCAAGGGCGAGATGGGATGTCAATAGGGCGTAAGAGGCCTGCTGGTCTTTCCTTTTGACTCTTGTTTTGGGCGCATACTCCACAGGACATTATAAAGTCTCTGATATCTTTTTTCCAAGACGGCCACCAGAAGTAGCGCTTGATCTTTTCTGAGGTCTTGGCTATACCGGGATGTCCTTCCATTAAAGAATCGTGATAACAAGAGATTACTTTTTTCTGTAAATCTGTACTGGGTAGGTATAATCGTTCCTGGAAATACAATAAGTTGTCCTTTACTGCAAAGTCCTTTCCCTGCAGATGCCAATTCTGTATGTCTGCTGGAGTTACAAGTTGCCTGGCTTTATCCTTAACTTCCTCTATGGATTCTGTGGCAATTACACCCAGAATTCTTTGTTCGGGAATGATTGGTACAGGTTTAGGGTTGATCAAGTGTTCTTCCACTCCCATCCGAGAAAGGGCATCAGCTTTACCGTTTTTTGTACCAGGTCGATAGGTAATTATGAAGTCAAACTCGGCAAAGAATAATGCCCAACGGAGTTGTCTAGAGGATTGGGCTTTTGCGGTTTTCAAATATTGCAGGTTTCGGTGATCCGTAATCACAGTAACGGTGTGTCGGGCCCCCAGCAGATAATGCCGCCAAGCCTTAAAGGCAGACTTGATAGCCAGAAGTTCCTTGTCAGTAATCGTGTAATTGATTTCAGGAGGCGAGAATTTGCGGGACCAAAATGCCACGGGATGCAACTGATTGGTTACCGGGTCCTTTTGTGATAGAACTGCCCCCATGGCAAGGCTTGAAGCATCAGTTTCCACGATGTAGGGGAGTTCGGGGCGAGGGTGTTTTAAGATTGGTGCAGAGATAAATTTAGTCTTCAAATCCTGGAAAGCTTGTTCCGCCTCGGTAGACCATTCAAAACGTTTGTTTTTCTTTAACAAGGCAGTGATGGGCTGGACTATTCGAGAGAATTCGGGGATAAACCTGCGGTAAAAGTTAGCTAAGCCTAACATGCTTTGCACACCTTTTACGGAGGATGGTGATGGCCATTTGAGAACTGCA
Source organism: Ambystoma mexicanum (assembly GCF_040938575.1). NCBI lineage: Eukaryota > Metazoa > Chordata > Amphibia > Caudata > Ambystomatidae > Ambystoma > Ambystoma mexicanum. The sequence goes on along the minus strand of NC_090921.1, from coordinate 1,335,127,473 downwards.
TCGACCTTCTTTGAATCCATACGCACTCCGCCAGGTGATAATATGAATCCCAAGAATTCAACTTCAGTCACGTTGAAAACACATTTTTCCAACTTAGCGAAAAGTTTGTGTTGACGCAATCTTTCAAGGACCATTTTCACGTGTTTCCGATGTTCAGATTCCGATGAAGAATAAACGAGGATGTCGTCAATGTAAACAACAACACACACATCTATGAGCTCTCTGAGGACATCGTTCATAAAATATTGAAAGGCGGCCGGGGCATTACAAAGTCCGAAGGGCATGACCTGATATTCAAATAGCCCATACTTGGTGCGGAAGGCCGTCTTCCATTCATCGCCCTCTTTTACTCGTACCAAGTGGTAAGCTCCTCTAAGATCCAGCTTTGTATATATGCATGCTTTTCTGACGTGGTCCAGGAGTTCAGGGATCAAAGGTAACGGATATCTATTCTTAACGGTGATCTGGTTCAGGGAGCGATAATCTATACAAGTTCTAAGGTCTCCTTCCTTTTTTGGAACGAAGAACAAAGCTGAAGAAGCAGGGGACTTGGAAGGACGAATAAACCCATTTGCCAGGTATTTATCCAGGTATTGTCGAAGGTGAAGGTTCTCAGGCTCGGTGAGGGCATAAATTCTACTACAAGGAGGAGTAGATCCAGGTATCAGGTCGATCTGGCAGTCATAAGACCTATGAGGAGGTAGAGAGTTAGCCTGATCCTTCCGGAAAACATCTTGGTATTCTAGGTATTCGGGAGGTAACTGGGGAGTCTCTGAAGAAATTGCTGCCAGTGCAACACCAGGTGGAGGGTGACAAGCAGAGACACATTCTGGAAACTGGACCGTTCTTGCTCGCCAATCGATCAGAGGATTGTGTTTCTCTAACCAAGGTATTCCTAGAATAATCTGAAACTGAGGGGCCTTGATCACATCGAACACGATCTTCTCATGGTGTCCATCTTGACTTACTAGCGTCACTTCTTGAGTGGTATGCGTTACTGGCCCGGAGGCTATCTCCGTACCATCCACCGTAGTAATGACGTCCTTTACAGCCTTGGGACAAAGAGTTAGATTCATCCTCAAAACCATTTCATGATCCACATAATTGCCGATGGCACCGCTGTCGACGTAAGCTTCAATTGCATGTAATCGATCCGGATTATCAGGGCTAATGAGGACCATAGGTATCACGAAATGCGAGGTCACGGAACTGGTTTTCACGCTCGGCAAGAGGACCTCTATTCTTGTCGGGCGAGGTAGTTTCCCTGCTCAGAGTTTGTAACTTTGGTAACTGCAGCTCCTACTGCCTTCTTGGCAGGCTTCACCGGACAGTCTCGAAGAAAGTGCCCTGAGTTTCCGCAATAGAGGCATAATTGCAACTGTTTTCTCCTTTCCCGCTCCTTTTGTGTTAGAGGACCTTTCAGACCCCCTTTTTGCATGGGTTCCCCGGAGTCTACTCCTTTGGAAGGAGTTGGCGATTTGGAAAATACTCGAGCATCAAACTTGGAACGATCGGCCTTCCTGTTCTGCAGTCTGTGATCTATTTGAACGACTAAGTCTATATAGTCCGAACAATCTTGTGGGGGATTCACTACTTGGGCTAACACATCTTTGAGCTCTCCGCGTAGACCTCTATAAAACAGCGTAATCCTTTTGTCCTCAGGCCAGTGAGTTTCCACTATCAGTCTGTTGAAAGACGCAATATAAGCCAAAAGGTCTTGATTACCTTGTCGCAACGAAAGAAGCTCATTGTCCAAGGCCTGCCCCTGTGAATGTCTTGCGAACAGTTTTTCCATACTGAGCTGAAAAGCTTGAAAATCATGGAGGACCGGATCATCTTGATTTACTAGAGGGATCGACCAGTCTGCCACATTGCCACTAAGGTACGAAAGCACGAAAGCTACTTTAGCTTGATCAGTTGGAAAGGCTGCTGGCCGGCATAAGAAATGCAACCGGCACTGATTGATAAATACTGCAAACCTCTTTTGGTCACCAGAAAATCGTTCGGGTGGAGCCAGAGGTACATTCCCAGGTAGGTTGATCTGCACTGGATTCATAGAGGATGTAGAAGGAAGATTTCCCCCAGATGCGGGTAACGGGGTCTGTCCGGCTTGTGACTGTAGCAATTGTCTAGCGAGATCATCTGTTCGCTCCTTGGAAATAATCAGTTCCCTTCTTAGAGCGTTCGTTTCCTGACGGGCTGCATGCACTTCTGCCCTTAGTTCCCCAAGTAACTGGGCTAGCTGGTCGGTATCCGAGGTTTCCATAGCGCCTGGACGAGAGTTTTGTGGTTGGCTTTGCATTCTGTAACGCTCACCTGATTCCCGTAGAGGCGCCAGTCTTGAGTGGGCGTATACCGTATCTTCAAAGGTGATGTGTAACACACAGCTGGCTCTTTGGGCTGGACCTCTGTGCACTGTATGTCTGGTTCGAAGGGTAAGATGTCTGCAGATAGAAAATGTGGGATTAATGAACTGGGTTATTGAATGTCTCTCTCTTCTTCCCTTTCTCTTCTCCTGTAGAACCCCAAAGGTTAACGCTCTCACCTTAGGTAATTGAACGCCGTGCTCTCCATCTGCCTCGAGGCAGGGTGCTGTAACCAGTTTCTTCACTGGATAAGGGGAGCAGGCCTCTTGACTTCAGAGGACTGCTGTCCGTCGTTTACTGCACGAACGGTAAGTTTCGAGCAATTCTAATGTCTTTAAAGTCTTTAGCAATGATGTCTCTTGTTTTGCAGGGTTCCGGCGATGGCGGATGGCGGGCTGACGTGAGTTGAAGATGGAGTCCGTGTGATGAATAGAAGCGCCTGGAAGCACGTAAGTAAGCGCTTGTTGCCTGCTTCACGATGCGCTCTAACTGTCTTTTTATTTTGCAGGTACAAGTTCGGGGCGGCTGCCGGAATACCCACTGGGTTAGATGTGGAAAGGAGTAATGGCACGTGAGTATTAAAGTTCCCCAATGTCTTTAAACGCACCTTGTTTTGTCTTTCAGATGCGGGATGCAGCGCCGAAGGCCTCCGGAGCGTGCGAAGAGTTGGTAAGCTTTTGTCTTTCAGATGCCGGAATGCAGTGTGAAGACCTCCGGAGCGCACGAAGAGTAGGTAAGCCTTTGTCTTTCAGATGCCGGAATGCAGCGCGAGGCGTTGGTGACAGCCGATGGACCAGGTAAGTGAAGAGCTGTCACTGAAGACCGTAATGCTAACCTGTTCTTTCTTGTCTTTATAGGCGTTGCTGAAGACTGGATTCAGAATGGTAAGCCTTTTTCCTTAGGCCCAGGATCAGATGCAGAAGACACGATGAGCGTTCTGCTGCTGAGGATGCAGAATAATGCAAAGCAAGATTCATCCATCGGGTGTGGTTTAAATAGCCTTCTGTAGTGCTTAGGTGTCTCCTTCCACAGCCACGCCTAAGAAAAGAGTTCCTGCTTTCCAGAAGAGTTCCAGTGTTCTGAATCTAGGGAGTGGCTCCTGCCCCACCCAACAGGAAAAGTAGTTCCAAGCAGAAGAGGATCAGAGACTCAACTGGCAGGCAAGTAAGCAACATGGTCTGCTGCAGGTAAGTCCACCCAAGCATTATGAGCCCGGCGCTTCCAGCGCTGGGACTGGACATATTTATGAGCCTGGTGCCACTGGCGCCAGGACTGGGTCCAAAAGGTCCCAATTGGGACAGGTTGGCACTCGGAACCTGGGTTATGGATCTGCTTCCAAGGGAGTTGGGAAAACCCTGACCTTTTGGAAGCAGAGATCATGACAGTACCCCCCCCTCAAGGCCCCTCCCAAACCGGGCTTCTCCGGGGGTTTTGGCTTGTCAGGAAATGTTCGGTGAAATCTTTTGATTAGGCGAGGAGCGTGGACATATTCAGCAGGTTCCCAGGATCTCTCTTGGGGGCCGTAGCCTTTCCAGTCAATTAGGTAGAATAGTTTAGATTTGGAGATCTTGGAGTCCAGAATGCTTTTGACTTCAAACTCGAGTTCTCCATCAACTAGGATAGGTTTTGGAGATTTGGTTAGTCGGGTTTGAGGTTGCACGGGTTTTAATAAAGAGACGTGGAAGACCGGATGTATCTTCATGTGCGGGGGCAAGTCCAACTTGACCGCTACTGGGTTTACTATGGTAGTGATGGAATAGGGACCAAGGTATCTTGGGTTGAATGTGCGTGGCCCTTTTAGAGGTAGATATCTGGTGGATAACCAGACTTGATCCCCTACTTGATATTGAGGGGCTTCCTTCCGATGTTGATCTGCTCCTTTCTTGTATTGTTCTTTAGCCCTTTGAAGGTGAGAAACAGCTTCCTTAAAGGCTTGGGTGATTGTAGAATGCAGGTAGTCTACTGCTGGTGTTTCAAGATCTTGGAGGGGATCCAACTCCGAGGTTCGAGGGTGACTGCCGTACAAAAGAAAAAACGGGGTTTTCCCAGTTCCCGAATTGACAGAGTTATTGTAGGCATATTCGGCTATCCAAAGGATGTCTTTCCAAGTTTTTTCAGTTTGTTGCAGCATGCAGCGTAAATACTGTTCCAGAGTTTGATTGGTCCTCTCGGTTTGTCCGTCGGTCTGAGGGTGGTGACTGGTCGATAGTCTCACATCAATTTGAGCCGACCGACAGCAACTTCGCCAAAAATGAGAAATAAATTGACTACCTCGGTCCGAAATTAGAACTGAAGGAAAACCGTGCAGTCAGACGATGTTTTCGAGAAATTCTCGGGCCAGAGTTGCTGCTGTTGGCAAGCCTTTGAGCGGAATGAAATGCGCCATCTTGGAGAATAAGTCCACGATTACTAGAATCGTATTGTATCCGGAGCATGGAGGTAGATCGGTGATGAAGTCCATAGAAAGCATATGCCAAGGGCGAGGTGGGATGTCAATAGGGCGTAAGAGGCCTGCTGGTCTTTCCTTTTGACTCTTGTTTTGGGCGCATACTCCACAGGACATTATAAAGTCTCTGATATCTTTTTTCCAAGACGGCCACCAGAAGTAGCGCTTGATCTTTTCTGAGGTCTTGGCTATACCGGGATGTCCTTCCATTAAAGAATCGTGATAACAAGAGATTACTTTTTTCTGTAAATCTGTACTGGGTAGGTATAATCGTTCCTGGAAATACAATAAGTTGTCCTTTACTGCAAAGTCCTTTCCCTGCAGATGCCAATTCTGTATGTCTGCTGGAGTTACAAGTTGCCTGGCTTTATCCTTAACTTCCTCTATGGATTCTGTGGCAATTACACCCAGAATTCTTTGTTCGGGAATGATTGGTACAGGTTTAGGGTTGATCAAGTGTTCTTCCACTCCCATCCGAGAAAGGGCATCAGCTTTACCGTTTTTTGTACCAGGTCGATAGGTAATTATGAAGTCAAACTCGGCAAAGAATAATGCCCAACGGAGTTGTCTAGAGGATTGGGCTTTTGCGGTTTTCAAATATTGCAGGTTTCGGTGATCCGTAATCACAGTAACGGTGTGTCGGGCCCCCAGCAGATAATGCCGCCAAGCCTTAAAGGCAGACTTGATAGCCAGAAGTTCCTTGTCAGTAATCGTGTAATTGATTTCAGGAGGCGAGAATTTGCGGGACCAAAATGCCACGGGATGCAACTGATTGGTTACCGGGTCCTTTTGTGATAGAACTGCCCCCATGGCAAGGCTTGAAGCATCAGTTTCCACGATGTAGGGGAGTTCGGGGCGAGGGTGTTTTAAGATTGGTGCAGAGATAAATTTAGTCTTCAAATCCTGGAAAGCTTGTTCCGCCTCGGTAGACCATTCAAAACGTTTGTTTTTCTTTAACAAGGCAGTGATGGGCTGGACTATTCGAGAGAATTCGGGGATAAACCTGCGGTAAAAGTTAGCTAAGCCTAACATGCTTTGCACACCTTTTACGGAGGATGGTGATGGCCATTTGAGAACTGCATCGACCTTCTTTGAATCCATACGCACTCCGCCAGGTGATAATATGAATCCCAAGAATTCAACTTCAGTCACGTTGAAAACACATTTTTCCAACTTAGCGGAAAGTTTGTGTTGACGCAATCTTTCAAGGACCATTTTCACGTGTTTCCGATGTTCAGATTCCGATGAAGAATAAACGAGGATGTCGTCAATGTAAACAACAACACACACATCTATGAGCTCTCTGAGGACATCGTTCATAAAATATTGAAAGGCGGCCGGGGCATTACAAAGTCCGAAGGGCATGACCTGATATTCAAATAGCCCATACTTGGTGCGGAAGGCTGTCTTCCATTCATCGCCCTCTTTTACTCGTACCAAGTGGTAAGCTCCTCTAAGATCCAGCTTTGTATATATGCATGCTTTTCTGACTTGGTCCAGGAGTTCAGGGATCAAAGGTAACGGATATCTATTCTTAACGGTGATCTGGTTCAGGGAGCGATAATCTATACAAGTTCTAAGGTCTCCTTCCTTTTTTGGAACGAAGAACAAAGCTGAAGAAGCAGGGGACTTGGAAGGACGAATAAACCCATTTGCCAGGTATTTATCCAGGTATTGTCGAAGGTGAAGGTTCTCAGGCTCGGTGAGGGCATAAATTCTACTACAAGGAGGAGTAGATCCAGGTATCAGGTCGATCTGGCAGTCATAAGACCTATGAGGAGGTAGAGAGTTAGCCTGATCCTTCCGGAAAACATCTTGGTATTCTAGGTATTCGGGAGGTAACTGGGGAGTCTCTGAAGAAATTGCTGCCAGTGCAACACCAGGTGGAGGGTGACAAGCAGAGACACATTCTGGAAACTGGACCGTTCTTGCTCGCCAATCGATCAGAGGATTGTGTTTCTCTAACCAAGGTATTCCTAAAATAATCTGAAACTGAGGGGCCTTGATCACATCGAACACGATCTTCTCATGGTGTCCATCTTGACTTACTAGCGTCACTTCTTGAGTGGTATGCGTTACTGGCCCGGAGGCTATCTCCGTACCATCCACCGTAGTAATGACCTCCTTTACAGCCTTGGGACAAAGAGTTAGATTCATCCTCAAAACCATTTCATGATCCACATAATTGCCGATGGCACCGCTGTCGACGTAAGCTTCAATTGCATGTAATCGATCCGGATTATCAGGGCTAATGAGGACCATAGGTATCACGAAATGCGAGGTCACGGAACTGGTTTTCACGCTCGGCAAGAGGACCTCTATTCTTGTCGGGCGAGGTAGTTTCCCTGATCAGAGTTTGTAACTTTGGTAACTGCAGCTCCTACTGCCTTCTTGGCAGGCTTCACCGGACAGTCTCGAAGAAAGTGCCCTGAGTTTCCGCAATAGAGGCATAATTGCAACTGTTTTCTCCTTTCCCGCTCCTTTTGTGTTAGAGGACCTTTCAGACCCCCTTTTTGCATGGGTTCCCCGGAGTCTACTCCTTTGGAAGGAGTTGGCGGTTTGGAAAATACTCGAGCATCAAACTTGGAACGATCGGCCTTCCTGTTCTGCAGTCTGTGATCTATTTGAACGACTAAGTCTATATAGTCCGAACAATCTTGTGGGGGATTCACTACTTGGGCTAACACATCTTTGAGCTCTCCGCGTAGACCTCTATAAAACAGCGTAATCCTTTTGTCCTCAGGCCAGTGAGTTTCCACTATCAGTCTGTTGAAAGACGCAATATAAGCCAAAAGGTCTTGATTACCTTGTCGCAACGAAAGAAGCTCATTGTCCAAGGCCTGCCCCTGTGAATGTCTTGCGAACAGTTTTTCCATACTGAGCTGAAAAGCTTGAAAATCATGGAGGACCGGATCATCTTGATTTACTAGAGGGATCGACCAGTCTGCCGCATTGCCACTAAGGTACGAAAGCACGAAAGCTACTTTAGCTTGATCAGTTGGAAAGGCTGCTGGCCGGCATAAGAAATGCAACCGGCACTGATTGATAAATACTGCAAACCTCTTTTGGCCACCAGAAAATCGTTCGGGCGGAGCCAGAGGTACATTCCCAGGTAGGTTGATCTGCACTGGATTCATAGAGGATGTAGAAGGAAGATTTCCCCCAGATGCGGGTAACGGGGTCTGTCCGGCTTGTGACTGTAGCAATTGTCTAGCAAGATCATCTGTTCGCTCCTTGGAAATAATCAGTTCCCTTCTTAGAGCGTTCGTTTCCTGACGGGCTGCATGCACTTCTGCCCTTAGTTCCCCAAGTAACTGGGCTAGCTGGTCGGTATCCGAGGTTTCCATAGCGCCTGGACGAGAGTTTTGTGGTTGGCTTTGCATTCTGTAACGCTCACCTGATTCCCGTAGAGGCGCCGGTCTTGACTGGGCGTATACCGTATCTTCAAAGGTGATGTGTAACACACGGCTGGCTCTTTGGGCTGGACCTCTGTGCACTGTATGTCTGGTTCGAAGGGTAAGATGTCTGCAGATAGAAAATGTGGGATTAATGAACTGGGTTATTGAATGTCTCTCTCTTCTTCCCTTTCTCTTCTCCTGTAGAACCCCAAAGGTTAACGCTCTCACCTTAGGTAATTGAACGCCGTGCTCTCCATCTGCCTCGAGGCAGGGTGCTGTAACCAGTTTCTTCACTGGATAAGGGGAGCAGGCCTCTTGACTTCAGAGGACTGCTGTCCGTCGTTTACTGCACGAACGGTAAGTTTCGAGTAATTCTAATGTCTTTAAAGTCTTTAGCAATGATGTCTCTTGTTTTGCAGGGTTCCGGCGATGGCGGATGGCGGGCTGACGTGAGTTGAAGATGGAGCCCGTGTGATGAATAGAAGCGCCTGGAAGCACGTAAGTAAGCGCTTGTTGCCTGCTTCACGATGCGCTCTAACTGTCTTTTTATTTTGCAGGTACAAGTTCGGGGCGGCTGCCGGATTACCCACTGGGTTAGATGTGGAAAGGAGTAATGGCACGTGAGTATTAAAGTTCCCCAATGTCTTTAAACGCACCTTGTTTTGTCTTTCAGATGCGGGATGCAGCGCCGAAGGCCTCCGGAGCGTGCGAAGAGTTGGTAAGCTTTTGTCTTTCAGATGCCGGAATGCAGTGTGAAGACCTCCGGAGCGCACGAAGAGTAGGTAAGCCTTTGTCTTTCAGATGCCGGAATGCAGCGCGAGGCGTTGGTGACAGCCGATGGACCAGGTAAGTGAAGAGCTGTCACTGAAGACCGTAATGCTAACCTGTTCTTTCTTGTCTTTATAGGCGTTGCTGAAGACTGGATTCAGAATGGTAAGCCTTTTTCCTTAGGCCCAGGATCAGATGCAGAAGACACGATGAGCGTTCTGCTGCTGAGGATGCAGAATAATGCAAAGCAAGATTCATCCATCGGGTGTGGTTTAAATAGCCTTCTGTAGTGCTTAGGTGTCTCCTTCCACAGCCACGCCTAAGAAAAGAGTTCCTGCTTTCCAGAAGAGTTCCAGTGTTCTGAATCTAGGGAGTGGCTCCTGCCCCACCCAACAGGAAAAGTAGTTCCAAGCAGAAGAGGATCAGAGACTCAACTGGCAGGCAAGTAAGCAGCATGGTCTGCTGCAGGTAAGTCCACCCAAGCATTATGAGCCCGGCGCTTCCAGCGCTGGGACTGGGCATATTTATGAGCCTGGTGCCACTGGCGCCAGGACTGGGTCCAAAAGGTCCCAATTGGGACAGGTTGGCACTCGGAACCTGGGTTATGGATCTGCTTCCAAGGGAGTTGGGAAAACCCTGACCTTTTGGAAGCAGAGATCATGACACTGGGTGACTGAAACTGAAAGCCCAGCCGTCAAGATTGTCTAGTTGAGAGTGCTGGTATAGCTCATCTTTTGCATCACTTGCATCCTTAAAGTTTAAATGCATTCAGTTGTGCAATCTTTGTTGATAAGCTGTTGCAGAATACATTTATAAATGGAAGTTTTCTTGGCTTGAATACAGTGTTAGTAAATACACTCAGCAATCATAGGTGTTCTGATTTCAACTTGTTTCATACTACAGTTTCTGCAACCACAGTGTAACAGTATTGCTTGGTGTGAATGCTTTGTCACGCAGTAAAAGGACACATTCTTGTAGAAAAGTATTGCCTGGCAGTTCGATTACCACCTAAAATAAGCTGTAAACCGAGACATATATCAAATCGGGGGATAGCCCTGTGCCCCCTCCTTTTTAACTATGCCCCCTCCATTTTTTTCAATCACTTTTTCTTGGTCCCTGAAAAGGAAGAAAATGTTACTCCTGCAAAGTTGCTTTGATTCGGATGCAAAGACATACAGATGTCTTTGCACCAATAAGCATAATTGAACCCTGCTGCACAGCTGTTCCCCTTTGGCTATCCTTTCAGTCTTCAGTGTGCTGCTTGATAACTGGCCAAATGACTTTGGAGCCTGGCGATTCAGGTTCTAATCTTGTGTTTGACACTTAATTGAAACTTTAGGTGGCCAAGTACCTTTTTTTTTAGCTTCTAGTTTAAAATATTTATTGAAATGGTGTTACAGCCCCATCCCCCTTTTTGTAATGTGCTTAACCACCTTTTTTCATTCGTTTTTTCTTGTTCCCCGAGAAAGAAAAGAAAGCAATACTCAGATGCTTTTTCTATAATGCAGGCATACATATATCTGTGCACAGATCAAAAAGCCAAGGAAGCCTACTGCGCAACTGTCCCATCCTGCCTACCCTTTCAGTGCTTAGTTGCAAAGTCTGCAACATGTATGCAAATGTCCACTGTGGCAAACATCAGGCAGTAAGTCCCTTCCACCTCCATTTTTGGCATGTGATTGACTTGATCCTTGGTCAAATGCCTTCGATTGTTAATTGCTTTACAGTGTAAAGTTTCCAACCACACATATGAAACACACATCTTTAAATTACTCTATGTCAATGGTAATACCTAAATACCTACATGGATATCAAATGAGAGGGTGACCAGGAGAAGGAACACAACAGGAGGACAGAGCAGGAAATTGAGCACAGGGTCAGATGCACTCGGCAAGCGACCTGAAGGCCCTTCATTCTTGCACAGATCTCCTTCAGGACCCAGAGCCACCAAAGTTCGGAAGGTCAGACCCACCCTCGTTTCGGAAGAATACTAACATGGCGGTCCAGGGATAGAGCTAAGGAAGGGGTGGAAACACTGGCCGGGGAGATTGGCGCTCTACAATAGGGACTTCGAGATGAGGAGTCTGCGATGGGGACCTTGGTGAGTGTCGAGAGGAGTGTTATGTGTTGAGAGGTGTGTGTCCTGAAGAGGCTCTCTGTGAAAGCGCATGGGATGAGGTGGACACACTAAGATATGGCCTGGGAGAGCCCCAGTGAAAAATAGAGGTGACAACAGAAGCTTTGAGATTGGGCTACTGCTTGGGGTTTAGTACGGTGAGAGGCGCACTGGGATGTAGAGGTTCTGGGAAAGAAATGGGTGCTGACTCAGGTCAGGGAGGCTGATGATTGAGGGGGAGTTACTTTGTCAGAGGAAGAAGAGAGGGGAGCCATTTGAGGATGGAAGGGTTGGTTGAGGAGTGGAAAGGGATGAGTGGGAAGAGAGTGCATGCTATTTGAACTATGGTTTACCACTGACCCTCCATGTTTGAGGGGGCCTTAACCATGCCAGGTTTTCAGACTAACCCCTGACCATGTAAATAATGCATATATATAGTCAAATGTATTGTGTGGGTGAGGGGTGCTGTTGCACGGACAAGAAATTGCCACCTGAATAAGCTGCTCCGACTTAAGCAACATTCTAATGTCCTGAATATCCTTGCCGGTGCCGTTTTACGTCCTGGATAACAACAGATCTAGTGCCCAACAGCACTGTGCAGCAGCTGCCAAATCACAGTTTCCCATCCTGAACCCGAAATGGAGATATTGGCTTCAGCCTAATCGCTGACTGTGACCAGCACCGCAATCCGCTGTGCACCTCCATGGTGGGCAGGCTCTTGCTGACTCGAGAGACACTGCCTCTGTGGCCTTGTCGGGGGGGAACAGCCTCCTCTGCTCTCAAGCCCGGACTACGCAACTCACTGTGCGATGCCCTCCGGCGACTCGAACAACACTACAGGTCGCTGAGTTTTGGAGCGGGGAGGGAAGAATGTATCTCCCACAGTGACCCGCCTGGAATTCTGCAGGTCTCCTGGAGAGGCCTGCATTCCGGAGCTGCTGGACTTCCATTGATCCTGTTGTTGGAGCCGTCCTGCTACCCATGTGAACGATGCCGCAGCCCAGCCAACTCACTACACAGTCACTCAACCACAGGGCCGTGCAGGCGACGTGAGACTGCGGCGCTCTGACAGGGACTGCTGGCAGATTAACAGAGGACGGCCTGTGTATCCGGGTCTTGGGCCCCAAGCCTCCTACCCAAGTCATCAGCAGTAAGAAATCAGAGCCACAGCTACGGTAAGCTTTCCCCCACATTGCATGGACTTAAAGAAACTGAGGGGGCTACACGCTCCTGGCCCCGGCTTCTACATCAAAGGGCCCCCCTGGCCCCTGCCTATACGACTAGCCTCACCCTGGGCACAGCCACCATACTTTGGGTGGCAGAGGAGCCCCGCTCAGTACTCTGACCCCATGCAGGTCCTCCAATTAGACTTTGGTCCTTCCCAGCCAACAGATCCACCTCACGGGCGGTCGCCCTCACGGAATAGGGTCCTGCAGGGCTCATGAGGTGGCCATTCCCTTTGGACCTGACATGAGCAGCCGGGTTTTGTAGTGGTAGTCTGCGCTTCACCCCCTTGTCACTGGGCTGGGCGGACGAGACACTTCACCCTCCCGCCATGCTGCATCTCCAATTGCTGGCATCAGAGGTAACCGGCACACAACTTGCCTAAACCTACCAACCGCCTTTGATCAGAGGCCACGTCCAGTTACCGGCTGGTTGCCCAGGACACCCCAAACACCTATACTGCGACTCGAGTCTTTCGGAATAAGCCAAGACATACGGAGGAGAACACAACCCATCCCATCCCATGCTGACTGTGTTCAGCCAGGTTTTTACATCAGCTTTTACAGGTTATTCCAGATCTGAGCCACAAAAACTACTCTGTCAGAACATCTCGAGGGTGCCAGTCTGATGGTCTACGCAACCAGCACCAGCGTTCTGTAGTTACCGGCTGTATGCAACTAAACTGCAAGACCCAACCATGTTGCAACCCAGATCCCCCCTACGGTGAACCTATGTATCAGGGGGGGTCTACTCTGTTTTCCAGACTCACTTCTGAAGGCTCTGAGCTATGCACAGCTACCATCCAACACCCTTACACCTTCTCCTCATACCCGGGCCACTTCCGCAGCTGCTCTGGGACCCTGAGTCCTGCACACCCAATAGACCAGCCTAGGTGTACCGCTTGAGGACCTCTCTCCTACCACCGGCGATTGAAGAGGGCACCTGCATCCCCTCCATGCACACCTTATCGGCAAATGCTGTGCTTCGCAGTGACCCTACAGATGCCCTGGTGCGGTCAAGACTAAAGGGACCAACAAAAAACAGAGCTCTATCAACATGTTCGCTAAAGGGACACTGAAACCGAACAAAGCCTCGCCCGAGGCCGAGTCCCCCCTGGCCAGATCCTCCGAGCCCACAGAACTTCAGAAAATGATGGACTACATGCGGAATGGGTTCACTACCCTCCACCCGAAGCTCGATGATATGAACGGGACAATTAATTCTATTAAAGCCCGGATGGAGAAGACTGACACCAGGGTGATGGAAGTGAAAACCAGGGTTGGATTGGCAGAGGATGACATCGGCGTGATCCGAGCTGAGGTGGCCACGCTATCCAGACAGGCCCAAATGGTCAGCAAAAAGAACAATGACCTAGAATCACAGTCCAGGCGGAATAACCTGCGTATCATTGGCGTCCCAGAAGACAAAATAGACGCCCCTATGCAGGAAAACGTGGAAGACTTCCTTTTTGCCCTATTGGATTCCCCTAAACTCTCACCTCAGTTCACAATTGAACTGGCCCATCGATCCCTGGCTGCGAAGCCCAAGCCTGGCGCTCCCCTGCCCTCATTATCGCAAGAGTACTAAACTACCAAGACAGGGATGCTTTGCTGCATGCTGCGAAAACCAAGGGCGGACTGATGCTCTTCTCAGCAAGGATCCACTTATACCCAGACTTCAGTAGCTATCCAGCAGGAGCGCAGGACGTTCCTAGCTGTTAAGAAAAATCCACGAGAGCTGGCGGTCAAATGCTCCATGCTATACCCTGCAAAATTAAGAATCGAACATGCAGACCGAGTTTTCTTCTTCACCATCCCAGAGTCTTCTTCACCATCCCAGAGGAGGCTTCCAAGTTCATTGATGCTCACTTCCCGGGTTGACGGCTGGCTCAAATCACCCCGGTGAGCCCTCCTGATATCTCCCATAGAGGAAGCTTCCTTCACAAACCCAGGTGAGTGGCACTTCGGCCGCCTGTCTGACTGCTTCCTGCGATGCATCAGTTTTGTTGTGACAATTTGAGATCAGTACTGATTCCGTGCATGGGTTCCACTATCCTTGCTATGTTCTGAATTGTGCACCATGCTATGTTTATTTCTATGCTCAGCGTTGGAGTAACCGCCGTCACCGGGTCACCGACAGGCCCCCAGGCAAAGTTACTACAGTTGCAGTTGGTTTGATGTTCTTTTGGGGCATCACCCCTCTGATTGGGAGGGGGTGGGCGTGCAGGTGGGAGGGCAGATTAAAAAGTTTGGAAAACTGCTTGACACGCGACCGAGGACTTGAGGCCTAGACACCTTCCAAGATAACAATATCAGAATACCATCTCTTCCAATCTGGATGATAACTCACGGAACATGTCCCCACCTGGGCATGCCTCCACAGACACAAACCTACCTTTTTGATGGCGGATGAATGCATTGTTTGTATGAGCTGGAATATTAGAGGGCTAGGTAACCTGACCAAAATGTGTAAATTACAACTGTATGTGGAACACCATAAGGTGAAGGTACTTTTCCTACAGTAACTCACGCATTGGCTAGGGGATGCGAGGGGTTTGCTAGGTCATGGGGTCCCCAATGGTATTACACTACCTATTCCACCCAAAGCCGTGGGGTCATGATACTAATCCACAAGTCTCTTAAATGTGTACACAAGGTAACACATGCCGATCCCTTGGGACGCTGTGTATTATTATTCGGTTCACTCCTGGGAAGGGAAGTGGTTCTGCTTAACATCCAACGTTGCTGATCCTGAATTTCTTTCTCATCTTTCCTCCCTGTTGGCTGGGATTCCCCTTCATTCCTATACTTTGGGGTGGAGACTTCAATACTATTGTAGATGTTGATCTAGATCGGTCCGGCACCAGTCCTCGCCTGCTCTCTAAAGCTGCTAAAACCCTCATTGAAGTACAATCACAGCTGAGGGTGGTTGATGCATGGAGGCTGGTGCACCCCGACTCCCGAGTCTTTTCTTTTTACTCCTCGCTACACGACTCACACTCACGTATAGACAGATGGCTAGTCTCTAACATTCTCATGAGAACCATTGTCCAGATGACCATCCTAGCTAGAACCCTCTCAGACCACTCTGCGGTCACCGTTTCATTAAAATGGGGCGAGGGAAATGCAAGGACACGCACATGGAGACTGAATCCACACGCCCTGCTAGATAGGGTATTTGAGTCTGAACTTAGGTCCAGTATTGATGACTTCTTCATGCTGAAAACTGGGTCGGTGGGGTCTCAGGCCACCCTATAGGAGTCGTTTAAAGTCTACATTAGATGTATCGCTCTATCCAAGGAGGTGGGCATCCTTAAAGTGATTCGGTGGACCATCGAGGAGAGCGAGTCACTCCTTTCTGCACTCGAGAGTCGACATGCCGCGTCCCCGTCCGTAGCTACACTCGGCGAGATAGGCATAGCACTGGATACCTTCCGGGAGCAGGCCGAAGTTCCTTGACGACCCCTGGGTTGGTCCAAAATATTGGGAAGGGGAACGCCCTGGCTGCCTTTCAACTAGATTAATCTGTCAGGAAAGGGGGTGACCCATATGCCAGCTATTGAAAGGTTGCGCGGTACCCTGGCACTCTCGTCTCAGGAAATCAATGACGAGTTTCGTTCCTTGCACGAAACCCTCTACACTAATGCTGACACTGCCCACATAGCGGATATCGAGACCTTTTTGAATAGCCTGCCGCCATCAATGCTGTCCGTGGAGACCAGGAACTCCCTAGACCGTCCGGTGACAGCAGAGGAGTTATCTAAGGCAATAGACTCCTTATCGTCGGGTAACGCACCTGGTGCAGACAGGCTCAATGCTGCATTTTACAAATGTTATAAAGCTCGACTGGTCCCCCGATTACTCGCTGTTTGGGAGGAGGCGTGTGGGGTTAGTAAACTTCCCCCCTGTCTCAGGGAGGCGATTATCTCAGTCTTAGTTAAGCCTGGCAAGCCGTCAACACAATGCGGTTCCTACCGACCACTCTCCCTCATCGATTGTGACATAAAAATATTTTCCAAAGTGCTGGCCCTCCGGCAGGCACCGTACATGTCATTTGTAGTCCACCCAGACCAGTCCGACTTCATACCTGGACTCTCCACCTCTCTTAATCTACACTGGCTATTTAACATTCTTGCCGAATTGACCCAAATGCACAGGCCGTGGCAGCCACCTTAGATATGCAAAAAGCATTTCACTCAGTCTCTTGACGGTTTCTGTGGTTGGTGCTTGAGAAAAGCAATTTTGGCCCCCATTTCATTTCCTGGGTGAAACTGCTTTACGCTTCCCCTATGGCCAGGGTCTGTACCGATGACCGGTGCTCTGCCCAATTTCAGATAGATAGAAGTACTTAACCCTTTTCACTATTAATATTTGCATTGGCTATCAAACCCCTGCCGGACCGGATCCGTCAGTGACACGCGCACAGGGGTATTACACTTTCTGGGGTTCCCCAGATCATCTCTCTACGCGGACGATGCTTTACTTTACATCCGCTCGGCCGAGAACAATCTGGCCCCTATACTAGATGATGTCATTATTTTTGGGGAGCTGTCGGGCTTAAAGGTTAACTGTACCAAATCCATACTGTTCCCGTTGACTGATACCACCGCTGCCCCAGAGATCTTCATGTGTTTACATGGTCCAAAACAGAAATCACCTATCTTGGGGTATCGTTCACACTTCACTGGATCCCTCTATATGATCTCAATTTCGGGAATTACCTCACTTCTCTTACCTGAAAGACATCCGACTGGGCCAAATTGCTGATTACACTAGCCGGGAGGGTAGCCGTTCTCAAAATGATAGTTTTACCACAACACCTTTACAGATTTCAGAACGTACCGCTCTGGCCAGGCCACGAGTTCTTCAAGTCACTGACCCGGACCATTTAACACCTTTCTGTGGCATTCTGGTGCTTTTTGCCTGAAACTTGAAACATTGGCTACCCCAACCGCACTGGGTGGGGTTGGTGCCCCCGACTTTACTGGATCGCTGTGCAAGCCCACTTCGCGGCAATCTGGTTTGACACTGACAGATTCCCCCCCACGTTAAATGCGAACACCTGGCAGCTGGCGAATTGGATGTTCGCTCCTTGGTTCTCCCTTCCCTAAGCCTCAAATTAAACCCTATGGATTCCACCGGATCCACGATAGTGGCATGGAACAAACTGTGGAAAAAGACAGGTTCCCCCTCGCCCATTTCATGGTAACTTTCCTCTGTGGAGCTATATCCCTGGCTCCTCTCGTGTGGACGCCGCAATGGTTCGCCGCTGGGTTGATGAGGGCTTTGCCACTGTCTGGGACGCATTCACCCTGGGGACCTTCACTGAGTGGCCAGACCTCCCGATTCCTTGCGAGGATTGCCTTCCCGCTGGCTACAATACGCTAGGCTCCGCCCGACTCTCAAGAGGAGATGGCATGTATTCCCCTAGATCCCCCTGATGATTCTCTGCTAGCTGAGATCATGATGGGTAGTGACACCAGAGGGCGGGTTTCCAGACTGTACGGCCTCCTTCTGGGCAGGATCGTCCGTTCATGGGAGGGACTCAGGGAGGTGTGGAGCAGGGATCTAAGTGTCAAAATAACAGATCAACGATGGGAGTCTATGTGTGCCCGCACCCGAGATGCCTCCCTTCTAAACTTAAACTCATCCAATTTAAAATACTCCACAGGTACCACTACACTCCAGCTAGGCTTCACTGCATGTCAGTAGATCGCCCCTCCGAATGTCCCAGGTGTAGAGCAAACAATGCAGATTACATACATATGCTTTGGTCCTGCAGGAACCTTTCCTCATTCTGGAGGGAGGTGTGTGCAACCATATCCTAAATACTCAAATGCACTATCACCCCACCCCCCCCTTGGCCTGCCTCTTTCATGAATTCCCCTGTATGGGTCGTCATTTTAAGAAACTAGCTGAATTGTGTATGTTGTTTGCGACCCGCTATATTCTGCCTCTCTGGTTGCGGTCTTCAGGCTGTCCCATACCGAGGAGCGTTGGGCAAGCATGCAACCGGTCTGGACCCCCTTCCGTTCATATTTGCTCTTTTCCTCCAGTGACGACAAAGATGATACTGATGACCCCTTGTCCCCTGCGCATAGCCTTAATTGTGTTATCCGTCGGATCTTTGGGTATCTACCACATTTGATGAGAAGCTCATAAGTTCCGTTATCCTGGTCCTGCGAGGCCACAATACTAGACTATATGTCTGTCTTGTAAAGTGCGGATTGCTCGTGTGTTGTTCACTGTTCTCTGTTCTAATGTCAAGCAAATAAAATAAAGTTTAAAAAAAAAATTATTGTGTGGGTTCCATGACTGTTCATTGGTCTCTGTGAATCCTGTCTCCAGTTTCTAAAACTACTAAATTAGAAAAATAGCCCTATAACATAATTCCTGGCTGAAGTATTCAGAGTAACGACCTTCTTTGAACACTCTGAACCCCAGAAAAACAAAAAGGGGCAACAAAAGGCAGGCGCTGCGATAGGCAGTAGCCCATCTCCCAGCAGACCACAAGTGCAATCCAAACTCTAACTACTATCTTTTTATCTACGGCATCTTTAATATTGGCTATTTGGGCTGGAATATCCTTGGCTGCTAAAACTGGACTTGCCGTCCAACAGACCCTTGTTCAGCGATGTAAAAATGTGCTCATTTCAATGGAAGGGCTTCAAAGGGGTCTTGTTTTGTTCATGTTTCCTCATTTACCCGTTGCGTCAGTAAGGGGTAAAAATCATGCCTGCTGCCTTCCTTGGATGTGATATATGTTTGTTAGACTGGCTCTCTGGAATCAACCATGATTTCCCATTTTGCATGATCACCAGAGGGCACAGAGGGTACCATAAAATGTTGATGGAGCAGATATCTGAATGTATCATTGCTGTGACAGTGGCATGTGATCTGCCCAGTGTTATCTAACATCACCAAAGAGGGGAGACTAAACCGGATTGGTATTGGTCTTATAAATGCACACATCAGTGCTCATCAGTATGTATTAGATCTAGAATTACGGCAATTATCTATGTAAGAGATGGATCAATAAAAGGATTCATAACTGATTTAATGAACCATTTGCAGTTTCACAGTATGGGGCATGTGTGCTTACATGTGCCTGGATAAATCTTTGAGGAAAGAATATGCTACAGACAGAATCAACCAGGGACACACACTTATTGGAGGGTGACCATAGAAGCTGTTTGCTACTATGTAACTTACCTTTGCAACCCCCTGTAGCTGTGGGATGTTGAGCATCAGAAAAGATTAATGCGCAAGCGTAGTGAGTTGGCAGGAAGGAGTCAAACAGGTGCTAGTGGTCTCAGGCACAACTAGAGTATGCAATAGGACCACCCAGAGGGCCCATCCGCCCTCTGGGTGGTCCTATTGCATACTCTAGTTGTGCCTGAGACCACTAGCACCTGTTTGACTCCTTCCTGCCAACTCACTACGCTTGCGCATTGATCTTTTCTGATGCTCAACATCCCACAGCTACAGGGGGTTGCAAAGGTAAGTTACATACTTGTGCACACAAACCAGATCCATCCTGCTCTGACCACATGAGGATCTGCCAGGCTGCTCAGCCTTTCCTCTGCTTTGAGGGAGATCCTGTGTGAGCCTACTGTTATGCACCTCCCACCCCTGAGTCATGGTGATTCCAAACCGGTGGAAGCTCATTGCTTAAAACAATGGCCACAGCCAGCCAAGTAGTTCAATCCTGTATAAAACAATTTTGCCAAATCAATCACATGGTGTGTGGGACGGGATAAAAAATACCCAGGCAGGCCACCCTGCCAGCGTGGTGTTTGAATTCTAGTCTATTCTACTCTCTGCTATCTTGCCTTCCTGCTTCCTAAAGGTAGGAGTCTTAGAAGAGATATGTTGCAATGGCAAATATGGAACTTGTAAGTATGGTTTTCCTTCTATGTTCTGATCCCTGGAAAGTCATTTGAAGCAGGTAAGAGCGCTGTGGCAAGGTGGTGGCTTTCTCTCGATACCTGCTGATACCAGCAAAAGAAGAAAGAAGAATAAAGCAGCTTATCAAAATACCTGTGTCGATGTCTCAATAAGTAGCACATTTCCTTCGATGGCAGGACACCTTAATCAGTCCAGCTTTATGGCATATCTTAAGGTCTGTATCTTCCACAAGGGAAGCTAGAGGGAAAAAAGGGTAGTCTCAAGGCCCTCGTTATCGACCTCCCTGGTTTATCCTAAGTCCTCATTGTTGGATTTGTCAGTGAGAGTAATTCTTCATTGTGAATTTGTCATAATGGCTCAAAGTGCACAGAAACTGATAAAATGAACCGGCACACAGCATGCATTAAATTGCAAAAACACCCAGGTGTGAATTCTTGTCTTGCAAGTAACGAGGAGGTTTCAAACTTGTGAAAGTATTCTGGGATGAATACAGAATGCAACATGGCTTTGTACTGTTTACTTCTGAAGGGTTGCCTCAAAATCTGCTCTTCTTTCCTTTTCTGGGCCACTCCTGTCACTCACCGGATGGATGCCTGGTGGCACAGGAGTCAGACCCGAGCTTCGGTCCTAACTTGATTGCAGAGCCCGGGTTAGACCTAAACTCAAGCCTCCTCTCTGTTGAGGGAAGAACTTTTTTCTATGATATGCCCCCTTGATGAGCCGATTAGACAGGCAAAGGGGTCAGTCACCTAAATGAGCGGGGAGCACACACCGCCACGAAACCAGCTGAAAAGGAAACATCAACAGGTTAATACTTGAGTTTGGTGGAGAGCGCCACTATAAGAGGGTATGAGTGATGACTACCTGTACTATTAGTTCCCTTTCCCTTTAATGGAGAAACAGCCCTGATTCTCTCTATGAACGATAGAAAGGAGAGATATAGCTAACTAGATACAGGAAACAGATAGTCCAGAATAAGCACACAGGGGTGCTTAACGTGTTGTTGTTGTAGTTAAGGCACAGATGGGTTTTGGGCAGTACCAACAACGAAAGGATTACATTTAAAAAAAGGGAAGTTAGTATGGGAACTAAACCTGGGCGGCACGAGGTGCGCACTAGTCCCGGGGAGGTGCACGTGCAGCAGAGCGTTAGAATGTGCACATGTAAGGCTGTAATCCTCTAGTAGCGGAGCAAAAAGGATAAATGAAGAAGAAGGCTGTCGTCTTCATATGTCCAGGATAACACCAAAGGGGGGCGGTGGAACAGGTTTAGGTAACCGTGGTATGGTACAGAGGAGGTACAAGAGTAACACCTCAGGTAGACATACCGAGAGGTGAGCATTCGCCCAGCATCCCGACCGTAGCACTTTGTATTAGGGCCAGCTTTGTGTAGAAGCCTTTGTCCCTGCTATACCTGCCCCAAGAATGGCCGCCGTATCCTATGGCATGAAAATGAGGCTGATTACACGTTGCTAAGCAACGGTCCTCATATTACCGACAACCCTCCGCCGGCAGGCGGAAGCCGGCCTCCTCACAAGAAGGCCCGCAAACGAAAAGGCCCTGTTTTGCGCCTGTTATGCACTGGTGAGCGTGGCGTGGCCTACCCCCTGCATCTGAACATAAAGGTACGTCTTCTCCAACATAATAGACTGCCACGGCACATGAACTCCCACATTCGAGCACCCCTATGAACTAGAACCTAAACTCGCATGGCTGACTATAAATGCACAATTAATCAGTCTGCCACAACAAGGATCATTGCCTGCCGCAAGCCTGTCTAGAGGCGCCAGAGCCAGGAACTCTGCAAGGTATCCTCCAGCCATTCGCATGCTACCTATATCCTGGTAAGATGCCCACAACACCCAACATAATGTGCTATGTAATCTGCAATATGTGCCCCAAACTGAGCACCTTGCTACCTACAATCTAAACACTCTGAGAGCTAATTGCATGCCTTCTCACTCTATACATGCGCTATTTTTCTAAATTACTTCTCCTGTACTCTATCTACAATACCTAAATGCCTTACTATGCTAAGCCAGCCCTTTGTGATCTGAATAATTGTCCAGCCTACTATGAACTGCCATATAAAGGACTAGCCTACCTTGACTATTGTGATTTGCATACCCTGAGTTGCCTACTGTGAACTAGCCCACCTTGCCTATTGTGATTTGCATACCCTGAGTTGCCTACTGTGAACTAGCCCACCTTGCCTATTGTGATTTGCATACCCTGAGTTGCCTACAGTGAACCAGCCCTCTTTGACCATTGTGTCTTGTATACTCTGTGCTACCCATTGTGAACTAGCCTACCTTGCTATTGTGACTTGCATACCCTGATCTGCCTATTGTGAATTATCCATGTGAGACTACCACACTCGCATTGCATCCACCTCCCATCTCTCCTGGCTTAGTACATTCCGACCGACTAAACTGCACTATCGCCGCTTGTACCTCACTGCAAATACGACTATTGGAAACTTTGCTCAAACATCTTTAGCTGTTCCCATCATAATAATTATCTACCAGACCACCTTCACTAACTGCCTCGCAGTAAGCCACATTCCAACTACCATGACCAGCACCAGATCCCTACCATGCCCAGTCCTAGAAAGGAACAACAAACTTTGAGCTAGGTTACCTCGCCTCCATGAACCACGAGTGAGTGTCCTATCCAAACAGGACTACTACCCAAACAACAACCACTCTAAATCTAAACTACCTCACTATCCTGATAAAACAGCCTCAGTTACCTTGCAGAAACTAACCAAAACCAAACCTAGCCATCGCAAACTTACTAAAACTCATAACAATGTCCACTCGGCCTACCTTAACATGGCCTTTTTAAATGCCAGATCTCTGGTAGCACATGCTACAGATATAGCCGACCTGATCACCTCAAATAATCTGAACCTCTTAGCAGTCACTGAGTCTTGGTTACATGACGGAGCAGGCCCAGCCCTTGCCCTAGCGGTCCCTGAAAACTACCAAATCCTTAGAGCAGATAGAACTAACTCTAGAGGAGGAGGTATTGCCATCATAGCTAAAACACAACTAGCAATTAGACTTATACCATCACCCCAAAATACTTCCTGTGAAATGTTCATAGCAAAAATACCAATATCCAACTCTAAGACACTAACAATCTACCTAGTGTATAGGCCCCCAGGACCGACTGGATCCTTCGAGGATGA
Organism: Ambystoma mexicanum; assembly: GCF_040938575.1. Lineage (NCBI taxonomy): Eukaryota > Metazoa > Chordata > Amphibia > Caudata > Ambystomatidae > Ambystoma > Ambystoma mexicanum. The sequence goes on along the minus strand of NC_090921.1, from coordinate 1,335,104,056 downwards.
CATTTCAAGCATCCTCTCCAACAATACAAAGACAACCTCTCAGGTACTTATCCTAGGGGACTGCAACCTTGGCTTCAATGACCAAACAGACAATGATGCCAAAATGATCACCAATATGCTCCTAGAATAAGGATTTACCCAAAAAGTAAACCAACCAACACACTTAAAAGGCAGAACCCTCGATTGGGTGGCCAACCTAAATTGCAACCTCTCTATTAACTCCAATTATCCATTGCCGTGGACTGACCACCATCTGATTACCTTCACTATGGTAATAGACAAACAAACATAACTATAGCCCCTCCTCAACCCACGAGAAACAAAAAAGATATCACAATGGACAGGCTCTTACCACTTATCCTGCCTTCATTGAGCCATCTATCTTCATCTACAGACCCTAACACATTAGTTGACATTTACAATACAACTATGTCCAAAGCACTAGACTCAATCGCACCTCTCAAACTACGTAAAAGCAAACCACAGGCACATCTAAACGCTTGGTTCACCCCTCATTTAAAAGAACTTAGACAAAAAAAAGAAAATTGGTAGCCGCATGGCGTCTTACACCATCGGCAGAAAATAAAATGAACCTGACTAAATTTGCCGACTATTACAAAAAAGAAATAACTAATACTAAGAAAGACCTTTACAACGACAGGATTGCTAAAGCCAGCTCTAACTCAAAGGAGCTCTTTACCATATTACGAGAAATGGAGGCACCCATCCCGCCAGCTGATAATATAACTAAAGACAAAGTCTGGTGTACTAACATCCAGAATGCTTGAGCTAACAAAATTGTACTCCTTCAAGGAAAGATTGCAAACAAGAAATCCTCTCTTACCAAATATGATGCCCACTCTCAGACTGCCAAAACACTAACTAATTAACCAGACCCCCACTCTCAGACTGCCAAAACACTAACTAATAAACCAGACCAATTTAAATTCTCCAAAGTCTCCATCCTTGAAGTGGAGAAAATTATTTCCTCCCTGAAGCCATCTAGATGCCAGGGCGGCAACTGCCCAGCACAATTACTTAAAGATGCAGCAAGAGACCTGTCACCATTTATCACCAAACTTATTAATGCATCTTTTTCAACTAATACCGTCCCAAGTAACTTGAAAGAATCCTGGGTCTAACCTTTGCTGAAAAAACAAACCTTAGATCCAGCCATCCCAACTAATTACAGGCCTATCACGACGGTGCCCTTCCTTCTAAAGATACTTGACAGAGTAGCTTACATTCAGATACAACAATACCTGGAAACAAATCACCCCCTCGGCACCCGCCAATCAGGCTTCAGGACGCAACACAGCACTAAAACTGCACTGATTGACTTAAAAACACAAATTGAGGCACTCACAGACAAAGGGAAAACTGCTCCTCCTTGACTTGTCAGCTGCTTTTGACTTGGTGGACGATGAAGGCCTTTGCAAACACCTTGCCTCAGCAGCGCACTTCTCTAAGGACACAGTAGCGTGGGTTCAATAATTCCTCAACAACAGAATTATGCAAGTTTTCTCCCCCTCAGACTCAGCAGATCCCATCTCCATAACTTGCGGTGTTCCACAAGGCTCATGCATTTCTCCCACCAAGTACAATATCTTTACGAAGCCACTGTTTGACAAATTGGACAATCTGGTTGTCACCTACACTAATTACGCAGATGACACCCAGATCCTCATACCCCTTTCGGGCAATTACGCTTCCGACACGGCTCTTGTGAACAAAATTTAGCTCATTCAGGCATGGATGGCCACACATGGCCTCTGCCTGAATGACGATAAGACCAAACTTCTAATACTAGGCACCTCGGCCAACCTAAAAAAACTCAATAACAAATACTCCTCCTTCAACATTGATGGTAACTCTATCAAGGTTGCAAAGGAAGTAAAAACGCTTGGATTTTACCTTGGCTCCACCCTAGCCATGAGCAAACAAGTCAACTCCCGAGCGTCCGCATGAGCATACACATGTAAATTAATCAGGGCCTGCAGACCCTATCTATCCCCAACTAGTTGTATCACCCTTGCAAATGCCCTCATACTTTCAAGATTGGACTATTGTAATGCTCTCTACTTGGGGGCTAACAAGTACATGTTAAACAAAACCCAAACGTTACAAAATAACGCCCTAAGAACGGCACTAAATATCCCAAATAAAGATCACATCTCTGTGATTAGAAGACAAAACCACTGGCTGTCAATTAAAGACAGAAGTCTGTTAAAAACGACTTCACTGACCCACAAATGCCTCAACAATGCCGCACCACGCTATCTGTCCGACCGGATAGCCAAAAAAACTACTAATCGCCTGACTAGGTCCTCCAACTCATGCTACCTCAGCATACCGCGCTTCAACCTAGCCAAATATGGCGGCAGAAGTTCCCAGTTATGGCAGCAGAAACATGGAACTCACTCCCCTACTCAATCCGGGCGGATCAAACATACCCCAGCTTCAGACGCAACATACAGAAATGGCTTAGAACTAATGACGCTCACCCTACAACTTTGTGCTAAATAATATACTAAGATAGCATCCACCATCATATAAGTCTGTAATTGAAATTACACACTAGATCGCTTCTCTGTAATGCAACTGTATATATCTCCTAATTGTACCGTAATTCTATGTATCACCAAGCTTAAAGTCTGCTTGTACTGCTTGCGCCCAGTTACCTTCGGGTTTGGTGCGCTATACAAAAACAACAAACAAACAAACAATGAATAAGATATGCACATAGGTCATGTTAAAGAGACAGGGGTTGGTGCACGGATGTTTACCGAGAGGCAGAACAGGATTTTTAGCAATCTGTGTTAGCAGGCAATGATTCGATACACAGAAACATGAATGAAGTAAAACGTAACCTGAAAGCGGTCCGGGAGCAGTTGCTGGAGTCAGTACACGGGAGGTCACAAGGTAGTAAGGTGTAATCACAAAGCAGTCCGTGAACAGTTGCTGGAGTCGTTACACGGGAGGTCACAAGGTAGTAAGGCGTAATCGCAAAGCAGTCTGTGAACAGTTGCTGGAGTCGGTACACAGGAGATCACAAGGTAGTAGAGCATAATCAAACAGCAGTCTGTGAACAAAGGCAGAAGTTCGGTACACAGGATAGACTTAGGAATACTTGAAGACGAGACTTTAGCATACCAGTAACAACCTTAATTGGAAGCAGCGTTCTGCATTACACACACGGTTTTGTCGTGGTGGAACTGAGGCTCTGGACAGCCATTGGCTGCTGCGTTCACGCGGCACGGGCGTGATGGGAAATGTAATCCGAGTCTGACGCAGGAAATGGCAGCAACAGCCCGTTTCCATAGCAATTTCCTACACCAAAGGAACGGAGCCGAAAAGCGTCGTACTCTGCGACTTAGAAGGGATTTCTTGACCCAAGTGAAGTCGGGTGGCAATGTGTGTGCTTGTAAGCACCCTGCGGGGAATAGGCAGCCTGCGAGCCGTAACAACTCCAAGTTCTGCTCTCTTCTCCGCTGGGCAAAGTTCTGTTCTCCTGTCCTATGCAGGGCTCCTGCTCTCCTCTCCACTGCAGGGGCGAGCTCTGCTCCCCTCTCCTTTGTTGGCAGTCCACAAAGCCTGTTCCCCTCACCTCTTTTGGCCCGCTTTGGCATACTGTTCTCCTCTGCTCTTCTGGACCACTTGAGCATACTGTTCTCCTTTCCTCTTCTGGACCACTTCGACATACTGTTCTCCTCTCCTCTTCTGGGCTGCTCCTGAGTGCCTCTCTGATCAGTGGAGTAACTTTGCTGAAAATGTTGGGGAGACATGACAACGGAAAGAAAGGGGCCAGGTGGAGGAATGGCGGACATTGGCTATGAGGGATAACACTAAACTACTACACCACAAGAGTCCATTACCAACGCTCTGTTATAACTTTCATTAGACTGGTGGCATATCTTTATAATTCAATTCTAAAGGCATGCCAGTCTTCTGAAACGTATAACACCACAGTTGGTCTTTAGAATTCACTGCATTGACAACAGTAACAAAAGCCTGCGCCCCCTCTACCTAAAGAGGGCCTGCCAGCAGGTTGAAGGGAGCTGGTGTTTGATTATTGCCACCAGGGCACTGACTCAAACAAGCATATCAACGTAATACAAAATTAATGCATGCAAGATTTTAAAACAGCACATTAGGGTGCTTATTCTAATTTCATCAATTACTTGCAACATTCTGACTCATTATGATTAAGGTATGTTTTCCTTTGTTCAAATGACCCCAAACAGTAGTGTCCTGAGCGGGAGGCCATACTGGGACATTTGTCAGAGGGACAGCACTCCCGTTCGGCAACTCAAAGAGGGTGCCCAACGGGAAAGGTGTCCCACTGGCAGGACAATGCGTGCTGAGCAATTCCTGCTCAGCACGCTTATTGTCCTGGCAGCAGGACACCTTACCCTGTACGAATGGTGAGGGGGCGACTATTAGCAGGGACTATTGTCCCTTTTGATATGTGAATGGGAGGGAGTGATCAGAAGTGAGAAGGGTGCATAATGTTGCATCTTTTATGAAACAATGACTATGGCTTTAGAACCCAAGGGGGATTTGTTAGGCTCACGTTAATATGCATGATACCTTTGTGACTTTGCATGCAGGATGGGGAGAATAAAACGAAAGCCATACTCTCATTCCTCAACATATTTCTCTGACAATATATATAGTGTACAGTTAGTCGACTATGAAAGGCTACTTTATTATGTAATGCGCTTTGCTTCCAGGGCACTGCTATAAATAATTATTTAAGCACATGAAATGCAAAGCAATACCTTAATAAATATCTATATCAACTAAACCTGGGAAGATGTGCACAGTTGCCTAAATTGTCCACATCTCAGTTTCACCATTTAACCAAAGTGTGTGATCCACTGTGTCTTATCTGAAGCTCTGTACGTGATTCCGATTCACTTCAAAGCTTATGTTAATATATCATGCTATTATAATAAAAAGCCTGATGACTGTACAGTTTCCCCATACATAACAATAGTGCATTTTAGGTATTTTGCACCACAAACCTATGTGCCATTTGGCTTACTTATGGCAACTTATTCTAAAGTCACTACCACAGTGCCTCCACATTTCAAAGAGTGATGATGCTCCTTGCAATGTTCTTTTCTGTGAAATCATTTCTGTTGGTGCAATCCATATGCAAATATGGAGGTTTCCATATATTTTGCCCCCCAGAGCACCTGGACAGCGCTTTAATAAATGTGATCTGCCACTAATGTTACAAAAAAGTACATTGTGGTAGAGGTGGGCAGTTTAGGGGTGTGAATGAGAATATTACACGCACTGCATTTAATGGCTCACCTCACCCCCACTCGTGCAATGCTATATACACCCCAGACCCCAAATATAATTGTCGAAATGTGACCCCTCACTAGGGTCAGCCCGCAGCCCTGCCCTCCAGCAAACATACACGCAGCTGAGCACATGTCCGCATTATGTAATGAGACAGCGCAAGCCTAGCTGGGCACCTCAGTCAGGCTCACGCTGTCCACTTTTATGATCAATCAATGCGGCTGCCACATTGAGGCCCTCCCACCAAAAGATGGGGGAGGACAAAAAGCATGCCACAAATGTTGGGGGGGACTTGTCCCCCCGTCTCCCCTATAATTACGCCCATGCCTCTGATCACTTCTGCTTGGGGACCCACAAGCTCTTCTCTCCGATCTTCAGTTGTGCTGCAATGATTTCTGTACTTGCCACACGTGGTGTGCAGCTCTGCTCTCCTTTTGACTTCTGGGACTTTCTAGTTGCTATACTGTCTGTGCTTGATGGGTGGGAGGTTGAACTGCTCTTTCTGCATGCCTCATGTTCCTCCCTTTCCTTTCCGCCTCACGCTGTCCACACCTTGCTCTCGGTGTCCCGCATTTCCTCATTGCCCCTACATGCCCGCACTGTATGCAAGGCTCTATTCTCCCCTCTCCTTTGTTGTTTGCTTTATTTGCTTCTATGCCAACGTGCTTTACAGAAATTAATGATATACCTAATGTAATGACAATGATACTCAATGAACAGGATACATCAAAATAAAAAAGAATACCTAGCAGAAGAGAAAATGTATTGATGGTCCATGAAACAGTAAGTTAAGCAACATACTGAATATTGCGACACAACCCCCCAGACAAAAGGAGGGGAGCACTCTTAAAACTATTAAAAATAGCAAAAGTCCACCATAGCAGAGGGAACTCAGTCACAAACCCAGGAAACCGCTCCAGATGATAACATGAGCTAAAAATGCCCCCATAAATTAAGAATGAGCAGAAAATATGGGCTTCAATGGCCAAACTCATAATTTGAGCAGACACTGATATCTTAGGGAGTGATGGACACTCTTGGCTTGGATAGTGCAGAGGTTGATAGCCTCACAACCCTCCCCCCCTTGCAGGGCCATGTCGGCTGAGCTCCAGAAGTGCGGTTGGTCTTAAGGTCCTATGCAATCTCCTGAACCAGACGCTGGAAGGGCAGTTTCTGGATGAGTAGTCTACATGATTGTCTCCCTTCGATCACAGTACCTGGTTGATAGTAGTGAAGTTTCATGACACCACCAATGTGAGGGGTGCTCTTACTGTCATCTTTGGTGGGAAGCTGTCCCTCCTCTGGTGGACTTGCAGGCCGTCTGCCTAGTACGGAGGATTGCAACACTATAAGGCTCACTGCATGCAGCTCCTCTGGGCAAGCTGCCCTCACTGTGGCTCCGCCCTCCGCTCTGCTCTGCTGGTGCTGCCGTATTTTTGGTGAGTTGCATGGTGGAATGGCTCTGTCCCAGCCTATTACAAGCTGTCTGTGCTTATGGGTTGAGCCCAGTGGGGAGTGCACTGATAGCACTGACAATGTTCTAGTAATCAAGATAGTGAGAGTGTGCAGTGGAGATAGCGCAGCAGGTCTCCTGTGAGAAGCAGTGCTTAGGGGCGGCGCTTGCACATGCACTCTTAGCATTTTATGTATATTCTAGCCATTGCCGGCATGACTTACGCCATTCTAGCATATCTTAAAGGTCAATATCGGTCAGTAATTCATAGGGTCGCTTCTGTCCCCCTTCTTAAATTTCAGAATTACCACTGATCACTTCCAGGAAGGGTGCAAAGGTCCCTGTGACTTATTGGAAAAGGCTAAACGTATAGGTAACTGTCTTCTTGTGAATTTGAAAGCAAATTTGTATCAGATGGAATGAGAGGTATATGCGGTATAAGAACAGTATTAAGTTCCATCGATTACATGGGCCTCTATGGTGTGGTTTTGTAGACGTGTAATTTATTTTTATTTATTTATAGGTTATTTATAATGTGACTATACAGCAAATGGTGTTTCATGGTGCAACAATTGTCAACCTTGTTCCATTACAGAGCTCCCGTGATGGCATAAGATTGTTTAGTAGCATTATTACAGCACTTACTTTCAGTTTTAGCTTGTAAGGAGGCATTCATCCTACAGCGTTTCGCTCTTTAGAGACTGCAATGTTGAGTCAGTAATTCACTGTTTATTGCTACTGGAACTGCTGTGGCCTGTGTGAAGAGAAGTGGGATGGAAAGAAGTAACTTTTAAATTATTCCGAATGTTTGCGAGAGTGGAAGGTTAAGGTGACCGTGTAGAACCATGCTCATTCTGTTTGTTAAAATGATCGTTGTTGTTAAAGTGGAAGGTCACACAGAGGTGCACTTTGCCATTTGGACAGCAAAGGGCAACCTAACACTGATTAATTTTATCAGCTGAGTACTGAAACATACCTAAGCATTTGGTATATATAGCTACAGGACACTCCTTCGGTGATCATGTGTGATAATACAACTAATTTGACCCATGACCCTCAACAAACATTCTGAAGAACATATCACAGAACATTCAGAGGCAAATCAGTTGCATGCCTCAGTTCTGATTGTGCCTGTTAACATATTCCGCCTGTCATGTTTATTTTTCATTTTTTCAATAAAGTGCAATCAATGTATCACATCACTGATGGACCAAACTGCTACGATATTTAATCTCCTCTCCATCAAGGTAATACAACCTATGACAAACCTTTAGTATCTGGGACATGACTGAGTTCTACGATTCATGGTAATCTTTGCATTTTGGTCCCCTAAGGCCATGAATAAACTTACTTCTTTTTGGTCACCCAGGGCCAGATATTAAATTGCAATCAGAGTAGCTATCATATGCCAGGGTGCTGCAGCCGCATGCCGGGGGCACAACATATCTGCGTATTTATCAAATAGTCAATGATTCTGAAAAAGGGCAGGATGTTGTTCAGATATTCCCCGGTGCTGACAATAACAGAATGTACAATATGCAAACTTGTAAGGGTTTCTGTTCAAGCATACCCAGGGACTCTCAAATGCAGCAAAGTTCACCTCAATGTGCCAGCTTGTCTGTTAAAATATATCAGATAGTATCATGCCACTTTCTCCGCCTCATCATGCCCGTTTCAACAGTACCATACATGTATATATTCCCAATTCAAGCGTACTGCTACTCTAATTTCTGAAATGCACCCAGACAATTCCGATGTAATTTTCACACTTCCCACAGAAAAGTACCATTCCACTTACAAGTAGCCCCTAATAAAGGGAATGTCAGTTAAACTATGTCATGCTTGTGTTACCCTAGATAGGCACATTTGCATACTACCTCCACATTGCCCAGAGAAAATGGTCATGTAAGTTCACATTGCCTCCTGCAAAATGGCATGCCAGTTGCAACTGTGATTTGTCAGCTTTTACCAAGGTAAGCACTTTGAAATGCTGAGTGCTCTCAAGTTGCCCCTGGCAATGTGTGATAAGGCCCACCCACGCCTGTGTTTGTTTGGAATTCTGGGACTTGTGGTTTACAACAATTTGAAATGGGAAAGGAAAAAATACAAGTCCCAGAATTCAAAGAAAAAAATAGGACTGAATGTCCTCCCCACACCTGCCATGGGACCTTAAGAGCTCTGAATTCTGGTTTCACACAGCCCCATAAAATCTTCCTGATGCTTCCAACAGTGTTATGCAACTGCAATTCCAGTTAAGCAGATCATCATGCTAATTTTCTCATTAATCCTCAAAAAATAACCAGCGCCAAGTCTCCATAAAACATATGGTTGTTTTTCCTTCCAATTCTTGCCCTAGACAGACAACTACCATTCAATGCTCTGGGGCAGCAAGAACAGCCCGAAAGCATTCAGACTTTTCCATCAGAGCACTCAGGGAGGGGGGAAACTCGGTTTCCAGCTAATCTACCTTCCAGCTCACCAGAGGTTGCAATGTGTGTAATACTTAAATGTATTTGCAGACCACAGTGTCCTTTTTATCCACTGCATTCTGGCACTTTGCATTCATTAAATCCTGCTTCTTTGAGTAGAAATGTCTTTGCGTATGCAACATCCTTTCGTACAACTGGTCCCTGTTTATTTTTTATCAATATAGGGCCTTATCACAAATCGGGCGTCATGCTGTTAGCGTTACCGCAAGTCGGTCGAGCGCAATTTGCGCTGGATCCTGAGTTGCAGTGGCGCTGTTAATCCCCATGTTCGGGCGCCGAGAGAACCAAATGTAAATATAAGGAAGTTAATGCATTTGAGAAAACATTGACAAGTATGTGAATTGAAAACCAGAGTTGCATGAAAGTTAATGCAAATGAGCAAATTTAAATTTTGAGTTGCATGAAAGTCAATGCAATAGTCAATTGTGTAATGAAAATATGAGTAAGAATACACACAAGAACAAATACATTTTATGGAAAAATAACAAATTTGGTGTCTATAATGTTTCTACCAGAAGCACAACCAACAAAAGTGTCTTTCCAAAAGAAAATTCATTTATTCAGGGTCCATAGGACTCTATGGGGTTTTTTGGTGCTTTTACTGCCGGGGGTAATAGCGCTGAAAATGAGCGGAAAGGGGAGGTTTTTACCTCCACCAAAAAGCGGGAGCTAAACCTCCCACTTTACGCCCAAACTCGGGATTGGGCAGAGCAGTAATGCGGCGGCAATGGGATTACCGCTGAATTTTTTACCGCTCTGCCCAACCCCTGATGAGGCCCATAGTCTTTTCTGGCTTCTATGTATTAATAAGAATGATGTGTGGATGAAATGAAGAGAATTTCAAGTATCATGTGAACATAAAACGCTGGTGGGATGGAACAAACCCACATTAAATGTTCTTTCCCTGAATCAAACTGGAAATGCAAAGAGGCCGTCATGGCGGGTGAGCAGTTATTTTTACAGAGGACAATGCTGCTTAATTTCTCTCTTTACCCCGCAGCAACTGGCCCACTATTAAAACGCCTTTTGGTTAACACTTAAGAAGATGCCTGTGGTGTAAAGTAGGGGTGGGGGAAATGCATCTGGATTGATGTGGGTGGGGGGGTAAAGACAGAATAAAGTGAAGAGATTAGCGGAGTCCGTGTACACAGGAGCAAGTAGAAAGGACATACTGTATATCTCATAAAATGCCCGAATTTGTAAATTACTATCATGCATTGTGACACAGGACTACAAGTGCTATAATGCATTTGGCTGACAATCATAGCCCAGCATGGTGTACTACTTGAGGGTTCTGATAGCTGGTAAGATAGCTCAATCGGTTGAGCACTCACTGCCGAGATCTGTGCGTGATCTGCAGGTCAGAGGTTCAAATTCCAGAAAGTTTGGTTGGATGGTAACGTTTCTATGGAAGTGTCCTCTGTACAGCATTTTGAAAAAAAAAATGTATATAAATAAGAGATTATTATTTGCTGTAGCTACCCACACCCATGCCCTGCAAATGGTTTTATGTATACAGACTTAACTGACAACAGAGAAATACAGATTTCAGCTGATAGCTCCCCCAAAATAGAATGTGTTTATTGATGACGACATGAGAGCTGAACTAGTTAATTGACCAGACTACTAATGTGTTTTAGTTTGAGAAATACCTTTTTTTTAAACCACTCCCCGTTTCAAGATGTATTGTTAATTATGAGCTGGCAGAAAAGAAATCCAGCTTATTTTTAGTAGTAAATCTTAATATAGGGCTCCGCGTTTAATCATTTTAGCCTGGTCCATTAACTGGTTCACTCCACATAAAGTGATGCCATTATGATTTAACTGGTCACCCAAATAAAAAACAAAAGGTATGCATGTACAAGCACTTCAACTATTGTAGAATGACACGGTCATAGGTAATGGCATAGCTGGGTCATGTTAGCGTCATAGCTGCCTTCAACCCTACCAGCAAATGTCAAGAAAACTTCATGGCTTGCACTGAGGCTTTTGAGGCCGATGATCGGCACTTGGCCCAGCTTGATATTGTGGAATCCTGCCCAATAAATCCACTAAGGAAACCAGGGCAGAAGTAACAGAGCCCGCTTTCTTTTCTTTATACCAACAGACAGGAAATCCAGCAGAGTAAGCCTGTTCCAGAAATGGCTCCTCAGCACAGATTTCTCAGGATTTTTTAAATATTTTTTACAAATTATATTTGATCACGTTTGCACTCAATGAGAATCATTACATAAAACAGTAGGATACAATTAGTAAGGTACATTAGAATTAAGCACTTCCTAAAGGAACATCCTCCAACCTTGGTAGGCATGGTTTAGCTATGCTGCGTTATGCTTGTACAATTCTCCTGTGCCTACCCATGGGACACAGTCTCTTCCAGCGGCAGATAATTCCATCTACTTAATGCACTATTGTCTGGTGACTGACACACATGACCCTGTCTCTGTTCACAGGCATGAATATCTCACCCTCTTGTGTGAGGTGTAACTTTATATACGTGACTGGGTGTGCCTCTGTGCTGAGAAGAGATAAACGTCACAGCCTTCTGTTTATTTCCAAGTCTCTGCCAGCCAACCACGGCTTCTCAGTCTTGCTGCTAAATCTCACTGCTCATGACTGCAATGCTCTACTGCCCGTCACAAATGCATGACCAGTGTTCATAAGAGAATATAAACTACTGTTGGTTTTAACAATATGCAAATACAGGCGACACACTGGGAGAGGGAACAGATGAACAGCAGCTAACCACACATGTGGGGAGAGTGTTTATGTCTGGGCAAATTGCAGGAGTTGAGTAAACCATAAAATAAAGTCACCATCTGCTTGAGAAGTCTTTGCAAGCAACAATGAGTTGGTATGTACAAACCCTACTTGCGGCTGATCAGAATCCCAAATAAACAATATGTTAAGCAGCATTGGTTAACCTAGTGGGGACTAGAAAAATGTATGAATTTAAACTGATAATACTTTGCTTCTCGTGTGCGAGTACCATACCAGCATTGGTTATGTGGCAGTGATCGAACTAAGGCCATTTAATACAGACATATTTTAGACTTACCCTGTTCCGCTAGGCCAACCATGCCCTGCCCGGGTGTGTGTGACATGTTTTATGTACCTGCTGTACAGCACGTGTTTATTGAGTGTGAAATGACAGCTAAACTAGTTCATGGACCAGACAAAAAAAGGAGGTCATCAGTGATGTAGAACTTTATCTTGGTAAAGATTTATTTTAGTTTGATCTATTAACTGGTTTGACTCACGTAAAGTCATGTCCTCATCATTTAACTGGTGCTTTTAATACATGGCTGAAAAAGCATTTTTTTTAAAAGGAGAGCCTCAGTAATGAGGCTCAAACTGAGCTCACTTCCCTGTGGACAGGTGTTGTGACCTTTGGTCGCCTAGTGCTCAACCTGTGGCCAACATCTGAATGCTTGTGTGCCTAGGAATGGTGTGGAAAGGCGATAAAAGTGCATGCGTTACAAAACTGGTTAATGGACAAGGAGGCACCCGGAGGGAAATGTTAGACAACGTCTTGCAAGGATAAATCAGCCATGCATAAGAGATATTTTTAGGCCAAAATTGTTGCTACATGTGCCAATGGTAGCGCAATTTCGGGCAATGAAAAAGAGTAAAATGTCCAAATGCCACTCTCAAATACAGTAAATCGACCATGGGTGCTGCAAGACAGGGGGGCTGCTGATATCAAAGTATCAATCAAGTTTGTCCCATGTCGCATTCATGTTGCTGCAAGAATTGGCCCACGCCAGTTTGTATGATGCTTTAGTATTTAAATTCTTGCCACCGTGCACTTACTCTCAGGGGTCAAGTCCTTAAGAAAAAGTGGGGGACTCATTGACATACCAATTGAATGTGGCATCACCAGCAATTAGGATATGAAGGTGCCCTCTGAAAAAAGTGGTGTTACTCCTTCCACCTGCGTGTGCCCTCGACTTGCGCACTACTTACTCTAGTGATTGTTAGAGTACAGCTCTCAGTGGCCCACTTAGCTTTAACAATATTCAAAGTAGACCCCTCAACAGATAAGTCGTTGACTCCCTAACCTCTGTCATGCATTTTCATTGCCACCTCTATAATTCATATACTGTTGTTGTCCCCTCTTTTGTAATTCCTCTCTCGGACTTTGTACTTTATAGTACTTAGCTAATACCTCTTCTCACAATGCGTTGTTTGATGTAAAGCGCCCTGACACCAGCTAAATCCTGATCTGCACTTTCCCAAACTCTAAATATATAAATGAATGAATAAATAATAACATGGATCAATTTAGCCATGCTGGGACATTTGTTCCTTTTCTTCACGCCAGGAACCCACCCAAAGAATGCCAGTGTTTCAGTGCGATTTTTAATAAAAATTGACTTTGTGTTTCATTGTTTGACTGAAGCTTGCAGTGTCTTGTGATGCCGATAATGCAGCACTCTAGAACCGACTGTACTTCAGAACTTAAATACATATCGCTGCAGGAGGAAGTGATCAAGTCCAGCCAGTTTCATTACCTCTGCTGATTGGTCGTTTCATCTTGGGTTCATCTCATGATCTTGCAGTTGGTGGAATAACTTTGCGAAGGCATTGGTCGGCGGATCCTTTATCCAATAACTGGTTCCACTCCTGTCCCCTTGTTCTTGGCACCATGTATCCCATCCTTGCACTCACATCACAAAATTCTGACTCTTCCCTACTTTGCAATACCTCAACTTTTACCTCTCTATTTTTACATGTTTTGCAGAGGTCCAGTCTCGTATCTACTGTTCCTCTCCAATTATCGCTTAACATCTTATCGCCAGCCTTTGCACTTTTATACCCCCTTCCTCTCTGATGTCTGCTTCTTCATTCCCTGGATCCTTTTATGTCTTAGTTTCTAACCCTTGTGCTTATCCCTTCCTTCTCCTCTTTCGCTTTTAGCTTATTCACTCTGCTTCTCCAATTCCTATCCTCTTATCCCTGTCAGTCCCTCTTCTGTTCAATACCCTGCTTGCAACCCCTCTTTCATTCCAATCCCTCCTTGCTTGTTGTTACCTTTCTTCTCTCATTTTCTTTCCCCGTTATCCTTTGCCCCTCTCGACTCCATACTTTCATTGTTTCTAGATGGCCAATAACTGCTCTTTTATCTTGTCTTCCTCTCCACATCCTGCAGTCTTATCCCCTCTCACTCTTTCTAGAACATACTCTCTGATTTGCTCTTATACTTATGCTACTGCTCTCCAAACCGCTCTCTACACATCTTGTCCTGCTCTTATACACTGTTACTGCGGTACCTGCTTCCCCATCTATCCTCCTTCCGCTCCATCCTGTTGCGTCTATCTTTAGCTCTAGTTCCTCCGTTTGCCTTGTCCCTGGCTCATTATCCAATGTCTGCTATGTTTATTATCTTGTACCTTCTCACTCATGCCCCTCTTTTCTTTTCTTTACCACTACGGCCTTTTTTTTGTTCATCAGACGTTCTATGTTTTTCTTGTACGTTAGAGCGCTGGATGGAAAAAAAGAGAGTGACGCCATTAACGAAAGAAATATCTGATACACAAGAAGATGACAGATAATGAATGGAGGCTTTGAGACAGAGGACTCTGGGGGGGAGATACACACAAGGATGAGATGGGGTTTACAGGTCATCAGTATTTGTATTTCTTTCAGTTAGGGTGATGTTGTGTGGGTGGTGTTTTGTTTTGAAAATAAAACCTTTCTTGTACATCCCAGCATCATATTTTCCCAAGATGCAGTGTGCGACAGTATTCTCCTTCCTGGCAACTCCACTGTGAAACAGCATAAATGACCTACCAACTTTTCCAGAACAAGCATTTAAGAAAAATAAGCCATCAAAAATGCCTCAGCATTACAAATAACTATATGCCATTGAAGCATCTCACACCAGAAAAAATGTCTGAATTTAGGGTCGTACTTTGGGGAGGAACCGGAGATGATGTAATCCTCACCTGCAAACCAGCACCAGCAACAGCACTACTCCTGCAATGCCAATGATTATCAGGCAGGGAATTAGGAGCCATTTATTCTCATTTTCCTTTTCATTGATCGGATCCTTCACCAAGGTCCTCACTTGCATTTTCTCTAAGGAGCAAACAAAGAAAGAGAAATATCAGCTGCCCCGCTCTTTTATTGATTAGCTGGAAGACCCGCCCGAGGCATTTCATTTGTATGCATCTGTGTAAATATCCCAAATCCCTCACCACAACACACTTCCCAAAGACATTGGGGGCGGCTGCAAGCACTTTGGGATTTCAAACCAGATAACCCCTCTAAGAGGAGCCAGCACAGTCGTTACATTTTCAGGGACAAGCAGAAGTCCTTGAAATACCATAGGATGCGAAGATTCAAAATGGCACTCTTCGTCACTTGTCGAGATCCGACAGTTCGCTATGCAGTGTCTCTCACTTTGGACACCCAACTGGCTACGACTCAGCCTCTCCATTCCCACTAGTTTCTAAGGCATTCTCCACATGCCATCTGTGCAGCACAGTGTTGCTTTGGAGCAAGGTTCATGCTTCCCATATCCCACGCCTATACACATAAAAGACCTTCAAGGAATGGCCACAAGCTCTTACCTCCAGTTGGTCATTTCAGATACCACATTCTGACAGTCACCCCTTGTTTGCACACATCATTCCTAGAGAACATTCTTCAGCTGGACAACACTCAACAAGGGACCCTTGCATTCACTGCCATCCAAAACTATGCAAACTTTCCTTTCCTACCACAATTAGTTAAGACAACCGTCACCCAAGCATATGATAACTTGCAAATGTAACACCACCCTTTCCAAAAGCAATAAAAGCGGGCATATCACAGCAATTCTCTTTCGAAACAGAAATCATACTGGGACTGATAACAAGGCAATGCCCGAACCAAAAACGGAAAATGCTAGTGTGGGCCAGTTTTTAGGGTCAAAATTGGTCACTTTTCTTGGCCAATGTGGGCCAGTTTGATGAGTTACTTCACTATGCAGCTATTCGTTTTGGCCATTGTTGCAGAATAAATATTCTTTAAAATGCAAAACTTTAATCACATTTTATCAAAAATCTCCCCGTTGGGTACTAGTCAAACAGTCTGTCACAAAAAGAATAAATTGCCATTTGCAACTGTGGGCCACTTTTTAATTGGTGCCTAAGACAATTTTATGCTCCAGTCTGACCCTGACAGAAATTATTGCTTTTTGTAAGTGTTTGACTGAAAAAACACACATTTGCTTTAGCTTTTTCACAATATGGACCGAACCTAAAAACACTGGTTTGTTTTCATCTTCTCCCTGGTATATATTGTCCAATGTCTGTTTTCATTATTTACTCGTCCTTTCACTCGTCACACTTTCCAATCAAGTTTGCCAGTTGAGTAGCTCCCTACACTCTGTTATGTGCCCTCCCTGTTTTAAATATGTAACCCCTTCAACCATGGCCGAACCTCCGTAACCACTTGTTCCATACACTTTTAACAAAATGTATTTGCATTGCTGACCTCCTCTTTAATTCCCTACCCTCGAGATTCTAACAAATGAAAACCACTGAACCAATTCTCACCCCTAATAACAATCTCTACCCACTGCTACCATCTCACCTCCACTGACACCTTCCTAGATCTGCCTTCTCCGCAAATACTAACAATTATGATATACTTTTGAACGTTATATCATACTGGCATATCAACTCTCTTAGCCTCACCTGGGCTTTTGTTTCTGAACCAGTCTGGTGAATGCCCAAGACAACTGGTTTCCTGGTACTCCACCAATTCATTTTTCCCCTCACGTCCAATGTATGACCTCCTAAGTCTCCTTTCTTGACCATCATGTCTTCTCCCTTTAAACCATTTCTGTCTCTGACATTATCACCTCAGTCCTCTCTCTCTAACAGAGTTGCTCCCCACTCAGGAATAATCACTTTTAAGACCACCTTCCACCCTGGCCTTTCACAAGTTGTCCATTCTGATCCTAATCACACACCCCCACCAACATTCTCCACTTTCGGTCCAGCCTCCAACAGTCACTTTCCCCTCCTTGTAATTGCTTTGAGTAGCCACCTATTAAAATAGTTCTACCGTGCCCACCCTCTACATATACAGTACCTGTTGCTGCTCAATACAAATAATACAATACATGTATGTGTTATGGGCTGTCTCTGCTGATACCCAGTCACTGCCAAAAGGTTAATCATCTAGTTACCACTTTCATAGCGCCAGACAAATTATATCCCACATTCCATACCTCATGACCCAAAACCTTGAAGTTCAGTCTGGATGATGCTTTCCAACTGCATCACCTCGATCACCTCGACTGCAAGTTGTAGGAGTAGGGGCTCTGAATTTTAACAGGTTCATAATTTCATCATGCGCATGTTAGCGTGGGTTTGAACTGCAATTGGGGCCCAGGGTGTGAAACTCATTACTGGACTCAAGAGTGTGAGTCTCAGGCACAATTAAATAAATGTCAATGCACAGAGCACTTGCTTGAAACTGCACTTTTCTTCAGTATGATATTTCAATGAACTTCGTTGCACTAAATACTAACATAAAATTAACATACTAATTTAACCCAACCCCAGTTAACATGTAACTGAATCCCTTAATAACATTTAGTACAAATTAGTCCATGATGAAACAAGCTGAATGCAGATTGGGAAAATGCATGTTGCTCTGGAAATGGGAATTTAAACGTGCAGGCTGAATCTGCCCTGGGTGATAAACTAAAAATAAATGTGAAGATCCATTCTACTGAAAACAGGGCATTGTATTAGTGCAGGAAGCTCAAGAAAGATGTATCATTTGCTCTCCAGCAATGAAATCACATGCCATTTCAGTGGAATGATCTGCTCAACAAGAGGTGTTTTCCTTGAGTGACAAAGGGGTTTGTCAAAAAGGGTTCTGAGAAAGACTAGCAGTCATTCATCTTCGGGCACTGGGAGACCAAGGAACAGAGGGCTGGCTAGGCAGACGGAATTCAATGCTGGCAAACTGTCTGATGCTGAAGCTGCCCTTATCTGGGTTGACCCTGTGCAAGGCAGACAGAAAGATTGGTGAAGATTTCCATGCCAAAATGAATCAGAAATACTGGCAACAAATCTAGGTAAATATGAAGGTAAGTGAGGGGATGTTGTTGTGAATGAGACCAGGTTCTAGGTAAGTAGTTCACTTAATTTTAGGTGCTGTCTATGTTTAACGTGTAGTAATCCTATTTTTATATTTCAAAAAGTTGTACTGTGTTTGTATTCTCTTGCCAAATTGCACGAGGCCAAGGACTCTGCACAGATAAAGCACTGAAAGCTATTGCACTGTGAAATAAAATGTGGGCATAAGTGTCATTCTGTGTAACTTACATATTTCTATTTTACGATAAAAAGAAAAACAGATTCAAAGTAACTTAGTCTCATTACATTTATTCCGCATTCAGTCCATTTCAATTTACATGTTTAGGGAGACAGATGTGCAGTAAGAAATGTCTCAAAGTAAAGTAGCCACTGTGAGCTGTTTATCTAGAGAGATTGAATGAATGTGCAAACTTTCAATTGCATGCTTTACAATTGTTGAAACTCAGCCAAAAGGGTGTAGTGTAGTATTGTACATAAGGTACCACAGGAGGGCATGAGCCATCTATCCAGAGTGCACCAAGTCCAGTATTTTGTTTGTTGTTAGTGATCATGGTAAAAAGTATTAGGCAGTATGCTGGAATTAGTCTCACCACTAGAAAAATACCCCAACATATTACCACAATATATACCAAGGATTACAAAATATCACCAAATACCACCATATTACAAAACCCCACTAAGCGCTTCCAACCCCAAAATATATCCAACTGATTTTTTGGTGGTTTGGCCCTTGGGAAACTTTAAAACAGTTACTGGTTATGGCCTTGCATTCTAAAGCATATCCATATTGTGCACTCACTAATTGAATTAGTACTGTGAGGTAGTACAGTATTGTGTGCTAATCTGACACTCATTATAGTACCATTGGTAATAGTGTCACCATGTCTCAAATCCAGGGTGAGTTTTCTGAATTGGCAAACTATCTTGAGGCAAAGCTTTATGCCCATGCAGTTTGGTCCTAAGAAAATGCGACAATATGGAAATACAGAATTACCACATAGGTAGAACGGGAGGCATTTGAAAATATTTTTGATGAAGTAAGAATTGTGCAGGTGTGCCTCCTTAGGCTATTCCAAGCACCATAACGCAAGGAGGAGAAAAACTGCATCATCAAATTATGCGTAAAATTGTGGTTCCTGCTACACACGTGCATAAAGATGCAAGGGAATGTCAGTGAAGTTATTAGCAAGTTACAATGCAGTTTGGACAATGAATGTGATCTGGTGCAGCAGTTAAAAGCAGAATTAAAACTTAGGGAGCTAGACACGGAATTCCACGCTAAATGCAGCAAAATGGCTACTCGATTGGCTCAGAGATAGAAACTATTTAATGAGATTGAGCAACAATTAACCCACTTAAAAGCAATTTTAGATTAAATAAGGCAAGACAAAGATGTTGCTATCTTGGAAATACAAACCCTTCGAGAAAATAACAAGGGGAAAGACAGAGAATTCCATGCTGTGGTGCAGGAGATATTTAAATTACTGGTAGAAAATGACAAGAAGGACAAAGCGCTTAATCAGTATCAGACACAAATCAATGAATTGCAAGAATAAAACACTTGTGTACGAGTGTGATACAAATAAAATATCAATATCAAGCAATAATCAATAAGATCAGGGATGAGAATTCTGATCTCTGTCATGAGGCAGAACAGCTTCATGGACAGCGCAAGAACTTATAACAGCAGATATTTAGTCTCAAGTCTCAGGAAAGGTGACAAGGCACTATATTCAATGGAACTGAACTCAATCACAGCTATGGCCATGGAAACAATGTACCAACAGCTGTTCCTGTGGCTAGATCTGGTTATAACTCAATGTTGTGGTCAGAATCACTGGCAATTACTTACACACATTCCTGCCCACAAGAGAACAGGAATGAGCAACAAAATGACACACCCCAGAATTCACCATGTAATCCTATTAAAACTATGACATCTATCAAGACTTTGATTAAACCATTCAAAAAGGGAGGTGATTGTTGCATCAAAGACCATTTAGAAACCATTCACGATATATTTAAAGCCTTCCAGATACCTACGGAACAATATAGACAGTACTTTCACCTAACCTGAGATGCAGCAGCTGCTAGTGTCATTCGGTCTCATGAACAGGAAAATCTGTCATGGGCGAACTTTGAAAAAGAGGTTAGACATCAATTCTCACCTTATCAGTCTATACAGGATGCCAAAAAGCAGCTTATACTATGATGGTGAAGCCAGATATGTCCCCTCGCCAATACCTTCAAAACTTGAAAAGCTCATTTTCACGGTTTGATGTGGGCTTTAACGCTAATTCTGTAGAATTTAAGTCTGTATACTTTTATGGACTCCAAAAAGAAATTATATACCAGTTAATTTGTGAATTTGACAGGGAAAACCCCCTACAATGGATAATAGAAAAGGAGACCAAACTGTATCAAGTGATATTTGGTCAGAGAGAGGAAGGAGACAAAACCAAAGTCTAAAGAACCCGCGCCAGAGATTATGGAGGTACAATCTGTAGAGATGTCACTAGAACCAGCCCAAACTCAGGCAAGAAACAACATGACACCTAGTCAAGGGGGCATGCCTCCACAGAGGACATTACCCCAAACACTTATGTTTCAATCTATTGATCCCAGCAATAGGGATTCTTACATTAGCCCATGATATCTGGATCATTCTCCCAGAGTGGGATTCCGCCACGATATGTTGGGCCTAAATAACAATCAAAATCAAATGTACAATGGTCCATACCAGGCACTAGGGGCTCAGAGTAGATTTGACCCTAATACAATGGTATATGGCCACCAAGAAAGACCAAGATATGTGGATAGATTCAATGAAAATGGAAACCAGCATAGGGGCCAATTCCCACCAAATGAAAGACAAAGCATGAATGATGTCCCTCACCAATATAACCAATCACCACCACCAGTTGACCATGGTCAAAGGATGGTCACTCTGAGTTCTCCACCTCCTGTGTCACATGAATTCAGAGGTAACACAAATAGAAATCAATCTTGTGAGAAGTGACTAGTTAATAATCTCTACACTGATGGAAACACAATTGCCTATCAATCAACTTTGAATAACGGTTCTGAGTTGTTGAATGATTTAGAAATAAGAAAACAAACAAATGAAAGTGAGACAGAGAATTTCAAAATACACAAAAAACGAGTGTGGTTCAATTTAGAGTTGAACCAGACTATTCAGGTGTGTGAAAATTGAGAACAAAAGGGCGGAAATGAGCAAGAAAAACCCAAAGAAAAGAGAAACAGATTTCAAAGGAGTATCTAATGTGAAAATAAAACACACAGCGAAGAGTTAGGATCAACAGATAGATTATCCTCACTTGATAGTCAGAATACTGTTGATACCCATACAGAAGAAACAGTAGCTCAAAAGGAAGGGGAAGGTCAGTCACCTGAGGAGTATTTTGAACCACAGATATTCCAAGAGACAGATTTTGACAGGCTCCATGCAAAACACAGATGAGTGTCATGCGCCAGAGGTTGACACCCAGTCAAAAGGTTGTAGTGTAGAAATAACTGGCGAGAACCCAGACAATGAGAAAAGTATGAAAAGAAATTGGGGTGTGAACACTAGTGGTCCCAAGTCAGAGGGGCAGTCAGTGGCTACACTCCAAATAGGTTCTGAGCCCAGGAAAATAGACAAAGAAATTCAAAATGAAGGGTAAGATGTCATTTCATATACACATTTGCCTAGCAAAGGGTAAAAAAGAACTAAGGAAAGTAAGTCCTGAAATCAGCAAAAATTCACACTTTATATGCGTGCTAGAAGAGGTTGAAGAGAGGTACTATGCTCCTATTACTATTGAAGAAAAATGTAATGCACTTGTAATGAATGATACAGTTGCCCAAGCAACAATAATGTCAAAAGAACTAGTGAAAAGTATTAATGAAGGGAGATCCCCACAAAATTATATAAAGGTGAGGCAAAATGAAGGCTCTGTGCAAAGTTTCAATGGGGAAAAAATACATATTGAAGGTGTCACTGAGGTTGACATAAAGATAGTGAAGCATTGAATGAGACAGAAAGTGTTGATCACATCCATTAATGAAATACCCTTTCTCATAGGGACGAATTGCCTGAAGAGGTTGTCGCCCCTCATTGATTCTGTAAATGGAGTATTGTGGTCCTTAGCTAAAAAGCCATTGAGACCCAAGAAAATAATGACACAAAGCAACATTGTAAAAGAATGCCACACCGTTGCTAAATCAGAAAGTGCAGTGGATGTATATTTTCAGAATGGCTGTGTGCCCAGCGTCACTGTCATTCTCATTTGTCACGATGGAGTGCTAGCAGAAAAAGAGAAGCAGTCTTTGGAGATTTATTTGGACCCCAAGAAAAAATAGCAAACAGAAATAGATGACAATACAAGCAAAGTTTAGTTGCTCCAAAAACTGTTACACCTAACGAAACAACAGTTGGAAGTCAGACAGCTATGCCAACCCAGCCTATGAAGAATGCTCCAATTTTCTTGAGAGGCAAACATCGGAGGGACACTCCAACTCTATCTGAAGGGGATGTTTTTTGAACCACTGCTGATGGCCAAGTGGCAACTACCTCAAATGGTCAGACACAGTCTCCTCTGATAATTCAGCCTATAACGGTAAACATTCCATCAGAGATGAGACAAACTCGGGAAGTGCGAAATAAGACTGCTCAAGGCGTGGAAGCTGCGGTGCAGTCACGAAGATCTTTGGGTCCGGCCTATAAGAACTCATGGAAGGTCTACATTTCTAGAACAGATGCGTCCAATCCTAGGCGCAGCCTTCGAAATAGATCTATCATTTTGGCAATCATGAACGAAATCCCAGCCTTATGCTTTTTTACCACAGCCAATATTGATTACATCAAATTCCCTTTTATACCCTCATCAGATGTGGTGGAGCTGGACCTTAAGACGATGCAGTTTTGGAGAACTGGTTTGGAATGGAGAAACAGAGGCTTTGAAGTGTATATGGACCTGCCATCAAATACATGCTATTGAGACGAGAGGTTGAACAGTCTATGCCCATTACCCCCCAAAAAGTTGATCGGACTCCCGACGTGTGGTCAATGGTACCAGAGATTATCTCCCAGGTTTTCCGTAAATTGGGCTTACCAGGGAGGCCTCTCTAGTGAAGTCCCCAATGACTCTCCAAAAAGTGTTTTTTCTCAAACTAGACTGGCCGGTGAAGTATCCATAGTGAAAGACTCCATTGCCTTGCTGAATTGGAATACAAGGGGTCATACATCTTTCAGAACGGACACCAGAGAAGTTTACTTCTTTAAATCTTTTGATTTGATCGTTTTCAAGAAACTTGGCTACAGGATACTTTTGGGTTCAATGGTTTCTCAGTCTTTCAACAACTGACAGTGGGTGAGGGGATGGGTCATCCATCGGGGTATTGCGTGTAGGAATGAGGTTTTCTCCCAATCTGTTCTATTGTCAAATGAGGTTCTGGGTATCCAGGGTGGATTCCAGTATTGAGAATGTTAATCTCAACTGGATTGTGGTGAACATATACTGGAACCCCACGAAGGTTGATCTTTTGAGCTTCCACCGTTCCCCATCTGACCTTTTGATCCTTTGGTCGGAACAATTGCCAGGCTACGAATTGCTGATAATGGGATATTTTAATGCTCAATGTATAAAGACCATAGCACCAGGATCTTTGATCCCTAAACTACCCTCAATCAATGGGATTCTGTGGAAAAATTGTCTACTGGGCTGGGATGTCTGGATGGCCAACCGTTTGATCGAGGGAGATATCCCCCCCCGTTCCAAGTTGGCATAGGGAGACCAGTTTCTCGACAATTGATTATTTTTGTCCGCGCCACTGTTTAGCTGTTGATCTCACTTTACTATTACAAATGGGTCTCCCAGTAATCATGATGTGTTGGAAGCGGTTCTTAGGATAATGCCAGTGGGGATGACTCAAAGATATGATAAAAACCTGTCTGTAAACAAGAGGGGGGAGGACACAGAGTCTTGAAATTCAAAAACAGTGGTAGGGTGCTGACAGATCAGTTGGGACAAGTAATAGAATCCATGTTAGAGGGTGAATTGGTAAATAATTGTCAACCCAATGCTTTTGTACATTTTCTTTGGGACATCCATCCCCCGGATAATTTGCTGGCTCCTGTCGCAGTTAAACATTCGCACCAGTTTTATAAACAAACCTGGGAAAAGAAAAGAGAGATGAGACAAGCAATAAGAAAGTCTAGGTGGGGGAAGGGATCTACAAATAGTGAACACTGAGATTAAAGCTATAAAAAATATCTATAGGAACTGGTCTAGTGCTCACCGGTTCCAATGTTCACAACTCGAAGGAGAAATCATGCTGAGGGCCATTTGCCAAAATAATTCCCATGCTTTTTGGTCTCTAGTGGGATCCTTTGATAAGCCGCATATTTCTGCAAAGGACGGAATGATTCAAGAACAGGTGTGGGTCAAACATTTCTCTGGGCTTTATGGGTGTGTCCCTTCGGCGAAACAGAACATCGAGAATTATATGAAGTGGGCTTTGCTTTATATAAGACGATATAAAGGGCTTAATAATTAAGTCTTCCTCCTCCAGAGCTCCGGGTCCCAATGGTCTGAGCAATATGATTCTTAAGGCTGACCCAGACACTTGGGCCTGGGTTCTGGCTACCTTATTTAAAGGCATCATCATTTCTAAGCATATTCCCAGTTCCTTGAAGAGGGCGGTTGTCATACCTATTTTTAAGAAAGGAGACCGACTGGGCCCTATAACCTACTGCCCAATATCATTACTGGCTGCCGATGGGAAAATTGCGGGGTTAGTTCTTAGAGATTTAGAAATTTGGGCACAATCAGAAGGTATAATCCCAAGATATTAAACAGGCTTTAGGAGAGGTCTGTCGACATCCCTAAATGGGCTGGTTCTAAATGCAATCAGTAGTGAAGCTGTTTCCAGAGGCGGTCAACCTTTGTTAGGGGCATGGATTGACCTGGCGCAGTCTTTTGACACCATCAATCGGGACCGCCTCTGAGCAAAAAACTGAGAGAATGGGGTATCCCTCAATCCCTATTGGCAATTGTTATTGAACTGTAATGCTTACCTGGACTCCACAGGAGCGTAATGATCCCAAAGCCTGTTGATCTGGTAAAACTGATGTTTTAAGGGTTTCTTTCCTGCCATGAAAGAGGAACAACAAGAAAGGAGGTGCTGTAATTGATAATGACTCAATGCTGCTAGGGGTCTATTCTGTCTTTCACCCAGTAAAAACGTCCCTTTTATTTCTAAGACCCCCATTCTCCTTACCTGTGTTTTGTGTTAAGGGAGCTCTCCATCCTGCTATCACACAGGGGTGCGTAGGTGTTGAGGTTCTGAAGACTAAGATGCTGTTGAACTCAGGAAACCTCTAAAGGCAAGTGTCTTAAAATGTAAATGAGTCTCTTGACAGAACCAAGGAGAAAAAACTGATGCCTCTGAGGAATAAATGTTTTCTAAATTGGAGAGATCACTCTTACTGACTATTAATTCTTCTTTCCCTTTGTAGGTTCTCTGGGGAAAAGGCTTTTCCTGTGATTTCGGATTTGCAAGGAATAAATATGGAAACCTTTTCTTGAGGTAAGTTGGTGCGCTTGTTATAGATGATGCGTGCAAAACATGGTGGGGTGTTCGGTGTCCTGACAAGGTGTTTTTTCTGTGGTAAGTATGCGTGCGTTATCAGGAAGGGTTAAATGCAAGCGTAAATTCGTCATGTCTGAAAACTACAGCCTCCCACTGAGAAGCACGGTTATCAACTGTGAGGAAAAACTCAATGGGAGCTTCAGGTACGTAAGCGCATAGGATAAATATCTTCACTCTTCATTCTGTAATGTTCGTTCTTTAACCGAGGTACCTTTGTATTGCAGGTCTTTGGAAGCTGCGATAAACCTTGGAAGTTGCTGCGGCTGCGAACGAAGGCTGATAACTGAAGAGGAACTGTGACGGAAGAAAGAATTCTTCTACTGAAGACTGCGACAATGGAAACTTCGGTCAGGTCATTCTTGTCTGTGGTCGGTAAATATTCTGTGAGCTTTTCAAATTATTACTAATCCTTTTCTTTGATTCTGCAGGTTCTGTGAGCAGAAGCGCCGGTAGCATTACACGGAGGTTAGCGGACCTAACGCAAAGCGTGCATTACTGCAGAGGTGGGGCTTAAGTAGCCCTCAATGTCCAATGTCTAGTTCTGTGCTCAAACGTATCCATAACCCACAGGGCGGCTATCTTTGGGGTATTGGAGTCCTATGAATCCGTATGGAAGTCTATGGTTACTTAATGCTGTGAATTGTGAGTATGCCATGTGTGCCAAGCTAACACCCACCTAAAGCCTACTGATCTATATAAGGAATCCCGTCTGTCCTGAACTCCTGAATCTATGCTAGAATCCCTGGATGTGATCATGACACGAACTGCACAAAAACACTGATATGCAGGTTAGATTGGATAGATCAGGTAACCTTTCTAAATCAATCACAATATCCAGTGGTGTTAGACAGGGTTGCTTACTAGACCCACTTTTGTTTATCTTGTATCTGGCTGATATGGTAAAATGGTTACGGGAATCGGCAGTGGCCGCCCCGAAACTTGGTTCTACCATCACTAGTTGGCTGGCCTATACCGACGATATTGTGTTATTAGACACAGCCCCGGTTGGCCTGCAGAGGTTGCTTGTAGCATTTCAATTGCATACTGAGGTGAATGGCTTGCAGTCTAATACTGAGAAATCTAGAATTATGATTTTTAAACATCCTAGGAAGATAATTAAGCCTTTCAACTGGTGTTTGGATAATCAAAGATTTCCTTTGGTGAAGGTGATCAAGTACCTGGTCTCAGTGGTTAGAGCTTTCCCCGAATAAGGATCTGTCTACCTACAGCCTGGACGCTAAGATTTTGCAATTAGGGTCCCAGATGAAAAGAATTTGTAACAAATACTGCAAGTTCTCTATGATTCAGTTAATCAAGTTTTATTTTGGTAAGATTGTTCCGACTTTGATTTATGGCCTAAAGACTAATCCCCAATCACATAACATTGTTGGGGAGAGGCTGAAGGGAAATCTGTGGAGGCGTGTTTTGAAATTGCCTAATTGTGTGCCTGTAGCGTGCCTGAGATACAAGCTGGGTCTTAAATCGCTAGGGCTTCCCTTGAATGGAGTTGGATCTCTCAGTATAGGTTGATTCCATCCCCCGCCACGACTCACTTTATGAAGATCTCTTGGCAACATTGAGGGGTTTGTCTGTCAATATCTGAATAATTTGAAAAAGGTTTGTGTCAATGTCTTAGATTAAGCAGTTTGTACGGAAACTATTTTGATCCTAAATCCTGATAAGTCTAAAGAATTAATCAAAAGAATGGACTGAATAAGAACAATTGACGAAATGAGAAAATCCTGCTTGTGTCCTTCCTTGACACCAATGGACAAATATAGGTCTACGTTACCCACATATTTATATAGTACATTTCCCGACCCCACTATGAGAGGCGAATTTCTGAGATTTTAAATTAAATCTATTACCAATTTTGGAGAATAAGAATATTAAGAGACCCCATTGGGATGCCAAATTCGGATTGCCAAAAATGTGGCGGTTCAGTTACTCAGACCCTGAGACATCTCTTGAGTGACTGTCCCAGGCATTGGGAGATCAGAGCATTAAGGTTGGAGCGTTTCACTCACTGGGGGTGGTGGTTGGAAACAGATCTTTTCTGGAACAGATTGGCCTCGGGCAATGAAGTCTTTTTAACATCAGGAGTTGTAAAATTACTGAGAGAGTGGAATCTGTTGACATCGACTGCCAATAGACTTCATTTGCCTATGTTTCTTACTTCGTTTGATTTGGGGGTTTTATTTTGTTTTATTCCTGTTTTGTCTTTTGTTAACTGCTCTTTTTGTATTTCTCTCTTAATATTTTTGAGTCGATATTGTTCTTTAGAAGTTGTTTTTGTTTTTGCTGTTTCTTTTAGGAATTTTTACTGTAAATTTTAAGATGTTTTGTGAAAAGTCAAGTATTAGCCTTTTTTTTGACTGTATCACAAGAAAAGAAAAGAAAAAATGAAAATACATTGTGTTTTTATTTAAATGTAGAAAAACACAAATCAAATGTCATTCCAGAGGTAAATAAAGAAAATTACATTTCAACCAGCTCAGAAATACACATGAGAGATGGGCAGCCATGGATTCCTATCCATGTAAACAGGCATCCTGAAATGATTGAAGCCACTTTAGCGCTTGCAAATGAAAGGAGGTTCATTAATGAAAAGGTACTCCAGCAAATAATTGACAGGGATGAGATACCAAAGTTCAGAATAAAGAATCAACACATTTTTGGCCTCGATGACCCAACAGCCTGATTCATGGAATTATTTGCATGAAAAACGCAGATTTGCGTGCCTTTCTGCCCGAAAATCCCTGTTTGAAATATGGGGATTTTTTGGCAGAAAGGCGCACAAATCTGCGTTTTTCACACAAATAATTCCATGAATCAGGCTACAAGTCGGGACAAAGGATGGTAGGAAGATGCATGTTGAAGATTACAATTGGCCCTAAGTATTCATCACAATATGTGGATCGTGAGTGGGACAAAAATAATTTCTGTTTGGGAAATGACATCATGTACAAGATGTATATTCTATTAGACTTTCTAAATCAAAAGGTTTGGTCCAGGTTGGGTTGAGCCGCACCTGAATTTGAAGACAAAGACACGCTTACCATTGTGCCCAGATGACACCATATGCATTTGAACTGCAGATGAAAAGCGATGTTACTATTCCTGCATTCACCAGACTAGTTACAGTAGCATTCAAATACAGAAAGGGACAACAGATAAAAGGTTCTGATGCATTTGTATGCTTAAATGAATCCATAAGGCAGCAAGGGTTAGAATGCGAATATACACCACTGATAGAGATTGGGGATGGGCCCAATTGAATCCTGATGGACAATAAAGGGTGTCAAGACATTCATTTGGAAGAAAATTCAGCAATAGGAATGGCAATACAGAAATCGTATTACACTGCCGAGTTCAGTAACCCAGTGATTGGGAACATTCCTGAAAGCTATGTGACTGTACAGGGCAAGTTACCAGAATCCTTGGATTCTAAACCTAAAGGAATCTTTAAAGTTCAGTCTGTCTACCCTTATGAGCCAAGTGAAATAGTGTGCTGTCATCAGGATGATTGTATCCTATTCGAGTTAAGTGAATCTAAAAGAGAAAAGCAGCATATTGAAATGGAGGTCAATATTCCAAGATATTTGAGTGTAGCGACCCTCCAAAAAGAAACTGCCACACGATTAGAGGAAAGTACAGAGGTTCTTCCTTTGGAGGACTTCCAAGAGTTTTCTAAAATGGTAGAGGAGCAAATTCAAGCTGCAGATGCTTGCACAAATGAAGAAGAAAAAGACCAATTGAGAAAAATATTTTATGAAATTCAAACAGGTTTTTGCCAAAGATGCATATGATTGTGGGTTGACCGATTTGCATGTTGCCATACTACCAGAAGGACATTGTAGGGAACCAGTATCTGTACGACAATATAGGTTACCCCTGGCATGTTTGGAATCATTAGCTGAAATAATCAAAAATGTAGAAACTAGAGGAATCATTAGGCTTACTCGTAGTACATCAAATACCCCTATATTATGTGTGCTAAACCCTAATGGCCAATGCCACTTGTGTGCAGATCTATGAGAATTAAATAAAAAGGTACCTGTTTCACGGTGGCCCCTTCCATTTATTGATCAGGGTCTTGCACAGGTTCACGGGTCAAAGGTGTTTACCACATTAGACCTTAAAGCTGGATACTAGTGTGTGCCACTAGCTGAAGATATTCAAAATCTGTTTGCATTTTCTTTTGACAAATCACAATATGCGTGGTCCCGGACCCCTTTTGGGTATATCAATAGTGGGAGTGAGTTTGAGATGTTCCTGAGCAAGGCACTCTCGGGTGCAGCTGAAAGGGGGACAATAGTGTATGTGGATGATGTGCTAATTAAAAATGAAGAACTGAAAAGCCACTTCAATGAGATTAGACATGTACTCAGTCAGCTACAATAGGCTGGGGCAAAAGTATCTTTACAGAAAGCACAGTGGTGTAGGAAAAAGGTCAACTTCATAGGTCATGAAGTGACAAAACATGGATTAAACCCACAAAAGAAAAAGGTGGAGGTGGTTCATAAACTAAAAGGTTTAAATAGTTTGTTTGGAATGACAAGTTACAACAGGAAATGTATTGAGAATTATGCAGAGATTACACTAACTTTAACCAGATTACTGAAAACGGACGTACCCTGGAAATGGGAAAAGGAACAAAATGAGGCAGTAGCCCGGTTAAAAGAGTGTTTTATGAAGGCTCCATGTTTGGCATATACAATGAAAAACCAGGGTTTCTTTGTAGAAATAGGATTCACAGATCAATGCATGTCAGCAGTGTTATATCAAAAACACGATGTGAATAACAAAACCATTACATATGCTAGCAAAGCATTGTCATAGGTAGAAACCAAATTTAGTGGATGCGAAAAAGCGCTTCTGACCACTGTCTGGGCGTAACAACATTTCCACCCCATAATTCAAGGGGAGCGGGTGATTGTTGAAACAAAACACCAGCCTCTGCAATTTTTGCAAAGTAATTGAATCAGATCATGGAATTTGGCCCAGTCAAGAATTACTTCCTGGACATTAGCACTTCAGGAATTTCATGTAGAAGTGAAGTATGAACAAAATAAAAAGAGCCCAGTTGCTCAAGGAATAGCAGAGTTGCATTATTGTGCAGCTGTCTGTGCGCCTGATGACATAGAAATTGTGGCATATTTGAATGAATTTGAGCAATCCACACACAAAGCATTCAACGGAGAAACATGTAAGGGTTTACCAGCTGTATATGTAGATAAATGTGCATACCATGTACAAAATGATACATAAAATGAGCTTGTAGCGGGAATAGGAAACATATGGTTTAAAATATGGTTTAAATGTGACAGCACTCCAAGAGTATGCATGAGGATAGGTCCCAGAAGAAGTCAAGCGGCAGAAGTGGCCGCTATTTATAAGGCAATATATACAGCAGTGAAAAATACATTCAAAGAAATAGTTATAGTAACTGAGGGGCAGATTCATGGAAGAAACGTGTGCCGAAAATCCCTGCGCAAGCAGGCGCAAGGGAGCACAAGCGTGAGAAACGCAGCGCACGCTTGCGATTCAAGGAAGACGCTACGCGTGTTTCCCGCTGTCCGTGCGCCCAATCCAGCCATGGCGCTAGCAGGCATACACGGCGTGCGCTACGCGTACAGCAAAAGCGCACATATCGCGGCGCACACAACCAAAGTGGGCGGAACAGTGGGCGTAGCACGCGGAATGGGGAACAACGCGTGAAAAAGAAGGCGTAACTGGGGAAGTACTGCAGGGAACTACACGGAACGCCCACACGCACGCGAACAACCCGTATTCATGGATCCGAATACGGGAAACCCGCGCACGGCAAAAGACGTGCACAGGCGTCAACGCGTCCGCCACACGAAGGCAGGCGGAAGCGTCCCCGCGCACAGCATAAAAGTGCGCACAAACAACAAACGCGTATATACAGCTACGATGAATGCCCCATTTGTCGCAGCACTGATCGTGGGACACCGCAGGAGGAGGAGAATAGCCAGGGCACGCATTTTCGCACCACGGACAAGCCTTTTTGGGATGCCTGACGACCAGGTCTATGGCAGGTATAGGTTTCCACCCCATATCATCCTAGACCTGGTCAGGGAGTGGGAAGATGACCTTACATCCCCCACCCTTTGCTCCCAAGCATTGAGCACCTTGGAGAAGCTGCTCAATGTCCTGCATTTTTTGGCTACTGGGTCATTTCAGCGGACCACTGCCATAGTGGGAGGGGTCTCACAGGCCACGCAGTCACGCTGCCTACACCAGGTACTGGCAATCATGACAGCGCGCCCCTCAGTCCGCAGGCACATATACATGCCCAGAACACCCGCAGAAAGGCAGGCCGTTGTCCTGGATTTTTTCAGGGTGGCACACTTCCCCAAAGTGCTCGGTGCCATAGATTGCACCCATGTGGCCCTACGTCCACCTAGGGCCACTGAGCACATCTACCGAAACCGCAAGCACTGGCATTCCATCAATGTACAGGTGGTATGCGATGCAAAGGGAATCATCACCTCTGTCTATGCAAACTACCCTGGCTCCACCCATGACAGTTTCATATACAGAATGTCCGCCCTGAGCCGGGCCCTGGAAGCTGGGCAGCATGGCGACACATGGCTCCTAGGTCAATACAAATGCCCTTGCACATGCATGCAAGTCACACACAGACAAATATCCAAACCCTAATAATCTCAACTATTATCACCTCCCCAGGGGACAGTGCCTACCCTCTGAGCAACCACATGATGACGCCAATCCGGAACCCCACCACACCACCCCAGGTAAGATACAACGCCGCCCATATTGCAACCAGGGGCATAGTGGAGCGCACATTCGTAGTGCTCAAGTCACGTTTCCGCTCCCTTGACCGCTTTGGTGGGCAACTACTCTATGCACCACCAGTAGTGAGCAGGATCATTGTGGCAGCATGTGTCCTGCACAATGTTGCAACACGGCAGGGCGTCCCGGTGGACATGGTGGTGCCCCCACATCCCCAACCACAGGCACAGGCGCTGCCCATGGGAGGGGACAGGGCATGTGCGAGGAAGCCCGGACCCAGCTTGTGGCCACATTTTTCACCTAAACTCCCACCCCTGCGGAGTGCACACAGGCCTGGCACATACCAGGTGACAATCGATGATGACAAACAGTCAACTGTCACAACCCTACCACCCTGAGATAGTTGCCATGGAAGTGCCACATCGTCTGCATCCCTAGCTACTTAAACACAAGCTATCCCGTGTGACCAAAAGGCACACATATGACATGATATGGCCTATACACAAGTATTTCAAGGTGCGATGAGGCAGGGAGGGGGGAACAAGGGAAGACAGACAACGGTACTACTAGGCCAGGTGTCATTGAGATTGTGCAAGTGCAGGGGTAGGGGGAAGGGAAAAGTGCAAGGGGAAGGGGGGTGGGGGGGAGTGCAGTACAGGGGAAGTAGACCAAAAAAAAAATACATAGCTCGGCTGGTGGCAACTGCAAAGGTAAGTGCAGACAAGTGCTGGGAAGGGTGGGCTGTAGGGATAGAGAGACAGTACCGCAGTGCAGGGGTTGCCAGGGAGACAGTGCAAAGTGGAGAGTGGCTGGGCCAGGGACCGAGGTCGGTGAGAGTGGCCCAGTTGCAGCTCCAGTGCAGTTCCAGTGAAGAATTCTGCAAGGGAGAGGCAGAGAAAAAGCAGAAGCAAAGAGGAAGGTCTTGAGGTGCTTCCAGAACTGGAGATGGTTCCCCTCAAATTCAAGTGAGGAAGGAAGGCTGTTCCAGAGGGAGGGCCCTGCCGCGGAGAGAGATCTACCCCCAGCTAGTTGCTCTGAGAAGCGGATGACCCTGACATGCAAGGTGTGCATCACACACACCTGCAAAACAGGCCATGGCCATCACTGTCATGTCACTCAAACCCTCCCAAACCACAACATGACATGGCAAGCAATACCCATACACCAACACAGTAACGATAAGGTACACATTGCCATGTCCTAAATGTACAGCGGCATCAGACAATGATGCCTGACCCGGAATCAGATAAAATGACAGACCAACAAAATCTCCCACCCAAAATAAGTCATTTCCAAATGCATTACAAGAGTCGTAGACGTAACATAACAATGAATGCTTTTCTACATGCACATTGTGCATTGCAAAATCAACACTGCAGCTCATGTGTGCTGTGTCCTACTCCTGCAACCCACTGCTCAGCGCACAGCACAGTGAACAGCATTGTGTGTGATGCACACCCTGAGCATCACATCTAAGTGACAGACCACAACAAACAGCAAATCAGGCATGTACAGGATCCATAATCGGTCACAGAACATGTGCTGCAGGGACACAGTGGGCACCAGAAGGCAAACATTGTACACTTGGATATGCAAGGGTGGGAGTACATGTAGTGCATCAGAGTGCAAGTGTGTGGTTCTGCAAGGACATGCACTCCACATATGCATGTGCACTCAAGTGACCATTAGTGTTCTCCACACATCACTTGTGAACATTCACCATGTGTACACCCCAGCATGTCAAACCACAACTATCCCCTCGCACCTGAAAGGAAAACACAACACATGAGCAGGCATTGATCAGCAGAACACAACATGTACCTAGGATACCACCATTACAATGTCAGAGTTCCCATCACACTGCAGGGCAAGGCAACTATCAACAACAACCCCCCCCTCCCTCACAAATGACCATGACCCACTGAACAACTGCACCTGGGTCATGGAGCCTTCAAACCTCAATTCCACCTGGCCACAGGATCACCTTTACCCTTCGTCACCATCTCCCACCTTGTGTGTAAAAAGGTGCCTGCACCCTCATAATCCACACTCATGTCCAAAATCACAAAATCCAAGCCAGAAAAACGAACCAGAACACCCTCCAGTAGATGACTTGACATAGCAGTACCTCACAAAGGCCAAGTACTACCACAATGATGCAACAACCAAGGTAGCACAGTAAAACAATGTCACGACAGGATGTGAAACATGTGTGGTACATGACATAGGATGATGCACCATGAACGGATGTGTACTGTCACAGGTTCCCTGTACAGGCGCGGGAGTGTCACGAAACAACCACCCCCACCATGTCCCGGGTGCCTGCAAGGTCAAACTCACACAGGCCCCTGAGACCCTGGTGGGGAAGGAGGTTCAGGGATATGCAGTCGGGACAGGTGTTGACACACTGGATGACTGGAATGAGTGGCAGGCGAGGGGAGGAGGAATGACACATGAAACTAGGGAATGCACGAAAATGTACCACCTGCATGAACACATACACAATCCAAACAAACTTGGACATCATTGTCATGGCCTTCTGTAGTCCAGGCTCAGGAGTGGTACGAACCAACCACCCCCTCTAGGGTTTTGGCGCCTGCAAGTTCGGGGCTTACACAGGCATCCGCAACCCCAGCGGGGAAAGAGGGTCAGGGAACGTTGCTTGGATAGGTACGGGAAGCAGGAACACCGGGTAGAGGGTACAGGGTTCAAAATTGCATAGGAGTACAGGTGATTAGGGAGAAAAAGCATACCAGATTGAACCACACATACATCCATGCATTAGTACACTCCCCAGAAAGCCTATGCAGAGCAGTTCGAGAGAAAAACAACAAGACACTTAGCTCTGGTTTAGAGTGCTGGCCTCCTGCCTGTGCACTCTCAGGTCCGGTTACAGGAGCACTGCAATGCTGCAAAGAGAGCCACAGTCAACAACCTGTACGTGCCAATTACACAAAAACACAACACCAAACATGCCCCATAGCAACAAACTACTCTACAAACAGACAATCTGGTGTAGATGCTTCGTACCCATATATAACATCACCCCTGTGACGGTCATACACAGTCAATGCAGTAAGTCAGCCGCCGGTGGGTGCGTGGCAAATCGAACACCAATGTGTCACAATTCACACAACATGCAATGTTCCCTGGGTAAGCAGACAGACCCATATAGCAAGCCATGACTTCTGAGCAAGTTGCGTACCACCATGGCCGAAACAAAGTTGGCAGTGCATTTATCATAAAGTACATGGAAAATACATGCACTGCACCCGAGTATGTCCCTTGCTGTATGTCCCTGTGAGCTGCCGCTTTCCATGTCTCGGAAGGCTACATGGTTGAAACAAGTGCCTCAATGGACCTTGGTGTACCGGAGGGTATGTGCCACTGCCCCTGCATGTGTCCCAGACAACCCTACTATCAACAGCCATCAGTCCACCAACACATCTGAGCTGCATTGTGTGCTTCAACACCAATATTCGTCTAAGCTCACCCTCAGTGCTGTGACTAAGCCAGCATGTGCAACTTGCCTGGTGCAAGCTTTGCTGTGTCGTGGCCCCCCTGTGCTGCTCACCTTGCCTGGAGTTCCTTGGAACATGTCAACAGTTCTAGGATGTGGGTCTGCAATCCCTGTGCCTCTGCTTGTGCACACATGTGCATGTGGTCACCAACAAACGTGTCCAGAATTCCGTCGTCCAATGGGCCATGTCTGCTGGCAAAGGTGCTCTGGAGGCTCATCCCCCTGCAGAAAGGGCATGAAACACATGATTAATGCTTCAACGTCATCTGTGTGTGTCTCATCAGGCATCTCATTACTTGACCATGTCAGAGAGTCACATCACAAATCACAACATCAGTCCGTCTTTCACATCCAAAGTGTGGAACACTATCTACAGCATGAATTGCAACAAGCACGTGTACAGTAAAGATATGAAACATACTACACAATGCATAGCAATTAATGTACACATTAATCATGACACACCCCATCTAGCAAAAGCTGAACAGTGGACAATAACATCAAAATCATCCCC
This sequence comes from Ambystoma mexicanum, assembly GCF_040938575.1. Lineage (NCBI taxonomy): Eukaryota > Metazoa > Chordata > Amphibia > Caudata > Ambystomatidae > Ambystoma > Ambystoma mexicanum. The sequence continues at coordinate 1,335,067,230 of NC_090921.1, read as the reverse complement.
ACTAGGGGTGTCAACACAAGTCACACAGCTCCAGACATGCCACAGATATGACAGTCCAAAGCCCTTCTGTAAAATTCTGTAACACCGAACCATCCTTGCGAGCCCATGGATAAGGGAGGCAGGAGTGGCATATGTGAGTCAAGGACCCCAAGCAGCAAGCACATACACAAGACAAGCCTGAAGGGCCCAGCTAGAACAGACAGAGTATGCCTTCAAAAGCCACAAAGCACCGCACCGTCACATGAAAGCACAATAGACTAGCAATTTTAAACTAAATCAACTATTAACTAATTACACTAACAATGGCTCGTCCGAGTCTGGCTCATCCTGTAAAGGAGGACGTGGCACAGTAGCCTGGCCACGCCTAGCCGCAGCTTGCCCCTCGTGGGCAGCAAGTCTGCCGGACGGGTGAGCCTGGTTCTGTGTGGCGATGTGACGTAGGTCTGCATGCAGAACCTCACATGATACACGTGCTTCCTCTTGCAAGGTAGCATGTGTAACACGGAGTTCCTCCTGCAAGGCCTGGCTGGACAACCGCTGCACCTCCCGGCGAGCCTGTAGCTCAGCCGAGATGGTACGCTCAAGCTGTGCAAACCTCTCCTGTGCTTGCTGCCTCTCGGACATCATAAGGACACCCAGAGTGGATCTGAGGGAAGCATACTCCTCCCTCAGGGCATCCATGTGCGCCTCTGCGTGAGCAGCAATTGCTTGACGCAGAGACGACATTTCAGCCTGGCGTGCCCTGTCTGAGGCCGCCATGCCCAGCCTGAGCGAGCGGGCCGTGGACCGTGCCGCCTGCTGCTGGAGAAGCACCTGCCTAGCAGGGGGGAGCACAGATCGGGCCACACGCTCCATGCTCTCAGCGATGTTCTCCATTGCTGCCCCCTGCCGTTCGGAATTGGCAGTCATATCTTGCTCCCACTCAGTATACAGCGGTTGCGCGCGGCGACCGCGTTGCCGGGCTTGACCCCTGCGGGACCCAAGGACCAGGGGTCCTCGCTGTGTTGGCACCGCCCGCGGCTGCACGACTACATGCCCCCGTCGACGTGATGTCCCAGGCACATCAGTGACTGGTGTGGAGGGTGACCCTGCGTCCCGATCCACCACGGGCGGAGGAACCAAGACTGTCTGATCCCTCAGTGCAGGGGTCGCAGACAGAGGAGTGTCCACATCAGAATCACTCACCCCTGACACATGGACTTGATGCTCATCCAACTCAACATAGACGTCAGAGTCGTCATCAATGCTGGACTCATAGGCAGCCAGAGACAAGATGGACTGCAGCACTTGGGGGTTTTCGTGGCCTACCACCCCACGACCCTGTGACAACCTCACGGTTAAATAGTACGAAATAACAAGAATTATGAGACTTTATGAGAATTATGAGACTTCAGCCAAAAGTAGTTTTCTTTGGACTGAAAGAGAGCCCAATTCTTTATTAACCAAATTAGAAAAGTTCAGAAAAGACCAGAAAAAAGGATACTCCTTCTGCAAGGTTCCGCCAATCTTCAAGGATAGGGTCGTCTTGTCTGGTTGGCCAGGAATTGAAAAAAGGTAAGTTTTATCTGAAGGACTGTTCAAGGTCTTTTTTTTTCTTTTATTTATCTTTGTCTTTACTTCTGTCTTTTCTTTTCTTCTTTTCCCTTTTTGTCTCTTGCTTTGCTTTTCCTCTGTCTCTCCGGATTGTCGTTTCACTTTGGCTCTTAGATTTCGATTCTTAAAGGATCTTCCTTTTCCTCTTCTGTTTACCTTGTGACTGGGCTAATAAAATTCAAAGGTCTCTATGTTCCTTTTCTTTCCCCTTCGAGCCATATGTTGTTTATTTCTTTCATTAAGGTTGCATGAGCCGGCTGGCTCTTTTCTGTTTCCCAATTCTTGCGGATGGCTTCCTTTTCAAAAGTCCTTTCAGCACATCACCCTATTTTCTAGAGTCCTCTTTCTCCTCCCTGTTCATTTATGTGGATGTTCGCTTGTTTTATTTTGTAAGGGTGCAATTTCGTACTTCATTTGGCTTCCCACCTAGTTAAACCCTTATTTCCTTTTGTTACACATACGTAATAAAGTTCGTGTGGCCTGACTCTTTCTTTAAGGATTTCTCTACCCTTTCACTTCTCAACCCTCTTCTGGGTTAATCAAACGATCCTCCTGTTTTGTCAGCCTCTTACGAGGTCATAGGTTTTTTTACTCCTCCCCTCGTTACGGAGCGTTACCTGCGGGCTGAGTCTTCCATTTTCCCCTCCGTCGGTGAACGAATGCTCGATCTCATCCCCGCCTCTTCCTAACTTCAAACCTCGGCTCTGGAGTCGGCAAATCACCTTTTCTTTCAGTCGTGAAGAACGTCTCCCTCCTCCTCTCACTCCGTTGGTCAGGAGCAGCTCGTCGCGGTCCGCGCCGCCTCACGACACGATACGCGGCAGTATTTCTTTATGTAGCTCTTCCTGGTAACACTCCGCTTCAGCGTTGAACAATAAATAACTCAGCTTAACTTTTATAACTTAACTCCGCGCAACGGCGCATTGTAACATTTTCAATCTCGTTATCACATCAGCTGCCTCCTCAATATGCCCAGCTGAGACCGTTGGGCTCGACCACCTCCTCGTCACCCACCGTTTCCTAGGGAACGAAAAACACAGGGTTTTAGAGGAAAGGTCCTACACGGCTCACTTCCTGGTTCAGTATCTCCGTCTCCGGAGGGCTTTAGAGTCCCAGTTTGTACATAAAAGTAAGGCAGACCCTAGGACTAGGACATACACATTGTCACACCCCCTCTACTAAACCCTTACGATCGGGAAGGGTTTCTGCCCTGGACAGATAATCAGCTTGGGCTAACAGTTTCCCTGGTTTATGAATTGTTCTAAAGGAGAAGGGCTGCAGGGAAAGAAACCATCTAAGTATTCTTTGATTTGAATCTTTGTTCCGAGCAAGCCAGACCAGTGGAGCATGATCTGTTATTAAAGTGAACTCTCGACCTAACAGATAATGTCTTAAAGCGTCAATAGCCCACTTTACGGCCAAACACTCCTTCTCGATAGTTGGGTAGTTCAACTCATGTGATAACAGCTTCCAACTAATGAAGAGTATGGGCCTTTCTTTCTCTCCCTGATCCTGGAACAGCACAGCTCCGAGTCCGGTACCCGAGGCATCGGTGTGTAGATAAAACGGGGCGTTAAATTCCGGGCAGTGTAAGACAGCTCTTTCGGTGAGGGCCTCCTTTAAAGCCTTAAATGCTTGTAAAGTTTCCAAAGTCTCCCACGTTTTCTTTGTCGCTGAGCCCTTTTTTAAGAGATCCATGAGAGGGCTGGCTAGAGTAGAAAAGTGTGGAATAAATCTTCGATAGTATCCCACGAACCCTAGAAACGCCCGTACTTGTTTACGGGTAGCCGGAAATTTCAATTGTTTTATGGCCTTGATCTTCTCCTCTTGGGGTCTGATGATCCCCTGACCGACATAATACCCCAAATACTTTGTATGTAACATAGCAACATGAGTTTTTTTGGTTTTTATGTGTAACCCTGTCGTTTCCAAGGTTTTAAGTATTCTGGTAAGATGTTGCAGGTGTTCTGTCCAGGTGTTGCTGTAGACTATGATATCATCAAGGTAAGCACCGACATACTGTTCATGTCCTTTGATAATATGGTTCATCAGTCGCTGGAAGGTCGCCAGAGCTCCATGCAACCCGAAGGGTAGTACCGTAAATTGATACAAACCCGTGGGTGTGGCAAACGCCGTCTTTTCCTTATCTGCAGGAAGCAGAGGAATTTGCCAGTAACCTTTGGTTAAATCAATTGTAGTCAAGAACCTCGCCTTGCCTAAATTGTTCAGGAGATCTTCTATTCGAGGCATTGGATAAGCATCAAACTTAGAAATTTCATTTACTTTTCGAAAATCCATACAGAATCTCACACTCCCATCCGGCTTCGGTACCAGGACTACCGGGGAGCACCAGTCACTGTAGGAGGGTTCAATAATCCATAAATCCACCATTTCTTGGACCTCTTGGTTGAAGGCCTTGATCTTTGACTCAGGGATTCGATAAGGTCTTTGTCTTACTACGGCCCCTGGTTTGGTGACTATACGATGATCTGTTAGACTAGTTTTCCCTGGTAGGGAGGAGAATACATGTGAAAAGCTTTGTATGACATTAGACAATTCTGTTTTTTGGACAGCTGACAAACTTGGGTTTATATTTAGGCTCTCGTAACCAGTTTTCTTCTTTAGTTGAAGAAATTGTTCTTCTGCTACTTCATTCACGGATATCATGGCTATTGTTGGGACTGGAGATCTCCATTTTTTAAGTAAATTGACATGATATGTTTGATAAGGAAATTTACAGTCTGTTTTTTTCACTTTATAGGTCAAAGGTCCCAACACTTCTTGAATCTCATAAGGACCTTTCCAAGTAGCCAGCATTTTGTTCTCTGATGTAGGTACCAAGACGAGGACTTGATCTCCTTTCTTAAAAGTACGTAACTGTGTATTTTGACTGTAGTATTTCTCTTGTCTTATCTGTGCTTGGAGAAGATTATCTTTAGCCACTTTTTGTAGTTTTTCCACTCGTTCCTGTAGTTGGGAGGCATACTCCGTTAATGTTATCTCATGGTTTGGTTGCTCTTCCCAGGTTTCTTTTAACAGGTCTAACAAAGTACGAATGGGCCTCCCGAACATTAACTCAAAGGGTGAAAATCCTGTTGATGACTGTGGAGTATTCCTGAGTGTCATTAATATCCACGGAAGTATTCTATCCCAGTCTTTATTCTCTGGGGAAGTCGTTTTCTTCAGCATTTGCTTGATGGTATAATTATAACGTTCCACCAGCCCATCCGTCTATGGGTGGTACACAGCGGTTTTCAGATGTTCTATTTTTAGTGTCTCACAAACTTGTTCTAGTAGCTTGGACATGAAATTCGACCCCCGGTCGGTGACAATCTCTCGGGGTATCCCAACTCGTCCAATGAAAGGTATGATTGCGTCACAAATCTGTTGGGTATTTGTGGCTTTCAGGGGAAAGGCCTCGGGGTATCTAGTTGCATAATCGACCACTACAAGAATGTATTTGTGACCTCTTCGAGTAGGCTCCAAAGGTCCAACAATATCTATTCCGATCCTACTGAACGGTTCCATTACTAGTGGCATAGGTTGAAGTGGTGCCTTTCTCACATTGGCTCGGTTCTTCCTCTGGCAGTCCTCACATGTCTGACAGAATCGGACTACCTGCCGGTACACTCCAGGCCAATAAAATCTATCCAATATCTTTTTTGTTGTTTTCTCCGTTCCTAAGTGCCCTTCACCAATTTGAACGTGAGCGACTTCCAATATAGTCTGATAGAATTTTTGGGGAATCAGTAACTGTTTCAATTCCTCACCATTTCTGGCCTTACTTAATTTATAATACAACCCATTCTCCTTGATGAATCGTGGTCCTTCTCCTGTTACTTCTTCTAAAGCCCGTTCCCGTGCATATTGTAGCAAAGGATCTAACTCTTGAGCAGACCTGAAACTGTCTCCGTCTTCCTCGATCTTCCAGTCCACTGCTACTGGGAGAACATTTTTAGCTCTCCATTCTTCCTTTAGAGAGCGTCTGAGTTTTTTGCTCTTTTGTATTTTAGGAACTGGACTAGGTATTTCATCACTATGGAAAGGGGCTGTTTCCAACCAGCTCTTCTCAATTTTATGAACTAACTCGGGAAATTTCGGAATATCCGAGCCGATTAAAAGTGGTTTTGGTAAATGAGGTAGTACTGCTACCTTCACCCCCATTATTTCCCCGACTACCTTGATTTGTATTTCCTTAGATGGGTAAACCCTTACATCCCCATGTACACATCGAATAGGAATCTTTTCTGAGGAATAATAATCTTCACCTACCAGCTCTGATGTTACGGCTGTCTGTAGGCTCCCTGAGTCGATTAACGCGGTGGTGTGCTTTCCATCCACCTCTGCATCACAGGTATACAGATACTGCGACGATCTACCATTCATCATTTCTGGAACCTCATTTCCTTTTTGGGATTCGAGTACCCCGACCTCCATTGGTTCAGCTTTCGGTTTTTTCGGACAAAATCTTGCTAAATGTCCTCAGTCTCCACAGTCAAAACATTGTGGGCCTCTAGGTGTAAGAGGAGCTTGACGATAATTCACTGGACCCTCACTGCTAGGTCTGGAGCGTACGCTGTCACCTTCTGATCTTCGGAGCATTGAGTGAGGCCATCATCGTGTTGTAGCGGACTTATTCAACAAAAGGGGTGGTTTATAGCTTGTCGGATATGTCATCACCTTCCCTTGTCCAGCCTTTTGGTAAGCCGAGGCCACTTCGACAGCCTCCGTTAAGGACAGCCTGGGATGTTGTTTGACCCACCTCTGTACTGGACCAGGGAGAGCTTCGACAAACTGTTCTAGAATGACCTTTTCAGTTATTTTCGGCTGAAGTAGTGGTACCAGGTTGTAACCATTTCTCTGCCAATTCCTTTACTCGATAAAACAACTGCCTCGGAGTTTCATCTCCCTTCAACTTGACTTCTCTAAACTTTAGTCGATAAGTTTCCTCGTCGTGTCCCATCCGTTCCAATACCACTTTTTTCATGTCTGCGTAGCTGGTATCACCTGTAGGGTTTGCCGCTTGATATGCACATTGCATTTCACCGGTCATGAATGGTGCGATGTAATGACACCATCTCTCGGCGGGCCACTGTGCATTCCGAGCTACTCCTTCAAAATTCACGAAGAAGTGCCCTGGGTCTTCGCCTGCCAGATACTTCTGTAAAACAGAGGTGGGTACCTGGGGATTGTTTCGTATATTTGTGACTTCGAGTAGTTGAGCTTGCTGTATTTGTAAGGCCTGTTGGAAGGCTAACCTGTCAGCTTGAGCTTGTTGTGATTGCATTTGTAGGGCTTATTGTAATAGTTGTTGATCCTCGCTCAGTGTCTTAATAAGGTCCTCCATGGCGTTCTCAGGATCCCACTGCTGACACCAAACTGTGACATCCTCACGGTTAAATAGTACGAAATAACAAGAACTATGAGACTTCAGCCAAAAGAAGTTTTCTTTGGACTGAAAGAGAGCCCAATTCTTTATTAACCAAATTCTTTTCTGTTCAGAAAAGACCAGAAAAAAGGATACTCCTTCTGTAAGGTTCCGCCAATCTTCAAGGATAGGGTCGTCTTGTCTGGCTGGCCAGGAATTGAAAAAAGGTAAGTTTTATCTGAAGGACTGTTCAAGGTCTTTTTTTTTCTTTTATTTATCTTTGTCTTTACTTCTGTCTTTTCTTTTCTTCTTTTCCCTTTTTGTCTCTTGCTTTGCTTTTCCTCTGTCTCTCCGGATTGTCGTTTCACTTTGGCTCTTAGGTTTCGATTCTTAAAGGATCTTCCTTTTCCTCTTCTGTTTACCTTGTGACTGGGCTAATAAAATTCAAAGGTCTCTATGTTCCTTTTCTTTCCCCTTCGAGCCATATGTTGTTTATTTCTTTCATTAAGGTTGCATGAGCCGGCTGGCTCTTTTCTGTTTCCCAATTCTTGCGGATGGCTTCCTTTTCAAAAGTCCTTTCAGCACATCACCCTATTTTCTAGAGTCCTCTTTCTCCTCCCTGTTCATTTATGTGGATGTTCGCTTGTTTTATTTTGTAAGGGTGCAATTTCGTACTTCATTTGGCTTCCCACCTAGTTAAACCCTTATTTCCTTTTGTTACACATACGTAATAAAGTTTGTGTGGCTTGACTCTTTCTTTAAGGATTTCTCTACCCTTTCACTTCTCAACCCTCTTCTGGGTTAATCAAACGATCCTCCTGTTTTGTCAGCCTCTTACGAGGTCATAGGTTTTTTTACTTCTCCCCTCATTACGGAGCGTTACCTGCGGGCTGAGTCTTCCGTTTTCCCCTCTGTCGGCGAACGAATGCTCGATCTCATCCCCACCTCTTCCTAACTTCAAACCTCGGCTCCGGAGTCGGCAAATCACCTTTTCTTTTAGTCGTGAAGAACGTCTCCCTCCTCTCACTCCGTTGGTCAGGAGCAGCTCGTCGCGGTCCGCGCCGCCTCACGACACGATACGCGGCAGTATTTCTTTATGTAGCTCTTCCTGGTAACACTCCGCTTCAGCGTTGAACAATGAATAACTCAGCTTAACTTTTATAACTTAACTCCGCGCAACGGCGCATTGTAACTTTTTCAATCTCGTATCACATCAGCTGCCTCCTCAATATGCCCAGCTGAGACCGTTGGGCTCGGCCTCCTCCTCGTCACCCACCATTTCCTAGGGAATGAAAAACACAGGGTTTTAGAGGAAAGGTCCTACACGGCTCACTTCCTGGTTCAGTATCTCCGTCTCCGGAGGGCTTTAGAGTCCCAGTTTGTACATAAAAGTAAGGCAGACCCTAGGACTAGGACATACACATTGTCACAGACCCCCACTAGTGCCGGGTTGATGTGGTGTTACCAACCCTGTGTCTGGCATGACAACACCATCCTCCGCCTCCATTGCGTCATCACCTGAAAAATAGAGAGAATAAAGGTCACTACACATGTCAGAAGCACACAACACACACACACACCGACAGCAAACGCATCCGGCAGACATGTTACACACAACATATAACCTGGCATGCATGCTGGGTCAACTTTGAATAGCTTCTGTGATCAGACCTGTTGAAAGGTGGCAGTTTCCATGGAAGTGGGTCTATGCAGTGCAGAAAATGTGTACGCCACTCACTACCTACATGTACAAGGACTCCATGGTGTGTGCCAGGAAATGTGAAGGCAGTGCAATGTCAAATTCAGACATCACGTGCATTGTGCATTCAATGTGTACCATATCTAGAAGCCAAGCACCCCTCCACCCCAGTACCAAATCAGGGATGCCTAGCATGGTATCAAAAGGCTGACCATACACCTGTGTATTGACAGGCAGTGTTGACTGGCATCAACAGCTTAATGTGATTCAAATGACAACACTGCAAATGATGCTGGGACAGTCGGCAGGACACATGATGAAAACTCTGGAGGCCGCCCACGTGTGAAGAAGACACAACAAGAGCTGGACAGAGTCATTGGCCATTGAACAGGCTGAGGCCTGTGAGCCACACAGATTGTCAGAGCCTATACATGTGTGCAACGCAGGACTGAGCCACAGTTGACATGGGAAGGCTGATGAGATGGCAGGCAATGTATGTAACCAAGGACTTGTATTACAGTGATCATCCAGTCAAGGACACATAGGGGCATGCGTGCAATGCACATGGAGCATGAATGGGCACTCATGTCCCTGCGGGACATCTGACCCATGCACAGTACAAGTGAGATACCCTGCATCGAGTACTAAGGCTGTACCACACGGCATATGTCTGGCTGATTCTACGCTGGAAGTTAGCATCTACACAGGACACATGAACAAGAAAGTACACATTGGCAAGATTGAAGCAGACCAGTGAAAAGGTGGAACTGGGGTGCAGAGTGGCAGAGGAGGGGCAAGGGAGCATGCCTACATGCAGACAGAGGAGACATGCATGACGGAAGCATTGCATTACTTACACATCAGAACCATGTACACGTCACATGTAGCAGCAATCATGCACAACACATCCCACAAGTGAAACACACACGTCCTCAACAAACACGCATCAACACTCACTGGACTGCGCATCAAAGTCCAGCATCTCTCCCACTCCTTCGACCAATTCAGGTGGTATGAACTCCGCAACGAGAACCTCATGCGGAGTGAGCTCTTCCTCCTCTGGTGCAGGCCCACCGCCAGTCACCAGAGTCAAGTTGTAATTAGAGGCACGCTTAGCCTTAGTGCTGCGCTTGATGTCATTCCAACGCTTTTTGCACTCTTGCGCCGTGCGCACCTCATGGCCGAATTAACTGACATGTTCCGCAACATGCTTCCAGTGGGTGTCACGTTGGGCAGCCGTAGTCTGACTATTGGCACCCACTAGCATGTCACGGCTGTGGCCCCGCACGTAGTCCACGAGGAAGTCCAGTTCCTGCTTACAGAAAGGCTTCTTCCTTGACGTGCAGGAGGTCGTGGCTGTGTGTGGGGTCCCAGCCTGTGCTGCAGGTGCAACCTTCCTCCTCTTGGACTGTGGCGCAGACCCTGGCTGGCTAATGCCGCCCTGACCAGTATGGCCAGTGGGTTCGGTGGATTGAGCCAAGGGAGTGGCAGGTGGAGGGATGACCAAAGGCCTGACTTGTGTCAGTGGCAGCTGGGTGCCCACTAATGGACCCTGCGCAGCAACATCAGCTGTGGCAGGGTCATTGACCGCAACGGTCCTGGTTGGCAGACTCACAAACGGGGTGCTGTTGGGTGCATCTGCCCCTGCACTTGCCAACACCCGGCTGTTCGGGGCAGCAGATGACATGACTGCCCCAGGGACACGTGTCTTGGTCTGAGCAGCCCGGCGTGCCCCTATGGTTTCCCCCCTGGCCTGTTGGAGATCTACCAAGGGCTCTTCAAGTGCCAGCGCAGCCTGCGCTGGCAGACCCTGAGCCTGGGTGGCGGTGTCCACAGCAGCACCTGCAGCTACCACTACCCTGGGGCCTGTGGCAGTCGATGGAACGGACTGCTGGGTCGAACGGGTGCCAGATGCAGGATCTGCATCCCTTGGAACCACAGGGGGTGGTGGCATGACTGCACCGACACATGGCACAACATTGTGCTCAAGTGGCGCACCCCTGCCTCTTCCCCCTCTGTGGCCGCCCTGGACACCCTGGAGTCCCCCTACTCCCTGGTCACCACGGCCACGTCCCCGACCACGCCCGCCACAAGGAGGACGCCCAGCTGAGGCGCCCCTCACCTTTGGTGGCCTCCCAACCATGGCACTGATATAGTAGTGCTGGCACAGATGGAGTGGTGCCAATGGGAGGTGTACACCACAATTGACCTGGGCAATTGGGGTGAAGGGGGTGGGAAGCAAGATCTTAACAGCCCCCCTGCACCTGCAAGGCTGTATGTGACCCCGGTGATGTGGTGATGGGTCACGCAACGCTCAGGCACCCCAAAACTGCAGTAAAACCGTGCACGCAACCCTGCAGTCTACGTGCGTGGATTCAACATCCCGCAGTACGCGGTGGCACCCAGTAACACGAATAACGCGTACGCGTTGGACACGCAGGCTACTATGACATCGAAAATGGGTGCGATACACAGGGGCACCCGCAGTGGGAAAAAGAGCATGTGCGACTCACCGTCTGACTAGCGCGATGCAGAAAAACACGCGTAGCCAATACCCCCGCCAAAAGAAGAGATACGTCCTTGATAGCTGTGAAGTTCTGATGGCGCGCGAAATAACAGGAAGCAGCAACACACATCGGTCCCCATGAAAGGCACGTACAGCGAACTGCTGGGCCCGCTCACCTTTAACCCGTGCTGAGGGAAATGGACGCGCGTCACGTCACTTACGCGCATGGGCCCTTTCCTCGTATTACACGCGGACGTGCAGTTTTTCACGCGCGCTGAAATGCCCATGCATGCCTGTACGCATCATGTCACAGGGGCGCTTGCGCTTCAGGGGCCTTCTGTCCAATGAAATTGCGTATGCGTGCAGATGCGCTTACGCGCTAAGGGCCTTTCCTCGAATTACACACTGACGTGCCGAATTTTCACGTGCCAAATCACTCCGTATGAAGCTGGCCACGCGTAAGCACACGGAAGACCACGCTCCTGCCCAGAAGGCCGAACTACTGCCCCCCAGAGCCCCGAGCACGCTCCCACCTGCCATCTACTGCTGCCTGACTGCCTGCTGCCCACGTGCCCTGCCATTTGCTGCCTGGCTCAGGCAGGGGTGCTGTTGCTGTGACCACCCCTGCTGGAACTGAAGACTCCCGACTGGGATTCCATCGCTCCACAGCCCAGCCCCAGGACCCAGTTGCCCACCCACTTCTGCCTCTGGGGTTGTCATGTCGGGGCAAACACCATCTGAGACCACTGACAACCCCCGGCCAGAGAGGCAGAGGGGCACCCGCTTCAGTGCCACTGAAGTTGGTGTCCTGGTGGAGCAAGTCCTGGGGCAGTATGATGCCCTCTTCGGAAGTTCCCACGCCGACAAGGAAGGACGGACTCGGATCTAGACTGACATCGTGACTGCCATCAACGCGGAGGGGGTGGCAGTCCGCGACTTACAACATGTCAAGAAGCGCTGGGAGGACTTCAGGTCCAGGACCCTGAACAAGGCCCGGCGCCTCTTGAAGGCAGCGGATGCCAAGGGGCGCCGGGGCCACTTGTCGGAAGAACAGATGAGGGTCCTGGAACGCATATCCCCAGCGCTCCACGCCCAGGTCCTTGAGAGGCAGACCCGTCTGGAGTCGAGCGGTAAGTGTACATGCATCCTGATTGTGAGTTGTGCGTGCGGTGATTTTTCAGTAGTTTGCAGGTTGCACATCTGTTTGTATGGGGTCGAGTATGGGTGGGGGTGTACAGGGCCGTGGGGCTAACACATGCAAGGGCTGGAATGTGTGAGACATGGATGGTGCTTGTGTGTGTAGGCTTGCATGCCAAATGCAGTTGTGTTGGCACACATGTTTGGATGAATGTGTATGTAAGTAGACATGTCCGTGATGTCACGCATGTATGTTGTTTTCAGCTGCATGTATCAGCACTGTGTACATATGCATCTGTGTGTATTTGACAAGGGTGCAACAGTGATGCAACATGGATGCATGTGACAGCGGTATGTGGAAGCCTGATCGGCAGATGTGACATGGATGCCCATCTGAACACTGCGAACACTTGGCAGAGGTGTACACATGCATGCAAGTGTGGTGGTGTGGTGGTGTGTGTACATGTGTGGTGCACTTCCTGTGTTGCATGTGATGTCTGGCTCACCTTTGCCTGCTCATTCTGTTGTATGTGTATGGATGGTGCTGGCAGTTGCGATATGGCTGTGGTTTGGCTCATGTGCGAGTTGTAATGACATGTGTGTTGGGGATTGTGATGCCACTCATGTACAACTGTCATGTGTGTATGTGTCCATTGTACAGTGCCCTGATGCCTGTGTTTTATTTCTCCCTGTCTGCAGCGTCAACTGATGAAGAGAGCGGAAAAGGTGCTGTGGAGCACAGGGGCCCGGCTCCCCTCCCATGTTGTCATCTCGTCGGGGAGTGAGGAGTCCGGTGCCGCGTCCCAGGCCGCAGCTGCCGGGGGGAGGTCCAAGAGGCGGAGGTTGGAGTTGGACTCCTCGGCAGCAGAAGGGGCAGCTGGGACCCCACAGGGCCCAATGGGGGAAGATGGCACGGAGTCATCCAGGTTGGTGGGGGGTTTGGTGGAGGAGGAGGCCGTGCAAGCAACAGAGACGGGGTCTGGAGGTGGGGATCCCACTGGTGCTAGTGGTGCAGTGCAGGACCAGGGACAGGAGGCAGCACAGGCCGCAGCGGAGGTGCCTGTGTGCAATCCTGTCCCTGCATCATCTTGCACCAGCAGGGATGCCTACCTCCAGACCCGTTTTCAGGCAGGGGATGAGCTCACGACAACTGGCCTTCCTCTGCCTGCGGACATGGCTATCCGGGTCCGGGTTGAGCCTGTTCTGACTGGTGTGGCGTTGCGTCAACGGGCATTGCGAGGTGACCTGCAGTCTTTTCATGAGGAGACTGCACGTCATCTCGAATGGCTCGTTGACCACGTCAGCCTGCTGGGACAGGTCACCCAGGCCGGATTCCTCCGTATGATGGGGCTTGCTACGACCCCCTCCTCAACTGAACCCCCTACGCGCTAGTTGTCCTCCGTGCCATCTTCCCACCCATCAGTCACCTGGGTGCCCAGCGGAGTTGCCTCTGACGGTGCGGCCAGGCTGGTAGAGGAGGCATCCCTGCCACAGTCGGGAATCGGACGTCCAGCAGGGGTGGCCACATCAACGACTGCACCCCAGCCGGCGGAGGATGTGCAGGCAGCAGGAGGCAGTGCACGGGCAGAGGCACAGCAGCAGCAGCAACGTGGTGGGAGCCATGAAGGCTCGGGGCCTTCAACATCGGAGGGGCAGGCATAGGCCGAAGAGGGCAGGAGGACCCAGGACAGAGAGTGTCTTCCGTGTGGCAGCGGTTGGGCCACGCCATAGATGCGGAGCGGCAGCGGGCGGAAGAGGCACGGCTCACAATGGTCAGGGCGGAGAACTCCATGCGGAGGGCCCTGAGGCGGGCCGAGTGCATCGAGGCAATCCGCAGGGGTTTGGAGGTGGACACGTCGACGGCCCTGCGGACCCTCGGGGCCATGGAGGAGGACCGCCTCCGGGACATTGAGCAGGAGTTCGATGATGCCCTGGCCCGGGACATCCAAAAGTGAGCCGTCAAACTAGCCCGCTGCCCTTGTACATAGTTATGTAGGTAGTGTTAGGTTTCCTTTTTTTTGGATTTATTTTGGACCTTGGCCACATTTTTGTATATAGTTTATTTTATTAGTTAGTGTAGTTAGATAGGTTTCATTTCTTTTGTTGGGATAATGGACCCTGGCTTGTTCGTATGTACACAGTTCACTGTTGGATTGTATTTTTCTTTCACATTTTCACCATGGAGCAATGGCTTTCAATTTTATTTCCCATTGGATTTTGTTTTGTGGACAGTGACTTTGGACACCATTAGTTTGGATTATGATTTTTGCTTTTGCTTTTTTTTCACGGATGTGCTTCTTTTCATTTTTGTACATTCCCATTTCTGTTTCTTTATTTTTGATTCTATTTATGTTTCCTTTAATACATATTTTTTTAGTGAACTTCAATGTGTAGTATCTCATTGGTTTCATGCATATCATGATATGGGTTTTGAGATTCACTGACACCCATTGGGTGTATGTGAGGGAAATGTGTTTGTTTCGGAACTTGCAATTGGTGTTCTGTCATGTAATTGCCAATTATGAGTGGGTGGATGCAATACTCGGGTGGGTGTTTTGCATTTGGAGGCTGACCATAGGGACCAGGGATCTAGATTGTGATGACATGTTGGCTGGGGAACATGAGTTGGACATGGGTGGGGGCCTGCTGGCAGGTGCCCCACAGTGCTGGGGGGTGGGGTGCAGGGGAACATGAGTTGGACATGAGTGTGGGCCTGCTGGCAGGTGCCCCACAGTGCAGGGGGGTGGGAGGGGTGGGAGACATGAGTGGGGGCCTGGTGGAGCCTGCCCCTGCACTGCTGCGGGGTGGGGGTAATAGGGGACATGGGTGGGGGCCTGGTGGAGGCTGCCCTTGCACTGCTGGGGGGTGGGGGTAATAGGGGACATGAGTGGGGGCCTGGTGGAGGCTGCCCCTGGTGGCTGGGGGGTGGGGGTTGTGGTAGACATGAGTGGGGGCCTGGTGGAGGCTGCCCCTGGGGGGTGGGGGTGCTGGGAGACAGGAGTGGGGGCCTGGTGGAGGGTGCCCCTGGTGGCTGGGGGGTGGGGGTGGTGGGAGACATGAGTGGGGGCCTGGTGGAGGCTGCCCTGCACTGCTGGGGGGTGGGGTGGTGGGAGACATGGGTGGGGGCCTGGTGGAGGCTGCCCCTGGTGGCTGGGGGGTGGGGGTGGTGGTAGACATGAGTGGGGGCTTGGTGGAGGCTGCCCCTGGTGGCTGGGGGGTGGGAGTGCTGGGAGACAGGAGTGGGAGCCTGGTGGAGGCTGCGCCTGGTGGCTGGGGGGTGGGGGTGGTGGTAGACATGAGTGGGGGCCTGGTGGAGGCTGCCCCTGGTGGCTGGGGGTGGGGGTGCTGGGAGACAGGAGTGGGGGCCTGGTGGAGGCTGCCCCTGCACTGCTGGGGGGTGGGGGTAATAGGGGACATGGGTGGGGGCCTGGTAGAGGCTGCCCCTGCACTGCTGGGGGGTGGGGGTGGTGGGAGGCATGAGTGGGGGCCTGGTGGAGGCTGCCCTTGCATTGCTGGGGGGTGGGGGTAATAGGGGGCATGAGTGGGGGCCGGGTGGAGGCTGCCCCTGGTGGCTGGGGGGTGGGGGTGGTGGTAGACATGAGTGGGGGCCTGGTGGAGGCTGCCCCTGCACTGCTGCGGGTGGGGGTAATAGGGGACATGGGTGGGGGCCTGGTGGAGGCTGCCCCTGCACTGCTGGGGGGTGGGGGTAATAGGAGACATGAGTGGGGGCCTGGTGGAGGCTGCCCCTGCACTGCTGGGGGTGGGGGTGGTGGGAGACATGAGTGGGGGCCTGGTGGAGGGTGACCCTGCACTGCTGGGGGGTGGGGGTGGTGGGAGACATGATTGGGGGCCTGCTGGCAGGTGCCCCACAGTGCTGGGGGGTGGGGGGGTGTACGACATGGGTGGGGGCCTGCTGGCAGGTGCCCCACAGTGCTGGGGGGTGGGGGTACAGGGGAACATGAGTTGGACATGAGTGGGGGCCTGCTGGCAGGTGCCCCACAGTGCTGGGGGTGGGGGTGCAGGGGAACATGAGTTGGACATGAGTGGGGGCCTGCTACCAGGTGCCCCACAGTGCTGGGGGGTGGGGGTGCCGGGGAACATGAGTTGGACATGAGTGGGGGCCTGCTGGCAGGTGCCCCACAGTGCTGGGGGGTGGGGGGGTGGGAGACATGAGTGGGGGCCTGGTGGAGGGTGACCCTGCACTGCTGGAGGGTGGGGGTGGTGGGAGACATGGGTGGGGGCCTGCTGGCAGGTGCCCCACAGTGCTGGGGGGTGGGAGACATGGGTGGGGGCCTGCTGGCAGGTGCCCCACAGTGCTGGGGGGTGGGGGGGTAGGAGACATGGGTGGGGGCCTGCTGGCAGGTGCCCCACAGTGCTGGGGGGTGGGGGGGTGGTTGACATGGGTGGGGGCCTGGTGGAGGGTGCCCCTGGTGGCTGGGGGTGCAGGGGGACATGCGTTGGTGGGCAGTAGTGCAAGTTGACATGTGGGTTGGCTGGGAGGCATGGCCATGGTGGATGGGGTGCCTGCAGGACATGTGCAGGGTAGGCCCCTGTGGTCTGAGCCACCTGCAGGGGCCGTGGAGGGTGTAGAGGGAACACCTGGGAGGACCCACAGGTGCAATTGACGTGTGGTGCTCCCCGCGCACCCCTGGAATACACGTACCCTGCTGATGTTGTGTGTGATACTTCCCCCGCACCCTGAAATACACCTACCCTGATGAGATCGCGTGTGGAACTTCCCGCGCACCCCTGTAATACACGTACCCTGATGGAATCGCGTGTGGTACTTCCCGCGCACACCTGTAATACACGTACCCTGATGGAATCACGTGTGGAATTTCCCGCGCACCCCTGGAATACACGTGCCCTGCTGATGTCGCGTGTGACACTTCCCCCGCACCCCGAAATACATGTACCCTGATGAAATCGCGTTGGTACTTCCCGTGCACCCCTGGAATACACGTACCCTGCTGAAATCGCATGTGGAACTTCCCGCGCACCCCTGAAATACACGTACCCTGCGGAAATCGCGTGTGGAACTTCCCGCGCACCCCTGAAATACACGTACCCTGCGGAAATCGCATGTGGAACTTCCCGCGCACCCCTGAAATACGCGTACCCTGCTCGCACGGGGCCAATCGCGTGTGGAACTTCCCGCGCACCCCTGAAATACACGTACCCTGCTGAAATCGCGTGTGGAACTTCCCGCGCACCCCTGAAATACACGTACCCTGCGGAAATCGCGTGTGGAACTTCCCGCGCACCCCTGAAATACACGTACCCTGCGGAAATCGCGTGTGGAACTTCCCGCGCACCCCTGAAATACGCGTACCCTGCTCGCACGGGCCAATCGCGTGAGGTACTTCCCGCGCACTCCAGTGATACACGTAGCCCGCTTGCCGTGCTGGTACAGGGTTGGCGCAGCCCTTTGCGCTGGATTGGGGATTTTGATGGCTTTTCCCTGCGCGAGAGGCGTTCTTGGGGGCGTAACTGGGGCTGCTGCAGGGTCGCTGCGCCAATGTGCGCCACGGCTGGTTTTGGTGGCTGGAATCCATGAATACGCTGTGCGCGGAAATGGATTTTAGCGCACGCACCTGGCGCAGGGATTCGCATGCGCACACTGTGCGCCAGCCGTGTGCGCCACTTGTGCGCTGAATTCTATGAATTACCCCCTGATTCTGATTATGCGCGAAATAGTTTTGTAGGGTATTTACCTGGCTGGAAAGTGAAAGGCATGCTTACCTATAACAAGAAACCACTTAAACATGGCAAGATGATTCAGGCCATAGACAAGCTTGTGTCAGAAAATGGCCTGATAATCCATTGGAGGAAAATATGTGGTCAATTGAAAATGCCAGGTGAGGATGACAAGGGAAATTATAAGGCAAATCAATTAGCCAAAATTGGAGCTGTAATGGGGCAGTTATTTTCTACTGAACACCTGCTTGGTAAAATATGGGTAGATGCAATAACACGCTCCAGAACTCCAAAAGCAGTTGAGCAGCCTGAGGCACAATGGAGTTTTATTGATTCGAGAATCTGTGACAGGCCAAATCTAATGGGTACTGCGTTTGCCATTTCGGGGCTTGATGTTACATCATGCCCACGATGCGATAACTGCAGGACACAGAGGTTCACAAAAAACTTTGGAGATTATAAAAGATTACGTCTATTGGCCACACATGTCCCAAGATGTTGAGCTCTACACCAGAGGGTGTTTAGTGTGTGCACAGTTTCAACCTGCATCACCGGCTCATAGAGCACTTTTGATGAAAAGGGGCTTGACACTCCCATGGTCGATTTAAAAGTCGACTATGTCGGGCCCGTAAGAAGATCAGCAAGGGGAAACAGATACATGCTTACAGTAACTTGTCCAATGTCCAAATGGATGGAGTGCATTCCAGCTCCAGACTGCAGTGCGCAGACGGCAGCCACTTTACTTGTA
The DNA here is from genome assembly GCF_040938575.1 of Ambystoma mexicanum. NCBI lineage: Eukaryota > Metazoa > Chordata > Amphibia > Caudata > Ambystomatidae > Ambystoma > Ambystoma mexicanum. The sequence continues at coordinate 1,335,048,482 of NC_090921.1, read as the reverse complement.
AATCATATTTTATCAAGATTTGGTTTACCTCAAAGAATAGAGTCAGACCATGGAAGTCATTTCACTAGTGCATTAATTACAAAATATGGCAAATATTGGGTGTGAAGAGAAAGCTACACATTTCTTACCAGCCCTCCTCTTCACAGGGAGTGAAATGGTGTAACAGAACCATAGTTGATATGTTGAAAAAGTTTGTAGCTGAAGCAGGATCTAGTTGGGATTGTTCGGCTTCCATTGGTACTAATGGCTGTTAGGTTGACGCCCTCTAAATCAACAAATCTCAGCCCACATGAAATATTGACAGGAAGGAAAATGGTTCTGCCACAACACTTACTTTACAGGACAAATGAACAGGTGCTTGTAAATGCGTCCACAATTCATGAATATGTGGAGGAATTGAGAAAGCACTTGCAATATGCATTTGGATTTGTGCAGCGAAATTTGTAAAAGGCAGATAACTGTGCAAATACATATTATGATAGGAAGCTATCGGTGAGAGAATATGAAATAGGAGATCAGATGTACATGTTTATTTTCGGGAAGGGAAAACATAAAAACTCTAAATTCCTTGCAACATAGCAAGGGCCATATATAATTGTAGATAAGGTGTCACCTGTGGTCTACAGGATTGCTCAAAAGGAGGGAGAATTAACAGTGGAACAGTTTGTCCATGTTAATCAAATTAAGCCCTTTCACCCAAAACATTAAGTGAAGAAACTAGAGTGAGTTTAAACTAGGAGGGAGTAAAACAAATATAGAATTGCCATAGCAGGTGGATAGGTGGAAATAGTGCAAAGATATCAAAAGGAGATTGAAAGTGGTAAAAGGAAAATATTTATATCAAGTTAGTGAACAAAAATACAAATAATAGAAAGGAGTGTTATGTTTGAGGCTGTTATCTGAAAAATACCATGTTATCTTAGTGTGATTACTGCATGTTACTTTCAGTAGTCATTCGGAAAATGTCTTGGCTGCATGGCATGTTATTTCTATAATTTGCATTTGTGTGCATAACTAAATTTGGTTTCCGATGCTCCAGTGAGAAAGTAAAAGTAAAAGACGTGATGTGCTTGATACTTAAGTTGTCTTTTCTTTTTACTCTAGAAAAATCATTGTTTTCCCCGTCAGCGCCGGATCCTTACAGCGCTGGATCCTTGGAGGATACCACTGGATTGGAGTCCCCTGGAAAGCCCCCTGGATTGAAGAAGGGGGTGAAGTGATGACCCTAAAAGATGTGGACATGATGAAAGAAGTCCCAGAATGGAGGAATTCCACCAAGAACTGTTTTCTTTGGGATTTCTATTTTTGTCACAAACTACTTTATTACAGACTATTATTTACAAAGAATATTTTTATCGCTGACTATGTTTATCACAAACTGATTTTTTACTGGTTTTTACATTTGACTGAATGTGTTAGTTTGTGTTGGATGTATGTTTTCTGAAAATGATAATGCTTTCCTTTGATGTTTTATTAAAAAAAAAAGATACAAGAGATAAATAAAATGGATCACCAATTAAAAAAGATAAAAGATAAAGGTGATCAAAAGATGAAAATGCAGCAAATAGATTTCCCAAAAATAAAGAAATTCAAGATTAAAAGAACAGATCACAAATTAAAAACAAAAAAACAAAAATAAAGGAAAAGGTGATCAAGAGATTAAAAAAAGACACATTCGAAAGAATACATTTTTTTATTTTGTATTCTTTCTTAAAGATTGTGTTTCTTTCCTTTTGCTCAAAACTCATAATTATTTTGCTCCACAATAGAAATAATGTTTCGAAGGGATTGTGTCCTCCGACATATTCCTTATCTTGATAGATCATCTCCAGCTTGCTGGCCTTGGAATTTTTTTTTCAGTAGAGGGCGCTGCGCATCGATGTCCCTCGAGCCGATGTCCCTCGACAGCCCCTGTATCGGCGCCGACGTCATCATGCGTATAAATAGACTCACGCAGCGCCTGTTGCTCAGTTCTGTTTTTCCGCGCTTCGTGGGCCTCGGAATCGCATTGCTCAGTTCGTTAGTCAGAGAATATATTCTTCATTATTCCTTGAGAATACCAACTCCTACTCGATGGCTTCCTCATCCGAACCGACGACTCCACAGTCCGGCTTCAAAAAATGTCAAGACTGTGGAAAGAAAATGTCGTTGACAGATCCTCACAGAATCTGTTTGTGGTGCCTGGGATCGGAGCACCAATGTTCGGAGTGCGAGGACTGCATGTCCATGACGGCGAAAGCCTTGAAGGAGCATAAGGGGAAGCTTGAGAGAGGTAAGACAGTTAAAACTCCTTCGAAACTTTCCTCGGCAGAGTCGAGACATTCGTCTCCTCGCCGACACAGGAAACATTCTCGTTCTAGGTCTCGAAGCAGTTCCCACCACTCTTCGAGATCCAAGCATTCAAGTAAGAGACGTCGAAGATCCCCTTCCTCGTCTTCTTCTGTTTCTCCGGAAAGAGTACCCTGCCCCACAAAACATAGCTCTAAGGCTGAGGGGGTGGAATTCCGTAAAAGGTTGCTTAGCGTCTCAAGAAAGCGGCCTCGACCCCCTCGAAGACAGCTGAGGATGATACCCTGGGTGAAAGACCCGAAAAATCTAAACGCCGCGAGTCGTTGCATCCGGCGAAAGAAACTACTCGAGAGCGTCACAAACCCTCGAGCAAAGGCACTGTGCCATCGACGCCATCGTCGAAGGTCCCTTTGACGCATAAATCTGCGTCATCGACACCATTATCGAAGGGCTGCCGACATCGACACCGAAAAAGAACAAACACACGGCCGTCACTACCTCACAGCCAGTGGTCATACCCAGGGCCTCTGTCATGACTTCGAGGTCATCGACAACCTCGAGTAGGATCCCGATCCTCATGAGTTCTTCATGACATCTTCCAATCTTCTCAACGCCTTTTTCTGTGTTTTCGAAGCCTTTAACGTCCGCGTCGACGACGTCGACGTTTTCCCAACCAATTTTGACAAATTTAGCCCCTTCTGCTCTGGAAATGGGATTTAAGCCATTTCCAAGGTCTGATCATTTCAGACCTTTGTCTTCAATTTATGAGGAAGGGGAGGATTCGGATCAAGAAAGACCCTTTGGGTTGCATAGATCTGCAACACCAGAACCAGAGGAATTTACCTCTGAGGAAAATAGGTTGAAGGACCTTCGAGAATCCTTACATGAGGCAAGTGGGTTAGATACTTCCCCAGAAATATAATTTGCCAGACCAGACCCAGGGGAACATGCTGAGACCCCTTACAGAATTTGAATGGCAAGAATTATAGAATTCATGGGTTGGTCTACACCTTCACCTGCATTCCAACAGGATGAGCTTACAGACATTTTAGTTAAAGGCCCACAGGAGGATCCTGTGGTTCCATTTCACGCTGCATTACAAAGAAAGATATTGGCTAACTGGGAAACTCCTGAGGTTATCCCGGCGGTTAACAAAATGTTATCAGCCAAATCTAGGGTATCTACTAATGACCCTGAATTTTTATCTAAACATCCAACTCCAGAGGTCTGGTTGTTCAAGCAGCAACTGCATCAGGCAGTAGATCGGCATACCCTACTGTTCCACAGGACAGGGATGACAAAAGATACAACTCTATGGCTAAGAACGTTTTTTCTACATGTAGCATGGCGTTGAAATCTATTAACGCTACTTGTACGCTCGCAAGGTTCAGCTATACACTTTGGGAGTGTGCTTCATCAGCGGCTGACTACCTCCCAGAGGGAGAAGAAAGGGAAACGTTTCTAAACATCATTAAGGATGGTAAAGACACAATGTGCGAATCCCTTCAAACTGGCATTGTTTCTGCTGACAGCATCAGTAGGTCCATGGCGGCAAGTACTACAACCCGCAGATTTGCGTGGTTGCGAAAGTCTTGGTTTGCTCCAGATGTACAAGCCAGACTTTTAAATATGCCCTTTGACGGCTCTTCTTTGTTTGGTAAGAAGGCGGATGACAGCCTAGAAAAGTTACAGACATCCAAAGCAGCAGCAAAATATCCGGGGAGCTGCAATCCGTCAAACGCCATATCGTCCCTCAGGAACCTCTTGGGGAGGTAAGTCCTTTCGCTTTTATTCCGCATTCGGAAAAGGCAGAGGACAGTCGGTTCAAAGAGGTCAAAAAAGATTCACTCGAGGCGGACGGGGTAAAAATACAAAAGCCGCAGCAGCAGGTGCCTCTTTACCCTCGGCACCTGCACCAGCCGCTTCTAAATCACTCTGAGGACTCTCCTCACAAGACACCAGTAGGGGGCAGGCTAACTCAACATCTGACGGAATGGCAGGCTTTTACGTCAGATGCTTGGGCATTGGAGACAGTTGCCCAAGGTTACTGCCTGCCTTTTCTACGCATTCCTCAGAGTCATCCACCGGGGGACAGCTCTCGGAAAGTTCCAGATCCGCTCCTCTTGCAGGAAATTGTAGACCTGCTGGAGAAAGGTGCCATAGAACCGGTACCTGTAGCGGAAAGGAACAAGGGCTGGTACTCCCCCTACTTCCTAATACCGAAGAAGGACGGAGGACTGAGACCTATCTTGGACTTACGAGAATTGAACAAGTTCCTCAGGAAGGACAAGTTCAAGATGGTAACTCCTTCTCAGATCCTTCAGGCCTTCCAGCTCCAGGACTGGCTGGTATCTATGGACTTTCAGGATGCTTATTTCCATGTGCCAATCCATCTCAAACACAGGAAATACCCGAGGTTCGCAATTGGCGGCTCTCATTATCAATTTCGAGTTCTGCCATTTGGGCTGACCTCCGCCCCGAGGGTTTTCACCAAGCTAATGTCGGTAGTGGCTGCAAGTCTAAGGAGGGAAGGGATTCACGTCTACCCCTACCTGGACGATTGGCTGATCAGAGCTGTGTCTCCGGAACAAGCTCAGATCCAGTTAGATTATGTTTTCCACTTCCTTCACAAACTGGGCTTCTCCCTCAATTTAAAGAAGTCACAGATGATACCATCACAGAGACTCCAGTTCATTGGAGCGGTCCTGGACACTTCCCTGGGAAAAGCCTCGCCACCAGAGGTGAGGGCTCAAGATATTCTGCAGATGGTCACCAAGTTTCAAAATGCCCAACGTCTCCCAGCCTTTGACTTTTTGAGGTTGCTAGGCCTCATGGCATCCTGCATCTTCCTTGTGCCAGAGGCTCGCTTAAGAATGAGATCTCTTCAGTGGGCATTAAGAACTCAGTGGTCACAATTCTCAGGGAGAATGACAGATCTCCTTCAGGTTCCGGACAAGGTGGCTCGAGACCTTCAGTGGCGGGCCTGCCAGGAGAACATCTTGAAAGGAGAACTGTTTTGGCAACCATGGCCAGAGATAACAGTAGTCACAGATGCCTCACTTACGGGGTGGGGAGCCCATGCCAACGACTTGACCATCAGCGGTCGTTGGTCTCCATCGGAGTCCAGACTACATATAAACCTGTTAGAGCTGAGAGCAATCAGACTAGTGCTGAAGGCTTTTCTGCTAGCTGTACAGGAGAAAAATGTCCTGATAATGACAGACAACACAGTGGCCATGCACTACCTCAACAAAAGAGGAGGCGTAGGATCACTACCTCTGTGCAGAGAGGCGATGCAGCTCTGGTTTTGGGCAATCCAAGATGTAATCTCTCTATCGGCAGTTCACTTAGCCGGAGAGAAAAACTTGAGAGCGGGTGCTCTGAGCAGGCAGAGTACAGTCTGCCACGATTGGGAACTAGCTCAGGAAGTCCTTCAATAGATCTTCACCCTTTGGGGAACCCCTCAAGTGGATCTGTTCGCCACCAGCATCAACAGGAAGTGCAATCAGTTTTGTTCAATGGAATTTCCCCCGAGAGGAGCTCCAGGCGACGCGTTCGTAGTGGACTGGGAGTTTCCACTTCTGTACGCGTTTCCTCCAGTCCCTGTCATTCCTCAAATGATCAGGGGGTTGAGAAGGTTCCAGAAAGCCATGATCCTAATTGCCCCGGACTGGGCCAGGAGAACCTGGTACCCGGACCTTCTGGACATGTCCATCTGCCCTCCAATTCGTCTTCCATTCAAGGAGAATCTTCTCTCGCAGAAGGGAGGTCAGGTTCTCCTTCCAGACATCAGAACCCTCAACCTTCACGCTTGGTATCTGAAAAGTTGAGATGCAAGGTTTGGGTCCTCCCAGATGACGTCATGGAGGTGTTGCTTTCGGCAAGAAGGCCAGCAACAAAGACTTTATACCGCTGCCGTTGGAACAAATTTTGCAGCTGGTGTAGAGAAAAGAATATCAGACCCTTTTCACGTGGTACACCAACGGTGTTATCTTTTCTACTCTATTTGGCAGATTCGGGCCTTCAGGTTGGCACTATCAAGGGCTATCTCGCAGCACTATCGATCTTCAAGCGCACTGCAGAGGAACCATCGTATTTCAAGTTACCCTTAGTAATACAATTTCTGAAGGGATTAACCAATGTCTATCCTCCAAGACCATTCCAAGTTCCCTTATGGGACTTACATTTAGTCTTAAATTTCCTGATGGGTACTCCTTTTGAACCACTCCACTCTTGTTCACTAAGGTTTCTCACCCTTAAAACGGTCTTATTAGTGGCATTGACATCTGCTAGGAGGGTGAGCGAATTACAAGCTCTATCTTGTAAACCCCCTCATACAATTTTTCATAAAGACAATGTTGTCCTACAAGTAAAGCCTAATTTTCTCCCAAAGGTGGTTTCTGAATTACACATCACTCAGAAGATTACCTTACCTTCATTTTATCCCCCTCCCCATCCGGGGAAAGAGGAAGAAAGGCTGCATAGGCTGGACCCAAGGCGAGCTTTGAGTTTTTTACATCAACAGACTTGCTAGGATTAGGCAAGCAGACCAACTGTTTGTAGGTTACTCAGGGCACAAATTGGGATTACCGATAACAAAACAGACCATTTCCAGATGGATTATTTTAGCCATTCTGGAATGTTACAAACTGTCAGGGAAAGAGCCTCCTCAAAATCTTAGGGCTCATTCAACCAGGGGTATCGCAGCCTCTTCGGCCCTCCAAAGAGGGGTACCGATTCGAGACATATGTGCGGCTGCCACATGGTCGTCCGCGCATACCTTCACAAGATTTTACAACCTGGATTCCTCCTCTAGCCAAGAGACTAGATTTGGCAAAGCTGTGTTGCACTCTGTGCACTCTTGAAGGGAAACATGACAATTTTATTCCCACCTCCAGTTACACACCACTGCTATGGGAGTCTATCAAGATAAGGAATACGTCGGAGGACACAATCCCTTCGAAGAACAAGTTACTTCTTACCTGGTAACGTTCTTTCGATGGGATGTTCCTCCGACATATTCATTATCGCCCCTCCCATCCATCCCCTCAGTAAAACTTCCCTTGTGGTTACAGCTTACGCTCCTTCTGAGTCACTAACCAATTCATGTAAAACAACTGTTAACGTCAAAACGGTACTGAGCAACGGACGCTGCGCTAGTCTATTTATACGCATGATGACGTCAGCGCCGATACGGAGGCTGTCGAGGGACATCGGCTTGAGGGACATTGACGCGCAGCACCCTCTACTGAAATAAAAATTCCGAAGCCAGCAAGCTGGAGATGATCTATCAAAATAAGGAATACGTCGGAGGAACATCCCATCGAAAGAACGTTACCAGGTAAGAAGTAACTTGTTCTTCTCATTTATGAATTTTGCCATTTGCATGTTATTTATTGTCTACTATTAAGAAGATCCAATTGGGAGAAGCACATGTGTTTTAGTACACCTGTGTTTGTTTTTCCTGCAGTGATTTTGGGTTGTATCCCAGTAGTAAAAAATAAAAGTAGGGAGTGTAGGAGTAGGGGCTCTGAATTTTAACAGTTAGGTTCATAATTTCAGCATGCACATGTTAGCGTGGGTTTGAACTGCAACTGGGGCTTCATCACTGGACTCATGAGTGTGAGTCTCAGGCAGAATTAAATAGATGCCAATGCAAACAGCAAATGCTTGAAATTGCACTTTGCTTCAGGATGATATTTCAATGAACTGAGCTGCACTAAATACTAACATACAATTAACATAATAATTTAACCCAACCCCAGTTAACATGTAACTGAATCCCTTAATAACATTTAGTGCAAATTATTCCATGATGAAACAAGCCGAATGCAGATTGGGAAAATGCATGATGCTCTGGAAATGGGAATTTAAACGTGCAGGCTGAATCTGTGCTGAGTGATAAACTAAAAACAAATTTGAAGATCCGTTCTACTGAAAACAGGGCATTGTATTAGGGCAGGAAGTGCAAGAAAGATGTATCGTTTGCTCTCCAGCAATGGAATCACGTGCCATTTCAGTGGAATGAGCTGCTCAAGGGGAGGTGTTTTCCTTGAGTGGGATTTGTCAAAAACAGTTTTGAGACAGACTAGAAGTCATTCATTTTTCAGGCACTGGGAGTCGAAAAAAGAGAAGGCTGCCTAGGCAGATGGAATTCAGTGCTGGCAAACTGTCTGCTGCTGAAGCTGTCCTTATCTGGGTTGACCCTGTGCAAGGCAGACAGAAAGATTGGGGAAGATTTCCATGCCAAAATGAATCAGAAATACCACCAACAAATCTAGGTAAATATGAAGTTAAGTGAGGGCCTGCTGTTGTGAATGAGACCAGGTTCTAGGTCAAGTAGTTCACTGCATTTTAGGTGCTGTCTATTTTTAACATGCATGTAATCCTGTGTTTATAATTCTAAAAGCCGTACTATGTTTTTTTAAAGTGTATTCTCTTGCCAAATTTCACGAGGTCCAGGAATCTGCACAGATAAAGCACTGAAAGTTATTGCACTGTGAAATACAATGTGGGCATAATTGTTATTGCGTGTAACTTGCATATTTTTATTTTACGATAAAAAGAAAAACAGATTCAAAGTAACTTAGTCTCCTTACATTTATTCTGCATTCAGTCCATTTCATTTGACATGTTTAGGGAGACAGATGTGCAGTAAGAAATGTCTCAAAGTAAAGTAGCCACTGTGAGCTGTTATTCTAGAGAGATTGAATGAATGTGCAGTATTTTAATTGCATGCTTTACAATTGTTGAAACGCAGCCAAAAGTGCATAGTGTGGTATTGTACATAAGGTACCACAGGAGGACATGAGCCATTCTTCTTCTCCACTCCCCCGTGATACTCTTATCCCTTCCTTCCACCTTTCCCTCTCCCTCCTTTTTTACCCTCCTCTTCTTACCTCTCTCTTCCTGCTCCGTTCCTCTTAAGTCCCTTCTCCTCCTCTCTCGCCCTCCGCTTATTCCACTTCCTGTTTCCCACTTCCTTCCGCTTCTCTACCCCCTCTTCCCTCGTTTATCTTAACTGGCAAATTGTTCTACTTGCTGTATTACTGGTTTGATTCATATTTTGTAATTGTCTCTACTGTTTTTATTGTATCCTTGTTGTTATAATGTAAAGTGCTTTGGCGTAAAGCGCTATTTAAACACAATAAACATAACATAAACTTAACATCTATCCAGAGTGTATCAAGTCCAGTATTTTATTTGTTGTTTGTGACGCTGGTAAAGATAATTATTAGGCAGTATGCTGAAATTAGTCTCACCACTATAAAAATACCCAAACAGGTTACCACACTATATTACCATGGATTTTAAAATACCACCATTTTAAAAAATACCACAAAGCGCTTCTAAACCTAAAATATATCCAACAAAGCCCTATCTGCTTCAGCCAAGACCCAAATTAAACCTTAAATCACCATTACATTGAACTATTTGTTACAATCTACTTTGGGAATCTCCAATCCACCCAACCATGTATAAAGTCTTAACCGGTGTCCTCTTCACCCCATAAAACCCTTGCAGAACCACATCCAAGGGCAGTTTACCATAGGACCACCCTAAATATGTCCAGGCATTTGGTCTCTATAGTTCACCTTGCAAACACCAAATCCTCAAGATTGAGATTCTTGGACACCTTCAAATATAGACGTTATATACCACCTCTTTCAACTCCAAGTGCGTTTCTGCCCCCAAACCCTTGACCAGCGTTCGATGCAACAACCACGCTGATTATAATAACTTGTTAATCCCTAATATAAAATGTTCAAAGTAATTGCTTTAAGTGTCTTGTATTGTGTCACCCACGCACCTCCCTTCTGCCTTCTCTATTTTGTTATCCACGTTGTAGCCTTAAGCACTGTCTATTGATGTGAACACTGGACAGCATTTCTTTGTGAGATGGACTTTATAGCATTTCCAATACAGCATTCTTGCCCTCAACAGTCGATATAGTGAATTAATCGCACTTCTGGCAAGGTATAGGGGATTTTCCCCTTTCACGGTGTGCGTCCAGTGATGCTCACCTTTGCACTGCTGTGGATCCACACATCGGGATGGCACCACCTTACACTTCACACAGTCGTAGACTTTCGCCGGAAGCATAGCTAAGGAGAGAGGTTGGAGAAGGAATGAAGGTGTATTATCCTCATGCTTGCACACAATTGTAGCCTGTTCTAGGAATGCACAAAATGCAGGACAGCCTCATTCTAGGTCTGCCATTCTGGTAAAAAAGTGCTGGTATTTGTGGATACCGGCACTTTACTGGACTGGCCCACCATGGGTTTGCCAGTGGTGTGCCTGGGTTACCTCCATTTAAGAGATAAGAGCTGGAGGGAAGCCAAGTGCCCTATGGCAAAAAAGGCTTCATTAAAGGCATCGGCGTACCAGCACCGTAATGAAGGCAAATCCCCTCATGGAGTCATCGGGACTCCATGAATGGGGATTTACCACGTCATTCCGGCACCCGTGATCCAGCGGCAATGACACCGGACTGGGTCCTGGAAGCGGTAACTGCCAGGATACCGGCATAGTTGGAATGAGGCCCACTTGTAGCTATAATTGTGGATGATGTATATATGATGACGTATATATGCTACATGTTAAATGTAAATGGTTTCGAGATTAAGCCAATGATTGGTTGGTGTGTGCACTTGATATGAGTCCCATATCACGACCAATGCTTCAGTTAAACCCTTGTTGACACATTTAAGAGCAGGGAAAGACAGATTAGAAACCAGGAAGTGGGTGCTTTCCATACATTGTAACATGTTACAAAAATTGAATTTCCAGCAGTTGTGCTTCATAGACTTTCCTGAAATGGCAGTGAACCATTTTGTACTGCATTGCTGGTTTCTCTGAAATGGTGTGCGATTAATTTTAATCAAATCGTATACTATAATATTTATCTACTGCACAGTAAGTCGACGTGTTACTATAGTATGCCTCTGTAAGTTGCCATGATGGCACACACATCCATATCAGAGGAGGCCTTTACTGCCAATGTGTGTAAAATGAAGAGATGTCACTTGGCACTTCACCTACAAGGTTAACTGAAGCACTGTTATTGGCATTTCAAAGGTACCAACCTGCCCGGAAATCTCCTCATTTCTGTTGCTGTTCAAATAACAGTTACATACTCGTAAGTGCTTCTCCTTCAATTACCAACATTTGGAAACAGTGTCATCTTGTGGACGTCACAGGAAAATGTGTAATGAGACCAAAGATACATGTACCATCCCAGGTGCCTACACTTCTGCCATATTATACCATATTCCATGGCTACTGCCCCATGAAATCCCTCATATGCTGCACCTGTCAATTCAAATGTTCTCCGGTCCTATGTATGCTGTCCTATGCTACCTCGTTTTGTCTGGACTCCCTGTTTTTCTGGTGCCATGTAATACATGTTTGGCCATGAGAAGTGCAAGCCTTGTGGGCGCCAGATGTGATTCTAATCTCATCATGGCATCTGCTCACTGCCTTTGACTCCTCAACGTCTCGCATCTGCCTCACTCAGACCCCCATCATGGGCACTTTCACAATGTCGCTCATCAGAATTGCCTATAGGCATCAGTTAAGGACGACGTGTACACAGAATGCAGAGGAGAAGGTGTGCAAACCTGGCTCGCTAGTCTATGGACATGCTGCAAAACAAGGGCAGTGGTAAATGTGTCCCTCTCCATCATCAACCTGAAAGCTGCTTCATTATCAGCCACACAGTTTATGAATACCATCATCATCCTTCCTAAAGCTTCCATTTCTACAAGGCCTCCCAGCAGTGCTAGTCTAATCCTGAAAGATCCAGGCACATCCTCAAGCAGAAGCAGTAAGGGGTTTTGGTGGTCACCGCAAAGGACTTTTTGATGATCTTTAAGTAGGAATCCAAGAGATATTTATTTTATTTATTTTTATTTATTTTTATTTTTGTAACGCGCCACATGCCCGTAGACCTCAGGGTGCACACAGAAACAGGAGACAGGACAAACATAACATGGAACAGGCCAGGGATGCAGATGCATTACTTAATGTTCAAAAGATTAGTCTTTATGGCCTTTTTAAAAAGAGGATAATTCTGTATTTGGCGTATGGCCGTCGGAAGTAAGAGTCAAAGCTAGTACCTCCGAACTTGGCAAGTCTGGATCTCAGTTGAACAAGTACTGTGGCAATGGTAGAGCAAGGTTGTTAGTGGTTGGCTTGATCTTAATACGCTCTTATAGATATATGGGGCTTAGTAGGGACACACATTTGTGCGCTATTGTCAATACCTTGTGCGTTATTCTTTGTTTTACAGAAAGCCAGTGTAGCTTCTTTCTGAAGATGGAGATGTGGGTGCGGTGCGATTGCTTGAAGATGGTGCGCACAGCATTGTTTTGAGTGACTTGGAGGGATTTTATATTTGCGGCGGTGGAGCCGGACAGCAGGCTGTTGCAGTAATCCAGTCTGGAATGTATCAATGCTGTGGACAAGAGAGCACAGTTTTCGGTTGTTATAAAAGGAAAAATATATTGTATTTGTTTATTGATGAGCCCACAACTTGAACGGATATTGGAGACATGAGGCTTCATGGAGAGTTCATCATCTGGAATAACGCCTAGTGTTTTCACTTTCTTTAGGACAGTTATGACATTGTCAGCTATCAGGAAATTGCCATAGTCTGTTGCTAACTTGCTCCGGGTGTTCTTAGTGGGCACTATCATAAGCTCTGTTTTATTGTTGTTCAGAGCCAAAGAATTACAATTCTGGATGGCTTTGTAGATGTTGTTAATGGATTCAACATCATTCTTGTAATGGCAGCTGAGCTGAATAACAACTTGAGTGTCATCTGCGTAGTTTGTATATTGGACACCCAGGCTATTTAGGAGATCCAGTAGTGGTCGAATATACAAGTTAAAGAGCAACAGTAACAGGCAAGAGACTTGAGGTACAATACAGGTTTGAGAGATGGAAGTAGCGTGATTGTTGCCAACACAGACCCTCACTGCTCGCGGACCCAGAAAGGAAGCTATCCATTTGGATGCCAGTATGAAACAGTTTGCGACCTCTCCGAGCCTTGTCACTAGTAGAGTGTGATCAACAAGATCGAAGGCTGCAGAGAGGTCGAGCAGCATCATCAGCGCGGCTTGGTTTTTGTCTGCTATGCCAGATAGGGTGGACTTAAGGTCAAGCATGGCAGTCTCTGTGCCATGGCGAGCCCTATAACCCGATTGTCGAATGCCTAGGGTGTTATGCTCTTCGACATGAGCCTGAAGTTGGATGTATGCTAATTTATCTAGAATCTTCAGGATAAAAGGTACATTGGTTATGGGTCTATAATTGTCTTTATTGGTAGGGTCTAGATTTTCTTTTTCAGCAGCAGAGTTATCCAGACGGATTTGAGAGCATCTGGTACTGTGCCTTCTTCAAATGATAGGTTTATCAGTTTGGTGAGCCACGGGACGAGAAGGTCTGACAATTCTTTAAAGATACTAGTAGATATGGATAACTCCAGAATGCTTCACCAGTCCCCCTAGAAACACAAATGACAGACCACGCCACCAGTGCGGGTGAGAGTCTCCTTGACCTACCAACAATGGACTCAGGCGAACATGAGTCAATGAGTCAGTGCTGTGAATCATTGCGGGTGCAAGCTTTCCTCACCACCACGTGTCTTTGCCAAGACATCAAGCCCACATACAAAATGCATAGCAAGAATGCAGACATTCCTGGGTCTGCAGGTTATTAAGTCATTTCCAGTGGAATGCCGAGTTCAGCATCCACATTCGGTGCTGTATTTTGGTAAATGAGAATAAATCATTATTCCTTAACCTGGACTTCTCTGGGCTGAAACGTTTCCCACCACTTCAGAAATGTGGGAGCCCTATGCCCTGGAACTGTCCTCGATAAATGATGGGAGAGTGATTTGAGTCATGACTTCCAAGACATATACCGCCACATATGGAAAGCCCACCAACTGTTTCTCCGGTTGATATTCATGAATTGGCACCATCATGCAAGGCCCTCCTCTTTACCCCTAATGCACGTTTTCGATCTCCAGAAAGGTCAGCATTGCATTACTAGCCCACCTGCATAGCGAGTGTGTCCAGGTCTACCCCCCACCTTCAAGAGCTGGATGAACAAGGGATTCTGCCTATGCCATACGCTGCACAGCTATTAGGATTTCGAAAACCTCCAGCATCAGAGATTCTTGGTGAAAGGCCAAAAGTCATGCTGATAGCAGTCTTAAGGCAGCAGGTAATCGGGTCATCCTAGACACCCATGCTGTTGAAGGATTTTGCTTACTATATAAAGGGCCTCATTACAACCCTGGCGTTAAGGGGTTAACAGCGCCGTAAAAGACTGCGGCGCCGTTAAACCCTTAACGCCCGATTCACACTTTAACGCCTGCTTTTTGCAGGCGTTAAAGTCCAACCCGCTAAGGGACCTTGGTGCTAATTACGGCACTGTAATTTACGGTGCCGTAATTAGCGCCTTCCCCATTCCCACTGAGCCCTATGGGCCAAAAATGGGAATGGGGAAGGGGCTAGTGAATGGGGATTTACCGCCCGCCAACCTTGGAATGGGGCGGTAAATCCGCCATCCACCATGGCGGAATCCGGCATGGACCATGGTGCTAATAGCACCATGGTCCTACGCCAAGGTTGTAATGAGGCCCAAAGAGTCTGATCTTTTCAGAATGCTATGCTATGCGCTCTTTGTCTTGGTGGCATTCAGCATTCATGTGGGTTTCGGGTAGACATAAGAAACAAGATATTTAGATTCAAATTGCCTCTCAAAGAGATCAAGATGGAGGTGGAAGGCATTGAAACCTCTCTGACATTCTCTCTGTTCTGGTGCACAGGGCCTGTGAATGATGTTTGTTTAGGACTAAAACTTTCAGGCTTCAATCGTGATTAGCACTCTTTCAATGATCAGCATCCAATCAGGACATGGGGAACCCAGGCATTATCATCCAGGACAAATCGACGATCCCTGCATTTTGATCAGCCGCCATTTCCCCTCTCTCCCTGCACCTACACGTCACTCGCCATTTGTACCCTGCTGCTCTTTCTTCTCCTAACGCGACTCCTCTCTTCCTTCCTCCTTCTCCCAGGATCCGTTCTCCCTTTATCCTAGCACCTAGTGTCCCCTTCAATTATGGCTCCATCCACTTGGTAGCAGCCTGTCCTTCTCTGACTGCGTGTTGTCCTTGGTTTGTTTAGCAGCCGATGCTGCCTTTACTCGCATACACACACCAGTTACTACCTTGAATGGCTTTCCATATAGGAAGAGATGGAAATGTTTTCACACCCATACTATGGCGAGGCTCTCCTTTTCATCTTGAGAGTACGCTTGTTCTATCCCCGACAGACTGCGACTGGCATTTGCAACAATGTGAGTTTGTTTCGGATCATCAGGGTAAATTTGGGCTAGGATTGCCCCTAACCTGACTGGGCTTGCATCTACGGTCAGTTCCGACTCACGGCTAGTGGCAAAATATGGCATGTTCTCGGCCCGTGCCACCCTGTCATGGATTGTAGTGAAAGCTTGCTGGCAGTCATCGACCAGTCGAACACAGCATTCTGTTTGGTTAGAGCTCGAAGTGGTTTACTGATGCTGGCAAAGTCCTTGATGTACCGTGTACAATAGTTGGCATGACCCAGGAGGGATCTTTACTTGGAGACATTTGTCGGTGGTGGTGTTTCATTGAGTGCTGTGACCTTGTCCGGGTATGGATTCATGCCTTTCTCCAAGAATATATGTCAGAAGAATTTCAGCGTACCCTTCCTGAATTCACATTTTTCTTGATTGAGGGTGCGGTTGGCTGCTTCTAACACCATGCATACTCTGGACAGTGTCCCATTGTGCTTTCCTATGTCTGTGCCAAACACCAAAATGTCATCACTGTAATTGATACAGTTAGGGATGTCCAGTTTAGAGAAGACATAAGCACTGTTTAGTAAGTGAATCATATCCATGATGCGTAGTGCCATGTATCGCATTCTCTTAATGGCCTGGTTGGGTCTTCTCATATCTACGCACAGGCGGATGGCATCTGTGCCTTTCTTCTGGACGGGGACGATGGGAGATACTCATGCTGTGGGTCCCGTGGCTGGTTCGATTATGTCTTGCTCGAGTAGTTTGTACAGTTCCCTGTCTACCTTCCGTTGTGTGTTAATGGGTATGCCTCTGTAGTTTTGCACTACCGGTGGGATGTCTTCATCTATGTGTAATTTGATTTGTTTGTTACGTAGTTTTCCTATTCCTTTGAATAAAGTCGGGTGCAGTTCCTTGATCATGTTCACAGGGTCGATGTATTTATATACCATTAGCTTATACAGCTCATGTATCAGACCCATGTACATAACTGTTATGAAGCTGATTATGCATCCGCTTTCACTTCCGGTGGCAAGCACATGTATGAGTACTTTCCTTTCTTGAGACTTGTATCTGCACGTGCCTTCAAATTGTCCTAAGCACTTTAGGGAAGATGTTGCCCCATATGGATATATGTCTACAGTCGTCGGTTTGAGTTTAGGGGTGCGCTGCAGTTCGTTGTATACCTGTTCGCTTATCACGTTCACTGTGGCGCCTGTGACTATCAAGAACTCTGTCAGTCTTTCATTGAGCCCCATGAGCAGGGTCAGGCTGTGTTCCGTTGCTTCTGAGTTACCCAGAGGGTATAAGTAACCTTTCTTTCTGTGTACACCCTCCGATGAGCTGATCCCTGTGTCTGAGGTAGATTGTTCTACCAGATATCGCACGTAGCATCTCAATCTTCGGTCTGGACGTGTGCGTATGACATACCTCCTCCTCTCCTTCTTGTACTTCCTGTGCTTGTCATCCCCTGATTGTGGCTCTCTTGTTTCTGCCTCTTTTGGTCTGTAGTGAGATTGGGCAGCTGCTTGAGATGCTTGTGTCGCCATGAGGGGAGGCCTAGGCATGTAGCAAGCTGTGGACTCTCTCCCTCGGTCTCACCCTTTTTCTCTTGATATGCAACATACTGATTTAAAGTGTCCTTCATCCCCACATGCGGAGCATCTCTGTCCAATTGCTGGACAGGTTCCTTTGTGTGGATATTCATACCAGCACTGATAACAGAAGGGTTCTTCTTGTCTGAGGTCGTTCTGTAGCCTGTGTATTGTCTCTAACGGCGTGGCTGTGTTGAAACTCTTGACCTGTGTGTCCACCACCAGTTCTGCCCTTGCAAGCATTAGAATTTCATTGAGTGTTTGGGCTTTTTGAAGTAGTTTGTGCCGAAAAAAGTCTTGGATTCGAGGCCCGCAATGATTTGGGATTGTAGGGCCTCCGTGTTTGAGTAATTGGCAAAGTCACAATGCTTCATTTTGATTCGTAGGCACATAATGTAGGCGTCCATTTTCTGACCATTTGCCTGTTTTGTGCTGTAAAATAGGTGATGTTTATAGTCCACATTAGTGTGCTGTGTGAAGAAGCCATCCAATGCACCCTTCAGGTCTGGAATTGAGACAATGGACGCTGCTGGCATTTCATCGCTAATGTCTCCTGTTGCAGGCCCCACTGCTACCTTAAGTAGGCATTTTTGCGTTTCCTCGTCCACGGGCCCGGTTGCGCCCATGTAGAGATCACAATCCCTAATCCACCTGGCCCACCTTGGCCACATGTTGCTTGTGCCTGATGCATCAAAAGCCACTGGTAGTTCTACTGCAAGAGAGTCAAGGAGTCTGTTTGGAGCTGTAGCATGGGTAGCCTCTGGACCCCCGGCCCGGATGTCCTGATTAACTGCTTGGGGGATATCCAAGACAGACATCTTGACGGGTGGAGCACAGCCCTCACCGCCGCAGCCATGGGTGATACTTCTGGCCACAGCCTTTCTGTGTGCCACATTGCGCATGCAGCGGCTAAATTCATTTGCGTGTCCTGCGCAAACTATCCCATCCTTGTCCCCAGTGTAGAGATGCTCCGGGTGAGGGACCGCCTGGCCCGGTGGTGCCCGCTGGAGACAAGTGTATGCTAAACACGTCTTTATTGCTCCACGTCCAACAGGATACTGATACTCCTTCCCTCCCCGCGTCACTTCCCTGCCCTCCACTCACCCCGCCCAATCCCGCCCCTCACCCCGGGAACTGCATTGTCAACATGACACACCCTTAATCTGTTTCACAAAGCCAGTACAGTCTAGCTCCTCTCCAAAGAACTGAATGCTGTTGTGTCTAACCATCCACTTTCATGGCCTGCCTGCTCATGCTCTTTCCCAAGGATTCTAATGTGGTAGTGCCATTAATATATTTTTCCAGGCCAATCCATTTGGATCGAACATGGATCCTTGTACCGCTGTGCCAGACCCATATATACCAGTTAGTTGGATCTCCTACAGATGTGCAGCTACACAGTTGGATTTTTCTCCAGAAGGACTAGTCATATCTCTGCCTGAGATATGAGATAGGCAGCCCCTATAAACCAGAACAATGCCTTGATATGTCTGTAATTCAGTAATAAATAGCCCTTCTCCAAAGATCTCGCACCGCACAGCAAAGTACACCGAATACGAAAGTACGGAAAAAAGAACATTTAAACAGCAGTACAAGGATTTGTGTGTTCCTTTATTTTACTGCAGTTAATGTTTTTTAAAAGGAGCTTTGTACAGATATAAAAAGAAGTGTGTTCCTAATCACACTCGTGCGCCTTCATTGGGGGCTGTTTCTGCTCAACAAGACAGGTGGAGGCACCATAGTGTTATAAGATCCTCTAGGAATTATGAAATATTAAGCCTGCCCGGGGAGGGAACCAGAGGCAGGTGGAAGAACTTCAGAGGACAATTCCCATAAAACCTCTTCTGGTCACTGAAGTAGGTAGTGCCACTATTGTACATTAAAGAAACACCTAGGGATATTCAGAGAAGGGGGGCCACCTCTACCATAGAGAATCAAGGATCCTCTACGTTTCACCTCAATCGCCAATGAAAATGATCAGCTCCCAAGTTCGATCTCACAGCCAATCAATGACAACGTTGCAGTCATGAAAGTGACCAGAAAAGACCCCACTCGAACACAGTAGAGAAATAAGAGTATGTGTTTGCCATTCTGGCATAAGTGAGGAACATTAACTGTATCTTGCCTTGTTAGTGACGTTATTTTATTTCTATGACGTTTCCCCAGCACGAGTATCCCAGCTGAATCATGCATACATTTAGGACCCACAGAAGCCCTCCAGACATGTGCTTTTCTTTGTGTAGTAAATCAGGCACCACTTTGAAGGCCTGTTGTATTTACTTTCCTTATGCGCTTTCGCAAAAGACAGTAGGATTAAGAAACTCTTTTTTACATCAGGGCAGTATCACATCCTATTTTGCACCAATGGTGATCAATAATGGTAAATCACAGGACATCTGAACAGTATCGAGGAAAGGTGGTGTAACGCAACAGCAATAACCTTGTGCAGCTTTCTCAAAGCTCACTAACAGATAACGTGGCCTTTAAACTTCACCCATTCTTTGTACTGAAAGTGATTTCAGATTTTTACTGTAAGGATTGACCCTATCTCCAGTCTTCCATAGACTCCTCTATCAAAGGCATCAGGTGCACCATACACGGAGATCAGAAAAGCTCTTTTGCATGAATAATATACAGGGCGCCAGGGCTTTTATGTAAATGTGTTACCTTTGGAGGAAGGCCACAGGTTGGCTTCCAATGCATCTGGTTCTCGCCGGATTGTGTCCCTGGAGGCTAATTTCAGGCCAAGAGATACCTTTGGGGAGGCAATTCCCAGAATCCTCTCTGCCTGGATCCATTCTAGCTGTCACTGCTGCCATTCTCCTGTGTATTTTCTGTTTTATAGTATTCCCACATGTCGGGAATGGTGGAAACTGTGTGGAAAAGTAAGAAAAGTGACTCACTTTAGTGGGCATGTCTGTGCTCTAAGTCGTTACGCTACCTTCCTCCCTTCACAGTGATCCACCCTCCATCCCTGCCGCACTGGCCCATTTCCAGTTCCCCACCGGCTGAGAAATGGTTGGTGGGTGACTCAGGGAATGCGTCTGGGAGTTGGAAAGGTGCTTAGTGGGAGACAAATGCATTGTTGGCCGCACTACATGCAGTTTTGTCACTTTTTCCTGTACTGTCCACAAGTTGACACTTTTACTACATGTTAGAAATGTAGGTGTAGGGTGCATATAGACCAGAGTACAGAAGTATTTACATAAGTGAGTAGCTTTTCCTAGGGTCCCAATGACCAGTGTTTTTTTCTTTTATTAGACATGCGGTCACTTACCACACTGTGTTGGAGAGCAGGCTGCAAAGAAGAAGAAGAAAAATAAATGTTCAAACATTGCTCTAAAGATGTGCATATGAAAAAAAATACAAGAAAAAAGAAAGCAAGTATTGGCTCAAATTCCCGCAATGCAGCCAAATTTGGGCCCATAGGTCGTGCTTCTGGACTCATGAGCCCATATTGCCCACAGTTGCTGTCAATAAAGTTATTAGCATTCAGCCCATGTCTGGGTGTGAGGCAGGTGGGGGTGTGTGAGGAAATGTAAAAAAAAAAACAACCATAAAGTCATTTAGATAATGTCCGCAGAGGAACGGACAATTGCCGGCCTGGCACTGGAAATCCATTCAGAATGTTACTGATACGACACAGGAGGCGTAACGAGGAGGGGTTCGGGGAAGGAAAGAAGAGCGGGACTACGCAACTGGCTGGGGACAGACACGGCACGCCGGAGGAAAAGGGGTAGGTCGAAGGAAGGCAGAGTAAGTAGCAGGAGAGTAGGACATAGGAGTGGAGGCAAAGAGAGTGAATGGTGTGGGACATGAAATGCTGAGGGTCTTCTGGGTGCTGGCTTATACTGAGGCATTATGCCCCGAGCTGGTGCCGTTACTGACAGGGTCGGCCCAGCGTCAAGGGTAATATCACCATTAGCACCCATGTAGCTTTGGGGAGGCATGGTATCACAAGTATGACACTGACACAAAAGATACAATTTGTAAAACCTTTATAAACTTTGTGGGGTTTGGGAAAACTCCTACTTTTACCTATAACTAGGATGGGAGTCGTCTCAACCATGAAATAATAAAGAAAACAGTCTTAGTCGCGTCTGTCAAATCGAAAGGGCCTCGGCTAAGAAAACCTAGTGCCTGCCCTATCCATTGTACAAAAAAGTGTGTAAGGGAGGAATGTATATAAAAGGAAAATCAGTGTTCGACAAAGAATAAATGTGGCTGAATCAGCTCTCATCCCCACGTTTAGACAGTACGGAGTAATATAGTCTCCATAGGCAGGGTGACACACTCTGGCTCAGGCTTTAACACTGAAACAGTTCAGAACGTTGATCGAGGCCCACCTGGCCTTCACATTAAATGCTCCTGTTCCAGTCTTTCCAAAATAACAAAACAAACGTTCACACCGGTTCCCCTCTGTTGTACTCAGACTTCTTCAAAGAAAACAAAAAGTTCAATGTTGGTCCTCCTCTGCCGGGCTCAGACCTTTCACAGGTCAACGTTGATCCCCCTCTGCCAGGCTCAGACCATTCACAGTTCACCAACACTTGACAGGGCTCCCTTCCCCAAGCTTTTTACACTTCGGGTCTCCCTCAATCGAGCTCAGACCGCTTTTCAGATGTCAAATACTTTTGAATGTGCAGGGTTTCTTTTACAGACCACTGCAAGACCACTTTGCAAGACCACTTTGACTCAGGATTCAATAATCAGATTTTCCTCTCCCATTCTACCAGGGTTGACTTCATTCACTTTCGTTTTTACATTTATCACCTCAAACAATGCACCTTTCACAGAGACTTTCGAGTGGGATACTCCTTTTCGCCTGACCACTCCGTTACTCAGTATCGCTAATACCACAGCTGTTCTTACTTTAAAGTTCATTCACAGGTGTGCCTTTCCTTGTATTTCATCCACATGCTTGCAGCCTTCACTTGCGATATATTGTAGCAAACTTCAATCTTTCTTAGCACACACCGGTCTCTCAGGTCGTTTGCAAACTCACTGGATGTCTGCGGTTCTCTCTTGCTTTTTCGATTTCCAATTTCATGAGTCAAGGTTAATACCACAGGCTTGGTCTCACCTCCCCAACTCAGTCGTTCACCAGGGAGGGTTGCTGGCATCCTTGAAACACAGTGCAATCTTCGATATTGGGATCTGGCCTACTCCACGTGTCTTTCGCAGCCTTGTAGAGGCAACAACCTCTTGTAGGGAACTCTTGGGGTTCTCACCCCGCTTCTCTAGTCCCTTGGTCCTCTGCTTCACTAGGTTCGCCTTCACCCCACAAGTACTGCTCATACTCGTGTTCCACATTGCTCAGTGTGTGTCTCTAGATTCCGCCTTTCATCCTTGTGAGGAAAGCTAATTGGAATTAGGTGTATGCACTTGAAGTCAAGTGCCTGACTTTGCCTGACCCGATTAGCGGGACATGTCAAGTACGATGTATAAGAGTTAGTCTTGTTACTCTCAGTCGCCCTCTTCCTCGGCCTAGTGTATGTGTAGAGAGGGGTGGGGAGAATTGGGACATCAGATCTTAAAAAATAGGAGGGTTGGATGTACAAAAAGGGGTGATACCGCATTACACCATCGGCTGTCTCAACCCCACTCCCCGAAGACCCCTCACCCAGATGATCCTCCTGCACTGGTCCACCCCCAAGGTCTGGAACCAAAGGTGATGGCTGTGCCCTGGCCACCAGAGAGAGAGATCCCTGGGAACAAGCGGATGAGACACCGTCTGGTTTCTTACAGTAGTCACCTACACGGGTGCTAATGGTGTCTTTAAAAAAAGAAACTTAGCTTTGCTGCACGGCTCAATGCCACGTCATCCATGTCATCAACATTGAAACAGACTTCGGGAATGACAGCCCTGTGTGGTGCCGGGCCGCGCAGCAAAGGTACGTTTCTTTCTTTAAAAAAAACACACTCTTAGCCACCGTGTTGGAAACTAAGTGGGTGCTATGAGGTGAGGGAGTAGGGGAAGCAGGGAAGGGCAGTGAAGGGGGTGCTGGCTATCCAGGCTGCTCAGAACACTAATACAGTCCATGTTCCAAGCATCCTGATTGTCCAGCTCCCCCTCCCAGGGCACTAATCTCTTTTATTGACCTCAATACAAACATTCTGACTTCAGCAGCCTAACAGCCATCATTGCGTATAATATTTTATTTTTTTCTACAACAAAGTGATAATAACCTTAGAGATCTCTAGATTGGTCATTATCATTAAAACATAAAGAGGTTCATTTTCAAAACCCTGTAAATTACTCTGAGGCGATCTGTTGTCGTGCACTTATATGCAAACGGGCCACATCTGCGTAATTTTCATCATTTGCACTTCAAAGTGCAAAAGGGAGATGGAAAGTGGAGGCAAAACCACCTTCACTTCTCCCTTTTGAACTCTGCAGTTGAGTCTCTGCCGCATAACATTTAGACAGGCCTGGCAGCATTTACAATTGACTCCTATGGAACCTACCTGAGTTTTCCAGTGTAAAAAGAAGGCAGATTCCATAGGAATCCAAAGGCTTTACGCCAGCGCATGAAAATGTTATGCTGGCCAAAATTCAGCCACATTTGTATGGCGGAGAGGATGGGGGAGCGGAATCATTCATTATGATCTGTGCCCCCTCTGCGCCATTCACATGCATGAAAAGGAGGAGTGACGTAAAATGTATGCTTAAAGGTTTTACGCATGCCAATAATGCATTATTTTTGCATTACTCCTCGAGGAACATGAGCGCCAAAGACTTCAAGAAAACGGAGACGAGGAACGTGACAAAAAACAGGAAGGAATAAGCATGATTTGGAAGTGAGATCATTTTCAGTACCTTTAGACTTGTAAGCGCTCAGACCTTTCTTCAGCAGTTTGATGAGTGTGAGCCTGTAGCTCACTAGTGCATCCAAGAGAGTTTCACCTACAAAAGAGAACAACCATTTAATATGACAAGAATACTCTTGGCCTCCGTGCATTATCAATCCCAAAACACACATGTTCTTGCAGACTGTCTCCTTTCATCTCTTTGTCAGTATCAATTCTGACTATTCGTACAGATGTAATGTATGTGCAACTCTGCACGTCGTCCTTCTGAGATTGATACATTGAGTGCCATTTGTTATGTATGCATACATACACACGTGTTGATTCTTCACAGTATCATGTTTTATGTTTTATATGTGTACATAGTTGTATTGGGAACATAAATAGTGCTGCCAGTGAATAGGGATGCAATAGCATTCCAGCATGGACTTGGAATCATGCTGTGCCAGGAAGAATGTTAGGCTTCAAACGGATAACTCTTTGCCCTGCTGGAGGGGTTGGGGCTGCTGTGTCCTTACATATCCTAAATAAAGGGGATTCATCAGAGGCTTACCAGCTCATGTGTTGTCTATACAACCTAATACCATTCAATGCAGCATTAATAACAGCTGCTGTTCCAGTGCTAGAAGTGGGAGGAGCCCAGCATGACGCACTGCATGGAATCATGATATTCCTCTTAGCATCTCCTCTGGGCAGAACTTTCTTTCCATGTTTCTTTCTGCTGATGACCACCACTTCACCCAGCTCCCCTTCACCTGGCGCCAAGCAAGGCCATCGGTTGTGCATGGGTAGCCCATGCTCATGTTGCCTAAACTCCTCCCAATGAGATTCTCCAAGGTTATGGATTCTATTTTCAATTTGTGCCGAAGGCGGCTACCGTTGAGTGCAAAGGCACTGTATTTTATTTTATTTTGAGGCTCTGCAACCATAATTCCCCTATTCATGGGGGTGGATATGTCGGTGGCAGCAAACTACTGCCCTATCGCCCTCTTGAATATTGACAGCAAGATCTTTATGAAGGTTCTGCTGGTAGAATTGGAGATTTGGGAAAGAGAAGTAAAAATCCTCTCAAAATGCCAAACAGGCCTTAGGATGGGACTTTCCAGCGCCGTAAACGGTATGATGTTAAATCTACTATGTGAAAAAAAACACAGATGAGTGGAGAAAAACAGCTCTATGGGGCCTGGGTGGATTTCTCCAAAGCCTTCAACCAGGTGGATAGGGGAAGGCTCTGGGTGAAACTGAGGGCAAGGGAATCCCAGAAGGAATGCTGGGGATGTTAATGGAATTCCATAGAGATAATATTAGAGTACGGTTGGATGAGGAGATCCATCTGTCAGAACCTGTTAGGGTAAACTGCGGGTGAGGCAGGGCTGTCTAGGGGCACCATTCTTCTTTAATCTTTACACAGCATATATGGGAGATTTTTTCGCATCCTATGCATTGGCAAGCCCCGTTTTGAATGGGGTAAAACTCCACTGGCTTGCATATGCAGACGACGTGGTAGTCCTGGACAGAACGGTGATCGGATTACAACGGTTGCTTAATGGTCTTCATCAATATGCAAGCGAAAATGGGCTCTCTTTAAATCCAGCCAAATCGAAAGTGTTGGTCTGTAGGCAGAAAAACAAAAAGGTTGCATTTCATCAGTGGTCAATGGGGGGAGAAATAACAACGAGAGTAGAAGAGTTGGTTCATCTTGGCTATAAAATATATGCGACCCCAGCAGTATATGAAGTGGAGCATAATATTACAATGAAAATAAAACCTTTGGCAGCCCAGATGAAGAAAATACTTGGGAGATATGGAAGATTCTCTATTATCCCGGCATTAACATTTTTATCAAGCCAAAATAGTCCCCGTCCTACTTTATGTCTGGAGGCAAAACCTCAGCTGTGGAACACCTCATGGCAAAAATGGGAAGGGCTCTTGTGGAAACATGCACTGGGGCTGCCAATGAGCCTCTCGATGGACAACCTCAGGTTCGAATTGGGCCTCAGGTCGTTAAAATCCCAGGCAGAGTAGAAATTGAAACTACTCTGGCAAAGGATTATTAATGCACAGGAGGATTCGTTGTATTCAGCCATAAAAGGACATATGGAGATGGGTAAATCAAAAATCCTGGGTAACCTCAATCTCCAGGTGAAAAAGCTGCTTGTGGATGCCGATATTGAGAGCAAATTATTGACGGATGACCCGACGAAGGCTAAAAATAAATGGGATGAAATGGATTGGATCCATAGTATTGGAAAAATCAGGTCAGGTCCTAATCCAAATCCCCTTCAGGTAACAGATCGAAAATTGGGCTTCCTAAATAAGTATTTGATAAAGTTTCCTGACTGGAGAATAAGGAATAGATTTTTAAGACTTAGATTGAATGTTATTTATACGGGTGAAGTCTTGGCAAAAAGAGGAATGGGTGATCAAGCACTAGGCTGTGCCACATTTGTAAAAATCCAGAACTTCAATCCACAAAACATCTGTTGCTGGCATGTGATGGCACAGCTTTTGCTAGGCAACTTTTCTTTTGTAAATTTGTAAATTTAATAATACACCACACGCAAGATTCTCTGTGGGAAAGATTGATTGGTGGGCAATCACAAGAAATGACAATTGCAGTGATACAAATGTTAGAGAGCTGTAAAATTGAGCTCTAGGTTTATACCTTGGGATGAGTACATCCAACTAAGCATCTCTATCACAGTGTATCCCGGTGTCAACTTTGCTCCACACCCTAAAGGAGAAGTGCTAAAGGATTAACCAAATAAGTGCTGCTATGTTCCTGACACATGGTATAGAGGATCTGTGGTGATAGGACCTCGACTTCACTGGTATTTGTTGGAAAAGTTGTTTTATGTAAAATAGGTTTTAATTTCAATCTTTTTCAAATTCAACTGACAAATGTCATGTTTTATTTATGTGAAGTATGAAAATGGAAGGTGAACTGTTTGTAAAAGGTTAATTTTAACCATAAACAATTTAAAAAAAATGTTAATACATAGCTTTGGGAGCAATGCAGTGCTGTACATCAGAAGGCGTACACCTGGTTATGATGGCAGGGGGGTGTATCAGTCCTTACAAAACAGCATTTATTGTTGGCTTAACATTGGTGGGTCAGCTGGGCAGATAGCTCAAGCCAACATGCTCACCTTGGAAACAGACCAATGCCGTGACAGACGGGTTTGGTACCCTTGTCAGGCAGACACAGCCCTTTACCGCTCCCATGTTGGAAAAGTGAGTATAGTGAGTCAGTAGTAATGTTTTCAGCACTTAGAACCTGCAGCAATTCAGCATGAAGGGCTACATAAATCACCACATTATTATTTGGACTAAAAGGACTAGTTTACATGTACATTGGGCTTCATTACAAGCGTGGCGCTCCCGTAATGAAGGGGGCCGGTACGGTACTGGCCCCCTTCATTACGGGAGCGCCGATTACGAGGTTTCCTGTGCGGGACCCGGATCAGATGTCTGGTAAAACCAGACGTCTTTTCCGGGTCCCGCGAGGGGAAGAGGGAGGTAATAACGGGCCATTCATAATGTTTTAAACTTTTAACATCCCCAACAGATCTTGGCTCAGCGCCAAGAGTATCGTGTTTACATACCTGCGCCAACTCTACCCGCGCCATCAACCCCAACATGAGGATGAAACCCTATCATTAACTTGTGGATTTCCAGGCCTTGACCAGATTGAGTCAATGACAGAGGCTGATTTTGGCAGACCCTCCTGCGGGGCACTGGACAGTACCATTTTACTAATTTGCAAAATGGCAGTAGTATACACTAAAAACCTTTTAGTCCACCGGCATGCACTATAAAAGTGCCTCCCTGCAGAGAATAGCTGATACTTGCATCCCTTCAAGAATACCCTTTGGGACTGGGCGTCCTTCTGTACACTGTTCTTCCCACTCAGCAGCTGTAACTTCCTGCCTTTTCCATCTAGCTATAATCCTTGCTAGTAAGAGGCACAGAAGAAAAAACAAATAGAGGCTACAGACCAATAAGGGGAAATGCAGAAGAATGGTAAGTTTGTGTTTAAATTCGTAAGTGCACATATATCTAAAACAAAGATTCAACTGAACAGTGTCATATATCATAAATTTCATATTTCCATTATAAAAGGGGGCAGTTTTCTGTGATGTGGCTGAGTGATTTATTGGGTGTCAGACATATGATTGATCACTATTTTCATATATGAAGAAACACTGCTGTCCATTTCACCACAAGTGAGGCTTTTTTGTAAGAGTGTATACTGTGAACTGAATCGCACATATAGGGATGAGACATAGCAACATTGTGCACTCAGTATCACACATTTCGCTCAAGTGGCGAAGCTGGAATTTAAGCCAAGCCAGCAATGAAGGCAACCATCCTCCTCTCTTACGAGGCCGAGTTGTACAGCAACTACAATTATTTGTGAATAGTTGGTTCTGTTTACATGATAGCTTGTCCCTGTGCATCAGTGAGGGGATTGTTGGGAGAGGTTGGGGTTTCCTTCATGCTGCTAAAGTGTAAGATTCTCACTGGGGGGAATTGATAAAGAGATGGATGGAGGGAGGGAGTAATGGAGAGGGAGTGTACAAGCTACATTGGCTTCAGGTGGAGAGCAGCCATTGCCCTCTTGCACGTGGAATGTCTTCTCAAATCTTTGTAAAACACAATCCCTTAACCTTACTTGTGCATAGCCTGAGAAATGTTTTCATGATTTTGAGGCCCCCAAAAGGAGGTATACGTCATAAAAAAGGGTGCAAATCCGCCTAGGAGGGCCTCACTTTCAGACAATCTGGGTTTGCATATTTCATGCTGACACTTGTAGTAGGGGACTGTTACTTAAGCACAGGAGACTCTAGTAGACGTCTCCTTTTCTTGATAATTGAGAAACCGTGATTATCTTTGGTTCATCTGTGGTGACTGATGTATGACCAAGGTTTGTGTGTGATATTTGACATGGTTTTGTTGAAACATCCAAATGAAAAAGAACATTAACAAATTGTATATTTAATATTAATGTGGGGCTAGAATATAAAGGAAAATGTGGGCGCACCTTTACTCACTAAATCATTTAAATATTTTAAACTGTTTTGGGAAAAAGAGAGGCAGATGAAACACAAGTAAAGAGGAGATGTGGAAAGTATGACTTCCAAGGTTATAACGCTACTATTCATGTTCATTCAGGGGCATACTTTTGAGGTGGAGCACATTAATGGTTACAAAGTGAGTTTTCATGTGTGGGCCTGTTCCCTCAGAATAAACATGGGGAGTAGCAGTCTTTACCCCCTCATCCGTTGATGCTTGTTCTAGTCCTCAGTAGGTGAGGCGTAGTAGATGAGGAGGGCTGCTCCACCTCAGTGGTGGAGGCAGCTTTTGTTGGCGAGGCACTGGGGATCCTGATGAGGCACTCCCATTATAAATGATACCAGATCAGTGGCAGCTATGGATCTTTTCATTGTAGGAGCGTGAATATTTTCTGTAAATCTGTGTGAGTGAACAAGAGTAGCGAGGGAGCCTGAACCAATGTCAGAGGATTCAGTGGAGGTTATTCCCCTAAGAATTTGTTTACATAATGGGTTAAATAGTGCTATTTAAAGCAACATTTTTGGCAAAAGCTGGGTGAAGATAATTAGAATGTACGATCTGTTCTATGAAAAAATCCAAAAAGTAAATGCCAGGTCGGAAACACAGGAGCATGGCAGCATGCAAATGTTCTTGGTGTCTATTTTTATGTTATATGCCAGCATTGCCTCGTAAAAACCTCCTCATACTGCCAGTGACCAAATGTATGCTAGTATTGCCACTGTAAAACATGTTCATGATGCTTATCAGTCTGCAATATATGCCAGCTCTACCCCTGTATAGCAGATATTCATGTCTGTGTGTATAATACATACCATCAATGCCCTCTAAAACACTATTTCATGTTGTCTGTGCCAAAATATATGCTTTTATAACCACTGTAAAATACTTTATGGATGGTGCCAAGAATATATGCCAGTATGCCACTGTAAATCCTGTTCAAGATGTGGGACCCTGCATTCATGGTGCCAGTACACAACCCAAACAAACCACATGTGAAAACAGACAGACACACACAAACAAACACACAAACAGACTCACTCACACGTGTTGCAATCAACGTATGCAAGAAGAGATACTTTTTTGCCCTTTTTTTAAAAAAAAGATACCTTTTCATTGTGGGAAGCTAGTGCTCTCATTCCCTTTAGTCGAGGCACCAGCCAGTCCACAACCAGAAGTCAGGGCTAGGGTTGCGTGAATGGCATATATATCAAGTCCAAGAAGATTTTGAGGAGCAGATGGGCGTTTACAGAAAGTACATGAATACAAATAAAAGTAGGGAGTTGGCAATCTAGGTCCAAGGTTCCAACATGTTGCCATCAGTCACTGCTCGCCTTTAGGATTGCGCCATAATGAAGGGTAAGAACCGGGAGATTGGCTTGGAGTATGTCACAAAACTCCATGCTTGGGTTGCATGCACTGTAGTGTGAAAAAGCGCATGGGACCTTCCTGCATGTAGTCGCGAACTGCAATGCCAAAGCGAGCCAGAGGCTAAGCAGGTGGGAAGGGGTGCACAGGGGAACGTGGAAAGAATTTGCGCATGTGACCACACCACCACTGATCATTTGATAGGCCCTATATGTCTTCTTTAAAAGACAAAAACACCCCTCTCATCGAGACAATGCCTAAATACCTCCTGTTGCTAGTTTATGGTGAAGTTCCAGTTGCAGCCGATTCACTTATACATCTGAATGGCAAGACTGTTAAGTGTCTTTCAGGTGTCAATGGGCCATCAGAAGGGAAGGTTCAGGCATATGATTACACATTTTGTGCCCTGAATTTGTGTTTGACCTGTCATAACCTGAAATAGCATGAGTTAACCTGACATTGCATGATATAGATAAACATGGCATGCAAGCTGGAGACAAACTGATTTATATGGATATGAACAAATAAATGCAACCTCCTTTGATGTTTCTAAAGTCAAAATGATTCTCCACAGTTGTTATTGGGTGTCTGCTGAGCAAGGCATGGCACAATAACTGCCTCTAAATAATTTTGCCATTCACGCTAACTGAGAACATATCGCGACATGCAACTCCAATCCTGAAACAACAAAACAGCACATGTTAACACAAGGCCTCATTACAACCCTGTAAAACAGGCACGGCTGTCACCTGAGTTGCATTTTTTCCGGCGTCCAGAAATGGGCAATTACCGGGTCATTACGGCCCTGCCGGACCCGGTATTTGCCCATTAATGGGCGTCGTAAAAAATTCTTCCTCATTCCCATTTGAGCACCATAGGGCTCAATGGGAATGGGGAAGCCGGATGCACAGGTACCGTTATCAACGGGACCTGTGCATCTGAAATGCTGTGCTCGCGGGTGCCTTTCATTCCTCCAGGTCAGACCTGGCGGAATGAAAGGCACCCGCGAGCGCAACTCGGAGTTTGCCGGTCCGGATACAATGGTACCTGCAAGCTTAACGGTATCGTTGTATCCGGACCGGCAAGCTCGGAATGAAGCCCAATGTATTTATTTATTTTTACATTTATTAAGCGCACATAAAGCTCAGGCATCAAGGTGCTGAATGTACAATGGAATGTACACCACCCCAAGACACATTCGTACACTATATTTCCACAATCAATGCACTAACCCACCACAGATACACCAACACAATACTCCACACCCTCCTTAAACACCCCTTTGCCAGTCACCACAGACAACCACAAAACCACATAACCTAGACAACTTGCAAAACATCTAAGTCGTACTATCCACGCATAGCCCGACCCTTTCAGATCTGCACACATCAACATTGCAACAAGGCAAGCTTTACCTGCTACTTCAACATCTACGCTTGTCCCGGCCATTCCCCATCTCTTGCAGATCCTGATCGCGCCAAAAGACCATAAAATGGCAGAAGGTGCATTATGCAAGACCAAATAACATAACATAATTGCAAAACATAGCACATGGTCTTACTCATTCTACTGTGGGAAAGAGCTCTGCCCGGTACAAACTACTCTGACTGGCAGCAGCAGGGGAGGAAATGAATGCCGGTTCTCCTACAGTCTATTCCCCATACTAGAATCTATGGTGAGCCTACTAGCGGGTGAGTATATATAACCACCTGGTAAATAAAGTGACATGTAGCTGTGGCAGGATCAGTGCTACAATAACCCAATGCTAGGTGAAAGCATGGGGGGGGGGCACACACAGAGGAGCATGAAAAAACCATGTCATACCTAAAAACATTAAATCTGCCCATTAAAGAGTGGATTTGTATTAATAGTGTGAACTTAATCCCATCTAGGGACTCCCAATGTTTGCAGAAAAGACACAGTAGGATCGTCTTCCATTTCCTGTAACAGTAAAGTGAGGCATGAAACGAAGACGCAAGCCTTTTATGCAAAACCTTACTGAACTGGAACATCTTTGTCACATTTGCAGGCAGAGTGGGAGACAGGAGAGAAGTATGTTTCCTCTTCCACCTCCCGCCTGCAAAACCGCTCGGTTTTATGCCAGCACAAGGTTTTCATACTAACTTAAAACCAGTGGGTTCCTGTAGAATATGCCTGTCTTTAGCACTGGCATCATTTGCAGTCGGCATTTATACTTTTGTAAAATGGAGTGCAAAAGCGAGGTGCAATGCGATTACACCCCATTTTACACTTCACCTTTGCATCCTGATTTACAAAAGTTGGAAATTGCATGCAGAGGACCTAACAGCACGACAGTACTAATGGTGGCAGTCCCCTGCATGCCATTTACACTTCATACAAAATGTAGCCCAGTCGGATTAAATGATTTGCTCTGAATCACATACATTGGTTAAGGGCACTGACCACACACCTTCTACATTCTGGACGGTACAAATATTTAAATTTGTTTTTCAGGAACTGCACAACTATTATGTTTCAGAGATTGCTAGCAAAGTGCACAAATCAGCGACCTGGCAATATAAGAATCCTTATATTAAGCAAAACGAGTATGATTACAGCTTTAGTTTCTGCATCCTGAATGGGACAGTAGCAATATCAGAATGCAAAGTATTGAAAGCATGAAAAACCACTACTTAGTAGCAGAAATCCTTGGCAGTCCCACATAGGGTTCGCATTACATGGAACCAGCGGGCGCTTCTGTTCCAGAATTACGTGGATAGGTCACCCTCTAGCCTGGCTACATTTAACCAATTGCGACATTACTTATTGATGTTTATTGAGTTGGAGTTTTGTATCAAGTACCTGTACCACCTGTACTATCACTTGTCACAATAGGTGGTGGTCTCTCACTGATTCTTAAAGCACAAAACTGTTCTTAGCTTTGTATAAATGCAATTTATGTGTTAATTCAGTTACAGTAAGGTATTTATGAATATAAACTACCCCAAATGTACTGAATCCCCTTTTTACAAAAAATTCACTAAAAAACAAACAAATGCATGATTTTGAAATGCATTTACAGCAAAATAAATAATTTAAAAGCTGTAACCTTCTTTTCCATTGTGTGTCTGTACTTTCCAAAACGTAATGAGCACTATTACACGTAGAGTGTCTCTGCGAGTTTGTGACATGATGAAATAAATCTAGGTCTCCTAGAATTATTTAGTATACGTCAGGGCAAACCCCTCTTTGTACCAGAATTACGTGGAGGCAGTGGAGATTACAGAAAGTGCACCAGGCAGGAAAAAGGTCGTGTGACTCAATGCAGGCTGGAGTATGGGGCGAGCGATCAGCGCATCTTCTCAGGGCTGAGAGAAGCACCCCTTATTAATATTGTGGGATCTAACACAGTGTTTGAAGAACGCAAGAGGAGGTTGATCACGCTCTTTGGGGCCAAATAAAATCTTGTTCTACATAAGATAATATCCTACAGTACATAGGGGCACATTAGACAGCAGATAATTCCATAATAAGTCTCCACTAACTAGCTCTTGCCTGCAATCATAAGGACCAAGTTCACAAAATGGTTTGGAACATTCGAGGCATGCTAGTTGTCCACACAACCAAAACCAAAGTCTAAGACACATACAGAACATGCCAAAGACCTAGATTCAGCACTTCTTGACTTGAAGAATCAGCTTGATGACATCAGAAACGATGGCAAGCCTGCCATACTAATACTTCTTGACCTATTGAACTCTTTTGACTTGGTAGACCACAAGATCCTCTGCCACTACCTAACCTCTGCCGCTAACTTGACGCCACAACGTGGATCGCATCCTTTTTGGGAGAAAGATCCATTATTCAGTATTCGCTGTGAACGCCAGTGCCCACCCCCGCACCCATTTCTTGCGTGGTACCACAAGGGTCGTGTGTCTCTCCAACCCTGTATAATATCTTCACGAAAACCTTGTTCGCCCGTCTAGACTCTATCGGCATATCATATACAAACTATGCTGATGACAATCATATTCCACTGCCCCTCTCCGGCAACTACACAGAAGACTCTTCCTCCCTTAATACCATCTACATGACCATACAGACGTGGATGGCTAATCACTGACTCTGCCTGAATGATGAAAAGACTGAGATCCTCCTGGTGGACCCTACGGCAGTGATCAAGAAGCTTGATCCCCAGTACACCTCTTTCAACAAGGATGGCATCCCGATCTCTGTCTCAGAGTCAGCGAAAACACTTGGAGTTTATCTGGATGCCACGCTCTCACACACATGACAAGTGAACTCAGTCGCCTCAACTACCGCTTACAAGACTAAACTGATCAATGCATAAAGACCCTTACTATCCTAGGACAGTTGCCTTACAATCGACCTAGCTACCATCGGCTCAAGACTTGTTTACTGTAATGCACTCTTTGCAGGCACCTCAGAACACAACCTCTGGAAGGTGCAAGGTATTCAAAATAACACCCTTAGAGCAGCTCTGAACATCCCCAAACTTGAGCACATCACCTCAGCAAGGAGAAAAGCCCACTAGCTTCCCAACCGCGAGTGAATTCTATTCAAAACTCTGTTAATCACACACAGATGTATTGCTAATGAAGCCCCCCTTGCCTCTCACAGAAAAAGACCAAGGCAATCTCATCCAGACCTATCAGATCGGCCCACACCAATCGTCTTATTCAGCCCAAATGTAAATAGGCCAAAGTCGGAGGCTCAAGCTTCCCAACTATCGCAGCCAAACAATGGAACTCACTCCCGCCAAGCATGCGAGCCGAGCACTCCTACTTGGCCTTCCGGAAAACACTAAAAACGTTACTATTCGCATAATGCTGGACCCTTTAACTGACTGTCTTTCTTAAATGTTGACCTTGAATTTGCCTGATACACTATCCTGCTGTTCATGTTCTGTTTGCAAGTAACTGGTCATGTAAGAGTGACTTGATGTCTGAGGGCTTAGTGCGCTATACAAATGAAAAAAAAAGACATAAATGAATTGGAAGCAGTACTAACCTTTCCTATTGCAGTGAGCATTAAGGAAACAGCTGGGCTATCTGGCCAAAAATCAGCATAGTACTCCGCAGAACAAAGACAGACTCTGGACTGAGATGTGAAAGTGAAGAAGGCTACTAGTGAGTGGCCTTTGCTGTGACAGCAAACTCCCCCTCAGCAACGATTGAGGTGCCGATTTAGGTTTGGGTGTTGGGCAAAAGTGCATTTTTGCTGCGCAGTGCAAATTCGCTGCAGGTAGAAATCGTGAGTGATTCACACTAGTTCGCTGTGGCGTTGTCAACGCGTTCTTGTGCAATAAATGTATGGTGCACCTGAAATCGCATTGTGTTTCTACATTTTCATTTGTTTATGAACCATTAAATAATGCATGGTTTGCAGCTGGTCGAAGTTTAATTTATTTTGTGAATTTGCGTGAATCATGTCTCACATGTTCAAATGTTGCAGATTTACCTCCAAAGCATCGTTCGGGTAACTGACGTGTTCCTTTAATTGTTCTGGAAGAAGGCATAGACTGTGCTGTTAACTCGAGCTCTGATGGTGCCTTTCAGATGCAATTGCCCCATTAATCTGATAATTTGCTGACTATTTGCTGATAACAGAAAGGAGTTGACTGAGTCGCATCTAGGGCCTTGTCCATGAGCCAGCAGTGCAGTAGTGCCTGGTAAACACCTACCTTATCTTCATCATTCTGATGAATGTCCTGAAGGCAGCAAGGTCCGGCAATGTAGCGAATTTCACTTCATTTCAGCTCCTGCAGCTTCTTTATTTTTAGCGCCTACTTGCGCCCATAAAGTGCCCAAATTAAAGATGCTGCACGTGTTGCACCTGGAGAGCTGCCGCTCCGGACAGGGCAAAAGTAACACATGCCTTGGTTTAGTTCATTACAATCAAGGCATTCGAGTTGACACCTACGTGCAGTCTATTGTACTCCAGGCTGTAGTGTTTAAGAGCTCACACTCAGCAGCAAGAGAACAGACTGCCCATGCTTGCCAGCAAAATTGGAACTGCTACGGAGTGGTTGCTAAGCAACTCAAACTGTGCAATGGTGTGATCCCACCTGTTCACTTCGGCCTCCAAGTTAATTTCAAGTTGCACAAAACATTTAACGCTTTTCCTTGAATAGCAGTTTGAAAAAGGCTTAGGGCGGGTGATGTATGACCCTCCCTTGTGTATTCCACTTTTAATTTGTGTGTCCCTCCCAATGTGTAATGCCCTTTTAAGAGGGCTAATAAAATTAGCAACTGCAGGCAAGTGCATCAGAACGGCTGCAGACTCCAACCATAGAACATCTGTTGTCTCTGTCTCTCATTCTGGGCCTGCAGCCCTACACCCTGTGATCACAGTCCTGCAACCCTGGCCTGCAGGCCCACACCATGTGATCACCGCCCTTCAGGTCCCTGCTCGTCTGGGCCTGCACGACCCGCCCAGTGCACTGGGTCCAGCCCAAGCACCCACCATCCAGGATGCTGCCAGCATCCAAGGTGCTCCGGCACCCAGTCTGTGTCCCACAGCCTCACAGGATCCTACCCTGTAACCAAGTAAGTCCGGTCGACCCCGGTACACTAACATGGTACTGGGCACCCCAGCACCAGTGAGGCCGGCTGTGTGACCACTGCCGGCCCCACAATAATAGTGACGAAGAGGGGGAAGAGCCCCCGCCATATTCCCCGTGCATGCTGTCCCACATTTATTTGAAAAAAGGGAGGGAGAAAGGAAGGGCGGCATCCACCACACTGGAATGGAGGGCTGCATGCCATGTCCGGCACCCTGCTGGCGGTTCCTCCCTCGCCATGACCCTCTGAGAAGAGGGTGCTCGTGTGGCCAGGGAGAGGGGCCACCTGCAGCCCCTGCAGCCGCGGAAGAAGAAATGGAAGCAATTCCTCCATCCTACACCATTAATCATGATCCTGACACAGTACCATTCCGTCTACGAAAAGAAGTTTCCCGGTGTATGGGCATGTATGATAAATGGGTAAACACTGCAGTTTTGGTGAACGAGAATAGGTCCTTATATATTGGATGATACATTTACTTTTTTTGTGGCAAGGAAGCTTATCCATGGTTACCTAAAGATTGGAAAAGAACTTGTTATTTGGGGATACTATTGCCAGGAGTTTATGTCACATCCACTGAATCAGACATACTGAAACATCCCCCAAGGAGGGCAATAGATGATGACACCCCTCTCCAGGTATTAGGAGACGTAGCAAAAGCCATGGTTCCTTTTTGGGGCCAAATAATGAACTCACGAGATATTAGAAGACTGCCTAGAATATTAGAAAACACTATCAATGAAACAACTGACATACTGTTCAACATGACATTAGAACAAAGAGCGATTAGGTTAGTAGCTCTTCAGAATAGGATGGTTTTAGACGTCATGTTAGCTGAGAGTGGTGGTGTAGGCAAAATGGTTGGGTCTGCGTGTTGCGTGCACGTACCTGACTCCTCCCCTACTGTGTTTCCAGCCATCAAAAGGTTACATATACTGAGCTCTGACGTTCACGTTCCTGAAGGGGATTGAGAAATTGAAACATGGGCTTGGACATGCTTAGAACTTTAGGTTGGAAGATATTCCCAGCACTCGCTATTATCATTGGGGCTATCCTGTTTTGCTGCTGCTACATACAATGCCTGTCTGTTCTAGGTTCTGCACTAGGTAATTGCTGTTCTAGATCACTGATTAAGTTGAAACTTGGTCCTCATCTTCCTGTCAATATGACTAATGCCTTGATCATGCGAGATGTTGCAATCAAACAGTTTATGGCTATCAATGTATATGACAGTGATGACTCAGGTTGTTCTGATGATGATGACGTATAATCTCAAAGTACTAGCAATGTGTTGTCTTAGGCCAAAATGAGTGTTTGTAAGAGTACATCAATTTTGGAATTATGTTGTATTGGCCTATGCACATACACAATGAATCGCGCAATCGCGCTTTCCAAACTCCATCTTGATCATTGTGCTCACTTTACCGGGTTTTCATTCCCCACACAGTAAGGGTTCACAAGTCACCTCTCTGAATGCTCTTTAACATGCCCCTGCACAAAAATGCGAGAAATGCTGAAGCACATTGTTTGTCTTTAACTAAGTACCTTGAAGAGCTGACACAAACATAGCTAATCTGTAAAGGGGCCAGGTGCCTTCCTGTCTTCCTGACTCCTGACATTCCTCGACTAATTGTGTAAATGTGCCAATAGGTGATTAAAAGGGGCACAATTCATGCCATGTGTATTTCTGAAAGCCTTAGCTACCGGGTCTAAATGCAGACTGACCTTTTAGTCAAGAAACAACATAGATAATGGGGCGTGAGGAATGTTACCTTATGTTAGGAACAAGATATACTCCTACACCCCACTCTGCTCTGTTCCCAGACAGTAAATTGTCTGAGAGATGACGCAGAACGTTACAACATTTGTTGCCATAGCAAAATACCCACGTTTGTAGGTCATGAACTATCATCATATGATGGACTGTGACTTTGACGAATTTTAAGTGTTTTGCCTTCGCTCACCTTCTCTATGGCTGTACACAGTTATGGTTGAATTATGGTTGAATTTAAGTCTGCTTAAGTGACAACAAACTGTTGTATTTTTATGTTTGTCGTGACTGTTGTGTCTTCATTTTTTCACAGTAATCCATATTTGGAACTAACAACTTGCCGTAATGCAGTTTTGGGCTTATTTTGCCACTAATGTGTTATGTATCGATTGTTTGGTATGCTCCAGAACTGGTCTTCGTAGAAGCTCTATCAAGGGTTGTCTTCTGCTGCCTTCATCTGATGTTGAATATATGTATTTTCTACAGGCTACTAGGGAAGGTCATACCTTTCGCACAATTTACTAGCACTTTCCTAGTATGTTGTGCCCTTCATGTTAGTAGGTTTATTTCTCAAATGTTTTGATTTGCATCTGTGGTCAGGCTATTGCACACTTAGATCTCCTTTTGCCATCTCCCACCTCTTTCCCGCTTTTCCTTTCTCTTTGACTCTCTCTGTCTCTTGCTCTCCCTCTCAATTCCTCTCTATCTTTTTCTCGCTCTCTCTTTCTCTCTCTCACACCCTCTCTTTCTTAAATTTCTCTATTGCTCTTTCTCCATCTGACATGTCACTTGTAAGGGACTCCTGTGACCTTTTGCTTCCACAATTTCCTCAGAATAATAACACTCACCCATATTATGCCTGTGTCTTGAGCGTTGCTTTTCTAAAGCCAGTAAACATAGTTAAAGAAAAAGGCAGGAACAATGTCACAGGGCTGCTTAATGATTAAGCGCCATTGGGCCTACTGGGGTTGTGATCATACCGGAAGGAGGTAAAAACATAAAATCAGACACAAGCACTTAGGAGTCGTATTGGAAATGGACAAAGCAAGACATATTTTATTGTTGGTTTGCAAAACATTAAAAATGATAACACTCTATCAGCCCACTGCCCAAACTAACCCAACCAGTCTCCAAGTCGCCTTCTTCTTATAGTCCCCCATGGCCTGGTTCCTCATAATACATGTCAAATCCATTTGACGTCCCTCACCCCCAAGGTATAACAATAATGTTCATTGTGTACATTTATAGTCTGTCGCCTGTTTCCACTCATCGCCTGTCATCACATGATAACTCTAGTCTGCCGATATCCAGCATAGTCCTCCTCAGGTGAGTGGTGTGGGGCCAATGACCCCTGATGCACCTGCGGTCGAGAAAAAGGCCCCATTGTTCGAGCAAGATTAAGCCAGCACAATCCAAGCTGGGGGCCCATGTCACCTCTACCCAGTGCACCCAATAGCCTGTAAAATCACTGTTTAAGCAATCCTTCAGGCCATGTATGTTTTAGGGAGCTCTCGGGGCAAGTATTGCCTAAAGCCAAAATAGTGATTATTTCCCTATACATTGTCTGCTTTAATAAAAAGAAAAATAACAAACTCTCGGGCACATATACTATACAAAATAACACTACCAGTATCCTTTATGATCGTAGTCATCTTATTGCCTTTATGGGATCATTACATCAGACATCTTATTCCCCCTACCCCGGGGCTCATCACCATTCACAGACTCCCCTTTTGCGCATACTGAGCCACTAATCTAACTGATCTTTCTATACCCTTGCGCTACATTCACCAATCCACCTGTTTTTCGTTTGCACAGGGATTTCTATTCTAATCTACACCTAAATATGGTCCATTCCTGCTTTTTGTTTGTCCAGGTAAACCATCTACCTTTTCCATTTTGTTTTTGAAATGTGCACAATCATGCACAGGGCTCTGAGTGCTTTGCAACAATTGCCCCAGCTCCTGCTGCAACATTTCACTTTCCTGCTGCATTTCTAGCAAGACGAAGGAGGGGCTGAAGTCAGGGGCCAGACGCAAGAGGAGGCGGGCTGGATGGTCTATTTTGCATTACCACACTCCCGACTGAAGACAGCACCACGTTCAACACCAGATTACCCCTGCCAATAGAAGAGAAAATGCTGTGAGACATACTGTGCTGGTAATGGAAGGCTGTTTGGACACTTCTTTGTTTACGGTACATATAACAGCTACCGCACTACAGATTGTGGCTGTTAAATGGGCCACCTCAAACGCTTAATTTTCTCTATTATGATCTGTCTCTAACACCTGCAAGCTCGTGGTCACATCTGTCACATATCTTACTGCAGTTTCTGCTTTCTCTAAATCCTTAAATCTTTGTGGCACCAGCTTTGGCCACCCTTTCAAGAACTCCACATACACCTTAACTATCCTGGCTAGAAAACAGAAATTGATTAGTGCCGGGATGGACAGTAAAATGCACTACTGATTCTGGTGAAACTACTAATTCTGCTCACCGATCCATTATTCCAAACAATCTTCTCCCTACCCAACTATATCCTCACCACCACCTTCCCAATGCATTCTATTTCTGACTAACACTATCTGACCCTCACTTAATTTGCCCACGCATTGCAACAGTGGGGACTGTAAAGGTCATAACTCCAAATTTAAACCAATACCAAACCACAGATCAGGTGTCATCGGCTGGGGCAGAGATTAAGAATCTAGAGGCATTGTTAGGTAGTTTGATCTTCCAAACTTCATGGTGCGCCATCCATTCCTATTGGCATCCTGCCTACGGGCCAGGCAGTATTCTGCTGGCCCGTGCCCAAAGTCCTTTTATTGACCCATGTGCTTTAAACAAACACTCTTTATCTTCAAGGTATCAACTGCTGCACTTCCAGATGTTTCTCCATGGCCATAGGCGTTCATGTATCCCAGAGTCATTCTTCAACAACCATGGCCAGCTAGTGTGATGCACATCTCATCTGATCGATATCAGTTGTGTATTCAGATGATCTTGCACCTCTTCACACGCCATATCCCATTCCAGGTTTTTTGCAGCTTCCATCAGTTTCTGTGGGGCCCTTTGGGTACGCTGACTCAAGGACCTAATCAAATCCAGCTCGCCAACCCGTGCCTCACTACCTGTCAGCTCTGCCCCAGAGATGTGGCCTTTTCAAGTTGATCATTTCGACTCTCTCAATGTGTGCCTTCATATATACCCCAAGTTGCAAGTGCAGTATTAGCCTCACTCCACATTTGATCCAATGCTTCCCTTTTCTGTCGATAATCTGACAATTCCTCTTGTTGCTTAGCCAATTGAATTGCTGTATGCTTGGTACAGTTTGGGTAATGGGTAGTCACCTGAAGAGCGTACAAAGTAACAGTAAACAAAACTGTTTCTAGAGTTTCATTTAATACCATATATCTATAACCTGTTCTATATGGATTTGACACAGGATGGTCCCACATTTTTGTACACCTGCGTGCATTTCATGAACTCTCCTATTTCCATCTCTGGAGACTGCAAATGTTGAATCATAGTACACGTTTTATTGTCTAAGCAGTCTGAAAAATGACACTGGGCATCAGTAGATTTTGAACACACCTTCACTGACCTGGTACTATTCATCCCATCCACTATTATTAATAAATAACCCTGCAATTGTACTGGCAGTTCCTTCCCTTTACCTACATTGAATCTGAGATTGTCCATCTCACAAAGCCCTGGCACCACCACTCTGTGCATAGCCATGGGCAAATTTACCAAGCCGGGAACAATGCTTCCATTACAACAAAGTTCTCTTTATGCTGTCCCCAAAGGGTTCCTGTCCATTGTTTATACCAATAGATGATTTTAGAAATCATTTTGTTTCTCCTTCTAGTAAAAAGAACAACGTGACAGTAATATATTACATCAGAAACATGTGAAGGTTCCAGATACAATACGATCAGTGTTTCGGTTACAGTGGTAGGCATGTTGGTGCTTGCACTCGTTTCTCTATTTCTGAGGTTAGATTGGGGCCTTGCTGTGGAATCTTCCCATTTGGAGTTCGGAACTTTTAAATAATCTTCCTCATTCATCCAATTCAGTAGAGCATCACAGGGAGATTGGACTACCCCCACTGGACATCGGGCTGGCCGTGTTATCATGCCCAACCAAAGATCCACCCTGCATTCCCACAATCCATTTAGATTGCATGTTCCCCCTTGCCAATGTAACATCCGTCGCTTCTTATACCATGGGCAGACCCTGACACCAGCCGATGTAACAAGGTTAGTCAAGTTTTTCATGGTTAGAACAGTTTGTACAACAGAGTCATGTTCTCCTACAACTACATTAGTTTCAAGCCAGTACAAATAAACACATCAGCCAGACAATACTAACTATACTGCAGGGGCTACCGCCCGTTTGCATTGACTCACCTGCACCCATGTTGTGTGCTCTTGAACGTTTACAGCTCAGTTAGCGGTGACTAGGACGAGGTAGGGCCCTTTCTACCTGGTGCCCAGAACAGTCTTTCATTGGTGGCCCTTTATCAGGACACTCAGCCTCATTATAAGTTTGGCGGTAGCCTTGCCGGTAAAACCGGCAGGCTGCTGCCAAACGTGAAAATTCCGGCACCCGCGAATGGGCAATTACCGGCCCATTACAGCCCTGCCGGACCCAGTAACTGCCCATTCGTGGACGCCTGAATGGAATGCTCCCCGTTCCCATTGAGTCGCAGAGGGCTCAATGGGAATGGGGAGGTTGGATGCACGGCACCATTCAAAATGGTGCCGGTGCATCCGACTTGCTCTGCTCGCGGGTGCCGGTACGG
Source organism: Ambystoma mexicanum (assembly GCF_040938575.1). Classification (NCBI taxonomy): domain Eukaryota; kingdom Metazoa; phylum Chordata; class Amphibia; order Caudata; family Ambystomatidae; genus Ambystoma; species Ambystoma mexicanum. Next base: position 1,335,004,871 of record NC_090921.1, on the reverse strand, counting down.
CCGCCATGTCAGACCTGGCGGCTGTAATGGCACCCGCGAGCAGAACACGTAGTTTGCCGGTCTGGGAACTACAGTACCGGCAAACTTACCGGTACCGTAGTTCCTGGACCAGCAAACTTGTAATGAGGCCCACTGTCACTGGGCTGTAAAAAGTCCCTTGGAGAGTCTGGTTCCCTTGGCAGCGCAGCTTGAACCTGGTTGTGAATGAGACTGACAGAAGACATTAATGTCTTAACATATTCCAACAGTCGATCATTGGTTAATTGCAAATTATCTGGTATAGTTTTCACTGGTGGTGCTGCAGGCAATCTCATCTTCTTATGGACTTTACCCAGTTTTCTTGGCAGGGGTACTCCTCATGCAAAACAGGGCTTCTGGCCACTTCAATCCTTTTCCTGACACAATTTGGCCAATTTATTATTCTAACCCCTGTTTCGTCTCTCTACTGACTGGGGGTGGCGAGGGCGATCCAAATTATGCTGAACCTTAAAAGTGGACAACAGAGTTTTAATAATGTTATTCACAAAATGAATAACTTTTAATACATACATGTATCCCAAACATGGGCACAAATTCACAAATCGGTATTCTTGCGACAGTCACTGCGTCTGGCTTTCTACAAGGGCATGCTTCCACCCATCCTAAATAAAAAGCCATTATTGCTAGCAGGTATTGCCGCTGATTATATTTTAGCAGTCACACAAAATTAATCTCTACCCCCATAAATGGGCCATACGGTGGAAAATGTGCTCCTGGCCTAATTGGCACACTTTCCCCATGTTATTCTGTAAACATATTACACATCTTTGACAGTATTCTTGAGCCATAGTTGTAAGTTCTGGTTCAAACCAGGATTGTCCCAGTTCCATGTTAATTTGCAGACAGGCTTTTTTTCAAAGTAATTTCCGATGTCAAAATTACTTCGATAACATCCCCAAAAATGTAATACCGATTGTCCCACTAGCATTGTCATGGGTTCATAGACATAATTTCGAATACAAAATATTCGAAAGTCAAAAAGTCGAAAAAAAAACGTTGAAAAAAAAAATGTCGATTTTTTTTTTAATGACGTTTTTTTTTCGAAATCGGGGGGTTCCCCCCTCCAACCCCCCTTTTTTTTATTTTTACCTATTTTTTTCACAGAAACTAGAGCCCAAAAAAAAATATCGAAAAAAAACCCAATTTTTTTTTTCGACATTTTTGATTCGACTTTTTTGACTTTCGAAATTATGTTTTCGAAATTATGACTGGACACCATTGTCATGCCATCCCTTTCAACATGTGCCTTCCCATGATACATCCTGATTAGGTGTGACACTAGTATGTTGAGAGTCACTAACCAACCCTGTTCACCTAGCCATAGAGAGTCTTCATGCTACGGCCACGCCTTTCAAATCCACTTATCTTTTTCATCAGATGGCACATTCTCCTGCATCTGCTCTAATGGCCCTTATTGCATGTTTGCCAGTCCGGTAAAATTGCTGATTTAATTGTTGGTAATTCCAGTACAGCAATTTTACCGGACTGGCAAAACACATGTTTACTGGTGGGGCACTGATTTACCTCCAGCCATTAGCTGGAAGTAAATCAGGCCCCTACCAGCAAATAAATGCCAGATTCACTGTCACTGGTATTACCAGTGCCGATAATTCCAGCAATCCCCTCCATGGAGTCCTATGAAACTCCATGTAATGGGGATTTATACCCCTTTCCACCACCTGTAATATCCCGGTAATTCCAGGATAGGCGGAGGAAATGGTAGGGCCAGTTTGCCGGTATCCCGCCAGAATTACTGGCGGAATAATGGCTGACTTGTAATAAGGCCCAATATCTTCTAACGTTTTATATGGGGTTTCCTCCTGCACTGTTTGAGCTGGCAAGGTGTACTCATCATTCCCCTCTAAGGGGGCCACCAATTTGGCAGTTCGATTAGCAAAATAATTTTCACAACTGGTGAGCGGCACGCTTGATGATAGCAATTCACTCTGGTAGCATTATAGCATCTAAAAGTCCTGATACATGCTGGATGTTTTTTTATGGGTGCATCAGTTTAAGTCATGAAGCCTCCCTGCTTCCAGATTTGACCAAAGTCATGGCCTAAGCCAAATGTGTATCCTGAAACGGTATAAATGTTAACAGATTATTGAGCTGATTGCTGAGTTTTTGTCATTAATAATAACAATACCATTGCATGTGGAACAGCCACCTCTAGACAAACAGGGCGGCATACATGCCACTCCCGGGTCCAATTCTTTACTGTAATATGCTATGGGTCAATGATAGATCCCATGTTTCTGGTTAAAGCAAACCCCTTTCTCTCGTGGAAATACAAATTAAATCCTTTTTCGTAATCAGCAGGCTCAATGTGGGTGCCTCCGCTAACAACCTTTTTATTCTTGTGAATGCCTCTTCTGCTTCTGCCATCCCCGCAATGGTTTGATAGTGTTCAATCGGGTATAGTTCGAAGTGGTTTAACTATTTGGGCAAATCCACTGATCCATTGCCGGATGTAGCCTACTGCCCCTAGGAAAGCTTGCATCTGCTTATATTTTGATGTTTAGGTATATTATAAACTGTCTCTTTCCGAGAAGTGGATATCAGCGGGCATCCCTTTGTAATGTCATGTCCCAGGTAATGCACCCTGGGGGCACATACATGTAGCTTATTCTTCGAGGCCTTATGTCCTTTCTTTGTGAATTCTGTTAGCAGAACCTTGGTAACTATTTTACAAGCCTAGTATGAGGGAGAGGCGATTAACAAATCGTAAACATATTGTATCAATACTAACTACCCAGACAAGTTTATATCATCTAGATGTTTCTTGACGTGTTGTGAAAAGAGGGTTGGTGACTCTATATACCCCTGGGGGAACCGGATCCACTTGTACTGGACCCCCCTGTGCAAAAATGCAAACAGGTACTTGCTATCGTTATGTATAGGAACAGAAAAGAAAGCAGAACATAGGTCAACTAATGTATAATGTGTAGCTCCCGGTACAATACACAATAGAATGGTCACCAGATTTGGCACCATGGGAAAGGAAGGTATCACCACGGCATTACTAGCACGTAGGTCTTGGACAAAACGTATATCTCCTTCCCTGGCTTCTTCATAGGAACAATAGGAGTATTGCATATGCTACTGGTCTGAACTATTATTCCCTTACCTAAAGATCAATGACTGGGGTGATCCTGCCTCTGCTTCAGGCTTGAGGGGCTACTGGGGTGTGCGAGAAAATCTTTTAAACAGGTAGACTTTTATCCTTACTGGTACGGCAGTTTGTATATATCCTACCTCGTTATCATGGTTGGCCCACAGACACACTGGTATGGAATCAATAAATTCTCATATATTCTCTGACCATTGCTCGTTTACGTCCACCACTCTCCTTCCCTTAATGTAGCCATCATTGCTACCGCATTGTCTGAGGGTACACTAAAAAAATACTCCATCTGAGGTGCAATAAATAGTGCACCTCATTTTGCACAGTAAATCTCTTCCCAGTAAATTCAGGGTGAGATGGGAGTCAAAAGAATAGCATTTCGATCGGTAATGGGCTCTAACATAACAATAAAAGGCTCTGTCACCTCTGGTATGACCGTGGTATTCGATATGCCTACTGCTCTTACTGTCTCCCCTGATGTAGGGTCATTAGAAAAACTGTTCATTTGCAAATCTGATCAGTTTGCCCCAGTATCTACCAAACCTGGTATCGGTAGCCCCTGAACCTGACATTGTACATAAGGCCCCTCCTGTCAACAGGGATCTTTAGTGCTTCCAGAGTCCCTTCCCCTTCTGGTTGTCAGAATCCATTCATATCCCCTCACATCCGCCCTCTCGGGTCTCTGGGGACAAAGGAATTAGTATTTGGCTTCAGAAATTGGGGCATTGGCTCTGCGGTAGAGGTCTGTCTCTAGACCCGACCTCTCTGTTGTGGCATCTGGACGTTTGGAAAAGTGCCACTTTGTTGTTGTTGTCTCTGTGGTCTAAGTGGGTACTCATTTTTCCAATGGCCCTCCTGTTTGCAATAATTGCAAATTAAAGGGTTCAGTGCCATGACTCTAGGGTCCTGCTGAATATTCTGGTTTCCCTGTACCTGCTGACCCTGTGCTCCCGATCCCTGCTGTTGATCAAACTCTCCCCACTGTCTCGGTTGCTGTTGTTGTCCCCCATATCCTCCCTGTTGCGTCTGATAAGTCTGCGGACCCATCTGACCTGTGCCTCTACCTCTTGGTCGGCCACCCCTTTGGGCCATATTTCCTTGGAGCTGTCCCAGCACCTGTCCCTGTAGACTCTGCATCTGCAACAACATTAATTTGTTATCAAACGTTTCCTTCCTCTTTTCCTGGCAAGTGATGCAATGATTCTCCGCGGCAACCAGCTCCGCTAACAGCTTGGTCTGCCTATGGACACGTTCTTAAGCTTTATCTGTTCTTGTGGGAGTAAGTCTACAACAAATGAGTTTACTATAGCTTCCTGTGCTGTGTCCTCCACCTTTGTAATACCAGAATACTGAGTGAACACCACCTTCAGTCTACCTAAGTAATCGGTGGGAGATTCGCCCTTATTTTATTTACAGTTTGATATTTTTGCCCTATCAGTTTTTCTAGGGCACACCTCTTCAACCATCATTACTAGTTTTCACTTGCCTGCACCAGGGGGTCCCCTTTGTCTGGGTCTGCGGCTGGCCAAGTCGCCCTTTCCACTAGTCGCTGTCTTATCTCTGGTGGCATCACTAATCCCATGAGTTGGTTCATGTCAGCCCACAACGGGTGATAACACTGCATTCTTGTTCACAGTTCCTCTACAAATCATTGTAGCTCTTCCCATATATTGGAGAATTCTTTAGACAATGTCCTAAATTCTCTGGTTGTCCAGGGCACATGGACAGTAACCACTACTTGTTGTTGGTCAACATCCATGCTACTTGACTTAGGGGAGCCTGAAAGACGTTTGAATCCATTTCATATATCGCACCTCCCCTCGTCGCCAAGGGTCTGTATGATCCTGGAGGCCCTTTGGGCATCTGTGCTCCCGCAGACCCCAATCCACTGAGCCTTGGTGCCCCGGGGGACATCGGCAGCTGGTGAGGCATCTCCACCACCAGTGCCCCCTATTGTGCCTCCCTCAGTCCTGCGCCTTTATGTTGTCTCATACCAGTGAACAAATCAATTATATCTTCTTGCGTCTCACTAGCCTGATACTCCTGATCCTCCTTATCCTTTTCTATCTCTATCTGCCTTTCCTTCTTCTCTTCAGCATCTGGGGGATAATCAAGCCCATCTCTAGCTCTCCTACCTCTCAAAAATGGTATGTCCCATTAACTGGCCATTAGTTTCTGTCAGTCCTCTACATTGTCTGTTGCAGCTCCTAGTTGTAGCCTCTTCCATCCATGCATTACTACTTCCAACTGTACAGTACTCTTCGTCCCTTCCTTCTTCAGCACCCTTATAAGGGTGCCCAGTTTGTCCATATTAAGTGTAGATAATGCCACAAATCCAGATAACAAGACAAACTATTGAACTGCTTAATATAAAGAGCGGATGACCCCTTTGGGGGTTCCTCCGCCTGTTTTGATTGCTGTTTCCCCATTTTACCATTCCCTATTTAGCTCTGTGATCACTCATCACTTTCCCTGTTACCCAAGCGCCCCGGCTTCATACATTCTTTTGTCTTCACACACCTTTGCGGTACTGAGAGGGAAAAAGGGTTCAGAACAACCAAAGACACTGTGGAGAGTTCCTGATAACAACACAGGCTCTCATCATGTACTTATCCACTTATCCCTATTTACTTGCAGGCTTTAGCCTGTCCCCTCCACTCATTACTCTAACCCGTGCCTGTGCGTTGTACCAGGGTCAGTCCTCAACCTTGTTATTTTGCTAGGTTAACGTCCGGATAAAACAGAGAAAGAACTACAAGAATCACAGTTATAAAACAGACAAAAACTACTATCAATACTACATAGTGTTAGGGGTCAGTAGTCTGAGACAGAAAACTGCTAGTAGATTTTCTCAAAATATGCCATTTTATTAAAGAAATTATATCAAGAAAAACCTTCCTTGACCTACTCCACAGAGGAATTCCCTACTTAGTCTAAATACTCTCTAAACATTCTCTAGCATGAGAAGTCTGGCCCTCACACTAAACAACAAACCTACAAAAGAAATTATATAGCAACACAATATAATAAACAATATCAACACAATATCCAAATGGCCTTCTCCTGTCCTGGGTAGGATCCCTTCCCCAGGATTCAAAGTCAACTCCAAAATGTTCAGAAAAAGAGAAGAAAACCTTGAACCAGCTCATGAAAGTTCAAAGTCAATGAAAACAGTTCATCAAACAAAAATCCACTGGTAACAACTCTTTGTTCCTAGATGAAAAGATGACCTTCCAACTTCCAGAAAAAGAAATGGCACAAATGGTAATCCTGGTGATGATATATTGGGCTTCATTACGAGTTTGCCGGTCCGTAAACAAGGGTGCCGGTAAGCTCAACGCACCCTTGTTTCCGGATCAGAAAACTTAGAGTCTGCCTGCCGTGGCTGCTGTGCCGACAGGTCTGACCCTGCCGGGCGCTGCGGCCACGGTAGGCAGACTGTTCACGGAAGCACTGACACCATTACTGGTGCTTTTGTGTCCCCACTCCCATAGAGTCCCAGAGGACTCTATCGTAATGGGGACTTACAACTTGCTGGCACCTGACTTTCCGGGCCGCCGGACTCATAATGAGCCGTTGGCACTGGGAAGTCAGGCCAAAGGTAAAATATTACGGGTCCGGTGGCCACCCGCTGGTAGGACCAGCAGGGTTACCGCCAGACCCGTAATGAGGTCCATTGTCTCTTCCTTCAGATAAATGGCCACAGTTCAAAAAGAAAGTGGAATATTTCCCCAATGTCATTAATACACCAGACTTCTTCAGTTACAACTTTAAATCTGGTATATTTGTCAGGATGGTTTCTCTGGGCTGCTGATTCTATTTTCAACAACCACACTTCTACTGTTGGTACTATGAGAATAGTCACCTTTGTCTTACAGTACATTACTGCTTCAAACAATTTCAATGTGACATCTGCTGGCAACTGAATATACCACCACAATTTAAGTACCACTACTACTGCTCAGTACTTTGGAATGGTTAGTCAGGATCTCCTGAAACTACGCTCACAAAAACGTTCAGCTCTTGCTGCCTGGCAAGCAAAACCCAATGAAGTCATCAAACTTGCGTTTAAAAACATTGCTAAACAATACAAATCCACCATCATCTCAGCCAAAGCAAGCTCCTTCAACTCCAGGATAGCCAACGCTAAATCTGGGTCCAAATAAATCTTTGCCATTTTAAGAGAACTAGAGTCTCCCACTCCCCCGGCCATTCCCTTAAACAAAGACAAAGAATGGTGCAACTGCATTCAAGAAGCCATGCTAAATAAACTGAACACACTCCAAGACAAAATTATTAGCCATCAAAAAGCCTTAACGCTACAACTTTCCGATCTTCACAAGAACACCCATGATGAAATTCCTGCCTTCTCATTCCAAGAGATGACAGAAGGGGAAGTCATCACCTTACTAAACTCAATCAAGCCCTCGAACTTTAAGGGGGACTCATGCCCTGCCCAGATCATCAAGGACAGCGCCCCGACTCTAGCACCGTTCTTCACCGCCTTCATCAACGCTTCCTTCCAATCAAACCAAGTGCCCTCCTGCCTCAAAGAAGCCTGGGTGCGCCCACTGCTGAAGAAACCTACACTCGACCCTAAATCTCCAGCGAACTACAGGCCCATCACAACGGTCCCCTTCCTACTGAAGATTTTGGACAAAGCAGCATACACCCAAGTCCAAAAATACCTAGAAACGCATCATCTGCTTGGCCTCCGACAGTTGGGCTTTTGACCCAACCACGGCACCGATACCGCGCTACTGGACCTCAAAAACCAAATTAACGACTTAAGAGTCGTGGGCAAACCAGCCCTCCTTCTACTCCTAGACCTCTCTGCGACATTCGACCTGGCGGACCATGAGACCCTCTGCCACCACCTCTCAAAGTCTGGCAACTTCTCACCAAATGCCACTGCATGGATCACATCCTTTCTCAGTGGGAGAGCAATGAAAGTCTTTTCAGACCAAGCTTGCGCACACCCACATCTAATCAAGTGTGGGGTTCCTCAAGGGTCCTGCATCTCACCTACCTTGTACAACCTTTTCACTAGATCCTTATTCAAATACCTCGACTTGATGGATATTTCCTACACCAACTCATCCCCCTGTCAGGCGACTACGAGGCAGACCAAAAAACCCTCAATTCCATTTACACCACCATCCAGACCTGGATGGCCAAAAACTGGCTCTGGCTCTGCCTCAACAGCGAAAAGACCAAACTCCTTATCATCGGCTCTCCAACCACAATCAAAAAAATGGGCCTCAATATGACTCCTTTCTCATAGACAGCTCTCTTATTTCTGTATCGCAGTCAGTTAAAACACTGGGAGTCTACCTGGATTCCAACCTCACCATGACAAGACAGGTGAATGCTATCTCATCAGCGGAAGCCTACCACTCAAAACTTATCACTGCTGCCAGGCCCTTCCCAACGCAACAAAACTCCCTTACCATTGCCAGAACAATCATAGGATCTCGCCTAGACTACTGCAACGCACTCCTACTAGACACATCAGCCAAGAACATCAATAAACTTCAAACAGTGCAGAACAATGCTCTCAGAGCAGCCACAGGAATCTCGAAAAGTGAATACATTTTGGACACCAGAAAATCCATCCACTGGCTGCCCGTTAAAGAACGCATCCTCTTTAAATCTCTTGCACTCACCCACAAATGTCACCACAACACAGCACCTCGAAACCTCGCGCAAAGATTCTCTGCGCCGCTATCAAGCAGACCTGCTAGCTCTGGTCAAACCAACCGTCTTTCTATTCCCAAAAGCCTCAGGATTAGAGCAGGCGGCTCCAGCTTACCAGTACTTGCAGCTACCAACTGGAACCTACTATCTCCCGCCATCAGAGGCATGGAATCCCACACGGCCTTCAGAAAAGCTTTAAAAACCCTGTTGTTCGTGTAAGCCGCTCACTCATCATGCCTCCCTGTAAGGCATTTGACCACTGGAACACTGTCTGTAAAAATGTATAACCTATGATCATTGCAACACTGCCTGTTAACAATGTATAATTTATGCCTACCCCAACCCCTGTAACTAAGTCATATTCTTGAAACAGCACCACGATGCCTCCGGGCTGCCAGGCGCTTTACAAATATAAAAATAAATAAAAACCTCTTCAGGTAGGCAATGCACTCTTCCTTTTTATGACTTTCTAAAAAGGGGCAGCTTCTTTGCCTCTTCCGTCAGTCTGACTGCCTTAAGAACAACCTGCTTCTGCCCACAAGACTCACTTCCTTTCTTCCTAGCTTCAGCAGTGTTTATCACCACAGGTTGTATTTTACTTCAGAGTATTTTTCCTAAGCATGTGTTTCCCCTTCCCCAGATTTACTTCCACCTTTTTGCCAGTCATCAGCCCAAGTAATTACCCAGATGCTTATGTAAGATCTATAATCACCGGATTCAGAATGCAAAATCCGGCTGTAAGGAATTGTTTTCTATCCTTTGGGAGTTTAAGAATAAACCCTCTTCTTCCCCAGGGCCTGTCAAGGATAAGGAATGGTTTCAGTCCATTCACAATTCCTTCCTGAATAAGGTCATTTCACATCAGTCCAACATCCAACGGATAAAGGATACTGTGGAGGTACTAGCAGTGGAAGAGGAGATCCCTTCCAAGACAATTCCCCACGTTTTTGACTTTACCCCGTGCTCCGAAGCATTTATTGTACAGACGATCAGCGAAATGAAACCCACCTCATGCCAAAGTGATGTCTGTCCTTCTAGCTTGTTTATAGAGTGCAAGGACATCCTTGGTCCTTGGGTAACCAAGTTTGTCAATTGCTCCTTCGAGGAGGGCAGCAGTCTCCTCTTTTTGATGGAAGCATGGGTGACCCCCCTTTTGAAAAAAGAGTAATTGAATCTTTTTGTCTTGGATAATTATTGTCGAATTACGAATGTGCCGTTCTTGCTGAATATTTTGGACAAGGTGGCACATATACAATTTAAGAATTTTCTGAAGGGCAATGATATTTTACCGTCTTGCCAATCCGGCTTTCGGAAGGGGCATGGTACCGAAACTACAATGCTTGATCTGCAAACCAATTTATTGTTGAACATGGACCAAAGACAATTATGGATGTGGTTAGATCTTTCGTCAGCATTCGATCTCATGCATCATGATCTACTCAAGGGCAGATTACAGTCATTGGTCCAAAGCAGCCGATTGGATCTCATCCTTTCTGGGCCCCAGGAAGTCCAGGGTGAACATAGGTGAAATCTGCTCTGAACCCTCACCCGTCACCTGTGGGGTGCCTCAGGGATCCTGCATTTTGCCTACATTGTTTAATGTTTATCTGATTCCGTTCCTGCTCTTATCGATTAGCCTGGGTGTCTATGTGGCTAATTATGCAGATGATACCCAGGTGACTCTAAAATTATCTGGCTCATATTCCGAGGATGCAGCTAAATTGAACACCATTTATAAAGCCATCCATTTCTGGATGGCCGCCAATTCCTTGGCTTTAAGCGCTAGCAAAAACGAGCTTTTAATTGTAGCCAGTTGAGTACAGACACTTCCTACTCCTGGGTACGCTGATACCTGTGGCGGAAAGGGTGAAAACGCTGGGTGTTGTGTTAGATGCCGAACTGTCAATGGTACACCATGTGGTGCTGATCCGGTCCTCCTGCGGGGTTAATCACGAAACATTTGTTCAACATTTGCCCTTTTCTCTCCCATGAGAATTTAGCCACCTTGACTTCTGTCCTTATTAACACACGTTTGGACTACTGCAATAGTCTTCTTAGTGGTTGTACACACTCCTCCATAGCGGCATTGCAGATCTCACAGAATGGGGCAGTAAGGGTAGTTTCAGGACTTGGCAGGCGAGCCCATGGTACTGTGGCGAGTTGGAACCTACATTGGTTGCACGTAAAACTCAGAATCAGGCATAAAGTCCTGACTCTCACACACAAGTGCGTGATGAACATGGCACCTCAGTATCTCATAGCTCGCCTTCAACTTCAGGGGTCATCTCGCCTACTGAGGACCCAATATCGCATGAGACTGGCTAAACCCAGATTTAAACTGGTAAAGGCAGTAGGGTGTAGCTTTAGTGTGAGTTAAAGACGCTCCTGTTCAACCTTCCACCCGATTAGGCACCATTGGTCTGATTCTTTGGGAGCCGTTGCTGTTTGTCTCCGAGTTTCGCCCCTGGTATCCCTCCTCGCACTGTTTTAATGCTGTTTGTCCTGATTGTTTGTTTTGTGGTTTTGTGTGTGCGCGCCCTGAGGCCTATGGACATGTGGCGCGATGATATCAAAAATGGTAATAAATAAATAATATGTGCCACTCTCTCAGCTTCAGGCAACAATGATGTACTTTTTTCTTAGGCCACTTGACTGTTAACAATGACACTGTAGAATTAGATGACTCTTTAACTCTTGGCAAGACTGGTTTCACTATGAAAAGCGGTTGCCTCTTGGCTTGGGTAATGCTTGTTCTTCTTTTCAATACTTTACACTCTTTACGTCTTTGAAATAGAACAATTGTCACTTCTGGATACAGTATAGGGTTCAGTCTTTCAAGTGCAAACACAATTGGGCACACGTGACCTCTGTTTAAGCAGATTTTAAGGTTTAAAGTTGAGTAACTAATTCACATGTAATGGTAAAGGATGTTTCCAGTGGGAAACACAATTAGGCACACGCAACGTCCTTTTGATGTGATTTTCACTTGTAGCTCATGTATAGACACTGTGAGGTATTCAGTAATGGTTTTGTGAGCGTTCCCTTTTGTTAATTAGGGACACGTGATCACTCTGTAAAGTAATAACAGTCTTTAAATGCTTCAGCAATGGTTTTCAATGATGTTAAGCTCTCATACAAGTGCTGATCATCAACGTTATACACGCTTGCTGCAATTCCATTGTCAATAAGAATTCAGATAGAACGAACAGCTTTTTCTCGCATTAAGCAATACGCAAGTCACTTAGGAGCTGGCTACAGCTACTGACAAGGCTCACACAGTGTATTTGAACGCTATGTTTCACTCTCTGGCTTCATTGACACTGGTTTTGCGGGTTGTACTGCTTTCCCCGACGTCTTCTACTACTTCTACTTCTTCAGGCTCACTGGGGACCCACATTCTTCTCCAGCCCAGGTATCTTCGGTCTGGCCACGTTATTTGGGAGTTCCTTTTCCCCCAGAGACCCTCGGCTTGCCTTCTGCTTCTGGCCTTAGTCTCCTGCACGCAGGGTCGGACTGGGACAAGAAATAGGCCCGGACACTGAAAAAAAAGTGGCCCACCCCTCGCCTCACAAAAGTGGCCCACCCCTCGCCTCAAAAAAAGTGGCCCTCAAACCATCATCTGTGAATCGTGTCAATTCACGACTTTACAGAAAATGCTACTTATGGAGCGTTCATGAGTTTCCCACATTACATCACAGCTCATAAAATATTGTAACTTTGCATACAAGAATGGATCACGATATGTATCATTAATATCTGTGTGTATAGATCCATATTGTCAAATTACTGTGAATGCAAGCAGACGTCCAAGGCCAAATGATAATATGTTATTGTATAGCACTTACGCTTAAGCTCTTTTTTATAGAACAAATTTGCATACAATATCACCCAACCTGTGTTGGTACTCATTTATCGACCTAAGAAGGATTAAAGGCTGAGATGGCCTTGCTGGGATTCACACCTGCAGATCACACACACATCGCAGTAGCGAGCGCTCAACCCACTGAGCTATCATATCGGATATAGTAAAATGAGCAATTATTATTTGGTGGATACCATTAAACTGGTAACTGAGATTTAACGGCAGACCAGTTAAGTTCATCTGCAGGTCTTGTGCAAATATGGCTGCATTTCGAGCCTGCGTGCATCTACTTTTCAGGCTTCAGATCAGAGGTTGGCAAAATAGGCAAAGCAGCACACTCACAGGACATCCCATACTCTGATCACTCATTACCTCATACATGCAAACAAACATCCTGAACAGTATGCCAGAGATGGGAAATATAGACACATTACAACAAAGCATTCATTCATTGTGGACAAATGAAGACTAGTCAATGGCCACTTGATGTGCTATTGTCAAATATTTCTCATGTAGTCGGTACGGTGTATTACTACTGTAAGTCATCAGTTATCATTTACATTCGCTAAAATATTATGGGAAATGCATGTTTTTTGCAAAAATGTGAGCCGTTTTTCGAAGGAATGTTTCTTGCTTGGGCCCATTTATACTGGAGCGTGTTTACTAATCACAAGAGAGAGATACCACATACATGAAGATCTGTTGAACACATGTGCCCTCATTGATGCATTTAGCAACACCTCTCTGCGGCTTGTCGTTATAGTGTTAAGTGGATGTAAAGACCAGGAAACTGGAGCTCGCCTGTGTAAGCAACAGGAAGGAGAAAGGATGAGAACTCAGGAGCCAATAAATCACGCTTTTGGGTGACCCACTGACCGACCACCCCGGCGAGCGAACAAACACCGAAGAAGGCAGAGCTGCCAGGGTGTTGCAAAAAATAACAATGTAGGGCACCTTCGAACACATCCAACCCCCAGTGAAGGATGTAAGGAGGAGTGTCTCCTAATGTTACACTTGGACTAGAGCGCAGGTCCCTTCCCTCCACCCAACAGGCCGCCTTTGTGCTGCGGTGCACATCCACCCCGTCGAACAACAAACATGAATGACCGTGGTGGCCCTTTCAGTGTTGGCCTTTTATGGGACAGGCCGGACAGCCAATGACCCAAAGCATTTTCTAGAAATTAGTTCACACTCACAGCCTCTGAAAACATCTTTTTTTGGCAGGCAAATGTTGCTGCGTGCTTTCCAAGTGCGGCAAAATCTTTACCTCAAACCACTTTGACAAATCTAGCCCCAGCTGCATTACATGGACTGGTAACAAATCAAATATCATACTTGAAATGCTTACATTTGGAGCACAACATTTCTTAGCTGTTAAATATGCATGCATGGCAAGCACTTATTGTCATGTGGAAATCAAGAGCTGCACACATCCTCAAACTTAGTCATTGTGGACGGGGAGTACCCTCCTCTGGCAGCACATTGTCATCACACAAGCAAGACTGGAATGGTTACTAGTATGATCTCACCTCCTATCAGCAGGGCCGTCTGCATCTCTCTCCGCTGCCAGTAGCAGCAGGCAGGCAGCCTGTGGCGCTGGCCTATGGGGTGGTGGTGTTGGGCTGTGGGGTTGATGATGGGTCCCTCACCTCTGTGCCGGCAGGCTGGCCTGGGTGGCTGGTTGCTGCCTGAGTGCTGCTCTGTGCCCTCCTGGGCTGACTGGGGGCGGTGGCCCACCCCAGACCATCCCTGAACACCGTACATGCACCCAAGCCACCAGAGGAGAGAGCCAAGAGCACCAGGCACAGCAGCGGGATCCTGAGAGCTGCCATTCTCGGGCTCCTAGAGAGAAACGTCCATGAACTTCATGAAGGGGTGAGCAGGGAGAGGTGACTGGCGCTGCCTTCTCCGCCCCCACTGCTCCGAGTTCGGGTTGTGCTATGTGTGATATGCCCCCCACGCAATACGTTGCAGCCTGGCTCTAGTGTAATACAAAACATTGGGAGGGAGCAGGCCGGGCTGAGGCAGCTCCGCCCAGCATTGCCGCTCCCTCCCAGTGTTTTGTAACACTGACTGCTGCTGGCGCCAGGGTGTCGCGGCCGGGCCGCGGCAGTTGGCCGCCGGCCCGCCGCATTTATCAAAGAAAGGTAACACTTCAGTGTTACCTTTCTCTGCATCTGCGGCGGGCTGGCGGCGGCGGGCGCAGGGCTGCAATTGCAAAGGATCTGTAAATTGCTTACTTACAGATCCTTTGCAACTTGCATCCATCCGTCCGGCGAGGCCGAGGCCCTGGGGGCTGGTTCCTGAAGTGTGAAGGCTTCACAATGAAGCCCATGCCTAGGCCGAAACCGGCCCACATGGTCTTCAGGAACCGGCCCCCAGGTCTCCAGCCATGATTTTGCATCGGCCACGGGCCGATGGGCCGACGACCCAATCCGACCCTGCCTGCACGTTCACAGCTCTGCAATCACGGCAATCAGGTTCACATGGGGAAAACTCAGCCTCTTTCACGTCTTCCTCTGCGTAGACTCTGCACTTCAGGTTTTAGGAGAACAGGACTGTCCACGTTCCGGCGTCTCTTCTGTGCTCCCACTTCCTTGTGATTTGCAAGCCTTGTGCTTCTCCTCTGCTACTACTACTGGGTCTGGGTCTGCCTTTCCCTCCCTAACCTAAATCCCTTGAATTTAACTGTCACCTCCCCTCTCTCTATAGCCATACAACTGTACCGGTCAAAATACAATAGAATATAGTTAAAACCATACATAAAGACATCAGCAAAACACTATTCTAAAAAGAAGTACATTTTAAAAAGTCACAGAAAATGCATTATAAAAGATCACAACAAAGATGCACAAATTCGTTTATACTATTGAAAGTAACCAAATAGATGAATGACTAAATAACACAAAGGCCTCAGAAGCCAATGTCCATACAAAAGCCTACTGATTTTAATGTTTGCATGGTGATATGATATGATATGGCATTTGTAACGCGCCTATACACAAGTGTTTCAAGGCGCGACGAGGCAGGGGTGGGAACAAGGGGAGACAGACAACGATCCTACTAGGCCAGGCGTCATTCAGATCGCGCAAGTGCAAAGGGTAGAGGGAAAGGGAAAAGTGCAAGGGGGAAAGGGAGAGGGAAAAGTGCAGTACAGGGTTAATAGCATACAGCAAACAGGATAAATAACAAGGGCCAGCTGGTGGCAAGTGCGAAGTAAGTGCAGACAAGTGCTGGGAAGGGGGGCTGTAGGGATACAGACACAGTCCCGTAGTGCAGGGGTTGCCATGGAGGCAGTGCAGGGGAGAGTGGCTGGGCCAAGAACCGAGAACGGTGAGTGGCCCAGTTGCAGATTCAGTGCAGTTTCAGTAGTATTAGCAGGGGAGAGGGGGAGAGAAAGTGGAGGCAAAGAGGAAGGTTTTGAGGTGCTTCCGGAACCGGAGATGGTTCTCCTCAAGTTTCAGGGAGGCAGGAAGGCTGTTCCAGAGGGAGGCCCCTGCAGCGGAGAGAGATCTGCCCCCAACTCATTGTTTGGAGAAGCGGCTGACCCTGAGGGATTTGGAGGCGGATGAGCGAAGAGCTCGAGAAGGAAGATATTTAGGAAGAGAGAGTTGAAGGTATTTTGGCCCAAGGCCCCAGACGGCCTTATGGACAATGCAGAGGGTTTTGAACTTGATCCTCGCAGTCACTGGGAGCCAGTGCAGTGATTTCAGTCCTGGAGAGATACAGTCCCTGGGCTTGAGGCCAAGGACGAGTCTCGCAGTCCTGTTCTGGATGAGTTGCAAAGGGCGGAGAGTAGAGGCAGGCAGATTTAGATAGAGGCTGTTACAGTAGTCCAGCTTCGAGAGAACCAGGGCTCTAGAGACAGTGAGCTTCTGGGGGAAGGAGAGGAAAGGAAGGATACCTCTGAGGAGGTGTAGCTGGTAGTGCGACTTCTTAGAGACGTCGGATATGTGAGGAGAGAAGGAGAGTGTGGAGTCGAAGATGGCCCCAAGGTTTTTAGCCTTGCAGGTAGGAGCAGGAAGAGGGCCAAGAGAGGACGGCCATAGAGCTGCAGGGAAGGAGGGCAGGAAAGGTAAAAACGCTACTGGTATAAGAAAAATGTCTTAATCAGTCTGCCTTCAGCCACTCTGTTTATAAGCACTATGCATGTCCTTCACCGAAGTCCTGTTAAAAACAAGCCAACAGATTTGGCTTGTGTATAAGGCCTTTGTCAGACACTGCTATTATATTCCCAGGTATGTTCACCACTTTGCAGATATGATGATATGATAGGTTATTTATAACGCGCTCCGGGGATCAAACCTGTGTTGCTTCATGTTGTTTTGCTTCCAAGGCAAGCACGTTGCCAGTGAGCTATCCTCCCAAGATGCTACCGTCGATGGTCAGTGAATACCACTATGGCAGTGCCTGGCAAATGCCTAAACTTGTTGGCATTACCAATGCTTGTTTAGCTTGTTATAAATGGGAACACTTCCAGTCCTCTTCCAACTAGTCAGATAAGCCCATTCAGCATTTATCATATTAAATGGTTATGTAAAAATGGTGCCCAAATTAAGAATAAGTCTGCAGGTACCCTGTCAGGGCCAGAATCTTTGCCTCCTTTTTTGTGTTACCATTCTGTTGCCGCTGTCCGGACTCCGCCGTCCGTGAGCCCCCCACCCTCCGTGACACAGAGACACGGAGACAGAGATGTTTCTCGTGTGGGCTCCCCGGTGGTTGTGACGCCACCGGACACGCCACGTTTATTTAACTGGGCACGCGACGGAGTGAACGTCACCCCGTCGCGTGCGCGCCCTTAAAGGGCCAACGCCACATTCCTCCTTTTCCATTACAACAAATTGGAAGTAGGAGGGACTAACTATCACACATTTGTAAGACACGCAACTACGCACACCACAAAACCCCCATTTATTAACAGCCACCCTGGATCCCCCGAGGGTGCTTGTCCCGGCCTGACCATGTCCCCAGGTCAGCCTCCCCAGCTCAGTCCGTTACATAGTCTGTGAGACGGGCAGGTTTCCCACGCCCTGTTCTCAGGGGGCACCTCCTGCCAACGTCCCTGGCCGGTGTCTCTTGACCTGGTCTGCCCCGAGCAGGAGAGTCCACGGCGGGGCCTTCACCCCCACCTTCATCTAATGCATCCTCACCCTCTCGGTTGTCCGGGCTGTCCACTCTCGGGTCGCCGATTCTCCTGAAGAAGGAGGCATTCCGAGTCACGGACGACGTCCCATCAGAGGCTGTCACCATAGAGCCCTTCACCGCCACGACATCCAGGGGGGCAGGTTCATACGTGAGGGATAGCTTGCCTTGTGGGTGGCGATTCCTCACCAGCACCTCATCCCCCAACGCGATGTGTGGGGGTCTCAGGCCTCTCCGGATGTTTTCCATCTGCGTCCTTGTTCGTCTGTCCTCCTCGACCTGTTCATTGTCAATGACGGCGGGGTCCCTGTCCCCCACCTCCGGTATAACGTCTCTCGGGCATCTTTGGAAGAGAGCCTCTGCCGGTGCTACACCCGTTGAGGAGTGGGGTGTGGTCCAATATCCCCACAGGAAGACATACAGTGCCCTCTGCAGGCACTCGCCTTTTCCGTGGGCAATCCTGAAGACTTTGTTAAGGGTGCGCATCATGCGCTCTGCTTCACCGTTGGCCCGGGGCCAAAGTGGGGTTACCCGCCGGTGCTGAATGCCATACTCCCTCATGAGCTCAGCGAAACTCTCGCCCTGAAATGGTGCCCCGTTGTCGGAGCACAGCACGGAGGGCAGGCCATGGGTGGCGAAAATCTTCTCCAGCGACACCACCACGTTCTCAAATGCGACTGACTCTATGAACTCGACCTCCGGGTATCGAGACCACTCGTCAACCACAACTAGGAAGTGAGTGCCTCTCGACGTGGACCCGGAGTCTGCGTGCACTACTTCCCATGGCCTAGTCCCTCTTGGCATCGTTTCAATGGACGGTTCCCGCTGGGCCGGTGCCGCAGCCTGGCACCATACGCACGATGCCACAAACGCTTCCACCTTCCGCTCGAGCTCCGGGAACCACACCTTCTGGCAGAGGCGAGCTTTTGTCTTGGGCGCCCCTTAGTGGCCGTGGTGCGCCAGGGCGATGACCTGAGCAACTTTGGCCTGGGGCACCACGATCCTCTCACCCCTTAGTAGCAGCCCCGACTCCGAGAATGTCAGTTCTTCTCTCACTCGCCATAACTGCTCCAGAGCCACTCTGGCTTCACAAGTCCTGCGTTCTACCGCTTCCAGCACCGTCTTCCAGGCACCCCGCTGCATTGCTTCCCTCAGGATGGCAAAACACTCGTCGCTCTTTGACGCGAGCTCCAGCTCCTCCACCTGCATGGAGTTTGGGGTAGCCGTTTCCACGACCAGGCGGACATGTTCATCGGCCTCTTCAGCCGACGTCGATTCCTGCGAGTCCCCTCTTGGGTGTCGAGAGAGGTAGTCCGCCACGTTGTTAGCCCCTGGACGATATGTCAACGACACTCCATACTCAAGCAGGGCGAGCATCCAGCGCTCTATTCTCACTGGTGGACGGGATGATGAGCCCGCCATGATCGGCAGCAGCGGTTTATGGTCCGTGACCACAGTCACAGGGCGCCCCAGGATGTATAGGCGAAAATGTCTGCAACCCCACAGCACCGCCAGGGCCTCCCTCTCAATCTGGGAGTATTTTTGCTCGGTGTCGGAGAGCGCCTTACTGGCGTATGCTATGGGTCGAATCTCCTGGTCACTCCCCACTTGGGTAAGCACTGCCCCCAGGCCATAGGGGCTGGCATCCACTACGATCTCTGTC
This sequence comes from Ambystoma mexicanum, assembly GCF_040938575.1. Lineage (NCBI taxonomy): Eukaryota > Metazoa > Chordata > Amphibia > Caudata > Ambystomatidae > Ambystoma > Ambystoma mexicanum. The sequence continues at coordinate 1,334,985,344 of NC_090921.1, read as the reverse complement.
TGCAGGCTTGGATCGAAGAACGCCATGGTGTCGTCCGCCGCCAAAGCACTCCTGATATCATCGAATGCCGCCTGCTCAAGGGGGCCCCACTGCCAGACGGTATCTTTCTTCGTCAGAGATCTCAGCGGCTCTGAGCGGGACACCAGATTCCTGATGAACCGGCCACAGTAAGTGACCATGCCCAAAAAGCTCCTCACCTCTGCAACATTTTCTGGCGGGCGCGCCTCCTTTATGTCCCTCACTTTGCGGGGGTCCGGCGACACCCCATCCGCCCTAAATACGAATCCGAAGAACTCGATCGTTGTTTTCAGGAACTCGCACTTGTCCTTGTGTAGGGTGAGTCCCAGCGAGCGAAGGCGCTCAAAGGTCTTGGCCAGGCACGCCAGATGCTCCGTTTCTGACCTGGCATACACCAGGATGTCGTCGCTGATGTTGAGGACTCCATCCAGATCAGCCAGGGCTCCTCTTATGATGTTCTGGAACACCTCCGCCGCTGAAGACACCCCAAAGCTCAACCTCTTTTAACGGTAAAGACCTCGATGAGTGGTAAACTTTGTGATGTAGCGGGACTCAGGGTGCAGGACCACCTGATGATAGCCTGCTCTCAGATCCAGTTTGGAAAAGAACCTCGCCCCTTGCAGTTCCGCTATAATGTCATTGATGGTAGGGATCAAGTGCCGTTCTCTCTTTATGGCCTTGTTGGGGAGTCGCATGTCCACGCAGATCCTCACCGCGTCAGGCTGTTTGGGCTTGCGTGCGATGACAATGGGAGACACCCATGGGGTGGGGCCTTCAACCTTTTCGATAATGTCCAGCCCTACGAGATTGTCCAGCTCTCGATCCACCAGATCCCTGAGATGAAAAGGAACTCGCCGGTGCTTCAGCGCCACTGGTTGGATCGACTCATCGATGTGGAGCCGGACCGGCTCACCCACCAACTGTCCAATGCCTTTGAACAGGGAGCTGTGTTTGGCCAGGAGCACCTTAATGTCGTCTAGGTACACCGAATAGGCGAATGTTACAATGCCCAGAGCTTCAGCCGCAGCACAGCACAGCAGTGTGTTGTCGCTCACCGGCGTGACATAGAACCTGGCCCGTATATGTGAGTCGCCATATTGAACTTCAGCCACGAACACGCCCTCCAAGGGAATGGGCTGGTCGCCCCCGAAAGCGAAAATGCGTGCCCTTGGCGGGGTCAGCGTGGGCGGGATCTGCATGGTGTCAAAGTGCTGTCTGGCCATCACATTCACGGATGCACCGGTGTCCACTAGCATTGGTATAGAGTCCCCATTGACCAGCACATTGCATCTGGGCTGCCTCTTTGAGCTGGATTTCAGCATGCTCACACTGGACACAAAAAAGATGTTTTCATCATCCTCTTCCTCCTCCTCCCCCTCCTGAGGGGCCCCTTCGTCACCCTGGTCCACTTGAGCAACGTTGGACGCCCTCTGGGGGCGGAAGAAACCTGCTCGAACAGGCCCCCTAGGCACTACCTTAGGTGCTGCAGATTTGCACATCCTGGCGAAATGGTCCGTGCCTCTGCACCTACCACACTTCACCCCAGTCGCAGGGCATTCAGCTGGGTGCGGGAGGTCGTACCCGCATTTTGGGCACGAGGAGGTTGTCCCTGACGGGCGCAGGCCCTGGGTGTTCATGGGGCGCCTCGCTCCACGGCCTCTACCGACCGCGCAGACTTCCTCCACCTTGCCTGGGCGGGCACTAGCTTCCATTCTGGTCACCCGCAGTTCAGACACTTCGTGGCATCTGCCAAGTTCTAAGATGCGGGGAAGGGTGATGCCCGGCTCGCGCAATATCTGGCGCTGCAGTTTCCCAGAGGCGCACCCCTGAATGAGTTGATTGCGAATCATGACTTCAGGGTCGTTCCACGCACATGGCGCCGCCAGTCTCCGCAGCCGCCCGTAGAACACATCCAGAGTCTCGTCATCCTTCTGTCGAGCCGTCCCCATTAGAAAACGTTCATAATCTGCATTGGCCATTGGCAGAAAATGATTATGGAGTGCATCCTTTTTCCGCCGCAAACGACCCATCCGCTGGTTGCAGGGACAGAAAAATCTCATGCACTGCCGGGCCAGCAGAGTACAGGAGAGTGGCCAGCTTACTGTCGTCGCTCGTCTCCATTGTGGCCCTGAAGTACATCTCGAGTCTATCAATCCACATCTTCCACCTCTGTCCCAGGCTTGATGGTGCGCCCGAGATATCAAACTCAGGCATTGGCTGTAGGGACCCAGGTGGTTTCAGCGGGAGGGCGGGCGGAGGCTGGGCTGCAGGAGCAGCAGGAGCAGCAGCAGCAGCAGCTTGGCTCATGGTGGATGGCGCACAGGCACCCCAGATGATATGATTAATGGGGCCGCAACTCACCACCAGCAAGCAGCCTCCTGACACGGTCTAAATTCTGCCTCTCTTCAGATGTGCCCCTCGTGGATGTACCGCTCCAGCCAGCAGGCAGGAAAATGAAGCGTCCAGAAATTGAGCAGGGGGGAAGACCCCGAGTGTGTCCGCAGGCCTCCAATGGAGTCTCACCCATCAACTCGGTGAAAAACAGTGAAAATGTCAATGATTCATTTTAAAATTGACACGTGCTGTTTCCAGTGGCTGTCCGCCGCTGGATCGTCCAAAAATTGTGTCCGGATGGCTCACCGACGCTTCGTTATGAAGCCGTGAGTATCCGAGGCCTATTCATCAAAATGGCCGCCGGTCGCGTGCGTCCCTCCCCTCTCCGCGGTCAGAATTCGCTGAAGCGCTCACGTAGGATCATCTATGCTACGAGCGAATGTCTCCGCCTGTCCCAGGGAGTGATCCCGGCACTCGTCGCCACTGTTGGCGGTGTCCGGACTCCACCGTCCGTGAGCCCCCCGCCCCCCGTGACACAGAGACACGGAGACAGAGATGTTTCTCGTGTGGGCTCCCCGGTGGTTGTGATGCCACTGGACACGCCCCGTTTATTTAACTGGGCACGCGACGGAGTGAACGTCACCCGGTCGCATGCGTGCCCTTAAAGGGCCAACGCCACACATTCTCTGTGGGGTTTCAGCTATTGAGAACACCAAGATATTATCCAGCCCACCAGAGCAGACCACTTTGGTAGTGCTGTTAGCCTGCTGTAAGTTTCAGCGTTTGTATGCAGTGTCTGGAAACAAGTGTACCTGTTTCCTGAGATATGCTGGAATCCGGGGCATTGTGACCCATCTCAATATCTCTTGGCACAATCTGCCAAAATGCCCTGAAATTGTTGAATTCCTCAATTTCAACTGCAAGTATTCCTATGCATTCATCTGGTATTCCTTCCCTTTCAAAGCTATCGAACGTTGATATTCCTTCCTAAGTTTATAACCTAATAAGGGCAGGATAGAGTGACCCTTTCTGCAGAATTCTGCAGCCCGTTTAGTCGCCGATTTACCCAATTATGCATGTTTCTTCCATTTTGTCCCAGCTTTACTGGCTTCCAATTGAAAACAGGTTAAAATGTAAAGCTCTTTGTCTGACTCATCGAGCCCTGCATAAGCATGGTGCTCTCTACCTGCAAGAGAAGATCATCCCATACTCAACCAACGAGAGTCCTTTGCTGTGCGAATCTCCTTTTACTGGTTGTTCCTAAGTTTAAGAAAAAAGCTTTCTCAGTTGCAGCTCCCTCTCTCTAGAACCCCCTTCCTCTACCGTTGAGGCTGTAAAAAGACCACCTTAAATTCTGAAAAAAACTGAAGACCTTTTTTTTTAATCTCACATAGAAGCTTTTTTCTCTACCATTACCCACTGGTTTCTTCCTTTAACGCCAAGATAACCACGGGTGATAGTACGCTCTACAAGAACCCACTAACATAACATAGCACAACCTTTTTGATTTTTAAAAATAAAATGATGTGGCTAATTCTGTTTCTGAAAGGGAGGTCTGTTAATCAGACCCACCCTTAACAATGCTCCATGCCGAAATCACAGTGAATTCATGTGTCCATCACCTGAAACTTTCATCAACTACTCTGCAGTGACAGCAGTGCAGGTTCGAAGGACCCATTTGCATGCCTGACAGCTTCTGGAATACAAAGTTTCAACAGGCAGAACTACTTCTGATTTGCAATCATTTAAACCTCTGCTTTCAAAAATAATAATTGTGAACCCTAGTTGGCCTGGTGGAACCATAAACTGTAAATATAAGCCATGCCTGGTTACGGCATGGTGACTGCTGGGATAACACAATTTCCCAGCCACAGCATTGGACGTCATATTGTTGTGCGCTTGGTGAGCAGTGCTCCTGATGTGTATCCGCCGTCTGTCATGGTTGTCTCCAGAACTTTGTGGGACCCTAGTGTCATGCCTTCAGCACTTCTTCCCCAACGGAGCCGACTTACCCGCTATGCACGCAAGGTTCCAACTCGGCAGGGGTGCGGCAGACGGCCTTCATTCTTCCCTGCACATCGGTATGGTGAGAGAGCTGGCCTCCCACAAAGGCTGCATTACTGGCGGCTCCGTCTGCGGTCTCGGTGGCAGTTGCCATGGAAACTATCAGACACACAGGGAAAGCGAACGCGCGATCACGTGGCAGGCAATAGGTCACATCGACCTTGGCTACGCTCTCACGGATTGGCTCTGGACTTCCTTGAACCTTGTGGATTACTCTTTTCCTTGGATTGCTTCTGTGTTTGTTTTTGACCGTGAATTTGCTACTGCACTGATTTTGGACATCCTGTGTGCCTTGAACCTCTTTGCTAGGGGTGACAGCTTCATCCCGATGACATGCAAGATGCTCATCAAGTGAGAACCTCTTGAATACATCTTCCATTGGATTTGTCATCTGGGTTGCTGGGCCTTTCTTTTTCCACAACAATGCACTACGCCTAGTAGGGGATTATCTCCTGGACCTTGGGAGTTCTACATCTTCCCCTACTCTCACACCTGTTCCCAGCCCGCTCACTGGTAGGTGTGATTTCTATAGTGTGTTGCCTGTGTTTAACCATTTCATTTCCCTTAGCCTGTTCTGTTTTCCTTGCAGCTACCTGGGAACCCGGTGCTGTTGTTCCAGCTACCTGTGGCCCCAATAATCGGTCAGTGTGTGCTAACTTATCTCCCTGACTGGTACTTGGGGACAGAGTCCACGCGGTAGCACACATCTTGACAGACTGAGAATCCTATTTTTACCATGTGGACTATGGAGACAGCCACTGGGGATCACAGTGTTACGGGTAGACATGTCCACCGCCACCACAGCCATACACCAACCATTGGACGCAATACAGAGTGAGCGTCATGCCCTTCCTCCCGACTCTGAGTTTGAGGAGCCACCCGTCCAACCCGGCCCTTTGGGCATAGCTCCACCCCAGCATCCCGTCTACCTCCCCACTCCTGTCACGCTACGACCGTGGAAGAAGTGGCACAGATGGAGGCTTACTTAGGACGCCGCTTCCGACAGTAACGGTCTAGTCTTTTTCCAGACTACAGTTCAATACTGGCTTCCGCTTCCTGCAGGTTGCGTTGCAACTCGCTACCTAAGTCTATGCGGTCGCCTTTAGTTGTGCGCTTCGGATTTTCGTTCCGTTTTCTCCCTCCTGCCGTCCTGCCTTCCTTGTGCCCTCTCAGTCTCGTGATATTTCTACTTTCCTTCTCCTTCTATTCTGCTCGTATTTCTTTCCTCTGGTTTGAATCCTTGGCGCTTGCTGATATCCGACTCCGCCCCCTGTTTAGTTCCAGAGTCGGAAACCTTCCTACGCTGTCGGGTTCACACGTTGGTGAGTTTCCCGTCCCGTTTGTTGCTTTATTGATTTGAAAAGGGAGTTGCTAGGTTCTATTACTATTGGGTTTTTCTGTTCACACGTGACCTCGCTTCCTTTCACTCTCACTCAACTCCGTCCCCTCTTGCTTTCTCTCACCCTCGCTCACCCTCTTCATCTCTCTCTCTCCCCGTGCTCCTGCTCTCTCTCCTCCTCTTTTCTCTCTCTCTTTCTCTCTCCATTCCGCTCATCCTCTCCTGCATGCATTCTTTTCTCTCTCGTTCATCCTCCCAGTTGCCTACCTAATACTTATAGAATTCCAACAGTTCAGAGACTCTCTTTCTTCAAGTCTTCTTCGGACTTCAAGTCCCTCCAGACGCCAGCCGCCTCACAGAAAATGACTATTAAGATTTTCCTCTGGACTACAGCTTCATCTTCGGGAGTGCCTCCTTATCATCCATCATCCCCTCCATCTGGCTTACAGGGTTTTTTATGCCTATAAGGCTTTTTCCCTGTCTTAGGGGTCTTGCTCCTCAGGGGCCATCCGACCGCTGTTCTAATCACGGTCAGGGTGGCTTCAGGTGGAGCTCGTCCTTATCTCCACGACAGAAAAGAGCGGAAGGACAAGAGAACAAAGAAAGGGATAAGTGAAGAAGTATCCGATAAGAAGAATAGAAGAACAAGACAGAAGGAATCTCGGCAGAACGACGTTGACATACACTCAGGTGAAGAGAATCAAGGGGATAGTCCTTCAGATTCGGACATTTGTGACAGTTTGCAACGCTAAAAGACCAATGTGGCATGCTTGGAGCAATACTAAGAACTTGTGACCGCTCTACAAGCCCTTCAAGTAGAGGTACAGAACCTTCGATCAGAGAATGCTAACCTGCGTCAACAGATGGTTACTCGTGAAGAATCCCGAGGAGACTTACCCCCATTGCCTTTCTCTTTTGGAAAATATGATGGCAACCCTAGACAGTTAAAGGAATTCCTTGATGTTTGCATGGTGTACTACACTTTCAGACCCAAGGCTTACGAACTTGATAGGACAAAGGTTGGCTTCCTGGTATCCAATCTGGTTGGAAATGCCCTTGCATGGGCCACTCCCTTGATCTCCCAAACTGATCCCGCCATCAATGACTATGCCCTATTCACTCAACAGCTAAGAGCTAGATTTGACCGGCCTGAAGTTCAGTACTCCTCATACAAAGCCCTTTCGGATATTCGCCAAGGCTCCCAAGACGTCCAGTCTTATGTTTCCTCATTTACCAAGCTTGCAGCTGAAGCCGGGTGGCCTGATTCTGCTCAACAAAAACTTTTTCGCCGTGGTTTGCATGCAGACCTCAAAGATGAACTGGCGAGGATGGCCCGGCCGGGCTCTTTCCAAGAACTGGTATCAGTCACACTCCAGCTGGAGTTCCGCTTGCAAGAAAGAAGACATGAGCGGAGAAAGGTAAGATTCCCTGCGCCTATTGGAAACCCAACAGTCAATACTCCAGTCCGGGCACCGGCAGATGAACCGATGCAGATTGGCACTGCGAGGGGACCCCTCACACCAGAAGAACGGAAAAGGTGCAGGGATCAGGGCCTTTGCATGTATTGTGGATCCTCTAAACACCTCCTTTGAGTCTGTCCAGAAGTTCCTCGCAGACGTTCGGAAACGCGACTTCCCGGCCTAAAGCAGGGAAAGGTTCCGGGTAGAGGCTGTAGATCCCTGCAATGTTACTCAACCAGTGGATATGAACGAAGATAACCGGCTGATGGTGTTTTTGGTTAAACTTTCCTTCGAATATGCATCTACAGTAGAGGTTCTGGCTATGCTGGACTGCGGAGCCGCTGGAAACGTCGTAGATATCCAATGGGTCCAAGAACATAGAATCCCAGTTGTAAATAAAAACAATCCTCGTCCTGTAGAAGGGGTCGACGGCAGACCACTCACTTCAGGGCCGATTCTACAAGAAACATGTATTTCCTCTATGACCCTGTTCCAACATCAAGAGCAGATCTCTTTCGACGTAATCAGAGCGAACCATTTTCCAGTTATCTTGGGCATACCTTGGTTATGTAAGCATAACCCGAAGATTGAGTGGTCAGCCAACACTATATGCTTTCATTCATCATACTGTCGCCAGAACTGTCAACCATCAGAATCTTCCATCCCTGGCGAAGGAACCTATGTTCAGGTATCTACTTCCGTGGTAAAGTCAACACCTCCTTGTTACCATCAATATGCAGACATCTTTGAGGATCAACTTCCTCATTCTCTTCCACCTCATTGTGCGGAGGACTGTGCCATCGAGATCAAGTCAGAGGCGTCTGTTCCCTTTTGTCGCATGTATCCAATGTCTCTACCGGAACAACAAGCACTTCGAGAGTATCTAGATGCTAATCTACAGAATGGACTTATTCAGGAGTCCCAATCCTCAGCGGGAGCTTCCATGTTTTTCATCCCCAAGAAAGGTTCTTCAGAACTCAGACCTTGTATAGACTATCGAGGGCTGAACAGTATGACAGTGCGGGATAGATACCCGATGTCCTTGATAAAAGATGTCCTCGAAGCTGTACAGGGTGCTAAGATCTTTACGAAACTAGACTTGAGGGGCGATTATCACCTCCTAAGGATAAGGTCTGGAGACGAGTGGAAAACCGCTTTCAGGACACCCTTAGGTCACTTCGAATATAGAGTAATGCCTTTTGGCCTGGTGAATGCCCAAGCGGTCTTTCAGCGTTTTGTAGACAAGGTATTCTCGGATCAGCGATACATTTCCGTAGTGGTATACCTAGATGACATTTTGATTTTCTCGTCATCCCTAACTGAACATAGGAGGCATGTCCTGGAAGTTTTGCAGAGGCTACGTGAGAATCAATTGTTAGTCAAACCAGAAAAGTGCATCTTCGAAACTTCCATGGTCACCTATTTGGGTTTCATTCTTTCGCCAGAAGGGGTACAGATGGATCCCACAATGGTCAAGGATGTGCTGCAGTGGCCTACCCCGAGGAACCCTAAGGACATCCAAAGGTTTCTGGGACTGGCTAATTATTACCGAAGGTTCATACCTAAATTCTCTGACATAGTCCTACCCATTACTAGCCTTTTGAAGAAGGGTATAAGGTTCGAGTGGAGCACAGAGGCGGATCACACCTTTAACTTACTCAAGCAGTCCTTTACATCCGCTCCCATTCTAGTCCAACCAGACCAGTCTCTTCCTTTTATTTTGGAGACAGACGCTTCGGGAGGGGCCGTTGGAGCAGCACTGCTGCAGGTTGGGGAAGACAGTATGGAACACCGGGTGGCCTATTACTCCAGAACCCTTTCGTCGAGTGAGCAAAACTACTCCGTTTTGGAGCAAGAGTTATTGGCCATTCGTCAAGCATGTATCGAGTGGAGACACCTGTTACAAGGAGCAGCACATCCATTTCTTGTCCGCACCGACCACCGAAACCTTAAGGTTCTCCAACAAATGGAGTGCCGCAATTCAAGGCATGCCCGATGGGCATATTTTTTCTCACAATATGACTTTATTATCACTTACCTACCTGCAAAAGACAATGTTTTAGCAGATGCTTTATCTCGAAGCTTGGGAGACGACACAGAAGTTTTTCAGAAACCAGAAGCTATACTCGCAGTGAAACGCATCCTGGGAGCCGTGCACTCCTTTCTAGATGAGGTAGAAGGATCCTCTCGCAGGGCAAAAATACCTCTGCACCAGAGAAAACTCTTAGTTAAGAAGGGAAATCTATATCTACATCAAGGCAAATTGTTTCTACCTTCCAAGTCTTTGCAAACACAAGCTATGACCTGGTGTCACAACCTTCCTTCTGCAGGTCACAAAGGTCAGAGAGCTACAGTTGATCTCCTGTCTCGATATTTCTGGTGGCCTACAATGGGCAGGGACGTCAAGGATTATGTGGCGGTATGTCCGGTGTGTGCCATAAGTAAATACTCCACCCAGAAAACCCTTGGCCAACTGCAACAAATAGCCATACCTTCGCAGCCATGGGAACATATATCGACTGACTTTATAGTTGATCTACCGCCTTCAAGAGGCTGTACGGCTATTATAGTGACAGTCGATTCTCTGAGCAAATTGGCTCACTTCTCACCTCTTCACGGTTTACCAACTGCCCCGGAGGCTGCTGCTGTTTTTCTACAGGATATTGTAAGAATACATGGGCTACCTCGTACCATCTTGTCTGATAGAGGGACCCATTTTACCTCTAAATTCTGGTCCACCCTCTGTAGGTCCCTGGGGATCCAACAAGCTTTATCATCAGGATATCACCCCCAAAGTAATGGACAGACCGAACAGCTAAACGCAACTTTGGAACAGTACCTACGCTGTTTTTGCAATCAAGAACAGGATCAATGGACTCAATATCTGGCTATGGCGGAGTTCACATATAACAATGCCAAACACTTGGCTATCGGTTCTAGTCCTTTCTACTTTACTTATGGGTATCATCCCAAACATATTCCTGTGTACAGTTTACCTCCCACAACAGTACCAGCTGTAGACCAACATCTGGATAACATAAGGCGAATTCAAAACGAAGCGACCCTGAACCTTGAAATGAGCAGACAAATATACAAGCGCTATGAAGATGGAAAGAGGTCCCCAAACCCCTGTTGGGGAATCGGTACACAGGTTTAGTTGTCAACTAAGTATCTACCACGGTGGGTGCATCCAGGGAAGTTTGCTGCTCGTTTCATTGGACCTTTTCCCATTGTTTCCCGAATCAATCCAGTGACCTTTCGATTGAAGCTGCCTACCAAATTCAAAAGAATACATCCTGTATTCCACTGTTCTCTGCTGAAGAGATATCTTCCAGATCCCCAGAGACGCCCTTATTCCTGCCTACCCAAGAAAAAAGACCCAGACCCAGAGGAATATGAGGTGGAAAGATTGGTGGACTCACAATATAAGCAAGGCACTCTGCAATACTTGGTCCATTGGAAGGGCTATTCTGTGGCGGAAAGAACCTGGGAGCCTCAAAGCCATATTCACGCTCCCCGCTTAATTCGTTTGTTCCACAGACTACACCCCGGGAAGCCGGGAGGGGGTCCGGTGAAGAGAGGTCATACTGTCACGCTACGACCGTGGAAGAAGTGGCACAGATGGAGGCTTACTTAGGACGCCGCTTCCGACAGTAACGGTCTAGTCTTTTTCCAGACTACAGTTAAATACTGGCTTCCGCTTCCTGCAGGTTGCGTTGCAACTTGCTACCTACGTCTGTGCGGTCGCCTTTAGTTGTGCGCTTCAGATTTCGTTCCGTTTTCTCCCTCCTGCCGTCCTGCCTTCCTTGTGCCCTCTCAGTCTCGTGATATTTCTACTTTCCTTCTCCTTCTATTCTGCTCGTATTTCTTTCCTCTGGTTTGATTCCTTGGCGCTTGCTGATCTCCGACTCTGCCCTCTGTTTAGTTCCAGAGTCGGAAACCTACCTACGCTGTCGGGTTCACACGTTGGTGAGTTTCCCGTCCCGTTTGTTCCTTTATTGATTTGAAAAGGGAGTTGCTAGCTTCTATTACTATTGGGTTTTTCTGTTCACACGTGACCTTGCTTCCTTTCACTCTCACTCAACTCTGTCCCCTCTTGCTTTCTCTCACTCTTGCTCACCCTCTTCATCTCTCTCTCTCTCTCTCCCCGCGCTCCTGCTCTCTCTCCTCCTCTTTTCTCTCTCTCTTTCTCTCTCCATTCCACTCATCCTCATCCTCTCCTGCATGCATTCTTTTCTCTCTCGGTCATCCTCCCAGTTGCCTACCTAATACTTACCTGCTTGCTGAAGTACTGGAACTTGACCCTTATAGAATTCCAACAGTTCAGAGACTCTCTTACTTCAAGTCTTCTTCGGACTTCAAGTCCCTCCAGACGCCACCCGCCTCACAGAAAATCACTATTAAGATTTTCCTCTGGACTACAGCTTCATCTTCGGGAGTGCCTCCTTATCATCCAGCATCCCCTCCATCTGGCTTACAGGGTTTTTTATGCCTATAAGGCTTTTTCCCTGTCTTAGGGGTCTTGCTCCTCAGGGGCCATCCGACCGCTGTTCTAATCACGGTCAGGGTGGCTTCAGGTGGAGCTCGTCCTTATCTCCACAAGAGAAAAGAGCGGAAGGACAAGAGAACAAAGAAGGGGATAAGTGAAGAAGTATCCGACAAGAAGAATAGAAGAGCAAGACAGAAGGAATCTCGGCGGAACGCCGTTGACACACACTCAGGTGAGGAGAATCAAGGGGGTAGTCCTTCAGATTCAGACATTTGTGACAACTCCCTTTCCCCTGGCTGTCCCAGAATAATTCCACGGCGATCCCCGTAGGTTCCGTACCTTCCTGATTCAATGCAAATTCCATTTTTTGTGTCGCCCTCAAGCGTTCCCCAATTCCACTACCAAGGCTGCCTTTACATTGTCAAATCTAAGCGGCATAGCGGCCGCATGGGGCAATCCTCTGCTGGAAAGAAATAGCCCTATACTTTATGATTTCGACCAGTTAGTGGCCAAAATTACCTGGGTTTTCGACACACGCTACAAAATGCAGACCCGGGAAATGGAACTTCTAGATTTGGTCCAGGTCAAGACCAGTCTGATTGAATACATCACCCGATGCAATCAGTTGTCCATTGAGACCACATGGCCTGAACATAAGAAGGTGGTGGTCTTTTACAGAGGCCTCAGCGACCCCATGAAAGATGCTTTAGCCATTGTTCCCACTCTGCCTATTCAGTACCCGGAACTAGCGGACCTAGCCCTCCAAGTGGATGCCCGGTGTGCGGAGCGCAAACAGAGGCAGACAGGCCTCCGTGCCTCCTGTTTTCCATAGGTTTCCCTCATCCAGTGACTCACCTGGAGAACCTATGCAGATAGGGGAAGTGTGTGGCCCTTTGCCTTCCACGGAATGGGAACGACGTCGTCTTGCCAATGCATGTTTCTACTGTGGGCAAAATGGACATTACGTGAAAGAATGTCCAAAACGACCAAAAAAGCTCACAGGTTTTCAGAAGGCTCATCCATAGAAATGGGGGCACGGATTAACCTGATTATGACATCCTCAGCATCTAACCATACTCTAAGCTCCACGATCCTGATGATACTCCAGGCCCTCCTATTGCCCTCAACTGACACCAGACACGTCGTCCAACTAGTGATCGATTCAGGTGCCATGGGTAATTACATTGATATCGCCCTAGCCACTTCATTGAACCTACCCCCACAAAACAAGAGCAGACCAGAGCCTGTACAGGCCATGGACAGCTCTCTTCTGATTTCGGGGCCCATCAAACAACAGACTCTGCCCATTACACTTATTATACAAGATACACACAAGGAAGAGGTTTCATTCCATTTGATTACCAATCCACAGTTTGGCATCATCCTAGGAATCCTGTGGTTGAGGGAACACAACCCTCTAATCTATTGGGCTCAAGGCCACGTCTTCTTTGTATCCCTTTACTGTCAGGAACATTGCTTAACTGCAAGCGACATCACTCACTCTCCCTGCCAGGCTCTTGTTGCTGTTGCTCACCTAGTATCGGATGACCATCAGGTTGTCCTACAATCATCACCCACACACTTGGTGGTGCTGTCATGCCTGGTATTCCATCTGAGTACCACAACTTCATGGACGTGTTTGACAAGGGCTGTGCCGAAGCTCTCCCATTTCACAGATAGTATGACTGCCTGATAGACCTAATCCCTTGGGCAGAAATACCATGCGGACGTGTCTACTCATTGTCACCTTCAGAAGATCAGGCATTAAAGGAATAAATAGCACTTTCTCTCTGCTTAGGTCACATCAGGCCTTCCTAGTCTCCCACTGCCAGTCCCATTTTTTTCATCCCTAAGTGGGAGGGCGATCTTCATCCTTGTGTAGACTACAGGCGGCTCAATCAAATCACAGTTAAGAACCGCTACCCTATTCCATTGATCTCAGCCTTACTCGATCAACTCAGCCTTGCCACGATATTTACGAAAATAGACCTTAGGGGGGCATACAATTTGATCCGAATCAGAAGGGGCGATGAGTGGAAAATGGCGTTTTGTACCCGACACAACCTTTATGAGTATACCGTGATGCTGTTTGGATTATGTAACGCTCCTGCTACCTTTCAGCGGTTTATGAATGAAATATTCCATGACATTATTGACACCTATGTCATCGTCTATTTTGACGATATCCTGATCTTCTCCCCGTCCTACTAAACTCATGTGCAGCATGTCCGGGAGGTTCTTACTCGCCTCAAGGCCAACTCCCTACATGCACAACCCGAAAAGTGTCTCTTTCATACTACTGAAGTTGAATTCCTGGGGTTCCATATCACGTCTAGAGGTCTCTCCATGAAGACCTCCAAGCCAAGGTACGGACCGTACTCAAATGGCCTGTCCACACTAATATCAAGAATCTACAGTCTTTCTTGGGTTTCACAAACTTCTATAGCAGGTTCATCTCAGGTTTCTCTGCCATTGTTTCCCTCCTGACCAGGCTCACCAGCCCCAAGACCCCTTTCCGTCTGGACCACTTCTCACCAGGAAGCATTTGATGCCCTCAAAACAGCATTTTCAACTGCTCCCATCCTACAACACCCGAATGTCGAATTACTCTTTCTAGTGGAGGCTGATGCCTCATCATACGCCTTAGGTGCAGTCCTTTCCCAAACTTGCCCGACTATGGGGCTTTTGCACCCTGTTGCCTATCATTCTCGCAAATTCACTCCCACTGAGGCGCACTGCACAGTCACTGAGAAAGAATTATTGGCGGTCAAGGACGCCTTCCAAGTTTGGAGACACCATTTGCTTGGGGCCAAATGGCCAATAACTGTTTTTTCAGACCATCGTAGCATTCAAGACCTGGCCGCCATGAAGTGCGTCAACAGCCGTGAGGTTCATTGGCACCTGTTTTTTTCTGCCTTTGATTTTACCATCCGACACCGGCCAGGTACCGCACATGACAAGGCCGATGCCCTATCACGCCTGGCAGGGGAGACGCACTTCCTGTCTTTCCCGACACCCTCTTCAACAAATCCCATTGTGTCTGCTTATGTACCCCTTCAGTTTGTTTACTCACTGAGGTCCGTCAATGGGTCTCTCACCATCCGGACCAAATACAGGATTGGAACCCCGTTTTTCATGATGGCCTTCCCTTAGTACAGAACCGATTGTTGGTACCCAATCAGGATACACGTAAACAAGCTTTGGAATGGTCTCAAGATGCGGCCATCAATGGTCATCCTGGTGAACAGCGTACCTTGGCCCTCCTCAAATGCTGGTGTTGGTGGCCTACCATGCGCCGGGATGTCATTGATTACGTGGCTAACTGTTCTATTTGCGCACAGTGCAAAAACCAAAAGCGATGACCGTTAGGCTTGCTTCAAGCCATGCCACTCCCACTAAAGCCCTGGCATATAGTAACCATGGATTTCATCACTGATATGCCAAAGGCCGAGGGTTTTGACACCATCTGGGTGGTTGTAGACAGTTTCACGAAAATGGCTCGTTTTGTCCCATGTACTGGCATTCTGTCAGCCCCTGTTCTTGCCCAGCTCTTGTTTCGCATTGTCTTTTGTCTTTTTCGGTCTTCCCTCCACTCTAGTCACAGATCGGGGTTCCCAGTTCACTTCAAGGTTTTGTAGGGCGCTCACTGCACTATTGGGTATCGATGCACGGTTTTCCTCTTCCTACCATCCTGAGACTGATGGTCAGACGGAGCGTGTCAATCAGACATTTGAACAGGTCTTACGTTGTGTATCCTTACAATATCAGAGTTCATGGTATCAGGTCCTTCACGTTGCTGAATTCACATATAATAATGCACCACATTCCTCCCCTGGTTTTTCCCCGTTTTACTCACTGTATGGTCAACACCCCTGTGTTTTGCCATTTACTGATCTATCCCCATCACCCATTCTTGCTGCCGATGCATTCCTTAGGGACCTCGCTGTGGTACACAACCAAACCCTTGTCCACCTTCAGGAAGCGCAGGCCGCTATGTGTGGCAAGGATGGCACTCTGTCAAGAGTGGCACAGGGCACCCAGGTAAGGTTTGGGTGGCTGTGCTGATGTAAGGTGACAGATAAGCACACACACAGCAGGAAGCTCAACAAGAACGAAGAGTAGGCAACTGTAGCAGGGAATACAATGGTACAAACAAACTGGATTCCCTCTTGGGGTGCATGCAGAAATGGGAAAGTGTGTTCCACGGACCTTAGGAAACTCCAGCCTTCTGCACAGATTGCTAATACAGGGGCCCACGCTGTATGCTCATGGCTGGGAACAACAGTAGTGGGTGTCTGTAACACTGAAACGCGACAAGGGAAGGGTCAGAGGTTGCCTGCTGGAAACCAGCAGTCAAGCTCTGTACAAAGGGATCTACATACGATACATGAGAAGACAAGAACAGAAATATCCAGGGAAAAGGAAATCAATGAGCAATCTAGCAGAAGGAAATGAAGGAAAAGCAGTATAACTGAAATGGGTAACCTAAGGGTAGGACAGAAGACTCAAGGAAGAGAAGGACAGGGATCAAGAACAAGGGGTTGCAAACAAGGAAGAGAGCAAGGGAGCAACAGGCAGGAAACAGGGGGGCCGCAAACAGGGAAGCAGGGCTGCAGTAACGGATGGCACAAGGTGCAGGTAAACTGTTGTGGACTGCAGAGGACTGTAGTAGGCTGCAAGGTAGGGAGCCCAGAGGAGCAGAGCCGAGAGCTGTAGTAGACAGCAGACAGAGAGCCCAGAGAAGCAGGGCAGCAAGGAGCAAGCCCGAAGGAGCAGGGCTGCAAGACAGGGAGCCCAGAGGACAAGGGCTGTTGGCAGCGGAGTGAAGCAGACTGCAAGGCAGGGAGCCCAGAGGACAAGGGCTGTAGGTAGAAGGCAGCGGAGCTTGATCGGCTGCAAGGCAAGGAGCCCAGAGGACAAGGGCTGTAGGCAGCGGAGTGAAGCAGGCTGCAAGGTAGGGAGCCCAGAGGACAAGGGTTGTAGGCAGCGGAGTGAAGCAGGCTACAAGGCAAGGAGCCCAGAAGAGCAGGGCAGCAAGGAGTGAGCCCAGAGGAGCAGGGCCGCTGACTGTAGAGGGCTGCAGAGGACTGTACTAGGCTGTAAGCCCAGAAAGGGCACTGGAACAAAAGCAGGATAAAGCAGGAACAGCATACAAATTCGTGGCTCAAGGCAAAAAGGGGCTGGGAGACTCTTGATGCAAGAGACTGAGCTCCTGCAGCCAGCTGCTTAAATACAGCCCTGCGCTGTACTGAGGCAGGCTAATTGGCAGCATCTGGAGCAGCACACCTGAAGATAATCTGCCTCCTCCCTCTCTGGTCCTGAGATGGTGGAAGCAGCACTGATCGCTAGGGCTTCTGGGGATTGTTGTTCCAATACTGACGAATGGGAATGGCCAGGAATTGATAGCTGTGGCAAGGTGCATTATGGTTCATGTAATTAGTTGAATTAAATAGGAAAGTACCAATGTTGCGCAAATGGGAATTAAGGACCAAAGTGTGAATAGGGGTTGTTCAAAGAGTATTATGAAGATGAATGAATAACAATTAGTCCATGATGGTTGCCAATGAGTGCGCCGTGGTACAGGCATGACAATGTGCCGCTCGGCAGACAGGAGACGCACTCAGGCCCAGCTTTATTCAGTCAATAACGGGGTATGGTTATCATCCAAACACCTCCACATACCCGCATACTCCACATAGGGCCCTACAAGATCACCAAGGTAATCAATGCCATCTCTTACTGTCTTGCCCTGCCTCTGTCCTGGCGCATACACCCGGTTTTCCACAACTCCCTCCTCAAACCATGCCCTCCATCCACGAGAATTGTTCTTCCTCCCACGCCTCTCCTGCAGGGATCCCCTGATGAGTATGAAGTGCACGCCAAACTTGATTCTCATATACGGAGAGGTCAGCTTCAGTACCTGGTTGACTGGGTTGGTTATGGCCCTGGGAACCCGCTGGCAATGTCCATGCCCTGGTTTTGGTGGCCCGGTTTCACAGGGAACATCCTACTTGCCCACAGGGTTGTGGGCTTTTGGGGGGATTCTGTCATGCCTTCAGCACTTCTTCCTCAACAGAGACGACTTACCCGCTATGCACGCAAGGTTCCAACTCGGCAGGGGCACGGCAGTCAGCCTTCATCCTTCTCTGCACATAGGTATGGTGAGAGTGCTGGCCTCCCACAAAGGCTGTGTTGCTGGCAGCTCCAACCGTGGTCTCGGTGGCAGTTGCCATGGAAACTATCAGACACACAGAGAAAGCGAATGCACTATCACGTGGCACGCAAGAGTTCACGTGATTGGTAACCATAGCAACGGCCATAAATGAACGCTCGGTGCAATTCACAGCATTTCTCAGCAGTGTTCCTGGACGGCGTTTAGCATTCCTCTCTTACATCTTCTTCTACAAATTCTTTTGATCTTCCCGGCTGGCGACCTCGGCTATGCTCTCACGGACTGGCTCTGGACTTTCATGAACCTTGTGGATTGCTCTTTTCCTTGGATTGCTTCTGTGTTTGATTCTGACCTCGGATTTGCTACTGGACTAATTTTGGAGATCCCGTGTAACTTGAACCTCTTTGCTAGGGGTGGCAGCTTCATTCCGCTGGCATCCACGTTGCCCATCAAGTGGGAACCTCTTCAATACATATTCCATTGGATTTGTCATCTGGGTTGCTGGGCCTTTCTTTTTCCACAACACTGCACCATGCCTAGTAGGGGATTATCTCCCGGACCTTGGGAGTTCTACATCTTCCCCTACTCTCACGCCTGTTCCCAGCCCGCTCACTGGTAGGTGTGATTTCTATAGTTTGTTGCCTGTGTTTAACCATTTAATTTCCCTTAACCTGTTCTCTTTGCCTTGCAGCTACCTGGGAACCCGGTGCTGTTGTTCCAGCCACCTGTGGCCACAATAATCGGTCATTGAGTGGTAACCTATCTCCCTGACTGGTACTTGGGGACAGAGGTACTTTAGTCCACGCAGTAGCCCACGTCTTGACACCTAGCCCAGGAAGCTGTTTCTTTGAGCCCCCTGAGAATGTGCAACATTTTCCTCATGAGACAGGAACCCTCCCTTGGAGGTCTCCTGAAAACAATTGCTTCAAAGCCAATTCTGACAAAACAGGCATTCTTCTCACACCAGGGTGCTGGCTACCAGAGTCCTTTTGAAGTAAACAGAAATGGCAAAGGGGGAGGGGGTGGATAATGTAGGCCAAAGAAGAGGTGTAGGCCAAGATGTGGGTTGCACTATCTTGCACTCTGCTAGCGCTCCTTAAACTTCCGTCCCCTCCCTAATTCGTGAAGACGAAGCACTTTGGAGATGACATTAGAAGGCAATGGGAACTTGCTACAGCAGCCTGACAAGATACCCGACAAGAGGCTTGCTTTGGACCAATCCCTTGGTGCCTTTTACCTTTAAAAGATGTGAAGATTCCTCTTGATTGATTCATCATGGACTCTCAGAAGAGGAAGGATTCACTGAAACTCTACAGTATTATCTATTCCAAAGTCCTTTGCTTTAGAGGAGGTGACTGAGGGCTCCACGGCAGAGGCACGCTCCACTCCCTACATAGCCTAATGGCACATTTTGGTGGACCAGCTGGCTGGACCAGTCCTATTGCAACTGATACACAGGTACCCAGGGCATTGCTCACTCTAGGTGGCAGAACTCTTCTGGCTGGAAGGGGAAGAAAGAAAGGACACAACTGGCACGTGGACTTTGTTCTATTTTAAAGACAGCTCAACGGCCCACCAAACACAGCAGGGTATACCCTAACTATCAAATCAAGCGTGGCAGTCCCGTGTTCCTAGTGCTCCCACCAGCTCTTACAATTCTTTAGGATAGAATTACATTCTTCATGAGCTGATGTGCATATTTTTCAGTGGATCGGAGATTTTCCTTTTTGTACAAAATAATTTTCGATTGAACATATGAGGGAGAAAAAAAATGCTATGGTTCTTATTTGGAGAAAAAAGGGATCAGTCAGATTCATGTACATTGTTTCACCGTTGATCTTCATATCTGTTGTTCTAACTGATAGGAGGTCAGTTTATATCAATTATAAACATTTGCACTTAAGTGCAAAATGTATCCTCCGTGCAGTTTTCATTATCTGACTTCTTAATACAAATGTAAATACCTGCCACAATTTATGCTACGGACGGAATTTACAATGGATTCAATTGGACATTGACTGCTTTTACAAGGTGAAAAAACATGTGGGTTTCATTTGGATCTGTTAGTTTACCGCCCCTGGATTTCAATGAAAATGTCATGCTAGCGGTAAACCTGAGGGGTTTGCCAAGCTAAATGGAAAAGGCGGCAGATAAGTAATGTCTGCCGTGCTCCCCAACTCCCCCTGGCAAATCACATAACATCCCCCAGATTGGTAAAAGTGGCACTAAAATGGCAGTCACCATTATCACCACTTTTATATGTTGGTACCACATCCTTTCATCACCTTCATTTTCATCCCCTGCCATTTTAACGTGCATATTGCAACAAATATGCTCATCACATTTTTTAAGGGGGGTGGGAAAGGGCAGATAAGGGTTTGGAGGGGTAGGCAATTGACAAAAATAAGTGTGGGGGGGGCTTGGGGAGGGGGAACCCCGCCACAAAAAAAACCAATGAGCATTTTCGTTAGAATGTACACGTTAAAAAGACAGGGGATTACATTTCAGGCGATGAAATGACATAGAACCTATATGTCTGCCCCCTTTTCTGCTTCACAGAAGTTTACAAAATGACTCCCCTATATGTAGCTCATGGAAGCAAGAGCTTTTATTTCTTAATACCTGATTTACAAAAAGACTCCCTTAAAGTAAAAGTGAACATGATTCTGGAAGGTACAGCGTTTCTGTGGTCTCTATAATCTATAGTGCACCTTTATTAACTTGTTTCCGTTATCTGTACATGGCCCAGTAAAGACTTCTTAATATCTCCATTGTGTGTGGGGTTTTTCTAAAAGTTTCCAATTCAAAAGAGACGTTCTAGCTATTTGAAGCGTTTACTCTTTGCAAAAATCCTTCATGCATGGCAGTGTGCATCTTGCAGCAGAACGACGCCCACGTTTCAGTGGCGGCCTCCATTTTGCATGTGAGGTTTTTACAACTTAGATGAAACTACAGTGGGAACGAGGAATTTACCAAACACTGAGAGGAACTGATTGAAAGATTCATGGGTTGATAGAGGGTACAAAGATGAAAAAGGCCTTCATCAAAGTAAGGTCGGACTGGGACAAGAAATAGGCCCGGGCATCTAAATAAAGGTGGCCCTCACAACCTCACCTCAAAAAAAGTGGCCTTCAAACTCGCATCCGTGAACCTCATCAATTCACAAATTTACAGAAAATGCTACTTATGTTTGTTGCATGTAATGTTTTGGGTAAACATATGCGAAAACCATTGACAACATTCTGTGATGAATTTGATGGTGTCATCACTTCTTTCCTGGCAGTTTTTCTTGCATGTATTGTTTTGTGTAAACGCTTGCGAAAACAACATTCTGTGAGGAATCTGATGGTGTCATCACTTCTTTCCTGGCGGTGACCTCTCCCCATCTGGCCAGGGGACGGCCGCTGCTACCTGATCCAGACCCTGGTGGTGGCTGTATGAGGGAGGATCACATGGAGGGAGACAACCCCTGGAGATTGGCAAGGCACCATCGGAAAAGGCATGGTATTATCGTTCCTCTTTTAAGGATAAGCCATCCATACCCAATTCCTTGATGGCATGTTGTTAAACCACCCCTCATCCACCTAGAAAGGGGACTGAAAACCATCTGACAAGATATATGTGTAAGCCATCAAGATTTGACTTACCCTGTAAAACGCATGAGAAGGTCTTCTCAGCCTCTACCTACAGGTTATTAAGAGCTAACTTGCCCTCAAAGACTTTTGAGAACACTTATACAGATTCTACACATGAAATGGACTACCATTCTCATAACTACAATAATACTGAGACAAGTATATGGACAGAGTAATGCAGAGCAGAAAAGAACAAGAGTACAGGCTGCACTCTAGATGTCATGAGCACAGGCCTGTAACCAGGAGATTTAAATTGCAGCGACAGCTGACTGGGAGACACGGCTGGAAGTAAAGAGCTGCTTCAGACAAGACGGACTGGGAGTTGTGGGGCTGCAGAGGTTGTTGTGGAGTCAGTCAGCTCAAGAAGACAGAAGTGGAAAGTGCGCAGGGGCGGTGTTTCCCTTGCCGAAGCTGAACAGAAAGTGGAAGAGCTCAGCAGAAATTGCAAGGGGCTTATGCGCCGAGGAACGAAGGCAGCTAGGCGAGAAGATTAGCCGAATAACCGTTACTGGCTGCCTGTGGGAAGAGGAATGAACGCCAGCAAGGATTGGTGAGTCCCAGAGAGGGAAGCATGGGCACTGGGGAACACGGGAAGACATGCTAAAGGCAAATAAATATAAAAGATACTAATTAAATACTTGAAAGAGAAGGAAATACTGAATGCAATACACATTAAAGAAAAGCCCCGACAGGATAGTGTACCAGACACAAATTCCACCACCAAGTGAAGCGAGGGAGCCATATACATCCCCAGCTCAAAACAACACATTTTACAGCGCATTTAGCAGCAGGAATTGGAAAAAAAACAATAGCATTTACAAGCAGACCTAAACATATAACATCTCAACAACAGTTGCCTAACCTGTGGTCAACGCTGAATGAAGCACCCGGCACTACTGCAATTACACCCACCTTGAACATGGGCAGAACGATATCTGAGGTTGTCCATTAAAGAATGACCTCACATGCACTAGCTGGAGTTTGAGAGCACTCAGAGCAGCAGCAAGACAGTAGTGTGTGCTCAGCAGGAGTTGCAATTCCAACAGAACCGGCAGAAGTGTGACAGGAGGACAAGGCTGTGCTAAGTCTGCTACAGGCATACTTGAGCCTCAGCAACAAAGAACAGTAAGTGGTGGTCCCCATGAAACGCGGGACAAAAGAAAGCAACCAGTGATAACTGCTCTGGCCTCAAGACAGAAGGAAACAGAAAGTCCCACAACTGCCTGCCACTACTGTTTTTCTCTCTGGCTGTACAAGCTCATGTATAAACGGGGGAACCACCATCATCCCCTCCTCTGACAGGTGCCATGAGGTGGACTGAGTACTCTTTAGAGTCTAACAATAGTCATATACCTTTGATTGTGCCGTGGCTGCACCTCACATAGGATCGTAGATCAGCGCAAACCTGTGTGAGGTGCAAATGAATGACAAGATTGTAGAGAATCCCTTCATGGGCATTTATGGGCATTCAATCACGGCCCAAAGCTATAATAATAAGCGTGCAGTGCCACGAGTGGAAGTACACCTGTGCACGTCCACATGCCTGCTCCTCAAAGCCCGCTCCCTCTGGCCCTGAAAACCCATGCCAATAGTCTGGGTTCATTGCGTGACTTATGCCACCTAGGCACCGAGCGGTCAAAACCACTGTTCCTAACACTTTCAAATTATAAAACACAGTCATGCTGATCATAGAATTTAGAACAAATATATGTCTTGAAGTGTTCTGATGACAAAAACTACATTCCCATTGCATAATCTAAGTGTGACTCTGTCCAATAATGCCGTGCATGGCAGTTCCAAACTGCCTTGAGTTATAGAAAGACAGTTCTAGTCATGCCTGCAAGCAGTGTGTCATAGATACTCTAACTTGGAAAGGACATGTGGACCTCTGACAGGCTTAGATAAATCTAACAATATACTCTCTGTGACACCTGCAATGTCAGCACTGGGTGGGTTCACTTGTCTCAGGTAGGCATGAACCCATGTGCTAGTCGTGCATAGGTATATTTCCCTGTTTAAAGTTTATTTGCTAGGTCTGCTGGCTGCTTCATTAACATGCCACCAGCGTACTGCAGCCAGCGGCTGTCGCAAAAAAAAATAGTAGAGCACACAGGACCAGAATAAGCTGTGCACTAGCACCAGGTGGGAATGGTAAGACCACCCACCCTACAGTCTCCAATCCACTGCATGCTACACAACTAACTCCATCCTTCTCCATGACCATTCCAAGATGTCTTCATAATTTATCCAACAAGGAAGATAAAATGTAAGAATTGTTATGGTATCTCCCAGGCAGTAACATAAAACATAACCACTGGACCAGACCATGCAAGTGTAAAAGTGAATTTACCTACCAGTAACAAAATAACAACAGACCCTGTATCCCATTGCATGATGTCACGTCAGTCAGTTGAAAAAAAAAAAGTTAAGAGACAACAACAGATAAACATACTCTCTAACACCACGGCACGCGGAGGCAGGCAGCTCCGCCATCACGTCAGGCAGTTGAGCCTGGCCCAGGGATGGGAAAACTGATATGAAATATAGTGTGCATTTTTTTGGGCCCCCAGACCTTGTAAAAAACAGCCTAAACATGACTCATATCAATCGGCCCCAGGCCGAATGGCCGAGTGGCCAGTCCACCGCTGCATCAAACCATCCACACTCAACAGAGACACACTGCTAGTCAACCCAACAATTACCAAAAAAGACAAAAATTCAGATAAGAAAACGCTCCCTTTATTGCACAATAGTGGGACACAAATCATCACAATTATACTAACAAGTTGGCAAAGACCTACAGAACCATACAGGCATAAATCCAAATGCTTCAGAAAAGCATAATGCATCAAAAACATAGCCCAAGTTTCTTGATGTCAGATAGCACCCTGGACAAGCAGAGAAGTGGACTGCACTCATTGACCCACAATAATTAAGGTTTTTCATGTGTGGCACACGCAACATACATGCCCAAAAGTAAAACAATATCCAATATAGTGTGATGAGACCTCTGCAATCGTGTATTTAATTTTGAGAAGCATGCTCACCTCTACTTTAAAGGAGTGTTTTGATAAATTAGGCATTACAAAATATGAACTGTTGCTTCCATCAACTCAATCTGATGTTTTTAGGCAAGAAATATCATTGGTAACAAGTCAATCTATTTACTTAAAGCTGACTGGGCCCTTTTATCTGTGATATTTCAACCATAGCATTATTTCTTTATCTTTTCCCCTTCCGCAATACTTTGGAAAGAGAATTGTAACCCCTCAAAGGCTGAGAATGTGTATGTCACCTTTTTGACAGTACATTCAGGGTGCTAAGAATGTGGCTTACATGTTCTGTTTCACATTGCATGTTATTGCATTACTCACTGCACAGAAATGTCTGGGGCAGTATGGGGATTCATACATGCTCACCAGTAGGATAAACACGTAGATGCTGTGTAAAATGTCCATGTGACTGCACAAAGAATACATTGTTAGTTGATAGTATAAAAACAGTATGAAACTTGTTTTTCCTTGTTTCTTTTGCTACACCCTTTAGAATGCAGATGCTAGTGTGCAACCACCGTTGTTTACTTCCTGATGAAGGTGCCAAAAAGAGCAGCGAAACATGTGTCACCAAATTATTTGAGAAGCTATTTTCTATGCTGAAAAAATGGAGTAATACAAAAATCACATCTTAGAATTCACCTCCTGTGTCGAATCTAACTGTCTTTTAATCCTGCTGCTCATTTCAATATATAAATGGGTTGGAAAAGCATTTTTGGATATTCACAAGGGAGGTTCCAATGTTACTGCAAAGCCACTTCCGCTGCTCTTATATGCAGACAAGGTGGTGCTAATTGCATACACAACAGTGGCCCTACGGCACTTATTTTGCAACTATGCAAATGACTTGAAAGAGCGGAAACTAAAACATATTGTTTGCAAATCTGCCATTATGTGTGTGGGACCTAAACATTTGTTTACTCGCAATATCTGTATAAAAAGAGAAAGATTGCATGTTGTTGAGTCCAACGCTATTTAGGCTTAAAGTTTGCCAGGAGTTGGACGTGGAACCCACATATACATTACATTGAGAGCAATTCAGTAAAATGGAGCCATAATGAATCTGTGAAGAAATCAGGGGGAAGTAAGCCCAATGTGTGTGTGTGTGCTATTCAGGGCTGAGGTGGCACCGTGCCCTTCAGTGGAGGCATATGCACTTGGATATTTCTAAAGGGATTGTCAAAGCTCCCAGCTTTCACTACCAATGTACTACCCTATAGGAAATTAATTCTCACACAAAACTCTCATTACCTGAGATTGGCTCCAGCAGGTTCACAGGTCACATTGGGGTCGAACAAACCACTCTGCACAACTGACACAAGATATCCTTGATGATATTATTGCTGGGGGTTTAGCTCGTCAGATAACTTTGCTAAGGCATTCTCGCTCAACTTTAAGAGTACTCGGCTGTTCCCATATGTTTGTAGACAGACATCAGATTAACATAGCACATAATGCTGTCTTGTTTAGGGCAGTTGACGGTATTGCGGTCTTCGCGCTTTTTGATACTGCAAGAGAAACCCAGGCTTTTATGGCTTATTTATGAGCAGCACGTGACCAAGAGGATTTTTTTTTAATATTAAGGTTGCGGTTGCATAGGGCACTTTAATGCGTGGCTCGCCTATTAAAGTGCTTGCATAATATGTTTGACTGTTTTATTGAATTGTGTATGGTTGTAATATTCTATGTACTCATGATATTATTTAATTGTGACTGTTTGTATGAATTGCTATGATTGTTCTGTATTTGCGGTTTATTGGCTTTGGCCGAATAAACTTGACTTGATTGATTGAGCTGTTGATTGAATGGACCCGTCCTTACCTGACATATTTCTAATGTCCAACTGCTTAGCCTAATTCTGAATGGCAGATCTCCCCAGAAAACAAGCCAGTGGTCCGTGAAGTGTCCAGAGCCCTCCCACTTCCCACTCTCCACATGACACAACTCAAACACACCTGACTCCTTGGCTGTTAGTTTTACGGAAGACAGCATGCCGCTGCCAACCTGACTGAAGGGTGTCAGGAAGTTATATTGTTGCAATGTGTTTTTTGTCCTCATACAGATGGTTAGTAGATTGCCCAAAAACACAAAGCAGAGAACAGCCTTTCCACCAGAAATATAGGCACATTGCAGTTCACAGTGACCTGCTGAGTCTTCTCACTTGAAAACCATCCTGGTGACCTTTATAGGGAGCCTGTGGGCTCCAGTCCTCTTCCTCCCATTGCCATGGCAGTAAACAAAGGTGGTGTTACAAGTTCCATACTGGTGTATAAGGTTACATAGATACGCAAGTTACAAGGTTACGTGGTTACACAGGTGACATAAGTTACAGTGGTTGTTTAGTTATTTACGCTTGCTAGGTTACAGAGTTACAGGTGAGAGACGGCAAATACAGAAGTTCTTTAGTTACTCAGGGAGGGTGGTGCTCAGTAGATTGTGACTTAGTTGAGAAGTGTGTGTGGTTTATGGTCATTGCATCGAATTCCTTGCATCGACATGCATTTGCATCAAATTTTTTCATCTAAAAAATGTGCATTGAATGCATTTTGTTTTCTTTTTTTTGTTATTTTCCCTCCCCAACCCCCGTTTTTTACCCTTTATAATGCACCTAAACAAAAATGAACCCTTTACCCCCCAAAAATATGCATTAGATGGACATTTTTTAGATGGAAACATTTCGATGGAATGGCATTAGATGCAATGACCAGATACAGTGTGTGCAATTATTTTTGTAACTCCTGTGTAAATAGGCACATTTTAAGGTGTTTTCGGAAGGTCCAGTAGGAGGTTTCCGACGGTAAATCTTGTGAGGGGGGTATCATCTTACCGCTTGGTGGATCTTTTTGGATAGCTTGCGCTTTGATTTTGGCTTCACGTGCCACATCCTCCATGTCCTGGGTTTCTGTGGATTAAACCAAAGCAGAGGATCACTGCAGGCATTGCAAACACGCATTGGCAAAGGCAATAGCTTTGGCTATTGCTGTCGTTAATTGTGTTTTACATTTATATACATTAATTTGTGTTGGCCTCATAAAGAACAGGCTCAGCTCAAAGAAGTTTCCAGATTAAGGCCTGGTTATCATTGTTATGCAAGCTGTTAGCGCCTGCTGGATGATTGAATACTTCTATCATTTTAAATTGCCATCAGAGGCACAAAGCCTGCAGCTTATTTACAGCCTGCTAAGTAAGACGATAAAACACTTTTGATCTCTTTAACATTTCTTTAGCATCCGGCATGGTATCATCAATAATGTTAAAACACACCTTCAAGCCCCAATTAGTCCGGGGAGTAAACAATGCTCGCAATGATGTTGTACACCTAACAATAAGTTCAACATAGTGACAAAAATTAAGAGCGCATCTTTCTGAAAAAGAATCCAGACATAAATGACATAAGACACAATATGCGGGAGGCATGTACTGCTTGATAACTATTGTTTGCAGCAAGTTGAGAATATTGTCCTGCAAAAAGACCCTTCACCAGTTCACCAGTCATGCCTCTGCAAAGAGGGCATCAGTATTCATTTTAACGTGCCTGTTTTGAATGATACAAGGAAAATCTGGTAGCATAAAGGACATGTGCACAATTCTGTGTGAGAATCATTTTGCAACATTCATTTTAATTTTTTTATTGTGTAGTTCAGTTTATTATAATCTTTAAACACATTATACATCCACAGTTAAGATCAGATACACAATCCAGTAAAGTCCATTATATTTCATATACATCGATACATTATTTAGAACATTTAAATACAAACATTTTCCAACTCAGATAAAAAATTAACCTATAGTTAGTTACATCTTTTCAAGAATTGTTTTCAGATATAAACAGCAGTCGTCGTAATAACCAAAGATTCGCCCTAAAATATAGTGCCCTAAAACTGCTCCCAACTAATATCATCCATTCTTAGTACAGAATAGCGCCTCCAATACAAAGGCAATACATTATTAGAACAGGAGAGCACATGGCGATCAGTTTCCACCTCTGCTTTACACAATCTACATTGTCTTAACTCACGAGGAATATTATACCGGGCACATATAACTTCGTTTGTCGTGAGCTGATTAAATCCCATGCGTAATATAATACGTCTAATTCCCGGATTTAAAAGTTTAGTGAGATAATCAATACATTGTGGAAATGTAATGCCTTGGGTTACATACTGTCCGAACTTCGATTTTTTTGGATATGTTAGGAATAAGCTGATCAACTTTCCTCTTCAAAACACTTAGGGGTCGATTCATGGAGCAAACGTGCGCCGAAAATCCCAGCGCAAGCAGGCGCAAGGTGGCGCAAGCGTGAGAAACCCAGCGCATGCGTGCAATTCAAGGAAGACGCTGCACGTGTTTCCCGCTGTCCGTGCGCCAAATCCTGCCATGGCGCACGCGGGCACACACGGCGTGCTCTACGCGCACAGCAAAAGCGCACATAGCGCGGCGCACACAACCAAAGTGGGCGGAACAGTGGGCGTAACACGCGGAATGGGGAATAACGCGTGAAAAAGAAGGCGTAACTGGGGAAGTACTGCAGGGAACTACACGGAACGCCCACAAGCACGCCAACAACCCGTTTTCATGGATTCGAATACGGGAAACCCGCGCACGGCAAAAGACGCACACAGGCATCAACGCGTCCCCCACAGGAAGGCAGGCGGAAGCGTCCCCGCGCACAGTATAAAAGTGCGCGCAAACAACAAACACGTATATACAGCTACAATGAATGCCCTATTTGTCGCAGCACTGATCGTGGGACACCGCAGGAGGAGGAGAATAGCCAGGGCACGCATTTTCGCACCACGGACAAGCCTTTTTGGGATGCCTGACGACCAGGTCTACGGCAGGTATAGGTTTCCACCCCATATCATCCTAGACCTGGTCAGGGAGTGGGAAGATGACCTTACATCCCCCACCCTTTGCTCCCAAGCATTGAGCCCCTTGGAGAAGGTGCTCAATGTCCTGCATTTCTTGGCCACTGGGTTATTTCAGCGGACTACTGCCATAGTGGGGGGGGTCTCACAGCCCACACAGTCATGCTGCCTACACCAGGTACTGGAAATCATGACAGCGCGCCCCTCAGTCCGCAGGCACATATACATGCCCAGAGCACCCGCAGAAAGGCAGGCCGTTGTCCTGGATTTTTACACGGTGGCACACTTTCCCAAAGTGCTCGGTGCCATAGATTGCACCCATGTGGCCCTACGTCCACCTAGGGCCACTGAGCACATGTACCGAAACCGCAAGCACTGGCATTCCATCAATGTACAGGTGGTATGCGATGCAAAGGGAATCACCACCTCTGTCTATGCAAACTACCCTGGCTCCACCCATGACAGTTTCATATACAGAATGTCCGCCCTGAGCCGGGAACTGGAAGCTGGGCAGCATGGTGACACATGGCTCCTAGGTGAGTACAAATGCCCTTGCACATGCATGCATGTCACACACACACACACAAATACTCAAACCCCAATAATCACAACCATTTACACCTCCCCAGGGGACAGTGCCTACCCTCTGAGCAACCACATGAAGACGCCAATCCGAAACCCCACCACACCACCCCAGGTAAGATACACCGCTGCCCATATTGCAACCAGGGCCATAGTGGAGCGCACATGCGGAGTGCTCAAGTCACGTTTCCGCTCCCTTGACCGCTCTGGCGGGCAGCTCCTCTATGCACCCCCAGTAGTGTGCAGGATCATTGTGGCAGCATGTGTCCTGCTGCAACATGGCAGGGCGTACCGGTGGACATGGTGGTGCCCCCACATCCCCAACCACAGGAACAGGTGCTGCCCATGGGAGGGGACAGGGCACGTGGCGAGGAAGCCCGGACCCAGCTTGTGGCCACATTTTTCACCTCAACTCCCACCCCTGCGGAGTGCACACAGGCCTGGCTCATACCAGGTGACAATCGATGATGACAAAGAGACAGTCAACTGTCACAACCTTACCACCCTGAGATTGTTGCCATGGAAGTGCCACATTGTCTGCATCCCTAGCTACTTAAACACAAGCTATCCTGTGTGACCAAAAGGCACACATATGACATATGACATGACATGATATGGCATTTGTAACGTGCCTATACACAAGTGTTTCAAGGTGCAACGAGGCAGGGAGGGGGGAACAAGGGA
This sequence comes from Ambystoma mexicanum, assembly GCF_040938575.1. NCBI lineage: Eukaryota > Metazoa > Chordata > Amphibia > Caudata > Ambystomatidae > Ambystoma > Ambystoma mexicanum. Next base: position 1,334,954,643 of record NC_090921.1, on the reverse strand, counting down.
AGACAGACAACGATACTACTAGGCCAGGTGTCATTTAGATTGCGCAAGTGCAGGGGTAGGGGGAAGGGAAAAGTGCAAGGGGAAGGGGAGGGGGGAGTGCAGTACAGGCTAAGTAGAATAAAAAACAAATAAATAGGCCAGCTGTTGGCAACTGCAAAGGTAAGTGCAGACAAGTGCTGGGAAGGGGGGGCTGTAGGGATAGAGAGACAGTCCCGCAGTGCAGGGGTTGCCAGGGAGGCAGTGCAAGTGGAGAGTGGCTGGGCCATGGACCGAGGTCGGTGAGAGTGGCCCAGTTGCAGATCCAGTGCAGTTTCAGTGAAGAATTTAGCAAGGGAGAGGGAGAGAGAAAGCAGAAGCAAAGAGGAAGGTTTTGAGGTGCTTCCGGAACCGGAGATGGTTCTCCTCAAGTTCCAGGGAGGCAGGAAGGATGTTCCAGAGGGAGGCCCCTGCCGTGGAGAGAGATCTACCCCCAGCTTGTTGCTTCGAGAAGCGGCTGACCCTGACATGCAAGGTGTAAATCACACACACCTGCAAAACAGGCCATGACTATCACTGTTATGTCACTCAAACCCTCACAAACCACAACATGACATGGCAAGCAATAGCCATACACCAACACAGTACCAATAAGGTACACATTGCCATGTTAAAAATGTACATTGGCATCAGACAATGATGCCTGACATGGAATCAGATGAAATGACTGACCAACAACCTCCCACCCAAAATAAGTCATTCCCAAATGCATTAAAAAAAGTTGTAGACGTAACATAACAATGAATGCCTGTCTACATGCACATTGTGCATTGCAAAATCAACACTGCAGCTTCTGTGTGCGGTGTCCAACTCCTGCAACACACTGCTCAGTGCACAGCACAGTGAACAGCTATTGTGTGTGATGCACACCCTGAGCATCACATCTAAGCGACAAACCACATCAAAAAGCCAATTAGGCATGTACAGGATCCATAATTGGTCACAGAACATGTGCTGTAGGGACACAGTGGGCACCAGAAGGCAAACAGAGTGTACACGTGGATATCCAAGGGTGGTTGTACATGTAGTGCATCATAGTGCGAGTGTGTGGGTCAGTAAGGACATGCACTCAACATATGCATGTGCAATCAAGTGACCATCAGTGTCCTCTACACATCACATGTGAACATTCACCATGTGTACACCCCAGCATGTCAAACCACAACTATCCCCTCACACCTGAAAGGTAAACACAACACATGAACAGGCATTGATCAGCAGAACACAACATGTGCAAAGGATACCACAATTACAATGTCAGGGTTCCCATCACACTGCAGGGCAAGGCAACTATCAACAACAAAACACCCCCCCCCTCACAAATGACCATGACCCACTGAACAACTGCACCTGGGTCATGGAGCCTTCAACCCTCAATTTCACCTGGCCACAGGATCACCCTTCCCCTTCGTCACCATCTCCCACCTTGTGTGTAAAAAGGTGCCTGCACCCTCAGAGTCCACCTTCATTTGCAAAATCACAAAATCCAAGGCAGAAAAACGAACCAGAACAGCCTCCAGTAGATGACTTGAAGTAGCAGTACCTCACAAAGGCCAACTACTACCACAATGATGTAACAACCAAGGTAGCACAGTAAAACAATGTCACAACAGGATGTGAACCATGTGTGGTACATAACATAGAATGATTCACCACGAACGGATGTGTACTGTCACAGGTCCCGTGTACAGGCGCAGGAGTAGCACGAACCAACCACCCCCACCGTGGCCCGGGTGCCTGCAAGGTCAAACTCACACAGGCCTCTGAGACCCTGGTGGAGAAGGAGGGTCAGGGATATGCAGTCGGGACAGGCGTTGGCACACTGGATAACTGGAATGAGTGGCAGGAGAGGGGAGGGGGAATGACACATGAAAGTAGGGAATGCACGAAAATGTACCACCTGCATGAACACATACACAATCCGAACAAACTTGTACATCATTGTCAGAGCCTTCTGGAGTCCAGGCTTAGGAGTGGCACGAACCAACCACCCCCTCTAGGGTTTCGGCGCCTGCAGGCTTGGGGCTTACACAGGCATCCGCAACCCCAGCGGGGAAAGAGTGTTAGGGAACGTTGGTTGGACAGGTACGGGAAGCAGGAACACCGGGTAGAGGGCACAGGGTGTAGAATTGGATAGGACTCCGGGTGATTAGGGGAAAAAAAACATACCAAATTGAAATACACATTGCATTAGTGCACCCCCCAGCAAGCCTATGCGGAGCAGTTTGAAAGAAAAACAAGTCACTTAGCTCTGGTTTTGAGTGCTGGCCTCCTGCCTGCGCACTCTCAGGTCCGGTTACAGGAGCACTTCAATGCTGCAAAGAGAGCCACAGTTAATAATCTGTGCGTGCCCATAACACAAAAACACACCACCAAATATGCCCCATAGCAACAAACTACTCTACAAACAGACAATCTGGTGTGGATGCTTCAAACCCATATGTAACATTACCCCTGTGACGGGTCATACACAGTCAATGCAGTAAGTCAGCCGCCGGTGGGTGCGTGGCAAATGGAACACCAATGTGTCACAATTCACACAACATGCAGTGTTCCCTGGGTAAGCAGACAGACCCATATAGCAAGGCATGACTTCAGAACAAGTCGTGTTCCACCATGACCGAAACAAAGTAGGCAGTGCATGTTTCAAAATGTACATGGAAATGAGATGCACTGCACCCAAGTATGTCCCTTGCTGTATGTCTCTGTGAGCTGCTCATTTCCATGTCTCGGAAGGCTACATGGGTGATAAAAGTGCCTCAATGGACCTTGGTGTATCAGAGGGTATATGCCACTGCCCCTGCAGGTGCCCCAGACAACCTTACAATCAACAGCCATCAGTCCACCAACACATCTGAGCTGTATTGTGTGCTTCAACACCAATATTCGTCCAAGCTCACCCTCCGTGCTGCTACTAAGCCTGCATGTGCAACTGGCCTGGTGGAAGCTTTGCTGTGTTGTGGCCCCCCTGTGCTGCTCACCTTGCCTGGAGTTCCTTGGAACATGTCAGCAGTTCTAGGATGTAGGTCTGCAATCCCTGTGCCTCTCCTTGCGCACACATGTGCATGTGGGCACCAACAAACGTGTCCAGAATCCAGACGTCCAATGGGCCATGTTTGCTGGCAAAGGTGGTCTGGAGGCTCATCCCCCTGCAGAAAGGGCATGAAACGCATAATGCTTTAAAGTCATCTGTGTGTGTCTCTTCAGGCATCTCATTACTGGACCATGTCAGAGACGTACATCAGAAATCACACCATCAGTCCGTCTTTCACATCCAAAGTGTGGAACACACTATCTACGGCATGAATTGCAACAAGCAAGTGTACAGTAAAGATAAGAAACATACTACGCAATGCATAGCAATGAATGTACACATTAATCATGAAACGCCCCATCTAGCAAAAGCCAAACAGTGGTCAATAACACCGCAATCATCCCCACTAGGGGTGTTAACACACAGCACCAGACATGCCACAGATATGACAGTCCAAAGCCCTTGTGTAATAGGCTGTCACACCGAACCATCCTTGCGAGCCCATGGATAAGGGAGGCAGGAGTGGCATATGTGAGTCAAGGACCCCAAGCAGCAAACACATACACAAGACAAGCCTGAAGGGCCCAGCTGGAACAGACAGTGGATGCTTTCAAAAGCCACAAAGCACCGCACCGTCACATGAAAGCACAATAGACAAGCAATTTTAAACTATATTAACTAATTACACTAACTATGAAAAACCTACATTACCTAATTAAACTAACTATCAAACAGAAACTTAACTAACTAAACTAAAAGAAAAATAAAAAATGTCCACATACAACCCGGGGGGGAGGGGAGGCACCCAGGAGGGGGGAGGTACAGGGTGCTGCTCAACACCCACATGCGATGATGCTGTGCCAAAAGAAAAACCTCCATGGGCTCAACGCCTGCAGAGCCCGACCTATGTGGGAGATAGATGGTCGTCCGAGTCTGGCTCATCCTGGAAAGGAGGACGTGGCACAGTAGCCTGGCCACGCCTAGCCGCAGCTTGCCCCTCGTCGGCAGCAAGTCTGCCAGACGGGTGAGCCTGGTTCTGTGTGGCGATGTGACGTAGGTCTGCATGCAGAACCTCACGTGATACACGTGCTTCCTCTTGCAAGGTAGCACGTGTAACACGGAGTGCCTCCTGCAAGGCCTGGCTGGACAACCGCTGCACCTCCTGGGAAGCCTGTAGCTCAGCCGAGATGGTACGCTCAAGCTGTGCAAACCTCTCCTCTGCCCGCTGCCTCTGGGTCATCATAAGGACACCCAGAGTGGATTTGAGGGAAGCATACTCCTCCCTCAGGGCATCCATGTGCGCCTCTGCGTGAGCAGAAATTGCTTTACGCAGAGACGACATTTCAGCCTGGCATGCCCTGTCTGAGGCTGCCATGCCCAGCCTGAGCGAGCGGACCGTGGACCGTGCCGCCTGCTGCTGGAGAAGCACCTGCCTAGCAGGGGGAGCACAGATCGAGCCACACGCTCCATGCTCTCAGCGATGTTCTCCATTGCTGCCCCCTGCCGTTCTGAATTGGCAGTCATGTCTTGCTCCCACTCAGTATACTGCGGTTGCACGCGGCGACCGCGTTGCTGGGCTTGACCCCTGCGGGACCCAAGGACCGGGTGTCCTCGCTGTGTTGGCACCGCCCACGGCTGCACGACTACATGCCCCCGTCGACGTGATGGTCCCAGGCACATCAGTGACTGGTGTGGAGGGTGACCCTGCGTCCCGATCCACCACGGGCGGAGGAACCAAGACTGTCTGATCCCTCAGTACAGGTGAGTCACGGACAGAGGAGTGTCCACATCAGAATCACTCACCCCTGACACATGGACTTGATGCTCATCCAACTCGACATGGACGTCAGAGTCGTCATCAAGGCTGGACTCATAGGCAGCCAGAGACAAGATGGACTGTAGCACTTGGGGGTTTTCGTGGCCTACCACCCCACGACCCCCACTTGTGCCGGGTTGATGTAGTGGTAAAAACCCTGTGTCTGGCATGACAACACCATCCTCCGCCTCCATTGCGTCATCACCTGAAAAATAGAGAGAAAAAAGGTCACTACACATGTCAGAAGCACACAACACACACACACACTGACAACAAACACATCAGGCAGACATGTGACACACAACATAGAACCTGGCATGCATGCTGGGTCAACTTTGAATTGCTTCTGTGATCAGACCTGTTGAAAGGTGGCAGTTTGCATGGAAGTGGGTCTATGCAGTGCAGAAAATGTGTATGCCACTCATACCTACATGTACAAGGACTCCATGGTGTGTGTCAGGAAATGTGAAGGCAGTGCAAGGTCAAATTCAGGCATCACGTGCACTGTGCATTCAATGGGTAGCATATCTACAAGCAAAGCACCCCTACACCGAAGTACAAAAGCAAGGCTGACCATAGACCTGTGTATTGACAGGCAGTGTTGACTGGCATCAACAGCTTAATGTGATTCAAGTGACAACACTGCAAATGATGATGGGACAGTAAGCAGGACACATGATGAAAACTCTGGAGGCCGCCCACATGTGAAGAAGACACTACAACAGTCGGACAGAGTCATTGGCCATTAAACAGGCTGAGGCCTGTGAGCCACACAGATTGTCAGACCCTAAACATGTGTGCAACGCAGTACTGAGCCACAGTTGACATGGGAAGGCTGATGAGATGCCATGCAATGTATGTCACCCAGGACTTGTATTACAGTGATCATCCAGTCAAGGACACATAGGGGCATGCGTGCAATGCACATGGAGCATGAATGGGCACTCATGTCCCTGCGGGACATCTGACCTATGCACAGTACAAATGAGATACCCTGCATCAAGTACTAAGGCTGTACCACACGGCATATGTCTGGCAGATTGTACGCTGGAAGTTAGCATGTACACAGGACGCATGAACAGGAAAGTACACAATGGCAAGATTGAAGCAGACCAGTGCAAAGGTGGAACTGGGGTGCAGAGTGGCGGAGGAGGGGCAAGGGAGCATGCTTACATGGAGTACCCGCATGCAGGCAGAGGACACATGCATGTCAGTCATGCAATGACATTGTGCCTGGGCTGAGAGGAAGGTCACCCCACGCCACATGCAGAAGGGCCAGTGAGCTGGAACATGGACTGGAGGGGCATACTTGTAACCAGCATGTGAGTAGGGTGCAATAGTGGTGATGTGGACAGTCCCCGTCTGCTCCACATGTCCAGCATCCAGCAGAGCAGACATGCATCACGGAAGCATTGCATTACTTACACATCAGAACCATGTACACGTCACATGTAGTGGCAATCATGCACAACACATCCCACAAGTGAAACGCACACGTCCTCAACAAACACGCATCAACACTCACTGGACTGGGCATCAAAGTCCAGCATCTCTCCCACTCCTTCGACCAATTCAGGTGGTATGAACTCCGCAACGAGTGACTCATGCGGAGTGAGCTCTTCCTCCTCTGGTGCAGGCCCACCGCCAGTCACCAGAGTCAAGTTGTAATTTGAGGCACGCTTAGCCTTAGCGCTGTGTTTGAGGTCATTCCAACGCTTTTTGCACTCTTGCGCAGTGCGCACCTCATGGCCGAATGAACTGACATGTTCCGCAACATGCTTCCAATGGGTGTCACGGTGGGCAGCCGTAGTCTGACTACTGGCACCCACTACCATGTCACAGCTGTGGCCCCCGCACGTAGTCCACGAGGAAGTCCAGTTCCTGCTTGCAGAAAGGCTTCTTCCTCGACGTGCAGGAGGTCGTGGCTGTGTGTGGGGTCCCAGCCTGTGCTGCAAGTGCAACCTTCCCCCTCTTGGACTGTGGCGCAGACCCTGGCTGGCTAATGCCGCCCTGACCAGTATGGCCAGTGGGTTCGGTGGATTGAGCCAAGGGAGTGGCAGGTGGAGGGACGACCAAAGGCCTGACTTGTGTCAGTGGCATCTGGGTGCCCTCTAATGGACCCTGCGCAGCAACATCCGCTGTGGCAGGGTCATTGACCGCAACGGTCCTGGTTGGCAGACTCACAACCGGGGTGTTGTTGGGTGCATCTGCCCCTGCACTTGCCAACACCCGGCTGTTCGGGGCAGCAGATGACATAACTGCCCCAGGGACACGTGTCTTGGTCAGAGCAGCCCTGCGTGCCCCTATGGTTTCCCTCCTGGCCTGTTGGAAATCTACCAAGGGCTCCTCAAGTGCCAACGCAGTCTGCGCTGGCAGACCCTGAGCTTGGGTGGCGGTGTGCACAGCTGCACCTGCAGCTACCACTACCCTTGGGCCAGTGGCAGTCGATGGAACTGACTGCCGGGTCACATGGGCGCCAGTGCCAGATGCAGAAGCTGCATCCCCCGGAACCACAGGGGGTGGTGGCATGATTGCACCAACACATGGGACAACATTGTGCCCAAGTGGCGCACCCCTGCCTCTTCCCCCTCTGTGGCCGCCCTGGACAGCCTGGAGTCCCCTACTCCCTGGTCACCACGGCCACGTCCCGACCACGCCCGCCACGAGGAGTACGCCCAGCTGAGGCACCCCTCACCTTTGGTGTCCTCCCAACCATGGCACAGATGTAGTAGTGCCGGCACAGATGGAGTAGTGCCAATGGGAGGTGTACACCACAATTGACCTGGGCAATTGGGGTGAAGGGGGTGGGAAGCAAGATGTTAACAGCCCCCCGGCACCTGCAAGGCTGTATGTGACCCCGGTGATGTAGTGACGGGTCACGCAACGCTCAGGCACCCCAAAACTGCAGTAAAACCGTGCACGCAACCCTGCAGCCTACGTGCATGGAATCAACCTCCCGCAGTACGCGGTGGCACCCAGTAACACGAATAACGCGTACGCGTGGGACACGCAGGCTACTATGACTTTGAAAATGGGTGCGATACACAGGGGCACCCGCAGTGGGAAAAATAGCGTGTGCGACTCACCGTCTGACTAGCGCGATGCAGCAAAACACATGTAGCCAATACCCCCGCCAAAAGAAGAGATACGTCCTTGATAGCTGTGAAGTTGTGATGGCACGCGAAACAACAGGAAGCAGCAACCCACGTCGGTCTCCACAAAAGGCACGTACAGCAAACTGCTGCCCCTGCTCACCTTTAACCCATGCTGAGGGAAACGCCCACGCGCGTCACGTCACTTACGCGCATGGGCCCTTTCCTCGGATTACACGCATTCCCACGCGGACGTGCAGTTTTTCACGTGCGCTGAAATGCCCGTGAACGCCCGCGCGCGTCACGTCACAGAGGTGCTTACGCTTGAAGGGCCTTCGGTCCAATGAAATCGCGTATGCGTGCAGACGCGCTTACACGCTAAGGGCCTTTCCTCGAATTACACGCTGACGTGCAGAATTTTCACGTGCCAAATCACTCCGTATCAAGCTGGCCACGCGTAAGCACACGGAAGACCACGCTCCTGCCCAAAAGGCCGAATTAATGCCCCCCAGAGCCCCGAGCAGCCTCCCACGAGCCATCTGCTGCTGCCTGCCTGCCTGCCTGCTGCCACCGTGCCCTGCCATTTGGTGCCTGCACATCAGCCATCTTCAGGGGTCCAGTTGCGGTGCCCACCCCTGCTGGAACAGAAGACTCCCGACTGGGATACCATCGCTCCACAGCCCAGCCCCAGGACCCAGTTGCCCACCCACGCCTGCCTCGGGGGTCGCCATGTCGGGGCAAACACCATCTGAGACCACTGGCGACCCCCCGCCAGAGGGGCAGAGGGCCACCAGCTTCAGTCAGAAGGAAGTTGGTGTCCTGGTGGAGCTTGTCCTGGGGCATTATGATGCCCTCTTCGGATCATCATGCGCCGACAAGGAAGGACGGGACAGGATCTGGGACGACTTTGTGGTTGCCATCAACACGGAGGGGGTGGCAACCCGCAACATCAAGCAAGTCAAGAAGCGCTGGGAGGACTTGAGGTCCAGGACCCTCATAAAGGCACGGCGCCTCGTGGAGGGGGGCCGGGGCAGCATGAGTACCATCCAGCTGAGGGTCCTGGAATGCGTGCCCAGATCCTTGAGAGGCAGACCCGTCTGGAGTCGAGCGGTAAGTGTCCAAGCATTGCTGTGTGAGACAGGGCATGTTGCAATGTGCTGGTTGTCTGATGCTTGCCTGTATGTGTGACAAAGGCCATGTACGCGTATGTGTGTGCAGGGACATCATGGTCATGCATGTGAGACCAGTAATGTGTGAAGCACACGGTTGGTGTATGTGTTTAAATGCTACATGGGGAGCCCTATGCGGAATGGACACATGAAAGCATGCCAGTCTCTGTTCCTGGACATGGGTGGGGGTGAGGGATGGGTGCTGATGCCATGTACATGTATGGTGTCCATGTCTGTGTGTCTGACCTGCGTGTCTGTGACTTGTGAATGCCATGGATGCATGACACATGTCTGTGACAATGTTCAGAATCACTGATGCAGCCTAGTTATCCTTGCATCCACTGTGTCTGGGGTGTACGAGTCCAGATGGATGAAAGTACGGTGACGTGTGTGCATGTGATAGGGATGACCCATGATGCATGTGAGTTCAAAAACAACATTGTATGTTTCAAGAGTCCCTTGGACATGTTTGCTAATGTCCATAGCATGCGCCATGCCTGTTACTGCATGTGTTTTGCCTGCACTGACCCATGTGTTGTGGAGGGACATGATGGAAGTGATCTTTGACAGTGCCACTCATCTGCTATTGCTTCCTGTCTAGGGGACCATTGTACAGTACCCTGATGCTTGTGTTCTATGTCTCCCTCTACACAGCGCAAAGTGAAGAAGAGGGCGGAGACAGCGCTGTGGAGCAAAGCGGCGGGGATGCCCCCACGGCTGCTGCGGAAGGGGTGGGTGAGCCCCCACAGGGGCTTGCAACGGCGGAAGACGGGGTGGAGCCATCCGGGTTGGTGGTTTCCACAGAGGAGGAGGAGGCCGCTACTGAGCCGCACATCGGGCCTGGTGGGGGCATCCCTGCTGGTGCAAGTGGTGCAGTCCAGGGGCAGGGGCAGGAGGCAGCACAGGTCGCCGTGGAGGTGACTGTGCATGTCACTCTCCCTGACACTGTGACTACACCACCATGCACCAGCAGGGATGCCCCATCCCAGGCCCGTCCGCAGGTAGGGGGGATTACCATGTCATCTGGCTCCCCTCCACCTGCGGACGAGGGGACCCCTGGCCGTATGGAGAAGGTCCTGATTGGTGTCGCATTGCGCACGGGTGTCATTCGTGATGAGGTGCGTGCTTCCCGGGGGGAGCACGCACGTCATCACGAAGAGCACCGTGCCGACGTGGCCCAGTTGGGAGCGGCCATGGTCGGGGGTTTTGTACATGTGTCGGGCACTCTGGCGACCCTCTCCTCCTCTGTGGAGGCTATGCGCCAGTCGTTCTCCATGCCGTCTTCCGGCCCAGATGCCACCAGGGCCCCCTGTGGACCTGCCCCGACCTACGCAGCCAACTCGGTGGGGATCCCATCGCTGCCACAGTCGGGAGTCGGAGGTCCAGCAGGGGTGGACACACCAGCAACTGGACCCCAGCAGATGGAGGATGTGACGGCATCATCGGGCAGAGCACGTGCACGACGGCGTCGGTGGATTCCATCAGCCTGGATGCCGTCGTGCTGGCACAGGCAGTTGCGTCGGAGGCAGCGGCAGGCTTGACGTGGGAGGCATCATGGCTCGGGCCATCAACATCAGGGGGGCAGGCATCGGCCGGAGGGCAGGAGAACCCTGGAATGGGAGTGTCTTCCGTGTGGGAGCGGTTGGGCCAGCAGATAGGTGCGGAGCGGCAGCGAGCAGAGGAGGAATGGCTCACAATGGTCAGGGCCGAGAACTCCATGCGGAGGGTGCTGAGGCGGGCTGAGAGCCTCGAGGATATTAGCAGGGAGTTGGAGCTGGACACTGCATTATCCCTGCGAGACCTCGGGGCCAGGGAACATGCCAGTCATTGAACAGGAGTTCGATGATGCCCTGGCCCATGACAACAACCAGTGAGCCGTCGGACTAGCCCGCTGCCCTTGTAAATAGTTATGTAGTTAGTGTTAGGTTTCCTTTGCTTTTTTATTTATTTTGGACCTTTTGGACAATGGACCACATTTTTGTATATAGTTTTTTTATTAGGTGGTATTTTTAGATAGGATTCATTTCTTCAGTTGGGATCATGGACCCTGGATTGTTTATCTGTATATAGTTGACTGTTGGATTATCGTTTTTTTTTGTGGATTTACCCATGGAGCAATGGTTTTCGGTTTTGTTTTTCCCTTGGATGTACTTTTTTGAACTGTGACTTTGGACACCTTTCCTTTGGATTATGATTTGTGGTTTTTCATTATTTTACGGACACGCTGCTTTTGGTTTTTAATTCCCATTGTCGTTTGTTTATTTTTAATTCCATTTATGTTGCTTTTAATACATTTTTTTCATCAAACTTCAATGTGTAGTATCATCTCATTGGTTTCATGCATATCATGATATGGGTTTTGACATTCACTTACACCCATTGTGTGTATGTGAGGGACATGTGTTCATTTACATACTTGACATTGGGGTTGTATCATGTAATTGGCATTTCTAAGTGGGTGGATGCAATACTTGGGTGGGTGTTTGGCATGTGGAGGCTGCCCATAAGGGCCAGGGATCTAGATTGTGATGACTGTTGGCTGGGGGACATGTGTCAGGGCCTGCTGGCAGGTGCCCCGCAATGCTGGGGGTTGGGGGTGCAGGGGAACATGAGTGAGACATGAGTGGGGGCCTGCTGGCAGGTGCCCCGCAATGCTGGGGGGTGGAGGTGCAGGGGGACATGAGTGCGACATGAGTGGGGGCCTGCTGGCAGGTGCCCCGCAATGCTCGGGGGTGGGGGTGCAGCGGGACATGAGTGGGACATGAGTGGGGGCCTGCTGGCAGGTGCCCTGCACTGCTGGGGGGTGGGGGTGCAGGGGGACATGAGTGGGACATAAGTGGGGGCCTGCTGGCAGGTGCCCCACAATGCTGGGGGGTGGGGGTGCAAGGGGACATGAGTTGGTGATCAGTAGTGCAAGGAGACATGTGCCTTTGCTGGGGGGCATGCCCATGTTGGGTGGGCTGCCTGCGGGACATGACCAGGGATGCAGGGTAGTCCCCTGTGGTGTGGGCTGCCTGCAGGGGCCGTGGAGGGTGTACAGGGAGCACCTGGGAGGACCCCACACTGCCAAATCACGTGTGGGACTCCCGGGCACACCCGAAATACACGTACCCTGCTGAAATCGCGTGTGAAACTTCCCACGCACCCCAGTAATACACGTACCCTGCTGAAATCGCATGTAAAACTTCCCACGCACCCCAGTAATACACTCGCACAGGGCCAATCGCGTGTGAAACTTCCCGCGCACCCCAGTAATACACGTACCCTGCTGAAATCTCGTGTAAAAATTCTGTGCACCCCAGTAATACACGTACCCCACTCGCACAGGGTCAATCGCGTGTGGAACTTCCCGCGCACCCCAGTACTACACGTACCCTGCTGAAATCGCATGTGAAACTTCCCCCGCATCCCAGTAATACACGTACCCCGCTCGCACAGGGCCAATCACGTGTGAAACTTCCCGCGCACCCCAGTAATACACGTACCCTGTTAAAATCGCGTGTGAAACTTCCCACGCACCCCAGTAATACACGTACCCCGCTCACACAGGGCCAATCGCGTGTGAAACTTCCCGCGCACCCCAGTAATACATGTACCCCGCTCGCACAGGGCCAATCGCGTGTGAAACTTCCCGCACACCCCAGTAATACACGTACCCAGCTCGCACAGGGCCAATCGCGTGTGAAACTTCCCGCGCACCCCAGTAATACACGTACCCCGCTCACACAGTGTGAAATCTATTTTCGGAACTTGTCTCTTTCATCAAACTCAAGTATCAATCACACAAGTTGTTACCCACCTCAAGACTTGCTTGGTACTGGATCCGAAAATGTTGAAGGGAAGACAATAAGGTTCCTCCTAGGGACCCCTATACCTCCGACTCCAAGAGTCAGGACGCACAGGAACCCCCAGGGAAAACCCCCAATGGGGGAAAAAAAACCTGTGTCGGGGTACTAGGGTTCGTAGAGTCCTGAAACCAGCCGGAATAAACTTCCTCTGTTCAGGCAAGGAGATGATCGTCAATGGACCCGTAGGAATGGAAACTAGGTAAAATAATACACAAAGTGACAGGCTGGTGAATACAAAGGAGTGAAAAGTAAGAGAAATAGAAGTAAACAGATTACACGGATTACCTGGGTCTTATCCGGTCTATCTGTTACGTTTCCCATGACATGCCCTGTTCCTGCCAGACAACCCACAGGCACACGTGCTAACCCCTCTACTACACTTCAAAACACGTTTCCCACGACATGCCCTGTTCCTGCCAGACAACCCACCGGCACACGTGCTAACCCCTCTACTACACTTCAAAACACGTTTCCCACGACATGCCCTGTTCCTGCCAGACAACCCACAGGCACACGTGCTAACCCCTCTACTACACTTCAAAACAAGGGTATCCCACGCACACATTCTGGCTTACGGAGGTTGCGGCCTCTCACCCGTTATGCCAGGACATGGTCATTTGGATCAGGTGTTTACCGGCCTTCACATCGCTGGCGTCTACAATGGAAACACCTGCTGGCCCGCAACGTTACACGTTGTCAACGAAGATCTACACGTCACGTGATCGGGCCAAACGTCACGTGACGACAACATCTCACGTGATTGCATCACCTGACGCACGTCTATGATCATTCCAGCATCAGGTGACCCTCCCTGTTGGCTTAAAAGGCCTCCTGAAATCGATAGCGTTGCTTCACAGCTGTTTACCTTCAGGACTTTTCGGCGTTTGTTCGCATGCTTGAATCCCGTTTACTACGACCTCGGATACTGTCTACTGGATTGCCTTGTCTACCGGATTGCTTTGTCTACTTCTTGCTTCTTATACGTTACCAGACCTCGGAATCTGTTTACTGGATTGTTCTGTCAACTCCTGACATTTGTTAACCGACCTTGGTTTTTGGAATTGGACTGTCTTACGGATTTTGTTTTTGGATTCAGTGACTTTGGCCATTGGCCTTCTGCTAGGCGTTTGCCTGATTACGGTACCACAAGCCACGTGTGTGCCATCATCCACGGTTTGGATACCACCCACATTCCACACCGAGAAGAGTCCCACTGTCCCGGGTTTCACTGCCTCTTTCATCAGGGTGTCACCTTCCGTATTTCTAGGTAAGAGGTACTTTATCTCACTACTGGGTATACCTTGTAACAATCGCACATTATCTGATAACCACTCATTGCCTTACAGCGCTCAAGGGGTCCTTCTGGCAGTTCCCGGTTCCAGACCTGACGGCTCACAAAACAAAAACCTGTGGCCTCAAAGACTGCACAGGCATTCTATACCAATTGTCTGTGTGGTACTTGGGGACGGAGGCATTATTAATCTGCACGACCATCAAGATCATAACACTATCTTAAAGTAAGAACAAGACGAAGCAGAAATTCTGTCCTGATTCTATAAGGCTAAAGAAGGATAAGTTGGTTAACCTTCCAATAGTATGTTACAAACTGTCTTACTACCTAAAAGTGCTTCCCTTACTGTCTCTGTGATTGCAACAAAGAGAAATCCCTGTCCTGTACTTCCGGGTAAAATATCCTACTGATTCCGTGGCTATGGCTGGAATCAGAACTGCTATTGTAAAGATAACAAAAATAGCAAAAAATAACTAATAAACGTATCCATCGGAGATGATGAGTAAGTGGAGAGAAACAGACCACTAAGCGTAGTGTACCTGTGGAAATCACAAAAGGAACGAGGGAGATTCGTAATAAAGAAAGAACCTTTGCCTGCAAGCCCAGCGGGGTTTTGGAGCGTACAGCTTGTCGTAAAGAGAGAAGCAACGCGTCTTGCGACGGGTTGGGTGTCTGGATATGCTGTGCGGAAGTCAGGGGGCGTGGTCAACCTTCAGTTGAGATCTGGAGAGAACGCTAGAGCGTTACAGCCCGTTCCGTAGATACCCGGAAGTGTTTGAGCCGTGTTCGAGAGTCGGCAAAACACTGCGAAGACCAAATTAGGTGTAAAAGTATGCCCCTTCTCAGATCTAGTCCCCCTTGGTTTTCCCGGGTGCCT
Organism: Ambystoma mexicanum; assembly: GCF_040938575.1. Classification (NCBI taxonomy): domain Eukaryota; kingdom Metazoa; phylum Chordata; class Amphibia; order Caudata; family Ambystomatidae; genus Ambystoma; species Ambystoma mexicanum. The sequence goes on along the minus strand of NC_090921.1, from coordinate 1,334,939,480 downwards.
CATATGTAAATGTTTTAACAGTTTATGTGCATGTATTGCAGATTTCGGTTCCCAAGTTCGCTAAGAGGCGGTGTAGCCTTTCCAATTGACTAAATATTGGAGTCTCCCATGGTGCAGCCGGGAGTCACAAATATCTGAAACCTCATATTCTGGTCCTGTAGGCGTAAAAACAGGAGCAGGCCGAGAGGAGACATGGGGGTGAAAGACACTCCATCGGTCAGGTTTCAATTGAGAAACATGAAAAACTGGGTGGATGCGTGCCCATGTCTTAGGAAGTTTCAGTTTAAATGCCGCAGTGCCCATGGGAGCCACCACCCGAAAAGGGCCCATAAACTTAGGTGAGAGTTTAGATGGTCTCAGATGTCGCGGGAGAAACCTAGAAGAAAGCCAAACCCAATCCCTAGGTTTCAATCCTGGAGCAGGGGTTCGATGTTGGTCTGCGTACCGTTTCTCCCTATCCTGGGTGTTCTTCAGAGCCTCCTTAGCAATTTCTTGGCCATGGTGGATCTGTTTTAATAAAGAGTCTACATCTGGAATCTTATTATCCTCTGCTCTCTTCACAGGAAACACTGTGGGGTGAAAACCATAAGTACAAAAAAATGGCGATGTTTTGATAGCAGAGTGGTAGGAATTGTTGTAGGCATATTCAGCAATTGGTAACACGTCCTTCCAATTGTCATGTGCAGCAGAAATGTAGTTCCTCAAGTAACCTTCTAGAGTTTGGTTAAGTCTCTCTGTTTGACCATTAGTTTGTGGGTGATAACCCAAACTTAAGGCCCGAGTAATCCCCAGTCTTTGGCAAATATGTTTCCAATATCTAGACGTATACTGGGATCCTCGATCCGAAATGATGGTATCAGGTAAACCATGTAAGGAGAATACCCGGGTAACAAAAATACGTGCCATAACTGCTGCCGATGGTAAAGCTGCCAACGGGAAGAAATGAGCCTGTTTAGTGAAAGAATCAATAACTACCATGATGGTGGAACATCCTCCAGACACGGGTAGATCGACAATAAAATCAGTTGAGATTATTTGCCAGGGTCGAACAGGCAATGGCATCTTTACTAATGAACCAAATGGAGAATGTCTGGGGCTTTTGGATTGTAAACAGCAGGGACAAGATTCCACATAACTTCGAATGTCCTCTTTAAGAGATGGCCACCAAAAGTCACGGGAAATCAATTCATAAGTGGTAGCATATCCACGATGCCCAGCCGTTTTAGAATCATGACACATGTTCAACACTTCTCTTTGTAGGGATTTAGTAGGTACATAGGGCCTCATTACACGGTAGGCGGTGAGCCATGGCGCTATTAGCGCCATGGCTCATGCCGGTAAAATACCGGCACCGCCTTGGCGGAAAGGGGATTTACCGCCCCATTCCAAGGTTGGAGGGGCGGTAAATCCCCCTTCCACCATTGCCCTTCCCCATTCCCATTTCTGCCCCATAGGGCTCTATGGGAATGGGGAAGGCGCTAATTACGGCACCACAATTTTGCGGTGCCGTAATTAGCTCCGAGGTCCCTTAGCGGGTTGGATTAGTTTGTGGGTGATAACCCGAACTTAAGGCCCGAGTAATCCCATGTCTTTGGCAAATATGTTTCCAATATCTAGACGTATACTGGGATCCTCGATCCGAAATGATGGTATCAGGTAAACCATGTAAGGAGAATACCCGGGTAACAAAAATACGTGCCATAACTGCTGCCGATGGTAAAGCTGCCAACGGGAAGAAATGAGCCTGTTTAGTGAAAGAATCAATAACTACCATGATGGTGGAACATCCTCCAGACACGGGTAGATCGACAATAAAATCAGTTGAGATTATTTGCCAGGGTCGAACAGTCAATGGCATCTTTACTAATGAACCAAATGGAGAATGTCTGGGGCTTTTGGATTGTAAACAGCAGGGACAAGATTCCACATAACTTCGAATGTCCTCTTTAAGAGATGGCCACCAAAAGTCACGGGAAATCAATTCATAAGTGGTAGCATATCCACGATGCCCAGCCGTTTTAGAATCATGACACATGTTCAACACTTCTCTTTGTAGGGATTTAGTAGGTACATAGGGCCTCATTACACGGTAGGCGGTGAGCCATGGCGCTATTAGCGCCATGGCTCATGCCGGTAAAATACCGGCACCGCCTTGGCGGAAAGGGGATTTACCGCCCCATTCCAAGGTTGGAGGGGCGGTAAATCCCCCTTCCACCATTGCCCTTCCCCATTCCCATTTCTGCCCCATAGGGCTCTATGGGAATGGGGAAGGCGCTAATTACGGCACCACAATTTTGCGGTGCCGTAATTAGCTCCGAGGTCCCTTAGCGGGTTGGATTTTAACCCCTGCAAAAAGCAGGCGTTAAATCCCCCAACCCGCAAAGGGACCTCGTAGTAAGGCGGTAAGGATTTACCGGTACCGATATTTTACCGGTACCGGTAAATCCATACCGCCATCCGTGTAATGAGGCCCATAGACTTGCTTGCCCCTGAAATAACACCCTTCCATTTCTGACAAGTTGTTTTGTTCATTTTTTGTGAGTGATTTAAGAGAGGAAGGGCCAGAATGTTGTTCAAGACGGTGTACAAAACTGGGAGTTTTAACCAAACTCATCGCTAGGCAAGGAAAGATGCGTTCAGGTCTGGTAGCCCGATTACAGATCCCATCTTTCCGAGACAGAGCATCAGCCTGCAAATTATTTCTCCCAGGGATAAAGGTGAAAATAATTCTAAATGGGGAAAAGAAGTGAGTCCATCTAGCCTGACGGCTATTACAGGTTTGTGCGTATTGCAGAATCCGTAGATTTTGATGGTCGGTTCTCACTTCAGTGGTATGTACAGCTCCCAACAGTAAATGCCTCCATTCCTCAAAAGATCTTTTAATCGCCAGAAGTTCCTTTTCAAGCATGGTGTAATTCAATTCTGCTGGTGAAAGGGTTTTGGATAGATAGGCAATAGGTCGTTCTGTATCTTGCTCATCCTTTTGTAGAAGGACCGCTCCTAAAGCATACTGAGATGCATCTGTTTCGATGATAAATCCCCGGGATTGATCCGGAGTCTTAAGGATGGGTGCTGTGGCAAAACGTCTTTTTAAAGTATCAAACGCCTTTTGTGTAAGATCAGTCCAAAGATATGGAACACCCTTCTTCAACAGATTGGTAAGAGGTTGAGTTAGAGTAGAGAAGTTAGGAATAAACCGACGGTAGAAATTTGAGAATCCCACAAATCTTTGAATGTCTTTACATGAGTTGGGAGTCGGCCAATCCTGAACAGCCGTGACCTTTTCCGGATCCATGGCAATGCCTTGAGCTGACAAAATATAACCCAAATACGTTACTTTGGGTTGGTGAAAAGAACACTTTTCAAAGTTACATTGAAGATGGTTATTCAGTAGTCTTTGCAAGACTTCTTTGACGTGAACCTTGTGTTCCGAACTGCCTTAGAGAATACCAAGATGTCATCAAGGTAAACTATAACATAATGTAACAGCAAATCTGAAAATAAATGATCCATAAATCGTTGGAAAATCGCTGGAGCATTAGATAGTCCAAAAGGCATGACTTGATACTGGAAATGTCCAAAGGGTGTCCGGAAGGCAGTTTTCCACTCATCCCCCTTTCTTATTCTGACAAGATGATAGGCCCCCTTAAGATCCAATTTAGTATAAATGCTTGCCCCTTTGACGGCTTCCAAGATATCTGGGATCAAGGGCATAGGATACCTATCGGGGGTGGTGATTTTATTTAACCCTCTGAAATCTATACAAGGTCTAAGTTCCGTAGAATTCGTTTTTGGAACGAAGAAGAGAGAAGCTGCGGCCGGAGAGGTGGATTCCGTGATCAAGCCGTTCTTCAAGTTGGTATCTAAATAATCTCTCAAAACCTCCTTCTCAGAAGTGGACAAAATGTACATCCTACCAAAGGGCAAAGGTTGTTCTGGAATGAGTTCAATAGCGCAGTCATCTCTTTGGTGAGGTGGTAATTGAGTATATTCCACCAGGGAGAAAACCACAGAAAAATCTTGATATTCAGTAGGGAGGCCTGCTACAAAATTGAGAGAAGTTACTGGTCCACAGATACCCTGTCTAGGGGTTTCAGCTTGAGAAGAGACTTCCACAGATCTCCCCTCCGAATGACTGATACAATGAGTTAAACAGAACTCAGATCCAAAAAAAAATGACCCAGCCGTCCAATTTATAAAAGGGTTATGCTTTCGAAGCCATGGTAATCCTAGTATAATGGGGTAATGGGCTGCACGTATGATGTCCAAAGAAACAGACTCCTGATGGTTCGCAATACACATAGATATAGGGATAGTTTGACTGATAATAGGGCCAGAAATGAGAGGGCTACCATCAACGCTCTCTACCGGAACAGCCTCTGTCTTGGTAATTCTGGGTATATGATGTTGTACAGCCCAGCCATCATCGACAAAAAGTCTGGCTGCGCCACAATCCAGTAAGGCTGATACTTCCGGTAGGACCTGGTTTCCAAACTTCAAAGTAACACGTAATACCAACATGTTTGAGGCTGAGGGAGTAATGCCTTGAAAAGTCTGCAAGAGGTTAGAGGAACCTAATTTTGTGTCAGGATCCCGGACCGTGGTTCCTCCTACGGCCGGGCGTTGGCGTTTCCCGACTTCCGTGGAGGGGCCACGGTACATTCTTGTACCATATGGGAATTAGAGCCGCAATACATACAAAGACCCTGTAACCTTCTACGAGCCCTCTCGTCTGGTGAAAGGGGACCTCTCCCTGTTACACCCAACTGCATGGGTTCCTCAGAACTAGTTCCCTTATTAGTAGAGACAGGAGCAGAAAAGGTATGAGTGAATCTTCCCTTACGTCTTTCACTACTTCTTTCTTTCAACCTATAATCTATCCGCATAACTAAAGTAATGAATTCAGTAAGGGATGTTGGGCGAGGCACCCTGGAAATCTCGTCCTTCAACTCCTCTGAAAGACCCCTCCTAAACAAAGTAACCTCGGCGTCATCTGACCAATTGGATTCACTAGCAATCTGTCGGAATCTAGTGATATATGTAAATAAGTCCTGACTTCCCTGCCTAAGGTCAAGCAGGTGATCCTGAGCAGCTATTCTTATCTCTTGCCTTCCAAACATTGACTTTACACTGGTGCAAAAAGCAGGATAGGAATTGAGAATGATGTTGTTAGTCGTAACCAACGGAGTCGCCCAGGCAAGAGCTGGGCCCACCATTTGGGAAATCATGTATCCCACTCGATCGCGATCAGTGTGAAAAAAGGCATTCTTAAAAGAAAACTGAATCGAACAGGCATCAAGGAACTCTTTGATCTTGTGAGGATTTCCATCAAATTGTCCCCCAGGCAAGGGCCCCGGAGGGACTTCAGAACAATGAGGGACTCTACTTAAAGCTGATTTTTGAGCTGCAATTTGAGCGGCCTGTTGCTGATTCTGTTGTATTTGCCGTAGATTGGCATTCTCCTGTTTGAGGTTCTGTACCTCTGCAGTCAAAGACTGTACTGCTGCTATTAACTGTTGAATCTGTTGATCCATGGTAAATAACAACTTGTAAACCGATACTCAGTTCTAGGCCAATTAGGCGTTGCTTACTGTGAAATCTATTTTCGGAACTTGTCTCTTTCATCAAACTCAAGTATCAATCACACAAGTTGTTACCCACCTCAAGATTTGCTTGGTACTGGATCCGAAAATGTTGAAGGTAAGACAATAAAGTTCCTCCTAGGGACCCCTATACCTCCGACTCCAAGAGTCAGGACGCACAGGAACCCCCAGGGAAAACCCCCAATGGGGGAAAAAAACCCTGTGTCGGGCTGCTAGGGTTCGTAGAGTCCTGAAACCAGCCGGAATAAACTTCCTCTGTTCAGGCAAGGAGATGATCGTCAATGGACCCGTAGGAATGGAAACTAGGTAAAATAATACACAAAGTGACAGGCTGGTGAATACAAAGGAGTGAAAAGTAAGAGAAATAGAAGTAAACAGATTACACGGATTACCTGGGTCTTATCCGGTCTATCTTAAAGTAAGAACAAGACGAAGCAGAAATTCTGTCCTGATTCTATAGGGCTAAAGAAGGATAAGTTGGTTAACCTTCCAATAGTATGTTACAAACTGTCTCACTACCTAAAAGTGCTTCCCTTACCGTCTCTGTGATTGCAACAAAGAGAAATCCCTGTCCTGTACTTCCGGGTAAAATATCCTACTGATACCGTGGCTATGGCTGGAATCAGAACTGCTATTGTAAAGATAACAAAAATAGCAAAAAATAACTAATAAACGTATCCATCGGAGATGATGAGTAAGTGGAGAGAAACAGACCACTAGGCGTAGTGTACCTGTGGAAATCACAAAAGGAACGAGGGAGATTTGTAATAAAGAAAGAACCTTTGCCTGCAACCCCGGCTGGGTTTTGGAGCGTACAGCTTGTCGCAAAGAGAGAAGCAACACGTCTTGCGACGGGTTGGGTGTCCGGATATGCTGTGCGGAAGTCAGGGGGCATGGTCAACCTTCAGTTGAGATCTGGAGAGAACGCTAGAGCGTTACAGCCCGTTCCGTAGATACCCGGAAGTGTTTGAGCCGTGTTCGAAAGTCGGCAAAACACTGCGAAGACCAAATTAGGTGTAACACACAGGGCCAATCACGTGTGAAACTTCCCGCGCACCCCAGTAATACACGTACCCCGCTCGAACAGGGCCAATCGCGTGTGAAACTTCCCGCGCACCCCAGTAATACACGTACCCTGCTGAAATCGCGTGTGAAACTTCCCGCGCACCCCAGTAATACACGTACCCTGCTGAAATCGCGTGTGAAACTTCCCGCGCACCCCAGTAATACACGTACCCCGCTCGCACAGGACCAATCGCGTGTGAAACTTCCTGCGCACCCCAGTAATACACGTACCCGCTCGCACAGGGCCAATCGCGTGTGAAACTTCCCGCGCACCCCAGTAATACACGTACCCCACTCGCACAGGCCCAATTTTGTGAGAAAATTCCCGCGCACCCCAGTAATACACGTACCCCGCTCACACAGGGCCAATCGTGTGTGAAACTTCCCGCGCACCCCAGTAATACACGTACCCCGCTCGCACAGGGCCAATCACGTGTGAAACTTCCCACGCACCCCAGTAATACACGTACCCTGCTGAAATCACGTGTGAAACTCCCCGCGCACCCCAGTAATACACGTACCCTGCTGAAATCGCGTGTGAAACTTCCCGCGCACCCCAGTAATACACGTACCCAGATGAAATCGCGTGTGAAACTTCCTGCGCACCCCAGTAATACACGTAGCCCACTCGCACAGGGCCAATCGCATGTGAAACTTCCCGCGCACCCCAGTAATACACGTACCCCGCTCGCACAGGGCCAATCGCGTGTGAAACTTCCCGCGATCCCCAGTGATACACGTTCCCCGCTTGCCGTGCTGGTACAGGGTTAGCGCAGCCCTTTGGGGATTTTGATGGCTTTTCCCTGCGCGAGGGGCGTTCTTGGGGGCATAACTGGCGCTGCTGCAGGGTTGCTGCGCCATTGTGCACCACGGCTGGTTTTGGTAGCTGGAATCCATGAATACGCTGTGAGCGGAAATGTATTTTAGCGCACGCGGCTGGCGCAGGGATTCGCACGCGCACACTGTGCGCCAGCGGCGTGCGCCACTTGTGCGCTAAATTCTATGAATTACCCCCTTAAAGCCACCCTAAGATTATCCTGCTCCTCATTCGTAAACCCGATTTCCTAAAAAAAAACACAATATTTTCAATTCTATTTGGCAAAATGTAGCAGTTTTCATGATTTTACCATTGGCCATCTGTGAAAAATGTGTCAGCAAGGATTCAGGCTTCGTAATCACATCTCGTATTTAAGCAATAGGCCCTGAGCAGTGGGGAGGGAGGGGGCATTACATTTCAGGTAATGCCCCGGGGCCCATATGCAAGGGCCTTAACGAAGGCCCCAGGGCATTACCTGAAGTGGTAATGCCCCCCCCTGCAAGGGGCCTATTGCTAATAGTACCGGGGTATTAAAGTGATTTTTTCTGTTCAGAAATGCTCCAGCGTTTTGGAAAAGAAAAAAAATGGCCCCTGGGGAAGAGAAAACGAAGTCCGTTTTTCCTTTCCATGACGCCCATTGATTTTTTTTTTTTTAAGGTAAACAACAAAATAGCCGCCGTGGAAAGGAAAGAAGGGACTACATGTAGTCCCTTCTTTCCTTTGCATGACGGCCTGTCGCAGATCGGGAGGGGATGCGCTGGGGACAGAAGTGATCCCAGCGTGTCCGCTCCTGAAATGGACTTCAATGAAGGTAAGTGGGGATGGGGGGTGGGGAGGGAATTTTGTGTTTGGGGGAAGGAGGGAGTGGAGAGGGGAGGTGGGACAACACTCTCATCATTCCCCGGCGGAGGAATGTGTCAGCCTCTGGCCGTGAGACGGCTCGGAGCGGGGTATTACTGCTGGTAATGCCCCCATTCCGAGCCTCCTCATTGGTGAGAGGCTGCCCCGCCGTGTGCTCATTTCAAATAAAAGGATCCATGGGCTACTCTCGAAGATGTCAGCAAGGAGGTGAGACCCATCTCACAACAGATGGCGTCAGTGGGCACACAATTAGGGAGTTCCAAAAAGTTACGCCAAATCCTGCCTTCTAGGCCATGTAACCATGCTATCTCTTTCTCAATAAAATCTTCTAAACCATAGCTTATGCTCGGCACAATACAACTCTTAGACAACTTTATAAACCCAATGACAGAGAATCCTCTTTTTTGCATAATAAAAGATTTAATCAAATTAGTTTTCTTTAAACATTTTGAATCTAAGTACTTGGGTAGGACCTCCACTTTTAAACAGGAACTAATCGGAATCCCTAAGTAGGTATACTCCTTTACGATTTCTACTGGGATATCATCGATTTTCCACACAAATCTACGTCCAGTCATTTTGCGCTCTCAAATAACCATAATTTTGGTTTTCTATATACTAATGGCAAGACCATTTGTTTTTGAATATGCCACCAATGCATTCATACTGCATTTAAGTCTGATTGCGGTTTTATCGAGCAACAAAGCATCGTCAGCGTAAGAGAGCCATCCCAAAGTATTTGTACCGATCTTTGGGGAGAAACTATTGCAACTGTTCACCAATATGCACCCCTGCTTTACCCCATAATGTGTTTCAATTAAAGAAGAGATAAGACCATTTGTATCAAGTCTGACGCTCACTGTTGTATCCTGATAAAGTTGGTAGATCAAACCCAAAAGCCACATATCACATCCCCATCGAGCCAGCTTTTGCTAAAGTAGTGTTCTTGACACAAGAGTCAAAAGCGTTGGAGCCTCCAAGGTAGATCGGAACAGATATATCAGTGTCCAAATGTAATATAGAGTGCCCCTCCTCATTCTAAATCCTGTTTGTTGGGGGATATTAGTTATTTTTTCTTTACCCACTAATTAAGCTTCTCCAGTAAGCAGTGCGAAAAGCTTTTTGATGCTGAGTTGGTTAATGCCAATAACATTTAATTATACGAATCAGATATAGACCCGCTCTTGAGGATTTTAATTTCATGACGATACTAAAGATATCCTCCACTCCGAATGAAAAGCACCTCCCATCTGTCACAGATTCCTTCTGTTCATTCCTTATATAGGACACAGAAAAAATCTCAGTATCAGGGAATCTTAAAATAAAGACCACAGATATATTTAATCGGATCCTTTTCAGAGATAGGATTTACAGTAATGTTATTACCTCGTCTCATAAATGTTATGGCATGATACCAGAATGTCAAATAGCACAGGGAGTAGAGCCCTTGCTTTGGTATCCGTGCAGAGCCTGCTTGATGCAGGTTCCAATCCCCGGGCCAAACTCTGCCTTTCATCCTTCCGAGCTCGATAAATCAGCACCACACACCGTGGGTAATAATAAACAGTGCTCAGATACCTGAGGGTTTGTAGGCTCTATAAATGCTAAATTATTATCATTCTTATTAATGTATGCAATTAATGTGACCTTAGGGCTTTAAACACGATCACCCAATCAGCACCATCTTTTTTTGCCATTCAAATTTTATTGAGAACAAAATAACAGAATTGTATACAACTCATACCGCTCAAAAATAACAAGCAGACGCATAACTCCAGAGGAACATACATCCATAAAACTATTGTTATTGAATATGATAAAATCATTCCCAATTCTGAATAAACAAAACATCAAACCGTTACAGCACGGATTGAAATAGAAAAAAACAACCAAACAGAGAAAAGGAAACAAACAATAGTGAATCACATCAAAACATAAAATAGTCAGCAGTGGGGAGATTGACAGCCTCGTAAATGTAACGCAGTAAGGCAATAATGTCACAGCAATGTAAACGAAATCATGTCATGTGGTTTATGATAAAGTCCAGGATTATCATTCTGAGCCACAAACTGGATGAAGGCCTCCCACTCAGCAAGGGATTTGGACGTTTTGTCTTTCAGGGGGGCCTCAATTTTGCACATAGCGTCAATAAACCACAGCTTGGCCCACCACTCGATAGTTTCTGGCGGGCGCAGTGGAGGACCTCCAATTCTGTGTCAAGTCTATTCTGGCAGGGACAAGGAAATGCGAAAGTAGCCTGGCTGATGTGGCAGACAATGTATATTGCCCTTTAATGCCTTCATCCCCCAAGAGTAGTGTCAGAGGTGCCATAGAAAGAGCTATCCCTGTAATCCCCTTAATTTGAACCAAGACCTATTTCCAGTAGGACTGGATCACAGTCACACCACCAAATTTGATAGAGGGTCCCTGGGGCCTGTGCACATCTCCAACACCAATCTTGAATGGCAGGGCCCATCTTATGGAGCTGAGAAGGAGGGATATGCCATCGAAATAACAGCTAACAGTACACACCTGGACGACTTATCAGCCTATACATTGTACCACATAAGATCTCCCATGGAGAAATTCATCTCCTCTTCCCAACGTGACATATAGGTATGCAGAGGCTTGAAGCAGCAAGCATTCAGCACATGATACAATGAAGAGACCTTCAGGAAGGGGGGTCACCAATAAAGAGATCCTCAAATAGAGTTGTGTCCCTTTTAACCTGTTGGGAGTCCTTTGCACCAGATATCCAATGGCAGAGCTGTATATAAGATTATTGATCAATGTCTCTGACCAGGAAGGCATGCAGACATTTCTCAAAAGTCAAGGGAAGCTCAGATTCAAAGAGCTGTCCCAGCCGCTTATGACCTCCTTCAACCCATCTAGTGTACCTGCCTTGTTGGCAACCTGGTGGGAATTCACGTGTGTTCCATATGCGAGTGAGGGGAGAGGGACACGTCACCCCCTGGTACTTAAGAGCTGCCTTGTCCCAGTATTCCATCAGAACCTGGGTCGTTGGAAGGAGATTAGCCTCCTTCTTACAGACTAGGGTGGACCTCCAACACCAATCATACAAGGGAGTCTGTAGCCTGGACTGCTCAATAGTTAAATGCTTAAGGTTATGGTTGGCGGTCATACTATCAAATGGACTGTGCCATGTAAAGGTAACTCTCTACCTCTGGGATCCCCAGAGCCCCTTTATCTTTTGCTGACATCAAAGTGTGGTGGGAGACTCTCAGGGATTTTTTACCCCAAATAATTCTAAAAACAGAGGTTTGTACGTCTTTGAGGACCCGCTTGGGGACCCAAACCAGAAGAGCTTGCAACACATACAGTAGGTGTGGTAGTAGTGTCAGTTTAAGGGCTGCAACCCGCCTGAACCATGAGATATCAGTTTGTGCCCACCAAAGGAGGTCAGCCTTGGCAGAGGAGAAAAGGTCAGGAATATTCTGCATATATAACAGAGAGTGGGAAGGTGTGATCCTGACCCCCAAATACTTAAGGAAGGTCCTGGTCCATTGGAAATGAAACCCTCTCTGAAGTTCCTGCCTCGTATCAGGACCCACTGAAACATCAAGAATAGTGGACTTAGAGTAGTTAATTTTGAACCCCGAAACCTGATGAAACAATTCTAGCAAGGAGACTATGTAGGGCAGAGTGGTTCAGGGATGATCCATGAAGAAGAGGAGGTTGTCTGCATAAAGCGCGACCTTGTGCTGGTATCCAGCTATATTGATACTGAAAATATCATCTGACAACCTGACCCTGCTCGCCAAGGGTTCCATTGATATGGCGAATAATAGTGGGGAAAGCGGGCACTCGTGGTGAGTTCCCCTGGTCAGGGCCAACGGCTCAGACAATGCCCCTTTTAATTTTATATGAGTGGTCGGATGATCAAAGTTAACTTGTATTCTACGAATAAAATACTTCCCAAAACCACACAGCACTTTGAAGAGGTATCACCAGTCCATATGGTCAAACGCTATTTCAGCATCCATAGATAACACCGCCAGTTCCTGGTCATGTCTCTTTGCGTACTGTGAGAAACCTGAGTGTATTCTCACTTCTATTCCCCATCGGTCCTCTGTGCAGGTGGCCAGCAAAAGGCCATGGCTTTTGGATCCTGACCCTGGGGGTGGACAAGCGAGTGAGGATCACCTGGGTGGAAGGTCTGTGGGGACTGGGAGTGGGGTACCCTTAGCAGAGACATGGTATCCCCATTTTCTTACTACTGACCAACCCAACCCCCACTTTCATGAGGTATTTTTAGTCAACTCCCTCATATATGACTACTAAAAGTACTGGGACGAGGAAGAGGCAACCGGGATTAATGAAGACTAGATGCTTTTACCACTCTGGTACTGGGACAGCCTGCTGTGAGTAGTAGAGGGTGCCATGATGGTCTGGCAGGGTTAATTGTGCGTTCACACCAGCAGCCTGGTAAAGGGCTGCAGGTCTATAATAAGCACAACCAATGGGAAGCAGGAGCAGGAGAAGCAGTGGCAAGGGAAGCCGTGGCATTCTTAGAGGAGCAGCAGTAGAGAGGCCAAGGGACACAGCGAGTAGTATGTTGGTGGGCGGCACTCTGATGTTTCAAAGGAGTGCTGGCCGGGAGCTGGGGCTCCGTCAAACCGAGGGAACTCTGAAAGGGGAACCATGCCTGCAGGCTGCCCCTTTTTGTGGAGTTCACAGTGCTCGATCTCCTGGTGTCAGAAGCCAACCCAGAAGTGCCTGAGTGGCAGAAGGTGGAGCAATTTAAAAAGACGTATAACACTGCAATGAAATGAATGAAACCTTTTACAATTGTTACAAAAGTCTTTGAGTGCTGGGCACGTTATTACAAATAACACTGAGGTGAATCAGGTGGAGATCTTTAACACTGTTTGAATTTCGAACCAACTGAAAAGCGTATCAAACAAATCTTCAACTGTTACCTATGAAGATCATAAATGAAAGAAGCTTTAAATTCATCATGTACCAAGCTCAAAAGTGAGTACAACTTTAAATACAAGTCAAATTTATATAGTTGAACTTACAAGTAACCAAAGCCTCGAACCCAAGAAATCACTCTTTATTGAACCTTTAAGTGAACAGAACTTCAGCAATACAAGTGTGTCAAATATACCTTGAACTCCAGAGTGAATGGAACTTTGGAGGTGAACTTTAACAAGTGAATAAACTGCAACTTTCAGTCAAGTCATTCTTGTACAAAGACGCAACCATATCCAGAGGGCGCAAGTGTGGCGCAGTCCTTTAAGAAAGCAGGAAATATCCTTTTACATTGAAAGTGAATCTTGGGGAACGGAACCCTGAGGTTTAACCTGCTAATTGACTTGAGGACAAAGTCTCAAGATATTTTGTGTTTTGAACTATGTTTTGAAACTTGGGGATGGGAACCCAGAGTTTTGGTTAACTCTATATTATTTTGAACTTAAGGCAATCCTGAGACTTTTATTGGAACTGCTTTATACTTGGAGAAGGGAGCTGGAAGAAAGCTGTGAACTGGACAGAGCTCCAAACACTGTTTTGTTGGTTGCTGACCTCCCTACACATTGTATAAGACTAGTGGTGAGGGCAAGTATGGGTCTGGACACAGAGAGATTCCTAAGTTGAACTTTTGGACTTTGACTTTCCTTAGTTTTGGTTTGGTAGGGAAATCCCACCTTAGTATAGGGCAAGATGTGTGCTTTCCCATCCTGACTTTTAAGTTAATCAAGTGTTATTATTAATTCAGAATCTGTTGTCTGTGTCTTACTCCAAGAAGCCTTCACAGTACTAGATCACATCCAAGGTTCGTCGAACATTATCAAACATTTGATGCCCTGGGATGAAGCCTGTTTGATCCATCTGCACTATGCCTGGAAGAACAGCTGCTAAGCGGGCTGCAAGGACCTTAGAATAGATTTGGGATTCGTAGTTCAGAACTGCAATAAGGCGGTATGATGCAGAGGGTGGGGTCCTTATCTGGCTTGCCGACAAGGGAAAAGCAAAGATTCACCCATAGTGGGTGTAGTCGCTGCTGCAGCAATAAAGCTGTTAAAAAGAGAAACCCGCTGGAGGGAGAGAAGGTCTATACATTTCTTAGAGAGAAGGACTAAATAACCATCTAGTCCAGGGGATGTATATTACGAAGGGACCATATGACCCAGGTTACCTCCTCTAACATGATCGGATTCTCCAGCATCTGTCGATCTTCAGCAGAGATGGAAGGTAAGTTAGCCTCTCGAATGAACATTTCCTGGGTCCCCTCATCAAACCTGTCAGCGCTAAAAAGGGATTTATAGATCTCCACCAGAACACGCATTTTAGAGTCCTCATCATCTTTCAACTGCCCTGTATTGTCCTGCAGAGTAACAATGGCATTTGTAGCCCTCTGAGCCTTCAATTTATATGCCAAAAGATGCAAGGCTTTGTTTGAGGTGCTAAAATAAAATTGCTTGGTCTGGAATAATTTGTAGGAAATAGAAATAAAGCTTTGAGCTCAGCCCTAGCTACTTAAGTAGCTGCCTGTAGACACTACGAGCACCCTCCCCTTTTATATGAAGTCTCCAATTTCCAGGCTAATAAGCTCTCCCCGTAGCCTGGGCTTCAATGCATCCCAGACGGTCGAAATTGGCAATTCACCAGAAAGATTGTCCTGAAAATAAAAATCTATGCATTCAGAAATGGCGGTGCAATAGGCTACACTGGTAAGCAACAGGTCATTTATCTTCCATAGAGAAGCCCTTCTGGCCCCAGTATATCCAACTGAAGCGTCACTGGGACATGGTCAGAAACCACTGCCAAACCAGTGGAAGCATTTGCCACTTTCGGGATCAGGGAACGGGACACCAAAAAGAAATCAAGCTGGGAGTGAGTGCGGTGTACATGGGAAACATGAGTATAATCCCTGTCTTGAGGATGTTGCAATCTCCAGATGTCCACCAATAGTAAGTCGTCAATGGCTTGCCTAAGTGATTCAGACATAGCTGTATCCACCCCTCCCACCAGGCTAGACCTGTCCAGCCCACCGTCAAGTACTACATTAAAATTCCCCCTCCCCCCAATATAAGCTCGTCCACCTGGAATTGAGCACAGTGCGGGAGCCTTTGAGTGTAAAATGCATCCTGTGATTGATTAGGACCATAAATCGAAAAAAGAGTACGGTCGACATCCCCGACCCGAACATGCAAGCTCAAATAATGCCCTTGTGGATCCTCAACTGACTTCACCACTGTTGCATTTAGAGAATGAGCAAATAGGATAGCAACGCCTACCCGTTTAGCTGGGGAAGATGCAAAATACTGGAAAGGGAACCATTTAGAATGCAGCCTGGGCCAGTCTGCCCTCAGAAGATATGTCAAAAAAGGTAGCAGGCGCTCCTCTCCAGAAAGAACACGGCAGAAGATGTGTTTCCTGTAGCACAAAAACATTGGCTTTTAGTTCTACAAGCTTAGCCAATACGCTCTTCCTCTTCCTGGGGGAGTTGCGTCCACGTACATTTAGTTAAATACCTTTAAAATCACTCATTCCCCCAGTTGTTCCACAACTCAACTTCCAAACCAAGAACCTAATCCGACCCGTCGTCAACAGCCCATGCTTCGTACAAACCACATGACCAATGGGGGGCCACCAAAAAAAACAGTGCTGTAATGATAAACAAACAGAAAACATTTTTAAAAAAAGACAGAAAAGCATTATCCTGTATGGGACATACATCGGGTCACCAATGAACAAGAGGAGGTTGGGTATTCCTGTTGCCCTGTCCATATATATGTGAATGCAAAAGCATTAAGCAGCTTCATAAGCGCCCCAAATTGAAACCAACAAAGAATCATCAACGGTAAAACAGCCTTTAACCAGTAGCTTTTAACCAGTAGATCCCAGCCAACAAAGGGAAGATTAAACAGAGGGAATATTAAACGTAAATCAGGCCATCACACCCAGTCATGTTGGACCCTCAGAGTCCTCACTTCTTTCTCGCCTGTCCATGGAGTGCCATCTGTGATCCCTGTGTCTGCTCTTCCTATCGGCTTGGGAGACATCACGTTGGGACTCTTCCGGGAGTTGTGGCTCTTTAACACCTCCAACGCTGCTGGCAATGACGTGAATTGGTGCTGGACTCCCTCATAGCTAAACATAATACGAAAGGGGTACCCCCATCGGTACTGAACACCTTTCTGCACTAACCATTGATTAAATCGCCTCATCTGCCGGTGCCTCTGAATCGTCCCCTGGACCAGGTCCTGGAATATTTGCAGTTCAACACCTCTGAATGTAATGCTACGCTGAGCCCTGGCTTTTTAAAAGTGTGCTCCTTGGTACGGAAGAAAGGAATTCTAGACAGCACATCTGGAAGGAGATTTTGGTGCTGCTGAAAATGTGAGTACACTCTATGGGTGCGGTCTAGAAGCAAGTGTGCTTGGTCCATTTCTCCTAGGATACTGCGAAAGAAGTCACTCACATACGCTTCCAAATCTCGGTCAAAATCTCCCGCGGGATCCCATGAATCAGGAAATTATTTCTAGGAGAACGGTTCTCAGTATCCTCAAGCTGCTCATCTGTGATTGCTTTATGCCGCTCTAATGCCGCCACTCGCTGTTGCAGTTGGTCCTGGGAGTTAGCCTGATCACAGAAGACGCTATCAAGATCACTCAGACGGTGCTCTGCCCGCTGGACTTTGTGAGATAACTCCTGCAATGATCCCTTTAATTCCGTCAGAGTGAACGTCATCTCCTTTGGATTGGACTGCAAAAGCTGCGCAATATACCCTTTGTTAGCTGGCTGCGAATCATGGTCCGACGCAGAGGACAGATCCATCTCCTCAGGCCCAGACGTGGCCTGCTTGGATGATTGCAATTATTCTCTAATGGACGCAGCAGACTTCTCCTTGGATTTGATGGATTTCATGGCCAAATAAGCCCCGTACAGATTTTCTTATCAAGCCCTCCTCGTAGAGCTCAGCTCATTACGCCACATATGCAAGCCCCAAGCCAGGGAGGGGGGAGGTGGCAAACCTAGCATCATCCAGATGGCCCTCTAAAATCTAGCTAATGCCCCACAAACACAGCGTAGATCTGACTGGAAAGGCAGTCCAAGGGTGGGAGCCGCAAGGGCCCAACAATGCCCAATCTCCCATCTGAGTATTAAGGATAGTGACAGCACACGGAACAATCTATAGGATGAGTGGACCAATTGTTCACCATGCAAGTGGCACCAACGGCAAAGCATCAACCATGATTTATGAATGAGATTAATTCAAGGGTCCTTCCACTCACATGACATACATGTGACTTGCCGTGCAGATAAAGTCTGGTGCAAACCTCCCAGCGTTACCAAGCCTGCAGTACCCCACCATGACAGAGTAGTGGCCAGAGCCCCGTCCCCAGGCAAATGAGTCCACTCGCGCTGTCTATACAGGGCTGCTGTTCCACAACTTCATATAGGCATGCAAATGTGGTGAGGATTCAGGGTGCAGGCAGTACCGCCACTTCTGTGCTGTCTATACTTGTTTCAAGCAGTGTTGCAGCTTCCAAAATGTCCATCCAATGCAGGTAGCACCATAATTACCCTCTCCATACTTCTCACAGAAGCAGTGCTGCTGCTTTCATTCAGTCTGTACACTCAGCGCAGATGGCACTGCTGCTATGACACGGTACATATAGCACAGGTTATAGTGTTGCTGTCAAGTTTTCTTGCACATGGTGCCAGTAGTATTGCTGCTTTCAGAAAATATACCCCTCCAGTGCAGGTGCTTTCCTCTCTGGCACACTGCGCTTCCAGTGTGTGCAGCACTGTTGCTGTCTCCTCGTCCAAATATCAAGTTGCTAAACTCAGGGTCTTGAGGAAGGTGCTTCCTTTCCTTCCTAGTAACACTAGGAGTAAAATTGTCACCGCCGCCATTATGGGTGCCATTGATTACTGCAATGGCATCTATCTTGGTCAACCGGCGGCATTACTTTAGCGACTCCAAATTCTACAAAATGGGGAAGCCAGGTTGTCCCTGAGTGCCTCTAGACTTGCTCATTCTGAAGTCCTTCTGTGGCGTCTTTATTGCCTACCGGTTAAGGTTCTGCTAGAGTTTAAAATACTATGTATTGTTCAACGGCCCATCCATGGTACAGGGGCCTCTTTCATTCAGTCAGGACTGGCTCTCTATCAACCAAAGAGAAACCTTTGCTCAGCTGATCAGTTTGTACTGATTGTTCCCCGCTTTTGGCGCACCCGGATGGATGGCAGATCCTTTTCAGTGCTAGCACCCACATTGTGGAATGCTCTCCCGCCACATGTTAGGAGTATCCAGGCAACATCCGTCTTTCGGAAGCAGGTGAAAACATGTCTGTTCTGAGTCTGTTCTCCATGCCTCCCTCTCTGGCAGTTCACTGCTTCAGCGCCTTGAAGCCTCCGGATCTTTGCTGCGCTTTATAAATTAGTATACAATACAATAGTATACAATAAAAGTGCAGGCCGAGCACCTACAGAACCGCGCGCCAACAACGCCTCCCTCTCTCCATGTTCACCCGCTGTCTGCGGGCTGTTTTGGTGGTGCACACCACCTCTGCTCCGGGGGCGGTGCTGCTCCTCCATCTATCGGTCACCAGAAGGGGGGTGAAGATGGGCCCTCCAACTACCGCAGCTTGCTCGGGTCTCCTCAGGGTAAATCGCAGCTGGGTGCAACTGAAGGCGGCCTCGTCATCCTTGCCACCAATCAAGGGGAGACTGCCCTCTTGGGCTTCACGCTCACGCTTGGGGAGACATCGGCTGTAGCCGCTCCTCTGCCACCAAAGTTCAGCCGGACCCTCACCAGGGTTCACTGGGTAAGGGCTCGCTGTTTTGAGGATTTAAAATGACCACAGAATGCTACAAAGCGGCATGGTATTTGGCAGGGATGAGGAGCTCACAGGTCCTTGGACTCCATCAGCCACCTGCAAGGCCACACCCCCAAAGAGCACCATCTTGAGATTGTTTATGTAACTTTACACAATTGTTATAATTTGTGCACAAGCCATCAATTGTTTTACACCTTAAAGGTTCTTCTTTTAACCATCTCTTCACTTTTCTTACTTCAGTCTGATAAACCTTTCCTCTTATAACAATTTGGGCATCGTTAACCCCAGTCTTAGAGGTGTTTGGATATAGTATCCTACTGCTCCATTCATGCAGTTTATCTACTGCAGTATTCATTGTGTTCATGATTTAATTAAGGGAAAAATCTTTCCTGTATATTCACATAAATTATCTTCAATCTCCCACAACCTCAGCAAAAAATACCCAACAATCATATAAAGCCCACCTGGCCATTCATCCAGGAGTTTAAGACGTATTCAATGTAGTTCTGTAACAGGATAAAGTTTGCACCCCCTGGATGATCGTAAACATTAATCAGGAACTTCTTAAACCCAATTGACATCCCAATCAAAGATAAAACAACCGCCT
This sequence comes from Ambystoma mexicanum, assembly GCF_040938575.1. Lineage (NCBI taxonomy): Eukaryota > Metazoa > Chordata > Amphibia > Caudata > Ambystomatidae > Ambystoma > Ambystoma mexicanum. Next base: position 1,334,919,713 of record NC_090921.1, on the reverse strand, counting down.
GAGCATACTTAGTTAGAAATTGGGGCAAATAGTCTCAGCATATACATTGGATCTGACCCCTACTAGCAAGCCACCAGATGATCTCCCTATCTCTTTTTTGTCACAAACCTATGAAACAAGGTAAAACCATCTATACAACACGAGTGAGACATGCCACGTTTCTTGTTAACAAAAGAGGTCATCATTGACCAAAATATCAAGGCCCGCCCTCAATTTCAAGAAAGACTGAAACATGTGTATTGCGGGACAGTAGATATAGATTTCTATTGCATTTAATATCTGAGCTAATAGAAGAAGCCACAGTCAATCCTTTCCAGCTAATGCTGCTGGCAGCCATCTCCTACCACCACATGTATCTACAAACTTAAAACTATACAACTTTGCATCTATATGATTTACATTCCTGCCACAATCTGTTTTAACAATTCATAAATTAATCAGGCTCATTAATGACCAAGGTGCATCAGCTTCCAAGAATACTTCACTGGTTTGCGTGGGTAAAATTTCATATCCCCTTTTCAAAAAGTCCACTGCATACGTCCATAGGAAATCGAGGAATACGGGTGAAGTGAAATGAACTATTGCCCAATTTGTTCGACTGTCTTCAACGGGTAATTCCACTGACAGAATGTCCTTAGTAGTTGTCAGGCTTAATTGCGGTACAGAGTGCAACATTTGCAGAACCAGATCCCTATTTAAGTAAGGGCTTGACTTTGTTGAATAAAGCTCTACAGTTTTCCTTGTCTTAACATTACATTTATTGAGCTTCACTGGGGCTCCTGATGGTTCAGAATTTACAGGCACATTTGACTTCTTTTGATCATTTACAGTAGTAATGCCCAGGCAGCACTTCTGTTCAGAGTGTATCGGACCACTGACAGTAGGAGATGATAACTGAGTGGAACCTTCCCATTCAAGATCATAAAGGGAATTCGGTCAGTTGATTTAACCACCCAAGTATCCAACCGGCCACACTTATGGTTTCCAGCAGGGGCATTACCTTTTTTTTTATTTTACAATGGATACTAATTTTGACCCACCCTCTTTCGAGACACGCTTCACATCGGCAGCCACCTTATTATTAGACATACTCGAGACATTTTCCAGAGACAAATTGTTCACTGCTTCAGCTCTATATAACTTTCGTCGTTCTCTCTTTCCCTTTCTTCGCAATCTCTTTATATACCTCTTTCGGTTGTGAGCCGATCATTCAACCATGTCCTCTGTATACACAATATCAGCAATTTCCTTATTCTCCTCCCCCCCCCCGCCCGCCCAGACTATTATCCGCCCTGCCATTTATGGGATGGCCCAGGATGATCAAATCATCCTCATATGAGACAGCACCAGGCCATGAAATTATATTAGGTGTATGAAGGATACTAGTCAGTTCACCTTGTGAATCCAAACTGCTAGTTTAACATCCACAATATGACTAATAGCGAATGTTTACTCCTTTTGTCTTTGTGCAATATTAGAACAAAGTAAAAATAATGCCTTTACTGTGACGGTCAGATCTGACAATTCAGCATATGTCGCATTGGTTTTATTTAAAGAACCTTCACATTTTTAGCAATTTTGAAAATTTTCCACAATACTAGTCAAATCAGGTTCATCTGTACTATGTACCACACTTTCGCGACCCCACCAAACATTTCCCCTTTAAGGAATAGCAAAGACTTAGGAGCAAGGTATTGTTGTCAATTGAGGGGTGAGAAGTTGATCTGAAGCCAGTTAAAGGCCTGGTTGAAGAGGTAGCCGTTTTTCCCAGGTCGCCTAAAGAAGCATATTATGATACTATAGAACCCGCTTATGGGAAAAGAGGATGTCACATTTCCTAACTGATCCATCGAGCCAGGCGGCTTACCATTCTCCACAACCTACTCCGGGAAGTGTGCAGCAGTGGGAGGAGAATTAACAAGCTGATCACCCCCTTTAACAGTGGCGTATGGTTTAGCAGTGGCTTTCCTCATGGAGCTGATTCTTTCGAGTGCGAATAGGCATGACGAAGAGGTATATAGAAGGAATAAGACACCCTACTCAACAAACCAATAGCATCGACCAGGACGCATGGCAAAAAATGATTCTCTTTCCAGCAGCAGAGGGAAACGGGGCGGCCAACCGAGTATAGATCATACACAAACTGCTCATGTCCAACCCCTCCCTTGCCTTCATGGTAACCGCTGCCAACGGTTCAAAAGAGGTAGCACAGAGCCCCCAAACCACTCACCTCGAACGCGAACTCTGGTATACGCTTGAAGCCCCACCGCCTCTCTCCTTTTGCCTGCCCAGGCACCCTCAAGCAACAGCATATGGCACACCACTAACAACCGGCACCCGCTCGGGAGCAGGAGTGAGTCTCCGAACTCCTGAGGAAAGGGGCCGCACAGAGCAGCACTCACACCCACATGCTGGCTCCGAAGGACACAAGTTCTGCACCGAATCTTGCCACACTCATCGCTCTCAGAAGAGAGGAAAGGAACCAAACACATAGAAACAATGTGTCAACCTCTCTCAGAGACTCTGAGGCTCCGAGACTCCAATACTCCAATGCACCAACAGTTTGCAGAGGCTGCTTCCGACACTCAATCCTTACCATTTAGGAACATTCTTGCCTCACCATTTAATAGAACAACCTAAGATCCATGCATTCCACAAACCCTGCAACCAAGCAAGGCCCGCAGCTGTGAAATGTAGAAATACCATAGGCAGAAACATTGGCAGGTTTAGGGCTTGCCATTTCAGGAAACCAAGAGAAATGCTCATGAATTAGTTCATATGTTAGGTTAAGCTTTCCACATCTAACCCTCCTCTTGTGTCATTTCCCCCCGACCAGCACCACGATCTCCAGTGAGAGGGAACATAAGAGAGAAAGAGCAAGCAAGCAAGACAGAAAGAACACGAGACAAGGAAGGACGTATGGATGAGAGAAGGAGGAAATGAGACATACGGTGATACCGAAGGGTGCAAGAGAGAGACTGACTGACAGAGCGACTGTGCCTGGGAGACTGACTAGGGAAATGATGGAGACTGGGTCTAGGAGGAAAGCTAGGACCAGGGACTTGGATGAGGAACAATGATGAGGGACTAGGATGAGGTATATGGGGCTAGGAGGACCAAAAAGGGGCATGGAAGTAGAACTAGGATTAGGAAGTGGGATTAGGATGGAGAAGAGAATGAGTGACTAGGAAGAGGAAGCTGGACCAGGATGAAGAAGAGAGGATAGGAAGAGGAAGAGGAACTAGAATGAGGACAAGGAAGATGAAGAAGGACTAGGATGAAGATGCTGAACAGGGAGTGGATGAAGGACTAGGATGTGTGGAAGAGGAGCTAGAACAAGGAAGAGGAAGAGACATTCGGATGAGAATGAGGGACTTGGAGGATGGACTAAGAAAAGGGACTGTGATGAGGGATGAGGTGCTAGGATGGGAAAGAGTGACCAGAATGAGGATGAGGGTCTAGGATGAGGAAGAAGACTTCGAATGAGGAACATTGGTCTTATTACGAGTTTGTCTGTAATGAGACACTGAACTACCAGCAGGCCTGACCTGCTGGGAGTTCAGGCCACTACCGGCATGTTTTTCACTGAAGTAGCGGCACTTTTAACAATGGTGCCAGTGCTTAGGTGTCCCCATTCCCATGGGAATGGGGATTCCCCGTACCGCCGCCGCTTGTGATATCCCGGTAGCACCAGGATGTCAGGCGGTGGCAACAGTGTTACAGGGTTGGCGGTAACTCGCCAGGTACCAAAAGGTTTTACCAGCAACCTTGTAATGAGGCCCATTATCTAGGATGAGGAAGAGGAAATAGGATGAGGATGAAGAAGGCAAAGTGAAAGGGGGACTAGGAAGAAGATGAGGCACAGGGACGAGGTTGAGGGACTAGGATGTGTAACAGGAACCAGGATGAGAATGAGGGACTACTAGGACAAGGGTTTAGGATGAGGAATGCAGATGAAGAACAGGAAAAGGAAGAGCGACATAGATAAGGAAGTGGAAATGAGATGGATAAAGAATGGGAAGAGGTACAATGACAAGGGACTGGGAGGAAGAAGCAGAATGAAGCAGATCAGGGGTAGAAGGAAGAAGAAGAGGACTGGGATGAGGAAGTATAAGAGGAACTAGTATTTTATGTATGCATGTATTTGTTTTTTATATAGCGCACATCTAGCTTGAGAGCAACAGAGCACTGTAGAAGAATATTACAATGAGGACAGGAATGATGTCCGACAAGGAAGAGAGACTACGATGAGGAAGAGAGCTAGGATGAGAGACTAGAAAGAGAAATAGAGTATGTGAAGAGGAAGAAGGATGAAAGACTAGAACAACAGGCCTGGATGGGGTCTGATGATGAGGGACTAGGATGATGAAGTGGAAGAGGGGCTAAGAAAAGGAAGAGGTACTAGGACCAGGAAGAGGCACACAGGCCAGGAAGAACGAGGAAGGAGGGGGACTGGGACAAGGAAGAGGGAGTAGAATGAGGAAGAGGAAGTTGGAGAAGGACAAGTGCCTAGAACAAGGAAGAGGGGCTAGGATCAGAAAGAAGAACCAGGATTAGGGAGGAAGGGGAAAAGGGACAAGGAAGAGGAAAAGAAGATAGGAAGTGGAAGTGAAAAAAGGACTAGAGTGAGGACAAGGAAAAGGGACCAGGACAAGGGATAAGGAAGAAGGACTAGGACAATGAAAAAGAATCAGGAAGAAGAAGAGGGTTTGAGATGAGGAAGAAGACTAGGATGAGGGATTAAGATAAGGAATAGGAAGAGCTATGGGACAAGGATGACAAAGAGTGACAAGAATGAGGAAGATTGACTAGCACACGGAAGAGGAAGAAGAGGGACGAGGACAAGGGATTGGGTTGAGAAAGAGGGAGTAAAATAAGGGAGAGCAACCAGGATGAGTACGTATAATGAGTTAAAGAATGAGGACGATGGGACTGGGACAAGAAAGGGGAAGAAAGGCATTTTGCAATAAATCTAATTAGCATGCAGGGGACTTAGAATGTTCGCATTATGCACTGTGGGGTGCCATGCATGAAAGTGTACAGGCCACAAGGCGGCGTGGACAAGGAAAGCGTAAAAAAGAGGTGAAGTTGCTTTTACTGTTTCCAATTTACACTCCATCTCATGGAAAAGAGAACGTCACAGACACATTCGCTTTCTATGTGGCCGTTACTAATGGATTCCTAATGAATGTGCCAGGCCTTGACCAGGTGCACAACCGAGGCAGGCTCCATTTGTTGTATGCCTGCTTGAAAACCTCATGATATGATCTGATAGGTTATTTATAATGCGCTTAATACCCAGAGCAGACAGGGGATCGAACCGGTGTTGCTCCATGTCATCTTGTCTCCAAGGGGAGCACATTGCCCCTGAGCTATCCTCCCGAGACACCCTCCACATCATGCAAGCATACAATGAGGTGCATTGGCGAGCGGGAGGGGGACTGCTGTAAAATGGACCAGAGCAGGAAATGGAGGCTTCTCTTTCTCCATTTCAAATGAGGCTGTTGGACGAAGAGGAAGAGGGACCAAGATGAGTAAAGAGGGACTAGGACAAGGTATTGACACGTGGAAAAGAAGAGAAAGAGGGGTGAGGATGAGAACGAGGGACTAGGATGAGGAAGATGGGCTATGGCAATGATAAGAGACTAGGACTAGAAAGAGGGACTGGGACAAGGAAGAGTACGAGGAACCAGGATGAGGGACACAAGCGAGGAAGAGTAAAATGAGGAAGAACATTAGGATAAGGAAGAGGGACTAAGACAAGGAGAAGTAATAGGATCTAGTGTGAGGTAGCAGAGGAAGAGGGACTAGGATGAGGAAGAGAAAGGAGGTTTTAGGACAAAGGTAGGCTTCCATTACCAACGTGGCATCCCCTGGGCGCCTCACCCATACCGTACATGGGGCTTTGGTATTAGGTTTGCCAGAAAACTATGACTTGCAGGTAAAAACCATTTCTCAGTGTTTCATATGCATAACTGCATAACCATATGGTAATGCAAGGCTGCCTCCATGCATCGTAAAAAAATTATTGCATTAGGATAATACTTGTTTTTTTCTGATTGGTTAAAATCCTAGCACATGGTTGACCTTCAGGAGTTGCTTTTATTATGGGATCTCCTTTTGGGATCTTTTAATGGCTCTACGCTTTTGATAGGTTGCATCCTGCAATTACTTTTGGAGGTGGTTATTATTATTGGCTCTACTTCTAGAACCAGGGCGTAGAATGTGGTTGGACCTTGGACTAGAGAGTGGATGTGTGGAATCTCAGGCAGTCCTTGAGCCAGTTTCTATGAGTATAAACTAATTGAACATTATGTTTGATCATATTGTGATGAAAGGCCTCCATTTAGCTGTGACAGCTGGTCATATTTTGGCTTCTACACTGTCAATTGAGGTTATCATTTCAGTGCTTAGGATGTGTTTAGCTTGCAGCAACGGTTGCGCCAACAACACATGCTTAATGTTTGCCTTATTAATTACAATGGCCCTCATTACGACCCTTGCGGAAAGGGGTTTACGCCAGCGTAAACCATGGCGCACCTTTCCGCCTGAGTACGAGTTCCCGTAGCGCCATGGTGATTTTTACACCTGCTTTTTGCAGGCGGAAAAATCCATGGCGCTACGGGACTTGTTGTTAATTACGCCACCGTAATTTACGGTGGCGTAATTAACGCCTTCCCCACTCCCATTATACCCTATGGGGCAAAAATGGGAATGGGGAAGGGTAAATGGGGATTGGGGACTTACCGCCCCGCCAAGGTCGGAATGGGGCGGTAAGTCCGCCAACCACCATGGCGGAGTTGGCAGCTTAGCGCCATGGACCATGGTGCAAATTGCACCATGGTTCTCCGCCAGGGTCGTAATGAGGGCCAATATAAGGTTAACCATGTGCTACATTCCAGTAAGGGCCTTTGTTAACCATGTAAGAGACTTGAGTACTGACTATATGTTTTTGAAGGTTCTTTGGTGTCTTACCCATTGTTGTCTCTGAGAGAAAACACTGACCTGATGACTGGTCACCTGACAGGGGACTTTTGTATGTGGCATACCCTGCAATGCTCCCCTATCCCGCAACGTACTCAAACTACCTGACAGTGATGGCAATGATGATTGGTTGGGATTGGCAACTATCCACAGGGCATTAGTGGGATGTGCCAGAAGGGCTGTCTACGAGGCAGCATGCAGCAGCAGCAGCATTCTTCTGAAGTGTGGGCCAATCCACACCAACTGTAGACATTGAAGAAGTGACATGTGACAGCAGTGATGTGCTGTGGCAGCAGCACTAATGTGTGTGCATGTACAGTGCACATCAACATTGGCATTGGCAGAATGATGTGACACGACAATTTTCGCAAGCTGTGGTGTGAAACATGCATGTTGAGAACCTTTCAAGCCTTATTTCACCAGCTAACGTCACCTATATGCGCTCCCCCAAATGACCACCCTCACTCTTCACCAACTCTTTTTCCCTAACTAGCCCCCTCACTGTTGCTTAACTCACGTATCGCTCTTGCCCTAACTCACCCACTCACACTTCACCGCAACTCACCCTTTTAGTCCTCCTCCCCAACTCCTAGGTAACCTAACAATATTTGTGTCACATGACAGAGTGCCACCTTAGCTCCCGGGCTTCTTATCATTGTCTGACCAACCGGCATCCGAATGCTGGGACAGTCTACATGAGCGAATGTGTGGGTTTCCCATGGGGGCTGAGGGGCGCATGGATTGCTGAAACAGAGGTAAATGGAGTCAGACGGCCAGGCGAAATATCTGCAAGTTCAACAGGGACCACTTCCCCCCTCACCAGAACCAACATGTCTGACAGAAGGTTAAACCCCTGTGTGGATGCCTCACTGTTCTCTCACATTCTTAGACTGTATTCTAATGACATCTCACGAGACTCTCTACTGTACACGGCAATCGTGTGAGATGCTGCCCTGTTTTTTGGCGTGTGCATGTGACTGAGCATGTGCCCCCTTGTGTAGGCTGTTGGAGTCTGGTCCTTCCCTTTCTGGCCTGTTGATGCTGGAGTCAAGATACTTTTGTTGTGGCCTTCTTCCCAGGGGGCCATATTCTACCTGTAATGGGTGCACCTGACGGAACTATAGCTGTAAGTGGCTTTGGTATGTGTCCCAATGTTCCAGACTCGTCCCTAAAGTTGACCTCTGTAAATAGGTGGCATGCGGTTACTTGTGATTGTAAGCGTTGGTGTGTGTGTATGTGTCACGATTTGCATTACAGCCTGCTTGAGTACAGCGGTTAAGAGTGTTTGGTGTAGCAGCATGCCTTGTACAGCCATGGGTTGTCTGTTGGGGGGGGGGAGGGGTTACAACGTGTTGAGCGGTTAATTTGTCTGCATGTGTTGTATATGGAGGGTGCTATGCATGTTGCATTGGACGTGTTGGTGGTGTGCAGGGTGGACACATGGTCTCTGAATGTTGTCTCCTTTTCACAGAGGATGGGCCATTCTGTGCAGGGTGTGTTGATGTGGCACACATATGAATGATGCGTTAGGAATCTGGGTATGATGTTGATGACAGTGGGCCCTGTGCTACTTGACTTGCTGTGCCAACACCTGCATCTTGAAATCTCTTCATTGGCTCCCAGTGGCTGCACGGATTACATTTAAAACCCTCTGCATTGTCCACAAGGCTTTCTCGGGCCTGGGTCCAAAATACCTTCAACTATCCCTCCGTAAATACCTCCCCTCTCGAGCCCTTTGCTCCTCTACTTCAAACTCCCTCAGGGTTAGTCGTTTTGCAAAAAAACGAGCTGGGGGTAGATCTCAGTCTTCGGCTGGTACCTCCCTTTGGAACAGCCTCCCGGCCACCTTGAAACTTGAGGAAAAACATCTTTGGTTCCGGAAACTTCTCAAGACCTTCCTCTTTGCCTCTGCCTTTGCCCCCCTTCTCCCCTGTTGATCTGTTTCTTCTCATGGCATTGTGCACCTGGCCACCCTCTGTTCTTTCGGGCCCAGGTATCTGCTCACCCTGCCACCCTCCTGCACTGCCTCCAGGCCACCATCTGCACTAGAGTTCTGTATCTGTACCCATACAGTCCCCCTCCCACGTTTCTTCTGCACTTATCAGATATACCTTTCTGACTAACTTTCACCTGCCACTTGCTGGCTGCACTACCATGGTTCAAAGCCCTTATTTATTATTTATTCTATTTAATATTCATTTATGTTTCCTCTCCTCTGCTTCGCACTTTCCACTCCCCCCACCCCCTGCACTTCTCCCCCATTTTCCTTTCCCTTGCACTTGCGCTTTCTTAAATGTCATTGGGCCTAGTAAAATCACTGTTTTCTGTTTTTTTCTTTGTTCCCCTCCCTTTCTGCCTGGTCGCGCTCTGAAACACTTGTGTACGAGCGCAATATAAATAAAATATCATTTCATTTCATTTCATCCCCTGATCCTCTGATCACAGTTATGGTTATATAGACCACGATTGCAGCCTTCTCAGGGTTCAATATTAAGATTTGATGGGCAGAAGTTAACACCAGCTGCTGGTTGTCAGGCATCACCCAGTAGGCAGGAACTAACGCTGACGATCAAGGAGCGAGTACCCAGTGCATCACATATTGAACTTGCACATGTGATGCACACTTTAACTTTTTGCCCATTATGTATTATCCATTATGTACTAGATATATCTTACTTGTTCTTTATTAACATTGATACGATATGATATGATATGGCATTTATAACGCGCCTACACACACATTCCCCAAAACGACCTGTGGAATTCATTAGAAAACATCTTTTGGACTCGAGTGCTACACTTACCAAAGCGTACCTCAACCATCTGTATACGGTATGAACTAGGCCTTATTTCAATTCACGCAAGAGTCTCATAGAACTTACTGAGTCTGTATCGTAAAACAATGCTGAAGGCCCCGGTACCCCAATTCTGCATCTTGCACAAACCTGACTCTGATAAAGAGCACACCGTCCTCTATAAATGGAATTGCCTTTGTCAAGACTTATTGGAAGAGTATGACATTACTCTTACAATGTTAACAGAAAATCCGGAGTCGGCTAAGAGGAAGATCTGGAGATTGGACTGCATCAAGACCTGCGATCTAAGAGCAAACTCCAAAATGATGCACAAAGTACCAGGTGAGGCAAAAGCATATGACCAGCGCCACACTTATCTAACGCGCCTGCCAAATCGGCATGCAAGGTCCCTATATATGCGATTTAGACTTACTGCATTTCCAAACAAAAGCACGCATAGGTATTTGGCCCAAGCAAGCTAACCTTAACCCTACTTGCCGGTTCTGCAACACCGTCAAAGAAACACTAAAACATCTGACTATGTCATGCCCGGAACATGAGCATCAAAGAGGACTTAGTTTTGCCCCAATGATTAACATCCATCCTACAAGGAGCATCGAAGAGTGGTGGAAAGTACTTTTCGAAGGATCCGATAGAGCAGCACTGTTCGCCCTAATAAATTTCCTTCAAGTGCTAAAAACCTGGTTGGACGCACAAGAAATAATCTAAGTGGATAAAGAAAAGTATTGTGCTTGGTCGAACGAGGGCACGTTTTACTGTTGGACTTGTTAAAACCATCAAGAGGGAGGGACGGATGGAGGGAGGGAGGAAGGGAGGGAAAGGAAAAGGGTAATGGTGTGATCTGTTGTTATGTTTTGTCTTTTTTAAAGGTTGATAAAAAACAATATTTTTTTTTTTTTAAAAGGTAACGTAAATTTAATGTCACATGTGCATGTGCATGTTTGTAAGGCACCAGTTGGCCTCTGGAGCCAAAAGTAGCTATTGGTAGCTGTTGGTTTCAAGTTAACCAGGCACTCCTGAGCTAGAAGCAAGAGCTAAATAGCTCCCAAAAATGTTGAGCCCTGCTTGAGTTGGGGACTGTACTCCATCCAATGGCTTGTCACGTCTGCCTGTGATCAGTGATGACTGTGTGCACATGGCACTTCAGGTTGTCCCAACGCTTCTTTCTGTCCTTAGTGGACCTTGGATAGGCAGACACTGCCTGCACCTTATTGTGCACCCAGTCCCCTTTTAGCTGGGGCAGGCTTTGCCATTTTACCAGCCTTGACACCACCTATGCAACCTCATCAGCAAGCACTGTGTGCTCCGGTGTGCGCTTGCCTGCCCTCACCTCTCTTTCCTTCACCAGTGCCCCAGCCATCTTCCTTGCTGCTCACTGTGGGTGGATGGGTGACTGTGGCAGGGATTTTAAATGGATTGTGTGCCTGTTTCTGTCACTTTGTGTGCTGTGGTTCTGAAGTCTGGTATATCTGGATCCAGTAACGGTGTACCAGAACGTGTGACACACTTCTGGCTTTATAGGATGTGGTGGTGACCACTAATCACATCAGTCAAATACAATTACTACAGATTTGCTGGTAACGGCATATTCATCCGTACTGCCCACCTTTGCGGAGCGTGGTAACAGTATTTACTGGATACACTTTTACTGGGTGAAATGCAGCCAAACTCATAGTCAGGCCCATAGTGCTAGCAGCAGGAGTATGTGTTGGTTTGGTGCAATCAGCACCTTTTGTCAAAATCCTAAATGCAAGCAAAGTGCAGTCTGCACGAAGGGGAGAGGTTGTACCTGTGTGAGGATTTTGTCTCTGCACCTGAAATACCAGGAGAGCGCATGGGTTCAATTTCTTCAGGAGCATGTGAAACCATGGTATGTATGGGGCAGGCGCATTAGCTGAGAACCTACAACTTGGCACTATCCTCAGATGTGGGAGAAGGGTGCAAAATTATTGCTACAGGTGCTAGTGAAGAGACTCATTTGGTTCTGGATTAGCAAGGTAGTGTAGCCATGCTAGCAGGTGGGGCTGGGGGCAAGGTTTCTGGAGACAATGTTTGTGATGCTGGGGCTTCAGGCGGAGGCAGAGTTCTTTTACATCTGGACAATTTACTGCCAGCTTAGTAGTAAGGAGTGCTTCATGTGGTCTCTACTGCCTGGGCTGGAGTGCAGATTTTGTATGGTGCACATGGGTGTCAACACAGTTGCCAGGATTGAGTGAATGGCAGGGTCGCTGGGTACTTTGGTCAAGGCTTCCTTCACTTGGAAATGGATGGACCGGACAGATTTTACTTACAATAAGTTCAAAATACTATCATCGTCAAGATGCAAATGGATTTTTATGAGGTGCTTGAGGGATTGTGGCCATGCCCATGTGTCACACTGTCAGAATCTCATGGGGCAACAATCTGTGCTTCTACTTGGCATTGTTGCCAATGTGGACAGGACAAGAGGCAAGGCTTCTGGTTACTTGGGGCAAGTCACTGGGCGATTCTTGAAGAGTGTCAGCTTAATGTCCCCATTCCCTTGCTCTATAATACCACTGCACTGGGGGTGATAAGCACACTGAAAGTGATGGATGATACTTAGAGCTTTCCAGACATATTTAATGACTTGGCTAGTGAAGTAGGTATCTTTATCACTGTCTATTGTTACCAAGGGTCTAAAGCGGGCAATAAACTCAGCCAGTAACTTTTTTTTTACCATAACAGACTCTGGGCCTCATTACGACCGTCACGGAACGCGCTAACGGGCTCCACTAATGGAGGCAGACCCGTTAACCCCGTTCCGGGAAATTACGAGGTCCCTTCGCGGGACCCAGGAAGGACGCCTGGTAAAACCAGGCATCGTTACCGGGTCCCGCGAGGGGAAGAGAGAGCTAACAACGGACCGGTCGTAATCGGCCCGTTGTTAGCTCCCTCTCCCATTCCCATTGAGCCCTATAGGGGCTCAGATGGGAATGGGGAAGGTCCGGGCCCGGGTTCCCAGAGGGAGGAATTACCGGGCCCTCTGAACTCAGAATGGCCCGGTAATTCCCCATTCTTGGAACCCGGTAAAGGAGCCCGGTTTGGCGGCAACCATGGAGCCAATAACTCCATGGCTACCGCCAAACTCGTAATGAGGCCCTCTGTCTTTGTATAGGATTAGGCCTTCATCCAGCCCAAAAACACATCCACTAACACTAGACAATATTCGTATGCTAGACTTCTGAGGAGCTGAATAAAGTTTATCTGAATGTTCTACAATGGGCCTTCAGGGGATGGGTACATGAAAGCAAAGTATTGACAGCTTGACCAATATCGTGTGCCATGCTGAAGGGGCAGGTGTTACAATAATGATAAAATTCAGTAGAGAAGTAAGGAGCAAACCAATCATGGTTAATAAGAGTAGTCATGCTTGTATACCTGGTATGAGCCACTGAGTGCGTCAGTCAGGCGAGATAGGGTAAACACGATCTAAGTGCTATTGGGTCGACACCAGAACTGCGCCATTTGGTATTGTGATTGGGTACGTTTTTGTGAGACCAGTATGCTTTTGCTTGTTCAAGAGCTAGATCATGTAATGCTGCCAGACTAGAAAGGGTTTTAATCAGATGCTGGGTCGCTGCAACACAAATATGGGCATCATTTGATGTACAGGGCCTTTGAGGGATGCATTTCTAGCTGATTTGTCAGCCAGAAAGTTTACTTGAGCAACATCAGAAATGGGCAATTTATGTTCCTTGCACTCAACTATTGCGAGGGCCAAAGGAAGCAATAGGGCGATAAATAAAGCAGCTACGTAGGGTGGTGTTCGCAGCCAGGAAAACAAATCTTGCTATTTCCACAGTATGCTGAAATTGTGGGGGACAATGGGAGATTTGGACTCGATGGGGAACAGTCTTTTCTTAAGCAATAATACAAGTACACATAAGAACAGTGAACTTAGCATCTTGAGCAGAACGGGCATTGGGCGAGCGATAAGCTTCTAACACATCATACTGTGTACAAACCGAGTAACTTGATGTAAGTTGACCTTAACCATGGTGATGCCTCAAGCAAGTAATATCATCATAGAGATTTGTCTTAAGGATTTGCAGAGGTACATCCTTAAGGTCCTTAGGTGTTAGGAGGAGCACTGTAATAATTAGACAGTCATGGATGGGTCACCATCAGAGGGTGTTAGGAGCGGATAAGCAGGGTTTAAAATAGAAGCATGAGATATAGTCACATTATCAGCAGAAAGTAGCAGCCTTTCAAATTTAGCCAGACAGGAATTATAAATGTGCTGTGTGTTTCCTTAAAAGAGTAAGGAGGTAACAACTTGAGGTACTGACCAATTACTAAATGACCGAAAACCAGAGTGTTTGCCATTTCAAATAATAAAGCAGTAGCGGTAACAGATCAAAGTCAGGGTAGTTGTGTTCCAGCACCATGATCGAGAACTGAGCTGTATTAAGTAACAAGATACTCCTCGTCACTGTGTCTGAGCCAAAAACCCTAAAGCAAAACCTTCATGTTCATCACAATTAAGGGTAAATGATTTTTGATAATTTGTCAGACCCACAGTAGGGGCTTTAGATAACACTTGTTTGATCTTGGTGAAAGCTTTGTCTACTCCTAGGGAGCAGGGGAGAGGTTCAGGAGTCAAATAAAGAGTAAGGGCAAGCAGAGCCTTCCCAATAGAGGTGTGACTCTTTATCCATTCCCGACAATACCCAGATATCGCAAGAAAACCTCTAATCTGTTTTTAGGTTACGTGTTTGGGCACTCAGAGGATGACATAAATCCAAGCCTGATACAGTTGTCTCTATGACGCTGTTATGTGATACCAGTAATGACAGAGCTGAAGATTTTCTTATGAAGTGTTGTGACCCTTCAGAGCAAGTGCTGTTACAAATCATGATAATCTTGCTGGCATGCTTCCAATGATAGTGAAGTAATAACCTAGACAAACAGGTGATGTCTAGAAAGCGGTCAAGAGTCAGGATGAGGGAATAAGAGAAAGTTATGCACACAATGGGTGGATGACAAGTCAGATTGGAAGAGAAGGATTGCCTGGCATGTTTTTGCACAGAAATTTGAGAGGTGTTAGTTTAATCTTATTTGATGATCATAGGTAATGATATGATATGATGTGGCATTTATAATGCGCCTGTACACAAGTGTTTCTAGGTGCGACAAGACAAGGGGGGGAGGGAGGACAAAATAACGATCTTACTAGGCCTTGTGTCATTCAGATCGTGCCAGTGCGGGGAAGAGGAGAAGTGCCATGGGGGAGGGGAAGAGGAGAGTGCAGTTAACTCATAAGTGCAGCCAGCAGGTGGCTCATAAGTGCACAGAGAAGGGACTGTGGGTTGCAAATACAGACCCTTAAGTGCTGGGGAGCCCGAATGCAGTGCAAGGGCAACTGGACATGCAGGAGCCTGGGCCTGAGTTGAGAGGGTTACAAGGTGACCAGTGCGCGGAGCAGGCAGGTGCGTTAGCAGGGGGCAGGAAGAGAGAAAGTGGAAGCGAAAAGGACGGTCTTGAGTTGCCTCCGGAACCAGAGGTGGGTCTGTTCAAGTTTGAGAGAGGCAGGGAGGCTGTTCCAGAGGGAGGCCTCAGGCGCGGAGACAGATCTGCCCCAAACTCTCTGCTTGGAGAAGCGTCTGACCCTCAGAGAGTTAGAGGTGGATAAGCAGAGAGCTCTAGAAGGAAGATGTTTTGGAAGAAAAAGTTGGAGGTATAGCAGTCCCAGGCCCCAGTAAGCCTTGTGGATGATGCAGAGGTTCTTGAACTTGATCCTTACAGTCATGGGGAGCAAGTGAAGAGATTTCAGAGCTGGAAAGATACGATCCCCGGGCTTGAGGCTAAGGACAAGTCTTGCAGTCCTGTTCTGGATAAGTTGTAAGGATCGAGGGGAAGAGGCAGGAAGATTTAGAAAGAGGCTGTTGCAATAAAACAGCCTACAGAGGACCAGAGCTCTGGACACAGTGAGCTTCTAGAGGAAAGTGAGAAAAGGAAGAATACCTCTGAGGAGGTGCAGCTGATAGCTTGACTTCTTAGAGACATCAGAGATGTGAGGAGACAATGATGATTGGTGATAATGATCTCCAGGTTCTGTGCTTCTGAATTAGGTGAAAGGCATGGGGAGTTCCTAGTTCAGTAGGCTAGATAAAAAGAAGGTGGTGCATGTGGTGAATGTGTTGGGTGGGAAAGACCATGACCTCTGTTTTGATGGGGTTGAGGCATAAGTCTTTTTCAGGAGTGATCTAACTATTGCATTTTTTTTGCTTTGTTAGGTACGAGCCAGTTGACCATGAGCCATTGCAGGATTGTGCTATGTGGGGGGACTTGTAGGGATCTATTTTTCTTTGATTATTTCGGCTGGGCAAGGGTCGGTTTGAGTGGAGGGTGCCTTCAGTTATGATCTTTTATACTTCCTAATGCGGAAGTAGGTGTGATCGCTTTGAATGTAGGTGGACTGATGTTAGAGTTGAGTGGTGGGGTTGTTAAGGTTGAAATTGGGTGTAGTGTTCTTGAGTGTAGTGTTCTTGATTTTCATAATCGTTGTTAGGGAAGCAAGAGCTATATTGACAGCCCACACTTAGGTAGGATTATGGAGGTTGTTCAAGGTTTCAGGGTTGTTTATGTTTTCTCTTGAGCCTCAAGCTATAGCCTCTGAAGAGGATTTTGAAATTAGGCTTGTCCTTTTCTGATTAGTGTTTTCCCCATTTGCATTCCGTTTTTCTAAGTGCATGTTGATGGGGGTTTAGATCAGAGTCAACACATTTGTTGGACTTTTTTTCTAGTGGTTTGAGTTGACTTGTTATTATGAGAGCGAGGATGTCAAGTGGGGTAATTTTGTGATAAATAGTTTACTAGTTTTCTGGGAAGGTGGTGAGGGAATGTATAGCATTGTAGGTTGGTTTATTGTTGAAGAGTTCTCTAACGTTTTGCTGGGTGATGTTTTTCATGGATCTGAAGGAAGTTATCTTGGTTGTGTTTTGTGTACAAGATGGAGTGAGTGTTATATGACCAGGTGGCATGAGGAAGTAATGGTCGGTTCATGCTGGTGCAGTAGAAGTTGCTTTGAGGAGAGGGAGATTTTAAAATGAGCTGATGTAAATTGAATGCCCTTTTTGGTGTTTGGGGCCTTGAGAGAGAAGGTTCATGTTATGGGCAGATAGGCTGTTGTGGAATGAGTGCAACATAGTTTTCCCGTGATCATCAAGTCTAATGTTCATATCGCCTAGGATGATACTGTAATTGAATAAATCTTCAGGTCGGGTTTCAATAGCGCTTTTTCAAAGCAGACCAGAACGACATGTAACAAAAGACAGAACAAACAAAACAGATATAATGGTCAAAATTTCAATTACTTCTGAGCTGACCATTTTACATAAAAAATATGGAGGCATTACCAGTTACATATCCTCCCTAGGTTCAAGGTGTGTAGCAGTTTACATTGTAATTGTGAACACGGGAAAACATATTATAATATGAAAACTTCCAGTGAAAACATTTATTATTCATTTCTCTTCCTTTTGCTTCAACATTCATCAATTTAAGATGGACTCCAGCTCTGTTGAGCCTTGTGCTTGTATGTGCATTATATTGTAATTTGAATTCTGTTTCTAACTCATGCTATGTATGTCCTTAATATTCAATGTTTCTTGAGAACAAAGAAAAATGTAGAAAACGTCAATGATTGTGATTGCATGATAAAACCATTTGTCAAATTTTGCTCTAGATATGTCTTTAGATGTTCATTTTCTTTCTTGGTAAGAGCATAGATGCAACCACAAGGAAGTGGGGACCCAGCTTCCAGTTGTGTCTTAAAATCAACATAGTGTTGTGGCACCAATTCCTCAACCTGGTCTAAAACAACCCAAAGTTTCATGGTAACAAATAGTTAACTCCGACATAACTGCACAGATGATGAGATTGCCACTCACCCCTGCTACCACGCTCTCCCCCTTTTCTTCTACCAAGCAAATGTCTTTCTAAAATGATGAAGCAAAGTCTATGAGTCAAACTGCCCAATTGTTCTGAGGATTATTTAAAGTTAACCAAAACATTTGCAAGATTAACTTTAGGTGTGATGCGTCTTTCATTTGAAATCTCATCCTCTCTTGATGACAAACCCCAGTAACTAATGGTTCTATCGCCGTGTGTCATAGGGCCGGATGTTAACTAGATTCCATCTACTGCTCTCAAGTGCCCCAGCTGGTTCTTCTTTTCTATCACATTTTCCAAACTCCTACTGTAGCAAATCCCCAATCACAAATATTTCTAGTAGCTCCTGAATCTATAATGGATGTTACATGTTCCTTAACCCCTCATTCAAAAAGTAAGGGTAACCAATAGCCATGTGCGCCACTACAGCCGGGACATGATAGCAATCTGTTGGGTTTTGCCAGATCCTCGATTTACTGGGATGAAGAGCAGGCATGCACTTAAGAAATTACCGTCCTTGCCACAGTAAAGACATACATTGTTTTTCTGACTTTTCTCTGTCTGCTTGCTGGTTATTGGTTCTCTTACTTTGCACTTGATTTGGGTCTCACACTTTACTGATTCCCTTCCTTCTGTGAACACATTGTGCCTCCCTACACAACCCTGGTGCTCGAGCTTCTTCAATCCCCACTTTGCTGGCTCAGGATGAACTCTATTTGAAGGACCAACTCAATTAAAGTGTCATAAAATGCAGATCAGCAACAGTATCTCTAGCATCTTTCAACACCTCCCTCAAGCCTAAACCTTTTATTTACATCCACCCTGTTGGGGTATTTGTGAGCCACAAAGACACAGGAATACCTGATGTTATTCTTATATTGGGATCATGTGCGGCAAACCAAAACCGGACCTGGTGCACACCAGGGCACAATGTCTCTACCTTGATGGTATCTCATTGGTGGTACTCATTGGTGGTTTGGTGTAGAGACTCAGAATAGACTTAGCAGATCACCTGAAAGCTGCAATATGAAGATTCTGCTCCTTATGATTTGACCCAGTTCACAGTGTTTTGGTGCATCCTATTTTTTATCACAAGCAGTAATAAAAATACCTCCTTAGCTATTTACCTCATTATGCGTTATCATGAGTAATTAGTGCACACAATAATAGACCAAAAACTGATCTAGTTCTTTCATGTACTTTATAAGCAATAGAGGTTCATGACTAACACATGAAATATGCAATGCAATGAGTTCACCATGACATTTTCTGTAATACAAGAATAAAAGCACACCTCACAAACTCACATTTCCCCTTGCAGCAATAGCATATGCTATTCTTCAGGACAAAATAGAGCTGGGAGCACACTTCATAGTATCTGCTTCCCTGCGATACAGCCCTTTCTCTCATAATAAACCTCAATTCCACTTCTAGCATTGGCTGGCCAAAACACTACTATCTATGGCAGTGAAATGTATCATTCATATTGGCAGAGCATTAAGCTTCCAGTTTATATATGTGAAATGTGCTTTTTGGACAGTGCAGAAACACATGAAAATATCTATCTACAAATGTAAGTATAAACATGTTTGCCAGCCTGCAGCTGCCCACAATATGCAATCACACCAACACACAACTTCCCTTGGTGCTTTATTCTCACCTAAAGAATGCTTAAAATATTCTTGCCAGGAGCTTCAGGGAAGGATAGGTTTGGTGTGCCCTCGTTCTGCTGGGTTCAGATTAACCCTCCTTCCTCTGCTGCTGAAAATCCCTCTCACCACAGGCCACCCGGTCAGTGCACACACACGGAAAAACACTTCTCAACTGCTTCTCTTCCTTTGGACAGGAAAAAACAGCAAACACACTAGTCTCTGAGAGCCAATCCTTTCTTTTCTTACCTCTCTCCACCTCCCTTTTTAAGGCCTCTTTCTTCAACCTGCCCCTTCATGTATCGTCTCCCACAGAAAGTGTAAGAACTCCCTGCCCCTCTTTGTGATGTCACATGCCAATCAGACACCACTTCCCAAAATGCCCAAGCCTCTAGAATCTTCCAGACAACACATGTTTCTTTCCTTTCACTTTCACCAGAGTTTCACGGTAGCAAACGGATGCCAATGAGTTACATTTCTCTGTACTGGCTTCCTGCAGCAGAACACGGACAATGGAGCTACTTTGAGCAACGTGACTTTTCACATTCCTCAGCTCGCATCTTTATTGAAAAAGCAGCTTTATTTCTCACATTTTTCAAGCAACACCACACAGCCTGTGCTTGCAACCTCATGAAGTGGGCCAATTTGTACCAATGATCTGCACCGATGATTTGCACCACTGAGCTATGGACTGAGCTGCCTTCAATATTAGTAAGGAATTAAAGATTAGTATGTTTGGGAGTGTAGGAAAATAGGGCTCTGAATTCTTACTAAGGCTCAGTGTTTCAACAAAGATGAAAACTGATCCCATTTGTCAACAAGAGTGTGAGACCCAATCACGAGGCACTGGACTGAATCTGGTGTGAGTCATTATTGTGAGTGCATAAAAGCACATGCCAGCAAAAAGGGGGGGTTGAATTTGGCACTGCATAAAAGCTGTGGTTATCATTTGGCACCATGCAACAGTAACTATGGACTAAGTTGTAAAGGAGCATAAAGATTAACAATGATTAACTCCTAACCCATAACCATTAACATTTTCCCATACTAATATTCAAGGTAGCTCAGTCCATCATTTTTGGTGCAAACTTTGGTGCAATTTGGTAAACTGAATGGGATGGCATACACAGGCTGTGCAATGTTAGTTGGAAATGCAAGAAAATAAACGTGAAGCATTAGATTTGTTTTGTGATGAATATGTGACAAGATGTGCAATGTGCAATGTGGAGAGCCACGTTGCTCAAAGTGGCCCCATTGTTCATTTTCAGAACAGGAAAACAGTTGCTCCATTTGCTGCCTTCTAACAGCGCGGGCTGACCACATGTTTTCTAGAACATTCTAGTGAATTGGTTTCTTAAAGGGAGGTGGTTCTAATTGGCACATGACATCACTTTCAAAGGCAGTATCTTTTTACATTTTACGTAGGCAAACATACACTCATGGGGAGGAGGCAGGCAGAGGATTAAAAAATGTTTGTTCCGAAGGCGAGTGGGACTCTCTGGTTCTCAGCCAGCTAAGAACACCTTCATGTGACATGGTAAATGCATCCATGTTTAAGAAGGTAATACTGTTTAAGAAGGTAACACATTAAGAGATTTAATTGGCTGGTGCATGCACAAGCACCTATAAGCCTGTGCGAGCATGTCGGAAGCCTCCTTCCGAGGCTCAGGTTTGCCCAGTGACCAGGGGTGGACTGGCCTATGGGGAACTCTGGAGATTTCCTGGTGGGCCTCTGCACCCTTGGCCTCTTTTCTGTGGTATTTTCAAATTTTCTCATAGGAAAAGCATTGGGCTTGCTGAAAATGTGTCATATGGGGCCACTTTTAACTTTATTTCCAGGGCCTCTTTTGGTCCCCAGTAATTATTTCCAGGGCCTTTTTTAGTTCCCAGTCCAGCCCTGCCAGTGACATGCCCTGCTGTATCACTTGAAGGCGTCCTTAGCTGCCCGTGAACGGAATAGGAGTCACATAAACACTATGTACATGTCTCATGGGGAGATCCAGTAGAGTACCATGTAGCTAGGTCGAATGGGATCGTACAGGTCTCAAATGATGTTGAAAATCCATTGCGTCCAAGGGTGGAGATTTCTCTGTCAGGAAGTTCATTGTTAATGTATAACTTAAGGCTCACTGTGTAAAACCACTACAAAAACCTAAAGGTTTATGTCCTCTAGAGGCCACAATTTGGGACAGGGACTATGCCGGTTTCCAATTCGATTTCGGCAGAGCTGTATGAAAATAAATCCTGGCTCAACCTTTGCTGCGCAAAGCTGTTTATTGGATTATATGGTGTTAGATATGTGCTTCTACAGCACCAAGCATTTTTCCACCTTTCCATGGGGCTTCCTAGTCTGTAGGTTGCCACAGGAAACTTTTCCCTGGCAACAGCAAGGCAGATTGGGTTTTCACTCATATTGAAGACACCTCGATTTACCTGAGAGTCAATAGGTCAGCTGAGTCCTTACACACAGGGCTTTAAGTGGGATGTGGCTAGCTGGGACCAAGCCCCAGCAGTCTCGAGAAATGGCTCCCAACCTGCAGCCCTGGTAGGGCCCACCTCCGTCTATGCCCAGCCTCGCCAACACCTCAGGCAGCCTGTGTAGCCGAAGTGCTGCATGGTTACACAAGCTGCCTTCAGGTGTCAGCACTTCGGGTTAGAAAAAAATAAAAGGCATTGCCTTCTCTCTTTTTCTAAACCAAAGTACTGACACCTGCAGACAGCCCGTGTAACCATGGTTACTCAGAAACAGGAGGAGGGCTGGAGGGCCTGGCTCTCCTACTGTTTCTGAGTAAAGAGTCATCAGGCAGCATGAAAGCTCATTAACAGCACAGTTGAAAGGGAGGGGCTGGGCACACCGCAGGTAATAATGCCAGTGCGTCCCAGCTCCCCTTCTTTCACCAGCACCCACCTTATGTGAGGGGGGCTCTTGTAAGGGCCAAGGCCTCTTAGGCCAATCCCCTAACAAGAGCCCCCCTCGCTTTAGAATGCCACTTAAAGCAAATCACTATTTGCAAAACATAACACAATGCATTGAGGAGGTGGGGCATTGGAAGTCTTATAACCGACTTCTGCTAAACCCAAGTAAAACAGAGGTAATCCCTCTTGGACGTACACATCTTTTAGCAGACAAGTCCAAATGCCCTCTGCCAGCTCACTTACTGGGATCCATAAAATTAAGAATCTGGGTCGCATTTAGCAATCGGACCTCGGTAACGTGCAACAGGTTGGAGCCAAGGTGCAATCAGTGTTTTACTCCCTTAGGTTGTTGCTCCTTGGCCTCCAGTTCCTCTCGCAAGAAGACCCTACAATTGTGGTGGGGACAGTGATCAACTCACAACTTGATTATGGGAATCGCTTGTTAGCAGGCATCCCCAAATGGCAAATGTTACAGTTGCAGAGGGATCAGAATGCTGCAGTTCGACTTATCTGTAAAGTATCTGAAGCTACTGCAATTTCACAGCTGCATAGATCCCTCCAATGGCTAACTCTTAAAGAAATAATTGATTTTAAAATGTTGTGCTTGGTTTTCAGTTGCATTCACAACCTTGCGCCTAAATGCTTGACTGACAAACGGAGGCGCTATGAACCAACACGCCTACGTCGTTCTCCACATAAACTTCCATTGGCTATGCCAGCCGCAAGATGTATCGCGAGGGGGGATATGTGCGTTGCGGTCTATGGCCCAAACTGTGGAACTCATTGCCATGGGACCTATAGAGTGCTGTAGAGCTCCTGTTTAAATATTTGTCCTCCGGGACCTTTCTAGTTCTCTGCAACAGCTGTGTCGATGTACATGAGTTATTTTTTCTCCTCTTCCACCTGCTCCCAGATGCAGTTTAAATGACTCAAATCAAATCAGATTTGGGACTGTGAGGATGGAAGATTCGGGAATAGGTGTGTGGTGAACCAACCAGGAGAGGTCCATGATGATAAGGAAGTATTTGGGAAGACAGAGCAAGAAGAGACATGGGAATCAGGTAAAATACTACTTACAACCTCTGACCACTGTGATTCCCCATTTCTTGAATTTGCAGGGCCCCCTCTCTGCTAGGTGGTGAGGGGAGTCTATCAAGTCCCTCCTCGGAATGATGTCCTCCTGCATTTATCTGGTGTGCCACTGCAGACTTCGGATGCGGCCCTTGCAAGAATTCCTCGACGCCCACTGGATCCAGGCGACTGGCAGCTTCGAGGACAGGATCCCGCTCGACGAAGCGTTCCATCAGGCGATACGATGGCCAGACTGTGCTTTCCAATCTGACTGTCAGGAACCATACATCCACCTATTCTAGACAGCCACCTGATGGAGTGACCTTAGGAGCTTAGCTTCAATGTGAGCCTCTGAAGGGACTTTGGTATCCAGAGGCATGAACAGATGACTGTACTAAAGACCACGTAGGACACATTCCTAGCATGCTAGACTCTCGGCTTAGTGATGCTGGCTCTCCCAGAAGGAAATGAGATGGTAGAATTATGAAAGGGAAAAGGTTGGGAGAAGTGAGGAGGAAAGAAGTAAATGGTAAGAAGTGAAGGGAGTTCACCCCCATGTGTGTCCCGCCGGCTATGCAGTTATAGAACGTCGACAACGAATGTGTCACTTTTCAGATTGCTTGAGAACTATCCAGAGGGTGCTGGTGGTCAGATATGTTGCAAATAAAGCATGTAAAAGCATATTTGCTTAAAAGCATTGGTTAAAAGTAGTGTAATAACTTATGAAACTGGCCCACTATGGCCATAAAGGTGTCCCATTATGGACTAAAAAAGGGCCCATACTGGAATCAAGGCCTGGAAATTCGGGGGGCATTGCCCTGTATGCCAGTCCAAGCCTAGGTGAGGGAGCACTCAAAGAGGTGCTGATGTAAGAATGCAGGTGGGATTAAACTCTCCAACCTGTCTTCTGCTAGAAAATGCAGCTAGCGCCTAGAAACGTAGCAAAGGAGGTTGCAATCCACACCTAGGAAGACTCTTCTTTGCAGTTCCCACTGCAGGGAGAGGGGTCTTCAGGGGTGTGCTCGGCCCTTGTGGGATCCAATCTGTACATTATTTTCTGAGGTCAGAGCTATAGGAGGACTCCCCTTGAAGACACAACAGCCTATCTCCTAAGGGACACTTCACAAACAGAGACAGAAAGCTGTGAATGATAGTGAGGGGTACGTATAGCCTGAAGGACTTTGCAGCTACTCCTTTGAGGAACACAGAGTAAAGAAGGTGAGTTTTTGGGGCATGCAGTATAAACACACTGAAGCTTGTAGATCATAGACATAGATTTTACTGATGATGTCAGTACTTAACTGTACCCCTATTCTTCCTCTCTCACCCCCTCCCCTTCTTCCCTTATCCAGCTCCTCTCAGGTTAGACTTGGACACACAATTGGCTCCGTCACCAGTGCACAAGTGGCCCACAGTCCCAAACAGCAATCTGTTCCTTTTGTGTAGTATCCAAAGGGGAGATTTTGGTAAAGTGCGATGCAAATGAAGTAACTCCTCAAATTGGACAATTTTGGATAAAGAAAATGTGCCCACTTTGACCCAAAAGATTAGCCCGCAATAGAATGTTGGCCCTACAATTCGAGCATCGATGTTTATGCCAGTCTGGACATAGCTCCTCCAATACCCTGCACCTGTACTTGTAACCCCCGGAGTGTGTGCCCTATGTACAGCACTCTGTGGCTTCCTAGTTAGGTTTATGCTTTATAAATCCCATACATACATACATACATACATACATACTCATGTATATATACAAGCATGCAATGCACATGTTGGTGGGCATTGGACTTTGGATTTGACTCTCACTATAAATATTCACAGAATATGCTGCTATCACTAGAGCTTAGATAAGGTCAAGACTGTGGTGACCACAAACAACTATGCCCTGCTCTTCTCATTTGACTTTATGCATACATGCCAACATGCCCCCCTATTTGTATTTATTTATGTTTCATATACAGCGCCTTAAGCCAAGGAGCTGTACAGAGAAACGGAGAGCGGTACAATAAAAACGAATAAGTATGCACAATAATAAACAATCAATCAAACATGTTGGAGAAAATGAGACTTCAATGACTTACAAAATAGAGGCTAGGCCGAAATTGAATTAATAAAATAGGGGAGGGTGTGCAGTGTAGAGGAGCTAAAAGAGTGAAAGTACGAAAGCGAGATTGAGCACATGGTGGTCGGGGTGCCACCAGGGGAAATTGAGAAGAGCGAAGAGAACGCAAAGGGGTATAGAAGGATACCACTCCAGAAAGACAGTCAGGAGCAAGTTCATAGAGGGACTTGAAGACGAGACATAAGAAATAAAATTTGAGTTGAGAGTGAAACGATAACCAGCCAAGAGTAGCAAGGGAGGGTGAGATAGAATCTCAGAAAAAAAGAAGACAAAGAAGATGAACAAATGCATGGAAGACAGATTTTAGAGGTACAAGTGAGAAATTGGGAGCCCATAAAGAGCAGAGGAGCAGTAGAAGAGTCAGGAAAAAATCAAGGAAGAGATCAACAGTTTTGAAGCTTGACAAGTAAGAAATAGGCGGGCGTTGCAGATGTCCTGTAAATGAAAGCGGCAGGTGCGTGAAGTTAGAGAAATGTGGTGAGAGAAAGATAGAGTAGAGTCAAGATCAATATCCACATTTCGAGCCGTAGTAAGAAGGGATGAATGTTTAGAATAACGTGCAGTAAGTAGTGAATTCAGAACAGAAAGAAGAGCGGTTTGAGTAGAGGGATGAGAGCGAAAGCCTGGCCGGAATAGGGAGAATAGAAGAATTAGAAACAAAAGTAGAAATTTGAGCGCAAACCAGCCATTAAAGTCATTTTGAGAGATATGGTAGTAAGGGAATAGGATGAAAATTTGAGACAAGCTATTGGCCGGCAGTAGGTTTTTTTAAAATTGGGATGATGGAGGCATGCTTAAAATATGAGGGAAAAGTAGAGGTCGAGAGACAGACATTAAAGAAAGAAGTGAGGTAAGACACTAGGGAAGGATACACTTTGTGAATGAGTGCAGAAGGAATTGGATTGGTGGGAGAAGCAGTGAGTGGGCTTTAGTCAGTAGAAGAGAAGTGTCTGCATTGGAGATTGGTTGATAGCAGGAAATAGAGGCAGAGGAAGTGGGAGTGAAAGAAGTCGAGAGTGCAGTTGAGATAGAAGCTTCCATATCAGAACGGAGGGAAGCTACGTTAGAAGAAAAGAATTGAGCGAAGTCGGAAGCTGAAAGAATAGAAATAGCAGAATAGTCAGGGATCTGAGGAGACAGAAGACGAGTACGAATTTGAAAGAGACGCCTAGGGTGGGCAGACTGTGTATGTAGAAGATTAGAGAAATATAAGCATTTAGCAGAGAGTAAACAATCATCATAAAGAGCATTATAGGTAATGTATGAGGAGTAATCCGCCATAGGTTTTGGTTTGAGCCAGTGTCTTTCAAGATGAGGGAGAAAGCCCTGCATAGAGCAAAGATGAGGAGAGAGCCATGGTTGAGAAGGTTTACGATGTGGAGTAGAGTGAATCAAGAGAGGAAGAGAGAGACGAAGAGAGGGTAGAGGCAGCCTCATCAGCAGTTAGGGTTGCAAAAGAAGAGTGGGGATGAAGAGCAGAGATAGAGGTAGAAGTAAAAAGTGAAGAGTTAATGTTGCATAAATCATGCTGATAGAAAGATGAAGAAGAAGCTTGAGGAAAGAGTGACACAGAAAGAAGATAGTGATCAGAAAAATAAACTGGAAGTGAAGAAACAGTAGAGGCAGAAAAGGAAGACATAATAATAGGATCAAGACAACAACCGGAAATGTGAGATGGAGGAGTAGGAAGGGGGTAAAGGAAATGGGTGTCAAGAATTGAAAGAAAAGGGAGAGTGGAGTGTCTCCACAAGAGATGAAGATTGAAGTCACTCAGCAGTATAAGAGCGGTGGGAGAAGGAAGAAAGTAGGAAAGAAGATGATCAATATCATCGCAGAAGGAACCAACAGGGCCAGGAGATCGATAGATAAGCAGAAAGGAAATAGGATAGGGTTTATAAAAGATGTTGTAAGAAAATTCAAAGGAAGAATAGGTAGGGAGAGCCAAGGGCGAAGACATAAGTGAGAAAGGGGATTGGTAAAGAATGCCAATAGCCTCTCCCCAAGCAATGAGGCGTGGGGTATGAAAAAAGAGGTCTGTGGGGTAGTCAGAGAGGCAGAGACTGTAGTGTTGTACAGAGGAATACAAGTCTCTGTGATACAAAGAAAATGTAAGTTGTGTCTTAGAAATTGATCCAGCACGGCAGAGGATTTATTGCAAACCAATCTTGCATTCCATAATCCAAGTGCAATAACTTCAGCATTGGGAATAAGTTGGGGATAGATAAGATTGTCAAAGTTTCGAGTGGAAGTAAGTCGAGGAGAAGAAGGATTGCTTTCTGGAGGCATGGTGTTAAAAACGGGAAGGAACAAGAAAAATGTTACCAGCACCAGAATGAAATAGGTCGCCTAACCAGCAATTTTCAGAGATGGTTGTGCTGGCATATGGAAGACAGGTGGAACTGTCATGGCCGTTCGAGGTGGAGATCGAGTAAATCGCTTAGTAGGTAATGGAGTTGCTCTAGGACCGCGTCTCATCTGCGGACAGCCACAGACAGCAGGACTTGGCCTGAGTTTGCCTGGGTTTTGCCCAGGCAGGATGTTATGTAGGCACGTTGGATTGGCAGCAGCTCAAGCAATGGGTGGGACTCACCACCACTGCAACGGGCGCACTTGTAACTGAATCGGAGGAGCAGTTTGTGTGGTTCAAACAACTGGCAGCAGAGTGATGGTAGGTGCGCGGGCCTCACAACTAGGGAAACAAGCTGGAGACAGTATCCCAGATGGGACAGAGTCACGAGCACCCTCACCGCAGACCGCAGGACTTGGCCTGACTTAGCCTGGTCTTCACAATCCATTCCAGTCCTGTGTTTTTCCTTTGCATTCTGGGACATGTAGTCCTGGGTTTCCAATGGGGAACCCAGGATTAAAAGTCCCAGAATGCAAAAAAGAAAACACTACTTGAATTGCTTCTCTCTAATGAAATGCTGCATGCTGGTGTCCATGCTTGGGAGGCTAATATATGAAATGGTGGTATGGAAAGGGTCAGTCATAGCAGCATGTATCATGGACATGCACCCACCAGCAGCACATGCTGTGTGTTCTGTTCCTGCACAGTGTGTGCAGATTACTGAGTCAATAATATGTATACCGTGGAAAAGAAGACACAGAAAAAATAAATTTGCAGATTTTTTTCACACGTATTTGGGTGAATAAAACAAAAACAAGAGTAACACTTTGCTAAATTCAGGAAGGGTTTTTCTCAACATCTAGATACACTGGAATATCAGTAGACTTGACCTGCAACCGCGTGTCCCAAACACAACATCAACAAGCTATGACTGTAAAGTGCAAACACCTACCAATCAGTCCAACATATCCTTTGCTGGCATAGTCAGAGAAGAATGTGGTTTCCATGCCTTTTGTAACTTTCAGGGCTCTCTCCTTCAAGCTGCTGTCGTTGATCATTGCCGGGATGAACCCTCTTTGTAACTGAAAGAACATTGTCCTCAGGTCCTTATCACACTGCAAGCAGCCTGGGTTCTGGGGTAGAAGGAAGACGAGGAGCACAAAGGCTTTATAGTGGAGCATCTCTTCATCCTGAATGGCTATGAGGTTAGGGTGCGGTACCCTCTGCACAGTGAAATGCCTAGAAATAGTAAGAGGGGGCACCCATTTCTTCTGCATTGAAGCCACATGAGCAGGTCTCAAGTCTCTTCTGTGTTCCAGTGATTTGCATTAACATGGTGATTGGCCAGGTCATTGTGATGTCACTCCCGACAAGTCTATGGGGAGGCTTCTCGCAGTCTGAGGTCAGCAAAAGGAAAACAAAGGCTAGTTCTGCGACTGGACGACTGGGAAAACTGAAAAGTATTTTGTTGAAGTCATGTTCCTTGTCCAGATTGGTGCTTTCATGGGTACCTTGGCACCCCTAAAAGTCTTCTATAACAGCTAACGGTTATCCAGCCACACTGGCTAGGCTGTGGAGAAGAAGCACACACTTTTATCACCTGCTGCTGTCCTGTCATCTTTCTGCAGTCATTACCCAGAGAATGGCCACAACAGAGCAGGGTTCCCATTTATGGATGGTCTGGAGATGCAGTTGAAACCCCCTATAGTCTCCGTTGTGACCACTATCAGGGGTGGACTGGTCTATAGGGTACTCTGGAGATTTCCCGATAGGCCTCTGTACCACCGTCTTTTTTTGTGTGGGTACCCTGCTTTTCTGCTCCTCTTACCCACTCTCTCCTTCAATCACCCTTTGTCTCCCATATCCCTTTGAAATAAATACCAGTCTGTTATTCAACAAGGTTTACACGTGTCATATGTCCGTTTTTCATGTTTAACTACTTTTTAATCTTTGTATGAGCACAAATGTGCTTTAACATTCACCATTTGTGGCATTTTCCTTTGCTAAACTTTCTTGTGGGAGCATTCCCCCCCAACTCAATGCTGTAATATAGGGCCATTAAAAAATAAAATTCAAGGCCACTTTTGGTTCCCAGTGCACCACTGACCACTATATTTACATGCAGGATCCGACTGGGACAAGAAATAGGCCCGGTCACCGAAAAAAAAGTGGCCCACCCCTCGCCTCAAAAAAGTGTCCCACTGCTCTCCTCACGACCCTTGACCTCTGATGATATCACCGAAAGTGATGTCATTTGACCCCACCCCAAAGTGACATCCCAGGAAGCGATGAAACACGACCTTTCACCCCTTGACAAAACAAGAAGTGGCATCAAATAGCATTGTTTCTAAGTACACTACGAAAAATATGGTTATGATTTCACTAATGTGATATACATTTCACACAAGAATAGATCACCAGATGTATCATTGATATCTGTGTGCATAGATCCATATTGTCAAATTACTGTGAATCCAAGCAGACGTCCAAGGCCAAATGATAATGGGCCTCATTACGTATCTGGCGGAAAGAAACAGCAATTACCGGCATGCCGGTACGAGCATGTCCATGTTGCTCTCTCCCCCTAAACAACGGTTGATTATGAGTTTGCGTGCACGCGCGTACCGGCATGCCGTTAACGTCCCTAAACCCCCCTATCGCGGCATCAAGGAATGCGCTAATACCTCCACCGCCATCGTTGTCCCCCTTAATAAAGGCACTGTTCTTACTGTTAACGTCAATACCGGAACCGGAAGCAACACCATCATGCCGGAACGGGAAATGCGCCAGCGGCCATATTGAAAAACACAATCCATTGTAATCCTCTGCAGACCGGACCTGTGCACTAATAATATCTACCCTTGCCGGAATATAATGTCGAAGACTACAAGAAAAGGTACTGCACGCCAGCGCAAACCGCACTTCAGTGACAATGAACTCAATATGCTGGCAGACACGGTAGAGCAGGCGGATGTGGTGTTCTGTGTGGACCTGCGGCGTGCAGCACAATTGCAAAAGAAACAAATATGGGAGGAGGTTGCAAGGAAGGTCAGTGCAGTGGGAACAACACCATGCACCGTCAAGGATTGCAGAAAGAGATGGGATGACCTGCGTGTCAGGACTCAGGGCTGGCAAAGACGAGGAGTGTTTAAATATGCCTCTTAAGCTGTGAAGGTCTAGAAACTACAATTCCCAGCATTCTCGGGTCTGTGTGTAGTTCGACACGCGTGTGCTTGGCCAGCTGTCTGGGATTAAGGGAAGCATATTAACTGCGGCGTGCAGGTGTGGCTTATTCTGATTCAGCGTGGAGGCAAACCGGCCGCGTGCGGAGAGGAACAATGAAGAGCAGGACTGCATGAACTACAGATGGCCACATTTCAGAAGGAGCAGGAGAGTGCTGATAAGGATCACAGTTTTACGGTCATTGTCTGGGAAGTCCCGTGGGGCTCCCCAGACCAAAGACAAGTACGGGGAAATGCACGGTGATTGCTTCCATTGTTGGGAGTGATTTACAGCGGGTCGCATTTCGTCTGGCAAGTCCTGAGGGGCTCCCAGACATAAGATAAGTAGCGGCGAATGTTTTTTGGAATGTTGTGCTGAGAAAACACATAATATGCGTTCATGTACTGCTGCTTAGGACCATCCAGGGTGTTCACTCATTTACGGTTGTGCTGGGCAAACCTAGTGTGTATCAAGCAATGGTGAATCTGCATCTTTAATGGGTCTCTAAGAGTAACAAACTATTTAATGCAAAAGACTCAATATGATTCATGGACATTACGTTTACCAAGTTCACCAAACCTTCACTGGTGCAGTAAACTAGTGTAGGAGAGAAATCATTTATGTTATTTGTTGCTTTGCTGCCCGAAGCGCCATGTGTCTTGTTATTCATGATTGGAAGTTTTCCTAATGTTTGTTTTCATCATGTTGCTTGCTTATGTGTTTTATTGTGAACCAACAGGGGTTAGTACACGTATTAAGGTGTACTAGATAGGAAGTCAGGTTATTTACGTGGACAGTGTTACATGCTGGACAGAGTAGGGTTCTTTCCATGTGCTTCCCCTGTCCCATCCAAAGTAGGAGTTCCTTACCCTTTTTCCGGTGTTCCTAAGTTCCTAAATTCCCCATCCTATCCACAACCTCTCCCTAACCCCTCTTCCCCCCATTGGCTGCCACGTGGCGACCTGTTTTATATATATCAAGCGTCTGTGCCAACCACGGTGGGACGGTCAAGTTTATTCTGCTTCCGTGGTTCGGGGGAGAGTGTCGAGCTCTCTTCCTTTCCTTTAAAGTGTGATTGGGACATAATAAGCCACCCCCAGATTGGGATACTCACAACCACCCAAGCCAAATGGACACGACACCTCCACCTTTAGCCGACGCGCTAAAGGCACTACAAGATATCCAAATGGAATTAGCGCATGCTCGGCAGGAAACTACCACTTTGAAATCACAAGTACAAGGATTGGTGGCCCAAGGTACCCCTTTAGAGGGGCCTAGTACAACCAATACTGGGAGCGTTTCCACTAGTACAAATCCCACTGTCATTGTGCAACGTACCTCTGGCAGCCCCAGAGCGTTTTTCAGGGGATCCTAGAAAATATATGACCTTTCTTACCCAATGTAGACTTCATTTTTTTGTGCAAGCCTGCGGCATTTGAAACTATCCAAGCCAGAACTGCCTTTGTAATATCATATTTAACAGGCGATGCTGCAGCTTGGGCTATGCCTCTGGTACAGAAAGATGATCAGTTGTTATATAATTGGGATAATTTCTTAGCAGAGTTTGGCAGACTGTTTGATAGACGAGAAGTCTCACTGGCACAAGACAAAGAGTTGTTAGGTTTAAGACGGAGGTCACGAGATCTGGTAACATATGTGACACAGTTTAATAGACTAGTGATTGAAACAGAATGGCCAGTGGCTAAACAGACCGTATTGTTTTATCAAGGTTTACGGGAAGAACTAAAAGATGCAATTGCGCAGGTAGAACCGCAACCAAGCACTTGTACGGCCATGATAGATCTGGCCCTTAGGCTGGATCACCGGATGAATGAGAGAAAAGGAGATAAAAAGAAACCAGAAACTGTCCCATTTGTGAGATTAGATAGGATGAAGGGAGGTAGGAGTAGTGAGGTAGAACCAATGCAGATTGGTAGTGTGAGAGGACGATTATCAGATGCAGAAAAAGAACAGAGGAAGCTTAACAAATTGTGTTTGTACTGTGGACAGGCAGGCGATTTTATACGCACTTGTCCTAATACTCCCAAGAGTAGTATAGGAGGGGAACGAAGCAAAAAGGAGGCGGGAAAAGAAGTGGGCCGACCTTAGGGGGAACTCAGGTGACAGGCCCGAAGGAATTAAAGTTCCCCAAATTGGTGGCAAATACAGTTGGAAGTAAGACATCTCATTTGTATATCTTAGTGACGTTATGTTGGGCAATATCCAAGCAGACAGTACTGGCTATGATAGACTCAGGGGCCACAAGTAATTTTGTGGACATTACATTGGCCAAACAATTGGGCCTTCCTTTACAAGACAAACAAAGAGTGGAAGGAGTGCAGTCGGTGGATGGGTCTCCTTTAGTGTCAGGGCCTATAAGACAACAAGCACAAAAGTTGCGGATGACATTTACATCAGGTCACAATTAAGATATTACTTTTGATTTGATAGTTGCACCACAGTTTGGTTTGATTTTGGGAATGCCTTGGTTAGTGCAAAACAATCCAAAGATTGATTGGGAAAAACAGACAGTAGAGTTTGATGAACAGAGGTGTAAAGAACACATGTTACCAGAAGTGGGACCCACGGCGTGGTTAGTGAAACAGGATAGCAGAGCGCAATTGGTGGGAGCCGTGGAAGCAGAACTTCCCCTGCAACATCGAGAGTTCACCAAGGTATTTGACAAAAGAGGGGCAGAACAATTACCTCCCCATCGACCTTATGATTGTGTCATTGAATTGGAGGAGGAGGCGAAGCTACCCTGCAGTAGAATTTATGCCCTTACAGAGACAGAAAATAAACACTTAAGAGAGTATTTGGATGAAATGTTAGAGAAGGGGTTCATTAGACATTCCACGTCCCCGGTCTCTTCTCCTTTGTTTTTTGTTCCAAATAAAGAAGGGACGTTACGCACTTGTATTGACTATCGCGCCTTGAACAAGGTAACCATTAAGAATAGATTTCCATTTCCTCTAATTTCAGTGTTACTGGATCAGGTGCGGGCGGCAAAAATTTACACTACATTGGATTTAAGAGGAGCATACCACATGATAAGAGTAAAAGAGGGGGATGAGTGGAAGACGGCATTTCGGACAAAATTTGGATTGTTCGAATACTTGGTGATGCCGTTTTGATTATGCAATGCTCCTGCAGCATTTCAATTCTTTATGCAAGAAGTGTTGAGGGACTTTATTGATATATTTGTCATAGTGTACATTGATGATATTTTGATTTATTCAGTTTCAGAGGAACAGCATGTTCAACATGTGAGGGCAGTGCTTCAGAGACTGCAGGAGTGTCAGCTTTGTGTAAAACTGGAGAAATGTGCTTTTCACACTAGGCAAGTGGAATTTCTGGGGTTCATACTAACTCCAGAGGGTGTAGTGATGGATGCCAAGAAGGTACAGGCTGTGACAGATTGGCCATCACCACAATGCATCAAGGACATCCAATCATTTTTAGGATTTGCAAATTTCTATCGGCGTTTTATTAGTAATTTCTCAGCATTAGTAACGCTGATTACTCGACTTCTCAAGAAAGCAACACCATTCATTTGGGGTCCTGAAGCAGAAAAGGCTTTTCAGGAATTAAAGATCGCTTTTACTACTGCACCAGTGTTGAAACACCCAGACACCAATGAAGCTTTTCAAGTGGAGACAGATGCTAGTAATCTGGCGATAGGGGCGATTTTGTCACAGAAGGATAAGGAGGGGGTATGGCACCCAGTGGCCTTCTATTCTAGAAAACTATCATGGTGTGAACAGAATTACTCTATCACGGACAAGGAATTGCTGGCTATCCGATCAGCCTTTTTAGAATGGAGGCATTACCTATTGGGGGCTAAGCATCAGGTGGTGGTGGTAACGGATCACAATAACTTGCAATACTTTAAGACTGCTCATAAACTTAGTCCCAGGAAATTACGTTGGTCTCAATACTTTAATGAATTTAATTTTGAGGTGACATTCAGACCAGGAAAGAATAATGGTAAAGAATAATGGTAAGGCAGACGCATTGTCTAGGCAGCAACATTTGGAGAGTGTGGTGAGTGAAGTAAGAGCAATTATTCCTCCAGAAAAAGTCATTGGAGCTATTACAAAAAATGTAATTGATGAAGTCAAGAAGGCTCTTCCTCCCCGACAAATCCATAAGTGGCAGGCCAGTCATCCGGCAAGGAAGGTGAGGCAGGGGTTACCGTACCATCAAGATCGATTGTTTTTACCTACCTAGGAAATACAGGGAAAAGCCCTATATTGGTGTCATAATTCTCCATTAGCGGGACACGCTGGGCAAAGGAAAATGCAAACCATGTTGGAAAAATACTTTTGGTGGCCTACTTTGAGGCAGGATGTGGGCAAATATTTATTACAATGTGAAAATTGCATGAGGAATAAAGCAGATCATGTAAAAAAGAGAGGGTTATTACAACCATTACCCACACCTGAGAAAGTATGGGCACACATATCTATGGATTTTATTACATACCTTCCACCTGATAAGCAGTTTGACACCATTTGGGTAGTGGTGGATTTTCTGTCCAAGCAAGCTCATTTCATTCCTTGTGAAGGAATACCTGGAGCAGGCAAGTTAGCGGAGTTGTTCCTTCAACATGTAGTTAGATTACACGGGTTGTCCAAGAGTATTGTCTAGGTCATAGGTCCACAATTTACATCAAAGTTTTGGCGAGCTTTCTGTCGCACGTTGGGAATCAACTGTGCCTTATCTACCAGTTACCACCCTCAAACCGATGGGCAGACAGAACAAGTAAATCAAACACTTGAACAATACTTGCTGGCCTATTTGGGGGATGACCGAGAGTCTTGGGCGCAGGCATTATGGTTGGCAGAGTTTACGTATAACAACACGCTGCACTCTTCTTTGGGTATGTCCCCCAATGAATGTTTATTTGGACATGAGCAGAACATGGTACCAGAACATTTACCTGAAGTAGAGAATGTACCAGTTTTACAAGGACGTAAACAGTTGCTTCTTAAGATCAGACAGAAAGCATGCACGCATTTGGAACAGGCTAAAGAAACCTATAAAAGACACGCTGACAAACACAGACAGGAGAGTCCTCGCTATAAGATAGGAGACAGAGTTTGGTTATCAACCAAGAATCTATCTATAGTAGGATCTCGTAAATGTATGCCTAGATTTTTTGGACCTTATGAAATCGTTACATGTGTGTCATCTACAGCTATGAAATTGCGTTTGCCAAAGACTCTACCTACACACCCGGTGTTCCATGTGTCTTTGCTTAAACCTGCAGCTCCTGGAACGACGACGATAAAACCTCCAGCCATAGTGAGAGAAGGGCAAACGGAATATGAAGTAAAGCGCATTGTGGATTCGAAAAGAAGATATCGACAATTATGGTATTTGGTGCAATGGGAAGGTTACGGACCTGAGGATTGTTCTTGGGAACCAGCACGAGATGTCCATGCTCCCAGGTTGGTTAAATAATTTCATGTACGACATCCGGGTAAACCAGGTCCTGGGGGGAGCCCTGGAAGGGGAGGTAATGTCAGGACTCAGGGCTGGCAAAGACGAGGAGTGTTTAAATATACCTCTTAAGCTGGGAAGGTCTAGAAACTACAATTCCCAGCATTCTCAGGTCTGCGTGTAGTTCGACACGCGTGCGCTTGGCCATCTGTATGGGATTAAGGGCAGCATATTAACTGGTAACGGCGGTGTGGCTTATTCTGATTCAGCGTGGAGGCATACCGGCCACGTGCGGAGAGGAACGATGAAGAGCAGGACTGCATGAACTACAGACGGCAGCATTTCGGAAGGAGCAGGAGAGTGCTGATAAGGATCACGGCTTTACAGTCATTGTCTGGGAAGTCCCGAGGGGCTCCCCAGACCAAAGATAAGTACGGGGAAATGCACGGTGATTGCTTACATTGTTGGGAGTGATTTACAGCGGGTCGCATTTTGTCTGGCAAGTCCTGAGGGGCTCCCAGACATAAGATAAGTAGCGGCAAATGTTTTTGGAATGTTGTGCTGAGAAAACACATAATATGCGTTCATGTACTGCTGCTTAGGAACATCCAGGGTGTTCACTCATTTACAGTTGTGCTGGGCAAACCTAGTGTGTATCAAGCAATGGTGAATCTGCATCTTTAATGGGTCTCTATGAGTAACAAACTCTTTAATGACAAAAGACTCAATATGATTCATGGACATTACGTTTACCAAGTTCACCAAACCTTCACTGGTGCAGTAAACCAGTGTAGGAGAGAAATCATTTATGTCATTTGTTGCTTTGCTGGCCGAAGGGCCATGTGTCTTGTTATTCATGATTGGAAGTTTTCCTAATGTTTGTTTTCATCATGTTGCTTGCTTATTTGTTTTATTGTGAACCAACAGGGGTTAGTACACGTATTAAGGTGTACTAGATAGGAAGTCAGGTTATTTACGTGGACAGTGTTACATGCTGGACAGAGTAGGGTTCTTTCCTGGTGTTTCCCCTGTCCCATCCAAAGTAGGAGTTCCTTACCCTTTTTCCGGTGTTCCTAAATTCCCCATCCTATCCACAACCTCTCCCTAACCCCTCTTCCGCCCATTGGCTGCCACTTGGCGACCTGTTTTATATATATCAGGCGTCTGTGCCAACCACGGTGGGAGGGTCGAGTTCATTCGGCTTCCGTGGTTCGGGGGAGAGTGTCGAGCTCTCTTCCTTTCCTTTAAAGTGTGATTGTGACACTGCGCCTGCGAGTCAGGAATATACTGTCTGCCAACCGCAGCCTGGGGCAGGCAACAGGCGGCGGTTCTAACTCTACCATCAAATTGGCCAGGTGGGAGGAAACATGTAGCTCCATCATGGACATGGAGTCGATAGAAGGAGTCGTACAAGCAGAGTATGGAGCACCACCATCGGATGATGATGGTGAGTGACCCTTTGCGCACCACATAAGCCCCCACACACCCCTGACATCCCAAGTGCAAAGATGCCCACCAAATGTGAGGTTGATGAGAGCAAATACATGGACCATCAGACACAGCTACACACATTCCTAACCCAAACACCACATCCCTGCCACTAAAGGACACAACCAACATATGCATGCACACACACACATCCTGATGATATGCTGGCCACTCCACTGTCACATCAAAATGCATGCTGCATGCCTCTCCAATACCGAATACACCCCTGGTACCCAACCTAACTGCACATGGCACACTGCACGCAAACCACAACACACCTGTAGGCTTCACAACAGACACCATTGACATCATGGTTGCACCTGAGGGATGCCAATGCAACCCCACCAATCATGCAAGCACCATGTCCACCACTACAACAAGCACACAATGAAGCACATGCCCTAAACTACCCCAACACCGATGCATGCAAGATGCAAGTCCTCCCATCACTGATGCCCTGCCTCTCTATCCACCACAGGTACAAATTCAGACAGCAACGGCGATGATGCCACAGACAACCAAGACCACCTGCACAAAAGTCCAGGGGTGAGGATGATGCAACCAGGCGATTCACATCCAGGGGTGCAGCAGCAACCAAAGGGAGAGCCAAAGCACACACCAGTGCCCAACAGGGTACACAGCCCCTACCACAGGCTGAGCAGCCCCCTGTCCCTGTCACCCTGGAGCACCATGGCAGAGAAACCCGTGGCAGCAAGGCACACCTGCAAAAAGATGCTGCGGCCAGGAAGGTTATCCACATGCAACAATCTGCACCCCAGGAGACACCTCTTACCGAGGAGGAGCCAACATCAGTGGCAAGTGACATTAATTTGGCACACATTCAGCAGCCACCAGTTCTGTGGGTGAGGTTGCAGCATCGGCCCACCACAGTGCTGACGAGGACGAGGGGCCTGAGGAAGATCCTAATGCAGGAGTCAGCATGTTGAGGGATGGCGGACACATGCCAAGCCCGCAGGACACACCACAGGGCACCCCTGAGCATGATTCTGATGGCCACTGCGGTGAGGAGGAGTCAGCTCCACAAGTACACAGCCCTGTGCTCAGCATGTCACCACCGGCCAAGAAACCATCCTGACGCACTTCAATCAGGGACCTAGAGGGACATTTGACCCGCATGGAGGGGAGACAGGAATCAATGCACAACATGGTAAGGCAGTATTTGGCTGATGGTGCAGCAACGCGCAAGGCCTACAGAGACAACACTGTGGCCATCATCTGTGCCGCCAACCGTGTTGCAAAGCGGGTCCATGACGGCTTCCCATCTGTTGCACAGACCCTTGACCGCATGGCCAACAACATGGAATAACGCCGTCCTGCCGCACCCGACCCACAACCAAGTACATCAACGAGCACCACGCCTGCAAGCTCTACATAAACTAGCCCTGTGCACAAGTCCCTACGCAGCATGCGCCGTCCAGAAATGCAACCCCCTCCATCAAAAAGGGGGCTGCAATAGCTGGGGATCCTTGGATGTGTTGGTTTGCTGTCCAATTTAAGACATATTGAGCTGTGGGTGTGTGGGGCTGTTTCAGAGTGGGGGGCGTGGGTGTGTGGGGCTGTCGGGGGTGTGGGGCGTGGGTTTTTGGGGCTGTTGGAGGGTGGTGGGTGGGTAGACGTTGACATACTGTGGGTGGAGGGTTCATTCATGTAAATAGTTTCACCAGATCAATGCACCTGTTGTGTCAAGAAAATCACATGACTGGACATTGCTTCTTGAGTGTGTGTCTATTTATTGTACAACAGTGTCCAGTGCCCAGAGTCCCCCAATGCCAGTGCCCAGAGTCCCCCAATCCCAGTGCCCAGAGTTTCACATTTCAAGCACCTTCTGCATCCCAGTGCATCAGAAATAATGGGCAATCAATTATTGGCGGACAGCACGTCCCTCATGTGCATCGTGACCTGGTCGATGTGCAGCATCTTCTTCTTCTTCATCATCTTCATCCTCACCCGGTCTTGGCTGGTCCATGTCAGGTGGCAGTGGTACGTTGCGCCGGATGCACATGTTGTGCAGCATGGCACATACCATTATGATCTTGCCCACCTTCTCAGGCCCGTAGATGAGTGCGCCACGACCTTTTGAGACAGCGAAACTGTGCCTTCAACAGGCCAAAAGTCTGCTCTATCACCGCACGAGTGCGTGTATGAGCATGACTGTAGTCCTCCTCGTGCCTGTTCTGCGGATTACGGACAGGGGTGAGGAGCCACGGCTTCAGGGGATAGCCAGTATCACCTGCATGGGAGCACAATAATGTATGTGTGTGAGTATTTATTCCATTCCATTTATGCACAGCATGTACATTGTTCATGTTCATATGCAGTGGGTCTTCAACAGCAGCTATTGACAATGCATCTGCGCATAAATCAAGAATGTGTACTACTTGGCAATCCATGATGGGGGAATGGGTGACATACATGATTTAGGGGCATTGACATCACATTCACCACTCACCTAGATGAGGTGCGAAGGTCCAAGATGTACTCACATGTGAGGGATGTGCTGCAGAGGATGTTACCATATCCATGTTGGGAAATAATCGATGCATTTGGCTGATGTCCAACATGTTACTGGTGGTCTTGGCTATCATGCTTTCTAATGATTGATGATGCCATGCGCATGTCCCTCAACATCTTCACACATGTGACAATGAAACAATGTGATTGTTGGTATGGTCCGCCAATGTAGGGATACGTTCCTTGGGTGGGGCTTGGTGTCGACTGGCATGCTGGTGCTTAAGTGCTGTGGATTGTTACTGCACAAATCGCACACATGTTGGTGGTGTTCGACCTTATGATTGTGTCATTGAATTGGAGGAGGAGGCGAAGCTACCCTGCAGTAGAATTTATGCCCTTACAGAGACAGAAAATAAACACTTAAGAGAGTATTTGGATGAAATGTTAGAGAAGGGGTTCATTAGACATTCCACGTCCCCGGTCTCTTCTCCTTTGTTTTTTGTTCCAAATAAAGAAGGGACGTTACGCACTTGTATTGACTATCGCGCCTTGAACAAGGTAACCATTAAGAATAGATTTCCATTTCCTCTAATTTCAGTGTTACTGGATCAGGTGCGGGCGGCAAAAATTTACACTACATTGGATTTAAGAGGAGCATACCACTTGATAAGAGTAAAAGAGGGGGATGAGTGGAAGACGGCATTTCGGACAAAATTTGGATTGTTCGAATACTTGGTGATGCCGTTTTGATTATGCAATGCTCCTGCAGCATTTCAATTCTTTATGCAAGAAGTGTTGAGGGACTTTATTGATATATTTGTCATAGTGTACATTGATGATATTTTGATTTATTCAGTTTCAGAGGAACAGCATGTTCAACATGTGAGGGCAGTGCTTCAGAGACTGCAGGAGTGTCAGCTTTGTGTAAAACTGGAGAAATGTGCTTTTCACACTAGGCAAGTGGAATTTCTGGGGTTCATACTAACTCCAGAGGGTGTAGTGATGGATGCCAAGAAGGTACAGGCTGTGACAGATTGGCCATCACCACAATGCATCAAGGACATCCAATCATTTTTAGGATTTGCAAATTTCTATCGGCGTTTTATTAGTAATTTCTCAGCATTAGTAACGCTGATTACTCGACTTCTCAAGAAAGCAACACCATTCATTTGGGGTCCTGAAGCAGAAAAGGCTTTTCAGGAATTAAAGATCGCTTTTACTACTGCACCAGTGTTGAAACACCCAGACACCAATGAAGCTTTTCAAGTGGAGACAGATGCTAGTAATCTGGCGATAGGGGCGATTTTGTCACAGAAGGATAAGGAGGGGGTATGGCACCCAGTGGCCTTCTATTCTAGAAAACTATCAGGGTGTGAACAGAATTACTCTATCACGGACAAGGAATTGCTGGCTATCCGATCAGCCTTTTTAGAATGGAGGCATTACCTATTGGGGGCTAAGCATCAGGTGGTGGTGGTAACGGATCACAATAACTTGCAATACTTTAAGACTGCTCATAAACTTAGTCCCAGGAAATTACGTTGGTCTCAATACTTTAATGAATTTAATTTTGTGGTGACATTCAGACCAGGAAAGAATAATGGTAAAGAATAATGGTAAGGCAGACGCATTGTCTAGGCAGCAACATTTGGAGAGTGTGGTGAGTGAAGTAAGAGCAATTATTCCTCCAGAAAAAGTCATTGGAGCTATTACAAAAAATGTAATTGATGAAGTCAAGAAGGCTCTTCCTCCCCGACAAATCCATAAGTGGCAGGCCAGTCATCCGGCAAGGAAGGTGAGGCAGGGGTTACCGTACCATCAAGATCGATTGTTTTTACCTACCTAGGAAATACAGGGAAAAGCCCTATATTGGTGTCATAATTCTCCATTAGCGGGACACGCTGGGCAAAGGAAAATGCAAACCATGTTGGAAAAATACTTTTGGTGGCCTACTTTGAGGCAGGATGTGGGCAAATATTTATTACAATGTGAAAATTGCATGAGGAATAAAGCAGATCATGTAAAAAAGAGAGGGTTATTACAACCATTACCCACACCTGAGAAAGTATGGGCACACATATCTATGGATTTTATTACATACCTTCCACCTGATAAGCAGTTTGACACCATTTGGGTAGTGGTGGATTTTCTGTCCAAGCAAGCTCATTTCATTCCTTGTGAAGGAATACCTGGAGCAGGCAAGTTAGCGGAGTTGTTCCTTCAACATGTAGTTAGATTACACGGGTTGTCCAAGAGTATTGTCTAGGTCATAGGTCCACAATTTACATCAAAGTTTTGGCGAGCTTTCTGTCGCACGTTGGGAATCAACTGTGCCTTATCTACCAGTTACCACCCTCAAACCGATGGGCAGACAGAACAAGTAAATCAAACACTTGAACAATACTTGCTGGCCTATTTGGGGGATGACCGAGAGTCTTGGGCGCAGGCATTATGGTTGGCAGAGTTTACGTATAACAACACGCTGCACTCTTCTTTGGGTATGTCCCCCAATGAATGTTTATTTGGACATGAGCAGAACATGGTACCAGAACATTTACCTGAAGTAGAGAATGTACCAGTTTTACAAGGACGTAAACAGTTGCTTCTTAAGATCAGACAGAAAGCATGCACGCATTTGGAACAGGCTAAAGAAACCTATAAAAGACACGCTGACAAACACAGACAGGAGAGTCCTCGCTATAAGATAGGAGACAGAGTTTGGTTATCAACCAAGAATCTATCTATAGTAGGATCTCGTAAATGTATGCCTAGATTTTTTGGACCTTATGAAATCGTTACATGTGTGTCATCTACAGCTATGAAATTGCGTTTGCCAAAGACTCTACCTACACACCCGGTGTTCCATGTGTCTTTGCTTAAACCTGCAGCTCCTGGAACGACGACGATAAAACCTCCAGCCATAGTGAGAGAAGGGCAAACGGAATATGAAGTAAAGCGCATTGTGGATTCGAAAAGAAGATATCGACAATTATGGTATTTGGTGCAATGGGAAGGTTACGGACCTGAGGATTGTTCTTGGGAACCAGCACGAGATGTCCATGCTCCCAGGTTGGTTAAATAATTTCATGTACGACATCCGGGTAAACCAGGTCCTGGGGGGAGCCCTGGAAGGGGAGGTAATGTCAGGACTCAGGGCTGGCAAAGACGAGGAGTGTTTAAATATACCTCTTAAGCTGGGAAGGTCTAGAAACTACAATTCCCAGCATTCTCAGGTCTGCGTGTAGTTCGACACGCGTGCGCTTGGCCATCTGTATGGGATTAAGGGCAGCATATTAACTGGTAACGGCGGTGTGGCTTATTCTGATTCAGCGTGGAGGCATACCGGCCACGTGCGGAGAGGAACGATGAAGAGCAGGACTGCATGAACTACAGACGGCAGCATTTCGGAAGGAGCAGGAGAGTGCTGATAAGGATCACGGCTTTACAGTCATTGTCTGGGAAGTCCCGAGGGGCTCCCCAGACCAAAGATAAGTACGGGGAAATGCACGGTGATTGCTTACATTGTTGGGAGTGATTTACAGCGGGTCGCATTTTGTCTGGCAAGTCCTGAGGGGCTCCCAGACATAAGATAAGTAGCGGCAAATGTTTTTGGAATGTTGTGCTGAGAAAACACATAATATGCGTTCATGTACTGCTGCTTAGGAACATCCAGGGTGTTCACTCATTTACAGTTGTGCTGGGCAAACCTAGTGTGTATCAAGCAATGGTGAATCTGCATCTTTAATGGGTCTCTATGAGTAACAAACTCTTTAATGACAAAAGGCTCAATATGATTCATGGACATTACGTTTACCAAGTTCACCAAACCTTCACTGGTGCAGTAAACCAGTGTAGGAGAGAAATCATTTATGTCATTTGTTGCTTTGCTGGCCGAAGGGCCATGTGTCTTGTTATTCATGATTGGAAGTTTTCCTAATGTTTGTTTTCATCATGTTGCTTGCTTATTTGTTTTATTGTGAACCAACAGGGGTTAGTACACGTATTAAGGTGTACTAGATAGGAAGTCAGGTTATTTACGTGGACAGTGTTACATGCTGGACAGAGTAGGGTTCTTTCCTGGTGTTTCCCCTGTCCCATCCAAAGTAGGAGTTCCTTACCCTTTTTCCGGTGTTCCTAAATTCCCCATCCTATCCACAACCTCTCCCTAACCCCTCTTCCGCCCATTGGCTGCCACTTGGCGACCTGTTTTATATATATCAGGCGTCTGTGCCAACCACGGTGGGAGGGTCGAGTTCATTCGGCTTCCGTGGTTCGGGGGAGAGTGTCGAGCTCTCTTCCTTTCCTTTAAAGTGTGATTGTGACACTGCGCCTGCGAGTCAGGAATATACTGTCTGC
The DNA here is from genome assembly GCF_040938575.1 of Ambystoma mexicanum. Classification (NCBI taxonomy): domain Eukaryota; kingdom Metazoa; phylum Chordata; class Amphibia; order Caudata; family Ambystomatidae; genus Ambystoma; species Ambystoma mexicanum. The sequence goes on along the minus strand of NC_090921.1, from coordinate 1,334,874,911 downwards.
CAACCGCAGCCTGGGGCAGGCAACAGGCGGCGGTTCTAACTCTACCATCAAATTGGCCAGGTGGGAGGAAACATGTAGCTCCATCATGGACATGGAGTCGATAGAAGGAGTCGTACAAGCAGAGTATGGAGCACCACCATCGGATGATGATGGTGAGTGACCCTTTGCGCACCACATAAGCCCCCACACACCCCTGACATCCCAAGTGCAAAGATGCCCACCAAATGTGAGGTTGATGAGAGCAAATACATGGACCATCAGACACAGCTACACACATTCCTAACCCAAACACCACATCCCTGCCACTAAAGGACACAACCAACATATGCATGCACACACACACATCCTGATGATATGCTGGCCACTCCACTGTCACATCAAAATGCATGCTACATGCCTCTCCAATACCGAATACACCCCTGGTACCCAACCTAACTGCACATGGCACACTGCACGCAAACCACAACACACCTGTAGGCTTCACAACAGACACCATTGACATCATGGTTGCACCTGAGGGATGCCAATGCAACCCCACCAATCATGCAAGCACCATGTCCACCACTACAACAAGCACACAATGAAGCACATGCCCTAAACTACTCCAACACCGATGCATGCAAGATGCAAGTCCTCCCATCACTGATGCCCTGCCTCTCTATCCACCACAGGTACAAATTCAGACAGCAACGGCGATGATGCCACAGACAACCAAGACCACCTGCACAAAAGTCCAGGGGTGAGGATGATGCAACCAGGCGATTCACATCCAGGGGTGCAGCAGCAACCAAAGGGAGAGCCAAAGCACACACCAGTGCCCAACAGGGTACACAGCCCCTACCACAGGCTGAGCAGCCCCCTGTCCCTGTCACCCTGGAGCACCATGGCAGAGAAACCCGTGGCAGCAAGGCACACCTGCAAAAAGATGCTGCGGCCAGGAAGGTTATCCACATGCAACAATCTGCACCCCAGGAGACACCTCTTACCGAGGAGGAGCCAACATCAGTGGCAAGTGACATTAATTTGGCACACATTCAGCAGCCACCAGTTCTGTGGGTGAGGTTGCAGCATCGGCCCACCACAGTGCTGACGAGGACGAGGGGCCTGAGGAAGATCCTAATGCAGGAGTCAGCATGTTGAGGGATGGCGGACACATGCCAAGCCCGCAGGACACACCACAGGGCACCCCTGAGCATGATTCTGATGGCCACTGCGGTGAGGAGGAGTCAGCTCCACAAGTACACAGCCCTGTGCTCAGCATGTCACCACCGGCCAAGAAACCATCCTGACGCACTTCAATCAGGGACCTAGAGGGACATTTGACCCGCATGGAGGGGAGACAGGAATCAATGCACAACATGGTAAGGCAGTATTTGGCTGATGGTGCAGCAACGCGCAAGGCCTACAGAGACAACACTGTGGCCATCATCTGTGCCGCCAACCGTGTTGCAAAGCGGGTCCATGACGGCTTCCCATCTGTTGCACAGACCCTTGACCGCATGGCCAACAACATGGAATAACGCCGTCCTGCCGCACCCGACCCACAACCAAGTACATCAACGAGCACCACGCCTGCAAGCTCTACATAAACTAGCCCTGTGCGCAAGTCCCTACGCAGCATGCGCCGTCCAGAAATGCAACCCCCTCCATCAAAAAGGGGGCTGCAATAGCTGGGGATCCTTGGATGTGTTGGTTTGCTGTCCAATTTAAGACATATTGAGCTGTGGGTGTGTGGGGCTGTTTCAGAGTGGGGGGCGTGGGTGTGTGGGGCTGTCGGGGGTGTGGGGCGTGGGTTTTTGGGGCTGTTGGAGGGTGGTGGGTGGGTAGACGTTGACATACTGTGGGTGGAGGGTTCATTCATGTAAATAGTTTCACCAGATCAATGCACCTGTTGTGTCAAGAAAATCACATGACTGGACATTGCTTCTTGAGTGTGTGTCTATTTATTGTACAACAGTGTCCAGTGCCCAGAGTCCCCCAATGCCAGTGCCCAGAGTCCCCCAATCCCAGTGCCCAGAGTTTCACATTTCAAGCACCTTCTGCATCCCAGTGCATCAGAAATAATGGGCAATCAATTATTGGCGGACAGCACGTCCCTCATGTGCATCGTGACCTGGTCGATGTGCAGCATCTTCTTCTTCTTCATCATCTTCATCCTCACCCGGTCTTGGCTGGTCCATGTCAGGTGGCAGTGGTACGTTGCGCCGGATGCACATGTTGTGCAGCATGGCACATACCATTATGATCTTGCCCACCTTCTCAGGCCCGTAGATGAGTGCGCCACGACCTTTTGAGACAGCGAAACTGTGCCTTCAACAGGCCAAAAGTCTGCTCTATCACCGCACGAGTGCGTGTATGAGCATGACTGTAGTCCTCCTCGTGCCTGTTCTGCGGATTACGGACAGGGGTGAGGAGCCACGGCTTCAGGGGTTAGCCAGTATCACCTGCATGGGAGCACAATAATGTATGTGTGTGAGTATTTATTCCATTCCATTTATGCACAGCATGTACATTGTTCATGTTCATATGCAGTGGGTCTTCAACAGCAGCTATTGACAATGCATCTGCGCATAAATCAAGAATGTGTACTACTTGGCAATCCATGATGGGGGAATGGGTGACATACATGATTTAGGGGCATTGACATCACATTCACCACTCACCTAGATGAGGTGCGAAGGTCCAAGATGTACTCACATGTGAGGGATGTGCTGCAGAGGATGTTACCATATCCATGTTGGGAAATAATCGATGCATTTGGCTGATGTCCAACATGTTACTGGTGGTCTTGGCTATCATGCTTTCTAATGATTGATGATGCCATGCGCATGTCCCTCAACATCTTCACACATGTGACAATGAAACAATGTGATTGTTGGTATGGTCCGCCAATGTAGGGATACGTTCCTTGGGTGGGGCTTGGTGTCGACTGGCATGCTGGTGCTTAAGTGCTGTGGATTGTTACTGCACAAATCGCACACATGTTGGTGGTGTTCACTACTTGATGGATTCCATTTTCCAAATCGTGTGGCATGGTATTTTTGAGTTTGCCTTCATGTGCACATGTTGGCATGGTGTTATGAGGTGTTACCGTCGGGGAGGGGCAGTGATGGGGGTATCCATGAGTGGGATTTTGTCTTGCCCAGTCATGGATGCATGACCTTTAAGGCCCTTTGATACGCTCATGTGTATTTGGCTTTGTGACTGCAAGATGGTGTATTGTGGTACCTGTGGCTGCGGTCTGATGATGTCAAGTGGATATGCGCAGGGGTGGGCGCTGATTTGTACCTAACACTTGCACAATGAGGTACAGCCATGGTACGTCTACATTCATTGTCAGTGTCATTCATCAAGTTGGAATGCACAAGGGCACAGTGTTTGCCACCAAGGACAGTGTCCAGACACCCAATAACCCACCATTGCCAGTTAATCACACAGGTTGCATATGCATTTCACCCCAGCCCCAATAACACTCCCATGGCTCTGTGATCAGACTTACCCAGCAACCAGGCACGTCGTGCAGCATGTCATTCCATGTAGCGGGGAAGCAAGGAGTTCTGCAGCACCATTGCATCATGTGTGGATCATGGGAATCTGGCACAGCAATGTGTTATCATCTTGCTTGCATCACACAACATCAGCACATTGATGGAGTGGTATAGCTTCCAATTGCGGTACACGACCTCCATGGCATGCCGGACTGCCGACTCCATGTGGGTGCAGTCGAGGGCACCAATGACATTGGGCATGCCTGACAGTGCATGAAATGCAATTTTGTTTTCATTCACCTCATGTGCTGTCCGTGGTAGGGATATATAGGCCCTTGAGTGCTTTAGGAGTGCATCCAGCACTTGCTTTAGCACACCGGTGAAACATGGTTGCGAGATACCATGCAGCTGCCCCATTGTGTGCTGATAGGTGCCTATGGCCAGGAAGTGGAGCACACACACCACTTTCAGCAGAGGGGGGGAAGACAGTGTGGATGTTGATCAGGCTGACCAAGTCATCATGTATTAGATCCACAATGGTGGTGATGGTGTCCCTGTCCCGGCGGTACAAGGTGTGGATCTGTGCTGGGGTTAAGTTGAATGGACTGGCCCTTAGGCGAGGGATTGGTGGCTGCCTGCGGGGAACCACTGCCTGCACTGATGGTATTTGCTGGCCCAGTCTCACCCTCCTTCTCCTCCTGCATCTCCTCTGTAATCCCTAGTGTACTGCCTGCTCAAGGAGTAGCAGTTCAGGCATTTCCTCCAGCTCCTGTATCGCAACTGCAGGTGGAATCATTTTGGTCTTGGAAGGGGTGTGGTGTGTCGGTGTGCTCCTTTAGTGCTGGGCCAGGCTCCATTGCCTCCACCTGTGCTGATTGTGTGCACAAGTGGCAGTTGGGAACACAGCAGATTACATTTACGGGTGATCCGCGATGCCGGTGTGACCGGCATCATGGTGACCTTCTTACTGGCATCTGGATGGCGGAATGTGCATGTCGTAATGTCCTCTTCCTTGCGCAATGCCAGTGTTACTGGCACGGCACCCACGCGTTCGCGCGCAGTCAGGTATGGAAGTGCACGGTCACAGCGGGTCCCTGTCTATGCCACTCAGACTGGCGTTGCAGGTCGTAATGGCCCTGTCCGGTAAACGATGCCGGTATTGCCTTACCGGTATCGTTATTACCGGAGCGCCAACCTTGTAATGAGGCCCAATGTGTTATTGTATAGCACTTATGCTTATGCTCTTTTTTATAGAACAAATATCCATACAATATCACTCAACCTGTGTTGGTACTCATTTATCGACCTAAGAAGGATGAAAGGCTTTTTGAAAAAAGAAATAAAAAATTTAAATAAAATATGTTTTTTTTCAACAACAAAAAATTCACATTTTTCTTTCCAAACCAGATCAGGCATGGCCTGAAACCGGCCCCCACTCTCCAGGGATGATTTCGGCCCAGCCACGGGCCGAAAGGCAGAGGGGCCAATCCGACCCTGTTTACGCGTGCTACCTCTGAGACATGAAGATTCTAAATGTGTGTGCAGCAAGTCAACGACCTATATCAGCTGTGCCTTGCGAACCCTATTGAAGAATAAGATGGTAATGTTCTGGAAGGTTCCTGTTTTATTCCGGTGTTCTCAAGTAGTCCCTGTGCCCAATTAGAACCTTCAAATGAGCACCGGGCCAGCTGGCGAAGAGAGAGGTGTTGTGAAATATGACTGTTTATAGGAAGGGAGATGTTATGATGTGAGTTAGTCCTTTTCAGTCTCACTGGCCATGAATGAACATTGGTGTATGTATGATGGACAGCTCTGGGGACTGTTGAGTGAGTGTGATCGGTGAGTGTTCCATGAATGTGATTTGGGGGCCTGAGCTGGATGTGAGAGGATAGCCAGTGGGCGTATATGCCATGTATCCTGTAAATACCGGCAAGTAACTGGATATGTATAAATGTACCTATGTACAATAAAACAACATGGATATACTGCTATGGCTCCAAAGCTGGTTTGTGTATGGACATTGATCTTCACTCCATGGTATTTACAACAAATGGTGACGAGGAGAAAGGAACTAGAAATACCCACGCAAAGTGACAAGTAAAGTCGCAGGACAGCAGCAGGAGTAAACTGGCGAACAAGCAAAAAGTAAACAAGTAAAGAGAGCTGTGGGGGTGAAGCAGCTATAAACAGTCACCCATCGTTCCCTCATCCAACCCAGAATTCCATCCTCACCCAGCATATTGAATTGAAATGACACAGTAAATGATACTGTGGGCCCAGCTGGACGTGCAACCCGGCATTATGAAGTATGATGCTTCTGACAATATTCCACATCTAACCATCATTGATTTACCGCCAGTTGATGTGGGGCCATGGCGATCAATTGGTGCAGCTCCCCAATGAAGAATTTAGGGGGCGTTTCGGGAGTGCTACGCAGCACCCCCACAGTGATATGCGACCGCTGAAGTATAGTTAGTCGTGTGCATTGACCAGCACCCTGCAGCAAGGTTGGGAGCAATGTGGAGTGGCTCCCAGAGAGTAGTGTAGAGGAGGTCCCGAAGGCAGCCCGCACTCCATCCGTCCATTTTGAAGTACCGGGAACGTTCACGCAGAAATATGTGACGTATGATGAGCAAATAAACCAGCAGAGAGTCGCAGTGGGGATCTGTCCAGTACCTATCAAAAGAACAGCACCTATTGAAGTACCGATACCAAGGAAACCATGGACAGTAAGGTACCCATTGAGAAATCCATATCAACAAATGAAACAAAATGAAGATCGTCTAAGTACAGTCCCTGAAGAAACCAAAAAGGTCTTAATGGAATACGAATGGTGACGACACGAGACCCCGGAATGACTCACATATAGAAGAAATGACGACCAGAGAATGACGTAAAGAGACGAAACGCCATGGGCCATGGATATCCTGAACCTAAAGTGAAAGGACGATGTGAAATGTAAGAAGCTTAAGCCATGAGCATGAGGAAGATATTCAACCAGTTTATGCAATGTACATATGCTTGAAACCGCAAGAAAGCTAAGAAAATCTTGCGGCTTGCTATGCTTAGTAGAAAGATAGTGCGGCAAGCACCACCTATACATATCTAACGCAAAGGAAGCACGTTATTCCACTTTGCACAAGAAGCAGAATCAACCCAAAGCAAAATTGAAAATAAGCGGCAGAAACGAAACTCAGCAGAGGCAACCCATGCCAGGAAAACCAAGGTTGTATCAGTAGAATAGACGAACAGTAGCTACAATTAATTGACGTGAAGAACAGAATATCCTGCTTCTGAATGGTCAAGATAAGAAACTGAAGGCAGGTGGTGGGTGAACTGAAAATCAAATACACAAATTAAATGAAGTGGAGGCAAATCCACGGTGTCTGAATCACGTGACTAGCTGAGCAAGGAGAAGTGAGACCTCACACCTATGCATGGCACCAGGCCAGGTGAAGATACCAGAACCTTTTCAGACAGGAGATGCAGTCTCGAGGCCAACCACAATGAAATAATTGACACATGACCACTAAAGTGATGATTGATTGTAACATTAATTGGAGGAAGGCTGGGGGACCTAGGGGGGCATCCTGCACCTGGCCGACCATTCTGCGTGCTGCTAAGCAAAGTGGAAAAGTATGAGTGGGGTTGTTGCCAACCCAATCACAATGGACCAAGTAATCTAGGGTCCTATAGTTAGTAGAACCAATAGGACGTAGTACTTTTAGTGACGTCTACAGTAGCCATTTTGAAGGACGGGCTTAGATGCCCCACCTGACAGTGTTTACCCAATCCCCTTATACCGTTACCATGTACAGATATAGTACCTATATTAAAGTTACCTTTCCTGAACCAATAGAAGTGCATGCCAACTTTTAAGTGTAACACGTCAATGAGGACGAGTTTTCAGTATAAATGTTATGTGTTTTATGAAGTTCGTTGGAGTTGTGAAGTGAGAGAGAACATCAAGCATCCGCTAATATTCATGTGACTCCCCGGTTTTTGTACTTGTCATTAAACGGACTCCCTTTGCCAAACCGTCGAGTTGTCATTATTGATTTGGTGTTGGAGTATTAATCTGCCCCCCCCATCCATCTCAAGGGTGCTGCAATCTTGTCTTAAAGTGATTCTGGGCAAACCCCAATTCTATGGGCCGGTTGGGGGTCCTGGAGCACACTTGGTAGCAGAGATCGGTTGGTTATCGATTATCGATTAGATAAGACACCCATTGACCGGCGACATAAAGTAACTCCAGGTCCTCTGCAATATCACAAGTCCTTTGCCATCCGGCGAGTAGACCGTGAAGCTCCCCGTAGACAGTGGTTAGAGTAAAACATAGAATCTGCAGACAGAGGTCTGAAGGGACCTGTGTTCCCCACATAACCCCTTCCCACTCCTAAGGGCAGATGAGCGAGCGAACGGCAGGAGAGGCGGTGACGAAGGCAGTGATCCCGAGCACCTAGAGAGGAAACATGCGAATGGTGAGTGAAAAAGACTAAATGCTTTGGCAAAAAGTGCATGCCTTAGAACAAGTGAGGGAAAGGTAACGGAGGGAGGCAGGAAAACAAAATATAGTCAGAAGTAGAGTAGGATGTATATATATATATATATATATATATATATATATATATATATATATATATATATATATATATATATATATATATAAGAGGATACCAGTGAGGACACCCGAGAAGAGAGAGGATTCACCTAATTCCTACGCTTTAATATAGCGGCTAGAAGAAACTTGCAATCATAGTCCTGAATAAAGAGGAACAAATAGGTCACCACGGCGGTTAAAGACGCCTGTGAAAGGGATGAGTTTAAACTCCATGTTGGGGAAATATTAGAGGCAGACGTCTGTGTAACCAACTGGAGTTTGTCTAGTCTGTGAACGTCTGTCTTTATTTGTTGTGACGTTATAGAACGAAACATTTTACTTCGAGGAACTAGCATAAAAATTACTCGATTAGATACTTGAAATATTGTAGAATACAACCTGATGTATATTAAGTAAAATAGAGGATATAAAATGTTGTGAAAAACGGGATTGGAGCTTGCGACGATTGGTGCTCGCTCATATTGTTGGAATTGTTTAAATAATGAAAGACATAACAAGTGTTGTATAAAGAGAAAGTGAACAAATTTAAATATGGAAGACATGACTCCATTAGTACACCAGTGCAAACAGTTGCCAAAACATGCACCTAAGCTGAAAAAGTATGGTGAAGAATGGGTTAAAGGAACCGCAAACAAAATGTTTATGCATTGGCTCCAGGGTCGATCATTATCTAAAACAGTCCTACAGCACATGACGACATATCTGCACACCATATACACGGGCAAAAAGTTAGACAAATGCCTAGCTAGTCTAGAGTTGTGGAAAATGTACCAACAGGATAAAGAGGAGGAGTCGCCATTAGATTGGATACTTAACGTATGCACAGAGGGGTGTGAGACGCCCTCAGCGCCACCCACTCCGTCTGAAACGAAAATTGAAGATAGTTAGGACGAAGGGTTATACCCGCTAAGAGAACTTAAAGCAGCCAAAGGGTATAGCAACCCAGCATATGAATCACCTGTGCAAAGTAGTGACGAAAATCTAGACAAAGATAAAGATAGAGATATCACCTCCAAAGTTCAGAGGGACAAGGAGAGACGCGAGAATGAGAGAAAAGACCAGACACAAGCAAGTACATCTCTCGACACGGAGAGAGAAGGCAGAAGATGAAAAAGAAATGAGGATAGAACTGATGAGATACTATTTGCACAAAATAAATGGATGGGAGGTCAGATTTTATTGAAACTTGATGGTAAAGGCATAGATGACTTGAAACAAAAGGAGAAGCTAGACGATTTACAGAGAAACGAGAAGGAAAAGGAAAAAGGATTGAGAGACAAAAGAATAAGGAAAAAGGATAGGCAGAGACGAGAACAGTTATATTGCGAAGAGCAAGAAAGTCAATGCGATCGTAAACAGAGAGCAGCCAATGATCAAGAACACCGAAGGATAGAGGAAGAACAAAGGATACGGGAGAAAAGAATAAAGAGACAAAGGGATGGGGAAATCTGAAGGGCAAATGAGCATAGGAACGCAAAGAAAGAGGAAGAAGATAGGGTCAGAGAAGAAGCGAGAAAGCGCAGAGAATCTGGAAAGGGAGGTTAAAAAACCTGAGCCAGTAGTAGACTGGGAAGATATAGAAGAATTCTTTCCTGAGTACGATTCAGTACCAGGCACGTCTAGGGCAAATATTGAGGATGACTATGACACCAAAAGCACCGGAGAGACGATCAATAGAATATATGATGAAATGGGGCTAGAACAAGTACCCCAAGGGGAGGGGGGAAGACGAGCGCCTGAAGAGCACTCAGCTTTACGATACTGAGGACGTCTCCCGAAGTAGTGGAAATTGAGAATTGTCCCTAGACAATAGGAGCATGAAGAAAAGGAGGAAGAGAGAAGATGCGAAAAACGATTCTTAGGAGGGAAGGGGATAAGATGGTTAGATTCTGGTGGGTCTGCACCGAGGGCATCAGAATCAGCCACACAGTCAGACCGACACGAAGAAGTATTTCTAAGTGTCAACTTAGAATGATGTGGGGTGAGCGGGGGATGTTGATATGAGAACAGTTATACCGAATGGTGTCATAGTATCTCTGTGTTCTAGTTGAGTGCTGATGTAAAGGAGAGAGTAAGCATGGTGGTGTGATATGATGAGTTATATGCTCTTTCAAACGTTCTTTGCATTCTAAACCATACTATATACGTCACACAATATTTATGCGTTCCAGTCCGTACCGTGGACAGCTATCCATTCTATGCACCCCAGTCAGGTCCAAATACACTCTGGTCCACTCTGCGCGGTCTAGTCTGCTCCGCGCATGCGCTGTTGTCTGACACATGACTGTCCACTTGTCCGCACCACGAAAGGCCCTCTTGTCTGCCTCACGCATGCACTCTTGACTGCCCAAGGCATGCACTGTTGACTGCCCCAGGCATGCACTCCTGACTGCTTCATGCTCTACGCATTCAGTAGCTCAACGTACTCATCCATTCTACGCACTCATCAATACTGGATGTGTCAGTGCTCGTTCGTTCTACTTGCTCGTTGGCGCTAGGCGACGCGTCCGTTCACTCTGGGCACACGATCGCTTCAGGTACTTTTGCCCTTTATGCCTTCACGCATGCTATGCGTTTACGTGTTTTACGCACTCACCCCCTCTACGCACTCACCCCCTCTATGCACACACCCCTTCTACAGACTCACCCCCTCTACGGACACACCCCCTCTATGGACTCACCCGCTCCACGCACTTAACCGTTCCACGCACTCATCCTCTCTGCACTCATCTGTTTTAATCACTCGTGATTTTCACGCATTCAGCAGTAATATCTTGTTCTATATATTCATCTCTACACTCATCTGTCCTATACCTTCATTTACTCTGAGTATACATCCACTTCATATATTCATCTGTTCGATACGCCTATCCGCTCCATACTCCATTCGGCTTCATACACTCAGCCTCTCCATACACCGATCTGCTGGCTGCATACCTTCATTTACTCTGAATATACATCCACTTCATATATTCATCCGTTCCATACGCCTATCCGCTCCATACTCCCCTCGGCTTCATACACCTAACCTCTCCATACACCGATCTGATGACTGCATACATCTAACCTCTCCATACACCGATCTGCTGGCTTCATACACCTAACCGCTCCATACACCCGTCCGTTCCATGCATCCATCCGCTCCATACATCCATCCGTTCCATACACCTATCCGCTCCATACACCCATCCGCTCCATACACCCATCCGCTCCATACACCCATTCGCTCCATACACTCATCCGCTCCATACACTCATCCGCTCCATGCACTCATCCGCTCCATGCACTCATCCACTCCATGCACTCATTCATTCCATATACTCATCCGCTCCATACACCCATGCGTTCCATTCCACCATCCGTTCCAAACACTCGTCAGCTCCATACACTCATCTGCTCCATGCACTCATCCGTTCCATACACTGATCCACTCCCTACATTCATCCACTCCCTACACTCATCCACTCCCTACTCTCATCCACTCCCTACACTCATCCGGTCCATACCCTCATTCGCTTCCTACACTCATTCACTCCATAAATTCGCCAGGTCAGTACAATCGTCCGCTCAGGCGATAAACACACTCTCCGCACTTCCGCATTCATCAGCTATCCAGACTCGTTGGCTCTACTTACTCATCCGCTCCATGTTCTCATCTGTTCTACACACTCATCCTGTTTTCGCTCATCAGTTCTGCACATTCATCCGGTTTGCGCATTCTTGCGTTCTAGTCGCTTCTCTGAAATGTACGCACTCATCTGCGTTACGCACTCACCCCGTCTATGCACACATCCCCTCTGCGCGCACACCCCCTTTGCGCGCACACCCCCTCTGCACGCACACCCCCTCTGCGCGCACACTCCCTCTGCGCGCACACCCCCTCTGCGCACGCACCCCCTCTGTGCACGCCCCCCTCTGCGCACGCCCCTCCTCTGCGCACGCACCCCTTCTGCGCACACACCCCCTCCAACACACTCATCCGCTCCAACGCACTCATCTGCTCCACGAACTCCTCTGCTCCATGGACACATCCCCTCTCCGCACTCATCCGCTTTAAGCACTCGTGCTTTTCACGCATCCAACAGCGATATCCTATTCTATATATTCAATCTCACACACTCGTCTGATCTACGTCTTCAACAGCTCTGCCCACTCATCCTCTCCATGCACCCATGCGCTCCATACACCCCTCCGCTCCATACACCCCTCCGCTCCATACACCCCTCCACCTCATACACTCTTCCGCTCCATACACTCTTCTGCTCCATACACTCCTCCGCTCCGTACTTTCCTCCGCACCATACACTCGTCCGCTCTATACACTCATCCGCTCTATACACTCGTCCGCTCCATATACACATCCGCTCCATACACTCATCTGCTCCATACACTCATCCGCTCCATACAGTCATCCGCTTTGCACTTCTAAGTTCATCCGCTATCCACTCAATCATGCGCTTTACTTGCCTCTCTTGCGGAAACCTGCAGCCTATGACCTGGAGCTGTCACATGCTCTACAAACTCATCCGTTCCACATACTCATCTGTTCTACACACTCATTCGGTTTACAGTCATCTATTATTCACACTCATCTATATTACGCACTCATCCGTGTTACACGCTTGTTGGCACTACATACCCGTCTGCTCTACACACTCATCCGTTCAACGTGTTCATCCATTCTATACACTCATCCGGTTTACTTATTCTTTTGATTTCCACCTTCATTCGCTATATAGCTGTCTGTTCTTTCACTCATGCATTCATCTGTTCCATCGGCTTCATCAATTCTAGCTATATCATCCCAGCCATTCGCTTCGTTTACGCCACATGCAATCTGTCCATTTCAGCAGTTTAACTTTCTTTACTGTTTTCGTATGATTTACTCTTATTAACCCTTATACTGCTTTGATCTACTTCATTCGTTTAATTCTGTTTTTCTTTCTAGTTTAAAGTAAGGGTTATTAGTTGTCAATTTCTCGCATCGGTAGTTTGTTGGATTGATGTCATTGAGTTGTTGTTAGTCTGTTTTGGGATGGTATGGTGCGGGTTGGTTTTATGGGAAGAGCCAGGTTTTCAGCAGTTTGCGGAAAGACGTTAAATCCTCAGTTAGGCGGATGTGGGGTGGGAGTGAATTCCATTGCACTTGCATGATCTGAATGACACCTGGCCTAGTAGGATCGTTGTCTGTTCTCCCCTTGTCCCCCCCCCGCCTCGTCGCGCCTTGAAACACTTGTGTATAGGCGCGTTACAAATGCCATATCATATCATATCATATCATAGCGTGGGGGCCAAGGCTGAGAATGATGCTCCGCCTAGCCTGACTCAGTTTGTCTTCGGTATGACTAGGAGGCCGGCTGAACTTGATCTTAGGGTGCATGGGGGTTGATAGGGTTTTAGTTTGTCTTGAAGATATTCAGGTCCAGTTTTATGCAGTGCTCGATGGGAGATGCATAAGATTTTGAAAGTCAGCCTTCGGCTACTGGAAGCCAGTGAAGCGTTTTAAGGGCTGGGGAGACGTGGTCTCTTGGGCCAAGCGCAAGTAGTAATTTGGCTGCCGCGTTTTGTGCCCTTTGGAGTTTATTCAGTTGGTACACGTGGATTCCGAGGTATAGGGGGTTTGCGTAGTCCAGTCTTGATATAACGATTGATTGGACGGCAGAGAGTCTGTTGGGAAAGGAGAGCTATGGAAAGACGCGTCCAAGGGTTTTAAGGTGGTAGTGGCAGGACTTTGAGACGTTGTTGACTTGGCGCGAGAGAGTTAGGTCAGAGTCAAGGGTGCATCCAAGAGCTTTCACTGATTTGTAGGCGGTCGGTGAGTTGCCCAATGGCGGATGTCCATGGTAATGGGTGCGGAAGGAGTTCGGAGTTGCCACATACCATGATTTCCATTTTGGAGGGGTTTAACAGGAGGTGGCTTTGGGTCATCCAGAGTTCTATGTCAAGGAGGCAGGAGGCCAGGTCAGGTCGGAGATTGAGTTTTGAGTTCAGGAGTTTTAGAATTAGCTGAGTGTTGTCGGCGTAGTTGTAGCACAGGATGTTGTGTGAACGGATTATCGGTGGGAGGGTGGTCAGGTAGAGATTGAATAGGAGGGCAGATAGACATGCTCCTTGTGAGACTCCCGTGTCAACTGGTCGGGCTTGGGAGGTATAGGTGGAGAGTATCGTTATTTGGTACCTATCTTTGAGGAATGAAGCAATCCATTTAAGAGCGGTTCCACGAATTCCTAGGGAGTGCAGGCAGTCTAGGAGGATTGAGTGATTAATCGTGTCAAAGGCGGCAGATAGGTCGAGAAGGATTAGCGCGGCGCATCCCGTGGAGTCTGCCGTCATTTTAAGGTCATCCCAGATTGAGGTTACATAAATGGGACCTAGTCTGAACAGCCCTTCCTTCCTACATATGAGCCTGGTGCCAAAGGCAACAGGACTGGCTCGAGGAGCCCTTTTGCAGTGGTTTTAAGGGCCTCAGGGGTCTAGTGGGAGCTTGCTTGTGGCACAACGTGTGCCCCCTCACAGTGGTCATGACACCAGGGGCTCATGCGTACTCTGTTTAGGTAGGTCCAGATCTGACCATCTAACTTCTCTCTCTATCGGAGAACACCCTTCAGGACCACATGCACTAGCTTCCTTCTTCCCACGGAAGGTTTCTCTGTCTTCATTTGATATATCATGGCCCCATCTAGTGTATCTTCCCTCTTTCTCATCTCTGTTTAACGTTAGTTTATGCAAAGACAAGGCTCTGTGCTCGAGGCTAAACAAACCTCCCTCTTTGCCTCGTGTCTGAGCACCTTCAAGTCGATCATTTTTTCCTTTATCTTTTGATTCACTTTTGGTCCTCATTTCATGATAAACCTCATCAATTTTTTCTCCAATGCTTCTTATGTCAAAATTATCCTCTAGATCTGCTCTAGATGGCCGTGGCATTGGTTCATGCGTTGGGAAGAATTCTTCTATGTCCTCCCATGCTACTACTGGATTTGTTTCCATTAATTCTTTCTCAATGAGATCAATGTTGCATGCCCTTTGCCTTCTCTTTCGTTCCATCTCCTCGTCAAACTCTCTTTGTTTCTTTTGCTTCCTCCCTGACCCTTTCCTCTTCTTGTCTTTTCACCTCTCTTCACTCATTTGCCCTATGCACTTCTTCATCTTTGCGCCTTTGCATTCTTTTATCTCTTAATTTCTGTTCCACCTCTTCTTTCTTTTCTTTTCTAGCGTATCTCGTTCTTCGATTGCTCTTTGCCTGGTATAATATTTTCTTTGCTCCTCTGCTCTTTACTCTTTTCTTAACTGTTCATCTTCATACAGTTGTTCCCGTCTTTGTCTACTCTTTCTTTTGGCCTCATCTTCTTTCAATCATTTCTCTCTCTCTTTATCTTTTTTATCTTGTTCGTCCTGATCTTCCTTTTGCCTTACTGTCTCGATGCTCTTCCAATCAAGTTTGACCAATATCTGACCGGCCATGCATTTGTTCTATATGAATGCTACCTCATCAGCTTTATCTTTCTCTCCTTTCCATCTCTTTATTTCTCTCCCTATTTCTAGAGACATACCTGGTCGATCACTTCTCTCCTTGTCCCGTGTGACTTTAGGGATGAAATCTCTTTCTGAAATCTTTTCTGGACCCTTGTCGCTGCTACATGCAGGCGACTTATATGTCGGGTTGCTATACCCTGTTGCTACCATAAGATCTCTTAAAGGATATAATCCTTCATCCTTTGGAATATTGCAGTAGAGGGAGCAGAAGGCTCAACACTTGGACCCTAGGACAAGTTCCTTCCAAACGTCCTTGACATAGGATTCCGGGCTTATCATATATTTCGCTCCTCATCTATATACCTTAAACTATGACGCTCTTTGTCTTAACCATGATGCTCTTCATCTTAACCAAAAATAAAATACCCCAACCAACCTTCTGTTACTCTTTCCCTGTTATCACTCTTCCCCACTCAGTGCTCATTTAGTTTGCCACCTCACTCAGCCTAGTCACCATTCACTTTTTCGACTTCTGACCCTCAGGATTGTCTCCTCCTCAACCAGCCTTTTCAGCCTTCAGTCCGCTCAGCTTCCTGTAGAAGTCGGGAGGGGATTCCGCTTGAAAACGAGGGACCTGTCCCACCTATACTTGCAAGATTGTTTAGCTAGTGGCCGCTATCTACAGGGAACTTCACGTTCCTCTAGCTAAATGGCGGAGGACACACGCTATTTCCGGGACCCCAAAGCTTACTACCTCGATGGATTTTTAAGCATCATCTCTCTGCTACCACGTGAACTTGTGTGCCTACACAAGCCTTTTAAGACGAGGTAACAATACTTTGAGATAGATGAGGATGCAGAATATACTCAAACATCAATAACCAAACTGACCCAGGAAGTTAGCAAAGTGCATCTGTTTTAATATCAATTATCTAAAACAGGGAGTATAACGACGATCAACAAACTCGCTCAATCTTCTTACTCAATGCATTTCATAAAAAACATAGCCTATATACTAAAGATGAATCATCACTGGCGTCAATCTATGTTGCAAACTACAAAAACCTACTTGGGGATGTGATAGGATTACAGGGAACCTCTAGGTATACATTCCATACTTGTTGGGAAGGTGATTGGGTCTCTATAATCAGGCGGGGCAACTAAGCCCTCCTCTAGAGCAGATCACTACGAACATCATCAAATACACAACATCCCATTGGTTATACAAACTATAGGGCTCTCTACTACGTGTCCCTCTATTATTGGTTGGCACCCTTGCACCCCTCTGTAACATTCCACCTACGCAAGCAGCAGGCAGGCTAACATCCAGGTGCTGGTGGGCATAACCACAGCTTTCCACCAATTAGCCTGTCGTCAATAATCACTCTTGCCGTCTGTCAGTCATTAGCCCTTTGAACACTGGCCTTGGAAATGTTCTTCGTGCCTGAGAATAAGAGGGAGTATAGGCATACTCTGTCTCTCGGTTTCGATACAGCTCAACTCAGTATCTATTTTCATCCATCCACGTGACTGCAGACCATTTTTCACAGTCTTTCTGTATTTAAAATACTATTAAATGATGAACTTCTGACGTCTTCAATGTTCTCACTCTTCATCCAAGACAGGAGTTTGTTCTTTTCGAAAGTTCTGTAACTACTGCATGAACATTCAGGTTCACAATGGCCTTGACTTTCTGGTGCTGGGCTAACCAAGTCTTTCTTGGATTCACCTCCAAATGTCGATTGCTTTTCCAACTGTGACACACTAAAAGCCTTTCTTTTCACTTGATCTAGCTCTGCTAAAATGCGTTGTGGAATCATCCATAGTCCGTACATATGTATGCATATACATTGGCGCATTGCTGCAATCTATTCACTACATAGCCAGCCTTTAAGAATACTTTGTCTACTTGCGTTACGGCACCTGTAAACTTGTAAAATAACTTGATATCTTCTTCATTCTTTTTTGTAACATGAGCATCTTCATCTCGAGCCCGGAATGTTGCTCATCTTTAACACCTAACACCTCCTCCTTTGTTTCTACAGAATGTCTATATTCTTCAGTCTCTTTTTTTGAGTGTGTCAGCTCTGCTCTGTATGACGTCACCAGGTTTCTCTTTTGCTCAGTTTTCACACTGCTTCTGGGATTTCATTCAAATGAACATCATATTGTCGTGAATGCTTGTATGGCTTCCTCAATGGGAATCTTACTTCCAAGATCCTTTTCGGCATCAGTATTTTCACTGGTACTGCACATGTCCCACACTCTGGCTCCCAACATATTGGCAGCATGGGGGAGGAGCTTTGGGTGGAGGTACTTGGCTTCACCTCTACATAACCTTGGCATACATGCCCTGGATCCCAGGGGAAGATGGGGGGGCTACAGTGAGGGATATCACCAATTAATGCCCCCTTCCTGTAGTCATGTATTTTATTCTTAGATTATAATGAGGGAGATATCCCGTGTGACCCCCTTTATTATGTGCACCTCCACCTTTCCCAAATACTGTGGCCCTCATTACAACCTTGGCGGAGGACCATGGTGCTATTAGCACCATGGTCCATGCCGCTAAGGTTGCAATTCCGCCATGGTGGATGGCGGAATTACCGCCCCATTCCAAGGTGAGTGGGGCGGTAATTCCCCATTCACCAATGGCCCCTTCCCCATTCCCATTTTTGCCCCATAGGGCATAATGGGAATGGGGAAAGGCGATAATTACGGCACCGTAAATTACGGTGCCGTAATTATCGCCAAGGTCCCTTTGCGGCATGGCTTTTAACGGCTGCAAAAAGCAGCCGTTAAACAGCCATCACGCAAAGGGAACCTTGTAATCAGGCGTTAAGGGTCGGCGCCGTTTACGGCGCCATAAACCCCTTAACGCCTGAGTCGGAATGAGGCCCTGTGACTTTTTTTCCCCATTTAAAAAAGGTTTTTCTTTTGACATTACTAAGTGCTGGCACCTCTGTATTCCCTCAGTTTTACCACATTAACTCTGCCTTATTTTCCTTTTAATGGATGTGTCATCTTTTCTAAAAGACCGGAGACAACACCAAAAGAAAACTACCTGGAGCCTACTACTGCATCTGGCCTATGCACTGGGGCAAATGATCTTGAGAACTGCTGCAAGGGTAGAGAACAGCTTAGGGCCAGAAATCCTGAGTCTTCTGCAACAGTGAACTGGGCAATATATCCCTTCTATAGTCAGCTGGGCACTAAATCCCTCCTACAGAGTGCTGGGGAGCTGGGACCATATCCCTGCTACAGTAAGATGGACACTATATCCCTTAGTTTGTGATTCAGCAGTAAAGTGGACCAGGAATTACACGCTGGGTGGTTTAGGAATAACCAGCTGGATATTATATCTCCAGCACTCTGTTTTGCAAGACAAGAAACCAGCTGAGCGTTATTTCCTTGTGACTGTGTTTTGCCAGCCAAGTAACATGTTGGGAGCTATATCCCTGTAACGAGACCCAAGGAGCATGGTGGGCTTTACATGCTGAGGCGGACATGAAAGCCAAGACGCTTGCTGGATGCTTATCACAATAGGCTTCCTTACATTAGATATCCAGACGGAGGCCCATGCCAGCTGCTTTGTCCCACCACTTCAATGTATTCATTTAAATGTGTTATAACACGCACATGCAACCGGAAGATTGCTTCAGAGAGGAGTCAGGAATATAGATAGATGGCTAGAGATATGAGTAAAGCGCTGAGGGGAGAAGGGACATTAAAGGCAAGCGAGAAAAAGTCTTGAGGGATTGTCAAAAGTGGAAAAGTTCTCTTTGTACAATTGATGGGGGTAGGGAGTTGCATAGGTTGAGAGTTTGAAGAGGAAAACGTTGAACTCTCAAGTGGTGCTTGGAGAACCTTGCAAAGTTAAGAAAGAAAGAGTTGGAGGATCTAAGGGCTATTGCTGGATGGCAAGTGCTGTGAAGCGCAAAACAGAGTTGTCTTAATTTCAATCAATGTGATGAGGAAAGGTTTTTATTACAGTTGGCCTTGCAAGACAAATGGACAGCATCCTAGCATTAACCTGTTCAGTCTTCTTAGATGCCTCTGCCCTCCAGATGCAGTCCTTGAATGTGCTCCAGACGATCAACCCCACCATGTTGAAAGGCACATACCAGGCCTTCCGGCACGCTGTTCCTGCGCTGTCTACAAACATATGTTGCTTTCTCTCCAGAGATTGGTTTCTTCTTTATGACCATGTCCATAGAGTATCACATGACTGACTAGTTACGGGTACAGAATTGTGGATAAGGCGTCTTTCCGTTCCGGTGACATCCATCTCAGGCGAGGGGCATAGGTCTCCACCCCTCCCACAGCATCCGCTGTAGATGAACGGCTTATTGTTTTATCCAGTTTAAACAGCAAGCTCCATTGGCTCCAAGCTGGTGTCCTTGCCCCAGTCACCCGGGCCTGGTTGAATGTCCAGAGTCAGCATTATTAATGCACCTACACAGTCCCAAAAGACAGCAACAAAGAATTGACTGGTGCGAATCATATTGGGGGCACCCTTAGCCAAATTCCACTAAGATTTGAAGGCAACGAGGCACAGAGGTGTTGTTATTGCCAGGCAAAAACATGTTGGCCCTTACTTGTTTTCATTTGTCAAGGAAGCTCCTCCTGGACCCACCCACCTCCCATCTCATCATTTCTCTCATACCCACATTCAGCGTATTATTTATTTATCGCACTTCTTTTATTCATCTGGGGGTCTGCGCCCTTCCACAGTGTTGATGAAATTCTTGAGGTATGCAGGATCTTGCTTGTGTATTTCTTTGTTGGTCACGTCGCCTGAGCTTGATTCCATAGGCCCCGGGCAGCCAGTGTCAGTCAGTCATTAGATGTTTAGAAGATATTCAACACTGTATTAAATTGTTTATAATTATGTCAGATTACTCTGACAAGCTCGGAATGTTCAGGTTTTGTAGGAAGATAGCCCATCAGCTTTAATTACGTTGCTCAGTTCAGACTCGCTCACTCAATAAGTTTGATGAAACATTATTACTGGTTTGATGGATTATGAAATATGGCTACAGTTATGCCAGTCTTAATTGATAATGCATGTGCAATATAGTAAGAGTGACAGCCTACGCTAAAGCGAGCACCCCGTTCTTCTATCAATAATGTAAACTAATTCAAGATGGCGGTCGTCGCGATGACGCAAATGTGTAGCAGAGTGTGCATCCGCGTCACCATGCCGACTTTAAAATGCGGCCATCTTTGTTTCCATATCGGTTAACATGTCGGATGCAAAACAGCTATAAAACTGAAAGCGGCTGGAAAAAACCTTTTCATGATAAAAAGGTAAGACAAAAGCCCAAACAATGATAGATGAAAAGAACAGTCTTCAGACATCGGCATAGAGATACAATTAGACACTACAAGAATGAAACTGCTGTTTTAAGAGGTGCCATCCTGCAAACACGAGACAGGCTGCGAATATTAGTAGACACTTCATATTAAGGCTTTATATCTACAAGCACAAGGAGCGAACAAGTGAGTAATTGTAAATTTGCTGTCCATACCATGCACATAAAAGACGTTCTCTAGAAAACTTGCACAAACCAGTATGTGATGTTCTAGCTCAATGTGAGGTCAATACAATGTGTAATTTCATGTTTTTTTGTCTAATCATTTAGATCTATAAATGGTTAACCCTCTTGATGTGTCATTAGAAATAATGGAGAAACACGTGTCAAGGGAGATGTGAACTAACATTAAATTGAGGGAATTGTGAAGTAACATGCAATCAGTAATTGATACAAATCATTGTACAAATTGGAATGAGAAATGTGAAGTTACATTTTATTAGAAATTGATGAAAATAAAGCACAAACAGAAGTGGAAATTAAAAATCAATTGAAATCGAAAAGAGACTTTTTGTGTGATAATTAACAATTCAAATAAAAAAATGTGGGCCGCAAAACAAAGGATACTCAAGTTTTTTTTAATAATTATAAATGAAATCTGCTAAGCCCAATGAGCAGCACCCAGACATTACATGTTCTACTTCTGAGCGCTCCTGAGCCTCAACAAAGCCTAAAGCATCTACCAGCATCAACCTATTGAGGACAGTCTTTTCGTTCATCCATATGGCCAGCCGGAACATAGGACGAGCCAAGCTTAGCTACGAATCTCATTGCTAAACCTGAGATTTATGATAGAGACCCATTATGCCAGAGATCCTAAGAATTCCATTTCTGCTTTTTTAAAGGAGGGCAATAATATCAAAGCCCACACCCCTGCTGCACACCGAGAAATCCCATAGGTATTAAACGTAACGTTAAACAGAGAAGAGAAAGATGAAATCCACACCAGTTAGGGACTAGACATGTCACACGAAGATAGAGACACCTTCCGTGAGGAAGAGGGAGAAAGTGCATGTGGTCATGTGGGATGTTTGCTGACAGATAAGGAAGTAAGATGGTCGGATTTAGACCAACCTAAAGATAGGACGCCAGACCCCATAGCATACCCAGAGCGACCTAAAGGGTGGTCACACAGCGAGAGGGGAGAATCGCCGTCGTATGTGAGCAGGTTGAGGTCATTGCCAGGTAGAAAGCAATCAGGAACCATAGTTCCCACTATGAGTAGGCAGACGATGGGAGTGGATTGCTGATTTGGGTTTAGGCAATTCCCTCTACTAGAGAAAGGAGGGGCCAGACCGCAGTATATTCCTTGGCCCCAAATGCACAAGGATAATTTAAGATGCAAACTTCACAGTTTAATGGCGGGTTCGGGGAAATGGATTTATGAGTTAGAAAAGATGACAGGAGGAAACACGTTAGCTATAGGGGACATTAAAGGTCTCCTAGCAGTCATTCTTGGGGAAAGAGCTGATGATATATGGACGAGAGCAGGTTATTCGAGTGTTACAGCGCAGAACACAGCAGAACACAGCTCATGATGGAGCACCATTTAATAATTGTAGGACGGATGACTGGAGAGTGCTTAGAGTACAGTATCCTGATACATCCGATATGGGTGCAATTATGGCATGTAAGATGCGAGAAAATGAAGATCCGCTTGCTTATATTCAACATTTTCAGGAACGGTGGACCATGGAAACGAGGGAGACTTGGGGGAAATCTGTGCCAGTATTTTATCACATTTTGTGGTTGTCAGAGCAGGTACAGAGACAGCTCAACAAGCTAGTGGGAATGGAAGCGAAGCCATGGGCGGAGATACAGTTGACTATAGCGCATCATTGCTGATTGCTGCAAGAGAAAAATAGGAAGAGGGAGGATGCTAGGAAACTTGAGGAATTTAAGTTAGTCCAGAAGAAATTATCAAAGTATGCTATAGAAGGAGCAGTACTGACAAGCGGAGAGGGGCTGGGAACACAGAAGGTAGCAGGTGTGCCAGAGGCAAATAATCAATGCAATTGGGTCAAGGAGGAAATGGGTTTATGCTGAGAGGCAGAGGTGCAAGCTTTAGAAGAAGAGGGGGGTTTCAAAATAATCAGGGTGGTTTTCAAAATAACCAAGGCGGATTTCAGAATCTGCAGAATGATAACCAGAATGTCCAGGGAGGACAATTGAGGAGATTCCCTCCTATATGTTGGACATGTGGGATGACAGGGCACATTGCTCGAACATGCGGGAGCCAAAGGTATGTACAGAATGGACATTTCTCAAGAGGGGGGAAAGCTTATCCTCCAGCATATAGCCCACAAAGTAGGGATGGGTTTGCCACAGATCAGACAGTGTATCAAGCATAAGAGCCACAAACTCAACAGGCTTTACAACCACAGCAGCACCATTGAATCCGCTGCAAGAGCCATCACAGCACACACCCATACAGATACAACAGAGTGCAAATACGGGACAGTTATGGACTCCTAGAGTAGGGGGTGTCACTATTGCCGGAGGGAATCCTTTCACAGGTACGGGAATAAGCATATACCCACAATAGTACAGCTCACATGGCGACTTGATGTGGTTAGTACTATTGGTGACAGCAAATCCTCAAGAGGAACCAAGGGTTGATGTTACCATAGGAGGCAAATCTTTTTCTTTTTTAGTAGACACTGGAGCAACTCACTCATGTATACGCGAGGGAAAGTTTTAATGATCAGAAAATGCCATGAATGCTCACGGCTTTTCTGGAGCTACAAGTAGAGTTCCTTTTACTGATGAATTACCAGTCTCTATAGGATAGTGTGATATGTCTGTACCTTTATTGCATTCAAGACAGACACCAGTTAATATTCTGGGCAGAGACTTAATGACGAAGTTAAATATGACAATCTCCTTCATTGATGAGGGGATAGTGTGTTCCACTCCAGGGATACATTATTTAAATGTGGGTGAATTTATTATGGCATTTACAGGGCAGATAGCTCTGCAAGGAGTGCCATTAGAGACAGAGGTTTTTCTTTATGAGGTATGCATTTTGTTGCATGGTTACCTGGCTTAGTGGGAAAGATTATGAGAATACCTGATGAATTTTTGTTCAGGCCACAGATACATATGGATGAAGAGGGGTGACATATTTTTCTCTTACAGCTGCAGGCAGCTATAGTCAGAGGGGAATTAGCCATGCTTGAAGGATTTGATGATGAAGGCAGGCCATGGAGAACAGTAATTACCATTTGGAGAGGGGATAGATTGACAGACGTCACAGATGAAGACATGTTTAGGGATGATTCATCAGATGATAAAGTAGTATTCGAGATGAGTATTACATATCTTTGTAAATATTATCATGTCCACACTTAGATAGAATTGTGAACATTAGCCTGTGTCACATCTAGATGGAATTGTGAATATTAGCATGTCCACACTTAGATAGAATTGTAAATATTAGCATGTCCACACTTAGATAGAATTGTGAATATTAGCCTGCGTCACATCTAGATGGAACTGTGAATATTAGCATGTCCACACTTAGATAGAATTGTAAATATTAGCATGTTCACACTTAGATAGAATTGTGAACATTAGCCTGCGTCACATCTAGATGGAATTGTGAATATTAGCATGTCCACACTTAGATAGAATTGTGAACATTAGCCTGCGTCACATCTAGATGGAATTGTGAATATTAGCATGTCCACACTTAGATAGAATTGTGAACATTAGCCTGCGTTGCATCTAGATGGAATTGTGAATGTTGGCATGTCCACACTTAGATAGAATTGTAAATGTTAGCATGTCCACACTTAGATAGAATTGTGAACATTAAGCCTGCGTCGCATCTAGATGGAATTGTGAATATTGGCATGTCCACACTTATATAGATTTGTGAACATTAGCCTGCGTCACACCTAGATGGAATTGTGAATATTGGCATGTCCACCCTTAGATAGAATTGTGAACATTAGCCTGCGTCACATCTAGATGGAATTGTGAATATTAGCATGTCCACACTTAGATAGAATTGTGAACATTAGCCTGCGTTGCATCTAGATGGAATTGTGAATGTTGGCATGTCCACACTTAGATAGAATTGTAAATGTTAGCATGTCCACACTTAGATAGAATTGTGAACATTAAGCCTGCGTCGCATCTAGATGGAATTGTGAATATTGGCATGTCCACACTTATATAGAATTGTGAACACCAGCCTGCACCGCATCTAGATAAGATTGTGATTGTTAGCATGCCCACACCTAGATAAAATTCTAAACATTGGCCTGCACCGTTTCCAGATAGGATTGTGAAGGCCAACAAGTGCCACACTTAGACAAAACCCTGAATGTCAGCATGCTAAAGGTCAGGTAACCCACTAACCAATATAACCTCAAACTCTGCATACTTATCTCACTCAAAAACTCACACAACCATCTCTCGCACCCCAAGCCGCACACACTTCACAACACTGCAACAACACATAAGCTGGAGCAACAGCACACGCGGACTGACACCGATCCAATACCCGCACCAAAGCTCAGCACACCGGTGTATACTGAGTTGAAGCTGCCAACAGAACACCACTCCTCTTACTATCCTACTCCCTCTTCACCTTACTAACCCATCCCACCTTATCGTTTACAGATCCGCCAGAGCGCCTGGGGACCAATTCCGTTGGTGACGGTGCGCGGTACAAATACCTTTAACATTTAACATTTAACATTTTAACATATCGGGTGAGAATAGAAAGAAGGGAGATCCCACAGCGAATGATGATTGTGCGGCAGCATCCCGCATTTTCCGATGAGGACATGGAAAATGTGCCAACCTCCATATGGACAAGAGGCCCTTATGATGTAGGCCGATTGAGGGGGGTTGGAGAAGCAAGGCAGTATCCAATGTCTTGAGAGGCAGATTAGGGTATTTTTAAGACTATATCGGCTATGATGGAACAAGGCATTTTGGTGACGTCAGAGTCACTGTGTAATACTGCTGTATATTCTGTGAAAATATGGAAGGGGGTTGTGGTGTTTAATTCAGGACATGAGGCCGATTAACCAGATTGTAGGGGCAGGGTTTCCATTAGTTCCAAATCCTGTGACGATTTTATGTAGTATCCCTACAGAGGCACGATATTTCACGGTGATTGACTTGAAAAACTGGTTTTCTCAATCCCGTTGCATATGGACTTTCAAGACCTCACATCATTTACGTTCCGCCAGACTAAGCTCAAGTGTACTAGTTTGCCACACAGGTACTGCAAGTCCCCATTGATCTTTATAGGGTCCTGCAGATGTACCTAAGCCATATTGATTTGCCAGGTGCTGCAGTACTTAGATGAATTTTTAGTTTGTAGCACGACAGAAGATGTGTGCAGGCAAGATTCAATTCGATTGATGACTATTTTCTCAGAAACATGATATAAGGCAGATAAGGAGAAGTTACAATATTGCCAGGAAGAGGTGTTGTACATAGGTCAGTTGATTTCGCATGAGGGAAAGAAGGTTACACCTGAAAGAGCTGAGGTGATTATGAAAACATCAAAACCGCACACAATAAAGCAAATGCAGCAGTTTTTGGGATTGTGTTAGAGCATGGGTATTTGATTTTAGTTCATATACAAGACCTCTTTTGCAGGCTTTAAAGAAAGCCCAAGTGAATAATGAGAAGATAGAATGGACAGAGAAAATGGAGAAAGGGTTTGAGGGGTTGAAAAAAGCAATATGTACAGCTCCAGTTTTAGGAATTCACAATTATTCTGATGAGTTCTTTTTGTTATCGCATATGGATGGAACAGTTATTACAGCATTGCTTACACAGAGAACCACACTTGGGTATAAACCTTTGGCACATTATAGTGGGATTTTAGATCCAATTATGAGAGGATGCTTTCCTTGCGAACAATCGCTGGCAGCAGCCAGCCGCGTTCGCTATGAGGTCTGCAAGCATCATGATGTGGTGTTACATGATTTTATTTGTTGAGCATGCTTTGTTTGCTGTTTTGGAGAAACCTAGGGGTACACTAACGTCTCAGAGGGCTTCTGCATAGAGGCAGTCATATCGAATACAGTGATCAAAATAGTCAAGTGTAAAATAGTGAACCCTGCCATGTTTATAGCCGAACCTGTGACAGAGGACGAGCGGGTGCATGATTGCTTGAATTATGAGGAGTTTTATGATGAAATCCCGAGAGTAAAGGAGAATGCTCTGGCAGGGGGCGAGGTTCTCTTTATTGACGGGTCTTCGAAAATTGATCAAACTGATGGAGAAAGGCATTCAGGTTCAGCTGTGTTAGAGGGAATTTGAAGTGGTAGCAAGTGCGTGACTACCCTCTCATTTTCCGGCACAAGCTGCAGACTTGGTGGCGCTTATTGTCGCGCTTGAAAATCACACAGGGCAGGAAGTGACGGTGTAAAGTGACTCAGCCTATGTGACGTCAACCGTATACGCAGGGTTAGCACGTTGGAAAAGGAGGGGCTACCTCTGAGCGGATGCCACTCCAGTGCAACATGCTGCATTATTGGACAGGTTTATTAAGGCACTTCAACTCCCAGTAGCCATAGTAATAGTTAAATGCACAGCACATACTAAGAGAATTGATTTTATTTCACGCCGAAACCAAGCCACAATCGAAGAGGCTAAAAGGGTTGCATTTTCACCTGATATTTTTTGTTTTGATACCCCTGATATGAAAGAAAAAATGGTCACAGTTATGATTGTAAATGAAGGATTTAATCATTTGTCTAGAATGCATTTGATGGAAGTTCAAGGTAGTGCTCCAAAGGCTGAAAAAGAGCTGTGGACACGGAGGGTTTGTTCTTTATCCCCCTCTGTGGCATTGTGGTGACAGGACAGCACTGGTAAAGCGGTGATGCCTGTAGCCTTATGAAGGATAGCGTTAGATCAGCTACACTACCCAACGCATGTAACTAGGGAGAGTCTTGCTGCAGCTATTGCAGAAGACTGGTTCGTACCAAACCTGTTAGAACACGTTGCATTTTATGTAGTATGTAATAAATTGCATTGTAGGTCAAAGGTTTACTGCTAGGCACACATTGCGTACAATTAGAGGAGTCATTCCTAGACCGAATGGCCCTTTTCAGCATTTACATATTGACTATGTTCATATGCTGCAAGTATGTAGTGGATACAGGTATATGATAATGGTGGTTTGTCCCTTTTCGAGATGGATTGATGCTGTTCCATGTACACACCCTGATGCCACTTGCACTGAAAAGGATTTTGTCCAAGAAGTATTTCCTAGATGGGGAGTATGTGAGGTGCTAAGATACCACAATGGGCACCATTTTGATAATGAGGTGTTTCAGCAAATTAGTCTATTGCTTTTCTTCTGCTTATCACCAGCAAGCGAACGGAATATGTGAGAGACTTAATGGCCTTCTCAAAGAGAGAATCGCTAAATTGATATTAACACTGAATAAGGGGTGGCTGCATTATCTGCCCCTTGCATTATATGCATTGAGAAATTAGCCTGGTCGGACCACCACCTCACACCCCATGAATTAGTAACAGGGAGGTGAATAAGAATGCTTCTGACTCCTTCATTGAGGACTAGGAGTGATGCCCAGACAGCTGCAGAATTGTTAGGAAATGAGTTACATGCATATTTAACATGTATGATCGCTAGTAACTCTGTCATTTCAGATCAACTCAGGCATAAGGGGTGTCAGTCTCAGAACACAAATGAAGATCATTCAGCAACTAAATCTGAACAACTTTTACCAGTACCAAAACTATTTAATGGGGATCTTGTACTAATTTGCAACTTCACTAAGAAGTGTCATGAGCCTCATTTTAGTGGTCCTTTTATAGTGGGGAATATTACTTAATCTGCAGTAAAGGTTCAAGGAAGACGTGCCTGGATACATCTTAACGACGTGAAGACATATGCTGGTGAGACCAGAACACCCCCATGCGATTTAAGAAGCAAGTCAAAAAGAAGTAGTTCAGCGCATGTAGACTCGATCGATAACGAGGAAGAAGGACGCAAAGATTGTGGAATAAATAAATGCAAGTGTGCATTTGGACTGTGGCTCCCGTGGACACTCCTTATAGATATATTAGCAGGAAGTGAGAAATTTACTGTTCTTGAGCCACAGGAATTTTTTCAAATTGGACCTCAGAAAGTGTTGGGATAAATGAAAAATGCCCAATCTGGAATTCCTTTTTGATGATTGGAAAAGGGAGCAGTTCCCAGATTCGTTTCTCACTGAGTTTCTCTTTGGATGCATAAATTGTCCTGTCTGATGGTGATTTCCATAGACTCCTTGTGGCTGTCTTTGTTTTTATACACAGAGCTTATCCTGCTCTTGTTGGGTGCAGTACTGATGTGCGCACATGTGTGCTAAAAATGTCCCTGTGATTAGAAGATTATTGGCAGCAATAATCAAGCAGATTTGGCAGCTACCTGAGCATTTAACGAGGCTGCCTGAATAAAAAGGTTTTCTCCTTCCTTAAAAAATAAATGCACAGGCACAATGAGATTTATTGAGCATAATGCGGTCCCAGAAAGTCAGCAAACTCAACGTGTGTAGAGACATCAATGGTGGGGCTTCATGTACTGGTGCATCATTTATATATGTACAGCATTTATATATGTACAGCTTCTGTTATTGTTTTTCTATTTTTGAGTATTCATGCTGCATATTTTGTTGGTTCTAAAAGGAAAGAAGTCCCCATGATTCTCCCCACTCCCAGGTTGCAAGGAAGCCAAGACCATATGTAATTACCCCTACACCAGTGACACATGTAAGGTCACCTATTTCACTGACAATTGTTCCTATGATTCCCCCTGTAGGAATAATGTATACTGATGTATTCAATGAGATGCTTATGAGAGCTCACCTGGCAAGAAAAAGGCCTAAGAGAAGTACAAGAGAGAACGATTATGAGTTAAATGATTATTTAGATAGCACAGCACATTTGGGGAATAACATGTGGTATCAACACATGAAAGTGGTAGAAAAGAGAACCTCTGAGGAGGATTGCTTTGTTTATGTCTCCTACCTTATGCTATGGGAAAGTCTAAAATATTCATAGCTATAGAGATAGATGTCCAAACAGCTCATTGCTTAACTCACCTTGCACTCTGCCATACAAGAGGTCAATTCCAGGGTTAAACAGCATCTTTGGCCTGGGCAACTGAATGGACAGCACCAGAAGAAGACGACTATGTTCAAGATTTAAAGACAAGAGGAAGAGCACACACTAGAGATCATGTGATACGAACAGCCAGGCATGAAAGGAGCAGGAATCGCTGAGAAATAAATAAAAAGCTCAATTGCCAAGGAAGGACTGACGAGGAAATATGAAGATGCAAGGAAAGAGGACAGATGCAGATGTGGGGAACAGTACTTTCTCCGTATGGCTGGGGTGAAGGCATAGTTGTATGCAGAGCTGTGGCAGTAACTGGACATCATAAACCAGTTACAGATCGAGTGGAAAAAGGATGCAAACCTCTCTGGCCGAGGCTTGCGAAATTACTGACATGGGTCGAAGACAGACGAGGCCCGTTGCAGATAGTGCCTTTGGCTAGTGCAGAACTGTGCTTCAGAAATAATGGCACAAGAAAAGTTGGAGAAAATCAACAATGTGGGTGAATTTTCGATGTGCCAGGAATGAAGGATGATAAAGGATCACTACTGGGCATGCGGATCCAGAGCATATATAAAGCTGCCCAGAGATTGGGGAGGATGATGTTCTATGGTGATTATTCATGTTCCAGAATTAGTGATTCCAAAGAGTGACCTGAATATTGGCGAGTTTCCAAAAGCAGATGCTCACCTGAGAAAGAAGAGATCTGTTGAACTCCTTAATGGAATGAAGAGGGAAAATTATTTCTCAGCTAAGTCAATAGAAGCTTTTGATGCTTTTCCGTGTGAGCATAGACTATTCAGCAAGACTGCTTCAGTTTTTACTGTTATCTTTATGCCTGAGATTCAGACAATGGCAAATGCCAAGTGGTTACAAATAACCAGATGGGAGCTTTTGCAGATGATCAATACTACCATAAAGGGACTCAGTGCTATCAAGGAGGAGCTGAGAGCCATACGATTTATGACTCTTTAGAACAGTGATGTTCTGGACATGATTACAGCTACGGATGGAGGTGTTTGTGCCAAAATCGGAGAACCAAGTTGCACATTCATACCTTCTCATGATGACGAGAATGGCACCTTGACAGAGGCCATAACGATGCTGCAAAACCTGCATGTCAAGATGGAAGATGAAGTGAAAGACATTTCTGATGACAGCGGGTTTGCGTCAATCTTCTCATGGGTTCCACAATGGATGGCAAACATTTTTAAGTTACTTGGAGCCGTGTTAGTGGTGATCATGTTTGGATTCTGTGTAGCTAGAATTATAATCGCACAGTGCAAAAAGACTGCAAAGAAAGCTACAGGAATAAAAATCCGGCTTGATGTTGAAGCTGTATTCAATCCAAAAGAGCTGACAGATGAAGAAATCAGAGACTATGTAAAGACTAGTATTCACGCACCTGAGGGAACACATTTCTGTATCTGAGAAACCACAAGAGGTATGTGGGAAGATGGATTTACTGCAGTCCCAATGGACAGTGCAGACGTATGACCTGGAATATTGATGAGTGTGTGAAGTCAGCAGGATGCCTGAAAGGAGTAATAAAGATATGGACTCCAAAGAAACATTTCATCAGACGAGGATGACTAGATGTGAAGACTGATGGGAGAGTGGTCGATGAATCGCCCAGAGGGGGGAGTGCAGAGGAGGAGCTAAGTACCTCTACCGGAGGTTCCACCCCTATTTTGCCTATATGTTGGCAACCGGAGATTGCGATATGTGCAATACCAGTGAGAATGCCAATACCATGAAAAGTCCTTGAAACAAGGTATCCATTGAGAAAGCCCTAAATGTATCCACGAATCCATGAAGAAATATGACCTTTTGAAGGTAGTTCCGGAAGAGGTGTGAAAATAGAGGAAAGAAAGAACTGGTGACGTCAAATGAAGTAGAGGTGACGCACACAGAAGAGATATAAATGAAGTAAGAATATAGACCTTATAGAACCTGATCACGAAGTAATGAAGTATGCAACATTTCGGGAGCAAAATGAAGATTGCATGTGTGGAAAAGCACCAGAGAAAATGCTAAATGCTAAATCATTTTACAATTGTACAGACACAGTGTTATCCCTGACTCGGGACTTGCGCTCATAGGATTTGGGAGGCGCACTCTTTCACCCTCACAAGTAGTACACAAGTACAAGAATAGTCCTACCTGATCTTCAAACGATAGATTGAGGATAGGAGAGATTCCCCTGACGTTCTTTCACTGGGCAGCTGTAAAGTGCACAATGTGTAAACACCAGGGAAACCCTTGAGGGGAAGAAAACCCTTGTAGATGGTGATCGTTGGAAGCGGAAGGGAGCTTATCTCAGGTGTGTGTCTTCCGGGTGTAGTTAGTCGCCGTTGGATCGTCCTCGAGACGTCAGGGCGTTCAATCCAGATCCAACACAAGCTATAATGAGAATGGAAAGTTAACCCGGATAAAAGTAAACAGGTAAGTCAAATGAATGGATAATATACTACCCTTGACGCTAGTTGTTGCTGAGGTTAAAGTAGGCTGAATCCTCGATGGAGCTGGGAGAGAGGATCGAGATGGGGATACAAATCTTAAGCAAACTCAGATAAGACGGGGAACATAGAGACCACTAGTACTGGGAAATATTCGTACCGGAAACCTGAATGGAGATTGGAAGATATTCTCGGGGAAACGTTCCGCAAGGGAATAGAGGTGGTGGCTGGGAGATGCAGTCCGCGTAACCACGAGTTGCATGAGATTCTAAATTAAAGGAGTAAATAAGATGAGTTGGTATGTCTGAAGTCAGTTGTATTGGATGTGATGTAGTGGTATGTCTACCTACGTTGTGCAGTTCCCTGGAAATGTTTGGATTGGAAAATCCTCGTGTGAGCGAACAGATGGACACGGGGGAAAAGAGGGAGTTCCTGCTAGCGGGAAAGAAGCAAAAGGAAAACATGAATCAGGGGTTCGGAATGCAAGCAAAAAAAGTCTAGTAGTTCCGAGCTGCGATACTCACGAAGCGTGACTGCTGTAATCAGTAGCAATGCAATGCCATTCTGTATTTGGTCCCGGAAGTACTTTCTCAGCACAGATGGGAGGAGCAGGATCGAATGCCTTCAGAACCACTGTACCGTCACCCTGCAATACAGCGGCCATCTTAGGTAGGAGAATCTTAATGCTTGAGATACGACGCCAACGGCGCCACAATGACCATTTCCCAAGAATGCCCCGAGGGTTTGTAACACACATTCACACAAGTAGACGAAATAATCATAAGGCTGGCTATGTAGTGAATAGATTACGGTAATGCGCCAATGTATATACATAGGAATATATAATCTGGATGTTCCACAATGCACTTTAGCAAACTTGACCCCATGAATGAAAGGGTTCGAAGTGTGGTGCAGCAGAAGAATAGCTGACGGCGAAGGGAGATTCGAGAAAGTCTTGCCTGGCCCAGTGTCATGAGAAGCAAGCTCAGCTCCTGTTTGAGGTGTAATGAAAACCATTGAGGGTGCCAAGATTTCTTAATTTAATGGTATAGAAATACAACGAGGAGCTCGAAAACGTGCTCTCCAGTCACACAGTCGGATGAGAATTAACTTTGGGGCAAGCTACACCGAGACCAGAAGATAAGACCATGCTTCACTCCCTTTTACTCGCAGGTGCAGTGAGCCTCTGCAAGGCCAAGTTGAAAGGTTTTAATTGAATGGCCAACCGCACGAGTGATGATGGATGTTGGGCTATATGGGTGGAGAGGCATGACCAGGCCAAACCCCCAGTCCTGGAGTCCCAGTTGCGTGTTGCTAGCGAGTGGAATATTCCAGAAGGGTACAAGTATGCCAACCAATTATAGAGGGCCACGTATTAAGGAGCCCTGAAGTTTGAGAAGCCAATAGTATGTCGTATATTTTCATGACATGGAAGATGTCTTGCACTTGGGATGGGTTTAGTTGGCCACCTGACCTTAGAGATCCAATCACGTCCCTGTAGCCCATAGAAAGTATATGTAGATGTTCCCCGTTCACCAACCACAACCCCCCACAGGATTTTCTTATTTGCCACGTAGTGTGATGTCAATGATGACGAGTTTTTACTATAAATGTGTGTTTTTTTCATGTAACATGTTGAGTGAGAGATAAGTCTGTGCGGCGTCCGCTGATATCTGTTGTACTCCCTGTTTTAAAGACTTGTTATTAAAACAGCTTTGACTTTTGCCAACTTCTTGAGTCGGTCTGATTATTGATGTTTGAGTCAGAGCTGCATCCCCATCCATCTCAGATACTGTTACCTCGTCTTAAAGGACCTGTTGTCCGGGTTCAAAAGTACCCATACCTGCCTTGCCCCTTACAATCTAATCACATCATGTTCAAGAAGCATTTGAAAACTCACCTCTTTCAAACATACTTTACTGTTTGATAAGTCTTTCTGTCAGTTAATCAAGTCTATTTCATTTCTTTGCAATAATACTGTAATACATTTGAGCCTTAATTTGCTTTATATATGAACAATAACATTATATAACTTGTCCAGAGTCTGGAAAGAATTTTTCATTCAATTAATCCTACCAAAGTTGCACAGAAGGACACAACAACTGAAGAAGCATGCTGTTCCAACTGAACTATAAACTGTAAGTAGCAGAGGAATGAAGGAATTTTGGGGAAATCATATGGTACAATTATGTTTTAAGCAAGAAAATGGTGCGATGAAAGACTTTAAGGAGAACCTTGAGAATTTCAATGAACAACCAGCAAAGGAAGGTGCAAGAAGTTCCAAATATACAAAAAAAAATTATTTGCACCTAAATTAAGTTTCAGCCTTGTCAGTAAGTGTGTACCGAATAGTAAATTTAAGTATTCGGCCGAATTCCAAATAGTTGGACTAGTATTCGGCCGAAGCCGAATATGGAACCGAATAGTTGCCTTTTTAATAAATAAATAAAGGTATGTTGACAAGAAAAACACATTGCAAATTAAAAACCTACTTTTGTTCCATCAGAAGCCTTATTGTAGCTTGTTGACATGTATGTCAATCTTTTGTCTACATTTATGGACATATGTGACATAATCTGTTGCTCTAAGAAAGTCAATAAAGATATAAATATAAAATACCCCAAAAAATATGTAAATCCATTCTTTATTGCATTTCTTTTCTTTGTTGTCCACAGAAGATGTTTGTGTGAACCATGAAAGGAATACATTATCAGTAAATAAACTATTCGATAGTAGAACAGTTTGTATTTTGTATGCACATGTTTATTGATCAAAAACACTTAAACCAAATGTTGTGCATTCATAGTTGTCACTTGTTGGACAAGGCCCAAGTAACTAAGAAGCCAAAAAGTATAGTATGCATGAAGGATATCACTGAGTGGGTAGAGTAGGATGTGTCTGTTTGTACTTTTAAATGTTCCTTTTGGGTATGCCCGTCTTTAGTCTTCTGGCTCCAGCAAGGCACTAAAACACAAAAGGAGTGATTACATCAGTTAGAACCCTGCTGACTGCTGAAGTGCTACTAAATACAAACCTTTGGGATTCTAAAGCTATGCGTTCTACATGTGGTACTGAGAAGGGATGAGGCATTTGAAAAAGGTCTTTTCATTAAGAGGTACCTATTTTTCTTTCTTTTTCAGGTGGGGTATGTTTGTGGTGTTCTGGTTCATGATAAAAGACCCCAGGAACAAATATATAGGGAATGCTGAGTCCGCCATGGTTCTCAGCTGGCCCTACAAGAAAGGGACAGTGCTGATTTTCAGATCTTTAATTGGCACATGCATGTTATTGTACTTATTTGTTTCACTTGTACATCCATTTGGGCCAATGTTTCTAAATTGTAAATGTGTATCTCCTTGTCTTTATTACACACTAACCCTCTTTTTGACTCTCTAATGTTGGGAGGAATATTTCTACTGCCACATAGTGGGGCATTTTGTTTAAAAAAACAAATATAGCCACATTCTTTAGTAAAATCTGACACTTTTACTCAATTCAAAGGGATTCATTTTCACAACATGATAAAGTTGGAGGGCAGGAATTGTAGCCTTTTTTTGACATTACAAGGACATCTCTGCCTCATGTACACTTCCCACTGAGCCATCTCACTTGCTTTATAACCTTAACCCTACAGGCTGAATGCAGTTCTTTACTGAAGGCACACTACCTCCTGAGCTATTTTATGTAAGGTCTGCAACTTACTGGGATCTCTGCAACAGCTATATTAACCCACCTAATTACATTATTTGGATTGAGAATTGGTTGGATTGGAACCTGTAACTTGCAGATTTCTTACACGGGCCATCGGAAAATCAATAAGCTCCTAAAGAAAATAGCAATTTTCCAATAGCGACTTCATAAACTATTGTTCCAGCTCAATGGTTTTCAATTGCACAATACAGGGGAGACCAGAGATACATTCAAAATATTGAAGGTTTTTTCGGCTACAACTTACCAGCACACCAACAGATGAATGTCTATCAGTACAGCACATGAAGGGTAGGGACTTTCACACCTCTGCTGCCTGTACTCAAAAAAGTGACAGCAGCTTTTGTTTAATGATGATTTTAAAGGATAAATATGACATGCCTGAACAATTCCAGGCATGTAGTGAAACCAGTACTTAATGTATTTTGTAGGGGAAATTAAGTATTCGGTCGAAGCCGAATATCTCATTTTCAGCCGGAATTCGGCCGAATACATAATCAAAGCCAAATTTCAGTACACCCCTGCTTGTTAGCATATAAAAATGTGAAAATCATTCAATTTCAGAGATAATTGGAAAAGAGAATTAAGACCCATCTTCAATGAAAGTCCGCTGTTGTCTGTAATCAGGGGGGTTTAATAAAAATACCAATTTATCATTAACTAATGTTACAATAAAACATTCTTCACATGAAATTTTGAATCCTCTAGATAAAGAGCATATTTGGTCTCTAAAAAGAAGAAAGATGTTGGACATTTCAAAGGAGAATATGGCACACTATTTTACATGCTTTGGCTATGCACCAGAATGGTAGCATGCTATTATGCTATTTGTAAAATGATTAATTTCATCTAAGAAGGTTTGATCCCAAAATGAGTAAACTGGGGGTCCTGAGCTAAAATGTAGAACACTGCTTAGTAATTAGACATGTTTACATTTTCTTTAGTGTAGGATTACGGGAACTATTACTACTGGACTATAAACCACCCCAGCACTTAATTGATTGATATAGCTCTTAGATATTACTAACCAGGCACAAAAGACTCAGGGCAGAGGAGAACAGTGTTATTTATTTCATGTGCATTGGGACAGTGCCGCTAGGACTGTTCCTAGAACCGGGCAATGCCACAAAATTATAGTTCCAGGGGCATATAAAACACATACTCAATTGACAGGGTGATAGAATGGTTGTAAAATGCAACAATGATATGTGAGGAAGATGGCTCCAAATGTCAGAGAATAAAATGAGGGGTGGGTCCAGTGAATCTCATGCAATAAACAGAAACAGGGGCTTTCACTTTTTTTCCAAAGGGCGTTGCCAACAAAGTGTTCAGGGTCTCTAAGTTCAACAATTCAAAGATCTGGTGACAGGCACGACTCAAAGGTTCCCAATATTATCAATGTGCTAACAAAAAAGAAGTTTCCACTAAGTCTTTCCAAGTCTCCATCAAAAATGAATCCCCCCAAAAATATAAACCCAGATCTTCTCTTTTCAAAGAAGGTGTTTATCCCGTTCCCGGAGTTGGTAGGAGACAGATAGTCTTGTCTTATAACTTTCTCTTTGGACTTCCCTTGGCTGTGGGCCTATGGCTCTCAGGTCAATAAATGTTTTGGGGGTCTTCCTGAACAATGCTTCCTAGCGCTTTTCCTTGCAGTCTTCTTGCGATAGAGTATCGGATACCCTGCCAGGCTGGTTGCAGGGTCTGTTCCTGTGGTATACTCTGTTGCACCCAGGTGAGCTTTGATGGAGGAGTGTGGCCCTAATCTTTCCTTCAAGTTCCTTCTCCCTTAGATGTTCTTTCTCAGGCCCTGCTTTGTCCTGCTAAACCTTAAGCTGCCTCTGCTTAAATTGTCTTTGCTCTGTGGTGTAGTGGAACCATCTTGTTTCCCCTCCTGCCTCTTTAGTCCTGTACAGACAAACAGGGTTCTCTGGAACCTCCCTATCATCATTATCCAGGTGGTGGGATCTCCTCTCACCTTCCTAAAATTGTCCCACTCTATCCTTTTCACTAGCAGCTCAGTGTCTCTCCTGATGATCTTCCATTTCCCTCACCTGCCATCAATGCCCCCTTTCTGATGTAATCTGTCTTTCACAATAACATTGTCTCTCAACTCCAAGTCTTCTTCTTTCTCCACTCCCCCAGCAATACTCTCCTTCTGAACCTTGACACTCCTGGTTCATCTCAAGGCAAACCTCCAATCCGGTCTTCTTCTCCTCTCTCCTTTTCAAATTGATGCCTCACTTTCTTTTCCCAATCTCTAACTTCTTCATTCCTCTCCCAGATGGTACCTCCCTCCTTCCTTCTTAATGTCTTTGTCTATCTCAGTCTCTTTCTCTGTCTACATATCTCTCTATTTATCTCCACCATAACAATACACTCCACAATTGCCTTCCAGGTCGTAACTCCCTTCTGTGTAATATCTCTTGCTTGCCTCTCCAATGTGATTACTCTCTCTTCACCAACTTCTCCCTTTCCTCTTCCAAATGATACCTCATCCCTGCCCAATTTCTCTCTTGTCCCCTTTCCTGGTGGTATACCTCACTTTACACTCCAAGATGATACCCCAACTTCTCCAGTACAAAACACTGGGCCTCATTACAAGTTTGCTGATCCGGTAAATACTGTACCGGTAAGCTTGCCGGTACCGTAGTTACCGGACTAGCAAACTGCGAGTTCTGCTCGCGGGTGCCTTTTCGCCCGCCAGGTCAGACCTGGCAGGCGGACCGACACCCGCGAGCAGAGCATGTCGGATGCACCAGCACCATTCTGAATGGTGCCGGTGCATACGGCCTCCCCATTCCCATTATGGGAATGGGGAGCATTTTTTACCAGTGCCCGGGAAAGGGCAAATACCAGGTCCGACGGCCGTAATGACCCAGTAATTGCCCATTCCCGGACACCAGTAAAATTCACAAGTTCAGCGGCAGCCTGCCAGTTTTACCGGCAAGGCTACCACCAAACTTGTAATGAGGCCCACTGTCTCCTTTTGTGTACAATAATCCAGGCTCTCCACCTGCTCATAATTATTGCACTCGCCTCTTCTAACACAAAATCCTCTCTTTACAAAACAATCTCTCTCTTCTCTTTTCCCCATGCTTCTTCTTCCTTGCCACACACCAGAGCTTAACAAGATCAGGTAGCACATTCATGTGGCTAGTCTGCCATAGTATACAAGTCACACGAAGAATGATCGTTTTGAGGAAGGGGCTTTGCCAATGCCCCACCAGAGGTGCGGTTGACAATCAAAATTACCAATGTTAGAGCTAAGAAATCGTTGGAATCTGGTATGATGCGCTTGATAGCAGTGTCATATTATCAAGAAGCACTCATCTGGTCATATTCAACCTCTAGCTTGGATGTGGTGCGTGCAATAGATACTGGAAAAGAGAGAGGCACTTTTGAAATGATTTGGTAAATTGCAATGGTTAGGACTGCAATGACTGCTAAAATGACTTCCATTCTTTTCCTCCTGATTTTTGTTTTTTTTACACTTTTTGCTAGAGCATGAATTGTTATATTGATGGAGACCGTAAATAATGTTCTGTAGTATATTTTAGTGTTGATTTAAGTCAAAGTTGTGAACGTTTTATGTTTTTATGGGTTGTAATAGCATTTTTTGCTGGAC
This sequence comes from Ambystoma mexicanum, assembly GCF_040938575.1. Taxonomy (NCBI): domain Eukaryota; kingdom Metazoa; phylum Chordata; class Amphibia; order Caudata; family Ambystomatidae; genus Ambystoma; species Ambystoma mexicanum. Next base: position 1,334,835,063 of record NC_090921.1, on the reverse strand, counting down.
AAATACATTTGAAAAAAGTGATATAATAATAATTATTAGATAAATTATTGTTATCATTATTATTATTATTAGTGGATTCCAGAGTGGTAAGATGCTAGAGAACCTTTGCTGAGGTCACCAGCACCGTGGGATCAGGGGCAGGGGTCATCAGTGTGAAGGCCATTTAGCCTATCAGGAAGCACTGGAACGAGTACTGCCTTGTGAGTGGACTGGTTGCCAGACCACGAGAAAAATGATGCACATGTGCCTTTAAGCCTGCCCTATGAAAACAGAACATACTCTGCTGCAGTTTATTTCATTTTAAATTTCCAAACCCAAGGAAGGGGAAACCAAATGTTCGCTTTATCGAATAAGCAACGTAAGAATAAGAATTCCTCTTGGGGATAAAGATTAGAAAACATAAAAAAATAGGACTGAGTACAGATGTGTGCAAAACACTGTTAACTAGCTTCTGTAGAACAGGATGCATCTCTCTAGTCGTCACAACCACGCGCCCCCTAACCACGCGCTCCCTAGGATCAGATCATCTATAAATAGGGATAAATATTGATTCATAGATTCATTGTTAAACCCCAACTCTATGGAATCCTCAGGATGAAACATCGGACAGTGGCCACTGTGAAGTCTATAGGGCTCACACTTATCACTGCACAGTGAAGTCTCCAGAGGAGAGTGGAGGTTGGGCTAAAGAAGCCAGAGAACAGTAGTCATGCCAGCAAATAGACCTGGCCCCTACATATGCCATAGGCTATGGCCATGGATAGTGGCCACCCTTGAAGACTAGCCTGATCTACTGCCAACAGGGAAGGAGACATTGGCCCTCATTACGAGGTGGGTGGTAGTCATGGTGTTATTTGCGCCATGACTACCACCAATAACGGTACGGTGTCCGGATTGGTGAAATGGGGACTTACCGGTCCAGTCCGACCTTGGCGGGACCAGTAAGTCCCCATTTACCAAACCATTCCCCATTCCCATTTGAGCCCCCATAGGGCTCAATGGGAAAGGGGAGGGCACAAATAACGGGCCGGCGTATGCCAAGCCCGTTATTTGCACCCAGGTCCCTTAACGGGACCCGTCCTTAACACCAGGTCAGACCTGGCGTTAAGGAAGGGACCCGCTAATGGACCTCGTAGTAGGGCGGTAAGGGATTACCGGCACCGGTCTCCTTATCAGTGCCCGGTATCCCTTACCGCCCTACTCGTAATGAGGCCAATTGAGTCTCAGAGGCACCGGGCAATGGAAAGGTTTGTGGAAAAAAGGCAGGAGTTGGAGGAATATGAAATTAAAAGTTAGCAGCAAATGCCATAGGAATGACTGCCCGGCCAGATAGGGTGAAAATAAGGTAGGCGAGGTTAGATTAAAGTTTAAGAATGTAATAATCCATAGCTAAAAATTAGTGTACACTAGTGGGCCTCATTACGAGGTGGGCGGTAAGGGATTACCGGCACCGGTAAGGGCACCAGTGCCGGTAATCCCTTACCGCCCTATTACGAGTTCCCTTTGCGGGTCCTTCCTTAACGCCTGGTTTTACCAGGCGTTAGGACGAGACCCGCAAAGGGATACCGGGGTCAATAACGGTACCGCAATTTGGGGGCTCAAATGGGAATGGGGAATGGCTCTGGTGAATGGGGAATTACCGGTCCCGCCGACCTCGGAATGGACCGGTAATTGCTCCATCCACCAGACCGGAGTCGGAATGATTTTGGAGGCAGCTATGGCGCTAATAGCGCCATGGCTACCTCCAACCTCGTAATGAGACCTACTGTAACTGTTTCCTTTCTTCGACTCAGAGTCAAGCCTGATCCTTCTATATTCCTATTATGCTTTTCTATATGTACATCTACCGTATCTGTTACTTATTTATGTGGAGTGTTATAAAACCCAGGCGCATCCTGTTTATAATGCCCCCCCCCCTTAGGCAACTCTGTCCGCAGGATTCTTGTTACTGGTTACTACACAACAAAGCAATCATTTCATCACATGACAACACAAAAGAACTGAAAGCGATAACATAGAGGGGCCCCTTTTTGAGTCCTGCATAATTTCACAACAGGGACACTTGTAGATTCACACGTAGGGGGGTCCACGCTGCCGAATGTTGGTCATTTGCACAGCAGAGCGCAAAAGTGCGGGGCAAAAGGTGGCGTACAAGAAATGTGCTGCCTTTTTGCTCTGCACTTTTGGAGTCCGCTGTGCAAATGAATAAAGTTGTATGCATGACAGGTGGTGTCTACAATGGATCCCTATGGAGTCTGTGTGTTTTTCTGGTGCCAAAAAGTTGGCGCACTCCATAGGGATCCACAGCATTTGCACAGGCAAGAAAATCCATGCTGGCGCAAATGCTGGACGTATTTGTATGGCGAGAGGAAGGGAGTGGCGGAAACACTGAGGAAATTGGGAGGTAGCGTTAATTAAAGACGTACAATCCTTACACAAGGCTTTTACGCCGTCCATTAACGTTACGCCTGGCCGGAAATGAGCCCCAAATGTATTTGCATTGAATGACCGCAGTGAGGGACATTAAGCACATTAAAACGAACTTCATGAAAAAGAAAAACATATTTTTGACGCCACTGTCCAAATATCTGGCACTGGTACCAACGATGTTCAACATTGGCCAAGTGCCTCCTCAACCCAGGATAACTTCGTCATCAGTATTAAACAGCTTTGCTGCTACATCTGCCCAATTCAAGGTGGCAACGCTTTATAGGCAAAGCTCAACATATTGGGCACACATGGTGATTAGGGAAACAGACAAGATTTAATGTCTGCTCAGCATAGCAGTTACCCTCTTGGATCAGCCTGGCCTTTAGCAAACGTGGTTCACCAAGACAGGTGTTTTACAGGTTTTGTTTGTATGTAGTTGCTGAAGGGATTAACAGTGAATGTGAGTAGTAAAATGATAGGCTGATGGAAGACACAATTTGGTTATGTTTTAGTGACGGGTTAATGGAACAAAAAGAAACATGTGTGGGTATATGTCACGTACCATGATGTGCTTGGGTGTCCTGGAAGCAGTAGTTGACCACGTTGCATAGAAGAATTTTTCCTACCAATGTACCCCTCTGATGTGTAAAAAGTAACACCAGAGCGAGCAATTAATCAAAAGTTGTGGAGGACACAGACTGGAAAACCCCTGGCTGCAAAGCAAAAAACACTGGATGAATGCGAGCATAAATCAAGACAGCACAATCAATAGGTAATGACAATGTTTCTAACCTGTGGATAACGAAGAACGTGACTATCAATAAACTGTTTCCTGAGAAACGGTGTGTCTCACTGCAACAATAAACCCAGGTAAGTAAGAGGGAGTAATACGAACAAGAGAAAAAGAACCTGCTAAGGCTTGTGGTCTTACCAACAGGTGTGCAATGAAAGGCGTTGAAGAGCAGTCTTCTGTGATGTCCGATTGTTCCAGAAATGACTAAACCGCCGTCATGCGGACGCCTAATAGAATCCTCAAAGTTCCTCAGTCCACCTGTACAGAACCGCACGAGGACGCCTAAACACGACACGTAATGCAAACAAGGCAGTCTCTAGTCCGTGCCCTACCTCCGTGTGATGACTTAGAGGAATACCAACAAACGAGGGTAGATGAAAAGAAGTCCGTAACAATCCGGGTCGATGGGTTGCTGAAGGCGTGGTACCAAAACGTTGAGCAAAGAATATCCGTGAAACAAGCAAGGTCGAAATACCGTGGAGTAGCGAAGAGCAAGGGATAAGGCAAGGCAAGTCCAATAAACAAGCACATGGTCGAAGCAATGGATAGCGTGATACGAAGGCAAACAAGATACAAAGTGGCTATCAGAAGGCCCGATGCCCTGCCAGAGAGGAGTTTAAATGATGATCACCTGACCATTCTGCGCGCGATTCTTCCGGCGCAGCGTGTGTCACAGTGTAGGGCCAGTGTACCAATGTTTTCATGTTAACTGCCAAAGCAATGAAGTCTTGTGAGCAAATGATGAGGCTGCGTTCCAAGAACGAAAACATGTAGGAAAAGAAACATGACGATATGTGCTGGGCAAGGATCAATGTGTCAGAGTCTGCCATCTTGAAAACCTTGTGGGTGCAGATGGGGGCATGGCTACATGTGGTTTCTTGACAGTATATATCTCTATTCTCACTAATTTGGGGCACTAATCTCCTCCTTTGGGGTCTCGTATCAACTCTTTGAAGGTGACACCCAAGTCTTCTTTTTTCCTGAACTCTCCTCTGTTCGCTGTATCAAAATTTCAAACCGTCTCTCTTCCATTAAATATCTGATGGCTTTGCACTCTCTGATGTTAAACCCATGTGCTCTTCTTCCCTGCCAATTTCTCTCTCATCTCTTCCTCTCCCCATTCAGTTCCCACCATACAATCTTCTACTCTTCTTCAGCTAGAAACCTCTGCGTCATCTATGAGCCTTCTCATACCTACTATACTTTCATCTCCAAAACGGCAATGGCGTCTTGTTTAAACCTCTTGAATATTAGGAAAATCAGGCACCTTAACACCACCAAACATCTCTTAACCACTCTTGTCTTCTCTAAACTGGTGAAATATCCTCTCACACGGATTTGATCAGTGAAAGGGTTTATTTATGTACAAGGATTAAACCCACCGGTAATATCAAGATGCAGAACATAACTGACCCTTATACAGTGCATCATTCTCTTAACTCTCTACATTCTAGATTATCTCTTCCTACAAAGTTCCATGTTACATATATATTGCTAGCTGCACATATGAATAAACATACACTACATACTATATAATTAATACATACATGGGAAACTAATACAATAAAATACTACACACCTCCCTGCTTTACAGTGACACAATACAAAACTACACAACCTCCCTTCTTTGAACATATATACATTCTGATGTCTGAACATTACATAAAGAAGATGAAAACAAACATACTGAATATGGATGCCAGTTATAATGTCTTTAACCATAAATGGAATTATTGCAATACCTGGAATGAACCTCCCAATATAATTATAGTGCACAACAAATGAACTTTCAACTCACATAATCTTTGAGATACCATGGTCTTGTACATACTCGTTTATTGGGACCATTCTTAGAAACTTGTCTCTCACTGTCTCGTTCTACCTCCTTCCCATTGCTAACATAGTTTTTACTACCACACTCTTGTTTGGAACACCTACATAATCTGTTGAGATTCCAAACTCTTCCATCTGATACTTTGATGGCCCCATGAAATCTTTTAACAGTTTGAATTGGATCTGATCATTTAATCAAACAACTGACATTGACCCCTGGGAGTTTTATTCTCACCCACTCGCCTACTTTGTTTTGAGTCTCTCTAACAGCATTCCTCACATCAAACAGCTGTTTATCATACTCTTGTCTTTGTAACACTTTTTTGCTCACTTCTCCACAATCAATATTCTTGACACATGCCCTGCCCAACCACGCAGGACATACCCTTGTATTAGGTTTCCTACCCCTTAGTATTTCAAACAGAGAAATTCCAGTAGTGGAATGTGGCATGAATCTATGTGCGGTAAGGTATCTTCAATTGCTTCCCTCCAATCGGTATTGTTAGCCAATGCACACCTGATACTATTTTTGATTACTTTGTTGAATCTCTCCACTATTCCATTAGTCAGGAGATGATAAATAGAGCTTGTCCTATGTGCAACCCCATTTTCCTTCAGAAACAAACTAATTTCTTGTGAAACCAATTGTACACCGTTGTCAGTGATTATTGTGGATGGATAACCTTCACGTTTAAAAATGTTATCTAAAAACGCAACAACATCCTTTGAACAAATGTTTTGCACCCAATCAACTTCTACCCATCTGGACAACATATCGATAAGCACCATGAAATATTTCAAAGTATCTTGACTACTTATGGGATATACAATATCCAAAGCAACTCGGTCCCAAGGTATGGTGGGAATTGAAGTAATGGTCATTGGCATCTGCCTAGCCACATATCCTTTAGCCAAATCTTCACAGCTACAACAATCACGGATGAGTCTTTCAACTTCCAGATCAACATTAGACCACCAAAAATCCTTGGTCATCCCTTGATGTCCCTCATGAGCTATCTGTAATATCCTTTTCCTCACCCCAAAAGGTGGATAAAGTTTTCCACTCCTCAAAACCAAGCCGTTATGCAAATGTAGTTCATCGAATATGTGTCTTGCGGCTTCTGGCAAAACCCCTTTTTTGATCTCATTACTCTTTAGCCCACTATTGAGTAACTCTCTACCCTTTTTGGTTTCATCCAGAGCCATAACTTGTGGCCATTCATTCTCAGATACTATATCCTGATGTATACTCAAAATGTGTTCCTCCTTACCACTCTCATCATCATCTACATTTTCGACCACATTGGTCAATCTTGATAAACAATCAGCGGATTTATTCTTAACCCCCTAAATGAATTCCACATCACAATTATACTCTTGTTTACTCGCTACCCATTTCCTAATCCTTGATGATGTTTATCGAGTCCTTTAGTGGTAAGTATCTCATTAAGTGGTTTGTGATCAGACCTCCAAACGAACTTTGTTCCCCAAATAAATGACCTAACCTTCTCAACAGCCCATTTAATAGCTAGTAGTTCTTTCTCAATAGTTTGTTTGTTTGTTTGTTTATTTATTTGGTAATGCGCACCAAACCCTTGCGTAGCTGGGCGCAACAGGACAAGAAGACTTAGAGCTTGGTTACAGAAACATGTCAAGTGCATATATACATACATACATACAATGAAATAAGATTACTGCCACCTCTATTTACAGTAGTGTGGTGAGAGCCAACACTCACATATTAAGTAATACAAGTAGCAGTAAATGGTACAGTATTTACGTAGCAGTTGAATAATTGGTCTCAGCTTGTTTAATACTCTTTAATAGCAAATGCAATTGGATACTCAATTCCACATTCCACTTGCGATAAAACCACCCCCAAACCATGGTTGCTAGCATCCGTGGTAATTGTGCTAGTGATGTTTGGAATAAAAGATTTGAGTGTAGGTGCAGCATTCAAATCAAGCTTAATTTTGTTGAACTCGTCTTCACACACATCATTCCAATCAAATCTCACTTTCTTTTTTACCAATTTCCTCATGTGAAATGTTTTACTCGCTAGATCAGGAATAAACTTTGCATAGAACTCAGCCATTCCCAAAAAATGAAATTAACTTTTCTTTGTTATCTGGGCTGGCAAACTTCAAAATGTTGTTGACCAATTCCTCCTTAGGTTTGATACCTTTCTCTGATATCTCATGCCCTAAATACTGTATGGTAGACCTATTGAACTTACACTTATCTTTACTCAGTGTGAGTCCAGTATTCTTAAATATATTTATAACCTTATAGAGTCTATCGTCATGTTCCATCTGATCCTTACCATATATTAGTACATCATCCTGAAAACATAAAATGCCCTCCATTTGATGAAAAAGCTGATACATCACTCGGAAAACAGACGCAGCAGAAACAAGGCCAAAAGGCATTCTTTTGCAAAGAAATAATCCCTCACTTGTAATAAATACAGTGATATCTCTTGACATGGGATGTAACATCACCTGATGGTATGCAGACCTCAGTGCCAAGGTACTCATAATTTTTGCACCTTTAATAGTAACCAACATTTTAGTTATATTCGGTAAAGGGTGTCCATCACGAATTACACATTTATTTACGCACCTATGGTCTATGCACAACCTCAATTTACCATTTGGCTTGTAGACAATCACTAAAGGTGACACCCATTCTGATGACTCAATCCTTTCAATCACACCTTCAGTCATTAATCTTTCAGGTTCCTCTTTTACAGCCTACTTTATGTTTAACAGTACAGGCCTCAGTTTCTGTACCACAAGAATAGCATCATGCTTTAACTTGATTTTGTGGCTGAAATCCTTTGTGTGGCTGAAATCCTTTAACACACCCAATTCTTCCCTGAATACTATGTGTTCATCAATAGTCCTTTTTTGTGCTTCATGATCCACAGCGTAGACCGACTCCTCCGCACTGGGATCTAATTTTATCTTCAATCTGGCCTGATGAGACCAACTCAAAAGAGGTTGCATTCCCGTCACTGTGATATATACTTTACCTTTAGCTGATGTGTCTTTAAACTTCATTACTGCCCAAAACCAACCAATCCGTCCAATTCATTTTCCTCCATACGCAACTGGTCTGATATCAATCATATTTAACTTGATGCTTGTTTCAAAATATTTTTCAAACAGAAACGTAGGCAGTAAAGTATATTTTGCACCAGAGTTAATTACCATGTTGAGTTGTTTACTATTCAATTCTATCATAGCCATGGGTTTTTCCATGTCGGCATCATCATCTTTGTCATTGGCACAGAATACAAAATCCTCAACCGCAAATGTATATTCTTTCGAACTTTCACATAGTTCTTCCAGACAATTTATGTTTTCCTTTTTTGTTCTGCAACAACTTGTAAGATGTACTCTCCTATTGCATCTTGTGCATAACTCTTTGATGGCCGGACATTTATCACTGCTGGCTAAATGAAACATGCTATGAAATCTGTAACATCGGCGTTTGTCACTTGCCTCTCCTTTCTCCTTAACTTTGGAAGATTTCTTTTTCACATGTGATATATCCTTTTTGACCATACATTTCTTCCTTGTATAGTAATTTCCTTGTACAGCCAATACTTCTGAAATTTGTGCCACTGGCTCTTTCTTATTCTCATCATCCGTTCTCTTTTCGAGTTCCTTCACACATCTGTTGGTGTGCTCTACCTCCTTCGCAACTCTGATCACTTCTTCCAAAGAGGGATTCCCTTTGGACCAAAGAGCTTCCCTTATTTTGCTGTCTCTGCATTCCAGCATGAACTGATCACAAAGTCTCTCATCAATTGTATTCCCAAACTCACACAATGTAGCCGAACCACGTAGGGCAGTAATAAATTGTTCCACAGATTCACTCTCTTCTTGCTTGCGCTTCCCAAAATGATATCTTTCCAAAATAATGCTTAAAGTTTTTTCATAATGCCGATCTAATACTTTAATGCATTTTTCATACTCCGTAAGACCCACAGCATCTTCTGCTGAAAGTGCTGGCAAGTTCTTTCCCAAACAATGCATTAAAAGACACTTTTTCCTTTCACTGGAAAAATTCAGTCCATGGGCTGCAAGGACATAATGATCAAACCTTTTTTTCCATCACTTCCATGGAATATTTGGTTCACCTTTTGTATCCAAGAAATAGTTAGGAGGTGGTATGCCCTGCATAGTGGTTGGCGATATTCCTTATGATTTTCTCCCAAAAAAATAGTGAGATCTTTTTTTTGTACTTGAATGTTCTGTCTGTTTATTTCAATGACTATAGTTTTGAAAATATCTGTTTGTTTATTTTGACTAGTATAATGTTCCCCTTTTTTAATTTATTTTTTATTTCCTTTAACGTTTACAACATTTGCAATATGTAGATTCTCTTTGTCTCTTGCGTAGTTCTTTGGTGAAATACCACATTTGTAGTGTCCGTTATGTAATGTTTATTTCAACCATGCAAGTTGTTTCATGGTGTGAATTCCTATCATGACAGATTGTTTGTTTAAATACTGTAAATAAAACTGGTCCGCTTTGAACTTACATCACATCGATGCGTTTCTTCATTCATATTGTGCTTGTGGAATCCGATTACTTTTCGATGTATACTTGGTGTTATTACGGCAATAGATGCAAAATGGAGGCATGTTTGGTTACGTTTTTAGGTCCTTTCTTCTGACGAAGCACGTCACTTCATTTTATCCCATTGCAAACACCAGCATGGAACATTGTGGCTCGCGCCGTGCCGGTAAGAAATACTGCTTTGAATGATGCAGCTTCAAACACTGCAGACTGATGTGGGACTATATATATTTAAATCTCTTGACATTTATGAATCCAAATAAAAGTTCAACAAAATCCCTCAGTCAAACGTCGTTGTTAATGCGTCTCACTTTGCAAAATCGCCTTTGCGATGCAAACAATAACATTGCGGCTGATATGCTTAAGCTTGCGGCTGCGGCTGATGTGATTTAGCACTGCAATTGACACACGCTTTTAGTCATTTTGAAATTCGCTGGCATGCACTTATTTACGTGCTCTCGTTATTTCAGCCCTTAAACCACATAGGCTCACTTAAATCCAATGAGATGTTGTAACTGCACAAAGCATCTGACTTACTTTCATAAAGAGCACTTTTCTTCCTGCCTTGCTTTGTTGTCGAAGGAATACTGCGTTATGGTACTGTCCGGTTCAATGTCGTCGAAGACGCCTTCTCCTTTCTTGATCTTGGTAGTCTTCATCCAAAGAAAGACATATTATAACTAACAGCTACTCGGTGGGTCGCCATTCTTCGTATATTCTATCCTCGTCGCCACTGAAATATCCTCTCACACAGATTTGATCAGTGAAAGCATGTATTTATGTACAAGGATTAAACCCACCGGTCATATCAAGATGCAGAACATAAACTGACCCTTTACAGTGCATCATTCTCTTAACTCTCTAAATTCTAGATTCTCTCTTCCTACAAAGTTCCAGGTTCCATATCTATTGCTACCTGCACATATGAATAAACATACACTACATACTATATAATTAATACATACATGGGAAACTAATACAATAAAATACTACAACTGGATTACTGTGTCAGCATCCTCTTTGGTCTCCCAAACTATGCTTTCTGTCCTCCCGACAAGATCATTAACTTTGCTACCAGGATTCTCTTTGAACTTCCTCACTTCACACCTACTTTCTCGTACCATCACTAAAATGGATGGCTGACAATGCAAAACAGAGCTAGATTAAAATTTATACTCGTGGTTCCGGAATTTGTCTGTGGTAAGACACCACCATATCTATCCTCCTCTCTCCAGCTCTACAAGCCTTCTGCTAATCTCCACACTGCAACCCTTGTGGCATATCTCCCTCCCTGTGCTTCCTCTCGCTTCCGCTCTTTGTCTCTGTCTCTTCTTGCTCCAGTAACATGCAATTCTCTTCCCAATGTGAGACAGGCATGGTATCAAGAGATGACACAGACAAATAGATAGATATGGAAAACCTTTATTTTTGGTGGTCAGGAAGGAAAAGAAAACTAAGGGAAGTCTAAGTCTGTCAGTCAAAAGCGATCACTGCCTCTGTCAAAACCTATGCTTGTCCTCACTTCTACAAAGTAATAGGGTGTGTGGATTTGGCCAACTTAACAGTGTTCAGTGTACAAAGCAAAGTCAATGTGAAAATGGAGCTCTTCCACAGCTCTCTTCCCCAAGCTCAAGACACTCAGGGTAAGAAAGGTCCACAAGTTCTTAGGATTCACTTGGCAAATTTCACAGTCCCTTTCCACTTCTTCACATGGTCTCTCAGGCTCCCCTTATCTTGAGGCTAAACCCTCATGGTTATCCTTCAAAGTGCCAATATTCAAGGTCACTTTGTTTTCAAATGCAAAAGTATAATTCACAAAAGTTCCTTCAGAAAATATCACTCTTCACTTTTTGCTTGTGGGACTCCCTTCCCCATGCAAAACCAAGTCCTTCTGACCTTCAACTTCATTATCTTAAACAAGTCCTTCTTAACTTTGTTTTCAAACACAAAAGTATATTTCACAACAGTTCCTTTGGAAAATATCACTCTTGACTTATTGCTTGCAGGACCCCTTCCCCACGCAAAACCAAGTCCTTCTTATCTTAGGCCTACCCTGGTCATGGGACAGTTTAAAGACCGCACGGTCCACCCATTACAGGTCACGCAACCAGGTGCCTAACTTTACTATTAATGTACTCACAGTTTATTAGGGAAGGGTCTCTTCGGTCCTCCTGGATCAGCCTCCTGCCTCGGGCCACCCCAATGCTTCTCAACACTCTTGGCTCACTCAGAATGAGTCTTTTAGTTCAATTCTCTTCCAGCTCTCCTTCTGCATAGGAGCTTCTGTTAGGATTTATATTTTGCCCCGTTTTTAGCCGCACAGAGCTCCTGTGCTGTTGCAGCGCTTTCCTTCATTTTCACAGAGACCTTTGAATGCGTATAGTCTTATACATGACCCCTCTGTGATACTGTTTCCTTCCAAAATGCTTTTACCATTGTCCTCTTGTAAGCAGTATCCTTTTTTGCATTGCTCATTTGTTAAACTGGCTGCCAGAGACTTTCAATAACGAGTGCTTTTGCTTGCGGTCACTCCAATACCATGTATATCATCCTTTCTTTGCCGGTAAAGGAGTTAACAGCCTCCTCCAGCTTTCCTTTCTTGACGGTCCTTGATTTAGAGGTCAGGGACTCCACACATGCCCCTCAGACCCTCCTGGGCTCTCATTCTTACCCAGGGGAATGAGCATGGACTGGGCAGCATGCAACACGGGAAAAAGCATGCCCCTCAGCTTCCTCCTACAGACACCTCTTGCTCCCTGGAGACACAGCTCCCTCACCACTCTTTCCCTGGCTTCACCTGACAGCCCCGCAGCATTTCGGTGTCTCATTCTCCTTGGCTTGGTTCCTGGTTCTGCTTTGAACCACCCTGCAGCTCGCTCTCCAACTCACGTTCCAACTCGTTCTCGAACCCGCTCTCTTTGCTAAGCATGTGTGTTCCTTTTATATTCATCTAAATAGTTAACAAGCTGCAGGTGGCCACAGTTGAAGTCAATTGCCTGATCCTGCTTCGCCTTGTTAGTGTGAGACGGCCATTGGGGAAGTTGGTGTATCTTGATCTGCATCTTCCTCGTCCCAGTAGCATAGTGGTGTTTCTCATGGGAAATCTGTACTCCTCTTGATTTCCTCTTCTTCGTCTCAGTATTTGAATAGTGTTTAGGGAAAGTAGGAGTGTGTGCTTGAATGTAAACTATAAAGCCTGAGTGGGGGGTTGGAGGGTCAGTGTAAAGAAGGGAGGGATACCATGTCTCACACTTGGGTATTCCCTCCCCAACCCCTAAGGACTCTCTACACAGATGATCCTCATCGCTTGTCCGCCCCCACGGCCGGGATTTAAAAGCCATGGCCCTTCCCTGGTCACCTGAACAGAGGATCCCGGGAGAGTAGTTGTGAGCATCCCCTCAGGTTTCTCACACCACGGACATCCGAGAAGCAGTCCACACTGATTTTTTCAAAACCAAACTAAAAGCTTGCCTCCGACTTACCCTCTTAACCTACCTCTCAGCCGCCTTCTAGCTAACATTTTGCCCTCACCTATAACCAGCCGCTGAACCTCACCTTCTTTACCTCCACTCTAGCATTTCATCCATCATGGTCACATCCCTAATGCAGCTGGGCATACCGCCGACCTGCACTTAATGATGCCTAATGTTGTTTGTCCTTAATCTATGTATGTCCACCCAAGTATTGTCCCCGGTGACTGTTCCATTTACTCCCCTCCACAACCTGGTCACTTTGTCACTCTAACTCACCCCAGTGTAAGAAGCTCACTGCTTCCCACCACATCTGATTTCTTATCTATTCTATATTATTTTGTGATCAAAAGAGCATTGTTCTTCCCTGTGTGTATACTTACATATATATATATTCACTGAAGAAACTTTGTTAAAGAGATGTTATGCTTAAGTTGCACTAATGAAGACTAATCAAATTCACTGAAAAAACATTGTTAAAGGGATGTTATGGTTAAGTTGCACTAATAAAAACCTATGAAATTCAATGAAAAAGATGTGTTAAAGGGACGTTATGGTTACAAGTAAAACCGAAACCCCCCAGAAATTTGGCAGTTATGGCAAGCTAAGCAACCATAACTCGCACCATCACCGTGCACTGCTACGACTAATACCCAGGACATGAAAGATGACATCACACATTTAATTGATGACATCAGTGATGACATCACATATCGGGGCCAATTGTTTTTGTTTACTGACATGATTAGGCCATTTTTTTTGTTTTTACTGTCAATGAGAAAAAAAAGGTGTTATATATCTAAACATTAACCATTTTATATGTTCTTAAAGTATGTTCCTTAGAGTTTAATCTGAGCTCATAGTGCACATACATGGGGCAATAAGCACGCCTCAAACACACAATTAATTTGTGTACATGATGAATAACTCTAATGTTATTGTCATTTTTTGGTGCTGTTACTTCCTTCTTCCTTACTTTAATTTCCCTGTTTGTGCCTCTAATGTGTAACATTGTGCATTTTTGTATGTATTATTTCTACTAACACAAGTGCATGGTAAGTTTTCAATTGTTACCTATTTATTCCATATTTAACATTACTCAAAACTCTCATAAGGTAGCATTTATTATTTTACTATCGGAAATTACCAGATAGAAAATATTGTACTTCTATGGTGCATGCTGCAACCATTGCATATCTGTATGTATGACTAGGTTCCTCTACTAACAACAACACGAGAATATAATGATTTGTTTACATGAGAGCATTCTTTAACACATTAAGTAGTTCATGATAGTTTTTCCCAATCACCCATGACATCTTGTTTCCAACATTATAAACTCAACCCCTTGTAGGGACTATTAAAATTAATTTAATATGTGATGTCATCAGTGATGTCATCAATGACATTTGTGATGTCATCTTTCAAGTCCTGGGTGTTAGTCTTAGCAGTGCACGTTGGTGGCGCGAGTTATGGTTGCTTAGCTTACCATAACTGCTGAATTTCTGGGGGTTTCGGTTTTACTTGTAGCAATAACGTCCCTTTAACAAAGTTTTTTCATTGAATTTCATAGGTTTCTATTAGTGCAACATAACCATAATGTCCCTTTAACAAAGTTTTTTCAGTGAAATTCATAGGTTTTTATTAGTGCAACTTAACCATGACGTACCTTTAACAATGTTTTTTCTATATATTTCATGGGTGTTTACCAGTGCAATCTGATTTAATACAACTTACTAATATCATACTTACCCCAATACAGCAACATGTTTGTCCCATTTACAAAGTTTCATCTTAAAACTCTGCCATTTGCCACCTTCTAGCATAATTTTTAACAATTCTATGCACTTTTTACAACTTTTTCCACTGTTTTTGTGTTCGTCGACGTTCACGAACATCTTGCGTCATTGCAGACTTTTTGGACAGTGTCACGTGACCACGTGCTTGCATGCAGCATGATGACGTATCCACGAAAGCGTCCGCTCTTTGTGAACGGGTCCATGCTTCACGAACAGTTCGGAACTGCATTTTCAGCTGAACTAGGAACTTTGACGCTCAAAATGTACCCTTGCACAGCTCTTACAGCTGTTCTTACTCATGATCCCTTAACAAACTAGCACACAGCACATACTTGGAGGAATATCAGCAAAACTGCTATTCATCTTAAACATGTCATCAGCTATTGCCAGCCCTCATACCTAAGAGCCACCACCACCAGCTGGAGGACCTAAACAACAAGAAAAAGCACAGTACTTCCGAAGACAACGAAAAGGACCAAGAAGATGAGGTAGAGGGAGTGCCTACCTCTAGCACCAAGAGAGAATAATGGGTGTGGCAGTTCTTTACCACTGTTGCAATGTACCAAAGGCAAAAGCTACCAGAGTGAAATGCACTGAGTGCAACGTTGTACTCAGTCACGGACTACCTGGACAGTACTCCTACGGGACCACCTCCATGCGCCGCTACACCAAATCCAACCAGTGCAATGCTCTTAGAAAGGTAATTCCTTTCTTAGCAAGTGGTAGGATGTCTTCCTCCACCTCATTGTCCTCAACCAATACTGTAACCACAGAGCCTACTTCTGTGGGACACAAAATCCCACCAACTACCTTGCAAGTGATAAAGGGGCTGTTGATCCAAACTTTCCTTAGATGTAACACACAGGCAACATCTTCCCCTGTCCACCTGCCCCTCCATATTTGTGGTTGGTGCCTCTTCCCTCATTTCCCTCCCCACCTTACTTTCTGACCTATCCTGCAAAAAGAAATCAAAAATCAAAAAACACAAAAAAAGGTTCCTTTAGGAAGCACCTTTCACAGTTAAAAAATAGAACTAATAGAAATAATCTTATAGACTCCATCTATTTTACATTTCTCAGTAAAGTAGATAGACTCAATAAGATTCTCCAACCTTTCCATTAGCATTTTGTGTTATGGTAATGGGAATAATGGATAATTGTATACTAGAGAAAAATATAAAAGGACAGAAACAATTTTCTGTCCCAAATACTTTTCTCTAGCGTACAGTCCCCTTTCCAGGTCATGGATCATTAAAACACCCGGATGGCACGTGCACACCATCACACAGGGCAGCCCTTGTGCCCTTTTTAATTTTATATTAGTAACACTCTCTCAATGCCTGCTTTCAGTCACACATCCATCCACCAATCACTTCCAAAAACTGTACACATAACTCTATGACCATATTAAGCTTTCACACACCAACTGCAATTTAACAATCTTCTACAAATCGTTTGCATCTGCATTCCCCTTGCTTATACAAAATAATTGTACACAGTGCTCCTATAAATGCACATATGCATTGTGCAGTGAGAGAAGTGCATAAATAGAAGGAGCAGTATGGAAGGGCAAGTGCTCATGAGAACCCAGAAGGGAAATGCCAAGGGATGCCAAGGTGGGACGCCACTGGCTAACTACTGGAGCAGAGGAGTAGGGTGGAATGCATTGTGCCCGTAACATCACTTTAACAATGTTTTTTCTGTCAATTTAATATGCTTTTATAAGTGAAAATGTTTCATGGTGTATATAAGTTATTAATAATTCCTCTTTTCAAATATATGAAAGAACTATAAACCTCCTTAAAGAAACATTTTTTTGCAACACATACCTATGTCTGTCATTATCAGCAGCGCATGCTGCGGATGCAAATCATTGTTCA
Source organism: Ambystoma mexicanum (assembly GCF_040938575.1). Taxonomy (NCBI): domain Eukaryota; kingdom Metazoa; phylum Chordata; class Amphibia; order Caudata; family Ambystomatidae; genus Ambystoma; species Ambystoma mexicanum. Next base: position 1,334,818,270 of record NC_090921.1, on the reverse strand, counting down.
ATTGCCTATGCCATAAGGGTCCACCATGACCCCAGCCGAACCAAACCACCCCTATTATTCATGGCACCTACCCTGCATCCTAGCTCAGTGTCCACTTTACCCTAATAATTTAACCAATGGCCAATGTGCATGGCTTGCAGCTATGGCCATTCTCCAAATCCATGGGGCATGGGCTTCGGCCATGCCGCATTCCCCAATAAGCAAATCAGAGTACACATTTGCATTTGTCGAGGGCCAGGCCCTCTACCCAGACACCAAATGTGTATCACTAGTTTTTCTACTTACATTCTTATACTTTAGAAAAATAAAACACAAGTCATATTTCCAAAAAAATGCTTTGAGGTCTTTGCTAATGCTCATCGCATGTTTGTTGTAATCTAGTCCAGCACTTCAGGCTGTAAATGCAAGCAGAATATTTTTCCCATTCAAACTTACTGCTTTGGCCATGCCGCATGCCCCAATAACCAAATTATAGTACACATTTCTCCTTGCTGATGGCCAGGCCCATTGCCCAGACACCAATTTTATATCACTGTGTTGTGTACTTACATTTTCACACTTTCAAAAAAATAAAACACAGCACATATTTGCAAAACCATGCTTTCAAGCTCTTGCTGACCATCCTTGTGCATATTTGATGCAATCCCATCCAGCACTTCAAGCTGTACCCAAGAGCAGATTTGTTTTTCCCATTCAAACCTATCCCAATTTCGAAAAAAAAACATTACCACATAGCCAGTCTCTGGTGGCAATGCCCACTTTAACCCTACTGCTGGTCCCCCATGGTCATGGCCAGTGCCAGATTGTCAGGCCATGTTACGCTCACCTGGTCTCTGCATGGACGTTGGGGCACGGTTGGAGCCCTCCCTGGTTTTGGCTACCCGGGATCGTATCTCTCCCCAAGCTGCTGTCAAGTACACTGCTCTGGATGTTGGTACTGCCCCTGCGAGAACACGAGAGATAATGAGAAGGGTGTGGAGGTATCGGGACTCCCCTCTGACCTTTCGTGCCAAAATGAGGTAAGCGTTTACCCATATAGGCTCACCTGATATATAGTGAGGGTGAGCTCTCCGTCCTGCTTCTCATCACGGGCGCTTCGAGATGACCCTGTTGCTTCACTGGTCCATAGCTGTGGTGGCCCAGGCCAGCTGTGACCGAACCACTTCTAAGGTAGGAGTCTTTTGTGTTGATTTTTGTTCTATAATTATTAATGTCTTGTCACATGATTTAAGTTCATATCTTTAACAATGTTTCTTTCTCCCTTATAGGTGATGGCGGTCCAGCGGAGCCATTGCACCGATGGAGGACTTGAAGTGTTCCCAAGAAGATGGCAAGTTGGAATCTTAAGGTAAGCGCTAGATGCAATGGCGCGCAACCTTAAAGGATAGTTCCGGGACTTTTTTTTTATTGTCCCTACGGTTCGGCCATGTGTTTTTAAGCATAAATCGGTAGATCGTAGAAAACTTTCCTATTGACCTTACCCGACTTTTCGTCCATTAACGCACTCGAAATCAGCCACCATTTTCTGATAATCCTATCATTTCCCCCCATCGCCCTGGCTCACCTGTTTTTGCGGCACTAAATCAAATCCCCCGCCCCTGAGCCTGACATCAGCAGACGCGTACCGCCCATTTCCCAACGCCAAAGCACGTTTCATGTCAACAATCGCTGCGCCTCAGCTAATGAAGTGTCGCCATGGAAATGGCAGGACGCCTCTTTCCTCTATAAGTATAAACACACCGTTTCACAACACACAGCAGCAGATTTTCGATTCCATTACTCTCTCTGTGTTACTTTGAGTATTCTGTGACTCGTTTCTGTGCTCTGGTCAGCTACCTTCGCCGCTTCTAGGCCTTGTGAACACCTGTACCATCTCTGTAAATTATTTTACTTTCTTTACCACACAATGGCTACAATAATGCCGTATATGTACGAGCCCGAGTACACCGAGCAAGAACTACTGGAAAGGCAAGCATGCGAAAACGATGGGGATTCGGACGGCAGTTGGGAGGACCAGTCAACGGAGGAAGAGCCTGGACCATGTCGCATGGACGGCGTCTCCACCTGGTGCACGTGCAATCGGTGCGAGCTAATGCCAACTGAGGAGGAGAACTGCTGCTGCCGTGAAAATTCCGGGTGCTTGGCCTACATTTCGGAAGGCGAGCCAAGTCCGCAATGCATCACCGAGCTGCCAGAGTTCAGGGAAGCCTGCCTCTCACGGACCGTGTTGAGGATGATGATGGTGCTTATGCACGAACTTCGCGGCACTGTTCGTCCGTGTAATCCGAGTAACGAGTAAGTATACTCTGGTTGTGATGTCAGTGATGCCACTACTATTTCATGGTCGTCTCCCACATATAAAATTACAACTACATATCATTCGAATGCATGTAAATTGGTTCCATATTGTGCATTTTCTAGATAGAATTTTTTCAAAGCAGAATGACATTTTTTACCTGAATCGACAGTGATAAGAAAGTTTTGTCATTTTAATACAGTTTGCATCTTTCATTTTCACAGGTGGTACAGGCTGGTGGCCTATCGTTGCTTCACTTGGTGGCTTCACGGGAGGCTCGGACACCGCGTTCGGAGAGTAATACCTGCCTGTGCGGTACTTACCATTAGACAACATTTCCCCAGCGACAGTGGACAATACCGCGGATTTTCCCTGGATGTGCTGCAACCGGAACTTTACAATGTGTAATGTTTATTATTTATGTTCAATTGAAATTAAGATCTAAAATAAAACCTAACATATATTTTAACAATGGTTGTTTTGATTTTTTAAATGAATCTAGTGTGTCTCCATTGAATAGTCTTCCTGTGCCTTGTCTTGTCACACCACATGTCTCCGGCCAGCATCCTCCCTCACGCTGGCCGCCCACCTTCAATCCACATAACCGTTGAACCCATATGCAGCAGACATACATATGTTATTTTGCGGGTTGGCATCAAGCCTCCAGGCCTTGCCTCCTCCCCCAAAAATACTTACCACACCACTTTGTTCAAGCGTTGGCAATAAAAGGAAGGCCGTTGGATTTTATTGATACAAAACATGGTTATAGGTAAATAATCCATATGGTTGATCATAATAAATCATCCTTTTGGGCACCGGGTACAGAGATGACCCCCTCTGGCCCGTGCCGCCTTGCCACCACAGGCCAGCCTGCTGCTGACTAACTGCCTAGGCATCCAGGGTCTCCAGGGTGAACTGCACCCATATATTCTCCTGGGAGGGTGAGGTATTTATAAACTCACACCCCTGCCTTCCATGTACTAGATCCTGCAGCCTGCCTCTTACATGCAGTTAGATGGCCTCTCCTTGGTGAGGCCCTGCGGCAAACGAGTCTTGTCTGCACGACCACCGCCCCAATCCACCCCCCCCCGCCCTATCAAAGGCAGTTCGCACCGGGGTACTTGTGCTGGCAAGTGGAGCTGTCAGGGAGCGATAAAGGCCAAGAGGTGCCAAAGACCATGTACACTTCAAAGTGGTCTATAGAGCATGGGTTGTTGTTCCCATGTCTACCTCCAGACCCCGTGTCTCCTGCCAAGCATCCCCCCTCACGCTGGCGGCCCCCTGCAATCCACATAAGTGTGTCTCCATTCACGAGTCTTCCTGTGTCTTGTCTGCACGACCACCGCCCCAATCCACCCCCCCCCGCCTTATCAAAGGCAGTTCGCACCGGGGTACTTGTGCTGGCAAGTGGAGCTGTCAGGGAGCGATAAAGGCCAAGAGGTGCCAAAGACCATGTACACTTCAAAGTGGTCTATAGAGCATGGGTTGTTGTTCCCATGTCTACCTCCAGACCCCGTGTCTCCTGCCAAGCATCCCCCCTCACGCTGGACGGCCCCCTGCAAACCGCATAATGCCACGACATATACACGTCATTCATTCACAAACACACCCCTGTTTCGAATTCTTTATAACCCACTTCATATTCTAATGAGAACTTCTTTGCGCTTTGCTAGTCAACCCGCGAAGGTGCTGGTTATCTGCTCTTCGTCTCTGTGAACTTCCGTGACCACTTCGAGGAAACTCGTCAGTTTGCACCCTGTGAACTGCTCCCTGTTCTACGACAAGAAACTACTCTGATCCCTGCATCTAACTGTTTGTTCATCAAGGTAAGGCCATGTACCATAATCATTTTGCGTCCAATTTCTTTTCGTTCAAGACAGTACATGCAAGGAACTAGTCACATGTTCTGAGCTTAGTCAAATTATCTTTCTATTTTTTTAAAGTTATTCAAATACTTATCCGCATGTGAATAACGTGTATAGTTCCAAGAACCAAAACGAACCTTGCATTGAACCTTTTATGTGTCATTTAATTTTTTAACACATTGGTATTCATAGAGAATTGTTGATCTTTACTTTTCAGAACTTTCCACAATGCCTGCCTGTTCCATTGGCGGTTGCCCTTCGAAGACCCATAATAAATCTGAAGAGACTATAATGCATGTTTTCCCTAAGACAATAGATCAGATAAGAGAATGGGTCCGATATTGCGGATATCCACCGACTGAGCTTGAAAGTAGAGTCCTAGAAGTCTTTGCGGACAAGAGGGGTGATCGATACCGCATCTGCAGCAGGCACTTTAGCTCAGACATGTACTCCACATCATTGCTAATAAAGAAGAACACACCGCGAGCGAGGCGAAAATTGCTCTCAACCGCTATTCCCACTCTATTCGTCCACATCCCTCCACTGGTGAGTCAAGTTTACGTATTTATCTCTCGGCCTTGCGGTAGTGTGTAACATTAGCTAACAATAATTTCCCCATTTATGTATCCACTCAATATGAAGGCGGAAGATTCTCCATCCGTGTCGTTATTGCAGTCATCAGCCACTTCAAGCGCCTATCGGGTAATCTTACTTAGCTATTCTGCCACTGACTTGTTTTAGGCATGTAAATCAATAGTTTTAATTTATCGTGTGATTATTTTACCTAATGGTACACCCTTGTACTCGTCCTCTAGTCTTTGTTTTCAGTTATAATTATTGTTGTCCAAAATAATGCAAGTACTGTCTTTCAGGGAGATGCTGAGGAGTCCAACGTATTGACGACAACTGTTGATGTCACTCAGATGCTCGAGGTACGTTTCCGGACAGTTCCATCGATGGAGATCATCAGATCTTGCATTCTTGTAGCGTGATTGTTACACACGTTTCTTTCGTTTTTAGCCATTGATATGTCCTTCTGTCGTCGCCCTCCTATGTGTCTTCTTTTTTCAATATTGTGTTCATTACTAATGAAAGTCCTATGTTTCAGGGAGTCGATGGAGCATTAGTCCAAGAAGAAGGGGGAGCATGCAGTTACGGGTCGGCGCAACAGCTTGCAGAAGTGTGCACCGCAGTTACATCGTCCCTTGATGTTCTTATGCATTTCGAGGTATGGATACTGACAGTTCGATCAAGCGAAATCATATGACGTGATTACATCCGCTATACTTCCTTCTTTATTAACGCAAGTACTATGTTTCAGGGAGATGACGGAGCTTCTTCTACAAGAACATCACCCCTAGTAGTTGATGCAGATATCTGGGTGGTGACACTTCCAACGATCGAGCAAATCGAATCATATTTAGATATCCATTATTTATTTTAGACAACTGATCATTTGTGCAGGTCTATTTAGATGAGCCGTTGACGCCTGCACAAAGTGTATGTTCTTTTTAACAAAATAGAAAACCATACTAATGCAATTACTGTGTTTCAGGGAGTTACTGAAGCATCATCTTCAATAATATCATCAATGGAAGTCCATGAGGAGCCCGAGGTATGGATCTTGACAGTTCCATCTAACTAGATCAACAATGCGTGAATAATTGTCGTTTGAATGTTCTACACAAAGTGTTCATTCGTGTTTTGCTATTGAGATGTACGTGGGTATTGGTCCCCAAGTACATTTTGTGTTTTCAATATTATTATACATACTAATGAAAGTTCTATGTTTCAGGGAGTCGATGGAGCGTCAGTGCGTGATGGATGTGCTTATCATGAAAATATAGTCGTTGCAGCGCAAGAGGAAGTGGAGACATGCACACACGAGTCGGAGCAACAGCGTCCCGATGTTGAAGTTCGAGGCAAGAAAGTTTCAAAGAAAAGAAAGCAAAAGAAGGTTAGTGTCCTGGTCACTATATTATGTTGTTTTTCACTGTTAATAGTTCAATACTGTAAGTTGTGTTTAAACTGAACATCCCTTTTCCAATCTGTCCTCTAGTTGCTTGTCAAACCTTTTGGCAGGGACTTGAGACTGGAGATGCATCGTGCCAATGGGAAGAATATGAAGTGATTGACAACGGAGCTATACCACATCCAGCCATTGATAGTGAATGTCCTCCTGGTAGTTCGGATGCAGTCGGAGATCAATTCACAGAATCCACACCCGCAAAAACTAAGACCGCGAGAAAGTTGAAGAAATTGTTTTATTTACCCTTCGCCGGAGAAGGAACAGATGTTGCAATGGAAGAGAATGAAGTGGACGACAATGAAACACCATCAATATCACTGAACATAGCGGAAGACGATATCAGAGATTCTACCTTTCATGTGAGTGACATGTCCTCAACGTTACAGGCCGAACCAGCTGGGTTGCAGAGTGACAGTTTAAGGAAAGAGGCCAAATTCATTGTATTCGATAGTTGTTTGATTGATATTATTATTCGGATGAAATGTGGGCATTCGGTTGGTGGGGAAGTATGTGGGGAGCCATTGATTAATGTGACTCGTGCAATTCGAGGCACTAACCTTAAAATACATGCCACCTGTACAAAATATCATCCTTTCTCATGGTCTGCACAACTCATGCTGGGGCAACTGCCAGCAGGCAATCTACTTTGTGCAGCGGCTGCACTTTTTAGTGGTTCAAGTTTTAAAAAGTTAGAGTCTTTCTTTCAGTTTGTGGGAATCCATTTCATTGCGAAAACTCAGTTCTACAAATACCAAACCGATTATCTATTTCCAGCCATTAGCGAAGCTTGGAGAATGGAAAAAATGTCTATTGATAGTACATTCGCGGGCAAACGGTTCAGGCTAGCCGGTGATGGACAGTGCGACAGCCCAGGATTTTCAGCCAAGTACTGCACCTACCACTTTCAGGACATGGAAAGTAAGAAAATTGTGAGTTCGGTGGTCGTGCAGGTGTCACAAAGTACATCCTCAGTGGCCATGGAGAAAGTTGGCTTTGTAGCATCATTGCAAGAACTACAATCGCGGGGAATGGTGATCGACCTGATAGCCACGGACAGACACGTTTCAATTGCCAAGACAATGAGAGAAGAGTACAAAAATACAAATCACCAATTTGACGTTTGGCATCTTGCAAAAACAATCAATAAAAAAATGTTGGCTGCGGGTAAAAAAAAAGATATGCAAGGTATTTCACAGTGGTCCAAGTCAATCAGCAACCATCTTTGGTGGAGCTCAAAAACATGTGGAGGGTCGTTGGAAATTCTACTGGAAAAATGGCGGTCAGTAATGTTACACTGTAGCAACGTTCACCGCTGGACCACAAACCAACATTTCCACAATTGTGAACATGGCCATTTGTCCACAGAGGAGGCACGGAAGAAGAAGTGGTTGATTCCTTCATCACCCACTCACAAAGCCATTGAAAAGATTGTATTTGATAAAACTATAACAAGAGATTTGAGGGGACTCACGTAATTCTGCCACACAGGAGATTTGGAGGTGTTCCACAATATGTACCTAAAGTACAGGCCAAAACGATTGCATTTTGGCATGGAGGGCATGATAAATCGGACTCTTCTAGCGGTCTTGGCACATAACCATAATGTTGGCCGTCAACAAAGTAGGACGACCGGAACTTTAGGGACGCTTCGCTACAATAAGGCCTTCACAAAAAGAAGTAAACAATGGGTTATCAAACCAGTGTTTGAGTATATGCAATATGACTTTATTGAGAGACTTATTGTTGATGTCCTAGATAGGCACATACATGGAGTTGTGAACGAACCTGTGCAGGGGACAACTGCATTGCCACCCAACATTGCCTCTGTTCCATGTCCACCTAAAGAAGAGCTCATTGAGAAATACACATCACGGTTTAAATGATTGTAATTTGATTGTCTGTTCTCTCGAGTCTCCTCATGTCGCAGGCCCATTGAATATGTGTAGCTATGTATTGTGTAAATAAAAGTGATTGCTCTGTGAGTCCTGTGAGATGGCCTTGCACTGAATGTAGCTAACTAGGAATGTGTGCTCATTCAAAGTGAAGGTCAGCTGCTTTGATTATTTTCTCGGGTGCCGGAATGGCCCACGACTCAGTATAAGGTTCTATTGTTATTTGACCTTGACAGGCCGGGACCATCCCGAAAGACTTCTTTTTGGGGGTGTGGGACAATAACGTAAGAAACGATAATGAATATAATTTCAGAAACGAAAGCCATTTAATGTTCGTTCATTAGAAGAAATAACGTCGGCATAGAAGGAGTGGTATTTCGGGGCTGCCCTACGCACAGACACAATGGAAAATGCAAATATAATGTAAGTAACTCTTTAGATGAGTTTACACCGCAATTTAATTACTATACAGTAGCTTTAAAGACGGGTTAAGTTGTACTTGTTCGTTCTATGTGGCATATTGTTTTGTACCGCGCACTATCTTGAGGAGAACCATCTCCTTTTACGGAAGCACCTCAAAACCTTCCTCTTTGCTTCTGCTTTCTCTCTCCCTCTCCCCTGCTACAACTGGTCCACTGTCTGCGACCTCGGTCCTGGGCCCTTCCACTCTCCACCTGCACTGCCTCCCTGTCAACCCCTGCACTGGGGGACTGTCTCAGTATCCTACAGCCCCCCCTTGACGTATAATACCCAGTTGCACTGTCCTAGCTATGAAATAATTTCCCGACCTAATATATAAAATGAATAATTTTAATAAAGATCTGATGGTGAGACTAATTTCATTTTTTATGTTTTTAAAACAGGTACATCCTTCATTATTGTATGTGTCACGAGTACCAGACACCGGCGGATGGCTTTTATAGTTGCTTCTCCGCGTGAACAACGTTAGCACCCTGACCATTTTATGGGACGATCGCCAGGTACAAGTATGCCCTTACGCGGTACTAACGGCTAGATGCAACATACAGACCGTTGTGGTGGCCTAGTGCCTCGTTGTTGGAACAGCCATGCGATTATCAGTGCGACCGAAGAGCTTATTTTATCGTAAACCAACACCCTGTGTACTGCACACGAACATCGCTTGCCTCAAGACAAACTATTTTGGATCGAGAGCAAAGAAAAATGCAAATCGCAGAATATTCTCTAAACATTTGATGTCCAATAAATGTACTTTGCCAAATGGACAATCTTGCCGTTTGCTTTTAAACTACAGTTTCATATTCCGAATTGTGGCGCTGTATTGTGAGATGATCTAAGACCCTGTGTACAGCAAAGGAACATCGCGTGCCTCAAAACGAACTTTTTGCAACGTGAGCAAATAAAAATGCAAATCGCTGAATATTCTCTAAACATTTGATGTCAAATAAATGTACTTTACCAAATTTACAATCTTGCGGTTTGATTTAAAAGTACAGTTTCATATTCCCAATTGTGGCGCGCTGTGTTGTGAGCTGATCTGTGTTGGTTTCCGGGTTCTGTGTGTAGTCGCGTAGAAGACGCCTGGGCGCGTTTGCCTACGCAGCACAGTCACGTCACGGATAGAGGCGGGGAATATGAATGTTTTGATAAAGTCTGTTTCAGGGGCGGGGGATTTGATTTAGTGCCGCAAAAGCAGGTGAGCCAGGGCGATGGGGGGAAATGATAGGATTATCAGAAAATGGCGGCTGATTTCGAGTGCGTTAATGGACGAAAAGTCGGGTAAGGTCCATAGCAAAGTTTTCTACGATCTACCGATTTATGCTTAAAAACACATGGCCGAACCGTAGGGACAATAAAAAAAAAGTCCCGGAACTATCCTTTAACAAATGTCCTTATTAGGTTTCTAACCTTATTTGTTCTTTCCTCCTGCATGGATAGTCTGGTGGCGCTTGGAGAAGAGTTGCAGTGCGCGGACCTGTTGGCGGGTGAAGGATGCCTGCGACCGCGGCAAAGCTGGCTTTGTAGAACTCCTGAGTTGGTGTCTGAGTTGAGGGTCTGGTAAGGCGTGCAGCCGGTGGTTGTATTCCACAAGCCAGGTGTTAGGAAGAATTCTCATAAATGGTTGATTTACCTTACCTAAAGAGTCCCCCAGCAGCTGTGCTGGATTTCTAGAATTTTTTTTCAGCTGGTAAGAGTGTGAGCCTTGTTTCCCACTCTTACATGTGTTTTGCTATGTGTATTTCTACTTTCTGTGTGATCCTGGGAACTGGAGCCTCACCTACTCCATGTGCACCACTTTTTGTGTGTGTTACACAGCACCTTCAGTGCAGTGACACGGTGTTGTCTTTGAGACTTCCCACTGACTCAATTTTTCTGGGGCTGACTACAGTCCCCCAGATTCAGGTAAAGTTACCATTAACTTTATATAGTCACTTTAAACCACAGACCCAGTACACCCCATCTTACATGGAGTATTGGAAAGGGTTAGCTCTTATCCCTTTTTGTCTGTGCCTCTTGGAGCCTTGTTTCGCTCCCTTAACATTAAGACTTGGCTGATGGCAGTGGTATCTACCCTAACTTTTCTACCGCGATTATCTTATATAAATGTGGTAATGTTTTAGGCTATTATATTAGCCTCGAACATAAACCCGCTTGACCACATACATTTTATTTTGGTTCCGGCTGGATTTAGTCACCAATTCTTTTGGTTAAAGTCTTTCTCGTGTTTTTCTCTGCACGCCAAACCGGGGATTACTGCTTTGTTCGCTGTCTTTTCGCGGGCTTCTGCACAGAAGCCCTCCTTAAGGTGCCTGAGAGTCTAGGTAGGCAGGATGTTAGGGAGGGATCTTCGGACCCCTGCCATGGGTTCCCTTGGTAACCCAAGTCGCACTCTTGTGTGATTGGCCAAGCCAGCTACCCTGCTGTGTGATTGACAGCCAGGCTGTATGAATGGGGGAAAACTGCATAAAAAGCAGGTCTCTGGGACTGGTAGAGCAGAGTCGCCACTGGAACGAAAGAACCAACTAGGAACTGGAAGAAGAGGACCCCTACAACGACTGAAACGCCCGGTGAAGCCCTGCTGCAGGTCCGAATATCCAAATCCGACGACAGAGAAGATCCTCCAGGAAACTACAAGTCCCTCAATCACCTAGCACCACCATACCTAGCTAACAAATTCACCATGAAACCTGCTACCAGATCCACCAGATCCTCCAACACTCTATGTTTGACAGTGCCCAGATTCCACCTAATAAGAGCTGGAGGGGCAAGCTTCACAATACTTGCCCCCCAACTCTTGAACACCCTACCTCTCAACATCAAAACTATCAAGTCCTTCCAGATCTTCAGGAAGCAGGTCATCAGCTGGCTCCTAAACAAAGAGTAGCCCCACTAACACCAGACCTCTCACCCCTGCGCGGTAACTGGCTCATGTACTGTATGTATATTGTAACTGTATATTGATAAATGTATATATATGTATGTATTATAAGTATGCACGAAGTATGCAACACAAAGATACTTCTCAACGCTGTAACCGTATTCTTAAGCGCCCTTCGACCCCTGGGTTTGGAGCGCTATACAAATAAAATAAACAAACAAACAAACAAACAAACAAATAGCTGGTGGGACCAACCAGTTCGCCCAAACTACAAGCCAGGACCCCTCCTCTGGTCGAATTCACTGTATAGAGCTACAGTGGGCCAGATAGCCAGGAAGGCCAGACCCTGCTTGGGTTTTAAGGAGTGCACCTTTTATTTGGTGTTTGGCGCTGCTGCTGGTTTCTTCCCTGGGTAGTGCAGGACCCTCCAGTCTTCCTACTTTTGATCAGTCTGACAGTCGCTTCAGGAACCGTGAGCCTGCAGGAACTACCAGGAACGTCTGCCTCAGCTACAGCCCCCTCTCTGTTTCAATGTGCAAATCCGGTTGTGCGTTTCACTCAGCCGCGGTGAAAGTGTTTGAAATCTTTCTCCAATCCGAGGGCTTGTCCTTCTCTTCTCTTTGAACTAACTGTTCTACCAACCAACCTCGTCCAGAATCTGTGCCACAAACTTTACCGCAAACTACCCTGAACTGTGTGATCTTGAGCAAAAGACTTTTGACCTATTGACATTGGCCCTAAGCCTTTTCTAGCTGATCTCCTCACTCACGGTAGTCTCTTTTGTTCAACTGCTCAGAGTACTTACATGTTGGTTTTGCCTAATTTCTAATATCTTTGTCTTTCCCTCCCTTTTAAATTGCTGGAGTGCCATTTTGCTCCCACTTCATTTTGTGAGCTTAACTTGTCCGGAATTTAAGGGAAGTGGTGTGGTGTATTTATGATTGTGATTTTGACCTTTGCTTAGAATAGTGAAATGTTATACAACTGTGAAGTAAATAAATATATATTCTTTTACTTAGAAACCTTGAGTCAGTGTTTGCCTGAATCACAGTAATTGCTGTCCTTTTGTGTAACTATTTGTGCTGCTCACTTACTCTTGAGATAAGTCTGGCTGCTCCGCTACTGCTACCACTATAACTGTGTAGTACAGGCTTGTACCAAAGGTGAAATTGTACTGTCACTTGTAGTCTTAATTGTGTGTAGTGTTCCCAAAGGGTACTGCATATAATTCTGCCTAACACCAGGTAAGTGTGCTCTGGTCGATCGCGGATTGAATCACTGCGAGCAGGTAAGAGGCGCTTCAGCGATGGTTCAGCTGGTTCTGATGGAGGAAACAGGTAAGTAGCGCCTCTGTGATGGTTGTGCTGGCTTTGCAGGTAAAATGCTTCTCCGCAATGGTTTTGCTGGAAGACAGGTAAGATGCTTCTCCAAGATGGTTTCGCTGGTAAACAGGTAAGATGCTTCTCCGAGATGGTTTTGCTGGGAAACAGATAAGAGGCTTCTCCGAGATGGTTTCACTGGAAAACAGGTAAGATGCTTCTCAGGCGGCAGTGAGCGTTACGCTGCTTAAGCAGAATAACGCGAAGCGTTGGCCTGTGGGCAGGGTAGGCTTAAATAGCCTGGTCCCGGCCACGCCACCACTTGCTCTGTTAGATGGTTCCACCCTGCCACTCCCAAATGATGCAGGACATGCAGTTCCATTGATTTCTATAGCTACGCCCGGCCCATAGGTCCAGATGCACGTGGATGATTGACATGAGATGGAATAACATGTGCCCAAGGAAAAAAGTGTGCAGAACACTTTCTTATGAGCCTGGTGCCAAACTGGACCCTTTAGGGGATGTGAACTGGGGTTCCTGTCCAGTTGCCATGACCCGGCCAATCTGGCCATTGCCCATGGCCACAGGCTATACCTCAGTCACCAATGTTATATCACTATTGTTTGTACCTACACTATGACACTTTTCAAAAATTAAAACACGGACACATTTGCAAAACCATGCTTTCAGGTCGTTGCCAATGCTCCTTACTCGAGTTTGCTGCAAATCCACCCATGTTTTATTTTTTGAAAAGCATCAAAATACATACAAATAATAGTCTTATAGTTTAGTCCCCACTTGACAAAATCCATTCAGACTTTGCACAAACTTTCAAGGTTGGGTCTATAATCTTTCTCTGAAAACTTGTTTCCACATTCGTCAAACAGCTACACTGTTATAAGCCATCTAAAAATGTTGAGACCCCCCTCTAATTTTGCCCCCTCTTGACAAACTCCCACCAAACTTAGCATCAACATTAAAATCTGGGACTTAAATCTTTTTGCAAACTTTTGTGCAGATTCGTGAAACGGCACCAAATGCATAAGCCATTCAAATATTTTGGGACCCCCCTCTAATTTTGTTCCCTCTTGGTAAAACAGCACCAAATTTTGTAGATCCATTCAAGGTCACGTCTAGAATAATATCACAAAATTCATACAGTTTCATTGAGTGGCACCAAAGATATACGCCATCCAAAAACTGCTTTTCACCAACCCTGTAATGCAAAAATAGGTATGGATGCCCCCGAACATCTGAGATGTTCGCGAACATCCTGTAGAATACGCTTTGGTCTAGCTCCTGCTAAAGACCAGGTGGATTCCACATGAATCCATTATAAAACACTGCCTACAAAGCGTAATTTGCATTATTTTTCTCACAAAACGGAGAGTAAAAGTGAAGAGTAAAGGCAACATGTAAGTGTTGAAAATTGCATGCAGGTGTTGAGCAACACATGCAAGGATTGGTGGTCTCCTGCATGCAATTAGCACATAAATAATTAGGAAAATTACACAACACAAGAAGGTTAATGCTTCAAGGCTATTTCTGACTGACAAAAACATGCTGCCACAGGAAAGCTGGAGCCTCCACACTGCTGCTCACTAAACCTTCTATGAGGTCACAAAAGCCACCTGCAGTTAAGCAGAATGCGCAGCATATAGAGTCAGAAACAAATCTAGAAGAAGATACAGTGGTTAAGTCGGTATAGAGGAAGTGGACAATGCTGTGAGGATTACAGGGTCGAGGATGATCATCTTCAGAGTATTGTGCTTTGCCTTTCTTGCTCAGGCCATCGAGATGTGCTTGTCGTGCTGGGAGGATATTCTCGCATACTTGGATCCTGACCTAGAAAGGATTGTTAAGGACAGACACACTTTTACCGAAGTAGAAGACACAATCACTAAAGTGCGAACTGTGTTCCTTCAGCAGGAGGAGCAAAATCAAGACACCTTCTATATAGGTAGGAAGGCAAGATAACCATGGCTCTTTTTCAGAGGTCTACACCTATGAATCTGCTAAAACAAAGTCCAGACAGTCACACTTTCGAATTCTCAGGCAGTAAGTATTAGCCCAGGGTACCAAGCACTTTTGAGAGCACTTTTTTCACCCAACTTTCTTTTTCAAAACAATTCCTGTTATCACAGCACTGGAGCAGTTTGATTGCAATGTTCGCATGCACATTTGTGAAGTGCCCAGTAAAACTCATGCCGTACAACGGGGTAAAGAAGAAAAGAAAAACAACAAAACATTAAAAATAACCTACGTGACCAAAGAATGCCGCAGTAAGAAAGGCCATTGATGACATTTCACAGGGTCTGAATCCTTTGGCTCTCTAGATGTTTTGGACTAGATATCCCATCAGCCCTATCCAGCATCGACAATGGAGAAGGACCACGGAAGTTGCAGTCAAAAACATCTGGAGAGCCAAAGGTTGCAGACCCCTGATTTATTATGCTCTACCCCTTACCCCCGAGCTACTGACCTCTAGCCAAAGCCATTTTAGATTGTAATCTGGACTCGATGTAGCCTTTATCGGACCAAAGAGCCATGTGCACTGTCAACTGACCCTGCCAAACTCAGCTTATTTATTTATTTGCTTTTTTAAAGCGCACAGCTGCCCTCGGGCATCGTGGCGCTGTTACAAGATAGTTTACTTGGCATATGTGAATATAACAAAGACAATGGCAACATGGTTACAGACACAGCTAAGGTTCCGAGGTTACATGGGAACCGTGAGCATAGGTACAGTTGTATATTATAGCCATTATTCACATTGCAGTGGTGTTTTAAGTAGGATTCACGTAAATAAGGTGGTTTTCAGTGCCTTTCTGAAGGCCATGAGGGATGTTTCAGCTCTCAGTTTGGGAGGTAGAGAGTTCCAAGATTTTGGAGCTAGAACTTCGAAGCTCGAACCGCCAGCTTTTGCTCTGTTGAAATTGGGGACTAAGAGTTGGTTTGCGTACAGGTCCCTTTTGGGTCTGAGTGTCTGGACTGGTTGTATACGCTGAGTGAGGTAGCTAGGTGCAGTTTGGGATATGCATCTGTGTGCAATGGTGAGAGTCTTGAACTGGATGCGTTCTTTGTCTGGGAGCCAGTGGGCATTTTGTCTTGCTAGAGAGATGTGTTACCTCCTAGGATTATTGAGGGCTTGCTCTCAGGGCGTTATTCTGTGTGATTTGAAGTCTATTTATGTTTTTGGCCGAAGTGCCTAGTAGGAGGATGTTGCAGTAATCCAATTTGGCACCTATGGTGGCCCTAACGATGTTGAGGCAGTTTACAGTGGATAGGTGAGGCTTTACTACATTGATTATTTTAGCTGTTATTGCTGCTGAGGAGGAGATGTAACTAACATGTCTGTCCATGGACAGGGTTGAGTCTAGGTATACTCCCAGAGTTTTTACAGCAGAGGAGACTGAGATTACAAAGTTCGCAATTAAGAAGTTACTGTATTTGTTGTCTAGTTTACTGAGGGATTCTTTTGGTCCCACCAGTAGGATCTCTGTCTTGTCTCCATTGAGACAGAGGCCATTGGCTGCCATCCAGGCCTCCATGGTGGGTGGTAGGAGCCTAAAATGGGCATCCCATGACAAGACCTATTTTCAGGATCTCAACATTATTGATCTGTGGTTGCAACCTACTACTGTAAGGCACAGATTGATCGAGAATATCAAAAAAGGGTTAAGCAGAGACGTTATGAATACCTATTGGTCGATGCATCAGGTTTAAAGCTGGGTTCTGATTACCTTGAGTGGAGGTACAAACCAGGCTTTAAGCCATTCCTTGATGAGATCTTTCCAGCCTATGAAACGGCCTAGTATATTTGTTTCCAATTGGGAATCCTTCTGATGGCGTCTTTCACCCGATATTGGTTGCCATTTAATATGAGCTTGTGCTCATTATTTGAGGAGGATAAAGAGACAGTTATGCATTTTTTGTTTTCTGCAGTAGGACTGTTAAACTGAGGAAAATGTAATTGTTGCCAATGTTAAAAGAGGCAGAGGTTAGACAATCGGACTGTGCTGTGAGATTCCTGAGACAGTGCTCGGGCATGCATGTTGTCTGAGGAACAGCAGCCAACAGTAGAGTTTGGCTGCTTAGAGAGTAATTTCAAGTATACAGCCGAGATTATTGATGTAACTTGGATGAGGCTGCGAGTTGTTGACTCTCCTCATTCTGTTAATTCTGTATCTTTTTTCTTTCAAAATGTTTATCTAATTATGAAAAGCACATGCACTTTGTAGCAAAGATCTACCCCTGGTCTTTTTTTATATTTTAATGAATTTTAATGAATTCTGTGGTCGTGCCAACCTTTGAAATGATGGTGTTGTTATGTTCGAATTCTTTGTTTTTCTTTTTTTCTCTACCATGAATTCATTGTATTTTTATCTGTATGTACTTTTATGGTTGACTAACCAAAATAAAGTTTATGATGATGATGGTAGCCTTTGCACCACAGGGGTATATATTCTACTAGAAAAAAGTACCTGTTCTTCAAATGAGTTCAGTAGACAGACATGATAACACTGTCATCAATTGTTGCCACCACTGTTAATCATGACAAACATTCCGCCACCAAGTTCTTCTGTTCGGAGAGATACTCTACCCTAAAATGTAATTCTTGTAAGTCCACCACCCATCTAGCTATCCTGGGAGACACAGACGCCATCCCCTGGTCATGAGCACATGTACCAAAGGCTTATGATCCGTCCTAATTACATACGGGATTACCCACAAAAACATCCGGAAATGTTTAAAGGCCCACATTGCTGCCAACGCTTCTCTCTCAATGACCGAATACCTCCCCTCCGCCTCCCGTAAAGCCCTAGACGCAAAAGCAAAGGGCTTGCATACACCATCCTGCCACTGCTCTAACACCGCACCTCCACCCACCTCATTAGCGTCCACCGTAAGCACAGTCCTATTCCTTGGATCAAAAGATCTCAAGGATGGAGCCTCATCCACATCCCTCTTCAACAATTCTAATTCCTCCTGGCACCCTTGGGACCACTCAAATCTAACATTATTTTTCAATGGTGCCCTCATGCACACTGTCTTTTCCACGTAACATGGAATGAATGTTACATAGTATTCAGTCAAACCTAAAAAGGACCTAAGTTGCTCCTTGTTCGTGGGAGATGGAGCTTCCCTCATGACCTTCACAAGCTCCTATTTGGGCCTCACCCCATCAACACCCAAAATATGCCCCAGATATGATACACTAGGCACCCCCACCTGACACTTGGATATCTTCACTGTCAATCCTCTCTGCTGTAGGACCCGAATAACCCGGTGCACCCTGTGATCATGTTTGCTCCTACTCCTGCCCCAGACCAAAATGTCATCCTGGAAATAACTGATCCCAGGAACATCACCAAGCAACTCTTGATATGATATGATGTGATAGTTTATTTTTGTAGCGCCTATACACAATGTGTTTCAAAGCGCTTCAAGGCAAGGGAGGGAACAAGGGAAAATACAATGACATTCTTACAGGCCATGAACAGTAAGGATGTGAAATTAACTATCATACTCGGCCAGACGACATTTCAGATAGCGCAAGAGCTAAGACATAGATAAGGAAGGGAAGGGGAGAGTGGGAAGGAAATGGAAACAGACAGGCGACTACCGTACTAGGCCTGACGACATTTCTGGTAGAGCCGCAGAAAAACAAGGAGGTGAGGGAGAGGGGTGCAGAAAGGTAGGGGAGGAACAAAACAAGCGACTATCATACTAGGCCTGATGACATTTCAGATAGTGCTGGAGGGGGGATGGGGAGGAAAAAACCACTAAGGGGAGGGGGGGGGACAGATGAGGTTGCTATTATACTAGGTCCAGGGACAATTCTGATAGAGTAAGAGCATAGAAGAAAGTAAGGGGAGGAGATAGGAAAATGGAGAAGGGAAAGGAGGAGAGAAAAGAGAGTAAGCAGTCAAAAAGAGTGGAGAAGCAAGAGGGGAGAGTGAATACAATTGCAGAAGTCAGTAGTAACACATAATGTTGCAAGCCAGGATACAAGATGAAGATGGGAACAGCATGATTCAGGGCCACCATGAGTACAAGATGCAAAGGAAGTCCAGCATGAGAGTTGAGAAAGGGTGACGCACCGTGAATGAATGAAGTCCATAAAAGTCAAATCCAGCATTGGCCACAAGACGGTGATGGTGAAACCAGAATTTATCAGGACAGACTCCTGCAGAAGTAGGCTTGAGGCGGCTTGAGAGGGATGAGGGGGGAGCAGGGTAGTAGAATCAAGCTAAACAGGCAACACCTTTGTACAAGATTGAATGGTGAATGGAGGTGGCGGAAGCGGTACTTCCACGCCATGCCTCCGCCACAGACATCTTGCATGAGCTGCTGAAAAACAGCAGAGGCCGAAGCCAAACCAAAAGGCATGCGGCCAAACCTGTAAGCGCCAAATGGTGTCACAAAAGAAGTCAATGGCCGCGACTCGACGTGCAAATCAATTTGGTGGTACGCTGACGACAGGTCGAAGGTACAAAACCATTTTGCCTGCCCCATCATCAGGAGAAACTCATGAATGTTTAGTAAGGGATGGCAATCACTCCAAATGCTGGCATTAAGTTCCCTCAGATCGACGCACATCCTCAAACCACCATCTTGTTTCCTGGTCAATACAACAGGAAATAGCCACTCTGAGCTCTCAATTTCTTCTATCACACCCGCGGCCTTCAACTTTGCCAGCTCAGACTTCAACCCTTCCCTGGCCAACACAGGGACTACTCTGACCTTATGCACCTTAGGCACCGCCCACCTCTTCAGTACAATCCGATGAGAGAATCCACATAGCATCCCCAACTTCTCAGCAAACACCTTGGAATATTTACTCTTCAAATACTGCGCAGACAATCCCACTTCAGGCCCTTCCTCCACACTCAAAACCGGTACCTTCTTACCTGGGCATATTTCAATGTCCAACACAGCCTGATTATTCCAGCCCAAAACACTGGCACCCTTATGTGCCACATAGAGCTTACCCTGCGTGCTGCGCCCCTTAAATTCAATCTGCGCCCACACATATCTCATAACCTGAATAGGCACCTGCCCATAAACACAGGGGTTAATATCGGGAGGTAGAGATCTGCCACTCCTTTACTGTACTTCTCCACATATAATTCGGGGGAAATCATGGTGTATGGAGATCCAGAATCTACCAACATCTCCAGACTTTCCCCCTTGACTGTCAGCACTTCCCATGGCCCTTTCTTGGTTGGGCCTTCAACATGCAAAATCACCCCTTGACACATTTTGTTGCTCTCAACCACCTCTTGACACACTGCGCTCCCATCCAATTCAATCATTCCTATTGTCTGTTTTCCTTGTACACCCCCTTCGTCCATATTAGCTATGCACATCCTAGCATAGTGTTCTCTGGTCCTGCATCGCCTGCACTCAACTGCTCTGGCCGGACAATCCTTGGCTCCCTTGGGATGACTGGACCATCCACACCTCTTGCAGGCCTCCTTTAAATTGACACTCCAGTTCCCTTTGTTCATTCTCGGCCCTTGCCCTTCAGTTTTTTCTGCTTTCCTTGTGACGTAGCCGCCGCCTTTCTGGTACGATGGCAAGACCGCCTGTACAGATTCTCCTTGAACATGCCTCTCCACCTTCTCTGTGACAATCTGGACGCTTGCACGTGACACCTCTATTGGCCTGGCGATCTCTATCACTTTTTTCCAGGGGGGGGATCGCTCTCTATCCACAGCCTCTCCCTGATCTTGGGGCTGCTGGTCTTCATCATTATTTGATCCCTTATGTGCTCATCCTGGGATCCAGTGAACCTGCACGTGGCCAACAGTGTCTGCAGTGTGGTGACATAAGAGTCACTGTTCTCCCCAAGCCCCTTTGTTCTGGAGAAGAAGTGGTAACGCTCAAGCACCACATTAATCCTTTTGCCAAATTGCCCCTCCAACTTCTTCAAGGCAGTCTCATAAGCACTCACCACTCTCTCTCCCTCTCCACTTCCTGGTATGTGGTATGTGCACATCCTCCCCTGGTAAATGTCAGAAAATCTGCAAACCCTCTGTGCCGATACAGTTCAAGAGTTTCGCCTCCTTCTCATCGTCATTATACCTGGCTCCACCAGCCGCCCTCAAATACACTTTGAAAGCGTCTACCCATTGATTCCAAGAAACTGGCGGCTCACCAGGGGCCATTAGGAAAGCCATAGGGGGTCTGGCATTGGTGTGTGCATGTAGCACTTCACTCCCTTTCACTGGAACCCCAGCCAATCACGTGTTCTCTGGTGGCTATTCTCCGTGCAGGAACCAAATGCCCTCGCCCCTCCATGCCCGCTGCCCAAAATAGCAAAGAAAGTACTGCAGCCCAGGCCTTGACTCTCTCCCTATGACCAACAGTGCACAGCTGCAGAACGTGCCTTTACAGTTTGCCTTCCCCGTTAGACGGTTTCCAGATAAAGTGCTTGCCTTGCCTTCATACTAACATTTTCTGCTGTCCCATATGAAAGGCGTGCCTTGCCTTCACATTCACATTTCCTGCTGCCCCGGCTATAGTGCCTTCTACCTCTAAAGCTGCGGATTCCTCGCACCTCGGTTCGTTGAATAACAGCCTTGCTTCCACGGGCGCCTCTCAGTACTCGTTCTCCCCTCAGCACGGCCTCTGTCATTGCTAGTAAATGACGGTGCACGCGGGTGGCATGTGCGCGTTGCTGGGCCCTTTCCTTGAGCCACAACACCCACCGCCGCTCCATCGTGCACACCCCAAAATGTTGCCTTTCGCTGCCTATGCTCTGCGGCTCACGGCATACAGGAAACACCTGGCACCTCACTCCGGATGCAGGGGTGCAGGGTGCAATCCTTCGTGGAGGGAGATCCTGCCCTCGTTCCTCGACCCCCCCAATGCCGGGGCTTGCACACACAGGTAGCTGTGCGGGGTCTGTCCCTCTAAACAGATCCTCGCCGCCAGTGAAGAAATGCAGGTCACCTTGGGGATAATGAATGTAAGTGCCTTTATTGACAGACCCCGCAGCACACCTGTTGTCTCACAAAACGAGCCAACATTCCAGGCACACAACATCATTATGACATACTTCTACGACCACATTGTTTTTTTGCCGATTTCAGGCAATCATCTCATGTGTGAAGGGGCTGACATGCGGGGGGATATCGGTGGGGTGTCTAAATGTCATGCAGCCAGTAATGTCCGCAGGGTCCTAACAGTTAACTTTGCATAATTTGGTGCAGATTGGTGGAACAGTATAGAATTGTATGAGGAACATACAAACCCACAAACAATTTTTCACTTTTATACATATATATATAGATTGAGATTTATTTGTAACGTGTTTTGTAGGGTATCATTTGTGTAACGCGGGGGCCATAATGATGACAAAGAAAGAAATGTAGTGTGGAATTGTTTGTCTATTGTATGAGTGCCTGTGAGAATGTGACCTGCATATGTTAGGGTTGGGCCTGTGAGACCGGAGCTGGTGATGTCATGTATGGCTGGTGGAATGTTGAATGGAGGATGCGAACATTCCAGGAACGACGGGCAGTTAGAGTATGAATACACTACACTTTACAAGAAAAATGGGAAAGACATAACTGCCCATCTCCCCTTGGCTCCAAAGTGAACAAGTTATTAGCCCTTCAAGCTGAGGCATTGTGTTCACTCCTCACTAGAGCACTAGCCCTTTATCATGAGTAACTGGTATAAAGGGCAGTTGAATTTAAAACTAATTTCCGTACTAAACCTTCACCTTCCTCTCACTCTATAACATGCTAGTAATTTGAGTAGATAAAAGAGAAATTGAACTAACAGAATTATTGTTTTCAACAAACTTGCATTCCCCAATTAAATAACATTAAATGCTAAATTGTTTTCCTATGTTCACATAAAACATATTTACACTTCATGGGTTGTAATATTTCATTTAAGCGCCTTTCCACATGAATTAAGGATATGCTTATGTCAACAAACACAGTCATAGGAAGAGACCTATTTGGTCCTGAAAAGTTGCAGCTGCATTCTGTGTTACCATGTTGCAGGTTTCATCTCTACGGGAGACATGGTGTTGTTGTTTTCTCAAGATTCAGTTGGACTGTAACTCTAGTTTACCCGCTCTTCCATAAATTTCCAGTCACATAGAATTGAAAAATCAATAGGTTGGTGCATTGGCGAGTTGGTGCTTCTACTGGTCCGGGCCGGTGGACAGAATCTCAAAGGTGTACAGCTCTGCCTGCAAAGGTTTGCACGACAGCAGGTGCGATTATAGTAAAAGATACAGGGAGTCATTTTCCCCAAAGTGGATATTGGGACTGGTGCCGTTTGCACTTTAATGGAAGGATCCCCTCCAATATTCATAGTTTCTGAGATGTAGTGTAAAATAAGCTGTGAAACCTGGCGGTTGGAGTCCAATTCAAATGGAAATGTGCCAGCTTTTATCAAGTGCTTTAGATTGTGGCGTAAAAGTGAGACATAATGCTTTTACATCTCCATTTAACGGCCATCACATTTTGGAGTACACACAGTGGTCAAAGTGTACGAAAAGAAGTAGTCGAACTATGTTCCCTGCTGGCCTGCACCCACTCCCCATAAACCCCATCAGCACACCGCCTCCCGCACACAATACAAACCCCCAAACACATGCACCTGCTGTTTAAGGGAACGTTCAGTGTAGTGCACTGAAAGTGCAAGATTCAATGTATTCCTACACTGTTATTTTAAAAAGAAACCGTTCCGGAACGGTTTCTTTTTAAAATAAAAGTATAGGAGCAGTAAATCTTAATTCAAAAAAAGTAGAGGAGCACCGCTCCCAACCGCTCACGCTCATTTCGACCACTGAGTACGGAGGAGATGGAGAAGGGACACAGAGCGGGAACCGATCTACAGCCATGAAGTCCTCCTCTGTCTCCTGAGGCGACCTCGTTGGACGTGTGCATGAGATTGTTATGCAGCCGAACGACAAATGGATTCATATCGAATCCGCCTCACTTTTCCACCTGGTCAAGACCGGGCGGATTTAATAGCAAACGCCACCTGCAAAAGCATATTTGCCAGCAGCATTTACTTTTCCCACCAGACAGAGTCAAAAATGGAAAGAGTAAAAGTGAGTGTGCCACGCATTTACTCCTTCATTGTCAACTTCACCTCACGGACGTTTAAAATTGCATGCAGTGGACTCAAAAGCATGTATAGGTGCTAATGGAGGTGGTATCCTGCATGCAATTGAACTTAGTTAAATGAGGCTGTAAATAGCCGATGCTAGAGGAACACCAGCTGCGGATGGCAAAACAAATTGCAAATGCTGACAGATATGTTGTCACTTCTGCTGCACAAATGCGTCTGAGAAATCCAAAAAATCCTCTAATCGGAAAAGGTTGTGGAGAAAGTGTATGCCTACTATTACTGCTACTTTTTCCAATATGGAGTGACTAGAAAACGACCTATTTGGTGGCGACGCACTACATTTTAAATGATGTTGATTTAATTTGATTAATTTAGTTGATATAAGATGGTTTTTCTGGTGCTCCAGGTGTGTGCACCTGGCTAGGAGGACACACATACTAATTTAAAAAATTCGGTTCTAGTTCTAGTTCTAGGATTCTAGTCCTCCAATAGTGCTATGTAAAATGCGAGCGTAGCGTTATGACGCCAGCTGGCGTCCAACGACGCACGCTGCGCAAGCGAAATCAGTATTAAGCCGAATGTGGAAAGGGAGTTCACTTTCTAACTGCTTTCCCTCCCGCGTTCGGCTTTCTACAAAAATCAATCGTACAGGTTTAGTGGGGGTATAACCGAGCGTGTGGATATTATGAGAGACTGTAGTGAACATGTTGACATTAGGCGAAACTGCTACATCTCCTGATTCCTTTGCAGGAATGGCACTGAGGCGCAGTGGCGTAACACAAGATGTGGGGGCCCCCCTGCGAGCCATGCTGAGGGGGGCCCCCCAACTCAGCAACAAATCAAGGGTCGCGCCACACTCTGGGACAGCCTAGATTATCACTCTTGCGCAATACGCACAAACGTGCTGCTGAACGGAAATGCCGCACACTGCACTAGGAGAAAGATATACATATGTGTTTTAATATAACATACAGCACACTGTCTGAGAAAAATTGGCTAAAAAGCCAGAGTGTTTGCAATTGTTTTGTAGGGTAACACCAATCCAATAGATGCACGTCACCAACAGAGCAAAGGAACATTAAAGCTTTGCTATTAAAAATGCCATGCCACAATGAAAACATGTCCAACTGGCTGCACAAGGTAGACCAGTGTCGACATGTAATAACAATATAGTAAAGCTTGCCAGGCCACATTTAGACATATCTAGACTGGTTGCACCAAAATGGCAATCGAAGCAATAATACTCATCAAGAATAGAACACACATTCAAGCCTGTGTCTCTGTGGCCTCTAACAACACGGCCAAACTCTTTAAAATCTGAAAGGAACTGGTCAATCCTGTTGAGGTCTTTACATCTCCTGTTCCCTCCCAGGCCCTCTGTATGGCTCTGTCATCTCACTTCTACGCTAAAACTCAGGACATCCTGTCCTCCATCTCCTCTTCCTCTCCCTCTTCCTCTATCGGCCCCCCTTTGTCCATCTCTACCTCCCTTCCTCCTTTCTCCTCTTTCTCTCTGACAACACCTGACGAGGTTTCTAGACAAGTCTGATCTATGAAAGTGTCATCCAAACAGGTGCTCTCCTGCTCCACCAGAACCATCAAGAACCATATTGACACCCTCGCTCCAGCCTTGACTGATTTCTGTAATCACTCTTTCCCCTCTCCCGTTAAGCACTCCCTTATGCACCCACTCCTCAAGAAGCTTTCTGCCGATCCTGCCTGCCCGGCAAACTATCACCCAATCTCCATCACCCCCTTCCTGGGCAAACTGTGCCATCTCCCAGCTTACTCTCCACACGGAATCTGTTGGTTGTCTCCATGACCATCAGTCTGGCTTCAGTGCCAGAGACACGGAAACTGCTGTCCTGAACACCTTTGAAGTTCTGCTCTCTAACCTTGATTCCAGCATTCCTTCTGTCCTCATCCTCCTTGATCTTTCCTGTGCTTTCGACACGGTCAACCATGCCATCCTGATCAATCCTGATCAATCGACTCCATGAGAACCTGGGCATCACGGATCAGGCCCGTGAGTGGCTGACCTCCTTCCTCTTGGACTGCCCCTCCCAGGTCCAACTTGGTCCCTTTCTCCCCGCTCCATGCTCTCACTCTGGTTTTTCAACCTCTATGTGGCCCCTTTGACCTACCTGATCTCTACATTCTCCTCTAACTTTCAGTGTTATGCGGATGAGACTCCGCTTTCCTTCAGGCTTCCCTCAGACTCCTCTCATCTCTCGCTCATTCCCGACTGTCTATCCACGATTCAGGTTTGGTGTGCCTCCAACTATCTCTGCCTTAATGTCAGTAAGATGGAGATCCTTCTCATTTGGACTCCTGCCCCTGCTTTCAATCTCTCACTCTGGCCGCCCGCCTTGGGCCCTCTTCCTTCGCCTTCCTGTGAGGCAAACAACACTGGTGTCATCTTTGACTCCACTCTCTTTCTCTCCTCACATCTCAGACGTTGCCAAGAAGTCCCACTACCAGCTGCTCCTCAAAGGGACTCTTCCCTTTCTCACTTTCATCCAGAAGCTCACTGTCTGCAGAGCCCTGGTTCTCTCTAGGCTGGACTACTGCAACAGCCTCTTTCTCAATCTGCCTTCCTCTACTATCCAGCTCCTGCAACTAATCCAGAAAAGGACTGCAAGATTTATCCTTGGCCTCAAGCACAGGGATCGTATCTCTCCAGCCCTGAAATCTCTCCACTGGCTCCCAGTTGCTGCAAGTATCAAGTTCAAGACCCTTTGCATTGTCCACAAGGCTTTCTGGGCCCGGGGCCCGCACTACATCTAACGCTCTCTTCCAAAATATCTTCCTTCTCAAGCCCTTCGCTCAGCTACCTACAACTCTCTAAGGGTTAGACGCTTCTCCAGGAAGATAGTGGGGGGTAGATCTCTCTCCTCTACAGGTGCCTCCCTTTGTAATAGCCTCCCTGCCCCTCTCAAGCTTTAGCAGACCACCTGAAGTTCTGGAAGCAGCTCTAAACTTTCCTCTTCGACTCTGCTTTCTCTCTCTCCCTCCCCTGCTGGCCTACCTGACCTACCTATCTGCTGTACTGACTGGTTGCTTGACTACCTTCAGAGTGTCACTGAGTCGAGACTCTTTCTTGATCAGTCACCCTTGCACTGCCTCTGGTCCTACCATGCACTTAGGGGCTGTAACTGTAACCCTCCAGCCCCTTGTTCTCCTTGCACTACACAGAGCTGTGCTGCCCTGACAGTACTTACTCAGAGAATTGCTGCCCTGTTTTTCCCCTCCCCTCTCCCTTGCACTTCCCCCGTCCCTTTCCCCTTGCGCTTCTGGTTATCGCACTTGCACGATCTGAATGACACAAGGCCTAGTAAGATCGTTTGTCTTGTCCTCCCTCTATCTTCCATCCCTTGTCTTGTCGCACCTAGACACACTTGTGTGCAGGTGCGTTATAAATGACTTATATCATATCATTTGATCACAGATGACCAGAAAAATATTCAATCCTGCAGTAAGAAACGGCTGACTGGCTGCACCCAAATGGCAGTCTAGCCAGGTAATTCACTTAGCAGGACTGCTCTATCATAAATGCCCCATTAAAAAAAAGTCAT
The DNA here is from genome assembly GCF_040938575.1 of Ambystoma mexicanum. NCBI lineage: Eukaryota > Metazoa > Chordata > Amphibia > Caudata > Ambystomatidae > Ambystoma > Ambystoma mexicanum. Next base: position 1,334,790,830 of record NC_090921.1, on the reverse strand, counting down.
AACAAACTGAGGAATGACTAGAGTGGCTGCACCAAAATGCCTCTCTAGCCACTAATACCACATATCATGCCTGCTTAGCCTGGACATGGACAGCCATTATAATTTGTCGTATAATCCTGCACCCCCCACACATCCCCTCTCCCTCCCACCCCAACCTCCAAAATCAGCTCCTTGGCCCAGAATTACCTCCACGTCCCTCTTCCTTTCCCCAGAGCTTACGGTTGAGGCTCCTTGCCTCATAGGTAAGTACTGGGATGAGGAAGAGTGGGACTAGGAGTAATGACGATTACAGGTAGCTAAATCAACCATTACTTCCATGTACCTCTACCTCATCCCAGTACTTGTGTATGAGGCAGAGTGCCTTATACACAAGTACTGTCTCATACACATTGGGACGAGGAAGAATAGGGCTAGGAGTAATAATGGAGGTTACCAATAAGTAATCCAGGCATTAAACACAAGCATTGGTGCAACACCATTGAGTTGACTGGGATTCAGCACTCCCCCCCTTCCTGATATGTTGGGTTATGTTAACCAGACCTGGCTGACCTTCAGAGCAGTTGCCAGACAGAAAAGGACACAGATGTTAAACGGCACCTTGGTTTCTCTATTAACAAGAACCCACCAATTACTAACATAAAGCAATTCACTGTTAGTACCTGCATTCAAATGCCAATTTTTTTAGGCAATTGAAATCGTGATATGGGTTTAATACTTGCATGCCAGGCGAGTGATTGGAAGGGTAGAGAGGGAACAGGAGACCACTCATTCTCACAGCAGTCCATAAGTGGGTGCTTTAAACCTTAAAGGAGAGAGTTAACCGCTTGTAACATTGAAGCTGCACTAGAATAGTCTCATAAAAATGCATAAAGAAATTAGATGACCCAAACAAATAAGTTTGCCAATCTCCCACCGCCCATGAAGTTGGCACCCCTCCCAACATTTGAAGGGTTAGCTTCTGAAATGTAGGTTTTGTTGCGCCCCTGAACGCAAGCACACACACCATTCACCAAATACACAGACGCACACCCAGCCATCCATACATTTAAGTGTGCATTCTTTCACCATACTGGCACACCCAGGCAGCCATCCATACATTTAAGTGTGCACCCTTTCATCATACAGGCACACCCAGGCACCCACCCATACATTTAAGTGTGCACCCTTTCACCATACACTCACACAGGCAGCCACCTATACATTTAAGTGTGCACCCTTTCACCATACAGGCACACCCAGGCAGCCACCCGTATATTAAAGTGTGAACCCCTTCAACATACACTCACACACGCACACATCATGGGGTTGAGGGGAGCCCTAACACTTAAAAAATAAATTGGGCCTCATTACGACTATGCTGGACTGTAAACAACGGTGCTGGTAAGCTCACCAGCACTGTTGTTTCCGAGCCGGCATAATACAGCTCTGCGGGTGGTTCCCATCCTGCCCGACAGGTCAGACCTGCCGAGCAGAACGGCACCCACCCGCATAGTTTTCACGGAAGCACTGGCACCGTTATTAACGGTGCCGGTGCTTCTATGGTCCCCATTCCCATAGAGTCCGATAGGACTTTATGGAAATGGGGACTTACCATTTGCCGGCTCCCGACTTCCCAGACCGCCGGGGTTGTAATCCCCCGGTGTTACCGGGAAGTCGGGCGCCGGTAAATCATTACGGGTCTGGCGGCAACCTGCTGGTAGCAATGGCACGGTTCCCGCCAAACCTGTAATGAGGCCCATCGTTTCTTTTTGAAGTCACTCTGACTTCATAAAGAAATTATTTTTGTTACAGAAATAATTTCTTTATAAATGCAGAGGGAATTCAAAAAGAAAAAAATATTTTTTTTTTTACAAAAACATTTTTTTGTTTTTTTTCTACAATTGGGGGCCCCTCCCAGGACATGTGCTGGCGGGGCCCCCCCGTACCGCGGGGGCTGTGGGGGCCCCTGTTACGACAGTGCTGAGGCGTAGCCAGGATTGTCTAGCAAATGGGGCCTGAAGCTAAGGTAGTTGGGCCCACTGCACTGACAGAAATATCTGTAAATGCCCACACAGCGCTGCTAAGTGGGCATTTACAGAGTTTGGGTGGGCCTTGCCCCTCAGGCCCTCCCCTGTCTACACCTCTGGTCTCGAATTCATTGTACTTTAGTGCACTTATGACTTTATCTCTTCACGGCATCTGTGTTAACCCTGCTTGTCACGAACAGTAAAAGCGCTCAACACGTCCTACCCTTCGAAACTTCACAAACTTTTTCTTCTCTGTATCTACGAAAACGTCTTTGTAAAAATCTAAAAAGATTATATACAAATAAAAAAATTTAAAAAATTACTTATGAGTGTCACCATTATTATTGAACAATAGACCCTAAAAGCTTTTTCACCTGGGAGGCATTTATGAACATCTGAATAACGCGAAGTAAGTCCTCCTTATATAACAACAGTCAAGGCTACGTCAATACTCTGATCAAAGAAAAACTGATAGCTATAACAAACTACATTTGGTTCTCTCTCTTGAATTCCAGTATGTTGAATACATGCTACATTTTAATGCAGTTGTGAACTAAGCTGCCCAACTCCCCAATGAGAAATATAAGAGTTCTACTTTCAGCTCAGGTCAGTATGACTCCAAATGGAGTAATCCTTCCAAATGCACATTATCAATTAGCAAACTTGATCAAACTATTAAAACTATATCATTCCTTTCGGGAGGCAAGATGTATCACACCTGATGAAGGGAGACACTACAATCCCGAAACGCGTAGTGTGTCAGAAGATTATTCCTCACAACACTCCTTTTTTGGAAACAAAGTGTCATTTCTGCAGAGATTGTACATCCAGTTGATTTTTTCTTCGTCAATAATTTGCATAGGTACTAAAATATGCATAATGGTTACTATTGTGTAAAAAAAACCTTGGCGGGTAATCTATTTGTGAATTTACGTACACATTGGCATTTTCTAAAGAAAATCAAATGTTGGTTGTTTTGACCAATGTATTATTTGTCCACAAAACAAAAAATGCACATTTACTTTTATAAATATCAGAGATTCCAGAACTTCCAGGAGTGCACAGGTGTCAGGTGTTTCTTTGAGTTATCTCAGAGAACCCTTTTTTTGACTAGAAAATGACCCCCATATATTGATACATATGTCAACGTGCTACAACTCAGGCAGGATTCTTTTTTAATTGTATTATTTTTATTGACATTTTTTGCACTTTACATAGCGCAAACACTTTCACATAAGGAGCCCGCTTGCAGAGTGTTGTCAGAATGGAGAAAACAAGAAACCAATACAACTTCGGGAGCTTTGGGACCCCTCTGGACAACCTTATTGTAGGGATGGGATGGGAGCCCACTCATGCTGAATCCGGAGCAAGGAAGGTCAATTTAATGCGAATTGTAAACTAGCATCCCACCAAGGGACACACGTCGCAGGGCTGTGCAGTGGCAAGCAGAGCAGAATACAGGGTCAGGGCATCTACCTCTCAGATTACTTCTGGGCAAATACCTGCTGCTTATGTATCGGGTGCTAGAACTCCACTGTCTAGGACACCACCATTCTCCACCGGTTACCCGTTTATGCTGCGGGCACATTCGTATGCTCCAAAGTCACGTACTATAAAATGTGACACTGCATATATTTGTTACCAGCCACCATGTTACGGCTCACTTTATGAGCCCCTGCATTTGCCATGTTTCTTCCGTAACCTTCAGCGCCTCCATTGAAAGCATCTGTAATCACTTTCCAATTTCCTTTTCTTCATTTCAGTTTTGTTTTTCTTACAAAATACTTCCCTCATCAATTTCACAGTGTAATATACCAATGTCATCTGGTGGTCGAGGGATATGTCCGATTCATATTTTTCATGAACTTTTATCCGTGGCTTTATACCTCAACGAGGTAGACTAGAGAGCGCGAGTGTAGGATTACTTATTTTTTTAATACTATTTTGTGCTGACCATGGGTGGATATAAGGTGCTCCGCAAAATAATATATATTTGCACTACCCTACACGAGGAAGGCAATTTTCTGAAACAAAAAGCATGCTTTTGAGCTAATCCATACCCACAATGCATTGCTCAGTGGCTCCTAGCTGGAGTTAATGTTCCAGGGAGGGATAGCCCTCTGGCATGAGCGGTTTGGCTGAAATTACCTTTTTTGCACTCACATTTCCTTAAAAGGTTTTTATTAGGCGCATCATAACATTAATAGCTTTGTGTTACAAAGACCAGCTCTCAATTTTGCCTTGTTTGTCAATGTGTAAAAGCTGCCTCTAGTGTTCACATTCAATTGAGTGTTTGTCTTTTCATGTTCTTTGAGTTTGAATTGTCCTTCTTCTCTTTTAAAGGAGTGGAGGTGTCTATTGTCTCCAAACAAGCTTCTGCTGTGTGTCATGGACTGGTCATTTCCACATCTCAGTACGTTTCTGCGAGAGAGTGTGTATGTGTGTGTTATCAATAGACGAATAAGAAGAATGTGTTTGGTGGTTGCATGCTCATATCGGTTGTCATGCCAATACAAACCTGATTGTTGGTGGAACATGTGTGTTTTTGCACATGCGTTGTCTGTATCCAACGCATAATTATTGCTCACTGCAACACATGCTTCCACGAGAAACTGCATTAGATTTAATGGCTCATTACATACATAGAAGGCACCATTTCAAATGATTTTACTGCACCAAATCACTATGCCATTACATTTTCAATCAACCAAACTCCTTCGCTCCGTGCTGGCTCTTTGTTTGACAGCTGAAACTGTGTCATTCTGGCCAGGTAGATATGAGATGGTCCTCGTTCATGGTTGGTGTATTTTTCTTAGGCCACGAATGGAGTCATAAACCCCTTGTCTAGGTGAGCCATGGAGGAATAATTCGCAACAATCATTATCTTGGCAGTTTATGGATTCAGCACATCGTGTTGGCCCAATTAATCCTTTAACTGGCGAGAGGCCAGTGAGGGGATTATGATGTATTTCTTTCATTTGTATATTCCTTTTATCCAATATAGTCGTCGTGAGGACAGTGGAAGCATTAATAATAGAGCTCTGCTCTGTCGCCACTTGCATACATTCGCTTTTGTAAGACCTTAATTTGAACAAAAAGGTCCATTTTGCCTGACTGAATTTTTGTAAAAAAATCCAGCCTAGAGGTGTGGCTTTGGCGGCTGCATACGAGGGCCACAACTTTTCTAAGCTGCGGTGCGAGGAAAGAACTGCAGAATCTGGACAAGCAAGAGTGGCAAGCATGTTAAGCCAGCACCAGTCCGGGCAGCCGTGAACTGCCGCTTAATGGTAGCAGGAAGTAGTGTAAGAGGCCATGGTTACACTAGCCGCCCACTCTCCCTCTCGCTGAGAGCTAGCCATGGTAATCAGGGATGCACGGCTGTAAAAGAAGGAGCAGTGAAGGCACCTACTGACCTGTGCTCCGGGGTCTGAAGCGCACTGAGAGGCGAAGCTACCGCACGACAGAGGTGAAGTGGGGCCGCAGGGCGACGTGGGTTTTGTGAGAGGGCTGGATGCCTCAGTTGTCTCCGACAGGTAGATGATCCATATCGCGGCATCCATCTTTGATGTGGGCACTGTCCACAGTAGATGCTCCTATGCCAAGTGGGCATATTTATTATGGGCAAGAGTACTCTCTGTCGTACTTGCATCTAAACTGTGAAAAACGCTGAATAACCTGAACATTTTGAAACTGCATAGATTAAAATCACAAAGATGGCATCTGGAAAAAGTAGGAAGAAGGGCAAATAGGTGGATGATGATTTTTTGCACCAAGAGGTACACAAACAGGGTTTGGTGAGTTGTGAGTCTTCCCGGCCATCCCTCTCCATCCTGGGTCCCAGTACTTGCTGCGCTGGGCTGCATTGAAAAATCGGTAACGCGCCTAGAGTGCACATTTTATAAGTTTAATGAAAAAGTGGCACAATTTGAATCAAGAACCTCCACCCTGGAATAGGAGACATTGGAATTGGAAAATCAAGGTGCCCAGCTGGCCCCGGCAGTGAGACTAATGAGTGCAGAGATTGAGGCAACGCTTAAGGAGAATAAATCCACAGAGAATAGGCTGGAGCATCTCGAAAACATGGACAGAGCGACACAGGTACGAGTTCTGGGCTTCCCTGAAGGGGCGGAGGGAGACGACCTCATTGCCTTTAACGTCAAGTGTTTTTCAAAGGGCCTGGACTTGCACACATAGGAAAACCCAATATTTGAAGCAACTGTTACTGTATTAAGATAAGAACACCCACCAGGTAGGAGGATGTGGGAACGGGACCAACACTCATCGTCAAACTGTCTGATGCTTTGGATAGGGAAAGAATACTAAGTGCGGCCAAAGAATGAAGGTTCTCAGACTCATCAACAGCACAAGGTGCTGCTCTTCCCCGACCAAGGGGAAGAGGAGGAAATGATCGAACAGCCTGAAGAAATCTTTCCTGGCTAAAGGACTTAAAGCAGTTCTCCTCTACTTGGTGAAATTAAGGGTTACATGGAATGAAAATGAATATGTCTTTTGAGACTCTGACAAGGCGGAGGAGCTCTCAAAGTCGATACCCACGTGTGCCGAAACGGACAATGTTGCACCTTACTCCCTCCATAGCAATATCTGTTTTGTCGCCTTTCTGTGGGGGCTTCCTCCCTAGCCCCCATGGAATACAAAGTCTACAGTTAGAAGCAGTATTGGAGAGTCTAATAGTGGAAGGGGGGAGGTAACCATCGGAGGGGAAGACAGGTGGATCCGAATTGATGTTGAGGGTCGTGGGTTAACGCTGAGGCAGTCCATGGTTAAGATAGTGGATCTATGGGTCGCAGAGTCCTCCAGCTACTATTTATTTATTTATTTATTCAAATTTGTAGAGCGCGCAGCAGCCCGAGGGCATTGTGGCGCTTGTTACAGACAGAAAGCTTAGTTACATACATGGTACAGAAGAGAACCAGTTAAGTTACATACATACATTTAGCATAGAATGTTTTATACTGGTGGGGGACTACCGAAAGGTTTGACCATCTTTGGAGGCGAAGCATTAGACTCCTTCGTGTGGTGTTGGATGAGGTGAGCGGATGCAGGTCCCCGAGTACCCAATGCATCGCAAGACAGATTAAAGCTTGTGAAGACCGGTGTTACAGGGGAGGGCTGGAGCCTTGGAATCTATTTTTCGTGTTCCGGGAAGTAGAATTGGTTCCAATTTGCTAATGTTGTTGCAGATTTTTCAGGTGTCTGTAGTAGTCTATAGTTATAATGTACGCACCCCGTTGTGCTAGATGCCTGCCTTGGATGGACCTTCCTTGCTCCGGATTCAATTTGAGTGGGCTCTCCTGGTAATGGTGAGTTTCTCTTGTAGAAGAACACCAACAATACTGCAAGTGCAGGGGTCTGCAACCTGTGGCACGCTAGATGTATTGGACTGCAACTCCTATGATCACTCACCATTGACTATGCTGGCTAGGGCTAATGGGAGTTGTAGTTCAAAGCATCTGGAGAGCCAAAGGTTGCAGACCCCTACTGCAAGAAACGACAAAAGAATGTATTTTCAAGAGAATCCCCTGTAAATTCATTGGAAGTAATTACTTTTAGCAAATCGATATTGAATGGATGACCAATATGTAGTATAAAGGAGCCTATATTTAGGAGAGCTATATTTAGCATATGCTTGCCACGTGGATGCCAGGAGACAGCAGAAGCGTTTATTCCAAGATTTCCAAGATGAATTTTACAAACATTCCATGCATTGTGCTCAAACTGGGCTAGCCATGAAAATAACCCACCCAATGCCCAGCACATATAATAACCCAGTCTTAGTGATCATTTCGAGTGACGTTGGTCCACTGATCTGCAGAAGCTGAATGAGAGGTTAGTAAGGCCTCGCCGGGCATTATCGTCCACATAAGAAGGACATGCACAAATCCATGGGTAAAACATCTTCACCAGACTAGAGATAACGTCTGGATATAGGTGCGTTCCCGTTCTGAAATCCCAGCAGAAAGAATTGGACATTTCCATCTGAAAGGGAACATTATACCTGAACAAGAACCCTAATTAGGTGCATCAGTAGCTGGGTAGGGGCAGCATATTTCTTGATAAGGTGATGCTAGCTGCTGTCAAAGAGGAGGGGAACCCAAGTCTTGTTATTGATGCTTAATTACATTCCACACTACTGCAGAACAGTTGACTGAAATGTGCAACATGATTGGCTACGCCAAAACTGTTGTTTAAAAAAATATATGTAATTCTTTTGGGCAGTTAACTTCTTAGGTCATGAAATAACTTCAAGTGGTCCTCGAAAAAGAGGGTAGGGGCTCTCTTGAAATGTAAGGCGCTATTCTCACTCAGGCCCTAACACAACTATCAAGTACATGAGTGGTATGAGAGGGTCCCATGGACAGGCGTTGAATCTTCTTGTAAATCATGGGTCCGAGGTTTTTTGCCTGGCCCATCCAGAGAAAGGTCTGACGAAGGTCCTATATCAGAAACATGACTAGACCAACAGGAACATTTCCCTAGCCGGCAAGACACTGGCCCTCATTACGACCCTGGCGGAGTGGGTTTACGCCAGCGTTATTCGCGGCGGACCCGTCCGCCCTACTACGAGTTCCCGTAGCGCCATGGAACGTTTTCCGCCTGGTTTTTCCGGGCGGAGAAATCCATGCCGCTACGGGACCTTGATGTTAATTACGCCACCGTATTTTGCGGTGGCGCAATTAACGCCTTCCCCACTCCCATTATACCCTATGGGGCAAAAATGGGAATGGGGAAGGGTAAAATGGGGAATGGGGATTTACCGCCCCGCCAAGGTCGGCATGGGGCGGAAAATCCGCCAACCTCCATGGCGCTATCGGCAGCTTTCCGCCGTGCTCCGCGGTGCATTTAGCACCGCGATTTCCGCCAGGGTCGTAATGAGGGCCACTGTTCCGTTTGGAAGTGCCATTCAACCCATGCACAAAGGCCCATTTAACTACATTATGCAAATCAACATTTTAACAGATTCATCCAGGGGCCTGTTGTGGGGAAGGAGGGTTATCAATGAGACAGACAACCACTCCCTTCCATACCTGCAGAGTGACAGAATCTGGAACCATAATCTCTCAAAAGATTAGTTGGCTTTTGGCCATGCAGTGATTCCAAGTTCAGGTCAGGTATGGGCAAGCAAGGAATTACCTTGCTGTAGATTACTTTTGCAAATGAATACGGAAGAAAATAAGGAGGCATACATCAATTTCCAACATAAAACCTACGATGGTGACTTCTGCTGGTGAATGAACAACATATGGAGTGGATGAGTGCTCTGTTGCCATCTGGAGAAATACTGGAATGGAATTAGCAGCTGGGATTATCCCGGCAGCCTCAGTTGCTTATGATTTTGGACCTCAAAGCCATCTATGAGGTGGGATTACCTATTTGCTGTGCTGTCCTCACCACTGTGGACCACCGGCTATAAGAAATAGTGTCATGGATGTGTATGCTGCTGTATTCAAGGGCTCTTCCTTATTACTCTCGGTGTAATGATTGCCTTTCCCTTTATCATTCAAAATGTAAATAAATGTAAAATAATTGATGCAGATTCTGTTTTCTGGTGCCTTCAAAGCAATGCTTAATTTGTCCGGGGTGTTTGGCACCGAGTTGTTTAACCCCAAGGTCTTTTTCCAAAGCTTGACCTGTAGGATATTTTACGGGTGCCCCTAGTTCAAAAAGTACAATGTCCAACCCGTAAAGGATTGTTGGCCGATCTTCAGTAAATAGAACCTGATGAAAGGCAAGAGGGAATATCGACATAATTGAGAGTATACTCTCTTCATTTTAGCTCAAAGAGGAGAAAAACCACCCTTGAAAAGGGCCCTCCAAGCTCCCAAGGATTGGGCGTTGGTTACATTGTATCCAAGATACCTCATAGAGGACACCCTTTCCAAGGGTGTCCCACCCACCTTCCAAGTAAAAGAGATTAGGCGCTTTCTAATAGTAAAAACAACTACCTTAGATTTACTCTTATTTATCTTTAGATTATTTGATACAGCATACTGGTGGAAAAGCGTCAAGTTCCTGAATAACTCAATGGGCGTCTTATCAAATAAAACAAGGTCGTCAGCAAAGGTTAAGCAGTCCAAGACAAGTGAGCCCATTTTTACTGGGATAGTGACACCCAACCCCCACACTGAAGCCAAATCTGCCATGTATAAATTAAATAGAGTGGGTGCCACCACAGAGCCCTGTCTGAGACCCATAAAGGTTCTGACTGGTGCTGAGGTGACCCCCTCCCTGGTCAATCTTACTATAAGGGAGGAATTGATATTTAATAATGCCAAGATCGCAACCAGTTCCCTAAGCACATTTCCCTGCAGTAATTTGTTCCATAGGTTAGACCGGCTGACTGTATCGAAAGCACTGGACATGTTGATGGAAGGGGCCCACCACCCCCCTTTTTACCTCTGCAGATAGATGGGAAATAATTGAGCATTAAGGGAGGTCCCATTCCTAGCCGAAACCCCACTTGACACATAGAAAGAAGATTTAAAGATTTAACCTGGTGGGAGAGGTCTGTCAATATTAGCGAGGTGAATATTTTACTTGAAGCATCCAGTAAGGCCATGTGCCTATAATTTCTTGGGTCAGCTCTATCACTGTGTTTAAAAATGGGTATTATAATTGCTTGCTGCCAGGAGCAAGGATGTTAAGGGCCTGGAGAGGGGTCAGCGAGACTTCCGGATTTAGCTTTAAAAGCATCGGAGGAAAGCCATCTGGCCCTGGGGCTCTGGATTCTTTTGCTTTCCCAATAGACCTACTGAATATCATCCTTCCCCCAGGGGTAGGGGCCCCACACCTTAAGGCCCAGTTTAAGGAAGATGGAATCATCCTCCCCCACAGGACATGCACGCTATTTACTTTCAGCAACTGGAAATCTGCAGGGGGCACCTTGATTACCCTTTGGTGACTAAAACTCTGGGACATTTTAATAGCGGAGAAAATCACTGCAGCCAAAGCTGGCTTTCTACACTGCTTCCTGAACACTTGGGCACCCTTCCTGGACTATGACCGAATTTCCCAGCGCTAACCTGCAAACCGTGGCTTATCGCAAGGGCCCTCCTGTCGAACTGCGAACAGCCAGACCCTAGCCATGCTTAACCGGATCACGATGAACCCTGACTCGGGGTGGGGGGAGAGGGCACTCGAGAAGGGCTTATGTTTTACATTGACGGTTATATATTGTTGACTGTTATTGATCATGCTGTCATCTGTGTGCTGGTTTAAAATAAACACATCTGAAGGCTCCTCGTCTGGAACCTTTTCTGAGGCCCTCCTTATCCTTTTTCCTAAAACTGATAAAGACCTAGATCTTCAAGAAAATGATAGACCCATATCACTCATAAATGTAGAAAGTAAAATATTTGCCAAAGTTATCGCCAATAGAATTGAATCTTACCTTCCCAGTCTCATTAAATCCCACCAGGTAGGATACATCAAAGGTAGAAACATTTCGGCCAATACTAGACTCCTGATTAATTCCCTATTATTTCACAGGATAAAAAAGACAAATTGGGCTATGCCGCCATCGCCTTAGACACCGAAAAGGCCTTTGATTGGGTCAACAGGGACTATATGTTCCAAACTCTACAATGGCATGGATGTGATGAGGGCTTCATATCCATGGTCAAACTTCTGTACTCTTACCCCAAATCCGTGATATGTGTAAATGGTCAGTCCTCTTCCTTTTTCTCCTTAAATAGAGGAACTAGGCTGGGTTGCCCTCTTTCCCCCATTCGATATGTTCTATCCCTCAACCCCCTTTTAGAACTTATCCGATCTGATAAGAATATTCCTGGGATTGCGTCCAACATCCATCAAACCAAGATAGCTGCCTATGCGGATGATATTCTCATTCTTATGAAAAATCCCAAACACCTCCCCTATCTGCTAGCCAGACTTGAAGATTTCTCATCTGTATCTGGGTATAAGCTCAATAGAGACAGATCAGAACTTTTACCTCTAAATTTGCACTGCCTCAAACATGAATTAGATGTCTTTGGCTTTAAATGGTGCGATAACTCCTTCAAGTATTTAGGCTTACTTGATTAGCAGTACTATCAAAATAAATGTAGACACCTTACTCAACAGGCTTAAAGATTTATCCTCCACCTCGTCCCCTCTTTATTTATCCTGGTGCGGTCGCTTGGACACTATTAAGATGATGTTTTCCATAATTGTGCTATACTATTTACAAATGCTCCCAATACCTCTCCATACCACATTTTTCAAATCCATCAAATACTCAATTTTACAAAAGCAAAAGAATTGCACTCCACAAACTCAAAGCCCCTTATGAAAGAGGTGGTGTCAGATTTCTGGACTTCAGACTTTATCATTACACTTTTATACTTAAACAAACCTGCTGCTGGTATTCCCCTACTGATTTAAAGGACCCACCTTCCTGGTTCATAATGGAAAAGCAGTTAGTTTCCTTTCACAATCTTGCTGACATATTTTATCTAACTATTAGCTCTTCCACTACGCTTTCCGACCTGATCAAAGCTTCCAAATCAGCCCTAAGAGCATTCCTCTTCTCTACCATCAAATCCCTGTTTCAAGAACTATCCCCTTATTTGTGGCATAACAAATCCATTATGTTTAATAACAGAGTACTTTATAGGAAATCCGGGCTCTCCAAGGGCATTAGGTTTATCTATCAGATTGTACGAGAACACACCATAACGTCATTCGAAGACCTCATGAATTCTTTCACTGTACATCGTTCAGACTTTACCTTTCACAACAAGTTGGTCAATGCCTGTCTGGATTGTCTTCAAGCTCACAACAATGAAGGTCTTTCACCAGACACCAAGAAACAAGATCTAATTACCATGGTCCCTGACATTCGAGCTGCCAAACTCTACAAACTGTTGACCACGGCTGACTATCCTATGATCAAATGGCTCGTACAATCCCAATGGGAGACTGACTGTGGGCTGGTCTTCAATGATCATACATGGTCTCAGCTTTGGTCTAAGATTAGATATGTTTCCCCCTCTACCAACATCACTCAAAACCTCTTCTTCTTCATGCACAGAGCCTTCATCACCCCTTTAAAACGGACAAAAACTAACATTCAATCTGATGGTAACTACTGGTCATGCGGGAATACCCCAGGCTCTTACAAGCATGTTTTGTGTTCAGACTATGGCAAGAAATCTGGAAATACCCAACAGCCATTTTTAACATACATGTCCCTCTATCCCGTACAAATGTGTTCCTCAGAAGTATTGCTGTCAATGGGGATGAATCTCTCTCCTCCCCTATCCTATATGACCTATTTATTGCTATTGCCATCAAGCTCATCACCGCCAATTGGAAAAACTTTCAAAATATCTCAGTTAGGCGCTGGTGGAATAATATCTGCCACACACATAAAATTAGAATTGAACACTGTATGGCTTTGTATCTTGATTTTGTCCCCAAATACAACTCAAAATGGGTTCCCTTTCTCAATTACATTATAATATGTCTGCACATGGTTAATAAAGTTTCTCTTATGTATTATATGTACTGCAAGATTCTTAACTGTGTATGTGCAAACCTGTAAATTGTATCCTTTCCTCCCCTTTTCCTTGGGCCTCATTACAACCCTGGCGTTAAGGGGTTAACGGCGCCGTAAAAGGCTACGGCGCCGTTAAACCCTTAACGCCAGATTCACACTTTAACGCCTGGTTTTTGCAGGCCTTAAAGTCCAAGGCGCTAAGCGACCTTGGTGCTAATTACGGCACCGTAATTTACGGTGCCGTAATTAGCGCCTTCCCCATCCCCATTGAGCCCTATGGGGCAAAAATGGGAATGGGGAAGGGGCAATGGTGAATGGGGATTTACCGCCCCGCCAACCTTGGAATGGGGCGGTAAATCCGCCATCCACCATGGCGAAATCCGGCATGGACCATGGTGCTAATAGCTAATAGCACCATGGTCCAACGCCAGGGTTGTAATGAGGCCCCTTGTGTTTGTGTCGGTCTCTTGTTTGTTCCTCAGTTAGTCCAAAAATAAATTATCCATTCACTTTTATGTAAAGCACTTGACAGTAATGTATTATTTTAATCTCTTAATTCTTGACCCGGTTTATTCTATTTACCTCTTTTTATCCATTCACTATTCTTCGCCTATCAAGATTTTGATATTTTGCCTCAATTTTTGTATCAATGTATAACACACATGTCCTCCGATCATTTTCAATTTTGCCTATGTTTGGTGATTTACTCTCGTTTGTTCAATGGAAATGTATTAAACATTAAAACAACATGCAGCATGGATGCCTTGGCCATCACTGAAACATGGTTACATGCAGCCTTCAGCCCTGCCCAGCTCTTTCATTTGTAATCCCAGTAGGCTTCACCATCTTCAGGAATGATAGACTTGACACCAGAGGTAGAGGGGTTGTTCTAATAGTAAAAGACTCCCTTCACATAAGGCTGTTTAAGACCTCCTTGAACAGGAACTTGCAACATCCTATCAATGAAATTGACCACATTTCCTACAACTACCTTCTCAATCCATGTGATCTACCTCCCACTGGTCCCACGTCTGGGAATAGCCGTCCTACTTGGGGTAACTATAGCAAAATAAAAGAGGTGATGGCTGGAAGGTTTAGAATAAATCTTAACCTTTGGCATTGCTCTATGCAACCCTCCAGACCTGTGTTTGCTGGGCCTAGAGACCCAAGCTACTGATAACACCCTATGAGGCCGAAACATGTCTGGGGATGCTTGTGTTCTCGTGGAGAAGGGATACAACCTAGCAGTTTGGGTTGGCCCTTTGGGGGTGGGACCAAGCCTGATTTGCATATTGTCTTTCCTCTTTCTGTAATGGCTTGGCAGGCAAAGAACAATGATCTGGAGGGTTGTCCAGAGCAACTGCTGAGGTTTAAGATTAATTGTAAACCTTCCAGCCATCACCTCTTTGTTTCGGCAAACCTGGTTGAGACATTTTTATGCAGTAGTGCATTTACAGCTCCAATTAAGTCACTAACTCTCAGAAGACTGCTTTGAAAAAACACTGACAGGCCCTTGGAGCCAAAGTATGATGGTAAGGCTTCATAAAGCAAGCTCAAAGAGACCCCAGGAGGATGTGTTTTGGGCAGAGAGGGGGAAGAAGTGGATGGAAATGCCCATAGGAATTAGCATGGCCATGAGCAGTCAATGGGTGGGTAAATAGCCAAACAGCATCGACAAGCTTTGTGTCCCTCCTCATATGCCATTTCTGCCTAGCTGTACTGTAATCCAATACTTTCAGTTTATAGGTGGCGCAACCTAATAGCCAAAACTAAAATTGATGACTAAGCTGTGAGTTGTACTGCGCACAAGGGGCGTGAGGGAAAAGCATGTATTGATCTGGACATAATGGGAGACAACATGAAACACTAGACTTTACCACCAAGAAAATGCTTGAGACTAGACATTGGTGAGTGTTACACATGATACATGTATGGTTTGATCAGGCTGGTGAAGCATGATATGATATGATATGCAAGGGAGGGAAATAGGGAAAATACAATGACATTCTTACAGGCCGTGAACTGTAAGAATGTGAAATTAACTATCGTACTCAGCCTGGCGACATTTCAGCTAAGACACAGATAAGGAGGGGAAGGGGAGAGTGGGAAGGAAATGCAAACAGACAGGCAACTACGATACTAGGCCTGATGACATTTCTGGTAGAGTCGCAGATTAAAAAAAGGTGAGGGAGAGGGGTGCAGAAAGGGAGGGGAGTAATAAAACAAACGACTAACGTACTAGGCATGATGACATTTCAGATAGTGCTGGAGGGGTTGGGGGGAGAAAACAAGTAGGGGAGAGGGAGAGGACAAACAAGGATGCTATCATACTAGGTCAAGGACAATTCTGATAGAGTATGTGCATAAAAGAAAGTAAGGGGAGTAGGGGAGTAGATAGGGAAAGGGAGAAAGGGAGAGGAGGAGAGAACAGAGAGTGAGCAGTGAAAAAGTGGAGAAGCAAGAGGGGAGAGCGAATACAATTGCAGAAGTCAGTAGCAACACATAATGTTGCAAGAGAACAGCAAATGCAAGCCAGGATTCAAGATGAAAATGGGAACAGCATGATTCAGGGCCACCATGAGTACAAGATGCAGGGGAAGTCCAGCATGAGAGTTGAGGGAGGGTGACGCACGGTGAGTCAATGAAGTCCATAAAAGTCAAATCCAAGCATTGGCCAAAGGCGTTGATGGTGAAACCAGAATGTATCAAGACAGACTCCTGCAGAGGTAGGATGTGGGGTGGGGAGGATTGGAAGCATGATGCAGACTCCACCTCCAAATGTGCCCGGCTGATGTGATCTGAGTTGTACCAGGCACGTTCATATATCACGTACAGGTTAAGCATGCCAGGAATGATGCTGGGCTGAAATATACACCATATTTAATAATATCAGGCATTTGGAATGCAACATGGGAAATGTGTCACACATTATTAGGAGAGGGGCTCGGCAAGCAGCCGGGGGCTGGGATGCTGGTCGGATGCGCGTCCAACAGCAAAGATGCATACCTGCGCTCATTTCTCTCAGTTCACTGACATTAAAAGTTAATTTGGGGTATAAATTGTTTTCAGAAAGCTAATGCTTTTTTGTTGTTGTAGAAAATTAATTTTTGGTTTCTAGATTGAAAAGGTGCATTCAAGTTGTGACAACACACGGAACTGCTTTAATTTGTTTTGGGCTGTCTTAAAATGAGAGCATGCGCTCCTTCCAAACTGATGTAACTGTGAGGTGCCACAAGTGAATCACTAAGTTCCAGGCTTTCTTCTCACTCATCAGCAGCAGAGGAATAGTAAGGTCATTCATTTGGTTTTCATGTCCCTGCGTTCTGGTCAATTTTATGTTTACATTTCTGTTTTTTGAATGACCAGAAAAATATATCTCCGGCTCTGGAAGCACCTCAAGACCTTCCTCTTCGATTCTGCCTTTGCCCCTTCTCTCCCCTGCTGATCTATTTTTCTCTCTAGGGACCGTGCACCTGGCCACCCTCTGACCTTCCGTCCCAGGTACCTGCTCACCCAGCCTCCCTCCCGCATTGCCTCCGGGCCACCCCTTGCACTGGGATCTGTATCTGTACCCATACAGTCCCCCATTCTTCTTCTGCACTTATCAGATATATCCTATCTGACTAATCGTGCACTTGCCACTTGCTGGCTGCACTACCACTTTTCACTGCCTTTATTATTTATTTATTTATTGCACTTATTATTTATTCTGTTCTCTCCTCTGTTGCCACACTTTCCACTTCTCCCCCTTGCAGGCACTTTCCCCATTTTTCATGCACTTGCGCGTTCTTAATGTCACTGGGCCTAGTAAGATCATTGTTTTTGTTCTCCCTTGTTCCCCTCCCTTTGCTGTTTTGTGATTTCACAGTCATAAATAACACGTGGAAACATGAATGGTGATTGGGCTGTTTTACATTTAGAAAAAAGGTGGTGTGGTTATAGGGAAGAAAGCATGTCTGTATTCCAAGTTGTGTGTTTTACAGCACTTCTCCGACGAAAGTAGCAAACTGTTAGCTCTGGAGCTATGTACTGCAATGAATAATGTCATGGCTATTGATGTAGGATGCATGTATGTCTCATTTTTGTGGTTTATTCTCACTCACTCAAAGTGAGAAAGAGCCTACAACCCAACAAGCAGGGCATGCAGGCGCTTCTTTCTGAATTCTAAAGGTCTCGTTATGGCTTTATTGTGCATAGTGTGGAGGCGAGTTTCAACCTTCCCACACATACCAGACATACACAAAACAGCTAGCAATCTTACAGGGGCTGTATATCAAAAGCTACCTTACCTCAATCATTTGATTCAGCTCACATTCTGTCACTGGGAGGTTTCCTTTTTTTCAAATAATAATAATGAACATTGTTAAAACATATCAGAGAAGTTGATTTTTGATGAATAAAAACGGTGTCATTTGAATGAACAAATCCATTCATGTTTGCCATTGAAGAAAGAGTATGAAAGCTCTTGCCTAATTGTGATGATACATTTTGTTTTCAACAACTAGTTTTCATTGATTGAGGGATAGTTCGTGTTTCTTTGAAACAGGGCCGGCTGAAGAGGTGCCTCAGCTCTGGGCGACCCAATTCAACATGATGATAGGAGGGCCCCCTTACCTAGAGTGAAGAACAACAGCTTGAGCCGCCTATGCGGTGCACAGGTTATAATGGGGACAGAGCAATAGAGCCAGGGGGTTAAACGTCGCTGATTTTCACGAGATGGCCAGTCACCAGGGAGCTGAAACACTAAACGTCCACTGAAAAGCGAGGAATCCTTTGTCAGTAGGGGGATAAGGTAGAGAAACCTGAGTAAAAAGGTACTGCAGCGGCCAGAGGGAAGTGGTGCTGGCAAATGCAGCTTGTAATGTGCACGGGGCAAAGCGCACATTTGAAGTCCGGAATGAAAGGGGCATATTACGTTTCATAAGAAAGCAGACCGCCAACATGGGGAGAGTTCTCAGGGAGCAAGCCCTTGAAAGGCTCCACCGAGCTGGGCCCCAGGAGGTCTTCCAGTCGGTAAGGTCTGTTTAGGTAAAGCACAGCACACACGCAGGTAACTCTTTCGAAAGCACACGTTACCATCATTATCAGAAAGTTCTTGGCGTCCTCAATATGTCTATTCCCGCCATTTCTTTTGTATAGAAACTCTAAGCAAGAAACCTACACATACATACCTCCACACCCTACATTGCTCATTTCATGTTGTGACGCACACGCTATTAAGCCCGCGGACACTGATGGCCTCAACCATTTCTATTGTCTTACAGCATAAGGAACGCCAGAGAAGCTTTTGCATTTTATGTTCGGTACAATTTGTGAGCCTGTACAGGGAGTTACTTGGGAACCTCCTGTGTCTATAATAAATTGGTGACACCAACAAAGGCTATTAGTCAATCCACTTTTTAGAGAGCTATGCTCAGCTTTCCTCGTCATTAATTATAGGTTTGCTGGGCGAATCATGCCCATGGTAGCCTTTGACATTTTAAAATGCATATTATTTATAATGTTCTAATCTCATTATAAACGGGCCAATGTTATGTTCCCTGCAGACAGAGAGCAAATGGAGAGGGAGACTGGCGTTCTCTTCAATGCAATACACGACGTGATGCCGGAATATATTAAAGGTAACATGCGTATATTGTTAAGCATCAGTCTAAATGTTTGGCACAGGTTTAGCGTCTTTTACGCCTATGGAGCTAGTTCAAAATGGATCCTTGGTTATCAACCTCTCCCACCTGAAGGGTTGATGAGGGGACAAGAGATGGGACGTGGGTGGGGAGTGAGGGAGGATACGATCACATCTATTTTCATGTGTACATAACATTTCCACATTGCAGTAGAGCAGCTTCTGAGCATGGGGAGGGGTTCACAGAGAGGGTAGCTGGGAACACGTGGCATAACTAACACAAAGGAAAAATGTGCATTCCCAGAAAGTTGTAACAGTAGACAGAAGGGCGGAGGGAATAAGAGCAGGAGTGATGGTGGGGAGGGGCGGGTGAGTCTAAGGGCCAGATCGCTCCTACAACAAATCACATGAAATGCAATGACCACATCCTGGACGTTTTTCCCTATGATCTACACATTAGGACGAGGGGTTGACTGATTGCTTATTAATTCAGCCTCTGGGTCCAGCCATGGAGGGGAAGTAAGCAGAGGCGTTGCTAGGGGTGGGAGCAGGTGAGGGGACTATAGCCCCGGGTCTTTTGGTTGTCCCCCAGATAGAAGAAGCTCAGGGCCTACAACCAAAATGCTACCTAGTCCCGAGTCCTGACAGTCCTGACATTAGCAAAGCCCCAGATCATTTCCTGAGCTAGCAACACCCCTGAGTAGGAGGACAGAAAGAGGAAAGTGACACAACAAATACCATGTATGACAGCCCTCTTACACAGGGATGTTGCCATCGTATGTGGCTCCAGCTTTTGGCCAATGGCCCAATTGAGTAGTCAAGCTGTCAGCTTTCCTTGGAATCTCTTAAAATACCTCCTCTGATGTATTATCCAGGGGTAGCGTTTTCCAGTTCTAGGAGCCAACTGCAGCAAGCATTCATCCACCGCGGCGTTTCCTCTTGACTTTCGGGGTGGTCTTCAGCTAGTGAGATGAGGACAAAATGTCACTTTTAAGGATGTATGCGCTGATGCTTGTGTTGAGGTAGCTGGGCCTGGTCTTCGTTATAATTCTGTATGCAAAACAGAGAGTTAAGTATAGAATTAATTGCTCTTTGAGAGGTGTGACACTGAGGGGGTTGAATCAGAGGTTTTGAGACAATCAATAGTGTTAAACAAACAATGGGGCTCATTACAAGTATGCCGGTCTGGAAAACCGGCACCGTTGTTTCCGGACCAGCATACAACAGGTCTGCCTGCCGGAGCCGCAGTGCCCGAAAGGTCTGTTCCTACCAGGCACAGCAGCCACGGTAGGCAGACTGTCATGGAAGCACCGGCAATGGTGGCAGTGCTTCCGTGGTCCCCACTCCCATATAGTCCTATCAAACTTTATGGGAATGGGGACTTACAATTTACTGTCGCCTGACTTTCCTGGCTGCCGGGGGATTCCCCGGTGGTTCCAGGAAGTCAGGTGCCAGTAAATATTTACGGTCCGGCGGCAACCCACCGTTATCACCGGCACGGTTACCGCCAGACCAGTAATGAGCCCCAGTGTTTATTGTGAAACATGGTTTTGAACTGGATTCAATGAAAAATATTAATTACATCTCCTTAAAAGCAGATGACTGTAAAGAGAAAGGCAGTTGCTGCCTGTGTCTCGGGGTTGGTGGAATTACCGGTCGTGTTCCCCCGTGGGCATCGGCATCCTATGACCTACAATGTACGTGAGGAATAAACTATGTGAAACCATATCCAAGGCGCCATTTGGCTCCTTCACAAGGCTTTTACATTTCTCTGGGACTTCGTTGTGAAGGCCCGTAATGTTCACAAAACATCTTATAGTTCTCCGGGCCTTGGCTTCTTAGCCCCTTAAGCACAACAATAACCTCTATGGAAAGACTTTGGTCATCCTTAGGACATTGACAGTGTCTATCTTCCAGTTCTGTCATGGGGCTGTTTTCATATCATCTTAATTATAGTCACCCACCAAAGGTAATCTCTCAAGGTTCACTGGTATAGTACTTTCCCCACTCATCTCCTCTGGGTTCGATCTTCCGAGAGACAACAGGCTCCGTTTTATCTTGAGCTGTCTCAACCCATGCTCAGACCTCTGGGTCATTGTGAAGATACTGGTGGGGGGTGCCTGTACTTCCACTCTCTATATGGTAGAGAAGAGGCACAGAGGACCCCAGCCAAGATTCTCAAGCGGTAGCAATAGATGAGCAATCAAGGCCTAGCTTCTCAGGAGGTGATGCAGGCTGGTTCTTAAGTACAGTGTAGTCCCCGAACCTCCACAAAGGAATGTCCACACACTGTATTACTGAAAACACAGTCTTTATATAATTAATATTCAAAGGTATGTACACAATCACAATAACGCACCTTGTCCTCGGAAATCAACAATGATAAATATATACAATTCTAAAGTGGTACCACCAAGGTTATCAAATCTCATTAAAGTGCATCAACTGTATGGTTAAAATGTCACACAGATCAATAACGAGGAAACCAGCAATAGAGATAGGAAGGAACGTAAGATGGTTGAAACAATAGGCAGAATGCGGGCCTATACCGATAGACACTGTTCTGTCTGGAGATCCCCCCACCTGGGCAACCTGTAAAATAAAAATATATAGTACAAGCCCAGTCCATATATTGTTCAATAGCCTTATTTCCTCCTATTAAAGTTCTACCCCCCAATGTACCTGCTGGAGTAGAGTTCTTCGAAGACGCGTCAAAGGATCCTTCTTGAGTGACTCCCTTTAAAGCAGGAGCCACGGATTGCCGAGAGGCGTCAAAGATGGTGAACTTGTCGTCGACGGCGGCGATGAGAAGTTCAAGGGTGCCGAGACCCCGATGCCGATCCAGGCGGTGCTTGTCAGCGACGTCCTGCGAGGATGAGGTGTGCGGGGCACCTCGGCGATGGATTGTTCAGGACCGCAAAGAGTTTCAGAAGAACTGTGGCCCAACAAGGGCGTCGAGTCGTCGAAGTCTTTGTGGCCTTCAGGTGGCGGGAAACCCACCGGCGGATTCTCCTCGGCATGTTGGTCATCCTCGACTTTCTCCAGCAGGACAAAGCGGTCGACGCTGCGGACAAGGGAGTCCTTGTATTCAAATGTTCTTAGGTAAAGGGAGCGGGCGGCTCCAGTCGTCAGCGGCACAGCGTCAAGTGGTCCCCATGGCTGGGCAACACAACTTCGACGGGCCTCCAGCGGTTACACAAACCTGCGAACCCTGGTCGACGGAAATGGACTTCGCCAGCGGTGCTTTGCTTTGTTCTCCTCAGCGGTCCCATCTCGGGCCGGCAGCCTTTCGAGGGTCTGACTCCCAGGGAGCTTCGGCGAAGGTTAGCGGTGCTCGATGGTCCCTCGGAGCATGGGAAGAGGGCGCCTTACCAGGTCCTCTCTCGGATCAGTCCATGACGAGTTCGGCAGATTTCAGATCAGGTCGAAGCAAATGCAACAACAAGTCTTCGTCTTCCAGCTGGGCGTCGAGGATCAGCAGTTCCAGTTACTCTTAAAGTGTAGACACAGCTTCTGAACAATTTCCAGTGGTGAGAGGTCCCCAGATATACTATCTTGTCTCTCATCCACACTGCTGGGTCACTCTAAGCAGCCAATCATACAGAAGGGCATTCATGCAGTCAGTCAGCCAATCACACAGTGCATTCAGGCCATCCTCCTCCCTCTCAGACACTCACAACAAGGAACGTGGATTGGGACAAGTACCCAGCCATTCAACACTACACACTGCATTCAGGCCAGTTTCGGGCAGGGCTGTCTTTGTCTCTCATACCAGAAACCAGACAGCCACAACAAGAAGTGCATATTGGTCACACACTCTATTCACCCAGGTCCCACCCACAGGAGGTACCCACAACATACACTCACTGGGAAGGCTCCAGTCAGTCTGGACTGGACTTCACAACAACACCATATATGGAACGTCCACCCAACAGCCAGTCAGGGGGGAAGGGACAGAGTCAGGGCTTCCCAGGACTTTGGGGAAACAAGGTAATAGGTAATAGAAAGAAATATGCACTTTGCTAAATATTTTGTGTATTTTTCACAAATAGACCCAAGTAATAGATGGGTCGCTCTGGCTGCAACTGAATGTATGGGTATAAGGATTGCTACTATCAATTTTTTAAAATCTCTAAACCTGGAATGATTGATATACACCATGTTAACCAACACTTTTAAATTGTGAAAACTTGATGTGGAAGATGGTTGTAATTGTAAACGTTTGTTTTATTGATTTAATGTTTTTACTTAAGCAAGAATGGATTTTTGTAACATGTATAAAATTGAAAAAGTTGTTGTAATACAACTATATTCAATAATAAAAAAAAATAAAAAAAAAAAAAAAAAAAAAATAGGTAATAGAAAGCAAGAGGCCACATGGGCCATCTTGTTTTCCATCAGGAATCAACTGATTCCAATGGCAGGGCCTGGGGATCCCCAAAATGGAGGATACTCAGCGCACCTGTCAAAGTCAGCATGGAGCTGCCACCAGCCCATATCCTGCTCTGCGGGCCACCCACATGTGCCCAAAAACATACACTAGGGGCACAGGGTTGTACCCCCACCCATGGGTGCCATAAGGGTATCCCACGGGTCTGTTCACCAAATCAAAAGAGAGAGAGCTGCACCGCCAGGAGTCCCACATGAACTCCTGTGTGGAAAATATGACAGAACACACGATAAAAAGGCAATAAAGGACAAGGATACGGAGGCCCTGATCCTCCGATGCATTTCCAGCATCACAGTCATCTACTAGTCTCAGGCCCCCATGATCCCCCAGGGTTAGGAGTCTTTGACCTCCTGGGAAAGACTTCTATATGTGATTGATGGATTTGCCAGTCCCCCCAGATCTGGATTATGGTTCCCAAATAGCCTGATTGTTACGTTATGTTATGTTTGCCCTTATAAAGCGCCGTAACCCACAGGCATCAGGGTGCACATTTAACAAAAGACAATGACTGACAATACTAACAAACCATGTAAAGAATGAAGCTAGCCAGATGAGAGGAGGGACAGAGTTAGTCATTAGAGATAGAAGGATCTATTATTCGAATAAGTGCGTCTTGAGCCTTTTCCCGAAAGTTTTGGAGGTTCTTCTCTAAATGCATTTCCACTGGGAGGTCGTTCCAGGCTAAAGTGGCCAGAACCGAAAAGGAACAAGCTCTGCCCCGGCTTCTTTTAATCCTTGGGCAGATGAGACGAAGTGTGTTGTTGGATTTAGTTGATCTCTCCAGAGATTGGGGGTAAGACAGTTTTTCAAGTAAGTAGGAGCATGCCTGTGTACGCATTTGTGTGCCAGGGTCATGATCTTAAGTGAAATCCTGTGATTGCCTGGGAGCCAATGAAGTTCCCTCCTGGCCTTAGTTATGTGTTCTCGTCTTGACACACCTTTGATGATAAAGAGCGCGACATTTTGGAAGACTTGGAGTTTTTGTATACAGTTGTATTCAATTTGAGGCATAACTAAACCTCTGAACAAAGTCTCACAGTTTTTACTCGTAACATATGGCTTAACCGCTCTAAGTAGCCTCAGGTGGTATTGTGACTTTTTAATAATATTTTCTACATGTGTAATGGCGCTCAGCAACTTATCCATTATTACTACAAGAGTTTTAACCTGATCTGAAGTTTTGATGGGATGACCATCAATTGTGAATTCCTCATATGGCGGCCACAATTTCAGCCTTGCTTGAAGAGGTCCAAAAATCAACAATTCGTTTTTTTCGCTACTAAGGCAGAGCTAATGTTGGGTCATCCAATCTTTTATGATTAGATAGATATTCTGTACCGTTTTTAAGTCCTCTGTGTAATTTCCACTCAGTTCCACCAATAGCCGATTGTTATCAGCGTAATTAGTAAACTTGATTGTCTTTTTCTCTTGTCATTCAAGCAAGTGCTCTTCAGTATCTTTGTCTGACATATGGCTCCCGACTAACTTGTCTCTTATCTTAACTACCAGCTTCTCAGGGGTCTATAGGGTGAGGCCCTTCCAATTTCTGGCACCATTGCTACGCAATAAAGACCGCATATGAAAACTAAGACACAATAACCATATACTATAATGACACATCAGACGCGAGGTTCATTTTCCAAACAAGTCTGGTTTATTTAAAAGGTTTCTCAGTCGGCCGACTGGGTCTCAACGCCTCACGACGTGTGTTCCCAAACACTGTGAGATGCGAGAGCGAGCAAACAGCGCTCAAGCAGCAATATATATACATTAGACATATCCTTTGTTAAGGCAATTCGACCCGCCCTCATCCATGTCATATAGGCTAGAGTTCAGTGATTGACAATTATGACAATTATGACAAGTCTTCATTCAGCCTAAACATAGTTATTCTAGCAAGGACAGCAGATATAGCTTTCTGCTATGGGGAACATGGAGCTCTGTCTCGGCAAGGATTTCGTGTTCTTAGCAGGGAAACATTCCTTACTACGTTATCTGTGTGTTTCGGCTAATGAGCTAAGGGTCAGATAGTTCCGAAGCAGAAAATACCACTCTCCGCGAAGGAGCACTGCTAGGAGAATATAATTCATGTTTAACTGCCTTTTACAACAGTGCTTGCAAGACAAACCGGCACCAGGACTACTGATTAGATGCGGCTTCTGCTCGACTTCAAGGACTTAGTGAGAGAGGAAAACAATGTATTTCTGCACAGTTTGACATTCCTGTCTGTGTTAGTATTTCAGTGTTCAAGCCATGGCCTCGCACGGTGTGCGAGTCTAGAACATAGAATACATTTGCAAAGCATTTTGACAGAAAAGAAAAAAGCGAATGGCTGACATTTCACAAAATGGACACCCTTTGATTACATTGATGATTCCTGGATTGCGATGTTTGTCACATGATGCGATTCGCTTCTGGCCAACATATTATACATATCATTCGACTATAGGGTTGCTTTTCTGGTCTAACACCATGACCATAAGTCGCTTAACTGTTTGAGCCTGTGTACCTTGCCCTCTCCCTAACTTACGTCTTGTTCTCCTCTTTCTGCCCTTATCCTCCTTCTGGCTCTCATGGTACTGACTCTTTTCCCCTCTTCCAACTCTTCTGCTTCCACTTGCTCATCTTCATTCCTCCCTCCCCTTGTCTTTCCCTGTATCCATTTCTTCTTTTGTGAGACTTTGCCTTCTTCATTCCTCCTCTTGGTCTTTTCCACCTCCAGCTTCTTCCTTTTTTTCTTCTTACCTTTTCTTGCTTACTCTCCCGCCTTCCTGCTCCAATTCCTCAGACACCATGTCAGTAAGATATCTTGGATGTCGCTCTTCTACAAATATTTGTGGATTCGCTGCATATGGCTCTGTAATAAAATTGTGAGGGTCCTTAGTGGGACAGAGGGAGACGCAAATGCAAAACCTTAGGTGTTGGTGGGTACAGGTCGTAAGTGCCATGATCCTGTTTGTCAGTCTGCTTTCTATAGGTTTGGCAGAGAAACTTGGGAGTATTTTTTTCCATCTGGAAGAGCCCAAGATCTGATGTACTACAGCGCTTGGGGTCTGGTTAACTGCTGATGTGGCAAAGTGTGATAGGGCTAAGGTGGAGACCTTTGTTGTGGTTCATTAGTATTCGTGTGCTAAGGGCTAGACCTTTTGAGGCCATTTATCAGGGGGGTTGTGTGTAGTGTAGGGTTCTAGGAGGTCTAAGAGGTAAGTTGATTACACAGCAGATTGGGGGAGTAAGCTGTACGAAGACCAACAACCAACAGAAACCCTGCACTCCCACCACTAGACACTTGCAGACAGATCGCATTTCACTAGCTCGCATTGCCACTGTCAATCCATCTCACACTCTCTTTGTCTCTAGCTCTCTCTCTCTCTCTCTCTCCCTCTCTGCCCCTCTCCCTCTCTCCCTATATATATATATATATATATATATATATATATATATATATATATATATATATATATATATATATATATATATATATATATATATATATATGTATGTATATCTCTCTGTCTGTCCCTAAATAGATATATTGGGCCAGATTACAAAGAAATGAGTCCAAATGAGAGGAGTCCAGCGAATGCATTTGTTTCATCTGTGCTCATTGCTGAAATGCTCAAGTGACTTTATTCTCAAAAGTGACCTGAGCATTTCAGGAGGGGCTGGAAGATAGCATAATTATGTGCTGTCTAGCCCCCTGCCATACATTCGTGGCAGGATAGATTGATAGATTGTGGCAGTGTCCACCCTAAAAGAGAGATGTGTGTCTGATATAACATCTCTTTCCTGCACCCACCCTTTCAATCTTTTTGCGAGAATGCCTGCAAATACCTTTGAGGTACCGTCCAGTAGAATCACTGTATGGTAGGCGAATGGGTCCAATTTATTGCCCTTTTTATATATTGGGCCAATAATCCCAAGTTTCCAACTGCTAAGGAGAGTGTTAGGTATAATCAATGCATTAACACCTGTACGAGGACTGGCACCAGAACATCCGTCCTGCAGAGAAAAGAATTGTGAGGAACCCCATCAAACCCTGGGGATAAATGATGTATATAATGTCTTTTAGGTTAATTGGACTTCGTTTGTCCTCCTCAGAAATAATGGAGGTGTGTGTAGATGTGTTATTGTTGCAGTTACAGGCACGGGGAGCCTGTAAATGAGCAATCCAATCCAGGGATCTGGATATCAGGGGCATTCCCTAAACCAATGTCTAGTTCTATTGAGTGTCTGGTCACAATATTCCAAACCTTTCTACCATCCTTCTCTTTGGCAGCATCATCAATTTCTTCCCAATTTTCAATGGCTATCTCTGCCCTCCTTATAGAGAGTTCCCTTTTATAAGCATTTCGCCTTGCCTTGATGACTTCAATATCCCGCCAAGGATTCTTCAGAGTGTCAAGTAACGCTTTCCTTTTTACTTGGCGCGAAGTTGATAACCAGCCACACTAGTTTGAAAATATCTTGACACTTCCCTATCATTTGTATAAAAGCTTTGACTACATCATCTTAACATCCATTATTAAACAGGTAAGTATCTAATACTTTGTGTCAATAAGCACCTTGTTGTAAAAACCGACTTCCTTGTAACTCGTCCAGCGTAATACCCTAACACCCTTCTTCATTAGCTGGAGTGGGAAAAGGGAGCCTAGTCTTTTCCCGCACCCATTCCAATAGAAGGGGGTTATGGTCATTCTCGTGCCTCGTACGAATATCGAAACGGGAGATACTCCCCCACCAGTGTATGAGCACTCAAGTATAGTCGATTATACTCTTAATCCTCCCATTGCTTCTATTGCTTCCTAATCCAGCCGACTGGTTCTATGTTCAGAATGTTCTTGTTGGGCTGTAACATAGATGGACTCACCCGCAGTGGTCTGTAGAAAAACCCATTGGCTAAAACCTATATCTGAGAGCAATCTGCGTGCATGGCCTAGTAGCTATTGAACTTTAGCGGAAGGTTTGATTGTAATGGTAATACAATCCCCCAATATATTTTTCCCTCCATGTCCCACCCAAACTGATCTTTTTGCCATAAGCAAGTAAGTCCTCCTAAGCAGTGTCACACCACAGATGATATTAATAAAATAAGTCACCTTATTCATCATGAAGAGTGTATCTTCTGTGCTAAGAGCGTCTAGGCTCGCTATGTTTCTCAAACTCAAGACCAACGGTGACCAGTCCAAACGAAAAGTGGAGAAGCAGTCTTGTCTTCTCTCATCTTTATCAGCGATATTCCCACCGTCAACGGCGAAAGGTT
Organism: Ambystoma mexicanum; assembly: GCF_040938575.1. Taxonomy (NCBI): domain Eukaryota; kingdom Metazoa; phylum Chordata; class Amphibia; order Caudata; family Ambystomatidae; genus Ambystoma; species Ambystoma mexicanum. The sequence goes on along the minus strand of NC_090921.1, from coordinate 1,334,761,970 downwards.
TAGGAGGCTTCCCCCTAACTTTATCAATACTCTTCTCATCATCTATAACAGCAGATTTAGAACGCTCCCACTATCAGCATCTTTTGCCCTTGTCCCCTTCAGATTACCCCACGATTTTGTTAGATTAATTATTCGGGAAATACAGTTGTCTGTTCCAGAAATTGAAACACTCCCCTCCTTCAGTGTAGGAAGTTTCCAAATTTCTGGCATAGCTGACAAGGGTTTCTTGTTTCTTCATCTGTCTAATGGGGCAAAGCCCCCGCTTAGCCGGTTTAAAATGGGTATGTCCATTGAGTCTGTCCACTTTACTACAAGCACCATGTGGAGCCTTGCATTTAACCTGAGGTGCTGATTTGCCTGCTGTCCCCAAAACTAGATCTACTTTATTCTCTAGCCACACCAGTACTTCATAAATATTTAGAATCTGGTTTTCCATAAGTGTAATAATTTTACCATATCTGTACTGAGGATAGGACTCTTTTAAGCAGAATAGCCCAAAGAGGTTCTTATTTGACTTATCTCATTATCTCTCTGAAAAGTATTGGTGGCATCCCTTTTGGTTGTGTCCCCAGTAGTCCCACTATCCCCCACTCTCATTCCTTGATCAGAATTACTCTGTTCAGACACTATCTCCACATTGCTATCGACCTGAACCAGAATAGTTTCCAAATCTCGGGGAATCACCTCGAACCTGTCCCTTCTGCAGATAGATTTCTCGGCCATCATTATTTTTTCCTCTAAAACTCCTACAGCCTTTTTTAAGAAGTGTTCTAAACTGGCTGATGTACTCTCAGGTTTCATAGCCACTTTCTGAATCCCCCCCTTTCCTCTGCGCCTCTGCGCAAGCTGCAGTTTGTGCTCCCCCTAAGAAAGGCGTTTAAAGTTTTAGTTTTTTTCTTCCAAGCCCCCTCTCCGCCCACCCCCCATTCCTCCTCATCTGATCCTGTACTCTCCATTTGCTCATCAGCTTAGTCTGGCTGGGACCTTCGGGTGGTAATTATGCAAGAAATGAGTAGAAACTACGGGTAAAAAGCTAAAAACAAATGTGAACCCCAAGCTGTCATAGCGTAATCTGGTAAGTTAAGCATTTTTAGAAGTAGCAGCTAATATTAACAATACATTCAATAGAAAATGTAGTGCAATCTAAGGTGCTGCAGCTACATGGATAAAACATACATGCACGATGCAAATCACAGTCCAATCCTATTGAGGTTAATACTTCATAGTAACAGAGTGCAGAGAAAGGAGAAGGACCTGAACGAAGAGAGATGGAACTCAAGCAGGTAACCAATCATCCCACAAGGTCTCCGCACACATACATCTAAGGCCCGGTAGTCTAACAAAGTCATCCACGAGAGCAAAGCCAGGTCTTGGCATGCATAGAGAGGACCGCGCATGTGGAGGCACTGACCAAGTGGAGCGGGCCTGGGAGTGGTCTGTTGCCTGCTGTTGATTTATTCTCGGCAATCCAGGTGCTGTAAGAGGAGGGGCATGTATAGCCGGTCTATCCATTCAATCTCCAAAATCCCTCACAGCAGAATGGGGCCGACTGGTAATGGCCCCCCGCGAAGGGCCTAAGTAGCACGGCACGTTGTACTGGGGTACTAATTGCAATTTTTGTGACCGTTTCTCGACTAAAGAAAAAAACTTGAGTAATTTGCACACAAAACCAATGATGTAAAATAAGCCCTATGGGGGGAAAACATATGAAGAATAAATAAATCACGGATGTGAGAAAAACCAATAACAAATTGAAAAAATGTTTTATGTCATGCAAATTGTACAATACAAGATCTTCTTTATATCTGTATTAATGATTCATACCTTGACCATTATATAGATTTCTAAATCATTTGTGGTGCAATGTCCTTTATAATAAACCTTTCACCCCATCACAATAATTAGAAATGGCATACACACCAGTTATAATAAATCAGCCATAGTACAGTAATACGAATATTCAGTTAGTTGAGTACAACATTATAACTATTTCACGTCGTTCAGCAATAGTTGAGTTTGTTCTCATAAAGCTAAAACCAATATAATTGTCAATCCATATTTTACATTGGCGATTCTTTGCCGGAACATGTCTAAATGTATGAGTGATAGGTCAAAAACGAATCTCTACAAATATAAACACACAAAATAGAGGTCTCCACACAATCAATTATAAAATGTCTTAATGTTTCACAGCGGGCATACTCTTTAAGCAGTGCCCATGTTCTATTACTAATAGGGATCTTAATCCTTCCTCGCAGTTCTCAAAATGATTATTATACACATATGTGTTGAATTAACTAAAACACTGACTAATAATTACGGAATTTGCATTGATAGTGTGCTATTAATTACACATGTCAGAATAATGGATATTGTGATTTAAACCATGTGGCACAAGAGAATGAAATGGGTAGATCTGGTAGACCCCACGCCTCTTAAGTTTATCAACATGATCCCGTCTTCTGAGATGAGTAGTTCAAGGCCCAGAAATCCCAACAGGCCTATGCTATGCTTAAGTTCATTGAAATATGTTGCTATACTGTACTTCAAATTGTTCATTCTAATGTAAAAATCGTGCTCAATGATCATTCTTTCCATATGTTAAGGGTCCTAAAACTGGGCATTACAGATGTAATAACCTCCAGATGAATGTATTAGTTCACATTCACTAGCCTGCCCTTCTGAGCATGAATAATGCGAGCCAGCACACGTTTCTCAAAAAGACGTACTCTCTTTCAATCTATGCAATCAGTTTATATAGTTTTCCAAAAATGGATGGGTAAATATCCCCAGAAACAAAGTTTAAACAGTCCCATGAGATGCATCGGGGAGTGAGATGCACACATTAACTTTATTTTATATTGCAGAAAAATTCTATTCAGCAGAATCAAGCAATATTGAATTTAGCTGAATTTGTGAGTATAGCCACTGTATTGAATTTAGCCACATTTTTTAGTATAGCCACTGTATTGTATTTTGCTGAATTTTGAGTATAGCCACTGTATTGAATTTAGCTGTATTTCGGAGTCTAACCGCTGTATTGAATTTGGCTGAATTATTTTAGTATAGCCAATGCATTGAACTTAGCGGAATTCTTTAGTATAGCCACTGTGGTATGACCCAATTTGATCGATTTTAATTGATCAAATGGTACATCTGACCGGAATCAGCCAGTACCATTCTATCGATTAAAATCAATCAAATTTGGATAACCAATACCCAACATGGGGAGCAGGGGTTGCGGGGGTGTCTCCCACTCCCCATGTTTAGTATTGATTATGTTGGGGTGTTCGGGGGTGTCCCCCGCTTCCTGAGAATTGGAGGCGGGGGATGGAAAAAAAGAGAAAATGGGACCCTGCGGCGTTGGATCTGACCCATATAAAAGGGACAGAACTGATGCCAGAGAGTCAGGAGAAGGAAGCGGAAGTCAAAAGGTAAGTTGAGGAGGTGGGGGATGTATTGGGGGTTTGGCCATGGCGAAATTCGTTTTTCAGCGAAATTGACTACCGCCAATTCCGCCACAAACAATTCTGCCACGGCCAAATCACACAGATCCGCCACTGTACTGAATCTAGCTTATTTTTAGGATAGCCACTGCATACAATTTAGCGAATATTTGGGTATAGCCACTGTATTGAATTTAGCTACATTTTTTAATACAGCCACTATTTTGAATTTTGATGCAACTCTCCATTAACCCTACTAAAAACTCTCCAATATCCTGCATACTCACCCTCGACCACAGAACAAAACACGCTCATACCTCTACTACAACAAAAACCTAAAACCACTGCAAACCGCACACATTACGCCAACACTCAACAATAAAGTAAAGCAATTACACACAAATCACCACATACACACTCATAAATCAAACACCACATAACATCTACCAACTAAAACAAATCAGCACACAATGACCATTTTTTCTGAACTAAAGCTACCAACCGCACATCAAAGCTCTCTTGCTCTTTTCACTCTCAATCCCACTAAGCCCTCCCAGTCCTCCTTCCCTTGCAAATCCGCCAGAGCACCTGGAGACCATGAAAAAGGCAGCAGTGCGCTGTATAAATCACAAAAACATAGCACAACAGTAAAAAGAAAGCAATGGATCTATCTGTGTGAACAAATGACAAACTACACAAAGAGTTTAGGTGACATTTTTTAGACTGTAACAGTACAAGATAAAGGGCTTCATCATGAGTTGGGCGGTATTCCAACTGGGATACCGCCAACTTCATTTGCGTTAGCGTACACCGGTCCGACGGTATTACCGCTGGATCACGGGTTGGGCATTAAACGTTACTCCCCCTTCCCCAATGGATCCATTGGACCCAATAGGGAATTTCCAGCTCAATTACCGCATGATAATACCGCCGGCAGCAATTGTGCCAACAATGGGAATTTTCCCAGTGTGTTTACCCCCAGCTCTGAGCAGGGGTTAAACACCCCAGACTCGAGATTGGGCGTAGAGGTAAATGTGGCAGTACCCACATTACCGCCACATTTAAGGGCTGCTCCCCAACTCGTGATGAGTCCCAAAATGTGGAGAGTGAAGGAAGAAAACCAAATAGTGCACACAGGTAAGTCACCTTGAAAGTTTTGCATTTCCATGAGGGAGGGAAGCAATGAGTAACCCTTATGTTCTGCTTTCCAAAAGTTGGACATAGCTCACAATGAGATTTAAAAAAAAGCCTCGGACACGTTTCTACGATAAGAATAGAATTTGCTGTATTGAATGGACTTTATTTTTTTCCTTTAATTTTCAAATGTTCCCTATTTTGATGATATTCAGCTAATCCACATTGGGGGAACCGGCTGATGCAGATCTGGCTTTATTCCACATGGTTAAACATGACCTGGTGGGGACCATATTGCACTGGGTTCCTTTCCTCTGTGTCGCCGGGCTCGGGATGATTGTAAAATATTTGGTGGCTTCCAGAGAGTAGAGCTCTATTACAGACACCAAGCGGCTGGAGCCTCAGATCAAGACCAGAAAACAAACACATTGTCCCAAGAGAAGAACTCTCACCAACCAAAATCCCCAGGAAAAAGCTCCCAGTTCTTCCTGCAGTCACATTTAAAACCTTAACCCTTAGTACAGCCATTCTTGTGCATTGCCACCACCCATATCTCGTTCCTCCTCTACTTACGCAGCCCTCTATCACCTGCGTATGTCACATTTCAGTTAACATCCCCTTGCCGCTAATAGGGTGGAACTGGGGCAAACAATTGTCTCGGGTTCCAATGAAATAGTGGCCCACAGTTGCAAATGGCGATGAATTCCTTTTGTGGCAGACTCTTTGAGCAGTATCCAAGGTGGCGTCTGATAAAGATGTGATGCCAATTGTGCATTGGTGCAGTAACTTGTCAAACTTAACAAAAAAGTGTCTCACTTTGACCCAAAAAACTGGCCCGTACTAACATTTTGCATTTTTGGTTCAGACATTGCCCTATTGCCTTACAGGCCAGTGCGAGCCTGGCCGCTAATGAATTCCCACTTGTAATGATTAATGCAGAACACCAAAAAAATACACGCTGCCAGTATCATTTCAGGACCAGAGACATTTAAAAACAATGGGGGTTTCTCTCCCTAAGGATTAACCTAGCAAGGGAGTTAGAATATCACATTAGAAGTGTATCTGGCGACCCATGATGTCACCTTATTTAAAAAGTACCACTTCCTCCATGAATGTGACCGCCCCACTTTGGGCAAGTAACTACCCACCTAAAGCACCCTCGTGACTCGAGTGATGTCACAGACTCATAGTGCAATGGCGATTCAATACTACAGGCCTTCAAAGGTAAGAGAGAGTGTAATCCCAACTGTGTTGGGTGAATTCACTCTAGCTATTTATCCTGGTCTCGCCCCCTTCTGAATGGGCAGTGGCACTAAAATGCCTGTTTTGTTCACACCATTGAATGCCACACAAACCTACAGGTATACAGTGTTTATATCGAAAATTGTATATCGAATCCCACATATAGCTAAATTTATATCTTGAAAACCTTTATATCAAAATATATTTAGGGTGGGGCAAAGGGTTAATTTTTGGTGGGAAACCGTTGGGATATGATATGATTGGTTATTTTTAACACGCTTAATACCCAGAGGTTTCTAAGCACGGACCCGGGGATCAAACCTGTGGTGCTCCGTGTCATCTTGCTTCCAAGGCGAGCACATTGCCCCCCAGCTATCCTCCCGAGAAAAATTGTTTTTTAGGGATTGGAAACAGGGGTGCATTCAATATTAAGGTTTTCAAGATATATGTTTCGATATATGGGCACTCGGTATACAATATCTTGGTATAAAGACATGTAACCAAACCTGATGCCCACATATTCCCTTTCTCGACGGTACCAGGTTTTTTCCTTTTGTTTTAGCACTCTATTTAATCCTGCAGTTCCGTCACATAATCTGTTCATAAAGTTTGCACCCCAATCCTCATTTTCAGTCCTATTCAGCTCCTCAGCTTCCGCTCAGGGTTAATGCACCTGCGGCTACCATGGTTAGCACCTCATGATCAGTTGGTGTTACGCTTTCTATTCGACTACCCCAACAGTTGCCTTAGTTTTCTTGAAGTCTGTCCAATGTAGATTTTGCTCCAAAGGTACTTAATCCAAAACACATGTGTACACTGGAAAGCAAATGGATGAAAACAATTTGACATGTAGGTGGATGTGATATGCAGTAGCAAGTGATGTAAGTTTTGACAGCATGCGCTGTCCAAAAAGGATATATCCTCACACTCTAGGTTGTTAGACATGTTTGTCCGTCTTCTGTGTTTACACGATTTGCTCTTTTTCACAAATTCCCAAAATTGTTCGTCCTTTCGTAACACATTTTTGTTTTAGATTTAGTGACTGATGGCATATCCGATCCGTTTGAAGAATAGTCCATTTATTCATGAAGATTCTTGTGTTCTGTCTGTTTTGTATTTCGTCTATCTTCATGAAGTCTGGCAACATCAGTTTATGTGAAATGTTTGAGGGGCTGATTCTGAGCTCGTGATAAAAAGAGTGTGGGAATACGACATTCTCCCCTCCAGTTTGCAGCACCACCATTCTGAAGTGGGTGAAAGTATGGAAAGGGAGATGTCGTGCTTTACAGCAGCAAAAGCTGCTAAAATCTCTTGTTGTTGGGGAGACCTGCTCCATTGGCATTTTCAATTTCTTGAAAGACTGCCACTTTTCTAATTCAAAAACATTTTCATAAACTTTCAATAAACTAGAAAAGTGATGCTGCAGTCTAAGAAATGCTATATTTATAAAGGGAAAAAGCATGCAGTGGAGTTTATCAGCACCTCATAGGTGCCGTATTTTTTTTGTCGTGATTCTGGGGGACAATCCCCTCCATGTGGCTGCCCTGAATTCCTGATGGTTGCTAGGGCTGTTGCCAGGCCAAAAATCAGGATCATGCAAAAGCTGTGGCTTTAATGTCCCTGCACCACATTCTTTCTTTATCAGAATATGGTGTTTGCAAGCAAAGTGTTCCTCTTGCATGGAAGAACACTTTCTTAAGTTTCCACGCACCTCCGAATCGGCCCCTTACTGCCTTGTGTATGATGTTACAAACATCTAATACGTGAGCACACAATGTCACATTGATGTTTGAATAACTCATTGCCACCATGGGGCTTTGATAATTAACACCAACAAATAGGCATATGTATACAAAGGTGCTTTGAGCTAATCAAAAAGGGCTACGGTTTCTCACAAGGGTAAGCAGCGAACATAAGAAAATTGGGTGAGTGAATTATAAATAACTCTCACATTATGTATATAATCATGTTTTATCATATTGTTCATATTAAATGTACACTTTGTTGCTTTGTTTTACAGCCCCTGAGAAAGGGCTGTGCCCTGAAACATGTAGTGCTACGGATATGAATTAACTAATATATTAATGATCCCTGGATTATATTAAAGGAGAACTAAAAAGCCATATCTGTACAAATACATCTTCTGGAAATGTATTGATACCTTAGATTGAAAGAGTGTGGGCATACAGCTAATAGTGACTGGTAGCTGATATAATGGTGGATTGTTCACCCTATCCTTGCAGAGTTATGCCCATGCCCCCAACTATAATCAGAGTGTGACACCTTTTACTATAATTGAGCTTTCCAAGTAGCCCCAGATAGCATTGCTTGCAAAAGCTGGGCCTGTGTGATGGTTGAGGACACCCTAGTCTAGAGAATTTGAACAAAGCCACCTCTGTTAAACTCTAATAGCGGATACACGAGCCATCCTTTAACATTTTCCTGCATCTGGTGTGTTGCTTGATACCTTACAGGGGTTTTTAGCTGAACCCACTACCCGTGCTACCTTCCTGCTGTAAACTGTAGCCATTGTCATCGACTTGAATGGTAAAGGTCCACAATGGAAGCCAATGGTGGATAGCTACAGGAGTAAAGTATTGGTTTCTAAGATGAGGGGAGCTTGCCCTTCGCAAGTGGGAATCCCTCGGCAGGGCTTACTTAGCCTTTCATACTTCTGAGATTGATTAATCAAATGCCATTCAAAATGGGGTAATAATAACGCCTTCTATTGCAACACCTAGAAGCTGGAGGCGTGTGCATGAAGCACTATATCCATACCCAATAAAATAATTATTAAGTGCCGACTTTGTATCGCAAATCAGTGACTCCTGACAGTAGGAACATGATGATATGCATCCTAGAGACTTCTGGCCGTCAGGGACTCACCTTCATCTAGCAGCGGCATGATCGGCTGAATATTATCCACCTAGAATGAGTTCTTGGGGATCGATTCACACACCTTTGGTCCAGGACTTATCAGTATCCTCCTGAGAACCTGTGCACCAGAAAGTCTATAGAATAGAAACCTGTCACATCTTCTCCTAGTGGGTCTCGGGCTATTCCTCTCTTGTATGGCAATTCCTTCATGCTTTGATGAAGAGATTTGTAAATGTCTAATACTTACCCCTGAGCCCGGGCAGTTAGACTCACGTTCAGTAGAACATTCAAGACTGCATACATCAATCAGTGGCAACCCCAATGACTTTGCCCATGTGACCGCCACCCCTCTCATTGATCTACTCAGGACCAAGAGAGGAAGGAATGTACCTGACTACCCATAGGCCTTAATAATTACTCACCCAATCCACCACTCTGGGTTGCTACTCAGGCCTTTAATCCTTTTTTACTTTTCCAAAATTATACAAACAGGTTATCACATTTACAAACAAGAGGCATTACTTGCCAAATACACCAGAACTGCTCTCTCAAAGAGATTCTTAAAAAGTTCATCCTAAGTTAATGCAGTAGAAGGATAAAGGGTTGATTACACCCTCTCTAGGACAAAATGAAAAGACGAGCACAACTTCGGAAGAATTCCTGGTTTTGGGCGTTACTCCAAGGCATCAGGTAGAACTCCAAAATACAGAGGTGTACAAGCAAGGCAACCCAAACCACCCAATGTATGGATGGGATGATATTTCAAATAGAAAAATTGTCTTGTACTACAGCCATTGGATCTCTGAAGTTTGTAAAGTTTCAAAAGGAAATTGACATTGTTAGGGAAATGCCATCGGCAAAGTGGCTTAAGAAGAAATAACATCTTTAGTACTCTAGGAACCTGGGCCTCAAATGCTTCAGGACCACCTAATGGAAGTCTGAATCCTCTGATGGCTGCCCACCGTACTTTTAATGTAGCCACCATCGACCCTTGTGGAAATCCTTCTAAAAGGAGATCAAGAGTTCCAGTAAGCTCCAGAAACAAGGGATGCTTAGCCTTCCTAGAACACCTTAGTTGGAATAACACCCAATGATGGGTGTGTGCTCGCTTAGAGGATGGTCCCCTGGAAAGTGCCCTAGACACCTTTTCCAAGACCTAAATTAATATTTTCCTGTAATCAAAGTGACTAAGTGTACATGACACCAACTCCAGAAACAGAGGCCCTTTCTGAGCTATATGAGAATCAGGAACCTGGGCCACCTTATCCAAAATGGAAGTAAAAGGCAAGGCCTGTCCTTTCCTTTCTTAGTTTTGATAGCGCCTTGGATATCAGCGGGAAATTAGAGAAAACATACAGTTGACCCTATGGCGGTCCGACTTTCATTGATTGCCAGTTTTCTTTACGTATGCATTTTTTACCAAAAACTTTTGCGTGAATAAATTCATTGGAAAATATGGGGGGGGTAAGGGCATATGAGGGGTAGGGTGGGATGGGGAATATGGAATAATGGAATACATAATAGAGGAGGTGGGGGTTGGGGGGAACCCCCAAATTAAAAATAAAATAAAAAAACTGGGGATGAATGAACATAGAACCCTGTGGCCAAAGGAGTGGCAAGGAGCTTAAGCAAAGGAATCATGATCCTGGCCCAGAACAAGGGAAGAAGAACATTTTAGTCACCAGCAAAAAGATCAGCCATCAGGTTTATGGCCATGGTCGATAGCCGAAACTTTAGGGAAGATGCGAGATTCCTGCTGAGATGATCCACCCTCTTTCTATTTGAGCCATCACCTGGGATGAAAGCTTTCCTTCTTACTAATGTGGGAAGCGATCAAAGCGACAGCCGGACACTTGTCCAACCCTGGTTGATGATGTGGGTTTTGGCTCTTGTGTTGTCTGACTTATAAATAATAGCATCCCTTTGATTCAAGTAGCAAAAGATTGCAAATATATCCTCACAGTTGGAGAGAGTTGGTGAAATGTGCTCGCTGACTGAGTTCAGAGGGATAGACGAAAATGTAATCCAACATTCTTCACTTGCCAACCAGCATGTCCAGGAATCTGAAATCAGTTCTTAGTTACCATAATGAAATATTGAGTTCCTCCCCCAACTGGTATCTTGCCCACCAGTGGACTGTCAAATAGTCAAGACTGCTGCAACGTGACACTGCTACGGGCGGCCAGGCTCTTGGTTCACGGGCTGGCGTGTGGTAAACAGTAGCAAGACAACCATTTCCTGTAGTGCCTAACCAAAGCCTTTGTGGTCATATCTTTAAAATATGTCTTTGTTAATGGTGGTTTGGTCTAGGACAACGGACGCCCTAGGGAAGTGTAAGCTATTTCATCTGGCGGGAATGAAGGCAACAAAAAAATCTGCTTTGTTACCGTACCTGTTAGAAACCCTGTCAAGACATTTGCGGACGTACTTCATGAGGGTTGTGTTTAACATTTGCATAACCCATGAAGTAATATGGGCAAGAGGTATGGTTCCTAAGGAAAACAGATTTTGAAGATTCTATATGAACTCAAGTGTGGTGGGCACTCTGGAACATTTATTCATTGAGTGTCGTGCACTCAGATTGGTCAAACACTTCTATTTTAAGTGCTTTGTGCATGATGTAGTCTAAAGATTGTTTAAAGAAATACAAAATGTAATCTGGTTACCCCTCCCTTATGTCCACATCACTGGTTTCGACTTACATGTTCATACTGTGTTTATTTACTTAACACTGTATTGAGCCGTGCATTTTTTTTTATACAAATACTCTATTCAAAAACTTTTTTTATATAAAAAAATTTAAAAAACTGATTTTACAATAGATCAAAATTCATTTGGACACACAAATATGTTACCGTGATTTTTGTGGGGTTAGTTAGGTATGTTACTTGATTTTTATACATGCAGTACTTTTCTGCTGTTAAAAAAGTGCTTCCTGTTTTCAATCCGCAGTGAAGCCCTTTCACATTAACATATACCAATGCTTAAAGACTCTACTGAAGCATCAGCAGAGGTGTAGCATATGCTCTTGATTGTGGCCTCCGCAGTAGTCAACATATTTTTCGGCACTTATGTCATATGGCAATATCCTAACGCTTTCTGACTGTTGTTAACGAGCCTTCTTCAGGAAAGTGTTTATTTTTGTGTGGCGACTGAATCTAGGCACCCTTTTCAGATGTTTTTATGCAGAGAAACTACAGAATAGCCAAAACATTTAAAACCATTTAGTTTGCTGGAACATGGGAAAAAAGACACTAGTGCCGGTCGTTTAATATACCTCTTAACATGTCAGATACTAACCTGAATTGCGATGCAGGGGGACATGGGCTGTTTCTCTAGTCTTATTACATCTATCTGGAGCCGGGACATTTTTCTTTGATGTTCTCTACTGAGCAAAGACATTTAATATTGTGTTTTAATTTATTGTGTTTTAATTTAAGTGAAAGGGTTCATCATGCAATTTCGCTATGACTTAATCATCTACTGACCTTTCATTAACTTCTCTTCTGTCAGTTGAAGGTGTTGAACCTTTCAATCGATTCCCTTTAAATTACAGGATTATCTCTGAAGGAGTTATGAATTGGTTATAATGTATACCAATCTATTATCGCGTTTACTTTTCAAAACCACAGAAAAGTAATACAAGGTCTTGTTGTTAAAATGTTTAACTGGAGTAAATTCTGTATTTTCCTATGTTAATTTCTTATAGCACTGCCACAATGCAGTGATAGCGCTCCTTTGTTTGTAAGTCAAATATTCTTACTTATGTGATAACTTAAAGTCACGTCATAGCGTACAAAAGCATGTACTAGACACCCAAACTCATTAAAATAAGGGAAAATACTGAGCGTTCCAAATGGAACTTACCTTGCTTGTCCATGTGTGTGTTGAAACACTGCACTCTGCGTCTCTGATACTAGCTGGGAAGCGGGCCATCGAGTGCACCGTATATATATAGTCTGCGTCTTTCTTCAACAGTGAGAAAAACAGAGTGCCATCTTTGTATGGGCAGATTGTGCTCGTATTAGCCTAATTCCCTAGGCGCCATCTTTATGTGGGTATTCGTATTGGACTAGAGCATAATGTATTCAAGTTTGGTAAGGAAGGGATGAAAGTTAAAAAATATTTACGCTTCTTTTTCTGCCCGCTTTTTATTGCAAAAAGAACCATTTCTCTGCCCTTCGTTGCAAGATGTTATTTTTGTTTATCGTGTTCACAATTTACATTTTAATTTTATTGGCAACCCTACGTTCTTCTTATACTTCATCTTCAAATAAGAGGGGAACACCATTGGATAGTTATACATTTGTCACTCACTCTCAGTAAGGGTCATGTTGCTGGAGCCCATCATGTGTCAAGATCCCTTGATATTTGATTTTTACCTAACATTCATATGCAACATTATTTGCAACATATTCCTTACAATGTTTATTTTACAACATTGTCCTCATTACAACATTTGTTATAGCATTTACCATTTATTCAATGATTCTTATTTTGCTTCATTTTCAACAGTATATGGATTAACATTGGGAATTGTCCCTCTCTGATAGGGAGTATGTAGAAGTCTTTCCAAACATGTTTTGCAGATTATTAACTTGCGAAATATTGACGGCACTTTTCACAGCATTTTTTGGCCTTCATAGTTCTTAATCAGTGATTATAGTATTCCTTTGTCTATGTTATGACTTGATGGTCGTGAAGATTATGGGGCCTCTGTCCACAAGTTCCACTCAGAAAGATACAAATAACTTCCTGAGCGATCCTTGAGGCCACAGGTTTTTTGAGTGCCGAAGAACGCCAGCAACCAGGAACACCGGTGACCCCTCGACCGCTGTAAAGCAAGCAATGGGTCCGTACAATGGCAAACAATACACTGAATAGCAAGGTAACACATATCAAGGGGCTTACCAAGGGTCTGGGGACGGGAAGAGCACAGATGTGAATGGAGGTGTTCCGTGTGGCTGCAGAGTGTAGCAAGTGGCAGCAGGTAGGCGTAGATTGTTGTAGAAATAGGCACTGCAAGACCTGTATGGAAAGGGCACTCCAGAAGGTAACAGAGGAGGAAATCCGAAAACAGTCCGTTAAGCGTTCCAAGGTCAAAAGCCAGCCAAGTTCGTCGAAACCAGGGGTAATCCAAAGGAATCCCAAAACACAGTTCAAAGGTCCTGAAACAGCAGAGCAAAACAGTATCCAAGGGCTTGACAGAGGAATCCAAGAAGAACAGTATGTAGTCCAGAATCATGATGTGGAGACAGGAAGACGCCGAACAGTGCCTGATTGGGTCAGCTGTGAAGCACTGAATGAGTCTTCCCTCTCCGGTTTTGAAGGGGCCTAGGAGTGTCACTTGACCCCATCACGTGACCGATGATGTAGCACGTGTCCTTGTCACATGACCCAAGTTTTCATAAAACGCTGCCGGGTCTTCCTGGGGGCGTGATGAAGCAAAGAAAAAAGCCGGCGTCTCCGTCGACTGTCTCCAAGACGCCAGGGCAGCTGCCAACGTTGCAATAGGTGAGTATGACCATAGCGCATTAGATGCCCTCGTGTGCACCGCTGCCGTGCTGCTTGAGGGAGTGAGGACATGAGGTCAGAAGGGGAAGGCAGATCAGGACCTGAGATGGAGGGCTTAGTGGCTGCACAGGTATTCCTGTGCGTAAGGTGACCAGTGGATGGTGTGACAGTCTACAGTACTCATTGGTCTATCTTTACAAAGAATCACCCTCAGGGGATACTGTGTCCTTTTAAAGATGTTCTCACATAAATAGTCCCCATTCAACACACAGATTCAGACCATTCTGGACTGTGTCCAGTTTATAAATACAATGTTGTTCTGCTATTCAGTAATAAGTCGTGATCTCCCCCTCTGATAGGAGCTGCAATAGTCTTTATTACAAACCAGAACATATCTGAGGCTTTGTGTTTGTGTTTTGCGTGAAATGTGCTACCAGGGGTTTATTCTCTACCTTATTTGTAACACATGATTGATGTTCACAGATGCACTGTCTTACGTGTCTCTTTGTATGTATAGAAAACAAGTCACATACCTTACTAACAACCCCACAAAATCACAGTAACATATCTGTGTGTCCAAATGAATTTTGATCTTTTTGGGAAATATTTTTTTTATATTAAAAATGTTTCTGAAAGAAGTATTCATATTGAAAAAGTGCACGGCTCAATACAGGGTTAAGTAGATAAACACAGTATGAAAATGTCAGTCGAAACCAGTCATGTGGACATAAGGGAGTGGTAACCAGTTTACATTTTGTATTTCTTTATTGCGTCCCCCGAAAACAAAAAACAGGTAAGTACCTATCTTTTTCACTGTCTAAAGATTTTTTGACACAGATTTAGAAGGAAACCAGATTGGGATTATCATTGCTGCTGTTAGATATATAAATTATGCCCTGTCATATTTTATGAATGGAGTTTTACGGTTATGAGAAATAATGATTTTTATTGTGTAAAGGTATGGCTGTTTTTTATATTGCACGGCCCGCGGTAGCAGGCGTGTAGTTATGGTTAGGTTGCTAAACTCATAGGAGGAGCACTTTTTTGGCGGCTTATAACTTCGCCCCCCCTGGACGAATCCTCACCAAACTTTGCAAAAAAAAGTATATGGACCGCTTTGAATTTTTTTGCCAACTTTGGTGTGGTTTCGTGCATGGGAGGGGGAGTTATAAGGAGGGTCCTACCTTTTCTTTTTCCATAGACTGAATGGGGAAAAACTTTTGCGCACGCCTATAGGTCGAACGGCTGGACAGATTTGCACCAAACTTGCGGCAGGAGCGGTGGCTTGGGTCAGAAAGCGTGTTTTTGTGTGTTTGGTGGAAATTGTACCAGTACTTTTGTTGCAAAGGACTGAAATGTACATCCCAAAATATTAGTGATATCTGGGTCCGCTACGCTGACCCATTTTCCTGTTCTCTCCACAGACCGAAGCTTCATTGGCCTGCGGTACGCTGTGCTGTCGGCGAACAGTGGACGCGGCGGTGGTTGGCCGGAGGGAAGCATGCAGTGCGTCAAAGTTTCCATGAAACGCTGCCATGGTGTATCGGAGGAGAGAGCGCCAGCGGAAGGGTCTGGAAAATATACCGTAGGCCATGTGTTGGCAGCAAGAAGGGAGGGAAATGGTGGGAGAGTGAGAAGTGGGTCATGTTATTATTGATTGATATGTGAATAGGTGGAAGAAGACGGAGGAGTGGCTGCAGTATTCATGCGTATTGCGCAAAATCACGGGTGCCTAGACAGGCGACTACTTTGTGTGGTGATTGGAGGCCGCTGTTGTAATGGCATGATAGCTTGTGACACAACCTCTTTGCGTCGACCTGTTTCCGTGGTGAGTGGTGGCAGGTGATTTTCAGAAGGGGAGTGATTTGCACATGCCATAGGTTGGGTGGGAGCGTGGGTGGCTGTGCTGTGCGGATGGAGTGCGGTAGTTGGGCACATGTTGGCAAGCATGGGTGTATGAAGTTGCGGTGGGTCTGTTAAATGTTTGGAGTATTGGGTGCATAGCCCAATGCTGTAGGCCGTAGGGCATGCAGTCAAGAGCCTAGGCCTTCAGCACACCCACCGCAGCAATGCATGTCTTACTTTGCATTCGGTAGAGGGTGGTACTTCCATAGTGAGGTGTGTGGAGATCTGTTGGAGTAGGGCCATTGTTGCGAATGGTATGTGGGTAGGTTGGCAGTGATAGAATACTTTGTGAATGGAAGTGGGTACGGCTGTAGTATGTGAATGAAAGTTCACATGGGTGCAGGACACAGTGGTTTCTCTCTACATTATGGTAAAGGTTCCACTTGTTTGCTGCACAGCTCCATGGCGGTGCACAGGGTGTATGAGTGCTGGTGGCAGTAGTGTGTATGTGGATTGTTGTACTTGGTGCCATGGTGACATTATGTTGCGGTGGGTGTGTTCAAGGCCTAGACTATTGGGTGCATGGCCAAAGGCCGTAGGCCATAGCCCTTGCATTGAAGAGCCTAGGGCTTGAGCACACTCATGGCAGCAATGATTTTGATACTCTGCAGTAGAAGGCCATAGGCCGTAGGCCATGCACTCAAGAGCCTAGGGCTTCAGCACACTCACGGCAGTAATGCATTTGTGACTCTGCATTAGTTAGAGGGTGGTGACTTGCGAGGACTGGGCGAGGAGCACATTTCCAATGCAATAGAGCAGCAAAAGTGAGCTGGCATGCGTGTACGTTTGGTTGCACAGGTGAGGTCACTGTTAGAACATGGTAAAGTTTTTATGTGTGGTTGGAGATGGTGCAGTGAAAAGGCACGCATTGTGGCACTGGGTGCAGTGTTCGTATAGTGTCAGTGTGTAAGAGGGTTTGGTTGAAGTGCTGCTTATATGTGACTGAATAGTGTGCTGTGTGTAGATTGTATGGAGTAGGGGCAATGTTGTGAACATTTTGTGGTTAGGTTGGCAGTGAAAGTGGAAGGCGTAAGACCATACTATGTGAATGAAAGGGTGCAGGTGTGCCAGAGACAGTGTAATGTTTGTAGATTATGGTAACTGTTGCATTTAACGCTGCATCAGGCACAGGGTGGTGAGCTTTGGCGAATGGGTATGAAGCACATTGCAGACGTGCTGCAGCAGCACAAGAGAGTTGAAAAGCGTTTATTGTGCGTTCCAGGGTTGTAGTGATAGTTGCAACATGCTACAGTACTTGGTGTGCGGCAGGAGATGGTGCAGTGAGAAGTTGTGCAGTGTGGCTACAGGGTGCAGTGTGTATATAATGTGAGTATGGAAGAGGGTATGGTTGGAGTGCAGCTTATATGTGCTTGGTTAGTGTGCAGTGTGCAGATTAATTGAAGTCGGCCCAAAATTGTGAGGAGAGGCAAACAGAAACGCATACAAAGAGAAAAAAAAAAAAAGTAGCTTGCACGTAAAAATAAACCTTTATATATCTAAGACGGAAGACTCAATCCCCTACCCAGCTTGACATTGCTTTCCCCGCCACTCACCCCCCCTCACTATCACGAAAAAAGGTAGTGGATTCCGCAGTACTTTCAGGATTACACGTGCAACATCCTGGGTGGCCATGTGGATGTATGCAGATGGAGAAATTGTGCATACTTTTACTGAAGTTTGCAGTGGACTTGCTTTGGAATGGCACAACACTTGTACTGTAATTGTGTAACGGTACATTTGAAGTGTTGTACAGGAGTGACAGTGGTGGATGATGGCGGCTTTGATGCGATTGGTGCATGCGTGTATCCCTATTTACACATAACCCAATGAGGTAGTGCTGTAGAGAAGATAGTGGAAAGGGAAGGACTGTTCCAGTTTTGCAGGGGTGCGGCCCTCGCGGAACTTTGGGAGGCGCACATCCTAGAATCTGCCCTTCCTACTATGTTTCCCAATTGACATGGGACTGTGGGATTGTCCAATAGGGTTAATAGGGTGTGCGGCAATAGGAAGAAGGACTCCTTCTGCTTCACTGGGGCGCGGCCCTTGCGCTAGTTCGGAAAGCGCACGTGGCACATTCTGCCCAATGGGAATGTGCCTGTGGGGATTATCAAATTAGCTGCTTAGTTTCCGCCTCACAGGAAGAGGCAGTCACAAATTCTTACTGTGCTTTGTGTACTCAGACTGGTAGAAATGGAGAGACGCAGAGTGCTGTTACTGGGTGATGCGTTTGTGGACATTTGAACAGGTATGCCCAGGAAAGAGACTTGCATGACAATTTCAGGTTGGAAGGAGTGTAGGCATTGTGGTGCGCTGTCGATGTCTGCAATTTCGGAGTTGTCATTGACCTTTGCAAAGAAGTGGTCACTTTCGTGCCTTTTCATGTTGTCGTGGTACAACACGCAGCTCAGCATTTGGGTTACGCCCCTTGTTCATATGTGTTGCATCAACTCAAGAGATTGGTGAAAGCAGTGAAGCTGTTTTTTCCCACTGCAAACATTCTATTCTCATATATACCGCCAAGAAGAAGGTGGGACTGTTCTAATCCAGTTTCTTCACACCCAGAGGGCGAAAGGTGTATCATCAATGGAAAAATGTCTACTTTTTTGTGCAATTCTGGAATGTTCTTCTGCAACAATGCCATCATTGGTTCTAAAAATGTGGTTTTCTACCATGACAATGGAATTTCTTTTTTCAACATTGGCAATGGCATTTTGTTGCTCCATCTACAAGATGCATTGAAGAGCTGACTGTGAGAATGCGCAAGTACAGAAAAAGAAAAATCTGTATAAGAAGCAAAAAACTCTTTCCTTATCCATACCACTAACAAGAGTATGCGCCGGTTCTAATGCAGTTTGTTCACAGCGAGAGGGCGGAAGGTGTATCAGCAATGGAAGCATGTTTTCTTTTTTGCGTGATGCTGCGATGTTCTTCGGCAACAATGACATCATTGATTCCACAAATGCAGACTTATTCCATGACGATGGCATTTCTTTGTCCAATATTGGCAATGTTGGTTTGTTGTTCGATCTACAGGATGCGGTCAGGAGCTTACTGTAAGAATGGGCAGAATGCAGAAAAATAAAAATCTCTATTAAAAACCACAAAAATAGTGTTTCCTTAAAAGCATCTAAAAAAACAACACAACAAAATGCTCTTTTTAGAGCCACCACTACTTATGAAATCCGCTGTCCCGGCTGAAATGTATTCCACCACACCCGCACTCAGCATGAAAACTATGCAGAATTCCTGTTACTCCGGAATTCCATGTGCCAGATCCGGCCCATTTGCACAATGGTGCGCATGGGAATGGGTCTGTGGAAGCTAAGAGATTGTGCAATAAGGCTTCTGGATGTGGTGTGAGCAAGAATGTGTTGGAAGCGTAACGTTTGCAAAATAGTCACCAACAAAATATTATAGCACTGTATATAATCTTGCTAGCAGGTAATTGCAATAGCTACTGCAAAGGGTGGGCAGGGACTTAGACACGCACTGTGAATGAAAGTCATGGACTGCAACTCGGTCCCAATACGCACTGTGCTCCTTTATTCTTGCCTGTGAACAAAGGGCCACTCTACAGGTATGACCAGTAAAATACAACAGCAAATGTATATATCCAATGTCTGATGCACTAGTCCTAAACAGCTTGTGCAGTGGCGCTGCCATATGTGTGAATGTCTCACCACGGGTAATGTGCTCTTGAACATATTGCTCTGCAGCATATTGTATGACATGCATTGCACAATAAAACTGCTATTTGGAGGTCTTCAAAAATAGCAATCTGTGCATCGAAGCAAAAGTACAGTCACTTGATGGCATGCCATTAGTCGAATCTGTAGCAATCTTGGAGATGAGTACATTTTCCACATAGAAATGCTTTTCATCAGGAGACACGCAGTTTCATTAGGGAGAGCAACAAGACAGTTGTTCAGGCGGCTGCACACGGCCACAGTACCTTTGCAACCGGCACTGATAATCTTTGAGATCCCAAGATTTTGTTTTTTCCTCAGCTGTGCTTACATGTAACTGTCTGCGAGTTAGCAAGCAACAACAGCATTCATATTTTCCAGACTCACTACGGATTGTCCTATGCGCAGTGCAATCTTTTATGCACCTGTACAAACCGCAGTGAGCAACTTGCTATGTACCCTCACTGTGCTAAGTGCAGAGATGGTGTGTGAGTTTCACGGGTCATGGAAGGGCAAGCAGCTCATCAATCAAGGCAATGGACCCTTTAACACGTCCACTGCACACTGGAGCATCCATCTCCTTGACCCAATGGGCCTCAGGCAGCCAGGCATGACACAGTCATAAATCGGTAGCTTTGCAACATGAAATCCGTAGGCAGCAGGACTGTTTCAAATGCTGTAGCCTCTCGCATGAATCAGTAGGGTTGGCGACAGAGGCGGCATTACCAGGAGACAGAGGATGATAGCTGTGCAACCGACAGATGTCCACTGCCACGAGTAATTATAATGGAATGAGACGATGCGGACATGAGGCCAGTCCTGTAGTTGTATGGACACTTCCATTGTGATTGGAAATACACCGGGCAGGTGCACTCTCAGTAGGAAACCTCCATTTTGCTTAGCTACAGCCATCTCGGGCAGCACTCTGCACTACAGAGTCACAATGCAATTACAGCACCAAAGCAACAAATACGCACACACTCACAAACAGTTTACATGTACACGTTTAATTTGTAAGAAACATCGCCAGTATTAGGACACAGTAGGGGTACTTGTAATAGTTTAGGCACTTGTTCCATTTTTACATACAGGCAGTGTACGTTGCTTTTTACAGCGTCTTATTGATTCCGCGTGGCTACATGGTGTTACGGAAGAGGTGTCGCTTCTGATGCATTCCTTCATTGTAAAGTATGTCCTGTTACACACAAACATATGTGTGAAGTGTACATAAAGAAATACATATGAACTACATTAATTTTTACACTGTGCTGCTTGCCACTGCAGTTACTATCGTTACTCCTTTAGTTAAGAGGGACGTTGTCTTCCAGCCATTCTAGGGTGCTTGGCATTGTTGCATAAAAAACATATACCACGGTTTGGTATTGTGGTACACTGCAGACATTCTGCATTCCTAGGAGAGACTTCAGTGCAGTTACCACATTGCAGTTACGTTCTGCTCTCAATACTTTGCATTCCTTACTCTGCTATTTGCTTCTTCGTTTCCATGTACAGTGGTCGTGTGGTAATATTGTTGGACACACACATCACTTCATGTACTAGTGCATACTCTATGCCTTTGGTCTGTTTGTTTCACAAGTACAGAGTTTGCACACTTAACTTACTGAATTCTCCTTGCAATGTACATACATGGTGCTATGTGTATATGTTTATTCACTTTAGTGAATGGTAGAAGTATGTTAGCAGTTTGAATGCTAGCCACTATATGCGCACAGGCATACAGTTTGTGGTTATTGTGCTTATCGGTATTGAAACATCAATTCCGTATGCTGTATGGTACATCTACACAAACTAATGGCTTCCCGGTAAAAACCTATTAAATTCAGTAAAGAAACTTTGTTAAAGGGACGTTATGGTTAAGTTGCGCTACTACAAACCTGTCACCTTCACTGAAAAATCTATACTGAAGGAACTTTCTGGCTCCACTGCCTGTTACGCTCACCTGGTATCCACGTGGACGCCACCCAGCCCTGGTTGGATGATTTGCACTCTCAAACCCTCTCCCGGTCCCTTGGTAAGGCCTCTGGTTAAAGATGGGTCTGCAATATAGGCGAGCTGGATTCAATACCAGATTGTCTTTATGTTTTCCCACCTCCCTTGGCCTCAACTCCTTCCTCCCACTTGGGCCCTCTCATCACCTTAATATTGTAAAAGGTGGATTCACCATCCTGCTCCTTGTGGCAGGGGCGCGTAGATGTGGGGGGCGAGCAGCGACAAAGTTACTTCACTGGTGCAAGCCCCCCTGTGGGAATCCAAGCCTGCTGCGACTCCGTAGGTTTGCTGCTTCACAGTCTTTATATGCAGTTCTAATGTTCCTCTTAGTTCGAATAATGATGTCTTGCTTCTTTCCTTTTAGGTATGGAAAGGTATTTTGGTGTTGTCATGCAGTTTGAAGATGAGTATGGGCCGGCAGGCGAAAGGGCGGTGTGCGTGATGCTGTACGGTGAGTAATGTGCGATGCGCAGCGCTGTTTCGCCTTTTATATTGCTAACCTGTGTCTTTTCTCTCTTTGCAGGTTGCGATGTTCCTCGCCGAGCGCCGTAATGTTCCAGCAATGATACTGACCAGGAGATGACTACCCAGGTAAGAATTGTGTGGCTTTCTTCATTCGGGAGGAAACATGAGTAAATGCTTACTATTGCTGTCTTTCTTTCTCCTCTTTCCAGGATGCATGCGGTGCCGGATGATGGAGTTCGTACCTTCAGATGAGTGGAACTGAAGTCGGCGATGGATTGAAGACAGGATACTGTTCCAGGTAAGTTGCGTAGTGTTCTTTCTCTCTCTGCAGGTCCTTGGTTTCAGGTAAGCTGGCATCAAATAACTGGACACGGTGAGCGTTACGCTGCACACAGCAGAATAACGCAAAGCATGTTCTGTTGTTTGGGTGTGGTTTAAATAGTCTCAGGTAAAGTAGTCCAGGTAAAATAGTCCCAGGCCTGCCACGCCCAAAGTAGTCCATGTAAAGTAGTCCCAAGCCTGCCACACCCAAAAGAGTAGACCGCATAGCTCAGTTCCTTGTAACTGAGCTATGTGTGTGCCTCCATGTTGGCTGAACCCAAGTTAAATAATCCCAAGTAAATAGTCCCATTCTAATGTTGGTCTTCATGATGGTTATGAGCCTGGCGCCAAAGGCGCCAGAGCTGACTCCAAGAGAGTCTTGGATGAGGTTTTAAGTCCTTTGACCTGGCCCTAACTTGAAGGCTGACTTGCCAGTGAGGGCCATGGGCAAGGGTCATGACACTGCCCTACTAAAAACCTATGAAATAAACCAACAAAAACATTGTTAAAGGGGCGATATGGTTAAGTTGCGCTACTAAAAACCTATTGCTTTCACAGAAAAATCTATACTGAAGGAACTTCCTAGATCCACTGCCCTACTAAAAAACGATCAAATAAATCAACAAAAAATGTTATTAAAGGGACGTTATGGTTTAGTTGCACTCATAAAAAACCTATGAAATTCAATGGAAAAATGTTGCTACAGGGACGTTATGGTTACAGGTAAAACCGAAAACCCCCAGAAATTTGCCAGTTATGGTAATGTACGCAACAATAACTTACCCTACCCCTGTGGACTGCAAAGACTAACACCCATGACCTCAAAGATGACATCACAAATGTCATTGATGACATCTGGGAGGGAGGGGGTGGCTCAGGGGCAACGTGGGCAACCACTGGCCTTGGAAGCAAGAAGACGTGGAGGCACAGGTTCAATTCCCCTGGTCCGTGCTTAGAAACCTCTGGGTATGAAGCACGTTGTAAATAACCAATTACAATTACAACACGACTAAAAGATAGCATCTCTATTTCAGACCTCTCAGTGCAGCAATGCTCCCACATAGGAACTCGGATAATCAGTACAGTGCAAAGTGATTAGGGTACACCTGGGCCCCGACCGTGAATGTGGACAGTGGCTGCCTGTCTGCCCACCAGGATGCGTGCCCGTGTCTAGCAGACAGGACATAGCAGCTCAGGCGTGCACAAGCACACGGCTGCACCGTGAGGTCGGTTTGCAGGCCAGCATCGCTGGAAGCTGAGAGAGTAACCTCAGATTATTCAGGAAGTCTGGTACCTTTTTCTTGAATTTAAGGATGGAAATGTGAGTCTTGATATGATATGATATGGCATTTGTAACGCGCCTATACACAAGTGTTTCAAGGCGTGACGAGGCAGGGAGGGGGGAACAAGGGGAGACAGACAACGATCCTACTAGGCCAGGTGTCATTCAGATCGCACAAGTGCATGGGTAGGGGGATGGGAAAAGTGCAGGGGGAAAGGGAGAGGGTAAAGTGCAGTACAGGGTTAGTAACATACAAGATAAATAATAAGGGCCAGATGGTGGCAAGTGCAAGATAAGTGCAGACAAGTGCTGGGAAGGGGGGCTGTAGGGATACAGAGACAGTCCCACAGTGCAGGGGTTGCCAGGGCAGCAGTGCAAGGGAGAGTGGCTGGGCCAAGGACCGAGATTGGTGAGTGGCCCAGTTGCTGATTCAGTACAGTTTCAGTGATTTAGCAGGGGAGAGGAGGAGAGAAAGCAGAAGCAAAGAGGAAGGTTTTGAGGTGCTTCCAGAACCGGAGATGGTTCTCCTTAAGTTTCAGGGAGGCAGGAAGCCTGTTCCAGAGGGAGGCCCCTGCTGCGGAGAGAGATCTCCCCCCAACTCGTTGCTTGGAGAAGCGGCTGACCCTGAGGGAGTTGGAGGCGGATGAGCGAAGTGCTCGAGAAGGAAGATATTTAGGAAGAGAGAGTTGAAGGTATTTTGGCCCCAGGCCCCAGAAGGCCTTGTGGACAATGCAGAGGGTTTTGAACTTAATCCTCGCAGCCACAGGGAGCCAGTGTAGCGATCGCAGTCCTGGAGAGATACGATCCCTGGGCTTGAGGCCAAGGACAAGTCTCGCAGTCCTGTTCTGGATGAGTTGCAGAGGGTGGAGAGTAGAGGCAGGCAGATTTAGATAGAGGCTGTTACAGTAGTCCAGCTTCGAAGCCAAGAATAATCTAGACCCATGTCTTATGGCCGAGTGGTATATGGCATAAGCTTAAATAAGGTAAATTGCATTCCAAATCGCATTCCAAAATCCACAGATGGAAAATAACTCTTCCAAAAATGATACCTGAATGCAAACATACGGTGAACAGGAATGATAAACCCTGGGTTATAGATGGCACATGCTTGCTATTCCTGATACCAAATAAAACCGCCCCAAAGTCATCAACCTTGGAAGGATGAAAGGATGAGGCATCTGTTACTTACTGCCCATTTAAGTTGCAGCGCTGTAGAAGCAACACCTATATGCATTATAATTATTAACATATGATTCTCATTAACATTATTTGCATTAATGATGTTATGTATAATTGTTCTATAGTTCTAGTCAGACGGTTATAGCTGCGCACAAATAAGAAATCAGAAAGTATGCCATTATTTGATTGAGTGGCTGTTACTTGACTCGCCTTTCCTGGCATCCTACCCATCATGCTCATTAATGTTTGACTTTTCATTTTGCATTTTAAGAATGGACCGATTCCCAAGGGCAGAATGTGATGCACATCCTGCACAAACTGCGCAGCGACTATCGGAGGAGGCTGCAGTCCCAATGGATGAATCTTCAAAGAGAAGGTAACAGGCCATCAGAAGAACTCATTGGGAAGGCTGCCCTGATTTTACATCAAAAAGGGGGCACAGCCAGATCAGTTCCTGGGGGGGGGAGGTGTTGTAGGATGGAGCCATGTTGTTAACATCACCACTAATTTAATCAAACACACACACACACAAACACACGCGCAGACACACACACACCAATTGACGTTAGAAACCCGCAAGATGATCACAATTTCATTCCATGGTCACAACTTTGTGAGACGGACATCAGCATATATTTTTCAAAACCTACTATTCCCAAACTTAATCAAAATCCCTCTCTGTGTCCAACACACAGCTAATGCCGGACTAGCAGCTCATTAGAGAAAGCTTAATTGTGCACGCTGTTAGCATTAGGGCACATATTTTCCCCAGAGCAAAGCACATATGCATTCAATGGGCCTCATTACAACTCTGGCGGCAGCCGTTCCGTTAAAAACACTTTTTTAACGTTTTTTGCATTTTTTCCGGCACTCGTGAATGGGCAAGAACCGGGTCATGCCAAACTCGGCGGACCCGGTAATTGCCCATTTGCGGGTGCCAGTAACATGGGACTCCCCATCCCCATTCGGCCCCAAAGGGCTGAATGGGAATAGGGACGTCGGATGCACCATCACATGCAGAGTTGTGCCGGTGCATCCGACGTGCTGCGCTCGCGGGTGCCGGTCAGCACGCCAGGAAAAACCTGGCGGGCTGTCAGGCACCCGCGAGCACAGCCCGTATTATGGCGGTGCGGGAACTACGGTACTGGCATGCTTAATGGTACCGTAGTTCCTGGACCGCCATGCTCGTAATGAGGATTGGCATTGTTGCACCAGAGCAATGCTTGCTCTCGGCAATAGCGTGCCCTATTAGCACTGATATGATCTGATATGATATGGCATTTGTAACGCGCCTATACACAAGTGTTTCAAGGCACGACGAGGCAGGGGGGGGAACAAGGGGAGACAGACAACGATCCTACTAGGCCAGGTGTCATTCAGATCGCGCAAGTGCAAAGGGTAGAGGGAAAGGGAAAAGTGCAAGGGGGAAAGGGAGAGTGGAAAGTGCAGTACAGGGTTAATAGCATACAGCAAACAGGATAAATAACAAGAGCCAGCTGGTGGCAAGTGCGAAGTAGGTGCAGACAAGTGCTGGGAAGGGGGGCTGTAGGGATACAGACACAGTCCCGTAGTGCAGGGGTTGCCATGGAGGCAGTGCAGGGGAGAGTGGCTGGGCCAAGGACCGAGAACGGTGAGTGGCCCAGTTGCAGATTCAGTGCAGTTTCAGTAGTATTAGCAGGGGAGAGGGGGAGAGAAAGCAGAAGCAAAGAGGAAGGTTTTGAGGTGCTTCCGGAACCGGAGATGGTTCTCCTCAAGTTTCAGGGAGGCAGGAAGGCTGTTCCAGAGGGAGGCCCCTGCAGCGGAGAGAGATCTGCCCCCAACTCGTTGTTTGGAGAAGCGGCTGACCCTGAGGGAGTTGGAGGCGGATGAGTGAAGAGCTCGAGAAGGAAGATATTTAGGAAGAGAGAGTTGAAGGTATTTTGGCCCAAGGCCCCAGACGGCCTTGTGGACAATGCAGAGGGTTTTGAACTTGATCCTCGCAGTCACTGGGAGCCAGTGCAGTGATTTCAGTCCTGGAGAGATACGGTCCCTGGGCTTGAGGCCAAGGACAAGTCTTGCAGTCCTGTTCTGGATGAGTTGCAAAGGGCGGAGAGTAGAGGTGGGCAGATTTAGATAGATGCTGTTACAGTAGTCCAGCTTCGAGAGAACCAGGGCTCTAGAGACAGTGAGCTTCTGGGGGAAGGAGAGGAAAGGAAGGATACCTCTGAGGAGGTGTAGCTGGTAGTGTGACTTCTTAGAGACGTCGGACATGTGAGGAGAGAAGGAGAGTGTGGAGTCGAAGATGACCCCAAGGTTTTTTGCCTTGCAGGTAGGAGCAAGAAGAGGGCCAAGAGAGGCCGGCCAGAGAGCTGAAGGGAAGGAGGGAGAGGGGGTGCGATGAGTAGAATCTCGGTCTTACTGGCATTAAGGCAGAGGTCGTTGGCGGCACACCATTCCTGGATAGCAGACAGACAGTCAGAGATGAGGGAAGGAGAGGAGGAGGCCAAGGGTAGCCTGAAAATGAGCTGGGTATCATCCGCATAGCACTGAAAATTGGTGCAGAGAGCGGTGATGCGGTGGGCAACGAGTGCCAGGTAAATGCTCACTAATTTTGAAGCACTTTTTTATAATGCCCAGTAAAGAAAATAATTTCGAGGTGACCCGCATTTTGGCAGCTAAAGGAAATAAGACAGAGCAATGTGAAGTTATGTGTTCAGGATCACATACTTTGGTCAAGTGGGTACACTGAAATTTGATATCCTGTTTCTTGATTCTAGATTTTGCAATTTAAGGACCAGGCTGTATTTCAAACCATCAAATCTTTAGTTGTGCTCCAACATATAATTCTGCATATTTTTCTTTAAAAAGCTATCTTGTGTTGAATAAAGCGGTGTCCAGTCATTATCTCGAAAACAAAATGTCGAATTACAATAATGTCGAAACAATAATGTCGAAAACAAAAATGTCGAATTGTTTTTTTTTTAATTTACAAGTTTTTTTGGGGTTCCGGTGGTAAAAAAAAGGGGTAAAACATTAAAAAAAAATTTAAAAAGGGGGGTTGGGGGGGAACCCCCCCTTTCGAATAAAAATCAACAAAAAAAAGAAATTCGACATTTTTGTTTTCGACTTTATTTTTTCGACATTATGACTTTCGACATATTTGTATTCGAGATTATGACTATAAACCGAATAAAGCTACATTAAACACATTATCCCACATGGCAAATCAACCTAACAATATATAAACATTCTTAATAGAAACCTGTTAGGCATAGCACTTATCATTCACTTGACTTGAAAAGGGGAAAAAGAACACAACAGAGTGTGCACATCTACAAAACATTTGCAAGGCAATGCAGCAAAGTATGTGATTTAAAAATGAAAGGGCATTGTTCTCCACAATACAATTTCAAATATAAGGAAGAGAAGTAACTGTGTGTGTATGTTGAAATCAGTAAGCTCCACTAATTTACTATAACTGTTGGAGAAGTTGACAAACTTTGTGAAAAAAAATGCTTCTAAATATGATTTTATATTGATGCGGGTACACTGTAGAGATCTCTGAAGAGTTGTGTGATCTACGTCACAAGTTTGACTCTTGGTATAGCCAGCATGCTATTTCATAGTCCAAAGTCAGTAAAATGAGTACCATTCGAACAGGTTATAATATCACCCGTTAATGACATGCATAGACAGAATTGGGGCACTGGGCCTCATTACGACCCTGGCGGAAATGGGAAAACGATGGCGGAAATGCAATACCGCCATCGAATAGCGCTCGGTGCGACTATGACCCGTCACCGCAAAGTACGAAGCCATTAGCGACACCGTAGTGAACGCCAACGCTAACTGCACCAAGTACGCGCGCGCGCGCCATGCCAAACCGTAAATACTACCATGGCGCAAGGGTACGCGAATTCCGACCCTAGCGGACATGTACCTAACGCCATCAAGCATGGCGGAAAGTACCATTCCGCCATGGTGAGAAGTACGGCATCGCGAATCAACCGTAAACGGCCCCACTGAGTGCCTGTACACCGCTCCCTGCCCACAAAGTACAACTCCCCGTAGGTGCAATGAAGTCACAATGCAACCAGTGAAAAGTACAAGTCACCCATGCATGCCAACGAACAAAAGAATCACAAGAGGGGCCAATGGGAGCTGCAGGGCACAGATGGCACGAATACAGAAGCCATTCCAATGGACATGACCACAGTCCCCCCCCCGAAACGCACGCAAACACAGGCACCTGTGACCAGCAATATTCCGAAAATCACAACATTCCACCAGTCCACCTGGCTGACCGGCATCTGTTACACAAAACCCAATCCCCCGCCCCTGAGCATGACAACATTCAAACAGTCATATTGGCAGCCCCCATACCTGACCTCACTGGGCTCCGTAGGCAAACGCGCCCAGCACAGTACCACGCAACTAAACTCCGAAGCTGGAACCCAATGGAGATCTCCTCACAATACATTGCTCCCCAAATAGGAATATGCCACATCACTCGCAAAGAAGAACGCTACACGGCCCATATCAGAATAGAAATTTAATGCACAACAAAATCACCAAGCCCATACAGCCATAAGTCCATGAACTCCAAAACACATATCACCATTGTGGGCTGCATCCGCAAGGAATGACCAGCTACTACTTGTGTGACGCCCTGTTCCATCATGGTACACAGAGCCACATTCACGTACGAAAAGGCAACATGGAAGCGCACAGAACCGCAGGCCCGTCCCAATGGGGAGGCACTAGTCCAGCTGAAAGGCCGAAATGTTGCTCCGAGCCACTAGTACTGCGTAAGGGCATGTGGCCCATTGGCGATCGTCCCATAAGATCGTAATGCTGCTCCACTGATTAACACGAAGCAGCAGGTGTCGGGAGTAAAAGCGATCTGCAGGAGTGGCATACAGATGGCAGTGGCAAAAGGGGAGGAGATACCTGTCAACCAAAAGAAAAGAAAAAGAACAGAATGGCCATCAAAACTACATTCGAACAACTCACTTCAATGATCACACTAAATCCACAGCCATATGCATGCTAGCCCACTCCAAAGGATCATCACCACCCCAAAACCACTTGCGACTCATAACCATCTATATCGAGGTGTAAACACCATCACAAACGAGTGTACCTGTGCATGCGTCTGTCAAAACAGATTCCATCAGATGGGAATGTTAACGTGCATGGACACAAGTGTCTGAAGGCGCGTCGAGACAGGGAGGGCTCAACAAGGCCAGATAGACGATGGTCCCACTATGGCAGCCCTGCATCACATAGCGCAGGGGAGGCGGATAGATTCCAACAAGCCCTGTACATGGCAAACCCTGTATCAAATCACCTATCCATGCATCCATTCATCATTCCCTCATCCCGGTATAAAAACGCCTGAATATTTACTCACATAACATTAGAAATTTCCATTGAGTCTGTGCGCTATGCAGCCTGCAAAATCCACAGTGCCCCAGCCCGTAATTCCAGTGTTGTGAAGTAACATGTATTTGGGAACGTCCGGCCTCATCGCCCACGTCGCTATTGCGCATCCCAAACTATGCATATCAATCATTGCATCCTCGCCATGGCCCCTGTCTCAAGGACATTGAACAATAGAACGTTATATTTGCAGTCAGACCTGTGGGCATCTCCTCGCCGCTAGCTGAAAACCGAAAGCGCCGCCCTTCGAATTCCTCATTTGCAACATCACGTCGAAAAGGCATCTGTGGCCGTTTGAAATCACAAATTAATCCATCTAGTGCGGCTGTGTGTGAAAATGGCAACTGCCTTCACCCACTAATGGGACGCCCCGCCCGTCGTTGCAACTCGGTACAGTGATGCATGAGGGCCCACCGTTACTCGAGTACTACGTTCCACTGACCCATCACAAGTCTGTTCGCGACTGCAAAGATTGTATGTGAAACAATGGGACCATAGCCGAATGTACATATCAACAAATGTTACACGGCCATCGGGTACAAATACATGATTGCAATAGCAAGATGCCATTCCTCGAATTGCAGCGTTGTGTGCGGGACGTGCTCGCCCAAAGGGGAGAGCAGCTTGCACAGGTGGAATGAATCACCACAGGTGGAGGCCATACAGCCTGCAAACACATAAATTGCACACCCAGTCTCCTCCCACAACCACACCCACTCCGAAATGCTACCGGCAGGACTCGCGATGTTGGCCCTGGGGGACCTGATAGCACTGCAAGTACTCCAACTCCAAGAAGAAGACGAACACCAACTACAACCGGCCGCACGGAGGAGACGCAGGAGGAGGAGGAGGCCAAGGCAGGGCCAGCAAGGGCCGCCAGCACAGCCACTACCACCACGCAGGCAGCCCGCAATCCCACGCCTCCGAGCACATCCGTTCAACCTCACTGATGAGCAGATCCACACCCTCTACCGTTTGGACCGGGACACCATAGCCGCCATTGTGGACATGACACAGGCTGACCTTGTCAGCATGATAGATAGCCCAACCGCCATCCCACCCCTACTGAAGGTGGTGTCTGTACTCCACTTCCTGGCCACAGGCACCTACCAGCACACAGTCGGACAGTTGCATGGCATTTCTCAGCCACTGTTCTCACGGACACTATTGCAAGTGCTCGATGCCCTCCTGCAGCACGCAGACGACTACATCTCTCTACCACGCTCGGAGCAGGAAATTACCAACACAAAAGTGGGATTCCATGCACTTGCCGGCATACCGGGTTGCATTGGTGCCATCGACTGCACCCATGTGGAATTGGTCGTCCCACATGCCATGGAGGCCCAGTACCGCAACCGAAAACAATTTAATTCCCTGAATGTACAAATGGTGTGTGACTCCAACAGGATCATTACACATTGTTGTGCCAGATTCCCTGGATCAACCCATGATTCTATGGTCTTGAGGAACTCTACTATACCACGCTACATGGAGCGACACGCAGGGAACAGATCCTGGCTACTCGGTGAGTCTCATTTCATGCATGATGATGTGGGGTATGTGATGCGGCAATGACCTGGCAGGAAGGGGGGGGGGTGTGCGTACGTAGCAATGGCATTCCACATCATACGTTTATCGTCCACATACAGGTGATGCTGGGTATCCACTGAAGAGATGGCTCCTCACACCAGTCCGGAACCCACGGGACCAGCATGAGGAGGACTACAACCATGCCCACTCACGTACCCGTGTAGTCATTGAACAGGCATTCGGCCTACTGAAGACTCGTTTCCGCTGCCTCAGCAGGTCTGGCGGGGCACTCCTGTACCGCCATGAGAAGGTTGCAAAGATGGTCATGGCATGTGTCATGCTCCACAACATGTGCGTACGTAGAAATGTGCCCATGCCCCCTGACGCAGAACTGCAAGCACCTGATGATGGTCATGATGAGGGTGGGGATGTGGCAGCACCTCAAGGAGTCTGCGAGGCACCGGAGGCCCGTGCCGTGACATTCGTCAGCATCTCATTGATGCATGCTTCTAGCACTCACGCCTGGTGGCTGATACATGGACACGGGACTCGTGGCACTGTGTGTGTCTGGTACATGCACAATATGGACAGTACGCCTATGATGGCCTAGTACACAAAGATCATTGTCCACACATCTCATTGGTTGATCGTGCACTGTTTATGGCATATGTGATATCATGTTGAACACCCTATCGACCCGCCACCCAAGTGAGCCCAACACACCCCCTCCACCCTCCTACCTCCCCCCCGAACACCAGTGTCCAAAGATGCTCATTGTCAGTGGGCTGTCGCTATTGCAAGCCCCCTCTGCGGGTATCAGGGGCACCCCTGCCTGTGGAGCGCAGGTTCCTCCCAGATCTACGTTGGGGGCTGCCCTGGACGGAACTTGCAACGGATGATGTCTCTGCCTGCTCACGTCCATGCATGTCCCTAAGGGTTTGTGAGAGCTCAGTGAGCACACGGCGCACTGCGGCAAGTTCGGCACATACGTCTTTGGACGTCGCATGCAGTTCCCCCCTCAGGCTCTCGGTGCTTCTCTCCATTTGGACTCTCAGGCTCTCGGTGCTACTCTCCATTTGTGCCCTTAGTGTCTCTGTACTTCTCTCCATTTCTGCCCTGAGTGTCTCAGTTGATGTTTCTATGTCTGCCTTAGTGCGCCCACATTCATCGGCATGGTCCTTGAGGAGCGTGGCCAGTTGCTGCTGTTGCACGATTAACTGGTCGAGGGACTGTTGCCTCTGCTGGGCCATGGCCATTTGCGGGGGTGTCACAGAGGGGCTGTTGACCTCATGTTGCCTTGCCACAGGGCTTGTGGGGGGTGGCCAGTCGTCGTCTTGTGGGTGCCCCTGCGTGGTATCCTCATGTTGTACGGGATGGGACAGACAGGGGGAATGGGACAGGTCATGGATGGATCTGACTTCGACATCCCCGTCTTCTGTGTCGGAGCATGCTGCCATCAATGGGGTGTCACCTATGGTGCTGCTGCCACCAGAGGCAGTGCCTTCTGTGGCATCCGTTGGGGGGACCTGTGGTGGTGGTGGTGTGGGCATGCTGGCTGCTGGGGTGCCTGTTGATGTTCACTCCTCTGTGCTGCCACCTGATGTGTGCTGCTGCAGTGTCTTGATGCGTGCAGCTGAGGTGGAGGGTCTCTGGCCGTTGGTCTTGGCCCTCTTTGCAGGTGTGCTGGTAGGGGTGTCCTGATGCTCGTCGTTTGGATCGGACCCTGTGGTGGAGTAAAGGAGGGCGAGGGTTATTAATGGGTCTGTGGGTATTGGAATGGCATTGTATCACATGCATTGGGGTGGTACCTGAGGGTGATTTGGGTCGGGGCCTTGGAGGTGCTTTCATTTGTGTGTGGAGTGAGGGTGCAGTTGTTTGGCAGCCTGCAGTTAGGGTGTGCCTGCTGCACGTGTAGTGGGTGTTTTAGGGGTTTTTAATTATTTATGTATTTATTGTGAGTTTTAGAGTGCGCTATCATGCCGATGTGTGTGGACATTCTCCTGGACATGTGTTTCTGTTGCACTATGTGGACACATGGTACTTCACATGATTGGACATTGTGGATTTAGCATTGTTTTATCTGGCCCACCTACCTGAATCTTCGGATGTCTGCACTCCTTTCTCCATCCCTCCGACTCCCTCTATGCTCTCCATTCCGATGGTGGAGGCACAGATTTCTTCCCAGGGGGTCAACTTGATGGGTGATTCAGGACCTCCCCCGGTGGCTGTGGCAATGTTGCGGTTGGCAGAGAGTATGCTGCGGACGCGTATCCGCAGGTCGTCCCATCGCTTTCTGCATTGCTGTGGGTTGCGGGGTGCGGTCCCCACCGCGCTTACCCGCTGTGCCACCAGAGCCCATATGGCCTTCTTGTTCGCAAGTGCCGTCCTGGTCATTTGCGTGGAGAAGACGACGGCAGCATTCTCCTGGAGGGTCTCTGTTAGCACGGTGAGTTCCTCACGGGAGAAGTGGACCTGCCGCTTGCGGTCGCACGCTTTCTTCGCTACTTTTCCCATTTTTCTTGGTTTCGCTAGGGTGGATGACGGGTTGGGGTGTGTCTCGGGGTAGTGTTTTTAGTGGTTGTGTGGTTTTTGTGGTTTTATAGGTGTACCGCGGGATGTTTCCCGTTCCGGGCCCATGTTTTTACTTCTGTTTCCGTATATTTCCGGTCACCGTACTTTCCGGTAGGCGCACACTGCGGTGTCCGCTGTGATGGGTGGCGGTATTGCACCTAGGGCGCAGTACGGCGGCGGTGTGGGCCGTTTTGGGGTCATTTCCGCCATCGCGGACTTTGCACTTCCGCCATGCCGTGGTGCTCGTGCCCGATGGGTCGGAATGGGCCGCACTTTGCTCCTTCGTGCAATGGCGGAAACGCTATTTACGCTGTGGCGGTCCGGTCAGTCACTTTCCGCCAGGGTCGTAATGAGGGCCACTGTGTCCCTGAGAAAGGCTCACTTTCCATAAAGTACAAATCTATTGGATCCAATCCGTCGTGTTCATAGGAAAATTACAAGCCATATTGTGATCTACTGGGAAGTAAATACTTAAATCCACAATAATTAATCAGACATACCATTGGGTAAGATATGCCCCGGGCAGTACGTTTGATAACTTACTGGCAGGGGCATATCTTAGCCAAGAGTGTGTTAGATTTACTTTTGTGGACTTAAATATTTACTTTGCTAATGCAAACACTCTGATTTAACCCCCCCCATTATACACTCCCACCCCAAAATTCCAGAACAAGAAACATGGAGATTTTGAATTCATACTTTACTTTGTTCTGATAAAAGATGTAAGGCAAAAGTGGTCACCTCATTTTATGCTGGGGCAGTCACCTCAATATAATTTACACAGCTAGACAGCTTGTCTTCAGAAGAAAATTAACCTTACAATAAATGCTCACTAATTTTGAAGCACTCACGATCACTCGCATGGATCCAATTTATATATTTCTAAACCTCTAATCTAAATAATGCAATGCAATTTCTATGCAGCACAATGTTCTTCCATCTTTGCATTGCTACTTGTCGGCAAGTGTGTTTAAACACCTTGCACAGTATATACATAAAACTGACTTGCTTCTACTTAACGATAGATTCTTCAAAACAGGTGAGGAGCATTGGTATCAGAAACAAAGTTATATAAAAATCAGCATTAATATGATTTACATTTGAATTAATTCCCCCAAGGTGTAGATATGGTGCTGTAGGTTCCTAGAATGTGCATGTAAATGAAATACAAGGTATGATGGCTTGCATCAAACTATACAGGCTTGAGTTTAGAGAAGCTGTGCTATCAATTTGGAATGCATAGAATATTGATTTATCTACACTATGTATTTGCCTAAAATTATGATTTTCTGAAAGGCCAACAACTATTCCCCAATTTTCTTTGGTAATTGGAGTGTCTAATTCAGTATTCTCTAATTTTAACTCAATGTCATTGGCGAAATGTAGCTGTTCATTTGCATTACATAATTCTCTAAGGGAATGAAAGTGGCTCAGCTAAGCTCTCTTTTGTCCGAATATCTCTTTTTAAATGACTAAGCTTTCACATGCGTTGATTTATAAATTATCTGTCAGGCTATGGATTGTATGCCTCGGTTCAAAGTCTTAGTTGTTGATTATACTTGTGAAAATGTTCAAGGTTCAATTGACTTGGCTTTGATTGACAGGGACTGTGAACCCTGTGCAAAAATGCTATTGGATTCCAGTTTAA
The DNA here is from genome assembly GCF_040938575.1 of Ambystoma mexicanum. Classification (NCBI taxonomy): domain Eukaryota; kingdom Metazoa; phylum Chordata; class Amphibia; order Caudata; family Ambystomatidae; genus Ambystoma; species Ambystoma mexicanum. Next base: position 1,334,725,739 of record NC_090921.1, on the reverse strand, counting down.
ATGAATCGTTGTTCAGCTTTCAATATGCTCAGAAAGCTGGGTACATTTGTTCACACTAGGATGCTGTAACATTCAAGTTGCATTCAATTGATTATGGTTGATAAGACACTGCTTGCTGTGTGCCAGAAAATACTATTTGTTCTACACTCAATCAGATCTCACTTGGGTTTGAATATAGTGAGACAGCACAGTGTGTTTCACAATAAAGTGCTCAAGCATTCTGTTTGAAATTACTTCCCCTAGTTATGATATGATATGTCAGTTAAAACGCGCCTATACACAAGTGTTTCAAGGCGCGACGAGGCGAGGGAGGGGAAGACAGTGGAAGACAGACAACGATCCTACTAGGCCAGGTGTCATTCAGATCGCGCAAGTGCGAGGGTAGGGAGAAAGGGAAGAAGTGCCAGGGGAAGGGAAAGGGGAAAAGTGCAGTAAATGGGAAAGAAGAATAAATACGATAAATAACGGCCTGAAGGTGGCAAGTGCAAGGTAAGAGCAGAAATAAGTGCTGGTAAGGGACTGATGGGATACAGAACCAATCCCCAAGGGCAGGGGGTTGACAGGGAGGCAGGGCAGGTGAGCAAACGGTAGGACCTGGCCCCAAGATCCGAAAGGGTGGCCAGGTAACCAGTGCCAAATCGGCTGGGTATATCAGCAGGGGAGAGAGGCAGAGAAAGCAGAAGCAAAGAGGAAGGTTTTGATGTTCTTCCGGAACCAGAGATGGTTCTCCTCAAGTTTCAGGGAGGCAGGAAGGCTGTTCCAGAGGGAGGCCCCAGCCGAGGAGAGAGATCGACCACCAACTCGTTGCTTGGAGAAGCGGCTGACCCTGAGGGAGTTGGAGGCAGATGAGCGAAGAGCCAAAGAAGGAAGGTATTTAGGAAGAGAGAGTTGAAAGTAATGCGGTCTCAGGCCCCAGAAGGCCTTGTGGATAATGCAGAGGGTTTTGAACTTAATCCTTGCAGCCACTGGGAGCCAGTGCAGAGATTTCAGTCCTGGAGAGATACGATCCCTGGGCTTGAGGCCAAGGACAAGTCTTGCAGTCCTGTTTTGGATAAGTTGCAGAGGGCGGAGAGTAGAGGCAGGCAGATTTAGATAGAGGCTGTTGCAATAGTCCAGCTTAGAGAGAACCAGAGCTGTGGAGACGGTGACCTTCTGGGGGAAGGAGAGGAGAGGAAGAATACCTCTGAGGAGGTGCAGCTGGTAGTGTGACTTCTTTGAGACGTCGGAGATGTGTGGAGAGAAGGAGAGTGTGGAGTTGAAGATAACCCCAAGGTTTTTAGCCTTGCAGGTGGGAGCAGGAAGAGGGCCAAGGGAGGCCGGCCAGAGAGCTGAAGGGAAGGAGGGAGAGGGAGTGCGATGAGTAGAATCTCGGTCTTACTGGCATTAAGGCAGAGGTCGTTGGCGGCACACCATTCCTGGATAGCAGACAGACAGTCAGAGATGAGGGAAGGAGAGGAGGAGGCCAAGGGTAGCCTGAAAATGAGCTGGGTATCATCCGCATAGCACTGAATATTGGTGCAGAGAGCGGTGATGCGGTGGGCAACGAGTGCCAGGTATTGGTTGAACAGCCAAGGAGAGAGGTTAGAACCCTGGGGACGCCACAGGTATAGAAAAAGATATCTGAGAGGGAGGACCAAAGTTGGACCTGGGAGGGTCGGTCGGAGAGGAAAGAAGTCAGCCACGCCAGAGCCTCTCCAGTGATACCCAGGTTATCACGGAGACGGTTGAGCAGGATGGCGTGGTTGACAGTGTCAAAGGCAGAAGAGAGATCAAGCAAGATAAGGACACACGGGGTGTTGGAGTCAAGGTTGGAGAGAAGGTCTTCACAGATGTTCAGGAGAGCAGTTTCCGTGCTTCTGGCAGCCCTGAAGCCAGACTGATGGTCATGAAGACAACCAACAGATCCGGTGTGGAGATTAAGATGGGAGATGGCCAGTTTCTCCAGGAGCTTGCCCAGGAAGGGAGTGATGGACATTGGGCGATAGTTAGCCGGGCAGGAGGGGTCAGCAGAGGGTTTCTTAAGAAGAGGGTGCACAAGGGAGTGCTTCAGAGGGGATGGGAAGACTCCAGTGGCGAAAGAGGGATTACAGAAATCAGCCATGGCAGGAGCCAGGGAGTCGATGTGGTCCTTGATAGTTTTGGAGGAACAAGGGTGAACCTGTTTTGACAAGACTTTCATAGATCGGACTTGTCGAGAAACCTCATCTGCAGAAAAAAGGGGAAAGGAAGAGAGGGAGGGAGGGTGGCAGCAGTGGGGCCAGAGGAAGAGCAGGGGATAGAGGGAGGAAGTTGACAGGAGGAGAGTGAGGACAGGATGTCCTGAGGTTTGGAAGTGAAGTGAGAAGCCAGTGCCGTGCAGAGGGCCTGAGAGGGGACTGGAGAGGTAGAGTCTGCAGCAGGGTTGGCCAGTTCCTTGCAGATTTTAAAGAGTTCAGCCGAGTTGTTAGACGCCGCAGAGATCCGGGCTTGGATATGCCAGTACTGCTGTTGCAGCAGACGGCAGGCCAGTTTGTCAGAGGATGAACATGAAGCACAGCATTTCCTCTCGGCCACCCTGCACTTGCATTTCAGGGTGACGAGATCGGAGTCATACCAGGAGTTACACTTGGCATTGGGCTTCAGGCGGATTCTCATGACAGGGGCAAGGATATCAAGAGTATCAGATATAGCAGAGTGGAGCATGGAGAGGGCTGTGTCAGGGTGGGAGTCAGCCAAAGGGGGAGGAGGGGTGATAAGGTGGCGGCGAAAGCCTCAACAGACACGCGCTTCATGGGTCGGATGACCGCGAAGGTGGGTGTCAGTGAAGAAGGTGGCTTAGCCTAAGGGGTACGGAGGGTGAGGTGGGAGGATAGGAGAAACTGATCACTCCAAGAGAGAGGAGTGGAGAGGGGGACAGAGAGGGGAAGGTCAGAGGAGATCAGAGCATCAAGAGTGTGCCCTGCAGAATGAGTCGGGCCAGAGGGGAGAATGGTTAGTGAAAGAGAGTCACAGAGGTCACAAAAGTGTCCAGAGGGGGGACAGGAGGCATCCAAGTGGATTTTGAAGTCTCCAAGAAGTAAGAGTTGAGTGGTGGAGGCCAAGAGAAAGGAGGAGAGGTCCGCCCACTCGGATAGGAAGGAGGAAATCTGACCAGGTGGTCGATAGATAGTAGCCACGGTAAGGGAATGGCTAGGAGAGAGAGAGAGCCGGCAGAAAAGGCATTCAAAAGAGGAGTAGGTCTGTGTAGGAGTGACAGAGGCAGGAATCCACTCAGGGAAGATGAGGGCAACACCCCCACCAGAGCGGTTGGGCCTGGTCACAGAGAGGATCTTGTAGCCGCCAGGTAGAAGCATGTCAAAGCTGGTGACAGAGCTGGTCATGAACCAAGTCTCAGTGAGACCGAGGACATCGAGGTCAAGTTCTTCGAAAAGGCGGCAGATGTCAGAGGAATGTTTGACAGCAGAACGAGAGTTGAGAGTGGCAATGTGGAGAAGGTTGCCATCCTTGAAGGACTTCCGGGGAGGGGTACAGATCAGAGGTACGCCCTGCGGAGGTGTAGAAGGGGCCCGAGAGGGGGCAGAGAGGGAGGGAGAAGGCAAGGTAGCCGAGGAAAGGGGAGGGGGGACAGCAGGAGAAGAAAGGAAGTTGATGAGGCATGGGAAGCGTCTATCAAAGAGGTGACGGTTGGCCTGAGGACCTTGGACCAGGACGGTCTCATTAGAGTAAACATTAATGATGACCTTGGAGGAGTGGAAGTGGCATTTCTCAGCAGGTCCACCCACTCCAGGGACATAGCAGAGCAATGATTCTAGAGGACATATATCTAATTGTGATCAGGCTTTTGATAGTTACTTTCAGATTATTCTTTTAAGGCAGAGAGTCAGCACAGACCCTGATAGCCTCCAGGTAATCTCCCCAATAAACAGGGTCTCTCTGCACCTCACTTTCGCCACCCCTGTGATTAACTCTGCCTGAGGTAAAATCTTGCTCAGGCTTCCTCTTAGATAAGTAACATGGTCTCTCTTATCTTCAGATATTATCACAGCTCAGCACTCATCCAGTTGGACAGATGCTTTCCTTTCCACAGCCTTCAAAATCCCAGAGCTCGCTTTGCACTTCATATGGGTCTCTACTTAAATACTCTCTAATATTCCCGCACTATGTCATGACATCACAATTTCTGATTGGTAAAATCTTGCCATTGTTTCGCTTAACAGTTTGACACTTCCAGAGCTTACTCCCCTTAATTCCACAGGTTGGTCATATTTTTTGCACATGTGATACTGTGGAGCGGGACAATCGGGACTCATAGGGCCTCATTACGAGTCTGGTAGTAACCCTGCTGGTGCTTCTGGCGGGTTTCCGTCTGACTCGTAACATTTTACCAGCACCTGGCATCCCAGTGCCACCAGGACGTTACAAGTCCCGGTGGACCGGGTAGCTAGGTGCTGGAAAATGATAGTCCCCATTCCTGTGGCGTCTCCTAGGAGGCCACGGGAATGGGTTCACGGAAGCGCCAGCACCATTGTTAACAGTGCCAGTGCTTCCATAATGAAGTGTAGGCCTTGGTTCAAAGTCTCAGTTATTTACTATACTTGTGAAAATGTTCAAGGTTCAATTGACTTGGCTTTGGCTGACAGGGACTGTGAAGCTTGTGCATAGGTCAGACCCGTCGGGCGCAGCGGCCTCGGCAGACAGTCTTGTAGTGTGGCGGTCCAGAAACAAAGGTGCCGGTGAGCTTACCGGCACCCTTGTATCTGGACCACCACACTTATAATGAGGCCCATAATCTTATTTCTTCCACATATTCCAGTCGAATTGTTCCCATCAATGAAATATAGATGTTTAGATGTGCATGATCAAGCCGAATTCAGAGACATGACAATTAATTTTGACTGAATTATGAATATTTATATAATTGTTAAATTAGTTATACATATTATATTGCATGTAGCCTCGATTTGTAGGAAAGACACAAATTGTTTCATAACACTTGGCCTTTTAATTCTAGACCTCTGCATTTTAAAGATGTAGCCAAAATAATTTTATTCATTCATTTTAAAACCACTTTATTCCTGGTGAACTGGGCATATGAAAACCTGTGTCGGTCTAATGAATCATGTGAGCAGATCTCAGAGGCCCTTTGCAAAGCTAATGAGTAATATCAGTGGCTGGCAGGTCCCTTTGTGAATTCCTCCATTAACTCCAGATTATGCATTTTAAAGGGAGGCAGAGAGGAAATGCTTAGGTCCAATAATCTTCTTTTGAAGCCACCTAGTTGGACTGGAGGCCTGTTCAACTGTAATCTTTATCATCTCGATGGCTATGGATGTGGCTCTATTGGAATACAAAGATGAATATATAAGCAATTTCACTATGCCCTGAATACATGATCCTTTTGTTGTACTGAACTCAATGTGTTTCTTTGATGGCTGGATAAGAGAAACTGGCCCTCCACTTGGAACATGCATAATCCTCTAATGTCTCGGACCGACCCGCATCAGCAATGCATTCTTATGTACGCTGAATAGAAGTTTACCGTGTATTAGAATAACTGAAGAACCAGTAAAACAAGCAGTGGCAAAAGCCACAATTGTAACTGCTATCTGATCATCGATATTAAACAGTAATGTATTCCCTGTAGAAATTCTAACAACCTAACATGTAACTATGGACATTTAATACATTTAAAATATGCTCCTCTCCATTTATAATTGCATCACAACAACTTATTTCCCATGATTTAAAAAAATAATAGTGCACCCGGCATGTACATTCAACATGATTTCACATGCTTTGAATGAATTACATTACAGAATTAGACTGAAAGTGCACTCCATTTGAATACACATGGCATGTCGACTTATGAAATTATCGGTGAATACACTGGCTGGTGTGGTATTGAAACCAGACTCTCTTTATATACTAGGCAGCATTTTTCCACATACTTGTAAAAACAGGCGCCATTTCTTTGGCTTTCTCTCATTTTGTTGATGTCATTATTATTACTTTTTAAATGTATCTGAAGTGTTGCTCTGCATTTCAAAGGCTACATATTTCTTACTTTCAGGATGTAATTATGTTTTAATGCAATAAAGTACCATAGTTTCTATTCATAGTTGGAGAAAAAGTAAACCATATAAACACAGCAAGGCACCATTTCAGCATTTCATGCCCTGATTCTACAAGTCTCTATCTTTCTTTCACTTTTTTCATTACAAGTGTAAATATTTTCTTTCCAACTAGCAATATAGGGCAGTAGTACGTGTTGGAGAATGTGTTGCAGTGTGACCATGCTGTCCTGCAAGTCTTTTTTCCCTACCTGGATTTGGCATCTCTCTACAGTGACCAGTGAGGAGGCGGACCTACACTCTCATAACCTGCTACCAAAAGAGAAGCATAGCAGAGTGTTGGAGAGTGTTTTGTTGTGGGAGCACGCTGTCTTGCAAGTCTTTTTTCCTTACCTGGATTTGGCAGTCTCTCTACAGTGACCAATGAGGATGCGGACCCACACTCTCATAACCTGCTACCAAAAGCGAAGTGTAGCTGAGTGTTGGGGAGTGTGCTGCTGTGTTCCCGTGCTTCGCGGGATGAGCCGAGGAGCCGAATAGTACTACACAAAGACAGAGCCATACTTCCTGCAGCAACTGTTGGAAGGCTTTGTTGGCATGCCGACCCTATTGTTTGCACCCTGCTGAGGGCAGGCGGAGCATCTGTTACCAGCGTTCCTTGGGTGGGGCGACTTTGCCCCATCAATCAAAAATACAGATTCCCCTGCTGCGGTCTACCTCAAGTGGATGGCAGCCAGGAGACTGGGAGAAGAATTATTTATTATAGGTGAGTGATGAACGGTGCCGACAGATTTGGGAAGTGGCTCTGGTACAGACTATAATGACGCACCGCCAATGTCGCCCCCAACGTCTACTTAACACATACCATAACATATGCAGTGACCATGACTTGGCCGCGCCCAGCGCCCTGATGCCAAGAATCCTGGTAACTGACTCTACAGCAACATACTTGCAAAAATATGCTCCCACCCCTTCCGATCCTGTGTTACTACCTTTGGCAACCTGCCCTCTCCGCCAAGTGTGCCCAGGAACCAATTGCTGAAGCCCCAAGGACAGCTATGTCACCAACGATCGATCTAAGAGACAATAGGGAGGTGGCTAATTCAACTCTGTGGTGGGTAGGCAGAACCCAGACAACAATTTCAGCATACTTTACTAATGGGACAACTGGACCTGGCCCCTTCCGGGACAGTGGCGAAGCCCCCGAAATGAGGGACATAGTGCCACAAGTCCCCAGAATCTCTGGTGCGAAGCCACATACCCTTTTGGTGCAGAACAGGTGTGCTACCCCCACTTGTTGGCCTTAGGCACAAAGGTGGGCCAAGAGACACAAATACTGGAATTTCGACCATTTCCCATAACGGGGAGGGGGTTCCTAGGGTAGCCAGCCACAGACCTAGAATACTCATCTTCAACGGAGGGAGCTCCACGGGGAGACCCCACAAACGTTAAAAAAAAACTTTTGCAATGAACCCTCCCAATGAAGTGTATACAGAGGACTCCACAATAACAGCTTCCCGCCTTCACACGTGCTAGGTGTGTCTAGTTGCAGGTAGCGCCAAAACTATGTCATTGAATATATTTAGACAAAATAATAAAGATTCACATAATTTTTTCAGTGTATACAAAATGTACAAAATATTTTAAAAAATCACATAAAAAAATTGTGAAATGGACCTTTTGGGACTAACATGCGTAGGCCCCTAATTAGGCTAAAAACAGTCTCCTTATCACAGAGTGATTGTGTGGTTAGTAGGGACGTGAGGTAAACATTTCAATCAGTTCATGCGTCCTCATGTTGTTATTTAGTTGTCCTTGACTATGTTGACACTAAACAATGTGTTTCTGGGTCCTAGCAAAATATGACAGTATGTAGCCGACCTAATCTGCTTTACGATGTCCACTGGACCCGTCTTCAGGACACTGTGTAGTGGCACAGGTCATTTAAAGATGGCCCATAGTATGGGAAACTTCAACTTTCGACAATCTAAAAACCAAAACGAAATCGTGTTGGTGAACCCTTAAAAACCTTTTAACGTTTTGTATCTCTTTTTTGGCAAGTGCAACTATCAACACTAACCTTCTAATTTCTTTAATGACGTGTGAGGCTTCATCTACAATAGGGCACTGAAGACTGGCCGACACTGGGCCTACGCCCTCTCACCGTCGCACAGACCACACACTGAGGAAACCCCAAATGCGGGAACCCCCATCTTCAAGAGAGGTGGCCCTTGAGTGTACCAATGAAGTTTTGCAGAAGGTGCAAGGAGCCTTGGTGAGAGACTCAGTATACTTCAGGGAACTGAATAGAGAGTGAAAAAGGTATGCCTACTCACCCGCGCCTTAGAAGATCAGCTGTCGAATTTAATTTATGTTCTGCACCTTATAGCACCTCAATACTGCAGTAGGGAGCAGAAAAACAGCATGGAGGTCTTGTAGCATGCTTCTTAAAATGAAAGTCTAATCACTCAGGTGCTTGGTGTAAATTGCTGATACCGGAGGAACATGGTGGAACGCACAGCCTTGGAAGGGGAACATGGAAACTAGATTCTTGGAATGCACCACCATCTTGTTTTAACAAGTAAAACGTTAGCCTGGAATGGACTGTCTCTGCCTGACTTTGAAGCTTACTGGACAGCAGGAAAAGCTTCCTTCCTGCTATATTGGTACGACTGGAACCCAGACAGATTAAACGTACAAATTGAGAGGGCACTGGTCCCCCCTCACTCCTGAGGGCAGCCATTCTAACCACCCCGCAACTAGTCTGTAAGCCACAGAATATGGTTGAGCTTACTTGTAACGCCTGGAAGAGATTCAAAGGTGTAGACCATACTGGGGTGCTTTATTCCCCTCTTCTCCCAATTACACATGTACCGGGTATCCCGCTCATGGGGGAGTCGGTCTTTGTCCAATGTGTGGACAGCTTGGGCCTCACTTGTTGGCGGGACATTTTCCCCAATGGGCAGTTTTTCACTCTCTAGGACTTCAGCCTAGTGGACGGCAGGACAAGCTTCCTTCCTGCCATATTGGTACGATCAGTAGTTTTTCACACTGGAGGACTTCAAGGCCAGGGGTGAGGTGTCAGCGTTGGATATTTTTGTGTATTTTAGACTGAGGGTTGGCCTAGGGATCAAGTTTTCTGACTTCCCTAGGGAACCGAAAGTGGCACCGATCTTGCATGGGATGATTCACTCAGACTCTAGGTCCAGGATGGTCTCCAGGCTATATGCCGCTATGATTGATAGGGATTCAGGATGGGCAGGGGACTCTAGGGCTAAGTGTGAAACTGCTTTGGAGACCAATCTGGCCGAGGACACATGCACATAGTGCTGTCAAGAGACCCGTAAAGTAGCCATCAACTGCAATTCTAAGTTGATCCAGTTTATGTACGTTTTTGCACCAATTTTATCTGACCCTGAAGAAGATTCACAGATTCTTCCCTGAGTCAGGATCTTTTTGACGGTGCAGCACGCCTTGGGCGACCTTCCTACACCTGGCCTGGGACTTTCCACAAATCCGAGCCTTCTTGGACCAGGTGTTTGATCTGCTCGAAGATGTAGCTGGGGAACGGGTGGAACAAACTCTGATTGTGGCAGCACTGGGGTTTACACTCAATATGCCTAAACATGTTAGGAAACTACTGGGGCTCTTACTGTTGCTGGGTAAACAGAGAGTGGCCATGGTGGGGGGTGGGTCCCGCTCTCCCTCAAATGAACAGTGGAAATCAGACATTTTATACTGTTATGAAACTGAAAAGGACTATCGAACTTATGTGCCTCCGACAACGAGGCCAAAGGATATCTGGGGACCGTATGTGGCCAATCTATTGTCACTTAGACCTGGGGAGTCTGACGTAGCCGATGGCCATTTCTCTTTTTAAGTCCGGAAACTGTAAACTTAATATTTTATTTATTTATTTGTATTTGTAAAGCACGCAATAGCCTTGGGGCATCGTGCCATTTGAAACTTCATCAATGTTGTGCCATAATCCTTTTCTTCCGTTCGGTAGCTTTCTTTCCTAGGCTGTATTGACTATGGTGTGAGAGTAGGGGTTCGCGGGGGGACAGGGTGAGGGGATCATCTGGGCGGGGAATTGTATTGTTTTGTTGTCTTTTGTCTTACATTTAAATAAAAAACAGTTTTAAAAACGTTAGCCTGGAAAACATGGTCATTTTATTTTAAAGACATGGCCATTTTGTTTTATGGGGACAAGGTTGCAGTCTCTCCATTGAAGAAGAAGTGGCCAGGACGCACATACAATATAGATGCTATGCCATGCCAGTGCAGACCTTCAGCTCTGCTCAAGGTGCCCCCTCTGATGCCGGTACCATGAATTAATGAATTGCGAAAATGATTCATGATACAAGTAACTTTCCTTTGCTTCTGATAAGGACCTGCACGACGATCTAAGCACAGGTCCAAATGGACGGCCCGTTAAATAGGCGATACTGATATGTTGAAATAAGTGACATCATTCATAGCAGATAGAGCACACTACATGCACACAGTAATATTTGTATGATGTGAGAAGCTAGCTGTATCCCAGGACAACGTTTTAGAGGACTTGCATCCTGACATGTGAATTCAATTTTAGAGAGTGGTGTGAATTTGGTTGAGTGGTGCCCGCTCCTGCCCCAATATCCCAAGGCTAAGTAGGCTGTTGTTCTCTCTAATGTCGTGGTTGAAAATTCATTTTGAAGAACAGAATCACTACAAACTTACTGCTGGGACATTAACTCCCACAGCCTCTTCACCATACTATGGCACCATATCTGAAGGGGGGTTGTCAGTTTGAGAGTCCATTGCAGTGGTTGGCTCTCTGGCTTTGACTGACACCCCGTTTGGCACAGAAAGCAAAACAAGGTGGAAAGATAGCAACAGATGACCGCTTAGGATCAGAGACATATATTATGGCCAGTGCTTCCCAGCATAGGTCTACTCAATTGCTTGGCAACCTCAGAATAGTGGCCATAGATTCTGAATGCCCACTTAGCCCCTGTATTGCGGCCCAGTTCCTCTCTCCCGGGCATTCCTTAAAACCTGACACTTCTATGGAAAGCAATACGTATTCCTTGCCATTTCTTGCATTTGCTTCCACAGAACCTCTCGAGAAGATGACGAATCCAGATTCCCTTCCAATGCGTCCATTATCTAACCCAAGTGGTTCAATTCCTTTAGGCCACTGTGAGTCCTAAAAGGTGGCTTGTAGACATCCCTGCAGCCTTGTCTGTGGGTGAGCTGCTGTAACAGCCCAATGCTGAAGCCCAGGTTTCCTTCACACTCAGCGGGCGTGCAGTCTGACAACACCAGCCTACATGCACTCGCAAGACAGAGGGGAAAGGGGAAAATATAAAACAAGTCACTGCAGTTTTGGATCCCGGGACAAAGCGAAGAATATGCTTCACTTTTTGTAGAGACATAGGATTTGAGTAGCAATAACCACAAATGACTCACCTGGACATCTGCAAGGTAGTGATCACTGCCAGCAACAAATCTGCTAATTGTGACCACTCCTCTTTGGGGACAGGAGGGGAGAAGGGGAACAGTGACTCCTAACCACAAATTAGAACACACTGAAAACTTATCAAAAGAACAAGCAAAGGGCGGCCACCGGGCCTAAACAGCATAGAGGAGAACATTTCAAACAAAGCAAAAACTCACAGGTGGAAGGAGAGGGCCAAACAAGAGCCTCATCCGACAATTTTGAAAGTTTGAAAGAGTTTCTTAAAATGACCCTCTCTTCTTAAAAGGCCTTGTTTGAACTATTGTGGTTAGAATTAATTCAAAGCCTTACAACCTCCATTCTTTGGTGTCCTTTTTAGATATCAGCATCTTTAACTGCAGCCCTGTAATTTTTCAGAGACACAAGCTACTGCTTGGGTGTTGACTTTCAACATGTAAGAGATTGTGTCAGAAATGAGGAGATGATGTACTGTAGATTTAAATATATCTTGCGCCTCTCCTTATAACCGTGATCTATAACCGGGATAAGGACACTCAGAAGCAATAGTCACACAGCCACACCAAACCCCTCTCTTCCCATTACTACAGGGATATGGTTTCTGGCTTGATATTAGGATCCTTCTTTGGTAGGGTCAAACAAGGATGAGCAGAGGGAAAAGCGGGCCCGGGAATGTAAAAAGGGTGGGAGAGGGTTCTAGAACCGAAAAGAATGCATCTCTAAACAACAGGCGAAAATTGATAACAGAAAGTGCCAGAATCCTTTGTACGATCATTTTTGAGAAGTTAGATGAGATGAGAGTTAGAAAGGGGTGGGTTAAAGGGGGAGTACAAGGGCAATTCCATACATGCCAACATTCCGACCCATCTGGGAGGGAGATTTTCTCAGAAAAATCGGCAGACAACATTTTTCTCATAGGAATGCATTGGGCAAAGATGTATTTTTGCCAGGAGACCGTAAAAAATAACAATATTTATCACGGAAATATCGGGACTCTCCCGCCTAAATCGAGAAGGGGTTCCCATGTATGCAATTCCAACAGTGCTAACCAAGGGAGCTTTGGAAATCCTTCACTGAGACTGATAAGGCAAGCATGCCCTGCAATTAGTCACTAGCATCTGTCCTCGCTTCTGTGTCTGATCTTTCAGACTTGACTCACTTTACATTGTGAATGTTGTTCATCACATAACTATGGAAATCAACCAGATTACCACAGAGGCAACATTACTGGACCAGTGCCGGATTAACCATGGCCAAGTAGTCATCGGCCTATGGGCCCCGCTCCTTTTAGGGCCCGGGACAAGGGATCAAAATAAACCAGTGCAGAAAATTAAGGAGATAATTTGCAAGGGGGAGACCTGACATTGTAACTACGTGGGGGCCACTACAGGCCACTAATCTGGCACTGTACTGGACAGTTGGTTTGCAAAACCCATAACATTAACATCCTACCAACACGTTATACTACAATCACAAATGTGATATAACTGCTTAGGTCATTGCTTCCAGGCTACTGGTCCCGGCCACTTGTATGCACTCGGACAGAATTTTGCATTCTGTTTTAGCTAGTTTGTCTCATTACAGAATGACACCAACCATGTATATATCAGAGTAACCCCTCCGGAAAAGAAGTAGACTGGTATGAACTGCTGTGCTCGATCCTTTCTACGTGATGTAATAGGCGACCCCACCCCTGTCTATGTCTTGTTGGACTTTCCCATTGAGGGTTGGCTTTGTTCCTTAGGCCTATCAAGCAAGCAGCTCGCATCTGGACATACCCACTACACGTGAGGGAGAGGCTACTGAGACCATAAAATGTGCTGGAAATTATTGAGCCAACACTTGTTAGCCACCTGGTCGATTACTTGAATGCCCTTGGGGGTTAGCATTCCATAATTTGTTTAGGACATCTATGCCGTTAGAGAAGTGCATAATCATGAACCTGTCACTCAAACCATTTCTCTCAGAGATGGGTCTGGTCGGAACCTCGTCGGTGCTGGCCTTTCTGCATAAAAGAATAGGCATCCTCCTATGTGTTTAGCAAGGAGTTTGGGAGCCCCTCTACTGAGAAAAAGCATGGGTCCAATACCCTGATCTATGGAATTTCTCTGACTCAGGAGGGTCTACAACTACGTTTTAGCTCACTGTGCCCTTCACAAAGGAGAAATATCGATTTGTATATCAGTGTGGTCCCACCCACAAGGGCAGTCCAGCACCGAAATGTTACTCCACCGAACAAGAGTACCAAAAGCAACTCCAGGCACGTGTTTCGGCCTTGTTAGGCCTCCTCAGTGAGGTGAGGCACAGTGAGCAAGGAATCCATATATTATTACATATATATCTCACATTTGAATCGATATGAGTGTGCATAGGTGCAATGAGGCAACCATTCCGGGTGTAAAAGTAGACTTAACTTTTCCTGAAGAAGATGGTTGAAGGAGCAGGGAAATGTTACCTTTTGTGGTATGCTTCGAAACATGTTAACCTTTTCACAATTATCAGAAGCAATAATGAGAATTGCCTGGCAAAATTAAAAGATTCATTAAAAGAAAATGTATAAACTATAAAAAGCCTTCAATAAAACACGATTTTCTGCGAAAACCCAGTACTGGGTGTCAGAATTGTATAGATGTGTACATTCTTTTTATGTCTTCTTAAAAATGTGTTGATATATCATGTACACCCTTATGAAGGCACCATGTATCTGCTAAGATCTTTGAAAATGCATGTACTGTACAGGTATATCTGTGTACTGATGTGTGTGTTCTTGTTTTAATCCTCTCTACAGTTTGTGGCAGATGCGGTAAGCAGCTTTTTCTTACAAAATCCAAATGGGCAATTTGAAAAATCAGCAAAACTGTATGACACCACGAGAGATTACTGTGCATGATGACTTGAGTAGCGAAAGACATCTTTTGGGTGTGCTGCTATCTGCCTCGGCCCATGCCACCCCTACAAACCACGTTAAACATACCAAAGATTGATGGAAGCATGAACAGGTACTGCAGGAAGATCAAGACTACAGCGATAGTGGAAATCTAACCATGAGCACGGATATGGGCCAAATTGCTCTTTGGTTGTAGCAACACCTCATTCCGAGTAGGGAGGTAAGGGTTAACGGTCACCGGTAACGAGACCGGTGCCATTAAACCCTTACCGCCCTACTAAGAGTTCCCTTTGCGTGTCCTTCCTTAACGCCTGCTTTTAGCAGACGTTAAGGACGGGAGCCGCAAAGGGGCTCCGGGGTAAATAACGGTACCGTAATTTACGGTACCGTTATTGCTGCCTTCCCCTTTCCCATTGAGCCCTATGGGGGCTCAAATGGGAATGGGGAATGGCCCTGGTGAATGGGGAATTACCGGTCCCTCCGACCTCGGAATGGACCGGTAATTACTCCATTCACCAGGCCGGAGTTTGGACGAGTTCGGAGGCAGCCATGCTGCAAATAGCGGTGTGGTTATCTCCGAACTCGAAATGAGGCGCAGGGTTATCAGGTAAACTCTTTAGATGGGAAATCTAAAAAAAAGTCCAGAAAAAGATTTGTAGAAGAATGGCAAGAAAAGCTTACCGTGTACAACATATTGTTGCCGCCCCTAGATGTTTGGCTTAATTAGGCCAAAGTTTGACTTGCTTACCTCAGAAAATATCACCTCACATGTGAAGGTGCTTTTATGACTTTTCTTTCTTTCTTTCTTTCTTTCTTTCTTTCTTTCTCTTTCTTTCTTTCTTTCTTTCTTTCTTTCTTTCTTTCTTTCTTTCTTTCTTTCTTTCTTTCTTTCTTTCTTTCTTTCTTTCTTTCTTTCTTTCTTTCTTTCCTTTCTTCCTTCTTTCTTTCTTTCTTTCTTTCTTTCTTTCTTTCATGTATGGGCTTTTTATAGTGCAAGTCTAGCTCGGAAGCAACATAGCGCTGTACAAGGAGCATGCACCTACGGTTTACAAGTAGGGTGCTGGGGTATCAGAGGAGCATGAATGTGAATGGGGACAGAAGATGGGGTACCTCCAGTGGGGAAAAAGGGTTGATTGGTGCAATAAGTGACTGGTGTGATGTTTGTTGAAGAGTAGGGTGTTCTGGTACTTCCGAAAGTATAGGATGAAAGTGGACAGACTTTACCTGCATTTGGTGACTTGTTCCAGAGACAGAGGACAGTTTCTGGCCTTTTTTCCCTCTTGCAGTTCATTGTTCTGAACCTGGTGATGTTGTGGCTTCTGGTGGTGTACTGGACTCCAAAGATGGTGAGGTTCTCGGCCAAGTGGAATGGTGTTTTGGTTGTGACTGTTTTGTGGGGGATGAACATGATTGTGTGCTTGAAGTAGCCAGTGGAGCTGGTTGAGTTTGTTTTTTAAATGGTCTACTTTCCTTAGTCATTTGATGAGGCGTGCTGCAGCATGGCAGACATCTTTCAGAGGAGCCAAAGTGGCATTTGCGACTACTGTGAGTAGGATGTTGCTGACGTCCAGGTGGGACATGACACTTGGGCAGGTATGAAAAAGTGTTGACTTTGTGGAAGAGTTCAAGTTGGTACGATGGTGCTTGGGTCTTCTTGGTGATATGAGTTTTGAATGAAAGTCGATACTAAAGCTGAGAGATTTTGCAATCAGTGAGAGTTGAAGCTTCCTTCATTGTATTCGATTAGCTGTTATTTATAGCACATACTCTACCTGAAGGCGTTTGTAGTGCTGTACAACACAACAATTTATAATTGATAATTCACATCTTAAATACTGCAAACAATGCTACCTGGTAAATAAAATGCCACAGATCATAAAAAGGAAATTAAAATTACCAACCAGCCTTCCCATGCCTCATTAGCAGCCAAACACCAAACTCTACACCCCAAATTCCATCTGTAGAGGGAGAATCTCCTTACTTCACATGGCCCTGGAGCCCCCTGAAATAATGCGATTTTTGGATGTATAAATCACAGTCTGAAATGTTATAGCCTTGAACTTCAAGCATCACCCACAGAAGGTGTGATGTGTGTCCAGCAGAATACAGTGATGTTTTGTCATAATAGGAGTGATATGCAACCATTTTGAGTCTCCAGATATCAATCTGGCTTGCAATGTGAAGGACAGACTTCTTAAGTGCCAAAGTCTTGTTTGAAAAACCAGAAAAGACTGCCCCTCTGTTGAAGAGAACAAATGTCTCGACAGCGTTGCTAGAGGTAGGGTACGTTTATTGATACAAGGGACCCCAGCGAGCCGCAAAAGGCAACTGCTGCTGACCCCCAACATTTGTCCGCTCAACCGTCAACTTTTCTAACTGCTCTGTGTCGGAACCCATCCGTCTGGAGAGTTTCAGAACGGTGCAGTGAGATTCACACTACAGCATCTCCCCTTGTAGGGGATGAAGGAAAATGAGAAGAAAGGGAAAGTGGGAGATTGCGTGGGGGAATAAGAAAAAAAGAGAAGAAAATTAAGAATAGAAGAACAACATGACCATAACTAAAATTAACTGTTGACCTACACCTTGCAGATTAATAATACACAAAATCATCTCTGACATTAGTTGTAATGCTCTTGCACTTCCTGGACACCAAATTCTGACTCAGAGTATTCCTGCGATCTGGAAATTTCATATCTTCCTCGACTGACGCCGACCTTCCACTTAAAACCACATACTTATCATCAGGTAGACATACGACATCATCAAATCCCATCTTTCACCTCCTTCCTAGGCCACACTTTTTTTCCCTATACTTTCAACTCTGTGTGGTTCTTTGCACTTGGATAATCCTTTTGCGATCTTGGGAGGGTTCTTCACACTTCCCAATGTCCCTTCTTCAGGACCGTGTAAGCAGTTGCTTTGGGGCGTTCATAATACTCTTTGCATTTAGTTTGTTAGTCTTTTACTCTTTTTGAAAACGTCCATGTCTACCCTCATTACATTTTTCATTGTTAGCCCTGAAGGAGTGTAACGGTTGCATGCTACTCTGCTCCTCATCATTATGAATGGTTCAATCTCTGTAGTGGAATGTGAAGTAACTTTGTATACATTCAAATTCTCACTTAAAGTGCCTCTCTCTGGGGCAACGAATTTGTGTCTGCGAGATGGATGGTGTCTGTGATCAAACCGCTCATACGTTCCACAAGGCTATTTGCCATTGGATGATACAAAGATATGGGCATGTGCTCAATGTCTCAATCCTTACTTCTACATTTCATCTGATATAAACTATACTTCGTTATCCGTGACGTTTCTCTTCAACGCTGTTTCATGAGGTTCCTACCTAAGTGGCCTTCATGAGCTAAATGGATAATTCTATTCCTCAAATATTGTGGTGGTATTAGACGGTCTCCTCAATGCAAACATTCAGAATTCTCTGCAATTTCATTGTATACTTGCGAGTGACCTGGAAGTTTATCATTCACAGTGTCCCACCCTCTATGGGAAACTTGTCAAAGCAAGCCTATCTCTTGATTCTCTGCAGATACTCTGATCCACTCCTCCTTCGATGTCCCAGGTTGGATGCTTGCCATTATGCAATCGTCATGATCCTCCATATTCAACTTTTCTTTGTTTATTTTCCACAGCAATCTGGAGAAACAATCTGCAATCACATTTTCCTTCCCTGGGGTATACGTTACTCTTGCGTTGTATTGCATGATATCAATAATCCAACTTTGTATCCTCACAGAGGTCAAGTTTTTTTTTGAATTCATAAGGTGAATCAGAGGTTTGTGGTCTGTCTTAATTATTATCGCTAGGCCCCACACAATAGCCTTGAAATGTCCAAAAATCCATTGTACCTCAAAGCTACTTTCTCAATAGTCGAGTAGTTCAGTTCAGTTTGTTTCAAAACTCAAGAGGCAAATACAGTAGTTACCTATCTTACATCTTGAATTTGGATTAGTACTCCACCAATGCCCACATTGCTGGCATCTGCATTGGTGGCTGTGGTTTTAAACATTTTGAGGATTGGTGCTTTATTGATGTTCACCTTCATTTCTTCCAATTCTTTCTGACATAGTTCTGACAACTCAAATTTGATATATTTCTTCATCAGATTCCTCATATTTTGCATCTTGTCTGTAAAGCGTGCAAATTAATTTAGAATAGTATTCTGCCATTCCTAAAAAGGAACACAACTGCTCTTTGTTGTTAGGTGGTGGCATGGCTGATGTGCTCTCCACAAGCTCCTTCACAATTGACAACCTGGTCTGAATACACCACCTCTGAACTTTAATCAGATCAGACCTGGTGGGCGAAAAGGCACCCGCTCACAGAACTTATAGTTTGCCGGTCCGGAAACAACTGTACCGGCAAGCTTACCGGTACCATTATTTCCAGACCGGCAACCTCGTAATGACCCCAATGGGTTCTATGATATCCCCCTTGCACAATTCTTCATGTAGGGCATCCTTAGTTCCAATTGGTATATTCCTTACTTTGTGCACTATTGCCTTGGCTCATCTTTATAAGGCAATACAGTGTTTAAACCCCTTGAGTTTGTTTGTTTGTTTGTTTGTTTATTTATTTATAGCACGCACCAGACCCGAGGGTATCCGGGCGCGTATACAAGGATACTTTAAGCTTACAGGTTACAATTACTTACAAGTTGCAATTACACATTACAAGAAGATATAATATACATTATACAGAATATGTACAATTATATGTAGAATATAGAATATATACAGTTATATACACAGGAGTTTGTATGCAGGGGTGTATACACAGTGTGCATTGACAGTCAAAGATTATTGGGACGTAGGGCATAAGTGGTCTAGGTGTAGGATAGTTATAAATAATTTTCTTTGAGCCATTTAATACAGTTAAGTCTGAAATGTGAATAGGATTAGTCAGACCTTAGAAGGGGTGGGAGGGAGTTCCACAACTGGGCAGCTTTGACAGTGAAGCTGTTGCCTCCGGCAGTGCTCAGTTTGAATGGGGGTACCACTAGCTGGTTGGTGTATGCTTCTCTGGTAGGTCTAATGGATGTTCTTCAGTTGAACCTCTTTCTGTTAGGTATTTGGGTGTTCCAATTTTATCATTGAAGACATTCGGAAACGCTTTCACTAGGCTCTCCTTGGAGGAAAAATCCTGCGTGGCAATGCACAATATCAGGCTTGCTTCACTGTGGTGTATTTTTATTTGAAGAGCTGCTTGTTCCTCCCAACCTATAATAGATGACCCCATTCTCAGCCAGAACCAGTTTGCAAAATGAGTCTCTGTCTCTAAAGTTAAGGTGGACTTACTTATATCCTCAAATAGTGATGGGGCTTTTTCCATACTCAGTGGCCATCACATTGGTGGGTCGCAGATCCTGCACATGTCCCTTTACTTCACCCTCATGCATTTTCTCTCTCTCAATACGGACAAAACTGAAGTCCTTTTCTTCCCTTCCAACACACTTCCTCCTCCCTCCCCCCTCCTTCCATTCTTTTCCCCCCTGCCCATCTTCCTATTTCCACCCATGCAAGGAAGCTAGGAATCTACTTTAACTCTTCCCTGTCCTTCACTTACCACATTTCCCTTACTATTCGTTCTTGTCGCTTTCATCTCTTTAATATCTGTAAAGTCTGTTCTTCTCTCACTTTCCATGCCACTAAACTCTTAATCGCTTCCCTCATCTTTTCTCGACTCTTCTACTATTCTTCTATCTTTTTCGGTCTCCCCTCCTCCCATCTCGCCCCTTTTAAATCCTTTTACCACTCTGCCGTCCACATCTCTGTCTTCTCTCTCCCTATAATTCCATCTCCAATTCACCTGCCAACCTAGGCTGGCTTCCCTTCCACTCCCAACATAAATACCACTTCCTTTGTCTCGTTTTTAAATCTCTTCATGACCTTGCCCCTCCTTACCTCTCCTCCCTTCTCTTTTACCATGCCCCCTCTCGCTCTCTACGCTCCGCTGATCACTTTTTACTCTCTGTTCCCACCCTCCCTGTGCCTCCTCTGGTTTCCGCTCTTTCCAACTCCTTGCCCCCTCACATTGGAACTCACTCCCTTTCTCTATCTGCTCCATCTCCACCTATTCCTCCTTCCGTTCCTCCTTAAAAACACTCCTTCTGCACCCCCCTCCCTGACTCTTCTCCCCTTCCTCCTCTTCTTTCCCCTCCACCTTTTTGTTCCTTTACCTCTTCCTGTCTCTCCCCTTTCCCTGTCTTCCTTCCCATACCTCTCCTCTTCTCTTCCTTCCCAAATGCAAATTGTTCTAGATGTTGTTTTTCTGGTTTGAATCATGTTTATTTTATTGCTTCTGTGTGCCATGTTTAATGTATTTTGGTTGTTATGCTGTAAAGCGCTTTGGTGTAAAGCGCTATATAAATAATGAAATACAAATACAAATACACGAGGATGTCCATGACTGTATACAGTGACCCTGTGTCTACCATCATGTCCAATGGTATGTGAATGATCTGCATTTTTTCCCATTGGCCCTTCTTTTTGTTGGGGTTAATGGTCAAAAGGAAATCTGGGTTGTCATCATCATTTGTTATTGTTAATAAACTGCTATAGCCCTCCAATTCCTTCAAGAGCTCTATTGGTGTTCCTGCCCCTGTCCCTGGTGTTCTTGCATGCTCTCCCATAATGTCCAACCATGCCACATTTGGAACACTTCTAATTTATAGCGGGTATTCTAGCTACCCATTATGGTGTCTGGTGCATGCACATCTGTAGCATCTACACTGCAGACATGTACCCTGCATGTTGCACTTAGCAGGCTTACTCTTCCCATCTTTGTCACTGGGATTTGTTTTATATTTCGTGTGGAAACCGAATTTCTTTTAATCTGCGCTTTTTCAACATCGTCACTTTCATCTTCACCCTCGAACTGTAGCTTCTTTATTTCGTGGGTGGAGGTATCCTGTTGTAACATGTTCATGCATTTGCTCCCTAATTCCATTGTTCGTGCCATCTCTATCACTTGTCTCATGTGGGAACCTTTGTTTTCCACATCTTCTCTTGGATGTGAGGATCTGCTGTGTGTAGTATCAGCTGGTCCCAGAGTTATTTGGTATTTAGCAGCGAATCCAGTGAATGTGCATGATACTATCAAGCCTTAAGAATCAGCTAGATGATGTCATAGACTCTGGAAACCTCTGCCTCCTCATGCTCCTCAATCTATTTGGAGCGCTCAATCTTGTGACCAGAACCCCCTCTGCCACCATCTCACCACCTCAGCTGCCTTCTCATCAGCAGCAACCAACTGGATCGCTTCCTTCCTTGCTGGCCGCACATTCCGTGTGTTCGCTGGCAACCACTCCTCAAACGCCATAGCCTCCACTTGCAGAGTTCTCCAAGGCTCCTGTGTCTCACCCACCTTCTACAATGTTTATGCCAAGTCTCTCTTCAACCACCTTGACTCCCTTGACATCAAATACACAAACTATGTGGATCTTCATCCCACTTACCTGCAACCACCACCGAGACCCCCTGAAAATCAATTGCATTTACGAAACCATCCAAATCTGGATGGTGTGAGAAACCAGAAGGTGTCTCACCCGCTAGTCCCTAGGGATCTCTCTTTCCATTGCCTTTGGATCCAGATCCTGGAGGTGAACTATTGCAGGAGGATCACGTGGGTGAGAGGTCTTCGGGTAGTGGGACACCGGATGGCGAGACGCGGTATCCCTCCCCCTGTAACACCTTTACCCCATCCTAGCAGAAAGGATACATGGGAACTTTACCCCCCCGCCCTTTCCCTTCAGAAACACATCCACATGGACAGCCCGCTCTGGGAAAAAACAGACTCACACTCGAGCAGTGTACCTGACATGTCCCGCTACTATGGTCAGGCGAATTCAGGCAATTACTGACAATCACTCAAACCTGACTCCATGACACTTCCCCACATGGATAAAAGGCGGAGCACAAGAGCACACTCTGAGTGAGGCAAAGCACATGAAGGAGTAGCAGTTTCTAGAAGACAGCTAAACGAAGGGAGAAAGACCTTTCTGACAGTAAACCGCTACTTTTGAAACCCTTGTAGATCAGAAAATGTAAGGCCAGGAAAACAGGCTAAAGAATACTGCATTGTGTGTCGAAGATACCAGAGGCCGTCCTGCGTAGATGACTAAGTCAGGAAGGAGCAGCAGCCGCTGTGGAATCATCCTTGTCTTCAAGAACAAAGTAGCGTCAGAGACATCTACACAGCCGGTGAGTTGGGGAGGCCGATGCAACACTGGCCTGTGTTGAAATCAAGGTTGCAAGCGGAAACATTGTTTAACAAGCACAGGAACTAACATTGTTAAACGCATGTGATGAAAGACGTGAGTACAGCTAAATTGCTGATGAATGTTTGAACTCTGAGAAGGAAAGATACAAAACCAGTGAGGAAGTGGTCCGGCTCTGCATGGCTGCTCAATCGAAGGTCTCTGTAAAGGTATCCAGCCAAGATGTGGCAGGAACGAATGTAAGAACATTGTGTGAAGTGAATCGAAGTGGTCCTGCGACGCTTAAGCAAAACCAATTGCACATTGGAAAGTCTTCAATTTTTGATGTCAAGAGGAAAACGTATAAAGTGAGATTGCATGGTCCGAGTCCAAACGAGGGAGACCAGTTGTGAACATTGTGGTAAAAAGGGGTCCAAACCTGAAGACGAGAGACCCATGATGAATATTGAAAACAAGAAATTGTACATGTAAAAGCCCTGATAAGAAAGGAACTTTGGTGCTTATTTGTTGCGGCAGGCCCTCTGCAGTAAGAGACTGTTATTGGAAAAGAAGCTTTCACAAAAGGCACTGATATCTTTTCTTTGAACTGATCGTCGTGGCAGAGAAGCCAGAGTGTGTTCAAAGCTTGAAGGTGCCACCTTGCCACGTGCTGAAAACGTGGGAAAGGGAAGCCAACTGCTCAACTATCCTGGCATATTATTCTTGAACACTTTTCATTTTGCATACACTGTTATCTCACACCATTTTGAATTTAGAAGTAAGGATTGGCAATAGGTTTATTAGTATAAGCCCTTTTATTTTTGACAGACTTAACTAGGACTGCGCTATTTTTATTTGATGGTCGTAACTTGCTACCATCTTTAGATTTAGGTTTAGATAGGCGTTCAGCCAACCCATTGAAGTTCAATAAACACCCTTGAACTGTGATCACTTGTGTATGTCTTCACTGTTTGATACCATACCTTCCTTACAATGGCCACCCACCTATTATACCTTAATCATAAGAAAACCAAGATCCTCGTCAGCAACCCATCCCGCCTTACCAACCTGAGCCCTGAGTACCAGTCATTCAAAATTGATAACCATACCATCCATATTTCTCCTTTCATCAAAATACTTGGCTTCTACCTGGACGCCACTTTGAGTATGTTGCGCTATGTCAACATCATTACCTCGTCACCTGCATACGCCACCAAACGTATCACTGTCATCAAACCTTCTTTTCCACTGAGAACTGACTCAACATCGCTCGATCCATCATCAACGCCAAACTGGACTATCATAACATGCTCTTCGGGGACACCGCTGAAAAAAACCTCAACTAACTGCAGACAGTACAAAACAATGTCCTCCAAGCTGCCCTCATCCTCAACAAGTACGCAGATGTCTCTGCCACAAGGTAAAATGCACACTGGCCCCCCTTCATAGAAGGCATAATGTTCAAAATCCTCACCATCACACACTGCTGCCTCACTCACACAGCCCCGAGCTGCCTGACCCAAAGGCTATCCAAACCCACCTCCACCAAACCAACACTCGAACCGCCTAGTGCAGCTGCCTGTCCATTCCCAGGTTCAAACGGTCCAGAGTCGGAGGGTCCAGCTTCCCTGCCTCAATGGCTTTGCTTTGGATCTCACTGCCCCATCCATCACGTCAGAACCCTTCTACAGACTATTCTGAACTAGATGCCTCAGGGCTAAGTGCGCTCATATAAATGCAAAAATAATAATTTAAAGAAAATAACAAAAAGCATCTCAGAGCCGCCATATAGTTGTGAACAGAATGCCCCTTATTTTGCTTCCTAGTGAGAAAGTAATACCTCTCAAAGACCATGTTGGTTTTGTTGCCAAAGTGTTTTTCCAACTTTACAATGGCCATCCCATACTTCCTGGTCGAGGCTGTGGCACTCGGGTCCCCAGATTCGTCCTGGTTGGTGACATCAGGTAGTGTGCAGAAAATCCTTAGCCCTTCCGCCCCTGTACAATTCAGCACAGAGGACTCTTCCAAATCATTGTTGAACTTACACTCTCATATGGCCCTCAGATAGAGCTGAAAAGAATCAGTGCATTGCTCCCACGGCACTGGAGGGTCTCCTGGGAATGAGAGGAATGGGCATTGGGCAGGTGTCTTCTGCATTGTACACTTGTCCTGTCTCTCGTAATTCCAACCTTTTTACTTTGTCCTGTTAGAGAATTTATGAACTAAGGAATTAATGCAGTAGGTGCATTAACATTGTACACAGAATTGGGAGGTGAGTAGAGTGAGGTTAGATTTACTTAGGCCACACAAATGCTAACATTGCCGCAGGTGCATAAACATAGTTGGGCTTTGAAAACTTAAGCAAAATAAAATGTGAAATTCAGTGCCGCAGAGAACAAAAAAGGAGTTTCAATGGCCCGAGCATGTGGCAGAAGTAGGATTGGCCTTGATGGAAACTAATCATCGCGCGTGCAAATTAGAACAGGAGGGGAGGAAAGGGAAGGAAGGAGATGGAACACTAAAATTATTATGTGAGCAACATGTGATTGTGCCGAACGGAATCATGTTCAAAGGTGATGTGGTGAGAGGTGACATCATATAAAAAGATGGAGAAATGTAAAGAAAATGTATAGAGGGGCGTAGAGAAATACTGGGAGTTAAAATAGAGTCATGAAAGGAAGGTGAAGTAAGCTGCACTCCACTTGGTGTTTGGAGTCAGAGCTGGCTGACGGCTGCACTGGGAGCGGGAGTTTCCCGAAGGCTCTGACTGAGGAAAATTTGAGGTCTGGCTCCGGGGCGTTGGTCTGAAAAAGATGAGCCGAGTGCTATCTAGCTGCAGGAAAGGAGATTGCTGGCAGTGAGTGTGGGGGAATTAAAAGTCCAAGGGCGAGAAAGTCCATCTAAGGTACAGACAGACAAGAAATCATTTGGCTGATTAGTATAAAAGATACATAAATAAATAAAGTGCAGAATAATGGGCAAGTTGTCAGGTTTGATGCAAAGCAACACTTCATTAACCTTTATGGTACCAAAAGGTTCATTAAATAAGCTGGATTCAAAATTTCAAGTGGGAGTTTTTCACTTAATTGCAAGGTTTATTTATTCTATTTATTTATTTAACATTTATAGCAGTGCACCAAACCCTCAGGTATTAGGGCGCTGGTTATAGTAAGTGAGAAGAGACATTCTTCAAAGTGCAGGTTTACGCATACAAGATGCAACCTACAGGTGTCTTTAAAAGGCATGAAATGGCAGAGCCACGCCTCATATTAGTTATGCAGATATGTAAAGACAAGATCAGATAGGTGCACAGATTGGGAACGTCACACCTCACAGTACGGGGGGCTACATCAGGTATGCAGGTATGCAAAGACAAAAACAAGTAGATGCACAGACTGGGAACGCCACACCTCATGGTACTGGTTAGAGTATAATGAGCCGTCCAATTATTAATGAGCAATGAGGATCAGAGAAAATTGAAAAATAAAGTTTCAAATATATCATTTTAGTAAGCAATGCAAGTTGAAATGCCACATTGCTGGCATCTGCATTGGTGGCTGTGGGTTTAAACATTTTGAGGATTGGTGCTTTATTGATATTGACCTTCATTTCTTCCAATTCTTTCTGACATAGTTCTGACCACTCAAATTTTATATATTTCTTCATCAGATTCCTCATATTTTGCATCTTGTCTGTGCAATGAATTTAGAATAGTATTCTGCCATTCCTAAAAAGGAACACAACTGCTCTTTGTTGATAGGTGGTGGCATGGCCGATATGGTCTCCACAAGCTCCTTCTTTGGTCTAATTCCTTCACAATTGACAACCTAGTCTGAATACACCACCTCTGCAACTTTAATCATGCATTTATCAATCTTGAGTGTGAGGCCCTTCTCTTAAAAAACATTAGCCTCTGAAATACTACAGCTGCAGATGCTAATCCAGAGGGCATGCATTTGAATCTTATGGTGCCCAACGGTGTCACAAAAGATATCAGGTGTTTTGAATCTTCGTCTAATACGATCTGATGGTAAGCTGATGATGAATCCATGGTCGTGAAGAACTTTGCAGGCTTCATGGTTGTCAGCATTTCATTAATATTTGGTAGGGGGTATCTGTCGATTCAGATGTTAGCATTTAAATCTCTGGAATCTACACACATCCTGATTGAACTATTGATTTTGCAAACAAAGGGCCTCATTACGAGTTTGCTGGTCTGGATACAACGGTACCGGTAAACTTAGCGGTACCGTTGTATCTGGACCAGCAAACTCAGAGTTGTGCTCGGGGGTCTTTCATTCCGCCAGGTCTAACCTGGCGGAATGAAAGGCACCCGCGAGCACAGCATTTCAGATGCACAGGCCCCGTTGATAACGGTACCTGTGCATCCGGCTTCCCCATTCCGATTGAGCCCTTGGGGCTCAAATGGGAATGGGGAAGATTTTTTTCCGGCGCCCAGGAATGGGCAAATACCGGGTCCGGCAAGGCCATAATGAACCTGTAATTGCCCATTTCTGGGCGCCTGAAAAAATGCAACTCCGGCGGAAGCCGTGCCTGTATTACATGCACGGCTACCGCCAGGGTTGCAATGAGGCCCAATATTGGTGCTAACCATTATGAAGACTCAATGGGTCTCAGTATGAGTCCAGTGATAGCCATGCATTTTTTTTCTCGTGCTCGGCAATGGGGATTTACCGGGGCATTACAGCCCCGGCGGTCCCGGTAATTCCTCATTGCCGGGCACCGAAAAATATTGCTCCCCATTCCCATTTGAGTCCCATTCGACTCAATGGGAATGGGGAGGTCGGATGCACCAGCACCATTTGTGAATGCTGCCGGTGCATCCATCAAGGTCTGCGAGCGGGTGCCTTTCCGCCCGCCAGGTCACACCTGGTGGGCGAAAAGGCACCCGCTCGCCGAACTTCTAGTTTGCCGGTCCGGAAACAACGGTACCAGCAATCTTACCGGTACCATTGTTTCCAGAGCAGCAACCTCGTAATGACCCCAATGGGTTCTATGATATCCCCCTTGTACAACGTTGCTAATTCTGAATATACAGCATCCTTAGTTCCAATTGGTATATTCCTTAGTTAGTGCACTATTGCCTTGGCTCCTCTTTTTAAGACAATACAGTGTTTAAACCCCTTGAGTGTTCCAATTTTATCATTGAAGACATTCGGAAATGCTTGCACTAGGCTCTCCTTGTCATGACCTACAGAACACGCCCCTTTTGTACTTCCTGGTCCTTGTCTCAACGGGGCTTGCACTCCCTGGTACTCCCAACTTGGCCGTCCAGCGTGAAACACCTTCCTCGCTCAACACGTTGGAAGTAGCGTGTTCTATTAATAGACCACGCCTCCCACGGCTCGGCGCGTCTCAATGCTATTGCGAAGTAGCGACCAGACGTGTGCTCCATAGCTCGCGGTATTACTTCCCTGATTCTGTCCCTACTAACTCCATTCCTAGTTCATCTCCTTTCTTTCTTACTTCCTGGACTCGTGTGCTGTGTAGTGCACTTTCTTCATTTCCCGGATTCCTGGATCATTGCATCCCGGAACTTTGAACGCACGCTGGAGTCGGAATAGACTTGTGCAGCCTTATTCAAGACCCGATCCGTCCGCAAGAAGGCATCGACCAAGAAATCCAGCAAAGATCGGGCTCAGGCGAGAAGGGGGGAACTCCTTGACAGTTTGAGACGCCACCCGACCGAACTTGATATGGACATGGAAGCGGCCGTTCAGGACCTGATGCGTGGCATGCAAGAACTAACAACCGAGGTACAGAATCTAAAGGCGGAAAACGCCGCTCTCAAACAATTCGTTCTATCCCGTGATTCTGCCACAAAAGAAAGTGTGTTGCTGGGTGGCATTGTTGACAAATATGATGGGTCGGCAAAAACCCTTCGTGGATTCCTGGATTCTTGTTTG
Source organism: Ambystoma mexicanum (assembly GCF_040938575.1). Taxonomy (NCBI): domain Eukaryota; kingdom Metazoa; phylum Chordata; class Amphibia; order Caudata; family Ambystomatidae; genus Ambystoma; species Ambystoma mexicanum. Next base: position 1,334,697,202 of record NC_090921.1, on the reverse strand, counting down.
GTCCACGTTACTTTTAAGCCCTGCTACTTTTCGACTCCCAGGGCTAAGGTGATTTTCATAATTTCTAACCTTTCGGAAATGCCTTAACCTGGGCTACGCCCCTCGTTAATTCCGGCGCTGCTCTCCTAGATGACTATGATGGGTTCATACAGGCCCTTAAAACCATGTTTGACCGCCCAGAGCAGGTCTATAGTGCCCAGGTATGCCTGTTAGACATTCTGCAGGGATCCCAGGACATGCTCACCTTTATAACCCGGTTCAAGCAATTGGCCAAGGAAGCTGATTGGTCCACTGATGCGAGTTTTACCCTTTTCAGGAGAGGTGTGAATGAGGAGATTAAGGCCAAAGTGGCTCGCCCAAACTCATTCCAGGCACTAATGGACCTTGCCATGCAAATAGACTTTCGTATCCAGGAAAGGAAGGCAGAGAAGAAGAAATCCAGAGGAAATCCTCCGAAAGTGTCCTTTGAGAGCACCACCAAGACGGACACAAACCCAGGCTCAGTCACTGAACCAGAACCCATGCAGATAGGAGCCTTCTGTGGACCGATATCCCTGCAAGAAAGGATGAGAAGGATTCATACGGGGTTGTGCATGTATTGTGCCTCAGATAAACACTTGGTTAGGGAATGTCCTCTAGCCCCTCCTCGGCATTCGGGAAACGCCAGCTCCGTATTCTAGATGGGGCAGAGCTTCGGGAGAGAGATGTTTGCTCCACATCAATTCCATCCTTGAACTCTCCTGGACAAAACAATTTGGTGATACTGCAGGCCTTCGTATCACCCTCCAAGAATAAGACCTATTCCATTTCCATTTTGGCCTTGGTAGACTGCGGGGCTATGGGAATATTCATTGATCAAGATTGGGTTGTTAGTCATCACATTCCATACGAGACACAAAGCACCATGCAGGCGGTGGAAGCAATCGACGGAAGACCCCTCACCTCAGGGCCCATAAGCCTGCAGACTAAAGAGATCCAGCTTTCTATACACCATCACCAAGAGCGGATTAGATTCCACATCATTAAATCAGCTCATTACCCCATGGTATTGGGTATTCCCTGGTTACAGAAGCACAATCTATATATCAATTGGACAGCAGGATCACTATTCCTAGGCTCAGAGTTTTGTATGTCTCACTGTCTATTCCTGGATCCCTCCTTGACACCCCCTAAAGAACCACCAAGAGACCAGCAAATACCACTCATGGTTTCCAATATCATACAAGTCCCAGAGGCCTATCAGGGATATGCTGATGTATTTTCAACTGCCATAGTCCAGACCTTACCCCTCACAGACCTGAAGACTGCGCCATAGATACAGATCCCTCAGCAGTGATTCCCTTCGGCAGAATGTTCATCCTTTCCGAACCTAAGAAAAAGGCTCTCCGAAAATACCTGGATACCAACCTTGAAAATGGCACCATAAGACCTTCAAAATCTCCAGCTGGTGCTTCGTTGTTCTTTGTTCCCAAGAAGGACACCAAGGAACTCAGACCTTGTCTCGACTATCGTGGCTTAAATCAATGCACCCTCAAAGACCGGTACCCATTGCCCTTGATCTCGGCTATCCTGGAAGCTGTGAGAGGCGCGGTAATATTCACGAAGTTGGATCTCCGGGGTGCCTACCATTTCATCTGTGTCTGGGAAGGAGACGAATGGAAAACAGCCTTTAGAACACCCTTTGGTCACTATGAATATCTAGTCATGCCCTTCGGACTAGCTAGTGCCCTCGCAGTTTTTCAACGTTTCATGGATAGGGTGTTCTCTGACATCTTATTCCTCTTCGTCATTGTCTATCTGGACGACATATTGATCTTTTCCAAGGACCTTCTAAAGCCTGAAGAACATGTAAAGGCAGTATTACAACGACTCTGTGAACACACACGTTTTGCCAAACCCGGAAAATGCTTGTTTCACGTTACTTCTGTTCACTACCTAGGATTCATCCTTAGTCCAGAAGGAATTGGTATGGACCCCTCAAAGGTAAAGGTCATACTGGCATGGCCCGCTCCCACGTCCGTGAAACAAGTTCAATCCTTCCTGGGGCTTGCCAATTTCTACCGGTAGTTCATATTCACCTTTTCCGAGATCGTTCAGCCGATTGTTGCTCTCTTGAAGAAAGACACCCCCTTTATCTGGTCTACACCGCAAGATAAGGCATTCCAACCTTTAAAGGCAGAGTTTACTCAAGCCCAACCCGACATAAATCGACCATTCCTAGTGGAAACGAATGCCTCTAACTACGCCATAGGAGCAGTGTTGAAGCAGGAATTTGAGGATAGACTGGAACACCCAATTGCTTACCTTTCACGAACCCTGACTCCCAGTGAGACACATTACTCCGTCCTGGAAAAGGAACTGTTAGCCATCCGCCAAGCCTTCACTGAATGGCGACATCTACCTCTGGGTGCTAGACATCCAGTTCAGGTCCACAGTCATTGGAGTGTAGGAACAGTCGTCAGGCCCATTGGGCCTACTTCTTTGCCCAGTACCAGTTCCACATCACTCATGTTCCCAGATCACAAAACCTGATTGCTGACGCCTTATCTCGACGTCCTGACTATGTAACTACTGAAGATAGGGCCTATCCTAAGATATTTCCCCACACGATCTTTGTAGCTCAAGCAGTCAATCTCCTGGAAGAAATTTGAGTGCAAACCCAATTCACTGATCTGTGGAAGGATATTTTAAGGAAGAATCAATGGAATCTAAGGGTCAAGGAAGGATATTTATTCAAGGACAATGCAATGGCCATTCCCACACAGAAATTACAACAAAGAATAATAAACCTCTGTCATGATACCCTTCACTCCGGACATCATGGCATAACCAACACCCTCCGCCTCATACAAAGACAGTTTTGGTGGCCTGGAATGAAGACCGACATACAGCAGTACATCCAAGCTTGTGCTATCTGTAGTAAAAATAAACATGATAACAAGAGACCGGCGGGTCTTCTACTGCAACCTACACTGCCAACAAGGCCATGGGAATTCATTGCTACAGACTTCATTGTGGAATTACCACCTTACCGAGGATACACGACCATCATGGTTACCATTGACTTGTTCACTCATATGGATCATTTTACACCCCTGTGTAAGCTACCATCCTCATCCGAACTTGCTGGAATCTTTCTGGAACATATATTCTGTCTGCATGGACTTCCTTCCAAGATCATATCTGATCGAGGATCTCAATACGTCTCACAATTTTGGAAAAATCTCTGTCACATTTTGGGAATCCAACGCACCCTCTCATCAGGTTATCATCCCCAAACCAACGGGGCCACAGAATGTGCTAATCAGACCCTGTAACAGTATCTTCGATGTTTCGCCACCAAGGTTCATGATGACTGGTCGCTCCTGATACCCGTGGCTGAATGCGCCTACAATAATTACGATCATTCAGCACTTAAGACCAGTCCCTTTTATTGTAGCCAAGGTTTCCATCCATCGGTTCTTCCCTCTGTTCTCCCTCATCCCACACCGGTACCTACTGTCGACTCCTGGATCGAAACCCTCATCAACATACACCAGGAGGCCAAGGAATACTTAGAGAAGGCCAGAACACAGACTAAGAGGTCTGAGGATTGCAAAAGAAGACCAGGGCCTTCTTATGCAATTGGTGATCAAGTCTGGTTGTCCTCGAAATTACTATCCCGACATCTACGGCCAAACAAATTGGCCCCTCGGTACTATGGTCCATTTCCCATCAAGGAAATTATAAATCCAGCCTCATACCAGATCAAATTACCAGACTCCTGGAAGAAAATTCACCCAGTTTTTCACACATCCTTATTAAAACCCTACATCCAATCTTCCCGGAAATCATGCAGACCCCCTCCTCTGCTGGTCGACAACCAACTGGAATATGAAGTGTCCCGAATATGCGACTCCAGGTATAAACGGGGTGAGATTCAATACCTGGTTGAATGGAAGGGATATCCTCCTAGTGAAAGAACTTGGGAACCACTTTGTAATCTCAAGGCCCCTCGACTGCTCAGAAAATTTCACCTCATACACCCGGGCAAACCTGGAGGAACGGGTCTTCGGAAGAGGCATGCTATCATGACCTACAGAACGTGCCCCTTTTGGACTTCCTGATCCTTGTCTCAACAGGGCTTGCACTCCCTGGTACTCCCAACATGGCCGTCCAGCGTGAAACACCTTCCTCGCTCTACACGTTGGACGTAGCGTGTTCTATTAATAGACCACGCCTCCCGCGGCTCTGCGCATCTCAATGCTATTGCGAAGTAGTGACCAGACATGTGCTCCATAGCTTGCGGTATTACTTCCCTGATTCTGTCCCTACTAACTCCATTCCTAGTTCCTCTCCTTTCTTTCTTACTTCCTGGACTCGTGTGCTGTGTAGTGCACTTTCTTCATTTCTCGGATTCCTGGAATGTTGCATCCCGGAACTTTGAATGCACGCTGGAGTTGGAAGAGACTCATGCAGCCTTATTCAAGACCCGATCCGTCCGCAAGAAGGCATCGACCAAGAAATCCAGCAAAGATCGGGCTCAGGTGAGAAGAGAGGAACTCTGTGACACTCCTTGGAGGAAAAATCCTGCGTGGCAATGCACAATATCGGGCTTGCTTCACTGTGGTGTATTTTTATTTGAAGAGCTGCTTGTTCCTCCCAACCTATAATAGATGACCCCATTCTCAGCCAGAACCAGTTTGCAAAACGGGTCTCTGTCTCTAAAGTTAAGGTGAACCTACTTATATCCTCAATTAGTACCCTGCCAGGGAGCAAATAGAATGAAACAACCATTCTAATTGTCCCTCGCCGAGGAATTACCCGTCCGGGAATCCCTCGGCCCGGATTCCAGAGCCATTGTACCCGGCGGGGGGCGTGGCAGCCCCTCAGTCAATGAGGAAGCCCGAATCGGGGCCATTCCAGGTCCGAGCGTCCCCACGGCTGAGAGGCTGCCTTCGCCCCCGCCGGGGACACAGGTATGTTTTTTTTTCCTCTCTCCCTCCCAACCCCACTTACTTTCTTCTCCTTTTTTTCGGAAGCGGACGCACTGAGAACCTTTCTGTTTCCAGCGCGTCCGCACCCGATGGCCGCCATGCAAAGGAAAAACAGGCTTATAATTATGGGCCCCGGGGCATTACCTGAGTTGCTAATGCGCCCACCGCTCGGGTCATATTGCTTAAATAGTGATGGGGCTTTTTCCACACTCAGTGGCCATCACATTGGTGGGTCTCAGATCCTGCACATGTCCCTTTACTTCACCCTCATACATGAGGATGTCCATGATTGTATACAGTGACCCTGTGTCTACCATCATGTCTACTGGTATATGAATGATCTGCATTTATTCACGTTGGCCCTTCTTCTTGTTGGTTTTAATGGTCAAAAGGAAGTCAGGGTCTTCATCATCATTTGTTATTGTTAATAAACTGCTATGGCCCTCCAATTTCTTCAAGAGCTCTATTGGCGTTCCTGCCCCTGTCCCTGGTGTTCTTCCATGTTCTCCCATAATGTCCAACCATGCCACATTTGAAACATTCCGAATTTATAGCCGGGTATTCTATCTACCCATTATGGTTCCTGGTGCATGTATACCTGTAGCATCTACACTGCGGACACGTACCCTGCATGTTGCACTTCGCAGGCTTACTCTTCCCATTTTTGTCACTGAGATTTGTTTTATATTTCATGTGGAAACCAAATGTCTTTTAATCTGCGCTATTTCAACATCGGCCCTTTCATCTTCAACTTCGACCTGTAGCTTCTTTATTTTGTGGGTGGAGGTATCCTGTTGTAACATGTTCATGCATTTGCTCCCTAATTCCATTGTTCTTGCCATCTCTATCACTTGTCTAATGTGGGATCCTTTGTTTACCACATCTTCTCTTGGATGTGAGGATCTGCCGTGTGTAGTATTAACTGGTCCCGGAGGTATTTGGTATTTAGCAGCTAATCCAGTGAATGTGCATGATACTATCAAGCCTTAAGAATCAGCTGGATGATGTCAGAGACTCTGGAAACATCTCCCTCCTCATGCTCCTCGATCTACTTGCAGCGCTCAATCTTGTGACCACACCACCCTCTGCCACTATCTCGCCACCTCAGCTGCCTTCTCATCAGCAGCAACCCCCTGGATCGCTGCCTTCCTCGCTAACCGCACATTCCATGTGTTCGCTCAAAACCACTCCTCAAACGCCACAGCCTCCACGTGCAAAGTTCTCAAAGGCTCCTGTGTCTCACCCAACTTCTGCAATGTTTATACCAAGCCTCTCTTCAACCACCTCGACTCCCTTGACATGAAATACACAAACTATGTGGATCCTCATCCTACTTACCTGCCACCACCATCGAGACCTCCTGAAAATCAATTTCATTTACGAAACCATCCAAATCTGGATGGTGTGAGAAACCAGAAGGTGTCTCACCCGCTAGTCCCCGGGGATCTCACAGGTAGCTAGGGCACGGCCATCGCCTTTGGATCCAAACCCTGGGGGTGGACCAGTGCGGGAGGATCACCTGGGTGAGAGGTCTTCGGGGAGTGGGACACCAGATGGCGAGACGCGGTATCCCTCCCCCTGTAACACCTTTACACCATCCTAGCAGGTATGATACATGGGAACTTTACCCCCCCCTTTCCCTTCAGAAACACATCCACATGGACAGCCTCCTCTGGGAAAAAACAGACTCACACCCGAGCAGTGTACCTGACATGTCCCGCTACTATGGTCAGGCGAAGTCAGGCAATTACTGACAATCACTCACACCTGACTTCCATTACACTTCCCCACACGGATAAAAGGTGGAGCACGAGAGCACACTCTGAGCAAGGCAAAGCACATGAAGGACCAGCAGTTTCTAGAAGGCAGCTGAACGAAGGGAGAATGAAGGCAAATCAAGAAGGTTTTACAAGGACGGAAATACCCTTGACATTTCCGACAGGAAACTGCTACTTTCAAAACCCTTGTAGATCAGAAAACATAAGGCCAGGATAACAGGCTAAAGAATCCTGCATTGTGTGTCGGAGATACCAGAGGCCGTCCTGCATAGATGATCATGTCAGGGAGGAGCAGCAGCCGCTGTGGTATCATCCTTGGCTCCAAGAACAAAGTAACGTCAGAGATATCTACACAGTCGGTGCATTGGGGAGGGCGATGCAAGACTGGCCTGTGTTGAAATCAAGGTTGCAAGCGGCAACATTGTTTAACGAGCACAGGAAGGAACATTGTTAAACGCATGTGATGAAAGACGCGAGTAAAGCTAAATTGCTGATGAATGTTTGAACTCTGAGAAGGAAAGATACATACCAGTGACAGAGTGGTCTGGCTCCACATGGCTGCTCAATCGAAGGTCTTTGTAAATGTATCCAGCCGAGATGTGGCAGGAACGAAAGTAAGAACATTGTGTGAATTGAATCGAAGGGGTCCTGCGACGGTTAAGCAAAACCAATTGCAGATTCGAAAGTCTTCAATTTTAGATGTCAAGAGGAAAACGTAGAAAGTGAGATTGCATGGTCCGAGTCCGAACGAGGGAGACCAAATGTGAACATTGTGCTAAAAAGGGGTCCAAATGTGAAGCAGAGAGACCCATGATGAATATTGAAAACAAGAACTTGTACATGTGAAAACCCTGATGAGAAAGGAACTTTGGTACTTATTTGTTGCGACAGGCCCTCTGCAGTAAGAGATTGTTATTGGAAAAGAACCTTTCATAAAAAGGCCCTTATGCCTTTGCTTTGAACTGTATTCTTGTGGCAGAGAAGCCAGAGTGTGTGCAAAGCTTGAAGATGCCACCTTGCCCCGTGCTGAAAACGTGGGGAAGGGAAGCCAACTGCTCAACTATCCTGGCATATTATTTCTTGAACACCTTTAATTTTCCATACACTGTTATGTCACACCATTTTGTATTTAGAAGTAAGGATTGGCAATAGGTTTGTTAGTATAAGCCCTTTTATTTTGACAGACTTGACTAGGACTGTGTTATTTTTATTTGATTGTCGTAACTTGCTCCCATCTTTAGATTTAGGTTTAGATAGGCATTCAGCCAACCCAATGAAGTTCAATAAATACCCTTGACCTGTGATCACTTGTGTCTGTCTTCACTGTTTGATACCATGCCTTCCTTACAATGGCCACCCACGTATTATGCCTTAACGATGAGAAAACCAAGCTCCTCCTCATCAGCAACCCATCCCGCCTTGCCAACCTGAGACCTGAGTACCAGTCATTCAAAATTGATAACCATACCCTCCATATCTCTCCTTTCATCAAAATACTTGGCTTCTACCTGGACGCCACTTTGAGTATGTTGCGCTATGTCAACACCATTACCTCGTCACCCGCATACGCCACCAAACGTATCACTGTCATCAGATCCCAGTGGTTGAAGTGAGTGGGAGCAGTCGGGAGTGGTGCTCCTCTACTTTTTTAAATTACCTTTTACAGCTCCTATACTTTTATTTTAAAAAGAAACCGTTCCGGAATGGTTTCTTTTTAAAATAAAAGTGTAGGAAGAAGTTGAAACCTTCACTTTCTGTGCACTGCACTGAAAGTTCCCTTAAACAGCAGGTGCAATTGTTTGGGGGGAGTATTGTGTGTGGGAGGGGTTGTGGCAATGGGGTTTGTGGGGAGTGGGTGCAGGCCAGCAGGGAACATAGTTCCACTTCTTCTTTTTTTACACTTCGACCACTGTCAGATCCTTCTTCTCCACTGAGAACTGACTCAGCATTGCTCGATCCATCATCAACTCTAAACTGGACTATTATAATGTGCTCTTCGGGGGCACCACTGGAAAAAACCTCAACTAACTGCAGAAGGTACAAAACAATGTCCTCCAAGCTGTCCTCGGCCTCAACAAGTACGCAGATGTCTCTGCCACAAGGTAAAATGCACACTGGCCCCCCTTCACAGAAGGCATAAGGTTCAAAATCCTCACCATCACACACTGCTGCTTCTCTGACACAGCCCTGAGCTACCTGACCCAAAAGCTATCAAAACCCACCTCCACCAAACCAACACTCAAATCGCCTAGTGCAGCCGCCTGTCCATTCCCAGATTCAGACGGTCCAGAGTCGGAGGTTCCAGCTTCCCTGCCTCAATGGCGTTGCTTTGGAACTCACTGCCCCATCCATCAAGTCAGAACCCTCCTACAGACTATTCCGAAAACAATTAAAGAGCCACTTATTCTAGCTAAGCAGTGCACCAGTAGGTCTGCTAGCTATATATAAACATTCTCTCCTTCCTGTAACTAGCACCTAGATTCCTCAGGGCTAAGTGCGCTCATATAAATGCAAAAATAATAATTTAAAAATAATAACAAAAAGCCTCTCAGAGCCGCCATATAGTTGTGAACAGAATCCCCCTTATTTTGCTTCCTGGTGAAAATGTAATATCTCTCAAATTCCATGTTGGTTTTGTTGCCAAAGTGTTTTTCCAACTTTGCAATGGCTGTCCCGTACTTCCTGGTCGAGGCTGTGGCACTGGGGTCCCCAGATTCGTCCTGGTTGGTGACATCAGGTAGTGTGCCCTTCCGCCCCTATACAATTCAGCAAGGAGGACTATTCCAAATCATTGTTGAACTTACTCTCTCCTATGGCCCTCAGTTAGAGCTGAAAAGAATCAGTGCATTGCTCCCACGGCACTGTAGGGTCTCCTGGAAATGAGATGAATGGGCATTGGGCAGGTATGTCCTGCATTGTACACTTGCCCTATCTCTCTTAATTCAAACCTTTTTACTTGGTCCTGTTAGTGAATGTATGAACTAAGGAATTAATGCAGTATGTGGATTAACATTGTACACAGAATTGGGAGGTGAGTAGAGTGAGGTTAGATTTACTTAGGCCACACAAATGCTAGCATTGCCGCAGGTGTATAAACATAGTTGGGCTTTGAAAACTGAAGCAAAATCAAATGTGAAGTTCAGTGCCGCAGAGAACAAAAAAGGAGTTTCAATGGCCCGAGCATGTGGCAGAAGTAGGATTGGCCTTGATGGAAACTAATCATTGTGCGTGCAAGTTAGAACAGGAGGGGAGGAAAGGGAAGGAAGGAGATGGAACACTAAAATTATTATGTGAGCAACATGTGATTGTGCCGAACGAAATCATGTTCAAAGGTCGCAATGGGGCGGGGTAGGAGCTGGAAAATTACATGAGCTGGCAGGTGATGTGTTGAGAGGTGACATCATATAAAAAGACGCACAGTGTCGGGTCCTTTTTTTCTCTAGACCCCATGTCAGTGATGTGCTCCATGGCCATGCACCAGCTGCTGACGGTGCTCACGCAAGCCCTTCTATCAACATGCTGGCACTGGCCCTCCTTCCTTTGCTGGGGCCACTCTTTGTGAGAACTCACCTGCACCCACGACCGGTGGCTCACGATTGGCCGGGGATAGTGCTACTCTAGCCAGTGACGGTTGGGAGGGTGGAGCAAGGTCTGGCCTCCATGGCCCCTTCGATGGTCCAATGGGTTCTCCTCCAGTTTGCCGCCTCATCGCCACATGTTCAGGACAACAAACGATCACACACCCTTGCTAGATAGAGGGTAACTTTAATGATACAGGAAATCCTAGTGATCCGCAACCTACAACTACTGCTTACCCCAACCTCTGTCAGCTCAACCGTCAGCTGTTCTCACTGCACCATTCTGGAACCCACCCTTGGGTGAGTTCCAGAACTTTGCAACAAGATTCACACTACTACACCCTCCTATGTCTATCATTGCCAACACTAATGCCTGAACAACTGATGTAAAGGTGGAGGTAGGCAAAAAGGGCTTGAGTTACCATTATAGATATAGTTGCAAATGTGCAGCTTTTTCTTGAGCCTTGACACATCCCAGCATGCTCAGTTTACTGTGCAAGGCAAACTTCAGTGATTTAGCATTTTAAGAGAAAGCACGAGACCAGCCGCCAAAGCATGAAGGCGGGACTGCACGGAAAGCTTGCAATTATTTCCAGAGTAGAGCAGGAAGTCAATTTTTCTCGGTTCAAAATAAGAAAGTTCCAAGTCTGCAAGCTTTTGACAGCTACCAGACAACTCTGGAAGTGATGAGTATTTCAGATTAATGATATCCAGAGATGTAATTGCATAGCATTAGCGTATTGATGCATTGTAACAGAGTGCTCCTTCAGTAAATCCACCGGCAACTCAACCTACAAATTAAACAGCATGGGGTACAGGGCTGATCCCTGAACCATACATAATGCAGCAGCACCGGGCCACACTATGCAATAACCATCCTCACAAACAAGATCATTTAGCTAAAAAACATATTAACAGTCCAGGGGCCAGATTTCAGAAACTTTGCACCGGTGTAAGTGCAAAGTTTGCACTGTATTAGCACTAGGGCAAAGTTTGTCCTATTTTTAAAAACAATGGGGCACATTAAAAAAACATGTTCTCCGCATATTTTGTTAACCAGTCTCGTAGCAACCATAAGCGGGCGGCTTGATAGTAGTTTATGAAATCTGGGAGTCCGCCCCATGTGTGGGAGCATTTTAACATTCTTATTGCGATCCGCAGGGATTTATTATTACAAATAAAGTTGGAGTTTGCCTTGTGGAGTTTCTGGAAAAATGACATAGGCACTTGCATTGGGAGTGCTTAGAATAAGTAAAGATCCTTAGGTAATACCCCCATTTTCACAGAATTGTTCCGCCGTAGCCAGGAAACCGAAAATGGACCCCATTTTAACAGCTGTTGCTTAATCCCTTCTAGTAAGGGAGGGTGGGGAGGAATTGGCCTTCCATAGTCTCTGTAGCGTACTTGTTAAAAGCACTCTTAGGAGTTTGCTTTTGCACTGGGCCCTGCCGAATTGCGTTTTTCCATCACCCTGGCCACTTCCGTTGGGGTTAGAGGGAGATTCAAAGTTTCCAATTGTGTAACATTTATTCTGAGGCCTGCTACCTTGCCGAATGACTCCAATTCCTTCATGACTGCCAGCAATGATATTTCTGTGTCTATAACCGCGAGGAGCATATTGTCTGCATAAACCATGATTTTCTGTGTGTCTCCCTCGAACAGGATCCCTTGAATGGAATCTGCTTATCTGATTTTAGTTAGAGGTTATAAGTATAGGGTATAAGAGAAGCGATAGGGGACAACCCTGTCTGGTGCCACAAGGCCAAGTGATCAGCAAAGAGATTTGGCTGTTAATATGCAAACTGACTTTTGGATCTCTGTACTTCATTTGAATCTTGTCTTGTAAGGACCAAACCCCATCACCAGTAGGGTGCATACCAAGAAGGTCCATTCAACTCTATCAAATGCTTTTTACACGTCTAGCGAAAGAAACACAACCGAGAGTTTTTTCGTACAAATGTTCTCCAAAAGGTGACCTGTTCTTCTAATGTTGTCATGGGTTTGATGCTGTTTTATAAACCCTACGAATCAGAAACGGGAACATTTTCTCCAGCCCTAGGACTAGGACTAGGACTAGGACTTTTGTGTATATTTTGGCATCAACATTTATCACGGCAATCGGGCTCTATGACCCACAACTAAGCGGGTCCATGTTGGGTTTTGGGAAGAGGATCACTTTTGACTCTTCCATCGTGGGAGATATACCGCTGCTATCCCTGAAAGAGTTAAAGAGTCTGGCTAATCTAGCGGCCAGTATAGATCGGAATGTTTTAAAGAATACGTCTGGGTAGCCATCGTGTCTGGGGATTTATTCAGAGGAATATTCTGAATGACCTGCAATACCTCCTCTATGGTGATCTCTTCCTCTAGCGTCTCTCATTCCTGTGCTTTCATTACCGGGAGCAGGACCGGTTGCAGGTACTCACTTTGCAATGTGGAGTCCGGTAAGGTAGAGGGTGGAATAAAAAGTCTGTAATTGTGTAAGGATTTGAGGGGGTCGTCGTTACCATCTCCACCGAAGGGTCTTTAATTCCCTGGATGATTTGGGATGCCATTTTTTGTCTAAAATGTCTAGCCAGTAGGGGATGGCTTTCACATATTTCTGCTTTAAAAACAAGATGCTTTTCTCTGCTTTTTTCGTTTGCAGAAGATTCAGTCTACCCCTAATGTTCCCCGTGTCTGTTTCAATTATTTTCATAGTCTTCTTTAGCTCATCACCGAATTTGGATTCCAGTGCCCCCCTTTGTTTTTGTCTGAGAGCCCACTTGGCTATCAGCTCCAAATGAAAGGTTGCTTTAAATGCGTCCCATACTGTATTTTCTGCCATCTCCCCAGTTGCATTAATGTCAAAGAACTCCATAATCTTCCCTTCTAATTTATCCCTAATGACGGGTCCGTAAAAAGATCAGTGGGACCAGTCCAGGACCAAACCCACCGTTTTGGTTGTGGGAGGCTAAATTCTACAGCGATCGGTGCATGGTCTCAAAAGTGCTACTGGATGGGTTTCAATGTTCGTTATACAACTCTGCAACGTAGTGACGGACCAGATGTAATCAATACATGAGAATGATTTGTGGATGTGTGAACCATGAGTATACCCCTTCTCCTTCCCCTTCAGGGATGGCCAAACATTCTTCAGCGCCAATTGTTCAAATTTCACCTTTAGGGTTTGTGATGGGGGGAGGGGGTGCTGACCATATTGAGTGTTAGAGCTTCTGTCTTGTCGGGGATCCCAAGCCAAGTTAAAGTCCCCTAGTACCAGCCGTACCCGTATGGTAAATGGCTCAGTAAGAGTCGCTTTTAAGAAACCCTCCTGACCAGTGTTGGGTGCATAGATCGGAGCTACTGTAAGTGTTGTTGCCCCAATTCAACAGTGATGAACACATACCTCCCACCTCTGTCCACCCGTGTGTTAATAATGTTGGCTTGCACCCCAGCCTTGATGGCTATGAGTACTCCAGCCACCTTCCTTTCAGAATCCGTCGTACTGTTCACCCCGTAGTGTAGCCGACAAATTCTTTTTAGCAATAGAACCCCCGTCTGAAGAAATTATAGACCCGGAGGATGTATTCCTCAAAAGAATGGAAGCAGCGGACACCGTCAACCTAGGATGCAAGAGAGTACAATCAATAACTTTTAAAGAACCAGGTACAATGAACTCCCTGATGGTAGTTAACCACCCTTTAGCAAGAAACGAGAAGAATACCACTCAGTATCCCAGAGAATCAAGTAACCGGAATCAATAGTGTTCCACAGTATCTAAGAATGAAAGAAGACCCCCTAATTAGTACAGTAGTAAAGCTATCGTGAATGCTATGATGTCAGTGTGGGATTATAAATGCACTCACCATGGGTGAAGTTAATAGAGAGCAGTAGTCATCAGAGATCAGTAGGAGGTACTTAGCGGATGGAGAAACCCAAGGAGCTGTCCCGATGGAACGAGGACGCCTAGGATGTGAAGACAGTCTCAAGTCCCAACGACTGACCCGACGAAACGTGGACGCCTGTGGGGATTAACAACAGCACACATATCCCAATCCATGTGGAGAGGTAAAGTCAATAGGGTAAGCTCCACTAGGCTAAGCACTCTGTCGTCAGGAATAGGTCTGGGAAATTAGGAGTCTTCACTTGAAAGTTGCAAGGGCAGAGTCCGACGTTGAATGAAGACACGCTGGAGCAAGAGGGGTCCAATAAATGCGTGCAGTGAGCTGTTCCAAGGAGAAGATCCGGTTCGATTTGAAAGTTCGAAAAGCGTGGTACAAAGGGCAATAAACAAGGCAATTCCGTGAGACAGACCAGAGTTCGGTAGGAAAAAGGCACAAAAACAATAATCCAAGGCAACACAACCGAATGGGACAAACCAAGGCAATCCGTAGACAGTTCGAAGGTAATCCAGATATCAGAGAAATAAAACAAAGCAAGGTACTTAGTTGCACTTCAGCAATCAGAAGCAACGCCGCAGAGTGAACGGGAAGCTTAAATGAATCATACCACATCACGTGATCGATGCGGATGCCACAAGGTTCCAGCTTTCGTACGCGGCTCTAGGTTCCATGGCAGCCTCCAATCCACACCATAGCGATTTCGATAGCAGAAACGCCGGTTCTAATGGGGATTGTAGCACGAGCTGAACATTCTGATGCTACTGTGTACAGAGGGGAATGTAGTGTTCTGAGTGCCAACATGCATGCGTGTCGTGTTGCTCCGAGTGAGGATTTTACCAGCTACAACAGTATGGTGTAATTTAACCTTAATGAGTGCCGCAATCTGATAACAAAGCAGGAGCATGAATGTGACCCACCGGTTCCCATGTGTGATCCTCTGGACCATAGGCCTTCCAGTCTACCAAATACATGCGTACACCCGGCATGACCTTATGTTACACTCACCTTGTATCCGCGGGGGCGTCAAATGCGAGCGAAGTCTGCCGGTCCGTTCCAACATGGTTGAGCTCCGCTCCCTATCTAGTTTCCTCAGGTGCCCTTATCTCTGCTTGAAATGGCCTTGAGTCCGCTCCAGATGGGAATCCAGAAGAGATATAAGGGGACTGGTGACTTCCCCGGTGGACCCTTCCCTTGCATCCTCAGATAAGAGTTCTTGTTGTTCTGGTTGCCCAACACAGTGTTTGCTCACCTTAGAGATTGTAATGAAGTGCTCTCCTTCCTGCTCGTCTCGGCAGGGGTGCAATGTTGCGCCACTGAATCGAGTTGCTCCACTGATTCCGGTGCAATATTCTTATGTATCGAGTTACTCCACTGATCCGGTAGAAGGATACTTGGGTCGAGTTGCTCCACTGATCCGCAATTGGTGAGTCTCCCTTGTTTAATTATGCATCACAGTTCATTATTCACTGTTCCCTTGTCTTCTAGTATGTCTCTCATGCAATGTTCTCTAATTCCTATGTTCCTATGTCTCTTCTTCCCAACAGATTCCGGACGTCGTACAATGTGTAACAGCAAAAGCACAGATGGAACTGCTGCGTGAAGCATCGGACGCTGTGGAAGGTATGTAAGCTGCGGGTGCAAGATAAGACTACACTCGCAAGCTTTTGCTTCTGAACTAACCTTATTTTGCTTTTCTCTTCTTTCCCCACAGGTGCGGCCGCTATGCAGATGATTGAGCGGAGCATCGGAGATGGTGCCGGAGGCTGAATCAGCTGTTGTGCAGAAGGAAGAAGGTCGCGGGACCGCTACGGAAGCCGAGGATCACCGGGTAAGTGTCAGGTAAGCTAGAATCCTCGCGTGCTCATAGAATGCTGGAATTTCTTTCCGTGGATCAGATGTCAGCGGAGAGCATTCTGCTGCCATGGGCAGTTCAACGCAAAGCGTCTGACAAGGCCTGGGCGGGGTTTATATAGCCAGGCCTGGCCACACCCAAGATCTTGGAGCACGTTCTGCTGGCCACGCCCATACTTACCACACACATTCCAGAAGCAGCAATTAGGAATGTTCAGGCCTGCAGACAGCCAGTGTTAGTCTTGTTGAACAGGCTTCATACCATGAGCCTGGTGCCAAAGGTGCCAGGACAGGGTCCAGGTGGGCCTTTCTTGATCTCTCGGGTTTTTAATCTGGACGGGGTGCCTTTTAAGCCCCAAAGTCCCGAGGGCAGGGTTGCATTTTCTATCGGAGGTACTGGTCATGACACCTTAGTGTCAAGGATCTGCTGTTCCTCAAACTCACCCAAACCCTGAATGGCCGGAGGCCAGGTAGGACTGAGAAGCCTAACCCCTGTGCAACTGGTTTTAACAAAGAAACCTGAAACACAGGATGTACCCGCCAATTATAAGGCAAAGACAGTTTCAGGGCCACAGGATTGATGATGTCTATAACAGGGAAAGGACCAACAAAATGAGGCAGTAACGACCGCTTACCCGGCAGTCGCATGTGTTTAGGAGAGATGCAGACCTTCATGTTGACTGTATAAACTGGCACGCACATCGCTTGACGCGAGCCTGTGCTTCCAGTAAGTGCTGCTTGACGCTGGAATGTAGCGAAGAGAGATCCTTGCCACAGGAAAAAGCAGCAGGGTTGCAAGGGAACGCTTCAGCAGGTAGAGGGAGAGACTGGGGGTGATGACCCTACAAAGCGAAAAAAGGTGAAACACCAGTGGCAGTGTGGAGCGAGTTGTTATACGTGAACTCTGCCATGACCAGGGCCGATAGCCATGTGCTTTGGTATTGTATGATAAGACACCGCAGGTATTGTTCTAGTGTGGCGTTGATGCGCTCTGTCTGCCCATCCGTTTGTGGCTGGTAGGAACTAGAAAACCAGTCTTCAATGCCGAAAGAACCCATAAGGGACCTCCAAAAATGGGACATAAATTGCGTACCCTGATCTTTAATGACCACGCTAGGCAAGCCAAATGGCGGTAATACGTGGCGCAAGAATAAGTCTGCCAGGACAAGAACGGTCGGGAGTGCATGACATGGTATAAACAAGGCCATTTCTGAGACGTAGTCTACCACCACCCAAATTGTATCGAAACCTTGTACCGAAGGGAGTTCCACGATAAAGTCCATTGAAATCATAGACCAGGGATGATTGGGTACTGGGAGAGGTTGTAACACTCCCACAGGTTTAGACTGGCTTTGTTTTCCCTGAGCACATATAGCACAGGCTTCAACGTAATCAGCTATATTCCTGACCATACAAGGCCACCAACGCTGCATCAGCTCCACCATTTTCTTAACACCTGGATGAGCGGTGACCCTAGAATCATGAGACCAAGACATGGAGGTATGTTGCGACACAGTGTCAGGAAGATAGATCTTTCCCTTGCGATACGGCAAGTCTTGCATCACCTCCAGATCCATATCATGGATGACTTGAGGGTTTTGTTTCACCCAGGACTGTAGACTTGACCTCAAAGGTGTCTGTAATTTGCAAGCGCAAACCACCTGACTGGGAAAGGTTCGTTGCAGGTTTTCTTGGTACCGTCCCCCACCAAACGAGACAAAGCATCGGCCTTGGAATATAGGGAACCTGGACGATATGTGATAACAAAGTGGAATTGCAAAAATAATTCATGCCACCTAACGTGACAGACTGTATGGCACTTAACGGACTGCAAGGCCAGGAGATTTCGATGATCAGTGTATACCAAGACAGGGATCGTGGTACCTAATAGATGATGTCTCCAAACGTGAAAGGCATCACGAACGGCTAAGACCTCCTTTTCAGTGACTGTATAATTCGTCTCATATGAGGTTAGTTTCCTGGATTGGTAGGCTACAGGGTGAAGAACTTGAGTGTCTCTGCATTTTTGTGATAGAATAGCCCCAAGAGCCATGTCAGAGGCATCCGCCTCAATGATGAATTGGAGTAGTGGATCAGGGTGCTGTATAACAGGAGCTGACGTGAAGGCGGACTTTAATGTCTGTAAGGCCTGCTCAGCCTCAGGGGTCCAGGTAAACGGATGTTTAGAGCTAGTGAGTTTAGTGAGAGGTGCTGCAATCTCAGAGAAGGATCTCACAAAACGCCTATAAAAATTGGCAAAGCCAAGAAAAGACTGTAAGGCTTTTATTGTAACAGGGATTGGTCAGTCAAATACTGCCTTGCCTTCGCTCATCTGAATGCCCTTGTTGGTGATTTCATAGCCCAGGAATTCTACCTTCTGTACGTGAAAAACTCACTTCTCAAGGTTAGCATACAGGGAGTGTTCACGTAACCGTTGTAGCACCTGTTTTACGTGCTGTACATGTTTTTCATATGTCTCAGAATAGATCAATATGTCATCCAAGTACTCTACCAAGAATCTGTCCATCATATCACTAAATACATAATTGATGAAGTGCTCGAACGTGGCAGGGGCATTACACAGACCAAACGACATTACACAGTATTCGAATAAGCCGTACTGGTCTTGAAGGCCATCTTCCACTCATCGCCCTGCCTCATGCTAACCAGATTATAAGCACCCCTCGAATCTAACTTAGAATAAATCACTGAATAACTGATCCAAGAGAACGGATATCAGGGGGATTGGGAACTGGTTTCTTATAGTAACTGTATTAAGTGCGCAATAAACATGCATGGCCGAAGATCCCCCTCCTTCTTCGGCACAAAAATTAAAGGAGCCGCCGTGGGAGAACTCGAGGGGCTTATGAAACCTGTTGCTAGTGACTTAGCTATATAGTCCTTCAGAATCTGATCTTCCTTCAGCGTTAAGGAATAAATTCTGCCCGATGGGAGTTTAGAGCCTGGAATGAGGTCTATCGGACAGTCATAGGGTCTGTGAGGCGGGAGTGTGTCTGCTCCCTTGACATCGAACACATCCTGAAAAGAAGCATACTCCGTAGGTAAGGCAACGGCCGAAACTGCTCCAACTGCTGGAGAGGTGAGCAGCAATGGGCAGCACAGGTTTTGTACCATGGCAGTAGGACCCAAACAGTTCTCTTCGCAATGTCCAGAAACAAAGACCAGTTCCCCGGTTTGCCACTCAATGACTGGATTATGTAACATTAACCAGGGAAGTCCCAATATGACATGGTATTGAGGGGCTGCAAGCAAGTCAAAACATACGGTTTCAACATGGTCCTGACCAATAGTTAGGACGAGGTCAACAGTCCGTTCGGTAACCAGCCCACAACTGAGCATGGTACTGTCAACTGCATTAACGGTCTCAGGATGTTTCTTGGACGTTATGGGTATGCCAATACTCTTAGCATACACTTCATCGATATATTTACCCGTAGCTCCGGAATTGAGTACGGCGTGGAATTCCCATACCTGACCATCAGGGAGGGAGGCTTGTGTGAAAACCGTAAAAAAAAGGGACTGATCTCAGGGGTTCCAAAGGGAAGCCGCTCGACAGCTGAACCCCTTCTACGGCCGAGCTCTAGCGTTTCCCGACTTCTTTAGCTTCTTGGTGTAAGCTTTTAACAAATAATCGGCAGAGCCACAATAGAAACAGAGAATATTTTTACGTCATAGTTCTCTTTTTTCGTTGGACAGAGGTCCTCTGACCGCACCTATCGGCATAGGTTAGGGACTGATAGGAGTTGGGCCTGATGAAACGAGTGAAGGGGCAGCTGGGGTCGGCGTTCCCCTTTTCATTCTGCTTTTCTGGCATCTATCTGTAGAACCAGGTCCAGTGGTTCTGGAAACATTGTGGGTACTATCAGGACTGTGGCTAGGACGTCCTTTAGGGATTCATACAAGCCCTTCTAAAACAAAGAGGCCTTCTTCTCCTCTGGCCAACCCGTCTTGGCGACCAGCTGATTAAACGAGAGGAGTGAAGAGTCACCCTGTTTTAGCCTGAGCAACTCCAAATCTGTAGCCTGCGTCTTATATCTTGTACCGAATACCCTTCCCATTGCTTCAATGAGAGCGTCACAGTCAATTACCAGTGTGCTTCCTGAATCCAGTAACAGATTAGCCCAAGAGGCAGCGGTGCCGCCCATATGTGACAATATGAAAGCGGCCTTGGTAGCGGAATCAGCAAAATACTGTGGCCTACACAAGAAATGCAGGCGACATTGATTCAAAAATGTCCTGAAAGCCCTGGGCTCACCATTGAACCTCTCTGGGGATGCCAAAGGAAAGTGGGCCGACATAAACACAGGATTAGCGTCTTGTCGAGGAATCTGCAAACCAGAACTGGATGCCTCAGCCTGGGGCAGAACCAGAGGTGCAGCGAGACGCAAACCAGCTTGTATCTCATTGATACGCTGCTGCGTGGATGCATGGGCATATCATTGCGCAGCTCTGTAACCATTTGCAAGAGTTGGGCCATAGTATCACTAGCTTCCATTATTACTACACACGGCTTCTGATAATGGCAGAATCCGTCGTACTATTGACCCCGTAGTGTAGCCGACAAATTCTTTTTAGCAATAGAACCCGTCTGAAGAAATTACAGACCCAGAGGATGTATTCCTCAAAAGAATGGAAGCAGCGGACACCGTCAACCTACGATGCAAAAGAGTACAATCAATAACTTTTAAAGAACCAGGTACAATGAACTCCCTGGTAGTTAACCAACCTTTAGCAAGAAACGAGAAGAATATCACTCAGTATCCCAAAGAATCAAGTAACCCGAATCAATAGTGTTCCACAGTATCTAAGAATGAAAGAAGACCCCCTAATTAGTACAGTAGTAAAGCTATCATGAATGCTGTGATGTCAGTGGGGGATTATAAATGCACTCACCATGGGTGAAGTTAGTAGAGAGCAGTAGTCAGCAGGGATCAGTAGGAGGTGCTTAGGGGATGGAGAAACCCAAGGAGCTGTCCTGACAGAAGGAGGACGCCTAGGAGGGGAAGACAGTCTCAAGTCCCAACGACTGACCACGACGAAACGTGGATGCCTAGGGGGATTGCGAACAGCACACGTAGGATCCCAATCCATGTGGAGAGGTAAAGTCAAAAGGGTAAGCCCCACCAGGCTAAGCACTCGGTCCTCAGGAGTAGGTCTGGGAAATGAGGAGTCTTCACTCGAAGGATGCAGGTGCAGGGTCCGACAGTGAATGAAGACACACTGGCAAGAGGGGTCCAATAAATGTGTGAGGTACAAAGGGCAAGAGACAAGGCAATTCCTTGGCAGGAAGAAGGTACAAAAGCAATAATCCAAGACAACACAACCTAATGGTACAAACCAAGGCAATCTGTAGACAGTTCGAAGGTAATCCAGATATCAGAGAAACAAAATGAAGCAAGGTACTTAGTCGCACTTCAGCAATCAGAAGCAACTCTGCGGAGTGAACGGGAAGCTTAAATGAATCATACCACATCACGTGATCGACGTGGATGCTGCAAGATTCCAGCTTCCGTAGGCGGCCGTAGTTTCCATGGCAGCCACCAATCCACCAAAAACACACGTTCTGGACTAATGGGGAATTAACACTTGTCGATACCCCCAGATTACGTATCACACAAACAGATCACAGGTTTTTAAATTAACAGTTATTTAACACATTCCTACCATATGTATAGCCTAAGTCTAGCTTGCCCTCCGACAGAACTATCTAAACCCTGTTGATTTCCTATCCCTAGCGAGCGCTGATGAGCCGCTTATCTAGGGTGAGGGGATAGGGGTAAAGAGGCTTGCCCTATCACAGTCTAGTCACCATCCATTTTTTAAAAGTTTTCTTACAGTTTTTTAAAAAACACTTAACATAAATGTGTGTAATGTGCTTTGGAAATGAAACTCCTCATTTTAATTGTTTTCCTTTGTTCCACAAATTCACACTTTTAAAAGTAGTTACAGGGCCATAATAGATCCCGTTGTAGTACATTAAAAAGGATCACCATTTGTTGGTGTCACACAGGAAACCAAACTTGCGCCCTGATGTACTAATCTTGTGCAGTGTTTCACTCACAAAACACTTTCTACCCGCAAGGGAGGAAAGTGGAAGATGCTAAAAAAGAATTTCTTTTCTTCGTATGCCCCTTTGGGTTATTCCTTCTCAACAAAAGGGTCACATATTGGCCGTCCGGTTTCAGTGGTCATCATGTCATTTTCCCACTTTCTTCAGGGCCACAGAAAAGTCAGGACTCCCGACGCGGCGTGACACCAAACAAAACCCGTCACCCATTCCCATTGAGTTTAATTTAATCCTGGCATACCTCTCTCTGCCAACCTTGTGCAGACCTTCCCATTTCCCAAACCCCAGTTTCAAGCCCCTAATCCTCTCCCCTTTGCCTTCCCACAAACCCCTTACATAACTTTGAGTATAATTTACCTCTCCCCCTCCCCTGGTGTGAACCACAGTACCCAGTGAGTCTTCGGGCACAGGCCCTCAGCAGTGGATTGCCAATTTCACCAATGCAAACTGTAGGGTATCCTAAAACCCCCATCTCCTTCTCTACGTGGATTTCAAGGCAGCAGTCTCTGTCCCTGCAAAGTAGGAGCTACAGTAGCCCGTACCCCAGTGGGTATCCTTCACGAGTCATTCTGGGTACTGGAATGTTGTTTCAATAGTTTGGGCCTTTAAGACGGAGATTCCAGCTATCCCAATATTGATCTCTGCTTTGTTTTTCTCCTTGCTCCACTTCTGATCTTTCCCGTGAGCTTACCAGATTGAGAGGATGCAAATCTTCCATAGTCCTTGGACGATTGTCCCCTTTTTCTTCTTCAATGTAGACCAGCGCCATCCCTTCTTCACATGAGGTGACTCTGCCCCCAAGAGTAAATGTTATGCCAACCTGGAATGTCCATGATTTTGTCTTTCGTGTTTGTAGTGCCTGCACCACTGTGTACATATCTCTGCGTTTTTGGAGCGTAAGGTGAAAGAGTTCTTGATAGAGTTGTATTTCTGAGCCATTGTATGAGACTGGTTCTGCTGGTCTGGCTGCCCTGAGGATCTGTTCCTTCTGAGGGTACTGTGCACACAGAGCCAGTATATCTCTAGGGCATGCCCCTGACTCTGATCTCCTCGAGCCCACTCTATGAACCCTGTCCAGGGGAATCCCAACCTCCTCATCCTTCTCCAGGAGGTCTCTGAATATACACATGATTGTGTCCTTTAGGTCAGGGTCTCAATCGATTCAGGGAGATTTCTGATCTACGGGGCCTGTTTTCCAGGTCTTCATACTGTATTTCAAGATTGTGAGTGGTTCTAGCTAAGTGTTCCATGACTTCGTCCAATTGTTTTTTGTCCTGGAGTAGTTCCTGAATCACCTTTTCGTTTGCATCAGTTCTCTCTCCCAGTGATGTCAGATCTTTTTTTTAACTCTGGCATGAATGCAGTAAACTGTGTTTGGAACGAGGCAGTAAATGTCCCTTGAAAATCTTGGAAGCATCTCTCAAGGTCTTCTTTGAGACCTCGAGAGATGCTTGACTCCTGCCATGTTTGCGCTGGAGTCCAGCCGCCCTGCTATTGCACAATTTGGCGTGTCATGGCTAGAGCGATGATCCCTCATGTTTCTATCTCAGATGTCTTGGAGCGAGTTGTCTTTTGCGTATAGGGGATCGGGCGTCCGGGAGCGTAGATTTCTTTCTGGTTCTCGGCATAGGTTATCTCCAATGGCAGGAGCACCCCCAGTGCGTCCACTGTGGTAGTCCTTAAGGGGGAGCTACCCTGTTAGTTATGTTGGTTTTTCAGGCGGACCCTCAAAACCCATTACGGGATGCCACCTCCTGCTCCCTTGATCGATCCCACTAAGATGGTGGATCCCCTCGGGAAGCATAACGCCGGGTCCTATACTCACCCGTCGTGCCTGAAGCTGGACCTCCACCAGTGAAGACCCAGGGTTTGTGCTCACAGGTGAACATTGCTATATTTATACGCCTCTCAACAGTGCCAGGCAGCTCACCATGGGACATGATCCTGATCCTCCCCAGCTATTGAGTTTGCCGGCCCTGCTTGTTGGACCTTTCTTCCGCTGTATCTGCTGCCACCGCAGAGCCCTTCCAATTGTCTGGCAGCTGGGCGGCATCCACCCTCCAATTTCCGGCAGCAACCCGATGCATGCAAGAGTAAGGAGGGAAGAAGGGCCGCCACCAGAGTCCTTGAAATTCAGCACCGATGTGGGGCACGACTTTCCGGTCAACTGAGCTGTCCCCAAAAGCTGTGTGCCAGGGCCGCAGCACGGTAAGGGAGGCCTTCGCCTGTCCGTTCAGCGATTAGTTAGAGGGCCGGTCCCGGGTCTTCGATTCTCTCCTCAGTACTCTGCCAATCTTCGGCGGCCTCCATGATGTTCTGGAGGGCAGAGAAAACCAGCTGCCCCAATCACGAGGGCCCCATTCACTGGACGGGGGCCTGGATGTTAACGCCACGCCGGCTCCTACGTCAACTCCCACCGACTCTGCATCTGCCTTCCTGGGACAGTGGGGCGGACGCCACACCGCAGGGTATGATTCTTTTTAAATGTGGAGGCCAATCACCTTATTCAATCGCGGATGGACCTTGCTGCAAATTCGTTTCGGGGACGGAGCTCACACGCACATGTCTCTAGTGCGATAGTTCATCAGATCTTGCCGAGGACCTTTTTTATGTATAGTCTAGATATGAGCAGTAGACCAAGATTCAGGGAATTGATGAGAGGATGCAACAAATCCAAAAAGGATAGACAAAATAGTGACCCAGACCCATAGATTCCCCTTAAACATGAGATTAGATGATTTATTTGGTCCATGGGCCCAAGAGGTACTCATTTTCTGAATTATCTCTTCGATCTGGTCATGGTTCACGTGCAACTTCTAAACTTTATCTGACAGGGTTATTTCCGTAGGCTCACTTACGCCTTGTCCCACTGGGTAGGCAAAAAGGGTTTTATAATGTGTCAGCAAGACCTGCTCGGATACAGGATTCATCTGATTTACTAACTGTGCATTCTCAAGATCATTTATTAATTTCCATAACAACTCTCTGCCAAAGGCAAAAAGATTGAATTAGTTGAACATTTGTTAAAGAACCAAAGTCTGGGGGGGGGGCGCTGTTGCGCACTGAGAAGATGGCCGCTTAGACCCGAAGCTCCCGCGCCGCCTTCACATCCTGCGCTGATAAATCCGTCCTTGGGCTGGCTGAATCGCTGTAGATTGGTGTACCGGTTGCGGCCGGGCTCGGGCGTCATCTGTGAAAATTTGAGCCCCCGGCGGCGCTGCGTTTACGAGCTCTGTCCCCGCGGAGTTCCGCCGGCGCGAGCGGCGCTTCCGAGCCGAATCCTGGTTCCAGGTGAACGTACTCGACAGTCGAGGCTGCAGGGCTCTGCGGGCCGCTGCTGGGCGGGGCTTTCTCCTTGGTGCCGGATTCCGTATCCGTCTGTGAGGACGCTCTGGAGACTCGCTGCGGCGCTGGATGGCCTACCCTTCCCCAGTCCTGGCTTTGACCCGACGCTATCTGCTGGACCACCTCTCCTGATTCTGGTATTATCCGACTCTCGCTGGTGCTTGATCCTGACGCTGCCAATCCAGCGAAGTAAGCTGTTGCCGGGTGCGGAGCCCCGCCGGCGCCGCTGGGTCCGTAACCCCCTGGGCTCTTAATCCCCCCTTTGGACGTGAGCCCCCCCTGCTGCACCACCTGCCACTCCGAGCCCCTCCGCTTGTCTGCGCGGTTGGGTGCCGGCTACACGACATACGCGGACCGCTGGGCCCACGCTCTTTTTTCATTTGGGACACTGAGTCTGCTCCCTGTGGGGTGGGCCGCAACCCTACTGAGATCCGTTTCGAGGTCCAATACACGTACAGTGAAGACACAACAATGGGGGAGTCTGGTAAGTCAGACAGAGCCACCAAGACCCCTGGGGGCAAGAAGAAGGGCCCCATGGACACATTTACCAATACGGCTATCCAAACTGTGGCAACTTGCACGCAGCCAGATGAGGAAGAACAGATTGAAAGGGATGTGTTGGACAGGGAGGATAAACTGGCCACGCTAGTTCAGAACAGATTTTTTGCTGTGAATACTAAACTGGACAAGATAGTAGCTACCATAGGCTCACTGAAGGCCAGGATCGATAAGGAGAGTGCTCGGGTCACCGAGGCTGAAGGCAGGATAAGTGCTAATGAGGATATTATTGGGCACCACAGCCGTGATATATCTTATATTAAAGACACGATGAGCAAGCTCCAGAGCAAGTGTGAGGACCTCGAATCCAGGTCCAGAAGAAACAATGTCAGCGTTGTAGGTGTGGCCGAATCCTTCGGCAAGGGACAGATGGAGAAACACATGGAAGAACTGTTTAAATCCTTATTTGGGCCTGAGGCACTGTCTAAACACTTCCTTGTTGAGAGGGCGCACCGTACCCTTGCCCCGGCGCCCACCCCGGGGGCACCACCACGAACCATAATTGCTCGTCTGCTGAACTACAGAGACAGGGACACAATCCTCCGTTTGGCTAGAGAGGCCGGCACATTACATTACGAGGGAAACCGTATACATATCTATCCTGACTTTTTCACCTCTGTCCAGGCTAGCAGACGGTCATATGAACCGGTAAAGAGACTCCTCAGAGAACGGCAGATCAAGTACGCCTTGATGTTCCCGGCCAAAATGAGAATCCAACATGCTGGAAGGTCGCACTTTTTTGAGAAACCATCTGAATCACTATCCTACATCGAATCTTCTATACCCCGCCCTCCGAGAGGGGAGCGACCTGCCCCGAACAATAGACCCTGGCCGGCGGACTAGGAATCACATATTTTCATGATTTGGCATTCAGTGGCTTTTTGGCCCTTGTGATGGGAGATAACAGTCAGCCATCTCCTGTGTGAGGTGGCGCTGGTGGCCGGCGATGGCGGTCATGTGAGGCAACATGGCTACCCCGGGAGTATTCCACAAGTTTAGGATTGGTCACTGTCGAGTTGGGTTAGACGGTGAGGGTGGTGGGCGGGGTGGAATGGGGAAAGTTGGGGACTGTTTTCTTCGAACCCCACGGTTTGTGGTTGGATGGTTACCCAGCTGCATGGGTCTTTGTTTCTGGAAAGTTTTGTTGGAAAATGGTTATAAGTTACGGTTGAAACAAGTGGTCTGGAGAGCACTAGCATGGTCCATTATGCCTGACTTGACGTCTGAGGGTCTTGGGTTACTATCCTCACAATCGTTTTGCAAGGTTCTGCTCACGCTTTGAGGGTTAAACTTGTTTCATGGAATGTGAGGGGTCTAAATAATCGTTTGAAGGCCAAGAAGGTGGGAAACTACATGGACAGGCATGGGGCTCAGATTATTATGCTGCAGGAAACCCATACTGTTGGTTCTGATAATGATTTACTGTTGCCTGGCTGGGGCAAGTCCAGGTTCTGTACCAACTACTCATCCCAGTCCAGGGGGGTCACTCGCTCATACACCCGAATCTTGGGCTCCGACTCGAAGGCCATAAACTGGACCCTCAGGGTAGGTATGTTCTGGTCTGGGGCATGATCGCTGGTCAGCAGATATAGTTGGTCAACACATATGGGCCGAACATTGATGACCCTGCCTTTTATACGGATGTATACCGACAGATTGCTGCAATAGATATTCCTAATATAATCTGGGGAGGGGATGTTAATATTGCTATGAACCCGGGACTGGATAGATTCAGCACGATTATTAGAGCGCCAACCAGGGCTGGCCTCACTATGCAAAGTATCCTTTCGCAGCTCTCCCTAGAGGATGCCTGGCGTGTCCTCCACCCGACTACGAGGGGATACACGTACTATTCATCGGTTCATGATTCCGAGTCCAGAATCGACTACTGGTTTGTCTCCCCCTCCTTGATCACAGGAACACAGGCATGTGAAATACTGGCTCGCACGATGTCTGACCATGCCCCTATAACACTGGAGGTCACTTATCATAACTGCCCTAGACCCTCCAGGAGATGGAGGATGCCCGGGGGCTTGCTTAGGGACCCTTGGGTGGTGGAGGCACTGCACACTGAGATTTCTGAGTTCCTCGAGATTAACATCAACTAAGTCGATAAATGCTCCACTGTGTGGGAATCCTTCAAGGTTTGGGTCAGGGGTACGCTACTTTCCAAATCTGTGGGTCTTCTTAGGGGAGTGCGGGCTGTACTAGCCCTGACTGAAGGCAAACTGAAAGTTCTGGAGGACACTTATGCTCGCACCCATGACAAAGCCTTGTTAGCTGACATACAACAACATCTCCAAGAATTTAACAAACTTGCCTCCAGGGAAGTGCTGTTCATTGCCGCACCAATCCGAGCCCGCAGATATGGCGAGGGCAACAAGGCGGGTAGGACACTCTCTAATCTACTCAAACAGGACAGGCACACTAATCAAATTACCAGCATACAGAAACCCAACGGTGCGGTTTTGGTTAACGAGAACGAAATTAATGCTGAGTTTGCTGGGTTCTACGAACAATTGTACAAAAATAGAGACACTAAGTCGGCTACTGAGATAGGGGTATACCTTGCGGCATTGTCGATGCCGAAACTCCAGGAGGAGACCCGCCTGACACTGGACCAACCTATCACTGCAGATGAGATCTCTGAGGCGATTAAAGATTTAACTTCTAATAAAGCTCCAGGGTTGGACAGCCTGGGTGCAGAATTCTACAAGGACTACAGCGCTGAGCTTGTTCCATTGTTGCTGCGGGTCTGGGAAGAATCCCTTGAATGTAATATATTGCCTACATCCATGAGAGAGGCATTGATAACTGTTCTCCCTAAACCTCGCCGCCCTCCACAGGATATGTCATCCTATAGACCGCTATCTCTTATTAATACGGATGCCAAAATATTCGCCAAGGTGCTGGCCAACAGGCTTTTGCCGGCGGTTTTGACACTCGTTCACCCGGATCAGAATGGGTTTGTCCCCGCTAGATCTACTGCGCTTAACCTGCGTAGGCTATTTGGCATAATGGCCCAGATTGACCCGGGAAGAAACGCTGTGGCCGTCTCATTGGATGCTGAAAAGGCCTTCGATTCTGTGTCCTGGGCCTACTTACTAGCAGTACTTGAGGCATTTGGGATAGGCCCGAACTTCATCAGGTACGTGAAGTTGCTTTACACAAAGCCCGGGGCCCGGGTCCTAACCAACAAGGCAGTTTCAGATATGTTTCTTCTGGGACGGGGCACTAGGCAGGGCTGCCCGTTTTCACCTATACTATTTGCCATAACAATAGAACCAATGGCAAAAGCGGTCAGGCTCCGACATTCCAACAGGGGCATTAACCTAAAGGGGGCGACCCAGCTGATCTCTCTGTACGCGGACGACACACTACTGTATATCCGTGAACCGAATAACAACTTAGAGCCTGTGATGGCGAAAATTCAAGAGTTCACTTCATACTCTGGTTACTCCATAAATAAGGATAAATCGGAGGTCTTCCCTCTCACACCGGCAACCGGCTGCCCTAGCTCATTGGGTGGGCTGAAATGGTCTAGTGAATCCACCAGATACTTGGGAATACTTGTGTCACACGGTAATGATAGGTTATACGCTGATAACCACGACGCCACATTACAGGCCCTAAAGACCAAGCTTCTATTATGCGACCGCCTTCCGATATCATTACATGGCAGGGTAGCGGTTCTTAAAATGGTAGTCCTACCTAAACTGCTATACCTGTTTGTAAACATACCGATCTGGCCGGGAAGACTCTTCTTCACTAAACTTAAGTCAATGGCTACAGCCTTCCTCTGGCATGGGGAGACTCCCAGAATTGGGTGCGGAAAAATAACTGAACCATACTCGTCGGGCGGCCTGGCGTCCCCGGACTTTGAATTATATTATTAAGTGTCCCAGGCCCAGTTCTCTAAGTCTTGGTATTCCAGGGACGGCGGCCCGCCGCATGTTGACGTAGAGGAACTCACCACCGCTCCCACGAATATACAGTCCGTAATCTTTGATGCCCACTATAAGGACACGTGTGATTTCAACCCGGTTAGTTGTACTGTTAAGGCCTGGAGGGCAATATTTGGGAAACTGGGATTGTCGACCCTGTATAACCCGGAGGTCTCTCTCTGGAACTACCCTGGTATCCCTCCGACACATGATGTTTGTCTGCGATCAGCCTGGGACCCGGGGGACGAGATGCGCCTGGGAGATATGTTCATTGAGGGGAAATTCGCAACCCTTCAGCCGATAACTGGTGCGCTCGGCAGAGGCCCACTAAGGGTACTGCAGTACTACCGTATGAGATCGGCTTTCTAAAAACACTGGGCAACCTTCCCTGATGAACCCCCTACAAACCCCTGCGTTCAGATGATCACGGCCGGGGACCGCTTGAAGGTGTCCAGCTTATATGCCATAGTACAGACACACTCACCAACAGCTAATCTGAGCAGAGATAAATGGGAGAGAGATCTCCAGATCCCTCTAGATGATAAAACTTGGGACAGGTACTGCTCTCTCACCAAGAAGGTTTCCCTAAACGCCGGACTACGAGTGATCCAGTTTAAAATCCTTAACAGGTTGCACCACACCCCTGCCAAAATAGCCAAGTTCGCTCCTGATGCCCCGAGTCAATGCCCCAAATGCAAAACAGAGTATGCGGGCTCGTTCCACATGTATTGGAGCTGCCCGGTGGTGACTGAGTTCTGGAGGGAGGTGGCAGATGTACTTGATGAAATCACACAAATCCCCCCGGTGTTGATTCCACAGAAATACTTATTTGGGGATATAGGAAAGTGCTCCGAAAAGATCAGAAGACTATTTAAGATCACATGTGCAGTGGCCAAAAAATGTATTCTGCAACAATGGAAAAACCCGGCACCACCCACTATGAAACAGTTCCTCCGGAGCTGGTCTATGTGAATGAGGCTGAAGAACAGTTTGTCCTCACATGCCCCTCTGTGAGCAGACCCAAGGACATTTGGGGCCCCCTCAGAATGTTTCTTTGTGATATGATCCCTGATGATTACAGTGATGTTTAGACTTGATACCCCTTGTTGATTCAGGGTATATGTACTGCTACCTCTCTATTTCTGTATCATGTTGATTTTAATTTGTACGACGCTGCTGGTACTGTTTGTGTTTCCGAACCACTAATAAAAAAGAGTTTTAAAAAAAAAAAAGAACCAAAGTCTAGAGAGTGGGTCTGAAATGCCTGACTCTCTAGCAAATGTGGAAAGTATTGAGGAAGATAACATAACGATCAATGATGAGTTGGAAGAGGTAGATGTGTCTCTTAATGAAAGTCTATCTGCCCCCTTGCATGCTTAGCAACCTCAACCCTTGTCCACTGGGACCCCCAGAGGTCCTACACTCAGTCCTGAATTTATTGCTTTAGAGAAAATGAGGCTTCAACTGGAATTCAAACGTTTAACTGCTCAAACTGAACAAAAACATCAAGTACTTAAACTCTGAGAAATGGAGTTGAATCATGAACTAGAAATGAAAAGATTGTCTCCTGAAAATGCTCCTCTCCCAGAGTCTTCTAGGTCTTCCAGTCCTAAGAGACCCCGTATGCCTAAAGAAATTGTGGGTATGTATGAGGTTAAGCTTGATATTTTGGATTGGTTGGCAATGTTTGAGTATAACCATGGTATTTAAGGTCTTACAGGGAATCAATTGCTTCCATTGTTCTTCTCTAGGCTACCCACTGTTGCATCTGATGTTGTGATGGAGTTGGGGGAGGTGGATAGGATGCATTATGAGTGTGTGAAGCTAGATTTAATTGCTAGATTTGGGAAGACCCCTTCCCAGTACCCTAAGAGGTTTAGGACCCTCAAAAAGCGTGGTGGTACCCCTTGGGCTACCTGGGTATGTGAGTGTTTGAAAAACTTAGATGGTTGGATTAAGGGTTACAGAGTAAACACTTATGAAGGAATGAGAAATCTTGTTATGTTGGAGTCTATTTGTGATGTCTGCTCTCCTGAGCTCAGACAGCACTTGGCGGATTCTAAGGAGATAGATCCAAAGAAGCTATTTAAGGCTGCTGACTTGTGGGTTGCCAACAGGGCTACTCACAGGGATTCTGGGGCTATTCAGAAAAAAGGATGAGGGGAAACAGCCAAAGAAAGATAACAAAGAGAATTATAATACCTCCTATCCAAAAGAGGGCCACAAACAGCAACATTAGTGTAAACCACAAGGGAAACCAAATCAAGCTAGTGCTGTCAAGGAGTTCCCGCCTTCTCACCTGAGTTCAATCTTTGCTGGATTTCTTGATCGATGTCTTGCGTACTGATCGAGTCTTGAATAAGGCTACACGAGTCTCTTCCGACTCCAGCGTTCAAGTACCGGGATGCATGGATCCAGGAATCCAGGAAATAACAGGGTGTGCAACTAGCACATGAGTCCAGGAATCAAGAAAGGAAGGAAAGGGACTAGAATTGGGATAGAGTGAAAGAAGCAAGGGAAACAATACCACGAGCACGAGCACGTCTGGTCGCTACTTCGCAATCGCATTAAGACGCGCGGGGCCGCGGGGGCGTGGCATATTTATGGAACGTACTATGTCCGCCGTGAAGGCTGGTGCAAGGCGTGTCACGTGATACCGCCATGTTGGGAGAAACAATTAATGCAAGCCCTGCCGTGACAAGGACCAGGAAGTCCAGAAGGGGCGCGTTCTGTGGGTCATGACAGCATGCTTCCTCCGAAAACCTGTTCCACCAGGTTTGCCCGGGTGTATAAGGTGAAATCTTCTGAGTAGTCGAGGGCCTTGAGATTAGAAAGTGGTTCCCAGGTTCTTTCACTAGGAGGATATCCTTTCCATTCAACCAGGTATTGATGCTGACCCCGTTTATACCTGGAGTCACATATTCGAGATACTTCATATTCCAATTGGTTGTTGACCAATAGAGGAGGAGGTCGACAGGATTTCCGGGAGGATTGGTGGTAGGGTTTTAATAAGGATGTATAGAATATTGGGTGAATTTTCTTCCAAGAGTCTGGTAGACTAATCCGTATGAAATTGGATTGATAATTTCCTTGATGCGAAATGGACCATAGTACCGAGGGGCCAACCTGTTTGGCCGTAGATGCCGGGGTAGTAGTTTTGAGGACAACCAGACTTGATCACTGATTGCATAAGAAGGACCTGGTCTCCTTTTTAAATCCGCATACCTCTTAGTCTGTGTTCTGGCCTTCTCTAAATTTTCTTTGGCCTCTTGGTGTACGTTGATGAGGGTTTCAATCCGGGAGTCGACAGTAGTTACTGGTGTAGGATGAGGGAGAACAGAGGGTAGAACTGATGGATGGAAACCTTGGCTACAATAAAAGGGGCTGGTCTTAATTGCTGAATGGTCAGAATTGTTGTAGGCGAATTCAGCCACGGGTATCAGGAGCGGCCAGTCATCCTGCACCTTGGTGGCGAAACATCGAAGATACTGTTCCAGGGTCTGATTAGCACGTTCTGTGGCCCCGTTGGTCTGGGGATGATAACCAGATGAGAGGGCGCGTTGGATTCCCAAAATGCGACAGAGATGTTTCCAGAATTGAGAGACGTACTGAGGTCCTCGATCAGATATGATCTTGGAAGGGAGTCCATGTAAACGAAATATGTGTTCCAGGAAGATTCCAGCAAGTTCGGACGAGGATGTTAACTTACACAGGGGTGTAAAATGAGCCATATGTGTGAACAAATCTATGGTAACCATGATGGTCGTGTACACTCGGGAAGGTGGTAATTCCCCAATGAAGTCTGTAGCAATGAATCCCCATGGCCTTGTTGGCAGCGATGGTTGCATTAGAAGATCCGCCGGTCTCTTGTTATCATGTTTGTTTTGACTGCAGACAGCACAAGCTTTGATGTACTGCTGTACGTCGATCTTCATTCCAGGCCACCAAAACTGTCTTTGTATAAAACGGAGGGTGTTGGTTATGCCACGATGTCCGGCTTGAAGGGTATCATGACAGAGGTTTATCATTCTTTGTTGTAATTTCTGTGTAGGAATGACCAGTGCATTGTCCTTGAATAAGTATCCTTCCTTAAGTCTTAGGTTCCATGGATTCTTCGTTGAAATATCCTTCCAGAGGTCAGAGGATTGGGTTTGCACTCTAATTTCTTCCAGGAGGTTGACTGCTTGAGCTACAAAGATCGTGTGGGGAAACATCTTAGGATAGGCCTTGTCTTCAGTAGTTACATAGTCAGGACGTCGAGATAAGGCGTAAGCAATTATGTTTTTTGATCCGGGAACATGAGTGATTTGGTATTGGTACTGGGCAAAGAAGTTGGCCCAACACGCCTGATGACTGTTCCTGCACTCCAATGATTGTAGAATTTGAAGATTCCGATGGTCCGTGCGGACCTGAACTGGATGTCTAGCACCCAGAAGTAGATGTCGCCATTCAGTGAAGGCCTGGCGGATGGCTAACAGTTCCTTTTCCAGGACGGAATAGTGTGTCTCACTGGGAGTCATGGTTCGTGAGAGGTAAGCAATGGGGTGCTCCAGTTTATCCTCAAGTTCCTGTTTCAAGTCCGCTCCTATGGCGTAGTTAGAGGCATCCGTTTCCACTAGGAATGGGCGATTTATGTCTGGTTGGGCGAGGATGGGGGCTTGCGTGAACTCTGTCTTCAATCGTTGGAATGCTTTGTCTTGCGGTGTAGACCAGATAAAGGGAGTGTCTTTCTTCAAGAGAGCAACGATCAGCTGGACGATCGCGGAAAAGGTAGAAATGAACTTCCGGTAGAAGTTGGCAAGCCCCAGGAAGGATTGAACTTGTTTCACAGACGTGGGATCAGGCCATGCCAGTATGGCCTTTACCTTTGAAGGGTCCATACCAATTGCTTCTGGGCTAAGGATGAATCCCAGATAGTGAACAGAAGTAACGTGAAACAAGCATTTTTCCGGTTTGGCTAAAAGTTTGTGTTCACGGAGTCGTTGCAATACTGCCTTTACATGTTCTTCATGCTTTAGAGGATCCTTGGAAAAGATCAATATGTCATCCAGATAGACAATGATGAAAAGGAATAACATGTCAGAAAACACCCTATCCATAAAACGTTGAAAAACTGCGGGGGCATTAGCTAGTCCGAAGGGCATGACTAGATATTCATAGTGACCAAAGGGTGTTTTAAAGGCTGTTTTCCATTAGTCTCCTTCCCGGACACGGATCAAATGATAGGCACCCCGGAGATCCAACTTGATGAATACTACGGCGCCTCTCACAGCTTCCAGGATATCCGAGATCAGTGGTAGTGGGTACCGATCTTTGAGGGTGCATTGATTTAAGCCACCATAGTCGAGGCAAGGTCTGAGTTCCTTGGTGGCCTCCTTGGGAACAAAGAACAATGAAGCACTCGCTGGAGATTTTGAGGGTCTTATGGTGCCGTTTTCAAGGTTGGTATCCAGGCATTCTCTGAGGGCCTTTTTCTCAGGTTCGGAAAGAATGAACCTTCTGCCAAAAGGAATCACTGCTGAGGGATCTGTATCTGTGGCACAGTCTTCAGGTCTGTGAAGGGGTTAGGCCTGTACTATGGCAGTTGAAAATACATCAGCATATCCCTGATAGGCCTCTAGGACTTGTATGAAATTGGAAACCAAGAGTGGTGTTTTTAGGTCTCTTGGTAGTTCTTTAGGGGGTGTCGAGGAGGGATCCAGGATTAGACAGTGGGACATACAAAACTCTGAGCCTAGGAATAGTGATCCTGCTGTCCAATTGATATATGGATTGTGCTTCTGTAACCAGGGCATACCCAATACCCAATAAGTAATGGGCTGACTTAATGATGTCGAATGTAATCCGCTCTTGGTGATGGTTTATGGAAAGTTGGATCTCTTATGTCTGCAGGCTTATGGGTCCTGAGGAGAGGGGTCTTCCGTCGATTGCTTCCACCGGCTGCATGGTGCTTCGTGTCTCGTACGGAATATGATGACTAACAACCCAGTCTTGATCAATGAAAATTCCCATAGCTCCCTAGTCCACCAAGGCCAGAATGGGATAGGTCTTATTCTTGGAGGGTGACAGGAAGGCTTGTAGTATCACCAAATTGTTTTGTCCAGGAGAGTTCAAGGATGGAATTGATGTGGAGCAAACATCTCTCTCCCGAAGCTCTGCTCCATCTAGGATCGGGAACTGGCGTTTCCCGAACGCCGAGGAGGGGCCAGAGGACACTCCCTAACCAGGTGTTTGTCTGAGGCACAATACATGCACAACCCCGTATGAATCCTTCTCATTCTTTCTTGCGGGGATATAGGTCCACGCTATCTGCATGGGTTCTGGTTCAGAGATTGAGCCTGGGTTTTTGTCCGGCTTGGTGGTACTGTCAAAGGACGGCTTCGGAGGATTAGCTTTGGATTTCTTCTTCTCTGCCTTCCTTTCCTGGATACGAAAATCTATTTGCATGGCAAGGTCCATTAGTGCCTGGAATGAGTTTGGGCGAGCCACTCTTGACAACTCATCCTTAATCTCCTCATTCAGTCCTCTCCTGAAAAGGGTAAAACTCGCCTCTGGGGACCAATCAGCTTCCTTGACTAACTGCTTGAATCGGGTAACATAGGTGAGCATATCCTGGGATCCTTGCTGAAAGTCTAACAGGCGTTCGTGGGCACCCGCTCCCGGGGAGCCGGTTCAAGCCCTGCGTCCCCGAAAGCGGACATCCAGTCCCCAAGGAAGGACCCAGCAACCCCATATAGGGGCCCTTTGGACAGTGTCCTGGCACCTATGGCGCCAGGCTCATAAAAGACATCAGTCCTGGTGCCATAGGCGCCAGGCTCATTATGGGAGTGCTTGGATGCACTTACCTGATGCAGACCATGCTGCAGGATCCCGGCCTCCTTGAGGCCTGAAAGGAACTACTTTACCTGTGGGACTAATTTACCATCCGGGCGTGGTCGGGGAAGGATACATACCTGATTGGAGGAAGGATACATACCTGGAACTTCTTCCAAGGCTATTTAAACCCCACCCAAACAGCCACACGTGCTTCGCGTTGTTCTGCATCTAGCAGCTGGACGCTCACCGTGTCTGCTCCTGCATCCTGACTTCTGCCACGCCTGCCAGCATCCTGAATCACCTGCAAAGGAAGAGAAGAAGAGAACAGAAGAAGGAAAAGTCCTTACCTGCTAAAACCGCATCCCGTAGACATCTCGCCGACAATCCTGAAAAGGAAGACTTTTATTTAAAAGCTCATCGCGTCGATCGCTGCAGCGCCGCATTCCACTCACCTTTACAGGGCGCCTCCATGTTCAGCAGCGATCATCCGGATTCGCAGTCACGCCCCAGCGCCTAGGGAGAAAAAGACCAGAACAAAAGGTGAGAGAGAGAAGGGAATAAGGAAAGCTAAATCTCCATGTTAAGACTTACCTGCTGATTCATTCCCTCTCCATTTCGGGTCCGCGCCGCATCCTGGCATTTCCGGACCCCGACCCCTAAGGGGAAAAAGAGACATCAGCGTTAATGAGCGAATGAAAAGCCATTACCAAAAAACGCTCATTAAAGACTTACCTGATTTCTACAAGGATTTCACCTCTCATCTCGGGTCGGTGCCTGTTCCCTGGCATTCCGTACCCCGGTCCCTATGGGGAAAAAGACACTAGCATTAGTACATTAATGCATGGACACAAGGGGAACCTCTTATCAAAAAAAACTTACCTGGAAGCCAAGCAAGTTTGGTTCTCACCAATCCGAAAATCCAGTGACTGGATACCAACGCGCCCCTGCATCAGAAGCAGGATGGAGAGCTCGTCCTTCCAGGCCCTAAGGTGAGACGCTACGAGGAATCACAGAAGGGTTTCGAGGAGGGTGAGAGGGGAAAGTGGGAGGCCGATTGCATTACCCCGCAGACAGTTAATCCCCTATTTTTGCCTACAGAAGGATACTTCTGCGAGCCAGACAAGCCAGATTTGGGGGCCCGGTCCAGTCCGTCTTCCGAACCCTGCGCATCACCTTAGAAGAGGTCACAGCAGCGCGAACCAGGCCAGCGCCTCTGTGGGAGTCAGGTGAGCGTTACAGAACGCAAAGCCTTCCTACAAATTCCCACCCAGGCGCTATGGAAAGTTCTGAGACTGATCAGTTGGCCCAATTACTGGGGGAATTACGGGCCGAAGTACATGCCGCTCGTCAAGAGACTAATGCCCTCAGGAGGGAATTAATAATATCAAAGGAAAGAACTGATGACCTGGCCAGACAGCTTTTGCAAGGTCAAGCTGGGCAAACTCCTCTACCCGGTTCCGGAGGGAACCCCGCTCCTGTGGTTTCCAGTAACCCTGTGCAGATTAATCTACCTGGAAACATGCCGCTGGCCCCACCCGAACGCTTTGCTGGGGACCCCAAACGATTCGCCGTATTCATGAATCAGTGTCGTTTGCACTTCCTATGCAGACCTGGGGCCTTCCCTAATGATCAGACCAAGGTAGCCTTTGTATTGTCATATCTCAGCGGCTGCGCTGCCGATTGGTCAGTTCCACTGGTTACTCAAGATGACCCTATTCTCCGTGATTTTCAAAGGTTTCAAGCAAGCATGGAAAGGTTATTTGCTCGACACTCTCAGGGGCAGGCTCTGGATGACAAACTTTTATCCCTGCGACAGGGCAATCAGGACCTCCTATCCTATATTGCAACCTTTAATAGACTAATTGTGGAAACGGGATGGCCAGAGGATAAAAGAGTCACGTTGTTTTATCGAGGCTTACGCGGAGAACTTAAAGATGTCTTGGCCCAAGTTGTAAATTCGCCCCAAGAATGCACAGATTATATAGACTGGTCCAATTGGATCACAGACTGCAAAACAGAAAAGCAGATTGATCCAGGTTTGAGCCCGGGTGTTGGTCAAGACCCATGCTAATCCCAAGGGAGTTGATGTCTCTGAGCCTATGCAAATTGGAGGGGTTAAAGGACCCTTAACTCAAAAGGAACGTGAAAGGAGGCGGCAGTTAAAATTATGTCTTTATTGTGGGAATTCTGGACACTTTCTACGAGATTGCCTGGCAAAACCGCCCCGAAAGGCGGTAGGAGCCGCTGAAAAGAACCATGAAGACTCTGTTTTGGGAAACGACTCCGCTCGACAAGTGTAGGGGTCCGCTTGCCGAGCTTGAAAACTAACTCTCAGACCTCGCATTTCATTGTGCCAATGGTTCTCGTAGATCCAGAACAGCCTAAGCGGTCGCATGCAATAAAGGCATACATCGATAGTGGGGCTATTGGAAACTATGTGGATCGTGAATTGGTCTCTAGGATTAACCTCCCTCTCCGTCCTAAAACCAGCAAAGATGTCATCACCACAGTCGATGGAACTGAAATTGCCTCTGGACCGGTAACACATTCCACTACTGAGGTGACACTCATTGGTCCCGACGGCCATCGGGAGGGTGTTGTGTTTGATGTAATCAAGGCTCCACAGTTTCAGGTTATTCTTGGAATCCCTTGGTTAGAGACACATAATCCTCGAATTGATTGCCGAACTAAGAGAATAACCTTCCCGGATTGTACACAAACCTGCTACCCAGAAAACCTGAAGATTAATCTAGCATCTGTAACCTCAGCCTCCATGCAGCTACCTCCGGAATACCAAGACTTTCAGGACGTCTTCCAAAAGGAACAGGCCAACACGTTACCTCCTCACAGATCGTACGATTGCCAAATCGATCTGGTGCCCGGTGCACAACCCCCTTGTAGCAGGATTTATGCCCTTACCGAACCTGAGAATCTGCATTTGAGACAATATTTAGATCAATACCTAGCTAATGGTTTTATTCGCCCATCAAAGTCCCCGGTATCCTCGGCTTTGTTCTTCGTGCCCAAAAAAGAAGGCGACCTTAGAACTTGTATCGATTACCGCGCATTGAACCAGATAACAGTTAAAAACTGTTATCCTCTGCCTCTGATCCCTGAACTCCATGACCAGGTGAAGAACGCTTGCATATACACCAAGTTAGATCTCCGGGGGGCTTATCATCTGGTACGAGTTAAAGAAGGCGACGAATGGAAAACTGCCTTCCGTACTAAATACGGATTATTCGAGTACCAGGTGATGCCTTTCGGATTGTGTAACGCGCCGGCTGCCTTCCAATACTTCATGAATGATGTCCTTCGGGAACTCATCGATGTTTGTGTTGTCGTATATATCAATGACATTCTGGTGTACTCCTCTTCGGAATCTGATCACAGAAAACACGCCAGGGCAGTACTTGAAAAACTGCGCCAACACAAACTATTTGCTAAATTGGAGAAATGTGTTTTCCATACCACAGATGTCGAGTTTCTAGGTTTCATCCTGACACCGAAAGGAGTCCGAATCGACTCAAGAAAAGTGGATGCCATCCTCAAATGGCCAGCACCTAGCTCTGTAAAAGGGGTTCAAAGCATGTTCGGCTTTGCCAATTTCTATCGCAGGTTTATCCCGGAATTTTCACGCGTGGTACAACCCATTACTGCACTCTTGAGGAAAAATAAACGTTTTGAATGGTCTGAAGAAGCCGAGCAGGCCTTTCAGGATTTAAAAGCTAAGTTTACCTCTGCACCTATATTGAAACACCCGCGTCCAGATCTCCCTTATGTCGTCGAGACTGACGCATCCAGCCTAGCCATGGGAGCTGTCCTGTCCCAAAGAGATCCCGAAACCAACCAACTGCATCCCGTAGCATTTTGGTCCAGAAAATTCTCGACACCCGAGGTTAATTATGCAATCACGGACAAAGAACTGTTAGCCATTAAGTCCGCTTTTAAAGCCTGGCGGCATTATCTGCTTGGCGCTTGACATACCATCACAGTCATCACCGGAATTTACAGTATTTGAAAACCACCAAGGCTCAGTCATCACGGCAGCTCCGATGGGCTTTGTTTTTCGCTGAATTTGATTTTGTGATTACCTATCAACCTGGCTGCAAGAATGGCAAAGCAGACGCCTTATCCCGAATTGGAATGGGAGAATCTGATACAAACTCAGAACCAGTACCAATAATTCCCAAACAGAGGATTCTAGGCATGACTTTGTTACAGACGCTTGAAGACATTCAAGCCAGAGTGAAACAACTCCTGGACCCTACAACCTTACAGGATTGGATACAAAAGGGATCAGACTTTACCATAGATAATGGTTTACCTTATTTCCAAGGACGCTTATTCCTGCCACATAAGGAATTACACAAACTAGTTACTTCCGGTTATCATGATACATTAATAGAGGGACACCCCGGTATTGCCAAGACAGAGGAAAAGGTGAAACGACAATTTTGGTGGCCCTCTTGGCGAAAAGATGTTAAATCTTTTGTGATGTCCTGTGGTGTTTGTGCCCAAAATAAAAGTCAAAAGAAAAGACCAGCCGGTCTCCTTCAACCTCTAGACATACCGCCAGCACCCTGGCACACCCTATCAATGGATTTTATTACGGACCTGCCTCCTTGTTCGGGGTACAATACTATTCTGGTAATTGTGGATTTGTTTTCCAAAATGGCCCACTTTATTCCTTTGAAAGGTTTACCTTCAGCTTCTGTCCTAGCCAAAGAATTCCTCGAAAATATTGTTCGGCTACATGGATTCCCATCTATACTAATCTCTGACCGGGGAAGCCAATTCATTTCCCACTTCTGGCGCAAATGTTGTCAAATGGCGCAGATCGACGTAAGATTATCGACCAGTCACCACCCTCAGACCGATGGTCAGACCGAGAGGACAAATCAGACCCTTGAGCAGTACTTACGGTGTATGTTACAGCAATCTGAAAGCAACTGGAAAGACATTCTTTGGATAGCCGAATACGCATATAATAATTCGGTACACCCTGGAACTGGCCACAGTCCTTTTTATACTTTGTTTGGGCATCACCCTCGAACCTCAAACCTTGACAAACCTCAGAACCTCGGAATGCCTGCAGTAGAACATCTGCATTCTACAATTACCCAAGCCTTTAAAGAGGCAACTACACATTTACAACAAGCCAAGAGAAAA
The DNA here is from genome assembly GCF_040938575.1 of Ambystoma mexicanum. Taxonomy (NCBI): domain Eukaryota; kingdom Metazoa; phylum Chordata; class Amphibia; order Caudata; family Ambystomatidae; genus Ambystoma; species Ambystoma mexicanum. Next base: position 1,334,655,212 of record NC_090921.1, on the reverse strand, counting down.
TACAAGGAGAATGCTGATTTACATCGGAGTGAAGCACCTCCGTATCAGATTGGGGATCAAGTGTGGTTAGCTACCAGACATTTACCACTCAAAGGGCCTCGAACTTTTAACCCAAAATATCTGGGACCTTATTCTATTACGGCAATAATTAACCCAGTGGCTGTTAAACTTGATTTACCAGCTATTATGCGAATTCACCCTGTTTTTCATGTGTCACTTCTGAAACCAGTGGTACCCGGAACCCGACTACTCAAACCTCCAGAACCTGTTCTAATAGATGGGGAGCCCGAATTCGAAGTGAAGAACATTTTAGACTCAAAAATCTTTAGGTCAAAACTGTTCTACCTAATTGATTGGAAGGGGTACGGACCTCAAGAGAGGTCGTGGGAACCCAGCGACCATGTGCATGCACCTCGATTAGTCAGGAAATTCCACCGACTCTTCCCAGACAAACCAAAACCCCCGGAGGGAACAACCTTGGGAGGGGCCTTGGGGGGGAGTGCTGTCATGATGCCCGCTCCCGGGGAGCCGGTTCAAGCCCTGCGTCCCCGAAAGCGGACATCCAGTCCCCAAGGAAGGACCCAGGAACTACTTTACCTGTGGGACTAATTTACCATCCGGGCGTGGTCGGGGAAGGATACATACCTGATTGGAGGAAGGAAGGATACATACCTGGAACTTCTTCCAAGGCTATTTAAACCCCACCCAAACAGCCACACGTGCTTCGCGTTGTACTGCATCTAGCAACTGGACGCTCACCGTGTCTGCTCCTGCATCCTGACTTCTGCCACGCCCGCCAGCATCCTGAATCACCTGCAAAGGAAGAGAAGAAGAGAACAGAAGAAGGAAAAGTCCTTACCTGCTAAAACCGCATCCCGGAGACATCTCGCCGACAATCCTGAAAAGGAAGACTTTTATTTAAAAGCTCATCGCGTCGATCGCTGCAGCACCGCATTCCATTCACCTTTACAGGGCGCCTCCATGTTCAGCAGCGATCATCCGGATTCGCAGTCACGCCCCAGCGCCTAGGGAGAAAAAGACCAGAACAAAAGGTGAGAGAGAGAAGGGAATAAGGAAAGCTAAATCTCCATGTTAAGACTTACCTGCTGATTCATTCCCTCTCCATTTCGGGTCCGCGCCGCATCCTGGCATTTCCGGACCCCGGCCACTAAGGGGAAAAAGAGACATCAGCGTTAATGAGCGAATGAAAAGCCATTACCAAAAAACGCTCATTAAAGACTTACCTGATTTCTACAAGGATTTCACCTCTCATCTCGGGTCGGTGCCTGTTCCCCGGCATTCCGTACCCCGGCCCCTATGGGGAAAAAGACACTAGCATTAGTACATTAATGCATGGACACAATGGGAACCTCTTATCAAAAAAAACCTACCTGGAAGCCAAGCAAGTTTGGTTCTCACCAATCTGAAAATCCAGTGAAGTAACTAGATACCAACACGCCCCTGCATCAGAAGCAGGATGGAGAGCTCGTCCTTCCAGACCCTAAGGTGAGACGCTACGAGGAATCACAGAAGGGTTTCGAGGAGAGTGAGAGGGGAAAGTGGGAGGCCGATTGCATTACCCCGCAGACAGTTAATCCCCTATTTTCGCCTACAGAAGGATACTTCTGCGAGCCAGACAAGCCAGATTTGGGGGCCCGGTCCAGTCCGTCTTCCGAACCCTGCGCATCACCTTAGAAAAGGTCACAGCAGCGTGAACCAGGCCAGCGCCTCCATGGGAGTCAGGTGAGCGTTACACAAACATGGTCTTAACGGCTTGTATGAAGCCATCATAGTCATCTAGAAGAACGTCGCCAGAATTAACGAGGTGCGTGGCCCAGGTTAAGGCGTTTCTTGAAAGGTGGGAAATTATGAAGCCCACTTTAGCCCTGGGAGTTGAAAAGTAGTAGGGCTTAAAAGTAAAGTGAACCAAACATGAATCCAGGAATCCTCAAACGGTTTTTGGTGAGCCATAAAATTTGTCCACTATACCGCCCAGCAATACACTTTCTTTTGTGGCAGAATCGCGGGATAGAACTAGTTGTTTGAGAGCAGCGTTTTCCGCCTTTAGATTCTGCACCTCAGTTGATAGCTCTTGCATGCCACGCATCAGGTCCTGGACGACCACTTCCATGTCCATATCGAGTTCGGTCGGTTGGTGTCTCAAGCTGTCAAGAAATTTCCCCCTTCTCACCTGAGTTCGATCTTTGATCTTTGTTCTTGCGTACTGATCGAGTCTTGAATAAGGCTGCACAAGTCTCTTCCGACTCCAGCGTGCGTTCAAGTACCGGGATGCAGGGATCCAGGAATCCAGGAAATAACGGTGCGCAACTAGCACACGAGTCCAGGAATCAAGAAAGGAAGGAAAGGGACTAGAATTGGGTTAGAGTGGAAGAAGCAAGGGAAACAATACCGCGAGCTACGGAGCACACGTCTGGTCGCTACTTTGCAATAGCATTGAGATGCGTGGGGCCGCGGGGGCGTGGCATATTTATGGAACGTACTACGTCCGCCGTGAAGGCTGGTGCGAGGCGTGTCACGTGATACGGCCATGTTGGGAGAAACAATGAATGCAAGCCCCGCCGTGACAAGGGCCAGGAAGTCCAGAAGGGGCGCGTTCTGTGGGTCATGACAAGTGCACCATCTGGACCCAAACCAGATGGAGGTCAGAACAAACACCCAGTCATCAAAACATTTGGGAAATGTTATGTTTGTGGGTCAACTGACCATGTGAAAGGGGATCCCAGACCTTCAGGGGTCCACGCTGTCTCCTTAGCCTTCTCCCCAGAGGAAGAAGTACCTATGGCAAGTGGAAACTTTCACCTACTTGCTGATGAACCCATGAGAGTCTCAGCTAGTGTTTCTTTAGTGTCCCTGGGCCTGTGGGAACAACAGAATTTAGATGTCTATAATTCCCTCCCAGATAATACTAAAGAGTATTATAAAGATATTGTTCTTTTGAATGGTCAGGAAACCCCTGCCATCATAGACACTGGAGCCAGCATAACTGTGGTGGATGAATCATTTTTTAAGGTGGAGGATGTTGCTAAGGCACCCAAATGCCTCACAAAGTTAGCTGGAGGCCCTGTGCAAATGCTTCCCCAGTTACCAGCTCTCATCCAGTGTAATGATATGACTGTCAAAATACCTGTTAGTGTGCAGAGTGAAGTGCCTGGGAGAATCCTGTTGGGTAATGACCTTACAACTCCTGGAGTTGTGTCAAGCACCCCCAGGCCTCCCAGTAAAAGGAAACAGGAGCTCACTAGGTCTGCAAGGGAGAGAACCTTGAGAGGCTCTCCAGAGGAGTTGATAGAGGAAACCATCACCCCCACTCCACAGGAGTTGCTCACTGCTATTTCTAGGAAGAATGAGGCAAAGGGGAAACCCAAGACCTCCAGGAAAAAGGCAGACAGCACCCCTGTGCTACCAACAAGGACATCCCCAAGATTGTCCAAAGTCACACCTGTGACTTCTCCACCTGCTAAGGAAGAGTGTGAGGTACAACCTTGTGTGGTTGAGCCAGCATCTGAAGAGTCAGATCTGGAAGAAGGCACTGTCTTAGTTGGAGATCTTGACCCTGTTGACTATCCTGAGCTGCAGTCTTTACTGGCAGAAGGTGGACCCAACAGGGCAGACTTTAGCAAAGGACAGAGAGAGTATCCTACTCTTGAAGGTCTTCGACAACAGGCTGCTAACCAACTTGATGGGCAAGAAGTTGGCAAGCACAGGTCTAGCTGGGAAGATGGCCTCTTCTACAGTGAACCAACTGAGTCAATCCCTGGGGACTGCAAAGGAATTGTAGTGCCCCTTGCCAACAGACTCCAGTTCCTACAGTTAGCCCACGGGATACCTTTGACTGGTCACTTGAGTTTCAAGAAGACCAAGGAAAGGCTCTCTCTCTACTTCTACTGGCCTAAGATAGGTTCAGAAGTTGACAAATTCTGTAGGAGCTGTCACACTTGCCAAACCTCTGGCAAGAGTGGAGCCAAGAATGTGGCATCCCTGGTGCCTCTCCCAGTGGTGGGAGTTCCTTTTGAGAGGGTGGGCATTGACATTGTGTGACAGTTTAATAGCCTGGTCTCCCTTTTCTCCCCCTTCTGTCGAACTCTCCTCACCTGCACCGCCGGAATCGCTGTCGGGATCCTGCAGACGCTGTCGAAGTAGATAATCCTTCTCCTTTTTCCGATGAGCTTGCTTGTCACGGAGGGAGGCCACCGTGACCGCTGGAGAGAACAGCTGTCCGAGGACCTCCCTTCCGGAAACCCTTGGACTCCTCTGGTGTGTAGTACGGAAGGTGTAGTTCCAGTGGAAAGTAGACTTTCAGATGGTCGGAGGAAAATAGTATCCGTTAGTGTGACTGAGGGCAACACAGCAGCGGAACAGGGGAGTCGTGTGGTGGGAGCCGGAACACCCACCAGCCAAGGCCACAGCGGGGCGAGGACTAGAGGAGAGGAAGCAAAGGAGAAAAAACACCAGGGAGGTAGCGGAGAGAGAAAAAGAAAGCGCAGGGAAAAAAGGGCGGTGCCTATCCGCGGGGACGGGGCCGCAAGAGAAGAGAAACAGAGACCGCCGAGGCGCGGCGGCAGCAGAGAAAACTGGAGAGGAGAGAAAGCAAGAAGAACACTCGCAGGAGGGCGCAAATGAAATGGAGCCTGAACAGAGCGAGGCAGGAGCGAAGGAACCCGGAAGAGCGAGAGCTTCCAAAGGATAGTTGCAACGCAGGGACCGCTGGGCCGGAAGAGAAGATATACTCCCAGCGGCCCCGCTCTACAAGGAGAAACCAGTAAGGGACACAAAGGAGGGACTAATACCTCCCGTACCTGCGTCCCAAAATCCAGCGCGGAAGAAACCGCCAGTCAGAACGCCTGCGGCTGACACATTGTCGGTCCCCTTGACCCTCCCACATCTTCAGGGAACAGCTTTATCATGGTTTTAGTACACCATGCTACAAGATACCCAGAAGCCATACCTATGAGAACTGTTACGGCTCAGGCTGTGGCTAAAGCTCTAGTTGGTATTTTTCACCAGAGTAGGGTTTCCTAAGGAAGTGATATCCGACAGGGGATCCAATGTTATGTCCCACTACATGCAAGACACGTGGAAAAACTGTGGTGTCACTTACAAGTTTTCTACAGCCTACCATCCACAGACAAATGGACTGGTAGAGAGGTTTAATCATACTATGAAGAGCATGATAGGTGCTTTAGAGGAACCCCTTAAGAAAATTGGGACCTTCTATTGCCATGCCTTCTCTTTGCATATAGAGAAGTCCCTCAGGAGGGAGTTGGTTACAGACCCTTCAAACTTCTCTATGGCCATCCAGTCAGAGGTCCATTGGCCCTGATCAAGGAGGGGTTGGAGAGTGCTCCTTTCCCCCAAGCCAGTCAAAGTGACTAACTATGTCATAGGTCTCTGGAGGAGAATGTCACACATGAAGCAAATGATAACTGAAAAGCAGGTCAGGCTCTGGTCAAACATTGGCATGACCAGAAGGCCAAGATGGTTGAGTTTACTCAAGACCACTGTTATTAGTTATGGTGCCAACAAGGCAGAGGGCCTTGCAGGACAAATGGATAGGACCCTTCAAGGTTATGGGCAAACTTGGAGAGGTGAACTATTTGGTGGACTTAGGCAGACCTAAGGAGGCTCCCAGAGACTTTCACACCAACCGTTTAAAGGCTTATGTCTCGAGACCAGAAGTGGGAGCTTTGCTTCTAGCTTCAGCTCAAGAGGAAGAGGAGAGTAAACCTCTACCTGACCTCCTCAGAGGCCAACCTTTAGATGAACAGATAGGAGTTAATCTCTCTTCTCAGCTGACTTCTGAACAATAGGAGGAGTGCAAAGTTCTGTTGAATCAGTTTGCCTCCCTGTTTTCACTATCACCAGGCTTGACACCTTGGGGCCAGCATGATATTCTCACTGGTGACTGCTTACCTGTGAAAAGCAGAGGTTACAGAATGTCAGAGCATGTGAGATCCCACATCAGAGGAGAGCTCAACAAGAAGCTTGATCTCAGGGTTTTAGAGCCATCTACAAGTCCATGGTCTAGTCCAGTTGTTCTAGTACCAAAGGCAGGATCCAAGGAGTTGCGATTCTGTGTGGACTATAGATCTCGAAATGCAGTCACTAAGACAGATGTCCATCCTTTGCCAAGGACAGATGAACTGGTGGATAGACTTGGTTCAACCAAGTACCTCAGTACATTTGATCTAACCTCAGGCTTTTGGCAAATAGCACCGACAGACCATGCCATGGAGGAAACTGCATTTTCTACCCCAGCAGGCCTCTACCAGTTTAAGGTTATGGCGTTTGGACTAAAGAATGCACCTGCTACATTTCAAAGGACGGTTAATCAAGTTCTGAATGGGATGGGGGGCTTCTGCATGGCATTCTTGGATGACATTGCAGTGTTCAGCCCTATATGGAAAGAAAATATTGATCACCTGGGATATGTTTTGCAGGCTCTTGAGCAGGCCCATCTGACCATAAAGGCAAGCAAATGCCAAATTGGTCAGAGCAAAGTGGTCTGCCTTGGTCATGAGGTAGGAGGAGGTGAGATAAGGCCATTGCCTAGCAAAGTACAAGCTGTGCAAAACTGGGCCACCCCTACTACTCAAACCCAAGTGAGAGCTTTCCTAGGTCTCACTGGGCACTACAGGAATTTCATAGAGAACTGTGGGTCCATAGCGCTTGCCTTGAATGTTATCTCCTCTCCAAAATTCCCTAAAACGGTTAGATGGAATGAGGAGTGCAATCAAGCCTTCGAAAACCTGAATAAAGCCCTTTGTCAAGCTCCAGTCCTAAGAACTCCTGATTATCACCAACCCTTCATTGTGCAGACAGATGCCTCCAATATAGGTATAGGTGCTGTCCTTAGTCAATTGGATGAGAAAGGTAGGGAGCACCCCATTTGCTTCATCAGTAGGAAACTGAAGGAACCAGAAACAAGGTGGGCAACCATAGAGCGTGAATGTTTTGCCATTGTGTGGTCTCTGAAGAGGTTTAGACCATACTTGTATGGGTCTACCTTTGTGATTCAGACAGACTACCAACCCTTGAGATGGTTAATGCAAATGAAAGGGGAGAACCCAAAACTTCTAAGATGGTTAATCTGCCTCCAAGGGTTTGATTTTACCATTGAGCACAGACCAGGATGTCACCACCAAAATGCTGATGGTCTCTCTAGGATGCTTATAACCGAATAGAGGTAGAGATTCATCCAGGAGTGGATTAAATCCTCCTGTCCCTTAGTCTGGATGGGGGGAGTTTTAGGGTGAATTCTCATAAATGGTTGATTTCCCTTACCTAATGAGTCCCTCAGCAACTTTGCTGGATTTCTAAGATTTATTTTTCTCACCTGGTAAGAATATGAGCCTTTTTCCACTCTTACATTTGTTTTGCTGTGTGTGTTTTCACTTTTTGTGTGATCTTGAGCATTGGAGCCTCACCTACTCAATGGCCTTATATGTTCATGTGTGTTACACAGCACCTTCAGTGCTAGTGACACAGGGTTGTCTTTGAGACTTCCCACCAACTCCATTTTCTGGGGCTGACTACTGTCCCCCAGAAAAGGGTAAAGTTGCCATTAACTTTACTTTAGTTACTTTAAACCACAGACCCTATTCACCCCATTTTACATGGAGTATTGGAAAGGGTTAACTCTTATCCCTTTTTGTCTTTGTCTCTTGGAGCATTGTTTCACTCTCTTTACATTAAGACTTGGCTGGTGGCAGTGGTATCTACCCTAACTTTTGTACCGCGATTATCTTATGTAAGCGTGGTATTGTTTTAGGCTATTATATAGCCCCGAACATAAACCTGCTTGACCAAATACATTTTATTTTGGCTCCGGCTGGGTTATTCGCCATTTCTTTTTGTTAAAGTCTTTCTTGTGTTTTTGTCTGCGCGCCAAACCAGGGATGAGTCCTTTGTTCGTTGACTTTTCGCGGGCTTCTGCACAGAAGCCCTCCTTAAGGCGCCTGAAAGTCTAGGTAGGTAGGATGTGGGGGAGGGATTTTCGGACCCCTGCCGTGGGTTCCCTTGGTAACCCAAGTCGCACTCCTGTTTGGTTGGTTGAGGGGACTGTCCCTGCCAGGACAGCCACCCTGCTGTGTGATTGACAGCCAGGCTGTATGAATGGGGGAAAGCTGCATAAAAAGCAGGTCTCTGGGACTGGAAAGGTAGAGTCGCCACTAGAACGAAAGAACCAATGAGGAACTGGTAGAAGAGGACCCCTACAACGACTGAATGACCCGGTGAAGCCCTGCTGCAGGTCCGAATCTTCAGAATCTGACGACAGAGAAGATCCTCCAGGAAACTTCTTCCCTTGAGCTGGTGGTACCAACCAGTTCACCCAATCTGCAATCCAGGATCCCTCCTCTGGTCGAATTTGCTGTACAGAGCTACAGTGGGCCAGTTAACCAGGAAGGTCGGACCCTGCTTGGGTTTTAAGGAGTGCACCTTTTATTTGTTGCTTTGCTCTGCTGCTGGTTTCTTCCCTGGGTAGTCCAGGACCCTCCAGTCTTCCTACTTCTTGTCAGTCTGACAGTCACTTCAGGAACCGTGAGCCTGTAGGAACTACCAGGAATGTCTGCCTCAGCTACAGCTCCCTCTCCATTTTAAGGTACTGTGAAAATCCGGTTGTACGTTTCGTTCAACCGTTTTGAAAGTGTTTCAAATCTTTCTCCAATCTGAGGGCTTGTCCTTCTCTTCTCTTTGAACTAACTTTTGTATCAACCAACCTCGTCCGGAAACCGTGCCACGAACTTTACCGCAAACTCCCCTGAACTGTGTGATCTTGAGCAAAACACTTTTGACCCATTGACTTTGGCCCTAAGCCTTTTCTACCTGATCCTATCTCTGTAGTTCCTCTTGTTCAATTGCCCTGAGTACCTACCTGTTGGTGTGATTTAATTTCTATTAACTTTGTCTTTCCCTCCCTTTTAAATTGCTGGAGTGCCATTTTGCTCCCACTTCATTTTGTGAGCTTAACTTGTCTGGAATTTAAGGAAAGTGGTGTGGTGTATTAAGAGTGTGATCTTTAGAATGCTGTAATAGTGTACTGTTATAAAACTGAAGAGTGAAATAAATGTATATTCTTTTACTTGAAAACGTTGAGTCAGTGTTTGCCTGAATCATAGTAATTGCTGTCCTTTGTGTAACTATTTGATACTGCTCGCTTACTCTTGAGATAAGTCTGGCTGCTCCGCTACTGCTACCACTTTAACTGTGTAGCACAGGCTTGTACCAAAGGTGAAATTGTACTGTCACTTGTAGTCTTAATTGTGTGTGGTGTTCCCAAAGGGTACTTCATATAATTCTGCCTAACATGCGGTATAATAGCAGCAGGCTTTCTCAGATGATCAACAAGGGAGGAGGGCTCCCTATAGCACCATGTGGACCGGTGGAGTCATATGGACCCTCCCGCGGTGTCAGGTTTATTCTTCAAATCCAACGCGGGAGCTGCTGAACCCCACAGACCCACCTAAGCGTAGCGTTCTCAACTAACTATTTAACCAGTTGAGCTTGTGACACCCCGGGGGAAAGGGGAAATTGGAAAAAATAAATTCAAACACAGGGACTGGATCTCCCTCAGGAAGACTGGATCTGCAGGGACGAGAGATTCACAAAGATTCTTTACAAATAAATATCAAATACACTCTAAATAACTATATTTGTTAACACATAAATTAAGTTACCTGAGAAACCCTCTGCTCAAGCCTAGAGGATATTATTGTAGTTTACTATGATATTCAATTTTAAATTGATTCCTTACTAGGAATCGTCGTGCTTTGTTTTCATTAACTGTAAATTAATTTTACTGAATTAAAGTGTGCACTCTTCAGTTCTCAATGGGTTACTTTTAAAGTTCTGGCAAAGGGAGACTCTACTGGCTCCAAGAGTTCATCTGATTGCATTTAAACCATTTTCTTTTCTTTAAAGAGTTTATTAGTTGTAGCGTGAAACATATTCTTTCCAGGAAAGTCAATCACACTCTATTCTTTTCTTCTTAGATGCCCAGTTGACTCATATTTACTATTTAGGAAAACAATTCTGAACTCCTTCCAAACTGCTTCTCAAATGCATTCACTTATTTGCACACCAGAAAATGAATGCGTCTTTGTATTTCCTTTCATTGAAGTTTTTAAATTGAATGAGCTACTTGCAAATGATCACAAAAAATAAACATTTTAAACTTTAGTTAATGTCAAGCTTTCATGCACATCTTAAATGAATCCAAAATCCATTAGTTACTCCAGCAACAGTGTGCACCTTGAAAAAATGATCTTCTTTAAATGCAATGTAAGCAATTGTCTTTTACCTTTTCTGTCGCAGCGCACGTACAGTTCAACAAAAACAAACTGTCCGTAACAATATGCGACATCATGTAACAAAGATAACAGGAAAAAATCATGTGAACCGCCGATAAAACAATCGCGCAAGCCTGCTTACCTTCTTTCCAGAGGAAAACCCTTCAGAAGAATCTTGACCCTCTGACCTCATACGAGCGTACGACTAACCTCTGTGACTCAATATAGTTCCGACCCAGGAAACGATGAACGCGATGCATGAACCACCTTCATAAATAGAACGAAAGCTTCAGTAGAATCTCCTGTGAAGGTAAGCGTATAATGAGAGAGGAAACAAAACACGCGACACGACACTCTCTCTCAGAAAACCAGCGCGCATACACGTACATGCGCCAACTGTCAGAAAATATAGTTAACCCTTAATTAACCTGGTTCACTGTTTAAAGTCTCCAGTTTAAAACTAAACCTAAATAACTAGCAAGAGCGTATATTTTGCAGCAAACAAATAAGTACTTATCTCAATTTCTTCTTATTATGAACTGAATTACATTGTAGAACACTGAAGCACACGTTTCTTTTTTCAGCAGATTGTAGATTGGAACTTCACAATTGATTACTTCTTTGTTCAGATTTCTTCTCAGATTACTCTTGGCCTGATAACTCAGGGGAACATAGAAACATGACCTGCACACATAGAAAGCTAAATGAAAGGTAGTTTAGAATGTTAAAAGAAAGCCTTGGTTTCTCTTTCAACAAATCATGACTCCTGCTCCTTTCCACCATCTTGGCTTGGGCTCTCAGCTGATTTCTGAAAACTAAAGTTAAGGCCTAATCAAACCAGAAAGACAACCCAAAAACTATAGATGACAATTATTCAGGAAAAAAACCTCTTTCTTCCTTCACACCAATGCAAACGTTGGTATCCCCAGAAATTTTGGCATTCGAAAATAAAATCCTGATATGAAATTCCTATGTGCCAACAAGAACAGGTACAAAGATAACCTCTCAAAAGCAGAACGCCTGGCCCTAAAAAACTTGGAGAACAATCACCTCTTTGTTACAAAACCAGCGACAAGGGTGGGGGCATTGTTCTATGGGATACCCTTCTATATAAAACTGAAGTTGAAAAACAATTGTTGGATGTAAATGTAAATGTTTACAAACAAATCCATTCTGATCCAACTGTCAAAATCATGGAAGAAATAGTAAGACTCATGACACATGCACATGAAGAGGAATGGATCAATGATGAGGAAAAACTATTTTTGATCAACACACAACCAGTGACCTCCCCAAGATTCATAAAAACTCCATCACACCTCCAGGACGCCCCATTGTGTCAGCAATAAGCTCATTACTTGAGCCCTTATCAATACATGCAGATGTTTATTTGAGACCTTTTGTTAAGAAAATGAAGTCTTTTGTGCAGGATTCTGCATCTATGATCAAAATTCTAGATACATTGACCATTGAGACTCAAGATATTTTTGTCACCCTTGATGTAGTATCCTTGTATACTAATATCCCCCAGATGAAATGCATTAAAGTAATGCTTGAATTGTTGGAGACTAGGGAGCAAAAAAACCCTCCCTCAGCCTTCATTGCAGAATGCATTCACCTTGCTCTCACTAAACATTTCTTCATATATAATAACACTTATTTTCAGCAACTGTATGACACAAGTATGGGGGCGACGTTCGCTCCGGACTTAGCCAATTTATAAATTGACTCCTTCGAGAATCACCATGTATATGCCAATATCAATTCATATTTGGCAAACATCCAAGCCTGGTATCGTTACATAGACGATATTTTTATGATCTGGCGTGGCACTAGTGAAGATTTGAAAGCTTTCAACGTGTGGCTGAATAACCAGGAGCCAACAATCAATTTTACCTGTGAGGCATATAGTGAAAAAATTGCTTTCTTAGACCTCCTTATTTACCGTATGCCGAATAAATCCATCGGCACCAGTCTTTTCAAGAAACCCACTCAAAAAAATACCCTTTTGCAATTCAACAGCTGGCATCCCCAAGCACTAAGAGAAAATTTGCCCTTTGGGCAGTTTTTGCGTATCAGGTGCAACTGCACCAATATACAAGACTATAAAGTGCACAGTGACTCTTTAAAACAGGACCTGAAAGACAGAGGTTACCCATCACACATCATAAGAAGAGCCTATAGAAAGGCAAAGAATATACAAAGAGGAGAATGCCTTCAAAAACAAACAAAAACTTCTCTTGACAAAATCACATGTGTTTCGTCCTTCACTCCCATCAGTAATGATTTGAGGAAGTCTATTTTAAAAAATTGGAAGATGATTAACACCGAATCTTTCAACATACTCCCTCCCCGTTTTGCTTTCAAAAGACTGCAAAACCCTGGTGATAAATTGGTTCATACATACCCGCAACAACGAGATGTGACAAATACACAATCTACATTATGAGATCTCCCACCGGTCACAGGTCACTATAGATGTGGCAAATGTCTAATGTGCAAATTTACAAAAAATCTCAAATCAATTGACCGTAAGGGCAAAATCTGGCAGCTAAAATCCTTTACTAATTTTGCTACCAAATGGGTGATTTATTGCATCATTTGCCCATGTGGCCTTTGGCACACTAGAAAAAAAAAAAGAGCCATCCGTACTAGAATAGGTGAACATCGATCCTGTATCAAAAATGGCACAACAGACAAACCTTTGGTGGAACACTATGAAAAAATGAAACACAGCCATGATGATCTCTTTTGGTGTGTTTTACAAACTTTGGGTCCACATCCTCGTGGCGGTGATAGAGATTTGAAGCTCTGCAGACTGGAACAAAAATGGATCTATAATCTGGATTCAGTGAATAAGGGTCTCAATCTGTACATCGAATGGAACCTGTTTTTGCGAAAATAATGCCCTTGTGTTTCTAGTCTAACGTATTCACACTAATTATGTATCCATCATACTGACACACTTATTTGAGTAGCTAACACTCAACCTTTGTCGGTGCTACATCTTAGGAACCCACGAATCACGCTGCCACCTTTGGGTATGTGATTTATTTCACATAATATCGGATGTGCAAAACCCGTACATATGGGCACCCCGATAAATGCATTTTTCTTTTGCACACCTGAACCAGGGTGCATCACTTGTGGTGAAACAAGCATTCGCTTTTTCCCCCAAGTCATTTCTAAAGTCAAGTATCAGCTGTTCACATCCAAACCATTTTTATGTTCAGTTCCTTCCCATTTATGAGGTTTATATCGGCGGGCATTTTTCTGTCAGGCAGGGTGGCCGTCTGCTGCTAAGCATTTCCACCTAAATCATGGTTAGTTCTGAGCTGCGTTTGTAGTTTTTCTTTAACAAACAGAACTAAGTCACGCAGCACACGCTCACGTGACTCGTACTTTAATACTAGATTACGTGTTACCCGTGCCGACGATCGCTGATTTACTCGCTATGGAGACGCCGACAAAGAAACAGCAAACTGCTGTGTCTGCCGCCTTAATCTCCCAAGTAAGTTTGGAAACTGTTAGTTTTGCTACATTTGTTTAGCTAGCTACTACTGGTTGCTCCACGTTACGGGCTGGTCTCTCCAACAGCTTTTCCCTCCTGTTCCCCCAGGTCAACCGGGAAACCGGTGCACACTCCAGAAGCAGACACGGTTTCACCCACCGCTAAGTGCCATCTTTGCACTCTCCGGTCTGAATCACCAAGGACTTATGCCTTGATATCGCTGCTTTTGCTTGATTGGTATGCAGCATTCACCTACCTGTCTCCGCTATAGGTAGGCTTCCACAATTATTTAATAAATAGAGTCAGGAGAAAAAAAATAAAATCAGGCTCCAATTCCTAAAGTGGTTATACTTGTTTTCTCCCCCCAGTTAAATGCACAGAAGACTTATGCTTTGTATCTTGGCCATTATACATGGCCCTTTGAAGCAAAAGAATTAAGATTGCTGACAGTGGTCAGTATCAAAAGGTACAGTCTCATTCTGTAAATGTTTGTTTACTGAACTGATATGCATAGAAGGGTTTAAGTCACTTATTCCCTTCTCTCTTTCCTCCCCTTCCTTTCCCCCTCCCTTTCCCTTCCTTTCCTCCCTCACCCTGTTTGGGCACAATTTTCAAAATGCCATGAGCTGTTTGTTAATGGAATGAAATAAGGTGACAAATGATGGTTGTCACATATACCTAATTTAGGTTTTTTCTTCAGCTTGTTTATAAATAAGCTAGCATGTTGATGCGTATAAAGATTCTATTCTTTGGCTGTTTAATATATAGACTGTCACCTATACATGAAAGGACTACATTTCTTTGATTCTTTGAATATGGTCGGTGAAAACTTTTCTTTATGTGTTTTTTTAGAATTGCTGGTTATAAATGAATATAGACCATCAACACGACATCTAAAAAACTTCCCTATTTGGATCACAAGTGTCCTGATGAAAGCCTTAACGGGAAAGACACAAATCCACTATCGACTCTGAAATTGTGGGGTACTAGTAGCTACCGTATCAAGACTGGAAACAGATATTGTTACTGTCAACACTTTTCTAATGGGCGTTTTTGCTTTGTGTAAAGAAATGTGCAAAAATTCACCCACTAGTTACTAACATCACTCTGTAGATATAGGATAAGTTTCCTCTTTGGATGGTAAAAAATACCAGTCTGTTTTGTTTGTTCTATTGTATATATATATATTTTTTATCTGTATGGACATCACTCCTTATGTCCATGTTTTATCATGTGTTAAAAAATAAAAACTGATATTTTTTGGTAAATTCCCACCTCATCGTCTTTATATATGTTTGGAAAGACGTTTTTTCACCTTTCTCTTGTTCTAGGTGCGATGCTAATTTTGCAGCCAAATACGACATTAGCAGGTAGTTTGTTGTGGACCCTGGTTGTTTAAACACGGCAGCAGGAGCATTACATAGTCCAAAGGGCATAACTTGGTATTCATATAGTCCATATCGAGTCTTGAAGGCTGTCTTCCATTCGTCTCCTTCTTGAACTCTGACAAGATGATATGTCCCTCTAAGATCTAATTTAGAGAACATTTCAGCTCCTGGATCCGATCAAGCATTACTGAAATTAAAGCTAGTGGGTATCTGTTCTTAATAGTCACCTTATTAAGAGCGCGATAATCTATACAAGTCCAAAGTGTGCCCTTCTTTTTAGGTACAAAAAATAATGGGGATGCAGCTGGGGATTGTGAATTTCGAATAAACCCTTTTGCCAATTTTGAAGTCAAGTATTCTTTCAAATAATCATTTTCCTTTTCAGTAAGGGCATAGACTCTACTACAAGGAAGATTAGCTCCTGGTTCTAGATCTATCTTGCAGTCAAAAGATCGATTTGGAGGTAATTCACCTGCAATGGTTTCATCAAAAATATCTTTAAACCCCCAATAACAATCAGGCAACACTCCCATAACTGCACCAATAGAATGGAATTGTAAAAGGGGTCCTACCTCACCTAAACTCTTAACTACAGAATCCTCTTGAGTTTGTAGACTCTCTTGAAAATATGAGATTAAACAATGTTCCTTACAGAATTCAGACTTCAAATCAATCACCCGTCTCCCCCAATCAATTATAGGATTATGAAATGTTAGCCATGGCATTCCCAGAATGATCTTCAAATGTGGCGCATCAATAATCTCAAATACCAACTCCTCTCCATGACTTCCTGCCATAATCATCTTTAAATGTGATGTTTCATGAGTAATAGGACCCGATTTCAAATTTGAACCATCAACAGAACTAACTTGTTCTACCAACTCCTTCTTGATCAAAGGTATATTTAATTTCCTTGCCACTTCCCAGTCCATAAAATTTCCAGTTGCACCTGAATCAATAACCATTGGACCACTTCCTACCAATCTCACATAAAAAAACAAGGATACATTTACAGTAATAGGCGGCACGGCCGCCTGGAGAGTATTTGCCACTTGATGGGTGCGGTTCACTGTAGACTGATTCTATTTTGGAGTATAGGGACAGTTACCCAAGAAATGATCACTTCTACCACAATAGAAGATAAAGGCCCTCTTACCTTCCCAATGGTCTCAGAAACCTTAGGCTTAAATTAATTTCCAACAAATTCTAATCTTGGTCTCTCAATTTCTGAATTGAATCTCCCATCCCCAAAACCTCTCCTACGCTCCTGTCTTCTTTCATTTAAACGCAAATCTTACTGCATTACAAGATCCATCAGAGCCTCACAAGAAGAAGGTCTATCTACCACAGCTGCTAAAGCATCTTTAAGATCATCTCTCAGTCCTCTATAGAATAAAGAAGTCCTTTTTTCCTCTGGCCATTGACTTTGCAAAATTAAGGTTTTAAATTGAGTAATATAACTTACTAAATCTCGATTACCTTGCTTTAGTTCAAGCAATTCGCCATCTACCTGAAGGGACATCTGGCGTTTATCAGAAAGTTTACCGAATTCCTCTTTAAAAAGTTTTAAATTATGCAAGACCGGATCTGCTTGCCTAACTAACAACCCAGCTCAACTTGCAGGCTCACCAGAGAGATATGATAACATAAAAGTTATCTTTGAAGAGTCAGATTTAAATACCTCAGGTCTGCCTAGATTTGCCACTGAAACGTTCTGGAGGAGCCAAGGGTACGGGCAATAGTAAAGACTTTAACCCACCTACTGCTCCCAACTCAGACTCAACTCTACCCCCTGATTCTTCTCTCTCCAAAACTGGTGAATGATCCTCCTCATTGTGTAACAACCTCCTACCTAAGATTCTCCCTTCCGTAGCCTCCTGAATACTAGTCACCTTATTACTCATTTCTTCTACTTTCTTATTTAAAAGAACATTTTCGTTAATAACTACTCTCAACTCATCTCTCAATTCTTTTATCATTTCCCCAATCGCTTCCATTGTGGTCTAAAATGGAGTTTCAGCAGCTCAGGCGAAGTTAACTACTAGGACCTTTCATTCTGTCAGGTTTATTCTTCAAATCCAATGCGGGAACTGCTGAACCCCACAGACCCACCAAAGCGTAGCGTTCTCAACTAACTATTTAACCAGTTGAGCTAACCAGTTGAGCTCGTGACACCCCGGGGGAAAGGGGAAATTGGATAAAATAACAAATTCAGACACAGGAACTGGATCTCCCTCAGGAAGACTCTATCTGCATGGACGAGAGATTCACAAAGATTATTTACAAATAAATATCAAATACACTGTAAATAACTATATTTTTTAACACATAAATTAAGTTACCTGAGAAACCCTCTGCTCAAGCCTAGAGGATATTATTATAGTTCACAATAATATTCAATTTTAAATTGATTCCTTACTAGGAATCGTTGTGCTTTGTTTTCATTAACTGTAAATTACTTTTACTGAATCAAAGTGTGCACTCTTCAGTTCTCAATGGGTTACTTTTAAAGTTCTGGCAAAAAGAGACTCTACTGGCTCCAAGAGTTCATCTGATTGCATTTAAACCATTTTCTTTTCTTTAAAGAGTTTATTAGTTGTAGCGTGAAACATATTCTTTCCAGGAAAGTCAATCACACTCTATTCTTTTCTTCTTAGATGCCCAGTTGACTCATATTTACTATTCAGGAAAACAAATCTGAACTCCTTCCAAACTGTTTCTCAAATGCATTCACTTATTTGCACACCAGGAAATGAATGCGTCTTTGTATTTCCTTTCATTGAAGTTTTTAAATTGAATTATCTACTTGCAAATTATCACAACAAATAAACGTTTTAAACTTTAGTTAATGTCAAGCTTTCATGCACATCCTTAATGAATCCAAAATCCATTAGTTACTTCCGCAACAGCGTGCACCTTGACAAAATTATCTTCTTTAAAATCAATGTAAACAATTGTCTTTTACTTTTTGCACGTGCAGTTCAACAAAAACAAACTGTCCGTAATAATACGCGACGTCTTGTCACAAAGATAACAGGAAAAGAATCATGCGAACCGCTGAAAAAATAATCGTGCAAGCCAGAGGAAAACCCTTCAGAAGAATCTTGACCCTCTCACCTCATACGAGCGTGCGACAAAGCTCTGTGACTCGATATAGCTCCGATCCAGGAAACGATGAACGTGACGCATGAACCGCCTTCAGAAACTGAACGAAAGCTTCAGTAGAATCTCCTGTGAAGGTAAGCGTATAATGAGAGAGGAAACAAAACACGCGACACGACACTCTCTCTCAGAAAACCAGCGCGCATACACGTACATGGCAACTGTCAGAAAAATTATAGTTAACCCTTAATTAACCGGGTTCACTGTTTAAAGTCTCTGGCTTAAAACTAACTTAAATAAACTAGCAAGAGCGTTAGAAATATTTTGCAGCAAACAAATAAGTACTTATCTCAAATTCTTCTTTTTATGAACTGAATTAGATTGTAGAACATTGAAGCACAAGTTTCTTTTTTCAGCAGCTTGTAGATTGGAACTTCACAATTGATTTCTTCTTTGTTCAGATTTCTTCTCAGATTACTCTTGGCCTAATAACTCAGGAGAACATAGAAACATGACCTGCACACATAGAAAACTAAATGAAAGGCAGTTTAGAATGTTCAGAGGAAACACCTGACACCCGGAGAGAGCTGTAAGGGGAGGCTAACTGCTAATAGCATTTCTTGATCTGTTATCAGAGCAAGGTTCACAGACGGTAAGCGAGCCATCCTTCTTCCACTTCTTAAATCGTACATAAGCCAGAAAGAAGTAGAAAAGAAAGAAGAGACAACACGTGGCTGCTGATCAAGGGTATCAATAGGCCTTAATTAAACGGTACGCCGTGCAGGGGCTCACCTTCTTTCACAATCCGATTGCCGATGTTGGGAGCTTTGAGGGAGTAGACTGACCGGCTGGATTTTTCCTTTGTAGACGTCAAACTCCAGACCTGTAGAGCTGCAAAACTGCATACTGCGTGCACACCGTGTGTACCACGGTGGAAGCACTTTTAACAGGGGATCCCGCCTCCAACAGCCACAATGGAGGAAATATTCAGTTCAGCAGTCAGGCAAAAGAATACCTCGTAGAACTTCAAAGTCTCCTGCAAAACTGCACACTGCACGCACACCGTGCGCCTACCATGTGGAAGCAGTTTTTAAAGGTAAATCCCGCCTCCAACAGCCACAATGGAGGAACTACTCAATTCAGCAGTCTGGCAACAGAATAACTCGTAGAACTTCAAAGTCAGCTGCAAAACTTCACACTGCGCGCACACTGCAAGATCTGACTGCCCGAGTCCATGCAATCTGCCTGAGTCTCCACCAACACCCTATGATTGATAGTGTCAAATGTCAAAGATGGCACAAGAATCACTTCAGAGATGGCATAAGAATCACTCCAAGTCTCAAAGGCGGTTCAAGCATTTTTATTAAAGTCTTGTGAGCCTGAGGGCCATCCCTGTCTCTCCTGTCTTATATTGCGCCTCCAAAATAACTCAGGCATTCCTGACCACAGGTTAGTGGATACAGATGATTCACCCCAACTGTCTAATTCTGTGGTCCGATAATCGTGAGGGCCAAAATACTGCATGCATTAGCTCTCTAAATTCCCTTAGGTACTTTATAGATTTCCTTACACCATCCATTTGTTAGTGTTCTACTGGGATTTGGGAATTCTGCCTTACAAATACCCTGTTGGAGTCGGTCCTCCGTCTGACATGCTCTCTCTCTCTCTCACCTCTTCCTTTCCAAATATTTCCTCTTATCCACTTCGCCTCACTCCTCCAGCCAACCTTCTATCACTCCAATGTGTCTCACACCTTCTAGGTCTCGCCTTCACCCTTTGATGTTACCCCTCCTTCCACTATTCTACAGATGCCTCCTTCATACTCCTACTCCCTCCTACACACTTGTACTCCCTACTCCACACCACTATTCCCTCATCCACACTGCTACTCCCTCCTCCAAACTGCTCAAATACCCCCTCACTCTGTACCATCTGTTTCACAATCACTCCTTAAACTAATCGTTCTGTACACACTCAACACACAAACACTAACACTCACATACAAGTACTGCTTTCACTTACTAGCCAATACTTAATCTTCTTCAAAAAACGCGCCCACTTTACTCCATGCCTTCCTCCCTCCTGCTGGTCTCCTGGTCGTTCACCTCCTCCACAACCTCACTTGGATAACCCAACTTCCTGTTTCTCCCTTTTTTCCCTTCCTCCCCCTGGGATTGTTCTTCTTTCCCTGGACAATCTGGCCCTGTCTTCCCCATCCAGTGTGGTGATATGTCATGTGAAGTTAGAAATAGAGGGCTAAGCATTGCCCACTTCCACCATGCGGACCCTCTGCAGAACAGTCATGACACCGGGTAAGGCAAGTGTTCGTGTTGCAGGGCCTTTCTCCGGGCACCCTCGGGGAAGTTCAATGGCGGAGGATGGGCATTTTTCCCTCTCTGGTGACCTAAAGGGTCTAGAGCTCGCTGTGGGGGTATGCTGGAGCCCCTTGGCTTCCCTGAGATCATCTGCTTCAGCCACTTAGGGACGCAATGTCTCCATGCTATTCCCTCCTTCCCTTGTGTAAGCCCTACAGGGTTGTTGGAGCTTATCCCTAACCCCCTCCCCTTGTTGGAGCTTCTCTCGGTGGGTCTCTTTAGTCATGCGAGTCGGGTGGGTAGCAATCTGGTATCAGCTCGCTAGTACGGAATGTGGGGCTCTGTATCTGATATCACCTTTTTATGTTCTTTCTTGGCTTCTGGACTGGATTAGGTGTCTGTAAAAGAAGCAGAGAGATGCTGGCAAGTATTTGGTATTGAAGACAAGCTTGAGATGAAGGTGGTCTGCTTATAAACAGGCTGGTACAAAGAGGGAAACAGGACTTCGGGCACTCCCCATTGCCATCATACATACTCACAGTAAAGAATGTCTCTGGGCCTTTAACTAGGCCTCCCCATCCAGGTCGGAAGGCACCCATGTCCCTAGTTGACAAAGCCAATGTACTAGACTTGTCACACAAGGACCTTGCAAATGTATTTCTTTAAAATGGAAATAAACTGTGCCCAGTGCATATGATAGGTTATTTATAACACCAGGGGATCGAACCGGTGGTGCTCCTTGTCACCTTGCTTCCAAGGGGAGCACTTTGTCCCTGAGCTACCCTCCAGAGATAAACGATTTAGTTAATGCTTGGCACTCAAGTCGCCCCAGGACCATCTGGTTTTGTTTCAGATGATTTTGGACGAAAACTCTATAGAGGACTCTTAAGTAATTCATATCCAATGAGGTTGAATGATATAAAACTGATCTATCATAGTGTGTGTGTGTGTATATAACCAGAGAATTGTAGAGACATACTGACATCATGCAATTGGATTGACAGTCTGCTTGTATCCAGTGTCTTGTATTGTTAATTGGTTTCGCTTTGTTTACTGTACATTCTAACCCAATGGTCATTATACTGTTGTACTGCTGGTTAAGTTAATAAAGACAAAATAAATGTTAAAAGAAGACCACTGAATGAGCAAATAAACCTGACCTTCATCCTGACTGCATAGGAGATCATCCAGGACCGGCCAAACAGTGGTTTCAGTGCTGCACCCCCGTCTGAAACCCATATTTGGTCTGGCCCAGCAATTAGAGGTGTTTCTTCTTTGTAGACAGTCAGCACCAACGCAACTTTATAGGGCTTTACCAACAGTGGCAAAGTAGCCACTGGCCTGTAATCGGGAAAGATCAAGGGCTCCAGCGAGCTCTGTAAATAGGGGTGCAACATGCCCTAGCTTCCAGCAGTCGGGAAAGATGCCCCAAGTCAGGAACAAGTGTAAGAAACCGAGAAATCTGCCTTGATGATGTTAGCAGGAAGGGCTGCGAAACCAGGCTTCTTTTGCTCGAGCTTCCCAAAGAGGCACTTTCATCACCGGCCCAGGTGTCTTGTGTCTTAAACTCAGTGCTTTCATCTGAGCAGTGCTAAAACCTGGCACATTTGCACTTGCATTTGCGCCAGGTTTCTATAATCCCAGCCCTGGACTTTAGATCTCAAATTAATTCTTCATAGTCTTTCCTCACTTTTAGCACTGCAGTTATCAGCAGACTCCAACCTTTTTTTCTGCCATTTTTCAATTAGCCTCCTCACATTGCTTGTTGGGCTAATAAGCTCCTCTGGGAATCCTTGTGCTGCCTTAACTAAAATCATAGATTTAAGCTGTAGGGGAGTGGATTTTATTCAAGCTTTCCAGTATCTTGAGGTTATATGTTACTATGACGACATTACTAGAGAAATTCTAAATGGTTGTAATCGCTATGCTGCAACCATATACTTAAGCATGCCTCTCTCTGATCTGCATTACCTGTACCATATTCTTAAGCCTGCCAAAATCCATAACTAATCTCTCAAGCATTCTGATTCTGCAGCCATTTCCTTAAGTCTGTTTACCTAACCACCTAAGGGCTACTAGGTCTACCCTGTAACCATATTCTTTAAGCATGCCTATTTATTGCCTATTTATATGATCTGCATTTCATGTAACCACTTCCTTAAGTCACACCTGTAACCAATCTCTTAAGTTGTTGTCTCTGTAACCATGTTCTTAAGATTGTTGCGCCCAGATGCCCAAGGGTTAGGCGCGCCTTACAAATGTAATAATAAATAAATAAATAATCGCACAGCTCTCATAGCCATCAGAGCGGGGCCACTCAGGGTTCTTCGGGTTATTACTCAGGGGTCTTTGCAATGTTTTTTGATGCTTAGCTTCCCCTTGGAACTACTAAAAGTCAGGGTAAGAGAAAAATTAAGCACATTATAGTCCGACCAAGTAGTGGGGAAGGGAACCCCACATTCTATATGGATGACTGCCAAAATGATCAGATTCATAAGATTCCCTTGTTGTGAGGAGGCTGCCCGGCACACTGACTCAAACCGTTATGCAATTAAATTAATGACGAAAGCGCGCAGCCTGAAGGTCGAGGTTGGTTAGCACTCTCTTGGGTGCTCAATGACCGAGAGTTCACCGAGGTGACCATGGCAACTTTTCCCTTGGGCTCAGGTACCATTGCTGGCAGCTTAGTGGAGCTAAAGCACTGGTTCACCAGGCCCCAGGAATTTGTACCTCTGAATTTGGATGTGGATGAGGTAATGTGGAGTGATCTACTTCACCCGGTCCCCTGAATGAGCTGTGCCGGAGCTTAGGGATCTTGTGCCATCTCAGCCTGGTTCGAACCATGGGCAATACCGATTGAAGAATTCAAGTGATTCTGGCGGTTAGGAGTGGACAGTGGGGTTATAAATGATCAAATTCTTTTCGTTTTTATTAAAATATAGGTGTGGGATGGGGCAATGGTATTAGTTAAGGTAGGGGGAAGAGAAGGGAGTGGGGTGAGAGGCTCCCCCTGCATTATTAGAAAAAAACAATTTGTTCACTTCTCCTTTCAATTTTTATATTTGATTGTTTCTTGGTAAACCAACAGTGGGTTCCTGGGGGTCCAGCTCTATGCCACCATCTCTAGATAAGAACTGACCGGAAGTCACTGGCGAGTGAAAAGCAGAGGTGGGGGAGCCTGATTTGATACTCCTTTCCTGATGGGACATCCTTTTTCAAGGGACTGCTGAAGATTAAATGGTAGGAGTGGAAAGGTCTTTTTTGGTTTAATCAAAAACAAAAAAGATTGATTCAGATAAATTGCTCAGAGTGGCCTTTCTAAATCAAACTGCCACACCCCATGATGCACACAAGTCCACGCAGAGGTTGACAGGCTGGAAGACGGAAGACGCAGCTGTATCAGGGGTTTGTGTGTGTGTGTGTGTGTGTGTATGTGTGTGTTTGTTTTGAGGGTGAATGTTTGTAGCGTGGAGGGGAGGGGCCTTGGGAGACGGTAAGTGTGTGTGGGTCGAGGAGGTGTGTCTGGCGTGGAAGGGAGGGGGCAGGTGGTTGAGTAAGGGTGTGTGTTTCTGCTTGTGTGTGTGTTTCAATATGTGTTTGTGAGTGTGTATGTGTCTGTGAGGGGAGGGATGTTTGGGTAGCAATGGTTATGGCAGGGAGGGATGGAAGAATGCTGAACCAAATTGGCTGAAAAATTGAGCCTTTATTGCATGCAGCCTTTAATATTTTAATATTTTTTTTTGTTTTTTTGTTTTTGTTTTAATCAATAAGATTTTTACAAAAGAAGAAAAGAAAACATTTCGTTTTCAGTAAGAAGCTACAGTAGCAAGTAGATTCATCAGTGATGATAAGATCGGGAGAAGTATTGAGGCCGGAACTCATCGAAGGTCATTGGGCGGACCGATCAACCTGAGGACGGTCGGCTGAGAAGTTCAGTGTTTGCATAGACCAACATTTTATAGGTGGCCAGCTGCCACGAAGGTCTATCTCTGGCCATCAATCTGGACCAACAAACGTCCTGGTCACTTAAAATGTGCTCCGAAAAGATCTTCGTCAGGTAGACTGTTCGGATCCTGGCTGTGCGGGGACATACTAAGAGCAAATGCCTAATCGACTCCGTTACTCCTGGCGTTTTGCAGAATCAGTATTTAATATATCACATAGAACCGATCAAACAGCAGGCAATATAGGTGCTTCCATTTGAGGATCTGAAGCACATTGGCTCACAAGAAAGCCCACAGGGAAGGTCTTCTTTGCCTTCAGTGACACACCAGAGAGGAGGGAGTGGCCGATGAGGGCTCCTCCCCGCTTCACCTCCCCTTCTGGACATGTTCTGCAGAATTAAGAGTGAGCTTGATTTGCAAATCGTCTTTCTACTTCTATGGTGGCATGGTAGACTGGGAAATGAGGGTCTGGAGCGTTCCGAAGAGCAATGCCAGAGGTTATGATTCATTGACAACCATCCACACATTACCTTTCTGTTTTGCTGCGGAATTTGAGAAAGCAATAACAAAAAAGCCATGCTAAATGGAGCGATGATGAAACTAGAGGGCCAGGTGAGAAAGGTGGAAAGTATAACAAGCATACTACAAACATGGTCGCTACCACATGCAGATGAGGTTTCTGCTTTGAACAAACATGGTCGCTACCAAATGCAGATGAGGTTTCTGCTTTGAACAAACATGGTCGCTACCACATGCAGATGAGGTTACTGCTTTGAACAAACATGGTCGCTACCACATGCAGATGAGGTTTCTGCTTTGAAAGTGTTCACCTTCTTTTCAGTCATTGAGAACAAGGAGGGTGAGCCGAGGCTGGGAAGTGAGAGAATACCCAACATATGTGGCCTGTACAATGGGCTGATTTCCGCGGTGTGTTGAAGGACCAAATCTACAGGGCTTTTGTTCCACTTGGCTATGAGGGCAGCTGGACATGATGAGGGACTCCCTGCAGCTGACTGTCTTCCGCTGTTCCAGAGGTACCAGCAGGAGGTGGAAACTTGAGCTCGGCGAGGGGACTGGCCAGATGACAATGATCCAATTGCGAAGTGAATCTTTGATTAGAGGCTGATGGTGTAGCACAGAAGTACAGAAAGAGTTCTCCAAAAAAGTAACTGGAGGAGAGTTTTCACTTCTCTGATGTGAGTGTGGCTAAGAACCACAAGCAGGTGGCACTTGAACTTGACAAAAGTGCACTCATGGAGCAAGGCCTGAGGGTGAACCTATGCTTTGCTGCAAAGCTTAAGGTGAACAGTTGAAAAGACATTCCGCCATGTTTTGAGTTTGAAAGTCTAGAAAATCAAAAGGACCTCTGCACTTTCCATAGGATGGCGCTCACATTGACCTTTCAACTCCTGCCTTAAGGTCATGGGGTGGGGTGCATAGTAGAAGGAGGCGAAGAGCTCAAGTGGTGCATATGGTGACTCTCAGAATTCTTGGTGCTCTAATCTTTATGCTGCTTGAGCAATCTTAAGGGTTTTTTTGGAACATATCCTGAGCTGGATGGCTGTCTTCTGTGGGATACACTGTGTGGTCAATTCATTAGAGAGGCTTGTGAACCCCCATTGCTCCCCGTCCTAGGATTCCAGCGGTAGATCATTTCTTCCAGCGAGGGTTGATGGCTTTGATGACTTTCGCTGGCTGTGCTTTTCCTTTGAGTGGGTATTTAATGGACTGCGTGCGAATTCATTTCTCGGATGCGAAAACAAAAATAGTCTTTAAAACATCCTTTAACTTTAAAAATGCGCCGGGAGACAGTGAATGAATATTACATTTCCCAATACAAATGTGTTTGTCCGACGTCCTAACATGTGTTAAGAAGTGTACACGTCTATACATTCTTCACAGAGATATAGATTGTGCTTTGAGTGATGGCGGATTACATTTAAACTTAGATTTTCTGCGGGAGAAATTTGCACAGACAATAATAAAACCTCAAGTGTGTCGTACTTTACATCTGAATTGTTATCCACAGATCCTAGCTACACCACTTGACCTCATCCAGCCAGATACTGCCCTCAACCACCCCTGAATCTGACTGGTCACTCACCTCCCATATGCCCAGACACTCCTTCCTTTGCCTGCTGTACATTTGTAAATATTTGGGGTTCATTTACGGTACACCCCTTTTTGGTGCCGCCGATTCGGCGTGGGCCGGTTTGGCGCAACCGCTTTGGCGCGGCGGCCAGTTCTGCGCGTCCATTTTGGCGCAGAAGCCTTTGTGGCGCCGCCGATTTGGCGCGAGGGACGTTTGGACGTGGCTGACATTGCAGCCACGAATGAACACCCTCACGCCAAATGGATCTCTTGGAACACACCATTCTGCACACGCACATCTCCTTCACAGACGGTATTTTGTAAGATGGAAATCCAGCGATTATATATATAGTACATATGTTTTAATCAACATATTGAATGAATGTGGTAAAATAGGTAACCTGTGCACTTACAGTAGTAGTTTGGCCTTGTGGTTAAGTTCTTCGGCTGCAGTCCTCTAGACCATGGTTCGTGGTTGAGCTATACCTTCATTATTTTTCTAATTAGTAAAACATACCATTATTTTTATTTTAATGGCACAATAAAAGAAAGGTTAAAAAAAATAAAAACTGTTTCTCAGCCACGAACCGTAGCCTGTAAACTGGGGGGCAAAGAGCGTAACCACAAAGCCAAAGTCGCCGTCCTGCTAAAATGTGCACCGTAACTGTTAGGCCAAACTGGTAGTGTTACCGTTCTGTTCACAAGTCGCATATTTCAGCACCATAATGCAATACCGTACATAAAAAACAAACTAATCTGTTGCGCCAAAAGAGCCCTGCAGTGAAACGTCCCAGCACGGACTGGGCGAGCCAAAATGGGCACGCCGAAATGTCTCCGGCGCCGAAGCGGTCGCGGCGAATCGTCCCGCGCCGTTCCTTTACTCGTAACTGCTGTTTTCTTGTCAATTGGCGCCCTCTACTGCTTATTATTTGTAAATGTTTCCCTTTATATTATCTGTAATTGCCTACTATGTCTGTATCCCAAGTTATGCAGCAGGATGCCCTTGGGCCAGGTGCACTCTATAAATAAATAAAATACAAATACAAACATCATGTTCGATATCCTTGTGAAACTAAAACGTCATATATAGTGGCAGGCATTGACCAGACCAAGTTTTCTGTAAATAAAAAAAAAATAAAAAATGCAGCTCAGACCCCAAAATCACGTATGCATTTGACTCCGGGTGGGCTCTCGTAGGGTGTCATTTATGTTGAATAGAGCCTTAGGCGTGTTCCCGTCCTTGTATTTCACACCAGGCGGAAGTTCACATGTGATAGATACTAAACCCCATTTGGTCCAGGCTTCCCCATATTTTACAACTCTGCCTCCAATGCTTGCTAATTTGCACAGGTATAGATTGCGCTACTAAGGTGGATTAACACATTTTCAAAACTCCTGTAAACGTGGATCTAAGTTCTAAACATTAATAGTGGGCTCTAGGCTCCCAACCCGGTTCTAAGAGGTCCAAATAGGTACCCACCGTTAGAAAACACTCTTTGACAGACACTCTAAGAAGCTCTACTAGAAAGGTCTCAAGGTGTTACGTTCGAACAATCCCAGCCAGGCATTTCAGCAAGAGCGTAGGGCCAGGTGCTGAAGGTTCGGCTGGGAGTTCCAAGATTTTCACATGCTCTCAAGCAGGCTGCCCACTATCCCACAGGCCATTAAAGGGTTAAAGTTTTTTTTTTTAAAGAATGTATTATGCGCAGGCATGGACCCTGGGGTTTGAGGGCGCAACAAGACATATACAACAATACAAAATTAAGCACCAAGGTCATATACCGGTTTGTGGGTTCTGGATGAAGTCCGAAATCTTATAGCTTAGGTGAACAGATAAGTCTTCAATTTCCTTTTTAACATATCTGTAGTTTCCGTACTTCTTAGGTCTGGGGGGAGGTCGTTCCAGATCTTGGGGGCAATTGCGGAGAAGGATGTGTTGGATACTTTCACAGTTCTACATTTTGGTATTACTAAGAAGTTCTGATTGTTCGATCTCAATGTTCTGCCATAAGATCTTTTAGTTAAGAGCTGTTGTAGGTATCCTGGCATGTTTTCCTGTCTACACTTGTGTATGATAGTCATGATTCAAAAACCAATTCTGGGCTCGACCGGTAGCCAGTGAAGAGTATTTCATGCAGCCATAACATGGTCTCTGCGCCTGAGCCTCATTACCACTCTTATGGCTCCATTCGGACAGACCTGAAGCCTATTCTGGGTAGCTTTGTCAATACCGATTTATAGGCTAGAACAGTAATCAATCTTGGCCCCTGTGATCGCTCTAGCAATAGTTTCAACATTGTCTTGGGAAATGAAGGGTCTTAAATGAGCTAGCAGTTTTATTTAATATGCACAAGATGACACTTAGCTGCTTACATGTGCTTTCATGGTGAGTCGCTGGTCGAATATTATCCTAAGGTTTTAACTTTCAGCAAAGGAGTAATTTATTCGGCTCCCAGATAAAAGGTTTCATAGGCAGGGCACAGTTTCTGTAGCATATGGGAAGACCCGATCACTATTAACTTTTCTTTATTGAGGGCTAGCTTGTTACGAATCATCCAAGTTTCAATAATAGAAAAGGTCTTATTGATCACTGTTTCATCTTGGTCATGACATCCAGTCAGGGGGATAACACATTGCGTGTCATCGGCGTAGTTAGTAAATATGACGCCCTCATTACCCAGCTTGGCAAACAGCGGGCAATGAAGATATCGTACAAACAGGGTGAAGTACATGCACCTTGTGGTACACCCCAGCCAACGTTAGTCAGGACCGATTTGGCCTCTCCCAGGAAAACCCTACTTTCGCTATTGCAGAGAAACGAGGTAACCCACTGGGTAGCTAATGGTGAAACGTTTGCGACCTCCTTCAACCTGGTGGACATGATGGAATGGTCCACCAGGTCAAATGCAGCCGATAAAACGAGTAACATCAGCAATGAGGCTTAGTTCTTGTCCATGCGGGCTAATAGCTTGGTTTTGAGCTCTAAGAGAGCAGTCTCAGTTCCAAAGCCCACACAAAATCCTGACTGTTGGTCATATAAAACAGGGTGGGCTTTGAGATGCTCCGATATTTGGTCGTAGGCCACTCGGTCTAGGATTTTTAAAAGAAAGGCTGTGTTTGTAATAGGCCTATAATTATTAGGCAGGTCAACGGACAGCCCGTGTTTTTTCAAGACAGGCATAACCCAGGCCTTTTTCAGGCCCTGAGGTACCATTCCAGTTCTCAAGGAGGCAGTAATAAACTTACAAATGGCTCTTAATAGTGTGGGTGGGCAAGATGTAATCATCATTGCTGTGTGAACGTCATTTTTACATTTGGTGGCTTTTAGTTGTTTAATTTAATGATTGTGTGTAAAGCATTCATCGAGATCGTGGTAAAGTTCAAAACAGGAATTGAAGTGGATCTCTCAAAAGCCCACCCTGTTTTTTCACTCCCCAGGGTCACTAACGTATTATTTTTCTCAGTAATAGTATCACTGTATTTATGTAATTTGACATGCATAGCCTGCTGTGTCAAATCACACCATACATCATTGTCTTTAATCAATCTTTGTGGAGCGGTGTGATTCGTCAATTCCTGCTCCTTTAAAATATTAAAAAGCTCCTTGGTGTCAGATTGAGCATTTCCTACCCTAGTATTAAAGACGTTTTCTTTGGGTTCCAAAATAGCTAATCTATAATTTTTGGCTGCATATTCATAGTTTTGTGAGAGGGTGCAGCATAGTTGCAAAGTCCACGTTTTTATTGTCAATTGGTCACGATGAAACGACCCCCAAATCACCCTCAATGGCAGAATTCCAGAAAGACAGTCAAGTGAGTGGGGGAAGCCAGGCGGGGAGGTTTAGGATCACCATAGGTGACCCTACCGCAAACCTACAAGTGTGTACACCACTAAATCGCCTGACCAAGCTATGCAACAGAGTGTCAGTCCCTTTTTTTCCTCCCATCCTTCAAACTTGCTATTTCCTTCTTCAGTCCCTTCCTCTCTTTGTTCCTTCCTGCATTCTTTGGCGCTTTCTCTTCCACCTCTCTTGTCCTTTGCTTTGTCACTTTTTATTTGTATTCTCTCTCTCTCTCTCTCTCAGACTCTCCCTCACTGTCCCACACTCTCATTCCCAAAGATCAAATAGAGCAGAAACTAAAAGGACCTCTTGTTTTACTGTTATAGTTCCACTACTTTCCTCGACCTTTGTCTACTTTCCTCAACCTTTGTCATAGTTCTGGAACGGTCCTTATTTGCAATTAAAGTACACCTCTTCATTCTACCTGATTGGCACTTTGAAACTAATCACTTCATCTTTGCTAGTGAGCTGTTAAGCAGTGAAACAATGCCTAACATATTCTTAAGAGCTACCTTCAAGCTCCTTTGTGGGTGTGACAGGGACTCCGGGAAGAGCTTGCTCTGCTTACAGTGGCAGATTGGTAACGTAAGCCGCACACATGGAGAAAAAGACATTTCTTGCATTATGCATCTATGCCCTATACATTTTGATGGCCTAAATAAAAGCCTATTTTTTGTATAGTTGTATCTTTTTGGCATTAACATTTTCCCCTGAAAAATGTTGGGGTCTTCGTAATCACCACCACCCCAAAGGGTATTTTTGCAGCAAACTATTGGTAACGCCTGTGGCACAGTTGGCTTAATTCATGCAGTTGCCAATAACCGAGACAAGTTGAGCTTTGGTGAAGGGCCTGCCTTAGAAAAGCCTCTCATATAGGTCATTATGACCTTTCAACTGGAGGCCACATCTGCTGGCACCATAGAAATACTTCAAAGGCTCCCAGAGGCTGCTAAGAAGCTCTCCATTCTGGATGTTTTATTTTGCTTTTCAATTGGAAATTCTGCCTCCCCTCCTCTAGGTTTGCAGGCATGGATACATGTCTGAGCATGCTTAATTACCAGAATGGCCCTGTAAAATAATAAAGCACATGCATGGTTATGATGGTAACGACAAACACGTGTGGTATTTTAAATCCCATCTCTAATTAAAATACCACCTAATTGTGAGCTAGGATCATATGGTACATCTGAATTATAGATGTGGAGCTGGTGGTGATTCTTGGCACTTGCATTAGCACTACATTTGCCAGAGAGCACATGTTCTCATGCCCTTCTTAGTATTTATCGCAATTTGTATCCAACATACAAGCATCCAGAATTCAAAGTGCTTGACTGCTTCCGGAAAGCACAGCATGTTTCAGAGAAAACACCCCTTTTATCAAGTGCAAACCAAATGAAGACAAAACCAACAGAAATATATTTAAGTGTCATAAATGTGCAGTATGTCACAAGATAATACATTAAACATAACTTTAGCCTTTCTTTCTTCAGACATCCAAACATAGGACCCGATTCTCGAAAATGAGCGCAAATGAAAAAAGGGCAGAGGGTGTGCTTTTTTCATTCACGCTCTTTGCTGAAATGGGCAGGTCAGCTTATTCTCAAAGGTGACCTGCGCAGTTCACGAGTGGTTGGACTGTGACACAAAGATGTTCTGTCCATCCCCCAGACATTAGCGTTGGGACCAAGCTCACGTATGTCAGGCTCTTGGCAACCACGTAATTGGTGGGAACGCTTTTCACAGGAGTTTTATTTAAGGGAGCAATTGGGCCCTGATCGCAGGACGGTAAACAACCCGTGTGAAAATAGATACTGCTAAAAGGAAATAATGTTCAGCACGGAAGTAATTACCTAGAAAACAGGCTAGCAGAAAATGCCATTATAGAAGTAGCCCGATTCATAGCCATGGAAAAAAGACTGATGTGTGAACAAATGCACATAGAAGTGAATATAGTCTATCAAAACCACAAATACATCTGCCAATTAGTCCTCGCTCCAAGAACCTTTGGTGATTCACAGTCTAAAGTAAATGTCCATTAAGTCACAAGGCAAGTTATCCGGATTGAACGATCCCTTATACAGCGATGTGAGTTAACCTCTTCAAGAACAAATCCGAATAGTTGTCTTACAGGACTGTTGTTGACCGTGGTGTATGTCAGCGAGTATGTATGTATGGTGTATGTATCTATAGCGAGTCTGTTGGTCTCATTTCCCACACAGGCAAACCAATGAATCACATACTCCATGAGACATGTAGTGACATTTTTAAAAAAGTTTACCAATGATCGAGTGTGCAAACAAGTCTTCTTTCTACATTTTATAACAAGCACTTGAGAGGCTGGGATTAGTGCCTGTTTTCTATTTCATCAAGTAACTTTGTGATTTTTGTGGAATATTTTCCACATGCGGGAGATGGGGTTTATTTACTCTATGCAGTATGTTGTATGTGCCCCATGCGGAAAATAAACATTTGAAACCAATTCTATTCCAAGACCCTGAGGCTCGGATTATGCTTTCTCTCAGCTTTACTTCTCGAGCAGCATAAAACCAACAATAATATATATGATAACAAAGCATACAAAAACTACAACTCCCATTTCGTTTGAGTCCTTGGTAGTTCATATATTACTGGTCTTCTACCAAACACGTGATTTCCCAGACAATCATTTCACTTCAGGTCCCATAAACATTGCCACCATCTTGATAATATCCTCTTTCTTTGCTGCTCGAGCAGCGATTTAAGTATATTCTTCTTTATTCATATAGCATTGTGGTGAGCAATTTTGTGTGTACAATATTATATCTGTGGCAGCGCACATTAGGAGCGCAGCACGTGCGCAGCGATAGTAAATTGTGACGAGCTTATCTGCAATATAAAATATATTGATTTGTTGCGGTCGCGACGGGGCAAGAACTCCGGTGACTGCAACCGTGCAGGCCGGCAGGTAGGGGGCATTGCGGTCACAGAAGAAGATCAAAGCGCGACAGGTCTGGGTTTAGTTCTGGCACTTCGTATCTTCGTGTGGGTTCATTCACAGTGAGATGTTGGACGCAGGAGAGAGCACACTGTTTTGTACTCCTCAAGATGGACAACGTGTCCGCTGTCAGATACATAAGCAGACTGGGTGCACGAGATCCAAAATGCTGGCAAAATGCTGGCAGAGCTGGGAAAAGAATGTTCGCATCTCTGCCTACAGAGAAAAGTGTTGGTGACAGCAGAATATCTGCCAAGCTAGTAGAACGAGCTAGCCAACTGGAACTCCATCTTCCTCAGAGATGCCAGTGATTGGAAGCTGGACGAGAAAGTATTCCAGGATCTGGTGACATGATGTGGTCCATGTTGGACTGACTTATTTGCATCGATGTTGAACAAGCAATTACCTGGGTTCTTCAACTGGAGGCCAGATCCAGAAGCGCAGGCGACAGACGCATTTCTCCAATCTTGCGGCCCAGGCACAGAATATGCATTCCCACAATTTTCAATGATAGCGAAGACATTGGCCCAGGTGAGGAGACATAAAGTCTCTTTGATTCTGATAACTGCGGATTGGAGCGGCCAAGCTTGGTTCCCAAATCTGTTGGAGTTGGCGCACAACAACCTGATAGGTCTTCTGAAGAGCGAGCTGATCATGCAGGACCCCACAGGCAACTTCCATCCACTGGTAAGAACAGGCAGCCTGAGCTTAATTGCATGGGCGATTTAAAGCATTATCGAAGAGTCCTGGGAATCAGGCACCAGGAAGGCATACAAGTCAGCGTGGACAAAATGGCATAGCTGGTGTGTGGAGAGGGACGTGCAGCCCACTGGAACAGATGTGGCGCATGTAGCAAATTTGCTAGCACAAATGGCGGCACAAGGTAAAGCGTACAGAACCATTAACACGGCTCGCTCGACAATGTCGGCGGGTGTCAAGCGGAGTCTCCTCCTCCCTTGACTCCTCCTCACCTGTTTGGTCAGGTTCTTCCTCCACCCTGACTGAGCTTCTCTTCTTGATCTTCTTCTCTGGCTTCTTCTTCTCCTTTTTTTGTCGTAAATAGGGCCGCGCTCCCTCGGCCGCCTCCGTGGTCTGAATGTAATGCAGAACCAGAGGTTACCATAGGAACACGCCCTAAACGGGGAAAAAGTCGTATAGGCAAAAAGCCCCGATGGAATCAAGACCGTAGAGATGAGAAGATCCTAGGTCTTGTTGAAGACTTGCTGAAGTGGGAACGTTGGTCTGTCACTTCCAGCTATGGAACACTCCGGTATGGAATAAGGAGCAGGTTGCTGGATTCAGCGTGCGGGAATACCGCAGGTCTCTTCGGTATCACTGGCCTCCGTGAATAAACCGACATAGAGTGTAACGAGCCGAATTATACGGAGTGGTAGAGGGAAGTAATAGAGGAAACACAGATAGGGAATAGATAAGAAAAGATACAGAATTACCCCAACCGCGATAGCGGTTGTACACGGCGGGGCAGGGCGAGACGCAAAAGTAAACACTGATAAGGAATACGCGTGTAACAAAGTAAACGCGTAGTGAAAGCTAAGACAGCTTGGATAGATCCCGACCACCTTACCTGAAAACCTGAAAGCACCACGAGTGGAAAGGCATAGAAAAAAGGCTAGGAACTATGCAGTATAGAGAAAGTGAGTCACAGAAAGGGACTGCCAGCACTGGTAGCAATTCGATACAACGCGCCGAGCGCTAGCCTGATCAGCAGGTTATAGAAGTGGGTGGCCATCTTGGAATAGACTAGACCGTTAGGCTTGCTTCTGGCATCCATGTTAGTAGTACCTCCAACGATTGGACAAGCTTCCAGGGCTGGTGCATGACAGTATGCCCCCTCCTATATCTACTCCCTCCTGGTTTCCCCGGATACAGTCTATGGAATCGCTGTACCAGTCTGGGGGCATGTACATGCGTTCTTGGCTCCCATGTTCTTTCGGCTGAGGGATAGCCCGTCCAGTGGATCAAATATTGTAAGGTTCCCTTTCTGTAGCGGGAATCCACAATCCTGTCCACCTCATATTCCTCTGGTTCCTCATGGGGTGTTACCACAGTTCTTCTCCTAGATCTCTTGAATGGATCCTCTTGATATGTTTTGAGTAGAGAGGAGTGAAAAACAGGATGTATTCGCCGCAATGCATGAGGTAGCTGTAGTCGGAAGGCAACTGGATTAATTTGAGATTTAATCCGATAGGGGCCTATGTATCTGGCAGCAAACTTTCCCCTATGTGTCCACTGGGGAAGATATCGCATAGACAACTAAACTAGGTCTCCCGGTTTCCAAAGAGGCACTGCACTGCGTTTGATATCGGGATAAGTCTTGTATGTCTTGCGGCTGTCTTCTAATGTTCGTAGGGCTTCCGTGTGGGTTCTGCGAAGATCAGTAAGCATCCTTTCCAAGGCTGGAGTGGTAGTTTGACCCTTGAGAATGGAAATACCTGGCAGATGGTGAGGATGGAACCCATACGTACACTTGAAGGGGCTCATCCGGATTGCTGTGTGATAGGTGTTGTTATAAGCGAATTCCGCCATAGGTAGTAGGACTGCCCAATCATCCTGTTCCTTGTTACAAAAACAGCGAAGATACTTTTCTAGGTTGGCGTTTAACCTCTCTGTTTGGCCGTTGGTTTGTGGGTGAAACCCAGACGATAAGGCCCTTTGGATGCCTAGTTGGGTGCACAACGAGTCCCCGAATTTTGAAGTGAATTGCGTTCCACTGTCGGAGATAATGGAACGAGGTAAACCATGTAACCTAACCACTTCGCGAAGAAAAACCGTATCGGTCTCTGATGCTGACGGAATCCCAGAAAGGGATATGAAATGTGCCAACATGGTGAACGAATCCACTACAACTAAGACTGTGGTCTTCTCCTTAGAGGTAGGAAGTTCTATGATGAAATCCAGTGAGAGGTCTTCCCAGGGACGTGTTGGTGCTTTAGCTTGGTGTAGAAGGCCATGTGGTTTGTGACGGGGTGTCTTAGTGATGGCACAAGTGGGACACGAAGAAACATAAGGTGCTATGTCTCTTCGCATGGCCGGCCACCAAAAGTTCCTGGAGACAAGCTCAAACGTTGCCTTCTCTCCCTTGTGTCATGCTAAGGGAAGGTCATGACAATATCTTATCGCTTGTGTTCTCAAACTAGGTGTAGGAAGAAACAAAGCTGATAACGGAACCACAATCCCTCGCGTTCCAGCAACTGACAGGAGTCCTTCTCCGCCTGTGAGCTGTGAAGTAGTTCCTCTCTAACTTCCTGAAGAAAAAGATTCGCTATCGTGCGGAAATGGTGTTCTGGTAGGATCTTCTCCGTCTTTACCTCAGATAGCTCTTCTACACTCCAGCTTTGGGACAGAGCGTCAGCGACGCTGTTTTGGGATCCTGGTATGTGGGTGATCAGGAAGTCAAAGTTTAAGAAGTAATATGACCACCGGGCATGCCTTGAGTTTCTGCACTCCATTTGTTGAAGAACCTTCAAATTTTGATGGTCCATGCGGACGATAAATGGGTGTAAGGCTCCCTGCAGAAGATGTCTCCATTCTTGGCATGCACTACGTATAGCCAACAGTTCTCTCTCAAGTACTGAGTAGTTCCTCTCACTTCCTGTCAATGTACGGGAGTAATAAGCTATGGGATGTTCCAGCTCATCGGTTCCTTTCTGTAACAAAACAGCTCCCAATGCACCTCCAGAAACATCCGTCTCTAGAACAAAAGGTTTACTCTGGTCAGGTTGGCCCAAAACAGGGGCAAAGGTGAAGGCCTCCTTTAAGCTCCGGAAGGCTTCCCTAGCTGAAGGTCCCCAGTGGAACGCTACTCCTTTTTTGAGAAGACTAGTAATGGGTAATACGAGATCCGAGAATCTTGGTATGAACCTGCGATAGAAGTTCACCAGACCCACGAATCGTTGAATATCCTTAACTGAGGTGGGTTCTGGCCATCGATCTATTGCTTGAACCTTGGATGGGTCCATACGGATTCCCTTGGTGGATAAGATGAACCCCAGGTATGGTACCTCTGAGGCCTCAAAAGTACACTTCTCTGGTTTAGCAAACAGATTGTTCTCTGACAGTCTACGGAGGACTTCACTCACATGGACGTGGTGTTCAGCTAATGAAGAGGAAAATATCAGTATATCGTGGAGGTATACGACTACTGACAAGTATAATAGGTCTGCGAAAATCCTGTCGACAAAACGCTGGATCACAGCTGGAGCATTCACCAAGCCGAATGGCATGACACAGTATTCAAACAACCCCAGCGGTGTTCTAAACGGCGTCTACCACTCGTCCCCCTTCTTGATTCTTAACAGGTGATAAGCCCCTCGAAGGTCGAGCTCGGTGAACACCCGGGAATTCCAAACTGCCTCAACTATGTCTCTGATTAATGGCATTGGGTATCTGTCTCGAACGGTTATGCTGTTTAGACCCCTGTAGTCTATACAGGGGCGTAGTTCCTTGGAGTCCTTCTTTGAAATGAAAAACAATGATGCTCCTCCTGAAGATTTCGAGGGTCTGATAAGACCGTTTGCAAAATTGGCTGCTAGATACTCTTTCAAGGCCTCCTTTTTGGTTAAGGATAGTGGATACATGTGTCCGAATGGAAGTGAGGTTTCTTCCTTGAGGTCTATGCTGCAGTCCTCATTACGATGAGGTTTGAGGAGTCTCGGGTTATGATCCTCAAACACTCTTGCGAAAGGTTGGTAGTGTCTAGGTAAAGAAGATATCAGAAGACGGTCTTGAATACTCGCCAGACTGGATCGGACCTCAGTCGAAGGTTCTCTCGGATCCAAGCAATGCGCTTGACAAAAGTCTGAATCGAAATTGATCTGATTCCTTGTCCAGTCTATTCTGGGGTTATGTCTTCTCAGCCATGGGATTCCCAGGATCAACGGAAAATGAGCTGCTCTGATAACATCAAAGCACAGAGTCTCAACATGGTATTCCATTCCTATTGTGATGAGAATGGTCTCCATCGTAATGGGTCCTGAAGTTAAAGGGCTTCCGTCCACCCCTTCCACTGGTACTGGCTTGTCCTTTGCCTTCAGTGGTATTTGGTTCTCCTCGGCCCAGGTTACATCTATAAAGTTTCCTGCAGCTCTGCAGTCCAACATGGCCAGTACTGAAAGCTTCTGTCCAGATCTGCAAGTAAACGTAACCTCGAACACCATCAAACAATTATCTTTTATTCCTTCTGAAGTGGTTCTGGTAGAACTGCAAGGGTTTGGGCGGTCTTCCCCATGGTCTCCCTTGCAAATACCTGGGGCTTGGCGTTTCCCTGTCGCTTCGAGGGTATGTCTGGACAATCCTTTATCATGTGTTTAGCTGACCCACAATACATACAGAGATTCAGGTCCTGTCTCCGTCTTCTTTCCGTCTTGGTAAGAGGTCCTCTGGTCGACCCTATTTGCATGGGTTCCTCCGGAGTAGGACGTTCTCTTCTTCCCTGGGGAGGGCTATGCTGGGAGGACGGTCCTCTTCCTCTTCTTCTCTCGGTTCGTCTCTCCTGAAGACGGAAATCAATCTGGAGTACTAGGGTCACCAGTTCCTGGAAAGTGTTAGGCCTGACTACTCGAGCAAGCTCGTCCTTAAGGTCTTCATTCAAGCCTCGTCGGACTAGAGCTTGTTGTGCTGAGTCTAGCCATTCGGTAGATACTGCTAAGGCCTGGAAGTGGGCAATATAGCTCTGAAGATCCTGATTCCCCTGTTTAACCTCGAGGAAGGCATCAAACTTGGAATATTGCACGTCAGAGCGTTCAAATCTGTTCTTGAATCCCTGTACAAACTGAGCAAAATCATTTACCAGAGGGTCTTGGCTGGTAACCAGAGGGGTTGCCCAAGCAAGGGCACTTCCAGCCAAATTGGAAATGAGAAATCCTACTCGATCTCTTCCAGACTCAAATGCTCGAGGTCTAAAAGAGAAGTAGACTGAGCAGGCATCGAGAAACACCTTGATGTACTTGGGATTTCCGTCATATTTCCCATAAGTAAAGGGCATCAGAAGTAAGTCATCTCTGCTGGCTTCCCGGGCCGCAGCTTGCTGTCGGAGTAGAAGGTTTTCAGCATGTAAAGATTGCATGTCCACTCTGAGGCTTTGTATGGCATTACACATCTCTTGGAGCTGCTCGGGCGAAGCCATTTCCTTCTTTTGGCGTTGTATACTGTCAAGCGGGGTCTCCTCCTCCCCTGACTCCTCCTCACCTGTTTGGTCAGGTTCTTCCTCCACCCTGACTGAGCTTCTCTTCTTGATCTTCTTCTCTGGCTTCTTCTTCTCCTTTTTTTGTCGTAAATAGGGCCGCGCTCCCTCGGCCGCCTCCGTGGTCTGAATATAATGCAGAACTGGAGGTTACCAGAGGAGCACGCCCTAAACGGGGAAAAAGTCGTACAGGCAAAAAACCCCGATGGAATCAAGACCGTAGAGATGAGAAGATCCTAGGTCTTGTTGAAGACTTGCTGAAGTGGGAATGTTGGTCTGTCACTTCCAGCTATGGAACACTCCGGTATGGAATAAGGAGCAGGTTGCTGGATTCAGCGTGCGGGAATACCGCAGGTCTCTTCGGTATCACTGGCCTCCGTGAATAAACCGGCATAGAGTGTAACGAGCCGAATTATACGGAGTGGTAGAGGGAAGGAATAGAGGAAACACAGATAGGGAATAGATAAGAGAAGATACAGAATTACCCCAACCGCGATAGCGGTTGTACACGGCGGGGCAGGGCGAGACACAAAAGTAAACACTGATAAGGAATACGCCTGTAACGAAGTAAACGCGTAGTGAAAGCTAAGACAGCTTGGATAGATCCCGATCACCTTACCTGAAGACCTGAAAACACCACGAGTGGAAAGGCATAGAAAAAAGGCTAGGAACTATGCAGTATAGAGAAAGCGAGTCACAGAAAGGGACTGGCAGCGCTGGTAGCAATTCGATACAACGCGCCGAGCGCTAGTCTGATCAGCAGGTTATAGAGGTGGGAGGCCATCTTGGAATAGACTAAACCGTTAGGCTTGCTTCTGGCATCCATGTTAGTAGTACCTCCAACGATGGACAAGCTTCCAGGGCTGGTGCATGACAGCGGGTCATCATCGAGTAGAGGGGATAGCAGTCGGAGAACACCCTCTGATACGCAGATTGTTGAGTGGAATAAAGTTATTAAATCCACCTATGGCGAGATATTCACAGATGTGGGATGTAGATAGAGTATCGAAATGATTCACACCATGGCCTGACAACAGGGATCTATCCAGAAATTTACGGACGGCCAAAGTGACAATGCTGTTATGCCTTTTGTCGTGCAAGAGGGTTTCTGATGTGAGAGATTTGGAAGTTTTAAAAAAATCATTATCTCCAAACATTTTATATATGTAAGATAGGTTTGAGGACAGTATTTTACCACTCATTCCCAGACCAACCTACATTATGGGCAGTTAGATGCTTAACGCCATACGAAAGCATGACAGGGGATTTGCGGCTCCCACAAATGTGACTCATTTACTCATATCATTACCAAAGCCTTTTGAAGCAGTGACCCCGGCAACCCTGGCAAGATGGCTGAGACGGGTGATGCTTCACGCGGGCATCAATGTAAAATGCTATGGTGCACACTCAGTAAGAGGAGCGATGGCCTCTAAAGCATATATTTTAGGGGAGTGATTAGAAGATATTATGAAGGCAGCAGATTGGTCAAAAGAATCGACATTTAAGACTTTCTATTATAAACCAATCTAAACGGTTACAACATTGGTGGTAGATAAGCTTTGAACAAGCATAATCCGAGCCTCTGGGTCTTGGCATAGAATTCAGATTTTCAACACTATTGTTATAGAAAGTCGTAATTCTATTAAAGACACAGAGGCAAAGGATTATCCCACCCTATCAATCGTGTATGTTAATGTTGTGATAATTCTGATGATATTTATGATTCTGTAGAATATATGAATGATGATATGTCACAATTTTTCCCACCCGTTTACATTAGATTCCTGAGATTTGTTTTTATGTTGTAGGTTCCAACATCGACAGCAAGCCTACTGGGCAGAGAGTAATTGACTGGACTTTAATTCACAGTTTGTGTTTACAGGTTGGGAACCAGAGTTACATGGTAAGTAAGTAGTAAAGCTTTATTTTGGTAAAAAAAAACATTAAAGCATCAC
Source organism: Ambystoma mexicanum (assembly GCF_040938575.1). Taxonomy (NCBI): domain Eukaryota; kingdom Metazoa; phylum Chordata; class Amphibia; order Caudata; family Ambystomatidae; genus Ambystoma; species Ambystoma mexicanum. The sequence goes on along the minus strand of NC_090921.1, from coordinate 1,334,613,582 downwards.
AGAACAATACATACTATGACATGATAACTCATTTACACAGCATTAATACCTAATACACCCATCAATATTAGGAAATTATGCTAAAAACATTACAATTTATATATGCAGAATAATCATAAGGAGAGCACTGCTCGCAGCCTAAAAAAAGAAAAGATATATATATATATATATATATATAATCCTGGTAACATTTCACTTAAACACAACAAAATGAGACTATTCCATCATAGGCTATTATCTCCTCATACTATTCCATCTCACAGTGTTAGTGCCCCATACATTTATTCAACACTCGTGCTCTCATTAACCATGCTCTGTAAATATAACAAGCTGTGGCGAATACCACGCAAACGCTTTGGGGTTACTTAAAAATAACGCCTCCCTTGTGTTATACGTCCCAGCAGAAATCAAAATTGGTCTCAAATATCTGCGACGCAACCACAAAGTAGTTTGGCAGAACTGCATAAAATGCATTACGTCTTCTGTGGAGGTCTTGCATAATGGACACATGGCGGGTTCTTGAGATTTCCAAAGATTAGTGATGCTTGCAACTCCAAGCGTCCCCAATCTGAAACCTAAATGTAGGAACTTTTCAAAAGATGTGCTGATTAAATAATTGTATAGTATGCCAGCATTAGACCAGCTATTGTTAATATGGACAATTTCATGGCATCACAGATTAACTCATGTTTTAACTGGCTATCAATAGCTGATTTTTAATGTTACTTTTCCTACAGCATGGTAAGAGGTTGGTTCATCCCACTGAATACTCAATTTAAGTTCAGATAAACAGTGTTTTACATGAGCAAGCCATTTTGTACTTCGGCCTCCCACCAGGCTTATAAGATGTGATAAAGCCTCCCGATAAGGAGTTAGACCTTCCTGGATCCACAGTCTTATCTGACTGGATCGAACCTCCTATTGGTCGCCACAGGTAAAGTACCTAATTTGAGGTAAAACATAGAGGACAGAGTACTTTGGCGTAACAAAAGGAGCTTTTTAAAGAATTTTCTCTCACTGAATTGGTGCTTATTTAAAGCCGAAAAACCCCGTAACTGCGCACCATAAGAAGCGGCTTGTGGTGATTGTTTCTGGAATAAATTGAGAGCTGGTGAGACTTCTCCACTGCCATGTCGCACAAAGAAAGAATTAATAGCTCTGTTGTATTTATCCATGATAATACTCAACTAGAATCTGATTCCCAGGTAGTCAAAATCCTTTAAAAAATAGTTTACCTGTTCGAGCTGAGCATTATCGATATAGGAAAGAAAAGCAGACCCACGTTTAGACAGGCGTGGCCGAAAGACCATAATCTTGGATTTCCCAACATTTAGGTCCAATCTAAGATCCATATATTTGAGCTCAAATATTGAGAGGGCCTTTTTTAAACCTGTTGGGGTTGTTGATAAGATTGCAACATCATCAGTGTAAAATAGGGCTCGATATTTCACTATGCCCAATTTATGGCAATCCTTGCACTTTTTTAACAAGGCATCAATGATCTCTTGGACATATATGTTAAAAAGAAGGTGTGCCAGGACGCATCCCTGCCTCACTTCCATACATACATTGAATCCTTTTGTACATTCCCCCCAAGCCAAATCAAACCTTTGCCTGATTTTGAGAGTACAGTGACGAAATATGTGAGTTATATGATAGTTCAGCAAAAGAAAAAGGATATTCTAAAGATGGTGGCAATGTTTATGGGACTTGAAGTGAAATGATTGGTCTCGGAAATCACGTGTTTGTTAAAAGATCAATAATGTAAGAACTACCAAAGACTCAAACTAAATAGGAATTGTAGTTTTTTTATGCTTTGTTATTGTAAATATAATTGTTGGTTTTATGCTACTCGAGAAGTAAAGTTGAGAGAAAGCATAATCCTCTGCCTCTGTGTCTTTAATAGAATTATGACTTTCTATAACGATAGTGTTGGAAATCAGAACTCAAAAGTAGCTGGCATTTTACAAATGGGAGCTATTGAAAATATCACCAACCTAAAATGAGGCCCTGTGAGTGCAGCTCAGTTAGCTCCTTACCCCTTGCTGTTTGCTCCTCTCTATCCCCGAGTCACTGAGCACCTACTTGCTTTCTCCTTAAAGCTCACTTGTTAGACTATCATTAGATTTTTTGCCACATGATTGTACTTTTTCCTCCTCACTTCCTCATATTTACTGTACCTTCATGCAGCGATTCTTACAGGCCTTTATACAGTGCTTTAGAGATGCAATTAAATAAGATGAAAAAAAATAAGTCGTTCGAATATGCATGTAATACACTTGCTATTTTATTATAAATCCTTTCTCTCTCTCTCTCTCTCTCTTTCTCTCTCTCTCTCTCTAGAGAGAAAGAGAGAGAGAGAGAGAGAGAGAGAGAGAGAGAGAGACAGAGAGAGAGAGAGTGTCTAGGTTAGGACCTTGAGACATGATACTCTGTTTAGCCATGATTCGATGCCAAATAATATACATTGTTTAAATAGTTTGTAGTCATACTTCCAAAAAAGAATTGTCCTGTTGTAAACTTAAATAATAGTACATCTAGATCTATAGGGGATTTGATTAAGTCCTCTGCATGGCTCCGGGGACATGTAATTTTGTGACATAGTGGGGCATGTGACCTTCAGTGCTAGTGGATTTTGGGCCTTGATTGAAATTTGGAGGATCCCCCTCATCACCACACTATGGTGCCCTGCACATGGTGGAAGACAATCACAGTGCTGGACCTCTGACCAGTCCTGGGAGACTGGACACTTCCATTTGCATAGCCAAGGCGGATGACCCAGTTCTGACAGCTCTGCCCATTTCCAAATAGCTTTTGAAGCCGCGTAGAATACTCTTAGTACATCCCTCACGATCCGAGAGAACTGGACCCCCCACCCTCTGAACAGAATCAAAATCCATAACAATGAACAAGAACACTTACCGTTTAAGGGAAAGGGTTTCACTGAAGCTATCGATGGCAGCTGGTGTATCAAACTCGCTCAACATATTATAGAACACTTCTCCAGTAGTTTGCCAGAACCACTTTTAACTTTTTGTAACCATGGATACGATGTTGCAAGTTTGTGACTTCCACATTTACTGAGAGGTCAGTGCATGGTGCAGAGCCTCAGCAACATTGTTTCTTGGTGAGTGATTATCCCACTGAGGATACAATATTACCAATTCCATCACACCCTGGAGATGAAGTATCTTCCAAGCTTACCCAAATTGATCCCCGCTAGTAAAACACATGCTTGGAGGACCAAAGAGCTCAGCAAAGCCGAGCAGCACACGGGAGAGTCAGGAGAAAGCGAGGAAGATCCAAGCTAGTTAATGAGCCAGTTAGAGACTTGCCCTATTTCTTTGAACCCAAAGCCGCCATAGATGCACTCAAAGGACAGCCAATAACATGCTTGGTTGTCCCAAGGTAGGTTGAGGAGGCAGGAGAAGAACGAAAATGACCATGTCAAGGAGGACAAAGGAGAAGTAATCAGGGTGGTGGTAAGAAAACTCTGAGACCTGATGGAAAGGAGAGTCCAGAGGAGAGCATGGACACTAGGTCAACAGCAGATGGTAACATCGTCATCACCCCGACCTAGATATTCCAGCTATATTAGCAGCATAGTGAAGAGGCTGTCCTACTGACGGGGAGACTACTCACCTGTGAGGAACAAACTCAGAAGAAACCAGCAAAGTCACTGTGGAAGGTGAGCCTAATATCACACAAGTTTTGTATTGACCTGTAAAGGATGTGAACCATCCCTCGTGTGTTGAGTCTCCTGTGCATTCTACATTGACCTCCTGACAGGGATAGTAGAAGATTTCCCTCTGGGGTTTCCATGAAGAGATTAATTAAATATCAAAGATGTCTAAAGAACTCAAAGTCTCTTTTTAAGTGTCATCATTACAACTTTTTCAGTATAAAATGTAATCTTTAGTACGATCAAATAAATGTATTTAAATCTCTTAGAATTATGACTGTGTGATAGGAAACTCACAATAGCATGTTTTGAAACAAAACAGTACTACATGCTGGATCATTATCATTGGAAGGTATATTACGCTAATCAAATCAAAGTGAAGTTTGTTATATATCTAGCTAATTAGTTTCACATTTGATATATAAGTTATCCAACTTTTTTTTATGCAACCCGTAGGCCAGCCTGAACAAACGGTATACAGTTCTTTTGCCGCCGGATTTTTCGTCGCGGGACTTTTCATCGCTGCTTTTTTATCGAAAAAAAAATAATCTTTTTATTTGGGGAGGGGGGTTTAGAAATTAAATAAATATTTGTGGGAGAAAGGGAATAATTTTTTTTAAAAAATAAAGGGGGGTTTGGGAGGGTAACCCCCCCACAAAAAAAAAAAGGTTTTTTCGATAAAAAAACAGCAATGAAAAGTCCTGCGACGAAAAATACTGCGGCAAAACAACATAGAACCGAACAAACCTTTCTAAAACAGACCACTGTTAGCAGACTCTTTTACTAAAGATTCGTCCCCACCACAAGACCTGGACTAGTTATTGGCACTAACAAATCCCAGATGAATGTGCTGCAGACTTCTGGGTCTTGCACAATGATTTGTTATCCAATCAATATCAATGGATCTCATGGCGAATAAGGGGTTTATTTGTCAGATTTATCCAGCCAATCAAAGAGCTCTTAAATGATTCATCAAGTTCTTCTGAGTTCGCTCACCTGATCAGAGCCCACAAAGCTTCTAAAGGAAGTTTGTTCCTTAAAAAAGGACCAGCTCCCTTCTTCTCCCTTTGTATGCTTTGCTAGACTGTGAGGAAATGCATTACATAGGGCAGGCTCACAATTGGAGGGTGTCTGGTGCATTTTGGGGCTTTTGATGTGTGTTCTCTGTTTGCTGTTAGTTTTCCGCTGTTAAATGTGTATTTGAAGCTATTTCTTTGTTCCCCTTTGTCTGTCTGATCAGTGTGTGTTAGTGGCTCACATTAGTTTCCACATCAGAAAAATGTTGCTTTTTCCTCTTGGGCCTATGTCATGAATCGCCGCTTCCGGCCCTTTTGGACTTCATGGTCCATAATGCACCGCAACATTGGATCGATAGTTCTCCCAACATGGCCGCCCGCACAGGAACGGTGCTCTCTAGCGTTTACGCATGACGCGCTGCCTCCTAGAAAATAGGCACGCCCCCGTGGCTCTGCGCGTCTCAACGCTACTGCTCCGAGTTGTCAGCGATTGTTATCGTTACTTCTCCCATCCGTCAGTGCCCCTTCCTGTTTCTTACCGTCCCTTCCTTCCAGGTAACTCCTTTTGAACTGCCCTTTGCATTCGCTAGGTTCGTTCCTCCTTCCATCCCGTACCCGTGCTCTGTGATTCTGTGCTTGCGGGGTTCCCCCCTTGCACGCTGTGAGCACTGGACTCTGCTCCTATTTCTTCCTGGATTCTGCCGCCAGTCCTCCCTTCCTGCATACTGAACTCTACCCTGCTTCCTGAGGCAGACAGCGATCCTCACACTGGACCCAGACCCAGAGGATACATGCCCTTACCTGTATAAGTCCCGAACAGCCAGGAAGAAGGAAAAATCTCCCAAGAAGACACCGACAAAAGACAAACAGGTGAGAAAAAGTGCAGAGTGTGACAGTTTGAGACGCCCAGAACCTGATATTGAGTCTAACATGGAGGCTGCATTCCAGAACCTCATGAGAGGAATGCAAGAATTAACTACTAAGGTTCAAAACCTCAAGGCTGAAAACGCAGCACTAAAACAACTCGTGTTGTCCCGGAATTCGGCATTCAAAGAAAGTGCCCTGGTAGGGGGTATAGTGGACAAGTACGATGGTTCCTCCAAATCCCTGCGTTCCTTCCTCGACTCCTGTCTGGTACATTTCACGTTTAAACCCTACTATTTTTCCACGCCCAGGGCTAAGGTAGGGTTTATAATCTCACACCTTTCTGGCAATGCCTTAGCCTGGGCAACTCCCTTGGTGAACTAAGGAGACCCACTCCTGGACAATTACGATGGATTCATAGAAGCCTTCAAAACCATGTTTGATCGAACAGAACTCGTTTACAGCGCCCAGGAGAGACTTCTGGAGTTCCAACAGGGAAATCAAGATATACTTACTTATGTGACTCTGATTGGTCCCAGGAGGCTAGTTTCACCCTGTTTCGGAGAGGCTTGAATGACGAAGTCAAGGACAAGCTAGACAGATTGGCCCGTCCAAGTTCCTTTCAGGCCTTGATGGATTTGTCACTACAGATCGACTTCCGAATCCAGGAGAGAAAGGCAGAGAAAAGAAAAACAAAAACCACACCCACAAAGTCAACCGTGGAGTACCCTAGCCTCAAGGAAACACCCACTCAACACTCTTCGGATCCTGAACCTATGCAGTTGGGCTCCTTGCGGGGTCCGATCTCTCCACAAGAAAGGATCCGTAGAATCAATGCAGGGCTCTGAATGTATTGTGCTTCCGATAAACATCTTGTAAGGAATTGCCCAATAGCACCACCCCGACGTTCGGGAAACGCCAGCTCCCGATCTTGAGCGGAGCACAGCTTCGGGAGAAAGATGTCTGCTCCACTTCTGTTCCTTCCTTGAATTGTCCTCACCAGAATACTTTGGAGGTTCTGCAATCGCTCTTGTCATCCACCAATAAGGACACCTTTCCCATCCTGGCTCTAGTGGATTGCGGTGCCATGGGAGTGTTTATAGACCATGAATGGGCCATAAGGCACATTATTCCTCGAGAAACCAAATAAGTGATTCAAGCTGTTGAAGGGATCGACGGGAAACCATTATCCTCCGGACCCATTACCCACCAAACCAAGGAATTATTGCTCTTGATAAACAACCATCAAGAAACACTTCATTTCGGTATCATAAAAGCAGCACATTACCCCATGGTTCTAGGCATGCCCTGGATCTTGGGATCAACTCATCTTATACACGTGTTACCAGATGTCTTGCCTACATCAATAACAGACGGTAACAATTTACGTGCCTGTCCATTAAACATATGCATAAGTGGCAATTATGTACTTGTCGACATAGAATCACTGACTCCCTATATGTATTTGTTTATAGTACGGAGCATTCCAGACGCTTGAACCTATTGTTAGGTCATACTGACAAGTGCAATCATCTCGCCCTCTACACCCTAAGAAATTGATACAAGGTTAGTAGGATCCCTACTCTGTCATTCACAATGTTCATGTTACCACCACCAAGATCCTTTTTATGAAAACTTCTCACATTCAGTCCATTTTATCTGATCTTAGGTCACAACACTGACGCGTAGGTGCCATGCAGACAGTGTAATCAAACTTTTTCCTAAACCAGCTGCATCCTGAAGACGGGTCTTGGGACACCACTGATGAAAACTAGACTACAACAGTGCTGTCCTCTGTCCCAGAAACACAGCAGACTATAGACGCTGTTATACCATGTCTTTTTGTAATCCTGATATGGTCACATTCACTGTTACTAACACCACTTAACCACTAAATGCATATGAATCACACGTTCATCTGTGGAAGGGACAGCCAAAAGTGTTAATTTGAGGCCACGCCTCTGTTTTAGTAGGTCAACAATGTGCGCATATAATGTTTTTTTTTATCTGTTTTTTATAGTAACTGTTTGAGAGATAAAAATTAAAATATGTTGATTTGATACAATGGGCCTGATTACGACCCTGGCGGTACGGGGTAAACGGCGCCGTAAAAGGTGCCAGCGCCGTTTACCCCGTACCGCCTCATTACAAGGTCCCCTCGCGGGACCCAGGAAGCAACGCCTGGTCAAACCAGGTGTGCTTACCGGGTCCCGCGAGGGGAAGAGGGAGCAAACAACGGCCAACTCGTAATGGCCCGTTGTTTGCTCCCTCTCCCATTCCCATTCAGCCCTAAGGGGGCTGAAATGGGAATGGGGAAGGACCGGGTCCGGGTCCTTGGAGGGAGGAATTACCGGGCCTTCCGAACTCGGAATGGCCCGGTAATTCCACATTCTGAGGACCCGGACTCAGACGCGATTTCGGCGGCAGCCATGCCACCAATAGCGGCATGGCTACCGCCGAGGTCGTAATGAGGCCCAATGTCTTTGGTGGAACATGTAATTTGATGATATTAGTTATTCTAGATTGAGTAGCTTTCCCTACAACCGTGGTGTGGTAGAGGTGGGTAGCTGGTGGTGAATGTCCTTTTGTTATATATGCCCTGGCTCCAGAAACACAACCCGTATATCAACTGGGCTGCTGTATCCCTATTTCTAGGTTCAGAATTCTGCTTGTCCCACTGTTTGTCTCAAGACTTGATGCAGAACCCTCCAATGGACTCCAGACTCCCGAGCAACCGCCCCTGTGTGTTTCCAACATTACCCAAGTACCTGAGATCTATCAATCTTATTCAGATGTATTTTCAACAGCCATTGTTCAATCACTACCACCCCATCAACCTGAGGACTGTGCTATCGACACTGAGGACTCGGCTGTGATTCCAATCGGCAGAATGTTTATCCTATCTGAACCTGAGAAAAGAACCCTATGAGAATATCTGGACACCAGTCTCGCCAATGGAACCATTCGTCCTTCAAAATCCCCAGCCGGTGCCTCCTTGTTCTTCGTGCCAAAAAAAGATACTAAGAAACTCCGACCCTGCTTGCACTACCGAGGCCTTAACCATTGCACCCTTAAAGATTGTTATCCTCTACCTCTTATTTCTGACATAGCAGAGGCTGTTCGAGGTGCTGTAATCTTTACCAAACTCGATCTACGGGGTGCCTATCATCTTATTCGGATTAAGCAAGGGGGTGAGTGGAAGACCGCCTTCAGGACACCTTTTGGTCATTTTGAGTATCTTGTTATGCGCTTCGGCCTCGCCAACGCCACTGCAGTCTTTCAGCACTTCATGGACAGAGACGTCTCTGATATGCTGTTTCTTTTTGTCATAGTGTATCTGGACGACATACTGATCTATTCCAACGACCCCCAAGTCAATCAGGAACATGTAAGTGCAATTCTACAGCGACTACGAGAAAACAAGCTCCTGGCCAAACCAGAAAAATGCCTCTTTCATGTCCGAACCGTTCATTACCTTGGATTCGTACTGGGTTCCAAAGGAATAGGAATGGATCCTGCCAACGATTGACTCTATTCTTTTTTGGCCAGCACCTACTACAGTAAAACAAATCCAATCCTTCCTGGGACTTGCACATTTTTACAGGAAATGTATCCCCACATTTTCTGACATCATGTATCCCATTGTCACCCTGCTGAAGAAAGATACACCATTCATTTGGTCTATTACTCAAGAGACAGCCTTTCAGGAGTTAAAACAAAGATTTACTCAATCAAACCCATCCTGGCTCAACCTGACATAAATAAACCCTTCCTGGTAGAAATGGACGCCTCAGACTATGTCATCGGGGCAGTCTTAAAACAAGAATTCGAAGACAAGATGGAACATCCCACTGCCTACCTATCCCGACTCCCAGCTAAACCCATTACTCAGTCCTGGAGAAGGAACTACTAGCCATCCGACAGGCCTTTACTGACTGGCGTCATTTACTCCTGGGTGCCAAATATCCTGTTCAGGTGCGAACCGATCATAGAAACTTGCAAATCCTGCAGTCCTTGGAATGCAGAAACAGTTGTCAGACTCGTTGGGCCTTTTTATTTGCCCAGTACCAGTTCCACATACAGCACTTCCCTGGAACCAACAACATAATCGCAGATGCCTAGTCCAGGCGTCCCGATTATGAGCCTGTTGAAGCTCGTGCCTTTCCGAAGATGTTTCCTGATACCGTTATCGTAGCCTAGGCCAATTCCTTGTTGGAGGATATCCGTACCGAAAGACCATTTTCTGATATTTGGGAGTACTACACCAAGATTAACCAATGGACACTGGTCACAAAGGATGGTTACCTCTTCAAAGATAAGAAATTAGTGATACCCACACAAAGACTGAGAACCAAGATTATAACACTTTGTCATGATACCTTCCATTCCAGGCATCAAGGCATTACAGCCATTCTCCGCTTCATTCAGAGGCACTTCTGGTGGCCAAGGATGATAGCCGGAGTAAGGACTTACATCCAAGCCTGCGCTGTTTGCAGTCAAAATAAGTGTGATAACAGAAAACCTGCAGGGCTTCTCCACCAACCCACGTTGCCAGTGCGTCCTTGGGAAATAATTGCAACAGACTTCATCGTGGAACTACCTCGATGCAGAGGCTATACTACCATAATGGATACCATTGATCTATTCACCCATATGGCTCACTTCACCCCATTGTACAATTTACGGTCAGCACTTCAATTGGCAGGAATATTCTTAAAGCACATATTCAGGCTTCATGGACTTCCTTCTAATATCATCTCTGACCGTGGGCCTCAGTACATCTCCAAATTCTGGAAACATCTGTGCCAAATGTTGGGCATCCAGCGGGCCTTGTCGTCAGGATACCACCCTTAGACCAATGGAATAACTGAACGAGTAAATCAGACCCTAGAACAATACCTATGATGTTTTGCAGCCAAGGTCCAGGATGATTGGTCAATTTTGATTCCGGTAGCTGAATTCACTTACAACAACTCTGATCACGTAGCTATCAAGGCCAGCCCCTTCTTTTTCAGCCAAGGGTTCCATCCATCAGTTCTGCCAACTATCCTACCGCACCCTACCCCGGTTCCTTCGGTCGATTCCTGGATAGAACGTCTGGTGAATGTACATAAGGATGCCAAGGATCACTTGGAAAAGGCCATGACGGATGTCAATAAATATGCTGATACCACGCGGAGACCCAGTCCTCTATATGGAATCGGTGACAAGGTCTGGTTATCCTCGAAACTCTTACCTCGACACCTACAGCCAAATAAACTGGCTCTCAAGTATTACAGGCCTTTCTCCGTTAAGGAGGTCATCAACCCAGTGGCCTTTCGACTGCAGCTACCAGAATTGTGGAAGAAAATACATCCTGTTTTCCACACTTCTCTACTGAAACCTTAAATACAGTCCACCAGATCAACTCTTCGACCTAAACCTGTGCTCGTCAATAATCATATTGAGATTCCAAGATGGCCGCCGGCACTGAGTAGACATGCCGACGGCGCTCCCCAGACCTGTCCATTGTAAAGGTGCCCACCACCCCATTAACGGACCCGTCACAGTCATCTGGCAGTCCCCCGCAGGTCTCACGGAGGAAGGCGAGAGCAGGGGGATCGGGCTGGCCCGGAGGAGCTGCTCTACGAGCGAAGCGCCGGGGTCGGCAAGGAGTGTAGGAGCCGCCGAGGATAGAGCCCGGGGCCCGCTCACGGTTGGCGTGTGGCACGAAGAGAGGAGTGCGCCCTGAAAGAGGCAAAACAGAATGTCACCCCGGCGGGATCCACTGAAGGTTTGCCTGGTCGGGAGGTGCATTGCGGAGAGCGGGCTCGGGAGGAGCGCTGGCCACCTGGCGTTGTGAGGGACGCATCAGCGAACGCAGCGCCGAGGGCGGCCCCTCCCGCTGGCAGAATCCTGTGCAGCCGGTTCCCCCCTTTGAAGGGACCAGACGGTCTGCGGTGGTGGCCCTGAAGAAGCGGGACCTCGTGGTGGGTCCACCAGCTGGTGTGGTAGGGTCGGAATTAGGGCTGCGAGAAGGAAGCTGGCGGCCTAGAGCGGGCAGCCCGGGGGCAGCAGGAGAGAAGAGTCGGCCCCTGCGGGAGCCTCCCGTTCTGCAAGCTGCGACCCGCGGCGCGGCCAGCGGCAGCAGCACAGATACACGGACACATTGGGAGGCGGGGGGGTCCCTGAATACCGAGAGGTGCAGTCAGACATTAGCTGCGCTTCACACTGTTGAGGAGCTGCACCCACCTCCCCAGCGGAGCGGAGGGCGTCCTGGATCACACGGGTGTACCCGAGGGGCAGGACAACTTTTGGAGGGGCCACGCACGGGGAGGATTGCATGGCAGGTCGGGCGCCCACACCTGGGAGTGACCATAGAGGCACCTCGAGCAGCTACAATCACGACAACAGTACCGTCCATGTTACGGACGGTGCCGGGTAAAACCTCCATACCGAGAAGCTCGAGAGGAGGTGGGCGGGATTTCATCTCAGGACCCCCGTGAAGATCACTGAGGAAACAGAAGACAGACCCCATCACCCAGAAAGGGCATGTCCTACCTGAAACCCCGGACCAAGGAGAAGTTCACAGAGGCGCAGTTAGCCCGGGGCCGGCCCTGTAGGTGAGAGGCGAACAGCATGGTTACTAAAACCAAGGGAAGAGGGGGGAAAATGCCTCAAGCTCCTGGAGACAATCCGGGTACCCTCCATGCAATGTGGCCAACGCAAAACCTGAAAGAGGAGCCCGAGGCCTCCAGGGGTAAGCCAGGAGAAGATCCCGCACAAGGCGGAGCAGAGGAATTGGCAAATATGCCCAGACAGGAATTTCTAGGAGAGCTGCACGCTTTGCAAGCAAATTTGGCAAAGACTTTTTAAGAACAATTTCAGTTGATGCGCTCGGACCTGAACGAAGCTCTAGGGGAGCTGAAACAAGAGATGCAACAGGTTGGGGAGAGGACCGACATCCTAGAGAAAGGCCTCAAAGAAGTGGAAGAAGTGGATAAAGATAACTCAGCTAATAGTGAAGCTATAGAGAGGCTGGACATAGCCCCTAGAAATCTTGAAATCCAGGTGGAGGACTTGGAAAACAGGTCCCATAGGATTAATATAAGGGTAAAAATGATGTGCCCGATAAGAATTTGAAGGGCATTTTTGCAGACATCTTGGATGAGGGCAGTCCTGAGGTGGTGGAGTTAGATCGAGTACACAGAACCGGGCGATTGACCAAAGGGCAGACATCAAGGCCGAGAGACGTTTTGGCAGAATTCACTAGATATGCCCAGAAGGAAGCGGTACTCAGAGCAGCAAGACTACGGGAACCTATCATGTTTGAGGGCCAGCAGATCGCTTTATTTCAAGACTTGGCGAGCAGTATACTTCTGAAGAGGAGGCAAATGGGCCCATTGTTAAAGGCCCTTAATGAGCGAGCAATCCGATATAAATGGACCTTCCCATTTGGTTTGATTTTTGAATGGGAGGGGGTCCCAGAGGCGAATCACCTCACTTCAGGAAGAAGCTGATCTTCTGCACATAGACCTAGAGGAAACCTCCTCGGGTGCAGGTTGAACGGGCTCGAGTAGCCGACCTAGATCAAGGCCCTGGGAGTGGACAACGGTTCGAGAGAAAAGAAGAAGGGGACCCAGAGAAGGCGACCAGCGGAGTGATGGAAAACCCAGTGAAGCAAGAAGTGACACTTTGGCACAGCCTTGACCCGGCAGGGTGCAGATAGGGGTGGTGGCCTCTAAAAAGGAGCATAGAAGCTTAGGGGTTGCAGGTGGTGCAGCCATGTTGGAAACAGAAAAGGCGTAGATGCCCGAGCTAGGTGTGATGAGTGGGCGGGAAGGTGTTAGCCTTCAGAGGGGGGAGGGAGGGAGGGGGAAAGGTGAGAAACAAGAGGGGGGGGCGGCGACGAGCAGATGGTGGGAGGGTTGGGTGGAGAGGCACTTCTGCATAGCGGTGACTATTTCCTGATGGTTATCTCCTCAAGTGGCTAACGCATAATGTAAGGTGGTTGAACACCCCTCTTAAAAGGAAAAAGCTGGAGCATTTTACGCAGAAAGAGAGGCCATATATTATGGGGCTTCAGGAAACGCACTTGCTGCATAAAGACCAGGGCAGATTGAAATTGCGCGGTTTTGACCAGATCTTACTTGCCTCAGGTCATTGTAAAGCAAGGGGGGTCGCCCTGGCTATTAAGAACACGGTGGATTTCAGACCCTGTGTAGTGATCAGGGATAAGGAAGGGAGGTATATTGTGGCCAGGGGGAAGTACCAAGGGGCCCCGTGTGTGATAGGGGTAGTGTATGCTCCTAACACCAGCCAGGAGCAATTTCTGCAACGGGTTCTGAAAGTGATAGAAGAGCGCTCCTGGGGTCAGATTGTTCTTCTTGGGGACCTTAACATAGCATGGGGCAGGGAGAGGGACAGAGCTGGAGGGAGGGGGGGAGCAGTAATGTCCGCAGAACTGAAGGAAAAAATTGGTAAATTGGGGTTACGTGATGTTTGGAGGGTACTAAAGGGGGACGAGGAGGGCCACACTTTTTTGTCAGGAGTCCATGGATCACAATCCAGAATTGATTATATATGAGTCTTGGTAGGTCCGGTGGGTGGCATTCGGGAAGTACATACAGGACTGATAGGGATAGCAGACCACAAAATAGTCTCCCTGGTGATGGCTATGGGTCGGAAGGGGAAGGGGGTTTGGGGTTTAAAATTCCCAGGGGCCATTCTGTGGGACCCAGTAATTAGGGGGGACATTGAAGAGAAGATCAAGCTCTTTTTCGATACCAGTAAGAAAGAAGACACTGGGGAGGGTATAAGGTGGGATGCATTCAAGGCCACCCTTAGGGGGGGAACTAATGGCAGTGTCGGCCCACCGAGTGAAACAATTGCAAGCACTGGAATCCCAATTAGAAGCAGAGGTGGAGGCGGCTAGACAGGCTGCAGGTAGCACCCCTTCCCGAAACCAATGCGGGAATATAGGAAAGCGGTGGGGCAGCTGGAACTTTTGCTTACCAAAAGGGCAGAGGGAGCCTTATTGTGTGTGGCAAAAATATTATGCAAAGGCTAATAAAGCTGATGATCTCTTGGCGTGCGTATTAAGGGCTAAAAGGGCGAGAAACGTGATAAAAGCATTGAAGTTAGGCACAGGGGAACGGGTCACGAAGCAAGAGGAGGTACAGGAGGCCTGGGCAGAGTATTACGATTCCCTCTATGCCTCCGAATATCCTCGATGCGACATGCAGGATGACTTCCTGCAAAAAGTACGGCTGGGGGAAATCAGCAGGGAGACGAGTGAAACCTTGAACCGTGAAATCTCGGAGGAGGAGGTGCGTGGGGTGATAAGGGCTCTACCAACATGTAAGGCTCCTGGCCCGGACGGCTATACTGCTGCTTTTTATAAGTTGTTCATTTCGCAGTTGGCCCCGCATTTAACTTCACTATTTAATTCATTTCGTCACTCAGGTAGAATTGCGCCTTCCATGGAAGAGGCTAAGGTTACCCTCATCCCTAAACCGAATAAAAATCCAGAAGAGAGAGCTTCTTACCACCCTATAGCTTTGATTAATATCGACACTAAGATTTATACCAAGATCCTGGGGAACAGGCTTGATTCCATCCTTCCACAATTGATACACCCCGACCAGGCTGGGTTTATTAGGGGTAGACAGACCGCTGACAATATTAAAAGAGTGGCCCATATAATTGAAAAAGTGCAGAAAACGAACACTCCCGCGGTCTTGTTGGCGCTAGACGCGGAAAAGTTTTTCGACCACGTAGAGTGGTCTTTCCTGTTCTGTGTAATGGAAAAGATGGGTTTTGGGGGGAATTTATGTCGATGGTTAGGGCCAATTATCAGGCGCCCTCTATTAGAGTGATGGTGAACGGGACTGCCTCCAAAAGGATACTCTTGCAGAGAGGAACCAAGCAAGGCTGCCCGCTTTCCCCAATACTCTATGCAATCTATTTAGAACCGCTATTACAGGCTTTCAGGGAGGCTACGGAGATTCAGGGCATCCCCTTCGGAGGAGAGCAACATAAGGTAGCATCCTTTGCTGATGATATGCTGCTCATGCTCACTGCACCACAGGAATCATTGCAGGCTAGTGTGACCCTCCTGGAGACTTTTGGGGAAGCATTAGGGCTAAAAATCAATGCCAACAAGTCAGAGGTTCTGAACTTAACACTTGGAGCGGCGGAAAGGCATAGCCTGAAGGCGAGCACCCACTTTCTGTGGAGCCCGGGAGGGATCCGTTACCTGGGCGGTGAGGATTACTGCAACTTTGGTAGGATGGTACGCAGCAAATTTCCCCCCGCTTCTTAAGGCAGTCAAGAAGGACTTCCAAAGATGGAGAGATCTAAGGGTGTCATGGGTGGGGTGGATAGCCGCGTTTAAATGGTTACACTCGCACGGCTATTGTATTTATTCTAAGCGGTCCCGCAGCCAGGCCCCGGCGAGCTTCTTCAAGGAGCTGGGAACGCTGACCAAGGGATTTATCTGGGAATGGAAAAGACCCAGGGTGGGAGCTAGGCTTTTGATGGCATTGAAGGGTGAGGGAGGTCTTGCAATGCCAAATTTTCGTCAATATTATGAAGCAACACAACTCTGCATTATCAGGGAATGGCTGAAGGGAGAGGAAGGAACGCGAGACAAGCTATGGGTGCGGATGGACAGGGCGGTGGCGCACCGAGACCTAGCTAAAGTGTTGTGGCTCCCGAAACTGCATAGACCTCGACATCTTTATGAGAGTTCCATTACCAAACTTATGGCTGATATTTGGGACAAGTTGGCGGGCCTCAAGGGGATCACCACATGCCCGTTCCCCTTCACCCCCATCTGCGGCAATGGAGATTTTTCTCCAGGTCTGGAGAGAGGCGCTTTCACGAAGTGGCGAGAGGGAGGCTGTAGGAAACTGTGCGATATGTTTTGTGGGGGGGAATTGTTATCGTTCAACGATTGCAAGAGGAACTTTGCAATTCAGGAGGGTGAAAGGCTGTGGTACGCGCAGATACGTCATTGGGTACTACACCCAGGGGTTAGAACGGCGGCCACAAGGGAACCAACGCTTTTTGAAAAATTCCTACTCACTAATGACGGAACGAAGGGCCTCATTTCTAACATCTATAAGATTCTGGACAGTGCAAAAGCAGGAGTTCAATGGGCTTATATGCGGGAATGGGAACGGGTCCTAGGGCGGGAGATTAGCAGGATGGATTGGGAGAGGTTGTCGAAGAGAATCCCTAAATTGGTCAAGGCGTCCCACTTACAGGAGGCATGGTATAAGATACTATTCGGGTGGCACTATACTCCTGTCCGGCTCCATAGGATTTACCCATCAGTGTCGGGGAAATGTTGGAGGGGTTGTAGAATGGCAGGCTCTGCTGAGCATATTTGGTGGAAATGCTCGAAAATAGAACCGTTTGGGGAGAAATACGGAAGGCACAGGAGCAAGCCTCCAGCACAAATCCTCTTAGGCATTCGGGACGGCTCGGGGGCAGGGGAACCTAGAGGAAGGGAGAAAGCTAAGGCGATAATGACTCTGGCGGCTATGCTGTTAGTAGCCCAGAGATGGAAGGGCCTGAGGTCTCTATGGGTCAAGACTGGCTCCGGAAAATGTGGCGGACTGGGGGGAATTATTGAATTTTCTTAAAGATGACTTTAGGGTGATGTGGTGCCCGCAGTGTTTGAGATTGTTGGACTTACAGTGAATGTGGAGTGTCAGCCTGGGAGGAGGACGGCTAAAAGGTTTAAGCTTGTTGCCAGAGGGAAGGGGGGTGGGGGGAGGGGTGGAGGTAATGTTCTGTTTGTTATCTTGTAAAATTCAATAAAAAGATTTTTTTAAAAAAAAGAATCAGATTGAATTCAAGGTCTCCAGGATATGAGATTCTAGATACAGACGGGGTCGACTCCAATACTTAGTGGAATGGAAAGGATATCCCCCCAGCGAACAAACCTGGGAACCT
Organism: Ambystoma mexicanum; assembly: GCF_040938575.1. Classification (NCBI taxonomy): domain Eukaryota; kingdom Metazoa; phylum Chordata; class Amphibia; order Caudata; family Ambystomatidae; genus Ambystoma; species Ambystoma mexicanum. Next base: position 1,334,596,077 of record NC_090921.1, on the reverse strand, counting down.
GTCTCCAATATGAACGCCGCCCGTTTGGTACGGAAATTCCATCGGACCCATCCAGGTAAACCCAGTGGATCAAGGTTTAAGAGGGGGCATGCTGTCATGAATCGCCCTTTTGGACTTCATGGTCCATAATGCACCGCAACATGGGATCGATAGTCCTCCCAACATGGCCGCCCGCACAGGAATGCTGCTCTCTAGCGTTTACACATGACGTGCAGCCTCCTAGAAAATAGGCACGCTCCTGTGGCTCTGCGCGTCTCAACGCTACTGCTCCGAGTTGTCAGCGATTGTTATTGTTACTTCTCCCTTCCGTCAGTGCCCCTTCCTGTTTCTTACCATCCCTTCCTTCCAGGTAACTCCTTTTGAACTGCCCTTTGCATTCGCTAGGTCCGTTCCTCCTTCCATCCCGGACCTGCGCTCTGTGATTCCGTGCTTGCGGGGTTCCCCCCTTGCACGCTGTGAGCACTGGACTCTGCTCCTATTTCTTCCTAGATTCCGCCGCCAGTCCTCCCTTTCCTGGATACTGAACTCTACTCTGCTTCCTGAGACAGACAGCGATCCTCACACTGGACCCAGACCCAGAGGATACACGCCCTTACCTGTATAAGTCCCAAATAGCCAGGAAGAAGGAAAAATCTCCCAAGAAGACACCGACCAAAGACAAACAGGTGTGAAAAAGGGCAGAGTGTGACAGCCTATCCACTTCTGTGCCCCCTTGTACATTTTATAAAAGCCCAAAAAGGATTTCTACACCTATGTGTAGCCCCTAAAAACAAAAACATGTTTACACTTTCCCCTCTGTGTGTTTGTTGTGTACTGTTTTAGATTCATTTGTAGTAGTAATAGTAGCATTATATTAGTATTGAGTTGTGTGTTTTAGTATTAGTTGTAGTGTTTAGGAGTAGGATGTTTGAAGCACACAAACGCAGTTCCCACGCTTTGCCATTTGTCTATGTTGGCATCAGTTTGCGGGCCTGGGCCCACTGCACCGCTGATCCTCTGAGTCGCAGTGGGAGACTGTGGCAGTGGATGAGCCCTCAGTGATGGAAGAGGAGCCTGAGGTCTTCGGCACGGTGGGGAGCTGTGGGAAGAGGGTCAAGCAAGGGCAGAAGGGACGAGGCAAGGGAGAGCCATGCCCCATTGATGGCAGTGATGAGTAACCATGTCTGCAGGTAGCACAGAAAGATGGACCAGGCACACATACCCTCCGAAGCTGCTAGCTTCCATGCAGTCACCACCACTGCCTACTCAAGCTGTGGTGATAGGGAGGGCCCATACACATCCCATGTGTGGGGTGCAGGATGACAGCAACATCGGGCATGCCATGGACAAACCGCCATACCCATCCAGCCTGCCCAATTGGGACATGTGGCACCGGCAACTGTGGCCAGTGGCAGGCCCATTTTGCAGTTGGTGTGGTGTGCCAAAGGCAGCATGTATCATTGGGCAGGATACCATGGACTACATGGGACTTGGGGATACCTTCTGCCTTTATTGCAGTCAGTCAATTAGCTGGGGTACCCTGCATCGTGGAAGGCATCCAGAGATGGCTTAAGGAGCTCCACCACCCCACCTCCTTTAGGGTGGTGTGCTGGGAGGAAAGAAAGAGGAAGGGACTGACTTCAAAGGGGGTTTCACCCCCCACAGGAGTGGCAGACAGCGGTTTGCAGGAGATAATGATAACTTTAATGGGCAGCTGCATCCTGTACTCATCTGCAGACCGTAGTTTGCTTTCATTGTTGTCTCCTGTTGATGTTTGTGGTCAGGGCCACTCCATGGAGGTTTGTGCTTCATTTCCCACACGGTAGGATACTGCTAGCTTCCTTGCACTGTGTTGGCTTTCAATAGTTGCAGTCAAGTGAGCTTGCACCCAGCTGCGTGAGAAGGGGCTGAAGAAAAACGCTGTGGATTGCTATGGAATCTGCTTGACTTAGGCTGCTTCTAAAAGCAGGCAGATTCCATAGGAATCTAAAGTAAATGCTGCCAGCAAAGTGTTATTTTTGGCGATGGGATTTACATTTTTTCCAAAATGGTTTGGAAAAGAGAAAAGTAAAGGCTGTTTTACTCTTCACATTTCCACTACGTCTGGAACATTACACACATTTCATGGAAAGGGACAGTTTGCACATTAGTGCAAATTGACGTGGTCCTCTTCTGTGGAATTTAGGAGGTCTGCAAAATTACCCCTATTGGTTTCTACTTACACGGACAGCACAACTTTGTCGTAGATTGCAACTGATACTTTCTCTTGCCATTTTTTTTAAGGTTCGCTTTCTCTAATGAAAGAATCATGACTCTCAGCATCGCTTTCTATTCTGCGGCCGAGGTATTCCGAGGCATTCTGTCCATGGGTTGGCCGGGACCAGCCTTTACGAGAAATGCGCTTGGGATTGTACTTACAATTAGGTTGAGATGGTCATTGGGTTCTCCTTGCCAAATTGAGGGTAGTAGAGTATGTTTGTTAGGGTTTTCCCAGACTAAAGCGGGTGGGTTACAATCACTGAATGGTAATATCCTGCCTGCCTCCAAACTACTTCTGGGATTATTTCCACCCTAATGATTGTCACAAAATATCACATGTGCAACATGTGCGGGCGGGCCCATTCCCCCGTCGTGGCTTAGGGCAGTTATTCAACCAATTTATAAAAAGGGTGTCCGGGTTTCTCCTGCTTCCTATAGACCCATATCTCTCTTGGACTCCCTATTTAAAATACTAGGTTGTGCCATTTTGGAGCAACTGGAGAATTGGATTATGATTAGAGAAATCCTATCACTGATCCAGCTATGTTTTAGGCCGGGGTTGGGCACAGCCGAGCAGGCACTCAACCGCTACCTGGTAACGGCCCATTCTCTCTACCTGAATAAAGAGCCCATCTAGCTGCCATTCATGGACCTGAGCATGTAATTTGATCAAATTAATCGCACCAAGTTGTGGGATATGCTCTGGTCCATGAATTGTCCAGGGCCTTTAGTAAACTTGCTTGCCAGGTTGCATGGTTTCACGCAAGCATGTGTCAGGAGTGGTGTTAATGGGCAATGCACAGGCTCCTTTCAAGTTGAACTAGGGGTTCACTAGGGATGTGTGTTGGCACCCCTGCTCTTGTGTCTATATATAAATGGGCTCCATAACCATCTCCTAAAGACTTTTTCTGATGTCTCAAAAATGGCGGGTCGGCCGCTACTAGTTCTAGCATATGCGGAAGACTCTGTCCTGATGGCCCGTACACCAAGAGCTCTACAGGCACTCATTTTGGAGTACGCCACTTTTATGGAAGGGCTGGACCTGGTAGTAAACGCAGCAAAATTGTTGGTGGTGACTTGCTGGAAGGGGAGAAGGAGGATCAATGTCAGGACTATGTATTGCATGAATACTGTTATCCCCAGGGTCTACTGTTTTGACTGCTTTGGGGTCGGATTCTCCGCAAATGTTGGTGCAATGGCCCACATATCTAAGCAGGCATTGAAGTTTAAGCAGGCCTTGGGCAAGGTCTCTAGGGCTATGTCTATGTTTAAAGCCAAACCCGTTGCTGCAGTTACATAAAGGATAAAGCGACATCAGTGGCTAGATTTGGGATGGAATTGTGGGGTCCCTCGAATGTGGGCGTGGTCCAGATTATGCAGAATCCATTGCTGGGATGTCCTACCTTGGCTCCAAATTACACATGGAGCAGGGCTGCACAACAAATTGAGGATACAATCTCCCTGCATTTACATTGGCTCAGGTTATGGGGTAATGATAAAGCCACTTTAACGCATGAACTGATTATTTTCCGATTAGATATGGATTTGAGAGATAAGATCCCATGGCTACTCAATATTAAGATACAGTTCAGGGGGATCAATACCATGCACCTGTACCCTCCGAGCAGTACACTTTCCCGGAGAGGGATAAATCGTTGGATAGTATGTCTATTTGAATCTGCAAAACTAGACAGAGAAAGATTACAAATTGCGAAACCCAAGAATCGTGGCCTGATGACCATAATATCTCTTGGCATTCAGCGCTATTTGCTCTGGGCAGAATTGCCTGCAGATTGTGTGGTCATATCCAGGGCAAGGTTTAACTGCATCCACCTAAGGGCCGTGGTGGCAGCATGGTCCAGGAGGGAGTGGACCGATATTGTCTGGTATGCGATGTTCCCTATAAGGATTTAGCTCACTTTATGTTTTTTTGTCCTATTTATGCGCCTGTCAGAAGGTGGATTAATCAACCCTTATGGCAGGAACAGGGTTTTGTACAGTATTGACCGGCACTAATATATTTGTTGTGGGGGGACTCTCCACGCATGGGGTGGTCCCTACTTTAATTTCTGAAAAAAGCATTGCACCAAAGTAAATGTTTGTTGAGTGTAGTGCCTTGAAATAAGCCAACACACATCATCCAATGAATTGTACTTATAATGCTTTTTCTGTGTTATTATTGACAGTTTAAAAATAAAAATGTTTATGGATTTATGTTTTATTGTGTATTCATGTTTAGATATCCCTATATTGTGTACTGTTATTATGGTTTATTCACGCATATCTGAAATAAACATGATGATGATAATATCACGTGTGCGCGTCACGCAAGGTAGCCAATGGTAGTCTTTTCTTCCTAGATCAAGCCACAAAGCAATGGCACATGTTGCACACTCAGAGCCACTGAATGTAATCTTCTGCATCCAACAAACTGGATATTTGTATTTGGTAGTATTCTCTTCTAAATAGCCTCAAGATTGGATGGTAAACCTAGTTAAATTCACTGAATGGTAATCTCCTGTCTCCCTCCAACCAACTCAGAAATATTGCGTTTGCTAGTATTCTTTGCAAAATAGTCACAAAGCATTGCACAATCAGTAACATCCATTGGATGTAATCGCCTTCCTCAAAACCTCTGGGAATTTCTCCTCCCTCGTAGTCACCAACAAGACATGACTGATGCACACATGTCATACAGAGCGACCAATGGCATTCCCTCCTCCCAACACGAGCCATAAGAGGAGGGTATCTGGGTTGAATAGTTAAAGCCACTGAATGTAATCTCCTGCCTTCAACCAACTCTGGGATTTGCATGTTGCAAGTTCTCCCACCTAAACAGCAACAGAAGATGGCACACTCGCTTGAGGCCACTTGTCATCTACTGCCTCCAACCAAGTCTAGGATTTTCCCCTCCCCGGTAGTCACTGTTGGAAATGTCACATGTATTTGTACCTTGTATTATCATCAAGAAGATGACATTTGTTGCAAACAAATGAATTTATTCTTATGCCCACAAGTAATTCTAGAATGTTCTCCTACTAGCTGGTCCCGGCGTAACATATGCCGTTCCAGCATTTCTTAAAGGTCAATAGCGGTCAGTAATTCATAGTGTCACTTCTGTCCCCCTTCTTAAATATCAGAATTACCTCTGAGCGCTTCCAGCAAAGGGGCGTAGGTCCCTTTGACCTATTAATTGTCATTGAAAAGGCTAAACGTATCAGATGGGATGAGAGGTATGCACAGTAAAAGAACAGTATCTAAGTTCCATCGATCACACAGGCCTCTATGATGTGTCTTTGTAGACACATAATTGTCAACCTTGTTACATTGCAGAGTCCCCATGATGGCATAGGATTGCGTAGTAGCATAATTCCAGCAACTACTTTCAGTTTTAGCTCGTGAGGAGGCCGTCATCCCACAGCATTTCACTCTTTAGAGACTGAAACGTTGTGCCGGTAATTAACTGTTCATTGACACTGGAATTGCTGTGCCCTGTGTGAAGAGAAGTGGGGGTGGAAAGAAATAACTTTAAATTATTCCAAATGTTTGCTGTAGTGGAAGGTGAAGGTGACAGCATAGAACTGTGCTAATTCTGTTTGTTGAAATGAGTGCACTTTGCCATTTGGGCAACATAACACTGATAAATTGCATCAGCTGAGTACGGAAACATACCTTAGCATTTTATATATATATATATATAGATGGTCACTGACAAGAAATCTCATATAGGTTTATTTCATGCAAGGTGATCTCTTGCATACTTTCCTCTCTAATAGAAGCCAAATGAAGATGGCACATGTGTAATGAAACACAATCCCTTGCCTCCAACCAAATTCTGGGATTTTCTATAATCTAATATGTTCTCTTAGTTACAGTCATGAATGGGAATCTCCAGCCACCAAGAAACTAATGTTTTTTAAAAAATAACCTAACCTATCATATTTCAGTGTGATACCTCTGCCTCAAATAAATCATTTCAATTTCTAAGTCTCCTTATAACTAAATTCTATGTCAGTGTACATCTCCCTCATGCAATTAAATGCAATTTCAATGTTCTACCACTTCCTGCACCATTCTATCAACCTGCTGCCTCTCCTGACAAGGCAGATCATAAACTCCAACTTATAATGCTTTATAGCACTTGTGATGGAGAATTTGCCCAAATCACCTCACCTGAACCTCAAAGAAACTTTGGAAAAGTGTAGTTCTGCTGAATAAGTGGAAATGAGTGTGAACTCAAATCTATACATATTCATTTGTTAAAGTTTGTTCGTATGTTCGGGGTTGACTCCAGCCCCAGCACAGTTGGTGGGCTGAAATTTTGGCCCAAGGTCGGCATACCAGTCTGGGGTGTACTGGCGATAGTGAAATCTGGGCAACCCCGCCCATTCGCCCTGCAAATGGCAGTGTCCGGCCCTGTGCTATCAGTATAGGCGATTTCAGGAGATTCCCGATTTTGCAGTTGTTGGCTCCAGCCCCACAACAGTTGGTGGGCTGAAACATTTGCACAAGGCCAGCACACCAGTCTCTGGTTTACTGGCGACAGTGAAATCTGACCAACCCCACCCATTCACCCTGGACAGGGCGGGGCCAGCCATTAGCAATTATTATAGGTGATTTCCAGAGATTGGCGATGTTGCGACTTCTCCAAAAATAGGAATTTAGGACACACATTTGGCATACCAGTGTGGGGTGTACTGGTGATAGAGAAATTTGACCAACTCCACCCATTTCCCATGCACAGGAGTGGAGCGCGGTCCGGCCCTGTGCTATCTGTACAATTCATCCACTTAGAAGCACTTTCAGAAATGTGATCACACTAATTGAATTTAACTAATGGGTGCTGAATTCTGAAAGTATCCATGGCTAGAACCAACAACTACAGGGCTATATGTTACTTAAGTTCTGAGACCATTATGAAATTCCTCTGCTTTAACCGGGCTGAAATGAAAAACGAAGGGCTCCCTCTAACCACCTATGAATTTGAAGCAAGTGCAAACGACTTTTTGGCATATCTTAATCCTTCTGCTGTTGAAAATCCTGCAAGAGGAGTGTTTGCCCAAAAGTCTGAAACTAGTGTGGATCGTGACATTCATGCATTATTGAACTTAGTAGCCACCACAAAAGGTATTCCCTGGCTTGAACCAATGCGTTCTGCTATTCTTGGCTCCAAAACTTTGCTTTCTGCTTTCTGCTTCGTAGCATCCAGAATGTACTGTATTAAATGTCCTTTCTTGGTATTCGTGTGGCTATCCTAATTTCACGAGATGGCTCTCGTCACTTTCCCTAAATAATCAACCCATGGTTATATTACTACAGGAAACAATGAAAGTGGAGTCTTTTACGATACCTGGATTTTCTACGCACTGTTTGCCTGCAAAAAGATCTTTACAAGGTCGACCGTCGGGAGGCCTTGTAATTGCAATTAATAATTCTGTTAATTCCCAGTGCAAATGTATATGGGAATCGGCGAGTCTGCTAGGCATACTTTTAAATATAAACTTGTCAAAATACGCTCTGATTCTAATAGTGACATTATATTGGAACCCAGCAGCCACCACGATTGATGTTATGTTAGATGAACTTGACAATTGCCTAGAAAATATATCGAGTAAACATCAAGCCCTGGAAATTATACTAGGCGGGGACTTTAATTGTGATTGTAGAGATGCTAGTGAGCTTGGAACATTAAAGTCCTCGTCATTGGCACGTATTAGGGGTGCGAAATTTAGAGAACTTTTAAGAGACTGGGACATGGACATGGTAGAGAGTAACGATATGAAGTCACAAATCACATGGGCCCGGGGATTAAAAACATCCATGATCGATTTTATATATGTTACTCGTACTCTATCCTTCCTTACAGCACCACTTGAAATTAGTCAGATCCAATCCAGCGACCATGCCCAGATATCTTGCACCTTGAAACTGGAGTGCAAATTACTCACGATTGAGTCAGCTTTGGCTCTTGTAGAGATAGACTGCCCTCAAGTATCCATTAGGTGGAGTCAGGGTTTGTGTCACCAATTTGTCAGGCACGTTTTGCAACAAATGCGATTGCTCAAACATGAAAATAGTAATTCAGAATTGCCATCAACTACTCAGTATTCCGAACTCATCAATAAGGCACTTATCTTTTTCGGGAAAAGTACATCAATAAGAACCACTCTCATCCCTTTGATCCCTCTTGTAACTTGTTGAAAAGGGAAAAAAACAAAGCACTGAGACAACTGAGGAAAAGTGGTCGAGGAATGGCGCATTGTAGGAATATGCAAATACAAATCCTGCATGTATATAAGCAGAATCACAGACATGCCCGCATTCTCAAGTACAACAGAGAGAATTGTGATTTAGTAAGAGCAATCGTGTCCCACGACACACGAACAATCTGGCGTACAATTAAAAGTGACAACAAAAGTGTTGCGTTGGTGACATCTAACTGTATTTCTGACCAAGTATGGCAAGATTACATAACAACTAAATTTCAGCTTCCAAAAAAGTTTAAAACTGAATCGGAAGTATCTCTGTGCTACAGTATGATCGCCCGTTTGGAATGGACAATTTAAGATATTAAATGGGCCATATCGAGGTTATCTTATTCTAAATCAGCAAGGCCCGATGGTTTTCCTCCATGTCTCAACAAAGCTGATCCAGAGTTTTGGGCAGTAAGCTTACAAATTAAATTTGAAGCCATCATTAAATTGGGATCCATTTCACCATCATGGTTAACTGCGAATATTGTCCCAATATTCAAAAAGGGCGATCCCACTTTACCACTGAACTATCGGCCTATTTCTTTAATTGATACGGATGCCAAACTGTTTGCGATTCTGCTCCTATACGACCTTGAAAAATTAATTGAGAAGAAAAGTCTTTACTCAAAATATCAAACGGGTTTTAGGAACGCAAGAATACTGCACTTAATGCTGTTATTATGGCACACGCGATAGCAGGCACAATTGGAAAGAACTCTTACCCCGTGTATATCGCCATGATCGACATGATGTCGGCTTTTGACAATGTTGTACGTAATCTCCTTTGGAATAAGATGAAGAACATGGGAATTCCTACTGTACTACTCTATTGGTTTATTAAGCTACACACCAACACTTCCTATAAAATCTCAGCCGATGGTAGAACCACCATGCCAATTAGAACTTCAATAGGTCTTAAGCAAGGCTGCAACCTTGCGGCTACCTTTTTTAACATGTACCTCTCTGACCTAGATAAGGAATGGGATCATAAGAACTTGTTCTCTGTTAAAGTTGGCACGATGCGCCTTAAATGGGTAGCGTTTGCGGATGATATCATTTTTGATCCTACCCCAGCTGGGCTGCAAAGAAAACTAACACTTTTCGAGGAATTTGCAATTGCACACAATTTAACACCAAACCCGGCAAAAACTGCCATCATGACATTTGGCACAAAGCGAAATGATAGAGGGTACCAATGGCAGATTATGAAAACCCAAGTCTCGTGTTTTAATAGCGCAACCTATCTTGGATATAATCTTTCAGCACAAAACTCAATCAAGGCATGGACTGAGTTCATTAAAAATAAGACCAGACCCCTCCTGTCCCAACTAAAGATGATATACGTGAAATTCTGCAAATTTTTGCTAACACCCAGGATTGATTTCATGATATTGAAAATTGAAAGTGTCATCTTATACTCACTTGACATATGTTTATGCGATTTGAGTTTAACACTAGATTCTCTACAGGGATCATTAATAAAATCCGCAATGCATTTACCTATGTCCATACAGAATGCTGTAATACGTCACAAACTTGGGCTGGTGGCATTATCGGGACGTTGGAAATGGAGACAATTATCGAACTATGCAAAAATCCACTTCCCTCCAAAGAACCCATTATATGGAGACATGAAAAGCATGTTGGGTACATCTACATACTTCTCTTTTTCCCAATATCACCTGAAAATGCAACAAATATTGAATGCTTTGCTTATCACCGTTGATGATGTTCACCAGCGCCCTGGATATGCTAAAAAAAAGCTTTTCGAATGGGATTGGTGTATAACTATAGATCGAATAGCAACCTACAAATTGTATAAAAAATATGGTGCATTTGTCAAACAGCGCGTTCCAAGATACAATCACATTGTGGTATTCGCTTGCAATCACACCAGAAAAGCGTATATATGGTACAGGTTTAATGTATACCATACCAGGGAAAGGACCATGAATTGGAACAATAAAGGGAAAACAAATCAAAGTAAATGTCGTTTCCCCTCATGCAACGAGCCCAACGAAACCATGAAACATTTAATTCTTGATTGTCCTCATTTTAAGTCTATGAGAACCAACCGATTAATAAAATTTGTAAATATCGATTATGAGGATTGTCTCCAATTTCTATGGGCAAGAATGATGCAAGGCTCGCATAAACCTTTAATATTTGAATGAGTTAGCCTTTGCAAATACATAGAAAAAGAGATCCTTAGCTTTGACAATCAATGAATATGAACTGTTCAGTCATGATACTCCCTGTTTCTTTTAAAGTGGCAACGTTTTAAGATGTTAAAGATAGCTTTTAGAGGTCAAAGGTTGTAGTGATTATTGACTTCCTACGTTGCCTAAAGCTTTCACTGTTTACTCTGAACAAGATAGGACAGGAGTTTTAAAAGTGCTGACACGTTTTTGTGTGAAATTGAATTATCTGTTTTGTGATTTTGTTCTCGTTTCTCTCCCTTCTCTCTTCTCTCTTACTTTCTTTCTTTTTCTTTCTTTTCTAATGTTTTAATGTGTAAATAGCATAAGGGAAGAAAGTTAATGTTAATGCGATTTTAATGTAAATATAAATGTCTTTGACCATTGAAAATAATTTTGTAAAGGTTCTACTTTTTTTGTAATTGAACCACAAACAAATAAAAAATGTTTTAAAAAAAAATAATGGGCGCTGAAATACAGAAGCATATAATTGCATCTGCGCAAATTAAGCAAATAGCTTAGCCATTACCATCCCTATGATGCTAACATCACTTCCATCACTAGGATCCCTACCATGCTGGTATCCATACCATTTGTAGCCTGCCTACAATTTCTAGGATCCCTACCATGCTAGCATCCCTACCATTTCTAGGATCTCTACCATGCTATCATCCCAACCATCCTAGCATCCCTACCATTTCTAGGATCCCTACCATGCTATATCCCTACTATTTCTAGCCTACCTACATTTCTAGGATTCCTGTCTTGCTAGCATTCCTACAATTCCGACAGAAGACTCAATGATGACCAACTCATAACAATCAATTAATCCCGGGTTCACGTGGTCACTATGCTCGTGGAACACTAGAGGGAACCTACACCTTTTTACAAATCCATCTACTGAACTAGAACAATATCAAATTATATGTCTTCAAGAAACCTGGCTCAGCGACCCACCGGCATGTGATGGTTTTATAACCTTTCTAACCTTTCTCAACCCAGCCATCGTTCAAAAACAAGGAAGACCGGCATCTGGGTTAAACCCATGCAGTACAGTAACAATCTCTGAGAACATAAACCCTTGCACCCAACTTATTACACTAACCTCCACAAAGATTGACAAAAAAGGAGAAAGTAAAAACGACTTAATAATCCTAATTCTAAGCCTCTACTGGAACCCAGCAGCAATAACAACGGATGCCTTCCTAGATGGAGTGTTCCTCTCAATTGACAAAGCTACAACAAAATATCAGACATTGGAAATAATAATCTGTGGCGACCTGAATATTAAGCTATACAACAAGAATGGCTGTCTTGAAACCAACTCAGAACTCTCTCCAAATGCAAGGAGATGGATAAAAGAAACCACGACACGAAATTTAATACTTCAGAATCATGCAAACACCTCTACACCCTACACTCCAACATGGAGTAGAGGTTCATCCCACGCAATTATTGATTACATATTTATATCTGAAAGCCTACATCAATCAGTCACAAAAGTGCAAACGGTACACACCGACAGGAGTGATCATAACCAACTCACTGTCCACTCTCAACCTTCATCACAACAAAGAGACCCACCAATATCAAATCTGCTAGAATTAAATGGTACAACATCAAGATTAAGGATCCCACAACCAATCATAGCCACTTTACCGAAAAAATTCCAAGACGCCAACCTGACAGACTCTGCAAAACTTAACTATGAATGGATTTTAGTTCCTTTCCGACAAACCACCAAAAACCGTCTTCATAAAGACCACCATCATTCATATAATCAAGAAATTGCTGAAAGGAAAAAATCCCTAAATCGAACAATACGACAACTAAAGAAAACCTCAACTGCAGAGAACATTAACCAGATCAAATCTCTGAAACAGAAGTACTCCAATTGGATGAAAGCTCAAAAAAGCGCCATTCAACAAGCAGACGCAGAAAATATATTGAAACTCCACAAGACTCACAATACCAGAGAGCTCTGGAATTTGCTCAATGAAAACCATCAAAAACAACATAAACTCACAGCCAACGTAGCACAAGAAACTTGGATAACTCACTTTGCCACTATCTACGCATCACGTAGAACAGATCTACAGAACACACTGCCTGCAATAGAACCAACATGGAAAGTACATGCGGAATTCGAAGACTTCATTCAACTGATCAAAAAGCTTAACACCTCCAGAGCACCAGGCCCTGACGGTCTATCTAATGCTGTCATTAAACAAGACCCGATTGCCTGGGCGAACTTCTTGTGTCACATCACAACTTTGATCAACACAATACATCGAATACCAAACTCATGGAGATCAGCAATAATTGTACCAATTCACAAGCAAGGACCAAGAGAAGATCCCCAAAACTTCCATCCGATTGCCCTCCTCGATCCACTAGGAAAATTATTTGCAGCAGTACTACTAAAACAACTAACCACGTGGCCACAAAAAACAACAAATTCTCCACCAAGCAAACAGGTTTTACAGCTAACGTTGGAACAAACCTTAATCTGATACTATTGCAACTAATCAAACATGAAGCTATCAATTCCAACTTTAAAGTATATGCAGCATTCATTGACCTAAAGATGGCTTTCGATGCAATTTCACGCGAAAAACTATGGTCGAAACCTAGAGCATGGAACTGTCCACCGAACATTCTTGAACCGATTATTCTACTGTACTCAAAAACCACTATAAAAGTAAGACTATCAAAACAAGGAGCCATAACATCCGCCATATCAACAGCAAACGGTCTAAAACAAGGTTGCCCTCTGGCAGCAACACTTTACAATCTGTTCACTGCTGACATCGAAGAGCACCTAACATCCAATAAAACCAACCCTTCAAAAATCAATTTGATTCCAGTTCCGGCTATGGCATATGCAGACGATATCGTCCTACTAGATAAAACACCAACTGGACTACAAGCCACGCTGACAGCCCTGAGCCAATATATGGGAACAAACGAATTAACGATTAATACTGGTAAAACTAAGACAATGACCCTCACCAAACCATACGGAAAAAAATCATACCTACCAAGCTTTATGATCAACGACTCCAAAATTGAAAATGTGACATCCTTTAAATACCTTGGCATCCCAATAAATCAATCGAAAGCAGAAGATCAATGGATAGACAAAATTGACCAAACAGCTCAAACTCTATCAAGGCAAGGCTGTATACTTCACAGAAAATATGGCAAGTTCTCTTTCAAGCCCATTATTGCCTATTACAGACAGAAGTACATCCCAATCTTAACATATGGAACAGAAGCAATGCTGAATGCCCGCAAAATCAACTGGACGAAATATGAATCAATCTTCTGGCGTAAAATCCTCCGACTTCCACAAACATACCCAATGCCAAGAATACGCTATGAAATGGCAACTCAGTCAATCAAATCCTTTGTACAATGGAAAAGATTAGACATTTTACGCAAAATACTGACAGACGAAAAAACTCCAGCAATCCAAATTCTACGAGCTAAAAAAAACACCTTTAATACCACAATACTTCAAAAATGGAAATCTTCAATGAGAAATGGAACGGAGATCGAAGATATTACAGAAGAACTTCTCACGCTCCGCCCGCAACATGCAAAAATGAAACTTCTGCACAATGACTGGATAAAGACCATTAAAAAAAAGAATACCTACAAACAGAATCTCCAATGTACAAATGATAATAGGAAAATCCACGAACCACCAGCCTACTTGCAAATCTTCCCAGACCAAACCATTCGAACAACGTTCTTAAAAGTGCGTCTGAACATTCTTCCCACAAAATCATACTTATCTACAACAAGACAGATTGATGCTGAAAACAACTACTGTAGGTTCTGCAAAGATCAAAAAATCACTGAAACCATTTTTCACCTGGTCATGGAATGCAAAGAACTCTCCCCACAACGTAAACAATTTGGAACGTTTTATCAACTTTCAACCAAACAAATGTCCACGGAAGAAAGGTGGGCCGCCCTTCTCAGTGGCCATAATAATAAGTACACCTACACAATTGTTCTTTTTCTAAGCGCTATGTTGGAACTAAACAAAAAAAAAATCCCCGACTCTAAACCCTAAAGCATTAAACTCAAAGACTAACAAACTTTCTGTAAATGATGAAAAAGTTTCCAAACAAACTAAATCATCACAAAAAAAAAAAATAAATTCCTACAATTTCTAGGATCCCCACCATTTACAGCATCTCTACCATTTCTAGGACCCCTACCATGCTAGCATCCCTACCTTTTCTAGAATCCCTACCATGCTAGCATCTCTACCATTTCTATGATCCCTACCATTCTAGAATCCCTACCATTTCTAGAATCCCTACCATTTCTAGAATCCCTACCATGCTAGCATCCCTACCATTTCTAGGATCCCTACAATGCTATCATCCCTACCATTTCTAGGATCACTACCATTTCTAGGAGCCCTATCATGTGAGAATCACTATCAGTGAAATATATACTCTTAATGTGCATTTGACAAGGATATATTGCATAAACAGCCCCTCCATAATTTCATACTATTTTCTTAACTACTAAAAGGGAATGTAAAAGCCAGAGACTGTGAAAGAAAATGTGCCAAAAGCTAATTTTGCGATGTCAGAAACTTGTCAGGTTGAGATTTTTCTGAAAACGTCTTGTTCAGTGTAAGCTTCACCCATGAAAGTGTGTCCAAGGTGCAGTTCTAATAGAAGGCCTGAGGGATAGTCCATGCCGATTGCCTTGCGTATTGCAATAATAAGAACACACTTCTACAAAACAAGTTAAAGTTGTGCTAACTCTTTTAAGTAAGCATGGATGGAGCCCCCTTAGTCAGGGAACTAATAGGAAATAAACGTAGGAACTAATCACAGAGTGTAGAACATAAGCTCAATAAAGTCTAAATAACACAAACATATCCATTGTTTTGTGCATTTCAACACATCATTAATTTACTTGCTTTAATGAACTAAAAAGGTGCCACTTTCTCTTCTACAGAAAAAGAAACCTATGAATTTGTCAGATGCACAGATTGTCAAAAGAAAACCTTCAAATGCCAGGATAGTGAATTATGTCACGGTAAGTGATGGTGAGCCAGCTCAGCCAGGAAACCAGTGTCTTGTGACAAAATGTGTTCTACCAGCAGGATAATTTAGCAAATAATCACTCACTCTTGCTGGGCGTGTGTGGGTGTGCAAATACATTCTTTCAAATGCATCACTAGTCCCACTTCTGCATTCATATGCACACTGGTCAATCACAAATTCCTCTTTGACACTGTTGACCCCTGCTGTCACTATTAAAATGAGTTATTTACAATGGTGCTGTGAATGTATGGGCAGATGGCAACTCAAACCCATAAGGCCAAGGAATTGTGGAGTAAACAGAAAAATCGGGCTTCTCAGAGATAGTAAGAGGAGAGCACACACAGGGGAGATCAAAACTTCAATATGATTCCCATTCTCTACATTACAGACCTCCCGTCACTCCCATAGTGTTCCAAATGAACGGCAAACTCCTAGACCACCCATGTTTAACTTCTGTTCTTGCATCCTGCTATGGAAGCCACAAAAAAGCCTACCGGTTTCAGTGGCAAGAGCGCCACATTCATCAGGGCTGGGCGGACACTTCTGGGTTGGTATGTCTATGTATCGGTAACTGGTTGGATGGTACCGGGAAATCCCACCTAGTTGTAGAGATCCCCACTTGTATCCATGTGGATGGGAAGATTACGTGCTGAACTTCCCAGGGAGGCATGAGAAAATGGTCATGCTTTTGGGTCTTCTCGGTGAGTCGGCTCGCGATGTGATACCGGTCCGTGTACACTCGCAAACGAGTGTACACGGAACGGCATCACATCGCATCACATCGCGAGCCGACTCACCGTCTGGGCCTTCGTAGAATCACAGAGAAGACCCAAAAGCATGACCATTTTCTCATGCCTCCCTGGGAAGTTCCGCACGTAATCTTCCCATCCACATGGATGCAAGTGGGGATCTCTACAACTAGGTGGGATTTCCCGGTACCATCCAACCAGTTACCGATACATAGACACACCAACCCAGAAGTGTCCGCCCAGCCCTGATGAATGTGGCGCTCTTGCCACTGAAACCGGTAGGCTTTTTTGTGGCTTCCACAGCAGGATGCCAGAACAGAAGTAAAACATGGGAGATCTGAACTCTTGAAGAAAACAATTTGAAAACATACAAATAACAGGATACTACCTTCTGAGATAAATGAACATAGGTATCCAATAGGAATACGGTTACATGTATTTCTTTTTAACACCATGTGGACAGAGAAATTTAATAAAAATATTTTTTTCCATCTTTGAAGCAGTTTTTAAAGGAATCTCAAGTACCTCACAAGAGGGCGAATTGAATCTAAAAAAAGAAAAATAATATATATTTGGAACACTTTTTTAGAATTGGCTAATCTGAGCTCTTTAATGTGTGAACATATAAGGGTAGACTCAGGTATGAGATCCCTGTCTCCATTTGGTCCTTTTGTGTCAAGAAACTCCTAGACCTGCCAGAAACTCCTTTAGACACACAGCCCTATCCACATAACAAGAAACCTAGCTCATGTAAAACGCTCCACCTTCCTTGAAGTTCTCCAAACTAACAATCCCATGACAGCCGAATGCCGACTTCTGTTTCAGAGTGTATTGTATACAGGATAGCCAATGCTGTCGAACTGGTGGCTCATCCACAAGTTCATAAGCCTAAATCTACTGTAGCAAACACCAGCCAGTGGATCACATGCATGTCTCATCACATAAAATAGCAAGACAAGTAATTGGATAGATGCTGTCAAAAATCATAACTGCAGTCTGACAGGGCTACATGGCTCATCCACTACCAAGGATGAATAACAGCATTGCTTAGAGCAAAAAAGGCTATCTGATTTACATTGTTGAATTGAAAATTCCTCTCAATAATATTAATAAACTTTACAAAGAATAATTCTCCCTTACTCTCTGCTTGCTCCTCCAACCCCAAAGCAAATGTTTTTGGATGACATAACATCTTTCTTTATGAAAAAATAATTGATACACTATCAGCCTCCATATCAACTAAAGGCCACACTACTGATAGATCACCAAAGCCACTTTGGCCACTTAGACCGCCTATCCTTGAGTTCATACTTTCCCACAAACACTCTGTCATAAATCTCTCCACCACCATGATAAAAATTTGACCTCCCGCAGACATCTGTGATACTAACTTGGTGAACATGGGCTTTTGGATCCCGATCCTATGCATAACCAAACTTGCCAATTCCTCCCTTTCTACTTATTTACTTTGCTAGAAGATTAAACTCTCCATCGTCACCCATCTTCTGAAAGCAATAAGTGCAGGCCGGGACTCTACATATGCCTACCAAAATCTGTCTTACCTTGCACCCCAAGATCAATAAGACAATCTTTATAAGACATCTCTCTTCTCACTCTGAAACTCATTGCCTTTTCAACAACATTCAATCTGGCTTTTGCCTCCAAAGCCGGAATGAAACTACCATCATGAATTTAAGAGAATATATGCTTGTAATAAAGGATAAAGGATCCGCTTGAATCATCCTACATGATCTCTCCACTGTATTCATAACCATCAACAACAGAAAGTGTGTCAATCTTCAGAAAGAAGATCACAGTGAACGAACCCTCAATGTCCTCCATTGGCAACCAGCGGCTCAAAAATAATTTTTAAATCACTCTTTCTTATTCACAAAGCTTCCTGGTTGCTAAGGCTCCAAGTACCTTTAGGAATTGGCATCCCAAGAGACAGCCACCAGAAACCAAAACCCACCCACCCCTCCACCTCTTAATTCTCATATAATGGAACAATATTGGGTTAAATAGCTGAAGTGAGGGATTAGGGGATTTGAGCAAGTGACTTGGAGTCCAGGTTACTAAAATATGGAACACACTTCATTATAACATAAGAGCGGAATCTGACTAAGTTAATTTCAGGTGGCGCCTAAAAAAGACCTTTTCAGAAGGGCTTTCAGCTAATGACCAGCAACCTCAGCCTTGAGGTTTTCTGAAATATGGCTGCTCCTCATTACAGCTGGACACATTCTGCCCACAAAAACCTCTCGATGATTAGCCTGCAATATCATCATGAAGAGAATAACCAGTACCGCCTGCAGACTCTCCCAAATATATCTTGTTCGACTCTCAAATCAAATGGATTGCTTGTGTTTCAGTCCTGTTTTCTGCCTTTGAGCACTGCGACGTCATTACAAGGTGATGTGGTAGCACTGTACGAAAGTCATGAATAAGGAAATACCAGTAAACCAATTGACTGAGGAAGCGTGAATCAGAAAAAAATATTCAGATGGGGCTATATACTTCCTGGGAAATCAACCCAAGTTAGTCAATTTGAGCAGTTTCTTCATCAAAATATTGATCCTTATCTGTGGAGCAAAATCTTTGGCTATGGTTCAACTCTAAACTTATCTACGTATCCATGTAAACTTAGTTTCTAAATCTGTCTTCCATCGTTACAGCATGGAGTCATTTTCCTGTTGACATTCCTCTGCATGATTGCCCTGTTTTTCACGATAGTTGCCTCGTGCTTGGACTATTGCAATACAATTTCCACCGGTCTCCTAACGAGGTCCACTTTCAGGTTGCAAAGAGCTGCAATGACGAAGGGATCCACAGACAACGCATTACCAACTTATAGTTCTTCTTTCTTCAATCATGTTGTCTGGGATCTAGATTCAAAGTAGCAGGGTTTCTTCCTTGGTTCTTTAGGACTGTAATCCTCAGTCCTTTCCTCTCTTTTTAGGTCTAGGCACTTCTCCTGACAGGTTCAAACAGTCACTCAAAGCCTTTGAGATTTTATAGTGTCCTGAGAACTTCTTCCTTGGTACAGGTCTTTCTTTGTTGATGCAGGATATGTCAGAATGTTGTGTTTGTCCGCTAGGAAGACTGTGATGGACATTCCCTTTCCCAGATTATACTAGTGATCACCTCCTATAGCCTGGTTGCTACCCATTCCTTCAACTCTTTGCCTTCCTCTAATTCCACCAATCTAGTAGCAGCCTCTTGGCCTCAGTTTTAAATAAGTCTTCCATTTCTTTCCTATTACACCCTGTATGTGTTCCTTCCCCGCTACTCTCCTCCTTCCCAGCTCACTCATTAGATTTTTCTTCTCCAACTCATTTTAGCTAGAGGTTACTTCTCTTCCTCCTCTCCTTTTCTTTGCTCCAGTTGTTCCTCCTCTCCTTCTCCTCTCTCTAGGCAGTTTTTACTCTCCTTGTCTCTCTCTTTTTCTATTTAACTATTCTGTCCACTCCCACCACTGTCCTCTATGCTCCCTTTTCACTTCTCAGTCCTCCCATGACTCTTCTTACTCCCACCCCCCCCATTGGCCTGGGATTACTTTTATACCTCTCCCAGGACTGTGATTGGTTTTGTGCATTGGCATACAGGGGGCCTCCACAGCCCCGCCGCCCCAAGTCGTAGGGGAGGCCTCCTCACAGCAACACCAGGGACAATAGCAGAGAGACGAACCCTGATGGACTATGCAATCAAGTGCATACCCCAAGCTTCCTAAATGCTCTGCTGTCTCTCCACACTGAGATACTCACCTATACTGCATTTACTCCTGCTGCACCTCATACTCACCTCTCCCTATGCTTTCTCCAATCACGGTACAACTTCTTCCTTTCCTATCACTATTATAAAACTCACAACTCAAAACTCCCACTACTCCATGTCTCTTCCACCTCCTTCCAACAAATAAAGCCAATGAGCTAACCATACCTCCTCGAACACCTATTCACCTCGCCTCTCTTCCTCTGAGACTCAACTTCTCTACACTTCCTAACCGCATCAACTGAACATTGCACCCTGGAATGCTCAGTCTCTGCTACAAAACGTCCTTTATCACTGACTTCTTTCAGTCCAGTTCTTCTCCCGAGACATTTGTGCTATGACTGAAACCTGGATTTCTCCATCTGGCACTTCTACTCTGGCAGCCCTACACGACTCCAAACTGTCATGATCTCTGCTTCCAAAAGGTCAGGGTTTTCCCAACTCCCTTGGAAGCAGATCCATAACCCAGGTTCCGAGTGCCAACCAGTCCCAATTGGGACCTTTTGGACCCAGTCCTGGCGCCAGTGGCACCAGGCTCATAAATATGCCCAGTCCCAGCGCTGGAAGCGCCGGGCTCATAATGCTTGGGTGGACTTACCTTCAGCAGACCATGCTGCTTACTTGCCTGCCAGTTGAGCCTCTGATCCTCTTCTGTTTGGAACTACTTTTCCTGTTGGGTGGGGCTGGAGCCACTCCCTAGATTCAGAACACTGGAACTCTTCTGGAAGGCAGGAACTCTTTTCTTACCAGGAACTCTTTTCTTACTTAGGCGTGGCTGTGGAAGGAGACACCTAAGCACTACAGGAGGCTATTTAAACCACACCCGGTGGATGAATCTTGCTTTGCGTTATTCTGCAACCTCTGCAGCAGAACACTCATCGTGTCTTTTGCATCCGGTCCTGGGCCTAAGGAAAAAGGCTTACCATCCTGAATCCAGTCTTCAGCAACACCTATAAAGACAAGAAAGAACAGGTTAGCATTCCGGCATCTGAAAGGCAAAGGCTTACCATCCTGAATCCAGTCTTCAGCAACACCTATAAAGACAAGAAAGAACAGGTTAGCATTCCGGCATCTGAAAGGCAAAGGCTTACCTACTCTTCGTGCGCTCCGGAGGCCTTCGGCGCTGCATCCCGCATCTGAAAGACAAAACAAGGTGCGTTTAAAGACATTGGGGAACTTTAATACTCACGTGCCATTACTCCTTTCCACATCTAATCCAGTGGGTATTCCGGCACCCTGCAGCCGCTCCGAACTCGTACCTGCAAAATAAAAAGACAGTTAGAGCGCATAGTGAAGCAGGCAACAAGCGCTTACTTACGTGCTTCCAGGCGCTTCTATTCATCACACGGGCTCCATCTTCAACTCACTTCAGCCCGTCATCCGCCATCGCCAGAACCCTGCAAAACAAGAGACATCATTACTAAAGACTTTAAAGACATTTGAATGACTCGAAACTTACCGTTCGTGCAGTAAACGATGGACAGCAGTCCCCTGAAGTCAAGAGGCCTGCGCTACCTATCCAGTGAAGAAACTGGTTACAGCACCCTGCCCCGAGGCAGATGGAGAGCTCGGCATTAACTTACCTAAGGTGAGAGCGTTAACCTTTGGGGGTCTACAGGAGAGGAGAAGAGGAAAGAGATAGGGACACCCCAATAACCCCAGTTCATTAACCCCATATTTTCTATCTGCAGACATCTTACTCTGCACGTCAGGCATACAGTGCACAGAGGTCCAGCCCAAAGAGCCAACCGGGTGCTACACATCACCTTTGAAGATACGGTAGTCGCCCAGTCAAGACCGGCGCCTCTGCGAGAATCAGGTGAGCGTTACAGAACGCAAAGCCTACCGCAAAACTCTCGCCCAGGCGCTATGGAAACCTCAGATACTGACCCCCTAGCCCGGTTACTTGGGGAACTAAGGGCAGAAGTGCATGCAGCTCGTCAGGAAACGAATGCTCTAAGAAGGGAACTAATTATTTCCAAGGAGAGAACAGACAATCTTGCTAGACAAGTGCTACAGTCACAAGCCGGACATACCCCGTTACCCGCATCAGGGGCAAATCTTCCTTCAACATCCTCTATGAATCCAGTGCAGATCAACCTACCTGGGAATGTACCTCTGGCTCCGCCCGAACGATTTTCTGGTGACCCAAAGAGGTTTGCAGTATTTATCAATCAGTGCCGGTTGCACTTCTTATGCCGGCCAGCAGCCTTTCCAACTGATCAAGCAAAAGTAGCTTTTGTACTTTCGTACCTTAGTGGCAATGCGGCAGACTGGTCGATCCCTCTAGTTAATCAAGATGATCCGGTTCTCCATGATTTTCAAGCCTTTCAGCTTAGTATGGAAAAACTGTTCGCAAGACATTCACAGGGGCAGGCCTTGGACAATGAGCTTCTTTCGTTGCGACAGGGTAATCAAGACCTTTTGGCTTATATTGCATCTTTCAATAGACTAATAGTGGAAACTCAATGGCCTGAGGACAAAAGGATTACGCTGTTTTATAGAGGTCTACGTGGAGAGCTCAAAGACGTTTTAGCCCAAGTAGTGAATCCCCCACAAGACTGTTCGGATTATATAGACTTGGTCGTTCAAATAGATCACAGGCTGCAGAACAGGAAGGCCGATCGTTCCAAGTTTGATGCTCGAGTATTTTCCAAACCGCCAACTCCTTCCAAAGGAGTAGACTCCGGGGAACCCATGCAAATAGGGGGTCTGAAAGGTCCTCTAACACAAAGGGAGCGGGAAAGGAGGAAACAGTTGCAATTATGCCTATATTGCGGAAACTCAGGGCACTTTCTTCGAGACTGTCCGGTGAAACCTGCCAAGAAGGCAGTAGGAGCTGCAGTTACCAAAGTTACAAACTCTGAGCAGGGAAACGACCTCGCCCGACAAGAATAGAGGTCCTCTTGCCGAGCGTGAAAACCAGTTCCGTGACCTCGCATTTCGTGATACCTATGGTCCTCATTAGCCCTGATAATCCGGATCGATTACATGCAATTGAAGCTTACGTCGACAGCGGTGCCATCGGCAATTATGTGGATCATGAAATGGTTTTGAGGATGAATCTAACTCTTTGTCCCAAGGCTGTAAAGGACGTCATTACTACGGTGGATGGTACGGAGATAGCCTCCGGGCCAGTAACGCATACCACTCAAGAGGTGACGCTAGTAAGTCAAGATGGACATCATGAGAAGATTGTGTTCGATGTGATCAAGGCCCCTCAGTTTCAGATTATTCTAGGAATACCTTGGTTAGAGAAACACAATCCTCTGATCGATTGGCGAGCAAGAACGGTCCAGTTTCCAGAATGTGTCTCTACTTGTCACCCTCCACCTGGTGTTGCACTGGCCGCAATTTCTTCAGAGACTCCCCAGTTACCTCCCAAATACCTAGAATACCAAGATGTTTTCCGGAAGGATCAGGCTAACTCTCTACCTCCTCATAGGTCTTATGACTGCCAGATAGACCTGATACCTGGATCTACTCCTCCTTGTAGTAGAATTTATGCCCTCACCGAGCCTGAGAACCTTCACCTTCGACAATACCTGGATCAATACCTGGCAAATGGGTTTATTCGTCCTTCCAAGTCCCCTGCTTCTTCAGCTTTGTTCTTCGTTCCAAAAAAGGAAGGAGACCTTAGAACTTGTATCGATTATCGCTCCCTGAACCAGATCACTGTTAAGAATAGATATCCGTTACCTTTGATCCCTGAACTCCTGGACCAAGTCAGAAAAGCATGCATATATACAAAGCTGGATCTTAGAGGAGCTTACCACTTGGTACGAGTAAAAGAGGGCGATGAATGGAAGACGGCCTTCCGCACCAAGTATGGGCTATTTGAATATCAGGTCATGCCCTTCGGACTTTGCAATGCCCCGGCCGCCTTTCAATATTTTATGAACGATGTCCTCAGAGAGCTCATAGATGTATGTGTTGTTGTTTACATTGACGACATCCTCGTTTATTCTTCATCGGAATCTGAACATCGGAAACACGTGAAAATGGTCCTCGAAAGATTGCGTCAACACAAACTTTTCGCTAAGTTGGAAAAATGTGTTTTCAACGTGACTGAAGTTGAATTCTTGGGATTCATATTATCACCTGGCAGAGTGCGTATGGATTCAAAGAAGGTCGATGCAGTTCTCAAATGGCCATCACCATCCTCCGCAAAAGGTGTGCAAAGCATGTTAGGCTTCGCTAACTTTTACCGCAGGTTTATCCCCAAATTCTCTCAAATAGTCCAGCCCATCACTGCCTTGTTAAAGAAAAACAAACGTTTTGAATGGTCTACCGAGGCGGAACAAGCTTTCCAGGATTTGAAGACTAAATTTATCTCTGCACCAATCTTAAAACACCCTCGCCCCGAACTCCCCTACATCGTGGAAACTGATGCTTCAAGCCTTGCCATGGGGGCAGTTCTATCACAAAAGGACCCGGTAACCAATCAGTTGCATCCCGTGGCATTTTGGTCCCGCAAATTCTCGCCTCCTGAAATCAATTACACGATTACTGACAAGGAACTTCTGGCTATCAAGTCTGCCTTTAAGGCTTGGCGGCATTATCTGCTGGGGGCCCGACACACCGTTACTGTGATTACGGATCACCGAAACCTGCAATATTTGAAGACCGCAAAAGCCCAATCCTCTAGACAACTCCGTTGGGCATTATTCTTTGCCGAGTTTGACTTCATAATTACCTAT
Source organism: Ambystoma mexicanum (assembly GCF_040938575.1). NCBI lineage: Eukaryota > Metazoa > Chordata > Amphibia > Caudata > Ambystomatidae > Ambystoma > Ambystoma mexicanum. The sequence goes on along the minus strand of NC_090921.1, from coordinate 1,334,571,089 downwards.
CGACCTGGTACAAAGAACGGTAAAGCCGATGCCCTTTCTCGGATGGGAGTGGAAGAACACTTGGTCAACCCTAAACCTGTACCAATCATTCCCGAACAAAGAATTCTGGGTGTAATCGCCACAGAATCCATAGAGGAAGTTAAGGATAAAGCCAGGCAACTTGTAACTCCAGCAGACATACAGAATTGGCATCTGCAGGGAAAGGACTTTGCAGTAAAGGACAACTTATTGTATTTCCAAGAACGATTATACCTACCCAGCACAGATTTACAGAAAAAAGTAATCTCTTGTTATCACGACTCTTTAATGGAAGGTCATCCCGGTATAGCCAAGACCTCAGAAAAGATCAAGCGCTACTTCTGGTGGCCGTCTTGGAAAAAAGATATCAGAGACTTTATAATGTCCTGTGGAGTATGCGCCCAAAACAAGAGTCAAAAGGAAAGACCAGCAGGCCTCTTACGCCCTATTGACATCCCACCTCGCCCTTGGCATACGCTTTCTATGGACTTCATCACCGATCTACCTCCATGCTCCGGATACAATACGATTCTAGTAATCGTGGACTTATTCTCCAAGATGGCGCATTTCATTCCGCTCAAAGGCTTGCCAACAGCAGCAACTCTGGCCCGAGAATTTCTCGAAAACATCGTCCGACTGCACGGTTTTCCTTCGGTTCTAATTTCGGATCGAGGTAGTCAATTTATTTCTCATTTTTGGCGAAGTTGCTGTCGGTCGGCTCAAATTGATGTGAGACTATCGACCAGTCACCACCCTCAGACCGACGGACAAACCGAGAGGACCAATCAAACTCTGGAACAGTATTTACGCTGCATGCTGCAACAAACTGAAAAAACTTGGAAAGATATCCTTTGGATAGCCGAGTATGCCTACAATAACTCTGTCCATTCGGGAACTGGGAAAACCCCGTTTTTTCTTTTGTACGGCAGTCACCCTCGAACCTCGGAGTTGGATCCCCTCCAAGATCTTGAAACACCAGCAGTAGACTACCTGCATTCTACAATCACCCAAGCCTTTAAGGAAGCTGTTTCTCACCTTCAAAGGGCTAAAGAACAATACAAGAAAGGAGCAGATCAACATCGGAAGGAAGCCCCTCACTATCAAGTAGGGGATCAAGTCTGGTTATTCACCAAATATCTATCTCTAAAAGGGCCACGCACATTCAACCCAAGATACCTTGGTCCCTATTCCATCACTACCATAGTAAACCCAGTAGCGGTCAAGTTGGACTTGCCCCCGCACATGAAGATACATCCGGTCTTCCACGTCTCTCTATTAAAACCCGTGCAACCTCAAACCCGACTAACCAAATCTCCAAAACCTATCCTAGTGGATGGAGAACTCGAGTTTGAAGTCAAAAGCATTCTGGACTCCAAGATCTCCAAATCTAAACTATTCTACCTAATTGACTGGAAAGGCACCGGCCCCCAAGAGAGATCCTGGGAACCTGCTGAATATGTCCACGCTCCTCGCCTAATCAAAAGATTTCACCGAACATTTCCTGACAAGCCAAAACCCCCGGAGAAGCCTGGTTTGGGAGGGGCCTTGAGGGGGGGTACTGTCATGATCTCTGCTTCCAAAAGGTCAGGGTTTTCCCAACTCCCTTAGAAGCAGATCCATAACCCAGGTTCCGAGTGCCAACCAGTCCCAATTGGGACCTTTTGGACCCAGTCCTGGCGCCAGTGGCACCAGGCTCATAAATATGCCCAGTCCCAGCGCTGGAAGCGCCAGGCTCATAATGCTTGGGTGGACTTACCTTCAGCAGACCATGCTGCTTACTTGCCTGCCAGTTGAGCCTCTGATCCTCTTCTGTTTGGAACTACTTTTCCTGTTGGGTGGGGCTGGAGCCACTCCCTAGATTCAGAACACTGGAACTCTTCTGGAAGGCAGGAACTCTTTTCTTACTTAGGCGTGGCTGTGGAAGGAGACACCTAAGCACTACAGGAGGCTATTTAAACCACACCCGGTGGATGAATCTTGCTTTGCGTTATTCTGCAACCTCTGCAGCAGAACGCTCATCGTGTCTTCTGCATCCGGTCCTGGGCCTAAGGAAAAAGGCTTACCATCCTGAATCCAGTCTTCAGCAACACCTATAAAGACAAGAAAGAACAGGTTAGCATTCCGGCATCTGAAAGGCAAAGGCTTACCATCCTGAATCCAGTCTTCAGCAACACCTATAAAGACAAGAAAGAATAGGTTAGCATTCCGGCATCTGAAAGGCAAAGGCTTACCTACTCTTCGTGCGCTCCGGAGGCCTTCGGCGCTGCATCCCGCATCTGAAAGACAAAACAAGGTGCGTTTAAAGACATTGGGGAACTTTAATACTCACGTGCCATTACTCCTTTCCACATCTAATCCAGTGGGTATTCCGGCACCCTGCAGCCGCTCCGAACTCGTACCTGCAAAATAAAAAGACAGTTAGAGCGCATAGTGAAGCAGGCAACAAGCGCTTACTTACGTGCTTCCAGGCGCTTCTATTCATCACACGGGCTCCATCTTCAACTCACTTCAGCCCGTCATCCGCCATCGCCGGAACCCTGCAAAACAAGAGACATCATTACTAAAGACTTTAAAGACATTTGAATGACTCGAAACTTACCGTTCGTGCAGTAAACGACGGACAGCAGTCCCCTGAAGTCAAGAGGCCTGCGCTACCTATCCAGTGAAGAAACTGGTTACAGCACCCTGCCCCGAGGCAGATGGAGAGCTCGGCATTCACTTACCTAAGGTGAGAGCGTTAACCTTTGGGGGTCTACAGGAGAGGAGAAGAGGAAAGAGATAGGGACACCCCAATAACCCCAGTTCATTAACCCCATATTTTCTATCTGCAGACATCTTACTCTGCACGTCAGGCATACAGTGCACAGAGGTCCAGCCCAAAGAGCGAACCGGGTGCTACACATCACCTTTGAAGATACGGTAGTCGCCCAGTCAAGACCGGCGCCTCTGCGAGAATCAGGTGAGCGTTACAAAACTATCCTTCATTCACTCTCTTCGACTGACTGGCAGAGTTGGAGACGTCGGACACCTGCTCTCTTCCCACCTCAATGCCTGACAAATCTCCAATGCCACATCCTCTCCTACCTCTTTTGAATTCACCATATCTACTATTTCTCTGCCTCACTCGGTTCACAATATCTCTATCTATCGCCCTTCTATTCCAACTGGGACATTCTTTGATGATTTAAGGCAACTCCTTGATTCACTTTCCACTAAACACCACCTCATTCTCTTAGGTGACTTTAACCTTCCATCTCTAACCACTTCTCTGAAATCTGAACTTCAGTCTTTTTTTAGGGACCACGCTCTCCCCTCTATCCATAACATACCTACCCACACAGGAGGTAACTTATTGGATCTCTTATTCATCTCCATCTCTCTATCAGCCAGTAATACTACTGTCACACCATCCATACCTGATCACTCAATTGTTTTCACCACCATCTCCTTTCCACTCTCTGACTTCTCCTCACCCCTTGCCTCACCTGTTACTAAAAGAACATTTAAACCTTCTGCCATTCCTCCCTTCTCTCTGATCGCCAGTTCTCATTCTCCCCTTTCACACCTGATGCCTCTTCCACCAACACTGCCTTCTCAAGCTTCCAGTCCCTACTATATGACATATTCTCCTCTCACTTCCCACTGCTTACTTTCCTCCCTATGTCTCAGCATCCTCAAACATCAGTCATCCTATTCATACGCTGTCTCCGCACAGACATGCGTCGGCTACTGCGCAAATGGAGACGTACCCACTCGCATGAGGAGCTGCAACTTTACCTCTCTGCCCTGAACTCTCTCAAGTCCTCTCTTGATAGAGTGAAAAGGGAATTCTACCTAACCCTCATTGACTCGTACTCCAACCATCCTCACTGGCTACATGGCACCTTAAAGTCACATCCTCACTCCTCCTAACTGTATGACTATCAATGCACTCTCACAGCTAATGACCTAGCTGAAAACTTTGCTGCAAACATTTCCAATTTTAGAGACTCCCTCCTGACCTACTTCATACTGCCTCCTCCTACATTGATACTCTGACCTACTCTACCATCATCCTCTGCTTTTATCTCCCACTTTAATCACACTAATACTGAAGAAGTCCTATTTCTGCTGATTGAGGCTAACCTCTCCTGTGCCCCATCAGACCCTCCTGCTCCACAGCTAGTCAAGCCTATTGCCCCTTTAGTGGCTTCTCACCTTGCTGAACTCTTCAACCTGTCCTTCAACTCCGCTTGCTTTCCCACTATTTTCAAAACAGCCACGGCCATCCCTCTCCTAAAAGAGCAAGGGGCTGACCCGAACCTACCGGCTAACTTTTGCCCCCTGTCTCCTCTCCCACACTACTCTAAAGTGCTTGAAAGGGTTGTGTTCAACCGTCATACCAATTTGTTAGACATCCACATCCTTCGATACACTCTACAAGCAGGTTTCCATCCTGTCACTCCATGGAAACTGCTCTCATGAATGTGTCCAACTTCATCCCCTCTGCTAAGCACTCCAACCTATCCGCTATCCTAATTATCCCTGACCTGTCTGCTGACTTTGACGCTGTCGATCACTGTGATCTCCTTAATACTCTTTATTCTTGGGATTCACGATCAAGCCTTGCCTGGTTTGAATCCTACCTGGCACCCCACCAATTCTCTGTCAGCTGGACAACAACACCTCTCAACTCACTTGCCAAACTTGGTGTTCCACAAGGCTCTGTTTTAGGTCCGCTCCTCCTTACACTCTACACCTCTGCTCTTGGGGCACTAATCTCCTCCTTTGGGTTCTTGTACCAACTCTTTGTGGACAACATCCCAATCTTCTTCTCTTTTCCTGAACTCTCCTCTGTCCCTCTGCCATTCAATATTGGATGGCTTTGCACTCTCTGATGCTAAACCCTAGCAAAACAGAAATGCCCTTCTTCCCTGACAAATGTTCTCTCTCATCTCTTCCTCTGTCTATCAAGTTCCCACCTGACACTCTCCCCTAGTCTTCTTGAGCTAGAAACCTCACCATCATCTATGACCCTTCTCACATCTTCTACTCGTTCATCCCCAAAGCTAGAACAGCAGCTCGCCTCAACATCCTAAATATTAGGAAACCCAGGCACCGCCAAGCATCTCTTAACCACTCTTGCCTTCTCTAAACTGGATTACTGTGCCAGCATCCTCTTTGGTGTCCCCAACTATGCTTGATGTCCTCTCGACAAGATCATTACTTCTCTAGCAGGACTGTCTTTGATCTCCTTCACTTCCCACCTACTTCCTCATACTGTAACCAGGCTGGATGGCTGATGATGAAAAACAGGGCCAGATTTAAATGTCTTCTCCTGGTTCACAAATCTATCCACAGTAAGGCACCACTGTATCTATCCTCCTCTATCTAACTCTACAAGCCTTCTCGTAATCTATGCTCTGCCTCCTCAACTACCCTTGTGGCTCTGCACACTTCCTGTGCTTCCTCTTGCTTCCACTCTTTCTCTCTTCTTGCTCCACTTGCATGAAATTCTCTTCCCCCGGACATCTGAGAAACAGTTCACACAGATTTATTCAAAACCAAACTCAAAGCCTACCTCTTCGCCTCAATGTACTCTCTTAACCTACCTCTCATCTGCCTTATAGCTAACATGTTTCCCTCACCTCTAACCTGCCTATGTCCATCACTCGCTCTGCCTCCCCTCTAGCACTTTGCACATCATGTTTACATCCTGGACAGGGCTAGCCGTACTGCCTACCAGCACTTAAAAAAATCCAGCATTGAGGTATTACAGTGTATACTGACTGCATGGCAGGACAGCATCATTGTGCCAGTATTGAAAAAGGGTAGGTACGACAACCCCAAAAACTATCGTATGCTGGCTACGCTGGCTATTTCTGGTAAACTATTTGCCAAAATACTACTGAACAAGCTGACACTTGGGGAGGAAAGTTTAGATATAATCCTTGTGTTCCAAACAGGGTTTCGGGGAAAAAAACGAGCACCTGCATTAATACACTGGCCTTCACTACAACGATTCAGCAATCCTGGATGATGAGGAATTCCACAGTATATGTTCCATTCATTGACTTAAGTGCAGCTTTGGACACAGTTGATCGATAGAGGCTGTAGTGTAAACTGCATAAGCTAGGTATTCATCTAGGCTTGCTTAAAATGCTGGTGTTTCTTTACTCCTGAACGAGGGTAAAGGTGAGAATGGACCAACAAGGGAACTGCACTGCCTGGGTTTTAACCTGCAAGGGTCTGAAACAGGGTTGTACCCTGGCCCTGATTCTATTTAACTTGTATACGGGCAACCTGATAAAAGCTCTACCTAACCGCTCTGCCATTCCACCGAAGCTTGGAACTAAGCAACTTCAATGGCTCGGATATGCAGATGATCTGACGATCCTGGATCTGACTCAAAGGGGGCACCAAGCTACCCTGTGAAGATTGAAGAGCTATGCAGATGACACCTCCCTGATAGTCAATATCACCAAGTCTAAGGTTATGATTTTTGATTCCCAAAGGAAACAGTGCAAGTCTAAATCTTCCTGGAAATTAGCAGGAGAAGAATTGGAAGTTGTTAAGACCGATAAATACATGGGCATCCATTTGGACTGTAAGCTGAACGGAATGGCCCAGATAAATCATGTTAAACAAAAGAGCCACGCTACCTTAGGAGGGATTCCATCCCTTGCACAAAAGAGCAGAGGCTATTCTGTGGGCTCTATTCTCCATCTCTACTAAGCAAAGGTGACGCCAGCAATCATCTTTGGTCTTGACTCATGGGCCTTATCCAATATTTGCTCCTTGGCCAAGTTGGAACGCAGCCTGGTTAAGAGCTTACTCCATCTGCCGACTCACACTGCATTTGAGATCATAACGTTGGAATTTGGTCTCCTGTCGGTTGAACAAAGGTTAGCCCTGAGGTGCCTCACTACATACTGGAAATTGATTAATGCGTCAGCAGATTCATTACTAAATCTAATATTGGAGGCCTATACCCCATGGGCTGAATATATGCGGGGGAGCAACATGGCCAGAATAAGTGAAATGGCAGAGATATGGCTGAAGAAGTCTCCAGCCAATCTGGTGGCACAACCCCCATGGCATTACAAACTAACATTGAAAGCAATAATCGTGGCACATCGTGTCGAGCAAGCCCTGGTGAACCTGGGAATTTGTTCAGCAGAGTTTGTGGGGTATGCCCAAAATAGGGTTGAACCAGCAACCTACATAGGGGAGTTTCTAGGAAATCACCTCATTTGGGACTACCTAAAGATCAAATTTAATGTCGCCCGAACTAGGGAAATCATGGGTGCATGGCTCTTGATCCCAAGAACTCAAAGGGTAGGTTGTGTGGTGAGGGTGTAATTGAGACAGCAAGACATTTTCTGTGCCAATGTACAGCTTTGACAGCCCTGAGAAGGGAGGCTGTTATGGCCATTGAGTGGTAAAAGGACTTAATGGAGGAAGAACAGTGGAACAGCTTCATGATGGGGAACGATCAGCCATGCATAGTACTTTTTTTGAGGAAAGTTGATGAAATTTGGGAAATGTTAATGTAATGTGGAGGCTGATACTTGTTGGTTATTTTTAGCTGGGAATTGGGGAGTATATATTGTTCCTTTGAATTGTGACAATGTGAATGAATGTTTTGTGAAAAGTTGAATAAACTGTAACACAATAACAAAAATAAAAAAATATCCAATGTTGGTTGTCCTTAATCTATGTATGTCCACTTATGTACTGTCCCCAGTGACTGTTCCATTTACTGCTCTCCACAACCTCGTCAGAATGTCCCTCAAACATACCCCATTGTATGAAGCTCACAGCTTCCGGTGAAATCTGATTTCTTATTTATTGTACGTTCTTTTGTGATCAAAAGAACATTAGAGCATTGTTTCTCCCTGTATGCAAATAAATAAATAAATAATAGACCCCCCAAAAAGGAAAATAGTGGATCCCTGGTACTTCAAAAAGTTCAAAAAGAAATTATTTCCATTATGTTTTTCCATACATTATTTCTTTTTAAAGTCAGAGTGACTTCATAAATAAATTATTTCTTTTTGAAGTCTGATTGGGACCCCCCAGGACATGGATGGAGGACTTTGGCTCCTCTGCTCTCTAAAGGAAATGTACCTGTGTGCATGGAGCAAGGAGCTGAATCCTGCCTACAGAGTCCCTTAGAGCAATGGATTTTCTGAAAGGGTAGGACATCTGTGCATGCAAGGGTGTGTTTATACGTATATTAAGTAATGTGAGTGGATGAGTGAGTGTATGGTGGCTGGGTGTATATATGTGTGAGTGTATGGTGATGGGCTGCACATGTACATAAGCGAGTCACTGGTGTGTGAATGTGTATATGCTTGTGTTTACTGCTGGGCAGGGGGGTGAAGGAGAGAGGCATGTGGGGGCATATGTATATTGTGTAATGTGTGTGAATGAGTGAGTACATGATGTATGGGTGGCTGGGTATGCATGTATGTGAGTAAGTAAATGGTGTGTGAATGTGGGGGTCCTTGTGTTTAATGCCGGGCTGATGAGCTGATTTGGGGGGGAGTTGTGTGGGAGGGAGAGCGGGATGTCTGGGGCATATGCATATTATGTAATGTGTGTGAATGATTGAGTTTATCATGTATCAGTGGCTCGGTGTGCGTGTGTAAGTGTATGGTGAATGGGTGTAAATGAGTGAGTGAATGGTGAGGGAATGCGTGCGTGCTTGTGTTTAATGCTGGGCTGAGGAGCTGATTGTAAGGATTGAAGGGGTGGGAAGGAGAGGGGACATGTGGGGGTCATATGTATATTATGTAATATGTTTCAATGAGTGAATGCCGTATGGCTGTGCATGTATGACTGTATGGTGAATGGGTTCACATGTAAATGAGGGAGCGAATGGTGAGTGAATGTGTGTGTGCATGTGTTTAATGCTGGGTTAAGAAGCTGATTTTGGGGGCTTAAGAGAGTGTGATGGGAGGCAGAGAAGACATATGGGGCACCAAGACAGGTGCGCTAAAATGTCCTTTTTATTTATTTACTTTATTAACGTTGTTTCGGCTGAAAAGTCTCAACCTTTCAACGTATAAATAACATATTACAATTAACAATACAATCATAAAAAAAAACAAAATAAAAAAGGCAAAAAACACAAATTTCCTAGAATTAAACTCATGTTTGTTGCATAATACATAACTAAATAACTAAACACAACACAACTCAATTTCTAAAATCTCGTCCTTATTATGTGTCTCATTCACAAAGTCCTGAGATCTAAAGGCTTGCTGTCTATACAGTAATTATTGAATAACGGCAACCTCAACTCAGATCATATTTTTGAGTCAATTAAGCATGACATACATTTGGCTAGCCATCATTCATGTCATTCACCTTCAAATTTAATTTATGAAGATAATTTGTTATGGCATATCTGATTGAACACTTTTCTGTATGATGCAATGCTTCCCACAGTTGTATATGTGTTAAGTTAACATATTCCTCAAAATAACATTTGAAGTAGATACACCTTAAGGATAGTAGTTCATGGCAATCTATCATCAAATGTCGTAATGTTTCAAGTTCGTGATCACAATTCTGAATTCCTGCAAAAGAAATTAACACTCTACAAGCCAACAAGACTCCTCAGATCAAGCAACGAAATCCGTCTGGAAGAAAAACCATACCTTAAGAGAAAACTTGGGGGTTCCTCCTTCACCCACTTAGCAGCAAAAACCTGGAACAACATCCCGAAAGAAATAAGAAACACCAAAGGCCACCTACAATTCAGAAAATTACTAAAAACCTGGCTCTTCAGCATCACAGATTCAAACTGAAAAACCAATCCATCAAACGGGAAACACATTGAAAAGGATGACCAATCTAGGACGACAATGACAACATCGAGAACCACATAAAGAAACTCTTACTACAACAAGAGAGATGACACTAAGTTTAATAGGACACAAGCGACACCCATGAGGACAGAATCCAGCATCTCTAGCCAACTCCCAGCAAACAACCTTCACCCACTCGATAAATGATACTATAGATCATACCTGTATAAAGTTGGGTGAACGTTAGCACTTGCCACTCTAACTAAGCTGTGTATATTGGCAGGGGCAAGGTCCGAAGAGAGTTGTGAATGAAGGCAGACACTGCCCAAGTACATAATTGCAATCGTTAGCATTGCCTCAATTCAAAAGGGGGTAGGAATGGTAACATGAAACAGCAACCAAATAAAATGATGAATGTCGAGCAGCCCCAACACATGAAGGGAGTAAACCCGGGCTTACCGATGCCGCCCACCTACTAAACTAGATTGGGAATGCTTTCTGGGCTAGACTGCAAGGGACGCACAAATGCCTGCCTGCCCCGCATACAAACAGGGGCCACGTAGGTGGCCGGTACCCAGCTTGGGCATGGTTATGCATATGAACGGATGCAATATGGGAAAGGGACCATGAGTGTCGTACAGGCCTGATCCGGACATAGACACAGAAACGCCCACACACCCCACCTAATTAGAAATAAGGAAGCTTAGCGCCTCACCTCAAGACAGCAATGCCAATTAACCAACCCACTAACAACTTCACCCTCTGCATACACCTCTCAAATTCTAAGCAAAACACAACCACAAAACTACAACACAACAATCCGCACAAACTTCACTACACTGCAACAACAAAACAAAGTACACGTAGACCCACACAACAGCACACAACGTCTTCCGACAGTATAACACCACAAGCCCAGCCAACAGAATTCCGGGCGGAGGCCGCCCACAGCACATCACTGCTCTCTTGCACTTCTTCAGCTCATCCCAATAACTCCTCCCCACCCCTCCCTTTTTTTTCAGAGCCGCCAGAGCGCCACGGGACCACTCCGGTGGTGATAGTGCACGGTAGAAATATCCTTTAACATTAACACAATAACGACACCTTGAATTTGGCTAGGTCAAGATTTTCCATCTCCATAGGATTTCCCTGGTAGGCAACAGATTTAGTCTAAAGCGCAAAAAGTCAGCACGATGATAAGGATTTGCTGATTGTAACATACATGATGCTGTTATACCATATTTTTTCAGGGCAAAAGGATTTTGATTACATTTTTTATAGCACATACATCGCTCCCGAGTTTGACACCAATCATGCTCCCATAGTTTCTGCTTCGCTTTATCTGGATTTTTGATTAAAAGAGTGATGGGAATATCTGCATCGTGCAAAACCTTAAGTGACCTAGGTCGCCACAGCCTAACAAAACCATTGTCTGAAGTTTTTATATAGTCAGATATTATAGCCAGCAGTCCAGTACAGATTTTCCATTTATATGCAGCATGGAGTGAAATCAGACCCAGCTCATGTCTAATCATTGCAAGTGATTCTGACATAGGAAGAAGCAAGGCTTTCTTCCAATAGCAGTTCTCAATTTTTGCCCAGTATGAGTAAGGCTTCCAGCTTTTAGTTTCTGAACCATAAAGCAAGATAGGTGTCATTTTCTGCTTGTAGTACATTATTACTGGACCAATTGTAAATTTACAATACTTGGCTCTAATCACTCTAGATTGGGATAATGCTGTGGTTAGTTTGATTTTTACATTATCTTCATAGGGAAGATCCTGAGGATGATTGTTAATGGATACATCTAAATAAGCGTAGGCTGTAACTATTTGTAAGTTAGTCTTTTGGAGAGCCCATGTATGACGCCTAGTCCTTTGTTTTCTGTTCCCAAATTGTATAATTTGAGTTTTCGTTGTATTTATAGTAATACAGTTGTTCTGAGCATAAACCTCTATTGCTTCTAGCATCAATCTTAGCCCTTGTGGTGTTTTGGATATTAAAATCATATCATCTGCATACATTAATAGATGTATAGGCATTCCCTTAAGTCTCGGAGCATCAGTTGTTATTCCTTCAAAGCTGGCACTTACATCTGCAATAAAAAAATTAAATAAGGCTGAGGCTAGTAAGCAACCTTGCTTCAAACCTCGATCAGTTTTTATTGATTGTGACAGTAGGCCCTCTCGAATCAGCAGAATTTGGATAGAAGTATCTGAGTGCAATTCGTATAACCATTTTAGTATAAACCATGGACATCCAAGGATTATCAATTTCTTAAATAGCAACTGACGAGGTACTGAATCAAACGCTGTTCTAATGTCTATGAAGGCAGTGTAAAGTGGCTGCTTCCGATGACTTGCATGATGGATGATAGAATTTAGGGTAATCAAATTAATGGCTGTCCCCAGACCTGGGATAAAACCTGTCTGGAAAGGGTCCCTTAATCTTGCATTGGTTAGCCATTTGTTAAACTCCACTAACACCAGACGAGCAAATATCTTGCCTGGGCAATCTAACAGGGCAATAGGCTGATATGATTTAGGATCTAATCTATTTCCCTTTTTAAAGATTGGTAGAATAAAAGATTTTTTCCAAGAAGGATGGATGGAGCCAGTTTTCATTATTGTCATATAAATTTGATATAAGATTGATGCCCATGCTTGAGAATTTTGTTTAATTGTACAGTTATGAAGGCCATCAGGGCCTGCCGCTCTTGAGCTGCTGAGTTTTGATATACAATGCATTATGTAATCTCTATCAAAATGAAAGTTGTGATCAAGATCTACCATATCAAAATTGGTAACGCACCCCAAAAAGGGCGATCAATAGACAGCGCTAAATAATCTCTCCAGACTTGTTCTGAAATGAGATTTAGTTGGACGGAAGCCTGGGTTTTATACACTGCTTCATTCAGCAATGCCCAAATTCGTAGTTTTCAACTTGATCTGGGACATCATCAATTCACCATCCTTTTGATATCTTGATACCCTCCAACCCCTTAACCATTTTTTAGGTGCTGATTTAAGATTTTTTATTTGCATATGCCTAGAAAGGGATGAGTTGTTATTTAAATTTCTTCTGTTTTGCCTTAGAATGGCTTTCTTTTGTTTCAATTCCAGATCAAAGGCATGGAGATGTTTATGATAGCCCCGTCCATCTCATGACCCTTTCTGTGCAAACCTTTGCATTGACAAAGTATAGCAACCTCTCCCCAGCAGGTTCAACTTTAAAGAGTTGGTGACAAGCATTTGTTCGAATTGTACTAATTTAGATTCTGTCCAAATTATACAATTCCCTGAGTTATTTAAAGAAATCTGGGCAAGGTTAGTATTTGTTAGGCTAGATGTTTGACCTGAGGGCCACATCCACCATAAACAGAGTTGTTTGTGATCACTATGTTCGGTGGATTTAATAAGAACTGAGCAGACTATATTTAGAAACCTAGAATCACTGTAGATGTAATCTAATGTTGCTTCTGGTGATTCCCTACTCCAGGTGGTATTTGGCGGTATGTCCCCCTTAATGGTTCTATTCAACATCACATAGTTCCTGTTTTCCATTAGCCTCATCCATTGAAGCTTGTCAGGTGATAATTGAGCTTTATCTATCAACATTAAGTGATGATTTAAATCACCCATAATTAGGGTATGATTAATGGTCAGATACAAAGATATATCATCAAGCATAGAACACAAATGTTCAAAGAACATATTAGATGATAAATGTGTTCGCCCCCAATATATGTTTACTATAATAATAGATAAACAATGTTTCTGAAATTTAATCATCTGGATGTAAGGTATGGAAGAATTATAAGATTTTACTGTAAAGTTCTTAGATTTCCTGATGGCTATTAAAAGACCTGCCATTGGTCGTCCTCTTTTATTGCTTAACGCAGGAACTGTGAAGATATCGAATGGGTCCCATATTGGGTCAGCAGTCAGCCACGTCTCCTGTAGTACGATAATGTCATAGGCACTATCATCATCATTAGTATTAATATGGTGCCTGTGGCCTCTTGTGTTCCAAGATACTAGACTCACATATTCATTGGGCAAGGAATATTATGGTCTTCCAACATAAGGCCTTAGTTGCCAAGTTCCTGTTTTTTTATGCTCAAAGGAAGTATTCTGGTAAGATTTTGACATATTGTTATACATCCTCATGGTAGTTGATACTTGTTGCGAATCAGCTCGATCGTCTAATAAGGTATTTTGAGATAATACAAATCCCAAATCATACAATGCCACTCTTGCTTGCCATAATGTATTTCCAATGACTCCAGATTTTATAATTAGTCTTGCTTTGGTCAGATCTCGGTCATCTGTGAGCTTAACTAGATCAATATCTGTAGAGGTAAGATCTGCCAAAGCTGGAACTTCCCTACAAATATGTATTATGCATGCTCTATTAAGATCATACTGATTAAATGGATGGTCTCTGCATTTTATCAATAACCGGTGATGATTTTTGTATTGATACCAATTGGTGTTTATGATTGTAAATGCCTTGCTCCCGGGCTGAGTGGGTAGAGAGCTTCGCCGGTCATCATTAGAATTTTTCATGGTTTTAATTATGTCTGTGAATTTCTGTGTTTGATTAATTTCTGGTTGGAAATGGGAAGGCCCTTTCAAAAGAGGAGCAAAAAGTGACGAAGGTACTGTTGGTTACTGCTTTCCAGAATTTGTTTCGCTCGTGCCCCAAAAGTCCCCAATATATTGAGCGATTAAATTCCTTATTTCTTCTCTCAGCTGTTGAATAATCGGAATCACAGGTTCATTTGATGCTACAGAGTCGGCCCCTAGAGCTTGAGTTCCAAGCGATTGTGATGGAGGGGAATTGGTTGCATCATTCAGATTAACCATGGCCACTAGATCGTTCAAAGGTTGATAAGGTTACCGGTTTTATAGAAGCCATCTTGTCCTGACAATCATTTGGATTCTGTTTGCCCTGGCATAGTGTCTTCTCCAGCATTTTTGATTTGATTGGGCTGGTCAATAGTTTAATAAACCGCCTTTTTTTAGATTTTTGTGTACCAAGTAAACCACTTTTAGATGGTAATATTTTTCTCTTCACTTTATTTAAAGGCTTCCTTATGGATTTATGCTGAGAAGGAAGGGGCTTGGTTAACATATTGAATGGGTTCCGTAATATATTAGAGTCGGAGTCAGTAGGTATATGATCTGACTACGCAGTGGGGACCACATTCGTCATTATAGATGACTCATTCATGACTTTTGCAAGGTTGTTACCTTTCAGTATGATGATATTACTTTCCACCACTTGTAAGGGATCAGGATTGATTGTTTTAACCAACATTAGCTTATTAGAATCATCAGGTTTTGTGCAGTTTCATTTACATTTATATTGGCACAGGATGAATTTGGCAATGCCTTTTGTGTCAAAGTTGTCAGTGATATAAGCGATTGATTTTGTGATTCGCATAAGGATTTTGTTAATGTACTTTCTTGCAAGATTTGAGTCATTAAATCAAACTTTTTAACCATTTTTTGTTCCAAAACTTCATATAGTCTTGCCACTGTTAAGGGGCAGTATTCATTGCACTCAGTGTGTTATTTAGCGATGGAGCCTCGGGAAAGGAGAATCGCTGTGATTGGCGATCCTGAATGAAAAATTGCCGATCACCGGCCAGTTCACTGAACCTCGAGCGCCACGGTGTAGGGGCTATGAAGGAAAGTGAATTGCTCGGGTAGTGGATATCAGATTTGTCAAACATAACTGGAGACTTTGAGAGTTCATGCGCAGCCATATTGACCCCTTCATTCTCCTTACTGACTCTTTCGTCCCCAGAAGCCCCCACGGCATGTGCGCTTGGCTCTTCATGTAACTGTATTAGGTCTCCTGTGTTCGAACATATATACATACTGTCCTCAGATTCAGGACATGTATTGTTAAGTGTATTCATAAAATCAATCACATCGTCATCTATACCATCTGCAACTGCTAACAAGTCATAGGCTGCACGAAGATTATGCTGTGCTTGAACTGAGCACACTGGAGGAGATTTTTGTGGTAAATCACTATATGGTGGACGTAGTTGAGACTGCATTTTTTTCACTAGACTGTACAACCTGCGTGGAAACAACCTCACCACATAGGCAGTCTGATATCAAAACAGAATCAGAAATTTCCAAAAGTCTTTGTGAATTAGATCCGTCTTGTAGTGACGGTGTACAGGCTGTAAACAAGGGACCCTCTTCGCTGACCGCACCCGTAGTTGATACCATTGTAACGGCATCCTGGCCCATACAGTTGGGCCTCCCGCTGGCTATACAGTTTGCTTAGGGTCAGAGGTGCAAAAGGATCTTATATCTACTGACAAAGAGAGAGAACGTTGTTGTTTTTTCACCACACGGGTTCTTTGAATAAGTGCAGGCGTGGTTTTCTTAGCTTTAGGTATATCCACTATTGCCCCATTGTCAACTACATTATGTAATGGCATACCTGATTTAAGTGAATAAATCTTGGTTGACATAACAAAAAAAGGGCTATAAAATGTTTTAAAAAACAAATAAAACCCAACTCACCTATACAATTTAAATGAAATAAAAGATGAACCCGCTGCCTCTGCCTCACACTCTTTTGCTATACAACGAGAGAGCAACTCACTTTAGCAACTGCACTTTTGCAAAATGCACGTGCGCAAATGCGCGTGCAGAGTGAGCAATAAGGGATTCTGGGTATGGAGGCGGGGTAGACCCTATTAAGAAAGAAGAGAGAAATAAAAGTAAGTGGAGTGGGTAGGTAGCGGTTGCTAGCAGTTGATAACAGCCGTTGGCTGTTAAATATCCATAAAAGTCCAGGTGAAAGAGTTCAGTGCCTACCGCTCCAATCAGGGTTGTTCAGCAACAAAATCCAAATCCAAACACACGTCCATGGACAGCGACAGCGAGACAGCAACTCACTTTAGCAACTGCACTTTGGCAAAATGCATGCGCAAATGCGCATGCAGGGTGAGCAATAAGGAATTCTGGGTATGGAGGCGGGGCAGACACTATTAAGAAAGAAGAGAGAAATAAAAGTAAGTGGAGTGGGTAGGTAGCGGTTGCTAGTAGTTGCTAAAAGCTGTTGGCCATTGAATATCCATAAAAGTCCAGGTGAAAGAGTTCAGTTCGTACCGCTCCAATCAGGGTTATTCAGCAACAAAATCCAAATTCAAACGCACGTCCATGGACAGCGACAGCAACTCTCTTTAGCAACTGCACTTCAGCAAAATGCGCGCCAAAATGGCCTTTTAATGGGCATCCATAATACAGCAGGCATGATACATGTTATTAGTGGCAAGAATGGCATTTTGATGCAGCCAGTCTAGTCATTTCTCACTATGACATGACTTTTTATGCCCATCTATGATACACTAAACATGATATGTGTTATTACTTGGCAAGTCCGGCATTTTGATGCAGCCATTTTGGGCATGTTTTCTTATTGGTGCATGGCATTTTGAATGGCAAAGCTAACAGGAGCATGTCCTTCTGTGGGGATGCTGCGACATATTGACAAAGCCAGGCTGCACATGTTTTCTCATATTATCATTACTGGCATTATTGCACAAAGCAGAAATGAGTATGTTCTTATATGGAATACAGGCATGTATAGGTGCAGCCAGCATGGACATATAATAGGCACAGATAGCGTGAAAGTGGCATATATTGCGGGCAAAGGCATCATGAAAATGCTTTGGGAAATGGTCCTGTGCACTGTTGGTAAATTACATTTAGTGGATTTTTTGACTAGAGTTACCCTACAAAACCAAAAATATACACCTTTGGTTGGTTCGCGCTCCCTCGCTATACTCGCACGCTCTGACATATTTGAGGGAAATATTTACACCCCTCCAATTTAACAATTTTCCAGCCACAAATAGGTGAGGGCTGGTGGGTCAATGAGTATGAATGTGTGCGTGCAGTGTTGGGCTTCAGGCAAGGGGCATTAGAGCATGGACGTTGTTTTACATGTTTTGCTTGTATTTTTCCACAAGGCCAACCTGATGAATGTTATTACATAGAGGGAGGTTTGGGGTGGGGGTTTATTGCACAATGTGGCAGGCAGACTGGACATGTTCTTTCTTTGGCATGGCATGTTTTACTCACATATGGGGCAAGGCCAAAATAATGTGTGTTCTTACATGAGTGTGCGGGCACTTGTACAGTCAGCAAATAAATGTTATCTTACGGTGGCATTGCATGTTGTACTAGTGTTAAATGCAAGGACAACATGATGAGAGTTCTTACATGTTGGGTGGAAATATACATGCAGCCAAACTAGGAAATTATTCCTTACTGTAGCATTGCATGTTTTACTTGCATTGAGGGAAAAGTCAACATGAGTATTCTTATATGGTGGTGCAGGGGTTTATTTATTTATTTCATTTGTATAGCGCGCATACAACCCGGAGGCATTGAGGAGCTGTTGCACGTAAAAGACTACTAGTCAAGCTAGTGTCATGCAGACATATTTTCGTCATACAATATCATTGGTAACACAGGTACAATAACCAAATGGCAAATATGATACATAAAAAACAGTAGTAGATGTAGCGGGGGGGGGTTCCTGGCGATTAGAGGGGTAGGGGGAGTTAAAGTTTAGGTGAAAAGCTGAGTTTTAAGAGCTTTGAGGAAGATCCAATAAGATTTCTCAGCCCTCAGGGAGGGTGGGAGGTAGTTCCAAAGTTTAGCAGCAAGGTATGGGAAGCTGGAGCCTCCGGCTTTGCATCTCTTTACTTTGGGAACAATTAGTCAATCAGTGTAGGAGGTCCTAGTGGGTCTAGATGGGTGGGCTTTGGTGATTCTTTGGGAAAGGTAGGGTGGCGCTGTGTTGGAGAGGCACTTATGGGCAATGGAGAGTGTTTTAAAGGTGATACGCTCCTGGATGGGGAGCCAGTGTGCTTCTCTTCTAGCTCTTGAGATGTGCTCTCTCTTAGGGATATTCAGGGCTGATCTGAGGGTGTTATTCTGGATGGCTTGGAGTTTGTGGATGTTTACGGACGAGGTGCCATTGAATAGGACATTGCAGTAATCGACCTTGGAGCCAATGATTACAGGGGCAATGGTTAGGCAATTGTTTTTGGAGAGGAAGGGTCTGACCGCATAGAGGACCTTGGTGGCCTAGGCTGCTGAAGAGGCATCAGCGCTTACTTGTCTGCTCATAGTGAGTGAGGGGTCCAAGTAGACCCCTAGAGTCTTAACATTGTTTGAGACGGGAATGGAACAGTTGTCAATTTGGAAGGCAGTGTATTGATTGTTGAGGGACTTTAGGGCGCTTGGTGATCCGACAATTAAGATTTCCGTTTTTGTAACGCTCACCTGACTCCCACGGAGGCGCTGGCCTGGTTCACGCTGCTGTGACCTCTTCTAAGGTGATGCGCAGGGTTCGGAAGACGGACTGGACCGGGCCCCCAAATCTGGCTTGTCTGGCTCACAGAAGTATCCTTCTGTAGGCGAAAATAGGGGATTAACTGTCTGCGGGGTAATGCAATCAGCCTCCCACTTTCCCCTCTCACCCTCCTCGAAACCCTTCTGTGATTCCTCGTAGCGTCTCACCTTAGGGTCTGGAAGGACAAGCTCTCCATCCTGCTTCTGATGCAGGGGCGCGTTGGTATCCAGTTACTTCACTGGATTTTCGGATTGGTGAGAACCAAACTTGCTTGGCTTCCAGGTAAGTTTTTTGATAAGAGGTTCCCCTTGTGTCCATGCATTAATGTACTAATGCTAGTGTCTTTCTCCCCATAGGGGCCGGGGTACGGAATGCCGGGGAACAGGCACTGACCCGAGATGAGAGGTGAAATCCTTGTAGAAATCAGGTAAGTCTTTAATGAGCGTTTTTTTGGTAATGTCTTTTCATTCGCTCATTAACGCTGATGTCTCTTTTTCCCCTTAGGGGCCGGGGTCCGGAAATGCCAGGATGCGGCGCGGACCCGAAATGAAGAGAGAATGAATCAACAGGTAAGTCTTAACATGGAGATTTAGCTTTCCTTATTCCCTTATCTCTCTCACCTTTTGTTCTGGTCTTTTTCTCCCTAGGCGCTGGGGCGTGACTGCGAATCCGGATGATCGCTGCTGAACATGGAGGCACCCAGTAAAGGTGAGTGGAATGCGGTGCTGCAGCGATCGACGCGATGAGCTTTTAAATAAAAGTCTTCCTTTTCAGGATTGTCGGCGAGATGTCTCCGGGATGCGGATTTAGCAGGTAAGGACTTTTCCTTCTTCTGTTCTCTTCTTCTCTTCCTTTGCAGGTGATCCAGGATGCTGGCAGGCGTGGCAGAAGTCAGGATGCAGGATCAGACACAGTGAGCGTCCAGCTGCTAGATGCAGAACAACGCGAAGCACGTGTGGCTGTTCGGGTGGGGTTTAAATAGCCTTGGAAGAAGTTCCAGGTATGTATCCTTCCTCCAATCAGGTATGTATCCTTCCCCGACCACGCCCGGATGGTAAATTAGTCCCACAGGTAAAGTAGTTCCTTTCAGGACTCAAGGAGGCTGGGATCCTGCAGCATGGTCTGCATCAGGTAAGTGCACCCAAGCACATCCATAATGAGCCTGGCGCCTATGGCGCCAGGACTGATGTCTTTCATGAGCCTGGCGCCATAGGCGCCAGGACACTGTCCAAAGGGCCCCTATATGGGGTTGCTGGGTCCTTCCTTGGGGACTGGATGTCTGCTTTCGGGGACGTAGTCCTTGAACCGGCTCCCCGGGAGCGGGCATCATGACAGCACTCCCCCCCCAAAACCCCTCCCAAGGTTGTTCCCTCCGGGGGTTTTGGTTTGTCTGGGAAGAGTCGGTGGAATTTCCTGACTAATCGAGGTGCATGCACATGGTCGCTGGATTCCCACGACCTCTCCTGAGGTCCGTACCCCTTCCAATCAATTAGCAAGAACAGTTTTGACCTAAACATTTTTGAGTCTAAAATGTTCTTCACTTCGAATTCGGGCTCCCCATCTATTAGAATAGGTTCTGGAGGTTTGAGTAGTCGGGTTCCGGGTACCACTGGTTTCAGAAGTGACACATGAAAAACAGGGTGAATTCGCATACCAGCTGGTAAATCAAGTTTAACAGCCACTGGGTTAATTATTGCCGTAATAGAATAAGGTCCCAGATATTTTGGGTTAAATGTTCGAGGCCCTTTGAGTGGTAAATGTCTGGTAGCTAACCACACTTGATCCCCAATCTGATACGGAGGTGCTTCACTCCGATGTAGATCAGCATTCTCCTTGTATTTTCTCTTGGCTTGTTGTAAATGCGTAGTTGCCTCTTTGAAGGCTTGGGTAATTGTAGAATGCAGATGTTCTACTGCAGGCATTCCGAGGTTCTGAGGTGAGTCAAGGTTTGAGGTTCGAGGGTGATGCCCAAACAAAGTATAAAAAGGACTGTGGCCAGTTCCAGAGTGTACCGAATTATTATATGCGTATTCGGCTATCCAAAGAATGTCTTTCCAGTTGCTTTCAGATTGCTGTAACATACACTGTAAGTATTGCTCAAGGGTCTGATTTGTCCTCTCGGTCTGACCATCGGTCTGAGGGTGGTGACAGGTCAATAAACTTACGTCGATCTGTGCCATTTGACAACATTTGCGCCAGAAGTGGGAAATGAATTGGCTTCCCCGGTCAGACATTAGTATAGATGGGAATCCATGTAGCCGAACAATATTTTCGAGGAATTCTTTGGCTAGGACAGAAGCTGAAGGTAAACCTTTCAAAGGAATAAAGTGGGCCATTTTGGAAAACAAATCCACAATTACCAGAATAGTATTGTACCCCGAACAAGGAGGCAGGTCCGTAATAAAATCCATTGATAGGGTGTGCCAGGGTGCTGGCGGTATGTCTAGAGGTTGAAGGAGACCGGCTGGTCTTTTCTTTATACTTTTATTTTGGGCGAAAACACCACAGGACATCACAAAACATTTAACATCTTTTCGCCAAGAGGGCCACCAAAATTGTCGTTTCACCTTTTCCTCTGTCTTGGCAATACCGGGGTGTCCCTCTATTAATGCATCATGATAACCGGAAATAACTGGTTTGTGTAATTCCTTATCTGGCAGGAATAAGCGTCCTTGAAAATAAGTTAAACCATTATCTATGGTAAAGTCTGATCCCTTTTGTATCCAATCCTGTAAGGTTGTAGAGTCCAGGAGTTGTTTCACTCTGGCTTCAATGTCTTCAAGCGTCTGTAACGAAGTCATGCCTAGAATCCTCTGTTCGGGAATTATTGGTACTGGTTCTGAGTTTGTATCAGATTCTCCCATTTCAATTCGGGATAAGGCGTCTGCTTTGCCATTCTTGCAGCCAGGTCGATAGGTAATCACGAAATCAAATTCAGCGAAAAACAAAGCCCATCGGAGCTGCCGTGATGACTGAGCCTTGGCGGTTTTCAAATACTGTAAATTCTGGTAATCGGTGATCACTGTGATGGTATGTCGAGTGCCAAGCAGATAATGCCGCCAGGCTTTAAAAGCGGACTTAATGGCTAACAGTTCTTTGTCCGTGATTGCATAATTAACCTCGGGTGCCGAGAATTTTCTGGACCAAAATGCTACGGGATGCAGTTGGTTGGTTTCGGGATCTCTTTGGGACAGGACAGCTCCCATGGCTAGGCTGGATGCGTCAGTCTCGACGACATAAGGGAGATCTGGACGCGGGTGTTTCAATATAGGTGCGGAGGTAAACTTAGCTTTTAAATCCTGAAAGGCCTGCTCGGCTTCTTCAGACCATTCAAAACGTTTATTTTTCCTCAAGAGTGCAGTAATGGGTTGTACCACGCGTGAAAATTCCGGGATAAACCTGCGATAGAAATTGGCAAAGCCGAGCATGCTTTGAACCCCTTTTACAGAGCTAGGTGATGGCCATTTGAGGATGGCATCCACTTTTCTTGAGTCCATTCGGACTCCTTTGGGTGTCAGGATGAAACCTAGAAACTCGACTTCTGTGGTATGGAAAACACATTTCTCCAATTTAGCAAATAGTTTGTGTTGGTGCAGTTTTTCAAGTACTGCCCTGACGTGTTTTCTGTGATCAGATTCCGAAGAGGAGTACACCAGAATGTCATCGATATATACGACAACACAAACATCGATGAGTTCCCAAAGGACATCAATCATGAAGTATTGGAAGGCAGCCGGCGCGTTACACAATCCGAAAGGCATCACCTGGTACTCGAATAATCCGTATTTAGTACGGAAGGCAGTTTTCCATTCGTCGCCTTCTTTAAATCGTACCAGATGATAAGCCCCCAGGAGATCTAACTTGGTGTATATGCAAGCGTCCTTCACCTGGTCAAGGAGTTCAGGGATCAGAGGCAGAGGATAACGGTTTTTAACCGTTATATGGTTCAATGCGCGGTAATCGATACAAATTCTAAGGTCGCCTTCTTTTTTGGGCACGAAGAACAAAGCCGAGGATGCCGGGGACTTTGACGGGCGAATAAAACCATTAGCTAGGTATTGATCCAAATATTGTCTCAAATGCAGATTCTCAGGTTCGGTAAGGGCATAAATCCTGCTACAAGGGGGTTGTGCACTGGGCACCAGATCGATTTGGCAATCGTACGATCTGTGAGGAGGTAATGTGTTGGCCTGTTCCTTTTGGAAGACGTCCTGAAAGTCTTGGTATTCCGGAGGTAGTTGCATGGAGGCAGAGGTTACAGATGCTAGATTAATCTTCAGGTTTTCTGGGTAGCAGGTTTGTGTACAATCCGGGAAGGTTATTCTCTTAGCTCGCCAATCAATTTGAGGATTATGTGTCCCTAACCAAGGGATTCCAAGAATAACCTGAAACTGTGGAGCCTTGATTACATCAAACACAACACCCTCCCGATGGCCGTCGGGACCAATAAGAGTCACCTCAGTAGTGGAATGTGTTACCGGTCCAGAGGCAATTTCAGTTCC
Organism: Ambystoma mexicanum; assembly: GCF_040938575.1. Taxonomy (NCBI): domain Eukaryota; kingdom Metazoa; phylum Chordata; class Amphibia; order Caudata; family Ambystomatidae; genus Ambystoma; species Ambystoma mexicanum. The sequence continues at coordinate 1,334,547,373 of NC_090921.1, read as the reverse complement.
ATCGACTGTGGTGATGACATCTTTGCTGGTTTTAGGACGGAGAGGGAGGTTAATCCTAGAGACCAATTCACGATCCACATAGTTTCCAATAGCCCCACTATCGATGTATTCCTTTATTGCATGCAACCGCTTAGGCTGTTCTGGATCTACGAGAACCATTGGCACAATGAAATGCGAGGTCTGAGAGTTAGTTTTCAAGCTCGGCAAGCGGACACCTACACTTGTCGGGCAGAGTCGTTTCCCGAAACAGAGTCTTCATGGTTTTTATCAGCGGCTCCTACCGCCTTTCGGGGCGGTTTTGCCGGGCAATCTCGTAGAAAGTGTCCAGAATTCCCACAATAAAGACATAATTTTAACTGCCGCCTCCTTTCACGTTCCTTTTAAGTTAAGGGTCCTTTAACCCCTCCAATTTGCATAGGCTCAGAGACATCAACTCCCTTGGGATTAGCATGGGTCTTGACCAACACCCGGGTATCAAACCTGGAACGATCTGCTTTTCTATTTTGAAGTCTGTGATCCAATTGGACCACTAAGTCTATATACTCTGTGCATTCTTGGGGCGGATTTACAACTTGGGCCAAGACATCTTTAAGTTCTTTGCGTAGGCCTCGATAAAACAACGTGACTCTTTTATCCTCTGGCCATCCCGTTTCCACAATTAGTCTATTAAAGGTTGCAATATAGGATAGGAGGTCCTGATTGCCCTGTCGCAGGGATAGAAGTTCGTCATCCAGAGCCTGCCCCTGAGAGTGTCGAGCAAATAACCTTTCCATGCTTGCTTGAAACCTTTGAAAATCACGGAGAATCGGGTCAACTTGAGTAACCAGTGGAACTGACCAATCAGCAGCGCAGCCGCTGAGATATGACAATACAAAGGCTACATTGGTCTGATCATTAGGGAAGGCACCAGGTCTGCATAGGAAGTGCAAACGACACTGATTCATGAATACGGCGAATCGTTTGGGGTCCCCAGCAAAGCGTTCGGGTGGGGCCAGCGGCATGTTTCCAGGTAGATTAATCTGCACAGGGTTACTGGAAATCACAGGAGCGGGGTTCCCTCCGGAACCAGGTAGAGGAGTTTGCCCAGCTTGACCTTGCAAAAGCTGTCTGGCCAGGTCATCAGTTCTTTCCTTTGATATTATTAATTCCCTCCTAAGGGCATTAGTCTCTTGACGAGCGGCATGTACTTCGGCCCGTAATTCCCCCAGTAATTGGGCCAACTGATCAGTCTCAGAACTTTCCATAGCGCCTGGGTGGGAATTTGTAGGAAGGCTTCGCGTTCTGTAACGCTCACCTGACTCCCACAGAGGCGCTGGCCTGGTTCGTGCTGCTGTGACCTCTTCTAAAGTGATGCGCAGGGTTCGGAAGACGGACTGGACCGGGCCCCCAAATCTGGCTTGTCTGGCTCGCAGAAGTATCCTTCTGTAGGCGAAAATAGGGGATTAACTGTCTGCGGGGTAATGCAATCAGCCTCCCACTTTCCCCTCTTACCCTCCTCGAAACCCTTCTGTGATTCCTCGTAGCGTCTCACCTTAGGGTCTGGAAGGACGAGCTCTCCATCCTGCTTCTGATGCAGGGGCGCGTTGGTATCCAGTTACTTCACTGGATTTTCGGATTGGTGAGAACCAAACTTGCTTGGTTTCCAGGTATGTTTTTTGATAAGACGTTCCCCTTGTGTCCATGCATTAATGTACTAATGCTAGTGTCTTGTGTCTTTCTCCCCATAGGGGCCGGGGTACGGAATGCCGGGGAACAGGCACCGACCCGAGATGAGAGGTGAAATCCTTGTAGAAATCAGGTAAGTCTTTAATGAGCGTTTTTTTGGTAATGTCTTTTCATTCGCTCATTAACGCTGATGTCTCTTTTTCCCCTTAGGGGCCGGGGTCCGGAAATGCCAGGATGCGGCGCGGACCCGAAATGAAGAGAGAATGAATCAACAGGTACGTCTTAACATGGAGATTTAGCTTTCCTTATTCCCTTCTCTCTCTCACCTTTTGTTCTGGTCTTTTTCTCCCTAGGCGCTGGGGCGTGACTGTGAATCCGGATGATCGCTGCTGAACATGGAGGCGCCCAGTAAAGGTGAGTGGAATGCGGCGCTGCAGCGATCGACGCGATGAGCTTTTAAATAAAAGTCTTCCTTTTCAGGATTGTCGGCGAGATGTCTCCGGGATGCGGATTTAGCAGGTAAGGACTTTTCCTTCTTCTGTTCTCTTCTTCTCTTCCTTTGCAGGTGATCCAAGATGCTGGCAGGCGTGGCAGAAGTCAGGATGCAGGAGCAGGCACGGTGAGCTTCCAGCTGCTAGATGCAGAACAACGCGAAGCACGTGTGGCTGTTCGGGTGGGGTTTAAATAGCCTTGGAAGAAGTTCCAGGTATGTATCCTTCCTCCAATCAGATATGTATCCTTCCCCGACCACACCCGGATGGTAAATTAGTCCCACAGGTAAAGTAGTTCCTTTCAGGCCTCAAGGAGGCCGGGATGCTGCAGCATGGTCTGCATCAGGTAAGTGCACCCAAGCACATCCATAATGAGCCTGGCGCCTATGGCGCCAGGACTGATGTCCTTTATGAGCCTGGCGCCATAGGCGCCAGGACACTGTCCAAAGGGCCCCTATGTGGGGTTGCTGGGTCCTTCCTTGGGGACTGGATGTCCGCTTTCGGGGACGCAGGGCTTGAACCGGCTCCCCAGGAGCGGGCATCATGACAGTTTTGTCACTGTTGAGATAGAGATGATTTGCTGCCATCCAGGTCTGTATTGTAGAATAGATCTTGTTAATGGTGTCGGAGTCATCTGTGTAGTTGCCTGAGAGAGGGATCAGTATTTGGGTGTCGTCTGCATAGTTGCTGTAAGCTAAACCGCGGGAGTCTAGGATGGTGAACATAGGCCTGGTAAATATATTGTAAAGTGTTGGGGTGATGCAAGACCCTTGTGGCACACCACAAGTGATAGGAGAGGCAGAGGCATTACGATCTCTGAGAAGACCCTCATGACTCTTCCTTCCTGGAAGGAAGTGATCCAGGCTGTGGCTGAGGGTGAGAAATTAGTGTGACTGACGAGGTGAAGGCAAAGGATTTGGTGGTTGACCAGGTCAAATGCTGCTGATAGGTCTAAGAGGAGAAGCAAGGCAGATTTATCCTCGTCCCTGACCTGGTCTAGCTGCTTTTTTAGGTTGAGAGGGGCTGATTCAGTACCATGCCCTGGGCGGAAGGCAAATTGTCGCATTCCAAGGATTTTCTTGTCCTACAAGAACTGTTGGACTTGCAGGTAGGCAGCTCGGCCCAAAAACTTTAGGAGGAAGGGGACAGTGGTGATTGGCCTATAGTTTGCGGGAATGGCTGGGTGTAGGGATGTGTTTTTCAGGAGTGGAAGGACCTATGCTTCTTTGAGGCTGGCTGGAACAGTGCTTTGAGTGAAGCTAGCATTTATGATGGCTGTGATGATGCGGGTTAGTGTGTCAGCACAATGTTTGATGAGGGATGCAGGGCATATCTGGCCTTTGAATTTTGATGGTTTTAGACTTTTAATCCATTTTGTGACTTCTGTTTCGGAGAGGTCTCTGAAGAAGAACTGAGGGTTGGATGGAATGGGGGGAGGTGTGGAGCTGTTGCTAGTAGCTCTGGGATCTATATTGAATTTTGCTTGTTGTGAAAAGATTTTCATGCTCAAGGTGTCAATTTTGCCTAAGGGTGCTGCTTGGATGCTTGTGCACCAGGTCTTGAGTGAGTGTTGTGACGGGTGCTGCTGGGGATTCAAGTTCTCTGTAGATGGTAAAAATCTCTTTCGTGTCTGACTTGGCTTTGCTGATTCTGGTTTTGAAGGAATATGATTTGGCCGTTATTATGGGTGATTAGTAACGTCTGGAAATTTCGGAGAAGTCCTCTTTTGTAGTGTCAGTGGGATTCTTTAGCCACGTTAGCTGGGCTTGTCATTTCAGGGTACATAGTTCGAGAAGGTCGGGGGTAACCCGTGAGTTGGAATGTCTGACTTTTTACAATTTATGAGGAACTATGAGGGTTAAGGTGTTCCCTCCTTCTGAGAGGAATGAAGTGTACATATCCACTAGAGATTTGGTATTGGTGGTGAAAGGGCGCAGAAGGCACTGGATGTTGAGCAAGGGCAGGATATTGTCTCTGGTGAGCTTCTGTGAGCTCTGTGTAACAGCAGGAGGAAGTGAGTTGGGTAGTGATTTGGGGGCTTTTGGCTGTGGGATAGAGAAGTGAAAAATATGGTGGTCTGACCAGGGTGTTGGCGCTAGAGGAGACTTTGCAGTTGTGGTTGGTAATCCAGTCTAGAGTGTGTCCTTTTTTTTTGGGTGCGATTGGTGATTTGTTGAATGAAGCCCAGGGTGTCACAGGCGTCAGATAGTGATTTAACGGGTAGGTTGTTGAGGTCAAGGAGGCCCAGGTTGAGGTCTCCTAGAAGATAATTTTGGTGGAGGCATTTAAGTTATCCTGGTGAATGTGAAGGAGTTTTGCCTCCATGTTTAGAGAGGGGGCAGGAGGATGGTAGAGGAGGTGGATAGTGATTGTACATGCGGGTGATGGGGAGAGTTTGAGTGATAGGAGGTATGTATTCCCCTCAATGGATGTGTTAAATCATCTGAGGGGAATGGATACTTTAGCAATCAAGGTGACTCCGCCTCCCCTGGAGGAGGGTCTGTAATTCCAGAAGATAGTGTACCCCGTGGTTATGGCTAGAGATAGGACAGGGCCAGAGGCTTCATGAAGCCAGGTCTCCGCCATGGCTAGTTTGTCCAAGTTCTGTTTGGTGATTAAGTCATTGATATCCAGTGCATGGGCAGGAAGGGAGCAAGCGTTGATGAGGGTGCAGGTCATGAGGGCTGAGGGGCTGTGGGCAGAGTGACAGAGACTGAGTGAAGGGGGGTGTCTTGATTATGAAAGGCTATGTGGCTAAGTAGGGGAGGTAGCTTGTGTCTGGGTGATGGTTGGTTCCCAATGTTGGGAGGATGAGAGGAGTCGCTGAAGGTTTTGGGGTCGTGTGGAAGGGATGTCGTGGGGAGGCTTAGTACTTTGTGGGTGGGCTTAACCTTCTGGTTGCTGGGGGTGGTGAGGTGTTGTGTAGTGTATGGGGCCTATTTTTAGGCAGGGTACAGGGTTGAGAGCAGAGCCTGAGTAGATACAGTTAGTTTGCATAGTGCCGTTCTGGGGACTTTAGAAATTAGATGAGGGTGTGGCTTTGCGTTAGGATTTCTGTTAGAGGGGTTAATTGCTGGGCTGAGGGTTGCAGCTAGAGTCCATCAGTGTCGGAACTTGTGCGCACCCTGAGGCATGAGTTCCTAATTTCTGTTTCCTGAGGAGTAGATTAGCGTGTGTTGCTGCAGAAGCAGGATCCTAGTCTGTGATTTCTGTGCCAAAGCATCCTTCCTGCTAGAGTCGGGAGTGCACGACTCAGATAGGGGAGGGGGCGTTCTGGAGGTGTGGCCAGGCATTGGCAGCGAAAGCAGGACTCCGGTAGCCTGCTCATGTGGCACCGATTGTCTTGCTGCGAATGCCGAGTGTGTGGAAGGTGGCATGTCCTTGGACCATGTTTCTCAAGGGCTGTGCCACTCTTAAGAAAGCAGTTGGCTTTCACGTTGAGGGGTATGTTGTGTGTGGTTTGAGTCATTGAACTGGAGTTGTTACATTTTGGACTGTCTGCTAGTAACTCAACGAGTGACTGTGCTTGCACGCTCGCAAGGGATTGTGGGGGAACCGCATTCGTTTTTTGACCAGATGCGCTTGGCCGGTGAGTCACAGTGAGCGCGTTGCGCAAGAATATGTGTGGCAGAAATATGTTTCTTCTTGTGGCAGAAGAGTTTTACGGGCATTAAGGACAAATCTAACATGATAATGATTGTAAATATACTGGCAGTGCCAACATGAACATGCTTTCTTATGGTATCATTACTGTGAATAATATCACTACCCACACAGATAGCTGGCTGGTACATTTGAGTGTCAGGACTCAGGAGCCATGCATAGCCCCCATGTTTCGATTCTAGGTGAAAAATGTAAGGTATGATTAAAACGCAGACTTCCATCTTTCACCTAGTGCAGTGAGCGGTGTGTCCCTGCATTAGCATAATCATCATGTACATTGTGCATGCGTGGTTGTCCAGGCCTGCCCAGAGTGTGGTGCGGGCCCTGCTTAGTTGCTGGGCTAGGAGAGGGCCCCTCAGAATGGCTTCCAGGGGGGCACCCACATTTTGTGTTACACCACTGTGCTTGTGAGCTGTAAACCAGTGGCAATAATGGACCCCCTGGTAGCGAGATCGCTGATTGACGGGAACACAGGCAAACTACAATACTCACATGTCCTGGCCGTGGCTCCATACATTGCAGAGATATAAGGGTGGTCTTTTGGAGTCAGACAGACTTTCGTTCATGGCCTCCCGACTCCAGAAGGGCACTATTGACGTGTAGGGTTGCTTGGCTCCCCCACATGTGTAACTTCCTGTAAGTTTGACCATGATCCTCCCCGTACCTGTGTGAAGCTGGTTCTCAGTGCTCTCCACAAACCAAGCGTGTGCACCAAATACTCGTGAGTACTTGGTTGACTGTCTTGATTTATCTGAGGATCACAGGGCCCCAAAACAGGGTCTCGCAAGCCATGTTAGCATGGTTTCAGATGAGTTCCTTTTTCTAACTGTGTGTTATAGTTCTGGGACCTGAAGAGGGTGTTGGTGATCTGGTAGTGTGAAACACCCAATGATAGGGATGGAATGGTGACCCTGTGGATCATCTGTATGCCAATTCCAGAGCCAGCACCCCAAAACCGACATTTACTTAGGGTCCCAGGTTCCATTCCCCTTGCCTCTCAGAGGTGACTTCATCACAGACCCCTGAACTATATGGCCCGTATCAACTTCGGTCTATGGAGATCTGATCACATGTCCCCAGCGATGATTGTCTTACACTGCCTTTAAGAAAAAAATCAATTTAAAACTTAATGCCTAGTGCTCAAGACTGCATAGATTTGCCACTGGATGCATCCAGCTATGCCAGCACTATCTGCTGACCAGACATCTAAGGTCAGCCTCCCTTGACTTATAAGCTATCCACCTTGCTAAATAAAATGCTTTGGGAGGAGATCCCTGCCTGCACAAGGTTCTTCCCTCTTATATTCCATCCCCCTAAAAGAGTCAAACGATTTTGAAGAGTTTTAAAAATCCATTTATTCATGTATGCAAATGGCCCACAAGAATTCTAATGAACCGGAGAAAGTGACTTCAAGACTTGGCCCAGGCTCACAAGAAACCTTAACTCTACCCTTTCCCACTGAAGTGCTTAAATGTGCCCACACGGCAACATATGGAACTATATAAAAACATCCCAAAAATAAATGAAAACGGGCCCAGTTTACTCTGGACTAAAATTGGGAAGTTAGAGTTCCAGCATTACAAGTCTTTCAGGCTAAGGGATAGCGTGAGAGAGAACATACCTGTGCCCACATTGATTACATTGTTTTAAAAAATTACGAATAGCTTTTTTACAAAAATACTGTCCATTCAACTTGTTCACAAAAAGAGAAGTCCAAGTCAATGGGGGTCATGAAGAGTTGTGAGGAGGGGAAAAATGCGGCGGTAACGCTATTACTACTGCATTTACAGCTCTGCCCAATCCCATGTTCCGGGGCATTAACCTCCAGCTTTAAGCTTGAGGTGAATTCTGCTGGCTTTGAGGCCATTTTTGGCAATTTTTCTGCCAGCGATATCGGTTACTCCAACCGCATTGGGTTACTCTAACTCCAACGCCCCCTGACCCCATTGGACCCAATCGGAATGGGGGCTTACCGTCCCCACAGCCGCTCCCCCCCCCACCATCCTTGCAACTCGGAATCCGGCGCAAATTGCGCCAGACTGAGCTGCGGTAATGCTAATTGCCTTGGACGGTACCCCGGCGGAATCAACTACCCATGATGAGGCCTACAGAAGACTGTGTTTTGGAGATTACATTACCTAAGTCCAATTGCAAAGGCACCCAAGTGACTAACCATTAAATACGCAAGTATCTGCTTAATTGCTCCCCTATATTTTGTGCCGATTGCACTCATGCCTCAGGTACTCACAGTTTTCAAGGATGACACTCACTGGTAGTTAGTATTACTCTTGACCAGTCCCATAAACCATTCATTAATGATACTTCTACCCAGTGGAGTAACTTTACTGAAAACATTGGGAGGGGACATGACATCTGAAGGAAAGGGGCCACTGCCAAATGAGGGGGACAGAATGGTGTGCCACGAAAGTTGGGAGAAGGGGCACAAACACCTTTGTCTCCACCTATAATGACACCCATGCTTCTACCCCCAGAGCTTGAAGCAGGCACGTGAGTGCTAATTTACATAAAAGTAGTGTTCCATGAATTCCCCTCCCTTTCCTCCATTCTTCTCAACATTTGAGAACTACTGAATGGCCTGAGAGGCCCACGAAAAACCGCAGGTCATCAGATGATCATTCCCAGAGAGACCCCCCCTTTTAGAACATCATCAGCTCCTATGACTCTTTTAGCTTCTCAACATGCACCACGATTTATATGGGGCCACTCCACAATTCCTGCCCAATACAGCAATCTCCATTAGCTTGACGGATGCCCAATTAATTTCAGCACAGCAAGTTTCAAAATCTATAACCGTTATTGGCCAACCATAAGAAAATTTACCCAAAGGAGAATGGAGATTTAGCGTTAACGCCCAACCCGTGATCCGGCACTGAAAATGCCAGATCGGGTAGCGCTAACGGCAAAGTTGGCCGGTATTATGGCCGGCATACCGCCCAACTCGTGATGAGGCCCAAAGAGAGGAAGGTGTCACTGGGGACTGTTGTTTAGAATTGCCTAAGCCTGCTGCTAGGTTGTTGTGCTATCTTTGCTCTCTGAAAAGGCATCAAGGTACGTTTTACTGATTTTCTCATGTTAGCTATCTGCTGCTTCCTATCTCTGCAATGCGATTTGTATTGATCTATTATGAGGACAGTGTGCTTCAAATAGAAACACAGGCAACAGGTGCATACAGAAATAAGATCAATCCTGAAGTCACTTGACTTAGAAAGAGGGTGCATATATGAATTAAGAGACGGTTGATGAGCAGGATACATAGGACAAATAGCAAGGAGGATATTGACACTATATAAACATGAGGAAATATACAAGGAGATGGTGGTAGTACAGTGATGCAGCTGGGGACTAAAAGTGTAGGGGACAGGTCAGAAGACAGAGTGGGTGCAATTTTAAGGAGGAGGAGGTGACAGTTAAATGCTGATTTAAATACATGGATGTTGGTGAGTTTTTTTGTTGCTTGGGGATGGGTAATTGCAGGGATGAGGCAAGAACTGTGAAAGATCTGAATATTGACAATGGACAGGCAGGGCGGGAAACAGAGAGGTTGAGATTGTTGTTGGATTAGAGGGTGTGGGCAGAAGAGTACGGGAAATGGAGGATGAAAGCAAGCAAGGGTCTCATCTGTGGACGGATTGTAAAGGCAGATGTAGGAATGTGAACATTGAGAGATTGCACAGTATTTGCTTTAATTTAAGGAAAGAATAGTTACTTTCATTTTCTCAGGCTCCAGTTGTCTGTGTGCATGCCCTTTCCATTGTGCTACATTGATGGACTGTTATTTCTGAGACTCAGAGCAGATTGAGGACCCAGAGATAAAAGTCCTGTCCTCACCCTACGCAGTGTGCACATACAGATAAGCTGTCTGTGTTTGTACAGAAAAGATAAGTAAACTGTGATAAAAAGAAAAACACAAAAAGGTATGCACTGCCAAGACATCCTACATACAAAGGAATGTTGTACACTAACACTCACCCCAGAGTCTGTGTCATGTTTGATGTGAGCTGGATCTGATTACAAAACTAAACTACAAATGTATCTTCATTTCAGATCTATGTATTGGAAATAATGACTATACATTAATTCAGGAATCTCTTTGAATGGAAGGAGTACTACTGAGTACACGTGTGCCGCGTTCATGTAACACTTCAGAGAGTGTACATGCCGTCCTGAAAATAAAGAGGTGTACCAGCAGGCACTATATTCACAAGAATCAGATCTACCAGAATAGCACACACAGCCAACTGTGCAGGAAGACCTAGCCCTATTTTCCATTCCACCAAAACTCCCCTCCTCACTTATGGCCTTGATTACTGTTCTTCCATCCACGTACATCTCCCTAGTAGGCTCTCTTCATTCTCCAACTATTGGTTTGACTGTTCTCCATCCCTAGTAGGCTCTCTCTATTCTCCAACTATTGGTTTGACTGTTATCCATCCCTAGTCGGCTCTCTCTATTCTCCAACTATTGGTTTGACTGTTATCCATCCCTAGTCGGCTCTCTCTATTCTCCAACTATTGGTTTGACTGTTATCCATCCCTAGTCGGCTCTCGCTATTCTCCAACTATTGGTTTGACTGTTATCCATCCCTAGTAGGATCTCTATTTGCCAACTATTGGTTTGACTGTTATCCATGCCTAGTCGACTCTCTCTATTCTCCAACTATTGGTTTGACTGTTATCCATCCCTAGTCGGCTCTCGCTATTCTCCAACTATTGGTTTGACTGTTATCCATCCCTAGTAGGGTCTCTATTTGCCAACTATTGGTTTGACGGTTATCCATCCCTAGTTGGCTCTCGCTATTCTCCAACTATTGGTTTGACTGTTATCCATCTTCTGTCTCCATTCCTGCTTCATGCTCATCTCTCGCCTGCCCCCCCCCCCTCCTCTCTTCACTAACTGTTTTACTTTGCTTGCCTCTGAATTTGATACCTCTGAATTGGCTTCAAATGTTCTCATCTTCTTTTCTGTCCCCATTGTTCTGCTCTTGTGTTCTCTATTTCCTTCTTGCTCTCTCTGCTCTTCCACACATTTCTTTCTCTCTCTCCCAAGCCCACTCTCCACTCGTTCCCATTTATGCTTGTTTTCCTGGCCTCATACAAAGCAGGGAAATTCTGTCTCTGTCTCTCTCTCTCTCTCTCTCTCTCTCTCTGGCTGCTCCACACACTCACTTGCTGTCCTTTGTAGCCTTCATTATTCTTTCATACAACCATCCCTAGATATTGATCATGTTGTTGGTGTAATCATTTTTGTCAATACTAAAGCATTTTATACTTTTTTTTCTAGTTCTGTGCAGCACTAGGGCAAACGCACTTTTTAAATTCAATCAAATGAAATGAGGCACACATTGGAAACAGTGTGCTTTGTAGTGGCCTAATCCTAGGATACAAGGGTCTGTCCTGGGACACAAATGGTATTTGTATCCTTCATAAGGACGTTGATGAGGGCTCATCAGGGAAAAGTCAGACAAATAAGGCTAAAACATCAAACTTACTTGGGCCACACACCAGAAGAGCAGAATGGAACCATCACTCTCACAGTGCATTGCTTCTGGATTAAAACAGTGGAACCTAAAACCTCAAAGGATGGCTGTCAGGTTCTAATCGTCCAAACCTTTGAGAAAGTCCTATGGATTTCCATGACTAGTTCCTGCCTTATATTCCACAGTAAATTTCTAGCCTTGCAGGCTGATTGGCCATTGAGAAACTTTGGGTTCTCCCCTTTTGGGCCATAAGTCACTTCAACAGTCAACAGCAAGACTTTGCAAGCTGTGGCTCTCTAGATGTTTTGGACTACGACTCCCTTGATCCATCACTATTGACTATACTGCCTGGGGCGGATTGGGATTGTAGTCCATAACATCTGGAGAGCCAAAGGTTGTAGACCCCTGGTCTACAGCACAAACTGTAGCTTGGCACTATTTGGTTCTAAAGTGACCTACATCTACTATCTTTTTGTAAGCTGGCAGCTCATGGTTGCTGCATCATCATCTCTGCCTTTCTTATCTACCTTTGCCAGAACTGTGCCATCCACTAGTTCAGATGTGTCAGCGTTAACAATGAAACGCCAGCTATAATATGAGGCTGTCAATGCTGGGACATGCCATAATCCATGTTTCAGCTCTACAAATTCCTTCTAACTTTCCTCTGTCCAAAAACCTTGATGGGGTGTTTGTTCAAGGGGAGTTCAGTGAGTGGTGAAGTGGAGAACTGCACGGCTCTTTCTCTGGAAGGCTGTAGTTTGCCCCTGCAAACCTTGTGTCCAAGGTAAATTGCAAATATGTACCGCATTTACATGCCTGGATGGTCAGCATAACCCTCTGAAGTGCATGCAATCTTTTTGGAAGTAGTTTAAATGCTCCTCCTAGCCGGAACTAAAAACAGCTGTTATTGAGACAGGCAACACAAAAGTTTCCAATCGAATTGAGTTATGGTTTCGGCCTCAAGTTGATTGCAGGAGCATTTCTTAAGCTGAAAGACATTATATTTGTGTGTAGAATGGAGTTGTTTCTCTGACAAACAGGGTTAAGGCAATTTGCCAGTACACGTAGGTCAAATCAAAGGTAGTCATGTACAGAGCTACATCCATTTACATCCACAAGCTTTTGTGCACGAGTTGTAGAATGTGCACGCATATGTCTTCCTGAAAGCATTGAAGCCCCTAGACCATGCAAAACCTCAAATATGTTGTACCAGATTTAAGAACCAGTGCAACAGGGATTGACAAAGGACTCTGGTAGGTCCAATATCCTCTAGGACCAACAGTCTGCCATTAATGCAATCCTAAACCTTATCTGATATCCTGTAGCTCATCAAACCAGAAAGATTGTGCAGAGAACATTCTTAACAAAAATATATCAAAATTTATTTTTGAATGATACAAAAAAAATTAGAAAAAGTGAGTAAATCACAGATTATTAGGCACTACACAATTTTTACAAAACACAGCAGAGCAGCAACATTATTTTGCCTAAAACGAGGGGGCTAGTAAAAATCCCACACACTTTCCATTAATAGTGCAGCATTCAAACACATCTCAACAAACAGTGACAATCATACAAATTGTTAAAAACCAACAAACACTTTACAACTGTAAACATATGAGGAGCCCAATTCATGATTTCTCCCCAAAAGAACATTCATTATTTTATAGTTTATACAAGAAACAATAGCAATTATTAAACACAAATCTATTGTAAAGGGTGGATCACAACAAAAGTACAGATTGCATCCCTTTGAGTTTTTCTCAACCGGTTTCGACGTGAAATGTTAATTTGCACGTCTTCATCAGGAGGAAAGATGCTAGAAGGAAACAAAAATATAACTATGTAATTTAACAATTAAACCCAAATCAACAATGGGCTGCGTATATACTGCAATTAATGAAACTAGGAAAAAAAAAATTCTTCTTTTAAAAAAAAGAAAAATAATTAAAAATATGTCAGATGTATCAAAGGCAGTTAAATATAGTGACATCAAAACACATCGGAGTTGAGACCCAGAGCTGGGGGCGAGTGAGACCTGGAATGAAACCATGCTGCGTGCTCGTGGCCAAGCCGCCAATGGTGAGTATGAGCGTAGCACTTTTAAGGAGACACGTGAGCAATAAGAAGGTATACTAACAGGACTAACCTGTAATGCAGCAACTGCTTTGCTTAAACAGATGGGCGGGGGCAAATGGCCCATGGTCCTGTGGCTTGTACCTCCGATGGTCCCATGATCTATATAAACCAAAGAATGAAATTAGCGAGCAAGCCCTCATGTGCCCACCGTTAAATTAATAGATGGAACGGAAGCAAAAGCTCACCTTGAGAGAACTCGACTTGCTCTAAGGGAATCAAGAGGCAGCTATTACTTGATGGGAACTGGAGAGGCGCAGCCTACTAAAATGTTCGGGTAGATGAACTAGAAATATGACAAAAATCCAGAGGTGACAGTTAGCAAAAAATGCTTATGGATACAACTCATGCACATGAAGATGTGCAAAAAATAATGAATGCCGCTTACAGTGTAACCTGATAATGAGAATAGTCCAACAAACATCAATATTGCCGCTGTTAGTCCATGACAAAAGTTAAACACACACAGCTCGAGATAACCAAAAGACCGAGGCTGCATGCAATGCCTAGGTTCAGATTTCAACTTGCTGCTCTGCAGCTTATAGTGGCGTTATGATGAGATGCCTTTACTAAATAATTGCAGGGAAAGTGTGAGGTTGTAAACAACCTATGAAACAGGCTCCTCCCAAATTAATAAGAGTCCACAAGAATAGTCCCCCTCACCTCATCAGCCTACGGACTTCAGAAGACACAGGAGAAAGAGATAAATCTGCCCCACTTCGGGAAAAGACACTCGTGAAAAGCCACGCATGCGCGAAGTTGCAGAACATGCGACTCGGGCTCCGGCACTATGACGTGCTTTAATGCGTTTAAAAATAGCCCAAAAAACACACAACCGTCAATGACAATGTCAGCCCTTTCACATGACTGCAAAGCAGTTCAACAGTGAAAAGGAAACAAATGTAACGTTCACGTGACCGCAAGGCACTTTGGAAATAAAAAGAAAAGGAAAAGAAAAAAGTGGCAAGACCAATTAAGGCCAAAAGGGCACGTACTGTCATTTATGTATTTGACGCCCACGTGATCGCAAAAGTGGGACGGGAATGAAAACATTTCCTTTAAGGCGCTCACAGGACCGCAAGGCACTTTTGGAAATAAGGCAAAAGAAAATGGCATGTCCAAATGGCCACATTAATTACCAAAACAGCGACATATGTTTAGAGTCATGTATTTAGAACCACAAGTAGTCGAGGGGGCACATGACTACCACAATTGTGCAAGTGAGGCCCAGCCAGGCCAAGCCATGCCATGCCAAAGTGCAAATGGCATACGACAAGCTAGGCACATTAATAATCTGGTGAATGTACTGAATAGGGTTGCAAGGACACTACATCAGTATAAAAGCCAATGCACTAAGACTGGATGGCTGCCAATTGTATTCAAAGATGTATACAAGTAGTTAGTTTTCAAGGGACCAGTTCAAATTGAAGTCCCATGATTCCAAAGTGTTCAAACCTTTATGGAGTGTTTTTTGATAAAAGATACACATTTGTTCCTTGTAGGACAATTTATTGGCAGTTTGGACCGGTCCGTTGCCAAAAAATGTTTCAATGCAAAACCATGTGAGTGATTCTGCATCATGCCCCATTTCCACAAAATGAGTGACTAAAGGAGCCGAAAGGTTGCGCGTTCTGATTTTAGAGCGGTGTTCGTTGATATGCAAATGTAATTCTCTTGAGGTTTTTCCTACATAATACAATTGGCACGGGCATTGGATGGTGTACACCACATTCTTACTTGTACAGGTAG
The DNA here is from genome assembly GCF_040938575.1 of Ambystoma mexicanum. NCBI lineage: Eukaryota > Metazoa > Chordata > Amphibia > Caudata > Ambystomatidae > Ambystoma > Ambystoma mexicanum. The sequence continues at coordinate 1,334,532,172 of NC_090921.1, read as the reverse complement.
TAAATGTGCGTACTTCCCAAGTCTTACCGTCATTAGACAAATTCATAGTTTTTTTAGAGAATTTGCAAGCTGCACACGAGGTGCATGGTTAATAGCCTTTAACTTGATTGAGATAAGTATTTCTAACCTGGCTGGCATCTACTGGCGTGTGTGAGTTTCTGCCCCAAATGGTTGCTTTTTTTAAAAGCAAATAATGGTTTCTGCAACTTACGGTCTGTAGAGTTGAGAATCCTCCAATTCTTGAGATAATACCTTTAATAGCCTCACTATGTTGACAAAAGGTGGATTAGCAGACAAGTTGTTCTTTCTCTGTGCTTTTTGGTTTAGCAATAAGTAAGGCATCTCGATTAATATATCGAGCCCTTTTTCTAGAATGTTTAATCAGTTTGCGAGGATAACCTCGATTTAAAAGCCTAGCCTGTAGCACATCTGCATGTGCATTGAAATGCGTAATACTGGAGCAGTTACGGCGTAGCCGTAAAAACATTCCATATGGGAGATTCCGCAACAGGCTTTTGGGATGTTGGCTTTCGAACTGCAAAGTAGTGTTCCTTTCCGTCGGTTTTCTGTACAGCTCAGCCTGCAGAAAACCGTCTTCATTATAGATGGATAGATCAAGAAAAGCGATTCGAAAGGTTGAATTTCCAAAGGTAAACTTGATATTAGCATCGACTTGATTAAGCCAACCTATGAAACGTGCCAAGGTGAGTCCCCTTCCCAAAGTAAGAAAATATCATCAATATAATGCCGAAATAACTCGATGTTATTGATGAAAGTATTGGCATCATTGAGCACACATTTTTCTTCAAATAGGGACATGAAGAGAATAGCCAGATTCGGAGCAAAGGCACAGCCCGTTGCCGTATCTTTAGTTTGTAGAAAGAAAGTGTCTTTAGATTTTAAAAAAACTATTGGACAAAACCAAATTGGAACATGTTGTCAAAAATTCAGTTGGACTGTATGTGGTAATGGGCATCTGTTTAACATAACCCGTAAGCTGGAAATCGCCTGATCTTGAGGGGTATTGGTATATAAGGCCTTTATATCCAAGGATACCAAAATGTGTGTGTGTCACATCAAAAGGGAGTCCTTCTACTAGGTTAATCACATTCCTGGAGTCTAACAGGAATGTAGGGGTAGCCATAGCCAAAGGTTTAATAAACACATCTATGTATTTAGACAGGGGCTCCAATGTAGCTCAAGCCTTTCACATCATTCTGTCTCAATTGTTTGAACCATGATCTCACTATAGACCAGGTCCTGGAGTCAGGGAGAACTGGAAGACAAACAGACTGAGCAATGCTCTACTGTCCCTCTTTTGCTTTGAGGCAATAGCGCCAATTGTTTGATTCCATCCATTGGATGATCCTTAGCAGACCTCAACTGTATTTCACGACATTGTAGGGTTCAGGTCACTTGTCCTACAAACCCCTTGACAGTTTGAAGCTGAATCATAAGGGCCGCCTGGCCCTCTTGGTATAGTCTGAGTGGCCTTGTGGTTATTCCATTATTTGACCAGAGCGGGCCTTACTTATACATTATATTTTACCTGAAACATGAGTTTAGAAATCCTTTTACAAAGGCCCAATATGTCATAAGGTGAGAAGGCCCAGCACAGGGTGAATAAATAGGATGTCAAAGCTACTAAGATGCACTCATTCCTGTGGCACATCTCAGTAGACAAAATGCAAGCTTGATTTTCCAGTGAAGGGATGTATGCAGGGTATGGGTGAGGTGAGAGGAAGCAGTTTTACTGAAGTTACCAAAGGACATGGTGGCAAGGCAGCCATACATACATCAGTAGGTGCTGTGCATCCTACATTTCTGTTATGGAATATATTGCAGGTCTCAAAAACAAGCTACTTGACAATAACTAGTAGGAGTTCATTAAGAACTGCCAGATCTGTATTTTCCAGGACACGTGGCTGACTAACCCAATCCATCTCCAGGGCTTCTCGTTTTACTTCATACCCCCACTAAAGATAGTTTGAAAGGCCAGACTTCTGGGGACTCACCATTTATGTCTAAGTCAACGTACAGTGGGAAATCACACAATCCTGTAAGCCAAGCTCAAATATTCTTCTTTTGTTTGTGAAAAAAATCCAGGGAAGACAAAAACCTTTACTTAGTCAATATTTATAATTAAAAAACAGGAAGGAGTCTCTGGATTTAATGTTGACAACACTTTGGGAAAATGAATACGTTGTAGATCGAGTGCATAGCGAGTGATTGTGGGCGGAGACTTTAACTTCAGACTAGGCACAGTCCAAGACCCATTTGTGGACAATGTGGAGGAAGCTGTTTTAGTTATTGTTACGCTCACCTGACTCCCACAGAGGCGCTGACCAGGACTGGAATGAAGTTGCTTCTTCCGGTGAGGCGCTGGACTCAGAGTATGGCAGGGCCGGTTCTTCTGTATGTGAAAAGGGAGGGGCGTTAATGATCTGCGGGGCAATGTGCAGCTTCCCACTCCCTTCACCTCCTGAACGAACCCCCTTTCTGTAATTCCCCTAGAATCTCACCTTTGGTTTTGTGATGGCGAGCTCTCCTTCCTGCTTCTGGTGCAGGGGCGCGTTGAAACCCAGTTAATTCACTGGATTCACTCTCATACATCCATGTTGGTTCTGCTAATGTCCGAAAATAAAAAGTCTCTATTGTCTTTCTTTCAGGTACAGAACGTGGATCCCGAGAAGAGCGATGAAAACGATGAATAATGCTCAGGTTAGTGTTCAAAGAATGTTTTTCTCTGAGTGCAATTTTAAATGCTAATGCAGATGTCGTTTTCCCCATAGGGGCCGGGGTCAGAATGCTGAACGAGCATAGACCCGAAACGAGAGGTAAGTTCCGGTAAGTCTTTAATGAGAGTCTTTATTATGTCTTTTCATTCTCTCATTAATTCCGCTGTCTTTCTTTTCCCCTTAGGGGCCGGGGTCTGCAGGTGCCTGTATGCGGGAGAGACCCGAAATGAAGTATGACACAAACAGGTAAGTCTAAATGGAAGCTCTGGCTTTCCTTATGCTCTTCTCACTCTCACCTTTGTTTTTCTGTCTTTTTCCCCAGGTGCCGGGTTGATGCAGCGAATCCGGACGAGCGCCGCTGGCAATGGAGGCTGGCAGCAAGGTGAGTGAAATGCGGCGCGGCAGCGACGGGTGAGTTGACCTTTTAAAATGAAAGTCTTTCCTTTTCAGGATCGCCGACGGGACGACTCTTGGACGAGGTTGAAACAGGTAAGGGCTCTTCTTTTGTCCAATTCTTTCTCCTTCTCCACATGCAGGTGTTTCTGGATGCAGGCGGGCGTGGCAGAAGTCAAGAAGCAGGAGCAGGCACGGTGAGCGTCCAGCTGCTAGATGCAGAACAACGCGAAGCGTGAGTTACTGATCGGGCGTGGTTTAAATAGCCTTTCAAGAAGTCCCAGGTATGTATCCTTCCACTCAGGTATGTATTCTTCCTCAGGCCACACCCGTGTGGTTAAGTAGTTCTAGAGACAAAATAGTCCCATCCAGGCCTCAAGGGGGCCTGGATGTTGCAGCAAGGTCTGCATCAGGTAAGTGTACACCCAAGCACTTAAACACAAGTCCTCGATTATGAGCCTGGCGCCTAAGGCACCAGGACTGGGGTCCAATATGAGCCTGGCGCCTAAGGCGCCAGGATTCAGTCCAAAGGGCCCCGACTTGGGCCCGCTGAGACCTTCCTGGGGGAAATGATGCCTGCCTCTGGGGTTGCTGGGCCCGGCCTGGTTCCTTAGAGGTAGGCATCATGACAGTACCCCCCCTCAAGGCCCCTCCCAAGGTTGTTTCCTCCGGGGGTTTTGGTTTATTCGAGAATCTTCGGTGGAACCTTTGTATTAATTGTGGTGCGTGAACATAGTTACTGGGTTCCCAAGATCTTTCCTGAGGTCCATATCCTTTCCAATCAACAAGATAGAAAAGTTTTGACTCAACTATCTTGGAATCTAAAATGTCTTTCACTTCGAATTCTAATTCCCCATCAATTTGGACAGGCTCTGGAGGCTCAGACAGTCTGGTTCCAGGTTGTACTGGTTTTAGAAGTGATGTGTGAAAAACGGGATGAATCCGCATGTTGGATGGTAAATCGAGTTTAAAGGCCACTGGGTTGATTATAGCTTTGATGGTGTAAGGTCCAATGAATCTGGGGTTGAAAGTTCGAGGTCCTTTGAGAGGTAAATGTCTAGTTGCTAGACACACCTGGTCTCCTATTTGGTAAGGAGGTGTTTTACTACGATGTAAGTCTGCATTTTCTTTGTATTTCTTCTTGGCTTGCTGTAAATGAGAAGTAGCCTCTTTGAAGGCTCGGGTAATTGTGGTATGCAGATGATTTACTGCTGGCATTTCCAGGGTAGGAGGAGGGTCCAGGTCTGAGGTTCGAGGGTGATGTCCATACAATGTGTAAAAAGGGGTTTGTCCGGTTCCAGAATGCACAGAGTTATTGTAGGCATATTCTGCGATCCAAAGAATGTCTTTCCAGTTGAACTCAGATTGGTGTAACATACACCGAAGATACTGTTCGAGAGTCTGATTTGTTCTCTCGGTTTGTCGGTCAGTCTGGGGGTGGTGGCTGGTAGATAACCGCACATCGATTTGTGCCAGTTGGCAACATTTCCTCCAAAAATGGGAAATAAATTGGCTTCCTCGATCCGAGACTAGTATGGAAGGGAAACCATGTATGCGAACTATATTCTCCAGAAGTTCCTTGGCCAAGATAGAAGCTGAAGGCAATCCTTCTAAGGGGATGAAGTGGGCCATTTTGGAGAACAGATCCACGATTACTAGGATAGTGTTGTAACCACAACAAGGAGGCAGATCCGTAATGAAGTCCATTGACAAGGTGTGCCAAGGTGCTGGTGGAATATCCAGGGGTTGAAGTAGGCCGGCTGGTCTTTGCTTTTGACCCTTGTTTTGGGCGCAAATTCCGCAAGACATCACAAAAGACTTTATGTCCTTTCTCCAAGAAGGCCACCAGAAATGGCGTTTGATTTTTTCTTCCGTTTTAGCGATACCAGGATGTCCTTCCATTAATGATTCATGATAATGGGCAATAACCTGTTCTTGCAATTCTTTACTTGGCAGAAATAACCGTTCCTGGAAGTATGGTAAATTATCCTTAACGGTGTGATGAGGACCTTTTTGACTCCATTCCTGTAAGGCTGAGGAGTCTACAAGTTGTTTTACTTGAGTTTGGATGTCCTCAATAGTTTGCAATGAAGTCAAGCCTAAGATTCTTTGTTCAGGTATAATTGGCACAGGTTCTAAACTCGAATTGGGTTCTTCCATGCCAATCCGGCATAAGGCGTCCGCTTTACCATTCTTGCAGCCAGGGCGATAGGTAATTACAAAATCAAATTCCGCAAAGAATAGAGCCCATCGGAGTTGTCGTGAAGATTGAGCTTTGGCCGTCTTTAAATACTGCAAATTTCTGTGGTCCATAATCACGGTAATGGTGTGTCTTGCACCGAGAAGGTAATGACGCCAAGCCTTGAAAGCAGATTTAATAGCCAGTAACTCTTTGTCGGTAATTGCGTAATTAATTTCAGGAGCAGAGAATTTCCTGGACCAAAAGGCTACGGGGTGTAGTTGGTTAGTTTCCGGATCTCTTTGTGACAGGACCGCCCCCATGGCTAAACTGGATGCGTCAGTTTCAACTATATACGGGAGATCAGGATGCTGGTGTTTCAATACAGGTGCGGAGGTGAATTTGGTCTTCAGGTCTTGAAAGGCTTGTTCGGCCTCATGGGTCCATTCGAAACGTTTGTTCTTACGTAAGAGTGCTGTAATGGGCTGAACTATTCGGGAAAACTCTGGGATGAATCTTCGATAGAAATTGGCAAAGCCAAGCATACTCTGAACCCCCTTCACTGAACTAGGAGATGGCCATTTAAGGATGGCGTCTACCTTTCGTGAATCCATTCGGATTCCCTTGGGAGTCAGGATGAATCCGAGGAATTCGACTTCTGTGGTGTGAAAGACACATTTTTCTAGCTTGGCAAATAGTTTGTGCTGGCGCAATTTCTCAAGAACTGCTCGAACATGTTTTCGGTGATCAGACTCAGAAGAAAAGTACACCAGGATGTCGTCGATGTATACGATGACACAGACATCAATAAGTTCTCGAAGAACATCATTCATGAAGTATTGAAAAGCAGCAGGCGCGTTGCACAAACCAAAGGGCATTACCTGATATTCGAAAAGCCCATATTTGGTGTGGAAAGCCGTCTTCCACTCGTCACCTTCTTTTATTCGCACAAGGTGATAAGCTCCTCGGAGATCAAGCTTAGTGTATATACGAGCATCTTTTACTTGATCAAGAAGTTCTGGGATCAGAGGCAAAGGATAACGGTTCTTAATCGTTATCTGATTAAGGGCGCGGTAGTCAATACAAGTCCTAAGGTCACCTTCTTTTTTAGGGACGAAGAACAAAGCGGAAGAGACAGGGGACTTTGACGGGCAAATAAAACCATTGGCAAGGTACTGATCCAAATACTGACGCAAATGCTGGTTTTCAGGTTCAGTGAGAGCATAGATCCTGCTACACGGCGGTTGAGCACCGGGAACTAAATCGATCTGGCAATCGTAAGAACGATGGGGAGGTAACGTGTTAGCCTGTTCTTTCTGAAATACATCCTGGAATTCAAGGTATTCTGCCGGTAGTTGAACAGTGGTGGAAGTTACTGTGGCTAAACTTAAAGCTGGATTTCTTGGATAACAAGTTGGTCCGCAGTCTGGAAAGGTGATTCTCTTTGCTCGCCAGTCTATTTGAGGATTGTGTGTTTCTAACCAAGGAATTCCGAGGATAACTTGGAATTGTGGATCCTTGATTATGTCAAACACTATCGCTTCCCGATGTCCATCTTGAGTCACTAGTGTCACTTCAGTGGTGGAATGCGTTACCGGCCCAGAGGCTATTTCGGTACCATCAACCGTAGTAATGACTTCCTGGTTAACTTTTGGATGGAGAGGGAGGTTCATCCTAGAGGCCAATTCGCGATCCACCTAGTTCCCAATAGCCCCGCTGTCGATGTATGCCTTGATGGCATGTAGCCGTTGGGGCTTTTTAGGGTCCACGAGCACCATTGGCAAGACAAAATGCGAGGTCAAAGAGTTCGTTTTGAAGCTCGGCAAGCGGACCTCTACGCTTGTCGGGCTAGGTCGTTTCCCGAATCAGGTTCCATTACACCAACCACCTTTTTAGGTGGTTTTACTGGACAATCACGAAGAAAGTGACCGGAAGCCCCGCAATAGAGGCATAGTTGCTTTTGCCGCCTTCTCTCACGTTCCTTCTAAGTTAACGGCCCCTTCACTCCACCGATTTGCATAGGTTCAGAAACTTCGGTATTCCTAGGGTTAACGTGGGTCCTGGTCGGTACTCGGGTTTCATACTTGAACCGATCAGCTTTCCTATTCTGAAGTCTGTGATCCAGTTGTACAACTAAATCTATGTATTCTGCGCAGGCTTGGGGTGGATTCACCACTTGGGCCAGAACGTCTTTTAGCTCTCTGCGCAGACCCCGGTGAAATAAAGTGATTCTTTTATTTTCAGGCCATCCGGTTTCCACCATCAGTCTGTTAAAGGAGGCTATATAAGACAAGAGGTCTTGGTTACCTTGTCGTAAAGATAGCAGTTCGTTGTCAAGGGCCTGTTTCTGAGAGTGTCGAGCGAACAATCTTTCCATGTTGGCCTGAAACCCCTGAAAGTCCTGGAGAATGGGATCATTCTGATTCACCAAAGGAACAGACCAATCGGCAGCACAGCCACTTAGATACGATAACACAAAGGCCACTTTGGTCTGATCATTGGGGAAGGCCCCAGGTCTGCATAAAAAGTGTAAGCGGCATTGGTTCATGTAAATGGCATATTTCTTAGGGTCCCCCGCAAAGCGTTCAGGCGGTGCCAAAGGCATGGAACCAGGTAGATTGATCTGTACTGGATTACTCAAACCCAACGAAGTGGAAGGCCCCCCGGAACCAGGTAAAGGCATTTGTCCGGCCTGGGTCTGTAACAATCGTTTGGCCAGGTCATCAGTTCGTTCCTTGGAGAGAATCAGTTCCCTTTTGAGGGCGTTAGTCTCCTGGCATGCTGAGTGTACCTCTGCCCTTAATTCCCCCAAAAGCTGGGCCAGCTGGTCAGTCTCAGAAGTTTCCATAGCGCCCGGGTGGGAAATTATTGGTAGGCTTCGCGTTCTGTTACGCTCACCTGACTCCCACAGAGGCGCTGACCAGGACTGGAATGAAGTTGCTTCTTCCGGTGAGGCGCTGGACTCAGAGTATGGCAGGGCCGGTTCTTCTGTATGTGAAAAGGGAGGGGCGTTAATGATCTGCGGGGCAATGTGCAGCTTCCCACTCCCTTCACCTCCTGAACGAACCCCCTTTCTGTAATTCCCCTAGAATCTCACCTTTGGTTTTGTGATGGCGAGCTCTCCTTCCTGCTTCTGGTGCAGGGGCGCGTTGAAACCCAGTTAATTCACTGGATTCACTCTCATACATCCATGTTGGTTCTGCTAATGTCCGAGAATAAAAAGTCTCTATTGTCTTTCTTTCAGGTACAGAACGTGGATCCCGAGAAGAGCGATGAAAACGATGAAGAATGCTCAGGTTAGTGTTCAAAGAATGTTTTTCTCCGAGTGCAATTTTAAATGCTAATGCAGATGTCTTTTTCCCCATAGGGGCTGGGGTCAGAATGCTGAACGAGCATAGACCCGAAACGAGAGGTAAGTTCCGGTAAGTCTTTAATGAGAGTCTTTATTATGTCTTTTCATTCTCTCATTAATTCCGCTGTCTTTCTTTTCCCCTTAGGGGCCGGGGTCTGCAGGTGCCTGTATGCGGCAGAGACCCGAAATGAAGTATGACCCAAACAGGTAAGTCTAAATGGAAGCTCTGGCTTTCCTTATGCTCTTCTCACTCTCACCTTTGTTTTTCTGTCTTTTTCCCCAGGTGCCGGGTTGATGCAGCGAATCCGGACGAGCGCTGCTGGCAATGGAGGCTGGCAGCAAGGTGAGTGAAATGCGGCGCGGCAGCGACGGGTGAGTTGACCTTTTAAAATGAAAGTCTTTCCTTTTCAGGATCGCCAACGGGACGACTCTTGGACGAGGTTGAAACAGGTAAGGGCTCTTCTTTTGTCCAATTCTTTCTCCTTCTCCACATGCAGGTGTTTCTGGATGCAGGCGGGCGTGGCAGAAGTCAAGAAGCAGGAGCAGGCACGGTGAGCGTCCAGCTGCTAGATGCAGAACAACGCGAAACGTGAGTTACTGATCGGGCGTGGTTTAAATAGCCTTTACCCGTGTGGTTAAGTAGTTCTAGAGACAAAATAGTCCCATCCAGGCCTCAAGGGGGCCTGGATGTTGCAGCAAGGTCTGCATAAGGTAAGTGTACACCCAAGCACTTAAACACAAGTCCTCGATTATGAGCCTGGCGCCTACGGCACCAGGATTGGGGTCCAATATGAGCCTGGCGCCTAAGGCGCCAGGATTCAGTCCAAAGGGCCCCGACTTGGGCCCACTGAGACCTTCCTGGGGGAAATGATGCCTGCCTCTGGGGTTGCTGGGCCCGGCCTGGTTCCTTAGAGGTAGGCATCATGACAGTTATACCTAGGTGTTACTTGTTAGACCCTGTCACTTTAGACAATTGCAGCCCCAGTTTTCTGGCCCTGATCCATGGAAGAGTGTACACTTCCCTTACCCAGAATAGGGACCCTCCCCATGGGAACCACCACCCCTCAACACCCACCACCAGAGCCACTGGTTAGGGAGTGGAGCAGCAACTGTACATAAAATTGCTGTTAACAGGAGATAGGCTACACCTGGAGTTCTTACCTTATGAAAATACAAAAGCAGTGTCTAACTCTTGAGACACTCCCGTCCCCTGCACACCGTCAAGAGTCAAACAGTCAAACAAATTTATGAAAAATATCAAATTTTACTTGTGTTTGTGTTTAACTTCAAATTAACATGGTATGTTGGTAATGGTCATACATTACAATTTCATACAGTTATAAACAAAAAAAGATTTTTACAAAAACAATGTATCCCTTTAAATTGCGGGGTAAGTCTTGATTCTACAAAATTCGAGGCTCAATGCGTTGCAGGGTATCAACCCCTTCTTCAGGAGCAAAACAAATATCTGTGGAAATACACACAAAAAAACCCATCAGAGTTCTGTTTACTTAATGGTTATCACAACATGTCAATCGACCTCAGAGAAACATGCACCCATTGCTTCATAAATCTTATCTCTAAACAAGGCATATGGTTATACTAAGGCTAGTACCGTCATACATTATACAAGAAGACCTAGAGGAGTTAAACTGATTGGAACAATTGTCAAAGTCCGCTCTGTTGAAACACAGACAGAAACCCCTTAATTTGTTGCCTATAGTGAATAACCCTATCTGTCTCAAAGTTAACCCCAACATACACTGTGTGTATTCAAAGAGTTGTACAACCTAGTTAGGAGGTGCTAACGCGACCTTGCACTGTTCTCAATATTGTCTTAAAGATATAAAATACCTGTATTCCAATCCGGCAGGTATATCATTTGTATCCACTATGCATATAGTGATGTCCACTATAATTTAGGATTGCAGTGAAGGTAGTTCATCGAGGGGGCTCCCACACAATGTTCCCTCAGTAATGTAGTCCAAGATCCTTCTACTGATTAAAAAATGATGGTATATTCCTAGAAGGGAACACCAAGATTCCATTATTCATAGGTCCAATATTTAAAATGGAACTTGATTCTTACATGTGCACCTAAAAAACTCACCTATTGTTTTAAATGTGCAGCCGGACTAGGTAGAAAATATCCGAAATAGCACAGATGCTATCCGATCACGAGTAGGTATCCCGACACACTTGGAGTCAAATTCATGTGTTGTGTATCTATAGATGGAATCTGTGGGGGTATAAACATAAGATCCTATTGGAATGTATCTAGGAAATGGTAGATTGAAGAGAGACCAACACAAAAAAGACAGAGCCTACTGTATAGCCAAATGTTACGTTTGAAAAAAATCATCTCAGACCCAGAATATTTCTCAACCAAATGTACTATATTAGCTAAGAAATTCAGTACCACAGGCTACCCAGAGAAAGTGGTACAAGAGGCCCATGCTAGAGCTGCTCTGACTCCCAAAGAACAATTACTTAACCCCAAACCTAAGAAGGAAGCGAGCTCTATCTTACAAATATCCAAATATTCCAGACAGAGTTACCATATCAAGAAGATTATTTATAAAAACTGGCCTATCCTACACCATGATCTGACCCTCTTAAAGCTATTTCCACAACCACCAATGATGGTGTATAAACGTGGCACCCTCAAACTGGTAATAAAAATATCTTATTGAAAGATTTTGCCACTTGCAGAACAACAGGAGTTATCTATAGTATAAAATGCCCCTGCAGGCTTTTATATATAAGTCAAACAGCACGGTCTGCCCGTGAACGCTGAACCGAACACAAATCATACATCCGTTGCAATAATGATAAATCTCCAGTGGCTAGACATTTTGGAGCACTATGACATTATATTGCCCAAATCCAGTTGAACATCCTAGAAGTAGTGAAAAAAAAACCTAGAGGTGGTGACTATAATAAGTTACTCTCTCAAAGAGAGATATATTGGATTGACCTCTTGGATACAGTCCATCCAAAAGGTCTAAATGAAGATTTGTCATTGAACTGTTATGTTTAAGGATCCACTTTCTCCTTAACAGTGGACCAATTGTTGTGGATCCCCAATATCCATATGTCATTTTACACAAAACTTTTTGACAATAGATGGTCTCGGGAAATTAGAGCTCCTAAACAATTAATCAGGAACACCCTCTACATCTTCTATTAGATAATTGAGTGTGGTTCCGCATATTCTATGTATCAGCATATATGTCTCCATTAAACACCCAAACATGGGTTAAGACACACCTCATACACATATCTGTATTTTCCTAGCCAGTGTGGGAGGTGCTTTCCCAACTTCAGGCCCAAGAATTCCTATTTTTTTTCATTTTTAGAATCACCTTACCTCTCATGAGAGGCCTCTACATTATTTATTCTTTATTTCTTTGACTTCATTATGGTGTTTAGAAGTATCCATGCCTTATTTTCCATTGAACATCACGAGTATGCTTTTGCAAATAACACATGGGAATTGGATCGATTGAGACTTATAGCAACTCATTACCATGACGACGGGACGCTTGTCGCCGACGCATATTAAATATCTTTGTCTGAACCCATTCGCACCAACTGTGGAGTCAAACAAGGGTGTCCACTCGCAGCCATAATTTTCAATGCCTTTATCTCAGACATCAGTGAGGTGCTTGGGAATGCAAAAGGATTTGATCCTAAAATAATGGATTCTGCTTTGAACGGTATTTTGTATGCAGACGACTTAGTACTCATGGATCTTACACCCATTGGCTTACAACAAAAACTTCATGTGTTGGAACAATATGTTCAAGTCAATGGGTTACTTATAAATCCAAGTAAGTCTGTCGTCTTAACATTACAGAATCTTGCCAAAAGCACATTCAAGAAATTTAACTGGCACCTTGACGGTGAACCTTTACACCAGGTAAAAAAAGTAAAATATCTGGGTATGTGGTTGAACTCAAACATAAATGATCAAATCTGGGTTGAGAAAAAGCTAAAAAGTGTTCACTCTGCCTACTAACCCACGAAATAGCAGATATTTATGTGCTCACGGTTGCACATCCTGAATGCAATAGCACCTTTCTTGAAAATATGTCTCATTTTCTGAAAATATGTTTATCGTGTTAGTGTTAAATAAACTTGTTTTTTCTTGATACTCTTGCCGTCTTTAATGGTGTTTGTCTTAATAAGCTAGCCATTACCTAGCTTCGCTGCAAATGTTGTGACCTCCTTTCCCGTCTTGGGTCAGGGTAGCCTTTTGACTCCATTTCCTCTTCTACCTGATCCTAACGGACATAAATAGTGATGTACTCACTTTGAAAGAAAATCCAGAAGCCGTAAAGAAAAAGCTGTAGGAAACCGATTGGATTAGTACTTGCACAAACAGAGCTAAATACTCACTCTTGAAGAATGTCCCCTCTGAAGGAAAAGCCTACAATTCAATCTACAAATATCTTGAAAAATGCCCAGACAAACAAAAAAGAATCTTACTAATGAAATTCAGGCTCAACCAGTTTAAGACCAAAGAAGTAAATATGAGATGGACCAAATATGAGAAGTCGAATCCAAAATGTAGATTTTGTGATCATTTTGAAGAAAACATCAAACATCTGATTCTTACTTGTAAAGCCTTCTCCACGATAAGAATGACACTGTTTGAATCAATTGTGGCAATCAAACCTCATCATACCATGGAAGAACATGTAAACAATAAACTAACATATGCTTTAACATTTCTCCTTAAAAACATTGATGAAGAACTATCCAAATCACAAGAAAAATTGACTCAAATATAGGTCTGCGATCTGTGATGTACTCTGTCCAATTCAGTGTTCATTTGATTTCTCGTATTATTTTAATTGTTTAAATTTTAATGTTTTGATGTTTTCTACTCGCTAATAGCGATATGTTTAGATATGAACAGTCAAATGTAATGTCATCCTTTTTTAAAGGTTTGATTAAACCAATTAAAAAAAAGAAAATAAAAATATATCTTTAAGCACGTTAATGACGTGTTTTTGTGGATGCAACTTAGTATACGTACATTGACGGTCAAGTGTCTCCGCAACTATTTATGACCATGACGATAAGACGCTTATCGTCGTCCTATTGCAAATATAAGAGAATGCTGCGTGCCCGTGGATACATTGTCAACACATATAGAGACACGTACTTTATTCACGTGACTTGCAATTATTCTTCTTTAACATTTTTAGAACATACTGCATTCCACGACCTTTTCATCGCAAGTAGTTCCGTACCTCGTACCTTCGCAACGTTCAAGTTGCTGACGGCACGCAGCGTGCTAGCTCTGTATATATAATGGGTCACATGTAATTTCACGTGACTGGCCATTCCGTTTCTTACGATTTTGGCATAATCTTCTCTGCACAGTGGCAACCAGTGCCCCCACTTCTGTCCATAGCTAAGCCTATATACCTGAGCGCTTTTAAGTGAATAAACTCGAAAGCTAATAGCCGGTACACTTACCTAGAGATATCATTTTCATTTATATCTGGTGACTGTTTTGTAGACAGCTGGATTGTTTTGCCTTTATCTCTTAGGCAATGACCGTGACCTGTCTTTTTTGTGTTGGTCTCTCTTCAATCTACCATTTCCTAGATACATTCCAATAGGATCGAATAGGTGAGTGCTTTAGGTGCACATGTTAGAATCAAGTTTCATTTTAAATACTGGACCTATGAATAATGGAATCTTGGTGTTCCCTTGTAGGACTATCCCACCATTGTTGAATCAGTTGAAGGACCTTGGACTACATAACTGAGGGAACATCCTGTGGAAGCCCCCTCGATGTGCTACCTTCACTGAAATCCTAAATTATAGTGTACCTCCCTACATGCATAGTGGATATGAATTATATACCTGCCGGATTGCAATACAGGTATTTTATACTTTAAGACATATATTGAGCACACAGCAAGGTCGCTTTAGCACCTCCTAACTAGGTTGTACAACTCTTTGAATACACACAGTGTATGTGTGGGGTTAACTTTGAGACGAATAGGGTTATTCACTGCAGTCAACAAATTAAGGGGTTTCCGGCTGTGTTTCAACAGACGGACTTTGACAATTGTTCCAATCATTTTAACATCTGTAAGTCTTTCAGTATAATGTATGAAGGTACTAGCCCTAGCATAACCATATGCCTTGTTTAGAGATATGATTTATGAAGCAATGGGTGCATGTTTCTCTGAGGTCGATTGACATGTTGTGATAACCATTAAGTGAACAGAACTCTGATGGGTTTTTTGTATATATTTCCACAGATATTTGCTTTGCTCCTGAAGAAGGGGTTGATACCACGAAACGCGTTGAGCCTTGAATTTTGCAAAATCAAGACTTAGGCCCTCATTACGACCCAGGCGGTAAGTAATCGAAATTACCGCCATGGCGTAATGAGCGTTAATGCCATGGTCCGATGGCGATACGAGCGCCATATTACGACCCATCGCGCACGAGCATTACGCCATGGCGGTAACGTAAACTACGCCATGCCGTAAATAGCCCTTACCAGCCTCGTTAACAGCGCAGGGTGACCTACCGCCACCCATCATTGCGCCGACCGTAGTCAGCGGTCACCGTAATTAGCGGTGACCGCAATTAGGCGGAACCGGAAATAGCGTAATCGCGGCGGAACGGGAAACAGCACAGCGGCCATCTTAAAAAACACAATCCATTGCCATCCTACCCAACCACACCACAACCAACCCTCAAACCCTGTCATTCCCATAACCCACCCATTTCCTCACCCAACCATGCCGAAAGTTGTGAAGAAGGCATGTGACAGGCAGCGGCAGGAGCGCTACAGTCGTGAGGAACTGCAAATGCTTGCAGACACGCTCCAGGAGAAGGCCGATGTTGTCTTCTCCACTGAGATGACCCGGCCAGCCATAGGCCGCAAAAAGGAGGTGTGGGAACTTGTGGCACAACGTGTCAGTGCTGTTGGAACCACCCCACGCACCTCCAAACAGTGCCGCAAGAGGTGGGACGACCTGCGGATCAGGGTCCGGGGCATTATGTCTGCCAACCGTAACCTGGCCCTGGGAACTGGCGGGGGAGCAGACTCCCCACTGAAGATGCAGCCATGGGAGGAGACATGTGCCTCTCTGATTGGCATTGAGTGCATCGAAGGTGTCGGCGAGATGGAGAGAGGGGCCCCGACATCTGGAGACACGGGTAGGGGCCTCTGTCAGGAATCGCCTGCCGGTTTTTTGGTTCTGTATACTGTGGAATGAGTCCATCAGAACATGAAATCTGTACTGTCTCTGACTGTTCGTATTGATCAGAATTGGCAGAAGGAAGAGTGAACCCAGAGGTAACATCGTTTTCCACATCAGCTTGAACATCTACTTCAGTCTCAGCAGCTGTATCAATAAGAGCAGGGCCTAAGCCTACTGTAGTGACTGAATCTGTGTATGCCATCATTGTGGATTGTGTTTGGAAATCAGAAGCTTGCATGTGTGCTAGCTCAGAATTATGACAAACTGCTACACAGGAAATTTTAGGTAAAGGAGTGGCTTGTAAATCTTCAGCTAACTGCAAACCCTGACAAACAGCAGAACAATTGTTAGAAACTGTGCCCAGATTAAGCGCTGTGCTAGAAGAAAGACTTTCACTCCCAATAGATCTAACATATTGACAAACATCATGGTTTACCAAAGTCTCTGCACTCAGTGGCTGAACAGTGTTCACTTCATCAACATCAACGGATAAAGTCTGAGGTGTATTCAGTAAAGAGTGCAAGGTTTTATTCTCCTCTTGTAAAGAAATGAATTCTTTTCTTAACTCCTCAAGCTTAGCTCTTAGCATGCCCTGCATTAACTGTACATCACTATCAGTAGGCACAGGGGGAGGCATAGTGGCATCAGGGCTGGATCCTGCACTAGCAATCTGGATGTGCACCGATTGTGCATTGTCCTCTACTGCTTTCAGGTTCTGAGATTTATACTTTCTCTTACTAACTTGGTCTGTGTTTCCCTTAAGCAAACTATTGACATTAGACCTCTTGGCATTAGGGACTACAGTATGTACTTGTGCAAAGGAGTATGCTTTGGACTGAGGGTAGAAAACAGAAGTTATGCAAGGAACCCCTCCATTCTTTATGTTTGTACCATGAAACTGTTCTATCTGAGGTGAAGCACAACTGGAATCATGGGGTTCAACAACAGAGGTACTCTTGTATAATAAGTCTAACAGTGTGTTGTTTTCTGCGGCTAAGGCTTGCGCTGACATAGAATCTGGATCAAAACAAAAGACAGAACTAGGATCAGGCAATGTAGGATGTGCCATCCTATGGGAAAAATACTTTGCACGTAAATGCCCATTCGTGACAAGGAGTTCATTTAAGTCAGGACTAGTGATTTGATTGTCACAGGTAAATGTAGGGGAAGCTTTCTGTACAAACTTTTTAGAGGCCTTGCTGCCTTTCTTTCTTAAACTTGCCATATTCAATGGGAATTTTGGGCTGGTCATTCTGTCAGGATTAGTCAGGCGAGTACAAAGGCAGCGAATATGGCAAGGGAAATGTGCACTAAATAACACAGTGATTAGCTTCGAATTAAACTACGTGCACACAGGAACAACGACTCATGTATGCTAGAACCCAGGAGTGTAAATAGAGTGTGACAACAAAACCAATATATGAAAAGGGATGTGGGGTAAGCACCTGACCGCGAGGAAAGTCGGCAAGCGCCTTACCCCCAATTGCTGTTACAGGTACTGACAGCGCTAAACCCACGTGGAGGGCAAGCAATGACAGGATCTGTGAACTAACACTCTTGATGGTATTAAATAAGGGAACTAAAGAACAGTACTCACGAGGACGAGATAAACCTCTTGAATGTCAGCTAGCCCACGAATCCTGTTGATGAAACTGGGACCCAGAAAGGCTATAACAGCAATGGGAGGAAAACTAAATACCTAAGTTGGACTAGTGATTACAAATTAGTGAGGAAAACATAAGCATTCACACAGGAGCTAGCTACAACCGCACACCACACCTAATAATCAAATGGGAAATAAATGCAGAAGTGCAATGGAAAACATGGAATGGATCCCAATAGAAAGTAAGGATCAGGAGCAGGGAAAAACGAAATAACCAATGCAAACTTCTCCCTACCCCTCCAAGGAAAAGACAGGAAGCTAATCTAAGAGGAAGGCTAAGGCATACGGGTTTACAGCAGCAAAGGACAGAGTCAAAGAAATATAGAACACAGACAAACTGGGCTGCATCTAAAAGGGGAAAGCACTGAGAAATGCTGCCTGCAAACAGAGGAAGACAAAAAAGGGAATCAAGGGAGCAGAAATCAATTAGCGCATGAATCCGAGATTCAGGGCGGAGGAACAAGAAAACAGGAACTAGGAACTAGGTGCAAAGGCAAGGAACAAGGAACACGGGACTAGTCACAACAGGAACACTGCAAACGATGACCAGCGCTGGACTGAAGTAAGACTGAGGCTTTTAAAGCTGCTTAACGAGCACACGCCTCAGGTGTGCAGATTGCTGCACCTGCAGCCACAGGTGTTGCCTATCCTCCACCCAACCTTGTCCTGCAAGGGTGGAGGTGGAGCAGTGGGCCAGGCATTCTGGGAAGCATAGTCTTTTGGTTAAAGAAGCATGCTGGCTGCCAAAAACCTGGAATGGATCCGGAAGGGAAGTAGCTTGGAAAATAGGGATTTAGCGCTCCCAATTCATCACAGCACTGTAGCATAAGGTTCGGAGGAACGGTCCAGTAGGGAATAAACCCCAAATCATGCACCCAAGTGGTGGGAACGGGAGAGAAGGGAGCGAGTCGTGACAGCCTCATATCCAGCCTTGCAAGACACCCTGATACACTTGCACGTGACAATCACAATGTGGCAGACGCAACACATCAGCAGATGAGCCACACCCTGCGCACATGCAGCATGTACACTGTACAGTAGGCAGACACACACCTGCATGCAAAACCGAACCTAAAGGGAGGCAACCTGTATGTCACGGGCTACTAACTCCACCATCTATCCATTACACTCTTCACAATGCCTGCTCAATGTCCGCTGAACCATCAATAACAGTCACCCTCCTCTGCTCCACCACAGGCTGGCAATCGGACACTGGCAGGGACGACAGCACCAGCACCCCAGCCAAGAAGGCCAGGAAAGTGGGAGAAGGGAACCATGCATCCACCTCTGCTGGACCCAGGCCGAAACCACGCCAGGCTGAAGAGGCCAGGGCAGCAAAGTCCCCCAAGGAAGGGGTCGTGACAGCGCCTGCAGCCCAACAACACCCACTGTTGCCCACTGAGGGCAATGTTTCAGCAGGGAGCAGTACTGTTGGGGAGACTGCAGCCATCGCTGCCTGCTCCGATAGTGATGTGGAGGATGACACTGGACTTGACCACAACACGCAACTTCACTCACCACACCTATCCCCAATCAGCCATCATGGAGATGACACCCAGGGCCAATCGCCTGCTAATTCATGGCCAGCAACTCCAAGCCCAGTGGGAGTTGGGGAAGATGGGAGTAGTCCCATTGGTCCCCCATTGGCACCCTCCATTGGGCCAGATTTCCAGCTGTCGCTGGAGCAGATTGCCAACAGGCAGGAAGTACTGGGCACACTCCTCACGCAGCATGTTGCAGAATGTGGAAGTGCCAGTGCAGCCATGGAGAGGAGTGCTGATGGCATCAGGTCTGCCATCCAAACTGGCAGCAGGGACATATGCACCGAACTTGCTGCAGTGCGGCAGATGATGAGCCAGCTCATCCAGACAATTATGGACACATGCCGTACTGAGCAGCCCGGTACATCCTCAGCTGCAAGTTCAGCACAAGCCACTCCCGTCCGCAGGTCATCCAGGACCCTGAGGAGCACAGGCAGGGGGTCCCCAGGTTCCGGGAGAGGGGGCAGTCAATAGTGTGCAAAACTATACACACTTCACCACGGGCACTGTCACATGTTTGCAGGGTGTTCAGGGGGGAGGAGGAGGAGGGGGGAATTGGGTGTGTTGGAGTGTTCAGGGGGGAGGGGGAGGGGGGAATTGGGTGTGTTGGAGTGTTCAGGGGGGAGTGGGAGGGGGGAATTGGGTGTGTTGGAGTGTTCAGGGGGGAGGGGGAGGGGGGAATTGGGTGTGTTGGAGTGTTCAGGGGGGAGGGGGAGGGGTTCTGTTATACCTATTCAGAAGAACAATACACTTTTTCATTTCTCACAAACGAAATGTGTGGACATTGGTCATTGCGTATGTGTGCTTTATTGTTTTGCAGTCCACAGTGTTGACATATCAGACACACACAGTGCCCCAAGTGCCATCCATATGTTACACACACGTTGTGTGTGCTAGAAGTATCGGTCAATGAAATTCTGACGCATTATATGCCCCTCCTGTGCAACGCTGCCTCCCTGAGGTGCTGCCCCATCCCCATCATCATCATCCCCATCATCAGGTGGTTGTGGTTCTGCGTCAGGGGGCAGAGGCACGTTTCGTCTGATGCACATATTGTGTAGCATGACACATGCCATGACGATCTTTGCAACCTTCTCATGGTGGTACAGGAGTGCCCCGCCAGACCTGCTGAGGCAGCGGAAACGTGCCTTCAGTAGGCCAAAAGCCTGCTCTATCACCACACGGGTACGTGCATGGGCACGGTTGTAGTCCTCCTCATGCTGGTTCGATGGGTTCCGCACTGGTGTGAGGAGCCACCTCTTCAGGGGATAGCCCGCATCACCTGTAAAATGTGAGAAATGAATGTGTCAGGAACGAGATTGATTTGTGAACATGACGCACAACCATGCCTTGATTCCGACTGTTACTGTGCACCAATTAGAGTTGTGCTAATGGATTTACACTGTGCAACCAGTATGTGTTCATGGCTCTCATGTACTGTTTTGCATGCAAAAACACAATGCAGGGGGGACGATTGCCTTGTGAATGGCCATCCACTGTGTCCGTTCAGGCCGTCATTCATGTGACCTTGCACGTGTCCTGTGAGCTTGAAGCTCACATGAAAGCAACATTGATGTCTGGCTCATTATGACCCCAGTGAGCATTACTGGTGTCAATGGGGACAGTTTGTGGGTCTTGTAGTGGTGCATTGATGTTCCTGTCTGTCATGTGCCTCCTTTGTGCGCAGTTGTGGGGGACAGGCCTTTCAGTAGTTGGTGCATGGTGACGTGCATGTTGGTGGTTTTCTTTAGGGTCAATGCGGTCACAATTTGCACAATGCACTTGCAGATGGTTGTGTCGTTTTTGGGATACACTTTCATTCACATGTTGGGATGATTAGGTCAGGCATAATGTGTACACTACTCTGTTGACGTCAGTGCTGCCACAGGGAATGATCTGGCTACTGCTAGTTGCACCCATGTGACGTATGCATCACTCCCCTGTATCTGCCAGATGAAATATGCATTGGTACGTCATTCAACACCCACTTTGCATTTCCATGCTCATGACATTAGACTCACCGAGTAGGTAGGATCTTGGGCCTGCATGTCGCTCCATGTAGCGTGGTGTTGTGGAGTTCCGAAGGACCATTGAATCATGGGTTGATCCGGGGAATCTGGCAGAACAATGTGTGATGATCCTGTTGGAGTCACAGACCATTTGCACGTTGATTGAGTGGAAATGTTTACGGTTGCGGTACGGTACCTCCATGGCATGTGGGACCACCAATTCAACATGGGTGCAGTCAATGGCACCAATGCAACCAGGTATGCCGGCCAGTGCATGGAAACCCACTTTGGTGTTGGCAATCTCCTGGGCAGACCGTGGTAATGAGATGTGGTCATCTGTGTGCTTGAGGAGGGCATCGAGCACTTGCATCAGTGTACGCGAGAATAATGGTTGTGATATGCCATGCAAGTGCCCCACTGTGTGCTGGTAGCTGCCTGTGGCCAGGAAGTGGAGCACGGACACTACCTTCAGTAGGGGGGGGGGGGTGGCAGTGGGTGTTTCAATCATGCTGACGATGTCGTTGTGTATCATGTCCACAATGGTGGTGATGGTGTCCCGGTCCAGTCGGTACAGGGTGTGGATCTGCTCAGCGGTGAGGTTGAATGGGCTGGCTCTGATGCGTGGGATTGGGGGCTGCCTGCGTGGTGGCACTGGCTGTGCTGGTGGGGCTTGCTGGGCCTGCCTTGCCCTCCTTCTCCTCCTGCGTCTCTTCTGTGCAGCCTGTTGTTGTTGTTGTTGTTGTTGTTGTTGTTGTTGTTGTTGTTGTTGTAGTTGCTGTTGTAGCACTCGCATTGCTATCAGGTCCTCCAGCCCCAACATTGCTAGTCCTATTGGTATCATTGGGGAGTGTGACTGGGTGTGGGAAGGGGTGGGGTGTGCTCTTTTTGTACTTCCTGAGTCTGTATTGCCTTCACCTGTGCTGTTTCTGTGCACCTGTGGCAGCTGCTTTCACTTTACATGGCCCTTTACAGTTGGTTCGCGATGGCGTAATTAGCAACATGGCGGTAAGGTACTTAACGGGCTGGGTGATGGCGTTACGGGCATGTCCGCTTGGGTTGGCATTCGCGTACCTTTCCGCCATGGCGCTAAGTACGGTGTGGATGTTCGCGTGCGCGCGCCCTTGGCGCAGTCAGCGGCAGCGTTAGCTACGATGCCGCTAATGACATCGTAGTTTACGGTCACGGGTCGTAATCGGCCCTAGCGGAAGACGATGGCGGTAATCGTTTACCGCCATCGTTTTTCGCTTTGCGCCAGGGTCGTAATGCCCCGCAATTTAAAGGGGATACATTGTTTTTGTAAAAAAAAATTTTGTTTATATCTGTATGAAATTGTAATGTATGACCATTACAAACATACCATGTTAATTTGAAGTTAAACAGAAGTACAATTTGAAATTTTTCACAAATTTGTTTGACTGTTTGACTCAGTCTTGACGGTGTGCAGGGGACGGGAGTTTCTCTAGAGTTAGACACTGCTTTTGCATTTTGTATATTTCAGACTCAAGTGTCAAAGTCTGTATTCCTCCTCTGCACGTCGGTTACTGTACTTCTAATTGGTGTGGGCATATAGGCATCTGTACATTCTTACCTTATGAACACAGACACCAGAGTGGATTTCATAGGGATCCTTATAAACTTATAAAAAAACACTTATTCTTTTTTTAAAAAACATTTCCTATCCCCTTTCTAAAGTTCTCTGTGGGTGGTCCCATCTCCCTAGGCAGCCTCAAGCAGGCCGCCGCATCATCCCACTACCTCATGCCACAATACTTCCCCTCTACCCCTTATAGGTTTTTAATGTCCTACACCTATTTAACATTCCTACTTAATGTTCCCCCTAATTTATTTCCCCATTCTACTCTCCCCTACTTAACATTTATACTACTTATATATTATTTTCACTACACTACTTAACACATTTTTGTTGTTAAATATATACATTAATACACATCAAGACAACAATGACATACTACACATATAAAATACATATATTAATGTATAAACATTGTCACAATGGGGGTGACTGCTGCAGTCAGTCACCCCCTTCACAGTACCTCTGGTGCTGTCCATGGTTGTGTCTGCCTTGGCTGACTGGGGCCTTGGCCCCAGTTGGACCTTGGGCCTTTTCATTCTTTTGGGTGACCCAGTCCATCACATGCAGTCACCTACACTCACCGCATGGCCCGCTCTCCAATAATTATCTCTGGGCAGGCGCCGATCACTGCCGCAACCCAATGGCTCCTGTTGATCTTCAGGGTGGGCCCCATTTTGTTATTTTATTTTATTTAAAAATGTTCTAAAGCATAAACTAGGCCACAGGGCATCAGAGCACTGTACAATCTGAACAGATACAGCATGTAAAAATACAAAATAAAATAAGATAGACATAGTTTATAAATAAAAAACTGAAACCTCAAATCATCCAACCAATTTTAACACACAGCATCATGAAAATTCTGAATGTCACACATTGTTCAAAAGAAAATGTCACCATTATTTCAAATATAATTCTAAAATCTCTAAAAATGTTGCCAAAGACAGTCTTCCAGAGCCATGCCTTTCAAAGCTTCCTAAATTTCAGGTAATCGTTGCTGATCCCCATAGGCTGGGGGCCCACCCACGCTCACCGCTGCAACCTGCTGCCACTTTCTTATCTGGGGGGTGCCCCGAATCACTGATGTGGCACGCGGCCGCTATCTTGACTTTAGACCGTGTCCCGTTGGCTTGGGGACGCCACTCCTCACACTGCTGCACCCGTGGCCTGTTGCTCTTCTAAGCCCGCCCCCTCCGTAATGCATTGTAGAGACTCAGGGGAAAGGCCGCTGGGCTTCACCCAGGCTGCTGTGTCATGGCAGCCCAGGACTTTTCTTCACCCGGTCTGCCTGAGGAGCAGCCCGGGACTTCCGGCATCTCGCTTTTCATCCACTGGTCGGCTAGCCAGCCTGGGAGACTTTCTTCACTATTCTGACCCTCTGGGGCAGAGCAGACTCACCAGTCTTCACCTCCTGGGCTGCCGCCTGGCTTGTGTCGCCTGGGAGGACTTTCAGAAGGGCCTGCCTTGCTGGCCACGAAGCAAGCCGACTGGGGGAATGGCCAGGCACCCTGGTTCTGGTTGCCCCCCTGATGTGGCCCGGACTGGGTTGTTTCTCTTCAGCATGGTCTCACGTTAACTCTGTGGGTCTACCACATACATGCCCAGAGGTCTCTGGTGCTTTTCATGGGAGTACCCCCTCCACCCCCAAAGTAAGTGCGTTTCCCTCTCTCGGTCCTCTTTTTTCTCTCCTCTCCCCTTATCTTGTCCTTTCTTCTTTTCAACTATCTCTTAAGTGATTTCTTTTTCCAATTCCCTTAGGCTTTCTTTCTCCCTTGCCCAGCCCATTCTTGGGCAGGGGAGTTCTATTCCACTGTTCTCTTCTTTAATTTTTTGGTTAACATTCCATCCAGCCCCATGGTGGGCTGTGTTAGGCAGAATTATATGCAGTACCCTTTGGGAACATCACACACAATTAAAACTACAAGTGACAATACAAATTCACCTTTGGTACAAGCCTGCACTGAATAGTAAAAGTGGTAGTGATGGCTGAGCAGCCAGACTTATCTCAAGAGCAAGTGAGTAGTATCAATAGTTAACAAAGGACAACAATTACTATGATTCAAACAAACACTGACTCAAGGTTTCTGAGTAAAAGAATATAAATGTATTTACACATCAGTTGTATAACATCTTACTAATGTAAAGCAGTTTAAAAAATCACACTCTTAATACACCACACCAGTCCCAATAGATTCTGGACAAGTTAAACTCAAAATGAAGTATGAGCAAAATGGCACTACAGTAATTTAAAAAGGGAGGGAAAGACAAAGTTAGATAACACTGAGCAGCACCAACAGGTAAGTAAGCGGGGCAATCTAGAAAGAGGAACTACAGTGATGGAATCAAATCAAAAAGGCTTAGGGCCAACGTCAGTAGGACAAAAGTCTTTTGCTCAACATCACACAGTTCAGGGTAGTTCGCGGTTAAGCCTTTGCCAAGAGTTCCGGACAAAGTTGGTCGGCAGAAAAGTTAGTTTAAAGAGTAGAGAAGGACAAGCCCTCGGATTGGCGAAAGGTTTCACACACCTTCACCGTGGCTGGACGAAACGAACAACCGGATTTGCACAGTACCTTTAAATGGAGAAGAAGCTGTAGCTGAGGCGGGCGTTCCCGGCAGGTCCTGCAGGCTCACGGTTCCTGAAGCGACTGTCGGACTGACATGAAGTAGGAAGACTGGAGGGTCCTGCACTGCCCAGGGAAGAAACCAGCAGCAGAACCAAGCAACAAATAAAAGGTGCGCTCCTGAAAACCCAAGTAGAGTCCGATCTTCCTGGCTATCCGGTTCACTGTAGCTCTGTACAGCAAATTCCACCAGAGGAGGGAGTCCTGGTTTACAGTTTAGGCGAACTGGTTGGTCCCACCAGCTCAGGGGAACAAGATTCCTGGTAGATCTTCTCTGTCATTGGAGTCTGAAGATTCGGACTTGCAGCAGGACTTCACCGGCCGGTTCAGTCGTTGTAGGGGTCCTCTTCTGTCAGCTCCTCATCACTTCTTTCGTTCCAGTGGTGACTCTGCCTTCCCAATCCCAGAGACCTGTTTTTTATGCAGTTTTCCCCCATTCACACAGCCTGGCTGTCAATCACACAGCAGGGTGGCTGTCCAATCAAAGAGGATTGCGACTTCGGTTACCAAGGGAACCCATGGCAGGGGTCCTAAAACCCCTTCCTCACATCCTGCCTACCCAGACTTTCAGGCGCCTAAGGAGGGCTTCTGCGGAGAAGCCCGCAAAAAGACAGTAAACAAAGGAACCAAACCTGGTTTGGCACGTGGGTTAAAACACAAAAAAGACATTTTCAAAAAGAAATGGCGAATAAACCCAGCCGGAACCGTATAAAAACGTATATGGTCCAGCGGGTTTAAGTTTGAGGCTACCAAGATAGCCTAAAACAATACCAAGGTTATTTAAGATAAACGCGGTTGGAAAAATAGGGTAGTTACCACTGCCACCAGCCAAGTATTGATGAAAAGGGAGCGAAACAAGGCTCCAAGAGAAACAGAAAAAAGGGATAAGTATTAACCCTTTCCAGTACTCTATGTAAGATAGTTTGCACTGGGTCTGTGGATTTTAAAGAGACTAATAAAGTCAATGGCAACTTTACATGTTCTGGGAGACAGTAGTCAGTCCCAGAAAATGGAGTCTGATTTGGGAAGTCTAAAAGACAACCCTGTGTCACTGCACTGAAGGTGCTGTGTAACACACAATAAAAAGATGATGCCTATGGAGTAGGTGAGGCTCCACAGTCTATGAACACAAGAATGTTAAAACACACACAACAAAACACATGTAAGCGTGGGAAAAAAGGCTTGCACCCTTACCAGTTGAAAAAATAAATCCTAGAAATCTAGGTAAGGGCAATTAGCCATTCTGGAGAATTCTCCCTAACAGGCAGGAAGCTTTAATCAAAAACAAAACACTTAAAACCCATGCACATCACATTTAAAAATGATATGTTCACTAACCATGGTGTCAGTGTCTCTCTTTCTTGCTAGGTTTCCCTTAGGGGGACAAGCAAGTAGCCTTATGGGCCACAGGCTATACAATGCCCCACACCTGCAGGCAATTCTTACGGAGACAGGTGTCAGAGCTGTAAATGGCAGATACAACTCTGAAGCTCCTGGCAATTATACGTTTGATATTGGGAGGTTTCAGCATATAATTGGTGGGTCGGTATTCACGATTTTGGGGTTCTAAGGAGGAATTAATGTGACCACAACCCTCTTTCACTTGGTTGGGCTTGGGATGGGATCTGGACTAAGGCTGGGCTCACCCTTACCACACAGACTTTGAAGAAGAAAAATGGTAGGCTGTTATAGGGCTAGAATGGTGATTGTAGCGGCTCAAACAGAGACACTGACATATGAACTTACTAATACTCAGCCCACAGATGTTAAAGCACTTTTACAGTTAACTAAGATTTGCCAGAGCATTTTTACAATTCCTCTGTCCACCAGGAAAATATATTTCAAAGGGAAATATCATGTCTCATTTGTGAGGCCAGAAATTGAGGTCTGTTTGAAGCCCTACAATCTTCCCGCTCGGATATTGCTAATATTAGATTGAGAATGCGTGAAAGAGGAATTGTCAAAAAGGAGGGTGGAGATTGCAAATAAAAACTGTGCAGATGTATTCGAAGTGGCAAAGATGCCAGATGCCAGATCCTTCTGGACTATTGTGGCTAGGAACATAGTGCAGAGCCTTGCACAAACACAGACGGTAGTAGTCTCCTCGGAAACAATTCCTCCATAGAAGTGTCCTGGGCTCCCTGCACACCAGCGGAAGTAGGAGCAAGCCCGGCAGGTGCTAAATTACTGCTGTTTGCTGTTAAAAATGTGGGAAACCATACATGTGACAAACTCCTTCTTCAATGAAACAACAGCATTATTCCTAGTGACATCTCCCAGATCACGGTTAGGAACTTCTAAATTAAGTGAAACATTAACAGCCCCCCACACCTCTTACAAGCATACAATGTCCGCATTGGGCAAGAAGCATTGAGAACTAAAGTTCTCCAAAGTTGTCCACACTACAAAGTGCACATAGCAGAGGGTCCTTCCACCTAGCAAATATGCATGCTTCCCAAGTGCTCAAGGGCTTTATCATACATATACACAATAGATATTGCCATTCATTTCATTGAATGATATGTGAATGTAAGTTGTGTTCAATTCTGTTGTTTTTTGTTATGTGTTGTTTTGTATTTTATGTAACATTGGCACTTTATCTCTATCAAATTATATGTTTCTGTTACTTCTACTTGGATGCACTTTTTAAATATAAAAAATGAAATGTGTTCCAAAACCTAAACAAATTTGTTCTATAAATTAAATGTGATCAAAATGTTTGGTCAATCTGTGTTCCTCCTATCAGAATATTGGAGTGTGTAATTCTTTTTTAAATTGTGTTGGAGTGCTAAATGGTAGGTAACATATTACCACTGTGTGGTTTAATGCATATGGTTCCCATTCTTTGAGTGTGGAAAGTGGGGCATTCCCAATTATACTATACAATGTAACAGTGTGGAAATGTTTTTCCAATTAGAAACCTAAAGTAATAAAACAAATATTTCTGGTGATGCTTAAAGAAACCTAATCAAATCATGTCCAGCTATGCTAATATTAAATAGATAATGATTTGGCATAAGACAAACAGAGTTACCCTATTTTAAAAATAACAACATGATAAACACAGGTCTGCTCTAGCATCTCCAAACCCTTCTTTTGCGTTTCAGTGCCAAACAGTACATAAAGGACCGAGCAAGTCACTCATTATGCTGCTGATAATACAACTATGACGCACATGATGTCTGTTTTGAAAATTGTACCCACCCCCCTCTATACACACACACGCACACACACACACTGAAAAAGATAAATCGGAACTAAGGAAAATTTAACCTTTTAGGAAAGCTTCTAGAGGTATCTTCAGAAGAATCTGCCATTCTTCCAAACTTCATAAAAGCAAGTGGTTGATTAGCACCTGCAACCCTCCGCTTTGATGGGGGCAAAGGCAGATTTTAAACGTATAGAAAACTACTTACTTGGGCTAAATATATGGCTAAACGTTTGAGGGTGGTAAGTGCAATTTGGAGTCCTTTGTCCACGGCCATGAGGAGATGCTCTTGTTTAATGAATATTGCCAATTTTGGTCCTGTCCTGAGCCTGAACCCTGTCTTTGGAGAGGTTACTGGTATGTACATTTTTCTATCAGGCAGGACGCTTAGTGTTTTCTGGAAAACATGGCAATAGAGAAGCAGCAATTCAGTTTTAGATAACAGTTATATCTTCCCACTGCATGCAGAATTTGGAAACAGAAGGAATTTTGGAGAGGGAGCTTGTAGGAGTCCATCGACTGGAGGTGGGGTTGAAAGGATGAACTCGATGGAGGGAAGTGCAACTATTTGGCACTTAGGCAGGCAGCTGTTATGTTATATTATATGGCACTTATAGAGCACAACATACACGCAGAGATGCCACAATGGTGCTGAGCCGCATTAGGGTGAAGTGACCTATTTGGGAAAGATTCATGGCTTAGAACTTTGCTAAAGCACAAGTGGTCGTGTTTGCTTGTGATTGTTATGAGAACTGCTTTGCACAGAGCTACTACCTGTACCAAGAAGCAGCTGGAGACACATTTTCAGGCGCATGGCATAAGTAGTGATCTGTGGTCTGAGGAGCAAAAGCAACTTGCTGGTCTATACCTGGATGATTTCTGTCCTATGAACTGTTATTCGCTATAGTTGGATATGGCAGCCAAGCACAATGACAAGAATGTTATTTACACTGTTAATGGCAGCCAAAGCCACTGTCTCAATGCAGATGGAGCGTGCACTCTTTTGGGACCCTTAACAGCAGGTTAGCAGCTGTACTCAACACACGTTGAAGTTTGGTTATGACCTATTTTGGTAAACCCAAATATCCAATTTGAAGGTTATATAGACATTGATTATGGTGTCTCCATGAAAAAATCTGAAAAAAAGGAAGTTTCCTCAGATTTCTAAAATGGGTGAAAAATATATATATTTGGGATGGCAATTTGAACCCAGATTTCTCCTTTACTTCAATGGCATGGTGGTAGGGCCCAGAAATGGCAGTCAGGCAGATGTATTCCAGATATCTTTACAAGGACCGCAGATAATAATGTCTGTTTTTGAAGCACTGAATTTCAGTCTATTTGCGGCCATGTATGTGCTGAACATGATCCCACCTTTAGTAAATATGTTGGCATCCATCTCTTTGTTGACATCCAGACACAACAGGGTCTGCATATTGTTGGCATTATTGAAGGATCACATGCTGAATGAGTTTGATATCTGTGCAAAGAGTTGAAGGCTCAGGTTAAAAAGTAGTGGTGATCCTACCCACCGAGGCCTGAAGTACACCACTTTAAACTTTGTAGCTCCCAGATACATAGGGATCCACTGTTATCGTGTGTGTGTGATCAGTAAGGAACGATATTGCCGACATCCAGGCTGATCGAATTACGCACATACGAAGAAGGTGACCTGGTAAGGTCTCATGATCAATGCAATGGAAGGCTGCCAACAGCTGTGAATTGTGAGGAGTCTATTAGTACTCTCAGTTCTTTCATTCTCAGAGGGACCACGAACAGGCCTACCCAGAGAAGAGAGACTTCATACCCATTTGGCCGAATCTGCACCCGGGATTTCCTTATGCCTCAGGATAGCAGAATATTACACTTACCTCTTAGGTGGGTGTGTGCGCATTGGTAGTATGAGGAGAAGGTCCAGCAGAAGCTTGTTTGATTCCATAGTTTCCAGGAAGTCATGTAAAAAAGATCAAGACTGTGCCTAAGACAATACTGGGCAAAAGGTTAGCTCCCCAGTGGAGGCTAAACGTTCTTCTATTTTAGAGTTGTTCACCTCAAGGGGTTTGGTAAATCTAACACTTCAAGTGACTACTGCTAAACCTCAGAGGGATTCCTTAGTCATGCCTCTGCACGCATATGGACCTTAGTGCTCTTAAATCTCCCAAATTGTTGCGGGAGGAGAGCTCAGGGGCAACGTGCTTGCCTTGGAAGCAAGATGGCACAGAGAACCACAGGTTCGATCCCCGGGTACGCGCTTAGAAACCTCTGGGTATTAAGCGCATTATAAATAAACTATCATATCATATCACATCTGCAATCAGCATAAGCTAAAAGGAGGTGTTTGGCTTTTAGGTTAATCTGACTTTCTATAAATAATTATGCAGTGGGCAGGATACATTCAGGATTGTTTGGAAGAGTACAGTCCACTTTGGAGTCACAAATTCCCACTTATCTATCACCATGTCTTCCATAAGACACCAAGGGCATCATCAGGGGTTGGCCATAGAGGTAAAAATGCAGTGGTAACGCTATTGCTGCCGCATTACCACTCCGCCCAAACCCGAACTTGGGGAGACTTGGAGGATTCAACCCGAGCTTTGAGCTGGGGGTAAATCCGCCAACTTTGCCCCCATTCTCACTGCAATTACCACATCACTATTAGCGCCATGGTAGTTACATCAAAAATGCCCCATTGCGTCCTGTGGACTCAAGAAAATATCGCTAAACCGAGTTGCGGTAACTTTAATTGCGTTGGGCTGTATCCCAGGCGATTTACCGCCGGGATACTGCCCACTCGTGATGAGGCCCCAAGTCTCCTGCCTGATAGAAATGATAGAAACATTTACAAAAAAGTAATCTCTCCAAAGACCCTTGTTTCTGTACAAAACAAAGAAAGCCAGTGACATCCTTGACATGAGATACTGCAGATCCTATAAATATGTTAGAGAAACATTATCCATCGTGTTGGTGTACCGGGCGAAACACTGGTCAACTGAATACTTTGCCATGACAGATAATGTCCATTTGGTTATTGTATTTTCAGAAATTTTGCCTATCAGAAACTTGTGCTAGGAATTAGAAATACCATTAGATTATTGCGCCAGGAGGAATACTGTTGTAATCCTTTTTTACTTTGGTTTATAAGTGTGCACCAGACAATAACAATACACACACCACTACTAACAAAACAGGTACACTCATCAAAAATATTAAAACCAGAGAACACTCTCTATGGGATTCACTCTTTATTTAACCCAGATTCTGCATCCCTGTTAGGGTATGCAAAGACCCTAATTTAGACGACGCTAATGATCATTCAACACATTAGAATGATCAAGCAAATTTGGGTACTCTTTATAATTTAAAGGGTTCCTAACTATGGGTCGAGCAGTTTCAGTGACACTAACGGAATGGGTGCACACTTGTAAACAAAAATTAAAAAATATTATTACACCGGGGGCGTGACTTGACGCCGAAGATGATGGCAGCATAAGCACACTGTTCCGGCCCACCACTTTCTTCATAACCCTGCAACACCCGCTAACTACCCATTATCCTCCCCCCATCCTTACCTTGAGGCGGCTGCCATAGCGGATAACTCTTGTCTTCGCTCCTGAGAGCTCCGGCGCAGGGGTGGCCATTTTTCTTCGCTTTTCTTCTTCTTCTTCTTAATTATCGAAAGCGTGGGCGGACCCACGCAGGCGCTTCCCCATCCTATAGGATGATGTGCGCCGTACCCACTAATTATTATTTGCCCCATTTAAGCTCACAACTCCTCCCACCTCCCCGTCTGCCTCACAAAATCCAACATCACATTATTCCTTCTCCTGCCTCCCTTCCCATCACCTCCCAGTAAAATCCTCTCATTCAGCTCAGTCACACCTAACGCAGTCAACCGAACCCTCATCAATTCTCTCTCCGTAACATGTCCTTCACATCTAATCAAAAAATGGCCCACCGTTTCAGGCACCCCACACACCATACAGTCCCTTGATTCACGCTTCCCTATTCGAAATAGACAGTCATTCAGCCCCACATGGCCTATCCTCAGCCGATTCAGCATCACCTCCTACCCCCTCCTCCATTCTGAACTCCCTGCATCCACCTTTGCCGACACTTTCCCACGAACACCGAACATCCACCTGCCCTTCACTCCATTCACCCACCTCTCCTGCCACTCATCCAGAACCCGTCTCACCATCACAGCCTTCACCTCATCCACACTCAAAGGCAACCTCACATCAATCGCTCCCCTCCTCATACCCTCACCCGCCGCCAGATCCACCAATTCATTTCCCAAAATGCCACTGTGACTGGGAACCCACGCCAACTCCAGATCCATACCCTCGCGCACACACCGATCAATCTTCATCCTAATGTCCAAAATCACATCCTTCCTATCACCATCCCCTGCCACAATCGCCTGTAACCCACTCAATGAATCTGAGAACACCACCACTTTCTCATACCTCAGCTCATACACCCTGTCAATCACCATAGCAATCGCCACCAACTCAGCCGTACAAATAGACACATCATTCGTCAGTCGTCCTATTTTATATTCCCCAATGCTTTCCAGAAAATACGCCATTCCCACTCTTCCAGATATAGGATCCTTTGAACCATCTGTAAACACCTTGTATCCTTTCTTTCCTGCCACATACTCCTGACCTAAAGCTTTGATCTCACCCCGCATACCTCTCTTCTTTGATACCACATTCGCCAACTCCAAACACACCTTTGGAGATCTCATCATCCACCTCGACCTTGTTTCCAAATCTGTATCTACCACAATCATCAAATCACCCACACCCCACTGCACTCCCTTCTCCCACATGTGAAACCCAAAAGTGCCCCCCTGCCTCCTCCACCGATCCCTGTAATAGTCAAACCTCCAATTATACTTCAAACATTCACGCACCGGATGAGCCACACTCTTCGCACTACACTTCACCCACCATCTCATATTTCCTTCGCCTTTCAAGTCCCGCGGCGGCTGTCACATCAATCATCCATCACTCGTGTGGAGACCCTCAGCTGCGGCGGTGATGCAACCTGCTGGATCGGGCCTAGTCAGGCTCCTTCGTAGTCTACACAGCGCCACCTCATGGCCACTTATCATCACTGCTGGCACAAAACGAAAAGAAGAGAAAAAGGAAGATAAGTGATCATTATTAGGTGAAACATATACGATTTTTTACTAATTAAAAAATATAACATTTGTCTACACTTTGAAGTGGGTATTTCCTGGCTTATCACACCCTCAACTCTTTATTGAGAGCTCAACCATTTATCATGGCCTCTGGTAAAAACAGCCATAAATCTTCTACTGCCCAGAAAAAAGATGTGCAGACTTTGTCTACCACCCATAAAAGGCTCAAAAGTGAGCAGCCTCCACCACAACCCTCCTCAGACCCCACTATTGAGGCCATTTTACAAGAAATTAGGTCACTTAAACCTTTTATTGAAACCACCAACCAATAACTGCAGCAATTGGATGAAAGGTAGAACGTCTTCAAAAACAGAAGGAGTGAGATGGAAAACAGAATTGGAATGGTGGAGGACATTTAACCCAGAATGTCTCAATTGGAAAAAGAAGCAGGAGTAATAACCTATGCATTTCTGGCCTTCCAGAGAGATGTGAGGGGAATGACGCTATCCTATTTCTTCACAATTTGTTACCTGCCCTGCTTCATATCCCAAAAGAAGTCTCCCTCAATATTCAAAGCGCTCATCGCATTGGCCCAGCAAGAAGCACCCAACCATCACATCTCCCACCACGTACTTTGATTTTTTTCTTACTGGAATACACCCAACTGCAGCTCATTATCTCAAAAGCCAAAGAGAACAACACCTTCATCTGGCAAGGCTATAGGATTAATATCTCTCAAGATGTGACTAAGAAAACATCCCAATGCAGGAAGGAATTTGTCTCCTATCGTCTCGCGTTGAAGCAACTCAAAGTCAGATATGGTCTATCATCCATGTTCTTTTAACGTGACTTATGAAGGATGATATTTGATAAGCCAGCTGACCTTAAGGCTTTCATTCATTCCCTCAAAACAGGCAGCAAGGACACGTTGCTCCCTACCAACCCATCTACTTCTGGTTCTTGACTCCTTTTTACCACTGCATGTTGTAGTATCAATTTTGTTTGCCCCAATGATGGTGGGCCAGGCACTGCTTGGTACCCTTCTTCTTCCAGGGCCGTTTTATTTTCTCTCACCCTTTTGGTATCATTAGCTCCTATATTTTTCTCCCTTTTTTCTCCTTGGTGTAACTTAATCCTGTTTGCTCTTTCAATATGTTACATGTCTTTTCCTCTTACCTATTTCAGTATTATGCCTCTCATTCTTAACTTACCCCACTTTGTCACGTACTCCCTTCCTTTCCCTCATCCCTTATGTGTCATCCCCTTTGTGTTTAGCCTCACAGTTCTAGGTACTTTGCTCATTCTGGTATGTATTTGCTGATGTTATCCTATTGGCTGAATTGCTTACATTATTATATGATTCTCTTATCCTTAGGTATTTTTACGTTTTTGTTCCAACATGGTTGCTTCAATGCAATGGTTTATAGATGTGTTTCCTGGAACATTATGGCTGTAATAACCCAATTAAGAGGTATAAAATTAGCACCCATCTCAAAAAGCTAAACCCATCGGTGGCTTGTATACAGGAAGCCCATCTCTCTCTTATTGACGCTCTGAAACCCAAATCCTTTTGGGTCAAATATGTCATTGCTAGCCCAGCGGTAGGGAAGAAAAATGGAGTGGCCATACTAATCAACAAGAAGTTATCATATAAGATACTAAGTCGTGACGTGGATACCAATGGGAGATGGGTTTGGGTCTAATTGCTGGTTGGATCGGACATTATTACTGTTATGTTTATTTATTGTCCCACCTTACCTGATCCTGATGTTTGAGATTCTACCAAATAGACTATACTCAAATCAAACTTCCCTAGTCATATTGTATGCGGTGATATGAACCATTTCCTGAACCCCTTCTTAGATAGAAAATCTAAGTGTCCCTTTAAGAAATTCAAGTCCCATAAATCTTTTAGGCACTGCTTAACTGAAACAGACCTCATCGATACTTGGAGACTTGCCCACCCGGTTGATCTGCAGTACATGTTCATTCCCACCCTCATGATACCCTCTTGCGCCTCGACTACATTTTCACTTGCAAATCCCTCATAAGAAATATTATGGACTCCCACATTTCTAACATTATAATCTCAGATCATGCCCCTGTCATCACTACCTTTGATCTCTCTGATATTAAACAACCATCCTGGCGATGAAATTCAATAACTGTCTTCTTCAGGACCAACAATTCCTCCATATGTTCCAACAGAACTTTTTTGCTGAAAATGTAGATGAAGATACCTCCATCACCACTAATTGGGATGCATTTAAAGCTGCCCTTGGAGGTCACATAATTGACTACTCCAGCATGAAAAAGAAGCAATATGAAAAAGACATTGACACCCTATATCCACAGCTTACCAGGCCTGAGAAGCAATACTTTCGCTTGTCTTCAAATTTAGATCATGGCACCGTTCTAGCTGTGTGTTTTCAAATTAATTAATAACTCACTGAACAAGCATCAGGCGCGGTTTGAAAATATAAATCCAAAATATACCAAACCTCCAACAAAGCGGACAAAGCCCTGGCCTCCTATCTTAAAGCTAGAAAAGAAAAAACACTTATCTCCCACATTAAAAACCCCTCTGGACATATCATTACAAATCCGTTAGGTATTATAGAAGTTTTTAAGGATTTCTATACTGACCTGCATTCCCCAAAGACATTGGTCACAGAGGCCAATCTCAAAACTATATTTGAAAACATTAGTAGACAATCTTACCCCTCAAATTACCTTAGTGGCCCGGAAGGAGACCTTATTATACAGGAAGTTAACCATGCCATCAAGGGGTTGGGAAGGGGTAAGGCTCCAGGCCCAAATGGTCTATCACTTTTCAAGCTCATTAATACCCAGCCTTAAAACTTTATACTCCTCTTTTATCTCCAAAGGCACTTCGTCCGGCGCCTTCTCTGAGGCCCTACTTATCATATTCCCAAAAGCTCAGAAAGTTCAAGATCTCCCTAAATATTACAGACCCATGTCCCTTAATAATGTAGAGAGCAAGATTTTTGTCAAACTAATTCCCATTAAATACTACCTTCCTAAATTGATTAAACCTGACCAAGTGGGATATGTCAAAGACAGGAACATGTCAGCCAACGCGAGTCTCCTACTTAATTCCTTGCACATTTTCTCACAAGACAAAAATGATAATATGCCGCTATTGCCTTAGACACCGAAAAAGCCTTTGATCAGGTCAATTGGGACAATATGTTCCAGGCTCCGCAATGGCATGGCTGTAGCGAGAGCTTTATACCCTTAGTTAAACTTTTGTATTCTGATCCTAAATCCTCTATAATTATTAATGGACAGTCCTCATCCTTTTTCTCTTTGTGAAGAGGAACCAGGCAGGGATGCCCCTGTCCCCCATTCTGTACATGTAATCCCTCAAACCACTTTTAGAACTCATTAGATCTGATACAAATATCCTGGGGATTGCTTGCGGCCTTTATGAAACCAAGATTGCTGCTTATGCTGACGATATTCCCATTCTTATTTTTTTTAAAAACTAAACAACACCTCCCAAATTTGCTGGCCAGACTACATGAATTTTCATCTGTATCTGGTTACAAACTTAATATTCTTCCTTGTTTTCAATCTGGCTTTCATTCTGGCTATTCCACTGAGACTGCTCTCCTTTCTGCTCTGGACTCCTTACACTCTGCATGCCATTCTAAACACTCTTCTCATTCTTCTGGATCTTTCTGCAGCTTTCAACACTGTTGATCACTCGCTTCTATTGTCTGTCCTCTCTTCTTTTGGTTTTTCTGGTTTTATTCTATCTTGTTTTGAGTCAGACCTGTCCCAGAGGACTTTTTCAATCACTTGGGCCGGGGCTTCTTCCAACACATTCCCGCTTACTTATGGTGTTCTGCAAGGCTCTGTCCTTGATCCTTTCCTCTTTTCTCTCTATACCTCCTCACTTGCCAGCAGTATCTCTTCTTTTGGGCTATCCCAACAATTCTAAGCTGATGACACGCGACTCCTTTTATCCTTCCCACACTTCACTGATGATATTCATAACAAGCTCAGTGCCTGTCTCCTTGCTATTAAATTTTGGACAACGGGCCACTTCTTGCATGCTCAATGCTGTTAAGACTGAGGTTGTTTTCTTTCCTTCCACTACTATTCCACACCATATTCCCCCCCTTTCATATCATTTCCCCAGCTCAGTTACCTACCTCCTCTACGGCCCGTAATCTGAGTCTTTATCTAGACTGAGGTCTATCCTTTAGTCATCACATCTCTCTAACCGTGCGTTCCTGTTGTTTTCGCTAGCACAACATTCGTAAAGGATGTCCTTTTATGACGTTTAAGGCCACTCAACTTCTGGTGTCTGCCTTAATCTTTCCCCGGCTCTTCTACTGTTCTTATACCCTTTTTGGACTTCCCCTATCTCACCTCGGCCCTCTGAAATCTGTATTCAATGCCTCTATTCGTGTCCATTTCTCCTAGCTCCTCGTGACTCTATTTCTTCCTGCCTGGTTGATCTGGGATGGCTTTCTTTCCACCATTGTCTAGAATTTTATTTTCTGTGCTTTGTTTTGAAATATCTCCATGGCCTTGCACCTGCATACCTATATTCTCTGTTTCACTGTATATTCCTTCTCGTTCACTCAGCTCCTCTTCCCATTACCTTCTTGTTGTTCCTCATCCTCCCTGTGCTCAGTCTCGTTTTTGCTAATTTTCTCTCCTTGCCCCTCTACACTGGAATGCTCTCCCTCTTTCTCTTCATTATATTTCTCTCTATTTCACTTTCCGGGTCTCTATGAGATCTTATCTTCTTTCTTCTGTTTAACAAGGTTAC
Organism: Ambystoma mexicanum; assembly: GCF_040938575.1. Classification (NCBI taxonomy): domain Eukaryota; kingdom Metazoa; phylum Chordata; class Amphibia; order Caudata; family Ambystomatidae; genus Ambystoma; species Ambystoma mexicanum. Next base: position 1,334,493,677 of record NC_090921.1, on the reverse strand, counting down.
TGTAAATACAGATTTCCTCTGTGTTTCCTATTTTATCTGCATTTTATTATACAGTATTGTTCTCAAGTGCAGCGATTTGGTTTAAAGAGCTATATAAAAATCAAATAAATAAAAATATGTACAATGCTGTGTGCGTGGTATCCAGCAACATACAAGATCTCGTAGGCATTCAATAATGGACTGTTAAACATTTTGCTTATTCTCCACAGATACTGTCCTACCACCATTTATTGACATTTTATTCATCGCTATGGGATGCTTCGCTGTGGGAATCATTGCCATTGCTGCTGCAGTTATGTAAGTGACACGCTGACATATTACTCTGAACATTTTGGTGTCAGTTCTCCAAAGTCAAACATGTAGCGGATGTGAAATTACATGCCTAGTAGCTCCTAGTGTCATCATAGGAATTGTCATCACACTGAATATGACCACAACGACTGTCCATTGCAATATTTTGTGTATACTGTCTTTTGTTACCTTTTGTGTCCCCACCTTGTTGTTAGCCAGGAGGATAGCGCAGGGGCAATGCACTTGTCTTGGAAACAAGACTACCCTAAGCGGCACCGGTACGACACGCAGTCTCGGTTCCCCACTAAGAGGCCTTTTTAGCTTTACCTTTTACACAATTCATTCAAGACCAGAAAACATCTGGACTCCTGGCTAGGCAGTCCCAAATTACTATTTTTTTTTTTTTTAAATATATTTTTATTTTATATATATAAACCACACAACATTACAACTTGAACATAGATAAACACATTTAACAACAAACAACACTGCAATCCCCATCCCTCCCCCCTATGAGCCTGTATGGTGTTCGCCATTGGTATCCGCTGTGGGCGAGGGGGCGTCAGCACTCTCAGAGTCAGTTGAAGCTGACCCCATTCCAAACAATTCAGCTATCAACAGTTTCCATGCCGCAAGAGAGCACATTTCCTCGTCCTCCCCTGCGATACTGGCATCTCGCCACACAGCCGTCTCGGCTTCCGCCCATTTGTGGAGATCCCTCCACCAGACCTCCGTTCGTGGTTTATGACACTCCTTCCAACCCATGGCAATCCTACGTTTAGCAAGCACATAAGCCAGATCTTTCAATTTATCGACATGTCTAAGTTTACGCGCTCTGGGATATCCCCCCAGTAAGCAGGCCCAAGCTGAATCCACTTTGAGTGTAACACCCTTTCCTGCCAGCTTCTGCGCCACTTCGCCCCAATAGCTTGCAATTACTGGGCACGCCCAAAACATGTGTATCATGTCTGCATTCTCCTCGTCGCACTTGGGGCACGCCTGGTGTCCAACACCCCGAAATTTGGATATTCTCAAAGGGGTCAGGTATGCTCTGTGCGTTATATAAAGCTGTATTTGCTTAAACCTGGCATTTCTCGATACTTTTTTATGATACCCAAGGGCTCGCTCCCACAACCCATCTGTCATCGGGGCCCCCATCTCCGTTTCCCATTCCAGTCTCAAGTGCCCTAAATCGCTCCCAGCCTTCATCATCAACATCTCATACAACCTAGAGACCTCGTGCCCGCCCTCCGATGTGTCATATAGTATCTCCACCGGGGCATCCGGTTCATCGGCCAGGGTAGTTTCGGGCCACCTATTCCGGATCTCCTGCACTATCCTGTGATATGTCATATATTGACCCCTGTGCAGTCCCGACCCTGCCTCTAATTCTTCGAACTCCAAGATGGTCCCATCCTGCCAAATATCTCCCATGGTGACCAACCCCACTGACTCCCAGTATATCCGAATGGTTGCCCTGAGCTGCCCATCTCCCCTCGCCAGTGCGACCAATGGGAACTGCAATACACACGGCAAAGGGTTGCCCATCATCCGGCAGGCCCGTTTCCACATGTTCCGTCCCAAAGCTAGCATACTAGGCCGCTCCCTCATGCATGCATTAGCCACCCAGATCACCTCTCGCAAGTAAAAAGGGGAGCAGTCCCTCCCAAACAGCCTGTGTTCAGGGGTCTCTTCATCAGAGAGCCACCTGGACACATATTGTAGCTGCGCTGCTACATAATATGCCTCAAAGTTCGGCAGCTTGATTCCGCCCTTCTCATAGAAGTTCTGCAGCTTCCACAGTGCGACTCTGTTGCGCATGCCGTGCCACAAGAATTCTCTGCAAACACTGTGTAGCCTCACAAAAAACTTCTTAGGAATCATGTAGGGGATGTTGTTAAAATAGTGCAGAAGCCTGGGCAGCACCACCATTTTAAGCATGGCTCCTCGGCCCATCATCGCTAGTGGCAATCTTTCCCAGAACCTCATACATTTCTCGATCCTCCCCACAGCAAGTTCAGTGTTATACTTGTGCTCTTCCACGGTCGTATGATACACATCAATCCCCAAGTATCTAAAGGATCTCGTCGCCCACGGGATCTGCAACACTGGCAACCTCTCCACTGGAGTCCCCACATAGCCCCCCAGCGGAAATAGAATGGATTTCTGAGGGTTCACCGCTATACCAGACAACCAGGCGTACCTCCCCATCACCTCTAAGACATACTGCAAATTTTCTTCTGGGTATCTTAGGTATAACAGCATATCATCCGCATACAGGGATATAAGGTGACACTCTCCTCCTACCTCGATGCTGACCGGGTCATATTGCTGCCGGAGGTAAATCGCCAAGGGTTCTAGGGCCAGGATGTACAACATAGGGGACCACGGACACCCTTGTCTAGTGCCTCTGCCCAACTGCCATCTCTCTGACACCACTGCGCCCGTACGGACCCTGGCCAGTGGTGCACTATATAACATCTCGGCCCACCTAACATAACCTGGTCCCATCCCGTACCCTTTCAGAGCCGCTAGCAGCCAAGGCCATCGAACAGAGTCGAACGCCTTAACCGCGTCCAATGCTACTATCGCCATTTCGCCGTCCTCACCCCCACCCCACTCGACCACCCTGTGGAGGCGCCTGTGGTTGTGAGTGATGTTCCTATTAGGGACATAGCCCGTCTGGTCAGGGTGGATCAACTTGCCGATCACTCTACGCATTCTAGTAGCCAGGACAGCTGTCAGGATCTTACTATCTTGGTTCAACATCGACAGGGGCCTGTAGGAGCCACAATCATGTCCCGGTTTATTTGGCTTGGGGAGCGGTATTATAATCGCCTCCCTAAGTGACTCTGGCAACCATCCCATCTCGTACGCTTCGTTGAGCATTTCCAACATGGGCGGGAGCACTTCCTCTGCATAAACTTTATAAAATTCACTGGGGAACCCATCTGCCCCTGGGGTCTTACTAGTGGGCAACTGTCTCACAATCTCCTTCAGCTCTTCCAGGGTGATCGGAGCATCCAGCTCCTCTCGCTCCTCATCGCTGACCTTGGGCAAGCCTACATCTTCCAGCACTTCGTCTATCTCCTCCTGGCTACCCCCCTCGCAATCTTCGTATAGGACCTTATAGTATTCCATGAATGCCCTATTCACGCCTTCTTGGGTGTCTACCTCCTCCCCCTTTTCATTGGTTATCGTTCTGATCGGGGATCGTGGGGTCTCACTCTTGTACAACCAAGCCAAGAGTCGGCCCGTTTTATCTCCTCCCGCATGCAGTCTCTCAGTATACTTTCTATAATTCAAATTACAGAGCCTGTCCCAATGTTCCGCACACTCTTGCTGCAATTTAGAGACCGCCTCTGCATCTGTCCCACCACCTTTCAACTCCTCCTCCAGCGCGGTCTCAGCTCTATGCAAATCCGCCAGGACTCCCCCCATCAATCCCTTAGACTTCGCAATGGCGATCCCCCGCATTACAACCTTAAAGGCCTCCCATAAGGTGCCAGCCGACTTAACGCTCCCTTTATTCAACTCAAAATAAGCAATTATCTCTTCCCTGATATCCTCTCTGAAGGCGAGGTCTTTGAGCGCCTCCGCCCTTAGGCGCCATGTTGGTATACGCGCTCGTGGGGGATACAGTTGCCATCGCATGACCAGGGGTGAGTGGTCAGAGAGGACCCTCGCCCTGTATTCTATATGGTCGCACTCCGCGACTATGTCTGGCGTGGTGAAAAAATAGTCTAGCCTCGTGTGCAGTAGATGCGGAGCCGAATAGTGCGAGTATTGTCTCGCGCTCGGGTGTTTTGCTCTCCACACATCAACTAGGCCAAAATTCGCCAGCAGCGTCTGCAACACCCTAGCCGCCGGACCGGGCCCCGCCATCTTGTCATCCGACCTATCCTCCTTGGGGTTCAACACGCAATTAAAGTCACCACCCCATATCACCGTACCCCCCATCCCAACACTGAGCTTGGTGCACAGCGTCCTAAAATATGTCGCCGTTTCCTGGTTAGGCGCGTATGTATTTACAATGCACACTACTTTGTTCTCTACCAGCCCCCTCACCATAACCAACCTCCCATCCTCCCCCACAACCTCCTCAATTAGCTTGAATGGGACGTGTGGCGCCACCCACACCAGCACTCCTCTGGCATAGGCGGAGTACGTTGATCCTACCACTGTTCCCTTCCACTTCCTCCCTACCAGCTCCAGTTTCTCTCGCTTTAAATGTGTCTCCTGTAGCAGGGCTACGTCTATCTTCTGCCTCTTGAGATACAACATGACTTTATTTCGCTTAAGGTAGCTGTTAAGCCCCCTAACGTTCCACGTTAGTATCCTAAGGTCTCCCATGGCCTATCAGTAGTTTCCTCCCCCCATCCAAGGCAATCCCTCTCCATTTTGCAAACCCCCACTCCCGGTTCCACCCTCAGGCTCATACAAAAACTAAAACTCCCCCCCAAACCCCTACCCCCAACCACTGCCCAGCTCCATCCCTGGATCTCAGGCATCCCTGTGTTCGGTCCTCCTTGGTAACCCAAATAGAGAACCCGACAGGGTGTCACCCTACTAACAGTGACTAAACTAAACACAAAAAGGGGGTGTAAAGGGTGGCTTCAGGCGGCTCCACAACTTCGCAACCATGTCCGCGCAAGGACCACGTTTCATAACCCCTGACGCGCGCATGTTCTCAAGCGAGTTCAGTGACTATAATCTAGTCCCAATGTTCATGGCCCGACCGGGCCTACAGCGTTACTTATCTCGTCCCTTATTTTCCACCGGCCGTCTGACCATCTGATTCCTGAGGGCAGTTGTGTGCATCCAACCACTCCATAGCATCCTCCGGGGTGACAAAGAACAGTAGCTTGCTCTGAAAGAAGACCTTCAGTTTGGCCGGATAAAGCAACATGTATTTAAGCCCCGCTTCCCGCAATCTCCTCTTCACCGTTCCGAAGTTCATACGACTGCGCTGTACCTGCAGGGTGTAGTCGGGATAGGCCGTTATATTCGCCGCTCCTCGTTGTATTGTGCCTCCCTTGCGGAAGTGTTCAAGGATCCTTTCTCGGTCCCGGTAATTAAGGATCTTAGCTATCACTGGCCTGGGCGGGTTTCCCGGTGGTGGCTTCCTAGTTAAGGCCCTGTGCGCTCTCTCAACCGCAAAACCCTGCGACAGGGTGCCTCCCGTGATCTCCTGCAGTAGCATGTTTTCAATAAATTCCGTTGGATTGTGGCCCTCCGTTCCCTCCGGCAGGCCTACGATGCGAATGTTGTTCCTCCGGGCGCGCCCTTCTGCCTCCTCCGCCCTACTCTCCAAGTTGCCCACGCGTTGCACCAGGGCATGGAGTTCACGCTTATGCACAGCGCAGTCCGCCGCGGTAGGGCCCAATTCTTTCTCCAAAGTCTCCGTACGCTCTGCCAGAGTACGCACATCCTGCCTTAGGAGGTTCACGTCCTCCTGTACTGCCCCGACCTGGAGTTCCATTGCGGTCTTCAGTTCAGCCACAGCGAGCTGGAGCTTGGTCTCCCAGGTCGCTTTCAGGTCTGCGATCGCAGCGAGGACCTCGTGGTTCGCACCCCCGGCGGCCATTTCCTTGGCTTGCGTTTTGTCTTTGCTTTTGGCTCCGTCTGGGCCGGGAGGCGTTTTAGCGTATTCGTCGAGCGTGTGCTGTTTGGTTTTCGCTCTCAGGGGCTTGTTAGACATGTCTCACGTCCTTCGATCCCCGCTCGGATCTGGGGCAGGGTTTCACAGTGCGCCCTGCGGGTGCCCCGTTGTTATCACCACTTCTCCGACACCAAGTTCCTCTGTCCTCCGGCACCCCCGGCCACCCTGCCCGTCCACCCGGCCTGGCCAGGTCGCGTCTCACCCTCTGAGGTCCACTTTAGGCCACAAAGGGCCCGGGGCACAGTTCCCGGTCACACCGCACGATCCGGGTATAAAGTATCTTCGATCAGGCCCTGCTCCCTTCCCAGGTCCTTAATGACCTCGATGCACCCGCGTCATGCACCTACACCATCACCATGCTCCAGTGCGACCGACAGGCGCCCAGATCAAGCACCCCTTTGTTCCTTCATTCGGCGGCGGCGGCGGCCATTTTCTCGTTCAACGCACTCTCGCCTCCAGATCTTCTTTTAACTTTTTGTTGCGCCCTCACGGTGCAGGCCCGTGTCGAAACATAACCTCACGTTCACCTGAGTTTCATGCGCGCAGTCATATCGGTCTCAGCAAAATTTCATCGGTCCTTGCACTGTTTTCAGTCGGATAATGTGCGGATCTTCGGGAGCCCCCGTACAGACACGTCCTTTCACATGGCTTCCAAGCCACGCCCCCGTCCCAAATTACTATTAATACCCGGGGGGAGTGGTGCAGAACAATCAGGTGCCCAGAAACACAGCAAGGGGAATCCCACACAAAAGGGCCGTGGTCTCTCGCCCACCTCACCCTGCCCTCTGGTGTGCACCAGTTTTGTCTGGACGGACCCCTTCACCCCTGCCCTTCCCCACTGACCCCTCTCCAGGTCCCCCCTCTCCTCCCCACTGCACAATCTTACCTGCTGCGCTCTTTCGGTCCTGCTCCCGCAATGTCTTGGCCTTCTGTGACGGAAATAGAAAAATAACTACTCCCTTTTCTATTCGCCATGGAATTCTATGGCAAGACTGGAGGCGAGCATTATGCTTCAACTTCTTTTATTACTCTTCAGCAGTTTCAACTATAACATGGGAAAAAACTGAAAAAGGTGCCTTTCTACTCAGCACTTTTCTTTTTTTCCTTGTACAAAACTACAAGTTCCAAGATATCTGTAGTCCATTTAGCACTGTCCCCTGCTATGACCACATCCTCTCCTTTAGGCTCCTCCTCTTCTTTTCCTGCTCTTCAAGCAGATAAGTGCATCTCATAATTACTCTGTGGTTATTCTGATATAGCTTAGATAGATAAGTTGTCAGAACGGGGAGTAGAGATTTATATGAGAATTAGAACTAGTCCTAGACAGATATACAGTGTTTACGAGTACGCGTTATAAATTACGAGTCCTTTAAAAGTGAAAGTCTTGTCAGACGTTACATTACATCAGGTGCGCAGAAATAGAGGTTACAGCTTGCTCGTGCGCAATTGAATCAGAGCAAGTCGTGGTACAGTTTCAGGTACAGCGAGCCTCCGGCGTGCGGCAGCGGAGGGAGAGGAGCCCCGTGTCGCATTCACAACATGCCCGGGAGCTCGCTCTCCCTCCCAGGCTGAACGCAGCAGCCCCCACCTTTGGGGGGGGCAGAGTGAGGGAAGGGAGCGACACGGCAGCCCCCTCCTTTGGGGAGGCGAGCCAGCAGCCCTGTCGCACTTCCCTCATGCGCATTTTGAAGGAGCCCAGCACCATTATAACACGAACACGCAGCGTTCTAATCAAGGAACAATTTACGTTCCATTCCGAATTGCAAGGATTTCTAACAGGAATAGATCCCAGACACCATGGCCACACTTTGGGAGTGAAAAAGCCTACGAGCTCATAACAGCAGAGAAGGGGCTCTGCAAGTAAAGAAAGCAGCCCACGCTGTGGGCAAAAAAGCCATTTGCACCTACCAGAGTGCAGAGAAAGTCAGCAGAACACAGGTGCCAGCCACTAGAACATAAAAAAAAATATATATATATATAAATATATAATAAATCCTAATATTTTAGGATAGCTGACTATTGGGCATAGAAGGACTAGCTCGATAGTGGGCTAAAGTGATACCCCCCTTCGCCCTTACAGAACCAACGAAGCAGTGGGCGTGCAATAGACACCACAAAGGTAATAGGCACACAGCACTATCAAGATGTCTGAGTTTGAATGGAGCGAGGAGGATCAGTCCCTGGACCTCGCCGCCAGTTTCAAACAAGTGCTGGGGAGCTAGTTGGCAGAAGCAGTGGCGCAAGGGGTGAAACCCCTTTAAGAGAGGCTGGAGACCCTAGAGTCTATGCTGACCCAGCCCAGGGAGAGCACCTTGAAAAAGAACAGCATGCCTACAGAAGCTAAGGGGAGTACACAGACCCGTAAGAGGAAGGCCTCTTATGACCCCCCGGGTCGACTGCACAGGGTCCTAATAAGGCCCCAGAGGCTGCTGACGCCTTCTCCAAGCTTAAGGAAGCTTTTATACATTGGTTGGCTGTCCCAAGCCTCAAGACCCGGGAAGAAAATATGGGGACTGAGGACCTAGGCTCAAAAGAAGAGCCAGCGGGGGACAAGCGATCCTCGCTAGAAGGAGATGAGAAGGAGGAGGAGGAATGGGTGAAACCCAACGGTAAAAGAACCTACAAAGAAAAGCAGCTGGACGAGGAGCCAGAGGAGGATTCCGGCATGTTCGACCCCGATAATATTAGGAATCCGAAAGCCTCCGATTGGCAACCATCTCCAAGAGTGACAAAATATATGACTGCCAGGATAAGAAAAGCCTTAGACAAAGAAGTGAGGCAGCGCCTCTGGGAGGAATGCCCTAGCCCGGACCAACCAGGCAAGGTAGCAGAGACACCGGACCTAGACCTGAAGATGCTGGCTTTTGTCGCTAAAACAAGTAAAGACCCGAGGAAGGGTATTGATTGGTCTTGGCGGAGCTGCCAGGAGAAGGTCCTGGATATTGCGTGACCCCTGGCGAAGATGGTGGACCTGGCCGAGAGAGCCAGAGACACAGGGGAGACACAGGGGAGGAAATTGACCCCGAAGCGCTGACGAACTGGTCCCAGAGGGTGGTATGCCTTCTGGGGAACGCCAATTGCGCCATCTCGTCTAAGAGGAGACGGGGCCTCTTACTCAAGATTGTCCTCAAATTAAGCGACCTATCGAATTACGAAGCAGGAGAGGCAGCCCAGGGACTCCTATTCGGAGACACCTTTGGCAAAGAGATGGGCAAATTCATTACCACGTACACCGCTTTAGAAAAGGCACAGGCATCCATTTGCAGGATATTTCCTGGCAGAGTTTTTGCTGGGACCGGCCGCCATCGGGGTCGATCGGCCAGTCGCCACCAGGGAGGAAGAAGACCCCATAATTCAAGAGCGCAGTATTGGGAGTCAAAACAGCAAGACACCTTCTTCCCATCAAGAGGTCGCTTCCCTAGAGGTCGCAGAGGAAGAGGAGCTGGCCGTGTCCAGAACTTTACACCAGGTGAGAGCAGGGTACTATCCTCCATTGGGGGGGAGAACTCAGCTCTGTTGGGAGAGTTGGCGCAAGCTATCCTCCGATGCATGGGTTCGGCAAACAGTAAGAGGGTTACGCATAGATTTCATTCAGGAGCCAGTGCAAGTAACTCACCCTACAGAGATTCACCTGCAGCATGCAGACCGGGTCAAGCTACACCACGAACTCCATCAGCTCAAGCTGAAAGGAGCCATAGAGACCTGCAAAGCGAACCCTTGCTTCGTCAGTCCTATGTTCCTGGTCCACAGGAAAGAGAAGGTGTGACCCATTATAAATCTAAAGGAGCTGAACAGCTGGGTAGTATACCGCCCTTTCAAAATGGAAGGCATACACCAACTTCGGGACACCCTGAGAGAGGGAGACTGGTTAACCAGGATAGACCTGAAGGACGCCTACCTCACAGTGCCAGTGGAGGCGGAGTTCAGGGACTACCTAGCATTTCATTGGAAGGGACAACTGTGGCGTTTCAGTACAATGCCCTTCGGGCTAGCCTCAGCACCCTGGGTCTTCACCATGTTGATGAAGCCAGTAGCGGCAGCGATCCGGGAAAAGGATATACAGATGATCATATACCTGGACGATCTCCTTCTCCTAGCTCAGGATCGGAGTATGCTGTTGTATCAAACCTCCTGGGTTCAGGAGCTCCTACAATCACTGGGTTTTCTAGTAAACATAGAGAAGTCTCACACCAAGCCAGCGCAAAGGCTAGACTTCCTGGGTTTCGTCCTAAACACCAGAAAAACAACCTTAGAACTACCGAACAGAAAGATCAAAGACATCAAAAAGGAGATCAGAGGCTGCCTGAAAGAGCAAGAGATTTCTATCAGGAGACTAGTGAGGATAGTGGGGATGCTAGCCGCCTCGATCCAAGCTATATTCCCAGGGCCCTTACATTACCGGGCCCTGCCGAGGCTGATGATCAGACACCTACAGCAGAGTCTGAGGTACCAACCAGACCTAATGATAGAATCGGACGCAAGTCGACAAGGTTGGGGAGCGAAATGCGGGTCCTTGGAGACCGGAGGGAAATGGAGCGAGGAAGAACTTCAGCTTCACATAAACTGCCTGGAGCTACTGGCAGCGTCATTTGCCATCAAGGCATTCACCAGAGAGAGAGTGAGCTCCTGCATACTCCTCAAAATGGACAACACATCAGCCGTGAGATATATAAATCACTTAGGCGGTACGAGGTCCAAACTGCTAGCAGAACTGGCAAAGGACTTCTGGCACTCATGCCTGCAGTCGAGAACGTCAGACACAGCAGAATACTTACCGGGAGAACTCAACGTGAGAGCTGATTTGAACTCCCGCTATCTGACAGATTCCAGCGATTGGAAGCTGGATCCAGAGGCGTTCCGGCTCCTGAACCAGAGATGGGGCCCGATACACTACGACCTATTTGCGTCACGGCTCAACACCCAGACAAACAGCTTCTTCAGTTGGAGGCTGGAAACAGCCACACAGGGCACAGACGCATTTCTCCATACATGGACAGGGGAGATACATTATGCCTTTCCCCCCTTCGCGATGCTGAGCAGAGTGCTAGCGAAGTGTTGTTGGGAGAGAGCAGAGCTAATCCTAATAGCCCCGATGCGGAAGTCACAAGTGTGGTTTCCGACATTGATGGAGATGACCGCGGACATACCACTGTTGCTCCCGGAAGGGCAGTACCTGCTCACGGACCCAGCTGGATCGTTTCACCCTCTGAGAGTGAGGGGGCCGCTCCCGCTGATAGCGTGCAGAGTATCAGGAGACGCTGGGAGCTGCCAGGCATTTCGACACAGGCTGCAGAGCTTATCGCGGAATCCTGGGTACCCTCCACCCAGAGGAGCTACGACGCTGCTTGGGCCAAGTGGACAAAATGGTGCAGAGGCAGAAATGTTCATCCCGTTTCAGCACCTATAGTGGCAATCTTGAATTTTTTGCCACACCTGTTACAGGATGGTAAGGCCTTCAGGACGATTGGCATCTAGAGGTCAGCCATTTCAGCAGGCCACTTGCCAGTAGAGGGCATGCCGGCAGGAGAACACCCGGCAGTGAGCGGGCTCATAAAGGGAGCTTGATACAAGGCACCTCCCGAGCCAAGGTATAGACAACTCTGGGATATGACAGTTGTGCTCAGGCTGATAGACAGTTGGCCATCAGACAGATTTGTATCAATGAAACAACTATCAGGCAAACTAGCAATGCTGTTGTGTCTGATATCTTGTAAGAGGGTAACTGCCATTAAGGCCTTCGAGATCCATAGGAAGGTTTTTGGACCCGAAGGCATAACATTCTTGATAGTGAGGAGAACAAAGACGGGATCCACCTCAGTTCACTACCCTTATTTCTCGGATAACTCCAAATGGTGCGTCGCTAGATGCATTAAGGAATATGAGAACAGAACAGCAGAGTACAGGGCAGCCGGCACTACTCAATTATTAATAGCGTGCAGGAAAACTTTTCAGGCGGTGGCTAAAGCTACCATAGCTAGATGGGTGCGCGAAGTGATGCATTTGGCAGGCATAGACCTCAGGGAATACGGAGCACATTCAGTGAGAGGGGCCATGGCATTCAAAGCTTTCACAGCTGGGGTAACCCTACAGGAAATCATGCAGGCAGTAGACTGGACTAGCAATTGTACATTTAAACAGTTTTATTTTAAACCAATTAGAGAGATAGCAACAACTGTGCTAGGGAAGCTTTAAACAAGCATAATGCTCGCCTCAAGTCTTGCCATGGAATGTAGATTACCCCTGCTAACTGCGCAGGGAGTATTAATTCTATTAAAGACTAGGATGCGAGGAGCATTACTTTCCCTCCCTCATACGTACTGCATGTTAAAATGCTTGCATTATTTGCGGTTAGGTGAAACAGTACCGTAACACCACCCTGACATTGTTGTTTGTATGCTTCTCAGGAGAAGATCAAAAGAACAACTGAGATTGAGAGGCCCGAATGATCAGACATGACATAGTATTTGCCTCGCAGCGAGAGTTGCAGCAGGAACATGCATCAGTTTGAAAGAGTTCATCACGTTGTTGGATCGTCTGTTTTTACAAGTTGGAAGGATGCAGTTCAGAGCATCAAAAGAAGAGGAGGAGCCTAAAGGAGAGGATGTGGTCATAGCAGGGGACAGTACTAAATGGACTACAGATATCTTGGAACTTGTCGTTTTGTACAAGGAAAAAAAGAAAAGTGCTGAATAGAAAGACACCTTTTTCAGTTTTTTCCCATGTTATAGTTGAAACTGCTGAAGAGTAATAAAAGAAGTTGAAGCATAATGCTCGCCTCCTAGTCTTTAATAGAATTAATACTCCCTGCGCAGTTAGCAGGGGTAAACTACATTGGCCATCTTTGTTTTGGTTTTGTTTCCAGAGGGGATTGGGCGCATTCAATTCATGCAGCACTCATCTCCCGTGGGAAAAAACTGTTCAAATGACATGCCTTGTAGCCCATAGTGTCATAAAATGTATTGACATCACACTGCATTTGAACACAATGACTGTCCATTGCAATATTTTTTGTGAACTATCTTTTGTTACATTTTGTGTCCCTACCCTGTTGTTAGCAGGGAGGATAGCTCAGGGGCAGCAAACTTATCTTGGAAACAAGACTACCCTAAGCAGCACAGTACAACACGCATTCCCGTTTCCGTACATAGAGGCCTTTTAAGATTTACCTTTTACACAATTCATTCAAGAACAGGCCACATCTGGCCTCCTGGCTAGGCTGTCCCAAATTACTATTAATGAACAATCAGGTGCCCAGAAACACGGGGAGGGGATTCCCACACTAAAAGCCCATGTTATCTCAGCCACCCGAACCCTGCCCTCAAGGTTTCCACCATGTTTGTCTGGACTGACCCTCTGGCCTCCCTGCAGGCCCCTCAACCCCGTAACCCTAGCAATTTTACATGTTGCTCTCTTTCAGTCCCAGTCCACAACGTCTTGGCCTTCTGCGATAGAACTAGAAAAGAAAATACTCCCTTTTCTATTTCGAATTGGCCATCTCTGTTTTGTTTTTGTTTCCATAGGAGATTGGGTACATGCAAAACTTGCAGCACTCATCTCCTGTGGGAAATAAAACAGTTTAAAAACTAATAACACCCCAGAGGGAAGCTACAGGGTGCTAACAGCGATACAACCCACAACGGGGCACTGACAGAGCCAGTAATAGCGGTGAGTCCTTGCGATGCATGCTGGCAAGACGTTACCAGCCCTCTCAGTCCCCCATTGCAGGGTTTATCATTACATTCTGGTGTGTGTTAGTGCAAACATTCAAAAGATAATCCCAGATCAAAAGGCACCGTGATTTAACTAGGCAGCTGCAGTGCACCTGGAGCCCATAACACAGTCAAACACTGCATTTTATTAACTACCGCCTGCCCCATAAACCTGTTCACATAGACAATCGCTATGATGCCATAGACGCTTAGAACAGGCCTTCCTTTCTGTATTCCTGATCTAAGGTTCACCTTAATGGATCCACCTGGACTCAACCTGTCACAAAGCATGACTTGTTCCCTTCTACATCACCCCATCCTAACGTGTGTGCCATTTCACCCTCTTTCCCATCCTCGTATCTTTTCCCTATCCCTTTTCCTCTGCAGGCTAAGGTCTAGATACCCCCGGGCTGGGCACAATACAGCAACCTCCAGTCAAGCCAGGTGCTCTGAAACCACTACAGTGTGGATTTGGTGCAGCATGAAACCCTTGTAACATAACATAACATGAACTATCGTTACTGAAAACCTGAGGCTGTTGTATGATAGTGGCCTAGACAGCACTCTTTTTCACAGGAATCAACCAACCCTTCTGGCAGGTCACAGCACAACAAGCAGTGGCTCTTTCCTAGGCCCAGGTGTATAGGCTGGACGCCAAGCCCATCAGGATTTCCAGGTTGATTGCAAACAGATGCAAATAACCAGCTATTGAAACTAACACAAGCCAAATGTATGCATTACATTGAAAACACGTCTGAATGGTTAAATATTACGGGTTTCAAGAAGTGACACAAAATGCCACTTAGAGCTGTAGCTCAAAAGCTCCCTAACAACCCAAAAGCTTAATGTCCTTTGCAAATGTCAAAATGCCACCTATTTTCCCAGTTGTGGGTGCTGAATTTTAAAAATGGAGTGACATAAAAAACCTTTCCCCAGATTGGCCGAAATGAGCGATCATAGCCAGTTAAAGTGGTTTGGTGGGAAGCCCCAGAGAACATTTTGAAAGTCAGATTTTGAAATGGTAAATTTTACAGTGCACATTTCAGAAAAACCTGGGTTAATGGGAAACACTTGAAAAACTCCAATAGATGCAAGAGCATTTTGTAACAGGTTGTCATGCTACCTGTGTACAAAGCAGATCAATAGGCCTCTCAATACACTATGTCATCACTGCCCCCACCTTCATGCTGTCAGCCCTGTACCCAACAATATATTCCAGTATAGACATATAAAACATGTTTTGATGTAGCCAGTATCCAATATACAGAATTCCAGCACTGCCCATGTAAAACACATGTTGATGCTGGCTGTACCCCATATATGCTAGCATTGTAACGGTACAACACATTTTCATGCTGCCTATGTCCAAAGCAGACCATGAGTCCTTTCAACACAGTATGCTCGGCAATATATGGCAGGATTAGGTTCATGTTCCTGCTTGCCAAAATATGCCAGCAGCGCCATTGTAAAACATGTTTACATGCAGCCAATGGCCATAATAAGCCAGTGATGCCCTGTAAAATGCATTTCCATACTAGAAAATGCACTAGGTTTGTCACTGTAAATGACCTTTTCATGCAGCCAGTGCATAATATATGTCATAATTCTCTGTAAAACATGTTTTCACATTGGCTGTGGCCAAAATATGACAGCATTGCAACTGTAAAAATAACTCGTCATGAAGCTAATGCTCAACACATGCCAGCATTGTCCTGTGAAATTCATTTAAATGGTCCAACAGATTATGCTAGCACTAGCATTGCCATCGTAAGAACACACTCCCATGGTGCATACATAGACACACATTTTAAAAAAAAACGTGTCTTTTATTCCAGCCAGTTCCTCGATTCCTCTCTCGCTTCTCTTCTGGCCATCCTGACACAACTTCCCTCCCTGAGTTCCACCTCTGCTCAGCCCATATGGGAACATACAGAGATTGGCAGAATAAGCACCCTTTTCCCCTCCAATGGGCTGCCCTCCCTTGCGCCAAACAGTGTCTGAAGGGACAGAGGTTTGCTAGGCGCCATGTGAGACAGGGCCCCACATCAGTGCGTGCATTGTGTCTGCTCATGCATGCACTGTGTGCATGTTCTGCATTGTGTGTTCTAAGGAAATGTTGTCTATTACAGAGACTATTAGTGAGAGCCTATGCACAATGGTTGGGACTGATATCCAACTCCGATTATACACCGTCTATCTCTATTTAGATTACACAAAGAACAGTCGTTTAACTAGATTACCAGCTTTATGGGATTTTTATTGCTCCTAAACAACATTCCTTTGCATGCCAAGTACTGTTGTGAAGCTAAAGAGTCTAAAGCATAAATTGCTATTTTGGAGATCTCATCACAAGTGTCTGGCTAGGATATGCCCCGAGCAGTAGATCATCACCCAGTAGAATGGGATCTGCCTTTCTATGTTTTCGCAAGAGCATGGGAGAGTGAGACTAGTAAATGGAGCTTGTGGAAAGTAAGCCTTTTTACAGAGGTACAGTGGCAGCAAGTCTTTATTGTCTCTGCATGGCATTAATAGCTGCCATTTTCATGTGACATGATGGTAATTATGTTATGGCCTCCAAAAGGGAGAACACTATGTCAGCCTTACCAGGATTCAAACCTGTCACTTGAAAATCACTTAACTCTGCAGCAGGCCCTCATCTCACTGAACATTATTGCCATCATTTCCTTACATGGTAAAGTATATGCTGTTACATATATATGAACACACCGCATTAATCAATTGCTAAAAGGCATGTGCTAGTACAGTTTTTACCAAGTAAGTTCACTTCTCAAAAGTTATTGTCCTAGGTCAGTGATGTTTCTCACTGATTTTAGCATTGTGATGAAGTGCCCAACCTTACCTTGGAACTGACAGTGGGGTGGTCAAAGGGGAAGGGGATCACCCAGTGCTAGTGGAGACTGGACCCAGAGGGGTTATACACTGGTTCCCAAACCACACCAACTGGTCACTTGCAAGTCAGGAGGAAGTCACAGGAGCCCTCACATCCCTAGCATTCCTGCATACACCCGTGGGCACCAAGGGGTAAGTCACAAGAACACTTACACCTCTACAACTACTTAAGACATCAATAACCGACAAGGGTGGGATGAATCCAGGGAGATCATCAGTTCTCCCCTAGGGGAGCCACCCCCTTTGGTACTGGGGAGGGGAACCCACTAGTCTTAACAGCCCTAAGGGACAGGGTAAGCCGGAACCCTCTAGACGTGGCTCCTACTTAGTGGATAAAAACCCAGCGAGGGGTGTACACCACGAGCCCTTCCCCCCAGGTACTAACACCTTTGCACATTTTTCCACCGGCATTGGGAAATACCAAGATACAGTGGTTGGCTTATGCCGATGATTTGGTTTTAATTGATTACACCCTGATTGGTCTTCAAAGACAAATAAATGCTGTCTATCAATATTTGAAATCTAACATGCTGGAAACTGATGCCCCTAAAAAGCAAATTATGGTAATAGCCCGAGGAGCAAACATAAATAAAAAAACGTACATGGGAATTAAATCATGGGGATTTACAGATAACTGATTCTATGATTTACCTGCGTTTTTCCATTTGCGCTCGGTGTTCAACGAAGGTGGCCTTGAAAAGACTCCAGACAAGAACTTTGCTGCTGGTCGCACAAGCTAGGAAAATGAACACTTTGTATGGTTGTTTTTCCCTATTTTTTTATTATTATTTTTTATTGTTATTTGGTTAAAACCGAAACAGAACTAAATTAATCTTTACCAATTTGCACATTCACAATTCACAAAAAAGAAAAGAAATAAAACTATATAGCACATATACATAAAATCAAAAATGTTTTTTTTAAATAAGCAATAATTCAAAAAATTTATATGGAACAATGGCAATTCAAAATATAATTATGCAATTCATAAATTTGAAAAACACATATTAACAACAATGCCCAATTCAAAATATCATTATACGATTCATAGAGTTAAAACACATATTAGCAACAAAAAAGGTTAGCAACTCCAGGTAGCCCTCACACTACAGTTAAATAGGCCTCCATTTTCAGACACCTTAGAAACCCAGTGACAGCAAGAACTGTGCTAGTAGTAGAGCCTGCTTGTCAGATTCACCATGCCAAGTCCTCCTGGCCTATCCTGAGCAAACCATCACATTTTCTTAAATAACTCACTCTTGCAACCTGAAAGTCCATACATGAAACCAATTAATGCCATATCTCCCCATAATCTATTTCATCAAAATCAAATTCCAATGAAAAGGCCTAATATACTTATTTGGGTATATGGCCAGGTAAGGACACACAGTCCCTACCTTTTTTGTGTTATCCCTGTAAGTGACTCAAGGAAGAGTACAAATGCATGGACTCAATGTTGTTGATCCAATCCAGATTAATAAAAGTTTTTTTTACTTTAACCGGATTATCAACAAGTTCCATACATGAACTGCCCAGATTAGCAAGAAGACCAAGACAAGTTTTTTGCATTTCACTTAGCCAAACACTGCCCTTTACCTCCAGTATCAACTTAAAATCAAAATACAGAGAATCCACACTCAGACTCAGAAACTTGCGCAGGAGTGATAAAAGCATCCACTGTGCTCTAGCCCTCAATCAAACAATGTCCTACATATATATGATGGCGTGAATGGGAACAGCAATGCGAAGTCGAAAAACTCATCTCCAGATCAACGCCTCAAGAATTGGTAAATAATCCAACATGGCCAAGCAATAAGTGTCAATGCCATATAACAATGGGGGAATGAGTTTACCTTCATAATATCGATCGCAGGTTGGATCATAAACTTGCCATATCTTGAGTCAACCTTCACTATCTGATTGGCCATTGCAGAAGCCCGTCTTTTGTACCACAGTTGGATCTTTGATAAGCTAGGTCTAGAAGTAACCAAAAAACCCAAATATATCATAGATACCACTTTGGCAATAGGCTCTGAGCCAAGTCGCCAGGTACATTTACTCACCCTTTTTCCCATGGAACAATGCACATAATTTGTGTTTTTAATGGAGTAATCTTCAAAGAATATTTACTCACAAAGGGTGAGAAGGCATCAATCAGGCGTTGAAGGCCCACGGGGTTCAATAAAAAACAAGTTAGTTGTCTGCGTAGTCCAACCAGAATGGTCTTGAGTTGTGGATTTTGGGGGAATAAAGGCCGCAGCTTTCAGGTAGTCTCCAATATCTGCCATACACAGATTAAATAGGCAAGGAGCCAAAACGCAGGCTTGCCTAACACTCCGATAAATTGGAATGCTATGGGATGATTGGCCAGAATGATTGAACCAAACTTGTATATTCGAGTCCGTGTGCAAGCCAATAATTAGCCTCAGGAGACCCACAGGAATACCCCACGAAGAAAGCTTGGACCACAACAAGTTGAGATCCAGTGCGTCGAAGGCCGCGGTGAAGTCAACTGAGGCAATAAATATTGACTCACATTTCCCTCCCGGAGTTAACTGTTGAATAAAATTCAACAAAAGACCATTCAGAGATGTTCCCATATTTCTCCTAAATCCATTCTGCCATTTAGATAGTCTACCCAACTCCATTGCCCAGGATTCTACATGCGTTAGAAGCCAATAAGCAAAGGTTTTACTGTCCGCATCTAGTATGGCAATGGGTCTGTAATTAACCAGGTCAGATCGCAGACTTTTTTTGTATATAGGAATTATATACGCTGTAGACAAAGTGTCAGGAAAGGATTTAGTATTCATGTCCTTGAACAGATAGAATAATGTCAAGGCCCACACTGTGGAGTCAGATTTAAAGACAAAGTTCGATAACCCATTTCGCCAGGGGCAAGAGATGAGCTAATTTTCCTAATGACATCAAACAACTTCACATGGCCTAATTCAGGGTAAGACTCTGGTTTACCCTCAACTACACATGGTCATTTAAAGTTCACTCCCATAGGTTGCGCATAGAGTAAACTCAAATGAACCACCCAGTCATCCTCAGTTACTGCATTAGTTTGATTGCTGGAGGCAGAAGAATGTACGTCAGTAATTAAGCTCCAAAAAGTATGAGCATTTTTACTACCCATGATATACAACATAGCTTCAGCATCCTCGTGGTATCTTCTAGCTCGAGTCTGGTAAAGCCAATTCTTGTATGAGTGGCGTATAGTTTGACTTCTCTGGACCTTAATCAGAGGCATTCATTCCTTTTCTGTAATAGTCCAAGTGCTATTCTCAATTCTTGTTTCCGAGTGGTCACTTCCTGATTTAAGACATCAAAATGCTTACTTTTGGTTACAATTTTCCCTTTTTTTCCTACTGATTTGTCTGGGCGTCAAGAGATAATCCAGGAAACTCCCAAAATTGTCCACCGTAAAAGTATTGAGTTTCGATTCCTCTGAATGTAAGGACAATACATTCTCAAGATAACAATTTACCTTTGATGTTTTAACAGCGTTCCAACTAATTCTGTGCCTGCTACATTGGTCCCCAGTGCTGATAAGCCAACCCCATACATATCCTTGGATCCTAAATTGATGTTGAATTGGACTTCAAGCATTGAATGATCACTAAAGCAAGGCAGGAGATGATAAAAGAAATACAGCTATCAAACAACCAACTATCAGAAACAATATAATCAATGGTCGAATGGACAATACCATTAGACCATTTTGGTCAATTAGGAACGTCACCAGTAACATTACCACTCAAGAGAGACAATCCAAGGCCCCCCAGACCCTCCATCTGCAAAATGTTCACTTGTTATTATTCCCAGATCGGGAGGATACAAATTCAACCCAAGATTCCAGATAAATGCAGTCAGAGTTGAAGTCCACCAGAAGGATGATGTTTCACCTCACAAACATGCCCGTCCATTCATTGACACAACAAATTAGGAAATCTAAGAAGCAATCCAAACTAATGCTGCCATTGATTCAACCATAATTCTTGTACAGAAACAACTGGAAAGGACTTGGATTCCAGGCCAACTGCATAATTATTGAACAGATGTGAATGCCCGGAAGAATTCCAAGAAAGTATTGAGAAATGAGACTCTTCTAGGACACCGGAAGCTAGCGGTTGGATGACATGGTTAGTGCATCACACACAATAACCAAGACCAATCTTTGGTTTCCTCTGAAACCCCATTTTCTGTTTCACCAGTTGAATTTCCTCCCCAAACATTTCCTTCTCAGTCCCCAACAATTTGGAGACAGGGCTCATAATTTCCTTATATTGGAAGAGGTGAAAACAAAAGGTTCTACGGTTCTCGCATTCATGCAAAACAGTGTCAAATATGAAACGTGAATTGAAATAAACAATTGCCCAGTCAGCTCCATACAGGTCAATAAAGTGAACTTGCTGCAAGTCCCCAGATGAAATGACTGACAGTGTAGGTATCTCAGAAAGTAAATGTAAAATAGCTGACCGATTTAACATTACTGACCTATTTTCAGGAAGGACACTCTCTAATAGAATTATGTGGGGCTGCCCTGCTGGTGCATCCCCCATACTATCCTCCCATTGTCTCAGAAGGATAGCTCAGGGGCAATGTGCACACCTTGGAAGCAAGACGTCACGGAGCAACACAGGTTCGATCCCCGGGTCTGCACTTAGAAACCTCTGGATATTAAGCACGTAATAAATAACGTACTGAAGTGGGAGAATGGGAGTACAAGCTCCCTCCAATCTCATCGCGACCATGGCCTAGAGGATCGCGACCCAGGCACCCACCACGAGACGAGTTTGCCTATCTACCAGATGACAAAATACCCTGGTTCAAGAACATAAGGATATGCCCACCAGCCTGTCCGACTCACACCGACACCTGCGGCATGGATGAACTCGACTAAGACAAAAGCAACGAGCTCCCACATCTTTAGAGATGCCACAACGACCTAGCCAACTGCCAAGAACACACGTGCCACCATGCACACTGGTCACTCACGCACCAGCCTACCCGAAGAACATATTCAGTGCTATGACGTAGGTGACGGACACACCCACTGACGCGCATCTTTCTTATTTTTCACATAGGCCCCTTTATAGTAATGCAGAAACGCAAGACGCCTGAGGAACTCGCGTATACGCTTGCTGACGCTAGACATAATATCGCTCATGACGCCATGTCAAACCGCGACATAGGTACCAGGGATTATGCGTCCCTACTCATGAACTAGGCCCAAGTAGGCCGCAAACAAGAGCCACCATGAACACTGTATGAGCAAGAATACAAGTGCTCATCACGCAGAACGAGCCCAGCGAGAGCTTGTAGCCAAGGGCACGATGTTGCAACTCGTATGCTACCAGCCGGCGCGCCAAGGTCACACCTGTAAGCAAAGCCAAGCACACAGAAGCGAAATACAACTTTAAATGTGCAGAATTCCGCTCCACCTACGGTCTCTCCACACGTGACCAAGCCGATCTGACAAGGTGCCAGACCCACGAGACAGAAGTCGCCTGGGTCCCACGTCTGGGACACAGGTTGCAACAGAAAAATGGCAAGATGGACACCTACGGCGATGGGAATGGCCTGCTCTGAAGCCTATGAGCAAACCCGCACATTGTCTGCACAAACACATAGTTACACATTGTTGCTAGTGACAGGTACACCGCGAGCTGGGAACAACGATGGTCCCAGGCTTGGGGGCTCACGAGAGGACCAATCAGAACATGGGGGACTCATCACTGACGCCACTAACATTAGCCAATCAACAGGGGTCTTTGTGTAACAATTTTCAAGTATCTAATAGAAGGGACAGCCCAAGTATACCACCTGACTCATCCTTAACCACTAATATTCTTCTCTATATGTATCCTATACTAACCCTACCACCCGAGGAACCAATCCGAAGTGGCAATAGGTTTTTCGCTAACTTTCCCAGGTGACGCAAGTAGCGTGTCATACTGCTGTAAAAAGGGCTTGCGAGCCCCACTAAGTTTGAGAGTCTGGACGGACGTGTACGATCCTAGACCCATCCCTGCCGTTGTTATAATAAACAGCAGAACCACCTTGCTCCTTGTGTGTGTCTCATACTCATTTTTGGGAAGCACGGGAGGAGTTGGGGCCTCCCAGCCCGGAGGTCCGCGGACGGCTCAGCCGACCCCGGGATAATCACCACGACAAGTTGGAGGCACTGCTGAGATCTGTTTAAGGTCTACCTTTTCAGTTTTTATTTTTCCAAGGCTTCTCGTTGCGAGGAGGCCCGGCGGCGCAGCCCCCTCTGCCGCTGCCCCCTTTTTGAGGACTACAGGACCATCGCGGAACTGCGAGAAGACCGGACAGCGCAATCCGGATATTGGCCCTCGGGAGCCGGTTGAGAAGTATCCCGCCCGCGGTTGGCGAGTGTCCAGACGTGGTCCAGACAAGGGGAGGTGGCGAGCCGCTTGGAGGGGTGCACGCAGTCGAGCGGCCCTGCATCAAGAGAGCTTGGTGAGTATGTCACACCCAACAAGCAATGTGAGATTGTGAGGGAGGGGGGAGGAGTTGTAATAAGGGTGGCGGGAGGTGTTATTAAGGTGTGCGGCGAAGAATTGATCAATTAGTGTTGATGGAGAAGTGAGTGGTAACGGGACAGGCATGAGAGCCATCCGCTACCACGTCACGGAAGAAGGGTGGGTGGAGCCAGAAGGCACCACGTGCGGTTGCTCGTAGACACTGGTTGGCCTAGGTCGTGGCCACCTGTAAAGGGTGTGTGTGTGTGTGGCTTTCCTACGAATTGGCGTTTTCGATCAATGAGTGGATGAGGATCCCTATTGATCGAGCAGTGAAACTCGATAGATAGATGACGTTTTTCTGTAGGAGGTAGCTAGATTGTTGCCAAGTACGGAAGATAATTGGCTGGTTAAGCCCTCCCGGCGAGGGGCGTGTTACACGCGAAGCTATGCAGCGCGCGCAGTCCGATTATAAGAGTTTA
Source organism: Ambystoma mexicanum (assembly GCF_040938575.1). Classification (NCBI taxonomy): domain Eukaryota; kingdom Metazoa; phylum Chordata; class Amphibia; order Caudata; family Ambystomatidae; genus Ambystoma; species Ambystoma mexicanum. The sequence goes on along the minus strand of NC_090921.1, from coordinate 1,334,470,132 downwards.
TTGTTGGTTACCTTGTTCCGGGCGTAACAAGAGGACAGCTGTAGGGATAACGGGGACAAGCAGTTAAAACTTATTGCGTGCTCTCTTGAAGTGTAAAAGATCTTACCGGTAGTTGTTGAAAGAGGTTGGTGACGTCACCCGTAGGGCCTTCATAGGACACCTTGACCACATTGCGTTGTTGAAGGGTGGTGGGGAAGTAAACCGAGGACAAGGGCAGTGAAACGGAGGTGAGGGAAGTGGATGGGCAGGGGGGGGCACGCGGAGACCGCCGGCCACCCCAAATACGGGACAGGTGGAAAGGGGGAAGTGACCGCCCTAGGAGAACACCGGCACACAGAGTGAGGTGGAAGGAGGAGGGGAGGAGACAAAGTGGGATGGCTGTATAAGCACGTCACACAGGGCATGCAGCCGCAGGGGGGATCCGTGCGCCGTAGCCGCAGGGGGCCGTAAAGGTATTAAGGAAGAAAACAAACACATGAAAAAGACTGCATATTTGCAATTGTTATATTTGGCTGTTTTTCTTTTAGCGGACGGTCGAAAGTCCCCAAACTACGGGGCCAGGTAACGACAGCTGTACTGAAGGGAGCTAAAAACACAGTTTAACCATGTCATACGGGTTAGAATTGGGAGGGTGGGGGAATACCCTGACTACCCGCCTCCAGCATATTTGTAAAACACTATCACCCCATAGGGAAAAACTCATCAAATATAGCATAGAATGGACACAAGGGACAGACAACAAAATGACAACACCCTGGCTGCCTAACGGCAGTTTCGACCCATACGTCCAGCACTCACTACTGACACACATACATAACACGTACAAAGGGAAGAAGATGGTGCATTACGTGGAGGTGTTTAACTTATGGAGGATGTTCCAGGGGTCCCGACCAGGGCCAACCGCGATGTTCACTGTGGAAGGGACGCCAGAAGAAAAGGGGAGGGAGGAAACAATGGAGGGGAAGAAGATTAAGGAGGAAGAGGGAAATGGGGAAAAGGAGACCAGTAGCGCACAGTGCGCGGGAAGAGACAGAAAGGGGGACGAAAGGCCTGGCACTGTACATGAAGTAGAAGTAAAGAAGGAAGGGACCGACGACATGCCCCTAGTGAAAGTAGTGAAGAAGGAGGAAGGGGGGTTATATCCTGTGACGGAGATATGAGAAGCGGCAAGGCAACAACTAACGGCAGCTGAGGGATATTCGAACCCCACGTACAGCCCACCACCATATACAGCTACAGGTAGCTACCCGAGGGGGTGGGGGGAGGTGACAAGCACGGTAGGCCCAACTTGTACGAAGGTGCATGCAAGGGAAGGGAAGGACAGCGAAGAACCCATCCCAAATATAGGACACGACGAGTGGGTAGCAGCGCAGGTGCTGTTAAAGTTGCGGGGGACATTAACGGGAGAAGAAAAATAGGTGGTACGGAGAATGAACAAGGACGATGAGGGTAGCACTGGAATAAGAGGCGAGGAAGGTAACACGAGAGAAGGGGAGCTGTCACAAGAAGAGGAGGAGATGTTGGAGGAACCATTGGCTGAATTAAGGGATGAGCGGAATGCACTGATTAAACAGCTCGAGAAAGAGGCACGCGGAAGAAGGAGGGAAAGGAAGGAAAGTAGGGATGAGTTAGAGAGAATGAAGGAGCAAACTGAAGAAAGGAAGAGGGAAGCTGAGAGAATGAAGGCAATAGCAGAAAGGGTATCCCGAGCAGCACAGCGTGACAGGAAAAGAGAGGAAGAAGAGAAAGAAAAGGAAATGGAACTATGGAAGAAGAAAATACTCCCCGAGAGCACCAGGAAATACGAAGAAGGTAAAGTAATAGAAAGTATATTGGAGAGAGAAAGGAATAAATGGGAAAAGAGGAGAGAGGAAGAAAGGATATTAGAGAAGGTAAGTAATGAGGTGATGGAGGAATTGAAAAAGAAAAGAGAGGAAATAGGTGGTGAAATAGTGGAGAAGAGGGAAGAGGAAAGAAGAGAAAGGAAAGGGGAGAGTGGGGTAAGAACATATGTACGTCGGGATGCAGAAGTAGCTACAACATCAGCGCAAAGGGGAGCAATTGGTAAAGGAGAACAGGAAGGAACGGATTTAATAGACTTAAAAACGGTGACGATCAGGGGGGAAAAGGACAGATTGGGGTTTGTCGCTCCTGGATGAATTTTGCAGTGAAGAAGAAGAGGGAGTGGGGGAGAAGGAAGAAGCGGCGGTAGGGAAAGCTTAGACAAATTGTACATCACACGCACAAACAGGGAATCACCATGGGCATACAGAAAGAAGGAAGAAGTGAAGGGAAGTGAGGAGCAAGAACGAGAAGTGGCGGGAGGGCAAACACGTGCAGTTACACCCGCATCATTCCGCCCAACATGCCCACCCACACCTGCTCCTGAACACCCCCCATACGCCGGCAGGCTTAGAGACCTCCCAGGCTGCAGGCAGGAAGAACGGACACATACCCCTGCAGTAAATAAAGAAAGCAATAGGAGAAGGGGGAGAAATGAAGGAGAAGCTACAACAAGCAGCGGTAATATGGACATGGCAGATGATCTAGTTGACACAGAGGAAGAGGAGGAGTATACGGACTCCACCCCGCGACAACTGGGGGGACAGATGGGGCACAATTTAATGGCACTATTGAAGAGGGGAGGGGTTAGACCACAATACGTCCTTTGGAAGCATACCGATAAGGAAAATATAAAGTGCAGGCTCCCATCACTAAGTGGAGGAGCGGGAAAATGGATATACGAGATGGAAAAACACACCGCAGGACAGAAACTAGCAGTACGAGACGTGAAGGGCCTATTATTATCAATATTAGGGGATGCGGCAGACGACATCTGGAAGAGGGCAGGATTCCCAGGGCTTACAATAACGAACACATCACATGACGGGGCGCCATTTGCGAACTGCAGGCATGTATTATGGCAAGCCCTGAGGGTACAGTAGCCAGACACCTCAGATATAGGAGCAATTACGTCACGCAAGATGCGTTAGAACGAAGATCCTGTTGATTATATCCAGGAGATTCAGGAGAAGTGGCGCATGGAAACTAGAGAGTAATGGGACAAGACACCGGCAATCTTTTACCACATACTAATACAAGGGCTTCCGGAGGCAATGCAAAAACAACTGAAGAAGATAGTGGGGATGGAAGCTAAGTGTCATGATCTCTGCTTCCAAAAGATCAGGACTTGCCCGACTCCCTTGGAAGCAGACCCATAACCCCGGTTCCGAGTGCCAGCCAGTCCCAATTGGGACCTTTTGGACCCTGTCCTGGCGCCAGTGGCACCAGGCTCATAAAGATGCCCAGTCCCAGCGCTGGAAGCGCCGGGCTCATAATGCTTGGGTGGACTTACCTGCAGCAGACCATGCTGCTTACTTACCTGCCAGTTTAACCCCTGATCCTCTTCTGTTTGGGACTACTTTTCCTGTTGGGTGGGGCAGGAGCCACTCCCTAGGTTCAGAACACTGGAACTCTTCTGGAAAGCAGGAACTCTTTTCTTACCTAGGCGTGGCTGTGGAAGGAGACACCTAAGCACTACAGGAGGCTATTTAAACCACACCCGATGGATGAATCTTGCGTTGTGTTATTCTGCATTCTCTGCAGCAGAACGCTCATCGTGTCTTCTGCTTCTGATCCTGGGCCTAAGGGAACAAAAGCTTACCATCCTGGAATCCAGTCTTCAGCAGCACCTGTAAAGACAAAGAAAGAACAGGTTAGCACTACGGTCTTCAGTGGCAGCGCATCTCTTACCTGGTCCATCGGCTGTCACCAACGCCTCGCGCTGCATTCCGGCATCTGAAAGACAAAGGCTTACCTACTCTTCGCATGCTCCGGAGGTCTTCGCACTGCATTCCGGCATCTGAAAGACAAAAGCTTACCAGCTCTTCGCACGCTCCGGAGGCCTTCGGCGCTGCATCCCGCATCTGAAAGACAAAAGAAGGTGCGTTTAAAGACATTGGGCAACTTTATTACTCACGTGCCATTACTCCTTCCCACGCCGAATCCAGTGGGTATTCCAGCACCCTTCAGCTTCTCTAAAGCTCCGAACTTGTACCTGCAAGATAAAAGGGACAGTTAGTGCGCATCGTGAAGCAGGCTACAAGCGCTTACTTACGTGCTTCCAGGCGCTTCTATTCCTCACGCGGGTTCGATCCTCAACTCTCATCAGCCCGCCATCCGCCATCGCCGGAACCCTGCAAAACAAGAGATATCATTACAAAAGACTTTTAAGACATTTGAAGTGCCCAGAACTTACCGTTCATGCAGTTAACGACGGACAGCAGTCCTCTGAGGTCAAGAGGCCTGCACCCTTATCCAGTGAAGAAACTGGTTACGGCACCCTGCCCCGAGGCAGATGGAGAGCTCGGCGTTCACTTACCTAAGACATCTTACTCTTCGAGTCAGACATACAGTGCAGAGAGGTCCAGCCCAAAGAGCCAACCGTGTGTTACACATCACCTTTGAAGATACGGCATTCACCCAGTCAAGACCGGCGCCTCTGCGGGAATCAGGTGAGCGTGGAAGGAGACACCTAAGCACTACAGGAGGCTATTTAAACCACACCCGATGGATGAATCTTGCTTTGTGTTATTCTGCATTCTCTGCAGCAGAACGCTCATCGTGTCTTCTGCTTCTGATCCTGGGCCTAAGGGAACAAAGGCTTACCATCCTGGAATCCAGTCTTCAGCAGCACCTGTAAAGACAAAGAAAGAACAGGTTAGCACTACGGTCTTCAGTGGCAGCGCATCTCTTACCTGGTCCATCGGCTGTCACCAACGCCTCGCGCTGCATTCCGGCATCTGAAAGACAAAGGCTTACCTACTCTTCGCATGCTCCGGAGGTCTTCGCACTGCATTCCGGCATCTGAAAGACAAAAGCTTACCAGCTCTTCGCACGCTCCGGAGGCCTTCGGCGCTGCATCCCGCATCTGAAAGACAAAAGAAGGTGCGTTTAAAGACATTGGGCAACTTTATTACTCACGTGCCATTACTCCTTCCCACGCCGAATCCAGTGGGTATTCCAGCACCCTTCAGCTTCTCTAAAGCTCCGAACTTGTACCTGCAAGATAAAAGGGACAGTTAGTGCGCATCGTGAAGCAGGCTACAAGCGCTTACTTACGTGCTTCCAGGCGCTTCTATTCCTCACGCGGGTTTGATCCTCAACTCTCATCAGCCCGCCATCCGCCATCGCCGGAACCCTGCAAAACAAGAGATATCATTACAAAAGACTTTTAAGACATTTGAAGTGCCCAGAACTTACCGTTCGTGCAGTTAACGACGGACAGCAGTCCTCTGAGGTCAAGAGGCCTGCACCCTTATCCAGTGAAGAAACTGGTTACGGCACCCTGCCCCGAGGCAGATGGAGAGCTCGGCGTTCACTTACCTAAGGTGAGGGCGTTAACCTTTGGAGTTCTACAGGAGAAGAGAAAGGGAAGAGGAGAGAGGCACCCAATAACCCCAGTTCATTAATCCCATATTTTCTATCTGCAGACATCTTACTCTTCGAGTCAGACATACAGTGCACAGAGGTCCAGCCCAAAGAGCCAACCGTGTGTTACACATCACCTTTGAAGATACGGCATTCACCCAGTCAAGACCGGCGCCTCTGCGGGAATCAGGTGAGCGTTACACTAAGGCCTGGCCGGAAATACAATTAACAATAGTACACCATTGTAGGATGTGGCAAGAAAAGATGAAACAAAAGGAAGAAGATAGGAAAGCAGAAGAGGCAAAATTAGTGCAGAAAAAACGAACTAAGTATACAATGGAAGGAGCACTAATAACTACACCAACAACAATGACACCAAACCCCACGCAAGCAGTGGCTGCACAGGATCCCTCACAACTACAAATAGCACCAATACCACAACCACCACGACTTATAACACAACAGTTGCCACCACCCCCACAATACACGGCTCCCATAGGAGGAGGGTATATGCTACCGGGAAAAGGATACTATAACAACATCAGGGGAAGGGGCGGAATGATGAGAGGGAGGGGATATGGCCAACCTGCACAACAGCCAGGGGGAGGATTTCAGAGTTTCTACCCCTATGGGCAACCAGGGTACCAAGACAATGCAGGGAGTTTCCCATGGCAGACCAGGGAACCACCTGTATGTTGGGGTTGTGGAATGTTAGGACACATGTCCCGTACGTGTAGAATGAGACCCTCCCCACCAGCATGGGGGGAACGAGGACCACAAGGGCCTATGAGGGAGCAGCAAGCTTACCAACAACCGCAGATAACACAACAGAGCGGCACACAGCAGCAATTAGCAACACAACAACAGTTGCAGACATACTTACCACTGCAGCAACAGGTGGCAATAACACAACAACACCAAGTACAACCAGTGCAACAGCTCACTCAAATACAGGACCATAAATTAACCCCCATCGATACACAGATACAACAAACACAGTTGGGGAGGGTGACTATCTTGGGACACAACCCTTACACAGGAAGCGGTCAGTCACTGTACCCACAATAGGACAGTCCACAGACGTCCTTGGTGTGTCCCATTCTGTCGATAACACCTAATAGTGTGGAGGAACCACGCATTGAGGTAGCGATAGGTGACAAAAAATTCTCCTTCCTCGTTGACACTGGGGCAACCAGGTCTTGCATAAGGGAGGGTAGATTTAAACTGTCAGGTGAGGCCATGAACACCCACGGATTTTCTGGGGCTAGAGAGTTGGTTCCCTTCACTGATAACATCTCCTTATCTATAGGAGATTATAACATGTCTGTCCCACTCCTGTATTCAAGGGAGTCGCCAGTAAACATACTTGGAAGGGACATAATGAGCAGGTTAAATATGACAATCTCCTTCACGGAGAATGGCATAATTTGCTCCACACCAGGAATAAACATGCTTACTGCACGACAAATACTACAAGCGTACTGTGGCCAGACAGTAGCTCGAGCCGAGCCTGAGGATTGGCGAACTGTTCCAGTACGGAACAGACATGGCATTTGCATGGATGCCAGGAATAGAAGGAAAGATTTGGAGGACACCAGCAGCATATTTGTTCAGGCCTGAGACACCAGCTAGTGAACCAGAGGGGAAGGTGATTTCGGTGAGCATCGAGAGTATCATAGCAACTGCTAATTACATCGCAGTACATGCCCAAGACAGGGAAGGGAGAGCATGGAGAGCAGTGATAGCCCTGGCTGAGGGATGCAGGCTCTGATGAAGAGCTCTTTTCAGAAGACAGGGGAGAAGGAGAGATGGTATTTATGATGAGTGTAGATATCTGGCTAAGAGTGACATACAAGCAAGTGGCACAGAAAATGGCCATGGCACTCGAGGCACCTGCATCTACCCCAGTACCATTTTACGAGGAAGATATGGCTAAGGTTCCAGCATCACTGTGGACCACCAGTCCCTATGACGTGGGCTGTATAAAGAGTATCGGAGGAGTAAAAATAAAGCTGAAAAAGGGTGCAATACTACCTAGAGTGAAGCAATACCCGCTATCAAAAGAGGCAGATGAGGGCATATACGAAACCATAACGGCCCTGATAAATAATGGCATATTGGTACCATCAGAATCACCATGTAACACGTCCGTGTACCCAGTGCGCAAGGCTAAAGGAGAGTCTTGGCGTTTTATCCAGGACCTCAGGCCCTTGAATCACATTGTAGAGGCAGAATACCCCATAGCAGCAAACCCAGCCACAATACTATGTGGAATTCCGGCAGAGGCATCACAGTTCACCGTGATTAACCTCAAAAATGCCTTTTTCTCAATACCTCTGCACCCAGATTCACAAGACTTGACAAGCTTCACATACAGGAACACAAAATGGAAACACACAAGGTTACCACAAGGGTACTGCGAGTCACCCTCGATTTTCAACAGAGTAATACAGATGGATTTAGGGAACATTGAGTTGGAAAGTACGGTGCTCCAATATGTTGACGATATAAAAATTTGCAGCACAACTGAGGAGAGGTGCAGGGAGGACTCAGTGAAAATGCTAACAATGCTGGCTGAAAAGGGGTACAAGGTAGACAAGGAAATGTTACAGTACTGTCAGGACACTATACAGTACTGACAGGTACTATATATTGGCCAACTAATATCCCAGCATGGAAGAAAGATTGCACCACAAAGAGCACAAGCCATATCCAACACGCCACAACCACAAACGGTGAGGGAACTGCAGCAGTTCTTGGGCTTATGCAACTACTGTAGAGCTTGGGTTTTTGACTACAGCTCATACATAGGACCCCTGCTCGAGGCATTGAGAGAAGCACACAAAGGGGACAAGACATTGGGATGGACAAGAGAAATGAAGGAGGCGTTTGATGAGTTGAAACACGCCATATCCACAGCTCCCGTACTATCCACCCCAGATTACGAACGGCAATTTTTCATCTTCTCACATTGTGACTCAGCAGTAATGAAAGCAGTATTGACTCAGAAAACTAGCATGGGACACAAGCCAATAGCATTCTACAGCGGTCACTTGAACCCTGTTATGCTAGGACATTTCCCTTGCGAACAGGGTCTCGTCGCAGCTGCATTTGCGGTGGAGAAATCATCATCGACTACAATGCTGTGCCCCACCACACTATTTGTGGAGCATGCGCTATTTGCAATTTTGAATAAGCCTAAGTCCACACTAAGCACACAGAGGGCGTCAGGTTATGAGATCATCTTATCTAGACCCGAGTTGTCAATTGTCAGATGCAGTACCATAAACCCAGCCAGATTTATAGCGGAAGTTGTTGAGGAAGGTGATTATGCTCACTATTGCACACAGACTATTGAAACATACTCGTGCACAAGAAAAGTTGAGGAGGATGCACTTAAAGGGGAGGGAGATTTTGTACATTGATGGTTCGTCAACAATAGACCAAAGTGATGGGATAAGGAGAACTAGGGCAGCAGTTGTAAAAATGACAGAAGATTTGATGTATGTCCCGGTGAAATGCATGAAATTACCACAGCATTATTCGGCTCAAGCAGCGGGATTGGTTGCGCTGATTTTGGCATTGAAGGAAAGTGTTGACAAAAGAGTTACCATATATTCTGATAGCGCATATGTCACATCAACCGTCCACTCGGGGCTGATAAAATGGCAGAGAAGAGGGTTTAGAAGAGCTGATGGCACCCCAGTGCAACATGCCCTCTTGCTAGCAGAATTAATTGAAGTAAGTAATGACCTCCAAGAGATAGCTTTGGTTAAATGCCCAGCACACACTAATGGAGACGACTATATCTCGAAAGGGAATGAAACAGCAGACTCGCATGCCAAGCATGTGGCACACTTTGGTGAACTATGGAACCCCCCAGAATCAGAGAGAGGGAGAGGGAGGGGAATGGCAAGACAGATGATGATGAAGGAAGGGTACACTCATCTCCCTGCAACACAGATAATGGAATTACAGGCAGCCGCACCAATGACAGAAAAGGAACTATAGGTAAAAAGAGGATGTACGATGTCCCCAACAGACGCACTGTGGCGTCAAAATAATACCGGAAAAGTGGTCATGCCATTGGCACTGTTGAACACCGCCCTGGCCCAGCTCCATCATCCAGCACATACAGGAAAGGAAGTAATTGCAGCACGAATTAGGGAAGATTGGTTCTGCCCCGAGTTAAATTCTCATGTCACCAATTTCATCAGTAACTGCCTCACATGGCAACAGTTTGAGCCGGTCACACGCTGCAAGTGATAAAAGGTACTATACCCTGGCCTGAGGGACCCTTCCTACACCTTCATATTGACTACGTTGATATGATCAATGTATGTCAAGGGCATAGGTATATGATTGTAGTGGTATGTCCATTCTCCAGGTGGATCGAGGCCGAACCCTGCTCACACGCGGATGTGTTCAGAGCTGCTATATTTTTAGTGAGAGAGGTCTTCCCCAGGTAGGGTGTTTGCGAAGTGCTGCGGTCGGACAACGGCCCACACTTTGCTAATGAAATGTTTCAACACATCACATCCTTGCTGGGTATTAAACATAAATTTGCATGTGCATACCACCCGCAGGCCAACGGTGTATGTGAACGCCTAAATGGCCTATTGAAAGAAGAGATCGCAAAAATTCAGCAGACAACTAAGAAGAGCTGGTTGTACTGCCTTCCGCTGGCTCTGTTTGAGCTGAGGAATAGGCCAGGGTCTGATCACCACCTCACTCCCCATGAGGTGATGACAGGACGTCAAATGCGCCTTCCTTTAACGCCAACATCAAGAGCATTTACAGACTATGAAAACACTGCAACTGTTCTTGGTGACGAAATGTATCAATATGTGTCTTCTTTGATTACTAGTGTCGCCTTTGTATCTCAACAGCTCAAGCGCACGCGGGGCGGGTCGAATGGTTCTCGACAAGAAGACACCAGCAGGGAACTGGAAAAGGAAGGACTATGCACTATTGCTGAAGGTGACCCTGTGCTTCTCCGCAACTTCAATAGAAAGTGGAACGGCCCACGCTTTACCGGACAACACTTGGTAGAGGAGGTGGCTCCCAGAGCAGTGAAACTGCAGGATAAGCGCACCTGGAATCACCTACATGACGTAAAGATCTACAAACTCAAGACCCACCCTAGCGTTAACTACAGGGCCATTGGAAGAACAACGACATCAACAGCGTCGGCTACAGAGAAGGATACATCGACCACAGCTGAGGACAATAGGGTCACTACACTTCACCACCCCCCAGATTCCACAGACACAACCACTGCCATAGACATTGGACGCTTGCCCACAGCCCACCCCATGGTCACGAGATCACAAAGTAAACAAACTTCTGCCCAATCGAGCCCCAGCCCCCTCTCCTCCAAGGCCACCACCGATTGAAGGACATTGTATAACAAACTTGGATGTTACACACACATAAAACACTTGTATGTTTTCTCTTTTTTTCTCTCACACATGCAGGCACCGCATATAATTGTACTGTTTAGAAAATAAAGTAACTAACAGTGTGCTCTGCCCAGGAGTAGATGCTGCCCACGGATGATAACACCCCTGAAGCCCTATCACACCAATTTGTATATCATATAAGAAGGCCAAAGTACCTAAAAAGAAGAAGGGTACGCGTATATTACACCGCATTTGTTTTGACCATAGAACAATCATTTCCCCATCTTCTCGAGCACTTACCGGCTCTAAGAGATAGATCTCTAAGATTAGCGTGGGAACAGCTCTTCGCCTGGGCGCTGAACGATTACTTGATAGGGAGAGCTTAATAACAACAACTAACAATAATAACCAGCATATTGAGGATTTTCAGGCGGGCACCTTTAACGTCGCAAGAATAAGCTGCCGGACTGCAGCAAGGTAAGAGCAAAATGCTGGTGAGACTAGCTCTCGTAATAAAACTGATAGGAGTGTTGGTCATCACTGGTCTGTTGGCTGCCTCTGTATGGCAGAAAAGTTATGCTATCAATATTATGGCTGCACCCAACTAACATGCCCCCTCCTACGGCTGCAACAGGTATGACGTCAGGTGGTACTAGCAACGCTAAGGGTAAGGGAAGTAGAGTTAAACGCAGCACATATACTGACAACAAAGGTATTGATAATTACATAACAGATTCAGCACACGTCTCAAACAACATGTGGTACCAGCACATGACCCAAATTGGTAAGCAGACAACAGAAGATAGCTGTTATGTGTGCTCATTGATCCCATACGCCATGAGTGCTTCAAGGACATTCGTTGCCACAGAAATACAGGAAAAGACAGCGCGATGTATAGTATATCTGGCACTATTCCAAACGAGAAGACGATTCCAAGGAACGGTGGTGAGGATGCAGTGGGAAACAAGGGACACATACCCATACGAAAACAACTTCCTCAAGTCATATTTGAGCTACCATAAGAGCAGCTTAGACGCTGAGGCATTCAGATATATGACGAGTGGCCCTGATAAAGGAGAAACGAAGAAAGTAACGCTAGAATACCTGCCATGTGATTGGTACGCCACTGAAGTTCCTGGTGTACAGGGATGTTGGGAAAGGCCACTGATAACAATAACAGGGAAGATATACATGAACAATGAATGGGAAATAGGAGTGGTTGGGATAACAAGAGAAAATATTACCACCATACAGGAACATAACGACAGATGCTGGACGACATGGGGCAAATATGTACCGATGCTGACATGGATGGAGAAGGATGAAGACTCAATAAGCATACTACCGCTGACCGCACCCAAGCTATGCTACCAACACAAAGGAGACGTGGAGGTGGGATACAACACAAACTGCGGAAGCATGTTAGAACCACCAGAGGGGGGTGCTGGAACGGCAGTAATAATGGATCACTATTGGGCCAGCGGAGATACGGCAAACCACCCCTGCCTCCGTTGTGGAATGGTATATGCACCATGGTACACATCAATGTACCATCACTATTGGTGCCCAAAAAACATGTGAACATGGCTAATTTCGCAAAATGGATGAAGGAAACAAGAGGAAGAGAAGGTCTGTACAATCACAAGAGGGAGAGAACAACAATAACATCCTAACGAGAATGAAAATACAAGGAGAACCCCTGACAGGAAACTACCTGTGGGGAAGGTCAGAAACAGCACTCACCTCCATCCCACCTGAACATAGATTATTCAGCCGGGCTGCAATGTTCTTCTCGTCAATAGTACACCCAGGACTACAAGCATATGCAAATGCAAAATGGCTTCAGATCACCCGATGGGAACTAATGATGACGATTAATTCAACAGTAAACGGATTCAACGCCATAAAAGAGGAGCTGCGAGCGGTAAGAATGGTAGCACTACAGAACAGATATGTATTGGATCTTCTCACAGCCATGGAAGGAGGAGTTTGAGCAAAAATAGGACAATCATGCTGCACATTTATTCCTGCTAACGATGCAGATGATGGAACACTTACTGAAGCAGTATCACAACTGGCCCAGATGCACTCCAAAATGATGGAAGAAAGCAAAGGAGTGAAGAAGGATACTAGCTGGTTTTCATTGTTATGGTCATGGATGCCATCATGGCTGTCAGACGGGCTGAAAGTGATAGTTGGATGCATAATATTAGCTGCAGCAGTGTTGATTGTAATAAGGTTCTGGAAGGCCAGGAAGGCACGCACTACAGACGAAATGATCGAAATGGTTGGCATGCATCCCTTGATGCCAACTGATGACGACCAGCACACGGACATGATAATAAAGGAAAGAGAGAAACTGCGTAAACAGATAATTACCAACCACTTGGATCCACCATTTGTAAAGTTGGAGAACCCAAGAAACCCGAGGAGCTATGTTGGAAGATGGGTATACTGCAAACCAGGAGGGAGCTGTGTTTATATGTACTGGTCGTTTGAAGACCATGTCAACCACTATGGACGCTTGGGTGGAATAACTAAAATATGGAGAGTAAGAGGAGATAAAGAAAAGGATATGTTTGTGGTCAACAAGTCGACCAGAGGGGGGACTGAAGTGGGAGAATGAGAGAACAAGCTCCCCCCAATCTCATCGCGACCATGGCCTAGAGGATCGCGGCCCAGGCACCCACCACGAGACGAGTTCGCCTATCTACCAGATGACAAAATACCCTGGTTCAAGAAAATAAGGATATGCCCACCAGCCTGTCCGACTCAAGCCGACACCTACGGCATGGATGAACTCGACTTAGACAAAAGCAATGAGCTCCCACATCACTAGAGATGCCACAACGACCTAGCCAACTGCCAAGAACACACGTGCCACCATGCACACTGGTCACTCACGCACCAGCCTACACAAAGAACATATTCAGTGCTATGACGTAGGTGACGGACACACCCACTGACGCGCATCTTTCTTATTTTTCACATAGGCCCCTTTATAGGAATGCAGAAACGCAAGACACCTGAGGAACTCACGTATACGCTTGCTGATGCTAGACATAATATCGCTCATGACGCCATGTCAAACCGCGACATAGGTACCATGGATTATGCATCCCTACTCATGAACTAGGCCCAAGTAGGCCGCAAAGAGCCACCATGAACACTGTATGAGCAAGAATACAAGTGCTCATCACGCAGAACGAGCCCAGCGAGAGCTCGTAGCCAAGGGCGCGATGTTGCAACTCGTATGCTACCAGCCGGCGCCAAGGTCACACCTGTAAGCAAAGCCAAGCACACAGAAGCGAAATACAACTTTAAATGTGCAGAATTCCGCTCCACCTACGGTCTCTCCACACGTGACCAAGCCGATCTGACAAGGTGCCAGACCCACGAGACAGAAGTCGCCTGGGTCCCACGTCTGGGACACAGGTTGCAACAGCGAAATGGCAAGATGGACACCTACGGCGATGGGAATGGCCTGCTCTCAAGCCTATGAGCAAACCCGCACATTGTCTGCACAAACACATAGTTACACATTGTTGCTAGTGACAGGTACACCGCGAGCTGGGAACTACAATGGTCCCAGGCTTGGGGGCTGACGAGAGGACCAATCAGAACATGGGGGGACTCATCACTGACACCACTAACATTAGCCAATCATCAGGGGTCTTCGTGTAACAATTTTCAAGTATCTAATAGAAGGGACAGCCCACGTATACCATCTGACTCATCCTTAACCACTAATATTCTTCTCTATATGTATCCTATACTAACCCTACCACCCGAGGAACCAATCCGAAGAGGCAATAGGTTTTTCGCTAACTTTTCTAGGTGACGCAAGAAGCGCATCATACTGCTGTAAAAAGCGCCTGCGAGCCCCACTAAGTTTGAGAGTCTGGACGGACGCGTACGATCCTAGACCCATCCCTGCCGTTGTTATAATAAACAGCAGAACCACCTTGCTCCTTGTGTTTCTCATACTCATTTTTGGGAAGCACGGGAGGAGTTGGGGCCTCCTAGCCCGCAGGTCCACGGACGGCTCAGCCGACCCCGGGATAATCACCCCGACAGTACCATATCATATCATATCATACCAGTAAATCTACCCTGAGGTTGATTATTCTTCTGCGCCTTTGTATCCTGCATACAATTGTTTAATAAGGCTTTAGGGCCAAGTGGATTCCGTTCTAGAGGCCCACCTTCAGCTTCCCCTTTGGCTCTCACACCTTGAAAAACTAGGTAATTAGGTGGGTCTGCAGGCACCCCAAGGTGGAAAAATCTATCATCCACCTTCTTATTGTGTATACACTCAGAACAAGCCCCAATAAATTGGTCACCCGCAGGTTCTTGAAAAACATTCGGAGCCCTGGACTCAAACACTTGAGGTGGTGGCAAGTTATTATTACCCTGCCTACATTATTAACTAAGGTTGGGCTGTATATAATTACTCCTTCCCCCGGGTTAGTTGGCTGGACTAAGTGTTTCAGTTGAGCACCAGGATCACGATCAAGGTTAACAACAATTTATTGTCAAGCTTCCTCTGTTATACTGCAGATTAGTGGTAGCGAGTGGGTCAATTATTATAACATCCTCCAACCCACATACAGCCTCACTAACAGCCAGTTTAGTTAATAATGCTTTCACAGAGTGTTGAGATAATAAAGCCTACAAAAATCGCTGTGACGCTTGATTGTTCTTCTTTGGGGCAGGACGATTCTTCAGTTTTTTCATCTGTGGTCCCCTCTTTTTCCCAGGCAATGAGGAGACAAAAACTGATGATACTCCAGAGCCTGGGTGGTGTTCACTATTCAGTCTCTCCTGATGAGAATGCACGTCTTCCACTGTTATAACGTCTAAGTCAGGAGGTGCTCCATTTAAAGCTATGTCATTGACCCCATCGTTCGAGGCAATTTCTGGAATAGGAGCATTATGGAGGTCAACATCCTGGGTAGAAGCCACAAATACTAGATCCCTTCAGCGGTTACTCAGTGGTTCACACTAAGCCTGTGGCTATTTGAATGTTTATCAATAACCAAAGCGTCTGAGCACTTCTCACAAACAGATAGCATAAGGGGAATAACCATTTCATTTGTAAGTTAATCTCTGATCTTGGATTCCCCTTTTGATTCTTGTGTTTCTCCAAATTTTGATTAAACAGGAACTCTTTAGCTGTCACACGCAGTTTGATATTATCAAATTTAAACAACAGGGATTCCCAAAGGACTGAGTTTGATTCTGTTTCTTGTTTAAGGCCCTCATAAATTGCAACAAGAATGCAAAGTACCTGGTTAATTTCTGTTACTGTCTAGTTCGCTGTATTGCCCCAATATTTTTCATATGAGGCCCAATCGATGAAAACTGCATTGAGGGGTCTATGGATGGCAAAGAGGCAATTGAGGATAAAGAAGAATCAAAACCCGAACGTGCGTTAGAGGCAGACATATTAAAAATGGGCAAGGATCCATTTGCAGCGCTCAGATCAATAGGTGCAATGAGCGTGAAAGCCTAAGAGGGTTTTCTGTTGAAATTAGGTTCGACTTCTTTAGATCTTGGGACTTCTAAGTCTTTGGGCAAGAAGAAGGACGTAATCGTTTTTTAAAGAGTTTGGGTCATAGGCTTTGAAGATTAGGGGTGAGTTAAGTGAGCTCTTGAACTGTTAACCACCACTGGTTCCATACGACCCAAGCCCTTTGTATTGGACACAATATGCGTGTCCCCCACATGTGATTAGCGGAGTGTGGGATTTACTGCAGCCAACATTTCTGTGTCCGTGATATGAGCGTATTTCAGACATTGTGGCACTTTACTTTTCCCGCTCCGAAGGTCGTGTATAAACAAAAGACACACCTGCTAACCTGCAGAGTCCGGCAACCTTTCCAATACTGGAAATATTAATCATCCCAGAAAACTAACACACCAGTGAGTTCTTGAGAGGAGGGTTAAATGTCTCAAAAGAAGCAAGGCGGCTCCAAATGTACTTGTCACAGACCGCCCAGTATTTTCTGCCAAGACGTACTAAGGTTTCCGGACATGTAATCCACTGTGTTATCACAAGGGAAGTAGTGCGTTCGTTGAGGCACCCTAGCCTGACGACTGTACAGCCTGCAACTTGTCGCAACTCTGCGCTGCTCCACGGGACACAGGAGGTAAAGGCCCAATGTGTCCTTGTCCTTCTGGGGCATACATATTTTCATTACGTCGCCCACCTATTTGTCTCTAGTACCCTTTGAGTTGCATGCATCAAAGGTTTTCTCTGGTGTTTCTAGTGGTTCTCCACCCTCCTCATGATTTTAGAGACATATATGGCATTCTCATGGTCTTTCTGGTGTGTCCATTCTAGGTTGAGCTTCATGTTGGCTTTTTTTCGTCTTCTCATAAGGTGGACTTTGCTGTGACTCTGTGTGCGGAAATTGTCCTTTGAACTGCTTCATAGCAATTTGCACTGCACTGAAGTGCTTCCTTAATCATATTAATTACTCATTCTACTTGTCTATTACCTCTTGGGTGGTAGAGTTGCGCCCAAATATGCTTGCTGATGTTCCTGGACAGAAGGTTTATCATCGCTGCTGATACGAATTGTATTCCATTATCTGAGACTACTTCCTCTGGACATCCTTCCCTCCGGAATACTCTTGTGACAGCTTGAATAGTTGAACCTGTCATTATCTCATCCATGAATTCTGCTTCCACCCACTTGAATGTTTAATCCACCAATACCAAAGCATATTTGTGTTCAGCAGGCATGTGATCCATGGGGCCAATGAAGTCTATGCCCATTTTACACCATGGCTGCCCGTTTCATTCAGCCAATGTCATCGGCGGAGTTTATGTGACTAGACTTTTGTCCCCATCCTTGCATGCTGTGTACACTGTGATGTGCCTCTCCATGTCACTGTCCATGCCCGGCCACCAATATTGTTCTCGTAGCCTCCTTTTCAACAGCATGCAGCCCGGATGACCTTCATGAACAAGCACCAGCAGGGCCTTCGTGATTGCTACTGGCAGAATGAGCTTGTCTGCTCTGCGCAGCAGGTCACTTCAACCGTGATTTCTGTTTGTATCTTGCTGTAAGGATGCAGTTGGAGAGAAGTGGTCCTTTCCGACGGCCATCCTGACTTGGTGAATTCCTTTAGCTGTCGAAGCATAGTGTCAGCCTTGGTTTGTTGCAGCCATTGATCTGCTGATATGCCGGGTGCTGTGTGTTCTACTGCGTCTTGTGTAGATGCTACAACGCAGTCGTTGGCATCCCATTCGTTTCCCGGTTTGTGCGGAGGTGGTATGCTGGATAGGCAATCAGCATGTGAATTTTGCCAGCCCGGAACGTACTCAACCTTAAATGCACATTCTTGCAGTTTAGCTGCGATTCCAGCCAGTCTTGTAGTGACTTTGCTCGTGCCTCCCGATGCTACGATATGAAGGAGAGCATGAATTTACTTCCACAGATTTAATTTCTGAAGTGTTCCATGGCCCACGCGCCTACTAGCATCTCCTTCTCTATGACTGAGTCATTTTGCCCAGAGTCCATTAGAGCAAAGGCTACAATTTTACTTTCTGTCCCCTTTTGCATCATGGTTGCTCCTAGTCCATAGGCACTGGCATCGGCTGTGATGATGGTATGCTTGTCTGGAATGAAAGGAAAAAAGAGTGGGAGAGCTTGGGATGCTGGATTTAATGGTATCGAGCAAAACTTGACAAGCCATTGACCACTCAAAAGAGGCATTTCGTTTTAGTATGAGCGGAGTGATTAAGTTTCTATGAACATGGAGTCATACTGCGACAACCCCATGAAGGATCGCAGTTGCTCTTTCGTGGTTG
Organism: Ambystoma mexicanum; assembly: GCF_040938575.1. NCBI lineage: Eukaryota > Metazoa > Chordata > Amphibia > Caudata > Ambystomatidae > Ambystoma > Ambystoma mexicanum. Next base: position 1,334,451,479 of record NC_090921.1, on the reverse strand, counting down.
GTCTGGGAGCCTTCATGACTGCTTCGACTAGCAACACTTTGAGGTTTATTCCAGCAGACGAAATGGTGTAGCCTAGATATCCGGCCTCAGGCTTTTGAAACATGCATTTTTCTTTGTGCAATGTTAGTCTGCTAAATTCCAATGTGCTCTTAACCTGTGCTAGGTTGTTGTTATGTGATCCCCCGCCCCTCCCATAAACCAGAATGTCGTCCTGGAAAAACGCTGCACAGGAATGTCCCTGAGGAGGTTGCTAACAAGGCGATGGAACACTGCAGGTGCTGATGAGAGACCAAACTGCATCCATGTGCACTAAAAGGTGCCGTCCGACGTCACGAAAGCTGTAAGGTGTTAGGAGTGCAGATGAAGATGGACTCAGTGGTACGCATTCTTCAGATCCAGTTTCGTGACCATCCTTGCATCCTGCACTAGTAACAGTAATTCTGTGATGTTTTGTAATGGGTAGGGGTCTGCTCAAATACTCATGTCTAGACTGAGAAGGTCCACGCACATCCTCAATTTCATGCTGCCTTGCTTCTTCATGAGGACAATTGGGCTTAACCACTGCATGACCTCATCTGGCTCAATGCCCTGGTCAAGAAGTTCAGCAAGGAGTGATTTGAGTTCTTTCTGTGCCATCAGGAGAACAGACCTGACCTTGTGTTTGACTGGTCTTGCATCTTTTCATAGTATTATCCTGTGCACATACTGTTTTAACATACCAAGTTTGTCCTGAAATATGTCCCTCTGGGGATCAGAGCAGATTGTCGGTTAACAATGAACGCCTGCTCAGGTAAGCACAGGTGCAACTTGATGTTCAATCGTCTCTGGTTGTCCCAACCTAGGACTGCTTGGCCTTTCACTGACACATATTTATTTATTTATTTATTTATTTATTTATTTGTTTATTTATTTACTTATTTTATTGCCTTGATAACTGCAGTGTGATCCTTGAAGGAGTCTGTGCTTCTCCTCAACCCAATCAGATCAATTTTGTGCCCTCTATGTGTGCATGGGTTAACATTTGGTGCATGTAAATGACCGTTGCACTTTGGGAAGAGTTGAAAATACATATATGTTGGCAATATGGTGTAATCAGAACCAGATTCCGCCAGCACCTTGGTGTTGGTTTTATCAATATTGATCATGCAACTGGGCTTCCTACTCCCAGCCCCTTTATTCTCAATGCTGAGTGCAATCTGTTTGATCTTTTCACTGGGTCCCGGAATTGTCTTGCACAGCCACTACTGTACGCCGTTTTCTGGTGTTGCACATGGCAGCAAAATGTCCATTCTTATGACACTCCAAACATTCTCTGCCAGTTGCTGGGCATCATCTATCACTGGATAGATGATTTCAATGGCCGCACCTGAAACATTCCGTACTTTTCCCTCGTCAATTTTTGTCTGGTGGACATCTCCTTTGAGGGTCATTCGCTGGTTTGCTTTCGGTGGACGATTGTCTTTCTCGCTCTTGTCTTGTTGGTCGCCTTCTCATTCTGCACATCTCTTCTTTAATTCTTGCTTTACTCATTTCTCTCATGGAGCTTAAAGATTGTTCGACCGTTTTGGTGATAGTGATTACTTGTTCTAGTGGGGAATTGAGGCTCATCCATAAGGATTCTTGTGTTTTGGTTTCACGAGAAGGCACAATGAGTTGGCCACGGATGAGTTGGTGTCCCTCTGTAGTTGGTCCTCTCCTTTCTTCTCTCTACACTGCCCCTCTCTGTGCTCTCATTTCTTCATTTAATCTCTCCTTTCATCTGTATGCAGATGACTCACATCTTGTTCTCCTTTTCTTCTTTTGATTCTGCTCTGCACTCTGCTGTATCAAACTGTCTTTCTGCTGTTCAAAACTAGATGTCTTCCCATTTCCTTGACCTCAACCCTTTTAAGACTGAGGTTGTGTTCTTCCCTGCTTCAACTATTCCTCCTACTCTTCCTCCTCCATCTCTCTTCTTTCCTTCATCTTCCTTGACCTTTTCTTCAGCTGCACGTAACTTGGGTGTCTTCTTTGATTCTTTTTTTTCTTTCTCACTCGACATCTCTTCTATTGATCGTTCTTGTCGTTATGCTCTCCTCAACATCTGTCATGCTCACTCTTACCTCTCCTTTCATGCTACTAAACTTCTTTTCTTCCAGTTTTTTTCGCACATTCACTACTGTCCGTCTCTCTTGCTTGGTCTCCCTGCCTCACATCTTCTTCCTCTTCCTCTTCCCTCCATCTATAACTCCTCCATTTGTCTCCTTTTTTCTTTACCCTCTCGTTCCTCCATTACATCTTCCTTACTCTCCATGAGGTATCACACCTTCTTTACCATTTCCTTTCAATGGTCTTTAAATGTACCCATGCTCTGGCTCCTTCCGATCTTTCTTCATTAGTGTCCTTCTATTTTCCTTCTCAGCCTCTCAGATCACAGAGCCAATTCCTTCTTATTGTTCCTGAACTCCCCCTGTGCGTCTTCTGGTTTCTGTTCCTTTGTCCTTCTAGCGCCTAAACACTGGAATTCTCTTCCTCTCTCTGTCCGTTCTTCTACGTCTCTCTGTATTTCTCAGTCTAATCTGCAAGCTCATCTTTTGTCCTTCCTTTTCACTTAATGCTGTCTGTTTCTCCCCTCTTCTGCTCTAGCTGATCTTGCATTATCATGTGAGTGTACTGCTTTTTTGAAAACTTTGTTCTGCGCTTTTGGTGAAAAGATCTTTATAAATTTAATAAAATGAAATGAATGTATAGTCATAGGCTGGTTGTATGTGGGAATGTCACTTTAATAATTACCATAAAGTAATTCCATCACAGACTCTCGGCTGGTGTTCATAGTGCTATTGGGCCTCATCACGAGTTGGTCCTTAGCCCTTAAATTCTGCAGTAACGCTATTATGGCTGCATTTAAGTGTTGGCCCAATCATGTGTATGGCCATAACTGGACGAATTCACCTCCAGCTCAGCGCTAGAGGTGAATGTGCTGGCGGTATGCCAATTTTCGGGGCTATTACCGGTGGCGGTATTTCCGCCAGCAGTAATAGCACCTCCCATACCCATTGGGTCAATGGACCCAATGGAAAATGGGGAGTTATCACCTTACCTTACCTTACTCATGATCGGGCGCAAATTGCCCCGGACCGAGTAGCGGTAACGCAAATTGTGCTGGGCAGTATCCCGGCGCAATTAGGACCGGGATACCGCCCTACTTGTGATAGATTGAATTATTATTTATTTCCATCTCAGAGAAAGGCACGGGAGCTCTTGTCTCCATGTGCCCTCTCTCTCCCATTGTCGATCCGCCCACTCAGTGCCTGGCTCAGCGTCACGTGCGGCGTGCAATGGATTGGATCACGCCACTAAAGGTACTTTTATTGGTTGGTAGCTGAAAAACAAATTAGACCCAACATTCAACTATATGTATTAAAAACTCTTTATTGATGTTTACAGTGGAAGATTCTACATGAGAGTAGTCTGTAACTAATTATTTGTTTTCTACAAAATGCATTTGACATTATACAGACCCCTAATGCTTGTAGGGGAAGCTCTCTTACCTGTGATTTGTAAACCAGCAAAGGGTGACCCCCCCCACCCCAAAGGTTTTAGGGAACCCATCATGTTGTGCTCACATTCCGGCACCAGCCCTGCAGCAATGTTGGAGCTGTGTGAGACTGATCTACTGCTAGAACTCTGTGGCTAATCTCAAGAAACCATCAGCCTCATTTTAAACGTGATAGCTCTTTAAATGGAGGTGTAAAAGCGAGGTGTAATGTTTTTATGCCCCTGTGAAACACACAGCCTCATTTTGGAGCACTGACGAGACGGAGGAGTAGCATGGAGCAGACATACAATCCACGCCGCGCAGACCATCCAGGGCTGTCACAAGAGAGGACAGCGGGGCAAACTGCCCCGGGCCTCGTGCTCAGGGGGGGCCTTGTGCAGCTGCGTGTGTCAGGTCTCATGCACGAGAGAAAAGAAAGATTTATGTGGGTGCACTGAAAACGTGTTAATTTCCAAGGTGTGAATCACACGAACAACAGGCTGGCCTGGCCGCACTGCCGCAGCCGCCTGCCGTGGATCAGCGTGTGACAGAGTGTTTCTTTGCAATTGCAAAGATGTGTGAGAAGATTCACACCAGGCCTCATGGGCTGCTGGAGGAGCCTAGAGCCAGGATTCCTGCAGGGCTGGGCAAGCGACGTGCACATGAAAGTTGCTTTCAACTTTGCATTGGAAGCATGCAACACATTTGTTGCATGCCACTTTGCAAAGTTGAAAGCAACAATGGGCAATGAAAATGCGGCACCGTGAGACTCCGAGACGCCACCAACCCAGCCCTCACACTGCCTGGCGCCGGGCCGCCCCTATATTTTCCTCTGACCCTGCTGCCCTGACACACACTAGCTGACAACAGGCGCTGCAGAGAGGACTTGTGCTGGGCTGGAGAGGGCCTCTCAGCCACGCACAGAGACAGAAAGGAGGAGGAGAACTAGTGTGCCAGCAGGAGTCCAGGACAGACCACACCCGGGCCATGACCAACCAGGCGAGTCAAGGTCCAGGACCAGGTCGAGGTGAGGCCGCCGTCCGTGTGACCTCACCTGCTGTAAATTCGAACTTTATCAATGCGTATCTGACTTGCAATGAGAATGCAGTGTTTTAGCTCGGAGCTGGCCACTGACAATAGTTCCTATCCTCCTATACTCCCCAGGGCAGGGGCTCTGTCCCTCTTCATCTCATGATCTCAATCGCGCATAGTTCATCAAAACAAGAGCAGGAAGTCAGCTGATGTCAGCCTGTTTATCGTGCTTTGTACTGGAGCATGAGGCCATCGGGGGAGGCCGGCCATTAAGAGGCTGTCTGTGTGCGTGCCTGTGTTCTTTCATGTGACTGCAGATCAGTATGTATCAGTATGTAAGTGAAGGTAGGGTCATGTAGGTGTGTGTGTGTCCGCATGCATGCAGGTGCACTGCGTGCAGCAGCAAGTTAGTGACTGGGTGCTTGTGTATTCATGTATCTGGCTACCGTGCACGCCTGTATATGCATGCACCTGATTGCTTGTATGTTCAAGTGTCTGCGTGGCAGTGTGTTTACCCGTGTGTTTATGTTGTATCCTTGAATTTGTCACTTGTCTGTGCATGCATGCAGAGATTTTCTACCTCTGTGTATTGCATTCATCCATAGACGAGTCTGTGGGGGTCATTATAAGTTTACCGGTACGGGAAAAGTGCTGGTAAAAGTGGAGTAACTTTGCTGGAAATGTTGGGGGGGGGGCATGACATCTGAAGAAAAGGTGCCCCAGTCAAATGAATGGGGACAAAATGGTGTGCCATGAAAGTTGGGGGGGACAAACACCCCTGTCCCCCCCTAAAATTACACCCATGTAACTCAGGCCCCCACTGGCAAATTAAAACAGCCAACCCACAATTTGTAATCTCGCAGATTTTCCACAATTGAGACAGTAATGGTATTTAAATGTGGGGCTATTTCATCTGAAAATACAGTCAAACTTGTAAATAGGCCAAAAGTGTTTGTCATTTCCTGTGTGTGTGCATATTTTGCCTGTGTGCAGTAAAATTCGACTCCCCTTCCTGCTCTAATCTTTACCGTCAGCGCTTTGAAGCTTCTTCAGGGCAACGTAAGGGCTATAAAAGCCACTAACAGAAAATATCCTCTCTGCATATATTTGTGCCTTTGCATTTGACTATCACTGCCTACACTTGACAACAGGATAGGATTGAGATGTGGGGGAAGAGGGCTCCCTCTCCAGAAAATATTGAAAAAATTGAGCCCAAATATTTGTTTAGAGCAGAATTTTCTCATGAAGATTTAAGTTTTTCAGGCCCTTCTGTTCGAGTATGCCTATCAAGAGCTCTGCTAATACTACAATTCATCAAGCTGATGCCAGCGATCTGCCAGTTGCAACATTGCCATGCCAGTTTCATAATTCCACAGATGAGCACACATTGGAGTTCCAAATTCTAGTTTTCCGTCCAATATCTGCCATGTCACTTTTACATAACCACTGTCAAGCACATATTGCAATGGCAGGTTTACACTACCCCCGAAAAATTGTCAGGCACGTTTCAACCCTGCCAGGCCATTTTCATGTTTCCCCAGAGAGCACCACTCACATACCAGGTATTGCCATCATATGCAAAGATTGGTCATTTTTCGCTATTTTAGGACTCGAGTCCTGCTTTACACACATTGGATCAGCTGCAACGGAACAAGGAAAGCTGCTACATACTGCCTTTCATTAAGAAGGTATTGCAGGTGTCTAACGCTTCTGGGAAACATTCATCTGCCCGATGTAGACAGTCACACCCCAGAGGTAGCTACAGCTAGAAGCGCACATACACTGGACTCTCTGCAGGGGGGTTACCATAGAGTATGGGATTAATATAAAAGCAATTACACAGAAGATTCATGGGGGGAATTAGTTGCTGTTCCAAGCACATCAATCAGACTATTGGCCTCTGTTTAGAGGTACACCATCACCCTACCGCTCCCAACTCTACCCTGGGTGGTATTGTTTTTTCTAGCCTGCTGGTTACATCCCTGAGGAATGTTTTTTTGTACGCTGTGGTTAAGGGTAGAAGCATCTATTACCTCGGTCTTCGGGGGAGGCGTGGCACAAGGGTGTTCAATTTCACATGTTCGATTAGTGTGTGTTCAAAAACCCATACACAGATGGCCACACCCTGGATGTCCTCTTTACATGAAACATTGACTTCGAATCCCCAACCTACATACAGCAATAATGGCCTCCAACAAACTGCAAAAAAGGAAGATCTACTGTAAAATGAGAGCGACTAAGGGAGCCCTGAACCGCCGGCATTACCCCAAGACCTATCAGGTAGAGAACTTTAGCTGCCCATTCACAAACCCTCAATGACACATCCCCATGCTTGCTGCCCAATTACAATCCTCAATGCCGCAAACTATGAACTGGAACCATGCCCTGGACATTCTAGCTTTATGATCCATTAAAAGATTCAAGTCTGACATTTTCTGGGGAACTCCCAGCTTTAAGAACGAGCTGCTAGTAAAGAATAGATAGGAAGACTCAAACTCAGATGGTGCAACAATACAGGAGGCCAGGCCAGGCCTCTGTCCACAGGAGTCTGTCACTGTCAGGAGTCCCGAGACCATTGAGGACCAAAGCAGCAGCAGCCACTGGGCCGCCCGCCGTCCCCCGAGCCTGCCCAGGAGGGCACAGAGAGTGAGCAGCACTAGTCAGGCAGCTACCCTGACCCAGGCCAGTGGCCGGCACAGGACAGGTGACCCGGACCCACACTTGAAACGGGAAGTTAGGAAAAAATGCTTGCCTGCATGTTGTGAATACAATGTATGCATGTTTGTGGTGTGTGCGGTGGGGCTGTGTGAATGCGTGTGATTCTGAGTGTGTGTATTGTAACACAGTGTGTGTCAGTGTATTTGTGTTTGGTGGTGGCAGGCTGCACCAGCCTTTTATTTTACTGGTTTTGCCATCAGTTCAGTTGGGTCACAGCTTTGGAAGCTTGGAACCCGCACCTGCTTGGAAAGTCCTCGCACAGCAATTTCACTGATGTGCAAAGCCTAAGAAGGCGGCGGGGGCCAGGGGTAGGCGTTGCTGCTTTACGGAGGGGAGCCCTAAGCAAAGGTTCCACTTGGTGGGCATTTGGCTCGTTAAAACCTTTAAGCAACAAGACATTGCTTAATACAGTCAATTTTAATGTAGCGCTGCCTCAAGCTAATCAACCATTCTCAGTGGAATGAGTTAAGTTTAAAAGTAGATCTGGTTAACTGGGCAGAGCAGAGACACTGCTTCGGCCGTGCTTTGGTTGTATATGTAGATGCATACGTGTCGATACATCTGTGCACATATGAGTACACCTAGCGAGATACACGGAACACATCATCCATTTCAGTACCATTGAAGGGAACCATGTGTAAGCATTTACGCCATAAGCAAGCTGCAAAGCCACCAAAATATGTTACTGGGATTCCAACATTACATGCTTGGAACACGAAATCTCATGCATTTTGACACGGAAGATGAAATGCGGAGAAGCCATCTGGAAACTTTGTGATGGTGGACCTTTAAATAGATCATTCTTAATGTGTTGCAGTGTCTTCGTAATGCATAACTATGAACCTTTAAATGTCTGTCTAGAACAAAACCACTTGATGGCATGTAAACTCGACTAACCATCTAATGCATTATCTAAATAGGTATGAGAGTTGCCAGGTAGAGGGAGCAGCAGTGAACATAGCAGATGTGACAGTATATGGTATGCAAGGGGATGCTGTATGATACTGTTTGGCAAAAGCAAGGAGTCATCCTGTGCTCACAGTAGTGTTGCAAAACACAGACCTATTTACTGAACCTCACAGGTCTCATTCACATCACTTGGACCGCAATTAGAGCAAGTTTAACAACACACAAATCACAGCGCCCTTATAATTACAAGTTTGTTGTCAATACACGTTAGAAAGTAAGCAACAGAGTGGAGAGCGGGAAAGGGCAAGCATAGGCATTTTGTGACATCCACACCCACTTTATTTAAATAACAGCATGATATATTAACATAAGCTCTGAAGTGAAGCACAGAGCTGCCGATAAGACACAGTGTGATTAAATGATCTGCCCAGGATCACACACTTTGGTTAAATGGTGAAACCGGGATGGGGACAATTTAAGCAACTGAGCACATCTTCACAGGTTTAGTTGATATACATATAATATTTCTAATAAGTGCTTGAAGATAATGCATTCACTACTTTCAACAGTGCAAATGCTTTGCTGTGACTCGTGCGTCTTGTCTATTACAATGCTCTGTATTTAGGGCTCCCCTTTTCAAGTCTCTCCCAAATGCAACCTTTTCACAACTCACCTGCTAGACTTATTGCAGGCCTGAATAAACATGGCTGCATTACCCAAAGTCATACTAAATTACACTGGCTTGAAGAGGTTTTCTCTGTCTTTTAAAGCAATGTTTGTAATGGAGGCATTGAGGCACTGGGAAAAGCATAGGGTTTGGGTGACCTGCCATACACATTGATATGGCACACCTGGAGACTGTGCAGTGGTTGCCTATGTAGGATTTTTAAAAGCATTGTGCAACATTAGACGATTGGAGGAGGAGCATTGAAGAAGGGGAACACGGTACACCTATCTCCCAGACAGGGCCGTCACAAGGGTAGGACTGGGTAGGACTGGAGCAAATAATTGTCTTGGGCACCAATGAAAAAGTGGCCATAGTCGCAAATGGCTGTTTATTCCTTTTATGACAGAATGACTAGTACCCAAGGGGGAGTTTTCTGATGAAATATGATGCAAATTGTGCAATATAAACATTATTTATCCAGCCACAATGGTCAGAACTACTAGCCGCATAGTAAAGTAACTCATCAAACTGGCCCAGCCCAGAGAGGTGCAGTGCAGTGCTCTCTCTTCGCACTGAGTTTTTATTCTACTCAATAACTAAAAGTAATGCTACTTTTTCGGCATACCTGTACTTTCCAAGTACAAATGTCGGCTGGGCTAATTAGCCTTTCATCTTTCTGAGGCTGATAAATGAAGTACCATTCAATAATACCTACTTTTACTCTTTCAGTGCTTAGAAATTGTTTCAGAAATGTTGCTTGACCAATACCCAATACCTCAACATCCCTAAGACAAAAGATGTACTTTCTCTAAGGATGGATGAATATTTTTCTTTTAAAGATCTATTTCCATTTGCCTTTTATGTAGAATTATTTGCCTGGGAGGACATGGGTCCTACACGTGATATTGGAAGAAAGCATGAAAGTGGGTCTGTGAAAAGACAAAGAAAATTGCAACGTGAAAAGGCCCTAACAGAAGGAAGAAGGACTCTACTTGAATTTGGTATCACAAAGACTGCAAAGAAGGCACCTATCTCCCAAGCAGAGGAGCAGATACCAGAAGCTGTTCAATCACACGAGGAAGAGAGTATCCACCAGGATAGCGTAAAAGAACATGCAGTTGAAGATCAGGAACCTACATGTTCAAGTAATCGCCTGCCATTGGCCCAATCGTCAGAATTGCAACCTCATCCTCAATTACAACTTGACAGTGGTACAGAAGAATGTCTTAACATAGCGGTTGCTGCTGTACAATTAAGACAAACAGCCACAAACATTTCTTCGGATCCAGGAACATGGGTAGAGATTCTTACACAAGGTGAAATTGACTTTCTCATTAAAGAGGGAACATCAGTGATTAAGGCTAGTGGTCTCCCAAGAGATGGTGATAATAGAACGTTTCCTAAAACTGTACTCTTCAGTGTTCTCCCCAATGGCGAACAATGTTTTCGAAACTATCGGTGCTGGAGTGAGAAGAAACAAGCTTTATTTTGTTTTCCACGTCGCTTGTTTTCTAAAGAACATCCTGCACAAAGATCAAGCTTATGTCTTCCAGATGGATACATGGTTCGCAGATCTGGTGCTTATAAAAAAATACATGAAAATATAGAACTACATGAGCAAAGCGTACCTCATTTGTTTGCATTTCTACAGTGGCAAAATAGACGGAGCAGTTTAAATTGAAAAGGCATTGACGCTGCTATGCAAACAGCAGTGGTTGATGAGGTCCAGAAATGGAAAGGATTGCTGGAACGTTACTTTGATGTGACTCTCTTTTTGGCGTGCAAGAACCTGTCATTTAGAGGCAGTAGTTCTTTAATTGGTAGTCCACAAAATGGAAACTTTCTTGGTCTTCTGGAACTTTTAGGAAAGTATCACAATTTATTAGGAGACCATTTAAATAAAATTCAGGAGTCTCAGGAAGCTGGAGAAAAGACAGTACATTATCTTCCAGGCACTTCTCAAAATGAATTTGTATCACTGTGCAGTGAACAAGTCAGCAAGAAATTATGAAAAGAGTAGCAAAAGCAAAGTATTATGCATTGATCTGTGATGCCACTCCAGACATAAGCCATATGGAGCAAACAACCATAATTTTGAGATACACAGAATTTGACATGTCCTCAAAAAGTTGGACAATTGAAGAAAGATTCATTGAGTTTCTGGAGAATGAAAAGAAGACCGGTGTTGAGATTGCCTCATTCTTGTGCTCTGTTTTAGAGAAACACAAAGATAGTCTTGCAGACTGTAGAGCGCAGGGGTATGACAATGGGTCAAACATGGCTGGAATTTACAAAGGCGCTCAGGCTGAAATTCTTCATAAAAACAAATGAGCACTTTTCTCTCCTTGTGCAGCGCATTGTCTCAACCTCTGTGGAGTCCATGCTGCCGAAATATGTTCTGAATGTGTGACATATTTTAGAAGCATACAAAAGTTATATACACTTTTCAGCTGTAGTCCAGCAAGATGGAAAATTGTTAATGAAGAAATGAAGATTACCTTCAAATCACAGTCTCAAATGAGGTGGAGTGAAAGACTTGATGCTGTAAAACCAGTCGCCAAACACTTGCCATCTGTTATTAAAGCACTTGAGAGAGTTCAGGCAGAAATCAATTTAACACAAGATGCAAAGGCTGAAGCAAAATCACTGCAGCTTTACTTTTCTTCATTTCCTTCAATCTTGATGTCCTGCATATGGTTTAAAATTCTTCTGTCTATAGATCATGTGAACAGAGTGTACAGCAAAAGCAGCTCTCCCTTTCCAAGTCAGTGCAGCTAGGTAAGCAACTTGTGTCTGATCTTAGAAATCTTAGTGATTCATGGACAAAAATACTGCAAGAAGCAACATTAATTGCAACAAATGTAACCATCCAACCAGAATTTCCAGCTCGACGGATAAAGAAACGGAAAACAATGTTTGATGAAACACCAGAAGAGCCATTACCGACTGGAGACAGACTAGAAACACTTGAAGAAACCACTTTCCGCAGAAATATTTTCTACAGAGTGGCTGATAATTTGGTTGAAGAAATGAGCAAGCACTCAAAGTAAGCAGAGCAGATTTATAACAATTTTTGTGTATTGTGGAACTTTGACCAAATGGATCCAGAATCTACTCACAGCAAAGCCACCAATTTGCTAGAATTTTATAAAGAGGATTTTTCTGAAAAGCTCATAGATCAACTTAACCATCTGTGCAGTGTGGGGAAAACACTTCTCAACCTCAAGGATTGTACAGAACCTGATCCTCTACATTTATTGAACACAATATACAAGGAAAATGTGAAATATGTATTTCCACAGGTGTGTATAGGACTTCGGATTTTTCTAACAATCCCAGTTAGTGTTGCTACAGGGGAACGTTCCTTTAGCAAACTGTCATTAATCAAGAACTACCTGCGGTCAACAATGGGCCAAGAGAGATTAAATAGCCTATCTATCTTGTCAATTGAAAATGCACTGGCTTCCAAAATTGACTACGAAAGAATTATTTCTTCATTTACAGAGAAGAAAGTTCGAAAAGTGGAACTTGCGGTGAAAGCTGGGTGGCACGTGTTCATATATTCAATTTTTGACATATATATATATAGAGTTGTAATACAAGTTACTTCAGAAAGTCCATTTAAAAAATAAAATGCATGCAAATCTATATTTAATGTGTATGATACAAAACCAAGTCTGGAATAAACCTTTCTTCAGCTTAGAAACATGGCTTTGCTTTAGTTGATTTGCAGTCATAAGAATAAACCATATTCGAGTTCTTCCATAAATAAACTCAAGTAGCGATTTCTCGCTTCACTTATTTACGGTGCCACTGGCCAAGTGCAAAAAATGAAGGGGCCTCACCAAATGTTTTGCCCTGGGCCTCACCTTACCCTGTGACAGCCCTAAAACCACCTCCATTTCTTCAGTGCGTTTTGTGTATGCCTGCATGGTATATTTTCCTTCAGACATACAACAAATGTATTCCTATGGAATCTGTCTCGGTTTTGCACCAAAGGGTATTTGCAAGCAGCTTTTACTTTTCCACGAGGCTGAGTGGAAAATGGAAAGAGTGAAAACAAATTTGCCATGCTTATAGCCTTTCCTTATATGCTCTGCCTCTTGGACCGGTAAAATTGTATGCAGGTGACCCCCCTCCCCAAAGTGTTAACATTGGCATTACCCAGCATGCAATATAAATCTTTTAGAACGTGACCCCACATGTCTTACAACTGTTTGGGTATACAGTCCATCTAATCAAGATGATCAGGAAGATTTATCAGACAGTTGTTAGGCCTTTACTGCTCCAAAAAGTTCAAAGAAGCAGAGAAAGCAACCGTTACCATGCAGGACTCTAATTTGGCCTTGTCATTGTCCACACAGAATCCAAGTTCAAAATGTTTAAATAAAACCAGTGAATATTAACTTAATGAACTCTACCGTTCTCTAACACAATTAACGCCATATTTTAAAAAGCGTTTAGTAAAGGGTTCATTGTGGATTTTAATGTATCATCTCTCAGTAGAAGCTGCTTCTTTAAGTCCTTCACACTCCATAAAAGCTACCGACAGGGATGGGCCAGTAGTTCCATCAGAGGACCACACATTCGACTTCAGCAGTTTCTGGACACACCCAGAACATTTCCACAAGCGCCATGCCACGAGCATCATGGGGGCTAAGGTTATTGAGGGGTCATTGGATGCAGTGAGTTCCTGCTTCAGTGAGCTTTGCTCTGAAACGCATGTTTAGAAGAAACATCCAGAAGCGAGTGCTTGCCTCATTAAGTGGATAAACCATATAAATCCGGCATCTGCATCTGGAAGCTTCTATTTCCGCTGAAAGCATTTTATCCACTTATGAGGATTCTTCAAATCAAGAAATAGTCAAGTTGATTCAATAACATCAATCTTTTATGGAATACACTTCTCTGTCCTGCACAGGATTGATCGAACCGAGCTCCAAAAAATGCTCTAATGTCAAATTTAACAATCTTCACTGGGCACATTGGCCAAACAACTCTTTTACCGGATGTGGTCCTCGGCCTTGTTTCACCATAAATACAGGGTTTCAAAAATATTCTCTGACACTCAATATGTACTTTACTGGGATCCTTTGATAAACCTTTAATCTACTACCCCACACTACTTCCTTTAGGGCAGTTAGTCTAATTTTGTATGCTGATTGCTCAAAGTCCACCCTTGATATTGTAGTGGTAACAATTCAACAAATGTGGGTATTCCTCCTGAAAGGTTACGCCTTGAACTCAGCCAAGTTACTGAAATGAGAGCAAAGGGTTCCCTTAAAGAAACATGGGTTGTACATACTCGAGTTTGGATGTTTTGTTTTCTTCTGGAGCAGGGTGGTCTTTTCAGATGATCTGGGTTGAGCCATGGCGTGAAGAAAGAATGTATCACATCAACTTAGACTGGAACACATTTTTTGGTACAGTCTGTCAGTACCCGATTGGGGATTTCTGTAAGGAGTAGCAGGCTTGGGTCAAAGATCGCTAGTGATAGGGGTAATTTTCTCCACAAAAAATCAGCTGCTTTGACAACCAAAGATTTTTGCCGTAGCAGGATTTTCGAGGTATGTGGGTTGGGAGAGGTTTTTAATGAATGGTAATACTATGTTAGGGTGATTAAAGGCATTCGTGATTTCTTTAGAGTAGGTGATTTTCTGGTGATTTGTTTTCATGCGGACCTGCCCTGACATTTGTTAATTTCCACCATAGACTGACGCATGAAGCATTGTTTTAAGACTGTCAGCTCTTCTGGGAGTTCAACACCATTTGCACGCTAGGCGTTTGTATTGGAGCTATGAATGTCATGTACTTGTTTAGAGCTTCTATGATGTGTGAGGGTCATGAATGGATCAATGAGCCTGGTAGGGCGGGTCGCATTGCCCTTTGGATCTCAAAATAGTCATGGGAGGCAGTTATTGGAAGTTTGGAGTGGGATTCCAGAAGTAGGGCAAATGAGAGGGGGGCTGAGGTCACTCCAATCTATGGATTTGCTTAGAAGGGTCACAAAGATAAGATGTCTACAGAACATAAGATCTGTATTGTTTGGGCTGGTAATGCCTATGGTGATCCACTCATTATTTTAAAGAAATCGACACTATGATGCGGTAAGAGGATGTATAAATGTGACAATCCTTAACTCTGATATTTTCTGTGTCTTTTGCAGCTGTGTTGTTCTTCATAATAAAAGGATAATAACGATTCCAACCCGAAAGGTAAAAGATGTACGTAAGTCACAAAATAAATCAAAGGAAAGTCTGAAGGCCAAGGATGAGTCAAAGTCAGCAAAGGATGAGTCAAAGTCAGCAAAGGATGAGTCAAAGTCAGAACGAAAACGTGAGGCGGAGTCACCACCAGTGGAGGATCCGAAAGACAAAGAAGAGCTTCCAGCAGAGGAAATGTCACGAGAAAAAGCAGAGCCACCAGAAAAGGAGGAGCCAGAGACAAAGAGAGGTCCAGAATCAAAAGAAACTCCAAAACTACAAGAAAGGGCAGAAACAAAAGAAGGAGCAAAAACACAGGTGGGGCTACACACAACGAAGAAAAGAGCAAAGAAAAGCTTGAGGTCACAACACAGGCCTAGGCAACGTCCAGGGACACCGTCACAGAGCACTAGAAGACCACACACAAGAAATTCTGTTCTAATCGAGATTCCATCCATTTTAGTTCCCATGCAGTTGGAGCCTGGAATGTCTGCTGACCCTGTCTATGGCAACTTTGATGAAGAGCCGTTAGACATTTCAATAAATATTTCAGACTAGACATATGTTCTACTGCAGTGAGATTTCGTAAACCAGTCAACCGAAAATACCATTACCACTCAGTGCAGTTAAGAAGCCATCCAGATTTCACCCTGTCTACGGACATCCTTAGACGAGCAAGCATGCGTAATTAGCTTAATAGAAGACCATTCAGGAAATGGCGATTGCTTTTCTATTGTACGTATGGGAAAGTGGGCACATGGCAGAGGGGTACAACATGTCACTGACTAATCTAATATGAGTGTGTCCATAAAGAAGAAACATTAATGTACCCATAGCACGTGAATTTCTGCTTAATGGTAGTGGTAGAGTCCCAAGCGTTCGCTAATACTCTCTCTGACCGTTGAATTGGGGAGAGTTCTTGAACGTTTCATGAACTGTGGTATGTCAACTGTAGCTATTTTGTCAACAACAAAAAATGTCACTGTGAGGGAACGCTAACTCAGATTATCTTCATGAGACATTGCAAGATCAACTCAATATTCATAGCCTTTCCATTTTCAGCAGATGCTGTGCTCTGGGTGGGTGGTGAAGTCCTATGAAAAAAGAAAACATGTGAAACTACATGCACCAAGCTGCAAAACTAGTTCTAGCAGGTAATGTTACTCTTGCCTACAAAATCTGTCAAAAGGAGTTCTCCGGGATTGGGTGCCTGCTCCATGATAACTGAAAATTGTGTGCTACACCAAATGTGTGCTGTGACCTAAACAAACCTTTACAATTTAGACCACTATTATTTCATATAAAATACTACTCTCAGAAAAAGAAATACTTCTCGATTTTTATTGATCTCCAATAAATATAAAAAATCTCTAAAAACCTTAAAAACATCCTATGCATATTTCTTTTAAGTAAATAGCACCCTGGTGGGTAGGTGGATGCTGGCCAATCATGAAGCTTGGGATGTGTGCTGTATTTGCAGCTATAAGCCCGTTTACCAGGCAGTAAAAATGCCGCCCAGCTAGCGCCAATCATCCCTTTGTAAAGACGCCCCCTAGGCACCAACCCGCATACCACTTAGTATCCGTGAAGATGACACGTGGGTGCTAGAAGCTCTTTTGGAATCTAACAATGAAAAGAGAAACTAACCAGAGGATAACCTGAAGGTGCTCCATAATACTAAAGTTGCTTTTCTGTGTTAATGTCATGGTGATGTCATGAAGATCATCAACATGGAAAACGAACATCCGCAGTACAGCCCGCCTTCAGGGATCCCTCTGGTAAGTTTTGCTTTTATTTTATTTTGCTTCAAAAAAGAACCTGCTTGTGGTCTTTTGGGGAGCTATGGTCATATGAATGGCTTTGCTCCGGCCCTTAACTTGGGTGAGGGGCTGTGACTGGCAGGGCCGGCCCGCCAGTGTGCATTGTGTCACCTCAGTCTTGTTTCATGTATAAACCCATAGTGATTTTTTTCTAAAATTAAGATCATTATCTTGGGCCATGACTTCAATTCTGGAGCACTATTTTTGATAGGTTTTCTGGGTAATAGTGCAGCCAATGGGTTGTGAGGAAGAGAGGAATAATTTTCTCAACACATATATTTCTACTGTATTGCATTCTCGGTTCTAGTTGCTTGTGAAGAGAAAATGGAAGATGAGAGATGTATTTCTATTACTGAAGCATATGTGGAGGAATTATTAACTTCTGCCTCTGGATGTACATAGAGAGATAGCCCTGCAGGTGGTCTCACAAACTGGTCTGAAGTGGCAGACATGAAAAAAGCTCATAAGGATAGAGCTTCACGCCACAATCATGCTTAGCTATCTTAGGGGGAAACTTTCTCACATGGACTCTGCCATGCCTTTTCTCAAACCGAAAGGAATTTAAAGTCAAGTGATCTCACATGCTCAAGATGGGCTTATGGTCATCATGGATACGGTTAGAGAAGTAGCAAAAGAAATCCAAGTAGATCCAGATAAGATGTAAGGAGACATAAAAAAATGTGTGTCTTCAGACTTATACACATGAATTGAAGTCACCAATCAGGAGGTCTTGAAACACAAAGAACATATGAGCAGAGAAAAGATTCAAAAATTGTAAACAAATCTTAATAAGTTTCAACATGAAATAGTTTTCCCTTTTGTTCAAGACAATTCTAATGTAGAAGAAGCAGCACACGCCAATCAGAATCAATTTAACAACAGCAGTGAGACTTAAAATAAACTCATATAGTTCAAGTGAAGGCAGTGAAAGAGAAAAAGAAACAGAACAACCCCAAGCAGGCCCATCAGTAGTATTCTGTAGAGGAAACAATAGGGAAGACAATCATCCATGTATGAGAGAAGGATATTGAAATATAAGAAGAAAAGGCAGATGCAGATAATTCTTTTGGGTAAAGGCAGAGGAGAATCCCAACAATCGGTAGGTGCAGGTGGCAGTGAACCTTGTCTGAATACGCGTTAACCCCAGATGAAGAAACCATGTTAAATAAATATCTATGCCTTGTTATGACAAAAAGGCATGATCCTCTTTCTTTTAGGGTTGAGCTTCAGGCCTTTTTTACAAAAAATACACAGAAACAATATTTTCAAAAATCTAACTTCAAACTAATGAATATCGGGGCTCGCAGTATCATCTTATTTCTGTCCTCTGTCGTTTCCACAGAATCTGTAACATTTGAACAGCTGACATTAAACAATCTAGAGATGGAAGAACAAACCTGAGTCTGAGTGTTTGCCAACATGAGAAAAAATGATAGGGAAGCTCCTATTTTATCAACAATAGCCACAATAAAACAAGAAAAGGAGTTGATAAGTGTGGGTTATTGACAATTTGAAACAATGCAGTTTATATTGATGAATGTTCATAAATATTGCAAGACCCCACAAGTTGTTCCTGTATTATAGAAAGTTCAAGTCAAAATCTCCTATGGATTATTTCGTGTAAACTTGAGCAACCTCTGGAAGAAGGGTAGCTCCCAAATCAAGAGTGTGTGTTTTATTGCAGAGATGAGCTACGATACCGGTGTGTTACATGATGTCTAAAAAAACAAACTACAGAGACCCCCCCACACCCGACCCCAAGACCTCTGGCAGACCCGTTTTATCGTTTTATTAGTTAACTATGGTTATGGTAAGGTTTTACTGCATCTGCAGCTTTGTTTGTGTCATGGACCCGTGTGGTCATCTGACCATTGGCTTCTGTGGTGAGTTGTTTTATTTGGCTATGCACTGTATTAAAAGTTGACTTTAACTGTATAATACAATAAATAAAAACATTAAAAAGATACAATTATTAACTTCCAAAAGCCTTCCAAGATAATCTACCTTATGCCAAGTATCTTCGACAGATGAGCTTACTACCAAGCTAGTTGCTGACGGGCACTCCAAATAAGCTCTGAAAAAGCCAAGAAAGGACCATAGCATAACAAGAAGCAAGCAATCCATTTAGGTAGTATGTAATCAAAACACAGGAGGACAGAGTGAGAAAATAGTGTGCATCAACACACACTCTAATCTGTCAAACAAGATCAAAAACATAATTAACAGAAGTTACCAAGTTTTAAATGTTAAAGACAGTCATTTGAAGAACCCGGGTTTGCGTACCAACACAGTACTAACATAAGAAGTGTATTGGTGAAAAGTGGTGTAAGAGGAAAACCCAGTTTCGGTTCTCAGCCTACAGGGGGTTGTCAGAAAGGAAGAGGCACTATTCTTGCAGGACCTGGTTAACTTGCCCCTCCACATGCAAAAGCACCATAATAAATATTGGGCACCGACACCTTTGGCAACAGCAAGCCTTCATTAATTGCAATTCTCCCATGCTGGTTAATGGTTAATTCTGTCTATGTAGTAAACACTAAGGGAGCCGAAACAAGCTGAAACATCAGTTATGCATCTTGAACAATAAGGAATAAAGTCGTTCCAGAAGTAGACAATGCGAAACAAGATCAGAAGTGGACAATTCTTGCATAAAAAAGTCATCAGTACAAAGCTGTGTCTATCCTAATGGAAAAAGAGTGGCAAGTTATCTTTCCTAACAAGTCACATTTGTAAGGTTTGAATGAGGGGCTATAGTAATAGGTGAAACAAAAACGTTCCCCTCAGGTGGTAGGACCTTTGAAACATTACAATGAATCATGATTGACTAGGCAATTCATTTCGCCAAAGCTTTCTTTCTCTACAAATAGAACTTTTAGGGCATACATGATGTTATGTTATGTTATGTTATTTGGCATTTATATAGCGCTCTATATATCATTGGTATGATCTCAAAGCGCTGATAGGTTGAAAGCCCTCGGGGACCGCAGTCCAGGTCAGTAGAGAGAGAAGGTGTTGTAGGGTGCGTGGGTGCACCAGTTATGTGTGCAGTTGATGTAATTGCCAGATGGTAGCAGCATCCTAGCGTTAGGTGTGGTGGTGAAGATATCAGTTGAATGTGTGCAGTCTGGTGGGTGGACTTCCAGACTGGCTTCTGTCTGTGTCAGGCCTGTAGGATGCTTATGTGAGCAGCTAGGCTGGAATGTCATGGTATAGCTGCGTTTTATTAGAGTGATGAGGTGTTCATGGGATAATGTTTGTATGTGAACAGCTAGGCCGAATTGATCAGGGGTATAGCTGTGCTCTAATTGTGTGATGGTGTAGAGTAGAAAGTAAGCGTATGGGATGGTAGTGTTTGCGTGGGTTTATGAACAAATGCAGCAGGAGCAATTTCTAGGTTGAAGTTACTGATAATAGTTGTTCTTCTATCTAAATGATGCCAATACTGTTCCCAGTTAAGTGTTTTAAAGTTTAGCATGAAGGTCTTTCTTCTAGTCATGCATATAATAATATGGTGGCCAAGGTGCCCCTGGCTCTTATAATACATTTATAGGTGTAGGGTACAGCCAGAGGTTCTCATACACATAGCTACTTCCTTCACAATTATCTTGCCGTCCAATTTCCGTTGGCATTAGTCTGCAGTTCTAAGTTTTTGCTGACATAATTTTGTAATTTGAAATGGCGAGCAATGGGTTCTTTTTAGTTCCAATAGATTCTAGAATGTTCTCACATTTGCCTGTTCTGCCAGAATAGAGAGACTGGAGAAGAACAAACGGGTATGTATGCTAGTGGAAGAACTTTAGTAATTCTTTATCAGTATTTTTTGCATATGTTTAAGAGGCATGCTCTCGTAGTCACCAAGGTGGTTTCACTAATGTATTTCAGAGGTAAATATATATACATCTATGAAAAAACATTCAAGGGGAGGCATCTTCATAGTCAAGTGGTATCACGTTAATTAATGGTGAGATGTAGAATTCCTTTAATTCGATGTGAATGTTAGAGTCAGTCAATTTGCTTCATTTGAAAACATGTCATTAAGAGTCCGATAGAATAGTGCAAAAGCAAACATTTGAAAATAAAGTTAATTATAAAAGGAAAACAACATGAAATCAATATAAAATACACCAAATCAATAGTGATTTAAAGGTATTGAACATTAAATACCATAAAATCCTTGTCATATAAACATTTAGGATTCTTTCTTATCCTCCATGCAAATGTTATATAGTGTTGAAGGCTCCAACATACATGGGGATCTCTAGCATGTAATAAATAATACAAAGCTAGACAACAACATGTAAACAGAAATGATCTGAGCAATGGTATGAGGAACTTAGACCTACGAACTCAATATAGCAACAAGAAACTAAAAATGCAAGAAATCCTCTTCCTTTAATGGATTACACTGACAGCACTTCCCACCCTCCCCCGGACACCATTCTGTTGCCAAAGGAATTGTATTCAATTGAAACCACGTAATGTACCTTTTGAAAGTGGATTACAGACATATGACAAATAATTCACTAAATCATTTTTTATATAAGCACGAGATAGCAACTACCTCACTGTCGGCTTCGCCTAGCTAATTGCTATAAAAGAGGCAGCGTTTGTCTCAGCATACATGCTTTTCAGGTTCGTTTGGACCTGTGTGGTTATTATAGTACAATTGAAATACACATTTAAAAGACCAACATATAAATAAATTGTCTTCACAATACTAAGCCAACAAATGGCATTACATATCAATGGTACATTTTCAGAATAGCCCGTGGGCTAATCACTGGTTGTTTGTTTTTGGACTGTTCCCCACAAAATAGTGCCTATTGACGAAAACAGCACACATGTATCACTAGACGTGATAGAAAAGAGGCAATACAAATGAAACATATAATGAAGAATGATAATAACTTAGCTAACGTTTTTGCATTAAAGATATCATTTTACAATTGAGAAGTTAGTTGAGAAAGCCAAGCACGCTGCAAGAGGTTTCTTTTAAACTGAGTGGTAAGGAAGGAGTCTGTGACATACAGTTGATCTAGACAGATGGTAGTGTGGTGTGAGCTAAACTTTAACAATTCTATTTGAGTTGTTTGCTTTTGTACTTATCTTTTTTAGATTGATGAGCTTACAATTCTGCCTTCACACACCTGGAAAATCTCTCAAGAGTGAGAAGGATGATCATTGTGGGCAGAATAGACCATTGAAAGACAATGGGCCTCATTACAACTTTGGCGGTAGCCTTGCCGGTAAAAACGGCAGGCTCCCGCCAAACTTGCAATTTTTTCCGGCACCTGCGAATGGGCAATTACTGGGTCATTACGGCCCAGCCGGACCTGGTAATTGCCCATTCGCGGGCGCCGGAATTAAATGCTCCCCATTCCCATTGTGCCTGACAGGGCTCAATGGGAATGGGGAAGTTGTATGCACCGGCACCATTCAGAAGGGTGCCAGTGCATCCGACATGCTCTGCTCGCGGGTGCCGTTCCGGTGGGAGAAAAGGCACCCGTGAGCAGAACTCGTAGTTTGCTGGTCCAGTAACAGTAGCAAGCTTACCGGTACCGTAGTTACAGGACCAGTAAACTTGTAATGAGGACATATGACTAGGAATATATGTGCTGACATTTTTTGGAAACGATAGTAAGAGACTGGTTGTCAGGAAGAGATTCCTTGTTTTACTATCCTTTTTTCATTTTATTCTGGAGAAAGAGCTGTAAGGGTGCACAAGGAGAGAGACAATACACAGGTGGCATATTTGTTTGGGCTAAAGACTTTCATTAATAGGCAAGAAAGGAAAGGGGCTTGGGGAAAGGCCTAACTGTCCCCAACCACTATGAGGGGTTGCCCTGCCTCAACAAAAGAATACTAAGGACTCATTCAGGATGTCCGTCAAACAAAAATGTCCACCGTCCTGTGTCTAAACCTATTTCCATCCCTTGTAATTTAAATCTAACTAAAGAAAAAGTGGGTGTCTTCTTAATTCAAGAAGGAGGTCGCCCCCATTCTGGATGCTGACACCCAAAGCGCAGTTCTCCTGCGAAAGAAGGTAAATAGTTCAAAGTTCACTGTTCACAAGTTCAGCCAAACTTAAAGATAACCCAGTTCTCCACTCTCCTTGGGGGAACCCCTTCCTGGGTTCCTGGTTCCGGTTATTCTCAAAACAAAGTTCCTCAAAATCCTAAGGGTAATTGATATGATATGATAAGTAATTTGGGTCACTAACGTGCCAGACCTCACCATAGAAATTTCCACTGGTACACCAAGTCTGGTGTAGTCGCCTGTCAGACTGGGTTTTCACAACTTTCAGCTCCACAGATTTTATGGTTTTGGGCTCCAGCCCACTGGTTATACTTCTTCCAATATTGTGGTTGGACCTTGACCTTCATACATTCCACTGGTGGGCTTTGCCCGTTTTCATATGGGTCCAACACCCTGTTTCCCTCTGTTGCCAGGATCCTTTTTGATATTTTATTTCTATCGCGCTCGTACACAAGTGTTTCAGAGCGCGACAAGGCAAGGGAGGGGAACAGGGGAGAACAAAACAGCGATCTTACTAGGCCCAGTGACATTGAGAACGCGCAAGTGCATGGGAGAGGGGGAATCCTTGTCTCTTTGTTACCTAGAGTTCACTTTGACAGACCCGGTACAAACCCCTGCCAGGTACTGTCCCACCTAGTTGTGCATCCAATGTTCGTATCTGATGCTATGCCTCTTCTGCTATTCCCTTGTGTCCCTCGGGACATGTTTATCTGCTATGTTCTTTTTCTCATCCCCTTGTGCTCTTCAGGAAGTTCTCATTTGGTTACTAAAGTTGGTATTTAATTGTATGCTTCCTTTTTCATTCCTTTGTAATCTTCAGGGTACTTTTATGAGGTTTGCAAAGTTTGTGTTAAATTGTATAGGATCCCTTTTAACCCCTTGGGCTTCCAGGATGTTC
The DNA here is from genome assembly GCF_040938575.1 of Ambystoma mexicanum. Lineage (NCBI taxonomy): Eukaryota > Metazoa > Chordata > Amphibia > Caudata > Ambystomatidae > Ambystoma > Ambystoma mexicanum. The sequence goes on along the minus strand of NC_090921.1, from coordinate 1,334,427,679 downwards.
TCATCAGGTTTCTCAGCTCCCTCAATGCCCCCCTGACCGGTCCAGCCCTTTCCCTACCTTTGGGAACTCTCAGCGCGGTCTCCGGTCTCTGCTGGAGGTGGAGCAAAGCTTCTCTGTTCCTGCCATGCTTGGCATTCTCCTTCTCGCGGTTCTACAGCACTGGCATCTCTCTCTTGCCTTTGGCTGCCCACGTTTTGGCTTCCTGTGCCTCTGCCACTGGTCAGGTCCGCCTTCCTGGGACCTCTCGGACACCTGTGACTGTACATGTCCCGGTCCCCAGTCTTTGGGTTCCTCTGTGCAGAGCAGCGTTGACTTCCATGCTCCTCTAGGGTTGGCTTCTCGACGTGAGAATGAGTCCTTCCCTTTTTACCATTAAGATGGCCTCTGGGCAGCTGTACCGACTGTTAGTTCTGTGGTGGGCTTTCGCCTCCTTGCTTCATCTTCCTCGTCACAGTGATATTTTGCATCAGGCTTGAGTGAGTCTCCCTTTTCCTCCTCCCAGTCTTATTAGGATTTCCTCTACTAAACCATAACAAATAGTGATTTGGGGGACCAGAGGGACTGGGTTGAGGGTTAAGGAAGTTGGAGACACCAAAGTGGTGAATAAATACCGCATTCTCCCAGGGCCTTTGTCACCAATCTCATGAAGGATTTCCCTTCCCATGATATCCACCCACTGAATACCATCCCCAGGGGGACTATCGGGTAGTGACCTCACCTCCTGGGCTCACGGAGAGGGGCTCCCCCATGGATGTAGTGATACCCTGGGATTCAGATCTTGGGTAGCCTTAGCTGGGGTGCGGAGCTCCATGGAGTCATCACAGAATTTGTTGGCCTTTACTGCATTGCAATCCCAACTGCCAAAACGCAGATGCTCTACGGCTCCCTCTCTGACCGTTCATCCCAGTCTCTCCATCCTGTCTGCATGCCCAACTCCCACTCTTTGGGAGCCAGCCCCCGTCATCCTCTCCCTCCCACCCCCCGAGAACCCTTTGTTCCACTCTTTTGACGCTGTCTCAAGTGGGGTGTTCCTCGGGCTGCTATTCAGCAGCCGACCTTCCAGCTCCCCTCTCGGCCCTTGTCACGCCTTTCTCCTCAGGGAGGTCATCGCCTCCACTTGCAGAGGGGAGCTGACAAGGTCCATTCTTGGTTACTCCCTCACCTCTGGTGGCTTCCCAGAGTCCTTGGGGACTGCGCATGGCAGGCCTCTGCTTAGGCAGGCATCCCTCGGCCCTCTCCTGCCGATCAACTGCAGGCCCATCTCCGGTGCCCAATTACTGGCAGAGCTCGTCGACCACACTGCGTGCTTATGGCTCCATACTTATGTGGGGTCAGACAATCTCCTGGACCCCACACGGTCGGGTTTGTGTCTGCCGAGCGGAGACCTTGCTGGTCTCTATCTGGGATGACCTGGGTTTGCGGCGGACTTGGAGGGATGCAAAGCGCTTGTTCTTCTTGGCCTCGATCAAGAGTTGAGAACTTTGTCTCCCAGAAGGTGACACTATCTAATTTCTTCAATTATCTACTTACATAAAATATCAACAATAATTGAAACGAATTACTCATAAGTCCTTTTCACATTTTTTTTATAGTAGACTAGAAGTGAAGCTATTATAACATAAAGTTTTCCCAATTGATGAATTGTGCCGCTCCCGAAGAAGAGATTCTTATTCCGAAACGTGTCGAGCTCAATGTTTATGTATATTTAATTGGCATGATGTATGAGGTATGAATCTAATACTTCGTATACACTCATATCAAATTGGTAATGATTTCGCTGCAAAGTGTGAACAATGATCTATTCTAAACAATAATCCATGAAAATAATGAATGTAATTAACCCTTGACTTATCTAAACAGTAATACCTGACTGACTAAGCAGTATATATGGTGTGCAGGGGCACGTGAGCATCCACCAATTCAGGACACTATTTTTCTGCGCTTATACTTGCGGCTTTTAGTGCCAGAGTCGCCTTTTCTCCTCTGCACCTCTGAAATCCTGAAACGTTACCTCAGCCATTTACTAAACTGAACTAACATAAATTACCTTACTAGGTGTGCGCTCCATTTTACCGTCCCCATCTTCTTGGCCTCTCAGCGGCATTTGACACCATTGACCGCATGGTCTTCCTTGAAAGACAGCTCTCCCTGGGACTGCAAGACTCAGCGCTCGCCAGGATCGCCTTGTTCCTCCCTGATAGACAGCGAGTGACGCATATCTCCCCTTTTCTCTTTCCTCATGCCCAGTGAGCACTGGAGTGACCCAGGGACCTGCCTCTCTCCCCGTCTCTTCGGTCTTCGCATTGGCCCACCTGCCTGGGATAGTCTGCTCACACAGCCTCACCTGCTGTGACTGTGCAGACAACGTGCAGGTCATTCTGAGAGTTCCTAGGTCGACCGCCTGCCCTCGCCCTGTCCTAGCAGCATATCTCGTTAGCATTGACCTCTAGGTGGCGACTGGCCATCTCCTTCTGAGCCCGGGGAGGATGGAGATCCTGTTGTGCGACAGGCCTGCTCTGTTTTCCCATCCTACTCCCTGGCAACCTGTCTCGAACCCCCTGCCCCCCCCCCCCGACGACCACCGCTGGCGGGAACCTCGACTGTGCAGTGAACCTGGACCTGGCACTGTCTCACCACATTGGCGGTGTGTCCAGGTCCTGTCATTTCCACCTTTGTCTCCGGGGGCGCATCTTTGTTTGTCTCACTTGCCCCAGCAGAGTGTCAGCAGTTGTGTGCATTGTTATATCCAGACTCGATTGTGCAGGCTCCCTCTGCTTGGGTGCACCCGCCTACCGGCTGGATGGGCTCCAGGGAGTGCAGGGCTCAGCTGCCAGACTGTTTCTCGCATTGAGACGGGGACCACATCTCACCTGCTCTCTGTGCCCTGCACTAGCTCCCGGGTTGCCTTCAGGTTCCTGTGTGTTGGCCACCGAGTGGTGCATAGGGCAGGCCCCGGGTTCCTACAGCAGGAGATTGCGCCTTGCTGCCCGACCCACACCCTGGAGCCGGGCGCTGCCTTCCTCCTAGTGGTCCTCGCCTCTGGTTCGGCCAGGATCTTTATGGACCTGACTGGATGAGAATTCCCACAGGCTGTCATGTGACAGATGTCCCATCACCTCACCCCTTTTAATCTTTACTTGGTTTGTCGAGAAGTTCAAGAGAACAAACTTCACCTCTTCTCTACATGCTAGGCGGGGTAGTAATTTCCACTCTCTCCTTCTGCCAGATTCCCAAAGAGGTGCAATATAGATGACATAATTATGGGGAGGTTCTACCCACAGTTCTAGAGAGATGATAATTGTATCTTTAGCAGGTGCCAGATAATCTCTGTGACAAAAAAGACAATAACTGTTCACCCCTACTGTCTTCTGTACTGGAAGGATAGCCTGGGAGGTTAAAAGATTAAATGTTACTCCCATTCTAGGGCTCTGCATTTTGAGGACTACCCAGGTTGCCATAGAGGGGCTGTCAACTTCACTACTAAGGTGGCAACATTCTAAGGTCCCCTAGTTTGTGTCAGCAAGGTCAGATCTAACTCTGACACCAAATGTAAGGGTGCAGAAGGTGAGAGACGAGACACAGGTGGCCTATTTGTATGGGCTAAAGACTTTTATTAACACCAAAGAAAGGAAAAGGGTTTGGGGAAAGGTCTAACTGTCCCTAACACCATGAGGGTTTGCCCTGCCTCAACAAAATAATATTAAAGACTCAGCCAGGATGTTCATCAAACAAAAATGTCCACCGTCCTGTGTATAAACCTATTTCCATCCCTTATAATTTAAATCTAACTAAAGAAAAAGTGAGTGTCTTCTATATTTTAGAAGGAGGTCCTTCCCGTTGTTGATATTGACAACCAAAGTGCAGTTTTCCTGCAAATAAATGAATATAGTTCAATGTTCACTGGTCACAAGTTCAGCCAAACTTAAAGATAACCCAGTTCCCCACTGCCTGGGTGGGGGGAATCTCTTTGTGGGTTCCTAGTTCTGGTTATTCACAAAACAAAGTTCCTCAAAATCCTCTCGGGAATTCCTCTTCCCCAGTCCATAGCACAGCTGATCCTTTCCAGTGTCTAATCAGGTCTGGTTCATTAACCTAATCCAAAAGAGTAGGGACGGACAACTTCCATTCCTGGATGAGCTCACTCACAAGGCCCTTTCCAGGGTTCCAATCAATGTTTAAATCAATTAATTCGCTTTTGAGCATTAAATCTGCTTCTAAATCATAAATTCACGATTCCTTGTATGATTTTTCGAGTATCGTTATTTATTCCTGACTCATCAGTGTCACATAATATCAGCCAATGCATTTCGGACTTCCGTCCATCATCAGGGATATTAACACTGCTATTTATTCATCGATAAGGATCCCATCATCACATTATTCATTAATGAAATTCATTCCAAATTTATCATCATTGAGTAAAATTCAACAGAAATCAAAAAATGTAAATTGCACATACCAATTGATTGGTGCAGTCCAAAATGAAATTTAGGAAAAAACAAAAAAAAGAAGAATTCATTATAATACATTATATCGTCACCTGACCACTGTTTAAAAATGTATAGAAATGGCTTCACTTCACTACCTGGTCGCCTTTTAACACCCAGAGTATGTTTCCACTCTGCACTATTTCCTCCTGAGCAGCACGCATTCCCTGTAGATTAAAAAGCTTGTGTTTAGGACCCCGTGTGGTTCTGTTTCTCTAATCGTCAAAGCTCTACTGCCATCTCCCTCATTCACATCTTACCTCTCACTCATCGTGCTGTAGCGACGCGCTGGCTGCCCAAAAGGAGCTGCCGCCGTCGCTAGTAGCATTTATAAAACACTAATCTTTTTGGCGCATGCTCGTGAAGTTCTATCTAGTACTGTATGTCACCATTGTTCTCCGTGGCGAACCCACCTCAATTGTTTCTCTTATAGGGATTATCGAGCGCTTTCCTTATTTATTGTAGTGTTACTTGTAAGGAAAAAAATATGTATTATCAAGGTTTTATGCGTGATAGGGATACATTTCTTTACCGCGCATGTGTGTTAGGAGAAGACTACATTTTCGGGTCCCGCGCATGCGCATGGATCCTTAAGGTAGTGTTTCTGTTCGAGTGAAGTAAATATGTGTTGCATACCGTGAAAATCAATTCATACCCTCGTGTCTATTCACATAAACAAGTATTATATATGATCTGTGATCCTTCTCACTCACCAACAAAATGTTATAGGAGTTTTCAAGCTAAATCTCTTCAGTAATACTGTATCTCTCTCCTATTGTGTCTCCAACTCTTATTATCAAGTGTACCTCTTACACATTAAATATATGTACCGTATATGCATGTATTTACAACCACATTCAACCACGTCAATTGTCCATCAGCAAGAATCCACTTGTAGGCAGTCGGAATCACTGCCTTACGTCCCACAGGGGGTTGATTCCCTGCGGGACATAACGTGGATCCTCTGCTGGTGGCACACTAGATATGCCAAAGTTGCTGAAGATATTCCATCAGGTGTATTGCTCATTTTCAACTGGCGACTATAGGAAACACATAAAGTTTATCTCATTTATACCCCCTGGTCTCAGGGAGTCAAGTCGATCTATCCAAAATGACTCTCGTTGGTTTAATCTCCTCCCCAAATCTTCATGTGCATTATATTGTGGAAATACTGAAAAATCTCGAAGAACTTTTCTAAAAGGCTGAAGAACTAGGGTGGATAAGCGAGAAAACAAGATCCTTTCTTACCAACAAACATCTGAGAATACCAAACTTTTATACTCTGCCCAAAATACACAAACATTTAACCAAGCCACCAGGCAGACCGATAGTTTCCGGTGTGGATAGTTTATTACAACCACTAGGGCAATATGTAGATAAATTTCTGCAACCACTCATACAGAAGACTGACACCTACATTAAGGACACCACCCACCGATTTGGCCCATCTTGCAGCATTTAATTGTCTTAAATGAATAAAACTTGGCACTCGTGGTGTTCTTTGTTTGCACCTTAACAAGGGATGATTCAGTATCTCACGTTCATTGCCTTAGAGAATAGATAACCAGTCCTGCCTGCTTCAACATTGATACCAGGCCAGACAGCCCTTCCAGATTCTTCCACGATCTCAGTTAATTTGTGCTGTGACACAGCTCTCGGCTTTTCTCTCCATGGGTCTGGGCTTACTAAATTTGTGACACTGATGTCCAGCTTCTATACAATGGTGACTCTGCCTGCATTTGATTCATTACTTATAGCCAGCTTCTATGATCACTTAGTCTACTTGCATTGCGGCATCTGTACAGTTATTGAACAGTTTGCATTTTCTGCAGTGCTCTTCACACGTGCAATCTTCTTCTTGCATATGAAGGTTGACTTGATTCTTTACTTCCTCATCAGTTTCTATAAGGTCCATACATTCTCGTCTTTAGCCAGTGTTCTCTGTGCATCACGGTCGTCTTTTGTGATGTCCCCAGCTTCTCTTTCACTCTTTTCATATTCCTTCGGGGTGCTCCTTCATTAGATTGTCATCTCTTCGGGAATACATTTGATAGGGTTTTCTCAGTGGATACCTTTTCTCGAATATTCTCAGCAGAATGGTCACAACTGCTGGTGTCAAACATGGCAGAATTTCAGGCTTCCGCCATACAGGTGGTAGGGGTGCGGGACTTCCTGCAGAAGCATGTGGCTGCTCCTCTACAGACCCATCCAGCTTATCCAGAATAGGGCCGCAAGACATATCCTTGGCCTTAAGCCCAGGGGCCGCATATCTCCTGCACTAAAAAGTATTCACTGGCTTCCGGTTGCTGCACGGATTATATTAAAATTCCTCTGCATCATACACTATCTTCAACATTACCTCTCTAAATACTCTCCCTCTAGACCACTTCGCTCCTCTGGCTCCAACGGCTTGTGTTTAAAGCGTTTTGCTAAGCAGAGGGCTGGGGGTTGCTCACTTTCCTCTGCGGACTGCCTCCTTTGGAATAGCCTCCCACTCCTCCTGCGCCTTGAGCAGGATCTTCTTAAATTCCAGAAGCTCCTTAAGACTTTCCTCTTTTCCTCCTCCTTCTCTCCTTCTCTCCTCTGGCAATCTCACAGTTGCTGAAGCAGTGTCCTTATGCATCTTCGTGCCTTGACCTCCCACACCAATTCTTCCCAGCTCCTGTCTTTCCACAGCAATTTGCAATTGCATACCCTACGCTCTGGAGCATCCCACTTAGACCTCTTGCGTCCCAGGCCGCGTAGCACTCAACATTCTAGTACTTTGTCCTCCATGGCTCACCCACGGGGTTGGACTCCCCAGATTCCGGACTCCATGGGGAATTTAGGTGGATTTACTCCCTGCGGAAATTACTGCATGGTAAATCCGCCAATTTTTGGAGGTAAAGTGGAGGATTTACCTCCGGTAACAAGCTGGAGATGAACACTTTTCCTCAAAAAATTGCCAGGTTTACCATGCAGTAATTCTGCCGGTGGTAAAACTGCCAAAAATTATAATTTGGCATTATGGGAAAATAACAGTAATTCTGGTACTGCTAAAAAAAGTGGTGTTAGCAGAATTACTGCCTCTCCAAGTACCCCCTTGCCCTCCCACCCCCCACCACTGCCAAACTTGTATTGAGGCCCCATGATCCTTTTTGATTTCCTGGAGGTCTGCCGTTGCATTGGTACAGACATATAAAGAACGTTTTTATGTTCTTCTTTATTTACAGATATATAGTGAGCAGCATTGCATACATTAAAGAAATAGCTGAACATGTTAAATAATATGTTTGCTGTCATCAGGAGAGGTCTCTTTGGGAGGCGTTGTGCTGCGTTAAGGAGAGCTGTCATGTAATGGACTGAGGAGGAGGATGGAGTCACTTTTCTGACTAAATTGGAGGGGGCCGAAGGAAGGGGTGTGGTGGCCGTGCGCGTGCTTGAGCATGCGCATTTGTCACTAATGTGCTGGGTGTGATGTCCCATGAATCTTGCTTGGACAAAGGGCATGATTTTGGTCCTCGGAGTAAAGGGCAGTGGCGCTGTGTTGTCACCCAATCAAAGTTGATGTCTTTGTATTATACCATTCTTAATGCTGTTAAAAGGTGAGCAGGTGTTTGAGCAGAATGTGGACCATGTCACCCGGATAATATTTCCATATGCTAACAACGACCTGCTGCTCATCTTGCAGGGCACTGGCTCATAATGGGTAATCAGGCAATAGGGCATGTGACCAAGTCACTTGTAAACAGCAAGGAGCAGGAGACTGACCACTAGGGGACGCCAACAAATCTGTAATGCTGACCCCGGAGGTGGTATGTAGTGTATTGCTAAGAGCCTCTCTCCATTCCCAGCCCCATACGAGAATTCAGAAATATAGGCAGGAGGCACAGACTTTGGGAACTATATACAGCATGAGCGGTCCATGATCCCAGACTTCGAGCTTCACTCAGATTGCTGTAGGGAACGATCATTATTTATTTATTTATTCATTCATTCAAATAATCATCAAAAGAGCATATGATGCCCGAGTGTGACAACAGATGGGATCGCGCCCGTTTTTGGCAGCAGAAGTACCCAGAGAGTAAGGCGCTTGTAAGAGAGAGAAAGGCCAGAGACCATAATGCAGGGAAGCCATGGGAGACGCGTGTTAGCAGGGGGAAGCCCTGGTGGATTTGGGTGACCACCATGATAGTGCTGCCTGATATTAAATAGCTCCCCATGTATTGTCTTGGTCCACGGAGCCACGGGTCTCTGACGAATAATTCGTGTAGCATGTGGCACACATCTTAACGCGCATGCTCTAATCCCTGCAAGCAATCTAGGGATCTCATCACCTACACGGCCCATGTGAAACAATGTCGCTGCAATTCCCTCACAGGCCCAGATATAAAAGGCGGCATCAACAGCACTCAAGTGAGGAAGTTTGACAGGAAGAGCAGAGCAAGGCGAGCAGGAATATGACAGAGAGGTTGCAGCTGGAGGGAGAAAAGATCAGGACAAGGGGGGAAAGAAGAAATGCAGGACATGGGTGGGATCTGGAGGAGAGAAAGACCGAAGTAGAGGAGGAGGAAGGAAGGTGAGTGAGGACGAGGTCGGCACTGACAAAGCGAAAGGGTGCAGGGGCCAAAAGGGAGCAAGATGGATGGAGGGAACAGACAGTGACTGTCTCTGGGTTGCTAGGGGAGGACCCTTCCCTACAAATGATTGCGTGTTCTCTTTTTGCCTCGGGAGGACGGCTCAGGGGCAACGTGCTCGCCTTGGAAGCAAGACGACACGGAGCACCACAGGTTCGGCCCCTGGTCCGCGCTTAGAAACCTCTGGGTATTAAGCGCGTTATAAATAACCTATCATATCCCAGATTGTGTTTAAGTAATGAGCCAGACAGAATGGGAAGTAAATAACCGAACAGGCATTATTGGAACAAGGTAACCAGACCCAAGGGGGAGCGACGATTGGACATCCCTAAAAATGTACATACAGCCCTTGGATAGGGTTTGAAAATAATGAGAGTAGCCTGAAAATGCACCTGGGGCAGAAAGCGAAGAGCTCAACCAAGGCTTGCCGCAGACCAAGAAGGGTCCTGGACCCTGAGAACCAACTGGAACTGTGATGGATTTTGTGCATGAACCACACAGGGTGATATAACCCTAACCACAACCTGTTAGGGACTAGGGATCTTGGACTGAGGACCACAGTCCTAGTTAGACTAGGGCTCGGAACATTCTAGTGAAACGTGTGCACTGTTATGACAAGAATTACCGTTTTTTTTAAACCACTCCACATTAACTTTACATTAACTTTACTAGCACCCCTCAGATTTTTATGATAAACCTAAATGTACAATCCATTTTATGGGTTTGTGTCTTCTGTTGATCCCTTGGTCCACGATAGGCACAAGTGGCTTTATTTCTTGGAAACATGAGGTCTGGTCAACTGGTCAAGAATGATGTGCTACTCTGGGGGGGCGACATGAGCAAGGGGTTTCAAGGAGGGAGGCGGCTACCGGGGTGCGAATGCCCAATGCACGTTTGTGGTGGTAGGGGAACTCTGCCATAGGGAATGCTGTCAATGGGAGAGGTATCATGAGGAAAGCAACAGTCAGGTTGGGTGAACAGGGTATCCATGAGAGGATGGGGTGACTGGAATGATTGGTAAGGTGGTGGAAGGGGCAGCAGGCCCAATAGCACTGGCGTGCCATTTTAGGGTGTTGTGGGGCAAGTAAAGGAATACTGAGGTACACAGCAAGGTTATGGGCTTGGGTCTTTCCTTGATGGTAAATTACCATACTATAGTAGTCAGTGGCCCATGTTTCAGCTGGACCTGTGCAGCCAACACCCAATGTTCCATTGCGTCATTTACTTTAATAGGTGCACGTTGATCCTTAGGGTGTACAAATGCCGCTTCTGGCTTAATACGTTTTATTTGTATTTGTATTTGTATTTATTGATTTATAAAGTGCCTTTCACCAAAGCGCTGTACAATGGAACAACATAATACATAGAACAAACAATAAGCAATTACATTATGAATCAATCAACAAAACAGTGATAATAGCAATTAACTGAAGGGGATAGGGAGAAGAGGGGAGTGGGAGTGGATGGGGGGGAGTGGTGGAGAAGGGTAGGGGGAGGGAAGGGGAAGGGTGAGAGGGGGGAAGCAGGGGAGGGGGGCGATAGTCAGGGGAAAAGAATAAGGAGGGGGGAAGCAGAAGGGGGAAGGAGTTTCAGGGAGGAGAATGGATGAGGAGAGATTTAAGGGAAGTGCAGAATGAGGTGAAGGTGGGGGTAGAATGGATAGCAAGAGGAAGGGAGTTCCAGTGTAGAGGTTCTAGGAGTTGGAAGGAGCGGAAACGGGAGGAGGCACAAGGGGACGGAGGTACAGTGAGAAGGAAATGGTCAGCGGACCGAAGGGAACGGGAGGGGGAGTAGAAGGAGAGAAGGGTGGAGAGATAAGGGGGAGCGAGATCATGTAGAGATTTGAAGATAAGGCAGAGAAATTGAAATTTAAGTTGGGAGTGAAAGGGAAGCCAGCCAAGGTAAGAGAGAGAGGTAGAGATGGAGTCACGGGAGGTAAGGAGACAGGGGGTATGAACAGCAGAGTGGTAGATGGATTTAAGAGGGGCAAGATGAGAAGTAGAAAGTCCAAAGAGTAGGGAAGAACAGTAGAAGAGGCGGGAGAAGATGAGGAAGGAGATTAAGAGTTTGGTAGCATGGAAAGTGAGAGAAGGACGGATTTTGCGAATATTGAAGTGGTGGTAGCGACAGGTTCGGGAAGTGAGGGAAATATGTTGGGAGAAGGAGAGAGAGGAGTCAAAGAGAACGCCTACATTACGAGCTTGAAGAGAAATAGGGAGATTGGAGGGTGGAAAGTGAATGAATGGGGGAGGAGAAGAAGGGGGAAGAGAGTTAGAGGGAAAGAATACAACTTCGGTTTTGTCAGTGTTAAGAGAGAGAGAGAAAGCAGGAAGACATCCAGTTCTTAATGGCAGTAAGGCAGGAAGAGAGTTTTTGGTGAAGGTCAGATGAGAAAGAGGAGAAAGAGAGAAAGAGTTGAGTGTCGTCAGCATAGAAGTGGTGGGAGATGCCAAACGAGGAGCTAACAGAGAATACTTCAGAGAAGATCCTCCGTATCCATGAGTACAGGGTCTGGGGGATTAAGCCTGACAGGTGCTGGACTTTTTGATGGCATGTGAATGTCCTTACAATGAGTGCTATTTCCATACCATCACTATCACGGGCAGGTTCAGAAACCTGCTCATAGCCCCACACAATCTTCTAGCTTCTTGTGGCCTCCTTGCACTCATGCTGAGATTGTAGAAAGGTTGGTCTGCCCTTTGTTCTTCCTTTCACTCCATGGTGGCATCTAGCGGGAATGCTGCCCCCAAGGCTCCAGCACTGGCAGGGTCAACAGAGGTGTTGAAGCTAAAGAAAACAAAGTACAGCAGGCTAATGTAATTGGTGCTTGCACATGGGAAGGGCACAGCAGACAGTACTGTACTCTGTGCGATGAAGTCCCATATTTAAGGCTAATGAATGATACTAAGGTGACTCCGCAGGCTTGGCATGTAGGTCACCTACTCAGTGATGAAGGCACAGGTGCAGGGATAGGGAGCCCCCCGCCCCCAGGCTTTACAGTCATCCATAGCCTCATGTGTACTTCCCCACCTTACTGTCCTCATCCACTGGCAGGATAGGTTACAATGTAGACAACATAAGAGAAAGTCAAACAATGGGGCCATGCACTAATCAGAGCCTCTAGTGGAGCCATCTGTAGGTTAACTAAGAGAGAGGGAGGCATTGTTTGCCAAAGAGGAACAAGCACTGCTCAACCCTAGGTCCAGGGACTACACGTGCACTGGCACTAATGTAGAGGAAGAGAGAGACCACGTCCCAATCACAGCGCTAATATCCTCCTGTAGAAATTACAACAAAGATTTGCGCTAGAAGTTTTAATACGTCTGCCGGCAGAGCCGGGGGCACACCTCTAACCGAGTATTCTCACCTGAAAATTTTGTAGTAAAAAAAATAGCGGCCATTCATGTAACACAGGAGCAGGTTATGTTACTGCCGTACCACTGCTGCTCATCTCAATGCAGCAATAATAGGTTTCAATCAGAGCAGGGCAGCTCCATGTAGCAGATGGGGGGACAGAAAACTGGTTAAGAGGAAGGATTTATTTTTAAAGAAAAGGGGGTGACAGGAGTGTCCCCCCTGGGGAAAAAACAAAATCAGATGTTACTGAATCATCCCTCATGAAAGGAGCCATGAGGAAATGGGGCAAAGACTAGACACACTTTCTCTCCGCCGCAGAAGGCACATTGGTTGTACCCATAGACTGGCCTGGAAGAGTTGGGACTCGTGAGGGGCAGGGAGGGCCGAGAAGAAGGATGAGCAGGCCGGTGGATTGAGCCAGCAGGAAAGGCACCTGGAAGAGGAGAGCTGCATCACAGCAGCATGATGGTGAAAGGAAGGCCTGAGAGGTAGTGGCCCCCAATCTGCATAATACAACCAAACCACAATCACGCTCATTTGCACCTATTCCAGAACCCAACCACGTGAGCCCAGTCAAACCAAATCCTCTGGTGTTTTTTTGTTTCACATAATACACCAAATGGACGAATACCAGGGCTTTGAGTTGTCCGTTGATCCCTGCTCATAAAATATGGTGTCAGGGGTGGGTTTGCAGGCCTCGAACAATCAAAGGTTGATGCAAATCTCAACACTTGAAACTTAAAAGTTAGAACTCTCATTTATGGGAAAGCCCAAAGGGAAAATGGGACCCCATACCACAGTTGGGAGCAATCCACTTTAGGGGCCATCATGGCCAGACCCCAGTGCCACCATTCTCTGCCAACTTCCAGTCTGGCCGGCCACACCAGAGTTTATTTTCAGGCTGCAGTCATTATTGTCATGCCCCTTAGCCAAGGGCGTTGTGCAAAGTTTTCCAGAGTTCTAATTCTGATTCCCTCTTTGGATCTGGATACCTAATGTAAGAGGAAGAAGATGGTTTAGTCAAAGGAGTTAGTCACAATTAAGGGTTTACTCATGTATGCTTCAAGAAGAACCCTACAAGGAAGGCCAGAAGATCTCGGCCCAACTGGCTCATCAGATATCTCAGTTGGATATAGCCCCCCTTACTGGACAGGAGGTTATTCAATCCTGTTTCTCTGCCAGCCAACCCTTGTCTGGTAGACCAACCTGCATTCAGGGATACTGGACCTTCAGAAAGCCCAGCACCCAGTCCTGGCTCAACTCCATCAACTGCGACAAGTCAAGAATTGGTTGAGACTCAATCTGCCCCACACCCAGTGATGATTGTGGAAAGGCTTCTTCAAGATCTGGTCAGGAGACAATGGAAATTGATTGGGGAATTAAAAGAGGATGAAGCCCCTTGTCACTATGCACCACTAGCAGTCCAGGAGCCTTTTTCACACATTTCGAGAGTGTCACTGGGACTGTCTGATAGGAGAGAATCCATTAGGGTTCCTTAATCGCTCACCTCCCGATGGCTAAGATACATATAGCTTGTCAACTCCTAAACCAGATGGAAGGACTGGGTACAAGGAGGTCAAGAAACAGATCTTAGAGGGGTTGGGCCTTGACCCAGAGTAAATATGGCAACAACTCGAAACCTACACTTAAAGATAGCCGAAATAAAATGACAATTGTAATATCAGAGTCAAAGCACCATTTTCAAATGGATAGATAGCATACAGTTTTGCAGCTCCTTGCCACACTTCCTCCAGCAGCCAGTCAGTCCAACAGCTGCACAGAGCCACCTTCAAGCAAGCTGTACAGATGGCCAATGGTCACCAACCGGCTTACAAGTTCCCACTCCGCCACACACTCCGAAGTACAGCCAAAGAGAGGAGTGGCAGATGGAACAGTGCTTATGCAAGACTGTGGAGCAGCACTATTCTAACCACAGGCCCTTCCAAAAGCCACGAATTCTGGAGATGTCTTCAGGATCCCTTTTTCATGTGCCACCAGTGGCACAACTGATCTCAAGAATACACCAACTCCCAAAGACAGTTCAAGAGTTTTTATTGTTTCTGTAGTCGAGGGGGCTCTCTAAGGGCCATCCCTCTCTATGTAGAGACAGGCATTCCGTCCCTAACCCAGCGGCCTCACAACCCTGGGATGGTCACTAGAGATCAATAACCCCTACTTTGTAAAAATCTGTCTCCTCTAAGAGTGATGGCCTAAAGCCAGAAAACCCTATCTACCCAAGTCTCCCTCGGGGAACATTCTTGGTAGTCCCTGCTCTAAAGTCCCAAAGATGACGACTTAGGTTATGGATCTTGTGACTTTCAGACAACTGGCCAGAATGTATCCAAGCTTACACGCCCAACTTTTCTGCTCCTTGGGTCTGGCTGTCACTCTCCCTTATCGCGTCCTACTCTCCTCCCCTCTACTTGACCCGCCATCTCGTCGCTCTCTCCCTGACACTTCCTCTTCTGACCCGCCAATGTTTCTTTCTACGGTCTGCCTCCACCCTCCAATCTTACTCTCCACTGTACTCTGTCTTCCTCTCTACTACCACTACTACTCTTTCCTTCCAAGACCAATGCTGCTTCCCTCTCCACACCACTACTACTCCTATCTTCACACTACTACTACTCCACTGACACCTTCTCCCTCAGTAACCCTACTTTCACCCCTATTCAGGTTTCTTTTGCTCTTCCCTCTCCCCAGTACTCTCCCTCACACGCCTTTCATGTATATTCAAACACCAGTACCACTTCTCCCACCAACCAATACCTCACCATGCACACTCCAACAATTCTCCTCCACGCTCCTATGGTCTGTCCTTTGATCTCACGCAAACAACTAAGACCTTCCTGTTTCCTGTCCTCCATTTTATCATCCCCTTCCCCCCTCCATTGGCTATTGTCCTCTACAGGTTCCCAGGCCAACTGACGACTGCCCTTTTCCCAGGGGAGGTGTTACAATTGTGCAATAATTCCAAAGGGGTCTTATGCTCCATCCTGACTGCCGGCCTCCTGCAATGGTGGCCCACAACAATTACATTTTCCAGTTCATCTGAGGGTCTCCCAACGGTTTATGGATGCTGGCTTAGTGCTTAATGATGGTGTTGCTCCGCGGTCCCCCTACAGGTGAGCAGAGCAGGCATGCAGTGATAAACAGTGATACTGTAATCAAGGAACCAGGCACAGGGGCAATGGGCAGGGAATGGGGCCCTTCAACTTCCATGCCTTTATTTACAATGTGTATTTATTTGAAGAACATGGATGTCAATTTCGAACACACATTACTTACAATAACACATTTACAGTTGTCAGAGGCATTTCCACAAAGGGTGCCTATAAATAGCACAACAGTGCCGTTCCTTCTGAAAATCCTGGACAAGGCAGCTCATAACCAGATCCAACTATACATAGAATCCAATTCCATACTGGGTAAAAGGCAATCTGGTTTCCGTGTAGGGCATGGAACAGAATCCGCCTTACTAGACCTAAATAATCAAATCTCCCAGATCATGGACAAAGGTAAACCTGCCCTGCTCCTCCTTCTCGATCTATCGGCAGCATTTGATCTGGTTGATCATAAAACCCTAACTACCCATCTCAGTCAGGCAGCCCATTTCTCCAAACAAGCAGCATCTTGGATTACGTCCTAGAGCCATGAAGGTTTTCTCCAACCTAGCAAACGCCGACCCTACAACCATAATTGCGGAGTACCCCAAGGCTCATGTACAGCTCCCACCCTCCATAACATCTTCACCAAACCCCTCTTCGACCTACTTGACTCAATGGGTATAGCATATACCAATTATGCTGACGATACCCAAGTACTCCTACCACTATTTGGCTCCTATCACCAAGATGCCATGGCCCTACACGATATCTATGCTACAATCCAAGCATGGATGGCTGTCAATGGCCTTTGTCTTAACGGGGACAAGACTGAAATCCTTATCCTCGGGCAGAAAAACACAATAACAAAGCTAAGTCACCAATACGCCAACTTTAACATAGATAATTCCACCATCACTGTATCCTCCTCTGTCAAGACTCTAGGTGTCCACATCGATGCAAATTTATCCATGAACAAACAAGTTAGCGCCATAGCTTCCGCGTCAGCTTACACCACCAAACTTATCAATGCCATTAAACCCTACCTATCCGCACCAAACTGCCTTGCAATAGCCAGAGCAACAATAGGTGCCAAACTCGATTATTGCAACGCTCTCTTGGCTGGCACCGCCTCCAAAAACATACATAGATTACAAACCACACAAAACAATGCCCTACAAGCTGCTATAAGCATCCCCAGAAGAGACCATATATCTCAAGCCAGACAAGTGGCGCGGTGGCTCCAGGTCAAAAACTGCATTACACTCAAAATCCTCACTATCACACACAGATGCATCAACAGCACAGCTTCCATATATCTAGCTGGAGCTATATCTAGAACCGCCTCAACGCGCCGTACCAGAACTCAGTACACTAACCAGTTACACATACCACGCATCAGGAGAGCTACAGCCGGAGGGTAGGCTTCTCATACATTGCACCTAAACCATGGAACTCACTCCCTGCCCCCCCACAGAGCTGAAGCATCCATCTCTGCTTTCCATAAAAATCTCAAGACCACTCTCCTGAACTAACGCTGTGAGCATCTCCACTGTTCCTAATATGTATATTGTAATATAAATGTGATATAAATATAATGTAATCTATGTATATATATCTTATCTTATCTCTACGTTCTCATGACAAATGTACTAGTATCTTATACAAATTTGCTCGCACTATGTAACAAATGCGACTGGATATTTTCTGTAACTAAGCATGTTTCTGTAACAAGTGCCATGATGCCTATGGGCTGTTGTGCGCTATATAAAGACAAATAAAACAAACAAACAAACAAAGATGACAACAAGTGGTGAGCCAGTATGGGGGTATAAAAGGTGGGTTAGGCCAAAATGACCAAGGTTAAAAGGTTAGAGCACCAAAAGTCTGACCCTCATTTGTTCGCATAGATATATGTGGGGGGGTAAAGGTAATATAAAATGTAAAGGTGTATGATCGGGGGCTGTGGGGGTCTCCCCCCACATATATATATGCGAACAAATGGAGGAAAAAGAAAAAAAATCGGACTTTTGGTGGTCAGACTTTTAAACTCTGTCATTTCACGCAGATCCATAAAAGGTGGGCAAATACCATAGACAAAACAAACATAAAAAAGGTATCATTAACTTAAGGGGCCAAGTGCTACAAACTAAAGAGGAGCACTATTTAAATATACAAAATTACACTATTAAGCATCACTGGAGGCAGTGGGGTTAGGTAGGGAGGATGGGGAGAGGGCAGTGTAAGCTCCCTCTTTAGCAAGTAAGTGACATTTAAGACGTGCTTTGAATATATCCAGTTGGACTGGCTTTGATTGTTATAGGCAGTGGGTTCCAATGGAGCGGTGTATGTAGGGAGAAAGAGCAGAAGCGTGAGGAGGCACAGGGAGGGTGTGCGGCGGCAATGTTGAGTGCAAAGGAGGATTGGAGGGAACAAGTTGGTGAGTAAACTGCAATACAATCAGACTGGTACTGAAGAGCAAGACCATTGATAGCCTTGTAGATTACGAGATTTAGATTGAAAAGAGAGTGGTTGTGCATGGAGAGCCAACCAGAATTTTGTCGATAGGTAGAAGTGGGTCAGGATCTGGGTAGGTTGTAGAGTTGGTGGGTAGCAAAGTTGAGGGCTAAGGGAGAAGGAGGAGTAGATAGGAAGGCAAAATAGTAGGCTTGAGTATTAGTGAAGTTTTCTGAACACAAGAGTGAAGCTTGATGTTTTGGTAGAGCGGTTAGTAAGAAAAGGACACATTTTCAGAATGTTGAGGTTAATACAAGCATCAGAAGCAGTGGTAGTGTTGAAGTGTTGCAGTCATAGGTCGCTATGAAAGGTGACCACAAGATTGCAACCCGTGGATAAGGGAGCAACATATTCAGGTAGGAAGTAGGTAGGAGCGGGATGGTGCAGGAGGCCATTGGAAGATGTCTTCCATTTTTTAACATTTGAGTATGAGGCAGCGGAGAGCCATCCAGTGATCAATCACAGTGAGACAGTTCATACAGAGGTGGCTGGGGTGAAGGAGGGAAATGAGAGAAATATTTGAGTCTAATCAGCAAAAAGGCAATAGTGTAAGCCAAATGATAGGTTAAGTCTTCATAGGGCAGATGTATAGAGGGGGAAGAGCAGAGTTCCAAGGACTGATCCTTTCGGGATGCTGACAGAGATAGGTGTGGGGTCAGAGATTTGCAAGTTTAAAGAGATTTTAAAGGATCAACCTTCCAGGTAGGAGGTGATCCAGGCAAGAGCAGGTTTGCGAAACCCAAGGTCATGGAGAGAGAGTAGAAGAGAGGAGTGGTTGACAGTGTCAAAAGCAGCAGCAGAAATGTCCAAAAGGATAAGTATAGAAGATAACTTTGAGTTGTGAGCATTAGAGAATGGTTTGGAGACATGCACAAGTACAGTCTCTGTGGTGTTTTTACTAATGAAGCAAGGTAGAAGTGGATCTCCAAGGCTATGATCCTCAAAGTACTTAGTGGTCCATTCGAAGACCAGCCGCTTAAACGGTGAAGGAGAGAAATGAGTTCATAGTTTGGTGGGACATTTGGGTCAGCAGTGTGATTCTTCAATAGGGATAAGACAGTTGCAGATTTGAAGGAGGCCAGGAAGAGCCCAACTGAGAGAGAGAGATGTTAAAGATCTCAGAGAGATATGGGCAAGCGGAAAGCTGGTGGAAAATCCATTGGTCCCCATTGCAATGCATGGAGACCGGCAGATTGGCTGCTGGTGGAAAACCAGTTTAAAGCTGGTGGAGTGCTATCTTTAAATAGCCTTCAATGTGCTTGCAGAAAACTGGCAGATTTGTGCATCTGCCACACTCTAAATTAGCCTCCAATTCGGTGACTATTTGAAGAGCAAAAGGGTCGATAGGGGCACAAGATAGGTTGGCACTGCGAAGGACGGGTGCTAATTCAATAGGAAAGGCAGGACAGAAGTAGTTGAGAGTAGAAGAGGTATGGGGAGAAGTGGCAGGCAGAAGGATGGCTGGGAAGGTAAAGATGGGAGGGGTGTGAGAGTGTCACGAATTTTAGAGATTTGTGAGCACAAGTTGTGAGCAAAGTCATTAGCAGATAGTGAGGCGATGCATATTGGCTTGGGAGGTGTGAGCAAAGAGTGGAGGGTAGATGAATGTTTGCGAGGGTAGGGTGATTGTAAAGGGAGGAAATTAGGTTTGTGAAGTAGGAGGTTTTGGCAAGATCTAGTGTAGAGGTCGGGCCGGCAAGGGAATTTATGCAGGCTAGCAATAGGATAGGTGGTCAGTAATTTTCAACAGCATCTTAGGTCTTGGCACATGTGTGTTTTGAGTGTCTGAATTTCAGAGGTGATCCAAGGCTGAATACGGTGATAGGAAGGTTTGAATCTGCAATCAGTGTCACAAACCTCCACCCTTTCTTCCAGGTCCTCCTCCTCCTCTATCTCCCAGCTAGCTATCTTTCCCCAGATGTTATTTGGGCCCTTCTCTCCTTGCGGGTGTTTCTGTTTCTGGGTGACACGTGAAACTTGCCCTGAAGGTCTTTTGGGTCATTGATACAAAATGTCCCCAGACCCACCACATTTAGCATTTGGTCTCTAAGTTCACCCAGGTTGTTTTTGATGGTGTAGTACTGCCTGGTTTCTGGGGACATAGGAATTCCATCCATCCCTTAAATCCACGGTATCTATAGCCCCATACCAGATCCTCTGGGAGATTTGGATTTACAGGAACCTTGGTATTCCAGGTTGTCTTCCCCACTTGGAGTTACAACTTTGTTGTGTTTTAGGCTACCCAGTGCCCATTGATGCAACCGGTGTCCATGGGATTTCCTGCTTGTCGGCTTGCTGAGGATGGAAATTCTGGGTGGATGATGTTGTATTTGTTGCCGAAGACTAACAGCACCCAAGCCGTCTCCCATTTGGTTCTGGACTTTCACTTGGAATGTCTTTTCCAGTAGGTCACTACAGGCATATAAATGTTGATGGGAGGAACATCCCTCAGATTTTCTTCTCTTTCTCCTCCCCTGTGTGGTTGTTTTACTGTAGGTACAAGGTCTGGCTCCTAGTACCTGGGAGATGGCATAGATCTTCGATGGGTCTACCTTCCTCCCACAGACCAGACACAGCATTTCATCTGCCTTGCCTTCACTGTTCTCTGAGGGGGGCATGTCTTCTTCTTCGGGCCATTGTAAGAGGACTGTCTTGAGTTGCCCAATTTCCTCCATGGAGGGTTCGTCTTCCACCTCAGAGAGATCCTCCTCCTACAGGAAGGATGATTCAGCCTCCATCTCCATATGTCCTCTGGTGTTGTCTTTCTCTGAGGGCAATCGGCCCCTTCTATACTTGTGTGGCTCTTCTGGTGGTGAATTCTCGCCTTCCTGCTGGGTCTTTCCATTTTGCGCTCTTTGGAGAGGGTCCTGCAGCTTCATGTTCAACCATGTCAAGTCAACTCTCAGCATCTTGGGCCGAGGATTAAGCAGGTGTAGCCCCTGGTCTCTCATCTTTTTTCAACCCGTGCTCCTGAATTCCCTTTCCCGGGGAGAAAATGGTATCCGTCCCTAACCAGGCTCTGCTGATGTATTGAGTGGGCCGAGGAGAGAGTCCTCAACATTCTCAAGTTCTCTCCACGGATGTAGGGCTCACTTGCGCTTGTAAGTGTCCTTCAGTGCATGGAAGTTAGGACCCAGGTCTGCTGTTCTGCTCTGATAGTGCCATGCTGGAGGTAACCACTAGTGCTGGCTTCTACTCTTGTGCCCCCATCTTCTCTTGCCTTTGTGCAACTTCTGTATCAGGGTCTGGATGATCCCAATACTGACATCACATGTCACTGATGGTCTCAAGAACACACCAACTCTCAAAGACAGTTTACTGCTTTTTATTATTTCTGTAGGCAAGAGGTTCTGTACGGGCTGCCCATCTCTAGCTCGTCTAGAGACTGATGTTCCCTCCCTAACCCAGGTGTTCCTCAACCCCAGGATGGTAACTAGAGATTGCTAATCCTTACTATCTAAAATATGTCTCCTCTAAGGGTGACGGCCTTAATCCAGAATGGCTTATCAACCTAGGTCTTTCTCAGGGAACAATCTAGGTGGGCCCTCTCCTCCCTTCTACTTCACCAGTTGTTTAGTTTCTCTCTCCATCACCCTCCAACTTCTGTCCCTCCAATGTTCTTCTCTCTACTGTCTGCTTCCAGCCTCAGCTCTTACTCCTAACTACTCTCTCTATCTCTCGCTCCACTACCTCTACTACACTGCCCTCATCTCACCACTTCTACTTCCCTCTCCATACTACACTATTCCCCTCTCCACACTACCACTACTCACCTGTCAGCACTACTACTACTCCGCCCACAACCCAGGCCCGGCTCCAGCAGTGGGGTGAGGGGGGCCAAGCCCCCCAGAGCCAGCCCCTGCCTCCCCTGGAAAGAAGGCCATGTCAGTGGTGTTGTACACCACTGGTAACCAAGGGAGTGACGGGTGGATGTCACTCTGAACATTCATCAGAAACCTCAGAGACATCATTCTGAGAAGCTGCACTGCCGACGTCCCAGTCAGGATTTGTTTTCTTGCGCTAGACAATGATTTATGCCCCAAAGCCATGAAAGTACAAATGACCAGGGAAATGGAGGGCCATTCATGACTCTAAGTGAGGTAGCACACGTATTAAAGCAGGCTACCTACAACTATTTTCTCAAACCTAAAATCACAATTTTGGTTTCAGCAATTTAAAGTATGTTCATTTTTTTGGGGAATGTAGTGGTTTTTCACATCATGCTTAACGATGCTTAATAACATGGTTAACTATATCAAACAATATAAATGACAGGTAAAGTTGCTTGAACACATTTCTGCAGAAGGTGCATCAACTGACTCAGGGCCCTTACAAATTACATTCTAAGTATATGTTCTGCTGCATTAATCACGTGAGTATAAGTGAAAAGATACAGTTGTTAGTAACAAAAATGAAATTCTGGAGGGGAGAGTGTAGTAAAATCAAAAAGTGATAGCTGCAAGGCTTTGAATTAAACATTACCACTACCATTGCTCTGCTCAACATTCCATGCTATAATTCTGTAGTATGTCTGTGCCATTAGATAAGGGGATAAGCCATTAGCAAATGACTTTTGGTGCTACCACCAAAAGATGCAGTTCAATCTCAATTGATAGGCTGTGTTCCATCTGCACTGGAACACAAGTAACCACATTTTTAGGCCTTGTAGTCTAGCAGTTTGAGTTGACCTTCTGATATTAGTGACAGGGCCAAGGCTCCTATAGAAACAATGGTACGGAAGGCTGGCCAGAGCAATGGCAGTGGTTCTAATTGATTCAGAGACGTTTTACCTATTAGGTACAACCAGAACGCATGCAGTGGAACACAGATAGGATGGCGATACAATGTGAGGAGAAACAAATATCCTATGGGTGTGTCTAGTCATTTACCAACCTAATGACTAGCCATGGCTATGTTAATGCCTCACCACCAACACCTAACCTTTCTAGAACTCTTTGAGCAAGCTCTATCACAAAGTAACAGCAAACTCGTTTCTGTATAGGTCCTGCCAGTATGATATCTAAGAATTCTTTTGAGTGTTTAATTACTTAATTGCCTCTATAAATGAGCTCCTAGTGTGATAACATTCTCTTAATGTGGGTCTTCAGCTAGATGATTTTATAAGCAATATATTTGTCAATGCCTCTGTGACTTGCACTGAAGTTCTGTCTTAAACAAGCAATCCCATTCCATCTCTGTTGGCTTGCGTATATGTATTAGCAGACATTTGCCAGGCAATGCCATCATATACCTAGTTACTGGCACCATTTTCCAGCTGTTCACATTTTATGGCCAGGTGGTACCCTTATGTGGTACCCTTATGGCAGTGCCTGGCAAATGCCTATCCATGCCTATCCATGCCTAATCAAAAGCCCAAACTGTTGGCTTTGCCAATGCATGTTGGCTTCCGTTTGTCTCCCTAAGTGAATGTGTATATGCCCAGATGTGGGTGACTTGCTTGCTACGCCTAGGGAATCAAGCTGCACCTCACTTTGCTTGTCAACAAGGCCCTACCTGAAAATGATATGGCTAGGATGGCAAGTATGGACCAGTTTCAGATCTTCTCATGCATACTTACCAATGGGGCTCCGACCTAAATAGAATGTATCTTCGTTTGGAAGCCTTGTCTTCTCTGCCAGAACGTTTTATGATTTAAACTGATAAGTACTGACTTGATAACCTCATTCTGTTTGAGTAACTTTGCAGAGTTTGTATGCAAACAGAATATGTCATGCGTGTTGTGGGATTTGTTTGGAAAGTATGATGTAAATCCTGGGTGCTGGGTGTTTTGGCGGTGCCGGAAATTAAACATGAACACCCATAAAATAACCAAAAAAAAGAGCGTTTTCTATAATGTTGCGGGCAAAGTACAAAAGATGTTCATCTTTTATAACTAAAAAGCAGTAGTTCAATATTTTCTAAAGAGTGCAATCAGAGGTGGATTTAACATTTGGACAAGGGAAAAATGCCAATGTCAAAACTCCCCCACCCCCACCACCCGTTCTACCCTCACATGCAAACAGCAGGACTGAACAGGCCCTACCATTGGTACCAATTGGATTGTACCTTTTTAACGTGTCTCAGAGGCAGATTATTTACAACAGGAAGTGCTATGCCAACTATGCTGATGATACTCAGTGTCTTTCCCCTTTATCAGGTGACCACTACAAAGATACTGAGGTCATTAATGCCACATAAACCAAATCCAGCTCTGGATGCTGTATAATGGCATTGCCCTGAATAACTCAAAAACTGAGATTATTATGCTGGGCACAGGCCCCAAGTGGCACCAGCTTGATCAGTCCTATTCATTCTTTCAAATCTCAGACTGTCTGCTCTCCACTTTGAAAAAAGTAATAACCTTGGGAGTCCCTATTGGCCAAGAGCTCTCAATGAGGTCCCATATCAGTTGCCTAGTGTCTAACTCAACACAGTACATTATACTTTTGACACAAATCAGACCATTCCTTGAGGCCTCCAGTTGTGCCACCTAGCCAGGGCGATCATTGGGAGCCACCCTGACTTCTGTGCCAGTAGTCTACTTGGGGTAGGGAAAGGAGAACTCAATCGTCTACAAGTTGTCCAGAACAACGCAGTGAGGGTCGTTATGGGTATGTGTAAAACAGATCATGTCTCAACAGCACGCAGAGCATTACTTTGGCTCCCCATTACAAAGAGAATCAAGTTTTGTACCCTTTGCATTGCACATGCTTGCATGTATGGAATAAGCCCTTCTTATATGGCAGCACAGTTGAAGTGGTAACACAGGTGCAAAATGGATGCTTCCCAGCTGCAATTCTTCACTTGTGGAATACTCTTCCACCTGATTTGAGGCTGTGTGCCAGTCTTCCCTGGTTCAAACGTGTCATGAAACCTTTCTTTTAGAGTAAATGGATCCTTGGCCTCTGCCAGTTTCTCTCAGGTTTCTCCTTAGGCCTCTCTGAGCTTCATGTTTTTTATTGTATGTCATGTCAGCGCTCTTTTGCCTCCCGACCACTGTTCTAGCGCTTTAGAAATAAATTAAATAAATAAATAAATTAGAGATGAGAAAAGGTTAAAAGGCAGTGACCATTGCCGTGGCACTTTAACAAAAAATTATATAGGGTTTTAAGAAGCTGTTTAAGTGTGATTGTTGGGTGATTAGTAATTAAGAGGATACAGAAGAAGTTGTGTGAAACAATAACCTTTTCATGCATTTCATTTCACTTTGTGTCTACATGAGTTTTTTTGTAAATTCTCATTAATGTCTATGCTGGAGCTTACAGGCTTCCATTCAGGATGGGGAAAATAAAGCTACAGTCCTAGGGGATTAATTTCCAGGTCCAGCGGTATGGAAGAAGTAGCACTAAATGCATTTAGCTCCACTTTTTATGAGCTGCAGGATTTTGTAAGATTTGACAATCGAAGTTGGAGAGCAGATCAGACTTAACAAGGTCCCCCTGCCAAATCTGATTGGTATTCCACCAGCATGTATTTTTACCTTGGCGGAAAACCAATGGATTCCTATGGGATTTGCCTGACTTTACACCCGGTAAAAGCGGACAGAGTCAAAAGGAATCCATTGTGGATGCCTCCCACAATCGTTAATTGTGGAATTAATTTACACTTTTCCAGACACATAGTGGTAAAGAGCAAAGGCAATTTTCACCTGTGTTTTACTCTTTACTTTTCCAGTACTGGGTGGAAACAATTAAAATGAATGAATGGCCCTTTTTGCAAAAAGTGCAAACAGAATAATTCCGCTCTATTCAGTTTAGGATTCAAAACACAATGCCACCCCCTTAATCTTTTCATCAACATGTTTCTTCAATGATGAATACATTGTCAGGTTTGTTTATCATGTAACTTGTGCATTTCTAAAGTAATCTGTATAAAATTGAGTATTATTTTAGGTATTCAAAGCCAAACTCCAACACATATTTGTAGGCCAGGCTGAAATTATGGCTTTACCACTTAACCAAACTGTGTGATCCTGAGCATATTTTTTAATTTCACTGTGCCTTGCCTGTTAAAATTAGGTGCCCCTAGAAGTGATTCAGTTCACATTATACACTATTCCAAAACACCCCACTCATGGTTTAATAGATAGGCAGCACAGGCATTAGGACACACACATGCATCTTACTTTGAAAATATCCAGGCCACATTTATTGAACAAAATTGTGTCATTCAATACCAAATCAAAGTAAACACAAAGAATCATCATGGACAATTGCATATTATAACCAGTATGTAAATAGTATGTACCAAACAATGATATACAGGGGCATGGCAGGGGAGCAAGGCCCTCTCCTTCATGCCAAGCCCCACCACGAGTGATAGCAGGAGTCCGGAAACCCCTCAACCAGAACCGTCTGCCTCCTGATGCAGCCTTTACAGCCCTATCACTGCCTTGGACTCTCAACTCAATCAAAATGTGCTGCAAAAATCCAACAAAAAATAACATTTTGTGTTAAAAAATGTACTTTTGGACATGAACCATTGATGGAAGACATTCAGAATGGGACTGCTTTAGGGGTTCAGTTGGAAAGAAGGGAGGATTGTATACATGTGTATGTTATTGGAGGATATGTTGTAGTGCTCTAAATATTGTTAAGATCAACAAGGCTACCTATATTGATTGGGCATGGTATATTCTGTTTTTGAAATCGAATCTCATATTCTTTGCTTCAGTATTCTGGGGTGGGGTGTTGCTATCTTTCACAACAAGATGGAGCGAGCACAAGCATCTCATCCTGGAACTGCTGGGAGTAGCCACAGTGCTCAGGAAGGTATTGTTGGGCAGACACCATCTGAGATGGTACAAAGACTGGGGGCCTCAATGCTCAGCCCTCTCAGAGGAAGAGGAGGAGGCATCACCCGCAATTCTCCTAAACCAGGACAGGAAAGGCATGCTGGGTGCTGGTGTGAATAGGTGAAAGGGTAGGTAAATGGGAACGGTGGTTAGGGCAGCTGAAGGAAGGTGTTTGAACGGTGAAAGGTGAAGGAGGATCAGATACAACAGAAAGGGGAGAGCAGATGGGAAGGGAAGATAGGTAGAGTAATGTTGCAACACTATTTTCTTTGCTTCTCTTTTGCTATGTACTATTTTTTATTGCAAATGTATTTTTGCAGATCTGGGCATCAATATTTGCTGGATCACAGATATGGGAAATCTGGATCAATGCCGGCACTTTGATTGGGGTACTCCTGGATCCACACCCAATGTGTGGTCACAACCCTGGGCCACCCAGATGGAAATTCCTGGAGCCGGGCCTGCCCTGACCCTTGAAGAAGTCTCCCCTAAAGGGCCCCTCTTCAGCCAGCAGGCATTGAAGGTCAGGGTGATCCTCTGGGTTGAGCACCCTTTCCGTATGGAGGATCTTCTGACTCTTCTCCCTGAGGAGTTCAGTGTCGGGTTACAACTGGATCCAGTCCGCCCAGAGCCTGAATCCCAGTGGGTGCTGCTGAAACAGCAGGTAGAGAAGGAGCCCCCTTCGTAGAGGTGGCCTTCTTGCTCTTCTGTCTTGCCTTGGGTCTCCCCTTTGTCTTGGGTACCTGACTGGCAGTCAGACCGGTGTGCCATGCGATCTAGTGACTGCAGCAGCAGTCAGGGGTAGTCCATCAGAGATCAACCCCAACTTAACTAAACCATTACCCAACAAAATGTGGGCAGGCACATTGTCCTGAAACAGGACGGGAAGCTTTTCTGTATTGTCCGCAATCGTGATGGTGACTAGGGCAATGGGAGATAATTTGGGAGGCCCACCATCTAACCTGGTAGTTCTCAGAGGAGCACCTACATAGTCCTCTGGCATCAGCAGGGTCCTGTCCACCACTGTCATGCTTGCCCCGTGTCTCTCAAGCCAGTAGAAGGCTGACCATTCAGAATGACACTTCTCAAAAATCTGTGGATGTTTTGTGGGATAGCAGCCAGTACTTCTGTGTACTGGTCCCAGGCCCCAAGCGACACTAGGGAAATCTCTACAGGAGCACCAAATGTGATTCCAGTAGAGGAGGGGAGGTAGTGGCCTCCACCTCAGGCATGAAGCAAGGGTAGGTCAGGCTGACAGCCTGGACTCTAAGTGTCTTACCTTTACACTTGGGGTCACCCTTCTTGTGGGCCAGAGCCCCACAGTCCCAACAAGTGCCAGGAATGTGAGGTAAGGTACTGGATCCACTGGGAGCCTGCTTTACAGCAGGGGAACCACTACTCTTAGTCCCACCCCCATAAGACTTATCACCACTAGATTGTTGGTTCTTAGGAGAGGAAGGTTTAGGTTTACTTGACTGTGATTGCTTTTGGGAATCCTCAGACTTCTGAGAGGTCCCTTTTTCTTTGTACTCATCCTTCCCATTGGGTTCCTTAGGGGACTCCCGGTGGGAGACCCACTTGTCGGCCAGACTGGCAGCTTAAAGGGATCCAAAATGTTCTGGTCATCAACATACTGATACAGCTCTGGTGAACAGGCTTCAGAAAAATGCTCAAAAAACAAAAGGTGGGACAATTCAACAAACGTTTTCACCTTGTATCCATCAATCCACCCCATCATGTTCGTATGTGCAGCACTCACCAAGTCAACCCAAGACACGTTCTCTCTTTCCTTATATTCCCTGAACCTTTTAAGGTATTGGGTAGGTGTCTTGTCAAACTTGGCAATCAAAGCAGATTTCATGCACTCATACTGACCCCTTTCTTCCACACTCAGTTTCAGAACACAGCCATAAACAGTCTGAGGCACTCTACTTAACAAACACTTTGCCCAATCTCTTATCAACATCATGGATTCCACAAGCCATTTGAAATGCTTCAATCCATTGGAGGATATCTGAACCCTCCAAATACACACCAGCCAAATCTTTCATAAACATGGTGGCAGGGGATCTGACACTCTTGACTAGTTTGGCTGAAGCCTCCACTCTAGCCTTCTCTAGCTGTATTCTCTGACATTCAGTGTCCCTGTTTTTAGGTTCAAGGTCCCTATCTTTGAGTATCACTTGCTGTGCCAACTCCTCCTTCTTTAGTTCAGCTTGAGTTTCCAACTTTTTATATTTAAAGGCCAATTTCATCCTCAGTAATTCAAGTTCCAAGGCATTCCCTGAAGAAACAATGCTGGGTTTTGGAATAGCGGCAGCAGGAGAGGTGGCACTCCCAGAAACAGATTCAATAACAACCCCAGGGTCAGGTTCCTCGGTGGTTTCACCCCCCAACCCCCTTTCATCAAGAGCATCACAATCACTCTGGTAGTCCACCAGGGCAGCTACCTGCTCATCCCTAGACTTATCTTCAAAGTCTAACTCCCTGGCTTCACAAGCACTCTGGAGAGCCTCTAAGCTCATTCTAGTCAATTTACCATTTGCAATAGATTCCATTGCTTGTTTCTAGTGCACAACGGAACCTCAATTTCACAAAGTGTGAATATTATGTAGGTGGCAAGGTTACACACTGATTCTTAAAACCATTACCATCCCACCGCTGCCAACAC
Organism: Ambystoma mexicanum; assembly: GCF_040938575.1. Lineage (NCBI taxonomy): Eukaryota > Metazoa > Chordata > Amphibia > Caudata > Ambystomatidae > Ambystoma > Ambystoma mexicanum. Next base: position 1,334,398,133 of record NC_090921.1, on the reverse strand, counting down.
TGTAAAGACTGGAGGGGGGTTATCTGTACTCCTGCCCTCTATATGGCTTAGTAGAAGCACAGAGCACCCTGCCAAGGTTTCCAGCGTGCCTTGATGACGATCCGCTTCTGCACAATGTTCCCTCGTAGCTCGGTGAGAGGTCTCCTAAACAGGTCCTCTCTTGGAGCAGTCCTTGACAGACACAAAAGCTTTCGGATTTCGTCGACAGAGAGCAGCAGCAAACCTTCATCATCAGCTTGGCTTCAAGGATAAGCAGCTTCAAGTTTCAACGTCAGCTTCTGAACAATTCTGGTAAGTGAGAGGTCCCCAGATATACAGTTCCGTCTCTCATTCACACTGCTGAGCCAGGCTCAGTCAGCCAATCAGTCAGAAGGGCATTCAATTCCACCCACACACACCCATAACAAGGAATGTGGATTGGAACAAACACCCAGCTTTTCAGCACATGACACTGCATTCATGTCAGTTTCAGGCAGGGCTGTCTCGTTATTTGTATCTCACACACACAGAAACCAGACACCCATAACAGGAAGGGCATATTGGTCACACACTCCATTCACACAGGGCCCACCCCAAGGGTGTACCCACAACATACAGTCACTGTGAAAGCTCCAACAAGTCTGGCCTGGACTTCCCCACAATACCATATATGGTTCTTCTAACCAACAGCCAGTAAGGGGAAGGGACAGAGTCAGGGCTTCTCAGGACTTTGGGAAAACAAGGTAGCAGGTCATAGAAACCAAGAGGCTACAGGAGCCATCTTGTCTCCTATCAGGAATCCACTGATTCCTATGACAGGTCCTGGGTTCCCAAAATGGAGGATACTTAGAGCACCTGTCAAATTCAGGATGGAGCTGCCACCAGCCCATACCCTGCTCTGTGGGCCACACATAGGTGCCAAAAAACATACACTAGGGGTACAGGGTTGTACCCTCTCCGATGGGTGCCTTACGGGTATCCCAAGGGTCTCTGTTCACCACAACCAAAAAGAGGAAGAGTGGCACTGCCAGGAGTCCCACATGGACTCCTGTGTAGAAAACCACACAGAGCACACATGATAATGGAGTACAGGACAGGGACATGGAGGCCCTGTCCCTCCAATGCATTTCCAGCATCACACTTAGCCACTTTCATCAAAAAAACATGCAAAATGAACAACCTCACATATTACCACCTTTATAATCATAATAAGCCAATAGCATGTCCCACTATCCTATTGTTCACCGACAAACTAATCACTACTATTGCTACTCAACAAAACATAATAGCATGTATGTTCTCTCCCCATCCCCACTCTCGCTAGCATTTTAATGGCCGAGTGCCCTCAGTACCCCCATACAGCCACTTTAGTACACCACATCAATAATACCATTTCCCCCATTTCACAATGCACCCCTATCCATTTTACACCTCCCTATGTCAGTGCTAATCTTATACACCACAGTACCCATTTGTTGCATAACATAAGAATGCATGATAAAGGATACGCATATTAAAAGAAATATATACATAAAGCAAGTAATTTGCAAGTTCATACCTTTATACAAAGAGTCAAACACATTTTGTATATTAGTGCGCAAAAACTGAAATGCCAACTATCAAACCCTACCCACTTAGTCACTTCGAATTCACCTTCTTCACTTCATAATTTCCCAGAAACCATGTACATAGTATATGTTGCCTAAAACACAGAACGACTGTGATGATACCTGGCATACACAAGCCATAATTTCACATTCTTAAAGCTGTTCCAAAATAATATGTAATACATCTTTGCTTTTATGTACCATCTGCACACTCTGAGCTCTGGGATCACAATGTCAAAAGTTCACAAAAAGATCACTTAATAGCTTTCAGAAATCACTAGCATAAAAACATGACTGCACAAAGCAAACAAGTCCATGCCCAAAACATCTTTATTACAACATATAGTAATCATTAAACCCTAATAAATCCTTCCAAAAAATACCTTGAAGAACATTTACACACCTTTTTGTTTTTTAAATATGTCAAATTACATAACTGCGGCTATAACCCTGGTTACAGGGAAAAAAATCCACCTATAGACGCAGCTACATGTACATTTTTCAAATATGCTGATAAACACATATCAAATTTAATTCACACATGCCATCAGGTGTGAACATCTAAACAGAAACACATGTAGAAATCTGTGCTAAAACATCCATAATATAATATGATCACTGCACCAAAACACAAACAGTTATAACCACGGGTACAGCTAACGGGCACATACCGGTGGCTACCAAAGCCCACCACAAAGCGCGACGTATGATTGCAGCATTCATAGCCGTGGATCAGATCAACCTTCAGTAGCCGCGACTACCTGCAAAATGTTTACACGTTCAAAAAGACTTAATAACAAGGTGTAAAAATTCAATCAACATAACAGTACACATAAGGTCATGAAATCAGAAACACATGTAAAATTGTGTAATGTAAAAACACAGGAACACCATGACCACTGCACAGAAATTGAAATCGCCATGCCCATGGCTAAATCATAGACACAGCACACTGACCAAAAAATATCATGGTCGCGCCTATTCCCCCTGCCAAAATCCACGACGTCGCATTGGCTTGCTGGTACCCGCTGTGATGCTGGAAATGCATCGGAGGGACAGGGCCTCCGTATCCTTGTCCTTTACTGCTTTTCATCATGTGTTCTGTCGTGTTTTCCACGCAGGAGTTTATGTGGGACTCCTGGTGGTGCAGCTCTCTTTCTTTTGGTTTGGTGAATGGACCTGTGGGATACCCTTATGGCACCCATTGGTGGGGGTACAACCCTGTGCCCCTAGTGTATGTTTTTGGGCACCTGTGGGTGACCCACAGAGCAGGGTATGGGCTGGTGGCAGCTCCATGCTGAATTTGACAGGTGCACGGAGTATCCTCCATTTTGGGATACCCCGGCCCTGCCATTGGGATCAGTTGATTCCTGATGGAAAACAAGATGGCCCCGGTGGCCTCTTGCTTTCTATTACCCATTACCTTGTTTTTCCAAAGTCCTGGGAAGCCCTGACTCTGTCCCTTCCCCCTGACTGGCTGTTGGGTGGAAGTGTCATATATGGTGTTGTTGTGAAGGCCCAGTCAGACTTGCTGGAGCCTTCCCGGTGATGTATGTTGTGGGTACCTCCTGTGGGTGGGACCTGGGTGAATAGAGTGTGTGACGAATATGCATTCTGTGTTGTGGGTGTCTAGTATCTGGTGGTTGACAAAATGACTGAGACAACCCTGCCCGAAACTGGTATGAATGCAGCTTGGAGTGTTGAATGGCTCGGTACTTGTCCCAATACAAATAACTTGTTGTGAGTGTCTGTAGAGAAGTGAACGGCCTGAATATCTCGTGTGCCTGGTTGGCTGCCTGCCTGCCTGAATGCCCGTAGTCGTGATTGGATGCTTGAGTGTGACCCAGCGGAATGAATGGGAGATCAACAGTATATCTGGGGACCTCTCACTGCTAGGAATCGTGTTCAGAAGCTGAAGTCCACTACGACGAGTAACTGGATTAACTGACGCTTGACCTTGAAGCCCTGCTGGACGAGAAGAATTGCTGTTGCTCTCCTTCACAATCTGAAAGCTGCTGTGCCTCCAAGGACTGACCCAGAGAGGACCTGGTAAGGCGCCCTCTTCCCGAGCTACAAGGGACTATCGTGCACAGTTGACCTTGGCCAACGCTCCCTGGTAGACAGACCTTCCACAGGCTGCAGACTCTATACGGGGACTGCTGCGGAACTCCAAGGAGAAGCACCCGGACTGTTATCCGCCATTGTCGATGACCGCCGTCGCCGACCGGAGCCGCCGTGCTCCCGTTTGCCTAAGAACTTCAGTTTATCATCGGACGCTCTCGTCTGCATCGGCATCCGCTTGTCTCCCGCTGGAGAAGGCCTGACCGTCGACACGCCGAGGAGCATCCTCCGGTGGGTTTCCCACCACCTACAGACCGCAGAGACGCCGACGACTCAACGCCCTTGCTGGGCCACAGTTCTTCATCATCTCTTTGCGGTCCAGAACTATCGTCACCAAGGTGCCCCGCACGCCTCTTCCTTGCAGGACGCCGACGCTATGTCATCGACGAGCACCACTAGGAACAAAGCTGTCACTTCCCTGCCGTAGTTTACCCGGTTCACCGTCGGATGTTCGACAACCCGTGACTCCCGCCTTAAAGGGAGGGCACTCAAGAAGGGCCGTCGATTCCCCGACACCGAACGCCAAGTTCCCCGACACCTCTCGACGATCCGTGGCTCCCACCTGAAAGGGAGGCACTCAAGAAGGATCGGTCGGTGCATCGTCGGAGAACTCTACTCCACCAGGTTCATTGGGGGGGGGGGGGGTAAAACCTTAATAGGAAGAAGTGAGACTATTGAACATATGTACTGGGCTTGTGCGATATATCTTATTTTACAGCTTGCCCAGGTGGAGGGATCTCCACACAGAACTGTGCCCAGTGGTAGGGGTCAGTATTCTGCCTACTGTTTCAACCATCTTGCATTCCTTCCTATCTCTATTGCTGGTTTCCTCGTTATTAATCTGTGTGACATTTTAACCGTACAGTTGATGCACTTCAATGAGATTTGATAACATTGGTGGTACCACTTTAGAATTGTATATATTTATCATTGTTGACTTCCCAGTACAAATTGCGTTATTGTGATTGTGTACATACCTTTGAATATTAATTATATAAAGACTGTGTTTTCAGTAATACAGTGTGTGGACATTCCTTTGTGGGGGTTCGGGGACTACACTGTACTTAAGAAGCAGCCCGCATCACCTCCTGAGAAGCTAGGCCTTGATTGCTCGTCCATTGCTACCTTATAGAGAATCTTGGCTGGGGTCCGCTGTGCCTCTCCTCTACCATATAGAGAGCGGAAGTACAGACACCCCCACCAGTCCTTTACACCCGAGGCTATACCCGCTCAGAATATATGTTCCCCGTGGCTACAAACCACTTATTACCACCCATTGGTCGCCGTTGTAACCGCGGCTAAAAAGAAAAAAGACATATCTTCAATGGTAGATGGGGCTACACCTGCCAAAAATACATGATGTACCATTGCCTTTATGATACCCACTGCTATTATTTGGGCTTACCTATGATAACCGCAGAGGGGGCGTGGCTACAAGGCCATGTAGAGAGACGTGTATCCGGAGGAGCTCCTGACGACTCTGCAGTGATCCGTGGAAAAAGCATGCACTCAGGTGCTGAAAATAGTAATAATTGAACGAGCCGGTGTGGGAAGCTACAAAGAGAAACCGGTGAGCTTTCCTAAACGGATCGGCATTGGGATACAGAAATAACGAGCCCGAAGGAGTATGCCACAAACAACGAACAGCAGATCCAAGATGGTGGCTATATGAGAACAAAGGGATGTTGGACGAAGGCGGTCCCCGATGCCTGGACGGCCGTGGATGGTGACGCCAGGATTGCACTGACCCGAATTAGAGGACACAGAGGGGGACAGCGCAACACAGACCCACCGGAGGAGAGTGGAGCAATAATGGAGCTGCACCGATGGTAGGCATAAAATGTAAAAACACACGTAATCCGGCACGGGTACATGAGAAACTGCGAGGAACCTTGACCCCCAGCGACCATCCCAGTTTAGGACACGGCTGCAGAGACACACCATCATCTGTTATGGTGGCCTGGCAGAAAGCACTTGAGTATGGGCGAAAGAAACGTAACGGATCACCATCCTCGTGTTACACTGTAACAACACGGAACACAGAGAATCGATCTGTGTAGCCGAAACTGTTGTTGAGTCAGACTGATTCCCCCCGCTCGGTTCATCAAAGTGCCATCTCAGGGAATGTGCAACAGGCACAATTGAAAGGCTGTGGGTGACTGCCAGCTGAGGCGCCCGCAACGAATAAAGGCGGCTGGATGAAACCAGAGGGCTGCCGACAGGGGCTGAGCGTTGCCCTAGCGGATCCGAGGCACCAGTAACCAGACATCACGGGACGCAAAGGGAAGAAAGCTGGGGAACGAGCACATGTGGGATGCAACATGGAGCAACAGAAATAGTCTCACCCATATTCACGGACAAGGTAGCCATGAGGCGACATACAGCAAGGGCTCAATGAGCATATAGTGGAATTGAAGATTCGCAGCTGGGGGGAATCCCAGTAGTGACGGACACGCATTAACAGAGTGGAGCATTGCCCATGACCGCACGTGGAACAAGCGCCGCAAGCGTGGACCGGAGCTCCTGGTGAGGATGGCGACGTAGATGGAGAGCACTTGGATGAGAAACATTATATAAGTAAAGTATGAAAACATATGTTAGTGAGGGTATGGGCAACTCACTGAGCATAGAGGAAGTGAGACCACGGTGAGAAGGGGCTCGGTGCCGGCCCCTGATCCGGTGAACACAGGCAGATGAATAAAACAGCACCAGCGCCGCAAGACATAGCAGGGGCAGACTGCACGCTGCAGAAAGAAGCTAAATATCCCAGTACTTGGAGGCAATCAAAAGCCCCAGGATAATGGGACATGCCCGACAGGGGTGCAGACACGCTGGGAGGACACAACAGCTAAGCATTCAGACCCAACATGAGCAGGGCACAGAAACTGGAAGAACAACTCCTGTAGCGCACAGTAATAACAAAAGTGGCAGAAGGGAATGAAACATTGTATAGCACAAATACGGCAGAGGCCATTGGAGCGACACTGCGTGAGCACAGGCACGTGGGAGGACACAGCCCATTCCCAGACACGGCTGAAGTGACCCCCAAACATTAAGAGTGGCCTGGCGCCACGTTGGCTTTCGCACGTGAGGTGGCGAGGCCGGCCCACGCCCGGCAGGCACAGCATAATGTCTAATAAAATTGTCAGACCCAGGAACAAACAGCCCATGCTGGATGCGTATGCCAAGACACTCCTGGGGCAGAAGGGAGCAAGAGCAAAGACAACACTGCCACGGCGGCGGAGGAGACACCAGGCACAATCCAGGAGGTGCTAGCGGCGATTGCGGACCTGAAAGTTGCCTGGGAAACCAAACTGGGCCTGGCAATGATTGAACTAAAAGTGGGTCTGGACCTTAAGATCGGAGCGGTCCAGGAAGAAGTTAATTTGCTGAGACAGGACGTGAGGACGCTCGCAGAGCGCACTGGAAACTTGGAAAAGGAGATGGTCCCCTAACACGGCGGCATGCGCCACCCACGGATCGGAACTCTATGCCCTTGTGCAGCGTGTGGGTAACCTGGAGAACAGGGCTGAGGAGGCAGAAGGGCGCGCCAGACGCAATAACATTCGTATTGTTGGATTGCCAGAAGGAATGGAAGGGTCTAACCCAACAAAATATGTGGAATACATGATTCTGCCGGAAATAACTGGCGGAGCACTGACCCAAGGGTTTGCAGTTGAAAGGGCGCACAGGGCCTTGGCGAGGAGACCGCCCCCGGGATCCCCCCGCGGCTGCTGATTGCAAAGATTCTAAACTACCGGATCGGGAGAAGATACTCAAATTCTTCCGGAAGGGAGGAACGATCGAAAGGGGGCCGGCAAAAATAAACAGGGTACCCGGACTACACTTTACACGTACAACGCAGCAGGATGAACTTCGGGGCGGTGAAAAGGAGGCTGAGAGAGGCTGGCCACAGATATATGTTGCTTTATCCGGCCAAACGGAAAGTGTTCTACAAGAACAAAACCCTGTTTTTCGAGACGCCGGAGGATGCTATGGAATGGCTGGATATGCTGGGCCGCCCCCAAGAACTGGGTATCCAGACAGGAGTCGCAGAAGATAAGTAGCTGGGTCATCTCTGGTGACATAGCACATGACACTGGGACTTGAATATAGTATTAACTAAAGCTTGTGAGGAATGTGTTGCAGGAAATACATGCTTGTAAAATCTGCTAGAAGCTATAATCCTAATCAGATGAGTGGGAGCTCCTGGGAGAGACCCCTTGTACCCCATAGCATTACGCTTAGTTATGTCACTGTTAGTCCGGTGACGCCCCGCGGGGTCCTAGTCCTCGGTTCACGAGACAGGACCAGACGCGGGTGGGCCTGAGATCCAGGGATGGAGCTGGGCATTTGTTGGAGCTGGGTAGGGGGGGGGTTGTGTGCAGTGGGGTGGAGTTGGGAAAAGGGGGTGGGGGGAAGTTGTTGAGGTTGGGAGAGATAAGAGTCGGGAAACGGGCCATCGAGGAAGACATCAGAGAGAGAGGGATAGGGGAGAACATCAAGACAATGGCATTGGGTAATCTCAAAGTCGTGACCTGGAATGTGCGGGGCCTCAACAGTTATCTAAAACTTAATAAAGTGATGATGTATTTAAAGAGGATGCGGATTGACATAGCTCTAATACAGGAGACCCATCTCACCATGGAGAAGCTGGAGGTGGTCAGGACAAAATGGAAGGGTAACATCATAGGTGCCACATACTCAGCATATGCAAGAGGGGTGATCACATGGATGGCACCGCATGTGCCGTTTCAGCTGCTTAGATCAACGACAGGCGCAGAAGGTAGAATGGTGGTGGTGGTGGGACTCCTGGAGAACAGAGAAGTGAACATTATACATTTGTACGCCCCTAACCATGATACAGCGGCATATTTTAGGTCCCTATATAGTAAACTTAGCCCCCTGTTGGGTGGCACAATTGTGTGGGAAGGGGACTTCAATTGCACCCTGAATTCCGGGATAGATAGGTCAGATGACAAGTCAGAAAAGCCGGCGCCGGCAGCTAAAGCGCTGAGGACACTGTTGACAGACCTCGGCCTAGAGGATGTGTGGAGACGGTTGCACCCAATGGACAGGCAATACTCGCATTACGCAGCGCCACATGACCTACATACGAGGTTAGATTATGTGTTTGCTGCCGCTGAGGTAGTGGGAGAAATGGTGGACGCGGAATATAAGGCTAGGTGCTTTCAGACCACTCGCCCCTGGTCGTGGAGTGGCGACATCAACCCCCCAGAGCGCGAATTCCGACATGGAAGCTCAGGGCTGAGGCCCTACAGGATGCAGGATTTCGAGAGGATCTGAGGGAGGCCATCGCAGAATATTTTGATATCAATACGGGCAGTGTACGATCCATGGGAACAGTATGGGCGGCATTCAAGGTGGTGGTGAGAGGGGTAGCTCCCAGAAACAGATTCAATAACAACCCCAGGGTCAGGTTCCTCAGTGGTTTCACCCCCCAACCCCCTTTCATCAAGAGCATCACAATCACTCTGGTAGTCCACCAGGGCAGCTACCTGCTCATCCCTAGACTTATCTTCAAAGTCTAACTCCCTGGCTTCACAAGCACTCTGGAGAGCCTCTAAGCTCATTCTAGTCAATTTACCATTTGCAATAGATTCCATTACTTGTTTCTAGTGCACAACGGAACCTCAATTTCACAAAGTGTGAATATTATGTAGGTGGCAAGGTTACACACTGATTCTTAAAACCATTACCATCCCACCGCTGCCAACACTGTAAAGACTGGAGGGGGGTTATCTGTACTCCTGCCCTCTATATGGCTTAGTAGAAGCACAGAGCACCCTGCCAAGGTTTCCAGCGTGCCTTGATGACGATCCGCTTCTGCACAATGTTCCCTCGTAGCTCGGTGAGAGGTCTCCTAAACAGGTCCTCTCTTGGAGCAGTCCTTGACAGACACAAAAGCTTTCGGATTTCGTCGACAGAGAGCAGCAGCAAACCTTCATCATCAGCTTGGCTTCAAGGATAGGCAGCTTCAAGTTTCAACGTCAGCTTCTGAACAATTCTGGTAAGTGAGAGGTCCCCAGATATACAGTTCCGTCTCTCATTCACACTGCTGAGCCAGGCTCAGTCAGCCAATCAGTCAGAAGGGCATTCAATTCCACCCACACACACCCATAACAAGGAATGTGGATTGGAACAAACACCCAGCTTTTCAGCACATGACACTGCATTCATGTCAGTTTCAGGCAGGGCTGTCTCGTTATTTGTATCTCACACACACAGAAACCAGACACCCATAACAGGAAGGGCATATTGGTCACACACTCCATTCACACAGGGCCCACCCCAAGGGTGTACCCACAACATACAGTCACTGTGAAAGCTCCAACAAGTCTGGCCTGGACTTCCCCACAATACCATATATGGTTCTTCTAACCAACAGCCAGTAAGGGGAAGGGACAGAGTCAGGGCTTCTCAGGACTTTGGGAAAACAAGGTAGCAGGTCATAGAAACCAAGAGGCTACAGGAGCCATCTTGTCTCCTATCAGGAATCCACTGATTCCTATGACAGGTCCTGGGTTCCCAAAATGGAGGATACTTAGAGCACCTGTCAAATTCAGGATGGAGCTGCCACCAGCCCATACCCTGCTCTGTGGGCCACACATAGGTGCCAAAGAACATACACTAGGGGTACAGGGTTGTACCCTCTCCGATGGGTGCCTTACGGGTATCCCAAGGGTCTCTGTTCACCACAACCAAAAAGAGGAAGAGTGGCACTGCCAGGAGTCCCACATGGACTCCTGTGTAGAAAACCACACAGAGCACACATGATAATGGAGTACAGGACAGGGACATGGAGGCCCTGTCCCTCCAATGCATTTCCAGCATCACACTTAGCCACTTTCATCAAAAAAACATGCAAAATGAACAACCTCACATATTACCACCTTTATAATCATAATAAGCCAATAGCATGTCCCACTATCCTATTGTTCACCGACAAACTAATCACTACTATTGCTACTCAACAAAACATAATAGCATGTATGTTCTCTCCCCATCCCCACTCTCGCTAGCATTTTAATGGCCGAGTGCCCTCAGTACCCCCATACAGCCACTTTAGTACACCACATCAATAATACCATTTCCCCCATTTCACAATGCACCCCTATCCATTTTACACCTCCCTATGTCAGTGCTAATCTTATACACCACAGTACCCATTTGTTGCATAACATAAGAATGCATGATAAAGGATACGCATATTAAAAGAAATATATACATAAAGCAAGTAATTTGCAAGTTCATACCTTTATACAAAGAGTCAAACACATTTTGTATATTAGTGCGCAAAAACTGAAATGCCAACTATCAAACCCTACCCACTTAGTCACTGCGAATTCACCTTCTTCACTTCATAATTTCCCAGAAACCATGTACATAGTATATGTTGCCTAAAACACAGAACGACTGTGATGATACCTGGCATACACAAGCCATAATTTCACATTCTTAAAGCTGTTCCAAAATAATATGTAATACATCTTTGCTTTTATGTACCATCTGCACACTCTGAGCTCTGGGATCACAATGTCTTTTTTTTTTTTTTATTTTATTGTTGTTTTGGTCAGTTGAACCCGACCTTTCAACAAATTTATAACAAAAAACAAATAAATTACAATAAGATACATTAATCATCATTACATTATTCGCTCTCGATCTCATTCCACTTCACATATATAATGGTTGCTTAAGTTTAAATTGCAAGGTTAACCATCAGCTGTGTCATGTATCTTAATTTTCAGGGAATTTAGATAATTAACAACTGCATACCTTGATTTTTTTGAGTGTCCTGTGTACAATACTAACCATAATTGCTCCGGCATAATAACTGCAGTTTCATTGAACAAATGTTTGAAGTAAAATATTCTCTTTGTTAACAACTTGACACACTCAACTACCAAATGTTTTAGCGTCTCAACCTCTTGATTACAAAACCGACAACTTTGGTCTGATATTTTCTTCCATTTATGTAATATCTCTCTTGTGGGCCATATATTTAATCTAAAACGTAGGAAATCTGAACGGTGATCAGGACCAGGGGATTGCTTCAGGTATTGCTCTACAAGTCCCTGTGATTTTAAACCAAATGGATTCGTACTGAATTTCGATATTTTCATGCACGCTTCCCTGGTCTTAATCCAATCCGATCTCCACAGTTTAGATTTGGCTTTATCTGGGTTTTCAATGAGTAAAATTTCAGTTATATCAGCCCCATCTAGAAAGTTTTTGGCACAGTTTCGCCAATTTTTTGCAAAATTATCATTTGCTAGCAGTAGATATTGAGATATAATGGCAAGTAACCCATTAGTATTATCTTTCATAATACATTTTCTGTATAGTTGGCAGACTTTCCATTTATATACTGCATAGATTGATATTAAACCCATTTCATGTCTAATAATCGGCATAGATTCTGAATTGGGTAACATGAGTGATTTTTTCCAAAAAGCACTCTCATATTTGGTCCAATAATAATAAGTTTGACATTTTTTTGTTTCTGACCCATACAGAATTGTGGGGATGTATTTTTGTTTGTAATATATAATAATGGGGTTTATAGTGAATTTACAATATTTTGCCCGAATTATCCGGACTTGTGATATTGCACTGAGATGTTTCAGCTGAATATGATCTTCATAGGGTTTGTCAGATGTATGATAATTCACGCATACTCCTAAATAAATATATGATTTTACAACCAAAAGATCAGTATCTTGTAATTGCCAACTACATGATTTTTGTCTTGTTTTGACACCAAATTGCATCACTTGTGTTTTTGTAGTATTAATACTAATACAATTTTTCTTGGCATATATATCTAGCGCTTTCAACATAGTGCGTAAGCCTGCTGGTGTTTTAGACAAAAGTACCATGTCATCGGCATAAAGAAGCCAATTAATGGCTATTCCAAACAATTTTGGTGAGTCAGTAATCAACCCTTTGAAACTAAGCCCAAAATCTAAAAGAAAAAAATTAAATAGTGCAGAAGCCAACAGACAACCCTGTTTCAAACCCCGCGAGGTATAAATGGGTTCAGAGAGCAATCCATCATTATTCATACGAATCTGAATTGATGTATTTGTATGTAGCTCAACTATCCATTTAAGTATATGCCAGGGACACCCCAGGTCCATCAATTTCTTAAAGAGTAATTCCCTGGGAACAAGATCAAAAGCCGACCTAAAGTCTACATATGCTATATATAAAGGTTGATGATGCTGTTTGTTTTGCTGAATAATAGAATTCAGGGTGATTAAATTGATAGCTGTTCCTAAACCGGGAACGAAACCTGTCTGAAAAGGATCTCTGTGGTTTAGTTGATTTAGCCATTTGTTAAACTCACCTAGTATCATTCGGGCAAAAATTTTTCCCGGGCAATCTAACAATGCAATAGGTCTATAAGAGGCCGGATTAGCCCTGTCGCCTTTTTTATATATGGGAAGAACAATCGATGTTTTCCAATTCAGGGGAATGGAGCCTGTAGCCATTATTTTCTTAAATATGAGATATAATATGGTAGACCATAAATGTCTGTTTTGTTTTATTATAGCATTATGTAAACCGTCTGGTCCGGCTGCTCTTGAGACGCTCAGTTTCGATATAAAAAAAAGTATATCATCACAATCAAAATTCACATTATGGTCGGCTACAATACTGTCCCAGTTTAATCCAATATTTGTGATTGGTGTGGTATATATATTACCAAAAAAGGTCCTCCAACAATGTTGAGAAATAGAATTCACCATGAGGGAAGGTTGATTTTTAATCGCGGTTTTATTTAAAAGAGCCCATATACCCCCTGAGGATTTAAGGATGATCTGTTGCATCATTACCTCTCCGTCATGTTGATATTGGGAGGCACAACGTCCTCTTAACCATTTTTTGTGTTCCCTTTTTAATTGTTTTATCTTATCATGATTTGTCATGGGATTTGACCCACAACCTTTATATAATTTTTTTATATTCCTCCTTAATTCACTTTTCTTGGTTTTAACTTCAAGGTTAAAGGCATGAGGGTGAATTTGTATGCCTCGTTTGGGGTTCAACCCCTGTGTAGTAAATAGTTGCATGGCATGAACATAATATCCACTTTCACATTCGGTATCATCAGTATACCGCTCACACAAGACCTCTCCAAACTGACGTAGTCTTGATTTGGACCATTTTATACGGTTACCAGCATTATTGACCTGTAAGTTCGAGATATTAATATTTAGAGACTGTTTCCTAATTTTAGGCCAATTACATTTCACCCGCAGCTGGCTATGATCACTCATGATGGTTGAGTTGACCATAAACATAGTTATATTGTTTAGGAAGTGATCATTCACAAAAATGTAATCTAATGTTGCATGACTACCAGCATTATGCCAGGTGGTTTTGGGAGGATAATCCCCTTGCAATGAACCATTTACCATGACAAAATTTCGATCAGCCATGATGGATAACCAACGACATTCATCTGACATGGATCTCGAGTGTTTGGAAGACAAGAGATGTAAATTTAGGTCCCCCATTATGAATGTGTTAATAATGGTTTCATCCATTAACAGTTGATCGAGAATCATGGCTAAGGTTTCAAAGAATACATTTGATGACAAGTGTTTTTTCCCCCAATAGATGTTCACTATTGCACAAAACGTTTGACCTAACTGAATCTTAACATATTGAAAACACGGTGATGGAGTTCTGTGCCAAATGACTTCGATGTTCTTATCTTTTCTAAAAGCCATCAGCAGGCCAACCATTGGGCGACCTTGCAGCGGCTCGATGGCAGGTACCACATAGACATTATAATCATCCCACACTGGTATGGCTCGCAGCCACGTCTCCTGGAATACTAATATATCAAATTGGAGAAGCTCTTTGCTTTTGTTGTTAATAAAATGTTTATGGCCTCTGGTATTCCAGGAGAGTAGGCTGATGGATTCCAGTGTCTGGGGTTGTTATAGTCTCATATTGAGATTATCATCTCTCCATACATTTTGTGCTTGCCCATCTTCTGTAAGCAAAGAAGTTGCATTATCGCCATACGTTCTAATTCTTGGGCGGTCAGTAATTAATTGTTTTATATCTTGAGTAGTTGTATCTTGTGATAAAATAAAACCTAGGTTATAAAATGCAGTTCGGGCTAGCCATACGGTATTTAGTACAACTCTTGATGGAATAAACAGCCGGGCTTCTGTTAGATTTGTATCATTAACAAATTCCACCAGGCTAATATCGGCTGAGGTTAGATCATCAAGAGCGATAATTTCCGCACAGATGTTCAAAATGCTAGTTCGATTCAAGTCATATGTAGCAAAAGGGTAACCACGACATTTAATAAGGAGACGATGATGATTTTTATATTGATTTTTGCTGATATGCCTCGAAACCCCGGGGTCAGATTCGCTCTGCTGGTTCTTGAGCTGTCTGTTGATGGTTGTAGGCCCCGCGGCCCCCTGATGTATCAGGTCATGCGGGGCTGACTTTTGTAGCATCTTTGGTTCTCTCAACTGGAGCTCCCTATTAGATTTCTCCTTACTTATAATTTGATTACACTGATCAGATTTATTTGATAAACCTTGATTGGCTAATCTGATAGTTTCTGTAAGAGCTTCATTTTCTTTAGCGTATTTTAGAAAGGAAGCTCGTATTTCATCGCGCAGATCTTGTAACACGCTGTCTTTGTCATTTGACACATTTGTATATACCTTTTTTCCTTCTAAAATGTCATCATTCTTTTTGTTAGCCTGGTTTTCTCTATAGGGTACTGTATAAGACTGTACCAAAACCTCATTTGCGTTGGAATGTTTTTCACAAGCGGCTCTTATTTCTTCCCGTAAATCCTGCATAATATCAACTATAGTGCTTGATGCATTTTCGTGTAGTGTTTTAGTTTTAATTGGGGCCACAGTGGTACTCATAATCAGCTCTTCATTTGCAACTGAAGTGATTGAGGGCCCCTTTATTAATTTAGCTTTCGTCGCAATGCTCTCAAGTGGGGTTTTTCCAGTAAGTCCCACTGGGGGTTGAGAAGTTAATGTCACAGTGTCAAGCAAGTCATCAAGCGGTTGATATTTTAGTGATTCCTTTCTCCTACAATTATTTTCAATATTCAGGTTCAATTTCCTTTTTTTTCTTCGCAGAGATTACTAGCTTTGCAGCTTGTTTTACTTTGGACAGATTTATCTTATTAATGGTTGTTTGTTGAGTTGCACAATTTGTATCTGGCTTGCGAGACTGGACAAATTCTGAAGGTTGCAATTTCGAGGTAGTAAACATAGGTGCAAAAGATACCCCTTGTATTTTCGGAATTACCTCTGTTAGTTTAACCGACGGTAATTGAACACTTTCTCCCTGAATGACTGCATTTGCAGTTATTATTTGTTTCGGTGTGGTTAGTGGAATATCGACTATCAAACCCAGATCTTGTAAAGAATTGGTTTGGGTCGATTGGTTTTTAGGCCCAAATGTACCTGAACAGATTGGTAGATTTTGAGTCTGCGACTCTTTTTTGAGAAGTGAATGTAACATTTGAATCTCTTTGTTCTGACCTATCATTTTTTCGTCCAATGATTCATATAACTTTGCTAACGACAATAAGGCCGTATTCATAGCACTCAGAGTATTATTCAGTGCTGAAGCCTCAGGAAAAGAGAATCTATTGTCTTTGTACGGCATCTGGCTATCGCGTATAAAATACGGATGATTATTGTCAGGTTCGTTAAATCTAGTGCGTCTAGGCGTTGGAGCTATAAATGAAATATTTGATATATTAGATGAAGATTTTTCAAACAGTACTGGTGATTTATATAAATCCTGATTCTCATTCGCCAATGTTGGAGTGGTATTTGGTACTTGTTCTTGGTCGGGGGTAATACTTAGAGGTTTTTGTGAGTTAACATCTAGTTGGATCAGATCACCCGTATTGGAACATATGTACATCACCTCAGGTGTTACTGATTCAAGTGGACTCGATGCATTCAGAGACGCTAAGGTGTCATTACCAAAGGCTCCTACTGCTGTTATTTTTACGTACTCAGCTTGCGGTAGATGCTGAGCTGCAACGGAACAAATAGGTGCAACCGTAGGTGATTTAACTGGACACACTTTAGAATGTTTATTGACATTGTCAGTTGCTTGGGAGATGAGTAATTCTCCTGTTGTGTATGCCATAGTGATCGTGGCGTCTGTTACTTCTCTGATCATTTGTTGTGCATTATCAAGACAAGCTCTTGTATCACTCATTGGTTCCTCTATTTCAGCGAAGGCCGAAGCACTGGGACAGGCTGAATGTGGAGCCATGACCGAGATCGAGCTCGGAATTGGCAGTGTACTGATCTTACTTTGTGGGGATTTAGATGTTTCCAACCCCACAGTATCTTTTGTATAGAAGGTGCGAATATCCATATTTAGGGAATTCGCACGCTTTCTGTCTTTACTATCTTTGAGTCTTTTACCAATTAAAGCTTTCTTTGTTAGAGGAGACAAAGGATTGTAAATATTTGACATGTGCTCTGGCATTCCTGTTTTCAACGAATTAATTTGTCGAGACATGTCACACAATGGAACACAATCAATAATATATAAAAATAAGATAATAACCTCACTTTGGATTATAAATCGTTCTCACATCAAGCAACAAGACAGCTGCCAAAATATTACTCAGGATGGGTTATAGTTAAAAGTGCAAGAGTGATTATGCAATAATATAAAATAAATAATATATATTCCTACAAGCTCAAAAAATTGATGTTCATAGATCCCACCATTTACTAAGACTAATAAGGGAGAAGAAATCTTCGCAGCCCCCAAGAATGAAATAGTATGAGGTCTGGGTATCTTCAAACAGTGTCACTATGAATAGAGCTATCAATAAAACATAGTTTAACACACTTTGTAAAATGCGAATGATAAAATATCATTACAAAAAAAGATTAAAAATAAATCAAGCTCAATATTTCATAAATGACGCTTATAAAAAAAAAAATATAAAAAAAAAAAAAAATGTATAAGACTAAATTGTTTAGCTTTTTATATATAAACTGTCATCAGTGATGAGCAGCAGTCAAATGAATATAACCACCTGGTTTTGGGAACGCCCGACAGCTTAAGGAGCGGCCTTAGTCCGACTCTCCTCCCCACCAGGATGGTCTTTATACGTGGAAGGTGCAAGTAATTTTCTTATTCTTGATGTGATCAGCGTACATTATTTTTCCACCAAGGATGGTAATTCTGGACACAACAGGAGGCACCTTTTGGGTTACGGCACGCAAACGCCACAATACGCCCAACAGCCTAACAGCACCAGCCCTTCTGCCTCCAGGGCTTACGCCGCGAGGGTGGTTGGGGCGGACTTTTCACTCAGGCTGAGGTCACGTGACTGGTCAGGTGATCGGGTCTGGGCCCCACCTCCTCCAGGAAGTGGAAGCAAGCTGGCAAGAGTTATTGAAAACTCGCAGTGCCAGTAAGAAAAGCACTCCAAGGACTCCCAAAACGAACGTTCAGGGCACAGTTCGTATGCACAGCAAATACGCCTCTCAGGCGGCTGGGGCGGACTTTTCACTCGGGCTGAGGTCACGTGACTGGTCAGGTGATCGGGTCTGGGCCCCACCTCCTCCAGGAAGTGGAAGCAAGCTGGCAAGAGTTATTGAAAACTCGCAGTGCCAGTAAGAAAAGCACTCCAAGGACTCCCAAAACGAACGTTCAGGGCACAGTTCGTATGCACAGCAATACCAAAAATATCACAATGTCGAAAGTTCACAAAAAGATCACTTAATAGCTTTCAGAAATCACTAGCATAAAAACATGACTGCACAAAGCAAACAAGTACATGCCCAAAACATCTTTATTACAACATATAGTAATCATTAAACCCTAATAAATCCTTCCAAAAAATACCTTGAAGAACATTTACACACCTTTTTGTTTTTTAAATATGTCAAATTACATAACTGCGGCTATAACCCTGGTTACAGGGAAAAAAATCCACCTATAGACGCAGCTACATGTACATTTTTCAAATATGCTGATAAACACATATCAAATTTAATTCACACATGCCATCAGGTGTGAACATCTAAACAGAAACACATGTAGAAATCTGTGCTAAAACATCCATAATATAATATGATCACTGCACCAAAACACAAACAGTTATAACCACGGGTACAGCTAACGGGCACATACCGGTGGCTACCAAAGCCCACCACAAAGCGCGACGTATGATTGCAGCATTCATAGCCGTGGATCAGATCAACCTTCAGTAGCCGCGACTACCCGCAAAATGTTTACACGTTCAAAAAGACTTAATAACAAGGTGTAAAAATTCAATCAACATAACAGTACACATAAGGTCATGAAATCAGAAACACATGTAAAATTGTGTAATGTAAAAACAAAGGAACCCCATGACCACTGCACAGAAATTGAAATCGCCATGCCCATGGCTAAATCATAGACACAGCACACTGACCAAAAAATATCATGGTCGCGCCTATTCCCCCTGCCAAAATCCACAACGTCACATTGGCTTGCTGGTACCCGCTGTGATGCTGGAAATGCATCGGAGGGACAGGGCCTCCGTATCCTTGTCCTTTACTGCTTTTCATCGTGTGTTCTGTCGTGTTTTCCACGCAGGAGTTTATGTGGGACTCCTGGTGGTGCATCTCTCTTTCTTTTGGTTTGGTGAATGGACCTGTGGGATACCCTTATGGCATCCATTGGTGGGGGTACAACCCTTTGCCCCTAGTGTATGTTTTTGGGCACCTGTGGGTGACCCACAGAGCAGGGTATGGGCTGGTGGCAGCTCCATGCTGAATTTGACAGGTGCACGGAGTATCCTCCATTTTGGGATACCCCGGCCCTGCCATTGGGATCAGTTGATTCCTGATGCAAAACAAGATGGCCCCGGTGGCCTCTTGCTTTCTATTACCCATTACCTTGTTTTTCCAAAGTCCTGGGAAGCCCTGACTCTGTCCCTTCCCCCTGACTGGCTGTTGGGTGGAAGTGTCATATATGGTGTTGTTGTGAAGGCCCAGTCAGACTTGCTGGAGCCTTCCCGGTGATGTATGTTGTGGGTACCTCCTGTGGGTGGGACCTGGGTGAATAGAGTGTGTGACGAATATGCATTCTGTGTTGTGGGTGTCTAGTATCTGGTGGTTGACAAAATGACTGAGACAACCCTGCCCGAAACTGGTATGAATGCAGCTTGGAGTGTTGAATGGCTCGGTACTTGTCCCAATACAAATAACTTGTTGTGAGTGTCTGTAGAGAAGTGAACGGCCTGAATATCTCGTGTGCCTGATTGGCTGCCTGCCTGCCTGAATGCCCGTAGTCGTGATTGGATGCTTGAGTGTGACCCAGCGGAATGAATGGGAGATCAACAGTATATCTGGGGACCTCTCACTGCTAGGAATCGTGTTCAGAAGCTGAAGTCCACTACGACGAGTAACTGGATTAACTGACGCTTGACCTTGAAGCCCTGCTGGACGAGAAGAATTGCTGTTGCTCTCCTTCACAATCTGAAAGCTGCTGTGCCTCCAAGGACTGACCCAGAGAGGACCTGGTAAGGCGCCCTCTTCCCGAGCTACAAGGGACTATCGTGCACAGTTGACCTTGGCCAACGCTCCCTGGTAGACAGACCTTCCACAGGCTGCAGACTCTATACGGGGACTGCTGCGGAACTCCAAGGAGAAGCACCCGGACTGTTGTCCGCCATTGTCGATGACCGCCGTCGCCGACCGGAGCCGCCGTGCTCCCGTTTGCCTAAGAACTTCAGTTTATCATCGGACGCTCTCGTCTGCATCGGCATCCGCTTGTCTCCCGCTGGAGAAGGCCTGACCGTCGACACGCCGAGGAGCATCCTCCGGTGGGTTTCCCACCACCTACAGACCGCAGAGACGCCGACGACTCAACGCCCTTGCTGGGCCACAGTTCTTCATCATCTCTTTGCGGTCCAGAACTATCGTCACCAAGGTGCCCCGCACGCCTCTTCCTTGCAGGACGCCGACGCTATGTCATCGACGAGCACCGCTAGGAACGAAGCTGTCACTTCCCTGCCGTAGTTTACCCGGTTCACCGTCGGACGTTCGACAACCCGTGACTCCCGCCTTAAAGAGAGGGCACTCAAGAAGGGCCGTCGATTCCCCGACACCGAACGCCAAGTTCCCCGACACCTCTCGACGATCCGTGGCTCCCACCTGAAAGGGAGGCACTCAAGAAGGATCGGTCGGTGCATCGTCGGAGAACTCTACTCCACCAGGTTCATTGGGGGGGGGGGGGTAAAACCTTAATAGGAAGAAATGAGACTATTGAACATATGTACTGGGCTTGTGCGATATATCTTATTTTACAGCTTGCCCAGGTGGAGGGATCTCCACACAGAACTGTGCCCAGTGGTAGGGGTCAGTATTCTGCCTACTGTTTCAACCATCTTGCATTCCTTCCTATCTCTATTGCTGGTTTCCTCGTTATTAATCTGTGTGACATTTTAACCGTACAGTTGATGCACTTCAATGAGATTTGATAACATTGGTGGTACCACTTTAGAATTGTATATATTTATCATTGTTGACTTCCCAGTACAAATTGCGTTATTGTGATTGTGTACATACCTTTGAATATTAATTATATAAAGACTGTGTTTTCAGTAATACAGTGTGTGGACATTCCTTTGTGGGGGTTCGGGGACTACACTGTACTTAAGAACCAGCCCGCATCACCTCCTGAGAAGCTAGGCCTTGATTGCTCGTCCATTGCTACCTTATAGAGAATCTTGGCTGGGGTCCGCTGTGCCTCTCCTCTACCATATAGAGAGCGGAAGTACAGACACCCCCACCAGTCCTTTACACCCGAGGCTATACCCGCTCAGAATATATGTTCCCCGTGGCTACAAACCACTTATTACCACCCATTGGTCGCCGTTGTAACCGCGGCTAAAAAGAAAAAAGACATATCTTCAATGGTAGATGGGGCTACACCTGCCAAAAATACATGATGTACCATTGCCTTTATGATACCCACTGCTATTATTTGGGCTTACCTATGATAACCGCAGAGGGGGCGTGGCTACAAGGCCATGTAGAGAGACGTGTATCCGGAGGAGCTCCTGACGAATCTGCAGTGATCCGTGGAAAAAGCATGCACTCAGGTGCTGAAAATAGTAATAATTGAACGAGCCGGTGTGGGAAGCTACAAAGAGAAACCGGTGAGCTTTCCTAAACGGATCGGCATTGGGATACAGAAATAACGAGCCCGAAGGAGTATGCCACAAACAACGAACAGCAGATCCAAGATGGTGGCTATATGAGAACAAAGGGATGTTGGACGAAGGCGGTCCCCGATGCCTGGACGGCCGTGGATGGTGACGCCAGGATTGCACTGACCCGAATTAGAGGACACAGAGGGGGACAGCGCAACACAGACCCACCGGAGGAGAGTGGAGCAATAATGGAGCTGCACCGATGGTAGGCATAAAATGTAAAAACACACGTAATCCGGCACGGATACATGAGAAACTGCGAGGAACCTTGACCCCCAGCGACCGTCCCAGTTTAGGACACGGCTGCAGAGACACACCATCATCTGTTACGGTGGCCTGGCAGAAAGCACTTGAGTATGGGCGAAAGAAACGTAACAGATCACCATCCTCGTGTTACACTGTAACAACACGGAACACAGAGAATCGATCTGTGTAGCCGAAACTGTTGTTGAGTCAGACTGATTCCCCCCGCTCGGTTCATCAAAGTGCCATCTCAGGGAATGTGCAACAGGCACGATTGAAAGGCTGTGGGTGACTGCCAGCTGAGGCGCCCGCAACGAATAAAGGCGGCTGGATGAAACCAGAGGGCTGCCGACAGGGGCTGAGCGTTGCCCTAGCGGATCCGAGGCACCAGTAACCAGACATCACGGGACGCAAAGGGAAGAAAGCTGGGGAACGAGCACATGTGGGATGCAACATGGAGCAACAGAAATAGTCTCACCCATATTCACGGACAAGGTAGCCATGAGGCGACATACAGCAAGGGCTCAATGAGCATATAGGGGAATTGAAGATTCGCAGCTGGGGGGAATCCCAGTAGTGACGGACACGCATTAACAGAGTGGAGCATTGCCCATGACCGCACGTGGAACAAGCGCCGCAAGCGTGGACCGGAGCTCCTGGTGAGGATGGCGACGTAGATGGAGAGCACTTGGATGAGAAACATTATATAAGTAAAGTATGAAAACATATGTTAGTGAGGGTATGGGCAACTCACTGAGCATAGAGGAAGTGAGACCACGGTGAGAAGGGGCTCGGTGCCGGCCCCTGATCCGGTGAACACAGGCAGATGAATAAAACAGCACCAGCGCCGCAAGACATAGCAGGGGCAGACTGCACGCTGCAGAAAGAAGCTAAATATCCCAGTACTTGGAGGCAATCAAAAGCCCCAGGATAATGGGACATGCCCGACAGGGGTGCAGACACGCTGGGAGGACACAACAGCTAAGCATTCAGACCCAACATGAGCATGGCACAGAAACTGGAAGAACAACTCCTGTAGCGCACAGTAATAACAAAAGTGGCAGAAGGGAATGAAACATTGTATAGCACAAATACGGCAGAGGCCATTGGAGCGACACTGCGTGAGCACAGGCACGTGGGAGGACACAGCCCATTCCCAGACACGGCTGAAGCGACCCCCAAACATTAAGAGTGGCCTGGCGCCACGTTGGCTTTCGCACGTGAGGTGGCGAGGCCGGCCCACGCCCGGCAGGCACAGCATAATGTCTAATAAAATTGTCAGACCCAGGAACAAACAGCCCATGCTGGATGCGTATGCCAAGACACTCCTGGGGCAGAAGGGAGCAAGAGCAAAGACAACACTGCCACGGCGGCGGAGGAGACACCAGGCACAATCCAGGAGGTGCTAGCGGCGATTGCGGACCTGAAAGTTGCCTGGGAAACCAAACTGGGCCTGGCAATGATTGAACTAAAAGTGGGTCTGGACCTTAAGATCGGAGCGGTCCAGGAAGAAGTTAATTTGCTGAGACAGGACGTGAGGACGCTCGCAGAGCGCACTGGAAACTTGGAAAAGGAGATGGTCCCCTAACACGGCGGCATGCGCCGCCCACGGATCGGAACTCCATGCCCTTGTGCAGCGTGTGGGTAACCTGGAGAACAGGGCTGAGGAGGCAGAAGGGCGCGCCAGACGCAATAACATTTGTATTGTTGGATTGCCAGAAGGAATGGAAGGGTCTAACCCAACAAAATATGTGGAATACATGATTCTGCCGGAAATAACTGGCGGAGCACTGACCCAAGGGTTTGCAGTTGAAAGGGCGCACAGGGCCTTGGCGAGGAGACCGCCCCCGGGATCCCCCCCGGCTGCTGATTGCAAAGATTCTAAACTACCGGATCGGGAGAAGATACTCAAATTCTTCCGGAAGGGAGGAACGATCGAAAGGGGGCCGGCAAAAATAAACAGGGTACCCGGACTACACTTTACACGTACAACGCAGCAGGATGAACTTCGGGGCGGTGAAAAGGAGGCTGAGAGAGGCTGGCCACAGATATATGTTGCTTTATCCGGCCAAACGGAAAGTGTTCTACAAGAACAAAACCCTGTTTTTCGAGATGCCGGAGGATGCTATGGAATGGCTGGATATGCTGGGCCGCCCCCAAGAACTGGGTATCCAGACAGGAGTCGCAGAAGATAAGTAGCTGGGTCATCTCTGGTGACATAGCACATGACACTGGGACTTGAATATAGTATTAACTAAAGCTTGTGAGGAATGTGTTGCAGGAAATACATGCTTGTAAAATCTGCTAGAAGCTATAATCCTAATCAGATGAGTGGGAGCTCCTGGGAGAGACCCCTTGTACCCCATAGCATTACGCTTAGTTATGTCACTGTTAGTCCGGTGACGCCCCGCGGGGTCCTAGTCCTCGGTTCACGAGACAGGACCAGACGCGGGTGGGCCTGAGATCCAGGGATGGAGCTGGGCATTTGTTGGAGCTGGGTAGGGGGGGGGGGTTGTGTGCAGTGGGGTGGAGTTGGGAAAAGGGGGTGGGGGGAAGTTGTTGAGGTTGGGAGAGATAAGAGTCGGGAAACGGGCCATCGAGGAAGACATCAGAGAGAGAGGGATAGGGGAGAATATCAAGACAATGGCATTGGGTAATCTCAAAGTCGTGACCTGGAATGTGCGGGGCCTCAACAGTTATCTAAAACTTAATAAAGTGATGATGTATTTAAAGAGGATGCGGATTGACATAGCTCTAATACAGGAGACCCATCTCACCATGGAGAAGCTGGAGGTGGTCAGGAGAAAATGGAAGGGTAACATCATAGGTGCCACATACTCAGCATATGCAAGAGGGGTGATCACATGGATGGCACCGCATGTGCCGTTTCAGCTGCTTAGATCAACGACAGGCGCAGAAGGTAGAATGGTGGTGGTGGTGGGACTCCTGGAGAAAAGAGAAGTGAACATTATACATTTGTACGCCCCTAACCATGATACAGCGGCATATTTTAGGTCCCTATATAGTAAACTTAGCCCCCTGTTGGGTGGCACAATTGTGTGGGAAGGGGACTTCAATTGCACCCTGAATTCTGGGATAGATAGGTCAGATGACAAGTCAGAAAAGCCGGCGCCGGCAGCTAAAGCGCTGAGGACACTGTTGACAGACCTCAGCCTAGAGGATGTGTGGAGACGGTTGCACCCAATGGACAGGCAATACTCGCATTACGCAGCGCCACATGACCTACATACGAGGTTGGATTATGTGTTTGCTGCCGCTGAGGTAGTGGGAGAAATGGTGGACGCGGAATATAAGGCTAGGTGCTTTCAGACCACTCGCCCCTGGTCGTGGAGTGGCGACATCAACCCCCCAGAGCGCGAATTCCGACATGGAAGCTCAGGGCTGAGGCCCTACAGGATGCAGGATTTCGAGAGGATCTGAGGGAGGCCATCGCAGAATATTTTGATATCAATACGGGCAGTGTACGATCCATGGGAACAGTATGGGCGGCATTCAAGGTGCTGGTGAGAGGGGTAGCTATATCAAAATCCAAAGGGCTCCAAGGGTGTATTGAACGGGAACTGCATGAAACATAAAGAGAGCTAGAGGGCCTGATACAGAGTGGCGGTACGTCCCAAGAGGACAGCGCTAAAATAAGAGACTTACAGAAGACTTGCAGTGAACTCTGGGACAGATTATGCAAGCTAAATTATAAGAAATACACGGAGAGGCAACACGCGGAAGGGGACAAGCCAGGCAGACTACTGGCCTGGTTATACAAAATGAGACCCCCCGTCCAGTGATCAGAGAGGTCAGGGGCGCAGAGGGTCAAATCTGTAATACCCAGGAGGGAGTAAATGAGGAGTTCATTGAGTATTATAAACGATTATATGAAGACGTAGGAGAAGATATGGGTCAAGATATATGGGAAACAATAGAGGATATAGGGCTGCCCACCTTGGATGATTCAGAACGCGCAGATCTGGAGGCCCCTATCACCTCGGACGAACTGGAGACGGTGATCCAACACCTGCCCACATGTAAAGCGTCTGGGTCTGATGGGTTACCCAGTGAGTTTTATAAAACATATAAGCACGAGCTACTTCAGCCTCTGCTGGCCATGCTCAATGAAGCCTATGAGCAGGGGGAACTGCCGGAGTCCCTCTGTGAGGCAGTGATCATCCCGCTCCTGAAGCCGGGTAAACCGAACGTGGAGTGTGGGTCTTATAGGCCCTTGTCTATGCTTAATCAGGACAGTAAAATACTCACGGCAGTGCTGGCCAACAAACTCAAGAGAGTAATAGGCAAGTTGATACACCCGGACGAAACAGGCTATGTCCCCGGCAGAAATATCACAGATAACCATAGGAGGCTGCATAATATCATTGATCAAGCAGAGAAAGACCCGGGCGAGTTGGCTATAGTGTCGTTGGACGCGGTTAAAGCCTTTGATTCAGTGAGGTGGCCATGGCTGATAGCGACCCTGAAGGGATACGGGATGGGACCAAGATACATTAGATGGGTTCAGATGTTATATAGCTCCCCGATTGCAAGGGTCAAAACAGGAACTATAATTTTGGATAAATGGCAACTCAGTAGGGGCACCAGACAGGGATGCCCCTGGTCGCCAATGTTATACATTCTGGCATTAGAACCGTTGGCAATTTGCCTGAGGCAACAATACGGGGAGGTGGGGATTCGTACAACGGGAGGCACACACTGATATCACTGTATGCAGACGACATGCTCCTCTACTTGCGCTTCCCGGAGGAGAATCTGCAATATGTGCTGGAGCTGATGGAGCGCTATGCCACCCTCTCGGGCATATCAGTGAACCCCGGGAAGTCCAGGGTGTTCCCCTTGGGAAGGTATAGGGGTGTCCCACTGAAAAGGCTGCCCATCCTGCAGATACCCTGGCAGACCCAGACGTTCAGATATCTGGGCGTAAATATTTACCATAAGATAGAGACAGAGCACAAACACAATACGGAGAAAGAATTGAAGGAATTAAAAATAGCATGGTGTTCTGGTCCAGATTACCCCTTGCCATGATGGGAAGAGCAGCGCTGCTCAAGATGGTGGTTTTGCCAAGACTCTTGCATTTTTTCGTGAATGTCCCGTACTTGATCCCCAGACGCTTTTTTTGTGAGACTTCATGGCCTGTGCAGGGGCTTCATATGGGGCAACTCCAGGAATAGGGTGGCCCTGTGGAAGCTACAGAACACGTGTGATAAGGGGGGCATAAACCTGCCAAATTATGAATTGTATTACCTGGCGGGACAGCTATTGTATGTGGCTAGGTGGTTGTCTGAAGAGGACTCGGCAGAGGCTAGGCTTCTGCAGGGCGAGTCAGCTCCATACTTCCTGAGAGAGATAGTGTGGCTGCATAGAACTAAAATGGTGAGGATGGGGAGATTACTGGTGCTGGGTTGGGAAGTCTGGCACAGAGCATGGAGAACTGTGGGCGACCCGGACCCGCTCTCTCAACAGGTCCCGCTGGTGATGCTATGTGGGGAAGACTCCCAACTGTTCAGGGGGGTCTGTAGATACTGGGAACCGGTGGGTCTAGCCACTCTTGGAGATATATGGCAGGAAGGGGAGGCATTGGAATTCCAGAGGCTGCAGGAGGGGTCAGGGGTGCATGGGGGCCAATATATTAGTTATACCAGGATCACGAAACGGGTGAGGGAGAGGTGGTCTGAGATTGTATTAGCGGAATAACCTGATGCCACCCTGGAAATGATGTATGATGTCTCGGAGGGTGGGCACGAAATATCTCGGATATATGAGCTCCTGAGTGCGAAGGCAGGGAAAGAGCTGCCCCAACTGAGGTTTGACTGGGAGTAGGAGGTGGGAGAACCCGTGACAGAGGGACAGTGGGAAAGAGCCCAAAGGTACCACAAGAAGGTGTCCCGGAACGCGAGACTCCAGCAGATCCAGCTGTATGTCACCCACAGAGCTTATCTGACCCTCGGAAGAATAGCCAGGTTTGGTGGTTCGACAATACAGAAATGCCCCAGGTGTGGTGAGGAGGAGGCAAGGCTGTTGCACATGTTCTGGGCTTGCCCAGAGGTGCAGAGATTCTGGGAAGAAATAAAGACGAGAATGGCCAGCGGGGGAGTGGTGCTTGACGTGAGATCTGCCTGGGCATGCATGCTTGGGAGTTTTCCCAGGCCACGTAATTTAAAACATATCAGCAAGATGAAGGACCTGGCCTATATCTTGGCCAAACACAGAATTGCAATGTGCTGGAAAGCAGCCCATAGGCCGAGAGTGGAGATGTGGTGGGCAGACCTCTTGAAATGGGCAAAAGCAGAAACTGCGGTATGGTATGAGGCAGTCACTTGGGGGGAGGGGGGAGGAAGTGGGCCTCTTGATAGCCTGGAGGCAGCTGGTGACCACAATGGCAAACCCCCACCAGGTCAATCATGAAACGGAAGACTCAGACGAGTCGACAAGCATTGAAATACCTGAAAATGCTTGTGCAGATGGCACGGATAGGACGGCTCGAGTTTGTGGGGAGTGAGGGGGGAGGACGGAGGATAACACTAAATGGTGTGATACCTTGATATTGATTATATACGTCCTAAATAGTTGTAATGTTTGGTGTGTTGTTTGTTTAAAATAATAAAAATTGTTTAAAAAAAAAAAAACTATGATAACCGCAGCTGCAAGCCACCTGACTGGTCACAATGTTTCATTGGTTGCATTCGTAGCTGCGGCTATACAAAAAAAAAAAAATCATAGGCGGTATTTCCCTATTCCAATATACTTGAAAGGTTCGGTTCTCTATGGGTGGCTCTTAAAAGAGCCCTTGGGTGCTCTAACCAATATATAACCAAAACATATATTTTCATTACGGAAACTACCCTTCACCTCTATTACAATTCCCAAAAATAACAAACATTTCTCTATGCTCTTTTTTGAGATGATTAATTCATTTTCTTTTCCCAAACAAAGAAAACTGGGGCTGCCCGCCAAAAACTTTTCTCCACAATTGCAGCATACACCTCTCATTTCAAAAACTCCATCAAAATAATATTATATAACCAAAATACCCCTGTGGAGTGCACACAGCCCTGGCACATTCCAGGTGCTATTCAATGATGACAAAGGGCCAATCTTCTGCGCCCACCAAACCACCCTGAAAAGGTGTCCCTGGAAGTGCAACATTGTGTGCAGCCCTTAGAACTAAAACTAATTTTATTTTGGGTTTCCAAAAGAAACAAATGGAAGAGGGAGTATTCTACTACCACCATGCCAACCTAGACATCAAATTGCCTGTGTGTCACATAACACATCCCACATGTATGCAATGTCAAAGGAGATAGATAAATGGCCAATACATAATACAAGTGTCTGAAAGCGCTCAACCATGTATGGAACACATAAAAAAATAACACCCGCTCATACAGATCCATAATATTCTGGACAGGAACTGTAAATGAATACTATACCATACTATCAACAGTGGATGTAACAATGAATTTGTTGGACAGTGAATCATATTTTCACAAGTGCATCAATGTGCCATCATGCAGGGACCGAGGACAGGGTGGAACAGACAGACACCGTACCTGCATGGTGCAATCAGAAGGAGCAAGTGCACAGATGTTCAGAGGGGTGTGGTATTTGGAGGGTGGCAACAAGTTCAGGGGTGGTTCAGGTGCAACCAGTCAGTGGATGCTCGGGTAATTGCAGAGAGATGCAACTCTCGGTTCATTCCCCAGGTGCAGTGATGATGACACTAGTCCATGTCACGGAGGCAACTGCCACACACATTGCTGGGTTTGACAGGGCCCTGTGAGACCTTGAGGCACATCAAGCAGACAGTCATCAAGGAGCAAGGACAAAAGGAATGGAGAGAGTGAGTGAGCAGAGGGATTGCTTAGCAGGGCTGAAGGAGAGAGAAGGAAGAGTAGAAGATGAAACACATCGGTAGTTCATGGAAAGTAAGGAAATTAGTCCTCCAAACAGAGTGCAGCAGGATGGGTATCCCAGAGGTTGGCCCCTGCTGATGATAAAGATCCCCTGGAAAAAATCTCCATCAGTAACTGGATCACCTGAAGAAGGTCAGAGTAACATGATGAAATGGCTCTGGAGAGACAGCATTGAGGAATGAACATTAGCAGATAGGGAAGATAGGGAGTAAGCAGGCCTCACAAATCACAGTGCACACTGCATACTTCCTATGACTCGATGCTGTCTGCCATAGCTAGCCAGTGGAACACTATCAGCGGCAGACAGATGTGGACCCTGGCCTTTACTTCAAGCATAACACTTACGCCCTAGTCCCAAATGAATTACACAGGGTGTGGATTACAAGCATGGAGTTGGTGCAATAGACAGTAGAACTAGTGTAGCCTGGCGAGTAACACAGCACGTGTGAGATTGTACCTCTGCGTGATGTTGTGGAAGTGTACATTAACTGTGTGCATCAAGACCTGCAAGTCAGACTCATTTACAATCACATAAATATGTGGCAGTAATGGAAGGGGGGTAGTTGAACATCAAGGCAACATTCCTGCCTTGGAATGAGTGTGCATGGAGTGCAAACATGTAGCAAGGACTGAGTCAATGTCACAAGACTGCAGTAGAGTCAATATGGACATGCAATTTTGTAAATGGCGGACAAGTCAAGGTCATTTTGAGGGCACCAGCCCAGGCTGGCTGTTTGGCAGACATGGTGAATAAGGGTGCCAGTGTGTCCCTACAAACAGTGCTGAAGAGTACTCTGTCCTCATCATAGCACATCAATCATAATGAAAATGTTCCAAATATGCACAGCAGCAGGCAAATGTATATGTCAAAGATGCATGGTAAAGGAATGAACATCTGCATGATGCCACAGGAGGCGGCTGAAGTAGGGCAGAAGAAAGGACACAGTATGGGGTTTTCATGGAATATGTTATCAGGAATGACATAAGCAAGTCCACTGTCCATTCATGGATCATAAAAATGAGGATGGAATGCATCACTGTGTGAAAATCAAATGAGACTTCAAGGACGATGAGGACAGCAGGGCATCATGAATGGATGGATGACATCATTCATCATGTGACCCTAGTGACTGTTGCTCCAGACTGTTACAATGCACACTGGTGTTCACGTACATCCACAAGAATGCCCTAATGGCCGTACATTTGTGTGTCAACAAACTACGCTAGCAGTTTCTCCCGGAAGGCTATGAAGCCATTCACCAGTATGTTGGTGGTCAGGAAGGCTGTGCATATGTCATATTAGCAATGTTATGCAGAAGTGACTGCCTGATAGAGGATTGAAATGAAACACCAGTAAAGGAGAGTATGCATAGATCAGCAAGAGCATTAGACCTACAGGAGAAGTTTGAATGATGGTTCTGTATGAGCAGCTGTACACCAATAGGTCAAAGGTTCGAATCAAAAGGATCGAAATACAATAGGGTTGATTTTTTTGTTGTTTGGGGGGTCCCACCGCAAACCCCTTTTTTTGTGGTAAAAAACACTTTTTTTCCTATACGGAAACCCCAAAAAATGCATATTTTTAAAAAAATTAATTCGACCCTTTTGTTTTAGGTCCTATTGACTCGACCCTATGGCATTCGATCCTTTTGGATTCGAACCTTTGACCGGACACCATTGGAATGACACCTTCATGTACTTGTCAACTTGGTTGAGTACTTCAGGGGAGACATGAGTGAATGAGAATGAATAATGATGATGGTGTGTGTCAGGGTGCGTGGAGGTGCGGAGGGTTGTGTATGAAGTGTCTCTCAGTAGTTGGTTCATTCAGTCACGTGTATTATAAAGACATATGTGGTGCAAGCGCATAACAAAGGTAATGTGAAGGTGGCCTAGGAGAATATACAGTGGATGTTGTCACAATAAATAATCCACTCACCTCTCGCTCCTCCGCCAGAACCCTGCTTGTTGGCACAAAGTAGTCCTGCACACTGACGGAGCATCAAAGGAAGACATAAGCCAACAACAACAAGCAAACATATAAAATCCTAAACATTCAAATAATGTTAAAAGTACACTGTAAACCACCAGAACATGGTCAATGCAGACTTCATTTTTACTGCATACCTATGGTGTAATGAAGCATCTATTCCAATCCCTCACCACCATGCACCCAGATGTGTTGCACTAGAAGCTGCATACACCTTGTTGCCACATGCCTGAGAAAAGGAATAAAACCCACTAACAATACAAAACATGTAGTGCTGTAAAACCAAATAGGCCACATATCAGCAGACATAGCAACATGTTTGTGGATTCACAATGCTGTAGCACACACTAACAGTTGAACCATAAATTTGACCCGGCAAATCTGAGAAATATCCCTAATCCCACAAAGCCTGATAGGGATCAGATATGCCACTCATTAGACCTGATAAAAGTTCAATGAGCCACACCTCAGCTCAAACATCTGCCCCTGCCACAGTCCACAAACTTTTGACCATGCCACACACTCCCTAACAACCATGAAAGCCGGACACACATTTAGAAAGCACAGTTATCATAATCAGTAAACAGTGTCCCCAGCAATCCATTAGATTAACAAGACCATAATCATCATTGGCATCACCCCGGGTGAGTAATACAACCCTTGAGCAATAGTGGCAGAGCTTAAGGTTAGTAAAGCCAGAGTGAACACACACAGTGCCCCGCTCCCATGCAAACACCACCGAAGTTTCAGCAAATGCCATGCACTCACCTGTCCATGGAAGTCACCTGCATTGCATATGATGCACACCATCTAGAGACGCTTTACCTAAATGGAATGCAATGCAGAGTAACAGCACAAACTACATGGACATACATGATCACAGTTAACACCAGAAAGAAAATATGCATACAACACAGGGTGCAGGAGCAACACAGGGTGACACAGGGTGAATGGCCGTTGACATTGATTTGTACAGGACTACAGTGTCCCACACCAGGGAGAGGCAAAGATAGAGCAGCACAGAGAGTGAATAACAAGCAAATGACAGATCAAGGAGTCCATGGCCTGGTTTACTGATGTACAATGACATGCCCCACAGCACAGTCAGTGCACCCATTGAGGTATCCACATAGGTAGCTTACACAGTCACATGAGCTCTAATCGAATTACCACAATGCCATGTGAGCATGCAAAGGACATATAAAACAACCGACACATGCAGCAAAGATGCCCAACAATGAAGCATGCCCAACATGCAAGACAGTGCAAACGCTTACCAAACAACTTTGTCTGCATGTTGTAAATCCCACATGACCTTCACCAGTAAGTGTGTTTCCTAATTCGTCAAAGGAAGGATATTCTCTGGTGGAGGGCATAGGGATGTGGACTTCGAATGGTACAGGATGTCTCAACCGGGACAGCAGTCACTGACACATCACGGATTACTGGAACAACATGGAAGAACATATTAAAACACCCATTGTGCAGTATGATTGACACAGCACACACGTGCCATGGAAAAACAAAGCCATGATTACCTGCACATGCCATCCTGTGCACCCCCATGCCAACGTGCTAGATGACTTCAGTAGGCATGCCTGCACATACACCACTGCACATGTATAGTCCCTGAGGAGTTAATGGCACACCTCAAGGGCAATCAATGCAATAAATAACAAAGACCACAACAAAGAAAGGGCAGAACAAACTATGACATGCCAACATCTGGCCAGGGGCGAGTAACAAAAGTAAGAAAATGTCCATCCTGGACCAGGGGGGGTCCATCCAGGAGGGGGGAGGGGAATGGTGCATGTCATCACCCAAAAAAGCAATTCCCTCCATGGGTTCATGGACCACATGGCTATCTTGGATTGGGAGGGCTGTCGCTGCTGTCGCCACCTTTCTGTGTAGAAGCCGAAGTTGGTAGTGGTAAGGAAGGTTGACCACGTAGAGCCCTGGCCTGGTCTTCCATGGCAGCAGCCAGGCGGGACTTGGATGAATGCATCTGCAACATGATGCCTCAGAGGTCCGCATGCAACACTTCAAGGGATGCACGGAGTTCCTCCGAGATGGTATGACTCAACAGTTCATCTGCTGTTGGTACTGTGTATTGCGGGCTGCCTCTAGCACTCCATTGAAGCTCCGAGGGCCAGAAACTCTTGCCTCAGGGCTTCCCTGTGGGCCCGACCCTCTGCAAGCAGGGATGCCTGCAGAGACCTCAGTTCGGCCCGTTGGCTCCTGTTGCTGGCCTCCATGTGCAGCCTGTGTGCGCAGCATATGGACCGCAATGCCTGCAGCTGGTGTGCTACCTGTGTTTCTCATGAGAACCTGGAATTGGCCACCCTATACATGCCTTGAACCAAAATCTCATAGGAAGCACCCTGTTGCTGTGCAACACGCAACATTGACTGCTACCACACTGTCTCACCAGCTGCAACAAATCCACCACGTGTGCGTGCCCCACGCCTGTCGGACCCAAGGGAGCATGGCCCTGATGTGAAGCCGCTGTCTGTGGCTGCAGGACTGCATCCTTCCCTTAGTCATCCATCCCAGGACTGGAAAACAATACAGTGGAGCGTGGCCTTGCAGTCGTAACCACCACAGACGCATATGGCAAAACTGACTGGCCCTTTGAGGGGAGGTGACCGCCTGCAGACTCATGGGTTACAACATCTACAACACTTGAGGCACTCACCTCCGAGTCATACTGAGTCATGCCCCGGATGGCCTGTAGCACCAGTGGATTCTCATCGGCAGCCACAACACGTCCTCCACTGGTGCTCTGATGGGGCACAGGCTCCCGTTCCTCCTCTACCTCCTCCCCTGAATCATCTGGTGGCTCATCACCTACACATGGACACAAAAAGACATGAAGAATCATGTTAATTGCATCTACTACATGCATTGTCAACACAATGTTGTCCTGCAGCACCTTGCCATGCATGTTAACATGCCATACTTTGCATACACACACTATGTACAAAAAGCCCTGAGAACATGGCGTATGCAGACTTACCACCACATTCCATGTCCCTGACCATGTAAGCACTGCAAACATTGCCAAATGTGGACACACATCCTGTCCCATGGCACAGCAAACAGTATACTAGAACATGACATTTCTGATTCATCAAGTGGATATGCAACATGACATCAAACTACAGGAGAATATGTGCACACATAATCACAGCCAAGACCACTACAATTACGTCTATCACCAGTGTACTACTGGCACAGGGAGTGCACCCAATGTGGACATGCCCCAAGTTTGGTGGCCCAGGTGTGTGATGTGGAGGGAGTGATGACATGTGCTGGGAGAAAGGAAGAGGGGACAGTGACGCACAAGAGGGACAGGGCCATGCACCCATGGGGGGGTGTTGAGTATGCCAGGTTAAAGTGGATGACTCCAGACAATATTTTACAAGGGGGTCAGTGTCTTAGCTGCGGCAGGGATTTGCACACTGTAGTAAAATGCTATGTCACTCATGGCACAATGTCCCGCCCACTGACAGTGTTCATGGAAGGTATGGGTAGCATGAAACCACCTATGGACATGTGTGGATGGACTTTCTACTACATGCAGTGCATGATGTGTAGCACATGCTTCAGACACAAGCACCTGACTGGCATAGCT
The DNA here is from genome assembly GCF_040938575.1 of Ambystoma mexicanum. Classification (NCBI taxonomy): domain Eukaryota; kingdom Metazoa; phylum Chordata; class Amphibia; order Caudata; family Ambystomatidae; genus Ambystoma; species Ambystoma mexicanum. The sequence goes on along the minus strand of NC_090921.1, from coordinate 1,334,362,342 downwards.
GAGTCACTAACATCACTGATGTAAATAGCCAGATGCCACGTTGTGCCGACATGCCGGAAATGTATTTTAGTATATGACGGTTGTGGATGACTACTGTCCCAAAGCCATGTTCAACAGATATGCAGAGCATGGGTTGTATGCACTCTGCAGTACACTAAGCAGGGGTCAGTACACCATGAAATGGTTACCAATGGCAGTAATAGAAATGCAGGCAGAAGTGCTACCCAATCATACACATTTATTTTATCTACATACACATATTCAGGATGCACACGCTTCATCACTCACCAGACGTTTCCTCGTAATCTGGCAAGCCTCCGACACCTAGAGGCTGATCCACATGAATCAACTTCCTCATGGGCTCTTGATGTGCCTGATTTAAACTCGCTTCTTTAACAACGAGGAACCTGACGTTTTCCATGTGTTTACACACAACACATGACCTGGGGAGGTGAGACTCAGCATGAAGTGTATGTTAGTTTAGGACTAGGTTAGAATGCACACAGTATAAACACGATTATATTAGTCCCTTTCCATTCCTTTTCAGTTCTCTGGACAAATTGGATGAGTTTACTTTGACCATGTCCATAGGATGGACACTTGAACCACACAAGGAACTCTCGTACCTTGAAGGTGACTTATCAAGCTTAGAGGGGTTAGCACCCCCTTTTCCTTCAAATATTTAGATAACTACTGCACAGAATAACCCCAAACAAAGCAAAGCACTATTTTGAATGCTTCATGCCCAAGTTGTTTCAGACCTGATCCAAATCCATCCAGCGGTTCGGACTTTGTGCCTTTTTATTACGCTTAATAACCTTCTTGTTCTTTAAGAAATCTTTATAAATCTTTGCAGTCTGGGGGTCAAGCCGACTTTCAATCGCCCTCCCTCAACGAATCCTCACGAAACTTTGTAAAAAAAAGTATACGGCCGTCAGATTGATACTGCGAAGTTTGGTTAGGTTTCATCAAGGGGAGCAGCATTATAGGGGGTCCAAAAATGTGTGACTTTTCCCATAGATGCAATGGAAAAAATATTTTGCTCATGTCTACAGCCCAAACCGCTGGACTGGTTTTCACCAAATTTGCGGCAGGAGAGGCGGCTTGGTCCCGAATGTGTGCTTTTGTAAATTTTGTGTAAATCCATTTAGTAGTTTTTTATTAAAACAACCAAAAATCAGGTAAAAAACTATTGCCCGTGGACCCACTTCCCTGTTCAGTCCACCGGTGAGCCTCAGATTGGCCTAGAGACCAATGGGAGGTCTGCGGACATCGGGCTTGCGTGCTGATTGATCAAATAAAAATGTGAGGTGCGCCCGATTTTTGTAAATGCCTGCCATGTTGGATCCGCGGACAGCGGCCGGTGTCCGCGGACATCGCAATAAAATCATATTAAAAAACACAACATTGCACAAATTAATGAAACAATCTCTGTAGAGGTGAGGGGTAATTAGGATGGGATGGGATATGGCCTTAAAAAGACAAAAAACAGGCTTTTTTCTTCTCTGATGTCCGCAAACAGTCTGTGATGTTGGCGAACATATTAGATGTTCGGGGTGATCTAGGCTCATTTGTGCATTAAATGGTTGGTGAAAAGCAGTTTTTGGATGGCTTAAAACTTAAGCGCCACTCAATGAAACTTCATGAAATTTTGGAATTTCATTTTAGGAACAAAATTAGAGGGGGAGCCCAAAATATTGTAAAGGCTTATCCATGTGGTGCCTTTTAAGTTTTCAAACAGATTTTAGATCTAGATATAAATATTTTTGCAAAGTTTGGTGCGATTTTGTCAAGAGGGGACAAAATTAGAGGGGGTTCTAAAATATTGGAAAGGCTTATACATGTGGTGCCATTTGATGAATCTGCACAAAGGTTTGCAAAAAGATTTTAGATATAGATATTGATATAAATGTTTTTGCAAAGTTTGGTGGGATTTTGTCAAGAGGGGGCTAAATTAGATGGGTGTCTCAACATTTTTAGATGGCTTATAACTTTGTTGCCGTTTGACGGATGTGGATAAAGGTTTTCAGAAAGATTTTGTCAAGGAGGGGCTAAGTTATTTGACTATTGTATGTACGCATATTTTGACACTTTTGAAACAATAAAACATGGGTGGATTTCTGGCTAAGGAGCATTGGAAAGGACCTGAAAGCATGGTTTTGCAAATGTGTCTGTGTTTTTTTGGACAAGGGTCATAATGTAGGTACAAAACCCGGGGTGCTAATGGCCTTCATCCCTCACTCATTGCAGTGGCTGGAAAGGGGGATAGCGGTCCGGAGCCCTTGGTATCCACCCTCACTTTGCTTGGTCCGATAACTTGCGCTGGCGGGCCATTATCCACCATTCCAGTCTCTGGAACGGGGGATGAACGCCACATTATTCCCATTAGCATAAGACAAAATGCTAATAGAAATGTTGGAAAAGCATATGGACTCTATGTACTTTACTGAGAAATGTAAAGTAGATAGAGTCTATAAGATTTTTTTTTAGTTCTATTTTTTTACTGTAAAAGGTGGTTCCTAAAGAAACCTTTTTTTTGTTGTTTTTCCATTATTATTTTTTGCAGGAGAGGTGAGAACATAAAATGAGTAGGGAAATGAGGGAAGAGGCACCGAGCAATAATATGGAGGGGCAGATGGACGGGGGAAGATGTTGCACGTGTGTTACATCTAAGGTAGGGGGGACAGAGGACTGTTGTCTTTGAAAGATATGGATCAACACCCTCTTTTATTGCTTGCAAATTAGCTGGTGGGATTTTGTGTCCCACAAAAGTCCCACAAAAGTAGGCTGTGTGGTTACAGTACTGGTTGAGGAAGATGAGATGGAGGAAGACCGCCTACTACTTGCTAAGAAAGGAGGAGCCTTTCTGAGAGCATTGCAGTGGTTGTGTTGGGTGTGGCGGCGCATGGAGGTGGTCCCGTAGGAGTACTGTCTAGGTAGTCTGCGACTGAGTACAAGGTTGCTACCTCATCTTCTTGGTCCTCTTCATCGTTTTTGGAAGTACTGCACTTTTTTTGTTGTGTAGATCCTCCAGTTGCTGGTGGTGGTTCTTCGCGAGGAGGGATGGCAACAGCAGATGCCATTTTTAAGATAAATAGCAGTTTTGCTAATATTCTTCCAAGCATGTGCTCTGTACTAGATTGTTAATGGATAATGAGTAGGAATAGGTGTAGGAGCTGTGCAAGGGGAACATTTTGAGCTTGATCAGTAGAAAGTGCAATTCCGAATTGTCCGCGAAGCACAGACTCGATCGCGAAGTGGGGACGCAAACACGTCATCATGCCACACACGCACGTGCGGTCACTTTACACTGTCCGAAAGTCTGCGATTACGTCAGACATTTGCTAACATCGACGGAAACAAAAACAGTGGAAAAAGTTGCAAAAAGTCTATATAAGCGTTAAAAATGATGCTAGAAGGTGGGAAATGGCTGAGTTTTAAAGTGACATTTTGTAAATTGGACACAAATGCTGCTATATTGGGGTAACTATGATATTAGTAAGTTGTAGGAAATTAGCATGCACCCATAAAAACCCATGAAATTTACTGAAAAAACTTTGTTAAAGGGATGTTATTGTTACAAGTAAAACCAAAAAAACTCAGAGATTCTCCAGTTATGGCAAGGTAAGCAACCATAACTCGTACCATCACAGTGCACTACTAAGATTAACACCCAAGACATCAAAGATTACATCACAAATGTCATTGATGACATCACATGTGAAATTAATTTTGATGAAAAGTCCCCAAAAGGGGTTGTGTTTATAATGTTGGTAACAAGATGTCAGGGCTGATCGGGAGATCTATCATGAACTACTTAATCTATTAAAGAATGTACTCATCTAAACAAAACATTATGGCCCTGATTCACGACAGCTTTCCTATGGGATTGCGCCATCATAAAACGCTTCTGTGAATCAAGCCCTAAATTGGAGTACCTAACCATACATAAACATAGGCAATGGCTACAGCACGCACCACAGAAGTACATTATTTATAATCTTGTAATTTTGGATAGTAAAATAATGAATGCTACCTTATCAGAGTTGTGAGTAATGTTAAACATGTAATAACTAGCTAGCAATTCAAGACTTACTACACACTTATGCTAGAACAACCAATACATATGAAGACACACAATGCATACAGATCAGAGGCACATACAGGGAAATTAAAGTAAGGAAGAAAGAACCAGAATCATCTGAAAATGATAATAACATTAACGTTTATCTTCATTTATACAAATAAATTGTGTCTTTGAGGCCTGCTTATTGCCCCATGTATGTGCACCATGAGCTGGGACCAAACCCTAAGGAAAGTACTTTAAGAACATACAAAAAGGTTAACGTCTACTGATATAGCACCTTTTGAATGGTAATATTCTGACTGACAGTGAACAAAACCACCTGGCCTACATATGTCAGTCATCAAAAACAAGTGTTCCAGACATGTGATGTCATCAATGACATTTGTGATGTCATCTTTGATGTCCTGGGTGTTAGTCTTAGCAGTGCATGGTGGTGGTGTGAGTTATGGTTGCTTAGTGGTGAATTTCTGATGTTTTTTGGTTTTACTTGTAACCATGACATCCCTTTAACAACGTTTTTTCATTGATATATATCACAAACATTACTAACCCACTAAACGGCTTTCATAGGCTGACATAGTAGTTGGTGCTGAGTGCAACATGGTATATTGTTTTCGAGCTTGAAAAGTGGCATCAACAAGGGCTTTCCCATCACCATATACTACATGTACAGTACCCATGCTTCTTCATATGTCAATATCTTCAGACTGTTATTTTCATACCTGAGGTTTACATAAAGGTGTGTGTATCATACATGTTTTTCTTTTTCTGAAGATACTGTGCTTTTAGCTTCCATAGTGGGAAAGTATGGTCGGGAACATGGGAAGATGCAAACAGTCCTACACCCCCAGCCCTGCGAGATGGGTGGGGAGAGTGGGTGAAGGTGTAGAGTGGGTCATGAGGGTAGCAAGGGTTGCAGAGTCTAAGGGAGAAATCCAGCTTTCTGTCAGGGTAATAACATCAAGAGAGGGCGAATGGGAAAGGAGGAAGTCTGAGGTAAAGGAAGTCTTGTTACAGACAGATTTTGCATTCCAAAGAACAACATAAAGAGTGACATGTAGAATCATACTGATGTTGAATCTGTGAATTAGAGAGGTGTTTGGGGGGTGGTGGGTAGAAACGAGAAGAGGATGCGTTATGAAAGTTACGGATGGAGGCTTTGTGAATAGAATGAGCAGGTGAGTGAGAAGAGGGATGGTGTCGAGAAAAAGAGATGATAGGAAGAGTTATGAAATGGTTTTGTGCAGAGGAGAATGAACAGAGAAGTAGAAAAAGAAAGGAGAAGATAGTAAGAGCAGTGTATGGTGAGTGCTGGGCTGAGCAAAAAACGTAATTGGCCGTCACAAGTAAGTAGCAGCACACAGAAAAGAAATGTCTCAAAGGAAAAGAGACTGGAGTTAGTCCCGTAGCTGTGGGCAAATGGCTAAGGGCACACGGTAGCCGTCTGCCCTTGGCCGAGTTGCCCCAAAGCAAGTCGTTAAGTACTGGAAGGGGTGAGAAGCATTCACTGTCAGGAAGGAAAAGTGGTACCAGAGACTGCGGCTACAGAGTTTGTTGCTTGATGATGATGCAGGTGGCTGAGGGGAGCGTGCTGGATGGAGGATGCTGCACTCAGATTAGCAGCAGGAGCCAGTGACGGAACCACTCCTCTTTTTCCTGCTAGTTCTGCCTCTTCCAAATGAACTACCTCCACAATCACTGCTCCCTATGGCATTCATTTGACCTCTATCGGCCACCTGATCCCAATAGTCAATGTATTGACAACTTCTCCCAACTGACTGACTCCCTTCCTCACCTCATTGTCACTGGTGGAGACCACTGATTTGATTATGGTTGGTACTTTATTACAGGATTTTTTATTTCTCACAATACAATTTACTCCCTCACTCTCTCATCATCCTCTGGATCTTTGTCAGTGTTCTGCCAATTTTCCCTGTGGCATCTCTGCTTCTCTACTCTAGGGTTCTTCTCCATTGGTAAGCCAGGGTATAGGACTGCTGGTCCACACAACCTCTTCCTTCAAAAGCTGGAAAAAGAATGAACCCATATCAGTTCCAAGCCAGCCCTTTACATCCCTTCCCCAACACTGATTGGCTAAAAACCAGGAAGTTCCCTCCCCTTTTGGAAGTTGAAAAGGGCTGACTCTGTATCTGACTCCCTCTTTCAGACCACTCGTATGGTTTGGGTCCTCCAGGTAGGCTACTGAGCATACCCCCTCCTCCCTTATCCTGTTTGCAATGACCAGGCTCTTTCTTGTCTTTGTAAATTGTAAGTTACTCACCGTAGTGACTAAAACTCCTAGGCCATTGTCCCCTTTCCTCTATACTGCATGGGCGTCCCTCGCTAGAGACGGGAGACAGAACCTTTTTCACCACAAATAATCTTCTTCCCCTTTAAATTTAGAGGCATCTGGAGGTGCGACCCTGGGAGCATGAGCTCCTCTGACTCTGCCCACTGGCGCCACTCCTCAGTCCCCTTTGACGCATCAGCAATATTACCATTGCCGAATGACATCAGTTTTATTAAGGGGGAGGATGGTGGGACAAATGGAGGAAAGGGACTATGAACTAGGAGTCCATTAGTCGCTACGGTGAGTAATTTATAATTACCCCTACATCATGTCCCCTTTCCTCCATACTGTATGGGCGATTAAAACTGAATGTAGCCTCAGGGTGGAGTGGTGACCCTCCTAAGAAAGCACGTTCCTTAAGACTGCCTGACCAAATGCAGTGTCCGACCTGGAGTTGGCATCCAAGCAGTAATGCTTGCAGAAGGCCGAAAGCGTGGCCCATGTAGCCACCTTACTGATGACCTGCCACAGAACCTGCCTCTGAAAAGCCACAGCCGTGGCCTTGGCTCTGATAGCGTGGGCATGCATATTTGCCGGGAGTGGTTTGTGCTGCCCCTCATAAACCTCCTTGATGGCCGCAACCATCCATCTTGCTATGGAGGCCTTGGAAGCTTGATAGCCTGGCCTTGACCCACCGAAGGTGACAAAGAGGTTATCCGATTTGCGGAAGCTCTTGGTTCTGTCCAGGTAGAATTTTAGAGCATGCCTGACATCTAGACAGTGCAGAACCCTCTGTGTCTCGTCCTTGGGGTTTGCGCAGAAAGTAGGTAGCACTATGTCGAAACGAGGAGACTACCTTAGGCAAGAATGCAGGATGTGTTCTAAGGACCACCTTGTCCTTATGAAAGGTAGTAGAGGGCTCCAAAGCCACCAGTGCCTGGATTTCACTGGCCTTGCGTGCAGAAGTAAGACCCACCAAGAGGGCTGTCTTAATGGTGACAAGTGTGATGTCCACCAACGCCATTGGCTCAAATGGTTTATGCGCCAAGGCGCCCAAAACTACATTAAGGTCCCACACTGGGTGTGGCTTCTTGATATGTGGATAGAGCCTGATGAGGCCCGCCAAATGTCTTTTAACTATCGGGTTGGAGGATGAAAAGACCTCCTCCTCCAAGTTCCTATAGGCTCTGATGGCTGCCAGATAGGTGCGCAATGTGTCTACTTGCACCCCGAGTGTGGGAGGTGTGCTGAGAAGGATAGCACGTCATCCAACGTGCAAGTCAAAGGATCAACCTCCTATGATTCTGCCCAGTGACAAAACCAAATCCATTTGCTCTTGTACTGGCTCCTAGACCCGTCGCTGCTAGTGCCCTGTATGATGTCTAGGTTAGCCTGTGACAGATGCAGATGCTTTAATGTGACCTGTTCAGGAGCCACGCTGCAAGGGCTAACGTCTGGGGGGCAGAGTGGATGACCGTGCCTCTGTGCTTTGTGAGTAGGTGAGCTGGACCCAGCGGAATGTGCACCGGGGCCTGTTCCGACAGGCTGAATGGTTCCGAGAACCAAGGCCTCACAGGCCACCACAGAGCTATCAGGATGACACAGAGGTGCCGAGCCTCCCTGATCTTGCAGATTACGCTGTGCACCAGGGGAGTGGGAGGGAAGGCATACTCGTTCATGATGTCCCATTGTATCTACATCGCATCACCCAGAGAGCCCCAGCCATGTCCCTGCCAAGACGCAAACTGGGGGCACCTCCTGTTGGACCAGGTGGCAAAGAGATCCACCTGAGGATGACCCCATCTGCCATTCGCAGTTGTCTGCACCCAGTCTGCTGAGCCTGTCTGCCTCCAGGTTGGACTCACCCAGGAGGTGGATTGCCCTAAAGTACATGTTGAACAGGCAGAGGAGTGTTGGGCGCCAAAGGCTGAGGCGTGCTGACCAGAGCCGGAGGCTGCTGTGGAGGCTGGTGTGGAACCGCCTGGGCTGCAGGAGGCAGGTGCACCGGAACCGTGGGGCCCAGCATGGGCAGCTGTGTCAGTGTGGGGGCCTGAGGTGCAGGAGCCATAGGAGGAATGACTGTGGCGCTAGCAGCGGGACTGGAGGCAGCATGTCCCAGATCACATCCTGAAGGATGGCTCCCATCTGAGGGGACCTCTTAAGAGTGGGGAACTTTAAAAAAAACCTGTCCTCATAGGCCGGTGGGGTGCTAGGTGGCGCAGGAGTAGGAGTAGGGCTTTGAGGTTGTTGAGGCCTGGGCGTGCTCTGCCTTGCTGCATGCGGGATGTATCTGCCCTGTGATGCTGAAGGATATGCTGTAGGCCACGTACCTGGTGAAGACCAGTCCCACCTGGAAATTAATTCTCCCACCAGCTCCCCAAAAGGGGTGGGGTCGGACGAGCGGCCATTTTGTCTGGTGCGGTGGCCAGTTTGTCAAACTGCATGCCACGTGCCTGTGTCATGGTGCTCACCGTACTAGGCCTGGCCTCCTCCTGAACTCTTGGCGGTGGAGCTTGAGGCACACTGCACCTCAGGATGGGGCCTGGTAGGCGTCATGCCCTTGGCTGTGTCGCCGGTAGTGCTGCGTACAGGCGCCCTCTCAGACATTTGTACGGTAGTAGGGCATAGTCCCTCGGGTGGACACCCAGTAAAAGAACCTTGCGGTCCCTCAGCGACATCACTGGCAGGATCTATCGGCCCCTCGGCCTGGCAGCCGGTAGCTGAAGCAGCCTCGCTACCTGTGCTAGTGTCAGAACCTGGACGGTCCCTCCCGCTCTGACGTTTCCTGGGGAAGTAGTCTCCCCTGCGGGATGCGGATGAAAAAAGTGGCCCTACCTTGGGCCTTGACTTGTTCTTAACGAAGTTCTTCAAGTCCTCTGGGGTCGATCGTTTAAAGAGCTCTCTCCACCGAGCTAACCTGTTCTTCAGAGCGCGTGGTGTAAGCGAGTCACACGTGGTACAACCCTCCTAGCTGTGATCGGGGCCAAGGTAGCAGAGGCAAAGAGCATGGGGGTCGGAAAGAGTGAAGAGCCCCTCGCAAGCTGGACACCTGCTGAAGCCCGCTGGCATCGACATGCACAGGGCAGGAGCATGGCGCCAGAGCACCGAGTACCTGATTAAAGACCAAAAGACAAAAGACTAAAGACAAAAGACAGTATCCGGGGAAGAGCGTGTGGAATTACAAGGCTGAAGTCAAACCCAGGAGTGCTGGTGAAAGCGGTCTGCTCCCATCGACGTGGAAAAGAGGACTGGGGAGTGGCGCCGGTGGGCGGAGTCAGGGGAGCTAATGCTCCCCGGGCCGTGCCCCCATGCGCCTCTAAATTTAAAGGGCATAAGGTGCAGTCTCCCATCCCTAGCGAGGGACGCCCATACAGTATGGAGGAAAAGGGACTTGACGTAGGAGTACAGGAATTTACATGCTGTTGTTTTGGGAGCGCTATTTCTGTAGGTCTCTGTCTAATTATGCATGTGGGAGCGGCAGTGCTTTGTTTCCTCAGTCTGTTGCTCCCCGCTGTTTCCCTATTCCTCCCAGCTGCTGCTGGTGGTTTCAGCTGTGCCTTCTAGCCTTCAGGCTGAGTAGGCCGTGCTGTTGGAGCGAGTCGAGCGAGTCCATTTGGCGCTGCCCCACCAGCAGTTTCTGCGGCTCCCCGCCATGAATGACAGGTCTCTCTTGGGAGACTGCAGCGGGTTGCCGTGGCCTCTGGTTGTTTTCCTTCAGCCCTGAGACCATGCCGGCTGCTACTGTGCCATAGTTGGTTGCTGCAACTGCGGCCTCCGGCTGTCTCTCTTCGGCCCCCAAAGCCATCTGGCTGATAGCCTGCTCACAGGCACGGGTCTGTGAATATGAGGGTTGAGGTCCTGCGCGGCGGTGACCTGCATGGTGTCCAGTTCGGTGTCCCATGCAGAATCGTCCTGAACAGGATCGGAGTCCTGAGCGGTCGTTGTCTCAAAAGTCCCCCTCGCCAAGCCCTGATGTTCTGGCAGGGAAGCGGAACAAGACATATAATCAGGCTGAGCCAGACGACTACCAGGAATGTGAACTGGGGTGAATGAAAAAGGTTGTAAGCACAGGAATCACAGTAGAATCCTGGGATTGGTGTCCTTGTGGCGGTCCAATCACACTAATAGAGCATGATAGGTGAAGAGCTTGAAGTGTCGTCCAATCAAATAGTAACACAAGGACTCCATGGCCCATTTAACTGCAAGACATTATTTTTCAGTGGTAGCATATCTGGTCTCCTGTGGGAGCAGCTTATGGGTAATGAACAACGTAGGACGTTCCTCCGTCCCCTGCCCTTGGACCAGCACAGCCCCTGACCCTATGCCAGAAGGATCCATATGTAAAAAACAAGAAAAGTAATGACAATGTAGGCCGGCATGGGTCATCAAACTGTATGTTAATGCATGGAAGAGTGTTCGGGTCATTTGTTGGGGATCCGATAAAGGCTTCTTCAGTAGATCTCTGAGGGGTGCTGCATACCTGGCAAAATAAGGTATATTGGTATATTATCCAATGAAGCCCAAAAAGGCTTGCACTTGTCTTACCGTGGATGGGAACATTATACAGTGGATTGCCTCTACCTTCTCGGTTTGAGGTCTCACCATACCATTACAGTAGGGACGGAAGGATAGCTCAGGGGCAATGCGTTTGTCTTGGAAGAAAGACAACGCAGCACAACACAGGTTAAAATCCTGATTCCACGCTTAGAAACCAATCCTCGTATTAAGCACATTATAAATGAACAATTATAATTATTACCTACTTGATACACCAGGTAGTGGGTCTGGAAGGCAGCTACCGTGGTTTTCCTTCTGTTGACATGAAGGCCAGCGGTCTGAAGAGTGTTTAAGAAACCCTTCAAGTGACAGAGTTGCTCTTCCCAGGAGACTCTGCGAGTGACTGGGCCTCATCATAAGTCTGGCGGTAACCCTTAAAAGTGGCGATTACAGAATTAGCACTGCCAATACCGCTCTGCCGGATCATGAGCCGGCGCAAATACAGCTGACTGTAAAATCCGCCGGCCCCATCACAGTCGGCGGTCTCTGCACGGGCCACACAAAGCACAAATGAAGCTGCATCACAAGTCCATGTATAGCGGCATTAGCTAATACCACAGAAAACATGGCAGAGTTACTTCCATCTACATGAACACAGATGTTAGAAATGAAGCCACAGGTGAACCCGATCCACTCCAGAGGGCTACATAAGGCGCACCCCTACCCCAAACACTGTTTCCAACATCATGCTGCCTCTAGCCACTGTGAGCTGGGACAGGCAGCTGCTCATGCTGTGCCTGGAAGTTGAGAGGCAGAACAACCAGGCTAGGGCACAGGGAGTACGGGAGGCATATGGGGAAGGAGAGGAGCTGGAGGAGACAGAGAAGGAGAAGGAGAGCCCAAGCAAGGCGTGCACCGATCCCCAGGGTCAGGCCCTCACCCTTGACCCTCACTGACAGCCAGTTGTTTACCCTGTACCGCCTTAACAGGGAAACCATATCTGAGCTGCTCACCACAATACAGGACGACATAGGGAGCAGGATCAACATCCAGACAGCTGTGTCCCCACTGCTAAAGCTAGCAGTGTCTGTCCTGCAATCCCTTGGAACTGGAACCTTTGAGCACTCTGGGGCCGTGATGCACAGCATGGCACAGCCCACATTCTGCACAGTGTTGGCCCAGGTGCTTGAAGCCCTTCTGTGGCAAGTGCAACGTCACATCTCACTGCCTACCACCCCAGCCCAGGCCAATGCCATGAAGGCACAGTTATATGCCGTTGCCCAAATGCCAAATGTGATCAATGCCCTGGACTGTACCCATGTTGCGTTGGTGGCCCCTCAGGCCCACGAACCAGTGTACCGTAACCGCAAGTTCTACCACTCCCTGAATGTGAAGGTTGCCTGCAACCCCAACCTGTACATCACCCACGACTCCATGGTCCTACGGAACAGCACACTGTCAGGATTCATGAAGAGGCACAGAGGACTACGTACCTGGATAGTGGGTGAGGAGAAATGCCTGCACGCATGCTATGCGGAGTAAATATCCAAATGGGGGGGAGATGCAAATAACTACACACAGCATGGCATGACAAGCGAATGAAAAATATTGTCTTTATTTTATTTATTGGAAATTTGTATGGCGCCTATACACACGTGTTTCCCGGTGCCACAAGACAAATTGGGGGAGGGGAACATAGGAAGAACAACAAAAAACTGTTGTATTGGCCTTGTGACAATCCTACTATGCAAGTGCAAGATCAAGTTGGTAGGCGCACAGGGGTGTCGGGGGGTAGAGAGAGAAGTGCAGGACTGGGGTACCCGAAGGGAGGGGGGGAGGGCAAGGGCTCTTAGGGCCAAGAAGGCAAGTTCTGGGGGAGCCAAGAAGGCAAGTGTTGGGGGAAAAAGGGAGGGGAGGTGCGGAGGACAGGATGGGCCAGGTTAGGGCTAGTCTGGGGAATGGAGCCCAAGGGCAGTGCTGGCAACGGATGCTGCGGAACTGGTAGGAGTTCGGTCTGGCCCCTGTACAACTCTGAAGGGACCAGGCCCCAGTCGCAGCGGCAGAGGGAACGTTAGCACGAGAGGGGGAGAGGGAAGGAAGAGGAGAATAGGAAAGTCTTGAGAAGTTTCCAAAGCTTAAGAAGATCAGGCTCAGGGGGCGTGGCCAGCCAGCACGCGATGAGCACGTCGTTTTGCAGAGCTCCCGCTCCACCGGCTCATATCCTGAATAAAATCTGTTACTCATACCCCAAGAGTGAATTTGTGATAGGGTGATGAAGGCAGGAAACATGGGTCCCGCATGGAACGTTGCAGGGAGCTTGAAGAGTCTTACTTGACCCAGATCGAGGTGCGGAGAGGAGATCAAGAGCGACGCGGACAACAGTACTAAAATGGCCGCCGGAGTTCTGTAGTCCGAGGCGGGAGAGATTTGCGAATCCCCGGCGGGAGGAAGATGAGATATGCCCGCAGAGAACTGGTGAGCGAGCAGGAAAGCTCACTTCAGAGAGGGAAAAGGAAATGTACAGATAATCCTCAGAATAACGGTGGAGCAGCCTGGACTGGAGGCAACCCCCGTTAGCGGTGGGAGGAGCGGAGACCATCCCCTGACAGCGCTTCTGGTGGCATCAGCTTGAGAGGGTGCCGCGGTGGGCCCCCTCAACAACAGACGCAGCGAAATGTGGCTTGGCAAGACGGGAGGTGAAAGGCTGCAGACCGGACTGGAGGAGGCAAGCTGTGCAGTTGAACAGGAGAAGCAGCCACCGGCAGCGACGCAGATGGTGGCGGAGGAGACTGCACACGCTTTGAGAGTCGCGAGGACTGCCAAGTGTGCCCCGCAGCTATCAAGACTCCAGGCTGACGAATCGGCAGTGCACTAACTAAGGTGAGAGACACGAGAGTGCCCCGACATCCCGCCTATCCAATCCAGCTACTGATAACACCTTGAGGCGGAGCAGCAGTGTGGCCGGTTGAGCAGGGGAAATCAGCCCATGGAGAGAGGAACAGAACTCCCGATAGCGCTCTTGTTGAGATAGTTGATGGGTGAGGATCCCTGATTTCAAAGCCCCCCCTGGGGGTTATGCACGGCGAACCAGGGTTGGAGAAGCCTGGCCATATGTCAGGATAGCAGTCTGTCACGCAATCGGATAAAGGAGTGACACGAAGAATAAGACACCGCAGAACTCTGGGCGCCATAGCAAACTGTGATTATGCCCAGATATTGTGAGGAGGACAGCCACTGCGCAGTACGGTGGCATAGCCTACAGCTGGGGTGAAGGGCCGGCACTGGGTTGTATGCCAGGAATCCCACTGAGCTGCATCTATCCCGGGGCAGTCTGCAACTCTTGGTAACAGTCTACAAAGAATCTTCGGTGGACATGAACTTGGGGTCACAATGGTGAAAGGACAACAGAAAATGGAGAAGTATATGGAAATGAAGGACAAACCACAAAAACATATGGATTCAGACTGGACTGTGGAGGGGGGTGCCACAGGTGCAGATGGGGAAGGAGTGACCCTGGATGCACTGCAGGAGGCGATACAGGTGTCTAAGGTCTCCCTGGAGGAGAGCATCAGGAGGTTGGGGCAGATGTCACCCTGGTCAGGGCAGACCTTTGCAAAGTGTGCGAACGAGTTCATGGAGTGGAAAAGAGGGTCAGCGCAGTGGAAGATGACAACCAGACCCTCAAAAATCAGGTGGAAGGCCTGTTGGGGGCAACCAGGATCCTGCAGACAAGAGCAGAAGATGCAGGGGGTTGCTCTAGACGCTGTAACATCAGACTGGTTGGGGTGCAAGAGAGAGAAGAGGGACCCACTGCAGAGCTATTTGTGGAGAATTTGGTTTTGAAAGTGCTGGGGATCAAGGGCCTATCAAACTTTTCACGGTGGAAAGAGCGCATAGGGTGCCGGACAGGCCTCGCCCCCCCATCAGGTGCCCCGCCGAGAGTGATGGTGGCTAAAATTATGAACTTTCGGGATCGTGATCCCATTCTACAGGAGGCCCGCAAGATACGCTTCTACGAAAGTGGGAACACAAAACTATGCATCTTTCCGGATTTCACACTGGAAGTACAGCAGCAGAGGAGGGCATACGACGCAGTGAGACGCCGGCTTCGAGAATTGAACTTGAAGTACATGATGTTTTTCCTGTCCAAGCTGAAAGTGATATCAGGAGGAAAGTCATGGTTCTTTACTCCCCCGAAGAAGGTGTGGAATTGGTTAGATTCTTCGCCACACACCGGGAATTCGCAGAGCCGAGGGGGATCGGAGGGAATACAACCCGAGGTAGAGAATTGAAACTGGAGACGGCTGCTGGGTGATGTGTGGTGGACTCCGGTAGGGTGTAGTCACCTAGGGATAAATATGAGGCACGAAGTAGGAGTTAAGTAGATTTAGCGGGTGGAGACGGGGCGATGTGAAGCTCCCCCCCGTATACCTGACGCCATTGGCTACCACCCACAAGTTGTGAAGGGGAGGTGGGAAGGGCAAGTCAAGGGGTCTACACACTGGGAGAGGTGGAACGAAATCCCACGGGGTGACGTCTGGATGATACAATTGGGGAAGCTGGGATGGTGGGACGGAACCCGACCGGGAGACACCCATAGAACGTATCTGGAGAGGGTGAGAGAGGGAGGGGGGAGGCAAAGAAGGGGGGAGATGGGGTGGGATGGGAAGTTGGGGGGAGTTGGGGATGATGACACCAAGTTGGGGGCAGGTGTTAGCAGGGATGGGGCTGAGGGACAGGGAGGAAATGGAGGGATGGGGCAGCACCAACAGGGGAAGGCACAGTACGGGGAATGGGATTATGGACAGGGATTGGCAACACAGGTAGAGGCTGGATCGAAGGGGAAGGACCCGGAAGAGATGGGAGGATGATCACTGGGGGACAGAGACGAAACAGATGGCCTGCAGATGGACCCAATGCGGGAGGGTACAATATTGGTATCAGGATTATGGAGGGGGAACGAAGTCATGAATGTCGATGATGAGGAATACTTCCCGTCGGTCCTACACATGATTGGGGCTTACAGAGGGGAAATTATTTTATGGGGTGGGGGACTTTAATTGTCACCTGGACATGCACCTGGATAGGACGGGAGACAGGGGTCCTAGTAAAAAATTGTCATGATGCCTACCCCCGGCATCAGGACCAAGCCCATCAGCTCCGGGAGCAGGCATCCAGATACTTATTAAAACCCCAACAGCCCCGGCGGCTGTTTGGGTTCCGTCCTGGCGCCTTCGGCGCCAGGCTCATCATAGAAATCAGTCCTGGCGGCATAGGCGCCAGGCTCATAGACATTACTTACCTGATGCAGACCATGCTGCAAGTGAGTCCAAGCCAACGTGAGGCCTGGATGGGACTATTTTATTACAGGGACTATTTTTTACTCGGGCGTGGTTCTGGGGAACTTCTTACCTGGAACTACTTTGGAGGCTATTTAAACCACGCCCGAACAGCAGCACACGCTTCGCGTTATTCTGCATCCAGCAGCGTAACGCTCACGTGCCTGCAGTCTGCATCCTGTCTTCTGCCACGCCCGCCTCAAATCTGGGGCTCCTAAAACAAAGAGGAAAGAAAAGGACAAGGTTAGAAAACGAACTATTTTCGAATTCCTCACCTGATTCCGGATCCATCTCGCCTCCGGACCTGGAAAGAACATCATTTCTGTACGCTTCGCATCTCCAGCTGCTGCAGCGCCGCGCCATACTCACCAGTCCTCGCAGCATCTTTCGATTCGGCGCTGCCTCCATCATTTCTTTGCCGAACTCCGACACCTGGGGGACAAAAGAAAACAACAAGGTGAGCTGAGAAAACCAACAAATATAACTCTTATTACCATAGACTTACCTGATTCACCACCAGAGGCATTATTCTATAACTCTCCACATCTTCATGTGCCGCACCTGCAAAGAGAGAGAAAACAACACGTTGAACACGTGCAACATTCACCGGACAGCGTCGGGTAATACAGACTCTTACCTGAGCGCCACCAGCTGCCACGAGAGCATCTTCTCACGATCTCAGCTGCAAGACAAGGAAGGAAGGGGGGACAAGAGTGAAACATTGGACATATTGAACTCTATGAATTTGATACTTACCGGACCCTGCCAGGAACCTCAGAGTCAATACCCTCCGGAACTCTCCCACGCCTTCAAACCAGTGAAGTAACTGGCATCAATGCACCCCTGCAATCCATGCAGGATGGAAAGCTCATCTTTCAAGAATATAAGGTGAGATTGCTGAGAGGGCACTTCAGAGGTGATTAGTTGGGAGGACTGTGGGGCGTGCCATCTCTAGAATCCACGGGTGGCTAAATCCATCCCTCCACTTGCAGGAGAATACTTCTACGGGTCAAGCAGACAAGATTAGGAGGGCCAGTCTAGTCAGTCATCTCTGCACTACGCATCACGTTGGTGGAGACCGCAGCCATCCGGATCCGACCGACGCCCCTGTGGGAGCCAGGTGAGCGTAACAGAACGCGAAGCCTCTCTATAAATCCCCACCTGGGCGTTATGGAAACCTCAGAAACCGACCAATTGGCCCAATTATTGGGGGAATTTAGGGCAGAAGTGCACTCCGCTCGCCAAGAGACTAATGCCCCCAGAAGAGAACTGATTGTCTCGAAGGAGCGCATTGACGATCTGGCTCGGCAGCTGCTGCAAAACCAAGCAGGGCAAACACCTTTACCAGGACTCGGGGGGAATCCAACTCCTGTTTCCTCGAGCAATCCGGTGCAAGTGGTTTTACCAGGGGCTATTCCTTTAGCTCCACCTGAACGCTTTGCTAGGGACCCAAAAAGGTTCGCCGTGTTTATGAACCAATGTCGCTTGCACTTTTTATGGAAGCCGGTCAAGTGGCACAGCGAGTAGAGTGCTTGCTTTGACACCGGTGCAGAGCCTGCTAATGCAGGTTCGAATCCTGGCAGGGCCAAACTCAGCCTTTCATCCTTCTGAGGTCAATAAATGAGCACCACACACCGTGGGTAATAATAAGCAGCGCTTAGATACCTGATGGTTCGTAGCGCTATATAAATGCCAAATTATTAATTATTTTTATGCAGACCTGGAGCTTTTCCAAATGACCAAGCCAAAGTAGCTTTTGTATTATCATATTTGAGTGGCAGTTCAGCTGATTGGTCGATTCCACTAGTCAATCAGGATGACCCTCTTCTTCGGGACTTTCAGGGTTTTCAAATGAGCATGGAAAGACTATTCGCTAGACATTCCCAGGGACAGGCCCTGGATAACAAACTTTTATCCCTACTACAAGGTAACCAGGATCTGTTAACCTATATCGCAACCTTTAATAGGTTGGTGGTGGAAACCGGATGGCCAGAGGTAAAACGAATTACACTATTTCATCGTGGACTTCGGGGAGAACTTAAGGATGTCTTGGCCCAAGTTGTGAACCCACCTCAGGATTGCGCAGAATATATAGACTTAGTGGTCCAGTTAGACCATCAACTTCAGAATAGAAAGGCTGACCGAGCTAAGTTCGAGAATCGGGTATTGGTTAAACCCAACGTCACCCACAAAGGAACAGATGCAGCAGAACCTATGCAGATCGGGGGGGTTAAGGGACCCTTTACTCAAAAGGAAAGAGAAAGGAGACGGCAGATGCAATTGTGTCTATACTGTGGGGCCTCAGGACATGTTCTATGGGATTGCCCTATAAAACCATCCAAGAAAATAGTCGGAGTCGCTGATAGAAATCAAACAGAACCTGATTCAGGAAACGACCACGCCTGACAAGCGTAGAGGTCCGCTTGCCGAGCTTGAAGAAGGACGCTCAGAACTCACACCTAATCATACCAATGGTCCTTATTGATCCAAGGCAGCCATCACGTATGCACGCAGTAAGGGCATACATTGATAGCGGGCCGTAGGAAACTATATGGACCACGAGTTGGCTCCTAGGATGAACCTACCTTTCTGCAAAAAAACCTCTTCGGATGTCATCACCACAGTTGATGGAACTGAAATTGCCTCTGGGCCTGTAACTCATTCCACCACAGAGATGACATTGTTGGGTCAAGATGGGCATCGAGAGACTATTGTGTTTGATTTAATCAAAGCCCTGCATTTCCAAATAATACTGGGGATACCTTGATTGGAAACCCATAATACTAGTATTGATTGGCGAGAGAAGAGAATAACCTTCCCGGATTGTGCACACACACCTGTTACCCAGAAAAAACCTTGAACAAAGGCCTGGCCACAGTCGTTAATCCAGTCGTGCAGTTACCTCAGGAATATCAAGAATTCCAGGATGTTTTTCAAAAAGAACAGGCAAACACCTTACCACCTCACAGATCATACGATTGTCAAATCGACCTCATACCCGTTGCACAACCTCCATGCAGTAGGATCTACGCCCTTACGGAACCCGAAAACCTTCACCTACGACAATACTTGGACGAGTACCTTGCTAATGGCTTTATTCGTCCATCCAAGTCCCCTGCATCCTCAGCTTTGTTCTTCGTGCCTAAAAAGGAAGGTGACTTCAGAACATGCATAGACTACCGCGCATTAAATCAGATTACGGTGAAGAACCGATACCCATTGCCTCTGATCCCCGAATTACTAGACCAAGTAAAGGATGCTTGCATCTACACTAAATTGGATCTCTGAGGGGCATATCATCTGGTACGTGTAAAAAAGGCGACAAATGGAAGACTGCCTTTCGCACCAAGTACGGATTATTCGAATATCAGGTGATGCCCTTCGGGTTGTGCAATGCACCAGCAGCCTTCCAGTATTTTATGAACAATGTCCTTCGTGAACTCATTGACGTCTGTGTTGTCGTATACATAGACGATATTCTAGTGTACTCCTCCTCAGAATCAGACCATGTTAAGCACGTGCGTGCAGTCCTTGAGAAACTACGCCAGCACAAGTTATATGCAAAATTGGAAAAATGTGTTTTTCATACTACGGAAGTTGAATTTCTTGGATTTATCCTGACTCCAAAAGGAGTCTGAATGGACTCTCGAAAGGTGGACGCAATTCTCAAGTGGCCATCATCCAGTTCAGTTAGAGGGGTACAAAGCATGCTCGGATTTGCTAATTTCTACCGCAGATTCATTCCGGATTTCTCGCATGTTGTACACCCCATAACAGCACTTTTGCGAAAAAACAAACGCTTTTTGTGGACCGGAGAGGCTGAAAAGGCCTTCCAAGAGCTGAAAGCGAAATTCACGTCTGCCCCTGTCTTAAAGCATCCCCGCCCTGAACTTCCATACATAGTTGAAACTGATGCATCCAGTTTAGCCATGGGAGCTGTCCTGTCCCAGAAGGATCCTGAAACTGGTCAACTTCACCCAGTAGCATTTTGGTCCAGAAAGTTCTCGGCACCCGAGTTAAACTATGCGGTTACCGATAAAGAGTTATTAGCCATCAAATCTGCCTTCAAGGCTTGGCGGCATTATCTTCTCGGTGCCAGGCATACCATTACTGTAATCACCGATCACCGGAACTTGCAGTATTTAAAAACAGCCAAAGCCCAATCGTCACGCCAACTTCGATGGGCATTGTTCTTTGCCGAGTTCGATTTCGTGATCACTTATTGACCAGGCTGTAAAAATGGCAAGGCAGATGCCTTATCCCGAATAGGGATGGGAGAAGCATATGCGAACCCGGAACTGGTGCCTATAATTTCAGAACAAAGAATTCTTGGCATAACTACTCTACAGACACTAGAGGATATTCATGTAAAAATCCAACAACTCTTCGATCCAACAGCCCTGCAGGACTGGGTAAAGAAAGGCCCGGACTACTCAGTCATCAATGACCTACCTTATTATCAAGGGCGACTATTTCTACCACACAAGGGACTACAAGAACTAGTCATCTCCAATTATCATGACACCCTGATGGAAGGGCACCCAGGTATCGCAAAAACAGAAGCTAAAATTAAGAGACAATTCTGGTGGCCCACCTGGCGAAAAGACGTAAAGTCATTTGTGATGTCTTGTGGCATTTGCGCCCAAAACAAAAGTCAGAAGAAAAAACCTGCTGGCCTTTTACAACCTTTGGATATTCCACCTACACCATGGTACACCTTATCTTTAGACTTTATTACAGATCTACCTCCATGTAATGGATTTCACACCATTCTAGTTATTGTGGATCTTTTTTCCAAGATGGCCCACTTTATTCCTTTAAAGGGATTACCTTCAGCTTCAATTCTGGCCAAGGAGTTCCTCGAAAACATTATTCGAATACACGGATTTCCTTCCGTATTGGTCTCTGACCGAGGTAGTCAATTCATTTCACATTTTTGGAAGAAATGTTGTCAATTGGCGCAAATCGACGTGAGGTTATCAACCAGTCACCATCCCCAGACCCATGGTCAGACGGAGAGGACCAACCAGACCCTTCAACAGTACCTACGTTGCATGCTACACCAGACCGAAAGTAACTGGAAAGATATTTTATGGATTTCCGAGGATGCATACAATAACTCTGTACATTCAGGAACCGGACAAAGCCCCTTTCATACCATATATGGACATCACCCTCGAACCTCAGAACTAGATTCACCTCAGCACTTAGAAATGCCCACAGTTAGTCATTTGCACTCTACTATTACACAAGCCTTTAAGGAGGCAACAGAACATTTGAAACAAGCAAAAGAGAAATATAAGAAAAATGCTGATCAACATGGAAGTGAAACACCCCAATACCAGATTGGGGATCAAGTTTGGCTGGCTACAAAACACATACCTCTGAAGGGAACTCAGACTTTTAACCCTAGATATTTGGGACCTTACACCATTAAGGCCATTATCAATCCGGTGGCCGTCAAATTGGAATTACCCTCTAATATACAAATTCATCCTGTCTTTCATGTTTCACTTTTAAAACCAGTTCAACCAGGAACAAGATTAATCAAACCACCCGACCCCATCTTGATAGATGGAGAACCTGAATTTGAGGTAAAAAATATCCTGGACTCCAAGATGGTTAAATCAAAACTTTTTTATTTAATCGATTGGAAGGGCTACGGACCACAAGAAAGGTCATGGGAGCCTAGTGACCACGTTCATGCACCTCGGTTGGTGAAGAGATTCCATCGGGACTTCCCAGACAAACCAGGGCCAAGGGGAAGAACAACTTTAGGAGGGGCCTTGGGGGGGAGTGCTGTCATGATGCCTACCGCCGGGCATCAGGACCAACCCATCAGCTCTGGGAGCAGGCATCCAGATACTTATTAAAACCCCAACAGCCCCGGCTGGGGGCTGTTTGGGTTCAGTCCTGGCGCCTTAGGCGCCTGGCTCATCATAGAAATCAGTCCTGGCGCCATAGGCACCAGGCTCATAGACATTACTTACCTGATGCAGATCATGCTGCAAGTGAGTCCAAGCCAACGTGAGGCCTGGATGGGATTATTTTATTACAGGGACTATTTTTTACTCGGGCGTGGTTCTGGGGAACTTCTTACCTGGAACTACTTTGGAGGCTATTTAAACCACACCCGAACAGCAGCACCTGTTTCTCGTTATTCTGCATCCAGCAGCGTAACGCTCACCGTGCCTGCAGTCTGCATCCAGTCTTCTGCCACGCCCGCCTCGAATCTGGAGCTCCTAAAACAAAGAGGAAAGAAAAGGACAAGGTTAGAAAATTAACTATTTTCGAATTCCTCAACTGATTCCGGATCCATCTCGCCTCCGGACCTGGAAAGAACATCATTTCTGTACGCGTCGCATCTCCAGCTGCTGCAGCGCCGCGCCATACTCACCAGTCCTCGCAGCATCTTTCGATTCGGCGCTGCCTCCATCATTTCTTCGCCGATCTCCGACACCTGGGGGACAAAAGTAAACAACAAGGTGAGCTGAGAAAACCAACAAATATAACTCTTATCACCATAAACTTACCTGATTCACCACCAGAGGCATTATTCTATAACTCTCCACATCTTCATGTGTCGCACCAGCAAAGAGAGAGAAAACAACACGTTGAACACGTGCAACATTCACCAGACAGTATCGGGTAATACAGACTCTTACCTGAGCGCCACCAGCTGCCACTAGAGCATCTTCTCACGATCTCAGCTGCAAGACAAGGAAGGAAGGGGGGACAAGAGTAAAACATCGGACATATTGAACTCTATGAACTTGATACTTACCGGACCCTGCCAGGAACCTCAGAGTCAATACCCTCCGGAACTCTCCCACGCCTTCAAACCAGTGAAGTAACTGGCATCAATGCACCCCTGCAATCCATGCAGGATGGAGAGCTCATCTTTCAAGAATATAAGGTGAGATTGCTGAGAGGGCACTTCGGAGGTGATTAGTTGGGAGGACTGTGGGGGGTGCCATCTCTAGAATCCACGGTTGGCTAAATCCATCCCTCCACTTGCAGGAGAATACTTCTACGGGTCAAGCAGACAAGATTAGTAGGGCCAGTCCAGTCAGTCATCTCTGCACTACGCATCACGTTGGTGGAGACCGCAGCCGCCCGGATCCGACCGACGCCCCTGTGGGAGCCAGGTGAGCGTAACAAAAACATATGACAGCATCCCTCCATAGGGTGATGGAGGGCTTTGACCTGGTGGAAATATGGAGGGAGAAGCATGGTGAAGAGAAAGGGTTCTCATAATACTTGGGGGTACATGGATAATACTCACGCCTGGATAACTTTCTGACAGGGGTCCAAGTGTGGGATAGATTGGCACTAGATCTTGAGCTCTACCATAAGACAATGGTGGACCTGGCACATTTTGATAACAGTAAGCGAGATGTCTGACTGCATGGAGAGGGTGACAAAGCAGGGAAATTGTTGGCCTGGTTGATAAATAGGGAAGGCCCGAGACAGGAGATAACTCAAGTCAAAACAGAATCGGGTGACACGGTGGGCACCCAAGAACAGATCAATGGGGTTTTTGCAGAATTCTATAAGAGGCTATATACAAGTGAGCACGGATATGTAGACATTGACATGGAAGACCTGATGGAAATTATCCGGTTACCAAAACTAGGATCGGACATGGCGGAAGAACTGGAGGCTTCGATAGAGGAGGGTGACATTAGATCGGCAGTACGCACCATGAGGAAGGGCACATCCCCTGGCAGTGTTGGATTCCCCATTGAATTCTATTCGGAATGTATGGACCGCCTAGCTCCACAGCTTAAAAGGGTATACGATGAGGCATTTGAGAAAGGGGCCCTCCTGGTGTCTATGAGGGAAGCAATAATAACAGTGATTTTGAAAGAGGGGAAGGCCCCACTAGATTGCATGCCATATTGCCCCATATCATTACTGAATTTTGGGGAAGATATTGGCAGCAAGAATGTCGAGGGTGGCTCCGAAGTTGATCCACTAGGATCAATGTAGGTTTGTTGGGGGAAGAAACACAACCAGTAATATTGCTCGCCTCCACCATGTCATGGACCAAGTCAAATCCCACAAACAGTCCCTAGCGGTGGCCTCTTTCAACGCCATGAAAGCGTTTGATTCGTTGGAGTGGAATTGGTTGTTTTGAGTATTTAAGGAATTTGGGTTTGGGGAAAATATTTGCAGATGGCAGGCCCTACTATACAACAAACCAATGGCTAGGGTGAGGACAAATGACTGGGTATCTGAGAAATTGGAACTAGGCAGGGGGACCCGCCAGGGATGTGCAGCGTCTCCAATACTTTTCACTCTGGCTTTGGAGCCCCTGGTAGAGTTTCTTCTGCAGGGAATGGCAGAGGCGGGGATAGAGATTGAGGAGTCC
This sequence comes from Ambystoma mexicanum, assembly GCF_040938575.1. Classification (NCBI taxonomy): domain Eukaryota; kingdom Metazoa; phylum Chordata; class Amphibia; order Caudata; family Ambystomatidae; genus Ambystoma; species Ambystoma mexicanum. The sequence goes on along the minus strand of NC_090921.1, from coordinate 1,334,337,755 downwards.
AATATATAGGGCCTCATTACACGGTAGGCGGTAAGGGTTTACTGGTACCGGTAAGGGCACCGGTACCGGTAAACCCTTACCGCCTTACTACGAGGTCCCTTTGCGGGACCCAACCTTAACAGCTGGTTTAACCAGCCGTTAAGGAACGGGCCCGCAAAGGGACGTTGGTGCTAATTACGGTACCGCAATTTGCAGTTCCGTAATTAGCTCCTTCCCCATTTCCATTGAGCCCTATGGGGGCAACAATGGGAATGGGGAAGTGCCTTGGTGAATGGGGAATTACCGTCCCCGCTCACCTTGGAGTAGGGCGGTAATTCTGCCATCCACCAAGGCGGACACAGTAAAATACCGGCGGCAACCATGGCACTAATAGCGCCATGGTTACCGCCTACCGTGTAATGAGGCCCAAAGTGTCATTGTATGCAGACAATCTCATCTTGTATGTTTCCAACCCGCAGGAGAACTTACCGGTGCTACTGGAAATATTAAAGAATTTCCGTTACATGTCCTGGTTCCCCGGGGAGGGCTGCGGGACTGTCGCGGACAAGACCTGCTGACGCTGGGGATAAGATGGGAGACAGAGTCGTTTAAATATTTAGGTATACAAATATTTCACGACATGGAGGAAACCTTTATGTACAATACCGAGAGGGCACTCTCAAGAATAGGGGATTCAGTACAATTCTGGAAGGATCTGCCGCTTTCCCTGATGGGTAAAGTGTTGTTATGTAAAATGGTGATCCTACCACGATTGCTCTTTTTTTCACCAATATACCGTTTGTGGTGAAAAAGATTTTCTTTAAAACGCTGGACAGTAAAGTAGGGGAATTATTATGGAATGCAGGGAGAAGGAGGGTGTCCCTGTCAATACTATGCAGAACTAGAACGGAAGGAGGGTTGGGCCTCCCTGACTACGAGACATACTTTGTAGCAGCACAGCTGCAATTGGTGTTGGAATGGGGACAACCAGGAGGGAAAATCTTGAGGCGATTGATTGGGAGTCTGCCTCCATGTCTGAAGGGCGCCAAACTGCTGTGGAACCCATTGGGGAAGAAGGGATCTTCAATTGTGTTCGAGGCATGTAGGGAAACATGGAAGAAATATGTCCGAAAGAAAGGGCTGGGAGGGCTCTATAATGCGGAACTGCCCTGGGGGGTAGACCGGAAATTGCGACTGGCAGATGGGAGAGCGGGTGCAGAGGCTCTAGCATAAGGGGTGTGAGAAGGTGGGAGATCTGTGCGAAGGGGGAAAACGACTCACTTTTGCAGAATGGCTCACAAGGTTTGACCTGCCGAGGGGCTTATTTTTAGCATACGGGGCAATAGTCCATATATTAGCAGAGCTATGGGACGGAATGCCTGAGGAGCCGGAAGCGAGCCCATTGCTGCAGGTACTGTTGGAACAAGGGGGGGGCTCGCCGAGGATCTCACGTATTTATAAAGCCCTACTGGAAGAGGAACCTAAGATAGCACTGAAGGTGAAGAAGTGAGAGACAGATATGGGGTATCAGATTTCATACAAGGAATGGGAGGCTATCTGGGAGTCAGTCAGGAAGGTATCATGAAATGCACGATTTCAGTTGATCCAGTATAATACTATGCACAGAATGTATGTGACCCCAACCAGATTGAGGGCGATGAATAGCACAATATCGGATGAATGCCCCAGATGTGGCAGGAGGCCAGCTGGGTTTTGACACATGGTATGGGATTGTGGGGTCATTACAGTTTATTGGAACAAGGTAATTGAGGAGGTGAATGGGTTAATGGGGACGGATCTGGAGTGTGACCCGAAGATATGCATCTGGGGGACCCTCCCAGGAGGGAAAAAACACAAAACATGAAATAAGATGATACACTTCCTATTACTGTTGGCTAAACGCCGAATGGCCATCGCGTAGAAACACCCACAGGGGCCGGCAATAACAATGTGGTTGGCAGATGCCCGCAGATGGGGGGATTGCCCAACTGGCGATGTTACAGGGGATGGGAGCTGACACAGAGGGGTCAGCGGTAACAATACATTGGGCCCAACTGATGGATGACCTACTCAAATCTAATGATCTGAAACCAACATGAAACACTTGCTACAGGAGGAGTGGGGAATAAAGAATGGGAGGAGGGTAGGGGGCATGCAACTACATGAATGCTGTCCTCCGAGGGGGTAAAAGAACAGGTATTGCCGATTGTGATGTGATGTGGAAGAAATGAAAGAGGCCAGATTGGACTGCACTAAGCATAAATACAAGAAGGGAGGGGGGAGGGAAATGAGGATTTGTTATGTTTGTTGTTTGTTATTATGAAAATACCAATAAAAAGTGTTTTAAAAAAAAATCTGGCTTATGTGTGAGGGGGGCAGGGAGGCCATTCCAGAAGGAGGAACCAGCCAAGGAAAGGGATCTACCTCCCACTCTCTGCCTGGAGAAATGTTTGACCCGCAGAGAGTTGGAGCCATAGGCTATTTAGGGTACTTGACCACTTCCTGCAGCAACATCACAGTACAGCCCAGGGAGCATGCACTTGTCAAACGTACCTGGATGGAGAAGCTGATATGCACAAATGGTAGCAACTATAAACACGAACATGACTACAGATACCACAATGCAACATGCACTAACCAAATCAATGCTGACAAATGGCCACATCGCATCACACAACAACAACAACCCTGCCGGTACCACAGCCATGAACCCATGTGTGCCCAGCCCACAATCGCGGCCCAATGGCACCAGATGCTCAAGGAGGGCCCATGGGAAACCCAGCATGCCACATGCATGGTGGAAATACAATGCCATCATGTCAACTGCACATGTCACTGACAGACACCTTATGTAACATATGCTGCAAGGGAACAGGGTGCATATGAAGCAGATACAATGCATGTCATGAGTGACACAGCATGCAAGACCTTGAATAGACACATGATGTGAAATGAAGGCCCATTTGCATGCACAAGATGTCTATTTACCTGGTATTGTGCAAGGCCACCCCAACACCTCACACCATGACTAATGCCTGTGCCTACCCCCCTGCAGGTGACTCTGGATACCCACAACTGCCCTGGCTAATGACCCCTGTGCATGATCCACAAACGCCGCAGGATAATGCCTACAACCACGCTCACAGCAGACCAGTGCGTGCACCGAGCGTACCTTCGGCCTCCTGAAGGCACATTTCCGCTGCCTCGACCGTACCGGTGGAGCCCTGATGGACGCTCCAGCGAAAGTGGGTAGATCTGTGCTTGTGTGTGCCATGCTGCACAATATCTGCCTGAAGAGAAATGTTCCACTAGCCCCTGACATGGACATGCCACCCCCAGAGGATGTGGATGCAGTGCCCTGAGACAAATGCACGCAATGCCAGAGATGACGTGAGGGATGGGAGATTGGCTCACCAGGGACTGATAGACAATTTCTTCTGATACTTTCACATGGCACAGGCCACCTCTACCAATAAACACGACAATGGGCCTCATTACGAGTCCGGCGGTAACCTGCCGGTTTTTCGGGCTCGGTTACCGCTGGACTCAAATTCCCATTCTGCCTCCGTGATTCCCAGAATTACCGGGGCATTACAACCCCAGTGACCCGGGAATTCGGGAGGCGGAATTCGGTAAATCCCCATTCCCATTGAGTCTCATAGGACTCAATGGGAATGGGGACCATGGAAACACCGGCACCATCTCGTGATGGTGCCGGTGTTTCCACGTCCGCCTGCAGGCGGCCGGTGTTAAACCTGCCAGGTCAGACCTGGCTGGAATGACACCTCCACATGCAGAACTCGAGATCACCCGGTATGGAAACAACGGTGGCGGCGGATTTACCGTCATCGTTATTTCCATACCAGGTGACTCGTAATGAGGCCCAATGACTCAATCAGGAATGTCCTCACATTGATGAAGTTTAACAGTTTTAATGATATAAAGTGCCCCCAACTAACCCCCTCCCTCTTCCCACCACCAACGTCCCAGCACACTATCCCCCCTCCCTCCTCGCACCACCAACTCCCCAGGAACTATCCCTACAAACTCAGCCCCCTTCCCCTTTCCCAACATGAACACTTTCTCACAAATATATTTCACTGTGAGCGACATTGGACTAACAGCAGAGCCCAACACCATGGTCAGGCAATTAAGGATCCTTACACATCCCTGACTTCCATCACACTTCCCCACACGGATAAAAGGCGGAGCATGATAGCACACTCTGAGCGGGGCAAAACACATGAGGAAACAGCAGGTCCAAGAAGGTAGTTTAATACACGGAGAAAGATGGCGAGGCCAGAGAGAGTTGCAAGGAGGAAAGCGCCCTTGACCTGCAAAGACAATTACTTTCGTGAACCTTGGAAAGTAACAAACCGAAGACCAGGAACCTGCACAGTGTGATTGAGGTACCCGGTACTCTCCTGCGTCGATAACCAAGGCGGGGGGAGTGATTCCCGCTGTGTTACTCTCCTTGGCTCCTACAACAAAGCAGCTTGGGAAAAGAGCACAGCCGGTGAGTCAGAGAGACTGACACCAAACCAGCTTGTATTTTGAACCAAGGTTGCAAGCGCCAACATTGTATAAAGAGAACAGTGTGTGAGGCGTTTGGGATGAGCAACGCAAGTACAATTGAAAGCCAAAGGAAATAGTTGAACTTTTTAATTGAACTTTGGGAGGCCAAGGCGGGGTGGGAGCGGTACTGTTACTTGATCTGTCAGCCCAGGTTTGACACGGTTGTCCACCCTACCCTCCTGGCCCACCTATCCGATGCTGGCATCTCAGGCCAAGTACTTGATTGGTTCCAAGCTTTTATGACTGACCGCACCCAGTCAGTATTTCTGCCCCCTTTCTGCTCTCTCCCTGGGATGCTCTCATGTGGAGCTCCCCAGGGTTCAGGTCTCTCTCCAATTCGTTTCAATATATATATCCGCCCTCTTTCGCTTCTTATCCTGTCGCTTGTGTTCAGATATTAGTCTTACGCCAATGATATGCAGATTCTGGTCCGATTGGATCTCACAAGAGCATACATTGCGAATCGGCTAAAGAATTGTCTGGAAGACTTCGGCGCCTCGATGGCGGCCAACTGGCTGAAGCTCAATGGATCCAAAACAGAGGTGCTGGTGGTGGGTACCTTCAGCTCCCTATCCTTTTGGACCCCCGAGTTCTGGCCAGTCTAATTAGGTACCTGCCCTATGCTGGCTGCCTCAATTAAAAACATGGGTGTGACACTATAATCTTCTCTATCTATGGCACCCCAAGTGGGGGCCGTATGCAAGTCTGGACACTTTAAATTGCGTATACTAAGCAAAGTGCTCCCTTTTGTCCCGACTTCATACCATGCCCCTGTGGTTGCTGCTCTTGTGCTAAGCACCACGGATTACTGCAACTCTCTTTACCTGGGTCAGCCAGGCTATCTTACTAACTGCCCCCAACTGCTTCAAAACGCTGCTGCCCGTGCAGTGATTCGTCCTCCTTTTTGGGCCCACATGACCCCACTTCTCAGGCAACTGCATTGGCTGCCTATCAAGAAGCGTATTCTTTTTAAATCTATGTGTGTGGTGCATCGCGCTTTCTATAAGCAGGGCGCAGAATGCATCCAGGCTAAATTTCCTTGTTATGTGCCATCTCGTCCTCTGCGCTCACAGTCTGCTCTATTAATCTTCGTCCCCCGAGTCAGACTCTCTCATATTGGTGGCCGCGCCTTTTCTGTAATGGCTGCAAAATCTTCGAACAGTCTTCCGCTGTCACTTCGTGCGATCAGCAATCATCTTGCGTTCCGCCGAGCCTTAAAGACTCATCCATATTAGGCTGTGCCTGATTGCCGCTGCCTCCTGCTCTACCTAGCGCCAAGATATCTCTGGATGTACTTGCGCTTTAGAAATCTTTATAACATAACAAGAAAAGATACCATACACAGGGTGGTCCAGCACCATGTGGGTGCTCATTCGAATGTCTCTGTTAGGTATCCAACTGATGTTGAGTTTGGGAGAAAGAAATATTGAGATCAAAGTGGTTATGCAGTGAGTCAAGCTAAACCCTGTGCACATTAGAAAGTCTTCGATAGTACATCACAATTGGTCCGAGCCCAGCTGAGGGAGACTAATTGAACCAAAGAAAAGGATCTGAGGCCGGCAGAGGGAGATCCGGGGTGAACCGAGTGTCACCCATAAAAGAATTCTCTGAACATTGTTTTGAAAGGGATCTGAGCCCGGAATAGGGGGATCCAATGCTGAACTTTTGTTTTGAAAAGGATCTGAGCCCAGCTGAGGGCCATCCAGGATAAACACCCAAGTTGAATACTAGTAAAGAAGGAAAATAACATTTGTGTTTTGATTTTGGTACAGCAGGCCCTCTGCATTAAGAGACTTGTGAGAAGTAAAGAGACCTGGACACAGAAGCTCCTGAACTAGGAAAATGGAACTATATCCTTGTTCCGCAGAAGGCAGAGTGTGTGCTTTGCTCAAGTGACCCGCTTTGCCCTGTGCTAAAAACATGGGGAATGGAGGCCAGCATCCTGACATATTATTTTGTGAACACTTCTTTCTTTTTCATGAACACTAACCCCACATTATTTGTATATTAGAGGTAAGGATTGGCAATCGTTTATTTTTAGTATAGGCCCTTTTATTTTGACAAGACTCCACTAGGACTGCATTATTATTATTTGATGGTCATAGCTTGCTCCCATCTGTAGATTTAGGTTTAGATAGGCGTTTATCACACCCTTGTGCAAATTCAATAAACACCCTTGAACTGTGGTCACTTATGTCTATCTTACTGTTGATATCATGCCTGCCTTACACCCCCCTTCCTCCTCCCACCACCAACTCCTCAGCACACTATCCGACCTTCCTCCTCCCACCAGCAAGTCCCCAGCATGGCCACTCAGGGCAATAAGCATCTTAATGTTGATTATAACTGTGGTTTCTTTCCCGCCTTGCCAGCAGCAAGTGATCTTGAGCGCAAATGGCGCTGGGACTGACGCATTGGTGTGCTATGCTGAGACTCCTCTGTGCGAGTCGTAGAACTGGAAGGGATGGAGCCTGGCCCATGGATACGTTGGAGGGTGACCTCTGTGCTCTGGCGGATGGTCTCTATGAGTGCCTAGACCCTTTAAGCCATCTCCCTGACCCTCTGTGCTTATACTGTCAGGGTGACCATACTGGCAGCTGCTTCTGCCTGGTTCCACTCAATCCCACGGGTGGCCCCTTGTAGGCAGTCACAGATGGCCTGCAGGTGCTCCGAATGTGTCTGCCCTATTGCCTTTATCTCTCTCTGTCTTGGCTCCATCTCATCCAGCCTCTGCAGCAAGGTGCTGCTTGGTGGTGTCTGCTGTATGGGAGGGGGGTTGTGGAGAGGCTCTGGGCTGTTGTCAGGGGAGCCATAGGAAAGCGTGTCAATGTCCGGCTCAGGTGTCTGAGCATGCTGGCGGCGGCAAGGGCGCTCAGGGGTTTGTGGCCCTTCAGTAGGTGGTGACACTGGGCTGGTGTCCCCCTGTGTCTCCACCGTCGCCCTGCCTCGAGGTGTGGCCTTGTTGGCAGACCCTCCAGCTGCGGGAGTGGGTGCAGTGGGCCTTGGAGTGGTTCTGGTGGGCTGTTAGGTTAGTTAAACCTATAGCACGCACATACACCCAAAGACATCTTGGGCTGTGGAGGACACATTGGCTTGACCTTGCTGGGTTGCAGTGTCTCATGGCAGGACATCTGCCTCAGCGTTGCCTGTCTGCACCTTTGCGGGGTGGTGGACATTGAGGGTCTGGATGCGCCACTCCCAGATGGGCCTGCCCCCTCGTCCTCCTACGATGCCTCTGGCAATGCATGACCTTGTCGTCAGGTATGGTTCCCCCACGTGTATTTGCATGCAAGACACATTTGCTATGGTACAGAGTGGGATCCTATACATTTGGGCAGATAGGCATGGTTGGTCAGAAGGGATTGCATGTGGGCCCAGCATTATGGGGAGGGTTGCAGCAATGCGTGTGGAGTCTGACACATGGCCAGTTGGTCTTTGGCCTGTGTGTGGGGAGGGCAGGGTGTCCATGCTGGGGCAGCTGATGTGTGGCATGCATGCTTGTGGTCCTTCATGCCCCCACAACACCTCCCCGGGTAGCAGTCACCTTGTGAGCGTAGGTGTGGTGGCTTACACCATGGCACTGGCATGGCTCTTTGAGGCACTGCTGTGCAGCCAGCAGGGTTGCGCTTTGGTGTACAGTGATTGGCTAACTGAGCCCATGTCTGTGCAGGGGGACGTGTACTTCCCTGCGGCTTGTCTGCTATGCCAACATGGAGCAGGCCAACTGGGTCCACAACATGCTGGTGTGTCTGCTGCACAGTGTCGTGGTTGCTCACCCACCACAATTACGCTTGCAGAGGGCGCATCAGCAGGGGTGTGGTGTGCATGGCACTTGGATAGGTCACTTGCCAACCCTTCCCGCTGCTGTAACACTCAGGGGTGCCATGTCCCATGGCTGCTGTGGAGGGTGGCGGATGTGCCCACCCGTCACTCCACCCTGTTGGCATGCCCAGCTTCTGGGTCTGCTGACATGTGTCCCTGTCCACTAGGGCATCTTATGCTAGGCTGTCATTTGTGCATGCACTTGTGCTGGGGGGGGTTGACTCCTGGCTGCTGGCACCCGCCTACACATCTCCGATTCCCTCTATTCCCTTCATATCCAGGACTGTGCTGTACTTTTCCTCCCCCTGGTGAGGACCAGTGGTTCGACAATGCCTCCTCCAGTCGCCAGGGATTCCTGGCGGTGTTGTGACAGCAGTACACGCATAATGACCCTCAGGTCATTCAACCGCTTGCGGCAGTCCTCTCTCCGTCAAAGGAAACACTTGCCAATGCAGTCACCTTCTGGCTGATGGCATACCAGATGGCTGTCTTGCGCTGTCCTGTGGTCTTATGCTGCCTACTGCCATATAGTTAATTACAGTGGGCAATTACCTCATCTGTGAGGACCACCAGCGCCCCTCACTATACTTGGGTTTTCGCAACACCTTGCCTCTGGTCCTCTCCTGTGACATTCTGGCTTGTTTCCAGGTCCGGATGGCTGCAGGAAGTGGAGATATTTGATGGATTGTGTTTTTTAAAATGGCCACCGCAATGTGCACCGTTCTAGTGATCACACAATTTCTGCTGACGCTATTAGTACCGGTATTGCCAGCGGTAGCGCTATTTGTGCCAATTCTTCAGCTGTAACCCTTATTTCATTGCGGTTTCTGCCAGGTAGTAAGAGCGTTACCGCCGGAGTGGGGCACGCATTCATGCCAGGTTGTGATGGGGTGGAAATTGCGTCGGATTACAGTCCAACTTGTGACGAGGCCCTATGTTGTCCAAATAAGCAGCAGCATACTCACTGTTGCTCTGTAACAGTTTCTACATAAGTCGTTGAAACGTGGCCGGGGAACCATGCAGAACAAAGTATAATACAATGAACTGATACAACCCACTAGGAGTGGCAAAGGCGGTCTTTTGTCGATCTTCTTTCCTTAATGGAATTTTCCAGTATCCCCTGGTCAAACATATGGTTGTGAGAAACCAAGCCCTGCCCAGCCGTTCCAAAAGGTCGTCGATTCGTGGCATAGGATAGGCATCAAATCGGGATACGCTGTTCAGCCAGCAGAAATCCATGCAAAAGTGTATTGACCTGCCTGGTTTAGGAACTAAGATGATAGGTGAACAACAATGGCTAGTGAAGGGTTCTATTACGCCTAGGTCAAGCATTGATTTTACTTCTTCTTCCCCAGCTTGAATCTGGGCCTATGTAATATGGTACACCCTTTGTCCGACTACTTGGTTGGGTTGAGTCTGAACCATGTGGTAAGCTTCATTCTACTTCCCTGGTTGGGATGAAATACATTCACTATGTTTGTACAGCAGCTGTTGTAGTTCACTTCGCTGGTTAGCGGATAGTTGTGGGTTTATGCGTAAATCATCTGTCACTTCATTAAGCAGCCCGGGATGGATCTCCTCTGGTTCCACTGGCTCAGAATCGGGTGTGATGAGAGCTACTACAGTCTGGGCTTCCACCCATTTCTTGAATAGATTCACATGGTATGTTTGCAGTGCAGGACGTCTATTATCTTGCTGTATTTGATAGGTTACAGGGCCCAGGACTCTTTCTATTGGATATGGCCCCTTCCATGAAGCCGGCAGCTTGTTCTCTGTTGTGGGTAATAAAATCATTACTTTTTCACTAAGCTGGAAGCTACACAGATGCAAATTCTAGTAATGGTATTTCTCCTGCATTTTTGTAGATCTCTCTGAGCTATTTCTTTTAACACTTGTATATGTTTAGCAAAGTTATGTGCATACTCCGTTAAGGTTATTTCCTGAGGTGGTTGTTCCTCCCACTCTTCTTTTAGTATATCTAACAATGCATGTTGGCTGTCTTCCAAATAAGAGTTCCAATGGTATAAACCCTGTGGAGGATTATGGGGTATCCTATAGAGTCATTAGTATTAAGGGAACTACTCTGTCCCAATCCCGACACGTCTCATCCAGGGTCTTGTGCACCATACGTTTGATTGTTATTTTGTACCTTTTGATTAAGCCATCTGTTTGCGGGTGGTAGACAGCTGGTTCTAGGTGATTAATGTGTAGTGCCTGACAAACTTGCTGTACCAGTGGTGGCGTGAAGTTGGTACCTTGGTCTGTCACAATTTCTTTAGGTATTCCCACCCGGGCCATAAATGCTAGCAGAACGTCTCATACTTGAGTAGCTGTAATTGTTCTTAATGAGAATGCCTCCGGATACCGGGTGGCGTAGTGAACAATCACCAGGAGATATTTATAGCCCCGGCTAGATGGTTGTAGAGGACCAACGAGGTCCATGCCGTTTACGCTGAAAGGGTTCTTGGATTAACAGCATTAGTTTTAACTGAGGGCTAACAGAGTCCTGTACATGACGAAAGTTAGGGTCATGTTCTTGTGTCATTCGAAAACTGTCGTCTTGTTCATCAACCCTCCAGTCTATGGCTGATGGGCACATGGTTCGATTGTTCCATAGGTATTTTGGCCTCTTCTTTTCTTGGTTTATTCTATTTTCCTTCCCGGCTTGGGTTTCCAACTCTACTTGGGAAAAGGGCACTTCTTTTCACAACTCTTCTTACAATGTCCTTAAAGTCAGGGACATCTGTACCTAATATAAGGTGTTCTGGAAGGGATAGCATGACAGCTGCTTTTATCCACATATCTCACACAAATCTTTTAACATTAACCCCAATCAGAGGATATGGCTTGATATCACCATGCATACATCTTATACGTACCGCCCTTACATCTGAGTCGGTCGGGTCTGTGATCTCGCTGCTCACTGCAGTCTGCAGGCTTCCTGAGTCAACCATTGTCCGGGTTGGTCACCCATCTATCTCCACTTCACACTTGTGGGGATATTTCTCGTCCTTTGCTCTTGTGGTCCACACAGACTGTTTGTCCGAAGGGCGTCATATAACCCAATATCCATAGTTTCATGTTTCCCTTTCTTCTCACTGTGTCCCCATTCTCCACATTCATAACACTGAAGAGTCCGAGGGGTGCGTGTCAGATACACTTGGGAAAGTAGCATGACGACCTCCAATGACTTTAGGTTTCCCAACTTCTCCTTTGACCCTGCGGGGGTATGACCCTGTATGGAGGCCCTGTTTGGGTCTGGAGTTGACAGGGTTTGGTATTGTATTCCTGGCCATAGTCATTACAGCCATTCTTCCCATGCCAGCGATGTAATAGGCACTGGAAATATTAACAGCCTCCATCAGGCTGGGTTGATGATGTTTAACCCAGCGTTGTATGGGTGGTGGTAGGACATCTGTGAATTGTTCTAGTATGCTTTTCTCTGTGATATCTGCTTTATAAAAGGTAGTAGTTTGCAAGGTCCTTTACCATATAGAAGAGCTGTCTTGGGGTCTCTCCTGTATTCAGTCGGGTTTCTCTGAATTTGATGCAGTATTCTTCTCCATCATGTCCCATTTACTCTAATACCGCTTGTTTTATATTGTTGTATGGGGTATTGTTAGGGAGAATTCTCATTCTATGGCTAATTTCCCTTACCTATAGAGTACCCCAGCAGCTTTGCTGGATTTGAAGGGGTTGTTTCTTTTTACCTGCTAAGAGTGAGACTCTTTTTCCCACTCTTAGGCATTTTTGCTATGTGTGTTCTAGGCTATTTTGTGTTTAATGCCTATGGAGATTCTCTCCCCTCCATAGGAACCATCTTTATTCACATGTGTTACACAGCACCCTCCATGCAGTGACTTTACTAGTCAATTTTTATGAACTAAACCAGTCCAAACCATCTTACTATGGAGGTACTGGAAAGGGTTAATAGTTTTTCCCTTATGTTAATTTTCGAGAGGGTACCGTACAGTCCCTCTCTCAAATGTTTCTGGCTGGTGGCAGTGGTTATTACCACAAATATTCAACCGTGAATATTTCCCTATGGGATTTTCCCATTGTTCGAGGCTACCACTTTTTCTGACAGCTTCTTACATACCGCCGGTGTATTTTAATATTAACTTTACTCCGGTAGATTTTTATTGCCAGAACTTTAACATAACTTCTTTCTCGTGTCTTTCTCTAAACTCCTAACCCAGGTCAAAGGATCCTTTGTTCGTCCTTTTGGCGGGCTTCTACTGAGAAGCCCTCCTTTCGGCGCCACTGAGTCTGGGGTGGGTCCATTGTGTGGGAGGGGGAGTAGGACCCCTGGACAGGGTTGCCTCAGCAACTCATGTCGCACTCTATCCTGATAGGCTGGAGGGTCTTCCGCCAAGATGACCACTCCACTGTGTGAGTGACAGCTAGGCTGTATGAATGGGGCTCTTTTTGCATAAAAGCAGGGTCCTGAGGACTGGAAGAGCAAGACGTCGCCACTGGAACTAAGAAGCCGAAGAGGAGAGAAGCCAAAGACATCTGCAATGACTGAACCACCGGTGAAGCCCTGCTGCAGCGTCTCACCACTTTTCTCCACACGACGAGAGAAGATCTTCACCTGCAAGAGCCTTCTTCCCTTGAGCTGGTTGGGACTACCAGTTTGCCAATCGCCTTCCCGGACCTGCCTTGGTCGAATCTCCCGTACCCAGTACTCGGAGGCTGGATAGCCAGGCACCCGTCCACCCGGACCACGATTTAAAGGAGCGCACCTTCTATTCGTAGGGGAGCACCGCGGCTGGTATCATCCCTGGGTAGTGCAGTAACTCGAACCTTCCTCCACGACAAGAGTCTCTCGTCCTCTGCTGGATCACCCGAACTGCAGGAACTACCAGTAACAACCGCCACCGCAGGAGCCACTTCTTCATTTCAAGGTACATTGTTCCGCCAGGCCGCCCTTTCTTCGCGGTAGCACTAAAGGTGTTTTAAATCCTTTACCTACCTGTTGGGTCGGCCGCCCCTCTCGCTTAACATTGTCTTTCAAACTTCTGCATCGCCTTTTCCAACTTGTTTATCAAAGACTTGACTGCAGCCACGAGAACATTTTTCTCCTGGGCCCTTGCCCTGTACCAACTGACTTTGGCACAGGCTTACTGACTCTGGGTACATTTGTTAGACCTGCCTTCCTTAGACTGATTTTCATCTAGAACTGTGTGGTGCACCCATTTTTTAAACTACCCTTTCCTTCCCATTTTTAAAAACTTGTGAAATGCCATTTTGCTCAGCTTTCACTTAAGTATTGCCTATACTGATGCACTGTATTGCTTAAACTGGTTCACAAACTTATGGGAAGTGTTGCTAGGGTGTGTAAGAAGGTATTTCTAAATAAGTTGTGTTTTCCCTCCCTTTTGAGAAATTGCTAGAGCCCCCTCGTGTGTGGTTTTCACTGTGCCGTTTTGCTCAGTTTTCAATCTGGTTCACTTCGTCTACAATTTAACTTGGGAGTGTGTATAGTTTTCCTTTGACTTAATTTAACTTGCTTGATGACTGTGATACATGTGTTTTATTAGAAGTGTATAAAATAAATATATAACTACTTTTTTAATACAAAGCTTTGGTCAGTGTTTCCTTGTGCCATAGTACTGTAGACCTATTGTGTAAACCCTGAATACTGCTCATCTCCCTATTGAGATAAGTCTGACTGCTCAGCCACAGCTACCAACTAAATCTTTGTGGTACAGACTGATACCAAAGGGGATTTATTGCTCTCACCTGTAGTCTTAATCTTGTGCAGTGCTCCCTAAGGGAACTGCCCAGGATTCTGCCTAACATGTATCCCCTATGGGGTTTGTGGCCTGGTACGCAATCTGCCTTTCGCTTGTCATTAGAGGTGCTATGTATTGACCCCACTTGTCCGGTGACCATGCTGCATTATGAGAAACCCTTTCAAAGTTTAAAAAAAAGTGGGAGGGATCCTCCCCGACTGTATATTTCTGTAATACAGTAGCTGATACTCGTGGAGTTTGCCTCATCGCTGTGGCGTCACTCCGCTGGGCTTGTTGTACTTGAATGGCCTGCTGAAATGCTTGTCTATCAGCTTGCGCCTGTTGACTTTGTAGGTGTAAAGCTTGTTGTAGCTTTTGTTGCCCCTCCATTAAAGCCTTCAACAGATTCTCCATGGCGTTCATCATTGATTGTGATTATGGGTTGTGCTTTATTACAGGATTTCTCATTATACAATTTACTTCATCACTCTCCCTTCATCCTCTGGACCCTTCTCAGTTTTCTGCCAATTCTCCCTGTGGCATCTCTGCTTCTCGTCTGTAGGGCTCTTCTCTGTCAGTAAACCCAGGTATAGGACTGCTGATACCACGCAACCTCCTCCTTCAAAGGCTGCAAAAAGAATGAACCCATATCAGTTCCAAGATGGCCCTTTAAATCCCTTTCCCAACCCTGATTGGCTGAAGACCCAGAAAGTTCCCTCCCCTGTTGGAAGATGAAAAAGGCTGACTCTGTGTCTGACTCCAGATTTCAGACCACCCGTATGGTTTGGGTCCACCAGGTAGGCTACTGAGTGTACCCCCTCTCTCACTATCCTGTGTGTAATGATTGGGCTCTTTCTTGTCTTTGTAACAGGAATTTACATGCTGTTGTTTTGGGAGCACTATTAGTGCAGGTCCTGGTCTAATTATGCATGTGTGAGTGGCAGTGCTTTGTTTTCTCAGTCTGCCGCTACTTGCGGTTTCCCTATTCTTCCAAGCTGCTGCTGGCGGTTTCAGCTGCGCTTTCCAGCCTTTAGGCTGAGCAGGCCGTGCTGCTCAAGTGAGTCTGTTTGGCGGCACCCCACCAGCAATTCCTGTGGCTCCCCGCCATAACTGACAGGTCTCTCCTAGGAGACCGCAGCAGGTTGCTGTGGCCTCCAGTTGTTTCCTTGGGCCCCTAAGGCCATCCTGGCTGCTAACACGCTGTAACGGGTTCCTAGTGCCCTGGCCTCTGGCTGTCTCTTTTCACTCCCCAAGGCCCTCCTGGCTGATAGTGCTCACATGGGCACTGGTCTGTGAATATGAGGGTTGATGCCCTGCGTGGCGGTGACCTGCATGGTGTCCAATTCGGTGTCCTGTGCAGGATCTGAGTCCTGAGCAGTCAATGTCTCACAGTGACTCTGAAGAGGAAAGCTGTGGTGGTGGCAATGACCCTTGTAGAATGAGCCCTGGGCTTGCCCAGGGGAGTCCTGCTAGCCAACTGATGACAGAAGGATATGCAGAAGGAAAGCCAACTGGCAATGGATGATTTGGAAAGTGAGTTTCCCATTCCAGAGGAACTAACAGTTGCTGAGAGGTCTTCCAGAGCAACTTTGTGTGAGGGACGTAAAATTTCAAAGCTCGTACCACACCCAGAGAATGTAGTGAGCACTCTGCAGTTGAGGAAGGTGAACCAAAGAAAATGGGTAACACCACGTCTTCATTGTTATGAAACGACAAAGGAACCATGGTCATAAAGGAGGGAGTAATCACAGCAAAGGTTAGGTGTAAGGGCTATCTCCCTTCGCCAGAGATCCTTTGAAATCAAGAAATATGTGAGTCGGGTGCATCCACTGAGTATTCTAAGGCACACCCTTTCCTTATGTTTAATGAATATTTTCTGAGATTAGTACTCTTAGATTGCGCCAGGCGTTCAAATGATTATTTTCCAAAGCCAATATTTGCTTATGATTTGCAATTTATTTAAAACAATTTTAATTAGTTGAGTGTCCATGTGTGCTGACACGGGTTTCGGCCACCTTGGCCTTTTCAAAACTGGGCTCAATGTTGTACACTTTCATAGCTTATGTGAATAAATCATAGTCTGTATCAATTTCATTCTTTACATGTGTATGCACATTATTGTTTTGTAGACAGAGAAAAGGAATTGGTGCTCGGTAGGATTGTTAGGAGGAGAGAGGCAGTACCATATGTCACTGTTCTTTAGGTTACAAGGTAGGTTATGTTTACACATTTCTGTAATATTTTGGTTTAGCAATAGACATAGCGGTAACAGTCCTATGTATACTACATATCATTGTTACTTTGTTTTATCACAACATTCCCTAGGTGACTTTCCTTTAGTGCATCAACTCGAATCACTTTATTCCAACAAGATAGTTAAAGTTTTAAAAAGGATTACTATTCATTAGATCTAGGCAGGAACTTGAGAGATACTTTATGCAGTGGCTCAAAGGGAGGGACCATGAGCTTTGAGAAGAAAACATTCAACTCCCCAGCTGGGGCCAGCCAGCTGGACAGGCAGGAAAGAAGGGAACAATACTTTGAGGAACCCCTTGACCAAGCGGTAAGAGCACAGAGAAGGTGTGGGAGAGAAACGATTATAGCGTGAGATTTCCGCACTTTGATTGGTGAATGTTCCAGACCTGACCTAGCCAAGGACAGCAGATATGGAATGACAGCTATAGATTGTACTTTGGAAGGACCAAGGCCCTAACTCACACACCATGCAGAAAAATGTTTCCACTTACTTCTGCGACAACCAGGGTGGAAGAAGCAGTAGTCCTTGCCAGAATGCCCTCAGGCTTGTGGTAGCAAAGTACTGCTGCATTCTAGGAGCGTAGGAGCCAGGCCATCAGTTTCAGGGAGACTGGATCGTGGTGCAGCCTGCACAATCGCACGTGGACAGAAAATCACGCAGAGCTGGCAGCTTCATTGGCCGGGCAGAAGACACACAAAGAATCCTGGAACTTCCTGGAAAAGAACCCTGGCATGCAGATTTCCTGTATGCGTGCCTCTGCCCTCCAGAGAGGCATTCGTTGTGACGGTGACTTGACGCTCAGGCAGCCGAATAAAGGAGCACCTTGAATGAGATGGGCACGGACCAACCACCAGCACATGGCCTTCCTGAAGTGCAGCATCAGAAGGATCTTGTCTTCACAGGATCACAAGGCCTTCTGCCAGTGTGCATTGAGGAACTCCTGGAGAGGCTGCATGTGGAGCTTGAAATGCTGAAGGAGAGGAGTACACAAAGACAACATCCATTGGAGGGACTTTAGGAGATGGATTGAGGTCATTGTCATCCGGGAGATTAAGAGGACTTTGGCAAAAAGTGATTGTGCCCGCTCCTCCAAGGGAGCGGCTGTGCAGGAAGTTATGTCCAGATGAGCTCCCAAATAGAGGGCTTGCTTAGATGGGGTCTGACAGGATTTTGCAAAGTTTACAGAGAATACTAGTGACTGTAATTATTGTATCGTCTTTTTGGTATATATGTAGACAGAGGAAGGGAATCGGCCTGCACCAGCCAGTCATCGAGGTACAGGTAGACGTGTATAACTGAGTGATGAAGGAACACCACCACCGGGGTAAGGTTTTTGGTGAATAACCTTGGGCTGAATGAAGACCGGAGGTCAGGGCCTTGAACTGGGAATGGTGACCTGCCACCATGAAGCGAGACGTTTGCAGTGTTTTTATGAATAGAGAGGTGGAAAAAAGTATTCTCATGATCGAGGCATGTGAAAAAGTCCAGTTCCTGAAGCTGAGACAAGACATGCTGTAACACCACCATCCTGAAGGTTTGGGCCTTGAGCAAACTTGTTGAGGACACAGAGGTAGAGAATGGGCCTCCAGCCTCCTGACATCTTTTTGACTAGAAAGTACCTCAAGTACACTCCCTGTCCCCATTGATCCAATGGGACCTGTTGACAGGAGTGATTGCACTTCCTTCAGTAGTAAGAGTGCATGCTTCTCAGCCTTTTGTAAGGGAGGAAATAGGGGAGGTCTCTTGACAAACTCCAGCATGTGAAACTGCTGGATGAGGGAGTACACCCATTCTTCTGTGGTGATGGTTTGCCACTGGTCAATGAATTGGGACTACCTACCTCCCACTGGGATGTGAAAGTGGAGGGTAGGGCTGTTCCCCAAACTGGTCAGGTTTATTTTATTGTTTGGCTCCTGGTGTGTGAGGAGTCACAGCGGCACTGCTTTCCCCGGTAAAACTGGGATTGTGTCTTAGTTGTCAGATGCCGAGTATGTCTAGGACTGGTATGATGGGGAGCGGCATGAGGGCCAGTAGTCCCTGAATGTTCTTGAGAAGCAGGATTTTCCAGATGGAAAGGACAGGCGGTGTTGTTGCAGCATGCCGAGGCAACGTGCATTTTCAGGGTCCGCCTTAATAATTTGCAAGGTGTAATCCATTTTCTTGCCAAACAAATCCATGTCATTGAAAGGGATGTTTACCAACTTTGCTTGAACATTCGGTCAGACGTTGGTGGCCTTAAGCCTGCCTGTTGCGTAAGACAGCACTGTTGCCACGTTGTCTGAAGCCAGTGTCTGCAATATCAACCAATATGGGTATTGCATGATTAGAAGTAGCTTCGTCTTTGCGAAGCAGGGCAAAAGCCTCCTCATCGTCATTGGGAAGGAATTCCAGAATTGGGCCCAGCTTAAACCAAAGTTCCCTGCCGTCTATTGACAGAATGGCTATTGCATTAGCAGCCTTGATGGTGGTAGCAGATGTTGATATGAGCTTTCCAAAGGAAACCAGATGTTTACCCTCTTTGTAGGAGGGAAACGGAGCAAGGCGAGATGGGATTGGCAGAGCCTTTGCATGATGCCGCTGAGACAACAGAGTCTGGACTACATTATGATCTGAGGCATTTAGATGCAGAATCCAGGACCTTGTATTTCTTATCAACCTTTCCTTCTTGGGAGGTGCAGATGATGTATTGGTCATTGTCAACAGAACGTTCTGCCACATGTCTTCCAACACTGGAATTGCGACAACCGATTCCATTGAGTGCTCTCCCGACTGATAGAGGAACCCTCCTTTTTCTGTTTCTCTGGAACAAAGGCAAAAATCTTCGAAAGGGTCAGATTTGACCAATTTTCATAATTGTCAAATGAAAGAAAAAGGTATGCAATAAAGCAGAACAAACGATTTGCAAGGATTCCCACCACATAATGTGCAGTGAAAAATCAGCAGGGGTGGAGCTAAGGGAGCTCTCTCTATTGGCTGTGGGGCAATATGATCCAACATGACTATGCTAGAATGCTAAAGTGACTGCAGTTACAATTTCAAAAACAGACTGCTCTAGGTTACAGAGGATCCCCAGCCTAACTATGAGGAATATTCATACAGCATGTGAATCTATGAAAGATTCAATGCTGCAGAATATCAGCAACTATATCTCTTCCGCTCGTCATGCTAACCGTTCATCTATTCTTATTCTTCTCGACCTCTCTGCTGCCTTCGATACCTTGGACCATTCTGACCTTCTCTCAGCGCTATCTTTCTAGGGATCGGGGCAAGGCTCTTGTGTGGTTTGCTTCATATCTCACCCCCAGATACTCCCAGGTGTCCTGCAACACCCTTACTCCCCCCCACTCATCCCCTTTACTGTTGGTGTTCCACCAGGGTCAGTCCTGGGTTCACATCTCTCCAATCTCTATGTATCACTGCTCTTGGCACCTAGATCTCCTCCTACTAGTTTCTTCCATAAACTCTTTGCTGATGACACCCATATCTTCTCCTTTCCCTCATTATCTGACGAGCTATGATAAAAATTTCTAACTGTCTTTCTGCCATCAAATTCTGGATGGCATCTCACTTGCTCATCTCCACTAAATTATCTACTTCCCATCCAAACAGACTATCTCTTACTCTCCCTCTTCTTTTCTTTTCTTCTGACTACTTTCCCTACTCTGCTTCTGTTCAAAACCTTGGTGTCATCTTTGACACATCTTACATCATCTCGCTCTTCCTCTCCAAATTTGCCACTGCAGCCAGACAATCTCCTCAACATCAGAAAAATAAGACATTTTCTTCCCTTCAACGCTGCTAAGCACCTAATCTCCTCTTTAGTACTCTCGATCTGACTACTGTGTCAATCTACCCTATGGCCTTCCCAACTATGGTTTTTCAGCTCTTGACAGTGTCATCCACTTTGCTGTCCGTACACTCATCACCCTTCCTCGCTTCGCTCCACCTCCCCAGCTCGTCATCAGTTAGGCTTGTTATCTATGAGGCAAAGTATAAACTCATTCTCATCATCTTCAAAACTATACACAAATTTGACCCACCGTACCTATTGGCCCATCTCACTCCCTACAATCCTCTGCTCACCTCCTTGGTAACTTCCTCTTGTTTCCACTCCCTTCCTCTCCTCGCTCCCTTACTATGGAATGCTCTTCCTTCCCACTGTCTAGATTTAAATCCAAGCTCCTAACTTTCCCTTCAGAAGAATCCACTTGCATAGCATTCTATGCCACCACATTTCCTTTTCCCTGCCTCGCTCTATGACAACCCTACCGCACCTATCCCTCACCCCTTCATCCTAAAACTCGGCACTTCGTCCACTACGCTGTTCCCATATTATGCTCTACTGCCCTTATTCCTAGTTCATGTTTTTACCTCCTCTTCATCATCTGGTCTTATATCCACATCTTCTCACACATTAAGGACAATGGTCCTCCTGCTCTGTAAATAAATGTTAAAAACCTTTGTAAGCATTTATGTGTCAAAAAGGCATTGTTTTCCTGAAATGTTCATTAAATAAATAAAAAAGTAAAATATGATACAAGCCACAGAAAGATTAGTGGGTAATGTTTGTCGTCTGAGGCTTGTGAATCTGCTTAGATTCCCATGCTTTGCATAAATTAGCAAGCAATAACTGGTAAAGGTGGTGGCAGTGCAGAAGGGACAGTCACAATTTTCTTTTTAAACTTCGTGTCGCACTTGACAGTAATTGTTTGCTTGAGTATCAACACAGTATTATTGTGAGTGTCTGTGCACGGAACTCCCTGTTGCTGCGTTAGATTACTTGCAGTGTTACATTAACAATGGAATCAAGCGTAGCTCATGTACTACCTGCACAATGCGTTTTCAGTGTGAATGATAGAGTTTTACTGGACCGATGGTAACACCGTTGCATACATCGGACAATCCATCCCGCGATACTTTTCTTATTTCTCTATACGTTGCCTTCGGCACAAAGGACTGATCAGCCTTTATAACTGCCCTGTGTGCATCTAATGTATGAAGTACTTGCACCCCTCGTGTGAGTGTTTTGTAAGAATGCTCGAAATGTATTTTGGAGAGAATCGAGGGTGCGTTCTTAAAACCATTTTGTTCTTATGTATAGAGACAACGGGTTGTGACATGGACCATGCTTGTAGCTTACTTTCTCTGAGGATAGAAGTGATTGCAACAAAGAAAGCCACTTTGCAAGGTGCTTTAAGGAACCCTTAAGCATTGGCTTGGGGGGGGGGGTGCTAGAGAGCCCAGTCAAAATGGCCCCAGGCCTGTGAGCTCCCGAGCACTCCAGACGATCCAGAACATATCCTGAAGAATCCAGACCTGCCACGATCATAAATTTTGTTGCATCAGCCGTAGGGTTATATTGGACATGATCTGTGCAACTTTGGCACTTCTGCGTATATTCTCCGCGGAGATGAAAGCAGCGATTATAAAGGTGCAGAGAAGAACTGAACTGTGGCATCCTGGGCAAGTTTAAGAAGATGAGCAGGCCGGGGGCACTCCTCCTGATGTCACAGGATGTGGCTCCTTTGTCCGATTGACCTTGGGGTCGGATCGGGACAGCAGCGGTGCTGTTAGCTGAGTTGCAGGGGAAGACTTTCCCCCGTTGGGTGCGCCGCCCCTGCGCAATCACTGAGAAGGAGGCCTAGCCTCAGAACATTTTAGGGGTGCTGGGCCGGTTACCCGATGTACCCGATGCCATAACACTGGTGTGTGACAAGACGTCTGCCGGTGACAGTTAAGCAAACATTGGTAACATAGGGTTAATGAAGCGCTGCCCCGTAAGCAAAATCCGACCCAAAGCATTCTCTGACGGGTAAGCAAAATGCGGAGTTACATGTACCATTGAATTTTGCTTTGCGATTGGATTTCAGGCATGCGCAGTAGCAGCCTAAGCATTTTTCGATAATGAGCATTTTTTGACGTTACAACGGCGGTGCTTGGAGCCGGGTTGCCGTGACTTGAGCTATTGGAGGCTTGTTGGGAGGAGCGGGGCATGGCACGTGTCATTGCCTCAGCAGATATACGGAGGCCCAGCTCTGTAACAGCATTGAGGAGCACCGGTGTTGTCTGTGCCTCTCTGTCCTGTGGGTACTCTATGGCAGAACAGCGAGGCTGCACCACCAACGTTGATAAGTGAACAAGTGAAGTGGATGGTACCCAGATTGGAGGCAAGTAATAGGAGGTGTTGTGATGCCGACTCGCGGCCTGCGCGCGGGGGCTGGCGTTAGGCGGGTAGGCCGCGCGGCCTGTGGCGCAGCTCCAGCGGGAGCTGGCAATGACTCACACCCACGCTGGATAACAGTTTGCCCGGAACTGCCTCCCGAACGCGGGGGCGGGGCTTTTATTAAGCACGCCCTGCGTCACCGCGTAGCGGGACGCAGGGCGGAACATAACATTCCTCCTTTATTATAAAACAAAACAAAACACATAACTCTAACAGGCGATCAACGGCCAAGTCCAGCATAAGCGCTCAGTCTTCAACACTCAGCCACCTTGCCATTGGGGTTCATGGCACTATTGCACCAGTTGCCACACATAGTCACTTAGCTTGGCTGGCGGTCTCGTCGTTGTTCTCAGTGGGTATCGTCCTTCGCGGGGGTCCTTCCCCCTTGCTTCAGACTCGGTTCCATCGTCGCTGTTCGGGTCCTCGAGGCCAGGTTCATCCACCGGTTCCCAGCTTCCATCCCGCGCTCCATCCTCCTCAGGGATGGCCTCCGGCTCTTCTTCGCTGGGTGGATTGTCCATGCCTTCCCGATGGCATTCCTTATCAGTCCATAGTGTACGGGGTATGGCTTTGAACCATGACGCATTTCTCGTCACTTGGCGGTTTCCTCGTGTCACAGTGACCATGGTTCCATGCCGGTTGCTGACGGTCCATGGAAGTTCCTCGTACCTTGTGTCAAGTTTTGACTTGGAAGGGTTACGTAGCATGATAACCTGGTCACCCACTTGATGATGGGACGGCCTCGCTCTCCGCTTGCCACTCATGTGTTCGTTGGCATCCCTCCTCCTTCTCTCGGTGCGTTCCTCGTTCACCGTGTCCGGGGTTCTGCTTGGGTGATGCGGGATCGAGGATCTGATGACGGTGCCGAACATGAGGTCCGCAGGCGGTATGCCGGTTGTACTGTGAGGCGTGACCCGGTAATTTCGGAGGAATCGGAAGAGGTCAACCTTCCAGGGGCTGGCGTTAGCCTTAGACACTCGGAGTACCTTATTGATAGTCCGCATAAATCGTTCTACATCCCCATTTGCCTGGGGGTGTCTTGGAGTGATGTGGTGATATTTCACATTGAGATCTTGTAGGTACTTTTTGAAATCCTCTCCCGTAAACGGCGGGCCATTGTCGCTTTTGATTGAGATGGGTAGTCCATGGGTTGCGAACATTTTCTCTAGGGCCGGAATGACCACTTCAGCTGCTGTGGACTCAACTATCTCAACTTCCGGGTAGCGGGAGTGGTCGTCGACGGCCACCAGCAAGTGGAGGCCCTCCCGGAGCTTGCAAAAGTCAATGCTGATGGCCTCCCAGCGAGAGCGGCCCCGTTCTGCCGATATGATGGGTTCCGGGTCTGGCGGCCCCCCTGTTATCTGACAGGCTAGGCACGTGGTGATGAGTGTCTCGACCCGCTCCTCGATCTGGGGAAACCATACTCTGTGCCGAATGCGGGCTTTCGTCCTTACCAGTCCTTGGTGTCCCTCATGTGCTAGGGCCACTATTCTGTCCTGTAGTTTGAGAGGGATCACGATGCGGTTTCCTCGAAGTAACAGTCCACCTTCCGTGACTGACAAGTCTTGCCGCACTGTGAATATGCCTGACAAAAACCCCTTTGCTTCCGCTGTTCTGTTGTGTGTATGTCTCATGAAAGTCTTCCAGTCACCGGACAGGATGGCATCTTTCACCAAGTCGCAACACGGGTCCTGGTGCGTTTCCGCCTCGATTTCCTCGATGCTCACCGCTCTGGGCCTCATTGCTCGCACCACTTGGCATATGTGTTCCTCTGTTTCTGCCGCTACTTGGATCTCTTGTTGAGTGGCCTCTCGCGGATGCCTGGATAGAAAGTCCGCCGGGTTCCCGCTGCCTGGTTGGTAGACGAGGTTGAAGTCATATTGCTGGAGGTGCAGTAACCACTTGGTTATTCGTGCCGGAGGGTGTGCTGAGGTTCCCATGAAGATTGGTAGAAGGGGCTTGTGGTCCGTGATCGTCGTGAAGTGACGTCCATATAGGTAGAGGTGAAAATGCCGGCACCCCCACAGCACGGCGATGGCCTCCTTTTCGATGTGTGAGTACCTTTGTTCGGTCTCGGTGAGGGCTCTCGATGCATACGCGATCGGTCTTTTCTCCCCTTCCCTCGTGACTTGCATTAGGATGGCTCCGAGCCCCACGGGGCTGGCATCTACGAATAGTTCTGTGGGCAGTTCAGTATTGTAGTAGGCCATCTTGGTGTCAGCTGAGAGGGAGTCCTTGATGCTTTCGAACGAGTCCTGGCATGTTGGCCCCCATTCCCACTTGACGTTGGCTTTCGTGAGTTCCCGCAGCGGCTCAGATAGTGTGGCCAGGTTTCGGATGAACCTCCCGCAGTAGGTGGCCATGCCTAGAAAACTGCGCACTTCCGTGGGTGTCATCGGAGGGCTAGCCGCCTGGATGTCTGCGACCTTCTGCGGGTCCGGGGAGATGCCTGTGCTGCCAAACTTGTATCCGAAGAACGTGATCTCCGCTTTGAGGAATTCACACTTTTCCCGATGTATTGTGAGCCCAACCTCTTGTAGTCGGCCCAGTAGGGCGTGAAGCCTCTTGATGTGTGTCTCTTTGTCGGGGGCGTGAATCAGAATATCATCGCTCACGTTGAGGACACCAGGGATGCCCCGGATGACCTCCTGAATGGTCTGCTGGAACACCTCCGCAGCTGATGATATTCCGAAACTTAGGCGTTTGTATCTCCGCAGCCCCAGATGCGTAGAGAATGTTGTTATGTATCGAGAGTCTCTGTGGAGTTTGAGTTGATGATACCCCGCCTTTAGGTCAATCTTTGAAAATATCTTCGACCCTGTGAGGTCAGCCACAATCTCGTCGATTGTTGGGGTTATGTGGCGTTCCCTTTTAATGGCGGTGTTGGGGAGGCGCATGTCTATGCAGATCCGCACCTTTCCAGGCTGCTTGGGCTTCCGTGTGACTACCATTGGGGAGACCCACGGTGTGGGCCCTGTGACCTCCTCAATGATACCCGCTTCTTCCAGTGCCTTGAGTTCCTGCTCCACTTGTTCTCTCATGTGGAACGGCGTTCTCCGGTGCCGGACGGCTTTCGGCTGCACAGTCTCATCAATATGCAGTTTGATGGTTTTGCCTCTTAGACAGCCTATGCCTTTTTGCAAGTCAGGGTATTGGTTAAGCATCTGCTCGATCTCCATTTCTTCGTTGACATGGCAGACGAATTGGACCACTCCCAAGTCCTCCGCTGCGTCCCCACTCAGGAGGCTCTCAACACCTGCCTTCACAACATAGACTTTGGACCATAGTCTGTTTTCCCCGTGTTCCAGCGTGGTGCGGAACCTGCCAATTACCGGCAGGGGCTTTCGACAGCCGTATGCATAGAGCAGAGTGTCGGTGCTTTTCAGCTCTGGTGGAGGACTTAGAGTCAGGAAAATGCTCTCAGGCATTACGTTCACCGAAGCGCCTGTGTCGATGGTCATCTGAACGCACTGATTTTGGATGGTGACCACGCATTTGCGCCTTCGGGTGGCTTTTCCTCGAGGTCCACGGTCCTGGCATAGTGCAGACACCAGGTATACCTTCCTTCCTTTCCTGTCTGTGTCCTTGGAGGGGGCCTGCAGCATTGCCGAGACATCGTCCCCTTCATCCTCCGTGGAAGAGCTGGCCACTGCGACCCTTCTGGCACTGGCTTGCTTCTTTTTCTTGGTCGCGATCTTCTCCGGCTGGTTTTGCTGAGGCTGTATGGGGGTGTCCGTTGATCGGCATACCTTCGCGTAATGGTCCTTCCGGCCACATGCCCCACACGTGGTGCCTTGAGCAGGACAGTTGCGACGGCCATGTCGTGGGCCACCGCACCAACCACACTCAGTGGGTCCCGGAATACGCGGTTGCCACCTGTTTTGTCCGTATCCGCCACTGTTGTCGTCTCTCGAGGATTGTTTGTTGGCGATGCGGGCCACCATAGCCGTGTTGAGAGCAGGTTGCAGCCTGTGTAGCGTGGCCTCCATATTGGCCGCTCTGGTGTGTGCCAGTTCCCTCTGACGTCCTAGTTCAAGGATACGCTGTAGGGGGATACCCCTCTCGCTGAGTATCAGGCGCCTCAGTTTTTCCGAATGAATCCCGTTGATGATCTGCCTCCTGATTTCCCTCTCCACATTTGTGAATTCACAGGACATGGCTAACTTCCTCAGGCGGGTGTGGTACGCATCAAGGGTTTCCTCCGCTGTCTGTAATGTGGTGCAGAAGAGAAACGTCTCATAGTCTGGGTTTAATTGAGGGAGGAAGTGATCGGTGAGGGCGTCTTTCGCGCTTCGGTACCCATCCAGGCCATCATCAACGTTCAGCGAATTGAAAATGCGCAGTACCTCATCACCCACACTGAGTAGCAGGTGTGCCTTCAGTTTCCTGGGCGCAGTGATCTCTTTGCACTCCATCGCCATCTCGAACTTCTGGATCCATAGCTGCCATCTGGGTCCGCATGACGACGGATCCGTGAATGGGTCAAACGGTTGGACCAGTGTCGACGAAGTACCTTGAGTTCGAGGTGGAGGCGGCGTCGTGGACAGATTTGCCGCAATTCTGGACGGCGTGAAGGGCCCAGGCGTGGATGTGCCGGCCGCCATGCTGGCGTGTACCTGATCCGTGTTGTCGTAGGTGCCTCCGACGGCCACCAATGCTGTGCTGCGTCGTCTGCCTGCCTTGGAGGTGCCGCCGTGCCCAGGCGCCGTGTTGCAACTCCTGGCCTGGCACTCCCCACACTCTGTGGTGCTGCTCTCCTGTGTTGGATGGGAAGAGCTGTGGTCTTGGAGGCAGAGCGCATGAATAGATGAAAGAGAAAAAAAAAAATTTTTTTTTTTTTTTTTTTTTTTTTTTTTGGGGTGGGGGGTCACGTGTGTGATGGCACCCCCACCGGGTGTCCAAAAATTAAGCCGCGATGGCTGTATGTCGTTGTGGTGCCTTCAGAGCACCGAGCTTGTTGTGGAGCTCGTCTCTCCTCGTCGCCATTGTTGTGATGCCGACTCGCGGCCTGCGCGCGGGGGCTGGCGTTAGGCGGGTAGGCCGCGCGGCCTGTGGCGCAGCTCCAGCGGGAGCTGGCAATGACTCACACCCACGCTGGATAACAGTTTGCCCGGAACTGCCTCCCGAACGCGGGGGCGGGGCTTTTATTAAGCACGCCCTGCGTCACCGCGTAGCGGGACGCAGGGCGGAACATAACAGGAGGTAAAGTGTTGGCTGTACTCATAGCCCTCAACTCACACGCTTTTGGCGGGTGTCACCCACCTTGTAAAGGGCTGTATCACCCGCCAAGCCTCCTGCACGCCCATTCATTCCAATGGCGTCTCACCCGCCAAAAACAAAATCGGGTGATTTCACCCGCCTTTGCAGCACAAATGGTTGAGAGCTATGCTGTACTATCACACTGGCAGTTACTAGGATGGTGAAAATCACACCTGCAGGAAGTGACATTGCATCGACCATACCTGCTTTGTTTCACTGATTGGACAGCTGGGCCCCTGCTGAGGCCCCTGTGTGGAAGGGCTTCAGAGGCTCTGGGATAGAGTGCACAGCTGCTGAAGGACTGTGTGACGGGACTCCTGCTAAGACCCCTACAGTTGGATTTGGATCTGGAGCCTGCATGTCTGCTGCATTGAGTGACTGGACCCCTGCTGCGGCCCCTACACTGGTCTTTGGATATGGAGTGCTTTTGGGGTGGAATTGCTGTAGATGAAGAGGAATACTGATTGATGACTGTTGGATTGTTTTACTTAATTACTTGGCGCTGAATCTTTGGACGCTGCTGGTGGCACCGCCTCAGCTGGATAAGCACACCTTGTGCTCTGTTGAATTGAATTTCTGGACGGCAATGGAGCCTAGCCATGCATGTCTAGGCCCCCACCTCCTTTTCAGTACAATGTGGTGGAGTAACCTGTGTATTGGTGTGTATTAAAATCGGCTGCAGACCCCGATTGGAGAGGACGGGGGGTTGCCACCAGGGATGGCGCATGGCAGAAATATCCCTGTAACCTTGGAAGGTGAGGAGGTCATTTGGGGGGTGTGGACTGGAGTTGACAAAGGTGGAGTGGAGGAGACTACAAACAGTGTTACTTCACCTGGCACAGATCGATCTGCCATACAATTAATGAGAAGCAAAATATAGTGCGATATAGGTAACAGAGGTGTGGAGTTATGTCTAAATCGCAGAAAGCCGGTAAGCAACAGTCAAAATTGCAGTTGGAGACCTCAAACCTGGCCAAAAACCAGGCAACTGTGTAAGACTCCCGGGGGGCATCTGTCAGTCTTCCTCCTTGGAGCCTAGTGGAGCGCTTAGCGTTATTAAAGTTATGCTTGGTCAGTTGCAGGCAGGTATGATATGTCACTATAACATGCCTGTACACGTGTGTTTCTAAGCGCAACAAGACAATGGTGGGTACGGAGGGAAGACAAGGCAAACAATTTTAGTAGGCCTTCTATCATTCAGATCGTGCAAGTGCAGTACCACAAGGAGCGGGGTAGGGGGATGGGAAAAGTGTAAGGGAGAAGGAAAGGGAAAGTGCAATCAGGCAGGAGACTGTAGAGGTTAAAGTTACAAGTCCCAGTGCGCGACAGGAGACAGTGCAGGGGAGACGGGTCATATAAGAGCCCGGTACCTAGTGAGACTCTGATAGTTTCCAAACAACCAGTCAGCTCAGCAGGCAGGGAGGTAGGTAGGCAGGACAGCAGGGGAGAGAGAGAGAGAAAGCAGAGGTGAACATCAAAGTCTTGAGCTGCTTCCGGAATTTCAGGTGGTCCGGCTCAAGTTTGAGATGGGCAGGGAGGCCGTCCCAGAGGCAGGCACCTGCAGAAGAAAGTGATCTGCCCCCAGCTCTCTGCCTGGAGAGGAGTCTGACCCTCAGAGAGTTGGAGGCAGCAGAGTGAAGGGCTTGAGAAGGAAGGTATTTAAGAAGAGGGTTGGATGTAGTGCAGGCCCCTGCTCCAGAAAGCCTTGTGGACAATGCAGAGGGTCTTGAACTTGGTCCTTGCAGCTGCTGGGAGCCAGTGGAGAGATTCCAGGTCTGGAGAGATATGGTTCCTGGGTTTGAGGTCAAGGATAGGTCTTGCACTCCTGTTCTGGATTAGTTGCAGAGGGTGGAGAGTAGAGGAAGGCAGATTGAGAAAGAGGCTGTTTCAGCAGTCCAACCTAGAGAGAACCAGAGCTCTGGAGACAATGAACTTTTGGGGGAAAGTTAGAAAAGGAAGAGTACCAGTCATTAGACGGGAAGATGGACACCCTAACATGTTAAGTGGACCACATGCAGGTGCGCCTAGACAAACATGGGGAGAGGCTGCACAAGGTGAACCGGCGCCTCCTCACTCAGGCTGAATCATTCTGAAATAAAACAGTTTTAACTGCAATTCTGCTCCTTACCTTTCTCCGTTCCTGTTCCTCATCTACTGGGGCTCCTTCGACGGCATTCCCAGCAGGAATCGGATCTGCCTTGTTTAGTTTTTGGATCAAGCCTTGGGGCGGCCTCCTCCTGCTCTACCATCGGGCCGGCCCCTGCGGGGTCCTTCCCACTTCACGGACGTCCAGAACAGCCCCTGCGGGGTCCTTCCCTCTTCGCAGACGTCCAGAACAGCAGTCCTCCCCTCCTGCCGTGACTCACCCAGCATCTGCTGCAGCTCCTGGCACTTCCCTCCAGCTCTTTCCCATCCTGGGTCCTGATGGGGACAGGACAGCTCTGTGTGCCTCCACACTGCCTCCGGTGAACTCTGCCCAGTCTTCGACACCCTGTTTCCTGGTGAGTCTATAACAGTCCGTGGAGACGGCATTTTGAACTGTCTGCTGCAGCTCCTGGGACCGCTTTCACCCTTCCTGTGTCCCAACGGGGACGAGACGGCTCTGTTTGCCTCTACACCGGCTCTCAGAGCCCTGGCGGGATCGCAGCGGTCTGGGGTGCCGCCATCTTGATTTTAGCCCACCTCCTCCACTTCTCCTTGCTCAAGAGTGGGTCCAGCCTCCCTCGTTCACTGGCTCCAGCCCTGTTCCTACAGTGCTCCCCCCGTGTATGGCTCTCTGTGTCTTGGTGTATCTGCAGCAGTCCGGGGTGCCGGCATCTTAACTTCTCTGCTACAGCCCTGGGACCTCCCTTCATTTTTCACCCTTCCTGTGTCCCGATGGGGACGAGATGGCTCTGCGTGCTTCCACACCGGCACCTGGACACTCTGCCTCCACACCGGCTCTCTGAGTCCTGGCAGGATTGCAGCGGCCCGGGATCCCACCATCTTGATTTTGCCCGCCTCCTCCACTCCTCCGCGCACAAGAGCGGGTCCAGCCTTCTTCGTTCTCCGGCTCCAACCCTGCTCCTACAGTCCTCGGTTCACTCAGCACCGGATGCTGACTGAACAGGGCTGCTTGGGCTCCCTGCGGGACTGTTACTCTGCCGGGCGTCTCCGTGCTGTCTTTGGGCCACCTTGTCAACTGGTGCACTTGCAGTCCCTGTGGGGTTGTGGCCGCCTGGGGTACCTCCATACTACCCAGGTGCCACCTACAGGGGCCCTGCCTGTCTGAGCTCGATTGCTCACATCCAGGTACGCCTTCTCCAGCCCGGCTCCTCCTGCATTCCTTCCGCCTTGTGGCCGTGACAACCACTGAGGCTGCGGTTTACACATCTCGTCTATCTTCTCGGCGCACTCCTTGTAACCCTCCCTGCCTTTGTCCAGTGTGTTTTCGATCGGCACCCTCACCACTACCTGACTGTCCATACTGCATGGTGACCTGAAGACCTTACTAGCCGATTCAGCTGTGTTTTGTCTCCCTTTGTCACCTGGCGCACTGCTTGCGGCCTCCCTGCCTTTGACCAACTTGGCTGACCAGGACCCCCTGCTGCAACCTTCTTCCTCTGCTCCTGCGAGTCCACCCGCCGGCGCCTCCTTCCCATCTTCAACGACTGCCGGCAATCCTCCCCGCCCAGGGTTGGGTGAGGTTACAGAGTATCGCTGCACCAGCCTTCTAACTTGACTCTCTTATTTTTCTCCTGATACCACCATTCTAATCCCGGACCCATTCCCTGCTGCCCCCTTGTCCTAACGTGACTCCAGCTTCCTTGGATCCCTGTACTCCTCCACATACCTTGGCTGCGTGAATTCCTCCCCTGGTGCCTCCACACTGTACCTGGTGCCGCTGCTCTCCCCTTTTAATTGTGGATGCAGCTACCTACGTTTCCTGCACTTTACCATTCAGGTGCAGCAGCCCAGAATCGCTACCACATTCTTCCTGCCTCAGGCGCCTTGTCTCCTCCAACTACAGTTTCGAGTGACTGCTCCCTCTGACTCTATTGGCTCCTGTCTGCCATCTCTCATTGCTGGACCCGAGATCACCTTGGGCGCCATCCTGTACCTACTATCTTACACCGTTCCTACTTTGTGCCCCCCCATTACCCCTCATGCAACATTATCTGGCGCCTCCCCCACATTACTCCTAACTTGTTACTATCCTCTCCCCATCCCACACTTTGGTCCGTCCATTGCACACTACCCCTTTCTGTAACTATCACACTGGTCTCTATCCCCTCCATTTCTAACACCTAAAACTATGGCCCTTCTTTACTCGTCCTTTCTCTGAGTCCTTTGTTATGTGATTTTCCATAACTCCTATCCACCTCCCTCTCCCCCCTCTCTCCACCCTTCCACCTTCTCCTTTCCCTCCTACTCTCCTTTTTCCTCCTAATGCCTAGTCCTCTCCACTATCCTCACCCCCACTCCTCCAGTCACGCTCCTTCCTTCTCTCACCACCCTAACCTTCTTTACCCCCCTACTGCCAGCCATTCTGCCCTCATGAATACCGCTCTCTGGAACGCCAGATCCATATGTAATAAAACCACAGCTATTCTTGACTTATTCTTTCGCCTTAACCTTCATTTCTTCTGCCTAACTGAAACCTGGATTCCCCCTCATAAAACCTCTGTCCCCGCTTCTTTAACAACCTCCTCTTCCTCCTTCATTCACACCCCCGCCCTTCTGGCCTTGGTGGAGGTGTGGGACTCCTCTACCACTCTAAATACATCTCCTCCTCTTCCTCTCCAACTCTCCCTTCTTTCCCTTCCTTTGAATTCCTTTACAAGTCTTTCTTGTCTCCCCACCCTATTTCCTTCCTGATCATCTCTCGTCCCCCTGGCCCTCTCTCTTCCTTCTATGAAGACCTTGATCATCTCCTCTCACTTATCTCTCCCTCCCCCTCTCCTCTATCAGTGCTTGGCGACTTTAATATTCATCTTCCTTCTCCCCCTCAATCTTCTCCCCTCTTCTCCATCCTTGACTCCTACCTCCTCTCCCCCCTTGCTTTATCCCCCACTCACTCCTCTGGCTCCACTCTTGACCTCATCTTCAATTCTTCCTATCCCTCTTCCCCTGTCTCTTCTCTTCCCGTTTATCTCTCTGATCATGCCTTACTCTCATTCTCCCTTTCTCCTCTCTCACACTCCCCTACTGCTAATCCCTCTCCTCCAATCTACTCACATCGTGACCTTCGTGGCTTCAATGCTACCCTCTTTTTCTAAACTTGCTCTTCTCTTCCATCTCTCCAAGACTTTGCTTTATTCTCTGCGGACGATGCTCTATCCTCCCTTTCCTCCTCCATCTCCACTGCCCTTGATCAACTTTACCCCCTTTTTCTCTTCCGTCCAATCCGGAAGCCTTCCCAACCCTGGCTTACTCCCCATCTCCTCTTTATGTGGTGCCTTCTCCGACGTCTGGAGAGACTCTGGCTCAAAACTCCCTCCCTTTCTAATCAAACCTCTTACTTCTCTTACCACGCCCTATACAGCTCTTGTCTTGCCTCAGCCAAATCCTCCTACTACTCTAACCTTCTCCAGTCGCAAGCCTCCCACCCTCGTTGTATTTTTCAAACTCTCTCTCGTCTTCTCTCTCCTCCCACTCCTGATCCCTCATCCAATTCCACACTCTCTCCTTCTGACTTTGCTAACTTCTTCTCCTCCAATATCCTCACCCTTCGGCAAAAAATCAACTCCCTCTCTGACTCCCCCTCTCCTTCTCCCTCCCCTCTCCTCCCTCATCCTTCATGTCCATCTTCTCACCTGTTTCCCCTTCCGAAGTCTCCTCTCTTCTATCCAAAGCCCACCCCACATCCGCCCCTTCTGACCCTCTCCCCTCCATTATTATCCCCAAGATCTACCCTCTTCTTATCCCCTACCTTACCACTTTCTTGAACACCTGCCTCTCCTCATCAACCTTTCCCTCTGCTTTCAAACATGCTACGATTATTCCTATTCTAAAGAAACCCTCTGCTGATCCACTTCTCACTGCTAACTTCAGACCTTTCTCTCTTCCACCATTCCTTTCTAAGCTTCTTGAGCGCCTTGCCTACTTTCAGCTCTCATCCTTTGTCACTACTTCCTCTCTCCTTCCTCCCTTCCAATCTGGCATCCGTCCCAAACATTCCACAGAAACTGCTCTCACCTCTATCCTTAACTCCCTCCTCTTTGCTCGACATGCCAAGCAATCCTCTATCCTTATTCTCTTTGATCTCTCTGCAGCTTTTGACACTGTTGATCATCCCCTCTTTCTCCACACTCTCTCCTCCTTCGGGTTTAAAGGCCCTGTTCTCAAATGGCTATACTCTTACCTCTCCTCCTGTTCCTTTGCTGTATCATGGGGTGGCCAGACCTCTCCTTGCTTCCCTCTTATTTATGGTGTCCCTCAAGGTTCTGTACTTGGTCCTTTCCTCTTCTCTCTTTACACCTCCCTCATTGCCCCTGTTATCTCCTCGTTTGGCATCTCCCACCATTTCTATGATAACGACACTCAATTTTCTCTCTTTCTCCTCCTTCTCAACTGACCTTCACCTTAAACTCTACTCCTGCCTCACTGCTATCAAGAACTGGATGTCCTCCCGCTTTCTCTCTCTTAACACCGATAAAACCGAAGTCCTTTTCTTCCCCTCTAATTCTCTTCCCCCTCCCTCTCCCTCTCCTCCCCCTTTCATTCACTTTCCTCCCTCCAATCTCCTTATCTCTCCCCAAGCTCGTAATTTAGGCGTTCTCTTTGACTCCTCTCTCACCTTCTCCCAACACATTTCACTCACCTCTCGCACCTGCCGTTACCACCTCCACAATATTCGCAAAATCCGTCCCTCCCTCACATTCCAAGCTACCAAACTCCTAATCTCCTCTCTCATCTTTTCCCGCCTCTTCTACTGCTCTTCTCTACTCTTTGGACTTCCCGCATCTCATCTTGCCCCTCTTAAATCCATCTACCACTCTGCTGTTCGTACCCTTTGTCTCCTTACCTCCCGTGACTCCATCTCTACCTCGCTCTCTTACCTTGGCTGGCTACCATTTCACTTACAGCTAAGATTTTACTTTCTCTACCTTGTCTTCAAATCCCTCTATGGTCTTGCTCCTCATTATCTCTCCTCCCTTCTCTCCATCTACACCCCCTCCCGTTCCCTTCGTTCTGCTGACCATTTCCTTCTCACTGTACCTCCATCCCCCTGTGCTTCCTCCCATTTCCGCTCCTTCCAACTCCTTGCACCTCTGCACTGGAACTCACTCCCTCTCACAATCTGCTCTACCACGACCTTCACCTCATTTCGCACTTCCCTTAAATCCCTCCTCCTCCATTCTCCTCCTTGAAGCCTCCCCCTCTTCCCGCTCTACTTCCCCTCCCCCCTCTTCCTTCCCTTTGATTTTCTCTCTCCCCTCTCCTGCCCCTCCTCTCACTCCCTTCCATTTCCCTCATCCAACTCATCACTACCCCCACCTAATCCCACTCCCCTTTTCCCCCCTCCCCTTCAGTTAATTGCTCTTTGCACTGTTTTGTCGAATGATTCATGATGTAATTTTGCTTCCACTGTTATGTTGTTGTTGTTGTCATGTATTATGTTGTTCCACTGTACAGCGCCTTGGTGTAAAGCGCTCTATAAATAAATAAATCAAATAAAATCAAAAGGAATCCTCTTCGACTACGAGGGAGCTGGTCCTAGTTCAGAGAGCACTTAAAGAACTGGAGGATAAGCAAGAAGATCTTGAATCACGCTCGCATTGGAATAACTTAAGAATAATTGGAGTTCCTGAAGGGACGGATCAGCGCAATATGTAGCCCATGGCTGTGGGTCCCTTGCATGAGTCTGTTGGGTGCAAGGACTTTTCAACTGTTCTTATTGTTGAGAGAGCCGACCGGATCCCCAGCAGGAGGAAGCCAATACCTGGGGCACCAGGTAGCCCGATAATAGCACAGATGGTGAACTATCGTTAAGGGACCTAGCACCGCAGAAGGCCAGAGAAAACAGCTCATTGACATATCAGGGTGCTGCAATCCATTCTTTTCCCAACTTTTCAGACAAAGTGCAAGCATCCAGAAAGACTTACATTGATATCAAAAAGAGACTCTGGGAGAGAGTCTTGAAATATACTATGATGCACCTCGCTAAACTTAGGATGGAGCACGAAGGGCTGGTGGGTTTTTTTTTCAAACATCGGAGGAAGCCAATATGTTTCTAGAATCACCACTGAGAGTTCCACACAGAAGAGGGAACAATGATCAAGGGTGAAACTCCCCGTAAAGCTGTAGCATAGATTGGTAGCTGATGAAAATTGTTGTAACACTTGTTTGCAAAAGTGGCAGAACTCACATACCGAAGGGGTGCTGTGGTGACTGGGAGCTTGCGCGTCCTCATGCAGAAGCTTATGTTTGTTGTTGGGGTGGAGGGTGCTGGCAACTGGCAAGTTGGGGTGAAGGTGGGGGCGGTCGCATTGACTGGCAGGTTGGGGTTGCCAGTCGGGGGTGGGGCTCAGGAGTGGTTGGGTTTGTTTGTTAGAGGGGCAGCAGTTCGGGAAATCACCCCTGGATGGTCCTGGGGCATTCTCTTCCCCGTGTCCATGGTGAAACAGAGAGTGGCGGGTGGAAGGCCCGGGGGGAGGAGGGGCAGTGGCAGGCAATGGGGTGAGGCTGTTCCATTGACGTGGGTGGAAAATCTTATGGATGTACAAGATGGAAATGTTGGGCTATGTCTGTCTAGAGGGTTGAAATGCATTAGCTGGAATGTTACGTGGTTGAACTGCCCGTCAAAGGGACGTAAAGTGTTACTGTACATGCAGCGTCATCATGTTGATGTGGCGTGTTTAGAAGAGACTCATCTTACCTCAGCTGGGGAATTAAGATTTAGACAGAAATGGGGATGCCATCGCTATTTCTCTTCTTATTCTTCCTACTGTAGGGCGTTCTGTGTTTTGATACATGTTTCAGATGGCTTTCGCCTGACAAAGGCGGTTAAAGATCAAGAAGAAAGTGCACTCTTAGTAATGGGAGTCTTACATGGGCAGGCTGTCACATTGATTAATTACTACGTCCCGAATCAGGATGATGGGAGCACATAGGAGTGGATTACCAATCAGCTGGATCAGAATGCTTCCTGGGTGCTGGTGTGGGCTGGGGGTTTCAACACGGTGCTGGAACCTAAGGTTGATAGGACGGGTTTGGCTCCTAGGTCTCCCCTAAAATCGACTGCTAAGCTGCTGGACCTGTGCTCGCAGTTGGAATTGAGTGATATTTGGAGGTCTATATATGGGGATGCTCCACTGTTCACAGATCGGCCTCTCTGTTGGATTATTTTTTGATATTTTAGGGTGGAGCACATCTGATAAGCTGATTGTATGGGTAGAGGAGATTGGTATTTTGGCACAGACTCTGTCGGATCATGCATCAGTTATGCTAGTTCTAGAGATTCCGGGGGGTAGAGGAGTACCTCATACTCAGTGCTATGGGAAACCATGAAATGCGTGATGAGGGGGAGAGTGTATCTCACGAGAATCTGGAATTCTCTGACTGATAAGAAGAGAGTTGACGGCTAGTAAGGAAACCATTCAGCGCTTGCAAGCTGAGCCCGGCTTGGAGAGGGATGTCGCAAAGCACAAGACAGTTGGAGATGAATGGTTTTGAGCCGCAGCTCAGCGAGAGGTGAAGTCCTCTGGGGGAAACAGCAGTTAGGAAGTACGGGGGAAGGCCAACGACCTGGCAAACTACTTTCAAGGGTGGCTCATGCTGAATATTCCATATCATATATTACATCTATTAGGGATGGGCAGGGAGCTCTGCATTATGGTGATAGGGAAATTGTTCAGGAATGTGAGATTTTTTATTTTCATCTTTATTCTACATGCATTCAGGCATCGCAAAACGAATTAAATGTCTATTTGGACCGTGTGGTGCTCTTTTGGTGTGATGAGGAGGAGCAAGAACTGTTATGTAGACCCATTACGTAGCAAGAAATTCTTCAAGCCATAAAGTCAGTGTCGTCCGGGAAGGCCCCGGCCCAGATGGCTTTACTGTGGCGTTTACTCATCTTATCGCCCTAGCTCTCTGATTAACTAGGATAATAAGATATATGAGATTGTCATCCCTTACAAATAACTTTGTTAAGGCGGATCCATCAGGTTTTATACCGGGGCGAACTACATCCTATTGGTTGCATTGCATGTTTGGTCTGATGTCGGTGTTGTGTCCGTCTGATTCTGTTGAGGCAGCACCATTAGAGGCTGAGGTGTTTGACTTGGTGGAATGGTGCTTCCTCGTCACGGTGCTGAGGAGGGTAGGAGTGGAGGAAGGGTTTATTTCAATGGTTTTACTGCTCTATACCTTGCCCACTGCTAAAAGTAGGATGAATGGTCAATTCACATCGAATTTGTCACTTGAGCTGGGCACTAGGCAGGGAGTGTCCTCTCTCACTCTTGCTGTTTGCTCTGGCGATTGAGCAATTGGCAGAATTATTTAGAGATGGTCGCATACAAAGGGGGTGCAAGTATGCTATCACAAGGTCGTGGTGTCCCTTTATGCAGATGACATGGTGATTTTCGTCAAGAACCCGCAAGATAATCTGGCGTCGATTATGGTGGATGTATTGAAGTTTGGTGAGTTCTCTGGATTGAAAATAAATACTACCAAGTCAGTGCTCTTTCCACTCACGGGCACTACTGAACAGTTTGCTGACGTTTTACATTTCAGTGGCAATTGGAGCACACCAGGTATTTGGGCATTGAGGTGGCTAGAGCGCCTGAGATTCTATATCAATGCAATTAAGAAACAGTGTTGGAACAGGCTAGACGGTCTTGGGAAGATGGGCTGGGTTTCCCCTCAATCTGTATAGGACGATCTCATTGGTGAAAATGGGTTTCATTCCTTGTTTTTTTAATGTATTTTGAATGTCCCGATGGCAGTGCCCGAGTCTTATTTTAGAGAGGTACAACTGATGATATCACGGTTGGTATGGACGGGTAAACAAGCATTTTATGGCCTAGGCAAAATTGGTTCCACCCTTGGAGAGAGGCGGTCTGGCATTGCCTGATATGGAGGCATACTATACGGCGGCCCAGGCTGGGTTTTGTTATATTGGTATGGAGATGGGTTAGATAGGAGATATGTTGCAATAGAGAGGGCTCTGGCGGCGCCGTCGCTGCTGCATGCTGTTATACTGCCCGCTCTCGATAGGCCGTCTAGGCCCAAAAATATGGTGGAGTTGATCTGTAGAGCATAGGTTACTATCGAAGGGAAGAGGAATGGTGGTGTAATGTACTCTCCCAAATTACCCTTTATTCACATGCTAGGTATATCACTGGCCGGAGAATTGCGATATGTATACTGCATGGAAAGACTGGGCATTTCATGTTTCCGAGATCTGTTTCAAAGTCGACAGTTTCTCACTATAGAGGGATGGAAAGGTAAGGGCAACGTTACCCCTCTGGATGTGTTCTTGTACTTTTGATTGCGGGATACTCTGAAGGGCTTATTCCCGATGTTCCCGGTGGAGCCAGAGACGGCCCTTATATTGGATGCAATGATAAGATCGGGGGATAACAGTAGGATGGTGTCTAAACTCTAAAGTTAAATATTGGAGATGCAGGAGAGATGGGCGGCCTCGTCTCGGGGGAAGTGGTAGGAGATGCTGGGGGTAATACTGTCTGAGGAGATGTGGTGATACTGTTGTATGCAGACCAAGAAAATTGCTCTTAATGGTCAGTTTAAACTAATAGATTTAAACATTTTACATCAGTTTTACTATACTCCTTCGTCGATTCTTTCCTGGCACCCCGAGTGTGTCTGCTCGGTGTAGTGCCACAACCGTAGATTTCCTCAGTTGTGGTGTGGAGGTGTCCCCCGATATTTCACTTCTGGGAGGAGGTATTTGAAACATTGAGTGATATTATTGGGGTTGGGGTGGATCCTGCACCACTGGTTGCTGTATTGGAATATAATAAACGTTTTTCGGGTGGAGTGCAGAGACTGGCAGGGTTGTTGCTGTTGTTGGCAAAGCACATGGTTGCAATGATGTGGGGGCAGATGCAATGTCCCACAGTGGCTCGATGGAAAGAGGACTTACTTTATTATAATGAGATGGAAGCTGACTATAGGAAGGTTGTTCACCCTTGTGCTAAACCTAAGGACGTATGGGGTCCATATAAACAGTATTTATTTGTGCAATCTGAATTGGCAGAGCCCGGGGGAGGATGTACCCTAAGAGACTGGAATGGAACAAGGGTGGACTGATCGGTAGGGGGAAATGCGCTGGGAATCGCAGTAGCGATGCTGCTACATTTCTTTTGGAATGTTGAAAATATTATGTATAATACGAACTGTGGAATGGACTAAGGGTGTGAGGGATTCGCTGAACCACTGTTGCTCTCTGTATGGTGTGTAGTTGAAAACAATAAACACAGTTTAAAAAAAGCATGGTCTCAAAAGGTGGTCC
Organism: Ambystoma mexicanum; assembly: GCF_040938575.1. NCBI lineage: Eukaryota > Metazoa > Chordata > Amphibia > Caudata > Ambystomatidae > Ambystoma > Ambystoma mexicanum. The sequence goes on along the minus strand of NC_090921.1, from coordinate 1,334,297,442 downwards.
TTTAAGTTTACTTAAGACCATGTCAAGATCCCAACTTTGTGGTGGGTTTGCCACAGGTGGATGACTCCTTCCATGAAATCCTCGATAAGTGATTGTCAAGCAGGAGACCTTATGTTGTGATGTCTTATATGCTGGTAATGCGATCAAATGCACCTTTTAAAAGTTAAATAGAAGACCCAAGTCTAGCCGATGAAGGAGTTACGTAAGAATGTTTGTTGGGGGAGCACTTTATAGGACTGCACCTTGTCCAAATACACCAGATACACCTGTTCCATTTATTAAAACACCAGTGTCCAGTATAAGGTTTTCAGGCCTACCTTCAGATTTCCATACATCGTGGAGGCAATTTAGGATGTCGGAGCCCTGGCCTCAGGATCCAAGCTGCTAGGTTGGCGGTATGAGGGGTTGGATGAACGATTTGTTTTTAACAATGTGCCAAAAGGTCATGTAAGGGACTCCTTTTGATGGGTGAGCATAGCGACATGTTCAACAGATGAGAGTAAAATCTCTCTCATGCCCACATGGGTGCAATCAGTAACATTGTCATGTGGTCTTGGTGTATCTTGTGTTCTATCTTTCGCAACAGGGGTATCGGGGAGGGGCGAATGACAATATCCCTGACAAACTGATTTATAATGCATTGCCTAGAGACAATTTGTGTGGACCTGGATGTGTATCTTTGACATTTCAACTTTTCAGCAGTTGCGAAAAGGTCTACTATTGCTGAACCCAAGTGTGCAAAGATTTGTTGACGTGTACTTGTATTCAATTCCTACTTGTTTCCTATATCTGAACTCTGCTTAAATTGTGTTCTCCATGAACGTTTTGCGCTTCAAGGTGGATGCCCCTTTGTAGATACAACTTCCTAATGTTTTGTAGGAATTGTGACAACTCAAGTGTGTTATGCCTTGTTTGTTGATATAAAACTAGGCTGCTGTGTTGTCTGTTATGAGACCGTTCTTCCCTAGCTACTATCTTTGAAAAGAGAACCGATGTCAACCTAACTAATAGGAGTTTTAATATGTTTATCTCTCTTATCCCTTCCAGTGCTGACCACCTCCTCAGTGCGGAAATGTTTAGGCAATGGGCTCCCCAGCCTGTCAGGGATGTGTCTGTTGTAATGGTTATCTCTATTGGCCGGTTGACAAAAGGTTGTCCCTTTAACATTTTTTTTGTCTATCATCTGGAGTGCCAAAAATCGTGTCTGGGCGACCACCACTAGATTGCCTCATTTGCCTTGCCCTAGCGACCATTGCCCCACAAGCCATCCCAATTCTAGGGGCCGGGGGGTCTATTGAGTCGTGCATGAGGAATGACGAAAGATGCATGATGCCATCATGCCGAGAATATGCATTACTTTCTTGACTTTTGTCTGATGCGCGGCAGTGTAACAATGGAGAGCCAGTAAAGATTGCACTCTGTCGTGAGAAGGGAAAACCATTGCCAAATCGGTGTCTACTTCTGCACCGGGAAACTGTTTGTTTTGGCTAGGAAGGAAACTGGATTTCTGTTCATGGAAAGAAAAACCCAGATCGTGCAGTAAGTTTAAGTTTAGGTTTTGTGTGCAGGCGACAGTTTTTCATTCTCCCTTTATTAACCATTTGTCTAGATAGGGGTAAACTGGCCTGTCCTTGCAACGCAGATGGACTGCTAGCACTTATGAAGTGGAGGCAACTCCAAAAAGGAGCACTATGAATTGGAAATGTCTGATCGATTTTGAATCAGATACTTTCAATGACTTGAGACTATTGAAATATGAAAGTAAGCATCTTTCATATCCATTGTGGTCAGACACTCGTCCTTCTTTAGAAGGGGGATGAAGTCCGGGGGCGTGGCCTGGAGCGCTGGCGATGCAGTCGCTCCCTTGATGGCCTCCGTGGGACGCCCGCTGCATCCATGCTTTTTTATGCTTCCCGTAGAGCGTTTGATGGCCTGATCGAGCGTGGTGGCGTGGGAAGGTCCGGAGCCCTGCCAGCGTGCTGATGGGGCCCAGAAACCTCATAACGAAGATCAAACTGTCTTTGTCCCGCGGCCCTTCCGCCGTGTAATTCAAAATGGCGGTCGGGACCTCGATGCCCGGCGATGACCACCGAGGCGAAGCCCCTCCATCGGCGCACCCCCCTGAGAGCACCTGAGCCTCCCCGGCCCCGAGGGACCTCCCGCCTTGCCTGAACGGAGGGATCCGAAGCCGCGCTACTGCCATCTCCACCGGGTGTTCCCGGCGGTGCTCTGGGGGATGGAGCACACATGCAGCGGGAGACCGGGTAGGTGCCCCTGGCCCCTCCAGCACACGGCACCAGATCGTCTTCTCCTGTGTCAGCCAGGGTGACTAAGCCTTGCAGCCATTCCTATTGTGCCCCCGGCGCGCCTCAGAACGCAGCCGCTGTCTCTCCATCCCCGCTCCAGAGGAGGGGGCTGGAACGGGAGAGCTTGCGGGGGTGCACCACGAGGCGAACTTGCTCTCCCTGCTGCTCTCAACTGTGAGGAGGCTGCGGCACCCTATGCGGCCTGGCCTGACACCTTATCTTCATCCCTACCCCCGCTTGTGTGGAGGAGGATCAATCTGGACCCTGCACCTGGCCTACATAACACAGCACATCTGCGGGGGTGGACTTGCCCGTGTGTGGTGGATCTGGTCCACGGCGCCACGCTCTGTTGCCCTCTTCATTGGATAATACGCTACCACAGGGCACCTGCATTGAAACAGACCCCCCCCACCGCCACCAAGAGACTTACCACCACCTCTGGCGATCTGGGTCCTCATATTCCGCCCCAAAAGGCTCCCCTGAACTGGTGCGCTTCAGTGTCTGTGTCGCTCCCTCTCATCTCTCCACCTGCTTCCTGGGGCGCCACACTTCACGGAATCACTTACGCTAACGAGAGTCCGGTCAAGACCCCGGTGCCCTCACTTCAACCCTCTGGGAGGCTTTAAACCATCCTCAAGGCATTTCGCCACCTATGCTACAGTGCTCCCTGTGGCCGTTGACCCACCATTACCAGGCTACATAATTCCAGGCAACCGAAATCCACTAAGTCTTCAGACATAGCAACAATGCTAATGTCATCCAACAAAGCGAAGAAACTGGCCTCTCACCCCTCCGCCTTACGAGAATCCCTGGACAACAAGGGACCTTTAGCGACCAAGGAGGATATCCGTGAATTTATGGCTGACATTAAAACAGAATTCCGGTCGTGTATGTCTGAGCTTACCGCCAAGCTAGAGAGCACCAATAAAAGGGTCTCGGAGGTGGAGCATAGAGTCGGAGAGATTGAGGATCGCGCCCAGGATCACACCTCCTCCCTGACCGAGATCCAGCGCTCTGTTAGGCTCTTGCAGGACAAGTGCGAAATCTTGGAATACAAGGAGAAGGACATGGAGAATAGGGCCCGGCGCAACAACCTCCGTATTCGAGGGGTTCCCATGTCAGTCCCAGATCGGGGGCTGGCCGAATATGTGGGCCTCTTCTTTCAGACTCTCCTCCCTGATCTGGAGGACTCACTGCTTCTTATAGACTGCACCCACAGGTTAAGCCCCCGTCGTGGAGTGGAGTCGGACGGCCCGCCTGATGTTATCACCAGGGTGCATTTCTTTACTACAAAGGAAGCCATATCGGCAATAAGCCGCTCCAGGGACGAAATAACCTTCCAAGGGACTCCCCTCCAGATTTACCAAGATCTGTCTCCTCTGACCCTTCAGAAGAGGCGGGCCCTCCGCCCGCTAACCACCTTCCTTCAAACCCAAAAAATTCGCTACAGATGGCTTTTTCCCACAGCTTTGCAATTTTCCTACAAGGGCACCCTGCGGAAAATCAGTCACCTAGACGACGCTGAAAGCATTTTGCATCCGGACTCCGCCAACCCCTCACCTCCACCAGCCGCTGAAGCGGCGGCTGAATCGAACCCCATGGCCTCCCCTAGGTCCAAACAGAACACGTGGTCGAAGGTCCCGAGATTTAGGAGGAAGAAATGACCCGGCGCGGTCCCATAATGGAGTCTCTTGTACCCTATGACCCGGCTCGCGGGCCCGGCGCCGTGGAGCCGGCCATCACTCTCGGGAACACAGATGAACCCCACCCCCGATGCAGCGGGCCTCCCCCACTGTCCATGCCCAGCTCCGAGGCACGTTCCACCTATGAGTCCTTGGAGCGTTCCACCTAGACTATTTGTACCTCTAGCCATGTTGGCTATACACTGTTATACGGCCCCGTAGGCCAGGGGAGGGTTTGAACCCGTAAAGGGTCCGCCGCCCCCAGTTAAACCTTGGACTTCCCGTTGGCGGTCCAAGCAAAAACCCCAAAGGCAGGATAATGAATGGACACGTATCCCACGACATGATGGCTGACCCTTTAGCGGCTCCCCCCTTCCACAGAATTTGTCAGCGACCCCAGATCTTGCCCCGGAACATCAAACTTTGAAGTTTGTCTCCCTGAATGTCAAGGGACTGAATTCACCAGCTAAACGCAAGTCAATTTTACAAAAACTCCAGAATGACACTGCTGCAGTGGCTATGCTACAGGAAACTCACCTACTGCCAGCAGACCTCGGTCGCCTACGCTCTTGTGACTTCCCGAAGCAATTCCTCGCGTCTGGGAGCTCCAAGTGGGGTGGCACGGCAATCCTGTTCAGAAAGGGGCTGAATCCTCAGATACTGGACTCCATAAGCTGCCCGGAGGGGCGTTACATAGCGGTGAAGTGTCTGCTGTTGGGACAGCTGTTCTCCATAGTCTCAGTGTACGCGCCGAACTCTGGCCAGGCACCTTTCTATGAATCACTGACTACAACTCTCTCTCCCTTCCTGGAGGGCCAGATAGTGATCGGCGGGGACTTTAATGGGGTCCTGGACCCAATGAAAGACAAGTCGCATCCACCCTCCGCTGGCGACTTCGCCACGGCCCTAGCTCTCCTGCGATTGTTTAGAACTTTAGGGGTAGTGGACTCATGGAGGGTACTCCACCCGTCTGAAAAAAACTTCTCCTTCTATTCATATGTTCACCGGACGTTTTCCAGGATAGATGATCTTCTAGTATCTCCGCAGATCTTCACCTTCACCAACGAAGTGACTATAGGCTCCAGAATTCTGTCCGACCACGCCCCGGTGACCCTGGAAATTCGAGTGCAGGGACTTCCTGATCCCCAACGGCGTAGATGGACGCTGTATGACCCTATCCTTAATGAGATGCCACTCAGAGATGCGATTGCAACCACGATAAATAATTTCTTCAAGGAAAACCCTAGCGGAGACACCTTCTTAGCCAACAACTGGGATGCAATGAAGGCAGTGGTGCGAGGGGAGTTGATTGCCAGAGGGGTGGCCTACCACAGGCATAAACGACAAATTCGCCAGAGCCTCGAGGAGGATCTTGGCGAGGCAGAAAGGATGCATAAGGAGAATGGCTGGACCCCCAAAACACAGCGTGCTCTCCAGATAGCACAAAAGAAAATCGAGGCCCATTACGCTGAGCATACTGCCCACCAAATGGCAAAAGCTAAACAGTTTTATTATGCTAAAAAAAATAAGGCAAACAGGCTATTGGTGAGTAAACAGAAAGAGGATTCAACTTGGGAACCCTCCCGTCCCCTGCACACTTTCAAATGTTTGGATTAATCCAATACAGTTGTTTAAACTGCGTTATATGCATTGTACATACATTTGTTTCTAACACATATGGTCAGACACAGGAGTGTGAGATAAAAAAATATATATCTTTATAGTCAGGCTGTATTATTTTCAGCAAACAGGCTATTGGTGGCCAAGCTTGCCAAGGCAAGAAGAAACAACACAATCGTGGGCCTACGGGACCAGCAGGGCAAGACTCAATACGCGGATCACGATAAGCTCCAGATCGCATCGGCCCACCTGACCCAGGTAATGACCGCCCTGACCCGGGACATAAAAGAACAGAGGGAATACCTGCGGAGGGCGGCGCTCCCCCGACTGGAAAACGCAGCCCGTGACTCGTTGGAGGCCCCAATCACTGACGAGGAAGTGGATGAGGCGATAAAAAGCCTTAAATCTCGAGCCCCTGGCCCGGACGGCTATACGACCAGGTTTTACAAAGTTTTCAAACCTCAACTCCTGTCACCTCTGGTACAGCTGTTTAACTCATTCAGGACCACGGGCACTATAACCCCATCTATGCAAGAATCTATCACAGTCCTGCTGCCCAAACCTGGCGGCGACCCGAAGAACCCTGCGTCATACAGAGCCATTGCTCTACTCAACATAGATGCCAACATAAACTCCAAAATTTTAGCAACCCACCTGTCCCAGATCTTGCCGGAAATAATTGACGCCGACCAGAGCGGTTTCCTCAAACACCGCTCAACCGCCGATAACATTCGAAGAGCCTTGGACCTGGTGGAGCTTGCTTCCCGAGATTCCCGGGAGCTGGTGCTTCTGGCCCTGGATGCAATTAAGGCATTCGACAAGGTGGACTGGAACTTTATGAGGCTTACTCTCGAGGCCTTTGGCTTTGGCCCGGAGTTCTGCGCCATGACTTTGGATAACTATAAAGCACCCAAAACCCTTCTCAGAGTTAATGGCACCCTCTCCGCCCCTATCAGCTTAACCTGCGGAACCAGGCAGGGGTGTCCGCTGTCGCCACTCCTCTTCGCACTAATTATGGAACCGTTCGCCCAGCGATCAAAGGCTTCCAGTCGGGCACAACACACCACAAACTGGCCGTCTACGCGGACGATGTCCTGCTGACCATCACAGAACCCCGTACTTCCCTCCCCCGGGCCCTGGCTGAGATAGAGAGCTATAGGAAGGTCACAGGCTTTGCCATTAATTTCCGGAAATCGGCTGCCATGGGAGTGGGCCTGTTCCGGGAGGTCCGGGAGGCTCTGGCCCCGCTATGCCCAACACAGTGGACGACCAAGGGAATCAGTTATCTAGGAGTCCAGATCCCAGCTAATCCTAAGGAGGTCTACCGAGCAAACTTTCTCCCACTATTCACAGACCTTTAGGCGGACCTAAAGCGATGGGCGGCACAGGAGATCTCATTAATGGGCCGCATTACGGCCTGTAAAATGAACTTACTACCAAGATTCCTGTACGCTTGTTCTTCGCTTCCGGTACCAATCCCAGCGCCTGCCCTTCAAAACCTACAGAAGAAAATGTTGCAGTTTATCTGGAAGGGGAAGAAAGCCAGAATCCCTAGGACCACGATGCTTGGCGGCGCAAGGCTTGGTGTCCTCGGAGTCCCAGATCTACAAAAATACCAGATGGCGGCCCAACTGGCCTGCGTCCGATCATGGCAGATACTCACCAACCGCCCTAGATGGGTGGACCTCGAACAGGCGCAGCTACCTCTCCCGCTATGCTTTCTCCCGCATGTCACTCCCTCAGAGCGCCGACTGTTGCGGGATCTCCTGACGACCACCAAACATACCATTGCTGCCTGGGACAAAGCGCTGAAACAAAAGAAAACCCCGGCGGGACTCGGCCCCTCCTCCCCGGTGTTTCTGAATCCAGCTTTCTCTCCTGGTTGGTCCACCCGGAGCTTTGGATCCTGGATTGCGGGAGGCCTGGAGACCCTGGGACAACTCTTTGAAGGGGGACAACCCTGCACCTTTGAGCGATGTAAAGAACTCTTTCAACTCCGGGAACAGGACAGATTCACATACATCCAGCTGCGCCACTGGTGCTCTCACCCACAGACCCGCCAGGCAGCCACCCGCCCTCCCACGGCTATTGAACTGACCTTGAACGACCTCCCAACCCGGGGGAGAATCTCCACTCTATACAAACGCCTCCAAAATGACTTCTTAACCTCTAAAACCCGGTACATGGCCCAATGGGAGGCGGACCTGGGCCACCCAATTAAGGACCAGTTGTGGGTTGACATTTGGTCTCAGGCCCATACCTCCTCGTCTTGCATCACAAACAGAGAAGGCGCCTACAAGATCCTCCTTCGCTGGTATTGCCCTCCTCTAAGACTACACCATATGAATCCCACACTGACCCGAACTGCTGGAGGCAATGCAGCCAATTAGGGTCCTTTTTTCATATGTGGTGGTCCTGCCTGAAGGCCCAGGTCTTTTGGAAACAATGCCTAGCAACGATTACAGACATTACTCAGGTGCGGCTGCCCCTAGAACCCGAACCCATTCTTCTGGGAGCTCCGGTCCCCGGAATCTACCCAAGATCCGGACCCAAAGCCAAACTACTATCCCAATGCCTACTGGCGGACAGAAATGTAATCGCCCGCACTTGGAAAACCGCAGAAGGACCTCTGATGCCTTTTTGGTGGGTAAAGATCTGGGACATCTTAATCGCGGAGAGGGTGACGGCGGCCGGGGCGGGCCACCTGCACCGCTTTGAGAACATTTGGGGCCCGATCTTGGACATTGACCAGAATTTTCCAGCCCTGACATACAAGTCCCAACTAGCCAGGAGAACTTTACGAGATGATAATCCTCAGCGGGGATGGGAAGAGTAACCTTAAAACCCGGGGGAGGGGAGGGAAGGGCGACTAATTGTATTGTTTTCGTGCCACATGTCATGATTGATCAAGCTTTGTATCATTATATCCTGTCTGTTTAAAATAAATAATGTTTTAAAAAAAGAAGGGGGATGAAGTCCTGAAGCTATTCACCCTGAACTTTTGCAGCTTTACATATTTGTTTGCCGGATTAGGGTGAACACAGGTCTCTTTGTCTTGTCTTTTTGGGAACCTGGAAGTACATTGAATAAATACCCTTGTTAAGCTGGTCTTGAGGCACCTCCTTGATGGCTTCTTTTAGGATCAGCATTTGAATTTCTTTTTGTAGAAGCAAATTATGATCTGTCACTGGCCTTCCTTTTACTGGGGTAGATTGCACAGTTTCTGAAGGAACTAGATGTAATAACCCTGGGTTACTGTGGATAGCACCCACTTCTCTGACATTATGCCCTCCCATCCATGGGCGTATGCTGTTCATCGTCCCCCGACTGTAGTGACATGGGAGGGAATGTTTACTGCAACCATTGCGTAGAAGTAGTAGGCTACCTCTCCTGCGGTTCGACCTCTATCACAGGGTCTGCTATATCTATATTGTCTTATTGTCTATATTTATTTATTTATTTGCATTTTTAAAGCACACAACTGCCCTGGGGCATCGTGGTGCTGTTACAGAAGGCTCACTTGACAGTAGGAAATTGGTTACAGACAATGCTTGTGTTCCGGGTTACATGGGAACAGAGACATGGGTACAGAATAAGGGCACAGTTAAAGATTTGTTACAGACATTACATAAATTCCATGTACCTGGGAAGTAGTGGCTTAGGTACATGTTACTTGAATAGAATGGTTTTCAGAGCCTTTCTGAAGGCCAGGAGGAATGTTTCCGATTTAGGTTTCGGTGGTAGAGAGTTCCAAGATTGTGGTGCTAGAACTTCGATGTTCAAGCCACAGGCTTTGGTTCTGTTGAAGGTAGGGATTGAGAGTTGGTGTGTATACATGTCCCTTTTGGGTCTAAGTGTCTGCACTTGGTGTATTTGTTCCATTAGATAACTGGGAGCAGAATGGGATAGGCATCTATGGGTTATAGTGAGAGTCTTGAACAGGATGTGCCCCTTGACAAGGAGCCAGTGAGCTTCTTGTCTAGCTTGGGAGATGTGCTCCCTCCTAGGGATACTGAAGGCTGCTCTCAGTGCATTGTTCTGTGTGATTTGTAATCTGTTAATGTTTTTGGCAGAGGTGCCCAGTAGGAGGACGTTGCAATAGTCCAGTTTTGCGCCTATAGTGGTCCTGGCAATGTTGAGGCAGTTTTTAGTAGATAAGTGGGTTTTTACAGCATTAATTATTTTAGTTGTTAGTGCTGCTGCTGAGGAGATATAGCTTACATGTCTGTTCATAGACAAGGTTGAGTCTAGATACACTCCCAGAGTTTTTACAGAAGAGGATACTGTAATTAGAGTGTTTTCAATTGTGAAATGACAGTATTTGTTGTCTAGTTTACTGAGGATTTCTTTAGGGCCCACCAGTACGATCTCTGTCTTGTCCCCGTTGAGACAGAGCCCATTGGCTGCCATCCAGGCCTGGATAATAGCATATGTGTCTTGTAAGGTTTTTAGGTCTTGCTCATAGTTTACCAGATAGTGGCAGGAGAATTTGTGTATCATCCGCATAATTGGTGAAGGTTATGCCAAATTCTTCTAGGTCGTTGAAGAGTGGTAGAGTAAATAGATTGTAGAGAGTAGGGGAGGTGCAGGAGCCTTGTGGTACTCCACAGTTGATGGGGGAGGGAGTAGCTGATGCTTGGTCTGAGAAGACTCTCATTGAGCTCTGAATGTTAGCATGTTAAACATCATCCAACACACTAACAAAAAACTCAGCATATCTGCAGACTTCTCACTCAAAAATCTCACACAACCGTCTCTCGCACAACAACCCGTACGCACTTCACAACATCGCAACAACACATAAGCCACACCAACAGCACACGAGGACTGGCATCGATCCGATACTCGCACCAAAGCTCAGTACCCAGTGTATACCGAGTTGAAGCTGCCAACAGAACACCACACCCCTCACTATCCTACTCCTGCTTCACCTACTAACCCATCCCACCTTCTCGTTTGCAGATCCGCCAGAGTGCCTGGGGACCAACTCCGTTGGTGACAGTGTGCGGTACAAATACCTTTACCATTTAACATTTTGGTTCCCTGAGGTGGCAGGAGATTGTGAACCCTGATTGGCATACCAAGTGCTTGTACCGGTAGTATATGTACCTTGCGATGTGGATGAAAAGTATTTGCATGCAGAGGAGGAATTCTTCGGACTATACATCCAGATCTACAAACTCCTCCTCGGGATGAATTGTTTGCACTTTAGATTTTTTAACAGGGCATTGTCCTCACTGATGGAGTGATTCCTTTTTAAATTATGTTTTGGCAGAAAATCGATAAGAGGACATCTTGTCCATTGTATTCTGAAACCTTTCTTTAATCCATTTATTTTTAGACATTGTAGTTAGGATTTAATCCGCTTCCCCTCCGATTGTGAATCCCGCAAGAACCATTTTTGATGGTAGCTAGAAGTGCATCTTCCCCTTCTGTCATGCCAGTAGAGCAACATTGGTTGCTGTCATTGCAGTTTTCCTGAAACGGGATTGCCTGATGTTCAAGTAGTATGTTTCAAGCCTTCTGAGTGTTTTGTGACATGGGTCAAGTTCTGAACTCGAACCCTGCACATTTCACACCAGTTTTTGGTTTCGTTGTTGACACCCAAAGCAACAAGGTTTTGGTGCATGTGTATTTCATCTTGGATTGTCCGTGAGCCGCGCATTTGGTGCTCAACTTCGAACACACCAAGTGTGATTTATGTCTGGATGTTATAGGTGCATCCCTTTTGTCGCCAGGTGTGGCTTCCACAGCTAGGCTACATGCTTACCCTCTGGAGCTGCAAAGAAAGAGCGGTCTCCTCTGAAACGGGCTCCTCAACTTCTCATTCGAAACGGGCACTGCCTTCTTCAGCTTCGATATGTTCTGCATCAGCAGATGACCCACCCATCGATGCTAGAGCCTGCATCGCATAGGCAGCCCAACACTTGGTTCTGCATTCTGTCTTGGGATTAAAGAGCTGATAAACTCGACACATTCCTCCCAATAAGCCACTGGAAGAGAACTAGTTGGACACTTGTGTGTCTTTGCAGGGAAATTTAGTTGCATGAGGGGAAGAACTTAAATGGAGTATTATCTGTTGCAGACAAGAAGACAGAGTCATTATTAAGGGAGAATGGTGTGTACGGAGGCATTCTACAAATAGCCTAACATGTGTAATACAAATGTTTCCCCCCACCACCCACTCTCCTTGCTGTGAGCCTTTCGGCACAGAGATGTGTACTTGGTGGGTTGTTGCTCCCTGGCAATCTTTCCACAGTCGCCATCGAAATGTCTTCAATATGGAAGCAGTGTCAAACTGTAGTCAAAAGGAATGTGTTTCGAAGCTGAGAGCTATATAAACATCAAAGTGAAACTTTACATGGAAGCATCTAAGCGAATAGCAGAAAAAAGCAATCGGAGGACATTGACGCATGAAGGAGTATAAGTACTGTACACGTAGGATATGGCTAGCGTGACAGGAATGCCCGTCGACACCCCTTTTGGAACTTAGATCATGTACCACAAGCTCAGACATACATGACAAATATTACATACCTGTAATCACCTTTCTGATGCTTGTATCTGCTTAGATTCACATGCTATGCATAGGCCGACATCAAGTGGTTAGTGTAGAGTATTGCATTACTTTTTTTCAAAATTCAAAAAGGGACGTTGACAGGGCACATCTGTAATAATATCCCTAGTGTGACGTGTTCTCAAATCAAGGTCCTCCAATTGTTTTTTTCCGCCATTATAGTTTGTCACTTGTTATACACACACACATATATATCTATATATACACACACACATATATATACACCGTGGTAGAGGGCACAGATCAAAAACAACAAACCCTCATATTGAATGGGCTGGTGCTCAGTACCACCACAAGGGTAGAACGATGGATGCTCCAGCTATAGGAGTAGGATGTCATGCTGATCTTCCACCAGGGGCGGACAATCCTACAGATCATCTTTCACATCACACAGGGAACAACCTGCAAAAGAGTACAGAGGTATGCATGGCAAATGAACATGTCTTAATGCTCATGGGGTTGCCATCCCGGTTGGAATTGACCACTGAGGAAATTGCACAGGCCACTAGACCGGATGAATGTATTGAGCTGATCATAGAAGCTGTCCAATTCGACCTGTGGAAAGAGTAATTCCTAAGGCAGGATCACAGAACAGCAGCAGAAAAGCCTGACATACAGGGAGGCTATGGAGAGCATAGACATCAGAAGGAATCTTGCTTCATGATTACATGATTTTCATACCATCAGTTAGCATGCAAAGTCATTGAAAATGCTCAAACATTACTTCGAGAGTTGTAGAAGACCAAAGCCTGCTTACAAGAAAAAGTTTGGTCTTTTGATCCAGGTGCCAATGTTGTGGAAGAAGTTCACATATGGGTGTGAGGTAATGTCACTGGAAGATAAAACCGCCCACCACCGGTCCACCAATCCTCCAACCACCACAAAATTCCCTGTTGTGGCAACGAGTCAGCATGAACTTTGGGACAGTATAAACTACAACACAGCTGTCCTCTGCTTGCATGTTGGACTATTTCCTTTGATATAAGGCAGTTGCCATTGCAGACTAATTGACATTGAATTATACACTAAAGGGCACCATTTAAATATATCACAGCCTCCAGACCTAACCATGGACCACAAACCATATCCTACTCACTGGTTGCCCTTCCTTGTCTGCTTCATCAACCCCAAACTTTGCAAAGATACCATTTCAAATCCATTGGGGATCTGACCGAGATTACATATAATGTATTGGAAAGGAGGTGGCAGCCCACCTTATGGGTTGGATGTGGCTGCTCTACAGCTTGTGTGCCACATTGCACGCTTGCCTTATGAAGCGCAAAAGGCAATTCCTGAAATATAACCAAACTTCTTCATAAAACAAAGAAACAACTATAAAGGCCCTTGTCAAAGAACCTTTCTTCGCCTTCAAAAATACTGGAAAAAAGTACAGAAATAAACATTAATGCAACAGTAGCAGTCGATAGCTGCTGCAGCACCGTGAGCAAAACAGAGAAAAACTGCCTATATTTCTGGTATGACAATATTGTAGCATTAAGAATGTTTTTATAAGTCAAGGCAACAATGGGGATTATTTAAGAAAATTCCTGCACTGCTCCAAATTCCAAACCCCCTCTCTCCCTAACTGATAACATTACTGCATGGTGGGGTGCTACCATGCTTGGGTAATCATGTGACCTACCCTATCAAAGCACCAAACTCTTCCTTCAGGCACATCTGCACACTGTAGAAAAGCATGTAAGGTAGGCCCAAAAACCTAAATCATATGAAAGTAATCCAATGAGCCAATAAAGTGCATGAGATGCAAGTAAAACAAAAGATTATTACACACACCCTCGGCCGGAACAACGTAAAAATCATTCAACATTACATCATTAAATGGCGGTTTATACAGTGAGAAGTGGAGTTGATTTTCACACTTTGTTTCTAGATGCATGTAAATTCACATTTGCTGATTGGACAGTCTAGGTTGCGAGAAAGTGAATCTATAAAATACCTAGCCCTATTAGCCTTTCCCATCCCTCATGACCATGCTAATGATTTCCTCTTAGCAATGATCTAATAATGGGGTTGTCTAGTTTCTCACAGTTTTTATTGGACAGTAGACAGGTTAACATGTTGCAACATATAACTCAGTTGATCGTTGGTTGTTCCATCTCAAGCGTTCCTGGGTGTTTCCACCATAATTGACCAATCACTTTGTGCGGTGTAAACAGTGTGGCCAAAATAAATAAATAAAAGAGTACTTCACATCCTTTCTCATGGGACCCAAAGGTTGCCACCAGCTTACCATTCTCACCCATGTGAATGTTCAACAGACAGTTAATATTGCCCTTCTCCTTCCTTTCCCATGATCTATCTGCGTGACTTCATGGGGCATGCTTCTTGGCCCCCTGCTTTGGCACCATATGCACACTGAAAATGTATTTATGTGTGGGTGGGCATGGGTGTCCTTAATCGTTATGAACACATATAATTGAAAGGGTGTCAGAACATCTTTTGTATTCCTATATATTCCCTGTATTGCTTAATGAATTAAGGGAGGAGGAGGAGGCGGTGGTCTTGGTGGTGGGTGTGTGTGTGTGTGTTGCTTCCCTGAACCCCCTTTCCCTCTGCCTCTCCCCTTCCAGTACATGTATGGGATGTTATGCAACAATACAAGTAGATCAGGCTATACCCAAAAGGCAGTGCATCTGGGTACAGAATTGTTCTACAAAGTCTCCATGAAGGCAGTCCAAAATTGCTGCCCATTCCGCTGAGAATCTGGACTCCCCCCCGCCCCCTGTATCGCGTAAGTAACCCATTCCAAGGAAACAAATCTCTATAGTTTGTTAAACCAGTCCGCAATAAGCAGGGGATCCATGGACTTCCATGTGTGGGCTATAACGAGTAGAGCCGCCATGTGCAGGATGTAAAACGCTTTTCTTCTGTGTTTTGTCCTTAGTATATTGTCCGGTTCCGCTATACCCAGGAGGATTTCACCCTTAAGAAACTTTGCATTCGTCCCAAACATCACTCCCATATTCTCATTAACTTCTGCCCAGAACCCCTGTATTTTAGGGCACGACCACCACACATGAAGCCAGTCTCCCGCCTCCCCCTCCCCCGCAATTTCTCCAACAAGAGTCCTGAATGGGCGGGTTCATTTTATGTAGCTTCTCAGGGGTGTAATGCCACTGAAACAATTTTAAAGCAGAATTCCCCAATCTGGAGTGGAGAGACCTTGTCAGATGGGCGATATCGGCCCAGAGATATGTTTAGCTCCCTTCCGAAAGTGTGGTCCCAAGTGTGTTTTCCCCTCTAGTTTGATAAGGAGGTTTGGTCTGGGGGACACATCTGTAAGAAATGTTCATATTTTCGAAATCAGGTGTTTGACCCCTGGGTCTGAGGTGAGAAATATTTTGAATGGCGTAAGGCGTCTTTGTGCATCTAATCTATTCGGCAGGGCCATTAGCCAGAGGCGTACCTGGAAGTATGGGGAGCACTGAGATTCTTGCAGACCCAGTCTGTCTTTGCATGTATTGAAGGCTTTGATATCATCACCCAAGAACATATCTCAGAATTTCGTGCACCCCACCGCCTTCCATTGTAGGAATGAGTGAGCCTCTAGACCCAGAGAGAATTGTGAATTCTCGAAGAGTGAAGGGGAAGTGGAATGTTGTAATATGTTGCGGGCCGATCTATTCTAGGTAGCCATAATTGTTCTCCCATTCATGGGCCCACTACTTCTTTTTCCATCTGCACCCATCTCTTATCTGTATCCTACCCAAACCAGTCTTTAATAACTCTTAATTGTCTTAATTGTGAGACCCTGTAGCATTCCCGGAAACCTGGGAGGCCCAGTCCCCTCTGTTTGGGGTTTTCAATGCTATCTTGGGGGGCAGGAGGGGGGGGGTTATTCTTCCATATAAATTGGGACACCATTTTGCTTAGTGTGCAAAAGAATGCAACTAGAATCAGAATTGGGAGAGCCTGAAATAAGTACAGGACCTGAGAGGTAGGATAGCCATTTTAATAGAATTGCCCCTCCCCAGCCAGGCTACGGAGAGAGGGGTCCAGTGCTGCAATTGATCCTGGATATTCTCTATAAGTGGTAGGAAGTTTGCTCTGTGTAGTTCCCTCAGTGTATGTGTAATAGTAACCCCCAAGAATTGAATGCTTTTGGGGACCCATTTAAGTTGCGTCACCTCCTTGGCTTTTATTAATTCCTTCTTGTTCAACGATAAGTTTAGTATCTTTAATTTAGAAATGTCAATTTTCAAGCCAGCCACCATGCAGAACCGTTCCAGTTCTTGCAGTGCAGTGGGAAGCGAGGCAGCCGGGTCAGTGATTGTGAGGAGCATGTCATCCTCATACACCATCAGTTTATGAACCACCCTACCGAATTCTATGCCTTTAACTGCCTCCAGTTGACGTATGCGCAACAGAAGCAGTTCTAGGTGTAGAGCATATAGAAGGGGGAAAGGGACAGCTCCGTTTGGTACCCCTCTGAAGGGAGACCGGGAGGGACAGGTGGCCGTTTATCATAAGTCTAGCTATGGGAGTGACATAGTTAGCTTGTATCCTGGAGATAAACGTTGGGCCAAATCCTATTTCCTGCAGAGTATTGAAGAGAAAGGACCATTCGACCCTGTCGAAGGCCTTCTCCGCATCTAGCGATACCAATACTGTGGCGCCCCTTTCTTAGACACTTTTTTAGACATTTTTTCTAACAGATGGCACACCCTGCTGAGGTTATATAGAGTTTGGCTGGGGTGGATTAGTGTTGGCATTAGCCGCTCCAACCGATTTGCAAGGATTTTGATATAGATCTTTGCATCTATATTCATGAACGCTATAGGGCGGTAAGACCCACATTTGCCTGGGTCTTTCCTTAATTTGGGGAAGAGAATTATCTTTGCCTCTTCAATGGAGTCTGTTACTTTGCCAGGTGCAGCAAATGAGTTACACACGTCCGTGAGTTCAGGTGCTAGGAACATACAGAACCTTTTGTAAAAGGAGGCAGGATACCCATCCGGACCGGGCGATTTATTAATAAGGAGATTGGATATTACAAATTGTACCTCCACTCAGGTCATGTCATTCTCTAGCTCTTCCCTATCTAGGAGGGGTAGGCTTTGTAGAGTTGTTGACTGTAAGTACTTGCATTGAAGTGTATGAACGGAGTGGTGCGATGTATAGAGGGTTGAATACAATTTGTGGAATTGTTTAGCAATTTGTTCCATTGTCGTCTCCCTTTCAAGCATTGGGTACTCAATCCCCAGGATTGTTTGGGCTGCGTTTTTTTTTATTTTAGTTGTCTGGCTAACAGTTTGTCGGCTTTATTAGCCTTGAAGTAGTATTTCTGCCTTACCTAGGGCAAACTCTTCTCGGCTTGCTTGGAGAAGGTCTAATTTGCTCTTTACAAATCTGAATTGTCATTGGAGTTCCGGGCCAGTGTCCATCTCCATCCGCCGCATGATATTTTTAACCTCGGCTTCAAGGTCTAGTTCAATTTTTCTCCTAAACTTCTCCTGTGGGCTTCTGCTGCAATACATTCCCCTCTAATTGACTTGTTTCGATATTGGGATCAAGGTACCGTCAATGTTGATGGTTGAGTAATCGGAATGGAGGACGCTGATTTTAGTTTGGGAGCCCACGATGAGAATACCCGTTTTCTCCTCGTTGAGGTAGAGGCTGTTTAGTGCCATCCAATTTTGTATTATTGCGTAAATCTTATTGATGATCAGTGTGTCTTGGTCATAGTCACCTGAGATTGGAATGAGGATCTAGGTGACATCTAAAGTTAGTGTAGATGACACCCATATCGTCCAAGGCCGAGAATAGGAGCTTTGTGTACGCATTGTATAAAGTGGGCAAGGGACAGGACCCTTGGGGAACTCCAATGGGGACTGGTATGGGATTGGCAACCTGTTTGCCAATGCTTACTCTAGAAGAGCGTTCAGCTAGGAAAGATTTCACCCAGAGTGTGGCATCTTTAGAGAAGCGGAAGTCATTTGCTAGAGCATCACATAGTTTATCATGGTCCACTAAGTTGAATGCTGCAGATAGATCTAACAGCAATAGTATACAGAGTTTGCCTGAGTCCCTGATGGTATCTATCTGAATTTTTAGGTCCAAGAGGGCCGTTTCTGTGCTGTGATTGGGCCTGAAACCGGATTGTCTAGCTCCCAGGAGGTGATTTTGTTCAAGATACTCTTGAATTTGATTATACGCTATTTTGTCAATAATCTTAAGTAAAAACGGTACCGTAGTTATTGGTCGGTAATTGGTGGGAATTGTAGCATCCAGTGAAGGTCTTTTCAACAAGGGTGTCACCCACGCTTCTTTTGTGCTTGCCGGGACTGTATTTGTATTGAAGGAGGCATTCACAAAATTAGTAATGGTAGGGGTGAGGAGCGGAGTACATAGTTTATCTAAATGGGCTGGGAAGTTGTCCCCTTTGCAATTAGTTCCTCATTGAACCAAAAGCTTGTTCGCTTATCTGCACGTCGTAGTTTTGTTGTTAACAGTGCTACCGTGTGTAGGTGCCTTTCCCCGGCTTACTACGTGTGAGAGAAAATAAAATAACCAACCCCTTTCGGGGAAGAAGGCACCGAGACCCGGCTGCAAGAGTTCAAAGGATGGATTATTTCTCCAGCTAGGAAATAACCAACCCCCCCCCTCTCATTACATCACGCTTTCATTTATATCAATTAAAGTAACTCTAACAAAAAATGCTAAATGGACCCGATTGGCCAGGCGGTGTGGTGCTGTAGGTGTGGGTGGCATCTCTTCCTTCTGGTTGGCTGAGTGGCTGACGAGATGACGGACGTCAAATATCTTGTGCTCCACGCAGGTCTGGGTCCGGTCACTGTGGTCACTACCTAAGCTAATATGTTACACATTAAATAACAAATTATCTAAAACATTTCATGCTGCTTTTCACATTTCTACATAAATCACACACAATGATTATGGTCAGTACAATTGGGTAATTCGTGGCTTGTAATTGAAGACCTTGACCCTTTTTGTGCATGTAAAAGAATCAGGCTGTGTTTCGCATCTCTCCTAGGTTTCAAACCCATTAGTACAAGTAAAAACATATATATATATATAGTAGTAAAAATTCTTAAGGTTAGTAAGGAGTGTGTTGGGTGGGTTTCGCACCACAGGCGAGGGTCTGGCACTTGAAAGAAATACCTTAGAGGGAACGCAGGGTCAAGATGGCAATAAATTGTTCTAAAATGGGGATGGGTGGCTGGCACGTTTATGGGAATGAATCGAGCAGAAAGTGCTTAGCTCATTCTGGTTCACATGCTGGTCCTCAGGCGAGCAGTGATCTCAGAGGAAGAAAACTGTTTCATATTGGTTGTTGCAACTTTCTCCGGCTTCTGCGTGAGAATGGAAGTGCAGAGCTTTCCTTCGCAGGGGGAGTGCAAGGGTGGGGGCCAGCCAGCTGCCTGCGCACCTTGTGTTGTGTGTCTCTGTCCTTGGCTGCTGCAGTGGAAGGGGAGCTGAGCATTGCTGTACTTTCACAGTGAGGCCTGTTTACCCAAGATGGAGTCGAAAGGGGGCACAAAAGATGGATGCCCCGTGTCCTGCTCAGTAGTCCCATCTATGCAGCAGTCAACCATGGTTAACTTTACATAAGGGGAAGGGGCAATCCCACTACTGTAGGCACGTGGTCCAAGCCTTGTACTGAGGAGCATACGACGTGAGGGGGCCTGGGGACCCCTCACTCCCATACACGTGTCAATAGTAGCTGTAAGGCACTTATGGTAGGCCTCTGCCAAAAGGCTGGGGTTGATGCTTGTGATCATGTTAGAAGAAAGACAGCGCATCGGATATAATGGGGGCTCGGTTCTCGGCTGTTAGTTTACGAATATTTCTTGTAACATAGGTATCTAATACTTTGGTCACTGGAGGGCTTGTCTCCTTACTAGTGAGGGAGAAATGTATGATATGGTGGTCAGTCCAGTCAAGGGGTACAATCGATTCGATAATTATTTTTGAATTAAGCATAAGTATCCAATCCAAAGTATGGCCTTTTATGTGGGTGGGGGCATGCACTAGTTGTATGAAATGCATGTCTTTCAGTGCAGTATATAAGGTGTCTGCTGTAGTATCATGCTTTTCATTGAAGCCTAGGTTGATATCGCCAAGGACATTATATTTGGTTTTCGGTTTGATATGGGGTGTTAATAGCAGAGTTATGTCTAGTTCCGGGTGGATATTGCTATTGGGTGATCTATATATAACTAGTTAAGTGTGGTTTTCTGATCAGTGGTGAGTTTTGCTAAGAGGAGTTCATAGCCTTCTATTTCTGCCATAGGACAGGGTCTAAATTGCAGAGTAGATTTAGCTATTATGACTAAACCACCTTCTTGTACATTTATTCTATCGGTCCTAATGATATTGTACTCTGGAGGGATGGCCAGAGCTAGTAAGGGTCCAGATGTGTGATGTAACCAGGTTTCTGTGACCACAAGTAAATCCAACTTTTGATCAATAATGAAGGGGATTTCAATAGCGTGGGCTCCTAGTGAACAGGCATTGATAAGGGCACCTTTGATGTTACATGATACCTCTATAGGTGGCTCTAATTTGCTTTGAATGCATCCCCAGTCACATACATCTTTGTTTCGGCACTGGTATTAACTACGAAGAATGCCACCATTTTGTGTTCCAAGTCATCGCAGACGACTTGGTCCGTTAATAGTGTGCTCGGGAATTATCAATTCATAGCCTGGATTGTGGATTAGGAAGATTGAGAACAAGGGTTATTGGGGCATGGTCAGAGATCGTTATGGTGTGGGTGTCTAATTGTGCGATTGTCCCCTTAAGCATGGCCGAGGCCCACATATAGTCTATCCTAAAGAACGATTTATGGGCATGTGAATAGTGAGTGTATACGATTTCGTAGCCCTGTTGGGACATCTAGACATCCCTGAGTGTAAGGTGTGCAAATCTTGCATTGTGGGTGAGTGATGCAGGTGGTTGGGCATATTTAATTATCGAACTTAGATCCTTAGAGGGGTCCCATGCAATATTTTAGTCTTTTCAGGAACAAGCCTAGCCAAATGAGAAGGAAAATGTAACGACCCTCCTTGTCTGCCTCTATCTTCCAAATCATCACCTGCATGCCAGCTTTGAATGTAAGAAGTACACCTGCTTTTTTCTGCTTAGCATTAGCCTGCATAATCTTAGGGCATTGTCTGAGTTTGAGTCTATGTCTATCTTGTATCCTGATGTTAGTCTCCTGAAGGGCGATCAGGTTGGTATGTGGACAAGAAACTATCTAATTTTCTTCTTTTGATGGGGGTATTTAAACCCTGAATATTAAGTGTCGGGCACTGGCAGGTAAGTCTAATTTATGATATGCATTCTAAGGACTATCCTGGCAATGTGCAATCTCAAAAGTACCTTGAAAGTGTCTCACATGTACTCCCAACACCCCAACACCCCCGACCACACCAACCCTCCAACTTCCACCCTTCTTGAACTTTAACTCTGCCCTCCCCCCCACCCTGCACTGTGGTGTGGGCCACCCATGCTAATCCAACCTCAGACTTGGTCCTCAGATATAACCTACCAAACAACCAGGGACCAATGTGGGGTTTCCTAAAACCACTATGCTGAATATAGGTAGATTCCAAGACGAGCTCTAGTCATACCCCTGTTTCATTCTACAGTAAAATGTATAGCTCTATTTACCAAGGACAGTCCTGCAACGACATGACCCTGCAAGCATCAACCAATCAGACAGAGTTTGCGAGGAACCGCTCCTGATTCTCCTGTGAGTATGTTCTTTGGTGGTCCATTCCCACGAGCGAGTATCCATGGGGGCATAGGCTTGAGGCATGGTTGTAGCAGGGTGGTCATCAAGTTCCATCTGCATGATCCAACCCTCCTTCTCTTTTGTTGTCACCCTGTGTTGCTTACCTTCCCTGGGGAACAAAACACTGCATGGGAAGGTACACCTATATGGGATCTTTTTGGCTGTTAGTTGATCCAGCAGCCCACACATGTTCCTATGCTTCTGTAGTGTCAGTTGGGACAGATCTTGGAAGAGCTGAATTTTGCTGCCATTGAAAGACATCGGCGTGGCCTTTCTTGCTGCCTTGTGGATCAATTATTTTTGTGGGTACCACGCGAGTGCAGCCAGGGTATGCCCCTGGCTCTTTGCATAAGGGACCAACCCTATGGATCCTATCAATCGGAATCTCCATCTCAGCTTTCACATTGAGAAGGTCTAAAGATAGTTGACACTTCTGTGTCACATATTGTTTTGGGAAGGTTTCTGATGCAGCTGTTAGACCTTTCTGATAAATTTTCTAGGTCCTCAAACTGCAGTTCAATGTTATGCATTGCCCTGGCTATGTGCTCCAGCAATTCCTCTGATTTAGACTAGTCAAGGGCCAGGTCTTGTAGTGCTTTTTCATTTATATCAACCCTTTCCCTGAGGGAAGATACATCTTTCCTCATCGCTGCCAGTCCCGACCTGAAATCGCTGGTAAATGAGTTGAATTGTGATTGCGGTGAGGAGTTTCTCCTGGAAGTCCTGAAAACCTTCCTTGGAGGCAGCCATGTCGTGCTGTGGTATACTAGGGGGAGCCCCTACTACTTCCAATATGGATCCCTTCTGATTTTGCTCAGCACTCTTGCAAAGGATTCAACCGGTTATGCGCATTTGTGGGTGTAAGATGGACTGCCTGCAGACCGTCCCTCATAACGCCCACATTTTTCCTTGTTCTTCGCCATTTTGCATGTTCCACCCCCAACTCTGGTCTATGCACAGGCTATGCCCATGCTCTGTGAGGTGCCTAACACAGGACACTCGGCCGCACGCAGAGACGTGCCGAGCCTGCGCTAAATCCCTGCACAGTGCAAAAGTCATGCGCAGACGTTCCATGAATCGACAAACTGAGTTGCACACGCGGTTTAGCACGCAATGTCCCAATTTACCGTGCAAATAATTCCATGAATCAGGGCCTGTGTCTTTATCCTGCCTACTCGTGCGTTCGGACCTAATGCTCTGTTGCACGTTATTAGTCTTTGCCATTATTGTACATCAGCGTGTATGTGCATCTGCTGTACATTGCCATCTAAATTTCTTCAGGAGAGGTTTTCAGAAAAATATCTATTTCCTTGTCAGCTTCACCTAAGGCCTGTGTGTTGTGCATATTGGCTAGGTGTCTGGCCACCTTTGTGGTTTCTGTCTCATGTAATAGGGACTTCCTTAACATGTATTTTCTCTTGAGTTTCGAACATTGGAGGTTGATCCCAACATTCCCCCCTTTCCTTCTGTCCGGAACACATTTTTTCATGAACTCTTTATCCTTTAATCCTTGTTCTCTTGCCCAATCGTATATTTCTTTTGGGACCCCCTTTACAAAATCCCATGGGCTGCATCCCAAGAAGTGACAATTACCATCTGCTGTGGGGGCTACGTAGCACTCAAGGTAATTCTCTGGATCTGGCGGGGTTCACTGTAATTTTTACGAAAACAGTAATAACAAACATTTTCAACGAACCTTAATTACCCAAAAAAAAATCAATTTTTAAAATGAAATGTATTTGGGGGCCCACCCCAAACGCCGTGTCCCTAGGATTACAACACCCTCTCCACCCATTTCATCCCATGCCCCACCATATGTATTTAATTAAACATTTGGTGTTTTTCAGTATTCAAGGTTCATTGAAAAAGTTATTATTTCATTTTCGTCAACATGACTGGATACCATTTGGGGGTGGTGACCAAAGTTTTCCTGGCGGGCCTATTGAATGCTCTACTCCTACCATCTTGGACTTTGTTTTTACTACTACCTCGTCTGGGTATTGAAGAGGGGGTACCTAAACATTGCCCTTGTTGCACCTATCCCACTCACAGCCCGTCGACTGAAAAACAAGATATGCACATTGCTTGTGACCCCCTTCATCGATGATGTATCACAGGTGTGAGAGATGCTATTCAATCAGACAGCCATATAGACCATACCCTGATGATGTTACAGAAGAGACGAACCTGCAATCTATAGAGCAAGTCGATTGACTGCAGCCACATCGGTTCGATGACATCACGACTGACAACTTGACATAGATGTGTTAGACATGAAGTATGTATGCATCCATGCACGGAGCTACATAAATAATTAGGTTACTGCAGATAGACACAAAGGAACTGCGTATGACTCATACAGTTAGAGGACTGACACGTACATATACCACTTTTGCATAGCATGAAACCACAAGTGCATAAGAATACATATGAACAGCTTGCTGAAGCTTAAATGCAACTAACAGGGACAGCCTTGTAAATAATGATGAGCATACGTACATGCACAGTAAATGGGAGAGGTTTCCAGAGATCAGGACACAGAGAAAGCAGACAGGATGTTCCAGCTGAACCTGACAGGACAGGTTCCCAGTGCATTCACTGCGCACAGATAGCTAAGGACACAGGTAGAAGGAAAGTTCCAGATAGGCAGAGGGACGGTGCACCTGCGAGAAGCCAAATCTAAAATCCTCATAATTACATACAAAGGAGAGCCATTTTTGACCTAAGCACGGTAGACAAGGCTATTCTTTCAAGTTCTAGTTCCCATTGGACTGAACACAGAGAAAAATAAATGTAGCACAGGGACAAAGCATAGAGAAACAAATGTAGCACAGGCTCAAAGACAAATGTTCTTTCTCACGGAACGGAAGATCAGGGAAGGTAACTTATTGGTAACACACAACACCTTCAGACTTGTTCTCATTACCTTGAGTGTTTCACTTGGCCTGGTACCCGTCCAAGGCTGAGAAGATCCTGTCTGTTCAATCCCTATTCACCTGCCCCAATTAGTTTATACAATGTTGCATCAGCCAACCACTTTCCACTAATCTGCAACTTGATATTTAGAGATGGTCTCAGGAGGAGCTACCCAATATGGTTACCCAAAGGATGCAATAACAACTATGGAAATGTGTAAATAGTTCACCCTATTAACCTATCCCATTGCCCGTTAGGTTTTTGGGGATGTACCTGCATTTTGCGATGTCAGTCACAAAGAAAACCAGCTAACAACCACCTAGACACAGAACGTGTGGAGAATGTTACATTGTTCTTGCTGAAATCCCTGTCATTTGAATTTTTATTAAAGACTTTCGAACGTTGCTCTATGGCTGGGTCTTTACGTTCTTGGTGCAGTGGATTTCCATAGCCCAGTTTCTCTTGCATGTACATCGGGAGGCTGTTGAGAGTCCCCGGGCCGCTTTTACAGCTCATAGTGAGAGCATGGTTGCTAAAACCCCTCATCAATAAGACTACCTTGTCCCGCCGTGTGCCCAAAGGGCTGCGCTACGACTCGCGAGGACCGGACCAAAGACCACGCATGGGAGGATATTGAAGAGGTCGTCAGGAGCCGCCTTGGAGAAATTCCTGCTTGCTCCCCGTTGGATGCCAAGCAAACAGCACAGAAAAGTGGCAGATTAAAGGGAAAGGAGGCGCCAGAGGACTTCAGCAGATCAACAGAGTGTAAGTATAGACTCAGCCATACTGCAAATATTCAGAAGGGAAAGTTGTTTTTGTTATTGTCATTTATTGATTGTTTTGAGTTATTGTAAAGGAAAGCGAAAAAGAAAAGAGAAAAGAAACCTAGACGGTTAGCTTGGTTTATGGATGAAAAATAAAGAAAATACCCAAAAGACTACCCGTTTTAGGCAGAGAGCTTAATTGGGGAAGATGTTTATGTGGAAATCCTGTGTCTAGGTGTCATGGAGATATTATCCTACTCGACAGTATAGAAGAAGCACATATATGTTGCCAATCCCTGGTTTAAGGCAGGAAGACGGCTGTATGTATGTTGTGTTCTGAAGTATTGCAAAATGTTTTTGAGGTGTATCAAAAACAATTGAGATCTTTCCCTTAGATTTGTGACATCGCATATAGGGTTCATAAATAGTACATAGAGAATTGTGGTGGAAGTGAAAGTTTGTAGTGGGACCTAGGTGTAATAACAAATGACCTACATGCTCAACAACTCACAAAAAACATAGGGAACGTGGATACCCGAAGAAATTGATATCAGACTCTTATAAAAGAGGTAGGTTCACCCCTCGAGATGCTCTTTTTAAAGCAAAAGTTAAGACCTCACAGGACAAAATGGTTTGTGCCCTCACCTACAGTCCGGACACCTTTCTGGTGAAAATAATTAACAAAAAGTACTGGCCACTTGTACAAATGACATTACCAAACCAACCACTGCACATTTTTGCCTTCAAAAGGCAGCAGAATCTTAGAGACCAACACGCTGCATCAAAAAAAAAAACAGATCAATAATTAGCAGTTGGGATCTTAGACCATTGACAGGCCAGTTCCCCTGTTGATCATGTTCTGTTTACAAGTTTGTGAATAAAGTCAAATCAGTTATGATTGATGGAAAAAACTGGACCCTTAGACAACACACTTATTGTAAAAGACCTTGGGCCATATATGGTATCCACTGCCCTTGTGGCTTGAAATACATAGGAAAAACAACCTGCCCGGTCCATATTAGGATCACGGGGCACCGATCACATATCAGGTGTAAATCTATTATGCCACTGCTAGTGAGCCATTATTTAGAATATGGCCACTTTACTGAGGATATCCTGTGGTGAGTATTGCATGTGGTTAAAGATGTTCCAAACCCCCAATCCGTGCTAGCAAACAAAGAAGCGCGCTGGATTTTTTGACTTAACACCATAGAACACGGTTTGAATGAGGCACTCCCTACCTGGGAGTAACTACCCCCTTGAATCTTCGAGATTAATAGCAGCCCGAATTTCATCTCATCTTTATTAATTCACACATTCATTAACGCAGTAGAATTCTCCACGTACCCTGTTCTACTGCGTACACTGGGTTCTCTTTAGGGTCTCTAATTCAGATTCAAACTTAATATGGTATCCACCCCCCAACCTTTTTTTCTTGTTTTGCGGGACACATAGTTTTGTTCTTCCTCACTTATTTTCTTGTTCGCCATATAGTGGGTTATGACTACAACTGTAGTCTGCTTTCTTTATCTATGAATAGGGCTTCTGACTGCAGAGTTGCAGCTCGCCAGGTCTTAATTACGTTCTAGCACGCAATGCTTGACGCGGCCCCAATGCTTGCCTTAGTATATAGCAGTAGCACTATTGGTCGCTTTTATGTGACATGTTACACGCGACATGGGGCTTCGTTTTGGCTGAACCTGCATCGTGGAGACTGCAGCCCACACAGAGTCAGGTGAGCATACTGGCATCTGGTCTCGGCAGCTTTCTCTTTGCTCGATTCTGACTAGTCACTGCCTTCATAACCTGCGTCCCACATGTTGCCATAACCCGTGTCCCACCTTTCTTTTCATTTTAGACGGTCTTGGCACATTCATGTGCGCTTTACGGCCATAAGCAACTTTTCATGGCATTTAGCCAAATATATGGAGGACACCCGTGGCATCACTTTACCCTTTACGGGCGCGACTAAGGTGAGCATTCTAGGTTATATTCCCCCACCCGGGTGAAGGGGTCAGACGTCAATTCCCGTCATTTTCCATTCATGCGGCCAATGTCGGTTAATTATACTCTGCTTTTTGCACCACTCTTCTTTTCTTGTTCCAGCGGCGCAGTACCCATCACTTCATTTGTTTACCCAGTTGCGCATCTGCCTAAAAGTGCTTTGACCATTGGGAATTTGGCACTAGCGAACATAGTGCTTTTCCTTTCCTCTTAATTGACTCTTAGAGGAACAGGTAGTTTTACTGGGGAATTCATAAATTCTCTTTGAGCTTCACCTGGAAACTCTCCTAGGCCTGCATTTTAATTTGTCTTTTCCCCATGTTCCTCTTTAGCGCTCTCCCTGGTACTCCAATCCTTACCATTTGGGCCTTTCAAAGTGGATGTAGGACCCTGTCCACTCCTCAAGCATCATAGGTACAGTCATCCTGACCTGTAGTTTCTCGTCAGGTATGAAATAGGTAACATGTCTCCTGCTTTGGATCTAGCATGCAATGGTTTGTATATATATTTTATTTCTGTGCAACTCAACATTGGGATTTCTCTTTAATATTAGTAAACACAGACTGTGTTTCAGTTTTGAAATCACAACTTTTGGGTTCTCTTTGTTCAACTTTCTTAGTCACATCCTTTGGTGATTGCCTTTTGATGATGATTTCGGTGCACCGCACAAGTTCCTAACGGTGGTTCATTCCAGTATTTCCAGCGTCCCTTCACATGGTTGTAATCCATATGGTGTTCTCTACATGGTACACTTGTTCAATTGGGCCTGTGGATAGTTTGACCATTGGCTGTTTGAAAACAATGTTTCATCCAATATTCCATTGTTATAGGGGCTGAGCAGCGACAGTTTGTCCCGATGAAGGTGGTTGTCTACTATATAGTCCACTGAAATGCCCAACTTTTGATATACCTGTGTCATCACAATAGTGGTTGGTGCATTATGCTCAGGTTCATTAGTTTATCCATGTTACTGTAACAGCAGTTGGCGTAGGCGATTTTCCAATTTGGTCCTAATTAACAGCCTCGTCCCGGAATTTTACTGCCAACACAATTTAAAATAATTCAAATTGGACCAATTTTCGGTCTTTGGTGAAAACATATGTCTACTTATGCATGTGTATTGATGTTAGTCAGGACAAGCTAGAAATGGGTCAAAAGTAATTGCATCGTAATTGCCATTCATGTATGCAGTTTACAATTTTTGCATTCAAACTGTTATTTATGTTTCAAATGTTCTACTTTTACCTTCTGCCCCAATGTGTATTAGACTTTTCTTTTTTGGTATTTTTCTTATTTGTAACATACATTTGTTTACTGTTTATTATTCCTTTGACTCTTTTCAAATGTGTCTTGTTGTAGCTATTGTTTGTGTTTAGTCCAAACAGAAAATCTTTAAATATTCACTCAATTTTTGACCTTTGTAAAATAAAACAATTTGTAACAAACAATTTACCTATTTTTTCATTTCTTGCACAACTTATTTGTTAAATCATGCACTTGTATTCAAACCATCTACATGATGTAGCTGATGATTAAGTCCTGTTGCATTCTCAAATGCTCAAATTCTAAATCAAACTTGACTTTCTACACGGGAACACCCTTTGTAGTTCATGTAATAAGAATAGAGGTCAAAAGAGACGAGGTGATGGTTTCTAATACGGTGAGATAATGCTTGAGTTGTTATAGAAGACTACCATTTTGGGTGAGACTTGAGCACATGAAAGAATTGTATATTGGCCTTAAAAGGGCAGAGAACACACAGTGGGAGGTGCACGGAGCACACTCTTGTTGATGGTGGTGAGCCGGAGAGGCTGGTGGAGATTCTGCAAAGATTCATGGGGCTTTGTGAAAATTGGTGAAACATGTATGGAAAATGAGAAATGCATAATCTGGTAATGTGCCAAATTACATCAAAATAATTAGATAGTAAGTATCGATAGTCGGAAAGTGACATATCGCCATTGGGGGGGTGGGACGACACCCTTTCAGCATTTGTGCACGTTCCACCTGCGGTATCAAGGCAAAATACACAAGTATAGCACAGAATGGACTTGTGATACATAGGGCAAAACGGCAAAGCCATGGCCCAGAGAAGGCAGTGTTGCCAAATGAGTGCTGCAACATATGATCATGTATATACATGCTGCATATAAAGGGAAGCAAATGGAGTAAGTGATTAGCCATATTGGAGCTTTGAAAAATGTTTGAGGATAAGGAGGTGGACACACTTCAGAAAGAGTGGATGCTGAGCCAACACGATATGGGCTGTGAAACACCCAAAGCCCCTCCTCCTCAAAACATGGACCCCACAACAGAAAGACAGTGATTGTACTCCTTGAAGGAACTAAAACCAGCGTCCGGGTACACCAACCCCATTTATGCACCACCCGCAGAGAGGACACGCATAGCTGCGCAAAACAAGCAAGCAAGACAACAGACAGTATAGTCGATGAATGCAAGGAGTGCAGCAAACTGCAAGCAAAATTGACAAGGTATGATCAAGGGGCACCAGTAAGTAGTCGGGCAAGCAAAGTGACTGCACCTGCAAAAGAATGGGTAGGAGGGCAGACATTGCTCAAATTAGACGGGGAGAATATCAGTGAGCATACAAGCCCAGATGAGGAGGCTCAGTGGTGCAGGAGGAAAGAAGAAGAAAGAATGGGCAGAGATAATGGACGAAGTGGGGGAAGAGAGAGATGAACAAGAGCACCTGGAAAGGCAAAGGGCAGATACAGAAAGAAAAAGACAAAGAGGTCAAGGAAGAAGTAAAGAGAAAGGCAGAAAAAGAAAAGCATAGAAAATTGCACGTGAAAAAAGAGAAAAGAAGGTTAGAAGTCCAAAGGCTTGTTAAGGAGCATCAACATACATAAGAGGAAGAAAGTGACAGGAGAGAAGCAGAGAAAGACACTACGGAGGTAGCAGACATTATGACATGACTGACAGTTAAATGACAACGAAGAAGGGAGACAGAGGAAAATAGGGATAATGTATCGAAGCAGGAAGGATAATACCATGGTCCAAAGCTAAGCAAGAGTGTAGCAGGGATTCCATTGAAGGAGGACAGCAGCTTAGCAGATATAGTAACGGGAAGACGATGGGAGAAGCATCTATTAAGGCGACTATGGGGAAGGGGAACTATGGGTTCGGAGAAGGCCATGTCGCTTATCCAGGGAAATAAGCCCTGAGCGAGAGACATTATGAGGAGACAAGGAAAACACCAGGAATGATGAGGTCGGACCTGACCGGCACCTTGAGCGTCCTAAGGAGAGATAGCATAGTGCAGATTAATTCACACAATACGCAGAGAGGCCGAAAGTCTTACCTGGATGGAAAAAAAAAGAGTATGACCAGAGCATTTATTGCCACCAAATACTCAGGGAAGCACAATAGGGGAGTATCACCGACACAATTTCCACTGTTTCAGAAGGGTGGCGGACGTCCACAGTATGGATATGGACCGTGACAACAGATGGATAAGGAACATTTGAGGTGTAAATTACCCTTGTTGACTGCAGGAGCGGAAGAATTGATATACGAGTTAGAAAGACTAAACGGCAGGAACCACACTAGCAATGGGTGACATGAAGAGCTTACTTTCAGCTATTCTTGGGAAGGTTGCTGATTATGTGTGGAAAAAAGAAGGGTCTCCTGGAGTCACAGCCCAGAACACGGGCACAACAGCGCGTCATTTAACAATTGCACAGCAGCAGCAGTATGGCAAGGTCTGAGAGTACCCACACACATCTGACATAATCACGATTATGGCCCGCAAAATGCACAAGGACGAAGACCCACTTCAGCATATTCAGGAAATACAAGAGCGTTGGCGTCTTGAGACGAGGGAAACGTGGGACAAGACAGTGGGGTTATTTAATCATACATGGAGCCAAGGACTACCAGAGTGAGTAAAAAACCAATCAAAGATGTTAGCGGGAATGCAAGTGAAGTCATGGTGAGAAATTCAGTTGACTATAGTACATTATTGTTGATTAATGCTGGAGAATGCGAGAAAGAAACAAAAAGGAGATAAAACACGGAGAGTCAAAATTAGTACAGAAGAAATCATCAAAGTACACCAAGGAAGGGGCTATGTTGACGAGTGGAGAGGGGCTCGGCACTCAAAACACGCAGAACAAGCACAGATGACAGGAGGTAGCTTTGCACGAAGGCGAGATACCAGTAAATGGCCACGGGGGAAGAGGGATGCCACGGGGAAGAGGGTTCAGCTATTCAATCCAGCAGGGTGGAGACAGATTCAATGGCGGACAGCTGAGACCTATGGGGGCAAGGGAGGGATCACCAGGTTGCTGGACGTTTGGTAGAATGGGTCACATAGCAAGACAGTGCAGGACTGTAAGCCGAATACAACTGAATGGAGGGGCGACTATCAGGTTGAACAGACCAACTATTACGCACAAGATCACACACAGATGCAGCCATATGTGCCACAAATGACACCAGCACAGCAACCCGGGGGACAGCAACCACATCACATGGGGCAGACACAGGGGTACACAAACATATTACAAGCTGCTCAACAGACACTGGTACAGCAGACCCATGGACCCTTCACTACGGACCCCAGTAAGGAAACTAGGGGGGTGACTGTCATAGGAGGCAACCCATTCACGGGAACAGGGATGACTATGTATCCACAATGGAGCAGCCTACAGACTGATCTAAAGTGTTAAATCCTACACCCGAACTGAACGAGGAACCACATTGGGGGGCGAGAGGGGTGACCGTGGGCAACAAACATTTTCCTTTCTTGTGGATACAGGGACGACTCGATCCTGAATTAGGGAGGGGTAATACCCAATGTCAGGCATTGCAATGAATGCTCAGGGATTATCTGGGGCTACAGACATGGTTCCTTTCACTGACAAACTTCCAATTTCTATAGGAGAACATGACCATAATATGCCACTGTTATATTCCCAACAGACACCAGTTAACATAATGAGACATGATGAGCCGACTCAACATGACCATTTCATTCACAGAACAGGGGGGATGCTCAACCCAAGGAATTCACTACATGAACGCACAAGCATGTATTCAAGCCTTTTGCGGCCAGACTGTGCAGAGAGTAGGGGGGAGGGTGCCAGTGAACCGAGAGTTGTTTCAATATAGTGTGGAAGTACTGTTAGCATGGCTTCCAGGGATACACGTTTAACTACTCTGCATACCAACAAGTTTTTATCCAGGGCAGAGATCCCGTTGGACGAAAAAGGTCAGATGTTTCGCTGGAGCTAGAGGTAGCTATAGTAAAGGACGAGAGAGTAATATCACATGGGACAGCTGACTCAGGACGGGCATGCAAAACCGTAATTGCAGGCGGAGAAGGGCACAGGTTGACTGATTTGACTGATGCAGAGTAGTTATTCCGAGACTATTCAGACAACGAGACAGTGTTCTGCATGAGCATCAGCTATTGGGTGAGAAGTACCACAGAGAATGGCTATGCTGAAAAAGGCGCCAGCACCATTTCTCAAAAAAGATTTAGTTCGAGTGCAGAGCATTCTGTGGACCAATGGCCTGAATGATGTGGGCTTGTTGAAGGCAATAGGAGCGATTAAGATCAAACGTCAGGCAGGAGCAATCTTGAGGAGGGCAAAACAATACCCTTTGTCCAGGGAGGCAGATGAGGGCATCTTTGAGACGATCTCTGCAACAGTAACATAGGAGATTTTGGTTACATCAGAGTCACAGTGTAACACAGCAGTGTATACGGTGAAATAAGCAACAGGAGGATCGCAGCGTTTTATCCAGGATCTGCGTGCTTTAAACTTAATCGAGGCAGAATTTCTGCTACTTTCTAACCCTGCAACAATATTATGTAGCAGTCCTTTCTAACCCTGCAACAATATTATGTAGCAGTCCTGGAAGCTACTCACTTCACGGTGATAGATTTGAAGAATGCCTTTTTCTCTACCCCACTTCATGAAGAGTCACAAGACTTGACATCCTTTCAATATAGAAACACCAAGTGGAAACATACAAGACTTCCTCATGGGTACTGTGAATCACCCTCCACATTCAATAGGGTACTTCAGATGGACATAGGGAATGTACAAATGGACAGCATGAACATTCAGTATGCAGATGAAATCTTGATCTGTAGCAAGAGTGGACTCTTGACTCTGTTAGCTGAAAAGGGTTACACAGTAGATGAGGCAAACATGCAATATTGACAGAGTGAAGTTTTGAATATTAGACAGATGATATCCCAGCAAGGCAGAAGGGTAAGCCCAGAAAGAGCAGAGGCGATTGTTAGGACGCAACCACCACAGACTTTAAGGGAAATGCATCAACTCCTAGGCCTCTGTAATTACTGCAGAGCTTGGGTGTTACAGCACAAATACCAGACCTCTTTTAAGCAGGTTCCAAGATGCTCAGAGCGGGGACAGCAATTTGATATGAACACAAGAGATGACTGAAGCATTTGAAGAACTAAAAGGGGCAATATGTATGGCACGTGTTAAGGATTGCTGCTTCTCGCAAGGACTTTTATTTATTCTCACACTCCAATGGAACGTGATGAATCACTTCGTATCCTGATGATTTCTACATGGTCAGTGTGTTCTTGGGCTTTTCAAGAATGGTGAAAAGGGCATGCTCTATGTATAACGTGGCACTGCACTCCATTGTCACGCTTTTGTGTTCTCTCATCACTGGGTCTAATCACCCTCTGTAATAAGCTATTGGCTTGTGCCCTGAAGTCATTTTCTCAGTGCTCACCCAGAAAATGACTTCAGGGCACAAGCCAATAGCTTATTACAGAGGGTGATTAGACCCAGTGATGAGAGGACACAACCCTTGCGAACACGCACTGGCTGCTGCTGCATTCGCAGTGGAAAAGTCAGAAAGTGTGACAATGGAGTGCAGTGCCACGTTATACATAGAGCATGCCCTTTTCACCATTCTTGAAAAGCCCAAGAACACACTGACCATGTAGAAATCATCAGGATACGAAGTGATTCTTTCTAACACAGCGATATAAGTAGTAAGATGCAGAATTGTGAATCCAGCGACATTTATAGCAGAACCAGTAGAAGAGAGAGAGACTGTGTGACATATATGATGTTTTATGATGACTTCCCCAGAGTAGGAGGGAATGCACTCAAGGAAAAAAGTGCTCTTTATTGGCGGTTTGTCAAGTATAGTCAGGAGAAAGACATACTGGGACGGCAGTGGTGAAAATAAGACCTGATGGAATAGTCAAATTAGTAACAAGCACAAGATTTCCTTTACATTTTTCATTGCAGGCTGCAGAACTAGTAGCTCTCCTCATGGCACGAGATTACGGTGTACTCTGACTCTGCGATGTCAGCAGTACATTCAGGACTATCACATTGGAATAGGAGGGGCAACAGACGTGCTGATAGCACACCGGTGCAGCACGTGCCCCTATTGGCCAGGCTCAGAGATGCCCTACAGCCATAGCAAACTCCCATCAACCATAGCAGTTGTGAAGTGCCAGACACACATGATGGGGAGGATGCAATTTCCTGCGGCAACAAAGCCGCAGAAGCAAAGTGTGCAGCATATTTTACCAATATAACTGACATTTGCTACCCCATCTAACACGCCGAAGTGCGTGCGCAATTTGATATTGAAGGAAGGATATAATTAATTGCCCGCTACGCAGACAGAGTTCCAAGGGCAAGCGCTAGCAGAAGGGAAAGAGTTGTGGAGAAGGAGAGGGTGCTCGATATCGCCTATGGATGCCCTGTGGATGCCCTGTGGAGACAGGAAAGCTAGCACATCCTACAACATTGCTGCAGATTGCCCTTGCACAGCTGCACTATCCCAAAGATGCTCTTGCTGCACACATTGGGAAAGTTTGGTTTTGTCCAAATTTAGCGGAGCTTCTTGCTGCTTTTATGCGTTCATGTGTAATTTGTCAAACGTATAACGTGGGCCACATGTTACATGTAGTGAGAGGAGCAATAACGTACCCTACTAGGCCATTCCAACATCTTCATGTAGATTTTGTGGACATGATCCAAGTGTGCCAAGGATACCGCTAAATGATAGTACTTGTATGACCTTTCTCCCCCGATTGATCGCAGCTCATCCATGCTCAGTCCCGATGCCCAGAATGCAGCAAAATTCCTCATCAGAGAGGTGTTCTTACGATGCGGGGTGTGTGCGATGTCCTCCATTCAGACAATGGACCTCACTTCGCAAAAGAGACCTTCGAGCACATCACAACCTTAATGGACATTACACAGAAGTTTTCCTACGCTTATTATCCACAGGTGAACTGGATTTGTGGACACCTCAATGGCTTGCTCAAGGAGAAAATGGCCAAAATAAAAGCAACGTTAAAGAAGGGATGGTTTCATTGCCTGCCCTTAGTCTTGTTCGCACTCAACCTGGATCCGACCACCATGGTGGTGACAGAACACCACATATGACTCCCACTTGCTCCTCCCACTAGAGCGCTGACAGACGCTCAGAATACGTCTACAGTTTTGGGTGATGAAAT
The DNA here is from genome assembly GCF_040938575.1 of Ambystoma mexicanum. Lineage (NCBI taxonomy): Eukaryota > Metazoa > Chordata > Amphibia > Caudata > Ambystomatidae > Ambystoma > Ambystoma mexicanum. Next base: position 1,334,261,298 of record NC_090921.1, on the reverse strand, counting down.
GCACGACTATGTTGCTTCAATGATGGCTAGTGAATTCTCGACAGCATCAATCATCCGGGCGGTGGAGGTCGAAGAAGGATGAGCGAGATGATGTAACAGAATTTGGACTGCTCAAACAACCTTTGCAATATCCTGGAGACCGAACAACCTTTGCTATATCCTGGAGACCAAGTCTTTCTCTGCAACTTTACACATAACTGGTATAAGCCACGCTTTGAGGGCCCATTTATAGTGGAGCAGGCGACCGACAGAGCCATCAAGCTTGCTTGCAAAAGAGCCTGGAACTAGATTGGAGACGTTAAGCCCTGCTCGTAGATGATCGGTTGCAAGAAGAAACTCAAGGAGAAGAAACATTGCAGCGCATGCAGATGTGATCGCAAACTAGAGTTGGGCAAGAGCAAAGTGAACATCTAGAATAGACACACTGTCCTTTTTTTACACTAGGTATTCATTGTGAAAGTTGAACGGACTTGTGACAATTAATTTGCATACTTGCACACCGTTAAAGATGCACTTTGCTGAATTCATCACAACAGCTGAACAAATGATATTGTCCAAAGTGTTCTTTTATGCTTTCCTTCTTTACGTTGCACACACTTACCCAGCATTGACTCAAGGCTACCCATCAGTAATTACTTTACTTAATAACCCAAAAATTTGATTCTTTTTGGAGCAAATTTTTCTTACAGCAGTTGCACAATTTTACTTCTGCAGAGCTTAACCAACATAATACAGCAATAACAATGTATGCCAAAGACTTAAAATGTTTTTTGGACTCTTTGGACAATATAAACGGATCCCAGCAATACAAAAGACGGAAGTCACTGCACGATTTATTGTGATGTTTTTTGCTTTCTGCTGTCCCTACCTCTTTACCCTCTCTGCAGTACACAAGATTATGTTTTCTGATTCATATGCTTTGGTACCTGCTAACACTGCCCCTACCCCTGCTATTTTGGGAACCATATCTGGTTGAATGAGTGGTACTGCCTGAAAAGTAAAAAGAGTCCGGCAAAGTCGGATTTTTAATGTATAAACACATACCTTGCTGATTCGGCCCATGTATCTAACAATGTATGGTATAAACACATGACCAACAGACCTGCAGGGGAGCAGGAATGACTAGATACACATGGTCCCCGAAGGAATGCTTAATTGGTGTGTACCCGATAATAAGCAAACTGCATCACATAGTGACGCTCATGGACATGGCATGCATGACATGCATGCTAGCCAAAAGGGCCATAGCCATGACGTGGAAATCCCCGAAAGGCCCACACTTTGAGAGATGGTACAAAGAATTAGAACACTGGACTGGGGCCGAAACAAAGGTGTGGGGAGATGGAGTGGACAAAGCAGGAGGAGAGACAAGCTCGACATTTGAAGATTGGAAAGCACTAACACGAGACATGTTTCACCCGTCGGATGACAAGCCCCCCTGAACCAACCCCTTTGCATCGAGATAATATTTAATCAGACTTAAAACTTAAAAAGCCCCACGAAAACACTTGTAGATTTACGAGATTTGACACTTACCTGCCAGTCCAATACTCAGGAAAGTCCGGTGCCAAAGATCTATAGGAGCCGAGGGAAAACCCCTAGCGGACCCAAGCGGCAAAGAGACCAGTTGTTTAGTTGTCATTGTTTAAAGTTTAGGCATTATACTTGCCCTCCCTTTCCTTTCCTACCCCAGCCTCCTTTCCTCTCCCACCACTCCTTCTCCCCCCCTTCTCTGAGAATCCCTACTTTCCCCCTCTCCTTATGGAAACAATGCTTTAATTGGCTATTCTGTAAATGTTATTAAACGTTAAATGCCAATAAAAACATTTTTTTTGTTGTTGTAACTTTCTTTATAAATTTTACAACAATGAAGTAGTGAGACATTACAAGACCACGCACCGGTCATGAGACCCTTTATCCCCCCTCCCTCCCTCGGGAGGAAGTGATCCCCGCTTAATGTCGGGTTCAGTTTCATATCAGTTCTAGTGTTGTTGTTGTTCGGCACTCATGGCTGCTATTGAAGTGTCCGGTTGCTCACAACAGCTTTGTATTGGAGGTGAAGACTGCGAAACTCGAGTCGTCATCTGCATTTAACAGGTATGCAATATAGAGGCCCCAGATATCTGGGGGGGGCGTGCGTGGAGGGGCAGAGTTCGTAGGTAGTTCGTTTCGGTATCTTGACAGTAGGTGACATCTTGGAGCCATTGCTTTAGTGTTGGTGGTGGTCCTCTGCCCCAGTTGCAAGCTATTCGTCTGCGTGCCAGGACCAAAAGTAGGTTCGCCAGTTTTCTGGTATGTTCTGGTAGTTGGTTGGTTAGACCCAGCATGGTCAGTGTTGGGTCAGGTTCTAGTTGCACTCCAATTATAGCTGAGATTTTCTCTAGGACTGCTGTCCAGAACGCTCCTATTTCGGGGCACGACCATGCCAGGTGGACAAAGTCGGCTTCCGGGTGCCCACAGCGAGAGCAGGAGGCGGATATTGTCGTCTTGCTGGAGTGTGGTAAACCTGATGGACAAAGTTGAAGTGAATTTGTTTGTACCTTGTGTTTATTGCCACTTTCTTTGTGAGTCGTAGTATGTATGACCAGTCTTCGTCGAGTATCGTAGTGTTCAGAGCTCTTTCCCACCTTGTTCGAGCTTTTAGGCAGCGAGTGAGTTTTTCTGTTAGCAAGGCCTTGTAGATATTTGACACCAGGCGGCCATCGCCTTGGGCTTGAATCACTCCGTGGAGCAGTGGCCAGGTCAGTGGTTGGAGCGGGAACGTGGCAAAGCTGGACTGTATGGCGTGTCGAGTTCAGTAGTACATGAAAACGTCGAGGGCGTGGTTTCCTCCTTTGTCTCGAGCTTCCTGAATCGAGAGGAACGAACCGTTCGGAAACAGGTCGCCCAATGAGTGGATTTGCATTTTCTTGGTCCAGAGCTGGAAAACCTTTTCAGATTTTATGGGTATCCCTGGAATACTTCTCACCGGAAGGAGGGGAGAATATCTGGTTTGGATTCAATTTTTTTGGGCGATTTTTTTCCAAATCGTGTGTGTCGTGACCATTGTGTTCATCCGCTTTGAGGGTGTCGGTGGTTCGTTAAGTATGACTGCACGGAGAAGATAGGGTGTTGCCAGAGCTCTTTCGATTTGCACATGTGGCCGGATGAAGTGTGTTGCATACCAATGGCTCAGAAACTGTGCTTACGCTGCCCAGTAGTAACTTTCTATATCGGGTAAAGCCAGTCCGCCTTGCGTTATGGGCAGGATCATAGTGCTGTGTGCTATTCGGGCAACCTTGCCAGCCCAGATAAGGTCAAGAAGGATGGACTTGATTCGCCGTAAGAATTTTTGCGTGAGTAGTAGGGGGATGTTTGTAAAGAGATAGAATAATTTAGGGAGGATCACCATTTTCGCTAGGGGCACTCTGCCCCAGAGTGTGAGGGGAAGCATTTTCCATCTGTTCACTTTAGTTTGAATAGTGTCACGTGTCTTCTCGTAGTTGTCTTGCATGATGTTGGTGCTGGTTCTGGACATAAGGATCCCCAGATATCAGACCTTCGAGTATTGTCAGTGGAAGCCAAAGTCATCCTGAAATTCTTTGGTTGATTCTGTGAGAGGGAAAATTATCGATTTTGCATTATTGATTTTTAGTCCTGAAAAGTTGCCAAATTTAAGGACTGCTCGCATCACCGGATTCAGGTTGTCATACGGGTTGTGAAGGAAGAGTGCTATGTCGTCGGTGTAAAGTGAAACCACCATTTTGTGTGGGCCGAAGGCGAGACCTCTATGCAGATGATAAAGCCTTAGGTCGGACGCAAGGGGTTCCATGACCAGGGCGAAGAGCAATGCTGACAGTGGGCAGCCCTGTCTGGTCCCTCTGCGTAAAAGGATTTCGGAGGAGCATTTGTTTCCGAGTTTGATTTTAGATGTCGGGTATTTGTAGAGAAGGCCTATCATTTGGATGAATCGTTTGCCAAGGCTCATTCGTTCTAATATTGCAAATAGGAAGGGCCATTCCACAGAATCAAACGCCTTCTCGGCGTCGAGAAGTACTGCTACCGCTTGGTTTTCTGGGTTGAGGGCCTCCATCGCTCCAAACATTCTTCTGAGGCCGAATGATGTATTTCTACCTGGAACTAATCCTGCTTGATCCGCCAGAACCATTGCGGCATGAGTGGCATCAACCTCCTGGTCAGGATCTTTGCAAACCTTTTGTTATCCAGATTAATTAGTGATATGGGCCTGTAGGAGGCGAAATCGTCCTTGGGTTTACCTGTTTTGTGTAGGAGAATGATATTTGCCATGTAAAGAGTTGGTGGGAGTTGGCCCTTGGCTATGGCTTCTTCGAAGACTTGGAGCAGGAGCGGGGCAAGAATGTCTGCGAAAAATTTGTAAAATTCACCTGTTAGGCCGTCCGGTCCTGGGGCTTTGGTGCTCGGTAATTCTTTAATGACTTCTAGGATCTCTGCTGAGGTGATGGGTGCATTCAACGGCTCACGTAGCTCGGCACTCATCCAATATAGTTTGGTTGTATTTAGGTATTCTGTTATTTCGGTGGGCTCCCTAGAATAATTGGAGTTATATAAGTTTTGGTAAAATTTGCGGAATGTTTCCAGTATGTCGTCTTGATAGTATACGAGGGTTCCTGACGTGTCCCGCACCGCCTCGACTGTCGTGGGTTTTCGTTCTGAGGTGATTAGTCTTGCAAGTAGCGCACCGGGTCGTTGCCCCTGGCCATACTGGCGGATTTTGTGGTGGCTTGCTAGGAATTTGGCTTCTCTATCTGCTAGTGATCTGAAGGATTCCAATTCTCCCTTGAGAGCGGCCAGCGAGCCGGGAGTATTTGTGACTATAGCTGATTGCTCAAGTGTTTTGAGGCGATTTTCGCATGTGTTTAGCTCTTCCCTTAACCTCTTTAGGATTCCATTTTCTTTTGCTAGGCACACTCCTCTGATAAAACATTTCAGTGTCTCCCAGAGTGTTCCCGGCGAAGCTACCGTGCCTTGGTTTGTCTCAAGAAATGCGCTGAGTTCGGAACGTGGTTCTTCGGCAAAGAGTTGATCTTGGAGGGCTCTGGGCTTGAATCTCCATTGGGCCCTGGTGAAGTTGCCAACAAAAACATTTTAAAATAAAATAAACACATGACCAACATGGGGGGAGAGAGGCAACGAAGGAGAGCTGATATGTATGCCCCCTCATCCCCTATGCCATGAGCGCTTCCAGAACATTTATAGCAGCAGAACTACCAACGGGCAGAGCACAATGCCGCATGAACTTGTTGCTTTGCACCACATGAGGTCAGTTTCAAGGGAAATGGACTACACTAGGATGGATAGCCCAGAAGACGTTCCCGTATGGCGATAGTTACATCAAGACTCAAGAAATTATAGAATATTGGAGCACTGACAAGATGATCAAGTACATTCCTGACAGGCCAAATAAAGGAGCAGCCAGAATAGTTACAATGGCCAAAGACAGGACACAGAGAAAGGAGGGATGCCAGGATGCTGGGAGATACCTCAGTTGCTAGTATATGGGCACATCTTTATAGAATGAGTATGGAAAGAGGGAATGGTATGAAGCAAAGCACATGGACTCCTGAATGGTCATGTTGCAATAGTGCAGAGAGAAAATGACAGTTGTGCTCAACTGGGTGGAAAATGAAGCAGATCGTATGCCAATTATACCACTCGAGCATGCTTCCTTAGGTTTCCAGAATGAAGGTCCAATGAAAGGTGGAGAGCATAAAGGGTGTAAGCAAATTTCAAAGATATCAGGCATGAAGGTTGGCCTGTGGATCGAAAGCATACATGAAACGACTGCCAAACCTAGGAAGAATATGCTCTCAAGTACAACTTAAAACGCCAGCATTAGTAGTGCCTCAAAAAGACATACAAGTGGGGGAGTTCCCTAAAATGGAAACACACCAGAGAAAGAAAAGGTCTGCAAAACTGACAGGAGCGAAGAGAAGTAACTACATCTCGCTCAAGATGGAAGACGCCTTTGACGCGATACCCACCAAGACGTTCTTTGCATCGGTGGTCCAGGAATTCAGGCCAGTACGAAAGCTAAAGGGCTCCAGATGGGAGATGTGGCAGACAATACATTCGACCATCAAGGGATTCAATGCGATCAAGAAGCAGCTCGGGCTGTTCCGGTGATGACCATCCAAAATAGATACATTTTAGACATGCTCACAGCTAGGGAAGGAGGCGTTTGCACCAAAATCGGGCATTCCTGTTGCACATACATGCCTTTCCAAGGTGTATAGTGATAACAACGAATTAGGAATAACAAACAACTTTTTAAACAACCCTAAAATAACAAATGTTTTAGTTAAAATATATATGGGGTGGGCTAAGGGAATAAAACTGGTCGAGAGGGAGTTGGGGCGGGGTTATTGACCTATGGAAACAGAGGGCTTGGGGGGCCCGAAATAAATAAATCAGTATTTTTTTGCTATTTTAGGGTCATGAAACAAGTTTTCGTTATTCCCGTTATTGTTGTAAGCACATGGAATCGCCTTCCCATGATGGAGAAAATGGAACACTGACAGAGGTGATCACGCAATTACCAGACCTGCACACTAAGATGGAGGCAGTTATAAACCAAAGAGAAGAAGATGGAGATTGGCTTTCACACATCTTTTCCTGGGTACTGTCCTTGATGGCTAGCGGATTGAAAGTGCTGATAGCAACTTTAGTATTAGTATTACTCGCCTTCTGTGTTATCAGGGTAGCATACGATCAATGTAAAAAGGCCACTGAAAAGACAATAGGGATGAAAATTCTACTTGACGTAGAGACAAAGGCAGGTGACGAAACACAGACTCTTGACATGTTGCAATCAGACCTGAAGCCGTGTCCTCTGTTCCTACCAGGTACACTGTTCTCCTTTCCACCGGATGCACGCAACTTTTGGGGGGAAATGGGTCTGGTGCAAGCCTGATGGAGTTTGCTGCTTTATGATCTGGAGTTTGTACGAGCAAGTAAGATGGGTTGGACACCAAGGAGGAGTGGTGAAAGTATGGATCCCAAAGCCATACTTGCCAAGTGAGAATAGTTTTGTGAGTGTGGTCGACTTGTCGACCAGAAGGGGGATTGAAGAGGGGGACCTAAACATTGCCATTGTTGCACCGATCGGTCACAGCTCATCAACTAAGAAATGAGCGATGCACATCGCTTGTGATCCCCTCCTCCCCTTCATCGATGATGTATCGCAGGCGAGAGATGCTATTCACTCAGACAGCCATTTAGACCATAGTCTGATAAGATTACAGAAGAGACGAACCTGCAATCTATAGAGGAAGTTGAATGACTGCAGCCCCATTGGTTTGATGATGCCACAACTGACAACATGACATAGATGGGTTAGACATGAAGCATATATGCATCCATGCACGAAGGCACATAAACACTTAGGTTACTGCAAAGAGACACAAAGGATATGCTAATGACTCAGAGGACTGACATGCCCATATACCTCTTTTGCTGAGCATGAAACCGCAAGATGCTAAAGAATACATATAAACAGCTTGCTGAAGCTTAAATGCAACTAACCTGGGGAGCCATGCAAATAAAGATGGACAACATAGGTACATTGGAGTGAATGGGAGAAGCTTCCAGAGGTTGATACACAGAGAAAGCTGACAGGCTGTTCAAGCTGAACCTGACAGGGGAGGTTTCCAGTGCAATCCCTGCGCACAGATAGCCAAAGACACGTGGAGAAGGAAAGTTACAGATAGGCAGAGGGACGGAGCACCTGCAAGAAGCCCAAACTAAAATCCTCATAATTAGACAGAGGAGAGAGATTTCGTGACCCGAGTGCAGTAGACAATGCCTATTCATTCAAGCTAGGTAGAGATTACTGTTCCCATCAGACTGAACACAGGGAGAAACAAATACAGCACATGTTCAAAGACAAATGTTCTGTCTCATGGCACAGGAGATCGGGGCAGGTACCGTATTGGTAACACACAGCACCTTCAGACACGTTCTCATTACCTTGAGTGTTTCACTTGGCTGGGTACCTGTCCAAGGTTCCAAGACTGAGAAAACCTTGTCTGTCCAATCCCTATTCACCTGCCCCAATGACTTTATACAACGTTGCATCGGCCAACCACTTTCCACTAAACAGCAACTTTGTATTTAGAGGTGGTCTCAGGAGAGCTACAAGATATGGTTACCCAATTGATGGAATAACACGTATGCAAATGTGTAAATAGTTCACCCTACTAACCTATTACATTGCCCGTTTGGCTGTTTGGGATGAACTTGCATGTTGTGATGTCAGTCACAAACAAGACTAGCTAACAAACGCCTAGACACAGAGCATGTGGAGAATGTTGCGTTGTTCATGCTCCAATCCCTGTCATTTGAATTTGTAATAAAGACAGTCGAACATTGCTCAAAGGCTGCGTCTTACATTCTTGGTTCAGGGGATTTCCAGTGCCCAGTTTCTCTTGCATGTGCTTCAGGGGGCTGTTGAGTGTCCCCTGGCCGCTTTTACAGCATTTTCATCTTTCCAAGGAGAAGTGGCATCTCTTACATTAACTGCAAGCAACTTTACATTATTTTCACGGGACACACAAAAAACCATTATTTGATACAGGCTCCAAATTAAAATTAAGATGATGAGAATAGGTAGAAGCACTCTGCTTACGTTTGTAAGTCAGTTTGGCATCCAGGAGAATATTTCAGCTAACCAATCTTGTTCTTTATTAACCCTTGCCTCTGCCTCCATGCCTATCTTTAGATGGTGCTAAGCTTTTATTGCTACGCTTAGAGAGTTATTGTCATTATCATTTGCGGGCACGAATGTGCAACATGTTGAACCAGATTTGCTTCAGACCCGCCCTTCATGGCTGTGAGGATGTCGAGTACCATACGATTATTCAGTGTCATTAACCTCAGAGCTCTCAGTTCTTCTTGCACGGCATTGAGGTCATGCTCTGTAGCATTTGCCATCTGGACCAGGTTTCACCTATCTATCTGCAGCCACGTGGTGTTCGTGGCTGCTTGTATTCCAGGGGCCAGCTAGGATGCAAAGAACAGTTCCGTTTTCGTAAAGAGTCGGTATTGGGTTGGTTTGTTCTCCAGACTTAGTCTGTTTCCGTGTTAAAATAGATTGATCTCTTCCGGCGCAATAATGTCTGTCGGTTGTTCTGTCCTTGCACTGTTGGGGGCACTTCAGAGTAAAATGTGTTTTTCCAGGATAAAGAGTACTGGGGCATCAAGGGCCACCATGGAGCACACCCCATTCCAGTATAGTGGTAGATGGAAGTAGGCTTTGGTTCCAAAATGTCAGACAACATCAATCACTGTTGCCATTCCATCGTGTAATGCCAGCATGGTGAGAGTCTTATTGCATGCAATATTTTGACCCACTGGTACACTTCCTTCACCCCTAAAACAAACTGAAGATTGAGTGAGTGTCTGTGCTTTTACTGGTTGTCCATGTTGCTGCAGGCTCATGAATCTGCTAACATGCGATGCTCATATATTTCTGCATTTGTATCCACATTTGTAATGACCTCTTCTGTATACCCCACCAGTCCCTCTGCTTTAAATACTGCTTGCCCTTTGCCCATTTTTCTTGTTCTAGTACGTAGTACCTTCTATATACATCTTTGGTCTTACAACACACTTGTTATTATCTTGTCCTCTTCTCTCGGCACATTCATTTTTGTTTCTTTGAGTCTGGCCTGTACTGTTGTTCCCTGGAACTGCCTTTGTAACTTGCAGAGTACTAAGTGTGCCAAACATTGTGCCTCTAATGTCTGCACTTTCTTAGGTGTGAACAGTCTGGGGGGTGCCAACCCCATGTGGGATAAACCCACATACATAACATGAATCTTTGTACTGGGTCCTGAATATTTCTTTCATTGTACTATACCAAATATTAGTTCCTTCTGAAGGATGCTCATCTACGAAATTGGCATTCATGCTTTATTCTGTTTGGATTTCTCTTCTATATCTGGTCATGAGATTACCTCCATTTGCTGTTACATTCACAGTTTTAGTTTCATTACTTTTCCAACTTCTAATACCTAGGTTTAAGAATAAGAAAGAAGGCAAGAGAAAAACAAACATATCCCTATCTGCAGCTGCTTCATTTGTTTGTGGTTTCCTGCTTGTTCCTCTAGACTTCTTGTCCCCCTTTCAGTTCTGGTTTGCACAAATGGTCATACTGTCTCTATAAAAGCTTTCAGAGTCTCTAGTTTACTTAACTTTGGTTGATGGCACTCTCTCCGTTGTCTGCTTATTGTGGAGGCTCTGCTCTTGTGTCTTTTTAGACGTCTGTCAAGTGCACCCAGGGATGCCTGTTTTTCAACTTCACTGGTGTTGGGTTGGCATAGACTACCAGAGTAGTGGCCGTTTCCAGGTTCGGTTGTGCCGTCTTGTGTAAACTCTGTTTCTGGGGAGTAGTTGTATGGGCTGTGATGTCTCTGTGATGCTTGAGTTAGCTGTGGCCCGTTGATGCACTTTTGTAGTCACCTGATGATACAAACCTTTGCACATGTTCACAGATTTACATTAAATTCTTCCCCAAGTATATCTCTGCATTCTGTGAGCATCTGTCACAGTTCACGTTGGGACAACCAGCGTGTGCATCCTCCTACTCGTCACCACCACAATCAGTGACAAGTGGTGGTCCTTTCTTGGCTGGTAGCGCAAACTGAACAGTGCTAGCTGCAGGCAATAAAGCTAAATCCTCTTTGGTGTTGCACATATTTTTGCCAACTTATTTTGTAACAATCATTTTAATCTTCCCACAATCATGTTGGCTTATAGGTGGTACGCTGTGCAGAGTTTGTGTTTGATCCCTCATAATTGTATTATCTCACTAAAGAGCTCATTTGTAAAATGAGGGCCATTGTCCGACTTGGAAATACCGCTCTGGTAACAAATGTAGCTGCACACTTTGCATCAGCATTCACACATGGACCAGCCTCAATACATCGGGAAAATGGGCATACAATCATATAACGATAAGTGCTGCACCCATTTACCATTGACATGGAGTTCCTTGAAGGGGCCCGAAGGGCGGGCTAATGTTGCTCTTAATGTATGTGTATGACCACGGTGGAACATGTGGCAAGTCGTGCAATTGGCCACAAACGTATCCACATGCTCTGCCATGTTCAGAACAAACCAGTCATTGCTGAATCAGCAGCAATGTGCTCCTTGGGTGCATGTGCTGCATGGTGGAGCTGCTCCAAGGCAACTTTTAGCAGCTCCAAAGGCATCACTACTTTACTTGTGATGTCTTGTCTCTAGACCATATCAGTGGGCAATAATGTATATCCTTGTTTTACCCATATTTTCTCTTGAGGTGGTGCCCATTCCTGCACTTTGACAATGTGCACCATGGACATCGTGTTGTACAGTTCTGGTAACTGTTCCTGTTGTATTGCTATGCCAGGTGTCTTGCTTTCCATTGGAAAGGGCATATAAGCTGCATGTTTGGCAGCTGCGTTTCGACATGAAATTGGGTCTGTTTCTTTGGTATGCGCTGCACACTTCACAATTGCTACATGGAGGGGACACTTCAGTGCATTTATTAATCTGGAAAATACGGCTGTGTGATGAACTGGAGGCCCATCTGCCATTCTGTACCGTATCCTTTTCCATCTGATGGACCTGAATGTACTGTGGACGTTACATAGACTGAGTCTGTATATATGGTGATGTCATCATAGGATGACAACTCAAGTTCTGCTGCTTGTGCCGAGTAATACAAGAGTAGTCTCTTTTGCATTACTGTCTGATATTCTTTCTCCTGACCCTTTACATATCTTACCACTGCTGCTCCTGTGTGCCTCTGTCCATTCTCCTGATTGATCGTTGACCAATCAACATAAAGCACTTCTCTCTTATCTAGTGCATCCTCACTCACCTTGCTGCTTTCTTTGGGAGCCCCTTCACACACTGCACAGTCGTGTATCTGGTCTTGTGATTCAACGGGTTTGGCTACAAATGTTGCTGGGTTTACAATGTGGCACCTTATTAAGGTAATGGCTGGGTTAGACAATATTTCATACCCTGATGCTCCGTCTGGTAAGGGTTGATTTGCTTCTCTCAAATGGTGAAAAATACATGCTCAACATATAATGTTACTCGGCATCCCATTGTGATTGTGGCAGGTTTCTGAATGCGGCCGGTGCTACAGCCTGCTCAAATGGGAAATTACCTTGCATTAGAGGATTTAAAAGCCCAATGTAAAAGGCTAGGGGCTTATGTTTCTGTGAAGATTGCCATGTAATAACTGCTGTCAATACCAGTCCATTTGCGTGTGAGAACAAATAAAATTGCTTGTTATAATCTGGTTCGGCTAATACAGGGGCATTACTGATTGCCAATTTAAGATCTATAAAACATTCTGTCATATTTTCCATCCATTCAGGGGCTCCTTTTATTTTCTGGGCATATTGGAGTGCTTATAGCAAGGGCCCGACATATGTGGAGTAAGACATATATGTGGAGTAATCAAAAATCATTGTCCTGCAGTAATTGCACAACGCTAGGAACTGCACCTCCTTTACTATACTTGGCTGTGGTGTGTTCCTCACTGGTGTGGTTCTGTCTGGCATTGCATTTCTCCCTGCTGAAGATAGTTTTTGCCTTAAGAACACTCCTTCTCTTTGTCCACCTTGTATCCTTAGTCTGCGAGGAGTTTTAGGAGCTTGTGTCTTCCATGCACAGTCCCTCTGTTGTGCTACATACTAACAGATCATCTACATACTGTAGCACTGTGCTTGGTATCTGTATGTTTCCAAGGTCCATCTGGAGGACCCTTATTGAAGCCACTAGGGGACTCACAGTACCCTCCAAGTGTTTTATCGCTGGCCGCAGTAGGGAAACGCAGTAAGATACTGCGAATCTGGATGGAATGGCACTGTGGAATAAACTGCATCTGCAGGGATATGACATAGTATTGAGGCTGGGCTTGGCACTAATGAATACTCAGCCTCCACTATATTGTTCAGAGGCCGGAGATCCTGTATGAATCTCCATGATGACTTTTGCTTTTTTCACAGTGTAAATGGCAGCGTTGCATGGTGAGGTGGATGGTACTATGATTCCTTGTTCAATTAATGTTGTAATGGGATCATATATTCCTTCATCTGCTTCTCTGGGTAGGGGGTATTGCTTTACTCTAGGGAGTATCTCACCTGGTTTGAGACAGATTCTTACTGCTTCTATGCTGCTCAATAACCCTACAAATATAGGGACTATCTGTCCATAGGCAACTGGGCACTTTTGCCCAGTCCTCATATAATCGTGAGGGTGGTGCTGTGGCTGTCAGTATTGTTTGTGGAATTTCTCTGTGTTGCACTACCATAGGACATGGTATGCAAATCTGGAACAGTATTTCCCCCTCTGACTTTATCTGCGAATAATTGCTCATCAGTTACTTCTCTTAATGGCAGTGTCGGATCTATGCATAATACTGTACACCATTATATTCCCTCTTCATCTGTACCTGTTAGAAGGATAGCATCTTTTCTGGTGATCACTGCATCTATGTGATGGGTAAACATTGCTCCTGGTGCTTTCTCTTGTGGAACTGCTGGTTTGAATTGAAATTCTGCAGGCAAACAAAAAAGCATGTTTTGTACTCCCAGAAGCCATCATATCTAGGTGTTGCACTTGTGCTGTCTCTTGGTAGGGGCGGGCTACAGCTACAACAGGTGGATTTTCCCATTGCTCATTCCTCTCTTCTGTCTCCCCTTCTACCTCATCATATAACTTCCATGATTCTAATATACTCTGTCTCTTTTTGAGCTTTTTAAACTTTATACATTGGCAGCAAGTGCATGTACATATGTTCAATGATTCCATTATTGTTTGTACCTTCTGCTTGTTTATAGTAAATAGGTTCCTCTATGTCCCTGCTGTCCACTTGTTATTTTACTTAATAATCTACTCATTAAGTCGGGAAATCCTTGCACTTATGTTCAACTGCTGTGCACATTTTAAACAACAATGTCACAGGGACGTAATGGTCAATGACCGATTACCACAATAGTACTATACACCACTTTAATCAAACCTTCAGAGGTCACCCCTTATGGCGCACCTTCTAGTTACCACACAAAACACAAAAGGGAACATGAATCTCAGCACAACAACCCAACAAAATGTCCCTCCCAAAATACTTTCCTCACTCTCACAAACTACTCTCGCCTCTGATCAAACAACACCTTTCTATCTACACATTATACAACATAATCAAAAAAGTAATCACTTATGCACAAAATGGTTTATTTTTCCTCCTCTCGTCCCTTATCTTGGAACCGAGTGATACAGTCTGCACTAGTGCAGGACTTCCCACTCTTGTTTAAGTAACGTTGTTTGTTTTTCTTTCTCTCTCTCTCTATTTCCCCCACAAGAGGGCACTCCAGTGAGCGACCCCCACAGCCTTGCTAGCCTCCTCGTGGTTTACACAGTTACTGCTCTCTGCAGACAGGCACCGCTTACCCAGGAAAATGCAGCGGAGGAGCTCCTAGCCTCTGGGAGGACTTGAATCACATTGCGGGTCATCAAATGTAAGGTAGGCCCAAAACCCTGAATCATATAAAAGTAATACAATGAGCCAATAAAGTGCACGAGATGCAAGTAAAATAAAAGTTTATTACACGCACCCTCAGCCGGGAACAAACCAAAACCCATTCAACATTACATCATTAAATGGCAGTTTTATATAGTGAGAAGTGGAGTTGATTTGCACACATTGTTTCAAGATGCATGTAACTTCACAGTCACTGGTTGGACAGTCTTTCCTGTGCTATAGGTGAATTTATACAATACCTTGCCCTATTGGGCTATACCATCCCTCGTGACCATGCCAATGACTTCCTCTTAACAATGATCTAATAATGGGGTCGTCTAGTTTCTCAGTTTTGATTGGACAGTACACAGGTTAACATGTTGCAACATATAACTCAGTTGATCATTGGTTGTTCCGTATTAAGTGTTCCTGGGTGGGTTGTTTACACTGTAACTGACCAATCACTTTGTGAGGAGTAAACAGTGTGGCAACAAAAAAAAGAATACTTCACATCCTTTCTAATGGGACCCAAAGGTTGGCAGCAGTTTACCGTTCCCACCCATGTGACTGTTCAACTGAAAGTTAATATTGCGACTTCTCGTTGGAAACATGTTGCACATCTCAACCCTTGTCCTTTCTTTTCCAGGATATGTCTGCATGACTTGATGGGGGGATGCTTCTTGGCCCTCTGCTTCGGGACCATAGACTGTGTTCATGTGTCAGTGGGCACAAGAGGTCTTAATGCTTATGAACACAATTGAATGGGTGTGTATATATATAATGCCCTATTGCCTATATTGCTTAATGAACTCCTTGCTTCTATAATCATGAATAGCTCTCTTTCTTGGTTGGGGTGCTCACGTTGTTCAGTATTGGTGACTCCACTCCTTGATGGATGTTTTCCTACAGGGAGCAGTGTGTGTCTTTTCCCCTGATCGACTTTGTCTTGTGCACCCTCATTACCTCATTCTCACCGGGCTGTGGCCATCGTCTTGTTAGATTTTAAAGCAATGGGTAGGCATATTTGTTATATGATTTACTTGCTCCATGCCTGGGAACCTGCTGCGCCTCCAACTCCCAGCCAATCTGTGCAGTTTTTACATCTTCATTCATGGGGTCTGCTCAATGTTGCAGCACTTGATTGAATTACTGCTTCTTGTTCGAAGCCTGGGAATGAGCTGCGCCTCTGTGTTCTGACCAATCGCAGCACAGCTTTACACACTGTCTTCCGCAGCCACTGACCTTGCATGCAAAAGGGTCTCTCTCTAAGATTAACCAAACTTGGTGCATTTTTACTGTGTGGAATAATCTATGTGTTTCTGAGGCCTATTAATTCGAAATGGCTAACAAAGCAGCTTTTGTTTTGAAGCGTACTCTGTATGTTACACAACTAATAAATGTCATATGTGCATATGGCATACAGTACTCACCATAATCATATTTCTGGTGCTTGTATCTGCTTAGATTCACATGCTGTGCATATAGTCTGACATCTATTGGTAATCGCAGAGTACTGTATCTTTTTTTTCCGAAGATTCAAAAAGGACATCCACCTTGGCGGGTCTGTCATACTCGCCCTACTGTGACGTGTAGTGTAACCATGATCCCTCACGCGTCGAGGTCATCAGTTGTTTTTGTTCTGCCATGAGGGAGCCTGAAGAGAATGCGCGAGCACAGAAGAAAAGATGGTGTAAGAGGTCTATGTTACGGTCCGATGTCAAAGCGAGCGCTCTATTCGCTGTGCTATCTGTGCAGAGCCTGCTAATCCCGGCAGGGCCAAACTCAGCCTTTCATCCTTCCGAGGTCGATAAATGAGCACCACACACTGTGGGTAATAAGTAGAGCTCAGATACCTGAGGGTGCGTAGCGCTATATAAATGCTAAATAATTATTATTTATTAACTCCAAGAGGGGAGTAAGGGTGGGCGTGTGTAGATCTATGCAGATACAAGCACCAGAAACACGATTACAGTGAGTAACGTATGTCTTCTGTTGCTCGTGAATCTGCTAAGAATCGCATGCTGTGCATAGACTAGCGAGCAGTATCAGGCGATGGCGGAGGAATGTTTAAAAGAACAGCAGCAAAGAGATGTTTTAACACCGCCTGACCCACCTGAGAATCAGTCTTAGAATGTGCATCTAATCATTAATGTTGTGTTAAGAAGTGAACAGAACTCCAAGTAGCTGCTTTGCAAATAGCACATAGAGGAATATTTGCAATAAAAGCTATAGTAGCCCCTGTGCCTCAAGTAGAATGTGTGCTAGCCGTAAAAGGTAAGGCTTT
Source organism: Ambystoma mexicanum (assembly GCF_040938575.1). Classification (NCBI taxonomy): domain Eukaryota; kingdom Metazoa; phylum Chordata; class Amphibia; order Caudata; family Ambystomatidae; genus Ambystoma; species Ambystoma mexicanum. The sequence continues at coordinate 1,334,244,478 of NC_090921.1, read as the reverse complement.
TTGACAGAGAGTAACACATCTGGATACATTTAACGATTCATTTAGAGATTGCTGACTTCAAGACAGGATCCCCTTGTCTACCAGTGGCAATGGAGTCAAAGAATTGATCTTTCTTTCGAAGTAGTTTTGCCTTCTTGAGTAAATAGATCACTGCTCTCCTAACATCTAATGTATGGAGACCTCTTCCAGCCGAGATAGTGGGATTCTAAAAGAAATATGGAAGTTCAATGGACTGGTTTACATGAAACTTGGAGATGAATTTAGGTGTAAAGCAAGGATGTGTACACAAAACCACTTTGTCCTTATGAATAGTAACACATGAGTCTTGAACTGAGAGTGACTGCAGTTCACGAACTCATAATGGGAGCAACAGCCACCAAAAAAATCAGTCTACTAGGTTACAGCCTTAAAATTAGCTTTGTTCATTGGCTCAAAACGAGGGCCCATAACTTTAGTAAGGACAACATTCAAGTACCATCTGGGAGTTGGATTAGAAATGGGCCGGTGAAGGATTTCTCCCCCCCGCCCCCCGCCTCCATAAAAGCCTTGATTTCTGGGACTTTCCACCATGAAATATTGCTCTTAGAAGTGGTGTAAGCAGAGAGGGCAGCAAGGTGGACCTTCAGTGAGTAAAAGACTAGTCCTGAGCCTAAGAGGTGAACAGGGTTGATGTTACGAGTACCACATTTAATGACAAAACGACTCCATTTATTGGAATAACAGTGTCTGGTATTTGGTTTCCGTGCCTCTTTAAGAATGCCCATACATCTTTGAGGCAGTTGGAGATGCCCATACTGGAGCCATGCTGCTGAGTTGAGAGTTAGAGGGCATGAGTGCATTCTTGTTCCCCAAAACTGGGACAACATGTTGTAGGGGCAAGGCAGTTTCACCTGAGGGCAAAGTGTCATTCTTACGAGATGCAAGAACCACAGTTGAGGAACCCACTTCAGTGCCATCAGGATTAGTGTAACTTGGTCCTGGTGCATCTTGTGAATTATCCTGCTGAGGAGAGGAGTTGGGGGAAAGCATAAGCAAATCTCCCTGACCATTTGATCCAGACACATTCCCCAATGGGGATACCTGGAGGCATAGTCTGGGCAATGCGAGTTCTCCAATGTTGCAAAGAGGTCAATGTCTGGATGCCCCATTCTGCAAAGACGTTGTGCAAAATGTGTTAGTGTAAACACCACTTGTGCTCTACAAGTATCTGCAAGTATCTGCACGTCTCTGCTGAGCATGTCTGCAAGAAGATTGTGTTGCCCTGGAATGTGTTGTGACAGGAGGAACATTTTGTGTTTCAGTGGCCATTCCCAAATGCTTTGTGACAGTTTGGACAGCCATACAGAGTGAGTGCCGCCCTGCTCGTTTATGTAAAACATGGCCGTGGTGCTGGCTGTTTAAACTAGACCGGTTGTTGTTGAAAAGCTATGTGGTGAGAGTGGCCTCTACTGTGGGGTGGTGAATGATTTGCCCTTCATCCACCACTGCAGTGATAGAACGAGGGCTTTCGAGAAAACCACTAGATCGTTCCACTGACCATTTGCTTGACACCATTGACTCGAGAGCCACTCTTGCACAGGATGCATGTGCAGACAGGCATGTGGAACCATTCCCAATAGCCGAATGGCCCCTCCGTACAGCTATCGGACGACAAGCTACATATCGAGGGATCTGGATGAACATGCTTTGGACCCTCTCGGAGGGGAAAACCAGCCTGTCTTCGGTCCGAATTAGAGCTCCAAGAAATTGTTTCACTTGGCTGGGGACAAGACTTGATTTCTTTTCTTGAAAGAGGTCTACAGTCTTTTGGGTGTTTTCTAGACATGCCTACTGTGTCTCCCGTTATGAGCTAGTCGTCTAGATAAGGGTACACCAGAATGGACGGTCTGTGCAGGTGAACTGCTGCTACTGCAAGAACCTTAGTAAAAACCCTCGGGGCTGAGGTAATGCAAAAGGGGAGTACCTTGAATTGAAAGTATCTTCTATCTTGAACCATAGGTACTTCCTGTGCACTGGCAACATTGAAATACGAAAGTATGCATCTTTCATATCCACAGTGGGCATGTAATCCCTGTGCTTTAGCAGTGGAATCACCTCCTGCAGAGGCGTCTTCCTGAACCTTTGAGGCTTGCCATACTTGTTTGCAGGGTGCAGGTCCAATACAGGGAACATGGATAAATATTGGGTACAAGGAAGTATCGCTCCCTTTTGCAGAAGGGTCTCCACTTCTGCCCGAAGGATGAGGAGATGGTCTGTAGACATTCTTCGGTAGGTGATAGAGGTGTTTCAAGAAACTCGATGCAATAATCTTCACCTACAGTCTAGAGCACCCACTTGTCTGAGGTGATCCCCCCCCCCCTCACATGCGTGGGCAAAGCATGGGGGGAGTCTCTGGCGGCTGCATTCTTACTGTTGTGGGGCTTTATATGTGTTGGATGCTCCTTGCCCAGTATACCACGGCAAACCTCCTTTACCATAAGAACCCTGCGAGGGTCTAGAGAATGATTACCCCCGAATGCAGCGGCAGGAATTAAAAACACTGCGCTGCACAAAGTCTGCTGGAAATCTGGTTACGAGATTTTAGGGTCTCATGTTCCTTCTTTGCAGTCTCAAGTGCGCCGTCCACTGCCTTCCCAAAGGAGCAGATTCTTATGGGCTTATTGATAAGTGAGGCCTGTGTCTCGATTTGAAACCTTGGTTTTTCCAGGCACGAATGGCGTTTCAAAATAGTCCATTCAGCCAACACTCTGCAAGCTGTCTCCGTGGCGTCTAGCGTGCTCTTTAAAATGTTCTGAGTGACTTGTCCTTCCTGCACAATAGCAAGCAGCTGTGATTTAGCTGGTTCAGGAACGTTCTGTAGCCAGTCTTGCACCAGACCCTACTGGACATCACTGAAGCTGGTAAGCAAGGTGGTAGTATTGCCGACGCAGGTACTATAAGCTGCATAAGGGGGGGGGCGTGGCCTGGTGCTCATGGCGTGAGGAAGCAGGAACGCTGAGCTCCGTCCGAGTTGCCGTAACCCGATCCTACATCGGTGCCTGTTAAGCACCACGATACCAAAATAACTCATCAGCGCAAAGCAGTAGCGTTACCTGTCCCAAACGGGGTAACCTCTAGAAAAATCAGACAAGAGAACCGGGAGAAATTCAATTCGTGACCCGACCCCCTCTCCCTCAGCACGAAGCACAAGATGGCAGACGCCATCTAACCCAGCGTCACTAGGCGGCGATCAGCAGCCTGCTGCCAGAGTATTACAGTGCGGAACGTCTAACCAGACAACCCAACCCGCCAAAGGAGCGAAACAGCGGATAGGAGACAGGGAAGGGACCCAACACCACATACCCGAGCCTTACCCCAACTTCAACAGGAAGCGCGAGCCACCAGCGGGACCCGAGCTGAGGACGAGGGGGGCTTACAAAGTCAGACGGAGGCACCACGGGACGGCCACTGGCACATGAGGTGAACCGGGACCGCTGTAACACGGCAAGCAGCAGGAGAGACTTACCCAACAGAGCTCTGCGTCGGTGGCCGAGGCGGGAGCGCATTGAGAGGCAGACTCCCCGGCACCCCCCCTTTTCCCCAGGACACCGCCAAAGTGCGGGGAGACCCGGCGTGAGGCGCAGGGCCCCCGCAGCAGACCAGCAGCATTAAGTTGAGCCAGGGAGCGGGGGGACAACAAGTGAGCTGCGGTGCCAATAAACACCAACGGTGGCCCCTGCAAACTTAGGGCACTCGGGCCGGCACCAAGCAGCACTTCCACCGGGCAGTGCACCGGAGCATGCAGAGAGACCTAAACACTGGCCCCATCCCCATGCACCCCTCACACCCCTAAGGAGCGCCTCATATTGAATCGCAGCACAGCTGCCACCACCAGACACTCCGCTTTAATAGAAGGCAGAAGAGCACCAGATGACCTGGACCTGGCACCCCTATTCTGCAAACCCCACAACCTACTATGCTTGCTCTTAAAGAACCTCTCAAGCCAGGGACATTAACGACAAGCTCCACGCCACACAACTAAGAGGTGAATTAGTGATCCACCCTGCAACTGAAACAAGCACAAGCAATCTGAAGACACAAACCGTGAGCTGCAGACCCCATTGAAACTGAAAAGCACGACGGGACCCAAATACACCCCCAACGGCCGACCCAAAACAAAAGGACAATACCATAATGTCCTCCTCCAGAAATAAAGGGAAATCCAACACAATGGACACCTACATCACAACCAAGCCGCAAGCCTTAACACACACCTCAACCCCGACACTGAAAGCCACCAGAAAACAGAGGGGGAGGGAAAGGACAATCAAGTACTAGAGGCCATAGCTGCACTTAAGACATTTATAGACACAAAAATAGAAGAAGTCTGACATGCAGCTTATGCGCCAGGATGCCAAAAACCTCGCTGAGAGAGTCACCACAGCTGAAACGGCCCTCCAGAAAACAGCTGAGGATACCGCAGACCTCAAGGCCCGAATGGCTGAATTGGAAAAAATCACGCTAGAGGCCCGATCCGAAGAGGCTTGGAAACCCCAGCCGCTGCCACCATGTGGATGGAGCACAATAATCTTGCAGGAGGACACTGCCAAGGAGCCCCGCACACAGCACTAACCCACGAACACAATATTGCAGGCCTGTTGCCAGCACGACCACGCTTGCGCTTGAAACCCAGGATGGGAACAGATGGTGCGTGGGCGCCTGAGCACCGCGACAAACGCAGTCGCTGGGCGCACCAGTTACAGTTATGTTTGCTATTTTGTTTGTAAAGCATCCCTCGACCAGAGAACGGCAAATGACAACAAAAACGAACAGTGTTGGACACGGACCCAAAGAAGAAGGTGGAACGGAAGGGAAAACCGGGAACCAAAAAGGACAGCTAGTCCGGCACCCCAACTGGGGCCAGGACACAAAAACCCCCAGGAACCAACAATGGCAGCACAACTTAGGGTGATGACATGGAATGTGAGAGAAATGGGACATACCTAAGGCGGAAGAAGATCTCGATCACACTACTCCAAGAGACCCACCTAACGGCAGAAACAACGGCAAAGCTAACAGAATGCTGGGGAGGCCAGGGTGGAGGTGCGCACTACTCTGAACACGCACGAGGAGTATACACGTGGGTGAACCCAGAAACGCCATTCCAACTAATGGGAATGGAAGCTGACAAAGAAGGCAGATACTTGATTATGTGGGGTTCAATCGAACATGTCAAAATATGCATAGTGAACTCCTAATTCCCCCACCATGGCATACTCATGCCCCTCAAACAGCTATGTGCCAAAATGACCCACCACAGAGATGGAACCTTCGTATGGGGGGGGGGTACTTCAATTGTGTTAAGGACAGAATCATCGACAGGTCCGTACTGCCACTACAACCAAAAAACACTGCCACACAAGCGCTGACCACCACAATAGAACATCTGGACCTAGCAGATGTATGGCGAGAACTACACCCCTCCGAAAGATGCTACTCTTACTACTCAGCTCCACATGGCCTACACACCAGAATCGATTACCTATTCATCGACAGAGAACAACTAATATATGCAGAATCCGCCGACTACCTGGGCAGGTCGACCTCGGACCACTCACCCTTACTCATGCAATGGAAGATTAGGGGCACCCGATCCCGATGTGGAGAATGCCCACTGGAGCACTTGCTGATTAAGCGTTTAACGAAAAACCTTGGGGAAAAACTTTAAGAATACATACGCTTAAACAAGGACACAGTGGACAGATGGAGCACAATATGGAAAGCCCTGAAAGTGGTAACGAGGGGAGAAATCATAGCGGGCGCCGGTGGTGTCCGGAAACACCTCAGAAGAGAGCTAGAGGGCATGGAAAGCGAGATAAAGCTGCTAGAGGACAATCTTTCGAGTACCAATGGGAATGAGGAAAAACTTAAGGAGATCAGGAACAACTGCCGAACGGCTAGGGAGAGACTGGCCAAGTTTGATTACACAACACGCACCGCCAGAGCACACAAAGAAGCTGACAAACCAGGCACACTGCTGGCATGGCTGTGCAAAAGAGAGCACCCAAAACACCTACCGACTGAGATCAAAGACAAAAAAGGAGCAATACATAGAACGCAATCAGTGATCAATGAAGCATTCACAGAGTCCGAGCTATACTCCCATAACACACAGGTACCAAGAGAAGACATTATGGCCACCCTGGAAGAGATAGAGCTCCCCACATTAACCAAGGAGCAAAGAGAAGCACTAGAAGAAGAGATCACAACAGAAGACGTAACTGAAGCAATCAGATCTCTTGCCATAAGCAAAACCCCAGGGAGCAACGGCCTCCCGTCGGAATTCTACAAAGCCTATGAATCTACCTTAACCCCAATATTGCAAGAAGTATTTCAGGAGGCATACGAAACAGGAATACTACCTGGAAGTATGAGAGAAACGCTTATCATTCCAATGCTCAAATCAAACAAACCTGCAAGCGACTGTGACTCATACCACCCTCTGGTAATGCTAAATTACGATAGCAAAATCCTTACCACCATATTAGCCAAGAGACTTGCCAGGGTAGTGGGCTCTCTAGTCCATGAAGACCAAAAATGGGTTTGTGCCAGGCAGAAACACCACAGCCAACCTGCGGAGACTCCAACATGTCATGTCACAGACACTGGGAAGCAACAAAGACATGGTGGTGCTATCCCTAGACGCCATCAAGGCGTTCGACTCCATATTTTGGGAATGGCTAATCGAGACCCTGAGGGGATTCGGGTTCCGCGAAAGGTTCGTGAGATGGGTCAAAGTACTATACAATACCCCTATGGCAAGAGTGAAGACCAAAAGGGTGGTGTCGAAGGCCTGGGAGACACAGAGAGGTACTAGGTTGGGATGTCCGCTATCGCCGATGCTGTACATACTTGGGCTGGAGCCAATAGCCAAATTCTTTAGGAAGCAACTTTTGATGCAGGGATAAAGGTGGGCACGGACTACAACATAATCTCACTATACGCCGACGACACATGATACTATACCTAAGTGACCCCCGATTAAATGCTCCGACAGCACTCAACATACTGGATAACTTTGCATGAAATTCAGGGATACAATTCAGCAAACAGAAATTCTGTGCATTCCCACTAGCAGGACTCAGAGGAGTAAAAGAAGAGGACCTACCCATGGTAGGAATCAAGTGGCAGCCAGAAATGTTCCGATACTTGGGGGTCAACATTAAACATACACCAGAGCTCACACACAACTGCAACACGGAAGCAGTGATGAAAGGGCTACGCAACTCCATGAAATTCTGGTCCAAGCTACCGCTATCCATGATGGGCAGAGCCTCCATCACGAAGATGATGATACTCCCAAGATTCTTGTACTACTTCATAAATGTATGCTACTACATCAAACCGCCCTTCTTCAAAAAACTGGAAGCTCTGCTGAAAGAATTCTTATGGGGCACGACTCGCCATAAATTATACCTACACATACTGACATCAACGCATAAAGAAGGAGGGATACAACTACCTGACCTCCAAAAATACCACCTGGCGTTCCAGCTCAGCTATGTCATGAAGTGGATGTCTGACGACCCATCAGCCGAAATAGGGCTACTGCAACACCGGATAACCCCAACTTTCCCCAAAGAAGCATTGTGGAGCCCCTTGATAGACTCACTAAACACCCCCATGATAGTGAGACTTGGCAAACAAGTGTGGAACAAGACCAGCTCGACGCTCAAACTACATCATCCATACTCTCCAGAAACACCCATAATCATGGATGTATGCCCAAGTATACAGGCTATGAGACATTGGGAAAATGTGGGGTTGTACACCTGGGGGGACATGTTCAATGATGGAACCTTTAGAGATTTCGAATCCCTCCATACACAGGAAGGTCTGGCAAAAGGACAGTTCCTATGGTACCAGAAAGTCAAACACATCGCAAAAAAGACATGGAACACATGGCCTGAGGAACCACTGCTGAACCCCCTACTGCAAGTACTGGACGACCTAAACGACGGCTGGAAACCAATATCCAGAATATGCAATCAAATAGCGGACAGACCCAACCCCTGCAGTATGTCACCGAAAGAAAAATGGGAGAAAGACCCGGGCACCACTATGGCAGAAAATGAATGAGAGCGCTAATATGCCCGAAAGAGGTGTCAAGGAATGCCAGATTCAGGCTCATACAGATGAATATCCTATACAGGACTTATATGACCCAGCACAGGGTAGCTGGCTTCCACAAACAAGCCCGATCGCACTGCCCCTGGTGCAGTAATGAAGGCGCAGATATGATCCACATGTACTGGACCTGTCACAGAGTGCAGAGCTTTTGGGCCAAATTTGAGCAGACATGTGCGGAGGTGGGCGTAAGCAGATTCGGATGGACCCTGAAAGAATGCCTATTAGGAACATTCCCCAGACCAAGTAAATACAAACACGTCATAAGACTAATGGACATGGCGTGCATCCTTGCGAAGAGAGCGATAGCGATGGCATGGAATTCGCCCAGAGGACCTAGATATGAAACTTGGATCAAGGAGATGGAGAGATGGACAGAGGCAGAAACCAGCACCTGGAACGCAGGAATCACCAGAGCAGAAGGCGATCTGAACGAAACTCTCGAATCATGGAAAGCCCCAATAAGGGACATAAACTTCTCAGCAGATCACAGACCCCCATGAACTCACTTGCACGACAGAACAGAATCGCACCACAAACCGGGCTAAGCATCCTAAGAGCCCCCTCCCAAACCGGAACCCCCGTACCCTGCAACACCACACCACCTTAAAGAAAAGTGGCAAAAGAGGAATTATGAACCGAAGTCAACACAAAGAAGCCAGAGGACAGTTCCTGTTAATTGTTGTTTAATTTTTATATACCGTTAACCAAAGAACAGAATACCGAACCGCAGTCACACATTATCATAACACATGAGATTCTGTAAACCTGTTTAAAAATGGCAATAAAATACTTTAAAAGAAAATAAACTGCATAAAATGTTATCCTTTTGCCCAATGGATGCGATTTGCAGTCCTCATCAGGAGAGGGCTCAGCCGAAGAAACACCCGCCCTCTTTCTGGTCGTGGTGACCACCAGGGAATCCAGAATGGAGTGTCCCCGGATGTAGGGAGGGTCAGAGGGAGCAGGTCTAAACATGTTCTCAATGTGTGGGGGAGTAAGAGGGCGTGAGGAAAGAAGGGGTGATGTGCTTCTTTATGGAGTTGAGAAAAGGGATCGACTGGCTGACCGGTACCTTCTCTTTGAGGATGTATTTAACAAAGTCGGAGTCAAGCACTGTCTCTTGGGTGGTGATCTTAAAATGGTCCGCTGCCTTTTTGAGGATGTTATTGAAGAGCAGCTGACCGTCAACAGGGGAAGCTTCCCTGGGCTGTGTAACAGGTGTAGTCTGCAAAAAGATATTCTCAGGCTCTGACTCATGGGCAGGGGTAGTGGGCCAAGATCCCTGGTTATCAGTATCAAACCATGCATCCGGATCTTGGTAGGCAGGATCTTTTTGGTCCGGGACATAGAATATCTCTTCATCCTGATCATCCTGAAAAATATCCTGTGAGGGGTCAGCCCTTGCTAGCACAGGAGAGGCAGAGCGGAACATAGATGACTTGCAGGGCTTTAGGTCCTCCTCAAAGAGATGAGTCCTCTGAGTACTCTTATCAAACCGGTCTTAGAAATCAATAAACTCAGACACCTTGTCCAGACATTCCTCAAACCTAGCCCTAGTCCAGGATCCTGCGAATTGAGCCTCAGGGAGTGGGAAAGCTAACTTCTCTGGAATGGGGCCTTTTTGAAACTGTAGGACTGACGTTAGGGAAGAGGCCTGGACATATCCCTGGGGTAAGACAAGGGGCGAATTAGGAGCAGAACCATGGCAATCTGGCTATGGAGGTACCTTTGGCAACGTATACCTTAATTTAGGGTGTGTTTTGCCTAAGGGGACACATTTCGACATGTCTGAAACAGGCGCTGTAGATTTACGGGGAGCCCCCTGAATAGTGGAAGACTTGGAACCATGTGCCAAACGTGGAGGCAGAGAGGGTCGACAAGCAAGGTTCAGCCGGTTCGGCCTAAGATTGTGACATGCCTGTTGGTGCTTTAGGCTTCGACAGTAATGTCGAATGATGACGGGGGTTGTGTGCTTAATCTTGGTGGTGTGAGCATGTGTGCCCCTGTTGCCAGAGAGTTATTTCCCCGTAGCAGTGTGTTCAGCATGCCTAGTGGGGCTGGGAATGGGCATGAGGGAGTCAGCAGACTCCATCACAATGTCTTCGCCCTACAAAATGGAGCCACGGCTGCTTGAGGATTCCTCGTCCAATGAGATGGCGCCGGTGAGGAAATGGGATTCAGCCTGCGTGGCATAGAATGCCCACCACTTCATGCACCCTTCTTTAAGGGTTTTCAGCTTAAAGAGTCGACGGGCCTTGCAACGCCACTCGTCATGGTCACGAGGTAAGCAGTTATTACACTCCTTAGGAGTGACTCTCCAAGGACATTTCCTATTACAAGAGGGGCAAAATTTAAATGGAGTTCTCTCCATTATAGAGTTCTCTCCATTATAGAGTAGAAAAACAGCAGCCAAAGAAGGGAAGAAAGAGGGAAAAGCAAGAAAAGGCATTACCTAAAGAGTAATGTCAGAATAAAAGCCTCCCACTCTCCCTTCTGTGCAAGGCCGAAGCATGATGTAGATGCCACCACCAGCCGTTGAGGATTCAGCCGGAGAACCTTAGGACAGGAACAGGAAATAGCCGTTGAGTTAAATAGTCGAAGAGGTGTGTCGAAGGCACGATAATATTAAGCAACAAATCTTAACACAAGCTCTGCATTAAAGCTACCAAACAGTATGGTGGAAAAAAACGATCCGTAAATCCTCGACGCGTGACGGATCTGCGTACACTACACGTCGTAGTAGGGATAGTGTTCCAAGCATGCCCAGGTAGACGCCCCTTTTAGATATTCAGAAAAACGATGCAATACTCTGGGATTACCACTAGATGTCAGTCTATATGCACAGCGTGAGATTCTACGCAGATTCAATTGCATCAGAAACGTTTTTGTGATTACTACCTTCAGTGTTTTTAATGAAAGCTCTTATTGCTGATTGGGATAAACACTGTGTATTATTCCTGCTTACTCACTCGTGTGTTCAGACCTAGTGCTCTGTTGCACGTTATTCGTCTTTGCCATTATTCTACATGAGTTACATTCTAAAAGCGTGTGCACGTCTGCTGTACGTTGCCGTCTACATTTCTTCATGGGAGGTTCTCAGAAATGTATTCCCTTCTCAGCTTCGCCGAAGGCCAGTGTGTTGTGCATATTGTCTAGGTATCTCACCTTCAGTGTGATTTCTGTCTCGTATAATAGGGACTTCCTTAGCTTGCATTTTCTCTCGTGTTTGGAGCGTTGGACACTCATCCCAACAAGAAAGTAGGGATTATAACTAAATCTTTAAGCAAGACAAAAGAAAAAAGTATAGCCATACAGAACCAAAACATATCTATACAGCAAAAAACACCAGCAAGGGTAGTACAGCAACAAGGACATCTATCCAATACATTGTAAGATTTGTTTTATTTCGAATTCATGTATCATATTATGCATACACGTATATTTAACAGATAAAATAAAATCACATAGTATGATAAACATTCTTTTTTTCTGTATTATTTCCGACAACATTGATTCCATGTTTTGTTTAAAATACAGGATACAATCCCTACCAACCCCTCCTTGTCCCAGCCATTACCCAAAAGTAAAGGACAGGAATATTAGCCAATCACTCTGATGACCAAGTACGCAGTTGGGCATCAAATCTTAGTATCCTGGCTGTCCGATGACATCCAATAAAAAGAGCAAAGACGTCTCCAGGAGTAAACATTTGAAGTTTTTAACTAAGCCTGAAATCTGCCTGCCATAGCCTTTCTTATTCCTGCATTTCATGACCCTCCCTACCTCACATGTAGATTTTGCAAGCAAAAACAAGCACCAGAGAATAATTCCCAAAACTAAGCGCCGTAACATGTTTAGAATGCTATAGATCACTTGGTAAAACAAACAATATGAAAATCCACTGTAGTACTGCATTCTTCCCCTCTAATTGGATTAAAGGCTGTTGTTTTGGGGCCTCAAGAGAGGATGTGATGTTGGCCACTTTTTTCACTTATTGGAAAACAAACCAAAGGTCTGACTGGAGTCTTGCAAGCCATTAGTACACAGATTGATTAATATTTGCGTTCTACTCGAACTGGTTGGGATGAGGAGGCAGTTTATCCCCCAACCCCCAGAAGGAGCAGCTGGTGTCCATTGGATCTGATCCACATGATTGTGATGGGCAACCTAGTATGCAAGATTAACATTTGTAAGAACTCGTAAGGAAGAAAAAACACATAATTTGCAATGAGATTTTCCATTTTACAAATGCTCAAGGAGCATAATGAGCAGTTTCACCAGATATTTTTGCCTCATCTAGTGCCTTCTCAGTAGCATATCACCCAAATGCGAGGCAAATGGTTGCAGAAATTGTAGTGATGGTGGAATTCACATAAAAGCACCTCCTTGCTTGCAGTATTCATGTATAATTTATAACTTTCAACTAAAGCAAAGGTTGCTAGAATATGGGAAACCGAGAACAAAATCACTGTGAAAGCATGGGCATTTCCATACAGTCTTAGACAATTTTTCCATTTAAGTTTCCAAATGCTGGAGGTGAGGAGTACCAAATTCACATTAAGGCAAGGGCAGTCTCTCACACGAATTAACTGCAATTACCAATTTTAGGACATCACATTTTAGGGCAAAAACTCATCAACATTAGTCGTGAATTGATTCAAAGATGTAAATTTCTATCCACAATGCACCCATGAGTATTTCTCAGTTTGTACTGAAATGAGATACAACCTAAGGTACACCCCGATTCAAACATTAGCTCACAATGTGCAGTTTTTGTACACATGGTGTTTAAAAGTTGGGGAAAAGTGCAAGGCATGTTGAGAAAACGTAGTATCCCTCATTACGATAATCTACCTTCCTGAACCTCGGGATGTAGTAGGGAAATAAGCAACATGTTTTCAGCAGCTGGGTTTACAGTAGGTGTAGTTGCTTGTTTTGATGTGCTTTTTTGCACTTGGCCGTCAATTCCTTTTCTAAAATATTTAGTTAAAAAGTGACAATTGTATTGACATTTATTCACCATCACTTGTGTGTCTTCATGCATTGCTCATTGGAGGTTATCACCCGTACTGGTGTATTCAGCTGTAAATAGGAGAGGGGATGGGGAAGAAGGGAGTGCATTCAAGTAATCTAGGTTTTTAGAAAATGTAAATGTTAATCCAGAAAAGGCAATACATACCGAAATTGCAAACATTCTTTTGACCATTCATGTTTAAGTTCAGACTTCCCCCATTTCTTACAACTTATTTTTATTTCTAGATCCGTGAAAGGCTGCAAAGCCAAAAGTGTAAAAATAAATGAGAGAAAGTGCAAACTAATTATTGGTTTGACTTTGACATTAATCAAGTTTGTGAAAAAATATTTGTAATGCTCCGGATTTAAAATCAATACTGGGCTGGAACATGTCTTTACAGATGAGTTGCTTCACAAAAGCAATAAGAAAGCATGGGTTAAAGATGACCTTAGGATAATCTGTGGGAGCATGTGGTTTACAGAATAGAGACCTACGGACAGCTAATTTTAGCACTTACACGTTAAGAAAATACCAACCCCTTAATAGAAAATTATTCTAATAGTCATGGATCTTCCTCTGACACACTTATACGGATTGCACTGTGCATATCAAAGTGCATCAGTGAAAAGTAGAGCGTTGCACTTGCATACATTTCAAGAGACTACCTGGGAGGTGGGCTTTCACTGCGAATCTGTGTAGACTACACATACACTACTCTATTAAAACACACTACGAAGCAGGGTGGCCTTGTGTGAATAGTGTCCCTGCTGGAGCACCTACCTGAGCAGGGACTAGAATCGTAACGGGACTACAATGGTTTGCACCAAGAAAGCATGCTTAGCATTGTAAAGCCTTTTCCTCATATAAATGCTTGACATTTGCAAACATTTTCAAGGCTGTGCACTTTGTTAGCAGGCAAGCAGAACATCATGATGCAAGAAAGTAATACAAAATTAAGATGCACTACAAATACAGAAGGTGCACGTTTTTTCTAATAGGGAAAATAAATGCTGGGCCAGGGTAAATCCTGCCATCATGATGGTCCTTCTGGGCAGTATGCAGGGTTTCAGTTGCTGTTCATATTTCTTTTAAACAAATGGTAAAAAGTACAAAGTAAAGTTGTGATGTTCGAGGTGCATGGGATACCTATTACGCAGTGAGGTTAGAATTATTTCAACAGCATACTTGAAAGTGTAGGTGGGCTTGTTCCATATATCCCCTAACTGAATAAGGCCACATGTTCACAATGGACATGCCACATTTTGAGTGATCGATCTGGTGTCTTTGGACTTTCATCAGCTAAAATGAGACTGCACTAAAATAAAATAACAGAACAGACATACAGAACCTCTAGTCAGTCAAAGGTAAACCGAGTTTAGACAAAGCACAGGGTGACTCCTGTGTTGATGTCTGACTTCAAGGTCAGAAAAATTAGAGGGTCAACTCAGTGGGTCACTTAGAAAAAAGATGCCATTTCCCTCAATTTAATTAAGAAATAAGTGAATGTGAGATGGATTCCTCAAATGGGAAAAATTCAAACACAATATTAATGAGGGGAAGGAAAGAGTTATAGTTTTCAAAGAATGAGGGCAAAGAATAATAATAGAATCAGATGCTCCATATTTCTCTTTATGGAATAATTTATCAGGGATTGATACAGGAGTGATTCTTGATACGGCACATACGGTAAAAAGGAAAACCATGATGGCTGCTAGACCTCATAATTTGACAATGCCATTGAATATGGATTGGAAACCCTTTGAAAGGAGGACGCTGCCTCCCACCATCATGCCCATTCCTTCTTAGGTTTTCCCTCATGCCCTACATCCCAGTATCAATTGATCAGCTTAAAAATCTGTAGCTTTTTGGTTACCTTCTCAAATGACTCCTCTAGGATTCACTCAAATCACATATGGTTTAGAAGAGCGTCAATCTATCTTATGGATACTATGAGTTCCACAAAACAACTACTAGATTCATCTCCTAAAAATAATATATTACAAACGGGAAAGGAACTTCTATTTTCCTCACATTTTCTTGAAGCTAGTATGCATATTGGGTTTGCCTAAAAAAGTATTTGGGATTCTGTTGGGAATTCACAGAATGAATGTGATCCCAATCTCTAGAGTTGCACAATAAAAGTATTGGCACTGGCAAATATTTCTGTAATGTTCCCAATATCAAATCCGTTTATAAAGCAACACGCTCTGAAAATTGGTGTAAGAAGGGAGGCCAAGATACATGTCGGTTTAAATCCCACGGATAATGGACAGTACATTCCAAGTAGCTGGGTATACATTGCACGCAAAAAATTATTTGAACATAATTATCTTATAACGTATGTAGGCAGAAGTGCTTGGATTTCTGGGCAGTGTTCCCACCTGTTACAAACAATACTGCCACCATTTTATTACTTGCCTGCATCGAAAATATTTGACAACTGTGCAAAAGGATGTGCTTCTGAACACAAATAAAATGACTGTCACCCGAGGGGTAGAAAAGCGCACGGCAAGGACTGCTTGGCAGATTTGATATGTATGCAACATATATCTCCTTCAATCCCTTAACCCACCCAATCTCCTTTCCAATTCGGAAGACAGTAAAAGGAGAAAATGAAACCATGTTTAGTCAATGCCTATAATATTCAATGACAAATAACTGCAAACCCCTTTGGCCCATAGACTGGTTACACAAGTTCAATTGAACCATTTGCCTCGAGTTTTTCCAAGGAAATAGGAACATGAAATTTGGCTTACATTTTCAATGGCATGCACCTCCAGCCTTGGGTCAGCAAGTGACCTCTCAGCCCAAATTATTATCACAGTATATTAGTTTTTAAAGGTTGAACATGGATTTAACAATACTGATTTTGATCGTTTCCAGAAAGCTAACAATGCACATTTGTTCCCTACAACTGTCAAAAACAATTCAAAGGCCTGGTGATGCATTTGTTCCGAAAGAATACCCTGAATGTGGTGGAAAAGGCAATACTGCTATGAGGAAATGTTATAGCAACAGTTCAAGGTTAAAAGTCACTAACCAAAAAGAAAAAAACCAAGTGGACACATGTTAGGGCTAAAAACACAACTAAAATGAATAGGGAGGCAACTTACTTGGGAATGATTAGTGCCCCTCTGCATTAGATGCCATAGAAAATAATTAAACAATTTCACATGCAACATTTCGACTTAGTAGACAATCAAGTTATCAATTGTGAAGAGACATTAAACCTACTCTCATGACATGAAAGCTCACTGTAAACTGTTTTCAGACACCACGTGAAATACCATAAAATGCTCTGCAAGTACAAAATTCCAGCCTTCCATTCCTTGTATTACACGAAATATTGACATACTGCCTATAATACCACTGAACATGGGTTTCATGGAATGCGAAAACCTTGAGAGTTCAAGTTTTCTTTTTTTTGGGAGACTTAATTTAAAAATCACACTGAAGAACGTCTTCCTCCGAGAGGGAAAACATGTTCCAATAAATCACATAAGATGTAAGTTAATGCCTTTTGGCCCAGCAAGATATAATCTCATGGCACCTATTCAAGTTAGACAGTTTATCTCCTTGGCTTCACATATGCCAGTCAATACGCAAAACAAAATGCTTCTTTTTTGAGTCCCAATTATGCTTTGGAGAAACAAATGAGCACACAGGAGAAAATATCACTTTACGGTTACATTGGCACACAGGAAGTGTTCCTCAATAGAGATGGGCATTGTTTTTGCCAGTCTTTGGAAACATTGAGAAGGGGGCAATCTCAAAGGGCATTATCAATGCACAGGAAATGGAGCACTGGATGGGGAAGGATAACCGAAAAGAGGACATCTAAGGGAGCTTTGCTCACTAACACCATCCATGTTACAATGAAGATGACAAATTATCAGGACGGTTTTATATGGCACTACGGTGTGAGCCTAATATGGTACAGAAAAGCTCCAAGTGTAACAGTACCAAATCGTGTATAATACAATTTTTTTATTTTTTTTGTTTTGTATTTTAATCTTTAAGATTTTTACAAAACGAAGATTATAGTCTTAATCTAAAAGAAGAAGAGTAGAGCTCTGTTTCAATTTAGACTCTGTTCCCATTAAAATATTCTTTGTTTATCTCTGTTTGTCTTTCTTCTTTTCTTTTGTCTCTGTCAGAGGTTATGCGGGTGCCAGCGAGACTGAGGTTTAAGGAATACTGGTCGCTGCTGGATCTGTTAAATCTTGGAAGATTTCTTGTATGTTACGCAAGATGTTATAGGATGCCAATAGCCATGAGGTCTTATCGTCCGCTATTAGCCTAGCCCAACAAAGGGCTTCGTCCTGCAGCACAAAGTCCGAAAAAACATGGCTCAGGTACGGTGATCTTGCCTTCAAAGTCCCAGGGCAAGAAAGTAGCAAGTGGCGGATGGTTTCCACCACTTCCATTTGACCACAGAGTCTACAGCCATTTGCTGTCGCACGTCCTCGTATGTATAATATCTCATTTGTATGTATAATATCTCATTTGTATGTAACAAGTTCAGTCTTGCTCTCATTATACAATTAATGACTGGGATCACTTTGAAGAGTTACAGCTATGCTCTGGTTAAATACCAAATACCCATATTGTAAACGCAAATAAATATTTCACCAACACACAAGACGGAATCAATTACCTATTTCCATTACTTCTCTGATGTCAAACGAAACACCATTTAGATGGGAACTGCACCGACTATGCCATCCTCCAACTAGATCACCTTGCTCATGCTTTCCACAGTGCATTTTTTTCTGGAACCTTGCTTTTAACTAAGTTACACATGCTTGCTCCCATCAAATTTGACCCAAGTGAGAACATGACATGCATTGCTTACCATAAAAGCATTTCTGATGGTTGTATCTGCTTAGATTCACATGCTCTGCATAGTCCGACATCCAGTGGTAACTGCAGGGTATTGCATCTTGTCTTTTGAGAATCGAAAGGGGACGTTGACATGGGGTGCCTGTAACACTACCCCTACGTGACGTGTAGCGTACCCAAGATCCCCCACGTGGCGAGGTCCCTCTGATTGTATTTTTTCTGCCAAGAGGGAGCCTTACGACTATCGTGAGTGAGTACAGAAAAGAGCGATAAAGTAGTAAGACGTCTATGTTCCTTCCATCCGAGCGGGGAGGAAGGGTGGGCGCATGTCAATCTAAGCAGATACAACCAGCACAAATGCTTTTACAGCGAGTAGTGCATGTCTTCTGATGTTTGAGAATCTGCTTAGAATCACATGCTGTGCATAGACTTGCGAGAAGTACCCGGAGTTGGAGGTGGGTTGTGAGAAGGAACAGTAGTGAAAAGATGTCTTAATACTGCCTGTCCCACCTGTAAATCAGATCTAGAATGAGTGTCTAGGCAATAGTGTTTTGTAAGGTTGTGTACAGAACTCCAGGTTGCTGCTTTGCAAATGGACTTGAGGGGAACATTTGCAATGAATGCTATGGATGCCCCAGTGCCTCGAGTGGAATGTGCTCTAGGCTTGAAGGGCAGAGTGTAACGCAATTGACAATCCAATTCGAAATAGTGGATTTGGAGACTGCATCTCCTTCTCTTCCTGTGGCCACAAACAAAAAACGGATTAGTTTTCCGTAGTGGACCAGTTTTTTGCATATAGAACATGACAGCTCTGCGTACATCCAGTGTGTGCAGGGTTCATTCCCACAGGCTTGAACGATTTTGAAAGAACGTTGGTAGCTCTATTGACTGGTTCACTTGGAACTTGGAAATTAAGTTAGGCGCAAATCTGGGGTGAGTGCGCAAAACCACCTTATCTTTGTGAACTGTTACAAAGGGATCTAGAATAGAGTGCCTGCAGTTCACTTAGCCTCCTGATAGAGGTAATGGCTATTAAAAAAGCAGTCTTGAAGGTGAGGTTTTTAAGACTTGCTTTGTGCATGGGCTCGAAAGGAGCTCCCATAAGCCTAGTTAACAGCACATTTAGGTCCCATCCGGGAGCCAGGTGAGAAATGGGAGGGTGAATTCTTTTTATTCCTTCCATGAAAGCCTTAATCGCTGGTATCTTCCACCATGACACCTTCTGATGAGATGTCGTGTATGCTGAAAGTGGAGCTAGGTGCACCTTTATTGAGTTGAAGACTAGGCCTGAGTTAAGTAAGTGAGTTAGGTATAAAACAATGTGAGTGGCAGAGCAGTCGATTGGGTTGATGCTCTTTGAGTTACACCAGATGAAACTGTTTCCATTTACTAGAATAGCAATATCTAGTGTCTGGTTTTCTTGTTTCCCTGAGAATGTCCATACATCTTTGAGGGAGCTGCAGGTGTCTAAATTCTATGACCTCAGGAGCCAGTTCAATGTCTGCGGGCATGGGTGAAGCATCTCCCCTCTATCTTGCAACATGTTGTACAGGCAAGGCAGTTTGACTGGAGGAGATAGGGACATCTCCATCAGATGAGCGAACTAGGGTTGGGGGGCCCACATGGGGGCCACCAATATCATTGTGACTGGTTCCTGGTGCATCTTGTGCACAATCTTGTTGAGAAGGGGATTTGGGGGGGGGGACCATGTTATCCAGAGTCCGTTCCCCTTGGAGCGGTTCTGGGGATACCTGGAGGCGTAATCTTGGCATTGAGCGTTTTCCAGAGTTGTGAACAAACTGATCTCTGGAAAGCTCCATTGTGCGAAAACGTTGGCGACAATGTCTCGGTGCAATCGGCAGTCGTACTCCCTGAACAACCGAAAGTCTCTGCCGAGTACGTCTGCCAGAAGATTGAGGTCCCATGGAACACGTGATAACAGGAACATGTTGCGCTTGAGAGCCCACTTCCAAATGTTCGGAGACAGTTTGCACAGCCCTGGAGAATGAGTGCCCCCTTGTTTGTTCAGATAGTACATGGCTGTGGTGCTGTCTGTGAGGATTAGGATCGTCCCTCCCTGCAGTTGTGTTTCGAAAGCTTTTAGTGCTTTGAACACTGCCATTAGTTCCAGCAGGTTTATGTGGTTGCACGCTATGTCTGATGACCAAACTACGCTTGCTGTTTGCTGAAGCAGGTGGGCTCCCCACCCTGTGAGGGAGGCGTCTGTAGTTAGATTGGCTTCTACTGCGGGGGTGGTGAAGGATTTCCCTTTTCAAGAGGTTTTCCCTCGCCCACCACTGCAGCGAGAGAACTAGGGCCGGCGAGACCACTACTAAATCCTCCCACTGTCCGTTAGCCTGACACCACTGGCTGCTTAGCCACTCTTGCATTGGGCGCATTCGCAGGCGTGTGTGAGGAATTAAGTAGATACATGACGCCATCATTCCTAGCAGACACATAGCCTTGCATACTGTTACCTCTCGACTGGCTACATAGTGAGGGATTTGAAATAACATGTTTTGAACCCTCTCGTTGGAGGGGAAGATGAGGCTGTCCTTTGTTCGAATTAGAGCCCCTAGGAATTGTTCGACTTGACTGGAGTCTAAGCTCGATTTTTTTTGTTGATAGAGAATCCCAGACTGAATAAAAGATATATCGTCTTTTGGGTATTTGACAGACATGTCTCGTAAGAGTCCCCTGTTATGAGCCAGTCGTCGAGGTAAGGATATACTGGAATGGATTAGCTGCGCAGGTGTGCTGCTGCTACTGCTAGTACCTTTGTAAATACCCTTGGTGCAGATGCTATGCTGAAGGGTAGTACCTTGAACTGATGGTGTTTGTTCTGTATCATAAATCTGCGGTATTTTCTGTGCCCTGGCAACATTGAAATATGAAAGTATGCATCTTTCATGTCCAGAGTTGCCATGTAATACCCCTGTGTGAGCAGGGTAATTACTTCCTGCAGGGTGACCATGCAGAACCTTTGTGGTTTTACAAATTTGTTCGCTGGGCGCAGATCTAGAACAGGGCGCATGGTTCGATCCTTTTTGGGTACAAGAAAGTAAACTGAATAAAAACCTTCTTTTACCTGTGATAGAGGTACGATTTCTATGGCCCCTTTTTGTTCCAGTATCTGGACTTCTTGAAGTAGTATGCAAAGATGTTCTGGTGTAGTCTTCGTTGTCCTGGAGGGTCTGTATTTTGGGGACCTGTTGAACTCTACACAGTACCCGTGGGCCATGGTTTCTAGCACCCACTGGTCCGTGGTTATTTCCTCCCATGCCTGAAGGAACGATGTAAGCCGGCCCCCGACCAGGGAGGCATGGGAGGGGACCCTAATCCTTGGGTCATTTGGAACCTGAGGCTGGAGAACCTCTGGGGGTAGGGATCCCGCCCCTTCCTTTACCACGGCGCTGTCCCCTTTGGGGGTAAAGGGTGGTGTAAGTGTTGGGTTCCCTGTGGAGAGTTCCAGTTGTTTCCTGAAGAGTATTGTTGATGAGTGAAGCGTTGGCCACGCAAAAACCTTTTGTTTCCAAATCCTTGTCTTATGCAGGGTCTCTGAGTGATTTGGTCCAGACTCTTTAGGGTGTCAGGTTCCTTTTTTGCGGTCTCTAGGGCCTCGTAGACCACCTTCGCAAACAAGTTGGATTCCTCCACAGGTTTTTTTATAAGTGACACTTGCGTCCAAGGTTCAAATCCTGAGTTCCGAAGCCATGCGTGTCTTTTGAGGAGTATGCCCTGAGCCAGGGTTCGACTGGCCGTCTCGGTAGAATTCAAAGTGTTCTTTAAAATGCTCTGGTTAACTTGCCTACCCTCAGACTGTGGTGAGGAGACGGTTTCGTAGAGGTTCTGGTGCCTCTTGTTTATTAAAGCCCATTGCGCATCGGCGTAAAAGTGGTGTTATTGGCAATACGCGTAAAGTACGCTGCTGCTGTGGTAACCCTCTTCCCCAGGGTGTAAAGTCTTTTCCCTTCTTTGTCAGGGGGTGTCTCGCTGGTTGACAAAGGAACCCCTGCTCTTTTTCTTGTGGTAGTAACTACCAAAGAATCTGGGGTGGAATGACCTCTAATATATAGAGGATCCGAGGGCGAAGGGAGAAAGTTTTTCAATTCTTGGGTTTACACCTCTTATGAGAGCAGGTGTTGCTAGGGAGGGAGCCAGGCGTTTTTTAATCTAATTGGGGATAGGGACAGCCTGGCTGGCTGGCGGCTTCTCCGAGTATATCCTCAACAAAGATGGCTTCAGGGGCTCCCTCTTCATTGGCAATTTTGAAGTGTTCAGCTGCCTTACGTAACATTATGTTAAACATCAACTGATCATCAATTGGCGAGGGGTTTCTTGTAGGGGTGGTTTGAGGGGAGTCCAAAGCCAGAATATCTGGATCTTGTGGATCTGGGGATAGCCATGGTTGAGGGTTACCCATATCTGGGTCCTCCCCCCAGCCCTCAATGGGCTCATGTTCCTCTTCGCTAGAGAAAGGATTTTCCTCTACAGTAACTGGTGGCATGTCTTCCTCAGTAAGGTCATAATTCTACATATCCTCTTCTAAAGAAGGGTCAATAAGTCTTGGGAATTTAGCTCTAGGTTTAAAAGGGCTTTCATCCCATGGCCTTCTTGGTGTAGGTTGTTCTGAACGTGAAACAAACCTGTCCAGCCTTTCCATGCAGTCCTCAAACTTTTCTCTAGTCCAGACTGAGGACCTAGAATGGTCTAGAGGAGGAAAAGTGTCTCTAGCACTGTCTTCCGTTGAAAAAGTGTCTCTAGCACTCTCTTCCATCGAAAACTGTAGAGATCTTTGCCTTAACGTTGAAGAAAGTCCTTCTTCTCCTTCAGAGAATTCCTCTGGCGGGACCGATGAAGGAGGGGTGTCCCTGTGACTTTCTCTCAATTTATGAGCGCTGTCCTTAGCTCTTGGTGGATCTTTGGGCCTTTCGGAAACTTTCAAAGAGTCCCTAAACTGCCGTCTTTGAGAATCGGCAGACAAGATTCTTGTCAGGCTGTCATCGATGTCCTCCTCAGACGGGAGGCGCGTAGTTACGGCGATTGTAAGGGAGTCTTTTTTGGCAGAGCCGGGGCCTTGCCTTTATCGGCCCCCTTTTCCGCTAGTGCCGTAATTTTCAGTGGTGGTAAGGCCTTGTCTTGAGTTATTGCATTCCTCGGCAGAGCCGAAACCTTATTGTCACCGTAAGCCTTCTTGTGATGCGTGTAGATGGAACTATGTATTTGTGGGGTAGCACCCTTTGTCTTGGACTGGCCAGTCGCTAGGCACATATGCGGCTGCGGGGAGGGCTGCTGATCCCGGAGTTACTGGTGTACCCGTTAGCACTGAAGTCTTCTTCGACGTAGTCAAAGTAAGGCTTGGGGTTGTGTGTTTAGTGCCGTGCACGTGTCCGTCTTTGTTGCTGGGGTGTGACTTCCCCATAGCAGAGCTTAGGCCGCGGTTATCGGGGCCGTGGACAGACGATGCAGAATGCAAGCGTTCCATCGAAAGGTCAACAACCTCAGGTTCAGAGTTCTGATAATCACTCTCGCCGTCATCACATTCGGTGGTAGCGGCAGTGGGAGAAACCTCGGCCTTGGACATACCGTAGGCCGCCCACTGTTTTACCCTACGCTCCTTTAAGGTCTTGGGGCGGAGGAACTTACAAGCCGCACACCCTTCCTCTTTGTGATCAAGGGGCTAGCACTGGTTACACAGTCTGTGCTTATCGTTACATGGGAATTTACTCTTACAAATAGGGCAAAATCTAAATTGAGTCCTCTCTATAGCTGAGGGTACACAAAGTGACTAAGATCAAACGGGAAAGAAGAAGGAAAGGGAAAGGCATTTTCATTTTGAAAAGAAATGTCCACCCCGACCCCACTCTCCCTACTGTATAGGCCAGCGCAAGGCTCGGCCACGTGATCGGCAATGCCAACAGAATCACCGTCCGTCGAAATTCTCGCAGGTCTTCGGCGGAGACTGGATCAGCCGTCGAGATAAGGGATGGAAGGGGTGATCTTAACTATTTTTTAGAAGTATTCGACCAAAGGTTGGTTGGACAATAGCAATGTTCTTTACGAACTCCGCATAGGGGTGACCAGTTATCTGGGTGGAAAAAAACAATCTTAGGGACCTCCACACGTGAGGGAACTTGGGTACACTACACGTCATGTAGGGATAGTGTTACAGGCACACCCATGTCAACGTCCCCTTTCGATTCTCGAAAGACAAGATGCAATACTCTGCGGTTACCACTGGATGTCGGACTATGCACAGCATGTGATTATAAGCAGATTGACAAACATCAGAAATAAAGCTAATTGAAGACACAAAGGGTTGATAAAGCACATTAATGTGAATAGCAAAATGCATCACAACTACACAGAAGTTACTTCTATATGCAAAAAGTGTAGTGCATCTTGAACACTAGGACAAGGGTAAAGTAGAAGTAACAAATACAGACTATGAATCCATTGCTAGGCTAGCCTATGAGTAGTCATGTGGAAATTCAATGAAACATCTGTTGTGTATTTAAGATCAAAGAACCAGCTGGTTTTGCAGTTCCCCCTCCCCCCCACTGCCAGAAAAGATGGCAGCTTGTTTGGATTATGGTTTGCCAATGGTTATTTTCAAATGCAAGATAAGAATAAACAAGGTGGTTTCAGATCCAAAATGTCGATTTGTGCCCACCAAAATGCAAATACCTCTAGTTCAAATAATTGTTATCCCTAGTGAGCTACTTTAAGAAAACAGTTAATTATTTCAGTTCAACAGAATTCATGGTTTAAATATTTTGTTAAATAATTGTGATGAGAACTAGACCACTAACACAAGACTTTCAGTGCTCAGCTTGGTTACAAATCTTGCTCATGCTAGAACAGCAAATTATAAATACTCTTAAGTTTGGGAATCATAACTTGGAGGGTGCTGAAGCATTCAAAGGAATGCTTTTGATCATTTTAGCTTTGATTCTGTTTTACCATTTAACACTTTTCCTCAATTACTCCAAATGATGTTCCCATGTCACTTTCCTATCAAAAGGTTTAATTACCTTCAATTATATAGTGCAAAATCAAGGGAACCTCTGAATATAATTCTACAAAAAACGAAGTGTATGGATAGGATAGCGACTTGGCTGCTGCGTCACTTGTGTGGACTATTGACTAGATGTTTCCTTTTGTATTTGTCAACAGAACAGCAATGTCTCCGAAGCTTAAGGGGCGACTTGAGTGACTAGCTGCACATAACTGGGCAACCTACACTAACATTATTGAGGCGATTCGATATCAAAATAAGAGCCAAACAGTCTTATATTAGGGTTGTCCCTAGTTGTTACTAGTAGGTTTTATTTACTTCATTTCACATTTAAGACATACCTTCAGATTTGTATGAATCTTTAAATATCAATGTAATCCCTATTTTTGTTTATGGATGATCCTTGTTCACACTTCATACAAAGTCGATGATGTTATCACTGTATTGGCATGCTGTGACAGACACCCAATAAAAGATTGAGGGCAGCTGATTTTTACTTACAAGCTCACACACTGGCTCAGAGCACTGGAAACAATGGCACCAGAATGTGATACTAAGGTTAGGACAGGACATTGCTGGTAAAAGTAGAATTTGAAATACAAAATTGGATTAATGGAAATGTTGAAACTAAGCAGATACTTGTTAAAATTAAATTAAATAAAAGAAGAACATTGACTTTACTACATGGAAAACTGGGAAACTATAAATTGGGTAGTGTCTAAATAAAACTAGCAAGAAGAAAGGTCACTTCATGTCCACGACAAAATACTATGGTAAAAGCACCAAAAAATAACCTTTTGCGAATGATCTTTCAGTCAAATAATTTGTTGAATGCTGCACAACTGCATATCCTACCTGTTAAGTATTATTTTCTTGGCCTTTACACAGGGAAATAATGTACTCCACGGCCAGCATAAGCCCAGGATTGCACACCAGTAGTCAACATCAGTATCGAGACCAGTACCCTCAATGCCCGTTTGTACAGTGGAAGCTTTTGACTGACAGGTATTTAATTGTTTTGGCAGTCTCAGAAAATATGCTGAAGAGCACTGGGATTTCTAGACTACGGTCTTACATTTTGGTGTGTGGTGTCATTTATTTTAGGTGGCACAACCAACCTAATATGCTTCATAACACCTAGCAATTGCAGAGCAAGGGATACAACAACCAGGGGACATTTAATTTTGTAAAGACCCATTTTTAGCTTATAAAACAATTCCCACCTGCATTTAAGAATACAGATTATGGACATGCAGGTACACAGAGCACTACTTTCCTAAAAGCAGTTTGGGGAAAATCTAAAAACAGGAGAAAATGTGTAAATGTTTCAATTGCTTGCCATAGAAATTGGCACCCCAGCTTTGTTAGGATCACAATCGGACTAGATTTAGTGTTGCTAAACTTTACTCTGAACAATTATTTAAGGTTACATTATTGCCAGGTTTTCATGCGGATCCAAGGTTTCTTATTAAGAGATGGTTGCTCTTATAGCAAGCCATGACGCACAGCCTAACCTGTATTGTCTATTAAGGTTGATCTAGATGCTAAGGTCTAGATGAACCAAAAAGCATGGAGAATAAAAAGCAGATGCTGAAGTGCGATTGGCTCAAGGAACAGTGGTGTACATCAGTGACTTCCACAAGATACAAACATTCATCAGTGTCTTGTCTCTAATAATGCTCCTTCACCAAGTAAAGTTGACATGCATGTGCTGTTACATTGTCTATGATAAATGACATAAGAAAATCAAAGATATGTTATTAGAGCACTGTGACAGTGCTGATGAAATGTTATTGCCAGAGTATCATAGAACGTAATTATACCTTTGTTTATAAAAATGGTTTTACAATGTTTCTGCTACACAAAAGGTTGTGGAAAATTGACTGTTGCATTTGTACCTTTTGTTCTGTCTTAAGGTGGGACCCCGTTCTCCGTTTCATCCAGCACCTTCATACCACCACACACTACATATATTTATTTTACAGTGGTGATCAATTTGTCACAACTAAATGTCAATCTTAACATTTCATTTTATGTAGATGAAACCACTGCATACTATACCAAATATATGTTCCAGACATGATGCAACTTCATTTATTCTAGTTTCTTTTAGAAGGGTAGGAGCTGTATAATTAAGTCCAGCTGAAGTGTAACCTTCGGCTATCTCTCACCTATAAACGGATTTACGTAAAAATGCTGCTTTTTTAATATCAGCGGGAAAAGGGCAGACATTTCTTTACACAGAGAATAGCCAACTCGTGCCTCCATTAATCCCCATACCATCCATTCTCCTGTTGATTAACCTCCTTTATGGGTGGAAGAATTAAAATAGGCATGCTGCAGCAAGAGATGCTTTTTTTGCGAGACAAAATAAAAAGAACTTTACTGTTTTGGACCCAGAAAATTATGAAGTGAAAAAAACTCTTTGCCACATATTTTTGTGATATTTATTATCATTATCCTTCAGTGATTTGCACATTAACATATCTTGAAAAAAGATACTCTTTATGTGCAAATTCAATACATGCTTCAGGTCAGGTTTTTATTTTACCTTAGGTAGTTACAAAATGTGTTGGTATGACATGATTATATCACCAAAAGCAGCACTGGTGGAAGCGCAAAGCAAGCCAAGTTGTTCCAAAAACCAATCAAGTATTGGGTAAAATATTAATGCTCTAACATAAAAAAGCACTGACTTTAAAATCATGTATCCAATCTTGTAGCATAAAATGAATGAATTTCATGGTTGTAAAAACAGAGTGATATAATGCAAACACCATCATAATTTTTTAGAAGGATTATGATCACAGGTCGAATATTCACCATTGTAAATATAATGTCTTATATTGCCAATTAGTTGATTCAAAGAAAGAAATGACATTTGATGATGCACCCAAGAAAAAATATAATGCTATTAAATTAAACTGCATGGTCTATAATGGTCCATGTGCAAGGACGCACTAAAACAATAATCAACAGAACAAAATGTATTGTTTAAAAATGGGTTGCTCTCCCACTCTATTCCCAATACTGACACGTTTGTAAAGCCTGTGCCACAATGTATTTTGTTATTTCTACAAGAATTATTTTGATGCTGCCGAACAAGACTTATAGTTGGTCTTTCTGCAACCGTGGAAGGACTAGCCAGTGTTGAAAACCAGGGTGAAAGAGGAACACGAGAAAAATGCCATTAACAGGCATGCTTTCAAGGGGCCAAAATAAATGTGGTGTTAGAATCATGCAGTGATGCTGTATGAGAGAAACTTGATATACACCAAAAGCATGCCACGATTACAATGATAGGCAGAGGTGAGCAAGCATTTGTATCCAAGAAAAACATGTAACCAGAATAAACAGCTAAAAAGGATGTATAAGAAAAGTGATAACAGTCCCTAACACTAGGAAAAGATGTCAAATAGAACCATATTGTTAGTTTTGTGAGTAACTAAAAAGATGGTTAGCACTTCCACCCAGGATCCTGTCCTATTTATGTTAGTTTAATCAAAAGCGCACACCCTTGGCTGTACAAATCTTCCCTCAGTACTTTTCAGCTTACCAGATGCTGAAATAAACTGGTTTGGTTTACTTTTCATGGTTTGGCATTGCTAGATCTCCCATTAAGTTGGCTCAACTTGATAAACGTCTTGCCCTTTTTAAAAGAAGACTGCAGCTTCTGCAACAGTAGAAGGGGTCCAGCTATGAACGGGATAAGCAGAACGGTCTAACCAAGCAAACCAAATCAATGTTATGGACGTTTCTGCTGTTATACTAAAATGGTATGGAGTTAAGTATAGAGGAAGTTAGATATGCTAGGAGAAGGCCGGAGGTGTACCGAAGTCACCTACACTGATAAAAAGGTGCTCTTTCTAGACTGGAAGTCTTTAAAACTACTTTGTATATAATAAGAACACTAACATACTTCCCACGGGGTGATCTTTAGTGTCTACTAAGCGGGCTATCAGAACCATCTCCAATGGGGTGCCTTTAGGCATTTTATTAAGGGTTTTTATAGGGTGTTGCTAAGAATTTTGCTTCTTTTTAAAGTTTTGCATGCCACTTTTAATAGAGTCTCACTCAGTACAACGTTAAATGCACTGACTTGCGCTCCCGCTATTAAAACTAACAAACGGGAACAATGAAGTATAAAATCGAATGCAACAAACATTGCCCATCAGTAACTATTGTTATAGAACCATAATGCTATTTTTATACTAGGCCATTTACGGAACTCAGTTTACCTCGATTCTAAACGTACGATTTAGACAAACCCCCAGAGAACGATGAGTGCCTGTATATCCGCTCAACCCAACACCTATAATTAAATAATTTTTGGGCTGGTGCCTGTCTCCATCTTGCATAATCGGATCTATGAGATTTCAGACGTCATCCCAAGCCACAGTTATCAAAAGGTGGTTTCTGATGATAAAAACACTGGTGAAAAAGGGTTAATTAAGAGCAAATTCTGATTTTTGGTTGCATAATACTGTGCAGCAGGTGAGGTCACAAGAAATTAGCCTTTTCACATAATACGGGACAAAATGCCAACAGTCCATCCCAAAATCACCAGGGCTATGCAAGTCGAGATTCCCCATGATGGTCACTTCAAGAAAGAGGCCACTTCTAATTCATTTTTAGAATATGTAAAAGATAGTAAAAGTTAAAACTCGCAGTAACCTTTGGGGAGGGGTTGAATCACATGCAAATCTATAAATCGTGCAACATATTAAGTCCTTTTTTCATCACACTAACTTTACAATATTTTATTGAACCTACATACTTGAACAGACTCCTGGAAGACCAACCAGTATGAATGTGCAGTGAGTCTTAGTAAGTCTATGCCTGGCAAGAATGTCAAGAGTGAGAATATGTTGTATAAATATCACAGGAAAAGAAGCTTAAAGGGGTCAAGGACAAACACTATTTTTAAACATAAAATATATTATGCACGATTAAGGTTTCAACATTTGCCTAATTTCCAAATCAAATGCACTTTAGCTAAGTTCTTGAATTTTTCTGTAAGCTTTGTTGACTGTCTATGTCCTGTCAGCTACCTTTAACTCCTGAAACCTGATGTGCCGACAAAAAAACAAAAAAAACATGACATGCATGCAGCCTGCAGGTCTGTTAAAGCAGCTCGGGTGCAAAATACAAGTTGCATGTTCATGTACTTCCCAAGAACAGGTTTTCCTTCTCTACCCACCAAGGCACCTATCGGTTAAAATCTTGCCCTCCAACCCGTTAGCAATCCAGCCTGTTTAGATATGGATACCAGGATCCAAACACCATTACTATAACTTGTCCTACTTTCATTGGTAATATGCCAATTATGGTTCTTCAAATGGCATTACTATTTCTAATATACCTCTAGTTTTACTGTGGCTGCTTGAAGAAGTAACACAAACAAACTAGAACAATGCCAGGAGTACAAGCACTATGAATAAGACTAGGTCGGCCCTATTACTATTATTATTACTATAAGTGAATGCACTCTGTTCTTTTATACTATCAGTGATAGTACTTTTGCGATTAATACTACATGTACTTATTACTACTGGTAGTAGCTACTAGTGTATACTGGGGGAAATGTTATTACTAGTAATAGCTACTATTTCCACCATAACTTCATAGTAGCAGCAATAATACAGCTTCAGGTAACACAACTAGTAATAGTTAAGAGTAATGCTGGTAGCATTATTAGTACTTTTAGCAATAGCACTAACATGTATCAAATGTTTTTACTTCATTTTTAAAGTGGTCACTTTTATTGTGCAGTTTTGTACTAATAGAATTTAATGGTTGTGTGTATGTAGGGGTAGGGAAGTAATGGGGTTGTAAGAGGGGAGGTGAATGGGGGAAACCCCCTAATAGAAAAGAAAAGAAAACTGGCTGAATTCCGGCCGAACAAAAGTGCACGACCAAAACAACCACTTTAAAAAAAGAAGTCGGTAAAAACACAAAGAACCCCAATAACCATAAACAATGTAGGCAATACTAATTCTAGCAGTATTAATAGTGTTGTCAGTGGAAACAATAATCTTAGTTCTACAGGTAGGAGGGCAAGCAGAGATGTTAGTCATAGTGTACTAGGAATTAGTGTAACAATGCCATAAGAACAAAACATAGTTATTCTTGGGCTGGCATTTGCTGTAAGCATTGGTAGAAATGGAATCAGTACAAGCAAAATCGGAGGTAGCACTGGTAAATGGTAGTAGACGCACTATCAACAGAATAGTAATGGCAGAACTAGACATCGAATAAGCATGCGGTAGGATCAATATTAGTGGTACTTTAGTATTACTACTTCCACTAGCACTAATAATGTGAGGATCAATTGTTATGTGACCATTAATAATGCCAATATTCATAGTAGTAATACTGGGCAGATCCAGACGTAGTGGAAGTAATGCGAAAAGGGAGCAAAGTTAACCAGGTATAAATCTGCGGGCAGAGGACAGGAGTGTTAAATTTAGGTCTATGCGGAGGGGGGGGGGGAAACAAAAAAGCAATGTTCACATGACTAACGGAGCAGCCGGATTAAGCTGATGGGGAGCAATATTACCAGAAATTTAAGCCTATTGATGTAAAGTAAAAACAAAAATGTAAACTTTAATTTGGAGATCTATTAGAACAGTATGTGTGTAAACTGTACTTTGTTATTTAAAATCAATTCCTGTTTTAGGAATCCAATTTTGTACGCAAAACGCAAAGCAGCCAAAGAAAGAAAACTACTTGTATGAAGAATAAAAAAGATAGCTTGAAAAGGTTTTTCCAGTGGTGAATTTGGCAGTAATTAACACTAATAAGCATTTTTTTTAAAGAGTATGTTCGCATTAAAGTATGAATTAATCTATGAAACGGATTCTACCATTTCTACAAATGAAATGTAACTAAAGGCAGCTTCACCTACATCTGTAACTGGGATTTATCAAGGTGTTCTGGAGTTACATCTGCTTATTTTGAAGAATATTCTGTGCCATGCCAAAAGAAAAGACAACTGATGTTTGAGTAACAGATTTTAACTATTCTTTTGGCAGTGATCTACGCTCTAGCAGAAAACTCCCAGACCAAAAACAGCAGTTCTATATGCATGTAATGCTTAGTCTAACGCGTATCTGCAAGCTCTCCAAGCATCCACAGTAAAATACATTTCTACAGGGTGGAAGATTGTCACCATGAATCCAGGAACATTATGGATCTGGAAGAGACAGAGGACCTTCTCTCTGGAACAATATTCCCTTCTGTTTCCTTTGGAGGTTACAAGTTGGATTTGATTGGATAGTGAGCTTCTAACTTCTATGCCGATTTCCAGACACTTTCTAACCTTTGTGCATTGCAATGAAGCAACACCAGATGAGTTTCTAATAGTAGTTTGTGAGTGGTTACACTTAAGTAAAACTTTGCTTCTTTTGAACACTTTCAGTTCCAGTGGCTTTTGTTTTTAAGGCACTAATAATCCTATTTCTTGATCCCCTAAGAACGCCTATTGTCTGAACTTCAACATGGAATAAAACAGCTGGAATAGAAAAGACTGATGTTGCAAACCTAATGAGATACTTGGGGACATTAAGGTCTCTGTGAGCAAGACGAGACAAGGAATCAGTCTCCAGAACCATGAGGCATTTTGTGGTAGGAGTCCATGAAGTACAGAAGCAGGCCATAACAGAACCCAATATCAGATGGCATGAAACTATTAAAAGAAATCTGTGAAGAAGCTGTGGTGTTATACTGAGCTTAATGATTAGGATCCATTTCCTAAGCCTCTACCCCTCTACCCAAGCTATGAAACAAGAAACAGAAAGAAGTACATCAGTGACGTCTGTGAAGGTAGGCCATTCTCTTCAAAATCAAGACATTTTTCAATGCTCCATAAACAGTCAATCCAACTCTTGCTTTACTTGAGCGTACAAGAGCTAATGAATGTCTTGGGTCAATTAACGGTCAAGTGCAACTATCTGATAATTGTGAGGTGCCAAAAATAATATCTCACCCATAACTTGTAGGCAAAGCCCTGTCACTCACCACTGAGTTGTTTATTAGCATCACAGTAACTTTTGGCAGCCAAGGTTTTGGGCATACCTTTCAGAAGGTACCTTGAAATACTATTTACACACTGTGTTTAAAAAAAAATCAAACCTATTAAGTGGCTTGGCTCTAAAGAGAAACCGGACCTTGCTCTGGCTTTCAGAGTATTCAAGAAACTTCCAAAGAGCCAGGATACTCTAGGCAAAGGCCAACGGATGACATTGTTTTAGGAGGTGCATGAGTTAACACAGTGAACTATCATAGTCCTGCAAGAAGACAGCAGGAGTATAATTCATGGGATCTCTACTATACACCACCTACCTTTTTGTTTCAGAATTGGAGAAAGAGCTTCTGTGGCTCATCTGCATTACTCACCATCATATTCCACACAATCAACAAAATTCTAGGCTTAAAGGTTTCACAATCATCACACCAGCCAGAATCATGGTCTGCTGCCTCAGGATTGTCTTAAGCCACAAGAAATCGAATGAGAAAGGGAGATAAGGATATATAGAATATAACAGAAAAGGGGCTTAAAGCCGACTACCAATAAATGGTACTATAAATAAAACATATGACCAGGCAGAAATCTCTCAGGAACAGTGTTAAAATGAATTGCGAGGATGAACTTGACCTTCTCTTCACTGATGCACTGTGGGTCCGCCCAGCTCTTAGTCACAGAAGGGGTTCCTGGATACTGGCTACAGACGGATGCAAATTAAAAATCCTCAATAGGAGGTATATCACCCTCGAAGGCTCTACAAATGGCCCTGAAATGGCACATATATATCATAGGTGTGGAAATGAAGGGCCTGGGCTTTTTGAAGCTACAAGTTATCCTCGTCATTGTCTTGATGTCCTGTGAGGTTCTACATGGTCATGTAGCTATGTCCTTGCAAATGATGTAATGCTTTGTGTGGTTTTCTGGATTTCTTTTTCATTGCTGCGCGGCTTAATAAAGAACATGTTTAAAAAAAATAAAGCAAATAATGGCACAATGATTAATTTTAGTTGACCGAAAAAAGGAGCTGTTAAAACTATAACTGATGAGAAGAAAAGTAGCAGCAATCGAATGATGCCAGAAGATTTTTCTAGATTCTTCGATTTCGTAAGGGACACTGAGACAATCACTATTGGCACATAAGTCTAAGTATTTATTACTAACGAATGGCAAGGATCATTTGATGCCAGGGAACTATTCACCAAGCATGTGAATTTGGAGAGCTGCTACCCTTGAAGAAAAGTTAATCTGTTTCACAGCTACTTAAAACAGGGGCTTCGTGAAAATAAAAGGCTAAAAAGGTTTTAAAAAGATGTGAAAATAATACATGCTTATATGATAAGAATAAAATACTAATTTGATTGTCGGACTAAGAAAGGATGCTCATTTAAAGTTTTAAAACAGATGCTGGCTACCTCAAAAAACGTGCCCTTTTCTGGTTAATTTACTAGCCCACAGACTACTGTCACACATTTTGGTAATTTGTTGATCTGGCTGCCTTGTGAGGCTATATATGATAAGGAACAAAAACCTATGCTTGAAAGAAGGTGACTTAAGAGCGGCAATTTAAATATCGCTACATCAGGTAATTCAAAGTTTGGATCTGAGCTAACAAACTATGGTGTTTCAATCATCATTCGAATAATGATGTTTTACTTTATTCTTGGTTGTAGTCTGGATTGTGATCGCAGATGAAAATGGCGCCATTTTTTATGTTTTTTTTAATTGACAAAGTCATTGCATTGGCAACCGTTGCATTTAGAGTGCCATTCTTTAAAGTTCCCAAATGATGCAAACAAATAAATCACTTTATAAGTGATCTTATGCGCGTGCAGAATTCCCTTTAAATCAAGCAGACTTCCGTAGGACCGCATTTTAAGGAACTCCCTTTTCGTAAGTAGTCTTGCAGGCTGATGAAGCTGCGTCTCAATCCTGATGTCTAATAATAGCCACGCCTCCCTTGACTCACCGGAAAGGAGCAACTGCCACCAAAGAAACCCCATCTGACCAAGCCCAATGCTGCTTGCCATGCAATATCACCAGTCAAAACTGTTGCCTCAGACTCAAAAATCTCAATCTTTCGTGTGGCACATCATAATGTTCATTAGAAGGATCACCTTTAAATTATTAAAGAGAACCGACACATCGGGTATTCCAACTTCACCCCCTTGAACATCATACAACTGTGCAGGTGAGCACATTAAACGCTACTAATCTGGTGCAAGGAAACTATGTTGCAACTGACTGCATACTTTGCTTGCTGGGCTCTGGGGAATGCACTGCAGTTTTTATTATCACTCCCAAGCTGAAAGAACAGTTCTAACAAGCCTTCTGAATCAGCAGAAATATAAGCTTATGAAGAAATTGAATCAGTGTAGAAACTGAACTTCTACAAATGTTGGAATCACAGAAAGATGACATTTCGAATTTGAGATGGTATTAATGTGCATTCAACCTTACACACTCTGGAATGTCCATTTCTCCTTTAAGTACGCGATGCCTTTAGGCAGGGTTTCAAAAATCAGCTGTGCAACAGTCACCCAAGCAACCCCCAAGCACTGTTGCAATTGCACGCCTTCCCACCCACTTCCAATTGGAAATGCAGAAAAATCATAGTCAATTAGAATATACATTGGCAGAGGATCTTTCATCACCTCAAAAAGCAGCCTTGATTCTGGCAACTTTGTATCCTTCTATGAAACACAGGCCCTCTTGGTAAACTTCAGGTTCATCTTATTTTAGCTCGCCGGTGCTCTCCAATCTGAGACTTGAACATACACATCCTGTTCCCCAATGGATGGCCAAAGCAGATGTACTAGCAAACTGTCGGATTGTGTTCACAGATTGGGACTAGAGCCTTAAGGAACAATCCCACATCGACCATTCCTCGGGATATGAAATTCTGTTCAAGGTGTCTGGCACAGGTGCGTTTGCTTTTCATAGTGGCTCTGTGGCTGTCGGGGAGCTGAGGAATTCAGAAGTGAATGGCTAGCATGTGCGGAACGGGACCCTTTTTATGACCGTCACAGCTCTGTTACTCCCCCTCCCTTTTTACCACTTGCCCCATTGTGTTCCCTACTTCACATCAAAATCCAGCTTCTCGGACTTGGAAACTTCATTATAGGAGGAATGGGTTAGTGCTGGCCACAGTTTGTGCAGACAAGGCATTTGGGACTATTGGCTGTGTTACCATCTGTTGTGGTGGCATCATCTGCATGCCCATGGTGGCAACGGGAATGCCTTGCATTTGAGGGAGCGCACCGATCTGTTGCATACTGCCCATAGGAGGCACAGATGCCAGGGGCATTCCAGGTGCCATGGGGGACATGGACATCATGGGAGAGACCGAGCTGAAGGGGATTGCAGAGGGAGCAGGGCTGACAGGTTGTCCGAGAGACATTACAGGACTGGCACGAAGCTGATTCAAGGTGAGTGTCGTTTGCTGGGAAGGCTGGAATGGGTTGGTTGCAGAAGAGGCGACTGCTCCTGAAAAGCAAGGAAACATGATATGAGTGGCCAAGACAACTGTAAAGTCCAACCTGTAGCTGAGAAGTAAACAATGCACGCAAAAAGAGCAGGAACTTTGAAACGAGAGGAGGGGGAAGAGAAAAAGAAGGGGCGATACACGATGCAGGAAAATCAGCAAATACCAAACGTGGCATGGTTGGAGGGAGGAAAACAAGCACCGTGGATATTCTACTACGTAGCACTTTGCTGTAAAGGTTCATATGCATATTCAAAGCTAAAATTTGCTTACCAGTAACTTGCAACAGACCATACGGTACTCTCGTATTACCAATTTGAATGAACTGAATCGCGTGATCAGTTATAAAGTGTGTGAAATCCTTTTAAAATATGTATTCAAGCGACTTGAAAGACAGACTTTTTTTTACATGCCTTTCACTAAATACGACAATTTAAATTGGCTTTTTTATCAGAAAAATACCCACACAAAGGCTAACATCCCCGTCATCCTTCACTTCCACATCTCTACGTTTTCTTTGTTTGCATAGAAATGTATTTACTTTCATCCTCATTGTAGCGCAGACAGGTGATCAACAAAATTATTTTTATGGATGGAAAATAAGGTTATTTTTGCTGTACTTTTCACTACAAACAAAAATAGCTGTTTTTAACTGACCATCCACGCAATATCTCTGAAACATATGTCAGTTTACAATTATTGTAACCATCAAGAAAGTGAATGTTAAGCCCTATAGGGGACGCTAAGACCCTCACAGACCGATTACACGCCCCCAAGTTTGCTTATGGAAGTAACCCTGCACACCCCTAGGTTACTACCAAGAGTGTATTAGAAGTAGCCACACACTGCACTGGCTCGGACCATCCCCACCTGGCTGCGATATCTATATTCAAGTTTGAATCCACACCTTGACGGTTTGCGTCAAAGGAACCTGCAAAGGTTGAAAGTGGCAGCAACCTTGTGAATGAGGACGCGACACTAGCCCTCATGTCCCATAAAAAAGTACAGGGTGAGGCCATAGGTATTTATGAAAGTCGTGAAGAAATGTGTTTGCACATGCAACAATCATGTATAATGTGTTTCAGTAGATAAAGAACTTGGACACCATCCATATACCATGTACATTTCTAATTGTGAACTTCAACAAAGATAGTGTACTAGGGGTATTCGATTGATACAAGCAGAGACGTTTTTATGGGAGGGTAAAAGGGGCACTTGCTCAGGGCCCCCCACCTTGGAGGGGGGCCTCACAAGGCTGCCTGATTTGAAGTAGTAAGATTCCATTGTTCACCAGTCTTAAATAGCACACGTCAGGATATTGTATGGGCTGCTGCTGAGGATCTAAACCCCATTGCCTTTCTGTTTTGACAAGTACATTCTGCCTTGATCAATTAATCATGTATTGCTTTCTGTGTTCCCTGTGCTATACATAGTTTGTGTGTTCCTTACGGGATAAAACGCTGTAGCATTCTTTCCTTCCTGTGGGAAGTATTTTGATAATGTGCAATAGGCAATGGTGAAATGCATATTGATACTGAGTGCCAAAATGGTTCAGAGGTTAGCTCAGTGCGTGAAGTACCCATTGCAGAGATATGTGTTCATATGTAAAATTAGAATATCACATTCCAACAAGGCGGGCTGAGCCTTTCCTATGTCTGAAGTTTATAAACCTGTCTGCATGTCTACTTTGTTTTGCAGAACAACATCTGCTATTACCAGCAAAGTACCTGCAACAAATAGGGGTTGCTATAAAAACAAACATATGATATATTGCATTTATAACGCGCCTATACACAAGCGTATCAAGGTGTGACGAGGCAAGGGAGGGGGAACAAAGGGAGGACAGACAATGATCTACTAGGCCAGGTGTCATTCAGATCGCGTAAGTGCATGAGATGTGGGAAGGGGAAAAGTGCAGGGGGAGGGGAGGGGACAGTGCAATACAAGGGAATAGAATAATAACAAAAGTAAAAATAATGGCCAGCAGGTGGCAAGTGCAAGAAAGTGCAGACGATGGGTGTCAAGT
Source organism: Ambystoma mexicanum (assembly GCF_040938575.1). NCBI lineage: Eukaryota > Metazoa > Chordata > Amphibia > Caudata > Ambystomatidae > Ambystoma > Ambystoma mexicanum. The sequence goes on along the minus strand of NC_090921.1, from coordinate 1,334,205,902 downwards.
GCTGGTAGTGGGACTGTATGGATACAGAAACAGTCTCATAGTGTGTGGGTTGCCGGGCAGGCAGTGCAGGCTTGAGCGACTGGTGTGGGAGGGACCTGAGCCCGAAATCAGAGGGTGGCCAGGTAACCAGTGCAGTTTCTGTTTCAACCAGGAGGTCAGCAGGGGAGAGGAGGAGAAAAAGCAGAAGCAAAGAGAAAGGTTTTGAGGTGCTTCCGGACCCGGAGATGGTTCTCCTCAAGTTTCAGGGAGGCTGTTCCAGAGGGAGGCTCCAGCCGAAGAAACATCTACCACCAACACGTTGCTTGGAGAAGCGACTGACCCTGAGGGAGTTGGAGGCGGATGAGCAAAGAGCTCGAGAAGGAAGATATTTAGGAAGAGAGAGTTGAAGATATTGAGGGCCCCAGGACCAAGAAGGCCTTGTGGACAATGCAAAGGGTTTTGAACGTAATACTCGCAGCCACTGGCAGCCAGTGCAGAGATTTCAGTCCTGGGGAGTTAAGATCCCTGGGCCTGAGGCCAAGGACAAGACTCGCAGTCCTGTTTGGATGAGTTGCAGAGGGCGGAGAGTAGAGGCAGGCAGATTTAGAAAGAGGCTGTTGCAATAGTCCAGCCTAGAGAGAGAACTAGCGCTCTGATGACAGTGAGCTTCTGGGGGAAGGAGAGGAAAGGAAGAATACCTCGGAGGAGGTGGAGTTGGTAGTGTGACTTCTTAGAGACGTCAGATGTGAGGAGAGAAGGAGAGTGTAGAGTCGAAGAAGACGCCGAGGTTTTTAGCCTCACAGGTGGGAGCAGGAGGAGGGCCAAGGGAGTGCAGCCAGAGTGTGACAGGAAAGGGGGAAGTCAGTGTGCCGAACAGGAGAATCTCAGTCTTACTGGCATTAAGGCAGAGGTCATTAGGAAAGAGGTCAGCCAATCCAGGGCCTGACTGGTGATACCCAAGTTATCACAGAGACATTGAGCAGGATGGCGTGGTTGACCGTGTCAAAGGCAGAGGCGAGATCAAGCAAGATGAGGACATAGGGGGTATTAGAATCAAGGTTGGAGAGCAGGTCTTCACGGGTATTCAGGAGAGCAATTTCTGTGCTTCTGGCAGCTCTGACGCCAGACTGATGGTCATGAAGACAACCAACAGTTTCAGTGTGGAGATTAAGCTGGGAGATGGCCAGCTTTTCTAGGCGTTTTGCCCAGGAAGGGAGTGATGGAGATCGGGCAGGAGGGGTCAGCAGAGGGTTTCTTAAGAAGAGGGTGCACAAGAGTTCAGGGGGGGGGGGGGGGAGACTCCAGTGGCGAAGGAGTGGTTGCAGAAATCGGCCAGGGCAGGAGCCAGGGAGTCAATGTGGTCCTTGATGGTTTTGGAGGAACTTGGGTGGATCTGTTTTGACAAGACTTTCATAGATCAGACTTGTCTAGAAACCTCATCAGCGGAGAACAGGGGAAAGGCAGAGAAGGAGGGAGGAGAGGTGGCTGCAGAAGGGCCAGAGGAAGAGCAGGGGGTAGAGGAAGGGAGGGCAGAGGAGGAAAGGGAGGACAGGTTGTCCCGAGTTTTAGAGATGAAGTGAGAAGCCAGTGCCGTGCAGAGGGTCTGGGAAGGGACAGGAGAGGTGGAGACTGCAGCAGGATTGGCCAGTTCCTTGCAGATTTTAAAGAGTTCAGCCGAGTTGTTAGATGCCGCAGAGACGCAGGCTTGGATATGAGCTCTCTTCTTGGTGAGGACAGAGAGCCGGTATTGCCGTTGGAGCAGGCGTCAGGCCAGTTTGTCAGAGGATGTACATTAAGCACGCCATTTCCTCTCGGCCACCCTGCACTTGCGCTTAATTGTGGAGAGGTCTGAGTCGTACCAGGAGTTGCACTTGACTTTGGGCTTCAGGCAAATTCTCATGACAGGGGCAAGAATATCTAGAGTATCAGAAATAGCAGAGTGGAGCATGGAAAGGGCTAAATCAGGGTGAAAGTCAGCCAAAGGGGAGCGGGGGGTGAGAAAGTGGCGGCGAAAGCCTCAATTGAAACGCGCTTCATGGGCCGGATGACCGAGAAGGTGGGTGGCAGTGATGGAAGTGGCTTGGCCTGATGGGTGGGGAGGGAGCGATGGGAGGAAAAGAGAAAGTGATCACTCCAGGAGAGAGGAGTGGTGAGAGGGGCACAAAAGGGAAGGTCGGATGAGATCAGGACAGAACATCCAGAGTGTGCCCTGCAGAGTGAGTCAGGCCAGAGGGGAGAATAGAGAGTGAGAGAGAGTCACAGAGGTCAGAAAGAGTTCGGAGAGAGGACAGGAGGCATCCAGGTGGATGTTGAAGTCTCCAAGAAGGAGTAGTTCAGTGGTCGTGACCAGGAGAGGTCCGCCCACTCAAAGAGGAAGGGGGAGATCTGACCGGATGGCCGATAGATAGTAGCCACTTTAGGGTAATGGCTAGGAGACAGGGAGAGCCTGCAGACGAGGCATTCAAAAGAGGGGTAGGCCTGCATAGGAATGACAGAGGCAGGAATCCACTCTGGGAAAATCAGGGCTACACCCCCGCCGGAGCGGTTGGACCTGGGCGCGGAGAGGATTGTGTAGCCGTCGGGGATGAGCGTGTCAAAGCTTGCGACAGAGCTGGCCGTGAACCATGTCAAGGACATCGAGGTCAAGTTCCTCAAGAAGGCGGCAGATGTCGGAGGCGTGTGACAGTTGAGCGAGAGTTAAGAATGGCAATGTGGAGAAGGTTGCCATCCTTGAAAGTCTTCCGTGGGGGGTGCGGGGTACAGATCAGAGGTACGCCCTGCAGAGGTGTAGAAGGAGCCTGAGAGGGGGGGGCAGAAAGGGAAGGAGAGGGCAAGGTAGCCAAGGAGGTGGTAGCAGGGGGAGGCGAGAAAGCAGTGGAGTGGGGAGAGGGGACAGCAGGAGAAGAAAGGAGATTGATGAGGCGTGGGAAACGTCTATCTAAGAGGAAAAGGTTGGCCTGAGGGCCTTGGACCTGGACAGTGCCATTCCCATAAACATTAATGATGACCTTGGAGGATTGGAAGGAGGCCAGGAGGGCATCCCACCGGGTGCCACCATTGAGAGGAAGAGAAGGGAGAGAGCGCAGAGACCATATGCAGGGTCCATAGATCTGGTGAGGGAACCACAAAGAGAATGTCGGTGAGTGTTTTCCTAGAGGAGGCACTGGTATAGGTGTCAGCGATAGGGGGGCTTGGGTTGGAGACCAGGATATCCTTTTTAAACTTCTTCCTACCAGAGGAGGACAGGATAGTCAATAGAGAATCAGTTAGAAAAGATAGAGACAGAGAGCGCAATAGAGTAGGAGGGGTGAGGAGAAAGGTGGGAGGGAGAGGGAAGGGGAGAACACTAGGGAAGGGCACAGGGTAGGGAGCAAGCAGACGAGACAACACCTAAGTTTGAGAATCCTGAATAGAGGATTCATCTGTATGGTGAAGATCTAGAAACTGGTTTGTGCAGATGGGGTGTTGTAAAACCTAGGCAATCGCCTCCCACGATGGCATAAACTGTTAGTCCAAGAGGTGAGAAAGTATCCAAATTCAAGACTATGGAATTAAACTGTTCATACTTGTATCCTAGATTTGCCAGTGGATTATAGAGTGATCCTGGTCAAATCATCTGATATATCTTACATTACTGTGCTGTCTTCTGTGAGGTTTGCCTTCTTGCATGCTGTTGTTATCGTTTATCCCATTATTTGATCTTTCTTATTATGTAGGCCATTTGGGTGGAAGGGAAGGTAGACAGAAGAGAGTGGATCAGATGTTTCCAAGCAGGCCTCAGGCAAGCATATTTTAAGGTCTGCTTGTTTGACACAAAAAATTGTTTTTGTTATATCACATCGATTGGTATGCTGGTACTTATATACTTCCCTTGATGATGGAGATAATGAAGCTAGAATCATTCCCATTTTGCATAACACCATTCTATAGTATTTTGTTTAAAAATGGTCATGTTTGGTAATGTGATTTGTGTACTTTCCAAGTCTGTTTTTATAAAATTAGATTGTTTTAGTTCATGGTAACAACTGGAAAAGAAACTGTTCAAATGCAGAAATTGCAGAGTTGGCACAAATCCCAGCTTAACCCCTTCACCAATGTGTGATCCTGTGCATCTCATTTAATCTTGTATTGCCTAGCCTCTCAATAATGCCAGTCCCTAAACCTTTCAAAATGGTCAGCCCTTCAGAGTGATGTGCTTCTCATGGTACAATCTTCATAAAAGCCTTAATCGTGGTTTCATTGGCTATAGAGTTGCTTCCACTTTAATAGTGAGCATATTTATATCACGCACCACAGGCATTTGTTCCTTTGATATCTAATGGCAACACTATTTGAAAACCATATCCCACTTCAAATCTCTGTCTGGATAAAGACACCTTCCTGGTGGCTTCTAATCTGCATGCACTATCCATGCTATGGTATGTGTAGCTTTCTCCTTCCTTCCAATTGGTCTCCTCTATCCATGCTTGAGAACTTTTGCATTCTGTAAGGCAGCTAATGTGAGTTCTCTGTCTATTATGGGTTACATGCACCTTTTACATACAGTCCCGCATTAATATTACAGGCTGCATACCTTCCTGGATGCTATTGATAAAAAATATCCTGTATGTACTAGAACAGTAACCCCTTTGTAGACTGCCGGTCTTCAAATGCTACTGGTTTATCATTCTGATTAGTGCAAGAATGAAGAGGGCAAGGGGACTTAAAGGGAGTAAACGTGCTTATCATGCTGCGAGACAGCATATCAACCTATACGTTGTGAGCATGACGGGTGGGGGGCGCGACCAGTATTCCTGACCCCTTAATTCCTTTGGTGGAGGGGGGCCCCAAAGATGTCCGTGCACTGGGAACCAAAAATGCTTAAGATGGCCTTGGATACAAGACTCAATTTCACAGCAATAGAAGATTAAGAAATCACATTTTTGTTTTTTGTTTTATTGGTTAAAATGTATTCAATCCAACACAGAGAGAGAGGAAGGGGGAAAATGTATACTGCTCAACCAAACTCACCCCCTTACTTAGGTAAATCTACACATAATATACATCAGGTTTGGTGGACAGTGTAGTCACACAGGTGAAGCATCCAACTCGCACTATAACAGGCCTCAGTAAAAGGTTGTAACAACCCTTAAAGATTATTAGGAAGCTAACTAACAGGCTTAGCACTGTACCATACACATTAGACAAAATATTAACATATACTTTTTATTTTTGCAGTTAACAATAATTAAAAATCAGCACCATCAAAGGTTATTACAATTCATCAACACAATATGATACAAATTGCAAAAATGGAAACACAACAGAAAGTAGACAGGGAAAGAAAGTGTAAATCAACCATGATAACTCAGGTTTCAAAACAACGATAAATGAAAAAATCACTATCTAACGTCACACGAAAATGAATAAAGTTGACCAATATCAAACTATACTATATTCGATTGGACACTAAATCTCACACTCCTTCACTCCCATTCAACCCAACATGTTTCATTTCTCACTCATTCCAAACACACACAGTAAAGGGAAATTCATCAGGGGCGTGTACTAATGTTTCCTAGAGTGAAAACGAGACTCCCTGTGTGATAGTTCCCCCATTGGTGAGTTAGGAGACCTCACTAGCAGTTTCAAGCATGTGATCTTTGTGGATCCTCCACGGAGGCGATCACCTTCAGTTAACAATCACTGAAATGGCACCAGACGGGCTGGGAGTTTAGCTGTAAATGCGGTTCGATCCAAACTATGGTGGGCTACACCACACGGTTCGCGTTGTCCGTTAAGTGGACTCGCTCTTCATCTGTTTCCACAATACATCACCTGACCAGTGAGTAATAAGGTCGTAGTGCCGAGAAAGTCGGGTAGATCTGGCACAGGCTGGGTGGTCGTGACACCTCTCATCGGTCTCGACTCAAAGCGCTGGAGAGGAGAAGCCTTTAACAATTTACAGTTTACACTAAAATGAAACGTAATATATGAAACACTTTGCATACTCAAAATACCATGTGAATTAAACAAAAGTTAATAAGAGAACAAAAAAAACACAAGCCAATAAAAAAAAAAAAGATTACTTTGCAGGAGAGAAAACAAATCAACCTGCATGATCAATCATTTAAAAAAAAAAACATTTTTAATCAAACAATTTTATTGGTTTTTCACAAACATTAAACGTACAGTTACTGAAAGTCACTACATAAACCCCCCCCAACTCCCTTTGCATCTCGGGCAACAACAGCGCAGATTAGAGCACAGAGTCACTGTCAGTATTGGGCAATGTTCTTTTGGTGTTTTCCTGTTTCGCAATGTACACGTGTCTGCATTTACCTGACTAGGTCCTATCCTGGTCAGTGTGAGTCTTCCCATTTTTGCCATATTTTGTTTGCTTTGTCAGGGCTGCCTCTTGCGGTGTAAAACTTGTGTTCTATTGCGGCACATATGTCCATGTCCGTAACCCATTGATCAAAGCTGGGGGTGACTTCTGAGCCCCATAACTGTGCAATGTTTCTTCTGAGTATTACCGTGGCATTTGACAGAAATAACTTTTCGTATCTTGTCAAATCTCTCTCGTCCTCCACCCCCAACACTGGTTGCTTTGGTTCTTTCGGTACTGTTTTGCCCATGATCCTAGAAAGCTCTTCGCAGCATGCCTGCCAAAACTGTTGTATGTGAGCACATTGCCAGAGAATGTGGAAGAAGGTGCCTTCATCCAGTTTGCAGCGTAAGCACTGTGGGTCTGAGATTTTACCCCATCGGAAGAGGGCCATTCTCGGATAGTAGGTTCGTTGTAGGATCTTTAGCTGTACGAGCCGGAGTCTGGATGAAATTGCGGCCTCCCTAGGGTACATCAGTGCGGTTATCCAGTCTTCTGGTTGTAGTGCACCTACATCTCGTTCCCATTTGGCTTTAAGGCTGGATAGTTCCTTTGTGGGGAAGGAGGTAATCATATTGTACATGATTGAGGTGACTGTGTTTGATTTGCTCCGGGAATATATTGCGTTCCATCGGGGTGTACTGCGGCATATTGGTCATGTCCGGGAGATGAGCTCGTATTGCGTGTTTATTGGCGTGTAGTGGTATTGTTCTGTTGGTGGGAGAAAGTAGCCGGATTGTAAAGCTTCGAATGTGACCATCTTGCCTTCCTGTATGATGTCTTTGATCCTCGTGATTCCTTGTGTAGCCTAGGCAGGTCATCTAGGCAGCTTGTTAATTTCTGGGAGGTATCCATTGTTCCACAGTGGTTGCTCAGGAGTTAGTTTCATGTCCCAATCCATGTATTTGTGTGTTTCTGTTCAGATTCGTGACAGGTGTGTTAACACTGACGGGGAGCTGCTCTGTTCAGGTTGCGGTATAGGAGTATGAGGCAGGGCAGTTCCTTGTTAGCATTTATAGCTTTGACATGTGGCAGTGTTGCGTCCCCATGTAGCATGTCTTTTACTGGCTGGCCCAATAGTATGTTTGTAGTCTAGGTCAGACCGATTCCTCCCTCCCGTATGGATCTTTGGAGTGTGGCAAGTGCTATTTGTGGGCGATCGCCGCACCACAGCAGTTTCCGGAGGGCTTGGTCGATTTTCTGGAACTCAAGCGTTGGAATATATAATGGGGCATTTTGTAGGATGTACAGGAAGTGAGGTAGGGCAATCATTTTGAAAAGGGCCGCTCTGCCTAGTAGGGTTAGTGGTAGTGATGCTCAGTGCTGCGTGTCCTCTACGAATCTTGTTGTAATGGGATGTAAGTTTACGGGTATGTAGTTTGTGAGATTATTTGTGATCTGTATGCCTAGTTATTTCAATTGTGTTGTTTCAACTCGGTATAGGCAGTTTTCCAGGGCAGTGTCTTTTGTCCTCCCTATCGGAAATAGTATAGATTTGGACCAGTTGATGCGTAGACCACTGAATGCTCCATATTCCTCTAGCATTTGTGTGATTGCGGGGCTTGAGTGTGCCGGGTCCTTCAGATAGATTAATAGGTTGTTTGCATACAATGAGACCCTGTCTTCCCATAGCTCTGACTCCCTCATCAGTGTTGCAAGGGGTTCTATTGCTAATGTGAAAATCATAGCTGATTGGGGACATCCTTGCCTTGTGCCCCGCCTTATGGTGAAGGGTTCTGACCGCCAGCCGTTTATTGTAGTTCTTGCCCTTGGGCAGTTGTAGAGGAGTTTTACCCATGTCATGAATTGGTGACCGAATCCCATGCGGAGCATTATTTGCCACATGGCCTCCCGGTGTACCGAGTCGAAGGCTTTCTCGAAGTCAATAGCCAGTAGTGCCAGCGGCCCCTGGAGCCTGTCTGCTCTTTCTAAAGCAGAATGTAATCTGTATAAATTCATTCGGGTTGACCTCTGTGGCATAAAGCCACATTGGTCTGGGTGGATCAGGGATGTAATGACTGTTAGGCAGAAACCTGTGCAGTTCCCTTAGGGACCACTGCAAAAAGTTGAAGACTACAGGTGTTGGCAGTAAACCCAACTGGTAGCTGTCTGTACTACCCAGATTTACCTGGTAGTTGTGGCTGAGCAGTCAGACTTCTCTCAAGAAGAGTTAGGCAGTATATAGGGTATACACATTAGGTACAAAAATACAGTGGCACAAGCAAAGCCTGACCAGAGCTTGGGTATAAAAGTATATAATTATTATTATTTTTTTATTTTTTATTTGTTTATAGTTACATAGTAACTTTTACAAATGATTTCTTTGTGGTTTAAAAACAGCATAATTAATACAAGTTTTACATAACATTTTCCTCCATACGAAATTCATATTTTCCACCTATAATTCAGTTTTTACAACACTGTACAGTTAAAAGAAAAAAAGATAAAATTTGTTTACCCAAATTCTGAATGTCCCTTATAACATATCCTGATACTTTCCATTCATAAAAATTACACTAAATGCTTGATCGCTTGCCCTGTAGAATAGGCCATTTACCCTTTATTTAAAGACAACAATAGTTTTTGAAGAATCTGACTACGGAAATCTGTAGTTTGATTCTTTTACCGTGTAACATATCGAGCCACAAAAGCTCTAAATCAACACATTCTGTATTTGGTACATACATGCTAAAGTGACTAATACGTTGGTTCCTAAGTCCGTTACACCTGGTCAGTAGATGCTCCAAGGTCTCCAGATTTTCCTTTTGTTTACAAAATCTACAAAAGGAATATCCCTTACTCTGACCACTTCTAATATCTACTATTTGTCCCGTACCTAGCACATTGAAACGGAATCTCATACTCATGTCTCCAGGTTTTATCGGGAAATTTTAATAGATATGGTGCAGGCTCCCCCATTTTTTTATATTCCGAGACCATATGGTTATATAAATGAGTCATCTTAACCTCTTGGACAGTTGAATTCCAATCAGAATGAAGCAAGAGTTTTTTTATTTTCATTGGGTTTGTAATAAGTGTATCTCTATGGATCCCTAGTTTGTCCAGAATTTCATTTGCTTCTTCCAACATGTCCCTGAGGTACTTTGATGTAGGAGCGCCACTCCTAATGCCTCTGCCCATTATATCCTATAGAGTAGTATTTTTGCTAATTAACAGCTTCCTGAATAGGGCCATTCTGCGCCATTCTAATAGAATGCAAGCCAAGCTCATATCTTAATGCTACCAAAGGCACGCATTTTGGCAAGCAACATACCATCGTTTTTACGATTTTGGATTCAAATGCAGTTACTTTCATCCGGCACCATAACGGTTCTAGTCCATGGCACAGTTGAGGCACTATTCTGTTTTTATACAGGCGAATACAGGGCAATAAAGAGAATTTACCATATTTTTCCATCAACTTTACGTAGTTGAGAAACCATAGGAGTGATTTTCGATTCCAATAAAGCCCTAAAGTTTGCCTTGTTCTTGTTTCCAAAAACTGGGTAGCCTAGATATCTTATTACGTTCCTTGTTGGCAATTTTTCATGATTTAGAAATAGAGTGTTCATTTTTTGTTTTTTCTTATTTGACAAACAATCGTTGTTTTGAATAATACATCTTTAGTGCATTTTTGATAATGTATTCTTTAAAAGCAGTAAAGAGTCGTTGGAGGCCTATGAGTGTGTGATCATAGAGAGTCACGTCATCTGCATAGGCAGTCCACTGGATCTTAGTTCACTCCACGTTAGGTGAATTTTCAACCAATTTTTTAAAACTCTCTCCTATATCGGAGAAGTATAAATTGAATGAAGTTGGCGCATATATGCAGCCCTGCCTAAGTCCATTTTTAGCCCTTATTTCTTCCATACTAAGTCGGATCTTAATTCTAGAGTCCTGGTGCATGTTGTATACAATTGACAATAGAGAATCAAGCATCCCAAGGTGTGTTAATTTTGTCCACAATATTGACTAAATCGAAAGCAGATGTTAAATCAATTGAAGCCAAATAGATAGGAAGATCTCCGGGGGTCCATGCCGCTCTTTGCATAATATTTATTAAAAGACCTCCTGCATCAGTACCTACATTCCTTCTAAAGCCAAACTGAAAGGGCGACAGAATATTACACAGATCCATCCAGTTCCGAATACTCTCTAAAACTAGGCTTGCAAATATTTTGGAGTCAACATCCAAAAGGGCTATTGGCCTATAGCTAGTTGGTAAAGCCCTGTCCCCTTTCTTATAAATTGGGGCTACGTAAGACATTCTCCAGCTATTTGGAATTATATGTTTCTTTATGATGTCTTTAAAAAAGAAAAATAGCATTTTGGCCTATAAGTTAGCTTTCTCTTTCATAACCCTTTTGCAGAGCAAATTTGGCCCGGGGGCCCTGGATGGAGAGCTTTTCACAATGATATATTTAATATCTTTAACACAAAAGGGAATATTCCATGTATATATAATTATTTATTTAAAAACACACTTGTAAAAATACACTGGCACTAATATGTCAAGCAAGTTCAAACACAGTCACTAGAAATATATACAGCTCCCTGATTAAATATTCGACGAGTCTTAGGAAAAGAACACCACTTATGATCAACAGAGGTGAGCGCTTAACCAAGATGGCACTCCAATAATTATTTACAAAGGGAGGGAAAAGGCAGAATTAGGAAAACACACAATACCAACACTTTTAAAAGAACCACAGCAAGTCAAGAAAGGCAGAGTCTACTGCAGAGCAAGAAAGTTCATAGGCCAGGCCCACACTTGGAGAGAGCAAGGCGGAATGTGCCCAAGATCACAAAGTTGAAGTACACTTTAAAAAGTCTTTGCAGATAGTTCAAAAGGAGTTGGACAGAAAAGTTAGTTAACAGGTCCCAGGTCACCCCAGGACAGAGAGTCAAGGATTTACGGGACACCTTGAACAGTCTGTTGCAAGGGCGACCAGGCGGGACACAGTACCTGAAATGGTGAGAAAGCTCCAGCGGGGGCAGTTGTTCCTGGCAGCGGGTGCAAGTCGGTGCTTTGTCCAGGGGAAGAGAAGATCTCGACGTGAAGGAAAGCTGAAGGTCGTTGCACTGCCAGGGAAGAAACCAGCCGCGGAGTTTCCCGGTTAAAAGGTACTACCCTTTTATTCGCGGTAGTGGTGAAGCGTGGCTATCCGGCCGCCGGGGTGCTTGGCACAGGCGATTCGACCACGAGACGATCCAGGAAGGCGAAAAGAGGGCGAACTGGTTAACCCCACCAGTTCAAAGGAAGAAGACTCTCCAGGATGAAGATCTTCTCTGTCGTCGGAAAGTGGTGAGTCGGTTCAGCAGGGCTCCACCGGTGGTGTCGTCATTGCAGGTCGGCTCAGCTTCTCTCTCTTCGGATTCTTTAGGTCCTGTGGCGACTTCTCAAGTTCCAGTCCCCAAAGCCCTGCTTTTATGCAGAAACCCCCGCATTCATCAGTCCTAGCTGTCACTCAAACATGCCAATACCAGTGCCAGATGTAGGGCACTGGTATTTAGCCCTAAAAGGGCTAACATAGACAGTGGTAGTTGTATCTGTCTATATTGAAGTGGTTGGAAATGATGGCCAGCGGAGGCTGATCCACGACCAAGAGAGACTGGTATCACTTCAATATAGACAGATATAACTACCACTGTCTATATTAGCCCTTTTAGGGCTAAATACCAGTGCCCTACATCAAAAGGATTTGCTGTTTTGTTAATTTTATTGGTCTGTATGATTGTATGAAAAAAAACAGTAATTGAATACAATACCTTACAGCATTGACACTATGAGGTTGTGATCATTATGAAGCAATATCGTCTATACCTCTAGTTCATTCCTTATAAACATAAGGAGTCACTGTCCATTGTATATACAGACCTGTGAAGAATTGAACCTTAGTACTGTTAACTTCTTCTTTCGTTTATACACACAGTTTCTGACCAGTCCTTGACCTAGTTATGTCATGTTAAAATCATGGTGTTTTTCTGTGTTTTCTCTTTTTCTCTTTTAACCCAATCATTTGATTCCATTTGAATGCTTTTTAAGTAAAACTCATAAGAATAGCCACAAAAGTAATAAAAAGGCTACCACAAAACCAAACATAGTTGACGGTTGTTTCTTCACCTCATGATATGGATATTCTACCAATGCATGGGGCACCTAGGAAGGTTAAATCATTTACTGTTTAAAATGGTTTGCAGCATTGAATTTGGGAGGACAGGACCACCCAATGTACATATATTTTGAACTCTCAGCCCACTATATCCTGTCCGACTTTAGGGCTGTCCCTCCAGTTATAAGTAAAACAATTGTAGTCGGTCGGCTAAGACCTTCGCTAAGGTTTTGTTTCGCCGTTTATAAGGGAGATGGGTCTGTACGACCCACAGTTTTTGGGGGGTTTGTCTGCCTTGGGTAGCACTATTATAGTGGCTTCTCTGAGGTCCGGTGACAGGGAGCCCTGGTCTCGCGCATTTCGGTACACGTGCAGTAGGTGTGGGGGCGATCTCATTTGCCCCTATCCTCTGCCAGATTTCTGTTGGGAAACCATTCGGCCTGGGGATTTCCCAGGCTGGAGTCCTGACATGGCTGCACTCACTTCTTCGGTGAACTCCTTGTCGAGGAGGGACTGCTGCTCCGTGGTAAGAGTGGGGAGGGTGATTCTGTCCAATATCGATGTGTCTATGGGGGAGCAGGGTGTGTCCTGTATAGGTTAGTGTAGTATGTGGCGAAGCCCTCTGCTATGTCTCTGTCCGCTGTTAGTGGGTCAGAGTCGCCACTGCAGAGTTGTCTAACATGATTGTGGCCTTCATCCCTGCGTTCTAGCCATGCCAGCATTTTGCCGGCTCTAGCCCCAGTCTCATATACTCTAGTGCGTAGGGCTCTGTGCGCCTGCCTGGCATTGTCCAGGGCTATGTTTTGGAAGCGTTTCTGCGCTAGTGTTAGTGCCCGGTGTGCATCAGGCGTGTTTTGTGCTAGGTGGGCTTCTTCTGTGCTTTGGACCTGCTGTTCGGCTTAGTGTAACGCGGCAAGGTGCTTTTTCTTGTGCGCGGTTGACCAAGAGATGATGTTACCCCTTAGCACTGTTTTATAGGCTTCCCATAGGGTACCCAGATCGGCTACAGACCCTGTGTTCAGTTCAAAGTATGTTTTGGTGGTCTCTTGAATCTTTTCGATCAGTTCCAGGAATATCAGGTAGTAATTGTTTAGGCGCCAATATGGGGGGTGGGGGGGTACGGGAGTTTGGTCTGGAGATCCCGATTTCTATTATCAGAGGGGAGTGGTCAGAGATTCCTCTGGGGAGTAGATGCGCTTCCCATATTTTATGTGTATCTATGGATGGGATGAAGAAATAGTCCAATCTGGAAAGTGAGGCGTGGGCTCCAGAGTGGTATGAGTATTCTCTACGGTCTGGATGCGCAGTGCGCCAAGCGTCCTGCAGGCCTAAGGCACTTGTGAATGCGGCTAGTTTTGTGTTTGTGGCCAGGTTTCTTCCCCGTAGATGTGTGCGGTCCATTTCTACGTTCATAACCTTGAAGTCACCTCCCATGACCAGAGTTTCCGATGAATCCCGAGTGATCATGGGGGAGATATCAGAGAGCAGCACGGGTAGTAGAGTTGGCGGCGCATATACTGCTAGCAGTGAGATGGATTGTTCCCATAATGTCCCTGTGGTGTATGTGTATCTGCCACTCACGTCCTGGGTGACAGTCGTTAGGTGGAAGGGGAGATTTTTGTTAATTAGTATTAGTACGCCAAGGGAGCCCATGTTGTAGCCGGCATGGATGGCCGTTTGGTAGTTTGTGCGTTTGAAGAAAGGGCAGTTTGAGCCTGCTAGGTGCGTCTCGGTCAAGAATGCTATGTCTGGCGTGTGCCTATTCAGAAGTTGCAGGACCAGGCGTTGTTTGATTCGGTTCCCCAGCCCGTTCACATTCCAGATCAGGAGCCGGAGGTTCCTGGTGGTGGCATTACATGTAGGCATAATCTGATGGGGTGGAGTTGTTGCAGGGTGTAGCATATGCGGCAAGGTTCTTGTGTTCTGCGCGCTGTATTGGGCCAATGTTTCTGACTATTTCTGGTGTTCTTGTTGAGTAGACAGTTATCCGGTGTTGTTAGTCCGTATATGAGTTCGCACTTGTGCCGTGTTTGAGTGCTCTCTAAGGTGCCTATTTGGTTTGTCTGCTGCGACTGTTGGATTGTGAGTGGCCCACCCTCCCTCTGTCCCTCCCTGTACTCCCCCCCCACATCCCCCAACTGTGTGCCAACTGGGCTCTTAACTTGTAACCAAAACATTCTCGGAGGTAGCGGGAAGCTTACGCCAACCGCAAGTGAGTTACTGTCTTCCCATGGCGGCCGCTAGTGTGTGGTCCCCTCAGTAAGTGTGTGGTCCCCTCAGTACTGTGCTGTCCTTGAGAGTGGAATTCTTGTGGTGACTCTCATCCAGTTCCTTCTCTGACTGGGTTGTCTTGTGACATTGTAGGTTGGTTGTAGTCCCTTGGGTCTTGCTGTGGCCGAGGGTCGGCCTTGCTCGGTTGTCTGTCTCGGGGGTTCTCTTAGTGATCTTTGGTGTTCTGGCATGTTTAGGATTTGGGTTTCCATTCAATCCCAGGCTGCATTTGGTGTGTGGAACAGATGGGTGGTTCCTTCATGGTGCACTTTGAGCAGCGCTGGGAAGAACAGAGCATATTCAGCGACAGGGATTGTAGTTTCTTTTTGACTGAGTCGAAGGATTGTCAGGCCTTCTGGACTTCTCTGGTATAGTCCGAGTAGAAGTCGACTCTGTGGCCATTGTACGTGAAGGGACCGGAGGAGAGGGCCGTCTGGAGGATTGTGTCCCTATCTCGGAAGTTCATAAGTTTTGCGATTATTGTTCGTGGTGGGGCGCCGGGAATGGGACGTCCAGTTGGTATTCTGTGGGGGCGTTCTATGGAGAAAAACTTGGGAGAATTTTTTGGGTGCAAATACGTTGGCTAGCCAATTTTCCAGGAAGAGCTTGACACTGGGGCCCTCTTCTCTTTTGGGAATTCCGAGAATCCAGATGTTATTTCTCCTCGCTGTCTTCAGCTCTATTTTCCAGTTCTGCCTCTTTTTGGGTTATGGTCGCAAGCTGCTTGCCTATCCGTCCAATGACGCCTTCTGAGTTTGAAATTCTATGTTCTGTTTCTCCCACTCTCGAGGATATGTTGTGGAGGTCTTGCCGTAGAAAGGACACCTCCGTAGCTAGGCCCCCTATCATTCGCCTCAAAGGACGTCCTTGACTCGTTGATGGCGTTCATAACATCTGTCAGTGAGATGTTGAGTTCCTCCTCTCCAGACCCCTCTTTTCCAGGGTTTGTGATTGGGGGGCTCTGGAGGTGTCCAACCGTGTAGAGGTCCATCTTGCTTTGGAGGGTTTGTCTTTTGGTTTTGTCTTTTCCCATTACGTTGCTCGGTGGGGCGAGTGGTGTAATGAAGTTAGCTAGTAGCCCTTGGGCGTGTTGATCCCTTTGTGGCAGTGTTGTTCTTTAGGGTTGTCCTGTTGCACTGGTTCTAAGAGTTTTGTTTCGGCTACCCGGTAGGACCCGGTGTTGAGAGCTATGCGTGTCTCTTGTTTTGCTATACCGGCCTAAACTGTGGTGGAGGGACCTCCAGGCCCTAGGATCGCTCTGGTGCCAGTGATGTTTCCTCCCGTTGCTCAAGGGTTGGGTGCTTATTGCAGGTCTGCCTGCTGAGCAGAGTTGGGCGCCGTCCTCGGTGTGGGTGCGGTCTGCAGCATAAGAGGTCGGCTACTGGTTCATCCATATGTGAGTGGTGGTCGCCACTGTGTGATCAGAGTCTCCAGAAAGGTTACTGCTTAGCCAGTGCTGGGTGGGTTTCCCCTGTGGTAGTTAATTCCTAGGCCTTTGGCCCGGGTTAGCCCAGTGTAATTCAGGTTTTACCCAGCTATCACACTGTTGCTGTTTGCCCGCTGTCTCAGATGTGTGGTCTCGCCAGAGGCCTCTCCAGTGTGGAGTGCGTGTCTTGTGCCTTGTGTGGAGGGTTGCACCGTTCCCAGGTTCGGGCCTTGGGTTCTTGCAATGGCCTCGGTGTCTATATCTTTGTGCGAGCTGCGTGTGGGTCCATCATCTGGGGCTGTTTGTCCTGCAGGGATTGTGGTTTGTGCGTTGGGGGTCCGCTTCCCCCTGGGAGCAGTGCCCCGCAGGTGTTGCCCCGCTGCAGGCTCTTTTTTGGCCAAAGAGGGAAAGTCTGTTGCCTTCGATGCTGCGGGCACAGGGGTACTGCAGATGCTTTTGCTGGCTGGGCGAGGGGCGACCGTGGTTATGGCTGCCCTGCCCCACGTTCAGTGTGGATGATCTCCGTGGGAGGGGGGTCTCCGCTGCTGTTGCAGGGTGGTGTGCGAATATCAGTGGCGCCTCTCACCTTGCTCTGCCGGCGTGTGTATTCACCGGTCTCCGTGGCTGATGGACGCTGGAGTCGGGCAGGTGGGAGGTGTCCCATGAAGCATCTGCGGCAGTCCCGGTCGTATTCTTAGGAGACGGTCACTTTTCTCGCCTTAGCTGCTCGTCCTCCGCCTCAGTTTCGCTTCTCCCCCCCACCCCACTGAGAGCCTTGATGGCTGTGGTGGCTTGGGGGTATGCCGGCTGACTGCTCCTCCGTGTCAGCCAGAATGGCGGCCGGCAACACGCTGGCAGTCACTGGCTCGTTTTCGTGTGCTTCCGACCCAGATTTTTCGCTGGGATGCGGCACGTGCTTCCCTGGTGGTTTCACCTCTGTGTCGTTTTGCTTTGGGGCTGTTTTGAGGTCTGGAGGGCAGGATATCACAGAATGTTTGCCGCGGCCGCCAGGAGCCGATGCAGCTAGGTCTCCATGCGAGGCTTGCGCATGTGCTGTGAGCATGATCAATCATTATTGAATCAATGAAAGATACAGCTGCATTTACAGAGGTTGTTGTGATACCCACAAGCAATAATTCCACATTGCATCAATATCCAATTCTAAGTTTTTTGGAACACTTTATCATGCAGCTATTTCAAGGCAACACAGTCTAGTTCTAGTAAAGCATGCTTCAGTGTTTCTCTCGCAGATTCATTTTTACAAAATCTGCAAAACACTGCAGACTCTGTTATTAAACCATATCTAATAGTGTGTTCCTTGATTTTATCAGATTTAAGCCGAAACAGTAGATCGCACATCCTTTCTTGAATATGTGGATAGATATGGGGCCAGACATTTCGGTCTTTTGTGGTCGGCCTTAAGATGATCAAGAACGGAATAGGAGTGGAATTCCGGCACTGTGTTGGACCAGTCCACCCTGAAAACGGCCTTCTTGGTCAGGTTTCCCTTTCAGGTCAGTTTAAGAACAGCCGCTTTCGGGCAATGAAGCCCCCCAAAGATCTTGTAGGGTTTGAGAACCGCCCCTCTCACATTCCTCCGCAAAATCCACCATCGGGGAATTGGCGGTTGGTAGGAGCATTTTCATATAAAAGGACAAATATTGCCAAGGGGCTCTGGCCTTGAAGGAGGTGATGCCCAATTCATATCGAATAAATGCGTGCAGCACAGAAGATGGTAAATGAAGAACTCTTCTGCAGATCAGGGATTACAGGTTGGTTAGGAAATCTATGAGGGCCGGTTTATATATCTCTATTCCATAGAGCTACTTTGGGACAATCTTGCCCCCATAGTACCATAGAGAGTGCAATAGTTAGAATTTGCTGCATTTTGCGTCAACCCTTTGGAGTTGAGTTGCGAGTTTGGTGGGTTTAGTATGAAGCCAAGCACATAGCGAAGCAAGAGAAGGTTTAGAATTAATCATAAAACCCAGGTGAACAAACAAATCAATCCGCTCCACTAGTGCTGATTTTAAGGCTACAAAAGGAACCCGCTTACAATTAGATAAATATTGCATGACCTTTGGCTTTGTGGGATTCACATGTAGTGAATCCTCACTTACAAAGGCAGAGAAGGCATTCGAATGCGCTGAAGGCCTATCGAGGTATTAACAAATGCCACATAATCGTCCGCACAGACTTAAGGGATGAGATTTTTGGGGTTGCCAATGTTGCTGATCGCATATATTGGTCTATATCTGCCTTTTATATCCCACCCAGGCCCTTTACTCTGCCCTGGCCGTACATTTCACCACCACAACACAGGACATCATGCCCTTTCCGTCTTCTGCACCCCCTCCTGCACAAACATCTCTTGGCCCTCCCTCGGCTGCCCCCACCCTTCCCCCTCTGCCCTGGCCGTACATTTCACCACCACAACACAGGACATCATGCCCTTTCCGTCTTCTGCACCCCCTCCTGCACAAACATCTCTTGGCCCTCCCTCGGCTGCCCCCACCCTTCCCCCTCTTCTCTCCTCCCTCTCCCCCGTCACACAAGATGAGGTCTCTTGAAAAGCCTGCTCTATGAAAGCCTTCTCCAACAGGTGGACTCTTGCCCCTCCAAAACCATTAAGGACAATATTGACACTCTCGCCCCAGCCTTGGCCAACCTCTGCAACCTCTCTTTCGCCACAGGAGTTTTCCCCTCCTCCCCTCAAGCACTCTTTCGTGCACCCCCTGCTCAAAAAACCCTCTGCCGACCAGTCTTTTCCAGCACAATCACCTGATCGCCATCACCCCTTTCCTGGGAAAACTCCTGGAGAAGCTGGCTATAACTCAATTTACCCTCCACACTGAATCTGTTGGTTGTCTCCATGACCATCAGTCTGGCTTCGGGGCATCAAGAGGCACGGAACACCCGTGAAGACACTCAAATATTGACACTAACACTCCCCTCTGTCCTCATTCTTCTCGACCTCTCTTCTGCTTTAGATACAGTAAACCACAACATCCTGCTCTCCCGTCTCCGTGATGATACCCTGGGCATCACAGATTAGGCTCTGGCGTGGCTTGCCTCCTTTCTCTCTGACCAGCCTTCCCAGGTCGAACTTGGGTCTTTTCTCTCCTCTATCCCTCTCTCTACTTGTGGTGTCCTCCAGGGATCTTACCAATTCCCATGGTTCTTCAATATCTACAAAAAAGTCCAACTCCCAACTGCACCTCCTCAGTGGTATTCTACCTTTTCTCACTTTCCCCAGAGGGTCACCATCTCGAGAGCCCTGATTCTATCTAGGCTGGACTACTGCTACAGCCTCTTTCTTAATCTTCCTTCCTCTACTCTTCGTCCTCTACAACTCATCCAGAACAGAACCACAAGACTTATCTTTGGCCTCAAGCCCAGGGACTGCATCTCACTGGCGCTGAAATCCCTACGCTGGCTTCCCATGGTTGCAAGGATCAAGTTCAAGACCCTTTCCATAATACGGAAGGCTTTCTGGGGCCAGGGCTTGTACTATCTACAACACTCTCTTTCTAAATACTCTCCCTCCAACTCTACGGGTGAGCAGTTTTTCCAAACAGAGATTTGGGGGAGGAGGGGGGTAGATCTTTATCCTCTGCAGGTGCTGCCCTCAGTCTTGAGCCAGAACACCTTAAATTCCAGGAAAATATCCCTCTCTCCCTCTCTCCCTCTCTCCCTCGGGCAAGTGCTGGCAAGGGATGCTGCGGGGGGACTGGTAGGGGGTGGTCTGGTCCCTATAGGACTCTGAAGGGACCCGGTCCCAGTCACAGCAGCAGAGTAAGCACGGGAGGGGGAGAGGGAAGGAAGAGGAGAAAAGGAAAGTCTTGAGAAGATTCCCAAACTTAAGAAGATCCAGCTCAAGTCTGAGAGGGGGGGGAGAGGAGGCTGCTACAGAGGGAGGAGCCAGCTGAGGAAAGGGATCTACCTCCCACTCTCTGCTTGGAGAAACGTTTGACTTGCACAGAGCTGTAGTCAGAGGACCAAAGGACTCTGGCTGGGAGGTATTTAGGGAGGGAAAGCTGGATGTTGAAAGGTCCCAGGCCTCAGACAGCCTTGTGGATTATGCAAAGGGTCTTGAATTTGATCCTCGCGCTCACCAGGAGACAGTGGAGAGATTTTAGAGCTGGAGAGATGCAGTCCCGGGGCTTGAGGCCAAGGATAAGTCTTGCTATCCTGGATCAGTTGAAGGGGGTGAAGTGAGGAAAGAGGCAGATTGAGGAAGAGGCTGATGCAGTAGTAGAACCAGGGCTCTGGAGACATTGAGCTTCTGAGGGAAGGTGAGGAAAGGTAGAATGCCACTAAGACGGTGCAGCTGAAAGTTGGACTTGTTGGCAAGGTCTGTGATGTGTGAAGTCAAGATTAGAGAGTAGGCCTTCGCGGGGGTTCAGGAGAGCAGTTTCCATGCCTCTGGATGCCCTTGAAACTGGACTGGTGGCCATGAAGGCAGCCTGCCACTTTGGTGTGCACGGTCAGTTGGGGGAGGACCAGCTTCTCCATGAGTTTGCCCAAAAAAGGGCTGACAGAGATAGGGCAATAGTTAGCCAGGCAGGAAGGGTCAGCGGGTGGCTTTTTTTTGGAGAGAGTGCACAAGAGTGCTTAAGGGGTTGAGGGAAGGAGCCAGTGGCAAATGAGTGGTTGCAGAGGTCAGCCAGGGCTGGGGCGAGAGAGATGATGTTGTCTTTGATGGTTCTGGGGGAGCAGAGGAGCACCCGTTTAGAAGAGACTTCGAGCGGACAACTCTAGAGATGTGGTGCAATGGGAGGGAAGGAAGAGAATGTGGGGGGGGAGAAAGGGGAGTCAAGGGAGGCGAGTGAAGTTGGTGTTCGGGGGCAGATGACAGGACACGATGTCCAGAGGTCTGGAGGAGATATGGGCGGCCAGTGCAGAGCAGAGGGCCAGGGAGGCAGGAGGAGAGGAGGAATGGAGGAGACTGCAGTAGGATTGGCAAGCTCCCTGCAGATTTTAAAGAGTTCAGCTGTGTTATTGGTGGCTCCAGAGATGCGGGCTTGAACAGGAGCCCTCTTCTTGCAACAGATTAGACGATAAATCTGAGTCCTACTAAGATTTGCATTTTGAGGTAGGCTTCATGCGGATCGTCATGATGGGGGCGGGGGGCAAGGATGTCCAGGGTGTTTCAGATAGAGAGATGGAGGTTAGCTAGAACAGAGTCAGAAGGAGAGTCCAATGAAGGGGGAGGAGGAGGGATGAAGAGGCAAATGCAGCGACTGACACACGCTTCATCGGTCGAATGGCGGAGAAGGAGACTGGCAGTGCGGGGGAAGCATCATCATGGGACACGGGAGGTCAAGGTGGGAAGAGAGGATAGAGTGGTCAGACTAGGAGAGAGGGGTGGTAAGAGGGTTTGAGTGGGGATCATGGAGGCAGGAACCCACAGAGGGAAGAGCAGAGCCACTCCACCACCAGGCCAGGATGGCCGGGGATTGGACAGGATCTTGTAGCCCTCAGGGAGAAGTGTGTCAAAAGCAGTGACTGAGCTGGCCTTGAACCACATCTTGGTGAGAGCAAGGATGTTAAGTTCTTCAATGAAGTGACGAATGTCAGGAGTGTTTGATAGAGCAAGAATTGAGGGTAGCTAAGGGAAGCTGGTTGCCACCTTTAAAAGATTTGCTAGGGGGGCGCAGGGGTGGTTTGCCACCACCAGGGAAGAGGGGAGAGGGATGGATGGAGGGGTGTGTAAGGAACTCATGGTGGCAACAGTAAGGACAGACACAAGTGATCACAGTTCAAGGGTGTTAGACTGTATAAATGGGTGAGAAAAACGCCTAATCTAAACCTAAATCTAAGATGGGAGCAAACCACCACTATCAAATAAGAATAAGGCAGTCCTTGTGGCATCTTGTCAAATAAAAAGGGCCTATACTAAAAAAAACTACTGCCAATCCCTACTACTAAGTTACAAAAGAGTGTGGGATAATGTTCACCAGAAAATAAAGAAGTGTTCACAAAATGATAAGTCAGGATGGTATGGCTGGAGTCTCCCTTCCCAATGTTTAAGCACGGGACAAGGCAGGACTTCTGAACACAGCATACTCCCGAGCCTCTCCAGCACAAGGTTCACAATTCCATTCAATGATACCAGGACCTTCAGAGGCCAGGTCTCTTTTCTGCAAAGTATCTGGCCTTAGAAGGTCTTCTGTATCAAAACAACAAACAGTTCCTTGCTCTTCGCCCCTTGGATCTCCCCCTGCTGGACTAGGAGCCTTCTTACAACGTGGGCCTCCCTCCGTCGGCCTTTCACTCTTATTATCAACACAATGTTCTCCGGTGTATCATGCTTCGCCCCATTTTGCAGGCATCCCTTAACCGGGTTCACATTTTCCAATTTCACAGTTCACTTTGCTTTATCACGATGCAGGATTTACTTCTCTTAGCTTTTCCCTTGGCATCCCTCTATCGGGTTCACACTTGCCATTCTAACAGTTCATGATTCTATCATTACACCAGAAAGCTGGGGGTTCTCTTCCCCTAGCTCTCTTGGCAATGGGTCAGAGCCTTTCGATTGCACAAGGGATTTGATGTGACCCCTGTAGCACCACTGACACCTCACACCGCCCTTTCCTATGGTCTTCTGATACTTGTAGTTTCAACAGAAAACAAAGAGGCCAGCCAAAGTCCTTCCAATGACCACTCCCTCCAATGCCCGAGCACTCTGCAGCTGGTGTTCTCTGGGCTTTCTCAAAAGTTCAAACACACACAAATTCTTTGCTCTCAAGTTCCTTGCGTCCATATAATGTTGCAGATTGCAACCTTGGGCTCAACACAGTTCGTTTTGCTATCAGCTTTCTCCGACTCACTGGCTATGCTGAACCCATTGGCTTTTCTTGCTTCTGGTGTCAAGGACAGGACCACGGTAGCCAGCGTGCCTCTCTGCATGTGTTATCAACGTGGGAGGCAACCTGTACACCTTTGACACCTGTCACACCACACAGCAGCTGTACTTCCCGGTCTTGTGATTGCCTTTTCGGAGGCTTTGCATGTCTGAATTGAAAAGGGCGAGGGCAATTCCCTCTTCGTTCTTTCAGGTCTCGCCGCCTTTCTCCTCCGCTTGAACTGCCAGTCTGATATTGCTGCTTCCTCATGCGTTCGGCCTTGCTTGTAGTGTACTCTCGTTCTCTGCCTTTTATCCCTGTGGGGAAGGTAAAGGGTGGTCAGGTGTGTGTGATTATTGTCAATTGCCCGACTCTGCCTGACCCTTGTGTTGGGACATGTCAGGAAAACGACTCTGGTGTTAGTCTGTTTGTTAGTGTGTAACAAAGTGTTTGTGTCTGAAAAGGGGGGCGGAGGGTAGAGCTTCTAAATATCCTACAGGGCAAGATGGGGAAATGGTGTTACAAGGAAGGGGGTACCGGGTCTCAACCTTTCGGTGTTCCACTTCCATTCCCTGAAGACCCTCATCCAGGTGATCCTTCTCCACTCATCCACCCACAGGAACTGGATCCAATAGCGATTGCTGTGTCCTAGCTACCTGGATGACAGATCTCCAGGGACTAGCGGGTGAGACACCTTCAGGTTTCTCACAGGTGGTAGGAGAGGGGGCCAGTTGAAGTGAGATGGAAGATGCCTGTTAAGAAGGAGGAGGTTGGGCTGACAGCCCGGGGCCATGATAGTGCCATTGTGATGCACATTAATGGTGCATTTGGAAAATGTGAAGGGAGCCAAGACCATTTCCCATCTGGTGCCACCAGTAATGGGTGAGGAGGAGAAGGGGGAGAGGACAGAGACCATACGGGGAGCCCGGAGACCATATAGGGAGTCCAGAGATCAGACGAAGGAACAGCAAAGAGAATGTCAGTGAAAGTCTGTCTGAAGGAAGCACTGATGCAAGCACTTGCAATGGACAGGCCAGGGATGGAACTAAGGAATGCCTGTTTTAGTTTCATACTTTCAGACTTGAGAGGGAGGATAGGTGATGGAGAAGCAGTTAGATAAGATAGGGGAGACAGAGAGCACCATGGGGCAAAGACACGAGGGGGGAAGGAAACAGAGGATAGCAGGAGAGAGGGTCAGAAACACTATGCAACAATAGAATGTCATCAGGCAGCCAGGCAGAAAATCAATGAGAATCCTGGAAATACCCAGATTTACAAATATTTAGAAATTGGAAAGCACCCCCAAGTTCAATTTTGCCAGCAAACACTAAAAGCAGCACAAAATGGTGGATGCACAGTTGAGAGCACACCTAAACTCGAATTTTACAGAAAGCGCTAAAAAGCAGCACAAAAATGGTGGATGCACATATATTAAATCATAAATTGTCAAAAGCAGTAATAAAATGTGAGAATAACTGCAAAAACATACTAGACGTATTAGAGGGGGGGGCACTTTTAGAATAGAATTTGGATAAAATGAAAAGTGTTATTTGAACATGAATGGATAAATACACAGAATTCAGTAATACAATATAAACGCTATCAAACAATTGGTAGAACGGAGAAAAAAGTGCAAGTGTTACCTAAAAATGTGATAACATTTCTGGGAAAGTATAGATTGACATTCCTGAGAATTAGATTCAACCTTTGCCCAACGCTTGATGTTATTAGTGTGAGAAACGATTGGAATAGGGAGAATCTTGTCTGTAGATACTGTCAAATGTAGAGACACTGGAATACTTATCGCGTACAGGTGTTATTGACAAGCAACTGAACTAACCTATAAATGTTGTACATTCTCCAGCTGAAGTTACAGCAGACTCTTTGTGGGACTGGAAACTTCTTTGGCATTAGCCTCGATAAGTTACTTTTCCCAACGGAGAGTGCAGATAATTTCAATAAGAAGTCAGATTTTAAATGTATGAATTTCTAAGTATGGTTGAAAGTAAAGGAAATGTGATTTATATGGTTTTAAGAAATGATTGATTATATATTTAGTCTGCTTTTTTATGTTTTATAATGAATTGCTGTATTATAAATGAATGCCAAAGGTTAATATTTAACCAAAACAAAGAAGGGGATTGCACGAACATGGCACCTGAAGGCTGGACGACGCAAGGTAACCCTTCTGGAACCGGCGGCCATGCAAGAAATATTGAGAGCAAAGGCCTGCCATACAATTGCCAGAAATTGACATTTTGCCAAGGTGAGACCACAACATTGACGATCTTTATCCTTCCGATGTCTTGTTAGACCTAGAGAGTGGGAGACATGAGGTCCTACAGCGAGACACACCAGTAGCTGAATGAAGAACCAAACTACCAACCCATGGGGAATGCCTCTATAAGGAGTGCCTTTCTGTGCTTTAGTTGCAGTCTATAGCAACCAGAGCTACAGCGCCATAAGACCGAACTGCAATGCACTATAATCTGCATCTCTACTCATATGGCTCATAGCTGCTCTTTGGAATCTAAATCCAGTCGCACATGCTTCCCGATTCCACTGGGACCCTCGGTACATCTGAAATCCCTCATCCCAAACAGAGAAGAGCACCTGAGAGCTGTGGTCCGAAACAGAATAAATCATCACAATATAGACAGATGACTTCCATCCAAAAAAGTTAAACTATAGATAGATTTTGCGACTAAGTGGGGCTATGCCAATATTGCTAAAATTATGGATTCTACTGCGGGCAATTGCCATACACAAGGAAATATTACGTTATACCATGCTCTGTTGCGGCTTGCATGGTCTCTTGGTAAACATACAAAATGATGACATAAAAGCAAAATGCTTACATTAAAACAAAATAAATTTTCATTGGATGGCAGACAGCACATTGAACTACAGGTGAATCTAAAAAAGATCAAATGGAAACAAAGAGCTAACAAAAAGAGTGGCATTCTATGTTCCCAAACTCTCCCAAGTATAAACAGTATCAGACCTTTGCGCCAAAACGCCATTAAGGGAAGTTTGACTTTTGGCACACGTTTGCTTGCTATATTGGAGGTAAGTGTTAAGAAGGGTTGCTGGATAGCACTTGGAAAACGCAAATTAAGGAACAAGTTACTTACCTGTAACTCATGTTCTCCAGCATTGGTATCTCATGGATTCACATGCTCGTGAATATTCCCCGTCAGGCTGGAATCCTCGATAATATTAAAGCAGTTTACCTGTAAACTCTTAAACTGCTTGTTACTTTAGTGCTCTATTACAGTCCTTTTTGGGTCATACTGCCCAAAGACAATTAGACAGGTCCCCTTAGTGCCACCTTTGGTGGCCATCTTCAGATTTGGCAGAGCATGTAATGTGTCAGAATAAGACAAGAAGAGCCAAAGATGGGTAGAAGGGAGGGTCGCATTAGAATCCATGAAAGATACCAAAGCTGGAGAGCAGGAGTTACAGGTCTTCTCCAGCATTGGATCTTACATGGATTCACATACTCTTGATTAAGATTATACAGCAGTACATGTACACAACCAAAACGAGTGGCGGCACAGCACAAGAGAAGTAACCACACTCACCTCATGCGAACAGGTTGAGAAGCATTGCTTGGCTGGCTCGGGACTGCTCCCTGGAATCCCTATCAACACAGTAGCACTGTGTGAAGGTATGGATAGACCTCCAGTTAGCTGCCCTGCAGATGTCGAGCAGGCGAACACTAGACAGGAACGCCTTAGTAGAAACAATGGCTCTTGTCCAGTGTCCTTTTGGTCTTCCGGGAAGGCGTCTGTTGGCCTGATGATGGCAGTGGGAAATTCACACTGACAGCCACCTCACAATGGAAGACTTTGAAAGAGCAGTGCCCTTGCCAACAGGCTCGAAGGCAACAAATAGTTGATGACTTTCGTAAGACACATAGAAGTTGAGGGCTCGGGCAACATCTAGAGAGTGTAGGGATTGCTCTGCTGGAGAGTAAGGAG
Source organism: Ambystoma mexicanum (assembly GCF_040938575.1). Taxonomy (NCBI): domain Eukaryota; kingdom Metazoa; phylum Chordata; class Amphibia; order Caudata; family Ambystomatidae; genus Ambystoma; species Ambystoma mexicanum. The sequence goes on along the minus strand of NC_090921.1, from coordinate 1,334,178,915 downwards.
AGCCAAAGAATACTGGTAAAAATCAAGGGACCATTAAGTTGAAAAGAAGGGACCTTCGGCATGAGGGAAGGTTTTGTGGGAAGGACCATCTTAGACTGATGAAACCTAAAGTAGAGCGGTTTGCAGGAGATGGCTTGTAGCCTGCCAACCGGCTTGGCTGACATAATGGCAACAAGGAACGCTGCTTTCCAGGAGAGAAACTGCAGGGAGGCTTCAAAGAGAGGACCCAATAGCTCTGAGAGGACCACATTGCGTTCCCAAGCTGACGCAGGAGCATGCATGGGTGGAAAAGTGCGAAACAGTTCCTTGGGGAATTCTTTAACCAACCTCTGAGACCAGAGGGAAGGGGTACCTGCGGGACGCGTGTAGCGTGAAATGGCTTGTAAATTCTCCTTGCTGGAAGAATGCGCTAGCCCGTTATCACCACATTACTAAATGCTGTAACTGTCTTGGACAGGACACATGTGCCCATGAAGGGCAGCGTCCAGTCAAAATTCAAACGTACTGTGTCTTGGACATGTGTACACAAGAGGTAGTTGGGAACCAGGGGATAGCATTCTTATGGAAGCACTAGTGACACCGTAGAAATTATTTACTTTGTTCATTACAATTTTAAAATAACAGATTTAGGGAATTAAAACATGTAAAGGAAAGAGTGGCAGTTTTAGTCCTTCTCCATCCCAACAGCTTTTCACACTTTCAGCTACTTTACTGGAAGTCGTGGATAAGCTGCAGTCAGTAATGTCACTTCAGACCAAAATCAAATCTAGAATGCGATCTACAATACGGCAGTGCGAACAAGCTCTCATATGAACAAAATCGATACATTCCTAAATACATTTGCAGTTCCAAAGACCAGTAAAGATAAGCCGTTTTTCACATTCTCACTTTGTGAGCTGAGTGACCAATATATAATTTTGCTAAAGAAGCGGCCAGGAAAAGATAAAACCCAGATGGTCAGTCTAAGGACAGAGAAAGAATAACTGGCTCACCAATACAAAAAGGTTAGCTCAAGCATAATGTGCTTGTCTTGGAAACAGAACAATATCCTGCAGCATGTGTTCAATACTGGGTAGGGTCTTCCACTGCCCCAAGGTGGTCCAATGAGAAACAGTGATAAAGTGAGACGGCTTATAAACCTATTCCACCAACGTGAATCGGCTACTTGGGGCAATGCATCTGGAGGAAGACGGGATGGGGATAGGTGGCGATGGGCAAGTTGTCCAGTCTGAGTGATGCCAGATCAACAGGCACTCACAGTACAGCCAGAAGCACAAACGCACTCACCTCACAAACCATTACTAAACGCAACCACTTTTTCAGGTGCCTTTGGAGTTGGCTGGTACGTTGCAGCAGCTCCATATGCTTGGTGGGTGGGGGCCAACATCCTCCTTCAGTCTGCTGGGCTGGCTCATGCTGTTGCTCCACAGCTTGGAGGGTGGCGTAATGATCCTCCTCAACCTCTATGCCAAAAGAATCAACTGTCAAGACAGTTCCTTTGGTGAGTAATGAGGCTTTGGCCCAGTTTGTTCATCTTTTCCTACCTTGACCCAGACTCCCTTCCTGTCTCTTCCCACAGGCTGTGGTGGGGTCAAACAACCTTAGCTCCTGATGCAAACCCATCACAGTCTGAGCCTGTGCAGCAGAGATCGCTCTATTGAGCGTTCCCCACTGGGCACACAGTGAAGCCAAAGGCATGAGCTCATCAAGCACAGCATGTCACCCTACGAACAGCCACAATGATGTTTATTATGCTGGAGAGAAAGTGTTTCTACTGGGTTCCTTATTTCAAACCAAGTACACTTCAATCAAGTGCCATTGCCACCCCAATAGACCAGCCGCCACAGATGCCGCTGGATTCTTACCTGAATGGCTGGAGGATTTGCCACAAAGCTGGGATGCAGAATTTGAAGCTGGATGTCGTTTGTGGGCTGCTCCTCGTCATCATCATCCTGGTCCTCCTCGGTTTGGATCGGATGTCCCATGCTGGGACAGTATCTCAGCAATTTTACTGTAGTGTTCCCGCCTTACCTTTGTGGATATGGCATCTTAAAGTAGGATGCCACTGTTTTCAAGAAGGATGGAGGGGGACACTACCTCACTTATGCACCTCTTCTGAGCCATCTCGGGTCGCCACCATTGTTGCCCCCATCGTGGGAACATTTTCTGTTGGCTGGCTGCCCCATTTTGACCTTTGAACCATCTGTATCTGCTTGGGGGGATTCCTATGCCTTTGATCATTGCTTCTGCTCTGGGACTTTTAAGTCACCCGTTGAAGACCAGGATTCTTAATTTTGGTGGTCTAGGTCATCGCTGGTTCAGGGTGCAAAACTCCTGGGTACCAGATCATGTAACTTGCTCTGATAAGAAGCTTTGTACTATCAAGTTTGCTTCACAGTTTCTGAACCAAGCCCCCTGAATCTCGCACTGTGAGTAATTGCAGTGGTATCTGTGTTCCTGGTTTTTAGGCAGATTTCCACTCAGTGGTCCAATGGCGCCTCGAGTGATAGAGTGTTGCATATCCCTTGGTATAAGGGACGAATCCCGGTAGACTGTTGTCCAACTACAAGTTGGCAGGGTCTACTCTGTCTAGATCCGGGTGGATCAGTATCAAAATATAAATAAGAGACAGAGCTACATGTACAGGTGCTGATCACAAGGGGAATAGACCTAAAGAAGGGACCTTACACATATAAAAACGTATCACTTTTTAGAGCTCTTCCAGCAGACGCAGCCTCCTTCGCGTGACTCTGCACATTCCTGCACTGCTCCGCAGCATTCAGAGTTGCCGACGGTATTTATTGCATCTTTGCTAAACGGGAACGCAAATTCCTTGCCGCAGTATGGATCCTTTACTTTAGCTGCTATGGCTTTATTAGCACCTTTGTGCCGAGGCATTTTTACTACACAACTCTGTCTTGATTGCAGTTAGGCCTACTCAGCTATTGTATATCGCTGCACCTCATGAGGACACTGGGTACTGCTCCCTGATCCTAGCCACTCACGACCGGCCTTCTAGTCCTTCTGGAAGGACTGATTCTCCTTCCTACCCATCAACTGAATTTCTGAAGTTGTGAGCCCCCATGAACATACCATATGGTGCTATGAAATTGACGCGGATCCAGTCTGTGAATCTATAAGAACTAGGTTTTCTGTTGAAACTGTTTTCTCCTGATGAATGTTTGTTATTTGTGCTTGTGAACAGAAACATGTCGAGACAGCCCTCTGGATTGAAAACAGATGTTATAAAATGGCATACTAATCCAAATGGATTCTGATACACAACAGGTTGCCCGAAGTGTATACTGTTTTTTCTTGAATTTGTATTTAGTTAGCAATTGATTGCCTACTACGTATCCCTATGTTTTTCTTTTAAAGATTTGTTATCTATGCATTGTGGACCGCTGAATTTAATCATGTTTTTTAACTTTACCGATTTATTATTAAAAATTGTGTGATAATTTTTTATATGCGTTAGGTCACATCCTTAGGTCTATTCCCCTTGTGATCAGCACCTGTACATGTAGCTCTGTCTCTTATTTATATTTTGTGTTGCATGTCCCACCACTATGATTCCTCACTGACTTCTATTGGTGCAAATCCTGTGCAGATTCCTTGAGTTTTCTGGGTCTAGAACCTGGAACGTGAGCTCTTCATCAGGGTTCCTCCGATGTCCTCTGGGGTTTGGTGCAACTTTGTCTGCAACTGTGGGGCAGAACAGACTTAACTACCTTGTTTCGCATAACCATGTATAGGTCTACTGGATTTGCCCTGTTATTTCCAACTGGGAACTTTTCTACAACTTTTAAACTCCACTAAACTGTCTTTGCAAGGTGCTCGCCTGTACAAAGACATGTTTCCTGGGTCCCCCTTAAGTGCCTTTAGTTTTCTCCCGCCACCTAAAACTCTAGCTTATACCCTCGATTTTCTACAGCCTTGAATTACTGCATTTACGGCCTGCCAACATAAATGTACTCTGGCAACATGAAAACCTGCTGGTTATCTATTTCAAGGAGTGTAATGAGAGCATACAGGTCTGGTATTGTACGCCTAATCCTGTTCCGAATTTGGGTGGCCCTCATGGATTTGATCATTCTCTACCTCTAGGTGTTACATATAGTATATGGACAACATATGTATTATCATTTTTATTATGTACTACAGGATGGGTGGATTTAGTGACTATCCATGTGTTGGCATCACAGGCCCCGATTACCACTATGTAAAGGTATTTAACCGTTGTGTTGGTTTCCCTTTTTCTCCCCACTCCATAGACTTCTAGGTACAGAGTTTAGAACCAGGTAATAGTCATACCTTAAACCTAGGAGTGGGAGGGGTCTTCCTTGGGACTCTAACTGTTTTTCTATCTGCAATGTGATTTACTGTGTTAAGTTTAACCCTGACGTATAACTATACTAATTGTATCAAGCATCTTTTTCAGTATGCCAGTATGGTGTGTTCTCTGGGGATAAATATTGGGACTAATTTGACCACACTGTCAGCCTTTCTCCTCCCTTGAGTGAAGGCTGCTATAGATCCCATTAAGAGCATTGGTTGCATCTTTTTGTATGAACCCCAGTTTTGCAATTAGATTAAATGATTTCACATCTCTCACCAGGGGCCTGTAGAAATGGCTCCATTAACACACTGAAATATGAATATGTCAATGAAAGAAGAAACTTGAGCAGGTCAGCTGCTGCAAAAGAGGGTTGTGCTCAGAGGACTGCAATGGGAGGCCATCATGCCCCAGCGTACGAGTGCTGTGTCCACCTAACAGAGCCTGGAACCAAAATAATAAGACTACACCAGCTCAGCATGGAGCAGGTCCCAGTCTGCAAACTACAATTAGCTTCCTTGCAAAGGTGCTTATCTGGGAGTAGGAATCGGGAGCAAGGAGTAGCAGTGAGAGGAATGAATACCTGGTCAACACTGTGGAGCTCAGACAGAAGCAGGGAGCCAGTACTGTTGGGGTCCCAAAGCAGAACACTGATGGAGGCAGTGATTGACCACAAGCCATTTTTTTGGTCTGCGGACCTGCACGGACAACTGGCAATCGGGGGGAAGAAAACGAAACAGAATCGTATCAGGACACAACCAATCTGAGGTCTTGAAGGAGAAAAGGAGGTAGGGTTTGTAAAAAGCCTATGCAGGAAGAGGAAAAAGTGGCAGAGGATGGAGCAGAAGATGCAAGCAAGGCAGTCAGGATCCAGTGAGGTCAGAGGCTTGAAGTTAAGCCGTGCAAGGAGAGAAGCCAGAACTACAGCAGGTGGGGAAACGACTGGACAGACCAACAGAGGGGTTGAGGCTCAGAGGAGGCCTTGTTTGGAACACCTTGAAGTCTCTGGGACAGCAACTGTGGCTGAGCCTGAAGGAGAATCTCAAGACTAAGGCCCTTCGGATTCCAGACCTTGCCCCAGTGTGAAGGGCACCCTTATCCCTCCCAAACGATGAGTGCAATAACCAATAACCAGGGCAACTCTTGAAGTGGGTGTTGGGAAGGTGGCTCAGGAGGGGGGCAGGGAGGGAGGAGGAGGAGGAGGATGATGATGTGACCTTTCCACAGAAAGAATGAAATAGAAAAACAAAGAGAAAGCAGGAGAGGCAGGGTTCGGAAAAGCCTTCAGTGTGACGGGCCTCTGACCCTCTTAGTGAAAAGTGGCACTACAGCCACTGATCAGGAAGCAGGGTGCCAGAGACTATCCTTCTGGTGGGGACTATACGTAGGGAGCAGGGTGCATACATCCTGTAAATAGGACCAAGTAATGACATGGATGCCGTATCCCTGAGACTGAGCAGAGTAAAGAAGCTTATGTGTGACATAACCTTGAGACGGTTTTCATTTAAAGAACCTAGTGGAAACCAGTATACTTAATAGGAATACCCAAAAATGGCATTGTTCCATCCATTCTGACACTGTTGGTTTGGTTTGATCCAGATAGAGGAGTACCTTGAATGTTGTGTATAAACTCACCTTGCAGGCGCCTGTCTCAACCCTTATCTGTGGACGGTAGTCATGAAGTTGCTACTTGGAATACCAGAGACTGTTTTGTACTACAGATAGCTTAGGGGAAGACCAGTATCCTTGTAATCGAGAAAACCAGAACATTTAATTGTTTGTCCTGCCCAACAGTGTTTTTTTTATAGGCAAGCCTAGGAAGGGTATTCTAATAATGATGTAGATAAATCCCTAACCACATGTAAGAGCTTATCCCTATCCCATTTTGTATGAGAAAACAAAGCAAGGTAAAACTCATCCTATTATCTTAAGCCATGCCATACACTTCCCACCTCCTTAAATGCATGAAAGCTTCTCTTTATTGAATCTACAGGTTCACTCAGTCACTAGGAACTAAAGCAATTCAAATTGCATGGCATGCTTTACAAATGCTTTCTCCAAGTCACAACCTTGCAAAGCAGATCAGCAGCTGTGACAACCAGGTCCACTATGAACATGCAGTACCTTGCCTCATATCGCACGGAGACTAAAGTGACCAACAGAGATTGGACGAAAAATTGTTTTTGCCTCTACAGGTCCGGATACTACTTAGGGGTGTGGCCATGCAGCAAACTTGAACAGTTTCCATTCCTGCTGGCTCACTTACCAATCCAAGCTGACTCTGGATGGCATCAGCTGCTGCTGAGATGCGAAGCATCATGATGAACCAATGAAGTGGTGGAGACAGTGGTCTGGTGGACAGGGAGCCACACGTGTATTATTGAATGTTTCTCCAGTGTGATTCTGGTGCATGCAGTGGTGTTGCTGGGAGACCGAAGTTGGCTTACCCTACACCCAGATGGTCTCCATGCCAATACCAGAGGGCTCTACCAACACCACCCACTCCAGGGATACAAGAGAGAGTCTGGAACACTCAAAACCTGCCTTGTGTATTGCTAATGTAAGTAATGCAGTTTATACTGTGTCCCACAGACATGCAATAGCTATGTCCTGGAGGACCCCCGTTGGACGCCGGTCTTAACCGTCAATCCCAGAGCCATTGGATTTTCGAAGTCCGGTGCTGTTCCTCCTCATTGCACAATTACCTCAACAGAAAAGGAGACTGTGGGGGTTGCACCCGTTCTTACAATGGGCTTTTAAGTTATAGTGGCGCAAAGCAGATTTTGCAATGGAAACTTCCTGTACCTCTGGGTCTTTCCATTTCGCATCTCCCTGCTCGACCAATGATGAAGATCCCTGCTCGACCAATGATGAAGACAAGGTTGCAGAGGAAGGCATCCAACATTTGGACATGGCTAAAGATCATAACCCAAGCGTCGCCAGTTTTCAAGAGTGTGGACCTCTATATAGGAGTAATTAATAAATGCATATGTCAAACAAAGGAAGGAACTGCAAAACCACCAGGAAACTAATATGATCTTCAGGTGATGACTCATGGCACAGAGCAGGCAAGGTATTTCATGTTGCCTCTGTGTGGTGAAGAGTTGAAATTGGATGTTGCCTGCAAAGGGGGATGGAGGAGAGGGTGAATTGACTTTCATATGCTTTGCCGATTTGTTTTTTAATTGGGTGCCTATGATGGCATGAACCACATGCCCAAACATACACATATATATATATATATATATTTTTTTTTTGTTTAACTTATTTGTCGTCCTTGATCTTTTATTGTGTTTTTCATTGGGGAAAACACAAGTTGCTGTTCCTGAGAGGGTACAAGCTTATTATGTTCCGTTTGAAATGGAGTATAGAGGGAACAAAGATCTTTCCTCATTGATGGGTTTTGGGAGGAATTTTTATTAGTGGTGTAGTTGCAGGTTAAGACAAACAAAAGAGGTGATGGCTGGAAGGTTTAGAATAATCTTTACCTCTGGCATTGTTCTAGGCAACGTTCCAGACCATCGTTCTTCGCCTGCCAAGCCATTACAGAAAGGGGAAAGACCATGCAGGTAAAGTTATTTTTACAATTATGGCTCGTACACAGTCAACTTATTTTATGCATACTATGAATCCCATATATCACAATAGGAGGTTATCCCCCAGCTAAGTAGGGCTATTGTAAACCTTTGGTTAGAGTCACCCTTATGGAGGTTTCAGGGCTCTGATCAGGATTTCCAAGATCAAGAGAGGGATATTTCAATTTGTGGTAATTGGTGTCCTTTTGTGTCCATAGTCTTGCACACTTGCTCCTATGGTCCACCTACATGTCTGGTCCAGAATGTTCAGTGCTTAAACTCCAGGGTTAAAATGTAAATGACTCTTAGGTTCTGGAATGATGGAATCAATATTGTGATTTATGAGGCAACCAAACACTGCTCTGGGAGTGATTTTGATCTAAACATTAACCCTTGCACAGGGGACATGCAACGGTTAATTGTTTAGCGTTGAGCCTTCAGCTGCCTTATTACAAGGCTTCACAGACCCTATGTATTATATCCTTCATATACAATTACCAAATGTAGGAACTAGAGGATTGTTCTCCGTGAGTGTGTGAGTGTGAGTGTGTGTGTGTGTGTGTGTGTGTATACTCTCTCTGCTCGTAAAATGCAGTCCTCAGAGCAGCAAAGGAATAGCAAAGTCACTCCAAGCAGCTTGACTTTAATATGCTATTTTCAGCACCCACATAACCTGAAGCATCTGTGAAACCAGAGCTTTGGCCTGGAAGCTACCTAAACACAGATTGCGTCCAGTGACAAACCTACAGTCAATCTTACCGTTTGTGGAAGGGCCTATCTCTGATGCTAGATCTGGTGTGACGCCTGCAGACCCCTTTTGCAATGGCGCAGTTGGACAAAAATAAAGTGGTGTGGAAGGTTGCACAAGGCAGTGCCAGTGGTTCAGATTAATTCAAAACTTTCCACCCATCACTGTTTTGGTTTGAATGAGTTTGCTGCAGCTTTAGGGCATCGAATTGATGGGGAGCAATTAGCACTCTGTTGCTGGTAAGCTTGTGGTATGCCATTCTGCTGAAAGCTGTCCTGAGCTGAGGTGGTAGTAGTCTGGCAGCTTGTGCTTCCTCCACCATGCACCTAGAACTATCCATTGCGTGATATGGCTGGGGCGGGGAGTGGGCGGAGGGTTGGATAAACACTTTATTGCAGAGCCACTGACAGGGCTGTGCTGGTGTTCATGCAAACGATCTGCAGTGATTACACCCCGGCTAGCAGTCACAGACTTGATGTCAACTATCGTATCTTACCACAGTTACATCATCTTTACATTGTGACACAGCACCTTCAGCGCAGCGACAGAGGGAAGTCTCTTAGATATCCCAAAGGATTAAATACCTTCTCTAGGTGAAACTACTGTTTTTAAGAGCAGTGAAGTGAAATTGACTTTACTTACATTTTGTTAACTTTCTAGACCCAGCACCTACTATCTTACAATAGGGTGCTGGAGGGGTTACTTAGTAACCCCTTTGTATGGTTTCTCATTTAAGATTTTTATGTTATCCTTTCTACAATTAATGGCTGGTGGAAGTGGTTTACATTTTACTACCATTGTTGGTTTTCACCACAGGCTGCGATCGCAGCTGCAGTAAGAGACCCACGGGTGCCATTTTGTCATGATGGCCCAATCTTTTTTTGCCATTTCTTGTTGGAAAGGTCCTTCTTGAGATTTACTCTGCGCCCCAAACCAGGTTTGGTCCCTTTGTTCTTTTTGTCTTTGGTGGGATTCTCTGGTGAAGCCCGCCTCTGGCTCCAGCGAGTCTGGCAGGGGCAGGAAGTGAGGGAGGTGCTGAAAACTCCCTGTGCTTAATCCCCTCGGTTACAGGAATGCACCCAAAGGTGATTGGCCGGCAAGCTGTCCCCAAAGGACAGCCACCCTGCTGTGTGATTGACAGCTAGGCTGCGAATGATGGGAGAAACTTGCACAAAAGGCAAGGCTTTTTGCATGGAAGGCAGAGTCGACCACTGGACGAAGGAATCCGAAGAACTTGCTGCAACTCCTGGACCGTTGGTTTGCCCGGTGAAGCCCTGCTGCATTGCTGAAGTTCTGAATTCGCCTCGACTAGAGAAGCCCTGCAATGGACGACTTCTCCCCTTGAGTTGGTGGGACGAATCAACCCCAAAGTGAATTTGTCTGGACATCCTCTCAGAGCTGGCTGTACTTCCCTTGCTGCTGCAGGAAATGATTGCCAGGGACAGGAACACCAGATGGAGTGCATCGCTTTTAAGTCAGACCCGAGCTCCAGGAAGATCTTCCAGACGCCCATGAAGCAGGACTGACCAAGCCTGAGCCACCTCAACGGAATGCTGGACCCCAGAAGCGAGGAAAGTCCATTAAAGCATCCGAAAACCACAGTGATGCTATTTGCGAGAGCTGCGAGTAGCTGAAACCGCAAAGTGCTGCTGATCTGAAGTTTGCCCATTGCTGCCGCCGACTTTCCATTCATAGTGCAGGAGTCCCCAGACGTCCTCCCTCTTGTCCCCACGACTGAGGCCCAAGAACACAGGATCTGCAGACCTACACAGGAACAGAAGTCAGTTGGAAGCAGTTTTTCTTCCAACCAAAGGTACTGTAAAACTAAGAGGACTTACCTCTTGTTGTGTAGCCTTGCTAGCTTTCAGTTGAGACTTGTCTTGGTTTCCTTTGAAAAGTTGCTTGCGGCTATGCCCCTCACAAGCCTTCCAGCTTGTAGCCCTACAGTGATTTCATTCTTATACAGCAACATCTAAAACATGTGCAAGACTTTTTACCTACCTACAAGAAGTGCTTCAGCTCACCTAGACTTTTGCTCAACTAACATTGGCTGTCATGGCTCCCTGATATATGATATGATATGTTATTTATAACGCGCTTAATACCCAGAGGTTTCTAAACGCGGAACCAGGGATCGAACCTCTGTTGCTCTGTGTCGTCTTGCTTCCAAGGCGAGCACTTTGCCCCTGAGCTGTCCTCCCGAGACAAGACTCTTCTGACCTCTGACTTTGTTCTTTGCCTTTACCCCTGGAAAGGGTTAATTTTCTTTGTAGTTGAGGGTTCTAAAAAGTACTTACCCATTTGGGAATATTTATTAACCATGGTTTTATTTCCTCAACAACTTCTTTTGACACTAACCTCAGTATTGCACTAAATGTGCCAGTGATATATTAATGTCTAGAGTGTCCTGGATATTTAAGTCACCTGAGGGTGTAGGAAGAATCTGTGTGCCATCCCAAATGGGCATTTGCTGATTTAGAGAAACTAAGAGTGTGTATTGCTCCCTTCTAAAGGAGGCTTATTCCACTGACTGTTTAATACATTAATAATTGTTTAATCAAGAAACCTTGAGTGCAAGTGTTTATTTGGATACTTGTCACTGTGCATCTCAACTACAACTCACATTGAACCCTCTCGAGATAAGCATGGCTGTTCAGTCACTCTACCAACCTGTGTAGTACATGCTTATACCAATGGTTGAGTTAACTATTGCCAAAAGGTCAAGGCTGGTGCAGTCTGCCACAGGGTACTGCATACAATCTTGCCTAACAATTGGTGAGACAAAGAATGTAACAAGCAGGTGGCAGTGGGAGGTAGAAACCACTATGAAAGAGCTCAATGCAGTAAATGTAAAGAATTACGTCTGGGAGTTAAAATCCAGATTCAATGATATAAGAATCCTGTGCCTGCCAGAGTCGGAGGTCTGTCGCTACTCCAAAGTTCTACTTGGCTGCTGCTGGACATCCTAGATAAGCTAGTCTTCTCTCAGTACTTCTAAAATGAAAGGGGACACTTTTCACTAGACCAGAGGACTGCCCTGAGACACATTACAGATTTGTAACACACTCCTCAGAACCCGGAGGCATAGGGGCGCAACAAGGACAGCCAATGGAAAACATAAAACATGCAGCTCAGCTGATGTGGAAATGGGGGGCATGGTTGTCACAGAGTTATATAAAAAGATATGTTTTAAATTGTTTCTTGAAATTTTCAACCAGGTTGATCTGATCTTTCTACTTTTTCTGGCAGAGCATTCCAAGCCTTCGGAGCTGCTGCATAAACAGCGCTCTGTTTAACCTGTGAAAGGAAACATCTAGGCTCTAAACTGTAAAATACCATTTGATCTGAACGTTCTTGTGTTCACCTTCACATGCAGGTCCCTCAAGAGATATACCGGACCCGTGCATGTGATGCACTTGTGTACCATAACTAGTACCCAAAATTGTACCCCATCTTCAATGGGTAACCAATGTTGGTCTCTTCTTGCTTTGGTTACATGGTCAGACCTCCTCAGCCCAGAAAGCTAACAAGTGGCTCACCTGCCCCGCATACTGAGATGCTGATCCAGTACAATGCTTAATGTTTTCACTTTTGTTTTAGTTTCTATTAAGTATCCTGCCAGGGTGAATTTTTTATAATTCTCCCCTTTCCTATTCCCTTCCAACAAGCATGAGTTCTGTCCTTTCCTTATTCAGTGCAAGCCCATTTTCTACCAACCATGCTTGGATGATGTCAAACTTCATTCAAGTCCTGCTCGTGACAGCGGGGTGACACATTGCGTGTCATCCGCATAGTTGGTAAATTCTCCATGATTTTTCTCTAACATCTCAAAAAGGGGAGTTGTAAAACTGTTAGAGAGGGTGATAAACAAGCACCCTGGGGGACTCCAAAAAGCAAGACACTAGGGGGGTGCTTCTGCCACGTCGCTGCATACACCGAGTGTTCTGCTACTAAAACAAGATTGAATCCAAGCTGAGGCAACATCCGAGAATTTGGCTACCTCCCCTCAACCAGGCGACCAATAGATGGTCTACCAGGTCGGAGACGGTCGACAGGTCTAATAGCATCATAAGCGATGTTCCATCATTATCCACGGTACGCAGCAAATTGGACTTACGATCCAATAAAGCTGTCTCCGTAACATTCCCGTGTCTAAAACCAGATTGCCCGTCATGTAGCACCTTATGATTATTCAGAAACACTGAGATCTGGATATACGCAATCCGATCTAAGATCTTCAGCAAGAACGGGTTATGGGCCTGTAATTAAGTGTCTCAAACGGACAAAACTCAGGAAACTCTTCATTTGTGCCACAAAGAACTTCAGCACAAAAGCCACATTCAGCGAGTGCAAAGTCCTTTCAGCCGACGACAAAGGTTTTGGAAAAAACACAGGCAACACCAAAGGCTTGTTGAGGTGGAATTCCGACTGAACCTTTGGCATGAAGGAGGGGTGCGTCCACAGCACCGCCCTTGTGTCGTGAAAAGTAAGATAAGGCTGTTTGCAGGAAAGGGCCTGGATCTCACCTACCCTCCTGGCAGAGGTGATGGCCACAAGGCAAGCCCTCTTCCACGAAAGAACTTTCAGAGGGGCTTGGTACATAGGCTTGAAGGGAGCCCCCCATGGGCCTCGTCAGCACCACGTTGAGTTCACCGGAGGTAACTATCGAAATAGTCCTTTGAGGAACTCCTTGACTAGATGGTGGAACCAAAGAGAAACCTATCCTGGAGACCTGGTGTAGCGGGAGATAGCAGCCAGATGCACCTTGAGGGAGGCATGCACCAGCCCCGTCTTGGCCAAGGACAACAAGTACAGAAGAATCTGCAGAGCCGAGACCCTCAGAGGGTTCATCTTCTGCGTATGGCATCACGTTGCAAGACGTTTCCACTTGTGCCCGTAGCACTGCAGAGTCGATGATGCTCTAGCCCTGGCAAGGACCTCCCTGCAGTCTGCCGGCAGCTCGTACCCTCCGAACTCTAAGGCTGCAGGAGCCACGCCTTCAGGTTCAGCGATCCTGGGTCGTAATGTAGGATTGCGCCTCCTTCTCTGGCGAGCAGATCCATGACCACCAGCAGCTTGTCTGGGGGCAACGCTGACAAGATCTGGGTACCAAATATGCCTCGGCCACGCCGGGTTGATGGGGATCATCCTGCATAGGCACCGGTTGAGTTGATTGATGACTCGCAGCAGGAGAGGCAACAGGGGGGGCAGGCGTGGGGAACACATACAGGGAAACACATCCCCCATACTCCGCGGCTGGTGGAACCTGCTGGCGAATCTCTGGCATTTGGAATTTGTCGCCGTCGCAAACAGATCGCTCTGGGGTCTGCCCCATTGGAGGAGGCTGTCCACTTGACCCTGTTGAAGTTCCCCCTCGTGGAAAGCGCACCGCTCCCTGCTGAGGGAGTCAGTGATGGTGTTCTCGACTCCCGCCAGGTGAAAAGGAATGAGGAACATCTCTCGGGCGATGGCCCAGTGCCACAAGTCCGGCGCCTCTCTGGAGAGTGCCAGGGATCTGGTACTGCCTTGCTTCCTGATGTAGAACATTGTGGTGGCATCGTCTGTGAAGATCCTCACATCCTTGCCCTTGAGGGACGGAAGGAGCGACTTGGGGGCCCAGAACTTTGCTTGCAGCTCCAGGACATTGATGTAGAGATTCCCCTCCTCAGGTAGCCACAGGCCTCTGGCGTGGAGACATCTGATGTGCTCTCCACAGCCCTCCAGGGAAGCGTTTCTGGTGACTGTCTCCTGGTATAGGGGTCTATGGAAATCCGTGCCCCCGGCGATGTTGGAGCGCACACACCACCACCTTATCGCTCGACGGAACTCCTCGTCGAGAACAATCTTGTCTGCGAAGCTTCCGGACACCTGGATCCACTCAGCGCCCAGGAATTCCTGAAGGAATCCATCTGCAACCAGCAGCGTCGGATCAGGTAAATGCACAACAACATCATGCTGAGCAGCTACTTGATGGTCTGCACTGTGGCAGTCTTAAGTGCCAACAGCTGTTGCACCTTGCCCAGCATGGCTGCTATCCTCTTCTGAGGGGGTCACCAGGCAGGAGACTGTTGAGCCTGGCCCCCAGGAATGTTATCAAGCAGGATTTTTGATAGTTGACGGAGAACCCCAGATCTGTCAGCAGCTGGACGGTCCTCTCCGTGTGTCCAGACGGCTACTTCCCTGGACTCGGCGCGCATGAGCCAGTCGTCGAGGTACGGGTACACATGTATCCCTTGTAGATGCAGATAGGCCACCACTGGCGCTAGGCACTTTGTGAACACCCTGGGTGCCAATTTAAGTCCAAAAGGGAGGGCCTTGAACTGGTAGTTTCTTACCTGTACCACGAAGCACTGGAACTTCCAATGCTTCTCGTGAATGGCGATGTTGAAGTATGCGTCCTCCAGATCTAGCGACAAGAAATCTCCTTCCTCCAGTTGGCCAAGCATGTGCTGCAATGGGACCATCCTGAATTTTTGGGACTGGAGTTATGTGTTGAGGAGCCGCAGGTCTAGAATGGGCCTTCAGCCCCTGGTCATCTTCTTTACCAAGAAGTATCTGAAGTAGACTCCGGAGCACCGGAGTCGCTTCGGAACCAGCTCTATCGCCCCCTTTTTTAGCATGGCCCATACTTCCTGCAGGAGCTCAGGGATGTGCTGCTCCTGCCGTGCCACCAGTGGTATCCCCAGACACCTCTGCTGCAACTCTAGAGTGTGTCCGTGGGCGAGAGTATCCAGCACCCATTTTATCGGTGGAGATCTTTTCCCACTCGCTGTTGAAGCCCGCCAGCCGGCCTCCCACCAGGGTGCCTGGGTGGGGGCCCGATGTCCTGGCTAGTTCAATCGTGCTTCGGGGCCCGTGTGCTGCCTTGGCAGTGACAAGGATGTCAGCCACCTCCACCGAAAGCCGTGGAGCGGCCCCTGTAGGCATCTTGGGTCGTTGACTGTGAGGGTTGACGGTACGAGGAGGACCCTCCGCCAAACCTGTTCGACGATCTGCCTTATTTTCCCACCAGAGGCACGAAAGGATGGACAATGCTGCTGAAGAGTGCCCAGGGCATGGGCTGTCTCCGTCTTAATGGCCTGCAACGATTCATCGACGGCTTTCCCAAAGAGGTTGTCCCAGATGAAGTGCATGTGCAGCACCTCTGTCTGGACCTTTTGACGGAGGTTAATGGCCATCAACCAGCCACGACAACTGGCAGACACCGTTCCCCATCTGTTGGAACCGTGTGTCCGTGATGTCCAGGGCCATAACGATGGCATGGTCCAATGCAACCTCGCCTTCCTGGAGGATCTCAAGCGCCTCAACCCGCTTGTCAGGTAGAATTCCAGCAGCGGGCCATCTTATATCACAGCTCCCCGTCATATCTGGCCAGGATCGCAAGTGCATTCGTTACCTTGACTTTCGTTGCCGCCGAGTAGATCACTTTCCTACTGGTGGCATCCAACTTCTTCACCTCGCTGTCTGAGGGAACGGAAGATGAAGATGAGGGATTAAAAGACTTCCTCCTCGCTGCCACTGAGACCACCAAGTGCAGGGAGGACTGAGACCGTAGACACTTGGGTGCGAACTCCAGCACCCAGTACTTCTTCTCCAGCCTTTCCCTCTTCGCCGGGGCTGAGGCTGGGTTTCTCATCAGCGCCAGGCCCTCATCCCAAACATAGTCCAGGAGAGGTACCACCAGAACGGTCTTCCTTTTGGCCTCACGTCGTTGGTAAAGGAAATGTTCCTTTTTGGTCTCTTATGGCATCAGCTGGAAGAGCTCCAATGCTCGGGTGACCAGGGCATGGAATGACCCCACTTGATGGCAGAGAAACACTGGCATCATCATCCGTGTCCCTAGTCGATGTGCCCGTCCCCGTATCCCTAGGAGGGGGGGGCACGTGCGGCGGTTGATGAGGCAGCATAGGGTGTAGCTTTCTCTTCTTCGCTGGCGTTGGGCCTGGTGCCACTGGTGCCGTCGGCATCCCCTTATGGATTTCCGACACCAGGGTGTGGAGAGTTGCAAGGATGTCCAACGACACGTCCCTGGGAGGTGTCAGGGGGAGAGGGGGGTTTGGGAGGGACAGGCTAGCTGGGCCCAGCACCCACATCGGCGGCAGCATTCCCGCTGTTGTCGTCGGCCTCCTAAGTGTTTCCGCCGTCGTCGTTCCACACGTCCTCCAAGACTGTGCGAACGGACACCAGGTCCTCCTCATCCGAGGAAGAAATATCTGTGCCCTGGAGCATGGTTCAGGCCTCCACTCACCCCACCCCTTTTTTGCATCATGAGGGGTCGGTCTCAGGCTTAGGGATGGCATCCACTTCTCCTGCGTTTTCTCCACCGGCTTGGCCGAGGCCTCCCGCCTCGAGGGTAGGGCCAATCTGGGCGCTGCCGGGGTGCTCGGGACTGGGTCAGCCCCTTTCGCCTTTGAGAGGGCGGCTGCCACCAGCTCGAATGCAAAATGGGTTGAGGTCAGACACCTTTCTTTGCGCCTTGGTCTTCTCTGGCTTCTCCCGCAGCTTCTTTGGGTTAGCGGATTTCCTCTTCGATGAGGAGCTGGAGCGATGACTGACGATGGAGGCAAATGAAGACGAACGCTACTTGCCCATCGCGGGACACGCTTGCGCTGCGACCACGACAGAAACTGACTCGCAGTGCTTGGCCTTGTCTTGGGCCCCCACGGATGGAGCACCCAAACGACTTAGAAGCCCTCTCCTCAGACCAGCCAGTCCTGTGTGAGGCATGCCCCAGCTTGCCGCACGGGGTAGAGTTCTTGGCATTGAGCAATGCCACCAACCTACTGTGACGATCCTTGACAGTGCGCTTGGAGAACCCAAGGCAGATTTCAAAATCTGCCTTCTTGTGGTCCGGATGGAGACAGTAGAGGCATTGGGGGAGTGTGTCCTCCACAAACGCGTTCCTCTATACACAGCTGGAGCATAGCTTGAAGACGGAGCCTCCCTCCTTCTCCTCCGACATGGACCGGCGTGCAGTGTAGACCCGATGGCCTTCTGGAATCTTCGATGAAACTCTTGACGATTCTTGCCCTTGAGGGGCATTGAGACGCCGACAAACGGATCTCTGCTTGCCGGTCAAAGGAACGAAAGCACACACGGGTTCTAATTGACAAAAATAGAAACTTTATCAAAAAGGCGGGAAAACACAGAAAAACTCTAAAAAGCAGTAAAAATCTGAAGATGGCAGCCAGAGCAGGGGCCTAGGGAGAGGGCAATCATTGGCTGGGTGCCATATTGACCCAGAGCTCAGTGATTGGTTTAAAGGAGAAGAACAAGTTACTTACCAACTGTAACTGTCTTTCGACTGGATGTTCCTCCCACGTATTCCTTATCTTTGATAAATCCACTTCCAACTTGCTGGCCTCGGAAACATTTTTCACAGTAGAGGGCGCTGCACGTCGACGTCCCTCGAGTCGGTGTCCCTCGAAGGCCTCCGTTATCGGCACCAAGGTCACCGTAGTTATAAAAAGTCTCATGCATCGTCCGTTGCTCAGTCCCGTTTTGAGGTGCTGTGTTTGCCCAGTACGAGATGGTTAGTACCCTTGAAGAAGCGTAGGCTGCAACTACAAGGGAAGTTTTACTGCGGGGAAGGATGGGAGGGGCAATAAGGAATACGTACGTGGGAGGAACATCCAGTCGAAAGAACGTTACAGTTGGTAAGAAACTTGTTCTTTGAATGGATGGTGTCCTCCCACGTATTCCTGATTTTTGATAGACTCCCAAAGCAGTAATATGTATAGGAGGCGGGAGTAAAACGCAATGATCCTTTTAGAGATGCACAGAGTGCAACACAGCTTTCCCAAATGTAGTCCCCTTGCTAGTGGAGGAATCTAGATTGTAGAATTTGGTGAAAGTATGTGCAGACGACCATGTGGCAGCCTTGTATATGTCTTTAATTGGAACTCCTCTTTGGAGAGCTGACGAGGCTGCGATAACCCCTGGTTGAATGAGCCCTGAGGTGTTGAGGAGGATCTTTTCCTGCCAATTTATAGCACTCTAGGATAGTCAGTATTATTCCTCTTGAGATTGTCTGTTTCGTGATAGGTAAACCTAGTTTATGTCAGGGACGCCATTTCACCAAAATGCCAGGGGTAGCGGAAGTGACATCACACGACCCTTGACCCCCCTGATGACATCACAGGAAGGGATGTCATTTGACCCCACCCTGAAGTGATATCGTGGAAAGCGATAGAACACGACCTTTTACCCGTTGACAAAACAGGAAGTGGCATCACATAGCATTGTACACTATGAAAAATATGGTTACGATATCACTATAATGTGATGTACATTTCATGCAAGAATGGATCGCCATATGTAGCGTTAAGATCAGTGTGTATAGGCCCATATTATCAAATTTCTGTGAATGCAAGCAGACGTCCATGACCAAATGATAATGATGTGTTATTATATAGCACTTACGCTTAAGTGCTTTATATAGAAAAAATATACACCGAATATCATCCAACCTGTGTCCGTACTCATTTATCGACCTCAGAAGGATGAAAGGCTAAGTTGAGGCGTTTAAGAACAGACTAAATCAGTGACTCACCCCCTGAAGTGTGCTTGAAAAAAACCTTTATTGAGTCTAGCAATTATTGTATAGAATTACAGAAAGACACATTTGGTATTCTTATTCTTTCTTATTTAGGGTCAGTGCTGAAAGTGTTAGACTTGTGGCACTCCTGTTCTTATTTATTTATTTTTTTTTAAAAGGGCCTGAACAAGAAAACCAGCCACTCCAGAAGTAAAGAGCTCAGGAGCTTGCATTACAAAAAACGAAAACATATATATATATTTTTTTAACAGAGGTCGCAAGGGAGACCACAGAGGTCGCAGTTGCCACCTCTGGCGACCCCTAAATGACATCCCTGGTTTATGTCCTGCATATCCCACAAACAACTGATCTGCTTGTCTAATCCTTGCAAGTCTGTTAATGTAAAAACTCAAGGCACGCCTTGCATCCAGCCTGTGCAATCTCTCTTCCTATTTCCCTGGGTGAGGAGGAGGGTAAAATGCAGGAACAAGCTACTTACCTGCAACTGTTGGTCTCCAGCATGGGTCTGGCATGGATTCACATGCTCATGAATATTCCCCATCAGGATGGGAATCCCCGGTAAAGAAAAAATCAGTTTCAGTTTCGTTTCTGAACTGTCTTTCTACTAGTAACCAATGACTGGTCACTGGGTCATACTGCCCCCAGCCAATGACTGCCCTCTACCTAATCCCCTCCTCCGGCAGCCATCTTCAGATTTGGTAGCACGTAAAGTGGCAGCAGGAAAGTAAAAGAAGAGCTGCAGAGGGGTAGGAGGGAGGGTTCGCATGTGAATCCATGCCAGACCCATGCTGGAGAACAACAGTTACAGGTAAGTAACTTGTTCCTTCTCCAGAATGGGGTCTGGCATGGATTCACATGCTCATGAATAAAAGAAAACATAGCAGTACACACATGCACAACCACGGGAGGTGGCAAAGCTCAACATTAAGCATTTCAACAACTCAACATTAAGCATCTCTTAACTCCTCACCAGGCCCACCTTCAGGCGAACAGGTTGCGCAGCACTGCCTGGGCGACTCTGGACTCCTCTCTGGAATCCCCGTCGAAACAGTAGAATCTCGTGAGGTGTGCGTCGACCTCCACGTAGCAGCCCTGCATATGTCCAGCAGGGGCACGCCAGACAAGAACGCCATGGTAGCAGCGATCGCTCTGGTTGAATGGGCTCTCGGACGGCCGGGCAAGGGTCGGTTTGCCAACCGGTGACAGTGCATGATGCAGCCGGAGAGCCATCTGGAAATTGAAGCCTTCGAGAGGGCCTTCTCCTGGTTCACAGGTCCAAAGTTCACAAAGAGCTGTGATGTCTGCCGAAGACTCTTCGTGCAGTCCACGTACAACTTCAGCGCTCTATCCACATCCAGCGAGTGCAAAGTCCTCTCAGCCGGTGACTAAGGCAACGGGAAGAAAACAGGTAACACCAAGGGCTCGCTGAGGTGGAAGTCCGACGGCACCTTGGGCATGAAGGAGGGGTGCGTGCTCAGCACCACCCTCGTCTCGTGGAAAGTCAGGTATGGAGGTTTACAGGAGAGGGCCTGGTTCTCTCCCACTCGTCGTGCGGAGGTGATGGCCACCAGAAAAGCTGTCTTCCACGATAGGAACTTCAACGGTGCCGAATGCAGAGGCTCGAATGGGGGCCCCATGAGCCTGGTCAGCACCACGTTGAGCTCCCACGCCGGGGCCGGAGCCTTCACCGGCAGGAACGATCGGAACAGTCCTTTCATGAACTCCTTCACCAGGCGATGAGACCATAGGCATGACCGCCCTGGAGTTCTGGTGTAGCGGGACATAGCCGCCAGATGGATCTTGATGAAGGCATA
This sequence comes from Ambystoma mexicanum, assembly GCF_040938575.1. Classification (NCBI taxonomy): domain Eukaryota; kingdom Metazoa; phylum Chordata; class Amphibia; order Caudata; family Ambystomatidae; genus Ambystoma; species Ambystoma mexicanum. The sequence continues at coordinate 1,334,157,884 of NC_090921.1, read as the reverse complement.
TGCCAGCCCCGCCTTGGCCAGCGATAGGAAGTATGGCAGCACCTGAGGGGCCGTAATCCGCAGGGGGTTAATCTTCTGTGCACGGCTCCAGACAGAGAACCTCTTCCATTTGTGTCCATAGCACGAGAGTCGAGAACCCCCTGGCTTTTGCAAGCACCTCCTTGCAGTCTGCTGGGGATATCATATCCTCCGAACTCTAGTTCCGCAGGAGCCAGGCCTACAGGTTCAGTGACCCCAGGTCGTGGTGGAGGATGGCGCCGACTTCCCTGGCAAGAAGATCTGCGTCCGTCGGCAGTTTGACTGGGGGGGGGGACGCTGACATGCCCAGAAGGTCCGGGAATCAAATCTGCCTTGGCCACGCAGGTGCGACGAGGATCATTCTGCACCGGGACGTCTGAGTTGAGTGATGAGTCGCAGCAGCAATGGCGGGAACGCATACAGGAACAGCCCGTCCCAGGGGAATGTGAAGGCATCGCCCATGCCCCCCGGCTGGGGAAACCTGCTGGCGAACCTCCAGCACTTGGCGTTCGTCTCTGTCGCAAATAGGTCGATCTGGGGAATGCCCCATCGTCGGAATAGGAGATCCACTTGATCCTGTCGCAGCTCCCACTCGTGGCACGAGCGCAGCTCCCTGCTGAGTGAGTCGGTGATGGTGTTCTTGATTCCTGCCAGAAGGAAGGGTACCAGAAACATACCTTGGGCGACGGCCCAGTGCCACAGGCCCTGCGCTTCCTTGGATATGGCTGGGGATCTGGTGCCCCCTGCATCTGGATGCAGAACATCGTGGTGGTGTTGTCGGTGAAGATCCTTACCACCTTGCCCTTGAGGGACGGAAGGAACGACCTGAGGGCCCAGAAAACGGCTCGGAGATCCAAGACATTGATGTGTAGTGACCTCTCCTCCGGGAGCCAAGGCCTCTTGCATGGAGATCTCCGGTGTGCGCTCCCCATCCCTCCAAGGACCTGTCCGCCATCACCGTTTCCTGATGTGCCGGGGTCTAGAAGCCCATGCCCGCCACCAGATGCGCACGGGTGCCCCAATATCGGATCACTTGGCGGAAAGTCTCGTTGACAGAGATCCTGTCTTCGAAGCTGCCCACTGCCCAGTTGCCCGCTGCTAGCATCCAACGAGCGTCGAGTAACACCTGCAGAGGATGCATCTGCAGCCTGCATAGGCGCATGAGGACATCATGCCGAGTAGGGCCTTGATGGACCTCACCCTGGCCAAGTCCATGGTCAACAGGCATTGTACCTTACCCAGGATGGCCTTCGTCCTTTCCTCCGACGGCGAGGCCAATTGCGCCACTGTGTTGAGCCTGGCTCCCAGGAACCAAGTGGGATTTCGCAAAGTTGATCGAGAATCCCAGATCAGTGAGCAGTTGGACGGCCTTCGCTGTGTGATCGACAGCGAGTTCTCTTGACCTTGCTCGGATGAGCCAATCGTCCAGGTAGGGGTAGACGTGGATCCCCTGCAGGCGCAGCCGCGCCGCCACTGGTGCTAGGCACTTGAACACCCTGGGCGCCGACTTCAATCCAAAGGGAAGGGCCTTGAACTGATAGTGTCGCCCTTGGACCACAAATAGCAGGAATTTCCTATGTCCTTTTAGAATGGGGATGTGTAAGTCGCCTTCCTCCAGCTGTCCCAGCACATGCTGGAGGGTGACCATCCGGAACTTCTGGGACTTGACGCACTTGTTTGGACGACAAAGGTGCAGGATGGGCTGCCAACTGCCGGTCTTCTTCCGGATGAGGAAGTATCGCGAGTACACGCTGAGCCCCAGAGCGTCTTTGGGACGAGTTCGATAGCTCCCTTTCTTAGCATCGCCCGTACCTCTAGCAGCAGTTGAGGGACGTGGTTTTCCTTCCTGGCCACGGGTGGAATACGGGGACACCTTTTTTGAAATTCTAGGGTGTTCCCGCGGGCCAGGGCATCCAGCACCCAACGGTTGGTGGAGACTGACTCCCACACGCTGACTAATTTCGCCAGCCGGCCTCCGACCGGGGTGCTCAGGTGGGGGGCCTGACGCCATGGGCGGTTCAATCCCGTTTTGTCGCAGCCTTGCCGCCTTGGCCTCTTTGGCGACGACGACGGGATCCTCCTGTCTTGCCGCACCCTCTGTAGGCCTCCTGCGACGAGGAGCGGGCCACTTGGCGGTACGACGAGGACCCGCCGCTGAATCCTTTGGAGGCACCTTGCTTGCCTCCGGAGCTCTAAAAGGACGGCCGTCGTCGGTGAAGAACACCCAAGGCCAGAGCCATCTCGGTGTCCGCCTTGATAGCCTGGAGGGACTCATCCACTCTCTTGCCTAACAGGTTGTTCCCTGTCGAAGGACATGTCCAGAACCCTGGTCTGCACGTCTTGGCGGAAGTCGGTGGCCTTGAGCCAACCGCGCCGGCGTAGGCAAACGCTGTTGCCCATCTGACGAAAATCGGTGTCAGCGATGTCCGTGGCCACCGTAATGGCGTGGTCCGATGTCACTTTGCCTTCCTGTAGGATTTCCAGGGCCTCGCCCCTCTTGTCGTCTGGGAGGAAGTCCAGAAATGGAGCAATCTTGAACCACAGCTCCCTGTTGTAGCATGCCACGACTGCGAGGGTGTTGGCTGCTTTAATCGTCGTCGCCGCCGACGCGATGTCCCATGGCGTCCAGCTTCTTCCCATCGCCGTCTGGTGGGGATGTTGAAGTTGAAGCCGTTGCTCCCGCCGCTTATTTCTTGGCCACCGCAGAGACCACTGAATCAGGGGACGGCTGTGCCCTGAGGTACATAGGGGCAGAGTCCGGGACCCGGTACTTCTTCTCGTACCGGTCTCTCTTAACAGGAGCCGTGGATGGGTTCTTCAGGAGCGCCAGCCCCTCGTCCCAGATGTCGTCCAGTAACGGGACAGAGGACAGTCTTTCTCTTGGCCCCCCCCCTGTTGGTAGAAGAAGCGTACCTTCTTCTGTTCTTCGGGGCAGAGCTGGAAGAGCTCAGATGCCCTGGCGATCATGGCGTGGAAGGAGCCAATTTCGTCGGGAGGGGAAGCCCGAGGAGGTGGTGAGGGGAGGTCCATTCCGTCGTCACCACCGTTGTCGTCGTCCGTCCCAGTCGTTGCCGTCTGTGTTCCCGTCTCATCCCCCGGAGGAGGGGGATGGGGTGAAGGCTGGAAGGGGGGGAGGATGGACTCATCTCCGCTTTCTAGGTGGGCTCCCTGACGGACCAGGCCCTGCTGGGTCGTCGGTGGGGGGTGAGGGCATCCTTGTCCTCATCTCCGCGCACAGGGTCTGTATAGCCATCAAGATAGCTCCTGAATTATCCTGTGGTATGGGTACCGGCTGCAACGGGACCGACGGTTGGGGCGTGGGATCCTCCGCGGTCCTATCTTCCTCGTCGGCCCCCCCGTTGCTCTCCTCATCGGGATCCTTCCCGCAGGCCCTGGATTCCTTAAACCTCTTGTCCAGGATCCTTTGGATGCTCGCCAATTCATCCTCAGAGGTGGTATCCATGTCGGTTATGGCTACCGTGCCCCCTCTTCCTTCTCCTGCTGAGGTTTCACGGGGGTCTTCTCGATAGGCAGAAAAGATGATTCCCTCCTGGGTGGCAGGGAAACTCTAGCCCCTGAAGTCGCCTCCACTGGGGAAGCCTCCGTAGGTTTCGCCTGGGCCGCCACGACTCCCTCAATCGAGGCTTTAGCTGGGTGAATCAGGGCCTTCATGATCTTGGGCGTGCCTGAGGCCTTCACCTTGGGCTTTGGCTCGTGGTTGATGGCGTCGGTGATAGTGCGCCCTGCCTGGCAGCCGAGGAGCCCGACCGATCAGCGCTCCCTGTGCCCGTGGACTCGGGTTCTTTGCCTTTTGTTGGGTCCCCGTCGCCAGAAGTGCCTGCAAAAGGTCTTAGAAGACCGCTCGGATTTCTTCCTCTTCTCACCTGCTGCTGGGCTCTTCCCCTCCAGCCAGTTGGTGAGCCGAACGTGACGGTCCTTCATTGTCCGTTCGGACACGTTCTTACAAAACGCACAGTCCTTCTCCATGTGCGATTTGTCGTTGTGAAGGCAGTAGAGGCACCGAGAGTGCTCATCCTCCTTAAAAACGTTCTGAAGTCCGCATCCAGGGCAGCTCTTAAACAGCTTGGATCCAACAGGCGTCAGGCTTCCCTTGTCCTGGGCCACGTCCACGCCGGGTAGGCATCAAAGATCTTCTGGAATCCTCAGAGAAGTTGAAAACATGACAAAAGATGCCCTTGAGGGGTGTAGAAAATTCTGAAAACGGGTCCCTGTCAATCGGAAGTGAAGCCGGTGGAGCTTGAGGCTTGATTGACCAAAAATATAAGAGTAAACTCTTTGAAAAAACCCAAAACGCAGTAAAAGCTCGAGAGATACAGCACGAGGACTCCTAACACTTGAACATGCGGTAAAAATCTGAAGATGGCTGCCAGAGGAGGGGCTTCGGTAGAGGGCAGTCATTAGCTGAAGGCAGTATGACCCAGAGACCAGTGATTTCGTTACTAGTAGAAAGACAGTTCAGAAACGAAATTGAAACTGATTTTTTCTGTCGACAGCAAATATTCATGAGCATGTAAATCCATGCCAGACCCCATGCTGGAGAAGGCAAGGTTATTTTTTTGTGTGATATGGAATTCTGAGACAACCATTGGGAGGAAATTTGGCTTCACTTGAAGAACTACCTTATCTTTGTGAAAGATGGTATGTGGAGGTTTGCAAGATAAAGCTTGTAGTTCGCTCACTCTTCTGGCAGAAGATAAATCCACTAGGAAGACTGTTTTTAGAGTGAGAAACCTTAATGGACAGGAATGAAGAGGTTCAAATGGAGTACCCATTAGACATTTTTAAGACTAGATTTAAATCCCACAGGGGAACTTGAAAAGGAGTTGGGGGAAAGACATTAGTCAACTCTTTCAGAAACTGAATGACTAGAGGCAACTTGAAATATGAAAGTTCCTCAGCCGTGCGTTTAAAGATTGATAGCGTGGCGAGGTAACCCTTGATTGTGCCAACTTGAAGGCCTGAATTTGCCAAATATAGTAGGAAAGATAACACCATCGGTGTACTACATGAAAAAGGGTCAATATCCTTATCTCTACACCAGCTGCAGAATTTGTTCCAACGGCAGCGGTATAAAGATTTAGTTGCTGGCCTTCTGGCAAAAGCAACACATCCATTACCTCATCCAGGAAGTCCCAATCTTTCTATCTCAACCTTTCAGAAAGCAAGCGTGAAGGTTGAGCGTCCTGATATCCGGACGGAGAAGAACAAGTTACTTTCTTACCTGGTAACGTTCTTTCGATGGGATGTTCCGACGACTTATTCTACATCTAGGACAGGTAATCACCACAGCTGTGCTGCTTCGGAAATACTTTTGCCGTCTGCGTCCTGCGTCGATATGCTGTCCTCAAGGGCCTTCGTCGAGCCGATGTCACCGGATGTTATAAGTAGGACGCACGACGCCCGTAGCCTCAGTTGTAGTTTTTTCCCGAGAACGTGTGGCACCAATCTTCTGCCAGAATGACTAGAGAAAGCCTTGCGGAAACGAAAGCTGCAATCGCATAAGAAATTCTGTAGAGGGGCAGGTAGGGAGGGAGCAATGTGGAATATGTTGTCGGAACATCTCATCGAAAGAACGTTACCAGGCAAGAAAGTTACTTGTTCTTCGAAGGGATTGGTTCCTCTGACGTATTCCACATCTATGACAGACTCCCAAAGCAGTACCAACGTATGGAGGTGGGAAAAGAATTTAGAAAGTAGAATTTTAGAATGCCCAATTAAATTGCAGAATAAACGACAGCCTTGCCAAAGGCCAGATCTTGCCCATGGATAGAATACAAGGAGTAGTGTTTGACAAAAGTATGGATAGAGGCCCATGTGGCTGCTTCACAAATGTTACGAATGGGAACACCTCTCTGCAGGGCAGTAGAGGCAGCCACACCTCTAGTAGAATAGGCCCGTAAGCCTACCGGAGGGTCCTTAGACGCCAAGCGGTAACGTTCAGAAATTGTCAAGATAATCCATCTAGACAGACTCTGCTTTTTAACAGCTTGTCCCAAACGCCTTCCAGCATATCCTACAAAGAATTGATCGTCCATTCTGACCTGGGACATGCGTGAGATGTAGAAACTGAAAGCTCTCCTAGGATCTAACCTATGGAGCCTCTCCTCTTCCTTACCAGGATGCGCAGGAGCACAGAACACCGGAAGAACAACCTGGCTTAGATGAAATTCCGACACAACTTTCGGAAGAAAAGAGGGACGAACCCTAAGGACAACCCTGTCCTTATGGAACACTGTGAAGGGTGGCTTAACGGAAAGTGCCTGCAACTCACTCACTCTGCGAGCGGAAGTGACTGCAACTAAAACTACAGTTTTCAAGGTAAGCAGTCTCAAAAGGACAAGAATGTAAAGGCTCAAATGGAGCACCCATTAGGAATTTAAGAACCAGGTTCAAATCCAAACCGGGCACCTGGAAAGGTGACGGTGGGAACACATTAGTGAGCCCTTTCAGAAACTGCGAAATTAAAGGAATCTTAAAATAAGAACACTCCTCAGACGAGCGCTTAAATATGGACAGCGCCGCCAGGTAACCTTTAATGGTACCCACTTGCAGGCCTTTGTGGGCTAACGAAAGCAAAAAAGACAGAACCACAGGAATGGCACATGTAAAAGGATCCACATTCTTGACCCTGCACCAGTCGCAGAACTTTCTCCAAGGGCAACGGTACAGGGACTTTGTTGCAGGCCTTCTGGCCGAAAGCAACACCTCCATCACGTCTTCAGGGAGGCCCCAATCCTTATACCTCAACCTTTCAGAAGCCAAGCATGAAGGTTGAGGGACTTGACCTCTGGATGGAGAACCTGACCCCCCCCTCCCGTGAGAGCAGATCGTCTCGATAGGGAAGACGGCATGGAGGGCAGATGGGCATGTCGAGAAGGTCCGGGTAACACGTTCTCCGGGCCCATGCCGGAGCAATGAGGATCATTCGGGAACCGAACCTCCATAACCTCTGCAGCATGTGCGGAATGACGGGGACTGGAGGAAATGCGTACAGCAGTGGGAAGGACCACTACACTACAAACGCGTCCCCTAAGGCTCCTCTTGGTAGAAATTCCTGCAAGCAGAATCTTTCGCACTTGCGGTTGGCACTGGTGGCGAAGAGATCCACTTGTGGGGTCCCCCAAAGGGCAAAGATCTCCAGGAGAATCTCCTGAGCCAGCTCCCACTTGTGAGAGACTGCTCTGCCTGCTCAGAGTGTCCGCCGCCTCGTTTTCGTCTCCGGCCAGATGAACTGCCGAGATCGAAATTTCCTGCTGGATGGCCCTGAACCCGAGCTGCATTGCCTCTCTGCACAGAGGAAGTGACCCTGCCCCCCCTTTTTGTTGAGGTAGTGCATGGCCACTGGGTTGTCCGTCAGAATCAGGACATTCTTCCCTCGCACAGTCGGCAGAAAAGCCTTCAGAGCTAGCCTGATGGCCCGCAGTTCCAACAGATTGATATGGAGTCTGGACTCCGACGGAGACCAACGACCGCTGACGGTCAACTCGTTGGCATGAGCTCCCCATCCTGTGAGGGATGCGTCCGTCACGATCGTCACCTCCGGCCAGGGTAGACAAAATGGAGCCCCCTTCATAAGGTTGCCTTCGACGGCCCACCACAGAAGATCCTGGGCGACCGAGGGTGGCACCTGAACGGGATGCGACATCCTGCCGGAGGACTGTGACGACTGGAGCTTGAGAGCCAATTGCAGAGATCTCATCTGCAACCTGGCCTCTGGCACCAGAAGAATGCAGGATGCCATGAGGCCAAGCAACCTCAAGAACTCGAACGCCAGGAGACTCTGGGCAACTTGTGCACCATCTGCAGAATGTGATGAGACCTCACCTTGGGAGGCGAACACAGCCCCAGAGATGTGACGAGCACTGCTCCGATGTACTGGAGCCGCTGGGTAGGTGTCAAGTGGGACTTCTTTAAGTTGAGGGAGAAGCCCAGCTTGTGAAGGGAGTGGCAGGTGACTGACAGATGATCCAGGACTTGCTCGGGAGAGCGTGCCCTGATCAACTAATCGTCTAGGTAGGGGTAGACGTGAATCCCCCCCTTTCCTGAGATACGCTGCCACCACCACCATGGTGAAGACCCTCGGGGCATAGGTCAATCCGAACGGCAAGACCCGAAACTGAAAGTGCGAGTCACCAACCACAAACCTGATGTACTTCTTGTGCTTGGTATGAATCGGCACATGAAAATAAGCGTCCTTGAGGTCGAGAGACACCAACCAGTCCTGAAGTTGAAGTGCCTGGGGGACTTGAGAGAGTGTAACCATCTTGAACATGTCCTTCCTGAGGAGCTTATTCAAACCGCGCAAATCCATGATGGGTCTCAATCCCCCCGTCTTTCTTCTGGATCAAAAAATAAGGGGAATACCATCCCTTGTTCCTCTCTGCCACAGGCACCAGTTCTATGGCGCCTTTCTCCAGCAGGGATTTGATTTCCTGTGCAAGGAGTGGATCCGGACTAATCAAAGAGATATTCCCAGGTGGATTGTCTTGAGGCCTCTGCCGGAAAGGAAAACAGTAGCCGTGGGCTATGATCTCCAGAACCCACACATCTGAAGTAATGGCACGCCATTCTACAAGATGCTGCGCCAGCCTTCCCCCAACCAGCAAATGATGGGACATGGCCTCATGACTGAGCTGAAGCGGCTGCGGCATTGCCTGAGGGTAAAGAGGCAACTGCCCGGGCAGCCTTGGCACTTTAAGTACCTTGTTTACCACCTCTGGCACTCCTACGGTGGCCCCTTTGACTTGCAGCCCCTCTCGATCTACCAAAGGAAGAGTAGCATCCAAAGGTACCTCCCCTCCATTGTGGTCCCCTAGGACGAAAAGGCGGAGGTTGGTGAACTGCAGCGCTCAACGACTTCGCTGCAGCTTTGGAGGTCTGCAACCTCTTACGGCTCTCGTCAGCCTTGCTCCAAAAAAGATGTTCACCATCAAAGGGCATGTTGAGAAGCCGGGCCTGCACATCAGGAGAAAACCCCGACTTCCGCAACCACGCAAATCTGCGCATTACGGTGCTCTCCTCCATGGACTGGCTGACACAATCTGCCAAGTCCAGACCCGACTGAACAGATTCACACATAGCATCCTTGCCATCCTGAACAAGAGCAAGAAAGCCATCCCATTCCTCCCCTTTGGGAATATGATCAGCCGCCAAAGAGACAAATTCCACAGAGTATGAGTGAAACGTGCTAAGGCACACACAGAGTTGGCTGCCTGTAAAGCCATACCCCCCTGAAGAAAACACTTTCTTCGCCCAGCCATCAAAACGCTTGTCGTCCCCATCAGGAGGGATGGTAGGGTACGACGCCTGTTTTGCTGAGGCCGTAGCTACCTGCACCACCAATCTCTCTGGAGTGGGGTGCATAGTCAAGTAGCTGGGGTCGCTACTGGCTGGATGGTATTTTTTCAGCAAAGACTTGCCCACTGCCGGGAGACTCTCTGGAGCAGTCCAAGCCGCTGCCACCCTTCTTTGCAATGCCATATGGAATGGCAGTACCGGGTCAGTTGGTGGACCTTGGTCCAAGATATCTGTCAGGTCATCCTGCAGAAAATCCCCTAGTGGCGCAGACCACCCCAAGTACTCCGTCACCCTGGACATGAGGCAGCCGTACGAGGATTCAGCATGCGTACCCGGCTCAGGCCTGCAAAACTCAACCTCCGAGGAGGTGTCCAGACCACTGGAGTCGTGCAAAGACTGACGCAGGTCTTCCAACTGGCTATGACCAGATAATAGGTCATCAGGAACCTCCTCAGGAACCAAACCTTCATCAGACCCTTCATCCGCCTCAGAAATATAATCAAGACGCTGGAATAAATCCCTGGATGAGGGCACAGAAAAAGGCACAACCACGTGTTTGGACTTGGCCAAAGCCTTCCGCGGGGTTTCCACCGGTCTACGGGGCACCTCCGATAAAGCCTCCTCGAAAGGCGTCGACGGAATTGGCATTGACGTCGAGCGTGGCGCTGATGGCTTTGACACAGGCCTCGAGGGCAGTGCCCCAAGCGTGTCCTTCGACGGCCTCGGCGCCGAAGGCTTCGTTGGCATCCTCGGAGGTGGAGCCTCAAGAGAGTCCCTCGACTGCCTCGGCACCAACGTCGTCTTTGAGGACCTCACAGGCTCCGACGGTCTTGATGGCGTCGAGGACCGGGTCCTGGACCTGGAGCGGGCATGGCAAGAGCGATCCACCTTGTCTGACCGGGACCTCGAAGGTTCCCGGTGATCGCGACGACCGCTTGAGCCCGAAGGCGTGCGAACGGTGGCTCTAGCACGTTCCCTGCCAGCGTCTTTCGACGGCGCGGACGGAACGGAGCCCTGCGACTGAAAAATCGCCAACATCTCCTTACGAAATGAATCCCATTCCGCAGGAGAGGAATGCTTGTTGGGACAAGCAACCCGCCGACGGGCGGAGTCTTCGGATGAGGATGGGGAAGACGAACGGTGATGGCGCTTCCGGGAGTGCCTCGAAGAGGCAGAGGAATGGCGGGACCCACTCCGGGACCAAGACCCTCTGGATTTACGCCGACGATGTGGAGAGTCGCCCCTCGAAATTGTCAGTCGAAAGCCCAGTGGATTTCAACTTCCGGGGCTTGGACACCCTACCGACATAAAGCTGCTTCTTTCGCTCCAGCAAGGCCTTCGATGTTAATGACTGACAATCGTCCGTGGCGTGGTCCTCACTGTGGAACCAGAGGCAGGCGTCGTGCGGGTCTGTCAGTGACATCTTGGAACCGCACTCCCGACACTTCTTGAAACCCGGCCGCAGGGTAGAAGAAGACAAAGACATCAGGACATTTTCACAAACAAACGGGTTCGAAGAACCGATAGAATAACTCAGAAGAACCGAGGTGCGCCCAGATCTCTGAAGCAAACACGTTCGTGGAAAAAACAGAACTGAGGCTACGGGCATTGTGCGTCCTACTAATAACATCCGGTGACGTTGGCTCGACAGAGGCCCTCTAGGACAGCATATCGACATCATCGAAGCAGGACACAGGTGGCAAAAAAAATTCCGAAGCAGCACAGCTGTGGTGATTACCGGTCATAGATGTGGAATACGTCGGAGGAACCAATCCCTTCGAACCTGACCTTCCTTTTGCGAGAGAAGGTCCTCTCTTTGTGGAAGACGAATCGGAGGACAGATGGACATGTCTAGAAGATCTGGGTACCACGTTCTCCTGGCCCAATCTGGGGCAATTAGAATCATGGGTTTCCGGAATCTCCTCAACCTCCTGATCACTTGAGGAATGAAGGGAACTGGAGGAAATGCATACAGAAGTGAAAACTCCCAGTCCACCACAAACTCATCTCCTCGATCTCCACTCTGGGGAAATCCCCTTGAGCAATATCGTTTGCATTTCATGTTGACACTTGTTGCAAACAGATCTACCTGAGGGATTCCTCAAAGGGCGAACATCTCTTGAAGGACTTCCTGAGCTAGTTCCCACTCGTGGCAGACTATGGTCTGCCTGCTCAGAGCGTCCGCTGCCTTGTTCTTCTCTCCGGCTAGGTGAACTGCCAATAGAGCGATTCCTTCTTGAATTGCTCAGAACCAGAACTGCATTGCCTCTCTGCACAGCGGCAGTGACCCTATGCCTCCTCTTTTGTTGAGGTAGTGCATGGCCACTGTGTTGTCCGTCATTATCAGAACAGTTTTTCCCTGTACTGATGGCAGGAAAGCTTTCAGTGCTAGCATGATTGCTCTCAGCTCTAATAGGTTGATGTGTAGTCTGGACTCCGATGGCGACCAATGACCGCTGATGGTTAAGTCGTTGGCATGGGCTCCCCACCCCATGAGTGAGACGTCCGTGACTACTGTCATCTCCGGCCATGGTTGCCAAAACGGTTCTCCTTCCAAGATGTTCTCCCGACAGGCCTACCACTGAAGGTCCCGTGCTACTCTGTTCGGGATTTGTATGAGCTCTGACATTCTTCCTGAGAATTGCGCCCACTGGAGAGATCTCATTCTCAGGGGAGCCTCTGGCACTAGAAAAATGCAGGATGCCATGAGGCCGAGCAACCTCAAAAAGTCGAAGGCCGGTAGACGCTGGGCATTTTGAAACCTGGTGACCATCTGAAGAATATCTTGAGCCCTCACCTCTGGTGGCAAAGCTTTTCCCAGGGATGTGTCCAGGACTGCTCCAATGAACTGGAGTCACCTGTGACTTCTTTAAACTGAAGGAGAAGCCTAGCTTGTGGAGGAAGTGGCGAACATAATCTAGATGGACCTGAGCTTGTTCTGGGGACACTGCTCTGATCAACCAGTCGTCCAGGTAGGGGAAGATATGAATCCCTTCCCTCCGTAGACTTGCTTCCACGACCACCATTAACTTGGTGAAGACCCTCAGGGCGGAGGTCATCCCAAATGGCAGAACCCAAAATTGATAGTGAGAACTGCCAATGGCGAACCTCAGGTACTTCCTGTGCTTGTGATGAATTGGCACATGAAAGTAAGCATCGTGAATGTCCAGAGATACCAACCAGTCCTGAAACTGGAGGGCCTGAAGGATCTAAGAAAGGGTTACCATCTTAAACTTGTCCTTCCTGAGGAATTTGTTCAATTCTCGCAAGTCCAAGATGGGTCTCAATCCTCTGTCCTTTTTTGGTATTAGGAAGTAAGGGAAGTACCAACCCTTGTTCCTCTCCGCTACAGGCACCGGTTCTATGGCACCTTTCTCTAGCAGGTCTAAAATCTCCTGCATAAGGAGCGGGTCTGGAAGAGTTGCTTCCCGGTGGATGACTGAGGAGTGTGTAGGAAGGGCAGGCAGTAACCCTTGCCAATTGTCTCCAATGTCCAAGCATCTGACGTAATAGCCTGCCATTCTGTCAGATGTTGAGTTAACCTGCCCCCTGCTGGTGTTGTGTGTAGAGTCCTCAGAGGGGTTTAGGAGCGGCTGACGCAGATGCAGAGGGCAAAGCAGTACCTGCTGATGCAGTCTTGGTACCTTTGACCCATCCACCACAGGTGAATCGTCTCTGGGCCCTTTGAGCTGGCTGCCCTCTGCCTTTTCCGAATGCGGAGTAAAAACAAAAAGGCTTCCCCCTCCAGGACGTACCTGTGGGGCAGTTTGGAGTTTGACAAATTGCAGCCCCTAGGGCTGCCGCCTTAGAATTTGCAATTTCTCCAAACTGTCATCAGCCTTCTTGCCAAATAGAGAGGTGCCGTCAAAGGGCACATTCACTAGTCTTGCTTGCACATCAGGAGCAAAACCAGATTTCCGCAACCACGCAAATCTGCGGATTGTGGTGCACGCCGCCATGGCTCTGTAGATGCTGTCAGCCGAGTCGAGACCTGTTTGGAGGGACTCGCACATCGCATCCTTCCCATCCTTGATGATATTTAAGAGTGCGTCTCGTTCCTCCCCTTCTGGGAGACGATCAGCCGCTGATGAAGCGCACTCCCAAAGGGTGTGGCTGAATCTCGCTAGCGGGCAAGTGACGTTAACAAACTTAAGTGCCTTGCTGCATGCCGCGAAGATCTTTTTGGACATGGCATCACATTTTTTGTCAACTGTCTTGTGGTATAGTGGGGTATGCCGATTTACTGCTTGACGAAATCGCAGCCTTCACTACCAAGCTCTCTGGGGTTGGATGCTTACTCAAGTACAGAGGATCTGAGGCTGACGTTCTGTACTTCACAGAGAGCTTTTTGTTTACTGCAGGGATAACCTCTGGCGTTTCCCAATTTGTAGCTATTTTCTTCTGTATTGCTGCATGGAAAGGAACTATAGGGTCTTCTTGAGGCCCTTTATCTAAGATGTCAGTTAAATGATCTTGTTGGAAAGAGGGTGCAGGTGTTGACCACCCCATAAATTCCATAATTCTCACCATAAGAGATCTGTAAGACATTTCTGCATGTTCTCCAGGTTCTGGTCTGCCGAAGTCAGCCTCTGGAGAATTATCTATGCCACTGGCATCTTGTAGAAACCCCTGAAGATGTCTTGATCTGACTTCCTCGGATATTAACTCCTCTGGAATAGGAACTCTTGTAGTCTGTAAGCCAAACGGCCTTTCATTGTCAGAGTCTTCTCCTTCATAGAAAGAGGACAAAGTTCTGAAGTAGTCAGAGCGTGGGTAAGGGGTAACACCCAATTCAAGCGATGAGGGAGCCAGATTGGTCGACACTGCTTGGAATAGGGTAGTAGTCGTCGATATAGACGTCATAGGTCGACAAAGCTACAAACTGCGTCGATATACTGGAGTATGACATTGATGTCGTCGATGGGGCCGAGGCCCCTTTCGACGCCTTCGAAGGATCCTTCGATGGCCGCGGGTATCAATGGTGCATGAAGATTTGATGGGCTCTCCTTCGGGGTCGATGACGGCATCAATGACATTGTCTTATGTGTCGAAGGCACCTTCGACGCCGATGACGCAGACTTATGCAAAGAGCATTTGTCTCTACTCAAGGGTTCATGACGCTTGAGGGTTTTTATTTGCAGAGGTCGACAACTCACAGCGTTTTTCTTTTTCAGGTCTTTCACCTGGGTTATCACCTCTAGGCATCTCCGAGGGGCACAAGGCCACGTTCTCAAAGACCCTTAGCATTTTTTTGCAAATTTCCTCCCACTTAGCTGGAGAGCTGTGTTTAGTGGGGAAGGTGACCCTTTCTGGTGAGTTAGAAGATGAAGAGGAAGGTGATCTACGATGCCTCTTCTTGGTATGTCTCGATCTGGATGAGTGGTGAGAACCACCTCGAGAGGGAATGTTTTCTCTGATGGCGAGGAGACAAATGTCTCGACTTGGCCGAGGACACTTTTGAAGTAGTAGAGGATTTAACGGTCTTGCCTTTCTCCAGCTTCCCCTTACGCTCCCTCACAGACATACACTCCTCACACTGAGCCCAGGCACCACAGACAAATCCTGTGAGGATCGGTTAACATCTTTTTTCCACAATCCCAGCATTTTTTGAAGCCGGATAGTGGCTTTGATGAAGTGGACGAAGATGCCATAGTATATTTGAAGATTACTTCAAGGAAATCGACGATTAAGAATTACTGAGGAACCGAGCATTGTGTCTCTGAGGCTTACGAAGCACAGAAAAACGGAACTGAGCAATGGACGCTGCGCAAGACTATACCTATGGTGACATCGGCGCCGATACGGAGGCCTTCGAGGGACACCAACTCGAGGGACGTCGACACGCATCGCCCTCTACTGTGAACATTTATTCCGAGGTCAGCAAGCTGGAAGTGGATTTATCAAAGATAAGGAATACATGGGAGGACACAATCCATTCGAAAGACAGTTTGTAAGTGAAAGTGAAACCGTTTTTTCTTTTACCAAGGATTCCGGTCTGACGACAGGGAATATTCATGAGTATGTGAATCCATGCCAGACCCCATGCTGGAGAACCTTGCCCTTTCCGATCAAGGCCTGTGAAATCTCTGCAGATGGAAACAGAAGGCCGTGAAGAATAGCCAGCGTGCGTTGCAGCAGATGTCTACGGTACGCGAGACCCTCCTCCACGGATAACCAAGGAAGGGCGGTGGTCTCGGTGGTAACAATCTTGACTCAGAGGATAACGAAAGGCATGCGGTTCATCAAAGCCGGTGAGTGGAAGGGAGAATCGATAAGAAACCGAACTGTGTTGAATGACAAGTAGCTAACGGCTAATTTGAACTTTGTTGACATACATTACTTACCGTAAAAGCATTCCTGATGGTTGTATCTGCTTAGATTCACATGCTGTGCACATGCGCCGAGGTCCCTCTGAGTGTCTTTTTTCTGCCAAGAGGGAGCCTTGTGACTATCGTGAGTGAGTACAGAAAAGAGAGAAAGTGGTAAAACGTCTATGTTCCTTCCATCCGAGCGGGGAGGAAGGGTGGGCGCATGTGAATCTAAGCAGATACAACCATCAGAAATGCTTTTACGGTAATAAATGCAGGTCTTCTGATGTTTGTTAATCTGCTTAGAATCATATGCTGTGCATAGATTAGCGAGTAGTACCCGGAGTTGGAGGTGGGTTGTGAGAAGGAACAGTAGTGAAAAGATTTCTTAGTACTGTCTGTCCCACCTGAGAATCAGACCTAGAATGAATGTCTAAGCAATAGTGTTTTGTAAAGGTGTGAACAGAACTCCAGGTTGCCGCTTTGCAAATGGACTCAAGGGGAACATTTGCAATGAATGCTATGGACGCCCCAGTGCCTCCAGTGGAATGTGTTCTAGGCTTGAAGGGCAGTTCTCTCTTATCAAGAGTGTAGCAGAGTGTAATGCATTTGACAATCCACCTAGAGATAGTGGATTTGAAGACTGTCTCCTTCTCTTCCTGCCGCCACCGAAACAAAAAACTGATTAGTCTTTCCAAGGGGTCGAGTTCTTTCCATGTAGAACATGACAGCTCGGCGTACATCTAGTGTGTGCAGGGTTCTTTCTCCCAGGCTTGAAGGATTTTGAAAACGTTGGTAGTTCTATTGACTGGTTCACATGGAACTTTGAAATGAATTTAGATGCAAATCTAGGGTGAGTGCGCAGGACTACCTTGTCTTTGTGAACTGCTACGAAGGGATCTAGGATCGAGAGCGCATACCCTCCTGATGGAGGTAATAGCTATTAAAAAAGCAGTCTTAAGGGTGCGGTCTTTAAGACTTGCCTTGTGCGTAGGCTCGAATGGAGCCCCCATAAGCCTAGTCAACACCTCGTTTAGGTCCCATCCGGGAGCGGGTTAGAAATGGGAGGGTGAATTCTTTTCACTCCCTCCATGAAATCTTTAATAATTGGTATATTCCACCATGACACTTTCTGTGTGATGTAGTGTAGGCTGAAAGTGCAGCTAGGTGTACCTTTATGGAGTTGAAGACCAGGCCTGAGTCAAGTAAATGAGTTAGGTATAACACAATGTGTGTGGGAGAGTAGTTAATCGGGTTAATGCTCTGAGTTGCACCAGATGACAAACTGTTTCCATTTACTGGAATAGCAGTATCTGGTGTTCGGCTTTCTTGCTTCCCCGAGAATGACCATACATCTCTGAGGGAGTTGCAGGTGTCCAAACTCTATGACCTCAGGAGCCAGGCCGCTAAATTCAATGTCTGC
The DNA here is from genome assembly GCF_040938575.1 of Ambystoma mexicanum. Classification (NCBI taxonomy): domain Eukaryota; kingdom Metazoa; phylum Chordata; class Amphibia; order Caudata; family Ambystomatidae; genus Ambystoma; species Ambystoma mexicanum. The sequence goes on along the minus strand of NC_090921.1, from coordinate 1,334,140,817 downwards.
GGGCATGGGTGAAGCGTCTCCCCTCTGACTTGCGATAACATGTTGTACAGGCAAGGCAGTTTGACTGGAGGCGATAGGGACATCTCCATCAGATGAGCGAACCAGGGTTGGCGGGCCCACATGGGGGCCACCAGTATCATTGTGACTGGTTTCTGGTGCATCTTGTGCACAATCTTGTTGAGAAGTGGAGTGGGGGAAGGGGTAAGTGGGGGGGGGTAAGCGTGGACAAATGACCCTGAACATGTTATCCAGAGTCCGTTCCCCTTGGAATGGTTCTGGGGGTACCTGAAGGCGTAATCTTGGCATTGAGCATTCTCCAGAGTTGCAAACAGATCTATCTCTGGGAAACCCCATTCTGCGAAAACGTTGGAGACGATGTTGTTGTGTAATCGCCATTCGTACTCCCTGGGCAACGGAAAGTCTCTGCCGAGTATATCTGCCAGAAGATCGAGTTCCTCTGGAACATGTTGTGATAACAGGAATATGTTGCGTTTGAGAGCCCACTTCCAAATGTTCTGGGACAGTTTGGACAGCCCTGGAGAATGAGTGCCCCCTTGTTTGTTCGGATAGTACATGGCCATGGTGCTGTCTGTGAGGATCAGGATCACCTTCCCCTGCAGTTGTGTCTGGAAAGCTTTTAGTGTTTTGGACACTGCCAACAGTTCCACCAGGTTTATTTGGGTGGATGCTATGTCTGACTACCAAACTCTGTGCACTGTTGGTTGAAGCAGGTGAGCTCCCCACCCTGTAAGAGACGAGTCTGTGGTTAGAGTGGCTTCCACTGCGGGGGTGGTAAAGGATTTCCCCTTCAAGAGGTTCTCCCTCGACCACCACTGCAACGAGAGAACGAGGGTCGGCGAGACTACCACTAGATTGTCCCACTGTCTGCTGGCCTGACACCACTGGCTGTTGAGCGACTCTTGCATTGGGCGCATGCGCAGGGGTGCGTGAGGAACCAAGTAGATACATGACGCCATCATTCCTAGCAGTCGCATAGTCTTGCATACAGTCACCTCTCGACTGGCTACATACTGAGGGATCTGAAACAACATGTTTTGGACCCTCTCCTCGGAGGGGAAGACGAGGCCGTCCTTTGTTCAAATTGGAGCCCCTAGGAACTGTTTGACCTGACTGGGGTCTAGGCTGATTTCTTCTCGTTGATAGAGAATCCCAGACTGAAGAAAAGATCTGTCGTCTTTTGGGTATTTGACAGACATGTTTTGTAAGAGTCCCCTGTTATGAGCCAGTCGTCGAGGTAAGGATAGACAGGGATGGATTGCCTGCGCAGATGTGCTGCTGCCACTGCTAGTACTTTTGTAAATACCCTTGGTGCAGATGCTATGCTGAAGGGTAGTACTTTGAACTGATAATGCTTGGCCTGTATCATAGATATGAGGTATTTTCTGTGCACTGGCAACATTGAAATATTCAAGTATGCATCTTTCATGTCCAGTGTTGCCATGAAATCCCCCTGTGTTAGCAGTGGGATTACTTCCTGCAGTGTGACCATGCAGAACTTTTGTGGCTTTACAAACTTGTTCGCTGGGTGCAGATCTAGAACAGTGCGCATGGTTGGATACTTTTTGGGTACAAGGAACTACACTGAATAAATACCTTCTTTTACCAGTGCCAGAGGTACGATTTCTATGGCTCCTTTCTCCTGTAGTGTTTCTACTTCCTGCAGAAGAATGCAAAGATGGTCTAGTGTCAGTCTTGCTTGTGGTGGTCTGAATGTTGGGGACCAGTTGAACTCTATACAGTACCTGTGTGCCACAGTCTTTAGCACCCACTGGTCTGTACTGATCTCCTCCCGTGCCTGAAGAAACGATGTTAGCCGGCTGTCGAACGGGGAGGAATGGGAGGGGACCCGAATCTTCGGGTCATTTTGAACCTGAGGCTGGGGAGCCTCTGGGGGTAGAGATCCGGCTTCTTCCTTTGCCACAGTGTTGACCCCTTTGGGCATACAGGGTGGTGTATCCACTATTTCCCAATTGTTTCCCGATGAGTATTGTTGTTGAGGGAAGCGTTGGCCACGAAAAAGCCGTTTGGACCCAGATCCTCTTCTTGTAGAGGGTCTTTGTGTAATCTGGTTGAGTGTTTTTAAGGTGTCATGCTCCTTTTCTGCGGCTTCGAGGGCCTCATCTACCACCTTCCCAAATAGGTTGGATTCTTGCACAGGTTTATTAGTGACGCTTGCGTCTCTGGGTTAAATCCATAGCCAAGCATGTCATCTTAGGCGTGTCCCCTGAGCCAGGGATCGACCAGCCGTTTCTGCGGAATCCAAAGTATTCTTAAGAATGCTCTGGTTCACCAGTCTGCCTTCAGAGATAGTGGTGAGGAGACGAGTACGTAGGGCACGACCAGGGAGTCTGGGGTGGAATGACCTCCGATATAAAGAGGGTCAGATGGAGAAGGGCGAAAGAGTTTTTCTATTCGCGGGTTGACACCACTTGTGAGAGCAGGTGTCGATAAGGATGACGCCAAATGTTTCTTAATTGAATTGAGGAGGGGACTGGCCTGGCTGGCCGGTGGTTTCTCCTTAAGGATGTCCTGCACAAAGTCAGCTTTGGGGACCGCCTCATTCGTAGCAATCTTAAAATGATCAGCTGCTTTACGTAACATTACGTTAAAAGTCAATTGGTCATCCACTGGCGATGGTTGTTTCCTAGTGGGAGTGGACTGGGGAGAGTCCAGGGACAGGATATTAGGGTCTTGATGATCCGGGGATTGCCATGGTTGGGGGTCACCCACATCTGGGCTTTCTTCCCAGCCGTCTATGGGCTCATGCATGTCCTCCGGGTTGAATTCCTCATCCTGGGTATCAGCATGAATGTCATCCTCTGTTAGGTCGTAATTGTATATATCCTCTTCTAAAGAGGGGTCAAAAAGTCTTGGAAACTTAGCTTTGGGGTCCACAGGGCTCTCATCCCTTGGCGTGGATTGTTCTGAATGGGAAACAAACCTGTCCAGCCTTTCCATGCAGTTCTCAAACTTTTCTCTAGTCCAAACCAAGGACCTAGAATGGTCTAGAGGTGGAAAAATGTCTTGATCGTGTTCATCAGTCGAAAAGCGTCGAGATTTTCGTCTTATAGTCGAGAAGTCCTTTGCCCTCAGAGAACTCCTCCTGGGGCACCATCAGAGGTGGGATGTCTCTGTGCTTCTCCCTCGACTTATAGGTGGGTTCCGTTAACCCCCCCTTAGGCCATCCTTGCACCTAGATGGATCTTTGGGCCTTTCCGTGGGCTTCGGCGCATCCCCAGCCTGCCGCTTCTGAGAATTGGCGGCGACAATCCTGGCTAAACTGCCGGCGACGTCCTCCGCATTGGGGAGGCTTGTAGCTTCAGCTTGTGAGGGGGTCCTCTTCGCTGGTGTTGGGGACTTGTCCTCCACGGTTGCCTTTTTTCGACGATGCTGGGGCCTGGTCTTCTGCGACCGCCTTCTTAGGTGGAACCGGTACCCTATCGTCGCCGGACGCCTTCTTGTGGTGCGTCTCGGCGGACCCTGATATATTGGGGGTAGCACCCTTTGTTTTTGATGGCCCGGTCGCTAGGCGCAATTGCGGCTGCGGGGAGGGCTACAGATCCTGACGGTCGGCGGGTGCTGCCGGAGCTTATGGTGTACTCATTGGCGCTGAAGTCTTCTTCGACCTGGCCGAAGATTGACTTGTGGTTGTGTGCTTTGTGCTGTGTACATGTTCGTCTTTGTCGCCGGGGTGCGACTTCCCCATAGCAGTGCCTAAGCCGTGACTAGCAGGGCCGGGGACAGACGATGCGGAACGCAAGCGTTCTGTCAAAAAGTCAACATCTGGTTCAGAGGTATGATCGTCACTCTCGCAGTCGTCACATTCGGTGGCTGCAGAAGAGGGAGAAAATTCGGCCTTCGACATACCGTAGGCTGCCCACCGCTTGACTCTACGCTCCTTTAATGTCTTAGGACGGAGGAGCTTACAAGCCGTGCATCCTTCCTCCTTGTGATCGAGTGGCAAGCACCAGTTACACCGTCTGTGCCTATCTCTCCAAGGGAATTTTCTCCTACAATTAAGGAAAAACCTAAATGGAGTCAGCTCCATAGCTGAGGATGGGTAGAGTAAGGAAAGGGAAAGGCATTCTCAATTTGTATAGAAATGTCCACCGTGGCCCCACTCTCCCTACTGTATAGGCCGGCTGAAGGCCCGGCCACGTGGTCGGCAGCGCCCACTGGATCATTGTCCGTCGAGTTCTTGAAGGTCTTCGGCAGAGGTCTGTAACAGCTGCCGAAATAAGGGACGGATAGGGTGATATGGATATTTTATATAATTATTCGACCAAAGGTCGATGGGACAATAAGCAAAAACTTTGACGAGCTCTGCATCAAGGCGACCAGTATCCTGGGTGGAGAAAAAAAAAATCTGAGGGACCTGCACGAGCGAGGGATTTTGGGTACACTACACCTCACGTACGGATAGTGTTAGAGGCACGTCTCCTTTCGATTCAAAATGGTCATACAGGGGTCTTGTAAAATCCACTGTACCGTTGAAAGTCTTTAACTGACAGATGATAGTGAAACGAAAGGGAAATTAATCCCGCTTGGTGAAGTGAACAAATTAACTGTGTATCGTAAAGGTTGTCAAAAGTGCACTCGGACAAGGGATGCTAACGAGAAGGGGCAGAGTCTAAAGCCCCATAGTGAACTGTTTCGTAAAGGTTAGCAAAGAGTGAACGCGCCCTCTGTTTTGAACACACGTCACCTTTGCTGAGACAACTGCACTGGTTCCTTGTTGCGCCTCGGATCATGTTCAAGTCCATGTGTATTGTGCATCGGGCCTATTACGGGACTGGAGCAGAGTATCTGCAAACCAAATTTGTGCACTATCTCCTTACTCGTGCTCTTCGCTCCCAGTCAGCCCTCCTGGTAGCTGTCCCTCGGTTTAGGCTGGCCCGATCTGGGGGGCGTGCCTTTTCTGTGGTGGCCGCCAAAGCTTGGAACGATCTTCCCCCTTGCTGTGCGGAGGACTGTCGAACATCTTGTCTTCCGGCGGAAATTGAAAACCATATTACTTTTAAAAGCTTATCTCTATTGAAACCTCCTTTATGCCTTCAGCGCCATGATGCCTCTGGGCGTACGTGCGCTCAGCAAGTTCCGATAACATAACATAACAGGGATGCTAACGAAAAGGGGCGAAGCCAGAAGTCCCAATCAACAATGTGTTCACAGAAGGGAACCCTACTGAGGGATGTCCGCGGTGAACTGTTTTGAAAAGGTGGCCAGAGTGAACCCAGCAGAGGGAGGCCGACATACATGGGTGAATCCTGTGGTATGGTTTAAAAAGACATTAAGATTTGTGAAAACAAGAAGTATTGCAAGATAAGGAGAAGTGAACTATCCTTGTCATTTGGGGATCCAAGCCCGGCCAAGAGAGATCCAGGCGTCGTCACCCAAAATTCACTGAGAAAGGAACTGTTTTGATTTGTTGGAAACGATTTGTGAGGGGTCTGCGCCCACAAGAGGGGGACACAGGGGTGAACCCATCACCCAAAGTATTTCACAGAATAGAACTTTGTGTTTGTTGAGAATATCAGGCCTCGAAGGCAAGAAACTTTAATCAAAAAGAGACCCAACCATCAAAGACATGATCGCCGATACAGAACGGTTGGCTGGTACTGGAAAGGCTCGAGCGTGTGCTATGCTTCAGAAGTCCACCTTTTCCCGTGCTCAAAACGTGTGGAAGGGAGAACCCTGGTATTTGCAAACACTTCTTTCTTTATTTGAAACGCTATCCCACACTTCTTCTGTATTTAGCGTAAGGATTGACAAAAAGGTTTTTCTTAGCATAGGTCCTTTTATTTTGACAACGCCACTAGGACTGCCTTATTTTCATTTGATGGTCGACGCTTGCTCCCATCTTAGATTTAGCTTTGGCGTATTTCCACCCTGCATTTAGAGTTTAATAAACACCCTTGAACTGTGATCACTTGTGTGTGCCTTTACTGTTGCAACCATAAATTCCTTACAACATCAAAGGGGTGGTCAGGCACCGTTGCTTAGGTGTGTTTTATATATACATATCTCTCTCTCTCTCTCTCTCTCTCTCTCTCTCTCTCTCTCTCTCTCGGAGTTATGGATTCACAGTACTCCAACTCCTTCCACAGATGGCTACTACATCCAACCAGAACAATAACTGCATTTGCCTAGTGAAGGTGAAGAGACACAAATGGAGCAAATCTTGCCCAATGAGTGGAAGACTAGGCAGCAGGGACATTGTTCCTAGTAAGAGCTAATGACAAATCAGGGTTGTATGTGTTTTATTTCTCCCCCAGTCTACATTTATTCTATCCCTTTTTTCTGTGCTGCTTTGAAAATAGCGACCCCCGTTTGTACTTTATTTGGTGGTTCGGGAACCCTTTTTCCAGCTCACCTCCATTGCTACTGTGGGGAGAACCCTGAAAACAAAATCCTGGGCTTGCCTGCTTCGGCCACACGATATTCCCTCATGGGTGGATGTGAACCCCGCAAAAGGCCCTCTCCCCAATGCACCTACTCCAAGTTTCCTGGCACCACCCACTCTCCTTCCTCTACTGCATCTGGGGTGATTCCACATAGTACCTCTATCGCTGCCCCTTGCTGGGTCAACAACACTTCCTCCAGGATTTGTGACTGTTCGCTTCCATTCAATGCCACATACAGCCTGTGGCAGAAATCACTGCTTTTGAGCATTTGTGCTGGCTGGCTGGCTATTGGTCAGTGGCCATTTGCTAAACGCTTTGTGGTGAAAGGAGGCACTCCTCAAAAACATGGAATTGCAGAAGGGGCAGGGCAGCTGTATACAAATGCCCATTGAGCAGTGCCCTATAGATAGCCTCAAGGAGTTTGCGCACCATAGATACCGAGTGAGGCTTTTTTCAGAACTCCCGTGCCACCTTAATTATATACAGGGTGAGAGGGATGCCCAAACTCTTGTCTAGAACGGAGGACTTGGGTAAATATTCCCGTCTTAGAGACAATATTGCATATTTCAAAGCTATATATGTCACACCTTTTAGGGTCTTTCTTGGCCCTGAAGAGTTTTTTCCTCACTCAGGGCCTACTGACACCCCAAAGCTAGATAAGCGTGAACCATCCTGCAAAGTGAGGGAATTGTGCCTCCATAGGGTGGGATGAACAGATCAACAGGGCTAAGTGGGTTTGATAACGGTTGGGCTGAAACTGGATCCAGAAATAGTACACAACTCCCTGAAGCAGCTTGGGCCTAACAGGGGGAAATGGGTTGCCAGGACACTGTGTGGTCATATCGTTAAACATGCCTTTAAGAAAATACTCAATGGTTATGGAGGTAATTAACCTATTCAATGCCAAAGTCTATTGATATTAACTAGTGGTGGCTGGATGGGTGCAATAGGCATATTCTTGCATGCTCCTGCAATGTGACATGGTTGGTAAAGAGCCTTGTGCCTGGGCAAATGAACATGAAACAGTCCCCCAAAGTGACCTTGCATATGCAGTACCAGGGATGAGCTGGTTCAACACCCTAGCCTAAGGACGAATCAGAGCGCACCCGTCCGGAGAAGTTCACGAGCACCACAACCTTTGACAGATGTGCATAAACAGCTGTATGTACACCACAATATTCACCTTCTGTGGCACAAAGTTCTTAAAAAGAGGGGGCACACAGATTCAAAGAAATCTGAATACCTGGAGAGTTTACTGTTGCAATGTCAGTGGGAAAGGTAAATCGAAGGAAACAAACCGGAGATGTTGGGGCCTAAAGTACTAGAGGGAAAATAGGCATGCATCAGCTTAAACAAACTGTGCTAGTTAGCTGTGTCTTTTAAAGCCTAAAATGCACAGCACGACAGAGGAAAACTATGAGCAGGAGTTGGTAGAGGTCACAAACAGTTACAAAACCAATTTGGAACAGGTCGACTGTGAGGATGATTCAAGCAGAAGAAAATAACCTCCAGTCTCCAGCGCAAAGAGAAAAATCAATGCAAAGGGAAACTGGTGGGAGAGGAAGGCCCCCAGGGCTTATGCGCACCCAGCGCCATGGTCATTGATTGAGGTGCTTTTAGCTTTTAGGCTTGTGACTACCACAGTAAACTGCTTCAGTCTTTGCAATTGTGTGTACGTCCCACAGGTTCTGAGGGGTGTGGGGGTGGGCAAAGGACATTTCAGCAGACAATGTAAAAGCTGCAACAGTGGTTAATGGCATATTTCAGCTTCATATTTAGTAGTTCAAAGACATTTCAGATACAAAAAAATATCAAAAAGGAGGGTGGAATGATGGAGGTGTGGCCCCCCAGATCATGGAATACATCATCTGCCCTTCTGTAGTGATGCAGACAACAGAGTTGCAAATGATGCTGCTAGAACCCATGAATTCCCTTTGATATCCCAAGATGCTTCACAATTGTCCAAATCTCCACATCAATCTCAGTTTTGCTAGATCCAGTTTAAATAATGCAAACATTCAAGCATTTCCCCTATTACTCCATTATCAATGTTCCTACCTGGTACAAGGAAAGGGTTGGATGTTTTTGCGTTTTGAGCAGAGCTTTTGGAGATGAGTGAATCCAAATCTACAAGGGCTGCATTTGGACCCAGGAATGATTCTGGCGTCTTCCGCGTGGGTTTGGAGACCTCGGATAGTGATCCGCTCATTGCAGCCATATCAAAGGCATCTGGGCTTCTTGTGCCTAGTGACCGGGACATAGGTACTTCACCTGCCAAAAGATCCAGTTCACCTAGAGCAAAGGCATTGGAGTAGAGAAAATGAGAAACAGATTTTCCAATCTTCATCCTCAGTACAAAAAAACCCCAAAACACCCTAGAAAATGCATTACCACCACTCATTGTATTCATGATAACCATTGCCTTTAATTCATCACCCCGGTCAATAGTCTTCATTCTCGCTTAGAGCAATATACATATATATCATACAATAAGTAAGGCTAAAAAAATCCCCATTTATGCACCCTCCTTATAAATTAGTGAGACACACTAATTTAATTTGGACCTGCTGCTAGATTCTATATAATGCCATATGAAGGGTTATATAATCTGTGCTTATACAGTTGTCAAAAATATCCAGTTTTGATAACATATTCATATACTAACCCATATGAACATTCCCCAGCGCCTTACATTCAGTCATGTCATGCCATGCCCATTTGTTTCCAACATAAGTGCAATTCAAACATTCTGTTCTTCTGTGGAATACCTAATTGTGGGCCAAATGTTGCTTGGGCAGGTAACTGGTTTAATCTCATAAGTAAGAAATCTTCACAGCGTACTACGGACTTACCATCAAATATTTATGTATTCACGTAACAATGAGTTACTCAAACATGATCTTGTGAGGATTTTAGGCCTGCTAAATGTTCATAATTCATCTTACAATCCCAAAGCCCCATATTCTTTTCAAACAATTGTTTCTGTTGGAGAAACTCCATATCCCAATCAGGGATCCAGACAATGTCTTGGAACAGCTCTTTGTTTACTTTTGAAACTCACTTAGCTTTACCTTGTCATCTTCCTTCATTACCTTGCCCGTATGATTCAACAGAGGGCATACATTTTCATAGCTTTTATATATATTATCCCCCGCCTCAAAGTGCCTACCCCACTAAGGAAGTTATCCCTAGCTCCAACCTAATCACTTCCATAAGGCCCAACATTTGTTTAAAAAATGTACTCTCTAGCACCGTCAGAAAGCAGTGATTATTGCTATTAGCCATACAGAACCATAGCAACAAAACATTTTTATAAGCCAATTAGCAGAAGTACCCGTTTTCTGGACGGGTTCTGTATCCAGACCAACACAGATCCTGTAGGTGATGGTTCAGATTTGCTTATCACGCTTTGTACCCTGAAGTAAACTGCACTGAGAATGGACGCGTGTGGCTGCCCGACATCCCCCAGAGCAGACATTGGGGGAAGGTGATTGTTGATGCGCTGCTGCATACTAGGACACTCTGTGCTCTCTCCCCAGATGTCGCCTCACCCTGGCGTGGAGCAGTTCATTGCGGTGCAAATATCTCGGAAACCATGCATCCTAGGACGTGGACCTCGAGTTTTGGTCCTTGTGTCGGAACTGGTCCTTTTACGACCACATTGATGTTTCACCGATTCCAGGCAACCGTTTCATGTGTGAAGGTGCTGAAATCCAGGGAAAGGGGTGGGGTGTCCAAATGCCATGTAGCTTGTAGTGGCTGGAGTGTCCTAAAAGGTAACTACGCAAAATGTGGTGCAGTGTTAGGCAGGATTGTGTGCAGTATCCTTTGGAAGACTACAGTAACCTTGACCTCCTGGCAATAGGAACCCAACCTTTGGTATAAGTCTGTACTACATAGGTTGGTAGTGTAGTGTGGCTGAGAAGCCAGCCTTATCTCAAGAGGGGTCAATGTGAGCAGTAGGGTTGTAACACAGAATTTTGCAGTGACAGTTATTCAAATAAACACTTACACTCAAGGTTTCCTGATTAAACAATTATTAATTTATTTAACAGTCGGATATATAAGCCTTCATCAGAAGGGAGCAAAACATGTAACACTTCAAAATATACTTCAAAACACTCAGTTTCTCTAATAAGATGATACCCATTGGGGATTGCACGCAGACACTTCCTACACCCTAAGGTGACTTAAATAGCTAGGACACTGTGGACATTGATTTATCACTGGTACATTTAGAGCAGTACTGAGTTTGGTGTAAAGGTTAGATTGGGGAATAAGTTTAACAAATAATTCATAAACTGGTAAGTACTTTTTGAACCCTCCAATGCAAAGTAAATTTAACCCTTTCCTGTGGGAAAGGCAAAGGTACAGAATCAATCAGAGGTAAGAAGAGTCTCTCAGGGAGCCAGGACAGCCAATGTTAGATGAGCAAAGACTAAGGGAGCTGAAGGTCTTCTTTGCAGGCAAGTAAAAGTCTTGCACAATGTTTTTAGAAAAGTTTGTAGAAATAAAATCACTTGAAGGGCCACAAGCTGTGAGGCTTGTGAGGGGCAAAGCTGCAAGCAACTCTGCAAGGGCAACCAAGACAAGTCTCAACCGAGAACAAGTAAGACTACACCACAAGAGGAAAGTCCTCTTAACTTTACAGTACCTTTAGTTAGAAGAAATTGTTCCAGCTGGCTTCTGTTCCTGTACAGCTCTGCAGATCCTGGTGTTCCTGGGCCTCAGTCGTGGTGACAAGAGGGAGGACGTCTGGGGACTCCTGCACTGCAATGGGAAGGTCAGCGGCAGAAATGGGCAAACTTCAATTCAGCTGCACTTCACGGTTTCAGCTCCTCGCGTCTACAGCAAATAGCAACACTGCGGTTCTCGGATAACACTTCCGACTTTCCCCGGATCTGGGGTCCAGCACTCAGTTGAGGTGGCTCAGGCTTGGTCAGTCCTGCTTCAGGGAAGTCCGCGGGATCTTCCTGGCGCTTGGGTCTGACTTAGAAGCGATGCACTCGATCTGGTGTCCCTCTCCATGGCACTTCGGTTCCAGCAGCAGCAGAAGTACAGGCAGCTCCGAAAGGATGTCCAAACAAGTTCACGTTGGGGTTGATTGGTCCCACCAACCCAAGGGGAGAAGTTGTCCTTGCAGGGCTTCTCTAGTCAAAACAAACTTGGAGCTTGAGCACAGCAGCAGGGCTTCACCGGGCAAACCAACGCTCCAGGCGTTGAAGCAGGCGTCTCTTCCAAGTTCTTCTTTGGATTCCTTCGTCCAGTGGTCGACTCTGCCTTTCAAGCCAAAAAGCCTCGCCTTTTATGCAGGTTTCTCCCATTCATTCCAGCCTAGCTGTCAACCACACAGCAGGGTGGCTGTCCTCCAAGGACAGCGGGCCCACCAATCACCTTTGGGTGCATTCCTGTAACCAAGGGGATTAAGCACAGGGAGTTTCGGGCACTTGCCTCACGTCCTGCCCCTGCCAGACATACTGGAGCCAGAGGCGGCCCTCACTTGTGAATCCCACCAAAGAAAAAAAGGAACAAAGGGACCAAACCTGGTTTGGCGCGCAGAGTAAATCTCAAGAAGGACCTTTCCAATAAGAAATGGCGAAAAAGAAAACCGGAGACATTTTGACAAAATGGGCACCCATGGGTGCCTTATTGCAGCTGCGAACGCAGCCGGCGGTACAAACACAATGGTAGTTAAAAAGTAAACCATTGCCACCAGCCATTCATTGTAGAAAGGGTAACACAAAAATGTTACATGAGAAACTAGACAAAGGGGATACTAAGTAACCCCTCCATCACCCTATTATAAGATAGTGTGTGCTCGGTCTAGAAAGTTACACAATGTAAGAAAAGTCAATTTCACTTCACTGCTCTTGGAAACAGTAGTTTGACCAAGAGAAGGTATTTAAACCTTTGGGAAACCTAAGAGACTTCCCTGTGCCACAGCACTGAAGGTGCTGTGTGTCACAGTGTAAAGATGATGCCTATGGAGTTTGTCAGACTCCAAAGTCAAAAGAGAAACAGAGTATAAATCACAGAAAAATAAATGACGGAGTGGGAAAAAGGTCTCACTCTCTCCAGGTTAGAATTTAAAAAGTCCTAAAGTCCAGAAAAGGAGCTGGGGGTCTCTAAGGGAGAAGGGAATTAGCATATTTTTGAGAATTCTACCTAACATGCAGATTGGTGAAACAATGTGGAACTGTATGAGTAACTATGCTTGTCAAGCCACAAACCCACAAATCCTGCCACAGACAAATGTTGACTTTTATATAACTCCTTTCATGCTATAACCTGAAGTTCCATCAGAATTATTTTTTATCAATATGGTAAGACCCATCGCTTTTTTGATTTTGACAGCAGTTTGTCCTTATTTTTAGATACAATGACGGGTATCCCTAAATAATTATAGGTGTTCACCGGCTCAAATATACCTTCTGCCAAATTCATCTAACAGCGCATAAATTGCTTTTTCCAAAATACTGACATTTGGGGTATTTTCCGTATTAAGGACCAAACTATTTTCCTTTGCATAATTAGATAATTCCCCCGGGGATCTTTGAATCCCCATATACGTACGATCAACTAATACACTTTCATCAGCATATGAAAAGCCAGGTAACATACTTGGACAGCTTTTGGGGGGAAATGTATCTCTATTCTGTCCTGCAGGTATGCTAAGTAAACATTAAAGAGGAGGATTGCCAGCACACAACCCCATTTAATTCGCTTATTAGTAGGGATACCAGCTGGGCAGGCGCCCATGCTGCTCAACTTCACCTCTACATAAGAGTCCATTTAGCCATAATTACTGTATCATACAAAATTGGAAGTAGGGAAATTGGATACATAGCAATGATCTAGTTAGCATTTTTATAGAATTGGAAAATGGCCTAATGTTTGGTTCAGAAGTATTTTAATGAAGTTTAATTGTGGAGTGATAAACAAAACGTTTCTCGGTTGAAAATTAATACTGGATTATTTTAGGACTATTTATGGTATTATACATTTTATTTATATGCCATTTGTTGAAAAGTATGTTTTTTGTATATTATAACTGATGTGAATAAAGCATTTGTCATGCATTTTTTCCCAGAATGCAATCACTATTACCAAGCTGTAATGACCGACGAAAGATCCCAAAGCATACAAAAATAGAACAACTGGCTGTGTTTGCGCTAAACCTAGGCATCTATCTCTTAGCTCATTAAAAAAAAATGAAATCGAGATCGGCTTAAATATTGCCATTCCGACCACGTGGGATCTTTGTGAGACAATGGCAGCCTCCATATTGGTCTCAATAGTTTAGGCAGTATAGGTCCCTCGACTCTCCCTCGTGTGGAGGCAGCTTTGGGCCTCCTCTAGTCTTCGCTGGGGTTGATCGCCACAGATTCTGCACAAGTTGGGTCAAACTGATTTACCTCCACTAAAGATCTTATCCACTGCAGGTGCCTTCCTCTGAACAGCCTTCCTGTCCCTCTCCGTCTTGAGCCGGATCACCTTAAGTTAAGGAAACTCCTCAAGACCTTCCTCTTCTTTCTCCCTCTCCCCTGATAATATCCTTTCTCTTCTCTCCTGCCTCCCTCCTCCTTCTCTTCCCTAACTCTGTTCAGTTTCTTTCTGACTGGTCGCCTGGTTCACCTCCAGAGCCTTACAGGTCCCAGGCTCCCCAGCCAGTCTTGCACTTGCCTCTGCACTATGTTCAGCATTACTGCACTGTCAGCTTACACTCCAGGAGAGGGGTAAACTCTCTGCACTGAACCCAGGGCCCTGCAAACTTGTTTTCCTCCTGCCCCCTTCCTCGCACTTCTGTTTATACACTTGCATGACCTGACTGTACGAGGACTAAGTAAGTTTGTTTGTTTAGTTTAGTTTCTTTATTTGTACTGCGCACCAAACCCTGAGGTAACTGGGTGCCCCAAGGCTTATATATAGATGCTTACATACAGAGTTGCTAACATACAGATAAAAGTACAGTTTAGACAGTAAGTAGAAATCATATACATGCAATTCATACAACAGGAAGAGAAGGAGGTTAAGTGCAGGTCAAACAAGGTTGCAAAGGGTCGTAAATTGTCCTGCCACGCGGCCCCTCCCCATCTCTTTTCTAGGTCTCCCCTCCCTAGCTTTGTCACGCCCGGAAACACTTCATGCACTTGCACTAGGAGAAATGCTGTCGGGCCTAGTACGCTAGTTATTTGTTAGATCATTCAGAAACTTCAAGGTCTAAGAATGACTACTGTATTCCCTTGCTCCCCTCCTGCCTTTAAGCACTTTGAAGCACTCCACTTGTGTATAAGCACTGTCTAAATAAACAATTACAAAGCAGGTGTCCATTTAACTCTGCTCCAATTAATTCCTAAGGAACACTGAACCGCCTCTGGAACTTTAAGGCTGACTAAAGTTGAATCTGGGGTATGTGTGTGCGCCTGGACATTTACCCCAGGATCCCTCAGTGGTTCAGTCAGCTCTCGGTCAAGGATTATAGTTCTGGTACTTGCCATGGAGTTTAAATACATTTTTAAAGGCAGGTTCTGCATTTCTGTAATGGAGCTGTTATTTTAACATCGTGACTAACCTTAATAGCATTGTCACGTTTGTTTTTCCTGAAATGGATGAACAAGCTAACTGTTGCTAAAGTGTTATAATAATCCTTGAAGCCCCTTTGTTTTAAAATGCCTACCCCCTAAGGCTTTCTTTCATTATCGTGCGTGCACATGCATTAATTTTATTATTATGTCTTAGGGCAGTGGCATTCAAAATGTATGCTGAGCCCCCACTTCAGTAAAAATAGTGTCATCGAGCACCCCACTTGAGCAAAAATATTGTTGCCGCCTCCCCTCCCCAACCGCTGAGAACCCCCACACCCCCTGATGCCATGTCTGCTTATAGTTTCTAATAAAAGCATACTCTCTTTATGAAGAGCCTCCCCCCCACAGTGGGACAACCCCATTGTTTGTAGACTACCGCCTTTGGGTGAACATTACTGTTCTACGACTTAAGGAATTTTAGCATATTTGTTCTGCCTGGTATAATTGTGTTTTTTCCCCTTTTCCCTCATTCCCTACAATAGGTGTTAGACGGCTACTATCCAGATTAGGGTCTTCCGCTTAAACTAGAATTGAGTTGTGTCTTTAGGATACTGTACAAAATTGAGCAAGCCCATAGGGAGATTACTTGCTTGCACGGTTTTATGGTTCCTTGGTTTTCCCAAGCCCCCGTTTTATGTTGGGTAGTTACTTATGATAGTGGCCCCACATATAGACATGGGTTTAGTAGAGTCATGCCAGAGACATAACTGTTTTTATAACATGCTTGCTATCTTTTAATACGGTCTATTATTCCCCAAGTACTTATTTGAACAGAAATAGTTCTGTTTGACTTCAAATATATACTTTTCAGTATATCAGTGCGATATTTTCTTGGGAGAAGTGTGTAAACTAACCTTACCTTTGTGCCAGCGTACTATCTACCCATGAGAGTCAAGGTGTTTCGCTCTGACCACATTATCTCTACTTTAAGAGACGTTTGCTTCCCATTATCATGTGCGTTAGCCTCCCATCCCATTACTGGCAAAAGGGCGTTATATAATTATATACAGCAAATTTATTTTACATTAGGGTTAGAGGTTGTAGTGTCCTGAGAGGGTGGTACAAATAATGCCTTAAGATATGGTTACCTGGAGCCCACGAGTCCCATGGTGGCAAACGTTGCAATGGGATTAAAGGTACAGGAATCACTTTTAGAACAGACCTTGCCATTGTAAGATCAGTGGAGACTGGCGCATTATAAAAGCTGAGTAACTTAAAGGCCCACCGTCATATATTTTCATATATTTCCATAGGCCTGAGCTCAGGCTCCTTTATCGTTGCAAAATTGTCCCTTGTTTCTAACTAGCCTGATTTACATGTATAGGGCGGGCAAGGGGGGGGGGTTGAGCAGATGCTTCCGCTATGCCCTCCGACTCTCAGCACAACGTGTGCTGCTTTTGCAGAGCTTTTTTCATATTTCAGTACCTGAAACCCAATTTTGGTGAATTCAAGTCGATTTTTCACTGACTGCCCTCATACGGACCGAGACGCTGACACTCACACTGTGGATGCACGCGCCCGGAACCAGTACAGGACATTCCCATACCAGGATGGTGGTTCCATAACATTTGAGGATCCAGCACCGTGCGTCCTGCGACGGGTGGCTGTTCTCCGGTTCCCTGCTTTTAGGTAAGGATTAAAATACTCATCCGAGATTTTAATATACTTATGCGCATTAGGTTGTGCACTTTAACATCAATACTGTCTATTGGTTGAGGGACGATCGTCGCGCAGGCTGCCGAGCCTGCTGCGGCTTCTTGAGGAAAGCTGCCATTGCAGGATTACTTAAGCTACTAAAAAGTAGTGACTAGAAATGGTTTTTCCACTCCCCTGGGGGGCCGGTCACTGAATTAGAAGGCACTATTGTCCTTATTACAAATTTCATTGTGCCATGCACATACACGTTAGTTTTGTGTACCCACCATGGGGTACGGTGATTCAATAGTTTTCAGCCTGGGACCTGCCGATACAGTAAAGCAGGTGCAGGAATTGAATTATGATTCAGTACATGGCCAGAACACTGCCATTAACTCTCTTTGGACACATTAGTGAATAGCCACACACGTTATGGGCTGTCTGGAAGGTGTGGTTTGGCCCCCATTGGCTGTTAATATTCTGTATTCTTTTACCTTTTAGAGACTCCGGTTTCCCACCACCTGTTTCGTATCTGCAACCTGCTGCAGTGTACGACTGCACTCCAGCATGGTCTGTTCTTCCTGACTAGTTAAGCTTGTGGATTGGAAGGTTGGTCACATTTTTCTTTGCTTTAAGGCATTTAGTTGAACTTCCACTCTTAGCCCTTAGTAATTATTTCTTTAATAATTTCTTAGGTACCCACATTTTGAATATTTTGAACAAATGGAACCAATAGCAATCCTAGCCCTGAGGATGGATGTTTTGTAAATCCGAAATGCGTTGGCAACAGATTAAACCTGATGGTTCTACTTGGGATCATTCATTTGTATCAACAGGGCCTTCTTCATATGGCTTTGTGTCGATGTTGTAAACACAAGTCGTTACATTTTGCTTTGTAACATACATGGAACATTGTTTTATTGAAATCATTTGCAATTTGTGTTGAAACAAGTTGTGTTTTTTTTGCTTGTTGCTTGCCAAGAAGATAATAATGTGGTATACTAATATGCCTTGTTACACATCTTAAATATTTGATATATCTGGAACATGCCAGAATTGAACACTGCTTTTTTGTTACATACATTAAAAATAGTTTGTTTTTACACTAATTCTTTCAGTTTGGTGAAACTGAGTTGACAAATATACGTTGTATGTTTTACCATATATTATTGAAAAAAATGTTTACTCTCTTTTGGAGAGTTGGTAATACAATATCCCTCTGTGTACTGAATTTGATTGAATATATGACGTTGCTGGGTCAGAGACCAAGGTAGTTTGATGATGGCATATGGTCAGTGGTGTAGGCAGGATTTCCTGCTAGTGTGGGCCTGTGCATTGTTAGGTAAGAATTTATCTGCTTGTTATTAGATAACCCACTTTTTGGTACTGTCTGTACTATACAAGTTGGTCGTGTGACTGAGCAGCCAGGCCTATCTCAAGAGGGGTAAATGTGAGCTGTAGAGCTGTAGCAATGAAAATCGTAAATACAAGTAACCAAGTAACACTTCAACTCAAGGTTTCTGTTAGAATTAGTTATTTATTTAATTAACATGCATTTTTAAGTAAGCGTTCTTTAAAATGGCATTTCAAGTGACAATGTAAATATACTTTAAAATTACTTTTCAGAATCAGAACTAGTTAGTGGATAATCTTACTTCTTACACAATTCCTACACCCTGAGGTGACTTCAATCACAAGGACAGTAATGATATTTATAGATCACACTAGTTATACTTTGCAGATTCTGAGGTTTCAGAAAGGAAAATTCTAAGGAAGGAAAAGGTTAAACAGGTTCTCAATACATGTGAGGACACTTAAATCTTCCACTGTAATCTAGACAAGCCTTTCCCAGCAGTAACAGTCTAAAACAAGTTATTACCTATGAGGGACAAACAATATCAAAGTCCATGGGCTAGAAGAGTCTGCAAGGAGCCAGGACAGCCAAAGTCAATTTGAAACAGTCTATGTAGCTGAGGCACTTCTTAGATAAATGTCTTGCACAGAGTTAGAGTTTGTTAGAAAATCACTTGTAGGGTCACAAGCTGTTAAGCCTGTTGAAAGAGAGTTGGAATCAAAATTCCCAACTGAGAAAAGCACAGCTAAAAGACAATGAGGCAAGTACCCCAAGTCTAAAGAGTACCTCTGGTGTGACAAGATTGGCCCAGCTGGATTCTGTCCTACTACAGCAGTGCAGACCCTGTGTTCCTGAGCCTCAATCGTGGGGACAAAAGGGAGGACGTCTGGAGGGCTCCTGCGGCAGTATTTGTGAGGTCATTGGCAGCTACATGCTCTTTCCACTTCAGAGGCACTTTGCGGTTTCAGCGCTTCGTAAACAGCACTGTTGCGGATCTCAGATACCAGTTGGGCTTCCTTCACTCCTTGGGTCCTGCACTCTGGTGAGGGGACTAACTCTGGTCGTCCTGCTTCTGGAGCGTCCTTAGGAGACTACAGGAGCTTCTAGCCAGATTTCAGATGTTGGACTAGACTACGGATTTCTCGACCCCTAGCACTCGGTTCTTGCAGCAGCGAAAAAGAACAGCCAGTCGGGGAGGATGGTCCAGTGGATTTCGTTTCGGGGTTAGTTGGTCCTACTAACCCAAGGGGAGAAGTCGCTCCTTCCGGAGCTTTTCTGTCGAATTTAAAAAGGAGTTTTAGCACAGCAGCAGGGCTTCACCGAGTAATTCAAAGGTTCAGGAGGAAAGAGCAGGCTTTGTTCACGGTTTGTTCTTTGGCTATTTCTTCCAGTGGTCGACTCTGCATCTAGTCCCAAAACCCTCGCATTTTAAGCAGGTTTCTCCCATTATGCTTCAATCACACAGCAGGGTGGTTGTATTCAGGCATTCCTAGAGACAAAGGACAGGGGAGTTTCGGGAACCTCCCTCACATCCTGCCTTTCCAAACACACTGGAGCCAGAGGCGGGCTTCAGGGTTGAAGCCCGCCAAAGGCAAAATGAACAAAGGGCTCAAACCTGGATCAATTCATAAGAGTAAAACCCAAGAAAGACCCAAGCAGAAAATGGCGAAAAAAGGAGACCAGGGCCATTTTGACTAAATGGTCACCCATAGGTGCTGTACTGCAGCTGAGAGTTCAGCCTGCGGTAGTAAAGCACAATGGTAGGAAAATTAAACCACTGCCACCAGCCATTTAAAGTAATGAGGGTAACATAAAAATATTACATGAGAATGTAGGATAAGGGGCTGCTAGGTAACTCCCCAGCACTCCTCATAATATGGTGTGTGCTGGACCAGCAAGAGAAAAGATAAGTAAAGCCAATTTCACTTTACTATTCTTGGGAACAGTAGTTCACACAGGAAAAGGTATTTAAACCTTATGAAAAATCTAAAGGATTGCTCTGTGACACTGCACTGAAGGTGCTGTGTGTCACCATCCAAAAAGTAGATGCCTATGGAGTTTGGCAAACTCCAAAAACAATGGAAACACATTATCCAAATCAGGTCAAAACACACGAGGGAGAAAAAGGACTCACTCACTCCAGGGTTAAAATTAAAAAGTCCTAAAGTCCAGCAAAAGAGCTGGGGTTCTCTAAAGTTGAAGGAAATTAGCACAGAAAGGAGAATTCTCCCCAACATACATCATACATATGGGCTCAGGGCAGGGACCCCCCACAACTAAAGGAGATTGCTTTTTTGGGGGTACTTTCTTTCGTATGCTTCTGTGGAGAATGAACAGTTTTAAATATTCTAGGCCACTCAATACTTTTAACTAGTTAAAAGACAATTCAACCAAATGCCCTCTTCCATTGTCCTAGAACCTAATGTGATGTGAGCCCCAAAAGTTATCTGGGTTTCACAACTACGCTTTCAAGACAAATCAAAATAAACTGTGATAGGGACACCAGCTTGTAGAAATGTGCAAGGGCATGCAGAATCTACAAAAAATTGAGAGGGGGGGTTGCTTTGTGATGGATTGTTTTAGAATATTAGATTGCTTTAGGAGGTGCGTGGGGCCTTTGAAGCCTATTGAACTTTGAATGACAGTTCCCTTCACCAGAAAGAATCATCACAGGCAAAGAAAGGAGTAACGGTCGCACATCAGAGTACCAGTAGCCTCATAACATTATGAATAGTGCACGTTAGTATTATCCAACTAAACTGGATTCATTTAATCTATTTTGTAAAGATGAAAGAAAGTTGGCTCTGGCAGAACTCAAGCACATGAAGGTCTTCTCTTTTGATACAGTTCCGTAAAATATATGTAAAATAACTGCTGAATATGAACTCATAAGCCTGTTAAAGTAGGAGTGCAGAAAAAAAGGATCTCTTTTCCCACCCAACAATCCTTCAAACACACTCCTGTTAATTAAAAATATACTAATACACTGTGGAGTCGAGCAGCAGAGTCTTGTGGCTGCAGTACCTGCAAGACACTTTGGGTGGCGTGCAATGAGGACTCCTAGTCCCCTTTCTTTGTTTGTGCTACAAAAGGAGACGCACACCGCGGAGTCGAGCAGCAGAGTCTTGTAGTCTTTGGGTCTGTGGCAGCGCAGACAAACTATCTTCTGACCCAACCACAGGGCAGCGCCCAAAAGACTGACCTGGTGAACTACCTATATCCACAACCCGCCGCACGGTGCCGCCGTCGGTTGAACTTGCGGTAGGTGAATTTATTATTTTTTTTCTTCCCTCGAACTCTTCATTTTTCACACCATCTTTCCGGGAGATTACCGCCACCAGGAAACTGCGGGGGTGCGCCCCTTTGATCCTGGTACACTCCTTTTAAAAACCCGGCTACATAATAATGCTTCAGTGTAAAACTGCTTACTTTAGTGAATACACCGCTACTTCAGGAGACTGCAGGGGCTTGCCCCTTTGATCCTGACCTTTAAATTATCATTTTGGCTGGATAACCCCCTCGTCCATTCCAAATTAACAGTCAGAACTTGTATACTGTGTTTGTAACACAGCAGAATCTGTACGTCTGTCATTGGCGCCACCGAACAAACACGGAGATATTATTGACCACAATCTGATAATTCTAACAGAGCGTTCGCTAAAAAACCTCAGAAATGACTTCAAGAATAAACTTGTCCTTTGTGGCTGTAGACCAATCATCGACAATGAAATCTGGTCCACAGACGAGGCTACAAGGAAAGCGTGATAAGAAACAACAGACAAATACTCTAAATGATTCCATCCAACCCTCAATGAAAGAAGCATTTCGGAAACATGAAATAACAAAAAGAATGACCCCCACACTCTCATACCAGATCCCAAGCGGAGACATACGTGAGGGAGCTATTCACCCTGCCTGCCCAGATCTGACATCAGACATCATACAAGAACCAGAAGTTCATATCCTGACTTCACCTCGACGCCAACCCTTGCTATTAGCAGAAAATAACCTGCAAGCAACGCCGAGATCTCTGGCCCCTCAACCAACTGCAGGAGAGCCACCCACGCCCTCCTCCCTACGAGATACTAACTCCCCCATCCTGATCTCCAAGAATCCCCTTGATCCGGCCACTGAGATCGAAGCCTCACTAGACGAGAATCCGCAACCTCAAACAAAACTTCCCTAACCTATAACACCTGTGGAACATACCCCACAGTCATCTGCGAAAACCAGTACAGATGGAGAAGAAATTACAACAGATTCAACTACTATGCTTATTCAAGGAACTTGCAAAACAGATAAAGCTATTGTGACTAATCTGGCCCTTTTATCAAAGACATTTACACCCCCTCCTGGCATCACTACCCAAAAGCAGCTACAGAACCAGGAAATGCCTGAATCATCGAAAAAAGAAAAAGCTAGACAAGCCAAACTGAGATGGCTCCAATCCTACATGGCTCAGAGCCACTCGAACGCTGCTCAGTCTAAAGATATTCAGCAATCCAGAGCAAAAGCAGCTCGCTTGTCCTTAGATATTACTGAAACTGAGTCACTGATAACCAATATTGAAAAAAGAAAAGAAGTCTTTGGAGCCACACGTTCTAACTGTTTAAACCTACTACATCAACTCCGACTCTGAGGATAACATCTCGGCCAGTGATCCTGCTACCAAAAAAATCTTCAAATCAAAATGAGCGAATGGTAAAGAACCTTAAACTCGAATTCGACGAAATGGATGCCTGCCCCCTCTTTGGATCTGGCACGTAGAAGAAGAGCAACAGCCCTCTCACCTATGCAGGAGGCCAAGATATATCTAGCAAATCCCCTCCGCGGACTCCTGAAGAACAGCAACTTCAAAGGATCCCGACCACAATGCTCGATTTACAAAATATGTTGACAGCGATCACAACGCAAGCCGTGATCCCGTTCTGTAAGCTATATGAAACGATCAATGAAAGTACTAAAGACCAAGCTAGGCTCTTAGCGCTAATCCATACAAATCAATTACACCTTCAAGCTTTCATCACCAACGTAGAATAACGATTAGATAGAGATGCAGAGCTCTCCCATCAATGGCAAACAAGACTATTTGAAATTGCTGCAGCAGATCGAGCCGGAAAAGCCATACTATCCACCACTATGATCACCTTGTTGAAGGCACCTTCGTTGCCTTCTCCTAAAGCTCCCCAAGATTGTCGAACTGCACTTGCAAATACCCAGGTACCACCTGTTATTTCGCAGAACACACAGCTTCCAACTGCCCTCATGGCAATCTCTTCAGCTTGTCCACAGTCGGATAACATAAATCCGACAGATAACCTAAAGTTAATGAAACCACTTGAATCCTTCCAAATATTCTCAAAAACAAATCTTCCTAAGGATTTGCCTCTGGCAAAACAGACCTCAAAACCCCATACTAATCAAACCAAGGGGAAAAAACAAACTGGCTCCCGAGCCTTTTTGAGGAATATTACAAGCGCAGCTGAATCAAATGAACAGACGAAACATATCAGTAGAAACTGTAAGAAAAATACAGCAACGAAACCAGATCAGAAGGGCGAGCCCATGGCACGACCCATACAAATCCTTTCTAACACCCCTGATGTCGAAACAGACGATCTCCTTAATCTCGCTACGCACTCAGCTTGCCCTGAGGTTAACCATCAGACATCAACTATCAACGAATCGATACTCTTAATATTAGATGAATATGCCATCAATTCAATCGAAGGTTGTAATGATTCACACTTGTCCTGCCAAACTATCTCAGGTGCAACCACCTGTAATAATGACTCGAATCTATCTTGCGAAACCATTTCAGACGTTTCCTTGCGCCACACGGGAGACCTGGAGGATATATCAGATGCTCTATCAACCTATTTTAATGACACAAGCTATTCGACTGATAATTCAATCTCTACAAAGGCGTCATCAACAGCCTCAACAATTGACTCCCAGAAACCCACCCAAAAGACACAAGGAATCCTCAAAATGCTAATAGCTATACTCTTCCACAATTCACTGATCCTTGGAAGAAAAAAGAAAAATACATTCTTCGAATAGCCTGTATCAACGAGTCATGCACATCAGTTACACTAAACAGGGCTAATTTATTAAGACTATTTCATGCGCTTCCACGACTCAGATCAATCAACTCATAGGATATTAAAACGGTGAGCTTCGAAGATGACCATTATCTAGATAAAGTTCAGATCGAATTGTATACGCCCGAGACCATGAATCGAGTACTAGACATGGCCACCCCCCTTCTCACATTAGGATTTACACTCACGCCAATTTCGGATGAACCAAGAGATGATGACGAATCAAAGTCCCGCCGCAAACATCAAGTGCACTCATCTCACAACTATAACAAGAAACGAGATGATAGGCCAGAAAGACATGAGTCCTCACCTTAACCCGTCCAGAAATCTCATTCCGTTACCAGGTAATCAAACCGACACCGATAGACAATTTCAAGATAATCAACCTTTTTGGAGACACTATGAGGAAGACGCATTACAACTGATGAGTCAGCAACTCGATCATAACCACCAACCATTCCAAAGAGCAATAGATGGAAACTGTGCTCCTGGAATACGAGAGGATCATCCCATCTCTTCAACCCTTCGGACCTCGCACTAGAATCTTGCCACATTATATGCCTCCAAGAAACTTGGATGACCAATACGCCGGCCTGTGACCGGTTTATCACTGTCCTCAATCCGGCTGCAAAAGGGACCAGGGGCCGGGCGGCTGCAGGCCTTTTGACGTTGATAAAGATATCTCCATTTTGGAACCTTGTCGAAACAGAAAATATAAATTCCTGGACTCAACTGATTATCATCAAAATAAAGTGCAAGACGCTCCAGGAATTTCTGCTGGAATCGCAGGATTCCTTATTGGAATCACAACTTAAGCCAAGGAATATGATTGGAATCTTCAATACATACTGGAACCCAGTGGCAATCAACGATAACCTCTTCGATGGCGTATTTCTAACAATGGACAGGCATAGTGCCAAATACCATGATATAAATTTCATTATATGTGGAGATCTCAATATTCACCTATATGACAAAAATGGTATCCTTAATCATCTAAATGACCTTTCCATCAGAGGCCTGCGCTCGTCGAAGGAGATCTCTGCGAGAAATTTGAAATTATTAAATCAACCTCTGGATGATCAGTAACTGCCGATCCCGACATGGTCATGCTGTAACTCTTCTACCATCATTGATTATATATACTTATCACCAGCCATAACCAATTTGCTACTGGACTTCCAAATAAAACCTACAACTGAAAGCGATCATTCAATGCTTGCGATCTGTGCTGCAGGAGCTGGAGATCTTACGCCCTTACCGCCCCCTGCGCGGCTTGATATCGTTTGAGGCAACACCAGATTAAGAATTAGCAAAAACCAGCTAGCTAGTATCCCACAGATTTTCCAACAAACACTGCTGCCAAATGAACAGAAAATAAACTATGATTGGGTCTTACTCCCTTTTAAAAAAACCTGCTACAGAGAAACTGATTCATCAACATTACTATAACCAGGAAATTGTTAAAAAAAGAAAACTGCTGTGGCAAAAACTGCGAAAATGGAGAAAAGATCCATCTCCAGTAAATTTGGAAAATATCCAAAAAGCAAAACAAGGATATAGAAATTGGAACAAATCAAGTGCAGCAAACGGATGCCGAAGCAATGCTAAACATGCTCAGAAATAGGAACCTGAGATCTCTATGGGACCTGCTAAATAACAATGCCCAGCAGCAACAATTGATGGTATCCAACGTCACCCAAGACCATTGGGTCACACATTTCTCTAATCTTTACAAAAAATGGAGATATGACCAACTTCAAATCAACGGTCCATCACCTGGGAGAAGCACATCTTTGTAGAAATGATTTGCAACCTAAACTCCCCTAGAGCCCCCGGATGGACTATCGAATGCTGCCCTGAAAGGTGACCCAGAAACATGGGCGACTCTCATGGACCATTTACTAACTTTAATTAACACACTAAAGGTACTACCAACAACCTGGACCAAAGCGGTATTGATCCCAATTTACAAACAGGGCGATAGAGATAACCCTGCCAACTTTAAACCAATTGCCCTGCTAGATCCATTGGGAAAACTATTTGCCTCATACCTGCTCCAAAAATTGACCATATGGGCCAAAGCCTCAAATCGTTTTGATACTCGGCAAACTGGCTTCACCAAGAATGTTGGTACCAACGTAAATCTCCTAATTCTAAACCTGATTAAATATGAAGCCATACGAAACAATGTGCCCGTTTATGCAGTGTTTATAGACTTACATATGGCGTTTGACGCCATAAATGGATCGATCCTGTGGGAAAAACTTGCCAAATGGAACTGCCCTGCAGAAATTAGGGAACCGATCAGACTCCTATATTCCAACACGGCAGTGTCGATCAGGCTTTCAAAAGAAGGAACTACAACGGAACGCATAAGAACTTGGAATGGCCTAAAACAGGGATGCCCACTAGCAGCGACCCTGTATAATTTGTATACTGCCGATTATTCCATGAACATCGATCCTGCAAATCTCAATCCGCCGAAGATAAATTCACTTAAGGTTCCATACCTCATGTGTGCCGACGGAATTGTACTTCTAGATAAAACGCCATCTGGATTACAGGAGAATTTACGCATGACAGAATCATATATGAGCAAGAACGAACTTCAGATTAACAACAAAAAAAAAAAATTATGGAATTATCAAACCACCACAAGGCTTCTAAGCGATACAAACCAACAAATTTCATGTTCGACAAAATAACGCTGGATGAAGTTGCCTCCTTCAAATACCTTGGTGTATTATTAAATCAACAAAAAGAAGAAACAGCCTGGGTGACCAGGTTGGAAGGTAAAATCCAAATGCTGGCACAACAAGGTGTGATTCTACACAGACATTATGGAAAATTTTCAATGAAACCGATCATAGCATTTTACCGCCAAAAGGTAATTCCCATCATTACTTATGGAAGTGATGCGAGGATTATTTCAACCAACATAAACTGGCAAAAGCTGGAAGCACAATTCTGGCGGAAAATCTTGCAGCTCCCAAAGAGCTTTCCTATGCCCAGAATACGTTTTGAGCTAGCCCTTCAATCACTAGCCTCAATAGTGCGGTGGAAGCAGTTGGACCTCCTGCGTAAGGTCATAAATGAAGACCCAATTCCAGCTATGCAAATCCTTAAAATAAGGCCACATACAATGCATAATACCATCTTGAAAACATGGAGAATTGAACTGCTGAATCTAATGGCAAAGGAACACATTACGGAAGAAATGCTCATAAATCGCACACAACGGGCCAAGATCAAGCTACAGAAGAATGATTGGTCCAAAACAATGACGAAGAAAGCATCCTTCTCAATGAACCTACAATGCCCGATGGACATATAAGCCTTGAATGAACTCCCACATTATCTGGAACGTTTTCCGGACCCAAATATACAAAGAATCTTCATGAAAATTCGACTGAATATTTTACCCACCAAACAAAGACTCTCAAATTCGATCCATACCAAAAGAGAAACATTTTTGCCGTTTTTGCAACAACAAAGAAACACCAGAGTCTCTCAACCATCTCATCATGATTTGCCCTGCAATAACTGACAAAAGACTCCTCTTTGGAGCCTTATTTAAGATCTCTCAAAATCAAGAAGATGGTGACTTCAGATGGCTAAAACTTCTACACAGTCAAAATAATAAGTTGATATATACAGTCGCACAATTTCTAGATAATATTTTGGAACTTACCCAAGCTACTTAAAGTGCACCTTTTTTTTTTCCTCCTTTCTCTTCTTTCTCCTTTTTCGCTTTATTCTTTCTTTTACTTATTGCTTTGCGGCGCTATGTATGCAGTAATTTGTAAATAACGAGAAATGTTAATCAAAAAATGAAAAGTTTATATATAAACTATATCATTAAAAAAAAAAAAAAAAAAACGAATACAGCGCTTTCAAATAATGTTTCCGGCATTTGGAATGCAGGCCATTTTGTATTCCTGTAAATATGATCAGTGCAGTGTTAGATGTGCCACACTGCAATATGAAGTAACTCAAAACGCTAGAACTGCTATATTGTTTCACACTGAACATGGCACAACTTGAGGCATCTGCAAACTACCCCACGATGGCTGCACTTCTTTCAGACGCACAACCCACAAGAGTCTATTTAACAGTCATCGGCTTGTAGTCAGTGACCCATGCAATCATTTTGGTACTATACATAATGTGCATGACGCCTGTAAATCTGCATTTAAAAGTATTAATCCTTTCCAACAGATGGTCAAAGCCTTCTGCTGGGATCAGAGCTGGGAATAGTGAATATATAAATGGGCTTTATGGGAACACACTGCTTAATATGAACGCGAGACGTCTGTGCACTTCACAACAAGATTTGTACGCCTGTGCACAGGCTCCCTTTGCTTATATGGAAGGCACAGAAGTGGGTGAAATTATTTTATCTAATTGAGTAAACTGAACTTCAGACAGACAAGCCTTGTTGCAGACGGAGGTCTGGTGGTTTACTACTCTCCTGGTCTGACCCCTCTTTCCTAGGAGTTTGTGGCTGAGCTTTTTAGGTCCTGACTATCAATGTAGTTTGGTGCTCAGTCACAGAAATTTGGGGTGACCTGAACCAAAAAATGAAAGGACCCTAAGACATTCTGGTCACCCTTTCCTTAGTCAATACTACAACCCATAGCTTGAGATGGTGCCTGATTGGCGATACAAATAAGTATGGGAATTCTCTCAAAGTCTCCTTATGCCCTTCAAGTATGCTCGAAGGAGAATAATAAAAGTGCCAATACAAGTGCCATATTAAGGGAACTAGTGTTCTAGCATAGGCATCAGGCACAACTTAATAAATATATCTGGCTTGTGGTATAGATGCATGTCATGGATCAGTAGCCGTATGACAAACGTACACATACTGCAGCATAGGTGGAGAACTTGAATGAGCAGCCAAACAGATTGTACAACTGCTGCAGAATGGATGAAGAAAGATTGGAAGCAACGAGTAATGTGCACCTACCACAACATAAAGTAGGACGAATGGTCACTAATATATGAAGGAACACTACAGCCATTTGATTGGAGTATGGACTTTTTGAAGAGCACACTCTTAAAACGAAACTACTTGTAGGCTCTAACAATTTTGACATATTAGGGACTGGCAATTTCAACAGGTCTGCCACTATGACACCAAGTTGCCCAGGATCACCCAATTTAAGCCCAGTCTGCAATTTTGGCACCGACTGCTTTGTTTCTCAATTGTCTTCCAACAGCATGGTGCAAAATTTGTGAATGTTTAACGTACATGAATTAAACATATTCTTTGTTTTGTAGTCCAAGTTTAGGAACTACTCAAACTACATGATAAATTAACACTTTTGAAAAAAATCTATTTTCTCCATCATAAATGGAAGTATTCTATGAACAACGCATTGCAAACCTAAGATATCTCATCCGGGTTTTCTACTGTATTTTAAAAATTAAGCGCACACAGCAAAAGAACATTTGTGATAAAGTTACCTGCTAGTAGTCATTATTTGACAGACTTCCACATTATTATTAATTATGTAAAGAAAAACCGTTGAAAATGTAGAAAACAGCAAACCATGTGTGTAAATTAAGCAGACTATACAATGAGCTTGTTAGAGCCTTGTGACATTAGGTAGACTGTCTTTCCACTCAAATGGACTACATGAAAATAAAGAGCAGGCAATGGGCTAAATAATGCTCAGCAGCCATGAAGACAGAGGCAGGAGCATAGAAGGACCAGACCAAGGTTGCAGTTCATCTCAGTAGAGCAGTGTGGGGCAGCAAGCCAGCAAAAAAGGGAAATGGCAGTAGGAAACAGAACGTCCCAGAAGCAGAGCTAAGGTGAAGCAGCAGCAAGCCACCGGATTTTAGGACAATATCCCCCAAACTTAGGACACTTTGGTCACAAGGCTGGGAGTCGGCACTGCAGATCAGGAAGATTTCCAACAAAGGAACAGTCAGCACAGGCAGCTAGTAAAATGGCAAGAAACCCAAGAGCCGAGCTTAGGATTCCACCAGCCTGGTGCAAGGACAAAAGGCAGCATCTAGCTGCTAGAGCCACACCAGCATCATCAGCAGTAGCCCATCTTCAGCAGCAGTCTCCAAGAGTTCAAGCACAGTTCTGAGGAGTGCACAGGGTCTCCCCAAAGATATTTTCACTCATATTTTCACTCACTTTTTTCACCCCCTCCCCGAACCTCTCCCCACCCCGACCACCCTTCATAGCTTCTCGCTCCCTGCACTTGCACGCTTGGAATGCTTACAAGGCCTAGTAGGACCGCCTCTCTCTCATTGTTATATTTGCCTTTCATTCCCATATTCTCTCCCAATGCCCTGTGGGCGCTTTGAAACACAATTCACTTCATGTATAAGCGCCTTACAAATGCACAATAAAATAAATAGAAACAAGCGAGCACACCAATCACAGAGGAACACACACATGCTTTGGCAGCCACCTGATAAGGCAGCCCCTAAAACCTGCCAAGTCACTGCTTCACTGGATGTGGATTGGGAAGTTTGGAGCAACACCAGTTCAGTCTAAGTTTGAGCTCAGGACGAGTCCACATCATCAAAACAGCCATGTTGGTTGTGCCTAGCACTGAACCACATAGATAAAGTGATGACCCAAAACAAAATGGCAGAGAGCAGGGCTTATTAAATGCTTTTGTTTGCCAATTGATAAACACATAGGTGCACTGGGCTACTAAAGTGGTTTAAAAATAAAAAAGCTCCAAGAATAGGGCTCATGTTCACGCCCGCATCCCTGGTGCCACCACTAACACAGTGGTACTTTTTAAAATCTGCAAGGATCTTGCCAATCCTACCTGCAGTCTCCTCTCCTCCCTCCCGGGTCCTCTGACCTGCAGTGGCTGCCCACTTCTCTGCCAAAACTCTGGATGTTCTTTCCTCTCTGTCATCTGCTCACTCCTCCACATCCCCTTCTCTTCCCTTGCCTCCCTCTGCCTCTCCATACCTCTCTCCCTTACTCTCCTCCCTCTCTCCTACTGTACCAGATGAGATCCCTAGAGTTGTCCATTCAATAAAAGACTCCTCTAAGAAGGTGCTTCCCTGCTCCTCCAAAACCCTTAAAGACAACATCGTCTCTTTCGTCCCAGCCTTGGCTGACCTCTACAATCACTCCTTTGCCACTGGCTGTTTCCCACAACCCCTTTGTAGTGGAAAGGAAAATACATTTTCGCGCATTTTTGTGGGTTCGTTAGCCTGCTCAGCTAACCATATCCCATATTAGGTCCATTAGAGGGCTGCATTAACAGCTAAGACTAATAGCTTAGTCAAAGTACGTCCTAAATGCTGAAACAGATCTTTATAGATGAATCAGTAATGTGCTGTGGTATTAGCGCCTATATGGATAGCATAAGGAGCTACATTGAAGATGCAGGCCTCAAAGGAAAGGAAGGTTGCATTGTGCAAAGAAAGGCAGGGCAGAGGCCCAAATTTGGTAGCTAATAGAGACCTGTATTTGAGTGCTTAATGCATTATAACGCTTGTATAGCATGGCGTTGTAGGCAAGGCACTAGCTAGCAGAGTGCCAGCCTAGTAAAGGTTGCTCACTAGGGGTTAATTGCGATGCATATTATTTCAGCTCCTCTTTTCGCCACAATGGCTCTGCCATGCTTGTTAAACAAATCCTCTTTCGCATGAGAAGGACTGGTATGGCCTCGCACGCACTGATAAACATTCCTGCGCTTTCGCAGATGGAGGAACAAAGTTGGGAAGGGAAGAGAAGGGAGTGCGTTGGAAACTTACTGAGCGTTTTTTTTTTCCCATCAGTCAACATGTTATGCACTGAGAACATTCTGGAACAGTGCGTCATGCTGATAGACAGTGCAAAGGCATGCACCCATGACTCGGGGGTGGGGATTCATCCACGGACTCACTTCGAGCCAGTGCCCGGAGCATGATGCCCTATGCGGCACCTTGTGGCGCTGTCATCTACAGAGCTGGCTGAGCAAGCAGTTGGTTGTAGCTGACCGGGATCTCTCAGCGCTATTAATATGCAAGGGACGTAAACTGTGTTTCTCTAATTATGTGTGATGTCTCTAACTTGAATTTACTAATTTCCCAAATTGCTGCAATATTTACTGTTCTGGTATATTATGCTTTATGTCTAATAAATGCTAAATTTATGCTGAAGGTGTGATTTCTCTAGTGATCAGTTCATTGCTTGGAACGATCGGACCTGTAAGTGGGTGAAATAGGGTTATTTATGCTAATAAGGGCTGGTCCCTGGGGAGAAATAAATATCCTTTTCAATACATTTGGTGTCAGAGTGGGATCGTGCAAGGTCATGCCATGCTGGAGAAATGACAACTGTGTGAGAGAACACAGTGCAGATTGAGGGGTAGGCTTTCGCATTTCTATTGTTGCCTCACTGCAGCTCTGAGTCAACAAAATGACAGTACGTGTGTGTCGGTTTGCCGCGACCGATAGCTTGTGTAGTTAAGATTTTCCCTTTCAGTAAATCAGTAAATGCTTGGCTGACTTACTGCTTGGGAATGAAGCCAGGGAGCAGAACGCTGTGAGCAGAGTCGGAGATGGCTCTGTTCGAAGCGCTCCAGGGAATGGTGAGGAAGGAGTTATTGTTTTAATTAGGAAAGGATTTTTCATGCGGTTTCCCTACTAAAAGGTTAAAATTTGGATTGCAAAGTGAAACAAAGTTCTTGCCCAATTTTGGCATGAGGGCAGAAAGAGTTACAAAAGTATTTGACATGTAAATTGTGAATGGTGATTCAAACGTGTTATTTGGCCCCAGTGGATTAGTGAATGAGTGTGGGGGGCTGAAATGTAGACTGGCGATAGTTCTCCTTTTGAGACTGTTGCATATAATGTGGGAATGGTCGAGCTGTTAGGAGAAAGAGTTACATCTGTGTTGAGAGTCTTTTTTGTTTGGCAGCTGTAAAATCCATGTGATGGTGGCGAATTCTGTTTTAATGGGACACACTAAATTGGCTTCATTGCATTTAGCTACGCCAGACAGGGTTACAATGGATGAGAAACTCACTAAAGAAGTGGGTGAATGTCATTTGAATTTTGACCTGTGCATTGATTTGGAATTGCAGAATCAGTTTGCAATGGTTTGGGGTGAAAGACAATTGAAAGTTACTAAATTGCCCCAAGAGTATTTGAATGTTCTCACTCTATGCCATGAATTGGTTGCTAAGGACAAGGAAATATTGCAATTGAGTGATTAATGTTTTAAACATTATAGTGAGATATTAACTGTGACACATGTTGAAAAAGAAAAAGTTGTTGACAAATAGACAGCCCACGAGCAGAACAGAGTGTGGGCAATTCATGCAGAGAACATGCAGGGAGCTGCACAAAAAGTGAAATTCTTAAGTGCAATGTGGTTTGGCGCAGTACAGAAAATAATTGGTTTTATTCAGGTAATGGTACCACAGATTGCAACATCTGTGTGCAATAAGGAAGCGCAAAGATTCAGTGGCTTGAGGGTTCTTTGGAAAGATCACACACTGCATTGGAGTCCGATTGTAAGGCCAAACTACAAAGTTACCAGGAAGAAATATGCTTTTGAATGGGACATTGATCAGCAGAATGCCTTTCTACAGGCTAAAAGACGCTTTGCAGAATTATAGTGAGTTGAATCTGATGACAAAAAGTGGCTCTTTTGAAACAAAGCTATGCGGAGCTTGTGACTTGAGAAGACAAATTGCACAGAAATTCCTGTCATGGGCTGCGTGCGTGAAACTGGCTGTGGGAGGAAGAAGTGAGAAAAGCGCAGAATGCCGCTCATGCCCAGTAGAAGTGGTGTTTTCAATAGCGCACAGAGGTTGGCAGTACGGGTGTTTTCTGATATGCTGGAGTAACTGCTAAAAGTAGTAAATCAGAAGGAACTGTCTGAAATGACTGCCTCCCTTTAAAGTCGCACCAGCTTATGAGCAGAAAAAAAACAGGCTTGCTTCGCGCAAACGGCACTGCCATGCACGAAGAAAGAAACACTGGCGAGCAGTTGAATTCCATCCCCATCGAGAAACACTGTCAGTGAGAGACGAAGGGGGGGTGCAAGCCAGAATGCTGAACTGAAAGCAGTAATTACCGTAATTGAGAAGGTGAGAAAGAGCACAATTTGTCTTGTGCATGCCGATTCATGCATGCTTTCTGACATTACCATGCAATAATGAAGCTGATCAGATGGCAAAGGATTCGCCCAGTGACAACACTGGAAGAAAAATAAATGCTGCATGCAAATGGCAGACTGGGCGCATCCAACGTGTAGACAATTTTGGGAAACTGGGAATCTGTGAATGGGCTAAGAAAAGACAGCTGCCCATTTCAAGAGACATTGCCATGCAAGCTGCCTCCCAGTGACCCATATGAAGTGAAGTTAAGCGCTGTGCACTGGAAAAGAACCATCAAGGTGCTTTGAAGGGGGGAAAACAAAAAAGAAAACTCAGCTAGCAATCTGGTGCACTCGCTCCTAAAAAAAAAAAGCTGTCTGCTGACCCTTCATACCCGGCTAACTATTGGCGAAACTCTACCACCCCTTTCTTAGGCAACCTCATGGAGAAGCTGGTCATCCCCCAATTGACCCTCCACTCCGAAATGGCTGGCTGCCTTCATGATCACCAGTCTAGTTTCAGGGCATCCAGAGGCATGGTAACTGCTGTCTTGAACACCGCGAAGACCTGCTCTCTAACCTGGACTGAAACACTCCCTTTGTTCTGATCCTCCTTGATCTTTCTTCCGCCTATGACACAGTCAACCACTCAAACAGTCTCCATGATAACCTATGCATCACTGACTGGGCACTGGCGTGGCGGACCTCTTCCCTTTCAAACAGACCCTCCCAACTGCAAATGGGTCCTTTTCTCTCCTCCACCGCACTCTCTACCTGTGGCGTCCCTCAGGGCTCTATACTATCGCCATGGCTCTTCAACATCTACCTGGCCCCTTGGCCCAACCGATCTCCACCTTCTTGCCTCATTTCCAGTGTAATGCAGATAAAACACAGCTCTCCTTCAAGCTGCCATCCTCTACCACCTCCTCCCTCATACCAGACTGATTGCTGTTCAGACATGGTGCTCTGCAAATGATCTCTAGCAAAATGCCAGCAAAACAGAGATCCTGCTCATTGGTATGTCTGCTCCTCCTCCCCTCCCACACCCCTACTCTCTAGCCAGCCTCCCCTGACCCACTTATGAGACAAAAAACCTTGGGATCATCTTTGACTCCTCTCTTTCTCCCCACACATCACAGACCTTGGCAAGAAGTCCAACTTTCAGCTCCACCTAATCAGGGGCATTCTACCTTTCCTCACCTTCTCCCAAAGGCTCAATGTCTCCAGAGCCCTGGTTCTCTCTAGGCTGGACTACTGCAAGAGCCTCTTCCTCAATGTACCCTTTTCCTCCCTTCGCTCCCTTCAACTAATCCAGAATAGGACTGCAAGACTTATCCTTGGCCTAAAGCCCAGGGACCGCATCTCTCCAGCCCTAAAATCTCTCCACCTGCTCCCAGTGACCGCAAGGATCAGATTCAAAACCATCTGCATCATCCACAAGGCGGTCTGGGGCCTGGGATCTCTCTACATCCAGCTTTCCCTCCCTAAATATCTCCCTGCGAGAGTCCTTTGGTCCTCTGGCTCCAACTCTCTGCATGTCAAACATTTCTGCAAGCAGATAGTGGGAGGTAGATCGCTTTCCTCAGTGGGTTCCTCCCTCTGGAACAGCCTCCCTACACCCCTCAGACTTCAGAAGGATCTTCCTAAGTTCCGGAAACTTCAACACTTTCCTTTTCTCCTCTTCCTTCCCTCCCTCCCCCGTCCATGCTAAGCTTTCCCGCTGCAGCTGCGACTGGGGCCTGGTCCCTTTAGAGTCACACAGGGACCAGACCACCCACCCTACCAGTCCCCCCAGCATCCCTCGGCAGAACCTGCCTTTGGGCCCCTTCCCCTGACTAGCCCTAAACCTGATCCACCCGGTCCACTGCACTCATTCTCCCTTGGCACTTGCTGTCCTGCCCACCCCAGCACTTGCCCACCCCCTCCCTTAGAGCACCCTACTCACACACTTTTCCCTCTACCCCCCCCCAGCCCTGCACTTACCTTGTCGGATTGTCACAAGGCCAATATAACCGTTTTTTGTTCTACTTTCCTCCTTTGTCTCCCGCATCCCAACCACCCACCCACCATCCGGTCGTGTGGCTCTTGGAAAAACTTGATTATAGGCGCCATACAAATGTCCAATAAACTAAAAATTAATAAAAATAAAGTGACAAACTTGGGGTAGCCAAAACTAAATCACAGCTACCACCAGACTAATGCACAATAACTTTCAGGGTGGCTGTCACCCTCGGACCAATGTGGGGTCCTGAAAAGGCACCCATGTCACTGTAGCTGTATGAGCTACAAAGGGAGGCATGCCAGAAAAAAGGGTTCCAGTGGCAGGGGGGACTTTCAGAAGCACCACCTTTGGCCACAAAAGCAAAGTAAAAAAAAGTTAAAAAAAGGTAAAGGTTTAGATGACCTGTTGTTGAGGTCTTTGTAACCATCTAAACTAAAGGTGAAACAGTTTTTCACAACAACAGAAAATCAGACTCTATAGTGGTAGCTGTGGCACTATGGTACCAAAATGTCACCATTATTATGGCGACATTACCAATACTGCGCCATTGCGCAGTACATAAATCCCAACCGCCATTACGTTGACTAAGAATAGCATGTGTCCGGTGCTGCCATTTTTAGGGGTAATGGGCTTCCGGGATTGCAGAGGTGTCCCCTGCTTCCATTAGATGGGGCGCGGGGGTAAAGACATTTTTATAAAAAATAAAAGTCAACATTTTTAAAAAGGACTCTGCAGCACTAGTTCCGACCCACATAAGTGGTTGGGAACTGACGCTGCACAGACAGAGGGGAGTCGGCAGCACACTTGTGTGTGCCATCGAGAAGCTAAGTGCAGTTGGGGGAAAAGTGGGTAGGGCAATGCAGGGAACAAGGAATGTAAGTTGACATTTTCAGAGACGACATTACGGGTGGGACAGTGATCACATAGATCCACTGTGGCTGAGCAGCCAGGCAACACTAAATGAGGAAGGAGGACTTGCAGTGAAGAACAGTTATTCTGCAGTTAAACAAAGAAAACACCCAGACTACTGTGCTGAAAAATTAAACTTATAAAATGACAAACATAATCGCCATCAAGTAAACAGAGTCTTGTACGTTAGACATAAAGCAGAGTAAAAACACAGTGCATGTATAAAAACTGTACTAGTCAATCAGTTAAGACTCAACCAAATCCTAAACGGTGTTGTCCACTACCTGGCGGTAGGTACATCACAGCACTAAAGAGTAAGACAAGGGGAACCAGAGAACATCAAAACACATAGTAATCAAAGCCCTAACCGGGAGAGCATGTGCCAGGTCCTGAGTGAAGACATCTTTATTTTTTTCAAGTCAAAGGTTGATTTAGAAAGACACAGAGCAGTCTTTCTAAATCCACTGGTCACGCTCCTGCCGCACACAAATGCATGTATTTGTATTTTTTTATTTGTTTATTATTTATATCACGCACCGAACCCTGAGGTAACTCAGCTGACAAGTGCGGCCAGTCGAGGGAAGTCACGGGAATGAGAGGTGTTATTTTGGTGTGTGTATGCATTTGTGTCAGTCTGTGTGGGAGAGGAAGGGGAATGTTTGTGGTGAGGAAGGGAGGGATT
Source organism: Ambystoma mexicanum (assembly GCF_040938575.1). NCBI lineage: Eukaryota > Metazoa > Chordata > Amphibia > Caudata > Ambystomatidae > Ambystoma > Ambystoma mexicanum. The sequence goes on along the minus strand of NC_090921.1, from coordinate 1,334,103,040 downwards.
GGGGAAGCAGGTAAATTCTAATGCGTTTGCGTGTAAGTGTGAGCAGTGGGGATTCAGGGAAATGTGTTAGGCAGTGGAAGGGAGGCGTTGGGGCTCGGAGGGTGAAACCGCACAATTTCTACAAAATCCTGACAGTGCGGGAGAGGAAGGGGCGGGATCGCCTTTCTGGGATTTGGGGGTTGAAGACCACACAAAGTTTGCTGGAATAAATCTGTCTTTTTTGTGTTCGGCCTTAAATTTCACATAGAACCATGTGCCGACAAAAAAAAAAAAAAACAGTTTTATACCTCTAAAACATAGTAACAAATGTACACTACACAGTAAATAAAGTTTGCAGGAGGAAAGGGGTTAATATTTTTAGAACACAAGCCAGAGGCCACTAAGAGCCAGTACACATTAGGCTTTTAGCACAAGGCCCATTATACTGTTAGGATTCATCAGTGCAAAGTGTTAGTATATTTTTCTAACAAAGCAATTTTTATAAGATGGTTTGTAATGGAAGACTAACAATACAGATAGAAATTGGTGCCACTTGCTAAAATTCTAGTCTTTGGCATTAAAATGCATAGCCCTTGGGTGACCCAAGAGAAATGTCCTGAAGCAGGCAACTATCTTCAAAGTCATGTTAGGAGAGTTTCGGATGAGCTCAAACGTATTTAGGGGCGCGCAGGGGTGCGGCACTGGAAGCATGCGCTGCCCTGACTCCACCCTCTGGCGCCACACCTCAGTCCCCATAGACGCATCGACAATAGATTAACTTTGCCTAATGACACCAGTTTTATTAGGGGGGAGGATGGTGTGACGTATGGAGGAAAGGGGACTACGTTAGTCACTACAGTGAGTAACTTATAATTACTCTTACGTCCCGTCCCCTTTCCTCCATACTGCATGGGCGATTACAACCGAGTGTAGCCCCAGGGTGGAGAGGAGAACCTCTTTAAGCAAACAGGTTTCTAAGAACTGCCTGTCCGAACGCTGCATCTGATCTAGAGCCAGCATCCAAACAGTAGTGCTTGCAGAAAGCTGAAGGGGTGGCCCATGTGGCCGTCCTGCTTATGACTTGCCAGGGGAGATGCCGCTGGAATGCGATTGCTGTTGAATTGGCTCCGACTGCGTGGGCATGCATGTTGGCTGGGAGTGGCTTATGCTGTCCCTAGTAAGCTTCTTTGATGGCTGAGGCCATCCTATGGGCTATGGAGGATGGAGGATGGATATCCCGGTCTTGATCCGCTGTAGGTGACAAAAAGTGCATCCGACCTGCGGGAGCACTCGGTCCTGGCCAAGTAGAATTTCAGGGCACGCCTGACATCCAGGCAGTGCAGAACTCTCTGTGCATCGTCTTTGGGCTCAGCAAAAAATGTAGGCAGCACCATTTCTTCATTGAGATGGAATGTGGAAGGCACCTTAGGTAGGAATGTCCGATGGACTCCTTTGTCTCCGTGAAACGTAGTGTAGGGCTCTGAGGCGACCAGCACCTGGATTTTGCTTATCCTGCGAGCCGAGGTGAGGCCGTGACCAGCCTGAAGTCCGCAGGCGCCATTGGCTCAAATGGTTTGTGCGCCAGGGCACCCAACACTATATTAAGGTCCTACACGAGGTGTGGCCTCTTGATGGGTGGGTAGAGTCTGGCAAGTCCCATCAGATGCTTCTTGACAATGGGGTTGGAAGAGGAGAAGACCTATTCCTCTCAGTTTCTGTAGGCCCCAATGGCTGCCAAGTAAGTTCAGCAAGTGTCTACCTGCACGCCCGAGTGGGTGAGGTGCGCCGAGAAGGAGAGCACGTTGTCTAATGTACATGCAAAGGGGTTGATATCCTTAGCTTCTGCCCAGTGGCAGAACCTGGTCCACTTTCTCTTATACTGGGCCCTGGTAGCTTTGCTCCTAGTGCCCTGTATGATCTCCGGATTAGCCTGGGACAGGCTGAGGTGTCCTAGCGTGACCTGCTCAGGAACCACGCTGTGAGGGCTAGTTTCTGTGGCGTGGGGTGAATGACCCTACCCCCCTGCTGCACCAGAAGACGTGTTGGGCCTGTCGGAAAGGCGAATGGGAGGTCTCTCCGAGAGGCTGAGCACCATGGAGCTCCGAGAACCATGGCCTGGCTGGTCACCATGGAGCTATCAGAATGACGCCGAGTTGGCGAGACCCCTTCATCTTGCATATCACCCTGTGCATCAGCGGCATGGGAGGCAAGGTGTTTGATATCATGCCGTTCCCCTGAATCTGAGATGCGTTGCCCAGGGAGCGGGAGCCCTGCTCCTGCCAGGAGGCTAACTGTTGACATTTCCTGTTGTGCCAGGAGGCAAAGAGGTCCACCTGGGGGTGCCCACATCTGCTGAGGATCTCCTGTAGAATGAGGTTGTTTAGCTGCCACATGTAATTGTCTGCTCCCAGCCTGCTGAGCCTGTCCCTCTCCAGGTTGTATTCCCACAGAAGGTGGACGGCAGTGAGGTAGATGTTCTTCTCCAGGGCCCATTCCCACATGCTGACTGCCAGTCTGCACAGTGGAGGGGACCTGGTACCCCCTGCTTGTTGATATAGAACATGCCGGTCGAGTGGTCTGTCTGAATGAGGATGACCTTGCCCTCGATAACCGGGAGGAAGGCTCCGACCGCTAGCCAGATGGCCTTCAGTTCCAGCCAATTGATGTGGTACTCCTGCCGGGTCCAGGTGCCATGGATGCAGTGGTTGTCCAGGGTGTCCCCCCCTCCAAGCCTCGAGAGAGGAGTCCATAGTGATGGTGACCTGTGGGGTAGGCTGACGGAAGGGCTTGCCCGTCCGCAGGTTGCAGTCCCTGGACCTCCAAGTGAGGTCCGGGTGAAGAGAAGGAGGAATGATGATCATCTCCGCCTGAAAGCCCTGTTCCCGGTTCCACAATGCCGCAAAGTGCAGCTGTATCTTCTGCATCCTGAGTCTCATGTGGGGGGACGGCCAATAGGACCGCTGCCATGAGACCCAGTAGCTGTTGGTAGCAACAGGCCATAGTCACTTCTCTGTTGAGGAAGTGCGTAGTGGCCCTCTTGATGGCTGTAATCTTGTCCTCCGAAGGAAAAGCGCTCTCAGAGCCTGCGTCCCAGATGAGCCCCAAGAAGGTCAGAGTCTGTGTAGGTTGCAACTGCGACTTCTTGAGATTGAGCGGAAAACCCAGATCGTGAAGTGTGTTCGGGAGGGCGTGAGGTGCCGTGCACCGCTTCTGGAGATGACGCCCTGACAAGCCAGTCGTCGAAATGCAGATAGAGGAGGGCCGCCACAGAATTCATCAGCCTGGTAAAGACCCTGGGGGCTGAGTTGAAGCCAAAGGGAAGCACGTGTATTGCAAATGGTAGCCCATGATCCTGAATCGTAGAAAAGAACGATGAGGCTGCCAGATCGGGACGTGTAAGTACACATCTTTCAGATCCAGGGAGCACATCCAGTCTCCCCTGCACAAGGTCTCCACTATTAAAGCTGGCGAAAATCCTGGAGTAGAAGCCCAAGCCTCTCTGGGAGGCTGGGACTTCCTCCACTGCCTGGCTCTCGATGAGCAACCGTATCACCACTAAAAGAGTTGCTGTCCCAACCTGTGGGAGGGAAAGAGGGAGGAGGGGCTGGAATGGGTAGGCGGTACCCCGTGGATACTACCGAGAGGATCCAGGGGTCCGCAAAATTCTTGCGCCATAACTGTGCATGGAGAGCAAGCCTGCCCCCCCACTGGAGACACGTGGACCTGGAGGGGCGTGTCATGCCTGCTTTCCCTCTGAGGCAGGTGCGGAGGAGGGGGGACTGGAAAAAGCCCCAACTCCCCCCTCCCTTTTTTTGTTTGTGCCAATGTTGGGTAGGTGAACGGTCAGGCTGCCTGGATCTCCACTATTGGAAGCCGTGGAACCCTCCGTATGTACACCCCTTGGGTGTACGTTTTGGGCGTGGTCTTTGTAAGGATGGATAAAGACTTGGCCGTTTGTGAGCTGTTTTTCTTTTTGTCCAGCTCCTCGTCTGTGGTGGAGTGGAATAGGTCACCCCCTTCGAACAGTAGGTCTAATCTGCGTTCCTGGACATCCGGGTTGAATTTAGTAGCACAGAGCCAGGCCGTTCTTCTCATGTCCTTGGCAATGCAGATGGCCCAGCCAGAGGTGTCAATATGGGCCAAGGTGGACTCCATGATGTCTTGTGCCACGATCTTGGCCTCTGCCAGTCCCGCATTGAATCGAGATTGTCATTGCGCCGGAAGCTCTGGAAGGAAATCAGCAATTTTCCACCAAAGCCTCTGGTTAATTGCTGCCAGCATGGCGTTGGCTTGACGAAGATGCAGGGACGCGTTGGAATACAGCTTCTTCCTGTATGCCTCCAAGATCATCTCCTCCTTGCCTAGCAGCGAGGTGGAGGAAGAGGCTGAGGACGACTAAGGCTTGGAGTATAATGATGCTGCAGCGATCAGTGAATAGTGAAGCTGAGGGTGGGCCGATAGCAAGAGTGTATCCCCCTCCATCTGCCTGTACTTGGCACCCAGGCATCGATTGACCGCCTGGACCAAGTGGGGCTTGAGCCAGCCCTTTTTGGCCAAGGCGACTTCGTCCTTCTGCATCGGGATCCCCGTTCTCTCTGAGGGACAGAGCATGAGGATTTCGGCGAGGAACCCCTTTGATGGTTGCTCGACCTTGGGTTGAGAAAGGCCCAAGTACTCTACCAGCCCCGCAAGATGTTCATCGAAGGCCTTGGCTGATGACAGTGTGTCAGGGTCCTCCTCCTCATCAGTGTCCACCTGAGGGTCCGGTTGGTCCGGCACCATTGGAGGGGTGCTGGGAGCCAAAGGCTGTGGTGTGGAGACCAGAGCCAGAGGCTGCAGCGGAGGCTGGTATGGAACCAACTGTACAATCGGTAGGGCTGGTGCGGGCGGTGAAGGCTAAACAAAGGCCTGGGGCGCCTGAACTGGGGCTTGCGGTGCCGGGAGCACGTCCCTGATGGCATCCCTGAGGATGACCCCCATCTGAGGAGATTTCATGAGGCCGAGGAACCTTTCAAAGAATCTATCCTCATAGGCCAGAGGGGCAGTAGGCGATGCTGACGGGGTAGCAGGCAACTGCTGGAGCGGTTGTGTACCCTGCCAATATGTGTGCAGCAGGAACCTGCCTTGCGCAAAGGAAGGGTAGGCCACGTACCTGGTTGACACAAGTCCCACCTTGACACACGTTTCTCCACCTACTCCCTGTCTTGGTGCGGTATCGGGCGGAAGTCAGAAATGTCTGGCACGGCAGCCATTTTGCCGAGCTGCCATGGACGTGCCTCCATCGTGTTGCTTGGCTCACTGGGCCCAGCCCCGTCTAGGACTGGCCGATGCCGTGTAGGCGCTTCACCCTCGGCAGATTTGCCGCTAGAACTAGGTAAAGGTGCCCTCCCAGACATGTTGCCGGTACTAGGGCGTGGCCCCTCGGGTAACGACCTGGTAAAAGAACCTTCTGGTCCCTCAGCACTGCCACTGGGAGGATCAACTGACCCCTCAGCCTGCCAGCCGATAGCGGAGATAACCTCGGTACTCGTGCTGGTACGAGGACCTGAGCGAACCCTCCCTTGGGGGTAAGTCCTTGGGAAGGAGTTTCCCTGTCCGGGGTGCGCTGTAAAACAGCGGCCCTACCTTTGGCTTGGATCGATGATAGACGAAGTCCTTTAGGTCCTCTGGAGGCAATCTCTGGAAGAGCACCCTCCTTCTGGCTAGTCTGTTCTTCAGAGATCTCGAGGTGAGCGTGTTGCACGCGGTACAAGCTTGCCAGCTGTGGTCTGGGCCAAGGCAACGTAGGCAGAGGGCGTGGGAGTCTTTAGTTGGAAAGAGCCTGTTGCAGGTTTGACACCTGCTGAACCCTGTAGAAGTCGACATGCGCCGAGGAAGAGCGCGAGGACCGAGTACCTGAATGATAAAAAGACAGACAGACAGAAGAGAAGAAGTATCCGCGCGTGGAATTACATGGCCGTAGCCAAACCCAGGAGCGCTGATGAATTCGGCCCGTTCCTGTCGACACAGAAAAGGGGACTGAGGTGTGGCATCGGAGGGCGGAGTAAGGGCAGCGCATGCTCCAGGGCAGCAGCCCCACGCGCCGCTAAATTTAAAGGGGAAGAAGGTTTTTTCTGGTGAAAAAGGTTCCGTTTTCCGTCCCTTGGAAGGGACACACATGCAGTATGGAGGAAAGGAGACGGGACGTAAGAGTAAGGAAGGCAACTTCCAGTCCGAACACAAAGGCGTGAAGAATAATGCAACCAAACGCAAACAACGCCAGAGGTGCTACGGGGCTAGATTCTAGTCCTTGAAGCCCCAGAAAGATGAACAGTAAAGCAGATTTTGGGCCAATAGAAGTCCATTGCAAAATGCGGTCAAAGGTGGCCTGCAGAAACCCTGGACCACGGTCCGCAGGGAAAGCGGAGGGCGGTTAGGGGGTATCTTGAATAACTCACTACCCCGAATTAATGGCAAAATCGTCCAGAGTTCAGATCTTTTTACATACATGATTTACAGAATCCCAGAGGCATAAACCCTACCCCAACGACAACACTGGTGGCCAAAAAGATGCCAAATCAATGTTCCCACAAGTGGAATCCAGCAACCAGAAGTGAAAGCAACAACAGTTCCTGGAAGACTGAGAACCCCGGGTAAGCAGATTCAGGCACCTCCAAGTACATAGAGGAAGCCAACCATCAGCAAACGGTTCCACGATGAATACAATGCTGGATGCGACAAAGGCTTGTCAAAACAAACAGGAGAAGTAGGATATTGGTGCCCCATTACCCTTCTGGATGATGGCACATTTGTATACAAAGGTAGAATACCAAGGAAGTAAAAGGGGAAGTACTTGTAAAACAGCCCAGCGACAATCCCAGCATGGAGGTCCATGCCCAGTCAACGAGGAGGACCAGACTAACAAAGAAGACATACCTGGAAGGATGCCCAACAGGCAAACATTGAAACTGTAGCAAAGGGCAGGAGACAATCCTGGCCAGTATTGGCAAACCTGTTCTCATAATTTCTCAGCAGCTTCTAGGGAAAAGATCCTCCAGCAGGTAAGTAAACGTGCAACTTTCAGGGAAAAGTTCAGCATAACATAGTTAGGATCAGTTCCTCCACTAGATGAACTCATACACCCAGAGGTTGATCTAAGCCAGGCCTCCAATCTCACCAAGGCATCTAAAGAAAGGTTTTAGTGGTCTATGAATCAGGTTGGTCCCCAAAACAGCCAAACACTCTAGTCCACTTACAGGATGCATAATGGCCTGTCCAGGGCTAGGGAGAGATGTACACTGCTCCAAACCACAGTATAGGATGCAATGCTGGTCTCAGACTGAGGCCAGGTGTTAAAAATTGCCATTATCTGAATTTTAGATCTGTCACTTGGTTTTCCAAGACAAAGGAATGGCCCAAAAACAGAACGGCAGAGAGCATGATTTCAAAGATAATGCATTAAATTGCAGTGAAGGTGAATGCAGTAAGGGCTTTTAATGCAGTAAATCTACTTGCACCCTCGGTGAAGCCAAAAATAAAATTACAGCTGCCACCAGGTTACTCCCCAAGGCCAAGCTACAGTATTACAATCACGCCAAGGCCAAAACTGGCTAACAAAAGCACCACCGTCCTAGGAGCATTATGGGTCACCATAAAACCTTGTACTAAAAAAGTGTTATAGTTGCATGGGGACCTCAGTAAATGTTCCTCTGGCCACAAACGCAGGTCAGAGATCCTAAACATTAAATGGGGGAAACAAGCAAAAAGTTTAAGGGCCCCCCTGCAAGGGACAGCAGAACCCCCAAAAGGTGATTGTGCCTTAACACAGACCCAGGAAGTTAGGGAGCCAAAATCCCAAAAATGGAATTCTGCACCAACACAGACACGGGTAGGGTAGGGCACATAGTTCATAGGATAGACATTCAGGAAACTATACAGGGTAGCTTTATGAGTTGTTATGAGTTTGTGCACAAAGATGCACTTAGGCAGATGGGGTCGTGCCAAGAAGAAAGCAGACAGATAGGGGAGAGGGTAGAGGAGGCGTGAATAGATAGATACAAACGCAAGGAATGAACAAGAGCATGGGAGCATGAGCAAATTCATGTTTATGAAGATTGGTGAATAAGTAGGGATTGAGGCGAGAAGACTTAAGGAAAGATTTTGAAGATAGATGAAAGTTTAAGGGCATAACATAGTTTATCTGCAGTGATCTTCAATCTAAACATGGAGCCAGTGGGAGCCCTCCTAGCCACACACAATACCCACATCCACCAATATGCCGACAACACACAGCTATGCCTCAAGATTGACCCCATCAAGAACATCCAAAGCTCAAAATCTGTCTCTCATTGATCCATTCTTGGATGTCCAGTGCATACCTGAAGCTCAACCCCTCCAAGACCAAATTCCTACTCCTCACCAACAACACTTAACACTCAGACATACAGACCTGGCTACCAACCATCCATGAACTCCGAGGGCCTCAAACCTGAGCTCACCTCTTGTGCCAAGTCCTTTGGGTTCCAGATCAACAAACACCTCTCCTTCAAGACACAAATAGCTAAGAAAACTCAGACAGCTTGGTATCGGTTAACCTCCTGCGGAAAGTCAAGCCATTCCTCCACCCGGACAGCTTTAGATCCACAATTCAAGCCCTGGTCCTATCCCACCTGGATGGGGGCAATGCACTCCTCGAAGGCCCTCTGTCATCCTCCCTTGTGCCCCTGAGAAGTGTCCTATAAGCGGGCGCATTCCTCATCAAGCGTCTATGCAGATATGACCACATCACCTTGGCCGTCATCGACCTTCGCTGGCTCCCACTGCACACACAAATCATCTTCAAGTCTTGCTGCATCATCTATGAAGCAATCACCCTCAAGTCACCCTGCTACCTTGCGGTGAAACTCAGCACCTCTGGTGGACAGTGCACCACTAGAAGCCAGGACATGTGCAGACTTGAAATCAGCTGCTGCAAAAAGGAAAGGACTAGAAAACAAGCCTGGTCTGCCTACGACCCAAGACAATGGAACCTCCTCCCAGTCTGCATTACATTCCTCCCCACGCTCCTACAATTCAGAAAAGAACTCAAGACACAACTCTTCAAGGAATCTCTCTGCCTCAACACCTAGGCCATCACATTGCCCCTTGCACCATCGACTTGCTGGACGCCACCCGCCCCTCTCCTCCCTGACACCCGGTACCGCTGTACCCCTCCTCTGTGCCCCTCTATATCCCACCCCCGCTGTATATCTGTACGGTTGGATACTTCCGTAAAGCGCTCTGTTGCTTCTCGGAGCTAGGTCTGTGCTCAAGAAATACCACAATAATACAGTATATGGATGAATGGACGGATAAATGCATTAGTGTAATATGGATTAACAGATTCCTGAATAAGCAGGTAAGGATGGATACAGGAGTGTGATGATGGGCAAATTGGTGAGAATGTGAAGACAGGTGAATGACAGTCAGTAGACAGCAGTGTGGATCTCACAGCAAGGCTGTGGGCCTCATTACACGGATGGCGGAGAACCATATGCCGGTAAAATACCGGCCCCGCCTTGGCGGAAAGGGGAATTCCCACCCCATTCCAAGGTTGGCGGGGCGGTAATTCCCCCTTCCACCATTGCCCTTCCCCATTCCCATTTTTGCCCCATAGGGCATAATGGGAATGGGGAAGGCGCTAATTACGGTACCGCAAATTGCAGTACCGTAATTAGCTCCCTGGGTCCCTTTGCGGGTTGGTTTTTAACGCCTGCAAAAAGCAGGCGTTAAATCCCCCAACCCGCAAAGGGACCTCGTAGTAAGGCGGTAAGGATTTACCGGTACCGGTATTTTACCGGTACCGGTAAATCCTTACCGCCATCCGTGTAATGATGCCCTGTGTCTTGTAATCCCAATGTTTACCCATGCAGTTGCCAGGAAATGTGTGTGTGTGATACAGCATGAAAAGGTACGAGAGTAATAGAGCATGCACTAACTAAACAAATGTCCTGCACCAAACATGATGTATGAAGGTCTTTCAGCTCATCTATTAAAACGGTTTGACTTTGGTGGGGGAAGGAGGATGACTGAAGCGCTTCATTTGCTCATTCAAATAGAAGCCATTTCTCGGATGTACGCAGGGGACGCTCGTGTCCCACCCAGAAAGTGGCAGAAAGATTTTCATGACACAGGAATTGGGGTGGGAGAGGTGTGGCACCTGATGGCAAATGACCATTCAAAATGACAAGTTCAGTGGTGGCTGGTGATCATTTTCATATTGGGGGAATTAAATTAAACATCAATATGCACATAATATAATATTGTAAGGGGTTACAGGTTACTCCCCCGAGAATTTGTTTAAAATAATGGGTTGAAATTATGCATTTCACAGCACAATTCAAGAAGAATTATACATGAAAAAATACAAATCACTAACACTACAGAGGCACATTTTAACATTTTTCAGACAACGGTCCAAAATATAGCCCAGCACTGTCATTGTAAATCACTTTTATAATGTTGCACCCACAATATTGCTGACATGTCCAATGTAAATTGTTTGCGTAGTGCCCAAAATATATTCCAGCAGTCCCTCTGAACATCACCTTCATAATACTACATTCAAATCACTTAGATATTTAACCAACAATTATGTGAACATAGTCTCTCTAAATAACGTCTATGATTATTTACCCACATATGTTAGCATTACCAGTTAAATTACTCATGAAGCTCTGCCCAAACTATACGGCAACACTGCCACAGTTAACCACTTTCAAGATGTCGCACCCACAAAATATGGCAGCATTCACACTTTAAATCTTTCATGAGGAATCCAGGGAATGTGTCCACTCTCTCAAAGGAGTCACCACCCCCTTTGGGACTGGGGAGGGGGGTCAGACTAAGCATAACGTCATCTAGGAGACTGGGTAAGCAGGATCCCACTGGGGTGACAACCCTCCCCCTAAATAGGAATGTGCTATTCTCTCTTGTCTCAAGAATACAGTTTGGTGATTATATGGGAATTGGCACATGTAATGAGTTACTGCTTCATGTATCCGTGACTGGTATGGTTTTGGACCCTATTCAGGCACCACCCTTTACCCGGCCCTGAGAACAGGAAATAAGCCAACCCCTTTGCTACCTAAACGCGGAAGAGCCCATCTGCTGTGTTGCAGCGGAAATAAGAAACCTGCAGAGCTACATGGGAGAATCCTCCTCCTGGGAGGTGTTGTACACAGAGAAGAGCCTTTACCCAGCATGGTGCTTAGTGTTCGGCAAGCCGGTCGTAGCACAGAACCAAGAGATCTGGCACTGAAGGCCCATTGGAGGCAGCTGCAGCCAAAGAACAGCAGCAAAACGCGGAACTGCCACCAATACCCTGCAACAAGCTGGCGGGAAGGGAGCACCCACTCAAGCAGAGGCGATGAAAGCACACCGAATGAGATTGCATTATCTCCCCAACAAGCTTGAACGGAGGAGTGCCACCTAGGAAAAACAAAGTTATGAGGCCGCTTAGGGAAGTTGGAAGGTGGGCAGCAAGGCAAAGGCAAACCCCAGGGCGGCATGAGTAACGGACTACACAAGACAGGGCGAGAACCAGACAAGCCCCAGACAGGGCGAGAACCAGACGAGTCCAAGACGGGGCGAGAACCAGATGAGCCCAAGACGGGGCGAGAACCAGACAAGCCCAAGACGGGATAAGAGTAATTTAAACCCACGGTAGACCAGAGCAAGAACGCCAGGTTGGGGTGTGAAACTTGACACAAGAAAGGGTAGGACACAAACTTAAAGGGAATTCAAAATCCAAGACTGTTATTTGAACTGAAGAACAGGGACAGGGACCCCTACCTTTTGAGGAAGACATATTACCGGGCTAGAAATCAACCAACACAACCAATGGGCAAGAGGCCCCAACTTGTCTATGTTCACTTTTGTTCTGTTTTAGTGGTAGGGACAGCAATCGGGATAGATTGGGTTTCTTGGACGACGGACAGAGGTTATATTTTAGGACACCGTGACTAGCACCCTTTAGAGTTCTTTATTGCCTCTAGATTACAGCCAACAACGTTAGGGACAGGTAGGTTGGTTGAATAAAAAGGCATGTTAGCCAAAATGCCAACTTGTCATTCTCCTGATTCAGACTTAACGCAATGCTTTCTCCCACCCATCATACTTGCATGCATTCAGCCAGTCATACAGACATGCAGGCAGAAACCAACAAGGATATTCACACAGACACTCTGTTGTGCAGACACAGTCAAGCACATGGCATAACATTCGAAACTAGCATGCATACAAATACTTTGAAACGCACCTTCTCTCCAGGGCAAAAGCAAATCAAGGTATAGGGATCCACCACAAGCGGGCTGCAAAAACAGGCGAGGAATACATAGATAGCCAAATAGCGGAAGGGACAGAAAAATAAGTAAGGTTCTTCAGACAAATGCTTGTAGTTCACCAATGTGTGATTGACATAATAAAGCCCCAAAACAGAGTCTTTTGAAATAGCAAATCACATGAAGCCATCCCTCAAACAGTTTATGCATTAAGGACCTTTAAACAACTTTCAGAACCCTTTAAGAAGAAAGTTCAGGTGTTTCGTGGCCAGCACAAATGTAGAGTAGACGCGTAGGGCAGAGGTCTGGCCTCGGGACCCGGTAAATACATATCAATCAACACTTTAGAGGCACTAAAGTGGGCAGTTTATGCAGCGCACTGTGTGCGCGCGTACCTGCTTAGCATTAATCCACTGGCGCGTTGAACGACAAGAGGAGAGAGAGCACCAGCGGAGATGACACCACAGCAAACCCAAGGTGGTGCTGATGATGTAGATAGGAAGCACGCTCAAGTCAGTCGGAAGAATTGAGCTGCCAAGTAGCGCTCGACGAGAAGCAGGGCATGGATGGTGCTGCGTATTCGACATATGCCAAGAGTGTTGGTGTGGATAGCACATGGAGTCCCTCTCAAGGTGGAAGTAGTGATTACGGTCAAAGAAGGAAGGGTGATATTGGTGAAAAGTATGCTTGAGGGGAAACCAATTTGTGTCAAATATATATGCACCCAATGTAGATATGGCTCGGTTCTATAATATGATATTCGAGAACCTAGCCTGCGACAGGGATGCGCTGTAGATCTGGAGTGGGGAATTTTATTGGGCGGTTGACCGACAATAAGATAGGTTGGATCGGGGGGTACTGGAATGAGATTAGCGGCGTCCTGTGTGCTTGGGAAACTGGTGATGACACTTAAGCGAGGGAAATATGGAGGGATCATAACCCTGCATCCAAAGAGTTCTCCTTCCATTCCCCTCTGCACGGTATTCATAGGGGGCTCGATTTTATATTTACTGGGGAGGAACATGTAGGAAAGTTTGTGAACCCACAATATATGGGGCGGTCCATATCGGACCACGCTCCATTGGTTGTTATGCTAGTATGGGGGGGATGGATGCCAACTGTCCCTACCTGTAAATTGAGAGTGGAATCCCTGTAAGTTTAGCATATAGAGGTAGCGTGGGACAGGCTGTTAAAAGTTATTTTAAGGAGAATTAGGGCAGTGTTCTCGATTACAGGACGGTAAGGGAAGCTTTTAAGGTGGTAATTCGAGGGGAATGCTGGTGGCCACCGCCAGAGTTAAATCCACGCTGACTAGAAGATTGGAGAGACAAATTAAGGATGCAGAAACTGCTCTAGCTAGAGGGGAAGGTGACTTGCTGCCTTCGAGACAGGAGTGTATGGAAGCTTGGGAGAGACCGGGGGGCATAGTTACAATGTATATTTGGAGAAGCTGCATGAACCTGGCAATCAGCCGAGCAGGCTGCTGGCCTGGATTTTGAAGTGCAAGAATCCTAGGCAGACCATAATGTAAGTTAAGGATGGCTGTGGGGAGAGAAGGACGGCTGGGTGTGCGATTAATATATTTGCGGAATATTATGAAAAAACATATGGGACGGCTCTTCAGGTGGAGGTAAGGGATATTGACTGTGCGCTTCAGAGTGTCAACCTCCCGAATTTAACAGTCAGAAGGAAGAATTATATGCTAGCATTACAGAACAGGAAATAATGTCTGCTATCTCGCAGTTGGCCGCAAATACAACTCCCAGAAGTGGTGGGCTCCCTACTGAGTTTTATAAATCTTATAGGGCAACCTTGGCAGAAAGGTTATTGCAGACTTTGAATGAGTCATACGAGCAAGGTGGACTCCCAAATGAGGGAGGCTGGAATAGTGCCAAACTTGAAGAGGAGTAAAAACCTGACTGACTGTGGGTCATATCAACCTCCCTCCATGATGAATGTAGACACCAAGATATTTGGCTCATTACATGCCAGGAGGTTGCGGTCAATACTTTGGTTTGTAGTAATTAGAAACGCATCACATAATCTGACGAGACTGCAACATGTGATCGCCTACATGAATGGTAAAAGCGAAGAGTGTGTCTGTGGTGTTGCTGGACGCAATTAAGGAGTTTAATTCTGTAGGGTGGACTTGGATGTGTGTGGTTTTGTGAAAATGTGGTCTCGGAAAGGGCTTCCCCTTCAGTGGGTTAGCTTATTATACACAGACGCAGTTCCGAGAGTTAAAACAGGGGTGATCATTTCAAAGGAATGGGATGTGACATCGGCTCTAAACAGGGCTGCCCACCATCGTCAATATTGTTTGTTATGGCTCTGGAAACGCTTCAGATATATGAGGAAAGAGTTTAGTGAAGCTATTTTAGTGGGTGCAAATTGACATTTGATTTCTTTATATGCGGATGATATTCTTTTATATGTGGACAACCTGAAAGTGAATTTGCCATACATTCTGGAGGTGATAGAGAATTTTGGTGCACACTCTGGCATCGGGATTGATTGGAATAAATCCTGCCTATTTCCCTTAGCCAGACTACCAAGTAGGGTGGGTATGCCAGAGTATGTGGCGCAGTCACAGTGGGTGCCAGTTTTCTTTAAATATTTGGGTATAGATATCCATCGTATGATGCATGACACGTATTTTCAAAATATAGTTTGTGCTCTTTAAAGTATGGGACTTTGGAAAAAAATGCCACTCTCCTTGATGGGGAGAATAGCTTTGGTAAAGATGGTTCTCTTACCAAGAATGCTGTATTATGCAAATGTGTTCTGTGAAGTACCACACAGGAATTTATAGGTATTGCATAAGAAAGTTTGGGACTTTCTTTGGGCAAAACCCAGAAGAAAAATAGCTCTGATAACCCTACGAAGATTGCATGGAAGGGGATACGGGGGTGTGTGGACGACAGGGGCCCGATTCTGAACTGTATTACTTAGCTGATCAGCTACAGTATGTTGCAAGTTGGCTGGCGGATGATACGAATCAGGAGACCAGGTTAATTTTGATCCTTATCCGTCCACATACTATGAAAGAGACCTTATGGCTGAAATTGGACGAACTAGGGAATGGCCAACATTGTTGAGGCTCTGTAGAAATGTATGGGGCCCAATGCTGCAAAAGATGGGAGTGAAACACCCATATTTGCCCAATATTCCAGTAGTGCAGCATGTACCCAGAATGGCTAGGAATATAAGAGCTAGGTTCTTGAAATGGGAAGAGGTGGGAGTGACAGTGTGGGGAGACTTGTTTGAGAATGGGAAATTATTGATGTTGAAAGACCTTTTGGAGAGATATGGTTTATTGATGGGACAGTTTCTGTCGTACACGACACTTCGAAGCTTAGCAGGAAGTCGCTGCCTGATCCTCCCTGACAGACGGGAGACGAACATGCTCCTGTGTAGGATGTAAGAGCCATCAGATAGTCCGGGAATGGTGTCCAGTTTATAGGGTATGATAGCCATCCAGATAGAGCTTGAACTCTGAGTTAAAGTACACTGGGAAACCGATTTAGACCTAGTGCTGGAGGAAGTAGATGGCAACAGGATTTTTGAATACACACGTAAGGTGTTGAGGTAGGCCAGGTTTAAGCTGATGCAGTATAATTTAAGGCATAGAGTGTACCGGACTCCTTGAAGTTTGGCAAAAATGTTCCCAAATCATCCTTCTGGCTACTATAGGTGCACATGTGAGAATGCGGGGCTGCTGCATATGCTCTGGGACTGCCCAGTGATACAAAGGTGTTGGACAGCAATATATAATAAGCTTGCTGATCTAGGGATAAGACAAACATTACATACCTGTAATCGTCTTTCTGATGCGATTCACATGCTTTGAATAGGCCGACATCTAGTGGTTGGTGCAGAGTATTACATGACTTGCTTTCCCAATCAAAAAAGGATGGGCATATGTTGTGGTTGTAATACTACCCTTACTGTGAGGTGTACTGTACCAGTGGTTCTTGGGCCTGAAAACAGAAACATGTACTAAGATTTGTAGACCTGGCATTTGTGTTGGCTAAACGCAGGGTTGCGTCAGCTTGGAAACATACAGAAAGCCCCATGTTGGGCAAATAGTTGATAGACCTGAAAAGTTGTGTGCTTGCCGAAACGACGGTCTGGTTCACATTTAAGGACAGAGCGGGAGGAGAAGGCAATGATACCCTATTGAATTGGAACCCCTCAGACAGTAAACAGCCATGAAGGGCAGAAGATGTATGGAGTAAAAGTAATTATAGAATATGTGGATGTGGCCTCTGGGCATAAGACTATAAATTGTAGAGCATGGCTGTTTGGACGCAGTGAACACTAGCAAATGGAAATTGAGCTTAAGTAAAACATCGGATGAAAGGGGGAGGAAGGGTGGCATTTGGGGGGGAGAGAGGAAGGAGGGAGTTGGGTTTGACATTGTCAAGGGATTGTATAAAGAAGCTGTACTGGCTGATGTGGGATTGTGATATCTAAAATGCAATAAAAGAAAAAAATAAAAAGAAGAAAGCTCAGTGATGGGACATAAAAAAGACATCAAAATAACTCATCAGTGCTTCTTTTTAATACAAAATGTTATTCATGTTTAGCTATGCAGCAATTGCCAAATAGTTCTAGCAGTAATCAAGAGAAGTCCCTCAAGAAGCTAAGACAGACCTGACTGTCTAATGGACCTAAATAGTCAGCCTTGGATCAACAATTTGGCGAACACTGTAGTTTTGACTGTATTTTGAAGTTGTATTGTTTTTGTAGAACTTAAATTCTTGGTGAAGCTGCTGCACTCCGGTTTTTGTTCTGAGGCTGATCAGAAGAGGAATCAGATTTTTAGACAGTTGATTGAACCTTTGCTTGTGCGCGCTAAACACATTTGTAGTTTGTTTCTGCCTCAAGATTCCCAATCCACTTTATTTATGTGTAAATTTGAAGCCAGCTTGTTTTGTTTTGAAAACATTGATTTTTAATAGTGATCCAAAAACAAAATGTATTGACCATCTACACACGTTTCACTGCCATTCCATTATGTGACAGATCCTCAAGAGAGATAATCCCACATTGGGCTTGAAGTGTGTTCAACTAAAACTTAAACAAAAACACAACTTAGATGTACAATTGTATGTGTTTCTCTTCAGAAAATAATCTAAGCATAACTATTATATCAACATTTGAATTCCAAATGGCAGGAAAAGCAAGTTAAGCTTGTAAATATACCGGAAGGAAGAAACTCTTTACAATTGTTTTCACAATATGAACATTTGTCTAGTTGTACCATCCTGCATTCGATTTCACCCATAGTTACATTTATTGGTTGAATTTTCTCATGCATGGATGGAGGTTTATACTTACATTTATTGTATAGTCTGATTTCCTATAATGTGTTCAAGAAGAACATGTTTTGTTCTTAACAAGTATTTTTCCCGTTTCACCAATTGAAAGGAACTTCGGTTCTCACCAAAGTTAGCTAGTTCGAGATATCAGACCTGGAAGGAGCAAGTGAAAGAATATTTTAGTCCTTTCGCTCGTGGTGCATTTGCACTATTTTCAGCCAACGTTTGTAAGAATGGATTTGTTCGTCGACATATGCAAGTTTGGAGGATTCTTACCTTCTTTTCTTAGGACTGTGTTTATCGCTCTTTTGTAGGGAAAAGCGGCATGCTAACTGGTTTCTTCCTTGTTCGGTGAATGTTTTCCGACTCCTCAGTGGTGCAGCGATCACGTGTTTAACTTGTTCATGTGATAGCGTCCGCCATTTTGGAATGGGAAAATGCATTGTGTTCATTATTTCTGCTTATTGTATTTTAGTATAATCAGAACTAAAAGAGTTTCAGCAGTATTTCCAGTCAGCAGAATACAATAAGCAGAAATAATGATGAACATAATGCATTTTTCCATTCCAAAATGGCGGACGCAATCATGTGAACAAGTTAAACACGTGATCGCTACAACACTGAGGAGCCGGTTAGCTAGTTCCAGATATCAGAACCTGGAAGGAGCGAGTGAAAGAATATTTTAGTCCTTTCGCTCGTGGTGCATTTGCCCTATTTTCAGCTAACGTTTGTAAGAATGGATTTGTTTGTGAAGATTTTTTACTACAGTAGATTAATCATCTCTCCTTCTGAGTTTAAGCCTTTGTGACATAAGTCCAGGATACAAATCCAATAGGCTTCCCTTATCCTTAGCATTTTTTCAATGTTGCCCCCTTTTGGTGGCACTGTTATTTTTTCAATTCCATAGAATCTTGCATCATTTTTCAATGTTCCTTTGTGTTCAGTCTGATGGTGGTATCCTAAAGACTATCTTGGGTCTTCCTTGGTGATTGCTCTCATATGTTCTTGAATTCTTTGCTCGAGTTTTCTTGTTGTGCTGCCTACATATAACTTTTTGCAGCTGCATTCTACAGCATATACCACATATTTAGTGTTGCAATTGATAAAATCACAAATTCTATATTCTGTTCCATTTGATAAGTATATTTCTGTTTTGCCATTTGCACTGTATTGGCAGCTGATGCACTAGCCGAATTTATAATTTCCTGTAAGTCTTTGTGAGTCCCATAATTTTGGTAGGCTTTGTCGCTTTAAAATTGAGAAATGAGAATAGCTAACGTTTATCCTGAAGACTTTTTGAACTGCGAAAGGTGATGTTCACTTCTTCGTCCAAACTGTCTGATATGTCATCATCCATTTTGAGGATGTTCCAATTCTGTTTCAGTATTTTCTAATAATTTTTATTGCAGATGAATACGTTGTGATGAATCCTACTTTATGAAAAGTTTTCTTTTGAGTTGGTTTGTCTGTCAAAAGTTCCCTTGCATATTTCACAGTTTTCAAATAAGTTTTCTTTAGATGTTGATTTTTATAGCCTTGTTCTTGGAATTTCTCAATAATTAGAGACACATTATTTTGGAATTCTTGCTTTTCAGTGCAGTTTCTCTTTATTCTCAATATTTCCCCATAAGGGATATTTCTTGTGATATGCTTCGGGTGGTTGCTTTCAGAGTGCAGGACCTTATTTCCAGCTGTTGGCTTGACACATAGTTTGGTAAAGATTTTGTCGTGTTTCACATATAATTCCAAATCGAGGAAATTAATTGATTTATCACTGTGGTCAATGGTGAAGTTCAGATTGTAAGTGTTGTGGTTTAGGAAGTCAAAATAGTTGTTGATGGTGTTGGTATCTCCGTTCCAAATGATAAGGACATTATCGATATATCTACCCCAGTAGATAATGTTATTCTCTATAGTGAATGCTCGATGTTGCCAGGCATGTTCCAACTCAAATCGTCCTACATATAGATTGGCATATGAGGGCGCACATTTTGCCCCCATTGCGGTCCCTTGTTGTTGTCTGTACATGTTGTCTTTGAAGAGGAAGATATTGTTATTCAGAGTAAAGTTGAGCATTTCTAGCAGCATGTTATTGAGGGAATGGTAGGAGACTGACCCCATCTTTAGGAAGTACTCAATTGCTTATATGCCTGTGCCTACAGGTCTAAACAACAGGATCCAAAACCGTTCTCAAGGAATTCTGATGTTATTGAGCTAGTTAAGAAGGGAATGCACAAGAAATCGCCTTTAAAAGATTGCGCAGAAGAAACTACTACTAAATGATTTTTGCTATTTGTGTAGTGATCAGGATCTACAATGACAGACTATCCAAGTACAAGGCTTGGTGACACTGAAGTGATTATATTTTGAACCTTGTCAGAGGTACCACACGAATGCACAATATCATGAGGTCCAAAAAAACCTGAAACCACAAGGCCATGGTGTGTTGGGTTGAATGAAGAAGTCATCAAATGCATTCTAGGAGAACAACACTTTTGTACTTGGGAGGTAAACATTCCCCTTTGTACAGTCCAGTAGGGCCCAGATAAACGGAGGGTTCAGAGTAGTTAAAAGAATCAATTTTGTCTGGCTGACAGAAAAACATAGGTCTCCCAGATTATTGCACACATTTTTAATACTTGGAAGGGCTTGATCTGCTGGCGACACCCAAATCAATTGTCTAGGCATAGGTACATATTAACACAGCCTTTCGCCCAAATGCATTTCTGAACTTTTTACAAAAAACAGGCACCTGAATTGCTAGTAAAAACCACTGATGGCAAAAACTGTTTGTACCACCAACATTGGAATGCGTTTTTACATCCCTTCTGGAGAACTAAGAACATATCTAGCCAGAGGATTCAAAGCCTCCAGATTCTGAGCAAGCATCACTACATCAGAACCACCAGAATCAATTTCAAATTGTAGGATCTTCCTACCCCCACCTGCGAGGCTAAGAACCTCGGGATCATCTTTGACTCCACCCTTTACTTCTCCGCCCACATCTCTGAGGTCTCTAAAAAGTAAAATTTCCTACTGCACCTCCTAAGAGTTACTCTGCCTTTCCTCTCCTTCCCCCAGAAGCTCATGGTATCAAAAGCTCAGGTTCTCTCTAGGTTGGACTATTGTAACAGCCTCTTTCTAAATCTACCTGCCTCTAATCTACGCCCTCTGCAACTAATCCAGAACAGGACTGCGAGACTTGCCCTTGGCCTGAAGCCCTGGGATCGTATCTCTCCAGCCCTGAACTCTCTCCATTGGCTCCCAGTGGATGCAAGGAATAAATTCAAAACCCTCTGCATTGTCCACAAGGCTTTCTGGGGTCTGGGTCCAAAATACCTTCAGCTATCCCTCCACAAATACCTCCCGTCTCGAGCTCTTCGCTCCTCTACCTCCAACTCCCTCAGGGTCAGTCGTTTTTCAAAGAAACAAGCTGGGGGTAGATCTCTGTCTTCGGCTGGGGCCTCCCTCTGGAACAGCATCCCTGCCACACTAAAACTTGAGGAGAACCATCTCCGGTTCCGAAAGCACCTCAAGACCTTCCTCTTTTCTTCTGCCTTCGCTCCCCCTCTCCCTTGCTGATCTTTTCTCTTGGCACTGTGTACCTGGCCACCCTCTGTCCTCCGGGCCCAGGTACCTGCTCACCCTGCCACCATCCAGCACGGTCTCCGGGCCACCCCTTGCACTGGGGTCTGTATTTGTACCAATACAGCCACCCCCACTTTTCTTCCTGCACTTATCAGACCTACCCTGTCTGCTGCCTTAAACCTAGCACTTGCAAATTGTTGGCTGCACTAACACTGTTTGTTGCCTTTATTATTTATTTGTATTTGTCCGTTTCTCCGCTGCTTCGCACTTTCCACTTCTCTCCCCTTCCATGCACTTTTCCCCTCCCCCTCTCCCATGCACTTGCACGTTCTCAATGTCACTGGGCCTAGTAAAATAGCTGTTTTGTTCTCCCCTGTTCCCCTCCCTTGCCTTGTCGTGCTCTGAAACACTTGTGTACAAGCGCGATAGAAATAAAATATCAATATCTATACATCAAATGTGTTGTGAAGCTGTTGGAACTTGTAGCAGAGCTAGTGTTGAACCATGGTGAATTATTTTTAATACCAACAGATCCGGAGCTATCTTCTCCCACAGGCGGTAATATATTTATGGGATCCAGGCCAGTTTTGTGGACCCTTGTACCGCGAGACTTGCTCTTGGACTACCCTAAGCTTGTGATGACTTGTATGGCATGCAAGGAGAAAGAAGAAACTGTAATGGTGCTGAGGGACTTCGCAGAAGCCACACCAGTTTTGCAATCTTTGAAAAAACCTCACCAGTATTGGGTGAGAAAAGAATATTTCTGTAAAAATGTCAATTCAATACTATGAGGAGTACCTAGTACTTATTCATATTCATATGCCACATCTACTTTCTTCAATAATGATGGGATTTTGCAAAGCACCCTAAATTATGGAAGGTGCTTAGAATGCACTACTGGCCTAGGAGGTTGCAGAGAATGACCTGGCCAAACTCTGTTCTTGATCTACAGTTGGTGTCCATAGCATAATGTTTACAGCAGGCACAGTTCAAGTAGCCACCACCCTCCATATTTCCTTCAATGCAACGCGGTGCTAAAAGGCCTCTAAAGTTGCCTTTGCTTGCACCAGCTTGGAAGAAGCTGCTGAATCTTGTTACACTCAATAATACAAGTCACTCTCCAGGAGGCGATTATATCTTTGAAAGCATGGGCACTAGGAGAGAGCCCCCCTTCTCCCCAAGGTAAAGAGTAAGTGCTCTGAAAACTAAAAGGGCTTGAATGCTCCATGTATGACTTTCGGGCTTATGCCATATTGCAGAATTGTGCAGTTTGCATTCTGCTTTGGAAGGAACTCACGTTTTTTTTTTCTCCATTTTAACATCTTTCTTTATTGTTTTCAATCAAATTCACACATGAAAGGAACTCACTTTGAAAGAAAATTGGGAGTGAAACAAAACCTACATCATGGGAGGAAAGTAGCAAAAAGAAAATATTTCCAAACACTACCCCATCCTTCTACCCCCGACTAGGCACAGAGGGATTCTAATATACCCCTGGATGGGATTCCTGTTCCAATTGCTTATTACATCCTGGACAAACCATCAGCCTTGCTATGGTGAGTACCTAGCCTATGCTCAATAGTGAAGCTGAATCCTTGAAGTCTTATGGAAGTGCTCACATTTCAACTCTGGGGATGATAACCTTGAACCTATTCATATGGAACGCCTTTGGAGCCTCCCAAGGTCCAACAAATAGTTGAAAGTCTTGGGGAGGTAAATAAACTATCTGGTCAGGGCCGGTCCCATTTGTCCTGTAAGGCTCCAGGCCTCATACAGATTGTGATCAGGATTTCTTAGCCTAGGGTAAAATGCACACTAGAAGCTTTCTAGTCAAATAGGTTTTTAAACAGTGCTTGACCAGCCTTCAGCTTGTCTTCAGCCTGAACCATCAGAAGGGCATCCCACTTCATTAGTTCCAGCACATAGTATACCACATGTAAGATAGTTAAAGTAAAGTGTGGAGGAGCGCCCACCCTTCCTTCACTATGGTCAAGGTTCCCCTTACAGGGTGACAAAAAAAGAAGTTAAAAGGGGCTCAAGCCAACCCCTTCTTGAGACACCTCTCTGTAGGGCCACTTCCTTCTCTGGGGCTCTTCAAGAGCTCCATTCATGCTTTTGAAGGTTCCATTGAATCTCTCTACTAGACCATTGGTTTGTGACTGGTAGGCGGCTACAAATATGACACTGGTGCAGAGGATGTTGGGAGGATCAACAATGTCATGTCCTATCCTCTTATATGTAAACCCATTACATGTAGTAGTACCAGTGGAGCCCATCTTTGTACCACTTTCGCCAGACAACTGACAAGTAGTGCAGCATTTGCAGAAACTTTCTACTTGGACCCCCATCCTAGACCAGTAGAATGGCATGGAGAATGTCTCTGAAGTCCTCTTGGTCACAAGATGAGCTGCAGCAAGTGGGACTTCATGTGCCAACTGCAGGCGTAAGGTGCTCACATACCGAGGGACCACCCAACCACCCATGGTCTCTCCCTGTGGACTCCATGGGTTCACTGTACAGTAACCCACGTTCCCAGTAGATAATATATTTCACTGGGGATTCACACTACTGGGAACATGCCCGTTTCTTAAGGCATTCCTTAGACAGACACTCTCTCCGACATATTTCTCTAGCAAATCCCCCCTCATCCCTCTTCTGCAAGTAAACTCTGCAGTTCTGGGTGATCATAAGGAGTGAATAGGTTTGCCAAGTTCAACAGGTAATTATGGGGAGGGACTCTTCCTTCCCTTCTTACAAATAGTTGACTCCTCAGCCTTGGGTTTCATTGGACTTCCCTTTTGGGCTTGGCTAAGGTAGCCTCCCTGGACTTTGAGATCCTTTCACAGCAGAACTCTAGCTGGGACTTGTCTCTGGACACTAGCAGGAATCCTAACCACTCATCCATTTAGTGCTAGAATGACAGACATTACTGGGAATATGTATCTATCTTTACTTGTTTATAGTTCAACAAGAACTTTAACAAGAAACAGGAAAACGTTAAAAGAACCAGTACAATTGCATAAATCACATTTCCTGATAAAAGAACATTGATACATTCACAATTATTGATACATTCACAATTAAAACCTATCAATCACAGCAATGGTATCACACGATAATATGAATACATCCTTGTTTATTAAATATCACAGTTCATATTTACGCAAAATCATTTAACAGTTTAAAAATTTTAAGTTACTCACCGTAGTGACTAACCTTAGTCCCCTTTCCTCCATACTGCATGGGCGTCCCTTCCAAGGGATGGGAGACTGAACCTTTTTCACCAGAAAAACCTTTCTTCCCCATTAAATTTAGAGGCGCGCAGGGGTGCGGCCCTGTGAGCTTGCACTCGCCCATGACTCTGCCTTCTGGTGCCACACCTCAGTCCCCATAGGCGCGTCGACAATAGATTAACATTGCCTAATGACACCAGTTTTATTAGGGGGGGGAATATGGTGGGCAGTATGGAGGAAAGGGGACTAAGGACTAGAGTATGTTAGTCACTACAGTGAGTAACTTATAATTACTCTTAAGTCCCCCCTTTCCTCCATATTGCATGGGCGATTACAACTGAGTGTAGCCCCAGGGTGGAGAGGAGACCCTCCTTAAGCAAAAAGGTTTGTAAGAACCGCCTGTCCGAAAGCTGCGTCTGATCTAGAGCCGGTATCCAAACAGTAGTGCTTGCAGCAAGCCGAAGGGGTGGCCCATGTGGCCGCCCTGCTTATGACCTGCCAGGGGACATTCTGCTGGAATGCAATGGCCGTTGCCTTGGCTCTGACCGCCTCGGCGTGAATATTGTCCGGCAGTGGCTTATGCTGTCCCTCATACGCTTCCTTGATGGCAGAGACCATCCAACATACTATGGAGGCCTTGGATACCTGATATCCCGGTCTTGCTCCGCTGAAGGTGACAAAAAGTGCATCCGACTTGCGGAAGCCCCTGGTCCTGTCCAAGTAGAATTTCAGGGCACGCCTGACATCCAGGCAGTGCAGAACTCTCTGTGCCTCGTCCTTGGGCTCAGCAAAAAACATAGGCATCACTATTTCCTCGTTCAGATGGAGGCAACTTCGGTAGGAATGTTGTGTGTCCCCGCAGGACTACCTTATCCCTGTGAAACGTAGTATAGGGCTCGGAGGCGAACAGCGCCTGGATTTCACTTATCCTGCGAGCCGAGGGGAGGCCGACTAGCAAAGGCTGTCTTAATGGTGACAAGCTTGATGTTCGTGGACGCCATCGGCTCAAATGGTTTGTGTGCTTGGAAACCCAACACTTTATTGAGGTCCCACATGGGGTGTGGCTTCTTGATGGGCGGGTAGAGTCTGGCGAATCCCGTCAGATGCTTCTTGACAAATCGGGTTGGAAGCGAAGGCCTCTTCCAATTTCTGTAGACCCCAATGGCTGCCAAGTAAGTGCAGCAAGTGTCTACCTGCATGCCCGAGTGGGTGAGGTGCGCGGAGAAGGAGAGCACGTCGTCTAATGTACATGCAAAGGGGTTGATATCCTTGGAGTCTGCCCAGTGGCAGAACCTGGTCCACTTGATCTTATACTGGGCCCTGGAAGCTTTACTCCTAGCGCCCTGTATGATCTCTAGATAATTCTGAGGCAGGCTGAGGTGTCCTAGCGTGACCTGCTCAGTGACCACGCTGTGAGGGCTAGTTTCTGTGGTGCAGGGTGAATGACCTTGCCCCATAGCTGCGCCAGAAGATGTGCTGGGCCCGTCAGAAGGCGAATGGGAGGTCTCTCCGAGAGGCTGAGCAGCTCTGAGAACCGTGGCCTGGTTGGCCCCCTTAGAGCTATCAGAATGACGCTGAGTTGGCGAGACTCCTTGATCTTGCAAATCACCCAGTGTATCAGCGGCGAGGGTGGGAAGGCGTATGCTGTCATGCCGTTCCACTGAATCTTAAATGTGTCACCCAGGGAACCAGGGACCTGCCCCTGCCAGCAGGTGAACGGTTGGCACTTCCTGTTGTCCCAGGAGTAAAAGGGGTCCACCTGAGGATGTCCCCATCTGCTGAAGATCTCCTGCAGTACGAGGTCATTTAGCTGCCACTTGTAATTGTCTGCTCCCAGCCTGCTGAGCCTGTCCACCTCCAGGTTGGATTCCCCTGGGAGGTGGACGGCTGTGAGGTATACGTTGTTCTCCAGGGCCCATTCTAAAATGCTAACTGCCAGTCTGCACAGTGGAGGAGACCTGGTACCCCCCTGCTTGTTGACACAAAACATGCTAGCTGAGTTGCCTGTCTGAATGAGGACTACCTTGCCCTCTATAACTGGAAGGAAGGCTGAGGGCTAGCCAGATGGCCTTCAGTTCCAGTCAAATGATGTGGTACTCCTGCTCCTGCCAGGTCCAGGTGACATGGACGCAGTGGTTTTCCAGTGTGGCTCCCCCCCATCCCTCGAGAGTGGAGTCCATAGTGATGGTGACCTGCAGTGTAGATTGCCAGAAAGGCTTGCCCGTCCGCAAGTTGCAGTCCCTGGACCACCAAGTGAAGTCCGGGTGAAGAGAAGGAGGAACGATGATCATCTCCGCCTGAGAGCCCTGTTCCTGGTTCCACGATGCAGCAAACTGCAGCTGTATCATCCTCATCCCGATACTTGTGTGGGGGACAGTCAGTAGGACCGCTGCCATGAGACCCAGTAGGCGTTGGTACCACAAGGCCGAAGTCACTTTTCTGCTGAGGAAGTGCACAGTGGCCCTCTTGATGGCCGTGATCTTGTCCTCCAAGGGAAAAATTCTCTCAGAGCCTGTGTCCCCGATGAACCCCAAGAAGGTCAGAGTCTGCATAGGCTGCATCTGCGACTTCTTGAGATTGAGCGAAAAGCCCAGATCGTAAAGTGTGTTCATGCGGGCGTGAGAGGTGTGGTGCAGCGCTTCCGGAGATGAAGCCCCGACGAGCCAGTTGTCGAGGTACGGATAGATGTGGTGGCCTTGAGTCCTGAGGGCCGCCACAGTATTCGTCAGCCTGGTAAAGACCCTGGGGGCTGAGGTGAGGCCAAAGGGAAGCACCTTGTATTGGAAATGATGGCCCATGATCCTGAATCGTAGAAAAGAACGATGAGGCTGCCAGATTGGGACGTGCAAGTACGCGTCCTTCAGATCCAGGGAGCCCATCTAGTCTCCTCTGCACAATGTCTCCGCTATTAAAGCTGGCGTAACCATCTTGAATTTTTGTAGAGGTAGTGAGAGGTTGAGGGTGGAAAGGTCCAGCACAAATCTCAGGCCCGCATGGTTTGCAAAATTCTGGCGCCAGAACTGTGCATGGAGAGCAAGCCTGCCCCCCACTGAAGACACGTGGGCCCGGAGGGGCGTGTCACGCCGCCTTTCCCTGAGGCTGTTGCGGAGGAGGGGGACTGGAAAAAAGCCCTTACCCCCCCCTTCTATTGTTTGCGCCGATGTTGGGTCAGTGAACGGTCAAGCTGCCTGCACCTCTGCTCTTGGAAGCCGCGGAACCCTCCGTATGTACGCCCTTTTCCGAGCACCTCTTTGACTGGGTGTACATTTTGGGCGCAGTCTTTGTAAGGATCGATAAAGACTTAGCCGTTTGTGAGCTGTTTTTCTTTTTGTCCAGCTCCTCGTTCGTGGTGGAGTGGAAGAGGGCACCCCCTTTGAATGGAAAATATGCGTTCCTGGACATCCGGGTTGAATTTAGTAGCACAGAGCCAGTCCTGTTCTTCTCATGTCCATGGCAATGCAGATGGCCTGGCCAGAGGTGTCAATGTGGGCCACGGTGGACTGCATGATGTCTTATGCCACCATCTTGGCCTCTGCCAATCCCACCCGGAATCATGATTGGCAAAGCTCCGGAAGCTCTGGGAGGAAATTGGCAGTTTCCCTCCAAAGCCTCTGGTTAACGGCTGCCAGCATGGCATCCGCATTGGCTTGACGAAGATGCAGGGATGCGTTGGAATACAGCTTCTTCCCGTACCCCTCCAAGATCTTCTCCACCTTGCCTAGCAGTGCCACAAAGAAAGAGGCAGAGAACGACTGAGGCTTGGAGTATAGTGGTGCCATAGCAATCACCAAAGAGTGCGGCAAAGGGTGGGCTGATAGCAAGAGTATCCCCCTCCATTTGCCTGCACTTGGCATCCAGGCATCGATTGACTGGCTGGATCAAGTGGGGCTTGAGCCAGCCGTTTTTGGGCCAAGGCGACTACGTCCTTCTGCATAGGGATCCCTGTCCTCGCTGCGGGACGTAGCATGAGGACTTTGGCGAGGACCCCCCTCTGATTGTTGCTCGACCTTGGGTTGAGGAAGGCCCAAGTGCTCTGTCAGCCCCGGAAGACATTCATATAAGGCCTTGGCTGATGATGGCGTGTTGGGGTCCTCCTCCTCCTCATCTGTGTCCACCTGACGGTCTGGTTGGTCCAGCACCGGTGGAGGGGTGCTGGGAGCCGAAGCCTGGGGAGTGGAGACTGCAACGGAGGCTCGTACGGAACCACCTGCACTATAGGTTGGAGGGTCGTAGCGGGCGGCGGATGCTGAACAGGGGCCTTAGGCGCCTGTATTGGGGCCTGCAGCACCAGAGCCATTGGCGGTAGCCCATCCCTGATGGTGTCCTTGAGGATGACCCCCATCAGAGGAGATTTCAAGAGGCTGAGGAACCTTTAAATAAATCTGTCCTCACAGGCTGGAGGGGTGGTAGGCGATACTGACGGGGTAGCGGGCTGCTGCAGGAGCCGTTGCGTGCCCTGCCAATATGGACACAGCAGAAACATGCCCTGCGCAAAGGAAGGGTATGCTGTAGGCCACGTACCTGGTTGACACAAGTCCCACCTTGACACACGTTCCTACACCTGCTCCCTATCTTGGTGCGGTATCGGCCGGATTTCTGAAATGTCTGGCAAGGCGGCTATTTTGTCGAGCTGCCTTCCACCTGCCTGCGTCGTGTTGCTTGGCTTGCTGGGCCCAGCCGCGTCCAGGGCTCTTTAGTGTGGATCATGAGGCCTACCCTGTTCCTCAGGCCGAGGCCTGGTAGGCATTTCGGCCTCGGCAGATCTGCCGGTAGAACTACGTAAAGGTGCCCCCTCGGACATGATGCCAGTACTAGGGCGTGGCCCCTCGGGTAACAAACCGGTAAAATAACCTTCGAGTCCCTCAACACTGTCACCGGGAGGATCAACTGACCCCTCGGCCTGCCTACCGGTAGCTGATATAGCCTCGGTACTCATGCTGGTATGAGGACCCGAGCGGTCCCTCCCGTGCGGGTGAGTCCTTGGGAAGGAGTCTCCATTGCAGGGTGCACTGGAAAAGAGCAGCCCTACCTTGGGATTGGATCGATGATAGACAAAGTCCTTTAGGTCTTCTGGAGACCATCTCTGGAAGAGCTCCCTCCATTTGACTAGCCTGTTCTTCAGAGACCTCGAGGAGAGCATGTTGCACGCGGTACAAGCTTGCCAGCCGTCTAGGTCAAGGCAACGTAGGCAGAGGGCGTGGGGGTGTTTAGTTGTTAAGAGCCCATCCCAGGATGGACACCTGCTGAACCCTGTAGAAGTCGACATGCACCGGGGAGGAGCAGGACGCCTGAGGACCGAGTACCTGAATGATAAAAAGACAAAAAGATAGATGAGAAATATCCGCGCATGGAATTAGATGGCTGAAGCCAAACCCAGGAGCGCTGGTGAATTCTGCCCATTCCCGTCGACTCCGAAAAGGGGACTGAGGTGTGGCGGCGGAGTAAGGAAGGCGCATGCTCCCAGTGCTGCACCCCCGCGCGCCTCTAAATTTAAAGGGGAAGGAGGTTTTTTCTGGTGAAAAAGGTTCCGTCTCCCGTCCCTTGGAAGGGACGCCCATGCAGTATGGAGGAAAGGGGACGGGACGTAAGAGTATGTATCCATTCATAATAACTCCTAGTGTATCTGCTACTTCCATCACACATCTCTAAAATGTCACAATCCCAGTCGCTTTTCTACCATTTTTAAAAATTGAGTAAAGTGCAATGTACATTTATTTAGAATTTGAATTTAAGCAATACACCCAAAACAAGTCGGATTTAATAGATTCGTAATTGTGTAATCTGGTGCCTAGAGGCACATGTATATTGGTCCAAGCGCACAGTATTCTGTCATTACATGTCTTGCTGTCTCTAAATGCTCAGCAGATTTATATATCCGGCATATTCTCAATTCTTTCGGGATTCCCAGTTGTGGGCCTTTAAATGTTAACAATGGTAAACAATTAATTCTTAGTCTCAACATAAAATGCAAGACCGCAGGGCTTGGACTTAAAAGGAGATACAACTGAGGTTTCAGGTAGCAATGAATAACATGTGTGACTGCACCGTAATTACTGAGACCCAGGCCCAGATGTTGGCCTTTTTAAATATAGAGTTCTTGAACGGGTCAAAATTGGACCACGTCTCAGGCCAAGGCGTCCAATTTACGGTGTCGAAGATTTCCAAATATAAGGTTTCGAAGTTATTCCCATCGTTTCTTACTTCCGCCCACATTTTTACCCAAGTCCTCCAATAGCGGGCACTTAGGTGACATT
This sequence comes from Ambystoma mexicanum, assembly GCF_040938575.1. NCBI lineage: Eukaryota > Metazoa > Chordata > Amphibia > Caudata > Ambystomatidae > Ambystoma > Ambystoma mexicanum. The sequence goes on along the minus strand of NC_090921.1, from coordinate 1,334,072,363 downwards.
TTGAACTTAATATACAATGTGCCTCCCTTTTTGAGCAATGATGTGCTTAATGATAGATCCCAAGTTACAGCTGTAAATATTCCATAGGGATGGAGGCCGCTAGGGTTTAGTGCTGTACGCCAGAACATCCCTTCCAGACGATATAACCAACCAAGGTCCATCATTGCTATTGCCTCCAGCCCATACAAGATCATTGGACAGTAACATAGTGCATAGTGAATCCCACAGTATAGGAAACACATTTTCGGAGAATCGTCAGCTGGCGTGCTTTCTTTGCTTTGTTCTCTACTATGCCCTCAGTTATTTTTGTTATTAAAGGAATAGTGCGCTCAAAACTATTTTGTATTAAAAATGGGCAATCATCAAAAACAAAAACTTTGTCCAGGTTAACAAATGTACCTGCTGAACTTCAAGTATCATTACCCCACTACCACCCCTCCTCCCAGCCACCTAGGCTTTCTACTACCCCTGACTTATACCCTCCTACCGGCGGCCCTGAAACCTGTGCAGTATCAAAAATGTCTTCTACTAACTCTGCCACACACAGCGATATGGAGAAAGCTGACATAAACAACCCATGCAGTTTGCTGTCAAAATCTTACTCAAACTGTGTGGTACCATTCTTCAAGAAGTGAACCTACAGAGCGCTGTTATTCAATCAATGGCGGACCATATGAAAATAGATAACTCTGGGCGTGCCCAGATGGAATTAAACATGGTGCAGCCTAATACTAAGGCCCCTACGGCTGCAACTCGCAAGAAACTTATGGTTAAACCCAAAGGATTGGTAAAAATAAAATTGTGTAACGGAGCAAATAAATCAACTGGATGAATGCAACTCCTTGGAGGACGTAACCATATTTTTTAACCCGTAAGGGAGGTTCAGGTGCGGAGGCAATGAGGGCAGCTACTTGTTCCTATTGGTGACAATTGTAACTTGCCAGCAGAGTGGTGGTATTAGCAATTCTTGCCCGATAAGCAGAAGTGGAAGCCACCTTCCTTCCTAGCCCAAATATCGTTTTGCTCTCCTTGTCTGGTGGAGCTTCGGAAGATGCTAGAGGTGTCCCCGCCCTCTTCCTGGTGGTTGTGACCACTAATGAGTCGGGTTTAAGCTGACCCCTTATGTAAAGTGGGTCGGAGAGGGCGGCCCTGAATAATTTCTCTATTCTTGGGTTAACTGCCCGGGTAAGATTAGGGGTGAGCAGAGAAAGATCAATTCTGCATTGAATAGACTTCAGAATTGGTATGGCTTGGGCAATGTTTTATTCCCTATAATTTGCTCTGCAAAGTCCCTCTCTTCTTGAGCCCCGTGAGTGTCTATTTGAAAGTGGGCTGCAGCTTTAGCTAAGACCTCGTTCAGTAATGGCTCATTATCCACAGGTGAGTCATTCACCGGTGGGTCCTTGGGAATAGGGGAGTCAAGACTATAGGCCTCTGCCTCGTTCTTCCTCCTCCTCATCCTCATCATCTCCATAATAGTCGACCCCTGCCTGGTCGTCCAGTGTTTGTATCTCGGGATCTTCAGCATACTGCTGGTAAGGTTCAATAGTGAATGGGTCTGAAATCAGCTCCTGAACTGGCGTCTCAGTACGGAGTCTTAGTAGGCGGTTAAGGGTCTTCGGATCCCAAAGGAGCAGAGGTAGCAGGGGTATTCTGATAGCTCTGGAAGTAATCAGGGTTTTTCCCGTAAACATTTGCCATAAAAGACATTCTCCTCATCACTCTGTCGATGTCTTCCGAGCTCCATTCTCTGGAGCTGGGAATGACCATTTCCTGCTGTGGTTCCTCTTCTATTCCCATATCCTGGGGAGTGGGAGGGACAACTTTAGGCCTAGTGACAGGGTCAGGGGTCTTGGACTTCTCTAAAGATTTGTGTTTCTCTAAAGATTTGTGTCTCTCCTTCTGAACCTGGTGTTCAGAAGCTTTTTTCTGTTGTTTCTCCCCTTTACAATGTGTAGAGGCATGTTTCCCTGACTCTCTGGCTTTCCCTGAATCTTTCAACGCCTGGCGTCGAGATTCGGAGCTGGGATCACGAGGTTCTGAAGTCTTAGAGGAGGGACGTCGAGACTCGGAGGCAGACGTCGAACGAACTGCTGGAGTCGACTTTGAACGTGCTGCTTGGGGACAGAGGTCGGATCCGTCTTCTGACGACCATACCTCTGTGACCTTAGCTCATGTGGCACTCTTAGCAATCGTAGACAGTTGCTGTGTATCATGAGGCGACCGTGACCTGGAACTTCTAGAGGACACCGATTCTGCAGACCGCTCTCTGTGTGCCTTTTTCTGCCGATCACTCAACACACGTGCGAGTCTCGGGTGGGGTTAGTGTGCTTAGATGAAGGTGTGTGGGTAGCGCTCTTCCCGCCGGACAGTACTCCGAGGTCAGGGGCTTGCGTTTGGGTGCCTAACGACACCCCTGTGCCCTCGCCGTCCGATACGGTGGCGTTGCTGCCATCACTGAAGGAACCCACCGCGTCCTTGGCCTTGAGCTGTCTGGTGTAATGGGCCCAACGTTTGGTGGAGGGGTCCTTAAGTGTCTTTGCTTTGAAGAACTTACAAGCTCTGCAATTTGCTTCAGGGTGATCCCTAGGAAGACACAAGATTACAGGTGTTATGCTCATCTACCCACAGGAACTTACGGTTGCACTTGGGGCAGAATTTAAATGGAGTACTCTGCATATGTTAATATCTGGCAGCGGGCGAGTGTATGTAGGAAAATAAACGAGTGTGAGTATGTCCACCCCCCACTCTCCCTATTTGCAGGGCCGAGGCCAGAGGCCTTCCAAGGCCCAAAGTCCGTCGTGCAGTCTCGACGGCTGTTCGTTCTCCAGCACCAGCGTCGATCTTCGGAATCTCGATGTGGGATTTGAGGGACAGGGTTTTTTGTTAAATTTATGATAAATGGCTAAAAGCCAGGGAACTCCGCAACTATGCTTCTGACAAGTATGACGGAAAAAAACAATCTGAGGGTCCTACACTCGTGAGGGATCATGGGAACAGTGGACGTCACACTAGGGATAGTATTACTGGCACGCCCTAGTTCGACGTCCCTTTTCGAGTTTCGAAAAACAAACTAATACTCAGCAGCTTCCACTAGATGTTGGCCTATGCACAGCATGTGATCTAAGCAGATTCCACAAGCCTCAGAAATAAATATATATATATATATATATATAGGAGACCCCCCCACAGTCCCTCATCTTACACCTATACATTTGTATTAACATTACCCCCCCACATATACATATGCGAATAAATGGGGGTCGGACTTTTGGTGGTAGGACTTTTCTACTTAGGTAATTTCGTCCTAACCCCTCCAGAACATCCATGAAGATCTGCTCTCCAACCTTGACTCGAACATCCCCTCTGTCCTCATGATCTCTCTTCTGCCTTCGACACAGTCAACCATACCATCCTGCTCAACCATCTCCCCGACAACATGGGTATCACCGATCAGGCTCTGGCCTGGCTGACGTCTTTCCTCTCTGATCAACCCTTCCAGGTCCAACTAGGGTCTGCCCTCTGCCCTCTCTACCTCCGGTGTTCCCCAGGGGTCTAACCTCTCACCCTGGCTTTTCAACCGATACCTGGCAACGCTCGCCCACCGCATTGCCATTTTCTGCTCCAATTTTCAGTGCTATGCTGATGACACTCAACTCATCTTCAGGCTTCCCTCGGCCACCTCCTCTCCTTCTCTCATCTCCGATTGCCTATCTGCCATTCAGGATTGGTGTGACGCCAACGATCTCTGCCTGAATGCCAGCAAGACTGAGATCCTCCTCATCGGCACACCTTCACCCTCCTTTCCCCTCACTCTCCGGCCTGTCTCCCGTGGCCCTCCTCCTACCCCCATATGCGAGGCTAAGAACCTTGGGATCATCTTTGGCTCCACACTTTCCTTCTCTGCCCACATCTACGATGTCTCTAAAACATCAAACTTCCTACTGCACCTCCTCAGACGTATCCTGCCTTTCCTCTCCTTCCCCCAGAAGCTCACTGTCTCCCGAGCCCTGGTTCTCTCTAGGTTGGACTATTTAACATCCGCTTTCTAAATCTACCTGCTTCTACTCTCCGCCCTTTGCAACGTATCCAGAACAGGACTGCAAGACTTGTCCTTGGCCTCAAGCCCAGGGATCGTATCTCTCCAGCCCTGAATCGCTCCACAGGCTCCCAGTGGCTGAAAGGATTAAATTCAAACCCCTTTGCATTGTCCACAAGGCTTTCTGGGGCCTGGGTCCAAAATACCTTCAGTTGTCCCTTCGTAAATACCTCCCCTCTCGAGCTCTTCGCTCCTCTACCTCCAACTCCCTCAGGGTCAGTAATTTTTCAAAGAAACAAGCTGGTGGTAGATCTCGGTCTTCGGCTGGGGACTCCCTCTGGAAAAGCCTCCCTGCTACTCTGAAACTTGAGGAGAACCATCTCTGGTTCCGGAAGCACCTCCGCCTTCGTTCCTCCTCTCCCCTGCTGATCTGCTCTCTCTCAGCACTGTGCACCTGGCCTACCATCTAACTTCCAGGCCCAGGTACCTACTCACCCTGCCACCCACCCACACTGTCTCCTGGCAATCCCATGCACTAGGGTCTGTGTCTGTAACCATACAGTCCCCTCTCGTCTTTCTGCACTTGCCCGACACACCCTGTCTTGCCTCAAACCCAGCACTTGCCACTTGCTGGCTGCACTACCACTGTTTGTTGTTTTTTTTATTATTTATTTACGTATTTATCGGTTTTGCTTTGCTCAGCACTTTCCACATCTCACCCCTTCAATGCACTTTTCTCATTTCCCTCTCCCATGCACTTGTGCGTTCTCAATGTCACTGGGCCTTGTAAGATCGTTGTTTTTTTGTTCTCCCTTGTTCCCCTCCCTTGCCTCCTCGTGCTCTGAAACACTTGTGTACAAGCGCGTTACAAATAAAAGATCAATATCAATGCAAGAAGACCCTTAAATCTGGTGTCCCCCTTAACATGGTCACTTGCTCCACAAGTTACACAAGACCCTGAGGGTCTTTATAAGTAGGGTGGCTTACTTTGGTCAGATTTGTGCTTGGGATGGTAAGCCCCCACAATCCTTTAAATTATCTCCATGTGACGTATTCCCTTTATTACATTTTTTCTGGGCCTTATGCGAACCAGGCCTTTTGGTACTCCCACCTTCTTTCAGCATCATCACCTCTGCATGCTTACCAGAAGCACTCTTGTCCTGCTGGACACCCATGGATGACTAGCAATGGTCAGTTATTTTGGATCTAACTCCTCAGAATCTGCCAGGTGCCGTTTCAGCTCAGCAAAAACATGTTCCAGCATGACAAGGTTCATCATGCCGACAAGGGTGGTTAACTTATGGCCTTCAACCGATACATTCAAGTTATTCAAAGAATCATTTAAAGAAAGTAACCTTTCTTTTTCCTGTGGTCTCTAAACCTCTTAAGTTTTGGGCCGGAGTCTTCCCAAGTTTTAAGAGCAGAGCTTGCATTAATTTTTCAAAATCTTCTTCCTCAGGATTTGACAACTACATAATAGCACTGCTTCCATTTTGGAGAAGTCTGCTGAGAAGACAGGCAATCTTGTCAAACTCTGTCACCTCTTATACCTTACAAGCATACTTAAATACAGTTAAGCATTCTGTAATGTCATTTTTGTCATAAACATTCAACAGATCCTTAGGAAATCTTGGATGAGAGAGGAGGACCCAGAACCATTCCCAGACCCTCTGGAGGAGCTTGTCGGCCCATTCAGCCTAACCAACTCCAGGTGGAAAGCTCTGCTCTTCTCCAACTCCATTTTGCCATGATATTTGATTTCCCTCTCCTTGAGCCCAAGCTGCTCCTTTTTCAAATTGTATATAGCGTCAGCATCTGCAGCACATTGCGCCTTGTGTGGTCTGAATAGTAACAGGACCTTTACTACTTCTAGGCCCTGCCCCTGCATCATCTGCACCACCAACAGGTAAAGCATTTATCTTGGATGCCAGACAATCCATCCGTTTCTGCACTAAGTCACTTTTGTTATGAGAGGTAGGCAAACCCTTCTCTGCATACAACTTTTTCAAATATTCAACTTTGTGTAGAGCAAGAGTAGTGCTAGTGTATGTTTCCATAGTAGAATATAGGTTATGCAACTTTTATAGGTCTAAAACCTTTAAAGCTTAGAGTTCTGTGTACCAAGAACTATGAATCATTCCAATGAATCTACACAGAGTGCCAAAGACCATCTCACCACTGCCACCAATTTGTTAAGATGAATTTCAGAAAATCAAACTTGGCGGTGGATTTTGGATGGCCAATTTATTACGGTGAATCGGAAGAGACTGATGTCTAGCTGAACCAAATCAAGGTAGGTAGAGCGCAAAATTTTCAACTTAAGAGGGTTCTAAGAGTGACCTAGGGCTGCAAAGAGTCTACACAGAGCAACACAATAACTCCAGTTAGACAGTTAAGTAAAGAAATACACAATTATTAGGCATTTTAAACACACACTAAACAAAAGAAACGCATATGCAAATATTGCTACACTATAAAATAGATTCTCCTTAGGAGAAGATGGAAATAGCATACAAGTTAAAGCTTGTAATGCGAGTAAGTAGTCAACAGCATACAACACAGTAGGAACACACCAAAGCAACACTAACAGTTCTCCAACACTCAAGTCCAGCACTAAGTCGGTATGGGGCCTTGTGCCTGATCAGTTGCAAAGTCATAATTTCAGGAAGATTCACTATGTGATTGGACAATGCCAGCGATTGCTACTCAAAGTTCCAAAGAGATCAGGAAAGTTGAGGTAGTAAACTCTCTCAATCCAACTACACAATGTAGGCCTAGGAGAGGATCCTTGACTAGACTACCACCGATCTATACAGGAACGAGCAATAGGGACTGGACTTTATGCCTATGTGACCCTGTAAGGGGGTGCAGGGAAAGAAACAGGAATGTTAATTTATCCCGCTCCCTGCCCCCACTCATTTCTCTAGAGACTACACTGCTGAGGTTCCATATTCTATTGGGGACACAATCTTTCGTGCTTGGTTCGGTCAAAGGAGGCCCAAGGGTTGTGGGTGCAGAGGTCCCTTACAATCAGAGGATTTAGATTTGGTTGGTTGTGGTGCTTGAATCTCAGTTCCAGGCATCTTCCAGCTGAACACTCTTGTGAAGAAAAGATGAAGCCTTCTGTGCAACCGGTGACCTCAAGGTAGCGAAGACTGATTGCAACAGTAGTCGTCACGATTCGGCGGTGACAGTCTAACTTCAATGGACAAACAAAGAAGCAAGTCCTGCATGGCTTCCGTTGACGCAAGAAGGGAGTAGTTTCTTACCTGTAACTCCATTTATCCAGCGTTGGTATCTTTCATGGATTCACATGCTGTGAATATTCCCTGTCAGGCTGGGAAACCTGAGTCACTTTAACTTAGCGTTTTCCTATGGAAAACTTTGACACTTTAGTGTCCTATCAACGTCCTTTTTGGGTGCTTTAGGCCCCACCGATAGGACGTGTGGTATAAATAGCCCCGCCCTTGCGGCTTCCCTTCAGATTTTAACCTCCAAAGCAGAGGAAACCCGAACCAGGTTTTCCTGCAGGGGAGGCCGGCGGGCGCATGTGAATCCATGAAAGATACCAACGCTGGAGAAATGGAGTTACAGGTAAGAAACTACTCCCTTCTCCAGCATTTGAAGACCAACATTAGCAGTCTACAAAGGGGTTACTGTTCTAGTACATATAGGATACTTTTTATCAATAGCATCCAGGAAGGTATGCAGCCTGTAATATTAGTGCAGGTCTGTATGTAAAAGGTACATGTAACCCATAATAGACAGAGAACTCACATTAGCTGCCTCACAGAATGCAAAAGTTCTCAAGCATGGATAGAGGAGACCAATTGGAAGGAAGGAGAAAGCTACACATACCATAGCATGGATAGTGGATGCAGATTAGAAGTCACCAGGAAGGTGTATTTATCCAGACAGAGATTAGAAGTGGGATATGGTTTTCAAATAGTGTTGCCATTAGATATCAAAAAGGAACAAATGCCTGTGGTGCGCGATATAAATATGCGCACTATTAGAGTGGAAGCAAACCTATAGCCAGTGAAACCATGAATAAGGCTTTTATAAACAACGTACCATGAGAAGGACATCACTCTGAAGGGCTGACAATTTTGAAAGGTTTAGGGACTGGCAATATTGAGAGGTTAGGCAATACAAGATTAAATGAGATGCACAGGATCACACATTGGTTAAGGGGTGAAGGGGTTAAGCTGGGATTGGTGCAAACTCTGCAATTTCTGCATTTGAACACTTTCTTTTCCAGTTGTTACCATGAACTAAAACAATCATTTTATAAAAACAGACTTGGAAAGTACACAAATCACATTACCAAATATGACCATTTTTAAACAAAATATTATAAAACGGTGTTATGCAAAATGGGAATGATTCTAGCTTCATTCTCGCCATCATCAAAAGAAGTATATAAGTACCAGCATACCAATCGATGTGATATAACAAATTTAATCTTGGTTTGTCTTTTTAATTATAAAGCTTTAAATACTTCCAAAACAATGGCTTGTGACATTTTCATTTATAAAACGTGCATAAAAACATTTGACCTTTACCAAAAAGCAAACTGTTTTTTGTGTCAAACAAGCAGACATTAAAATATGCTTGCTTGAGGCCTGAACATCTGGTCCACTCTATTCTGTCTACCAACCCTTCCATCCAAATGGCCTACATAAGAAGAAAGATCAAGTAATGGTCTACACGATACCAGCAGCATGCAAGAAGGCAAATCTCACAGAAGACAGCACAGTAATGTAAGATATATTAGATGATTTGACCAGGATCACTGTATTGTCTACTGGCAAATCAAGGATACAAGTATGAACGCTTTCATTCCATAGTCTTGAATTTGGATACTTACTCACCTCTTGGACTAACAGTTTATGCCATCGTGGGAGGCAATTGCCTAGGTTTTACAACACCCCATCTGAACAAACCAGTTTCTAGACCTTCACCATACGGATGAATACTCTATTCAGGATTCTCACACTTAGGTGTTGTCTTGTCTGCTTGCTCCCTACCCTGTTTCCTTCCCTAGTGTCCTTCCCTTCCCACCTTTCTCCTCACCCCTCCTACTCTATGATGCTCTCTGTCTCTCCTATCTTTTCTAACTGCTTCTCTATCGACTATTGTGTCCTCCTCACTAAATCTGGTAGGAAGAAGTTTCAAAAGGATATCCTGGTCTCCAACCCAGGCCTCCCCATCGCTGACACCTATACCAGTGCCTCTTCTAGGGAAATCCTCACTGTCATCCTCTTTGTCGTTCCCTCACCAGACCTATGGACCCTGCATATGGTCTCTGTGCTCTCTCCCTTCTCTTCCTCTCCTATTAACGGTGGCACCCGGTGGGATACCCTCCTGGCCTCCTTCCACTCCTCCAAGGTCATCATTAATGTTTATGGGAATAGCACCGTCCTGGTCCAGGGCCCTCAGGCCAACCTTCTCCTCTTCCATAGACGTTTACCACGGCTCATCAATTTCCTTTCTCCTCCTGCTGTCCTCTCTCCCCCTCCACTGCTTTCTCGCCTCACCCTGTTACCTCCTCTTGGCAACCTTGCCCTCTCCTTCCATTTCTGCCCCCCCCTCGGGCTCCTTCTACACCTCCGCAAGGCATACCGCTGATCTGTCCCCCCCCCCCTCCCTCAGAAGACTTTCAAGGGTGGCAACTTTCTCCACATTGTCACTCAACTCTCGCTCAGCTGTCAAACACACCTCCGACATCTGCCGCCTTCTTCAGGAACTTAACCTCACCGAGACATGGTTCACAGGTAGCTCTGTCACAAGCTTTGACGCACGTCTCCATGACAGCTACAAGATCCTGTGCGCGCCCAGGTCCAACCGTTCCCTGTGTAGCCCTGATTTTCCCCGAGTGGATTCCTGCTTCCGTCATTCCTACGCAGGCCTTCTCCTCTTTTGAATGCCTCGTCTGCAGGCTCTCCCCTCTCTCCTTGCCATTCCCTTACAGTGGCTACTATCCATCGGCCACCTGGTCAGATCTCCCCCTTCCTCTGAGTGGGCGGACCTCTCCGCGTCACTCCTGGTCTCGACCACTGAACTACTCCTTCTTGGAGACTTCAACATCCACCTGGATGCCTCCGGTCCTCCCTCTGAACTCTTTCCCGACCTCTGCGACTCTCTCACTCTCTATTCTCCCCTCTGGCCTGACTCACTCTACAGGGCACACTCTGGATGTTCTGATCTCTCAGACCTTCCCCTTTCTGCCCCTCTCACCACTCCTCTCTTCTGGAGTGATCACTTGTCCTTTCCTCCCATCGCTCCCTCCCCACCCCTCAGGCCAAGCCATTTCCATCACTGCCACCCACCTTCTCGGTCATCCGACCCATGAAGCACGTGTCAATTGAGGCTTTTGCCACCACTTTCTCACCTCTCGTCCCCCTTTGGCTGACTCTCACCCTGACTTAGCCCTTTCCATGCGCCACTCTGCTATTTCTGATATCCTTGCCCCTGTCATGAGAATCTGCCTGAAGCCCAAAGACAAGTGCAACTCCTGGTACGACTCAGACCTCGCCACCCTTAAATGCAAGTGCGGGGTGGCCGAGAGGAAATGGTGTGCATAATGTACATCCTCTGACAAAATGGCCTGTCGCCTACTCCAAAAGCAATACCGTCTCTCTGTCCTCACCAAGAAGAGAGCTCATATCCAAGCCCGCGTCTCTGCGGCATCTAACAACTCAGCTGAACTCTTTAAAATCTGCAAGGAATGCCAGTCTCTACCTCTCCTGTCCCTTCCCAGGCCCTCTGCACGGCACTGGCTTCTCACTTCATCTCTATAACTCAGGACATCTTGTCCTCACTCTCCTCCTCTCCCCTCTCTTCCTCTACCCCCTGCTCTTCCTGTGGCCCTTCTGAAGCCACCTCTCCTGCCTCCTTCTCTGCCTTTCCCCTGTTCTCTGCTGATTAGGTTTCTAGACATGTCTGATCTATGAAAGTCTCGTCAAAACAGATCCACCCCTGTTCCTCCAAAACCATCAAGGACCACATCGACTCCCTGGATCCTGCCCTGGCTGATTTCTGCAACCACTTCTTCGCCACTGGAGTTTTCCCTTCCCCGCTGAAGCACTCCCTTGTGCACCCTCTTCTTATGAAACCCTCTGCTGACCCTCCTGCCCGGCCAACTATCGCCCAATCTCCATCACTCCATTCCTGGGCAAACTCCTAGAAACGCTGGCCATCTCCCAGCTTAATCTCACATTGAAACTGTTGGTTGCCTTCATGACCATCAGTCTGGCTTCAGAGCTGCCAGAAACTGCTCTCCTGAACATATGTGAAGACCTGCTCTCCAACCTTGATTCTAACACCCCCTGTGTCCTCATCTTGCTTGATCTCTCCTCTGCCTTTGGCACGGTCAACCACGCCATCTTGCTCAAATGTCCCTGTGATAACTTGGGTATCACTGGTCAGGCCCTGGCTTGGCTGGCCTCTTTCCCCTCTGACCAACCCTCCCAGGTCCAACTGGGGTCCTTCCTCTCTGCTACCCCTTTCTCTACCTGTGGTGTCCCCCAGGGGTCTAACCTCTCTCCCTTGCTCTTCAACCTCTACCTGGTACTTCTTGCCCACTGCATTGCTGCTCTCTGTCCCAAATTCCATGGCTATGCGGATGACACTCAGGTCGTTTTCACGCTACCTTCAGCCTCCTCTTCTCCTTCCCTCATCATTGACTGTCTGTCTGCTATCCAGGAGTGGTGCGCTGCCAATGACCTCTGCCTTAATGCCAGTAAGACTGAGATTCTCCTCACTGGCACACCCACTCCCTCCTTTCCTGTCACACTCTGGCCGGCCTCCCTTGGCTCTCCTCCTGCTCCAACCTGTGAGGCTAAAAACCTCGGGTCATCTTTGACTCCACACTCTCCTTCTCTCCTCACATCTCTGACGTCTCGAAGAAGTCACACTACCAACTCCACCTCCTCTGAGGTATTCTTCCTTTCCTCTCCTTCCCCCAGAAGCTCACTGTCTCCAGAGCTCTAGTTCTCGCTAGGCTGGACTATTGCAACAGCCTCTTTCTAAATATACCTGCCTCTACTCTCCGCCCTATGCAACTCATCCAAAACAGGGCTGCAAGACTTGTCCTTGGCCTCAAACCCAGGGATCGTATCTCCCCAGGACTGAAATCTCTGCACTGGCTCCCAGTGGATTTGAGGATTAAGTTCAAAACCCTCTGCATTGTCCACAAGGCCTTCTGAGGCCTGGGGCTTCAATATCTTCAACTCTCTCTTCCTAATATCTTCCTTCTCGAGCTCTTCGCTCATCTGCCTCAAACTCCCTCAGGATCAGTCGCTTCTCCAAGCAACGAGTTGGTGGTAGATCTCTTTCGTTGGCTCGGGTCTCCCTCTGGAACAGCCTCCCTGAAACTTGAGGAGAACCATCTCCGGTTCCGGAAGCACCTCAAAAGTTTTCTCTTTGCTTCTGCTTTTTCTGCTCCTCTCCCCTGCTGACCTAGTTGACCACGCACTCTGAGACTGTTTCTGTATCCCCTGTCCCACTACCAGCACTTGACACCTGTTGTCTACACTTCCTTGCACTTGCCACCTGCTGGCCATTATTTTTTAATTTTGTGATTATTCTATTCCCATGTATTGCACTGTTCCCTCCTCTCCCCTCCTCCCGCACTTTTCCCCTTCCCCCATACCATGCACTTGCGTGATCTGAATGACACTTGGCCTAGTAGGATCGTTGTCCGTCCTCCCTTTGTTCTCCCTCCCTTGCTTCGTTGCGCCTTGATACACTTGTGTATAGGCGCGTTATAAATTCCATATGTTCGTTTTTATAGCAACCCCTATATGGTGCAGGTACTTTGCTGATAATAGCAGATGTTGTTCTGCAAAACAAAGTAAATATGCAGGCAGGTTTATAAACTTCAGACATAGGAAATGCTCAGCCCGCCTTGCTGGAATGTGATATTCTAATTTTACATATGAACACACATCTCTTCAATGGGTGCTACACGCACTGAGCTAACTTCTGAACCATTGTCGCACTCAATTTATCAATATGCATTTCACCATTGCCTATTGCACAGGACCAAAATAATTCCAACACGAAGGAAAGAATGCTACAGATTTTTATCCCGTAAGGAACACACAAACTATGTATACCACAGGGAACACAGAAAGCAATACATGATTAATTGATCAAGGCAGAATGTACTTGACAAAACAGAAAGGCAATAGGTTTAGAGCCTCAGCAGCACCCCATAAAATATCCTGATGTGTGCTATATAAGACTGGTGAACAATGGAATCTTACTTCTTCAGATCAGGCAGCACTGTGGGGCCTCCTCCAAGGTGGTGGCCCTGGGCAAGTGCTCCTTTTGCCCTCTCATAAAAACGTCTCTGAGCGGAATCCCCGACCAGAACGCTGTGGATCTCGTCGAGTGAGCCTTAGGAACCCTCCTCAAAGGCTTCCCAGCTTTCGAGTGGCACAACAAAATCATAGAGGAAACCCAACGTGAGAGTCCTTGTTTGGAGATAGCCTGTCCCTTGTTGGACGGACCATAAGCCACAAGCAGCTGCATCGACTTCCTGAAGTCCTGAATGCGAGTCAAATAAAACATTAAAGCCCTCTTAACATCCAGAGAACGCAGGGCCCTTTCTGCTGGCGTGGATGCCGTAGCAAAAAACGAGGGTAAAGAAATAGAAGAGAGTTTGTGTAATGCTGTCGGGACTTTAGGGATAAAGTGCGGGTTAGTGGCCAGAATAACCTTGTCCTTCAGAAATCTCAAGTATGGAGGGTCGATGACCAGTGCCTGCAACTCCGATATCCGCCTGGCAGAAGTAATTGCCACCAGAAAAGCCACCTTCCATGACAGAAACTTTAAAGGAGTAGTCAGCATCGGCTCAAAAGGTGGTTTCATTAAAACCGAAAGTACCACATTAAGGATCCACACCGGTGCAAACTTCTTCATAGGAGGAAAAGTTCAAAACCCTTTCAAAAAATGTTTCACTAACCGATCACTGAACAGAGGTGCAGCATGCCGTCTCCTAGTGAACCTGGATATTGCGGCCAAATGCACCTTAATGGAGGACAATGACAGGCTCCCTTCTGCCAAATGCAATAGGTACGTGATAACCTGTGCCGGAGAAATGTTCAAAGGGTCAACTCCAGGGTGGGTCTTACACCATTCGCACAACCTTCTCCATTTACATCCGTATGAGATATTGGTGGACGGTGCCCTCGCTGCCTCCAAAATCAGTCGACAGTCCAGGGTAATACCTAAATGGCCGAACTCAGAGTGGTCAGCAGCCAAGCCATAAAGTTGAGAGATCCCGGATTGTGATGTCACACCTTGCCATTGTCCTGAGACAGGAGATCTGGAGCTGCCCCCAACCGAATCGGCACTTTCATCGACATATGAAGGAGATCAGAGAACCACGTCTGCCTTGGGCTAGGCCAGAACGGGGCCACCAGAATCACACGGCATTGTTATCTCCGAATCCACTGGAGGGTCAGCCGAATGAACGGAAATGGGGGGGAATGCATACGTGAACCAGCCTGTCCACTGGAACAAAAACGCATCCCCCACAGTCTCTGGATGAGCCCCCCCTGCTGGCGAACCCCCGGCACTGCTTATTTTCTACTGTTGTAAACAGATCCAACGAAGGATGCCCCCATCGCCGGAGGATCCTGGACACCTGCTGCTCGTTCAGCCTCCACTCGTGCAGCTGGCTGGCGTCCCTGCTGAGTGCGTCCGTCTGAACATTCAACACCCCCGGCAGATGATCGGCCACAATGCAGATCTCATTAGCCAGTGCCCAATGCCAAACTTCCTGCACCTCCTTTGACAGGACCCTGCAATGTGTGCCCCCCCCTGTTTCCTTAGATAAAACATTGTGGTGGTGTTCTCCGTCAACACCCTCACCACTGATCCACGTATGCGCTGCAGAAACGACTTGAGGGCCCAGTAAACCGCTCTCAACTCGAGCACATGGACGTGGAACAGAGATTCCCCTCAAGACCACATGCCCTGCACATGTGAATCGGTGAGATGAGCCCCCCCACATTCTGTCTGAGAGGCGTCTGCCACAATCGTAAACTGGAACTCCGGCTCCAGCAATGGCATGCCCCGCACCAGATTGGCTGTGCATGTCCACCAGCGAAGAGCATCCACCAGACTTCTGTTGACCACCAACTTGTCTGACCATGACCCGCGACTCTGCGCCCATCGGTCCACTAGGAACTCTTGCATCGGCCTCATGAAGAGACAACAAATTGGCAGAAGCAGGATACACAAAGCCATGGCCCCCCAAAAGCGACATGTAACTTCGGACCGACACCACTGTGCCCTCCTTCCACTCGCCTGTTCTCTGCTGCAACTTCTTGACACGCTCGCTGGAGGGCTTCACCAGATTGTGCCGGGTGAGAAACTCTGCCCCCAGAAACACCAATTCCTTGGACGGCATCAAAAATGATTTTTCGAAGTTGATTGCGAATCCCAGTCATTGCAAAAGCTGCATGGTTACCACGAGACTGTCTTGTGCCCTCCCCGGTGACGAACCCTTTACCAGCGAGTCGTCCATGTAGGGGTAGACACAATGATCTTCCCGTCGGAGGAGCGCTGCAACTGGTGCCAAACACTTTGTGAACGTCCTGGGGGACGACTTCAAGCCAAACGGGAGGACCCGAAATTGGTAGTGTTCCTCGCCGACTACAAACCGCAGAAACTTGCGGTGCCGTTGCTGCATGTGAATGTTAAAAAATGCATCCTGTAGATCCAACGATGCCAGAAATTCGTCTGGTTGCACCGACCAGGTGACCTCCTGAAGAGTGAGCATCTTGAACTTCAGGCGTTGCAGAGTTTTGTTCAACGCCCGAAGATCCAGAATGGTCCTCCACTTGTCGTTGGGCTTTTTCACCACAAAGTATCGGGAATAGACCCCTTGGTCCCGCTCTGCCACCATTTCTATAGCCCCTTTCTCCAGCAGGAGAACCACCTCCTGCCGCAGGATTTGAAGATGCGGCTGTAAGACATACACCGGTGGGATAGGAACCGGGGGAACCCCTGAACTCCAACGCGTGGCCTAGACGCACCGTGTCCAACACCCAGCGATCCGATGTTATTTTTCTCCACTCGTCCATGTGCATAGCAACCCTGCCCCCTAGTAGATTGTCCATAAGGCAGTCATTGTTTTTCGGTTTAGTTGGCCTCCCTTTAGATGCTGTGGACTGAGAACCCCTTTTCCGCTGAGCCTGGAATTCTCGATTCTTCAGCGCTGACTGTCGATACCCTTGTGAGGAGTAACTGGATCGACTGTACCCATGGTCCCTTATGGAAGCAAACCGGGCATTACCTAAGCACCCTGAAATGAGCAAAAGTAGCAAAAAGAGCGCCCACTCTGTAAGGAAACTAAGGACTTAACCGTTTCAGTGTCCTCCTTCATCCCATTCAGGGCTTCATCGATCTTTACACCAAACAAGTGCTCCCCTTCACAGGGCATGTCGATGACTTTATATTGTACTTCCGGCCGAAAGTCAGTGCATTTTAACCAGGCCTGTCGTCGAAGCACCACCCCATTGTTAATTTGTTTAAATCCTGACTGCTAGGTCCACAGCAATATTTATGCTGTGGTTGGAGGCCTCTTCACCCTCCCGCACCAACAGCATGGCGTCCTTGCGGTACTGCTGCGGCAGATATTCTAGAATTGGGGCAAGCAGATGCCTCATTTCGCGATCATATCTGGCCATGATCGCCAGCGAATTTGCCGCCTTGACCGTCATCGCCCCAACCATCAAAACCTTCTTCCCAAAGGCATCCTGCCTCATGGCCTCACTGTCTGGAGGCGTCACGCACTTGTGTTAACTTCTGGCCTTCCTGCTGGCAGCCGCCGACACCACAGACTCAGGCGTGGGCTGTGACACCAAACATTTTGGGGTAGACTCCGGAGCCTGAACTTTTTGGCAGGACGACCTTTGAAAGCCGGCTCTGAAAACAGATGGTGCATCGTGCGCAGGCCCTCCTGCCACACATGATCAAGAATAGGCACAGAGAAGACAGCCTTCCTCCTCTTGCCCATATGATCAAATAGGAAGCAGTCCTTCCGCTCCTCCTCTGGAGCCAGTCCAAACTCCACACACGCCTTAGACATCATGGCGTGGAATGCCCCAATATCATCTGGTGGAGAGGGTTGCGCCGGACTACTGGATGGTTCCACCTCTACGTCCGTGTCCCATGCATCGTCCCTCGTCAGTGAAGACAAACAGTAGACAAAGTGTCCCGCGGAACACTCTCTGGTTCAGACTCAGGCAGCTCGTCTTCTTCTGGATGCATCTGTGGACGGGGTATGACTGAAGCGTGGACAGGGCTTGTAATGACAAAAGAGATAGCGGGTTAACCGGCGGATAACTGGCCGGACCAGCTCCCATTCCACTTGACGTTGAATGCCCCACACTTTGTAGAGCCAAAGCCGATGGGCCCAGCACCTGATCCTGGTCATCTTCAACATCCGATGAAACCGAAAAAGTCGCCGGATCCTGATGCAGAATGTTGTCTGGAAGAAGAGAATCAAAGACGGCGGACTGCCACTCCCCACCCGTCAACAACAATCCTTCCATGTCCACTTGCGTGGACGAGAACAGCATCGGTCCACTGTCAATCACAGTTGTGGTGGCGCCGATGGCACCACCGTCGACGACAAGATCGTAGACTGCAACCCAACCGTCGACGACGGATCCACCGTCGATGAGGTTGTCGTCGGAACCACATCCCTCGATGTCAATTTCAACAGACACCCGGCTTTCTTGGATGAACTGGACCGGTGTTTGGAAGACTCCCGGCTGGATGACGACCTGTGATGGTCCCCGGACGACGAGCGCTTCGATGGTTCCTTCTTGTTGGCCAAGCCTTTCTCCTGTGCCGTCGACTTCACGGGCCTACCACCAGACGCTCGGGAAAGGTCCGACCGACCATGCTTGGACGAAGAGGTACACGCACCCTTCGACAGCGGCTTGCTCGACGGAGACTTACTGCTCTTCCCCACCTCCAACGCTGGCAAAGCAGGACGATGGTGCTTTGCCGGAGGCTTGGCCAAAGCCGCACGCGATGTTGCACGGACTTCCCCGCCCGCTCCGAAGAGAGACTCCAGGCCGACCCCACCTCTGAAGTCGGGTACGTGCCCTCATTGAGCCAACATATAAGCCGCCGATTGCGGTCCTTCAGCGTCTTCTGCGAGAACCCCTGACAAATCTCTGCCGAGTGATGGGGGTACAGGCAGTAGAGGCAATCCATATGGCTGTCGACCTCATATCTTCAAGACACAGGTAGCACAAGGCCGAAAAAGAGACTTCTTCTGAGCCCCCGATGCCATCGTAGCTCTCAATAGCAAAAATGCACGTGCAAAAACACGAGGTGATCCCAACAGTTTGGAGACGGTTGAAATCTGAAGGGAAGCCGTGGGGGCCGGGCTATTTATACCACACATCCTATTGGTGGGGCCTAAAGCACCCAAAAAAGGGCACTGAAGTGTGGAGGTTTTCCATAGGAAAAAACTAAGTTCAAGTGACCGAGGCTTCCCAGCCTAATGACAGTGAATATTCACAGCATGTAAACCCATGAAAGATCCAATGCTGGAGAATGATATATGATATGACATTTATAACGCACCTATGCACAAAGGTTTCAAGGCGCGACGAGACAAGGGAGGGGGAACAAAGGGACGACAGACAACGATCATACTAGGGCAGGTGTCATTCAGATCGCGCAAGTGCATGGGAAAGAGTAAGGGGAAAAGTGCGGGGGGTTAAGGGGAGGAAGGGACAGTGCAGTACATGGGAATAAAATAACAATAAGTAAAGTAACGGCCAGCAGATGGCAAGTGCAAAGGTGAGTGCAGATATCAGGTGTCAAATGATGGTGGTGGGACTGAAGGGATACAGAACAGTCCCAAAGTGCGGGGGATGCCAGGCAGGCAGTGCAGGAGTGTGTGATTGGTGGGGGAGGGACCTGGGCCCGGGATCAGAGGGTGGCCAGGTCACCAGTGCAGATTCCGAATCCGCCATGAGGTTAGCAGAGGAGAGGAGGAGAAAAGGTAGACGCAAAGAGAAAGGTTTTGAAGTGCTTCCGGAACGGAAGTTTCAGGGAGGCTGTTCTAGAGGGAAGCCCCAGCCGAAGAAAGAAATCTACCACCAACTCGTTGCTTGAAGAAGCAACTGACCCTGAGGGAGCTGGAGGCGGATGAGTGAAGAGCTCGAGAAGGAAGATATTTAGGAAGAGAGAGAGTTGAAGGTATTTTGGGCCCAGGCCCCAGAAGGCCTTGTGGACAATGCACAGGGTTTTGAACTTGATCCTCACAACCACTGGGAGCCAGTGCAAAGATTTCAGTACTGGAGAGATACGATCCCAGGACTTGAGGCCAAGGACAAGTCTCGCAGTCCTGTTCTGGATGAGTTGGAGAGGGCGGAGAGTAGAGGACGGCCGATTTAGAAAGAGGCTGTTGCAGTAGTCCAGCCTAAAGAGAACCAGAGCTCTGGAGACAGTGAGCTTCTGGTGGAAGGAGAGGAAAGGTAGAATACCTCTGTGGAGGTGCAGCTGGTAGTGTGACTTCTTAGAGACGTCAGAGATGCGAGGAGAGGAGGAGAGTGTGGAGTCAAAGATGACCACAAGGTTTTTAGCCACACAGGTTGGAGCAGGAGGAGGGCCAAGAGAGGCCGGCCAGAGAGTGACAGGAAAGGAGGGAGCGGGTGTGCCGATGAGGAGAATCTCAATCTTACTGGCATGAAGGCAGAGGTCATTGGCGGCACATCACTCCTGGATAGCAGACAGTCGGTGAGGAGGGAAGGAGAAGAGGTGGCTGAGGGTAGCATGAAAATGAGCCAAGTGTCATCCGCATAGCACTGAAAGTTAAGGCAGAGAGCGGCAATGCAGAGGGCAAGAAGTGCCAGGTATAGGTTGAAAAGCCAGGGAAAGAGGTTAGACCCCTGGGGGATACCACAGGTAGAGAAAAAGATGGCAGAGAGGAAGGGCCCAAGTTGGACCTGGGAGGGTCGGTTAGAGGAAAGAAGTCAGCCACGCCAGGGCCTGACCGGTGATGCCAAAGTTATCACAGAGACATTTAAGCAGGATGGCATGGTTGACAGTGTTGAAGGCAGATGAGAGAAACAAGATGAGGACACAGGGGGTGTTAGAATCAAGGTTGGAGAGCAGGTCTTTACGGATGTTCAGGAGAGCAGTTTCTATGCTTCTGGCACCTCTGAAGCCGGACTGATGGTCTTGTAGACAATCAGATTCAGTGTGGAGATTAAGCTGGGAGATGGCCAGTTTTTCAAGGAGTTTGCCCAGGAAGGGAGTGATGGCGATTGGGCGATAGTTAGCCGGGCAGGAGGGGTCGGCAGAGCGTTTCTTAAGAAGAGGGTGCACAAGGGAGTGCTTCAGGAGGGATGGGAACACTCCAGTGGCGAAGGAGAAGGCTGAAAATGAAGGAGAAGGCATATTTTAGTACAAGCTGAAGATCCTGCAAGTTTCAAGGATACACTCCGGATGGCGACGACTGCCGCGAGGTAGCACAGGAGACAGCTGGTCAGTCTACAGGTTGGTCCATGGATATCTCTGAATGATCAGAATGTACTGATCCTATATAGCAGGGGTCGCAAATGGTTGTTCCATCTGGTCCCTGGCTCGAAGCACCGTTGTGTGTCTTCTTGAGATTAGGCAGAGGAGCAGGGCTTCACCAGAGTTACACTGGCGTTGGTGCTGGTCAGCTGCAATAGTCGTCCTCTGGTCGTTCGCAAGATGTACTTCTTCATAGGGATCTTGGCTCCAACGGTGATCTGTGGAATGGCTGCGCGAGTCCTCCTTTTATCCAAGATCTGAAATGGACGCTTTTCCCGGTCCACCAATGGTAAGGATCTGCACCATTTAAACGGGTAGTGGCTATCCAATCATAGATAGTCACTGTCTACATCTGCCCAGCAACACACATTAAGGTACATGGGTGTGGACTGGGACCCGTCCTGCCAGAGGCTTAGTGAGGTGGTCCTGGGTGTTCACATGGAGTACCGAGACCCCTTCCCTGGATGTCTGGAGAGCAGGGGAAGAGACTGCCTGGGACCGTGGCCTGTGGTCCGGCCAAGGTCCTCCAAGTAGGACACTTGTTTGACAGTGGCAAGGTGTACAAAGGAGAGCGGAAGAGTGAAGGAATGGAGCAGCGTCCTGTACGGAGTAGGTGAAAGGGACCCAGTGGCGCCCCAGGTTGCCAGCAGAGCACTGTGGGAAAAGCAGCCGGGAAACAGTTGAATCGAGAACGGATCCAGAAGCCCAGTTGGCAAAGGTGCATACTCGTTCCAGTACTCGAGTCCTGGGTCAATAAAAGTGCAGAGGCCTGAAACATGGTTGACCTCCCCTGGACTGGAGGCCATTTGGAAGATGAGCCATTGAGTAAGCAGACGGTTAGAGGAAGGAGAGGCTCCAGTCTAACGGTGTCTAGGACAGTAAAGGGACAATTAGAACTGGTGTAATTGCCAACATGGACACACTCAATGAAGAAAAGGAAAAAATTAAGGTAGTGGCTGTTTGAGCCCCCACACATAACTATCTTGCTGGGTCACCCGGGAGACCTGGAGACAGCAGCTAAGGGGAGGGGGCACACAGCATTTCTGCAGCCATCGGAACCCTGCAGAGACAGGTGACATCACAAGCCGGGTTGGCCACAAAAAAGATATAGGTGGCACCCAGGCAGAAATTAAGGCCCTGCGAAGTGACATGCAGACTTCACTCACAGATCTACAGGGATGAGTCTGGCCATTGAGGACAAGATAAATAGACTAATTGAGTATAGACCTGGTGGCAATGCAAATGGATGCCAGAATGATGGACCCGAGTGCAGGGAAGAGGATGTGCTCCTGAAGCTGGATGACTTGGAGAAAGGAGGAACCACCTCAGGGGGCTGGATATCGTGGAACGTGATGATTCGGCAATAGAGGTGTAAAGAAAGGTGCAAGAAATCGTCAATCTACTGTTTGAGGCAGATGGTGGGAAGCAGATACAGGGCCTCATTACACGGTAGGCGGTAAGGGTTAACGGTCACCGGTAAGGGTACCGTGACCGTTAACCCTTACCGCCCTATTACGAGGTCCCTTTGCGGGTTGGTACTTTAATGCCTGCTTTTAGCAGGCGTTAAAAAACGAACCTGCAAAGGGACCTTGGTGCTAATTACGGTACCGCAATTTGCGGTACCGTAATTAGCGCCTTCCCCATTCCCATTATGCCCTATGGGGGCAAAAATGGGAATGGGGAAGGGCCTTGGTGAATGGGGAATTACCGCCCCCGCTCACCTTGGAGTAGGGCGGTAATTCCGCCATCCACCAAGGTGAATACAGGCGGCAACCATGGCGCTAATAGCGCCATGGTTACCGCCTATCGTGTAATGAGGCCCACAGACCGGGAGCGCACACAGAGGAGGAAAAGCTTATAATAATGGTGACAGATCTATCGTCATGCAATTTCTCCAGTACAACGTAAATATGGGAGTGTTCACAAGAGCGAGGGTGTAGCCCGAAGTCTTATATGAAGGAGGGAAGATGCATATTTTCCAAGAGCTCTCCAAGAAACTAACACCATACCCAGGGAAGCGAAGACGAGGAGTGTGTCAGACTGACAGAAATGCTACACATAAAACCAAAAAGGAAAGGAAAAAAGGCACACGATGAAGGACTTTGACGCAAAACCGCATAAGGTGTTGAGTTGTTGGTCTTAGTGGCCTTCAGATAGCAGGAGAGCGTCTCAAGAGAAATGTTTATTCAAAGGGTAGTAGGTTGGGGGGTGTTTGTTGGGGTAAGAGTTTGGGGAATTGGGGAATATGTGAAGATTTGTGTGTGCATTGCGTTAGCGGTGGAATATGGCATCAGAAGATTAGCAACAATAGGGGCCCTTGTGGAAAGTAAGGAATGATCATGCAAGAGGTTAGAACCCCACATGGGTTAGACGGGATAATGGTAGGCACTCTAAATAAATGTTGAATGACTGATACTAAGAGGTCATCAGTGGCGAGAGTTTCAATGGGCAGCACTAGACGTATTATTGATACATGAATCAGGGTTACAACAGGGTGAAAACCAGTACATAAGTGGTGATATGATATGCTATGGCATTTATAACGCGCCTATACACAAGTGTTTTAAGGCAAGTTGAGGCAAGGGAGGGGGAACAAAGGGAGGCAGACAACGATCCTACTAGGCCAGGCGTCATTCAGATCGTGCAAGTGCATGGGAGTGAATAGGAGAAGTGTACTGGCCCTCCAATGAGGCGTGGGCATTCCCTTACACAGGTACCTAAAGATGACTCAAGTTACAGTTCAGAGATTGCTACAAGGTAGTCTACTGACACTGCAGCGCGTATTGGGTGGAATGTGCCCAGTGCTGGAGTCAGTGTATTGTCCCAACCAGGGGCAGAACGCCTTCAGTGAGTTGGCACTCTTAGAAGTAAGTTGGAGGGTGACTTGGTTATTATAGTGGTAAGTTCAATATGTGGGCAGATCCAGACTTGGATAGAAAGTCATTACGAGAAATACCAGAAATACCCCCAAGGGTGGGACTGAAGAGGTTGCTAGAGAGGTAATGGCCCGATTGATGTCTGGAGAACTATGCAACCCTGACAAAAAAGTTACACATTCTACTCCGTGCCACATAACACCTACACAAGGATTGACTACTTACTGATGTCTAAGGGACACACGCACAGGTTAGGGCATTCTGAGATTAATGCCGATGGGATGGTGGGACCATGATATGGTCCTTATGAAAATGGACTTATTAGGCATGAGCAGGACAGAATCGAGGTAGAAATGCAACAAATCCCTGTGGAGGGATGCGCTGTTTGCAGACTAGTTTGATCGTGAGATAAGGGAACGATTTGAGCTGAATGATACTGGAGAGATAGGGTTGAATGTGATCTGGGAGGCAGGAAAAGTCAAGTGGCAAGGGATTTTGATGAGGCAAGGAGCTCATAAGAAGACGGAAAACAAGTTCGTGGAAACAGCACTGCAAAGTGATATAGCTGAAATAGAAGGGAAGATGCATAGAGCAGTGCGATACGGAGAAGACAAGGTATTGACCCTTCGGCAAAAACGTGTTGAGCCCAAGGCAATAGAGATGGGAGATACAGCCAGGAAGTTACGCTTCCTGAAGCAAAAGTATTATGAGAAAGGGGGGCAATGAAGACAGCTTATTAGTGGTGAGATTAAGGGCACAGAAGTCAGAAAGGTGGTCCAACAGACTGGAAGATAACTTGGGGAACAGGTTTGACACACCAGAGGGGGTTGCACAATGCTTTGCAAGCTTTTATGAACAGCTTTATACCAGTGAGGCAGTGGGGAAGATGGGGGAGGCAGACCGATATCCGACAGACCGATGTCTTCTTGACAGAAGAGGAACGGGTGACTTTAGAAGCCCCGTTTACCACTGAAGAAATACAGAGGGCGATAGAAGACTTTCGGGAGGCAAGGGATCCCAGAGAAGATGGGTGCACTGTAGGTTTTTACAAAAAATACTCTGGTGCTCTGCTGTCATTCCTCATCAGGCTATTGTGAAGGCATTGTGAAGCAGGACACGGACAACAGATTCAAAGTAAAAATAAAATGGTTTAATAACTCAAATGTCAGGATGATTGAATCATAACTTGCCCTATGCTAAGGTGAGATTTCCCTACGTGAATGAAACTAAAGAAAGTCTGAGTCAGAAAATTCAACTTAAAAGTCTGTGTCCAAAACCTATCCTTGCCCTCACAACTAAAGTTAAACAATATGTAGGGATATCAACAATAAAAGAAATGGTGATCAAAACAAAGGCTTCCAGCTCCTAGTTCCTTTTCAGCTGCTCCCCTTCCCCTAGTTCAAGGAAGTTCCACAAAAGTCTCGAGATTACCTTTCTCAAGTTCAAAACAGTTCCACAAATCCTCTCTGTTCCCTTCCCCAAGTTCAAGACAATGCAGTTCCAAAGAAGAGTGTCTTTAGGGGTCCGCCCTCAAGATCGCATTAAAGTTAATCAAGTCTCAGGGTTCCCTTCCCAAGACTTCAACTTGCCAACTTATACTTAGTCTTTTAATGTTCAACACAACTCAAGATCAACTGGACACTCCTTTTGGATTAAATTAACGGTTCACTTAAATTACTCCTTCTTGGTTTACTTCAACAATGTCTTCGGCTTTCACAATTGAGGGTTGCCTGGTCTAGGCGCAGTTGTCAGACCACACGGTCCACCCATTACAGGTCACGCAACCAGGAACCCTACGTTCTTCCACCCACAGAAGTTCTTCTGCATTTATCCCTGTGTAAAGATTCACATTCACTTAGCTTCTCCTCGTCGGCCTCTTGGCTTTATTTGCAGGTTCACACTTGCTTGGCTTCTCCTGGTTAGCCTCTTGGCTTCATCACAATGTGCCACATATCCTCTGGCAGTCTTTGGCCTTACCGCACTGTACTCATGCATAAAGTTCATGGCATGGTGGTTTTATTTCAGTCATGCTCTTTTGCAAACTTCCACATTTGCTCTCTTATTTTGTAGGTTGCTTTCAAACGGCCATTTTCACATTTATCTTTAATCAGATCGTAGCTTTGCCCAAAAAGTTTTAATTCAGTTGGGTACTTAATATGTGCTTAGCAACTAATTCTCAAGTGTTCATTACTTGCTTGGCTTTAAATTGTATTTCCAAAAGGCGATCGCCAGAACTTTCAATTCCTTCAGCATTCAAAACTATTCAATACATCATTCAGGACTATGTCCAATTACTTTCAGATCACTCAGCATTCACAGATTACTTGTTTGTTTGTTCGGCATTCTCAGAAACACGTAAGTATTAGCGGGGTGCCCCAGACGCAGGTTTCCTTGAATTGCACTCACCGGTTGTGCGAGACTGCTCTGTACTATTTTGCCGGTTCTCTGTTGGATCCTCCTGGATCCACGAGCTTCGCCTCTCTCACGACTGCCCCAGAGAGCTTCCCTCGCTCTCCCACATGTCAGCGGCAGCTGTGGGCTCCAGGCGGAGCACAGCTCCCGCTGTAGTTATCAGCAACTGGAGCTCAGCAAGACAGTTATACCCTCTCGTGGCCCGCACTCAGCCTGGGCGTCTCTCTCCTTCTCCGGCCTCACATGGCTCCCAACTCTGGTTTCACCGATATGCTTCTCTCCAGCACGTTCCGTTCCTTGGTCTCCACCATGGTGTGCAGCCCCATCAATTATACCCCCTACGAATGTTAAAGGTCCACATGTGTGGGTCAGGAGGTTTAATTGCCTGACCTCTATGCAGCCTATTCGTTGGACATGCCCGACTTCCCCAATGGTACTCTTTCATAGTCTTCTTTTTCCTTGTCTCAGTGACACCCTGGCTTTTTAATGTCTACTTGGCCCCCCTGATCTCTACCTTCTCTTCTAACTTTCAATGTTATACGGATGACACACTGTTCTCTTTCA
The DNA here is from genome assembly GCF_040938575.1 of Ambystoma mexicanum. Lineage (NCBI taxonomy): Eukaryota > Metazoa > Chordata > Amphibia > Caudata > Ambystomatidae > Ambystoma > Ambystoma mexicanum. The sequence goes on along the minus strand of NC_090921.1, from coordinate 1,334,045,906 downwards.
GGCTCCCCTCAGCCTTCTCTCTCCTCTCTCTCCCATTCCTGACTGTCCATCTGCGATTCAGGATTGGTGCGCCTCCAACAATCTCTGTCTTAACGCCAGTAAGATGGAGATCCTTCTCACTGGGACGCCTGCTCCCTTTCTCACTCTAGCCTCCCTACTTGGGCCCTCTTCCGTTGCCTTCCTGTGAGGCTAAAAACCTTGGTGTCATCTTCGACTCCACTTTCTCCTTCTCGCCTCACATCACGGACCTTGCCAAGAAGGCCCACAACCAGCTGCACATCCTGCAAGATATTTGTCCTTTTCTCACTTTCCCCCAGAAGCTCACCGTCTTCAGAGCCCTGGTTGTATTTAGGCTGCACTTCTGCAACAGCCTCTTCCCCCAATCCATCTTCGTCTACTCTCCACCCTCTGCAAATAATCCAGAACAGGACTGCAAGACTTGTCCTTGGCCTCAAGTACAGTCACCATCTCTGCAGCCCTGAAATCTCTTCACTGGCTACCGGTGGCTGCAAGGATCAAGTTCCAAGACCCTCTGCATCGTCCACAAGGCTTTCTGGGGCCGGGGCCCGGACTACATCCAACTCTCTCTTCCAAAATACCTTCCTTCTCGAGCCCTTCGCTCAGCTACCACAAACTCGGAGGGTCAGATGCTTCGCCAGGCAGAGACTTGGGGCGTAGATCTCTCTCGTCTGCTGCGTCGACTGGTTCCTAGGCTACCCCTCAAAGTGTTACTCGGTACCAGGCTCTTTCATGATCAGTCTCCCCTGCACTGCCTTCGGACTTACTGCGCACTTGGGGCTGTAACTGTAACCCCACAGTGCCCTGATTCCTTACAATTACCCAGAGCCGTGCTGCCCCGCACTTACTCAGAGCAATGATGCACTCCCCTCCACCCCCATACCTCTCCCTGGCACTTCCTCCTCATCCCTTCCCCCTGCACTTTACATCATTGCGCTTGCACCATCTGAATGACACAAGGTCTAGTAAGATCATTTGTTTTGTCGTCCCTTTGCGGTCCCTCCCTTGTCTTGTCACGCCTAGAAACACTTGTGTACAGGTGCATTATAAATGACAAATATCAAAGATCAGAGCCAACCTTAGTATAATAAATCCGAAACATCCCATACATTAAAAGGAAGGACAGGTAAACAGCCAAAAGCCAATCCGAAGTGAATATAGCCAAAGGACAAACCGAAATAAGTGAGTGGACCCTTGTGGCTCAGAAACCTGATAAAATACATGCACTATTAATTTGAAATGTTTCATTTCCAGTTGTCAGGCGGAGGGGTTATTCTTTTGGGAGGGATTGGGGCAGTGGGAGGGGGCAAACGTTGGAAAATTATGAAGCAATACGATATGACAGGGTTAAGTGAACTGATTTGCCTTTTAAGACACTGCAATGAAGAATACAAATTAAAAAAGGAAAACAAAGTATCCCAACCGAAAGCCCTTTACAGCGGAATCCATAATGGGAGACAGTCTCTCAGTACTCAGTCTTATGGATTGACCAGTTCCCCCTGAGAATGAGCAAAACGAGAAGTAAGGCAGAAGCCTTCACTTGCCTCCAAAAATGAGGTCGGAGTCAGAATAAAGCAAAAAGAAAGTATGTCACATAGAACGCTACAGGAGAAAAGCAGCAAAAAGAAAACTTTTCCTAACACCAGTGGAAAAGAGTAGTTCACTTACATGTTGTTTTGGCTCGCTGCAGCAATTTCCACCAAAACCATCATGGGATCATGGGAAAAGTGATTATTCAAACTAATCACCCCAGGAGTCCCCCTGGTCCGTTGTACAGATTACTATGAGGCATATCTTAACTACAAATTTCCCATGGGCCCCAGACGAAGATGCAGAACAGGAGAAACCCCATGAAAGTCTATCTTCTGACTTCCATTAACTCTTCCTTGGGGTATCCTGTGGCCTTTCCTGGGGTCGATCATAGCAGCATCTGCGCCTGCGGAGAAGGTCAGTCTTACCACCCGTGGTGTGGATAGGCCTTTAACTTTTCCCATTATGTCCAATGGAACTGTGAACTGACACTAGAACTCCCCTTAAAGTGTCTCTTGGGTACTTACCTGACCCTGGACATTCCTCTCATGAATGCCCCCTAGGGATTCAGGGAATCTGAACCAGGTTTCACCATTTTTGTAATTACGTGTCATTTTATATGCATTTTTTAAAGTCATCCCTCATTTCTGCTATGGAAAATGTACTTGAAATACTGCCTACAACTAGTAACGGTGTATATTTTTCCATGAAATTGATAAGGAAGTTAACTTACTGAAATGTTTATGCTTGGAAGCTTATGATATGTTTTACTATGGGTCCATCCCCTCTGTGGCTTTAATGTGTTTTTCTGGGTGACTGGGCATTAATATAGTTTTAAGACCCTAGGAGGGATATTTAACCAATTTTCCCCTTGGTTAAAATTGTGTTTCTCTTTTGAATCCCATATCCTGTCATGTGTTAGGTACTAACCACCAGGTCTAGGGCTATCCACATATTCTAAAGGTTGGGCTGTGTCTTTAGGACACTGCACATAGTGTTGCATACTACAGTGTACTTAACTGCTTGGTAGGGTTTATGGTTTCCTATTTCTCCCCACCTCCCTGTTATTTTATATTGGGTGCTCACCTCTGTTAGAGGACCCACATGTAGACAGCAGGTTTCAGAGCGTCCTTGTATAGGCATTACTGGTTTAATAACATATTAGTATGTTTGTAATACTTAAGATATGAATACACAGGGCCTCAACACGACTTTGGCGGTAACCCTTAAATCCGGCGGTAGCGCTATTACCGCCGGATTTAAGGGTCCGCCGAATCAGGGCTTCGGCGGATTTCGCCCCAGCTCTGAGCTGGGGGGAAATCCGCCGAAAATTTGCGCTATTACCGCCGGTGGGAAATCCGCCGGTGGTATTAGCGCGAAGATTCCCCATTGAGCCCAATGGGGAATGGGGACTGGGGACTTACATTACTGCCGAACTCGTGATCCGGCGCTATTAGCGCCGGGGAGTTCGGCGGTAGGGCTAATACCGCCCGCGCTAATAGCGTTACCGCCCAAAGTCGTGATGAGGCCCACAGTATCTATTTTAAGTGAGATTTATATGTGTGATTCCTTTAAGTATATATTTTTCAGTATATTAGCGTAGTGTATTTTCCAGAGCTATGTGTGGACGAATTGTCCCTGTCGACCTACTACCACCTACTTGGGAGTTAAGCCTTGTCGGTCTGCCCATACTACCAATGTTTAAGAGACGTTTGGCTTTCCTTTCCCGTCAGGTACATTAGCCTTTACCTAGGGTTAGTTGTTGCATCCTCAGAGAGGCAATGAGATGATATAGGACCGTTGAGAGGTCCCAAAAGATGAGAAGAACCATGGGGACATCTAAAGAAGAAAAGGGAACCACTGATCCCAACCAAAAGGCAATCGAAGAATCGAGTACCCAGCCTTACCAAAAAAAAAAGGGTAGAGAAGCCAAAAGGACCATGGGGAGGATCTAAAGAAGACCAGCATGGTGAAAAGGTCTGGAAGAGAAATATCAAGTAGAGGTCTAGAGAAGTCAAGAGACCATGGAGAGTATTCAGAACTGCACGCACTCCTTTTGAGGCGATTGCCCAGGGTAAATTGTTTTACATTTGTTTGTAGACTAGGGCTGGGCATTGATAGAATAGGTTCCTGGAAATGTGTTGGCCAAGACATGGACCATTTCCGTTTGTTAGGTTACATCACTTGTTAAGCATAGGTTTGGAATGCTATACTGTCCACCACCTTTAATAGAGTTGGGTGATCTTGGATAAACAATTTGGTTAAGACTAGGTTTAAGATTTATGTTTATTGGAATTTTCCTTCCAAGGTGCTGGGTGGAAACGAGAGAACTGCAATTTGTTGGCCCATCGCTGTGTTTTTCCGATTTATCCCTTACACTTTTTAAAGTCTTACCCTAGCTCCTGTAGGTATTTTTCCAACCCAAATCTTAAACTATCACTACACAATAAATAACAATAAATATCAGTCCAATTCTGGACGTCCTCATATCAGTGTTCAATCTGCCTACATTACGCATTCACCCTCATCCATTTATTTTAAACAAATATATTTTCAAGCGGGCAAGGCAATAGTGAGCATCTAACCTCATGTGATGAGTGGTCAAAACACACTGTATCTTGTGTGCCTGAATTAGTCTATTAATTGGGTAACAAGAATTTGCTAGTGTTTACTATAAACAAATTGGTCATGTAAGTGAGGTTCACATTTATCCAGTTAAGTAGGATGCCGTTTTGTCCATTCTTGCACAATCCAAAGTGTAAATAAGAAGTCTAGATAACTAGTCAAAATACTTGTAAATTATTTTGGTGTAGTAGAAGGCTTCCAATGGAGATCATAGTCCCGGAGAAAAAAATATTTGGAATATAATTCTGTGTGGTAGCAGTGTGTCTAAAATGCGGCCGGTACAAACAGTTTTTCCTGTATAGTAAGAGACCATCATTTTAAAATTTTGAACGCATCGGTTTCTTGGACTGGATAACTGTAAAAGATACATTTATCCTTCTGTTGCTTTTATGTGGCACCTCTAAGCAATGAAGAGAACATGTTCCATTCCTCAATAAGGAGACAAAGGACTTCAGTGCAAGTGTCAGAGTAGCCACGCAACCAATGAGATTTCAATGGTTTTCTGCACCGAATTCAAATGGGTCGAAGTTCTAGGGTGGTTGGGCAAATGATCATGTCAGGAAATGTGCTTTGTCAAATAGCTACGCGAGAGTTTGAGGCAGCTCGTTGTGGCCTTCTTGGCCTGACAAACTGGGGTAAATGAAGGTTATGTCATGGTCTGACCTAATTACCAGAGGGAGGGAAATGTGATCCTTCCCCATGTGAAACATCTAAAGTAGGTCTTCAATGTGGCTTTGAAAAAATGAATAGACTGAATTATAAACCTCCCATATTACACATGTGGCAGCTGGGAAGTACCTGGTTTGGCCCCAACCAAATATTGAGATCACCTTGGAGGAAAGATGGGAGGGATTAAGGATTAGCTCTGATGCTATGTCAGCTAAGATTTCAGTGAATGCGTTATGTGGGCCAGGCGGCTGATCAAGGAGTACAATTTATTTGTATGGGTTGAAGAGAATTCACATTGACGCACAAATATCTGAAGTCTCACCTCGATTTTTGAAAACTACGAGGGAACAGCATTCAGAGCACCAATTTAGGTGAACAATTGCGTTAAATACGGCTATAGATCATCTTTCAACATAGTTTTATATTGAACATCTAACTGCATATTAACTAAAACTTTGCTTAGATCATGCAAGCTTCCCTATCAATGTAAAGCTGTGCTTATCTGATTAGAAGGACCGGGTAGGGTACTAGGAGAGGATGTTTAGTGCGCGTATTTGAAGAGGAGAACAAGTTTTAGTCAGAGTGCGTATTACGTGCTTCCGATGAACAGTAGTTGGTGGAGAGTTGGCAGGGTGCTGTTGCAAACATGCACATGTGACTTCCTTGCTTTAGATGATACAAATCTGCTATCCTTTGTATGATTTGATCTGCTTTGTCAATTGACTCCAACATAAATGTAGACCATTTGCATGTATATCCAAGGACACAGCTACATCAACCTTCTGGGTATCATAACTCTCTAAATGGTAGAATGACATTGCAGTCAAACTCCCTTCCCCAAGAGCATGCCTTAACATGTACAGTATACACACACAGTAAGGGAAGAGAAGGGACAATATATAGGGAAGGGAAGAGACAATATATTTAACAAAAGATGTACTTCAACTAGAATCTGCACAAGAAAAGATGGATATATTTATTGGCAATAACTGTTTTAAAGAACAAGTCTTTTGAAGTATGACCCAAAAGTGTCAATTGAGTGCACCAAAGCACTAGAAAGTCCAACAGGTACCCTCAGGCTTCAAGTTAAATACCCCCTCGACCAGGATATACAGATATAGTCTTTAGAATAGAGCCGTTCTGTGATAGGTTGAGGGGGATACAGTGATTTCTCTGATGTACCCAATGTTACCTTATGGATGAAAATGCAGGGTCTGCAGAGAGACGCCCCTAGCTCATGCATGTTGGACGAGGAAAATTAAGAACTGGGAGCAGATGAGGGGAACCCAAAGATTTGGTCCAGTCTGCAGTCACAGATGAGACGTCACAAAAGCATTGACTGAGATTGAAGAATGATTGTCCAGGGGCAGCGGCAGCAAACATTGCAGTTCAAAGTCAGACACTTAGGATCTACAAAGAAACAGTAACTTACTGTAGCGGCTACTGTACTCCTGATCCTTAGACACCTTTCCTCCATACTGATGGGACTCCGTCCCATGAGGACGGGACCAGAGCCTATTGCACGACAAAAAACCCTCCCTCTTTAGATCTGTCACATGCAAGTGGTGGCTTGATGGCCAGCACAATCGGTGAGGAATACCCTAATGGCAAAACGACCAGCAAGTAGAGCAACCGTCAGAGACAAACTTGTGCTGGAAAAGGGGACAGGGTTTTTTTAAAGCCTTGCACCTGTGTAACCCAGACTCTTGGGAAAAGACAGATACAAATTCACCCACAGAGTCAGGAGATCACTGAAACCAATGAAAGGGGTGGAAACGACCGTGAAGAGAGCAGTATAAAAGGAGAGTGAAAGTGTGACCGAGAGAAAGAGTGTGGTTTGTAAGGGTGAGGTCAGGAGGTGTTGAGGTGGATTAAGAGACCAGGCGGTGGATAGATGGTGGAGCAGAGGGCTGAAGAGTTGGTGGCTGAGCAGGAGCACAATACAGATGAGGTATTGGTTGTGAGAGTGATACCAGTTTTAAGTAGTTTATTTTGAGGCAGGTTTGTATGAGTGAAAGGAGAGTGAACAAGAGGGGAGAGAGAAAAAGTGTTAGGAGAGATTTTCTTTTTGCTACTTTCCTCCCATAGACTTCTATGGGATACCCTTTCTTTCTGCTTTGTTTTGACCACTGACCTGAATGTTTGGAGGTTAGAAAAGCCTTCTTCTTTACTTCACTTGTGCTAATTTTAATGGGGGGACTGATCGATTTGTAAGACTATCAGTACTGAGACACTGTCTTGCTAATGATTTCTTATATGTTTACAACTGCACAAATCACCCTAAAGTGAAGTGGAGTTAGCCTACTTTGTATCCTTAAAACTTTCCTTTGTAACTTAAGCATTACAAACACAATGTGTCCAAGATGGGCTGGTCGCAGCAGATATTTTCCTGCCGTCCTTTAAACGTTTTACTTGTGAACTTTTGCATTTACTGCAAAAGGCTACTAAGAGTGGCTAGCACTCTAAAATGGCCATGCAACAAGATGTGCACTTGCCTTTTGGCCATATTGTTGTTTGCATTTCAGATATTTACCATTGGTGGACCTGAGCAAGCTTGTAGTTCACATCTTGGATAAAGAAAACTCAACTCTAGGCCAGGGTCCCAAGTGGTCCCCACTGCTTTTATAGTAACACTCCTCGATTTAGCCCTCTGTAATAACTTCTTTGCCTTTGGAGAGGACCTGCAATCCCAGAAAAAGGGCACTGAAATGGGGCAGCTTTTGCCCCTAGTTTCGCTAATATCTACATGGCTGAATTCTAAGAAATCTTTGTATATAACAATCCACATGTGGCCCATATAACAATGTGGCATTGTTACATTGATGACATCTTTATTTGGTCAGGCACTAAGGAACATCTTCTTGAATTTGTGTCATGGCTCAATTTATGTCACCCCGACCTAACTGTCACCAACAGCACTGAAAGCCACACCTTGCCCTTCCTAGATTTATGTATACGGCACCAGGATGGGGTCCTCTATACCAACCTATTTAGGAAACTCACAGACCGTAACACACTTCTGATTTACGACAATCAACATCCCAAGGCCCTTAGGGATAGTTTACCCTATGGCCAAATTCCTTAGGTTGCGAAGAAACTGCATCTTCACTGCCGATTTTGAAGATCAATCCAAAAAACTAGGTGACCGGCTCGGGCAATGCGGATATCTGTGTAAGGTGGTTAAACATGCTGCTAAAAGGGCTTGCTACACCAAAGATCTGCCTGAACACACCGACAGGATGGTATATGTTACAAACTTCTGGCCGCACACTAGTAAAATCCAGCTGCTGATTTAGAAAATACTGGCGTCTTGTTACTTCAACTGGATGTACCTCACAGTTGCCCCTTTCTACCCTCAAACGTGGCCCAAATATGAAGGATAAGCTTGTACATTTACGACACTGTCAAAGAAGGACCTCCTCAAACCACTCTCGCGAACAGCTGTTTTCGGTCACCAAGGGGCTTGCCGGTACACCTAAAAGCACCACAGTGTGTGTGCATGGCAACTAAGTGGCAACTATGCAAATTCACTACCTGTAACTCCATCATCTACATAATCTGGTGCCCAAAACCTCATCTAATGTTGGGATGAATACCCGCAAGATCTCAGTGAGAATAAGAGCACTACAGCAGAATCAGAAACGCAGTGGTCACCGCGCCCCTGGTGCAACACATTCTTGAGCATAAACACGGCCCAGATGATATCAGATGGTGTGCCATTGACCAGCTGAAAACTGACCGGTTTGCCCTACCTACAAAATCTCGCCTATTTCGATTGGAAACCATTTGGATCCACCGATTGAATAGGACAAGGTTGGGCCTTAATGAGGAGATATATTGGGCGACTTTGATAGAGAACCATTTTGCAGGTCATTTCTTCCTGACCCTTGATATCTAGGAGACATGGGGCTTGTGGCCCTCAGTGGCCTAGCTGTGCTTATCTTCAGGCTTATTATGAGGTCTATCACATGCGTGCCTGCCTCTGCACGGAGGTCATGTGTCCATATATTCTTTATGTGTATATAAGACATATAGGGGCACAGCAACCACTTCCGTTTGAGTCTTTTGGTTGTAAGTGTCCCACATAGCCTTCCAACAATTCCTCTTCCCTGCGACCAAGCACATGGTCTAATATGGCCCTCCAGTCCAAGATGGCTTCCAGTGTTCCTTTGTGTAGCACCACGGCTTCACAGGCTGCCATGTTTCACTCCTCTCCTCAATGAAGCATCGAGTCCTGGTTCTTTAACCATGACTTGGCCATCAGGTCCCTTTAATTCGTTCCAGTGGCACTCCATAACGTAGGACGCCACCACAGTCTGATAAGGAAAAAGTACCTTATGGATCTTGCCACACTTAAGCCTGGTGGGGGATGCCCCGCTCTTCCCTTGCTGCATTATTGCCCAGCTCATTTAGCTCTTAGGGCCCGGTACACAGGGCGCGGTGCCCAGCATCTATCGCTCCGGAGACACCACTGGGGTCTCCTTCACTCTGGCCACTGTGGCACTTGTACTCTGGTATTCCTGGCATTCTGGCCAATTGACCATTCACCGCACCCGACTGTGTATGTTTATCCTTGGTACACACATGGCAGTTTGTTATAGCATTTTTTGGCTCTGAATACACACTCAGGGTCTTCCTCACTCAGCCCCCCACCCCCCCAGTGCCAGCAGCATTTTGAGCACTTTTGCCAGTTGGCTAATTATCGCACCGGACTGTGCAAGATTGAACACATGTTGATATCCGATACATCACAGGATAGGCCCCGTTGTAACTTTGTTACCCCTCTACTTCGGGGTGCTACACTTTGCATTTCCAATACTAGGGTCAACTCTATCTCTCTAGGTTACAGGGGGCAAATGATGGGCTAGCCCACTAAGTGATCTCTGGTTCTCCCCGACGTTGTGCCCTCTGGCTGCCCCAGGCAGCTCCATTGCAATAGTATCATAGCGCCTAGATTGACGACCAAGTTGTGTCTGCCGCGAGGTACCCTGTGTTTTTGAGACTTTTTTCTCAGTCTTATCACAATGACTCATGTCCTGATAAAATCATGTTACACTACAGTACATGTGTTGTGTCCTTGCAGACGCGACACGTACAAGGATGCACACTGTGACCCTTGGTGTCCCCGTGGTCCCGAGTGAGTGTGGGGAGATTGCTCCTGACCAGTCAGATCTTCAAGATATCATTCCACAGGTTAGATTCCTGTGACCAGGAACGTTTAAATTTATAATGGGATGAATATGAAAACAGTTTGTCATCTTGTTTGTTTTTTTACTTTCCCTTATACATTGGTCAAGATTACCATTGCATAAATGAAAATTCCATCCACCAGCTAAAGGTTTTTCGTGCCTGCATTGATGGAGGCAGGGTGTTCCCATAACAACGGTTTACACTGGAACGCCGAAACTAGAGATGGCAGTAGTTTTTGAACGATTAATTTGTTTGTGATATATATTCTTGGTGAAAGTATGTCTCTAGGCATCAATTATTAGTGCACAATCTGAATAAGTGTGGAGCCAGCTGTGATATACACACACCAGCATTTCAATGTGTCTAATTTCACATACTATGATCCATAAATTTGATTTGTTTGGTTTGAATTACTAGGATGATATATGTGTTGAGGAAACGGTGTGTTTGTTTCTTTACAGTTTATACAAGTCTTGTAATATACAGAATTTTATGAACTGATTCTAGTAATTTTCTTCTCTAATGTACCAAATGGTTGCTTTGCTTCTGTCTAAAAACATTTTGTACATCCTAAAACTGATTTCAATGTATTATTTATGCGCTTTCCTTTCCGTTTTTCTAAATTTAAATCATAAAGTCAACTTGTTCCGTTTAAATTTGTGAGACTTCTGTTAGAATGGTCTTCTCCAACCTATCATTGGTATATTTTCACTTTTGCAAACACTTATACACTGTTCCATGGGTTCCTCTTTTCTTTGTACATTTTGATTCCCACTGAGCACTGGTACTTAAATCGTGTACATGGGAAGACCTAATGTTTTGTTGTTTTGAATGTCTATTGCTGGGCAGATGGTGTGGCCAATACCTACTCAGGATTGGCTAACCACCGCCAGTTTGAATGGTGCAAATCCTTACCATTGGCGATCTTGCAGTTCACATCTTGAATAAAAGGAGTACTTCCGCAGCGATTTCACAGATCATTGTTGGAGCCAAGATCCCTACGAAGAGGTTTAGTCACCGACGACAAGAGGACGACCTTTGTAGATGACCACCAACAACTCCCGAAAAGTGAAACCCTCATCCTCTGCCTGATCTCAAAAATATCCTTGCCGGTTCTTCAACCCCTGGACTGGTACAGCCAGTTTCAAGCCCTGCTTGAGGATCTGTGCCTTCTGAGCTTACTCAAATGTCCCTGGACCGACCGGTGGACTGACCAGCTCTCTTCCTGGGCAACATTGCTGCAGCAGTGACTATTCACAGTGAGTTTGTGGAACTTGGTGGATCTACAACTTGAGCTACAAGTCACCTGCTCCTGCATTTTCAGCCTTCTAGCTTTAACGGAAGCTATGCAGGACCTGCTCCTGTGTTCGTTGCCGCCTGACCATTACGACCCTTGCAGCAATCAGTCTTCTTTGCTCCCTGGAGATGTCCTGAGATCACCAGTCTTCTACATTTCGTTCCAAGAGTGTTTTAGCAGGAAGGTGCCTGGAACCAAGATTCCAGCACTGTGCCTGACTGAAATTAAGTCTGTGTCCGAAATTGACCTCTGCCCCCATGACCTCCCTCGACTGGACCAAGCACAAAAGAACGGATACCCAATGGAATCCGGATCAACAGTGGTCACTAGAGAAATCGAACACACCTGTTCCTTTACCCCCACCCATTCCTCCATAGGGCTACATGGGCGTACAGTTCTGCCCCTAACTCTCTTTCATGACCTTGATCAGTAGTGACCTGGTCAAGTGTTCTTTCCTATGGCTACCCTAATGTAGTGGGATTGAGAGAGTTACTTACCAAAACATTTTGGAACTCTGAGTCGCAACCAATGCCATTGTCCAATCACATTGTAAATATATCTGAAAAGTATAACTTTGGAACAGATGACAAAGACATTAGGTCCCAATCCATTTTACGGCAGGACTTACTAAGTGCTAGAGAATTATTCTTGTGTTCCTCTTAAGTATTCAACCGTGTTTTTATGAATCTGACTACCTACCTGTATTGCACTGGTTCTGAATCATATGCCTTACTATTTTCTCCTAAGGTGGAATGTACAAAGTGTGTGACCATTTGTGCCAGGATATTTAATCCTTTAGTGTGTATTTTAAAAGCCTATTTTGTACTTGCCTGTCTAACTGGAATTATTGTTGTTGTTCTGTGTGGACTAACTGTAGCCATAGACCACTCTCATACTCCTTTTAAATCTATGACGTATCACTCTGCTATGTACCTTAATTGGGTTTGGTTAGACTTTTTGTGTCTTTCCTGTTCCCCATAACAGTTTGACCACCCATAATCCAGAACCAGAAAGCATAGGGGGAAATTAGAGTGACAAAGAGTATGGTAGGAGGGTGTGGATTGTGTACCAGTGCGCTAGTGGGAAAAGTGGTGAGGGCGGAGTGAAGCAGGAGGTGGGAGGTAGTAGGAAGAGATAGGCAGAGCTACTGTGGTAAGATTAGGAAACAGGCATAGATCGGGGTTGTCTGTATAGAGAGGTGTGAAGGGTGTATAGAACGGAGAGAAGAAGAGTATTTAAAGAGGTTAGAACGGAGTATTGAGGAGAGCTGAAGAGTTTGCAAACATCAAAGGGACAGAAAAGCAGAAAGAGGAAGAAGACTAGAGGGAGTGAGCAGGCAAAGAAGGGCGAGGGGGAGGCAGGAATAGAGACACCTGGGAAAGGAGAGAGTGAGCGTGTGCATAAGAGAATGGTATAGGGTGTCTGTTTCTGGCACAAGAAAACCATCAAGTCCCATAGACAAGCCAGGGGGTATTGGGTTTGGGTATCCATGGAAGCATGCCGAAGAAAGATAGATAAATTATGCTTTTTGTCTTTAGGCCATCACCTACAGATGTAGATAAAGGTTTCTGATCGCAAGCTAGCTTTGCCTCGGGAGGATAGCTGAGGGGCAACGTGCTCTCCTTGGAAGCAAGATAACGTGGCGTAACGGGTTCGATCCCTGGGTCCGTGCTTAGAAACCTCTGGGTATTAAGCGCGTTATGAATAACTAATTACAATAACTGAAGACGCAATGTTAGGGAAGCCTGGGTTAGGGCGAGGGGGTGCTGAGGAGATGAAAAAGGGAAGTCCATTAATTGACCTTGCCTCTGTCCAAAACTACACTCTGATAAGAATAAAGAATGTGATTTTTAACATGTTTAAAATCAAAACTCTTGAAACAATTTTCAGTTATTGAAGACAATGGGGAACAAGTTGGATAGGACAGCCTGCCCAAAACTAGTATCAGCCCTAGAACAGGTATCCAGGCAGTACTGCTTGCAGAAGGTTGATGGTGAAGACCATGTGGTAGCCCGGCTGCTGACATCCTGGGGGCCAATGCGCTGGGAAGCCAGACATGGCCATTGTTAGGCAAAGTTTGCATGCTGTACCCTATGGGACCACCACACACAACTATGACTACAGGTGTAAGCAAAACCAAACTTTGGTATAAGTCTCTATCGCACAGTTTTTGGTAGCAAGCTGAGCAGCCAGGCTCATCTCAAGAGGGAATGCGAGCTTGTTAGGGTGTTCCACAGAGGTCTACAATCACAAGTATTCAGATAGACACTTATACTCAAGGTTTCTTGGTAAAAACACTTCTTAATTTATTACACAGTCAGTTAGAAAACATTCACTAAAAGGAGGCAATCAATATCACACAAAAATACACTACAGTACTTCACACTATCCGGTTCTGTCACATTTAAACTACTTTGAAGGAGGAGCAAAATGGCAGAAGATAATAAAACGAATATTACAGTTACTCTGAAACAGTGCAAATAGTTCACCAGATGCGTTGATTCAATGCAATATGTAGGCCAAAGTGCATGGACTAGAGTCTTGAATAGGTACAAACGGATCTGGTAGTTAAACGGAAAAGTCTTTGCTATGGATCTCAGAAGTAGTTCATAGAAAAAAGATTAATATGTCTGCTCACAAGCTGACTAGGCCTGCAAGTTGCCAAAGTTTCACACACTTTCGCAGAGAGGGGTAAGTTCTTTCGGTCAGGTTTTCACAGTACTTTATATTGAAGAAAAAGATGCAGCTGAAGACTTCTGTTCCTGGCAGTTCCTGCAGATCTTGCTGTTCCCGAGCCTCAGTCGTGGGGACAAGAGGGAGGATGTCGGGGGACTCCTGCACTGCACAGGGACTGGTCACAAAGCTGGCAAATCTTTGATTCCGGTAGCTGTCGTCAAGCACACAAACTGGTGTCCTTCTCCTTGGCTATTCTGTGTCCTGCAGCACTCTGAGGAAAATACAACCAGCTCCGAGAATGGCATCCAGGTGGCTTACGAGTTGATTGGTCCCACCAACTCAAAGGGAGAAGTCGTCCTTGAAGGGCTTTTCTGTCGAAATGAACTTGGCGATTCGGCCTGCAACAGGGCTTCACCGAGCAAACCAACGGTCCAGGAGTTGCAGCAGATGTCCTCTTCCAGCTCGTCTTCGGTTCTTTCGTTCCAGTGGTCGACTCTGCCTTCCAAGCCAAGAGATTCGCCTTTTAAACAGTTTTCTCCCATTCATTCCAAACTAGCTGCCACTCACCCAGCAGGGTGGCTGTCCTTGCCGGACAGTCAGCCAGCCAATCATGCCAAAGTGCATTTGGGTCTCCTAGGAGACTAAGAACAGGGCGTTTCGGGCACCTCCCTCACTTCCTGCCCAACCCAGACACTCGGCGCCAGAGGCGGTCTCCAGTCCTGAATCCTGCCAAAGGCTTAGGAACAAAGGGACCAAACCTGGATTGGCATGCAGAGACAAACTCTAGAAGGATCTTTCCAAAATGAAACGGCGAAAAAAGAAGATGGGGACCTGTTTAAACAAAGGGGGCTCAGACGCCATCTTGAAAAATATGGCTCCCGTGATTTTTCTTTGCTACCGGTTTTCACGGTCGGGAAAAATCATGGTAGTTCGCCAGCCATTTCGATAGGAAAGGGTAGCATTTGACTGCTACGTGAGTTTCTAGACATAGGGGATACTAGGTAACCCCTCCAGCGCTCTATAGGAAGATAGTGTGTGCTGGGTCTAGGAATTTAAAAAGACTCTACTAGTCAATTTAACTTTACATTCTCTGGGAAACAGTAGTTTATCCCAGAGAAGGTGTTTAAACCTGGGGAGAGCCTAAAAGGCTTCCCTGTGTCACTGCACTGAGGGTGCTGTGTGACGCACATGAAAAGAAGATGCCTAAGGAGTTGTCTAAAACTCGATAACCAAAAGAAATGAACACAGAAAACAAACAGAATTAAAAAGTTCAAAGCCTCAAAGTTTAGCAAAGAGCTGGAGGGCTCTAAAATAGAGGCAAATAGCACATTTTTTAGAATTCTCCCTAAAAGCCATTAGGAAAGATTTTCTTTTTGCAGCTTTCCTCATATAAAAGACGCTTTCTTGGTGCTTGCTTTAAACCCTGTCCTCACTTTTTGGAGGTGAATAAAGCCTTATGCTTTACCATCTCCCAGTGCTCATTCTTATGGGGAAACTGATTAGTCCCCAAGACTAACAGTACTATTACCATTTCCCTCTTCGTGAATTTCTTGTATGGTTTGTGGCGAGTCAGACGAAAGACACAGACTATTAGGTGACATCTTTTGGGATGGTTTATTAAATAACTGTAAGGCCTAACTCTCCCTATCACTATGAGTGGTCCCTGATTATCTTCCGAACTAATGTGCTCGCCCGTCAGTCATGAAAATCCAAATAATAAAGTACGCTGTTCAAACGACCCTACCACTATGAGAACTAACAAATTGGGGGAATGACTCCCTTCTACCAGGACACTGTTAGTATATGTCCATTACCCAGTATGGGATTTTTAAATATCCTTTTGTGACTTCTTTATTACGTCTCTAATTCTTCAATAGAACTTCTGGATATCCATCTCTCAAAGTCTTTCCTTTCTTGCTTTCTTAATGGATATCCCATTTTGTGGGGATTTCTCCGAGTATTCAAGGATTCCCCTGTGGATACCCCTCAGCTCATTATTGTTGTACAAGTTACTTCGGTCTCTCAGACCCGATTTCTGTGGCACTTTTTCTGCCGTCCCCTCCCTCATTATTGGCTTCTCAGTTGTACTGCTAAAGTTTTCACTGTTGTGCCCACTCTAATTGTCCCAATGTAGATTTGCTTCACATACTTTTCCTTTCTCCCTGGGAATTACAATCACTGGTTCTTTCACTGGATTCAGGTTCCCAATAACTTGTTTGGTTATTTTATCTGACTTTGTCTCGCTGAATTGAAAGCTTCACTTTCAATGTTAGTACTGAGATGAGGAAGCTGTATGATTAAAGTATCCTCCCTTCAAGGCCACCTATGACTCCTATACTCTGTTACCTTCTTCTCCGGTGGAATGTGTCTTCTGGAGCCGGGGTCCTCAGAATCCATAGCGTTTGGCTTCGGTCACTGCTGCCTTTCCATCATCTGCATCCGCTTTCTCTCAGAGTCCCCTCTCTCTGCTCCCTTATCCTTTCTCTGCTCTCTGGTACACAAATGCGATACCAGGCACCTTGCTGCTGCTCATACACAATTGTATTGGCAAAGTTTGCTGGACCGCTGGTCCACAATGGGACTGTGGTCTCGCCCCCACCTGTTATTGGCGTTTTGTCCTCCTGGCTTCTCGGGTTGCTGCGACGCGACAGCTCTGGCGTTCTGCTTCCGACTGGTAAGCGAGAGTCCCACTTACTGCAGGAGTTGTGTGATTTGGTATCAAAAAATATATATATTCAACATTTCATATAATTCTGTGGCCCATACTCTTAATTCATTCATTCACATTCATACTTTCTTCATCAGTCTCTCATTCTACACTTCATACTTTGGAAAAATGGTCTGTATATAAAAAACAGTAAAAACATCTGTTATCTCTACATATGTTTACAATTCATTGTGAAACACATCCCCACCAATTAGGGGTATTACACAAGTCTGTGTTCTGTTATTCCCACAGTTCTCACGTCGACACGTGTTTCAGTTGCTCTCAGCGAGCATCCACATTAATGCTCTCTTTGTATGGCAACCTTCTTCAGGACAAAACAACCCATTTTTCAGGCACATGTATTGACATGGGCCACACCATCTCCTATCCTGATGGGGTCAGGAGGAACAGTGGAATCTGGAGGCCAATAGTCCTCTCGTTCAAGGTAGCAACAGCCACAGCTTCCCAGGTGGGTTCATCCAAGACGGGGTGTTCTATGGATGAAATGTCTGAGGCGGAGGCTTATAATTCCAAAGCTATCCGTCTGTCAACGCCTTTTCTTCTGGTTCATAAATCTACACTCAGGTAACAGCAGATTAACACTGATAGGTTAGTTTTCCCCATCGTCTCCTTACATACGCGCGCGGCCGGTGAATCGTTTACTGCGTCAGCGAGTTCCAGGCCACACAGTTACAAACACGTGACGCCTTTAATATAGAAGCACTTTCAAAGGTAAGGCAGGCTTACAACACTGGGGCGGCAAAACGGTGGCTGTTGCTACCTTGAACGAGAGGACTATTGGCCTCCAGATTCCACTGTTCCTCCTGACCCCATCAGGATAGGAGATGGTGTGGCCCATGTCAATACATGTGCCTGAAAAATGGGTTGTTTTGTCCTGAAGAAGGTTGCCATACAAAGAGAGCATTAATGTGGATGCTCGCTGAGAGCAACTGAAACACGTGTCGACGTGAGAACTGTGGGAATAACAGAACACAGACTTGTGTAATACCCCTAATTGGTGGGGATGTGTTTCACAATGAATTGTAAACATATGTAGAGATAACAGATGTTTTTACTGTTTTTTATATACAGACCATTTTTCCAAAGTATGAAGTGTAGAATGAGAGACTGATGAAGAAAGTATGAATGTGAATGAATGAATTAAGAGTATGGGCCACAGAATTATATGAAATGTTGAATATATATATTTTTTGATATAGCATCTTGTGCATAATTAAAGAAAATAAACTTGGGAATTGTAAACCAATCTAAAACCACTTGTGTACTCCGTCACCTTTGCATTTGGTCTACTAGTTCAAATCCTGTGATATTTTTGTTAGATTGACCTGTAGAACTAGGGACTTTAAAACAGGTACCCCTTCTCTTTATTGCGTTGTGTGATTTGGGACATCCCCAGGCCGACATCGGCTTCTCTCTCTCCGTGTGTGCTGTCAAAGCAACGTTAATGAGCATACTCGTCTCAGTAGATTGTTTATTTGGTTTTAAAGGGATATATTCCTTTTCAATAAAAATGACATCCCTGTATCTTCATCCCAGTTGTGTTGAAAAAGGATTTCAGATTTTTGAGAGCATCCCAGGTATGCCATCATGTGTACAGGTTTCAGGAGTTCCTCACAGGAATAGGAATCTCTCCCGGTGAGGTACCAGTTGCATCTAGCCCTAGGGAGGCTATTGTGGTTTCACCTCCCTAGCCTCACGGGGGTTGGGGAGCACCACCTTGGGGAGAAGGGACGAAGTCCCTCGAATCGTCATGTTACAATTGCATATATCACCTTACAGTCAAGGGCAGTTAGGATACTTTGATTCCTTATATCTTTTTCACATAATGGCTTTTTAGTTACTTTTAAAATGTGCCTAAAATAAACAGGTGGCAGTAGTGACACTGGTATCATTTTCGAAACATTTTACTCATGCACTTTTGTTTGTACTGCGAATGGCTACTAAAAAGGTGGCTAGCACTCCAAGATGGCAATGCTGAAAGGTTTTTCGATTGTTCTTTGTCCTTCTTCCTGCCTTCTCAGGTCAGTGTTTTATATGTAATGCCCTTTCCCTGGGGAAAGCTGTGACTTTCATGGGCCAAGGGACGGTTTGTGTGTGTGGCCAGAGGAAGGGGCTAGGACGGTCTAGTCCCAATTCACATCCCTGGTACCCGAATATATCTGTTGCTATGCAGATGTGGTGGCCAGCGACTATCCATGATTGGATAGCCACTGCCTGTTTGAGTGTTGCAGATCTTTACTTTTGATGGGCTTGGGAATGCTCCCAACCCAAATCTTGGATAAAAGGAGGGCTCCTAGAGCTATTCGATATATCCTTATTGGAGCCAAGACCCTTACAAAGAAGTGTAGTCCACATACTACCCCTGAAGCTGAACAGCATTGACTCCAGTGCTGTCCCGGTGAAGTCCTGCCCCTCAGTTTATATCTCAAGAAGGCCCTCGTCAGTGCTTGACCTCCAGGACCAGTGGGAACAACAAGTCTCGACCTCTGCTTTAGGATTCATGCCTTCTGAGCCTTTAGAAATGTTCCTGGACCAACCGGTAGAGTGACCAGCCCAGTGGGCTAATGTTATTGCTGTCAAAAAGATAGTCTTAAGGGTTAGCATTCTGAGTGGACAAGAATGCTTGGGTTCAAAAGGTGCCCCCATTAGATACCTTAACACGAAGTTCAGGTCCCAGACCAGTACAATAAAAGGGACTGGGGAAATAGGTTTGTTAACCCTTGAAATAAGAACCCTCACCAGGCGAACGCTTAAAAATAGAAAGCGCTGCCAAGTAACCTTGTACTGTGGAGACATGAAGCCCCAGATGGGCTAGGTGTAGCAAAAGAGACAATACTGTTGTAGTGTTACATGTGAAAGGATCAAAACTTTTCTCTGCACCAACTGCAAAATGTGTTCCAGCGGCAGAGATGCAGAGATTTTGTTGCTGGCCTTCGGGCCGAAAGCAACACCTCCATTATGTCTTCCAAAAGGTTCCAATCTACCAGGCATGAAAATTCATAGTACTGATTTCTGGATGAAGGAGAGCCCCCCGCGCCGGGAAAGACTAATTGGAGGTCAGATGGCCATCTCTAGTAGATCCGCGTACCACGTTCTTCTGGTCCAATCCGGCGCCATCAGGATCGTGGACTTTCCAACCTCCGGATGACATGAGGAAAGATGCGGACTGGTGGAAACGCATACAGAAGTGGAAATTCCCAGTCCACTACAAATGCGTCCTCTAGAGCTCCTCTTCTTGGGAAACTCCCTGGAGCAGAATAGGTCACACTTCCTATTGACACTGGATGTGAACAGATCCACCTGAGGCATTCCCCAAAGGGCAAAGATCTCTAGAAGGGCATACTGAGCCGACTCTCACTCATGGTAGACAGTGCTCTGCCTGCTCAGAGCATCCGCCGCAATCTTTTCTTCTCCGGCTAGATGAACTGTCAGCAGAGAAATTCCTTCTTAGTGCCCAAAACCAGAGCTGCATTGCTTCTCTAAACTGAGGCAGTGACCCCACACCCCCTTCTTGTTTATGTAGTACATGGCCACTGTATTGTCTGTCATTATCAGGACATTCTTCCCCCAGCACAGAGGGCAGAAAAGCCATCAGCGCTAGTCTGATTGCTATCAGCTCTAAAAGGTTGACAAAGTCTGGAATCTGACAGAGACCAATGACCGCCGATTGAAAGGTTGTTCATATGGGCTCCCCACTCTGTGAGGGAGGCATCTGTCACAATCGTCATCTCTAGCCACGGTTGCCAAAAAGGTTACCTTTTCATCACGTTCTCTCAGCAGGCCCACCACAGGAGATCCTGAGCGACTTTGTGCAGGACCTGAAAAAGGTCCATCATTCTGTCTGAGAATTGATACCACTGGCATCTGAGAGTCTACTGAAGGGATATCATTTTCAGATGGGCATGTGGCACCAGGAAAATGCAGGATGCCATGAGGCCGAGCAACCATAGGAAGTAAAGGTCGAAGATACTGTGCACTCAAACCTTTGGACCATCTGCAAAAGATGATGAGTCCTCAACTTGGAAAGTGAAACTTTTCCCAGGAGTCCAGGACCGCTCCAATAAACAAGCTTCTGTGAAGGTGTCAAGTGGGACTTCTTGAAATTCAGGGAGAAGCCCAGCTCGTGCAGGAAATGGCAAGTCCAACTGAGATGATTCTGAGCTTTCTCCAAAGAACCAGCCCTGATCAGGCAGTCGTCTAGGTAGGGGTAGATGTGAATTATTTCCCTCCTTAGACTTGCTGCCACCACTGTCATAAACTGGGTGAAACCCCTCGGGGCAGAGGTGAGCCAGAATAGCAGAATTCAAAACTGATAACGGGAACAGCAAACCTCGGGTACTTTCTGTGTTTGTGGCGAATAGGCAAATTAAAGTAATAGTTACCATCTTGAAGTTGTCCTTCTTGAGGAACTTGCAAAAGTGTCTCAAGTCCAAAATGGGTCACAATCCTCAGTCCTTCATGGGGATTAGAAAATAGGGAGAGTTCCAACCTTGATCTTTCTCTGCCAGAGCTAGCGACTATCGCACCTTTCGCCAACAGGCTAACAATCTCCTTTAAGAGGAGTGGATCTGGATCGCTCAAGCATTGGCCTCTCAGAGGACAATCTGGGAGTCGTCTTAAAAAAGGGAGGCAGTAGCCGTGGGCCACTGTTTGCAGTGTCGAAGCAACAGCGGTTATGTCCCCGCAACTCTCCAGATGGCGAGTCAGCCTGACCACCACCTACAGTCCTGTGAACAAAGGACACAGAGAGGTTTTGGAGTTGTTGCTGAAGTAGAGGGCAAAGAAGCAGAGGCTAAGAGAGAAGCTTTTCCTCCTTGTCCTCTGGAACCACGGGGGGCTCTTGTTTGATCGCTCTGTGCAAACTGGCCCGTTCCCCTTGCAACAGAGGAGTAGCGATGAAATGGGCGACCCCTCCATCCATGGGAAGACCGCTGGGATTGATTAGGCTGGCGAATCTCTGCTGCCAGTGATTTCGCTGGCGAATCTCTGCTGCTTGCAATTTTTCTAGGCTCTCATCTGTTTTTGAGCCGAAAAGCTAAGAGCCATCGAATGGCATAACCAACAAACGTGACTGAACATCAGGTGCAGATTTCTCTGAACGCAATTCTTCAGGCCCATTTGTAGTACCATATTCATAACCAAAGGTTACATCCTTCTCTTCCTCCTCTTCAAAAATGGCCCCCATGGTCCTAAATAAATCAGCCTTTGGCAAAGACTTGAAAGACTTTGAGACCTCGACCAAAGGCGCCGGTTGGTGTAGAAGGCATTGGAAGGTGTTAAAGGCGCTGATGCCTTAAAATGCTTCGACAGTTCAGGTACGTGTTCCTTTACAGAAGTCGAGGATGAAGGCTTTGATTTTTGCCTGTGTTGAGACGAAGACTCCTTCAACACATTTCAACAAGACTTACTGTCTTTGGTGCGTGAGAAATGGTCTCTGTAGACACCCGGACAGTCTTACCAGACGCGGTTGGCTTTGAGCCTTCTGGGCTCTTTCGGAGGGGCTATCTGAGCCGCCTTCTGAAAAACCTATGGAATTTTTCCCAGTCAGCAGGAGGTGCAGGCTTAATTGGAAAACTATCTCATTTGTCAGGAGAGGAGCCCAACGAAGACAGCCACGATCTATGGTGTTGTTTCTTCACCTTTTTATGGGAAGAGGACGAGATCTACATCTTGAGCGC
The DNA here is from genome assembly GCF_040938575.1 of Ambystoma mexicanum. Taxonomy (NCBI): domain Eukaryota; kingdom Metazoa; phylum Chordata; class Amphibia; order Caudata; family Ambystomatidae; genus Ambystoma; species Ambystoma mexicanum. Next base: position 1,334,023,495 of record NC_090921.1, on the reverse strand, counting down.
TTCAAGTGTTTCGAGTGCTTTCTCTCTAGGGAAACAACCCTGTAGTCGACAACCTCCTTTTTGAAGGAAGGGGATTTTGAAAGGGGCCTAGCTGCCATGCGTCTTCCCTTCATCTTCCTCGGGGCCTTCACTGTCAGACTGTCATCGACTAACAGGAGCCGCAGTCGTCTCTGTGGTCCACACCCAGATACCACAAATAGATCAGATGGGGGTCCGTAATGGACCTGTCTTTGATGTAGACAGATTCGACTTCGAAGAAAATATATAGAAAGAATTTGCGGAGGCAAGTACTGTCCGAAGTGTGCAGAGAATGCAGAAAAACAGAACTGAGGCAAAGGTTGCCAGGCAAGGTATTTATACCAGCATCAACGGCTTGGACGAAGGCATGATAGAGGCAGTTGAGGACCACGTCTCGATGACGCACAGAGCCCATGTTAGGGAGAATACTCATTTCTGTGCTAATTGCCTTCAACCCTAGAGAGCCCCAGCTCTTTTGCTGAACTTTAGGACTAAAGTCCTAGAGTGGGTGAGGCTTTTTTCTCACTCATGTGTTTTGACCCGATTTGGATTATGTGTTTCCTTTGTGTTTGGAGTCTGACAAACTCCATAGACATCTACTTTTTGTATGGTGACACACAGCACCTTTAGTGCAGTGTCACAGAGAAATACTTTAGATGCCTCATAAGGTTTAAATACCTTTTCTTATGTGAACTACTGTTCCCAAGAATAGTAAAGTGAAAATGACTTTATTTACCTTTTCTATTTGTAGGTCCAGCACACACCATCTTATGGGGAGTGCTGGGGGGGGCTTACTTAGTACCCCCTTTTGCCACCTACTCATGTAACATTTTGGATGTTACCCTTAATACTTTAAAAGGCTGGTGGCAGAGGTTTAATTTTACTACCATTGTGCTTTTCTACCGCAGGCTGAATCCTCAGCTGCAGTACATCACCCATGGGTTACCTTTTTGTCAAAATGGCCCGTGTTAGGCAGAAACCTGTGCAGTTCCCTCTGGGACCACTGCAAAAGATTTAAGACTACAGGTGGTTGGCAGTAAACCCAATTGGTAGCCGTCTGTACCACCCAGATTTACCTGGTAGCTGTGGCTGAGCAGTCAGACTTCTCTCAAGAAGAGTTAGGCTGTATACAGAGTATTCACAATAGGTCAAAAGAACACAGTAGAACAAGCAAACACTGACCAGAGCTTGGTGTAAACAAGATATAATTATTTATTTAAAAGAAACACATCTAGTTAAACACACTGGCACTAATATCAAGCAGTTCAAAAACACCGTCACTAAAAGATATACACTCCCTTCAACGATTATTAGACAAGTCTTAAGTAAAGCAACACTTATTTTCAGACAGCGGTGAGCACTTAACGAAGATGGCACTCTAATCAATCAGTTATAAAGGGAGAGAAGGCAGAGCAAAGATAGAAACAGATCCCAACACTTTCGGAAAAACACAGTAGGAGACAAAGACAGGTTACAACCATAAAGTCAAAGTTAACAAGGCCGGACCCACTTTAAGAGGCTCCGGTCGAAATTGTCCAAGGTCACACGGTTAAAAGTGCCCAAAAGTCTCGCAATAGTTCAGAAGGAGTTGGATCAACAGAAAGGGACCAGTTAGATGGTCAAGGCAGCTAGCCCAGTCCAGAAGGTTAAGGGTTTATTGTTACCTTGTAGCAATCTTTAGAAAGGGAGGCCTGGCGGACACGGTACCTTAAAATGGTGAGAACGCTCCAGCGGGGGGAGTTGTTCCTGGCAGCGGGTGCAAGTCGGTGCTTCGTCCGGGGGAAGAGAGGATCTCGTCGGGGAGGAAAGCAGGAGTCCGTTGCACTGCAGGGAAGAAACCAGCCGCGGTTTTCTCAATTAAAAGGAGCGGTCCTTTTATTCGCGGTCCAGTGGTGAGTGGCTATCCGGTTGCCGGGGTGCTTGGCACGGGGAATTCAACCACAAGACGTCCTGGGATGCGAGAAAAGAAGGTAAACTGGTTGTGCCCACCAGTCAGGGGAAGAAGACTCTCCAGCAGGGAGATCTCCTCTGTCGTTGGGAAGTGGTGAGTCGGTTCAGCAGGGCTCCACCGGTGGTGTCGTCGTAGCAGGTCAGCTCAGCTTCTCCTTCGTTGGATTTTCAGGTCCTGTGGTGACTTCTGAAGTTCCAGTCCCAAAAGCCCTGCTTTTATGCAGCACACCCCCATTCACTCAGCCTAGATGTCAATCAAACATGCTAAGTGGTGTGCCGGCCGGCAGCCAATGGTGACTTTACATGCCCTGGGACACAGTAGTCAGTCCCAGGGTATGGAGTCTATGGTGGGGGGTCACTATGACACCCCTGTGTTACTGCATGGAGGGTGCTGTGTAACACACATAAAAAAACATATGAGACCCTACGGAGTAAAAGACCCCATAGCCCATGAAACACATTAACATTCAAAGGAACACCATAAATCATGTCCAAGAGTGGGATGCAAAGAGTCTCACTCTAGGCAGGAGAAAAAAACAAACTCCAGAAAGCCAGCAAAGCTGCTGGGGGACTCACTAGGTTAGGAAATTCAGCCTAAACAGAGAATTCTCCCCAACAGCCCGGTCTTCTTTTTTCACCATTTTCTGGTTGTGAGGTCTTTCTTGGGTTTTACTCTGTGCGCCAAGCCAGGTTTGAGCCCTTTGTTCATTTTGCCTTTGGCGGGCTTCAGTACTGAAACACGCTTCTGGATCCAGTGTGTCTGGAAGGGCAGGAAGTGAGGGAGTCTCCCGAAACTCTCTGTCCTTTGTCTTTAGGGAAGCCTGAATGCACCGAGTCCCGATTGGCTGGCTGTTTGAGTGACAGCTAGGCTGTGCTTAAAGGCGAGGGTTTTGGTACTGAAGACAGAGTCGACCACTGAGAAGAACAACCTAACAAAGACACAGTGAACAAACCTTGTTGCATCCTCCTGGACCTTTGAATTGCCCTGTGAATACCTGCTGCTGTGCTGAAACTCCTTTTTCTGATCGACAAGAGAAGCTCCGGAAGGTACAACTTCTTCCCTTGGGTTAGTGGGACCAACTAACCCGGAGGCAAACTCCACTGGACCACCTTCCCTGACTGGCTGTACTTCTTTGCTGCTCCAAGAACTGAGTGCCAGGGGTCGAGAAATCTGTATTCGAGGGCAATTTTTGCAAGCGGGCCAGAAGCTCCTGGAGTCTCCCCAGGACCCTCCAGAAGAACAAGTTACTTACCAACTGTAACGTTCTTTCGATTGGATGTGCCTCCCATGTATTCCTCATCTTAGATATATCCTTACCTGCAGCTTTGCTGCTTTGGAATTTTTTTCTCTCTTTCCCCACCAGAGGGCGCTTCTCTCGAGGTTGCGGCATCGATGTCCCTCAGCAGTATCCGTCGTGCACCAACGTCATCCGTTGTATAAATGCCTCGAGGGCGCCCGTTGGCTTCAGTTCTGTTTTTTCGCATATTGTAGCCCATGGATTGTAGTTAATGGCGTGCCTCTTTTGACCCAAGCCTTAAAAGAATTTAGAGTGTAAATCACGTACACTGTACTGTGGGGTTGGCTGGGAGGGTCGATGAGGAATACGTGGGAGGAACATCCAATCGAAAGAATGTTACAGTTGGTAAGTAACTTGTTCTTCGAATGGATTGTGTCCTCCCACGTATTCCTCATCTTAGATAGACTCCCAAAGCAGTTTTGTCTTGGAGGTGAGAGTACAGAATTTTTCTAGTCATGTACTGAATAGAGTACAGATTTAGCAAACAGAGCTCCTTGAGAAGAAGTCGAATCCAGAGCATAATGTTTTATAAAAGTATGCATGGATGACCATGTGGCTGCTGCACAAATATCTTGTACAGGGACACCCCTTTTTAGTGCTGTTGAAGTTGCCATGCCACTGGTCGAATGAGCTCTCAGCCCATCTGCTGGTTCTTTCCCAGCCAGTCTATAGCATTCTATTATTGTTAAAATTATCCATCTAGATCATGTTTGTTTAGTTACACCAATTCCCAATTTGAGGCCAGTGTATCCCACAAAAAGTTGATCACAATGATGTATTTTTTCCAATCTTGAAATATAGAAGCAAGGAGCTCTTCTGAGATCTAGTCTATGTAGCAGTTCCTCTTCCTTACTTGCATGAGGTGGAGGGTAAGAAGTAGGCAATGTTATTTTTTGTTTTAAAAAAGGTAGCAGGCGCTCCTCTCCAGAAAGAACATGGCATGATAACCTGTTCTGAGATGAGAGTTTGCAGCACACGCTTTTTGCTCACTGTACCTGTACAGGTTATCATGCCATGTTCTTTCTGGAGAGGAGTGCATGCTACCTTTTTTGAAATATTTGCAAGGAACTTGGGGTTGGTCACCCTAAGTTACCTGGGGGCAACCAGACGTGAACTCCCTGCTCACTGTGCTCATAGAGGCACAGCTTCACCTCACTGATGAGGCCCAACAAGGCTGAAACAGCACGCCTATGGGGTTGCTGGTGGTACTCTTGTTCAGAGAGGAATTGCCATAGCATTTCGGTGCTGGACTGCCCATGTGGGCGGGACAAAGACTGATATGCAAATGGAAATTTCCCATTTGTGAAAGGTACAGTGAGCAAAAAGCGTGTGCTGCAAACTCTCGTCTCAGAACAGGTTATCATGCCATGTTCTTTCTGGAGAGGAGCGCCTGCTACCTTTTTTGAAATGTTATTTTTTGTGACAGGTGAAAATCAAACTATTTTTGGCAAAAATGATGGCTTAAATCCAAGTACTACTTTGTCTTTATAAAAGATGGTGTGAGGAGGACTGCTAGAAAGCGCTTGTAATTCACTTACCCTGCAGGCTGATGTCAATGCTACAAGAAGTATTGTCTTTAAAGTAAGGAGCCTTAGCGGACAAGTGTGTAAAGGCTCAAATGGAATGCATGTAAGGAATTTCAGAACCAAGTTCAAATCCCACACAGGAACTTGAAAAGGTATTGGTGGAAACCCATTATTTAGACCTTTTAAAAATTGAATTATTAAAAGGTATCTTAAAGTAAGATTCTTCCTCTGACGAGTGCTTGAAAATGGACAGCGCTGCTAAGTATCCCTTTATCGTACCAACCTGGAGCCCCAGATTAGCTAAATGCAATAGAAAAGATAAAATTGTGGGAATATTATATTGAAATGGGTCCACATTCTTTTCCCTGAACCAGTTACTGAACTTGTTCCAATGACACCGATACAGAGATTTGGTTGCTGGTCTCGTGGCTGAAAGCAAAATCTCAATCACGTCATCCGAAAGGTCCCAATCTTTATATCTCAACCTCTCAGAAGCCATGCGTGAAGGTTGAGTGTGTTGACCTCCGGATGGAGAACATGACCTTCCTCTTGTGAGAGGAGATCCTTTCTTTTTGGAAGACGTATTGGAGGGCAGATGGACATGTCCAGAAGGTCCTGGTACCACTTTCTCCTGGCCCAATCTGGGGCAACTAGGATCATGGTTTTCCTGAACTTTCTCAACCTCCTTATTACTTGACGGATCACAGGGACTGGAGGAAATGCGTACAGAAGTGGAAACTTCCAATCCACCACAAATGCATCCCCTAGAGCTCCTCTCTGGGGAAATTCCCTTGAGCAATGCAGTTCGCACTTCCGGTTGGTACCGGTCGCGAACAGATCCACTTGAGGGGTTCCCAAAAGGGTGAAGATCTCTTGAACGACTTCCTGAGCTAGCTCCCACTCGTGGGAGACTGCTCTGCCTGCTCAGCGCGTCCGCTGCTGTGTTTTGCTCTCCGGCTAGATGAATTGCAGATAGAGAAATCCCCTCTTGTATTGCCCAGAACGAGAGCTGCATCGCCTCTCTGCACAGTGGTAGTGACCCCACTCCTCCTCTCTTGTTGAGGTAGTACATGGCTACCGTGCTGTCCGTCATTATCAGGACATTCTTTCCCCGTACAGAGGGCAGGAAGGCCTTCAGCGCTAGTCTGATTGCCCTCAGCTCCAAAAGATTGATGTGTAGTTTGGACTCCGATGGAGACCAGTGACCGCTGATTGTCAACCCGCTGGTGTGAGCTCCCCACCCCGTGAGTGAGGCGTCCGTTACTACTGTTATCTCCGGCCATGGTTGCCAAAAAGATTCTCCTCTGAGGATATGATGTCTGCAAGCCCACCATTGTAGATCCTGTGCTACTTTGGCTGGAACCTGCAACAGATCTGACATTTCCCCTGAGAATTGGGACCACCGAGTCCTGAGAGCCCATTGAAAGGATCTCATTCTCAATCTGGCTTCTGGCACCAGAAAAATGCAGGATGCCATCAGACTGAGCAACCTGAGAAAATCAAAGGCCGGAAGATACTGGGCATTCTGGAATTTTGTTACCATCTGCAGAATGTGGTCAGCTCTTCCTTCGGGACGCGAGGCTTTGCCCGAGCAAGTATCCAGGACTGCTCCAAAAAACTGGAGTCTCTGTGATGGTATCATGTTTGACTTTTTTAAATTCAGAGAAAACCCTAGTTTGTGACAAGTCCTGACAGATGATCCTGGGCTTGTTCTGGAGAACGTGCCCTGATCATCCAATCGTCCAGATAGGGGTAGACGTGAATCCCCCCTCTCCTGAGACTTGCTGCCCTACCACCATCAACTTGGTGAAAACTCTTGGGGCGGAGGTTAATCCGAATGGCAGAACTTGAAACTGATAGTGAGAATTGCCAATCGCAAACCTCAGGTACTTTCTGTGCTTGAGATGGATTGGCACATGAAAGTAAGCATCCTGAAGGTCCAATGATATCAACCAATCCTGGAGTTGGAGAGCCTGAAGGATCTGAGAAAGTGTGACCATCTTGAACTTGTCCTTCCTTAGAAACTTGTTCAAGTTTCTCAAGTCCAAGATGGGTCTCAGTCCTCCGTCTTTCTTTGGGATGAGGAAATATGGGTAATACCAACCCTTGTTCCTCTCCAATACAGGTACATGTTTTATTGCACCTTTCTGTAGCAGGGTTAAGACTTCCTGCAACAGGAGCGGATCCGGATGTTTGACAGAGTTGTATCCGGTGGGTGATTCTGAGGTTTCCTTTGAAAAGGAAGGCAGTAACCTTGGGATACTTACTCCAGTGCCCAAGCATCTGAAGTAATGGCCCGCCATTCTTCTAGATGCTGCGAGATCCTGCCTCCCACTGGGGTCTTGTGGGTCAAAACCTCAGAGTGGTTTTGTGGCAGCTGCAGCTGAAGGTACAGATGCCGCTGCTGGGGCAGGTCTAGCACCTTTTCCTCGACCCCGAGGACATTTTCTTTGGCCTCTCTGACTGGCCTGTCCTCTTCCTCTTCCAATTGAGGAATAAAAACAAAAAGGACAACCCCTCCAGGAAGATGAGCCTGTGTGGGGGCGTTGTTGAGGTTGTTTTATGGCGGCACTTAGTGATTTTGCTGCTGCTTTGGAGGTCTGCAGCTTCTCCAAACTTTCATCCGCCTTGCTGCCAAACAACCTCGAGCCGTCAAATGGCATATTAAGAAGTCTGGATTGCACATCCAGTGCAAAACCCAACTTTCTTAGCCATGCAAACCTACGTAGCACTGCGCTAAACGCCATGGACCTACTGATACTGTCGGCTGTGTCCAAACCTGATTGAAGGCATTCTCCCGAAGCCTCCTTTCCATCCCTTATTATGGCTACAAAGCCATCACGTTCCTCACCTTCTGGGATGTGCTCCGCTGCCGCTGACATACAGTCCCACAGGGTATATGCAAACCTTGCCAGGGTGCAAGTTACATTAGTGTATTTTAAAGCCATACTCCCTGACGTAAAAATCTTCCTGGACCATGCATCAACCTTTTTAATCGTCCCTATCCGGAGGGATTGTGGGATATGCAGCATTTCTAGTGGAGGTAGCTGCTTGGAATACCAGACTTTCTGGAGATGGGTGCTTGCTTAAGTATTCTGGGTCAGAATTACACAGTCTATATTTCAACACAATTTTTTTATTAACTGCTGGAATGGCTTCAGGGTGTTCCCATGCAGAATTAACTCTCCTTTGTAAGGCAATATGAAATGGAAGTATGGGGTCTTGCTGAGGTGCTCCTGAAAGGATATCAGTCATATCATCATCTTGATAGACTAGTGAATTTCTTCCCCATCCCATAAATTCAGTGACTCTATTCATTAATTTTCTGTAGCCCGCATCAGCATGTTCTGCTGGGTCTGGTTTATCAAATTCGTACTCTGGAGAGGTATCCAGACCACTTGCTGATTGCAAGCATTCCTGTAAATCTTGTATTTTAGATTGAGGATCAACTAATTCCTCAGGAACCGGCCTTGTGCCCATTTTTACCCCAGCAGAGGTAATTTCTTCATCTGCTGATAACTCTCCTTCATAAATTGATGTCATGGTCCTGAAAAAATCATGTCTACTTTCAGGATGAAAAACCTTTTCGGGTAATGCAGGTTTTCCCCTTGGTATAGGCTTGGGCGTCGACGAATACATTGATGGAGTCGATGCTGTCACAACAATCTTTGATGTTTTCGAGGGAGCCTTCGATGTCCTCGAAGGAATCGTCAAGGGAATTGTGGAAACCATCGACACTGTCGAAGGAGCTTTCAAAGATGCCGACTGTATACTGGACGCAAGTTTTTTAGAATGAGTTGTCGACGTCTTGTACTCGATTATCTTTGATGACTTAGAGGGCGTTTTCGATATCGACCTCGATGACTTATGAGAGCTTGACGCCATCTTGTTTCCTTCTACCTCCGATTTATGCACCGGCAGGTCTTTTTCATGAAGTGAACGGGAAGAGTCCCTGGGTGACACCCTCAACAACTTTTTGTCGGACTTTCTTGTTTTGGATCTTCCCCTGTCACGTTTCTCATGAGCAGGGGCATGGTCTTCTTCAGACATTTCTGAGGGCGTCTGGGCCGTGTTCTCAACATTTTTTTAACATGGAAACTCTAAAAGCTTCCCATTTACTCGGGGCGTCATGTTTCGAAAGGCATGTTATCACTTCCTCAGATAACTTCGAGGAAGAAGATCAAGAGGGAGACCGGTGCCATCTTTTCTTTGTGTTTTTGGAGGACGAAGAAGAAGACTTCCCGGATCTACTCCTCGATCTATATTTTTTATAATGCTTCACCGAAGACTCGGCCAAGTCTTTCCTCCCCTTCGAAGTAGACTTCGATGAACCCTCCCCCATCGCCAGTTTATCTCTGCGTTCTTTTAAGGCCTTATGGGTCATCGACTGGCACGAACCGAAGTCTTCAATTCGGTGGTCGGAACCAAGGCAATTTTTATGTGGATCAGTTAAAGACATTTTATTTACACATTTTAGACATTTTTTAAATCCCGTCTTTGGTGTGGAAGGGTTCGACGAAGACGACATATTTCTTCACAAAAAACTGAAGCACCGTTTGTAACGATCCGAAACGAAGCTAACGGAAAAACGGAACTGAAGCCAACGGGGCGCTCGAGGCATTTATACAACGGATGACGTCGGTGCTCGACGGATACCGCCGAGGGACATCGATGGCGCAACCTCGAGAGGAGTGCCCTCTGGTGGAGAGAGAGAGGAAATATTTTCCGAAGCAGCAAAGCTGAAGGTAAGGATATATCTAAGATGTGGAATATGTGGGAGGACACAATCCATTCGAAGCAGGACGACGAGCGCTCGAGTTCCCTCACCAGAGTGCAGGACTCAAAGAGTGAAGTCAACCCAACCAATGTCTAAGAACCACAGTGGTGCTGCTTACCAAGTGCTGAAATCGCAAAGTGCTGCTGATCTGAAAAGAGCCCATAGCTGCCGCTGACCTCCCAATTGCTCCCGCAAGAGTCCTCCAGACATCCTCTCTCTTGTCCCGATGACTGAGGCCCAGGAACCCAGGATCTGCATCACGGCAACCAGACAGAAGCCAGCTGGACCACTCGTCTTCTACCCAAAAGTACTGTTCTGACTAGGGGTACTTACCTCAGTGTCTTTAGCTTTGCTCTTCTCAGTTGAGACTTGCAGTAGCTACTTTGTTAGAGTTGATTTTAGCTCTACCCTTCACAAGTGTAACAGCTTGTGACCCTACAGTGATTTTTCTTCAACAAACTCTAACTTTATGCAATACTTTGCTATCTAAAAAGTGCCTCAACTCCATGCACTGTGCAATTGACTTTGGCTGTCCGATTCCTTGCAGACTCTTCTAGTCGATTTGACTTTGATATTTACTGTCCCTTAGAGGTTATTACTTGGTTTTTAACAATTATTGTTGGGAACGGTTTTTGTCTAGACTTCATTGGAAGATTTAAGTGCTCACATGCTCCGAGAACCTGTTTAACCCTTTTTCCTTCCCTTAATCTTCCATTTCTACAAACCTGAAAATCTACAAAGTTTACTAGTGATATATAAATGCCATTACTGTCCTAGTTAGTGAAGTCACCTCAGGGGGCAGGAATTGGGTACAAAAGCATCTCTAAAGAGCATCTATTAGCTGTGTGTTGATTCTGGAAAAGTATTTTAAAGTATATTTGATTGTTACCTACATTGCCCTTTTTAAAGAATGCTTATTTAAAAACTGTTAAATACATAAAGAACTATTTTTAACTACAAACCTTGAGTGTAAGTGTTACCTGGTTACTTGTATTTGTGGATTTCATTGCTACAGCTCACATTTACCCCTCTGGAGAGAAGCCTGGCTGCTCAGTTACACTACTAACGTGTGTAGTACAGGCCTCTATCAAAAGGTGGGATACCTAATACCAAGAGGACAAGTGTTGTGTAGTCTCCCACAGGGTTACTACATCAATTCTTGCCTAAAAGCCCACTACTATGAAAACAATGTCTGAAGCTGCAAGCAGACTGGCAAATATATCAAAGATGAGAAATACATGGAAGGATACAATGGACACTATCCATTCGAAAGGTTATTTCTGTTACCCATCCTTTCTTTGGACGTCTTAAGGGACTCATGGAATCCGATTCAGACATCTCGACCGAGTTGGTTTATTGGCATCAAGCTCTCAGGTTGATCAGCCTCCATTCATAAGCCATCCAACCTTTTCCAGTCTATGTTTTAAGTGTCTTGGACTTAAACCTTTTGTCAGCTTGGCATTCACTTGCTTGGCGAGTATGTAAAAAACATCAGCTACGGACCTTTTGTTTGTCTATCCATTGTAAAATGTGTTAGAGGACATGCTAAACTTTAACAGTCTTATTCATGTGATCCAGACATTAAAACAGTAGAAATTTACAAAAACATTACCATTCATTTCTATATAACCAGTTGCTGTCACACAAAAATAAGGCCAAACACGTTAAAAAGAGGTGAGGCTATACATAGGCTCTCTCGGCTTTACCATTTCATGACTGAAACGCAAGGCAGAAAAAGAAAATGCAATCTGAGGAAGCCGGAAACAACTAGAACTTAATAGTAGGTAGCATGTACATGTCATAAATGATAGATCCTTTTGCTGATACACCCCTGTCAATGTCTAACAAAGTTTAGCAAACAAGGTGTCCTACTCTGTGACCAACTACAAACTGGCAGACAATGCATAGCATGTGAATCCAAAATAGAAAAAGCTGAAAATAATGATGCTGGCAAATCTCAACCAGATTCCATTATTACATGGAGGATGCTCAGATCGGTTTCATTTATGTAGAGCAATACAGTTGTTGGGGCCAAAGAACCACTGAAATAAAGATTTGGAAGGAGCAGATCTGTGTTAATCTAAACTAGACAGCATGGCGTTGATAAATGCCTATTTAGTGGAAATGTGCCCATGGTGTAGTAACAAATGTTCAGAATCATGACCAACAATAATACTGTTAAGAGTTGAACTTGTTCCATCATGCATCATTGAGATACTTCACTACTTACCGCATGTTTTGGGGAAATAGGATAAACATAGGAATAAACTGCCAGATGCTACCAGTGGAACACAGCTGTACTGAATTATGTATGTTTTGTGAATGGTCTAAACATCAGACTCGAATGCAATGTAGAACATCTGCAACCCCACTTTATCATAGAAATTAGAAATATGCAGAACTGAGGTTTTAAATAATCCAGTCTGAACAAAAAAGACCTACAAAGAAACACAAAATGAAAACCCACCCACAATACTTATTTTTAATTATAGATCTATGGTTCCAGGGAGGAGATACTTACCTGGGAAGTTGGTGTCAAATGCCAACTCTCTGAAGGCATTCTGACCTCAAGGTGCTCCTTCTCTACTGCACAGAACTGGACAAGGGAACATGTCTTAAGACATTATGGGAGGCAAGGGTGGTAAGGAAGGCAAAGAGTACTCCAATCCCCACTAATAAGTATACTACAAAGTTGATGGGGAAAATTAGGTAAAAAGAAAACAGAAGCGCACAATGCTCATCATGGAAGCTGATTTGTTCCACCAACTTCTTAGGTAAGTATTGTCTAACCTAGTCTTAACACAAACATATGACACCATCACCAAAATAAAGCCTACCAACTCCCTGCGCATGCAAACACTGTCCCAATACAGCTTAAGATACTGGCAAGGTTGCAGTTAAAATGACCCCACCAATGCAACCAGTCCAGCAAAGTCAGGAAACCTGCCATGCAAGCTTAAAATTTAGGATGCAGGGCTATACGTGGCTAATCCTTGCAACACTTACAATCACTTTCTTCAAGTTAGTTCATTAATTCAATGGAGCATTGCTATTTCTCACAAGCTTTCCCTGAAGTTCTTGCCACCTGCAGGAGCACAGGGGGCACACATTCTCTAACCAGCAGGAGTAATGGAATAAATGTAAATAAATATAAAGCAGAAAGTTTAAAGCAGCATCTCATAGGCAAGAAGTAAGCTCATGCAAAAGCACGCCAGGCAGGAAAGCACACCAGGCAGTAGGGCGAGCATTGCAAAGAGGAGGTTGTCCCCAACCTGTGCTGCTCCCCGATTGGGGAAGGGTGGTCCTCAAGCTGTCAAAGTCCAAAAATTCATCTCTATCTGCAGGGCTGCTGAAGTTGTCAAAGCTGGTGCTGGCTGGGAAGGGAGGAGCATACAAACATAGAGTAGACAGACAAACAAACGTTCCATTCCCCCACCCCAGTAAATCAACAAATGCCTTACATAGCTTGTGAATACTATGCATAACAGTCCTATTGACTCTTGGAGTCATTTAGGTTCATGTCGTAGAAGCTTTGGTTTTATGACAAATATATTTACATAGAGGGCGCCTTCACTGTTGGAGCTAGTGGCTCCCTGCCATATCTTTCAAAAGGTCTTCACAATGTTCATATAGCCTGTGAAGAGAAGATTCCTTTACACCATTTTGTGGCTGCTTGGAATCGCCCAGGTCAGATCTGCTCAGTTGCAGAGCTGTGTTAAACTATCTCTGAGAAAAGTTGCTATACTATGAAAAACACATGCTTTAGTAGAAGCTTCACATTTTAACTATCACTATTGAAGTTGGAATCCACCCACACCACAACAGATTTCTTTACAAAAAATATAGCTAGAAGTGAGTGAGTGGATAAACTTAGATAGCAGATATCCAATATGACATCCAATAAAACCAGGTCCATTAAGCATGGCCATTCCCCTCCCTTGACACTTGGAGCCAAAAACGATCAACATTTCAGGTTTCTCCTTTCTTTTAAACAACTACTGCCCCCCCACCCCCTTTGTATCAATGCAGGCCCTTTGTAATAGATTTAGGGTCTAACCACCACTATCATTTGTTGGTTGACTGCTCCAGGTATTTTCCACCTCTCTTAGAACCCATATTGAATTGCAACATTGGTACCGTGCTCAACCTTCAGTTCCTAGTCAAGAATTCTCTAAATGAAAGCTGTGCAATACTGACCAATCTAAAACGTACTTTACACTTTTCGTCATTGATACTCCTCCTAAACAGGGCTCTCCGTGTACTTGCAGTTCAAATATTGCTTTGCATGGTCTGTGCTTGGTTATAATGAATCTTGTACCGATTTAACCAAACATCCGCCGAGGCTTAAAGCACAGAACACTGGCTCACAGAATGATACTTGCAGCGGCACTAATTAACATACTTCAGAATGGTGTTCATTAACCTCACACGCGACACTTGAAATAGCTTAAAATGGTATCCATTCACCTCACACGTGGCCAATGAACTAGCCCCCCAGTGTTAATTAACTACTCCCATCTAAGGTTCTTTGACTTACTTAGGAAACTTCTGTGAAGTGCATCAACTGGGTTGGATCATTTGCTCTGCCTTAAGCGGTTTCGTTTTGAATCCAGTGAAAACCAATTACTTCAAGATATTCAATAATTCATTCTTGTATGAGTAATTCCACAAATATATACAGGACGATGGTAAAACCAAGCGGTTAAGAATTCAAGTTGCTTGCTAATAGTCAGCCACTAAAAGTCACTCACCACCTCAATACTACACAGCTCATAATTTCTTACTCGTCAAGAGTCAATTATCAACAATCAATGGCCAGTGAGTAGTGCAAATGTTGTACCCTAGCGAAAAAGACTCATTCACGCTCAGCCTTCTTCCTGCTCAATTCATTCCCCATGACGTTTGCGAGTCTCTGGACCCTTAGAGATGTATGTGGCTGCGTAAATTCTCTTATCCACTGTAGAGTCAGAAAGGCTTAGCAACATACATTTTGAAAGTGGGCAGCTAAAGTAACAGCCAACTCCTGTACCTTTATTCTTAATGAGTCGTCAGTGCCGCCTCACAATATTTTAATGTGACCACTGAACAAAACAATCGGTTCAATATTTCTGTGCTCGCTTTCTATTTTCTAATTACAGCCACACAATCTGGTCCTTGCAATCTTGCAACCAAGTGATTCCTCCTCTATGCTTTATGGGTTTAGCAATTGTCTACTTGGGTTCTGCAATACATTGGGGCGTGCCCAAAACTACTTATATGTCCACTTAAAGCTACGATTCCTTGCCCCTTCAGAGGGTGGACCATTTCTGTCAGACCACTTGTTCGCACTAAACCCTAGTGTCGTAAAAAACTTCTTTCAAGGGAGTTGGCGCACATTCCACAAGAATTGTATATAGATGTACTCTCAATTTTTGGTTTGCACTCCAAAGAGAACCTAGAAGAGTAGGACTAAGGTTAAGGTACACATTGGGGTGTGGCTATTCAGCCATGCAGTAGGGACACTTTCCTGGCAGCTCCCGTCGATTCGGCATGATCCTGGCGTATAGCACCGGCCCCAGCGTGAGGAGATCCATATCAACGCTCAACAAGATGTGGGAATAGAATGGGCATAATCCTGTGCAAATAGAATGTTGGTGGTGATCAGTACGGACGAGCGAAGAAGTGACCCGAACGGCGGCGGTGGAAGCATGATGGAGAACACAAGATGGAAGCCCGTGTACGCAGAGAACAAAGGAAGATAGTCTGGTGGCTGGAAATAATTGGAACATCGATGACTGGCTGGAGCCCGCTCGGAGCCCGAGGCACGGTCCGGTCTATCAGCCGGGGGTTGGAGGCAGGCGAAGCAACAGCCAAGGAGAGATTGGCTGCACTGCACTGAGGAGAGTGGAGGAGCCCAGGAGCCGTGAACGAAATGACAGCGGCCTTAGAGGCTGACGGAGGTCCCGCAAGCTCAGCGGTAGGTCGGGCAGAGACGGCCCGCATCGGAACACCGCCAGAGAGCAGAGGCAGAAGCCGGCCCTGGCTCACAGCAGAAGAGGAGGAGGCAGACACTCTCCCAACAAGTCGCCAGGATGCGCCACACATCATAGGGCAATCGACACCCATGGAGGCACGGCCCATGTGGGGTCGAGGCATGAGACTCATACCGGATCATAACACAGATTCCAAGGAATATGAACAAAGGCCGACACGTATCAGCACCACTTAAGTCTGTGTGACCCAGGAGCACAGGCAAATTGCAAATAAAGATGGACTACCACAACACAGCAGATCCAGCTGGGGGTATAAGCCAGTAGTATGGTGTGAAGGAGCACACATATACGGCTGAGATATACCATAAGCGGTCTGTGTGGTGTAAACCAATTTCCAACTTGGACTAAGGACCCTGAAGGGGGGCAGAGTACTGATACATTCCCCGGGAACATATATACAAAGGGGAGTTTACTGGTAATTGCCAACCTGCCCGGGGCAGACCTCGGCAGGCAATATCAAGGGTGAAATAAATCTCGGTGCCAGCGGCTGTCTCCTGAAGCGGCTATCATTATGGCAATATAGGTAGCGCTACTCATTAGAGGAGCACATTGGAGGCATTTGAAAGGTAGCTTAGCTGCCCTTGAACATAACAGGCTGCTCGCATGTAATACACACTGGCGACCTGTAGAACACACCAGAAGAAAACGTGATATTAAAGGGGAGCAAAAGTACCGGCACAGAGAGACCCATCCATGGCGTCCAAGTCACAAAAAAACAAGTACAAGCAGCCCACATTGTACACTTTCACTAAATCCATGCACTTGGCTGGGAGTACCATACCAGGGACTCCACCTCCACTCCACAGGGAGAGCAGATCCAACCGAAGGGAGCCCAGCAAGTCCTAAACGCCATAGCTGTCTTTAAGATTGCACTGGAATCCAAAATGGACACCATTAGCCAGGATGTTAGGGCTCTCGCAGAACGCACAGGGACTCTGGAAAAAGTTGTTGCAGTGAACGCAGCCAGCCTAAAGGACATTGCGGAATCTGGAGGATAGAGTTGAAGATGCAGAAGGACGGGCCAGACGCAATAACGTAAAAATCATCAGACTCCCAGAAGGGGAAGAGGGTGCGAGCCCCACCAATTTTATAGAGAATTTACTATTACAAGCAATTGGCCCAGGCACCCTCACCCAAGGCTTCACAGTGGAAAAGGGCACACAGGTCCCTGATGAGAAAGCCTCCACCAGGAGCCCCGCCTCAGCCCATAATTGCCCGAATTTTAAATAATAAAGACAGAGAATAGATCCTGGAACATTTACGCAAAGGAGGCATGATACAGTGAGCATCGGCCACTATGACCCCATACCCGGACTACACTTTGCAGGTGCAGAAACAGAGGATGCATTTCACATTGGTAAAGAGAAGGCTGCGGGTGGCAAATCTCAAGTACATGCTGCTGTACCCAGCACGGCTGAAAATATTAGGCAAAGGCAGAGCCATCTTCTTTGATTCCCCGGACGTTGCCCATAAATGGATGGACACTGAAAACTTGCCAACTGGAGAGGTCAATAAGATGAGCAACGAGGGATACTCAGGCTGGAAGCCTATGGACGGGCCGGAAGGATATGGCTGGACCCAGCCGACAGGGTGCAGTGTGGGCGACCAGGTTTATAAGAAACACAACCAATAACAAATTTGCAGATTGCAGGAGCCAACGGTGCAGTTTCCCTCCAGGACCGCATGGAGGCGAAGTGTTCTTCACCTAAGAGTTTCTTTGTTTACAGATACTAGCGGTTAAGTATCAGCCTGCTGCACCCCAGGCACCAGGACAAGCTACTGGGGCGGGGTTGAGAAGCAGGGATGCTTGAGCACAAAGTATTGAGCTGGGCAACTGTGGGCGGGGGTTTTAATGGGAATAGGGGTAGTTAGAGGGGAGTTATCCTATATATCCACACAAGAAATGCGCGCATTGGACTGTTGAGGCATGCACAAACACCAATTTATGATCAGGGAACTTAGAATTGCTTCATGGAATGTTAAGAGGGCTGAACAGTTATATTAAACGAAATAAGATCATGACATACCTGCAGCGCCAAAAAAAAGACATAGAACTCCTTCAGGAGGCACATCTTGCAGGGGGGAAACTAACTGCCCTGGCTCGGAAGTGGAATGACAACTCTGGGCTCATCATATTCTACACATGCAAGGGGGGGCCTGATATGGGTGTTGCCGGCTGTGCCATTCAAAGTCCTTAAGACTTTTAAAGATGAAGGGAGGATGATTATAGTACAGGATCTTGTCGGACAGAGGGGGCTCTGTATTATCAACACATATGCACCGAATCATGATACGGCTGCCTACTTCCGCTTGAAATTAAATTGGAAGTCAGAATGCGCAGGGGACACAACTGAAGATAAGGCCCAAGAAGTCACTAGCCTGCAACAAGAGTGTTTGGAGCACTGGGACATATTGGTCAAACAGCTATAAAAAATACATAGAAAGGTAACACACCGAAGGGGACAAGCCGGGACGCTTGCTGGCCTGACTGTACAAAAGTGAGTCTAAACGAGACATGATATGCGAGAGACAATGGGGAGGTTTGTAGGACGCTAGAAGGCATAAACAAGCGCTTTCAGGAGTATTACAAGGCGTTATATGCAGAAACATCAGTAACACAGGTGGCAGACATAGATGAAGCCCTGGCAAGTAAGCTGGAGGCCCCCATAACCAGAGAAGAACTGGAATCTACTAAGAGGTTTGCCAACAGGGAAGGCCCCGGGGGAAGGTGGATTACCTAGCGAATTTTACAAAGAATTAATGGCTGATTGTGTACCCCTGATGCTTGCGATGCTAAATGAGGCGCTAGAAACAGGCATGCTACCAATGACGTTACGAGAGTCTATTGTTGTCCCACTGTTAAAGACCAACAAGCCAGACACTGACTGCGGATCTTATAGACCCCCATTGCTGCTTAACCAGAACGTGAAAATACTGACAGCTTTACTGGCCAATAGGCTTAAATCAGCAAAATCTATGCTTATACACCCGGACCAAGCAGGATATGTCCCGGATAGGAAGATCACATGCAACGAGGAGGTTACACCATATTATCGATAATACTCATAACAACTCATAACAGCTCACACCTGTATGCTGTGGCCTCGCTAGACGCAGTCAAAAAATTCATCACAAATTGGTTGTCGGATGAGCAGACCTAGGACACACGGTTGCTGCAGCCAGCATGCACCCTGTTCTTTTTGAGGGAAGTGATATGGACTGAGACACCTTGAGTCTCAAAACCCCCACTGCTTTTGATGATGATTCGGAGGAGGATGTGGCATAGGACATGTCGCTTTCTGGAGAAGGAATCAGCCTACTTCCCACAGATCCCATTGGTGACACTAAAAGCCAAGGACTCACAACTCAGACAGATTGTGAGGAAGTATTGGGAACCCATGGGGGTAGTGACAGTGGGAGACTTTTTACAGTCGGGTAGACCAATGGACTTTGGGCACTCATTTCAGAAATGGGCATACACGAGTCACAACATAATATATGCCTCACTCCTCACCAAGCTAAAGCTGAAAATGGACAGGCACTGACTGGGTGCTACAGGAAGATGAAAGAATGGAAAAATTCTATGATATTTTCAAAGGTGGCCATGCAGTGTCTAGAATATATGAGATATTAATGTCAGGGCAGGGATATGCTGGAGCAGACTAGGCAGGGCGGGAAGCAGAATTGCAGGAGCAACTGACAGATGCAGTATGGTAGAGAGCACTAGTGTATCATAAAAACGTGTCTAGAAATGAAAGGTTCCAGCTGATTCAGTTGTACGTAACAATGTGGACCTGTTTCACATGCTCTGGGCTTGTAGCATGATCCGACAATATTGTGAAAAGATAGCCCAGGCCTTAGACAAGGCACGTATAGCAGACATAGGATCTCCCACAGCCTGTATGCTTGGTACCTTTGCGCGTCCAAAGCAAGCAAGACATGTGAGCAAGCTGAAAGATACGGTGTACATTCTGGCGAAACATAGGATAGCAATGGGTTGGAAAGCGCACAAGGGTCCTGATGTATACCAGGGGTGGAGGGATCTCCAAAAAATGCAGGCAGAAACCTCAGTGTGGCAAGAGGCGGACCGCCGGGACCATGAAGAACAAAACACAGATTTAGACTTGTGGAAGCATATGGTACAGGAATTGATGGCCTCGTGCAAATGGGGCCCAAAGGGGCAACAAATGTCCTGTCACAACGGCGGATTAGAGATAATATATATGTGTAGCACAGTTCGATGTGGAGTAGCATAAAATGGGGGTGGTATAGGCTGGGCAAGGGGAGTTGGGGACAGTACTAACATACATAATCGGTAGCATATTGTCATGCAACATGTATAAGAGTCTGTAAGTTATATACTGTGTTAATAAAACAATAACAAAATGTTAAAAAAAAAAAGCTAACAAAAAAAATAAAAGGTACACATGGTAAGGTTTGGGTCCTTAACTTCGTTCTTCTCGGAGACCCCCATTAGTCTCGCAGCGTTAGGAAAGACTTTCTTTTTGCAGCTTTTTCCATCTCTTTCAAAGCCCACACTCAGCATATATGACACTGATTCTGACCTATTTTTAGTGAGGCACCTTTTTAACCTCAGCCACTGACTTAAGCCATGTTATTGTGTGCCACTGGTGTTTCCTTAAATCCACTTATGCGGGGGGGACCCTGTCCCCCATTTAAGTCTATTGTGCAACACTACTACCTCCCTTATGAACAGTCGTGCAGGGGGACATTGTGCTCGCTTTTCCCCCCCCCTTAACCATTGTAGCCCACACAAGCTGCTGGTAGTTGTACCCTATTTTTACAGTTTATGGGTGCTCTCCTCTGTACTTGCTCGTCACAAGGTAGGCCTTTTACTGCTACAGTGGCAAAAATGTCCAACATTGTTGTGCAAGCCTTGCATTTTTGGCTCAGTGTCTTTGGTCGCAGCCTTACTCCCAGCCAGGGGCTATGAAATGGCTGCATGGGACAATGTTTTAGATGGCTCTGTCCAGAGCTCGGAAGTGCCTGTGTGTGCCCGGAATTGATTAAGACTAGGCAGGGGATTCTAGATACCATAAATCACCATCCAAGCCAGGAAGAAGTCATGACAATGGCTGAGCTGGCTATCCATGATTGGACAACCACTCAGTTTGAATGTTGTAGGTAGCTTGCTAGTTGGGCAGAGGTCACCCCACTCTATTTCAGGAGGGGATCTGAAACCATTATGCAGGTCGATCAGCTAGAACTGAATAGTCCCAGCACAGGAAGCCACAGAGAGAATGTGGTTGAGAGTGGGTAAAGGATGTTGGCATAGCAGAGACATGATAATACCAGTGACACAACTGCTTGGTCCTGTGCATGAAGTTTAGGCAGGACATGATGTGTTTTAAGGTGCAGAGTTGGAAAACGTGCGGTCTTAAAATACCTTTAACCTGTTGGGAGGCACACATTACAAAAGGCCAAGGGATTGCTGCGTGGTTTAGTGGTATCTCATTGCAGTCCATGAGTTCACTTTTGGATGGATTGTGCTTCAGTCTTATCCAGGAGTTCATGTGTGCAAACGTGTTGACGTCAGACATGCCCGTTGTTTGTTGGTGAGATAGCAAAGCTTGGATCTCTATCGACCAGTACAAGAAGCCACCTAGTCTCCCTCCTTGGGCCATTGGGAACAACTGGTCACCTTTCCTGCATATTGCGGAAAGCCCTCTCCACACTCATGGAAGCGAGGGGTCCATTGCTGGCCTGCACCATCCAAAGTGAGGACACCTCTCTGCTGGGCCATTTGCACAGCCTCTAGTGCAGTGCAACCTGCCAGGTGAATTATTTGAGGGACACGGACTCCAAACCTCTGCTGCTGTCCATCTGAAGCTGAAGTCCTTTGTTCACCCCCACCTGCATACCATTGCTTGGTCACCAAGACTGCTTTTCTCATTTTCAGCATCCCTGGGGTCCATCTTCATCATTAGTACCAAAGCAGAGGTCCACATTCATTGAAAGCATGAGGTCCTCCGGCCTGGAGAAATCCTGAACTGGAAGTTGAGGACGGAACTGCCAACTAGCTGGACCCTCTGCTGTCAAATTAAGCCACCTTTGCACCCGTGTCCCCTGGACCTCCAAACTTGCAACTAACAGCGAAAGCAGTCATTGCCAGAGACCCTACCTTATCTGGAGTCATTAGTCTTCTTGGTCAGGGTTCAAAGAGCCAGTCTGCATACCATTTTTCTTGCCCTCCCCACTCTCCCCGTTGGTTCCAACATGGTATAATGTCCTACCCTTCAATTGCCTTTGGTGGTGGAACCGGGGTATAGGAATCCTGTCTGAGGTCCCCATAGACACCTAGGATTGCCCACCCTTTTCTTTCAGAGGAAACCTGCAAGTACTGTCTCACAAATTGTCCTGCTACACGCATACCAGCCTATTGAATTTTGCCCCCTTGAATCTTATAGAAGATCTTTGCTAACTATTCTATATCCTGCCCCCCATCCCCTGCCCCAATGTACCCCAAGCGTGTTACCTTGAAAGATAGGGTTGGTCTACTAAAATGTTGGTGTGCCTAAAAAGTTTATAAGGTGATCTATTCTAACAACTGCTTTCCACTTACTTAAACTTTATAACGGTGCATTGCCTAATCACTGCATTTTTGTTATCTTAACTGGTGGTTGGTGTCTCAATTTGACACCTATATTGTGATCTGTACATGTACATGCGGTTTTACAGCTTGAAGCGTTCTTAACTTTATGCACATGTGGTGTTAATTAACAAAAGTATATTTTGTATGCTTCCCTGTGTCGACAATTGACAATCCCATGTCCATCTTAAAGTGTTACTGCACTTTACACCAGTCCCATGATCTACTTACTATATACACCTTATTGCTCAGCTACTGCAGCAAGTAAGTGCTTGCTAACGCTGTGCACATTTTGCAGGTCCACTACGTTTGGCTTACCAGATGCCTACATCAGCAGTGGTTCTGAAATACCTTCAAAACACACTTTTGCCGAATGAGTTTGAGCCAATGGAAAAGTGCATCTCTCGCATCAGTTTTAAACCGGCGATAGGTATTTAGCGGGTGCTCAGGCAATGTTCACAGGTGGAAATTAATTTCTCAGTAGAAGCCACTTTTGTTGGTAGGTGTGTAATTTTAGCCTTCTGATAAGCCACGCTGCTTTTAACTTCACCCTTTCCCAGATGGAATGTGTTTTTGCACAGCTTAGTTTCCTATATCTGCACTTTCCTCTGTCGGACATCCATGACAGTCATTTGAGGTTGGTGGTGACACCCCAGGTTTTGTTTTATTGGTTTGTCACAGACCGATTTCCCATTCCCTGGTTTCCTCAACTGGGGAGGGGGCATGGTACTGCAGTTTAAATCTAGACTCAGATGCTGGTCAAGGCTACTCATAATGCTGGTTGAGGAGGGCAATCTATCAGCGCTGCCCCCTCCACTGCGAGCAGGTACGAGAAACCAGATTCTTCTTCCAATCTACTTGGACTTGCATTTGCACCTCACATATGCATGACTATTTCAAGTCTCAATGAAAAATGGTGGGTCTAATTGGTTAAGGTGAAGCTTAGGGCCAATGGAAGTGCAATAAAATAGTGTCACCTCCACAGACCATGTGCAGCACCTGCTGACCTGATAGAACCTGCAGATACGGTTATCTTTGGCCAAGTATTCAGTAGATTGACCAGGTACAACTTACAAGGCAGGGAGGCAAGCATTTCATTTGTTGATCCAATTTTATATCACTACACAGGTCCAAGTACAAAGCTAAATTCAAGTTGAAGAGTAATGTCCCATGTACATAGCTTTGCCAATGAGCAGACAACAAAGTGTAAACTGTTAAATACCATCTTGCAGTCAATAAGGAGGACTTGCTTGCCAGAACAGGATATGCATATGACATTATAAGTTAATCACTGTAGTGACTAATGTACTCTTAGTCCATAGTCCCCTTTCCTCCATAATGTATGGGACGGCAGACGGAACCTTTTTCACCAGAAAAAAACCTTCTTCCCCTTTAAATTTAGAGGTGCGCTGGGGTGTGGCCCAGGGAGCATGCGCTGCCCTGACTCTGCCCTCTGGCGCCGCACCACACCTCAGTCCCCTTTTCTGCGTCGACAGCAACGGGTCGAATTCACCAGGGCTCCTGGTTTTGACATCGGCCATTTAATTCCACGCGCTGATACTTCTTCCCTTTGTCTTTTTTTGTCTTATCATTCAGGTACTCGGTCCTCAGGAGTCACGCTTCTCTCTGGCGCATGTCGATTTCTACAGGGTTCAGCAGGCTTTTCCCAACTTCAGACCCTCCCCATGCTCTCTGCCTACGTTGTCTTGGCCCAGACCACGGTTGTTCAGCGTGTGACCCGACGTCCTCGAAGGTGCTGAAAAAAAGACTAGCAAGATGGAGGGAACTCTTCCAGAAGTCGCCTCCAGAGGATCTCAAGAACTTTGTGAAGCAGCGAACCAGGCCCAATGTAGGGCTGATATTTTACAGCGCCCCCCACAAGGGAGACTCCTTCCCAGTGACTCTCCCACGTGGGAGGGACAAGACAGGTCCTTCTACCGGCACGTGCACCGAGGCTGCTTCAGCTACCGGCCTTTGGGTCGAGGGATCCTCGGATCCTCCCGGGCGCAGTGTTGGAGGGACCGGAAAGTTCTTTTACTGGGTCTACACCCGAGGGGCCCCGCACTTTTATCGGCACCATGGCCGAAGGGCTGTGCCCTATTACTGGCAACACGTCCACGGGGCGCCTAAATGCAGCTCTACCGAGCCCCGGGTCGAGGGTGTCACACCTATCAGGCCAAGGACTGAGGAGCAGGGTAGGCCTCGTGATCCACACGCAAGAATCATGGACAAGGCCCAGGCCAGCGGGCTGAGCACCGCCTCGCAGGCACGTGGCAGACAGCTCAACAAAATGGCTGCCGTGCCAGAAAGAGGCACCGTCCGACGCCATTCCAGGAATTCGGTGAAGAACGAGTGTCAAGGTGGGACTGACCTCAACCAGGTACGTGGCCTACAGTCTACCCCTAAGTTGCACAGGGCATCTTTCCGTGGCAACCATATGGATAGGGGGATGGAGAGGCTCCAGCAGCTACTCTCTACCCCCTCTCTGGGCAATGAGGAGGTTCTCTTCTGGAAGTTTCTCGGCCTCATGAAGTCACCTCAGATGGGGGCCATCATCAAGGACGCCATCAGGGAAGTCATTCCCACCATGCTAGCGGCACCACAAACGCCTCCATCGGGCCCCCAGGCCCCGGTGCAGCCGGCTCCAGAGCCAGCTCGGCAACCTCCGCCGCCTCCTCAGCCTCTTTCTGCAGTCTCTGTACCCGAGCCTCCGGCGCCAACTACTCCTCCTCCTCCTCCTCCACAGGATATCCTACACAGGATACTGATGAGTAGGAGGAGGAGGAGGAGGAGGATCCGGACACGCCATCCTCAGCCAGGGCCTTCCACGAACGTCTTGCTGGTTTGGCGGAGTACCTGGGCCTTCCCCAACCCGAGGTCGAGCAGCTGTCTTTGGGTGTTCTGGCTGAAGTCCTCACGCGACACCCCTCTGCCAAAATCGGGGATTCCTATGTAGACCGATGTAGTCTCCCTGGTCAAGATGGGCGACTCAAACCCCATTTCGCCCAGCTGGTCAGTCGATGCCTGGACACCACGTACAGGCAGGTGGAGGGGGATATACTGTTGCTTTCGGTCCATACTCAGCCACACTCTTCGGTGATTGCTGCGGCATCACTATACTGCAAGCCCCATTCATCCTCTGCCTCTTCATCTGCAGCGATGCTAGGCAAGGAGGATAAGATCTTGGAGGCATATGGCAAGAAACTCTATTCCAACGCCTCTTTACATCTACGTCAAGCCAACGCCGATGTCATGCTGGCTGCAGCCAACCAGAGATTTTGGTGGGAAATTGCGGACTTCCTCCCAGAACTCCCTTCGCAGAGCCAATCACGCTTTAAGGCGGGACTAGCTGAGGCCAAGCTGGTGGTGCATGACCTCATGGAATCCACAGTGGGTCATATCGATACCTCAGGCCGTGCCATCTGTATTGCCACAGACAGGAGAAGGACGGCCTGGCTCCAGGCAACAAAGTTCAACCCGGATGTCCAGGAGCGCGTTCTAGATCTACCGTTCGAGGGGGGACTGGGATGCGAGACCTCTTCCACTGCTCTACGGGCGAGGAGCTGGACAAAAAGAAAAGCAGCTCACAAACAGCAAAGTCTTTATCCATTCTTAAAAAGACCACGTCCAAATTGTACACCCAATCTCATCAGCGCCCAGAAAGGGGTCGTACATATGGAGGGTTCCGCGGTTTCCAGGAACACAGATCCAGACAGCCGGACTGCTCACCGTCACAAAGCCGGAGCAAACAACAAAAAAGGGCGGGGGGAAGTAAGGGCTTTTTCCAGTCCTCCTCCTCAGCATCAGGTCCCGAGGGAAAGAAAGCATGGCCTTCGGATCCACATGTCTCCGGTTGGGGGCAGGCTTGCTCTCCATGCACATTTCTGGCGCCAGAATTTCGCGGACCCCTGGATCCTCTTAGTATCCAAGGGGTACCGCCTTCCTATCCCAACCTCTCCTCCCTCCTCCCCTCCGCTCTCACAGGTTGGGACAGCAACTCTTTTGGCAGAGATCCGGTCGCTCGTAGAGAGCCAGGAAGTGGAGGAAGTCCCAGCCTCCCGGCGAGGCTTTGGCTTTTACCGCAGGATTTTCGCCATTCAGAAAAAGAACCAGACGGGCCTGAGAGTTGTGCTGGACCTTTCCACCGTCAACCTCTCCCTACCCCCGCAAAAATTCAAGATGGTTACGCCAGCTTTTATAGCGCAGACATTGGACAAGGGAGACTGGATGTGCTCCCTGGACCTGGAGGACACGTACCTGCATGTCCCGATTTGGCAGCCCCATTGTTCTTTCCTACGGTTCAGGATCATGGGCTTCGATTTTCATTACAAGGTCCTTCCTTTTGGCCTCAACTCGGCCCAAAGGGGCTTTACCAGACTCATGAATGCCGTGGCGGCCCTCCGAGCGCAGGGCCTCCACATCTACCCATACCTCGATGACTGGTTCATCAGGGATACATCTCCGGAAGCGGTTCCCCAGTCTTCCCAGGCCCTTATGAACACACTGCACGATCTGGGCTTCTCGCTCAATCTCAAGAAGTCAAAGCTGCAGACTGACCTTCCTGGGCCTCATCTGGGACACGTGCTCCGAGAAGGTCTTCCCATCGGAGGACAAAATCTCGGGCATCAAGAGTGACCTCGGCATGGTGGTATCTCCTAGGTCTACTGGCAGCGGTCCTATTAGCTGTGCCGCACACCAGACTAAGCATGAGGAGGATTCAGCTGCACTTCGCGGCCTCATGCAATCGGAAGCGGGGCTCGCAATCCAAGACGAACAATGTCCCTCCATCTTGCAGTCCCTGGACCACCATGTTAGGTCCGGGTGGAAAGATAAGATAGATTACAGTGAAAAAGACAAAGGGAAGTAGTATCAGCACGTGGAATTACATGGCCGAAGCCAAACTCAGGAGCGCTGGTGAATTCGACCTGTTGCTGTCGACGTGGAAAAGGGCACTGGGGTGTGGCACCGGAGGGCCGAGTCAGGCCAGTGCATGCCCCTTGGGCCGCACCCCCGCGCGCCTCTAAATTTAAAGGGGAAGACGGTTTTGTCTGGTGAAAAAGGTTCCGTCTCCCGTCTCTTGGGAGGGACGCCCATACAGTATGGAGGAAAGGGGACAGGACGTAAGAGTACTTCATGTTAAAGAGGCAAGCGGATCTGAGTGATCACTAAATTTTTTCAGAACCCTGTCTAAGGCCTTGCAATTAGTTATTTTGTTCGCTAAGGAAAATATTTCTTAAAAACGTACCTGCTGTTTCCAGGAGCACAATCAAATGTTAGTTTGCAGGCACCATTGACAGTATGATTAAAAAAAAACTAACACATACACCAAATCACAAACTCAACCCCATCCTCTCCTCCTCCCTCAAGCTTACTTGTACAGTACTAGAAACAAAAGAGATTTTTACAGTCCAGAGGGGGAAGATTGTTTGCAACAAACTCTCGTGCCAGGCACTCCTCTTCAAGAGGAGAGAGCAGCATTCTAGCCAGAGAACACTAATAAAGCACTCTAGGAGCCAAGCAATCATTATAAGATTGCTAGTAGGTCTAGGCATGCTATATGTTCTCTAGAGTCCAGTTCTTAAAAGATACATTTAGACAAGTACAGAGTATTTAGGTTTATGGGTGTGACACACACACACACAAACACAGACACACACACGTATACATGCATCAATACATATACATACATAAACTTCCCTTCAGCACAGTTTCTGAAGTTTCCTCCCCAGTACTTCAGCTCCTGCATCATGAAGTCATGAAGAGGAATCGGTAAGCAAGACCTTCCTGGTTCCTGCACATGCATGTAGGGACCTAATTGTGGGTTCTGAAATGCCCTGCTCCGTCTGTATGTGCGAAGAGACGGAGGAGCCCCCTCACACATACAAACATGCAGTTCCCCAGCCAGCATTTCCATTGAGCTATTCAAGGCTGGCGAAACAAAACGGCCCCAGCCTTGCATGGCTCACTGAGCATGTGTGGATGGGGAACTAAACTGTTAAAGGGAAACAGTGTTTCCCTTTGACAGTTCAGCCAGCCCATGAGCGTTCTCTCAGCTAGAAAAAGCAACCGAGGGAGCTCTCAGTGTTTCACTGGACTCGCTCCTCAGCTCCTCCAGAACGGGTGAGAGTGTCACTGGACCGATGCCCCCTCACCCATTATAGGCGAGCTACCCCTGTCCAGGACTTCCCCACTGCCCCGCATTTTCTTTCCTGACGTTTAAAAAGCAAGACAACGCAGCACAACACAGGTTTGCATCCCGAGATTAGAAACCAATCTCGGATATTACGCGCGTTATAACAGAACAATTATAATTATAATAATAGTTGTCTGTCCTTGTTTTAAACAGGCGACCTGCAGGTTGCATAGCCACCTGTAGTGAGCCCTCAATTCACACTGCTTTCTTACCAAAGCAACAAAGGAGGTTTCTTTTACATATGCAAGAAACAAAACAGAGGGAACTTGAGATTAGCCAACAGGCCAGTGCCTCAAACCAGAGTAGGGCTGGTGCAATGGCTGTCCTATACATGATATTTTGGGGTTAGGAAGGCTGCTTTTTAGTGCTGATGTGGCCTTCGCATGCTGCTTCTTCAACAATGTTGGTGATGGAAACATGGAGACTATCTATAGGGTCCCCTACTAGGATTTTGTAATGCTCACTATTTCCCAAAAGTGATGGAACCATGAGATCATAGTCACCCGAGTTCATCACGACCGTTGCACCGCCCTTATCTGCCCGTTTGATTATTATGGCCTTGTTGTTACTTAGGTCACGTCGGGCATTACGTTCTTGCATGGTAATATTGTGGAAGGTACTTTTTTCTTGCTTTTCAATCTCTACCATTTTTTTCAATATATACTTCTCAAAGGTTAAGGACTCAGCGGAAGCGTTCGGCGGGTAGAAGGTAGATTTAGGGTGTAGTCCAGTAACATCAGTCTCTCTCTCACGCTTAGGAAGGTGGTGCATGCAAGTAAGTCCTGCAGACTGAATTATTCTTCCTTCTATTGCCTTTTTGCCTAACAAACAGGACACTGTTTCAATGACTGCTGGGAACTCACTTTTCAATGAGTGAGCCTTCTCCTGTTTCCAACCCTTGTTTCCAACCCTTTTTTCCAACTCTGCCTAGCTCACCAGAAGTGTTGACCTATACAGCATGTTAATACTCCGATACATATGGACAGCTACACGTTATGTCAAACTAGCACCCTAAATACTTCTACATTCACTTGCAGATTAGGAGCATGGGGACTGGTCAGTCACGTTGTGCCTCATCTGAGGTATACATCTAGTTTTCTGATCCAAAGGGAACAACCCACAAGGTGAGTGCACCCTTGCATTGATTAATTAAATGAATTTAACATCCCAATGTTCACTGAATAAATGCAAAGTGTATTCAATGTTGTGGCCCCAATCTTAAAGTGCAACAAGCAAAAATACAATATAATGAGGACATTGTTAGTTACATACAATGATTGAAGAAATAAGTGGTGTTCTTGCAGTCTTTGACAGTACAGATGAATGACATGGATTAATGTGTCTATTCATAATCCAGTGCAAGGAATTTAGCTGCCTCTCAGTGACTGTGGTACATTTTGTTTGATTCCACAGGCTCCCTCCCAGACTGTTCTAGTCCTATGACACCTACGGCAAGGTGGTAAAGTACTATTCCATCTACCGTATTCTGTTTCTCACAAACTGGTTTCTAAATTATAAATTACAGCAGCTCTGAGGAACCTAAGACTGTCCTGATGAAAGTGGCTTTATTAAAGTTACGCCACTGAAACCGGTCGACAGTATTTGCTACACTTTAAAAGGCGCAAATTGGCCTATTGTTGAGAGTTTGAGCAAACCTTTTTAAATAGTCCTACTTCCCCTCAGCTTTAAACATCCCTAGATGGTAAGTAGTGATTGTATTGTCTTTGTGTTTTAGGAAAAGGAAGTGTCCTTCTTCCTTGTACTTCGTTTATTCGTGCCTTTTTAACTCTAGCAATCCAGGGTCAGTGCGACAATCTATGGGTCATTAAAGATTTTAGTATCCCCATTAGATGCCCCACGAGTGCTTAAAAAAAGGGGGGGGAAACCTCTTTACCTTCCCTGGTGCGCTTTCTTTTTCACTATAGTCTCTTTCAATTTATATATACCCAAACGGAAGAGAGTGGTATAGGACTTACAAGGCTGAATGTATTACATACTATAGAAGTTGTTAATTTCACTCTTATTCTATCACTATTAGACAGGCGTTTTAACACTGCAACCTAGTGGAGGGTGCACAGTAGGTTAGGATAGTCCATATTTCGCTCTATGCGGTCTTCCTTCACAGCCTTGATCCTACTCTAGCTAGAAATAGCTTTATTCTAGTCCATACCAGAGGTTCTGGCTTTGCCAACTGGAGCCATCTCTGGTTCAATTTGGCTGCTAACAGCTCATAACACAGACGTGTTTTGCCTGTTTTTTGTGTGAACGTAAATTGACTAAGGGCAATACCCTGTTAACTTGATATAATATGCCCTCTTGGTTAGTTACTATGGGTCGAATACATGACAGCAAACAACAAGGAAGAGAAGAACAAAAAAATAAACTAAATTAGCATGAGAACCAAGTTGTGCGATTTCAGCCTGTGCAACCAAGCTGAAAGGGAAAAGCAAGGTATAAGAATCAATTAAGCATATTGCCAATGCGTGGTCAAAAATCAAAATGTCAGTGGCTAAACAAGAATAAGGCCACTTACCATGGAGGTAAAATTAAATATGTCCAATTTTTGATGCTTTATTTTTAGGCTCCACTAAAAATCAAAACCAAAATAGAGACTTATTTAAGTACAATAGCCATGTAACTTGGTAGCTGACTAAGCAATGGGTATTCAAAGCAAAATTAAATGGGCACGTATCTTTATATGTTGAGAAGATAGAATTATTGACCCATGATTGGGCAGAAGGAGTCTTTAGGTTGAGATCTGCATGCCGCATATCACATACATGAGAAACAATGAGGAGAATATTCCCCGTCGTCAGGCTGGGCAACCTTGATAACGTTAATTTAGCGTTTTCCTATGGAAAACTTCGACACTTTAGTGTCCCATCAGCGTCCGTTTTGGGTGCTTTAGGCCCCACCAATAGGGCGTCTGGTATAAATAGCCCCAGCCCCGTAGCTTTCCTTCCAATTTTAACCTCCAAAGTAGAGGAAACCCGAACCTGGTTTGCCTGCAAGGGCGGCCAGCGGGCGCATGTGAATCCATGAAAGAAACTAACGCTGGAGAAATGGAGTTACAGGTAAGAAAATACTCCCTTCTCCAGCATTGGATCTTTCATGGATTCACACGCTGTGAATAGATTACATAGCAGTACCACCAATGCATGGAGGAATGTAACAGGCAAACCAATAAACACTTAATCACATACATGAGACAACAAACCCATCAAGTGAAAAAGTTCCAAATAAACACCCCAAAGCTGAGGGACTTCGCTTATTGGAGCAGGTGTTGTAGGACCGCAGGCACCAGCTGCACATCATCCACATGCTACTGCCCCCCAGACAGTAATGCCTGGTGAAGGTATGCGGCACCGCCCAGGAGGCCGCCTGGCAAATATCCACCAGCGGAATCCCCAACCATAACACCGCCGACGAAGCTGTGGACCTCGTCGAGTGAGCCTTAGGAACCCCAGCTTTCAAGTGGCACAATGACATTGTAGAGGACACCCACCGTGAGAGTCCCTGCTTGGAGATGGCCAGTCCCTTGTTGGACGGACCATAAGCCACAAACAGCTGCGATTCAAATAAAACTTTAAAGCCCTCTTATCGTCTTGAGAATGCAGGGCCCTTTCCGCTGGCATGGACGCCGTAGCAAAAAACGAGGGTAAAGCAATAGAAGAGAGTTTATGAAATGCTTTTGGCACTTTGGGGATAAAGTGCAGGTTAGTGGCCAGAATAACCTTGTCCTTCAGAAATCTCAAGTATGGAGGGTCGATGACCAGTGCCTGCAACTCCGATATCCGCCTGGCAGAAGTAATTGCCACCAGAAAAGCCATCTTCCATGATAGGAACTAGAAAGTCGTCGACATAGGTTCAAAGGGCAGTTTCATTAAAACCAAAAGTACCACATTACGGTTCCACACCGGCGCAAACTTCTTCATTGGAGGAAAAGTTTGAAACAACCCTTTCAAACAAAAATTCACTAACCGATCACTGAAAAGAGGAGCAGCATGACGCCTCCTCGTGAATCTAGATATCGCTGCCAAATGCACCTTAATGGATGACAATGCCAGGCCCCCCTCCGCCAAATGCAACAGGTGCGGGAGAACCTGTGCCAGAGAAACGTTCAAAGGGTCAACCCCAGGGTGGGCCTTACACCATTCATAAAATCTTTTCCATTTATGTCTGTATGAGATATTTGTGGACGGTGTGCTCGCTGCCTCCAAAATCCGTCGACCGTCCCAGGAGATACCTAAATGGCGAACACGGAGTGGTCAGGAGCCAAGCCGTCAGGCTGAGAGAGCCCGGATCCTGATGCCACACCTTGGCCTCGTCCTGAAACAGGAGATCCAGAGCCTCCCCCAACCGAATCGGCTCTGCCATCGATATATGAAGGCGATTGGAGAACCACGTCTGTCTGAGCCAGAACGGGGCCACCAGAATCACCAGGCATTGGTATCTCTAAATCCACTGTACGGTCTGCCAAATGAGCGAGAACAGGGGAAATGCATACACTAATCGGCCCATCCACGGGAACGAAAACGCGTCCCCCAGAGACTCTAGATGAGCCTCTCTGCTGGTGAACTCCCGACACTGCTCGTTTTCTACATTTGCAAAAAGATCCAAAGGAAGATGCCCCCATTGCCGGAATATCATCGAAACCTGCTGCTCCTTTAGCTTCCACTCGTGCAGCTGGCTGGCATCCCCGCTGAGTGCGTCTGCCTGAACATTCAACACCCCGGGCAGATGATAGGCTACAATGCTGATCTCGTGAGCCGAGACCAATACCAAAAGTCCTGCGCCTCCTTTGACAGGACCTGGAATTTGTGCCCCCCTGTTTCCTTAAATAAAACATTGTGGTGGTATTGTCCATCAACACCCTCACCACTGATCCACGTATGTGTGGCAGAAATGACTTGAGGGCCCAGTGCACCGCTCTTAACTCTAGCACATTGATGTGGAACATAGACTCCACCCGAGACCACAGGCCCTGCACCTGTATATCGTCGAGATGGGCCTCCCATCCTGCCTGATAAGCGTCTGCCACAATCGTAAAGGGGAACTCCCTCTCCAGCAACGCATGTCCCGCACCAGATTGCCCTTGCATGTCCACCAGCGAAGAGCGTCCACCAGACTTTCGTTGACCACCAACTTGTCCGATCATAACCCATGAATCTGCGCCCATCTGTCCGTTAGTAACTCTGGCATCGGCCTCATGAAGAGACCACAATTTGGGAGAAGCGGAATACACGATGCCATGGCCCCCAACAGTGACATGTAACTTCGGACCGACACCACTGTGCCCTCCTTCCACTCGCCTGCTCTCTGTTGCAACTTCTTGGCACGTTCACTGGAGGGTTTCACCAGATTGTGCCGGGTGAGATACACCGCCCCCCGAGAAACACCAATTCCTTGGACGGCGTAAAAAACGATTTTTCGAAGTTGATGGCGAATCCCAATCGTTGCAAAAGCCGCATGGTTGCCACAAGACTGTCTTGCGCCCTCCCCGGCGACGAACCCCTCACCAACCAGTCGTCCAGGTAGGGGTATACATGATGACCTTCCCGTCTGAGGAACGCTGTCACTGGTGCCAAACACTTCGTGAACATCCTGGGAGACGACCTCAAGGCAAACCGGAGGACCCGAAACTGGTAGTGTTCCTCGCCGACTACAAACCAGAGAAACTTGCGGTGCTGTCACTGCATAGGGATGTGAAAATGTGTCCTGTAGCTCCAACGACGCCAGAAACTCGTCCGGCTGCACCGACTGGATGACCTCCTGAAGAGTGAGCATCTTGAACTTCAGGCGTTGCAGAGTCCTGTTCAACGCCCGAAGATCCAGAATGGGTCTCCACTTTCCGTTGGGCTTCTTCACCACGAAGTAGCGGGAATAAACCCCTGGCCCCGCTCTGCCAGTGGCACAGATTCTATAGCCCCTTTCTCCAGCATGAGAACCACCTCCTGCAGCAGGATTTGAAGATGCAGCTCTAAGACATACACAGTTGGAATAGGAACCAAGGGACACCTGAACTCTAACGAGTGACCCAGGCGCACCGTGTCCAACACCCAGCAATCCGATGTTATTTTTCTCCACTTGTCCACGTGCATAGTCACACTGCCCCCTAGTAGATTGTCCATAAGACAGTCAGTGTTGCAGTTTAGCTTGCCTCCCCTTAGATGTCGAGGACTGCAAACCCCTTTTTTGCTGAGCCTGGAAGTCTCAACTTTTCTGCGCCGACTGGGCCGACCGTCGATACCCCTGAGAGGAGTAACTGGATCGACTGTAACCATGGTCGCTTGTGGAAGCAAACTAGGTATTACCTGAAGTACCCCGGAACGGTTGAAAGGAGCAAAAAGAGAGCACCCACTCTGTAAGGAACCCAAGGACTTAGTCGTTTCCGTATCCTCCTTCATTCCTTTCAGGGCTTCATTGATCTTCTCACCGAACAAGTGCTCCCCCTCACAGGGCATGTCGATTACTTTATATTGTACCTCACGGCGAAAGTCAGTGCATTTCAACCAGGCCGGTCGTTGAAGCACCACCCCATTGTTAATTTGTTTAAATCCCGACTCCGCCAGGTATACGGGAATATTTATGCTGTGGTTGGAGGCCTCCTCACCCTCACGCACCAACAGCATGGCGTCCTTGTGGTGCTGCTCCGGCAGAAGTTCTAGAATTGGGGCCAGCCGATGCCACATTTCGCGATCATACCTGGCCATGATCGCCAAGGAATTTGCTGTCTTAACCGCCATCGCCCCAATGTCAAAACCTTCTTCCCAAAGGCGTCCTGCCTCCTGGCCTCACTGTCCGGAGTCGTAACGCACTTATGTTGACTTCTGGCTTTCCTGCTGGCCACCGCCGACACCACAGACTCGGCCGTGGGCTGTGACACCAAGCATTTTGGGGTAGACTCCGGAGCCCTGAACTTCTTTTCAAGACGACCTTTGACAGCCGGCTCCGAAAACGGGAGGCGCATTGTGCGCAGGCCCTCCTGCCACACATGGATAAGAATAGGCACGGAAAAGACAGCCTTCCTCCGCTTGCCCATATGATCAAATAGGAAGCAGTCTTTCTGCTCCTCTTCAGGTGCCAATCCAAACTCCACACACGCCTTGGACATCATGGCGTGGAACGCCCAAATATCATCTGGTGGAGAAGGTTGAGCCGGACTCCAGGGTTACTCCACCTCCACGTCAGTGTCCGTGCCCCACGCATCGTACCTAGTCGGTGAAGACGAAACAGTAGACAAAGTGTTCCGCGGAAAACTCTCTAGTTCAGACACTGGCAGCTCGCCTTCTTCTGGATGTGACTGTGGACGGCCTACCACCACCGGCAACGGCAACCATGCCAGAGGAGACTTCCTTGGTGCTACACCAGGCACTTCGACTGCCGGCACCGCCGGACTGACAGGCGGAGGAGGCAACCTCGCATCCAGCTGCCCCAACGACGACTGAATCATGGTCAGTACTTGTAATGACAAAAGAGACTGTGGGTTAACCAGCGGATAACCGGCCGGACCAGCTCCCATTCCACTCGACATCGAAGGCCCCACACTTTGCAGACCCAAAGCAGACATGCTCAGCACCCGATCCTGGTCGTCCTCAACCTCTGAGGAAACCAAAAAAGTTGCCGGATCCTGATGCAGAATGTTGTCTGGAAGAAGAGAATCAAAGGCGGCGGTCTGCCACGCCCCACTCGTCGACAATAATCCTTCCGTTTCCACCTGAGTGGACGAGAACAGCATCAGCCCACTGCCAATCACTGTCGTGGATGGCGCAGATACCACTGTCAACGATGGGACCGTAGACTGCAGCCCAACCGTCGACCACGGATCCACAGTCGATGAGGTTGTCGTCGGAGTCACCTCCCTCTGCGTCGACTTCACCGGAGACCCGGATTTCTTGGAAGAACTGGACCGGTGTTTGGACGACGACCTGTGATGTTTCTCGGATGATGAGGCTTTGATGAAGATTCCTTCACCTTGCACAAGCCTTTCTCTGACGCCGTCGACTTCTCGGGCCTACCACTAGACCCCCGCAAATGGTCCGATCGACCATGCTTGGACGAAGAGGTACTCGCACCTTTCGACAGCTGCTTGCTTGATGAAGACTTACTACTTTTCCCCACCTCCGATGCTGGCAAAGCAGGACAATGTTTCTTCCCCAGAGGTTCGACCGGCGCCGCTCGGCGATGTTCCGTGGACTTCACAGCCCGCTCCGAAAACAGATTACCCCGGCCTGACCCCACCTCTGAAGCCGGATACATGCCCTCATTGAGCCAACATACAAGCCGTCGATTACGGTCCTTCAGGGTCTTCTGCGAGAACCCCTGACATATCTCGCAGGTCTCCGCCGAGTGACTGGGGTAAAGGCAGTAGAGGCAATCCATATGGCTGTCGCCTTCGTACACCTTCTTCAAGTCACAAGTAGCACAAGGCCGAAAAAGAGACGATTTCTGAGCCCCCGATGCCATCGTCGCACACGATACCAAAAACGCACGTGCAACAAACACGAAGAACACAAGGTGATCCCAACAGTTTGGAGACAATTGAAATCTGAAGGGAAGCCGTGGGGGTGGGACTATTTATACAAGACGTCCTATGGGTGGGGCCTAAAGCATCCAAAAAGGACGTTGATGGGACACTAAAGTGTCGAAGTTTTCCATAGGTAAAAGCTAAGTTAAAGTTACAGAGGTTTCCCAGCCTGACGACGGGGAATATTCACAGCATGTGAATCCATAAAAGATCCAATGCTGGAGTAGGTTAATAATGGAGAAAGAGACTAACAAAAGTAGCCTAACAAAGCTAAAAAAAGATGCTGAGAGGAGGAACCCATTTCAAGGAGGGAAGACGTGGACTTGCCATGATTTATTTTTATCTAAGTTATGGGCAATGCAATAAATAAGCAAAATTCCTCTGAATAGCAACCCATGTCATTTGGTTTGTAGCTCACATCACATAATGGCGTGCATGGTGTCGGCCACTTATGTAAGAAAGTGCCTTGGACATGCATTGCCACTTTATATACAATTAAGTATATTCAACGTTATCAACTAAGCACTGTACGTCAACATCCCAATTAGGCACGTTATCTCAATTAAAAGTAATCACAGTGGATGCACGCCTTCGAAAAACGCGGACATTATAACCCTATTGTATAGCTTCTTAAAAGTTTGCCTAATGCCACAAACAGCCTACTCTATTTCAACACACTATCCCAATCTCAGTGTAAAAACATATGAGCAGAGCAAGTTCCACCAGTGCGTAATAATAGTATGCTAGTTCCTGCAAATGGGTTATCAAGAACAAAGATGGTACACCACTTTGGAGAGCAATGCACTTAAGTAAGACCCGTCTGGGACCAAGGAACTCCAATCATTCTCTTTATCAATGTTGCAAAAGCATCCAATAGGGTAAAAGGGTGCAATGTATTCTGAACACTGATGTAACTTGTCCTAATATACACTGTGTAAGGATGATGTATACATCGCTAACAGAATATACTTTTACCAAAAAGAGTCTTGTGCCATTCTCTCTGGGAAGGTATACACAAGAGGGTCATTACCCTCTCCCTGCTCCTATTTGCTTTGTCCTTTACCCCTTGAATAAATGACCATGGATAGCCAAGCTACAAATGGGTTTCCAGTATGAAAAGAACAGATCAAAGTCTTGCTTTACATGACCCACTGCCAGCTCGTCCAGATCCAGAATGCAGGAACAGTGGGCTCCTAAGAGTAACTCATCCACTCCAAACACTCACCTATACCATCACTATGCTCACTCTCTACTTTACACCAACACACAATGGAGCGCAGACATACCCCTCAATCAATTTCAGCCTAGCTGCACACAAGCAAACCATACTCCATGAGCACCTCAACACCCTGCTAGACCGCAGCTATAACCCACAAAAAAAACCTGGCCTAGCTGCACACAAGCAAACAATACTCCATGAGCACCTCAACACCCTGCTAGACCGCAGCTATAACCCACAAAAAAACACTGGCCTAGCTGCACACATAAACGTCCTACACAGGCCTAATGCCACCAGAATGCAGTCTTGGAGACCAAACACCTGACAGCACACATTCAACTGCTCTCTCAGTATCACCCCACCTAATGTTAGGATGCAGCCATCAGGCAATCACAATTGCTGCACACATATTGAGTGAACCCAAGCACCCTATACTACCCTACTCTCTCGACTGACCTGGACTACGGTCCCCAAGGGCGTTCAACCCACAATCGCTTTGAGATCATACCAATGATATGGAGGGCACTATATAAATGCTCATTAACAATAAACAAAAATTATAACTAATTTTCCTGTGATTAACCAGAGCTCCTGCTCTAAGAGGTTCGGATTTAATGGGGGTGTTTCGTTGCAGCCAGAAAGAGTTTGTGTCTGAGGAAAGGGTCTGTCATGGGTTTTCGGTCCAGTGCAAAGAAGTAAATGTCTGCACATGGGGCTTCCTGGAGAAAAGAAAAGCCATCTTGCCCAGAACACCTACTTGTATTAAAGTGGACAACATGTACGTCAGAAAAAGAAAAGCAAACAAGGACCCAGGTGCCATGTGAAGGGAGACTAGATTTCTCTCTTTAGAATGAAAGGTAAAGCCTTAATTTTAGCAAATACAAAAAAAAAACATAGAAAATCATCCAGGTTCTTGGTTAGTCAAAATAGCGCTTATCCTTGTGGGCTCAATCAACAAGCCTTTGACTGGTTATCTGCACTGGGGCCTTAAAGTGAATATGCAGGCACCCAGCAGTACCCCATATAAAAACTAACATTAATCATGCTCACCATTCCTCCATAAACTCACATTAAGAAGAGACTTTAATAGTGAGGATAGGATAGCATATATATGTGTCTGTATAGTGGTGAACATGAAGGGTTCGAACTCAACCTTTTCAGATTTACAGAGACATTTATTTATATTTTGAGAGCTCAGTTATAGTGTACCAGTAGACTCACATTTAATCACATTTTCCATATCCCTGACATAGCTTAAAATCATTCTAGAGGGCAGTCCGCACCCTTTTTTTTTTTGGAGGACATGGACAATAATGAATATTACATGTGTACCCACTATACCAGCGGTCTGCAACCTTTCCCTCTACAGATGTTCTGGACTACATATCCCATCAGCCCATACCAGCATATTCAATGGTGAGGGGCCATGAGAGTTGTAGTCCAAAAGATCTGGAGAGCTGTAGGTTGCAGACCCCTGCACTATACGCACTGTATTCACACCAACAGTATGCTGTTCTCAAAAATATTGATACAGAAAATCCAGTCCCTACAGTTGACATGCATAGCTCCTTTACTCTAACAGGGATGAATTCACACAGAACACCCCAACACCACACAGTCATACCAGACCTAAACACAAGAGGAATTCAAGCAAAATGTTCTTTGCAAATGTCAAGTAAAAAACCCAAGAATGATAATAAATGGACTCCTCAATTCACAACTTGACAGATGCACAGAGTACTGATGAACCTCTAAAGTTCCCTTTACATGCCTATCCTTTGCGAGTGAAACAATGATTTGGGTTCAATCTGGTTTCATGCATTTCTTTACTTTTGTTTTCTTCTTACTACTTGATGTGTAGGACCAGAGCTCACAAATTATGCACATACATCAGAAATCATGAAACCATTGGGCATATGAATACACATATTCACATCTCATTTTGGTGGATTTAGTTTTGCAGGGCCTATATTTAGATGTGCAGTCAACTCTAGTGGCTAGCGGGTGCAGAGGCGGTGAGTTGTTTGAATCAGTGCTCGCTCACACGGCGCTGCTAGGTTGGCAAATCAAGAAGGTAAAGGATTAAACCAGTGTAGAAACGAACCAGATTCATTTGTTTAGGAGAAGTCACCTTGCGGCCCCCTTTGGTGTTCTTGCTTGCCTTGTAGAATAACAGATTTCTGGCCTTGTATTAGTTGGCTGTCGTGATTGCCTCATCAGTCTACTGGTCATTTTATCTGCAGTTTGAAGGCGAGCGACTACGGCTAAGTGTTTGGACAGGTTGCTATGGAGTGAAAGTAATGCTTCGGTTCCCCTACTAGCAAAAGCTACGAGCACTTAAACATAGGCCAGTTGCCAATCGGAACAGAAAGCGGTAATGCAGGAATTCTAAACTTACCAAACGCTGTCATGAGACTCACACCGGCTCATTGTGGTGGAAAGGGCTTGTGGTGGCGTCCGGCAATTCCCAGTAAAGAGAAAATACCTTTCAACTCACTGCTTAGGCTTCATAAGTACAGATTCTAATGTCAGGAAAGTAGTGTTGAACTATAGACATTCCTAAAAGTAGTTATGGGAGCAAGGACACTGTTTTACAACTCCCTATTTCTAGCTGTGTATTAATGGCTATGCTACAGGAAAACACACTGGAACAGGAGGCAAATCAGTCGAGCAGAGTCTGCAACCTGTAAACTCAGCCTTAGCGTACCCGGCCCAGTGGAGGACTAAAAGTGTCAGACATCTGGCACGAGGAGGAGGAGGTGGTGGTGGTGGTTGTGGCAGCAGTGTGTTGGGAAGCCCAAGTGCTGGTCACACAGGAGTTGTAACATGCAGTGTTAAAACCACATAAAAGAAAGCAATAAGCAGGCAATGGGGGTTTTAGATTACCCACGCAGTAACCAGTGGGAGAGTCTTATAATAACATCTAAACGCTTGTGCCAACCTGACTTCACTGGGGCTCAAGCTGCACCAGCAGAGGGAACTACCCTGATTAATCTCACAGAAGAGTAAGCACTTCTTTGGCAGTGAGGGCCTGTTTGTGGAGTCAGAAGTGGTTTGCGAGGCATGTGGGTATCGCCCTTTTTGCTGAATTAAGTTGAGTACTTGACAATGCCTTTAAAGAGCGAAGGCCATACCATCCTTCAATGCCTCTAGTGCAATATTTCACTACAATGTGAGATGTGAATATGTGTATTCATATACCCAATGGTTACATGATTTCTGATGCATGTGCATAATTTGTGAGCTCTGGTCCTACACATCAAGTAGTAAGAAGCCCTAGAAACCACTGATTGTGACCACCGCTAGGAATGGGCTTTAACATTGTACAAACACCAGTACCTGTGGCAATCAGCCTCCAAACTCAAAGATACCACCCAAGGGTAAAGAAGCAAAGGGCTCCAACATATCCAATAAAGAATTTCTACAGTCTCAGGAGCGACTAAATAAGTAACCACACCCATCAAGTTCTGCATCACTTTTTCAGGAGGAGGTTGAAGATCGGGCGATGCCCACGAGGAAAGAGCAATTTTGCATAGATGTTTTCACGTGTAATTTGTGATTAAATGTGTGTTAGGATGTTAGGAGTTTTAAGGAAAATGAAAGTTAAAGTAAAGTCTAGTGTTTATATATATATTTGTAAAGATTTGTACGAACCATATATGAATTAAAAAAAAAAAAGGCATTTCAAACAGACCAAGAATTGTAACGGCAAATGGCTGGCATTTAAGCAAACTGAAAGTACAGTAGCAGGGGACCTTACCAAAAATTCAAGAAGCAGAAATCAGAATGACTGACTCAAATAACAATAACTGACTTGGGCAACGGCCACGTAGAACTCTTGACAAGGTTGGTGCTGCTGGACAATCAGAGGAACCATTTGTAAGAGAAAAAAGATAAAGGAGAGGAACTTGAAAACACTGCTTGATGAAAAATACAAATGAGATGCATTTCTGCATTGGCTCTAGATCATGTTTAAGAGAAAAAATGTCAAGAGTTCTTAAGAAAGTTGTTAGGGGAAAATGCACTGCTCTGATTTGAACTGAATCAAGTATTTTGGATTACTTGGCCTTTCAGGAGAGAAAGGCTTTACCATAGGCACACTAAGAGCAGTACATCTTTTCCAACTTCAAGAAAAAGAAATAATGGCATCGGAGCAATGGCCGGATTCTTTGCGGTTCGAAGTGTATGAGCTGAAACTCTACCAAGATCTTGCTCATACAACTCTCCAAAGAAGGTAGGAAAAGATGCCAATTACAAACCGACTACTTTAAGAAGGGATCCAACACGAATGGGGTTTCCCATTCAGACTCTCCTTTAAGTATAACGGAGTGATGTCCTCAGCCTCATCTGTGCAAGAGGATCTTATATTCTTGGTGAGGCAGAATGACGGGGGAGCCAGGCACAGGGAATTGACCCAGGGCTCAGAACAGCAATGGCAGCATGCAGCAGCTTCTATGACTCTGAAAGGGGAGAGCCAACAAAGAGTTAAGGATGACAAAGAAAACTTGAAAAAGGTCACGTGTGTTCTTATGACCTCACATGCGGAAATCTCCTTCAAACCTTACTTACTGATTAGCTTCTAAAATGTTCCGATATTGGAAACGTTTGCCCTGGCACATTTTTGGGTCTTTGAGGAAGGAAGATGGAACCCTCTTGCCCAATGAAGGATCCTGTAAAGTCTCCTAAGGTTTCAAGCAAAGACTGTCTCAAGCTTGGGGGTTTGTTTAATCTTTATTGTTAATCTTGAGGGAGACTTCAGGGATTCAAATTGTCCTTCCAAATAGTGGTTTTAGGGAGAGAAAATGATCTTGGTGGAATTCTTAATGCATACATTAAAATAGTTTTGAAGGGTAACACAAGGTGGTCCAAACAAGATGGGTCATCGTTTACTCAAATGTTATTTTTCTCTTGTGTTCAGCTCTGTCGTCTTCATTTCTACTCGATTATTCACATCCGTGGGTGTTTTAGTTGGGTCTGGAGAGGAAGACCCATATTAAGGCCCACGTGAAATGGGCACTGTCCACATCCCGAAATTAAAAAGATTGGCTGAATAGTCCTAGAGATATGGTCCAGGGAGTTCTATGCTGTTTTGAATACAGGAATTCCCTCGAAGTAATTTACTTTGCAGGAATTCTGCCGACAAAACTCTGATTTGGGTATTGTTTATTTGAGGGAAGGAGTGTCCTCCCCAAGCCCTCCATTTTCACACTCATCAACCTTCCCCCAAACGTCTCCCCATCCTTTTTAACCGCTTAACCCCCCCTTTTTTCCTCCAATCAACAATATAACTAATTTCCCTAATCAGACAGCATGCCCAACTGTTGAAAATGTGGCAAAAGCCACATTTAAAGGGTACATTATGAGCTCGGCCAAAGCACTTGGAAAGGCTGCAGAAGTCTTAGGGGGGTGAGACTGGAAAAACATGTGAATGACTTGTAATGGCAACAAACAAGCACCCTTCTGTAACATTTTTCGTCAATAGAAAGCTGCATGCAGTAAGCTTTATTTTCATTTAAAGGAAAAAGTAGAGGAGGTACTTCTTGCAGGTTAGGCCGGGTTAAACCTGGATACCCCAGATTACAATCTAAATCGCATTCAAATGCGTAATTAATCATATACTAAAGACCCTAAGGGGATGATCCACATAGGAAAAACTAATTACAGGGATTTGTAGGCTTCACCACTAAGCTATAATCCGAGGACGAGATGTAAACTCTGAAAAGGACTATTTAGAAACTGTCAGAAGTCCGCAGATCAGTTCTGATCTTGCCTGTTGGTTGAGCCACAAATAACAGATGTGGTACAAGCCAATACTGAAAGGTTTCCCCAAAGGCAAAGTGCCTGGGTTACATGGCTTTACTGCTGGGGCTTAAAGACATTCAGTTGGAAATAATCTGATTCACAAACCTTCATTTTCAATAGCGTTTTAGCCTCTGGTAATGTCTCACAGTAATGACTATACCCACATTGACATAGATTACACAACCTAATGAAGATACACAGGATAGGTCCTATCACAGACCAATCACATTAATAAATTTAGATGCCAAGATTTGTTTGAAATGACTGCATGCTTGGACGTTATGCCTGTGTTGATCCCTCAAGATCAGGCAGGCTTCAAAAGTTAAGCAAAAATCGCAATTTAGCCCAAATATTTCAAAAATTATCTGAGCAAATTTTCATTCTCCAATTTCCTCTTTAAAGGCGAGCAATCACTACTCCCAACAGGCAGTGCTATCAAAGGAGACACAACAGGGTTGCTCCCATTTTCTTTCTAGTGTTTGCCCTTTGTTTGGTGTGGAGCGTGGTGGCAAAATAACTTTGTTTGCAGAGGATGTGCTTTGATTGCTGACAGTCCCAGAACACTCAGTTCCTCAGCTATTGCATGAATAACTAGCCCGTGAAATTGTAGGGTTTACAATTAACTATGGACAATGAAAGGCACTAAATATAAATGAATTATCCAAGGTGATCAAAAATCTAAATTGTGAATTGTGAGTTCTGCTGGAGGAGAATCGATCTCATTTACTGTTAAAGGCTATTTGGGTTAAAAGTGCTTCTAGATCTGCTTTCATGGTACCCAAGAAGTGATGACCATGGCATTAGCTCAATGGGATTCTCTGATCCGCATATTTAACTTCACCTAATTTAAGTCTCCACTGACCCGAAGTTTGAACAGACCAGAAATTTCACGAGGTTTCTCCAGATCAGATCTACATAATTTTATCAACAAATCATAAAGTGATCATTTACTATGCGGCTGTTACTTTGTAGTATTTATTTTCTTTTAATGCACCCCCTCAC
Organism: Ambystoma mexicanum; assembly: GCF_040938575.1. NCBI lineage: Eukaryota > Metazoa > Chordata > Amphibia > Caudata > Ambystomatidae > Ambystoma > Ambystoma mexicanum. The sequence goes on along the minus strand of NC_090921.1, from coordinate 1,333,978,541 downwards.
TACATCCTACCTTTTAACCACCCCATATCACTCAACATATGCATACTTATTTTACCACCACAAAGTAACTAACACAAAGTAATTTACGACAGCAATTTCGTTTTATGAAACAGTACACGATCAGTCTCACATATTGCAAATTTGAAAAGGGAGGTTTGCATCGTCTTTCAAAGCATTATGACAACGGAGAACTACTCAGTTATGAAAGCATGATTTTAAATATATACAGATGCAACCCTGGATCCCCCATAACAATGTTAAACAGGAAGGACCACATTTACTTACACAATTGGAAACCTTGATGGAAAAGAGTTTCATCGAATCAGTCTCACAAGTATAGAAAATTCTTGGCATGGATGAAGGATGAGGGGAAATTTCCAAACAGGACTCAATGGGCAACATAGAAAAGTGGACCAAGATCATTTGACAGAGACCAATGAAATCTTCAATTTGTGCACAAGTTAAGGAAAATGCCTACTATCTATGCTTTTGTTGATATATGACCCTGAGATAAGTCGGGTAAAATATTCACAACTCACTCAGAACTATAGAAAGTGTGATATTACACACATAGGTGGGACTGTCCATGTATACAGAACATCTGGTAGAATAACAAAGTTATTCACTGTAGTGACTACCTTACTCCTAAGTCCATAGTCCCCTTTCCTCCATACTTTTGGGACATTCCGTCCTGTGGGACAGGACCGGAGCACTTTTTGTAAAAAAGCATCAAATTGAAAAAATGTGTCCTATTTTTACGCGGGGTACCACACGCAGCCGTAACACCGCCCTCCTTAGCTCCGCCCCACGCATCGCCCCTCAGTCCTTTTCTATCGCCAGGTCTGAGACCATTTAAGTAATCAAGGATACTTATTGGAGGGGACGTTAGGTGGGCGTATGGAGGAAAAGGGACTATGGACTAGGAGTAAGGTAGTCACTATGGTCAGTAACTTTGTTATACTCCTACGTCCTGTCCCCTTTACTCCATACTTTTGTGAGATTACCAAGCACTCCTCACAGGAAAACGGGTGGATGGAACTCCTTTACTGAAAGAGGTTTTTAAGAACCGCCTGCCCGAACTGAGCATCGGCTCTGGAGCTCAGGTCTAAGCAGTAATGCTTACAGAAAGCGGATGGGGAAGCCCACGTAGCTGCTCGGTCAATGGTTTCCCAGGGAACATATTTCTGTAAGGCAACAGCAGCCGCCTTGCGCCGCACAAGATGTGCGTGAATTCCCTTTGGAAGCTGAAGGCCCTGAACAGTATACGCCTCCGAAATCCGGGAAGCAATCCATTGGGAGATCTTTGAAGGTCACAAAGAGCTGGGAAGAGCTCCTCTGTTTAGATGTTCTATCCAAATAAAACTCTAGAGCTTGTCTGACATCCAAATTATGTAATACCCTCTCGGCATCTGAGGCCGGGTCTGGAAAGAACACTGGTAAGGAAATAGACTGGTTCAGATGAAAATCGGATACCACCTTTGGAAGGAAAGAAGGATTGGTCCGGAGGACAACCTTATCCTTGTGAAAGGTGAGGAATGGATTTTCTACAGACAAGGCATGAAGCTCACTTACAGACCTTGCCGAAGTCACTGCAATCAGAAAAGCCATTTTCCACAAAAGGAACATTAAGTCCACCGTAGCCATGGGGTCAAACGGTTTATGGCATAAGGCAGGGAGGACCACATTCAGTTCCTTCCCGGGTTGGATGCGGGTTGCGCACAGGTGGATAAAGATGCAATAGACCTGCAAAGTGTCTTTTAATGACAGGGTTTGTCAATGAAAAAGAGCAAGAGTCCGTGGACAGGTAAGCAGCGATAGCCGACAAATAAGTCCTACAAGACAAGACATGTATGCCTGGAGATGCCAGATGAGAAACGAATGACAGGACCGTGTCGATGGTAGCTTCTCTGGGGTCCAGCTGCTTTGCTAAACACCAGTGACAGAAAGAGCTATTTGCTCCTATACTGAGACCTCGTCGAAGGTTTTCTAGCTGCCTGGATAATACGCATATTATCCGCGGGCAAGTTGAAACTTTCTAAAGATTTGATCTTAGGCACCAGGCCGCCAAGCTGAATGAGGTGCCACATCTGCTGATCGCTCTGGTGAAGCAGGTCGGGAATCAGCGGAAGCCTGATCAGTGAGCAGACTGACAGATCCTGAAGCTCCGTAAACCAGAATCTGGCTGGCCACCATGAACAGGAGAGTGCAATTCTTTGTGTTCCAGAGCTTGCATAGCACCCGGTGAATCAAAGGGAGAGGCGGGAAGGCGTAGGCCCTCATGTTGTGCCACAGAATCTCGAGAGCATCCCCCAGGGAAGAAGCCCCGAGCCCGTTCCTGGAAGCATAAAAAGGAAGTTTTCTGTTTGATGACATTGCAAAGAGGTCCACTTCTGAAGTGGTTGGAGAGGATCTCTGTGTTCAGCTCCCATTTGTAGCTGACCACCACTCGCCGGCTGAGAGGGTCTGCAGTTACATTCAGCTGGCCTGGAATGTGCAGAGCCAGCAACCAAACACCGTGCTGAATGGCCCATTCCCTAATCTGAATGGCTAGATCTACAAGGGGAGGCGACTTGGTACCCCCCTGCTTGTTGATGTAAAACATGAATACCGCATTGTCTGTGCGGATGCGGACCACTTTGTTCACAATCACTGGCTTGAAAGCTTTGAGCGCCAGGAAAATTGCCAGAAGTATCAGATAATTTATGTGAAATTGTCTGTCCTGTGGCGACCATAGGTTGAAAACCTGAAGATGATCCATCGTTGTGCCCAACCTGATGAGAGGAGTCTGTCGTAATGGTCGCTTGAGGGCAGGGCTCCTGAAAAGGAGGACCCACCGACAGATTGCTGCAAGATGGCCACCATAGGAGATCTGTCGTCATGCAGGGTGGGACCGGAATCATTTTGGTGTCCGTGTCCACTATCTGAAGCCAGGAACTCCAAAGAGCCATCTGTGTGAGTCGCATTTTGAGACTAGCAAGGGGAAGAGCAAATACGCATGAGGCCATGAGGCCTAGAAGCCTCGAACTACCAGGCCGACATGCTCTCTGACTCAATGAAAACTTGACACGTGGTTAACCGATCCGCCATCCTGTCCACAGTCAAGTACGCTCTGCAGTCGATCGTGTTCGAACAGAAAACCAGGTATATCAGGTCTTGAGAGATCATCATGGAGGATTTCCGCTAGTTCACCGACAGCCCAAGACCAAACAGGAGCTGAAGGAGAGACTGCAGATTGCTCATGGTTTTCACTGGGCAAGGACTGCACAGAAGCCAGTCGTCCAAATATAGATACACATGAATACCCTGTAGCTGTAGAAAGGCCACGATGACCGACATCTTCGTGAAGACACGCAGCTCTGAGCTGAGACCAAAAGGGAGCACTCGGAATTGGAAGTGCTTCTCTCCCAGGGAGAATCGCAAATATTTCCGATGCGGGCTCCAGATCAGGATATGCATATACGCGTCCTGAAGGTCCACAAAGCTGAGCCAATCACACTTCTGAAGAGAGGACCTTATTTGGCTGGCCGTGATCATCTTGAATTTCTCTTGGGGAAGAGAAAGGTTGAACTGGGAAAGGTCTAGAATGGTGCGCAGGCCAGCCTGGTTGGGGTTGGGCACCGTAAACAGACGGGAGTAGAAGCCCTCCCCTCGTTCCACTGCCTTGAGATCTAGAAGCTTCTGGACCTCGTCTCTGAGGGAGGGTGTCCCCAATTGCTGAAAGGGAGGATTGTAGGGTGGGGTAAGTAGGGGGGAGGGTCAAGCAGAGGCCCGCCTGAGCGATGGACAAAACCCACTGGTCTTCGGTGATGGTTTGCCACGCCTCCAGATCAGACGAGATTCGTCCTCCCACCAGAGTCTCGTGCAAGCGCCAAAAAATATAATTGTGCAGACTTTTCGGCAGAGAGACTACCTGTCCCTGAAGTGGAGGGTGAAGATCGAGAGGAAAAATCGACCTCGTTGCAGTCTCTTACGGGAGTTACCTCTCGGTAGATCAGTCCTACGAGACCTGCAGTCCTGGAACCCTCTGAAGCCTGAGGAGGACCGAGGCTGGGATCCAGATCTCTGAGCGTTGAAAGGGGCTTTCACCAGCAGCGACAGACTTGGCAGTTTGCATGCTTGCCTTAGTCTTTGTAAGATCGTCATCCGTTGAAGAATGAAACAGCTCTTTGCTGTCAAAAGGCAGGTCCAGAACTTTATCTTGGACCTCCTTCGAAAACTTTGTTGCATGAAGCCAAGCTTGATGAGGTGTCCACCCCCAGCATGAGGCCTCGAGCTGAGGTGTCGACATGGTGCGCAGCAGCCTCCAGCATATCCTGTGCCAACACCCTGGCATCTGATAAATCGCCTTTAAAGTCTTCCAGCCTTTCAACAGGGATGAAATCCTGGAAGTCAGCCAAATCTCTCCACAGTTTCATATTCGCTGCAGCCAAAATGAGCTCTGTGTTAGCCTGAAGCATGGATAGTTGGCAAAAATCTTCTTGAATCAAGCAACTTGTCTTCCTTGGCTAGAACCTGAGCCGCAGCTGTGGAGGTCGCAGAGGCCGGCTTGGATTGCACAATGGCGGCCACTACCACCGTTGAGGACGGGAGCGGGCATGACGCCAAGGCTACTTCCTCTGAGGTGTGAAGCCTGCAACAGGCATAAATTCTTTTATTTATGTGCAGCCCAGTGTGGGGTTTATCCCAGACCTTGCGGGCCTCGGCCAGGACGTTCCTCTGAAGGAACAGGCTGGTGCGTTCTTGTGGAGACAAGGTCAGCGCCCCCGAAAGGACCCCTTCCTGCGGAGCGGGTACCTCAGGTACTGGTATGTCAAGGAGTGACAGGTCCACCAGCCAGTCGCGGAATGCTCTGACAGAGCGGGGCTGGTCCTCACTATCCTGATCTATCTGAGGGTCGTCTAGTGCATCCGGATCCATCGGCTGCGATGCGACCAGGTGTCAAAATGACATCTCGCTCTGCTGGCGTCTTGTCAACCGGAGACAAGGGAGGCAGAGACGGAAGAGCTAGAGGTGGGCCGGGAGGGCGAGGCGGTGCCGCTGCCAGGGCGACAGGTGCCATGACCGGAACTGTTGGGGCAGGATGCGGCGCCTGAGGGCAGATTTCCCTAAAAAGTACTTTAAAGTACTCCCTCATGGGATCAGAGTTCATGAGACTATGAAATTTTACAAAAAAAGGCATTCTCTGCCGAGACCTTAGGCACTGGAGTGGGCAGAGGCCGCTCATGAGGGGCACAACCCCACGAACGTAGTGAGGAGGGCTGCCAAGAGGACCCGCCAGCAACCGGGTCTACATACACCAATGGGGCAGATGTAGGATGAAGCAAGACCGAATGTGGTAGTGGCATCCGAGCACGCCAAGCATAAGAGGGGCGGAACAGATTCCCACTGTCGCATGGAAAAGGTTGTCCACCAAAAGAAAGGCTCCCAGCACCCGCCGTCGATAGCATGGGTGTGAGGGAAGAATCCAAAATGGCCACCGTAGACCACGCAGGAAGGCCCGTCATTTTGTGAGCATCGGAGGAGAACAGCGTCACATGTGGAGATGAGGCAGGCGACTCCAGACTGGTCAGGGGCCTTGATCGAAACTTTAGCCTTGACGCAAGGATCCTCGGCAGAGCCAGAACTATGGAGTCTTGGATGTTTACTGGACATCCTGTCCCTTGAATTAGCCTCAAAAAGAGGAACCTCAGCAAAGCCGGTAACAGAGGAGTTATGGTCAGCCACCTCTCCCTGTGCCACCTCAACAGAACCGGTAACACTGCAAGGAAAAGTTGAAGAATCCACCTCATATATAAAACACAATAAACAGACAAGACCTGAACAGGTCTCAGTTCTGTTGGTACACACCTTAGCCTCGATAAGAGAAACCTCAGAACAGAGTCCAGAGTCCTCAGAATCATAGCTCCCCCGAGAGGGGCCTCAAACCGTGGTTCAGTACAGAAAGCCTCAACCAAGGCCTCAGGGCGCACCCCGGTATCTGTGTGGGAAGCTCCAAACACAGAGACCTTGGAGCGAACTCCGGTACCCAATGCCTCAGCACGACTATGCTGGCCTATTAGTGATTGGTGAACCTCGGATAGTGATCCGGTATTGGCAGGCCCCTTGCGGGAACCCTCGGAGAAAACCCTAGTATGCCCATCAGGCCTGCGAGGCACCTCAGGTGAAATCCTGGTAGCAGAGCTTTTGAAGGCCCTACTGGATATGGAGGACCCCGGGAAGGAGCTCCCCGGCCGGGGTGCCCTGAAAAGCAAGGAACTTACTGGGCATCTTTCCTTTCAGTCGATGAAGAGTTGAAAATGCGATGGAGGAACTCTCTGGAAGATCTCCTCCCACCGATGAAGGTGACGCTGAAGTGTCCGACTGAAAGGGAGTCGCAGTAGAAACACGAGTCCCAACGGTGATCCGGTCCCAGATACTCCAAACAGAGAGAATGGGGATCCACCCTAGCGAAACAACGTTCGCAAGAGGAACAAGCAACAAATCCCAAACGATCCGGCATAGACAGAGGACTACGCGACCACAGAACCGGAGCAGGAGAGAAGGACAACGGGAAGAGGAAACATTTCTTTCCGATGATGCAAGTACGTCTAGCCCCGACCGCGTGGAGAAAAGGACTGAAGGGCGATGCGCGGGGCAGACCTAAGGAGGGCGGGGTTACAGCCGCGTGCGGGACCCCGCGTAAATAGAGAAGGACACATTTTTTCAATTTGATGCTTTTTTACAAAAAGTGCTCCGGTCCCACAGGACGGGATGTCCCAATAGTATGGAGGAAAGGGTACGGGACATAGGAGTAAATCTTTTCACACATTAAGGATATAAACAGAACTCTTGCTTTACATAGAAGCTCATGATTCCTTTGGAAAGCCCAGGTTTGGACATTAACACTCTACACCGATCATCCACATGTGATATCAATGTGCCATGACTGGGGACACCTTTCCCAGCTAGATAAATATATGGTCCTTAGCAATGCGGTCCCATGCACATAATGTATGACGCATGGTAACCAGACCAAGGGGTATTGAACTAGTCTCAGTGTAATCATTCTCAAATTTGTTGCGTTCCCCCACCCCCTCTTTTCCCATATTAAAATTTGAATGCATCAATACCTGGGTGCCATTTTGTGCAATGAATTCATAGATGTTGAATGAAAAAGATCTTCTGGCTATTATAAAACCATATTTTGAATTTTAAATAAATCAAATAAAGTGTTTATTAAAGGAATAGTGCGCTCAGAAATATTAATGTCCCAAGGGTTCGTCCATGTGTTTTTAAGCATACGTTGATCGAACGTACAAACATTTCCTATGCACTTTACTGTAGTTTTTATTTTTGTACACATGCGAAATCAGGCAGCAGGGCGTGGCCATTTTGTGATATTCTGATCCGTTGCCGCATCTCCCAAGCTGGACTGCCCTGGCGGCACTAAATCATATCCCCCGCCCCCGAGCCTGACATCACTAGACGAGAACCGCCCATTTCACAGCGCCAAAGCACGTCTCGTGTCAATGTTCTCTGCGCTTCAGCTAATGACGTGTCACCATGGAAATGGCAGGACGCCTCTTTCCTCAATAAGTATAAACAGACAGCTTCACAACAGACATTAGATTTTCTTTCCCATTCTTCTCTCTGTCTTTTTTAAAGTATTCTGTGCCTCGTTTCTGTGCTCTGGTCAGGTATCTTCATTGCTTGTAGCCCTTGCGAACAGATACCAGTACCATTACAATAAATGACTTTCGTTTCGCCCACAATGGCAACAATACAGTCCTACTAATGACAACCCAGGAGGAGAACTGCTGCTGCCGAGAAAACTCTGGATGCTTGTCCTACATATCGGAAGGCGAGACACGGCCGCAATGCGTTACCGATCTGCCAGACTTCAGGGCAGCCTGCCTCACACGGTCCATGTTGAGGATTATGATGGTGCTTATGCAAGAACTTCACGCAACAGTTCGCCCTCGCAATCTAAGTAACGAGTAAGTGTACTCTAGTTGTGATGTCACTTAGGCCACTACCATTTCATGGTCATCTCCTATATTGTCGTATCAACCAAATTTAGTCTTGCAATTCTCTAGCAATAGTCGTATAATAGTCGTTTAATATTGTACAGTGTCTAGGTAGCAATTGTACTGGCAACAATGCCATTGGATACAAGAATTGTCATTGGCAACTAAGGTTTAATACACTTATCTTGGCAATTTAAAAACAGTTTGCATCTTTCTCTTTCACAGGTGGTATAGGCTGGTGGCCTATCGTTCGTACACATGGTGGCTTCATGGGAGGCTTGGACACTGTGTTCGACGAGTAATACCTGCCTGTGTCGTTGGTGCCATTAGAGAAACATTCCCCAGTGACAGCGGTCAGTACAGGGGATATTCCCTCACTGTGCTGCAAAAAGAACTTTACAATGTGTAGTACATTTGTGCCATCAAAATAAGAAAAAAAAATAAAGCACAACAGAACTTATCAATGGTTGTTTCAGTTTTTCAATGAATCGCGTGCATCTCCATTCCGCAGTGTTCCGTGCCTTGTCTGCACACCTCAGGCACGTCAATCCCCCTCCATTATCAAAAGGCAGTTCGCACCAGCAGATGTGCGCTGCCAAGGGGTGATGTCAGGCGTGCGAACGGCCAAGGTGCCAAACACCATGTACACTTCAAAGGTATCTTCCGCACAGCGGTCATTGTACACATGGCCTCCCCAGACCCAGTGTCTCCAGGCATGCTCCTCTGAAGCAGGCCTCGCCCCTACAATCCACATAAGACCACAACATATACATGTCATTCATTCACATACACATCCTCTTTTCTAATTCGTTATAAACCACTTGATATTTATCATGAGAACATCTTTGAGCACTCAAGTCTGCTCGTCGTCGTGCTACCTGAGAACTTCTGTGACCACTGCGAGTCTGCTCGTAGTCGTGCTACCTGTGAACATCTCCCTGTTCTCCTGACACTAACTACCCTGCTTGAAGAATCTAACTGTTTGTTGGCCAGGGTAAGGGCAGGTCACTTAATCCTATCTCCTTGATCTCTAAATTTCGATCTATTTCGAACTAAAGTACCCAGTAGTGTTAAGTTCATTCATCTCATTGACATTGTCTTGATTTTAATTTGTTATGTTATTGATATATATCAACTGTCATCAGTGTCAATTGGGATCGAATTGCATCCTTCGCGGACCGCGTCTATAAGCAGGTTTCCTTTTGATGCACAATAGTACATTCAAGGGACGACTAACATGTTCTGATTTTCGTCACATCAATGAATTGTTTATGAAAGTTATCCTATAATACAGCCGGCCACGCTACACTGGTTTTGATGCGGTGACCAAACCATAGCTTGCATAGAAGAATGCATGGTATAATTCCTTCTTTCTCACGTTTTTATGCCAAGTAATTTTTTAATATTGTTGATTTTTTTATTTTTTATTTTTTTTTTAGAGAATTTCCAATAATGCCTGCACATACTGTTTTTCGTTACCCTTCTAAGACCCATGACAAATCTGAAGGCACTACAATGCATGTATTCCCAAAGAATATAGATCGAATAAGAGAATGGGTCAGATATTGCGGATTTGCGCCGGAAGAGCTTGAAAGTAGAGCCCATGAAGTCTTGGAGGCCGCGCGGGGTAATCGATACCGCATCTGCAGTCTGCATTTCCCACGAATATGTATGACCAATCCAAGTACACAAAGAAGAATCAACTCAGAACGACTCGTAAATTGCTCCCAAATGCAATTACGACTATTCATGCACAGGCCGCCTCAGGTGAGTCATGGTTCCGGACTTAGCTGTATCTCTTGGGATAGAGAACAGGTAACTAAATGGACGGATTGGTGTTTTAGGTGTAAATATCCCTTATAATACTTATTCACAAGATTGTATTGCTTTATAACTAAACACCATTTTGTTAAACATCTGTCGTGGTTTTAGGAGCATCATAGAAAACGATTTATGGGCACAGTCAACTATGCTATAGTGTCCTTTGAAAAAAGCATAATGTTTTCGTAATCTGTCTCCTTACATGCCAATTTTTAAGATTAGTATTTCTAAATCAAATCAAATTTTCCCTTTACAACTCCATGACTATGCGCTGCATATGAACGAGCAAGATCCAGCATCCATGTCTTGCCTGGAGTCAACAACCACTTCAAAAGCGTATCAGGTCATCTTACTTAGCTATTTAGTTCCGGAATTGTTTTATGCATGGAATTTGAGATAATCTGATCATATTTGCGTATCGTGTCATTCGTTTACACAATGTTTTATTCGTGGTTTGCTATTGATATGTACCAATGTCTGTGTCACATTGTGTGTGTTCAATTTCAATCATTTCATCCATACTTACACAAGTACTGTATTACAGGGAGATGCTGAAGCTTCGACTACAATTACATCCATCCCTCGTAGTTGATCCAGCCAGATGTATGCATACTGACAGTTCCCTCGAAGATAATCTGATCATATTTACATATTGTGTCGTTCGTTTACACAATGTTTAATTTGTGTTTTTTTTATAGATATGGACCATTGTCTCTATCACATTGTGTGTGTTAGATTTCAAATGTTTTTATCCATACTAAAACTAGTACTGTGTTACAGGGAGATGCTGCAGCTTCAACAACAATTACATCATCACTCGTAGTTGATCCAGAGCCAGAGGTATGCGTACTGATGTTTCCTCGAATGAAAGAAAGTGGATCCTAGATCTGATACCATTAGACAGTGACACCATTAGAAACAAGCAGTTTTTGTAAATTGCTTCAGTGCAACATTTCGAACAGTGTGCTTTGCACAGTCAACTTTGATCGAGTAAACTAGCCATCAATCAGGTGAAATTCGAAATGTATATTTTGACTAAATGACATACACGATGTGCGAGTTTATCTGTGTAAGCCAAGTGTGCGAAGGAATAATTTGATTTCTAATACAAATGACTTATTTTTAATGGATACTCTTTTCTAGGGATGTATACAAGTTCGGGATGTAGAAGAGGAGGCACGTGGATACAAGTCGGTGGACCAGCTTGCTGGTGCAGTCGTTACAGTGAAGAAGAAGGTTTCAAAGAAAAGCAAGAAAGATACAGTAAGTTACAAACAATTTCATTTTCAAACAGTGTTTTGTGCTGGTGCCTTCAAAACTTGCTTTTTTAAATCTAAGTTGTCCAATACTGTATTTTTGGATTTACATTGAACATGTTTTTCCAACCTGTCTTCTAGTTGCCCGGTGGTGTACGAACTATGCAGACACAGACAGCGACAGAAATGAGAGATGCTGCTTGCCAAACTGATTTCACAATGGAGCAACTAGTATCTGAGGTGTAGCGTGTTCAAATCAATAAGCAGACTAGAGATGCTTTTTCCCAATGGCCAGAAAATGAATTTAATGTGACTGGCGAAGCCAGCAAAGTGTTTCTGGACCATTGCTACAATGCTACTGCTCCACCAGATGAAGATTAAACTGAATGTATTGAAGATGCTTTTGAATTAGTCACAGACCACTTGACAAAATCGACACCCGCCAAAAAGGGGCCACGCAAAAATCAATCAATATTGATGATTTCTCAGATTCATGTTCAAGTAACAGAAACTGAAATGACAGAGACTGAAGCATCAATACAATTGACAGAGGAACTAGACAAAGATCTCGACTACAGTATGTCCAGTTTGGCTAAAATGTCAACCGCAGTTCAGTCAGAAACAATATTAATGCAGGATGATAGCCTAATAAAGGAGGGCAAATACATAGTATTCGACAGCAGCTTGATGGAGATTATAATGATGCTGAAATGTGTGCATTCAGTGAGAGGGGAAGTATGTGGGAAGCCATTGGTGAATGTGACTTGTCTATCAAAATGTTCATGGTCCGCTCAACCGATGCTGGGGAAACTGCCAGCTGGCAATCTACTGTGTGCAGCAGCTTTACTTTTCAATGGCTCTAGTTTCATTAAGTTGTCCAGTTTCTGTCAATTTGTGGGACTCATTTAATTTCTAAAACGCAGTACTACAAAGATCAACGTCAATATCTATTCCCTGCCATTAGTCAAGCTTGAAAAATTGAACAATTGTCTATTCAAAGTACATTCTCCAAAAAATGGTTCGGGCTAGCTGGCGATGGACAGTGTGACAGCCCCGGATTTTCAGCAAAGTACTGCACATACCACTTTCAGGACATGGAAAGTAAAAAAATTGTGAAGTCGGTGGTCGTGCAGGTTTCCGAATGTAAATCCTCAGTGGCCATGGAGAAACTTCGTTTTATAAAATCACTGGAAGATCTACAATCGAGGGGAATGCAAATCGACCTCATAGCCACGGACAGACATGTTTCAATAGCCAAGACAATGAGAGAGCAGTTTCCAAATATTTGCCATCAATTTGATGTATGGCACGTTGCCAGATCCATCAATCAAAACATCTCAGCTTCAGGGGAAAAAAAAAGGTTCTGAAAGTATTTCACAGTGGTCCCAGTCTTTCAGCAACCGCCTTTGGTGGAGCTCCAAAACTTGTGATGGGTCTGTGGAAATTCTACTAGAAAAATTTCAGTCACTAATTCAACACTGTTCCAATGTTCACTCTTCAACAGAACACCAACATTTCCACCAATGTGAACATGGCCCTTTCACGCCGGAGCAGGAACGGAAGAAGTGGTTGATTCCATCTTCACCTCCACCTCCACACAAAGCCCTTGAGAAGATTGTGTTTGATAAAACTCGATCAAGAGATCTGAAGGGACTCACAGAATTCTGTCACACAGGAGATTTGGAGGTGTTCCACAATATGTGCCTAAAGTACAGGCCAAAGAGATTGCATTTCGGCATATAAGGGATGAAATATAGGACACTACTAGCGGTATTGGCGCATAATGAGAATGTAGGCCGTGAACAATTGAGGACTGCTGGAAACTTTGGGATGCTTCGCTACACTATTGCCTTTAGAAAATGAGCAAAAAATGGGTGGTCAAGCCAGTATATGATTAAATGGAATTCGATTTTGTGAAAGATCTTATTAATGTTTTGGAGATGCATAATCATGGAATTGTGCGCAATGTTTTTTCTTTTCCTCCCTGAGTACACATACATTGCCACAAAACATTGCCATCGTGCCCTGTCCACCTAAAGCAGAACTCGTGGATCAGTTCACTTCCCGGTTCAAATGATTACCAACTGTTTTTTTTTTTTAATCAACAATGTTTTTACGAAGTGTCCAAATAAAGCATTCAATTGGTCTTTTAAAATGTATCCTGTCAATTTTTTTTTCAACTAGTACCATTTTTGCCATACAATGTAACACCGTGCTTTCACAGTTCACAGTTTCGTCGAGCTACTGTGGGATCTTCAATGATTGTGGGAGGGCTTTACCATACAGTTGCCCAAATAGCTGAATAACTACTCGTCCCACAAAAGGGATGAGACCTAGGCTATATAAGATACTCAGCATGCAAGTAGTACTGGCTGTGAACAAAACAGGGCATCAAAGTGCGTTGTTGGTGAGAAATAGAAGCACTCTGACCAATATATTCATGGGGGCATGTGTTGGGGGTCGTTTCTAATGTAAGGAAGGGGTCGGTTGAGCCCCCGGTCAACATACATTATACGTGACAGTGGCATCCTGATCTTGCACTCGCGGTGGGCGCCTCCTTTGCCCATCTGCTGCCATGGGGAAAGAGGCCCTGACATAAGCAGAGGTGGGGCTATTTCTAGACACACTTTGACTCCATTTTGTGTACCCTCGACTCCAATTTTGGAGTAGGGCGCATTCTGTCATTGCAAAGTTTCCCCTACCCCTCAGCAGCGCCATGAACAGCGAGCTATGATAGACCCCACATTTTTCCTCCTGTGCCTCACAATTCCAGGTCTCATGGATGTGGTGAGACAAGATGTTGCAAACTAAGAATGTATCTTCATTCTGAGTGAAGGTCACCAGCTTTGAATGTTTGCTTGCGAGCTGAGGCAGCCCACGCGTTGCACACAGTATAAGGTTCAATTGTTTTTTTGACCTTGAGCGAAAGGGACCATTCTGAAAGGAATTGAATTAAAGGAGGGGTGTAATAACGTAAGATATGATAATGTTCTCCATTCCTAAACTGGCCTAAGGAACATGTAAGTTCAGTTCATGAAAAATCGTTGATCCGAACGGAGTCTGCGTTACGCCAAGAGAATGGAAATGCTGAATATAATGTAAGTTTGACTTTCGACGATTTTATACCCCAACGTGTCGATTTATCATTAGTTGACCTTTATTGCTGGGTTACATTGTACTCGTTTGTTCTGTGTGGCATATTGCAATGAAACGCAAGTACAACCTTTGTGTGCACTGGTCTTTCTACCGGGCACATGTGCAGTCCAGCATCGAGGTGCATGTAGACCACCACTCGGTTCCCCGAGGTTCACCGCTAATATTTCATTAAAATGCCATCTATGTGCATCTCGAATTGTAGCGTCAGGTTACGCATCCCGTTTAGAGCTGAACATACTCCATAGCACTATCTTCCGAAGTAAATTGTGCAGTACTCTCTGCTCTCTGTCCACATTGTTTCACATCTGTGCTAATTGTTAGTTTTAACACAATACCGAATTAATAAGTAAAATGATAAATTGTAATAAAGATCGGCTACTGAGACACATTTCTGTTATGTTTTCCAAACAGGTACATCCTGCCATTCTGCGATTGTCATCGATTCCAGATACCAACTGATGGCTTTTTCAACCGGCAGCTGCAGATACACGTCAATAGCTGGATATCTGACTCTTTTTTGGGACGATCGGCAAGGGCCGATATGCCCTTACCCGGTACCAGCGATTAGGAGCAACATAATATCCTTCACGGTGGTCTAGCGCCAAGTTGATGCACAAGCCTTGCAATTCACTGTGCGACCAAAGCACTTCTTTTACCCAAAACAAACACATTGTGTACCCAAAAGGAACACCGCGTGACTCACAATAAACATTTGTGGACCAAGAAAAGAGAAAAAGAATTACCCATTTGTTTGAATATTGCAATCGCCGGATGTTCTCTGAGCGTTTATTGTGAAATAAAAGTATTTTACAAATTGTACAGTCTTGCTATTTCATTTTAAAGTACAGTTTTATGTTCCGAATTGTGATGCGCTGTGTTGTGAGACGATGTGTGTTGATTTCCGGGTTATGCGTCACGTCACGTAGGTGATGACTGGGCGTGTTTGGCTACGCTGCCCAGTAACGTCATGGAGAAAGGCAGAGAATATGACTAGGTTTAGTGATGTCAGGCTCAGGGGCGGGGATACGATTTTGTGTCACCAGGGCAGTCCAGCTTGGGCGATGCGGCAACAGATCAGATTGTCACAAAATGGTCGCGCCCTGCTGCCTGATTTTGCATGTGTACAAAAGTGAAAAACTACGGTAAGGTGCATAGGAAATGTTTGTACGATCGATCAACGTATGCTTAAAAACACATGGCCGAACCCCCGGGACAATAATATTTCTGAGCGCACTATTCCTTTAAAGCATGTCTTCACACGCGGTTTTGGACAACTTATTTATGCTACCTGTCAACTCATGTGTGTTACTGTAGCAGAGGTTTAAGGCTACTTATATGCTAGCCATCCAATCAGAATAATCAATTTTTAATGGACACAACCAAGATACAATCAGCACACCATCCACCTATTGATTAGCAACTTGAACCATTTTCATTTTCAAATCATTTGGTTAAGTCTACAAGGATTCATTGTTAAGCCTTTTAGCACTCCTATGTATGTGTGCCTTTTTGTTCAAGACAGTTTTTGTACAACCTCCTGTTGAGGGCTGTACAACCACTAACCCTAGGGATGGCCGAAAGCACCCAACGAAAAAGGGAAGCCAAACCTCTCTTATAGGATAGTACCATGGCAGAGTGACCAGGCCCAACTCTCAGGAAGTGGTAGCAGACTGACACAAAGGTACAATTAGTCCACACACGTGACAATCCAGGCCAGTGCAGCAGAGTGATTCACTTTTAGGCACCAACACCAGGAGTTCTCTGCTGGAAGCAACGTGTGCCGCAGGCTTGGAGGAGTCCAGAAATGAAGGTCAGACTAGATGGCACAACAAAGAATGCTGAATAGAAGTAAAGGGAAAGCCAATAGTGGGATTTCAGCAGAAGCAGGGAAGGACGGCCAAAGAGCAGCAGCACACAGCCTTATGAAATGTCATTTTCAAAAATTGTCTCTCTAACAACTAATGAAGCAGAAACCCTTGCATTTACCGAAGAAGAAGCATCTAAAATCTTAAAATTAATTAAGAGCACTGAACAAGAGCTCAGTTCAACAGCTAAATCAGAAGAATTGGTATACCAATTAGAAAGGCCAATCAGATGTGAAATAAACCAGAGATTGCATGCAACAACTTTATCTCAGTATTATAAGGGCCAATGCATCCCGAGGGGATTACGAATTGATCTCTAGCCTACCTTATGTAAACAAAATTTGGAATTTGTCAAGAGATGGAGACTCATTTTGAACAAATGTTCATTAGATTTGATAATATTAACAATTAAAGAACTGTCAAAATCACTCACGTCCATAGAAGTTGATCTGGAAAGTACCAAAAAGTCTCTAGAAAATTATATGACCAAAGAAGAATTAACATCACTGTTGACAGAAATAGACACAAAATTGGAAAATTATCAAAGAGAAATCGAATCCAAGAAAATAAGGAAATTCAGGAGAGACACTCTAGACTACAAATTAGACATACTTTACGCGTGGAAGGAGTATTATCAACACAAAGAGCAACAGAGGGGAGGTAGATCATTGCCCAATAAAAACAAACCATCATCAGATACTAGACCATCATCATCGGAGGCCTCAAGTAGTGAAATTGAAACTCCAGAAGTTGCTACGGAATCAGAACAAGCCAGAAAAATCCAAAACAGTATACTCTTTTTTAGACCGAATCAGACACGACGAAGCAAAAAGAAAAAATCCTCCAAGGAAGATGAATTACCCACCAAAGAAAACCTAGTGGTAAACATCTCGAAATCCAAACTGTCTAAATTTGAGACACAGACATTACAGAAGGGGATATCGTTTGTACCACAATACAGTAGTACACTACTGAAAGAAAAACTAGCATTTTTTAAATTTACAAGAAAAATGAACAAACTTTTCTTCGACACCGTGGAAATTCCAGACAAGAGACATCAATCTGATTTTCTTGAGCTAAAATCTAAGAGTACTTTCACCCCTCCCATTCAGAATGCAGCACTGGACACCTTCCAAATGTTGGTGCTAAAAGACATGAAAAAGATTAAATTTGGAAACAGATCAAGAGGCAATCTGACTAAGGGAGAAACAGGCACTAGATCGCTTATGGCAGAACCCAGAAATTATACTGAAACCAGCTGATAAAGGGGGTGCCCTAGTGATAATGGGCACTACGAAATACAAAGCGGAGGTGATTAACCAACTAAGTGATCAAGACACATACTTTTGAAGGCCCTACTGGATATGGAGGACCCCGGGAAGGAGCTCCCCGGCCGGGGTGCCCTGAAAAGCAAGGAACTTACTGGGCATCTTTCCTTTCAGTCGATGAAGAGTTGAAAATGCGATGGAGGAACTCTCTGGAAGATCTCCTCCCACCGATGAAGGTGACGCTGAAGTGTCCGACTGAAAGGGAGTCGCAGTAGAAACACGAGTCCCAACGGTGATCCGGTCCCAGATACTCCAAACAGAGAGAATGGGGATCCACCCTAGCGAAACAACGTTCGCAAGAGGAACAAGCAACAAATCCCAAACGATCCGGCATAGACAGAGGACTACGCGACCACAGAACCGGAGCAGGAGAGAAGGACAACGGGAAGAGGAAACATTTCTTTCCGATGATGCAAGTACGTCTAGCCCCGACCGCGTGGAGAAAAGGACTGAAGGGCGATGCGCGGGGCAGACCTAAGGAGGGCGGGGTTACAGCCGCGTGCGGGACCCCGCGTAAATAGAGAAGGACACATTTTTTCAATTTGATGCTTTTTTACAAAAAGTGCTCCGGTCCCACAGGACGGGATGTCCCAATAGTATGGAGGAAAGGGTACGGGACATAGGAGTAAATCTTTTCACACATTAAGGATATAAACAGAACTCTTGCTTTACATAGAAGCTCATGATTCCTTTGGAAAGCCCAGGTTTGGACATTAACACTCTACACCGATCATCCACATGTGATATCAATGTGCCATGACTGGGGACACCTTTCCCAGCTAGATAAATATATGGTCCTTAGCAATGCGGTCCCATGCACATAATGTATGACGCATGGTAACCAGACCAAGGGGTATTGAACTAGTCTCAGTGTAATCATTCTCAAATTTGTTGCGTTCCCCCACCCCCTCTTTTCCCATATTAAAATTTGAATGCATCAATACCTGGGTGCCATTTTGTGCAATGAATTCATAGATGTTGAATGAAAAAGATCTTCTGGCTATTATAAAACCATATTTTGAATTTTAAATAAATCAAATAAAGTGTTTATTAAAGGAATAGTGCGCTCAGAAATATTAATGTCCCAAGGGTTCGTCCATGTGTTTTTAAGCATACGTTGATCGAACGTACAAACATTTCCTATGCACTTTACTGTAGTTTTTATTTTTGTACACATGCGAAATCAGGCAGCAGGGCGTGGCCATTTTGTGATATTCTGATCCGTTGCCGCATCTCCCAAGCTGGACTGCCCTGGCGGCACTAAATCATATCCCCCGCCCCCGAGCCTGACATCACTAGACGAGAACCGCCCATTTCACAGCGCCAAAGCACGTCTCGTGTCAATGTTCTCTGCGCTTCAGCTAATGACGTGTCACCATGGAAATGGCAGGACGCCTCTTTCCTCAATAAGTATAAACAGACAGCTTCACAACAGACATTAGATTTTCTTTCCCATTCTTCTCTCTGTCTTTTTTAAAGTATTCTGTGCCTCGTTTCTGTGCTCTGGTCAGGTATCTTCATTGCTTGTAGCCCTTGCGAACAGATACCAGTACCATTACAATAAATGACTTTCGTTTCGCCCACAATGGCAACAATACAGTCCTACTAATGACAACCCAGGAGGAGAACTGCTGCTGCCGAGAAAACTCTGGATGCTTGTCCTACATATCGGAAGGCGAGACACGGCCGCAATGCGTTACCGATCTGCCAGACTTCAGGGCAGCCTGCCTCACACGGTCCATGTTGAGGATTATGATGGTGCTTATGCAAGAACTTCACGCAACAGTTCGCCCTCGCAATCTAAGTAACGAGTAAGTGTACTCTAGTTGTGATGTCACTTAGGCCACTACCATTTCATGGTCATCTCCTATATTGTCGTATCAACCAAATTTAGTCTTGCAATTCTCTAGCAATAGTCGTATAATAGTCGTTTAATATTGTACAGTGTCTAGGTAGCAATTGTACTGGCAACAATGCCATTGGATACAAGAATTGTCATTGGCAACTAAGGTTTAATACACTTATCTTGGCAATTTAAAAACAGTTTGCATCTTTCTCTTTCACAGGTGGTATAGGCTGGTGGCCTATCGTTCGTACACATGGTGGCTTCATGGGAGGCTTGGACACTGTGTTCGACGAGTAATACCTGCCTGTGTCGTTGGTGCCATTAGAGAAACATTCCCCAGTGACAGCGGTCAGTACAGGGGATATTCCCTCACTGTGCTGCAAAAAGAACTTTACAATGTGTAGTACATTTGTGCCATCAAAATAAGAAAAAAAAATAAAGCACAACAGAACTTATCAATGGTTGTTTCAGTTTTTCAATGAATCGCGTGCATCTCCATTCCGCAGTGTTCCGTGCCTTGTCTGCACACCTCAGGCACGTCAATCCCCCTCCATTATCAAAAGGCAGTTCGCACCAGCAGATGTGCGCTGCCAAGGGGTGATGTCAGGCGTGCGAACGGCCAAGGTGCCAAACACCATGTACACTTCAAAGGTATCTTCCGCACAGCGGTCATTGTACACATGGCCTCCCCAGACCCAGTGTCTCCAGGCATGCTCCTCTGAAGCAGGCCTCGCCCCTACAATCCACATAAGACCACAACATATACATGTCATTCATTCACATACACATCCTCTTTTCTAATTCGTTATAAACCACTTGATATTTATCATGAGAACATCTTTGAGCACTCAAGTCTGCTCGTCGTCGTGCTACCTGAGAACTTCTGTGACCACTGCGAGTCTGCTCGTAGTCGTGCTACCTGTGAACATCTCCCTGTTCTCCTGACACTAACTACCCTGCTTGAAGAATCTAACTGTTTGTTGGCCAGGGTAAGGGCAGGTCACTTAATCCTATCTCCTTGATCTCTAAATTTCGATCTATTTCGAACTAAAGTACCCAGTAGTGTTAAGTTCATTCATCTCATTGACATTGTCTTGATTTTAATTTGTTATGTTATTGATATATATCAACTGTCATCAGTGTCAATTGGGATCGAATTGCATCCTTCGCGGACCGCGTCTATAAGCAGGTTTCCTTTTGATGCACAATAGTACATTCAAGGGACGACTAACATGTTCTGATTTTCGTCACATCAATGAATTGTTTATGAAAGTTATCCTATAATACAGCCGGCCACGCTACACTGGTTTTGATGCGGTGACCAAACCATAGCTTGCATAGAAGAATGCATGGTATAATTCCTTCTTTCTCACGTTTTTATGCCAAGTAATTTTTTAATATTGTTGATTTTTTTATTTTTTATTTTTTTTTTAGAGAATTTCCAATAATGCCTGCACATACTGTTTTTCGTTACCCTTCTAAGACCCATGACAAATCTGAAGGCACTACAATGCATGTATTCCCAAAGAATATAGATCGAATAAGAGAATGGGTCAGATATTGCGGATTTGCGCCGGAAGAGCTTGAAAGTAGAGCCCATGAAGTCTTGGAGGCCGCGCGGGGTAATCGATACCGCATCTGCAGTCTGCATTTCCCACGAATATGTATGACCAATCCAAGTACACAAAGAAGAATCAACTCAGAACGACTCGTAAATTGCTCCCAAATGCAATTACGACTATTCATGCACAGGCCGCCTCAGGTGAGTCATGGTTCCGGACTTAGCTGTATCTCTTGGGATAGAGAACAGGTAACTAAATGGACGGATTGGTGTTTTAGGTGTAAATATCCCTTATAATACTTATTCACAAGATTGTATTGCTTTATAACTAAACACCATTTTGTTAAACATCTGTCGTGGTTTTAGGAGCATCATAGAAAACGATTTATGGGCACAGTCAACTATGCTATAGTGTCCTTTGAAAAAAGCATAATGTTTTCGTAATCTGTCTCCTTACATGCCAATTTTTAAGATTAGTATTTCTAAATCAAATCAAATTTTCCCTTTACAACTCCATGACTATGCGCTGCATATGAACGAGCAAGATCCAGCATCCATGTCTTGCCTGGAGTCAACAACCACTTCAAAAGCGTATCAGGTCATCTTACTTAGCTATTTAGTTCCGGAATTGTTTTATGCATGGAATTTGAGATAATCTGATCATATTTGCGTATCGTGTCATTCGTTTACACAATGTTTTATTCGTGGTTTGCTATTGATATGTACCAATGTCTGTGTCACATTGTGTGTGTTCAATTTCAATCATTTCATCCATACTTACACAAGTACTGTATTACAGGGAGATGCTGAAGCTTCGACTACAATTACATCCATCCCTCGTAGTTGATCCAGCCAGATGTATGCATACTGACAGTTCCCTCGAAGATAATCTGATCATATTTACATATTGTGTCGTTCGTTTACACAATGTTTAATTTGTGTTTTTTTTATAGATATGGACCATTGTCTCTATCACATTGTGTGTGTTAGATTTCAAATGTTTTTATCCATACTAAAACTAGTACTGTGTTACAGGGAGATGCTGCAGCTTCAACAACAATTACATCATCACTCGTAGTTGATCCAGAGCCAGAGGTATGCGTACTGATGTTTCCTCGAATGAAAGAAAGTGGATCCTAGATCTGATACCATTAGACAGTGACACCATTAGAAACAAGCAGTTTTTGTAAATTGCTTCAGTGCAACATTTCGAACAGTGTGCTTTGCACAGTCAACTTTGATCGAGTAAACTAGCCATCAATCAGGTGAAATTCGAAATGTATATTTTGACTAAATGACATACACGATGTGCGAGTTTATCTGTGTAAGCCAAGTGTGCGAAGGAATAATTTGATTTCTAATACAAATGACTTATTTTTAATGGATACTCTTTTCTAGGGATGTATACAAGTTCGGGATGTAGAAGAGGAGGCACGTGGATACAAGTCGGTGGACCAGCTTGCTGGTGCAGTCGTTACAGTGAAGAAGAAGGTTTCAAAGAAAAGCAAGAAAGATACAGTAAGTTACAAACAATTTCATTTTCAAACAGTGTTTTGTGCTGGTGCCTTCAAAACTTGCTTTTTTAAATCTAAGTTGTCCAATACTGTATTTTTGGATTTACATTGAACATGTTTTTCCAACCTGTCTTCTAGTTGCCCGGTGGTGTACGAACTATGCAGACACAGACAGCGACAGAAATGAGAGATGCTGCTTGCCAAACTGATTTCACAATGGAGCAACTAGTATCTGAGGTGTAGCGTGTTCAAATCAATAAGCAGACTAGAGATGCTTTTTCCCAATGGCCAGAAAATGAATTTAATGTGACTGGCGAAGCCAGCAAAGTGTTTCTGGACCATTGCTACAATGCTACTGCTCCACCAGATGAAGATGAAACTGAATGTATTGAAGATGCTTTTGAATTAGTCACAGACCACTTGACAAAATCGACACCCGCCAAAAAGGGGCCACGCAAAAATCAATCAATATTGATGATTTCTCAGATTCATGTTCAAGTAACAGAAACTGAAATGACAGAGACTGAAGCATCAATACAATTGACAGAGGAACTAGACAAAGATCTCGACTACAGTATGTCCAGTTTGGCTAAAATGTCAACCGCAGTTCAGTCAGAAACAATATTAATGCAGGATGATAGCCTAATAAAGGAGGGCAAATACATAGTATTCGACAGCAGCTTGATGGAGATTATAATGATGCTGAAATGTGTGCATTCAGTGAGAGGGGAAGTATGTGGGAAGCCATTGGTGAATGTGACTTGTCTATCAAAATGTTCATGGTCCGCTCAACCGATGCTGGGGAAACTGCCAGCTGGCAATCTACTGTGTGCAGCAGCTTTACTTTTCAATGGCTCTAGTTTCATTAAGTTGTCCAGTTTCTGTCAATTTGTGGGACTCATTTAATTTCTAAAACGCAGTACTACAAAGATCAACGTCAATATCTATTCCCTGCCATTAGTCAAGCTTGAAAAATTGAACAATTGTCTATTCAAAGTACATTCTCCAAAAAATGGTTCGGGCTAGCTGGCGATGGACAGTGTGACAGCCCCGGATTTTCAGCAAAGTACTGCACATACCACTTTCAGGACATGGAAAGTAAAAAAATTGTGAAGTCGGTGGTCGTGCAGGTTTCCGAATGTAAATCCTCAGTGGCCATGGAGAAACTTCGTTTTATAAAATCACTGGAAGATCTACAATCGAGGGGAATGCAAATCGACCTCATAGCCACGGACAGACATGTTTCAATAGCCAAGACAATGAGAGAGCAGTTTCCAAATATTTGCCATCAATTTGATGTATGGCACGTTGCCAGATCCATCAATCAAAACATCTCAGCTTCAGGGGAAAAAAAAAGGTTCTGAAAGTATTTCACAGTGGTCCCAGTCTTTCAGCAACCGCCTTTGGTGGAGCTCCAAAACTTGTGATGGGTCTGTGGAAATTCTACTAGAAAAATTTCAGTCACTAATTCAACACTGTTCCAATGTTCACTCTTCAACAGAACACCAACATTTCCACCAATGTGAACATGGCCCTTTCACGCCGGAGCAGGAACGGAAGAAGTGGTTGATTCCATCTTCACCTCCACCTCCACACAAAGCCCTTGAGAAGATTGTGTTTGATAAAACTCGATCAAGAGATCTGAAGGGACTCACAGAATTCTGTCACACAGGAGATTTGGAGGTGTTCCACAATATGTGCCTAAAGTACAGGCCAAAGAGATTGCATTTCGGCATATAAGGGATGAAATATAGGACACTACTAGCGGTATTGGCGCATAATGAGAATGTAGGCCGTGAACAATTGAGGACTGCTGGAAACTTTGGGATGCTTCGCTACACTATTGCCTTTAGAAAATGAGCAAAAAATGGGTGGTCAAGCCAGTATATGATTAAATGGAATTCGATTTTGTGAAAGATCTTATTAATGTTTTGGAGATGCATAATCATGGAATTGTGCGCAATGTTTTTTCTTTTCCTCCCTGAGTACACATACATTGCCACAAAACATTGCCATCGTGCCCTGTCCACCTAAAGCAGAACTCGTGGATCAGTTCACTTCCCGGTTCAAATGATTACCAACTGTTTTTTTTTTTTAATCAACAATGTTTTTACGAAGTGTCCAAATAAAGCATTCAATTGGTCTTTTAAAATGTATCCTGTCAATTTTTTTTTCAACTAGTACCATTTTTGCCATACAATGTAACACCGTGCTTTCACAGTTCACAGTTTCGTCGAGCTACTGTGGGATCTTCAATGATTGTGGGAGGGCTTTACCATACAGTTGCCCAAATAGCTGAATAACTACTCGTCCCACAAAAGGGATGAGACCTAGGCTATATAAGATACTCAGCATGCAAGTAGTACTGGCTGTGAACAAAACAGGGCATCAAAGTGCGTTGTTGGTGAGAAATAGAAGCACTCTGACCAATATATTCATGGGGGCATGTGTTGGGGGTCGTTTCTAATGTAAGGAAGGGGTCGGTTGAGCCCCCGGTCAACATACATTATACGTGACAGTGGCATCCTGATCTTGCACTCGCGGTGGGCGCCTCCTTTGCCCATCTGCTGCCATGGGGAAAGAGGCCCTGACATAAGCAGAGGTGGGGCTATTTCTAGACACACTTTGACTCCATTTTGTGTACCCTCGACTCCAATTTTGGAGTAGGGCGCATTCTGTCATTGCAAAGTTTCCCCTACCCCTCAGCAGCGCCATGAACAGCGAGCTATGATAGACCCCACATTTTTCCTCCTGTGCCTCACAATTCCAGGTCTCATGGATGTGGTGAGACAAGATGTTGCAAACTAAGAATGTATCTTCATTCTGAGTGAAGGTCACCAGCTTTGAATGTTTGCTTGCGAGCTGAGGCAGCCCACGCGTTGCACACAGTATAAGGTTCAATTGTTTTTTTGACCTTGAGCGAAAGGGACCATTCTGAAAGGAATTGAATTAAAGGAGGGGTGTAATAACGTAAGATATGATAATGTTCTCCATTCCTAAACTGGCCTAAGGAACATGTAAGTTCAGTTCATGAAAAATCGTTGATCCGAACGGAGTCTGCGTTACGCCAAGAGAATGGAAATGCTGAATATAATGTAAGTTTGACTTTCGACGATTTTATACCCCAACGTGTCGATTTATCATTAGTTGACCTTTATTGCTGGGTTACATTGTACTCGTTTGTTCTGTGTGGCATATTGCAATGAAACGCAAGTACAACCTTTGTGTGCACTGGTCTTTCTACCGGGCACATGGGCAGTCCAGCATCGAGGTGCATGTAGACCACCACTCGGTTCCCCGAGGTTCACCGCTAATATTTCATTAAAATGCCATCTATGTGCATCTCGAATTGTAGCGTCAGGTTACGCATCCCGTTTAGAGCTGAACATACTCCATAGCACTATCTTCCGAAGTAAATTGTGCAGTACTCTCTGCTCTCTGTCCACATTGTTTCACATCTGTGCTAATTGTTAGTTTTAACACAATACCGAATTAATAAGTAAAATGATAAATTGTAATAAAGATCGGCTACTGAGACACATTTCTGTTATGTTTTCCAAACAGGTACATCCTGCCATTCTGCGATTGTCATCGATTCCAGATACCAACTGATGGCTTTTTCAACCGGCAGCTGCAGATACACGTCAATAGCTGGATATCTGACTCTTTTTTGGGACGATCGGCAAGGGCCGATATGCCCTTACCCGGTACCAGCGATTAGGAGCAACATAATATCCTTCACGGTGGTCTAGCGCCAAGTTGATGCACAAGCCTTGCAATTCACTGTGCGACCAAAGCACTTCTTTTACCCAAAACAAACACATTGTGTACCCAAAAGGAACACCGCGTGACTCACAATAAACATTTGTGGACCAAGAAAAGAGAAAAAGAATTACCCATTTGTTTGAATATTGCAATCGCCGGATGTTCTCTGAGCGTTTATTGTGAAATAAAAGTATTTTACAAATTGTACAGTCTTGCTATTTCATTTTAAAGTACAGTTTTATGTTCCGAATTGTGATGCGCTGTGTTGTGAGACGATGTGTGTTGATTTCCGGGTTATGCGTCACGTCACGTAGGTGATGACTGGGCGTGTTTGGCTACGCTGCCCAGTAACGTCATGGAGAAAGGCAGAGAATATGACTAGGTTTAGTGATGTCAGGCTCAGGGGCGGGGATACGATTTTGTGTCACCAGGGCAGTCCAGCTTGGGCGATGCGGCAACAGATCAGATTGTCACAAAATGGTCGCGCCCTGCTGCCTGATTTTGCATGTGTACAAAAGTGAAAAACTACGGTAAGGTGCATAGGAAATGTTTGTACGATCGATCAACGTATGCTTAAAAACACATGGCCGAACCCCCGGGACAATAATATTTCTGAGCGCACTATTCCTTTAAAGCATGTCTTCACACGCGGTTTTGGACAACTTATTTATGCTACCTGTCAACTCATGTGTGTTACTGTAGCAGAGGTTTAAGGCTACTTATATGCTAGCCATCCAATCAGAATAATCAATTTTTAATGGACACAACCAAGATACAATCAGCACACCATCCACCTATTGATTAGCAACTTGAACCATTTTCATTTTCAAATCATTTGGTTAAGTCTACAAGGATTCATTGTTAAGCCTTTTAGCACTCCTATGTATGTGTGCCTTTTTGTTCAAGACAGTTTTTGTACAACCTCCTGTTGAGGGCTGTACAACCACTAACCCTAGGGATGGCCGAAAGCACCCAACGAAAAAGGGAAGCCAAACCTCTCTTATAGGATAGTACCATGGCAGAGTGACCAGGCCCAACTCTCAGGAAGTGGTAGCAGACTGACACAAAGGTACAATTAGTCCACACACGTGACAATCCAGGCCAGTGCAGCAGAGTGATTCACTTTTAGGCACCAACACCAGGAGTTCTCTGCTGGAAGCAACGTGTGCCGCAGGCTTGGAGGAGTCCAGAAATGAAGGTCAGACTAGATGGCACAACAAAGAATGCTGAATAGAAGTAAAGGGAAAGCCAATAGTGGGATTTCAGCAGAAGCAGGGAAGGACGGCCAAAGAGCAGCAGCACACAGCCTTATGAAATGTCATTTTCAAAAATTGTCTCTCTAACAACTAATGAAGCAGAAACCCTTGCATTTACCGAAGAAGAAGCATCTAAAATCTTAAAATTAATTAAGAGCACTGAACAAGAGCTCAGTTCAACAGCTAAATCAGAAGAATTGGTATACCAATTAGAAAGGCCAATCAGATGTGAAATAAACCAGAGATTGCATGCAACAACTTTATCTCAGTATTATAAGGGCCAATGCATCCCGAGGGGATTACGAATTGATCTCTAGCCTACCTTATGTAAACAAAATTTGGAATTTGTCAAGAGATGGAGACTCATTTTGAACAAATGTTCATTAGATTTGATAATATTAACAATTAAAGAACTGTCAAAATCACTCACGTCCATAGAAGTTGATCTGGAAAGTACCAAAAAGTCTCTAGAAAATTATATGACCAAAGAAGAATTAACATCACTGTTGACAGAAATAGACACAAAATTGGAAAATTATCAAAGAGAAATCGAATCCAAGAAAATAAGGAAATTCAGGAGAGACACTCTAGACTACAAATTAGACATACTTTACGCGTGGAAGGAGTATTATCAACACAAAGAGCAACAGAGGGGAGGTAGATCATTGCCCAATAAAAACAAACCATCATCAGATACTAGACCATCATCATCGGAGGCCTCAAGTAGTGAAATTGAAACTCCAGAAGTTGCTACGGAATCAGAACAAGCCAGAAAAATCCAAAACAGTATACTCTTTTTTAGACCGAATCAGACACGACGAAGCAAAAAGAAAAAATCCTCCAAGGAAGATGAATTACCCACCAAAGAAAACCTAGTGGTAAACATCTCGAAATCCAAACTGTCTAAATTTGAGACACAGACATTACAGAAGGGGATATCGTTTGTACCACAATACAGTAGTACACTACTGAAAGAAAAACTAGCATTTTTTAAATTTACAAGAAAAATGAACAAACTTTTCTTCGACACCGTGGAAATTCCAGACAAGAGACATCAATCTGATTTTCTTGAGCTAAAATCTAAGAGTACTTTCACCCCTCCCATTCAGAATGCAGCACTGGACACCTTCCAAATGTTGGTGCTAAAAGACATGAAAAAGATTAAATTTGGAAACAGATCAAGAGGCAATCTGACTAAGGGAGAAACAGGCACTAGATCGCTTATGGCAGAACCCAGAAATTATACTGAAACCAGCTGATAAAGGGGGTGCCCTAGTGATAATGGGCACTACGAAATACAAAGCGGAGGTGATTAACCAACTAAGTGATCAAGACACATACTTGGAAATTTTCCAAGATCCGACTGAATAAGTACGGGAAATTATACGGAAGACACTAGAAGAAGCTGAAGTTGAAGAGATCATTACACATAAAACCAAAGCTTTTCTTACCAATATGCATCCGTTGACACCAGTTTTACCCAAAATTCATAAGAATCTGTTGGAACCTCCAGGTCGACCGATAATCGCAGCAAACAGTTTACTTGAACCAATTGCCCAATACATAGACAAAATTATACAACCTCTTGCACAAAAATGTACAACATATATAAAAGACACGAATCAATTTCTGAAAAAACTTGGATAAGTAACTTTTGACAAATACCGATATTCTATTTTCTATGGACGTAACTAGTCTGTACACCAACATCACGCACCAAGCTAGCCTTGAAGCTGTTGAATGGATGCTACTGAATACAGAAATGTCGGTTAAAAGTGACTGTCTCATTATTTTGAAACTCTTGACAATTGTACTTAACAACAATTTCTTCTCTTTTGAAGATAGATACTTTGTCCAAATATCAGGTACATCAATGGGGGCCGCGATGGCCCCCAGTTACGCGAATATCTACATGTCATATTTGGAAGAGACACAAGTAATCAATAACCCAAGATGGCAAGAGAAACTGAAATTCCTCACAAGATTTATTGACGATCTGATTGGCATTTGGAGAGGGGAAGAAGAATAGCTTCTAGAATTTTTTGATTTCATGAACAATTTAGCCCCACAAATTAAATTCACGTACAAATACAGCAGGACCACTATGGAGTTCTTAGATGTCTAGATACACTTGAAAAACAACAAATTGGAAGCAACTATTTTTACAAAAGAAACGGCTAGGAATAGTCTTCTTTTGGCTACGAGTTTCCATCCAAGAAAGACAATATCACGTATCCCACTAAGTCCGTTTTTGAGGTACAGACGTATCATTTCAGAAGAAGGTGAATATGAATTGAAAGCAAGTGAACTTTGAGAAAAATTTACTAAGAGAGGATATGACAATGAAATATTGAGTAAACACGCAACAGTTAAGAACATCACAAGAGAACAATCACTGACGTCCAAAGGAAAAAACACCAAGACTGATTTGGTATATGTCACCACCTACTCTCAACAAAGCAATACAATAAAGAAAATAGTCGAAAAGAATTGGGAAATATTGTCCCAAGATGCAACATTGGCAAAATTATTTCCATCACCTCCATTATTTGCATACAACAAAAGCAGATCATTAAAGACCATTTGATCAAATCTGACTTCAGTCAAAGATACTGTTCAACAAAAGAAACATACAGGGGAACTATACAGTGCAACAACTGTAGTTCCTGCAATAATGTGATGAAAGGAAGTTCTATTAATCATCCCCATACTGGACAAAAAAATCTCTCTAAAACATACTTCTACCTGTGATACTAAGAATGTCATATATGGTATCAAATGCCCATGTGGGTTATACTACATTGGAATAACAACCAGGAAAGCAAAAATGTGTTGGGGCGAACATAATCAAATATTCGTAATCACACAATAAAATCTCCAGTACCCCAACACTTTGATGATGCAAAACACTCTATAGCACAAATTCAGTTTGTCATCTTGGAACATGTGAAATTACCAAAAAGAGGAGGCAATATCACCAAATTATTAAATCAAAGATATTCTGGATCGAGAAGCTTGACACAATGAATCCCAGAGGGATGAATCTAGATTGGGACCTTAATTGTTATCTATAGACATTCAGAGTGGATAGAGATGGACTTGATTATGTGATCAATAGAAATACGATGCATTCTGCATATAAAGATCTTTGTGAGTCAGGAACTAGGGATTATATGAGTATTTAGAAAACATGCTTGAGATTGCTGTAAAAACAAACTGACCCATATGTCTCAAATAAGAATCGCAAATGTAAGAATTTTTTTTTTTTTGAATGATTGCAGTGTTACCTTATGGATAAGAACTGTAGAACTACATACTTGTCTGCTGATACATCCAATCAAATTAGGTTAATATTGGCTATGGATTCAATAATGGTTACCAGCCTGATAAATCAAAGGTTCATAAGTGTGAAATTATCTGATTGTGCACTTTTAGTCATCTATGTATTATGATAAATGTTATCTATTCTATGGTGAACTAGTTGTAACCATATTTTGTGCATTTGTATCATAATATATACAATCATTCTTGTTTACCCTTTGTGGACATACCCACTGATAGACAGAAGTTTATATCAGGTTAAAGTATCACATGGGTTCCCCCAACATGGCGCCCAAATCGGCACACAACAGCAGAGCTTCAACAAAACAAACAACGAGCTCTCGTGGTTGCCTAGCGACATGCGCCGCAGCTCCGCATCTATGAACATCACAGCGAGCAGCAGCTTGCGTAACATAGATGTACGAATTAAAGCTTCGATAAAGTAAGAATTGCTTTTCGCGTATCCTCGCGATCCTAGCTGACCGATTAGATCTATAGCGAAGTAAGAATCCTATCAAATCCTTATAACTATAGACAAATCTAATCCCTGTTATTGTAGGCTATCGGAGAAGGCTCGAGCAAAAGCGAAAGCCATTACGGGTTGATCGGCAACCCTTAAGAACCCCAAGACCACGGCAGCACAGGAGCAGTGACTTCTGCCGCTCACACCCACCAGGTAGGAAATTTAAAAAGCTAGATATACGGCCAATATAATTTATTAGCCAGCATATGTTAACTAAGATTTAGCGTAGTCTAAAAAAAATAAAAAAATAAAATACAAAAAAAAAAATCGCCCGATTTATTTTCAGGATCACTCCAAAACGGATGCGATTATTTAGATGAGAGAGGCAGTTACTGTTCGACTCTACAACTTGTCAAATGGTGAGTTATATCTTTCCTGTAACCTACGGACCGCATAAGTATTTCTCGTAAATAAGGTGATGTGCAGTGGGACCCCAGCGCTCAATATAGCGCCTGTTCCCTCTGCACAACACCGCTCAACATAATCAACCTTACCCATTGGTGATAACACGATTTGTCCTTATTTCACAGCATCTTTACTGAAAACTTACCCCTATGGGCAACAAGCTTTTCTTGAGAGTGAGATACGAATTCCAAGGTTAGTTCATTCGAATTGAGCCATTTTATAATGCTCTTCAATGAGTATATTATGAATCAAGTAATGTAGATAAATTTATTTATGTCCTACAGAAAATATCAAATCAATCCAATAATCTAAAAACCTGAAGAAGGGCACAAGTTGCCCGAAACGCGTAGTTTAAAGATAGGAAATCACATTGGGAAACCTATCAATATTATTGGATCACGTGAAAAACTGTTGGAAACATATGGCAAAAATATGTGAAAGAGATCTGTATTGTGAAAAAACATGAGGAAATGTATTAATATTTTGTTTATGATGCAAGTTTTAATTTCTTTCTTACGAAATAATGTTTGAGTTATAAAAAAATGAATGCTTTTTGTATAAAAGATGTTGAACATGAATTAACTTGTACCAATTGAATAGTTGACTTTATGAAAGTTTTTCTAGAATTTAGTTGAATTCTCAGCAAAATTTGTTTTGCCCTATGCTGTGCCCCAGTTTGTCCAACAAGGTTATCGTTGTACCATTTATTTTCACACCACTAGCTTAAGCAGCCACACATCTACTATAAAGTTCTGTCTAATATGAAAAGGCTCCAGGGTTGCCCCCAAAATATACGAATACACATAAGGGGCTAGTGCAAGCCTCGTTTTTCTTTTGCAACTTTTCTCCAGTGGCTTCAATGGAATCCCATCTGCTTTTTTGTACAGATATTAGCAGATGCTTTGGGTGGGTGAGGCCCTTTTGCTTCACTTTTGGTGTGCTTGGCTCATTTCCTATGGCTATCAGTGCAGCAACTATCTTCTCTCATTACATGTGACTTTGATTCAGCACAAATCACATACCGTGGAATGCTGCAGGGACACAGTCTCTTTTATTGAGGAAACATTCCCGTAACTTTTGGGATCTGCACTGAACAGGCTGGGGGCAGTGAACCTCTTACCATACTGGAGGAGCAGTAGTACGCCTATACCTTTTGCCGCGACAATGCAGTTTTCATTACCATATTCTCAAAAACAACTGTTCCTCATGGTATTCGGCCTGTTCTTTGTGCCATCTTCTGTATTGGCCATATTCCTTCCCCTAAATTGCAGAATTGACATAGCGGCATGCACTTTCGTTGGAACCTTACATAGGCATCTGGTCAGGTATGCCTGTGTGTAAGCATGCGTGTATGTGCGATAACTGACTGAAACTGGGTCTTGGAGCTGCATGGTCCAATATACACTTCAGTCAGGGGATGTATTTGTATTGTATTTTATTGATTTATAAAGCGCCTTACGCCAAAGCGCTGTACAAAGAACAACATGATACATAAAACATGAACGATAAACTGTTGCAGCATTACAATATGAATCAATCAAACAACAAAACAATGGAAAGCAATTAACTGAAAGGGGAGGAGGGAAAGGGAGATGGGACAGGTTGGGGGTGGAGTGAAGGAGGAGGAGGGCAAGAGGGGGAAAGGGAGGGGGTACAGGAGGGGAGGGGAGAGAGTCAGGGAAAGAGAAGAAGGGGGAAGTAGAAGGGGGGTAGGGGATTCAAGGAGGAGGATGGAGAAAGATTTCAGGGAAGTGCAGAATGAAGGGAAGGTGGGGGAAGAACGGATGGCAAGAGGAAGGGAGTTCCAGTGTAAAGGAGCTAAGAGCTGGAAGGAGCGAAAACGGGAGGAGAAGGCACAGGGAGGAGGAGGTGAAGTGAGAAGGAAATGGTCAGCAGATCGGAGGGAACAGGAAGGAGAGTAGAAGGAGAGAAGGGATGAGAGATAAGGGGGGGCAAGACCATGAAGAGATTTGAAGACAAGACAGAGAAATTGAAATTTAAGTTGGGAGTGAAAAGGAAGCCAGCCAAGGTAGGAGAGAGAGGAAGAGATGGAATCACGGGAGGTAAGGAGACAAAGGGTGCGTAGGGGCAAGGTGAGAATTAGGGAGTCCAAAGAGTAAGGAAGAGCAGTAGAAGAGGCGGGAGAAGATAAGGGAGGAGATTAAGAGTTTAGTAGCGTGGAAAGTGAGAGAGGGGCGGATTTTGCGAATATTGAAGAGGTGGAAGCGGCAAGAGCGTGAAGTGTTGTAATGCTGCTGTGTAAATTGTAAGGTGTCAGGATATCCATGACTGGACAGTCTCCACCCGTTTGAATGCTGAAGGGCTCTTCGATTGGTGGCCTGGGGCCCCCCTTAAACCAGAATTCTGGATAAAGGGAGAGCACCTGGAGCCATTTGAGATAATGTACAAGACCAAAGCACCTGATGGACAACCAGAGACTGTTGTTGGACTGCTAGAGTGGCCAGCATTGGCAAAGCCAACCAACACATACTGGACCTCTGCCTTGAGGAAGACAGGGAAGACCTGAACGGGGGGGTGGGGGCTTCTCCCAATGGACTGGCAAAAGCAAGGAGATGCTACTATCCCATCCATTGCATCCCCAAGGACCGAGTCCTCGGCGAGTCTGAGCCGAGCCTGAACCTGCCTGGGACTTTGCCACTGCATGGGCACCTTTGCGCTTATCGCTGGAAACTTTGCGGACTTCCTCACTACGCTGCTGGGACATCTCGAACAAGCTGTGACCAAATCACCTTGAGGAAAGGGTTTGTGGGTGCATAGGTATGACCGAGTTGTTCATGAAGGCCTGCACATCATTGTCCTGGGTCACACCAATGTCGGTTGCTCCCAAGGCCCCCCACCTCCCCCAATGCTGCTGGAACCGAAAACTACAAAGTTTTCACCTTGCCCAGGTGTCGCTGCCAGGGCATGTCCTAACCATGTGTGGAAGCCTAGAACGAGCAGCATTTAAGCCTTCTGCAACCAACTGACTTTTCTGGAGAGTTGCTGGTTCCACAAGACAGAGTCTGGGGGATGAGATAACATCTCTTTATGCACCCCTGTCACTACTGGCTTGCATTCGGCATTATAGTCCCAACTTAAAAAGCAGTATTCTACAGTCACCTATAGCCTAGAACTGTCTACTCTCTCCATTACAGAAAACTAACTGGGAACTTTCTGCAGTGATGGACTGGGTAGGGTCTCTGGTAGGGATGAGCCCGTAAGCACTGTTGAATGTTAGGATAAATATCAATTTTAAGGCTTTTGTAATTTGCTTCCAACATTTTGTCTCCAACTTGTTTTTCCCCCACTTGAGGTTTCTTACAGTGTATATACCTATTGAGGGCTCAAAATGTGCAGTTGCCACTAGTGATTGGCGAGTTATAATTGATGTTTTGACGAGTAAGACATGGTGTGCTGTGCTTATGTTGTGAACTGAGGGGGCGGGCGACTATGCCTGTCTAGTAGCTTGCCACTTCAAATGTTGACCCCTGCATTTGATAGGGAGGGGAACAGGGGAGAACGTAACGTTCTTACTAGGCCCAGTGACATTAAGAGCATGCAAGTGCATGGGAAAGGGGGGGAAGGGAGGGAGAAGTGGAAAGTGTGGTATAGAGTAGCGAACAGAAAAAATAATAAGTACAATAAATAAAGGTGATAAACAGGGGTAGTGCAGCCAGCAAGTGGCAAAGTGCTAGGTTAGTCAGATAGGATGTATATGATAAGTGCAGAAGAAAAGTGGGTGGGGACTTTATGGGTACAGATACAGACCCCAGTGAAAGGGGTGGCCTGGAGGCAGTGCAGGAGGGTGGCAGGGTTAACGGGTTCCTGGGCCCGAAGGACAGAGGGTGGCCAGGTGCACAGTCCCAAGAGATCAAAGCAGATCAGCAGGGGAGAAGAGGGGCAAAGGCAGAAGCAAAGTGGAAGGTCTTGAGCTGCTTCCGGAACCGGAGATGGTTCTCCTCAAGTTTCAAGATGGCATGGAGGCTGGCCCAAAGGGAGGACCCAGCCGAAGGCAGACATCTACCCCCAGGTCATTTTTTTGAAAAACAACTGACCGACGGAGGAAGAGGAGAGAAGGGCTCGAGAGGGGAGGTATTTATGGAGGGATAGCTGAAGGCATTTTGCATCCAGGCCCAAGAAAGCCTTGTGGACAATGCAGAGGGTTTTAAATGTAATCCTTGCATCCACTGGAAGCCAATGAAGGGATTTCAGAACTGGAGAGATACGATCCTAGGGCTTGAGGCCTAAGAAAAGTCTTGCAGTCCTGTTCTGGATTAGTTGTAAAGGGCAGAGAGTGGAGGCAGCTAGATTTAGAAAGAGGCTGTTACATTAGTCCAACTTAGAGAGAACCAGAGCTTGGGAGACAGTGAGCTTCTGAGGGAAGGAGAGGAAAGGCAGAGTACCTCTAAGGAGATGCAGTAAGAAGTTGGACTTTTTAGAGATGTCAGAGATGTGTGCGGAGAAGGAAAGTGTGGAATCAAAGATGACCCGTGTTGAAGTTAGATAAGTTGCATAGAGAAGAAGTCTATAATGAACAATGGAGTACATTCAATGAGTTTTATGCTTGATGCTCTGCCAGAACGGCTTTGATTTTGTTTATGCTTTAAGATGGTGGGTGGGGAGGGTTGATGTTTGTTGTGTCTTTTGTGTTGTATATTTGTCGAAAAAAAAGTATATCTTTGATGCTAGATTAGCAATTAATTGTTTGGCAATCAGAAAATCTATTGTAATTTCCTTACTGTTTTTTCTATGTTTTTATGTAATCACTAGATATACTACTCGAGTTATGTTCTGATTGTTTTTCTTAAATATGTCTTTATTGAATTATAATTGTTATGTTGAACTAAATAAAGAGTTAAAAAATATATTTTTTAAAAAATTAAAGATGACTCTGAGGTTCTTAATCTCGCAGGTAGAGGTAGGAGTAGGAGGAGGACCAATGGAGGCCGGCCAGAGGGTGAGGGGAAATGATGGTGAAGGTGTACCAATGAAGAGGATCTCAGTCTTGTTGGCAATTAGACAAAGATCGTTGCGGCACACCAATTTTGAATGGCAATTAGACAATCGGAGATGAGGTAAGGAGAGGAGGTGGCTGAAGGAAGTCTAAAAACGAGTTGGGTGTCATCAGCATAGCACTGGAAAATTGAGCAGAAAATGGAAATGGCGAGAGGTGCCAGGTATTGGTTGAAAAGCCAGGGTGAGAGGTTAGAACCCTGGGGAACACCACATGTAGAGAGGGAGACAGAAGATAGGAAGGACCCAAGTTGTACCTGGCAGGGTCGATCAGCGAGGAAAGAGGTCAGTCAGGCCAGAGCCTGATCAGTGATACCCAGGTTGTCACGTAGACGATTGAGCAGGGTGGTACGGTTGACCATGTCGAAAGCAGAGGAGAGATCAAGTAGGATGAGGACAGAAATAATGTTAGAGTCAAGGTTAGAGAGCAGGTCTTCACAGATGTTCAGGAGAGCAGTTTCCATGTTTCTGGCAGCTCTGAAGCCAGATTGGTGGTCATGAAGAGAGCCAACAGAATCGGAACGAAGGTTAAGCTGAGAGATAGCTAGCTTTTCCAGGATCATAACCAAAAAGGGAGTAATGAAAATTGGGCGATAGTTAGCCAGTCAAGAAGCATCAGCTGTGGGTTTCTTGAGAGGATGCATAAGGGAGTGCTTCAGAGGGGAAGGGAAAGATCAATAGACAAAGGAGAGGGTGCAGAAATCGGCGAGGGCCAGAGCGAGGGTATCGATGTGGTCCTTGGTTTTAGCGGAACTGGGATGGACTCGGTTCGATGAGGCTTTCATAGATCGGACTTGCCTAGCAACCTCAGGAGAAAAGAGGAAAGAAGGAGAAAGAGGGGGGGCTGAAAGAGGGTCATCAAGCAGAGAAGGGGGAGCGGAGGAGAGGGTGGACAAGATAGCCTGGGTTTTAGAGATAAAGTGAGAGGCAAGGGCATTGGAAAGAGCCTGGGAGACGAGAGGAAGGTTGGAGACTGCAGCTGGGTTGGCCAGCTCCTTACAGATTTTAAAGCGTTCGGCCGAGTGGTTGGATGCCGCAGAGACGTGGGATTGAATGGGGACTCTCTTCTTGGTGTGGATAGAGAGTCGGTATTGCCTTTGGAGCAGGCGGCAGGCCAGTCTGTCAGAGGATGAGCAAGAAGCCCTCCATTTCCTCTCAGCAGCCCTACACGTACGTTTAAGTGAAGCTAGGTCAGAGTCAAACCAAGAATTGCACTTGGCTTTGGACTTCAAACGGATCCTCATGACAGGGACAAGAGCATCAAGAGTAGCAGAAATAGAGGAGTAGAGCAGAGACAGGGCTGTGTCAGGGTGTGAGTCAGCCAAGGGTGGAGGAAGGGGAGAGAAGGTGGCAGCGAAAGCCTCGAATGACAAACGCTTCATGGGCCGGATATCCGGGAAGGTGAGTGGTAATCTTGGGGTAGGCTTGGCTTGAGGGGATGAGATGGAATGATGAGATGAGAGGAGGCAGTAATCACTCCAGGAGAGAGGAGTGGTGCAGGAAGTAGAGAGGGGGAGGCCAGAGGAGATCAAGACATCAAGGGTGTGACCAGCAGAGTGAGTAGGGCCGGAGAGGAGGATAGAGAGGGGGAGGATAGAGAGGGAGAGTGAATCGCAGAGGTCACGAAAGAGCTCAGATGAGGAACAGGGAGAATCAAGATGGATGTTGAGGTCACCAAGGAGGAGGAGTTGAGTGGTTGAGGCCAGGAGGGAGGATAGGTCAGCCCACTCAGAGAGAAAGGAGGTGATTTGACCAGGGGGCCGGTAGAGAGTAGCAACAGTAAGAGAGTGGCTAGGAGAGGAGAGAGCCTGCAGACAAGGCATTCGAAAGAGGAGTAAGTCTGAGTGGGGATGATAGAGGCAGGAATTCACTCAGGGAAGATCAGGGCCACACCCCCTCCGGGCTGGGTGGATCTGGGGGCAAAGAGGATCTTGAAGAGGCCCCCAATGTACCTGGTGTCTTAGAGTTCTTTGATGAGTCATCGACAGGCCCTTCTTGAGTGAATTCCCTTTAAGGCAGGAGCCACGGGTTGTTGAGATTCCAAGTGAAGAAATGGTAAACGCGGTTGTCGGGGAAGCATATGTTTAACTATATTAAATAATAAAGTGGTAGGTAACACATTTTTAGGTGACCCCCGATGAAAAGATGGTCTGTGGGTGCAGGTTTGAATTGCTTTTCAATGCGTGGGTTAACCGCTTTAGAGGAGTAGTAGTTAATGAAGGCAGAAGATGTTTCTTAACACACTGCAATAGGGGATGTACTGCCCCACCCGCTTTCTTTGGTTTAATATAAGTGTCTACAAAGTCAATGTCTTCTTCGGACGTCCGAGTATCAATCTTAAAGTGATCAGAAGCTTTTTAAGATATCATTATAAAGTATTTGGTCATTAGTGGGAGAGTTGGCCACAGGCTCGTCTGTTATGTCTGGGAAATGAAAAAGGTAATCATCTGGATCGAAGGTCCAAGGCAGGCTGGTCTGCTAAAAATACGTGATCCACATCTTCATTCTCCTCCAAGTCAATTACAGACTCCTCATAGGGTTCAGTTTGCTGAACTATGGGGACTTTAGCTGGAGGTTCAACTTCACTCTGGGAAATGTGCCTCTCTCTAATGGGGCGTTTCCGAAGGAAATCTACAAAGGAAGCCATTTTATACATGGTGGTTTCAAATCTGTCTCTGGTCCAGGGACCAGTAGATGGATTTTCCTTTAAGGGAAAGACTATGTCTTCCTGTTGAGAGAAAGAGGCTTTTTATTTTAGTGTTTATGCTAAAGGGGTGATGGATTTAGTGTACCCGGAACCCTGTGAAGTAGTATACAAAGACATTGTCTGTTTCAGCAGTTTCTTTGGGAGCGGTTTTGGTGGCTGTAGCAGACCTGGAGGCGTGCATTGGGATATTCAGCACGGAACCATGTGCGTTCAGCATTTGTTTTGAAACATGTGGCGAGGGACGAGCCGTCGGAAACAGTGGTGTTAGAGGACGCCAAACTGCCCGCTGCTGATGGGCTAGGCTCTGCCGCCAGCTTTGCACTTTCCGGCAGATGCACAGAAGCATGACCAGAAGGTGTATAGTGTTTCAATGTATGTTTATGTGTGGGCACCTTATGGTGCAGCGCCTTTTCCTTGTGTTTGCTATATGTGCTCTTGTGCGCCCTCCATAGCAGAGAGGAACTCCTACTTTTCGCAGCTTGGGATGAGTACTTGCGAGTCATCCATCTCATGTGTCACTTATGTTGTCTGGTTCTTCCTCTGATTCCTCTGCGGCTGCAGGGTATTTCGAGGATGCTTCAGCCTGCATCGCATTGGCTGCCGAACGCTTCCACTGTCGATTTTTAAGTGGTTTAGGTTGAAATAGTTTACAGGCTTTGCACAATCTCCTGGTGGTATTTAGGGAGAAAATGACAAGTTGTGTGCGTCGTTCCAGGTAATTTTTCAGTTGCAACATGGGCAAAATGTAAACAGTATTCTCCATTATATGTGCCAGAAGACAGTGAGATAAAAGAGTGAATGGGAAATGTGAAAGGGGGCATTCTCTAAATAAGAATGTAAATGTTATTTCCCCCTCACTCCCTACTTTATAGGCAGCAGCCTGAAGGGTCATCAAGCCGGATCATTGAAGCTTGGACGGCTGGGGCTTCCGTCGAGCACTGCTGTTCTTGTGGAGGAGATTGTTGAAATTATTCGTCAGGATTAGCAGTAGTGAAATATCTATAAAATTATAAGTAATAATTAAGTCTAGTGATCAATGACCACTATAGCGAGGAACTCTGCATAATGCGATGACCACTGGTGGCAGAAAAAAACAATCTGAAGACCTCGGCGCATAAAGGACCAGGGGTAGAGTGCACGTCACACTAAGGATAGCATTGTAGACGCGCCCTGTCAATGTCCCTTTCGATTTCGAAAACAAGTCATCCAATACTCTGCCCCAACCACTAGATGTTGGCCTATGCAAAGCATGTAATTCTAAGCAGATCCACAAGTCTCAGAAATATAAGGCATATATTATTTATTTTTATTTATTGTGCATTTGTAAGGTGCTTATACATCAAGTAAATTGTGTTTCAAAGCGCCCACAGGGAAACAGGGAGGGAACATGGGAGTGAAAAGCAAATATAACAATGAAAGATAGAGGCAGACCTACTAGGCCTTGTGAGCATTCATAAAGTGCAAATGCAGAGAGAAAGAAGGTATGAGGGAGTGGGGGGTAAGTGCTAGGAGTACCACAGAGGGAGTAGACAGCTGTTCAGTGACTTGGTGAGAGTGGTCAACTGCCAATAAATAAGTAAGTGCAGGCCTGTGGTGGCATAGGCCAGTGGGTCGAGGCAAGTGCTGGGAGCGGGTGGAGGCTGAAGGAGATTGGTGTGGGGGGCCTGTACCCGGGAGGACACAAGGGCCCTGGTCACCAATTTCAGCAACTGTTTGTTTTAGCAGAGGAGGGAGGAAGGGAAGGAGAAGGTAAAAAGGAAGTTCTTCAGGAGCTTCCGGAATTTGAGGCGATCTGGCTCAAGATGAAGAGGAAGGGGAGGGGGAGGCTGTACCATAGGAGGGAGCCTGCAGAGGAAGGAGATCGGTCACCAGCTCGCTGCTTAGTGAAGCGCTTGACACACAGAGTTGATGCCGGAGGAACGTAAAGATCTGGAGGGGAAAGTATTTAGTGAGAGCCAGTTGTAGATAGCGTGGTCCCCGGCCCCAGACAGTCTTGATATATGATATGATATGGCATTTGTAACGCGCCTATACACAAGTGTTTCAAGGCGCAACGAGGCAGGGAGGGGGGATAAGGGGAAGACAGACAACGATCCTAATAGGCCAGGTGTCATTCAGATCGCGCAAGTGCAGGGGTAGGGTGAAGGGAGAAAGTGCATGGGGAAGGGGAGGGGGGGAAGTGCAGTACAAGGTAAGTAGAATAAAAGAAATAAATAAAGAGGGCCAGCTGGTGGCAAGTGCAAGGTAAGTGCAGACAAGTGCTGGGAAGGGGGGGGCTGTAGGGATACAGAGACAGTCCCGCAGTGCAGGGGTTGCCAGGGAGGCAGTGCAAGTGGAGAGTGGCTGGGCCCAGGACCGGGGTCGGTGAGAGTGGCCCAGTTGCAGATTCAGTGCAGTTTCAGCGAAGAATTAGCAGGGGAGAGGGAGAGAGAAAGCAGAAGCAAAGAGGAAGATTTTGAGGTGCTTCCGGAACCAGAGATGGTTCTCCTCAAGTTTCAGGGAGGCAGGGAGGCTGTTCCAGAGGGAGGCCCCTGTCGCGGAGAGAGATCTACCCCCAGCTCGTAGCTTCGAGAAGCGGCTGACCCTGAGGGAGTTGGAGACAGATGAGCGAAGGGCTCGGGAAGGAAGATATTTAGGAAGAGAGAGTTGAAGGTATTTAGGCCCCATGCCCCAGAAGGCCTTGTGGACAATGCACAGGGTTTTGAACTTTATCCTCGCAGCCACTGGGAGCCAGTGTAGAGATTTCAGTCCTGGAGAGATACGGTCCCTGGGCTTGAGGCCAAGGACAAGTCTCGCAGTTCTGTTCTGGATGAGTTGCAGAGGGCGGAGAGTGGAGGCAGGCAGATTAAGATAGAGGCTGTTACAGTAGTCCAGCTTGGAGAGAACCAGGGCTCGGGAGACAGTGAGCTTCTGGGGGAAGGAGAGGAAGGGAAGAATACCTCTGAGGAGGTGCAGCTGGTAGTGTGACTTAGAGACATCAGATATATGAGGAGAGAAGGAGAGTGTGGAGTCGAAGATAACCCCAAGGTTTTTTGCCTTGCAGGTAGGAGCAGGAAGAGGGCCAAGAGAGGCCGGCCAGAGAGCTGCAGGGAAGGAGGTGGTGGGTGTGCCGAGGAGTAGAATCTCTGTCTTACTGGCATTAAGGCAAAGGTCATTGGCGGCACACCATTCCTGGATAGCAGACAGACAGTCAGAGATGAG
This sequence comes from Ambystoma mexicanum, assembly GCF_040938575.1. NCBI lineage: Eukaryota > Metazoa > Chordata > Amphibia > Caudata > Ambystomatidae > Ambystoma > Ambystoma mexicanum. Next base: position 1,333,935,997 of record NC_090921.1, on the reverse strand, counting down.
GGAAGGAGATTATGGATGATATAGCGGCTATTTTGACGCAGGTTCCCCTTTTGGCATGTTCTGTTGGCTGAAGGCACGAGTATGTTTCTGTGCATGGAAACATACCATTAGTAAGACACATAGTCCCTCTAGTGGTCGCCGGCAAAATGGATCTCTAGTCTGAGGATATATATATTTAGATATATATTTGTTATCCAAAGCGTTGCTGGGCTAGCTCCGGGATGTTTGACAACACAGCTACGCCCCCCGTCCCCTGTTTAGCTTGCAGCTGTAGCACACATTTGTGTAGATTTGTAAAATGCACTTTGATTTTCAAGTAGCGTTTGCTGTCACAACCTTGTCTCTCTGCTTTTGTGTCGCAGTTATCCAAGTAATTGATACTGATTTCACCAGGCTCGTAAGGATCTAAGGCTGTGACATAGCATGCAACAGTCAGATTTGGAAACCCCTCCCCCACTCTGCCATGAACTGGAGATTGGCAATAGCTTTTTTCCTGGTGTGCGGGAGTGCATATATTATAAGTTACTCACCGTAGTGACTAGCATACTCTTAGTCTCCTTTCCTCCATACGGCATGGGTTGGAGACGGAACCTTTTTCACCAGAAAAAAACGTGTTCCCCTTTAAATTTAGAGGCGCACAGGGGTGCGGCCCTGGGAGCATGCGCTGCCCTGACTCCGCCCTCCGGTGCCACACCTCAGTCCCCATAGACGCATCGACAATAGATTAAAATTGCCTAATGACACCAGTTTTATTAGGGGAAGGGAGTCTGGTGGTATGTAAGGAGGAATGGGGACTAAGAGTACGTTAGTCATTACGGTGAGTAACTTATAATTACTTTTACGTCCCGTCCCCTTTCCTCAATACTGCATGGGCGATTACAAGTGAGTGTAGCCCCAGGGTGAAGAGGAGACCCTCCTTAAGCAAAAAGAACCGCCTGTCCGAAAGTCGCGTCTGATCTAGAACCGGCATCCAAACAGTAGTGCTTGCAGAAGGCCAAAGGGGTGGCCCATGTGGTCGCCCTGCTTATGACTTGCCAGGGGACATGCCGCTGGAAAATGATGGCCGTTGCCTTGGCTCTGACCGTGTGGGGGCATGTATGTTGGCCGGAAGTGGTTTATGCTGTCCCTCTTAAGCTTCTTTGATGGCCGAGACCATCCAACCGGCTATGGAGGCCTGATACCCCGGTCTTGATCCGCCAAAGGTGACAAAAGTGCGACTTGCGGAAGCCCTTGGTCCTGTCCAAGTAGAATGTCAGGGCACGCCTGACATCAAGGCAGTGCAGAACTCTCTGTGCCTCGTCTTTGGGCTCAGCAAAAAATGTAGGTAGCACTATTTCTTTGTTCAGATGGAATGCGGAAGGCACCTTGGGCAAGAATGCTGGGTGTGTCCGCAGGACTACTTTATCCCTGTGAAACATAGTATGGCTCTGAGGCAACCAGCGCCTGGATTTCGCTGATTCTGCATGCCGAGGTGAGGCCAACTACCAAGGCCGTCTTAATGGCGACCAGCCTGATGTCCGCTGACGCCATTGGTGTTGGGGTCCCACACGGGGTGTGGCCTCTTGATGGGTGGGTAGAGTATGGCAAGTCCCATCAAATGTTTCCTGACAATTCGGTTGCAATAGGAAAAGATCTCCACCCCAGAGTTTCTGTAAGCCCCAATGGCTGCTAAGTAAGTGCAGCAAGTGACCACCTGCATGCCTGAGTGGGCGAGGTGCACCGAGAAGGAGAGCATGTTGTCTAAGGTACATGCAAGGGGGTTGATCCCCTTAGCGTCTGCCCAGTGGCAGAACCTGGTCCACTTGCTCTTATACTGGGCCCTGGTAGAATTGCTCCTGGTGCCCTGTGTGATCTCTAGATTACCCTGGGAAAGGCTGAGGTGACGTAGCGTAACCTGTTCAAGAACCACGCTGTGAGGGCTAGTTACTGTGGCGCGGGATGGATGACCCAGCCCCCCTGCTGCGCCAGAAGATGTGCTGGGCCCGCCAGGAGGCGAATTGGCAGCCTCTCCGAGAGGCTGTGCAGCTCTGAGAACCATAGCCTGGCCGGCCACCACGGTGCTATTAGAATGATGCTGAGGTGGCGAGATTCCTTGATCTTGCATATCACCCTGAGTATCAGTGGTGTGGGCAGGAAGGCGTATGCTGTCATTCCGTCCCACTAAATCTGGAATGCATTGCCCAGGGAGCCTGGGCCCTGACCCTGCCAGGATACAAACAGTTGGCACTTCCTATTGTCCCAGGAGGCAAAGAGGTCCACTTGGGGGTGTGCCCATTTGTAGAAGATTTCCTGCAGTACTAGGTCGTTCAAATGCCACTCGTAGTTGTCTGCACCCAATCTGCTGAGCGTGTCTGCCTCCAGGTTGGATTCCCCCGGCAGGTGGACAGCCGTGAGGTAGATGTTGTTCTTCAGAGCCCATTCCCACATGCTGACAGCAAGCTTGCTCAGTGTGGGGGGGAGGAGGGAGCTGATACCTCCCTGCTTGTTGACAAAGTACAAGCTGGTCAAGTTGTCTGTCTGAATGAGGACGACCTTGTCCTCGATAACCAGAAGGAAGGCACTGACCGCCAGACAGATTGCCTTCAGTTCCAGCCAATTGATGTGGTACTCCTACTCCTGCCGGGTCCAGGTGCCATGGACGTAGTGGTTGTCCGGGGTGCCCCCCCCAACCCTCGGGAGAGGAGTCTGTGGTGATCTGCGGGGTAGGTTGTCGGAAAGGCTTGCCCAGCAGAAGGTTGCAGTCCCTGGACAACCATGTGAGATCTGGGTGAAGTGATGAAGGAACGTTGATCATCTCTGACTGAGGAGCCCCGCTCCTGGTTCCAAGAGGCTGCAAAGTGCAGCTGTATCCTCATCCTGAGTCTCGTGTGGGGGACAGCCAAGAGGACTGCTGCCATGAGACCCAGTAGGTGTTGGTACCACCAGGCCGAGGTCACTTCTCTGCTGAGGAAGTGCATGGTGGCCCTTTTGAGGGCTGTGATCTTGTCCTCCGAGCGAAAAACACTTTCGGAGCATGTGTCCCAAATGAGACCCAAGAAGGTCAGTCTCTGCGTGGGCTACAGCTGTGACTTCCTGAGGTTGAGTGAAAAATCCAGCTTGTGCAGTGTGTTCGTAAGAGCATTGGAAGTATGGTGCACTGCTTCTGTAGATGTAGCCCTGACGAGCCAGTTGTCGAGGTACGGGTAGATGTGGTGGCCCTGCGACCTAAGGGGGCCACCACAGAGTTCATCAGCCTGGTAAAGACCCTGTCGGCAGAGTTGAGGCCGAAAGGAAGCACCTTGTATTGGAAATGCCAGCCCATGATCCTGAATCGTAGAAAGAAATGATAAGGCTGTCAGATCGGGATGTGTAGGTAAGCGTCCTTCAGATCCAGGGAGCACATCCAGTCTCCCTTGCACAAAGTCTCCGCTATCAAAGCTGGCGTAACCATCTTGAATTTTTGTAGAGGTAGGGAGAGGTTGAGGGTGGAAAGGTCCAGCACTACTCTCAGGCCCGCCTGGTTCTCCTTCTGAATGCGAAAATCCTGGTGTAAAAGGCCAAGCCTCGCTGGGAGGCTGGGACTACCTCCACTGCATGGCTCTCGACGAGCGACTGGATCTGTGCCAAAAGAGTTGCTGTCCCAATCTCTGGGAGTGGAGGGCAGGAGGGAGGAGAGGCTGGGATAGGGAGGCAGAACCCCTTGGAGACTACAGTGAGGGATCCAGGGGTCAGCAAAATTCTGGTGCCAGATATGTGCGTGAAGAGCAAACCTTCCCCTCCACTGGAGACACGTGGACCCGAAGGGGTGTCTCATGCCTTCTTTCCCTCTCAGGCTGTTGTGGAGAAGGGGGACTCCCCCGCACCCCCTCTTTTGTTGTTTTCACCAATGCTAGGATGTGGAACGGTCAGGCTGCCTGGACCTCCGCTCTTGGAAGCCGCAGAACCGTCTTACGTACACCCCTTCTCAGAGTGCTGCTGTAACTGGGTGTACGGTTTGGGCGTGGTCTTTATAAGGATGGATAAAGTCTTGGCCGTTTGAGAGCGTTTTTTCTTTTTATCCAGCTCCTCTGTGTTCCTGGATAACCGGGTTGAATTTCGTAGCACAAAGCCAGGCCGTTCTTCTCAGATGGCACGGCCAGAGGTGTCAATGTGGACGGAGAACTCCACGATGTCCTGCAGCACAATCTTGGCCTCTGCGAATCCTGCCTTGAATCATGATTGGCTCTGCGCCAGCAGCTCTGGGAAGAAATCCGCAATTTCCCGCCAGAGCCTCTGGTTAACGGCCACCAGCATGGCATCCGCGTTGGCTTGACACAGGTGCAAGGACGCTTTGGAATGCAGCTTCTTCCCGTACGCCTCCAAGATCTTCTCCTCCTTGCCTAGCAGCGCTGCTGAGGACGACTGAGGCTTGGAGTACAGTGATGCTGCAGCAATCACCGAGGAGTGTGGCCATGGATGGGCCGCTAGCAAGAATGTATCCCTCTCCATCTGCCTGTACTTGGCATCCAGGCGTTTATTTACCGGCTGGGCCGAGTGGGGCTTGAGCCAACCCTTTTTGGCCAAGGCAACCACGTCCTTCTACATCGGGATCCCCGTTCTGGCCACGGGACGTAGCGTGAGGACTTCTGCGATGACCCCCCTCTGCTGGTTGCTCGACCTCGGGTCTCTGCCAGACATTCGAGGAAGGCCTTGGCTGACGATGGCGTGTTGTGGCCCTCCTCATCTGTGTCCATCTGCGGTTCCGGCACCGGAGAGGGGGTTGGGGGATGCCCTGCCCGTATGGACGCAGCAGGAACCTGCCTTGCGCAAAAGGAGGGTAAGCTGTAGGCCACAGACCTGGTTGACACCAGTTACACCTCGACACACAGTCCTCCACCTGCCTTCCCTGGAGGGGCATCAGCCGGATGTCTGGATTTTCTGGCGCGGTGGCTATTTTGTCGAGCTGCCTTCCACGTGCCTGCGTTGTGTTGCTTGGCTCACGGTACCGCACCCCGTCCAGGACTCTTGAGTGTGGATCATGGGGCCTACCCCGTTCCTCAGGCCGAGGCCTGGTACGCGTTTTGCCCTCGGCGGATCTGCCAGTAGAACTGCGTAAAGGCGCCCCTCAGACATGATGTCGGTGCTAGGGCGTAGCCCCTCGGTTGAAGACCCGGTAAAAGAACCTTCTGGTCCCTCAGCATTGTCACTGAAAGGATCTACCGACCTCTTTGCCTGGTGGCCGGTAGCTGATTCAGCCTTGGTACTTGTGCTGGTACCAGGATCAAGGCAGTCCCTTCCCCACTCCTTGCGGGGTGCACTGGAAAAGAGTGGCCCTACTGTAGGCTTCTATCGATGATAGACAAAGTCCTTCAGGACCTCCGGAGGCGATCTGTGTAAGACCTCCCTCCACCTGGCCAGTCTGTTTTCAGAGACCTCGAGGAAAGTACGTTGCACGCAGTACAAGTTTTGGTCGGGGCCAAGGCACCGTAGGCAGAAGGCGAGGGGGTCTTTATTCGGGAAGAGCCCGTCGCAGGATGGACACCTGCTGAACCCTGTAGAATTTGATATGCTCCGGGGAGGAGTGTGATGCCTGAGGACCGAGTACCTGAATGATAAAAAGACAAAAAAAGCAAAGGAGAAGTATCCGCGCGTGGAAATACATGGCCGAAGCCAAACCCAGGAGCACTGGTGAATTTGGCCCGTTCCCATCGATGCAGAAAAGAGGACTGGGGTGTGGCGCCGGCGGGCAGAGTCATGGCAGCGCATGCTCCCAGGGCCGCACCCCTGCACACCTCTAAATTTAAAAGGGGAAGAAGGTTTTTCTGGTGAAAAAGGTTCCATCTCCCGTCCCTCACGAGGGACGCCCATGCAGTATGGACGAAAGGGGACGGGACGTAAGAGTACAATGTTATCATTCTTCTTCCAATTTAGACCTCTGTGCCGTCCTTTCCCTAAGTTTTCAAATGAATAAGGAACAAGTTACTTACCTGTAACTGTTGTTCTCCCGCGTGGGTCTGGCATGGATTCACTTGCTCATGAATATTCCCCGTCGTCAGGCCGGAAATCCTCGGTATAGAAAAAATCAGTATCAGTTTTGTTTCTGATCTGTCTTTCTTAGTAGTAATCAATCACTGGTCTCTGGATCATACTGCCTCCAGCCAATGACTTCCCTCTCCCTAAACCACGCCTCTGGCAGCCATCCTCAGATTTGGTAGCACGTAAAGTGGCAGTATGAACAAGTGAAGAGCCGCAGAGGGGAAGGCGGGAGGGTTCGCATGTGAATCCATGCCAGACCCATGCTGGAGAACAACAGTTACAGGTAAGTAAATTGTTCCTTCTACAGCATGGGGTCTGGCATGGATTCACATGCTCATGAATATAAGAATACATAGCAGTATACACATGCACAACCTCGGGAGGTGGCAACAGGCTCAACATTAAGCAATACAAAAAACTCAACATCAAGCATCTCTTACCTCCTCACCAGGCTCACCTTAAGCGAACAGGTTGTGCAGCACTGCTTGGCCGACCCTGGACTCCTCCCTGGAGTCCCGATCGACGCAGTAGAATCTCGTGAAGGTGTGTGTCGCAGCCCTGCAGATGTCGAGCAGGGGCCCACCAGATAGGAACGCCGTGGTAGCAGCGATCGCTCTGGTCGAGTGGGCTCTCGGACGGCCAGGCAGCGGTCGCTTTGCAAACCGGTGACGGTGCATGATGCAGCCGGAGAGCCATCTGGAAATGGAAGCCTTCGAGAGAGCCTTCCCTTGATTCACAGGTCCAAAGTTTACAAACAGCTGTGATGTCTTCCGAAAACTCTTCGTGTGGTCCACGTAGAACTTCAGCGCTCTAGCTACGTTCAGCGAGTGCAGAGTCCTCTCAGCCGGCGACGAAGGCGACGGAAGAAAACTGGCAACACCAAGGGTTTGTTGAGGTGGAAGTCCGACGGCACCTTGCGCATGAAGGAGGGGTGCATCCTCAGCACCACCCTCGTGTTGTGAAAAGTCAAGTATGGTGGCTTGCAAGATAGGGCCTGGATCGCTCCCACTTGTTGTGCAGAGGTGATGGCCACGATAAAAGCTTTCTTCCACAACAGAAACTTCAACGGTGCCGAATGCATAGGCTCAAATGGGGCCCCCCATGAGCCTGGTCAGCACCACGTTGAGCTCCGACGCCGGGGCAGGGGCCTTCACCGGCGGGAATGATCGGAACAATCCTTTCATAAATTCCTCCACCAGCCGATGAGACCACAAGGACGCCCGTCCCGTAGTTCTGGTGTATCGTGAGATGGCGGCCAGATGTATCTTGATGGAAGCGTGAGCTAGTTCAGCCTTGGTCAATGACAGTAGGTACGGCAATACTTGAGGGGCCGTAATCCGCAGAGGGTTAATCTTCTGTGCAAGGCACCAGACAGAGAACTTCTTACATTTATGTCCGTAGCACTTGAGAGTTGAGGACACCCTGGCCTTTGCAAGAACCTCTCTGCAGTCGGCTGGGTTGTCGTATCCTCCAAACTCTAGTGCTGCAGGAGCCAGGCCTGCAAGTTCAGCGACTCTGGGTTGTGATGAATGTTCGGGAGAATTCTCTCTTTAGGCTGAATTTCCTAACCTAGTGAGTCCCCCAGCAGCTTTGCTGGATTTCTGGAGATTGTTTTTTTCTCCTGCCAAGAGTGAGACTCTTTCTCCCACTCTTGGACATGATTTATGGTGTTCCTTTGACTGTTAATGTGTTTTCTGGGCTATGGGGTCCTTTACTCCATAGGGTCTCATGTGTTTTTACTATGTGTGTTACACAGCACCCTCCGTGCAGTAACACAGGGGTGTCATAGTGACACCCCACCATAGACTCCATACCCTGGGACTGACTACTGTCTCCCAGGGCATGTAAAGTCACCATTGGCTTTACTAGTCCCAAATTATTAACAGAAACCAGTACAAGCCATCATATTGTGGACGTACTGGTCGGGGCAATTCGATTGCCCCGGGGTCTGTTAGTCGAGGGGGCACGTCTCAGTCCCCTCTGATCGAGTTTTGGCTGGTGGCAGTGGATACTACTTTTTATATTCAACCGCGAATATTTCCCTATGGGATTTTCCCAATGTTCGAGGCTACCAACTTCAATTATTTAATTCTCATAGCCTCGAACATACCGCCAGTTTATTTAATTAATATTAATTCGCCGGTTGGTATTTTTTGCCAGGACTCGATTCTAAAATGGCGTTTGTGTTCTCTTCTGTGACTCAAGTCGAGCCCTTTGTTCCACTTTTTGGCGGGCTTCTCCACAGAAGCCTCCAAAAGTGGTGCCACTCTGTCTGGGTACCACAGGGGGTGTGGGAGGGGTTTAGGCACCCTGGACTGAGTTACCTTGGTAACTCAAGTCGCACTCTTGTGTGATTGCCCCAAGTGGTGAGCCGGCCAGCTCACCACTTAGCATGTTTGATTGTCAGCTAGGCTGAGTGAATGGGGATATGCTGCATAAAAGCAGGGCTTTGGGGACTGGAACTTCAGAAGTCGCCACAGGACCGGAGAATCAGACGAGGGAGAAGCTGAGCCGACCTACCACGACGACACCACCGGTGGAGCCATGCGGAACCGACTCACCACTTCCCGACGACAGAGAAGATCTCCCGGCTGGAGAGGCTTCTTCCCCTGACTGGTGGGCACAACCAGTCTACCTTCTTTTCTTCACACCCCAGACCGGTTTGTCGTCGAACTGCCCGTGCCAAGCACCCCAGCAGCCGGATAGCCACTTACCACTGAACCGCAAATCAACGGACCGCTCCTTGTACCTGAGAAACTCCGCGGCTGGTTTCGCCCTGACAGTGCAACGGACTCCTGTCTTCCTCCCCGACGAGATCCTCTCTTCCCCCGGACGAAGCACCGACTTGCATCCGCTGCCAGGAACAACTGCCCCCGCTGGAGTGTTCTCACCACTTTAAGGTACCATGTCCGCCAGGCCTCCCTTTCTAAAGATTGCTACAAGGTAATAATAACCCCTTAACCTTCTGGACTGGGATGGCCGCCTTGACCCTCTAACTGGTCCCTTTCTTTGGTCCAACTCCTTTTTGAACCGTTACAAGACTTTTGTGCACTGCAACCGTGTGACCTTGGACTCATTTTGTTTTGATCCTCTTAAAGCGGATCCGGCCTACTGACTCTGAATTCACAGTGTTACTTTGCCTTCCTCTCTTGTTGCGTTCGTGAAAACGTGTTGGGATCTGTTTCAATTTATTCTCTGCTTTTCTCTCCCTTTTTAAAACAAATTATTAGAGTTCCATCTACGTTAAGCGCTCATCGCTGTCTGAAAATAAGTGGGGCTTTGCTTAAGACTTGTCTAATAGTCTTTTAAGGGAGTGTATATCTTTTAGTGACCGTGTTTTGGAATTGCTTACTATTAGTGCCTGTGTGTTTTTCTAGATGTGGTTTTAAATAAATAATGATATCTCTTTTACACCAAGCCCTGGTCAGTGTTTACTTGTTCTATTGTGTTCTCTTGACCTATTGTGAATACTCTGTATACTGCCTAACTCTTCTTGAGGGAAGTCTGACTGCTCAGCCACAGCTACCAAGTGAATCTGTGTGGTACAGACTGCTACCAAGTGGGTTTACTGCCAAACACCTGTAGTCCTAAATCTTTTGCAGTAGTCCCAGAGGGAATTGCACAGGTTTCTGCCTAACAATGAAGAATGGCGCCTCCTTCTCTGGAGAGAAGATCCGCGTCCGTCGGCAGCTTGACTGGTGTGGACGCTGACAAGTCCAGAAGGTCCGGGAACCAGATCTGTTTCGGCCACGCCGGTGTGACGAGGATCATCCTGCACCGGGACCTCTTGAGCTGGGTGATGAGCCGGAGCAGCAACGGCAACGGAGGGAACGCATAAAGAAATAGGCCGTCCCAGGGGAACGAGAAAGCATCGCCCCTGCTCCTCGGCTGGGGGAACCTGCTGGCGAACCTCCGGCACTTGGAGTTCGTCGCCGTCGCCAAGAGATCGATCTGGGGTTCGCCCCATCGTCGGAAGAGTCGATCCACTTGATCCTGGCGTAGTTCCCACTCGTGGCACGAGCGCAGCTCTCTGCTGAGTGAGTCGGCGATGGTGTTTTTTATTCCTGCCAGATGAAAAGGCACCAGAAACATCCCTTGGGCGACGGCCCAATGCCACAGATCCTGGGCTTCCTTGGATAGGACAGGGGATCTGGTTCCGCCCTGCTTCCGGATGTAGAACATCGTGGTGGTGTTGTCAGTGAAGATCCTCACCACCTTGCCCTTGAAGGATGGAAGAAAAGACCTGAGGACCCAGAACACTGCGCGGAGCTCCAAGATGTTGATGTGGAGTGACTTCTCCTCCGGGAGCCAAAAGCCTCTCGCGTGAAGATCTCCGGAGTGCGCACCCCAACCTTCTAGGGAGGCATCCGTCGTCACCGTCACCTGGTGAGCTGGTATCTGAAAGTCTGTGCCCGCCGACAGATGAGAACAGGTACCCCAACACCGGATCGCCTGACTGAATGTCTCGTTGAGTGGGATCCTGTCATCGAAGCTGCCCTTCGACTGGACCCAGCGGGTGTCGAGGAACTCTTGTAAGGGGCGCATCCGAAGCCTGCAAAGGCACACCAGATAAATGCAGGAGGACATCATCCCAAGAAGGGACTTGATAGATCTTACACTGGCCATGTCCGTGGCCAGCAGACGCTGCACCTTGCCCAGGATGGTCCTGGTCCTTTCCTCCGACGGCGAGGCCAGCCGCGCCACTGTGTCGAGCTTGGCTCCCAGAAACAGGGCGACTTGCGACGGGACCAGGTGGGATTTTGGAAAGTTGGAGAACCCCAGGTCCGTGAGCAGCTGGACGGTCTTCGCAGTGTGCTCCACGGTGAGCTCCCTTGTCCTTGCCCGGATGAGCCAGTCGTCCAGGTAGGGGTAGACGTGGATCCCCTGCAGGCGCAGCCGCGCCGCCACCGGTGCAAGGCACTTGGTGAACACTCTGGGTGCCGACTTCAATCCGAACGGGAGGGCCTTGAACTGGTAGTGCCGCCCTTGGGCCACGAACCTGAGGAACTTTCAGTGTCTTTTTAGAATGGGGATGTGGAAGTATGCATCCTCCAAGTCCAACGACGACAGGAAATCGCCCTCCTCCAGCTGTCCCAGCACGCGCTGGAGGGTGACCATCTGGAACCTCTCTGCCTTGATGTACTTGTTCAGTCGTCGCGGAGCCACTGCCGGATCCCTTGGAGGCACCTTGTCTGCCTCCAGAGCTCCGAAAGGACGGCCGTCGTTGTTGGAGCACTCCGAGTGCCCGGGCAGTCTCTGTGTCTGTCTTGATAGCCTGAAGGGACTCATCAACCGCCTTCCCAAACAGGTTGTTCCCATCGAAGGGCATGTCCAAAACTTTGGTTTGTATGTCCTGGCGGAAATCCGTCGCCTTGAGCCATCCTCGTCTCAGGCAAACGCCGTTGCCCTACTGACGGAAACCGGTGTCGGCGATGTCCGTTGCCACCGTGATGGCGTGGCCCGAAGCAATCTCACCTTCCTGTAAGATTTCAAGGGCCTCAGCCCTTTTGGCGTCCGGAAGGAAGTCCAATAGAGGGGCGATTTTGAACCACAACTCCCTGTCGTAGCGGGCTACGATAGCCAGGGTGTTGGCCGCCTTGATAGTCGTCGCTGCGGATGAGATGAGCTTCCTGCCCTCGCCGCAGTCCGGCGGGGAAGTTCATGTCGAGGCCGATGCCCCCCCAGCTTTCTTCTTTGCCGCCGCCTCGACGACCGAATCCGGGGTAGGTTGCGCCCAAAGGCACAAGAGGGCAGCGTCGGGGACCCGTTACTTCTTCTCGTACCGGTCCCTCTTTGCAGGCGCCGTGGCAGGGTTCTTGAGGAGGGCGAGCCCCTCATCACAGATGTCATCAAGAAGTGGTACGGCGAGGACCGTCTTCCTTTTAGCCTCGCGCCGTTGGTAAAGGAACCCTTCCTCCTCCTTCTCTTCGGGGCAGAGCTGATGCCCTGGAAATCATGGCATGGAAGGATCCAATCTCGTCGGGCGGGGACGCCCGAGCAGGGGGCGACGGGGGACACGTCCCGTCGTCGCCTCCGTCGTCATCTGTACCTGTCGTAGCTGTGTCCGTGCCTGTATCATCCCTGTGGGTAGTAGACCGGGGGGAAGGCAGAGCAGGCCGCAGAGGTGGGAGAGGTGGCGGAGGATGCGTCCTCTTCTTATGCAGTGGACTTTCCGAAGGTCCCGGCTCCGGATCCCCCGTCGGGTCTGGCTCAAGTACCTCCGTCGGGGGGAGGGGCATCCTTGTCCTTATCTCCGAGCAGAAGGACTGAATCGCTGACAAAATGGCCGCCGAAGTGTCCTGCGGCACCGGAAACGACGGGCGCGAGGGCTCTTGAGGAACCTCGTCGGCGACACCATCGCTCTCGTCGTCCTTGTCGGGATCCCTCCCGATGGGCTGGGCCTCCTCCATGACTTCGATGAGCTCTTCTTCAGAGGTCGTGTCCGTATCCACGATGGCCACATGCCCCTCCCCCTCCCTTTCCAACGGGGACTTCGTGGGGGTCTTCTCGATGGGCCTGAAAGACGACTCCCTCCGCGGTGGCAGGGAGACTCTGGATCCTGAGGTCGCCTCCACTGGCGTAGCCTCCACAGGCTGAGCCAGGGCCGCTGCGACATCCTCAATCGAGGTCTTAGCAGGGTGAATTAAGGCCATCGTCACCTTCTGTACGCCTGGGGCCTTCACCTTGAGGGGAGGGTCCGAGCCTCACTCCCCCTCTGCCGGAATCTTCGAGATCGACCGGGTCCTCTCCAGAATCTTCGCCGGGTTCTCGGACTTCCTCTTACCCGAGCCAGAGCGTTGGCTCGTGGCTGATGGCGCCAGGGAGGATGCGCTCTGCCTGGCAGCCAAAGAGCCCGACCGTTCGGCGCTCCCGGTGCCCGCGGACTCGCGGTGCTTGGCCTTTTGCTGGGCCCCCGCCGCTGGGGCGCCCTCACAGAACTTAGAAGACCGCTCTGACTTCTTTTTCTTCTTCTCGCCTGACAGGCTCTTCCCTTCCAGCCAGTTGGCGAGACAGAGGTGGCGATCCTTCATGGTCCGCTCCGACATGTTCCCACAAAACGCACAATCCTTCTTCATGTGCGTCTTGTCCTCATGGAGACAGTAGAGGCATAACGAATGCTCGTCCTCCTTGAACACATTCTGAAGTTGGCATCCAGGGCAGGTCCTGAACAGTTTTCCCGGGCGTCGAGCTTCCTTTCTCCTGGGCCATGTCCGGGGTAGGCCTCGGAAGTTCTGGAATCCTCCAAAAGCGTAACTCGACGAAATCTTCACCCTTGAGGGGCGTAGAAACTCTGAAACGGGTCCCCGTTGATCGGATGTAGAAACGGTGGAGCTTGAGGCTCAATTTAACCGAAAAATGAGAAAAATCTCCTGAAAAAGCGCAAAAACGCAGCAAAAGCTCGAGAGCTACAGCACGAGGACTCCCAACACTTGAACGTGCGGTAAAAATCTGAGGATGGCTGCCAGAGGCGGGGCTTAGGGAGAGGGCAGTCATTGGCTGGGGGCAGTATGACCCAGAGATCAGTGATTGGTTACTACTAAGAAAAACAGATCAGAAACGAAACCGATACTGATTTTTTCTATACCGAGGATTCCCGGCCTGACGACAGGGAATATTCATGAGCATGTGAATCCATGCCAGACCCCATGCTGGAGAAACAACTCACTGAACAAGCCTCGGGTGCTATATTAAAGTATAAATCAAAAATGTATCAAAACTCCAATAAAGTTGGTAAGGCCCGGGCCTCTTACCTCAAAGCTAAAAAAGAAAAAACACTCATCACCAGCATCAAAAATACATCTGGATGTGTAATCACAGATCCTTCTGGCATCATTGAAACCTTCAAAAAGTACAACACTGATTTATACTCCCTGGATTCTATTATCCCAGATGCCAATCTTTCCACCTTTTTCGATAAGATTAGTAGACGCTCCTACCCTACAACTGATCTCACAGTCCTCAAGGCAGAACTTGCGACATGTGAAATTAACCAAGCAATCAAGGGGTTGAGTAGAGGCAAAGCCCGGGACCCGACGGCTTATCTACTGAATTTTTCAGTCAATTCTCACATTAGCTCACCTCCAGACTTAAAACCTTATTTTCCTCTTTCATATCTACAGGATTATCATCTGGAACCTTTCCTGAAGCCCTTCTTATTCTATTCTCTAAACCAGGAAAAGATATTGACCTCCCTAAAAATTATAGGCCTATCTCACTCATCAATGTAGAAAGTACAATTTTCGCCAGAATATTGGCTAATATAATAGAATCCCACCTTCGCAAACTGATCAAACCCGATCAAGTTGGATATGTTAAGGGCAGAACATCTCAGCCAATGCTCGACTTTTACACAACGCTTTACACATCACTGCCAATGATAAAAATGATCGGGCTATGTCGCTATTGCGTTAGATGCAGAAAAGGCCTTTGACCAAGTACAATGGGATATGTTCCAAGCTCTGCGATGGCATGGGTGCGGTATGGGCTTCATCTCCCTAGTTAAACTTCTTTATTCAGAACCAAAATCCTCTTCCCACTGCCTCCTCGCTCTACTCACCCATGGCGCTCTGTGTTTCTCCTATCTATTCCAACTGCTTTTCTATCAACTATCCTTCCCTTCTCACTAAGTTTGGTAAGAAGAAGTTTAAAAAGGACAACTTGGCCTCCAACCCAGGTCTCCCTATCGCTGATACCTATTCCAGCGCCTCTTCCAGACAGACCCTCACCGGCATCCTCTTTGTCTTTTCTTTGCCAGATCTATGGACCCCTCATATGATCTCTGTGCTCTGTTCTGTCTCCTCCTCTCCCATTAATGGTGACACCTGCTGGGAAGTCCTCATTGATTCCTTCAACTCCTGCAGAGTCATCATTAGGGTCTACCTAAACGGCACTGTCATGGTCCAAGGTCCTCAGGCCAACCTCCTCCCCTTCGATATGCGGTATCCCCTCCTGTCCTCCCTTAGCTATCTTGCCCTCTCTTCCCTCCTCTTCTGCCGCACTTGGGGCTCCCTCCACACCTCCGCAGGGCGTACCTTTGATTTGTACCCCTCCCCAGAAGGTCTTTAAGGCTGGCATCCGCCTTCATCTTGCCACTCTCAACTCTCGTTCTGCTGTCAAACACTCCTGACATCTGCCACCTCCTGGAAGAACTGGACCTTGATGTTCTCGGTCGTACAGAGACATGGTTCACAGCCAGCTCTGTCACAAACTTTGACACTCTCCTCCCTGATGGCTACAAGACCCTCTCTGCACCCAGATCCACCCGGCCCGGAGGGGGTGTAGCCCTGATCTTTCCTGAGTAGATTCCTATCACGATCATTCCCACACAGATTTACTCCTCTTTCGAATGCCTTGTCTGCAGGCTCTCTCTCCCTCTCCTAGCCACTCTCTTACTGTTGCCACTCTCTACCGGCCCCCTGGTCGAATCACCTCTTTTCTCTCTGAGTGGGCTTACTTCTCCTCCACCCTCCTGGCCTCAACCACTCAACTCCTCCTCCTTGATGACTTCAACATACATCTCGATTCTCTCTGTTCCTCTTCTGTGCTCTTTCACGACCTCTGCGATTCCCTCTCCCTCTCTATCCTCCCCTCTGGCACTACTCACTCTGCAGGACACACACGATGCCTTGATCTCCTCTGGCCTCCCCCTCTCTATCCCTCGGACCACTCCTCTCTCGGGGAGCGACCATTGCCTCCTCTCGTCTCATTTCTCCCTCTCTTCCCCCCCAAGCCAAGACTACCCCAACATTACCACCTACCTTCTTGGATATCCGGCCCATGAAGTGTGTGCGATATGAAGCATTTGCAGCCGAACTTCACCCCCTGCCCCTCCTCCTCCTCTGGCTGACTCACACCCGGGCACAGCTCTGTCCCTTCTCTACTCTTCTATTTCTGATGCTCTTGATGCTCGTGCCCCTGTCATGAGGATTCATTTAAAGTCTAAAGCCAAGTGCATGGCCTGGTATGGCTCCAACCTAGTTACACTTAAACATAAGTGTAGGGCGGCTGAGAGGAAATGAGGGCTTCTTGTGCATCCTCTGACAAACTGGCCTGCTGTCTGCTCCAAATGCAATTCTGACTCTCTGTCCTCACCAAGAAGAGAGTAAACATTCAAGCCTGTGTCTCTGCGGCATCTAACTGTTACGCTCACCTGGTATTCATGGGGGCACCACATGATACCGGATGGAGTTCTAAGTGCTATCCCGGACCCCTCTCTGCTTGATTATGTGCCAGACGTTGGGTAGCGCCTATAACAGGAAAATGGAGGGTTAAGATACTGGTTCTGTGATGGGTGGACTCCCCACCTCCCTCTGGTCCAAATCCCCTCCCTTGGGGTTATTGCTCACCTTAGGTTTTTGTGCGTTGAACTCTCCGTCCTGCGTCTCTGTGCAGAGGCGCGTGGTTGGTGCGGGCGTTCTGTGGACCTAGTTGCTTCACTGGTCCGTGTGCCCTTATGTCGGGTCCAGACTGGCTGTAACTCCGACTCTGCTTGCTGGCTTCCAGGTGAATTATAATATCTTTTCTGTCTTTATTCTGTCTCTTTCTTTCCCTCCGTTTTCTCTGTCTTCTCGGCGTCTTGCTCCACTATGCTGTTCCCTAACAATGTCTCTTTTTGTTTTCACAGGGATGGTTGCGATCTTGGAGTTGTCGCGCCGATGGCGAAGACAGCGGTGAGTTATTGATGCAGAGTGCTGCACTGTTTATTGATGTTAATTGCTAACCTGTGCTCTCTTCTCTTTGTACAGGTTGCAGTGATGCTCCGGAGTGATGAGCGATCGAAGCGCTGCTTGCCCAGGTAAGTGCTTTGTTAATGCTGACCTTGTTCCTTCTCCCTTGCAGGTTGCAGTGAAACCCGGAGTTGGGTGAGGTAAGAGAAGCGCAGGGTGCTGCCAGGAACCACTGCTTGCCCAGGTGAGAATTGTTATTAATGCTGTCCTTGTTTTTTTACCTTTGCAGGTTGCGGCGAACTCCAGAGATGGGAGAGGTAAGCAAAGCGCAGGATGGATTCAAGACCGGTTACTTCACAGATAAGTGTTATTGCTCGCTAATGCTGTTCTTGTTCATCCAAGTTATTGCTGGAATCCGGATCTAGGGCTTCAGGATCGGGCCGCCGGAGAAGCAGCTGGACACGGTGAACGTTACGCTGCAGGAGTGCAGAATAACGCGAAGCGTGTTCTGCTGTTTGGGTGTGGTTTAAATAGCCCAGGTAAAGCAGTTCCAGGCCCAGCCACACCCAAAACACTGGACCGCATGGCTTGGTTCTAAAGAACTGAGCTGTGTAATAGGCCTCCATGTTGGATTAAGGTGCAAAACTGGTACTGCTTTATTCCTGATAATGAGTCTGGCGCCAAAGGCGCCAGGACTGACTCCATGTATGTTTCTGATTGAGTTTTAAGGCCCTTGGGACCAGTGCGAAGGGCTTTAACCCCAATGCTGCTAGGGGGCTGTTATACCTGAGGGGGCCAGGGGCATGGATCGTGACACTAACAAATCAGCCTAACTCTTTAAAATATGCAAGGAGCTGGCCAACTCTGCTGCAGTCTCTACCCCTCTTCTTGCCTCCCAGGCTTTTTGCAATAAACTTGCCTTTCACTTTATCTCAAAAACCCAGGACACCCTGTCCACCCTCCCCCCCCTCCCCTTCCATCCCCTCTCTCTCTGCACTTGCTGACCCTCCTTCAACCGCCCCCCCACCCTCTTTCTAATCCTTTCCTCTTTTCTCCCCTGATGAGGTCGCTAGACAAGTCCGATCTATGAAAACCTTGTCAAAACAGGTTCATCCCTGTTCCTCTAAAACCATCAAAGACCACATTGATACACTCGCTCCGGCCCTTGCAGATTTTTGAAACCACTCCTTTGCCTCAGGAACCTTCCCATCCCCTCTGAAGCACTCACTTGTGCATCCTCTACTCAAGAAACCCACAGCTGATCCTTTGTGTCCACTAACTATCACCCAATTTCCATTACACCTTTTCTGGGTAAACTCCTTGAAAAACTGGCCATCTCTCAGCTTAACCTTCATTCCGTTTCTGTTGGCTCTCTCCATGACCACCAGTCTAGCTTCAGAGCTGCCAGAAGCACAAAAACTGCTCTCGAACATCCTTGAAGATCTGCTCTCCAACCTTGACTCTAACATTCAGTCTGTACTCCTCTTACTCTATCTCTCTTCTGCCTTTGACACAGTCAACCATATCACCCTGCACAACCGTCTCCATGATAACCTGGGTATCATCGATCAGGCTCTGACCTGGCTGACTTGTTTCCTCTCTGACCGACCCTCCCAGGTCCAACTCGGGTCCTTCCTATCATCTAACTCCCTTTCTACCTGTGGCATTCCACAAGGTCTAACCTCTCGCCCTGGCTTTTCAACGAATACCTGACAACTTTCACCCACTGCATTGCCATCTTCTGCTCATATTTCCCGTGCTATGCTGAAGACACTGACATCATTTTCAGGCTGCCCTCGGCCACCTCCTCACCCTCTCTCATCTCTGATTGCCTGTCATTCAAGATTGGTGTGCTTCCAATGATCTTTGTCTAAATGCCAACAAGACTGAGATCCTCCTCATGGGTACACCTTCACCATCCTTTCCCCTCACTCTCTGGCCATCCTCTCTTGGCCCTCCTCCTACCCCTACCTGCAAGGCTAAAAACCTCAGGGTCATTATTGACTCCACACTTTCCTTCTCCGCCCACATCTCCGATGTCTCTAAAAAGTCAAACTTCCTACTGCACCTCCTCAGAGGTACTCTGCCTTTCCTCTCCTTCCCTCAGAAGCTCATTGTCTCCCAAGCTCTAGTTCTCTCCAGGTTAGGATTTTCTAACAGCCTCTTTCTAAATCTTCCTGCCTCTACTCTCCGCCCTCTACAACTAATCCAGGACTGCGAGACTTGTCCTTGACCTCAAGCCCTGTGATCGCATCTCTCCAGCTCTGAAATCCCTTCATTGGCTTCAAGGATTAAATTAAAAACCCCCTGCATTGTCCACAAGGCTTTCTGGGGCCTGGGTCCAAAATACCTTCAACTATCCCTCCGTAAATACCTCCGTGCTTGAACTCTCCGCTCCTCTAACTCCAACTCCCTCAGGTTCAGTCGTTTTTCAAAGTAACAAGTTGGGGGTAAACAATCTCGGTCTTCGGCTGGGGCCTCCCTTTGGAACAGCCTCCCTGCTACTCTGAAACTTGAGGAGAACCATCTCCATTCTGGAAACACCTCAAGACCTTCTTTGCTTCTGCTTTCATCCACCTCCCCCGCTGATCTGTGTCTCTCTTGGCACTGTGCACCTGGCCACCCCCTGTCCTCCGGGCCCAGGTACCGGCTCACCCTGCCACCCTCCTGCACTGCCTCCGGATACAGTCCCCCACCCCCTTACTTTTCTTTCTGCACTTATCAGACATACCCTGTCTGCTGCCTTAAACACAACATTTGCCACTTGCTGGCTGTACTACTACCGTTATTGCCTTTATTATTTATTTAATTGATCTGTTTCTCCTCTTCTCCTCTCCCTTCCATGCACTTTTCCCCTCTGCCTTTCCCATACACTTGCACATTCTCAATTTCACTGGAACTCTTTTGTATGAGCGCGATATAAATAAAATATATCAATGGTCAAACCTCTTCCTTCTTCTCTTTACAAAGAGGTACGAGACAAGGTTGCCCCTTTTCCCCTATTCTATATTCATGTGCTATCCCTTGAACCCCTCTTAGAACTCATCTGGCAAAATAGAAATATCCCTGGGATTTCTCTTGTAATTATGAAACTAAGGTTGCTGCATATGCTGACGATATTCTCATCCTGTCAAAAAATCCTAAACACCTTCCACACTTACTAGCCGTACTACAGGACTACAGGATTTTTGGGCAGTATCGGGTTATACATTTAATAGAGACGAATCAGAATTACTGCCTCTGAATTCTTTTCGCCTTAAAAATGAATTAGAAATGTTTGGTTTCAAATGGTGTGCTAACTCCTTCAAATATTTAGGTATACAGTTTGCTTCTGCTATTAACAGCCTCACAATTAACAGGTAATTTTACTTAATAGGCTCACCGACCTAATCTCCACTTTGTCATCCCTCTTTCTTTCTGGGTGGGGACATCTTGATACTATCAAAATGATGCTTTCCCCCATCACGTTATACATGTTGCAAATGTTTCCTGTTACTCTACCCACCAATCTTTAAATCCATGAACTCTATCCTACTCAATTTTCTTTGGGGCAAGGGTAAATCTAAAAGTATTGCACTTAATAAACTCAAAACCTCCTTTGAATGCGGGGTGTCCATTTTCCTGACTTCATAAAATATCACCATGCTTTCTTACTTAGACTAGCTACTGGTATGCCCCGTCAAATTTTGAAGACCTTCCACCCTGGAGTAAACCTGAAAAACAACTTGCCTATCCTCACGACATTGTAGACATTATTTTTCTTTGTCACCACTCAGCCTTCATCCTTTCTGACCCAATCAAAGCCTCTAGATCTGCCCTTAGAATCTTCCTTTTCCCATCAAATAAATAACTCTCCCAAGAGCGTTCACCATATGTGTGGCTTAACAAATCAATCATTACCACTAGTAGAGTCTTTTTCCGTAAATCCTGGCTCACTAAGGGTATTAGCTATATAGATAAAAATCAGCAAAATCATACCATAACATCATTTCAGGACCTCAGAAAATCTCCCTTCCCCCATCAGATTTGACCTTCTAAAGCAAATTGGACAATGCCCGCCTGAATGGTTTTCCGGCACACCCTAATAATGTCTTATCACCGACACCATGAAGTTACAGCTACTTTCCATCACCTCTGATGTCAGGCTGCCAAGCTTTATAAACTGTTGGAATCTGCTGAATTACAGTCTATGAAATGGTCAGTACAAACCCAATGGGAAACCGTTTGCAGTAGTGTTTTCGAAGATAGCACATGGAATCTGTTGTGGTTGAAAATCAGGGGTGTCTCCACTTCAGCCAACATCACCCAAAACCTTTATCACCCCTTTAAGATTAACAAAATCTCAGGCCCAAGCGGAAGGAAATTGTTGGTCTTGTGGACACACTCCGGGTTCTTACAAACATATGTTTTATGATTGGCCTCATATTTCGGCTGGGGAAGGACATCTGGAAATACCTGAAAGCCATCTTTAAAGTTCAGATCCATCTCTCTTTTACTAATGTTTTTCTTGGTAGTACTGCAGCCAAAGACAAGGTACCTCTCCTTTGCCCCACTTTATATGATCTTTTTATTGCTGTTGCCATCAAGCTCATCACCACTAACTGGAAACAACTCCACAACATCTCCATCAGGAACTGGTTGAACAACGTGTGTCATTTTCACAGAGTTGAACACTGTATGGCTCCTTACTTGGATAAATTACCCAAATACAATCTGAAATGGGCCCCATTCATCAACTACTTAGACTATCATAATAGGTCGGCTCATGGTTCATAGAAAATGTTCCAATCTGTTATTATTTCATATATCTGGTCCAATATTATTTACTGTACTATTGAAATGATTGATTTCAAAGCTTATTTGACCTTTTATCATGCACTTCCCCACCACTCACTCTCGTGTCTCTCCTCTTGTTGTGTGTGGGTCTCTTGTATGTTCCCTTGTTAGTCCTAAAACCTTAATTTGTATTGCATATATTAAGGTAATCTCTCAGCGATCTCTGTAATTTTATCATGTATATTCTATTGTAAATCTCTGCTCCTTTAGCCTTTATGTAATTTATATTTTGAAAAAACGTCTGTTGCCTGTATAGTGTGTCTCTGTAACCTTAAGAAATGCACCCAGATACCCTTGGGCCAGGTGCGCTTTATAAATAAAATAAATACAAATGTACGCTACTCACTGGTGATCATACTTGCTTGTCTTCATTTTATACAATATTTTTACTGTTACTCATACATTGGCACTTTATACATAATATTGGCATTATATATCTGACTCATTTATAGCCATTGTGACTAATATTTCGCTGTTATTAATTATAAACTTAATAAATATTAACAACAACAAAAAAAGCTCATCTCAGGATGCTTGCGACCTGTATGTTCTATACGATGGAGGACATACTCTTACTGCATGGCCTTGCTGAAATAGCCCCCAAATAAATTGCGGATGAATTTTTTGACACATTCAATTGCTTCATTAACTTGAGCCTCATAAAAATTCTCATCATCAAAGGCAGCGTTACTAATCCAGACTCGTGCTTATGGGTTGAAATCGTCTGCAAGCCTGAGCCATACATTGTTTTTCACTAACAGCGCAGTCGACAACCCTCTAGCTGCTGTTTCCGCAACCGCGTGCAGAAGGTGTTTTAGAATGGGGTCCAATTCATCCCATTTAGCCCCAGCCTACCCAGCAAGCGTTGGAATTAGCAAAGCATGCTGCTGTAGCCATAATCTTTCTTCCCAAGGTAGTTTTGCAAATGCTTCCTTTGTCTGCTGGAGTGAAGACAGAATTGTCCCACAATGCTTCCTACTTGCAGTGATCGGCAATTAGTTTCTTTTGGGTGACCGCATACTAGTTAGAACAACAGTGTTTGGGACCTATTTTTCCTCAACAAGTGCATTTACGTATCTTGCTGTAGCTGGATTAAGTATAGTCTGCATCCATTGCTTTTAAATGTGTTCCCCAATAGGGAATGGTGGTGGAATTTGATTTTGCTCCTCAAGTGTTTAGATTTGTTTTAAAATGCTCACCCCAAGTCGGTCTGGTGCCCTGCACATAACAGAACAGTATTTTGACTGATACTCTCTAGGCGAAGATGAGTAAGGGGGGGTTCCTTGTTGTCTGGGGAGTCCCTACTATAACCTAAACAAACATTTTCCACGTCAGAGTGCGCTCATCACTTTCTGAAGAAAAAAAAAAGATGATCTTGTTTCTAAAACCGGGCAAGGGTGTGGCTGTCCCGTGTAGATCCCATTGTCGTTTATCTACAAATAGCTTGTCTTCGAAAATGAAAATGATATCCAGTGTTTCTATGGCTTATTGGAAGGCAAGCCTAGACTCATTGTCTAGTTTTACCCTCTTTATGATGCTTTTGTGATCTGAAACCATCTATAAATGTTTCGGAAAACGTTTGGATTGGGGGACATATAGGTTTCATCTTCGGAGTCATCAAAAATATACAACACTTGTGATTTTTCAATGCCTTCTTGCATTGTATCAGTGTATGAACACCTTTATATGCTCTCATCTGGACTCCTGGAATAAACAGATGTCAAGACCATGCGCCAATAGTTCAATACGTTTATTTGGGCATTTTGTACAAGTAAGGGGGAACGGAAAGGAAGCTGCGAACTATGTGCCAGGAAAAAATCAGGGTGGTCTCATCCAAATTGTCTCTCCTGCTGGGAGTTGGTAGCCAGAACTTTAGGCCTCTGGAGTCAATCTCTGGAGTTCATTGAATGTTAGCACACCCACCTATGGCATTGCAAGCTCACAGGTTTTGCGAGTGAACAGGTCAGTCATACTGGGCAGGAACATCTAGGGAGAGGTCCTTTGGCAGATGGAGCATACACTGGACTTCTCCCCCTTCTCCCTGAATTGAACATTACCACCTTGACCCCAATCTCGTTCCTCCTCCCACCATCTCGTCCTCCTAGAGCTGAACTCACCCGGTGTATCCTTCCTATTCGGTCTGACTAGGCCACGGTCTTCCTTGCTTTCCCTCTTCACTCCTGGATGGTCTCAGCTGTACTCCCATCTCCTGTGTACCACTCATTTCCTCTGTTGCAACTGCTTCTATGTCACTCCCGGGCGCTGATGCCTGCAACTCTTTCTCACCCAGTAATATGACCAAATCCTCCTCAACCGCTCATCCTCTTAATCTCACAACCTTCACAGGTCTTTTCCTTTTACATTGTTCCTACGTCCTCCCAACTACTTTCTTCCATCACTCCCCCGCCAACATTTGACTTCAGAAGTTACCATCCCCTTCACTATATGATATGATAGTTCATTTATATCGCACTTATACACAAGTGTTTCAGAGCGCGACAAGACAAGGGAGGGGAACAGGGGAAAACAAAACAACTATCTTACTAGGCCCAGTGATATTGAGAACGCGCAAGTGCATGGGAAAGGGAAAGTGGAAAAGTGCATGGAAGGGGGAGAAGTGCAGAGTGCGGAGCAGAGGAGAACAGATAAATAATAAATACAAATAAATATATAAAGACAATAAACAGTGGTAGTTCAGCCAGCAAGTGGCAAGTGCTGTGTTTAAGGCAGCAGACTGGGTATGTCTGATAAGTGCAGAAAGAAAAGAAAGGGGGTTGGGGAGTTGTATGGGTACAGATACAGTCCCCAGTGCAAGGGGTGGCAAGAGGCAGTGCAGGGGGGTGGTGGTGGCAGGGTCAGCAGGTGCCTGGGCCCAGGAGACAGAGGGTGGCCAGGTGCACGGTACCAAGAGAGAACAGATCAGCAGGGGAGAGGAGGGGTGAAGGCAGAAGCAAAGAGGATGGTCTTATAGTGCTCTCGTCCACTTGTCTCCAAATGTCACCATTTCCTTTGCTAACACCACCTACTGTTCACTCTTGCCTCTTTGTCATCATCACCCTTTCAGTCTCACCTTCTGATGTTACCTACTGTACTACACCACTTCTGTTCACTCTCCCCTCCTGATATTACCACCTCTTTCACTACCACCTTCTCCCATCCTCTATCCGCATTTGTATAGTGCAAACAAAGGCATCAAGGCACTGACAGATGCAGGTGGGCAAACAGAGTCTAGATAGATTTAAGCTAACAGATGAGTTTGAAGTCTGGCCCTAAATAGAACAAAGTCTGAAATGCATTGCAAGGACAAGGAGAGAGAATTCCAGAGTTTTGCACCAGCCACCGAAAAGGCTCTGCCACCACAATGTTCCAACCAATAAGGTAGTACCGCCATTTGTAAGGCAGAGGCAGAGGTAGAACGCAGCATCCATCCTGGTCGATAGGGCAAGAATATTTCTTGCAGTGACAGACAGCCCTTTGCATGGTACGCTCGGAAGATAATACATAGGGACTTAAACTGAATCCACAATTAAATGGGGAGCCAGTGAAGTTACCGCCAAGCTGATGAAACAGGCTGGCCAAAGGGAATACTCTTGGCTAGGCGAACTGCTGCGTTCTGCAGTATTTGCAACGTTCAGAAAGTATGCAGGTTGGGCCAATAAAGTGGCGTTACAGTAATGCAGTCTCACGTTAATGGAAACCGCAATAAAAGTGCTCATCACTTACTCTCACTGCTATCAACTCTCCAGGCTTCTGTGCTCCAGCAGTCTCTTTCACCACTCTTCAGTCATGTCTAAACGTAAGCCTCCTAAAACTCATTGTGCCTGACCAGGCTGCTTATTTATATACAGTACAAAAAAGAAGGTGGGTGAGGCGCGCACTTCCGGTCCTGGTCAATTAAACCTGTTGCAAAAAATAAGTAGCTGGGTCACATCCCAAAATGGACAAATATTCACAGGGTTAGATCCCTTCTGCTGCAAATCAGGTACTCATTATTAACAGGGTTAGATCTCTCAGCTGCAGTTCTGTGGTCTGTAGTTGTTCTCCTCCTAGCGCTTTCTTATCTCAAATACTCATCAGGGAGGCTGTTGAGCAGGTGTGTCTAATTAGACTCAAAGGATTCTGGTAGCTGTAGTGAAAACGTTTTTTTCTGTTCAGGTGACCAGCAACCGACACCCCTCCAAAGCACAAGTCCTTCCCAAATTTGGGGGAGGGAGAGAACCATCTTTATGATTCTCCAAAGTGGGGCACAGTCACCCCGTGGCGCTGCCTCTGGAGCCCGGGACTCCCATAGCATTCAGTACAAAAAAGAAGGTGGGTGAGGCGCGCACTCCCGGTCCTGGTCAATTAAACCTGTTGCAAAAAATAAGTAGCTGGGTCACATCCCAAAATGGACAAATATTCACAGGGTTAGATCCCTTCTGCTGCAAATCAGGTACTCAGCTATGTGACCCAGCTACTTATTTTATTTTCCCTGATGATTATTTGAGATAAGAAAGCGCTAGGAGGAGAACAACTACAGACCACAGAACTGCAGCTGAGGGATCTAACCCTGTTAATATTGAGTACCTGATTTGCAGCAGAAGGGATCTAACCTTGTGAATATTTGTCCATTTTGGGATGTGACTCAGCTACTTATTTTGTGCAACAGGTTTAATTGACCAGGACCGGGAGTGCGCTCCTCACCCACCACCTTTTTTGCTTATTTATATAGGAAGATAATTTCACTCTCCCTTGGGTGAGGCTCTATACCCGTGACTGGTTTGCACTTCCAGCTTTACATAGGACCAGTTGAGGCTGAGGGAGCCGGTCCAAACCTATACGAAGCCTGCAAGCATGTTGGTTTTCATGAGTGTCTCTGGAGGGGCTAAAACAGATGGTTGTTGAGCACTTTGGGGAAGACGGATATTAGGGGTGCTCCTAACTGTGCTTGTGTCCTCCAGGCTGTTTGCGGTTTATTGGAGGGTTAGTGGACTGCACAAGAGGGTCTTGTGACCTTGCAGGATGCGCAAAAGAGCTGTTCCTTATCCATTGGGGTCAGTACTATCTTCTCCTTAGGGTTCAGGGGAATGGATCAGGAAATTTCTGGCTGGGGAAGGGTGTTCCGTGGTTCCATGGTAACTGGCCTCTGCCAAGTGAGCCGGACTGATTGAGAGAGACATGGGGATCCTCCCTATTCAAGCCCAAGCCATTCATCCACTGGCCGCACCTGGCTAACTTGTCGCTCTCAAGGCAGTCCACCGAGCCAGGCAAAGGACTTTATCACAGTATATGAAAGGGGCTACTCTGACGTCATCAATTCTGGGGACTGCTAGTTAGTTACAGTAGGCCTAGATTTATTCTGTCATGTCACATATAAGCATGAACACTCTAAATGGAGTAGGGCTCATGAAATAGAGATTCAGACAAAAATAGATGTAAATAGTACAGCTTTTGTTTTATTATGCTGTTAATGCAATACGTAGTTATGCATTTGTAATTTTTTGAGTAATTTTTTAGAAGGGAGTAGTTTCTTACCTGTAACTCCATTTCTCCAGCATTGGTATCTTTCATGGATTCACATGCTTGGAATATTCCCCGTCGTCAGACTGGGAACCCTCGGTACACATATATATAGTCATTTCCAATAGGAAAAAACTTCTGCCCTATCCCCGTCTGCGTCCTCTACGGGGCCGCCCACGTACGCCCCGTTGGACGTGATGGTATATAAGCCCCGCCCCCGCGGGTCCCTTCAGATTTCGACCCCTCCAAGATAACGGGGGAAAACTTGCTTACATACCAATCTTCCACATTGCAGTCCGGGGAGGCCGGAGGGCGCATGTGAATCCATGAAAGATACCAATGCTGGAGAAATGGAGTTACAGGTAAGAAACTACTCCCTTCTCCAGCATTGGATCTTTCATGGATTCACATGCTTAGAATAGATTGTAAAGCAGTAACATCAAGAAGGAGGTGAGAGTGCAATGTAACTTACATTCGTAGAGACACCCCCAAACACTACCGTTTACACCATGTATGTAAGCAACAACTTATTATACTGATACGAAACGGATTTCCGCCATACAATGCTATGTCATATGACTCAGTATGCACCCCTTGCGCATATATCTACCCGACCACTTATGTTTAGGTCAATAAACTATGTACATTCATGTATACACTCTGAAAAAACAGCTGAGGCCAAATAATAGGCAGCATTATTCTTGAAACTTTGGCTTACCTCATTGAAAAAGGTGGCGAAGCACTGCCCTTCCCATTTGTACCTCATCCGCGTGCTGCTTTTCCAGGCAGTAGTGGCACGTAAACGTGTGCGGAACAGACCATGCCGCCGCCTGGCAGATGTCCGTCAGCGGAATTCCTGCCCATAGAGCCACGGAGGAAGATGTCGATCTCGTGGAATGGGCTCTGGGACGATGTAGTAGAGGTCTCCCGGCCTTGGAATGACACAGGGTAATCGCCGAGGAGACCCAGCGAGCCAGACCTTGTTTGGAGATAGCCTTACCCCTAGCCGAGGGGCCGTAGGCGACGAATAGCTGTCTGGTGGCTCTGATATCTTGCGTTTTTTGCAGGTAAAATTTTAGCGCCCTTTTGACGTCCAGAGTGTGAAGAGCCTTCTCCGCCGTCGACGAAGGAGATGCAAAGAAAGTAGGGAGTACCAGGGTCGAGTGCTTATGATAGACCGACGGTACTTTTGGGATGAATGAAGGGTTAGTTGATAAAATAACTTTGTCCTTAAAGAACCTCAGATATGGAGGGTCTATGACCAGTGCCTGTAGTTCCGACATTCTTCTAGCCGAAGTGATGGCAACTAGGAACGCGAGTTTCCAAGATAGAAATTGTAGAGATGAAGAGGACATTGGCTCAAAGGGAGGCTTCATTAAGGCAGCTAGAACCGTGTTCAGACTCCACGACGGTGGGAACCGTTTTTCCGGAGGGAAGGTTCTAAACAGACCCTTCATGAAATGCTTCACTAGCCTGTCACTGAATAGTGGAGGGGACTGTCTTCTTCTTGTAAATCTCGAAACAGCCGCCAGGTGTACTTTGATTGACGATGATGACAGTCCGCTCTCCGCAAGATGAAGAAGATACGGGAGGATTTGCTCCGGAGTTACTTCCAAAGGTTGTATATTTTGTTGTGTTTGACACCATATACAGAACCTTTTCCATTTGCTTACATATGATTTGTTAGTGGACGGGGCCCTGGCCGCCTGCAGAATCCTTCGGCAATCAGTCGAGACTTTTAGGTTCCCGAACTCCGAGAAGTCAGGAGCCATGCAGTTAAGTTCAGGCTGTCCGGATTGTGGTGCCACACGGTCCCCTCGTCCCTGGACAGGAGGTTCGGCACTTTCCTGAATGGTATCGGCTGATCCAGCGACAGATGAAGGAGGTCTGAGAACCATGGTTGCCTCGGCCAGCGCGGGGCCACTAGGATGACCCGGCAATTGTACCTGTGGATCCCCTGGATCGTCCTCCGTATGAGGGGAAATGGAGGGAAGGCGTAGAGGAACTTGCCTGTCCACGGAAACGAGAACGCTTCCCCCAGGGAGCCTGTTTGGGGCCATCTGCTCGCGAACTGAACACATTTTCGGTTTCTTTCCGTGGCGAAGAGATCGATCGACGGGGTCCCCCATCTTTCGAAGATTTCCCCGAGTTGAGTGGAGTCCAGCTCCCACTCGTGTATTTGTGACATAGTCCTGCTCAGGGAATCCGCCTGTACGTTCTTCGCTCCCGGTAGGTGGTATGCCACTAGGGAGATGTGGTGTTTTAAAGCCCAATGCCAGATCTTTTGAGCTTCCTTCGAGAGGGTCCTGGATCTGGTGCCACCCTGTTTTATCAGGTAGAACATAGCTGTCGTATTGTCCGTGAGCACTCTTACTTTTGACCCCTTGATGTGTGGGAGGAAAGATTTCAGGGCCCATCTCACCGCCCTTAGCTCCAGGACGTTGATATGTAGGCGAGATTCGGTCGACGACCACCTGCCTTGGGTTTGGTGACGTGACATGTGTGCTCCCCAGCCCGACAGAGAGGCGTCTGTAATGATGGTGTTCTGAAATTCCGGCTCCTGCAGGGGGACCCCTCTGTCCAGGTTGCGCGCCACTTTCCACCATCGGAGGGCTTTGATAACTCGTTCGTCGTCGACTATTATCTTGTCCGACCAGCGGCCTGTGGCCTGCTTCCATCTGTCTGATAGGAACTCCTGTAGAGGTCTCATGAACAACCGGCAGTTCGCGACTAGGTGGATGCACGATGCCATGGAGTCGAGGAGAGCCGCATATTTTCTTACTGACAACCTGCTCTGTAAACGAAGTTGGCTTGTCAGGTGTTTGATCTTCAACAACCTTTCCAGGGATGGTTTCACTAGTCCCGTGTGGGTGTCGAATTGAGCACCTAGGAACTTCAAGCTCTTCGAGGGCTTTAGTGAAGACTTTTCGTAGTTCACTGCAAATCCCAGACGCTGTAGCAGTCGCAAGGTGGTCAATAGGCTGTCGTTGGTCGACGCTGGGGAGGATCCCCTCACGAGCCAGTCGTCGAGGTACGGGTAAACGTGATGCCCTTCCTTCCGCAGCCAGGCTGCTACGGGTGCTAGGCACTTTGTAAAGGTTCTTGGGGAGGACTTCAGGCCGAAAGGGAGCACAGTAAATTGGTAGTGTGTTTGGCCGACTAGGAACCTCAGGAACCTCCTGTGGTGAGTGCGCACCGGAATGTGAAAATACGCATCTTGGAGGTCCAGAGACGCCAGGAAATCGTTCTTTTGGACCGATCTGATTACTTCCTGTAGAGTAAGCATCTTGAACTTTTGACTCAGCAGGGTTTTGTTGAGGTCCCGTAGGTCGAGGATGGGGCGCCACTTCCCGTTTGGTTTCTTTACTACGAAGCAGCGTGAGTAAACCCCTAAGCCTCTCTGCGAAGCAGGGACTAACTCTATGGCGCCTTTTTTTAGCATGAGCGCAACCTCTCGACGCAAGACGCTTAGGTGTGGTTGAGACAGGCGTATCGGTGGACGTCTTGGAGGTCTGGATTTGAATCTTAGGGAATGTCCCAGTCTCACCGTGTCCAGAACCCACCGATCTGTCGTAATTGGCTCCCATTCCTCGACGCAACTTGACACTCTCCCTCCTAGAACGTCATTGTTGATCTTTTTGTTTTCCCGTCGACGACGAGTAAGTGGGACGTCTCTTGGAGGCCTGGAAATTTCTGCGTCGGGTCGAGGACTGTGAGGCGCGCCTATAGCCTTGGGACGGATATGAAGACCTCCCGAATGCTCTATCCCTGGATCCCGCAAATCGTGCGTTTCCCGTAGCTCCTCTAAAGGGGCGAAAGGAACGAAAGGGTTTACCGCTTTGGAGAGAGCCCAGTGAGCGCGCCGTCTCAGAGTCCTCCTTCATTCCTTTCAAGGCCTCATCCACCTTTTCGCCAAACAGGTGGTCACCTTCGAAAGGCATGTCGACGACCTTATATTGCACCTCGGGTCTAAAGTTGGTGCACTTGAGCCAGGCCTGGCGTCGTAGAACCACTCCGTTGTTAATTTGTTTGAACCCCGAATCTGCCAGGTCCACCGCTATATTGATAGCATGGTTCGAGGCTTCTTCTCCTTCACGAACCAGGGACATAGCTGATTTTCTGTGTTCTTCTGGGAGGTGGTCCATAATGGGTGCCAGTCTGTGCCACATCTCCCTGTCATACCTGGCCATGATTGCCAGGGAGTTCGCTGCTTTCACTGTTGACGCTCCCACTGACAGGATCTTCTTACCGAAAGCGTCTTGGCGTCTAGCTTCGGAATCCGGAGGGGTAGAGCATTTATGCTGGGCCTTTGCCTTTCTCGTCGCCGCCGCCGATACCACCGAGTCAGGCGTGGGTTGCGCAGAGAGGCATTTTGGCGTCGAATCTGGAACTTTAAATTTTTTCTCTACGCGGCCCTTGACCGCAGGTTCCGAGAATGGATGCCGCATGGTTTGGACGCCCTCTTTCCATACGTGGTCCAGTATCGGTATCGAAAAAACGGAACGCCTATTCTTGCCCATGTGGTCAAAGAGGAAGCAGTCCTTCTTTTCTTCTTGTTGGGTCAAACCGAACTCCTTGCAGGCCTTTTCCATCATGGAATGGAAGGCCCCTATGTCATCCGGTGGAGACGGGTGAATGGGACTTTTCGGAGGATCCACCTCCACATCCGAAACCCATGACGGGTCTCTCGACGGCGAGAGGGAGATACCAGAAGCTGACCCCTGTTCAGAGAGGGAGTCCGAGAGCTCACCTTCTTCCTGGACTGTTGGAGCAGTTGGGCCCACGACCGATCTAGTCGGGCGGTGTGAAGGTCCGGGCTCGTCGACGAGGGGAGTCGTCGGAACAGGTGGGAGCCTTTCGTCCAGGGACTTCAAGAGCGAGTGTAAGGAGGAAAGTACCTCCATGGAGAGAGTAGCCTGGGCGTTTGGAGGCTGGGTGAAAACTTGAGAGCAGGTTGCACCAGAAGGGAATCTGGGCCGTAGCCCCAGGTCTTCCGGGCTCACTATTCTGAAGCCGTCGTCATCTTTGGAGGCGATCGAAACTGCCTGTTCTTGCAGCAGTGTGTCGGGTAGCCCCATGTCGAACACTTCTGGCCTCCAGGCCTGGAACTCCGTCGACGAGGGAATCGTCGTCGACGATGAGCCCGTTTGAAAGGCGGGGGACTGTGACGGAGTGGGCACTTGGATCGTCGCCGTCGTCGACGGAGGGCCTGCAGGTGGCTTAGGCGGTCCCGCCTTCGCGGAGCTCTCCCTGCGTTTATCCGCCTCTCTACTCGTAGCTGATCTTTTCTGATCGCTCGAGGAGGATTTTGGCCTGTCCTTATCTTTCTTCGACGAAGAAGAAGAGGAAGATGATTTCTTCGTCGATTCTTTCGATGAGGCCTTAGAGGAATGACTTCGAGGCACGTCCTTCTCCGTAGGTCGTGATTTTTTGGCCGGAGGTTCCGACGGATGTGAGCGTCGGGGGGCTTCTGATGTTTTCGCTGAGGCGATACTGCGCACCGATCCTACCTCCGACTGAGGGTACGCTCCAGCGCCGTCGTTCAGCCACGAGACCAGTCGCCGATTCCGGTCCTTCAGGGTTTTTTGGGAAAACCCCTTGCAAATATCACATTGGTCCGCCGAGTGGTGGGGGTGAAGGCAGTAGATGCAGTCAAGATGGCCATCCCCTTCATAAACCTTCTTTAGACCGCACGTGGCACACGGGCGGAAAAGAGGCTTACCCGACATTATTGCCAGCCCAACAAACAAAACTCGTAGGAGTTAGAAGTGGACCAAACAGACAAACTCGCAGGAGTTAGAAACAATTCGATAAGTATTTGAAGAAAATACACGAGGAGATCCCACTATCTTTGGAGACGGTTGAAATCTGAAGGGACCCGCGGGGGCGGGGCTTATATACCATCACGTCCAACGGGGCGTACGTGGGCGGCCCCGTAGAGGACGCAGACGGGGATAGGGCAGAAGTTTTTTCCTATTGGAAATGACTATATATATGTGTACCGAGGGTTCCCAGTCTGACGACGGGGAATATTCTAAGCATGTGAATCCATGAAAGATCCAATGCTGGAGAAGTAAAAGGTACAGTCCATTAAGGGAAGTTCTTATTATTCACAAGTTCTTAATGTGACTTAATTGGCAACTTTACAAAGCTAGAATGAAATAGTGCTTCGATATCAGTGAATAACCACACCTATAGTGACAAGTGATAGTACAGGTACTCAATACAGGACAGCCAGACTGCAAACAGTTAATAGCATGACAATCGGTTGAAAGTAGCCAGGCTAGAGGGTGACCTAACACGTGGTCGACGTCTAGATCTGAATCAAGGGATTGGAGGGACCAGTGGAGTGGAGAGTACTGGTCCTTTAGACGTTTCGGCAAGGTGCCTTCATCTTGGGCCTGGAGTAGGTCTCCCTGGAAAAGAGATAGGGGGACTCTATTAGCGCCTGAAGTCGGGGTTAAAAACTAAAGAACATGACATAGCAACGTCCTGAAATGTGGTTCACCACTAGTAAAATTGAGATAAAAGCAAGGGTTGCACAGGACTGACCTGGGGGGCGGCAATGTTGGTCAGGTCTTACAATTGCTGTATCACGGATGTGAGGCGAAGAAAAGATTGGACTTAACTTCTTAGGTGTGACAGCAGGCTGTGATCAGCTAAAAAGGCAAGAATACACAGACTGGTAATTTCACCTAATGTGACAGATGGTACCTGTATAAGGCATGCGTTAAACTGGAAAAAACAGGTAGTAGAGGATGAAGATATCAGATGCTCACCTTGCTCAGTGTCCTCAAGGTGGGGAGACACTGGAGGTGAATGCTTAGTTGTGTGGCATCTGTTAGGAGTATGGGGGGCCAAAGATGCGGTGGGAGCTTGTTATCCCAAAATGATTCCTCAATGGCTGCTATCCTAAAGGGTGAAAAAGAAGGGTATGTTTGAAAATAGTCTTATGGCAGAAGGTGGCCCTGTGGTGCCCAGATAAATGAGTCTGGGATTACTTGGAATTGAAGTCCGGGGAAAGAGTAGATTTTCGTCTGGAGCCGCGACTGCTGGCTTGAGCGCGGTGTATAAAAAGAAGTAACGAGCTGTACATGGCGGGAGATTGCGTGCAGAGATTAGTGTTCGTAGAGATGTTCTTCTGCATGTGTGGACTTTATCACAGCACTGGATCTTTCACCAAGTGTGAAGGTTCTCTTAATGGCATACACTGTTGTACCTGTGCTATGGCCTTATGCAATGTTTAAATGGTGCCAAAATGGGTTTCAGCACTCAAACACGTTTTTGTACTTGCAGGTAACCTAGCATCGAAATCCTATTTGGTACCCTTGATGCTTTTCATGACGTTATCTTGCTGCACATGAGGCTTTCCGGCAGTATGGTGGTCGTGATTTTGGGGTCATGGTTTCCAATACCATGTCTGTCTATGCCCACATAAACAGTTAATTTCCCCGGGGCTTATTGTGGCAATGTTTGACGTTTTCTTCCGGTTTATTTTTTATCCGATCCCACACCTACATTAAGACGGTTTGTGTGTGAGGTATGTTTGAGTGCATGCAGGCAGCTATAGCAATGGGCTGGCGTCCTTCACTGAATGGGCTCCAACACCAGCCCTTGCATTAGCAGATGCAACAGCCTCACTCATGGCACCCACTAGATTATTCCAATATCATTGTGGCTTCAACATCTTTTACTATGGCAGTCTCGTCCAGCCAAACAAGGGCATCCAGTTTGCAAAAATCCACAGCATATGCGAGCCAAAGCTGATTTTTCCTGGTCTCTAGAGTTTTTGGCTTGGTTTTTCTAGAACCCAGTTACTTGCTTTGCTCGTAACACCATGGAAAACAGTGATTACGTACACAGTGCTAGTCTAGTGTAGCCATATTTACAACGTATGTTTTGTCCGACAAAATATTACACATTCTTATATGGCCTGTCTCCCCTGCACCAGCCCAGATAAACTGCCGATCCCTGCATCGAGATGGATTTGATGTAGTCTTTCCGTTTTCCGCATGACCGAAAACAATGGCAGGAAAACAAATATTTTAGGAAGGCATCGACTACAAGATTATTGGGCTTAGCAGTAGCATCAAAGTTCCTATTACAGACCAAATTTGTAGATGGTAGACAACGTATAAGGGAATTTACACAGTAGAGGTGTGCATGTGTATATGCACACCTTAGCAAAACCATATGCTGGCTTCTCACACTACTCTGCTCACCTATATCTCTTCATCCATAAGCTCAACCAACTTCTTAAACATACCTCACCTGTACACATACGAAAACCCTCCTTCACCCCCCCGCACGCACTCTTACTTCTGCTCTTACCTCCCAATCCGTGCTTCACATTCACCTACACTTATTTCTCAGTTACCCCATTTGTTTGACCATCAACACCCACCCTCTCACCCAACTGTCTTGCCACCCTCCAGCACCCATCTTCACCACTCTTCCCCTTCTAACACTAACCTCATTAACATACACCTCATCTACTCGATGCTCATCAAGCCAGCACACCTATCCCACTGCATTCTACACTCCAACCTCAAACCAACTTCACCCCATTTCTTCCGAAATTCCTCTCGGCAATCTTTTGTCTCATTCTCTGTGCTCATCTACTACTCCACCTTTAACCGCTCCACACATGAATCCCTTTTCAAACATCACCCTAGTCCACTCAATAACCCCCATTCCCTGATCGATCTTAAAACAAACCCTACGACCAGATTCTGATACAGCCCACTCAGACCACTTTTTATCTACACCCAAACCACACTGTCACACTCTCAACTAGCTTCCATCCCCTCACCGCACCAATCCCTCTAGAATACCAACTTCCTACCTACATACACATGAACTTACTGCCCAACAAAACTCCTCCCCGACCCTGCTACTCTCAATGAAACCTACCCAATCTCAACCCATGTACACACGCAGGGTCCAAAGGCCAAAGTCCTCTGGTTGCCTCTCATACTCTTTTCAGCCACCCACTTCTTTCCTTTTTCCATCTCACCACTCCTCTTCCCTACCTCTGTCCATCCCTCCTACCTACCCACCTTTGCCCCTCCTAGTTACCCACAACTTCCTATCAGCTACACAACACTCACTCTAACCCAATCTACATCTTACAGACCGCCCACCCTATTCGCTTGTCTCTTCCCACACCACATGCACTGTTATCCACTACTAATTCCACCATACACAACTTTCCACCTGTGAGAAACCTGAAGGCGTCTCCCTAACAAGTCCCTGGGGATCTGTCATCCAGGAGGCAGGACAGAGCCATCGCTATTGGATCCAGTTCCTGAGGGTGAACCAGTGCGTGAAGATCACTTGCGCTTGGGGGTTGGGGGGTCAGGGAAGGGGGGGTCTTCGGGGAGTGGAGCGGGAACACCGATGGGTAAGACACAGTATTCCCCGTTCTCATAACCCCTCTTCTCTATCCTACTACATAGGATACTCAACCTCTCTATCCCCACCCCCTTACCAACACAAACACTTTCACACACCATGAGAGACAACAGACTAACATTAGGGCCCTTTACCCGACATGTCCCAACACCAGGGTCAGGCAGAGTCAGGCAATTGACCAGAATCACTCGCAACGGACAGCCCTTTCCCTTCCAGACAGGGATAAAAGATTGAGCATGAGAGCACACTACGGGCAAGGCAGACAGCACAGGAGCTATCCGAGGGCGGCAGTTCAAGAAGAGGAGAAAAGCGTTGAGATCCAAAGGGGTGACAAGAAGCGACCTTGCCCTTTCTGATGCAGACCCGCGATTCCACTGTGGAAGAAATCTTAAGACTGCAAACAAAAGCTAACGTGTGCTGCAGCAGATGTCAGCGGTACACGGAGCATGCCTACGCTGATAAGCAGGAGAAAAAAAAGCACTTGCTACCGTGGTACCGTCCTTGACTCCAGATACAAGGAAAGCCAAGCAGTCAATCACAGCCGGTGAGTCGAGGGGAGAACCGATGAGAAACTGAACTGGGTTGAATGAAAATTGCAAGTTAAAGTTCAAAGAACTGTGAAGGTTGTAGGTAAAAACCAGCCGAAAGGGTCCAGTACAGTTGAAAATCTTTGACCAGCAAGTAATGGAAAGCTAAAGGGAGGTGAATCCTGCATCGTCTGAAAGTAAAAGAAATTTTGGGATTCGCAAAAGTTGACAAGAGTGAACCCAACGGAGGGGTGCCAATGGAAAGGGGCGAAGCCTAAAGTCCTGAGGAATAGTGTGTTGACAAAGGTGAATCCGACAGAGAGATGTCCAAAAAGACATTCAGATTTTTGAATGCCATAAGTAACGTTTATTGAGGAAAGCTATAGTGAACCCGGCGGAGGTCGGCTAACATTCAAGAGGGGTCTGAACCCAGAAGAGAGGGGGAAAAGCATCATCCAACACATAAATGGAAAGGAACTCATTTGCTTATTATTTTAAACGCAGTAGGCCCTCGGAGGCCAGAGACTTTTTATGGAAAAGAGACTTAACCACTGAAGGTCCTGATACCGGAGAACGGAATTGTAGGCTTGTGCTGGAAAAAGCTTGAGTGTGTGCTGTGCTCCAAAGTCTCGCCTTGTCCCATGCTAAAAACGTGGGGAAGAGACTCCCGGATAGTACATCTTAACTTATCATTTGTGATCACTTCTTTCTTTCTTGTGACTCCTATCCCACACTCTTTTGTATTTAGTTTTAAGGATTGGCAATACATTTTTCTTAGTATAAGCCCTTTTATTTTGACAAGACGCCACTAGGACTGCCTTATTATTTGATGGTCGTAGCTTGCTCCCATCTTCGGTTTGGATTAAGTTTGTTTCCAACCCATTTATAAAGTTTAATAAACACCCTTGAACTGTGATCACTTGTGTCGGTCTTTACTGTTGCCACCATGAGCATGAGTTCCTTTCACACCCCACTCTGGCCCAGCGACTCACACACTTGCTCCCATAACTAATGCCTCACAGAGTCCCTTTTACCCACAATACCTACCTGTCCTACACACCCTATCTTTGCGTCCATCTATTTACACTCTGCCCAAACCCCCTCCCTACATGGTGCAGAATGTGGGACTCAGTGTAGTTAGGATGGTGACTTTCTCAGATTTTGGATCCCAAGTACTTTGTGAGCCCAGAAGGCAAGATTACCTGTGCTTGGATCATGACGTGAGGATCCTACTCACCCCTCACAACCACTGTGCTGGAACCACTAAGTCCATCCAGGGGCTTGTTCTGAAGATGGAGTTACGTCTGGGTTCTCTATACCAACAAGGTCAATATCACTTCAAGATGTGACAATGGAGCTATATAGAGTCAGGCTAAAGACAAAAATGTTAACTAACTCACTGATGTTTTAGAGAGTTATGTTGGGGGTAGGAATAGGTCCAGGTTGCTGACGCGCTCCCTGTACTATGCGGACTAGGTTGATAAGATATCATTATGCTTTGCTATGAACTGTTACATCATGCTACGTTATGCCAGGGATACTTTTTTTTTGTTTTTGCTATATCTTGCCATTATGTGTTGCTAATAAATAATAGGGCTTGTAAGTACAGGTTATATTATGTTATGCTGCAGCTAGAGCATTTATGTAATGAGTTACTGTTAATAAAAAAAAACTACTTATGTGTAACAGTTTTTTTACAGATTGTATTCGTTTTAGAGTTGCATGCTCAGCATAGTCCTCCATCCAGTTGCTGGCCTGGAATATACACTTTGTTCATTAATATTTAAATTAGATTAGATGTCAACAGGGGCAGATCAGTAATAGATATGAGATGGCAATGGAAAGGACGTTACATGAGGGGCACTTTGGAACTAGGTAACCCTTGTATTGTTTACCCTACCTCGCCCCAGCATTCACTTACAGAACTCAGATTACCTCAAAGAACAGGGACCAACCTAATGTGATCTGTGGCCTTGAAATTAGTGCATTGGCTTCCTATAAAATGATAATTCAAGATTCTTTGCTAGATCAAAAAGCCACCTGTCATGTGCCCTATCTGACCAAAGTACTACTGCTCTACCAACCGTCCAGGCATATAGGTTTGACTTCCCCCTAACTCGCTGGTCTTAAAACACACAAAATATGCATATGATGGGAGTAGGTCTCTACATCAAAACTACTCTCTGGAACTTATTACGGCTTTGCCTCAGGGCTGAACGTAAAGCTAAAATAAGCACCAAAGACACCTCTATCTCAATATTTCCTGATGTGACAATCAGTCCCCTCTCCTTACAAATGTCAGCATTAACGAGTTAGCTCGGTAACATTTAGTGCTAAACAAAAATAACATGTTAATACGGGTTTTCCTGCTTCTGTTTTCGTCTACCTGTGCCATTGCTCCTCACACGATTAACACCATGCCACTCCTCATACATTCTCTACATCTCCAGCCGCAGTCACCTTCTAATGCTAAAACTTCCTCCCTCACCCACTTAGTTTCATGTCAATCACTACCCTACTTTCCAATCCCCCCAACATAGCCTCTCATTTCATAAATTTACAAACTTCCCAACCCCCACCAAAATAAAACAATGCACCCCAAGCGCTCTAACTCCACTAACCTCACCACAACCCAGCCGCCTCACCCGTTTACCTGAGTTTGATACCCAGATAGGTTTGAAACACCAGATTTGAAGTCTGGAAATCAGTTTTTTGTTCATTATGCCTTTGAGTCTGAACATTCAATTTTAAAAAGATTGTTTTCATGGGGAAGGCTTCATTTCATGTTTGACAGCTTTTACCTCTGCTATGCTCCCAACATTTCCCATCCTTCATTCTATCCTATAATTGATTACACTGATTAGTGTATTTTGTTTGCTAACATAGCAAACCCCCCGTTTGCACCCTTTGCTCAGTGGAATCTTCCCCCTCCTTTCCACGAAACCATGTATCCCATCCTAACCCCCTATCTATATAACGATTGGACCTCTTGCTACTAATTTGACTTCTTGTATTTTTTTTCCCATAAACTCTTACATTTGGTTTTCAGGCTTGCTTTTCTAAATTTCTCACCAGGTACCAATATCGCATCAAACAGTGTAATGTTCTTATAGGAGCCTTTGCACATTTACTTTGAAAGTATACATTCTTCTTCTGTGATGCTGCTGTATCTCGTGTTCATGCCCGTTACGTTGCAGTCATGCCTCAGAACAAACAAATGCATCCTTTATGAGGTTGCATCACCTTCTCACTCCTATAACAACTGCTTCACCATCAGGAAAATGTATTAGGTGTGTGCAAATGTGGGTACATAATATGTAGTGAACTGGATTGGGCCACATCACCAATTCCCACTGAAACCTCACCTACATGCCTTATATTGCAACACCATACAGCCCTCATGGTCAAAATACAATTCTCCCGGACATGTACACCGGACTAGTAAACAACCACTCCACAATCACACACATCACAAAACAAAGCTTGTGTATGCTAGTAGGTAACAGATAATACACTATGTTGTTGCCACGTCATACCTTTTCTACATCCAATATTACGTTATTGCCTTTGTTAACAATTAGACACATGTTGAAATGTATGCATCTACGCAAGGCCATTTGTAATGCAATGTCGGGTAATGATCCACTAGAAAGTGTATCACACAGACAGCACACAGAGCTACAAGTTAATGGCAAATGAACACTTGACAAATGACATACTACAGCACCTGCCCAAAAAATAGAATATGTGTTCATGGATCTTTACACATTACTGAAATAATTATGTTAAACAAAAATGATCGCTCCAATCACTCTTGTAATCACCTACCCGAGGTCCCATTGGTTTTTGGCTTCGAAGGGGACCCTCCCCAAGGATCGGAGAATACGGACGCTGGAGCCCAAGGATCAGCAGCTTGTTTGGGTTGAGACGGCAGTGCAGCACCGGCGGTCCAGGGGTCACTAGTATGTGCTCCACTTAATGAGCCAGTGCCTTGAACAAAGAGGAAACCATCACATGAAACATGGGCAATAAGAAGGGCAAAACAATGCCAGGAACAAGCTAGTAAGAAAGGAGGTAGTCTCCAATTTAGATTTCCCACAAAAGATATTACCTGGGTTCCAGGGATCAGTTGCATTGCTAGTGTCTCCCGTAGGTACAGTTGGAGCCGCGTTCCAGGGACCGCTTGGTGGGGGAGTGAGCTGAACACCAGTCCCCCAGGGGTCAGTGGAGGCAGTGGTGGCAACCGCTGGCCCCCCCCAGGGGTCAGCTGCAGCTGGTAGAGTTGATGTAGGCCCGGATCCAGACCAAGGATCAGCTGTTTGTGTTGAAGCTCCCCAGGGATCCACTGTTGCAGCCACGGTGGGAGCAGAAGTGTTAAAGACATCTGCCAGGTCCATTAAAGAGGACTACAAAAATGGAGAGGGCAACCCATTACAAAACAAAGTTTCTTCCTACTGCAGTTTTGGATATTAAAAAAAAGTACGAAAAATAAACAGAAAATAAACCCTGCGAACAAATAAACCCCCCAAAATAGAGCAGAGAACGCTAAAGAAACTAGGAAAAGGGAAACAGCATTGGAATGCGCAGTGAAAGATGAAGGTGATGGATGAGGGAAATTTGGCTGGAATGAGGAACATAAAAAACTGTAGGATGGAGGGGGAAGGGAAATTGGCCAGACCAAAACCAGGTGGGATGAAAAAAGTAAAAAAAAAAACAATTATTACAGAGGCCTAG
Organism: Ambystoma mexicanum; assembly: GCF_040938575.1. Lineage (NCBI taxonomy): Eukaryota > Metazoa > Chordata > Amphibia > Caudata > Ambystomatidae > Ambystoma > Ambystoma mexicanum. The sequence continues at coordinate 1,333,894,326 of NC_090921.1, read as the reverse complement.
AAAAGGATGGACACACTATTCTTGAGAAATCTCAGGACTTCCAACAGCGAAATGGGGTGAACAAGCAAAATTAAGAATAATGAAGAAAAAAGGTAAAATGTAAAAAATGGGGAGGAGAAATATTGGCATAAAAATAGAAAAAGTTTAATAAATGATAAGATGTCACTCATCACTTTATTACACTTTTTCAATTTTCGAGTTGAAACTGCAACTAGAACATTTTGCCATGTAAAGCAGTAAATTAGGAGGGAAGCGGCAAACAGATAATTGGAAGGATACCTTAAAAAAAGGTGAAGATCAGAATCAAAGAACGTGTGCTTCCTGTTCCCCTTTCCTTGTTCCTCCTCCCAGCTCCCTTTCCCCGACTCCTGATTGGGCGAGCGGCCCGTAATTGTGTGTGTGTGGGTTAACTCAGCCTGCTCTCGGCACAGCTTTACTTTTACAACGAAGACCAGATGAGTAGTTACTTCTGGAGCTCCCGCTCTGCTTTCAAAGTATTTCTTTGTTGTTGGGTCTATCTTCCCTCACTATATCGCGGACTGCTTCCTACGGTGATTCCTGTTCCCCTTTCCCTCCTGCGACTCCTGATTGGGAGAGCGGCCCCATTTAAGTGTTACTAACAGGGCAGCCCCTCTGCCTGTTGTAGCCCCCGCGAAGGACACTGAGGCTAGGGGCTGCCCCATTGAAACAGCTCCAGATGGTGTCTGCCGGTGCCAGCCAGGGAAGCAAGGAAGCCTGCAGCGGTGAACTTGCTGTGACCAACAAGGTAGGTGCAGTGCGGACAGAGGGGAGGGGGGGGGCGGGAGGGGGACAGCAATCACTGCACCCCAGTAAACTGGCCCACCCATCCATTTACGCTTATTGCACCACCATAGAATCTCTGAATTGTATTATTTAGCCTTCCCTCACATCTCTCCAGCAAAAGTTGCATTCTTGCATTGCTGTTGTGTTAAAACTAGTCCTTTTCCCCCACCTTTTAGGAAATGTATATCTGTGTGTTGTGCATTGCGCTGTCCCTCCTCCCTGCCTTCCGGCAATACTGCTCCTGCATTCCCGTGGTGTGTTGCCTTCTGTGCGCTTCCTCCTGTGTGAACCCTCCGCCTCTGGTGCTTCCTGTGGTATGCGTGAGGGTTGTGCTTTTCCTCCCTCACTCTCCCCTCTTTCTTCCTCGCACCCCCCTTTAATGCTTTCAATCTCTCCCATCTTCTCAAACTGCTACTCTATCTCCTATCTTATTCCTCTCACTAAGTCTGGAAGGAAAAAGTTCAACCGAGATATCCCGGTCTCCAAAGCAGGCCTCCCTATCGCTGATAACCACATCAGTGCTTCCTCCTGACAGACTCACCGACATCCTCTTTGTCGTTCCTCTCCAGACCTATGGACCGCCCCATATGGTCTCTCCTCCTCTCCCATTAAGGATGGCACCCAGTGTGAAGTCATTGTGACCCCCTTCCAATCCTCCAAGACCATCATCTATATAAATGGTACCGTCATGGCCCAGGGCTCTCAGCCCAATCTCCTCCCTCTTGATAGGCATGTCCCGCATTACTCAAAATGTCCCCCCTTCTCCTGCCACTCCCTCCAACACCTCTCGTACCCTTATGCCGTCACCTCCTACTGCCTCTTCCCACTCTCAGGCCCTTCTACTGCCTTTGCCGGGTGCACATCACTCCTGCACGCCACCCCAGAAGCATTTCAAATGGGGCAACCTGTTCCACGTAGCTGCTTTCAAACATTCCTCTGACATCTGCCACCTCCTCGAAGACCTTGACCTGGAAGTCCTCGCCCTCAATGAGACATGGTTCACGGACAGCTGTGTTCCGAGTTGTGACACTCTCCTTCCGGACGGCTACAAGATCATCTCCGAGCCCTGAATAAATCGGCCAGAAGGTGGAGTGGCCCTGATCTTTCTGTAGTGGGTCCCTGCTTCTGTCATTTCTATGGAGGCCTACTCCTCATTTGAATGCCTCGTCTGTAGGCTATCTCCTCTTAACCTCTCAGACTGACAACCATCTACAGACAACCTGGCCAGATCACCCTCTTCCACTCAGAAAGGGTCGACCTCTCCTCTTCTCTCCTTGCCTCATCCTCTCAACTTCTCCTCCTTGGAGACTTCAACATCCACCTGGATACTCGTAATCCCTCCTCTGGGCTCTTCTGCAACCTATGCGACTCCCTCTCCTGTTCCTTTCTACACTCTGGTCCGACACACACTGCTGGACACACCTTAGATGTTCTCATCCCCTCAGACATCCCCCTCTCTAACCCTCTCAACACATCTATCTTGCACTGACGACCTTCTGCTTTCAGACTTGAGACGGACCACCTGAAGTTCCGGAAGCAGCGCAAAACCCTCCTTTTCTACTCTCCTTTCCCTCTCTCGCTCCCTTGCTAATTTACCTGTCTGCGCCTCCGACTGGTTCCCTCAGAATCCCACTAGATACCAGGCTCCTCTAAACCAGAGACAGGTCTTCCTTTGCACTGCCTTCTAGTCTACTGCACACTTAGGGGCTGTAACCTCTACAGCACTCCTGTCTCCTTGCACTTTACCCAGAACTGCACTCCCCGGGCTGCACTTACTTAAGACATGCTGCTCTGCTTACACTTCCCCCTTTCCTCGCCATATCATAACAAGGTGGGGGGATGTAGGGGAGACAGAAAACATTTAATGATAAAGGAATAGTTTGTAACTTGCAGAGAAGGCTAGTGCAGCAATGGACTGAGCTTGCTTTAAAGGCTACACAGTCCATTTTAAATAATCAAGAGGAAAAGATGGGTCGAGAACACCAAACAAGACTTGGGTTAAGAAACATGCAAGTACATTACAGTACCTCCTCCGATTTTGTTGGTGCCTCCTTCCTACTCTCCTCTATGGCCATTTGAAGTCGCAGGTCATCTCCTCTACGGATGCGCTCCTCCTAAAACAAGACAGCAAATGGCAAACAGATATTATATTTAATTTACTTACATAATGGTTTGGGGAAGTGTGGAAGAGCACAGGAGGAATGATTAGTTGTCAAAGACACTCAATGAAACAGAAAAGCAGACAGGAACACTTTTCAGTATTTAAAATAGCTGTGTTTAAAGAGTGAATGATGGGGATGAGTGTGAATATTTGGGACCATCTGAGCCAGGGGTCTTCAACCTGCAGTTCACCAGATGTTTTAGACTACAAATGCCATGATCCTTACCATCGGCTATACAGGCCAGGCCTAGGCCTGATGGGAGCAGTAGGTCAAACCATCTGCAGAGCCAAATGGTGCAAACCACTGAAACTATGAAGCAAGGTAGAATATAGCGAAAGTATTATTTTGATGAACACGATGGGAGACAACAGGTTGGTGAATGGCATTCGGCAGTGCGGATACATGAAGTGACGTGCACTGATTGGCCTTTAATTCTTTGGCACGACTGAGCTATGTGGCATTTTCGGGTGAACTTTGTCCTTTGAAGCCCATTGCGCTCAATTACATTAGTGTGGTTGCAAAGTTGTATGGCCGAACAATCTAATGCTAGTGCCACAAAAAACTTGAAAATATGATTGTTCTAAAATGTCAGTCATTAGGGCTATAGCCATCACGTGTCAAACAAAGGGAAAGAAATTCATGGGGCAAACAGGTGGTCAGGGTTAGGCATACAGCAGATGTCCATGAATTTGGAGGAGAAATATTCTACCAAGATCCTCAAACTGTGGAGTGTTTGCACCAAAAATAGCAATCACTTCACCAAAAACTCATGGCCACACTAAACAAAAAAAACACAGTACATGGAAACAGAATTTGAGTGCAACAGAGCCTTATTCTGCCTATTTCCTTGACGCATTAACCAATTAAGTGCCGGACTGGCCGGAGCTTAAAATGATTCCATATGGGAATTCAAGAAAAACACACTCACTTGCCCTTAGCACTTAAGGGGTTAAACAAGAAGAATGTCCAACATATTACTGTTACTTGCTGTATGAACTATGGAATTTTCTGAGGTTTTGGTGCCTTGAGTGCAACTCCCCCAAACCTTTCAGCAAAGATCAGCTATAATGTTTAATCAATGATATAACTTGGCTAGTTAAGGGCTCACCTCCGACTTCTGTTTAGCATGTGGGACAAACACTTGAATCCCAACAGGAGCAAGTCGATCCTTCATCAACAATTCTTTTGATAAAGCAAAATCAGCAAAAGAATCAAAATGTGAATAAGTTGTAGGCACACCGCCTTGATATGCCAATATGGAGAGTAAGTTATGTTTAGACATGCTGTGACAGTTCTCTCAATAATAAAACAAGTAAAATATATACACTGGTGTAATACAAACAGGATCTAGTAGAACTACATCCACCAACCTGGCTTTTAAAGTAATACTATCCTGAGCTTGACAATCAATGCTTCCAATAGCGATTCACGCCATGTAGCACTTAGTACAGCTGAGTTCAATGTAAAGCAATTCCCAGTCTTGTTAAGACAAGATGGGATGGAAATCCCTCTCAGGAAGAAGAGGTTCGGGCGGCAGGGGTGATTACCAGGGAGCAATCCAGAGCTAGTCCTTCTCAGGAGGACAGTGGCAGTTGAGTCTCAGTTCCTATCCATCCCCCCATTTGCCAGCATGCTGTTATGCAGTACTCATTTGTCTCGCAGTATGCCATGTATACAGGGTGCTCACCAGTTTTCTTGCAGAGAAAACGAAGAGATGAGCCAACAGCATCCAAGAAGAAACAGCCCTTCAGCTCCCAAGGCTGTCCAAGACCCATCATCAAAAGGCCCAGACACGAATATTGAAATGCAGTACTCCAATTTCCAGCATTGCCGGCATCCTGCCGCCACCAGAAGAGCACCAGTAGGGGGAGAGGTCTTAACCCCGAAGACTACTTACCAGAGGACGCCCAGAACCAGTCCTCCCCAGCTCCTCCGGCAACAATTACATGGAACGCTTTGGGCCACCATCATGGTTCCCAGGCAGGCCCCCACGGAGTAAAGGGATGGGGCGTATCCCTCTATTTAACAGGTCTACTGATTTTGTTACACCCTGGTCTGGAAAAACAGGGTTAGATTGGATAAGGAAATTCAACCAATGGCAAGAGAATGGGGAACATAAGAGTTCTAGACTGGAAGCAGGAAGGGGTGGGCTTTTTGGGTGAGGTCAGGGACGGTGGAGGTGACAGAACAAGAGACCAGCAGGAAGAAGGAAGGAGCAGCAGAGTATGGAGACGATTTCTGGAGAAGGTGTGGAATTGGTTAGTGAGTACAAGTGGTACTAGGGTGTAAATGTGCTCGATAATGCAGCAAGTGAGAGAGGGAGTAAGGAGTGACTGAAGTGTATGCAACCGAGTAAAAGGAGTGTGGCCGATTAGCAGGTGGGTATAGTTGGAGCAGTAGAGCGAAGGAGGAAGCAGTGATGTGGAGGAGGGAGAAGTGATTAATAAGAGCGAGGAATAAACATTGAAGGTTGGAGGCGAGACCTACAAGGAACAAGAGACATCGGAGTGACAGAGCAGAAAAGGGAGAGACTAAAGGTGGGAGGGCGAAAGTAGTGAGAGGAAGGAGAGGGAAATGAAAATGTGAGCAAGCAGGGTGTCTGCAAGGCACACTCCCTACACTAAACACTGGATACAGCAGGGACAATGTTAGGCAGTTCCTGAAGGAATCTAGTTAGACAAGGCAACCAAAGAATAGACAGTAGGTGTTAACATTTGCTACGTAGTAACCTCTATCAGGGATGCCTGTGGTATGGTGTGGGTACTATGCAAGACTAGAAAGCCAGCCATAGGGCCCTTTCCAATATCAATAACAAACCCTGAACCCTCTAAAATGTGGATTTATTATTGTGCCATCTGTGACACATTTTAGATCCCGTTTACTAGGAGTCCCTATACTCGTGGTTATTTAGATATTGCGACAATTAAAAGAATTACTCAAATTGTTTGGAAAAGGATTCAGAGGGCTTATTGCTGAGGAAGCGCATCCATGTATGTTAAGAGCAAGACATGTTTGAAATTCTAAGAATTTGGGGCATACGAAATTGCTGAGCGTAGGGACTCTTTCACTGGAAATCCATAGCGCCCCCCCCTACAGAATCATGGGCTAGACATATGAATGGTGCATTTCTTGCAAAGAACAAACTATTTTAAGCCTGTGCACGAGAGCCCTTCAACTGGGAGTTTATGGCACCCTTCGTCCTGCATGTATCTGAGTCAATACCTCTGTTCCATCCTGTCTCCAAGTGCCACAACCAAGAGAGTCAGGGGAGGATGCAGAGTTGGGCATCAGCCAGATATGGGCTACCAGTACAAGTGTCACTATAATGAACAACATACTTAATGGTACATCTTGTGCCACTTTCTACCAGACTTCTGTTATAAACCTCAAAGACCCAGAAGCAGCAAGCTACTCCATTTACCAACCGTGTTCTTGAGCAATGTCTAGAAGAAAAAAAAAAATTATATATATATATAGGACGTGGGGCTGAAGTTCATAGAGTAGCACTTCTAGAATGTAGGTGGCATATTCTGTGTTTTGCTAGACCAATTACGTCCAACAGGCACGTGTTTGATTCGATTTATTTATTCATATCGCGCCAAAACCTGGAGGCATCAGAGCGCACATATATACAGGGGACAACATAATTAAAGGACGAGGTTAGAATGACAGGGTAACACAAGGTTTACTCAAAGAGGAGGGTCTTCAGTGCTTTCCTAAAAGTTCTAATGTTGGTTTCCTGTTTTGGCTAAACAGACGCAAAGGACCTGCCAAGATCTTTAGTCCGCTTGGAAAAATGACAATTGACATGCATCAAGTTGGTCGAACGAAGTGTCCGTGAGGGCTTGTAAAGGGTCACTAGAGATTTCAAGTAGCTCAGCGTTTTTCCATATAGGCATTTATGTACCACAGTGGCCCTCACAGGGAGCCAGTGTAGCCCTTGCCGATAAGTTTAGATGAACTAGTTACTTACCCCTGGTAACGTTCTTTCAACTGGATGTTCCTCAAATGTATTCCTCATCTTTGACATGTAATGTCCAGCTTCAGCAGCCTCGGAAACCTTTTTCGGCAGAGGGCTTTGTGCATCGATGGCATCAAGTCAATGTTCCTCGAAGGCCTCTGTCGAGGGTTATGTCATCATAGATCATATAAAGCATGCGCGGCACCCTTTGGCCTCAGTTCTCTTTTTCCTCCTCCACATGCAGCAGAGATGCCCATAATATGGGCATGACAGTACTCAACCTTGGTGGAGCAGAAGCTGTAATAGCATGGGAAATTCTACAGAGGGGTAGGATGGTGGGCGATGAGGAATGCGTTGGAAGAACATCCAGTCGAAAGAACGTTACAAGGTGTAAGTAACTTGTTCTTTTAATGGATTGTGTCCTCCAACGTATTCCTCATCTTTGACAGACTCCCAAAGCAAAGTTTATGATTGGAGGATAGAGTAGAATACTATACAATAAACATTTTCAAGGGCAGAACAAAGTACTGCCTTGCCAAAAGCAAGATCTTGAGAATGGGAAGCATCTAGAGCATAATGTTTTGTAACCGTGTGTATTGATGACCACGTTGCAGCGTCACAAATATTCCTAATATGCACTCCCCTTTGAAGGGCTGTAGATGTGGCCATGCCCTTGTGGAATGAGCTCGCAAACCTTCAGGAGGGTCTTTCCCTGCAAGCATGTAGCACTCACAAATTGCAAAAATGATCCACCTAGATTTGGTCCGTTTGGTAACAGCCTGACCTAGTTTGTGTCTTGTATACCCTATGAACAACTGATCATCAAACTGTAATTTGGATGTTCTTGAAACGTAAAATCTTAATGCTCTTCTAGGATCTAACCTATGAAGCATTTCTTCCTTCTTGCCAGGTTGAGGTGGAGGGGAGAAGGAAGGCAGAACCATTTTCTGGTTTAAATGAAAATCCGAAATGATTTTCAGTAAAAAAAGAAGGTTTGACCTTCAAGACAACCTTGTCCTTGTAGAAGACTGTAAAGTGTGGCTTTACAGACCATGCCTGCAACGCGCTTACTCTGTGTGCTAATGCGAGAGGTACCAATAACATGGTTTTAAAGGTTAATAACCTTAGAGGATGCAGGGGTTCAAAGGGTGCCCACATTAAGAATTTTAAAACCAGATTTAGGTCCCAAACCAGAACCTAGGAAGGAGATGGAGGATACACATTAGCGAGTCCTTTCAGGAATCGAGTCAGCAGAGGAATTTTGAAATAAGAGCATTCCTCTGACGAGTGCTTAGAAATGGACAGCCCCGCCAGATAGCCTTTAATGGTACCAATCTGAAGTCCCAAATTGGCTAAGGATAGAAGAAAACACAGTACATCTGGTGTTTTACACAGAAAAGGGTCTCGCCTCTTTTCCTTGCACCAGTTGCAAAACTTGTTCCAACGGCAATGGTACAAAGATTTGTTGCTGGTCTTCTAAACCGAAGTAACACCTCCATATCATCATCCGGGAGGTCCCAATCCTTACATCTCAGCCTTTCAGAAACCAAGCGTGAAGGTTGAGAATGTTGACCTCTGGATAGAGAACCCGACCCTCCCCTCACGAGAGAAGATCCTCCCTCTGGGGAAGACGTATCGGAGGACAGATGTACATTTCTAGAAAGTCCGGGTACCATGCCCTCCTGGCCCAATCTGGGACAATTACGATCATGTTTCCTGAACTTTCTCAACCTCCTGATCACATGAGGAATGACGAGGACTGCAGGAAACGCGTATAGGAGCGGAAACTGCCAGTCCACCACAAACGTGTCTCCTAGAGCTCCTCTTGGGGGAAATTCCCTGGAGCAGTACAGTTTGCACTTCTGGTTGACACAGGACGCAAACAGATCCACTTGAGGGGTTACCAAAAGGTTGAAGATCTCTTGAAGGACTTCCTGAGCTAGTTCCCACTTGTGGGAAACTGCTCTGCTTGCTCAGAGCGTCCGCCGCCGTGCTCTTCTCTCCGGCTAGGTGAACTGGCGATAGAGATATTCCTTCTTCTTAAATTGCCCAGTACCAGAACTGCATTGCCTCTCTCCACAGTGGTAGTGGCCCTACACCTCTCTTGTTGATTTAGTACATGGCAACTGTGTTGTCCGTCATTATCAGGATATTCCGACCTCGGGCTGGGGCAGGCCCAGATACTCTGCTAGCCCAGCAAGAAGTTAGTGGAAGGCCCTGGCTGAGGATGGCATGTCAGGATCCTCCTCCTCATCCACATCCTGTGGGTCTAGGTGATCCTGTGGAGGAAGAGGAGTAGTTTGCACCAGAGGTTGAGGTACTGGGACTGCGGCATGAGGTTGCAGAAGCGGCGGAGGCTGGTGCAGAGCCACCGGGGGAGCCGGGGGAGGTGGCTGCGCCATGGCCTGGGGCATTGGCGGAGGCATCTGTGGTGCCGTTAGCATTGCGGGAAGTACTTCCCTGATGGCGTCTTCGATTACCCCCATCTGAGGGTGACTTCATGAGGCCAAGAAACTTCTCGAAGAGCATCTCCTCACCGGCCAAAAAGGTGGCAGGGGTTGCTGACGGGGTTGCAGGGATATGCTGGAGCCGCTGCATACCCTGTCCGTATGGACGCAAAGGAAAGCTGCCCAGCACAAATCAGGGGTAGACTGTAGGCCACGTACCTGGTTGAGGCCAGCCCCACCTTGACACCTGTTCTTTGCTGAATTCCTGGAATGGTGTCGGATGGGTGCCTCCTCCTGGCGCGGAACCCATTTTGTTGAGCTGGCTGCAACGTGCCTGCGACATGTTGCTCGGCCTGCTGGGCACGGCTTCCTACAAGACTTGCGTGTGGATCACAAGGCCTACCCTGCTCCTCGGGCCTAGGCCCGGTAGGTGTGACACCCTTGACCCGGGGGTTGGTAGAGCTGCGTTTAGGCGCCCCCCTCGGACGTATTGCCGGTATTAGGGCGTAGCCCCTCGGCCATGGTGCCGGTAAAAGGGCAGAGCCCCTCGGGTGGAGACCCGGTAAAAGAACCTTCCAGTCCCTCAACACTGCCACCGGGAGGATCTGAGGATCCCTCGACCCGAAGGCCAGTAGATTAAGCAACCTCGGTGCATGTGCTGGTAGAAGGACCCGAACAGTCGTTCTCGCGCGGGAGAGTCCCTGGGAAGGAGTCTCACACGCAGGGTGCGATGGAGAATATAGGCCTTACCTTTGGCGTGGTTCGATGCTTCACAAAGTTCTTGAGGTCAAATGGAGGAGACTTCGGGAAGAGCTCCCTCCACCTGGCTGGTCTGTTTTCAGCGCTTTTGAGGACAGCGAGTCACACCCAGAACAAGACTGCCAACCGTGGTCTGGGCCAAGGCAATGTAGGCAGAGGGCGTGGGGGTCTGAAGTTGGGAAGAGCCCGTTGCAGTATGGATTTAGTCAAAGTGAACCACCTCCTGATGAATGTTCCCCACTCACATTGAGAACAGAAACATGCCGAGTTGTGTTTTCTAGTACTGGTTCAACCAGAAACGTATATGAACATACTATCAACGTCTGTAAACAACAAAAAAAACAATTCAATCATCCTTATGTTGTTTGTTGTGCAACCAACAGAGCCCACTTACCACTCTGTGTCCTATTATTAAGGATACAATGGTCACAAGACTATTGTTTTTATAATAGTTATTTTAAAATGTATGTACTTTATTTTTCAAATTGATGTTATTGTTATTGCTGTGTTTTAACTATGAGACTTTAAATAAAATGTGTTATATTTTTTGAAAATTACTGTTTCAAGGACCGAATTGTTACAATATTTAACTACCTTTTTGATAAGTGATCTAATAACCCCCAGAATAAGGTAGGGAATTCACCGATTAGTGGCGTTCAGGGTTTCCCGCTACCAGTTGAGGGCCTGAAGGCAACAGCCTTATCTCTCTTGCTTCCTACAGGGTTTTCTAGGTGGTTCTTAAATTGGTATCCCACAAACAAATGATGTCAAGAAGTAATGGCTTCCAATCACCCAGGTCTCGAGAGAAAACACTGGCCAGCAGGTTGTATGGCAGGGATGAGGCGATCAAAAGTGGTACTCTGTCCTATGTACAGGTGGACTAATGCAAAGACTGGGTCCCTCCTGACTACCACATCCTGCAGCTGGGCAACAACGCTCTGGCAACCGTTTCTATATTCTTTTGCCGGAGTAAATTACAATGTGGGAACCTACTTAGACAAAATTACTTCCCTATTTATCTTTTTTTTTTTTTTAAATGGGGGATTCCCCCCCCTTACCCAACACTAGCACCACCGCCCGATCTTAAAAATACATATGCATCGCCCCTCGGACTAATTTTGCCAAAGTAAATTATCATGTTGTCATTTACTTCGGCAAAACAATGGGTTACCCTGGCAAACACTCAAGTAGGCTTCCTGCCCCAGGTTGCAAGGACTCCGGCCCCATCTTCCCCCCCACCTGCCTTGACAGGGACATATCCCAAACCCGGTCACATACCTCAACCCTGTCTCCTAAATTAACATATTCCCCAGGGAATCTGGCTACCCAGGGGGAGGGATAGGGGGGACTGTGAAAGCACTATAAAGTCGACATTGGATTGTTTTGCACCTGCCCTGTGTTCTATTTAAATGAGAATGATTGGAGGACCAAGAACTATCTTAAAATACATGGGTCGATCTCCTCATTTCATGCAATTAATACCACAGGTGCATGGTCTGTAATTAGCCAGAATCAGCGACCGGTCAGGTAATACGCAAGGCTATGTATGACCCACTTTACAGCCAGACCCCACCTCTACCACTGCATAGTAGTTCCCTATAAAAGAGTTTGCAACTAATGCACAGGAATGGGGTTCTCCTCCACTTTCTTGGCCCTGTGTAAAGACTGCCTCTAGACCCCTGAGGAAGCATCTGTTTGAAGGAAAAATTCCCTTAAGAAGGCGGGCATGGCCAACACTGGGATTTTACAGAGTTGGGTCTTCAAGTTGTCAAATGCGGTTTGGACCTCAGGGTCTCAGAGTACAGGGTTGGGATGAGTCTATGTTAGTTTGTTCGTCAATGGTCTTGCTAATCCTAAGAATCAGGAATGAACAGCGGGTAGTATCCCATGAGCCAACAAAAGCTGCAATGTCCTTTTTGATTTGAGTAAACTTTAAATGGCCATCACCTTGTTGTGCTGGGGCAGCAACTGTCGATTTCCAACCAGGAACCCAAGATATTTCATTGATGACTGGGACAGATGGCATTTTGTTGGATTGGCCGTGGTCAGGTGTCTTAGATGATCCTCCCAAGTCCTGATATACCCAACAATGTTATCCAGGGAAGGTCACAGGGCAGGTCTGACAGGGTACGAAGATGTAGCCCATTAGACATTGATATGATACGATAGGTTATTCATAACACGCTTAATACCCAGAGGTTTCCAAGAACGGACCTGGGGATTGAACCTGGGTTGCTCCATTTAGTCTTGCTTCCAAAGAGAGCACGTGGCCCCTGAGCGATCCTCCCAAGACCGGGATTTAGCAGGAGCCAAATGGAGGACAAACTGCAGGACCATCCATTCAAAGAGTCCTTACAGCATGGCATAGTCGTGAAGGGGGACCTACCAATAACCCTTTATGCCATCCAACATGGAGATGAACTTTGCATCCCTCACCGTTTCCACAAGGTTGTCTATGCGGGTCATGGGTAAGACATCAAACTTTGGTATTCAATTTAAACTTCAAAAATCGAAGCAAAAGCGGCAGCTATCGTCAGGTTTTGGAACCAAGCCAATCTGAGAAGATCATTACAATGTTTTGATTACTCCCAGGTCAAACATTTTCTTGGTTCTTCTCCATCTTCTTTCTGGCTGGTACAATTTCAATCTAATCACTGCTCGCGATGGCTTTAGGATTTTCTTTACCACCTCTCATACTCTTCCTGGATTTGCTGATAATACAGCAGGATATTTCTACAATAATTACACCAGTTCTTTGTGGCTGAAGGTGGGAAGGGTGTAGGGGTTGTGAACCATGAACTGGAGTTGGTAGGCATGTCTCTCAGGCATGGTTCTCATAGACAGACAGAAGCTGTGGGTTGCAGGTTGCTCATCAGGCTTAAAATGTTGATGTCTGGAATGGTTTTCTTCTATCCACCTTTTGGACTTTATATATGGAGGGGGAGACGACCTCCATGAGACGTATGGTCCATACCATTGAGCAAATAACTTCTTCTGGGGTGGGGAGTAGCACCATGACTGTCTCCCTATTGGAATGTACGTAGATTTGCTTTTCCATTGTAGGATTTCTCCTGATGAGCTTGGGCTGTTTGAAGAGGAGTTTTTATCAGGTTCTATACCTTTTCCATGTTTCCCAGGTATTTTAGACCATGGGCTAATCGATCACTGATCAATCAACTCTCCCTCCCTTCCCACACATGATATCAAGGGCATCCCAACGATTCCAGCCTTACACCAACTCAAAAAGCAAATCCTGTGGCTAACTGGTGTGTCCTCCTTGCGGCAAACGGAGGCAATTGTCCCAGTTCTTTCAGTCATCGGTGACCAGATTTCTCAACATGATCTTCAGGGGTTGGTTAAACCTGTGAACAAGCTCGTTGGTCTGAGGATGGTGCAGACATTCTAAGGGTCTTGATCTTCAGGAAGTCTTATTTCAATCGTGAGCCAGGATATGAAACTGTTGTCCTGGTCTGTGAGAATTTCCGTAGGGAAACAGACTCTGGTGAAGAATGGAATGAGCACTTTGAGAATAGCTTTAATATTGTTGCTCCTCAAGGTAAAAGCCTCTGAATATCTGGTTTCATAATCTAGAATTATGAAGATGTACTTATTTACCCGCCCTGGAGGGTTCAGGGTGCCTCCTGATATACATGCAGATTTGTAAGAATGGAATCTGTGAAAAATAACGGTTGGAGGGGGAGCTCTGGATATGTCGTCTAGTGAAGTCTTCGGGCAGACTGGGCACACAGCTCAGAACTGATCTCAGCATACATACTAGGCCAACATAATCGGCGGAGTACATTCTTCTGGGGATTTTTCAAAGCCCAGGTGTCAGATAGGAGTGTACCTGACCACCTATCAAAGCTTTTCAGAATGGCTTTGGAACCAAGAGCTGGCAAATGTTTCTGATTTCTCCCTTTGGGTTTACGCCCACTCGGTTGCGGAAACACTTTCCTGTCAATGAACTGGGGAGTCTTCAGGGTTCAGCTTTGGACACCAAGTTCTTAAGAGCTTGTTTCAGAAAGGCATTCATTCTCTGGCTTCTGCCAATTCCACTGATGTGGGGCCTGGGATTCCTAGAAGACAGGAGTCATTCCCTCTGGGACCCTGTCATTTCCACAAACCAGGCTTCGGTCCTATGTATCTTTGTGATCTTCCACTAATTCAATTGCTGGGACTGGCATCTTTTCACACATGGACTATAGACTGGCTGGGTTTTATGCGCTAAGCAAGATTCCCAAGGTTAAAGAGGACTACATTAGCCTCTCCCCAGCAGTCTTAGTCAATGACTCTGGCTGCCACATCCAGAGAAAGTTTACAGGCCAATCATAATTTGGGGGTTATGCGCTCATATACCCTTCCTGGTACCAGCACACCGGTCTCCACAAGGGCCTTGCCCCAGGGTGAAACTACCACCTGCTCCTCTCCATAAAGGTCACATCAAGGTACACCTGATGTTGCTCTACTGGGGAATCAGGCATTCTTGGTCGCTGCACTATCCTTAACACCTCCTTGAGCTGCGAATGGTCTCCATATCGGGGTCTGAATTCGTCACCCATGGCCTCAAGAGAACAACAATTCTCAAATATGGTTCAAGGGTTTAAATTAAGTGTTTTAATAGGATTAAACCAAGGGTCATCCCCTCTCTCCAGTCTATGCCAGGCCTCCCTCCACCATAGCCGACTTCCATAAATCTCAAGGTGGTCACTAGAGAGCTGTAATCCCTGTTATTTGTTTATTTTTATTTGATTGTTTAAAGTGCAGACATAGCTCGAGAGCAGCGGAAAGCTGTACAGAGTGTGCATAGGCAGTATTTAGGATGGCAATTTAACAGTAGCATAGCACTGTGAGTTGAGGTCTGTGCATTATGTGCATCCATTGGGATTAGTCCTTGGTCAGGTGTTGAAAATGTCATGCTTTGAGAGTTTGCAAAATTGGAGAATTGTGGGGCATTCCAGGCAGATACCAGTATGGAGTTCCAGAGGTTTGGTGCATGACAAGAGAATGAAAGTTTGCGTGTTCTCGCTTTGCAGAGGAATTGCGGTTCACGCCAGTTTGGCTATTTGTTGCACAAGGAGCGTGTGTCACCAGATATGTGAAGCTTAGCCGCTAGGTACACTGGTGTGCTACTCGGGACTGCTTTGTAGATGATACATGATACATGCAGTCGAACAGTATCCTGCCCTGGAGAGGAAGGCAATGCAGTTCTCATAGGATGGGGGTGATTCAGTCAAATTTCCCTGCAACCCGAGACGTGCCGGAGCATGGTGGAATGCTTTTTGAGGAGCCAAATGAGCAGATGGGAGCCCCGTAAAGAGGACATTTCCGTAATCGATGAGCGAGACCACACTGGTCAGCACTACGGCCCGGAAATCCTGCATTGGGATAAAGGGTTTGATTTTTCAAAGAGTGGAGATTTGGAGTCTGGCCGTTGGAGCATTCTTGGCTATGTTTTTCTGGAAGGACATGCCATCAATGCTAGAGCCTCAGGATTTTGCCGAATCCAAGCGTTGTGGCTCAAATCCTTCAAGGCACATATCATTGAGCCATTGTTGGACAAGTTGTGGTTTAGCATGGGGACTGATGACTAATTCAGTGTTGGATGGGTCAAGTTTGAGGTAAGCAGTAGACATCCAGGACTGGAGGATAGCTAGGTAATGGCGGAGATTATTGATGTCCTATGGGCTTTTCACTCATGTATAACTAACTGAGCATCATCTGTGTATTGGCGGGTGGCTATTTTGGGATCTTTGAGGAGACTGCTCAGTGGCTCCATGTAAAGATTAAAAGAATTAGTGAGAGGATGGAGCCTTGGGGGACTCTGCAGGAGACTGGGAGTCTGTTAGAAACAGGTTCATCTGGAGGGTATGCTGTCTGCCCAAGAGCTAGGAAGTAAATCAATTAAGGACAGTGCCAGGGTACCTCATCCCGTCGGCGAGGACGATGTGCTGGTCGATTGTTGAATGCAGCCGAGAGGTCAAGGAGGACGAGGGAGGCATGAGCCGCTCTTATCCTTGATTTTAACAGCATCATCCACAATCTGAATGGTCGTTGTTTTGATGCTACACTTGGGACAGAAACTCATAAGTCATTTAGGAGATGAAGTTGTTCTATTCTAGCCAGTAGTTGTGCAGCGACTACTTTTCCCAAGATTTTGCCAATAAAATGGTGGTTCATAATGGACTGGTTAGTTGGCCAGATCATCTGGGTCGAGGGTTGTTTGTTTTAAAAGGTCTTATGAGACTAGTCTTGAGGGTGTCGAGAATTACCCTTCTGTGAGGAAAGCACTAACGATGCAGAGGAGAGCATTGAGAGCTGGGTCCGTCAATGGTTTAATGATGGAAACCTGGATGATATTGTCAAGAGAAGGTTTGAGGGAGGAAATCATATATAGTCGATCCAGGGGGGTGGAGAGAGAGGAGAGAATTCAGTCCAGGAGGGGCAGTTAGCATGCTGGGGTGCAGGACTGTTGATTCGGTCGCATTTTACCTGAGTTGCTGGTAGCTTATGGTTGGGGGAGGGTTTGGTACAATACTTTACTACTTCAAAAAGGGCTTTTTCCTTTTAGAGGCTGTCGTGATGGTGGTGGAGCAGTAAGCAGCTTTGGACTTGGTAATCAGAATCCTACGATTGGCAAAGAGATTTGAGGTTGGCGAGGTCTCCAGGGTTACAGTTTTTGCACCACAGTTGCTCTAAGGCTCCAATTGACCAATTTTTGGCAGCGAGCTCGGGGGTGTACTGAGGGGAGCAGGGTTTGGTCTTAGCGTGGCTGGTTTTTAGGGGGGCATGTGTGCCCACCAGTTTCATAGATTTGTTGAATAATTCTAAGAGGATCAAAGCATTCCCTGTGGTGGCGAAGTCTGCAAAGTCAAGGGTGTTGCCTGTGTTGTGCTTGGGGGTGTGGGGCGTTTGCACAATTTGCTTAAGGTCCTTGGATCCAGTCAGAGCGAAATGAATGCTTCAAGTGTGGATGTCGGTCTGAGACTCTGGGATGTTAAAATCTCAGAGAAAGATATTAGAGTGTGCTAATTTGGCAGAGGAGAGCAAGTATGAGATGTCGGCAATGAAACAAGTCACTCCTGTGCAGTGGTTTGTAGATGAGGTGGAAGGTGATGGATTCCTTGTCGGATAAACAGAACCAGCAGCAAGGGATTTGAACAAGCTTCTTCTGGGAAAGGGGATAATGGAGCAGAGCCAATCACTCATGTGGATGACTGCCAGTCACCTCCTGCCCTCTTGGCCAGTCGGCATGTTGGATGCAGTAGTCTTGAGGTAGAAGGATGTCGAAATCATGGGGGATGGTGGGGTGGACGAGGTAAACCAACAGGGCATCAAGGTTGTTGTACGAGTGGAGGTCCGCAATCTCTGCAGCGTTAGCATGGTGAGGTATTGGTTGTCTAGGATCTGGCTTGGTCTGGTGATGGCCTATTAAAGGCAATTGCCTTATTTACCTCAATCCCTCCAGGATTTTCAAGGTGCATCCAAACCTAGGATCCCACAAGAAAAATTATATCAATAGGTGGCGCCTTCCAATCAACCAGGACTCAATCAATCGTTACCGCCCACACTCTTGTACTCCTTGCAGTTATGTTCTTTCATTCCTCTACCTTCCTTTTTTGCCTCCCCTTATCCTCATGCTCTACATTTCCCTCTGTCGCTCTGATGTGCCCATGTCAACTACTACTCTCCCTCTCCACTCTACTTCTCCAATAGTCTACTCCGCTCTGTACTAGTCTCCCTTACCTCTATTCCCCACTAGTCTTCTACCACTACAGTCCACCCTTCCTTCACTCTCTCATTCCCCTTTCCTGTTCACTCACTCGCTCTTCCTACTCTTGCACTTAATCTCAGTCCCTCTCTTCACTCACCATTATTGCACTACCACCCAAGCACCACTTTCTCTCACCAACCAATACCTCCCCTTGCATATGCTTTGTAATTATGTTCCACAATCCGTTCCACTTTCCTTCATCCGCATGGTCTCCGTCCACCTTCTCCTCCCTTGACAAGAGCAACCCAAACTTCTTTGTCTTTCCTATCCCTTCATCCTCTTCCTTTCATTGGCCCTTCACCTCAAATGGTTCCCTGGGCCAATCTCTGCTTTGCTCTATCCCAGGGGCCTTGTTACAGAGCTGGTAAACCATAAAGCAACAGGTACCCTTAGCCCCACCCTTTTTCAAAATGGGTCAGCCGGCGTCCCATAATGGCAACCTACTCCAAACTGTGAATTTCAAAGTCTGTATCCTACATTGGCTGAACGTCTATGATGCCAGTCTGGTATGCACAATGTTTCACTGGGGTGATGTACATTGCTGAGTCCCTCGCTTGTGAGCTGTACGTTTTGCTCTCTGCCACAATAAATTCTGGTCTCAGAGGTCCTAAAAAGGAAACAGTGAAAACACTGGACTGCATGTTGTATGGCAGGCTTTATGCGATTAAAAGGGGTACTCTGCATTTGTAGCTGTGCCTCGGTAGAGGGGACATACTGGGGCCCCCACAACTCGCACACCCACCTTTGAGATAGGAATGGCTCTGGCAAAGACCCTGGTAAGCATCCTGGCCCTGATTGAGGGGGTCTCTATCCCCCTCTTCACTGGGTCAGATTCCTGACCAGTGACACTCGTTATGAAAACTAAGGTTTGAAAGCATACATGGGGATTACAAATTCCATACTTTTTAAGATAATGCAGGATTGCTGGTTCCCCAATATCTTACAATTGGGCAATGGCACATCCATTATGAAGATAGGTGTTATTGTCCTTCAGCTGTCTAGTTTGCCCCTCCGAGTGAGGAATTCGCCATGTCCTCCGATCTGTGATTTCATCGTACCTGTGCTGCTTTGTTTTACAAGTGTCATTTGACAGGCTATCCCACTGCCAATATTGCCCCTCTGATCTCCACACCAATTGCAGCTGAGACCGCTGCAGTCTATCTGTAACACCCTTTACAACAGTGCTCTGTCCCTTTCCAACTAGGTTTCAAGCTTCATAAATACATAGCCGAGCAGGGCGAGAGACAGAGGCTCCATGGGGTGTGTTCTTTTGTGCATCATAGTTAAAGTAGGAAAAACTATAGGAATCCTAGTTGCTGGGTTCTAGCACCATGCGATTGCTGCATTTCAATATGTGAATTGGGATGCAGATCATCTCAATTTGTTTGTTGCCATCATGGTGTTTCCCCTGCATGTCTAGCTCACTGTTCTGTTATTGAATTGTTAGGGTAAAGAATGTTTGACTGCTGTTTTTTTTTCCAATTTTTCCTAGATGGTATCAGCTACAGAGTTCTGGCTGAGTGCCATATAGTAGAAGAACGAAATGCATCAGGTCAGTAGAAAAGGCAGTACAATTTGGGTTTAGGGGAGGGTGGGAGTGGGGCGGAGAAAGAGGCCAAGGGTTTCTAAGATGATTCATTCTTTGTTGAGTGATCAATAAGCATGCCTGGACGAGGAGGTAAAACAAAGAAAGCAAACAGGTAGGGAGTGCCTGAAAGACCAAGCTGTTAAGGAGCGATTGAGTGGCAGAGATATAATTGTAGTTTTCTCATTGTGTTCAATGCAGGAGAGTACTGCTTTAAGTTGCAACTCTTCCACGTTAGGGAAAAGTCAGGAGGCTTCCAAGAGTATTATCCAAGTTTTCTGGTCCGCAGTTTCTAGGTTTTTCACTTGCTTGGTTGATGGTAGTTTACCTTTGGTTCATAACTGCTTGGGCAGGCCGTGGATCGCAATGTGTGATATGGCTGGGTTCACCAGCCATGCATGAAGGTGACAGCCAGAGCCCTGGCTCTGTTGGCATTTGTGATGGAAAGTAAGGTGGGAGGCCATAGGTATAGACCAAATGGGTATTCCTTTTAACAGAGGCTTGTTATTTTACAAAAGTGCGATAGAGAATGTAGGTGGCCATGGTGAGTGAACAGGGGGTTGGTGGGTGAGGGAGAGATGTGAACGGGTAGAGGAAAAGGGGTGATATGTGGCAGGGAAAGGTGGGACTGCAGAGAAAAGGGTGAGGGTTGGCAGGTGAGGAGAGGTATGTGGGTGGGCAGAAAAGAGTTGGGGAAGCAGAAGGGGATAAGCAGTTCAAGGAGGAGAAGGGGTGAGAGCGGTGAGGTGAATACAGTTTGGTACATTGGGAGAGGTTCTGAGCTGGGGGAGTAAGCATTCAGTATTGAGTCATTGGTACAGGAGTGGCAGGCAACACATCGCTGGTGAGATTTCTATATTGATCTTACAATCAGAAGTCATGACTTTGGCTAACATCCCTATGTGCATATTTTTCTGGTCCACTTCCAGAAATCCAATTGGTAAAGTAACTATTTACGATCCAAGGAGCAGACTGGCCTGTGCATGCCATCAGTGACTAGAAGCCACAGAAAGACAGGAACCAGTTGAACTTCTCGGCATAACTGGGCTGCTAGTTAATAGGTTATGGCTGGCACTTTGCTGAGAATGCAGAACAGCCCACCCTCAGAGATCCCAAAAAGTTCAATTGTGAGTATATCAAGTGTGAAAGCCTGCCCGGTATATGTGCATCAAATATGACTATGTTCAGCGAACCTCCTACTGGTATAGAGCTCTGGGAAGCCAACCTTAGTTGATCTCTAGAATTTAGACAAACGTCTAATCAATCTAACTGGTAGTGTGACGGAGCAGCAAGGTTTAAGCCAAGAAGATCAGGGGACTGGTGTAAAGTGCAGTTACCATATTCAGGTGGTCCAGTCACAGAAAACATGGCTTTGTTTGAAATTGCAGGCTTTGGCTCGCTCTTCTTCATTATTATGCGCCCAGCAGGCTAAAAAGCTTAAGTAACAGTATAAGAACTGGATTCGCAGTAGTAAGAATGCATTATTCCAGAGAGATGCAGAATGTATGCTGCAGGCCTCATCCAAAATTCTGCAGACTATTGGAAGCTAATAAACTTTGCTACCAACTATCATTCAGATACATAAATTAACCAAATAGGCAAATCTGCCTAAGTTTCTCACTTTAAGTCCACCTCTGCTCTTAACGACATTGCAGGTGTTGCACCACATCTTCTTGATGTCTCGAATTGGCCTCTTCCCTTTGATCTGGATGACATCATCTTGATTATTTAGAAGAGCAAGAATTTGCGTGCCCCGGCCCAGATGGGCTGGCCAACTTGGGTTATAAACACCCTTCACTTGGGGCCTCCATTCTGGCTTCTAGCTTTAAGGAGATCATTGTGTCTGGCAATATTCCAGCTTCTTTTAACTTGTCAATGATCGTTCCAATTTTTAAAAAGGGGGAGAGCGCAGACCCCAGCAACTACCTCCCGATTGCATTGTTAGACGCCCTGAGCAAAATCTTTGCGAAATTTTTAGAGCGCCACCTTTATGCTTGGGTGGGCCTATTTAACTCTTTCAATCTGGTTTTATGAAGGGCCCGGGAACAACTCTCAATGGCTTTGATTAAACTTAGAGCTTCAGCCAATACTGTGGGGTCTTATGTGGCCTTCATTGATTATTCAGTGACAGTGTAAACAGTGCTATTCTAAGAAGGAAATTATTGAATTGGGGTTGCCCTAGCAACTTATCAGAGCTAATTAAAAAGCTTTATTTGAATACCTCTATCTGGATTAGATAGAACTATGAGCTCTTGTCTGCCCTTATTCCAACTGAAAGATGTCTAAAACACGGATGTGTTCTGACCCCAATTCTTTTTAACTTCTTGATTTATGACATCAGGGATATCCTTTCTAAGTCTAAAGCCTTTCCACCACATCTGGATAGCTCAACTATTTGGCAGCTCTATGCCGACGATTTAGTCCTTCTGGATATGATCCCCATTGGTTTGCAGCATCAGCTCTCTGCCCTCTAGGCTTATGCATGAAGGCAGGGCCTGGTTATTAACATTAAAAATGGTGCCTTCAGCACTCTACTCTGGAAGTGGTCAGCTCTTTTGTACACCTTACTTTCATGTTAAATAACTTGTAATAAACTGGATCTCTTTGCTCCCCCAAGGCAAAACATTGTGAAGCTGGCAACCCAGGCCTGACTAATTAACTTGAAATGTGGGCGTTTCACTTTTGCCAGTGCTTCGATTTTACAGGATGTAAGTCGTACCTATGTTGTCTTATGGGGGAAATACGTTACTCATTCATAAGACCATTTGGCCAAGACTTGAGGGCTTATTTTGGAAGAAGGTTTGGATCTGCCTGCGGGCAATCCCAAACCCAATTATGCGCTTTAAACTAGGTTCATTGTCTCTACTCGCTATGGTCAAATGGAAAATCTTTTCAATGTATAGAAAAATACTGTTGGCTCCCGAGAACTCCCTGTGGTGGACTTTAAATCAATTGTGAGGTGGCATCAGGGAAAACATTTTCTAATGCTTGGTGTATCCTTTGTCGGGACTTTTTTTTTTGATAGATGGCACAGCAGAGCAACTAATAGGAAGCTTAAACTAACATTTTGGAGGTATGATTGAACTGAAACGACCGAACAATCCAGGAAATTTACATTATTTTCTTTGATAATGCCAATTGAAAAACCGCTGAATGGTCCCGTCTACTACCACCTCAGATTTCCGTATTCCTGATGGAGAACGCAATTTCTAAGATTCCAGTTTAATCTTTTTTTCGATTTACAAAGTTATTGGTGCATGTACCAATGTATAATGGTCTCTCGAAGCTGCTGCCTCTGTGGTTCTGTTAAAGCTGTGGAGATCTTATTCCATCTGGTGGTATTCTGTCTGGTTCTTAAGGACCTGAGGTTTACATTTTCTGGTCACCTTCTGCCATTTAATCATCTCTACGTGGATGAATTTTGAAACAAAATTATGGAAGGAAAACAAGTATCGTGGAAATTTATTTTTACTAAGAATGTTGAATTCAATTTGTTGTGAGAACCATTTGTTGGTTAGCAAACTCCTGTAACTCTTCTTTTCCGTGTTTTTTTTTTTACTTGTTTTCGCTTTCCACTTATTCTTTTTTCTTGTTTTTTTCCTGTTCCGTATATTTCTCTTTTCAAAGGTTATCATCTACTTGTTTTCCAGTTTTATTAATCTATACAATGGCTTTTACATTTTTTTTTTCTGTTTGGTAAATGCGTAAGGTTCATTTATTGAGCCATACTACAAAAAAAAAAATACAGGTAGTATTGCAATACTTCCTTGTGTGAACAAATCTGTATATTAGAAACAGGTACACTAAGCTACGTATATTTATTTATTTTTATTTTATTTATTGCATTTGTTTTACGCCAAAACCCTGGGATGTCACGGCGTAGGTTACACGTATCATTGTGAGCTTCTACAGTTACAGAGCTTATACAGTTGCAGCATTCTAGGGTGTCTTGGTTGGTTGCTTCTAGGGTATGTGCATAACATGAGCACAAAAAACGAAAATCATTTACCTTACGTACAGTTATTTGAGCAAGTACAACTAAATGTACATACACCACAAAAAAACTGGTGCTGAATTGGGAGAGCTACCGCACCTTAGGATCAAAACAGGTTTTATGGATTACATTGCGACATATGCAAAAGTGTTGTGGAGGAATGCTAGTAGACAATGATCAGCCACAAAGTAATAAGGCATATCAACAAATAAATATATGGGATACATTACTCACCATAATCCTGTTTCTGATGCTTTTATCTGCTTAGATTCAAATGCTTTGCCGGCATCTATTGGAAGTTGCAGAGTATTGCACAGTAAGCTTTTCGAAGTTCGAAAAGGGATGTCGACAGAGCGTGACTGTAATACTATCCATAGTGTGACGTACCCTGTACCCATGGTCCCCCACACATCGAGGACCGTCAGATTATTTGATTCTGACAAGAGGGAGTGTATGTTGTAAGCGTGGAATGTAGGTAGAGACCATGATGTGTGACAAATCTGTGTCCTTTTTCCCAAAGAACCTACAACTCCAAAGGGGAGGAAGGGTGAGTGCATGTCAATCTAAGCAGATACAAGCATCAAAAATATGATTACAGTGAGTAATGTATCTTTTCTGAGGCTTGTGTATCTGCTTAGAACCACATGCTTTGCATAGATTAGCGAGCAGTACTTGAAGAAGGAGGTGGGTTGTTGGAAGGTAGTGTGGCAAAGAGATGTTTCAGCACCACTTGTCGCCCCCCTGTGCATCACCCTTGGAATGTGTGTCGAGAGAGTAATGTTGGGTGAAGGTGTGCACTGAAATCCAAGTGGCAGCCTTGCAAATGGCATCTAGGGGTACATTTGCTATGAAGGCAAGAGTTTCCCCTGTGCCTCGTGTTGAGTGTGCTCTAGGCATAAATGGCAATGTTCTCTTAGCAAGAGAATAACAGAGTTGGATGCAGTTGACAATCCATTTAGAAATGGCTGCTTTCGAGATTCTTCTAGCGGCTAAGATACCAAGGAACAATCAGTTTTTCTGATAGGCTTCGTCTTTGAAGGTAGAACATGACAGCTCTGCATACATCTAGTGTGTGAAGGCTCCATTCTGCTGTATTTTTTTGATTTTGGGAAAACGCTGGAAGCTCTATCGTTCGATTTACAGGGAGTTTTTATATGAACTTTGGTGAAAATCGAGAATGTTTGCGTAACACCACCTTGTCCTTGTGTTAAACTACAAAGGGGTATTGTACTGACATAGATTGTAGGTCACTCACTCTTCTGATCAAGGTAACAGCTATAAGGAGGTCGTTTTGTATGTAAGATGTTTAAGGCTAGCCTTGTGCATTGGCTCGAAGGGGGCCCCATGAGCCATGCAAGTACGATATTGAGATCCCAGCCAGGAGTAGGATTAGAAATTGGGGGTGTGGGTGGGGGTACAGGTTTTTGAAACCCTCCATTAAAGCTTGCATTAACTATGGGCACCTTCCACCACAAAATTTTACTTTGACATGTGGTGTTAGCGTAGAGAGCACTAGGTGTATTTTGAGGAAGTTAAAGGCTAATCCTGAGTCAAGCAGATATAGAAGGTAGTTGACTATATTGGATGGTGAACAGTCAGTTTGATTACAAGACTGTGTCCTGCACTATAACACAAAACGTTTCAATTTGTTAAAATAGCAGTGCCTTGTGTGCTTGCATGCTTCTGTGAGTATTTCCATGCATCTTTGGTCTAGATTTAGGTGACCAGATTCTATTACCCCAGGAGCCAAGCTGCTAAATTCAGCTTCTGAGGGCATGAGTGAAGCGTTTTTCCCTGATCCTGAGTTAACAGGATGTCTGGACAAGGTAGTTTCATGGGAGGACACAGGGACATAATTTGAAGGTGGGAGAACCAGGTCTGCAGTGCCCACATTGAAGCTATTAGGATCAGTGATAATTGTTCCCGGTGTGGCTTGTGGACTATTTTGTTGAGAAAAGGTGTTGTGGGCAGGAGGCTTATGCACATTTCCCTGACCAGTTCATCAGAAGTGCATTCCCCTTGGATCCTTTCTGGGGAAAACTGGATGCGTAAACTTGGCATTGTGCTTTTTCCAGGGTCGCAAAGAGGTCTATTTCCAGGAACCCTGAGTCTGAGAAGACGTTGTCTAGCATATCTCTGTTTAGTTGCCACTCATGCTCTGAGGTTAACATTGTACTTCTGCTTAGCAAGTCTGACAGAGAAATTAGATTCCCAGGAACATGTTGTGCCACTAGGAACATGTGATGTGGTGCCAACAGTCAGATGTTCTGGGCGAGTTTGGACAGCGAGAGGCACCAGGTAGATGCAGGAAGCCATCATTTCTAGCGGGCGCATTGACTTTCGTACTGCCACCTGATGACCGGCTACATACTAAAGTGTCTGAAACATGTTTTGGACCCTCTCTTCAGAAGGGAAGATTAGTGTCCCCAGAAAATGCTTTACTTGGCTGGGCACTAGACTGGACTTTTTTGTTTATGGATAAGCCCAATTGGAACGGCAGATCGATGGTCTGTGCATGTTTTGACGCACCTCTGGGGAGAGTTTCCGGTAATTAGCCAGTTGTCTATGTAAGGGTACACTGGAATGGACTGCCTTCACAAGCGGGTGGCTACCACTGCTAGGACCTTTGTGAATACACTGAGGGCTGATGCAATGCCAAATGGTAGCACTTTGAATTGGTAGTGCTAGTTGAAAAAATCATAGGTATTTTTTGTGCTCTGGCAACATTTAAATATGACAGTATGCATCCTTCATGTCCAATGTTGCCATGCATTCCCCCTAGTTTCAGTAGTGAAATGACCTCTTGCAACATGGTGATCCTGAGTATTTGTGGTTTGACATACGCGTTTGCAAGGCGCAGGCCTAGCAATGGGAGCATTGTTAGATCTTTCTTTGGAACAAGGAAGTACATTGAATAAATACCTTTATTTTGTTCCAGGAATGGTACCAGTACGATTGCTCCCATTGGAGTAGAATTTTGATCTCCTCCTGCAGGATGAAGTGTTCAGAGGACATTCTTCCTATTCGAGGTGGATGGTGGCGAGGTGTTTCTAGGAACTCCACTGAGTATCCCTTGGCCACTGTGTCGAGTACCCAGCCGTCTGACGTTATTCCCTCCCATTGGTGGGCAAAGAGTGATATGCGACCCCCGACTGGGGATGCATGGGAGGGAACGTGGATCGGCCCATCATTTGGATGCAGGGGCTGCTGTGCCTCCTGATGGCGCAGTTCCACCTTGCCCTTTCCCACAACGAAATCCTCACTGCTGGTATTGGTAAGACGATTGACCATGGGGGCTTTAGAAGTAAGCAATATACGTGCCTGCGCCAGATTGACTGAATCCGGTGACTGGAAGTTCTGGCGTGTGTTGAATACCCACTTGTGTAGGAAGGGTTTATTAGATATTTGACCCACAGTTGTGATGGTCTCATGCCCTTTCTTAGTAGTTTCCAGCTGGTTGTCAACCACTTTCCCAAAGAGGAGACCTTCCTCAATGGGCAGGTTGAAAAGGGCCACCTGTGTTCCTGGCTTAAAGCCAGAGTCCCTAAAACAAGAATGTCTCTTCAGGAGGGTTCTCTCTGTGATGAATCTCAATGAGGTGTCTGCAGAATCGAGAATGTTTTTCAGGATGTTTTGAGACACTTGTTTTGACTCGGTGGCCACCCTGAGAAAGTGTGAACAAGCTGGTTCTGGTAGAGAATCAAGATGTTTTACGATGTCATCCCACCTGCTATAGCTGGTAAGCAGGGCAGCATTGTTGTCTTTTCTGGTCATGAACGCACCAGAAGTAGTGATATGCTTACCCAGCATGTGTAGCCTTTTGCACTCCTTGTTTGGAGGTGGAGAGTGGAACACCAGCTCTCGCACTGGTA
Organism: Ambystoma mexicanum; assembly: GCF_040938575.1. Taxonomy (NCBI): domain Eukaryota; kingdom Metazoa; phylum Chordata; class Amphibia; order Caudata; family Ambystomatidae; genus Ambystoma; species Ambystoma mexicanum. Next base: position 1,333,866,971 of record NC_090921.1, on the reverse strand, counting down.
GAAGTAACGACTCGAGAATCCGGCATGATGTGCCCTCTGATGTAAAGAGGATTGGATGGTAATGGCTTGAATGTTTTCACCACCCTTGGGTTGACCGCTCTAGTAAGGGAAGCGGCAGACAGGGAAGGAGAGACCCTCTTTTTGATGGATTCTCTGAGAGGAATAGCCTGGCTAATGGGTTTTTTCTCATTTGGGGATGTCCTCAACAAAGTCGATCCCTAAAGTACTTGTTTCCTCCATTTGTAGTCCACAATGGTAAGCTGCCTTTTTTAATTTTTTCAAATTCAAGTTTTGATACAAGAGTCTACACAACTTTATAAGGCATTCATTTAGTCAATTGTAACACGAAGGAAAGCCCATGTCTTCTCCCTCCTTCTCCTAGGAATGAACAATTAACAGCCCCCATTGCATTTCATGGCAAGACATGCTCTCCCTGCTAGTATTCAGCCCAAGTCTATCCCTGGCAGCCTGCAGTATTCCCCTTCCTTCCTCTCCACTCCAAACAAACAAGACTAACAAGGGGGATTCGGCCTGGCTGATCCCCTCCACCTCCTAAATCCACCCCAGGTCTTCATCCCCAGTAAAAATGTACCCTTGGGCAGCCCCACCACATGTGCCAGTAGTCGGCCTTAATTTCACACTACTGCCAACAAAGTGGGCTGATGTCTTGGGTCGATTTTTGCAAGTCTGACCGAGTCGAGTTGCCACCAATGTAGGAGCTTGATGCCGTGTTTATATTGACTTGAAATCGAGGTCTGGTAGGCACCCCTACAGAGACGTCTGCACAGTGCAGAGTCTATACTTCCTTCCAGATCCCATTCCCACCTCTCCCTCAGTTTCTCTGTTGACCCCTCCCTGGATTCTACAAGGGCCCCGTACATCGCCAAGATCAGTCCCTTCATCTCTGTCCTAGCATCCAGGAGTCTTTCAAAGGGAGCTGGGTTGAGCCGTATTTGTTCACTCCAGGCCCTCTCGGTAAGTACCCCCTGTAAATACAGGAAGACAGATAGTTTCCCTAGACCCAGAGCCTCCTCCAAATTAAGTATGCCTATGAACATATCCCCTCCCCACAACAGGACTATCTTCTAAGTCCGGCATCAAACCATGTCTGGAATCTTTCCAGATTCGGAATCGCGTCTGACTCCCGGGTGTCCCAGCGGGGAAGGCCACGTTGTGTCTCTCCTCATTTCTGTCCCTTTCCTCCAAATGTCCCATATGGTCCCCAATAACGGGTGTTCCCGGACTCTATGGGGGATTCAGTCTCTTGGTACCCATACCCATTCCCCTACCGTAGCTGGTTGCAGGTGGCGGTTGTTCAGTGCAATTCATTGGAGGTCCCCCCAGGCCCTAAAATGTGGTATCAGAACCCTAGGTTTGGCTGTTTTGTAGTACCATTTCACATTTGGCAAAGCCACCCCATCTTTTCCCTTGGGAAGCACAAGTACCTCCCATGCAACCCCGGCCTTCTTCCCCAACCACATAAATCTCGATGGGGAAACGCTTCATCTCCCACAGAAGGACTATGGGATGTGGATAGGGAGAATCTGAAATAGATAGAAAAGTCTTGGGAAGACAACCATTTTTATTGCATTTAACCACGATACTGTAAGATTACTCCACTTAGTCCGGTCCATTGCAATCGTGGACTTCATTGGAGTGAAATTGGCCTCAAAGAGTTCCCCCATGTCTCCGGTAAGATTGATACCCAGGTATCTTAAAGTCCCCCAACGAACCTGCATCCCCAGAGGTGTAAATCTTCTGGTGTCACCCTATCTGTCCCTGTCCAGCGAGAAGAGGATCGATTTGGACTTCTTGATCTTCAGTCCGGTGAGTGAGCCATATGATTGCATCTGTTGAACCGCCACCGAAATGGACATCAGGGGGTTTACTATGTGAAGTAACATGTCGTCTGCGTAAAAGGCAAGTTTGTATTCCTCCCCTCCAACACGGATTCCCTCCACTCTGTTGCCCTTCCTAATCACTTGGGCAAGGGGTTCCAAAGAGCGCGTACAAAGAAGGGGAGAGAGGACAACCCTGCCTGGTCCCCATCCTCAAATCAAACCACTGGGCGAATCCCCATTCACGATTACACAGGCCCTTGGGAGGTGCACAATGCCATTATCCCGCAGAGAAAGCCACCCCCTATACCATAGTTGATGAGCACCACTTTGAGTAATTCCCATTCCACCCGATCAAAGGCCTTTTCGGCATCGACCGAGAGATGAGAGGGATCCCCACCCCCTCCGCGGGCTCTGTGCATCTGGTGCAAAGTCTTCCTCATTGTGTCCGGCCCGTCTGGCGTTACTAAAGCCCACCTGATCCGCATGGATTAAACATGGCATGTAGCCCTCGAGTCTCGCCGCCAGCACCCGGGATATTTTGGAATCTATATCGGTCCGATAGCACAGCAAGTAGAGCGCTCGCTTTGACATCCATGCAGAGCCTGCCGACGTAGGTTCGAATTCCGGCAGGGCCAAACTCAGCCTTTCATCCTTCCGAGGTCGATTAATGAGCACCACACCCCGTGGGTAATAAAAAGCAGCGCTCAGATACCTGAAGGTTCGTAGCGCAATATAAATGCTAAATTATTATTATATTAATGAGGGATATTGGCCAATATGCACCACATTTCTTGGGGTTCCTCCCCTCCTTTTGTATCACTGAGATAAATGCCCTCGAGAAAGACTCTGGGGCTTTACCAGTCTTCATCACATCGGTAAACGGTTCAGTCCTAAACGGCAATAAGACATTGAGGAAGGCTTTGTAAAATCCTGTGGTGAACCCATCGTCCTCTTGGCTTTCCCCATCGGGAGAGCCCCCACCGACTTCTGAATTTCTTCTGCTGTTATGGGGGCTTCCAGTGTGGCAGCTTCCTCTCCCTTCAGTCTGGTCAGGTGAGTGTTCGCCAAGTACTTCGTAAAAACTCCCGCGCCTGGGGTACGGTCCGATTTATACAGGGTCTCTTAGAAGGAGGCAAATGCCTCCTGGATCCTCTCCGTGGCTATCTTTTACCTCGCCCCCCCTCTATTTCTACCACCCATCTCTCTGCACTCTTAATCTGGCTGCCAGGAGCACGTCTGCCTTCTTCCCTTTCTCATAGAATCTCTGTTTAAGGAATTGCATGTTGGCCATTATCTTCCCTTCCTCAAGGAGCCTCAGTTCCTCCAGTTTCCCCCCCAGCTTCCTTAATACTCTCCTCCCTCCCCTCACCCTGCGTACTTGCGCTCATTTATCCAGGTTTTTTATCTCATCCCGCAGCCTATTCTCAATCAGTCCTGCTCCCTTTTTTTCAGCGCCCCTTCCCTAATCAAAACCACCCTCCAGGTTGCCTTCCCCGCTTCCCACACCGTCCTTATGTCGACCCCCCCTGTGTGGTTAGTGATGAAGAATTCCCCGATTTCCCTAGCTCTCTCCTGTCGGAACATTGAGTCATTCCATGGAGACTTTTTGCATCTCCATTTGGCCCCCCCTGTATTCATGCCCGCCCAGCCCAGGTCCACTGTCAACATATCGAAGTCTGACCAAGAAGTCGGGCGAATCTCTGCATTCAGAGCCTCCTCCCACAGACCCCTTGAAGCATACACAGTCTATCCTAGTAAATGTTCCGTTGGGTGGTGAGTAAAAGGTGTATTCCCTCTGTCGTGGGTGTAGTAGCGCCACATGTCCCGCAGCCCATATAATTCAAGGGTCTCCTGATCTCCCCATGGCCGGGCCTCATCACCTCCTGTACCCTGTCCCGCATCCCCTGCCTGTCCCAGTTCACGTCCGCCCATATATTGAAGTCCCCTCCAATGACGAGGTGTCCCGAACTTTCCACTATTATTTTAGGAAGGATATTCTTCAAGAATCTCAGCTGTCCCTGATTGGGTGCATAAATCGTGGCGAAAGTAAAACACACCTTTCTAATGGTGCCTGAGACCAACAAGGCACTCCCCTCCACATGTGACCACACCATGGACACCTCCATCTTAAGAGCTCTGTTAAATAGGATACGCACCCCCGCCATCCTTACCGGACCTGGCCCCCAGTATACCTGGAGAAACAGAACATCCAGCACTGCCCTGCGAAATTCCCTTGCAACCAGGGACCATTTAGTAGGGGAGTTCAGGCCCTTGACTTTAACAGTCTCAATCCTCAGCCGGCTCCATTTAGCGCCTTCTCTTGCGGTCGCCATCATGTTATCCCACTACAGATCCCTCATCCTTGCCCTCTGGCTAGTCTTATCCTACCAAATTGAACTATGTAACAGGGAAATAAAACAAAACCAAGCGAGGTCCATAGTACCAGTCTACCCCTGCCCCTCATCCCTCCTTTCACCCTGAGCGGCGCCCAGTCCGCCCCAGTTATCACTAGGGTGAAATTGAACCACCAACTGGACCCTTTCACACAGGTCCTAGCTCGACAGACTCTTTTTTTCTCAGAGCCCCTCTACTCGCTCCCCACTCTTAGTTTAACCTCTACCCTTCAATCTCCCCGGATGAAATGGCCTCTCCCCGGATGCAATGGCCACTCGATGCCCGGTGGATAGTTTTGAGTTGTTTCACACAAGTCTAATCACACTCCGCCTGTCCCCCCCACAGCGGAACGCCCCCCGCCCTCACCCGAAGTCCTGCACAAAGAAAAAAGATACATCTTCTGCCATCAGGTGACAGCTGCCGGGGACGTGTTCGCCTTCCTGAACTTCCGAGATTTCAGGATTCTTTGTCTTTTGGTCATTTGATATGCAATTGGTTCACCCTGACCTCCTGCTCCTCGGCCCCCAGTAGACCTCCAGTGACACCTACCAACTACCTTGTGGCCCTCCGTAACTCCTCCTCGTTGGACAGTTTGTATTTAGCTCCATCTACTTCAAAGGCTATGGAAAACATGAAACCCCACCTACATCGGATTCCCTTTTCATTCATCCACTTCGTTAGGGGTGAGCACAGCCGTCTCCTTGCCAGAGTTAGCAAGGACAGGTCTTGGAAAACCGTTACTCTGGAGCTACCGTACATCACTGGCCCCTTCTTCATCCCCTTCTCAAGGAACTTGTGCTTTTCAGGGTAATTGTGGAATCAGCTAAGAACCGATCTGGGACCATGTGCTGGTCCTCCGGCCCTGTGGATCCTTTCTATTTTGGCTTCATCAATGGTGTCATCCTCAAAAATGAGTTTAGTGACTTAGTGGAGGATTCTCCTCAAATCCATCTCCCTATCCCCCTCAGTTTGTTCCGCCCCTCTCCATTTTCAATGTCATCCATTTTCAGTGAGATCTCCTCTCTCTCTCTCTCTCTCTCTCTCTCTCTCTCCTTTCCATTTCTGACATTCTCACATCCATTTGAATCTCCATGGCATCCCGGGAGGATTGGTTTACTCCACTTCTTCAAATCTATCTTCCATCTTGTTGATCCGCTGAGTTATTCTGTTGACCCTTCCCCCAATGTCACCCCCATGCTCCGGATCTCCTCCAACGGTGCAGCAACGTCTTTTTTGTTGCCATCGATTCGTCCCCCAGTCGCCATGGCGGAGCGGGGCGCTCTATCCCTGGTTCTCCTTCTGTGTATACTCAAAGCCAGCTAATTGAGATCTCATGTGCATGTGACTTCCCTCACTACCGTGCTGGTTATCCCTTGCCCTGCTTCAAAGTATGTTCCAAAAGAGGCCTCTTGCACCCTATGGGTTGACCAGCCAGTAAATAGATCTCTTTCAAGTGACTCCTGGGATCCAATGCTGCTGACCCCTCTCACCCTCACTTGCCTCCTCACTCTCCTCACCTTGGGTGCACTGCGCCAGGACCCTCGGGGTGGGGAGGGGTGAGGGGCAGCGCTCTCCAGCATGTGGTCTGTGGTACTCCTGGTGCTCATCTATTCCGCCCTTTATGGAGTAGAGATCCTACTGTGCCAGGCGTATGTAGTGGGGTGTCCAGTAGGTGGGCACACGCGCCTGAATAGGGGGCCCACACCTCCATTTGGTCTCCTCTGTTGTCACCATGTGGCTCCAGCCCCCTGGAATCGCTTCCTTTGGACTCCGCCAGCGCCAGTAACCTTCCCCTACTGCTTCCTGGGGGCAAGACTGGGCCACTTCAGGCCCCGCAAGAGACATTGGATCGCTCAGCTCCCTTGTGGAAGGAAGGGGGGGTCCAGCACCTCTTTACATTATGCAGTGGTGGGGAGTGAGGCGTCTGGGAGGCGGGCACATGACCCTGAACTGGGGGCCCACACCTCCCACTGGCCTTCCCAGTGTCACCATGTGGCCCCCACTCCCCTGGAGTCTTTTCACTCTGCCTCGCCAATTCCAATCACCCTCCCCCACGGTTCCTCAGGGGGCAGGATTGGGTTGCCCCTGGCACAGGCCCCACATGAGCTGTCGGGCCTCTGAGCCCTGGGAGTGGGGGGCGCTGGTCCGCTCCGTCTGCTCCACAGGGTGGGGGGGAGCCAGTCACCCACCTCTATGCATCCTGCCGCACCCGCGGCCGTGCTCCTCCTCCTCCTCTCAGATCTCCTGCTCTTCTGTGTCCCCAGTGCTCGGTCGTTCTCCCCAGAGTCACATGAACTGTAGATGGCCCAGTGCCCCACGACTCAAGTGGTACCGTGGGCTGCAATCACTGTGTGCGGCAGCCAGCCCAAGTCAGTCAGGCTGGCATGGCACCTCCACCTCTTCCTCCCTTTCCCGGCCTGTCTATTGCATGCCATATCTCAACTCCCAGGGGGATGTTGCACCCCAAACTGCATGGGAATGTGCCCTGGGTACTCCCACTGGTACAGCTCTGGTGTGTTTGTTCTGGGAGGTTGTTTAGGGGGGGCTCTGATTTCCTTTAGACCCGGTGAATGGAGAGCTTCACACTCAGGCTGCCGTCATCCTTGCACCCCCTGGTGGCCTCGTGAGCTGCCTTTTTTAAGCAACTCATTACTAAGTAATTGGTCTGCTATAGTTGAAGTATGACCGCTCTGAACTGCTGAGGGGTCAGTTGGTTTTGGAAAGATAAGACCTGGGTCATCCTGGTCTCGTAGATAGGTGTTGCCACCATCATCATCCTGGTCGACTACCCACATTGTCTTGGTCTGCTTGATCAGGCTGCAGATACCCTTGCTAAGAACTCTGTGATGGCTCTCTTGGCGTGACAGCCTGAGGGTGTGAGGGGGGGAAGTGAGGGGTTGAGTAAGTACCACTGGCCCTGGAGGCTGCTCCACAGGTTTCTGTGGAGTGGGCAACCTGCTCATTAAGTTTCAAAAAATTGAGATTTTGGCCATGGTTTCTTAAAATTGTATCCAAGACCAAGATGTCTCTACCAGGATGGCCACCTGAGGGGTAACCTTGGGGTCGCTGGTGGTAACTCTGTAGGACAGTCAGCCCTGGGTGTGTCCTTGGTGTTCTCCCTGGGTGCTTTTTTTTAGTCCATAGAGGCTGGTGATTTTCTGTGTGGGAATGAGAATCATGTTTTTTCGACAACTGTTTCAGTGTCTACACCGTCAAAAAGTGTTCATGCACGCCTTTTGCCAGCGCGTCTGCACGGACACCTTGCAGAGGCGGAGCGGACTTGGTCGACGGTGGATCAGTGGGCGGAGGGTCACTTACAGTTGGCGTGCGGCTCTCTGTTGACTGGTCTGTCGAAGAGCAGCTCGGGGGTGTGTGTGCGTGTGTGTGCGCGTGCATGCGTGTGTGTGTGTACGCCGTCGTCGCCGTATGCCTGCCTCATAGCAGCACGCTGCGACTGCCTTTTGAGGCTGGGCACAGGCATGCAGGAACTGGTATGTTCCTCTGTAATGTCTTAGAGCTTCAAATCGTCTCGGCTGCCTCAGCCTTTGTGATCCGATTCGATGATCCCTGCAGCGGTCACAGACTACACCACCTTGGTGTACGTCACCCACCGCTTAGTTCAGTGCTCTTTAAGGGTCTTGGGCCTAAAGAGTTTGCACGACCTCGCGTGAGGGATTATGGGTGCAGGGTTCATCACACTAGAGCTAGTTTACAGTCAAGCCCGGTCGACGTCCCTTTTCAAATGTCAAAAAACCTCATGTGCAATATGAAAGTACTACTCTGTCCCCTATGCAAAGCATGTGATTCTAAGCAGATCCACAAGCCTCCAAAATACTATATACATACAGATTGTTTTTTTCCGCCATACTAGTCAGACGCATGTGTGAGGAGTTCCTTTCGGCGTACAGCCTTATATATATTTCAATTACTGTTAGATCTCTTCCTATCCTTTATTCACCGAACGCCGAAGACCGACGCCGCTGACGATCGGAGACACTTCCGTCGAAGACTGCTGCGTTGGACCCCAGGCCTTAGAAGGCCACCTCGGGCCTCGGCCCAGTCAGTAGGGAGAGTAGGGGGAGGTCATACATACTTTTTCCTACATATATTCGCCCGCTGCCATACCTTGACTTTATGGACAGTACTCTATTTAAATTCTGTCCCAAATGTAACAAAAAGTTCCCCTGGGTGGATAAACATACTGTTTGCAATTTGTGTCTCCCTCTGGACCACTTTGAGGTATCTTGTAAGGCCTGTAGGCTTTTCAAGCATAAAACCCTAAAGGACCACTCCACGCAGCGCTGGGCCCACCACGCCAGGCAGCTCGTAGCCATGGATGTAGAGGGCGCCTTCAGCGATGGCAGCAACGCCACTGAATCGGACGGTGAGGGCCACATGGCGGCTTAAGCTACCTAGGCGCAGACCCCCGAGCCCGTATGACTGGCTGGTGGCCATGTTGTGGGGGCCACACTCGGCGGCAAAAGCGCAACACGAACATCCACCATCAAGCCCAATAGCTCCAGCCGAGACCCGACACGTGTGTCGAGCGATCGGCAACGGTCGACACCTAGAGAACAGTCCACCCAATCCTTGTCCTATGGGTGTTCCCGATCCTGGTCGCCTCACGACAAGGCACAGCCGTCCTCGGACGGGAAAGGTGTCATCCATCAAACCGCCACAGAGACCCGATCGTCTGATGACAACGCAGTGTCTCGACCCACTACCGAAACTAGACGCTCTGCATCTAACCCTACACCCGAAATTCGACGCTCCTCGTCGGATCATGCCTCAGAGAGTCGACACGATGCGTCGGATCAAGCGGAAGGACCCAGGAAGGCTAGTAAAACCACCTCTACCCATGGGAAGGGGGTAAACACCTCAAAATGTCATCCAAAGATACCCACACGAGAAGCGTAGGGAGGACAAGGCTGCTAAAAAACAATCAAAAGAACCTCAGTCAGCTCCCCAGACCAAGGTTATACCTCCCACAGATGAGGACATGGGCCTTACCCCTCATTCTGTTACTATGCCAAGCTCCAAAGAATGGAGCTTGCAGGACAGAAAGAGTAATGAGGAGGATAACCTTTATGGCACATTCTTATGAAAAGAATCCAATCTATTTTCAGAGTTTTAAGAACACCCCTCCCACCTCAGCTCCTTCTGGTTCCAGGGCCACTCCTGTGTCTCCTCAACCCCCTCCTAAGAGGGCTCGCTCTCATACTCTCTTTCAGGACTTGGTGGAGCCTTATGACCCAAATGCCTCAAATTGCCATGAAGAACCTGACCCTCAATTCGAGGAGGAACAGGCTGCAGACCCTTACGACGGGGATGATGAGGACCAGGAGGCTGAAGCTTACCCTTTAGATTTCCCAATTCCTAAGGACCCTCCTGTTAATGATTCTCCAGTCGATAACTAGCCTCTCCTTAATGAAATATTGGCAAAGGCTGCTGAACACTTCCAGATAGATACACAGGAAGTTCAAGAGGCCAGGGATTTCACAGAGCAAATCCGGAGAGACAAAAAGGGCAGTAATTCAGTCCATCCCTTTACTAAAATCAGACCAGCGCAGAATTCTGCCTTCTTTGCAGACACCCAACCTCACACGTATAGTAAATCCACGTGTTGAAGTTATTTTGCGCTGCTCCCTCTGACCCTTTATATAACAGGGGGCAACTAAAGCCAGATTCACTGGTTGTTACCACCACTAGAAAGAGAGCGGGAACCCCACTTGCTTCCTCTGAGGCTCCTCCGGATAAGAAAAGCAAAATAATCTATGATCTAGGGAGGAAAGTCGCTTCATCTGCGGCTTGTCAGGCTAGGATAGCCAACAGTGCCATCCTCTTAGCAAGTTATAATTGCCGTAAGTGGGAGGAAGTATCTGCATTGCTTTCCTCCGCACCTGAACCTTTGAAGTCCCAGTTAGCGCAAGTAGCAGCTGAGGAGAGGGCAGTGTCGGGCTGTCTCCTAAAGACTAACTTCGAGGCAGCTGATAATGCCGGTAGAAAAATCGCTGAAGGTACGATCATTGAGGTATGCATGGTTAACACAATCAGGATTCAAGCCAAAATCTCAGGTGACACGGATAAGACATGCCGGTCGAGCCTAACCTATTATTCGGCAAAGCCGTCGAAGATGCACTTAAAACAGCAAAGGATGAGTACGACACCTTAAAATCCCTTGGTCAACTCACCGACTAAGCCTCTGTAAGGACCTGCATTGACTGGTTCGATAAGAGGGGTTTGAATGCCCGAAGCGCTCTGAATACTGCTAGAAGTTCCAGCAGATTGATGTGGTTCTGAGCAAACTTGTGAGACCACAGACCCTGAGCTGTGTGGTGAAGGTAGTGAGCTCCCCACCCTGTTAAGGAGGCATCTGTTGTGACGGCGGCCTGAACCTCTGGGTCGTAGAAGGGTTTCCCTTTTCGTTATATTCTCTCTCTTCCACCAGCAAAGATACTGTACTAGTGTTGGCGAAACGACCACTAGATCGTCCCACTGACCACTTGCCCGAGACCACTGTTTCGCCAACCACTGCATGGGTCGCATGAGAAGGCGTGCCTTGGGAACCAGGTAAATGTAAGACGCCATCATGCCTAGCAAACGCATTGCTTTGCATACCCTTATTTGGTGAACGGCTTGATATTGAGGAATTTGCAGCAACAAATTTCGAAATTATTTCCTCTGGTAGAAAGGCCAACCCCTCTTGAGTATTTAGGACAGCTCCTAGGAACTGTTTGGAGGTGTCTGGCACGAGCCTTGACTTTTTCTCGTTGATGGAGAAGGCCAATTGAAAGAGGAGGTTGATGGTTCTATGGATGTTTTGTCTGCAAATCAGGGGGACTCCCCTGTAATGAGCCAGTCGTCCACGTAAGGGTACACTGGGATTGCCTCCCTATGCAGGTGTGCTGCCACCACCGCCAGTATCTTTGTGAAGACCCTTGGAGCCGAGGCTATTCCGAAGGGTAGCACCTTGAATTGGTAGTGCTGGTTCGCCATCTTGAAATGCAAGAATCTTCTGTGCGCTGGGAACATTGAAATATGAAAATAGGCATCTTTCATACCCAGTGTTGCCATGTAATCCCCTTTTTTAGGGGAGATTTATTACCTCTTGTAGCACAGTCATGCAGAACTTTTGTGGCTTAGCATATTTTTTTGCAGGGTGCAAATCGAATACTGGGCGCATTGTTAGATATTTCTTCGGCACAAGGAAGTAAATTGAATAAATACCCCTGTTTACCTGGTTTCCTGAGATGACTTTGATGGCGTCCTTTAGTAGAAGCGTGGTGATTTCTTCGAGGATGATGCACTGATGTTCCTTGGAATGGGTCTTTTGTCGTGGGGGATGGTTCTTGGGTTGGTCGAGGAGCTCTATACAATATCTGCCCCTGTTACGGTGGACAGCACCCATCGGTCTGTGGTGATTTCCTCCCATGCGTGGGTGAAGCTGGATATACGCCCTCCTAATGGAGAGGCATGGGAGGGCACCTGGAGCGTATAGTCACTGCTTTTGAGGTGGGGTGCCACCTCAGGAGGAGTTGTAGCGACCGCAGGATGTGCACACTCCTTTAGGGTACTTCTGGGATGACTGACCCCGATTGTTTCCCCAGGCAGTACCTTGGCTCTGGTTATAGGTGGAACTCCTCTGAATTTTGGACCCATGAGCGACAAAAATTCCAGTTTCCCCTCTGGCCAGTGGGTTTATTGATCAGTTGGCCCAATGACTTGATAGCATCGTATTCTTCTTTGGCCATCTTTAAGGCGTCCTTGACAGCCTTGCCAAAGAGCACATTGGGCTCAACGGGCATGTTGATAAGGGTAGCTTGCGTCTTTGGTTTAAAACCCGACAGGCGCAACCAAGCGTGACGCTTGATAATAGTCCCTTCTGCTATTATCCTACCTGCGTTGGCCGCGGCGGCAGGATTGGTTTTTAATAAGCAGCTTGACACTGCCCTGCGTTCCGTGGCCACCTGGGCAAGCTGAGACTTAAGTGGTTCCAGGGCCGATGATAGTAAGGCCGACACCTCATCCCATTTGTGGCAGTTCTAAAAGGCCAAAAGGGTAGAATTGTTAGCAATCCTGGTCTGGAATGCCGTGGAGGAAGCCACCTGTCTGCCCACTGTGTAAAGTCTCTTGCTTTTCCTTGTCAGGCGGGGCCTCAGAGGAAGCTAGGGGAGTATCAGCCCTCTTCCTTGTAGTAATAACTAATGAATCAGTCTTCAGTTGCCCTCTGACATACAGCGGGTCAGGTTTAACATTTTCTCTTGCTGCATAAGATTAGGGCTCTCCAGCGATGGCTGTATTTTTCGCGAAATGGACTTGAGGCGAGGGATAAAGGGCGTAACAGCCTTCTCATCTCCTAAGATTTCATCTAGAAAATCTTTATCTTGTTGTACTTCCTGTGTATCTATCTGAAAATGCTCTGTCGCCTTGGCGAGCACTTCATTTATTAGGAGTTGATTGGTAATGGGTGAGTCAATGACCAGGGGGGTCCTGATTAACAGGCGAGTCCAAGAGATATACATTTGTTTCAGGGTCGACCTCAGGGTCCTCATCATCCCAGTAATAAGAGGTCTTCATGGTCGGAGTCAGGGTCATAGAGGTTCATGACTGTGCCTTGCACTGGATTCTCGGGGCGAGACCTCTTAGCAGGGATCTGCAACCCAGAGGGTATTGCAGTGCGGGAGTGGAGTGGAAACTTCTGAAATATTCAGGGTCCTTTTCATAGAAGTTGGCCATGAAGGACATCCTCCTCATGTCCCGGTCTATATCCTCAGCCGACCATTGGGCAGAACTAGGTGAGAAGGGAGCCCTGAATCTTCATCTGTGGGAGAAAGTAAGGTAGAATGAGGAACCCTCTTTTTCAGGGTGGAGGACAGAGAATCATGAGATACAGGTTCTTTGGGCTTAACATCCTGAGATTTCTCCTTATGAGGGGTCTTAGAGGACTTTTTCTTGGATTCCCTCTCTTTACCCTGGCCCCCTGAAGCGTGTTTCCCCCTGACTGTAAGGGGTCTTGTACCTGACTCGACGCAGAACGTCTAATTTCGGGTGTGGGCTGGACCGGAGCCTCGCCCGCGGACGATCGGCCCTCAGTGGGAGTTCTTCGGGCAACGTCTGTACTGTCCTTCGACGGCCAGGGCCTGTCATGTGGCGATCTCTATCAATAGTGCCCAGAGGACAGAGATTCCACTGACTTCTCCCTAGACGTTGTGCGTTGCCATCCGCTCGACACGCGTGTCGAGTCTCGGCCAAGGGTTGTGTGTTTAGTGGAGGAAATATTGATAGCACTTCCACCGCCCGGTGTTGTCCCCATAACAAGGCCGCCGGACTGTCTTCCATGGTCGGGGGCCTGCAATTGGGTAACCGGAGTAACCCCAATACTGCAGCATTGCTGCCGTCGCTGATGAAGGCACCCTCTACTTCCATGGGCTCGAGCTGCCTGGCGTAGTGGGCCCAGCATTTAGTAGATAGGTCCTTCAAAGTCTTGGACTCGCGGGAGACACAGGTTACACACAAGGTGTTTATCGACCCACAGAAATTTCCTATTGCAAGGGTCTTGTCCATAACGGAATGACACGGCAGTTAGGCAAATGTAGTGTAAGAGAAGGGGCATATACATTCTAAAATCACCTCCCCCTTCCCCTCCCCCTCTTCCTAGTGTGTGGGACGAAGCCCGTAGCGGCCTTCCATGGTCGCCATTCAGATGAACATGTTTGCATGTTCATTTATCTTATGATGCACTGTACCTATGTGAATTAAAATAATGTTTTAAAGTAGCAGGTCGCGTGTGCTTGGGACTTTTTTGCATACATGCAGTATGTGAGGTTTTTTGCAGTGTTACAACTTTACAACAGCATGTGTTTTCAATATGTATATGCCTGAATCAGTCTAGCCCTATCCTAGAAACCCTTTTTTATTTTTTTAAACGAAGTATTTTGGTGGATTTCAAAGTTTTAAAGGTACTCAATGGGGCCTTGTGCGTTTAGGTATTAGTTAATGACAATTCATAAAATGGCACTTACAGGTTTCCTTTTAAGGAAGAAGGTAGCTACCGATAACAAGTGTCTAGGGAAGTCCCAGACATGTCCCATCTATACAAGGTCCAATACCAAACCAAAGGAAAAGGTGGCTGCAGGATAGGAATTTACATCAAAACATATGCAGCGAGCTCCTCGAACCCAAATCAAGGCAAACAACCCTAGTTTAGTCTAGGCTGTTGGTGGAGACTGCCATCACTATTGGTTGGGGTGTTGGGCATGCAGGCATCACAGATGCAGAGGTGGCTTCATTTAACAGCGGAGTCCAATGAGTTAACGGTTAATTTCTTTTCACAACCTCACGGCTCAGAATACCATCAGACTGGACTTCAGGTTTTAGTGATGATGGCCGTCGGTTTCCCTGAAAATGTAGCAGATGAGTCACAAAATACAAAGGACTTCACCTCCAGCAAAGCCCTTCTTACTGGTGGATAGCAGAAAATCCACAGAGTCCATTTCACTCAACCAAATCCCCCAGAAAGTTCCACAGCACTGGAGGCTGCCTGAAGTCCTAGCACAGTGGATGGCTAATGAAGTAAACTACTGAACTTGCTGTGCCTATCAGCTCAAAAGAGGGAGACACTGTGCTGGCCTCTGCTGGCCGATAGGGTGTGTACCTTCGCTATCCAGGATTTGGTTTTGGCCGCTCCTGTTGCAGCACATGTTTCCTGGCACCCCTCTGTGGACTATGCATACCATGTTCCGGTGATAAACTTTCTGAATGGCTCCAGATCCCCCGCCCAATGCACAAAACCTGGGCTGAGTGTGACCTCTCCCACATCAGATGACCTGCAAAATTCCAACTCAAACTCTTAGGGACTATCCAATCACAGATAACCAGCTGAGCCACAGACATATTGTCACTCTGTGTGTGATGTGGATTATGGTGACGAGGATTCCTTCCCCAGTCCAAACAATTTCTAAGAATACAGAGGCCTTTCCAGAGTCTGCAAAGAGTACAACCATATATGGCAACGTCCTACTCCTGCCCAGGTGGAAGACGCCCAACAAAAACTGAGTAGAAAACAAGAGACCTAATGAGGCTAACCATTTTGGGCACCACAGAATTCAACTGGCTTTTTCATAGTTCGGAGGGCACGAAAAGAGTGCAAACCTAGACTTCTGCCACGAGCCTGTTTGGGCTACACAGACAAATGGAAAAATGCTCTTAATGTACAAAGAGAGGATGATGTGGTGCAGGACGACAAGGTTCCCAAGTGCTACAAACCATAACAGAGTCATTATGGAGGTAGAGGCCCAGAGGGTTTTAGGCCATCCCTAGGATGCATGCCTCTCCACCTTGGAATATGTACCGGAAAGGGAGGCAGTTCAGTGCACTGCACTAGCCAGCCCTTATAAGAAGAGTAGTGTTAGAAATGGAATTGTTACAGATCGTGCAGCCATACCCCGAATCAGCCATTGGGCCGGAGGTGTTAGCCAAAATCAAAACCCCTCTGCAGCGTCAGAGCTTGCACTGGATTCACAAATTTCTGGCGGGATTAGTCATCACTGGTATAAGGACTGTTCAGCACTTCTGAGTGAGAGCCAGAAGACAGGCACCAGTGACGCGTCAACAGAGAACAAGCCAGTTTGGGAATGTGAAGAGAGATTTGCTGACATTTTTATTCAATGTAACAAGCGCTTAAAGGACAAAGGTGCTGCTGTAGTGAAGTCCTCCATAGAACTATAAAGTCTGTAAAGGGCCATAACAAAAAAGGAATCACAAAGGGTTCAATCAGGCCAAAAGTGCCAGGCTGAGATAACGGGACTGACACATTTTGTGGATCTGCATCAACACATTGTCTAGGGGAAGTCACTGGACTGGCGGTGAAGTGGTCAGATGTGCAAACCTCCAATTAATCGAAAGCTTGTACAAATTTGAATAAGCAGCAAGATGGATCTAGTCTGGTCCAGAGGAAGAAGAGATTGCGGTATGGTTGCTGGTGTATGTATAAGCAGTAACCCAGACAAGATTTTGGTGCAAGTGTTTTACTCTGTATTTTAGGAGAACATTTTCTAAGTTTTCTAAACTAAGTCCCATTTCCAATGAGAGTATTTGATAAGCGAGTAAACAAATGGCTTAATTGTAAAACAGAAATGTTTTGCAATACATTTCTTTGCACCATCATGCACATTTTTACCTTTTCAGATCATATAGTAATAGGAGTTTCTTCCTGTGGCACTATGTACACTACTTATCCTAATGTATCCATGGAGCTGTGAAAGTAAAAGCAGAATGACAGGGTTCGATGTGTCGGTTTCCTATTTTTGTTGCGAGTATTTGCGTATTTTTAGGGAGTAAAAGTGGCCGATACACCTCGTTATCTGTGGGGCTATGTCTGCACATTGATGGAACCATGCCTGCGCACAGTCATCACTCTTTATTGCTTTGCAAAATATTTTATGTTCTCTGTACCTGGCATCCAGATATTTTAGAGATCTGGGATGAGGTGCACGATTTGTTTGGAATTTGTACCACAATATTCTAAAGTTAGTCTGTGGGCCAAAATCACATTTCTACAAGAACATTAAACTGCACCGACTCTGCTTATTAGATTGATATAGCTAAACCGAAGGTGCTCGTCACAATGAAAGGCATTTAGAAAAACATGTTGTACCCATTACAGGAATAGCCCCACAGCCGAGTATATCTTGACTGAAACCAAATTCAACTCTAGCAAAACCGTGGGCAAACAAAACGAGCAAACAATTCACTTGAGGAAAGAGACAAGCCCCTACCTATGAAAACGTTTCTCAATATGCAAAGGATGCCATGTGTCAGCACAACATGCATGTAGCACTAAACAAAAAACTGGACTGAAGCATTAATCCATTACCCATAACTACTCCAGAAATACAAACCTAGATCAATTTATGGTGTACAGCTAATGAAAACTCCAAGAATGTACCATTCAACAGCAAGACTAGCAAGACGAAATACACAATCTTCCAAAGAATACGCCTTACAATGCCAAACATATTACTCACCTAAAATATTCACTGCAACAAAGAAATCCTACGCGCAAACAAGGCCAATAGCAAACATGTGCCGATTCAGAATTTAAGCCAAAATGTGTATAATATTGAATTGGAATGCATTTATCAACTACAAAACCGCCTGGGAAACCTAGTGCACAACATGCATCCATTTCAGATGCAAAATAAGATAGGACATGCCGTTGATGCAAATCAGCTATTGGTAGGAAAAGTACCAACGGGTCATCTAACATGAGCCCTGACTAAGGTGGCACACACAGTTCAAGTACCGCCGAAACTTGACCTCAACGGGGACTACACGTTCAGGAGTCACCAGCTCCATGTACACAATTGGATGGGTCCCTGTTCCGCACGTCGACAGACCCTGACAACTTTACCTCCACCTTCATTTATTCCAAGGGGGACAGGGGGATTACGCCAAGTGTAAATAGACCCTTGAAACATATAACCCCTACACCCCTGTTTTGGATTGAAATAATATGCACATTTTTGTTTAAATGTATCGAAGGACATCGGAAATAATTTCCACCGCAATATAATTAACATTTTCTTTTCACTTTTTCACGATTAGAAGCAATGTGTAATTAACACTAAGAGGAATACACAAGCAATGCCTCACATCAAGGGACTACTTTTTCTATTCTGGTCCTTCCCTATCCTTTCCTTTTCTTTACCTTTCCTGCCCGTGGTATCGCATGACCCATTCTAGGAAGCTGGTTAGGTAGACAACTTTAGACCATGAGACTATGTTTTTGAATTGATGCACATTGGTTAGTACTGTTTTTTTTATTTTTGTTTCAAGTTTTATGACTGAACTTATCTGTTTTGACCCAGTGCATTGTAAGGACATATGTTACTGTTGATATATGACATCTACCTATGATTTATATTCTCTTTTTTCTTCCCACTATTTCCAACTGAATTGTTTCTAGAATCTGGCATACTTAATGCATGTACCCACTTTTGAACCCTATGGATATTTACAGTGCAGGCAGTAGGATTTGATGTGATGGGATTTATGGACTTTATAACCCATGTCTAGAAAGGACAGCTCGGACCAAGAACCTTTCTTTCTATTTTATATACATTTGTTTTCCCAGTGGTACACCTATTTGTTGATGCAAAATAAGATACAACATGCCCTGGATGCAAATCAGCTATTGGTAGGAAAATTACCAGCCGATGAACTATTTGTCTAAGCAGGATAATAACAACTAGTTCCTTTAAGTAATCAAGTGAGTTTTCGTTCAGAATTTGAACACATTCAAATCAGACCTAGTCCTCATCATGAAATGACTATTACATGAAGGACTGGGTTGAAAAATAAGGGATTAACCAGAATAAAGAACTCCACACAAGAATATTGTGATCTGAAGTGCAATACAACACCAATCTCACACAAAGGTGAAGTCTGTATCAAGCCACATGCACTAACAGGTAAAAAAAACACACAAAAAGGCCCTGAAGGGACCAGCTAATCAAAACTCGGATTCAAAGAGTTATTTGACTATTGTGCAGCCAAGGAAATCTCACACCTCTGCAAATTCTACAAGCTCTACAGAGCTTCTAAAAATCGATGAATATGTGATGTTGTAAAAGATTTGCACTCAATTTAAAAAATAGGCGTGTGCACAGAGTATCCATTTCAGTTTAGGCCAATGGACCTGTTTTGTCAAAGGTTATTTGTGTAGGGCAGTACGTTCTTACAGGTTTTTGGAGGACACGGCTGATTAAGTTGCCAGCATAATTCTCTGCAGATGTCATTTCAGTTGCCCGCTCACAGGACATTGTCTTACCTGTTCATCTGTCAAGCCTGTACATACCTAGCTCACATAAGCAAATAAATGAATTAACTGTACAGTCGTATACACCACAAAGTATCACTCCATTGAGAAGATGCTGCAGGAATTTATGGGTAAAGTACTCAATTGTCCACAGAAGATCTACGTCCAATTGGTAAATCTCAAAATTATTGCACATACAAAATAAAACTGCTTTAAATATAAAACACTCTGCATGTACATAGCTTCACTACTTAAAGCACTTGTACGAACAACAAATCAAATGGATAATTGGCAACTAAGGCATCCAAAGCAACTTAAATGCTTGAAAGCAGTCAAGAAGACCGTTCGCTTTGGGAGGCCTAGTAAAAACTTGGGGATTCCAAGAAATTATACTCACTTCAGTTATTACAGACACAAAAGAGTACTCATTGCATGCATGTTTTTTTTTCGAGAAAGATCAATAACAGGACTGAGAATTGAGCACAGTGAATGTGTACCTCTCTACCATTTTTATTCAGGGAAGCATTACCCTTGTATAACCATGACTTAGATTTTTTGCATTTCGTAATAAAATACATTTGCAGCTGTGATACCACATGTCCATTGGAAGTAATAATTGCAAAGATGTTAAAAGGTCTTTTTAAATACAGCTTGTTTCTATCTTCTCCTCCCACCTTTGTGAAACAATCAGTAGGTACCACATCATGGTAAATGCAAAATTCCCACATTGAAGAACAAGAGCAGTACCGATGAAAGGAAACAGCCAATTTAGAAGGCACATAGAAAAAAAAAAACAAAGCAAAAAAGTCTGCAGATCACAGCGTTTACAAGTAATCCCCACATTAAGGACAGTAAATGTGTTAACAAAGAGGCACAGAACAGGTGAGACGGCAAATGGAGATAAGAGCATTGAGGATATAATATGGCCATCGTTGAGTACGGGTATGTGACGGACAGATGCTTATTTCCCCAAAGCCCATTAATCTCTGCTTGGAGCACAGATTTAGCAGATTGTTAAATATGGGTGTGCCAAATTATGCCAAGATCATGCAAATCATGTTCATTTTTTGATCATGGACTGCATATCAGACATACTGATTTAAAAATGAGTGCTGCGCTGGCAACCATGACTAAAATAGGTCTAAAATATTTTACATCAACTACTTGGCATCAACTTATGCCACCCAATTGAAATGGCATCAGTCTCAGAAATAGTCATTGAGAGAGAGAGGAGAGAAAAGATTTTCCTGAACTCTTAAAGTAACAGCCAGTTTATAAACCTCATTTTGCTCTTCTCCAACTTCCAACACTCAACAAGTAATCAGTAAAAGGAAAGCAGAGTAAAGAGGTTAGTTGAAGCCGCATGGCACCAGGTCAGTCTCAGCCCCAGCCAAAAACAGAGAAGCAAATCGGTGAGTGCGGGGCTGCCAGCAAGGGCCTGCCAATTGTGATTATCTTTGTATTTCAGTATTCCAGTTTGTTACCAATCTGAAGGCAGCTCTACCTTGTCGTGTTCCTCTTTGCTTATGTTTAGGGCAAGCTGAAGCTGTAATTCCTCTTCGGACACAACAACGGGGGGCTGGGAAAGAAAAACAAAATAAAAGCAGGCAACACCACCATGGTAGAGAGGGAGACTGCAAAGCGCTGTAGAAAGGGGAATAAACCTGAGGGGAGGATAAGCAGAGATGCAGATGGGAACAGATTTTTTTTTTTTTAAGGCTGTGCCACTGCAGGCCTGCCATCTCTGAACACCTATGCATAAGACCTGCTCAGATTTCTGCATCAGTTTTGAATTTGCAAAATTTCTTCCCCCACCCACCAATCTTTACTTCTTTACTTGCAGTTTTTAAACATTCTTGCCATTTAACTTTGTGGCAATTGCGCCTCACATTTTTCAGGTTATTTTATTCTCACAAACCCTTTAGGACAAGAAAAATGAATCCCAGATCAAAGGATATAACAATAGAGTAGGAAACTGTTGGATTAAATATCTGGACCCACAGAGCAAAAAACAAAAACTGTAAAACAAAGACATTTCCTTAGAAATAGCCTTGTGGAAAGAACAAGACAAGCAACGGATGCAAAGAGTGGTAAACATCCTTCTTCCGACATTTGGGCCAAAAGCCATCTTTGGTTTAAAGGGGACGGTGAGGAGGTAGAACGAAAATTAATATTTACAAAAATCACTGCTACAACCACAGTAGTGAGGGCATCCCAACATGTTAAAATAATTACATAATCCCCAGTTCACGAGACGAAAATGAATGTAGTGATACAGTCTTATATGTGCACAATTAAACTGTTGTGAACAAAGCTTGCTCATTTGAATACAGACATATATGGTGGTGATTGTTCCAGAATGGTTCGTGGACACCATAAAACCGTTCTATTTCCAGATCATCAACAGATGGCGAGACATTTTCAAAATGGAACTTGAAATGAAGCCACTGTGAGAATCTGGTGCATTTCCAAAATCTTGAGCTGGGAATATCAGGACTATGCAATAAACCAAAATAAAAAGGGACTAAAACACCACATCGCAAAGTCAAAATCAAAAGCAAAAGGAAAATAGCAGCCATCCATATACACCAGGCCACAGCAAAAGTGTAGGACACATCCTTCCAAAACACAGTTAGTTTAAAGTACTTTGTTTGCAGTATTCTGACACATCTTTATCTAGAACATCTCCTCGAAGGGCGCTTGAGTTGGTCTGCGGGTGTAACCATTTTCTTCTCAGTGCACAGTTTGAATGGTGTATCGTCAGGGTAGGCTAATTGAATTTAATTGTCAGCATGGGAAGCCCACATGTTTCTGGACAGTACAAAAAATACATTTACAATATACCGTTCTAATTTTGGTAAGGTCATATTTTAAATAAATGTATTAAAATTGTATTCTGTAGATGTATTGAGGTAGCTGGTTAAAGTGAAAAAACCATGCGCTTTAATCAGGTTTTATAGAAAAATGCATCAGACGTTTAGCAGAGGTTCGTGCAAATCCTCTTTACCTGCCCCATCCTCGAACTCATGAAACTATTCTCAGTTTTCGATGTAGCTGCATTTATTTGTCAAAATCATCCTACAAGTGACTTATGTAATTTGCACAACAATGAAGAGTGATTTTCAAAGTTTCACGTCATTGCTACTCAGCATCTAGCTGATAACTAGAATTACAGAGAAGATCTGTATTCTCCCCTTTCTGTGGATCTTCATTATGAACCATTAAAATAGAGCAGAATAGCAACCTTCCATCACACCGCAGGTGTGGCAAGGAAAATGTATACACTTTTTCATATGCAATAAAAGCAAACAGAGGGTACGGTACATCTTTGTTAGATGGCGAAAGAAAGTGTATGGGGGGGGTGCACACAGGTTACCCAAATAGGTTTTTCAGCAAAGCTTGACACTGGCGTATCGAGTAGTGGAGAAGTATAGACAGCAAAGATTTGAAATCCTTTAACTGGACCCTCCATGTTGCTACCTTGTAAATATAGAGAAGGGGCACATTTCTCTATAAAACTTTTCTTCGAATGTAGCACACTCTGTACATACATAGAAGAGAGTGGTCTACCCTGCTTTCTGATAACAGCAGCTAATATAGGAGATAACCCATTTACAAATAGATTGTTGAGAAGCTGTAAGGCACATAGCAGGCTCGTAATTCACAAACCGTTGTTTGGTTTTCCTAATAGCCTTAATTCTATCTAGATAAAACGTCATGTTCTTAATATCTAGAATGTGCAAACCTTGTTCAGCTGGAGCAAGGACTGGAAAAAAGAGAAGGTTAATAGTTTGATTTATAGGGATATCTGAAACAACTTTAGGAAAAATGAAGGGCGTCTTACTTTATCCTTATGAAATACTAAATATGCCCCTCACGTCTGGCTTATGTTACCGGCTCTAAAAAGGGTAATTGCATTGGTTAAGTGCTACCAATCTACCATTGGAAGTAGCTGAAAAGAAGACCGACCCTCCATTAGCTTAGACAAAACAATGATCAGTCCCAGGAGGAAGACCGTTTAAGAACTGAAGGGTAAACCTTTTAGCAATGTTAATCACCAGTACAATGAAAAAGGGCGTTTTGGTGGGAGTCTTTCAAAAGGGTGCTAGGGCTGAGAGATTGGTACTAATGGGTGAATGATGCAAACGCCCAATTTCCCTCAGTGAAGTAAATATGACAGTTCTTTATTCTATGGACAAGTAGGGGGGCACCTTCCCTTCCAATACCATGTGAAAAATCCCTCCCACTTAAAGGTGTAGCATACTCTTGCAAAAGAACACTTGGCCCCTTTCAAAATCTCTGTACAGATTTGGACACTTAAGAAAACAGATGGCACATGTGGGCTTCCCATCCTATAAGGGATGCAGCAGTTTAAATTGCCTAAGCTAACTCTCCTTTAAGTTACCCCAACATTAGTCAAAAGCTGGAATCTTGTTCATTCGATCTGACGGATCAAAGGACACACTGACAATATTCTCTAAAAGAGTTCTGCCAAAAGGACAGAAGTACCAATGACCTGGTTCCAAACCACTTTGTCTTTCCTGATGACTTCCAATTGATCTTCCAGTTTACGTATTTGCAAAAACTGGGATAGCCAACTGTTCACTGAATTACTCCCCAAGTAATTCACTGGATGGTGTCAGGCAAACGTTCTTCCTATCCACTATCCCTGACAAGTGGATTAGTAGAAGACCAGAAATACAGAGATAAGGCAGGAGTTCGCCACATGCTTTCAATCTGGAGACAGATTTTCAGTCCTAAAAAAAGTGGTTTTGATCTGGAGCTTTGTACTTCTCATTCTGCACGATTTTCATACCTCTGACCAATGCAGCAGTAATAGAAACTTTCCATGCCATTTCCATAAATGTCAAAGCTAAAAGTAGGGTAAAGGTTTTGAGGCTGAAGCGTCTAAAAATGCAGTCCTTGTTGAGAATGAAAATGGTATGTTCAAATGGTCAGCTGCCCCGATCAGCAACTAGTTCAATATTATGTCATGCTGACTTTCAGCGATTGTACAGGAGAAGGAGAGTAAAATGACCCATTTTAATCCATTGGCGTAGTAGTATTGGGAGGAGTCATAACTTCGATGTTGCAGGAGCCGAAAGGGCTCTACCGCAATGAACTTGGAGATCTTATTGGCCTAGGAGGATTCCAGTATCTTCATTTGTTTGTTACTGATATTGCTCTTACTGCGGTTTCTCCCCCAGTTTCTAGGCACCGGGCCTGGGATCGAAACCATGTCGCTCAGCATAGACTTGTTCCAAAGGCAAGAGCGTGGCCCACAGCAAGCCTTTAGGTTTACTGTTTCAGGCATCCTTGCACTGCCTTACGGAGATGCTAATCTTGAAGGACCTGCAGGATGGGAGCCCGAGTAGGTGGCAGCGCCTGAAGGGTGTCCTTAGTCGATACGCTTATAAGACATTTATCACTGGATCTTGAGGCGTAGACAAGGACCCTTCACTTGGAAGTAGATGTTTTAAGACGGTCTCTGACTAAGACTGAAAATTGAAGTTTATAATCTCTTAAAGTTGGATGGATTGAGGAATGTTTTGGCATTGACTGCATAGGTAACAAAACGAACAACACTATAGAGAACAACTCAATGAGGGAAAAAAATCACTAGTGAGCCTTTTCTCACACAGGTAGGCTGAAGGACCACCAGGGGACCCAGAAGTACTGAGGGGCTGCACAGGGTGTCTCGTTGTGTCTTCTCTTGCTTGACCAAACAAGGCAGTCCTCTTACTTCTAGGCCTTTCAGTAGAGTAAGAAGACCCTGAAGCCGCTGATCTGTATGCTTAATCTTGCCTAAAATCTCTTGGCTTCCCCTTGTCAGTCTTCTTCGATGCATGTCCTAATTCACCTAGCTCTCCTCTATGAGTTGTTCTTCTGGAAAACAGTACATCCACATGTCATGCCCCTCCCTCCCATTTTGACATCTCTCCCCCACCTTTTGTACATCTGTCAAACAGGCAATGTGTGAGGAAAAAGCCTAGAAAAAAGGCAAGGAAAAATATCAGATTTTTGTCAAGACTAAATGACCACAAAAAAAACACGTTGAATAAAGCCGATTCTCTTAAAAAAAATGTTTTAAAAATAAAAAGTCAGATTAGAACCAAATAGTAAGCTAAGTGTTGCTGGTGTCAAGGATTATTTTCCGTGGATT
Source organism: Ambystoma mexicanum (assembly GCF_040938575.1). Taxonomy (NCBI): domain Eukaryota; kingdom Metazoa; phylum Chordata; class Amphibia; order Caudata; family Ambystomatidae; genus Ambystoma; species Ambystoma mexicanum. The sequence continues at coordinate 1,333,841,755 of NC_090921.1, read as the reverse complement.
GGAAACACCTAACTGGGTTGACATAGGATCACCATCTCTACAAAAATGAACTGATGACCTACTGTCCATACAGTGCATTACGGGGCACTCTGAAAGCTTTTCTCTTAAAGGGTCATTGACCTGTCTGGATTTTAAGTATTTCCTCATTTACTTTAGTTTTCTTTTGGTTTCATACATTGCAAAGTGAACACAAAAGCAGTGGCCCTCACTTTTTTCACTCCATTAAAGAAAAAAAGATGCAATACTATTAAACAATGTCAAATTTTAGGGCCTCATTACGACCCAGGCGCTAATGGGTTAACGGTGCCGTAAAAGGCTGCGGCGCCGTTAACCTATTAGCGCCTAATTACGAGGTCCCTTTGCGGGACCCGACCTTAACGGCTGGTTTTACCAGCCGTTAAATTAGGGACCCGCAAAGGGACCTTGTGGCTAAGTACGGTGCCGCAATTTGCGGCACCATACTTAGCGCCTTCCCCACTCCCATTGAGCCCCATGGGGCAAAAATGGGAATGCGGAAGGGCCATGGCGGCATGGGGAATTACTGCCCCGCCAACCTTGGAATGGGGTGGTAATTCCCCATTCCGCCATGGCGGACACCGGCATGGACCATGGTGCTAATAGCACCATGGTCCTCCGCCTGGGTCGTAATGAGGCCCTTAGTAATTTCTATTTTTCAAATACAAATATTTTGAAGTGTGTGGGATCCCCAATGCAGAGATTCTATATTTACGCTTATAATGATAATCCTACAATGAAACTGGATGATCTACTAACCTTCACAGACAAGTTAAATTGGAAGGCTCCTTGCAACAATTTGGTAGGAGACCCATTACTTACCCATCCACCCCACCTTCCTATCCTAATTAGCTATCTAACCCCACTTCTTTTGCACTCGAGCATCACAACTGCTAAATTGAAATAAGTAAATACTGGCCGTAGGCACTCAATGGTATTATAAACACTGTCCACTCCACAGGTACCTGGAATACGTACGTACTTTTACTCCTTGGCAATGTAATTTACATCACCATATCCAACAATGCTCTTTTGTAAAGGCACCTTGCTGAGGACAGCCGCTACAGGTAATGTGTTCGAAATTAAACAACTTTTCTTTCATAAAATACAATTTACTTACAAAATCATAAAAATAGCAACTATAACAAATATTGCGTCTAGTCAAGGATATGAAATCTAAAACTGCTCAAAAAAATGAATAAGCGACTCTTGAAGGACTTGATATATGAGGAAGAGTTTACTGGCCCAGGATTCCCCTGGATTAACCCTGACAAAAGACAACTATTAGGCAAGGCCGATTTGAATATTTGGGTTGACAGAACTGCTTCAAAAAGGTGCAGTTTATGTTTTTTTGCATTTTTGTTTTCAAAAGACCACATAGGGAAGAGGAAAGATTATTAATACTTCACATTCCAGCAGCTCTGACAGGCACAGTTAAGATAAAAGCGGGTGCAGGGTATTTTAAATCTATATTATAAGGGCGTACAAGTAGGAGACCGACACACAGGTGGCATGCTTTTGGCTATAGACTTATTAGTGAGAAAACAGCGGTTTGCCTGCCTCAACCAAATACTAAGGAGTATGTCAGGATGTCCGTCTAAAGCAAAGAGACCACCAACCTGTGTCCAACCCTTACACTATAAACTAAACTTATGGAAAAGGGATGGTCTTCTTGGTCCAGAAGAATGGCTCCCTTCTTCTGGAAGAAAGCCCAAAGTTCGCTTCTGGACAATGCAAATTAAATGTTCTACTCAAAGTGTACAAATCAAAGTTTCAAAAAAGTTCCTTGAATTGGGATTGCAGCAAAGCACATAGAAAGTATTGTATCTTCATGGTGGTAGGGGGATGACTGCCTCCCCTTAACCCTTCTGAGGTTTCTCACTGGTTTTCCAAAATGCCAGGACAAGCGTCTTCTCTTTCCTGGCCTCATAACAATCCACGGCGAAGGAGCAGAGTTCCTAAATGAGAAAATAACGGTCTACCGTCCAACAAGACCACTGAGATCAAGCAACATTTGCATAGAACCAAAGAAAATTTGAGGATCATCTTTCTCTCATCAAGCAGAAATAACCTGGAACGACCTACCAAAATACATACGCAACACAGGGGATCATTTGGAATTCGGGAAACTACTTAAAACGTGGCTCTTTGCTCCAAAATCAGAAGGCAGCATCTAGGAAGCATGCACCCAGGGGATCAAGAACCTTAAGGAGTAACCCAAGACTTTAGCTTAATGGCTCCTAACCGGAGGGTGGGGGGCGATCCCCACCAACCCATGTCAAAATAGGAAACTTAGGTAAGGACCCCCCCAAGGGACAGGCAGGGAATGACCAGAACCCTCTAACCCAATCATCGCCAGCCCAGGTTGGGGGCACGCCAGCATCAGTCAGGTAGACATGCCACTAGAGTAACAGCGGAAAACTCACTCCTCAACATGCCGCCAACTAAGCGGACAAACTACAATACCAAACACACAGGATAAGCATAGAACTGTAAAAGACAGAGGTAGGAAAAACCTGCTAACCCAACTCTAAAACCTCAACTTTCCCCATAGCATACACTTCCCAAACAGAAAGTCAAACAACCCCAACACTGCACAACAATACGGACATACTTCACCACACTACAACAACAAACTAACAACACATAACCCTTCACAACATGTCAGGACTATGGGGTGGAGGAGGCGGAAGAGGTGTCAGGGACTCCGGAAAGCTTAGAAAACTGTATACAGGCAAAGAAACTACCTTTCCCAGCAGTCTTTGGGACATCTGGTAGTTCTTGCCGTGCGCGAATGTGGCCAGCTGTCACTAATTAGCAACATCTTATCAAGGGCCAACGGTGCACGGCAGGTGTGGCTATTCCGATTTATGATACGAAATCATGCCGGAGGATTGAGGGAAGCTGCTCGCGCCTGTATTTGTCCTTTTCTAAGCAGACCATGCGAGCGGACAGCAGCGAAAAGAGGACACGTGCGGTACTTAATTTTCCCCTGAGTGATCACTTGGACCTTGCCACGGCGGAAGAAGGACTCGCGCGTCTGCTAAGGGCTACCCAAGATTACGTCCGGGAAGGCTTGCGAGCTTCCCGGACGAAAGATAAGTGCGGGATGGGTTTATGAATTCACATGATTACACGGCCCAAGCTGGTGCTATGTTTATTGTATTCTCTATTGAAAAGGGGCAGTAACTTTTGATGCGCATTGCTTATGGGCTCAGAATTCATTGATTACAATACTGTCCGGAGAGAAAACGTGGTGCTGGCCATATTGGTTTGCAGAGTACTGGTGCTTCAATGCCTGTGGCACTAGCACTGGAAGGAAATACAGGCAGCACTCTAGTATCAGTGTTGTTAAGTAGATTACTCCGAGTGTGTTCAGTAACACAGCACAATGTTTGTGTTTGGTCCAGGTCTATGGCAGTATATGTTTTATGTTTGTAAGTGTTGCTAATGCTTGCCCATAGGGCCATGAGTTATGTTCTTCATGTGGGAGAACATCCCATGAGTCTGTTTCATTCTGCTTGCATATATGTGGTTAATGTACTGTAAGACTACCTGTGTCTGTATCAAAGGGTATAGGGGGTAAATGTGTTCAAGGAAGGTGCATCAGTGGCCTGTATTAAGGGGCACTACGGATGTCCTGAGTTTGTGTTATGGTCTATGGTATTTCACAAGATATTAGACAGAGTAGGGTTTCTTCCCTGTTCCTTCCCCGGTCCTATCCAAACTAGGCACTTTCTAACCCTCTATCCGGTGTTCCTAACATCCCCCATCCCGTCCAAAACCTCTCCCTAACCCTCTTCCCCCCTCTGGCTGGCACGTGGTATCCTGTGTTTGTATATCAGGTATCTGGGCCAACCACGGGTGGAGGACCGACTTCATTCGGCTTCTGTGGTTCGGGGGAGAGTGTTGACACACCTTCCCCCATTATTGTGTACTTGATCGTTGACACAACAGCACACATTTCCCAATAACTATACCCAGATCATTATCCTGCCAGATATTCTTTTTGTCGTGCCCCAGACCCTGTCGTATTGGTTTCTTCCTCTTGGGTCCCATACCCATTTGATATTGGTTTCTTTCTCTCTCTCGTGGTCTCGGCAGCCTTGGTCTCTCAGTCCATGAGGGACTGCCACAAAGATAAATTTTGATGTCACTCCTTACTGGATGCGGGTTCCAGACTGAATTTCACAGCAGTACGATCCCTCAGGGTTCCCAGCAAGCTTCCAGGTCTCCCAACCCTCCTCTAGGTGCTCACTGGTTTTGGGTCGGGCAGCTTCTGGGTCTTTCGCCCACACTCAGTTACCTCCTTCTCCCTTCAGGATCTGCAGCAGCTCTGCAGCGGCTTCCTGCCTTCAGGCGGCACGTTCCAGACAGACCACGCGCTCCAGTTATCTAGACGAGCTGGCAATTCCTTCTCCTGCTTCCAGGCACAAACCAGACAACAGCGGACCTCTCAGGAACGGCTCTGCAGACAGGAAAGCGTCCCATCCTTGACTGCTTTGTTCGGCTTATGCACACTGGCTTCGCAACGCCTGGGTCCTCCAGGGAGGTATTTCTCTCCGCCGAAGTTTCCCCTCCTCTCTTTTGAACGAGTTGTGCCCAATCAGAGGACAGAAAAATCTAGGTCGTTTGTTCAGGTCCTCATTAGTGCTCTCTATGCTTCCACACTGCTTCCTCGTCCCAGTACTGATCTTGAGAACTCCTAGTGAGTCAGCTTGTCTCGGTACATAAGGAATATATTGAGGAGTCCACACTCTTCCTCGTTCTAATTCTTCCTAACTTACTAGTTTTAAGGAAACAGATAAGAACACTATGGATGGTTTTGTAGGGGGTTGGTGATGAAGGTGGAGTAAGGTAAAGTGGGCCATGGGGATAGCGGGTTCTTCCCAGGTCACTAATTCCCACCCCATGAGCTCCACCCGCTCAGTAGCACCCCCAAGGGGGAGGGGGATATAGGGTAGCGGCCTCACCTGCCTGGCTTCATGGAAAGGGGCTCACCACCCTAGGGGATCATTGACGACATCTGTGGATTTGTCACAATATATAGTGAACTTATTTTGTGCAACCATGAATTATTATACCTACAGAATCTCATAGCAGTTAACAGCAGTTACTCTAATCAATCACTTGCCAAGTATTCCTACCAATTCCAGAAATCCAATGCTAGGATTTCCAATGTATTGACGGATACTTGCATCAGATGCCAGCTTTTGCCTTCAAACGCAAAGTACACACACCTCAGATGCAGGATACTGCCATAAAATCCCCAGGTATACACATTCTATACCAGGGTGCAGTCAACCAAAATACCACTCTACCTGGAAAAGAAACTCCTCTTCAGAGAGCCCTGCACCACCAATCTCCACATTATCAGCTAGCACATTGGAAACAAAGAACTGGAACAAGGAAACATTTTTTTCCTGCCTTGCACCCAGACGCTGGAACAAGTTACCAAAGGAGATCAAATTGAAAAAATTGTCTCCAATTGTGCAGTATTTTCCTGAATATGAACTTTTCTACTTGTATGATCACTCGCTTCTTTCCAAAGATCATTCATCCCCTTCCAGGGTGCTAATAATTCTGCTCTTAGAATATTCAGTTGTTGCTTTGTCGAATATTCGTTTCTTACACCCTCTCTGGGTAAAAGTTCAAAAATTCAGATCTCTTCCTCCCCGTTTATATTTGGTATGGTCAGTGCAGATTCTTTTGTTTCTCATCAGTTCTCATTCAGGAATAGTGATGGTGGCTGCTTTAAGATGCACACAGCTATGCAAAAGTGTTAACGAGTAGCCCATTCCTTACAAAATCCTTTTTTTTTTTGTAGTCCTTGTTTGTAACAACTCAGCCCACCAGTGAAACACCTGCAATTATTTCAGGTAGTCTTAGTGGGTCAAATGAGAGTGTATGTACCAAAATGACCGTTACAAGTATGTAACAGATTTTTTGCAGCAATTATTTGTAGTTGATGTGAATCTTTGAAGTAGAAACTTTAACGGTCTAGTTTCTGTAGCGCACTTATAACAGTTCCCTTATTGTTGAGAGTCAACATGAATGGTTAATCTACCAAGTGCTTCCATCTCCATATAGCTTTCAAGTCAGGCGACTGCCTCTAGACATGCAACCTTCCCGGCAAGAAGCTAAACGTGGCCAGATTAAACTAATTAACTGAGCATTTATGCACAACTCAGAAGTTATTTTCAAACCATCCAATAGGCAGTTATTGTAGAGATCCATTAGGAAGACTTTCCTAGCCCTATGGATAGTTTTTGAGGCGGTTTCAAACCTAGGCAAACAGGCAATCCCTAAGTTGTCTTTGGTACACCCATTGGTAGGTAAGTCAAGTAATCATGTCCAAATCTTGGGAGGGTCAGGGCAAAATCATCACCTTCAATAAAGGAAGCCCACCCAGAGGTATACACTCTTTCCACTCCCAAATTAAATTTCACTTCCTTTGTCTCATCTTTAAATCTCTTCATGACCTTGCCCCTCCATACCTCTCTTCTCTCATTCTACACCCCCTCTTACTCCCTTTGTTCTGCTGATCTCTTCTTACTCTGTCTCCCCACCCCCTTGTGCCTCTTCTCGTTTCTGCTCCTTGCCCCTTTACACTGGAACTCCCTACCTCTCTCCAACCGCTCCATCACCACCTATTCCTCCTTCCGCTCCTCCTTGAAATCACTCCTTCACCCCCCCTCCCCCCGACACCTTATCCCCTTTTACCTTTCTCTCTCTCCCTCTAGTACCCAGTCATAGTTCTCTTCATCTTCCCCCCCGTCTTTCCATGAGATTTCCTCTCTTCCTACCACTCACTTTACTCCCTACTCTCTCTTCCTCTTCCTCCCCTTCCTTCTCATATGCAAATTGTTCTACATGCTGTTTTTCTGGTTTGATTCACGTATATTGTTATGGCTTCTACTGTTCCATGTTTGATGTATTCTTGTTGTTCAACTGTAAAGCGCTTTGGATTAAAGCAATATATAAAAAATATATATATCAACTTGGCTCCACACACCGACTGCAGGCTTTCACAAGTGCAGGAAATGCAAGGCCTGTCAGTATGCCAGAGAGGTCTCCAACTATGAACACCCTATTCTGGCCAAGAGTATTTCCATCGCATCACGAATCACCTGTGACACTGAGTATGTGGTTTATGTGCTCACGTGCCCCTGTGACAAGTGGTACGTTGGCAGTACCATAGGAAGACTCAAGCTGCGTATGCTTCAGCACATTCGGGCCATTAAGAATGTGGATGCAACCTACCCTATGGCTGTGCATTTTAAAGAAGTACACAATGGAAAACTGGATGGCTTTACATTTTTTGGTATTTATACCATAGCCAAACACCCAAGGGGTGGAAACAGAGAATTGGCATTGAGACAATTGGAAACGAAATGCATCCTGGATCTAGAAACAAAAAAACCAAGAGGTCACAACTTAAATGAAGAACTCTATACCTTTTAAGGAACTTAATTACTATGAACTTTTTTAGTGATAAGATCATTTTTAATAATATAGACGTTCTTCCTTCCATGTTATGCAATTTTGTCCATGCCTTTTCTCCTGTGATATTATTAATTAATTTATTCTCCCCCTTCCAGCACTGTTCAGGTGTTTTTTCAGGTATTTTACCAGCCCACTAGATCTAGTGTATAGTTTGATGTTTAGCTGTGCATATTAACTCTGGCTTAAGTGTTTGTTTTAGTGGTTTTGAGGTCACGTCAAAGGTTACATTTACAGCTTGTTTCTCTTCACTTCCACTTTATCTCTCACTTACTTTCTCTTTTTCCAATTTGTTTCCTTTTCCTATGGTCGAGTCTCCAATTGCCTTGGTTCATACAGGATTCTTCTGGTTTGTGGGTTTGCTTACGATCGCACTGTTTATAAATACGGGTAACCTTTTTGATTCACATCTTAGGTTGGTTTATAGTGATCATTTGACACTGAAATCTTTGTTATACCGCCATCATATCAGAGGAAAGTATCATGCTTAGCTTTTAGAATTTGGGCATATTGTTTCGTGTCTGATTTCATTTTCTATTTTTGTTCCTTGGAAGTGCACAAAGGCTTGAAACATACTGGGACATTTCAAACAGGTATTCCCCTTTCTCCTCTGTTTTTTTAACAACTACTCTTAGATTCCATAATATTCATTGGCTTTCTTTGCACATATTAGTGACCAACGTTGTGGAATTATGCTGCTCTATGTTAACATTGTTTTAAGGACTGGAATTCAGGTGCAATAGGGAGACAGGAATCACCTTTTTGCTGTTTTGCACAAGTCTACTGTTTACTACCAACTAGATGTTTACATGCACCAAGCACTTTATAGTTTAAATGCACTATGCACTTTATAGGTTATTACAAACTCAGAGTATTATATCCGGGGAAATGCTGCTTTGCATATTTGCACAAGGTAGTTGGTTGACAGTGCATTCTAGCAATGCACTAGGCACTTGATCCTTTGATGCTAGTAAAAAATCCTTTTTTACTCTAATATGTGAATGGTCAGCAATATTGCTGTGAGGATATATATCCTGGCTACTAAAGCCCATACCGTTCATACATTGCAGCAGTTTTATGGCCAGCTCTGCATTACGTGCTTAACTGCTTAGATGGTATTTTTCTATCTTTTTCATTAGCAGTAATTCTGGATAGCAGATTAAAGGGTTCCCCTGCCATTATATGTTTGGGTAACAATTGAAGAGACGCAGTCACGTTAACATCAAAAGGCATGCACAGATTATTAAAGTACTGCGAATGCATAGCAGTTACTAATTTTAGGAAATGTCTTGCATTATGTATTAACATTTTCTGGCAATTAAACTGCTCACACGAGCTTTGTATTTAGCCTGTGAAAATGGAAACTGTAATGCAATTAAGTTGAGTGATCACAATATGATTTACATGTTTTAACTAGCCTGTAGCAACTGTGCAGTCTTTTGCATGTGTAAGATGTCTGCCATTGAGGAACCGCATTAGCATTCAAGTTCTATGGAGACACTCCACCTGGAGTGCAGGGGATAGAGATGTATGAGACTTTTTATAGTCACCTTGTCTATGTTTGCACTTTTCTACGTGACCAAGCGGTTTGTGTAAAGCGAAACGCGTCGTTTTCTGTTCCTTTTTCCTTGCCATGCTGACTTTAAAATAAAAGGTATGTTGGTCTGGATGTACTTTGGTGTTTTTGCCTCAGTGTAGAGAGTCACCTTGGCTTTCTCTATTGTTCTTGGGAGTGCATCCCGTTAACGTCTTCCCGTTTCCATCACAGATCAGGGTAATAGATTGTGATATATATATATATATATATCACAAAGTACCCATTCGTCCATGCCAGAACTCAATATTTGCGCTTCCCAGTGGCTAGTGATAATGGATTGGATTCTGGATTAGTAACAAATGGTGTGCTTTACAGGGATAATTGAGGGGGCTAGTGACTTTATATGGATGGCTAGTAGCGTGCAACTTGACATTTGTACCCGCCCATATTAATAGGTTATCTATCGGACTAGGGACGAGATCGTAGGATTTTTCACAGGAAATCCCCTCAATTCAAGATGTGAAGTCATGACACAAGGCACTGCATATCCACACCTCATCCCACCATGCTCTGCCCACCAGGTTCACCCAGCAGTCTTATGGATAAATAGACTTAGGGCCTCATCACGAGTTGGGTGGTATTGAGACTGGGATATCGGCCAACTTTATTTGCGTTAGCACGTACCAGTCAGCGGTATTACCGCCAGATCATGGGTTGGGCGCTAAACTTTATTCGTAATTCCAAATTGGGTCCTCTGGACCCAAATGGGGAAATTTGAGTGCAATTACCAGCAGCTGTATTATGCGTGGTAATGGTGCCAATATCGGCATTTGGCCGGGGTAAACATGCTATACTCATGATTGGGCAGACCCTTTAAATGCAGCAGTAACACTGTTACTGCCGCATTTAAGGGCTACTGCCCAACTCGTGATGAGGCCCATGGAGTTTTATTAAATTGAGTTTGCAATACAGTGGACATTTTCAAAATCGGTAGGTATAGAAGATTTGGTTGCAGATTTTTTGCAATCCTTTTCATCTTCTAAGATTTACAAATGAAACGAAACATAGCTGGTGATGAAGGTAGTCTGGAAAGCACCAAACATGATTAACAGGTTGTAGTCACTCAATTGCTATAGTATGGTCATACTAGAATTTTGGAACGAAAAAAACATCCTGTGAACAAAATATTCTATTTGCCTGCTTCCAGGTGGTTAGGTTTTGCTATGTTAATAAGCTCTTATACTGTGTGAAATGTCTGTGAAAGCTGTTTTATGGCACTTACTCCAATGCACAGACAAACCTAAATGTTGTATTGCACTCTTTTGGGGAAGAAAGAAGAGGTATTGGCCTAATCACCACCTTATTTTTGTAGAAACCAGTTCCAAGGCTCAGAGGCAGACCGCACTTTAATCTTTTTAATTTGCCTAGCTGACATAAGAGCAACCGAAATAGTCAACTTCAATGCGACTAATCTAATGTTGCTGAAGCCATAAGTTTAATTGATCTGAGAAAGCCAAAAGCACTAGGTTCAAATCCCACAATGGGTGTGGAACCCTGATCGGGCAATAAAAGAGCCTTGTGTGTTCATAGAAATAGCATTTAATGACAAGATGTGAAGTAGAACAAATATGGTGGTCCAAACTTCTATAGGCCCCTATATAGGTGAAATAGGTACGGCACAAATGAGTATGCTTGATGCTGCTAGTGCCTAAATGATATGATGCAAGTAGTACTGCAACCGATTAAGCCCCTTCTGTGGGAATATATGGAAGAAGTACAGCCACATGTTCTGGTGCAATCTTTGCTGAATATTTCTCCTGGGAAAGCCTCAGATGGCCAGCAGTCAAATCCTCATGTACCAGACAATCACGAAGGATTGAGATGACTGGTTAAGAATTCTCTCCTCCTGGTGAGATACAGGTTCAGGTAACCCCAGGGGAAATATAGGCCCCGTGAAGGGCTAGGTGCTTGAGGTCTGAAAACAAAAAACAGGCCGTGAGGCAGCACCTCTATCGAGGATAACCTCCACAGTTGCTTCCTTTGGAGAGCAGTCTTATGGATGAGAAGAACTGGGGCAGAAGGAGACATGTACACCCATGGAATGTGGAGTTAGTCCCTCTCCAAGGGAACTAAGTCCCAGACTCCATCAAGAAGCAAACTCCTGAAACCGGCAGGGGGAATGGAGAAAATGGCCGCCTAACGTTTCAGCTCCTGATCGACCTCTGCAAACACTGACAAAGTTATCCGTCCCTCTGCTAAAAAGCAGAGAATGCACCAAAAGAGCCAGCACCAGAGCAATCAGGAAGCCAGTGTCTTCAATCGATGTGAAATCGCTGCTGGAATTGAGGAGCCACAAGTCGGCCCGACCAAAGGCAGTGCACCGAAATCAGCACGGTCGGTGCATGGTAAGAGGAGGCAGGAGTGGCGAGTTGGCACAGCCGGGAACGTTAACTTGACCACCCCACACCCCTAGCCTCCCGGGTTCCCTATGACCGACATCGCAGGTCAGATGGAGGAATACCGAGCACGTTGCAGGAAAGGGAGTGGAGCGGCCTGCCCCCTCCCCGAAAGGGAGCCAAAGAGATCTGGCCAAGTGAAGGAGAGCCCCCAACGAGTGGTGGCGAGAGGGGGGCAGCGAGGTGCCAGGAGATGATCTCTGACACACTGGGGCTCAGGAGGCACTACAATGGAGAAGGGCCCGGAGGCCCGATGAAAAGTGAGGGAGGGAGGAACTGGAGAGAGGCCCACCGTGAGACGTTGAGGAGCACTTAACACCCCCAGAAGGAGAGTGGAGCAGAGGCAGGGGAGAAACCAGCACAACAACACATGCCAATAGAGGGGAGTCGGCGCAATGGTCTTTGTTAAGGGCAGAAGGGCCCCCGCGCTTGCCAATATCGTAGAAAATGCTGATAAAAATGTTTCTCAAAAGTCACTGAACAATGGGCAAACCAGCCCACCATACACAAACAGTTTGAATCCATCACCCCCGATTAGAATTCCAAGACTGAGTCACAGTCACCACGGCCAGAGAATTCAGTCTGTCTTTCATCAGAAGTACTCTGTCCAAAGGTACAGTCAGCCGACGCTCTATAGCGAAGCCATTCCAGGGGGCTAACAGTAAATAAGACCTGACCTGAGTTTTTGCCAATATTTCGTTTTCCTTTAAGGACACCAAAAAATGTAAGGCCCTATTGGGCAGGCCGTTCAGCCTTCCTTGGTCATAGAAGTAGGAAGCCAGTGAGAGCTTGACTAACAGTTTAAATGGGCTAGCAAACCAACCTTACTATGATCATTTTGGGTAATTATATTAATTATTAGGTCCTTCGTTTGGGGGCTGTGAGTACCTCCCATAATGGAGGCCCACAGCGAGATGTGTCTCGCAAAAACAATGCCCGCCAAGTAGGTCATGCCGGTTTCCAAATGCATGGAATGCACAGGTGCTGAAAGGGGAGGTCTTGGAGTGGGGGAGATGGAACCATAAGCAACTTTGATTCAGTCACTGCTCCCAAAGGGGGAGCCTTTGCCTGTGAGGATAGGGAGGTGAGATTGCTAAGCAAAACCATTCTTATGGGTAGAGGCAAGTGGAAACTCACCGGGAGAGAGAAGCCCCACCTTGGGGACAAGGACTCACGTTCTGATGAGGAACCCCCTAACCAACCCACCTATAGCCCATCGCTTGTAAAAACTGCTAGAAGAAAACATGAAGAACAAGCTGATATTTGTTATCGTCATAGAACCTTTGAGAAAACCCGAAAAGAAATATATGTGGTACTGAGATGTGAAAAAAAACACTGGAGCAATACAGAATACCAGTAAGACAAAGAAAGAGGACTTTGATGCTCCGCTGAGGTAGTCCCACTGCTGCATCATAAATCTGAGAAGAGGAGACCTTGGGGGAGGGGGTGGAAGAGAAAGAGAAAGAGAGAGGGAGAGAGGGTGTGACGGGTAGAGGGGGAGAGGGAGAGAGGGGGAGAGGGAGAGAGGGGGAGAGGGAGAGAGGGGGAGAGGGAGAGAGGGAGAGAGGGAGAGAGGGAGAGAGGGAGAGAAGGAGAGAGAGAGAGTGAGAGAAGCCATGGAGTTACAAATCTATTGTGGGAGTAAAGCTGAAGGAACCAGGGATGCATGACTTTCGATGTTGGTGGGAATCTGGTGTGCGAATCCTAGCGTGTTGCACTGAAGAATAGAGGAAGAAGTCGTCGTCAAAGGATTAGGGCATTGTCCCAGGAGTAACCAAGTGAGAAGGGGTGGCATGACCGAAACCCAGTGGATTTGGGAGTCTCGAAACACCACCAAGACCACTCCCCTCAAGGGACTGAGGAGCGTCCCGAATGAAAAGGAAGCGGAGAAGCCAAACCTGGCAATCAATGACTAAGGCCCCGTCTGGACTACAGGCCCAGTGACGCGATTCATGAGACAGAAACGTAACTGGAAGAGTGGGAGACTTAGGTGGGGGAACGAAAATAATGAATGGGGCATTCATGCTCATTCCAGTAAGGAACAAGTATTGGACATTAAAAGAAGAGTGATAATCGTTATTGGAATACTCACACTCATCTCTGTAAAGATCAAGTACTGGAGAAGATGGAGAAGCATTACCTGAAGACTCATACTCGCCCCAGTAAAGACCAATTGTTGAAAATGCACAAGAGTGAGAATCATTATTGGACCCCTTTTATTAGACCCAGTAAAAACCAAGTGTTGGAAAGGTATAAGAAGAGTGAGAATTGAAAAGGGGAACAGCCCTCTTCGTCCTAGTCAAGAGAGGGATCGAACATTGAGAAAAGAGAAAGTCTCAAGTTTACGTATCAAGGGAAAAACAGAATTGTCCCAAGAAGAAAAGGAGAACAAGCATGTAAAAGACAATGGTGAAAACCCAATAAATGAACTATACAACTTGATAAAAGTAGTTCTAAAAAAAACTACCTATGAATACTTAACTAAAGTGAACTTGCTGAGAATCCAGCCCACAGGAGAAGGGAATCATTCTCCTGTTCCTTAGTTGTGTTTGTAGTGGTAGGGTCAGGGTAGTTTAGATTAGTTGTAGAGCGGACTGATCTCTCTTTTGGACTCTGACAACTAACAAGCACCCCATAGCTTAGGTCAAGTTAGGAATGTTCACTTTTCTTTTAATAAAATAAATACCTAAAATGGAAGACCAGAGTGTTACCTTCTTTTGACCTGCCACACAACCTTCTTAGGAAAGCATTCTCCAACATTTTCAAAAAAGTGGGCCTTCGTATAAACCCATATTTTGCACAGAAAAGTGCCAGTCCTTTCCCTGATAGACCTTGATCATATGTTCCACAGAGTAATGCCCCAACACTTAGCTGAGTGGTATGATTGTCCCACTTCAATCCGTTAAGCCTGATCCCTACATAGTGAAAGGATGAACAACATGTTACTCTCTTTCCCACCAGGGACATCTGCAAGCCTCGTCTGGGTTTCTTCGAGACACACATAGTGAAACATTTACCATAATTGACAGAGAGACCACAATCCCTCATATTTAACATACTCTGTAACCAATGCATGCAATGATATATGAGTCCTGGCCAGGAGAACAGCGTCATCAGCATAGCTGAGCACTGGCACCATACTGAGGAACATCAATGTTGGGGAAGATCATAAATGAGAAGCAAGTGTTTTGACATATAAATTAAAAGAATTGGGGCAAGGACACAACCCCCTTTTTTTTATAACAAGACAATCTGATAGTTCTCCATCCTGGCCTAGCATACACACACCCTTGTGTTCTCATGGAGTGACTATCAGTCATATTAAGGGTCCAAGTACACCTGTGTGTCGCAAGGACTTCCGCAGTAGTCTCCTATTGACATGGTTAAAGGCCAAATTAAGGTCCATGAAAGCCACAGAGTGCAGAACCCAGGCATGTTTCGCTAAAATTAGGTAATGGTTAAAGCCCTCGTGTATCGTACCAATACCTCAGAGAAAAAGCGGATGGACTATGTGACAGAATGCAATTTTCAGTTAGATAGTCTTCCAGTCGCTCCAGTAGAATATCGGAAAAATGCTTGGACGTCCCGTATAACAGGGTAACGGGTCTGTATGAGGAGGGAAGGCTTTTGTTACCTTTTATTAATACTGGGACAATAATTCCTAGTTTCCAGCAGTCTGGAATTTGGTCTGTCATAATAATCACATTAAACACCTGTGTCAATAAAGGGACACCACATCAAATATATGTTTGTCTTCCCGGCGAAGCTTAAAGGGGTAGTCCAGCTAAAAAATGCATTTAAAAAATAGATAGGCAACATTAAAAAAAAAAAATACTAACACTTTTTTTTTTAAACTTCCTATGTAAAATTGAGCTATTCAAGCTCAAAATTCGCAAAAGCAAGCACATGGGTGCATCCATTTTGTGAAATGGATGCCCGCCTGTGCTGGCTTTTGTTATTGCGGCACTAATGAAGGAAAAGCCAGCCAGCTGTAGTAATCAAAAGCTACCGCTGGGTGGCTTTTCCTTCATTGGTGCTGTACGCGGAGGACGGGGACCGGAGACCAGAGCAGGAAAGCTGCAGCTGAATCTCGGTAAGTGCTATTTATTTTTTAAAAATAATAAGCACTAGCTGCGTTTTTTTTTTTAAGTTTTCCGGGCTGGAGGAGCCCGGAAAACTTAGAAATAAAACTGCAGCTTCAAAAACGTATTTATGTTTGCGGTCGCTTTTGAAGCTACCGCACACATAAATACAACGTTATTGTGTTTGAAAATGCTGCGGTTTTTCTTTCCAAGTTTCTCAGGCTCCTCCGGCTCGGAGGAGCCTGAGAAACTCGGAACGAAAAACCGCAGCTTTTTCAAACACAACCGCATTGTGTTTCTGCCTGCTGTGGCTATCACTTTGGGTCTCCGGTGCTCCCCCAGGGGGGACTTTACTAGTCAATTTTTATGAACTTAACCAGTACTCCCCATCTTAATAGGGAAGTACTGGAAGGGGTTAATAGTTTTTCCCCTATGTTCATTTTCGAGAAGGTACCTTGAAGTCCCCCTCTACAAAGTTTCTGGTTGGTGGCAGTGGTTACTACCTTTTATATTCAACCGCAAATATTTCTCTATGGGATTTTCCCATTGTTCGAGGCTACCACTTTTACTGACAGACTAACATACCGCCGGTCTATTTTTTTATTAACTTTACTCCGGTAGGTTTTATTTGCCAGAACTTTGATAAAACTTCTTTCGAGTCTTACCCCATTTTCCTAACCCAGGTCGGGGATCCTTTGTTCCTCCTTTTGGCGGGCTTCTGCCAAGAAGCCCTCCTTTCGGCACCACTGTGTCTGGGGTGGGTCTCTTGTTTGGGAGGGGGAGTAGAACACTCGGACAGAGTTGCCACCACAACTCAGGTCGCACTCTAACCTGATAGGCTGGAGGGTCTCCCGCCAAGATAACCACTACACTGTGTGAGTGACAGCTAGGCTGTATGAATGGGTCTCTTTCTGCATAAAAGCAGGGTCCTGAGGACTGGAAGAGCAAGACGTCGCCACTGGAACTACGGAACCGAAGGGAAGAAAAGCCAGAGACATCTTCAGCATCTACACCACCGGTGAAGCTCTGCCGGATCGTCTCACCACTTTACTTCCACACGACGAGAGGAGATCTTCAGCAGAGGAGCCTCCTTCCCTTGAACTGGCGTGGTCAACCAGTTCACCTATTGCATCCTCGGACCTGCCTTGGTCGACTCAACAGTGCCCCGCACTTGAAGACCGGATAGCCAGGCAGCTATCGACCCGGACCGCGATTAAAAGGAGCGTACCTTTTAAACTTCGTTTGGCAGCACCGCGGCTGGATTTATCCCTGGGTAGTGCAGCGACTCGAACCTTCCTCCACGACGAGAGCCTCTCCCTCTGTTGGACCCCTCAAACTACAGGAACTACCAGGAACAACCGCCACATCAGGAGCCATTTCTCCACGTTTAAGGTACATTGTTCCGCCAAGCCGCCCTTTCTCCGTGGTAGCCCTAAAGGTGTTTTAAATCCTTTAATTACTTGTGGGGTCGGCCGCCATCTCTCAACATTGTTTTTCGCCTTGCATCTACCGCTTCAAAAGTTTACAACTAAAGACTTGACTGCAGCTACTAGAACATATCCTATTGACTCTGGCTGATGTGTTAGAACTGCTCTCACTAGATTAGTTTTCAATGAGAAATGTGTTGATGCGCCTAAATCTGCTAAACCCCTCTTCCTTCCTACTGTTTTAACTTGTGGAGTGCCATTTTGCTCAGTTTTCATTCACTTGTCTTTTGGTTAAAGTTAACTGTGCATTACTTGTTCACAAAACTTCAGGGAAGTGTTACTAGGAGGTGTCTGAATATATTTCGGTTTAACTTGTACTTTCCCTCCCTTTCGTTGAATTGGTAGAGTGCCACTTGTAGTAGGTTTTACTGGGCCGTTTTGCTCAGTTTTCACTATACTGCAAACTTGTCTACAATTGAATAGGGAGTTGTATATGCTTTTCTTTTGACTAAACTTGACTTACTTTATCAACTATGATCTATGTGTTCACTTAGAAGTGTATAAAATAAATATATATTCTATTTTTAATACAAAACTTTGGTCAGTGTTTCCTTGCTCCATAGTACTGTACTACCTATTGTGTCAACCCTGAATACTGCTCATCTCTCTCTTGAGATAAGTCTGACTGCTCAGCCACAGCTACCAACTAAATCTTTGTGGTACGGACTGATACCAAAGGGGATTTATTGCTCTCATGTGTAGTCCTAATCTGGGGTAGTGCTCCCTAAGGGAACTGCCCTAGATTCTGCCTAACAGAGGCCTCTCTGTCAATGGAAGCAGGCAGCAGCACCATGGACCGAGAAGACAAGCTGGCACACTGCCTGCAAAGATTGGAAGGGAGGGAGGGAGGGACGCGCTACATGACAGCGAGCTGGGGCACCGGGAAGTGGGATGAGTTGGGGCAGAAGTGTGGAACCTCACTTATCGTACCCACCCAGTCAGTGGGATAGAGCTTGGCAATTAGCAGCCCAGCAAAGACCAGACTACTGGGAGTAGGGTGAGGAGGGGGCAGAAGGAGAGGAGACAGCGCAGAGAGCTGGATGAGGAGCAGAGATAGCACCAAGAGAAACAGAAATAACTAAATATTGTTTTTATGCACCAATAGGTTGGGGGCTAAGTGCCAACATGAGAGTCTAGTGAGGCATACAGGGGACAAGGAAAGGGACAAGGAGGAGTTTGAAAAAGGAGAAACATTACTAGGGCATGCAAAAGCACACAAGGGTGAAGGGGTAAACTGGAAGAGGTTTTGCAGGGCAGGGGTTAGTTAAGGTTTGGTAGCATGCAGCATTCATTAGATGCTTAGCAGTTGGGTAGGAAGTATGGAGAGGGAAGAGAGGGGAGTTTCATGGGTACAAGAGTTGGATTTGTTTTCGTAGACAGTCAAGTCACGGATAATGTAGGCAGAGGAATGATTAGAACAAAGAAAAAAAAGACTAGAGCATCAGTATAGACTGTAGATCGACCAGCATGGATAGCACAAACACACTTAAATGCATCTCCTGGAATGTTAATGGGATGAATGATTAATAAGAGAAGTGCAGTATTCCACTACCTGAAAAGGCACAAACCAGATGTGATACTAGTCCAGGAAACATCTGTTGGGGCACTCATGCGGTTTACTGGGCAGGTACCCATATAAATGTGTGGCGCACAGAGGGTTCTCGAGGGGTTCCAGTGGAGTGGGGATACTCGCTAAGAAATCACTAGCCCTTCAGATAACAAAAACATTTGAAGGCAAGAGGAGTAGGGTGTTGGGGAATCTCTAAGAAAATAGCAAGTGAACAGATTTCCTTCATTAATATGTACTCCACCCCACCCCACGTTATTAATTGGCCCGGGGGTTATGGCGGGCCACCAGGAATGAGAATAATGGCATGCGATTTCAACGTTGTGGTTCAATTGACAATGAATAGATGGAAGAGAAGCTCATGAGTAGCTAACACTGGCACCAAACTGGGAGATTTCATAAAGGCAATGGGATTAGCGGATCTATGGCAAGAGGCTCACCGGACAGGCGAGGAGTTTTCATTCTTTTCAGCGGCACATACATCCTCACCAAGAAGAGATCATCTATTTTGCCCATAGACTGAGGGTGGACGGTGTGGAATAACTCCCCAGGGGAATTTCTGATCACATGCAAATGAAATGGAGAGTAGGGATACAGTCACAACTCTCCAGAGGGGTATGGAGACTGGGTACCCATAATTTAATGGATGAGATGATAGCAGCCGAGCTAAAAGAGGAAATGGCTCAATACTTCCATCTTAACAAGAACACATAGTCAAAACAGACACTCAGGAGGCATACAAGACTTTACTAGGGTGGGAAGCCATGGCAGTGACCACTGCTAAGATGCGACAATGAGGGGAAAATGGAGGGAAATCCAGTCAGAGCAATGCTACACGAACTTAAAGACCAAGGAAGAGGTTAAAATTGGAGCACAAATGAGAAAAAAAAAGTTGGTTAGTGTAGAGAGAAAAGGAGTCGGTTGGTACATGAAATTAGGGTGGAGGAGAATGGAGACAACGCTGGAACCTTGGGAGAGTGTGCAGGCTTTTGCCTTTCTACTACCAACAGTTATGTAAGACACGAGTGCAATCAGAAGACATGCATTACTCACCGTAGTAGCATTTCTGATGATTGCTTCTGCTTAGATTCACATGCTGTGCATATACTCTGACATCCAGTGGTAACCGTGGAGTATTGCATCTAGTCTTTCGAGAATCAAAAGAGGACGTTGACATGGGCGTGCCTGTAACTCTATCCCTAACGTGACGTGTAGTGTACCCAAAAACCCTCACGCATCGAGGTCCCTCCGATTGTATATTTTCTGCCATGAGGGAGCCCAATGACTATTGTGAGCGAGTACATAAAAGAGAGAAAGTAGTAAAATGTATATGTTCCTTCCACCTGAGCAGGGCGTAAGGGGGGGGGCGCATGTGAATCTAAGCAGATACAATCATCAGAAATGCTATTACTGTGAGGAATGCATGTCTTCTGATGCTTGTTAATCTGCTTAGAATCACATGCTGTGAATAGACAAGCGAGCAGTACACGGAGCTGGAGGTGGGTTGTGTGCTTGTCCCACCTGAGAATCAGACCTAGAGTGAGTATCCAGGCAGTAGTGTTTTTGGAAAGGTATGCACAGAACTCCAGGTTGCCACTTTGCAACTGAACTTGAGAGGGACATTTGCAATGAATGCTATGGAAGCCCCAGTGCCCACAGTAGAGTGTGCTCTAGACTTGAAGGGCAGATATCTCTGGGCAAGAGTGTAAAAGAGTGTGATGCTATTGACAATCCACTTGGAGATGGCTGACTTAGAGACAGGGTCTCCTTCTCCACCAGCCGCCACGGAGACAAGTGGGGATCTAGAAAAAAGTGGTTAGTTCTATTGATTGGTTCACATGGACGAAAGGGTCTAGAAAGGAAAGGGCCTGTAGTTCACTAACTCTCCTTATAGAAGTGATAGCCACTAGGAAGGCTGTTTTATAGGTAAGATCTTTGAGAATTGCCTTATGCATAGGCTCAAAAGGAGATCCCATAAGTCTAGTGAATACCACATTTAGGTCCCATACGGGAGCCGGGTTTGAAATGGGGGATGAATCCTTTAACCTCTTCCATGAAAGCCTTAATAACTGGTATTTTCCACCACAACACCTTCTGTTGTGACGTAGAGTGGGCTGAGAGAGCAGCCAAGTGAACCTTCAGGGAATTAAAAACCAGGACTGAATCTAGTAGGTGCTTCGGGTACAAAACAATGTGAGTAGGAGAGCGGTCAATAGAATTGACGCCCTTGTAATTGCACCAGATAACAAAGTGCTTCCATTTACTGGAGCAGCAGTATCGGGTGTTAGGTTTCCTCACCTCCCTAAGTATGTCCATGCATCTCTGAGGGAGTTGTAAGTGCCCGAACTCTATGACCTCAGGAGCCAAGCCACTAAGTTCAGGGTTTGCGGGCATGGGTGAAGAGTCTCTCCCTTGTCCTGAGATAACATGTTGTATGGGCAAGGCAGTTTCATTGGAGGAGATGGGGACATCTACCATCACATGAGAGAACCAGGGTTAGCGGGCCCACATTGGTTTCCCGGACCATGTTATCCTGCGACTGTTCCTCTTGGATCGGTTCTGGGGGTACCTGGAGGCCAAATCTTGGCATTGAGCATTCTCCAGAGTTGCAAACAAGTCGATCTCTGGGAAACCCCATTTTTCGAAAACATTGGAGACAATGTCTTTGTTTAGTCGCTATTCGTACTCTACGGCAGTGGGAAGTCTATGCTGAGCATGTCCGCTAGAAGATTGAGTTCCCTTGGAACGTGTTCAGATAACAGGAACATCCTGTGTTTGAGAGCCCGTTTCCAAATGTTCTGGGACAGCTTGGATAGCCCTGGAGAGTGTGTGCCCCATTTTCTTGTTCAAGTAGTACATGGCTGTGGTGCTGTCTGAGAATCAGGACTGTCTTTCCCTGTAACTGTGTCTGAAAGGCTTTCAGTGCTTTGAATACGGTTAACAGCTCCAACAGATTTATGTGGTTGGATGCTACTTCTGGGGACTACATGCTGTGCGCCGTCTGCTGAAGCAGGTGAGCCCCCCCACCCCGTGAGAGATGAGTCTGTCGTGAGAGTGGCTTCTACTGCGGGGGTGGTGAAGGCCTTTCCCTTCAAGAGGTTTTCCCTCGACCACCACTGCAGAGAGAGAACAAGGGCTGGCGAGACAACCACCAGATCTTCCCACTGTCCGCTGACCTTACACCACTGGATGTTGAGCCACTCTTGCATAGGACGCATGAGCAGACGCACATGAGGAACTAAGTAAATGCAGGACGCCATCATTCCCAACAGTCGCATGGCTTTGCATACCATCACCTCTTCACCGGCTACATATTGAGGGATCTGAAACAGCATGTTTTGAACCTCTCGTTGCAGGGGAAGTCGAGGCCGTCTTCTGTTCGAATTAGAGCCCTTAGGAACTGTTTGACTTGACTGGGGGCTAGGCTGGATTTCTTCTCGTTGATGGAGAATCCCAGGGTAAATAAGAGGTCCATCGTCTTTTGAGTGTTCAACAGGCATGTTGCGTAGGAATCCCTTGTTATGAGCCAGTCGCCGAGGTAAGGGTAAACCGGAACGGATTCTCTGTGCAGGTGCGCTGCTGCCACTGCCAGTACCTTCATAAACACTCTTGGCACCAAGGCAATGCCGAAGGGGAGTACTTTGAACGGATAGTGCCTGTCCTCTATCATGAACCTTAGGTATTTTCTGTGTGCCGGCAACGCTGAAATATGAAAGTATGCATCTTTCACATCCAGTGTTGCCATGTAATCCCCCTGTTTCAGCAGAGGATTACCTCCTGCAACGTGACCATACGAAACTTTTGAGGTTTGACAAATTTGTTCGCTGGGTGCAAGTCTAGCACAGGGCGCATGGTGAGATCCTTTTTGGGTACAAGGAAGTACACTGAATAAATACTCTTGTTTGCCTGTATAAGAGGGGCGACTTCTATGGTGCCCTTTTACTGCAGGATCTCGAACTCTTGCAGCAGGATGCATAGGTGTTTCGGCATCCGGTATCTTGATTTTGGTGGCCGACGGTCTTGAGCACCCACTGGTCTGTTATCCCCTTCCATGTATGAAGGAATGATGTTAAACGTCCCCCGACCAGGGAGGCACGGGAGGGGAACCAGATCTGAGGGTCATTTCTGGCCTGAGGCCAGGGTGCCTCTGGGGGTGGCATTCCAGCCTCTACCTTTTCTACGACATTGTCCTCTAGGTGGATACATGGTGGTAGGGTTGGATCCTTGTCCTGAAGACCAGTTGCTTCCTGAACCATACTGGTTTTGAGGGGAACGAGATTGCCCACGAAAGGAACGAGAGCCGCCCCGTCTCTGTTGTGAAGGCCTTTGGGTAATCTGGTTTAAGGTTGAGTCTCATGTTCCTTCTTAGCTGCCTCAAGCGCTTCATCCACGACCTTGACAAACAAGTTGGTCTCTTCAACCGGCTTATTTATTAAGGCTGCTTGGACTTCAGGCTTAAAACCAGAGTTCCTCAACCATGCGTGCCGTTTTAGTAGTGTACCCTGGGCCACGGTCCTTCCCGCTGTTTGTGCAGCGTCCAAAGTGTTCTTAAGAATGTTGTGGTTGATTTGCTGGTCTTCCGATACAATCGTGAGTAGCTTAGCCCGCATTGGTTCGGGGACATCTTGAAGGCCCTCTTGCAGCAAGTTCCACTGTACATCTGAGTAACTAGACAACTGAGTGGTGTTGTTGGCTATTCGGGTGGAGAATGCAGCAGCAGGCGTAACTCTTTTTCCCACTGCATACAACATTTTGCCTTCTTTATCAGGTGGTGCCTCACCTGTACACATGGAGGAGACCTGCCCTCTTTCTCGTAGTAGTTACTTGCAGGGAATCTGGAGTGGCATGTCCCTTAATGTAAAGGGGATCGGTAGGAGAAGGGCGAAACAACTTCTCTACCCTGGGATTAACCGCCCTGGGCTGGTGTTAACAATGAAGGCGCCAGGCGTCTCTTAATAGAGTTCAGTAAGGGAATGGCCTGACTGGCAGGAGGCTTTTCCTTCAGTATGTCCTCTACAATATCTGAATCCAGCACAGCCTCCTGTGTGGCAATTTGAAAATGTTCAGCCGCCTTCTTTAATATGGCGTTAAATGCCATCTGATCATACACAGGTGAGGCCTGGCGAAGTGGTAGGAGGGGAATCCATACACAGAGCGTCAGGGTCCGGGGTAGGAGTAGGGGACGACAAAGGTTGATTACCAACCGGATGGCTGTCTTCCCAATTATCCATGGGATCAGAAGGCCCATCAGTAGGGTCCCCAAAGAAATCATCCTGTATGTAGGTTTTGATAGGCACCTCGTCATCAGTAAGGTCAAACACATTTCCTTCCTGAGGATCCTCAAAGCTCCTCTGAAATGTAGCCATAGGCGTATAAGGAAGCTCCTCATGAGGCCTCTTTGTGAGCAAACCTCTCTGAAAATTCAACAAACTGCACCAGTCTGTTCATACACCCCTCAAACTTCTACCTGATCTGTAATGATGAACCAGAGGAGTCCAGGGCAGGAAAGGAATCTTCTTGACCATTTTCCTATCCAGAATTCAGGGATTTTCCTTCTTAAGTCTTGGATTAAGACAAAGGACTCTCAGAGTACTCTTTTCGAGGCTCAGAGCAGTGATGCGTGTCTCTAGACACGTCTTTAGGCCGTTCTTTCTGTTTCGACGTCTGTTTCAAATGTTCCTTCTGTTTAACCGTCGATGGGATACTGTCGCTGATGCTCGGCTTTCAAGGAGATGAGACGGTTGAGCCGGTGGCTGTGCAGTGGATTTCCATACCACTGTGGCCTTAAGCGGTGTCGGAGCCTTCTTCTGAAGCGTCTCGAAGGCCGCGTGTGATTTGGTGGTGGCGCCCTTACTTTTGGATTGCCCGGACGCATGCTGCTGTAGCGGTTGCAGGGAGGGATGCTGATCATAAGGTCTTTCCATAGGTATTTTGCCTTACAGGAAGGGCAAAATCTAAATGGAGTCCTGTCCATAGTGCAGGATCGTGATAGCGACGACAAACCCAAGGAAACCCACGGAAAAAGAGGGGAAAAGGAAAGGCATTCTTGAAAAGAATAGGTCCACCCCGACCCCACTCTCCCTACTCAGCGCCAACCTGATCAACAGCCGTCAAAATTCCGTTGTCAGCAGTCTTCGGCAGTGGCATCAGCCGTCGAAGGGAGTGACAATGAGAATAAACAACTGAAGGTCGAGAAATATAACAATAACGCAAAGTTTTATGAAGAGCTCTGCATTAAGGCGACCAGATAGCTGGGTGGACAAAAACAATCTGAGGGACCTTGACGCGTGAGGAATTTTGGGTAAACTACACGTCACATTAGGGATAGTGTTACGGGCATACCCATGTCGACGTCCCCTTTCGATTCTCAAAAGACAAGATGCAATATTCTGCGGTTACCAGTGGATGTCAGTCTATATGCATAACGTGATTCTAATTCCATTAACAAGCATCAGAAACAGAATTACAGTTGTTCCTGGATAGCTCTGTCAGTCATACAAAAGGAGAGTGACCTACAGATAGAGGAATTGGAAACTGCTATATCGCAATTGGTGAAGGGGAAAGCAGGGACCCAATCGGCTCTCGCTGGAGCCATGGATAAAACTAGAAGGGGAAACGTTGGGACCCATGAGGGAAATGTTAGAGGAGAATAGGAGAAGGGGGGAGCCTCCCACCAGACTTGGGAGAGGCAACAATAGTGGTGATAGCAAAGAAAGGGAAGCCGAAGGAGCACTGTGCGTCGTACAGACCCATATCCCTAGTCGATATCGAGAACAAAATCTTTGCTTAAATCCTGGCTAACAGGTTGAAATGGATAATAGCCAACATAGTGAAAGATGGCTAATGTGGGTTCCTCCCAAAGAGGTCCACAAGGATGAACAGACGATTGAACTTGGTATGGCCAAAAGTAAACAATCATCAATGGACGTATTGGCACTGCACGCTCAGAAGGCATTAGATTCAATTGAATAGGCACATATGTTCAGAGTACTAAGAAGAACAGGATTCAGGGTGAAGTATATAAGCTGGGTGACACTGCTGTACAATAACCTGAATAAGTAAATGGCACTATTTCAGAAAGATTCACCCTGGAGAAGGAAACCAGACAATGGTGTCCGCTATCGTCTATGCTATTTGCGATAGCATTACAGCCACTGGCGGAATGGTTCCGAAGAGACCCAGACCTGGCAGATTATCGCTGGCAAGAAGGGCGGCGGGGATAAGGGAGAAAGAATAGCACTATACGGAGAGGATATTCTATTGTATCTGTAGCAACCCGCAGACTCCATACCAAGGGCTATGGCCATAGCCGTATTAGAGGAATTTGGACTACATGCAGGCCTGAGAATTAATTGGGAAACATCCATCCATTACCGAGTGGATTGGGGAACACCAGACAAAATCCAGCACTGAAGTCGAACAAAGGGGTTTCAAATACCTACTGGTGTTTGTCCAAAAAAGGGTACAGCCGCTTTAGTGAACTGAACTCCACTCCAGCGCTTAAACGACTTAAAGAGGACAGTAGGCAGTGGATTACCCTTACAATCTCCCTAATAGGTAGGGTCGGGCTGCACAAAATGGTGAACCTTCCCCCCCCCTCTTACTGTATTGCCTTAGGGGTGTCTAGGATTATGAAAAGTCTAGTGAATCTGATAGAATCGATATAATACTGCAGGACTTTTTCTGGGAGCAAAAGACACTTGAGTTAAACTGGACACACTGTATAACTCCCAGTGGGAAGGAGATTTTGTGACTTCCGAACCCAAGAGTATACTACTGGGACTCACAGATGGCCATAGCGAACGGATGGGTATACTGGGAGGGCAAGGACTCCCTAGTCGACAGAGCTGACACTTCTCAAGTGGAACAGAGAGAAACTCTTACATAGGGGACCACAACTATTTCAAATTCCATTGACTACAAAGGCAGTGAGGATTGCGTGGAACCAGGTTTACAGATATCTAGGATGGGACAAGCGGCTTAAGCTGACTGACCAGCTTTTCAAAAACAGGCTAATGAAAGGGATACAGTTCCTGAGATGGGAGGGGGGATTGGAAAAGCAAGAACACAGCGGGAGACATGGTGAGGACCCCCTAACAGAAGAACATTCCAAGGAATGAGAGTGGAATAGGCTTTGGACAGAAACTGACATTATAAATACCTACAATTCGGACACGCGATATCCCCACATACCCTCAAGTCCTCCCCCCTAGAGAGAGCTGTACTGGAGAAGGAAATTAAAATAAAGCAGGTATCGACCCTCTATAGGGTACTGTCATTTGACTCCACAAGACAATTGGAGGAGCTGAAAAAAAGATGGAAAAAGAACATGGGGGATATGGGCGCAAAGTAGCGGAGGGAGGCACTACAACACCTCAGGTATCAATAGTGGTTAGATTAAAATTGATACAATTTAAAATATCTCCACAGAGTATTACTCCAAGGAAAGGTTAAGGTAGATGGGAAGACGATACATGACCTAAATGCAGAACAGACAGGGGGACATTCTACATTGTATGGGAATGCCCAGAGATGAGGAAGTATTGGGGGAAGTACAGAAGGAAGTGGAAGGGGTGCTGGAGAGACCATTGCATCTTGGCCCTAGGAATGAATTACTGGGGATATGGGCAGATAGACTTCTATATTCTTAAATATAGCTTGTATAACAGCAAAGAGATGCACAGCAGAACGCAGGGGTTACCAAGTCCCTGCTATCGACCAATGTCGGGCTTGCTTGTGGTGTGGGTGGGTGCTGTGAGGTTTTCAGGAGATTATGCGAGTACAGGAGACCGATTATGTGTCCAGCTACACCAAATTTGTCTTGGGACATAGCTGCATTCTAATGGCAGAGGTGTTGTGCGGCGTGTCTTCAAATAGTGTATGATGGCAGATGCGTGCAGGTGGGTGGCCTTGCCTGCGGCTATCTTCCATCAACATGGAGTGTGATGCGTACTGTGATGATTCATGGGATCTCGTCACTTCTCCCCAGAGGGGGGCACTTCCCTGTCAGGCTAGGCCACTACTCAATAGTTGCCCCTATGGGTCGTGGAAAGCAGGACCTCACAGAGAGAGACTGCGCATGGGGAGAAGGACTTCTGTTCTGTGAAGGAACTCACTAACCCTGTTTTCCCTTGGAACCAGATCCCGGTCCGAAATCCTTGATAACAATACTGTCTGTTAAGGTAATGTCTCTTCCGACTTTGATCCACAAAGTAATATGACCCAGACCAAGAAGAGCCAAAGAAACCTGCAGAGTAATAACAGGTTGCCTTACCAGAGTACCGAGAAGAGTTGGCCTCAAAGAGGCATAAATATTATCTCAACAACAGTAAAGAAAGACTTTGACCTTGCGCTGGGCAGGATCTAGCCACAAGAAAGGCCTGGGAAACAGAGCAGACAGCGTGAAGCCAGCTCAGCCTGGGAAGTTCGGACCTGGGAATGCAAAGCTGCAAGAACGCTGATACCCAGTGGCGGGACATCCAGGAACGGTCGGCGGGGCACTGCACTGGAAGCCATGTTTCTGGCCAGTGGAAGAGTGAGAAAGAAGCCAGCAGTGGCTTGACTTCAGGGAGGTAGACTGTGTGGTCCTGCAACTGCGCCGGGGCTATTTGGCCCAAGTTTCCATAAAGCCACAAGTACGTTGCAGGTAGCGGAGTGAAGGAAGCAGGGAAATGCTGAAATAACTTGAGTCAGCCCATCACCCCAGAAAGAACCAGTGACGCAGTGCCAACATGGTACAGGTAACGGGAGCAGTGAGAGACCCGGTAGGAGTTCGGGCAGCTCAAGAGTCAAGAGAGCATTGGGAGTAATCTCCTGCGTCACAGTTGTGATACCCGGAGAAACTAGAGAACCTCAGGGGTAATCTCCCTCCTCACAGTAGTGAGATCCAGAGATCTAAGAGTCACCAGTGCACCAGAAGGAATCTAACTCATCACAGTGGTAATCCAAGTAGGATTAAAGAGGACACCAAACATCAAGAGCTGTCTGAAGGTAGTCTTCAAACATCGCAAGACAGTGCGGGACCAGGTCCTGATGGCCTTATGAAATACAGGGTGATCCTAGAAGTGGCGTATACTATGGGGAATTGCTTTCCAGATTGTGGGAGCCTGGATGGTGGAAGATTTCCCCCCCTCTATTCTTGTTGATTTGAAGGGAGGGATGACAAGGAGAAGTGTGGTGCCTGATCACAGGTTTCTATTGGGTTGGTAATGGGTGAGCTTGTGTTGATGTATCGTGAGGATAGATCTTAAAAGAGGCAGTGGCAACCACGGCCCCGGAGGGAATGGAGCAACGGCTTTGACTGTGATTCCATTGGGCAAGAGAACCAAGAGTGAATGATTACAAGTATGGGAGTTGGGAGGGTTAAGATTTAATGGGGGGTGCTTGCGGGGGGTGCTGAGAAACAATTGTACTTAACATTGCGAAAAGTGGTGACCTCTAACTTCTGCTTCCATAACGCATCTCAAACGAGGAATTGAATACGTACGGACGAGCACACTCAGCCTAACAGTCCACGACCAATCCAAGACTGGAATATAACTGACTTCTCACCGCAGCCTATACAGGGACCATCACCCAGGGACAACCGGGTCCACTTACCGACATGATAGCCTTGATAAAGACCCTAGAGGTTGAAACACGTGTCGGATGACCACAAGAGACTATATGTCTTCTTCTCATTAAATACCACTGAATTCACTCAAACAAGTGTGCAGATATTTATCTCCTTCTACAAACCAAGTGCGAGGTATCCGGGACCCTGTTCTTAATCTCTACAGGGCACCACCTCCCACTACCCGTGACCTTGCAGCTATTTAACCAACTAAAGCTACCTCAGAGCGAAGCGCCGGAAGTGTTCCAATACTAGGGCCCACCCCCACTTTTCCATATTCTTCCATAAGAAAGCTTAGTAAAATGTTTAGCCCCCCTCCAGAGAAAAACTGCCTGCATTTGACATTCGTCAGAGAGGCACACAGGTCTACACAGAGAATCCCCACGCGATGAAAAATCTAAGACCATACAAGCGGATTAAGCTTCCAGTCAGTTTGTTCGATCCAACCTGTTCAGCCCGTCAGATGCCACATTTTCTTGATCTAGTTAGTGCTCAGTCTTCAGGAGGATACTCTCCACTTCCTGATGGTTTGTGGGGGGATGTGTAGAATTGAATGGGGAGCAGACTTAGTATTAGCCCACCTGTCCAGACAGTAGATACAGGCCACTTTGCCTGTCTGAATGAGAGTAGCCTTCACTGGGATCATCGGGACGATGGAGTACTAGGATGATGGGACAATTTTTCTCCTGATGAGCAGAGGGCATGGGCCACACCCTGAGGAGTAGCGCCCAATCCAAAAAGGAATTAATGCATTTTTGAATACCTGCACGTGAAGGAAAGCCTCAAACTGAAACCTTGGAGAAAGTTTAATTTGTGCAAACATCAGTGGAGGTCCTCCACAATAGATGGAGGGATGGATACTTTGGCCATCTGGCTGTCCCAAAGCAGATTTTGTAAAGAGGGCAGATTATATAGAATTCTCAGTTTGAGCCTGGCCAAACGACTTGCTTGGTGCCCAGGAGCATCTGGAACCACAATGCCCAAGTCTGACACATGGACAAAAAGGGAATGGCCATCTACTTGATGTACTGGATGTAGGAAGACCCTTGCTTTCTGCAAGTCCCAGAGGAAGCCAATAAACAAAATGCTCTGCTTCAAATTAAACCCTGACTACTTCTATTTGGGCCTCAGTTCCACAGAGAGAATAGAGAGGTTTGAAGAGATTTAGGAACACCATGACTTAAAGAAGCATGCCAATTTAAGTACTGAAAATGTGGATGTCTCATGCAGAGATGGGCAGCTAACACCACAGCCATTACATTTGTACAGACCTGTGCAGTATAGAAGCCACAGGGCAACACTCTATTGAAAGTAACTTCCTGCCTGAAACAGGCAAAGGAATGTACAATTAGGAGGCCAGAATGAAATGTGCAGATTAATCTTTTGCAATGTGCTAATTACCGGAAACCAGTCTCTAAGCATGGGACCAGGATTCAAATCTGTGTTGCTCTGCATAGTCTTGCTTTCAAGACGAACGCATTGCCCAAGAGCTATCCTGACGGCCCTTATAAGAGTTCTTCAGCTTCTACTAACCAAAATCAATCCCACCACCACAACCCAAATTCAGACACAGGGCTGAATCTCGAAAGGGATGGTCATCTCATCTTGAATTTTTCTATCGGAGGATGGAGATTGAGAGGAGAGCGATCAAGCACCTTGCACAGACCAGTAAAGATTTCTCCTGGCATATAGAGATAATGAAGAGCACGCAGTAAAAATCAAGGTCACTCCCCCAGGAACCTAATTTGTAACAAACTCTGAATCGAGAGGGAGGTGGAACCTAGAAAAAAAAGAGACACAAGGGAGAAGTAAAAGACGGAAGGGGGCAGTCAACCCTTGGAAACCATGAAAAATAACCATGCATTTCAAGTCATGGAATGTCAGCATGCCAAACAATTCTGATAATCTGCCCTATCCACCACCACATAGGGGAATTGCGGACCTGGACAATGCTGTTATTAGACTGGTCATCTGATGTCAAAGAGGAAGCTGGAGGAAGAACCAATTAGGGTAGTTCTCTGCTTCTTTCTAGGAATGATACAGGACTAATCAGGCTACCTGCTGCATCAGTCAAAAATACCCTTAGTCGTCCCTGGAGGATCGGAATTTGCTGTCTTCCTAGAGTTGGAACCTGCTCGATATCACTTGGGTACCATTGTTAGCAATGCCAGAGACATGTCAAGTCTGTGTAGAGATAATCTTCCATCTACGTTTTTAGCCTGTTCTAGAGTGGAAAAGGTCTGATCTATTGAATGGACAGGTGGGGTGCTGTTGAGTGCTGCTCGGTGCCTGGGCAGTGGCAATGGGGAGAGGGAATGCTAAGGGTGATATGTTGCCTATGGGGGTGTGTAGCACCCAAATTGGAGCCAAGCAAACAAAAAAAAAGATATGGTTCCCACTTCTTTCTGCCAGGGGGGTAAAGAGGTTGCCTTGCGACAGGGCAGTGGTAAGGAGGGAAAAAGAGGTCGAGGTAGGTACAGGGATTTCCCTCCCAATTTGGATGAAAATTAAAAACAGGATATGGAAAAGGGGGTGGGAGGAGCGATGGGTGTAACTAGACCAGGAAGTGGTGATTCCTTTACAATTAGGTGTTGCAGGGACAGCATTCACACCACTTGAAAGCTATTTTCTTTCATTTTTCCTTTAACGGATAATCGCAAGACAACTTGTTTTTACATCCAGGGCGGTTATTATTGGACAAGATTTCAATGATTTTTATTTTTCCCCCGGCAAGAGGCACAATTGGTTTATCAATATATTTTCACTGATTTCTTTGGAACAGTATATTTTCCACCAATGTAATCGCATCCAACTGTGCCCACTAACTCACTCTTCCGGCATGTAGTGCAGAGATTACTCTGTAGTGTCACAGGCCTTTCAGTGGTCTAGGACAGTTTGTTCAAGTGTTAATTCCCTTCTCTTAGCAGGTCGAGAAGGTCCTGCTTTGCACTTGTTCCCAGAGTCTGTGGGTTAGTGATGTCTAGGGATGGCCTTCCAGCTACCCATTACTCGCTGATTGCTCTCTCCTGCCGCTGAGTGTCAAGCATTTTAAAGGCTGCTCTCCTTAACAGTCACTTGCCAGGGCACCTGCATTGATCTTTCATGTGCCTTGAATCTTTGTATAGGCTCAGGTGGCTAATTAGCATTTTAGGTCAACAGTTGTGGGTGCAAGACTGTAAGACTTCAATGGCATCGACAGACATCTTTGGTGCAGGCATAAATCCTACCACTGGTGTCAGCTTTTCCTCCAGCTGCCTCCCAGCAGCCCCACTGGCTTCTTCATCTGTGGCCTAGTCAGTACACTTGGTGAGTTTTCTTGAGATCCTGTATACCAGATTGAATCACTGCAAAGTATAGTGTCAGACTGTATAGTTTGTATGTAACTGACATTTTCTCCAACCCTGCATCTTCCCACAAAGGCCCCTTACAGTATTTGCGCCCTTTGTGTCAGAGTATTGATTTTCAGTGTTCATTGTTCGAAGCGATTTTAAGAACCCAGCCCTGTGGGCAGGCTCCGAGAGGCCAACCCAGATGGTGAATACGTTTAGAAACTTGGTCTTGCCAAATTGTTAAATTAACACAGGCAGACTTCAGGAGATATGGTGTTAGTGTATAGGTATATATCATATGATATTATATGGTAGAGTTAACAGACATGCAAGTAATGAAGCAGCAAACAAGCATAAAAATATACTAAATATTAGGCCTCAAGTATGCTATACACTATAAAATACTCACTTCTATATGACATGCATTACTCACAGTAATAGCATTTCTGATGATTGTATCTGGTTAGATTCACATGCTGTGCATATAGTCCAACATCTAGTAGAAATGGTGAGATATTGCATTTTTCTTTCGAAGATGGAAAGGGGACGTCGACATGGGCGTGACTGTAACACTATCCCCAACGTGACGTGCAGTGTACCCAAAATCCCTCATGCGTCGAGGTCCCCCTGGCTGTGTTTTTTCTGCTGTGAGGGAGCCTTGTAGTCAGCGTGAGCAAGTACCGAAGAGAGTAGGTGTAAGAGGTCTGTGTTCCTTCTACTCCACAAGGGGAGGAAGGGTAGGTGCATGTGAATCTAAGCGGACAATCATCAGAAATGCTATTACGGTGAGTAATGCATGTCTTCTGATGCTTGTGAATCTGCTTAGAATCACATGCTGTGCATAGACTAGCGAGCAGTACTAAGAGATGGTGGTGGGATGTGAGAAGGACCAGTAGCACCGCTTGTCCCACCTGAGAATCAGACCTAGAGTGTGTATCTAGGCAGTAGTGTTGTGTAAAGGTGTGTACAGAACTCCAGGTTGCTGCTTTGCAAATGGAATCAAGAGGAACATTTGCAATGAATGCTATGGTAGCCCCTGTGCCCCAAGTAGTGTGCTCTAGGCGCGAAGGGTAAATATCTCTTGGCAAGGGTGTAACACAGTGTGATGCAGTTTACGATCCACTTGGAGATAGCCGATTTAGAGACAGGATCCCCTTCTCTACCAGCTGCCACTGAAACGAAGAAATGGTTTGTTTTTCTTTGTGGCTTTGTTTTTTCCAGATAACAGATAACCGCTCTCCTTGCACCAAGTGTGTGGACGCTTTTTTCCACCACATTAGTGGGGTTCTGGAAAACGGTGGGTAATTGTATGGATTGGTTTACATGGAACTTTGAGATAATATTAGGCGCAAAGCGAGGGTGTGTGAGCAAAACCACCTTATCCTTGTGAATTGTGACAAATGGGTCCTGAACCGAAAGGGCCTGCAGTTCACTAACTCTCCTTATAGAGGTGATTGCCACCAGGAAGGCGGTCTTGTAGGTGAGTCCTTTAAGGCTAGCCTTGTGCATTGGTTGAAAGGGAAGCCCCATTAGTCTGGTAATAACATTCAGCTCCCAGCCGGGAGCTGGGTTGGAAATAGGGGGATAAAGTTTCTTTACCCCTTCCATAAAGGCGTTGATTGCAGGAAATTTCTACCATGAGACCTTGCTCTGGGACGTGATGCACACCGAAAGCACGGCTAAGTGGACTTCAAGAGAATTCAAAACCAGATCTGAATCTAACAGGTGACTTAGGTAGAGGATATCTTAAGGTGAGCATTCAATAGGATTGATGCTCTTGCTATTACATCAGATAAAGCGCTCCCATTTGCTGGAGTAGCAATGCCTGGTGTTAGGTTTGACGCTTCTCCGAGTATGTCCATGCATCTTTGAGGGAGCTGGAGGTGCCTGAGGAACTCTATGACCTCAGGAGCCAGGCGGCTAAGTTGAGAGTTTGAGGGCATGGATGTAGTGTTTCTCCCTGGTCTTGAGACAGCATGACGTACGGGCCCTGCAGCTTCCTGGGAGGGGAGACTGACATTGCCATGCAATGGGAGTACCAAAGCTGACGGACCCACATTTGGGCCACCAGAATCATCCTTACTGGCTCATGGTGCATCCGTTCTCCAGAGTGGCGAACAAGTCGACCTCCGGGAGGTCCCATTCCGCAAAGATGTTGATTACAATGTCCTCCTGTAGCCGCCACTGTAGGGGGAAGTCTCTGCTGAGTACGTCCGCCAGAAGCTTGAGTTCCCCTGGAACAAGTTTTGAAAGGAGGAACATTTTGTGTTTGAGAGCCCACTTCCATACGTCTGGCACAGTTTGGACAGCACTAGAGTGTTTTCCACTGGCTGTGTGTTTGGAAGGCCTTCAGGGCTTTGAACACTGTTAGCAGTTCCAACAGGTTGATGTGATTGGATGCTACGGCTGGGGACCACACGCCATGCCCAGTCTGTTGAAGGAGGTGAGCCCGCCCACCCCATCAGAGATGCGTCCGTGGTGAGAGTGGCTTCTACTGCAGGCGTGGTGAAGGTTTTCCCCTGCAGAAGGTTTTCCCTTGACCACCACTGCAGAGACCGAACAAGGGCTGCCGAGACCACCACTAGATCGTCCCACTGGCCGCTGGCCTGACACCATTGGCTCGAGAGCCACTCTTGCATGGGGCGTATGCGCAGGCAATCGTGAGGAACTAAGTAGTCGCAGGAAGCCATCATCCCCAACAGTCGCATGGCCTTGCGTACGGTCACTTTGTGACTGGCTACATACTGAGGGATCTGTTTGTTTGTTAACTACTAATGCGCTCCAGACCCGTAGATAGCAGGGCACAGCAAATAGGATAATGCAAAGCTTACAATGTTACAGATTATACAAGATACAATAATATACAGGAATCACAGAATAACAGGGTGAATTACACAAAAATGGTACAGATAACATGTCATAATTCAGCAAGGAGAATAGGACCGCGATCAGGTGTCAGAACCTGGAAATAAGGTGGGCAAGTGCAGCTGGGGAGATGGATGACTAGTGGTCATTGAGGATGATATGTTGGATGGTGTTCCTTCTGAATAGTGGGTAGGGTTGATAAAATCTCAGGTTGTTTGGTAGTAGGTTCCAGGTTTTAGCAGCCTTCACGGGGAAGCTATTGCCACCAATCATGGTTAGCTTGAATCTGGGTACTACTAGGCAGTTAGCATTGGTAGCTCTTGTTGGTCTAATAGAGGTTTCTTTATGAATTTTGTTCATGAGGTAGCTAAGAGCGGCATTGTTTAGAGCTTTGTGTGTCAAAGATATCATTTTTAACTGTATTTTGTTATCTGTGGATAACCATTTGTGTTGACGTCTGATGGCAGATATGTGTGCTCTTTTATTTATGCCAAGCGCTGCTCGCAAGGCGTTATTTTGTAGTGTTTGTAGTTTCTGGATGGTCGTTTTATTAGCACCACTGTAGAGGGCATTGCAGTAATCGATCCTGGAGAGAATTAGTGCTCTGGCCAGGATCATGCACCTGTCGTTTGAGAGGAATGGCTTGCCAGCTCTTATCAATTTGCAAGTATAGGCGGTGGTGTGGGCCAGAGATTTTATCTGTTTATCAAATGACGGAGTGGAATCCAGGTAGAAGCCAAGGGTTTTTACTTCCTTGGAAACCCTAATAATATTTCCGTCAATGTTGAAGGAGGAGAATTCCTGGTCTAGTTTTTGATGTTTATGTGTGAACCCAAGATTTTCAGCTCTGTCTTGTCATCTTTAAAGCACAAGCCATGGGTGGCCATCCATGCTTGAACGGTGAGATATACTCTATTCACCAACTCCGACTCCTTACTATGATCCCCAGAAAGTGGGTGGAGAATCTGTGTATCATCTGCATAGTTAGTGTAGGTGATACCCAGAAGGTCCAGATCGTCGAACAAGAGTTTGGTGAAGATGCTATATAAGGTTGGGGAGATGCAAGAGCCTTGGGCACCACCACATACGATGGGGGTAGGGTCAGCTGCAGCCGATGGGGAGAATACTCTAATTTTTCTCTTACTCAGGAAAGATTCCAACCATTTCATGGCCTCAGGAGAGAGTGAGCAGCAGAGTCCAAGTGTCTGCAAAGGACCTTATGGTCACCAAATCAAATGCAGCTGAGAGATCAAGTAAAAGCAGGAGTGCTGTTCTCCCACTATCTCTCAGCTCATCAATTTGAGTCTTTAAATCGATTAGTGTGGTGTCCGTTCCGTGTAATGGGCGGAAGCCAGACTGTCTAGCTCCTAGGAGCTTATGCAGATCGATGTGTTTTTGTATCTGGATATAGGTGGCTTTGTCCAGTATTTTGAGGAGGAATGGTACTGTGGTAATGGGGCGGTAATTAGTCTTGCTGTATTTGGAGCGTATTGATTTTATTTGCTAGCGCATGATGGATATCTGCGCACCAAGTCTTTTCCTTGGTAACTAAGTCAGCTGTAGCTATTGGTGACTCTAATTCTTTCAGTATGGAGAAGAGTTCCCTCATGCTAGAGTTGGAATTGGTAATGCGTTCATCATAGGAATTCCTTTTGGCAAGGCACACTTCGTTTTTGAAGTGTGAGGAAATGGTGGTTAGTTTAGCTTTGTTTTCGGCTGAAGGGCATAGTCTCCAGGAGTTTTCACTTTTTCTTTTTAAAAGTCGTAGGTCTCTTAATTGAGGCGTGAACCATTTGTTAAGGTGCGCTTTCGGTTTACTTTTTCTAAGTTTGAGAGGGGCAATTTTGTCCAGTGTGTTGAGCATGATATTATTATATTCCTGGACTAGAGTACTAGGTTCTAGGTTGTCAGGCAGAGCGTTTAGAGTGGGTAGGATGGCAGGGATAACTTTGTCCACTGTAATACTTTTTTTGTTTCTAGTTCGACAGGGCGGCGCTGGCAGTGAGACCGTAGGAGAAGGTCTGGTTGTTAAGTTAAAGGCCATAAGTGAGTGATCTATCCATAGTTGAGGAGAGATGGAGGAAATAGAGGCTGTACAGTTGTAGTCCGCTATCCAGTCCAGTGTTCTCCATTTTGAATGAGTGGGTTTATTGACTTTCTGAGACAGGCCTGAGGCGTTGATTATATTGGCCATGTCTGAGGCTTGTCTGTCCATGGGATCATTAAAGCCTAAATTGAAATCTCCTAGTAAGAGAAGCTGAGAGGTTGGTTTAAGGTTGTTAGTAATTAGACTATGCAAGTCCTCCACAAAGGTACCAAGAGGACCTGAGGGTCCATATATTAAGTGGATGGTGAGTTTGTGTATTATCTATCTGGAGTTTAACAGAGAGGTTTTCACAGGATTGTAGAGTTTGAGGGGGGCTGTTCTAAGGGAAAGGCTTGATTTTGAGACAATGGCAATTCCGCCACCTCATGAACCATTTTGGTCTTGTCTTGTTATGGTGTAGCCTTCTGGGATGGCTAACATTAGCGATGGGCCAGCTGCATTATGTAACCAAGTCTCGGTTACCACCAGGAAATCCAGATTATTTTCAGTGATTAGATCGGCTATGTCAAGGGCATGGGCAACAAGGGATCTCACGTTGAGAAGTGCTCCTCTAAGTGGCGATGCCTCCTTTGGCGTGTTGACTTGGCTGCGATTAGTTAAGTTAGTGTCCGTAGACTTGTACTTACGTCTTTTAGTTTGGGTAGCATTTGTTATTTCGATCTGATTCAACTTTTGTAGGTAATTTGTTTTCAGGTTAGTTGGCGGTATGGTTCTTCTCAGTGGGTCGTATAATTTGGTAAGTCTTGCACGTAGTTTAAGATTTCTGTCTAATAAGGTGCATGGGAGGGAGGTGATGATTTTGGTCCCTGTGGCGCCAATATGTTTGGGTTGAGAGGTGATGGGATTATTGGCCACTACGTTAGGCAGCGTATGAGAGATAGGGTCTGACACAGAAGAGGAAGGCTCGGTATGGTACTCCTGAATCATGGTAATAGAGAGTAGAGTAGCAGCTATAATGCTATAGTGTATCAATAGATACAGCATCTTCCAGTAAATCAATATATGTGCACTTAAGTGCATGAGACCAAGTCTAAACTAGGAGGAGTAAGAGTACCATGCAGTAGGTACCTAGGTTTAAATAAGGCTAGTGACAAACACTGTGCTGTATCAATGGGTCAGGGTGCAGGCAGACACTGTACAGTACAGTTGGGTCACAGCTAAGCTAGTGATACTATAAGCAAATAAGGCGTGAACGGCCAGTGTGCCGGGCGCTATTGAAGGGTGCGCCTAGCAGATGGAGACACCGTGGCTAGGTCGGACCTAGAATAGTGATGATACACTATAGTTGAGGCATGAGGGGTACATATGTCAAGGTGCAGCAATAGCTGTACAATATGGTTTAAACGGTATAGGTCAACGCTAAAGACAGTGGATAACCAAAGTAGAAACACTAGCACGTCATATAATATGGTTACAAATTGCAGTTCGGGCACAGGGCTAGGTCTGGAATAGCATGATTTGAAACCTCTCGTTGGAAGGAAAGACAAGGCCGTCTTTGATCTGAATTAGGGCCTTCAGAAACTGTTTGACTTGATTGGGGTTTAGATTGGACTTTTTCTTGTTGATAGAGAAACCTAGGTTGAAGAGAAGGTCTGTCGTCTTCTGGGTATTTGTTTGGCATGTTCCGTACGAATCCTGTTATGAGCCAGTCGTTGTGGTAAGGATAGACTTGTATGGACTGCCTGCACAGGTGAGCAGCTACTGCCGCTAGATACCCGTGGCGCTGAGGCAATGCCAGTAGGGGAGAACCTTGAACTGATAGTGGGAGTCCTCTATCATGAACCCAAGGTACTTTCTGTGAGCTGGCAACATTGAAATATGTGTCATAGATCACCAAAGTGTCAACTGAAAAGGATACGGTAACCAAAAAAGGATACAATTTGGTAGGGCTTTTCCGGATCCTATCTTCACACGACTTGATTGTAGGCAGGTCAAATTAGACCTTCCAAATGATACAACTCTCTGACTGAATAAAACAGGCAGAGAGATGGATCACTGGAAAGGGCGTGGGAATTGTATAGGAAGTATGCCTAGAATAGATAAGTATCATAAGACACTGTCCCAAGTCAAATACTAAGAAACACAGAATTGGAATTAATTCAGACACTGACCTTAAGGCTAAACTGAAGAATTCCAGGACAGTTTCTTGAAAAGTCCCAAAAGTTGAACAAACGACAAAGGAAGGGAAGATTAGTAAGGGAGACTTATCCCGAACGGCACGAGGCTCTCGCTAGATACCGGGTTGGTGCACCACAGGATAGCGTCCAATGTACTGTGCACAATCACCTTCCAATAGTTAATGAAATACTTCCTTTCCCACGAAGGACAAAATAAGAATCTCACCTGTTGACTGTCATAGGTACCAAAAGTTCGAAGTAGTTCAGAAAAAACACGTGCAGGATTGCACGCGACAGCATACACGCAGCCAAGCCAGCCGCGCTTGTAGACAGCGTTTCCGCGTGGAGATTTAGACACGCGAACAGGATTCACGCAGCTCTGGACAGCCGCGCTTGAAGACAGCGTCCGCGTGGAGATTTGGCACGCGAACAGGATTCACGCAGCTCAAGACAGGAACAGGATTCACGCAGCTCTGGACAGCCGCGCTTTAAGACAGCGTCCGCGTGGAGATTTGGCACGCGAACTGGATACACGCAACCCAGGAATTAGCGTGTGGAGGAAGCAGGCTCAAATCAGGCCAAAGAAGTTTGCTGAAAAGAATGCGAGAACGCAGGTCCGGAGTTCAGCTACAAACGTCAAAATTGCTTTAATCAGAAGCAGCGAATGGAGTTTCCACGCTGCTTATGTACGCACTGCCGTGATACACGTGACGGACCTAAGTCACGTGAAAATTAACGACGTGAAAAATGCAGACGTCGTTTTCCGGGCAATGTATCGAACAACCTCCATTTTGAGTAAAAAGCTCTACTGGTTCTATGGGCGTAACTCAGCTTGTATGGAGAAGTTGTTCCTGGACCAGAGGTATGTCCGGCAGGCATGACAATATGAAAGTATGCATCCTTCATGTCCAATGTGGCCATGTAATAACCCTGCTGCAGCAGTAGGATTACAACCTGCAGTGTTGTCATGCTGAATTCTTGCAGTTTGACATACTTGTTCGCTGGGCGCAAGTCTAACACAGGGTGCATGGTGAGATTATTTTTGGGTACAAGGAAGTACACTGAATAAATACCCTTGTTTACCTGGTGAATGCAGACCACTTCTACGGCACCCTTTTCCAGAAGGACTTGAACCTCTTCCAGCAAGATGCGCAGGTGTCCTGGCGACAGGCGTCTGTTCTTCGGTGGGTGGTATCGGGGTGCAGTACCCATGGGTAACAGTCTTTAACACCCCAGGCGTGAATGAATTATGACAAACAACCCCCGACTGGGGAAGCGTGGGAGGGGACCTGAACCGGCGAGTTACTTTGAGGTGGAAGCCGGGGAGCCTCTAAGAGTAGAGTTCTTGCCTCTACCCTTGCCTCGACAAGGAGTTTTTTCTTGATATAGGCTGATACCAGAAGAGCCTTGGCCGGAGGACCAGGGGGTACTCCCTGAGC
Source organism: Ambystoma mexicanum (assembly GCF_040938575.1). Classification (NCBI taxonomy): domain Eukaryota; kingdom Metazoa; phylum Chordata; class Amphibia; order Caudata; family Ambystomatidae; genus Ambystoma; species Ambystoma mexicanum. Next base: position 1,333,800,639 of record NC_090921.1, on the reverse strand, counting down.
CATATTGTCCTTGGGGAGAGCGGGAAAAAGATTGGCCAGGAAAGGACAGGCGGGAGTTAAAGCCTCCACGCTGGTGGAAAGGCTTAGCCGTGATCTTGCTGAGTGATTTTAGTGTTTCGTGCCCTTTTTTCGCAGCCTCCAGGGCATCATCAACAGTTTTCCCAAAAAGGTTGGAGTCCTAAACGGATTTGTTGATAAGAGGCCTGAGTTTCGAGTTTGAAGCCGAAGTTCTTTAACCAGGCGTGCCTTAAGTAAAGTTCCCTGGGCTAGGGTGCGTCCAGCAGTCTCAAAGTACAGAGTCTTTTTCACTATGTTGTCGGTAACCTGTCTGACCTCAGCCACGACCGCCAGCAGCTGTGATCGGGGGGCAGGGGGGCTCTGGGACATCCTGAAGGCCATCCTAGACTACGCCCCATTGGACATCGCTGTAGCTTGCCAAAAGAGTGGTATTGTTTGCAATCCTAGTAGAGTAGGCCGCAGAGGCAGTGACCAGTTTACCCAGACCATAAAGCTTTTTACAATATTTATCCGGAGGGGTTTCTGCCGAGGACAGTGAACCCCTGTCTGTTTCCGAGCGGTAGTAACCACCAGGGAGTCCTGTGTAGCATGACCCCTTATGTATAGTGGGTCGGAGAGTGATGGGCGGAATACTTTTTCAACCCGGGGGTTGACCACCCGTGTGAGGGACGGTGACAACAAGGAAGGCGCTAGGCGACTCTTTAAAGAGTTGAGCAAGGGGATAGCTTCACTAGTCGGGAGCTTCTCCTGAAGGATAACCTCAACAAAGTCAGAGCCTGGAGCTGCCTCATGTGTTACGATCTGGAAATGATAGGCTGCTCTTTTTAAAATAGCGTTGAACAACATCTGGTCGTCCACAGATGAAGAATCCCTCTGTGGTGGCAAAGAAGGGGGATCTAGACAAACAATGTCTGGGTCAGAAGTATGTGTTGGCGATAGACAAGGGCCCTGAGCCCTGAGCCCCTGACTGATCTTGATCCCAGTCTGGGTCTTGATCAGCTGTATCCTTTGCAAATGGATTAATGTCCTCATAGGTCTCCTCCTTTGTTGGGTCCTCTGGGACATCCAAGATATCCTTCTGGTGTGCAGAGATGGGACATTTCTGCGATTTATAAGGAATGGGGAAGGAGTCCTCTTCCCTGGGTCTTTTGCGAGTAGTGTACCCATCAGAAAAGTCAATAAATTGGGCCATTTTCTTCATATATTATTCAAATCTCTCCCTAGTGCATAGGGAAGATGCAGAAGGGTCTGGAGGTGGAAAAGCTTGCCCAGAAGGGGGAGACTTTCCTAAGAAGGCCTCAGAGAGAGGATGGGGGGCTTCAGAATACTCCTCTTGACGAGAGGGGTGCCCTTCTACTCTGTGGCTGCAGTAATGATAGCCACCAGGCTTTTGCAGATTTTCAGCAGTACAATCAAAGGTCTCGACGCACCCAAAGGTGTGTCGCGGTCAGTGACTCCAATGAGGCCTTAGGTGCTCGTGCGCCCTTGGACAGTGTGTCGACGACTGTATGTATTTTGGGGTGAACGCCCTTTCTAGAGGGATGCCCAGTCATGTGCCGCAAAGACTATTGCATGGAGGGCACCAAACCACGATGTTCAGAAGGCAGCATTGAAGTTTTCAGCGGCCCTGTTGGATGTGCACTTCTTTGACGACACCGTCGAAGAGGCCTAAAGGGTTGTGTGCTTTTGTGGTGCGTCGGTGCACTTGTCGCAGGGGTGTTAAATCCCCATATTAGAGCCAGTGACCAGTCTGTCGGGATGGGCATCTGGGAGCTTGAAGGCTCCGCTGAGAGGTCTATGGTTTCCAATTTGGAGCCATGGCTGTCGACGGATTCCTCGTCATCCGAAGCACCGTCGGAAGAACGTTCGGCCTGCATAGCATAGGCCACCCACCGTTTAGTCTGCCTGTCTTTCAATGTTTTCGGTCGAAAGAGCTTACAGGACTTGCACGAGTGCTCGTTGTGGTCTTGAGGAAGACAGTGATTGCATCGGCGATGAGTGTCGACACAAGGGAAAGTGCCTTTACATGAAGGGCAACATTTAAAGGGAGTCCTCTTCATAGCAGCGGGTAGTGGCAGCCAGACCAAAAAGAGAAAGAAAATGCATTCTTAGAGAAGAATAAACTCAGGGCCCCAAACTCTCCCTACTGTAAGGGCCTGGCCGGAGGGCCGAGGCAACGCGGACGACAGTCATCTAAAAAGTTGATCAGTAGCCAAGCAGGTTGTAGATGTCTTTGGTGGCAGGAAACCCATGAGGCAGTCGTCGAGAAGATTAGTCGGGAGACTAGACGACCGAAGGTCGTGGCGACAAAGTTAGCAATATTAACTCTTGTGAGCTCCACATAGGCGACCAACTAGGTTGGCAGAAAAAAACAAGCTGAGGGACGTCGACACGCGATTTTCACCAGATGTCGGACTATATGATAGGACATGATATATGTCAGATTGCTTTGTTTCTGACATGAGGTTTCATGAAGTGTTTGCATGAGTACAAGAAAGCGAAAGTAGTAAGGCAAAATAGAAAAAACGCTATGCACCTTCATCCAGGAGAGGAGGAAGGGAGGGCGCATGTGAATCTAAACAGATACAAGCATCAGAAATACAATTACGGTGAGTAATGTATGCCTTCTGAGGCTTGTGGATCTGCTTAGATCACATTTGCAAGCAGTACCTCGAGATGGAGTTGGGTTGTGAGAAGGTACAGCAGCAAATAGAGGTTTTAGTACGGCTTGTCCCACCTGTGAATCTGCTTTAGAGTGTGCGCCCATGCAGTAATGCTGTGTAAAGGTATGGATGAAACGCCAAGCAGCAGCCTGGCAAATTGTATCTAAAGGAACATTTGCAATAAAGGCTAAAGTAGCCCCGGTGCCTCGTGTAGAGTGCGCTGTTGGTGTAAAAGGTAAAGTCTTTTTTGATAGTGAGTAGCAAAGCAGGATGCATTTGATTATCCATCTGGAGATCACGTTTTTAGAAACATGATCCCCTTTTCTACCAATTGCTATGGAAACAAAGTTGATCCGTTTTACTTAGTGGCTTAGTTTCTTATATAGTACAAGACAGCCTTCCTTACATCTAGGGTATGGAGGCATTATCCTGTTGATTCTGACGGATGTTGGAAAAAAAAGCAGTCTTGTAAGTTAAATGCTTTGGACTGTCTTTGTGCATAGGTTCAAACTGCGGACCCATGAGTTTTGTAAGTTCAACATTGAGGTCCCAACCAGGTGGTAGATTTGAAATGGGTGGATTTAGGTTTAACCCCTTCCATGAATGCTTTGATAACTGGTACTTTCCAGCATGATATTTTGTTTTGAGAAGTAGTGTAAGCAGACAAAGCTGCTAAGTGTAATTTGATTGAATTAAGGACTAAACCGGAGTCTAGTAGGTAAAGTACATAGTGAAGTATGTGTGATGGAGAACAGTCAATTGGATTTATGCTGCGTGACCTGCTCCAAATAACAAATCTTTTGCACTTGTTAAAATAAAAATAACAGTGTCTTGTGTTAGGCTTCTGCGCTTCCTTAAGGATATCCATACACATTTGTGGAAGATTTAAGTGTCCAAATGTTATGACCTCAGGAGCCAAGCTGCCAAGTTCAGACTCTAAGGGTATAGATGGAATGTTGTCCCCTTGTGTTAGGACAGGACGTTGAAAGGACACGGAAGCTTGATTGGTTTGCACATTGCTAGTTTGTGTAGGTGTGGAAACCATGGTTGTCACGCCTACAATGGAGCTATTAGGATTAGTGTGACTTGGTCCTGGTGCATCTTATTTATTTTTATCTTTTCATTTTGTAAAGCACCTAATCAGGGCGCTGTTGCATACCAGTTACATTTGTACACCACTTGGGGACATAAGATATAAACTAATGGGTGTTTACAAAGGGGATAGACAGAGTCTTGCAGTCTTTAGGCACAGGGCCAAGTTTTCAGGGCTTTGCGGAAGGCCAAATAAGGTTCCTGTGTTCTGAAATCCATTGGCATGGAGTTCCATTGGTGTGTTGCGACTGAGGGGTAGCTTGTTCCGCCACCTTTTGCTCTTTTCAATCTTGGAGAGGTTAAGTTACCAGCGTGGAAGGATCTTACTAGCCTATTTGGTTGTGATTACCGATTTTTTGTGACAAGTACTGTGGAGCATTTGGGAGCAATTGTAAGGATTTTGAATATGATCCTGTGTCTGATCGATAGCCAGCGAGCTGGTTTTCTTGCTGCTGTGATGTGTTCCCTTTTGGGGAGGTTGAGGGCTGCTCTCAGGGCATTGTTCTGTATTATTGGAAGCTTATTTAAGTTCTGTATGGATATTCCTGCAAAGAGGGCATTGGAATAGTCTAAACTAGCACCCGCGATTGCTCTGGCAATTGTTAGGCAGTTCTCTGTGGTGAGGAATTGTCTTGCCGCATGGATCAGCCTGGGAGTATATGCTGATGTTGGAATGTCGCTCACTTGAGGGAGAGTGATGCGTCCACATGTATTGCCAGGGCTTTGATCCGCTTGGACACTGGGATCTGAATTCCGTCTATCGTGAATGCTGAGAAGTTTGTGCTAAGGTTCCCTAGCACTGACGGTGAGCCTACTAGCAGCATCTCAGTCTTGTCATCATTGAGACATAAATGATTGGCAGCCATCCATGACTGGATGGTGGCGTGGACTTTATTGAGCATGCAGGAGTCCTTGTCATAGGATCCTGACGGGGGGAGGACGACTTGAGTGTCATCCGCATAGTTGGTATATGAGATACCTAGGTCGTCCAGAAGGTCAAATAATGGTTTTGTTGAAAATATTGTATATTGACGTCGACATGCATGATCCCGGAGGTACACCACAAGAAATGGGGATGGGCGCAGCATTGGTGGTTTCAGAGAAGACTCATTGTCCTTCCTTCAAGGAAGGACGCAATCCAATTGGTAGCTTCTACTCAGAAGTTGGCTGCCGAAGTGAGGTGATGGCAGAGTGTTTTATGGTTTACAATGTCAAAAGCTGCTGGTAGATCCAATAGGAGTAATAGAGCTGGTTTACCCTCATCTTTGAATTAGTCAATTTGTTTTTTAAGGTCTAGTAGCGCTGAATTCGTATGTTGACCTGGTCCGACTCCTGATTGGCTCGTTCCCAGTATGAGATTGGATTCTAGGTAGCCTTGTATCTGATTTATGCTCCTCTATCTATGATTTTAAGTAAAAAAGGAATGGTGGTGATTGGTCAGTGGTTGTTGGGCATTGCAGGGTCTAGCAATGGCTTTTTTAATAGGGCGAGGCTTCTCTTTGAGGTTGATGCGTACAGTGCTGGTGGTAAACCAGCATTAATAAATTATGTGATGAAGGGGACGAGGTCAGGGGTACAGTCTCTGATGATGGTGGCTGGGCAGATGTCACTTAGGCATCTGGATGGGTTAAGAATGTTTATGATATTGGTAGTTTCTGACTCTGAAATTGTTCTGAAATGGAAGGGTGGATGGTCAAAGGATTTGGTTGGGGCAGCTCAGATCAGTTTGACGTTTTAAGGCAGTTTGTTTCTGTAGGAGGCTAATGTTATTTCTCATAGCGTTTTGGATGTTGGTACACGAGGATTTGTCTTTGTGGATGGTGGAGGGAGGTGTTGTGGGCGATACTAGCTCTTGTAATACTTTAAATAGCTTCTGCAAGTTCGAGTGTGCTCTGGCTATTCAGGCGTTCTAAGTATCAGCTTTCGCCTTTATGATGGCGGCTTACTTGTATTCTTTTGCAAGATTATTAAATGATAGTTTTGAAGAATCTGATAGGTTTTTCCTCCAAAGAGCTTCTGCTCGTCTTTTCTTGGATTGCAGACCCTCAGTGAACCAGGAATTGCGGCGGTCTTTGGGCACTGGAGTAGAAGTGTACTATTTTTGAGGGTCAGCTGTGGTGATGTTTTTCCTAGACAGTGGTGATAGGAAAGGGGATAGCGAGTCTCTAGCGATCTTCATGGTGCTGCAGGCCCAAGTGGAAGGCAGAAGGAGGACAGGGGTCAAAGAAGTTTTGTCACGGGGAGATTAAAAGTAAGAAGGTGGTGGTCCGACCAGGGGACGGGTTTGTTTGAGCTGATGGTTATCTGGTTGTTCATTTCAGCTCCCCAGTAAAGGTTTCTTCCTTTGGGGTGGGTGCTGAGACCCAGTGTTGAAATCCTAGGTCGGTGAGGGCATTGGCAATACTAAAGGCTGTGTTATCGGTAGCATCGTGGAGGCCTAGATTTAGATCACCTAGCGGTATAACTCTCGAGGTGGGTTTGAGATCCTCTCCTAAAAGATGACCAAGGGCGTCTTCGAAATTGGCACTGGTTGTAGCATGGCGGTAGAAGGCGTGTAAGGTAATGGTGTCTGATGGTGCAGCGACGGGTTTAGCCGTGAGGCATTTATAATTTCTTGTAGATGCAAAATTAGCGGGTCTGGTGAGGCTTTCATTGTGGATAAGGCTACTCCGCCCCCACGCGTGTTTATTCTTTTGCATCCAATGATAGTGTAGCCTTCTGGTAGCGCTAGGGATAGAGCAGAGCCTGAAGCTTCGTGGAGCCAGGTTGATGTCAATGGCATGCGCTGGTAGGGACCTGGTATTGATGACGGCTGCATGTAGAAGGTTGTCAGGTTTGGATGGAGCAGGGTTGAGGTGTGCGGGAGGTGGGGCTGATTTGGGGCAGGGCACGGCCCTGGTGGTAAGGTTGGTTTGAGGGTGAGTCTTCGGGGATGGATTGGTGGTGAAGCAGTTTTTTTTAGGCAGGTTGAGGTAGGTAGGGGTGTGGGAGGGAGGCTGACTGTGGTTAGTCCGGTTCTTGAGGGTGTTTGTGGGAACTTCGGGTGGTTGTGTGGAAGGATCTGCTTTGTCAGAATTGCTGGCGTAGGTGCCTTCACCCAGATGCTCATTTCTTTTCTCAGTCTGAGCAGGGATGTGTTGGGGGTGACTGAGGCAGTTCTGGAGCAAAGCCTGTGCTTCCTTTGCAGTACTTGAGGCTGAGAGAAGGAATTGACAAGGATGAGGTGAGCTGGGGCTGGTTGCTGCTGTTGGTGGTTTGCAGGAATGGTTTGCGCTGGTTGGGCTGCGCTTGGGTCGGTATGTGGAAGGCACTTAGAGGTGCTGTATCATGCAGGCGTATGGTTTCAATTGTGTACTATTTTGTTCTGGAGTGGGGTGGTGAAAAAGCATAAGCAAATTTCCTGGACCAACTCATCCACAGGGCGTTCCCTTGGATCATGGTTGGGGATGCAAAGTCTGGGAATTGTGTGTTTTGCTTTCTTGCGAACAAGTCTAGAGGTGATGTCCCCATTGGGTGAAGGTATCGCTTAAAATATCTTTGTGTATTTGCCACTCGTGTTCTACAGGTAGTTGTAGATGCCTGCTCAGTGTATCTACTAGTGAATTGTGTTCCCCTGGAACGTGTTGTGACTCTAGGAACATGTATTGTTTGGGACAACCTGGACAGACTTGGAGTGTGTCCCACCCTGTCTGTTGGCATGGTGCTGTCTGTGAGGACCAGCACTGTTTGCCCGGCTAGGTATTGTTGAAAAGCGTGCAGGGCTTTGAGGACTGCTAGCAATTCTAGTAGGTTTATGTGGTTTTTTGCTGTTTGTGTCCACACACCGTGAGCAGTGTGATGAAGGCAATGAGCTCCCCATCCTGAGAGCGAGGACTCTGTTGTGAGTGGTTTGCGAAAAGGTTTCCCTTTTAACATGTTATCTTTTATCCACCAGCGTAGAACTTGTACTAAGGTTAGCAAAACCATCACTAGATTGTTCCACTGACTGCTTGCCTGAGACCAGTTTCACTAGCCACTCTTGCATCGGGCGCATTCGCAGCCGCGCTTGTGGAACACGATAATTGCATGAAGCCATCATCCCCAAGTAGGCGCGTTGTCTTGCGTACGGTTATCTGACGACTGGCTATTTAATGAGATACTTGAAATACTATGCTTTGTACTCTCATTTGAGATGAAAGACCAGTTCTTCTTGTGTTTTTATAATTGCTCCCAGGAATAGTTTGATTTGACTGGGAAGTAGACTTGATTTTTCCTTGTTGATGAGAACCCCAATTCGAACAGGTTGAATGTCCGCTGTGTGTTGCGTTTGCAAATTTGTGATGTCTCCCCTGTTACGAGCAAGTCGTCCAGATAAGGGTACACCGAGATTGATTCTCTGCGTAAGTGCGCTGCTACTACCGCTAGTGCCTTTGTGAACACCCTTGGTGCTAATGAAATTCCGAAGGGGACGACTTTGAATTGGCAACGTTTGTTTGCAATTTTGAAGCGCAGGTATTTTCTGTGTGCTGGCAACACTGAAATATGAAAGTATGCATCTTTCATATCCAATGTTGCCATGAAATCCCCCCTTTTAACAGAGGGATTACCTCTTGCAGCGTCATGCAAAACCTTTGAGGTTTGACATATGTGTTTGCTTGACGCAAGTCTAGCACAGGGCACATAGTTAAGTCTTACTGGCACAAGGAAATACGTTGAATAGATGCCTTTGTTTACCTGGTTTGCTGCGCCTCGATTGTGCCTTTTTGTAGTAGGGTCTTTATTTCCTCTTGAAGACTTAGCCTCTCTTTCGATGTTTTGAAAAATGGTTTTGGGGTCTTTCTAGGAACTCGATGCAGTATCCCCTTCCTCCACCATGACTGTCGATTACACCAACTGGTCGGATGTGATTTCCTCCCATGCATGGGTGAATTGGCAAATGCTGCCTCCAATTGGCAATGCATGGGAGGGAACCTGTGTCAGGGCGTCATTTCTTAGAGGTAGTGGAGGCTCTGGTGGCAGAGTCTCTACGTCTACTTCTAGTTCTTCTTTACCCTCTTTGAAAATTTGGCTGGTAACTGGTAGACAGACCCTGGGTGTTGCCCCCGGAGGAGGACTGGCCTTAGTTATAACCCATAGATTGTGGGTAACATTGCCACGAAAAGGAGCATTGGGTGTTGAACACCCCTCATTGGACAAAGGGCCTGTTTGTTACCTGGCTTAAAGACTTTAGAGTCGCATGCTTTTTCTTTGCCCTCTTTAGTACATCAACGGCCTTGCCAAATAGTACATTAGGTTCTATTGGCATATTTAAAAGTGTGACCTGGATCTCTAGCTTGGTGCCTTCCGCTATAATGCGTCCAGCATTATCTGCTGCATCTAAATAATTGTTTAGAATGCAGCTGGCAACCCGTTTCCCATCAGAGATAGTTTTAATGAGCTGAGATTTTAAGGGCTCAGGGACAGTGTCCATTTGCTGTTTTGTATCCCAGACACAGCAGTTCTACCGGGCAAGTAAGGTGGGGTTATTGTCAATCCTGGTTTGGTATGCTGCAGAGGATGCTACCTTCCTGCCCAGAGTATAGATCTTTTTACTCTCTTTGTCTGGAGGCGCTTTTAGCGGAAGTCAGTGGTGTGCCTGCCCTCTTTATGGTTGTTACTAATAAAGAGTCAGGTTTTAGCGGACCTCTAATATAAAGGGGGTCAGTTGAAATATTTCTTCAATGCATGGGTAAGCAGAGATGGCTGAATGCATCTCTGAACCGATTGGAGAATAGGGATAAACTGGGTTACAGATTTATTTATCTCCCAAGATGTTGCCCACAAAGTGTCATGTTGAGCCTCCTGTGTGTCCATCTTGAAAGGCTTTGCAGCTTTAATAAGCTCATTGTTTTGGAGCCGGTTGTAAATGGAGTCAGCAATAGGCTGATCTTACTTTCTGGGGACTGCATAATGCAAATGTCTGTATCATTGTCGTAGATTTGATTGATTATCATGTGAAACTTGGTCACCTTGGGAAGGGTCAACAATGTACAGGTCATCCCAGGTGTCCCGATTAAGGTTGCAGATACCTGATGCAGAACATGATAGCCCTGTAAATGTATGTGTGCAAACCCATCTCTGCCTTGTGTTGACTATGGAAAAACTGCAGGCAGTTCAATTACTGTTTTACATTAAACTACAAAATACATTTTGGAGAAACCTGTTGGTGCGCCCAAAAAACAATCTTAATTTTGTGGACAGCTATTTAAAGAATAAAAAAAATAAAAAAACTTCTACAGACAGTCTCAAGTTGACTCACTATTCTTATGGAGGCAATTGCTACTAACAAAAACATTGCATGTGAGAAGCATATGGGAGCATGTGTTGATCGATCAAAAAGAGGGTCTCATTAACCTGTGTAACATTGTATTTAATTTCAAGCAAGGTGCCGTGTTAGCAAATTTTAGCTATATTCTTTTTACTCCTTCGCGAAAAGCTTTTATCAGTGGGAGCTTCCACGTGAAACTTTGCCAAGTGGTGCATGGCAATAGCACTGCCAAATGCATCATTAGTCAAAAGAATATGTAGGCTGGCTAACAGGTGCAGCATGTAAGTGACTGCAGCAGTCACAGTGCACAAAATAATTCTGTGTTGAAGGTTAATTGGAAAAAGTGAATATTAGTCATGCGCTCTACCCATGCGGATTGGTTACTAAGTTTCGAAATTATAATCAATAACTTGGTTTTCATCTAAACAACAAAGCCTTTGCTGTGTGGCGTCATAAAGACTGGTATCCACTAGCCAATCAGAAATAGAATAGGCGGAAATGTGGGTTTTATAGAAGCCTTTGGCGCATGGCTTACTAGATTTTTAATTTTAATTATTTGTATCTACCAAATAAGCCAAAGTGGTTAATCTAATAATGCAAATCTAAAAATGACATCAATGTGTCATGTCAGTATGTATGTATCCATACTGACACATTGATGTTATTTTTATAATAAAGAATATTTTTGATTATGGATTAACCACTTAACTGACTTAATTCTATGTTTATTACACCACCTGAAGAACCATGTCCATGTGTTAAAGCAGCAGATCCATAGGTTTGGTTTGGCAAGCCTCTTTAAGAATGCTTCTTTACAGCATCTGCAAATGTCCAAACTTGGATTTCAGGGGCCAGGCTCCAAATTTAGAGATTGGGGATTAAGATGTGTGATCTGCTGGTGTTCCCGTGTGAGCAGATTGTGAACTGCACACAGTTTGATTGGGCATCAGGCTCTAGTGTATCCACATTTTGCACTACTCTGGGCATTATGTGTGTGTGTGAGAGGGGCACAGTCAACTTGCCTTGGACATCGAAGGACTCCAGCTGTGCAAGCAACCCACCCTACCGTAGTGGGTTGCGTCTGTTGAAATGATCACTTGGGAGTCTGCAAATGGGCATCCTTTCAATATTTATTTGTTGATCCACCATTTCTGAGACCTGCCAACCTTTTGTGTTAACAACACTAGACCCTCCCAGTTCCCCCACGGCCACTATTTGCTGAGCTATTCCTGAAACAGACTCATGTGCACTCTGGCATATAGGATTAGATACACGCATGACCTAACTCTGATAAGCTTCATCACCTTTCATGTTTCGACAGTCTTGGAGGACTGATAAGGGGAATTATTGCCAGACAGGCATTAACTATTTCTTGCCACAGAAATGGAAGACCCTGCTATGGGTCTAGATCTCCCCCACGTAGAGTTTTGCTCTTGCATTGTCCAGGCTCGATTTCAACACATTTCAAATTCCCTTTGGTATAATACTGTTTGGGTGCGATTGCAGCACAGATTAATCCTGTTTCATCCTGTGGAGATATATTGTATGGTGGCATGAGGAACTCTGCACAGTACCCGTACCATACTTTGACGAGAGCCCACTGGTCAGTAGTAATTGCCACACATGTGTGGACACCACTTTATTTCTCTCTGAAAGGGTGTGGGATGAAAGGGTACTATGTGGCTGAAGTCATTGTTGCGGGACGCTCGGTCTTTGGTGGGCAAACCTTGTGCACAGCCTCTTACATGCCTTTGTTGACAATATTAGCGTTGATTAAACCGGACCTGGGAATAACCAGGTTCGCAAGCTGGTCTAGGTGGCTTAAACACCCTGGGTAGACTTGTTGCATGAAGGTGCACAATGGGATCTATAACCTTTTCTGATGATGGCAGATTTTCCTCACAATATAGAGGGGCCAGGCAGTGGCTTTGTTCTATTTTCACCTTTTCCAAGTCTTCGTCCACAGACTTTGGTGTCGAATGAAGGGAATTCATCCCCTCTCCCCAAGGGGAGTCATCCCCTTTGGGAAAAGGAAGGTAATCCCACTAAGCTTAACATCAACTAGGTGACAGGGCAAGCGGTATCCCACTGGGGGTGACCCCCCCCTACACCCACTACACCCCTGAGATGACAGGTCATCCTTTTAACAGGAATATGTATTACCCACCCCCGTTTAAAGAAGCGAATATCTTTGCTGGCTATATGTGGATTGCAATAGAAATTAACAGTTACTCACCGTAGTGACTAACGTACTCTTAGTCCATAGTCCCCTTTCCTCCATACTGTATGGGGCGTCCCTTGCGAGGGACGGGAGACAACCTTTTTCACCAGAAAAAAGCTTCTTCCCCTTTAAATTTTAGAGGCGCGACGCTGGGAGCATGCGCTCGCCTGACACCGCCCACCGGCACCACTCCTTAGTCCCCATTGACGTGTCGACAATGATACGCATTGCCTAATGGCGCCAGTATTATTAGGGGGGGGGAGGATGGTGGGACGTATGGAGAGTTACAACTTAATGTAGCCCCAGGTTGGAGAGGAGCCCCTCCTTAAGGACACAGGTTTCTTAGAACCGCCTGCCCGAATGCCGCATCTAATCTAGAGGCGGTGTCCAAACAGTAGTATTTACAGAAAGCCGAAGGGGTGGCCCAGGAAGCCACCATGCTGATGACCTGCCACGGCACATGCCGTTGGAACGCGATGGCCGTGGCCTTGGCTCTGACCGCATGGGCATGTAAGTTGGCTGGCACTGGTTTGTGCTGCCCCTCATAGGTCTCCTTGATGGCAGCAATCACCCCCTTGCTATGGAGGCCTTGGAGAACCGGGCCTTGAAACCCCCCCCCCGAAAGTGACAAACAAGGTGTCCGCTATTTTCTCGTTGAGATGGAAGGAGGAGGTCACCCTGGGTAGGAAAGCGGAGTTCGTCCGCAGGACGACCTTGTCCCTGTGAAAAGTGGTGTAGGGTTCTGATGCCACTGGAGCCTGGATATCGCTAACTCTGCGAGCTAAGGAGAGGCCCACAAACAGAGCTGTCCTTATGGTGACCAGCTTGATGTCCGCGGACGCCATAAGTTCAAAAGGTTTGTGCGCCAGGGCTTCTTTAGAGGCATGTAAAGTCTGTGGGGGCTTGCCAGATGTCGCTTGAACATTTACTCTTATTTTAGATCCTAGTAGCCTTGCTTCTAGCGCCCTGGATGATCTGTAGGTTAGCCTGAGATGGGCTTAAGTGTTTCAGCCTGACCTGCTCAGGAGCCACACTGAGGGCTAGCTTGTGAGGAGCAGGGTGGAGTGCCCTGCCCCCCTGCTGGGTCAGGAGAGGAGCTGGGCACAGTATTAGGTGAATGGGTGGTCTGTCCATAAGGCTGAGGAGCCCGCAGAACCACGATCTGGCCGGCCACCATGGATCTATCAAAATGATGCCGAGGTGTCCGGATTCCTTTATCTTGCAGATCACACTGTGGACTAGGGGTGTGGGCGGGAAGGCATATGCCATCATGTGGTTCCATTGGACCTGGAATGCGTTGCCCAGGGAGCCGGAGCCCTACCCCTGCCAGGAGGCGAACCGTTAGCATTTCCTGCTGTCCCGGGAGGCAAAAAGATCCACCCGGGGATGCCCCCACCTGAAGATGATCTCCTTTTGTACCAGGTCATTCAATTGCCACTCTTAATTGTCCACCCCCCAGTCTGCTGAGCGTGTCCGCTTCCAGGTTGGATTCTCCCGGGAGGTGGACAGCCATGCGGTAAATGTTCTCCAGAGCCCATACCCACATGTCGACTGCTAGGTTGCACAGCAGAGGGGATCTGGTGCCACCCTCCTTGTTGACATAGTACATGCTGGTGGAGTTGTCTGTCTGGATAAGAACTGTCTTGCCCTCGATAAGAGGGATAAAGGCCTTGAGAGCCAACCATATGGCCTTCAAGTCCGTTGTAACTGTGACCCGAGGGGCCGGCTGCTGGAAGGCATTGCCCTGCCTCAGGTTGAAGTCCGCAGACCCGCAGTGGAGATCCGATAGGAGAAAAGGTGGAATGTTGAATGGCTTCTCTTGGGCGCCCTTTTTTAGAACCTGACAGAATGGAGAGGCCTGATTTGTTATCATTATGGAATCATTAGACTTATTGTTATGGAATCATTATCCATCATTGCATCCCGTTTAGTTATCCATTATACATTCTGAAGTAGCATCATTAGACTATCCACATTATTCTGCCACATATGTAGCCATTACCCATTTGCTCATAGAATGAGGCCTGTTGTATTTGAAATGCCATGTAGTGCCATTTAGAGACACATTGTTATATTTGTAGAGGCACATGTAGCAATATTTATGTATGTATGTAGAGAGACGCATATGAGTGTGCACTTAGAATATGCATGAAGTTGGCATTATAGATAGCGCTTGGATTTCTGAGAGAAAGAGAAAACGCTAGAAAGCACGTAGCTGGCTCCTAAGCCATTCTGAATGGAGACACACAGAAGTGTCACTTGGTTCTGTGCGAAGTTGTTATGGTACACTGTGAAAGATTGGAATGCAAACAGAGATAACACGGCCCTTGTCCGAGTAGAGAGGGATGCTGGTCTTATCAGCATGGCTGGCTTGTGTTCGCAGAGAGAGAAAAATGTGTGGCCAGCGCAACAGGAGAGGAGCTTTTGCAGGGAGAGCTTTGCACGAGAAGGAGAGAGGGATTTCAATGGATAGTGAATGGAGAAATATGAAGATGGTAGGATGCTAGGCAGACAGAAGATAGATAGGATATAGATAGGCCGAAATGTCATGATGACAGAACACGAAGTGATTGCAAGTAAAATACATGCAACAGACTTTTAGGCACTGCTCAAATATAGAATGCTGACATGCAGAGAAACGAAGGAATGCTTAATGCAACCATGGATATGTGTACGTCATGGAATAGTATAACCAGAGGTGAGAAGATTGGAGTTTTTAGATGTAGATGGAGTTCGAGTTCAATGAGAGACGTCTGGTTTGCAGACAGATGAGAGGCGAATGAAAGGAAATTGCCATTAAGGGAGAGGAGTGTTTTTGGTGTAGCAGAATCCGATGGCTTTGGAAGTTCGGAAGCTTGGGGAAGCATTCCGATGAGAGGAGAGATCGATAAGCTTGGCAGAGGCTGGAGGCAGTTCGAGTGACCAGACTTGGCTGAGCTGGAGAGGGGAAGAGATGGGACACATTCGAGATTAGACTATGGGACGCTCAAATGGGAAGCATGGTTTATGGCCTAAACTGATTGATTAGGGCAAACATTTACAAAGAGCTGGGTTTAGGAAAGGGGAAATCAGACAGGGATTGTATTAGAGAGAGAGAGTGAAGTATGGTGTGGAATGGAGAGGAATGCCGAATGCTGGGACTTGCCATATGTATATTGCATTAGATACGATAGACCCAGCTAATCACAGGCTTGCATTAGAAGCCTGTAAGGCTTATAGTCATTACACTGCATGGTAGATTTTCACCAGAAGTATAAAGGTGCAAATTGGAAATTTGCATTATCTTATTGTTTGCATCATGCCTTGCTGTGCATGAATAAATGTTATAATTGAATCGATTCATGTGTTTTCTTTGTGTCTTGTGTCCATATGAGTAAGATAAGAGTATGTTGTTAGGAGTAATCTAGAAGTAACACAGTGCACAAAGGCCAGAGATACGAAAGAGGGGGTGGGGGGGCATAGTGATCCACACCCCCCAGGAGATTGTCTAAGACTGATGCATGGTCGCCCACGCGGGGCTAGACCATGGTAGGATAAGTTTGGGAATAACACTTTCCCTGATTCCATGAGGCTGTGAAGTGCATCTGTAATCTCCGCCTCCTGAGTCTTCTGTGGGGCACAGCCAAAAGGACTGCTGCCATAAGCCCCAGTAGGTGTTGGTACCGCCAGGTTGAGGTCACAGGCCTGGAGAGGAAGTGAGCGGTAGCTCGCTTGATGGCCGCAATCTTGTCCTCAGAGGGAAAGACTCTAGCAGAGCTTGTGTCCCAGATGAGGCCCAAGAAGGTCTGGCTCTGCGTGGGCTGCAGCTGAGACTTCGTGAGATCGACAGTGAACCCCAGGTCGTGGAGGGTGTTCATCAGTGCGGAGGCAGTATGCTGAAACGCTTCCAGAGAGGTGGTATGGACTAGCCAGTCGTCCAGGTATGGGTAGATGTGGTGGCTGGCCCTGGGCCCTCAGGAGGGCTGCCACTGCATTCATCAACCTGGTAAATACCCTGGGAGCCAAGTTGAGGCCGAAGGGTATCACCTTGTATTGCAAATGGAAACCTGTGATCCGGAAGAGCAGTAAGGAACGATGCGGCTGCCAAATCGGGACGTGTAGTAGGTGTCCTTCAGTTCCAGGGAGCACATCCAGTCTCCCCTGTCCAGTGTTTCTGCAATAAGAGCTGGCGTAACAATCTTGAATTTTTACAGAGGGAGGCAGAGACTGAGGGTGGAAAGGTCCAACACAACTCTCCAGCCAGCCTGGTTCTTCTTTTGTATGGCGAAAATCCTGGAATAAAAGCACAAACCTCGCTGGGAGGTTGGGACTTCTTCCACAGCCTGGCTCTCGATGAGCGACCGGATCTCCACCAGCAGAGTTGCTGTCCCAATCTGTGGGAGAGGAGGGAACGAGAGAGGAGAGAAAGGTACCGGTAGGCGGTACCCCATGGAGACTACAGAGAGGATCTCGGGATCCGATAAATTTGGGCGCCAAAATTGCATGTGAAAGTCAAGCCTGCCAACCCTTCCCCCCGCCTCGAGACACGTGGACCCGAAGGGGCGTGTCATGCCCATTTTCCATCTGAGGGTGTTGGGGAGGAGGGGGTTTGGAAAAACCCCTTGCCCCCACCCTTTTGTTGTTTCATCCGATGCTGACTCTGAGAACGGTCCGGTTGTCTGGACCTCCATTCTTGGAAGCCTCAGAACCTGCCAAAACCCCGCCCCTTGTCGGAGCGTTGCTGCGACTGGGTGAGGCCTTGGGCGTGGCATTTGTAAGAAGAGATAAAGACTTCGCGGTTTGCGAGCGGTTCTTCTTTTTATCTAATCCCTCATCCGTGGTGGAGTGGAAGAGGTCACTGCCCCCGAAGGGAAGGTCCAATATGTGTTCCTGGCCACCAGGATTAAACTTAGTAGCCCGGAGCCAGGCCGCCCTTCTCATGTCCGTGGCAATGCAGATGGCCCGGGCAGAAGTGTCGATCTGGGCCACGGTGGACTCCATAATGTCCTGCGCTACCAGCCTGGATTCTCTTAGTCCCGCCTTGAAGCGCGCTTGGCTCTGTGCCAGAAGTTCTGGGAGGAAGTTCGCAATTTCCTGCCAGAGCCCTTTTGCGGATGCCAACATGGCATCTGTGTTGGCCTGCCGCAGGTACAGCTTCTTCCCGTACGCCTCCAAGATCATCTCCTCCTTGCCTAGCAGCGCTCCTCCTTGCCTAGCAGCGTTGAGGACGAAGTGGCCGAGGACGACAGGCTTGGAATAGAGTGACGCCACAGCTATCACAGTAGAGTGCGGTTGAGCATGCGCTGAAAGCAAGGGTGTGTCCCCCTCCATCTGCCTGTACTTGTCGTTGAGGCGCTGATTGACATGCTGGGCTGTGTGTGGCTTGAGCCACCCCTTCCTGGCCATGGGATGACGTCTTTCTGCATCGGGATCCCTGTTTTGGTAGGGGGGTATTGGGGTGAGGACTTCTGCTAAGAACCCCTCCTCGGGCTGCTCTACCTCGGCTGAGGAAGGCCCAAATACGCTGCCTAACCTGCAAGGCGTTTGTTGAAGGCCCTGGCTGAAGATGGCGTGTCGGGGTCCTCCTCTGTGTCCGTGTCCACCAGGCTCGGGGGTTCCGGAGCAGGTGCAGGAGTGCTGGGTGCCTCGGGTGGAGACCGGAGCCAGTGGCTGTTGCAGAGGCTGGTGTGGAACCGCCTGTACTGTGGTAGGCAGGGAAGCTGGAATTGGAGTTGCCGCCTGGGGCAGCAGTGTCTGCGCGGAGGCCTATGGCACCAGTGCCATCGGAGGAATAACTATGGATGCCAGTGGGGTGACCTGAGGGAGCATGGCCCCGATGGCATCCCAGAGGATGGGCCCCCCTCTGGGGAGTCCGCATCAGCCCTAAGAACATTTTGAAGAACCGGTCTTCGGAGGCTGAAGAGGTGTCAGGTGATATTGACGGAGTGGTCAAGGGCAGCTGGGGCCGGGGCACACTCTGCCTGGGGTGGCAGGGAAAACATGCCCTGCGCTGCTGATGGATAAACTGTAGGCCACGCACCTGGCTGACACCTGTCCCACCTTGTGATTCTTTCCCCCACCCGCTCTGCAAGAGGGGGTATGAGATGAGCGCCATCCTGTCTGGCGTGGCAGCCATTTTGTCGAGCTGTGTGCCTTGTGCCTCATGCCTGGCTCGCTGGAACCAGCCCCGTCCAAGAAGCTTGGTGTTGGAACAAAAGGCCTTTCCTGCACCTCAGACCGTGACCTGGAAGGTTTATTTCCCTCGGCAAAGCTGCTGGTAGCCTATACAGATAAGGGGTGTATCGCCCACTTTTGCTCCCTCAAAATAGGCAAATGCTCCCAAAAAATAAAAATGGTTAGCAAAAATACTCGCAACAAAAAATGGGAGACTGACACATGACCATGTGCTCCATGCAACAACACCACAATAAGAAATTGCCATTACTGCCTCATCAGAAGACGTAAACATGTATCCTTAAAAGGGTATGAATAACTAGTTGCAAGAAAATAATAATTACAAAAACATTTCAGTTTCCCAGTTCAAACATATTTTTACTTGCTTATAAAATGCTTACAGTGCAGACATTCATTGCAACCATAGTAACCACCTCTCTAACCACTCAGTCTGTTGAAGCAGAAACTGTTGACGTTGGTGTGCCAAACCATTGACATACTCCATGTTTAAACAGCTGGTTTCTGGACTTCAAGTGGATATTTGTTTACTGGCGGATGATGTTCGGCACCCCGTTTATGCATCTGTTCTGCCTTCATTGTCCAATTTAGAATATGGTGGCTTAGTTATCTGGTTTATTCGTTCAATTCATTCTTTTTATTCAACCTGTCTCAACGCCATATTTAGTAGACTGAATCGACATCCCTTTCAGGATCAGGTAGACATCTCCTTTGGGATGGGTACCGAATCACCATCTGTTTTGGACTTGGATGGATGTCAACGTATAAGGAGTCTCAGCGGATATTGTGTTTCATGATCAATCGGTTTGCACACTGAACTACTGCGACTTTGAAACACAATTCTGCTGTATAAAGCGCCTAACAAATGCCCAATAAAATAAGGGGATGACAGAAAATAATCTGAGGATGTTCTTTTGAGAAGCATTAGGGATACCTGAACCACGGCTCTCACAGCCCTATAGGGCAATAGGACAATGCCAACCCAACATACTACCATGGGCAGTTTCTTTTTGGTTAAAGTAGGACAGTTTAAGGGGTTACTACATTGTGCAGCTAGTAGTTTTGTCAGTGTTACTTAACATATTTTCCTTATAATGGACAATTTGCAACACATTTTACACACAAAAATAATTCGCCCCTTGGGTACCACTTAGTCTGTCACAATAGGAATGAATTGGCATTTGCAATGGATGGTCACTATTTCAAATGTGCCCTAACCAATTTAATGCCCTGTTCCAATCCTGCCTGCAAATGCAGTAGAGGGATAGTATCACAGGAAATACCCCTACTTTTAATTTCAAAGTAAACAGCTTGACCTCAAAATAAGAGTAAATGCATTTTTGAAAAATATCTGTTCTTTAGTCTGATGCGAGTAATGCAAGGAGAAAAAAAACAGCTTGAATTTTGCTTGTAATCGGGTTTTCAAGATTGTAATAATAGAAATCGATTATATATGTACTTATAGTTTCCTCTTTACAGATGAATTTCAGATATGGACCTGAATTTTAAGAAGCTGTTGAAATTGTGTTAAATGTACACAAATATATGTATGTGATCTGTTAATAAGTTTTGTAAAGATTTAAAATAAACCAAAAACAATGAATAAAAAAAAAAATAAAAAAACTTGACCAACCGGATTATGCATAGCATGTGAATCTAAACAGACTTGCAATCCGCAGAAATATAAAATTGCACTGAAAACTACAAGTTAAGTTGCAATCTTCACCAATGAGACCCCCCCAAAGATAAATATCTGCTATCTGTTCGCAGTGAATTTGATCAAATGTTGTAAACATCGCCGTCAGGTTTAAAGTTTCAATTGTTAGGGAGGCAGCTGACACAATCTTCCATCACATTCACACCAATTTACAGCATTTTTTGTTGATGACAACGAAGTGATGATTGCTTGACTCACACCAGGCACCGCCGCTACAGCCACATCTCGTCTAGAGTACTCTCCCATAGACAGAACGGTGCATCAGGTGCTTTGTATGGCTTTTCTAGTCTGGCTGGTGCCTGAGGTACTAAAGCTGGGTCTTTGAAGAGCTTCAAAACCCCTTCTGAAAAGATTTGGCTAAGAGCAGTAGCAACTGCAGTTTTCTTCCTATGTATTATAAGTAAAATAAATAGCACCCTTGTTCTGGTTCTTTTTCTATTTGTAGACCAAGCGCCTCAGACAACCCTTTGTATCTAAGACATGCACAACAGAATTCTCAGAAGCAATCCCTTACTGGAATCACCAACCGGAATATCCTTCAATACTAGAAAATACTAGGAATAACGCTACGCAATATTCTTCTCATAGCAGTGGCCATCTGTTGTCTGCAAAGATAGCTCTCTACCCTCTTACAGGAATTGGTAATTCCTGCAGAAATATAAACTGGTTAACAGTCATAGCACTGGGCAACCTAGTACCAGCGCAATGGAGGAGTGTGCCATCACAGCACAACAGAAGGCATGTGTATTTCTGCATGTTCACTCCAGGTGCAGACTGGCAGTGACAGATTAAGAGTGAGATCTAGAGAGAAATGGATAGGGAAAGTCAGGAATGTGTGCAGACAGCAATCAAGGAAAAAGTGGAGAAAGATGTGTGAAGGAAAGGGAAGTGAAAAACAGGCCGGGAAATCTAAAAAGAGAGGATGGACAGTCAAGAAATATATAGAAAGACAACTTCCATTTTTTCGCAAGGCTAAATCCATATATTTCTATAAGGGGCCCAGTGAAATGACAGTCTATTTGTAGGTGTTAGGAAAGATCACTCTTTTAGCAACTTTCCCCTCTATATTTCTATTGACCACCCAAACCTTTTACTTTTGTTTCTGAATTTGCCCTGACTTTTCAGGGAAGCGAAGCCTTCAGCTTCACTCCCCTGGCCTTTTGATCATTTTGTTATGGGGAAACTAATTAGTCCTTCAGACTATCAGTACTGGAAAACTGTTGACTTTTACACTTTTTAAACGTTTTACCATTGCACACAGCATTTTACAATGCAGTGAAATAGGGATACTTTTATAACACCTTAGTGTTTTGCAATTGGAATTATCGTTACTTTTATATGTGCCTAAAGACGGTGGTAGCAATTCAATTCATGGCATTTTTGTATTATTTATAGTGTGCACATTCGCGTTTACTGCGTATGGCTACTAAAGATTGCTAGTGCCCTAAAATGGCCATGCCACATGATTTTCGATTGTTCTTTGGCCATATTGTTTTGTGGCGCCTTCCTGCCTTGCCAGGTGCGAAATGCCATATAAGGTCATGCAAGGTCCCATAGAAGGTCATGCAAAGCTGCTGATGCCTTTGTGTGTGCATGGCCCAGGAAGTGGGTGAGACTGCCTGGTCCCACTCCAAATCCGTGGTGCCAGCGAGTTTAGGTGTAGGGCACGAGTGAAACCAATCAATCGTTGTCCCCGATTGGACAATTAGAGGATGTTTGGATGGTGCAGATCCTTACAATTGTGGGCTTGGACTTGCTTCCAGGCTATGTTTGGGATAAGAAGACTCATGCAGCCATTTCTTCAGAACAGCGTTGGAGCCCAGAATCCCTCGTAGAAGAACTGCCAAATGAAGATCAGAAGAGGACTCCTGAAGAGGCCTAGCATCCCTTCCTGTGTCTGGCCCGTTGAAGCCCTATTGGAATACCTGATCTGCAAAGGCCCTCTGCAGTGCTTCAACTTCTGGACTGGGGAAACCAACCATTCTCGACTTGTTAGAGGATCCTGCCGTACTGAGCCTTTGGAAGTATCCATGGATGGCCCAGTGGACTGGCAAGCTCTCCAGTGGGAACTGTTGCAGTTCCGCGTTTGCAGATGGTGCTCGCCAGCTTGTGGTGTAATATGCCTTTCTGTTGAATTTCAGCCTCCTATCTTCAAGAGATCCTGCTCTGGAAGAGATCTTGCTCTGGGTGGACTCATTGTTGACCCCCCAACCCTTACCTGCAGACTCCGGAGAATAGTCTGAACCGCTTTCTATTGCTACCTTGATTGGGTTTTGGCTAGCCGCCCAGAGTTGCCCGTTCACTAGGACTAGGGTGGCCTCCTAAAATCTGTCCACCAGGCCAGATTCTAGAAATCCATTTTAACAGGTCTATGACCTGAACTTTCAGTGGAGATGAAGGACATTGGGGTCCTGAAAGTACATTTCCAATTCCCGCAAAGTTAAAACAACATGATTGAAAGCACCTCTCACCTCAGTAGGCAGTTGAAGACTGGATGAGCGTCTAATGCCCGACATGGGACAACCTTAGGGCTCTATCAATAAGCCATATTCTAAGGGACATAAGCTGATTGCTGCAGATTTCAGGTGAACCGACAACTTATTAACACTGTTGTTTGTTTGTTTTTATTATTTATAGTGTGCACCTGACCCAGGGGTATTCGGCGCGAAGGCAGAAAGAGGGTTGTTGGTCCTGCTGATTGGGTGGTACAAACCAGAGAAATACTGTTTGTGTGTACATATATGATGGGGAGGAGACCACAGAGGAAGCAAGTTGTATAACAATGTGGAATACTAGTCCTGATGACAACTTGCAAGCACATACAATATTGCATATTTGGGGAGATCTGTTGATAGACAATGAGTTTGCTTGCGTGTATTCCTTTTCTCTGTCTACTTCCCCCCCCTCCAACTCCCCCTCCCATCCCTTCTTCTTGTGTTTGTTTTTTTTGGTACTCTGAGGCCCATGGGCTTGTAGCGCTCGTTATACATAATAATAATGTGTGGCAGCTACACATTTGGACAAGCTTGAGGTTTTACATTTTTAGTTGCGCATAGGAGAGTAATTATTCCACACATTATGTCCACCACAGAAGGATGTCTTGGTTCCAATTAAGATCTCCCAACATGTGACCTGCAGGTTAAATAAAGAGGGAATATCCCAACTAACTGTACAAATATGGATCTGTTTAACATTAACCCTTTGAGCTAATCATAGCTGCCAGTGAAACCGACCCGTGTATCCCAGAAATTAGGGTTGGACAAAAGTCCCATTTCAGACGACCCTGATTTGTGAAAGATTGTTTCTTAGCTCTGCTAACTTGAATGCTGAAAATTAAGTACACCATTTTTGGAAAATTAGAAATCGCCTGA
Organism: Ambystoma mexicanum; assembly: GCF_040938575.1. Classification (NCBI taxonomy): domain Eukaryota; kingdom Metazoa; phylum Chordata; class Amphibia; order Caudata; family Ambystomatidae; genus Ambystoma; species Ambystoma mexicanum. Next base: position 1,333,777,100 of record NC_090921.1, on the reverse strand, counting down.
ATTTACATTTAACAAATTCATGTTACGGTCAGATTAAGAAATCGCAGATTTCGTAACTGAGTTACTCGAACTTCAGGTCAGGCTCGATTCTTTTGATATTGAGCCTTGAAGTGTTTCCACTTTTTGTTCTAGTTTTATAACATCCAGTGCAAAGTAATGCAACCTGCAGGTGCTTCCAAAAGAGCCGAGGGAGGGGAAGGGGCTGAGCAGAGGGAGGGGACCGAGCCGAGCAAGGGGGCCGAGCTGGGGGACAGAAGGGGGGAGAGAAGGGGGCAGAGCTGGGGGAGAGAAGGGGGCCGAGCCGGGGGAGAGAAGGGGGCAGAGCCGAGGGAGGGGAGGTTAGGGGGCAGAGCCGAGGGAGGGTTTGGGGGCAGAGCCGAGGGAGGGTAAGGGGGCACAGCAGAGGGAGGGTTAGGGGGCACAGCAGAGGGAGGGTTAGGGGGCACAGCCGGGGGAGGTTAGGGGGCACAGCAGAAGGCGGGGGAGGGGGCACAGCAGAAGGAGGGGGAGGGGGCACAGCAGAAGGAGGGGGAGGGGGCACAGCAGAAGGAGGGGGAGGGGGCACAGCAGAAGGAGGGGGAGGGGGCACAGCAGAAGGAGGGGGAGGGAGCACAGCAGAAGGAGGGGGAGGGGGCACAGCCGAGGGAGGGGGCACAGAGGATGGAAGTTGGCAGAGGGAAGAGTGAGAAGAAAAGGCTGAGAGTGAGGAGTTGTAGAGAGAGAGAGTGAGCGTGAGAGTGACAGGGGAACTGAATCGAACAGTGTTTGTAAGGCACAACATTCCTCAACTCCTAGTAGAACACAAACAACTGGTTGGAGTAGGTCCAGTTAGGAAGGCCCAGGGAGTTTAGTTAGAGAAGGAAACATCTGCCTTTAAGAGTAAGATAGAAAATTAGATTGTGAGGATTAAACTTCTTTTTTATAGACTAACCTAGGTCATGTACACCTGTGTTAGGGAGGAGGTGCGATATGAAGAGTGAAAGAGAACAAAAGAAAGAGAGAAAGAGGGAGAGAAAGAGGGAGAGAAAGAGAAAGAGGGAGAGAAAGAGAAAGAGGGAGAGAAAGAGAAAGAGGGAGAGAAAGAGAAAGAGGGAGAGAAAGAGAAAGAGGGAGAGAAAGAGAAAGAGGGCGAGAAAGAGGGTGAGAAAGAGAAAGAGAGGAAGAAAGAGGGAGAAAGAGGGGGAAAGGGGGGAAAGAGGGGGAAAGAGGGGGAAAGAAAGAGAAAGAAAGAGAGAGAAAGAGAGAGAAAGAGAGAGAAAGAGCGACAGAAAGAGCGACAGAGAAGGAGGGAGACAACCCTATGGGCTCTGGGAATTATCAATGAAAACATGTTTGAGATTTGGAGTGACTGTTATGCCATCTATCACACAGTCAGGAGTGGGATCCATTAGACCCCGATACAGAGGTCACCCGCCATTGCTATCCAGGATGCTGCAAATTTTAAGACCGTAGGGCCCAGCTTCTCACCAGTTACATCAGGAGCCGCAGGCTGCAACATATATGGGGATTAAGTATGGACTATCCTTCCATGAGGCCAAGCCATAGTTTAGACCAGACTGAAGATGGAGATGCCAGAGGTAAACTATGGAAGATTAGCTCCAAAATCTGGGTTGGAATATAAATATTCCCTGGAGCTGGGAGCATGAGTGATTGAAGGGGATCACATAGCGAGTTGTCAACCCTGATTGTTGTCGTGCCCAAGCAAAACCACATATGGTGTTTTTGCATACGTTTTAGATGTCAAGAAAATATACCCTGATTCAATGCTTATTCCATACAGAGAATAGGTGAACCATGTAGATCAACTGCGACCATTGAATTTAACATTGGACCTGAGGAAGGGCTACTGGCCGGTACCTTTGGATGAGGAAACTAAAGACAAAACCGTCTTCTCTACTTCAGAGGACATGTTTCAGTTCACTGTCCTACCGTTTGGACTACATGGAGCCTTTATTGGGACCTACCTTGGCGATATGGTGGTGTACAGCTCACGCTCAAGGGAAAATTTAGACGATCTCACATTCGTCTGAAATCAGCTGAATAAAGCACACCTGAACACCAACCTAACTAAGCATAATCTCGGCCACTCATCAGTCCAATATCAGGGAACAGTCAGGTACTTCTCCAGAAGGTCAACATTCAAGCAATACAGTGTTAGTTTGATATTATCATAGTTTCATTCTGAATTTCTCTGAAACACCAGGACATTCAAAAAAACAAATGAATGGATATTCTAATAAAAAGCGGGATGACAAGGATCAAAATGCCTTTGATTAAATACAGACATCTTTGCGTAAAAGCCCCAATGTAAACAGAAACCTGTAATGTTGGGCTAGGAGCAGTATTATCGCAGGTGGGGAGGAAAAGAGAGGATAGAAGAGAATCCAGTAATGTATATCAGCCGGAAGCTACACCGCAGAGAAATTAACTACTTGATAATTGATTTAGAAGACCTAACCACAACCTTCGGTAAAACCTGAATGAAAGAACATTGAAACTGGTGACCAACCACGCAACGCTAGCTTTAATGGGTATGAATAAAGACAAATATCTGTATCATGAGGTGGTTCCATGGTCCTAGAGCCACTCTCATTCACAGTGGAACACCAAGCAGGCACAAAACAAGCCAACCAAGATGTTGTTTTCTGATACGCCCTGTCAGTTAGATAGAGAAAGGGGGAAGAAGAGAAGTTAAGAGACAGGGTGAAGGTGTGTGAGTCAACAGGGGATGGAAACCAATCTCAGCCAGGGAAGAGAGGCCGATGAAAAATCCAGAGCCAGTCTTACCCCTAAGGTGGACAGAGGCAGTTGAGCGCCCCAATTCCTGCCCCCTCCCTTTCTTAGGATTACCTCTCGGTCTCAATCCAGGTCTCCTTTACAAGCACTCTGAGGCCTGCGGGCGAGTTAGTGCTTTACAAGAACTAAATACAATAGAATGGAATGGAAGATTTGCCAGTGTTTTTCTGCTTCTTCCTGGTCACGCCAGAAACCAAGAAGGCTCAAAGTTTGAATCCTGAAGCAGCGCCCTACATTCATAAAGCGAGGCAGAAACTCAACCCTCACCCAGTGGCAGCCATGACCAGCAACGCAGAAGCCCACAAAAAGAAAGACGCTGCGACACACAAGTGGTCCTACGGCACAGGTGAGCCTCAGCGAGGAAAGAGCTGGAGAGAGAAGCCGCATTCAGATGTGCCCAGCAGAAAGATCTCGCTGTGCTGCTGGACAATATCATTGAGCACACACAACAACTGTAACAATCCCTGAAACACTAGGGACAAAAAGGGAAATACAAGAACCATTCACTACTTACCTCAGGGCACACCAATTTGTCCCGGGAACATGATCGCCTTCCCAGGCCGCTGTTGTTTCACGGCGGATCTGCACAGAAAAAAGTGTGGGGGGTGTAGCCCTATAATTCTGCCTTTTCGTTTTTCTAAAACACCTCAGGTGTGGAAGACCAGGCCAGATTCGCCAGGTATTGAAGGCCAATAACATAAGAGGAGGGGGATATAAGCAGGAAGTGTGGGTATTTGGGGGAGAGGTGCACCAGAAGGGGGGAGGAAGGCAGGAACAGCAGAATGTGGAGGTCAATTCTGGAAAAAGGAATGGAAGTGATATTGTAGTGAGTGTGTGTGGAAGTGTCGAGTGTGTGATTAGGTGAGTTAAGTGTAAAGAGGGATTGTGAAGAAAATGATGAAGAGTGGAATGAGGTTGGCTTCGTAGTAGTGTGAAGGAGGGAGTAGTAACATCAATGGGTGGAGCTAAGGCCTAGAAGAACAAATTACTTTCCCCTGGTTAAGTTCCTTCAACTGGATGTTCCTCCCACATATTCCTCATTTTTGATTTACTCCGATATCCTGCTCAAACTTCAGAAAACTTCACAGCAGAGGGCTCTGTGCATCGTCACTGACCTAATGTCCCTCAATGGCCTCCATCCATCCTCCACTACATCGGCGTCAGTATAAATGGCAAGCACCGCACCCGTTGCCTCAATTCATGTTTTTCCCCTCAACAGCACAGCGGTCTCAAAGATGAAATACGTGGGCATTAATGGAGAGGAAGGTGCAAATCACAGAAATTCTCTCTCAACAGAGGGGGAGGTTGGGAGGGGCGATGAGGAATACGTGGGAGGAACATCCAGTCAATAGAACATTACAAGGGGCAAGTAATTTGTTCTTCAAATGGATTGGGTCCTCCCACGTATTCCTCATCTTTGATAGCAGAACCTTGAAGGAGGTGGGAAACGAGAATGTATATCCGATTCATGCAGTGTAAAACAGCGATTCCAAATCTGATGTCCTGGCCCGATAGAAAATCCAAGTAACAGTGCTTTGTGAAGGTATGCAACAAAGACCACGTGGCAGCACTTCACATATGTTCCACTGTTACCCCTCACTAAAGGGTGGAGGAAGTAGCTCCCCCTCTAGTGGAATATGCCCTTAGACCTTTCTGGGACTTTTTTTCTTACCAGAATGTAGCATTCGGATATGTCTGAAAAGTCTGTTTTGTAACCGCCTGTCCCATACTATGGCCTGTATAGCCTACAAAAAAAACCAAATAATAGATCAACCTGTCTTAGAGAGCCTGTTAATACAAAAGCTTAAAGCTCTCTTAGGATCCAGTCTGTGGAGCCTTTTTCCACTTTAGATGGAGCAGGAGGGTCGAAAGTAGGCAAAAAAAAAGTCTTTGCCAAATGAAATTCTGAAACCCCCTTGGGAAGAAAAGAAGAGTAAATCCTCAAAACTACCTTGTCTTTAAAAAAGATTGCAAATGGTGGTTTACAAAGCCTAAAGCTCACTTATCCTGCGAGCAGAGGTAATGGCTGTCAAAAACACAGTCTTTAAAGAAAGCATCCCGAAAGTATAGGAATGCAAAGGCTCAAAAGGAGTACCCATCAGGTAACTCAAGAATAGATTGATGCCTTGCACCGGAAATAAGGGGAACCGGTGTGAAGATGTTAGTCAGCCCTTTCAGAAATTGGATGACAATAGGGACTTTGAAGCAAGAGCCCTGCTCTGGTGAATGCTTGAAACTGGACAGCACAGCCAGATAGCCCTTAGCCATAGAAACATGAAGCCCCTGATGGGTCAGATGCAGGAGAAATTATAACACTGATTGCGTGTCATAAGTAAATTGGTCAATTTCCTCATCTTTACACCGGCTGCAAAACTTGTTCCAACAGCAGCAGTAGAGAGATTTTGCCGCTGACTTTGTGGCTGAAAGCAACACCTCCATCACGGCTTCTGAAAGGTTCCAATCCCTGTATCTTAACCTCTCAGAAACCAGGCATGAAGGTTCAGGATCCTGATTTTTTTGGTGGCGAAGGCGACCTGCCTTTTGCAAGAGCAGATCCTCTCTTTGGGGAAGATTAATTGGAGGGCAGATGGACATTTCCAGAAGTTCCGAGTCCCACGTCCTCCTGGCCCAATTCAGGGCAGTAAGGATCATGGACTTCTTGAACTTTCTCAACCTTCTGAGAACATGAGGAATGACCAGGACTGGTGGAAACGCGCACAAAAGCGGAAAATCCAAATCCACTACGAACGTGTCTCCTAGAGCTCCTCTCAGAGGAAATTCCCTGGAGCAGAACAGGTTGCAGTTCCTGTTGACAATGGACGCGAACAGATCCAATTGAGGTGTTCCACAAAGGGTGATGATCTCTTGAAGGACCAGTTGCGTTAACACCCACTCGTGGGCTACTGTGCTTAGCCTGCTCAGAGCGTCAGTCCCCATGTTCCCCTCTCCAGCTAGGTCAACAACCAACAGAGAGATTCCTTCTTGTAGTGCCCAACATCAGAACTGTATTGCTTCTCTGCACAGTGGTAGCAACCCTACACCTCCTCTCTTGTTGAGATAATGTATGCCCACCATATTGTCCGTCATTATCAGGACGTTCTTCCCCCGCACAGAGGGTAGAAAGGCCATCAGCACTAGTCTGATTGCCCTCGGCTCCAAATGGTTTATGTGTAGTTTGGACTCCGACAGAGACCAGTGTCCGCTGATAGTCAGATCGTTGGTCTGTGCTCCCAACCTATGATGAGAAACGTCCATAACAACCGTAATCTCTGGCCATGGTTGCCAAAAAGGTTCCCCTATCAACATGTTCTCCTCACAGGCCCAACAACGAAGATTCCGTGCAACCTTGCTCAAGACCTTAATCAGGTCAGTCATTCAGCCAGAGAACAGACTATTGGGATCTGAGGGACCACTGGAGGGATCTCATCCTCAGACAAGCCTATGACAGCAGGAAAATGCAGGATGCCATGAGGCCCAGCAACGTCAGAAAATCGAAGGTTTGTAGACATTGTGCACTTTGAAATGTGCATCCCCATCTGCGAAATGTGATGAGCTCTTACCTTGGATGGCAAAGCTTTCCCAGAGTAATAGTCCAGTATTGCTCAAATGAATCAAGCTTTTGGGAAGGTTTCATGTGGGACTTCCAGAAGACGAGGGAGAATCCCAGTTTGTGGAGAGAGTGGCAGGTGCTGTTTAACTGTTGCAGATGGGAGGAGAGGAGCCGAAAGGCAAAACTGATTGTGAGAACTGCCAATTGCAAATATCTGGTACTTCCCGTGCTTCTGATTATTGGCACATGGAATTAAGCATCCTGCAGATCCAAATGCACCATCCAATCCTGGAACTAAAGGGCCTGGAGGATCTGCGAAAGAGTGGCCATCTTGAACGTCCGTCCTGGGGAACTTGTTCAAGCATCTGAATTTCAAGATGGGTTGCAAGCCTACGTTCTTTTTTGGCATTAGAAAGTATGGCGAGTACCAGCCTTGATTCCTCTCTGCTGCAGGTACCAATTCGGCTAGCAGGGTTAAAACTTCCTGTAAGAAGAGCGGGTCTGGTTCCATCAAGGACTGGCCTCTTGGGGGACCGTTTGGAGGCCTTTTCATAAAATGAAGGCAGTAACCATGGGCAACTGTCTGCAGATCCCAGGCATCGGAAGTAATACTTTGCCACTCTTCCAAATGCAGAGACACCCTGCCTCCAAATACAGACATGTGGGTTAAGGACTTAAATCGGTTTTGGAACTGCAGAGACTGCGGATGGCAAAGAGGCAGAGGGGCAGAGGGGCAGAGGGGCTTGAAGCAACTCAGCCTCCACGTCCTCATGACCACGAGGCGGTCTCCTTTGTCCTCTCAGAGAAGTGGCCGCTCTACCTTCTGACAGAAGAGTAAGACCGAAATGGCCAACCCTTCCAACCCTGAGAAGTCGATCGGCCCTGCTGTGGCAGACTATTGCGGCACTCAGATTTAGCAGGAGCTTTTGAAGTCTGGAGTTTTTCTAAGCTTTCAACCACCTGACGGAGAAAAAGCAGAGAACCCTCGAAATTAATATCTAAAAGCCTAGCTTGCACATCAGGTCCAAAATCTGACTTCCGCAGCCATGCAAATCTCCTTAGGACCATACTTGCTGCCAGGGAACGGTATACACAATCTGCTGTGTCAAGCCCAGACTGAAGTGATTGAAACATGGTGTCCTTTCCATCTTGTATAATATTGAGGAAACCCTTCCTCTCCTCCCCCTCTTGGATCTGCTCAGCCGCATAGAAACCACCTCCCACAGAGTGAAAGAAAACCCGGCCAAGGCACAAGTGGCATTTACTGATTTAATGCCATGCTCCCTGCTGAGATCACACTCTTCCCCAGGCAATCTACTCTTTTGTCATCTGTCTGGTGAAATGGTAGGGTACGCCACACCTCTGAAAGTGGAGATGGCCGCTTGTACTACCTACCTCTCCAGACTTGCATGTTATAAAAGAAACTCTGGATCAATAGAGGAGAGTCTGTACTTTTTAGTGAGGTCTTTTCTCCAATTTCCCAGAACTCTTATTTCCTGTAATGTGGAATGGAAGGACGGGATCCTTTGCAGGACCTTTATAAAGGATGTCTGTTCAGTCATCCTGGTCAAATGCCACACCAGTTCCACCCCAGGCCAGATAGTAAATAACATTTGAAATGACAGCTCTGCTTACATCTTAATGTATCAACATGCCCAGCTCATTCACGTGAACCAAACTCCACCTCTGGAGAAGTGTCTAGTACATTAGCATCTTTAAGGGTGTCAACCAGGTCCCACATCCTCTATTCTTCAGAGATTACCTCTTCTGGGACACCAAGTGTGCCATAATCTAGACCAAACCTGAATACTGAGCTCTCCTCCTCCTCTTCCTTCTCTTAAATTGAGCTCATAGACATAGTCTTTGTTCGCCTTTGGCTTATAAACCTTAGTCAGTTATATGTGATATAATAATTATTTTTTTTATTTGTTTATGGTTCGTTAAAACCTTTACAAAAAACAATACAGATATATTCCATTGAGATTACAATAAATCCTAAAACATGATCAACAATAATTTACAATCTCCTGGTTTTTACAAATATTTCATCGTTACATGTTCACGAAATTTATTTACACATGAGGTATAATAACCCTTAATAGCTAAAATTAGTGAAACCAACATCTTTATGCATTATGTTTAGTCTTAAAACAATCCTATCAGAATTGTTAAGTGCATCTGATCAAGATGACAGCATTAAGATTACAGTACTCAGATAAAAGATCAATTTTATGAACAGACATAAAATTAACTTTCTTTAGTTTCAAGCTTAAAGTACTGATGATAGCAGCCAAGTAGAAAATAATAAAAGGCCTTTGTCTAGGAAGTACAAAAAACATTACAAGGAATAAGTTAAAAGCTCCTTTTCAATATATTACAAAAATCGCACCAGTGCAAATATTAACAGGCGGCGGTTGCCTAACATCATCCTATCGCAGAGTACCATCATACAATCCTCAAAATCAGTGCTAACGAATTTTAGCAATAAGTTTGTTGGCATAGTTTTAAAGTAGGAACATTCTAATACCAAATGTTTGAGGGTTTCAGTCTTGGCACTACAAGGCGTAAATCAGCATTTCATCTCATGTCCCAGTTTGTTATATGATTCCCAACGAAGAATTATTTCCCTTGTGTGAAATTGATTTAATTTAAATCGCAAGTAATAGGTGCAGAAAATACTACAGGGGAGTACTTCTAAATAATTGCACCGTGGAATACGTTTCTTTGTGTATTTGGCGTATTCACTATACGTGCAATCATTTTTTAGTTCAGAGATTGTGTTCATCCAGTCTTGTTCAAAAAGTTTCTTTTTTACGTAGGCTGGTCTTGTGTGCAGATCAATCTCAGTTAGATCCAATATGGCCATAGTTCTTTTTATGTTCTCCTGATATAGTTTCATAGAACGTGGACAATTGGATACTAGCATAACCTGGAAGTCCAAGTATAGTGAATTTTTTGGAGGGTCAATCATTTTAGCGTAATTTTGTGAGATCAACCCAAACTCGTGGCGAATAATGCAATTGGGAATTGCTGGGGATAGTTGTAAGGCTGATTTTAGTAGGCGTCCTTGTAGCCTGTCCAAGGTCTTTCTCATTTAAAAGGCAAATTTCGAGTGTATTAAGAAGAACACTTTCGATCTTAAGATTCAGAAAGTTAATTACTGGTATTAATGAGAATTTACAATATTTAATGTAAATACTCTTAGCTTAAAACAATAAAGGTCTGGCTTTAATATGAAATTTGTCAGTCCATAGTTTGATCGAACTGTTATTACTGATATAATAGCCAAGATAAGTTGTTTCGCAAAGTAGTGGGATAGGTGTTTCGACAATCTCCCATCTGTAAGACGTACATTTTTTGTTGTTGTTGAATGTCAAGATGCAAGTTTTCGTGGCATTAGGTCTCAAATAGAGGGGCATGGGCAAACTGTTCAAAAAGATGCAACTTAGTTTGCACGCCCGCTGGAGTAGGGTCGAACAAAATCACAACTGTAGCGTTCAAGGCGGTGCTCATTTCCTTTCTAACACCAGTTTGATATCTCAAATATAGACTGTGTTGTGTTCTATATTGTTCGAGATTGCACAATATTAGTATCGCCAAGATCCTTGCCTCAGTGTCAATAAGTGAAATGGGGTGGTAGTTAGCAGGATTCTGGGGATCACCCTATTTGAAAATCCGAATAATGCTGGATGTTACCTACGAGCAGGGAATGTTGCCAGAGGTCAAAATTAGATTAAATTGTGCTTTTAATATGCCAGCCAAAGGGGCTGGATCTGTTTTGAAACCACATGGTGGAATTGTGTCCGGGCTGGCAGACCTAGAAAAGTTTTCCAATTGCCCATTCAATATCAGAGTTAGACCACTTTAGTGTGTTTGATATTTTCAAATGGGGTAGTTGATAAGAACAATTCTTGAAGCATTGCAGGATTGCATATTTTGCCGTTATGTATTGTTTCCACATATCGTCGTCTATAATGTTCCGTGTTGTGGTGATATCCCCCTGCTTCGTTTGTTTAATGAATTTCCAGATGGTTTTGGAATCATATTTACAGATGGATTTTATAAGTGTACAGTTTAGTTTGTTTAAATTAAGCGATCTTGCAGCCTTGACTCCATTCTTGTACTTTTGCCGTATCCGTTTACGTAAATAGTGATAATTTTGGGCACCATGGTCTGTCTTTTTTAGTTGTCTTAGATTGTGATTTTTTTTCACGTTTCAAGAACTTGCATTCAGAGTCAAATGAATGGTTGAAATTCTTTGTAGACCTGTAACGTTTTGAGTTTATATGACTAATTGCTTTATCTACCAGGTCAGATATGATAGATTCTCTCATAAATATGGTACAAGAATCATCATAGAGACTCTTATAATTTCTCTTCAATTAAGCGGAGACCAGAGTGGCAAGTTCTTTGCAAAAACCAGGGTTCCAACATAGCGATATTTTGTCACGGTGTTTCCAGTAATGTTAATACCCCCACATTTTTTTGCTGTAAATGGTCGATATGGATACTTATGCATGGTCACTCAAATTGATTTCGTGGATATCAACACTATCTACTAGTGGAATGAGGTCATGAGAAAGGCATAAATAGTCCATCATGGATCTATATGCCCCACGCCTCCATGAATGTTGTGGTCCCTGTAGATTACAATCCTAGAATATCATTCCCCAACCATCAAAATATGAAATTCATTGCTTCTCACGCTTTATAGCGCTAATATCACAACGTGGAGACAATTCATTTCTTAAAGACAAGTGTGTGTTACATAACGAGTTAAAGTCACCCCCTGCAATAATTTCAAACTCCGATATTTGCAAAGAAATATTTTCAAAGCACTGATCAATTTCATCAAACATTGTATCAATCAAAATTTTCGATGGATTCCAATACAGATTTACAAAAAGTAATGGTTTAGGCTTGGTTTCATGGAGTGAAAGAGCTACAGCCAATATATGATCTGATTTCCACATCATTTTGGTTTGACATTGCATATTGTTAATGGCAATAGCCAGACCACCAGAGGGCCTGCCTAAATTTTCTCTGGAAGCATAAGAACTGTAGGCAGTAAATCCTTCTATTGCTAGTTGATCCATTTTCATGGTCTCTTGAACGAGCATAACATTAGGGAGCTTAAAAGGTAGTGCGTTCGATAGCCACCTTTGGAGATTATTGAAACCACATGAATTCCAGGTTTACATTCTAAATGCATTTAGCATGGGTTGCTAGTAGGATGATTTAGCCTATTCAGCATAGTTCTTAATAAGGGCTCGACCCATCTAATTTCTTTATTTTTGCCAAATAGTGCCATTAGGTTAGATATACATTGTTGCCCGTCGCCACCAATTGCATATCCATCCTGAGTTTTTCCTGCCTGATTTATGTTTTACGGTAAAGAGTGATGCAGGAATTCTTGTGCTTTCGAGTCGTCTCCAAAAGGTGTAAAGCAAATACCCTAGGTCTTGAAGCTCATTACGATAAGCCCAGATAAATTTCAAAATGTTGGCACAGGGTAAATAGCACAGCATCCGACAGTTGTGTCTAGCAAGGGAGAATCTTGTCAGGTCATTAAAAGTGAGTCTTCAAAGCTAAGGCACATGCAAGATTATATCTAGAAAATTGGCACGATTTAATCTCTTTTTGCCAAGTACACCTGCATTTCCCTCCACACTGATAATGTTAATTTCAGTAATATTCAGGTTGGGTTTGATAATAGCGTCATTGTTTCTTTTTGGGTGATCGTTTATTTCATTGGGGACATGGCTAGTAGATGCATTGCTGACAGTATAATTCGCCAGCACCTCATTTGAACTTAGATTGCTGAGGGTATGATTTCCCTGAACTAATGACGTTGAGTTGTCAATGTCGTTAGAGTCTATATTTGATGAAGACACTGCACTCCCTATTATAGTAGCTTCCTTAATTAGAACATCGGGGTGATCAGCCCCTCATCTAGTGCCTAGTGCTGAGAATATACCCACGAGAAGAACTGATGTTGGAGTTTGAGTGCTAGATGCTACCTGTGTTGAACCAGCACTGTAAGAGTTGGAAGTGGGATTATCAGCAGTCTGTGAAGGAACTATGGTAGAATGCGGAGTCTGTGTAGCATCAGTTTGATTCAAGGAGTTGCCGCAACTCTGATCATTCAAAGACCCAACAGGCCGTGTGGTATCCCTCGTTGTACCAGGGAGTAATCAATGTTTGCTAGAGCCATTTATTATGATGAATTTGGGTTGCTCAGGCTTACGTTTTGAGTGAGAGTTGTTACTATCACATACTACAACATAGGATCTCTGTTTTTCAGTTTCTTTTCTAGGAACTTCTATAGGTAATTGTTGTGAAGTAGTCAGAGCCGAGTGTGGCACTACAGTATTGAAGGCTGACAGTTGTGAGGATGTACATGTTCTACCTTCGCTATGTGTCTGGATAAAAAAAAAAGGGTGACTTTTTTTTTAATGTTTTATTTTAATGGCACTAAACATCCTCCCCAACATATTTTAGGTCTGGTACAATTATATAAAACTACAGTTCTCGAATATTTAGGGGCAGTGTTGGCTAGTGCCTTTGAAAAAACGATTGAGTCACTGTCAATATTATTTTCAGCAATAAGATCACTACATAACATCTTAGATAGGCTCGAAGAGGATGTTGAAGGCTTCGACACCGTCTAGTTCGACGCTGAGGGGCTCAATGTTGAGACCTTCATCGGATGCAAGTTTAGGAGTCGGCTTTGTTTTTACTCAAGGTGTCAAGACCACAAATTGCACTCAAGGAACCTTCAGGACCTCTCTGTCTGTTTTTTTGGGCACGCAAACAGAGGTTTTACTCGACAACCTGACGCAGCACAATGGGGTCGGAAGCCTTTTTAGACTTTTCAGAACAGGTAGTGTTGCCACCTTCATAAATATCTCCAACATTTTTTGTCTGAATTCTTCCAACTCGGTTTTGGAAGCTGTCTTTCGGGAAGCTTACTCGTTTTCTATCGGGCGAGGATTCCGAAGAGGTCGACTAAGATTGATGGTGCCTCTTCCTGGATTTCCTCTACCTGCAACACTTTGCATGCTTCCTACTTTTCTTGGCCGAGCGAGGAGAAACCTCTCTCGAACGCCTGTCCTCCGAAGATCTTACTTTCGACGTGTCGGTCGAAGCGGACTTGGGGGAAGCAAGTATCCCCTTCCTCTCTTTTAAGGTCTCCACTGTCATGGATTGATAGGAGCCATAGGAGCCATAGTCATCGCCTTTATGGCCCGTTCCCAAACACCAAAGACATATCCAATGCAGATCAGTAATCGAAATCTTGAAACCGCAATCAGAACATATTTTAAGTCCCATTTTCGGAGTAGACCGAATAAACTCAAGTACGCAGTTTGGAAATACGCTGAGGAGAGTGAATGTGACATAGCAGCTGTGCGGAAAAACAGAACTGAGGCAACTGGCGCGGTGCGTGCCATTTATACTGACGCAAAAACATAGCTGAGGACGGTCGGAAGCCGTCAAGGGACACCAGGTCGGCGACAACACACAACGCTCACTTCTGTGAAAAGTATCCAAAGATTGCACAGGGTATTAGAGTATATCAAAGATAAGGAATACATCGGAGAACACAATCTATTCCTAGGGGAAGGACAGAACCTTGCAGTGAGGAGAAAGAGCAGGGCGGTAGAAGACAGTAGAGGGAGAAAAGCATGAGGGTGATAGGAGAACTGAATTTAACAGAGTGTAAGGCATTCAATTCCCCAACCTCCAGTAAACCACTAACAACTCATTAGGAAGTGGAAGTTAGAAAGTCCTAGAGGGAGTTTAGTTAGAGAAGCCAAAATCTCCCTTAGGTCAACATCTCAAGAATTGGCAATACATTTAGATAGTAGAAGTCAACATTCAGTATCCACTAACCGGGTCAGGAACACCTGGATTAGGGAGGAGGATCGATACAAGGGGATTAGAGCGATGGTGCGCCCCAAGACCCACAGAATCAATAAAAACCTTTGAACCGCCTTTAAGATTTAGAGCGATTCTTGGGACATCTGAGACAGTGCCATTTAAGGCAGAGTGTAGCATTAATTCTTCTACACTGCCTTACTTGAAAACTGAAGAAGAAAACAAGGGACGAAAACCCTGCTTCGTCACATTAAGGTAGCCTGAGGAAATTACTCATCAACATTACTTATTTTCCTTTACTGCCAAAATTGGCATCATCCTAACAGTGATTCAGGTCAGTGTGTGGTAAAGAGAAAGTCTCACTCATGCATGGCTTAATAGTATATAGCCTCAGCTCATAGATTATAAAATTGACCATTTGTAAACTGCACTGTAACAGGAACCATAGCAGAGGACCAGAAAACCTCCAATTAAAAAAATAATTCCATTAGTTTAAGGGGACCGTGGCCATGCCATCCACCCACGTTTATATGGTCCATGCCCACCCGGACAGGAACTTCTTGATACAGCGTTGGCAAAGTAAGAAGTCATTCAGAGTTCGCATTTCAGCTCAAAACAAGCAATACAAGGTTTTTCAACACAATCACCTTTGGACCTTTGGATGCAAGAAACCAAAGTACAGCTCCAAAACCACTGTTTGGAATTTCTGCTTAAACCAAATGTGCACCCAGATATTGGCATAAGAAAGAAAATAACGAACAAGGATTGGTGGCCATCCTGTCAAGGTCAAACATTATGGGTAAAAAATTAAAGTTGCAATAATCCGTAGTCAATTGCAAGTTCAAATGTTGAGCCCGGCAAACACGCTCAATGTTCTCAGGGCACCATTTCTGCATGTACTGCGACAGGTGATCCAGCTATAATACAAGTCGAAGTGGCCTGCTTGCGTTCACCAACATACTTTCATTGGAGCTGGAACTGACTGCACATGCAGCTTTCCATTACAGGTAAGACTGAGCATTTCGTCAGCCTTCATGTACATATTACAAATGTATTTCTCATGGACAGCAACGTTAACATTTTTGCCACCAAAACAATTTAAAGTCAGCACTGGCATTTGAATCACAGGCATGTTAAACAGTTCAAAGCAAAAATAAATTGTCCGTTCCTGATCACAAAAACCGTGAGATCGAATTATAAACTTCCTAATGACATCAACAGAAGTAAAAAGTTGCCATTCTACAAAGTTATTATATCCTGCCATGAGATAGCAGAAGATGTAAGAAATACAATGTTATGTGAGAATGAGATGTTTAACTTATCAAACAAATTGTGTTGCTTGTGTTTTAAGAGTTGAGAGCAGAATTTCTGATCAAATATCGTAAAGCAAACAATTGGGCATTGAGGACTACCTCACTTTCCCACAAATTGATCTATTGTCTGAATCACCATTTCTTCGCTTGCTTGCAAAATACCTAGTACATGATTAAACAAGAAGTAAAAATACACATTAAGCACAGGCAAATTACTAGCATAACCAATTTCATGATGCTGTATATAAATACTCCACCATAAAACTGAAAAAACAAAAGTACATTTTACAGCAACTACTGGTGTTTTCCTCGGTTTTAACGTAACCCCAGTCTGTGGTTTTAAAGGGTTCATGAGGGGATTTTGAGTACAGCTTCCCAGATCAAAATGTCTCTTGCCTGCAGGAACTAGGCCGTCTTTGCCACAGTAGTTTAGGAGCAAGTTATTGTCTTTCAAACCCATTTTTTCCACTGTCTTGCATCTCACCTATTTCCAGAAAATTTGGAAAATACACCACAAAAAATACTTACTTCCAAGTGAATAGGTGTAATACACAGGACCACTAAGCATCAGCATATTTTCCGACAGTAGCCAAATAGGTTTGGCACACAGAATTTAGGCACTCTACAGCTTCTCATTCTTTCTCATTCTTTCTTCTTCCTTGCACGCTCCTGTTTTTGCCTTACTATGCTGTCACCACGTGGCATTGGCCTGACTGACAGCCTAGTTCTTGACTGTCGGTCGATTAAACTCATGAGGTCTACTTTGGGGCATTGCCATGCCAAAAGATGACTCGGTAGTTCAAGGAAACCAATTAGCACATCTCGAGACATCGTATAACAATCATTACAGTACTGTCTATTTAATTATCAACACTCCTCCACAGTCTCCTATAGCATTTTGCATCCTACTATTAGCTAGTACTCCTCACCACAAATAGCTTGAGTCAGTACACTTAGGTCAACGTAAATCCAAGCATCAAGAAGCACTCACCCATCTTCTTAACTATCCTAATGCCACATCAAAAACTGTCAGTTTGTGAGTAGGTGCTTCCATTTTGCCATTCTACTTTTCCGTTACCCGTTCTTAGACTCCATTACAGTAGGCAACTTGCGGACAAATCTCAGCGCTCTGACCAGTATGGTAGTAACTGGCACGGTATCAAACACTACTTGCAGCAGATTGAATTTCTACCAGCATTGCACGTTCGAGGATTTTCTGCGAGACAAATACCACAGTAAGACTCCTGCATCAGGCCAACTGAAGACATTGAACAATCCCATTTCCTCCTAAAATGAGAAAAAATCCAGATCCAATCATTGTGAGCCTGCATGCAGTATGCCATGACCCATGGGATATGAATAACTAAATAAGGTATACCCTAACAGCAGTGAGGTGTCTTTCAACCGCACTATAGTGTCGAAATCTATTGTGCAGTGTTTTAGCATGTGGTCAGATGCTTCCCATCCCCCCCAGGGCAGAATTTACCTTTGCTCTTACCTGCTCCGCTTCTTCTTTGCTCATGGCCAGTGCCAACTGAAGCTGCAGCTCTTCCTCGCCGCTGCTCTGAGGCCAGGCCTGCTCAGCTTCCGTTGCAGGGTTTGCAGTTGAGGAGGCTGAGGAAGCTGCAAGTCACAATAGAACAAAAGTGGAATGAAGGTATTTAGAAGGGTGCACTTAAACTTTCAAAGAAAATGTGCAGGTTTTTTAAAATACAGCCACAGCATCACAAGCGGCCAACGACCTTTAATAAACAATCAATTTTTCAAATGTTTTCACAATGCAAAGTGCAGAAGACTCGATGACCAGAGCAGCGTTTTCTTGTGGGCCAACTGATTCTGAAAATCTGAAGTACAAAGTTTTTCAAGAAAACATATGAGCAAAGTATATGTAAAGGAATCTGCTACATTTAGTAATCTCTTAGCCTTTTAAAGTCTCTAAAATCTATAAACCTCAGCCTGCCTTTTCAAACAGCTAGACTATTATCAATTTATTTTTTTGCAACTGAAAAAGGTTTCGGTAAAGGGAAGTTTGGATTCTTTGACTAGTTAAAACAGCACATGACTTTACTACACATTGCCATGCTTCTTTCATATCATCCTATTTTGGATCTTTATCACTTACGGAGGCGACTTCTTTGTTATCTGTCTACTAAACACTAAATGGTCAGCATTTTACGATTGGAACATTGTCTAATATGGTCTCTTATTTTTTCACCTGCTTCTGAATTGTTATCAGGTGTACCCTGAAGTATTGCTGATATTATTCTTAAATCAACCAATAAACCTGAACTAAAACAAAGTATGTCCAGACCCTCAATGACTTTTATTCAAACCTCGTTTCTAAACTATACAGGGTAGATCTGCGTCGGCTGCAGCTTGTTACTTTAACAAGCATTGCAAAGCTTGCAGAGAAGCATGCCCAGGTACTGGCTTCAAACTGTAGCTTCAGTAACCATGGAAAAAAGTGCTCCCCCACTAAATTAATTTCAAGAACATTGAGGGGTGTTGGTTATGAACAACAAAACAAATGAAGTTCCCGAAAACAATATTTTGCTAACCAATCAATAATAAACTTATCACAGATGTATTAAGCGTTTCCAGATAGGACTATAAAAACTGTTTATAGAGAACACAGCTTCTCATGTTTAGGAGAATTGTGAGCATCTAAGTGCAATTGGGCTAAAGCACAGATCCCCGAAGGTACATATACAAAATAACAACTCAATGCAGTAAATAAAACAAAGAAAACAAAAATCAGCCTTGAAACAACGTTCTTAAACAATAGTCTTCACTTTATCTAGGCACATGTAAACAGGGACATTTCGATTCTCAGATTGAATATTCAACGGAGTGTGGCGTTGAATCATTCTGCTTATTGTATGGCAGTAGAGTTGTCAAACAAAGTTTTCTTTTTTTTCAAATTATTTTTTTATTATTTTTGAAAGGTTAATGAACAAATATAGGACAAACATTTGAATTTACATATTGTAGAATAGATACAAACTTAACTCAGCTATCATAGTCGTAACGTAAAAGGAGTAAAAAAATAAAAGGGGGGGTGGAAAAGAACAATGGAGAAAAAGCATAAGAGAAATACTAAAACCGTCCACTGCAAATAAATTATTGCCAACTTAAGGTTGGGCCACACGGCCAATAATTTATATGTCCGAGCCTTCTTCAAGGCAGAAAAAAACTGGCAAATGATATGTTCTGTTTCTTCAGTCAATCACTTCATTCCTTTGTAGCTTGCTATTGTTTTTAATGGTACATTTTAGCACTATGTTAATTTTTGTTATCACAGTTTTTAAATTATTATTATCACGGTATGTATTGAGCGCAGACCTAGCATTGAGAAGCAACGGAGTGCTTTACAGCGGTATACACCAATACCGATACATAATGGAGAGCTTTACCGAGGTGTACAACATTACCGATGCATAACAGAGCGCATTGCAGAGGTAAGAACATAACAGATATACAGCAGGGGGTGGGCACAGAGGAGGGGGGGGTACAGCTGTACCGGGTGGCGGGGAGGAGAGGAGCGGGCGGCGTCTAGAAGGTCAGGTGGTGCAAGGGGTGACGTGATGGTCTAGCTGTTGAGGAGGAGAGACCCCTTGAGTCCTTTTCTGAATTGTAGGAGTGTAGGGGCGAGTCTGATGCTGACAGGGAGGAGGTTCCATAGTCTTGGGGCGTAAGCAGAGAAGGCTTGTTTTCAGGTCCTTTCCTTTTTTGCAGTGGAGGATTTCAAGTCTGCACGCATCCCGATTTCTGGTCATGAGCTGTCCGATAGAGATACTGAGTTCCTCCGCGAGGTAGCTGGGTGACTTGAGGGCAACTGCCTTATAGATGATGCAGCAAGACCTGAAGGAGATTTGTGCGTGCAGTGGGAGCCAAGGAAGATCGATGAGGGCCAGGGTGATGTGGTCGTATTTGCGGAGACCGTTGATGAGGCGTGCAGCCACATGCAGGACACTTCCCAGGGGCACAAGTGAGGATGACGGGAGGCCTTCGAGGACTATTGCCCACATCCAGGTGGGATAGGACCAGTGCCTGAACAGTGGATATAAAGCTGTCCGGATCAAGGAATGGCTTGACTTTTCACAGTAGGGAGAGCCGATACCAAGTTGCCTCAGTTTTCTTATCTATGTGTGTCTGGAAGGAGTGGTGTTTATGGATGTGAAAACCCAAGGGACTTGGCGCAGGAGGTGAGCTTGTGTGTGAAGCCCTCAAGAGTTCATGGTTAACAGCCAGGTCTGTATGTCTGGGTGTTTTAATCATTACAATTAAAATGTACATTTTGAAACTATGATGCTCTGTGTCAGGTTCTCTAAAGCAGGACTTACTGTAGGATGAGCAGGAATGCGCTGAATAAAGGAACACACTTCCTGCTTGCAATATCTGCACTAATATGATAGATACTACACAGGTGTACCAAAATGAACTGTCCCTTAGAGCTCAGAAAATAGGCATCATTGTTATCCAACTAAAATGTATTCATTTTTTGACAGAAAGGTACACTGGAATGTCAGAAATGAAGAAAAAAACATGTTCCACAGTGGCAGGCAGCGTGCTATCTGTCTAAAACAGAAAGGCTGAATTCTGGCAGGCTGACCGTCTTTTAGATGAAAGTACATGTATACAATATTCAGGGGAAATTTCAAGTTACAAGCTACTAGCCAGCCATAGAAAGTAACTTGCCACTTCTACACATACACACAGCAAACTATTTTGTACTCGCCAAGAGCAAATATCAACAGCCAATGCTAGTGGTGAGTGCAAATTTTGCACCCTGCAATATTGCCTATAGTAAGAACAAATGGGATACATTTCATAACTGAAAATGGAGTTGTGTGCCTATTCCTCAATATTTCCAAGCACAATTCTAAAATACAGAATGTACATAGCAGGTCAAATGTTAACCTTTTCTCAAAGCTTCAATATGAAAATATATATGCACATTTCAGTGATACCTGTGGTTCACAGAATCAATTTCTTCACTTAAGTAAAAAGTGAAAATACTACCAATGACATCCAACCGAACTTGGCCTGAATGGATTACTGCCATCTTTCTTTCGGAGAAGGGGGAAAACTTAACTGGCATGCCTCTTTTTTTTTTTAACCAAAAGCTAAGCTACGAAAAGCGGGTTAATTAAGAAAGGAAAGGCAGAAACAGAAGCGGAGCAAACATGGTTTTTCAATCAATCACTTTTCTGATCCACATTAGGTCACTGCAAAGTTTTTCTTCAAGCTCCAGCAGGGGAATACTATATGGATCAAAAGTCAAAGGTCTATTAAGTGTGAGCATTTCTCATCCAGCTCAACACACTGACAACTTTAGTTTAATCTTTACTTCTTTTTCAAGACTAGGGATTATTCAAAGTACTTTTTTTTAAAAACTTCTTTTTATTGATTTCAGCATGTAAACAAATCAAAAAAACATCATCAACTGGACCCCACCCTCCCCATCTTCTGTCATAACGCCAGTAGGTCCTTCTTTCCTATTGGCCCCCTTCCAGCCCTTTAGCCATGAATGTCCAGCAGCTTTAGTCTTTGGGTGCGCCATTGTTCCCTAAACTCCCCTTTCAGGTAATCCAGCGTCTCACCCCAATCAGCTGAAAAGCCCCCCAACTTGTTATCAGCCGCGTATGTTGCCCATTCCAGCGAAACAATGTCCCACATTTTCCTTAGCCAGTCTTGCTCCGTAGGAATCGTTGGGCTCTTCCATTTTTGTGCGATCAGGCCCATCGCTGCTAAAGTAAATACCACTTTCGCCTTAATACTCCCTCTCCTCTCCTCTCCCTTTCACCCCCTGCTGCCCGTTTCCCCAGCAAGATCTCCCGGGGGGTCCCGACTGCCCCACTCCCCAAAAGCCTGGGACTTGGCACGTGCAATTTCGCGCCAAAAAGGCCCAATACGGGGGCAGTCCCACCATATGCTAGTAGCCGTACCCACTTCCCCACAGCCCCTCCAGCAGTCCCCCTGAAGTTGCCGGGTACATTGCGTGCAGGCGGGCCGGCGTATAGTGCCAGCTATAGATATATTTGTACCAGGCTTCCTGCAGTTGGGTCGCTTTAGCCACCTTTGGAATCATCCTCCATAACCTCTCCCAGTCGTCCCTTTCCATTCTAGCCCCCGGTTGTTACTCCCATCCCCTCATTTACGGCCAGGTGACCTTTGGGCCCGCGCCCTCTAAGAGTCTATATAGGTCCGAGATTAGACCTCTGGATCCCTCCTGGGTCAGGAGGAACCGTTCGAATTGTGTTAGGTCGCGTGTGGCCGCCTTCCTGACCTCCGCCGACATAACCCAGTGTCTAAACTGGAAGTACCTGAGCCTTTCCCCCTCCCTGAATTCCTGCTTACATTCCTCAAAGGTTTTCACCTTTTGGTAGTGAAACATATCCCTCAACATCCTGCAACCCGCCCCCCCCTCCCACGCCTGGAACGCCCCCCCCCTCCAACCCTGCGTAAAATCCCCATTATTGAAGATAGGTGTAAACGGGGATGGAAAGGACGAAATCCCTCGTCGCCTCTCCAATACCCTATCCCAGGTGTCCACCATTCCCTTTGTTACAGCACTCAGATAGATGTGGGGTGGTCTCAACCTTCGCGGGAGCCATAATACCTCCCCCAAGTGATGTCGGGCTACTGCTCTATCCATTTTTACCCAGTGCTTCTTGTAGTCATCCACAAACCATTCCCTAATCACCCGGAGCAGTGCAGCCTCATGGTATCGCCTGAAGTCCGGAAGAGCCAGGCCACCCCGCCCTTTGGACGCCACGAGTAGTCGTCTGGACAAGCGCGGCCTCGTGCCTTCCCAAATGAATTCTTGGACCGCCCGGTCCAATCCTTTAAAGAAGCTCGCTGGAATGGATAGCGGAATCGCCTGCAATAAATAAGAGTACATGGGGAAGAATCACCATTTTAAGGACCGCCCGCCTCCCTAGCCAGGAAATCCCAAGAGCACTCCACCTCCTCAGGTCTTTCTTAATCGCCGTTAGCATGGGGGAGTAGTCCGCTCCGTACCAACCAGCCAGAGAAGGGGTTATCCTAATCCCCAGGTATCGTAACCCACCTGGGCTTCATTTAAACGGCTCACCTTTAACTCCTTCGCCTCATTCGTCTCTAGTGACAAGTTCATCAGTTCCCACTTCTGCCAATTGACCCGCAAACCAGATACCTCCCCGAATTTAGTCAGCACTTCTATGCTCGCCTTGAAGGACTCCTTTGGCTGTGTCAGCGTGAGCAACATATCAGCGAATGCTGCCACTTTATGCCGATATCCCCCGAATGTTACGCCGTGAATATTTTCGGCCTTCCTTATGGCCAGTAGAAGGGGCTCCGAGTACATAACGTAGAGCAGGGGGGACAGTGGGGAACCCCTGTTTCGTCCCCCGCCGGAGCATAATTGGATGTGATGTCTCTCCATTCACTAGGATACGCGACCTGGGATTCTTGTAGTCTGCCGCGACCATGTTGATGAACTCTGACCCTAGACCCATCTCTTCCATTACTTGAAACAAGAACGACCACTCCACCCGATCAAACGCTTTTTCAGCTTCTAGCGCTAGGAGGATCGCCGGAGTGGTCGTCTTCTGTGTTTTCTCCACCATGTGGCCCAACCCGCCTAATATTGCCAGCTGTCTGCCTCCCTACCACAAACCCGGTCTGGTCCTGGTGGACCAGCGAGGGTAAATACTTTTCCAGCCGCTTCGCAAATATTTTAGTGTACATTTTGCCTCTGTGTTTATGAGGGCAATGGGTCGATACGATGTGCAATCTTCGGGATCCTTGCCCGCTTTATGTACGAGTGTTATTTTAGCCTCTTCCATCAAGGGGGTAATGCTACCTCTGGGCCCAAACGAGTTGAATAGTTGTGTTAAATGCGGAACCAACAGATGGGAGTAGGTTTTATAAAAGGACGCTGGATAGCTGTCCGGACTTGGGGCCTTGCCTCGGGGGAGTGCCATTATGGTTGCTCTTACCTCGTCCTCCGTGATAGCTCGACTTAGCTCCCACCCTTCTTCCCTAGATAACCGTGGGAGGGGAAGGGCCCCCAAGAACTCCCTCTGTGGCCCAGGCAATGGATTATGTGAAGAGTACAAAGCTTCGTAGAATTCCGCCATCCTCCCCTTTATCTCTTCAGTCCGAGTGAGTCTCTCACCACCCCCTTATCCCTCATGGCCCCAATAACATTCCGTTCCCTGTTTCCCCTCAGAAGGCGAGCCAGAAGTGAGTCTGCCTTATTGGCCTTCGCATAGAATCTTTGTCTAACCTTTAGCATAGCCTCCTCTGCCCTTTTGGTCCTTAGGATCCCAGTTGGCCCTCTGCTAACCTGTATTCCCTGTACACCTTAGTGGGGTTCTTTCCCACTCGTACCCTGGCGGCCTCCACCTCTCTTTCCAGCTGTGCTTCTAGCCCTCTCATCAGTCTGTTTCTCTCCGCCTTTAGAGTGATGAGTTTCTCCCTCAGAGTAGCTTTAAAAGCATCCCACCTAATATTGAGGCTTGTGTCCATGCTGTTCCGCTCAAAGAAGTCCCAAATCTTACTTCCTATCTCCTCCTGCATCACCTGATCCCTCAGAAGTGCCTCAGGCAATTTCCAGCTCCACACCCCCGACCTTCGCCTCCCCAGCTACAGCTTCATCTGCATGACCTTGTGGTCTGCTATCCCCATGGGACCCACCTCTACTGATTCACCCCTCCGTTCAGGCTTGCGGACGCTCAGATATAGTCTATTCTTGATTGGGTTCTATGAACGTCAGAGGAACGTGAACCCCCCCTCCTCTCCTCCCCTAAGCGCCCTCCAAACATCTCGCAATCCAGCTTCCTCCCACCGTTCCTTCAAGTGGGAAGAGGCCACTGCACCCCCCTCACGTTGCCTACGGTCGACCCTCTTATCCCACGCTAAATTGAGATCCATCAGTATCACCTGCCCCTCGCAAAGTCCTGCAGGGTACCCAAGTTCTCTTGCATGAACTGATCCTGGCCCGCGTTCGGGCCGTACACTGAGGCTATAGTGTAAGGCGTTCCCATGTACTCTCCCCTTACCATAATGTACCTCCCACTTTTGTCCCGGAGTGCATCCTTCACTCTGAAGTCTATCCCCCTCCCAAATGCCAGGGCTGCCCCCCCCTTTCTTTGTGGGGCCCGATGCAAACAGTATTTGAGAGAAACCCTTCAATCGCAAGCACTACTGGTCCTTCCGCAATAAGCGAGTCTCCTGCAGTGCCAAGACATCCAGTTTATGGGACCTGGTAAACTGCTCCAATTTCGTACGTTTAAGAGGGGAGTTCAGCCCCCCAACCTTATGTGTTAGCCACCTGAAGACTGGGCTGTTGTGCAGTACACCCCTCTTAGTCGGCCCACTCTCCCCTTACCGGGTCTGCCGTGTATCCCCCCCCCCCTTCTGTTCCCCCTCCTCTTCTCTTTTACCTTCTGCTTCCTTTCTCTTATTCCGTAAAACCTGAATTGCTCCACTGGTCGCTACGGCCGCCTCCCGAGTCCCCCACCCTCTCCCACCCTGCATCCCCAACTTTGGGTGAGACCGCCACCTCCCCCCACCCACCCTGCCCAACCTGGCAACCACCCCGGAGACTCCTGTCTTCTTCGTCCCCTCCTTCTTCGTGTGGGAGATCCCCACCCCTCCTCCCATAATACTCCATATTGACCTCCCGTTATGCCATCGCCTCCCACACCCTTCCCCCCCCACTCGCCCCCTCCCGCCCCCCTCTCCAGTTGGCATATTCGCTTCCTCCGCTCCTCCCCCTGTCCCCCCTGCCGGGCCTCGTCACCCTTGCTGACCCCAGGATGTTGCGCTCCTCGCCCCCCTAGCTCAACTGCCACCTTTAAGGGTCCACCACCCCTTGCGCGTTTTGTCCCTGTTAGAATTCTCCCCGAGCTGACAACCCCCCGCTTTGAGTGGGGTCCCCCCCCCATTCTCCTTCGGTGACATGCCAATCCCTCTCGGGCCCTTCCGCCTTTTGCTCCCCACTGTAGACCATTCCCACGGCCTTGGCCCTGGCTTGCTGCTGGTGGCCTGCCCAGTGTTGCTCGAGGGTCCTTCATCCAGGTCAATCCGTAACATATTAGCTCCTTCAGAAACTGACGTTATGCGTTTCTGGTGCCCTTCCCAGTCAAAGACTAGACCAAATGGGAACGACCACTTGTAGCGTATTCCGCAATCATTTAGTGCCTTCAACACCGGTGCCACCTGTCTTCTCTTTATTAGGGTGGTGCTGGCCAAGTCTTGCTACAGGGCTATCTGTTGGCCTTTAAACATTATTGGTTCCCTTTTCCCCGCCGCCTGGAGGACTGCCCCCTTCTGGGCATATATGGTAAAAGCGGCAAGGACGTCCCTTGGTCAGTCTACCAAACCTGTGGACACGATCCAGTTTAATGCTGTCCAGAGCCGACTCCCCCAAGATTCCAGCAAAGATGCTCTGGACTTCCTGCTTTAACTCCTTATCCGGGACCGATTCCGGCAACAACTTCACCCTTATGTTAATCCTTCAAGACCTGTTTTCGATGTGCTCCATTTGGATCTCCAGGTTTTGGGTCGCCACATCAAGGCGCTCTATGGCCTCACTGTTAGCGGAAGTTTCCTTTTCCATTTCCTACAGACCCCTCTCCAGAAGATCTGTTCTTTCGCCCAGTTGTCTTAGGTCCCGCTTGATCTCCCCAAGGGCTTCATACAAATCCGCGCATAAGCTGGAATTGCTCCTGGAATGTCTTAGCCAAATTAGTTTGAAGCACCTGGATCTCCCCCAGGAAGTCCTGTCTAGTGACCAGAGTCAGTTCCCGTGGCCCTACTGTGGCCCCTGCTCTTCTCTGGCCCTTTGCAGCTGCCCTCTGAGCCTTTTCCCATATCCTGTACCGGCCACAGAGAGTGGAGGGTGCTTTGTGTATCTTTTGGGTGCTGCATTGACTTTCCACTCTTTCCTTTATTTCATGAGGCCATCAGTTCAGTCCCCTGCATGCGGGAGAGACTCAGCTGGCTCTTTCCCTCTTGCTCCCCAATCACTTTCTGGGGCCAGTCTACCCGTGCGGGGCCTCTAGCAGACCAGCGCAGCCCTGCTGATCCCTCTTCCACCCCTTTATCCTACTGGATGCACTTAATGAGCCTCACGGGGTCACAACGCCCCAGTAGCGCCTTGATTAGGGCCCAATCATTGGAGAGCCACAGGGGCCGCCGCCTGCTGCAGCATCCACTCCGTGTTTCACCCAGATCACTTGGAGCCCGGGGCTTCGTTGCCGCAGGAGCGGCTCCCGCTTCTTGTCCTCCCCTCCCCTGTGGCCGAGGACCCGCCTGCTCCTCCACGAGCCGCCCCGCAAGGTCCCAGACTCACTGTAGCGCTCCGCTCCTCCTCCTTCCTGTGGGTGCGGGTGCCCGCACAGCTAGGCTCTTCCGCTCTCCCCGCACCTGCAACTCCACCCAGAGCGCTGCCTTCAATCCAGGCCTGTTCAGTCAGTGCCCGACAGGAGCCTTTGCCTTCCCCCACGAGCCCAGCGTGCGTGCGTGTTTTTTTTTTTGTCCCCCTCTCTCCCCCTCAGGCGGGCTCCAGGAGCCTCGCGGCTACATTTCCGGGGACTGCCATCTGTTAGCGGGGTGGTGGGCCACAGTAATCGCGTCCGGGATTTGGGAGCGCACAGCCGACAGGTCTAGTCCCTGCCAGCCGCCATCCTGGAATCCAAAGTACTTTTTAAATTTTTTTCATCTACAACCCTTTACGCTGGAAAGTTGCCCTGGCAATCAGTACAAGCTAATAAGAGCATAGCTCACATGCCAGCCATAGGAAATGCTCACTGTGTGCCAGCCAGAGCTATTTGCACTTTAGGCCAACTACCTCTGTCATAAAGCCTAAAACAGAGTCCATCAGTAAGGACGCTATGAAGATAGCAATAAAATGAATCAGGGCATGGCCAAGTGCTGGAGCATGTAGACGTGGGCTCTGTGGGTTCAGTAATGGCCTACAATATCCTGCTAACTTTATCCTGACAAACCTAAATTTGCCGAAATATCGACATTGGAAAGTGGCAGATAGGCCTCTAAACATCCTGCAAGCAGCTTGGTGGGGATCGGCGTCGGAAATAGCAGAGATTTGAAGGGGCATAGAGTACCTCGGCGGTTGGGCACCATCTTGGCAGAACAGCGATCGTCAACGCAAGGACTGAACAGCGCCTGCACTGATATCTGTGCCTGTGTGCAAGGGCAAGCATCAGATGGGGGGGATTCTGGGGCTGCCAGAATGGCTGACAGCGCAGAGTGCAGTGGATTGGTCGCGGACGTGTGGCTGCCACGCTGTGCGAAGACCAGAGCCAGGCTCCCCGCCGGGTCTCACTGTGCACCCTAACTGTGCTTGCGCTGGGGTGATCGCTGGAGGGCTTGCGGCCATGCGGCTAGCTTTGCTGCACTTGGGAGACATCAGCCAGCGGGTGCCCAGAGGACAGGCTGGTTAATATCAGTGTGGAGCGTCAAGGCTTGAGGATAGAGTAACAGCTTCACCAGAGCTCATATACCAACATATCACACAACACCTGCGCTTGTGATGCCATCCCCGTGTTCAAGGTACCGGTGCGTACACTGTGCAGCACATGTTGTGATGATAGGGGCAATCACAAAGGGGCACTACAGTGACATGCCGCCAGACCATAAATCTCAACACTTGAATAATCTGGAGTGGCTAACACGGAGGTTGATCTATCCTGTAAGGAGGCATCAACCTGGTGAGTAACAGATAACCCAGGGTTGAACCCTATCAAGGTTAGTTGATGTGGATGATGAGTGGAGGGAGAGGGACAAGAGTGATCCCATGTTTGTGAACGCGGGTGGACTCCAGGAGACACATTGAGGCCCCTCCGGTGATCAGAGAGGGGATGGGAAGTAGGTATCTCCCAGAGAGATCGAATGGCTTCCGGATGGGTGATGGATTGCCACATGTTACCATTTTGGATTGGAATTCACCCAGATGGTCCTCGCTGCCTGGCCTCTAAATCCCTACTAGCCAGAGAGGCGCTATACTGGGGCACAGATTGACCCCGGAGAGCCTGTCAAATCGCAGTGCTTGCCATTTTATGCCACTGCCTCCTGGCGGTAATAAGGCGATTTTGCTCTCAGTAACAGACCGCTTCGATCATGGTGAAAGATCAACTTAAAAGAAATGGCACACAAGGTAAACTGCAGCAGTTCATGGTGAGTCTTGTCAAAATAAAAGGGCCTATACTAACAGAACCTATTAGCAATTCTTACAACTAAATACAGAAATGTGTGGGATAAGGTTCTTGAGAAAGAAAGAAGTGTTCACAAATGATAAGTCAGGATGTGCTAGCCGGGGGGGGGGGGGGGGTTGTAGGGGAGAGGGGGGTCTCCCTTCCCCACGTTTTGAGCACGGGGCAGAGTAGGATTCCGGAGCACAGCACACGCTCAATCTTTCCCAGCACGAGCCAACAGTTCCGCTCTCAGATATCAGGACCTTCAGTGGTTAAAAGTCTCAAGCCTCTGAGGACCTGATGTATCCAAAATAAAAAGAGTTGTTTTTCGCATTTACTTTGTGTGATGCCTTTTCACCCCTGGATCCCCCTCTTCCGGGCTCAGACCATTCTCAATATTTGCCTCCCTTGGTCGGGTTTACTATGGCATCTCAAAACAATCTCTTCTGTGACATTCACAAATCTTAATGTCTGTCACAGTACACTGTGGATATACCTCTGCCGAGTTCACTCTTCTCAACACACTGTTCATTGGGACTCAGGCTTCGCCCTCCCCGTCCCTCCGTCGGGTTCATTTTTGCCAGCTTTGTTAATCACACAGTTCTTTGAACAATTTTTTGATGCAGGTTTCACTTCCCTTAGCTTTACAATCATCTCCCAGTCAAAGACTTTTGACTGTACAGAGGAGTTTACTAGACCCCTGTATGACCAGTTTGACCCCTCGTGGTGCCCGAGCTGGTTTTCTCCTTTCACATTAACAGTTCCTTGTATTTTCTTCAATTAGCCGCTTGGTACAACACAGTTCGGTTTCTTATCGTCTCTCCCCTCGACTCATCGGCTGTGATAAACCCTTGGGTGTTGCTAGGTCTGGAAAAGATCCGGGGCTATGCTAATTTTGGGACTGTTGCGACTGGATGCTAGCTCGTCTTTTTGGTTGTAACTCCTCAACTGGGGCTACAACCAAAAGACCCAGGGCTATAGCCTCCTCAGTCCCCCCCCTCCAACCTCCCACCCTACCAACACCTCTGGATAAACCTTTTCTTTTCAAGTCAAGGCCGGTACCGCGGTTGCAAGCGTCTCTCCACGGCCTGGTTATCAGAGGAGGAGGGCCCCGTGTACCGTTGACATCTGCTGCAACACACGCTAGCTATTGTTTGCGATCTTACGATTCCTTCTGCAGAGGTTTCACAGGCCTGGGACGGAAAGGGAAAGGTCTCGCCTCCTTGTCGCCAACTCTGTTCACACTGTCTTTCTGGTATCCGGTCATTGCATCGACAACCAAACCATCCAACACCAAACTATTACATTTTTTCCATCGAAATACCATTCCATAGAATGCCCATTTCGTTGAATAAAATTAGATGGATCCATCGAAATGTAATGTTAAGATTAGGGGTTGGATTAGGGTTGGGGCTAGGGTTAGATGAAGGGTTACATTAAGGTTAGGGGGTGGCCGTGGAGGTTGGGGGGTAGCCCCCCGATCCACCCAATGTACAAAAAAAAATTAAAACGTTACAAGGAGCTGCCGCCAGTGCCGAAATTTCAGCACTGGACAGCTCCATGTAATGTTTTAACGTTACAAAAAATGCATTGAAATGCTATCTTTTACATCTAAAAGTGCATTTCTATTTTATTTATTTATTTTATTGTGTCCCACAGTACAAATTTACTTTTAACACAGTGTTTAAAAACCGTAATGTGATCAAAAGAAAAATGTTAACAAATACAGTACAATTTAAGATTCACATTTACAAAATACAGTTCCATCCACTTCAACAGCAATCTAATCAATACATTTTCACTCTTACAATTCCTACTACAGTTAAGACATACCCCAATATACTAAAAAGATACTGCAGCGTTCTTTAAAAACTCTAAGACATGAATACCCAGACTCAGTTTGTTACAATTTAAAATCCTCCTTCACAGCTCATCTTCAGAGGAGTAAACTATCCCAGATAAAATTTGAGTTCTCAGGGTTTCCAAAATGGGACACCTCACACATAGATGCTTTAAAGTCTCAATCTAGGTCTTACAATGGCGACACAATCTCTGATCCCGTGGAATGTTAAGCCGCCGTCCCAGTATTTAATTGGTCAGCCTAATTCTTAATAGTTGAGACCTAAAACTTCTTGATGGATGTTTTTTCAGATAAGGTGCTGGTACATTAAAACTTTTACAAGTCCACATAAAATGATTGCCAAAACATTTAGAGTCCATTATCGTCGTTCTTACATTTTGTCCAGACATATCTACACCATCTTAACTTAGCTACTTTTGGTCTTCGACTGATATGTCTGCACATTGAAGCATTGATTCTCAGCTCGTAACCCAGTCCGATAAGACCCTACAGCCACCCTGAATCCTCGCAAGGTTCAGCTGTTCAAAGATTGAAACCATTAGAGGGTTCAAAATATTTGTGAATAACTGCAGTTTCCCCCCCCAGTCTACCAATGTATGAATAGGGAGCTGTCCCATCTCAAACAGGATCCCTGAAAGAGGTACTGACTGTGGTAAATGCAGAAAACCTCTCCACAATGCACCCTCTAATTTCTGCCAATCTACATTCTGACTCCTAGTTTGAGCACCATAAATTAATTTTGGAACCAATTGCTGTTTGTAAAGTTTCAAAACTGGTAAGAGAGAAAATCTCCAAAATTTACCATCAAACACTTGCAACTTCACAAGTGGCCCTAGGAATTTAGCCTTAAGATCTTCCTCAGACTCTGGCCCTACAGCTTTGTCATAAACTGAAAGGCCTATGTGGAAAACGTGTTCAGTACTTCTAGCTTACCACTTTTCAAATGCCAGGGTAGTGTTTTACAACTTTTTGTCCCACCCTTTAACAGAAGCATCTTTGATTTTGTTGTATTTAATAATAGGTCCAAACTCCCCAGAAATCCCTCCACCGCTGTTAATGCTCTCTGTAAACCAATAGCTGTTAAATCGCATAGAACGATATCGTCGGCATACAATAAATATTGGATTACCAGGGATCCCAATCCCAGAGGGAAGGTATTAAAATATTCCTAGGTGTCCTCCCCAATAAATAAAAACAAAAAAGAAAAAGGGCCAGTACACAACCCTGCCGTAAGCCCCCATTTGTCTGTATCCATGGTGAATAACTTCCAAAAGCATCAAGCCTGACCCTAATCCTTGTGTCTGTGTGTAAAGCCTCCAGGGTACCAAACAAAGCCGCCGGGCAACCCCGATCATGTAATTTTTTCCACAGAAGAGACCTATTCATAAGGTCAAATGCCTTACTAATATCAAGAAAGGCTTGAAAAACAGGCCTATCTTGGGTCTTTGCTTGGTGTGCTAGTAAATCTAAAACAAAACTATTTGTTGCAGTACTCAAACCTTGGCGAAAGACTGACTGAAAAACATCAAGAGAGTCTGATTCCAGTAACCATTTGTGCAAAACTTTCAATATCATTTTTGCAAAATTTTTATTGGATGCATCCAAAAGAGACATTGGTCTGTATTATAGGGGTGAAGACCTGCCCCAGTCTTTTTAAAAAAAATCAAAATTATAGTGGCCGCCGACCAGGTACTAGGAAACTATTTGTTTGCAAGAATGCTACTAAACAAATATGAGTGGACTTTTGACTGTCAGATTATCTTTATAAGTCAAATTTGATAGACTGCTTGGCCCCGGTGCATTAGACCGCTTCCTTCTGTTTATCAGGTAAGCAACGTCCTCCAGATCCCAGACCAAGGGCCCATTCCACTCCACCTGGGACCAGGTCACTGACCTTTCCAACCCCTCTACCCTATACATGTTACAGAAGTGCTTGACACATGATATATCACTAACCGCCTGTGCTTGTAAGAAATCCTGAGTTCCTATGGGTTTTATTAATTCCCAAAATGTGTCAGTCTTATTACCTGACATACACACCAGCATTCTCTCAGCATCTTTAATATGCAGCACAAATTGTCTTCCTTTCACCCAATTCCTATATGTTTGTTTTAGTCTCCGAACCTCGTCCTTATAACCAATGGATAAAGACCTCTTGAGATACCTTACCTCTCAATGCAATTGTTTTGTGTGTACTTGGATCTCTAGATCAAAGGAGTGAATACCATTCCTTTTTTTTATCCCCGAGTTTAAACCTATATCGGTAGTAAGCCTACCCAACAACTCCCTCACTGTCCCTGAGGATCCCTCTGCCGTACATAAAAAAGCCTTCCTATCAAAAGAGAGATTTACTATCTCTCCAAGAAAGGCTTTTACTATTTTTGAGACCCATTTTACCTCATTCTTCCCTGAATTTATTGCCACTGTCAAATGCAGTCTATATACAAGCAGGGAGTGATCGCTCCAGGTCAGGGCTGTTACTTCCAGAGTATCCCCTCTAGCTACTAAATCTTGCGAGACAAAGACGTAATCTAATGTCATCTTCCATAACCCATTCTGCCATGTGAAGGCCGGGGGAATATCCATTTGTATATTGCCATTCACAATTACTAAGTTCCAGCCCTCCAATTCTTGAGTAATTCTTCTGCCCCTTTCCCGAGCCTCCCTAACCACAGCTCTCCTATTTGGGTCCAAATACCACTTGTCCTCCAAACATTCAGCATGAAAATTAAAGTCTCCCACGATTATCACAGATGCCCCATCAACGGGGAACTCACCCAATAATGTAAAAGACACAGCTGTCAGGGCCTCCTCCAACTGTTCCGTTATTGGGCTAAAGTAAACATTTAACAAAAAACATTTACTAGGAGCCCCCCCCCCCCTTGTCTCACCATTCTAGCAACACCACCAAAATGTCTGGCCTGTCTGTTTCAATTTTCCGCATAGAAGCCTCCCAAAGACCATTTAACGCCCGTTATTAGTCCACCATACGGTCTTCCCTTTACTCCCCGGCGACCCTTAATATATACAGCGTCAAAGCCATCTATTATGGGTATGTCCTGCAAGAAAGTCTCCTGTAAACAAATCATGTCAAATGAGGCAAAAAGGTCATGATTATTCATAATATCCTTGTAAGTTCCACGTGATTAATGACCAGTCAGACCTTCATGTATATTGTGAGTGTCTCCCCCCGCCCCCTCCCATGGGCCCTCCCCTCTCCTTCTCATGGGGTCTTGAGTATAGCCTCTAGAGCTATAGATCTCCCGATTACAAAAGTCTCTTAATTCTTGCATCTTGACCTTATCATCTCGATAAATTGCCACCAAACTTGACAATATCGAGGGCCCTGTATCAGTTACCTCGAAACCTAGTACCAGGAAACGCTCTCTCTCAGCCATGATGATTTCCTTTGTTAAAAGGGACCTCAGATGGAGCTTTACTGTATCCAAACAATCATCATACACAAATTAAACTGTTCTAATGTCCCCTGAAGATAACAATCTCAGGTTAGGAATTTCTTGCATTAAGGCCAAAATATAGTGTCTATTCAGGGGTTACCTATTAGAGCTCTAAGATTCGATTCAAGAAAATACATAAATGATCGTCCTCCACAACCACTTTTTGTGGAGGATTAGACTGCTGTTGCCGGAGCCATTTTTTAGGAGTCCTTCTCTGGACCTCCTCCCTACTCACTGGCCCCCTGAAGACTTCTGCAAACTTACTTATTGGTTCACCCAAACCCACTTTTTCCACTGTTCTCGATGGTGGCACTGGCACAGTCAAGTAAACCTTAATCAGGGGCAAATCCCCTGGTAAATCCTTGACAACCACCGGCTTGGAGAAAATCGCATAAAGTTTCTCCACCTTCGGTGGCTGATTCATTAAGCCCCCTACAAGAGGTTTTCCTGCATACACATCTACAGGGCCATACAAGGTAGCCACCCCACCCTCCCTCAATAGACAACACTTCCTCATACCCCTCCCGTCACCAAAATCAATATTAGAGAAATCCTCAATGACCTCATCTTTCTCAAAATCTGAACCGTCCCTATCCACAGGGTATACTGAGATGTTACTTAAGTCGAAGGAGGGACTATCCTCCTCCTGCATGTTATCTAAAGATACTGAAACCTTGCCAAGTTCAGCAGTCACTGCCCTTTCTTTGTTAACTACTCCTTTTATTAACTTTAAAGAAGTCTCTTTTTTCAACTCTAAAGCATCCCTGTCAACCTGCATATGTTTATCCACTTCCATCTTTAAATTTCGCCGAAATTTCCTGGACCCCCTATTTTGTTGGCTAGAAGGGAGCTTACGATTTTATGTTTTTTTTTGTTTTTGCCCTGAACTACTCCCCTTGTCAATGTTCTTACCCTTGGGGCTACTTCTCCAGAGCTTTTTCCCCTGCTCCTGTGCCAGTCCTAAGCATGACACAGATGGAGGGGGCATTTCAGATTGATCTGCTTTCTGTTTCGATCCCGCCCCTCCACCATCAAACCCCCCATTCACCAAGGAGGCGTCTGTATTTTTAAACTCCACCCCCACTTCCTCGGGAATACCGACCCCTGCCGTACCATCCCCTTTTAAGTTAAGATTATTAAAAACTGATACTGCCATTATGTAACCCTCTAATAAATAAATGTACCACGTTCAAAACTTCCTTCACTGATATCCTAAGGTCCCCAATTTCAAAATTCAACATCTCATAGCCTCTGTCCAAAGAGTGCATAATTCTGGACAGAATTGGAAAGACAATTCATCGATTAGTGGCAACTTCCTCCTGTTGAGGGCCATCTTTTATACCTTCTACTCCTGCTGTCTCGGCATCAAAACCTGAGCCCACGTTGTTTACATTTAATTTCACACCCAGACCTCGATGGCCTTCCCAGTCTACCCTTGGGAGGCCATAAACCCAAGAGTCTGCCACCCTTACCTTGTTTACAACTAAAATGTTGGTGAGGTAAGATCTCTGTGAGGCCCACATCTCGTACAGGAGGTTCCGGGATTAACCAATCCTTACTTTTAAAATCTAATGACATACAAACCATTTTTGCTAACTCGTGCAAAATCAATGGGGCCAAAATTGAATTGGCCGAGACTAGGTCACTCTCCATAATCCCTGCCTCTGCCACTATATGATTCACATTTGCTTCAATATTAGACAGGACTCAGTTTATATACCCCACAAACTCAGCCATCAAATCCACTTGCTTTACCGGTCCCTGAATAGCATCCTCAAGAAGCTCCTTATCTGACATAGGGGATTTAACTGGGGTTCTCGAAATTATACCCTTTGCCGTGGTTAACAATAAACCTCCCCCACCTGGTGGTATCAGTTGGGGAAATAGTGGGAGAGTGATTACTACTTGAGGTGGGCCCCTACCCACCTGCCGCGGGGACCCCTGTGGCATTCCACTCGTGCTTCTGAGCGCAACTCCCATTTACATCAACCTTAATGAATCCTAATCCTCAGATATTCCTATATATACTACAGGTTGCCTGGAGTAAAAATGTATCACTTAGTCCAGTCAAATGATTTCCCCAAGAATGCTGCAGATGAACAAGTTACTTCTTACCTGAACGTTATTTCGATGGGATGTTCCTCCGACGTATTCCTTATCTTTGATAATACGTTTCCAGCTTGCTGGCCTCGGAAATCTTTTCTGTAGAGGGCGCTGCGCGTCGACGTCCGCCGAGTCGATGTCCCTTGACGGCCACCGTATCGGCGCCGACGTCACCATGCCCATAAATAGTCACGCGCTGCGTCCGTTGCTAAGTTCCATTTTGTAGCATAAGAAAAGTCATGCCTGCATTGGTTAGTGACCTTGAAGGAGCGTAAGCTGCAACCACAAGGGAAGTTATCACTACAGGGATGATTGGGAGGGGCGATAAGGAATCCGTCGGAGGAACATCCCGTCGAAAGAACGTTACCAAGTAAGAAGTAACTTGTTCTTCGAAGTGATTGTGTCCTCTGACGTATTCCTTATCTTTGATAGACTCCCATAGCAGTGGCATGTAATTGGAGGTGGGAGTGATAGTGTTATGTATCCCTTTAGGGATGGACCGAATGTAATACGGCCTTGCCAAATCTGGTCTCTTGAGCAGTGGAGGAATCCAGATTGTAAAATTTTGTGAATGTATGTGCGGACGACCATGTGGCAGCCGCATATATGTCCCGGACCGGTACCCCTCTTTGGAGAGCCGAAGAGGCTGCGATACCCCTGGTTGAATGAGCCCTGAGACTTTGGGGTGGCTCTTTCCCTGCTAGTCTACAACATTCCCGGATGGCCAAAATAATCCACCTGGAGATGGTTTGTTTTGTTATGGGTAGTCCCAACTTGTAACCCGAGTATCCTACAAACAGTTGGTCTGCTTGCCTGATCCTAGCCATTCTGCTTTTGTAAAAGCTGAGAGCTCGCCTAGGGTCCAGCCTATGTAGCCTTTCCTCCTCTTTCCCCTGATGGGGAGGAGGGTAGAAGGAAGGCAAGGTAATTTTCTGAGTAATATGAAATTCAGAAACCACCTTTGGGAGGAAATTAGGCTTCACCTGTAGGACAACTTTGTCATTGTGGAAGATTGTATGTGGGGGTTTACAGGAGAGAGCTTGTAGCTCGCTCACCCTCCTAGCAGATGTTAGTGCTACCAATAGGACAGTTTTAAGCGTGAGAAATCTCAGCGCGCAAGAGTGAAGTGGTTCGAATGGAGTGCACATTAACAAGTTTAAGACTAAATTTAAGTCCCAAAAGGGAACCCGGAATGGTTTTAGAGGGTGAACATTAGTTAGTCCCTTAAGAAATTGTACCACTAGAGGAATTTTGAAATACGATGGTTCCTCCGCAGTGCGCTTGAAGATGGAGAGAGCTGCCAGATAGCCTTTTACAGTGCCCACTTGAAGGCCTGAGTTTGCCAAGTAGAGTAGAAACGATAACACCGTTGGTGTACCACATGAAAAAGGGTCGATATTCTGTTCCCTACACCAGCTGCAAAATTTGTTCCAACAGCAGCGGTATAAAGACTTTGTTGCTGGTCTTCTGGCCGAAAGCAAAACCTCCATGACGTCATCAGGGAGATCCCAATCCTTGTACCTCAACCTTTCAGAAGCCAAGCGTGAAGGTTGAGGGTTCTGGTGTCTGGATGGAGAACCTGACCTCCCTTCTGCGAGAGAAGATTCTCTTTGAATGGAAGACGGATTGGAGGACAGATGGACATATCTAGAAGGTCCGGGTACCACGTTCTCCTGGCCCAATCCAGGGCAATTAGGATCATGGTTCTCCGGAATCTTCTCAACCTCCTGATCATTTGAGGAATAACAGGGACTGGTGGGAACGCGTGAAGAAGTGGAAACTCCCAGTCCACTACGAACGCATATCCTAGAGCTCCTCTCGGGGGAAGGTGCTTGTGGCGAACAGATCCACCTGAGGGGTTCCCCAAAGGGCAAAGATCTCTTGAAGGACTTCCTGAGCTAGCTCCCACTCGTGGGAGACTGTGCTCTGCCTGCTCGGAGCGTCCGCTGTCAAGTTCTTCTCTCCAGCAAGGTGGACTGCCGATAGAGAGATTCCTTCCCGAATTGCCCAAAACCAGAGCTGCATCACCTCTCTGCACAGTGGCAGTGACCCTACGCCGCCTCTTTTGTTGAGGTAGTGCATGGCCACCGTGTTGTCCGTCATTATCAGGACATTCCTCCCCTGTACTGATGGCAGGAAAGCTTTCAGCGCTAGTCTGATCGCTCACAGCTCTAATAGGTTGATGTGTAGTCTGGACTCCGATGGAGACCAACGACTGCTGATGGTCAAGTCGTTGGCATGGCCTCCTCAGCCCGTGAGTGAGGCGTCTGTGATACTGTTATCTCCGGCCATGGTTGCCAAAACAGTTATCCTTTCAAGATGTTCTCTGGATAGGCCCACCATTGCAGGTCGCGGGCTACCTTGTCCAGAATCCGGAGGAGATCTGTCATTCTCCCTGAGAATTGCAACCACTGACTTCTCAGTGCCAACTGAAGAGATCTCATTCTCAGGCGAGACTCTGGCACAAGGAAGATGCAGGATCCCATGAGGCCTAGTAACCTCAAAAGGTCAAAGGCTGGGAGACGTTGGGCATTTTGAAACTTGGTGACCATCTGTAGAATATCTTGAGCCCTCACCTCTGGTGGCGAGGCTTTTCCCAAGGAAGTGTCCAGGACCGCTCCAATGAACTGGAGTCTCTGTGATGGTATCATCTGCGACTTCTTTAAATTGAGGGAGAAGTCCAGTCTGTGAAGGAAGTGGCAGACATAATCTAGCTGGGCCTGGGCCTGTTCTGAAGATACGGCCCTGATCAGCCAATCGTCCAGGTAGGGGTAGACATGGATCCCTTCCCTCCTTAGACTCGCCGCCACTACCGACATCGGCTTGGTGAAGACCCTCGGGGCGGAGGTCAGCCCAAATGGCAGAACTCGAAATTGATAATGAGAGTCGCCAATTGCGCACCTCAGGTATTTCCTGTGTTTGAGATGGATTGGCACATGGAAATAAGCATCCTGAAGGTCCAGAGATACCAGCCAATCCTGGAGCTGGAGGGCCTGAAGGATCTGAGAGAGAGTTACCATCTTGAACTTGTCCTTCCTGAGGAACTTGTTCAATTCTCGTAAATCCAGGATGGGTCTCAGTCCTCCGTCCTTCTTTGATATGAGAAAGTAGGGGGAGTACCAGCCCTGGTTCCTGTCCGCTACAGGTACCGGTTCTATGGCACCTTTCTCTAGCAGGTCTATAATTTCCTGCAAGAGGAGCTGATCTGGAACTTTTAGAGAGCTGTTCCCCGGTGAATGACTCTGAGGAATGTGTAGAAAGGGTAGGCAGTAACCTTGGGCAACTGTCTCCAATGCCCAAGCATCTGAGGTTATAGCCTGCCATTCCGTCAGATGGTGAGTTAACCTGCCCCCTACAGGTGTATTGTGTGGGAAGACCTCAGAGTGGTTTGGGGGCGGCTGATGCAGATGCCGAGGGTAAGGAGGCACCTGCTGTTGCTGCGGTCTTAGTACTTTTGACCCGTCCACCTCGGGTGGATCTCCTTTGGCCTCTTTGAGCCGGCTGTCCTCTGCCTTTCCCGAATGCGGAATAATAGCGAAAGGACTTTCCTCTCCCAGAGGTTCCTAAGGGGCGAAAAGGAGTCTGGCGGATAGCAGCTCCTAAAGATTTTGCTGCTGCTTCAGAAGTCTGTAACTTTTCCAGACTGTCATCAGCCTTTTTCCCGAATAATGGAGAGCCGTCAAAGGGCATTTTCAAAAGCTTGGCCTGTACATCAGGGGCAAAGCCCGACTTTCGCAACCACGCATGCCTGCGGATTGTTGTACTTGCCGCCATGGCCCTGCTGATACTGTCAGCGGAATCAATGCCAGTTTGAAGTGATTTGCACATGGCATCTTTGCCATCTTTAATAATGTTAAGGAAGGCTTCCTTTTCCTCTCCTTCGGGTATGCAGTCAGCCGCTGATGAAGCACACTCCCATAGTGTGTGACTGAACCTGGCGAGCGTACAGGTGGCGTTGATGGACTTCAACGCCATACTACAGGCAGAGAAGACTTTCTTTGCCATAGAGTCTCACCTCTTGTCATCTCTATCCTGTGGGACAGTAGGGTAAGGTGTCCTACTGCTAGATGAAGTTGCCGCTTGAACCACCAGGCTCTCTGGGGTCGGGTGTTTTGACAGGTATTCAGGGTCAGCAGCCGCTACCCTATACTTGGTTGACAATCTTTTATTGACTGCAGGGATAACTTCAGGAGTTTCCCAATTAGATGCAATTTTTCTTTGTAAGGCTGCATGGAAGGGGACCACCGGGTCCTCCTGTGGGCCTTTGTCCAATATATCTGTTAGGTCATCCTGTTGGAAAACAGGTGAAGGCGCAGACCAACCCATAAACTCAATTATTCTTGCCATCAGGGTTCTATATGGTGTTTCGGCATGTTCCCCTGGGTCTGGTTTAACAAATTCTACTTCTGGGGAAGTGTCCAGCCCACTTGCCTCATGTAGTGACTCCTGTAGTTCCTTCAGCCTTCTTTCCTCAGAGGTGAAATCCTCTGCAGTAGGCAGTGTGGTCTTCTGTAACACGAATGTTTCCTGGTCAGAATCTTCCCCTTCTTCCTAAATTGAAGAAAGTCCAGGGTATTCTGACCTCTGAAATTGAGTAAAACCCATTTCTAAGGCAGAAGGAGCCAAACTCGTCGTTATTGGACGAGAAAACATTGACGCCGATGTAACAGGCTTCGAAGGCGCCGAAAACGGCGTAGAAAAAACTGTAAGGGGTCTCGAAGAACTTCGAGAGGATAGGGATCCTACTCGAGGGCATCAACAACGGTTTCGGTGTTGTGCCGGAGGCCCTTGAAATCACTGTTGGCTGTGGGGTGGCCTTGGTCCTCTCTTTCATCGGCGTCAGCGTCGAGTCGATCGACCGATGCGTCGAGGAACCCTTCGACAACGGCGTCGATGGCGCCGATCCGTGCGTCGAAGGATTCTTCGACAACGGCGAAGGAATCCTCGACGACGGCGTCGTCAAAGACGGTGCCTTCTTACCCAATGGCTCAAGGCGCTCTCGGGTGGAATGTTTCGCCGGGTGCTGCGACTCGCGGCGTTTTGATTTTTTGGGTTTTTCACCCCGGGTATCACCCTCAAGCTGTCTTCGAGGGGGTCGAGGCGGCGTTCTCGAAGAAGCTTAACATTTTCTTTCTGAATTCCTCCCACTCAGCTTGAGAACTGTATTTGGTGGGCCAGGAGACTATTTCTGGGGACACCGAAGACGACGAGGAGGAATGGGACCTTCAACGTCTCTTTTTTGAGTGTCTTGATCTCGACGAATGGTGGGAGCTGCTTCGAGATCTAGAATGGGAATGTTTGACGACGAGGAGACGAATGCCTCGACTCAGCCGACGAAACTTTCGAGGAGGTTTTGGCTGACTTACCTCTCTCGAGCTTCCCCTTACGCTCCTTCAAGGCTTTCGCCGTCATGGACATGCAGTCCTCACACTCCGAACAATGGTGCTCGGATCCCAAGCACCATAGGCAGATCCTGTGTGGATCCGTTATCGACAATTTTTTACCGCAGTCTCGACATTTCTTGAAGCCGGATCGCGGCTTCGTCGGTTCTGATGAAGAAGCCATCGAGAACTATAAGGAATATTCGAGTAGAAATAGTAACTATCCTGACTGAACTGAGCAACGACGTTCCGAGGCCCCACGAAGCGCGGAAAAATGGAACTGAGCAACGGACGCAGCGCGTGGCTATTTATGGGCATGGTGACGTCGGCGATTATACGGTGGCCGTCGAGGGTCATCGACTCGGCGGACGTCGACACGCAGCGCCCTCTACAGAACAAATTTACGAGGCCAGCAAGCTGGAAACATATTATCAACGATAAGGAATACGTCGGAGGACACAATCCCTTCAAAACACAAATTTAAAGCTCTACAGTTAAAAATGATGAATCTGCAAAAAAATGATGAGTCTGGAAAAAGAAGTCTGAAAAAAGCACCTTTAAGAGGTTTCGAAGTGTATCCTTGTCCAGTGCAGAACCTGGGGGGAAGAGAAGCTCACGGCCCCAATCAGCAACACCTCGCACACAAACCAGCACTCTAAAGCGTTATCTCAAGTACTCAATGTCAGCTTTTCTAAATACCCAATGCTGCTTTAAGATTGATCTAACAGCGCATCAGCCAGGTCGGTGTTCTGTGGCAACTCAGCAGTGAGTGTATTAAAGTTGCAGTGATAACTCTTTCAATCTATGTAAACAGCGATAACAAAATAGGGAGAGACTTGCTCGCAGCCCGAGGTTAGCGTTCTATGACAATTCAGGCAGTAAATGTGTTACAGTTGCTGTAATAAATCTTTCAAAAACAGCAAAGCCAAATAGGAAGAGACTTGCTCGCAGCCCATAGCTGTCCCCAATGCAAATGAAACTAATTATAATCCCATCCTGTGCTTTATGCGGCATGGACCAACACTATGCTTCTTCAGTGACTTGAATCCCAACAAGTCTCTTTCAGGCACGGGAATCGCCTGACAGCAAGAGGAGCCACCAGAGTCTGTCCTCCCCCACCCCCCTGCCCTGGAGAACCAGAGTATTTGTAGGGCAGTCTTAAATTCACAAAAGAAAATGCTTGCCTTTTTCTCCGTCACACCGTAGTGGGTTTTGAAGATGGCGCTAGTTGATTAAAAAACAAACATGTTACCGACGTAGTAATCCAATAACTCCAACGGATTCCAAGTAGCACACGAACCCCCGCCGTTGACCAAACATGTTGCCAAACACTTGCTCAACACTTCCGCTATGCTTTGCGTAACCCGGATATTTTATCCTTTACGTTCCTTAAAGCAACAGCGCCGCAGTGCAAATAAAGTAAGAGACAGCTGGCATCCAAAGTTCCGGCAGTATTTCTCTTACTATCCAAGGCTCACACTTGCTCAACACTTCCCAGTGCATTTCCATTGAAACCAGTCCATTTATATTTTCGATGGACTGGTTTAGATGGAAAGGAACTTTTCCATGTTAAAGATAGACTGTCGATGCTTTGGCATTAGATGCTTTGGTATGTCAACCCTTTTTTTCGATGCAATCACTATAAACCATCTTTCTCTTCTTGAACTGCTGTGCATGCTGGGTTAGCTCTGTCGTCGTGCAGTCTGCCTTTCTCATACTGTGCTCTTGTGCTCCACCTTTTATCCCTGTGGGCAAGGGACACGGCCGTCAGGTGTGTGTGTGTGTGTGTGTGTGATTCTGGTCAATTGCCTGACTTTGCCGGACCCTTGTGTTGGGACAAGTCAGGCAGACGGCTCTGGTGTTTGTCTGTCGTGGTGTGCGAAAGTGTTCATGTCGGAAAAGGGGGGGCAGAATGTTTGAGTATCCTACGTGGTAGTCTGGGGAAAAATAAGGGGGATAACACGTCTCACCCTTCGGTGTCCCACTTCCACTCCTCGATGACACCCCATCCAGGTGATCCTCCCTTACTGGTCCACCACCAGGAACTGGATCCAATAGCGATGGCTGGGGACTAGTCAGGGAGAAACCGTTAGATTTCCCAAAGATACATGAAGCGATCC
This sequence comes from Ambystoma mexicanum, assembly GCF_040938575.1. Classification (NCBI taxonomy): domain Eukaryota; kingdom Metazoa; phylum Chordata; class Amphibia; order Caudata; family Ambystomatidae; genus Ambystoma; species Ambystoma mexicanum. Next base: position 1,333,733,435 of record NC_090921.1, on the reverse strand, counting down.
ATTGTGAGATGGACGCTTTTGAAGCCGGTTCCCCTTTTCGTTCCCCGAAAGTAACAAAGTTGTGAGGAGCTTCAAAGTTCCCTTGTTTCATCAAGGTAAAACTCCAGAGCTCTTTGACATCCAGGTTATGTAGAACTCTTTCCATATCTGAGACTGGGTTCGGAAAGAAAATTGGTAGGGATATCAACTGATTAAAGCGGAACTCATACAATTTTTGGAAGGCAAGAAGGATGAGTGCAAAGCACAACCTTATCCTTGTGAAGGGTCAAGAACGGGTGTTCGACAGACAGAGCTTGAAGCTCGCTTATTCTTCTGGCAGCTTTTACTGCAATCAAGAAGGCCACTTTTCAGGAGAGAAACCCGAGCTCTGTAGTGGTGTTAGGGAGAATTATCTGTTAAGGCTAATTTCCCACACATAGTGAGTCCCCCAGCAGCTTTGCAGGATTTTTGGGGTTTATTTTTTTCTCCTGCTAGGAGTGAGACTCTTTTTCTCCCACTCAGACACAATTTGAGATATCCTTTGACTTTGTAGTGTGTTTTATGGGCTATGGGGTCTTTTACTCCATAGGTTTTCATGTGGTTTTTGGTAAGTGTGTTACACAGCACCCTCAGCGCTGTAACACAGGGGTGTCATAGTGACCCCCAAACAGACTCCATACCCTGGGACTGACTATTGTCTCCCAGGGCATGTAAAGTCACCATTGACTTTACTAGTCTTAAATTGGGAACAGAACCAGTACAAACCATCATATTGTGGAAGTACTGGTAGGGGTAATTAGATTGCCCCTGGGTCTGTTTTTCGAGGGGGTACTGTGCAGTCCCCCTTTGTCGAGGTTCTGGCTGGTGGCAGTGGTTACCAGGCGAAATATTCCTTAAGAATATTTACTATGGGATTTTCCCATTCAATTTAAACGCACCACTTTTTGGTGCAATGGTAAAGATACAGCCGGGTTATTTATTTAATATTTATTCCCCGGTTGGGTCTTTTTGCCAGAACTCTGTTTTAAAATGGCGTTTGTGTTCGCCTCTGTAACTCCAACCCAAGTCGAGCCCTTTGTTCCACTTTTTGGCGGGCTTCTACACAGAAGCCTCCAAAAGTGGTGCCACTCTGTCTGGGTCAACAGCATGTGTGGGAGGGGGGTTTAGGCACCCTGGACTGAGTTGCCTCGGCAACTCAAGTCGCACTCTTGTGTGATTGGCCCAGTGGTGAGCCGCCCGGCTCACCACTTAGCAAGTTTGAGTGACAGCTAGGACTGATGAATGGGGGTTTTCTGAATAAAAGCAGGGTTTTGGGGACTAGAACTTCAGAAGTCGCCACAGGACCAAAGAATCCGAAGAGGGAGAAGCTGAGCCCACCTGCAACGACAACACCACCGGTGGAGCCCTGCTGAACCGCCTCACCACTTCTTCCAACGACAGAGGAGATCTTCATCCCGAAGAGTCTTCTTCCTTTGATGGTGGGGATAACCAGTTTTCCCGCCTTTTCGCCTTCCCGGATCATCTTATGGCCGCCTTGCCTGTGCCAAGCACCCCGGCAACCGGGATACCACGTTTAACCACTACCGCGAATAAAAGGGTAGTACCTTTTAACCGGAGAACTCCATGGCTGGTTTCTTCCCTGGCAGTGCAACGACCTTCAGCTTTCCTCCACGTCAAGATCTTCTCTTCCTCTGGACGACGACGCGAATTGCACCCGCTGCCAGGAACAACTGCCCCCGCTGGAGGATTCTCTCCACTTTCAAGGTACTGTGTCCACCTGGCCTCCCTCGCAACGGTCTGTGTGGGGTGTCTCTTAAATCCTCAATTTACCACTTGGGTTGGCCCTAGGCTGGCTAACTGAACTTTTCTGAGCTGAACTAATTCCTTTTTGAACTCTCTGCAAGACTTTAAGCCTTTTAAACTGTGTGATCTTGGGCGCATTGGTGTTCTACTCTCTCTAAGAGGGAGCCTGGCCTCTGAACTTTTAGCTCACAAGTAGACTTTGACTTTCCTGCCTTGCTGGGTGCTTCTAAAGTATTGTGTTGTATGCTTTTATAATTTCTGCCTTTTTCCCTCCCTTTTTTGATAACTTATTGGAGTGCCATCTTTAGTTAAGCGCTCACCTCTGTCTGAAAATAAGTGGTGTTAACTAAGACTTGTCTAATAAGGAATAAGGGATGGGATACATTACTCACCGTAATCGTATTTCTGATGCTTGTATCTGCTTAGATTCACATGCTGTGCATAGGCCGACACTAGTGGAAGCTGCGGAGTATTACAGTTTGTTTTTCGAAACTCGAAAATGGGCGTCGACACAGGGCGTGCCATTAATACTATCCCTAGTGTGACGTCCACTGTACCCAAGATCCCTCACGCGTCTAGGATCCTCAGATTGTTTTTTTCCGCCATACTGGTCGGAAGCCTTTTGCGGAGTCCCCTGGCCTTAGCCATACTTTTGCTAAAAATTTAAAAGATTAATCTATTCACATCCTTCCCCACCCCAACGTCGAACTTCGACACTCGCGCCGGCTGGAGAAGAAATCGACCGTCGGCTGCTGCACAATGGATTTGGGCCTCGGAAGGCCGCTGGCCTCGGCCCGGTCCTTGGAAGGCCTCTGGCCTCGGTCCTGCAAGTAGGGAGAGTGGGGGGTGGTACATACTCTACACTCTTGGTATATAGGTACACCTTATACATTTCCTACACTTAACTGCCTGCTGCCTCAAGGTGCGTATGGAGGGTACCCCTTTTCAATTCTGCCCCAAGTGCAATCGCAAATACCCTTGGGTCGACAGGCACGCCACGTGCAATCTCTGCTTGCCGAGGGACCACCCCGAAGCGAACTGCAGAGCGTGTAGTAGGTTTAAACCTAAGACACTTAAGGACCGTTCGACGAAGCGTTGGGCCCACCACGCCAGGCAGGCGGCCATGGCAGTGGAGGGCACCTTCAGCGATGGCAGCGACGCCGTACTTTCGGACGGCGAGGGCATTACGGCGTCGAAAGACAGCCGAGCGCAGGTCCCCGACCTCGGAAGGTCGTCCGGCAGGGCGGCTATGGGGAAGACCCCCGGCGACACAAGAGCTTCACATACTACACACAATACACACACTAAGTCCAACTGAGACTCGACGACGTCGAGTTCTCGGAAAGAGGCACAAACAGAATGGTCCGATTCGGTGTCCTCTGTGCGCTCTCGATCAAGAGCGCCGCATGACTCCAGGCAATCATCCACTCTTGCCAAGAGTGCCTCGCTCCCTAGGCTAACAGAAGTTCGATCGGCGGAAGACGAAGACGACTTCCACCCCCAGCCCGCGCTTCAGGAGTCGGAGCCCACAGTTAAAGCCAGCGAGGCCCCACGCTCGAAGGACAGGGACACCACTCCCGATCCTCGACGCCAGGCGTCGAAAAACTCCGGAGCCACTAAGGGACAGGGAAAACATTTTTCAACGCATGGGGAGGAGGGAAAACAGCAGAAGAAACTACCTGTGCATTCTTCCACACCTGTGAAACACTCCACTCCCCCTAAACAGACAGACAAAACCAGGTCTGCTGATAGGTCTACAACCAGAAAAGCTACTCAAGATAAATCCCTTAGACTTGCTGAGAGAGTCATTCCCAGTTCCAAAAAATGGTGCAGACATAGATAGGGTCATGTCAAGAATTTCTTCTTTGGCGGATTTTTATGATAAAAATCCAGAACATTTCCTCTCGTATGATCCACAAGGGGCCACACCCTCAGGCTCTACTGATCCTATCCCCCCCCCCCCCCCGAGTAAAAAGCCCCGGTTTGAAACTCCGATGAGGTCAGAACCCTTCGAGGTACAACCTTACGCAAGACCATACTCACGGTATCAAGGAGAGGCTTCCTTTGGTGAGGACCAAGAATTTGGTATGATAGAAGAGCAAACCGGGACGGGCTACTATGGGGATGATGAGGACCAGGAAGAAGAAGAGGATGACCCGGAAACATACAGAGTAGATTCCCCGGTAGAGAATGAAGCCCCGGTTACCGACTCCCCGCTCGATAACCAACCCCTCCTAAATGAGGTCTCGCTCGAGCAGCAGAACATTTCCACATTGACACCCACAGTGTCCAGGAGGAAAGGGACTTCGCAGAAGAGTTAGAGGGAGAAAGGAGGCCTGTTGCCCACCATGCTACTAGGTACCCTGAGGCAATTCCTATGAGGACTGTTAAAGCTCAGGCTGTGGCTAAGGCCCTCCTTGGTATTTTTACCAGGGTTGGGTTTCCTAAGGAAGTAATCTCTGACAGGGGGTCACATTTTATGTCCCACTACATGAAAGCCATGTAGAAAACCTGTGGAGTTACTTACAAGTTCTCTACCGCCTACCACCCTCAGACAAATTGGTTGATAGAAAGGTTCAACAGAACCATGAAGAGCATGATAGGTGCTTTAGAAGATCCCCTTAAAAGAAAGTGGGACCTCCTATTGCCATGCCTTCTCTTTGCTTATAGAGAAGTCCCTCAGGAGGGAGTAGGTTATTCTCCCTTTGAACTTCTTTATAGCCATCCAGTCAGAGGTCCATTGGCCCCGATTAAGGAGAGGTTGGAGAGTGCTCCTTCCCCCAAGCCAGTCAGAGTGACTGACTATCTGATAGGTCTCCGGAGGAGAATGTCACACATGATGGCAGAAGCTAGTAATAACCTGAAAGCTGGGCAAGCTTTGGTCAAGCATTGGCATGACCAAAAGGCTAACATGGTTGAGTTCACTCAAGACCAGCTAGTTCTAGTTATGATCCCCACAAGGCAGAGGGCCTTGCAAGATAAATGGATGGGACCCTTCAAGGTTGTGGGTAAACATTGGAGAGGTGAACTATCTGGTGGACGTGGGCAATCCCAAGGAGGCTCCCAGAGTCTTCCACACCAACCGACTAAAGGTGTATGTCTCCAGGCCTCAAGTAGGAGCCTTGCTTCTAGCTTCAACAGAAGAGGAAGAAGAGAGTGAAGCTCTCCCTGATCTCCTCAGAGGCTTACCCTTGGATGAAAAGATTGAAGGAGTAAATCTCTCTTTAAATCTGACACCTGAGCAACAAGAAGAGTGAAAATCTATGTTAAATCAGTTTGTCTCCTTGTTCTCACTTTCACCAGGCTTGACCCCTTGGGGCCAGCATGATATACTCACTGGTGACTGTCTGCCAGTCAAAAGCAGAGGATATAAAATGTCAGAAAATGTAAGGACCCACATCAAAGGGGAGGTCAAGAAGATGCTTGATCTCGGGGTAATAGAGCCCTCTACTAGTCCATGGTCTAGCCCAGTTGTGTTAGTACCAAAGGCAGGATCCAAAGAATTGAGATTCTGTGTGGATCATAGAGCTCTTAATGCAGTCACCAAGACTGATGCCCACCCTTTGCCAAGGACAGATGAGTTGGTGGATAGACTTGGTTCAGCCAAGTTCCTCAGCACATTTGACCTTACGTCAGGCTATTGGCAAATAGCCCTGACAGACCATGCCAAGGAGAAAACTGCATTTTCTACCCCAGTTGGCTTATACCAATTTAAGGTTATGCCTTTTGGACTGAAAAATGCACCTGCAATATTCCAAAGGATAATAAATCAGGTTCTGGCTGGGATGGAGGACTTCTGCATGGCATACTTGGATGACATTGCAGTATTCAGCCAATCCTGGGAAGAGCATGTTAACCACCTAGGACATGTTTTGCAGGCTCTTGGACAGGCCAATCTAACCATAAAGGCAAGTAAATGCCAGATTGGTCAGAGTAAGGTGGTCTACCTTGGGCATGAGGTAGGAGGTGGAGAAATAAGGCCTTTGCTCAGCAAGATTGAAGCTGTGCAAAATTGGACAACACCTACTACTCAAACCCAGGCGAGAGCCTTCCTAGGCCTCACTGGGTATTACAGGAATTTCATAGAGAACTATGGAACCATAGCTTCTCCACTGAATGTAATCTCCTCTCCAAAATTCCCTAAAAAGGTCAAATGGAATGAGGAGTGCAATCAGGCCTTTGAAAACCTGAAGAAAGCTCTATGCCAAGCACCAGTATTGAGAGCTCCCGACTATCACCAAACTTTCATTGTGCAGACAGATGCTTCTAATGTAGGTATAGGTGCAGTCCTTAGCCAACTGGATGAGAAAGGTAGGGAGCACCCCATTTATCAGCAGAAAGCTGAAAGATCCTGAGACAAGGTGGGCAACAATTGAAAGAGAATGTTTCGCTATTGTGTGGGCACTGAAGACGTTTAGGCCATACTTGTATGGTTCTACTTTTGTCATTCAGGCTGACCACCAACCCTTGAGATGGTTGATGCAAATGAAGGGGGAAAACCCAAAACTACTGAGATGGTCAATCTGCCTGCAAGGGTTTGATTTTACCATTGAGCACAGGTCAGGGTGTCACCACCAAAATGCTGACGGTCTCTCTAGGATGTATGGCATCGACTAGAGGTATGACATTCATCCAGGAGTGGATTAAATCCTCCTGTCCCTTAGTCTGGGGGGCGGGGGGCAAGTGTTAGGGAGAATTCTCTGTTAAGGCTAATTTCCCAAACCTAGTGAGTTCCCCAGCAGCTTTGCTGGATTTTTGGGGTTTATTTTTTTCTCCTGCTAAGAGAGTGAGACTCTTTTTCTCCCACTCTTAGACACGATTTGAGATATCCTTTGACTTTGTAGTGTGTTTTATGGGCTATGGGGTCTTTTACTCCATAGTGTTTCATGTGGTTTTTGGTAAGTGTATTACACAGCACCCTCAGTGCAGTAACATAGGGGTGTCTGAGGAATGCTGCAATGACTGCCATCATCTTTGTGAAGACATGCAGTGCTGAGCTGAGACCAAGCGGCAGCACTCTATATTGAAAATGTCCCGTTCCAACTGAATACCGAAGGTATTTCCGATGTGGGGCCCAGATCAGGATGTGAATACAAGCATCCTGGTGATCTACCCCACTGAGCCAATCACCCTTACAGAGAGAGCACCTTATCTGGCTGGGTGTGATCATCTTGAATTTCTCTTGGGGAAAAAGAAGATTGAAGTTGGAGAGGTTGAGGATATTACGCAGGCCAGCTTGGTTGGGTTTGGGCACTGTAAACAAACAGGAGTAAAAACCCTCCCCTTGCTCCTTCAATAAAACAAGTTCCACCGCTGAGGTTCAGAAGTTTCTGTACCTCAGCTCTGAGGGTGGGAGACCCAGTCTGCTGAAGAGAGTGAGAGGGTGGGGTATGAGGGAGGGGCAAGCCGAAGCCTGCTCGGACAACAGACAAAACCTGTTGATCTTCTGTGATGGTCTGTCGGATGAGACGCTATACGTCCTCCCACCTGAGTCCCGTGTGACCGATGGTAAGGGTTGATCTATCGGGAGCGAGACCTCCCGTTGCAGATGAAGAGGCTGATGACCGAGAGAAAAACCGTCCACTTTGCCTTTGCTGCCTGAGTCAAGGTACACTAGAGGAACCCTCTGCTCGGCTTGCTCGGTGCCTCTGGAGGCCTCTAAAGCCTGAGTAGGACCTTGTCTGGGTCCCCGACCTCTGTATACAGGCCTTGTGCTGAACCTCTTTCGAGAACTTTGTTGCGTGCAGCCACACTTGACGGGAAAGGTCTATTTCAACCATAAGGCCCCGAGATGAAGTATCTACATGATGGGTCGTGGCCTTCAGCAGGTCCTGAGCCAGTACTCTGGCATCGGATAGGCCCTCTTTAAAATCTTCCAATCTGTCCTGTGGGATACAATCCTGAAATTCGGAAGGTTCCTTCCACAGGTTGATATTCCCTGCTACAAGGACTTCAGCAGTCAAGTGTCGCAGTTGAAGACCTGAATTGGACAAAACATTTTTCCCGATGCCATCTATAATTTTGTCCTCCGTGGTGAGGACCGGAAAGGCAGCCGTGGAGGATGTTGAGAATGGCATAGACTGGAGCCTAGCCGCTGCCACTACCGTTGATGAAGGGCGCGGACATGCAGTCAAGGGTATGTCCTCTGACGAGCGTAGCTTGTAAGAAGCGTCTATTTTTCTATTTATAAGCTGCCCGGAATGAGGTTTTTTATCCCAGACCCGACGGCCTTCAGCAAGCATATCCTTTTGAAGAAAAAGTAATGTGCACTCCTGTGCAGTAAGAGATAACACTCCTGAAAGTACTGCTTGTGGAGCCGCAGGCTCAGGTATTGGAATATCTAGCAACACCATCATATTCAAGACCCGATCATGAAAAGCTGTGACTGAGTGGGGTGGGGTGGGTATTCACTATCCTGGTCCGCGTGCTTGTCCGATGTGGCAGGAACAGAAAACCGATTCACGGCAGGTGGCACTTCAGATACTCGGGACACTTATTTGTGCCACCGGTGGCAGTGCAGGAGGGGAATTCGCTGGAAGCGGAGGATGCACTACCAAAACCTGCTGAGGAGTAGGAGGAGCAGGCTGCGGCTCGAGAGGCTTAGGATACATTTCTTTGAACATATCCTTAAAGTAAGCCTTTATTGGGTCTGAGTGCATGAGGTCCTTCAATTTGCCAGAGAACGTGTCCTCAGAGGAAGGTCTAGGCAGAGGAGTGGGTAGAGGCATACCCCCAAGATTGTATTGAGACTGGTTACCAAGATGGCCTTCCTCCAGCAGGATCCACATAAAGTAAGGGAGCGGACGCAGGAGGAAGCAAGACTCTGTGTGGCAGCAAAAACCTTGCACGCCAGTCCGTTGCAGGGCAGAAAGGGTTTCTTTTGCTTATGTTTCGTGGAAAAGGATGCTCGGACCCAAAGGTAGGCCCCCTCTGTACCAGCCATTGAGAATGTTGGTGTGGAAGAGCTCCTCAAAATAGCTGCTTCAGACCGTGTGTGCTTAACAGCCTATTGCTGTCCACTTTTGCTGTTAGCCACCCCACCGCCCATTGAATGAGCATACTGCACACACTGTGCCTAAACTGAACTAGCCTATTGTGTTCCTATGCCCATTTGAACTAGCCTATTGTGTTCTTATGCCCATTTGAACTAGCCTACGGCGCTCTTATGCCTAAATTGAATTGGCCCATTGTTCACCCTGTGCCCATTTGAACTGCCTATTGTGTGCTGCTCAAAGTGCCCAGCTACTAGCATAGCTTCTGCCAAACATGCACACCTTTTCTTACAGCCTATACGCTACCAGTATACTCTTTATAAATAGCCTCTATACTGTGACTGGCTCCCACCCCTTGGTGCTGTACAAGCCATACCTAACCTGACTAAAATGGCAGTAAATAACCCTCCCATCATCGGCCAACCCTACCATCTGACCACACAGAGATCTCACGTAAGCAATCCTTGCACCTTAAATGACAAACGTTAGACTCCGCGCTAGACTAACCAAACTTTACGAACGACTCTCGAGATCACTACTTCCGACAAACAAGAAAACAAACCTCTCTACCTGCGAGAAGTTCAATAATGCCAAACTTGTCACTCTCTCGCCTCACCTTTATGTCATCTCTAAGCAGTAGACTGTGCATAATCCTAAAATAGCTGACTGCACACCACTTACTCCTATCCAGGCCACAGCTATAATGGAGGCACACCCTCTTTAAAAAGGAGCCCTCATAAACATTAGGTCCTTGGTTGTCACGCAACTGACATCTCTGACCCGATACTGGCATATAATTTGCACTTCCTTGCCATAACAGAATCTTGGCTACAGGACGCGGAAGGAACTTTGCTCGCGTTAACTGACCAAGACGGTTATACGAGATGAAACCGGAGGGGGAGGTATTGCTATCATATCCAGATTAAACCTCTCTCCGAGACTAGCCCCTCTACAAATCATACTATCCTGCGAAGTCCTCACAGTTAAACTCCCTCTAACTCACAGACCCTTACCATCCATTTAATTTAATATCCATTTAATATACAGACCGCCTGGTCCACTTGGGACATTCGAGGAGGACATTTACACCCTATTATTACACCCTATTATCCAACAACCCATGGGTATTTCCCCCAAAGGCCTTTTTTAGTGATTTCGGTATGTGGCCATTCAATGCCTTGTAACTTTTCTGTTACATGAGATATCTCGTCCAAATTAGGCCCAATTTTTTCACACATGTAGGCGGTCGTAACACCACCCAGGAATCCTCGGTTGCTTTTCAAAAAATGCGAATAAAATGATAGACAAAGAAGCATGTGTTTTTTTCCTTGTAAGAGCTATGAACAAAGGGTTTGCTGTACTGAATTCCCCAATTTCCTGGCTTTCAAGAACAGGTTGAGTAGAAACGAAAAAACATTTTGATGTAGTTATCAACCATTCTGTGGGAGGTAGGCGATTCTGGACATTTTTGCCAATTGGACATGCATGGACGGAATGGAAGAAAAGGGTAGGAAAGCCGAATTGAGGACAGAAAGACATACATTTCTGAAAAGTAGACAAAATTCCAAGTTTAGGACTCGGTGATTTGCGCATCTCAGGCAACAACTAGGTAGGGGAAAATGCCATAGATTGGGGAAAAAGCAGGAAAATGACTGAAAAAAAGGTATGTGGTGGACATGGTGGGCTTGGTACGGCAATGGCTTCCATGAATTTTGAGAAAAACAATGCTCCGCTACATTCCCCCGACTCTTGCAGTTAGGAAAGCACACATTTTTTTTTGTAGTGTTTCACAAAACAAGCAATACCACAAGCCAAACACTGAGCCATGGTACACAGGAGTTTTACGCTTACAGCCGGAACAGACATACTTAGCATGTGTAAATCAGGAAAACCAATGTGGTGAAGAACGGCAAGCATACATTTTTCGAAAGAGCAGAGGCAGACTTTTTCAAGGGTAGGTGACTTGTGCAGGTTACAAAAGTGTATGGTGCGAATGTAGGGCACATTTGGGAAATGAAAGGGTTGTGTGACAAAGGGCACCAGCAAATGGGTCAAAACGTTATGAAAACCACGCAAACACAACAAATGTCATACCTTCCCACGTTCCCACACATGTCCCGATGAAAACGGTACCTCACATGTGTGGATGCTCCTACCTGGGCGCCAAGGGGAAAGCCTAAAAGACCCCTATCCCCAAGTCTGTTCTGACAGCTGAATTTCACACTTTTTCCAGATGGGCACACCATACAGATATGGGCCTCGGGTGTCCAAGCCACCAAGGAGAACCTGTATGGTGTGCCCGTCTGAAAAAATCGTGAAATTCAGCTGTCGGAAAAGACTTGGGGTTAGGGATCTTTTAGGCTTTCCCCTTGGCGCCCAGGTAGGTGCACCCACACATGTGAGGTACCGTTTTCATCGGGAAACGTGTGGGAACGCGAGACAGTAGGCCTTGTGTTGGTGCCGTGTTTCGGTGGGTGAGCCGAGTGAAATGTGCAGAAAATGCGTTTTTTTCACCAGATTTTGGACTTTGCCAGGGTTTCTGGGTAATAAATTCTGGGCCGACATGCGCAAGTCAGACCTCTGCGGATTCCCACAGATGTCCTCTTTTCGGAAATGCATGGGGTTCCCCATTTTCCTTGGTGGCTTGGACACCCTAGGCCCAAATCTGTAGGTTGTCTCCCCAAACCCTTTGGGTGTTACAAGTGGTGTAGCCTTTTTCGTTTTGCGCCCCGGTAGGTGCACCCACACGAGATACCGTTTGTCGGGACACCTGTGGGAATGCGGGAAGGTATGACATCTATTGTTGGCGGCGTGTTGGGGTGAGTGGACAGAGGGAAACGTCTCTGAAATTGGCTGGAAATAAAAGACAATTCTCAGACATTTGGCTCTGGCCACCCACCGAAACACCCCGGCAACAACACATGGCCGACCTTTCCGCGTCCCCACACGTGTCCTGATGAAAACGGTACTGCACATGTGTGGGCGAACCTACCTGGGGCGCAAAAGGAAAAGGGTAACCCACTGGAAACCCCAAGCCTTTCGGCACAGCACATTTTGTTCATGCAGGCAACCTACAGATTTGGGTCTAGGGTGTCGAAGCCAGCAAGGAAAACAGGGAACCCCCATGCCTTTCCGAAAAGAGGACACCCATGGGAATCCACAGAGGTCTGCCTTGCGCAAATTGCCCCAGTTTTTATTAGCCACAATCCCGAACAAAGTGTGATATATGTGGGGGGGACACAATGTTCACTTTGTTTGGGGTTCTGGGTAATACCTTCTGGGCCGCTTCGCGCAAGTCAGACCTCTGTGCATTCCCACGGGTCTCCTCTTTTGGGAATTGCATGGGGTTCCCTGTTTTCCTTGCTGGCTTCGACACCCTAGGCCCAAATCTGTAGGTTACCCACATGAACAAAATGTGCTGTGCCGAAAGGCTTGGGGTTACCAGTGGGTTACCCTTTTCCTTTGCGCCCCGGTAGGTGCACCCACATATGTGAGGTACCGTTTTTATCGGGACACCTGTGGCAACGCGAGAAGGTACGACATCTGTTGTTGGCAACATGTTTCGGCGAGTGGACAGACGAGAAATGTCTCTGAAACTGGCTGGAAATGAAGACAATTCTCAGACATTTCGCTCTGGACACCCACTGAAACACACTGCCAACAACACATGGTCTACCTTTCCGCGTCCCCACACGTTTCCCGATTAAAACGGTACCTCACATGTGTGGGTGAACCTACCGGGGGCGCAAAAGGATAAGGGTAACCCACTGGTACAGCACATTTTGTTCATGTGGGCAACCTACAGATTTGGGCCTAGTGTGTCGAAGCCACCAAGGAAAACAGGGAACCCTATGCATTTCCCAAAAGAGGATACCCGTGGGAATCCACAGAGGTCTGACTTACGCAAATCGGCCCAGAATTTATTACCCAGACCCCGGGCAAAGATCCACATGGGAGAAGGGTGCCCAAGGCCAGGGATATTACCGCCGACTTTGCTGGAGCCCTGGCTGCCCTGCGTTACAGCTTCTCCCCACCAGGGAGTCCCAGCATTGTGCCAATACCTCCTCGAAGGGAAAAGCTCTAATGAAGCCCAGCCGTAACTCCAGGACGGTTGGAGGTGATGTCCCTGGCCTTGGACATCCATGTGCCATGTGGGTGTACTGTCCCCTAACCACAGCACAGCTCCAGGGAGCCCCGGCAGGATCCCCATTCCTCCCCAGAGGTGCCATCTGTAACATAGCATAGCAAGAGGTGGAGCCTGGGCTTGCAGACGGACAAACCACACGGGAGGGAGCCGCTCCTAGGGAAACACCAATGTTCTGCTGGCATGGGGGGCAATTTGTGGCCTGCCCCTGCAATTGTGTCCCAGCCCACCAACATATCTGCCCAGATGGCCCATTCCCACCCACACCACCAACAATCCAGCCCCAGTCTCACCCACCCCACTGACAGTGGGCCCTAACCATAGAATAATTAAAAACGGTACTCGCATAACGTTGCAGCTGCTCGCGTAGAACAAACTGTACACAAAACAAAAAGCGTGTGTTACCTACGGTCACACCAGCAAAAACAAATAAATACTTTGCAAGCATGACCCCCCTTGCAAGCCATCCCTGGTGGTCTACTGAACCGCACCCCCAGTGAATACCCATTTGCCCCTTCCTACGGACAGATATCTGCCCCCAGGGAGGACTGCATGAGGTGCCCCCGCCACCCATTTGGGGTGAGGGAGGGGGAGAGGGCCCCCAAAAATTGTGGGGCAGTAAGGTTTGGGCACCCCGGGGCCAGATTGGCACACCAATGTGCCCCTCTGCACCAAGGCAAGTTTAGTAAACAAAGAAAATAATTAAAAATGGCAGGCTGCCCTTTAGCGGGGGCTGAGGGGCACCCTACACCGCTGGGGAATTTTCTAATATGAAGGGGGGTGCACCTCTCCACCCCCACCACAATTGGAGGGGCGGCGCATCTCATGTAGCCCTCTGTGGGGCAGATAAGGGGGGAGCTGTCCTGCACTCCTCCCTGGGCTCAGGCGTACTTCCTAGGAGCAGATATCTGGTCCCAGAGAGGGCTGCATGACATGGCACCCACTCCATTGCGGGCGGGGGGTGGAGGGGTCAACGCCCCATCCCATTAGCAAATTCCCTGTCCCTTTAGGGTGCCCCACAGCACCCCTAAAATGCGTTCCAACATTTTCACTTTTTTCCTTCGGTAACCCAACTCCCCTTGGCGCAGAGGGGCACATTGGTGTGCCAATCTGGCCCCAGGGTGCCCAAACCTTACTGCCCCACCCACTGGGGAGCCTGTCACACAATTTTTGGGGGCCCTCTCCCCCCCCCCCTCACCACAAATGGGTGGCGGGGACACCTCATGCAGGCCTCACTGGGCCTCCAACAAACGGTTGCATGAGGTACACCAACCCCCTCCATTTGGGGTGGAGGGGGCCCAAAAATGGTGGGACAGGCCACCCAGTGGTTAGGGCAGTAAGGTTTGGGCACCCCTGGGCCAGAATGGCACACCAATGTGCCCCCCTGTGCCAAGGCAAGTTTAATAAACAAAGAAAATAATTAAAAATGGCAGGCTGCCCTTTAGCGAGGGCAGAGTGGCACCCTACATCGTCAGGTAATTTTCTAATGTACTGGGGGTGACCCTCTCCCCCCACACCAAATGCAGGAGAGGGGGTTCTCATGCAGCCCTCCCTGGGGGCAGTTATCTGCTCTTAGGAAGGGGCATGTAACCCCATGGAGTGCTGCATGACATGACCCCAAGTCCATTTTGGGTGGTGGTGGGGGGTCGGGCAACCCCCTTCCAGAATAAAATTCCATGGTCCAGTGGGGGAGCGGGGTTCACTCCCCCCAACACCAGCCATGATATATTTTTTTTTGCCCCTATCCGCCCCCAGGGGTCTCAATACATATGGCCCCATGCTTTGGGCCCACGGGGGGAGGGGGCCACTTACCTAGAAAGCAGCCCCCCTCCCCCATACTACAAAGACATCCCTGGTGTCTAGTGGCATTGCTGCCCCCGGATCGAGCGTCCTGCGCCAGATCCGGGTGCAGCAATGCTTACAAAAAGGGCATCGTTGGAAAGAGGAGAATCTCCCCTTACCAACGACACCTCCACAGAAAAAATCCCTGGTGGCTAGGGCTCCCAAACCCCCTCCCCCCTTCCCATCACTTATTTTTTTTTAGCATATTTTTTCATGCCCCGAGCCCTGGGGGCAGATGGTCACCTGTCTGCCCCTAGGGGTCTTTATATGTGACCCCATGCTTTGGGGGCTGGGGGGGAGAGAGCTGCTTACTGTAAACAGTCCCCCCTCCCCCCACGTCACAAACTTATCCCTGGTGGTCCAGTAGCATTGCTGGGCGCGGATCAAGCGCTCTGCGTCCTCTCCGCGCCCAGCAATGCTTTCACACAAGGGGGGAGAATCTCCCCTTTCCAACGACACCTCCCTCGATCTCCAGCTTGAAATACAGCCGAAGATCGAGGGGGAGAAAGGTGAACAATGTTAGGGAGAATTCTCTGTTTAGGCTGAATTTCCTAACCTAGTGAGTCCCCCAGCAGCTTTGCTGGATTTTTGGGGTTTATTTTTTTCTACTGCCAAAAGTGAGGCTCTTTTCCCCTCACTCTTGGACATGATTTGAGGGTGTTTCTTTGAATCTAGATGTGTTTAATGGGCTATGGGGTCTTTTACTCCATAGGGCTTCATGTGTTTTTGTGATGTGTGTTACACAGCACCCTCAGTGCAGTAACACAGGGCTGTCATAGTGACCCCCAAGTATAGACTCCATACCCTGGGACTGACTACTGTCTCCCAGGGCATGTAAAGTCACCATTGACTTTACTAG
Organism: Ambystoma mexicanum; assembly: GCF_040938575.1. Classification (NCBI taxonomy): domain Eukaryota; kingdom Metazoa; phylum Chordata; class Amphibia; order Caudata; family Ambystomatidae; genus Ambystoma; species Ambystoma mexicanum. The sequence continues at coordinate 1,333,717,816 of NC_090921.1, read as the reverse complement.
TCTTAAATTCTGAACAGAACCAGTACAAACCATCATATTGTGGACGTACTGGCTGGGGCAATTCAATTGCCCCGGGGTCTGTTAGTCGAGGGGGCACGTCTCGTCCCCCCTGATCGATTTTTGGCTGGTGGCATTGGATACTACTTTTTATATTCAACCGCAAATATTTTCCTATGGGATTTCCCATTGTTTTAGGCTACTACCTTTATTTAATTATTTACGGTAGCCTCGAACATACCGCCGGTTTATTTAATTAATATTAATTCTCCGGTTGGTATTTTTTGCCAAAACTGGATTCTAAAATGGCGTTTGTGTTCTCTTCTGTGACTCCAACCCAAGTCGAGCCCTTTGTTCCACTTTTTGGCGGGCTTCTCCACAGAAGCCCTCCAAAGTGGTGCCACTCTGTCTGGGGTACTTAGGAGGGGTGGAGGGGAATTTAGGCACCCTGGACTGAGTTGCCTAGGCAACTGAAGTCGCACTCCATCCTGATTGGCCCAAGTGGTGAGCCGGCCGGCCGGCTCACCACTTAGCATGTTTGAGTGACAGCTAGGCTGAGTGAATGGGGGTTTTCTGCATAAAATCAGGGCTTTGGGGACTGGAACTTCAGATGTCGCCACAGGACCTAAGAATCCGACGAGGGAGAAGCTGAGCCGACCTGCCACGACACCACCACCGGTGGAGTCCTGCTGGACCGTCTCGCCACTTTTCCCAACGACAGAGGAGATCTCCCGCCGGAGAGTCTTCTTCCTTTGACTGGTGGGAATAACCAGTTTCACCGTCTTTTCGCCTTCCCAACATACCTCGTGGCCGCCTTGCCTGTGCCAAGCACCCCGGCAACCGGGATACCACGTTTTACCACGACCGCGAAACAAAGGTACCACCTTTAACCGGAAAACTCAGCGGCTGGTTTCTTCCCTGGTAGTGCAACGACCTTCATCTTTCCTCCAAGTCGAGATCTTCTCTTCCCCTGGACGACGACGCGGCTTGCACCCACTGCCAGGAACAACTGCCACCGGTGGAGGCTCCTTCCTACTTAAAGTACCGTGTCTCGCCTGGCTTCCCTTGCTACCGACTGTACGGGGTAGATTTAGCCCCCGGCTTTCGAACCTGGGTTAGCCTGGGACACCCTGGCTAAACTTTCCTAAGCCTCTCTAAACTCTTTTTGGAACTCTCTGCAAGACTTTCTAAGCCTAGTGTAACTGTGTGATCTTGGGCGCATTTGTGCTCTGCTCTCTCTAAGAGTGGGCTCAGCCTTTGGACTTCGGCTCACCAGTGACTTTTTGCTCTTCTGCCTTGCTAACAGTGTTCCCGAATCTTAGAGTGGTGTACCTTTCCATATTCTGTCTTTTTCCCTCCCTTTCTCACAAACTTATTGGAGTGCCATCTAGTTAAGCGCTCACCTTTGTATGAAAATAAGTGGCGTTTTACTGTGAGTTATCTGATAAGGGAAAAGGGGTGTATATATTACAATAGTAACTGTGTTTAGAATATTTTATAATAAGAGTGCTGGAGTGTTTCAAACAGTGTGTTTTTAAATAAATAATTATATACTTTGATACCAAAGCTCTGGTCAGTGTTTGCTTGTATTGGTGTGTCTGGGTGCCTATTGTGTAAACTTTGCATACTGCCTAACTCTTCTTGAGAGAAGTCTGACTGCTCAGCCACAGCTACCAGGTAAATCTGGGTGGTACAGACTGCTACCAAGTGGGTTTACTGCCATCACCTGTAGTCTTAAATCTTTTGCAGTGTTCCCTAAGGGAACTGCGCAGGTTTCTGCCTAACAAACAAATCTTGCATTTTCACCGCAGCAGCCCGGAATGGCTGCTGCTGTGAAACTGAAGGTAATCCAGCCCCCTGGAAGTGAGGGGGGACCTCCCCCTCACATAGCCCGGGGGTTGATCACACAAAACAAGGTGCCAAAAAGGACAAGCCATTTCGTCCTTGGCACTACGGAATTAATTCCAAGGACGAGTTAGCTCGCCCTTGGCACTAAAGAGGTTAAAACTACCACCCAACTATTATTACTAGGCGACTTTAATCTAGGATTAAATGACCCAGCAGATAAGCACGCCTCCAACATAGCCAACATCCCATCAGATTTAGGTCTTTCCCAGAAAATCAACAAACCTACCCACAATAAAGGGAGAACCCTAGACTGGGTAGCCGATTATAGTTGCACTGCCACCATCGCCTCCATCTCCCCGCAATTGTGGACAGACCATTTCCTTGTGTCTTTCACACTATCCACTAATAGACCACTCCCGATGGTCTCACCTACTGCCCCACCTTGTTTAACAAGTAACAAAAAGAATATTACAGTAGACAAAGTGATACAGCCATTCTCCCTACCCTCAACTCACTGGATGACAACCTAGATCCAGGTACATTGGTCCACAAGTATAATAACATTATGCTAACTACAATCGACAAAATTGCTCCACTTAAACTCAGACCTAGCCAACCCAAATCTCATCTAAACAAGTGGTTCACCCCCCAGTTAAAAGGACCTACGACTCCTAAAAAGGAAATGTGCAACCGCTTGGAGACTACTCCCCTCAGATGACAACAAAATCAAGTTAACTAAAATCTCTTCGCAATATAAAAATGAAATCTTCCTGGCAAAACGAAACTCTTACAACAAACGTATCTCTAACCCCAATTCCAGTATGAACGAATTATTCACCATACTAAAAGAGTTAGAGTCTCCTATCCCTTCACCTGACATTTGCACTAAAAACAAAACATGGTGTTCAGATATTCAACAGGCACTATCCAATAAAGTAGCTACGCTCCAGAACAAAATAGCCCTAAAAAAAAACCTTCCCTTAACTCGCCACGACAATTAAACAACCTAAACATCCCCTAGCAAAATACCATCTGACCGTCATGCCAGATTCCATTTTACTAAAACTTCCATACTCGAGGTAGAAAAAGTAATTCTTTCACTCAAGCCTTCCAATTGCCACAGTGACCGTTACCCAGCTCAGATTATAAAAGATGCTGCAAGAGATCTTGCCCTTTTATCTCTAAATTGGTCAATGCCTCCTTTTCATCTGGCACCATTCCCACCAACTTGATCCTGGGTACTCCCACGGTTAAAGAAGCAAACCGTAGACCCACTCATTACTACCAATTACCGTCCTATCACGACGGTACCATTCCTGCTCAAATACTCGATGAGGTTGCTTACACACAGATCCAAAAATACTTGGAACTCCATAAGCTTTTGGAAGCAAGACAATCTGGATTCCGTCCCCTACATGGGATGGAAACCGCTCTCATCGACCTAAAAACACAGGTCGATGAGTTAAGAGACAAAGGCAAAACAGCCCTCCTCTTACTATTAGACCTCTCAGCCGCATTCGACCTGGTGGATCACAAGGTCTTATGCGGCCACCTGGACTCGGCAGCCCACTTTTCTACAGAGGCTATCAGATGGATAGAATCATTCTTGAGTGATAGAACCAGGAGTGTCTTCTCCCCCTCGGCAGCGGCTGACCCTGTCCCTATCACATGTGATGTCCCCCAGGGTTCTTGTGTTTCCCCTACATTATACAACATATTCACCAAGCCCTTGTTCGATGATCTGGACCTTCTGGGTATCACCTACACTAACTATGCAGATGATATTCTCCTCCCACTTTCTGGGGATTATGACAAGGATTTGGCACTGGTGAATATGGTGTACCTCATCATCCAGGCATGGATGGTCACTCAGGGTCTATGCCTGAATGATGACAAGACGGAGCTCATCATCCTGGGTGCCCACCTCAACCTTAAGAAATGAGGCCAGGAATACTCATCATTCTCCATTGATAGGAACATCATTAAGGTAGCCAAGGAGGTAAAAACCCTTGGTTTCTACCTTGACTCTACCATTTCCTTTGACAAACAAGTGAAATCAACGGCTTCAACCACTGCTTACACGTGCAAGCTCATCAGGACCGGCAAACCTTTCCTATCGAATGACAGTTGCATGATCCAGGCCCTAGCTCCAATATTTTCTAGGCTAGATTACTGCAATGCTCTTTACATCAGCGCCAACAAAGCCATTATCCAGAGGATACAAATCCTCCAAAATAATGCATTAAGAGACGCACTAGGTGTGAATAGAAGAGTACACATCTCTGCGACTAGACGCCAAAACAACTGGCTCTCGACTCCTTCTAAAAACAAAATCCCTTACCCACAAAGCACTAAATGATGCTGCCCACAGGCATCTCGTAGATCGACTACACAGAAGAACATCCATCAGACCTATGAGAGCGAGCAACGCCAATTGCCTTACTGTACCAAGATTCAGACTAACCAAGGCTGGCGGGAGCAGCTTTCCCGTGAAAGCAGCCAAACTCTGGAACTCCCTGCCACACCCCCTTAGAGAAGACCAACCCTACTTGAACATTAGATGTAATTACATTAAACTACTCAAATCCACTGACCCCTAGGCCTGATTGCTGTATTACTTATAGCTAGGATGTATGTATTTGTATATTCCATAAAAGCATATCATAATACCCGCTTGCTGTGCTTATGTATCCTACCGGTTTACAATTTGTATATTGTCTTACCCTGACCATACCATGTAACTCTTTGCATTTTCTTGTTGCTGTGCCCCGATACCTTTGGGTCTGGTGCGCATTAGAAATAAATAAACAAACCTGCGGATACCCGGCCGAGCCTGCAGCCCCGACAGCTCGGTCCCGCTTGTGAGGATAGAAAGCCGCCCAGGGGAGCCATCGGGCCACCCCTTGAAGAACTGAGCGAGGCGCCGGGTGCCTGCAAATAGAGAGGACACTCCTGTTGGACGAGCAGGGGTTGCATCGAAGGGCTTGGCGAGTCAGAGACACGGACAGGAAAGCAGAGAGAGAGGGGGAGAGCGGTGCCAGTACACCTCCTTTCCGGCGCACCATTAAAATCGAGCAGCATAGGACTGGAGCCCCGGGCCAGCCTCAGCTTCGGAATCATACTACTGAGGACCGGGGAGTCCACATCATGGTGGGGTAGGGAGAGGGGGTGGTGGGTGAATCATCCAGGCCTGGCAGAACCCGACATCTGCAGTGCGTCAGGGCCGAGATGGCGTGTCCCCCCCCCCCCCCCCCCAATACCCTCCCCAAGCCGCCGGCCGCCTGGCCCGCCGAATCGGACGAATCAGCAACTAGGCATAGCTGGGGGTGTAAAAGGGCCCCAACACAAACTTATGAAAGGACGCCCTGTGATAAGTGGAAAGGGGGTTGGGGGGAGGGGGTGGAGACTCCCCTTCAGAGCCAAGTGTACAACAGTAACGCGGGACGACACTGTGGGGTGCCCCGGGGGATGAAACAAGGGGGACAGTAGGACAACAGTCGGGGCTACCACAGGAAGAAGACGCCTATGGTGATCATAGCCTAATGAAGGCACCCTTGGCCAGTTAACCAGCTGAAAGGAGCAGAACTAACAAACGCCCAAGTCCAGAATCCCCCAGCGGGTGAAGCATCTGACCCCAGTCAAGGACCCAGGTGGGTCATACTAAGTCAGCTGAGTGAGTAGGCACCCCCGGCAGGTACGGGCACTCGACGTGCAGGAGGGATTCCTGCTGGTGGGTCACCCCCTGAAAAGTGTGGAGAACGGGGAGGACTGAACCCTCCACTAGTTGGGTCTGTCGGAGGACGTGGTGCAGGAGTCGCCCTATCGGCGGCCAGAGCCACCAAGGAATGTCATGCAACAGGCCCAAGGAGCCTAGGGAAGGTGCAGCAGGCTCCAACGCTGTGAAGAAGCAAGAAGGGACGCTGCCTGGCCTGTGGAGGAGAGAGGGGACGCCTCTGGAGAGGAAGGGATAAAAGAGATGGAAAACCAAACACCCGAGTTGTTCCCCCCCATACCACCAGGTCAACAAATCACAAGAGAAATACTCAAGGAATGCTTTAGAACTTATAGCGATCAGATAACTGCCACCCTGCAGAATCAGCTCAGCCAAATGCGCAACCAACTTGCCCAATCAGTGCAAGAAGTCAAGAACGAAATTGTGGAACTGGGGGGCAGAGTGGCCATGAATGAGGAGCTGATACAGGAACTGTCTGAAGACGCCAAGAAAATTGATGCACTCACGGAGCAATTGGCGGTGGCAACACACAACCTGGAGCAGTAAGCCGAAGATTTAGAAAACCGCTCAAGGCGCTCGAACATCAGGGTGAAAGGGCTGTCAGAGTGTCCCGGACATCGAGCTGCAGGAAACTATCCAGCTGGTCTTCAAGGAACTGTTGGTACTAGAGGAAACTTGAGGAGTACCAACTGATAGGATCCATTGGGTGCGACGCCCACGAGAGAAGCCAGGGGCTCGACCCAGAGAGGTGGTGTTAGCCCTCCAAAGCTATGAACAAAAGGTAAGTATTTTACAGGCGGCAAGGAAAGCGCCACCATTTAAGGTGAATGGCTTTGGATCTCGCCAAAGCCACTCTCGCTAAAAGGAGGCATATGGGGCAAGTAACAAAAGTCCTCAGAGATGCTCTGATAAGATATAGGTGTGCCTATCCGTTTGAGTAGGTTTTTAGGTGGGAAGGCCGGCAACACAGCATCTCCACTCTAGAGGAGGGTCTCGGGATCCTGAAGATTGAAGGGGAGGATGTCACTAACTCAGGGCAGCATGGCAAAGTGAAAGGTGAGGGCCGGGGAGTGGAGGAGAGTTGGGGGCTCCAATTTAAGACAGAATGCTTTACGGGGACCAAAGCACCCAGATCTAAGACCCCAACCTAACAAAGGCAAATTTGGCCAAGCCGGCCAGCGTATGAAATACGCCCCCACGTAGAGAGGCTACATGGTACACCATTAAAGGGGGAAGTTTGCCTGGGAGGTGGGGGGATGGTATTGTCACTTGGAATCGGGGGAGGGTGGGGGAGGCACCCTTCCTACTTAGTTATTCTCCCGAGATGGAAGGAGACTCAGCAGCCTGAGACAGGGAGATGTCAAGGGGAGGCGGTGCTGAATCTATCCGGAGGGGGGAAAAAGGAGAGAGGGTGGGATATAAGGGGGGTGGGGAAATCGCAGTTACATGCCAACTACATGGGAAATGAAACTTATGGGTAACCTCAAAGGGGTCCGCATCCTGTCACTCAACATAAGAGTGGCATTCAGCTTTAATGGCATTTAGTGCCAATAAATTGATATTGGTGCCCATTCCTGCCACGAACCCCGTTTGGTTTGGATCTCGATGGTCAGTTTTTTGTCCAGACATTAAATTCATTCAATTCCAATTTTATGAAAATCTTGCCCGGTGCGTCCAACAACGCAATAGGGCGGTAATTTGATGGGACGCACCGGTCTCCCTTTTTAAATATGGGGTTGATGATTGAGGTTCTCCATGATGGTGGAATGAGTCTTTTACTAAGTATATCTTTAAAGATGGAGTACAAGATAAGTGCCCATTCATGTGGATACATTTTAAAAATATGATTGGACAATCCACCAGGTCCTTCCGCTCTGGAACTGCTATTGTTTATTACCAGAGCCTGTATGTTATCATATGAGGCCTCTAGCTGCCAGGCTGCTTTGGATGTTGGTTCGTATTGAATCTTCGCATAGGTTGCATCGGCGTATAGTGCAGTAAAGTGTGCAATCCACTCATGTTCCAGTACTCCATTTATTTGCGCATCGCCTTGTTGATGATGTGTGACTTTTGAATAGGTGCCACATTGCAGAGGAATTCTCATTACCCATCACATGCATCATAGCTTCACTATCATGTTGGAATAAGAGTGCCCTACGCCCTCGCAACCAATTTTTTTTATATTTGTATTTGGTGGCTGCTAGTACTTGCCAGCGAGTAGGTGAGCAAGATTGTAGCAGGGATCTTTTGGTTTTCCTGAACTCAGCCTTAATACAATGGATTCCGTAATCAAACACATGGGCATGACGAATTCTATTTTTATGTGGAATCATAATTTTTATTGTAAAGGGGATTAATAACTCAGAATATTGTTTTGAGAGCATAGATCCTGAATTGTTGTTTATTGCATTCTTGAACATATTAGATATGTTCACATTCCAGGTCAATCTTGATCGGGCAGAATTTACTGTTAATTTGGGAAGATATTGTGCCCTTATATTTGTTTGTGTGTTCCATTCTAACTCAAGAATCAGCAAACCATGATCACTATTTATATGGTCTTTGACGGTAAAATTTTTGATTTGCTGAAACAGTTTACGATCAACATAGATATAATGCTAGAGCTACATCCCCTATGCCATGTATAATGTGGCGTTGTATCACCCAGAACTGCACCATTGACCATGATGTAGTTTTGTTCACTCATAAAGGTGATCCACTTCTGCACGGTTTGATTTTTCCTTCTCTCCTTCCAACAGTCCAAGTTTATATCTCCAACAATGATTGTATATGTAATAGAGCTATCTAGCATGATACTATGGAAGATGTTGATTAAGCCAGCATAAAATACCTTATTGGTCATTGCAGCTACATTGCGGTAGATGTTAATCAAGGCAAAGGACATGGTTTGATTTGAGATTTTTGCCAGCTGGATATGAGCACTCACAGAATCCCAAGGTGCAATCTAAAGGCCTGATTTAACATGTACTGCTACAAATAGACCAGATGTCGGCCTACCCCCACTTGGGACAGCCTGTATCAGCGCAAGCTCATAATTGTCCCAAATCGGGGTATTGACTAACCAAGTCTCCTGTAATGCTATGATGTGAAACTGTTCCGACGTGTCTTTAAATGAGGAATATAAATGAGCATGGCCTCGAGTGTTCCAGCTTGCAATTGTTAAATTTGGCAATGTCAGACTGATTGGTGGTTACTTTTTCAAGGACACCATTCTTGTTAGTTCACGCCTTTCTCCGTTGGAACCTCTGAAGATATTTAATTTTGTTTTGGGAGTTTGCACTATAGATGGGTTGCTCTCTGGGTCTTCAGCTAAAACGAAACCCATTTCAAAGAGTTGCATCTTACAACGCCAGATGGATTGCCACACCACCCCTGAAGGGATCCATACTCTCACTACTGAAGATAGATGGCCTGAGATGAATTCAGTTTGATCAATATCTAAAGTGGAGATATTCTGCAGCGCCTCAATTTCCCCGAAAATGTTCAATACACTCTGCCGATTTAAATCATATGCAGGATAGTTGCCCTCTCTGCATTTTAAAATGAAGGTAAAGAAATGATCTTGCTGTGGGTGGACATGTCAAGGCATATGCGGCTGCTCAATTTTACATGGTGTCCATTTTGGTTGTACAATTTTATCATGAGCCTTGGTACATTCTGTTCCTCTGACCAAGATCTGCCCACAGGTCTCATAAGCATGTCTGTGTGCTGGCAAGAGCGAGGCTCTGAAATGCCTCGATATGCTTCCACAGGGAAACATTGCGGCAATAATGGATTAGAGAGAGCTTTAGCTAGGTTGGTTGCTATGTATTCATCTACCTTCTTTTTTATTTCTTCAATTGCAACTTGTGTTATGCCTGTCTCATTTAAGGAACTTGTCTTGGGTAGTGGGGCAAACGACACAGTTCTAGGCTGTAGCACAGTGTGAGGATATGGTTATAATTAAATGTACATAGTTTGTATTGTCATAAGCACGTGTACATAGTTCCTGTTATCATAAGCACGTGCAATGTAACTATGACAACATCTTCGTGTATGGCTCCAGAATGTTGATGAGGTCATACACGAAGATGTTGCTGTAAAGGAAGTTGGCCTCTTGGGGGCTCCTCCAATAAAAACAATCTATATACATTAACACGCGTAATGTCTTTTACATATTACATATAAAACACAACAATTGGCGACGAGGATCTATTTAAGAGGAGGGAGCCCCCGGGTACAGTCAGAGGAGATGTGAGAAAGCAAACGCTCCACCAGCAATGCGGGTTTGCTTCGTGAGGTTAATGAAGTTACAGCAAGTGAAAGCGACAAGGATCGAGGTGAGCGGCGCAAAGAAAAATGTATATCATGAATTAAATAGACTATAATCGACTCACGGCAGCAGCATTTTACGAATGGTCCGCGAACGGGGCCAACTGCTGTTATTAGAGGAAGGCACCTACATGCGTGCCGTGCGTGCTGCCATTTTGGGCGTTGCTGGGCAACGTTGAGAAATATAAACATTACGCGGCCCGCTCATAACACGGAAGTCACGTAGTAACGTCGCTACGAGGGAAGGAAACAAGCCAATGAGTAAAAGCGTCACGGATTGAAGTGAAATCACACGCACACAAGGAACTAATGTTGATATGGCTGTATCTTAGTTGCACGCTCACATGAGGAAATGCAGAGTTCAATGAGCAATGACTGTAAAGTGTGTTAAGCAGAAGTATATATTTAAGCAACACATTTCTTCAATGGAAAAATAAGGCAGCACACAGAAGTTGTTTATATAAAATAAAAAACAAAGACATTTTGATTGAGTGCAACATGCAGAGTATAGCTGCCCCAGCGAACTTTTTGCCACTGCCAGGAAATCCAACATGTCCCTGGGAACAATGGCAAGATCATTTTCAGGTATATCTGAGGGCAATAGGTGGCTCCAAGTTCAATGATGACCAAAAAGAGGCTACACTTTTGCATAGGAGCAGAGGCACTCAGGATTTTCAGGACATTACCCGATTTGGAACATGATGAGGAGAGCTGGGGAGAATCTTTAAGTACAGCTAGGAAATATGACGTGGCGTTTGCCAAACTGAATAAACATTTCGGAAATAAAACTAACATTGTGTTAGAAAGATACAGATTTTTCACAAAGAAACAAAGTAAAGATGAGAGTATAGACTCATACTTGGCTGCACTGAGAGGGTTGATGGCTACATGTGCTTTTACAGGAGTGGCAGATGAATATTTGAGAGATCAAATGGTTTTGCATGTAGCAGATCCACGCATTCAACAACGTCTGTGGCAAGCGAAGAACCCGACACTAGAGGAGACAATTGAAATAGCCAGGTCAATTGAACTGGGCGAGAAATGTATGAAAGAGATCCCGCAATGCTCCCCACTGGAGAGGAATATCCTACCGAACATATCACAACCAAAGTCACATATACACCATGCCAGGACATATCCTCTTTTGCGACTCCTGATCTATTGAATCTAAAGAACAGAAGGGAGGTGGATGCAGGTCGCATTGAGCCGAAGGATTGGTTGGAGGCCCGGATATTCCCCAGGGAGATCGTACAAGTCTGAATCTAGCGGAAATTGCAATTTAAAATTCTACATAAGTTCTACTATTCCCATCTTTCACTTTTTCACTGGAGTCTTGTTGAAAATGCAAATTTTTTAAGATGTGGAGCGAATGAGGGAATTTTTCTTCATATTCTTTGGGAGCGTTGACAAATATGCCGTTCCTGGAATAAATGTCTTAATAAACTGACAGCAACACTAGGCATGGAGATACTCTGTGAACCAAAATTCATAGTGTTGGGAATATTGGGGGAGAACCCATACAACTGGTATGAGAAACTATTGACTGGTATTCTTCACAAACCCGGAAGCTCCCTTCTGCAGAACGTAGTGACCGTCTGTTACTGCATGGGCTTCAGGGAGTGGTAACCCTGTAATAAGAAAAGGAATTCTGGCAAGAATAGGGTTCAGCAAGCATTGTGTCATCGATGGCGGTGCCACTTTTGTTAAAAGTGGCAAATGCAGGAGTGGGGGGAGGGGCGGCACTGAGGCTCTCCAAGCTACCTCAACCCCCGTTCTGGGGTAGGACTGGCTCTACTGAAAAGCCTGATAGGCCCACTGCCCCAGGTCGAGTGAGGTACCAGTTTCCCCTGACTGGGTCACAACGCTGCCCCCGTCCCAACTGCCAAAAACAACAATGTCATTAGTCACAGGAATGGGGGGGGGGGAACAAAAATATAATGGGTCTGGGATCTGAAGCAGCATTGTACTTGGAGTGAAAGGACAGCAGCAAATGTAACTAGCACAGGGTTTGATATTTAGCAGTGCAACTGCAGTTCTATGCCTAGAATATTAAAAGGAGTCAGCACCTTGACGTGTTTGGGATGTATATGATACGGTGTCCGGACATTAGGTCGAAAGACATTTGGTCGAATTTTTTTATTTTATTTATATATATATTTTTTAGGTTTCAGTTTAGAGAAAAAAAAGTTTTTAGTAAAAAAAGGGGGTTGGGGGGACCCCCCCCCAAAAAAAAAAAAAAGGTGAAAATAAAAAAACAAAAAAATTCGACCATTTGTCTTTCGACCAAATGATTTCGACCAAATGTCCTGTCGACCATTTTTTTTCGACGAAATGTCTGGTAACCATAAGAAACAGGTACAGAAGGCAGTAATCACCATGTATTGACTAGCACATTTTAAACCAACTCTCAGAATAGAATTTGTTATGCTCTCAATAGGAGACCTCAAAAGGTCACATAAAATATTCCATCGCGAGTACTAAGATCTACAATCCCAAGGTCTTGCGATCCCTAGATTCAAGCTCCAATCTGCTGGGGGCGCCAGCTTCCCAGTCCTGGCGGCCAAGCTCTGGAATACTGTACCTCTCTCTATCAGAACCCTACCTTCATTCAACCTATTCAAACACAAAGCCAAGCTCTGGCTAGCCACATCTCACTAACAACCGTTCTTCTGATCATGGCTGCCCCACTGTGTCCCTGTTATGCTTTGCTCCTTCACTACTGCTCTGCTTGTTGCTCGGAACTGTAACGTCAATTGTATATTTTGCTTGTTGCTCTGAATGGTAACGTCAATTGTATATTTTGTTCACAAATTATTGTAACCACTGTAACTATATGTCATGCCTGTAACGTTCTTCTAAGATATGCGCCTGGTTGCCCTTGGGCCTGGTCTGTGCTATATAAATAAAACAAATACAAATGTAACACAGATTGACAGCCCCCCATTAGACCTTCCAGTAGCCTTCAATTTCTCTGCTGTATTGCTGCAAACCCCTCCATTTGTCAATGATATACATATCAGACACCACCAGAGGATCTTCTCGTTGCTCAGTAAACTCCTCCAAAGTCACCACCCACTTCATAATTCTCAGAGATTAATGTACTTTTGGTGCGCTTCAAAGCTCCTCACCAGCTCCCATCCTTTTCAATCTCCCTCAAACCACCTTCACCACATCTAGCAAACTTGTGTTTTAATTATGCAGATGATTATGCAGCTCGTTCTAGCACTCCCCAACCATACTGCCAGCTTTCCAGATATTACGACATATGAAAAGAATCAACAAATGGATGATTGTCAACCAACACTTTATGCTAGGAATAACAGAAATCACTAGTGATAAACCAGCGTTGCAGTTGTGACCACCCTACCTCATCTGCTAAACCCTGAAATTGTTGTTGAAAACCCCTGGAACTATAGTGAAGCAGGTCTTTCCATGGGCCTCACATAATAGCAGTGGAAAATGTATCAATCTGTCAACAAACTACTAAGAACATCGCTTCCTTTCCGAGCATTTCCTCAAAAAATACATATATTCAGACCATCATTCTCTGGGGATTTGACTAGGTGTGCATAGTATTTAAGGGTGCCTGCATACCTAGTCTCCACACTATAAAAGGCTACATAACACAGAAAGCTGCACTATTGTCATCCTTAATAGAAAACTTTTATGGGGGAAGCTCCATCACATCGCTAGTCCCTCAAAAGTGGAACACTTTTCCTGGCCACATAAGCAATGGAGAATTTGCTGGTGTTCAAAAGGGGAATGAAAAACAAATTGCTCCATTTTTCACAAGCCCATTATTGTCTCTTATCCTTTTCAGGCGCTCGCCATCATCCTCAGTTGTCTCCTCCTTCCCCCAACAGACGCCCTACTAAACTTTTCCTTCTCCTAGTGCAAGTCTTTTTTTACTCAGTACACAGGACCCAAGTACCGTAAATTAACATTAACTTTGCTATCAAACTGCCACCCAATCCACTTTACACAAAAATGGAAATGATGAATGCTCATTCCAAATAAGCAGTTTGAAGTTTTCTTGAAACGGTTTTTAAAAACGCATTGAAAGTCTTCAAACTGCACTGGACATGCTGAGCACAACTTGAGTTTATCAAGCAAGCAAACTAATACAGTCTCAGAACACACAGATGGTAGTACCAGATCAACCAATTCTAACACTCCTGGAGTTACTGGCATCTCGGCTGAACCGTATTAATGTTCTGCACTTTCTCTTTCTCTCGAACAAAAGGAGTTAACCACTCACACGGATCCTCAAACAACTCCTCCACACCTCACAACCTTTTCTTTTTCCCCCCTATCAAACGGTGCTTCTTGCTTCTGCTTTTTTAACTCCCTCATCACAGCACACCATGGTGTGGAAACCCTGGTGGAGGCAAGTACTTAATATTCAGCAAGAGAATGAGGAACCTTTGGGGTGGGTATTCCTTTGATTGGACCTCAGCGCCCTTGAAAATCTTTTCGTGTGAATTGTCTTAATGGTCGCATGGAATAGTACTAGGTTCCTCTACTCCGTTAAGTTGAAAGACAAACTTTTGGCAGTTACTTAAGCATTGAGCCCATGCGCTCACATCTTTCTGAGAGTGAAAAAAAATCACATAACTCCTTTCTTCGTTTCCCAATGTAGTTTTTAGAGGTTTTTATTATTACAACAGTGCCCTCTGTGATAACACGTGTTTCGACGGGTTCTCCGTCTTTCTCAAATCAGGACTTATTGTTTTAGCAAGTTCACAAAGTCAAAAATATATTTATGTAATTTTCAAATAGTCATTACACAAACAAGAAAAATCCATTCAAAGAAAGTGGCCATTGAGGGAGGGGAAAAGGGTAGGATTGTTTAGGAATGAGAGAAAAAAACATCAAAAAGAAAGGAAATGATGAAAGATGAAAAATGAAAAACTTATTAGTTACTAAGGTGTGTATTTTGAACATTATAGACATTCATCAATCACTCTCTTCTTATTTTACTAAGTTTGCATTTACTTGACCATTTTGATAATAAAAGATTTGTATGGTATTAGGGTTTAAGAGCTTACCCAATGTTACTTGTTCTCGTTTTAATCTCTGTCTTGTATTTCAAGTCACGGGTTAAATCCCAAGCTAATTGAGAAAATACATAAAAGTGATAAGTATGTTGGGGCTGTTCTAGAGGGAGGCCCCAGCCGAGGATAGAGATCTGCCCCCAACTTTCTGCTTGGAGAAGTGACTGACCCTCAGAGAGTTGGAAGTGGATGAGCAGAGTTCGAGAGCGGAGATGTGTAGGAAGAAAGAGTTGGAGGTAGTGCAGTCCCAGGCCCCTGAATGCCTTGTGGACGATGCAGAGGGTCTTGAACCTGGCCCTTGCAGCCACTGGGAGCCAATGAATTTCAGAGCTGGAGCGATACGATCCCTGGGCTTGAGTCTCGCAGACCTGTTCTGGATAAACTGATGAGGTCGGAGAGTAGAGGCAGGAAGATTTAGAAAAAGGTTGTTGCAATAGTCCAGCCTAGAGAGGACCAGAGCTCTGGAGAGAGTGAGTTTCTGGGGGAAAGCATGGGAAGGAAGAATACCTCTGAAGAGGTGCAATTGATAGTTTGACTTCTTAGAGACGTCAAATGTGAGGAGAGAGGGTGGAGCATACACATTATATGTTGAGCATAAGGCTTACAACGCCGGCTTAAATGCCTCATGTAGACATGTAAGAATCTGTGACAACAGTTCCCTCCCTCTCCCATACACTTTCCTGTTAAAGAGCTATCTAAAGAATTACAAAGGTTGATGGTAGCTAATCACGAACAGCTGATAAGGGCTTCAGGTAGGAGGGAAGTGCAAAAAGAGTGCTGATAAGAGGTGATAAACATGCAGAACAGGGCAGGGAAAACAGTATTAAATACAGACAGGTGTTCAGAGGACTATAATAGCCAAAATATATTGGGGTTGGAGACATAGAAGCGACCAATTTGCATGCCATGGTTCCGTGCTCCCCATTCGCCATCACCCCTGCTTATTGTCCTTTATCAAATGTTTGCTCAGCATTACATTCTATAATGGTACCACCCATATGTGTGCACTATGTGAAATATACAGCTTGTGACCAAACTTTAATCAACGAGTGACTATTATCATTTAGTAATACGGCAGGCGGGTTGCTTTTAGATGGGCCATATTGAGGAAACTGCAGAGCAAATCTACATACCTTTGAATAGACAATTGAAAATAGATTTTACTTGAAGCGAGCACTACTACTTACGCAAGTAAAGAATGCCATCTCATTCCCCTAAACATTGATTGCTGGGAACACTAAAACTTCTACTGCAATTGCTGTGGCATACATAAACCACATTTGCATGATATAGGGTGAATACATGCCACAATTCAATTAATTGTGGCATGTAGTCACCCGATATATATCATGCAAATTACTAACCCTGACAGATTAGGTTTACAGTTGTATTGGTGGGTTGGGCTACTGGTTCAGTTTTCTGCAATGTATATAAAAAACATGTGATTGCCAATGCTCCAGAAGAGCTTGAACTGAATCCTTCGCCATCGCTCAAACAGCTTTCTCCCCAAATATTTTCAACAAAATTATTTAGAGAACTCTATTAAGGAGAAAATGGTTTGGGATGGAAGGGAGCCATCAATGGGTCCAGGAAGTGAGAGGACAGGCACAGGGAGGCTTAAAGAATACAGCCATGCTTAAATCAGGCCCAGACATTTGTGCTGAACAACTTAGAAATTAACTTTCATAAAGGCTTCCACTTCAAAACAATCAAATATCTCACTGCATTTGTTTCAAATAGTCATTGTGTTTAGTAATGGAGCAGCCAACAGGTCTCATTTCTAACGTCTCTGGAAATCATGGGATAAGTACACTCAGCTCTACCGTGAAGCTGTATGCTTCAGCTCTGCTCTGCAGAGATGTACATGTATCCTTTTTCTCAAAAAGGAGGAAGAGGCTGCTGATTGTAAGTCACTTTACAGGTTTCCCACTGATTACAAAAACTTAGCATCCCCAGACTTTTCCCATCATGTACTTGAGCATGTGCCCTTCACTTACACGTGGAGGTTTGCGCTAACTTCTCCTTGGTCTTCAATGCATGTGTTCGCTCTTCCTTGAGCCGCTCATCATCCTTCAATAGGGACACCAGCTGCTTGGCTTTCTCTCGCACATTCACGCCTTGGTCTTTCCCATCCCGGTCCACGTACTGAAAGTCCTTGAGTGTCTGAATAGCATAAATGTTCTCCTTGCACTGCTGTGCCACCCGTTCTGACCCAGTTTTGATCAAGTACTCCATCAAGGTCATTGCCTGAGGAAAAAACAGATGTTCAGGTTAAAATGAACCACCTAAACGAAGCAGTTAAACTAACATGGAATTGCAACAGCAGAAAACAACAGGCAAAAGCAACAGATAACATTTCCTACGACAGACAAACCGCTCACTCCAACAGCTGCCTCCCAAAATCAAATTTGATTTATGTTTGGCAAAAAATAATTACATTGAAATACAATATCTACACAGCCTGACAATACAAAAATACATTACAGTATGATGGCTGTGATAATTATACCAGGGGAGAAGAAAATAGGGAAGAAGGCGTGGGATGGGACAGTCCAGAGAGGGTGGGAAAACTATGGGAAGATGAAAGGCCAGAAGAATGAGGCTCTGGTTGACTGATGCAATGCTACACTAATTCCTGTACTAGCTGCTTAATCAGCACACAAGTCTGAAAATTGATCTTGATCACCAACCTATTCTCCAAGCTACTAAGCCTAATGAGGTCTGCCAGCAATGTTTCCACCTTCGGCCCGTTGTTGGCTTTCTAAACCCTTAATATTGACCTCTTAGCATTTGTGACTGCATGTAAAGTACACAGTAGCATTCGTTTTTCCAGGTTCTCATGTTTACGAGTTGATCCCAGATCCACTGAAGCAAGTCAAGCTGCAGATGTACACCCAACGGAAGTGCAATACGGTCTTTCACGTCAGAAAAAGAAAAACAACTTTCTTGCAAGACCAGAACATGTGCAACAATCCCACTCCTGCGTCCCTGCAGTACAGCTTTATTCATTAGGTTTAATGGCAACTTTGAACATGTTTTTGGTGCCCAATAGGCATTGAAGATGGTTTTCTGCAGCATTTGCTGGACTGTTCGGTCCCTTTAGGACTTTCAAATTGTTATAATACATCCCTAAACAACTTGCTGCGGCCCCTTCATGTCCGATAAGAACTCACTATATAATGCCAGTCCATCATACCTTTACATCAAAAGGGCTACTTCAACCATCTTGGACACTATTGCAGCGTCATAAGCTGTTGGCCTCCCTCTTTACCCAATCTTATTTTCGGGTTCTGTAATATTGGGGCATCAGCATCTATAAATGTTTATAACCTGGAAGTGCCACCGTAACATTTCCATAGTCTTAAGAAAGCATGTGGGGATCCTTCTGTTCCCTCCAATTAAGCTTGTGTACACCCCCATTGTTGCAGTCATCTCGTGAGGAGACTTGGTCAATATTCCTTTGCTAGTGATGCACCCTCCACAGGACTATTCTGTGGCCTTATGGTAGAGTCACAGAATGTTGTAATTGAAGCCACCTTTATCCAGTGGCATATGCATTTTTAAAGTCCAATTTGACACTTCCTTGTTACTCCCCTCACTGCCCACTGGGGAGTGAGCAGTTTCCTCCAGTGCACGTCAGGGATTTAATTCTGTAGTGCACTCAGTTTGTAAAGTATCTTGGGGAGTAAATTATAAGTTACTCACCGTAGTGACTAAGTCCTTATTCCCCTTTCCTCCATACTGCATGGGCGTCCCTTCCAAGGGATGGGAAATGGAACCTTTTTCACCAGAAAAAACCTTCTTCCACCTTAAATGTAGAGGCGGGTGCGGCCCTGGGAGCATGCGCTCCCCAGACTCTGCCTTCCAGCGCCACACATCAGTCCCCATAGACACATCGACAATAGATTAACATAGCCTAATAACACCAGTTTTCTTAGGGGGGAGGATGGTGGGACGTATGGAGGAA
Source organism: Ambystoma mexicanum (assembly GCF_040938575.1). NCBI lineage: Eukaryota > Metazoa > Chordata > Amphibia > Caudata > Ambystomatidae > Ambystoma > Ambystoma mexicanum. The sequence goes on along the minus strand of NC_090921.1, from coordinate 1,333,698,885 downwards.
AGGGGACTAAGGAGTCACTACGGTGAGTAATTACTCTTATGTCCCGTCCCCTTTCCTCCATACTGCATGGGCAATTACAACTAAGTGTAGCCCCAGGGAGGTGAGGAGATCCTCCTTAAGCAAACAAGTTTCTAAGAACCGCCCGCCCGAAAACTGTGTCTGATCTAGAGCCGGCATCCAAAGAGTAGTGCTTGAAGAAAGCCGAATAGGTGGCCTATGTGGCTGCCCTGCTTATGAGTTGCCCGAGGACAAGCCGCTGGAATGCGATGGCTGTTGCCTTGGCTCTGACCGTGGGGTCGTACATGTTGACTGGCAGTGGCTTATGTGGTCCCTCATAAGCTTCTTTGATTGCGTAGACCATCCAACAGACTATGGATGTCTGATATCCCGATCTTGCTCCGCCGAAGGTGACAAAAAATGTGTCCGACTTGCGGGAGCTCTTGGTCATGTTGAAGTAGAATTTCAGGGCACGCCTGACATCCAGGCAGTGCAGAACTCTCTGTGCCTCGTCTTTGCTCAGCAAAAAACCTATGCAGCACAATGTCTTCGTTCAGATGGAATGCGCAAGTCACCTTAGGTAGGAAATCTGTGAAACGTAGTATAGGGCTCTGAGGCGACCAGCGCCTGGATTTCACTTATCCTGCGAGCCGAGGCGAGGCCGACTAGCAAGGTCGTCTTAATGGTTACCAGCCTGATGTCCGCAAGACGCCATTGGCCTAAATGGTTTGTGCAGCAGGGCACCCAACACTATATTGAGGTCCCACAAAGGGTGTGGCATTTTGATGGGCGGGTAGAGTCTGGAGAGTCCCATTGGATGATTTTTGACAATCGGGTTGGAAGAGGAGAAGACCCCTTCCTCTGAGTTTCTGTAGGCCCCAATAGCTGCTAAGTAAGAGCAGCAAGTGTCTAACTGCACGCCTGAGTGGGTGAGGTGCGCCGAAAAGGAGAGCACGTCGTCCAATGTACGTGCAAGGGGTTTGATATCCTTAGAGTCTGTCCAGTGGCAGAACCTGGTCCACTTGCTCTTATAATGGGCCCTGGTAGCTTTGCTCCTAGCGCCCTGTATGATCTCTAGACTATTCTGTGAAGGGCTGAGGTGTCCTAGCGTGACCTGCTCAGGAACCACACTGTGAGGGCTAGTTTCTGTGACAAGGGGTGAATGACCCTGCCCGGCCCTGCTGTGCCAGACGATGTGCTGGGCCTGTCGAAAGGCGAATGGGAGGTCTTTCCGAGAGGCTGAGCAGCTCCGAGAACCATGACCTGGCTGGCCACCATGTATCTATCAGAATGATGCAGAGTTGGCGAGACTCCTTGATCTTGCATATCACCCTGTGCATCAGCGGCGTGGGCGGGAAGGTGTTTGTGGTGATGCCGTTCCACTGAATCTGAAATGTGTCGCACAGGGAGCCGGGGCCCTGCCCCTGCCAGGAGGCGAACTGTTGGCACTTCCTGTTGTCCCTGGAGGCAAAGAGGTCCACCTAGGGGTGTCCTCATCTGCTGAGATCTCCTGCAGTATGAGGTTGTTTAGTTGACACTTGTAATTGTCCGCTCCCAGTCTGCTGAGCCTGTCCGGCTCTAGGTTGGATTCCCGCAGAAGGTGGACGGTCGTGAGGTAGATGTTCTCCAGGGCCTATTCCCACATGCTGACGGCCAGTCTGCACAGTGTAGAGGACCTGGTACCTCCCTGCTTGTTGACATTGAACATGCTGGTCGAGTTGTCTATCTGAATGAGGATGACGTTGCCCTCGGTAACCGGAAGGAATGTTCTGTGCGATAGCCAGGTCACATTAATTTCCAGCCAATTGATGTGGTACTCCTGCTCCTGCCGGGTCCAAGTGGCATGGACACAGTGGTTGTATAGGGGACCCCCCCTTCCCTAGAGAGAGGAGTCCGTAGTGATGGTGACCTGTGGGGTCAGTTGCTGGAAAGGCTTGGCCGTGCGTAGGTTGCAGTCCCTGGACCACCATGTGAGGTCCGGGTGAAGAGAAGGAGGAAAGATGATCATCTCCCCTAAGAGCCCCGTTCCTGGTTCCATGCTGGCACGTAGTGCAGCTGTATCCTCCTCATCCTGAATCTCGTGTGGTGGATGGCCAATAGAACTGCTGCCATGAGACCCAGTAGGTGTTGGTACGACCAGGCCGACATCACTTCTCTGCTGAGGAAGTGGGCAGTGGCCATCTTGATTGCCATGATCTCGTCCTTCGAAGGAAAAACCCTCCCGGAGCATGTGTCCCAGATGAGCCCCAGATGAGCCCCAGTAGGCTGCAGCTGCGACTTCTTGAGATTGACCGAAAAGCCCAGATCATGAAGTGCGTCCATGAGGGCGTGAGAGGTGCAGTGCACCGCTTCGGGAGATGAAGCCCCGATGAGCTAGTCGTCGAGGTACGGATATATGTGGTGGCACTGAGGAGGGCCGCCACTGTATTCATCAGCCTGGTAAAGACCCTGGGGGCCGAGTTGAGGCCAAAGGGAAGCATCTTGTATAGGAAATGGTAGCCAATGATCCTGAATCATAGACGTGCAAGTACATGTCCTTCAGATCCAGGGAGCACATCCAGTCTCCCCTGCAAAATGTCTCCGCTATTAAAGCTGGCGTAACCATCTTGAATTTTTGTAGCGGTAGGGAGAGGTTGTGGGTGGAAAGGTCCAGCACAACTGGTTCTTTTTCTAAATAGTGAAAATCCGGGAATATAAGCCCAAGCCTCACTGGGAGGCTGGGACTTCCAGTCGCTCGTCGAGAACCAGGCAGTGGAGGATCTCCGCCAAAAGAGTTGCTGTCCCAACCTGTGGGAGTGGAGGGGAAGAGGGAGGAGAGGCTGCGATGGGTAGGTGGTACCCCGTGGATGCTACCGAAAGGATCCAGGGGTCCGCAAAATTCTGGCGCCAGAACTGTGCATGAAGAGCAAGCCTGCCCCCCACTGGAGACATGTGGACCCAGAGGGGCGCGTCATCCCTTTTTTCCCTATGAGGCTGTTGCAGACGAGGGGGCGGGGGGACTGGAAAAAGCCCTTACTCCCACCCCCCTATTTATTGTTTGCACTGATGTTGGGTCGGCAAACTGTCAGGCTGCCAGGACCTACGTTCTTGGAAGCCGCGGAACCCTCCGTATGTATGCCCCTTGTCCGAGCGCTGCTGTGACAGGGTGTACGTTTTGGGCGTGATTTTTGTAAGGATGGATAAAGACTTGACCGCTTGTGAGACGTTTTTCTTTTTGTCCAGCTCCTCATCATGGTGAAGTGGAAGAGGTCACCCCTTTCGAACGGAAGGTCTAATATGCGTTCCTGGACATCCGGGTTGAATTTAGTAGCACCGAGCCAGGCTGTTCTTCTCGTGTTCGTGGCAATGCAGATGGCACGCCAGAGGTGTCAATGTGAGCCACAGTGGACTCCATGATGTCTTGTGCCACCATCTTGGCCTCTGCCAGTCCCGCCTTGAATCGTGAATAGCTCTGGGAGGAAATCAGTAAATTTCAACCAAAGCCTCTGGTTAACGGCTGCCAGCATGGCATCCAATTTGGCTTGACGAAGATGCAGGTACGTGTTGGAATACAGCTCCTTCCAGTACGCCTCCAAGATCTTCTCCTCCTTGCCTAACAGTGCAGCGGATGAAGAGGCCGAGGACGACTGAGGCTTGGAGTATAGTGGTGCTGCAGCGATCACCGAAGAGTGCGGCTGAGGGTGGGCCGATAGCAAGAGTGTATCCCCCTCCATCTGCCTGTAGTTGGCATGCAGGCGTCGATTGACCGGCTGGACCAAAAGGGGCTTGAGCCAGCCCTTTTTGGCCAAGACGACAACGTCCTTCTGCATCAGAATCCCCATTCTCGGAGCGGGACGCAACAAGAGGACTTCCGCGAGGACTCCCTCTGATGGTTTCTCGACCTCGGGTTGAGGAAGGCCCAAGTACCCTGCCAGCCCTGCAAGACATTTGTGGAAGGCCTTGGCTGGCGACAGTGTGTCGGGGTCCTCCCCCTCATCTGTGTCCACCTGAGGGTCCAGTTCGTCCGGCACCGGTGGAGGGGTGCTGGGAGCCGAAGGCTGGTGTGTGGAGACCGGAGCCTGAGGCTGGTACGGAACCGCCTGCACTATCGGTTGGGGGCCAGACCGGGCAGCGGAGGCTGAACAGGGGCACCTGCACTGGGGCTTGCAGCGCTGGAGCCATTGGCGGAAGCACATCTCTGAGGGCGATCCCGAGGATGACCCCCATCCGAGGAGATTTAATGAGCCAGAGGGAACTATCAAAAAATCTGTCCTCACAGGCCGGAGGGGTGTTCGGCGATACTGACTGGGTAGCGGGCGGCTCCTGGACCCATTTCGTACCCTGCCCATACGGACACAGCGGAAACCTGCCCTACGCAAATTAAGGGTAGGCTGTAGGCCACAACCTGGTTCACACCAGTCCCACCTTGACACACGTTCCTCCACCTGCTCCCTGCCTTGGTGCTGTATCGGGCGGATGTCAGAAATGTCTGGCACTGCGGCCATTTTGTTGCACTGCCTTCCACGTACCTGCGTCGTGTTGCTTGGCTCACTGGGTCCATCCCCCTCCAGTATTAGAGTATGTATCATGAGGCCTACCCTGTTCCTCAGGCCGAGGCCTGGTAGGCGTTTCGCCCTCGGCGGATCTGCCAGTAGAACTGCATATAGGCGTCCCCTCTGACATGTTGCTGGTACTAGGGCGTGGCCCCTAGGGTAACAACCCAGTAGAAGAACCTTCCAGTCCCTCAGCACCGTCACCGGGAGGATCAACTAACCCCTCCCCGGCCTGCTGGCCGGTAGCTGCTATAGCCTCGGTACTCGTGCTGGTATGAGGACCTGAGCGGTGCCTCCCACGCAGGCGAGTCCTTGGGAAGGAGTCGCCCTTGTGGGGTGCACTGGAAAGAGCAGCCCTACCTTGGGCTTGGATCGACTTTAGGTCCTCTGGAGGCGATCTCTGGAAGAGCTCCCTCCACCTGGCTAATCTGTTCTTTAGAGACCTCTGCATGGAATCACATGGCCGAAGCCGAACCCAAGAGCGCTAGTGAATTCGGCCCGTTGCCGTCGACACGGAAAAGGGGACTGAGGTGTGGCACCGGAGGGCGGAGTCAGGGTAATACATGCCCCCTGGGCTGCGCGCCTCTAAATTTAAATGGGAAGAAGGTTTTTTCTGGTGAAATAGGTTCTGTCTCCCATCCCTTTGAAGGTACGCACATGCAGTATAGAGGAAAGGGAACGGGACGTAAGAGTACATGAGTTAACCTGGCCCTATAAGAACTTGAAATCAATCCTTCATAAGTATGTGTATTTATTTGCTTAGAATTGCAAAGAGATGTCACAACGAACTTCAAAGGAACTTAGCAGATAGTTTAATAAAACATTTCAAAACAAGTGGAGAAATTGATAGAAAAATACAGCAATTACATTATAATTGTAGATCAATTCCAGTCCACATTACATGCTCTGTGCAATAGATTAACATGGTAGTGGATTAGGGGATGAGAAGGAAAGCGGCTTTGGGACACATAGGCAGATGGCAAACGAAGGCTACTTTGAAGGTGCACCATTGACAAATCAGGTCGAGGTGGAGGTGGAGAATGTTAATGTTGAGTGATGCCAGGAGAGAATTCCCAGAATCAGGAGGAGCAGGTGGTTTGATTGTGGTAAGTCAATATTTGAAATGCAATGGATGGGTATGGTCTAGTTTTTTTTAAAGTTAAACCACCAGTGTGGGGGTACAACAGAGGATAAAGCCATGCATACATTTATGCACAAGAAAAGCGGTCTGCAAACTACTGGTACGCACATGTTTAGGACTCACCCTACCCCCTCCATGATTCTATGTCAAAATCAGAGGCTTGCCTTCTGCAGTCACGTTTTTTACTTTTCTCAAACACATACATAAAACTTTTAGGTGAATTTCCCCAAACAGAAAGGGCTAAAGAAATAGTTCAAACATACAAACAAATAGCCATCATCAAGTGACCCCCCCTGGATTCAGAGTCAATCCTAGTTCATGGCTCCTCCATAAGTAGTCACTATTCAAGCTATCCTTCCTCTTTCCTACCTGCTCGAACAGCAGAGAAGTACCCTTACTATGTGTGAAAAGCAATCAGTAGGCAGATCTAACTTTATCTTGTGTGGCTCTGTGTGTTAGCTCTGCACAGATTGAGGGTGCAACAGCGGCTGGTGTAATGTAAGCAGAGGCTTTGCGCCCCCTCCACCCCCCCACTTCAACTGTCCCTCGGGGTCATTTCCAACTTTACATTTTATTGGGTATGCCCAATACTTTTGCTATGTTAGAGTATGTGCCACTGCCACTACTCTATCAATAGAAAATACAGGGCAGGAGATTTGGCGAGTGGCGACAGCCAGCGATGGGACCTTGGGGAATCCGCAGCAAGACACTCATGGAAGTCTTTCCACGGCCCAGAATAGCATGTTCAGAAAGCGCAAAGAGTGAAGCGCCACCATTCATGCCTGCGGTTCAACACAAGTAACCCGCATTTGGAACCTAGAAATGAAGCAATGGTGCTTGTGATCAAGATTTAAAAAGAGTGGTGCAGTCCCCCGAAGGAAAAAAAAAAAACACAAACAAAAAAAACAGCTGGGAACCAAAAGCTATCCTCTGAGTAAGTGCATTTAAAGAGGTCAGGGACCAAGGTCTACCATGCTCAGGGTCTATTCTATATTCAATTTACATACATTCACTTACTTACTTGGACGAGGACCAATTATCTGCCTTTGGTGTACACCAGGGAACAGCACTATTACTATCAATAATTTACACAAACATGGAGAGTCTTAGTTTCTCAGACCTGGGCAGGGTGTGTGACCAGGACTGGGTGTGCGACAAGGACTGAGATCTTGATACTGAAATTGCTGAAGGAGTCCAAGGTACTACAGTGGATGATGTGGTGGGGAGAGCATTGCAGGTTTATGGCTGGTCCATGAGGAATTTCAAAGTAATGTATGGCCCTCTCACAGGAATTTAGAAGCAAGGATACAATGGCCCTGTCCGCAGCAGGATACTAGCACAGCCAGCATAGACTCCAGTTTGGGAGGAAGAACCCTGGTCTGTAAGAGGAAAAGCTTTTCTACCTTCCCCAAGCAATCTCCATGGAGGCACAGAAGCATTTGAGGGTACAGTCAGATGCTTCCGATCTGCTGGCTAGGCAGCTGGGAGCAAAAGGTGAATCCTGAAGTCGAGGAAGTGAGTCAGAGCATATGGTGGTCATTATCCTGTACATGGGACGAAGAGCTGGGGACCATAAAGAGTCCCCTAGTCAAGAGGACTACTGTAGCCAAACCACCAAAAACTACAGACACTCCAGTGAAGTAAGAGTAATGAGGATGACAAAAAGAGTTTGGCGCATGTGCTCCTCCAAGTGGGAGCAGGCAAAGAAGATCTCAGTACCTGCAGAAAAGACTATCCACACCGCTCACTAAGGAAGCTAAGAATAAGCTTAGGGCAGTGTCCCAGGCTTCACATTTTCTACAATGTGGCAGACACACTGCTGTCAACTAACCCTCTCCACATATTCAGATATTCATGAGCAGATATGTCAGAGAGCTCTATTGATAGGCCATGGAAATTCTGCATGGATAAGTTGCTTAAGGCGTATGGCCCTTTATCAAATGTTTTGCACTCAGTCAAGGAAGCCATAGAGAGCACAAAGCCAGTGCACTCTTGCATGCCTGTGGTCGGTCCCAGAGGGGCAGTCTTATAGGAAACTCCAATTGCACTGTATCATTAGATAGGCAATCAATTTTTGTAAAAATCTCTCTCAAACTTGACAAAGGTTTCAAAGTGGGAGAAGCAGTTTTCATCCAAGAATGCGATCAGTGACACCCAAACACCTTTGATTCCCAAGGAATAGGCAAACCAGAGGCTGGAAAGTCACTAACAAGCAGCTAGTGCAGTTGGAAACTAGATGCTGCACAGTGGTGCTTGCGACTGCGGAAAGGTCAGCAAATTCCTTGGAAAACTGACTGGCTATCTCTGGAGACCTTGGTTCCTGGGGACGATACTATAACTGTCAATAACCAACGAGATACACAATCGGTCTGGCAGCTGGAAAACAATTTCGGACTAAAAGGAAACAGAAAAGGCGAGTCCTAAATCTCAGGGCTTAGAGGGGATCGCTGGTGTACAGACACTTCATGTTGGAAGGCATCCATCTTTTAAAAAGGGACATGCCCCAAGAAAGGGACCAGATGGTATGATTGAATCTCAAGGACGCCTATATGACTGTCACCACCTTCAAGCCTTACAGGCATTTTCTGCAGCTGTGTAAGACAAGCTATGGGAATTCACATGCCTCCCCTTTGGACCGTTCCGCTGTGTTTCACCAAGCTTCTCAATCCGGTGGTAGCGAAGTTGCAAGAGCAGGGGATATGATTGATTATTTACTTGGACCACAAGATCTGCACATCACAAAACAAGGAGTTCTTAACCTCTAGGTCGACTGAGTCCCCTTGCATGTGTTTTTGAAATAGGGAACAGTGTGCTTTAACCTTCTCGAAAGCTGGAATTTCCCAGTGGACTATGTAGTAGCTTTTCTCAAGTCTCCAGCAGACGAAAGTTCAAGCCAACAGGAAGGAGATCAGACAAGCATTGGTAAAAGAACAGATTTCACTCTAGGATCTCACCAGGTTGGTGGGGCTCCTGGTGCCCTATATTCAAACCATCTTCCTGAGCCTTTTGCATTACCCAGCCCAGCAGTGGCTAAAGATTTAACACTTCAGATGAGGGCTGCCTTACGGTCAGCCGATACATCTCTCCAAGATGAAGACAGTGCGGTTCTATTGGCTCGAACATATTGAAAAGTTGGAACACAAAAGCAATGTTGGGAGCTCTCCAGACCTAGCGATTGATTCCAATAGCAAAGTGGGGCTGAGATGCCCAATGCAAAGAATTGGGGATCAGGTGAAGGTTACAGATGTTTGAAGTGAGAGCAAAGTCGCCATATCAGCCGTCTTGAACTTCTGATGGACTCCTTCAAAGCAAAGAGAAAAACCAGTTACTTACCGCTGGTAACGTTCTCTCGACTGGATGTTCCTCGCACATATTCCTTATCTTCTGATATTTCAAATATCCAGCTTAGCTGTTTTGGAAAACAATTTTCAGCAGAGGGCGTTGCGCGGGGATGCCCGTCGACTCAATGCCCCTCTGAGGCCTCCGTCTCGATTTCGACATCACCGAAGGCATATCTATCGCGCGCAGCGTCCATTGGCTTCAGTTACGTTTTTACGAATGTAGGCTCTATCCCATACCTGACAGTTTCTCCTCAGAAAGGGCAGACTGCAATAGCAAAGGAAATTCTACTGTGGGGCAGGTTGGGAGGGTCGTTAAGGAATACGTGGGAGGAACATCCAGTCGTAAGAACGTTACCAGGGGTAAGTAACTTGTTCTTCGAATGGATTGTGTCCTCCCACCTATTCCTTATCTTTTGATAGACTCCCAAAGCAGTTTCTAATATTTCTGGAGGGGGAAGTCAATTTAGTAGTTCACATGGGTCTGTGTGCACAGAATGCAACACTACCTTACAAAATAAGCTTTCCCGACCTGAAGAAGAGTCCAAACTGTAATGTTTGGTGAAAGTACGTACGGACAACCATGTGGCAGCCGCACACATTTCTTTTACTTGTACTCCCCTCTGTAATGCAGAATAAGTCGCCGTGCTTCTGGTCGAATAAACCCGAAGGCCTACCGGAGGATCTTTTCCCACCAGTCTGTAGCATTCACATATTGCCAGTATTATCCATCTGGATAATGTCTATTTAGTGAAGGGCATACCCAACTTGTGGCCTGAGTAGCCAACAGATAGTTGGTCATCTTGTCTTATTTTTGCCACTCTGGTGATATAGAAGCTTAGTGCACGTTTAGGAGCAAGCCTGTGTATCCTCTCCGCTTCCTTACCAGGGTGCGGAGGGGGGTAAAATTAGGGTCATGTTATTTTCTGAGTCAGATGGAATTCAGATACAATATTAGGTAAAATGGTGGGTTTTGTCATGATCACCAGCCAGTTTCCAGATTAAGCCTATGGGTCCTTAAAGGGTTAACCTTGCTAGGGTATTGAGAGGTCCTGTGGTTCAAGTCAGATTCATATTGAAAGCAATTGAAGTTCATGTACCCTCAATGGCCGCCTGGTTGTGCCTAACAACCTGTAACTAACATTACAGGTCTAGTCTTTGACCGAACTCCGTTATAATTAGCCGTTTCATGAGGAGACCCGCGCTTCGTGTTGCTGACTGCCCTGCAGTACGGACGCTTAACGGGGTCGCCACAGAATTCCAGTCATAGTCTTAGTCTCTATTCCAGTCCCTATTTTCTCTCCTTCCCACAGCCTCCACAGATTAGCCTTTTCTGTTTTTGCCCCTCCATAGTCTAGCGTTCTGCCCCGTTTGTTTATTTTATTTTCCCTTCATTCACGCTTCGTAGTTCCAGTCACCGTGTCTCCCTCTTCAGATGTCCTGAATGAAAACTGCTGTTTTCCTCACGCAAGTACTGTTTCGAGCTTACCAGTGTTTTTAAGTGATTTTGGTTGCACTCGTGTGAGGTTGTATTTATTAAGCAATGGTTGTTGTTGGCCATTCCATATTTACCTTTCCATTCCCAACCCGCCTCAGTGGTGCACATTATTTGTGTTCCGCGCGCCTGTGCTTAACATTTTCCGTCTGCTGAGGGTTTTGACACATTGTTCTAAATTCACGCCATATGTTGCTGCTGAGAGTTCTTTTAGAGTAGGTATTTAGCGAGATTGCTGAATTCATTTAGAGTCGTGTTACCCCCTCTGTGGTCGCCCAAATTACCAATACATGTTTCAGCTGTTACTGCTGCTGACAGTTACTCCCTAATTTTAGGAACTACTTTTATTTGATGTTGTTTTCTCCACAGCAAGGTTCCACATCAGCCAATTATTATTAGAGTGCCCTATTGATTTTGCCACAAACTTTTGGCCATTGTCATCCTTTAAAAACTAACTATTTTGGCACCACACCGTCACTACTCTTCAGGACAAGCGCTCCTGCGTGATCGCAGGATGGAGAGCTCACAAAAATAGAAATTAAGGTGAGCCCTTAGAGGTTATAGGGTTAACTTATACCAACCTAGCCTTAGTGAGTGAACTCAATGAGGGAGCTATAGTTAAGGAGGGTTATTTTTCTCTTGTCATTTCTACAGGAATTGTTTTTTCTCTGAAGTTCAAGGGGAGTTCTTCAAGGGCGTTCCTGCAGAGTTCACAGGTAAGCGTTGCAGAACGCGAGGCCGCTTTTTGAAAATCACTCTGCCTGGGCGCCATGGATACTCCTGAGGTGGACCAGTTGGCCAAGTTATTGGGGGAGTTGAGAGCGGAAGTTCATGCTGCTCGCTCTGAGACTAGTGCATTGCGCAGGGAGCTTGTAGTGAATAGGGACCATACAGAAGAGTTAGCACGCCAACTCTTGCAGACACAGGCTGGTCAAGTTCCCTTACCCGCAGCTAATCCATCAGCCCCTCTTCCTGTTGCACCCCCCTACTCCAGTCCAAGTGATAGTCCCTGGAAATATTCCTTTAGCTCCTCCTGAACGCTTTTTGGGGGATCCTAAGAAGTTTGCTGTTTTCATGAATCAGTGTAGGTTATATTTCCTCTGTCGTCCAGGAGTATTCCCCACAGATCAGGCGAAGGTGGCTTTTACTCTATCCTACTTGGGTGGTTATGCTGCAGATTGGTCCATTCCCCTAGTCAATAGGGATGACCCAATCTTGAGGAATCTTCAAGAATTCCAGAATGGAATGGAAAAATTATTTGCGCGTCATAGCCAAGGTGAGGCCCTAGATAATGAGTTGCTCTCACTCCGGCAAGGAAACCAAGAATTGTTGGTTTGTGTTGCAACCTTCAATAGATTAGTGGCAGAGTCCAATTGGCCCAACGACAAAAGGACAACCCTATTCCATAGAGGGTTGCGCAGTGAATTAAAAGATGTATTGGCTCAGGTAGTCAATCCCCCCGATGGTATTGCTGAATTTATTGACCTAACTATCCAATTAGATCAGCGTCTGCAAGACCGAAGAGTAGATCGTTCCCGTTCCGAGAAATGGACCTATTTTGTACACCCTAAGGAAAATCAATTAACAGCTGGTCCTGATACTCACACGGAACCAATGCAGTTCGGGCTTGTCAGAGGACCCATTTCACAGGCAGAGAGGGACAAGAGGCGTCAAAAACAATTGTGCCTGCTAAACCGGGGCATTTCCTCAAGGATTGTCCTGTAAAACCTTCACAAAGACCCAGTGGAGGTGTCAACCAGGAAAAGACCAGATTTCGGAAAACTCCAATGCCCGGCAAGGGTAGAGGTCAGCTTGTCGAGCATGAAACGGGGAGTAGTGACCTCATACTTTGTTTTTCCTATTATCTTATTTAGTCAAGAGCAGCCCACTAAGATGCACGCTTTACAAGCTTACATTGATTGTGGTGCTGTCGGAAACTACATGGATTCTAAATTGGCATACAAGATGGATTTTCCCCTCGTGGACAAGTTTGAAGCTGAAAATGTATCTGCAGTCGACGGTACTTCTTTAGTTTCTGGCCCAGTCACACAAGGCACGGATGATCTTATTATGCTCTGCCAGGAAAGAGACAGAGAGAGGATTACATTCAACCTTATAAGTGCTCCACAATTCTAGATAATTCTAGGTATGCCCGGGCTCGAGAAACGCAAACCCACTATTGATTGGCGCTCTAGATCTCTGACCTTTGCCGCAGAATGTGAAGATTCTTGCTGTTTAATGAGTGATCTGAAGAATTCCGGTCTACAAAGAGTAGTTTCCGACTCCACACTTGGATTCATTGGAAGTTTACCCCCACCCCCCCCCCCCCCCCCCCCCGAGTATAAAGGATTCCAGGAGGTCTTTGAAGAAAAACTGGATGAGGTTTTACCTCCCCATCGCCCTTACGATTGTCAGATCGATCTTCTCCCAGGTTGATAAATTCCTTGTAATCGGATATATTCGTTAAATGAGAAGGAGGACGCGTAGCTGAAGAAGTATCTAGACCAGTATTTAGCTAATGGATTCATTAGGCCTTCTAAATCTCCCGCTGCCGCCCCTCTTTTTTTTGTACCGAAAAAGGAGGGAGATCTCAGGACCTGTATTGATTATCGTGTCTTAAATCAAATTACTGTCAAGAACCAATATCCTATTCCTCTCATTTCCAATTTGTTGGATCAAATCAAGGGCGCCCAGATTTTTTACCAAATTAGATCTCAGAGGCGCATATCATCTCATTCGAATAAAAGAAGGCGTTGAATGGAAGACCGCCTTTCGTACTAAATATTGCCTTTTTGAGTATCAAGTAATGCCCTTTGGACTGTGCAATGCTCCGGCAGCATTTCAATGCATTATGAATGATGTCTTAAGAGATCTACGGGGTGTTTGCGCTGTAGTCTATATTGACGACATTTAGATTTTTTCCAGGAATCCCCTAGAAGCATGTTACGGCAGTTCTCCAGAAGCTACGAGAAAATTCTCTTTTTGTAAAGTTGGAGAAGTGTTCATTTCATGTTTCTGAGGTCGAATTTCTAGGTTTTGTACTATCCTCTCAGGGAGTCAAGATGGACATGCGGAAGGTGGATGCCATACTCACTTGGCCGGCCCCAACGTCTGTAAAAGGAGTACAAAGCTTTTTGGGTTTTGCTCATTTCTATCGTCGCTTTGTGGGTAATCTTTCGCAATTGGTACACCCCATCACATCCTTGCTGAAGAAAAATAAGAAATTTGAATGGACCAAGGAGGCTGGTGAAGCCTTTCAGAATTTAAAGGCCACATTTACTGAGGCTCCTGTATTACAACATCCTCAACCTGACCTACCATTCATAGTGGAAACGGATGCCTCTAATGTTGCTATGGGTGCTGTCTTGTCGCAATGCAATCCCGAAACTCAGATCTTACACCCAGTGGCATTCTGGTCCAAGAAGCTCTCTACAGCTGAACACAACTACACTATCACAGACAAGGAGTTATTGACCATCAAGTGTGCCCTAAGGAATGGAGACACTATTAGGAGCTCAACACACAATTACCATTCTCACTGACCACCGAAATCCACAGCATCTACGTTCCGTCAAGGCTCAATCTGCTCGACAACTGCAATGGGCCCTGTTTTTCGCGGATTATGATTTCATCATCACATTTAGACCTGGAGTGCGTAATGGTAAGGCTGACGCTTTATCTCGAATTGGCAATGGAGAGGAAGCATTTGTTTCTGCCGTTATCGCAGGAGAAAGAGATTTAGGCTTGTTGCACACTGGAGAACCATTCTTTGAAAACCTGCAGAAGGAGCTTAAAGGGACCTTTACTCAGGAAGAGCTGCTAGCTTGGGTTAATCGAGGAGATCCATTCAGTGTCCAAGAAGAAATGCCTTACTATCAAGACCGTATGTATTTACCTACTGAGGCAATTAGAAACCAAGTGATTTCCAACTACCATGGCTCTCTGATTGAAGGTCATCCAGGGGTGACCAAAACCTTGGAAAAGATCAAAAGATACTATAGGTGGTCAACTTGGCGTAAGGATGTGACTAATTTCATTCTGACTTGTGGAAGTTGTGCACAAAATAAGAACTCCAAGAAGAAACTGGCCGGTCTTCTTCAACCTTTGAATATTCCACCAAATCCATGGCATACCTTATCAATGGATTTTATCACAGATCTCCCGCCATTACGACACCATCCTGGTGGTAGTAGATTTGTTTTCGAAGATGGCTCATTTTGTGGCCCTACAAGGGCTTCCCACCACTCCCGGTTTGGCGAGGACCTTTTTAGAAAACATTGTTAAAGTACACAGCTTTTCTTCCATCGTAATTTCTGACAGAGGTAGTCAATTTTATCAAGATTCTGGAGGAAATGCTGTGATCTGGCCCGCATTGATGTACGATTTTCCACGAGTCACCACCCACAGACTGACGGATAAACAGAACGCACTAATCAGACCCTGGAGCAGTATTTACGCTGTATGCTTCATCAGACCGACGACTCCTGGTTGGACATTTTGTGGGTGGCAGAATGCGCTTACAACAATTCCATCCACTCATCTACTGGACTCATGCCATTGTATACCTTACATGGTCGACATCCCCGCACTTCTGCATTTGACCCCCCAGATCCATTAGAAATGCCCACAGTCAAGAACCTTCATGACAAGATATTACCAGCAACTAGTAAGACTCAAGCTAGTTTAGTGGCAGCTAAGGAATCCCAAAAGAAGTTCGCCGATCGACACCAAAGTACTCCTCCAAGTTTTCAAGTCGGCGACTGTCTGGTTGTCCTCCAGAAATCTG
Source organism: Ambystoma mexicanum (assembly GCF_040938575.1). Classification (NCBI taxonomy): domain Eukaryota; kingdom Metazoa; phylum Chordata; class Amphibia; order Caudata; family Ambystomatidae; genus Ambystoma; species Ambystoma mexicanum. Next base: position 1,333,683,596 of record NC_090921.1, on the reverse strand, counting down.
GCCTTGAAAGGCTCAAAGAAGTTTCTTCCCAGGTATTAAGGACCATTTATCATAGAAGCTGTTATTAACCCAGTGGCCATGAGGTTGACACTTCCGAAGAAAATGCATATCCATCCAGTTTTTAATGTTTCTCTATTAAAACCAGTCGAATCAGAGACACGTTTACTACCAACTCCACCTCCAGTGGAAATTGAAGACGACCAACCAGAATTTGAAGTCAGGGAAATTTTGGACTCCAAAATAGTGTGTCGCAAATTATATTACCTGGTCGATTGGAAGGGTTATGGTCCTCTCGATAGACCTTGGAAACACTTAGAGAACATTAATGCCTGTAGACTGTCAAAGAGATTCCATCAAAACCCCTACCAAACCGGGAAGGAAAACTTTAAAGAGTGGGTGGGGGGGTACTGTCATGATCACCAGCCAGTTCCCAGATTAAGCCTATGGGTCCTTAAAGGGTTAACCTTGCTAGGGTATTGAGAGGTCCTGTGGTTCGAGTCAGATTCATATTGAAAGCAATTGGAGTTCATGTTCCCTCAATGGCTGCCTGGTTGTGCCATTGAGGAACTAACATTACAGGTCTAGTCTTTGACCGACCTCTGTTATAATTAGCCGTTTCATGAGGAGACTCGCGCTTTGAGTTGCTGACTGCCATGCAGTACAGACAATTACCACCACAGTCGCCACAGAATTCCAGTCATAGTCTTAGTCTCTATTCCAGTCCCTATTTTCTCTCCTTCCCACAGATTAGCCTTTTCTGTTTTTGCCCCTTCATAGTCTAGCGTTTTGCCCCGTTTCTGTCAATTTTATTTTCCCTTCATTCACGCTTCGTAGTTCCAGTCACTGTGTCTCCCTCCTCAGAGGTCCTGAATGAAAACTGCGGTTTTCCTCACGCAAGTACTGTTTCTAGCTTACCAGTGTTTTTAAGTGATTTTGGTTGCACTCGTGTGAGGTTGTATTTATTAAGCAACTGTTGTTGTTGGCCATTCCATATTTACCTTTCCATTCCCAACCCGTCTCAGCGGTGTGCATTATTTGTGTTCCGCGCGCCTGTGCTTAACGTTTTCCGTCTGCTGAGGGTTTTGACACATTGTTCTAAATTCACGCCATATGTTGCTGCTGAGTCTTCTTTTAGAGTAGCTATTTAGCGAGATTGTTGAATTCATTTAGAGTCGTGTTACCCCCCTCTGTGGTCATCCAAATTACCAAAACATGTTTGAGCTGTTACTGCTGCTGACAGTTACTCTCTAATTTTAGGAACCACTTTTATTTGATGTTGTTTTCTCCATAGCAAGGTTCCACATCAGCCAATTATCATTAGATTGCCCTATTGATTTTGCCACAAACTTTTGCCCATTGTCATTCTTTAGAAATGTACTATTTTGGCACCACACCGTCACTACTCTTCAGGACAAGCGCCCGTGTGATCGCACGATAGAGAGCTCACAAAAATAGAAATTGAGGTGAGCCCTTAGAGGTTATAGGGTAAACTTATACCAACCTAGACTTAGTGAGTGAACTTAATGAGGGAGCTATAGTTAAGGAGGGTTATTTTTCTCTTGTCATTTCTACAGGAATTGTTTTTTCTCTGAAGTTCAAGGGGAGTTCTTCAAGGGCGTTCCCGCAGAGTTCACAGCTAAGCATTACAGGTTTCACCTTAAGGACCACCTAAACAAATAGTGTATGGAGGCTAGCAGGATAAAGTCTGAAGTTCACTCACCCTTCGGGCAGCTGTAATGACTACTAAGAAGATGTTTTTTAAGGTTAGCAGCCCCAAAGGACAGGAGCGTATAGGCTCGAAAGGAGAACACATCATGAATTTCAACACCAGGTTGACATCCCAAAGAGGGACTTGAAAAGGGATCGAAAAGAAAACCTTTTCGAATCATTTTAGGAATTGTATTAGAGGAATTTTGAAGTAAGATACCTCCTCTGAAGTGCGCTTAAATATAGAAAGCGCCGCAAGATATCCTTCAATAGTACCAATCTGGAGCCCCAGATTAGCTAGCTTTAACAAAAAAGATAACACCATATGTGTATTACATGTAAATGGATCAACATTCTTATCTCTACACCAGCTGCAGAACCAACGATTTAGTTGCTGGCCTTCTGGCCAAAAGCAAAATCTCCATAACGTCATCCGGGAGGTCCCAATCCTTGAATGTCAGCCTCTCAGAAACCGTGCGTGAAGGCGGAGTGTCTTGATCTTTGGATGGAGAACCCGACCCTCCTCTCGCGAGAGAAGGTCCTCCATTTGTGGAAGACGTACTGGAGGGCAGATGGACATGTCCAGAAGGTCCAGGTACCATGTCCTCCTGGCCCATCTCGGAGCAATTAGGATCATGGATTTCCAGAACTTTCTCAACCTCCTGATGACTTGAGGAATGATGGGGACTGGAGGAAAAGCATACAGGAGTCGAAATTCCCAGTCCAACACGTCCTCTAGAGCTCGTCTTGGGGGAAATTCCCTGGAGCAGAACAGTTTGCAGTTGCGGTTGACACTGGTTGCGAACAAATCCACTTGAGGGGTTCCCCAAATGGGAAAGATCTCTTGAAGGACTTCCTGAGCTAGTTACCAATTCGTGGGAGACTGTGCTCTGCCTGCTCAGAAGGTCCGCTGCTGTATTCTCCACTCCAGCTAGGTGAACTGCCGATAGGGGGATCCTTACTCGGATTTCCCAGTACCAGAGCTGCATTGCCTCTCTGCACAGTGCTAGTGACCCTACACCTCTTTTGGTAAGGTAGTACATGACCACTATGTTGTCAGTCATTATCAGGACATTATTTTGCGATACAGTAGGCAGAAAGGCCTTCAGCGCTAGTCCAATTGCCATCAGCTCCAAAAGGTTGATGTGTAGTTTGGACTCCGATGGGGACCAACGACCGCTGATTGTCACATTGTTGGCCTGGGCTCCCCACCCCATGAGTGAGGCGTCCGTCACTACTGTTCTCTCCGGCCATGGTTGCCAAAAAGGTTCTCTTTTCATAATGTTCTCATGGCAGGCCCACCACAGAAGGTCTGCAGAGAATCTGCTCGGATATGTAGGAGGTCTGACATCCTTCCTAAGAATTGGGACGACTGAGTCCTGAGAGCTCATTGGAGAGATCTCATTCTCAGGAGAGCCTCTAGGCACCAGAAAACTGCAGGATGCCATAAGGCTGAGCAACCTTAGAAAGTCAAAGGCCAGGAGATGCTGGGCACTCAGGAATTTGGGGACCATCTGCAGAATGTCTTGCACGCTCACCTCTGGTGGTGAGGCTTTTCCCAGGGATGCATCCAGGAATGGTCCAAAGAATTGGAGCCTTTGAGATGGTATCATATGAGACTTCTTGAAGTTGAGGGAGAAGCCTAGGCTGTGAAGGGAGTGACCGGTGGAGCTGAGACGTTCCAGGGCCTGTTTGGGGGAACTGGCCCTGATCTGCCAATCGTCCAGGTAGGGCTAGACGTGAATCCCCCCCCCTCTCCTGAGATGCGCTGCCACCACCGCATTTAACTTGGTGAAAACCCTCAGGCGGAGCTTAGCCCAAATGGCAGCACTCTAAACTGATAATGAGAACCACCAACGGCGAACCTCAGGTACTGTCTGTGCTTGTGATGGATTGGCACATGAAAGTAAGCATCCTGAAGGTCCAATTATCCCATCCATTCCTGAAGCTGGAGGGCCTGAGGGATCTGAGAAAAGGTAACATCTTGAACTTGTCGTTCCTGACAAACTTGTTCAAGTCTCTCAAATACAAAATGGGTCTCAATCTTCCATCCTTTTTTGGAATGAGAAAGTACCAACCCGTGTTCTTCTCTACTACAGGTACTGGTCCTTTCTCTAGCAGGGTTAATATTTCCTGCATAAGGTGTGGATCTGGAAACTTGAAAGAACTGTTCCCAGGTGGATGACCGAGGCTTTATTTTTAGAAAAGGAAGGCTGTAACCCTGGGTAACTGTTTCCAATGTCCATGCATCTGAAGTAATAACCTGCCATTCTGTCAGATGCTGCAACAATCTGCCTCCCACTGCAGGCTTGCAAACTAAGTCCTCAGAGGTTTTGGGGCAGCGGACGCAGTGGCTGATGGCAAAGTAGCCGCTGATGATGCGATCTTAGTACCTCTTCCCTGCCACCATGGGGGAATCTTCTTTGGCCTCTTTGAACTGACTGTCCTCTGCCTCTTCGAAATGTGGAGTAGTGATTAAAGGGCCTACCCCTCCAGGGCGTATCTGTGGGCCGATTTGGAAGTTGTCTAATCGCAGCATAAAGGGATTTGGCTGCTGCCTTTGAAATTTGCAGTTTCTCCAGACTTTCACCAGCCTTGATACCGAACCAAAGTGTGCCGTCAAAGGGCATGTTAAGCAGTCTGGATTGTACATTTGGAGCAAATCCCGACTTCCTCATCCAGGCAAACCTGTGCATAACTGTACTAGCCGCCATTGCTCTGCTGATACAGTCAGCGGAGTCGAGATCAGTTTGGAGGGATTCACACATCGTCTTTTCGATCCTTGACTATGTTCAAAAACTAGTCTCATTCTTCCCCTTCAGGGATATGGTCAGCCGCCATGGACATACACTCCCAAAGGGTATGAGTGAACCTAGCCAACGCGTACGTAGCATTTACTGACTTCAGGGCAATACTTCCAGCCGGAAAAAAATACTTTTTGGGCTAGTGCGTCAGGATCCCAATCAGGAGGGATAGTAGGATAGGCCTTTTCTCTAGTGGTTGAGGTGGTGGCTTGGACAACCGGACTGTCCGTAGTTGGGTGTTTTGACAAATAATAGGGATCACTGCTTGACACCCTGTATTTAGAAGTCAGTTTCTTGTTGACAGCCGGATTCAATTCAGGGTATCAACCTCCCATTTGGGAGTGATGCGCTTTCGCAAAGCTGCATGGAATGGAACAATTGGGTCTATCTGAGGTCCCCTGTCCAGAATGGCGGGCAGGTCATCTTGTTCGAAAACTGGACTTTGTCTAGTCCATTCCATATACTGAACTACCCTCGACATAAACTGCCTATAGGTATAGCTATGGATCTGATCTACCAAACATTACCTCTGGTGAGGAGGCCAAACCACTGGCATCATGTAGGCACTCAAAGACCCTTTATTCTGGATTCTTCAGAAATTAGGCCCTAAGGGACTGATGCCGAACCATACTGGAGGCCAAAAGGTCTTGATTCATCCGATGATGGCGGTGCATCCTCATAAATCGAGGAGAGAGACTAGAATAAATCAGCCCTAGGTAAAGGGGTACTAGTTTTTTCAAAAATACCCGATGGTGTCATAATAATTGAAAACCAAGGTGCCAAAATTGTCGAAACCGTCAAGGTCTTCGCTGGCGGAGTCGACAACTTCGACGCCTGTAGCATCGAGGAGCTTGAAGTCCGATGCGTCAATGGCTTTTGATGGGTTTTTGGTGCCGATGGAGTCAAGGACGCGTCTTTCGGCGCTGATGAAGATTCTCTCAGTGCCGATGATGACTCAGTCCTTGAAGGGATTTTTCCTCGACTCGAGGGATCCTTAGACGGCTCTTGGGGAGTTTTGCCTGTCAGGCCCGAAGGCACACAGGTCTTCTTTCGACCTGAGCATGGCTTTTGACAATACACGAGCAGGTAAAGGCCATATTCTCAAATACTTTCATCATTTTAAGTCTAAACTCTTCCCACTCAGTTGGTGAGGCTGTTTTTGTTGGACCAGTAATTGCTTACTTTTTTTTTATGGCAAGGAGAACCAGTTCTCGACTCGTCCCAAGTCTGTCTTTTTGACGGAGTCGATGGGGATGGGTCCTACCTCTCAAATTTCCCTCTGCGCTGTCTCAGGGCTTTCGACGTCATGGACAGGCAGTCCTCACAATCCGATGAAGGACGAGCGGATCCCAGACACCACAAGCATATTCTGTGAGGGTCCGTAACAGACATCTTCGAAACCGCAGTCAGAGCATTTTTAAAAACCTGACTTCAGAGTAAAAGACACTGATGACAAAGCCATTTTGGAAGATATCTTTCACAAAGGAACCAAGCATACCGTATCCAAGAGTTAGGAAAAACTGAGCTGAAGCCAACGGATGCTGCGCGTGATATATATGCTTTTGGTGACTTGTGCAGTTATTGGGTGGGGGGGGGCTGAGACAGAATTTAGAACTCCCCGATTCGCATTGAATAGGGACGCTGGTTCAGGCCAACAGAGTGAAGTCAGTCTCAGAGACGACAGCATGGCAACCCCAGGCATGGCTCCCTGTCTTGCTGGACTAATCTGCAAACATCCCAGTGCTCTGAGTCAGCTTGGTGAGATTCTCCAGGACAATCTGGGCTTCCCTTATTCACTGCTGGACAGGCCTCTATTTTTGGCCTGGATGATTTCTGGAATACCTGGATAAAACCAGGCCTTTCTTAAGAGGTTGAGTGATTCATCTGGGAATCCTGTGCCCCAAATACAGATAAGTCTTGCAGATCAGCTTGGGACAGGTGGTGTAGCTGGTGAATGCAAAGGAAGGAACACGTTACTTACCTGTAACGGTTGTTCTCCAGCATGGGTCTGGCATGGATTCACATGCTCATGAATATTCCCAGTCGTCAGGCTGGGAATCCTGACGAAAGAAAAAACCAGTATCAGTTTCGTTTCTGATCTGTCTTTCGTAGTAGTAACCAATCACTGATCTCTGCGTCATACTGACGACAGCCAATGACTGCCCTCTACCTAAACCCCGCCTCTGGCAGCCATCTTCAGATTTGGTAGCACGTGAAGTGGCAGTATGACCAAGTGAAGAGCCGCAGAGGGGTAGGCGGGAGGGTTCGCATGTGAATCCATGCCAGACCCATGCTGGAGAACAACCATTACAGGTAAGTAACTTGTTCCTTCTCCAGCATGGGGTCTGGCATGGATTCACATGCTCATGAATAAAGAATACATAGCAGTACACACATGCACAACCACGGGAGGTGGCAAAGGCTCAACATTAAGCATTACATCAAACTCAACATTAAGCAAATCTTACCTCCTCACCAGGCTCACCTTAGGCGAACAGGTTGCGCAGCACTGCTTGGCCGACCCTGGACTCCTCCCTGGAATCCCAATCGACGCAGTAGAATTTCGTGAAGGTGTGCGTCGACCTCCACGTAGCAGCCCTGCAGATGTCCAGCAAGGGCACACCAGATAGGAACGCCGTGGTAGCTGCGATCGCTCTGGTGGAATGGGCTCTCGGAACGGCCAGGCAGCGGTCGGTTTGCCAACCGATGACAGTACATGATACAGCCTGAGAGCCATCTGGAAATGGAAGCCTTCGAGAGAGCCTTCCCCTGATTGACAGGTCCAAAGTTCACAAAGAGTTGTGACGTCTTCCGAAAACACTTTGTGCGGTCCACGTAGAACTTCAGCGCTCTAGCCACATCCAGCGAGTGCAAAGTCCTTTCAGCCGGCGACAAAGGCGACGGGAAGAAAACAGGCAACACCAAGGGTTCGTTGAGGTGGAAGTCCGACAGCACCTTGGGCATGAAGGAGGGGTGCGTCCTGAGCACTACCCTCGTGTCGTGAAAAGTCAAGTACGGGGCCTTGCAGGAAAGGGCCTGGATCTCTCCCACCCATCGTGCGGAGGTGATGGCCACAAGAAACGCCGTTTTCCACGACAAGAACTTCAACGGAGCCGAGTGCAGAGGCTCGAACGGAGGTCCCATGAGCTTGGTCAGCACCACGTTGAGCTCCCACGCCGAGGCCGGAGCCTTCACCGGCGGGAACGATCGAAACAGTCCCTTCATGAACTCTTTCACCAGACGTTGAGACCACAAAGACGTCCGCCCCGTGGTTCTGGTGTATCGGGAGATCGCAGCAAGATGAATCTTGATGGACACGTGCGCCAGTCCAGCTTTGGCCAGCGTCAGTAGGTACGGCAGTACTTGGGGAGCCGTAATCCGTAGAGGTTTAATCTTCTGTGCGTGGCACCAGACAGAGAACCTCTTCCATTTGTGTCCGTAGCATTTAAGAGTTGAGGACGCCCTGGCCTTTGCAAGAACCTCTCTGCAGTCGGCCGGTATGTCGTATCCTCCAAACTCTAACGCTGCAGGAGCCAGGCCTGCAAGTTCAGCGACTTCTGGTCGTGATGGAGGATGGCGCCTCCTTCCCTGGAGAGAAGATCCGCGTCCACTGGCAGCTTGATTGACGGGGACGCTGACAAGTCCAGAAGGTCCGGGAACCATATCTGCCTCGGCCACGCAGGTGCGATGAGGATCATCCTGCACCGTGACCTCTTGAGCTGGTTGATGAGCCGGATCAGCAATGGCAATGGAGGGAACGCGTATAGAAACAGGCCCTCCCAGGGGAACGAGAAAGCATCGCCCATGCTCCTCGGCTGGGGAAACCTGCTGGCGAACCTCCGGCACTTGGAGTTCGTCGCCGTCGCAAACAGATCGATCTGGGGTGTGCCCCACCGTCGGAAGAGGCGGTCCACTAGATCCTGTCGTAGTTCCCACTCGTGGCACGAGCGCAGCTCCCTGCTGAGTGAGTCGGCGATGGTGTTTTTTATCCCTGCCAGATGAAACGGCACCAGAAACATCCCTTGGGCGACGGCCCAATGCCACAGATCCTGCGCCTCCCTGGACAGGGCTGGGGACCTGGTTCCGCCCTGTTTCCTGATGTAGAACATGGTGGTGGTGTTGTCGGTGAAGATCCTCACCACCTTGCCCTTGTGGGACGGAAGGAAGGACCTGAGGGCCCAAAACACTGCACGAAGCTCCAGGACGTTGATATGGAGGGACTTCTCCGTCGGGAGCCAAAGGCCTCTCGCATGCAGATTTTCGGTGTGCGCTCCCCACCCTTCCAGGGAGGCATCCGTGGTCACTGTCTCCTGGTGGCCGGGGGTCTGGAAGTCCATGCCCGCCGTCAGATCTGCGCGGGTGCCCCAGCACCGGATCGCTCGTCGGAAACGCTCGTCGAGTGTGATCGTCTCCTCGAAGCTGCCCGTCGTCTGGATCCAGCGCGCGTCCAGGAACTCCTGCAACGGGCACATCCGGAGCCTGCACAGGGGGATGAGGTAAATGCGAGAAGACATCATTCCGAGGAGGGACTTGATGGACCTCACTCTGGCCGTGTCCGCAACCAGCATCCGCTGCACCTTGCCCAAAATGGCCCTCGTCCTTTCCTCCGACGGAGAGGCCAGAAGCGACACTGTGTCGAGCTTCGCTCCCAGAAACAGTGCGTCTTGCGCGGGCACCAGGTGGGACTTGGCGTAGTTTATGGAGAATCCCAGGTCCGTGAGAAGTTGGACGGTCCTTGCCGTGTGCTCCACGGCAAGCTCCTTCGTCTTCGCTCGGATGAGCCAGTCGTCCAGGTAGGGGTAGACGTGGATCCCCTCTCTGCGCAGCTGCGCCGCCACTGGTGCGAGGGACTTGGTGAACACCTTGGGTGCTAACCTTAGTCCGAAGGGAAGGGCTCTGAACTGATAGCGACGCCCTTGGACCACGAACCTGAGAAACTTTCGGTGTCCCTTTAGGATGGGAATATGGAAGTAGGCATCCTCCAAATCCAACGACGACAGGAAATCGCCCTCCTCCAGCTGACCCAGGACGTGTTGGAGGGTGACCATCCGGAACTTCTGTGCCTTGATGAATTTGTTCAGTCGTCGTAGGTCCAGGATGGGACGCCATCCTCCAGTCTTCTTCTTCACGAGGAAGTATCTTTAGTAAACTCCGGAGCTCCGAAGCCTCTTTGGGACGAGCTCGATGGCGCCCTTCTTGAGCATCGCCTTTACCTCCAAGAGAAGTTGAGGGACGTGATGTTCTTTCCTGGCCACAGGGGGGACGCGCGGGCACCTCTTTAGAAACTCGCGCGCGTGACCCTGGGCTAGGGCATCCAGCACCCAACGGTCGGTGGAGATGGACTCCGACACGCTGACGAAGCTCGCCAGCCGGCCTCCCACCGGGGTGCTTCGGTGGGGGCCCGACCCCACGGCCGGTTCAGTCCTGCTTCGACGAGGCTTTGCCGCCTTGACCTCATTGTCGACGATGGCGGGGTCCGCCTGACTTGCCTCGTCCCCTGTAAGCTTCCTGCGACGACGAACGGGCCGCTTGACGGTAGGTGGAAAATCCGCCACCCGAACCTTTGGAGGCACCCTGTTTGCCTCCGCCGCTCCGAAAGGGCGGCCGCCGTTGCTGGAGGAGCCCGGGCCGTCTCTGTGTCTGCCTTGATGGCTTGAAGGGAATCGTCCACTGTTTTCCCAAACAGGTTGTTTCCGTCGAACGGCATGTCCAAGACTCTGGTCTGCACGTCCTGACGGAAGTCAGTAGCCTTGAGCCATCCACGCCGCCTAAGGCACACGCCGTTGCCCAACTGGCGAAATCCAGTGTCAGCGATGTCCGTCGCAATCGTAATGGCGTGGTCAACGCCACCTCTCCTTCCTGCAAGATCTCTAGGGAATCCGCCCTCTTGTCGTCCGGTAGGAAGTCCAGCAGAGGGGCCAGTTTGTACCACAACTCCCTGTCGTAGCGGGCTACGATAGCAAAGGCGTTGGCCGCCTTAATCGTCGTCGCTGCAGACGAGATGACCCTGCGCCCCATCGTATCCAATTTCTTTCCCTCACCGTCCGGCGGGGAGGTCGACGTAGAGGCCGCGCACCCCCCCGCTTTCTTCCTGGCCGCCGTGGAGACGACCGAGTCCGGGGTCGGCTGTGCCCGAAGGCACAAGGGGGCCGCGTCCTGGACCCGGTACTTCTTCTTGTACCGATCCCTTCTAGCCGGCGTCGTGGATGGGTCCTTGAGGAGGGCGAGGCCCTCATCCCAAATATCGTCCAGTAGAGGCACGGAGAGGACCGTCTTCCTCTTGGCCTCGCGCTGTTGATAGAGGAAACCTTCCTTCTTCTCTTCCGGCCAGAGCTGGAAAAGCTTGGATGCCCTGGCGATCATGGAGTGAAACGATCCAATCTCGTCGGGCAGGGAAGCCCGGGTGGGAGGTGACGACGGCAGATCCTCGTCGTAAACCTCGTCGTCCGTACCCGTTGCGGCCGTGTCAGTCCCCGTATCATCCCCACGAGTTGTGGACGGGGAGGAGGGCTGAACAGGGCGCGATGGCTGAAAAGGAGGTGGAGGATGAATCCTTCTTCTCTTAGGGGGAGGGCTCCCAGAAGGGCCTGGCCCCGGGTCCCCCGTCGGGAGCGGTTCCTCCGCTGGTGGTAACGGCAGTCTCGTCCTTATCTCCGAGCATAAAGACTGTATAGCCAACAAAATGGCCGCCGAGTTGTCTTGCGGTACTAGTTGAGGGGAGTCCGACGGGCGGTCAGGGGCCCCGTCGGCACCCTCGACGTTATCGTCGTCTCCTACGTCGGGGTTCCTCCCGACGGGCTGGTCTTCTTCCACGCCAACGCCGTGGCTTAAGACTTCGATCAGCTCTTCCTCAGAGGTTGAGGCCGAATCCACGACAACCTCCTGCCCCCCCTTTTTCTTCTCCGTCGGAGGTTTCACAGGGGTCCTGACGATGGGCATAAAAGAGGACTCCCTCCGCGGTGGCAGGGAGACCCTGAGCCCCGAGGTCGCCACCACTGGTGTAGCCTCCAAAGGCTGAGCCAGGGCTGCCGCGACTGTCTCGATAGAGGCCTTGGCCGGATGGATTAAGGCTTTCACCACCTTAGGTGCGCTCACCGCCTTCTCCTTGGGGGGAGGGTCACTGCCTCGCTCTCCCTCCGATGGGGCCTTCGTGCTCGACCGGGGCCTCTCCAGGAGCTTCGCCGGGTTCTCGGCCTTCCTCTTACCCGAACCAGAGCGTTGGCTCATGGTTGATGGTGCTGGGGAGGATGCGCCCTGCCTGGCGCCCGTAGAGCCCGACCGTTCGGCGCTGCCTGTGCCAGCGGACTCGCGGTGCTTGGCCTTGTGTTGGACCCCCGTCGCCGGGGCGTCCTCTAAGGTCTTAGAAGACCACTCGGATTTCTTCTTCTTCTCGCCAGACGGGCTCTTCCCTTCCAGCCAGTTGGCGAGACGTTGATGGCGGTCCTTCATGGTCCGCTCCGACATATTGCCGCAAAACGCACAGTCCTTCTCCACGTGCGTCTTGTCCTCATATAGGCAGTAAAGACAAAAGGAGTGTTCGTCCTCCTTAAAGACATTCTGAAGCTGGCAACCAGGGCAGACCCTGAACCGCTTTCCGGGCGTCGAGCTTCCCTTCTCCTGGGCCATGTCCGAGATGGGCCTGAGAAACTTCTGGAGTCCTCCAAAAGCGTGGCTCGACGAAATCTTCACCCTTGAGGGGCGTAGACGAATCCGACACGGGTCCCCGTTGCCCCCCCCCCCCCAGGATGAAGAAACGGTGGAGCTTGAGGCTCTTTTGACAGAAAAATCGAAGTGTTTGAGAAAAAAAACGTGAAAAAATAGCACTAACGCTCGAGAGCAATAGCACGAGGATCCCAACACTTGAACGTGCGGTAAAAATCTGAAGATGGCTGCCAGAGGCGGGGCTTAGTTAGAGGGCAGTCATTGGCTGTGGTCAGTATGACGCAGAGATCAGTGATTGGTTACTACTACGAAAGACAGATCAGAAACGAAACTGATACTGTTTTTTTCTTTACCGAGGATTCCCAGCCTGACGACGGGGAATATTCATGAGCAGGTGAATCCATGCCAGACCCCATGCTGGAGAACTCTGTGGTCACACCACCACCATCGGGTTCTCACTCTCTTAGGCTTACAGGACAGGGCTTTTGGTACATGAGCAGTTTTGCAACTCGCTGGCTTTCCCGGTCTCACAGTCTCCGCCCCTCTCAGGTACATTGTGGCTGTGGGGCTTCCCAGGCGGACATCTATGCCTCTCTTTCTCGCTCTACACTTGTTGCAGCGTCTCTCTGCTCCATCCTCCTCGTCCCAGTTAGGTGGAGCTTTCCATTTAAAGAAAAATGCACTGTTTCCTGTTGACAGTCTGTCTGGCTTTCCTAAGGAGGTTATTTCGAGAGGGAGTTTCTCACATGAACATCCTTGTCCCCACAGAGGCAATCTCTTCCAGTGAGGTTCCACTTGCCTCAACCACTTGGGTGGGTGATGTGAAGCGGGCTCATCTCCTTAGCATCACAGGCAGGGGCTCCGCTTGGGCAGAAGGGACACATTCCTGTGCTTCATCACAGAAGGCACAAGCTTGCTGAGACAGGCACATTTAACTAGCTAAGGGGAGGGAGTATTAAAACGAGAAAAAAAGGCAATGACAATTGTTGGGCTGCACACCCAGTATATGATGGGTGTGAGAGAACAAAGACAGGCAGAACTTTGTGGGAAGCAAGGGACCCTATAGAGGCCATATGGAGAGAGGGATGCAGAATGTTGACAAATACTGTGGTGTGAGTGAAAGAAAAAAAGCGTAAAAAGAAACCACTTGAGGAGACACAGCAAGGAATTGTTTGGGAAGGTTAGTGGGAATGGTTATTGGTTAGCAGTTTTTGTACTATTCTGTGGCCTATAATAGTTGGGAAAAACAAGTTACTCTTACATGGTAACGTTCTTTCGATGGGATGGTCTGACGACATATTTCATATCTATGACAGTAATCACCACAGCTGTGCTGCTTCGGGGACCTCGAGGACCTCCTCCGACGGCCGACGTCACTGGATTTTATAAGTAGGACGCACAACGCCCATAGCCTCAGTTGTAGTTTCTTTCCCAGAACGTGTGGAACCAGTCTTCTGCCAGTCTGACCACACAGAGCCTTGCGGAAACGTAAGCTGCAATCGCATAAGAAATTCTGTAGCGGGGAAGGCAGGGAGGGAGCAATATGGAATACATCGTCGAACCATCCCATCGAAAGAACGTTACCAGGTAAGAGAGTAACTTGTTCTTAGAGGGGATTGGGTCCTCCGACGTATTCCATATCTATGACAGACTCCCAAAGCAGTACCAATGCAAGGAGGTGGGAAAAGAATTTAGAATACAGAAATTTAGAATGCCCAATCAAATTGTGGAGCAAAGGACCGTCTTGCCAAAGGCCAGATCCTGTCCACGGATGGAATCGAGGGAGTAGTGACGTACAAAAGCATGGACCGAAGCCCAGGTGGCTGTATCACAGATGTTACGAATAGGAACACCCCTCTGAAGGGCAGTAGAGGCAGCCATACCCCTGGTAGAATGGGCCCGCAAGCCGATCGGTGGGTCCTTACCAGTCAAGCGGTAACATTCAGAAATTGCCAGAATAATCCAGCGAGACAAAGTCTGCTTAGTCACAGCTTGTCCCAAACGCTTTCCAGCGTAACCAATGAAGAGTTGATCTTCCACTCTGACCCGGGACATGTGTAAAATATAAAAGATTAAAGCTCTCCTAGGATCGAACCTATGGAGCCTCTCCTCTTCCTTACCAGGATGTGGTGGAGGATAAAATGCCGGAAGAATAACCTTCTGGCCCAAATGAAATTCCGACACCACCTCCGGAAGAAAGGAAGGACGAACTCTAAGGACAACCCTGTGCTTATGAAATACAGTGAAGGGTGGCTTAACTGAATGTGCCTGTAACTCACTCACTCTGTGAGCGGAAGTGAACGCTACCCAAAATACAGTTTTAAGAGTTAACAGTCTCAAAGGGCACAAATGCAAAGGCTCAAACGGAGCACCCACCAGAAACTTGAGGACAAGGCTCAAATCCCAATCGGGCACCTGGAAAGGTGACGGCGGGAACACATTAGTGAGCCCTTTTAGAAACTGAGAAATTAAAGGGATTTTAAAATAAGAACACTCTTCAGACGAGCGCTTAAATATGGACAGCGCCGCCAGGTAACCTTTAACGGTACCCACTTGCAAGCCCCTGTGGGCTAAAGAAAGCAAAAAAAGACAGAACCACAGGAATGCCACATGAAAACGGATCCACATTCTTAACCCTGCACCAGTCGCAGAACTTTCTCCAACAGCAACGTTACAGGGACTTAGTTGCGGGCCTTCTGGCCGAAAGCAACACCTCCATCACGTCTTCAGGGAGGTCTCAATCCTTATACCTCAACCTTTCAGAAACCAAGCGTGAAGGTTGAGGGATCTGACCTCTGGATGGAGAACCCAACTCCCCTCCCGTGAGAGCAGATCATCTCGGTAGGAAAGACGACATGGAGGGCAGATGGACAAGTCGAGAAGGTCCGGGTACCACGTCCTCCAGGCCAATGCCGGATCAATGAGGATCATCCGGGAACCGAACCTTTGTAACCTCCGCAGCACTTGCGGGATGACGGGGACTGGAGGAAACGGGTACAGCAGTGGGAATGACCACTCCACCACAAACGCGTCTCCTAAGGCTCCTCTTGGAGGAAATTCCCGCGAGCAGAACCTTTCGCACTTCCGGTTGACACTGGAGGCGAAGAGATCCACCTGAGGGGTCCCCCAAAGAGCGAAGATCTCCAGGAGAATCTCCTGAGCCAGCTCCCACTCGTTAGAGATCGCGCTCTGCCTGCTCAGAGCGTCCGCCGTCTCGTTTTCCTCTCCGGCCAGATGAACTGCCGAGATCAAAACTTCCTGCTGGATTGCCCAGAACCAGAGCTGCATCACCTCTTTGCACAGAGGAAGTGACCCTACCCACCCCTTTTTGTTGAGGTAGCGCATGGCCACTGTGTTGTCTGTCAGGATAAGTACATTCTTTCCTCGCACAGTCGGCAGAAAAGCCTTCAGGGCAAGCCTGGACGGCCCTCAGCTCCAACAGATTGATATGGAGTCTGGACTCCGACGGAGACCAACGACCACTGACTGTCAACTCGTTGGCATGAGCTCCCAATCCTGTTAGGGATGCGTCCGTCACTATCATCACCTCCGGTTAGGGTAGCCAAAATGGAGCCCCCTTCATCAGATTGCCTTCGACGGCCCACCACAGACGGTCCTGGGAGACCGAGGATGGCACCTGAACAGGGTCCGACATCCTACCGGAGGACTGAGACCACTGGAGCTTGAGTGCCCATTGCAAAGATCTCATCCGCAACCTGGCCTCTGGCACCAGAAGAATACAGGAGGCCATGAGGCCGAGCAATCTCAAGAACGCTGGGAGACTCTGGGCATGCTGAAACTTGTGCACCATCTGCTGAATGTGATGAGCCCTCACCTGGGGAGGAAAACACTGCCCCAGGGACGTTTTCGAGCACTGCTCCGATTTACTGAAGCCTTTGAGTTGGCGTCAAGTGGGACTTCTTTAAGTTGAGGGAGAAGCCCAGCTTGTGGACGGAGTGGCAGGTGACGGACAGATGATCCAGGACTTGCTCGGGAGAGCGCGTCTTGATCAACCAACTGTCGAGGCAGAGGTAGATGTGAATCCCCCCCTTTCCTGAGATGCGCTGCCACCACTATCATGAGCTTGGTGAAGACCCTCGGGGCGGAGGTCAATCCGAACGGCAGGACCCGAAACTGTAAGTGCAGGTCGCCAACTGTGAACCTCAGGTACTTCTTGTGCTTTGGATGGATCGGCACATGAAAATAATTGTCCTTGAGGTCGAGAGACACCAACCAGTCCTGAAGTTGAAGGGCCTGGAGGACTTGAGAAAGAGTAACCATCTTGAAATTGTCCTTCCTGAGGAGTTTGTTCAAACCGCGCAAGTCCATGATAGGTCTCAATCCCCCGTCTTTCTTGGAAATTAAAAAATAAGGGGAATACCATCCCTTGTTCCTCTCCGCTACAGGCACCAGTTCTATGGTGCCTTTCTCCAGCAGGGCTTGAACCTCCTGCACAAGGAGCGGATCAGGACTCTGCAACGAGAGATTCCCCGGTGGATTGTCCTGAGGCCTCTGCCGAAAGGGAAGACAGTAGCCGTGGGCTATGATCTCCAGAACCCACACATCTGAAGTAATGACACACCATTTGACAAGATGCTGCGCCAGCCTTCCCCCAACCGGCGAACATGGCCTCATGACTGAGCTGAAGCGGCTACGGCGTTGCCTGAGGGCAAAGAGGCAACTGCCCGAGCGGCCTTGGCACCTCTAGTACCCTGCTTTCCACCTCTGGCACTCCTACAGTGGCCCCTTTGACTGGCAGCTTGTCTCGCTTTACCAAAGGATGAGTAATAACGAAAGGAACCTCCCCTCCATTGCTGTCCCCTAGGACGAAAAGGCGGAGCTTGGCGAACTGCAGCGCCCAACGACTTTGCTGCAGCTTTGGAGGTCTGCAACCTCTCAAGGCTCTCGTCAGCCTTGCTGCCAAAAAGATGTTCACCGTCAAAGGGCATGCTGAGGAGCCGGGCTTGCACATCAGGGGCAAACCCGGACTTCCGCAGCCACGCAAGCCTGCGTATTATGGTGCTCGCCGCCATGGACTGGCTGACACAATCTGCCATGTCCAAACCCGACTGAACGGCCTCACACATGGCATCCTTGCCATCCTGGACCATAGCAAGAAAACCATCCTGTTCGTCCCCTTCGGGAATATGTTCAGCCGCTAAGGAAACAGTTCCACAGAGTGTGCGTGAAACATGACAAGGCACATACAGAGTTGGCCACCTGAAGAGCCATACCCCCTGAAGAAAACACTTTCTTCGCCCAACGATCAAAACGCTTGTCGTCCCTATCAGGAGGGATGGTAGGATACGACGCCTGCTTTGCTGGGGCTGTAGCCGCCTGCACCACCAAACTCTCCGGAGTGGGGTGCTTGGTCAAGTAGCAGGGGTCGTTACTGGCTGGGGGGTATTTTCGCGGAAAAGACTTGCCCACTGCCGGGAGACTCTCCGGAGCAGTCCAAGCTGCCGCCACCCTCCTCTGTAGAGCCATATGGAATGGCAGTACCGGGTCAGTTGGTGGACCTTGGTCGAGGATATCCGTGAGGTCATCCTGAAGAAAATCCACTAGGGGAGCAGACCACTCCAAGTACTCGGTGACCCTAGACATAAGGTGCTGGTACGAGGAGTCGGCATGGATGCCAGGCTCAGGCCTACAGAACTCCACCTACGGAGAGGTGACCAGACCACTGGCGTCGTGCAGGGACTGACGCAGGTCCTCGATCTGGCTATGGCCCGAGAGAATCTCATCTGGCACTGTATCAGGAACCATGCCATCATCAGAGCCCAAAACCACCTCCGAAATGTACTCAAGACGGCGGAAAGAGGGCACAGAATAGGGAACAAAGCCATGCTTGACCTTGGTCAGAGCCTTTCTAGGGGGTTCGACCATGCCCCGGGGTACCCCCGTCAAAACAACCTTGAAAGGCGTCGAGTGAATCTGCATCGACGCCGTACATGGTGCCGACAGCTTTGACGGCGACGACACAGGCCTCGAGGGTGGAGCCCCGAGCTTGTCCCTCGACATTCTGGGCACCGATGGCGTCGACGACTTCTTCAGAGGCAGAGCCTCGAGAGAGTCCCTCGACGACATCAGCGCCACAGGCGTCGACGTCTTCCTGGAAGACGTCACAGGCTCACACGGTCTCGAGCGCGTCGAGGACCGGGACCTGGAACGGGCGTGACTAGAACGATTCCCTTGTCCGAGCGGGATCAATCGTGCCGACCACCCGAGCCCAAAGGCGTACGAGCGGTGTCTCTCGTCCGATCATGACCGACCCCACTCGGAGGCGTGGATGGACAAGTGTTGTGCGATTCGAGAATCGGTAGCATTTTCTTACCAAAGGAAGCCCATTCCTCTGGCGTTGCATGCTTGGTGGGATAAGCGACCCACCGAGAGGCGGAGTCCTCGGATGAGGACGGGGAAGGCGCTTCTGGGAGTGCCTCAAAGAGGCAGAGGAGTGGCGGGACACACTCCGGGACTGAGACCCACTGGACTTCCGACGTCGATGCGGAGAGTCGCCCCACGAATCGTCCATCGGAAGCCCCGTGGACCTCGACTTCCAGGGCCTGGATACCTTACCGACCGACAGTTGTTTCTTGCGCTCCCACAAGGCTTTGGACGTAAGCGACTGGCAGTCGACACAATCATCTGTGTCATGGGCCTCCCCGAGGCACCAGAGGCAGGCGTCGTGCGAGTCCGTCACCGACATCTAGGACTCGCAGTCCCCGCACTTCTTGAAGCCCGGACGCAGGGTGGAAGAAGAGGTAGACATCACGAAGGACTTTAACTTCACAAACGAACAGGTTCGACGAACCGAAAGAACAGAAACTCCACAGAGTCGAGGCGTGCCGAGATCTCCGAAGCGAACACATTCCTGGAAAAAACAGAACTGAGGCTACGGGCGTCGTGCGTCCTACTTATAACATCCAGTGACGTCGGCTGTCGGAGGAGGTCCTCGAGGGCAGCGTATCGATGTCATCGATGCAGAAAGATTTTCCGAAGCAGCACAGCTGTGGTGATTACGGTCATAGATATGGAATACGTCGGAGGACCCAATCCCCTCAAAATGGAATTTTAGGTTTTGTGTATTTATTGCTCAAACAATCGATAGAAAGTGATAGCATAATAGTTTGCCTCCATGTCTTTAATAGAATTATGCCTTTCCTAAACATTCATACGAAAAATCTGCTTTCCACACATAACCATACTGGCTCGGGCTAATGGGAGTATAGCCCTAAACATGCGAGGGTCGAGCTTTGCAGACCACTGCACTAGATGGAAACTGTTGTAGAGGAGCCTCTAGTATATAAGATTCGACTGTATAATGTAGAAGTTATAGGAGTGCAGAACAGTGTGCTGGTGACAAAACACTGACTGGAGTAGGTGGAAACAACAAGCGAGGGATAAGGTTGGTGCACTGTGCTGCTAGCACAAGATTACACCATTAATAAGTCATGCCAAAAGTAAGATTAGGTAAAAGGAGCCAGTGGACAAAGTCAGAAGGGTGGAGTGCTTAATTTCAGTATTGGAACAAACCACTAGGTTATGTGCCAGTCGAAAGGTAGTGGGGGCTTGGAGTACAGTGCAATCCATAGGTAAAGAAAAGAAAGAACATACATATTAATCCTATTTTCATAACAGACAGCAAAGGTGTCAATAAGCAATGACATATTGATATTTATCTACCAACATCATGAAAAGCAGGCTGAATGCATACTACAGTGTGGAAACTATTCTTCAATATAAAATGTTCCTGGTCATCTGAAAACGCTCCCTAATCACTTTTTTTCACAGCCATTAAAGCCGTCAGACTAACTTGGGTTTTAAAGAAATGATCATGTCACACTGGAAGCTGGGAGGCTCATCTAGCAACAAATCAAGCTCAAAGCAGTAGCCATATTAAGGGCCACAAACTTTGAGCATGCGGGCAGTACCAAATGCCACATACAGCAACCATGCAATCTGAAAATATGGCTGGCATCAGAGTTTACAAACAGAAATGATACTATAAATGCCTGCTAACATGGCGAGTCATGCGTGCAACTCAAAGCCACTAAGCCTTCTTCTACAGAGCACATGCAGAATCTTTGGGCAACAAGTAAAACTACATCTGATGGACTGAAGAAACACAGGGAGACAGAGGAGATGGGGAAAGGTTTGTAAGATGTTGAACTGAACCTGCATTGTTGGGGCGTGTTTGTATTTATTGTGGTTTGTCGAATGGCTTAATGGTTGTGATTATTTCTAGTACCAAGAGGCCATTTCACGTTAATATCCAAACCATGTTCTATAAAACATTTCATAATTACTTTCCAAACCAGATTATGTTAAGCGCATAAATAACATTACTTTTAAAGGTCTGTTTCTCATAGACTAAGCATTGCCAATGTAGTTTGAAACAGCAAAGGCCACATCCATTAGATTTACATTTTTACACAAATCTACTGCCGCTTTCAGAGTCCAGACTCCATAGTTGTTCAAGCAGAGCTTCAAATTCATACAGCGTAGATGCTCGTAAATCAGGCAGATAAAAACTGTTAGGTAAGGCTTATTTATAAAGGGTCAAATACCTTTACATGGCATGATCTGGCTTGAAGGCAAAATTAAGTCGGACTTAGAGAGACCCAGGCATTTGGTAATCTTTTTACCAAAAGCGCACTCCACACGTGCATCAAAGTTGTTTGCAATCAACAGTAATTCTAGCTGGATTTGACCACACATTTTTACGATTCAATATCTTCAAGGAGTCCCTAATGTACCAAAACCAGTGTTGAGGGGCCGTGCCCACCGCCCGATACATCCATTCAAGCTTCTCTGTATTTGGTTAGACCATTACATGACCACAAGTTACCCAATACAATAAAGGTTTCAGAAAAGGTACAACTAAGCTCCAAATGCAGTGAAACGTTTGAAATGCTCATCAGAATAAGCAATTTTAAGTAATAGGTTTTCAGTGATGGTTAGATTACAAACTATACAATAACTATACAATAACTCCATAATTCTCTTCGAATAGAGCAGCAGCAGAGGCCTGTTGTGATCTATAAACTTCCAATGCCATTTCGAATGCAGTACCTGACAAAACGCTCATTAAGCTTCAACAAACCACTGAGGTTATGTGATATCAAAATGACAATCTATAAACATTTGTAAACCAATTCCTCCGTCGCTCCCCAAGTGATATCTGAGGTCAAAGACTCACCAGTTACTCCATCCAAAAAATAAACAAATAGGGTTGTTTCCATAATGCAACCTTGTCTTATTCCCTTTCCTACTATAAAAGGTTTAGTGCATTCACCTGCAGTCATTCATCTCACTGAGGCCATTGTGAGGGGTCAGGAATGAAACTTGCGCACAGTGTGTTAATTATTTTGGCCATTTAACCAAAAATGGGTTTGGAAAATGCGTCTCTGTCCCTGCTCTCAGAGGTATTTTCCCTATCAAAACAAAACTAACAGGTTGGTCCTTTGTCAAGATGTCGAAAACAACCAGTTCTGTGTCCAAAGTCCTATTCTGGCCCTCACATTCTAAAATCAACTCTAAGGGGAAAAGGAAATGTCTTGGGCTTTGAAAAGTGTACAAATGTTCAAACGAAGAAATGTTTAACATCAACACAAAAGTTCCACATAGCTCCAGTTCACTGTTCCAAAGGGAAATTCCCTTCCCCTGGATTTCTCTTCGCTCAATAGAATTTCCTTGACGTTCCTTGAATCAATAGAATTAGTATACAAAGTAACTGGATTGACAATTTGAATCTTAATGGACTGCCTGGTGTACTCTCCTGCCAGGCCTCTTCACACTCCTTGGTTATCTCTGGTTATATCGTTGTCAGGATTTTCTCATGTAATCTATTTCATATATTGTCCAGCTTGATTTTGCCTGGCACACTTTTGACGGGGATTGTCCTATATGTAAACACTTATGACTTGCAAATGCCCGATAAAACTTCTTCAGCCAGGGCTTCATTTGTATGCAAACCACTTACTCTCATATACTTCTTCTCATACACTTGTGACTTGAAATGCCTGGTATACTCTCTCCTGTCAGGGCTTTCAATATGTGTACTGTGCACACTTGCAAACTTATTATTCTCTTATTATTACATTGCTCCATTTCTTTCAGACGTACAGCAACCTCATTTATATCATTTACTTCTGTTTCCTTTTGGTACCATTGTCGGTATGCCCCAGTGTCCCCTCTTCCCTTGGGTGGTCTCACCAAGTTACTTTAGTGGGAATTGGCTCTCCCGCTGTGAACCTACAGCCTGCTTGCTCCTTTCGGGTTCGCCGCCTCTGCCTTCTGGTTCTTGCACGGGGGGAGTGGGGGTTGTTGGAATTAAGTGGTTGCTCCACCAGTGACAGTACCCGTGTAGCGGCCATATACAACACCATCGAAGACTTGATGCAGAAGAACTGGATGTGTTTAAACGGAACCAAAACAGAGAAGATATTTGGCTCTCCCTTATCCCAGTCAGTGAGAAAGTGAAAAACCTGGGACTCTTCCTAGAAGTGTCCATGGGAGCTGAAGCGCAGTTTATGTACTTAACCAAGAACTGCCAGTAGTACAATATTATCTCAGCTAGATTATGGCAACGCATTGCTACTAGGCGCAAGCAAGGGTTGTCTAACCAAGGGCCAGACCATTCAAAACAACGCGGTCAGAATAGTAAAAAGAAAAACTAGGAGAGAACACATCACTGCCGAAAGAATGGCTCTCCATTGGCTAACGGTTGAAGATAGAATACACTGCAAGACCATGACAATAGTGCATAGATGCCTCTTTGGGGGGGCCCGACCTACCTAAAAAAAATGGATCACACTGCATGTACCTAGTCGACCACTAAGATCAGAAGCACAAGGTCAGATCACATGCCCGCTCTAAAAACAGTCTAACGGCCTGGGCCGGGCTTTTCCTGTGAAAGCAGCCCAAAAATGCAATAGCCAACAAATAGAGCTATGACACAAACCGAAATACACAACATTTAGAAAAGCTCTGAAAACGCACTTATTTAAGTGAAGACGCTATCAGCTAGTTAGCCTCTCTTATTCAGCAGTTCATGGTCTTGCTTTTACTTGCATGACCTTTGTCTTCATATGTGTGCCCGATGCCTGTGGGCTTTCGGCACAATATAAACCAATAAATAAAAAAATTAATAAAGAATGCACAAAAATCCGACCAGCTTTCATTTGAACTGATGGTCTCCACATCTTACATGGTTTTGTCAGTTTTGCACCGATTATTATTTGTCAACTTGTTTTTCTGTGTATGTATGTATTTTACAAACAAAAAACACAATTTCTGTACATTTAACGTACTGTTTATGTGAGAAACAAAAAGGAAACATTTTTAAAAAAGGAAAAAAGATAATAGCCAATTAAAGAAGGCTGTCCTGATGAAAACAAAATGTAGTTGCATTTGTTTGTAGACTAATGCTGAAAACTCAAAAACAGTCCTGTGACTGGGTGCATATAGCAGAATGCTTCACGCTTCTATAGTCTTTGAAAAGCTTTCAGCACATATGAATGACGTGATGTTGTAAACATCAAGTGGCAGGACGCCATCTTGTTTCATATTGTGGGTCTCGCTCGTCTGCTGCATGTTCCCTTGGGCTCCAGTAGCACGGAGGCTGCTCTTCGGTATACCTGCACGCCATGAAGCGGTCCTTCCTTGTCTGGCGTTCCCGCGGCTTACCGGACTCTGCCAAGTGCCTCCCTTGGTTCCTCTCATGACCCGGTTGGCCCCACGGACCTCTTCCACTTGGCAGTCTCTCAACACCAAGCAGAGAGGAGTTCTCTGGCCAGGTTCTTTTCATCGGCTGATTTGCCTGTTTAAATGTCCCGCCTGCCAATATGCGCTCGCATCAAATAGAGTGCAGCTTATGTTCGTGGCATTTCGTGATCTTCATTACTCGGCACTGCCATCTACCTCCTGTGATCTACCTTCTCGGTCATCCGACCCATGAACCAGCTGAGGCTCACGACGCTTCCCCCCCCCCCCTCTTCCTCCTCATGCAGCTGTCTCTCCTCCTCCCTTCTCTTCCTTTCCCTTGTTCACCCCAGACAATGTTTCAAGACAAGTCCGATCTATGAAAGTCTTGTCGGAACAGGTTCTTCCCTCTTCATCCAGAACCATCAATAACCACAGACACCCTTGCTCCAACCTTGGCCGATTTCTGCAATCACCCCTTTGCCACTGGAGCCTTCTCCTCCCCCTTAAGCACACCCTTGTGCACCCCCTCCAAAAGAAGCCCTCTGCTGATCCTTCCTCTCCAGCTAACTATCGCCCGATCTCCAACACTCCTTTCCTGGGCAAACTCTTGAAAAAGCTGGCCATCTCCCAGCTTAATCTGCACACTGAATCTGTTGGTTGTCTCCACAACCACCAGTCTGGCTTCAGTGCTGCCGGAAGCACTGAAACTGCTCTCCTGAATACCTGTGAAGACATGCTCCCTAACCTTGATTCTAACCTTCCTTCTGTGCTTCTCCTCGATCTCTCTTCTGACTTTGATACGGTCAACCATGCCATCCTGCTCAATCACCTCCGTGATAACCTGGGTATCACTGATCAGGCCCTGGCCTGCCTGACCTTTCTCACGGACCAACCTGCTCAGGTCCAACTGGGGTCTTTCCTCTCTTCTATCTCTCTCCTTGTGGTGTTCCAATCCTCTCTCCCTAGCTTTTCAACCAATACCTGGCACCTCTTGGCCACCGCATTGCTGCCTTCTTCTCCACCTTTCAGTGTTATGCAGATGATGCCCACCTCCCTTTCAGGCTCCCCTCAGCCGCCTCTCGTTATGGTTAAGTTGCACTACTAAAAAAAGCTATGAAATTCAATGGAAAAACGTTGCTACAGGGACGTTATGGTTACAGGTAAAACCTAAAAACCCCAGAAATTCGCCAGTTATGGTAAGATATAGACTTCACCTGGTTGGCGTATATGCAATTACGCAGCATATAACCGTAGGACTCCATTAATGTCTGCATCTTCAAATGCACTTTTAAGTAGTTGTGGAAGCACACATGTTTACCTTCCACACCTAGACCCATGCATAGATCATGCACTGTATGCTGAAAACACCACCGCTGTCGGCAGCCCTACGTATTCATGCAGTAGGCTACCCATTTAAAGTATTGCTGTCCATTTCGCGGGAGGCTCTGCAAACTTACCAATGTGCGGCTAAGTACTTCCACCTGTATAACGGCCACTGGTAAATAAAGAACAGCAACCTGCATTGTGAAGTTGGTGTGTTAAATGTGGCATTACTTAGATTTATCTGCTGCTTCCCTTTCCAACCCGTGAAACTGATGCATTATGTGTGCACTGAGCAGTGTGACGGAAAGTATGAACAGGTCACATGCCTGTTATACAGTTGAAGAAAACATGTAACTTCAAGTGGGACAGTTTGTAGTAAGGCTGCAAAATTGCAGAGCTGGTGCACCTTCCGCATGCACATACTACTGCATGTAAAGGCAAGTAAGAAAACAGAGGAATATGCAGAGCGCAAACAATCTTACTGGTGGTTGGAAAAGCTCTGTATGTGCATGGGTTGCACAGAATAAATGGCTTTGTGGCATACGTAAAGAAGCTGTGGTTGGCGTTGTTGTAAACATTCTTGTATTCCACAATGTATTTATATTTGTGAATGGTAACGCTAACAGTAATGGCGTAACATAAAGTGTTTGTTTAGTTTATTTATTTATAATGTGCGCCTCACCCAAGGGTATCTGGGCACAGTACAAGATGATGCAGTGTCTTAGTTCCACATAATGACAAAGGCAAACCAGTTTATCTAACAAATGTATATGTGCAGTTTCATAATTATTGATGGTTACAAGAAAGCAGTTTAAGAAATACAACAAATACATAAGGTACAGAGTATAGGACATATGTACAGGGGCATGCAGGTGCGCTTAGTGAGGGTCATCATTGGTAATAAGCCACTTCTTCATGTTATTTCTGAAACTATGGAGAGATCGATTCATTCTGAAATTGGAGGGGAGAGAGTTGCAAAGTTGGGCAGCCAGGACAGGCAAGCTGTTGCCTCCTACTTTTATGAGTTTATATCTGGGAACTTGTGAGCATCCAGAGTTGGCTGATCTGGTAACTCGGGCATATTGTTTCACATCGAATTTGTCAGAAAGATATTGAGGGGCTGAGTTATTAAGGCATTTGTATGTCAAGGATGCAGTTTTGAGTTGAATTCTTTCTTTAATGGAGAGCCAGTTATGGTCCCTTCTATTGGCGGATATGTGTTGTCTGTGAGGAATGTTTTGAGCTGTCCAGAGAGCATTATTCTGCAGGAGCTGCAGTTTCTTAGTGATGTATTTGTTAGCCCCGAGATATAGTCCGTTACAGTAATCAATTTTAGATAAGACCAGGGCTCTGGTCAGAGTGATGCAACTTTTCGTGGAGAGGAAGGGTTTACAGGATCGAATGAGCTTGCAGGTGTAAGCACTTGCTGAAGCTGTAACGCTGACCTGTTTTCTCATGTTTAGGGAGGACTCTAGATAGAAACCCAATGTTTTTACTTGGTTGGCGACTTTAATGATGTTGCCATCGATATTAAAAGATCATTATCTTTTGGGTAGGAGAAGTTCTGTTTTTTCATCATTCAGACAGAGACCATGTGTGGCCATCCATACCTGAATGATAAGGTAGATTCTGTTAATCAGGGCTATGTCCTTGGCATAGTCACCTGTTTGTGGGATCAGGATCTGGGTGTCATCAGCATAGTTCGTGTAGGTGACACCCATATGATCCAGGTCATCAAACAATGGTTTGGTAAATGCATTATACATGGTAGGTGATACACACGATCCTTGTGGAACTCCACATGTAATAGGTATTGGGGATGCAGCTGCTGATGCTGAGAACACTCACCGACCTGCTGCTTACAAATGACTTGATCCAAGCTGTATCTTCTGGTGAGAATTGTGACGTTGTGGAGAGAGGATTACATAAGATTTTATGGTCTACCAGGTCAAAGGCCGCAGAGAGATCCAGCCGATTTGTACTGCATGTGACAACTCAAATTGAAGGACAAAGAAGCAGTGGGCCAGCTAGCGCCTTTCAAAGAATGACTTTGGGTACTTTCATGTACAGCATTTGCCACATCTGCTGTGGCCAACGAGAGGGGGCACTCCTGTAGGGCAGCAGAGCTGTAAAACAACCTTTCCAAAGCATATGCTGCGCTACAGACCCTTACCCGGCAAAGGGCATTGTATTGTACATGTAGTGGAATGTGCTACTGTGCACAGGGAAGGAACTTGAAGTGCATTGCATAGGTCGTTACAGGAGCATTACAATTAGTGCCGCCTATATAGGTGATGGCCACCCAATAATTCCGTCTCCTGGCACACCCCCTATAGTATCTAGGCAGGTGCTGCCCCTTCTGTACCAGACCTTTCCTGGCTTTCCTTCTGTGTCGTGTGAGAGAACACGATAATAAATAAAGATGCACTGGGGAACGAAAAAAGGGAAACAAAGAAAGCACCTTTCACAGATGAACAACGGAATTGCCAATGCACACATGCAGGGCTGGAGGTGTAGCATTGTGGAGAACACTGTAGTGCAGTCGGTTGGAAAGGAGTGCTCTGTACAAAGAGGTTGCTTTACGTGTTGCAAAGTGTTTTGAAGACAGTCACAGCGCAACACTTACTACAAGAACATATCACTACTTGCAAGAAAGGCACCAAGCCAATTTAGATGGGATGTACAGAAATTGAGATAGCTGGCAGAGTAAGATGAACATTGTAGGTAGGGAAAAGTATTCATGCTGTGAAACGTCATAATGCCATGGGCGAAGTATGCCATTGGCACATGACAAAGAAATGCACAAATACACTTCTTTGCAATGTACCGCGCTGTCTCCATTGACAGACCAAATAGAAAATTACACTGCCACATCGGTAGCTGAATACTGCGATAGAAAGTTATGCAAGAGATCGGAAGAAACGCATGAACTACTTAAGGGCCTCCATCGCAGATGCCACTGAAACTAGTGTAACATGCTGTGCAATGTTCTGTGCACAACGAACAATAATGTCATCATAATTGCGTATCACACACACAAACCAAAACCAGGCACTTCACTGTACCTAGTCCATAGCACTACACATGTACATCATAGATAGGTAAATGAGTAAGTAGCAAGTGCAGTGTTTTGCATTTACTTTCACTGAATTTAAGTCAGCATACCCTATAATCCGCACGTTGTGCCTCGTAAAACACACACCCATAACGGCACCGTCTGCATTTCTGTGAACAAATACACAGTTTAGCTCCGTCGGTCAGTACACACCACACCCACACACTTGATTGCCCAATCCCATAGCCTCTGCAGGTCCATTTCAATGGGCATGACCTGCAAAAGGGGGATATGTACGACGTGCCACCCTGCAACTATCGCAATATTTGCAGACTTTTCGTGCTGCACATTTGCAGGAGTGGGGGAATAACTTTGTACCATGGGAGTGCACGTCTTGGTTGTGGTGGCTCTTAAAATAACCTTTGTTTTTTGTGTGTTTTTTTAAAGGTGCTTCCCTAGAAACACTTTCTTTGCAGTTTTCATACGTGAATGTGTGTTTTGAACTACAGCTCCTATTCTTACAGTAGGGTCTTCAGTACAGTCTGTAGATTGTGCACAAACCTTTCATTGTCACTGGCCAACAAAGACATGCCATTTCCCTTGAAAAGGTGTATGTATCGGGAAACAATGTTCTCATTCTCACAGGAGAACATCCCAGCAGTACTCAAGAAGTCACACATGGTTCTGTTGATGAGACCCCTTCCGACCTCTGGCTGGCGACAGGAAGCATTGGAATAATGCCACGAGATTCTCGGCAGTATACATGAGAAAAGCACCTTGGCAGTAGGAAGAATGCACTGCACTGCTTTCATCAAAATCTTCAGTTGACTGAACAACCCAAAAAGAAGCCTCCAAAGTGCACAATCACAACATGTACAGTTGCCAAAGAGGCCATGTGTCGACATTCTAGAAGAAGTTCGCCGACACAGCACAATTCCATACCACTCCACAAAACGTCCACTCCCTCCAAACCTAAATTGCTAGACAAGTCCTCTTGGAGGGCATACACGCACAGATCTTCCACAAAGTAATCACCCATGAAGAAAACTGTGCGCCTTGCTATGTCTGCCAGTCACAGTACACAAAGTTCTGGAAAACTGAATGCCTCCCTTTCCTGTGACGCACACCGAGAGCACCGGATTGGTCAAAGGCCATAGTCCCATTTCCATTGGCCAACATGTTGAGAAAGGCAAAATGTGGCATGTGCCTTTCCCCAATCACCACGAGGGAGGAGCCCTGGTGAAGCAGGACTCCTCCTTCTCCCTATTGGTGCTCTTTTCTGTAACGTACACCCTGGCCACCTCATTGGCCAAAGGGCACAGTCCCATTTCTATTGGCCAGCATGCTCACAAACGCAGTATGTGGCACATGCCTTTCTCCTAGTACCGCCAGGACCGCGCCCCCGTGAAGCCGAGGACTCCTTCCTATTAGCGCACTTTCCTCTGACGCACACCCTAAGCAGCACATGATAGGACAATTGCTACAGTCCCATTTCCATAGGCCAGCATGGTGAGGAGCATCAAATGTGGCACGTGTGGGTCCCCAAGAACGTCGAGGGCCGGTCGCCAGTGCTGCAGAGTCCCTCTTCCTATTGCTGCACATCCTAAGCAACTCATTGGACAATCCCCACAGTTCCATTTTCGTGGCCGCCACCCGCAAAATCCCTGCATTTGACTTTCGTGCTGCGTGCGGGTGTGGGGGAATATCTTGCAACCAGGGCAGGGGGAGTTCATAGGAAGGGACGACTAAAAAGTTTTTTTTGGTTTAAATCCTTCTACAAAAACAACTTTTTTGTTTGTTTTCAGTAGCTTTTGTGTTTTCTTCTACACGCATTAGTTCAGTAAACTCTTCACTGCATCCTGTAGACGAGCAAACGAAACTGCTTTGCCAATGGAGGACAACAAAATGCCATTTTCTTGGAAACTCTGAGCATGTCCACAAGTAATAAGGTCATTGTTACAGAAGAGCATTCCACAAGCAGACAAAAAAGTGTACATGCTTCTGTTGGAGACCCCTTCCTTCGTCTGTCTCGGAACAAACCCCTTCCTTCGTCTGTCTCGGAACAACATCCATGAGTAGTAGGCCATACTCTTCGTGGTATTGTAGATGAGAAGCACCTTGGCAGTGGGAAAAAGCGTCCTCACGACACCCAGCAGCCTCCTCAGTCTATGGGACAAATGTAAGCAAGGCAGGTAACCCATATGCATGCCGCCATAATAAATTATGACATCTACTACTGGAAACATGGCGAGGTCTTTGCAAAGTGCATGCATATCGACTAATTGGCACTCATGCACAGCGTTCCACAATGCGTCCACTCCTTCCAAAACCAAAATTGCTGTCAAAGTTTCTTTTCAGAGCACAGTTGTGCACATCTATTACAAAGGGAGCACCTACAGGCAACACAATACGTTTTGCCATGTCAGCCACCCTCAGTACGCAGAGTATAATGTGCAACCGTTTCACCTCCCCTTCCTGTTAACCACACCCACACTACCCGATTGGCTAATCCCCACACTGCCATGGCAATTGGCCAAGATGGTGTAAAGGGCAGATTTTGCCACGTGCGCCTCCCAAAGTAGCGCGTGGGCCGCCCCCCTGTAAAACTGGAACAGTCCTTCTTCCCTCTGCACTATCTTCTCTGCAGCTCTACTTCATTAGGTTACTGGTAAATAGGCACACACGCATCCACCAATCGCATTAAAGCCGCCATCATCGAACACTAACTGCTGTGCAGTACTTGAAATGTACCGTTACACATTCACAGTACAAATGTCGTGCCATTCCAAAGCACGTCCACTGCAAAGTTCAATGAAAGTATGCCCGATTTCTCCATCCGCATACATCCACATGGCCACCCAGGATGTGGCACATGCCATTCTGAAAGTACTGCATAATCCACTACCTTTTCGTGATAGGAAAGGTGGGGGTCACATTTCTTTTGTATTTTCTCTTTGTATGCGTTTCTGTTTGCCTGTCCTCACATTTTTACAACATTCTAGTCAATGCTTCTTGCACAGTGTGAAAGAAAACGACATTGCCAATGGTGCTAAAATAAATGCAATTTCTACAGAACCACTGCATATTTTTCGACCTCATGATCTCATAGGGGGTGGAGAACATGCCATCAGTCTGCATAAACCGACGCATACATCTGTTTAGAACAAACCTTCCGACCGCTGGCTGGGGACAAATTACACCGTCATGGACCCACACTGCTCTTGGTGTTATGCATGAGAAGACCACCTTGGCAGTAGGGAAAATATGCATCCCTTCCCTGCGGTCAGCAACCTCATCAGTAGGAGGATTAATCATCCACACGTCATGTAACCCTAATGTGCACTTCCATAGTGAACCACGACAGTCCACATTTGCGACCGACGCCACATATTTGCAAAGGCGAACCATCATGCCAAAACTGCAGTCGCCCTGACAGGCCCACAAAGCGTCCACTCCTTCCAACCCGAAATTACCAGCAACGTCTCTTTGCCCCAACACCTGTGTAGATGGCACACAAAGGTATCACTGACAATAAGCACGGTGCGTCTCTCCATGTCCACCACCCTCACGACAGTATTGTGATGAAATGGTAACGCACCTTCTTCTGAACCACACCCTAAACTCCTAATTGTCTCCCACAATTCCATTTCCACCCTGCTCATAATGGGAGGATGTGCTGTGCGCTTTCCCCATCTACAGTGAGGGTCACGGCCCAATACAGCTGTGACAATACTTCTTCCCTTTGGACGGTCACTTTTTGCAGCACTCCCCAAATTGGGTGCCGGCACATTTCAAAACATGTATGCACCAACGGCATACAAAACCTATGCATTGCGCACTGTAATTTCTATACACCACTCCTTTTGTACCGTTAAACACTCTCAGTACAAGTTCTGTTCGTTTGCAAAGCCCCTCCACCAACAATTTCTGCTAAAGAAGGTACTATTGCAGCATCCATAAACATCCTAACACGCCCCCAGCACACCTTTAGGTATGCACACAACATTGCAACCCTTTCCACACCCACTGCAACACTACATATCCAGGCAAGCGACCATGTGGGCACCTAACATTATGCACAAATGTTACATTTGTAGCGCCAGTGCTACCCATCTCCCCCAAACCATGAAACACCCATTCACGAAGCCACAACCACAGTGCAGCCTGCACCACCCCTACGCACTACCATTCACACACTATTGTGTCACTGCCAACCTATGCACACCACCTTCACAACATTGGGCCTGCTTCAATAAATGTGCACACCGCACAGTAACCAACCACATATAAGCTGCCCTTCAACCATACCCACACTGCACCACCTCCTGGTGCACACCAAATAATGCGGAATGTTCCAACTATCACCACAACCATAGAATGCACAACGCACGCTCTGAAACTCATTTGTCCTGCTGTAGCATGTCGACAATGTGCCCCACACGCATTCCCCAAAGATCCCCACCCTGTGCTACATACACTGCCAAACCTGTATTGCTCCAGTGGGTCTGCTCCTTGCACACATTCCCCCCACCGTAATTGAACAATACATGTCAGCATATCGCCAACAACCACTATGAACATATGGACCACTGGCACCAGCACTCCTAATGAACCTGGACACCGCAATGGACATACACATTGTTACGTATAACTGTTACCATAATGTATAAACATTACACTGTCTCTGGCACCCCTACGCCCTTTCATCCACATACTATTTTCTTACCCACTTCCACTCAGAAAGGATTGTTAAACTGGCAACGTAAGCACAACATGTTTCGAACATTGCCCATACTGCAAGCATTGTGCACACCACACACTAGCCAAGCAGCTATAAGCTGCCCTTCAACCATACCCTGTAACATACTGACAGTATACAAGCATTGCACCCATTGCCCACACAGCGTGACTTTTCTTTGCAGCAACTCCAACCACAGAGCACCGCCATGGAGGTCCGCAGTAACACATTGCAACAGTTACCATAATGTACAAACAAGACACTCTCTCCTGCATCCCTGTGCACTTTCAATCACATACTATGGGCATACCCACTACCATTCACAAAGTATTGTGCCACTACCAACCTACCCACAATCTATTTGCAACAATGGCCTATAACAGCTGAAACGGGCTCCACACACATTCCTTACATGTCACCACCCTCTAATTTATGCACATTTAAAAATGTATTACTGCCGTGCATGTCCTCAAGGCCTAGGCTATGAATGCATGGCCTACGGCCTACGGCCATGTATCCAATAGTCTAGGCCTTGAACACACTCACTGCAACGTAATGCCACCATGCATGTTTCCATTGTCAACCTCTGCGACAATCCACATAGACACCACTACCACCAACACTCCTACCCAACCTGTACACCGCCACGGCGCTACGCAAGAGAAAATGGCAACAGTTAACATGATGGCCATGTGGGCAGCTACCATTTTGCACAAACGTGCCACACGTAGGCAGCAGCACTTCACCCCAACTCCCCCACACCATAAAACAGCCAATCACGAACACAGGTATACCACATTCTCCACCACCTCTACCCACAGCCATTCATAAAGTATTGTGTCACTAGAACCACAACATTTGGCCTTCTTCAGCAATTTTGTCCACAGCAAAGGCCTTGAACTCGCCTACAGCAAAGTAATGCCACCATGCATTTCACAATTTCATCAACTACGACCATCGACATACACACCACTGCCACCAGCACTCCTACCCAACTTGCGCACCACCGCATAGCTATGCAGCAACAAATTTGTAACAGGTAACACAATGTGGAAATACAACACTCTCTCCTGCACCCCTATACACTTTCATTCACATACTGCAGGAGTACCCACTCCATTCACAAAGTACTGCGTCACTGCCACCCTACCCACATTCTGTTTGAAGCACTAATGATACTACAACCAATCGTCACACACTGCACTTTGCAAGCGCCACCATGTACCAGGGGCAAACTGAAAAATGCCTTCCTGCGGTGTATATGTTGCGGCCCTACACTCCTCAATGCATGCAGTACAGCCTACGGGCTTCGGCCATGCACTCAATAGTGCAATCCTTCCACAGACCCACTGCACCTTCATTCACCCATGCATGCCTCCATGTGGCCAACTAGCGCATTCCATCCGCAGCGCACTGCCATCTGTGCTCCCACCCAAAGCATCTCATGTGCAATTCACTACCCATCTTGCAAATGACCTGCCATCACTCACCACGAAAAGAGTTTGCTGCAAACAGGTTGCGGCACAAACAATAGAACCGTTACAACAGCTGCCTCCAATCATCACAAAAATTACTAGCCTACGTATGTCACATGAAACCCTTCTCACTCCCCCAGCCATTCCTTCCTTTATGGCCGCTGACACAATGTGTACGGTACATTTTCCAGACCCTGCCACCGCAGCTCTGTCCTCCGATACACCATGGCGGCTTTCCCAAAAGCCACCCAGTGCGGACCCAGATATAACAAATCTTTTGGGACGTACATTTCAGCGTTTGGTAACAATTTCAGCGGTCTGATTTCAACCGAACACAAAAAAGCATGCTTTCTGGACAAAGCAAATTTGGTGAAAATCTGTCCAGCTGTTCGACCTGTAGCCGTGCGCAAAGTTTTTCCCCCATTTAGTCTATGGGAAAAAACATTTTTTGGGACCCCCCCCCTGTAACTTTCCCTACCCCCTCCTCCGCATGAAACCTCGCCCAACTTGGCCAAAAAATTCAGAACCGCCCATATACTTTTTTTGCAAATGCCCAACCCCCCCGACCGCACCTCACTCTGGGCGCTCTTCCAGCTCGTACATGAAGGGTAACAACTTTGGGGTCATCTTTGACTCCACACTCTCCTTCTCTCGTCACATCTCGGACGTCTCCAAGAAGTCAAACTATCAGCTGCACTTCCCTCAGCGGTATTCTTCCTTTCCTCGCTTTTCCCCCAGAAGCTCACTGTCTCCAGAGCTCTGGTCCTCTCTAGGCTGGACCACTGCAACCACTCTCCGACCTTTTCAACTTATCCAGAACAGGACTGAGAGACTTGTCTGTGACCTCAAGCCCATGGATCATATTGCTCCTGCTCGGAAATCCGCACTACATTCAACTCTCTTCCTGAACATCTCCCTTCTCAAGCTCTCCGCTCAGCCACTTCCAACTCTCCGACTGTCAGTTGCTTGTCCAAGCAGAGAGTTGAGGGCAGAGCTCCATCTTCAGCTGGGGCCTCCCTCTGGAACAGCCTCCCCACCTCTGGTTACGGAAGCAACTCGAGGCCTTCCTCTCTGGTTCCGCTTTCTCTCTTCCTCTCTCCTGCTGACGTCCCGACTGCTCCACGCACTGGTCACCTAGCTACCCTCTGAATTTGGGCCCAGGCTCCTGCATGTCCAGATGCACTTTGCACTGCCTCCCGACTCCCCCAGCACTTATGGTCTGTATCTGCAACCCTACAGTCCCTTCTCTCTGCATTTATGAGCCACCCGTTGGTTGCACTTTTTTGAGTTACCTGCACTTATCCACAAGCTGGCTCCACTTTTGAGTTGCCTGCACTTCTCCTCCTCCTCCTCCTCCTCCTCCTCCTCCTCCTCCCCCGAGGATTTCCCACTCGTGTGATTATGTATTAGCCTGCAGTTGGGTATGAGTGGAATGCACAATGACATGGTGCCTAGCAGGCAAATGCATTGGCGCACTGAGCATGATGTTTAGGTTGGAATATTGGAATCAGCAAGGTTAGAGTGTTTATATGCTGAATTGAGGGCCGCAGCCCTCTGCTTCCCCCGTAGCAAAGTGTGCCCCCAGAAACACCAAGTTCTTAGTTAGCTGCAGAGAAAATTCTTTGTAGTTTATTGATAATCCTGAGCTTTGGAATTTGTGTACTGTTTACAACATAGTGTGTTGGGCCTTGTCAGTTATCTAATTACAGAAAGATGCGATTACCTTTTCTGCGAAGGCTTTGGTAAAAGTTTGCAGTGCTGACTTTAGTACCAACAGCAATACTTGGAACTGGTAATGGGCACTGCGAACTACCAATCTTAGATACTTCTTGTGTTTGGGGTGGATGGGGATGTGGAAGTACGCATCGTGTAGGTCTAGGGATCCCAGGAAGTCGTGTTGTTGAATGGCCTTGATCACTTGTTGTAGTGTTAAAATTTTGAACTTTTTTTGATGAATTTGTTAAGACTGCGCAGGTCTAGTATTGGGTGACATTTCCTCTGGCTTTTTTACTACAAAGTACTGCGAGTACACTGTTCGCCCTCTCTTGGTTTGGCACCTTTTTTATTGCCTTTTTCCATAGCATTTGTTCGACTTTTTGGAGATCTTTAGATGACCTTGTGCGCGTGGAATGGGCGGAATGTTGGGGGGTTGTTTTTTTATTCTAGCAGATGGCTGTATGTAATAGCTTGCAGGACCCACCTGTCTGTAGTTGTGTGTTGCCAACGACAAATGTAATTGGACACATTTCTCCACACTTGCCCTGTATCAAGGGCATAGTCACGGCAACTGTTTTCCCCGTCTTCCCCTTTGAGGGTTTGTTGCTTACTTGCGTCTTTGCGCTTAACAAAAGTCTTTTGATTTGTTGTAGCATTGGAATGACTGCTTGTAGCCTTGTGAGTAGTATGTACCATTTGAGTAGGATAGACTACCCATATATGAGGAGATGGAGTTGTTCCTTCTAGAGGCCCCTTTAAAGGGCCAAAATGTTTTCCTACTCTGCAGGATGGTGAGTGATCGTGCTGTAAAGGTGTCCGTTTTTATTGCCTTCAGTGCATCATCTATCTTTGGGCCAAACACATCTCCCCCCCACTCAAAGGGCATGTCTATTACCTTGTGCTGCACGTCAGGTCTGAAATCTGTACACTACAACCAGCCCTGCCTTCTCATCACTACTATATCAATGTTGTGGTTGGCTGCTTCTTCCCCCTCACGTAATACTGCCATTGCCTATTTCTTTCTAACTTCTGGTAGGTGCTCCAGTAATGGTTCAATTCTGTGTCACATTTCATGGTCGCAGCGTGAAATTATAGCCAGCGAGTTAGCTGCTTTAACTGTTGTTGCGAGATTGTTATGACTTTTTTCCCCCAAAGGCATCTCCTTTTCGGCCTTCGTTCTCTGGTGGCACGGCGGTGCATTTTTGTGCTTGTGAATGGGCTTTCCTACTTCCTACTTTCCTACCTGCTGCCGCTGACACCACCGATTCAGGTGTGGGTTGGGAAGTGAGGCATTTGGGTGTGGAGTCTGGTGCTTTACACTTCTTTTGCATTCTGCCTTTTAAATCGCAGGTTCTGTGAAAGGGTGCTGTGGTGTGTAACACCATTTCTCAAAGGTGGTCCAATATTGGGATGGACACTACCAACTTCCTTTTCTTACCCCTGTGGTCAAATAGGAAGCATTCTTTTTTCTCCTATGTAGGGATTAGGCAAAGTTCTTTAGAGATGGTGGCATAAAACGCCCATATTTCGCCAGGCGGTGAAGGGTTGGGTGTTTCTTTGTGTGGATCGTCCGCTAGGGTGTCTGTGTCCCAATCAGTGTTAGTGGCGGGTGCAATTGTGGTAGAGTCAGCGTCTTGTGAGATGTCGGGATTCTGTATCGGGGAGTTTGCCCTCTTCTTGGTCCCGATGTCTGGCTGCGGGCAAGGGTACAATTGCTGGCCTTGGCGGTAGGATGGACCTGGAAGGCCTATGTTGTGCGGTGTCTTCCCTCTTACCCTTAGCCCCTTCTGATGTTGGTGGGACCCCCTCGACCTGTGCGATGACTTTGACCCTGTAGGCGAAGTTGTATGGAGGGGGGACCTGGACCTGGCTGGTGACGCCCGTCTGGATCCTGACTGATGTACGTGTGGATTGTGGTCTTGTCCCTGCAGATGACCCGATTAGCGACCCGAGTGGTGAGACTGGACAATGTTTTTCAGTTAGTTGCCATGCATACTGCTGCTCTGGCTGGGCATGCGGCAGTCTAGTTTGCAATTGTGATAGCGTCGCTTATAAGGACAAGATGACTTGGAGTGACAGTAAGGCCTGTGGGATTATGAGCGGCTGGGCTGTTACAAGTAGGCCTATGGCCCGACATTTGTTCAAGCCCCGAAGAGCGGCTTGGTGTTGCTGATGTGGTCGGGTTTTGAGGCGTTATACCCAATTGACCCCATCCTGGCATAGTGGGAGGTGGAGGAGAGCGGTGTTGGCTGGTCACAGACTCCTTTGAGTCTGAAAATTGTGAGGGGCCTTCGTGCTGGGCCTCGAAATCTGTATCAATCTCATGCTGCAGGATATCTTCTGGCATTACGTCAGAGTGGTCTATTGGTGAAACTGGTGAGGTAATTACTTGCACTTGTTTGGGACAGCCTTCTGCATGCTTGGCTGTGTTTTGTACAATGGTGGTGACGTACCAGACATCCATGGTGCGGTTTGGCAATTCTTATCCCTGCCATTTTATTTTCTTCCCCCAACTGTCTGGCTGAAGAAATGTCAGTCGACGATGACGGTACCGCCAAGGACTCCTCTCTTTCAACGGTCAACTACGTGTGTGGGATTTTTACTCCAATCGACAAGGTTGTTTGCTTGAATCTTGATTTCATTGGCAGCTGATTCTTGGTCAAGCTTGTGATTGATGAATGTGCCGTCAACGAGGGGTTCTTGGTCGAAGGTCTGCGACTATGGGATTTTGGTCACTGAGCGCATTATCGACATGCTTGTGGACGAGGTGGTCCTGGTCGACGAGCGTGCCGCAGGCGGTCCAGCAGCTGCAGATGTTTTGGTCTATGGGCTGCCAAGCCTGTGGGTGCTGTGCTCGTGGTTGACAGGAGACTGGAGTCTCTCCCCGACGAGGGCCTTGACAGGCTCTTTTTGCTGGACCCTCTCATCCAGTTTGTCAACGACAAGGCCATTGCATCTTCTGTACCCGTTGACGGGTCCTGGCCGTGACAACGTTTATGTCTTTTAAGCAGCCTTTCCTCGGATTTGGCCCTTTATTTTGACAGAGAGATCTTTTCCCCCTAGGCACAGCCATACTTTCAGTGAACTCTTAAAGTGGGTAATGACCCTCCTAGAGCCAACACACTAGGCACCAGTGCCTGTCTGAGGTTTTCTTTTGCAAAAACCTTTACAGATTGCACAATCCTCAGCTGAGTGGTTGGGGTAAAGGCAATAAATGCACTCACTGTGCCCGCTTCCTTCGAAGACGTTCTTGAGGCTGCAGGAGCAGCAGGCCTTGAACAATGATTGGTTTGCCTTTGTGCCATTATGCTGAGATTACTTACGTCCTGAGATGTCTTCCTTTGAGATTACTTTTTTTCCTGTAGACGATTCCTTTTCCTGTTGAGCAAGTAGGGTTTTGTTGAAGTAAAACTTATTTCTATCAAGGAGATAGAATTTGAGGACTCTTTCCGGTATGGCACGCGGTTAGAATCTGATGGGGAGGAGGAGCTTATTACTGGATGTCGCATTGGATGGGCCTAAAGCACCCATAACGAGGGGGATAGGATACAAAATACACAACTTTTCTTTTTTTAAAGTAATTTCCAACTGAGGATTCCCAGCTTGACACCGGGGAATATTCACAGCGTGCAAATAAATGAAAGATCTAATTCTGGAGAAAATACTCTATCCACCTCATGCAACATGGAGAAATGATTGTAGCAAATATTGTGGATAATTGTCATTTCAAGTGGGCTGTCCCCACTACGTATCCTTGGTGGATTTGTTTTTTTTTTTTTTTAAATGAAAAAAAATACAACAGGTTGCTTTACTGTTTAATGCTACCTAGCCCGAGAGCAGTGAATCACTGTACAGAGTCAGGGCAGCCGGAGTTTGCGCTCACATATTTTAACAGCAGTGCAGTACTGTGTGATGAGGTACGTGCGTTCATTGGGATTAGTCCATCATCGGGTGTTGAAAAATGTATGTTTTGAAAATATTAGCGAAATGGAGAATTGGGGGCTGAGTATTCTGAGCAGATACTGGGATTGAGGTCCAGAGGGTGGGTGATTAACAAGAGAAGGATTGTTTGCAGGTTCTCGCTTTGCAGACAAGTTTCGATTTTAAGCCGGTTGCTTGATTTGCTGCGTGAGGAGAGTGTGCCACCAGATATGTGGAGCTTATCCAGCAGGTACACTGGTGTGCTACTCGTGACTGCTTTGTATATGATCCATACAGTCTGGCCTAGAGAGGAAGCCCATGTGGTTTGCGTAGGATGGGGAAATTCGGTCAAATTTTGTGTACCCGTAATAAGGCAC
This sequence comes from Ambystoma mexicanum, assembly GCF_040938575.1. Lineage (NCBI taxonomy): Eukaryota > Metazoa > Chordata > Amphibia > Caudata > Ambystomatidae > Ambystoma > Ambystoma mexicanum. Next base: position 1,333,643,112 of record NC_090921.1, on the reverse strand, counting down.
GCAGCAACATGAACTGCTTTTAGGGGAGCAAAGTGAGCAGCTGGTATTAAGGGAGCCAAGTGAGCAGTCCTTGGAATTATAAGCCTGCAAAGTGTGCCATCTCATTTATTTGTTGAATCATAAGCTTGTATTCCCTTCAGAGCCTTTACACAACTCATTGCTTAATCACTCGATTGCCTGGCTTTAACCAGTGAAATAAAATGAAGTATACACCCTTGGTATACAACAAGGCTTGGTTATCCTTCTCAGAGCATAGTTATGTTATGCAATTTTATGTTAGACTTTTATACTGCTCCAAAGCACCCCGATATTAGTTTAAGAGCACCTAGGTTTCTCTGCAGCGGCATACTGAACCACCACCAGTGGTATATAGACCTTAATCTACTGGAGGAAATAAAATAAGCATGGGGAAGATAGGAGGATAGGAAAGAGAAGAACAAGTTACTCTCTTACCTGGTAACGTTCTTTCGATGGGATGGTCCGACGACGTATTCCATATCTATGACAGTAATCACCACAGCTGTGCTGCTTCGGAAAATCTTTCGCCGTCTGCTTCCTGCGTCAATGACGTTGTTACGGTATCCTCGAGGGCCTCCGAGTCGACGTCACTGGATGTTATAAGTAGGACGCATGACGCCCCTAGCCTCAGTTGTAGTTTTTTCCCCAGAACGTGTGGCACCAAACCACTGCCAGTAGGACCACAGAAAGCCTTGCGGAAACGTAATCTGCAATCACATAAGAAATTCTGTACCGGGGCAGGTAGGGAGGGAGCGATATGGAATACGTCGTCAGACCATCCCATCGAAAGAACGTTACCAGGTAAAAGAGTAACTTGTTCTTCGAGGGGATTGGGTCTTCCGACGTATTCCATATCTATGACATACTCCCAAAGCAGTACCAACGTATGGATGAGGGAAAATAATTTAGAATATAGAAATTTAGAATGCCCAATCAAATTGCAGGGTAAAGGACCGCCTTGCCAAAGGCCAGATCCTGCCCATGGATAGAATCGAGGGAGTAGTGACGTACAAAAGTATGGACCGAAGCCCAAGTGGCTGCATCACAGATGTTAAAAATAGCAACACCCCTCTGCAGGGCAGTAGAGGCAGCCATACCCCTAGTAGAATGGCCCTTAAGCCATACCGGAGGGTCCTTACCCGTCAAGCGGTAAAATTCAGAAATTGCCAAGATAATCCATCTAGACAAAGTCTGCTTAGTCACACCTTGTCCCAAACGCCTTCCAGCGTAACCAATAAAGAGCCGATCGTCCACTCTGACCCGGGACATGTGAGAAATGTAGAAACTTAAAGCTCTCCTAGGATCCAACCTATGGAGCTTCTCCTCTTCCTTACCAGGATGTGGAGGAGGATAAAATGCCGGAAGAATAACCTTCTGGCTCAAATGAAATTCTGACACCACCTTCGGACGAAAGGAAGGACGAACTCTAAGGACAACCCTGTCCTTATGAAACACAGTGAAGGGTGGCTTAACTGAAAGTGCCTGCAACTCGCTCTGCGAGCGGAAGTGACCGCAACTAAAAACACAGTTTTAAGGGTTAACAGCCTCAAAGGACAAGAATGTAAAAGCTCAAATGGAGCACCCACAAGGAATTTCAGAACACGGTTCAAATCCCAACCAGGCACCTGGAAAGGTGCCGGCGGAAACACATTAGTGAGTCCTTTGAGAAACTGAGAAATTAAAGGAATTTTAAAATAAGAACACTTTTCAGACAAGCGCTTAAATATAGACAGTGCCGCCAGGTAACGGATCCACATTCTTAACCCTGCTCCAGTCGCAGAACTTTCTCCAACGGCAACAGTACAGGGACTTTGTTGCCGGCCGTCTGGCCGAAAGCAACACCTCCATCACGTCTACAGGGAGGTCCCAATCCTTATACCTCAACCTTTCAGAAGCCAAGCGTGAAGGTTGAGGGATCTGACCTCTGGATGGAGAACCTGACCCCCCCCCCCTCCCGTGAGAGCAGGTTGTCTCGTTAGGAAAGACGACATGGAGGGCAGATGGACAAGTCGAGAAGGTCCGGGTACCAAGTCCTCCGAGCCCAGGCCGGAGCAATGAAGATCATCCGGGAACCGAACCTCCGTAACCTCTGCAGCACTGGCGGGATGACGGGGACTGGAGGAAACGTGTACAGCAGTGGGAAGGACCACTCCACCACGAACACGTCTGGCGAAGAGATCCACCTGAGGGGTCCCCCAAAGAGCGAAGATCTCCAGGAGAATCTCCTGAGCCAGCTCCCACTCGTGAGAGATCACGCTCTGCCTGCTCAGAGCGCCCGCCATCTCGTTTTCGTCTCCGGCCACATGAACTGCCAAGATCGAAACTTCCTGCTGGATGGCCCGGAACCAGAGCTGCATCGCCTCACTGCACAGAGGAAGTGACCCTGCCCCCAACTTTTTGTTGAGGTAGCGCATGGCCACTGTGTTGTCCATCAGAATCAGGACTTTCCTTCCTTGCACAGTCGGGAGAAAAGTCTTTAGGGCAAGCCTGACGGCCCGCAGCTCCAACAGATTGAGATATGGAGTCTGGACTCCGACGGAGACCAACGACCGCTGACTGTCAACTCGTTGGCATGAGCTCCCCATCCCGTGAGAGATGCGTCCGTCACGATCATCACCTCCGGCCAGGGTAGCCAAAACGGAGCCCCCTTCATCAGATTGCCGTTGACGGCCCACCACAGAAGGTCCTGGGCGACCGAGGGCGGCACCCGAACGGGGTCTGACATCCTGCCGGAGGACGGCGACTACTGCATCTTGAGGGCGCACTGCAGAGATCTCATCCGCAACCTGGCCTCCGGCACCAGAAGAATTCAGGATGCCATGAGGCTGAGCAACCTCAAGAACTCGAACGCCGGGAGACTCTGGGCGTGTTCAAACTTGCGCACCATCTGCTGAATGTGATGAGCCCTCACCTGGGGAGGAAAACACTGCCCCAGGGAAGTGTCGAGCACTGCTCCGATGTACTTGAGCCGCTGGGTTGGCGTCAAATGGGACTTCTTTAAGTTGAGCGGGAAGACCAACCTGTGAAGGTGACAGACGGATGATCCAGGACTTGCTCGGGAGAGCGCGCCCTGATCAACCAATCGTCCAGTTAGGGGTAGACGTGAATCCCCCCCGTTCCTGAGATACGCTGCCACCACCACCATGAGCTTGGTGAATACCCTCGGGTGGACGTCAATCCGAACGGCAGGACCTGAAACTGAAAGTGCGAGTCACCGACCGTGAACCTCAAGTACTTGTGCTTTGGATGGATCGGCACATGAAAATAAGCGTCCTTGAGGTCGAGAGACACTAACCAGTCCTGAAGTTAAAGGGCCTGGAGGACTTGAGAAAGAGTAACCATCTTGAACTTGTCCTTCCTGAGGAGCTTGTTCAAACCGCCAAGTCCATGTAGGTCTCAAGCCCAGTCTTTCTTCGAAATCAAAAAATAAGGGGAATACCATCCATTGTTCCTCTCCGCTACAGGCACCAGTTCTCCGGCAGGGATTGAATTTCCTGCGCGCGGACCCGGACTCTTCAAAGAGTTTCCCTGTTGGATTGTCGTGAGGCCTCTGCCAGAAAGGAAGACAGTAGCCGTGGGCTATGATCTCCAGAACCCACACATCTGAAGTAATGGCATGCCATTCTACAAGATGCTGCGCCAGCCTTCCCCCAACCGGCGAACCACGGGGCATGGCCTCATGACTGAGTTGAAGCGGCTGCGGCAGTGCCTGAGGGCAAAGAGGCAACTGCCCGAACGGCCTTGGCACCTCGAGTACCCTGTTTTCCACCTCTGGCATTCCTGCGGTGGCCCCTTTGACTTGCAGCTCCTCTCGATTTACTAAAGGATGAGTAATATCGAAAGGAACCTCCCCTCCATTGCTGTCCCCTAAAACGAAAAGGCGGATGTTCAAGTAGCAGGGGTCACTACTGGCTGGGCGGTATTTTCGCGGCATAGACTTGCTCACTGCCGGGAGACTCTCCGGAGCAGTCCAAGCTGCAGCCACTCTTCTATGCAAAGCCATATGGAATGGCAGTACCGGGTCAGTTGAAGGACATTGGTCGAGGATTTCCATCAGGTCATCCTGCAGAAAATCCACAGGCAGACCACTCCAAGTATTCCGTGACCCTCGACATAAGGCGCCGGTACAAGGACTCGGCATGGGTGCCAGGCTCAGGCTGACAGAACTCCACCTCCGGAGAGGTGTCCAGACCACTGGCGTCATGCAGTGACTGGACGCAGGTCTTCACTCTGGCTGTGACCAGACAAAATCTCGTCAGGTACCTCCTCAGGCACCAAACCTTCCTCAGATCCCTCATCCCCCTCAGAAATATAATCCAGAGGTTGGAAAGAGGGCACAGAAAAAGGGGCAAAGACATTCTTAGCCTCGGCCAGAGCCTTTCAGGGGGGGTGAGGGGGGTTTCACCGCGCCACGGGGTACCTCCGACAAAGCAGCCTCAAAAGGCGTTGACAGAATCGGCGTCGAGCGAGGCGGCGACAACTTCGACGGCGTCCACACAGGCCTCGAGAGCGGAGCCCCGAGCGTGTCCTTCGACAGCCTGGGCGCCGATGGCGTCTACTTCCTCGGAAGCGGAGCCTCGAGAGAGTCCCTCGGCGACCTTGATGACCTCAGCACCGAAGGCATTGATGTCTTCCTCGAAGACTTCACAGGCTCATGCGGTCTCGAGGGCGTCGAGGACCGGGATCTGGAACGGGCATGTCTAGAGCGACCATCCTTGTGTGACCGGGACCTCAAAGGCCCCCGTTGGTCGCAACGACCACTCGAGCCCGAAGGCGTATGAGTGGTGTCTCTAGTACGGTCACGGCCGGCGTCCTTCGACGGCGCGGACGGACCAGAGCCCTGCGATTGAAAAATCGCCATCATCTCCTTTTGGAAGAAATGCCATTCCTCCGGAGTGGAATGCTTGCTGGGACAAGCAACCCGCCGACAGGCGGAGTCCTCGGATGAGGACGGGGAAGGTGACCTGTGACGGCGCTTCCGTGAGTGCCTCGAAGAGGCAGAGGAATGGCGAGACCAACTCTTGGACACAGACCCCCTGGGACTCACGACGACGATGCTGAGAGTCGCCCCTCGAATTGTCTGTCGAAAGTCCAGTGGATCGCGACTTTCGGGGCTTGGCCACCTTACCCAGCGACAGCTTCTTCTTACGCTCCCGCAAGGCCTTCGATGTAAGCGACTGGCAGTCGACACAGTCATCCGTATCGTGGTCCTCCGCGAGGCACCAGAGGCAAGCGCTGTGCGTCTCAGTCAATGACATCTTGGACCCGCATACCCGACACTTCTTAAAACCCGACCGCGGGGTGGAAGAAGCCGAAGACATCATACAATATACAAACAAACAGGTTCGAAGACCCAAAAGAACAGGATTCAGTAGAACCGAGGCGCGCGGAGATCTCCGAAGCAAACACATTCGCCGAAAAAATGGAACTGAGGCTAGGGGCGTCGTGCGTCCTACTTATAACATCCGGTGATGTCGGCTCGATAGAGGCCCTCGAGGACAGCGTATCGACGTCATCGGCAGGACGCAGAAAGATTTTCCGAAGCAGCACAGCTGTGGTGATTACTGCCATAGATATGGAATACGTCGGTGGACCCAATCCCCTCGAAAAAGATGCTATAGACAAATGGAGGGAAGCAGCAGAAGAATGTTTTCTCATAGCATGGGTGTACGTCAGTCAAGTTAGGGTAACCATAGCTCTGCAAATGATGATAATAGGTCCTTCAGTATTGTATTTCCCAGGCATATTGGGAGAATTCTAAGTTGGTACACAATTTAGTGTTTGATGCATGAGAGGGACTTGAGCACATGCTCAGGCAAGTTTCGTACCTCATCTTGTACACCAGGCCAAACTCAAGAGTTGTCATGAGAAGAATAGACTGCATATAAAGGTGTTGCTGGTAACGAAAGGTAAGGTAATGGAGCGGTAAAAACAGTAAAACTGAGAAAGCCTGGGGCCCTAATGTCAAAATGGTTGAGAGTTGGTTCCAAACTAGATTATTATAGTTCACAATGAGACAGTGTGGTCGCTTATCTGGATGTAGGCTAACGAAGTTTGGTACAAGGTACACATATATAGTGGGAACATCAGAGCTAGCAGCCTAGCAGAACTAGACATCAACAAACCAACAGCAACAACCATGGATGAAGCGAACTTCGGAAGAAAAACAGAACTACTTCATAAACTGATTGGGACAATCGACGGGATCTCAAAGGAAAGCCCTTTATCACCATAATGCAAAAGAGCGACAACAAAATGGTTTAATGGAGTAAAAAAATGACCTGGTGAAGAAATTAGAACTCCAACGACAAATCTACCCGTACAAAAAGGAAATCCATAAGGCCAAAAGAAATATTACGACCACAGAATCACCAAAGCCACCAACACCGAAAAGGAATTGTTTAAAATCATAAACAAAATGAGAAACCCTCTTGGCTGCAACAACACTCTGATACCTTTACTGAAGCTATGAAATGACCTTGCAGACCACTTCAAAGACAAAATCAACACCATCCAACAGATCATACAAAGCAAACCGAGCAACTACAACATGCTACCCATCCAGCCATCCGAGGATCACCAGTACAAGCTCCCCACCCCCCCGCCCAATATCAGCACAGACATTTGTCAAGCTGGTAAGCATCACCAAGAAAAACAGAATTCCCCATGAATCCATGCCCCCAGACATATACAAATCAATCCTCACACAAGGGACACGCATGGAATGCTACAGAAACCTTTTCAACCAAGGACAGTAACGCTATATTTCCTATCCAACATCCGCTACCCAGCGAAACTACTCGAGAAATGCGTCTACATAATAACACAAGAATTCATAGAAGAGCACCAACTGTTGGACCAAGCACAAGTAGGCTTCAGACCCTTAAGGGGAATGGAAATGGCACTGCTCTCAATTTTGCATGACCTTAAGACTAATGCAGGCTCAGACGAAAGCGCAGCTCTAACTCTTCTGGACCTTTACGCAGCATTTGACACAGTCAACCATGAAATCCTCATCTAGGGATTGGAAGAAACAGCCCAACTATGGATTAAATCCTTCCCAACAAACCGAACAGAAACTGCTTGGATCAAACCTTTCAAATCTACTCTACTACAAAGGAATCCACTTCTGCAGTACCACAGGGATCATCCTTCTCCCCCCATTGCTCATTAAGATAGAACTGATGCCACTAATCAAACTCATCCAGAAACACTGCCTCATATGCTCCAACTATGCAGATGACACGCAGTTCGTCTACAAAATACAAGATACACAAGAAGAAAACAAACGCCGAATGACTGCCTACAAGAACTCTACAGCTGGATGAACACCAACAGTCTCAAATTCAACCCGGGCAAAAATGAAATAATGGTCATTGCTAAATGCGAGGAAAACAACCACTACAACCTGTGGCTGATGGAACTGGGTACAGCACCGACTCCATCAACGATAGTAAAAAAACCTTGGAGTCTTGATGGACAACAAACTAACACTTGAGCCACAAGTAAACACCATAATCAAAAAATGCTTCTTCCTGCTACACGCAGTAAAAATGATCCTACCATTCCTCTCTTTCACCCACAAAACACTCACCATCATCGCACACTTGTCCAGAGTAGACTATGCCGATAGCCTGTACCTAGGAATGCCAGAACGACAGCGCATCCAAAACGCTGCGGCAAGAATCCTGCTCAGATTACCACGAAGAGAACACATCACAGCAGCGCTGGAAATGCTACACTGGCTGCTAATAAAAGAGAATAAAGTTCAAAACGGTGTGCATAACGCAGAGAGCATTCCACGGCCAAGGAGCAGAGTTCCTAAAGAAACAAATAACCGTCTACCATCCGACCAAGATCACTCGGATCAAGCAATGACATTCACTTAGAACCAGAACCATACAATAAAAGAATATTCGGAGGATCATATTTCGCTCACCTGGCAGTTTTAACCTGGAATAACCTACCAAAATACATACAACACACGGGATCATCTGGAGTAGAGAAAACTACTCAAAACTTGGCTCTTTGCTCCAGATTCAGGAGGAAACATAAAAACTTGGCTCTTTGCTCCAGATTCAGGAGGAAACATCTAGGAAAACAGGCACCCTAGGGCAAACCATAACCCTAACCTGGTCCTCTGTTATGAAAGCGAGGGTAGATGCGTACCGTCCACACGCCACCAATCCTAAAGGGAATTTGGATTGGCAGGAATGCCCGACTGGATGGGCAGCGATGGACCAGTCCTGTGAACACAACATTACCAGCCGCAATGCAGGGGAACTAGCAGGAAGTAGATAGATACACAAAACACTGGAGTCACACAAAGGCTGGCTCCCACTATGCAAAATGCCTGCCAACTAGACGGATAAACTACGTTGGGTGCAGAAACGCTAAGACAATATGGTAAGAAACCTAAAAAAATTAAATAATTAACCGTACCTTATGCCCTCAACTTTCCACATACTCACCATACAGAAACTCACACTACCACCTCCCTGCACAGCACACCACACACACTTCACCACATTGGAACAACAGACTAACACATAGCCCGGCACAACAGCACATGGGAATTCGGCACCAAACCGAACACCGCACTTAACCTCAGTGAACGGTGCAAACCGAACTGAAGCGGCCAACAGCACATTGCAACTCTCACTTTCCCATACCCTACTAACCCCCAGACCTATTTTCTTCAGACTCTCCTTTTCAGATCCACCAGAGTGCCTGAGAAAAGTTGAGGAGAAAGCAGATACTAAGCAGTGTCACAAGAAATAAATACAGCTGCAGGCTGCCAAACTTCACTAGCATTCCATCACGTAGTGCATTGACAATCAAGCATTCAGTTCAAGTTCTCATGCTAACTGGCAGGAAGGATAAAAAACAAATACTTACCCTTCTCACCTCTCGAAACTTCAGAACAGAATGTAAGTTCATAAAAACTAATACAGATTTACATGGAAAATATTATAAGTAACTTTTCCTACTCAACTGAGATCTTCATTATTATCTGTAAACTGTTGAGACTATCAAGCTTATCCCTACCCCGGGAGGTGGGACGCAATGGAGGATATGCTCCCCAAACAATAAGTTGCTAAAGGATGCTTGCCCCACTTCACCCCATCTTGTTTCACGCCAGAGACTAAACAGTAGTTCTGCTTTGCAGATTTCCGCCAAAGGGACATTTCTCGGCAGTGCAGCTGGAGCTTCTTTACCTCTAGTAGAATGAATGCATTTTTTACTGATCTGCACAGCTTATGCTCACCTGAGAAAGGTGGCTCTATCCCATCATTCAAATATTGTACATGTTCTAGAAGTGATGTGTAAGTCTTATGTAAAATCACTACTCATAAGGATATAACATTTGCGGTGTTCAGTTACCTGAACAAGACTTGTCGAATTTGGGTGAAAACAAAGAATTTAACTATCTGCTGAAACAGAAATCTGCATATTGTATTTAGGCTGTTAATTACTATCGATGCAGAGTATGAATACTATTTTTATAAGATATAATGAATGTGATCTATTGTCTCACAACGTGATGTAGTCTGGGTTATATTTTTATGAGCACCTGCCCAAAACAAAGTTTATTGATCGATTAGTAGAATGACCTCCTTGGCCTGCCAAAGAGTTGGTTGCTTTCTGCTAACAGAATACAAGAGACAATCCACCTAGAAATTGGTGGTTTTAAAACCAGTAAGGCTCTGTGAATAGGTTAATGAATATTTGCTTATATTTCCTAGTTTCTTTAGTTGTTTCAAAATAATAGCAAGGAACAAGTCTAATAACAAGTGTCTAAAGGAGTCTTTCTGCTGAGGAGACCAGAATAGGGAAAAATACCAGGTGAGAAATAGGCAGATATGGAAATCCAACAGCACTTTTGGAAGTAACTTGGCTGGTTCCAAGGACCACCTTAGTCTTATGAAAGCATTTTAAGGTTCATGTTATCACATAGCCTGGATTTCACTGGCCCTTCTGGCTGAATGATGGCTCCAAGGAATGTCACTTTTCAGGTCAAGCCAAATGCATAGGTTCAAACAGAGGATCTATTAGCTTAGAAAGGACAACGTTCCACTGCCATGGAAGAGACTTCCTCCTGACCAGTGGATATACGTTTCTAGAACAATCACAGAAAACTTTAAAAATAGTGCAGCAAAAGGAAAAGTGTGGTAGGCCTTTTGCATGCCGTATTAGCATCCAAATGCACATTATTCGAGAAAGAAAGAAACAAAAAAAAAAAAAGAAGATGAACCATATTTTGCCAGCCAAAGGAGAAAAGTATAGTGGACACCAGACAAAAAAAGAAAAGCACTTCCACTTGAAAGCGTAGAAAGTTCTACAAGAGGGTCATCTAGCTTTTCTGAAAATGTGCCCGCAGGGTCAAATGCCCATATTGCACGAGCTCAAGAGCCGTGCTTTCAGGTTTGGGGTTGACCGAATGCAATAAAAGGTGTTGCCTTTCAGGGTGGATAGAAAGTTCATTCTGCACAGCAGCGTCTTGTGAGGTTACATTGATGAAGAAGGAGATTGGACGGTGTTGGCCAGTCCAGGGTAATCAAGATAATAATTGCTACCTTGGGTTGTTTAAGTCTGATGATTAATTCCTGATATAAGGGTGATTGAAGGAAAAGCTTAGAGAAACCTCTCTGACCAGTCCTATTAAAAGTGCATTCCACAGTGACGCCTTTTCCTGATACCTTAAATTCAAAAACGTTGCATTTTTCAGCTGTGGTAAAAATTATGGGAACATCCCAGCAGCAGAAAAGATCTTGTTAGACCTTGTTGTTTAGAGTCCACCCTTAGTCTTCCAAGAATAGCTTGCTTAGGGCATCCACCTGAAAACTCCAGGGATGTGTACTATGATGTTTAGGATCTTAGGTAGTAGCCAATGCTTAATTGTCTGTGCTTCACACAAAAGATGTCTCTACTTTGAATGAAAAGCAACAGTGCTTCCTCACTATATTTAAAGCCAAGTGAGATTTGATTTAGTGTAGAAAACATAGAAATGTTCTGTGCACAGAGTAGAAAATAATATTACTAACAGAATGAGAATAGGGTATTGCTTTTTAGTGTAAAGTATATCCTGCTTTCGGAGCCTATTCAAAGCCAGGGGAAGATTAATTTAAACTGGAACCCAATAGCATGCCTGTGCTCGGGCCACAGACCCTTGCAACCAAAGCCAAGTAAGTTTGAATCCTGCGTTTTTTCACAGGTATAGTCAACAACTGAGGCTCTGAACCTATGCACACAATTCACAGTCCAACAGAAAAAAATAAAACACCTCTGAAAGCCCGATATCTAAATACAGATTGTGATTAGAGCGAGTATAGCTTTTCTATAGAAAAGATGCACTTCCAAATTAACACTACAATGTTACCAATGATCTTGTGTTCATGCGAGAGAACCCCTAACTGAATACACCTCAATAACTCATGGGGATTCAGGAAGCATAGTAGTTTTCATTTCATAAAGTCGGAATCTGGTGTGTATACATTGAGTAGATACATCAAAGCTGTGTGTTCTAATTTGAGAGCACAGCAGAGTGCATAACTGGCTTGTGATATTTTACTCTTGGCTTGTAAAAGAAATTGTGTGCTACCTGCATGTATAGATTTAAGGGGACGAGGGACGGTAGCTTGCAACCTGCATTTCTGCCCCCTGATACAGTATCCATAAACCAAAATGGAATTCACCATAGTTTAGATTGCATTTTCATACATATATGCTAGAAACCCACACCCGCACATTCACACAGGAGGGAGGGAGTGGGGGGGGGGGGTAATTCATTTAAATGGGTTTACATAAATAACATTATTCTATGCAATTCTTCTTTAATGACGATACTAGATATTTGGAAAAAAAATAAGTTTTAAAATGCTAATTATCAACCGAAACTAGTTTTATGTAAATGTAAACTGAAGAGTTTTAATACTCTGGCAGATAAGCAGCAATGTTGTCATAGAATTAAGTGTGGTGCTTAGAGGTGGCATTGTATTATTTAGGAATAGAAATGTTAGAAATGTAATAATTTGCTATATGGAATGACTATTACATTTAGTGGCATTGTCATCAGCAGGCCACCTCTCATCTCTGTGAACCCGTGATATTTCATTGTGGTGACTTCCCCTGACTTCCCCATCATAAAAGGTAGGGGGCAATCCCTCATTTTCTTTTATTTAAATAGAATTGAGCTTCATCTACAGCCTGTTTCTTGTCCCAGATTTGTGGGATCGTAGTGTATACTGGGAGGTGCTAAAAAATAAGGGATACACACTTTGTGATTAATTGGAATACAAAAATATTTTGACATTTGGAAATTTTCACTACTCAATTGTCTGATATTTTTTTCCAGGTGACTACATTTTTTTAAACTGTTCACACGCACATTAGTATTTACAAGTAGGGAGCAAGAGGAGGCCTTGCTTTTGGGTGGAGGTGGGAGTTTGCAAATTGGGGCGTGAAGATCACTGATACTTTAACAGTGGAGATGATCTGTGCGGCTGATTGTAAGGTGGTCTGGTGAACGCCTCATGCTAATGGTCAAGATTCATGGCCTTAAGGATGTCTGTCTCGGTCTGGATGGAGGTAACCTCTTAGATGGCATGGGCTTCACACAGGGCCTTTCTGGTAAAGGGAGGATATACAATCTTCTCCTGCAAGTTTATCTTTAAACTGGTGAGCTTGGCCCATTATTGCCTCTTCCTGGTGATGATATGGTAGTAAACCTGGATGGCCAACTCAGATATCCTTACAAGTGCTGATGAGTTGGTCTGATACCAGACACCTCCTCTTTTGGAATTTCAAGGAATTACTGCATCCAAACCTGTTGTTATGCAGTGTAATTCTGGACTGATTGACAGAGACTGTAGTCATAACTTCCCAACAAAGCTAAAAAGCATTAGGCTCTCAGGGTGTAGGAGGCGGTCTATCAGGACGTTTTCCTAGGGTATCTGTCTTTCTAGTTTCCTTTTCTGGAAGAGCAGATTGGGAGAGTGATGATCCCAAAGAGGAATACTTCCTTGCAGCAGCTACCACAACATAGCCAGCTCAAATGTCTTTTTTTCTGAAGAAAAGCAGGTGTGTGCCGGGTGGCCTATATTTCTTCTCATGTCGGTTTATGGGACAGTGATCTAATATAGGTGTCAGGAGTATATCCATAGTTAGCTAATAACTCTGACACTAAAGGAATGAACGAGGGTTGGGTGACTGGCTGAATAGCTTAAAAATAATAAATCTAGCTCAGTGCCTCAATCTGAGGCTTTTATCAATGCACTCTGACTTTTCAGAGTGTAGCAAAGTGTTCAACAGGTAAAACTGCGATACAGAGCCTGGGGCCTTCGGTGAGTAGTCACTCTGATCAGTAAACTACTCACCTGCAAAGGTGCAAGGAGAGAGGAATAATTATAGAGCTCGATGGAGAAACAGGCCTAGGAGGGATTGGGTCCAAGTGCCTTTTAGGGGAATAAGAAATCAGAGGTGAAAAGAACATGTGTCTATGTCTCTCTTCAAATGTTCTCTTTCTAGCTCCCTCTGAGGCTCTCGTCATAACTGAGGATGGAAGCATACTATTTTCCCTATTTTCTCTTGACGAGGGTCTGTACTTCAAAAAGTAAGCTATGGACAGCACAGATTACAATCTTCAATGTCGACCTGTGATCGCACAATAGTACAAGTGATGGCGCCCTAAGGCATCCCCATGCGAATTTCAGGAGCTGCCACAAAAATTCCCCCCAGAGAATGAAGGCTCCTATCTTTTTTTATAGGGGTGTGGCTTACTGGAGGTAGTAAGATGCAACATGCATCAGTGGTGTGGGAAATAAGAGATAATACATGCCCCAGACATAATTTTTACATTCCCTTCCCAGCCCCTCCCGCCCTCCCCACATGAAGGATATCTGTCAAAAAGTATATGCATTATGAGATAAGGGTCATCAGAATAGATAAATGAACAGACAGCCTAAATTGCACTACACTGCATGGTGGTGTCTGGCACCCAAGTGGCAGCTGCCTTTTTTCAACTTCACACTTTTGGCCACCTGCTTTCTCATCTTTATATTGCAGGACAGCTGGCTTTTTGTAAGGTAAACGTAGTATACAGAGCGGTTTATAAAAATCTTCCAACTGTAAAAAAGTATCATCTAAAAATCAGTCCGCTATGGTTCTAAAATATATTACACCCAAGATAATTGGTATGTGTGACTGAACACAAATGTGTTTTTGTTTTATGCGTTCAGAGATCCTACACAGAGGTGAAGCTATTAAACAGTATGAATGTTAGTGAAGATCGACGATGGAGGGAAAAAACATTTTAAGAGGCTAAATCTCACTCTATACCGGATGATATAAAGGTTATTAGAAAATGTACTTTGCCGGTTAAAATGTTTAAAACATACCTGTTTAACTTCCCATGTAAGAAATGGTTTATAAACCAGAGCAAACATTTCACCTCCCAAGAAATCATGGTTAGTAGAGATGGAAACCGTAACCAGTGAGTCCAGACTGAGGTGCGGCAGGAAACTGGCCTTTGCTTGTGGTGAATACACAGTGCTGAATCATCCTTGTGAGACACAGGAGGATACTGATGATTATTTAAGCAGCAGAGTTCAAACCCTTTCAGCATTAGGTAATAGCATGTTGTTCTGTTCTCTTGGCCTCGCTCAAGCAGCCTGTAGAAGATAAATGCGTCTACATTGTAGGATACCAGGATTTATGGTGTTAAACTGATCACTTGCAAATTATTCTTATAAGCAGGTCTCTTAGAACACAGCTAGGGCAGCGCTGGTGAGCCAGAGAAGTCTTATTGGTTTCAGTGATCAAGGTTCTTCAGGCCTCTTGGTCGTGAATATTCCTAATCAATAGAGGAAGATGATCATTTTTTATGCAAATGTTGGTTTCCTGCCCAAGAGACGATTTGTTGAATGTGGCACATAGAAGGTTTCCAGAAGTCCGAGGTACAGTTACAATAGTCCTTGAGAGTGAATTAATTACCATTAGAAAAAGGTACAATCCTATTGAAGAGGCAGAGATGAAAGAAGCTAGACTAGACCACAGATCCATTGTGGAGGTTAGAGTGTAACATCAGGACAGACAACCATGTTTTTGTTATGTGCATCTGTCGAGCGTGACCATCAGCTCAAAGGGGCATATTGCCACTAGGAATGCTTAGATCCTAGTTTGGTGGTGCCAGAGCATACAGGCCATCTTTGGAAGAGAAACATTGACAACACTCTTATTCCTATGTTGTTAGGGAACCATCACAGCCTAAAAGGTAGGGGGTTCCAAAGTTTAGAAGCTGTTACTATGAAGGATCTCCTTACCGAGAGGGCACAGCAAAATGTACATACTGCTACTTTATGGTCATACAGTGATTGCAGAGATCTTCTATGGATATTGGCAACACATCTGTGCTGTAGAAGTTGTCGGCCAGGCTCATAAGGAGCTTTGGGTACCAGGCAGAGTCCTCTGAATTGTATGCACGGTCATACTGTCAGCCAAGGTAAGGAGAGCAAAACCTGGGAAATGTCTTCCCTGCACCCCACTCTTCACAAGTTGAGCAGTTGCCTTCTGTATAATCCTTAATTTCAGAAGATGAATTGTTGATTAACCCAGATATATACAGCTGCAGAGATCAAGGTGACTGAAAATGAAAGCATTCACCATGCGTACCTTGTATGAGATGGGGGAGGAGAAAAGGAAAGGCGTCAGGGGTCACAGATTAAAACAAAAACAAAGTCCAGAGTCAACAGTCACGCCTAAATTGCAAACAGTGGTGACTGTTGCTGGATTAGACACAGAGGGCCGATGGACAAAAGTCAAGCATACTAGATGTGCAATTATGAAACGGGTAATTGGCTTTTGGGTCGCCACTAGAAGTACTTTGGTTTTAGTGGCTTTACATTTGAGACTATTCTGGTTCATCAAAAGTCCCACCATATACATGCAGGAGCCAAAGCAAACCCGAGTAGCCACAACACTACCAAAAGGACAATCTGAAACCAAATCTGCAACCAAAGTCATAGATCAGCTCAATTAAAGACCTTAAATAGAGATTTAAAAGAGATGGGCGTGTGGGGGTTCATCAAGAGAGAATCCTTGAGGTACTCTGCTAGTAACAGACTGGATCTGATTGAAAAGGACAGATGGCCACAGTTTGATACCGGCCAATAAATATTAAATCCTGCTGCCTTTGATGCAGAGCTTAAAAAAAAGTGTTGTATGGATGTTTCAAAGTAAAAGTGTGCTGACTCTTGCACCATTAATCCACAATCCTTAGGTCCTCAAAACAGAAACCAATATGGTAAAAATCACCTTGAAAGTCATCCAGAAAGGAACAATTCTTCATGGAGCTTTTAAGCTGGGAGGTAACAATGCATTCCACTAACTTTGCCGTTCATGGGTATGCGAAATGGGTAAAAAACCTGGACACATCCCTGAGGTCTAGAGTTTGTTTCTGCAATAGTGAAGTAACTACTGCCTTGAGCTTGTAGGGAGTGACCCTGTGGTTAGGAGTTAATTGCACAACGTTACAGTGTGTATACATTTCAAAAAGTTCTTGTGGGCCAGAGATGTGGGAAGCTTGTAAACCACCATGAAGCAATGAGGGTATGAGTGGTTGAACCAAGACTAACATGTTTGCAATTAACTGATGCTCCAGGAGCTGTCTTGGGACGATAAGAGGTGCATGTGCATCACCACTCAATGCAAGTAAATCACACTTTAGTTGCATTTTATATATTTACTTTCTGAGAAAAAATGTTAAACTGTTCTTGTGTGCCTTGGTAAAATTCAATCGAAATAGAAAATCTTCTTTGCTGCAGAAATAATGTATACATTTGGTTTTTACAAACATTACATTTTTTTACCCTCTGAATATTTCAGTTCGCAAAGATGTTCGAGTTTTCACAAACCTTATCTCACTTGTTTAAGCTTGGCTGAATACCATGACTTCTGTGCATGAAGTTGTAGTTTCTTTCTGCGATGGTGGGGTGAACGGTCTCAACATACCTTGATGGTTTTCACATTTCTAGCTGGGTGAAAGTGCCAATGTAATCAGCTGTCTCTTCAAGACAGTAAGTTGGACCATTGAAAGTCAAACGTTATTGTGCAGTCCAATGGAAACATTTACAGGTCATGATGGAAGGGTACTTCTTTGTATAGGAAGAGTATGGGTGGTTAAGCCGAACAGTAAAACGGGATTCTAGTATGGATGGACCATGCGAAAACAAATACAGGGTCCCCAAACTGTATTCACTCACCTTGATCAAACATACTGTCAAGTGTGTGTTCGACAATGTATCAGCCTTTGACAAGCTGAAAGAAAGCTAATTCGGCTAGTGTGTTGTGAGCAAGTGTGCTTTTGTATGCTCCTCGACCTCTGTCTGGAGATTCAAATTTCCTAAAACTGCTAGAGTGGAGCAAGACGGTAAAGTCAGAGGGATAAAATCAAATAGGGTGAAAGATTCACAGCCACATAAGGAGGGTGGTATAGTTAGAAGGCTTGCTATGTAGTGGAAGAGGGAGCAAGCGCCTACTGTCAAAATGTGGAAATATGATTTGGAACGTAGTGCAAGAGCCAAACTATCTACCATGCGCTTGAATTCCCACAAACGTGCCCAGAGAAGACACTGATGCGTTGGGAGACAGTATTATTGTCACCGACAATCGGCCTCCATGAAGGAAGCATACAGGTCCCCCCGAATGATGCACAACAATAACTTATATCAGTCAACGGAAGGACAAGCACACTTCATTAACCATAGAAGCACAGACGCAAATGGTATTTCGCCAATTTATGAATATTTCTACCGGGGTAGGCTCACTAGACTCTGCATTGGGCAACACTGTTTGTTGTTAAGCTGTTTTTTTTTATTCTTGGTGTTTTTGATAGGATGTATGTTCACTGTAGAAGATGCTGTAAAAAAGACACACCAGACGTCCTCCACTATGATATACATCCACCAGTTTGTGCTGTTTTAGGGCTCTTTGACAAAATCAAATCTAGGTGTACTTTTAAAAATCACCCAGTGCTTTTGACTGCTAGGCCGCCTCTTAAGTCGTCTTGTGCCTGTGCAGTATCTCCTTCTTTCCCTTTACCCCCCCTCTCCAACATCTCTACGGCTCTCTCCATCTCTCCCATCTACTCAAACTGCTATTCTATCACCTATCCTACAGCTCTCACAAAGTCTGGAAGAATAAAGTTAAAAAAAAACTACTTTCTTCTAACCCTGGCCTACCTATCGCAATACCTATGTCAGCGCTACTTCCACACAGATTGTCACCGATATCCTCTTTTCTGTCCCTTCTCCAGACCTATGGACTCATCAGATCTCCACAATCTCCCCTTTCTCTTCCTCACCCATTAATGGTAGCACTAAATGGGAAGTACTCTTGGCTGGCTTCTCATCCTCCAGGTGCATCATTAATTTGCATTGCAATGGCACTATTACGGCTCAGGGTCTGCAACCCAACCTCCTCCATTATGACAGGCGCCTTCCGTCTCTCATCAACTTCCTTCCCACACCTGCTACCACTCCTTGATCACCTCAGACGGGTGTACATTCCCCATGCACCCCATCTTGGAAAACCTTCAAAAGGTGTTAACCAGCTCCACTTAGCTACGCTTAATGCTCGCTCTAACAAACATTCTTCTGACATCTGCCTCCTCCTTGAAGACTTTGATCTCAAACTCCTCACTTTCACAGAGACGTGGTCCAATGTCAGTTCAGTCACTGCTTTTGACTCCCTTCTCCATGATGGTAACAAAAGCTCTAAGCCTCGCCCTACTGTGCTGGCGATGGGGTTTGTCATGATCTTCTCGGAGGGAGTCCCTTCTTCCCTCATACCCACCTATCCCTACTCCTCCTTCGAAAGCCTGGTCTGCAAGCTTGGCATCTATCATTCCTCTCAGACGATTGCCACTATCTACAGGCGTCCTTGGCCTATCTCCATGTTCCTCTCAGAATGGGCAGACTTCTCCTCCTCTCTCCCGACATCTACCTCTATACTCCTAATCCTTGGTGACTTTCTTCCACCTAGACACCGCAATCACTGTTTCCACGCTCTTCCGTTACCTCTTGTAATGCTTACCTCTAGTGTCCTGCAGGAGCACCTGGTCCGGACTGTCATAAGCGTGGCCCTCTGCAATGGGATGTGTTGGCCAAGCCACTCCCTGCCCACTGTTCCACTGAATGGCTATTGCCCGATGTTCGGTGCAGGTGGGAGTGGTTTGGTAAGGTTTCCCAGTACTGCTTGGAATAGTCGAGGGGCAGCCTGAATAATAACATATGGGTAAGCCATCGAAGTGTCTGTATTCCGGCTCTCCCCCCACCTCCCTTCTGTGTCCCTAGGGTACGCTGGCTGGCGAAACAAGCAGACTGGCTCACCATTCGTATTGAAGTTGAGCACCCAAGGTGCCAGATGTGCATCTGATCCAGTTCCGTCACGGACGATAGGTGGCCCAGTCCAGCGGTGGCTCCCGAGATGCAGTTATTTAAGTGTCCATGTAGCGCTGCAAATTTTCCTCTGCTCAGCAGCAGCTGCGGGGCGAAGCGCAATTTGTCCTGCTGGAGCCGCTGCACTGGAAGTCGCTGTAGTGCAAGCGGGTGAAATATAGAAGTTCGTAATCCACAATCCCAGGTAAGTAGGTTTAAAAGGGGGGCTCAGAGTGTGTGGTTCCAAGACCCTGAAAGCTTACTGTGTGTCTTTTCTTGTTATAGGACCGGAGCGACGCTGCAGTGCAGGATCAATGAAGCGTTCCGTCCCTCAGTCTGATCCAGGTAAGTATGCGAGTCGGCAAGGAGTCCGGAGCACGGGTAGACTGCAGAAATATCTGAAGCTTGGAATCAGGTAGGCAGAGGTCCCGGCTAGCAGCTGGTATGCAGGAATCCTTCTCACACGTGAAAAAAGGCAGAGCGGCAAGCATTACACTGCCTACGGAGTCAGCAGAAGAAACGCTAAGTACAGGGTGTGGCCCAGGGCGTGGTTTTATAGCCCTGGGCTGCACCGTGCACCACTAGACCACCAGGACCATTGAAGGCATGGGCTATCAGGAGGCCATCTTGAGTTTTGTGCCGAGTCCCAACCTGGTGGCCATCTTGGTGGGGGCTGTCAGTGCTTTCAAACAGGTGTCTATGCCAGCCAGCAACCTTGAGTGTCCAGATCTTACCAGTGTTACTCTGCCTTCGCCTACTGTTATGTGAGGGTGCAACCTGTATTCTACTAGGGGTCATGACACCTCTGCACCTCTCTCTCACTCTCTATTCACCCCTCTGGTCCTACCCACTCTGGACACACACTCAATGCTTTCATCCATACTGATCTTTTGCTCTCTCCACCCCGCTCTCCTGGTCAGACCACTCCCTCCTCTCCTCACACCTGGGTCTAACTCTGCCAGCCTCGATCACGAACATCCGTCCCATGAAACGAGTGTCAGTTGCTGCCTTCACCTCCAGCTTCACCCCACCACCCTCCTCCTCCCACTGCTGACTACTTCTGACTCTGCTCTCAAAAACCTCCATCTCACCATCATTAACACTCTACATTCTTTTCCCTGTCATGAGGATCCGCCTGAAACCTGCCACCAAGCTTAACACTTGGTACTATTCTGATCTAGCAGCCCTGAAACGCAAGCGCAGAGCTGCTAAACGAAAGTGGCAGACCTCGAGTTCATCCTCTGACAAACTAGCCTATTGCCTTTGGAGAAAAGGGCCCACATCCAGGCTCACATCTCTGGAGCATCCAACAACACGGCTGAACTCTCCAATATCTGCAAGGAACTAGCCAATCCTTCTACAGACTCCACCTCGCCTCTCTCCTTCTCCTCCCCTCCCCTCCCCTCCCCTCCTTCCCTTCCCTTCCCTTCCTCCCCAGTGTGCCTCCGCACTGCACTGGTCACCTACTTCACTGCAAAAACGTGTCTTACTCCCCCTGACCCTCCCATCTCCTGGCCACCCCGGGCCTCTTATCCTCCCTCATCCACTCTCTCATATGACATCAGAAGAGGTCACTAGAGTTGTCTGCCCTTTGAAGGTCTCCTCCAAACAGGTCAGCCCCTGTTCTTCCAGAACTATCAAAGGACAATATCGGCTCCCATGCCCCTGCACTTGCTGATTTCTGTAATCAATCTCTTACTATCGGGTCTTTCCCCTCTTCCCTCAAGCACTGCCATGTGCAGCTCCTCCTGAAAAAGCCTTCCCACGACCCTGCGTGTCCCGCTAACTACCACCCCATCTCCATCTGGAGAAATTGGTCTTCCCCCAATTAACCAAGCATACCGAGCTCGTTGGTTGCCTACACGACCATCAATCTGGATTCTGAGCATCCAGAGGCACAAAAACTACTCTCCTGAACACCCATGAGGAGCTGCTCGTATCTCTTAACTTACCTGCTGTTCTCATTCTACTCAATCTCTTTTCTGCTTTTGACACGGTCAACCACTCTATTATCATAAAGCGGCTACATGATACCCTGGGTATCTCAGAGCGGGCACTAGGCTGACTGACCTCCTTCCTCGCTGACCATCTCTCACAGGTTATCCTAGGTTCATTCTCCTCCCCACCTCCATCACCACTTGTGGTGTTCCCCAGGGTTCTATCCTTTTGCCCTGGCTCTTTGACATCTATCTCGCCCGGCTTGCTTACCTTATCTCCACTTTCTCCCCGCACTGCCAGTGTTACGCAGATGACACCCAACTCTTTTTCAAACTTCCCTTTGAACCTCTTCCCACTTCCTCTACCATTCCTGACTGCCTGTCGCCTATCCAGTCTTGGAGCGCCTCTGATGATCTGTCTCGATGCCAGCAAGACTACGACCCTTCCTATTGGGACTCCTGTTCATTCTTTCCTCCCTTCACTCCGGCTACCCTCTATGATGTGAGGAAGGCATGGTATGAACAGTAGACGCAGACACAAGAGTGGAACGTTTTAAAAACCTTTATTTTGGTATTGCAAAGGGTTGGGAGAATTCCTCACTGGCTAAACCGCTATAATGGGCGCAGTCTTGACTATTAAAACAAGAACAACAAGTGCAAGTCACTCTAGTCAAAATAGGCATATACTAAAAAGAACCTAACCTCACCCTCACTCTCAAATGACAAATGTGAATAGGGGATATGAAAAGGAAAATAGTGTCTCAAAAGAAATGTCAGAATAGCTTCAGTAAATCGGTGATAACTCCTTCCCTGTGTTCAAAGCACAGGGATCAAGAGTTCTGGAACTGGTGGGTGGCACAGTTCTGCAAATGTGGCACACTTGGGCTTACTGGCACGATTCAACAGTTGAGGCTTGGGCTTCAAGCTTTTCACAGTTCAACCAGCTCTTTAGGCTTCCTCTGCCTTACAACAAATGCACAGTTCAAATCTTGATGTTTTACTTTATCACAATACAACACAGGCTTCCCTCTGTCGGGCTCGAGCCTGTCTTTATTTTCACAAACTTCAGAAATTCCACTTCTCATGTGGGTTTCCCTCCACCGGGCTCAAACCCATAATTTTACTTTGTGGGTCTCCCTTCCCCAAGCTTCATTTCACACAACTTTTATCTCCCTTTACTGCTAACTGTCGACGACTTACGAGACTGCAAGGATTTTACATAGACCTCTGCATGACCACTTTGACCTTCATTTTTCCAAACAATTTAACAATCTTCATGAACTCTACACAAATGCTTTTTGGTAATTGTAGTTTCTTTGCATCACAGTTCCTTTACTTTGCCCTCTTGGTGTGGTTACTTTCTTGCCTTCTCCTGTTATAACACAAGGTCAAACATTTCACAGAGACTTTTGATTGTGCGATTCCGCCTCGCAGGACCATTCTCTTACTTTGTATATTCATGTTACAGTTCAACAATTGCCTTTTTCATTATGCGTTTATCGGCAGTTTCTCTCAAAGCCAGTTTTTTGTTGCATTTGATTACTCACTGGTCGTGTTAATTGGCTTTCTTTCTTCAATGCCTTTCATGTAACAGTCAAGGCCTTTACCAATACCTCCTCTGCGCCTCCCCAAATCAGTTGTTCACCCGGGAGGGGAGCAGGCTGCCTCTGAGCACTTCAAAGGAATATCCTTTCTTCTCATTCGGCTTCACTCTTTCAACACTTACGATTTTCCGAAACGCCACCCCACGCCGATAGATTGTTCCGTCCTTCTTCCGTGACACGGGGTCACCGGAAGGCGTGAGCCGGCCTAGTCACAAAGGGCGTCACTAAGGGTGCTTCCTGTCTGCGACAGGACGCCAGGCGCTGGCTACCTTACACCATCCTACATGCTGGTAAGTGTTGCCTGCTTTGCCTGTGCAGAAGTTGCTTGCATTCTACAAGAACAGTTAGAACGGACGTTTGTATGAGCACACTGCATACTACTGCCAAACTAATTTAGTACTCCGCACTCACGCTGATCTGCTCAGCAAAAGAAATTGCTCCCTATGACTAGCTTGTTCACGACACTACCTCGCTCCGCTAAGCCTGTAATCGCCTACCCCAAATCGAATATGTACCATGTTCAACAGTTTATTACAAAAGTTAAAAAAATGTATATGATCTATCAGAATTGTGTGCCACCTAACGTTCCACACACCCACTCATTTGCCTCAGGATCCACATTGTTATTAACTCTTCTAGTCCATCTGGTCTTCGCTGCAATCAGTCTCACTAAACGTAATACATAATCAATGTACTTGAATGTTGTATGAGTCAAATGTCTCACGCACACGTATGCGGGTAAGAGCTAACCTTTGCTTGTTGTTCTTGCACATGCTACCATTGCTATATTGATACTTTAACACGTTAGCCTCCCAAATTGTGCCGAGTTGTGTTTGTTACAGCCTTCATGGTCTTTTTTAAGCACCCCCTCACTATGCGAAGCACTATGACTGTCCTTAGGCCCTCCTTCCATGACAGTGTACTCTGCCTAGGAGGCCAATATGTATATCATAAAAATGGACTAGCTAAAATGGCCTGCCGCCGGCACCACCCCCATCCCTTGCCCAACACCTTTCCTGCCAACCTTTCCTCCATTCCCAACTGTCCACAACCAATTTTCCACTGTTCGCCAAAATGGCACCATACTTGAAACCAAAACTATCACGCAAGCAGTTACTTCAGAGCATACTACCACTCTCAGCAATCTGGTAGACAATCTCTCCCGCCCAGTCACAGGTAGGACCAGATGTCGGCGCCTTAGATCACGTACAACCAAACCACAGCCCACATCCTCGAAACAGACAAAAATCGCAACGGCCCACCACGCTTGTAAGCCTAACCCCATTACTAAAATTGTCCCCCCCACCCCATGCCATGAGACCCCTCCCTCGATAACAGCTATGCCCCTGCTGAAGCCAAATACTAACCTCCAAGGAGCACTCATCAATGCCCGCTCTCTAGGAGCGCATGCCATCGAAATCTACAACCATTTCTTAGAATTAGAACTTGACTTTTTGGTAATCACTGAATTCTGGCTCCACCAAGCCTCAGGCCCCATCCTTTCCATTGCTATACCTCTGGACTACACCATTCTCAGATCCGATAGAACACACTCACAAGGAGGAGGAGTAGCCATCATAGCTAAATCCAAACTCTAGCTGAGACCCTGCCCATTGATAACATCGTAGGCTACGAACTTCTAGCTAAACTAGCCATAGACGCCAAAACAACTATAAATCTCAGTGATTTACAGAGCGCCCAACCCCCAATAGCCACCCCGAAACAGACATACCACTAGTGCTAACCCCACTCATCAAACCCAACACCAAATGTATCATCCTCGGAGACGTCAATTTAGGATTGAACGATAGCCTCGACCCCAAAGCTGAAGCCCTACACTCGGCCCTTAAGGACATGAGCTTCACCCAGTTAGTGGACACTCCCACACACATCAAGGGAAGAACCTTAGATTGGATCCTCACTCTCAACACCTCAGTCACTATTGATTGTATCTGTCCATTAGATTGGACAGATCACTACAATGTCCAATTTACTATCATCTCTGACACACCCACATGTACCAAATCCAATACCACCAACACATACGAAGCCAGAAACCTACGTAAGCTCACCCCAGATTGTCTCAACCCCATCATTAGCAAAACCCTTGACACAGCTTCTATTACTAGTAACAACCCATGTCTCCTAGCAGACACTTATCAAAAATGCCTTGCTAACACCATTAATGCGGTAGCCCCACTAACCACCAAAACCAAACGTTCAGATTAACGGTCCTGCTTCTGGTTCAACAAAGAATTAGTTATGCTCAGGAGAAAGAAATGTGCCCTTGAACACGTACATAGAAAACACCTCACTATAGAGACGGAAAGCTCTTTTCAGTCAGCAAACAGAAACTACAAATAAGCCATCATTAGGTGTAAAGTCAATGCCTATAACGACCGAATCAGCAACACTACCTCTGATTCCAAAGAGCTCTTCTCCATCTTTAGAGACTTGGAAAACCCCATACCTATCTCATCCGTCACCAATGCCAGCAAAGAATGGTACAACACCATTCTAGATGCCTTAGCTACCAAAATAAATCTCTTACAAATGAAAATTACTAGCCACTAAACCTTCCAAAGACAACCTCACCCTGAATCCCAGCCTGAACACCAGCCCCATCTTCTCGGTCACCTCACTCTCCCAAGTCATGGACACCAACACCAAACTCAAAGCATCCAACTGCAAAGGAGATACCGCCCCAGCCCAAATAGTAAAATCATGTCTCCAATCCCTCACACCCATTATTACCAACTTTGTCAACGCATCGTTCAATACCAATTATGTCCTAGCTATCATTAAAGAGGCCTGGGTTACCCCCTCCTCCTAAAAAAACACCACAATAGATCCCACAATACCCACAAATGACCGCCCTATAACGACAGTCCCCTTCCTTCTGAAAAATTCTCAATAAAATTGCGTATAACCAAGTCCAAGCTCACCTGGAACAAAATCATCTCCTAGGGTCCAGACAATCTGGCTTCAGGCCGAACCATAGCATCGAAACAGCCCTACTGGACTTCAAAATCCAGATGGACTAGATTAAAGACTCAGGTCAACTTTGCATACTCCTACTATTAGACCTGTCTGCAGCATTCAACCTTGTCGATCACGACAAGCTCTGCTCCACCCTAACTAAAGATTTTAATTTCTCCACAAATGCCCCTATGTGGATCAAATCGTTCTTAGACGAACAAACCTCCAGAGTCGCCATAGGTAAAGAAGCCACCGACCCTATTCCAGTCCATATTGGAGTACTGCAAGGATCTTGCCTATCCCCACCCTCTATAACGCTTAAACCAAACTCCTATTCCCTACCTTAGATGATATGGGTGTCATTTACACAACTTTTGCAGATGACACCCAGATCCTCATTCCACTCACAGGTAACTATCTCGAAGACACAGAAACGATCAACAAAATCTACGCCATTATCCAAAACTGGATGGCACTAAACAGTTTGTGCCTCAACGATGAGAAGACAGATCCTCATCGTGGGGTCCAAATCTAAAATAGGAGCCCTACACCCTGACTACGCCACCATCAATATTGACGGCTCCATAATACCAGTTCTGAGACAAGTCAAAAGTCTACCTGGATGCTAACCTCACGATGACCAAACACATCAGTCACCTCTCATCTTCCACTGCCTACACAGCAAAACCAATCATCCTTAGCAGGCAACTCCTCGCCCCCGGAAACTGTATCACGTTGAGCAGAGTCTTGATACTGTCCAGGTTAATTACTGCAATGTCCTACTGTTAGGTACTTCCAGAACCAACCTAAAAAAACTTCAATTGATACAAAATAAAGCCCTACGAGCGGCCCTAGGAATCAGAAAATCAGATCACATCCCTAAAACCAGAAGAGATCACCATTGGCTGCCCATAGCAGCCAGAATCAACTTTAAAACACTTTGCATCACCTCCAAATGCAACCAAAACAAAAGTCCATCCGACCTAAACAAAGTTATCGCCAAAAAAGATGTCACCAGAGTTCTATGATCCAACAAACTGTTACTCCTGGCCACACCTTGTTTCAGAAATTCCAGAGCGGGGGGCAGCAGCTTCAAATGTCTAGGTCCAAAACACTGAAACTCCCTCCCACTCAGCATCAAAAAAGAGGAATCCTTTTTGGCCTTCAAAAAGTCTCTCAAAACATGGCTATTCAACCAATATGAAGAACGCCACCTTTCCGCACATATAAAATACTCTTGTCACTTCTATCCTCTTTGCTGTAATAGTAAATGTGATTTAACTTTCTGATTGTACTTTTGATGCAAACGATCCTCACTGAATGTTATTGAAACAAACTGTCTGTAAGCTTGCCGTGATACCTAAGGGTCTGGGCGTGTAACAAATGTAATAAATAAATAAATAAATATTTAGGATGTGTTGAAAAGGGGCAGAGCTGATCCGAGAGGGTGCCATAGCAATCGATTTGCAGGAAGTGACATTTTTGTCCCTGGTCTCACCTAGCCACAGATTAGCTTGCCTCTTGCATGCTTAGAGAGCGCCAATGGCAGTTCGAGGCTGCCATGTAACACCCTACTAGCCAATCTGAGCTCTATAATATAAAGTAAATGGCTAGCCCCACCCACACAAGTCAAATGGTGCTCAAATTATGTTAAAGTTAAATAAATAAAAACACACTGGAGTCTAGGTACGTTCTTGCAAAAGTTTCTACAAGGAACACCAAAAAATGACCATTAGAGATGATATAAAAGAATAGATTAAAATAACAATACTCGGAAAGGTTGCCATGCATTCACCAAGCTGTTAAAAATCATGTGTAAGCACTGGTGCTTCATCAGCCAAATGGTTATCTAGTACTGGACTACAGGGAATGCTAAGAACAGGAGCAGAGGGTGGGTGGACAGATCAGTCAACAAAGTAGGCTGCTCGTTATGAGAACATTGTTTTTTTTACTAACATTTAGTTTTAGACTGACCATGCAAGTCCATCTGTTGACTAACATCGTGTACAAGGAAAGTTTGTCAGCCATGAGATTTTTTTGTTTTACTGTTATGCACAAAGGAATAGAATCTAAGATTAAAGGACCAGATTAGACGCGCCAGCGGGTGCTTACATAAAAAATAAAGGAATGAGTGTAAGGTTCAGTTAACATTTTTAAATAAGGGGCGTGGCGACGCAGGCTGCATGATGCTGCATGTGCTCTGAGCTACCACCGATAAGCACCTGAAACGCCACACACCAACACTATGATCATCTAGTCTGCATATCCTCACAACTATCACACCAACACTATGATCATCTAGTCTGCATATCCTCACAACTATCAGTAGATTGTAGGGTGAACGCTCACCCGGCCCCATGCACATTCAACGGTTTTTCCTCCTAAAACGCAAAAGTACTTGCAAAGGCACTCCCTCATGCAGTCAGAGAAACAATGCAGAGTGTGAAAACAAATCTCCTTACTTGCCGTTTGTACTTTCAAGGACTACCCATTAAAGTACCAGAGCATTTTGGGAAAAGTGAAATGGATACAAATTTGCAATATTATTGGGTCTCAAACACCCCACTCCCAATATATTATGCAAACATTACTTGAAGGCCCCCCCCCCCCAGCTGTTCCCGTTCTACATCGGTATTTTGCTGCTTCAAAACTCAGGGGCTTGCCAAAATGGAATTCTGACATGCCAATGAGAAAATCTTGGGTTAAACAAGTGAGTTTTTAAACGCCGCAAGGAATATCATATGGTTTTTGCTTAAATAGCACTCCATGTTTCCCTCTTCCAGTGAAATTGTGACACACACACACTACTTAGATGGAAATCGTTTTTGAAAACTTAAGATACCTATCCAACCATCTACTCTGACAAGTTTTTGAAAATGCAGGCTACTCACCAGGTCAGTACTTCAAAAGGTTTAATAAACGGCAAGGAGGAGGCTGGATACATTTAACACAGATGTTCAAGTGTGGGACTCCTTGAGATATCTAAGATTGCAAAATTAGGTTTACTCTCAACGAAAACTAAAGATTCCAACAATAGGAAGTTGACCTGTCTGAATCAATCACCCATCAAGATATTTAAATAATGCCTATCTCAAAATGGTCTCCCGTCTACACAAAGCCCTTGTAGATTTTAATCAGACAATAGAACCTATTTGCAGAATTGGGAGAGGGAATCTCCCCAGGAAAATAACCCATGAGCAGTGGCAATGTAAATGAATGGGAAAGGCTAAATCAGCAGCATGTTCTCAACAAGCATTGGAAATACCATCAGTTACAGCTTTTGAGCAGGCATGGGAAAAGGCCTTGTACCAGGCAATGCTGTAAAGGCACTAACTGGTGTGACGATTCAGTAACTTCTCTCCAGGGTGAGCCTTTCTTCGTGAGGCTAGGGAGGTGAGCCCGCTACGCAATAATCCCACTAGGAGTTGCAGCAACCGAGACCTCGCAGAGCGAGACTCCCCCTGATGTTACGCTCACCTGGTTCCCACGGGGGCGTCGACCGGAACTGGGCCACTGTTGTTTCCACCAGCGTGACGTGTAGCGCCGAGATGACTGACTGGACTGGCCCGCTCAGCCTAGTTTGTCTGGCTCGCAGGAATATTCTTCTGCAAAGGAGAAGAGGAATTAACCACCCGTGGAATTGAGTGTCACCCCACCTTCCCCACTCCCGTTGTCTTCCCACAGATCACTCTTGATGTCCCCTCCTTAGTCTCACCTGATGGTTTGGAAGGATGAGCTCTCCATCCTGCGTCGACCGCAGGGGCGCGCTGATGACCAGTTACTTCACTGGCGTAGAGGAATTGGTGAGTTCCAGTATTGACTCTAAAGTCCAATTGTTCATAAGAGTTCAAATGTCTGATCTTCACTCTGTCCGATTCCTTGCAGGTTGACGATTAATCCACTCGAAGATTTCCAAATGGCAATTGGTAAGATTCAGGTAAGTCTATTGTGGTTTTCCCCTTAGGGGCCGGGGTATGGCGATGAAGCAGAGTTGACTCCGCCGACCCGAGATGAGGTGAGTACCCCCAGTGGTAAATCAGGTAAGTCCTTGGGGGTAGCTTGTATAGCCTTAGAGAGTCCCCTTGCTCACCTTGCTGCCTTTGTCTCCTAAGGTGTCGGAGGGCGGCCGCGAGATGGAGAGAGCGTGATGGAATGCTGAAGTACCGCCAAGCAGGTGAGTTCAGCGCGGCGCCGTAGGAATGCGAAGCGATGCTTCAAAGACTTCTGTCTTTCAGCTCTGTGGCGAAATGGATCAGGATTCAGGTGAGGATTAAAGTTAAAACTCCTGTTCTAACCTTTATCTTTCTTTTCTTCTTGTTTCAGGAGTCCCAGGACTGAAGTGGGCGTGGCTGAAGACTGGAGCTGCTGAAAACACGGTGAGCGTTGCGCTGCAGCAAGCAGAATAACGCGAAGCACGTGTGGCTGTCCGGGCGTGGTTTAAATAGCCTTGGAAGAAGATCCAGGTAAGTATTCTTCCAAAGTCCCACCCAAGTAACAAAATAGTCCCTTCAGTAAAATAGTCCCTCCTAAGCCTCATTTGGCTTGAGTCTTCATGCAGCATGGTCTGCCTCAGGTGAGTATGCAGCATGGTCTGCTTCAGGTAAGTTATCAATAATGAGCCTGGCTCCCATGGCGCCAGGACTGACTTTATCTTTATGAGCCTGGCGCCACAGGCGCCAGGACTGCACCCAAACAGCCCCTAACTGGGGCTTTTGGGCATGCTCCAAGTGGCATGATGCCTGCTTCCGGGGCTGCTGGGCCTGGTCTGGTCTTCCGGGGGCAGGCATCATGACACCTGACCCCTAATCCGCTCCCACCCACCCCCGAGGGACAGGGACTCCCGTTCCGTTGAGCAACTCCCTAAAGACCCTTTCACTACCACCACCACCACAAGACCACCAAGTCAGACCTCCGTCTTACGGTCATACAGAATTCAAGTTTCCTCTTGAAAAACATCCCATCACGAATCCTATGAAGAAGAGGAATGGTGGAAGAGTAATAATGATTACTCCAAATACTTTGATGAAGAAAGGTGCCAAAAGATAAACAAGCCTGTGGGCATCAGGGCACTTTCAAAGACAAACAAAAAAAAACACAATCTTGAATCTTGAGAAAAGACGGTCATATTACAGGGGAGACATCCCACCCGCTCAGGCAAACAAATTGGTATTAAGAGCTCGCTTGAAAACGGCCAATGAGCTTTAACTCCTCAGATTGGGGGAGGGGGGGAGGGGTAGGGAGTTGCATGGAGTAGGTGCTGAGCAGTGGAAGGGACATTTAGCTACTGTGACCAATTTTACTCTAGGCATGGATAACACATTTGAGGAGTTAGATATCAATATCCTTCAAGCTGGTAAACAGACAATACTTTCGGACAAATATCCTGGGCTGTGACCAAAAAGACATTTAGGCGTCAGTAGAAGAAGTCTAAATGAGATTGTGGCTTTCACCGGTAACCAGCGGAGTGCTCGTCTAGCCTGCAAAACATGGTCTTTCTTTCCCAAACCTTCCAGCACACGTACTGCACTATTTTGGATTACATGCAACTTGGAAATTAGGCCCTTGTGGATTCCATACAGTAAGCTGCCACAGTTATCCAACATGGCGTCAATAATAGCTCTTGCAATAGTTGCACAGCTCTTCTAGATTAGAAAGGGTGATAGTTGATTCAATAGTTTGAGGTGATAAGCAGAGGTGGATACAATACTGCTCACATGTGCTTTCATGCTCCGCTGAGAGTAAAGATAAACGCTGAAGGTTTTGACTTTTTTCAGAGTTTCAATTGTTCAAGCCGCGATGAAAAAGCTCTTATACGCCAGGCCTAGCTTGTTTAACCTATTGGCAGTGTTATTGTAAGCACCAGTTTTGTTTTTTCATTATTTAAGGCCATACCATTTGATGTCATCCACTGCTGTATGTATGAATAGATCTTATTAATAGGTTTGTGTCTTTTTCGTAGTCTCCCGAGAAGGGAACAAACACGGTCATCAGCGTAGTTGGTGCAAGTTATGCCCTTTGTGTCCAACAACTCAACAAAGGTTAGGTACATGTATTAGAGGGCTGGTGACAAACATGACCACTGTGGAACACCAAATGAGAAATTGTCTGCATCTGCTACTGCAGCACCAGTGAACATCCTTGCTGAGGGATTGGCCAAGAAAGATTCCATCCGTTTGGTCGCTTTAGGTGCAAAAGATGCACAATGTAAAAATCTATCAACAAGTATAGTATGATCTACCAAATCAGCAGACCGGTCCAGTAGCATCAATAACATGATACCACCTTTATCTGTAGCTTGGAAGATATTTGTCTTCAAATCTAGTGAAGCAGGCTCGGTGCCATGTGCTCGCCTGAATCCTGATTGTATTTGACCTAGCATTTTGTTGTTGACAAGGTGTTCTTAAACTTGCAGATATGCTACCCGGTCAATGATCTTCAATAGAAAAGGCACATCAGTGAAGTGTCTATAGTTAGAGGTTTTTAGTTCCAGAGATTTTTTTTTTTTCCATGCCTGCTTTATGAAATCCTGTACATGACCCTCACTAAAGGAGGTGCTAATAAATGTAGCGATAACTTGGATCAAAAATTATGCACAGGCTTTTACTGCGACTGCTGGACAGTCATCACCCTTGAAGGTGGTTGGTTTGAGCAGTGCCATGATGTTCATCATCTCACATTCCAACACCATTCTAAACGTGAAAAACGGTTTTATTAGTCATGGTAGTTAATGGTACATCAGCCTCTCGTTCTCAGTCAGGCGTACTGGAATTAGTTGCCACCTTAGATTTATTCTCCAGGTTTTTCCTAATATTCAGTACCTTGGTAACGAAAGCCTCTTGCACAGGCATACCCCATGATCTGTCTTTTGCTAATATAGACTCAGCCGGAACGGGATTTTCTAATTCCATCAGAATTTTGAATAGTTCACGCGTATCCGATTGGGCATTGGTGATCCGCAAGTCATAGTCAGACTTCTTTGCTGCAATAATTGCAAGTTTGTGCTTCTTCGCTGCTATAAAATATGTATCCCTATTCTCAGATGTTCTGGATTCATCCCATGTTTCATAAGCCTTACACTTAATGATTTTAAGATTGTGTGTCTCTGAAGAGTACCATGATTTAATTTGTTTTACTGGTAGATGAAACGTTTTTAACAGGGCAATCTTGTTAGCAGCCTTTGCCATGGTGTTCCGATATGCTGCTGCACCGCATGATCTCTTAAAGTCCTCTAAGTTCTGTATTTAGGAACAAGAAATTGAGCAATTGCCTCCGGTGTAATACTACAGACCTTATGCAAGGTAATGGTACTTTAAGATGGTTTGCTCTTTGTTACCGGCTGAGATGCCACAATTGCAAAGCTCATAAGTTATGATCGGACCAAGGACAAGGGCAGATTCATCTACAGCAATATTGTAAATGGCTATCTAATCTAAAACATTCTCTTTTGAGTAGGTATGTTCTTGAACATTTCGAACAAATCCCAGTCCATCAATGAAGATTGAACAGATGCTGCAGTAAGTCTGCCTTGTTAGCAGGCCAAATATTAAAATCGCCACAAATTAAATCTTGAGTAAGGCTTAAGGAAAGGGAGTAACATGGCAGAGAGTTGGTCTTGAAAACCCGTCGTGAGGTGGCATCGGGGGGTGTGTAGAGCATAATCAGATTAGCTGTTGTGTAAGGGTCAGCAAGTATCTCGACATACACAACGTCACAACCCAGAGCACCCTGTATTCCCACCTCATGAATATCCAGTGTGAATGTACAGACCACAGATCAAGGCTACACCTCCGCCTTTGCAACCAATCCCATCAGTGCAAAAACCCTATACCCCACTGGTACAGACGGTCTGGCCGCCGCCGCTTTGTGATCGTGGCACAGCTTCACACCAGCCTCGCTGGCCCAATCAGTTGGCTGAGCCTTCATCTACCAATAAGGTGGACCGGCAGGCGTAAGCCGGCACCCCCACCAAAGGCACCTCACTAAAGGCCTGGGCCTGTGCAGGGACAACCAGACGGCAACGGCACCAATCCATGCCAAATTCTATTTTCGATACTACCCATATGATTGCAGCTTCCGATGACTTGTCCGAATTGCTGAACTTTCGCTGAACTTGCTACCAATACCCACTCCATGAGGTAAGACTTTCCACTAACATTTTCGAAATTCCACTGCTCCACAGCTTAATGCTGCATTCCAATTTTTGTCGCCTATTGCCTTCCTCGTATTACAGCCATGCGCTACCTACATAGTAATGACTATCATTGCCGGACTGCTAAAAACCCTTACAATCGTATATTGTGTATCTCAGTAGTTCGTAGCGTCGGACCAAATTTTGTGCATTATAATCACATATGGATTGCATGTACTTTTGTCATAATCACCTATAGAGAACTGCTTAGCACAATGCATTGTCTATGCTTACAGTAACCCATATAACTGCCTCCTCACGCAGACTTTCATCCTGGCCAGATTGCGATCTTTATATTCTTCTTAACCCAGATTGTATTTCTGCACTAATTTGCATGTTACCTACTATGTTCTCTGTACACTGGAAACCCCTCATTCCACTTACCAACACACTATTAAAATTAGTAGCCACTCCACCTAGACCTTTACAAGCAGCGGCAAGGCTGCGACCATACCGCACTTCACGCACCCTGCCATAGCGGTCACTCCAATGCAAACACGCGACTCTCTCAGCGACCGTGTATGCCCTTCCCACTCCATGGAGCCCCCTAGAAACAGGATAGGTCACACACTCCCTAGAGGCCCGTTCCTAAATTATACAGCTAGAGCCTAGACAAATCCACTCCTGTACACCTACAAACCATGGACATTTACAACACTGCTTGTTCAAGGGGTACATTTATCCACTTTGGCACAGGCCTTGCCCGTCTACACTGCCATAGACATCACCCCCTGCCTTGCCCCACACCATTCCTCCCCAGCACACCAGCCACTACTAGGAAGAGCGCGCCGCACACGCCTCTCCTCCACAACCTTAAATAACACCAATCCACCCCTGCTTCCACAAGAAACACCAGACTCTAAGCACGCACCCATCACCGGCACCCTAATACCAAAAACCAGTATGCCACCCCACAATCTAATATGATAGCAATGCCTAAACCTCAGGTGACTCAGGACAAGCCTGATACCACCACCCAACGGATCACCATCCCCAACGACACCCTGCAAAGGACACCCAGCATCACAGCAGCCCACCTCCTGCTCTCCCAAAACTAGTCAGCCCGTATCAGGAGCATTACTAAATGTAAGTTTCCCTCCGCGCCCATGCCATTGATATACATAATAGTATCCTAGAATTCAAATTAGACTTCTTAATGCTCACTGAAACGTGGCTACATACAGCCTCAGGCCCACAGATCACACTAGCCATCCCCTCTGAGTATACCCTACTTAGAGCAGACCTCCAAGATGCCATAGGCGGTGAGGTGGCAATCATCTTCAATACCACACTTCAATTCAGGGAATGCAAAATGGAAACCCTACAAGGGTACAAACTCCTTTCACTTAAACTAGCCATCAACCCCAATGTAACTATTAATGTCCTAATAGTATACAGAGATCAGAGCACCTCAAACAATCCTGACATAGACTTACCTCTACTAACTACACCTCTTCTCAAACCCAAAACTAAATACATCATCTAGGAGACCTTAATCTACGTTACAATGACCCTACGGATCACAAAGCCATAGCCTTCTACAATGCATTTTTAGAAATGCAATTTACGCAAATTGTAAATGCCCCTCCCCTCTCAAAAGGTAGAATCCTTGATTGGATTCTCACCCTGAATAATACAGTATCTATAGTAAACATTCTCAAGATGCCATGGACTGAATACTGTTTAATCAAATTCAACATAAACGTAACTACCGACCCCAATAACAAAAAACAAATGCGCACCTGTACCAATACTGGTTAGAAATACACGTAAACTCACTCTTGAGAATCTAACTCCTCTTCTTAACCTGCTTAACTCCAAATCGACAATGTTAATCCGGACTGTATCATCACTACCACCACTGCCTGTAAACAGCTATAAATGAAGTGGCCCCTCTCAAAACTAAGCTGCCCAAGCCCAAACGCAGCCCCCCCCCCCTCGATTCAATGACAAACTTATTGAACTTAGAAGGGGTAAAAGAGCCTTAGAACACTTATCTAGGAAAAACCACTCAGCAGAACTCCAAATCAAACTCCAACAACTCTCCAAAACCTACAAACTCAGAGCACTCACTCATAAAGCCGAATCACTTAACCAACGTATCTCCAACGCGGCCTCAAATACTACAGAATTATTCACTATTATCAGAGAACTTGAATCACCTATCTTACCCACCTGCGCAGCCAACACTAGTAAAACCTGGTGTACCACTATGCTCTTTCCTCTAAAGTGAATACACTCCAAAACAAAATAGCCTTGCAAAAAGAGCTCTTGGAGCTTACAGTCAATCCTCCCCATTCACCAGGCATAAATATGAGGTCCGATGTACCCGAATTCCATTTTGTCCCAGTCACCAATGACCAGGTACTCAAATCGATCGCATCACTCAAACCATTCAAATGCAAAGGGGTAGATTCCCTGCCAAAATAGTCAAAGACTGCCCCACTACCCTAACACCCATCATTACCAAATTTGTTAATTCTTCTTTCAATTCTAGTGAAATCCCAGCATCCATAAAAGTAGGGCGGGGTTACACCCCTACTAAAAATAACCTTCATTAGATCCTACCATCCCCACCAATTACAAGTCCATCACAACAGGCCATTCCTTCTCAAAATCATTGACAAAATAGCATACACCAAAGTACAAACCCACCTAGAACACAACCACCTATTAGGGGACAGACAATCAGGTTTCCCCCCCCCCAGACACAGTACTTCGACAGCCATTCTGGGCCTAGAAAACTAGATGGACTCCATCAGGGGCTCTGGTAAATTTTGTATTTTACTATTAGTAGATCTCTCTGCAGCGTTCGATTTAGTTGACCATGACAAACTATGCCATACCCGAACGACCAACTTCCACTTTTCTAAGAAAGCCACTACTTGGATAAAATCCTTCCTCTCCGACCACACCTCTAGAGTTACCATAGGTATTGAAGCAGCTGACCCCATTTCAGTACCACTGGGAGTACCGCAAGGATCCGGTCGCTCCCCGAAACTCTACAACGCCGACACAAAGCTAGTTTTTGCTGCCTTAGACGCCATGGGAGTAATGTACAAAAACTTTGCTGACGACACACAAATACTTATACCTATTACGGGTAACCTCGAACAGGACACTGCATGTATAAACAAAATCTACTCTCTTATCCAAAACTGGATGGCCAACAACAGTCTCTGCCTCAATAGAGAAAAAACGGAGATTCTCATAGTCGCCTCCCCAGCCCGCCTTAGCAAGCTTCACCCAGAATACACTTCTATGGTTATAGATGGTACCCCTATCACTATATCTCACAAAGTCAAAACACTAGGAGTATACCTTGACTCCAGTCTCACTATGAACAAACATATTAGTGCACTTGCCTCCTCTATGGTACGCACAAACTTTTTTTTTCCTTTATTTTTTTTACACACTGTCTCTCTTAAAAAAGTATGGAGCTGAATCACCTTGCAAAAGCCTAGTTTCTGCCGAGTCCTCTGCAGACAACCACCTAGCCACATACAACAGCTGTCCCGCCAAGTAATACAATTCAAAATTCGGCAGGTTTATGCCCCCCTTATCACACGTGTTCTGTAGTTTCCACAGGGCCACTCTATTACTGGAGTTGCCCCATATGAAGCCCCTGCACATGCCATGAAGTCTCACAAAAAAGCGTCTGGGAATCAAGTTGGGGACATTCACAAAAAAATGCAAGAGTCTGGGCAAAACCACCATTTTAAGCAGAGCTGCTCTCCCCATCATGGCTAGGGGTAATCTAGACCAGAACGCCATGCTATTTTTAATTCCCTCAATTGCTTTCTCTGTATTGTGTTTGTGCTCTGTCTCTATCTTATGGTAAATGTTTACGCCCAGATACCTCAATGTCCCGGTCTGCCAGGGTATCTGCAGGATGGGTAGCCTCTCCAATGGGGTACTCTTATACCTTCCCAAGGGGAACAAACTAGACTTCCCGGGGTTCACCGATATGCCCGAGAGGGTGGCATAACGATTCATCACCTCCAGCACATATTGCAGGTTCTCTTCCGGGTAGCGCAAGTAGAGGAGCAGATCATCTGCATACAGCGATATCAGGTATGTGCCTCCTGTCGTACGAATCCCCACCTCCCCATATTGTTGCCGCAGGCAAATTGCCAGCGGCTCTAATGCCTGAATACATAACATGGGCGACCAGGGGCATCCCCGTCTAGTCCCCCTACTTAGTTGCCATTTATCTGAAATTATGGTTCCTGTTTTAACTCTCGCAATCGGGGAGCTATATAACATCTGGACCCATCTGATATATCCTGGTCCCATCCGGTATCCTTTCAGGATCGCCTTCAACCATGGCCACCCCACTGAATCAAAGGCTTTAACCGCGTCCAACGACACGATAGCCAACTCGCCCGAGTCTCCCTCGGCTTGGTCAATGATATTGTGCAGACTCCTATGGCTGTCTGTGATATTTCTACCGGGGACATAGCCTGTTTGGTCCGGGTGCATCAATTTACCAATTACCCTCTTTAGTCTGTTGGCCAGCACTGCCGCGAGTATTTTGCTATCCTGATTGAGCATAGGCAATATAAGACCCACACTCTGCGTCCGGCTTGCCTGCTTTCAGGAGAGGGATGATCACTGCCTCATGGAGGGACGCCGGCAGTTCCCCCTGCTCATAGGCTTCATTAATCATGGCTAGCAGCGGCTGGAGTAGCTCCTGCTTATACGTTTTATAAAACTCACTGGGTAACCCATCCGACCAGGGCACCTTACATGTGGGCAGGTGTTGGATCATGGGGGCGTCTAGATCTGCGCGTTCTAGGTCATCTAAGGTGGGCAGCCCTATATCCTCTATTGTTTCCAGTATTTCTTGACTCATATCTTCTCCTGCATCCTCATATAATCATCTGTAATACTTGAGGATCTCCTCGTTTACTCCCCTCCTGGGTATTACAGATTTGACCTTCCGCGTCCCTGACCTCTCTGATCACCGAGCGGGGGGGGGGTCTCCTTTTTGAATAACCAGGCCAGTAATCTACCCGGCTTATCCCCCATTGCATGTAGCCTCACTGTGTATTTCTTATAATTTAGTCTGCATAATCTGTCCCAGAGTTCACTACAAGTCATCTGTAAATCCTTTATCTTGGCGCTGTCCTCTCGGGTGGTCCCCTCACTGTGTATCAGGCCCTCTAGCTCTCTTTCTGTTTCTTGCAGTTCCCGTTCAATACCCCCTTGGAGCCCTTTGGATTTTGATATAGCTACCCCACGCACCGCCACCTTAAATGACTCCCATACTGTTCTCACAGAGCGTACACTTCCTGTGTTAATTTCAAAATATTCCTCAATGGCCTCCCTCAAATCCTCTCGAAATCCTGCATCCTGTAGAGCCTCAGTTCTGAGCCTCCATGTCAGGATTCGCGCTCTGGGGGGTTGATGTCGCCACTCTACGACCAAAGGCGAATGGTCGGATAGTACCCGGGCATTGTATTTCGCGCCCACCATTTCTCCCACTATCTCGGCAGCAGCAAACACATAATCCAGCCTTGTATGCAGGTCATGTGGTGCTGCATAATGAGAGTATTGCCTATCCATTGGGTGCAGCCGTCTCCACACATCCTCTAGGCCGAGGTCTGTCTACAGTGTCCTCAGCGCTTTAGCTGCTGGCACCGGCTTTTCTGATTTGTCATCTGACCTGTCTATCCTGGGGTTCAGGGTGCAATTGAAGTCCCCTCCCCACACCATTGCGCCACCCACCAGCGGGCTAATTTTACTATATAGGGACCTAAAATATGCCGCTGTATCATGGTTAGGGGCATACAAATTTATGATGTTCACTTCTCTGTTCTCCAGGAGTCCCGCCACCACCACCATTG
Source organism: Ambystoma mexicanum (assembly GCF_040938575.1). Lineage (NCBI taxonomy): Eukaryota > Metazoa > Chordata > Amphibia > Caudata > Ambystomatidae > Ambystoma > Ambystoma mexicanum. Next base: position 1,333,603,104 of record NC_090921.1, on the reverse strand, counting down.
TACCTTCTGGGTCTGTCGTCGAACTGAGCAGCTGAAATGGCACATGCGGTGCCACCCATGTAATCACCCCTCTCGCATATGCAGAGTATGTGGCCCCTATGACATTACCCTTCCATTTTCTCCTGACCACCTCCAACTTCTCCTTTGTGACGTGGGTTTCCTGTAGCAGAGCTATGTCAATCCGCATCCTCTTTAGGTACATCATCACCTTATTACGTTTTAGATAACTACTGAGACCCCGCACATTCCAGGTTACGACTCTGAGATTACCCAAAACCATTGACTTGCTGTTCTTTCCCTCCCCACTACCTCTGATGTCTACCTCGATGGCCCATTTTCCGACTCTGAACCCTCCCAACCTCAACAACTTCCCCCCACCCCCTCTTCCCAACCCTACCCCACTGCACACAACCCCCCCCCCCCAACCCAACCCCAACAAATGCCCAGCTCCATCCCTGAATCTCAGGCCCACCCGTGTCTGGTCCTGTCTTGTGAACGGAAGGCTACGACCCCGCAGGGTGTCACGGACTAACAGTGACCTAATGCTATGGGGTTCACAGGATGTCTCCCAGGAGCTCCCTTTTGTCTGATTAGGAGTGTTTGCTCCTAGCGGATCTTGCCAGCATGTATTTTTCTGCAACACATTCCCCACAAGCTTTATTTAGTCCCAGTGTCTTGTGCTATGTCACCAGAGATGACCCAGCTGCGTGCTACTTATCTTCTGCGGCTTCTGTCTGGATACCCGGTTCCTGGGGGCGACCCTGCATATCCAGCCAGTCCATAGCATCCTCCGGCGTCTCGAAAAACAGCGTTTTGTTCTTGTAGAACACTTTCAGTTTGGCCGGATAAAGCAACATGCATCTGTGGCCAGCCTCTCTTAACCTCCTTTTCACCGACCCAAAGTTCATCCGTAGTCCAGGTACGCTGTGATTTTCGCCGGCCCCCTTTCGATCGTACGTCCCTTCCGGAAGAATTGGAGTATCTTCTCCCGATCCCGGTAGTTTAGAATCTTTGCAATCAGCGGTCGTGGGAGGGGTTCCCGGTGGTGATCTCCTTGTCAAAGCCCTGTGCGCCCTTTCAACTGCAAACCCCTGGGACAGCGCTCCACCAGCTATTTCCTGCAGAACCATGGATTCCATATATTTCGTTGGGTTAGGCGCCTCCATTCCTTCTGGCAATCCTACAATACGAATGTTATTGCGTCTGGCGCGCCCTTCTGCCTCCTCTGCCCTATTCTCCAGGTTGCCCACACGCTGCACCAGGGCATGAAGTTCCGATCCGTGGGAGGCGCATGCCGCAGTGTTTGGGGCCATCTCCTTTTCCAAGTTCCCAGTGCGCTCTGTGAGCGTCCTCACATCCTGTCTCAGCAAGTTGACTTTTTCCTGGACCGCACCGATCTTAAGGTCCAGTCCCACTTTTAGTTCGTTCATTGCCAGGCCCAGTTTGGTCTCCCTGGCAATTTTCAGGTCCGCAATCGCTGCCATCCAACTCCTGGATCCTGCCCGGTGTCTCCGCTGCCACCGTGGTAGTGTTGTCTCTGCTTTTGCTCCCTTCCACCCCTGGAGGTGTCTTGGCATAGGCATCCAGCGTGGGCTGATTGTTCCTGGGTCTGACAATTTTATTAGACATTGTGCTGTGCCGTGCGGGCGCGAACCAGCAGCGCCACCCCGCTCGCGGAAACCAACGTGGCGTCAGGCCACTCGCGCTTCAGCCGTATTTGGGTACATCCGTATTCCTCGTCACACTCCTAGAATGGGCTGTGTCCTCCCACGTACCTGCGCCCACACACTGACCCTGCACTCCCCCTCTCCAGCACTCTGTTGGCCCCAGGGCCCTCCGGCTCACAGTCTTGTCCTATGTGCTTCCCTCTGGCTCCCCAGCACTTTTGAATGGGTCCAGCAGCGGGTCAGCCCCACTTTGTCCTTGGGCCACCCTGTTCAGGTCCCCCCTCCACCAGCATGTGCTGGGTTTGCTGCTTCCTCAGCGTGTGCACAGCAGTCGGTATGCCACACAGGGACTTATACTCCCTGTGTGCATCAGAGGTTAGTTAGTTTGGTGCAGGAAGCGTCTGCATATTTTATCCTTTGAGGGGTAATGTCCTTCTGTGCCTTGTGGTCACTCTTCTACGCAGTAGAGCTTTGGGGGATCCCAGGTCACAGTCCAGGTGTCCACAGGGGCCTTCACAATTTCCCTTGCTTATTCCTTATTGTCCTCTCTCCGCTATTTCCACTTATCCTTATCTCCTCTACTGCCTTCGCAATCGGCGCACCTTGCATCCACAGCTTGGGGGCATCATGCAGTCTGCCTGTCATAGAGCCACTTCTCGTATAATCACTTCCCCATTTGTGTCCGACCATAATAATGCTTCCCAGTATAAGCTAACTAGCTCTCGAGTGTTCTCTGTTCCATGCGGGTTGTATTCGCCCTCATTGTATCATATGGGCTTCCAGCAGCCGTGTCTCATGCCCAAAGTCTCATATGGGTGTCGGGGGTGTATTTATATATCCCGTTCCCCTGCAGACAATTCTTGCAATGACCCTGGTCCGTGTGTGTGCTTCTCCGTACACAAGCCTCGTCACAGTGTATCCACTCTCTCTGTCAACTTCACTGCTGTGCCGGGCCCTCGGGGGTTTCATTTCTTGTACTCCTGACGGCAGCGTTCCTCATCCGTTCCATTAGAGTGAGATCTGTATCTGGTTGATTACATGATCTGTGGCATCTTTTTCGGATGGCCACAAATAAGAACGCGCAAAAATGTTATCATGCAGGAGAGCTGATGCACGAAGATTCTTCCGTCCGGTCTCTGCCTGCCCGTGTCTGGGTCCAGTCGGGTCTGCCGACTAGGTCCCCGTTTCTGCGTCCCAGCAGTGCTCAGGCAGCCTTTCGGTGCATCCCCTGCAGCACTGATACGCACGGCCGCTGCAGCTCAACTTGCGGGTCACCTCCAGCCGGCCGTATCTTCTCCCTCCTGGGCTGGTCTCTGCAGGTGGTTCAGACAAGCCCGATCGCAGCAGCAGAGTTTCTCCTCATGTCACCGGGGTCACTTTATGGCCCTTTGTCCGCCGCCGGCCATCTTGTCCGCCTCCACAACACGGGCACCCAGATTTTCGCAGGCCCCACATCTGCCTTATCTAGCTACCGCTAGCATTTTCTTGGTAACCAGTGCATGCGCCAGCTATTCACGGGTGTGTGGGTATGCTGTTGATGATCATATGTTCCTGCAAACCTCATTTCTCCCCCAGGATCGATGTCGGATCACGGGAGCTTCTCCAGAGCGCGTCCTTCTACGCGGCCATCAAGCCACGCCCCCAGGTACACACAAACATATTACACTAAGCAGGCCTCTTCTCTCCCTAGAAAACTGCCTCACACTTGCCAGAGCCCTCATCTTACTGCAATATCCTCCTATTAAGTACCTCAAAAAAGAAGATAAACTGCAACTACTTCAAAATAAAGCCCTTAGAGCAGCACAGGGCAGCAGAGAACATATATCACAACATAGACGAGAAGCTTACTGGCTTCAAGTACAAGCAAGAATACTCCACTAAACTCTCACTATCATTCATAAATGCATCTCAGATAATGCCCCCTAACTACCTCTGCCAAAGCCTGTCTAGCAAAACCACTGACAGAACACTCAGATCCAGAACCGACACACTCCTTTCCATCCCACACTTTACTAACTCCAGATCAGGGAACACCAGCTTCCACATAGCAGCCCCGCGCATTTGGAACTCACTACCCACCTACCTATGCAACGAAACCTCCATCCCGAAAATCAAGAAGCTATTAAAAACGTGGCTTTTTGATAAATTCTAACACCTCATCACCAGCTCACTTTATTATCTAGACACTCCATTATGAATCCCTAGCCTCGTGCTACCTACTAGTCTAAGTATACCCTCGTTCTTCGTTCTTCTTTCTGTGAATATGTGTAACCAAACTGCTTTTCACTTGTATGCCTATGAAACTGTCAAGATGCCTAAAATGACTGTAACCTACGCCGTGATACCCAAGGGTTTGGGCGTATAACCAAATGAAATCAATTAAATTATGGAGCCAAGTTTCTGAGATGGCGAAGATATCAATCTGATCATCAAGAATATAATATGCAATTTCTGTTCAGCGTTTCACTAAGGATTATGTATTAAATCTATTTTAATGGTAGTCAAACTAGCCTGATTTTCCTTAATGCAAGGAAAGAAGAAAAGTATGATGTATTTGTAAGGAATTGGAACCAACATTCTTAGAATTTAAGTGGAGAAGTATCTGGACAAAGGCTTCATTTTCATAATATCTCCCCCCTCTCACCCCCCAGGGGGACAAGACTGATTAAGGATGTCATGAGCTATCCAGACTCCCAGTAATACTAGCTTCATGTAAATCATAAACCTTGTCTGTCTGGCCTAATCAATCATCATTTAGAGGATTAATATTAGCGTGCAACTCAGCATTACGGGATCTACCACAACAAATCAAACATTTACTTTGAGTCCCAGAACATCAAATTCTTTTAACCCATTTCTGCACCAATATACGCAGAGGAAGACACCCCCACTCCCCAGACAGTGACCCCCCCTCTGCCTCCCCAACTTGGTTGTGCTGCGATATCTCCACTGGATAGAGCTCCATAGCTAGGTCATAACTAGCCCTAGGCAGGAAGTGTCCTTCTACTGCATTGATAATCAGCCCGCATGAGTCACAAATAAAGAATAAGTCAACTACAAACTTATATGCAAACAAGGTACTAGCCAAGGCAAATGCCAAGTGCCGGGGCGCGAACCGGCGCAAACCGCCTTAAACGCGATGCCGCTAACGCGCCCGTAATAAAATCTAAAAGGACACTAGTCTCGACTGGGAGTTGTAGTGCCAGCGTAAGTATTTACAGGCAGATATGTTCTGTGCTCTCAATTAAGTCTAGATAAAAGTAACTCAAATATTTAACATTTACCTCTGGTTGCAAACTTTACTTTCAAGTGTTGCTGAAATAGCAATTCAAATCATGCAAAAAAGGGTAAATTCAATCGAAATAGTGATTCTAAGAGCATTAGAGTATTCAGGTCAATGCTCACAATCAAGCAGTCATTGCCACCAGCGAAAGAATGCAGAATATTGATCAGACACAGAAGGATGTATGACCCTCCGCTGGGGAGGATCCAAAAACCTGTAATAACAGAGGAAGTACTCCTCTTAGTGTAACAAAGAAAAGAAGCCAGGGAGCTTCAAAGCAGTCAAGTCGTGGCTGGCCTGCAAGACGGCACAAGACATTGTCGGGAGAAAGAAAGAAGGTGCTGCTGGACAGAGACCTCCAAGGAGACCGAGGCTGACGAGCAGAGGGGAAGGAAACCCCACGAGGAAGAAGCTGGAAAGAGCAGTGGCGTGACCCTGGAGAGGTGGATTAGGGGGTCTGAAAACTGGGACGAGACCGATGAAGCATGGAAAGCACGTAAAGAAGCGGATCACTTACGGAACGAGAAGCAAGTCGTCCGGATATCGTGTGAAGTCCCACTTCTGAGATCAGGCCCGGCAAGGCCAACCCCTGTGAAACAAGGTAATTGGGATGGCGGGAGACCCGGGGAGGGATCACGCCAACCGAAAGTGGTGCCATCATACTCGTCGCAGTACTTGGCTCGGAGTTAAGTAGCCTTACGAATACTCTGGGACTCTGCATACTAATCACAGTAGTCCAAAAGAAGTTAAGAGTAACGATGAGTGGCTTGAGAATAAGAAAGGCCAAACAGAAGACAGTGAGTGTGAAGAGGTATATGACACACATTATCTGATACACAAAGACAGGAAGAAACAGAGTAATATTAACAATAAGCAGAATATGCAGAGGTATTCAATGTCCCAGTTGGAACTAAGAAAAGAAGGACTTTCAGAGACAAAGAGTTTTTTGCCCAGCATTCCTAAAAATACATAAGGCTAAAGAGGAAAGGCCTAAAAGGAGATCAAGTAGGGGAAAGAGACTAGGACAAGTCCCCTACAGGAACTACATCATTTACTTAAAGATATTGCTCAAAAACATTTAGAGGATTGCATATTAAAAGCGAGAAAGGAAGTCTAAGAGAAGGGAGTAATTCTCCTAGACTTTGGTTGTATGAAAGCTGAAGAAATTCAGGAGCAAGGTAACATTCTCCTGATCTTTTTATTATCCGAGAGTGGAAGAAACATATCTAGAAGAAGGGAGTCATTCTCCTGGTCTTGGCCCCTAGATAGTTGGTAAGGTAGGAAACCCCCATAGATTAGGGCTAGTTAGACATTTGTTTTCTCAGATTTAAATAAAATAACCTGAACCCAAGAACCATTCTTTCTCCTCCTGACTTACCAGATTGGCCATTAATGGAACAGCTGTAAAACAATACGAGTACCTGGGCATATAATAGCAATGCCTGGCAAATGTGTATCTAATATCTGCACACAAGCCAAAACTGTTGGCTTTGCCAATGTTGGTTTGAACAGGACTTCAGTGAATGTGTTTTGGGTGGCTAAGGGTCAGAAGTTGGTGGGAATAGCCATAGTTCTATTAGCATGACCATGGGCAATCAATGGGTGGATAAATATCTACAATCTTTGTGTCCTTCATATGCGCCTATCTGCCCCTAGAGGTACTCCAATAGTTTCAGCTTATAGCCAATACAAGGAGAACTTGTTTAAATTACTCTTTAGGTGGTATCTGACCCCCTGTAAACTCAAACATATCTACCAACATTCATGGAACCTTTGCTGGCAATTGTGCTCACAAGAAGCAACTTGTATTCATTTATTTTAGGAGTGCCCAAAAATTCAGGAACTCTGGAAAGAAGCTTTGTCTAAGATAAAATAAATTACTGAGAGTTGCCAGTCATCTGGAATGACTTATATTAGGGAACTTGAGACATAACATGGATTGACTACGCTCTTCAATGAACACGCTTGGTCCTCTACTTTTTGAGAAGTGCTAACCAATCTGTAGCGCAAATGTGGAAATCCATAGACTTCATCCCTCCCTCCTTCGCTCCTCCTCACCATGCATATCAAATCGGGTGGCATAGAGAGTGGGGGATAGTCGCTATGCAAAAAATGTTTTTAAAAAAATTAAGAAAAGTGATAATCTATGAAAAGTTTCAATATTATTTGAATATATATGTGCCCTTTAAAGATCATGTGAACAGAATTGAGGAAACATGCTTGACCATACACACCCCATCCGCTTCTAAAAGTGTATCACTTAACTTTATGATGCTATAGGTGATAAATCATCTTGACAAAGTTTTACCAATGCAGTCTTTTCGTCAAACATAATGTTTAGCCATTTAAATGCATCTTTGACAATTTGGATGAGAATGTAGATGTGTTTAATGATTTGCGTGGAATGTATTTATCGAACGTTGTTTGTATAAAAAAAACAATTAAATGGTCAAAATTATTTTTAAGTGCGGGTACCTTTTAGGCGAATACAAATATATTTGAACTCTAAAGTAATCATATTTCTATGCGCCTAGGAATTGATACAAATTAAAAGATGTATTTTTACCTTCAATTTCTTCTTCGGATCAGGCAGTTATATTAGAGCTGCTTCCTGCGGCACTACTCCACTAGTAACACTGATCCAAACATATCCATAGAGCTGAGAGTGGCTCATATTGCTTTTTGGAGAGAGTATTTTCACTTCCTATTCAGTTTGTTTTATTTTTTGGGAGAGTAAAAGACTGGTAACGCTACTTATCGGTAGGCCTGGGGTACACCACTTCTAGGTTTTGTAGTGTCGTTTGGGAAATGGGCGCGGGATGGTGGTTTGAGTATTTGGATGAGCAAGATAAATTATAATGAATTCTGCTTCGCTTCCTCAAAAGGAGTTCTGAACAAGCTGAAACGGACAGGCTGCAAAACGGAAAGTTGCAGCACATTCGGGAAATAGCCCTGGGTAATTCCACATTGCAACAGTATGGATCCAGTTGGACAATTGGGTAAAATTGGAGAAAAAGTTACAAAAATGCAACATCTCAATCTATCAAAAATACATTCACCAGAGTTTTCACAACTAGTAGACTGGACATGTTGAGCTTCCATATGTCATCTCCTTTGGTAGAAAAACCTGCACAAAGTCCATTTCAGACTCGAACTTTCTCATGTGCTCTTATATGTGCCTGCTTAAGTAGTCTGCATACTCTCTTGTAGTACCAGAAGATATTGAACTGTGAGGGTCATGCTATTATGTCCAAACACAAATATTTTGAGCATCCATCAAAGGATCAAAGTTCTGTCCCTCACTTGTTACCATACATGAATCATATAGGTAGTGTAATATAAGAATTAACTTTCCATGAAGTACAAGGACAAAAATCGAAGGCCACGAGAATTGCTCATGTGATAGAGTGACACAATGGATGGCCCGCCACACCTCGAGATACTGAAAATACCATGTGGGCTGAACACTCATGTTTAGATCGCCACTGTGTGTTTCAAGGTATAGGGGCACAGTTACGTTACTCAATTTTGACGAGCATTAGCGCGCATGTCCTTCCACTGCCCTGAAAATATGTTTCCATGTGGTAAAGTGGAAGCAAATAGGGGTACTAGAAAAGCGTGAGTCTAAAAGGGAATCTGAGACAGCTTGCACCATCGTCCAACCTCTCAAACACCTGAATAACATTCTAGAAAGCAAGCCATCTGTCCATCGGTAAAGGTTAAAGGAGGACATATTCAATGTTGTCCCAACAATGAAGAACTGGGTCGATAATACAAAGTTGAATGACGAGCATTACTTACATAGTAAGCGTCTTTCTGTGGCTTGTATCCGCTTAGAATCACATGCTTTACATAGTCACTCTAGCGGCTGCTGGAGTATTACATCTTGTTTTCAGTTTCGAAATTGAAAAAGGGGCATCGATAGGGGTGTTCCATCACACTATCGCTATCCTACTAATGATCCTTCAGACTTTGACGTACTGGGATTGTTGTACTGACTCGACGTGTGATTATAGCATAAGTAGGTTTATAATGTGCATGCACTCCTATGTTAGAAGAATGGGTGGTTACATGCGATTCTAAGCATATACAAGCCACAGAAAGAGGATTACTGGGTAGCTGATGTTTGCCTTGTGAGGATTGTGAATCTGATTGGATTCAAACACTTTGCATAGATTAACAAGCAGGACCTGATTAAGGTGGTGGGTGAGCAGAAGGGACAGCTGAGAATAAATGATTTAAAACCACTTCTGATTCTGTTCACAGTGTGTCTATACAATAGTGTTGTATTAAGGTTTCTACAGAACTCCATGTAGCAGCTAGACAAATTGCCTCTAGTGGTACGTTAGTACAGGAGCAACACTTGCCTTCATTGCTATGTGTTTAATGTGCTTTAGGGTTAAACGGAAGGGGTTTGACTGCAAGTGAATAACAGTTTTATGCATCCGAGGATGCACCTTTCAGTGGCTGCTTTTGTAATGAGCACAACTTCCGGTAGCCAGTGAAAAAACGGATCAGTTCTCATTTCTTTGGTTCTAGTGAGGTATACAGGACTGCTCTGTGGATGTCAAATGTATTTAAGGCTCGCTCTATTTCAAGGATTTTGTATTGAGAACATATGGCTCCGAGACCGATAACGATTTAATTCAAGTATTTTTCCGATTGATGTCAGAGCAGTAACAAAGGCCTCTTTATATGAAAGTTCCCTTAAAGGAGCTGTACAGTTTGCAAAGAAACATGTTTAGATCCCAAACAGGGGGGCGGGGGAGCCACCAGTAGATGGATGCGTTTTACGCCATTCATACAAGCCTTCATTATAGGTATTGCCCACAAAGACACTTGTATTATGATGTGGTACATGCTACAGATGCCACTAGGCGCTTCTTGACTGAATTCTAAGCCAACCCAGAGTTAAGTAAATGGCGCAGATAGGTGACAATGGTGGATCGCGCAGAGTTAATAGTCTGATATGATTTTGTGTACACCAGACAACAAATCTTTTCCATTTATCATAGTGACAATAACTGGAGTTTGGTTTTCTTGCTTCACATAAGATATCAAAAGCGCACATATACCCCTGGGTCAGGAGCGCTATACAAATAAATAAACAAACAAACAAACAAACAATGCATACTGGTGGCAATTGCAAATGGCAACATTCTATAACTTCAGGTGCAAAGCTGCCAAGTTAGTTTTATGTGGGTTTGTGTGAACAGATTGCGTAAGGGGAGTAGCTGTACTGGAGGACACTGCCTCATTTTGAACAGGTGGGCATACCACTGCTGGCTCACCCACATTGATGCAATGAGTATCACAGTCAAGTGTTCCTGTAGTAGTTTGTGTACTAGATTTCGGAGCAGTGGAGCAGGGGGGGAAGTAGATGCAAACATCCTGTACCAGCTCATCCAAACACCATTGTCTATGGACCCCTGTTGAGGGTAACTTGATGTGAACATTTGGTATTTTTCATTGGTCTGTTGAAGAGGTCCATCGTTTCATGGCCTCATGTCACAAATATTTGTTTGAGTACGTTTGTGCTGAGTTTCCACTTGTGTGCTTCTACAAGGACTCTTATTAAGTTGTCCAAGACACAACTATGTTCCTTTGGAACATGTTGTGCCTGACGTGAACTTTCCTTGGAAGGCACAAAACGCCAAATCTTCTGTGCAAGAAGAGACAATGCCATTGAGAATGTGCCAGCTTGTTGACACGAAATGTGGCTGTGGGACTGTCTGTCTTGAGAAAGACACTTCCCTGAAATACATTTTTGAAAGGGGTAAAGGGCCATTTTTATGGCCAAAAGTTGCTGTACATTTATGTGTTTGGCTTGATGATTTGACAACTTCCACTGGCTTCGACAATGCACTTCCAAACCAGATGTTCCTTGCACGCACTAGCAAAGGGAATCCCTTTTAGCATATTATTTTCACCTCTAAAGAGTTTTTTGTGCAGCTAAAATGGCTCAAAGAATGTTTTTGTCTTGGCTTGGTATGAGAGACTCTCGTTGATGGCAAACCCTAGACTATGTAGGAGATTTATTGTGCCCTGTGTGTTGATGACAACTGTCCGCATTCTCCTGTGTTATTAGTCAGTAATCCAATTAAGGGTATACTGGTATGTTGTAGGGAACAAGCTGTGCTTCCACAACTGCAAGCACATTTGTGAACACACAAGGTGCCAATGCAATCTCAAAAAGAAGCACCTTCAAATGAATTATGAAAGTATGCATATTTCATGTCCAACATTTTTTAATAGTGAAATTACACTTGTGAAGTGTACCCGAATGTGTTCGACAAATGTTTTCTGGCCAAAGGTCCAAGACTGGCCTTTTCATCTGGTCTTGTTTGGGTGCAAGAAAGTATAGTGCATACATTCCCTTGTTCACCTGTTCTTGTGGTACTGTTTGTATTGCTCCATTTTGAAGGAGTGGTTTGATTTCTTCTTGAAGAAGAGTAAGAATGTGCGTTCTTGTTAGAAGCTCCACTCAGTAGACTTCCCAGGCTGTGCTTAGTGCCCACTTGTCTGATGTTATCCCCTCCAATGCGTTTGCGAAAGACGTTAGATGTCATCCTACTGGAGGACCATGGAAGGGGATTAACAAGTGTGGAGACATTGTTTTGCAGCAGAGGCAGCCCCTCTAGGTTATGACCTCTTCCATAGGCTAGTCTGAGTTGTGTTGCCGCTGTGGGCCCAAGTAACTTACAGGGTGTGTCCCTGTACTGGGAACCATGCGTTTCCATAGGAGTAAGGGAATTGGCTTGCTAGCTGGGTGTATATAAGAGTGCAACAAAAAGACAGAAGATTTGCTACGGCACATTCTGCTGATCTGTTCTACCATCAATCTGTCCTACGGTTTTAGGCTGTCCTGTTCCGTTTTGGACTTTTCTAGCATTTTGTAAACCTCTCAGCCAAACAAGCAAGATTCCTCTACTGACTTTCAAGTTCGCGTGTGTTTTAGGTTTGAAAGCCAAACTTCAAAAGCATGCTTGGCTCTTGCCACTAGACAGCAAGCAGCGTGCACTGTATCTAGAAAGTTTTTAACAGTGCTCACTGACTGCTTTCTTTCATTAGCCTCTTTGCCGATGGCTGTTGGGAGTGGTTCTGGAGCGCTTTGATTAACTGGTCTATTTCGTTCAATTGAGCTCAGTTGTAGCTTGCAATCAAGGCAGTGGCATTGGCATTGGCATTGGCAATACATACTTCATGAGCGGCTGTAGTGTCAATTTTTCTTCTGATAGGATTCTCTTTTTACCCTCCTCTTCCAGAGAGTGCTCATTGGCAATTAAATGTGTCCCACACTTTTTCCTTGCAGTTGTGACAACTAGGGAATCTACAGTCAGTTGGGCTCTGAAATATTATATACGACATGCATTACTTACCGTAATAGCATTTCTGATGATTGTATCTGCTTAGATTCACATGCTATGCATATAGTCCGACATATAGTGGTAATCGCGGAGTATTGCATCTCGTCTTTCGAGGATCGAAAGGGGACATCGACCTGGGGGTGCTTGTAACACTATCCCTAACGTGACTTGTAGTGGACCCAAAATCCCTCACGTGTCAAGGTCACTCTGGTTGTGTTTTTTCAGCTGTGAGGGAGCCTTATGACTATCGTGAGTGAGTACAGATAGAAAGAAAGTAGTAGGATGTCTATGTTCCTTCTACTCTGAGCGTCGGAGGAAGGGTGGGCACATGTGAATCTAAGGAGATACAATCATCAGAAATGCTATTACGGTAAGTAATACACATCTTCTGATGCTTGTGAATCTGCTTAGAATCACATGCTGTGCATAGTGTAGCGAGCAGTACCCAGAGTTGGTGTTGGGATGTGAGAAGGAACAGTAGTAAAGAGATGTCTTAGTACCACTTGTCCCACCTGAGAATCAGACCTAGAGTGAGTATATAGGCAGTAGTGTTTTGTAAAGGTGTCCATAGAACTCCAGGTTGCCGCTTTGTAAATGGACTTGAGAGGGACATTTGCAATGAATGCTCTGGAAGCCCAACTGCCCCGAGAAGAGTGTGCTCTGGGCTTGAAGTGTAGATCTCTCTAGGCAAGAGTGTAGCAGAGTGTGATGCAATTTACAATCCACTTTGAGATGGATGGCTTGGAGACAGGGACCCCTTCTCTACCAGCCGCCAGTGAAACGAAAACCGATTTGTTTTCCTTAGTGGTTTCGTTTTTTCCAGATAATATATGACTGCCCTGCACATATCAAGTGTGTGTAGGCTTCTTTCTGCCACGGTAGTGGGGTTCTGGAAGAAGGTAGGTAGTTCTATTGATTGGTTCACATGGAACTTTGAAATTAATTTAGGCGCAAACCTTGGGCGAGTGCTCAGAACCAATGTGTCTTTGTGAATTGGGACAAATGGGTCTTGAACTGAAAGAGCCTGTAATTCACAAACTCTTCTTATTGAAGTGACTGCCACTAGGAAGGCAGTCGTGTAAGTTAGTGCTTTAAGGCTAGCCTTTTGCATAGTTTCAAAGGGAGGTCCCATTAGGTTAGTTAAAACCACATTCATGTCCCATCTGGGAGCTGGATTTGAAATAGGGAGATGAAGTCTTTTAACCCCTTCCATAAAAGCCTTGATCATTGGGATTTTCCACCACAACACCTTTTTCTGGGACCTAGGATAAGCTGAAAGTGCAGCTAAGTGGACCTTCAGGGAATTAAAAACCAGACTAGTCGGGTATAAGACAATATGTGTTGGTGAGCAGTCTATCGGATTGATGCTCTTAGAATGGTACCAGATAACAAAGCGTTTCCATATATTGGAATAGCAATGTCTGGTGTTGGGCATTCAAGCTTCTTTAAGTATGTCCAAGCATCTCAGAGGAAGTTAGGACTTCAGGTGCCATGCTGCTAAGTTGAGAGTTTGCTGGCATGGATGGAGTGTTTCCCCCTTGTCTTGTGAGAGCATGTTGTATAGGAAAGGTAGCTTCATCGGAGGACAGATTGACATTGCCATCAGATGGGAGAACGAAGGTTGGTGGGCCGACATTGGGGCCACCAGAATCATCTTGACTGGTTCCTGGTGCATTTTGTGCACCATCTTGTTGAGTAGGGGAGTCGGGGGGGTAGAAGGGGGAAGTGGGAGGTGGGGGTAGTGTAGACAAATTTCCCTGACCATATTATGCACAGACCGTTCCCCTTGGAGCGGTGCCGGGGGTGCCTGGAGGCGTAATCTGGGCATTGTGCGTTCTCCAGAGTTGCAAACAAGTCGATCTCTGGGAAGCCCCATTCCGTGAAGACATTGGAGGCGATGTCTTTGTGTAATCACCATTCGTACTCTGTGGGTAGTGGGAAGTCTTCAAAAGATAGAGTTCCCCTGGAAAGTGTTGAGACAGGAGGAACTCTTGTGTTTGAGAGCCCACTTCCAAATGTTCTGAAAAAGTTTGGATAACCCTGGAGAGAGTGTGCCCCCCTGTTTGTTCAGGTAATACATGGCCGTGGTGCTGTCTGTGAGGACCAGTACTATCTTCCCTTGTAGTTGTGTCTGAAAAGCCTTTAGGGCTTTGAACACTGCCAACAACTCCAACAGGTTTATGTGGTTGGATGCTACTGCTGGGGCGCCGTGTGATGAAGGAGGTGAGCGCCTCCCCACCCCGTCAGAGATGTGTCCGTAGTAAGAGTGGCTTCTATGGCAGGGGTGGTGAATTTTTTCCCTTTCAAGAGGTTTTCTCTCGACCACCACTGCAGAGAGAGATCGAGGGCTGCCGAGACCACCACTACATTGTGCCATTGTCCGCTGGCCTCACACCATTGGCTATTGAGTCACTCTTGCATGGGATGCATGTGCAAACATGCGTGTGGCACTAAGTAAATGCAGGAGGCCATCATCCCCAACAGTGGCATGGCTTTGCGTACAGTCACCTCACGATTGGCTACATAGTGAGGGACATGGAACAGCATGTTTTGAACCCTCTCACTGGAGGGCAAGGCGAGGCCGTCTTCTGTGTAAATTAGAGCCCCCAAAAATTGTTTGACTTGGCTGGGGTCTAGGCTGGACTTCTGGTTGATTGAGAACACCAGACTGAAGACTAGATCTACCATCTTTTGGGTGTTTGCTAGGCATTTTCCGTAAGAATCCCCTGTTATTAGCCAGTCGCCGAGGTAAGGATAGACTGGAATGGACTGCCAGCACCTTTTTAAATATCCTTGGGGCTGAGGCAATGCCGAAGGGAAGGACCTTGAACTGGGTGTTTGTCGTCTATCATGAACCTTAGGTATTTTCTGTGCGCTGGCACCGTTGAAATATGAAAGTATGCATCTTTCATGTCCAATGTTGCCATGTAATCCCCCTGTGTTAGTAGAGAAATTACCTTTTGCAATGTTGTCATTCTGAACTTTTGTGGCTTGACAAATGTGTTCGCTGGGTGCAAATCTAGCACAGGGCGCATGGTAAGATCCTTTTTGGGTACAAGGAAGTACACTTAATAAATACCCTTGTTTACCTGTAGAATGGGGACAACTTCGATCATGCCCATTTCTTGCAGGATCTCGACCTCTTGCAGTAGGATCTTCAGATGTTCTGGCGATAAGCATCTGCACGTTGGTGGTCGGTATCGAGGTGGTCGGCTGAACTTGATACAGTAACCGTGGGTGACGGTCACCCACTGGTCTGTGGCGATTCCCTCCCACGCATGAAAGAATGAGGTTATCCCTGCCCTGACTATCCCTATATCCTATCCTATCCTATTCTATCCCTCCCATGCCTCCCTAGGGACTCAGACCGGTAAATCATTTTTGATTTGCCTCTTGGGTGGAGTTTCGATCACTTCCTTTGCCGCGGCGCTGCCCTCTCTACTAATACTGGCCTGAGGCAGTTGCCCCCTGTCCTGAGGACCAAGGTGTATTTCCTGTACAGTATCGATTGTGGGGGGAACATGGGAAAAACTGTCCCGAAAGGAGCAGCGAGAGTTACCCCTTTGCTGCTGATAGGGTCGTTGCGTAATCTGGTTTAGAGACTTTAAGGTTTCATGTTCCTTTTTTGCGGTCTCAAAAGCCTCATTCACCTCCTTTCCAAACAGGTTTGTTTCTTCTACCGGTTTATTAATGAGGGACGCCTGGGTTTCAGGTTTAAATCCCGAATTTACAATACATGCCTTTTAAGCAAAGTACCGTGGGCCAGTGTCCGTCCCGTTGTTTCTGCAGCATCCAGGGTGTTTTTGAGGATGTTCCGATTGACCGGCATTCCCTCCGAAACAACCGCCAGCAGGCGTGATCGTGTTGACTCTGGGACTTCTTGCAGGCCCTCCTGGAGCAAATTCCTCTGAACATCGCTATAACTAGCCAGTAATGTGGTGTTAGCTATCCTAGTGGAGTAGGCTGCTGATGTTGTAATGCGCTTCCCAAAGGCATATAACTTCTTGCAATCCTTGTCTGGCGGAGCCTCAGCCGTAGACCAGGGTACTCCGGCTCTCTTCCTAGTAGTTGTGACCACTAGGGAGTCGGGAGTGGCATGTCCCCGGATATATAGCGGGTCTGTTGGAGAGGGATGAAAACGTTTTTCGACTTGTTGGTTTACAGCTCTCGCCTGAGATGGAATCAACAAAGAGGGGGTCGATGCACCATTTGATAGAGTTCAACAGAGGTATCGTTTGACTTGAGGGTGTTTTTTTTTATTTTTTAAATGTCCTCTCCAAAGTCAGTGTCTTGTACCGCCTCTTGAGTGGCAATCTGAAAGTGTTCAACTGCTTTTTTGAGAATAGCATTGAATGCCATCTGGTCATCGATAGTAGCTACTTTGAGGAGGGAGGCTCTATACACAGTGTCTCTGGATCTGGGGTAGTGGACAGCGACATCCATGGTGCCTCGCCTACTGGTTGTTCATCACCCCAATATAGAGACTGGTCTATTGTCTCGTCAAAGGGATTCTATCCCTGTTCATAGGGGTCCTGAAGGATATCCTCTGTGTTAGTTGGGTGAAATACCTCCTCATGAAGAAACTGACCGGAAGTCCTTTGAAGTTTGGACAAAGTAGGGTAGGAGTCTTCCTCTCTTGGCCTTTTAGGGGTGATAAACCTTTTAGAAAAGTCCATAAACTTTGAGTTTGTTCATGTATCCCTCAAACCTGTCTCTGGTCCATTATGATGAACCAGAGGGTCTGGAGGGGGAAACTACTCTTCTTGAGGTTCTGGGTCTCTAGGCGGTCGAGATTTGTCTGCCAGTGTCCTAGACAGGGGATGTAAACCCTCTCCATGGATAAGGGCAACATTTAAAATGAGTCCTGTCCATAGCTCAGGTTAATAGCGACAGCAAAACCAGAAAGGGGAGAAGGAAATGCATTGTTAAAAAGAATCAGAACCTCAGGCCCCACTCTCCCTACTGTGTGGCCTCGGCCCTCAGGCCATGCGGTCGACGGCATCGACCGAACCACCAGCCGCTGAAATCTGCAGTTGTCTTCGGCGTTGGTTCAGGGGTAGTCGTCAGTGTAGACTTGTACTGGAAAGGAAAATGCATGTTCCTTCGTTTGCGTGCTATTTCGCGGGTGCGTTAGCCTGATGAGCTACCCATATCACATATTAGGTCCATTACAGGGATGCATGAACAGCTACGACTAATAGTTTATTCAAAGTATGCGCTAAATGCTGAAACAGATCTTTATAGATGAATTTATTAATGAGTTGTGATAGTAGCACCTTCCTGAGTAGTATGAAGAGCTACATTGAAAGTGCAGGCCTCAAAGGAAAGGACGGTTGCATTGTATAGAAAGGGAGGGCAGAGGGCCCCAGTTTAGTAGCTAATTGAGACCTGTATTTGAGTGCTTAAAGCATTATAGCGCTTAGAGTCAGGCTTTGTAGTCGAGGCACTATGACACCAGCTGGTGAAGCAATAGCCGGTAAAGCTTGCTCACTAGGGGTTAATTGCAATGCATATTATTTCAGCTCCTCTCTTCGCCACAGTGGCTCTGCAGGGGTTGATAAACCAATCCTCTTTCGCATGGGAAGGAATGGTACTGCCGCGTACTCACAGAACCACCAACATTCCTGGGCTTTCGCAGATGGGCTCCGGGCTCCAAGGGAGGGAGGAAAGGAGCATCTTGGAGAGTTAGCAAGTTGGGATTTTCCTTCAGTGGACAGGTTTTGCACCAAGAAAGTTCTGGAACAGTGCGTCACGTTGACTGACGGCACGAGATTACAAAATGGACATGCACCCATGACTCAGAGATTCATCCGCGGGCTCGCTTCAAGCAAGGGCCCGGAAGATGACCTAGGTGGCACCTTGTAGGGCTGTCATCTAGAGAGCTAGCTGAGCAAGCAGTTCATTTTAGATGGCCGGGATCTCTCAGCGTTATAAATAACATCCAAGGGACGTAAGACTGTTTTCTCTAATGAGCTTTGTGATTTTCTCTAACTTGCATTAGTATTTCCCAAATTACTGCTAAATTTACTGTTCTGTTGTATTATGCTCTATGTCTAATAAATGCAAAATTTATACTGAAGGTGCCATTTCTCTAGCACGAGTTCATTGCTTGGCACGAGCGGACATGTAAGTGGGTGAAATTGGGTAATTTATGCTAATAAGGGCTGGTCGCTGGGAAGCAATACCCCTTTTCAAGACAAGACTGATGAATATTAAACGACCAAAGGTCGTGGACAATGAAATATAACTTTAGCAATTTCCGAGCTACGCATAAGGCGACCAGCTAGCTGTGTGGAAAAAACAATCTGCGGGACCTCGATGCGAGAGGGATTTTGGGTACACTACACGTCACGTTACGTTACGTTACATTAAGTTAGGGATAGTGTTACAAGCACAATTATGACGACGTCCTCTTTCAATCCTCGAAAGACAAGATGCAATACTCCGCAATTACACCTAGATGTCGGACTATATGCACAGCATGTGAATCAAAGCAGATTCACGAGCATCAGAAATATACATCAAATCGATATATATGTATTGCCTTAGTAGGTACCAGATTAAATTTAAGGGTGAGGTAACCATCTTTTTGACACACTTGAGTGGGATACACTGCAAGATTTGTTTTTTTTCTCTAACACATATTATGGAAAATCTGTGCCTGCCGTCTGACTATCGAGTCATTAGTTCAAAATGGCCTGACGTCCCTTTTGAGAAGATCTGTATATAAAACTTGATCCCTCAGTCAGCAGCACCCACACAACACCTACTGCAAAGTACACCAAGCAGATACCATGGAAGAGTGTTAAGGGACCATCTCAGGCCTTACAAAAATGAGGAGTGTGAAGTAATTTTAAGACTGAAAAGAAACAAGCTCATCTTGCTACCTGTCATATGTGCAAGAAACATCTTGTGGAGAAAGCTGGATAGACATTTTGGCTCCTCTCCTCTCTGGGCCCATGAGACTGCATCAGCAGCACGCTCGGCAAATGAAATTGGGCAAGGTCAGGCTCCAATCACCCCTCATCAGCAAACAATGGGCACATTTGGACCACATCTGAAACCACTACACCAGAAAATCTTGCAGATTTACACATTTTCACAAGCCCGTTTAGAACACAGTCTTTAAATGTATATCTCACAGTATGTTCACGACTTATTTCCACCTCAATGAAGCAGACGACAGTTGCAGAGGCTTTGGAGCACATCACTAAATATCACAAGAGACACGAAAAGCAGTGTTCATGCAATGATAATCTTGTGGAATCATATCCTGCCCCATTTCTTTGAACAAAACTAAATTCAGGTTGCCCCTTGGCCTAGTTGATCGGCACTAATTCACTAGAACTTCATTACCCTGCCTCTACAACCCTGTCGTGGAAGCAATGAGAATGGAACTGGACCACTATGAGGGGAACAATGTCCAACCAACAATGGGCATGTGGAGCAGTGCGCTCAATGTACAGGTATCATGGTATCACTGGGCACTGGGTCACCTTCCACCATGCATCACCTCGACAATGTCCAGAACAGCAGCCACTAAGTGGCGAGCTTATGGCCCTTTAGGAACGTGCATGCAATGGATGGGTTCACAGAATAAGTCTCAGTCCAAATAACAGAACCAACTCCGAAAGATGGCAAAGTACAGTTTTATTAACGATTATCTAAAACAGGGAGTTAGAACGAACATCAACAGACGTTCTTTTCACAAAACAGACTTTATACTAAAAATACGTTTGAGGTGACCTACGTGGCAAATAATGCAAAACCGACTAGGGATTGTGATAGGCTTAAGGGGAACATCTAAGTACACATTATATAAGAACAAGGATTGTGATTGGCTGCCCACTGTCAGGTGGACAATACATGCCTAGCTCTAAAACATGTAATCTTCAAAACCATTCAGTACACAGTTTTCAATTGGTCTTCAAACTATAAAGGTCCTTTGTTATATGGACCACTACAAATGGTTGGCACGCTTGTACCATGTCTGGAACATTCAGTTCACTTCACAGCATGCAAGCGCAGACCCAGGTGCAAGGAGGTGGGCCTGACTCTACCTCCCCACCCAATTAGCCCAGCATCACTCATCACCAAAGCCTTGTGCCATGAAGATTGTCTTTGAACTTGGCCTTGGAAAGTATCCTCATCTCTGGGAATACATGGGAGTGCAGCCACTCACTATCTTTGTTCTAGGACTCCTGTTCAATTCTATTTTCATCCTTGGCTTACGTGAGGGGAGACCACGATTTGGTTCATGTTGCAGGTTTTGATTAAAACTTAGCACTCTTGGTGTTCTGTCTTTGCACCTTAACAAGAGACGATTCATCCTTCACACGTTCACGCCTTTCTAGAGTAGAAAGCAGACCTTGGCTGCTTCAGTCTTGACTGCAGGCCAGATAACCAAGCCATGCAGCTCCACGATTTTAGCTTATTCTAGCTGCAGCACAATTCTCCTTTCCTTCTTCATGGGTCCTGGCTTACTAAAATGTATGATACCGTTGTCCAGCTCAAGTGTAAGGGCGGCTGCGCCTGCATTCTATTCACAACATATAGCCAGCTTCTATTATAACTAAGTTTATCTTGCGTTTCAGTGTCTGTACAATTATTGAACGGTTGATTCTCTGTAGCAATTTGTGCATGTGTAATCTTTTTTCGCATTTTAAAAGGTTCTCTCGATCCTTCATTTTATCATTAGTTTCTGTAGGATCCATACAAAATTTCAGCCAGAATCCTGAGACGTTGCTCATACTCTTATGACGTCACGGACTTCTTTCCTGCTCTTTTTAATATTCCTTCAAGGTGCTCCTCTTTCAGATTGTCATCTCTTCGGGGATACATTTGATAAGGTTCTCTCAATGGGTATCTTCTTTCGAATATACGCTGCAGTATTGGCACAACTGCTGGTGTCAAACACGGCACGATCTCAGGCTTTCAAAATGTAGGAGGTGGGTGGGGGGGGGGGAAGAGTTCCTGCAGAGGCATCCAGCTGCTCCTCTACATTCCCCCCTCTGGTCGGGTCCTCAAACACCTTCTCAATTGTTTACACATCCTGATATTTTCTCTTGAAGAAGTGTTTCTTTGGTGTCCATATCTTCATCACCCCCCTCAGGGTGCCGGCTGATTTGACATGTTCATCTACACTCCAGGTCATGTAGTTACATTGTCCATTTTGAGTACAATAGACCCATCGTTTCACGTATTTATGATTCTTCAGATACCGGAACTTCGTTCCTTCAGGTGCTACAATGTCGGCCTCTATATTTTCTGACAGCTTCCAGTCAGCTCCTTGGCGCTATGGTCAGGTTCGACATCAATCATGATCTTCATTCCAAACCACCTTTTTTGCATTTTTCTTGCATTTTTCTTGCATTGGGCAATCCCTATCCTGATTACACAGAATGCGAACATCACCATCACCAATATTACTCCAAGAATCTTGAATATTTTTTTTCAGCCACTGTGGAATCCATGAGAACAGGGAGCCAAACCAACTGTCATCTTCAATGTCATCTGTCTCATCTTCCATCTTGGTATGTAGGTCTGTCAATAACGTTATAGCCATGATCAAGGTTCCATTTTGCTCACCGTGAGAAGGTATGAGTGTGCAACATGATGGCCCGATTTTGGCGCAAACTCCTCCTTCCATTGCTGTGATCATATCAAGGACATATCTGTTCTGGAGGATCATCAGTCGTATGGCCCTCAGCTCTTCCTCAATAGCGTTGAATCCCTTTATAGTAGCATTGATCGTCTGTAGAAGCCCACATCTGGTGATCTGTAGCCACTTGGTGTTTGCTACTGTTTGGATCCCAAGCATCAATATAGTCATAAATATGTTCCTCAGGAATGGAGTCATATGCGGTTATTGATTTGGCTGAGAAATAATTCCCTCTTTTTCCGACGGAGAAGTTAGTGATATTTTTCTCAAATGGGCATCCACTTTTGGAAATTCACCAATGTTCAAGTCGCTTTGAGGAATCACTAATGCTGGAACATGAATGAGCACCAAAGAACATACTCTGCCCAATCCTTGGGCAACTTTATGTAAGCTCTAGATCCATAAGCCCAATATCGGTCCATAAGGACGGCTGTCCCTTCTCCCATCCTAAGAATGTCAATTGTGGTTTTGCATTCTTGTTTATATCCCATGTGATTCTTTCAGTGTCACATTAACCAATGGGATTACAACCACTGGGCCCAATTCGTCTTTTACCCATGTTGTAGTTTGGCGTGTTTGGCCCATGACTTTAAACACCGATCATTCACCTTATAAGTAATCTGTTTTCAGCAGGTGTGCTGCACAGGACATCATTCCTTCTTCCCATCGCTTCTTGGACTTTACTCGTCCATAGATCAAAGATTGAGCTAGTTCCCAACATCCAGAGTGATCCAGCTATTTCTGTCACATCAGGGCAATTCATTCTCTTCATCTCTTCAATGATCACCTCATCCGGTCCTGCAGCAGGATACACAAGCATTTTGCTCTTCCATCCAGGCTCTATTTCCATTTGTAAGATCTTGATGTAGTCATCCTGGTATGGAAACAACCATTTCGATCTCCATCGCAAAGTTGCCAAACTTCCTTGGAATTGTCCTCATGTTGTACATGTTGCAAGATGACTGCGGCACTTTGCACCATGTTCTGGAACCTCTCTGGCAATGAAAGACCATACTGTATTCATGGCATAGGGGATGAGAGAGCAGGCATAGCAACCCCCGTTAGATGCTTTCTCCCCCACTTTTCTCATGTGCTGGTACCACATGTTATTCCCCAAGTGAGCTGTGTTATCTAGATAAGTATGTATCCCTTCACTACCTTCCACTGCATCTCTTGTGTCTTCCAAAATTTGTATAGTAATCAGAGTAAATCAAAAGCAGTTTTCACAGTAGGGAGAACCATAGGGACTTCTTCAGCAGAAGTACTAACATGGTACAGACTGTGAACGATGAGGAACCGAAAGACAGAGCAATCATGCAAGCGTATATTATGCATTAGAACATAGGCATCCACCTTTCACACCACCCTACTGTTTATTGCACTTGTTCATTTTCCATAACTATGCCACGCTCTTCATTAATCATTTCCAATGCAATCATCAAGTTTCTTTGTTTTTAACTGTAAAATCTGTTCAATAAGAAGTATTCTTATCACTAGGGCATTTTTAGGATCCTGCAAGAAAGTGCGAACGTTAACGTCTCTTCTAACAAGAGCAGGGTAAGACTGAAGTATTAACACAAAGACAGCTAGCACAAGCCGATGAACGGCACTATTGGCAGGTACCATATGTTTAATCACTTAAAACAACTATTCTCCACAAAATGAATCTGGATACTGATCTTGTTTCCAATTTCTGATCAAAATCTGACGTTTAGACATATCTCCGAAGCATTATTCACTACTTCAATATGTGTTTCTATAAGTTTATTTAAAAATTCCTGGAATTCTTGTAAGTTTTTGCACTCTCTGCTAAAATATCTATAAGGAGTTTCCATTGAATTCTAGTCCAAATAAAATCTGTATTAATCACTCATTGTTTTATCATCCTTCTTAGTCATCTATCGGGTCTGCACATGCTGAAATTCTTCTTCTAGTCTGTTTCTGGATCAACAACTGTGGGGAGGGCAGGTCTTTCTTTGTAGATCTTCATATCACCCATATAGCCAAGCTCTTCTTCCCTGTATTCGAATAGTAGAAGGGGAGACTTCTTAAATGATAAAAGGGCCATGAAAATGCGGCTCATGCCACTTCCTGGTA
This sequence comes from Ambystoma mexicanum, assembly GCF_040938575.1. Classification (NCBI taxonomy): domain Eukaryota; kingdom Metazoa; phylum Chordata; class Amphibia; order Caudata; family Ambystomatidae; genus Ambystoma; species Ambystoma mexicanum. The sequence continues at coordinate 1,333,579,029 of NC_090921.1, read as the reverse complement.
AAAAAGGTAATTAGGACTAGGTCCCCAACATATAACTTAGGTGATGGTAGTAGTTTGCTTGGACTAGTTGCCGAATTACCTTCTTTGTTTTTACACCGACCCCCCTGGTGCTTGACTTGATCTGAAATGAAATAAATACTAGAGGAAATACATGTCAAATCTTGCATCTCGTCACCTAAAGTTTTAGCTACGCTGTGGGCAACAATTCTACTTCCAGATGCAGGTGTAAGGGGCGTTATCATTTGACGCTATGTAACTATCTTGTGCGGGGTGAGGTGGTGGTCTGACCCTGGCCGTTTCCAAAGGGCATATAAGGCTAGGGGTAGGCAATACAGCCATCCCTTTTTCAAAGTCAATTTGATCTTGGCAATCCTTTCTTTGAGGAGGCCCGTTGAGTCTCTCACATATATCCCAATCGCTTGCAGGTGATAAGCAGAAGAAAACGTGTGCTTTATACAAGACCAATCTGTTGAAAAAGCTCATTGACAAAATGCGGCCTATGATCGGGTTTTAGCACCTTCCCTGGGGAACACCTTGCGCACTTAGAACTTTGCTGCGCAAGTGGCATAAGGGTATGTACACAGACCTGCCTCGATCCACCTACAAAATGGGATACATCACCACTAATAGATACCTATATCCATTACATATCTGCAGCATATCAACATGCTAAATGCTGAAACTGACCATTCAGTTGAGGTATTACTCCTCTAATTGTTCTAAGTGTATGCCCAGCAGTAAACTTGAAACACGGTGCAGTTCACCATAAATAGTGCAACGTGTTTCAACAAATTAGGGATGAACCAGTCTTCTGCAATCGTAGCAGCAAGACTTGCTCTAGGTACATGCGCGGGGTAATGCAGCTGTTCAAGCGCAACCTTCAACAAAGTTACTGGCATTACTGGCTTTTCAGTGGTGTCCTGTCGCCATAAAGCTTCCGTGGGGGATAAAGAACCCCGCCCCTTCATTTACACAGTTCTTGCTCTTCCTGGGGTGCACTACGTTGGATCTCTTCTAATTGGGTTATCGACAACTTATTAATCTCTCTCTTTCTCTCTCTCTCTCTCTCTCCCTCTCAAAATTTCTGGAGAATATGAAACCCTTTTGGCTTCGTCATCTGAGACTTTGTTCCCACAAGAGAGAAAATCTGTTCGCTTAGTATGCGCTGCGCATCTAAAGACTGCTATGGCCACTGGGATTTGTAGTGCATTAATGAGCCTATCGAATAAGGATGAATGCTGTACATGAGTTCCCTCGCAGAGGTAAGCCCTCCTTTTCCAGCGTGACAACCCTGTATGTACGGTTGACGTCACACAGGGGGAGTCACTGTACACTGTCACTTCCTGCCCTTCATGTTTCTCGAGTGCAACAATAACCGCCACTAATTCTGCTGCTTACGCTGAAAAGTGAGACGGTAGCCTTGCACTCGCCACTACTTCAAATTCTCCATTTAACCTGTGTCTTATTACTGAAGTGTCTGAATGCCTTTCACTACTAGTCCGATCAATTTTCAAAGAACCATCAATAAAGACAATCTCCCCTCCCGCTAAAGCATTCTCTTTCACACAGGGCATAACATAAAATTCAACATAATTAGCACAGTCACGTACATGATCACCTTCCTCTACTGGCTCAGCTATAACAAACACATTTTTTCCAATAACAATTGGACGAAACACCAGAAATGCTACTATCGTTATATTGACAACATCTTTGGGATCTCTTCAGGAAGTGAACAAAAATTGGATTTTTCAAAATTAAATGTGTTAACCAAACACCCAGGATTCAGTTTACTAAAAATCAAAGTGTCTGTAGATTAGAATTGTTGGACGTTGACGGCTACGTTGAAGACAACATTTTGAAGACCACTATTTACACTAAACCTACAGACAAGAATTGCATCATATTGGCCTCAAGCTTTCTCCCGAAAATCACCATTGAGAGCATTCCATACAGCCAGTTTTTAAGGTACCGAAGGATAATTTCAGAAAACTAACAACTTGTTCAAAAGACCAACTAACTTTCCAATACTTTCAAGACGAGAGGTTACTCAACTGACACCATTCAGTTAACAGCTCAGAAATCAGATGTCATTTCAAGGACACAAAGTCTATCGCAATGAACAAAGGATCCTTCCCCTAAACTTGTATATTTGATGACTTATTCTCAACAAAGCTCTCAAATTGAACGCATTATCAAATCCAGTTGGAACAGCTTACACCTTGATGTGACATTAGCAGAAGCATTCCCCACCGTACCGATTTTTACGTACAAATAAAGCCAATCACACAGAGATTTGATAGTAAGAGCAGATATTAGTGTTATGAAAACCAAACCAACATCTACAGAGGGAAGCTTCCATGCTTGAACTGTCAACATTACAATATTATCATAGATGGCCAGACTTTTAATCATCCAAACACAGGGAATCCATTACCACTCAAACATACCTCTACCTGCGACTCCACTAATGTTGTATACGGAATCAGATGTCCTTGCAGCATCTACTACTTTGGAATTACTACAAGAAAAGCCATGACGAGATGGACAGAGCACAAGTCGAACATCTGGACTGATTCTGCAAGATCCCCAGTGGCATAGCACTTTAAAGAGTTCCGCATGGAATATCACAAATGCAGTTTATCATTTTAGATCAACTGAAACATCCACGTAGAGGTGGTGACGTAGTAAAATTTCTACCTCAGAAAGAAATAGCCTGCATCGAGCGCTTAGAAGCACTCACAGCGAGAGGGATGAACACTGATTATGACCAATCATGTTTTCTTTAAACCCATAATGTACTGAGTTAATACTAATGTTAACTTTTGGGTGAAATACACAGCAACTTAATTGTCATCAATTTAGGAATAGCACACAAGATTCGAGGAGATTTATTCCTCTGATAAACTCAAGTGCAACGCACATCTGTAACAAAATAGAGACTCTGACATAACTGACAGTGATTGTAAATTTACAGATTCCGGACTGCAACAATTGGGTTCATTTTTCTAATGTTTTGTAATTGACAAAGCTTTGTATTAACAGCATGTTATCCATATTCAAGTATGAATCACAACATGCATTTTAAGTGATTGTTTCAATTCAATGAATACTGTATATCCAAGGAATAGATCTGAATTCACGTTGCCAATGAGCTCCAAGTGTATATTATAAGAACAGGCTCACAGCATTTCTTGGAGGGCTAAGCTGCAGACATTGTTTGAATTTCTACTCTTAGTTTTAGTCCAATCACACATGGTGACTATAAGCACTTTCTGGATTAGTCCACGATCACCGTTCCAGCAATATTTACAGTTGTTGAAACCTTTTACATTAAATAAATGAGATGCACTGGGAAATTGACAAAATATCTATAAAAATTGCATGATATCACATGACGTGAAATGGCCCACGCCTTCGCGATCACGATTGTCACGTGATTCCAGTATTATTAGGCCATCGCGGGACGGCAGGCTGCTTGTTTCTGCCTCGTCTGTCCGCCCGCCCGCGATTCACCTCATTAACATCTTTGAAAGAGACAGGAAACCAGGTATGCGCATAGCTAAGTAACGCCACGCTTTCAATTTACATTTTCTTCGCTTGGAGTATACTGATCAAGTGATTTTCACGATCTATACTTACAGGGAAAGAGTCCAGGCACTCTACTCTTTGGAGTTACATCGGCAAATAAGCGCAGTAACTTATTTACTTACCCAATAATTGGCAGTTTCTTTTATGTTATCATATACTAGCGGGATGGCATTTGAATTAATGGACCATCCCTCACCCCTTTAGGGAGAGGACTTGAGGTTTCTCTAGACGATTGACACCAATTAAACATAGAAATTACGAAGGATATTCTTCCCATGAACAGAAGTTCTCCAATATTCTAAACAAATTCAGGTTGGTGGTACATCCTTTATTCATCAGTCAAGCTGCCGTTCACTATGACACGACTGACAGATCGTTGTTGCGATGATATTATAGTACTAAATACAAGAACTATGTTCTTCGCATTTACAGAAAGTCATTGAGTACGTAGCACCTGATGAAGAGTTTGAAACTCGAAACGTGTAGTGTCAGTTCTCCCTTCAACCTAACCATTCACCACACTGGGTTTAGGATTAACTTGTGAAGAGAACGTTATATTGGACGCATACTAAAGAAATATGTTAGTTTAAACACAGTGTATTGTAAGACATGAAGAAATATCAGTTGAACAAACTATGTGAGATTAACACACTTTTCATTACCGTTTAATATGGTCTCTAACTATATTGTGTTAAATTAGAATAACAATTTGTTATTCAAATGAATGGTGATACTTGATTGACTTATGAATTTTTTCTTTTATGTGAAGTAAATTGATTATATTATCAGTACATTTAAAAAATTGTGTCATTTTGTGTGCATTTGTTTCTTGAGGGAGTCTTTCCCCTTTATCGAGTGCGCTGCTATTCATCTGATTAATTTCAGACAATAACATTGTTGTTTCAGTATTCCGTTATCCCTTTAGCCAGGGATACCTTTGGCAGGTGCACCTTGAAAATTCCTTGAATTTCAGCTATAAATGTGGCAGGGATCCCTATTTTACATCTTACGATTTTAATAGCTGGGTTTGAAATCATTACCTCATAAGGTGAAGCTCTTTGGGATATCAAAGTGCCGGTCGGTTTCTCTAAAATGGCAAATGGAGCATGCTCCACGAAGAGGGTCATAGAGCAGCCAACAACGATACTTGTAGACTTCTCAATTGCGAAAGCAGCAGCTGCCAAAGATTGTTTGCAAGGAAAATGTGCTCTTATAACTGGATCTAGAATTCCACTGTAATATGCCAAAGATTTGTAACCCAATGTGGTTCTCTGTGTAAGCGTTGCTGTCATGAATGTCCCATTTCTGCGCAAAAACAAATGAAATTCTTCAGCATAATTGGGAATCCCTAAAACATGGGCTGTACACATAGCTTTTTTCAACTCTTCAAATCCTTTCTACATTTCTTTAGTCCATTCTAGTTTTGTTTTACCAACTTGAACTTTCTTTAATGCTTGCAGAAGTGGTCTTGTGTATGTTCTATAATCAAACACCCAGACTAGAACATAGTTGCATAAACCTAAAAACTGTTGCATGTCTCACTGTGTTTGGTTTTGAGGTTTTCATAATTGCCTCAGCTTTCTCAGGTGTCACTTTCTTGCCTTCATGCGAAATCAGATCTATATAGAACACCTCTTCTTGGCAATATTGTAGCTTTTCTTTGTCTACCATATAAGCCCCCTGTATGCTAGAATAGCCATCAACTGAACAGAATCCTGTCTGCACTCATCTTCTGGGGTGCGGCAAATCGATTATATCCGTCATGTCATCTTGTTCAAAAATGGGTGAAGTATTACCCCAACCCATCTATTCAACTACCCTGGTCATAAGCATCTGCATGCTCTGCAGGATCAGGTTTGGTGAACTCTAATTCTAGGGATTTGTCAACTCCACTGGCAGAATGTAGAGTATCACTCAGGTCTCTCATTCTAGATTCCTGGTCAATAAGTTCCTCAGGAACTTGTCTTGTACCATAAGTAACTCCCAAAGGAGTAACCTCGTCTTCTTCTGAAGCAAACTCTTCATAGATTGCTGACATAGATTTGAAAAAGTCTGACCTGGGCAAAGGAGTGAATCTCCTTTCTTCCTCTTCCATCTACTTTGAAGGAAATGGCAAATCCCTTGAAGTTTTTGAGGGTGTCTTCGAAGTTTTCGAAGATGACTTCGATAATGGCGTCGATGACGCATTTGGCTTTGGCGTTGAAATTATCGACGTCGAGGGCATCGACAAAGTTGTCGAAGTCTTTGACGACTTGTGTTTCTAGCATGGCACTGGAGAGGTGCTCGACTTTCGAAGAGTCTTTGACGGTTTTACGTCGACTCAAGTTTTTTTGGATTCCTCAATGCTACCGGTCCTGGCAATGGTAGCCTTGGACTTCCCTTTGTCCTCCAATGGAGCGACTTTAGGGGTATGGCTTTTTCGAGGGTCTTTCGAGGGGGTCTGGCCACATTCTCGAAAACCTCCATCTTTTTGCGGAATTCTTCCCACTTACTGGGAGAATACGATTTAGTCGGGCAACGAATTTGATGAGGGAGATCTATGTCTCTGCTTCATTTTTTTCGATGATGACGAAGAGTGTCTCGATCTACTCCTAGATCGAGATCTCTTTGAGTGCCTATAGCGTTCCGATTCCTTAGAATCAGTTGCTTTCTTGTGTCTTTTTGACGAAACCTTTTTTGAGGCCTCCCTCCCCACCGACAGTTTACCTCTCCTCTCACGAAGAGCTTTTTCGGTCATAGATTGGCAGGACCCGCAGTCGTCGGTTCGATGACTGGAACCGAGAAACCAGAGACAAATCCGGTGGGGATCGGTGATCAACATCTTAGATCCACAATCTGCACACTTTTTAAACCCAGTTCTGGGTGTCGAAGGTGTCGAAGATGACGACATTTTCTTCACAGAAAATAGAAACGCGCCGTTCTCGATAGCAAGGCGATCGGAAAAACGGAACTGAAGCAACGAGCGCGGCTCGAGCTATTTATACCATCGGTGACGTCGACAGAGTACGGAGTACGTAGAGGGACAATCGACGCCACGACTTCGAGCACAGTGCCCTCTGCCGAGAATTTTTTTTTCCGAAGCAGCGAAGCTGGAGATAACGATTTATCACAAGATGAGGAATACGTGGGAGGACACAATCCATTCGAAATGGAGTTACAGGTAAGAAACTGTTCCCTTCTCCAGCATTGGATCTTTCATGGATTCACATGCTTAGAATACAATGCACAGCAGTGATCCTGAAAAAGGAGGAGGTGTGAATGCAATCCGGCACCCTCCCAAGCTTGTGTATAGCGAACCACGCTTACATAAGATTCAAATTTAAAATGTGCTCTAGTAGCTGCAGAGGGCAATACCCATATAAAGCTATAAAGGTATATACATATATATATATATATATATATATATACAAAAATGGGAAGAGCAGTCTTGCGCCATCTATTCCAATTTCAATAAGGTATGCCCTTTTTCAAGAAATGTCTATGCTTATTTTGTATATATATATATATCCAAAATAAGCATAGACACTTCTTTGTTTCGTCGGTATGCTGTCGTTCGAGGCAGTAGTGGCGGGTAAATGTGTGAGGCACTGAACATGCTGACGCCTGGCAAATGTCTGTTAGCGATACTCCTGCCCACAACGCTGTCGACGACAAAGTCGCCCTGGTGGAATGAGCTCTCGGACGTCCTTGTAGCAGTTTTCCCGCTTTTGAATGACAGAAGGCAATCGTAGACGAGACCCATCGGCCCAGTCCCTGCTTCGAAATTGCCTTCCCTTTTGCCGAAGGGCCATATGCAACGAAGAGTTGTTGCATAGATCAAAGTTGCTGATTTCGATGAAGGTAAAATTTTTAGAGCTCTCTTGACATCCAAGGTATGTAGGACCTTTTCCGCAGCCAATGACGGGGTCGCGAAGAAGGTGGGCAGGACAATGGATGAGTGCTTATGATAAGTTGTAGGAACTTTTGGGATGAAACAAGGACTTGTTGACAGAATAACTTTGTCCTTAAAAAAATCTTAGGTACGGAGGGTCTATGACCAACGCTTGCAACTCCGAGATCCGTCTAGCTGATGTTATAGCTATTAGAAAGGCCACTTCCCATGACAAGAACTTCATCGACGATGTGGCCATTGGCTCAAAGGGTGGTTTCATTAACCCTGCTAGCACTATATTCAGGCTCCACGTTGGTGGAAAACGTTTAACCGGAGGGAATGTCCGGAACAAACCTCTCATGAAGTGTTTCACTAACCTGTCGCTAAACAAGGGAGACGACTCCTTCTCGTGAACCTAGAGATGGCCGCCAGATGAACCTTTAGTGATGAAAAGGATAATCGCTTTTTGCTAGGTGTAGCAGATACGGCAGAAGCTGTTCCGGAGTAACCCTCAGGAGGTTGCACTCCCGTCTGTCCTTGACACCACGCACAGAATCTTCTCCACTTACACCTGTAGGATTTGTTGGTGGAAGGGGCTTGCGCAGCTTGTAAGATCCTCCGACAGTCTGAGGAAATGTTCAAGGCACCAAATTCTGAAAAGTCAGGAGCGAAGCTGTGAGATTGAGACTGTCTGGATTATGATGCCACACTATTCCCTCGTCCCGGGACAGGAGGTTGGGAACCCTTGGGAACGTTATCGGATGATCCGCTGACAGGTGAAGCAGGTCGGAAAACCACGGCTGCCTCGGCCAACACGGTGCCACCAGGATGACCCGGCACCTGTACCTGCGTATCCACTGCAGAGTTCTCCGTATCAGAGGAAACAGGGGGGGGGGGGGGGGGTTTGGGTGGGGGGTTGAGGCGTAGAGGAACTTGTCCGTCCACGGGAAGGAGAACGCTTCCCCCAGCGAACCTTCCTGTGGCCACCTGCTGGCATACATCTCGCACTTCTTGTTCATCTTCGTAGCAAAGAGATCCAGCGGAGGCAGTCCCCATTTCTCGAAGATCTTCGACAATTGACCGCTGTCTATTTCCCACTCGTGAATCTGATCCATATTTCTGCTGAGCGAGTCCGCCTGTTCGTTCCTTACTCCTGGAAGGTGAGGAGCTACCATGGATATATTGTGTTTCAGAGCCCAATGCCACACCTTCTGAGCCTTGATGGAAAGGGTTCTGGATCGTGTGCCGCCTTGCTTCCTCAAGTAAAACATTGCCGTGGTGTTGTCAGTCAAAACTCTCACTGTGGACCTTCTGATGTGCGGAACGCCCTCAGGGCCCAGCGCACTGCTCTCAGCTCCAGAACGTTGATATGCAGGAGAGATTCCCTCTGAGACCAACAACCTTGTGTTTGCAGAGTGCCCATGTGTGCCCTCCAGCCTGTTAGGGACGCGTCCGTCGCTATGGTTAACCGAAACTCTTGCTCCTGTAGGGGTATTCCTTTGGATAGATTCTGGAAGCTTTTCCACCACTGAAGAGCTAGTAGGAGCTCGTCGTCGTCGATGGTCAGTTTGTCTGACCAGAGCCCTTGAGCCTGCATCCACCGGTCCGCTAGAAACTCTTGCACTGGCCTCATGAACAGGCAGCAGTTGCCCACTAGAGGAATGCAGGCCGCCATAGCGCCCAGGATTGACGTATATTTTCTCACTGACAGTCTGGTATTGATTTTCAGCTGACCTGCCAATCGATTGAGTTTGGCGATCCTGTCGAGGGATGGCCTCACTAACCCTGACTGGGTCTCGAACTTTGCGCCCAGGAACACCAAGCTTCTCGACGGCGTTAACGAGGATTTCTCGAAGTTTATCGCAAACCCCAGCCGTTGTAAGAGGTTCATGGTGGCCTGCAAACTTTTGTGAGTCGGCATAGGGGAGGACCCCCTCACCAACCAGTCGTCGAGATACGGGTATACATGATGGCCTTGCCTTCTCAGCCAGGCTGCCACCAGGGCCAAACATTTTGTGAACGTTCTGGGAGAAGATTTCAGTCCAAAGGGAAGTACTGTGAACTGGTAGTCAGTCCACCCTACCACAAACCTTAGGAACTTCTTGTGTCGCCGACACATCGGTATGTGGAAGTACGCGTCCTGCAGGACCTGAGACGCCAGAAAATCCCCTTCTTGAACTGACCGGATCACTTCTTGGAGCGTGAGCATCTTGAACGTTATGCTTTTCAACGATTTGTTTAGATCGCGCAGGTCTAGGATGGGACGCCACTTTGCGTTTGGCTTCTTCACCACAAAGTATCGGGAATAAACCCCTTGACCCCTCTGTGACGACGGAACCAATTCTATAGCACCTTTTTGTAGCATAAGTGCTACTTCCTGCTGCAATACGCTCAGATGGGATTGAGCTACAAACGCCGGTGGAATGTGCGTAGGGTTGCTTTTGAATTGCAGGGAATGTCTGTATCTTACAGTGTCCAATACCCATTGATCCGTTGTCATTTGCCCCCATTCGTTGATGTAGCATGATACCCTGCCTCCCAGAACGTTCCAATGCCCGTCACTGCTGGTCCTTGGTCTGCTTATCCCTCGTCAACGAGTAACCTGCTCTCTTCTTGGGGGCCTGGTAGTCCCGGCAACGTTTAGCCGCTTGAGAAGCCCATCTGTATCCCTGAGAGGGGTATGCTAGCCTACTGAAAGATCTGTCCCTCGATGCCGAGAATCTGGAATTTCCCGATGCTCCCCTGAAGGGACGAAAAGACCGGAAACTTCGACCACTCTGGAGGGCCCCCCAAGGAACGCGCCATGTCCGAGTCCTCTTTCATGCCCTTCAGGGCTTCGTCTACCTTCTCGCCGAAGAGGAGGTCTCCTTCAAAAGGCATATCCAGTACCTTGAACTGCACCTCCGGTCGGAAGTTCGTGCTTTTCAGCCATGCCTGCCGTCGGAGAACCACACCGTTATTCACCTGCTTAAACCCCGATTCCGCGAGGTCCACTGCGATGTTTATGGCATGATTGGAAGCCTCCTCACCTTCCCTGACCAGCAACATAGCCGCTTTGCGATGTTCATCCGGAAGATGCTCCAGCATAGAAGCCAGCCGGTGCCACATCTCCCTGTCGTATCTGGCTACTATGGCTAGAGAATTGGCTGCTTTCACTGTGGTAGCACCTCCCAACAGCACTTTTTTGCGGAAAGCATCCTGTCGTCTGGCATCACTTTCCAGGGGGGTTGTGCACTTGTGCTGGGCCCTCGCCTTCCTCGCCGCCAACGCCGATACCACCGAGTCAGGAGTTGGTTGGGAGGAAAGGCACTTGGGGGTAGAGACTGGGGCCTTAAATTTTTTCTCTAGACAACCCTTTATCGCTGGTTCCGAGAAAGGGTGGCGCATGGTCTGCAATCCCTCCTTCCACACATGATCCAGGATGGGTACTGAAAACAGACCTTCTCCTTTTCCCCATGTGGTCGAAGAGAAAACAGTTCTTTTTCTCCTCTTCCTGGGCCCGCCCGAATTCTGTACAAGCCCTGGCCATCATGGTGTGAAATGACCCAATATTGTCTGGAGGAGATGGCTGAGCCGGGCTTCTCGGGGTTTCCAATTCTGCTTCGGACTCCTAGGTTGGATCCCTGGATGGGGAAAGGGAGACAACTGACGAGGCTCTACTGTTCGAGTTCGAATCCATCAGATCCCCTTCCTCGTGGCATGGAGCCGAGAGGTTTGCATCCGGTGGCACTGCCGTGGGGGTTGACGGCGGTGGCCGACGAGACGGGCCCGGGTCGTCGATGGCCGACCTAGCCAGAGTTGTTCGAGGTAGTCTGTTATCCAATGTCTTCAGCAATGTTTGCAACGTGGATAAGACTTCCAGCGACAAAAGTGACTGTGGATTAAGCAGAGGGGTAGGACCCGGAATGCTCCCAGAGAGAGGCCTGGTAACCCCTTGTAACCCTAGGTCTGCAGGGCCAGCTATTCTCACATCCTCGTCTCCCGAGGACACCGACAAGGCCTATTGCTGCAGAAGTGTCTCTGGCAAAACTGGGTCATGTACCTCTGGACGCAAGGCCTCTTGCAGGATCTCGGTCGTCGTCGTCTGCGGTCCAGGAACGGTTGAGGTCAATTGCGTCAGCGGCAGAGAAGTAGTCGACGGCGGTGGTGGTCGTGCAGGTCTATGAGGCTTTCCCGCCTTTTCCGAACTCTACCTGCGTTTCTCTGCATCTCGACGCGAGGTCGATCTATGACAATCGCCTGAGGAGGACTTAGATTTTTCTTTTCTGTCTTTCTTCGTTGAAGATGAGGATGACGAGGCTTTCTTCGACGAAGAGTCCTTGGAATGGCCTCCCGATGATTCCCTCTCCGCCGGTCGCAATTTCTTCACAGGGGGTTCCGACGAGGTCGAGCGGCACGGGGCCCCTGAAGATTTTGACACGGAGGCTGCGCTGCGCATAGAGCCCACCTCCGAAGGCGGGTATGCCCCCTCTCTGTCGTTTAACCATGCCACAAGTCTTCGACTCCGATCTTTAAGAGTCTTCTGGGAGAAGCCCTTACATATGTCGCACTTGTCTGCCGAATGATGAGGGTGTAGACAATCTATGCAATCCATACGTCTGTCCCCCTCGTACACCTTCTTCAACCCGCACGTAGCGCACGGGGGGAACAGCGTTTTTCCTGACATCAGGAGAAAACTGCAACAGCACAACCTAGACAAAATATTAGACTACACGACGTGCTCCCACTACTTTGGAGACGGTTGAAATCTGAAGGCAGCCGCGGGGGCGGGGCATTTATACCGCTACATCCTAGTGGGGCATGCGTGCGCGGCCCAAAACGACGTAGATAGGACACGAAAGTGTCGAACGGTTTCCTAAGGGAAACAGCTTTATAAGCTTACCGAGGGTTCCCAGTCTGTCGACGGGCAATATTCTAAGCATGTGAATCCATGAAAGATTCAATGCTGGAGAAATGTGGTTATTGGAATCTGACATCAAAACCTCTAGATATTTATATTGAGGAACTACTATCAGGTCTTTATTTTGCAACCGCCATCTATATGCATTACGTCCAGACTGGACACGGTTTTTATATACCCCTGCTTGTGATTTACTAGTGTTTATTAACAAGTTGTTTTCCCTCTCATAGATTTCGAGTTTATGCAATATGTTTTGCAATCCTGTTGGTGTCTGAGACAGCATCACCAAATCATCTGCATATAAAAGATGTCTAATTTCCCAATTTAGGGGCACCGCATGCTGTGTTAGTGAAAATCTCACCCATGTCAAGTATAAGAAAATGGAATATGAATGACGCTAGTGTGCATCACGGTTTGACACCCCTTTTGATGTTAATTGGGGCTGAAAGAACGCCATAAAGTGTTAATCGAACTTGCATAGTTGTCTCTAAATGGAGTGCCATCACTAGTGTCAGTATCGATGATGGCCAGTTATGTTTTCTTAGTTTTTCATATAGCAAAACCTGATCAATCAAGTCAAAAGCAGCCCGGAAGTCTATGAAAGCCAAGTGTAGCAATTGACCTCGGGCAGCATATTGCATTTTAATCATATTTAGACATAGAATGTTAGGTACTGTTCCTATACCTGCAACAAATCCCGATTGGAATGGATCTTTTAGATGATTTTGAGTAATCCAGACATTCAATTCCCTCAGTAGTAGTCTTCCATAAATCTTACCTGGCACATCCAAGAGTGAAATGGGCCGATAACTACTTGGAGATTGCCGATCGCCCTTCTTAAACATTGGCAGCACTATAGAGTGAGTCCCGGTCTTTGGGAGCACTTGGGCAACATTTATGGCTAAAAAGATATTAAACAGTATGGAGGTCCAAAGATCGGGATGCAATTTTAGAGTGTAATTAGACAACCCATCAGGGCCAGCTGCCCTTGAACTACTTGCAGACTTAATGAGACATAATATGTCATCTTTATCAAAATTGAGATGGAAATTGTTCATGATATCAAGGGAGTCTAGGCTAATGCTCACTTTGGGTACAGAGTATAGCTTGCTAAAGTATTGGATCCATTTTTGTTCAATCACGGCGCTGGATTGAATGGCAGTTTGTGAGCCTACTGATATCCGATTGATTATATTCCACATTTTTGCTGTGTTTTTAGTAGGCAAAATTCTCAACATGTTGGCACCATCGTTCTCGTACATTTGATCTCGATGAAGTTTCAACCAATTCACATAATTGGTACGGATCTTCCTGAGAAGAATTGTCTTCAGGTCATGAAGATGTTGAGCAGCTTGCCTCAATTCAGCACGATATAGAGTTTTTCTCTTTTTCACAGCCTGATCAAATACATGAGGATGGAGGGGTTTTTTGTGTGTTTTACCATGCTTTGGTTTTTGATGTTGGAACAGCTGTATTGTGTTACTACACTCTATTCCTAAATACCCCATTTTACTACTGTTCTGATTATGCGAATTAGCAAGGTATTGATCAAAATGCTGCAACACATCCACCGACCATCAGAGTCGATTCAACCCAGGATTGACAAGTAGGTGAACACCTTGAGACACATTTGTCCCTGCTGGGCTTTGAGTTTCGACCCCCCCCCCATTTCATCGATCACCATATTATGATCGCTCCACTCAGTTTTGCACCTCAAAGCCCAGAACATACGATAGCAAGTTATTATTGACCTATATATAATCAATTACTGATGGACTCTGGCCTCTTTTCCACATTGAATGGGGTGGTGTATTCGTTTTAAACGTACCATTCAACATGTGAAGGTTGCGAGACTTGGTAAACATATTCCACCGATGTATTCTAGCCCCAATTTGGCAAATTCATCAAAACAATTAATATTCAGATCGCCAGCTATAATCAAGTAGTTCACAGTAGAATCCAAATCAACCAAATCCAATAACATGACCAGATCTCTGTAAAAAACATCGGCCATGGCAACTGCTTTCCAATATATATTTAAAATGGCATACCCACAATTTTGCACCTTCACCTTGACCAACATCGAACAAGTTACTCTCTTACCTGGTAATGTTCTATCGATGGGATGGTCTGACGACGTATTCCATATCTATGACAGAAATCACCACACCTGTGCTGCTTCGAAAAATCTTTCGGCGTCTGCATCCTGCGTCGATGACGTCGATACGCTGTCCTCGAGGGCCTCCGTCGAGCCGACGTCACCGGATTTTGTAAGTAGGACGCATGACGACCGTAGCCTCAGTTGTAGTTTTTTCCCCAGAATGTGTGGCACCAATCAACTGCCATTATGACCACAGAAAGCCTTGCGGAAACGTAAGCTGCAAAACGCACAAGAAATTCTGTACCGGGGTAGGCAGGGAGGGAGCGATATGGAATACGTTGTCGGACCATCCCATCGAAAGAACGTTACCAGGTAAGAGTAACTTGTTCTTCGAGGGGATTGGGTTCTCCGCGGTATTCCATATCTATGGCAGACTCCCAAAGAGTACCAACGTAAGGAGGTGGGAAAAATTTTTAGAAAATACCAATTTAGAATGCCCAATCAAATTGCAGAGTAAAGGACCACCTTGCCAAAGGCCAGATCCTGCCCATGGATAGAATCTAGGGAGTAGTGACGTACAAAATTATGGAGCGAAGCCCAAGTGGCTGCATCACAGATGTTACGAATAGATACACCCCTCTGCAGGGCAGTAGAGGCAGCCATACCCCTACTAGAATGGGCCCATAAGCCTACCGGAGGGTCCTTACCCGCCAAGTGGTAACTTTCAGAAATTGCCAAGATAATCCATCTAGACAAAGTCTGCTTAGTCAAAGCTTGTCCCAAACGCCTTCCAGCGTAACCAATAAAGGGCTGATTGTCCATTCTGACCCAGGACATGCGTAAAATGTAGAAACTTAAAGCTCTCCTAGGATCCAGCCTATGGAGCCTCTCCTCTTCCTTGCCAGGATGTGGAGGAGGATAAAATGCTGGAAGAATAACCTTCTGGCTTAAATGAAATTCCGACACCACCTTCGGAAGAAAGGAAGGACTAACTCCAAGGATAACCCTGTCCTTATGAAACACAGTAAAGGGTGGCTTAACTGAAAGTGCCTGTAACTCACTCACTCTGCGAGCGGAAGTGACCGCAACTAAAAATACAGTTTTAAGGGTTAACAGTCTCAAAGGACAAGAATGTAAAGGCTCAAATGGAGCACCCATAAGAAACTTGAGAACAAGGTTCAAATCCCAACTGGGCACCTGCAAAGCTGACGGAGGGAACACATTAGTGAGCCCTTTCAGAAACTGAGAAATTAAAGGAATTTTAAAATAAGAACACTTCTCAGACGAGCACTTAAATATGGACAGCGCCGCCAGGTAACCTTTAACGGTACCCACTTGTAAGCCCCTGTGGGCTAAAGAAAGCAAAAAAAGACAGAACCACAGGAATGTCAAATGAAAAAGGATCCACATTCTTGACCCTGCACCAGTCGCAGAACTTTCTCCAACGGCACAGGGACTTTGTTGCCGGCTGTCTGGCCGAAAGCAACACCTCCATCACGTTTTCAGGGAGGTCCCAATCCTTATACCTCAACCTTTCAGAAGCCAAGCGTGAAGGTTGAGAGGTCTGACCTCTGGATGGAGAACCTGACCCCCCCCTCCCGTGAGAGCAGGGAAGACGGCATGGAGGGCAGATGGACAAGTCGAGAAGGTCCGGGTACCACGTTTTCCGGGCCCATGCCGGAGCAATAAGGATCATCGGGGAACCGAAACTCCTTAACCTCCGCAACACTTGTGGAATGATGGGGACTGGAGGAAACGCGTACAGCAGTGGGAAGGACCACTCCACTACGAACGCGTCTCCTAAGGCTCCTCTTGGAGGAAATTCCCGCAAGCAGAACCTTTCGCACTTCCGGTTGACACTGGAGGCGAAGAGATCCACTTCAGAGGTCCCCCCCTTTTTGTTGAGGTAGTGCATGACCACTGTGTTGTCCGTCAAAATCAGGACATTCTTTCCTCGCACAGTCGGCAGAAAAGCCTTCAGGGCAAGCCTGACGGCCCTCAGCTCCAACAGATTGATATGGAGTCTGGACTCCAACGGAGACCAATGATCGCTGACTGTCAGCTTGTTGGCATGAGCTCATCATCCCGTGAGGGATGCGTCTGTCACGATCGTCACCTCCGGCCAGGGTACCCAAAACAGAGCCCCCGCCCTCATCAGATTGCTTTCGATGGCCCACCACAGAAGGTCCTGGGCGACCGAGGGCGGCACCTGAACGGCGTCCGACATCCTGACGGAGGACTGTGACCACTGGAGCTTGAGAGCCCATTGCAAAGATCTCATCCGCAACCTGGCCTCTGGCACCAGAAGAATGCAGGATGCCATGAGGCCGAGCAACATCAAGAACACGAACGCTGGGAGACTATGGGCATGCTGAAACTTTTGCACCATCTGCTGAATGTGGCGAGCCCTCACCTGGGGAGGAAAACCCTGCCCCACGGATGTGTCAAGCAGTGCTCCGATGTACTGCAGCCGCTGTGTTGGCGTCAAGTGGGACTTCTTTAAATTGAGGGAGAAGCCCAGCTTGTGAAGGGAGTGGCAGGTGACGGACAGATGATCCAGGACTTGCTCGGGAGAGCGCGCCCTGATCAACCAATCGTCCAGGTAGGGGTAGACGTGAATCCCCCCTTTCCTGAGATACGCTGCCACCACCACCATGAGCTTGGTGAAAACCCTCGGGGCGAAGGTCAATCTGAACGGCAGGACCCGAAACTGAAAGTGCGAGTTGCCAACCGCGAACCTCAGGTACTTCTTGTGCTTGGGATGGATCGGCACATGAAAATAAGCATCCTTGAGGTCGAGAGACACCAACCAGTCCTGAAGTTGAAGGACCTGGAGGACTTCAGAAAGAGTAACCATCTTGAACTTGTCCTTCCTGAGGAGCTTGTTCAAACCGTGATGGGTCTCAATCCCCAGTCTTTCTTCGAAATCAAAAAATAAGGGGAACACCATTCCTTGTTCCTCTCCGCTACAGGCACCAGTTCTATGGCGCCTTTCTCCAGCAGGGATTGAATTTCCTGCGCAAGGAGCGGATCTGGACTCTTCAAAGAGAGATTCTCTGGTGGATTGTCGTGAGGCCTCTGCAAGAAAGAAAGACAGTAGCCGGGGGCTATGATCTCCAGAACCCACACATCTGAAGTAATGGTATGCCATTCTACAAGATGCTGCGCCAGCCTTCCCCCAACCAGAGAAGCATGGGCCTCATGACTGAGCTGAAGCGGCTGCGGCAGTGCCTGAGGGCAAAGAGGCAACTGCTCGGGCGGCCTTGGCAGCTCGAGTACATGGTTTTCCACCTCTGGCGCTCCTACAGTTGCCCCTTTGACTTGCAGCCCCTCTCGATTTACTAAAGGACGAGTAATATCGAAAGGAACGTCCCCTCCATTGCTGTCCCCTAGGATGAAAAGGTGGAGGTTGGCGAACTGCAGCGCCCAACGACTGCGCTGCAGCTTTGGAGGTCTAAAACCTCTCAAGACTCTCGTCAGCCTTGCTGCCAAAAAGATGTTCACCATCAAAGGGCATGTTGAAGAGCCGAGCTTGCACATCAGGAGCAAAAACAGACTTCCGCAACCACGCAAACCTGCGTATTACGGTGCTCGCCGCCATGGACCGGCTGACGCAATCAACCATATCCAGACCCGACTGAACGGATTCACACATGGCATCCTTGCCATCCTGCACATTAGCGAGGAAACCATCCCGTTCCTCCCCTTCGGGAATATGATCAGCCGCTAAGGAAATACAGTTCCCCAGAGTGTGCATGAAACGAGACGAGGCACAAACGGAGTTGGGAGCCTGAAGCGCCATACCCCCAGAAGAAAATACCTTCTTCGCCCAGCCTTCAAAACGTTTGTCGTCCCTATCAGGAGGGATGGTAGGGTACGACGCCTGCACTACCAAACTCTCCGGAGTAGGATGCGTGGTCAAGTAGCAGGGGTCGCCACTGGCTGGGCAATATTTCTTCGGCATGGACTTGCTCACTGCCGGTAGACTCTCCGGAGAAGTCCAAGCCTCAGTCACCCTTCTCTGCAAGGACATATGGAATGGCAGCACTGCGTCAGTTGGAGGACCTTGGTTCAGGATATCAGTCAGGTCATCCTGCTGAAAATCCCCAGGGGGGGGGCAGACCACCCCAGGTAATCCGTGACCCTCGACATGAGGCGCCGGTATGAGGATTCGGCATGCGTGCCAGGCTCCGGCCTACCAAACTCCACCTCCGGAGAGGTGTCTAGACCACTGGCGTCGTGCAGCGACTGACACAGGTCAAGTTGACTATGACCAGAAACAATGTCATCAGGAACCTCTGCAGGAACCTCACCTTCCTCAGACCCCTCATACACCTCAGAAATATAATCCAGAGGCTGGAAGGAGGGTACAGAAAAAGGCACAAAGACATGTTTAGCCTTGGCCAGCGCCTTCCTGGGAGGTGCCACCACCTCCGACAAAGCCACATCGAAAGGCGTCGATGGAATCAGCGTCGACATTGAGCACAGCGCCAACAGCTTCGACGGCGTCGACACAGGCCTCGAGGGCGGAGCCCCGAGTGTGTCTCTCGACAGCCTGGGCGCTGACGACTTCCTCGGAGGCGGGGCCTCGAGAGAGTCAGTCGACGACCTCGGCACCGCCGGCGTCGATGTCTTCCTTGAAGACATCACAGGTTCTCGCGGTCTCGAGGGCGTCGAGGACTGGGACCTGGAACGGACATGCCTAGAGCAACCATCCTTGTCCGACCGGGGCCTCGAAGGCGCCCGGTGGTCACGACGACTGCTCGAGCCCGAAGGCGGACGAGCAGCGTCTCTAGCACAGCCACGACCGGCGTCCTCAGATGGCACGGACGGACCGGAGCCCTGCAATTGACAAATCGCCAACATCCCCCTTTCGGAAGGAATCCCATTCTTCAGGAGTGGAATGCTTGTTGGGACAAGCAACCCGCCGAAGGGCGGAGTCCTTGGAAGAGGACGGGGAAGGCGACCTGTGACGGCGCTTCCTGGAGTGCCTCGAAGAGGCAGAGGAATGGCGGGACCGACTCCCAGAGCGAGCACCCCCGGACTCATGACGACGATGCGGAGAGTCACCCCTCGAATCGTCCGTCAAAAGACCAGTGGAACGCGACTTCCGGGGTTTGGCCACCTTACCGACCGACAGCTTCTTCTTACGCTCCCTCAAGGCCTTCGATGTGAGCGATTGGCAGTCGACACAGATGTCCATATCATGGTCCACCCCGAGGCACCAGAGGCAAGCGTTGTGCCTATCCGTCAGCGATATCTTGGACCCGCACACCCGACACTTCTTAAACCCGGACCGCGGGTCATACAAACTCAATGAAGAAACAGGTTCGAAGAACCGAAAGAACAGGATTCGGTAGAATCGAGGCACGCCGAGATCTCCGAAGCGAACACGTTTGTGGAAAAAAGGGAACAGAGGCTACGGGCGTCGTGCGTCCTACTTATAACATCCGGTGACGTTGGCTCGACAGAGGCCTTCGAGGACAGCGTATCGACGCAGAAAGATTTTCCAAAGCAGCATAGATGTGGCGATTACTGTCATAGATATGGAATACGTCGGAGGATCCAATCCTCTCGAAATATGGTTATTTGGCATAGCACACAATTCAGATGGAAGCTCTTTCCTTATTTTGATGGCAACTAGCAGACCAGAAGCAGGTCTACCAGACAGAGGTTTCCAAGCAGGATTCAAATAGATGTCATGTCCATCCCATACCGGGGTTGAAGTGAGCCAAGTCTCCTGGGGTAAAACCAGGTCGGCTTCTCCCAGATGACTCCGTTCGTTTTTGAGTAGGTGACTAAAACCTCTTATGTTCCACCTTAACGAAAACTCTGTATTGGGGCATACAATGTCTAGTTATTGTTGCTTATGGTTAGAGTGACACTGACAGTGGATTGATTTTGGTTGATCTGTGTTTCCCTTTACACTGTCACCCTACCCGTTGACTGCCTCTTATTTACAATATTCAGTGTGCTACTTGTGGCCTGCATTGGTTCGACTTTGAGGTCAAAACCCATCTCAAATAGGCTTTCTTTGGCTGTCCAAATTAAATGTTGAACAACCAGTGAGTTCAACCACAATCTGACTGAGTTTAGATTGCTGGTGTTAGGGAATTCAACAAATTCAATGTCGGAAGAGTTAACATCCTCCAGCTGTACAACATCAGAAAAGATGGCCATTACAGATCTTCAGTTGAGGTCATATTGCACACATGGGGAGGGTCTACAGGCTAAGACCAAGGAGTACTTCTCCAATCGTTTGCACTCCTGTATTTTTGTAGGTGCAAGGTGCTCCATTTTACCACACTTTCCTTCATCACGAACTGGATTACGTTTATTTTTTTTGTTCTAGAGTTTTTAAGGCTGTTTCGAGTCGATGCAGAAATGCAACCACTATGCTTGATCCATCACCATTTGGCTCGGCAGTCCCAGCTTTCACAGCATGTTCTTCAGGTGTGGAGACAATCGGTTTGCTGATCTGCTCAGTGGCTAAGGCAGGCAGTTCCAGGGTAGATGTTACATCTGGGCGCCCCCCCCCCCCATCAACTGTTTTTCTTTTTTATTTTTGGTCGGGCCCATTTTTAAGATTAGCCCCTAGTTCTGCATGGCTCTGCTCGAGCCCGCTTTTAATTACAACGTCTCGAGCTAAAGATGTCTCTTTTACCCCCCCCCCTCCAAAAGATTATGGGGTGTGTTATGTGTCCGGCTATGTAGGCATCCATGGCCTTGCTTGTGAATTTCCTGTCTATGATGGTTTGTTGCTGCATTATCCCTGTCATTTGCTATGTCAATGCTTGAGACTCTTACGCATTTGGTATTTTTGGATTCCCCCATTTTCAAGGCATCTGCTGTGGTAGCATTACTCACTTCTTACTAGAGCATCTAAGGGAGAATAATCTAAATTGTTCGTACTATTGGTTAGTTTTCCCTCATTGTCTCCAAGTAGCCATTGCTGCTTATATTTTTTTTGTTGTTGATAGCCTGTGAAGCAGTAATGGCACTTTTCTTTGGCATAGTGAGTGCTTTAAAGAACTGCTTCGACTTAGACCCGGCTAAACTTTTTCCTGTTTTCTGATTTTTGGTTAGTTTACTGGGGGGCAGAGGGGGATATTTTTAGGATCTCTCACATCGCCTGAATTGAAAATGGTGTACCATTTTTTAGCAGCAATAGCAATGGACAGCCATGATGTGTTTTTCATGGCTATGATCTTGCTGGAGGAATCCTCTACTGTTTGCCCAGGTCACAGATTACATTATCAATACATGGGATTACCAGGATTGGTTGTTCTGGTCTTGTCATGGGTTGAGTCTCACTCAGAGTCACTGTTTGACACGCCACCGTTGCCAATAACACCTTTGGTTTTACCAATGGGGTCGGGCTGAGGGATTTGCTGCTCAATAACTGCCCTACAGTATTTTGCCATATTTCCATGTTTTAGAGCAAGTTAGCCTGCTTGCTTAATTTACCCTCTATGGTCTCAAATAATTTGCCTAAAGATTGTATAGCCATATTCATTGCTTGCAGTGTGACCTCCAATAACCTATTGTTATGTGTATCCAAAATGGGCATATTAGCATTTAAAGGCAAACCTTGAGGTCTTCTAGGTGTTGAATGAATAAATTAAACACTGGGTTTTAAGCTAGTGTGGGTGCCATCCGGAGATTCAAACATTACAGGTGACGCAGACAAATTGTCAGGTAGGGTTTGTGCCGAGAAGTCTGAGCCCTCAGGATCTAAATCAATGGTTACCACATCGATGGGCGACTCCAATATTGAATTGTTTTGCCATTGGTGGCACTGCATTTAGCATGGTGCTATCAGATGGCGATTTGTCTCAAGTCATAAATGAGCTACTGCAGCCACTCAGGGAACCATGTCAACCTGAATCGTTGGTAATATGGACTGATGACCTCAAGGTAATACTTGCATTCCATTCCCAAAATTTGTACTCATTTTTGGGGGTGTGAGGACGGGTTCATTGTTTCTTTCATGGCCTTTGCACTCCCATACCTTAACAACAAAAGGATCATTAATGGCATTTGTGTCACACGCGTCCTTAGAGAACGCTCGGATATCTTTATATTTACCAGAATTAGAGGCGCTAAGTAGAGCCCTGCGAGAGCCCTTCCTCAGCGGTGTGGAACATGGAACACTGGAGGCCCGTTGGGGACCGACAGGATTTTCACTGCACCAACGCTTGAGCACCGCAAAGCACCCCCGGTCCTGGCCCATGGCGACCGTGGAAAAGAGGGCAAGAGGTGCCCTGCAGGTACTTCTGTTTGGTGCACACTAACAGTTATAGTTGTATGATAAAGCAAAATAGAAGCAATAACAACTGGACCCCCTGCCCTACCCAGCACTAAATAGCCACGTAAACACCCCTTACACAAACAGGGCTTCCACAAAGAGCGCTCGTGCAAAGGCAAGTGCGCTGCTGTTAATGAGTGGTTGTGGGTAAAGGGGGAGGGCTCTGAGCACTTAGAAAAAATGGAGAGTCCAGCAACAAAGCACAAAGCACCATAGTAAGTTCTGAAGGTGGTATTCACTCGAGCAACAGCTACGTAAACAGCCCTTACACACACAGGGCTTCCACCTCACTTCCTTATCCATTTGCAGACTTCATTCAGGGACGCACATGCTCCCTCATTCTGCCCTAAAACCAGACTCTCTTTCTTCGTCCGACATATCTTGTCCCAAACTAGTGCGACAATCATCCCCTTCACCCTTATCCAAGTTCAGTATGCGCAAAGATAATGCTTGATGCTCATTGCTGAACACACTTCATAATTGAGGTACTGGGGATCGATCATCGTTCCCTCAAGTTCCATACTCGCCACTTCACCTTAACTGTTGATAGACCTTATTGATCCTTTTTCCAATGTTTTCCGCGTCAAATCTTTCTTCTTCTAACGCTACTCTATAGGTTGATGGCGTTACTTCCTTTATCGGATTAATCTCTTCCACTCTGTCCCATCTAAATTCTGGACTCTGCCTTATTTTTTTTTACGAATGAGACTAGCGTCAATACCTGGCTGTCTCTTTTCCGTTCTATTTCTTCATCTACTTCTCTCTGCTTTCTCGCAACCCCTGTAATTCTTTCTTCCTCTTGCCTTCGTTCTTCTCCTCTCCTTACTCCTTCCCTTCTTTCCTCTTCGTCCCTTCGTCTCTGTAATCTTGTGTCCCTTAATCTTTGCGCTTCTCCCTCCTCTCTCTTTTCTGTCTATCCCTTTCTTCTATCGCTCTCGGTCTATTGTCATACTTATTGTTCTTCTGCCCGTTCTATTTTCTCTTGCTCCTCCTGATATCCTGATATATCTGCTCTCCTCACTCACTGCTTTCCTTTTCTGCTCTTTTTTCAATCTCTTCTCTCTTTTCTTTCTTATGCGTCCTTATCTTGTCTTTGCCTAACTTCCTCGATACTTTTCCCATCTTAAGTAATGTACTCCCATCCCTTTATTCCGCACAAAAGTTATCTTGTCAGCCTTTTCTCCTTTCCATCTCTTAATCTCTCAGTCTATTTCTGTCGACAAATTTGACCACTCACTCTTTTCCTCCTTGTCTTATATGATCTTATAAATGTCTTCCTTTCTCTTATTCATCTCCGGACTATCGTCACTACTGTAAGCGTGGGAGGTTCATATGACAATGCATTACTTACCGTAAAAGCATTTCTGATGGTTGTATCTGCTTAGATTCACATGCTGTGCATAGGTCCGACATCCAGTGGTCACTGCGGAGTATTGCATTTTGTTTTTCGTAGTCGAAAAGGGGACGTCGACAAGGCGTGTCTGTAACACTATCCCTATAGTGACGTGCGTTGTACCCACAATCCCTCACGCGTCGAGGTCCCTCTGTTTGTATTTTTCTGCCCTGAGGGAGCCTTCTAGACGTGAGTGAGTACAGAAAAGTGAGAAATATAGTAGAGGATGTCTATGTTCCTTCCATCCGAGCGGGGAGGAAGGGCGGGCGCATGTGAATCTAAGCAGATACAACCATCAGAAATGCTTTTACGGTAAGTAATGCATTGTCTTCTGATGTTTGTTAATTTGCTTAGAATCACATGCTGTGCATAGACTAGCGAGCAGTACCCGGAGTTGGCGGTGGGTTATGAGAAGGAACAGTAGAGAAAAGATGTCTTAATACTGCCTGTCCCACCTGGGAGTCAGATCTAGAGTGTGCATCTAGACAGTAGTGTTTTGTAAAGGTGTGCACAGAACTCCAGGTAGCCGCTTTGCAGATGGACTCAAGGGCAACATTTGCAATGAACGCTATGGAAGCCCCATTGCCTAGAGTGGAATGTGCTCTTGGCTTGAAGGGTAGTTCTCTCTTAGCAAGAGTGTAACAGAGAGTGATGCATTGTACAATCCATCTAGATATAGTGGACTTAGAGACTGCATCTCCTTCTCTTCCTGCTGCCACCGAGACAAAGAACTGATTAGTCTTTCTCAGTGATCTGGTTCTTTCCATGTAGAACATGACAGCTCTGCGTACATCTAGTGTATGCAGACTTTTTTCTCCCAAGCTGGAAGGGTTTTGAAAGAACGTTGGTAGTTCTATAGATTGGTTTACATGAAATTTCGAGATGAATTTTGGTGAAAACCTTGGGTGTGTGCGAAGAACCACCTTATCCTTGTGAACTGATACGAAGGGGTCTAGTACAGAAAGAGCCTGTAGTTCACTTACTCTCCTAATGGAGGTGATAGCTATTAGGAAAGCAGTCTTAAGAGTGAGGTATTTAAGAGTTGCCTTGTGCATGGGTTCGAAAGGAGTGCCCATGAGTCTAGAAAGTACCACGTTTAAGTCCCATCCGGGAGCTGGGTTAGCTATCGGGGGGTGTATTCTCTTTACCCCTTCCATAAAGGCCTTGATAACTGGTATCTTCCACCACGACACTTTAAGTTGGGAAGTGGTGTATGCAGAAAGTGCCGCTAGGTGGACTTTAATGGAATTAAACACTAGACCTGAATCCAGTAAATGGGTCAAGTACAGAATAATGTTAGTGGCAGAGCAGTCAACCGGGTTGATGTTCTTACTTCTACACCAGATGACAAATCTTTTCCACTTGCTAGAATAGCAGTGGCGAGTATTAGGTTTTCTGGCTTCCCTGAGGATGTCCATACATCTCTGAGGGAGATGTAAATGTCCAAATTCTATGATCTCAGGAGCCAGGCTGCTAAGTTCATGGTCTGAGGGCATGGATGCAGTGTCCTGCCCTTGTCCTGTGACAGCATGTTGTACGGGCAGGGAAGTTTCATTGGGGGAGATAGGGACATCTCCATCAAGTGAGCGAACCATGGCTGCCGTGCCCACATTGGGGCTACTAGTATCATGGTAACCTGCTCTTGGTGCATCTTGTGCACCACTTTGTTGAGGAGGGGAGTCGGGGGAAAGGCGTAAACAAATTTCCCTGACCATTGAATCAACAGACCGTTCCCCTTGGACTGGTTCTGGGGGTACCTGGAGGCGTAACTTTGGCATTGTGAGTTCTCCAGGGTTGCGAACAGGTCTATTTCCGGGAAACCCCATTGCGTGAAGACGTCTAAGACGATGTCTTCGTGTAATTGCCATTCGTACTCTTTGGGTAGGGCGAAATCTCTGCTGAGTTTGTCTGCTAGCAGATTGAGTTCCCCTGGTACATGTTGTGATAGTAGGAACATGTTGTGTTTGAGAGCCCACTTCCATATATTCTGGGACAGCTTGGACAGTCCTGGAGAGTGAGTGCCCCCTTGCTTGTTGAGATAGTGCATGGCTGTGGTACTGTCTGTGAGGACCATCACTGTCTTTCCTTGTAAGTGTTCCTGAAAGGCTTTCAGTGCTTTGAACACTGCTAATAGTTCCAGCAGGTTTATATGCTTGGATGCTAAGCTCGGAGTCCACACTGCGTGAGCAGTCTGATGGGATAGGTGAGCCCCCCATCCTGTAAGGGATGCGTCTGTGGTTAGAGTGGCTTCCACTGCGGGTGTGGCAAAAGCTTTCCCTAATAACAGGTTTTCCTTTGTCCACCACCGTAGCGAGAGAACCAAGGCCTGCGAGACCACCACCAGATCATCCCATTGTCCGCCGGCCTGACACCACTGGCTGTAGAGCCACTCTTGCATTGGGCGCATGCGCAGGCGCGCGTGAGGTACCAAATAAATACATGACGCCATCATCCCTAGCAAGCGCATTGCTTTGCGTACCGTCACCTCTCGCCCTGCCACATATTGGGGGATCTGAAACAGCATGTTTTGGACGCTCTCGTTGGAGGGGAAGACGAGGCCGTCCTTTGTTCGAATTAGAGCCCCTAGGAATTGTTTGATTTGGCTGGGGTCTAAGCTGGACTTCTTTTCGTTGATGGAGAAGCCCAGTTGGGACGAAAGGTCTACGGTCCTTTGGGTATTGGAGAAGCATGTTTCGTAAGAATCCCCCGTTATGAGCCAGTCGTCGAGGTACGGGTAAACCGGGATGGATAATCTGCGCAGGTGGGCCGCTGCCACTGCCAGTACTTTCGTAAATACCCTTGGTGCAGATGCTATCCCGAAGGGTAGTACTCTGAACTGATAGTGTTTGTTCTCTAGCTTGAACCTGAGGTATTTTCTGTGCGCTGGCAACATTAAAATATGAAAGTATGCATCTTTCATGTCTAGTGTTGTCATGTAATCCCCCTGTGATAACAGTGGGATTACTTCCTGCAAAGTCACCATACGAAACTTTTGGGGTTTGACAAAGTTGTTCGCTGGGCGCAGATTTAATACAGGGCGCATGGTTAAGTCCTTTTTGGGTACAAGGAAGTACACTGAATAAATACCTTCTGTTACCTAAGATAGGGGGACAGCCTCTATAGCTTCTTTTTTCAGTAGCTCTTCTACTTCTTGAAGAAGAATAGTGAGGTGTTCCGGTGTCATGTGTCGGTTCCGTGGGGGTCTGTATTTCGGGGAACCGTTGAATTCGATGCAGTATCCGTGGGCGATGGTGGATAATACCCAGCGGTCTGACGTTATTCCCTCCCATGCTGAAAGGAACGATGTTAGCCGGCCCCCGACCAGTGATGCATGGGAGGGGACCCGAATCTTTGGGTCATTTGTTGGTATTGGGCGTGGGGCCTTTTGGACTGGAGCCGCGCCCTCTTCCCTTGCCACGACGTTGGCCTCTTTGACTGAACTGGGTGCTTTGGTTAGAGGGCCAGTTGGTAGCAGAGTAAAATTGTTGTTGGCTTTGCTGCTGGCGTTGGCCACGAAAGGAGCGTCTATTGCCATAGCTGCGTCTGTTAGGTGGCCTAGAAATTTGGTCAAGAGTCTTGATGGTATCAAACTCCTTCTTCGCATGTTCTAGGGCCTCATCAACTGCTTTCCCAAACAGATGTGTTTGCTCTATGGGCTTATTTATTAGGGAAGCCCGAGTTTCTGGCTTAAATCCCGAATTGCGCAACCAGACATGGCGTTTGAGAAGTATTCCCTGAACCAGGGAGCGGCCAGCTGTCTCTGCGGCATCTAAGGAGTTCTTTACGATGCCCTGGTTTACAAGAGTTCCCTCTGATATAGTAGCCAACAGGCGTGAACGCAGGGGTTCTGGTGCGTCCTCTGCTTCGCTGCGCAGCTTGCTCCACTGTGCATCTGCGTAGCTAGCTAGTAGGGAATTGTTATTCGCGATCCTGGTTGAGAAGGCGGCGGAGGTCGTGATTCTCTTTCCAAGTGCATAGAGCTTCTTGCACTCTTTGTCAGGTGGGGCCTCACTAGTAGATAGTGGTACCCCCGCTCTCTTTCTTGTGTTAGTCACTACCAGAGAGTCCGGAATAGAATGTCCCCTGATGTACAAAGGGTCAGAAGACGAAGGGCTGAAGAGCTTTTCTATCCGAGGGTTGACCCCTCTGACTAAGGCCGGATTGGAAAGGGAAGGAGTTATTCTTCTCTTTATAGAAGCAGGAGCGGAATAGACTGGCTGACCGGGGCTTTTTCTTTAATAACTTTTTCTACAAAGTCTATGTCCGGAAGAGTCTCCCCTTTGTCTATTTCAAAATGCGCTGCTGCCTTGCGCAATAGTGCATTAAGGGAAGGCTGGTCATCTATGGGGGAGGTGTTCCCAATAGGTGAGTCCTTGGGAGGAGAAGGATGAAAGACATCAGGGTCTGAGTGCACTGATGGGGATTGCCAAGGCTGCACTGATGGGGAGTGCCAGGGCTGTGAGGTAGCTGTATCTTCTTCAAAAGCTCCTGCGCTAGTGTAAGGGTCTTCCTCAAACTTCTCCTCCTCAAGTTCTTCCTCTCCACCTAAACACTCCTCATCTTCCTGGAGGTATTGCTCCTCTTCAGTGAGGTCATATGCACCTGTAGAAGGGGGAAACAGCCTAGGAATCTTGACCCTAGGGTCATCCTGGGTCCATTCTCTTGGTCTTTTGGGTGTGGGTGGGTTTTGGCTACCCAAAAACCTCTCCATCTTTTCCATACAAGAATGGAGTCTTTCCAGGGTCTCATGGGGAACCCCTGAATAGTCTAGAGGGGGGAAATCAGTGTTTTCACCTTCAAAACGCTTCGAACGCTCCCACAACGTCGACGAAAGGTTTCCGTCGCCCTCAGAAAAGCCCTCCGGTAGTTCAGAAGTGCCTTTAGATGAATGGGGCAGTTCCTGGCTACTCTTGTGCTTTTTCGGCGTTTCTATTTCCTTGGGTGCGATATTCGACGTCTGTTTCGTCGTCCGCTTATGTTTGTCCTCGGAAACAATTCTCGCCAGACTCTCGACGACGAGTTCGTCAGTCGAGGGTTCTGGAGTCGGCGTTGCCTGCGCTGCGCGTTGTTTTTCGATGACCGCTCTATGGAGCGTTACGTCAGATGTTTTTGAGGTAGCGCCCGTATTAGATGAAAGCCCAATCGCTGGTCGCGGCTGCGTTTGCGGGTGGGGCTTGAGACCCTTGCGGTCTGAGGTCGACGCCGGAGTGCCCTGCGTCCCCTTCGGCGCTGGTGGATCCTTCGTCCTGGACGAAGAAGAGCCGTGGGTTGTGTGCTTAGGCCTATGGGGTCTGTGTGCGTCCTTGTCGCCGGGGTGTTCATCCGCATAAGTAGGGCGTGAGCCGAGCCCGTCGGGGCCGGGGACGGACGTCGAGGAGCGTGAGCGCTCCTTCTGGGGGTTAACGACTTCCGTAACGGACGTCGAGTTATCACCCTCCTCGTCACTTTCTGTAACAGCGGCGGCGGGTGAGGAAACTGACTTCGACATAGCGTAGTCCGCCCACCTCTTAACTTTCCGTTCTTTAAGAGTTCTTGGTTTCAAGAGCTTACAGGCCGCGCAGCTGTCCTCTTTATGATCGAGGGGCAAGCAACGATTACAGAGCTTGTGTTTGTCCTTCCAAGTGTATTTGCCCCTACAGCGTGGGCAAAACTTAAAAGGTGTCCTCTCCATAGCTGAGGCAATAAAAACTGGTGATAACAACCCCAAGGGAAAGATAGGGGAGAAAGAAAGACATTCTCGACGAGAAGGTAAAAGTTCGAAACCCCCACTCTCCCTACTGTATATGTTGGCCGGCGAGGCCTGGCCACGTGTTCGGCAGCGCCGAAGGATCTCCTCCGTCTCTTCTCCTCCGTCGAAAACTTGCTCGGCGGAGAAACAGCTTCACAGCTAACGTCGAGGGGAGGGATCTTTAACAACAAGTATATATTAAGGACCGAGGTCCGTAGTAATTGTTTAGCAATGTCTCTCTAGGAGCTCCGAGTAAGGCGACCATAAGATGGGCGGAAAAAAACAATCCAAGGGACCTCGACGCGTGAGGGATTGTGGGTACAACGCACGTCACTATAGGGATAGTGTTACAGACACGCCTTGTCGACGTCCCCTTTTCGACTACGAAAAACAAAATGCAATACTCCGCAGTGACCACTGGATGTCGGACCTATGCACAGCATGTGATTCTAAGCAGATTAACAAACATCAGAAATCTGATTACTATACCCCGCCACTGCTTTCAATTCTTTTACAGGATAAACTCCTATTTCTTCTGTAACAGCACCCTTTGCTTCAGGTGGGGTAAGAGGAGCTGAGGGCTCTACACCTTCCTCCTTATGGCGATTAAGCATCCACTCCTCAGGTGGCAGGTCTTCTCTTTCCTCTTGATACATCTTCCAGAGCTCTAAAATCGCTAATCTTTTCTCTAATTTCTTCCCTGTATACCCAGCGTGCAAGTATGAACTCATGTGTTGCAATATCGCTTTGGACAATGATTCCCCCTTGTGGCCAAGGCATGAACATTGTATTTTCTGTGCCTTTTAACCATTCCGCACTATACTGTTTGAGCTCGGGCATATGCTTTGGCAGCATCTTGCATAGGTGCATGAGAGGAGTATCCCTCATAATGACAAGTCTCGTTTGACTGTTGATATTGTAACGCTCACCTGATTCCCGTAGAGGCGCCGGTCTTGACTGGGCGTATACCGTATCTTCAAAGGTGATGTGTAACACACGGCTGGCTCTTTGGGCTGGACCTCTGTGCACTGTATGTCTGACTCGAAGGGTAAGATGTCTGCAGATAGAAAATATGGGATTAAGGAACTGGGTTATTGAATGTCTCTCTCTTCTTCCCTTTCTCTTCTCCTGTAGAACCCCAAAGGTTAACGCTCTCACCTTAGGTAAGTGAACGCCGTGCTCTCCATCTGCCTCGGGGCAGGGTGCTGTAACCAGTTTCTTCACTGGATAAGGGGAGCAGGCCTCTTGACTTCAGAGGACTGCTGTCCGTCGTTTACTGCACGAACAGTAAGTTTCGAGTAATTCTAATGTCTTTAAAGTCTTTAGTAATGATGTCTCTTGTTTTGCAGGGTTCCGGCGATGGCGGATGACGGGCTGAAGTGAGTTGAAGATGGAGCCCGTGTGATGAATAGAAGCGCCTGGAAGCACGTAAGTAAGCGCTTGTTGCCTGCTTCACGATGCGCTCTAACTGTCTTTTTATTTTGCAGGTACAAGTTCGGAGCGGCTGCAGGGTGCCGGAATACCCACTGGGTTAGATGTGGAAAGGAGTAATGGCACGTGAGTATTAAAGTTCCCCAATGTCTTTAAACGCACCTTGTTTTGTCTTTCAGATGCGGGATGCAGCGCCGAAGGCCTCCGGAGCGTGCGAAGAGTTGGTAAGCTTTTGTCTTTCAGATGCCGGAATGCAGTGTGAAGACCTCCGGAGGGCACGAAGAGTAGGTAAGCCTTTGTCTTTCAGATGCCGGAATGCAGCGCGAGGCGTTGGTGACAGCCGATGGACCAGGTAAGTGAAGAGCTGTCACTGAAGACCGTAATGCTAACCTGTTCTTTCTTGTCTTTATAGGTGTTGCTGAAGACTGGATTCAGGATGGTAAGCCTTTTTCCTTAGGCCCAGGATCAGATGCAGAAGACACGATGAGCGTTCTGCTGCTGAGGATGCAGAATAACGCAAAGCAAGATTCATCCATCGGGTGTGGTTTAAATAGCCTCCTGTAGTGCTTAGGTGTCTCCTTCCACAGCCACGCCTAGGTAAGAAAAGAGTTCCTGCTTTCCAGAAGAGTTCCAGTGTTCTGAATCTAGGGAGTGGCTCCTGCCCCACCCAACAGGAAAAGTAGTTCCAAACAGAAGAGGATCAGAGGCTCAACTGGCAGGCAAGTAAGCAGCATGATCTGCTGCAGGTAAGTCCACCCAAGCATTATGAGCCCGGCGCTTCCAGCGCTGGGACTGGGCATATTTATGAGCCTGGTGCCACTGGCGCCAGGACTGGGTCCAAAAGGTCCCAATTGGGACTGGTTGGCACTCGGAACCTGGGTTATGGATCTGCTTCCAAGGGAGTTGGGAAAACCCTGACCTTTTGGAAGCAGAGATCATGACAGATACTTACCAAATTGTTAAATAAACCTTATACTTTGGCTTAAATGAACAAGTTACTATCTTACCTGGTAACGTTCTTTCGATGGGATGGTCCGACGACGTATTCCATATCTATGACAGTAATCACCACAGCTGTGCTGCTTCGGAAAATGTTTGGCGTCTGCGTCCTGCGTCGATACGATGTCCTCGAGGACCTCTGTCGAGCCGACGTCACCGGATGTTATAAGTAGGACGCACGACGCCCGTAGCCTCAGTTGTAGTTTTTTCCCCCAGAACATGTGGCACCAAACCACTGCCAGCATGACCACAGAAAGCCTTGCGGAAACGTAAGCGGCAATCGCATAAGAAATTCTGTAGCGGGGCAGGTAGAGAAGGAGCGATATGGAATACGTCGTCTGACCATCCCATTGAAAGAACATGACCAGGTAAGAGAGTAACTTGTTCTTCGAGGGGATGGGTCCTCCGACGTATGCCATATCTATGACAGACTCCCAAAGCAGTACCAATGTTTGGAGGAGGGAAAAATTATTTCGAATATAGAAATTTAGAATGCCCAATCAAATTGCAGAGTAAAGGACCACCTTGCCAAAGGCCAGATCCTGCCAATGGATAGAATCTAGGGAGTAGTGTCGTACAAAAGTAAGGACCGAAGCCCATGTGGCTGCTTCACAGATGTTACAAATAGAAACACCCCTCTGCAGGGCAGTAGAGGCAGCCATACCCCTAGTAGAATGGCCCCGTAAGCCTACCGGATGGTCCTTACCCGCCAGGCGGTAACATTCAGAAATTGCCAAGATAATCCATCTAGACAAAGTCTGCTTAGTGACAGCTTGTTCCAAACGCCTTCCAGCGTAACCAATAAAGTGTTACATTTCCTCCTCAGCACGGGATTCTCTGGCGCCTTTCTCTATGGCGCCACTGGCGTCACTTGCTAATCTCCAATTTCCTACTCCCAAGATGGCCACTATTTCACAGGGGGTTGGTCCAGTGGTTCAGGAGACCAGAGAACCGACTCCACCCATCCTCGAAGAGAAAGTATTTCCGGCTCTCAACACAGGACGGCTTCGCATTGCTTCTGTCAACAGAGACTGCGCTCCGTGAGCATCGCTCCTAGGGACCTTTAATCCTTACAAACTTGCAATCCTCACATGGACACACATTTATCTTCCTTTTCTCACTCTCAGAGTTTCATCCCGCGAGACACTGAATCTCTCCTTATTCTCCCACGAACTATGTGATCCTGTCCAACCTCCAGATCCCATTCGCATAGGTAAACACCTTACCTTATCTGCCACCTTCCCGCATTCTGTTAATCCCTGCACTAGTTTAACCTACCTTTCCCCTTTTTCCCAGCACTCGCTAGATCGAGACAATACCAAACTACAATACCCAACCAACCCTTCTTCCCGAACGCGGATCCATTTCCCCAACAGTTTTTTCCTTTGTCATTTCTTCCATTGGACCACGAGCAAACCTTGCTCTGACTTCGATTAGCCTTTCAGGGTAGAGTTTTCCACTTTATTTCCCCCCCATACTTTATTTTGTTTCTGTTCCCCTTGCTAACTGTTGCTTCTCGTTATAGCCACAAGACTCCTAGCCTACTACGGACAACATGACGGAGAACACCCTCCGTGAGAAGTCCACAGAAGACAGTCCGCATCTTATTCTTCTTCACCACTGTCTCTGGGTTTTCTTCCCCTTGAGGGTTTCCCCTGCATTTTCACGCAGTGTCGACGCCTTTCCACACTGTGAGAGAGCGCTGGGTGAATCTCTCTTACCTACTGAAGGCATTACAGAAGAACATGTATGATTTCACTCTTTATACCTATGTGATATTCGAGGAAGTGATTGATACGTATCTTAACGGGAATAATACCTATCACAGTTGATACCCATAACATAAAGAGCTGATCGTCCACTCTGAGCCGGGACTTGCGTGAAATGTAGAAACTTAGAGCTCTCCTAGGATCCAACCTATGGAAACTCTCCTCTTCCTTACCAGGATGTGGATGAGGATAAAATGCTGGAAGAATAACCTTCTGGCTTAAATGAAATTCCGACACCACCTTCGGAAGAAAGGAAGGACAAACTCTAAGGACAACCCTGTCCTTTTGAAACACAGTGAAGGGTGGCTTAACTGAAAGTGCCTGCAACTCACTCACTCTGCGAGCGGAAGTGACCGCAAATAAAAACACAGTTCTAAGGGTTAACAGCTTCAAAGGACAAGACTGTAAAGGCTCAAACGGAGCACCAATAAGGAATTTCAGAACAAGGTTCAAATCCCAACCAGGCACCTGGAAAGGTGACGGTGGAAACACATTAGTCAGTGCTTTGAGAAACTGAGAAATTAAAGGAATTTTGAAATAGGAACACTCCTCAGACGAGCGCTTAAATATAGATAGCACCGCCAGGTAACCCTTAAACGTACCCACTTGCAGGCCCCTGTGGGCCAACGAAAGCAAAAAAGACAGAACCACAGGAATGTCACATGAAAAAGAATCCACATTCTTAACCCTGCCCCAGTCGCAGAACTTTCTCCAACAGCAACGGTACAGAGACTTCGTTGCCGGCCGTTTGGCTGAAAGCACACCTCCATCACATCTTCAGGGAGGTCCCAATCCTTATACCTCAGCCTTTCAGAAGCCAAGCGTGAAGGTTGAGGGATCTGACCTCTGGATGGAGAACCTGACCCCCCCCCTCCCTTGAGAGCAGATAGTCTCGGTAGAGAAGACGACGTGGAGGGCAGATGGACAAGTCGAGATGGTCCAGGTACCAAGTCCTCCGTGCCAAAGGCGGAGCAATGAGGATCATCCAGGAACCGAACCTCTGTAACCTCCGCAGCACTTGTGGGATGACGGGGACTGGAGGAAACGCATACAGCAGTGGGAAGGACCACTCCACCAAGAACGCGTCCAAGGCTCCTTTTGGAGGAAATTCCCACTAGCAGAACCTTCCGCACTTCCGGTTGACATTGGAGGCGAAGAGATCCACTTGAGGGGTTCCCCCAAAGGGCAAAGATCTCCAGGAGAATCTCCTGAGCCAGCTCCCACTCGTGAGAGATCGCGCTCTGCCTGCTCACAGCGTCCGCTGTCTCGCTTTCGTCTCCGGCCAAATGAACTGCAGAGATCGAAACTTCCTGCTGGGCGGCCCAGAACCAGAGCTGTACCGCCTCCCTGCACAGAGGAAGTGACCCTGCTCCCCTCCCTTTTTGTTGAGGTAGTGCATGGCCACTGTGTTGTCCGTCAGAATCAGGACATTCTTCCCTCGCACAGTCGGCAGAAAAGCCTTCAGGGCAAGCCCGACAGTCCTCAGCTCCAACAGATTGATAGAGTCTGGACTCCGACGGAGACCAACGACCGCTGTCAACTCGTTGGCATGCGCACCCCATCCCGTGAGGGATGTGCCCGTCACGATCATTACCTCCGGCCAAGGTAGCCAAAATGGAGCCCCCTTCATCAAATTGCCTTCGACGGCCCAGCACAGAAGGTCCTGGGCAACCGAGGGCGGCACCTGAACGGGGTCCGACATCCTACCGGAGGACTGTGACCACTACATCTTGAGGGCCCATTGCAGAGATCTCATCCGCAACCTGGCCTCTGGCACCAGAAGAATGCAGGATGCCATGAGGGTGAGCAACCTCAAGAACTCGAAAGACAGGAGACTCTGGGCGTGTTGAAACTTGTGCATCATCTGATGAATGTGATGAGCCCTTACCTGGGGAGGAAAACACTGCCCCAGGGATGTGTCTAGAACTACTCCGATGTACTGGAGCCGCTGGGTTGGCGTCAAATGGGACTTCTTTAAGTTGAGGGAGAAGCCCAGCTTGTGAAGGGAGTGGCAGGTGACGGACAGATGATCCAGGACTTGCTCGGGAGAGCGCGCCCTGATCAACCAATCGTCCAGGTAGGGGTAGACGTGAATCCCCTCTTTCCTGAGATACGCTGCCACCACCACCATGAGTTTGGTGAAGACCCTCGGGGCGGAGGACAATCCGAATGGCAGGACCCGAAACTGAAAGTGTGAGTCTCCAACCGCGAACCTCAGGTTGTGTGCTTGGGATGGATATGCACATGAAAGTAAGCATCCTTGATGTCGAGAGACACCAACCAGTCCTGAAGTTGAAGGGCCTGGAGGACTTGCGAAAGAGTCACAATCTTGAACTTGTCCTTCCTGAGGAGCCTGTTCAAACCGTGCAAGTCCATGATGGGTCTCAATCCTTCGTCTTTCTTCAAAATCAAAAAATAAGGGGAACACCATCCCTTGTTCCTCTCCGCTACAGGCACCAGTTCTATGGTGCCTTTCTCCAGCAGGGATTGAATTTCCTGCGCAAGGAGCGGATCCGGACACTTCAAAGAGATTCCCTGGTGGATTGTCGTGAGGCCGAAAAGGAAGACAGTAGCCGTGGGCTATGATCTCCAAAACCCACACATCTGAAGTATTGGCATGCCACTCTACAAGATGCTGCGCCAGCCTTCCCCTAACCGGCAAACCATGGAACCTGGCCTCATGAATGAGCTGAAGCAGCTGTGGCAGTGCCTGAGGGCAAAGAGGCAACTGCCCGAGCGGCCTTGGCACCTTGAGTACCCTGTTTTTCACCTCTGGCACTCCTACCGTGGCCCCTTTGACTTGCAGCTCCTCTCGATTTACTAAAGGCGAGTAATATCGAAAGGAACCTTCCCTCCATTGCTGTCCCCTTGGATGAAAAGGCAGAGGTTGGCGAACTGCAGCGCTCAATGCTGCTGCTTTTGAGGTCTGCAACCTCTCAAGGCTCTCGTCAGCCTTGCTGCCAAAAAGGTGTTCACCTTCAAAGGGCATGCTGTGGAGCCGGGCTTGCACATCAGGAGCAAACCCCCGACTTCCACAACCACGCAAACCTGTGTATTACGGTGCTCGCCGCCATGGACCGGCTGACACAATCCGCCATGTCCAGACCCGACTGAACGGTCTCACACATGGCATCCTTGCCATCCTGCACAATAGCAAGAAAACCATCCCGTTCCTCCCCTTCGGGAATATGATTAGCCGCTAACGAACTACAGTTCCACAGAGTGTGCGTGAAACGTGACAAGGTACAAACGGAGTTAGCTGCCTGTAAAGCCATACCCCTGGAAGAAAACACTTTCTTTGCCCAGCCATCAAAACTCTTGTCGTCCCCATCAGGAGGAATGGTAGGGTACAACGCCTGATTTTCTGGCGCCGTAGCCGCCTGCACCACCAAACTCTCCGGAGTGGGGTGTGTGGTCAAGTAGCAGGGGGTCGCTACTGGCTGGACGGTATTTTCGCGGCAAAGACTTGCTCACTGCCGGGACACTCTCCGGAGCAGTCCAAGCCGCTGCCACCCTTCTTTGCAAGGCCATATGGAATGGCAGTATCGGGTCAGTCGGTGGACCTGGGTCGAGGATATCCGTCAGGTCATCCTGCAGAAAATCCACTGGTGGAGCAGACCACTCCAAGTATTCCGTTACCCTCGACATAAGGCACCGGTACGAGGACTCGGCATGGGTGCCAGGCTCAGGCCTACAGAACTCCACCTCCGGAGAGGTGTCCAGACCACTGGCGTCGTGCAACGACTGACGCAGGTCTTCAATCTGGCTATGACCAGACAAAATCTTGTCAGGTACCTCCTCAGGATTCCATACCTTCCTCAGACCCTTCATCCACCTCAGAAATATAATCCAGAGACTGGAATGAGGGCACAGAAAAAGGGACAAAGACATTCTTAGTCTTGGCCAGAGCCTTTATAGGGGGGTTCCACCGTGTCATGGGGTACCTCTGACAAAACAGCCTTGAAAGGCGCCATGGGCGTCGACAATCGGCATCAACGTCGAGCGTGGCGCCGACAACTTCGACAGCGTCGACACAGTACTCAAGGGCGGAGCCCCGAGCGTGTCCTTCAACAGCCTGGGCGCCGATGGCATCGACTGCTTCCTCGGAGGCGGAGCCTCGAGAGAGTCCCTCGACGACCTCCGCGCCAAAGGCATTGATGTCATCCTCGAAGACTTCACAGGCTCCGACGGTCTCGAGGGCGTCGAAGACCGGGATGTGGAACGGGCATGCCTAGAGCGACCAGCCTTGTGCGGCCGGGACCTCGAAGGCGCCCGGTGGTCGCGACGACCGCTCGAGCCCGAGCCTGAAGGCGTACGAGTGGCGTCTCTAGCACGCTCATGGCAGGAGTCTTTCGACGGCGCAGACAGAACGGAGCCCTGCAACTGAAAAATCGCCATCATCTCCTGCCAGAACAAATCCCATTCCTCAGGAGTGGAATGCTCGTTGGGACAAGCAACCCTCGATGGGCGGAGTCCTCGGATGAGGACGGGGAAGGCGACCTGTGACGCCGCTTCCATGAATGCCTCGAAGAGGCAGAGGAATGGCGAGACCAAGACCCCCCCAGACTCACAACGATGATGCGGAGAGTCGCCCCTCAAATCGTCCGTCGAAAGTCAAGTGGATCGCGACTTCCGGGGCTTGGCCACCTTACCGCAGGGTGGAAGAAGCCGAAGACATCACGTTAATACACAAACGAGCAGGTTTGAAGAACTGAAAGAACAGGATTCAGTAGAACCGAGGCGCGCCGAGATATCCGAAGAGAACATGTTCGCAGAAAAAACGTAACTGAGGCTACGGGCGTCGTGCGTCCTACTTATAACATCCAGTGACGTCGGCTCGACGAAGGCCCTCGAGGACAGCGTATTGACGTCATCGACGCAGGACGCCGAAAATTTTCCAAAGCAGCACAGCTGTGGTGATTACAGTCAGATATGGAATAAGTCAGAGGACCCAATCCCCTCCATAACCACTTTTCAACGTTTTTTATAAACAAATATGAGCAAGCACCATCAACCACTGCTCAAGCCTTTTCAATAGCCTGTCTATTCTCTTGATTGGTGCCAGTAGCTTTGCTATACTCAATCAGTGTTGCTTCTCAACTTTTTCAATTTTTTCACAAGCTCTAGCGCTCTTCGATATGTTTACTCAACAAACAACATTCAGACTAGTCAAACATTACACATTATAAACACGGTAATCACCTTTTCCTTGCCTTTACTTTATACCCTATACAGGGTTCGAGACATCACCTCACGTAATCCTGATCACGCGTTTTATATTTCAGTCTACTCCCACTGGAATTTGAGAGGTCTCCCTCTGACTCCCTTGAGTCAGGGCTTCTAGGCGGTGCTGCTTCTCTTCACAATATTTTCGGTTACTCAAAATGATCACAATGCCATCCCCCTTATTTGCCCTTCCCCTTAGTCTACTCATCATTCATTAATCCTCTCGAGGCCTTCGGTATCGACTCTTCCTCCAATCCGAGCACTTCGCCTTCTGTCCACAGAGCACCTGTGGAAACCGGTTAGGGATTTCATCAAAGGGGGACCTGCCCATCGTCTCGGTTCTTCTTGCAAGTTTATTTATATCAGCCACTTTCCACGGGAAACCATGCGATCTTCCAGCTAATGGCGCAGGATGCCTGATCATCTGAAATACTGGAGACAAACTAGTTTGGATCTTTCTGAAACATCCGCACCGCTACCACGTGAGCTTAGGGCCCTTTAGGAACATGCATGCAATAGATGGGTTCCACAGAATAACTCAAGTCCAAATAACCAAACCAACTCAGGAAGATGGCAAAGTACTGTTTTATTAACAATTATCTATAGCGGGGTGTTACAAAGAACATCAACGGACCTACACTCGATTTCGTTCAGTGATCTTTTCACAAAACATAGACTTTATACCCAAAAAAACCAGAGGTGACATATTGCGTGGCAAATAATGAAACCTACGAAGGATTGTGATAGGTTTAAGGGGAACATCCAAGTACACATTATATAAGAACTAGGATTATGATTGGCTGCTCACTGTCAGGTGGACAATATATGCCAACCTCTAAAATAGGTCATCTTCAAAACCATTAAGTACACGGTTTTCAATTGGTCTTCAAACTATAAAGGTCCTTCGTTATATGGACCACTACAATTGGTTGGCATTCTTGTACCATGTCTAGAACATTCAGTTCACTTAGCAGCACATAAGCCCAGGCCCAGGTGCAATGAGTTGGGCCTGACTACCTCACCACCCAATTAGCCCAGCATCGCTCATCACCCAAGCCTTCTGCCATGAAGATGGTCTTTGGACTTGCAAAGTTTCCTTGTCTTTCGGTATACATATAGTGCGGACACGCACTATCGTTGTTCTAGGACGTTCGACTATTTTCATGCTTGGCTCACGTGACAGGAGACCACGATTTGGTTCATTTTACAGATTTTAAATGTCTCAAATGAATAAAACTTTGCACTCTTGGTGTTTCTTCTTTGCATTTTAAAACGAGATGATTCATCCTTCGAACGTTCACTCCTTTCTAGAATGGATAGCTGATCATGGCTGCTTTAGTCTCGACTCCAGGCCAGATAACCTCGCCATGCATTTCCACGATTTCAGCGTATTCCGATTCTCCCTTCCATCTTCATGGGACCCGACTTACTAAAATTCATGATACTGATGTCCAGCTCCTGTATAATGGAGGCTCTGCCTGCATTCTATTCACTACATATAGCTAGCTTCTTTGATAACTCAGTCTACCTTGCGTTTCAGCGTCTGTACAATTATTGAACGGTTGATTCTATTTAGCACATTGTGCATGTGTAATCTTAAAGGTTCTCTCGATTCTTCACTTCGTCATTAGTTTCTGTAGGATCCATACATAATTTTCAGCCTGTATCCTGAGACATCATTCATACTTGTATGACCTCACAGACTTCGTTCTTGCTCTTTTCATATTCCTTCAGGGAGCTCCTCCCTCAGATTATCGTCTCAGATTATCATCTCTTCAGGGATACATTAGATAGGTTTATCTCAATGGTTATCTTCTTTCGAACATACGCTGGGGTATTGGCACAACTGCTGGTGTCAAACAGCATGATGTCAGGCTTCCAACATATAGGAGGTAGGTGGGGCAGGATTTCCTGCAAAGGCATGCAGCCGTTCCTCTACAGTAGTGACAGCAGGTCCCAAAGGGGAGTTTATCGCTGGTAAAAATTAAATGAGGTTGCGGCACATTGGCTCACTTATTGTGGTTCACAAGTGGGCTAACAATGGATAGAATGTAGCTGCCCTGAGGTTAGGCGAAACAATGCAGGTTCTCTCCTTTGCTGATGTCCTCCATCATATGGTAATCAACTTCATAAAACAGAACACGCGCTAGATAAGATTGTACGTCTAGCCAGGGAGATCTGCAGTCACTCCTGCCGCTTTTACAATGCCCAAAACAGGTTACAAAAGCTACAACCACGCCACCACCTACTTTACAACAAGATGCAAACTGCAATTGCATATTCAGTGGAAGTCAGCCCTCCATATGCTGCAGCATTTACAAGAACAGTGCAACACAGCAACAGACTACTGCAATAGCCAGAGCGAGCAACTGGAAGGTGTTGATTTAACACCCACACAGTGAGAAATGTTTGGAAAAGGTTTGCTCTTTGAAGCAACCATCTGAAGAAGCCACTATGCAGATTAGTACGCTACATCTGTTGGGATTAGAACTACCCAATACAATAACTGTTTGGTGATACAGAAGCAGGCCAATTTGCTATAAATCTGCTCTCAA
Organism: Ambystoma mexicanum; assembly: GCF_040938575.1. Taxonomy (NCBI): domain Eukaryota; kingdom Metazoa; phylum Chordata; class Amphibia; order Caudata; family Ambystomatidae; genus Ambystoma; species Ambystoma mexicanum. Next base: position 1,333,537,157 of record NC_090921.1, on the reverse strand, counting down.
CCTTCTGAAAGGATGCTTTGTTCGTATGAAGAGGTATATGAAGTACCTCCTCCATCTTTTCTTGACCCAATGTTTAAATTCAAGGTGGTAACCTTCAAATAGCACGTGAGAGTGTTAGGGTGAGGAAAATGCAGCAGGCTTTCAATTGCAAGAGGACATGATAATCAAGTGTAAGGAAGCACTAAAGACATTTGAAAGTCTGGCTGGAACAAGAAGAAAGCCAAATGCCTTAGATGAACAACCCAGTGCAGGACAACCCCAATGCAAAGCAGTTCATCCGACAGTACATCCATGTTCTCCACAACTTCTGTCGCTAGTTTAGGCGGCTCCAATGCAAGCTTTCAGAGTGTGAAAAACTGTACGAGGAGGTAGCACAGACTCCTCCCCGTCTGGCTTGCTATAAGCATTGGGGCCCCAACAGGAACTCAGCACACCCACTGCAGACCAAATGGACCTGGTTGGTGCCTATGATTGGCATTTGCCAAATGGGTAGTGAGAATGATCCGTTGTAATTCTGATTGGAAAGCGGACACCAAGGCCACCTATCTGTTGACTTAGCTGTGGGAAGCTTAGGCTGTCAACCGGGGATCCAGCGTACAAAATTAATCTGTTTTGATCACTGCTGGGGCCATTGTCTGACCACAGGAGACGCCTAAATGACACGCAAGAACTTACTTTTGTAAAAATGAACAAAACCTCTCATCACTGAAGACCACAGCAGGAGTCAACAATAGTCCCATCCCTTAGAACACCACAAAACAGATTCCTGAGATGGAAGAGTTTTCTGTGAGCCAGCTAGAATCACACAAATGGAGAAACATGAGGAAAGGTTGCGAAGTCTTACTCTGACAGTAGTGGTTGAGTGCACTGCAAAAGTAAATCTTTAGATTTTCCTTCATCCTAAATACATTTGGCTCTCAGAGTCTTAGTATCACACGTACCATCTGGAGTCTCTGCCTTAATTTATTTGGCTCCATCAACCAGTGGAGCCCTAGCACCATAAACTGAATGGTCTTGAAGGGTCTGGGGGTCTGCACTGCAAAAGTAAAGCTTTAGGTTTTTCCTTTATTCCCATGTATTTGGCTCCACCAACCAGTGGAGGCATGAATGCCTTTTTTCTGCACTATTCCATTGTACCTTTACCCCCTTTTAGAATTCTTGTGTCCAGTCATCTAGATGAGGATGGTGGTGGTGCGGGAGCATGCACTCTGGCATCCCACACTACCGCCTAATAAGTGGTCACGCAATGCATGGAATATGTGCCTCCATTCCACATCACGGTCTCACCCGTTTGCCAAAGCCTCAATTTTACCAACAGGAGGATGCACTGCAAGTGGTAGTTAAGTGGTCCTATTAGTCGATGTCTCTGGCTCAGGCTGTGATGGGGCCAACAAGAGGAGTAGAAGAGGTGGAGGGGGCTTTCGCGCGTCCCATCAGTGGTTTCCTTTCTGCTCCAAGCCTGACGTCCTTCATGCTCCTGGATCCTCCTGGGAGGGTCTGACCAACAAGTCAGTCCGGCTTTCCTTTTTATTACAGGGTTGGTCTTACTTGTTCCTAAATCTCTAGACCACACATGTTGCTTCCGCGGGGCACTCTGCATTGCTTCACGCCTCTCCATTGTCTCAATGTCTATTAATGGGGTTACCTTTAGGTCTTCTTCATTCTGCCTCAGCCCAGTATTTCTCAGGTAGGTTACCTTTAGGTCTTTTTCACTCTTCCTCGTCTTAGTACTTCTTGAGGAGGTTGGAATTTCTACCTTACCTACACACACAGAAGTATGATGGGTAGATGGGAGGGTAAGAGGATAAGTTAAGTGAGGGTCTGGTAAGGTAGAAGAAAACCGCGTTCTCCCATGATGTCCTCCCTGTATACCAGAGGGAGAATCCCTCCACATGCGTTCCACCAGCTGAGTACTACCCTCAGGGAGCCCGAACGTCCTTGCATCATGGAAAGCCTCCCCCAAACCCGCTCAGGGAGAAGGGACGGCATCATAAGATTTGTCACACTTGGGTTACCCAGAGGAAAGGACTTCTGCCTCAACCGGACACTCACAAGCTAGCTAGCTGAAATGGTCCCACAACCATAAACTGTACTACAGTGATTATGTCTATGGACCGGACCTCACCTTCCTGAGGAAAGCCTGAGCCTGCCCCTTTGCCCCTCTGCAGGTTCAGGCAATGCTGCAGTAGCTACTGTCACATCCTTCTGAGCAATCCGCTGGGGAACCATCCCCCTGGTGCTCTTCGGGCTTCTGCTACACAAACACCTCTGAACCTATGTGGCTACCAGTGCATGTTGGTCCTGGAGTAGTTCCACCTAGCCAAGTCAAAGATCAAGCATTTACCCATCTTCTGCAGCTACTCCTCTAGTGACTGCCTCTACCATAACAGTCAAGACAGATAGCCTCAGCCAAAGGCTCCACCTCCTCACTTTTCTTCTTAACCTCAGTGTCCCCCTGCTGTCCAAATCCTTCCTTCAAACTAACACTGAGAGGTCTCCCCTCTGTGCATTCAAATAAAAGGACATGTTGTCCAAGTACCCAATACGCAAAACACAAATATGCCTAAAGTGCCCAAGGTGTCAATATGTAAAACACAAAATGTGACAAAGACTATCAAAGAGATTCTCTAAAGACTGTCAGGAGAGGCAAGGGTTCTCAAGAACACCAACAGCACGGATGGTGTCTACACAGCACTGGGGGACTTCTCTGGTTCACATAAAAGGTTTGCTCTACAAATACAAACACATGAAAGGAACAGGGTTAGGAAACTCTTTTAGGGTGGCACGAAGGATACAAAGAAACATACAAGAGAACTGTTTTTTTTAATTTAAAAAAAAAAGGGATTAAGGGTAAAAAGCGAACAAAGAATAAAACGGGGATCTGCAAACCCCCACCAACTACTAACAAACTCCTCGAAACACTCCAAAAACCTTAATCAAAAGCTTTCCAAAAACACCAGGTTTGTGAGCATGTCCTGGCCACTTCTAACTGGACGGTCAAACTAAACCCACAAAGTAAACAAGCAAGCTAGGCCTTTCAAAAAGGTCCTCAAACCAGTTTTAGAATGGCTCAGGTCTCAGGTTGGTTAGTCAAACTCTACTCTGTAATGTAAGGCCTTGCCACTGGACGGTGGGCACTGAACCCCTCCCATGAGACACATGGTGCGGTTTGACAAGAAATCTAATGTAAATTCCACAGACAAGCCAAACCGCGCACAGAAAATAAGTTTTGTGCCTGACGCAATTTGGGAAGTTTGAGTATCTCTCCGTTTATTTCTACTTTTAACACTGTATGACATAGCTCCATATTGTCTATCTTCTCATTGTTCGCTTCTCAGTCTACTTGCTTTCTGGCTGATGGTCTTTGTTGCTCATCACCTCATTTAATTGCACCAATAGTTTTCCTTTAGCTACACATTTATTGTAAATGGGTGAGGTTGTCTCCTTTTGAAAAACAGTTGTACACTTGTGAAGATTCCCTTGTTATATTCCATGTATTTGTGCGTACCGACAAAAAAATAAAAAATAAATAAAAGACTTGTGAAAAAATACAAATTCGCTGGCGGGCTTAAAAGAAATGCACAGAGAATCACCTTTCAAACACTCCCAATGGCTCAGCTTGCTATCAGGGTAGCATAACATGGCATAATCCTTGTAGGTCCAATCGCCATCATCTATATCGGCAATTGTCCCGTGGAAGGGAAGCACAGAGGATGGAAGGCTTGGTTCAGCAAAAGGCCTCCCTCAAAGTCACAGGCAAGTCCAGACTAAACCACATGGGGTGCTGGGGAGTTGCAGCTAAGGTGGCAGCTTAGCTGCAACGCTCCAGTGGACACCATGCTTAAATCTTAAAGAAGTGAGGGCTGAACACCTTGCTTAAATCTTAAAGAAGTGAGGGCTTAACCCACCATAGGAGTAATTTCAGTCATCACCTTTCAAGGATGGCCAGAAATGAAGTTTCAAAGTAATCTTACTACCTTCTATAGTTCGATGCGTGAATACCGATTAAGACACTGGATACAGCAATTAAAGTCAAGCGGATGTCTCTCCCTCCAAACTCCCAGACTAAAATCTCTGCTTTGCACTGTTCTTGCAAATGTTGCAGCATATGTAGCATACAGGAGAAGTATTTGACACACATTTTTGACTAGTTGTGTACCCTTACCAGATCTACACAGAATGGAAGATAACCAAAAACAGTATGAAAAGCAACCCAACACGGTCACTTCTGATGATGTTTCGGATAATCAAGGGAGGCTGGGAACCGTTCCTCTCCCCACCCAAAATCATTATACACTTCACTGCAAACCACGGGGCAAGACATTTCCTCCATTAAACAATATAAAAGACTGGGAGATTTATAGATCCTTGGGTTAAATGAAAAATGTAGAACAACAGGTTTCTGACCTGGAGGACATCCTTAATTCACAACTCTTGCCCTCCATAGATTGACTTATTAAATTCCAGAGAGATCAGAGGGTGGAAATGTGAAGTTGGTGACCCAACTTTTAGACACTGTACTGCACTTGCAAATTCCAGATTTTAACAAAATTGACAAGGTATGTTGTTCTTTTTGACCAATACCTGATCTAGGGCGACCAAGCACTTCTTACAAAATGCCACTGATGAAAAGGTTTTAAAGCTTACCAAAACAAAAAGCAAATTCAATATGAAAGTCATACAATTTGTTTACATTAAGACTCGACACCAGGGATTCTTGAAAAAACGAAGAAATTAAAAAAGGACAAAAAATGCATAGTTCAGGAGAAACGGATTGTGATTTAGCCCCAGCTAAATCTTCTCTATAGAGAAAATTCTTTGACGTGTCCAACCTGAAAAAAATTCCAGGTATACTAGATCGACACTAGAACAAATAGATCAAGATCTCCTTTGCTTGTGGAGAAGTCCCAAACTGAAGAACCACAAATAGCAATAGGCCAGTTGAGGACATGAGGGGGACCCGATCATGGACACAATAATAGCTGTTCCATACACCAGAGGAATTTTCAAAGTGTACTGAGGTTTAGTTCAGATGGTATCAGGTAAAAAAAATCGCGGCAAAAATGTTGCCGGTAAAAAAATTGTGACAAAAATGCTATGGTTTGAACCGGTAAAAGGTGTACCCCATTATGCCATTTAAGGGGAGCGGGGGTTGCGGTGTTGTCCTTTATATGATTGTGGTGCAAAAAAGCACTGCATTTTTGCCACAATATTTTGTATTCACGGCCATTTTTACAGCGATTTTAAGACCTGGAACCGTTCAGATATGATGCTTTTGAAATCAGTGTTCTGCTTTTTACCTCTTCTATTTGAAGTTGTGTTTGAGAGTTACTGGGCTGACTTCACACTCTGCAGGGAAGGGTCTTGGACAGCGTTTAGTCTGCAGAGTGATTTCAGGTACTATAGCCAAACAAAACATTAACATACTTTGTTGCCAAATGAATGGCGTTAATAACGCTCTCAATTGCACCAAAATATTGTCATGCTTATAAAAGCAACAATCAGACTTATGTTACAAAAAAACTCCCCAATCTACGGGTATAAAAAACTGGGCTTGTATTGGAAAGTTAACATTTTCTATAGTTAGAAAGAGATTTCTCCTGGTTACCTTGCTTCAGTCGTTCAAAGAATAGTTCTAACACAGTGGTTATTGCGATGCAGTTTTCGCTTTTATTTGTGCTTGTGCTGAGTTGTATTTATGTATTTATTAATATTTTGCTGAAAACTGCACCGCAATAACCACTGTGTTAGAACTAGTCTTTGAACGACTGAAGCAAGATAACAAGGAGAAATCTCTCTTTCTACTCAACAATTGGGGTGCCGGCTAAACCCCGACAGCTCCTGTGATCTTGCAACAGGTGAACCCTATTAATGTATGCTTAATATACAACAGGGCCTAGCACAGGTTGTTTCCACACTTAGAGCCAACCACAATCCTATAATTTTCTATTGTTAAACTGCTTTCTAAAAATTGTAGCTATTCGGATTGGCCACAGGATACTAATGTTGCAAATGGTCCTTAACGACAAGAGGTGTAGGCATGTAGCTGTGTCAGACATGGTAGCCTCTCATTCTGTTACTTTGGCAAGAGTGTATGGCCTCAGTGAACCTGGCAGTTCTCTTTCTTATATTGGGCAAAATTCTTGTAAAATGTGTAGGTCATAGAACGTTAGGAGTAAACTAGAACGAGGCATTGGATATCACCATTGATAGATCTTCCCCCTTTTCAGCAGAATAAACGTGAACTCTACCTCTTAAAAGAATGATATATACTGATGACCTACCAAATATATGGCGAGTAGGGAGTGGAAATGTCCAGTTTGAGGGTAATGCCAGGGATCACATGTCCATCACCTCCGCTATTCCCCACATACACACAGCCCACCATTTCTTTCCAAGAGCCTATTATCATTTGCCAATGGCTAGTGCCAAACACAAATTCTGAGGCCTTTGGAGAGAGCTTCGGGGCAGGATTACATTCTTCTTAGTATAGCATAAAATCTTTTCAGTGAAGACTATTTTGATTTTCTCCAAAAACTCAGCACCTGGGGGGGTCCATCACGAGTTGGGTGGTATTCCCAGAGTAATATCCGCGTAATATCTGCCGAGCGCTATTTGCATTAACGCTGCGAGGTGTGGCGTAAGCAACGCCAGATCAAGAGTTGGCGTGCACGCACACACGTCCCTTGGCCTTAACGCAAATAGCGGCAGGCGAAGACATAGCGTACAAACCCGAAAATTTAAGCATGCATTGCATTGCATTGCGCCACCATCATGCTACAGCGCGATTAGCGCTGCTGGAAATGTGTCACCGCCGGAATGGGAAATAAAGCAGCGGCCATTTTGGAAATCACAATCCGCTGAAAATCACAGCCCCAGTAAGCCATCCACTCTTGAAAATTCTGAAAAAGGTCCCAGGGGCAAGTCAGCCTTGGGCAGGGTCTCTGACCAAGAACTTGCTATACTTGTGGAGGTGGTCATGAGCCATCAAGAAAAGCTGTATGGGCCACTGCAGCGTAAAACCAGTGCACAGCGGCGCACACAGATCTGGAGACGAGTGAGCCAGAAGGTGACAGTGATGAGGAGCATGCCCAGGGACTGGGAGGACTCCGGAAGCGGGTCAACGACTTGCGGGTCCGTGTCCATGGGCTACTGGCCCAGCACAGGAGCGAGAGCATGGGGACTGGAGGAGGGCCGCCACCACGCAGGTCACACCGTGGGAGAAGCAGATGACCACCCTAATAGACATGGGTACAATTGACAGAGTTAGAGGAGCGGAGGCTGGCAGGTGAGAAGTCCCCCTTCCCCCATGAGCGCTCCCTTGAACCACCGTACCCTAGCGCCCCCAGGTAACCTGAATAGCCTAAAGTACCTCCAATGTATCAATGTTCGCCCCAAGGAAAACAGATCCGTGGCCTGGCCACAGCAAAGTGATGTGTGTGTGTGTATCAAAGGCCCCACCCCTCACGTACAGCACCATGGGAGCTGTGCATTCACGACAGACATCTGAAGATGACACACCAACATGTCCGAGCAGTGTCCCTCCCCTGTAGCACGTTCCAGCAATCACAACATAGTGAATAACAAACAAGTAATGGTGAAGCATGATACAAATTGTGCCCCAACCCTCTGCAAAGCATGAAATGCATGATACAAATGTAAGTTGCCCTCTACTCATACCACACCCCATGTACCCTACAGGCACGCAGCGATCATTGCAGGGCAATGATGACGGGGAGGAAGCAGGCACATCCAGCCGCACGCCCAGATGCAGATCGACCAGCACTACCACCCCCGCAAAGGGCCTGTCCTGAGAAGTCAAGGTGCAGAACACATCCCCGGTCACCCTACCGCAGCCCAGTCAGTCCGGCTCAACGTCCACAAGCCACCAGGGAGTTGCATGATGTGGAGGTAGCCACCAGTGGGACAAACACGGATGAGGGCCACACATCAACTGAGGAACAAAACAGTGCACCGCTATTCTCACCCAGCCAGAGTGGCAATCAGGAGATGGGCACACCCCCAAGGGACCCCGGAGCAGTTTCCAGTGGAAATACACACTCCTCATGTCCCTGCACGTGTACATCGTACCCGCACACCATTGCCCGATGTGGACACCCCTTCTTATGGCTCCCCTGAAGGCAGCCCCTCGAACCGCGGCAGCTCCACCAGACAGGCTGCCATGTCAACCGACAGCTCCCCTAACACCTCACGCAGACATGGGAGGCTGATGAACACCACACCTGGCAAGCTGATGGAACGCCACACCTGACAGACCCAGAGTCACGGGAGCTGCTGTGATGGGACGGCTGGACCTCAGAGGAATGTTAGTGGAAAATTGAGGCCATGGCGGTTGACCACTACCGCCACATTAAGGCAATAAGCCATGCCATTCGTGGTGCAGCCAAGACCATGGCGCATGGCAATGCCGGCACTCGTAGAGTGGTTGAGGGGTGTACAGTGGCCCTGACTGGATTTGGACAGAGAGTATGTGAGCTGTGTGAGGGCCAATCTGCTCATGCAGAGCAGATGCAGGAGGTGAACAATCTGCTCGGCCAGCAGCTGCAGTTGGCAGGATCAATCCCATCAACCTTCTCGACACCCACAGAAGGATCCCTGCACTGTACGCCCAGGCGACATTCCATGCGCAATCTCCAACACCGCTCACCAGAGGGACCCAGATGTGGGAAGTGTCCACAACCATCATATATTGTCATAGCACTGTTGGGCCGAGGCCTGGGCACAATGATCCACATGCACTGTTTGGGGGTCTTTGAGGGGGTGTAGGGGGGAATGTGTGCGGGGGTGTTGGTGGGGGGATGTGTGCTGGGGTGTTGATGGGGGACAGGGGAATGTGTGTTGGGGTGTTTGTGGGGGAGGGGGGTTTGTTCCACACAAAATAAATCCTGTTCATACTGCATAGAAAGCTTGGACATTCTTGATTGTTTTAAAGCGCTATTTATTTTACAAGTGATGTTTGCCACATGTACCCATCCACCAGATAAAAAATAATTGTCAATCAACGCCTGTCTGGCCAACCTCCCCTCCCTCACCCCATCCCTGTGTGCATTTGCCCCTGCTACAGGCACATTTTCATCGTCACTCCCATCCCCAGGTGGTTGGCTATCAACATCCGGGGGCAGTGGCACATGCCTGCGGCAGTAGATGTTGTGCAGCATGGCACAGGTGAATATGATTTTCCCTACTTTCCCTGGCACATACATCAATGCCCCTCCCATACAGTCTAGGCACCGGAAACATGCCTTCAGTAATCCAAATGCCATTTCCACACAGATGCGTGTACGCCTATGGGCAATGTTATATGCCAGCTGTGCTCGAGTTTGTGGATTACGCACAGGGGTCATGAGCCATGTATACTGCGGGTATCCGAATCACCTGCAGCGGACAAAACATATACATTAGGCCAAGGATGGTTCTGTGGATGTGCAAGGGTTACACTTCAATTCACTAAGCACTATGGTCATATATGTGTGCAACAGATACATGCTATCTCATTGCAATATTGGTATACAGCCATCATCTTTAGGGACATGCATGTGGTGAACTATACATGCAGCCTGTGTAAATGAGTAAGGTGTTGTGTGGCAGGTTGAATTTGCATGCACTTGGTGTCAATGTACATGTAGCAGTGTATCAAAGACTATGTTAATGGATATGTGTGGGACACTCATGCTGAACAAGTACGCTCATGTTTCCATTGGCATTGCAATATGGTGTCTTCATGTGCATCATGTGTGGTCTACAATGTGCGCCATTTGCTTTATAGGGAACTCACTGCATGCACCACCCCGCGAGTCTCATTGCCACAGTGGTGCATCCCTTACTTCAGGATAAGGCACCCCTCATATCTGCCTGTTCACTTACTATATTGTTAGGGGATGGGTTGTGGCTGTCTCTATGGCTGGTTTCATCTTTGCTACTTTGCACATTTATCAACATTTGGCCAGGCATGTGAATGGCCATTCAGTGGTCTCCATCTCAGGGATGTTCATGGCTGTGACTTCACCTGCCCATCTACAGTATTTTTGTGGAAGTGTTTTCAATTGGACTCACTTGGCACTCCTGTGTGGTGCGTAGGGTGAGATTGGTCTTGGGTGGCAGGATGAGTAGTAACACAGACAATCCTCCTCCTCCGTTCTTTTACCTCCAGCATTTGGACGGGGGTATTTTCAGCGGTATTAGCACTGGTTTTCCAGCACTATGTGCGCCAACACTGTACTTGTGATAGGTCTCTGATAGCACGTTTGGTTGGCGGCGCTATTATAGCCAGCACGGTCACAGCCGCCTGTCTTTTCTGCCGGCTGTAATAGCGCCGGTAGGTTTTACAGTGCTGATCCGGCAGAGCAGCTTTGCCGGCGCTAATACTGTTTGCACCGGATTTAAAGGCTACCGCCCAACCCGTGATGAGGCCCCATGCCTTAAGATTCTACAATCGTTACGGGATTCCTAACTGAATACTCTTCGGCATCCCTTTATATTGCCAAAACTGTACTAAGTGCATCTGAAGATTAGCCATGTAATATGTTCATGTTTAAACATGACTCAGACCTATTTTGAACTGAATGGGAAAGGGTGAGGTTTCTTCTGAGATCTTAGCGCCTCTAAAGTCTGGTTAGGGGAACACAGCTAGGAAAAGGTTCCTCCTAGAACAACAAAATACCTTGAACGCTGTGTTGCTTGAAGAATGTTAAATCCTTACTGGAAGATTATGTTTTGACTCAATCAATGAACATTCTCAGTAAACTAAAAGCTAAATAAGAACTGAATGAAGCATGTTCAGGAAACACCTAAGGCAAGGTGCAGATCCTATAGTCAGGGTAAGAAATCATAGTCTGGGTAATAAATCTGGTTCATTCATTTGCACACAGATTACAAAACAGACTGATCCCTCTGCATTTTCCCATCTCAGGGAAGGATCAATACAGACCAGGTGTTGATCAATGAGGAATTCAAGGCTTTTTATAGAGCACTGTACACTTCAGATTCAACGAAGTCTGAGCCAGTGTTTGCCATTTTTAAGATTTGAATAGGCCCTCACCAATGCCAGAGTGTGCTGGAGACCTGACACTTCAGATAAAAGAAGTAGTCAAGGATGCCATAATATCCATGAAAAGTAATAAGCTGGGGCATGATGGTTTTCAGTCTAAGTAGTATTGGCACCACAGCTTGCAAAAAGGTACAATTCTGCTTTTTCTTCAGGCGTGTGCCCCAAAACCAGGAGGCCAGACCATAGTATCTTAAATCTAAAAACAGGAAAAGACTTGTTCTGTTTCAGGAGTTAATGCCCTACATCTCATCTGAACACCTACCGTAAAAATCCTCAGTTAGATCTTAGCAGACAAAATACAATGTGCTGTCCGCCAAATTATCCACCCAGATAAAGTGGGATGTATTAATAATTTAAGTTTAACTGACTACCTATAAAGAATGCGTAGAGTACTCAATTCTTGGAAAATGAAGGGATCTTTGTTTCGATCCATGTAGATAAAGTCTTTTGAATCGGATGAATGGCTTTTTTTCTGAATTGGTGTTTTGTATACCCTTTCCCAAAGACTTAAATATCGCCCAGTCCACTAACAAGAATGTCGAGGAAGACATTCCTTTCACAGTGAAGGATCCAACCTCAGGCGTTCTGAAATGTTTGATTCTAGCAGAGGAGTATTCAGCATTTTCTGGAGACAACATTAGCTGGCACAAGACCACGCTTTTCTCATTAATACAGAGAACCAGCAGATACTTTGATTTTGCATATTGGAAGCCTAACATTTGTCTTATTTGGGCATTCCCTTCCCATGAATATGCATTATAAATGCCATAACATATCATTAACTAGTGAAAAGCAATTTTGATGAATTGTGGGGGCGAGGGGGCGGAAACAAGAGGAACTTTCCTAAATGAGCTACCATACCAATTTCGCTTTTGGCCAGGATATCTTTACAATGACTACCACTGTGAATTTGTGCTTCACTGTATTCTACATAAACTTGATCAGAAACCGTTTTTTAAAAAAGTCTGGAGAAACGGTTGAAATTTGTTCGGGCAGGAGGGAAAGCTTAGATTAAACTTGTATATCTTTAGACAATAAAAAATGTGGTCTAAGATCCAGAACTTGAAGATACACATGAATAACAATGTTCTTCTCTGCGTAGTACTTAGAGGGTCTGATGGGCAGAAAACAAAACAGATGGCCACATGGCCAAGAGAACTGGTCCAACCCATTACCACAGGATCACAATTTTCTCTAATGACATGCATAAGCAGATTTGTCCGAAGAGCATACATCTGCTCGATCTTTTAAGCACAATCAGATCCTTGGAAGCAGACATTTCTGCAATAGAGCAAGCCACACTTTGCAGTGGAACTGGAAGTCAACAACTCAACCTGAGAAAAACCCCACAATGAGAAGACAGCCCAGGCAGCCAACAGAGGGCATCAGAAATCATATTCTCATTTTATTGGATAGATGGGCTGCTGTCAGGTAGCCTCCTTTTGAATCCCTATTCCCCCTACATAGAAGGCTCAAGCCCACAGTACTACTCTTCTTCACACAATGCACAGTGGCTTTATTGTTCATTCATATCTGTACAGGCTAGTCTGATTGTGGTAGAAAACGTTCTCATGCCAGCTTGATTGTACTACATTTCAAAAGGTTCATGTGAAAGCACCACTACTGCTTGTCCCAAAGACAGCTCACAGACCTGTATTGAATTGACTCAATTTGTACGATACAAAAAGAAGCCTAACCCTGAGATTCCGAAGAAAAAATGAGACAGACAATTGTCGAATCTGTAATCAACATCCTGAGACCCTAAATCATCTTACACTGTTTTGCTCCAGCCTAAAGGACCTGAGAACTTTGCACTTAAATCAAGTAGTCAAACAATATGGCACCTTATCTGCAGAAGAGATGTGGCTTAAATTTGCCAACCCAAGAGAAAAGGATGTCTATGGGTTGACAAATGTTCTGCAGGAACTTGAACGGAAGCTGAACATCTGAGCTCAAGCGAGGCTAAACTAGGGTACGGAAACTACCTGAAAGGCAGAGCAGTTGATAAGCAAATGGAGAAATGAAATCAATAGACACCGTTCGGAGGAAACCTCAAAAATAAGAAAACATATAAAAACTGGTTAGGCTGATTAGAACTGGGATAGCTAGCTATGCAGCTGGTCACTGGGATAATTAGTTTGACTCTCCTTATGTTCCTCCGTTGAGTGTTTGTGTCATTATTGTTGTCCTCTTCTCTGCCTCTCTAGGATGATGTAAGACAAGGGTTTTTTTTCTCTTCTTTTTTTCAAAAGTTTGTAAACACTAAATAAAAATAAAAAAGAAATAATTATTGGATAGATGGGCTGCTGTTAGGTAGCCTCCTTTTGAATCCCTACCCCCCTACATAGAAGGCTCAAGCCCACAGTACTACTCTTCTTCACACAATGCATGGTGGCTTTATTGTTCATTCATACATGTATAGGCTAGTCTGATTGGGGTAGAAAACGTTCTCATGCCAGCTTGATTGTACTATATTTCAAAAGGTTCATGTGAAAGCACCACTACTGCTTGTCCCAAAGACAGCTCACAGACCTGTCTGGTGAGTTCACCAGCCCAACAGAGACGCATCAGCCACTATGTGGACATGAGTATCGCCCGCTGAAACAGTCCCTCTTGAAGGTGAGTCGCTAGTACATTAATCAAGTTGCTAAATACTCGGGCAGATTTAGAGTAAAGGGGTAGAGGCAAAAATTGGAAATGGGACGGACATTCCACAAACTGCTGTAATCACCAATGCTCGTGGTGAATAGGGATATAAAAATAACGGAATCCTGTAGGTACAGCGACATCAGCCAGTTCTCCTGTCCAGATGCCTCTGATTGAGGAAGACTATCCCAAATGTGTTCTTCCCAATGACCTTTCCTGGAACGGAGTAACATTTGTTTGAGACCTCCATCCTTCAGAAAAAGGAAATATCTGGAATATCAACCCTACACATTCCAGCAGGAGAAACAAACTGAAAAGCTGTGAAATTTCTTCTAGCAAAAAAGGATCTGGTCAAGGCTAAGGCAGGGGAGGATTGTGCAGTGGTCTCTGCAGGAACATGCACAGTCTGAAATAATTTGAAGTATGCCACAGTCTGGGTTATCTTTCTACTCCTGTCAAAACAGTTGCATCTTGCCCACAACAGGTGACCTATTACTATTTGATAGACATGCTTATAACATCACCCTGGCATTCTCAGGGGTCTTGCGTTTTGGTTAAGTTTCAAGCGGTTCTTCCCTTATGTGTTTCCCACTGCAAAATATTTCTCAATTTTTACTGTATTCTTGAAATCTTGATGCAAGAAATGCTGCCAACATTTGATTTTGATGAGTTTTGTAAACTTCTGGTAATTACTACATTTTCCTAATGAGCATGAATTGTGAAGAAGGTTGTGTTCGGTGAATGAAAATGTGTGGTTTAGCAGGATGCTGTCCATCAGTTTTACAAATAGATCCATGGGTAATCTATTCCTGCTTTGATTATTCCTGCTTTGATTATTCTAGTATTCATACAATTTACGAGAGGTCCCGATTAATGAGGTTGTGTAGCTTTGTTAATCTAGCCCCAAATCACTTAAATGTGTCACCTTCGCATAAAGGAAAATCGATGTTTCACCACCCTACTTCAATGAGTTGACTAAACTCTAAGGTTCAAGATAAAATGCTGTTCCAAACGACTTGGCTGCCCCCGCTTGCGGAACAGGGGAGAAATTATAAGTTAATCACCCTAGTGACAAACGTACTCTTAGTCCTTAGTCCCTTTTCCTCCATACTGCATGGGTGTCCATTCCAAGGGACGGGAGACGGAACCTTTTTCATCAGAAAAAAACCTTCTTCACCTTTAAATTTAGAAGCATGCAGGGGTGCAGCCTTGGGAGCATGCGCTGCCCTGACTGCGCCACACCTCAGTCCCCATAGACGCGTCGACAACCGATTAATATTGCCTAATGGCACCAGTATTATTAGGGGGGATGATGGGACGTATGGAGGAAAGGGGACTAAGCACTAAGAGTATGTTAGTCACTACGGTGAGTAACTTATAATTACTCTTACGTCCCGTCCCCTTTCCTCCACACTGCATGGGTGATTACAACTGAATCTAGCCCCAGGGTGGAGAGGAGAAACTCCTTAAGAAAATAGGTTCCTGAGAACCACCTGTCCGAAAGCCGCATGAGATCTAGAGCCAGCATCCAAACAGTAATGCTTGCAGAAAGCAACGGGAGTGGCCCATGTGGCCGCCCTGCTTATGCCTTGCCAAGGGACATGGCGCTGGAATTAGATGGCCGTTGCCTTGGCCCCCACTGCGTGGGCATGCATGTTTGCCGGAAGAGGCTTGTGCTGACCTTCTTATGCTTCTTTGTTGGCTGAGTCCATCCAGCAGGATATGGAGGACTTGGAGGCCTGATAGCCAGGTCTTGCACCTCCAAAAGTGACAAATCGGTCGTTTTGGTCCTGTCAAGATAGAATTTCAGGGCACGCCTGACATCTAGGCAGTGCAGAACTCTGTGCCTCATCCGGCAAAAAACGTAGGAAGGACTATTTCCTCATTTAAGTGGAAAGCAGACAGCACCTTAGGCAGGAATGCTGGGTGTGTACGCAGGACTACTTTATCCCTGTGAAAGGTAGTATATGGTTCTGAGGCGACCAACGCCTGGATTTCACTGACTCTACGAGCCGAGGCCGATTAGTATGGCCTCGTTAATGGTGACCAGCCTGGCCTGATGACCGCGGACGCCAGTGGCTCAAATGGTTTGTGCGCCAGGGCACCCAAGACTATGTTCAGATCCCACACGGGTGCAGCCTCTTGATGGGTCGGAAGAGTCTTGCGAGCCCCATCAAATGTTTCATGACTATCAGATTAGAGGAGGATAAGACCCCCCACCTCAGAGTTCCTATACGCCCGATGGCTGCGAGGTAAGTGCAGCAGGTGTCCACCTGCACACCTGAATGGGCAAGGTGCGCCGAGAAGGAGAACATGTCTTCCAAAGTACATGCCAGGGGGTCCATTTCCTTGGAGGCTGCCCAGTGGCAGAACCTGGTCCCTTTACTTTTATACAGGGCCCCGTTAGCCTTGCTCCTTGCGCCCTGTATGATCTCCAGATTAGCCTGGGAGAAGCTGAGGTGCCCTAGCATCACCGGTTCAGGAACCACGCTGCAAGGGCTAGCTTCTGTGGCGCGGGGTGATGACATTGCCCCCCTGCTGCGCCAAAAATGCTGGGCCCGTCAGAAGGTGAATCAGAGGCATCTACGAGAGGCTGAGCAGCTCAGAGAACCATGGCCTGGATGGCCACCATGGAGCTATTAGAATGATGTTGAGCTGGCAAGACTCCTTGATCTTGCAAATCACTGAGTGGGTGAGAAGGCGTAAACTGTCATGCTGTTCCACTGAAGTCGAAATGCGTCGCCTAGGGAGCCGGGCCCTGTCAATGCCAGGAGGCGAACTGAGGGCACTTCTTGTTGTGCCAGGTGGCAAAGAGATCAACCTGGTGAGAACCCCATATGCTGAAGATCTCCCGAGTAATTAGGTCGTTTAGCTGCCACCTGTAGTTGTCTGCTCCCAACCGGCTGAGCCTGTCCATCTTCAGGTTGGATTCCCCTGGAAGGTGGACTGCGTGAGGTAGATGTCATTTTCCAGGGCCCACTCCCACATGGCGATTGCCAGTCTGAACAGTGGAGGGGATCTGGTGCCTCCCTGCTTGTTGACATACATGTGGGTCAAATTGTCTGTCTGGATGAGGACAACTTTGCCCCCGATAAGTGGGAGGAATGCCCCGATCGCTAGCCAGATGGCGTTCAGCTCCAACCAATTGATGTGGTACTCCTGTTTGTGTCAGGTCCAGGTGCCGTGGACCAAGAGATCTTCCAGGGTGGCTCCCCATCCCTCAAGCGCGGAGACCGTGGTGATGGTGACCTGCGGGGTTGGAGGCCGGAAGGGCTTGCCCGTCCGTAGGTTGCCATCCCTGGACCACCATGTGAGGTCCGGATGGAGGAACGTTAATCATCTCGGATTGAGAGCCCTGCTCTTGGTTCCATGATGCCGTGAAATGCAGCTGTATCCTCCTCATCCGAGTCTTGTGTGGGGCACTGCTAATAGGCCCCTACCCCCTCTTGATGGCTGTGATCTTGTCCTCCGACGGGAACACCTTCTCAGAGCATGTGTCCCAGATGAGGCCCAAGAATGTCAGAGTCTGCGTGGGTTGCAGCTGCAACTTCTTGAGAGTGAGCGAAAAGCCCAGATTGTGTAGTGTGTTCATAAGAGACTGGGAAGTGTGGTGAACTGCTTCCGGCGATGAAGCCCTGATGAGCCAGTCGTCAAGGTATGGGTAGATGTGGAGGCCCTGAGCCCTGAGGAGGACCGCCACAGTATTCATAAGTCTGGTAAAGACGCTAGGGGCTGAGTTGAGGCCAAAAGGAAAGACCTTATATTGGAAATGGTAGCCCCTGATCATGAACCGTAGGAAAGAACGATGGGGCTGCCATATCAGGACGTGTAAGTACACGTCCTTCAGATCCAGGGAGCACATCCAGTCTCCCTTGCACAATGTCTCTGCTATAAAAGCTGGCGTAACCATTTTGAATTTTTGTAGAGGTAAGGAGAGGTTGAGGGTGGAAAGGTCCAGTACAATCTCAGGCCCGCCTGGTTCTTTTTCTAAATGGCGAAAATCCTGGAGTAAAAGGCCAAGCCTCGCTGGGAGGCTGGGACTTCCTCCACAGCCTGGCTCTCTACGACCGATCGGATCTCTGCCAGAAGGATTGCTGTCCAAATTTGAGGGAGTTGAGGGGACGAGGGAGGAGAGGCTGGGATGGGTAGGTTGTACCCCGTTGATACTACTGAGGATACAGGGGTCCGCGAAATTCTGGCACCAGAAATGTGCATGGAGAGCAAGCCTGCCCCCATTGTAGACATGTGGACTCGGAGGGGCGGGTCATGCCTGCTTTCCCTCAGAGGCTGTTGGGGTCACTGGAAAAAGCCCTTACTCCCCCACCCCCTTTTTTGTTCCTTGAGCCGATGTAGAGTCGGCGAGCGTTCCGGGTGCCTGGACCTCCCATCTTGGAAGCCGCGGAACCCTCCGTCTGTACGCCCCTTGTCGGAGTACTGCTGTGACTGGGTGTATGATTTGGGCGTGGTCTTGGTCAGGATGGATAAAGACTTGGCTGCTTGTGTGCCATTTTTCTTCTTGTGCACCTCCTCGTCCGTGGTGGAGTGAAAGAGGTCCCCTCAGCCCCCTCGAATGGTAGGTCTAATATGCGGTCCTGGAGGTCCGGGTTGAATTTAGTTGCACGGAGCCAGGCTGTTCTTCTCATGTCCGTGGCGATGCAGATGGCCCAGCCAGAGGTGTCAATGTGGGCCACGGTGGACTCCACGATGTCCTGCGCCACCAGCTTGGCCTCAGCCAGTCCTGCCTTGCAACGTGATTGGCTCTGCGTAGGAAGTTCTGGGAGGAAATCCGCAATTTCCTGCCACAACCTCTGGTTAGCGGCCGCCAGCATGGCATCAACGTTGGCCTGCCGAAGAAGCAACAACGCGTTGGAATACAGCTTCTTCCCGTACGCTTCCAAGATCGTCTCCTCCTTGCCTAGCAGCACCGCAGAGGAGGAAGCGGAGAACGACGGAGGCTTGGAGTATAGTGATGCCGCATCAATCACAAAGTAGTGTGGCTGAGGATGGGCTGATAGCAAGAGTGTATCCCCCCCTCCATCTGCCTGTACTGGGCATCGAGGAGACGATGGACCAGCTGGACAGAGTGGGGCTTGAGCCAACCCCTCTTGGCCAAGGCAACTACATCGGTCTGCAGTGGAATTCCCGTTTTTACAGAGGGGCGTCGCGTGAGGACTTCTGCGAGGACCCCCCTCTGCTGGTTGCCCGACCTTGGGTTGAGCCAGGCCTAGGTACTCAGCCAGCCTGGCAAGGCGCTCATGAAAGGCCATGGCTGACAATGGCGTGTCAGGGTCCTCCTCATCGTCTGTGTCCACATGGGGGTCAGGAGGATCCTTCTCCAGTGCGGAGTAGCGGGAGCTGGAGGCTGGGGTACTCGGACCGAAATGGGAGGCTGTGGCGGAGGCTGGTACGGAACCTAGGGTGCCAGTGCTGTGTCCTGGTACTCTGTCTGCAGGCACCACAAAGCACAGACAGGGTCTTGGGAAGAGGGGTTCACACTCCTCTGAGAACATTGTTCAACCACTTGGCCTTTGGGGCCCGTGTGAGATCGGGGCCACAGGTGACCCACCCCCAGTGTCCACATACGGACTCCGGTGGACTTATCACTGAAGGGGGAGACGGGGCATCACCCACCTCTAAGCGTATTGCGCCAGCCGCCTCCTCCGGTCCGCTGCCTCTGTATTGGTTGGGAGGCCTCCATCTACACGTGTGCTCCACGTCGCACAGCTTATGGGCACCAGATGAGGTGGGGTTCGGAGCGGGCCACTGATGAGGGGGTCGCCTCCATCCACCACCCCGGCCCTTTTCAGGGCACGCCATCCCGTTTGCCTGCCAAGCAGCAATTCCATAGTCGCCTTTTGTGTCCTCCGCTTCCCGGGAGGGAAGGAGCACTTTCGCTTCACTGCAGGAGCAAGGCAGCCGTTCTTGGGTTTCCCTGTGCGGATTTTATCCGCTCTTCCCATCTCCTCGTGAGGGGTCCTCACACCAACCCGTACATCCATGGGGCCCCTAGTGGGGGTGGGAGTGGGGGCTTCTTAAACTTTGGGTCCAGCACGGGAGACACATGTCTAGTGACTCTCCATCTCCGTGCCCCCTGAACACCTCAAGGCCATGATTTTTAACGCTAATATGAAGAAGAAACAGAAGGTCCTTAGACTTACCCTGGGGGATGGAGTAATTGAGCAGGTTGCTTCATATGATTATCTGGGGGTGAGGGTCATGGCGTCTTGCAGGTGGACATTGCAGATTGAGAAGGCTAAAATTAAGCTGGCCGGTATTGTGGGCCCTTGTTAGGTTTACAAATGAGCATGGAAATAGGGCTATGTGCATCACATTGGAGGCGGCTTCACCCCTCCCCATCTTATTCACGTTTTGTTGTTTTACTGATTTAGATCTACGAATTTTTTATCATTTTATTCATGAGCTAAGTTTATACCATGTATTTATGTTGTGATGCTTTGATGACTTTTGCTGTCGGAATAAAGCCTATGAATGAATGACTGAATGCATGCATGCAAGCAGAAGATATGCCCAGAATGAAGAGACTATGCACGATCTTGAACGCTGCTGCTTCTTTTGCTCATCTTTCTCCCTTGCTTTTGAGTCATGCTCCTGCACCGAAGGAGACTCTGCTGTTCTGGCCAGATGAGGGCACAGTGGAAGAAAAGCATGCCTTTTCTTCGCCCAGTTTGTTTAAGGTCATGTACAGTACACCTAAATGTTGTCAGGCGGCATGAAAAGATGAGACCCACAATTTTCTAATGTTCTGTGGTATGGTCCACTGCCAGACACCAAACAGCATCTGCAATGATCAGAGATATGTATTATTTTTATTTGTCTTAAATCGCACTCCCTACAAGGTTTACACTGCAGCAATAAAATGTGGAAGTTCCAAAACTCCAGTGTCTGTACAGCAGAAAAAAAAGGAACTATGACCAAAGACCTTGTTCTGCTTTGTGTTTTTACTGCATACGAAACTGGAGATGCCAATAGTGCCACCTAGATGACAGTGCAGGTACAGAGCTGTGCATAGTGGCTATGAATCAGAGCATGGAGAGACCTTAGGATGAAGCATCTGTGGGAGGAATGTATCCATTAGAAATAAAGAACTAATAAAAGAATGCATGGCTGTGTCCAGGAATCCAAATTGGTACCATCAGCGACTGCAGACATCTCTGATAATATATAGGAGCATTGACCTGCAACCTCTTGCCTACACAGTACCAGTAAAAAGACAGTCACAGTTTTATCAACGCACAGACACGAACTACCTACTACTAATGTTCCAAGCCTGCACCCCCGACTGATGCATCGCTATCCTGAACTGTAGAAGAACAGAATACACTGATGACTCCCTGAAATTGTAGCTTATTTTGTAGGAAGAACATCACACACGTCTCACGAACCAAAACAGACCCACAAGAAATAGTGAAACAGTCTACAAATGCAGTGGTAGGCGCATAGAGTTGCTGCACTAGGTGATGCTTAGACTTAGTCACTACTGAACTATCCCCAAGTTAAGCATGGCAAAAAATCTAAAAGGCGATTTGGCGAGATGTCGCACATAGTAAACGGGGATAAAGCAAGTTACTAGCCAGGCATAAAAATTCACTCGCCCTCTTAGTTCTCCACATGCACACAGTACACCATTTCATGTTCATCAATTATAACTTGTCAATGGTTAGTGAAAATTGAGGGCTGCAAGTTACATTCACAGTTCCACTCTGCTAGCACACAGAGGTGTTCATCCTTATTAATAGTACAATCAATAGAGAGGAAGCTCTAGTAGTCCATTACCTTGTACACATGACGCCAGTTCTTGCCATGGTCATTCAGTCTCTTCCACACCATGCTCATGATCTCCGAGAAAGCTACAACATTGTATGTCAAGTCTGCAATCTCCGACATGAGTGAGCTGGATGGGCCCCATGGGTCGTTGGATGTGGCCTCCCGCACTTTGATCTCCGCCTCGGAATAGTTATGAACTATGTTCTTCATCTGGCGGCGCAGCGACGAGGTTGACATGTTGGATTCCAGGGTGATTGCGAAAAGGACGGGGTATCTTAATACAAAGCACCAAGCTTTGACAATAAAAGGGGTATAAAAATAGGAGCATTTAACAACAAAACTCCTTTGAGTCACGTTTTGTCCATTTACTTTTGAGGTACAGAGAAGGGGAGTATGGTTTTGCAGACTGGAGGACACCAAGAAAAGGCACCAAACGTGTAATTTCCTTATGATTGTTTAACATAGGTGCCTGCATGCCAGTAAGATCTTAGTATGGATGATGTGCTAAAGCCACATCTGAAAAGAAAACAAAAAAAAGAAAAACAAACATGTCATTTATGAAGTGCGATTAATATTGTGAATAGAACACAAATACAGAAACTCGAGGCACAAAGCATGTTGGCTAACATCAAAAATGTCAATGTATTGTATTTGCTGCATTTCATTGATACAAAATTGAGCTTTCCAACAGTTCACTGACTGCACACTCAAGCATCTTAATTTGATTCTTCAAAGTGCTCATAAGGTTGCACATAGTTCAAAGCCACTGGCACGCGTTCAATTGTAAGCAGGGTGATGGAAACAAATTACCAGCAGTTTATTTCGGGTCCATGCAGCATAAAACCAACACATGCAGTCCGTACAAACGTTAAAACAAGGATCAGGTAAAACAAACTTTCTACACTAAAACCATACAATACAAATATTGGCAGGGTAAAAGACTGTCAGAGGTAGCGTAAAAAAAAACATTTAAAATCTGCCCAGACCTGCAGGTCGTGTAAGGGATACATTACTCACAGCAATCTGCTTAGATTCACATGCTTTGCGTAGGCCGACATCTAGTGGAAGCTACAAAGTATTACAGGTTTTGTTTTCAAACTCGAAAAGGGACGTCGACACGGTGTGCCAGAAATACTATCCCTAGTGTGAAGTCCACTGTACCTATGATGCTACATGCGTCAAGGTCTCTCAGATTGTTTGTTTTCTGACATTAGGTTGCATGAAGTGTAGCGCAAGTATAGGTGGAGTAAAGCAAATTTATAACAGATTAAGTCCAAAATAGATCTCCATAGGGGAGGAAGGGTGGGCGCATGTGAATCTAAGCAGATAAAAGCATCAGAAATACAATTACGGTGAGTAATGAATCCCTTCTGAGGTTTGGGGAATCTGCTTAGATCATATGCTATGCATAGATTAGCGAGCAGTGTTTGGAGAAGGTGGCAGGTTGTGATTAGGTACGGCAGCGAATAGATGCTTTAGCACAGCTTGTCCCACCTTAAGACGAGTGTCAATGCAGTAGTGGTTAGTAAAAGTATGGATAAAGCTCCATGTAGCTGCTTTGCAAATGGTGTTCAGCAGGACGTTTGCGATAAAGGCAAGATAGCGCCTATAAGCCTTGTAGAGTGAGCTCTTGGTGTGAAAGGCAGTGTTTTATATGACAGAATAGCAGAGCTGTATGCATCCGACTATCCATCTGGAGATGGCATTTTTGGAAACGTGGTCTCCTTCCATGTCAGGAGCAATGGAGACAAACAGTTGGTCTGTTTTCTATATCGGTCTGGTCTTGTTTACGTAGTAAAGGACCGCCATACTTACATCTAGTGTATGGAGGTTTTACTCAGCGGAGCTTGATGGATTTTGAAAGAAAGCTGGTAGTTCGATGGACGGATTGATATGGAACCTAGAAAGGAACTTAGTTGAAAACCTAGGGTGCGTTCTTAATACCAATTTGTCTTTGTTGATAACAAAGAAAGGGTTTTGCCCTGACAAAGCTTGTAGTTCGCCGACTCTTCTTATGGACGTGACAGCCACCAGAAAAGTTGTTTTTATGTGACGTGTTCAAGGCTGCACCTGTGCATAGGGTCAAAGGAGTTCCTACGAGAATAGCAAGTACTACATTTAGGTCCCACACTGGAGGCGGGTGTGAAATTGGAGGGCAGAGTCTTTTTACGCCCTCCATGAACACCTTAATGACAGGGTTTTTCCACCAGGACACCTTACTCCGAGAAGTGGTGTACGCAGATAGGTGAACTTTTGAGTTAAAAACTAGTCCCGATTCTAGTACGTGGAGCATGTAATGAAGAATGTGTGATGGAGTACATTCTATAGGATTTATTTCTTTTGATTGCCACCATATTACAAACCTCTTACACTTGTTAAAGCAACAATATCTAGTGTTTGGTTTACATGCCTCTTGAGAATGTCCATACATATTTGAGGTAGTATTAAATGTCCAAATTCTATGACTTCAGGACCCAAGCTGACAAATTCATAGACCGAGGATGAGGGTGTAATGTTGTCGTGCTGCATAAGCATGTTGTAGGGACACAGGAGTTTGATTGGAATTTTGTTGGGGAAATCTGGATGGAAAATTTGGGCATTCCATATTGTGTCCTGTGGCGAACAAGTCGAGGGGTGGGGCATACTCATAGTGCAAAGATGTTTAAAATATCCTCGTCAAGCTGCATTCGTGCTTTTGTGGTAGAGGATCTCTGCTTAGTGAGTCTGCTAGAGAATGAATTCCCCTGGAACATGTTGCAATGTTAGAAACATTATTTGTGGTAACCTAGACACACTTGGAGATTGTGTGCCCCCCTGCTTTTTTATTTAAAACATGGCAGCAGTGCAGTCTGAGTATTTGTACTGTCTGACCTGATAGGTGCACTTGGAAGGCTTGCAATGCTTTGAGCACTTCTATTAGTTCCAGAAGGTTTATGTGATTCTGGGCTGTGATCTGCGTCCACAGGCCATGCGCTTTGTGATGAAGATAATGGTCTCCCCACCCGGTGAGTGATGAGTCTGTAGTGAACACTGCTTGCCCTGTAGGGTTGTGAAAGGAGCTTTCCCCTGAATGGGTTCTCATTTGTCTGCCAGCGTAGAGCTTGTACTGGGTTGGCGAAACTACCGCTAGATCGACCCACTGACCACTTGCCTGAGACCATCATTTCCCCAACCACTCTTGCATAGGACGCATGCGCAGCCATGCATGTGGGACCAGGTAAATGCATGATGCCATCATCCCAAGAAAGCGCATTGGTTTGCGTACAGTTTTTTGGCGACCGGCTTTATACTGAGGTATTTGCAGCAGCATGTTTCACACTCTTTCGTTTGACAGAAAGAATAGACCCTTCTCTTTTTTTATGACAGCTCCTAAGAACTATTTGGTCTTGCTTGGTACGAGACTTGATTTGTTCTCGTTCATTGAAAAACCCAATTGGAACAGGAGATTTATTGTTCTCTGGGTATTTTGCTTGCAAATTTGGGGTAGGTCTCCCCTGTAATCAGCCAGTCGTCCAGATAAGGGTACACTTGGATTGATTCCCTGCGTAGATGTGCTGCCACTACCGCTAATACCTTGGTAAATACCCTTGGAGCAGAGGCTATGCAGAAGGGTATTACCTTGCACTGGTAGTGTTGGTTTGCTATTTTGAAACGCAAGTAACTTTTGTGCGCTTGGAACATTGAACTTTGAAAGTATGCATCTTTAAAATCCAAGGTTGCCATGTAGTCCCCCTGCTTCAGCAGTGGGATTACTTCCTGTAGCGTTGTCATGTGGAATTTTTGTGGCTTGACATAGGTATTCGAAGGGCGCAGGTCTAGGACAGGGCGCATTGTCAGGTCTTTCGCTGGCACAAGGAAGTAAATTGAATAAATACCGTTGTTTACCTGGTCTGCCGGGACGATTTCTATGGTGTCCTTTACCTCTTCCAATAGGATAGGTTGTATGAGGTGTGCCTTTGTCTTGGTGGGTGGTTGATTGGTTGTTGGATCAGCTCTATACAAAAACCGCCCGACATGGTGGAAAGTGCCCACTTGTCCCCTCCCATGCGTGGGTAAAGTGTGCAATACGTCCGCCTACTGGAGTGACATGGGAGGGAACCGGAAGCGGATGATCATTGTTTAGGGTGGGTTGATCCCCCTCTAGAGGAGGAGGATCTGCTGCCGCTTCGAGTCGTTCTTTGGCCATTTTTGAAACCCCTGTTGTGAGGACTGCCCCTGTGACGAACCCCAGGACGAACTTTGCCACCTTGATTATAATTTGATACACGTTGAGAGTTCCAACCTCTAAAACTGCGAGAGTTATAACCTCCTCTTTGTCCAAATAGTTTGTTGGTGAGCTGCCCTAATGATTTGAGCGTGTCATATTCCTCTTTTGCGCTTTTAAGAGCGTCCTCCACCGCTTTGCCAAACAAAGGGTTGCCTGTGCTTGAAGCCTGATTGTCATAGCCTTGCGTGGCGTTTAATCAGTGTGCCTTCTGCCACGATTCTTCCTGCGTTGTCCGCTGCATACAAATTGTTTCCCCTCTGTGATGGTGAAAGAGAGCTGTGTTTTGAAGGCTCTGGGACAGATTCAATTTATTCGGCGATCTCATACCACTTGTGACAGTTGTAACTGGCCAAAAGAATTGTGTTAATAGCAATTCTAGTTTGGTAAGCTGCCGAAAAGATCACCTTCCTTCTGAAGGCGTAACAATTTCTAACTCTCCTTATCAGGAGGGGCTTCGGAAGAGGACAAAGGTGTTCCCGCTCTTTTCTTGTATCACCGCGACTAAAGAGTCAGGTTTTAACTGCCCCCTAATGTATAAGGGGTATGTAGGGGCCAGTCTGAACATCTTCTCGATGCGCAGGTTTACTGCCCACGTTAAATTTGGTAAGAGCAGAGAGGGTTGGATGAGTCTCTGCAATGATTGCAACAGGGGGATAAATTGGGTTACCATTTATCACAGAGGATGTCTTCAACAAAGTCCTTGTGTACCAGGCTTTCTTGAAGTGCTCTGCAGCCTTCAGGCGCAGGTCGTTATATTGTAATTGGTTATCCACCGGTGGGTCTGTGAGGTCTGGTGTCTGGATGACAAACGCCATCATCGTCATCGTAATATTGGTCAACGTCCAGTGTGTCCCCTTGGTTATCTGGATCTGTATAAGTGCCAGGGTCCTGGGAGTCTTGCATGGTACAATAGTAAGTATCTTGCCCTAGGTCTTGTGAGGCGGAAGCCTGCGAGTAGTCTAAGCAGGCTTTTTTGGCGGTTGTCTACTGCCCAGCTCTGTAGTTTGAGGTGTTTCCTGGAGGTTTTGCAGGACCTCCGTGTGGTCAAAGAAATTAATAAAACCAAGCATACACCTCATAACCTTATTAAAAATTGATCTGTTGTCCATTGAGAGGAGCTTGGCAGAGCAGAGAGGGCAGGAGTCAGAGTAGTTGGTGCAGGTGGTGGCTCTGGGGTAGGAGTTTTATTATGGTGCGTTGCCCCCGATAAGAGTGCCTTCTGGTGTACTAAAATTCCTGCTTTTGGCTTTTTCCCCCCTTTGTGGAATTGAAGACTTCTGTTTTTTTGATGTACGGCCCTTTAACAGGGTCTCGGGGACGTGTTTTTTGTTTAACTCGCTCATCTTCAAGCTTTGTGTGCCTTTCTTGGAGGCCGTTGACGTGTCTTTCGACGCCTGGTCGTCAGCGGCTGAGCATTTTCGAGGGTTTAGACACAGTGTCTGGAACTGACTTCACTGTCTGTTTCAGGGGCCTGTCGTGTGGTGATCGTTAGCGAGATGGCCCAGAGGACAAAGAAATTTCAGACCTCCCCTCAACGCTGTGTGTTGTCTTTCGGTCAGCAGCATGGTCGACTTTTGGCCGTGGGATGTGTGTTTTGTGTGGTGAGACTCGTGCTAGTGCCGCCGGGTGACGTCCCCGGAGCAGAACCACCGGCCTCTGAGCGCTGAAAAGCTTCAGCTGCCTGTCAGCTTTAAAGGAAAGCTGTGTGAGTCTTCCATGTACAAGGTTTGCATGAGGCCACAGAGTCACTATCATGTTCCAACCTACTGTGCCTCTCTAGAGCACCAGCACCCAGCAGCCAATCAGAAGCCGCAGGCCCCCTAATTGCTATGTAGCACTTTCTTCAAGGAGAGTTTTAAAATTAGGAGCAATTTATAAATTATGGTTCTTTTAAGAGACCATTGTTTTGGACAAGACACTCGTAACCGTTCTGTGTAGAGAAATACAGTCATTTAATTCGGAAAGCACAAGTTAGTTGCCTAAATCAACGCCATCCTCCCGGCAAACATTACGCAGAACAGTTTAAAACGAACTTACTACATTATTTTCAGAATTTAATACGTCCATCATATCTTAGATGAAACCTGCATTTGTCAAACACAAACAGGTAACCCTTTCACACATTGCATTTTGTTATAAGCCTTGCAAAACCCAAAGGCCATTTTTTGCTTTTTGCTGAATTGCATTCTGGTATTTATAGTCTGCCAGTCAAGATGGGGGGAATAGTCACAATTGTACTATTGTTCCCTACCATAGTTCTATAAGGATTTCTATATGTCTATGAATACCTTGCTATAGTAGAAGTACTTTTCATTTATGTGAACATTTTCCTCTCTGAGGTTATTTTTCTGGTGTCAATTACCTTTTTAAAAGTCCGATGCTCTTTTCTCTTACACACTTTCTTCTAAGGGGAACTACATTTGTATATTTCACTTTAAGATATGTTCACTTACTGCAAGTATGTTCATGGGTGCCAACTTTTGATTTTCGAAATGGAGACAAAGGTTCCCACACAGAGTGAAGCGGGACAGCCATGCTCATCCCCAGTCAAAACAACACATTTTAATGCCTATGTTGCAGCAACAATAGGAGAAGGCCTTGGGGTTTACCGGAAGGTATAAACATAAAACTTCCCAACAACAATCACCTAACCTGCGGAGATACCTTTTCAACATTCTGTCATAGGATACCCTGATATTCCCATGCACAACAAACAGTTTTGGCCTTCTCACCCCCTCCAGTCAAGTCTCACGTGGTACATTAATGGGACT
This sequence comes from Ambystoma mexicanum, assembly GCF_040938575.1. Lineage (NCBI taxonomy): Eukaryota > Metazoa > Chordata > Amphibia > Caudata > Ambystomatidae > Ambystoma > Ambystoma mexicanum. The sequence continues at coordinate 1,333,508,620 of NC_090921.1, read as the reverse complement.
CCCTTCTCATTTTTTAGTCAGCAGCACTTGATAAACAGTTATCTTCTTGGCGTTTATTTCTTTTGACAGTTAAAATAATCCTCATCTCCACCAAAGTGAGTTAGATATTATTGGATTAGCACATTCATCTTTATTCTCTGGAAAGTGTTCATAACATTTTACTCTGAGAGACATTACCCTACTTATACATGCAATGAAACAATAAAAGATTATTTGTGTTATTACACTGGAAAAAACAAACAGTTATCTGCGTTTTTTTGAAGGGGGCAAACGGGAAAACAGATAAACCAGATTCTGAACATTTTTGAAAACACTGAAAAACCCCCCCTGGAAGTGAAAAAGAATAAACCCCTAAAACAGAAAACCCTAACTATAGTTTAACTTTTTCTAAATAATGGCGACAGCCAAGAAGGAACTCTTCAATATGCGTCCTGCTATGATGGTGGAAAAAACAATCTGAGGGACCTTGACGCGTGAAGCACCGGGAGTACAGTAGACGTCACACTAAGGTTGTATTACTGGCACGCCCTGTCGACGTGCCTTTTCGAGTTTCAAAAACGAATACTCTGCAGCTTCCACTAGATGTTGGCCTATGCATAGCATGTGGTGTAAGCAGATTCCACAAGCCTCATAATTTAGTTTACCTACCAGACATAACAGAACTTTACCCATGTACCCGATTGCATAACATTTTGTCCATTGAAGAAAAAAAAAGTTGCTAGCAATATTAATGTGCCTTTTACATTTTCTCCACCTCTTGGACACATTGGAAACCAATTTTGTATAGACCGCAGAGTATAAGATCCCCCACAATTGAAGTACCATTTGGCGAGGCTAATAGGAGTGTTGTATTACATTTAGGTGACAGGTTTAGAGTTTGCAATAGCACATCTAAAGTTAGGAATCGGGTTAGGATAAATGATCCCATACACAAGTGGACCACTAGTCGAGGACCTGGATAGAAAATGTGTTATGTCAGTTTTTGGTCTTCTTAAATAAAAAAGGAGCCCTACACGGTGCAGGATGTTAGCAGAAAGAATATGATTGTCTGTAAACCGATGCAACATTATATTAATATAAGTAACAGTGCATGCATTTTAAGAGTCAGTGCTTTGAACCCACAATACAGGCGCACACTTATGTGCAGTGTCATACTGCGCAACAGCTGTGACAGAGGTGTGCAGAATGAGCCAAGGCTGATGCCTATTGTTGGCTCAATATACATACAAATTGACGAGCAGTGCATATTAAGGACTATAAATCATCTGGGAATCAGTTATCTACAGGCTAACCATACCGGACTGGCAACAATTTACATAGATAACTCATCTACCGCTTCCTGAGGAGAGGGGCTAGATGCATTGTGCATGGAATAACCAGAAATACCACAGGCACTAGGGGTCTGGGTCCCTCTCCCTCTCCCTCTTCCTCTCCCCCCCCCCTGGAAAAGACAAAGCAAGTAAAAAGGTAGAATAGAAAGAAGGGGAAGCTGTCATTGAGGAGGTAGGGTAGTTAAGAGTTGTATACTGAGCATAGGGGAGTGAGATGAGCAGTAGTGAGACCAAAAAAAAAAAAGAGGACAGTCAAGATAGTTTTGTGGCTTGAAATTAGGCATGGACACATGCAGAGATTATAAAGATTAAAGCAAGAGATTTTAGCAGTATTAGAGATGTGAGAGGAGAAAGAGAAAATGGTCAAAAGTAACGCCCAGGTTGCATGCTGAGGGGATTAGAGGAAAGGAAAAGATAATCTTGGTTTTCAGGGGTTTATAGTGGAAAAAGTGAAAATTCTCACAGGTTTGGATTGCTGCGAGACATGAAAAAAACTCAAGTACATATGTTAATGTTAAAGGCTATTTGTACCGTGCACTATCACCACCGGAGTGGTCCCCTGGCGCTCTGGCGGCTCTGAAAGAGGGAGAGGGGGATGAGTTCGTGGGAATAAGCTGGAAAAGTGCAACAGAGCAGTGATGTGCTGTTGGCAGCCTCAGCCCGGTGGGTCCATTGGCTGGGCTTGGGGTGTTTTACGGTCGGTAGTCGTCGTGTGCTGTTTTACAAGCCTATGTGTGGTTTGTTTTGTTGTTGCAGTGTAGTGAAGTGTGTGCCAATTGCTGTATTTTAGGCTGGTGGTTGTGTTTGGTTAGCGTTTGAGAGGTGTATGCATAGTGATGAAATTGTTAGTGGATTGGTTATTTGGCATTGCTGTCTTTGCAATTATGTCTAGGTGTGATGCTTGCTATCATTCACTATTCCAAAGGAGTGTGGCGTTTGCTGATTTCCAATATTCTGTCTAGATGTGAGGCAGGCTAGTGATCGTGATTCCATCCAAGTGTTGCACTTGTCATTATTCACAGTTTCATTTAAGTGTGGCGCATGCTAACATTCACATTTCTATCTAGATGCGACGCCAGTTAAGGTTAAGAATTCCATCTAAGGGTGGCACCTGTCAACATTATTACACCTGTCTAAATGTGATGCAGGTTAATCTTGACCATTCTCTGTAGGTGTGGCACTATTTAACATTGGCTAGTATGTTAGTGCATAATGCAACGCAACATTTATTGTCTAGCCAAGAATGGATTTAGGCTGGTGGTCACAAATCTCACTAAGTATGCATGGTGTAATTCTATGGCAATCTATGTTATGGAGAGGTAAGGTAGAGTGGCAAGGGCTTTCTGGAGTAGAGTAATTGCTCTACATCCCACCATGCCACACAGTTGTGTTGGTGGCTTCCCCTGCGGACACCTGCAGACACGTCTTGGAGCCGCCAATGTAGGAGCCGCCCTTTGCCGAGGGGGCTGCCGGGCAGAGGGCTGCCCAGGGAGGTCAGTTAAGACCTGGATGTGCTCCAATCATAGGCCGTGGGCGGGTTAAGGAGGCGGGAGAAAACACAGAAGGGAAGCGGCCTGGGGGGGGGAGGGACGATGGCTGCACGCGGGTCTGGCGCACCTAGATAGGGGGAGATAACAAATTTAAAGGGGCCTGGGAGATCTCTGGGAGCAAGAACTCACCAGAGTTAGGAGGAGAAAGAAGAACATGACTCATTGCCAGGATATATCTCCGAGTGTATATATACTTTATGGCAAAGAACTTCCATGGAAGCTCAGCTGAACTCACGCTGGGTTCTCGTTCCCCACAATGAACCTGTCGTGGCTGGTCCAGTGGCTCTGCCCAACAAGCCTTTGCCCTCAATGGACACATCAGCCACACCGTCCAGGCCCCCATTCGGTGTGTTGGCCTCTAGGAGCTCTGCAACTCTCACCATTAGTAGACCATTAAACAATTCACAGGCAATATGTTAATTTCGCCAACCTCTCGCAATGCGTCTCTTCCTTAAGGGAGCTTGAGCAACCAACCCTGTCACACTCTTGTTCAAGCTTCTAAATTCCAAATATAGACAAAATCAGGAATTTTTTTTCCAATTATGAATGCCAATAGAATTCACTCACAAAATAAAATTAATCCAGTACAGGCATAAATTGTGTAGTCAAAAACTTCAAGTTGCAGTGTGGTCATTAGGAGATCGGATGAGAACAAGTTTTTAGACATACTGATTGGTGTAATTTAAGATTGTTATTGTACTACATGGTTCTACGTCAAAGGGACTTTTTGTGCTAAATAGTTCAAGGTCTCAGTGACTGCTCCTCTGTGATCTCAACTTAGTGTGAGACGGTTACTGTTATGACCCTGTCGGATGAGGAGCAGGGACCTTCAAACTAGAGTAGGCATGGAGAACCTGCCCTATCCCAGATGCGGGGCATGGGAGTTGGGAGTACCCCAGTCCCTGACTACCCTGAACACACATGGTGGCATTCATCCACAGTGCCGCTCAGCCTCTGTATTGGCCAGGTTTCAGGTCTGCGTGTTGCAGACCCACTAACCAGACAAGCACCTACTCCGCAGCAAGGGAAACCCAGACACGAACCACAGAGACAAACTGGCACCCCCACAGATACAAACATTAAATATGCATATGCATCTTTCAAGATGAGAAAACCGCAACCCCTCAACAAGCAGACAACAAATGAGTGGGTCGATTAAATCTAACCTTCAGCAGAAGCCAGCCACAACGAACATGAACTGTTCTTACCTGCTGCGATGCAAGAGACAAAAAAAGGTGCAGGGCTAACTAGACTTTTTAAAGCATTAAAAAACCCACTGTAACCCGCTGAGGATTAGAAGAGGCAGTAATTGGCAAATGAGAAGAGTGAGTTGGAGGGTCAATGCAAACCAGGAGGATCAGCACCAGAGCATAGGCTGGAATATAAAAACACAACCAGTCAAAGTCCGAGTGAAAGGTGTTAATGTCAGGTTGGGAGTGGAGTTGGTGGACCAAGCGGTGGAGAGTAGACTGTGGAGGAGAGTGGTGGAGACTATAGCAGTGTAGTTAGAGTGCAGGTGCAGTAGTGGTGGAGACGACAGTGGAGGTGGAGAAGACGGTGGAGGTGGCGGAGGGTGAGTGAATAGAAGAGTGTGTGAAGGAGGAAAGTAAGAGTGAGAGGTGGAGGGACCAGGTAGCGTGTGCCCCAGATACGGTTTTGAAGTAGGAGTATTTTACTTCCCCTTTTTTAAAGCTGTGAGTTAAAGGTCGTCTTCAGGAATAAAAAGTTCATCCAGGCAATACATTTCTAGGGTGTTGGTACATCAGTGCACGGAAAAAGGGGAAAGAAAGAAAGAAAGAAAGAAAGAAAGAAAGAAAGAAAGAAAGAAAGAAAGAAAGAAAGAAAGAAAGAAAGAAAGAAAGAAAGAAAGAAAGAAAGAAAGAAAGAAAGAAAGAAAGAAAGAAAGAAAGAAAGACCCTCCTTAAGTGCCACCAGGCAAATCTCTATCAAAGATTCAATACCACCAACCCCATTCCCCGTATAACTCTTGAATTGCATTGGGCCCAAGAGAGAATGGCTCGCTCCAGAATGAGGTCTGTTACTATTGGAATCACCAGGGAGGGCCGCAGAGTTGGGGGAAGAGCTGGTTATAATCCCCCTTCTTTGGATCCGCCCATGGCAATTACATTTTTCCAGAACATCCCTTGCCATGAGGTCATCCCTAAAGACCAATTTGACAGAGTCAGAACTGGCAGACATTTCCTTGGTCAGTCTAGTGCACTCCAAAATAGAAACCTTGGACACAAAAGCACAGTCCCCTACAGAGCGCAACTAGTGAAGGCATTTGTTCAGAAAGGCATCCCTTGGTTCTCTTCCATCGATAGGCAATTTTAGGACCCCATGGAGGAACACTGTGGAACTTCGAGGTCCTTCATGGGCATAGTGCCAGCGCAGGGGCCTCCCAGGGCAACTGTTTTGTGCAATGGTTACCTGCCCAACTGGGCACTTGTTTCCCGGGACCCTCGGGGCAAGATTTACCTATGGTGGGGGCTCAACCCCCAGGGTAGGGGTCCTAATGGCCTTTCTCGGTACATTTGGAATTGGGGACTGTTAGGGAGAATTCTCTGTAAAGGCTAATTTCCCAAACCTAGTGAGTCCACCAGCAGCTTTGCTGGATTTTTGGGGTTTATTTTTTTCGCCTGATAAGAGTGAGACTCTTTTCCTCCCACTCTTAGACATGATTTGAGGTGTTCCTTTGACTTTGAATGTGTTTTATGGGCAATGGGGTCCTTTACCCAATAGGGCTTCATGTGTTTTTGGTATATGGGTTACACAGCACCCTCCTTGCCGTAACCCAGGGGTGTCGTAGCGACCCCCAAACATAGACTCCATACCCTGGGACTGACTACTGTCTCCCAGGGCATGTAAAGTCACCATTGGCTTTACTAGTCCCAAATTCTGAACAGAACCGGTACAAAACCATCCTATTGTGGACGTACTGGTCGGGGCAATTTCGATTGCCCCGGGGTCTGTTCGAGGGGGCACTGTCCAGTCCCCCCGACCGAGTTTTGGCTGGTGGCAGTGGATACTACTTTTTATATTCGACCGCGAATATATTCCTGTGGGATTTTCCCATTGTTCGAGGCTACCACTTTTTAATATAGCCTCGAACATACCGCCGGTTTATTAAATTAATATAAATTCACCGGTTGGTATTTTTTGCCAAAACATGGTTCCAAAATGGCGTTTGTGTTCGCTTCTGTGACTCCAACCCAAGTCGAGCCCTTTGTTCCACTTTTTGGCGGGCTTCTCCACAGAAGCCTCCAAAAGTGGTGCCACTCTGTCTGGGTACCACAGAGGGTGTGGGAGGGGGTTTAGCCACCCTGGACTGAGTTGCCTCGGCAACTCAAGTCGCACTCTTGTTTGATTGGCCCAAGTGGTGAGCCACCCGGCTCACCACTTAGCATGTTTGAGTGACAGCTAGGCTGAATGAATGGGGGTTTTCTGCATAAAAGCAGGGCTTTGGGGACTGGAACTTCAGAAGTCGCCACAGGACCTAAAGAATCCGAGGAGGGAGAAGCCGAGCCGACCTGCAACGACGACACCACCGGTGGAGCCCTCCTGAACGGTCTCACCACTTTTCCCGACGACAGAGGAGATCTCCAGTCCGGAGAGTCTTCTTCCTTTGACTGGTGGGGATAACCAGTTTACCCGTCTTTTAACCTTCCTGGACCATCTCGTGGCCGCCTTGCCCGTGCCAAGCAGCCCGGCAACTGGAATACCACGGTTTACCACTACCGCAAAGAAAAGGGTGGTACCTTGTAACCGGGAAACTCTGCGGCTGGTTTCTTCCCTGGCAGCGCAACGTCCTCCAGCTTTCCTCCACGTCAAGACCGCCTCTTCCTCTGGACGAAACACCAACTTGCAACCGCTGCCAGGAACAACTGCCCCCGCTGGAGCGTTCTTCCCACTTTCAGGTACTGTGTCCCGCCTGGCTTCCCTTGCGACAGATCGTTCGGGGTGACAGTAAATCCTCGACTTTCTAACCTGGGTTAGCCTGGGACCTGTTAACTAACTTTTCCTGACTTGATCTCGAGAACTTTCTACAAAGACTCTTTGGGCATAACCCCACTGTGTGATCCTGGACACATTTCGCTTGCTCTCTCTAAGAGTGGGCCTGGCATTTGAACTTCCTTGCTCTCCAGTAGACTTTGCCAAACCTGCCTCACTGTGGTTCTATGAAAAGTATTGAAATGTGTGTGCCTTCATAACCCTACCTTTTTCCCTCCCTTTTTAATAACTTATTAGAGTGCCGTCTTATGTTAAGCACTCACCTCTGTCTGAAAATAAGTGGTGTTTCTCATTAAGACTTGTCTAATAAGTAATTAGGGTTGCATATATATATAATAGTGACTGTGTGTTGAATGTATTTACCTCTTTGTGTGCTAGTGTAATTTACAAGTATGTCTTTAAATAAATAATTATATACTTTTACACCAAAGCTCTGGTCAGTGTTTGCTTGTGCTACTGTATCCCTGTACCTATTGTGTATACTATATATACTGCCTAACTCATCTTGAGAGAAGTCTGACTGCTCAGCCACAGCTACCAGGTAAATCTGGGTGGTACAGACTGCTACCAATTGGGTTTACTGCCAACCACCTGTAGTCCTAAATCTTTTGCAGTGGTCCCTAAGGGAACTGCACAGGTTTCTGCCTAACAGGGACTGGTCCGCTTCTGGTTGTGTCTTCGTAGTTGGGATGATCGGGGGACCAGGGGCAGAGGGGGGGGGCAGGGACACAGGGGATGTGACCCTATAACAACAGCTGGACCCAGGGCCCTAATCAAGTCCGCTGGTAGGCCCTCGCCAGCCCTGCCAGCCCTCCCTCCCTCCCCCTTGGCCCCTATTACCCCCTTAATCAAAACCAATAATTAATAGTTTAATGTCAGCCAATTCAGAGAGCACATGTTGACAGAAGCAGACTGACATAATGTTACATGCTGTAGGTGAGGACGCTGGCAGGCATCGATTTCCTTGGGAAGGGGGCTTGGATACCCAGAGTAGGCTAAACGTAGGAAGGAGCTAGCCCCTGAAAGTACAACTGACAGACTCGCTCCAAGTGCTGCAGGGAGGACTGAACTGCTTTCCCTCACAAGATCCTTCCGAACCCAGGTCCATTGGATCCAGTGCCAGGGGGATGGAAGATGAACAGTGGGCTGCCTCAGCTGCCGGTGCCATCTGTGGATCTGAGGGCTGGGCCTTGATAGCAGGCCAGGAGATGAAAAGGCTGAAACCAGTGCCAGGAGGTGAGGCCGAGGGGTGTCAGCCTCCAGAATGAGTTTGGCTATGCCCAAAATGATCCTCTGGCAGCCATTGCCCAGGGTATCAAGAACATCAGCGGTTGCCACGCGATCAAGACCCCCCCCCCTCCCTCCCTCCCTCCCTCCCTCCCTCCCTCCAGGGGTTAGCAGATTAACATTGGGCACGTGTTCATCTAGGATTATGTTAGGCTGGGTGATATCGGGCAAGGGGTTCAAAACAGCTCCTTGGGTAGTCCCAGGTGGTCGTGGGAGAAGCTCCCCATTAAGGCTATGGGTGCTAAGGATCTCAAATGCTGGCTCCCCATATGCCCCCCTCGGGTCACAGGTGAGGTGGTGTCAGCAGTCAGTTGGGTGAGTGCTCTGTCCATGTTAGAGCCCCAAAGCGAACACTTCCTTTGCACTTCCCCAGCATTTTGCTTGGGATCCCAATAACCCCCCTTTAATTCGGCCTGCTATAACTTTGCGATTCGCCTTAAAGTCAAAGGGGCCTTGCAGGTTGGACAAAAGGATAGATTTGATGAGAAAGGGGGCGGGGGGGGGGGAGGAGTTCCTCCCCTTCTGCGGCTCCAGCCATATCTACAGCAGTGCCCCGGGCCAAGCTGATACTCCTGTACAGGGGAAACCAAGGGAAACCAGGGGGCTCAGCACCCAGATGTTTATCTCACCTCACGACGGGCCAAATCCGGGGGGGCACTCTAGGGTCTGCTGCACTTTTCCTGTAAGAGCTCCACTGGGGAGTCGCGAACACCCAGGCGGGAGCAAACACCTGCACCCTTTCCTCCCGCTGGTTTACACCCTCGCGGGTGAAGCCCGCTGTGCTTGTCCTGTTGAGGCGTGGCTTCAGCACCGGCAATGTGGGCAAGTAAAAAGAGACTCCAGGACTCCCCAGGCGGGAGCAAACACCCACGCCCTCCAATGGTAGCGTTTGATATGAATAAAAATCTGATTTAACTGTAAAAAAAAATGTATTGTTTTGAAATAAATATTTCTTTGCACCCAATTATTCATGAACATTAAGAGGTGCATTTTTACCTTTTCCGATCAGGCATACTAGTAGAAGTTCTTCCTGTGGCACTATGTGTACTACTGCTCCAAACCTGTCCTGGAGATGTTGCATTTGTATTTTTGTATTTTATTGACCTGTTTAAGCGCTTCTGCCAACGTGCTGAACTATGTATTTATAACAGAGATACAAAAATTATAAATTAACAGTACAATGGTTGACAGACAAGGAGCAAAGTTGAGTACCAGAGAGAAGGGGAAGAAAGTGAGTTTTATAAAGAGTGGTGAAGACATGAAAGGCGGGGGAAGAAGGAATAGGGAGTGGTCATGAGTTCCAATAGTCTGGGGCAAGAAGGGAAAAAGAGCGAAAACAGGAGGAGCCACAAGGAGATTTTGTGACTGAAGGAGAACAAAGTGGCCTGGGGGGCGGGGGGAACAACAGAAGAGAGGAGGTGTAAGAAGGAGCAAGACTGTACAGACATTAAAAAAAAATGCAGAGAAAGGGAGACTAAAGTCAAAAGGTAACAAAGAGGTAGAGGTGAAGACAAGAAACAAGCAGGTAGAAAAGAAAAGGAGGCGTATTGCAGGGTTATAAATGGAGCACTGTACAGTAAAATAAGAACAGAGTCCAAGTAGGAGAGCAGAATAGTTGAGATGAGAACGAATGAGGAAATCAGGAGTTTCATAGCTTGGAATGAGAGCAAAGGACGACTGTGGTGAAGGTTGTAAAGATAAAAGCAAAAGGTTGTAAAGATAAAAGCAATAGGTTTGGCAGTGTTCGATAAAAGCAGAAGAGAAGGGTAGAAAGTAACAGGTTACAAGCTGAGGAGGAGAAAGGAAGTAGAGTGGGTGGGAGGAACGAAGACCAGGAGGAACAGGAGAATAGGGAAAGAAAAGAATCTTGGTTTTAAAAGGATTAAGATGGAGAAAATGAGTATTCATCCAAGACTGGACAGCTCTTAAGACATGAAGAGATGGAATGGGTAGTCAGAAAAGGAAAAGATTAGGAAAAATCTAAGTCACTGTCATAGAAATAATACATAGTCCATAAGATTGAACCAGAGAAGAGGAATAATGCAGAGGCAGAAGAGCAGGGTACCAAGAACAGAGCCGTGTGGGAGTCAGTGGTGAGAAGAGAAAAAATTACCAGCCCAGGGGGCAGAATAGGAATGGGAGATAACAATCAAAACATTGGAGGAAAGAACCAGAAATACCTAGAGAAACGGGGGCAGACAGAAGGGTAGGATGGGCTACCCATGTGTGGGTAACAGCAGGGGAGACACTCCTCATCTTTGTTCTGCTTTTGTGTTGAGTATTTTAAACTGATTTATTAGGGAGTATTTGACTGTTTTAGGGCATAAAAGTAGCTGACAAACTTGTTACCTGTGGGGCTGGGTGAGTGTGGAGAGAATGGTGGAGGTAACAGAGTGGGTAGTTGAGTGGGGAAGGCAAGTAGGTTGGAGAGCAGGGAGAAGGCAAGTAGGTTGGAGACAGGAGGGTAGAGTGTGTGGGAGAAGAGTGGTGAGATCAGAACAGATGGAGAAAAGAGTGAAGCGAGTGAGGTAAGATCAGAGCACAAAGGGCAAGAGGGGAGCACAGAGAGGAAGTGAGAGAGTGGGGTAAGTAGATGTAGACTGCGCAGTGAGACTAGGAGGAAGAGAAGGAGGCGGCTCAGAGAGGGAGGGTGTAGAGGGATAGTAAGGAGAGAGAATTAAGAAAGAAGACTGATGAGTGGAGCCTGACAACCGGCAAGGGTGCGACAGGGGTAATAATCAGAAGAACTCTGAAGTTTGAAAAGTCTTAGAAATTCCCCAGAGGGAGTTATCAGAGAAGGCCACAACATTTTGGTCCACCCAACAGAGAGAGACAGAAAGCAGAAGACTATAGCAGTAAGGGACATTACACCAGGATGACTGGGCTAAGTTGAAGAGCACCCATGTGGATGTTGAGGAAGACACAAGGCCGTCTTAACTTGGTCGCCAACATTTTTCCAGAGCCCTCATTCTTGAAACCTAATAGAATTTGAAACGTACAATCTTTGCCAGTGAATTCATAAAGCAATCTGTGACTCTAGAGAGAGCAGAAGCAGGCAGACACCTGAGGCAGGCAGGCTCATTGGTTCCAAGTACACATTCTGCTAAAAGCTGCTCTAAAGCCCAGCACCACCACCTCCAAACAGCAATAGGTGTGAATGGCAGACTGGTGTTAAGTTGCCATTTTTGTGCTGCCCTCTTAAAATCGCTCACATAAGCCTAAACAATGTGTTAACTTAGAAAAGCTTTTTTCTTTTAAAACACGTGACCACAGGCTGAAGAAGAAAAAATACCTGAGGTGACTGCAGAGTTTTGCTGGCCAGCAGCTGATAAAAGGAGGGAGACTCCCCGAAGCACAGTAGCCTAAGTTAGGACATCTTTCTTTTAGATATAACTGTCAGGGTGGCTCTTGTTTCCCTGAAGCAGCATAGTTTTACTTGGGGTCAGGGGTCAATCTTTTTGAGAAAAATGTCATTTTCAAGGTGACTTATTACGCCTTCAGCTCATCTCCTTTGAATAGGGTCATCATGTGCTGGGACTGGCGGCAAGGGACACCAGTTTATCTAAAAAAGGACATTCCCTTCTGCAGCTTTTGTACATAAATATGGCTGTGAAAAATAAACGTACAGCGCACTTGTGCCTGCCTGCCTGTGTTGTGAAGGCATCATGAAGTAAGACAGACAACAGATTCAAATGTGTAATCCAAAGTTTTATATAAATTAAAAGTCAGGATGGAGTAAAGCCTAACTTGCCCTATGCTAAGGTGGGATGTCCCCTACCTAAAGAAAACTAAGAATAGTCTATGTCAGGAAATCCAAATCAAGAGTCGGTATGTCCCCAAATCCTATACTTTACCTCACACCTAACTGTATATAATGCATAGGGATGTCAGCAGCAATGTGAATAGTTGTCAAAATAAAGTTCGGAGGGATTCCAAGATGACGGCTGGGAGGTGAGGACGTACGTGAGGAGAGCTCTGTCCCCCACGAGGCCCAAAATGTCAGGCTCTCTGCCCATACTTCCAAGCATCTGCAGCACAAAGCATCTTCTTCACCAGGCACAACTCCCTGGTGGGAAAAAGAGACCGCGAGCAGCAGAAATTACTCCGCCGAGGCGCAGCAGAACTCGAGCCAGGGCCAACGCAGGAGATGAGCGGTGCCCCGTGGCACAACATAGCGGAGGTCCTGGTGGGCCCTCACCAGGTCATGGAGCAGTTGGCTGGGGAAGACCTTGCGCAACCCAGCGTCCCTGAGCATTGGTGTTAAAGACTTTCAGGAACGGCAGAGGAGGATACACGGGCAAGCGTGAAGGAGGCCTAGACCCACGGACTAAGCATAGAGTCGCGGGAGGCTCGAACGGAAGCGGGGACGACCTGCATCTAAACACACACACATGGGGAAGGGGAGGCTGTGTCAACTGGACTGATTCCCAGCAGGCATCAACAGAGCGGGGGGGGGACGGGGGAGGGGGTTGCGCAGACCACCCACATATGGGCCCCCAGTGATTTTCCTCCAGGCACGGCAGCAGCTTGCGCAAGCAGGGCCATACAGGCAAGTACATGTTCTGCACCTGAACGTGAGCTCTTGCCACAGGCAGAACTTGGGGAGAGTGACTATTTGCAGTCGAAGGGAGTCCGCTCAATCTCTAAACCAGGAGATCAAAGGGAGCACATGGGCCCAGACGTAATTCTGAGCACAGCTTAATGCCGGGAAGCAAGGGGAAAAACATACCAGGCAAGCGATCACAATCGGCAGCAACACGAGACACCTCCATACTCTTCTATGTGAGCTCGTTAGCCTAGCCACTCTCATAATTATACGCGTCTGTGCTCCAACAATTAGCCATGTTTAACTCATTTCTACCAAAACAGAGGCTACCCTGATTCTCCTGGTCAGACTCGCCTGATTTTGTATGTTTACCGTTGTACATTGAGCTGCCTACAGCAATAATTATAGTTAGACTACTCTAGAATCAGCCACACTGTGAACTATGTGAGATAATCATAGCTAGATTGCCTATGTATCCTAAAAATGTCATTTAAACTGCCAGAAACATGCTCGCTCATCGGCTATTTTAGTAGTATTATATCTAGATTGCCTAAGAAGTCGCTGCACCTTGGCATCACGTTGAGATTGTACATCTAGAATGTCTGATTATCCCACAAATTGCTTCTAAATTGCTTAGAAATATGCTCGATTGTCTGCTAGTTTAGCAGTTTCGTATCTAGATTGCCTAAGAATTCGCCGCACCCTGGCACCTTGTTGAGATTGTACATCTAGAATGTCTGATTATCCCACAAATCGTCTCTAAATTGCCTAGAAATATGTTTGATTGCCGGCTACCCTAGCAGTATCGCTTCCAGACTGTCTAAAGAATCTGCCAGGCGCTGGACTACTCTAGGAAGTTGCATCTACCTTGCCAATCATCCAAGCAAATTGTACTTAGCATTCTTGAAACTCACCAGTTTGCTGCCCATTGACCAGTTTAGCGAAATCGTATGCAGTCTAAGAACCTGCTATGCCTCCATAGCTATAGCCTGCATAATGCCAAGACTACGTACTATTTGTTGCATAATAGCCATGTCCACATTCCTAATCACTAGTTCGCAGGACTACCTAAAGGGAATCCCCCCTATGTGAGTCAGCAGGTATTCTACCAATTATGTTAAATATAAGCAATAATTCGAACCATGATGATCTAAAGAACCTGGCTGTACTAGAACCAGGAGTACATGCCACCCTTCCCTGTTCAATGACAGAAATTACAAATTGCGCACCACACTTAATAAATTATACGAGCTGCCCAGAAGACTTCTCCCTTCTACTAAACATGAAATGAAATTCCAACATAATAGGGACGCTTCCATTCTCCCTTCTGCCCTACCAACCAAAACAAACTCCCAAATCTCTAAGCCTAAGCCTAGTACTAGAAACCAACTAAACCTAGCACAACTCAAATTGGAAATGGAAGCTCATTCCTTTAAAGGAGCGCTCCTCAATGTAAGATCTTTAATCGCCCACACCCTTGATGTAGCTGATCTAATCACTGATGCCAACCTGTATTTCATTGCTATCACTGAGACCTGGCTACATAATGCAGCAGGACCATCACTCATGCTGGCCATCCCAGACTGCTACACAATAATTAGGCAAGACCGAGAGATCTCCCGCGGAGGCGGCATTGCCATCATATTCAAAACAAACTTGTCGCTAAGATTAGTCCCTATCCTAACCTTACAATCTTGTAAACTCCCTATAAACAATACCCAATCACTTACCATACACCCAATATACAGATCACCAGGACCACTAGGGACCTTTGAGGAGGATCTGCACAGTTTAGCATCTAACAATGCCAAAACTACGTCACAATTGCTGGTTCTAGGGGACTTTTTAACCTAGGATTTAATGACCAAGCAGATACACACGCCTTGACCATTGATAATACTCTAGATTCTCTAGGACTATCCCAAAAAGTTAACAGTCCCACTCACTCTAAAAGGTAGAATACTAGATTGGGTTACCGACTCCAATTGTACAGCCGACATCTCTTCCATATCGCCACTACCTTGGACCGACCATGCACTGGTATCCTTCAATCTCCTAACCACCCAGCCATCTACCACAGCCTCAATCACAGTAACATCCTGTCTTACCAGAAACAAAAAGAATATGACTATAGATAATATCATTCCAGCCATCCTCCCAACTCTAAAGGCTCTGTCGGACAACTTAGACGCCAGTGTACTAGTACACGAATACAATAAAATCATGCTTGACACTATGGACAAAATTGCCCCACTTAAACTACGTACAAGTAAACCTAAGGCCCATTTAAATAAATGGTTCACGCCTGAATTTAAGGCCTTACGCCTGACAAAGAGAAAAATTGAATCAACCTGGAAACTATGCCCAACTGACGAGAAGGATAATTTAAATGTTATCTCTCGCCATTATAAACATGAAGTTTGCCTGGCAAAGCGAAACTCTTACAATGATCGCATTGCCAATTCCAATTCAAATATGAAGGAATTTCATATGCCACTCCTGACATCTGCACCAAGGATCAGACTTGGTGTGCAGATATCCAAGACCCACTAGGAAACAAATTAAAACTCTCCAAAAGAAAATCCAACTAAAAAAAGACTCGCTAAACATTCTAAATCAGCCTCAGGTACCATCCAATGCTATCTTTAACGACCAAACTAACAAATTCACTTTTACCAAAACTTCCACAATAGAGCTAGAGAAAATCATACTCTCCCTCAAACCTTCTAACTGTAAAGGGGACATCTATCCACCACAGATAATAAAAGACGCTGCCAGAGACTTATCTCCTTTTATTTCAAAACGTATTAATGCCTCATTCACTACTGGTAACATCCCGGCCAACCTAAAACAATCCTGGGTGCTCCCGCTTCTCAGGAAGCAGACATTGGACCCCCTGATCCCTACCAATTACCGCCCAATTACTACGGTACCATTTCTACTGAAGATATTGGACAAAGTGGCGTACACACAAATTCTAAAACATCTTGAATCTCACAAGTTACTGGGAATGAGACAATCTGGCTTCCGGCCATTATATGGAATGGAGACAGCCCTTATTGACTTAAAGACCCAAATAGATGAGCTGAGAGATCAAGGAAAGACAGCACTCCTACTACTACTTGATCTTTCAGCAGCATTCGACCTTGTGGACCACAAGGTCCTCTGTAGACATCTGGACTCCGCTGCTCAGTTCTCCACCCAGGCTATCAGATGGATAGAATCCTTTCTCAACATATTCACCAAACCCCTCTTCGATGATTTGGACAATCTAGGTATCACCTACAATAACTATGCAGATGATACACAGATTCTCCTCCCGCTTTCTGGGGATCATGGCAAGGACAGGGAGTTGGTGAATAGGGTGCATCTCATCATTCAGGCATGGATGGCATTGCATGGTCTATGCCTGAATGACGAGACAGAGCTGATCATCTTCCTCCTTTGAGCTGGTGGGATCAACCAGTTAGGCCCTTTCGCCTTCCAAAGACGTCTCTTGGTCGACTCGCCCGTTCCAAGCACCCCGGCGGCCAGATAGCCAAGCCTCACCACTTTGGCCGCGAATAAAAGGAACGCAACTTTTAAACGACGAACTCCGCGGCTGGTCTCATCCCTGGGCAGTGCAACGACTCCAGGTTTCCTCCTCGACGAGATCCTCTCTTCCCCTGGTCGAAACAACAAACTGCAACCACTGCCAGGAACAACTGCCACCGCTGGAGCTTCCTCTCTCTTTAAGGTACTGTGTTCTGCCTGGCCCCCCTTTCTTCGGTTTGCCCAAGGTGACCCTTAAATCCTTGGCTTTCCAACTGGGTTGGCCCCAGACCTTCTAACTTTAAAACTTGAATCACCTCAACCTCTTTTGAACATTCTGCAAAGACTTTTAGTGCATTTTAAACTGTGTGATCTTGGGCACGTTTCGCCTTGCTCCATTTAAAGTGGGCCTGGCCTATGAACTTTGCCTCTACAGTGTATACTGCCTTTACTCCCTTGCTTTGAAACTTTTAAAAGTGTTGGGAACTGTTTTATTTTTATGCCCTGCCTTTTTCTCTCCCTTTAATTTAACTATTCGAGGGCCATCTAGGTTACGCGCTCACATCTGTTTTAACAAATAGTGGTGTTTTAACTCTGACTTGTCTAATAGTTATCAAGGGAGGTGTCTATACTTTACCTGACTGTGTTTTAACTTGCTTTTGATTTAGAGTGCTAGTGTATTCCCTAAAGTGTGTTTTAAATAAATAATTATATACTTTTGATACAAAGCTCTGGTCAGTGTTTGTTTTGCTCTACTGTGTTTTTAGCCCTATTGTGTATAATCTATATACTGCCCTACTCTTCTTGAGAGAGGTCTGACTGCTCAGCCACAGCTACCAGGTAAATCTGGGTGGTGCAGACTGCTACCAATTGGGTTTACTGCTTACTCCTGTAGTCTTAATCTTTTTGCAGTGTTACCCAAGGGAACTGCACAGCATTCTGCCTAACACATTCGACCAACGAGTCGAGAGGCGACTCTCCTCGGAGGAAGAAAGTAAAAAGATCAAGATTGAGGAGTGGCTCGTGCTACTCCTCATCATCGTTGAAGTAAAAAAACAGAGGCACGGTAGGTCGCCTTCTTCGACTTGGTCAGACACCTCCCCTGAGAGGGTATCTTGCCCCACTAAAAACTCCACACCTGATGATTGGGAAGCATTTAGAGCAAAAATGCGGAACATTTTTCAAAAACAAAAACCCACGGCAAGCTATGCTCCTACGTGCCTTCCAAAGAAGCCGGTAAGGAAAGGGCTCCAGCCTGGGCCGAAGGCCTGATCTCATCGAAAGCAGTCGAGGCCTCGACGTGATAAGTCATCGAAGGATCCTTTGATCCAAAAACTTAAAACCTTTGTTGAGGCCACCGACGCCAGCTGCTCCATCAGCGCCCGCAGAGCCATTGACGCAGGCTGCGCCCTCGACGCTAGCTGTACCGTCTGAGTCAACCATGCCATCAAAATCTATGGTGCCATCAAAGCCAAAAATATTTCGAAGACTCCTCGAGCGTCGAATCCAGTTTATGAAACCCTCGATGCCTATAACTGAAGAAACTTCCGGTCCTTTACCAAGAAAAGAATATTTTAATCTTTCACCTCAATATATGAGGGGAATGAACCTTCAAACAATGATGCACCTTTCAGTCTCCAATTTTTTGGTCTCCAAATTTGCCCTGACAGCTTTATTTCTGAAGAATCAAGGTTGAAAGACATTTTATGATAATTTACATATGGCCAGTGGGGTAGATATCTCACCTGAGTTGGATTTTGGAAGACCTGAGACTGGGGAGCACACTGATGCTTCATATAGACGGCTAAGGGCCAAAGTGGTAGACCATATGGGGTGGAGTAGGCCTCCCCTCACATTTGAACAGGATGATCCGACGGACATCCTGGATAAGGGTCCACAGATGAATCCTATACTGCCTTTCGTATTGCGCTTCAAAAAAGGGTGGCGGCAAATTGGGAGACGCCAGAAACTAATCCGGCAGTGAACAAAAATCTGACCAAAAAATACTGCCCTTCCAGTAGTGAGCCTGACTACCTGTCTAAACACCCCACTTCAGAGAGTCTGGTGGTACAGGCAGCTACTGCAAATTCCAACCATCCTACTATCCCTCCAGATAGGGATGACAAGAAAGTAGATGGATGGGCAAGAAAAGTATTTTCTGCAGGGAGTATGGCGCTCGAGTTGGCCAACTCAACATGTGCCCATGCAACATTCTCATTCACTCTATGGGACTGCATTTCCATGGCGAGAGAGCACATAACTGAGGGAGCAGGAAGAGACTGGTTCTTGGCTATTGTTAGAGGCGGCAAAGAAGCCTCTTCAGTTAGGTCTGGATACTGCTGACTGCATCAGCAGAGCCATGGCTACTAGCACTGTAATACACAGATTTGTGTGGTTGAGGAAATCAGGATTTGCACCGGCTGTGCAATCCAGACTCCTCGACATGCCCTTTGACTGGCCTTACCTTTTTAGCAACAAGGCTGACGAAAGCCTCGAAGTTGCAGACCTCTAAGGCGGCAGCCAAATCTTTAGGTGCCGCTTTTAGGCAGCCTATGCTGTTTATCCCCAGTGGGCAGCCTTGGGGAGGTAGATCCTTCGCTATTACTCCTCAGTTGAAAGAGCAAGGGGAATGGCTGGTCCGAGTCCAAAGAAGATTCTCTCGTGTCGGACGAGGAGAGCTGTGAAGCCCGCTCAAGCAGGGGCATCCTTACCATCAGCCACTGCATCAGCCGCCTCAAAACCTCTGAGGTCTTGAGTCCCAGATCACCAGTGCGAGGCAGACTAACTCAGCATCTAGAAGAATGGTGAGACATTACTTCAGATGCTTGGGCATTGGAAACCATAGCCAAGAAGGACGAAGGACTGAGACCCATCTTGGCATTGAAATATTTGAACAAGTTCCTCAGGAAGGACAAGTTCAAGAAGGTCACACTTTCTCAGATCCTTCAGGCCCTCCAACTCCAGGATTGGATAGTGTCATTGGACCTTTTAGTATGCTTATTTTCATGTGCCAATCCATCTCAAGCACAGAAAATACCTGAGGTTCGCCGTTGGCGGTTCTCATTATCAGTTTTGTGTTCTGCCATTCGGGCTAACCTCCGCCCCAAGCTGATGGCGGTGGTGGCAGCGAGTACCAGGAGAGGGGGGATTCGCGTCTACCCCTACCTGTACGATTGGCTGAGCATGCCGTGTTCTCCCAAACAAGTCCTGCATCCTCTCTGAGTGACCGGCCACTCTCTTCACAAACTGGGCTTCTCCCTCAATTACAAGAAGTCCCATATGACACCTTCTTAAAAGCTCCAGCTCATCTCGCTGTACTGGATACATCCTTTGTAAAGAGCTCACCACCGGAGGTGAGGGCTCTAGTCATTCTGCAGATGGGTTATCAAGTTTCAGTGTGCCCAGCATCTTCCGGCCTTAGTTTTTCTTTTAGTTTTTTTATTTTTTTGTTATTTTTTTTTAGGTTGCTTCGCCTCATGGCATCCTGCATTTTTCTGGTGCCAGAGGCCCGCCTAGGAATGTGATCCCTTCAGTGGGCCCTCAGAACACAATGGTCCCAGTTTTCAGGAAACATGTCAGACCTATTTCAGGTTCCAAGCAGGGTCGCACAGGTTCTCCTGTGTTGGACCTGCAAGGACAACATTCTGAAGGGAGAATCATTTTGGCAACCATGGCCAGAGATTACATTAGTGACAGTCGCCTCAGTCACAGAGTGGGGAGTCCGCACCAACGATCTGATAGACACCAACAACCGCTGACTATCAGAGTCCAAACTACATATCAATCTTTTGGAGCTGAAGGCAATCAGACTAGCGCTGAAGGCCTTTCTGCCCTCTGTACGGGGAAAGAATATCCTGATAATGACGGACAACACAGTGGCCATGTACTACCTTAACAAGAGAGGAGTTGTAGGGTCGCTATCACTGTGCAGAGAGGCAATGCAGCTCTGGTACTGGGCAATTCAAGAAGAAATCTCTTTCAGCAGTTCACCCAGCCGGAGAGGAGAACATGGCGGTGGACGCTCTGAGCAGGCAGAGCACAGTCTTTCACGAGTGGGAACTAGCTCAGGAAGCCCATCAAGACATCTTCACTCTTTGGGGAACCCCTCGAGTGGATCTGTTCGCGACCAGTGTCAACCAGAAGTGTGAACTGTATTGCTGCAGGGAATTTTCCCCAAGAGGAGCTCTATGAGACGCGTTTGTGGTGGACTGGGAGTTTCCACTGTACGCATTTCCTCCAGTCCCCGTCATTCCTCATGTGATCAGGAGGTTGTGAAAGTCTGGGAAACAAATGATCCTATTTGCCCCGGATTGGACCAGGAGGGCGTGGCACCTGGACCTTTTGGACATGTCCATCTGCCCTCCAATACGTTTTACAATAAGAGAGGACCCTTGAGGGGGGAGGGTTGGGTCCTCCACGCAGAGGTCAAGACTTTCAGCCTTCACGCATGGTTTCTGAAAGGCTGAGATATAATGATTGCAACCTCCCGGATGATGTAATGGAGATTTTTCTTTCGGCCAGAAGGCCAGCAACAAAGTCCTTATACCATTGCCGTTGGAACTAATTCTGCAACTGGTGCCAAGACAAGAATGTAGACCCTTTTCTGTGCAAAACACCAGAGGAGTTATCCTTTCTACTATCCTTAGCCAGTCTCTGGCTCCAGGTTGGAACTATTAAGGGCTATTTAGCGGCACTATCCATCTTTAAGCGCTCGTCAGAAGAATGTTCATATTTTAAAGTTCCACTGGTGACACCAGTTCCAGTTTGGGACCTTAATCTGGTACTAAAATGTGTGTGCACCTTTTGAACCTTTCCATTCATGTCCATTTTTAAAACCATTCTCTTTGTACCTTTAACTTCAGCCCGTAGAGTGAGTGAATTGCAGGCACTTTCATCCAAGCCACTCTTTACTATCTTCCATAAGGATAGGGTTGTGCTGAGGGTTAAGCCTTCATTTTTACCCAAAATCATTTCTGATTTTCACGTAGGGCAGAACATTGTTTTACCTACTTTCTGTTCTCGACCTCATTCTGGCAAAGAGGAGGAGAGATTACCTAGTTTGGACCGTCGCAGAGCTCTGAGCATTTACTTATCTAGGCTATCAAAACTTTGTATATGATCAGCTTCTCATAGGCTATACAGGCCACAAGCTGGGTCAGGTTGTTACTAAACAGACCTTAACCAGGTGGATCATTTTGGTAATTTTGGAATGCTACAGACTGGCAGGCAAGGATCCTCCTGAACTATTAAGGGCGCATTCCACCAGGGGCATGGCTAGGGGTGTACCGATTACAAAATATTTTTGAGGCGGCGACGTAGTCTACTATTCACACGTTCACAAAACATTACTGCTGGGAGTCTTCCCTTGGTCAGGATGGAAGCTTTGAGAAAAACTGTCCTGCATTTGGTTCATGGAAACCATTAAAAACTAAATTCTTACTCCCTCCACCAAATCTAATACCGCTGTTGGAGTATATCAAAGATGAGGAATAAGTGGGAGGACACAATCCATTCAAAGAACAAGTTGCTTACCCCTAGTAACTGTCTTTCGACTGGATGTTCCTCCCACATATTCCTCATCGCCCTCCCAACCTACCCCACAGAATTTCCCATGTTAGAGCTTTCGCTCCTTCAAATTTAAGTTCCGTCAATCCCGTGGTTATGCGGGTATGGTTGCTGTATAAAAACGGAACTGAAGCCAACGGGTTCTGCTCATGGTATATATGCTTTCGAGGACATCATCCTTGAGATGGAGGCCCTCGAGGGACATCGAGTCGACTGCATAAACGCAAAGCGCCCTCTGCCGATTTATGTTGTTTTTTTTTGTTGTTTATTTTCTAAGCAGCTGAAGCTGGATATCGAATGTCAAAAATGAGGGAATATGTGGGAGGAACAGCTAGTCGAAAGAACGTTACTAGGGGTAAGTAACTTGTTCTTCTGCCCCATTTCTGCAGCAGCTGTTTAATTTGCATCATCAGTAAGAGATCATTTGCCCCATTGAGCCCCTCCATCTTTCGAGTCACTTTGACCCCTAAAGGTTGTATGCCCCCTTGCACGCAAGTAAATTGAGTCGCCTCCCTGACCCTACGCAATCCTTCCCCTTCTAATGATATATTCAGGATTTTGGATTCAGAAACATTTACTTTTAGGCCCGCAATTTCTCCAAGTATTGTGATTTTGCTAAGCACCGCCTGTAGTGACGTTTCTGACTCTGATAATGTTAGATAGAAGCATATTGTCTGCATAAGCCATTACCTTGTGTTCCTCCCCCTGAACGGAATTTGACGGATGTCTTGTGGCTTCTGTAGTTGAACTAGGAAGGGTTCAAGAGATGTAGCATACAGAAGGGTGGGGAAGAGGACATCCCTGTTTAGTGCCTTTCGGCTACAAATCCCATTGCCTCCATGGTGTTAAACATGAAGGACCATTCCACCCTCTGGAAAGCTTTTTCTGCATCCAAAGAGTAGAACGGCAGTATCATCCTTAGGCGCTGTAACTGTAACCCTACTATACTTTGTTCTCCTTGCACTACCCGGAGCCGCGCTGCACTTAGAGCATTGCTGCCCAGTTTTCCCCTCCCCTCTCCCTTGGACACCCCCCTCCCTCCCCTTCCCTTTCCCCTTCCCTTTCCCCTTCCCCTTCCCCTGCACATTTCGTTCTCGCACTTTCATCGATCTGAAAGACACAAGGCCTTGTGAGATCGTTTGTCTTGACCTCCCTCTGTGTTCCCACCCATGTCTTATCGTGCCTAGAAACACTTGTGTATAGGTGCGTTATAAATGACTTTCCATATCATATTATATGTTTGATTGGCTTAATGTGGTGTTGGAGTTACGTAAAAGTTCAATAAGGCCTGTACTCCGCTTCCCCAAGTTCAACACAGTTCACAAACTCTCAGGTTCAATTCAAATCTTCCAGCTTTCTAAATAACTCAAGTTATTTGGGACACTTGCCATATCCTTTGTCATTAATTCTTTTCAGTGGTTCAGATGAACAAGTTACTTACCAACTGGAACGTTCTTTTGATTGGATGTTCCTCCCACGTATTCCTCATCTTAGATATATCCTTAACTTCAGTTCGAGTGCCGACGGAATCCGTTGTATAAAAGCCTCGAGCGCGCCTGTTGGCCTCAGTTCTGTTTTTTGGTATATTATAAACAACGGATTGTTGCTAATGGCGTGCCTCTTTTGACCCAAGCCTTAAAAGAATTTAGAGTGTAAATCACGTAAACTGTACTGTGGGGAAGGCTGGGAGGGTCGATGAGGAATACGTGGGAGGAACATCCAATCGAAAGAACGTTACGGTTGATAAGTAACTTGTTCTTCGAATGGATTGTGTCCTCCCACATATTCCTAATCTTACATAGAGTCCCAAAGCAGTTTTCTATTGGAGGTGGGAGTACCTACATTTTAGTCATGTACAGAATGAAGTACTGATTTAGCAAATAGACCTCCTTGAGAAGAAGTCGAATCTACAGCATAATGTTTTATAAAAGTGTGCATGGATGACCATGTGGTTGCTGCACAAATATCTTGCACAGGGACACCCCTTTGAAGTGCTGTTGAAGTTGCCATGCCCCTGGTTGAATGAGCCCTCAGCCACATTTCTGGCATTTCTTGAATCCAGTCTTCGGTGTGGAAGGATTAGATGAAGACGACATTATTGTTCGAACTGAAGCGTTGTTTATATCGGTCCGAAGCTAACGGAAAAACGGAACTGTGGCCAATGGGAGCACTCGAGGCATTTATACAGTGGATGACGTCGGCACTCGATGGATGCCGACGAGGGACATCGATGCCACGGCCTCGAGTTGAGCGCCATCTGGTAGAGAGGGAAAAAATTTCGAAAGCAGCAATGCTAAAGGCAAAAATATATCAAAGATGAAGAATATGTGGGAGGACACAATCCATTAGAAAGATTTTTCTGTTTCTTAAAATCAAAATCATTCAAGCAACTGTTACCAAACATAGGCTTCTTTATATTTACTTTCCTTGGGTCTCTCCAAGAAGGGGGCACTCAGTCTAGGCTCAGTTGTCAGGCCATCCATTACAGGTCATGCAACTGATACTCCTATGGGCTTTGTTACACTTCTGTATTTCTCTGGCTCTTGCCAACACAGGTTTCCTCTTTAAACTGAAACACTTGACAGTGGCTGTTTGGCCACTATACACTTAGTTTCTAATTTCATACCCTTCTTGGTAGTCTTTTGGCTTTGCCACCAGTTGTTTCTCACACAACTCCTTCCGTGGTATCTGCTATTTGCACCACCTTGCATCCGATTCATTCATAATAGTTCATAACTTGCTCTTGTTCTGTGTAGCATTCAAATGTGCACATGAGGTCTTTCTGATTGTTCGGTATTCAAAAATATTACTGATTCAACTTTCAAAAGTGCTCCTCTCAATTTTCAGCTTGTTCGGCAGTCAAACAAGCTTGTTTCCAGTCCCTGGAGTGCCCCAGCACGAGTGTTTCCCTATTTTCATCTCCCTTGGCTTTATATAGCAGCTCTCTCGGGTTACTCCACTGCATTTCCCGGCTTCTGTTTGCTCCACTAAACAGTTTCCCCTGATGTGCACGTTTAAAAAGGGCCACTTGAACTCTGTTCATGTTTTACTGGACTCCAAGGTGTATAAACTGCATCCAAAAGAATGGTTGGTTTTTGCACTTTGGACTACATAGTCTGCAAACAAGTCACAAAAACTATTGCGCAAACAGAGTAGAAAAATTTAAGTCAGAGAAGAAATTAGATCCTAAAAAAACAGTGATACAGCAGAACATGCCCTTTACCCTGTCCCAACACCCAGTAGTACATTGCCTGTTAATGATGAGTGACCCTCCTCCAATATACTACTATGCACCTACAGCTACAGTGCTGCCACATCACCCACCAATTCCCTCCGCCCCATCCCCACCACTGCCACACTGAGGTTGCACCCCCTGATTCCATTTTCATCCCTCACTCTCCCAGCACTGCCTTTCTCCCACGTGCATTAGAAGGAACAAGTTACTTACCTGTAACTGTTGTTCTCCAGCATGGGTCTGGCATGGATTCACATGCTCATGAATATTCCCCGTCGTCAGGCTGGGAATCCTCGGTAAAGAAAAATCAGTATCAGTTTCTTTTCTGATCTGTCTTTCGTAGTAGTAACCAATCACTGAACTCTGCGTCATACTGACCACAGCCAATGACTGCCCTCTACCTAAGCCCCGCCTCTGGCAGCCATCTTCAGATTTTTGGTAGCACGTGAAGTGGCAGTATGACCAAGTGAAGAGCCGCAGAGTGGTAGGCGGGAGGGTTCGCATGTGAATCCATGCCAGACCCATGCTGGAGAACAACAGTTACAGGTAAGTAACTTGTTCCTTCTCCAGCATGGGGTCTGGCATGGATTCACATGCTCATGAATATGAGAATAAATAGCAGTACACACATGCACAACCACGGGGGGGGTGGCAAAAGGCTCAACATTAAGCAATACAAAAAACTCAACATTAAGCATCTCTTACCTCCTCACCAGGCTCACCTTAAGCGAACAGGTTGCGCAGCACTGCTTGGCCGACCCTGGACTCCTCCCTGGAATCCCGATCGACGCAGTAGAATCTCGTGAAGGTGTGCGTCGACCTCCACGTAGCAGCCCTGCAGATGTCCAGCAGGGGCACACCAGATAAGAATGCCGAAGTAGCAGCGATCGCTCTGGTCGAATGGGCTCTCGGACGGCCTGGCAGCGGTCGGTTAGCCAACCGGTGGCAGTGCATGATGCAGCCGGAGAGCCATCTGTAAATAGAAGACTTCGAGAGAGCCTTCCCTTGATTCACAGGTCCAAAGTTCACAAACAGCTGTGATGTCCTCCGGAAACTCTTCGTGCGGTCCACGTAGAACTTCAGCGCTCTAGCCACATCAGGCGAGTGCAAAGTCCTCTCGGCCGGCGACGAAGGAGACGGGAAGAAAACAGATAACACCAGGGGCTCGTTAAGATGGAAGTCCGACGGCAACTTGGGCATAAAGGAGGGGTGCGTCCTAAGCACTATCCTCGAGGCATGGAAAGTCAAGTACGGTGCTTTGCAGGATAGGGCCTAGATCTCTCCCACTCGTCGTGCGGAGGTAATGGCCACCAGGAATGCAGTCTTCCACGACACAAACTTCATCGGTGAGGAGTGCATCGGCTCGAATGGGGGCCCCATGAGCCTGGTCAGCACCACGTTAAGTTCCCACGCCGGGGCCTGGGCCTTCACCGGTGGGAACGACCGGAACAGTCCTTTCATAAACTCTTTTACCAGTCGATGGGACCACAGGGACGTCCGTCCTGTGGTTCTGGTATATCTGGAGATCGCCGCCAGATGAATCTTAATGGAGGCATGGGCTAGTCCAGCCTCTGCCAGCGATAGCAGGTACGGCAGCACTTGAGGGGCCGTAATCCGTAGGGGGTTGATCTTCTGTGCTCGGCACCAGATAGTGAACCTCTTTCACTTATGACCGTAGCATTTGAGAGTCGAGGACGCCCTGGCCTTTGCAAGAACCTCTCTGCAATCGGCCGGTATATCGTAGCCTCCAAACTCTGGCGCTGCAGGAGCCAAGCCTGCAGGTTCAGCGACGCCGGGTCGTGGTGGAAGATGGCACCTCCTTCTCTGGAGAGAAGGTCTGCGTACACCGACAGCTTGATGGGAGGGGACGTTGACAAGTCCAGAAGGTCCGGGAACCAGATCTGCCTCGGCCACGCCGGTGCGACGAGGATCATCCTGCACCGGGACCTCTTGAGCTGGTTGATGAGTCGAAGCAGCAACGGCAACGGAGAGAACGCATACAGGTATAGGCTGTCCAAGGGGAACGAGAACGCATCGCCCATGCTTCTCAGCTGGGGAAACCTGCTGGCGAACCTCTTGCACTTCGAGTTCGTCGCTGTTGCGAACAGGTCGATTTGGGGTTTGCCCCATCGTCGGAAGAGTTGATCCAACTGATCCTGGCGCAGTTCCCACTCGTGGCACGTGCGCAGCTCCCTGCTGAGCGAGTCGGCGATGGTGTTTCTTTCTCCTGCCAGGTGGAAGGGAACCAGGAACATCCCCTGGGCGACCGCCCAGTGCCACAGATCCTGTGCCTCCTTGGATAGGGCTGGGGATCTGGTGCCTCCCTGCTTCCGTATGTAAAACATTGTTGTGGTGTTGTCCGTGAAGATCCGCACCACCTTGCCCTTGAGCGACGGGAGGAACGATTTGAGAGCCCAGAACACGGCTCGGAGTCCCAGGACGTTGATGTGCAGGAGCCTCTCCTCCGGGAGCCAGAGGCCTCTTGCGTGGAGATCTCTGGTGTGGGCGCCCCAACCTTCCAGGGAGGCGTCCGTCGTCACCGTCTCCTGGTACGCTGGCGTCTGAAAGTCCTTGCCCGCCGTGAGGTGCGCTCGAACGCCCCACCACTGAATCGCCCGCCGGAACACCTCGTTGAGGGGGACCCTGTCTTCGAAGGTGCCCGTCGCCTGCATCCAACGGGCGTCGAGAAATTCTTGAAGAGGGCGCATCCGTAGTCTGCAGAGGCGCACCAGGTAGATGCAAGAGGACATCATCCCCAGGAGGGACTTGATGGACCTCACCCTGGCCACGTCCCTGGCTAGCAGGCGCTGCACTTTGCCTAGAATGGTCTTTGTCCGTTCTTCCGACGGGGCCGCCAGGCGCCTCACTGTATCGAGCTTCGCTCCCAGGAACAGGGTCACCTGCGACGGCACCAGGTGGGACTTTGGGTAGTTTATGGCGAATCGCAGGTCTGTGAGTAGCTGGACGGTCCCCGCAGTGTGTTCGACGGCGAGTTCCCCCGTCCTTGAGCGGATGAGCCAGTCGTCCAGGTGGGGGTAGACGTGAATCCCCTGCAGGCGCAGCCGCGCCGCCGCAGGTGCTAGGCACTTGGTAAAAACCATAGGGCCGACTTCAATCCGAACGGTAGTGCTCTGAATTGGTAGTGGCGTCCCTGGACGACAAACCGGAGGAACTTTCAGTGACTTTTGAGGACGGGAACGTGGAAGTATGCATCCTCCAGGTCCAACGACGATAGAAAGTCGCCTTCCTCCAGCTGTCCCAGTACGTGCTGGAGGGTGACCATCCTGAACTTTTGTGACCTGATGTATTTGTTCAAACTACGAAGGTCCAGGATGGGGCACCAGCCGCCAGTCTTCTTCCTGACGAGGAAGTACCTTGAGTACACCCCGGAGCCCGGGAGTCTCTTCGGGACAAGCTCGATGGCGTCTTTCCTGAGCATCGCCCGTACTTCCAGCAGCAGTTGCGGATGTGATTTTCCTTCCTGGCCACAGGTGGAACGTGAGGGCACTTCTTCAGGAATTCAATAGAGTGTCCTCTTGCCAGGGTATCCAGCACCCAACGGTCGGTGGAGATGGACTTCCACACGCCGACGAAATCCGTCAGCCGGCCTCCCACCGGGGTGCTTCGGTGGGGGCCCGAGACCACGGCCGGTTCAGTCCTGCTTGGAGGTGGTGGCCTTGCCGCCCTGGCCACCTTGCCGACGGCGGCGAGGCGCTCCCTGCTTGCCGCGACCCCTGTAGGCCTCCTGAGACGAGGAGCGTGCCGCCTGGCGGTAGGACGACGAGCCACCACTGGATCCCTTGGAGGCACCCAGTCTGCCTCTGGAGCTCCGACGTTGCTGAAGGGCTCCTAGGGCACGGGCCATCTCTGTGTCCGTCTTTATGGCTTGGAGGGATTTGTCCACCGCCTTCCCGAACAAGTTGCTGCTGTCGAACGGCATGTCCAACACCCTGGTCTGGACGTCCTGACAGAAGTCGGTCGCCCGGAGCCAACCCCGTCGTCGTAGACAAACACTGTTGCCCAGCTGGCGGAACCCGGTATCGGCAATATCGGTTGCCACCGTTATGGCGTGGTCCGACGCCACCTCGCCTTCTTGTCGTCCGGTAGGAACTCCAATATGGGGGCCAGCTTAAACCAGAGCTCCCTGTCGTAACGGGCCACGATCGCCAGGGCGTTCGCCGCTTTGATTGTCGTCGCCGACGACGAAATGACCCGCCGCCCCATGGCGTCCAACTTCTTTCCCTTGCCGTCCGGCAGGGAATTCGACGTCGAGGCTCCTGACCCCACCGCTTTCTTCTTCGCCGCCGCCGAGACGACCGAGTCTGGCGTTGGCTGGGCCCTGAGGCACAGGGGAGCGGTTTCGGGGACCCGTTACTTCTTCTCGTACCGGTCCCGTTTGGCTGGTGCCATGGAGGGGTTCTTGAGGATCGACAGGCCCTCCTCCCAGATGTCATCGATTAGAGGCACCGCGATGACAGTCTTCCTCTTGGCCTCCCGGCGCTGATAGAGGAAACCTTCCTTTTTCTGCTCCTCCGGGCAGAGCTGGAACAATTCAGACGCCCTGGCGATCATGGCATGGAATGAGCCAATCTCGTCGGGCGGCGAGGCCCGTGCGACGGGAGACCCGTTCCGTCGTCGCCGCCCTCAGAACCCGTCGTCGAGCCCATCGCACCGTCATCTCCCGACTCATGGGAGGATGAGGAGGGAACTGTAGGCCTTACGGGGGCGAGTGGAGGAGAGGGTTGGGTCCTCCGTCGTTTGTTCTGAGGACTTCCCGACGGGCCAGGTTGCAGGTCCTCCGGCCTGGGCCGTGGGAACCTCGTCCTTATCTCAGAGCATAAGGACTGTATCGCAGACAAAATGGCCACCGAGCCATCCTGCGGCCTAGGTTCCGGCGGCGCCGGAAGGGAAGGCCGCTCTTCCTCGCCATCGTCGTCTTCCTCGGTTATCTCCCGAGGATCTTCCTTACGGGATCGAACCTTCTCCAATCGGACTTCGAGGTTCCTCACGGCCTCGGTCAGTTCCTCCTCCGAGGCTGACTCCGAGCTCGAGGAGGCTACCGTGCCCCCCCTCGCTTCTTCCATCATGGTGGCCATGACGATGGGCTGAAAAGAGGATTCCCTCCTTGGCGGCAGGGAAACTCTAGTCCCGGAGGCAGTCTCCGCTGGCGGGGTCTCTGCCGGCTTGGCCAGAGTCGCCGCAATCGCCTCGATAGAGGCCTTTGCCTGCTGGGTAGGGGCCTTCACCACCTTAGGTGCGTCCCGGGCCTTCTCCTTCGGGGGAGGGGTGACGCCTCGCTCCCCCTCTTCCGAGATCAGACGGGGCTTCTCCCGAAGCTTACCCGGGGTCTCGGACTTCCTCTTCCCCGAACCGGAGCGCTGGCTCTTGGTTGACGGTGCCGGGGAAGGCGCGCCCTGCCTGCCGACCGAAGAGCCCGGCCTTTCGGCGCTCCCGGAGCCAGCGGACTCGCCGCGCTTGGCCTGGTGTTGGGCACCCATCGCCGGGGCGCCCGCACAGGACTTAGAAGCCCGCTTTGACCCTTTCTTCTTCTTCTCACCCGTTGAGCCCTTCTCCAACCAGCTGGCGAGACGGGATCGACGGTCCCTCATGGTCCGCTCCGACAAGTTCTTGCAGAACTGGCAGTCCTTCTCTACATGAGTCTTGTCCCCATGAAGACAGTAGAGGCATCGCGAATGTTCGTCTTCCTTAAACACATTCTGCAGCCCGCATCCAGGGCAGCTGCGAAACAGCTTGGGTCCGGGTGACGAACTCGCGTCCTGGGCCATCTCGAAGTAGGCCGCAAATCTTTTGGAATCCTCCAAGAAGTTGATTCGACGAAATCTTCACCCTTGAGGGGCGTAGGAAAATCCATAACGGGTAGCCGTTAACGGGAGTAGAAACGGTGGAGCTTGAGGCTCGATTAACCGAAAAAATGTGAAAATTCACCTAAAAAAGCGCGAAACACGCAGTAAAAGCTCCAGAGCTAAGCACGAGGACTCCCAACACTTGAACGTGCTGTAAAAATCTGAAGATGGCTGCCAGAGGCGGGGCTTAGGTAGAGGGCAGTCATTGGCTGTGGTCAGTATGACGCAGAGTTCAGTGATTGGTTACTACTACGAAAGACAGATCAGAAACGAAACTGATACTGATTTTTCTTTACCGAGGATTCCCAGCCTGACGACGGGGAATATTCATGAGCATGTGAATCCATGCCAGACCCCATGCTGGAGAAAAGGGAATGCTCTTGGAAAAGGGTCCGTGAACCCTTTGATGAAAGAGAAAGCAAATATTGAAAAGAACGGTGTGAAACAAGAGTGGATAAGCCAGAAGTGGGCTAATGTTTTATGGATAAAAAAAATAAAAGTCCTAGCATAAAGTCCTGGCAGGAAGGTACACCAGGTGAAGAGAAGTGTTTGAAAGACTGTAGAGGAGCAGGTAAACGGTTTGCCAGTTCCTGCTCCTCACCATCATCATATTGGAACAGTCAAAGAAAAGCCAAAGACGGGACCCCCTGCATCGTTCCTATACCGCATCGAGTGTATGAGAGACATCATGCACTCAGACAGCCATAAAGAATGTACTCTCGCACTGAAAGTGCGAAAGGCTGTAGCATGGAAGAAAGCTACATGGAAGGAGGTTCATTGCCAAGATGTCAGAATACATCTGTGGAAATCATGGACAGACGTTAAAGTTAAATCTGACAAGGACAAAGTGATGTTAAGTAACAAAGTTACAACGTACTGAAGCACTGAGAGTATCATGAAGCTAAAGCTAAAGTAATCATGGATCTAAAGAAAATGAAGTAACTTACTGACCAATAACTGTAAATACGGAGTAACGCAAGGTAGAAAGATATCGTAAAGAAGCATGCTATAGAGGAATATATAGCGTGGCAAAGATGTCCCTATTAGGAAAATGGACGACAGGTCACGTTGAATTTAACCAAGCTACTTCCGGGAGAGGCCAAGGCTTTAATAATCAGGAGAGGCAGAAAAACAGCCCCGTGAGCAGACCAGACAATAAGTCATCGTTGGCTCAGGGTGAAAATGCTATTTTGGGGGATAAGCGCAAAGCACAAAGGGAGTACATGGATAAGCTCTGAATGTGGAACATGCTTCATAGATGGTAGAAGACCAAAACATCTGTGAGAGCCAGAAGCTGGTCAATTAAAAGTGCAGGGACCGAAACTGAGGGATGCTGAGTGCTATTTAGCTACTGGCAGAGATATGAGTGCTCCTGTTAATCGCTTTGAAAGTGTAAGGCAGGAGCTCCTGCTGAATCAACCTTCTGGGAACATACATAAATCACCCCCATCAGCCTCAGCCACAAGTTAAGACAAAGGTCTCTTCTAAGTAAATCAGAGCAAGTGTGCTTCTAGAATCCATTCCTTGAAAAAAATAAGGCACCTACATTGTAGTAACAGCTTGTACACAAGTTAAGTGACACTTGCATTTATAGCATTTAAAAAGTGTATATAATTAACACGTTTTTCGTGAGCCCTGCTTTTGAAAGAAACAGTCAGTTTCAGCGCTTTTCTTACAGGGAAGCAGGGACAGTATTGATATTTCTTGCAAAGCCCTTCTATTAGAAGCCCAAATAAGGTATTTTCTTGCAACACTTAAAAAGCTGTTAAATTATATTCTGCACAACGGCTACACAAGGCCATCCAAGTACTTACTGTGGGAAACCGCATTGTGTTTCTTTGATAAAGTTTGAGCAGACTATAGCTCAAAATGGAGAATACAGATTTTAAAAAAGCACCAATGTAGGTTTTGCTTTCATATTTCTCCACTTCCACAATGACTTTTACATTATTTTAATATGCTGTGAGGTATAGATAATGCAAGTTACAAACTAGTTACAAACTATGCCTACAATTATAGCTGGATAGTTGCCTTAATGAGACCTTTCATTGTAACATTAAACAGATTATTGATGAAGTTGTCTAACCTTTGCCATTTTGTTAAGGCGAGTGTTCTATTCTGAAAAACATTCCAAATACTGCCTTTTTCCTTCTGTGACTCTCCAAATTATGCATTACATAAGTGCTATACATGTAGATAGAAAAAACAACATCTCCCATACAAGTCCCATAAAAACATCTCCCATGCCCGTGCTGATTTATTACTGGTGTGCTGATGAGCTGGAAGCACATATGTTCTTATCCGAGTACCAACATTGCTGCCAATAATTGCAAGGAACAGTGGATCAGAGTACCTGCTGTGGGTGTTGCCTGTGAGATAGCAGCAGGGCAGACATTCTGGACAACATATTAGCTTGTATAGAGCAACTTTCACCCCAATACTGCACACACATTAGCAACCCACTGCTAAACTCCCCTCTCTAAATCCATACACGCCATGGCTGCCACCTATATACCTCCCCCGATATCTATCAGGAATCAGCACCTCCAGCATCGTACCAGAAGACCCGAACCCACAATCAGCCTCCCCTATATCTATCAAAAACCAGTTCCTCTAGCTCCGAACAAGAAGACCCTGTACCCAAAATCAGCCGACGCCCCCTTTCAGCGCCACCCTCTATCTAATCCAGAAACAAGCTCCTCCGCTTGAGCACCAGGCCCTCTACTCTGCCCCGCCCACCACAAAACTTTGCATTTGCTCACCCCCAGTGGCCTCTCCTAACAAGCCACTGAAAGGCGCCCTGATCAATGCCAGATCAGTCCCTGCGCACGCCCCCGAGATCCACAACCTCCTCACCTCCAATGATCACGACCTGCTTGCCATATGCAAGACTTGGCTCCACCCTGCACCAGGCCCGGATCTTTCCATCGGCTATCGACACAGGATACACCATCATGCGCAATGACAGGACCCACAGCAGAAGCGGCAGAGTGGCTCTTACTCCACAAAAACACCATCAACATCAGGGTCACTAACTCCAGCCCAATTCCAAACTGCGAAATGCTGTCCACCAAACTCACGCTCTCACCCATCAACACGCTCAACCTCCATCTCATCTACCGCCCAACGGGACCCATCGCTTCCTTCGAGAAAGACCTCATGTTAATCAACAAATCCACCATCAAGCCCAGCTCAAAAATCCTAATCCTGGGAGACCTCAATCTTGGCCTCAATTATCCCACAGACCCACACGCAAAAAGCCTGGCAACTGCCTTCAATCATATCAGTTTTGCCCAGCGAACCCCTGAACCGACCCACATCCATGGCCGCACCCTCGATTGGATTGCCAATCTTAAATGCAACGTGTCCGGCCTCGCCACCACAACTTGCCTGTGGTCTGACCACCACACTATTGCATTCGACCTCCCCATCAACATGAGCCCGGACCCCCCCCCCGCCTCCCATCAACCAATGAAACCTGAAGCCTTATCCTGCTGCACCAAAAAAACTTAAGGATCGCCTCACTCCCCTCCTCTCAGCCCTCACAATCCCATCCAACACAGACAAGAACCCAGAGTCCCTATCAAATTGGACAACACCACCATTGCTCTAGCGGTCTACACTCTAGCCCTGCTTAAAAAGTGCAAAGCCATACAAGCTTTAAAAAAAAAAGAATGCTTGGTTCACCCCCGAGCTCCATGCCTTCTGCGCCAAAAAACGTGCTGCAGAATCGGCATGGAGAAAAGACCCTTCCACAATTTCTAAAGCCCTAGCAAAGAGTACAAAAGGAGCAATTCACACCGCCAAAGCCTGCACCTACAATGCCAGAATAAACAACACACTATCCCACACCCGCAAACTCTTCACAATCCTACACAAACTCGAGTCACCAGTCTCCCCCTTCAGTCCTCATCAGAGACGACAGCTCGTGCACCAAGGTAAAATAATCCCTCACAGGGAAAATTGCCCCCCTCCAGGTGAAAATATGCGCTAAACTGGCCTCCTCGCCCCCCACTTCACATACCAGACGACCCATTCCCCAATTTGACTTTTGCCCGGTATCGTAACCTAAAGTCACAAACATAATCAAAGGCCTCAAACCCTCGCGATCCAAAGGAGATGCCTGCCAGGCCCCCCCATTATTAAAGACTGCGCCGAGCCGCTTACACCCATCATCACATCTATCATCAATTCCTCCTTCGTAAAATAAACTGTGCCAACTGTCCTGAAAGAAGCCTGGATCCTCCAGCTTCTAAATAAAAAATAACTCCCTCGACTCCACATCCCCATTAACTACCACCCCATCACCATCATACCCTTCATCCTTAAAATCCTCAACCGCGCAGCATATATCCAGGTCAACAACACCTCAAGGACAACCACATACTGTGCAACCACCAATCAGGCTTGTGTGTAAGGCACAGAACAAAAACTACCTTACTGGACCTAAAAGAAAAAGCAGCCAGACGATATCAAAGACTCAGGCAAACTCGCCTTGCTCCTCATGCTGGACCTATCAGCAACATTCAAACTCGTCGGCCACCAGACACTTTGTAACCACAACAGCAAACATCTCCCCAGCAGCAACAGACTGGATCAGATCCTTTCTAGCAGACAGATCCTCCCGTGTCCTTATGGAGGACCATGCTGCCCCAAAACACCAGTAACCTGTTGAGTCCCACAAGGGTCCTGCATCTCCCCAACCTTGTACAACATTTATACCAAACCCCTTTTTGATCATCTAGATGCCTTCGGCATATCCTACAAGAATTATACTGATGACACCCAAATCATCCTCATCCTCCTCCCCCTCTCTGGTTACCATCGCCTTGACGCCACAACCATGAACTCAGTTTACGAGTTTCATCTCTTTTCCAATGGCTTGGAAAAAAAGATAGCTAGATTTAGCTGGATTTTGCTGCTGTAGGGAGTGGTGCGGGGTGCTCCCAAGATTCGAAAATAGGCAGATGATTAAGTATTGCGAGAACTCTCAAGGCATTTCAGGGTGGTATCTACACATTGTGTCCTTGATGAAGGAACGGGAGCTTGACATCAATACAGAGAAGTCAGAATTGACTGCAGTGTTGAAGAACTGTGGTGCCTACATCTGTACCCTTGAAGGCGTAAAGTTACAAATAATGTGCAAGCTTCCTCACTGCTCCATCAAGAATACATTCAAAACTCTCTATCACCTACAGAGCTTTTTTTATTTTTTTAAACAGAACACCAGCATAACGGTCTTCTAACCTCCACACCTCTAGAGGCTCTCGCACCACATGTAGCAAAACTATAAAAAGGTTTGAGTCTAAGCTAGTCTGTAAGGCACACTGGTGAGCAGTCCTTCACCTGCCACTCCCAGACCCATCTGGTGGAAAACCGCCCCGAAAGAGGCTTGAATTGACCCATCAACCTTCTGTTCTGAAAAATACTAAAAAAGTGCCTTTCAAAAATACCTGCCAAATAAATAAAAATCCCCCTCTCCCTCAGCAGTAGTGCCCTATATATAATTGCAAGCCCAATGTTGGCACTCTTCCTTTGAAAAGTGTTCCACTTTTCCGAGTTGGGTTTGCCCTCTAAGCAATCAAATCTCTGTGTGAGAGGAAAAAAAAAAACTTTTTTTTTTTTTTTTTTTTTTAAATCAGCCCAGCTTACGCTGGACACACAACATTTCATTTGACAGCATAGACTGGACATATTTAGGCACATTCTGACATACCGAACAGCTGGGTGGAATAGCGATCCCTAATAACCACAACTACTTTATAGAGGCACACATTTCCATGCTATATCTTATCCATCAAATTAAGAAGTGAGGAGAATTTGGATGTCAAAGCTCCTCTAGCCTCGCTCTGCTAAAAGGAAAACATCAATTCAACCATTAGGGCTTTCACTAGTCTTTGCCTCTTATTCATGTGATCTAGCGAATTAAAGTTTAAACTCAACAGTTACACCCCTCGCCCCCCCTCCTTCGTTAACAGTTTTTTCAAAACATCAATTTCTCACCAGATATTTGCAAACACAGCTTTACTAGTTGGTAAGACTGAGGCCTTCACAAATTAGGCCAGCTGTATAAAAAGGGTGTCCTACTGACGTTCGAACAATGTAAAATTAGATATCCTTTTCTCTTTTAGAAACTGAAAGATTATTATGTACAGTTCCGCCCTCCTGGGTATCCCAACCCAAAGTTAGCAATGGCGGAGGTAGAGATTCGACCGCCTTTGCAAAACTGATTTAGTTTAACTTTTAAATCCACAGAATTTCTAAACATAAAATAGCATTAAATGACAATGCAGAAATCACTCACAACGACATGAAACTATGAGGGGAAGAGTCGTAATGTTCTAATCCACTTTCATTCTTAGAAATCATATGGAAAAGGGCTGCTAAAACATCCAAATGTAAAAGAAAACTGAAAATAGCTACAAAGTTATTTATCACAGGTATTTTACCTAATACAGATTGCTTACGATAAACCCTGAAGTATCTCCTGTCTGTGGG
Source organism: Ambystoma mexicanum (assembly GCF_040938575.1). Taxonomy (NCBI): domain Eukaryota; kingdom Metazoa; phylum Chordata; class Amphibia; order Caudata; family Ambystomatidae; genus Ambystoma; species Ambystoma mexicanum. The sequence continues at coordinate 1,333,471,202 of NC_090921.1, read as the reverse complement.
AGGTGGTGCGGTGAGGTTGGCTCCATGGCTCACGTATAGTGGCACTGTCCAAAGATGAAACCTTTCTGGGCAGAAGTTGTCAATCGGATTAAAACTATTTTAGGAATCCATTTGCCCATACATCTCCTGGCAATTCTTGCAGGCAAATGAGGACCAAGACATGTTTGTATCAAGTACAGCACACTCAAAATTCGATAACCATATACCGACAGCTGCACAGTTCACTCACCATGCTCATAACTAGAAAACAGCTGATGCTTCTCTAATGCACATGCGGTAGGCCAAGATTTGGCAGGTATGTGCCATGGAAAAGATTACTGCAACACATACTAACACCTACTAAATACAAATGTGTCTGGAACTCATTCATATTGTATCAGCTTGGAATACAACAACACCATGATCCTCATCAATATAAATCCTTTTCATGGTCTTGATATGGATGAACATAAACATAATGACATCCTGGTCCTATGGGACACACTGCTAAAAACCAATGTTACTTTGAGTTCTAGATCATCCATTCCTATGTTTCCTACGACTCCAAAGCTAATAAACTTACCTACACTGATGCTCTAACCGCCTCAGATTGTCTCACTCCCGTTGTTTGATAAGTTACATTGAAATCTGAATTAACTTTGTAATTCTTAAAAACAAATAAAACAAAACTTTAAAAATACTATATTTTTGGTGTTCAATCAACGTTAATACTTATTTTATTTATGTGCTTGTAGAGTGCTGATAATGTGAATTTTTTAAGGCTCGTTCTGAAGGCATGGTAGCTTGGCTCAAGTCAGAGATTCAAGGGTAGGTTGTTCCATTGCTTAGCAGCTAAAACAGGGAAGGACCTGCCTGAGCCTGTTGCACGACTGTGGCGAGGCACAGTAATCTTGCCTTGCGCCTCCGATCTCAGTGCACAATTTGGGATATAACGTGCAATATTTTTCTTGAGATATAACGGAGCAGTGCCCTACAGGCACCTGTGCACTAGTGTCAAGGTTTTGAATTGGATCCCATCTTCGATTTTGAGCCAATGCAGAGCTTTTTTTTCTATGGAGATATGATCGCTTTTCTTCACGCCCTTGATCATTCGTACGCCATTGTTTTCCATGACCTAGCATCTCTCTTTGCAGTTTTTAGTGGCCCGAGCATCAGAGAGTTTCCATAGTCCAAACGGGACAAAATGGTAGCCCTTGCAATCAAGGCACAGTTCTTCTTGCTTATAAACGGGCAGATACATCTCAGTAAGCAGAGATACTAGGAGTTGTTCTTGTGTAAGTAAAGAACCTGCGCCTCTGCTCTGAGAGATGCCTCCATGATCATTCAGAGGGTTTTAACCTGCTCGGACGCCTGGATACGTGTGTCCTTGATGTGGAAAGCCTCGTAGTCTGGCCCTAGTTTAGCTTGGGCTTGATTGGTGCCAAAGATCATCATCTACATCTTTTTGCCGTTGAGGCACATCCACTTACCCTTCATCCAATTCTCTAGTTATACAGTGTAGAGATTCTGGCACCATCCGTTAGTCGCCCTACAGTTCTGCCACCAGCTGGGTATCATCGGCATTGTTTGTAAAAAATAATTCGCACAGGCAACGCATGTACAAATTGAAGAGGAGAGGGGATAAACTGGCCTCCTGTGGGACCCCATAACTTATGTGGGCTGCTTTGGAAAATGTCCGCCCCACCCCCAAATGGATTTTGGCCTCTCGGTCGGCTAGGAATGATGTCAGCAATGCCAGTGCTTCCTTGGAGCAGCCAGCCATTTTATCCAGGACCAAATTGTAATAATTGGTCATCTACTAAATTAAATGCGGCGCTCAGGTACAAGAGCATAGGCAGCCCTGTCTTGCCCTTGTCAAGAACACTAAGCATGTGGGACTGTAAGTCCAACATGGCAGTCTCCGTACTGTGTGCGGTACGGAAGCCCGATTGTTGGTCGTGCAATAGGGAATTAGCTTAGACATGATTCTGGAGTTGGGTTGTCGCTATTTTGTCCAGGACCTTGAGCACAAACTTGGTAATAGGGTGCAAATTCACTGGGTCCTTGGGGTCCTGCTTTTATGCACTTGGGCACAGTGCCTCCTTCGAATGAAGCATTTACAATGTCAGGACTGGAGTGAAAATCTCCTTATTTTCCAATATTATTTTCGAGGGATTTATATTCTCAGAGCATGAAGTGGGCTTTATGGTGGCCAACACTCTGACCATCTCCTCCTCCGTAGTGGGATGGAAGTGAAAATAAGCTACTTCCCCCTGCTCGAGTTCCACATCAGGTGCTTGTGGCACTCTGTTAGAGGTTTCCCTTGGCGATATAATGGTGTCTCTGGCTTTCTGAATTTTGAGAGTGAAAGCCCTTTGCACCGACACGCACTCTTCCTGTGTGGAGTTAAAGGGGGGAGTTAGGGCCTTAGCCTTCTATATTGGCTTTAGGATGTCAAGTAATTTGCCAGTGGAATTGGGTGCAGATGCTATCATATCATTATAGTTTTTTTTTTGTAGTCTCTCCGATACCTTTTCTATAATGCATTTCAGTAAGTTTCCATTTTTCTTTGTTAGCTGGTGTTGGATGTTTGGGTGTTTGGAAAGCTCACTGTGGAACCATTTCTAGTGGTCACTGTTCACCAGCCGGGACGCAATACGGCAACATCTGCAACGTTACGAATGGAACATACAACATTTGGCTTACTTAAGAACAGCCCTTTCGGGAAGATTGAAGTTATGCTTCTTGAATCAAGGACCAGCATATATAAGTGGGGAACACCGACTATGAGGTGGGTCCTCGTAGAGACAGCCACATTTTGCTGTATCACAACTTACAAAGACAGCAGATCTAATGCAGACTTCACCAGCCCTGATCAAAGTGGTGTAACCATTGAATACCACTGAAACCAGTCGGCTTAAAAGGCTGCAACTTGGCAAAAGAAGGATTGAAGAATTCATAAAAATTCCCGGCCAGCCTGCAGCTCTATCCTCTTAAGAATCACAAAAATAAGAGGTCTTTGGATTTTCACAGTTGTACGTTTTGGAGTGGAAGATGATGAAAATCACTCCACATACTCGTATTGGGAGAATTTTTTGAATTATTTGGTCCATTCATCTCTCTGATACTTTTAATCTCGTCAACCTACAGATATCATTGGTCGATGGAAAAAACATAAAGACAACTGCCAAGAACCAGTGCTTTTTTTTCTGCTTTCCATAGAAACTGAATAAAGACTAAAAGAATGTTTCATTTGGAAGGTAGTCTTCATATGGTAAAAAGGCAATAGAAAACGAAAATCAAATGTTGATTCTCCCAAAAACCTATTAAGCAAACAAAATCATTTGAATCAGAATGTGTGACTCCCCTACTGTTTTTCCTTACCAACTTCGATTTGAGCGGTGCCAGCTGCTCCACAAGTTCTAAAATTGAGGTGGAGTAATTCTGTAACAGGTCCTCACAAGAGTCCCCTTCCTGGAAGTTCTCCACGTATGTTTTTTCAGGCATTGTTCCAGTTGGACAGGCCCTATGTTTTTAAAATTTCTACTTTGGACCTTTTCGTGTGGGTTAATGGCTTTTTTGAGGAGGTAACTCAATTGTACCTCAAATGTGACCTTAAAGTGGTCTGACAAATGCAAGGCGACGTCGCTACTATATTAGCCTCGAGGCTGATTTCCCTTGGCTGTCGTGGATTCCTTGTTTATAACCTTGAAAATCAATGCTGTTCAATGTTTTCTCAAGGAGGAGAGCCTCTATCAGCCGGGTTCCCTCGTCACATGTTAAATTCACCTACAAGCAGAGTTGCTGTGCTGGTAGATTTTAGGTTGTTCAGCTGTTGGTTTAGTTCACTACAAAAAAAAATTATTAAAAAATAAATCAGCGCTAAAGGAGGGAGGTCTGTATATAACTATAGTTAATGCAATCGTTCTGTGTAGGCAGGAATTTCAGATGTAACGTTTCGCATCCGGCACATGCGATTGAGGCCTTACACAGATGCAAGGAGTCTCTGACTATTACTGCAACTCCTCCCACAACTCCAATATCTCTGTTCTTGTTGTGTATTGTAAACCCTTGGGGGACCGTGATGTCACACACCAGGCCAATGGGGTCTTGAAGCCAGGTCTCCATAAGGAATATGATGTCTAATTCCTCATCAATTATAAGGTTGTGTAAGATTTGCGCACATTTGCTTAGAGCACGGGTGTTCAAAAGACATGCTTTTAGGGTCTTTGTGTCCTTCTTCTTATATGTTGACTTGGCTAGTGTCTGTGTTAGCCGTAGTCGGTTCTTTGCTAACTTTCCTGTTATTCTTTTGCAGTGTAATGGCCTTGATCATTGGATGTTGCTCTGACTGTGGTGGTATTGGTGTTTTAGGTCTCATATTCTCCATGGCATTTAAAGCGAAATCTTGGCTGCAGCAATACAACACTTACCGTGGGACGTGTCTGGCATGGCTAAAGCCTCTACTGCCACTGGAGACTGGGCCCGAAAGCTGGCAAAGGAAGGATCAAAACTCTGAGTGGACATGAACGCCATGGACGGCGAGGACCGGCGAAGAATAGCTTGGCTCAGAAACGCCAGCACTGAAGTGCCTGGCGTTTCTATAAGAGCTAAGCCGGGCCTTCTGGGAGGTGTAGTTTCAACTGTGCCCACAAGTGTTGGAAATCCTTACAGGGCTGGGGTTCTCTCTTATTCAATGTATTTATGTTGCAGATTGAGAAGAACACTCTATTCTAAGTAAGCAATGCTGCGGATTGATTATGAACTTACAGCTATTTGCCTACACAGAGTAAATGAACATCACTGCTTTAAAAAAATTCACAGTGTGTGTTGTGCACTTCAAGAGAGGGATACTTTACAATCTGGTATCGCAACTGAACTTTTCGCTAATGCATGGGAGCTTTAAGCAGAACAGTACAATTCAACCCTGATTATTGTTTAATGAATAATACAGGCATTTGAATTCCAACCATAGTTCAACAGAATTACAATGTGCCCTGCGTGTTACCTTTGCAGTTTCCTAGGTGATTCTAAATAACTCTCCAGAGGGGGATACTGTTTGGCATGGTGGATCTGTTAGGACATCCATTGCAAGGACAACTCAGTCTCTCTTGGGTCTCAAACAAATGTGTCTTTTGTCTTACGAGCATTGCTCTGTAACATGTGACACCAATGCTTTGTTCAGTAAGGCCTCTAAAAGCCAAATTCAGTCATGCAAAAGAGACTTTTTGGGCACTATAATGTTGAGGTACTTTAAAAGAATACTCAACTACATTGCTCTGTGGTGTCGATGGAGGGGATGGATCCCTACAGGGAGGCAGGCGCTGAATGACATGCCTACATTTTGGTCTCCAACCCATTAGTGCAACCTTATGATGCTGGCAGGACAGGTAAGAGTGTCAACCCTGTCTCTTTTACACAGAAATGGAGGAAACTATGCATTTCCTCCTGTTTTTTCCAGGTTGTCGTTTAACTTTACTTCCAGTTTTGGAGAACGGATGTTTTACCCAGTCAACCAGCAATTTTGCACTTGAAATTAGTCACTGATGGGAAGTTGGCAAGGGCACCGGAATTGTTTCTCAAAACAACCCCAACAATTAGCTCTGAAGCCTAAATGTTCACGTGTGCGAGGGGTTTGATTTTGCGGTCTTCAAATGTAAAAGTTCATATGGATGCTATCCTGGTGCCTGTTCAGGATTCAACCTGCCACCTTCTGTGTGCATTTTAGATAGGAGTGTCTTGTGATGTTTTGGGAATGATCTCTCGCCCCCACACTACCCATCTGCTCATCTTACTCCCAACTCACCGCCTCACTTTTACGATAATTCTCGCTTAAACTCCTTGCTACTACGCGAGCCCCCTGTGCTGCCCTAACTCTGGAATGCTCTTCCTTTTCCTACTACTCAAACTATACCATTATTTAAATCCAACCTTAACGCCCTCCTTTCTGAAGAACAGGATTCCCAGCACTCTACGCTACTGCATCTCCCAGTTTTCATCTCCCTTCAGAGAGAACCTTACAGCACTATTTAGTCACCCCTCCATCCTTAATTTAGCACTTTCTCACCATCCCGTTCCTACGTCATTCTGTCCGGTCATCATCCCTGGTATAGGTTTCCACCTTCCCCTGCAGCATCTGGCCTTCAATTCACATTCTCTCAGCCCATTGTAACTAATTAATCTTGTATAACACGCTTAATACCTGAGACCCGTCTCAAAGCAACAGACAGGGATTCAAACCTGTGTTGCTCTGCATTGCCTTGCTTCCAAAACAAATGCGTTGCTCCGGAGCTACCATCCGGCCTGTAACGAATCGCGTGATTCTGTCACTTATCCCCAGAGGGGAGCCTTTTCAAGTGAGGCTAGGGAGGTGAGCCTGCTGCGCGATACACTCCCTAGTGGGTAGGGGCAAGCGGGACCTCACCGGAACAGACTCTCCCCCCCCCCCCCGCACCCCCTTCTTATGGGGACAAGGACTGCCGTTCTGATGAGGAACTCTAACATCAACCCATCTTCAAGAACATCTAATGAAAGAAAACATGAACACACTAGAATTTGTTATTGCCAAGCAAGCCCTGCGTTTATACCTATGAGGAAAGACTTGGATGGTACTGAGACAAAGAAAATGATTGGAGGAATGCAGAGGGTAATGCAAACCGAGAAAAAGTACTTTGATGCTATGACGGGGAAGTCCCACGGCAGCATCATACAGCTTGGAGGCAGAGACCATGGGGGAGAGAGAACCTGCGAGTTTCCCCATCAGCTGGGATAGGAACACTGAACGAAACCTGGACATGAAGCGTCGGATGAGGGAGAAGCCCGAGTACATTCTCTGACGCTTTGAGTTGCAGGACAGAGGAGACGCAAGAGGCCCAGCTAGAAGCAAGACATCCTAAGCCTGAATGGTTCACAAGTGGTGGCGTTGCCATGTCACGGTTACCTGGGGATCCATGGACGGCGCCGACACTGCTCAGAGTTGCAGAGGGATCTAGCAGACAGAGGAACAAAGGAGCAGCAAGACAACCCGACATCCGAAGGAGAAGGTCCCAGCCTGACAAAAAGCCTGGTGACATTATCCATGAGAAATCCAGTTAACGAGCAAAGCGGCAGACCCGGTAGGGGACCTAAGATAATTACTGGAATACTCATACTTGTCCCGGTCAAGCCAAAGTGTCAAGTATATATGAAAAGAGTGAGAACCATTACTCGGATGCTTCTACTTGTCCCAGTCAGGACAAAGTATTATGAGGAGAATTAGCATCATTACTGGAACACTCATGTACCAGTCGAGATATACTATGGAGTGCAACTGAAAGACAAGAGAACCGATATTTGAATTCTCAAATTCGAACAAGTGAAGAGAAATGGGGAACATAAAATAAAGATGAAATCTATAGTTGAAAAAGAGAGAGAAAAACAGACTTATTCCCTGGAATGAAATGGATGGTTCCAAATAAAGAAGAAGAAAGGAACAGAAAGAACAAGCAAGTGAAAGATACTATTCAGACTTTGAAGAACCCAGTATCTGAACTGAATGATTTGATAATAGCAATCACTAAGAACTATCTGAAGATTGAACTGGGTGAAAGAACGACGTCACAGGAGAAGGAAGTCATTCTTTTGTGCTTCAGTAACTAAATAGCAGCACGATCAGAAAAGGTTAGTTTTGGACAGCTGACGGAATTGGTTTTTGGACTCACTGACGAGCACCCTAATTAGTTGTGCAAAGTAGGGAGAGTTTGGCGTTTTCACCTTTTCTTTAATAAAAGTAACAATGAACAATGATAAGGAAAACCGGAGTAAGTATTTGGACTTGCCAGTCCTCTCTGCGCAGTTTTTAATAATACATTTTGTAAGCATTTATGTGCCAAAAATGTATCATTTCCTTGTGATTTGTGTACATAAATAAATAAATCTTCCCAAGTCACTGGTGTGTAGCTCATTGTAAATTTTAGCATGTCACACACAATTGTTTCTATGAAATAGTGATGCTAAGGATGAATGTTTGTTTGTATTTCATTGACTTGACATATATATTTAAATCAACTGATGTTCCATTTTTAGATTTTTTTGCATTCATAAATGGAATTTATTTTTTCTCTTTTTATTGCGGTTTATGTTTTTATTTTCTGAGAATACATATTTGACTGAAAAAGTACTTATGTATGCCCAACTCATCAATTAATCAACTCATGTTTTTCCTGCAAAATTCTGTTTGTGCTATAACTGTTGTAAGGGTTATTATAGCAGAAAATAAAGAGAAAACCTACCTCTACCTAACTCTAAGAGGGGGTTTCTCTGCCTCAACTAAAATACTAAGGATTCATTCAGAATGTCCAGGTAAATCAAGAGTCCACTGTCCCATGTCAAAAGCCCTGCTTCTGTCCCTTACACCGACAATTAAACTAAAGAGGTAGCAGATTTTCTTGGTGACAAAAGTTCCAGGATGAAATGTCAACAAACGGTCAAGTTCTCAGTTCAACTCAAAGGATAAAGTTGGCTTACTTCTCCAGGTGACTAACTGTGTTTTTCGTTTTTCTCCACATACAGCCAGGGGTAATAGCACCCGTTCCCTGGCCTTTTCGTGGCTCTGTTCTTACACTCTCTTGGCTTTCACTTTCACAGTTCACAACACCAGGGGGAATTTCTCCCTTCTCCTGGCCGTTCTCAGGCTTCACAATGCTAGGGGTGGGGTGGGGGGGAGGGAATGACAGCCAAGAATGGTTTTGGAAATTTTAGTTGAGTGGGCTTCCGCCCATTTTATCTTATTCCTCAGTCTTCTAGCTACTACTGCCACAAGGAAGATGTCCTCTACCTTCCCCTTGGCTTCTCACAATTCGTATAGGGTCTCCCAGCCAACCATTTCTGGCCGTTTCTGCTTCATGGGCTTCCCAGCCAGTCCGACCTAGAGTTTGGCGGCACTGCATGACCCCTCACTGTCTGCCACAGCCCTCTCAAGTCCCCAAAGCCTTTCCGGCAAGCTGCATATCTTTGTTTGTGGTCCGCGATGGTTCCCGTTTCTCCTGGGCGTCTGCCAACACTTGTGGGGTCCCTGTACCTTCCGTGGACTTCGGCTTTCCTGCGGCAGCTCTGCCACAGCCTTTGACTTCTTCCCGGTTGTGCGGCTTCCCTTCTCCGCACCTCCCAGGCTTTAGAACGCCTGGAGCTTGCGTCTGGGTATCTTGCTGTGCTGTTCTTCCTGGTTGGACTGGCTTCGGACCTCTCGACTTCCTCCTGTGCGTTCCCGTCTGCTTCCTCTGCTCACACCGTACCACCTTCATACTCTCAGTTCCCCCAAGGAGGGATAGACGATTTGGTTAGTTCTTTGTTTTTCCTTGCACCTAGTTGCTTCCGATGTTCTCCTCATCCCAGTAACTTCCAGGAAAGTCTTTCCAATGTCATCCCTTCTCTTGCTCATCCCATTATGTTCCAGGCTACTAATGCTACAGTAGCAAATGGAAGTGCGGGGTACAAAGGGTTGAGTGAAAGGATAGGAGGATGGGTGGAGGTGATAAATGGGTGACATTCCACATTCCTCTTGGATGGTCATCCTTGTGCCTAGAGGGGGATTCTATCCCTATTAGATCCTCCTGCTGAGTAGCGGTCTGGCCTCATGGGAAGGGGCTCCCCTTTGGGGAGAAGTGATGACTTCCAAGGATTTGTCACACTGTATATCTTCTGGCACACAAACTAGTGACCACTGGCACAAAAATGGTAATGTTATTTCATAGCTCATTTCATCCATTTTGGGCCAAATCCTTTTACTCTCTTCAGCTACAAGACCAGTGCCTACCTTTGTGTTTTTAGCATTTCGGACCAAACCAATCATCCTAATCTCAAAGCTTGCAGTGTGTCCTCTAAAAGGCAAAAGAATGAAAGTCAAAAGAATGAAAGTCAAAAGAATGAAAGTCAAAAGAATGAAAGTCAAATGTAACTCTAGGCGGCAATATGACAGCCGGCAGGGAGTAGTGGTAGCATTAAGAGCTCAGCCAGTCCTAGTGATAAAGGCGTTTCTAATAGGCTATGTAAGGAAATCCACCCTCTTCCGCCAGATGTCGAAGGGGAAACCCCTGAAGTGAGTCTGGGAACTCGGAGTGGCTCCACCAAAAAGTCGTCGAGGGACACGGCAGCTTGCAGGCAGAGGCCCTGGTGGCCTGCGGGATGTGGCAATTGATTAGGAGGAATCGACCGAAGATGTCTGGCACCCGGAGCGCCCAGGGTCGGAGAGCACAGTGGTACAAAACAGCAAACCGATGCAGTGCCGCCTCAGACTTGGAGGGATTCATGTAGCGATGCTGTTTCGATCCCTGGACCGGAGTACCCCACATGCCTTGGAGGCACGGCCTGATGATCAGGCATCACCCATACCTGTTGCGCCAGGTTCCCAGAGGGTCCCGGTGCGTGAAGCGGGGCACATGGGTCCCGGGCAGCTTTACCAGCAAGCAGAGAAAGAGGACTCCAGGAGACGTCAGCAACACTCTAGGTCAGATGATTTCATGTGGGGAGCTGAAGTGATCTACCACCCGTGAAGCTGAATGTCTGGAGTGGGAGTATGAGGTCTTCGGCAGTGAAAGTTGAAGCGATCCACCTAAATCCTGTTGTTTTTCTGGGGAATATCTTGGTGCCGACTGTTAGAAGGGACGCTCCCTGGCACTTGCTACTTGGGGGCGGAGGGTTTGGGGGGACTACCAAGTACATAGTTGTCTACAACGCTATATATCCTAGATCAATCCTGAGCCCTATTGACTGATCATCTGCTCTCCCCCACACCCCTGTTGACATCAGGCCCGCTATTTAGAAGCTGTGAGAAGGCTCGAGGTGAACCACAAAGCCCAGAGGCTGATCTGAGGCGACGGGGTGTGTAACAAGGTTAAAGCTCCACCAGGGTTTGGTCCGATACATCGCCTTTGGGTCCCCAGAGTAACTTCAGGAGAAGAGTTACAGGAGGGGACAACAAGTGGTCTTGGTGAAGGACCCATGTCAGACAGGTGGACCAAAAATGACCTCCAACAGGGTCTCACAGACTTCCAAGAAGCATTTATGGCATCCAGGAGCAATTCCAATTGTTAAAAACTAACTTGACCAGATATGTGTCGGAACACAAGGGGGAGATCTCACAATTGGGGCAAAGGACCAACATCATGGAAAGAGGTTTCCAAGTGAATGAGGTGGTCTGGGCGTATAGAGAACTACTCGAACAGCTCACAAGAATATCCTGAAATTGGTGCTAACGGAGGACTTTGAAAACTGATTTCGAATTTCCAACATTTGGGTTAAAAATCTGTCAGAGATTAGAGAGAAGGTAGTGAAAACCCAAAGCCAGACCATGTTTGCAGAGATCCTGGAAACCACTCAGAATTAATCCATTGGCACTGACAGAGTGCACAGAATGGGCCGGAAGAGGGGAGGGGATGGTGGAGATACAGCACACCCTAAGGATATATTGGGAATGGTCTTCAGTGGAGGGGCGAGCAAGGAGAAAAGGTCCTGGGGCAACCAACCTTAATGAGAAGAGGAGGAATCGAGCTGGGTTATGTTTGAACGCTACCCTGAGGATTGGATAGAGAGAAGTGGTGGTTTGTAGGAGAAATATCAGAATGTAGAGAACTGAATGGAAAACATTGCTGGAGGAGGTACTTTACTGAACGGAAGCCGCTAATCTGCTCTATAGTTTTCACATTAGGGGACGACATCTGGGGAAGGGCCAGGAAGGGGAGGATGCAATCTGCATGGAGGAGATATGGATTGTGTCTCATCCTAGGAGGGGCATGTGGAGGGATGAAGGGGGACTTGGGAAAAGTTAAAGGTGGGACCGAAAGGATACAAGAGGGGAGGATTGTTAGGCAGAAACCTGTGCAGTTCCCTTAGGGACCACTGCAAAAGATTTAGGACTACAGGCGGTTGGCAGTAAACCCAATTGGTAGCAGTCTGTACCACCCAGATTTACCTGGTAGCTGGGGCTGAGCAGTCAGACTTCTCTCAAGATGAGTTAGGCAGTATATAGAGTATACACAATAGGTACAGAGATACAGTAGCACAAGCAAACACTGACCAGAGCTTTGGTGTAAAAGTATATCATTATTTATTTAAAGACACACTTGCAAATTACACTAGCACAAAAAGAGGTAAGTAAATTCAACACACAGTCACTATTATATACATACAACCCTGATTATTTATTAGACAAGTCTTAGTGAGAAACACTTATTTTCAGACAGAGGTGAGCGCTTAACCTAAGATGGCACTCATAAGTTATTAAAAAAAAAGGGAGGGAAAAAGGCAGAGTTTTGAAAGCACACAATTTCAATACTTTTAAAAGAACCACAGTGAGGCAGATTAGGCAAAGTCTACTGGGGAGCAAGGAAGTTCAAACGCCAGGCCCACTCTTAGAGAGAGCAAGCGAAATGTGTCCAGGATCACACAGCGGGGTTATGCCCAAAGAGTCTTTGTAGATAGTTCACAAAAGATCGAGATCAAGTCAGGAAAAGTTGGTTAACAGGCCCCAGGCTAACCCAGGTTAGAAGGTCGAGGATTTACTGTCACCCCGAACGATCTGTCGCAAAGGAAGCCAGGCGGGACACAGTACCTGAAATAGGAAGGATGCTCCAGCGGGGGAAGTTGTTCCTGGCAGCGGGTGCAAGTCAATGTTTCGTCCAGAGGAAGAGGAGGTCTCGACGTGGAGGAAAGATGAAGAAACCAGCCGCAGAGTGTTCCGGTTACAAGGTACTACCCTTTTCTTCGCGGTAGTGGTAAACCGTGGTATTCCGGTTGCTGGGGTGCTTGGCACAGGCAAGGCAGCCACGAGATGGTCCAGGAAGGCGAAAAGACAGGCAAACTGGTTATTCCCACCAGTCAAAGGAAGAAGACTCTCCGGACTGGAGATCTCTGTCGTCGGGAAAAGTGGTGAGACGGTTCAGCAGGGCTCCACCGGTGGTGTCGTCATTGCAGGTCGGCTCGGCTTCTCCCTCCTCGGATTCTTTAAGTCCTGTGGCGACTTCTGAAGTTCCAGTCCCCAAAGCCCTGCTTTTATGCAGAAAACCCCCATTCATCAGTCCTAGCTGTCACTCAAACATGCCAAGTGGTGAGCCGGCCGGCTCACCACTGGGCCAATCACACCAGAGTGCGACTTGAGTTGCCAAGGCAACTCAGTCCAGGGTGGCTAAACCCCCTCCCACACCCCCTGTGGTACCCAGACAGAGTGGCACCACTTTTGGAGGCTTCTGTGGAGAAGCCCGCCAAAAAGTGGAACAAAGGGCTCGACTTGGGTTGGAGTCACAGAAGCGAACACAAACGCCATTTTGGAACCGAGTTTCGGCAAAAAATACCAACCAGTGAATTTATATTAATTTAATAAACCGGCGGTATGTTCGAGGCTATATTAAAAAGTGGTAGCCTCGAACAATGGGAAAATCCCACAGGAATATATTCGCGGTCGAATATAAAAAGTAGTATCCACTGCAACCAGCCAAAACTCGGTCGGGGGGACTGGACAGTGCCCCCTCGAACAGACCCCGGGGCAATCGAATTGCCCCGACCAGTACGTCCACAATAGGATGGTTTTGTACTGGTTCTGTTCAGAATTTGAGACTAGTAAAGCCAATGGTGACTTTACATGCCCTGGGAGACAGTAGTCAGTCCCAGGGTATGGAGTCTATGTTTGGGGGTCGCTACGACACCCCTCGGTTACTGCACGGAGGGTGCTGTGTAACCCACATACCAAAAACACATGAAGCCCTATGGGGTAAAGGACCCCCATAGCCCATAAACCACATACAAAGTCAAAGGAACACCTCAAATCATGTCTAAGAGTGGGAGAAAAAGAGTCTCACTCTTAGCAGGAGAACAAAATAAACCCCAAAAATCCAGCAAAGCTGCTGGGGACTCACTAGGTTTGGGAAATTAGCCTTTACAGAAAATTCTCCCCAACAAGGATGGTTAAATGTGAGGGTGAATAAGGAGTGTGGAGGGGGTGCAGCACACAACAGAACAGGGAACATTACTACAGTTGAGAAAGGTGGTTCTGGGCCAGGGGTTGGAAGCAAGGGAAGATCAGGGATTCCATACTTTGAAGTTGTTGACACAGAATGTGAGGGGACTGAACTCTCCTCTTACGAGGAACAAAATGGGAGCTTTTTATTGGGGATCATTGGCAGGATGTAGAAGCGCTCCAGGAAACACACCTCCTGTGACAGGACCAAGGAAGGCTTTGATTAAAAAGAAATGATCCTCACATAGTGCATGCTTCAACCACGACCAAAACAGCAGGGGCCTTTTGGCTTTTGGGAGGGTAATGATGTTCAGATTGATAAGACAATGGAGGATAGGCCTGGCCAAATTTTGGCAAGGCGAAGTATTGGTGTTTTTCTTTTCTCACAATGGCTTCTATACATGCCCCGAACACTGGGCAGGAAAGCGTCATTAAGGGTTTCCTTAGGGATTTGTGTGGGGGTAGATCATATTGATGTTAGATTTCAATCCAACGTGGTTCCAGGAATTGGATAGAAGCTTCAGAAGTGGATCAGCATCAATCTCCCGGAAATAAATGTTTGCAGGGTTACACCCTAGAGATGTATGGAGAGAAGAAAGGAAAAGAGCACAGCTTAACGTGTTTCTCCAATGAGCACAAAACACAATTGTGGCTAGATTATATATGGGTCTCGAACACTTTTGGGTAGAGTGGCGAATGTTGCTGTGGATCCGCTGCAATTGGCTAACCATGCCTCGTCGTCAATGGATCTACATCTCCTGAGGAAAAAGAAATTAATTGTGGCACTGGTCAGTCCCAGTAGAATCATTTAGAGATCTGGTCTGCAGGGAAGAGATAGAAAATAAGATGTATATGTTCTTTGTTGAGAATGACGAGAGTCCATGGAAGACTCCGAAACATAGGACGCATTTAAAGCAGTGGTAAGGGAGGAATTAAATATTGCTTAAAGCCCAAAAGGGGAAAGCAACCGAGACCCCTGGAGACAATTAAGAGAAGGAATTGGAGGACGGGAGACTGAGGGTGTAAGCGTCTCCATCTAGGGAGGTTTATGAAACATACAGAGAAACCAGGGTCCACCTGAACCTCTACACACTAACAGGGCTAAAAAGACATTTTTAAATACTAGACAACGCTATTAAAGTGTCACAAATAAGACAGATAAAATGCTGGCACGGCTTCTGAGGGATCAAAAAGGGTCTAATGTAATTAGTTTTATTGTGGACGAACATGGCACCAGGGCAACGTGAATAGAAGATAATGAAAATATTTTTGCAGATCTCTATAGAGTCCTTTACACATCAGGAAATTCAGCAGTGGAAGCGCAAAAGGAGTATATAAATAATGTGACGATCCAGAGGTTGGACAGCTATGCAACAAGGGAGCTGGAAGGGGAGATCACAGAGGGGGTTTTGTGGGGGGGTTTTTTTGTTTGTTTATTTGATATAGCGCGAGTCCAAAACCCTCAGGTAGCTGGGCGCAAGCAATACAAGAATACTTAGGAACTTAGTTATAGAGCAGTGCAAGAATACTTAGGAACTTGGTTACAGAATAATTAAAGGAACAAGAGTTATTAAATCTCCTCCCCCTGTCACGATCCATGCCCCTGACCTACTCGGGTATAACAGCCCCCTGGCAGCAGTGGGGCTGAAGCCCTTCACACTGGCCCTAAGGGCCTTAAAACCCCATCAGAAACATACATGGAGTCAGTCCTGGCGCCTGGCTCATTATCAGGAATAAAGCAATACCAGTTTTGAACCTTAATCCAACATGGAGGACCATTACACAGCTCAGTTCTTTAGAACCAAGCCATGCGGTCAAGTGTTTTGGGTGTGGCTGGGCCTGGAACTACTTTAACTGGGCTATTTAAACCACACCCAAACAGCAGAACACGCTTCGCGTTATTCTGCCCTCCTGCAGCGTAACGCTCACCGTGTCCAGCTCCTGTTCATCTGCTTCAGCGGCGGCCCGATCCTGAAGCCCTAGATCCGGAATCCATTAATCACCTGGAAGAACAGCAATAGCGAGAAAGAACACTTACCTGTGAATCCATCCTGCGCTTCGCTTACCTCGCTCATCTCTGGAGTTCGCCGCAACCTGCAAAGGTAAAGAAACAAGGACAGCATTAATAACAATTCTTACCTGGGCAAGCAGCGAGTCCTGGCAGCACCGTGCGCTTCACTTACCATGCCCATCTCCAGGTATCACCGCAACCTGCAAGGGAGAAGGAACAAGGTCAGCATTAACAAAGCACTTACCTGGGCAAGCAGCGCTTCGATCGCTCATCACTCTGGAACATCACCGCAACCTGTACAAACAGAAGAGAACACAGGTTAGCTATTAACACCAATAAACAGCGCAGCGCTCCGCGCATCAATAACTCACTGTGGTCTTCGCCATTGGCGCGGCAACTCCAAGATTGCAACCATCTCTGTGAAAACAAAAAGAGACATTGTTAGGGAACAGTGTAGTGGAGCAAGACGCTGAGAAGACAGAGAAAACGGAGGGAAAGAAAGAGACAGAATAAAGACAGAAAAGACATTACAACTCACCTGGAAGACAGCAAGCAGAGTCGGAGTCACAGCCGGTCTGGACCCGACATAAGGGCACACGGACCAGTGAAGCAACTAGGTCCACAGAACGCCCGCACCAACAACGCGCCCCTGCACAGAGACGCAGGACAGAGAGTTCAACGCACAAAAACCTAAGGTGAGCAATAACCCCAAGGGAGGGGATTTGGACCAGAGGGAGGTGGGAGTCCACCCATCACAGAACCAGTATCTTAACCCTCCATTCTCCTGTTATAGGCGCTATGCAACGTCTGGCACATAACCAAGCAGAGAGGGGTCCGGGATAGCGCTTAGACCTCCATCCGGTATCGTGTGGCACCCCCATGGATACCAGGTGAGCGTAACATCCCCCCCCCCCACCCCCCCCAAACAAATCACTAGGGCTGGACTGTTTCTCAGCAGGTTTTTGTAAGACTTTTTGTCAAGTGCTGGTCCCTATGCAGGCTGGTCTTTTCAATCACTTTCGCATGGTGGGCGAATATCACAATCAATGGAAGAGCCTAAAGTAATACTCATCCCTAAAACCAACAAGGACCCAGCTAAGTGTGGTTCTCATCACCAAACTACTCCAATTAACAGACGCCAAAATGTGTTCCAACATTCAGGTAAATAGGCGTGATCCTCTTCTACCAACTCTGATCCATCCGGATCAATCAGGCTTTATTAAAGGTCGATAAACATTAGATAATGTTCAGAGAGTGGCACATATTCTGGAGAAAGTGAGCAATAGTGAGATCCCAGCAATGTTGCTCCCCTTAGATGCAGAGAAACGATCGACCAGGTGGAATGGTCTTTTTTTCTTCCTCACTGAGGAAAATAGGCTTTGCAGATGATTTTATATGAATGGTGAAAGCCAATTATGTGGCTGACGTATTTTGAATCAATAGTAATATCTGACAGAGTAGAGCTGCATAGGCACACTAAAAAAGGGTTGTCCCCTAGGTTGTTTGTGATCTACTTGGAACCTTTTCCACATGTGTTATGCGCATCAAATGATATATGGGGTATTCCATGTGGGAGGGGACAAAATGGGGTTGCTGCATTCACGTATCATATGTTGTTGTCCCCGGCAGACCATATGGGCCCACAGGGGGTGAGGAGGGTTACAAAAGAATTGGAAGGTCTCAGGTCTCAAAATCAATACAGGGAAAATTGAAGATTCTGAATCTCACACCACCCGAGACCAATCTGGTTGAGGTCAAGGCCGTCTTGCCGTTGCTCTGGAAGTCGAAAGGGATCAAATACTTGGGTGTGATAGTCACCACCATGCCTGAAAGATTGTTTCAGGCTAACTTCCCAGGTCTTTTGGCTTCTAGTAAAAAGGACTTACAGGAGGTGAAACCCGCTCTCCGGCTCCTGGTTATGTCGCATTGCCACACTTAAAATGGCGATATTACCAAGACTTCTTTACCTGTTCAAAGCCCTTCCAATACATGCTCTTAAAAAACGTTTTGACTCACTCCAACGTGTGGGAGGCTTAAAAGCTGTAACTCTCAAAAATTGTTGGCAGCGCCTAGGCGAATGGAAGGTATTGGCGTCTCTGATTTTCAGATATATTACGAAGCGGCACAAATCCGAATCATTTGCAAATGGTTCAGCAGTGATTTTAGAAAATGTTGGGTGTTATGGACAGGGAACTGGTGACCCATCCTGTGCACGACGTTCTATCGCTTACCAGGAAAGACAGGCCTAGTCCTATGTACCCAAGCCTTATTATCAAGCTTCTGGGGGATTTATGGGACAGGTTGGTCATGAATTAACTTATTTCCTCATTCCCCTTTCCTTTTAACCCTTTGTTCATCAATCCACACTTTTCACCAGGCAGGTAACAAGTGGCTTTCCACAGTTGGAAGGAGGGTGGATCCTTTAAACTGAAGACCTTTTTTCCAGTTCTGAAATCAGCTTATTTTCTGAGTGTAAACAAGGTTTTCCTCTTGAAGAACGAGAATACCTACATTACTTCACTTCAGACATTGGGCTTCTAAAGCTGCCAATAAGCAAGCAGCTATTAGGACATGGACTCAGTTCCAGAAATTCTTGGTCACCCAGGAAGGGTCGAAGGGGTTGATCTCAGATATATGTGGGATTCTCGTCAACATAGGTATACAGGAGAAGTGGTCGTATGAAAAGTGGGGAGAAATCTATGGAGAGGAGATCCCGAAGTGTGAACAATTGTGGAGAGATATCCCTAGGTTAAACGCAGTCTATAAAAATACATGAGATTAGCTCTTCACACAAGTCAGAAAATGTTCCCAGATTCGTCACCAGAGTGCTGGAGGGATTGTGGTCATAGGGGTACCTAGTTTCACATATGAAAAAAAAAAAGGAAAAAAAAAAAAAAAAAACAAAATTGAGGTGTGCCGGTGTGGTGAGGAGGCGCTGGGTTAGAACTAAATTTGAGAAGACAAACTAAAGTCAATGAGACCCTTACAAACCAAATAAGATTGGGTTGCTGCACGAAAGAGGGACCAGCAGTCACCTCATAAACTGCTAATAGATACAAACACTTGAAATTGTCACCTCTAAATGATTGCGCAGCCCTGAGCAAATGGTAAATGTCCTATTCAAATTGAGTGTGTAACAGGACAACAGATACGGTGAAACAAAGAGTCCAAAGCAAGTAGATTCTTCAGTCAAAATACGCTGTTGAAACAGATTTTATGAAATGATGCAAAAACAAGACTGCCGACACGTGTTTCGACCCAGAACAACGGGTCCTTTTCAAGGCAAGACTGTGGTGTTAGTATGATTCATATGCATTCAAATACAGCAATATATTATGTAATCATGCCATAAAGATAAGAACATTTGAAATTTAAACAAAATTAACCAGCAGAGGAAGAAGAGGAGGCCAGGGTTAAAGAAGAGAAATGCAAACAAGAAAGAAAAAAGCCCATATGTACATTACATCATGTCAAAGAGCAAAGCAACCATTTCAATGTGAAACATATTCCAAGTAAATAAGAAGTAAATAAAAAACATTTGATTTATTACCATATATTGTCGAACCAAAAATCGCGGTCGAAGTGCCAATATGTGAGTGTCCATATGATGAAAACAAAATAATATGTAAAAAAGAGAGAGAGAAGAAAAAAAAAAAACACCATAAGCCTGAATCCTAAATGAATAAACAACTGGTACATTTTTACAATTAGTTAATCCCATGTACACACATAGTGCAAAGGTATCAAACTATTGTGCCAAGGATCAAAATGCTCATCCCTCATGCGCCTCATGGTGGTAAAATGTATTGTTACATTGTCACCCGTGTGTGATATAAATGTTAGAATGAATAAATGTTTTACCGTATGTTATTCAAACTGCGTTGGAAAACCCAAAGCCCTCCTGGGGGGGCAGATATATGGGCCAATTCTAAAGTAGTTGATTCTCCTCAAGAAAATAAGCGGCAAGTAACTGAAAAATACATAAACAGAGAAGCCCAAGGCATGAGTTGCCTTGACAAGAGATCGACTTATGACTTGAATGGGTTGTCAAAAAAATCCAAATGCGTAAAAATAATGGACTGCAATACCTGAAGCAGTCTCTGTTACTGATACAGTGTGGTACATTCCCAGAACATGGGAGTTTGTTCAAACGTTGCAACTGCCAAGGAAAGACAATGCATCAAAACCCAATTCCACAGATGGGTCAAATAACATGAATATTTGTGAAAATCGTTCTAACAGTGAGATACTCTGAAGGTACTGTCAAGCCCATACCTGTGAGTTCAGGGGCTGGTTCCCCACTGTGGCCAAAGTCCAAGCGCTTCACGAAATCAGTGTTGTGCAGTTCATTCCTTCCATGTGTTTAGAGAAAAGAACCTAAAAATGTGTCACATGACTCAGTCATGTGGTTAAATTTAGTGCATGGAATTGTGGTAATGGTAGTCATTGTATTAAATAAGGCAAGCGCTTGCATTTTATATGTGCCCTAGAGAATGTCTACATCCGTTAGCACAACTAATAAATATTAAATAAAAGTCTAATGCATAATAAGCTGTAATGGCAGTGTGCATGCAAATAGAAATAATAAAAATATTTTAATTGGAATTAAAAAAAAAATAAAAAAAAAGAAATTTGAAAAAATCACAAATCTCTCGAATATTCAATGACAGCAGTGGACGGATGGGCAATTAGAAACTGGCAGCGATTCCTGACGATCTGGGTTGTTTAAATTTGACTAAAAGTGAATACATAAAAACAAACAGGGAATAATGAAAATGCAGTTACTGCAAGTATAGGAAGTGTGCACCAGCATTTATGTAAAGCATTACAAAAATACATTTAGTTCCGTGTCCGTGTTGAGACCAAGACTGGTACAACGAAGTTTGGCGATGGTGCGTGCCTCAAGCTGGCGTAAAAGTAATTGACGGTCCCCGCCTCTTGGGTGGGAATGCGCTTGAATGAGCCCAATGAACTTAAGATCTTTTACTGAATCCATTTGATGATTCTGTTGCCAATGAAGTGCAAGAGGCAGCTTCGGATCTTGACTCTTCAGGTGTGCAAAATGTTCTCGAATGCGAACTCGCAGTTCTCTTATAGTAGAACCAACATATACTTTGCGGCATACGCATAAAATAGCATACACCACAAATTTCGATTTACAATTAATTATCTTAATCGTAATAATTTTGGCATAGAATTTTCTGGACATGTGAGCTCTCAGTCTATGGAATTCCTTGATCTTCAGATAAACATTGTGAATGGTGAACTACAAACTCAAACCTTTCGGAAACCCACCGCAGTTAATGCTATGTTGCATGCCTCCAGCTGCCATAAAAAATCTGTCATTTCTAACATCCCATTTGGAGAATTTTATCGTGCGAGACGTAATTGCAGTACTGACATGGCTTTTCAACATGAGTGTTGCATGATTAGGCGGAGGTTCTATGAACGTGGATATAGTAGTCAATGCATTAAGCAAGGGTTTAATCGTATCAACACATTCACTCAGGATCAGACGTTGGTTACGAATACAGAATCTACCAGACCAAGTCTGGAGTATGTACAGTTCATAACGAAATATTCAGAAGACCATTGTATGCTTTATCGCCTGTTAAGCAAACATTGGCATTTGTTGAGACTTGACCCAGAGCTTCTGCCTTATGTCTCGGCTACACCCAAACTCATCTTTACTCGTAATAAAACATTGCGCAACAAACTCTGCCCTTCGTTTTTACAACCAAAGCCTACTCGTGCACAGCCTCTGACTTGGCTTCCACCCAAACCTGTTGGTTTTTTCAAATGTGGTCTATGCAATTTTTGCCAATATGCTCTTATTCAAAATACATTTAGTTGCCACCATGGTTTGTCAATTCACATTTCTGATTTTATTAATTGTAAATCGAAATTTGTGGTGTATGCTATTTTATGCGTATGCCGCAAAGTATATGTTTGTTCTACTATAAGAGAACTGCGAGTTCGCATTCGAGAACATTTTGCACACCTGAAGAGTCAAGATCCGAAGCTGCCTCTTGCACTTCATTGGCAACAGAATCATCAAATGGATTCAGTAAAAGATCTTAAGTTCATTGGGCTCATTCAAGCGCATTCCCACCCAAGAGGCGGGGACCGTCAATTACTTTTAGGCCAGCTTGAGGCACGCACCATCGCCAAACTTCGTTGTACCAGTCTTGGTCTCAACACGGACACGGAACTAAATGTATTTTTGTAATGCTTTACATAAATGCTGGTGCACACTTCCTATACTTGCAGTAACTGCATTTTCATTATTCCCTGTTTGTTTTTATGTATTCACTTTTAGTCAAATTTAAACAACCCAGATCGTCAGGAATCGCTGCCAGTTTCTAATTGCCCATCCGTCCACTGCTGTCATTGAATATTCGAGAGATTTGTGATTTTTTCAAATTTCTTTTTTTTTATTTTTTTTTTAATTCCAATTAAAATATTTTTATTATTTCTATTTGCATGCACACTGCCATTACAGCTTATTATGCATTAGACTTTTATTTAATATTTATTAGTTGTGCTAACGGATGTAGACATTCTCTAGGGCACATATAAAATGCAAGCGCTTGCCTTATTTAATACAATGACTACCATTACCACAATTCCATGCACTAAATTTAACCACATGACTGAGTCATGTGACACATTTTTAGGTTCTTTTCTCTAAACACATGGAAGGAATGAACTGCACAACACTGATTTCGTGAAGCGCTTGGACTTTGGCCACAGTGGGGAACCAGCCCCTGAACTCACAGGTTTGGGCTTGACAGTACCTTCAGAGTATCTCACTGTTAGAACGATTTTCACAAATATTCATGTTATTTGACCCATCTGTGGAATTGGGTTTTGATGCATTGTCTTTCCTTGGCAGTTGCAACGTTTGAACAAACTCCCATGTTCTGGGAATGTACCACACTGTATCAGTAACAGAGACTGCTTCAGGTATTGCAGTCCATTATTTTTACGCATTTGGATTTTTTTGACAACCCATTCAAGTCATAAGTCGATCTCTTGTCAAGGCAACTCATGCCTTGGGCTTCTCTGTTTATGTATTTTTCAGTTATTTGCCGCTTATTTTCTTGAGGAGAATCAACTACTTTAGAATTGGCCCATATATCTGCCCCCCCAGGAGGGCTTTGGGTTTTCCAACGCAGTTTGAATAACATACGGTAAAACATTTATTCATTCTAACATTTATATCACACACGGGTGACAATGTAACAATACATTTTACCACCATGAGGCGCATGAGGGATGAGCATTTTGATCCTTGGCACAATAGTTTGATACCTTTGCACTATGTGTGTACATGGGATTAACTAATTGTAAAAATGTACCAGTTGTTTATTCATTTAGGATTCAGGCTTATGGTGTTTTTTTTTTTCTTCTCTCTCTCTTTTTTACATATTATTTTGTTTTCATCATATGGACACTCACATATTGGCACTTCGACCGCGATTTTTGGTTCGACAATATATGGTAATAAATCAAATGTTTTTTATTTACTTCTTATTTACTTGGAATATGTTTCACATTGAAATGGTTGCTTTGCTCTTTGACATGATGTAATGTACATATGGGCTTTTTTCTTTCTTGTTTGCATTTCTCTTCTTTAACCCTGGCCTCCTCTTCTTCCTCTGCTGGTTAATTTTGTTTAAATTTCAAATGTTCTTATCTTTATGGCATGATTACATAATATATTGCTGTATTTGAATGCATATGAATCATACTAACACCACAGTCTTGCCTTGAAAAGGACCCGTTGTTCTGGGTCGAAACACGTGTCGGCAGTCTTGTTTTTGCATCATTTCATAAAATCTGTTTCAACAGCGTATTTTGACTGAAGAATCTACTTGCTTTGGACTCTTTGTTTCACCGTATCTGTTGTCCTGTTACACACTCAATTTGAATAGGACATTTACCATTTGCTCAGGGCTGCGCAATCATTTAGAGGTGACAATTTCAAGTAGTTTCACATATGGTGGGAATGTCCCAAACTACAGAATTCTTTGGGGAGAAGTTAGAGGCGCATTTACTTACATGTATTAAGTGGACTATGGAAGAACTCCCATGGAAGCTTTATTTGGAATATGGGATAAAGGAAAGGAAGCCTTGTCTAAAGCCATGCAAAGGGTCGTTGTGTACTGATCATCGCTGCGGTTTTGCTCAGACCAAAAGAAGCGAGTGGGGGGTGCCCATGCTCCAAGGCAGGCTGAGGAAAGTAGGGGAATTTGTAGCTTTAGAATGGGCGACATTCTCTACAAAACGTGAGCGGGATTCTCAGATGATTGGAGAGAAGTCTTGATTTTTCTAAAGGGGAACCGGACCAGAGCTGCCTGCAAAGACTTAAATTGTTAGATATTGGTTCGAGCCATCTCTCATGCAACATGGATAATATCATGGAGTGCTGTGCTAGGGGGTGGCCTAGGAATCAGAAAGTTCGCAAATCATTCTTACTTGTGTATTCTATTTCATGATTATTATACTTTCCTTGAAAACTAATAAAAAGAAATTGAAGAAAAAAAGTTACTCCAGAGAACTAGGTTTTTACGTGCATGATTGTACTAGAAAGGAGGACTTATTGATCAGCCATGCCCATCTGTTGTGTTTGTGCATGAGTACACGTGTTTGTATGCACAAGCGAGCGCATATGAACGAACATACTCGAGAATGAACACGTGAGTGCATACTACTGCATTCGTGAGTTAGTATGCAAGCGAGCATGTGCATGTGCATTTTAGAATGCTTCAGTGAGTGCTCATTTTAATTACAAGTGCATTTATGAGCATGCACGCAAGCGTGAGAATGCTTGCGTGAGCGCACGCATGTCTCTCCCATTTCATATAGGCCAAATGATGGTTACTTTTTTCAAATGTTCAGCACTGTTGTCACTCCGCACAGAAGCAAGGATTGGGAGAAAACAAATGCTTACTTACCCATCTGTATCCAACTACAAGCAGCAACCACAAAGGTATATAAGGTCACTTCTCTACCATACCCACGTATTTCAACATTTTGCTATAAATCTATGACAGAAATTAACAACTTAAATAAAGCCAAAGACAAGCTAACAGGATTATACTTCATGCAACAAACAGTAATCCTCAACCTAATCGATATAGCACAATATGAAAATATAACTGAAAAAATAAAGCACTCTCACAACGTACATCGCCTCAAAAACTGATTTAGACTTTCTATACATTTCTCCTTAGTCATGCTTAGAATGCGGTTTTAAAGCCACTTCCCACTATCATTGGAGAACCATGACATATATCAGGCAGCACCAGAAAAGATAGCCATCTTCCACTTGGGGACCCACCCAACATCATAGCCCTTTAGAGGCACCTCCCAGCAATGGGCTTCAACCACTTCACAACACTTTCACCAGGTTGCAGTCACATTTGTTAAGCTTGCATTGCATCCCAATTTGTGCGCGAGACAGGCAATCTTTGGATGTGACCTAAAGAGGAGTACAACCACCTTGGAATTTAATCTTCTCACTTGCACAAAAAAAAGGCATGAAAATTGAGGCAAACCTGGGCGCTAGAATAACTTAAATAGGAAGCGTATAACATCCCTCAACGATTCTACCAACTGAGGTGAGGGTTGCTTAATGAAAGGCAATGTTTTTTACCTGGTACTTGGGACATCAGGAGCAGCCACTGGGCATAGGGTAAAGCTAAAGGGTTTCAGCTTATTTATTTCTAATGATTAATTGCCATCAGACACATGAAAGGACACCTAGCTAAAGGTTTTAGAACCGTACTGAAATTAGAATATAGTTTTCACAAATGCAATGGATTTTTAAAAATGGGGTTTAACAAATTAGTAAATAACTTAAAGAGGGCTGCAAAAGGAAACCTATACCGAGATCTCCATTTACAATCTCAAACAACTTTTTATATAAAGGTAATTTAAACATAATACAGCATATTTGAGAATAAACAATGTTTTTCAAAATATTGGAATAAAAAGTTAATGCAGCTCGAGTAAACACAGTTTATTATAAAATGTTCACGCCGGACATTCCTTGGCCAATTTGAACGCATATAATAATACATCATTACTGGACATGCAAGACTACATGCTACATTGGTATCTTGGGGTCACCAGTTTGCAAGCCCAATGGGTGTGGGGAAGTGAAGAGGGGATGGAAGGAATTGCCATCCACCAAAGTACAGGAATTCAAAATGATATAGTGGCCAATACAATCCTACCGCCACTCGGTTTTGTTTATCTTATTGGAACATAATCACAATTTAGAAAGTAAAAAGTAGTAAAGCAGTGCTTGTCCCTTTCCAGTGAGCTTTTTGATAAAAGTATTTAACCACCATAGAGAACACATAAAAGGCATAACAATATATTAATATCGTTCAAGAGAAAAACATGGTACTGAGGAATATAATGGTTCCAATGGTGATTTAAGTGATGGTCACATATGAAATGGGGGTCACTGCTGCCAGTGAGAATCATTATAATTAGTCAGGTCCACAAAACTTCAAACGTTTCAGAAATCTTTCAAATATAAATCAAGAATACATAAAAATATAGATCTATTCAAATGACACGGTTATGTAAGCTTAGTGTACAAACATACTCCACACTAAAAGTGCTCGCCCACTCGGGGTCCAATGACAATATCAAATTGGAAGATTTACCAAAACCTCACGTAAATCGTAGAAAGCCAAGTGACTACCAAGATAAATCGCAAACCAAACTAAACGGTCTCACGAGATATAGAATTAAAATCTGATAAAAGCACAAATGAAAATGGACGCAACAGAAAGAACACTACTGAACAATTGCTCAGAAAATAATACACATAGCAAAGCAAGAACTGTGCGTTTTCTAACAGCAATTAAGCAAGATAGTTTTGCCATCTACAAAACATTAGGAAAACAAGTGTGCCTTTTCTCACTTTATTAAATCCTTCTGTTAATCACTGGCATCTCCATGCCCACTCGCCCTGCAACACGCTTGGGAGAAGCCATTTATGACGTTGTGTCACTAACCATGTGTCCTCTCTGGAAATGAATAACCAAATCTATCACTTACCAATTTGAAATGAGCAAACAATCAAAAGATGTATTTTTTCATCACGTTTAGTTCACATTACTGTTCTAACAGCACCATTCAACCTCCTAAAATAGAATACACGAATGTACGTACAATTAATACAAACTATTAAATCCTATCCCGGTACTGCCACAAAACACATCCACAAGAAGAGACTGAACATTAGATCCACAAGGCAGAGAACAAATGACTAAGAGGTTGAAATTCGAACGTAGTCAGAGGAACCGCTCCAAAATACATAAACTCAAGGAAACTACCACCCCTCCAAAAAAGAGCCCACGGATCACAAAATCTATATGAGTGGTAAAATTACTAAAAAATAATTCAACACGCCTTCACCCACAATGAAAAGATGCATGCTCAGCAATAAACGCTTTAAAAATATTTGTAAACTTTACAAGAACTATTCCAACTGCCAAAGGTGACAAAAGTTTTATTTAGATATATACATTTCACAACACACATACATCAGGTCATATTTCTAAAAATAGGAAATCTCCAAACACACCATTGGCAAAAGTTCCCTCCTTCATCTAGTTAGAATCAACTATATCAATGGTTTAACCTGAGACACAAGAAAATATATAACCCAACTTTACAACTACTTGTCAAAGGCCTTTTGTAGCAAAGAATTTAGAATTCATACAAAGATAATCCATTCTAAATTCAACCACATTATCTCTGGCCTACACCATCATTGCTAATAGATAATGGGTTAAAAGTAGATGCATGAAATGCTGAAAGTTACTGATCAATATAATGTTCTTTAAAACACGTAACCATGACCACAAGTCAGTCAAATTGAGAATACTCACACAACCCTACGTTAGCGTTTTATACCTACTACAGGAATACAAATTTCAAGTTGCAAATTGGAAAAAGAAACTCCAGAGGAGGACAAGGGAGGAACAGACAAGGCAGTAATTATAAGTTACTCACCGTAGTTACTAACATACTCCTAGTCCATAGTCCCCTTTCCTCCATACTGTATGGGGCGTCCATCGCTAGGGACGGGAGAGGGAACCTTTTTCACCAGAAAAATCATCTTCCCTTTAAAGTTAGATGGGTGCAGCCGTGGGAGCATGCGCTCTTTTGACTCTGCCCACCGGTGCCACACCTCAGTCCCCTTTGATGCGTCAATAATATTAACATTGCCTAATGACACCAGTTCTATTGAGGCGGGGAAGGGGGCACCTGGGACGTATGGAGGAAAAGGGACTATGGACTAGGAGTACCTTAGTCACTACAGTGAGTAACTATTAATTACGCCTACGTCCCGACCCCTTTCCTCCATACTGTATGGGCGAGTACAACTGAATGTAGCCCCAGGGTGGAGTGGTGCTCTCTTAAGAAAACAAGTACCTTAACACTGCCTGACCAAATGCCACATCCGAACCGGAGCCGGCATCCAAGCACTAGTGCTTGCAGAAAGCCGAGGTGTGGCCCACGTAGCTGTCTTGGTGATAATCTGCTACGGGACGTGCCTCTGGAAAGCAACAGCCGTGTCTTGGCTTCCGATTGCATGGGCATGCATATTTGCTGGAAACGGTCTGTGCTTCCCTTTGTACGCTTCCTTGATGGCCGTAACCATCCACCTTGCTATGGAAGCCTTGGAGGGTCGACAGCCAGGCTTTAACCCACCGAAGGTGACAAAGAGAGCATCCAATTTGCAGAAGCTCTTGGTACTGTCCAGGTAATATCTCAGTGCACATCTCACATCCAGACAGTACAATACTCTGAGCGTCATCCTTAGGGTCTACAAAGAAAGTTGGTAACACTATCTCCTTGTTTAGGTGAAATGAGGATACCACCTTAGGTAGGAATGAGGGGCGAGTTCCAAGCACCACCTTGTACTTATGGAAAGTAGAATAAGGCTCTGAAACCACCAGTGCCTGGATTTCACTGATCCGGTATGCCGAGGTAAGGCCAACCAAAAGGGCTGTCTTAATGGTGGCTAGTCTAATGTCCGTGGATGTCATGGGTTCGAATGGTTTATGCGCCAGGGCGCCCAAGACCACATTGAGGTCTCACACTGGGTGTGGCCTCTTGATAGGCAGATAGAGCCTGGTAAGGCTCGCCAAATGTCTTTTAACCACCGGATTAGAGGAGAAAAATACCTACTCCTCCGAGTTCCTGTAGGCTCCAATGGCCGCTAGATATGCGCGGCATGTGTCTACCTGCACCCCCGAGTGAGCGAGGTGCGCCGAGAAGGATAGCACGTCCTCCAACATGCAAGTCAACGGATCGACCTCCTTTGATTCCGCCCAATGACAAAACCTGGTCCACTTGCTTTTGTACTGGCTCCTGGTATCATCGCTCCTAGCCCCCTGTATAATGTCCAGGTAAGCTTGCGACAGATGAAGGTGACTCAGTGTGATCTGTTCAGGAACCACGCTGTGAGGGCTAACCTCTGGGGGGGGGGGGTGGATGACTGTTCCTCCCTGCTGAGAGAGTAGGTGTGCTGGGCCCACCAGAAGGTGCACCAGGGCCTGATCTGACAGGCTGAGTAGTGCCGAGAGCCGTGGCCTTGCTAGACACCACAGAGCTATCAAGATGATACAGAAGTGCCGGGCCTCCCTGATCTTGCAGATCACCCTGTGGACCAGGGCAGTGGGAGGGAAGGCATAAGCGTTCATGTTGTCCCACTGGATCTGCATTGCATCAAGAGAAAGACCCTGCCCTGTCCCTGCAGGACGCAAACTGGGGGCAAATCCTGTTGGACCAAATGGCGATCCACCCGAGGGTGACCCCACCTGCCGAAGATCCCCTGAAGGACCTCTTTGTCCAACTGCCATTCGTATTTGTCCGCACCCAGCCTGTCCGCCTCTAGGTTGGACTCCCCGAGGAGGTGGATTGCTGCCAGGTGCAGGTTTACCAGAGCCCACTCCCAAATGTTGACTGCTAGAGTGCAGAGGGAAGGAGACTTGGTGCCACCTTGCTTGTTGATGTAATACATGCTGGTGGAGCGGTCCGTCTGAATGAGGATCGTCTTGCCGCTGATCATCGGGAGGAAAGCTTTGAGAGCGAGCCAGATGGCCATCAACTCGAGCCAGTTGATATGGGCCACCTGCTCCCGACAGGATCCCACCCCATGGACAATGTGGCTGCCCAAGGTAGCTCTCTAGCCCTCTAGGGACGAGTCTGTGGTGATGGTGACCCGAGGTGCTAGGGGACGGAAGGGCCTGCCTATTGTCAGGTTTCAGGGCATTTGTGGGCAATTATAGTCCCTTACTGACCAATTATAGTCCCTTCCTGACACAAATTTGTTTTATTTGGTTTGTTATATTTGTTCTCCTGTTTTTAAATCCATGTTTGTTGTGGGCCTTAGCATAGTCCATTCAGAGTGCAGCGAAATTCCCAAGCCAAAATGGTGACAATGGCCTGGAGTCCTGATTGGTAGAGGATAGAACAAAGGGATGGGCAGAACATTCTCAACTGCCTTTCATTGAGATCTATCCAAGAGATGGGTCCTGTTTGTTTCTCTGGGATTAAGGCCTGAAGACTTTGAAGATACTGCAATAAGGTTCAGAAACTCAAGAAGAATTTAAGAGAATTTAGGAAGGAGAGCGGAAGATTCATTGTCCTCTTCACATTTCAGATAAGTGTTGGAGTCGTTTGAATAAAAAGAATAGTAAATAGGTCTAAATAGCATTTAAAACTTAATCAAGAAGGTTCTAAAGTAGTTTTCAAGTTTAATCTTTCTTTTCTTATTACTCCGCTTCCAGATTCATTTAGAGCAAGTGTTTTTTCAGTACGCATGTGTGCTGTACAGGGTTTTAGCAGTCCGCGCGTTTCACAGTGTGTTTTCTTTTAGGAACTTTCCGGTTCTTCGGGTTCCTGTTACGGGTAATCAAATGCAACGGTTCGGGTGTTTTCCTGTGTCCAATTCTGATGGTAGTAGGTATTCTGAAGGGAAGGTAAGACTATTTGTTTACGCAGCGAGCGGTTATTCCTAGAATACGCTTGTTTGTTTCTTCATGCTGCCAATATTATCAAGAGACGCGAGGCAGCTTTTCTCTTGTTGAATTCTTAGAGCTGTCCTCGCAGTCTCTGTACATTCTTTAAGTACCATTCGCATCAAATATATTTAAATACAGTTGAATGGGCTGCCTTTGGGTGAAAGTGTTACACAAGCCAATTAATTTGGTGCATCTGTTTTTGCACAACATAGCGTTAGGTAGTAAAATCACTCGAAACCTTTATTGTATATATTCTTTTCTTTTCATATCCATTAGAAATAAATAGGAAATAATTAGCTTCTAAACAAGTAAACTAATTAGGAAGTAGGTTCCTTAGGAGACTAGGAGTAAGGGAAGAAGCTCGCATTTTCTACTGCACCTCATATTTTTTACTGCACCAGGAGAAAGACAGATAACATTGACTGTGTTACAATCTGCTTCAACCAGGTTTTAGTTGGAGAGCCATTTTCGGTAGGGAGCTTCTTGATTAAAGGATAATTCAATCTTTCAAGTCAGTAAGGTAACAGAGAAAGGAGGAGACTAATGGTAAAAGTGTCTGAAAATTCCACTCCAGAACAGTTTCCCGATTTATTGGAAGCAAGGATAGTTTTCAGTTTAAACATTGAATTGAAGGAGGCAACAGTCTCAGGACAAAAGACATTTAAGGGTTTTAAGAAGGTTTTGAGACAGTTTAACTAAATCCAATTCTGGTCATCTGAGTTGTTTTAAAACTTTCTTCTTGGCACTAGCAGAGGAATCTCAGGTACCGTTACGCTACTTTGGTGTTGTGAGTGGGAGGTGAGTTCAGACAAATATAAAGTTCATCTTGTGCCTTCTTTCATTTAGGAAGATAGCTTACCTTGGAGGAGGAGCCATTGTCTGAGTTTATTGTTTTGTCCCATTTCCCCTTTGCCCCGGGGGTGTTTCGAGTTCAGCTGTAATTCTCAAGCCGTTGAGCATGAGACACTTTTGTGGGTCTGTGGGGTTCGGCAGCTTCTGAGGAACTTTGAAGACAGGACCGGACACCTATCCACAGGTTGTTGTCCATGCTCCACAAGACTAGGTCCTGGTGGAGATGATGCGAGATACTGACCTGCTCCGCTGGGAAACCCTCTCCTGACTCCAGGAGGTTGAAAAATGCAACTGCAGACGCCTCACTTTGAGCCTCATATGCGGCACTGTCAGGAGACAGGCCGCCATGATGCCCAAGAGGTGTTGGTACCACCAGGCCGAGGTCACTGCTCTGCTGAGAAAATGCCCCATGGTCCTCTTGATGGCTGCAATCTTGTCCTCTGAGGGGAAAATCCTCTCGGAGCTCGTATTCCGGATAAGGCTCAGGAAGGTCAGACTCTGCGTGGGCGCCAACTGTGACTTTTTGAGATGAATGGAAAATCTCAGCTCATGTAGCATACCCATGAGGGAGGAAGCAGTGTGCTGTACTGCCTCCGGAGACTTGTCCCCGAAAAGCCAGTCTAGATATGGGTAGACGTGGTGACTGACCCCGGAGCAGTTGTCACACCTCAGGGAACCTGGCGGCTTTGGGCTAAATGGAAGCTGCGTCCTCCACTGCTGGTTCCTTCACGTACAACGAAGCGCAGAGTATGAGTCTAGTCTTTTTCTACGCATTCCGACGCCCGTACATAAGCCATTCACTTCCGGGGTCGGATGCGTTGCAACAGTTTTCCTGATCGCCTGCGCTGCCGTACTCCTTGAAATTCCCTCCTCAGTGTTTTTGCTCTCTTACTCGCCTCTTTCCTCCCGTCCTTCCTCTCTGTATTTCCAACTTATCCTCTCGCCTCCGTTTCCTTGACCCTCCTCATTCTACTTTCCGCTCCCATCTTCCTCCTGTCCCTTCCTCCCGTCTTGTGTGATTTTCCCTCTGTCTTGCCTTCTTTCATTCCTTTCCTCCCTGTCTTTACCTTAGCCTTACCTTTCCGTGTATCGACCTCCTTCTGTTCAACGGACTGCCTTGCCTCATCCCCATTGGCGTTTTCTTGTACTTCCTGTGTGCCGACTCCTGCCTGCATAACGGATTGCCTGCCTTTTCCAGTACTGTATTGTTACTACCCGAACACTTAACCGTGCTACTCAGACTTTCTACTACTGGACCTACACCCAGGTTAACCATCTCTGGATATTCCTCATCCACTCATCTCTTCAGCTAAAGCATATCTTTCTGGGGTTTTTTATGCCTCTGGCTTTTTCCCCACTGTTTAACGGCTGAGGAGGGTAGCCACAGTTCACCCATTGGGTGTCACTGTGGCGTCCTTTCACGGTCGTCCTTATCTGCAAAAAAAAAAAAGGGAAAGACTCGAACCCAGGATAACCCAAAGCTTGCATTACATCGGAAAATCAGAGGTGAGGATGAAGGGGCGAACAGGGGATCAGACTCTTCACAAGCAGAAGAGGATATAACAGATATATCCGACAGCAGTGCTGCCACCACGTTCATCAGTCTTGTAAAGATCCTGGGGGCCGAATTCAGTCCAAAGGGTAGAACCTTGTACTGATAATGAAAGCCCATGATCCTGAACCTCAGAAAGGACCGTTGGGGTTGCCAGATCGGGGCGTGTAGGTAGGCATCTTTCAGATCCAGTCCCCCGCACATAATGTCTCCGCTATAAGCGCTGGGGTAACCCTCTTGAACTTTTGGAGAGTAAGGGACAGGTTCAAGGTGGAAAGCTCCAACAACTCTCATGCAAGCCTGGATATTCTTATGTATGGCAAAAAATCTGTGAATAGAAGCCCAGCCCTCGTTGGGCAGCTGGGACTGCCTCCACTGCCCGACTATCAAAAAGCGAGCGAATTTCCACCAACAGAGTTGCTGTACAAATCTGTGGGAGCAGAGGTGAGGAGAGAGGAGAAGGAGGGCTAGGAAGCCGGGAGCCTGGGGATACTACAGAGAGGATCCATGGGTCTGTGTACCTTGTCCGCCAGCAGTGAGCGTAAAGGGCAAGCCAGCCCCCCACCAGAGACTCATGGATCTGGATGGATGGTCATGCTTTCTTGCCCTCCGAAGCAGGGGCTGCAGAGAGGGACTGAGCTGCTTGCGCCTGTGCTGGCTTGGGGGGGATCTGTCCGGTTGCTGGCAGACAGTGCGCTGATCGAAGCCATTCTACAATCAATGGGAATATTGATTTCATGGTGAGCCATCTCCTGTACTCACTATAACGTCTTATTTTTAAAAAGGTTTTTTAGAAAAAAAAAAAAAAAGGTTTTTGCCCTGTCCTTTTATCTTGAGTGGGACGGGAGGTTATTTAGCTATTAGTAATGCTAAGACGTCTCATCTGTTGTGGGATGCCACCTGACTTAGTTGCCTGTTGGTCAAGCTTGATCTATCCCCTCCCCTCCACCTGGGTTGTGGCTGTGGGGAGTCGACATGGTATCAGAAGTCATATTTTATGATAATATGTACCCCAGGAGTTGACCTAGCCCTTTCGACAACCTTGCTGAGTGTCTGCACCTATTAGCATAATTTGACAAAACACAGCCAGGAAGTTTTGTGAAGTTCTTTTGGATTCAGAGAGACACCATTATGAAGCATTACTCACAAATATGCAATTGACGATGAGGATAGCAGGTTAATATATATTTCTTTTGTTGATAAAACATTTTTTATTGTATTTTATGACAGAAACAAGACAGCCACCAAAAAAGGGGTCGATAACAAAAAACAAAAGAAAAGAAAGCACTCAGGTCAGCCCCTTCAATCAAATGTCTGCGGTTAATATCTTTTTTAATATAACAGCTATCTCCTACAAGCTCCAATTTGCATTGTACACACTATAACAAAAGCAACTATAACACAGCACATTACCATACATGTGAAAAGAACTGTTGTGTAAGTTAAGAGCATGGTTTACATTAATAGAAAAAAGAACAACTAATCATTTTAGTTTTAGCAGCTTCAGTGATCTGGGATATATACTATGTTCAGCTATGCTATGCTATGGTGAAAGATACCAAACGCCTTTAGTCTCAAAAGTCACACAGCCAGACTCCACATTCAACTCCCGCTTTAGAGCAAGATGTGCAGCACACAAACTGACCACGGCTTCCTCTGCTCTGGGGCCTGCGATGACTATCTCCCCAGCCCCCCACGACTTGAGTTCTGCTGACTGCGTTGTGAATCTACGCTCTGCCCAGTCAGCTTGTGCTTTTTATCTTAAGACAGGACTTGGTCTGTCTAGCATGTGTACGTCATTTCTGCCACCTGTAAGGTTAATGCCTAGGCCTTAGGATTGTCCCTTTGCTTTGAACATATGACATACCTATGTGCAAAAGAGACTGGCGTTGTCTGTCTCCCCTGGTTTTCTCTACAATAGTAATTGGGCTTCCGTTCATGGACTAGGCAAAGCAGGTCAATTGCTTCCACACCGCTTCAACCTCCATTCTTTTAAGTGGGCTTCTGAAGAGGTAAAGCATATCACTCGCCTCCACACACTTAACAGTTTGTGTGTATTTTGGTGTCATGCTTTCTGTCCTTGGCTGCTTATCAGATCTGAATGGTGCGACAAGCATCTCTTGAATTTGCTACAAACCATTTAAGACAGGAAGTTGCCACTTGTGGTTAAGTTTCCCTACTGGAAAGGGGAAGCTACAATTCCCTGCTCATTGCCTTTCGCTGAAGTCAAATGGCAAGTTTATGTGTGTGTTTCTAGTTACACACACGTGCATTATTTAGTCACTTAACTATACTATCTGGACCAAGTGTCTGTGTTTGTCCCTTGTCAAAAAGTCCCAGCCTTGTTGACAGTGTGCGTTCTTACCAAGGAACATGTGTAGAACCCTGCTATTGAATGTTTCCTCTGCGAAGTGCAAATTCGCCTGATGTGAGCCATGTTGTCTTGTCAGACTCATTCTTAACAGTACAACTCGTTTATCATATGGTGTCCTTGTGTGCAACTTGGTACTTGTACAGTGCTTTTTACTCAATTTCAATCTGGTTAATATGTTCATGCATCTGAATCACTTCACCATTATCAACCTTTCAAAGTATTATTATCGATAGAATTAATTTGAGGGTTTTATACCGCACAGCGTGAAGAACTTAATCGTGTCTAGCCGAAGATGACAAAGTTTAGCAAGGTTGGATACACGTATAAGGTCAATTTCCAGAGAAAGGGGTGCTCATGATTCCTCTGGTTATTTAAACGGATACGTTTACCGCTTACCGGAACTAAGGGAAAGACTCCATTGTCCTAATCTCATATGGGAGACTGTTCAATAATTTAGGTCTGAACACAGAATCTGCAGTCACTTCACACAGGAAGATGAAGGAATAGCCAGAAGGAGCTTGTCATGTGATCGAAGTGCCCGTGTTGGCTGATGATTCAATTTTCCCATCAAATATGCAGGTGCCAAATTAACATCACATGACAGTGCACTATTTAAGAATTACATTTTTGTTATCCTTTTATATTTCGGTGGCTCCAAGAACCAATGTACTACTAATAAATGTCTTGCTGTGACAGTCCATCAAACTTCAAAAGTACTTGGTGTGCCTGTCTGGCCAGACTATTTTACAGGGCATTTACCAAACTGTACAGCACTCTGTTTTTGCTAGATTATTGTTGGTTGAATTAATCACTGTCATATTTTTCAAATTTATTTTCTAGATCTTCAGGACCATCAAACAATGCCTTCATGCATTGTTTTCGGTGTTCCCCAATACCAGTAATGTGAAAGCTCCGAGTATCAATATTTTCCCAAAGGATCCGTCGTTGATAAGAACATGGCTGTTAAATTGCGTATTTCCAGTATCCGAGATTGACAGCAGTGCCAACGATGTTTGAGGACGCGAGGGGCAATCGATTAAACATCTGCAGCATGCAATTCTTTGTAGATATGTATGAACCATCAAAGTTCGGCCCAGACTCCTTCGCAAATTAATTCCCAATGCCGTTTCGACTGTATTTTAGCACACATCCGAGTCAGATGAGTAGTGAACGTTGAAATATTAATCTGTGCGTATATTGACCCGGGGGGGGGGCGGTATGTATATATTTAGAAAAAAAATGACAATTTAACTTGTGTCAATAAGGAAATTAATTCGAGTTTGTGTAATATTGATATATACATTAAAATGTAGACATGTTTTTAAAAATTGTACATTTAGTCCATGATTAAATCCATACTTGTAGGTTACACAAAAAGTTCACTGCAATGTGAGCATTTCTAAATAGCAGTATATGAAGATTGGTTATTTTACAAAATGTGATTACGTCTGTCATTACGTAGACCACACTGATGAAGTCCAGACAATTACTTCTGAGGAAATGACAGACACCTCAAATATCCAAATGGTAAGCCCTACTCACATGCAGGTAAAATGATTTAAAGTGTGTGAAATTGCATATTTTGTATTACAAATATATCTTTTCTATTGACAATAGTTATGAAAACATACATTGAATGAAGGAACAGGTTTCAACAGACAACTTTCCTGTAATCAACATCAAGCTTACTTCCCAAGTAATATTTTTTCCTATTTTACATTTAAGTGTGACTATACTATAGATGTATATCAAGTTCAATTTTAAAAAATGATCTCTCTTATGGATTACATTTATTGATAGAAAATTTGATAAGATCCTACCTTCTAATGTTTATTCTTTTTTGATTGCACTTTAATTTGCTAATCTTCTCTTGCAACATTACAGTTAGGCACTGGTAGTATAGCTCAGTGGCAACACACTAGTCTTGGAAGCAAGACGACGTAGAGCAACACAGGTTCGAATCCTGGGTCCACGCTTAGAAACCTCTTTGGCTGTGAAATTCTGTGTTTATAATATTAATACCAATCTGCGCAAGGCAAT
Organism: Ambystoma mexicanum; assembly: GCF_040938575.1. NCBI lineage: Eukaryota > Metazoa > Chordata > Amphibia > Caudata > Ambystomatidae > Ambystoma > Ambystoma mexicanum. Next base: position 1,333,433,345 of record NC_090921.1, on the reverse strand, counting down.
GTATTGAATTGTACATGTAATCAAAACAAAGTGTAGCCGACACGTGTTTCGACCCAACGATCTTCTTCCAGGCTACAATCAATAATCCCCAAAATATAAAAAAACAACCAATTAAACACCAATTATTATGGTTCATAAGCAAAACAATATTTAGTACTGGGTAGGGCAATCCAAGCGCAACATTGGTGCCTGAACATTATAAGTGCATGTTATTTAATGTTCAATGCATGGTGCAATCAATTACCGCAAAAGTATAAATATACCCCATAAGACATAAGCAGTCCATATTGAAAACAGAAATAATAAAAAAGGATAAAATGTCATCCAATTTGTCAATAGATTCAACGAGTTACATATGAACTCACAGGAAAAAAGGAGAAAAATGTTGAAGTTGAAAGACACCGATTTAGTTTCCATTCCATTTGCTGTGAACCAGTGCAGCGGTCTACAAGCTACGTCTAATTTATTCCGAATAATATGGCGGAATACTTACTAACAAGCAATGATGACATAAAAGCGCTGTTTGCACCAAGAGGTCAAACGTTAAATCCATTCAAAAATAACATCCCAAAATGAGGACTTGCAGTTTAAATGTATTAAATTAGAAAGAATATCAGAGAGATCAACACATTTTGGGAAATGACAACCCTAAAACATTATTTAGAACAAAACAAAATCCCCCAGGGACTCTGCATCCGGATACTTCCTGATTTTGTAAATCCCTTAGATGGGGTCCTAGCAACTGAATGGGAAGAGAATCTTGCAACTAGCTCCAACAATATGATTATGATGCTCATCGAGCATGCAGAACGTGAACATACACGTATCCAAATGGATATAGTCAAGAAAGAAATATAGAAACTAGATGCACCAAAATCAACCAAAGAAAAATATGAAACCATGTATTCAATACTACGTCAACATAAAGATGAGGTCAAATTACGCAAATTCTTATGAGATGACTATAGAAACAATCGGGTATATACATATCAGTCCAAATATGAGCCATCACAATCCATAATTAGTAGTGCCATTCAAGCTCAGATGCAGAGAGTGATTTGGAGGCACTCACAACAGGTACAAATGAGGCAGTTCCCACAAAGTTGGGAGAAGCAGTTGCAAAAAGTCAAACTACAGCCTCACTTTTTTTTGGACCAAATACGTTGCTACAAAAAGGGCAATCGGAAACCCCCCCTTGAAACAGGTGTGGTTCCAAGTCCCTGTGGTCACCAATATCTTAAAACGAAGGCTAAACAAAGGGGCAAAAGGGGTGACAAACACGGCAATAACAAACGCAAGCGATCCAACTCTAAACCGCAGAGTGACCTGAGCCTCGCAACAGCAATTGACTCAACACAGATCACTGATCTAGTGTATAATTTTCATCACATCAACTTTCCAAGCAAGAAACATCTGTATTGAATGAAGGCTTATAATTTGCACCATCTTGTCTTAATAATTATGTTGATATTCAAATTGATTTGTTCAAATTTATTTGCAAATTAAAACTCAAAAAGTATTTTGAAACTCAAGTAGAGCAGTATGTTCCTTCACTTTAAGTATTGACACTTCAGACACCTCCCCTTCAGACACCTCCCCTTCATAACACCTCCATTCCGACGTGTGCAAAAAATGCATGGAAATCATTACTATGCGGCAGCTTTCTGCATTGTGACAGAATACATCCTTCATTATTTCTCCAAGGTCTGGCCATTTGATCTCTCCTGTATATATTTAAATGTTGACATCACAAAAACCTAGCCAATTACATAGTAAAGCAAACATGAATTGTATGGTGTGTTTTGAGGTTCAATAGCAGAATTGTCTTTTGATGTTTAATGAAAGTCCTCATTTCCTGGAGCTATTACTACCTAATGGTATGCCAATGTTATGATACAACAGTGCAGGGAGGCAAGGACTCCATGCTAAATTCTATATCTAATCTAATGGTCAAATAGTTATTTATATAGCGCCTTTGGCAAAGTGCTGTACATAGAACATATTTATCGCAATTATCACCAAACCGAAGTCGGTACTCCTTTATCGACCTTGAAATGATGAAAGGCCGAGTTGGCCTTGCTGGGAATCGTACCTGCAACCTACAGATCATGCACAGATGCAGCAACAAGCGCTCAACCGGCTGAGCTATCTTATTAGCTAACATCCTTCAGGAGGTTGGTTAACTGAGTATCGAATGGGGTAGAATTATCACAGTACCTAGATGTTGGACGAACCATTCATGAAGCCCTACATAAAGTTAAATACCTATCTGAATTATCACAAGGACATGTTTTGCTAAGTTTCTATTTCAATTACCAATGTAACTCATTTGTTTTTGAACAACGCTTGAGCTTCCTGGAGAGTCAGGTTTTGGATGTTTTAATTGTAGTCTTGAAGATTTGAGAGGCTATTACACCTGTGATTTGTGTAATGACAATCACTCACCCTTGAGCAAAGACTCTGCTGCACGACCATTTATAGTAATGTACCCCATTGACGACAAGGTTGAATGGATGTAAACTAGACTCTGCATAGTCATCGTTTTACACACTGTTTTTATAATTAGAGTGTAAATTAAATTATAAGTGCACAAATGAGGTGCCTCTGCATGATTATGCACACAGGACTGGACTATGAGAAATAAAATTGTGCAATACTGGTTTGCTTTCACTGGAAAAAAGCATAATTTTTGTAAAATATTAATTCTCAATTGCAACTTAGTTTTCCATCTCATTAATTATACAATCCTAAAATTCTAGGAAAATAAATATGCACAGTGCTTCTGTTTGCTCCATGAGCATCAACGCAGCAGATGCTGAATGGAAAAAAAAAAAAAAACATTCCTTTTATCACAGTGTGCATTTTAATTTTTTGAAAGGCTTCAGAGAAATACATTCCATTTCAGCGGTGACTTGCGATTACATGCATGTAAATAAAAATCAAAAGAAGCCTTCTGGTTTCTGTCAAGTAACCTGACCTTTGCACTACCCCCGGCTCTAAACCCGTGTGTAAATATACACAGGAAAATAATAAAGCTGTCGTATTTACAAGATTTTCATGCGTAAAAAGGCCTAGTATGCACCTTATCTGGAGGCCTGCCTGTATTAGCAGGTGGCAATGTAATCGATACGTTCTACAAGGCCCAGGCCGTGATTAAAGACATACATGCACTTGATGTTAGCCAGACTCTGCAGAAAGATAATAATGTCACATTATCAGAAGCTCAAGCACTTAAGAAACGTATTGTAAGCCCTGCAATCATCATTAAAGAGGCAGATAAGGGTGGAAATGTGGTCCTATTAGATAAAGTGGATTATATACCAATGGCTCACAATCCTTTACATTCAGTTATCAGGTACTGACATACTACCCAATCAGAGAAATAACTAACGTGGTCCAAACTGATTGATAAGTGGTATCAGATGGGTCTACTAACGGGAGAAGAAAAATAATTCATGACCGTTGAACATCCCATAACCCCCACAGTGTACTTTTTGCCAAAATTTCACAAGCAGTTTGTAACAATCCCGGAAGGCAGACCAATTGTCAGTGGGAGAGGGGGGGGGGTGTTGGAACCAATCAGTCAAGATCATGAATGTCTCACACCAGTGGTTATACATACCCCCAAGATATATTAGGGACACTATGCATGTGTTGAAGATGTTTGTATATTTTCAGATTGAAATCTGCATCATATTATGTGCACATTGAAATGCTAAAGGAATAGTTAATATTTGTACTGAAAAATAATACGTTTGTGTTCAATGATACATTTTACGACAAAAAGTAGGGATTTCTATGTGTGCGAACTTCGCACCAGCACTTGCGAATATCTTTATGCATAATTTTGAGGAGCAATATGGACTAAGTAACCCTGTATATCAGCCTTACATTTACTTTTGGCGTCGCTTTATAGATGATGTCATCATGTTTGGACTGGATCTATAGACCAGTTGCAGGGCTTTGTGAACTATCTGAACTCGAACACGTGGGGGCTAAGCTTTACGCATCACAGCAGCAACACCGAAATAGATTTCTTGGATTTGAAAATCTCAATTACTGCAGATGGATATACAACTAAGAATTATAGGAAAGGTACTTCTGTGAACTCAATACTACATGCTAAAAGCTTGTCACAAAAAGACTTCTCAACTATATCCCCAATGGGGATTTTATTAGAGCAAGGCAAAACTGTACAATGTGACTTTGAAATTAAATGTGATCAAATTAAAAGCAGATTTCTGGCCAGAGGCGATCCACGGTCAATATTAGACAAAGCTCAATCTCAAGTACAAATGTTAGATAGGGTAACTCTGCTCACACCTAAAGATAGGAACCCATCTGCCAGACATGTGAGATTGATTACCAGATACAATACATATAGTAGGCTTATTTACATGGTTTTTCACCAACACTGGCATCTACTTTATTTGGACACATTGATAATAAACCAAGCATTACATTTTCTAAAGCACCGACCCGAGAAACAAGTTATGCCCATCATTTATGAAAAGCACTATTAGAGACCCAGACTGGCTACGATGATTGAGGCTTAATGGCTTCCACAAATGTGGGAATTGTTCTATGTGTATACACACTCTTGAAACGCAAGCCATTGATTTTGGAACAACAGGACTGCAATGAATAGATATATTTATAACTGCAACACAGAATATGTGGTTTACTGTATCATGTGTGTGCGGGGGTGGGGAGGCAAGTGCATTGGCAGCACCATACAAGCACTTCAAATCTGAATTAGAGAGCATTGCAATACGATATCTAGTAAGTTCCCACTAGCTTTGCACTGGCAAAGCCAGCATCAAATGGGTGACATTCATGGGATACGCTTCGCAAGGCTCAGCATGTTAACATCAGCATTAAGGGGGGTAATTGTGTATTAAAATGTAGATGCTTAGAGACTAGACTCTCATGCAACCATCGAACAGCAATCATTGATTTAACTACAGACCATGAATTGTCCGTGTTTTTGTGATTAATTGATCACCGACAACTGTTTGGGGATGCATATCTCGCATGTATTTTAACACATGTACACAATTTGTAATTGCAGATACGTTGTGGGACTGGATCAGTCTGTACATTGCACTGTGGCCAAACCAGTCAGCCCATTAATGCTATAATTGTCAAATAGAAGGGGCATGATACTATGCACAAATAATAACTGTTGCACATTATCAATGGAATTAGGTGCACCATGTGTGCTATTTGGACATTTGGGATCATGTTAAGCAACAGCTGTCAGCAACAAACGTCTAGTCGCTATTACTAGCAAAGAATTAGCCATTATTAGAGGATGGTAGATTAAACAATATAACTAGGCACAGCCGCGGCCAGAACAGTCTTACTCTCCAACCCTAAATCGGCTGGTGATTAGTTATTTCATATAAAGATAACATCATGCAATATCGGAGCATATTAGTGGTTATAATATGGCACAGTCGCAGTTTAACTTGGTCTAATTTCTTAACTTCAATTAATACACGCACAACTAAGTAGCCATCCAAACATGGCAATATCACAGACAACCAGGGCTACCACCAGTATGGCGGTCATAAGCGGGCGCTGGTAACGCAGGAACAATGGGCTTGCGTTGACACTATTTAAATGATAGCTGCGAACCAGCTCGGTTGGACTCATTCTATGCTGAAAAGCACGTAACATTTGTAAGTAAGAACTCTTTATTGTTACGTGGGACAGTCGGAATATAAGTTACAGGCAAATGAAATTCTTATGGGCACCCTTTATTTGACTTTTCTTTCATTTGCACAGTATTCGTATGGATGGTGCAACACAACGCAGAACTCGGTCTCGCACTCACGATTTAGTAAACAAACGGAGCAAATCAGGTAACTATCAACGTGTCATCCCGCACTTGTGTGAAACAATGCAAGAACAGCATTTATATATTTTTGAAAATAATTCTGAGAATAAGTGTAGGTAACACGTGGATTCTGATGTTTTATTTTTAGAATTGTGTTAGCTCCAACATAGCTATTTGGCAACAATAGTGGAGTCACATTTCTTCAAAAATATGCTAGTATATGCAGCAAGTGATCGTTTAATTGGTTTTGACTAGGAATTTATTTACCCCTCTTAAGGTTACCTCACACAAAGGAGGGTCATATATGAACAATACAGGTAGGCTGTGCACCAATGGGGGTGGTAAGCTGTTTCAGTATGTGCATTTTGCACTAAGCAAAGTATTAAAATTAGAGGTCAACATAGCACACCCACACATTAATTTAAACTATTAAAAACATATTGAATGGTGAAGGTGAATGGCTGTTGGTTGGTGGCATGCGCAGGCGGTCTACTCGCACAACGGGATCGTGTTAGAATTTAAATTGGCAAGCATATGACGTGTAGTAATACAGATTTATGTTTGTTACCTGTGTCTTTCAACTTCAAGAGCTGTGGTTTTCTGTTCTCTTTTTTCCTTTTTTTTCTCCTATGAATTCATATATAACTCATTGAATCCATCGACAAATGGGATGCCATTGTATCCTTTTTATTATTTCTGTATAATTATGATTGCAATATGGACTGCTTACGTCTTATGGGGTAGATGTATACTATTGCGGTCATTGATTGCACCATGCATTGAACATTAACACGCACTTACCATTTTCATGCACCAATGTTCCACTTGGATTGCGCTACCCTGTACTAAATATTGTTTTGCTTATGAACCGTAATAATTGGTGTTTGATTGGTTGTTGTATATGTTGGGAATTATCGTTTGTAGCATGGAAGAAGACAGTTGGGTCGAAACAGGAGTTGGCTACACTTTGTTTTGATTACATGTACAATAAAATACATTGCCATTGCGTAGATTGGCTGTGTAATTCTGCGTTCATAATTTTACTATTGCACACGGTGGGCACAGGTGTCAACCAACACACGAGCATCTGCTGCAGGCACACGTCCTCCATTTAAAGTAGTGGGGCTATGATTATTTTGGTTACAGAAAAGCGCACCGAGTTCCGGCTGGTTGCCCAATTTAGTTTCAATTCCCTTTGGTATTAAGTGTTATAAAAAAAACACTATTATAATTTTTAAATAAAAATGTATATACAGGGGGATGCAGGTACTTCAGCAACCTAATCTTCTTCTATTGCAACCCGAGGCCAATGAGGTATGAAAGGTGTAACTAGACTGAATGCTATTAATGATATTTTTATTTTGTTTACTAGTAATAACAAATTATAACTTTAGAATGATTACTAATTTTGAAAAATCAGAATGTATGCAATCTTGTTGTATATATAACAACAAGGACCGTTTTGGGTTTGCCTACTGTGGGTTGCCCAGTTCGATAGTCACACTTGAGAAACACACAGTTTCTTTGTTAAAGGAGAAATTTCAAAAGAGCAACGTCTCTAGTTTGGCTTTCAAGCATATGTGAATGCACTGTGTTGTGTCATTCACCATCTTAGACGCAACATGCACAGTAACCTGTCCCAAACACTACGTTTGTAGAAGAATTAGATGGAATCTTTTCTTCTCATAATGGTCTATATATGTATTAATATACTGTTGCACGACATCTAAAGTGCCATTAATGAAAAACAACATTATGATACAGTATATTATTGGTGTCAATAATTGAACAGATTTATTTTTACAGGCTGACAGCATAGTGCTAACTCCAAGGCCAATTCCCTGTGACAGTCAAGTTCAAATGGTACATTTCAATTAGCAATTATTGTTAAAATTGCGTATTTACTTACCATGTTCGACTTTATCTTTCCAAATAATACATTTGTATAGGTTTTTACACAAAAATCATTCTAGTGATTTACTGTCTCATGTTCACAACTTTACTTATGAAGATGTAATCTTTGTGATCAAAGAAGTTAAAATTGAATAGTCTATCCAGTATCCAATTTGTATTGAATGTTTCGTTATGTACTTGGAGACTACTACTGAAGCAGTCATGAAAGACACATGGACCACCAAAAGGTATACAAACAATAGTGATAGTCATCTACGGTACACTTAATTTAACGTTTATTGTGTGTGAAGTGTTTTTCGTACAGAAATTGTGTTCCTTGTTGCAATTTTATGTATGTTTCGTGAAATGGAATAGTATTACGGCTGTTTAGAAGTTTTTGCGAATGCTATGTTACAGATGGCCGATGAGATGGGAGACTCAACATCAACTGTATCAAAGCACTCAGAAAACTAGCATAAATACAAACCATGATTTCAGTTTTTATTTTTTTTTCATTCCACATTGTTGAATTGGTGTTATTGTTCAGTAAGCATGAAATACATAATACTTGTTTTTTTAAAAAAAAAAATGGATTAGATGCCTAGGAAGAAGAGCAGGAAGACTCACACCACACAGAAATGATGTTGTTTGCCAAACTGATATCAATTGGGAGCAACTAGTGTTTGAGGTTGAGAATGCTCATTCGAGTCGGGATGCCGATGACCAGTGGCCGGAATTTGAATTGAATATCACAAGCGAACCATGGAAAGTAACGATGGAGCATTGCTGCGTCACACAATGTCCACAAGAAGTGACGGATAACATTGAAGATGTGCGATCATTACTTTTAGATCATCTCACACAATCCACACACCCTCCAAACAATTTCAATCAAAGAAAGACATTTCCCCAATACATTCTGAACATCACGAAATATCAGACTGAAATATCTGAAGCATCTACGGAGTTGATTGACGAATATGTTCATGATTATTGCTAGTGTGGACAAATGGCTATTACAGGAGCCAAAATTCCTTGTATTTGACAGCTGGCTGCTACAAATGCAACCATAAATTAAGTAGAGGATTTATAGGGAGCCATTGGTGAAGTTTACTCGAGTAGTGAAAGGCACCAACCTGAAGATAAAAGGGTAGCTGCGTTGACCAACACAACACATTTCTGTGGTCCGCGCAACCCATTCTTGGAAAAGTGCTTGCTGGAAACATACTTTGTTCTTCTGCTCTGTTGTTCAGTGGATCAACGTCCTAAAGATTTCAAGTTTCTGTACATTTGTAGAGTTCCTTGCCAAAACCGCTTATTACACATATCTGAGGAAGTACTTGTCCCCACAATGAATCAGGCCTGGCATCTCTAACAGATATCCATAGACCATGCTCTCGCAGGCAAAAGGGGCAGGCTTGCTCGTAATGGACAGTGCGACAGTCCTGGATTTTTGGCCAAATATTGCACTTGCCACTTCCAAGACAGAGACATCCAAGAAAATTGTGAGTTCTGTCACGGTCCAAGTTTCTGAATGTTCATCCTCGGTTGCTAGGGAGAAATATGGTTTCATTAAATCCACTGAAAGTCTGCATTCAAGGGGAATGCAAATAGAACCAATAGCCACTGGCAGGCACTTCGGAATAGCAAAGGCCTTGCAAGAGAGGTTCCTGCACAAAAAACATCAATTTGATGTATGGCACGTCACTAAATAAATCTCCCCAAAAATAACAGCTGCTGGTAAAAAATAAAAAAAAGGGTTCTGAAGACATTTTAAAATGGTCACAGTATCAGCAACCATCTTAAGTGGAGTTCGACAACTTGCAACAGTTCTGTAGATATTCTTGTTGAAAAGTGCCATTCAATGTTCCACCATTGTTCAAACATGCACTCATGGGAGGAAAACCAGCATTTTCACTAGTTACAGCAGATGGAATTTGACTTTGTGAAATATCCGACGTTGACTGTGCTGGCTACGCAAATGCATGGATTGGCACCAGAATATGTTTCCATGGCCCGGTCTATTCCACGAAACATTGCTAACGTGTTTCGCCGTCCAATACTTGGACTTGTTGAAAAGATGACTTCAAGATTCAAATGAGGCGTTGTGGCGTTTACAATTTCATCCAGAGCAAGTTTCAATCATGTAGTTTATGCTGAGAATCTGTATTGATATATACAAAATGTATTTGTACAAAATTCAAACTTTAAATATTTTTCAATATCTATGTTTATTAAATGTTACTTGATATTTATTGCTGAATGTGTTCATGACCTTTTCGTTATTTATTTGCCTCAATACTATCAATTGATGTTATAACAATAAATGAGAATAAAACATCTACTTTTTTTGCGAAATCACTGCAGAGTATTTTTATTATTAAAATTCTATATACATAGGTTAGTTTACTTTTTTCTCATTTGTATTCGATCATTTTAAATTGTTGAATTATAGAAAAAACTCTTAAGAGTATTCGTTTTTATAGTGATCTCAATTCATATGTCTCCGTCTCTACATATCCTCAGCCCCAGCCTACCTATCCCAGAGAATCCACCCAGTCGCACCTACTAGACTCACCAGGACACCCTATGCCAGCATGCTCTCCGTGCCCAGGATAAAAAGAGCTAGGAGCAGGTGGCGCCAGCTTCCCCTACCTTGCTGCTTTACATTGGAACACCCGTCCCACCTCTCTGAGAGCTGAACCCTCACTGACTGCTTTCCGCAAAGCCATGAAAGCTACCTTGTTCACCTAACCAACCTCTCATGTCTAAACTTTAATGACTAACATGTATCATGTACTATGGTGTATGATGTACCTTTTTGTATGATACTCCCTATCGCTTAACACAGGATCCTGCCTCACTGTAACCCAAGGCACAACCTGTATCTGTAACTAAGTTCCCTTATAAGTAAGCGCCACAATGCCCCTGGGCTGCCTGTGCGCTATATAAATGTAATAAATAAATAAATAAATCCTCCCACCTCTTTTTCTCCACCAATAACTATGCATCTGTATATCTTGCTGTACCCATCCCGTCTATTTGCATCTATACGTTTGTTGTTGTCCATCATATGTATATATTCATGTTATCGGTTATATCACCTTTCATCATAATTATGGTCCCAACACGCTTTCCCTTGAAACACCCTTGGACGGACCAGGATGCAGACATTTTGGGGAAATGTTTGGGAGGTGCCATTATGCGTGTGTGCATTTCAGCCATTATAGTTATACGGGGTGGCCAAGACTCTGGTAGTCACCCATTTCTAAATGGAGGGTGTATGGGCCCAGGAGACAGAATACTATAGACTAAGGGATTGTGTAGAAGGTGATAGAGAGTTATGTGAGAAGCTACAGTTCCAATTTGTCATTAGAAGTAGCATCATTCCTACGGCAGAGGTGATGTGCAAGAGTGTTTGTGTTGTAGGTGTGAGCAGGGTGTGTGGAGTGAAGCTGTACATTCCACTAAGTTGCGAAGGTGCGGTGTGCGAGGGGAGAAATGCATCTATGTACAGGGAATATTGCCGCATCTCACTGGCGATTTAAGTGCTTGATGGGTGCATAGTATTCACCTTCAGAGGTTCTTAGACAGAGAGATTGCCATCCCTAGTTCCTTCTAGTGTGAGAACAAGGATCCCATTTCATGAGTGCGTGCTGCGGCCTGATCTACCATCCTGTGCAATAGAGTTACCTGCCGTGCCATCCCTGAGCGACGGGTCTGAGGAGCCTGGATGTTCTCCTTCAGCACGATCAGCTTGATCTTCTCAAGGACTCATTTTAAGTGTGGTGCATGGACACCCTCCCAGCCCAAACAGTTCCAATACCAGGCCCAGTGTTAGGTTCGTTCTAGGTACAAGTTGCTGGAATGACTACCCGAGTCCTCCATAAGTGCCTGGCATTCCACAAGGAAGGGTGGACTGCAGAACAGGCTCATTGAGGAAGAAGAAGCTAGTGGCTTAGATGGGTGGGTGAGGTTTCGTTGGCAGGGGGTTGAGACAATGGGGTGATGCGGGAGGCATTGAGTGGGTCATGTGGTCTGGGGGTAGGGAACAGCCAGGTTTTAAGGGCTTTACTGAAGGCCATGTGATCCTCTACGAGGTGGAGGGAGTTCCAGAAAGTGGGTGCGAGGGCAGAAGCAGGCGCCTCCTACTCTGGAGAACTTGAAAGGAGAGACTACCAGGAGGTGTGAAGAGCCTGATCGGAGGTTTTTGGAGGTGTGGTAGCAGGAGAGATTGTTTTGGAGAAATTCCAGCCCTTTCGTGTGGGTGCATGGTGGGTAATGCACATGGGCATTGAAAGAGGCCAGACGACTGATCGGCAGCCAGTGGAGTGTCCCAAGTGCCGGCGAGATGTGTTCTCTGTGGAGAGAGCAAGGAGGAGCCAAGCTGCAGTTTTGAATCCATTGGAGCTTTCGCAGTTGGTATGTTGGCGTGCTTAGGTAGAGGGAGTTAAGAGCAGTCTAGGAGCGAGAGGACGATGGTCACGATTGTGGACACTATGGGGGTACGAGAGATTGGGGAAAATCCGCTTGAGGATGCAGAGGTGGAAGGTGCACTATCTGGAGACTGTATTGATGTGGCAGGAAAGGGTCTGAGCTGAAAATCCAACTTAGGTTTTTGACAGAGGGCGCTGCAATGAGAGCGGGACCTAATGAAAGTCATCCTGGGAAAGGTTGGGGAAGGAGAGCTGTTTTGCAGCAGATGGGATTTGTTTTCCCGGGGTTGAGGAGCAGGTGATTGTGCGTCATCCAGAGGTCAATGTCAGAGAGGCAGGAGGCAAGGTCTGGGTGGGGTGGGGTGCGCAGGGGGAGTTGGGAATTTTTAGGATGATCTGCGTTTGCTGTCCACATAGTTTTAGCAAGGAATATTGTGGGAACAGATGAGCTTGGGTAGGGGCGAAAGAAAGGTAGCGGTTGAAAAGGAAGGGGGAGAGGCAGGCTCCCTGTGGGACTCTGTGCGGGACTGGGTGCGGGCAGAGAAGAAAGGAGGGAGAGAGAGGACTTGGGAGCGGTCGGAGAGGAAGGAGGAGATCCATGTGAGGGCAGAGTCTCTTATGCAAGGAGTCTGTTCCTGAGGATGGAGTGGTTAATCAATGTACAGATACATCAGTGTCAATATACCGTGATCCGCTGGTGTGTCTCGATGGTGGTATCCATCTCTCCCTGCAAATATAACTATATTTATGAAATATAGGGCAGCAATAGCCGTCCCATAGTTAAGGTGAGTCTGACTCCCATAGGAACCCATTTAAATTCTATTAACTTTTGATTAGAGTAACAGATTTGGCCAACATTTCGAAAGTGATTAGGGCCTCGCCCCCTTCGACTGCAAAGTTTCAATAAGATTTGTTAAAAAATAAAAAGGTTATTAAGAAGGCAAAATAATTAAGTTGCAGCCTCCTTCCATTCATTTTCCCCACAGACAAAACAAAGTACATTTTTCCCAAAGCGCACAGCCCAAACTACTGGATGGATATGGACCAGGTCTGAAACAACTTGGGCACGAAGGGTTCAAAAGCATGCTGTTTTGGGGTTATTCCGTGCAGTAGTTTTTAAAACATTTGATAAAGAAGAGGGTGCCCCCCTCTACAAAATAGATAGCTACATCTCTGGTAAATTGCCAAAAAGGCGTTTTTAGAAATAAAACAGCCGGCATCTTTTTTCTCTCCATGCGAGAGATAACTGAGAACGTAGCCTAGGTTATGGGAAGATAAAACGTAGGGAAAAAAAACATTTGCAGGTCAAAAAACATGCAAATACCATCAGGCTATAGGTGGGGGGGACTAGAAGGCACCAGTGAAATTTGGGACTCTACGGAATGAGTTTGTAACAAAAAGTTTTCTGTAGACTTGGCTATAAACGCGAATAGCCGACATCTCAAAGCAAACCGCGTCACAGAAACCGTGTGCGTTGTTGGGGGAAACAGAGGGCTGGGGAGGTGAGAAGGCAGATTGGGGGAGCTGCACAGATGAGGGGGCACTTGGTGAGGGGCGGGGGCAGAAATCATTTTTTTCAGGTTTTTTTCCAATATTAGTGGCTACAAAGAGCTACAGATAGCCGAGGGTATATGTAGCTCCATAACTGCGTTATATTTTAAAAGATATTTTTACAGCTATAGTGACGCTGGGCATGGCACATTACAAGACCACTTAGAGCAACATGGCCTAAGGAGGCTGGATCCTCCTTCCTTGCTTTGAAACTAAGCAGGTTGGTCCCGGTTACTGCATGGATGGGAGACAGTCCACAGCCCTGAATGCTGTGCGTTTTCTTAGTTTTAATTATCTCATAACAAACAGCATTTGCATTTTGTTTTTTAAACCGTGCTATTGTCAGTCCTTAAAAGCATTGCACTGAGACACGTGTTTGCCTTTTGATGAATTGCATTCTAGTATTTGTAGTCTCACAGTCAAGATGGCGGCGGGGGGTGGGGAGGGGGGGGTTGTGGCGAAGGAAATAATGCCACAATTGTACACTTTTTGCCAAACAAAGTTCTATAAGGATTTATATATTTGAGTGACACTGTGGTAGGTGTACTTTTCAAGTTATCTTTACAAAGCAGAGTATTGTTGAAAGCCAGATATGGGGGCGAGGAGGGGAAATGATGAGAGGGCAAGTCAGTCATCAGTATTTGCCCACGATGTGGCAAGAGTTTTCAATACTGGACACTGGTGCAGTTATTTTCCCCTAATCGTGGCTGCTTTTCAGGGTACAAGTAAAGGACAAATGTGGGTGGACAGTAACCTTTTTTTCATAGGGCAGACGCATCTCCTTGGGTTTTTTTTTTTTTAGGTTGGCAAGCTTGCTCATTTGGTTACCAGGATTTAATTATTTAACTCTGGTGGTTATGTTACCAGTGCAGACGCTTACCCACAAGACCACAAGCAGTTTCGTATTGGGATTTTGTTGTGCAGGGAATATTTCATGACCGATTGCGGAGTTCAAACGGTGGGCATCTTTTATACTTTGCCAGCATATTTCCATCATGGTATTTTTCTAGTGTTCATTAAAAAAAAGTAAAAGGTCCAATGCTATTTTGTGTTGTGCACTTTCTCGTAAGGAGAAGGTTAATTGAACTACATTTGTATATTTCACTTTAAAATATATGTTCACTTGCTGTGCATATATTAATGGGTGCCAGCTTTTAATTTTCGCTATGGGGGCAAAAGTACATTGGCATATGTTGTTCTTGCAGCTGGTCAATTTGTTTCCTCTTTTCCGTGACGCTTAAAGGCAATTAGTTGGGGGTTGTGCAATGTATCACAACAGTCACCAAGAGACCAGCCATAAAACAAGGGGCTTGTAGCACGATGCTTAACCAAAGTGTGTGATCCTCAGCAAATAATGCAATTTCACTGCACATTGCAAGTTCTCAAAGCCTGCAATAGTTTATACATAACAATACCACTGTTAAAACAGGTCAAAATCAGTTTGGGATTGATGAACGTCTTTGAGTGATGGGTTTCAAGTGTTTTAAAATAAAAAGAGTGGCCATGGCCGGTGGTCTGGTAGTGTTTTACAATGGATAGTGAGCATGGCCATGGCTAGTGGTCTGGTAGTGTTTTCAAATGGTAGTGTCCTAAAATATACAGTGGGCATGGCCGCAGGCCGTAACCACTGCCCATGTGTAGAAAGAAATCTATGGACTAACAAAACCCTTGAACTTCATGGAAAATACTTTAGTTGCATGGACGTTAAGGTGAGAATTTAACACAACAATACACCCGAAATTCACCTAAAGCCACCTTAACTTTGCGCCCCCTGTTGCGCAGCCAATAGCCACAATGACATCACAGATGACATCACTAATTACATGCTGTAGGAGAACACTGAGATCACAAATTGCATCACTGATGACATCACTGGTGACAATACTAATTACATTGTATACAACAGATTACATCAATAATGGCATTACACATAATTCGATTAATAAGTCAGCTCATAAAACCTTTGATTTTCTTATTTTAGGCCATGGACTTGGCCATGACAAAGGCTGTGGTTACCGGCCATCACCAAACACGGTAGCTAGTGGTCAGTTAGTGTTGCGAAATACCAATGTGCATGGTTAAACACTGTGCCTAGTTGCCCGTCAGCATGTTAACATATACAGTGTGTTGAAAGCTGTAATCAGAGGCCATAGCTAAAGGTCATAGCATGTGCCCATTAATATGTTAGAATATACAGTCGGCATGGCCAATGACTGTGGTCACTGGCGAGTATTGTGTTGAAGACCATGGCTAGTGGCTGGTTAGTGCATATAATATACAGTCAGCACGGCCAAAGGCCATCGCTTGTGGCATCTTAGTAATTTAAAATAAACAGTGGACATGGCCAAAAGATGTACAAACTGCTCATGGTCAAAGGCCATGTCTAGTGTCCCATTTATATATTAGAATCTATAGTGGGCACAGCCAACGATTGTGGCCACTAGCCAGTATTGTGCTGAAGCCCATGGCTAGTAGCTGATTAGTATATAGAATATACGGTGTACACAGCTGAAAGCTGTGGGCCCTGGTGGAGGCCAAAGTCTATGGTTGGTGGCCTGTGTTTTCAAATATACAGTGCACATAGGTGAGGACTGTGGCCAGTGTCCATGACTGAAGGCCATGATTAGTACCCATTTATGTGTAAAATATTTTGGCCAGGCACACTCACCATGGCTGAAGGCCATCCTTATTGCTGGTTACTGTTGTAATGTAATTAGTGATGTCACCAGTGATGTGATCTGTGAGGTCATCAATGTGGTCATAGGCTGCACAACATGGGGAGGTATGTCAAGATGGCTTTAGCCGAATTTCAGGTGTTTTGTTGTGTTCTCACGTTAAAGTTGGACGTTAAAGTTCTCACCTTAACTTCCATGCCACTAAAGTGTTTTTCTTGAAAATATATTTTATGCAAACACACACACACCAACATTTATACTTCTCCATGTATGCATCTTTATATATGCCTCCAATGACTGGTATGTATATATCGATCTATAGTCTCTCTCTTGGCCTGCAACTTTATCTATCCATCCACTCTCTATGCATCAGTCTATAAACCGTATACATTTTTTTTTCTGATGATCCATTAACATTGTTGGCCAACTCTAGCTCTATAGATCATTTTCCAACTGAAACAAGTAGCCCAACACCCTCTGTCCATGTGTGGTTATGTCTGTTTCTGTGTAGGTCTTTAGCCTTGTCAGTGCTCCAGATAAGATTTTAAAGTGGGTGTATTTTACTCCCTGTTTTTTAAAGCTGGGAAAGTCCCATTCCAAATGCGAGTATGTTCTAAGCGAGTACAATAGATTTTAACACTAAAATAGAAAAAAGAAAAAGCATAAATATCTCTTTGCACCTAGTCATTCATGCACATCAAAAGATACATTTTTACTGCTACCGAGCAGGCTGTAATAATAGGGTTTTCTTCCTGAGGCACTATGTATACTACTATTCCAAACATATCCGGAGAGCTCTGTGGGTGAATGCAGAGAGTACAGGAACCTTATATGTCCGTTTCCTATTATTTTGTTGGGAGTATTTTTATTCCCCATTTTGATTTTTTGGGAGTATTTTCCCATTGTTGGGTAGTAAAAGTGGCTGATACTCCCCTTATTTGTAGGGCTGAGTATTGTGTTTTTCAACAGTATATGATGTATTGCATGCTGCAATATGTATGCCTTTGGTGTTTCCAAGAAGCGCAGTGTACTTGAACGGCCTCTTGAAGACCATAGTAGTCATGGGAGAAGCGAAGAAAGAATTTATAAAATGAGTAAGTACGTTTTTATCCAGCAGCGAATGTAGATTGGGAGAGGCTAGGTATCTAGCAGAAACGCGTACTTATCAAGTGAGGGAATAGGTGCAGTAACTAATTTTGAAGGTGGTGGGAGAGTCACAAGGGTGAAATTATATAACTGATGAACAGAATTGTACGTGGGTCTAAGTTGTATTGGGTTTCAGGTGGCGATGCATGTTTTCGGTGTGTGTAATCAAGTAGTGTTTATTGAGGATTCAGAATCTGGGTTGGCTAAGAAGGGGCGTGATACAGTTCGGTTTTGTTGCGATGGGGTGCTTAAATTTACATTAAAGAAAGCCCGACACTGGATTGTAAAAGTACTTGCGACTGTAATGCCATTTTATGAGGGATCAATTCACAGAAAGATGTGTAAAACAAATAAATCCAGCAAAAGACACAGCGCACAGACACTAGAGTTCACATCCAGCGTCCCCAACACACAGAGCACAAGCCCTACACCTTGCATCCCTCAAACCTATCACGGAGACTGCGAAACCCATGGATGGGACCCTGTTAGTAGCCACCCAATAACCAGAGCATAAACAATGCTGACTGTCTCCATAGAGAGGATGCAAGTACCGAAACACATTAAAATACCTCTCACCTCGGTGTATGTCTTGGTGATATATTACAAACTGTTATTTTCAGGGGACTACAGAGAGTTCCAAGATTTTGGGGGAGGGTTGCCCGTCCACTAAATGCACCTTGGACAATTATAAACTTTCACACAATCGCTTCTGCACCTCATATGGTGAATTTAATCAGTGCTTTATCCCTGCAACATTCGGCCAGGAGTGGAACATGGAGTTGTGTGCGCATAATGTGCATCTGGCTCTGCCCCTTATTGGGCGTGCAGTGCAGTGCAGTTGGCGTCCTACAGTGTAACATGAATAGTGTTCGTACTGTGCCACCCATTGTGCATATGGTGTGCAGAGCGTGAGCATACGCCAAGCAACGCGCACCATGCTTGAATTATAAACCTTTTTTTGTTTAAAGCATGCTACGCGTCACCACCTTGCCAGACTGGAACTTTAGGCGTAGCAGCTCCCTCAGCCCCCACTTCTGCACAACGGCCTCCCTTCTGGGCATCTATGACAAAAGCTTACCATACGCGGCCAGAAAAAATCATGCCAGTAAGCAGGCAGGCGGTTCCTGCGGGCTCTGGCCCCTATGGCCATGGGGCACTTGTCAGCCACACAGCCTGGCCATGCTGAGGGGTGGCCCTGAGCACACAGCAGTATGTGGTGTCCATGACCTGCATCGCTGCTACAGTGGGCCATAGCGGGGTCTCGGAGGGCACCTGGAGACCATGAAAATGGAAGTGGTGCACGGTACAAATCACAACAGAACATGGACATCGGCTTCTGGTTTGCCCCTGCTCATACAGAAACTTAATTGTCTTCACACTAGGGCAACAACCAGCCCCACACCACTAGTTACTACTGTAACAAACTCACATAAAACCGTGGATAAAAGTGTTAGCGTAGGACACTAACTGGGTTGAAAGAAGTTGTGGATTGTAAAAAAATGAATTTGTTTTTGATGATTAGTAATAAATTTATTTGCATTGTAAAATTAGCTGACACATGAACACTCTGTGTCTGCATGTAGTCGTGCACGTTAAAATGTAAATAATTTTAAAAGGTTAAATTAAGAATGTGTTTATTTATACTAAATAACAAATAAAACATTTACATCTGAATAGTTCAATCTTTATTTTCAAAGCACCGCTTGCAATTGAAACTGCACGATAATATTGTTCATTTTGTGTTATTGGTTCCCCAAGACGAAACCTTCCTTTGGCAACATGGACACACGATACAGGGTCCGTTATCTGTCTCCGAATCCCTCGTAGAAACATTTTCAAGGACGCAATGGGATGAGTAACCACAAAGAAACGACGAGATTCACTATAATGAAATGTAAGGGCTGAAAGATAACTTTCTATTCATAAGACCTTTCCTGCAAGACGGTCATCCAACTTTATATTGCTAGAATGGAAAATCAGCAAATGATGCCAGTAAACTTGAACATAATATTTATGCAATTGTATGCTTAACGATGTTCCGAATTGATATTCAAGTTGACGCAAAAGTGTACATTTATTATCCAACTTATTTTTCCAATTGGGTACAGATATATATTGATGCCTTCCAAAATGTACAGTTACGTCGTTGAGATGTGCGTGTGTCATGGATATGTTCTTCATGTGGATGGGTTCTTTAACCAGAACTGATAACCATCAATAATGGAACAGTAATAACCATATTCTGGGAAGATCACAAGGCCCCAGTTTGCCCATTTGTGCTGCCAGTTATATGGAGCAACATGCCAGCATTTATGGTACGAATACGTATGGATGGCAAAGTGCTGCATTTCGACGTGAAAGGAGACGTTTTTCTGCTTCAAACGGATCACCATGTGCATCCATACAAAAATGAAGAGGGAACACAAGTGCATCAGATTTTACTGTACAGCTCTGACTTCACAATTTAAGTACAGATTAAGGCAATTTGGAATCTTTTAAATGGAATGCGACAGTCGAACTGAACATCGGAAATATGTTTTGTAGTAAACACGTTCCCTTGCAATCAATATATTCTCAAAATGTGTTCTATGATTCCATGTAAGTAAGGTTCTATTTTTCAATAACTCAATTTAAACATAGAAGGACTTTGTAAAATCACAACTATTAGTGTACTTTTTTTCTTTTTTGTGAAAAGAAAGTAAACTGCGTTTCTGTGTGTGATCTTCCTGGTTTTGTGTTAGGGAACAAGATGACATAGGTGATAAGCGACGTTTGGCTACGTTGTGCATCAACATCATGATAAGAGGTGGAGCATATTGGTTTGACATGTCGCTGTCAACTTCAGGGGCAGGGGATCCAATTTACTGCCGCAAAAGCACTTGAACTTAGGGCAATTGATGAATTTATAAAAGATTAGAAGGCTGCAAGTCAGGCTGTTTCCTGCTGTTCCCCATGGTCAGAGGGAGGAGACTGCGTTGCTTTGGAGATGGAGCTGGAGCAGGATGAGTGAAGCAGTTTAAATCGACCTGGGCCAATATGGGTTGAGTCCTTGCGGAGCAAGGGGGGCAGGAGAAGGCGAAAGAAGAGAAGGCAAAAGAAGAGGAGAAGGCGAAAGAAGAGAAGGCGAAAGAAGAGGAGAAGGCGAAAGAAGAAGAGAAGGCAAAAGGAGAGAAGGCAAAAGGAGAGAAGGCAAAAGAAGAGAAGGCGAAAGGAGAGAAGACGAAAGGAGAGAAGGCGAAAGAAGAGAAGGCGAAAGAAGAGAAGGCGAAAGAAGAGAAGGCGAAAGAAGAGAAGGCGAAAGAAGAGAAGGCGAAAGAAGAGAAGGAGAAGGCAGGAGAAGGCGAAAGGAGGAGAAGGCGAAAGGAGGAGAAGGCGAAAGGAGGAGAAGGCGAAAGGAGGAGAAGGCGAAAGGAGGAGAAGGCGAAAGGAGGAGAAGGCGAAAGGAGGAGAAGGCAAAAGAAGGAGAAGAAGGAGAGATGCAGAGTCCTGTGGAGCACTGTTTACTGAAGCCCGGCAGTGGTAAATGGTGGCGGCTGCTCGTGCCTCTGCTCTTCAGACTTTCTTCTTTCAAGCCACTGGTAACTTAGGTGGAGAAGGTAATGAAGACCAAGCCCTACAAATATACAATTCAGGCAGACATTGTTTACCGTTTACTTTGAAACTTGTTAGCCTGGAACATTTAAAACATTGGACCGACGGCTTTTGGGTCCCACAGAACACATTGTGGCCTCTGGAAGTTTGGAAACTAGGAACTTCGATCGATAATCAGTACCAGATTCCCTGACTCCTTAAGGCAAGCCTTGGGATCCTAGGCTTGGACCCTCAGGCATCAAGACTCGGGCCTCTCAGGTACTTGATCCCCAGACTTTTAAATCAGCATGGGGGGTTGGGGTTGTGGGGGGACCGACTAAGGCAGCCCTTTGAGCTGGTTGGATTTCCCCTGGGCGCTTCATTATCGTTTTATTTTATCTCTGACAACACTGGATTATTATCCCCGTTTTCTTTTTTCATTCTTAACACAAAATTGCTGCAACCGTCGGTTTGACTTGGCCCTCGAGGGCTTATATTTAACTTATTTTTATCTTTTTTAGAAATAATTGAACCAATTGCAAATAGAACTCTTCTTTTACTTTTTAAAAAATCTTTTTTCTGCAAAATAGAGCCTCATGAACTTGTATCTTGAACTTGCATTTGGCATTGTCATTTTCTTGCCCTTTTACTCATTTTCTTGTAAGGCCTGCATGGTTTGCACATACTTGTATTTCTGCAGTCACTGTCCACTTTATTGCCAATTTTATTTTGTCTAGTTGACTTTGCAGGACTTGCTGGTCTGCATATATTTGCATAAATTGCACACCTCACAGTGAACTGATTAGCTCAGATCTGTATATGAACTGTATATTGGCCCCTTGGTGTGCTTTGGTGTGCTTTGGTGGGTTTTACACCATTAATTGGAGTCATTATATCCAAACGCAAGGCAAGAGTCCAGTTGCTTGATGAGAGAAAAACTAAAAAGAGCAAGCAGGGTCAACATTTTGCTAAGGCCCATGGTGTCACCATTTCCCCAACAACCCACATTGAACGAATATTTGAAACAGGTGGCTGGGAAAATTGAAGAACGCATCTTGAACACAGAAAGGGCAATTGAAGAAGCTTCTAATCACGCAGGTGATTTGGCGGGAATATTAAAAGCCTCCTCAAGACATAATTCTAGCACTCATGGGAGCGTTCTTGACAAGCTCGAGTGGCCTCACATCCAGGGTATGTGTAGATTTAGTGTCAAATCTACCCTTGGTCACCTCTGTTCAAAATAGTGAGGGCCCCATAGACACGGCCAATGAGAGTAGGGACTCATTGTACTCACAGGGGGATGCTAGTTTGGCTTCGGTATTTAGTGATTTTAAGATCTTGGAAAATGTCTTGGACAAGAAACTTGTCCGGTACTGGATGGTATCTCTCAATTAAAAAACTCACTTAATATTTCCCTCACAATTTTAGAGGATCTCATTAGAGAGATTAAGAATGACGTTAAGCAGGTGGTTTCAGGCAGAACCCTGGACATTGGTGCAGCCATGGGTTTTTTGTTCTGGACCCATTATTGAGACACGGGTTAACCCCCAGGCAAGTGTCATCCCCTCAAAGTTAGTGCATATTGTGCAAACTCACACCTCAAGTGTTGGACAGCCTGCACACAGGGCTATTGTGGTTAAGGATACAGAGCAACATAATCCCAACAAACCAGAAACACAGCTAGGGCTATGTTGTGGGCGAACCAGGCAGTCATTGACACCTGAAGCGGCACCATTGGTAGGGGGTCATCACCGGCATTCCCCCCTTATTAGAAGGGGTGGAGGAGACAACTATTTCACTAGTAAACAAAACAACTCATTGGATTAATACTCACCGAATTGGCATGAAGATTAACCCAAGAAACATTGTTATGGCTAAAAGAGCCTCATGGTCGTCAACACAGCTAAAATTGGGGAGGGCGATTGTGTGATTGTCACAGTAGCAACACCAGCCATGTTGAATTATTTGCTCCCCGCGACTCTAGGGGGTAGAACATGAATGTCCCGAGCAGGACAAGCACATTCATACCCCTAGCTGCATTTTACACACCACAAAATGTTTCTGCAAATTTGGGCTCCAGTCGACCCAGCCCTCAGAGGGAGCATTGGAAAGTGGTTAAAGGGCAGGCAAAGGCTAGCTGCCCGTCTAGTGCAGATGCAAGGAAGTGGGGTGTTCAGAATATCAGTGGGACAGTTCTAACATCAAATCGTTTTGATTCCTTGGTAGTTTTTGAACTTGACTGACTAGGGGCCTCCAGCAAAGGACTGTTGAACTCTTTCGGTAGTTCCCGTCCAGTTGTAGAATTGGTTGACCACGTTGTAAGGAATGTGGTCACTATCCTCAGCTGGAACATAGCAGGGGACACATCTAAACTCGAGGTACTGGACGAAGTGGCACATATAAAACATGAGATTATCCTTTTACAGGAAACTTGGGCCCAGGAACCGGTGTTGCTGGATGGATTTGTCTCCTCCTCCATCCCGGCATGCAAAAAATAAATAAATAAATAAAGACGTTGTTACGGGGGTCTGACAATTTTGATCAAATCATGCATGAACTTTCGTATTAGGGGAGGAGAAACCAATACTACTTGCATATAATCTGTCACCATGATATCGGAGCAGGGGGACAAATTATTGTTGGTTCATTTTTACAACAGCCCCCATGCCTAATAAGCCAATCTGCTCAGGGCCTTAAAAGACTTGTTGCAGTGCTCTATTCTTGACCGCTTGGATTATTAAACGGTACTGGTTTTGGGAGGGGACTTCGATGTGATGATGGGTAATGGGATTCCAACCAACCTTGTTGATTCAGGCAAGGACAAGGTTTATGGGATTGTGTGTCCACAGATGACCGGGTATGTCCCAGGGATTTACAACTGGGCATGTGGTTAATGCAATGGGGAATGCGTTCCCTTAACGGACGCATGCAATCTGATGCAACTTGTAAGTTGACCTTTATAAACACCCTGGGATCATCCACTATCAACTGCTTCTGTATGCATGTCCAACACTGGAATTTAATATTGGAATGTAGGGTTGCACAGGAAATCTCTAGTGGCCATTTTCCACGGAGGTTGGCTCTCAGGATTGCTCGCAATTGCTTAGAGTTGTTCTACCGCAGTTGGACTTATGTGAAGTAAATCTGCACTGCAAAAGCAGAGTAAGGTGGGCAAAATGTGATACATTATTTCAACATACAGCGGTATCATTTAATCTAAAACATATTCTTTCAATCCTTCATCAGGATGCCCACCCCCATCAGATTAATTGGTTTGAGGACTTGTGGAGGTACTTGACAGACTCTTTCCAGTATGACTTTAAACATAGGAATGGAGGATGATAAGCTGGTTCGATGAACGCAGAAGAATGGGCAATTACTGGGAGAGATGGAGATATATATATATATATACATACAAATATGAAATTAAGCTTTTCAAAGGAAAGGCAGCAAGTGGAATGCACTCCAGAGAGCAGCTGCAACAGGAGAAAAATATCCTTGGGGCAATTAAGTGGAGAAAACACCTCGGTATTTCCTGGCAGCACGTTTTCTTTATTAATAAAAATGCATCAGGAAAGGAGACCAAAAAAGAACGACGCGTTGCGCGGTACGCAAACCGCTTGATCACGTAGGTTTACATATATATATCCATCCATCCATCGGGGAGAGGTCATCAAAGCAAGGGCCGACTATAAAAGTGCTCTAGAATCCACAAAAGAATCATTGGAGAACAGAGCGTGGAAGATCTTTTGCTAGCCATTTCCTCCAGGGACTTAGAAGTTTTGGGAGTTTGTTGCAGGAGGTCCCCCCATCCTAAAGAGTTAAGACACTGTGTGGGAGTGATGGGCCGATTGGGCACCCCCCTTTTATGGGCCCCCCCTCGTACATTCTACACGAAACGGGACCACATGCTCACGCACTAGCGGGGGGACGCCTCCATTGCCCTTATGCTAACATCAGCATAGGTGGGGCTATTGTGAGATACACTTAGCTTCCATTTTGTGTGCCCTTGACTCCATTTTTGGACTAGGCCGCATTCCGATACTAAGAAAAGGCTTCTCGCCCCTCTGCCGTGCCGCACACAGCATGCTCATAGCCCCCACCTTTTCTTCCACTGTCTGAAAGCTTCTCAAATCCCTTTCTCACGGATGCGCCGGGGATAATTGAAACAAATAGTAAAATGTATCATCTCACTCTTAGTCTGTGATCACTGTCCTGTGTGTGAACTGGCTCGAACCATGACTTGTAGCTCATCCATCTCCACAAACCTGCTCCTACCCTCTTGCCCCCGCTGTTGGAAAATTACAGCCATTGTAACCCTGTGCCCCCATGCCCCCTCAAGGTATTCTCTTGATGTACCAGACGTGTGACCCTACTGTGTGGCCCACCCTAGAGTGCCCCCACTAAATACAGACCTCTGTCACAGTATATTGCATCCTAAAACTAACATATGTCATTAGACTCCCCATTTGCCTTGATGTGCTAAGACCCACCCAGTCACCCATGTTATCACGGAGGACAAGACCCCCAAGCTCTGTATCTCATAAAAAGTCTCAATGAAAGACGATGTAATCATGTGAATGCAATTTATAGGTTTGCAAAGATTTACTCAAAGGTGTATTAATGATTGTAATTTATTATATGTTATGTTATTTTGCATTTATGTAGGGCCTTATATATCATTGGTATCGTCTGAAGGCGCTGGTAAGTTGAACTCCCTTGGGAACCGAAGTTCAGGTCAGTAGATAGAGTCAAAGGTGCATGTGAGCACCGGGTATGTGTGCAGCTGGTGCAGTATTCGTGCGATAGCTGCTTTTTATCGGTAGGTGTGGTGGTGGTTGAGAGATCAGGAGTATGTGTTCGTTCTGGCAGGATTTATCCAGACCGAATGTGGCTGTGTTAGGCCTGAGGAGAACGCCTGGCGGGAGGGGGGGGGGTGTAACCAGCAGTGTTTACTTAGAATGATGGGGAGTGAGCGGCGGATGTTGGTATGAGAACAGTTATACCAAATGGTGTCATAGTATCTCTGTGTTCTAGTTGAGTGGTGGTGTAAAGAAGAGAGTAGGCGTGGCGGTGTGATATGATGGGTTATATGCTTTCAAACGTTCCCTGCATTCCAGACCGTGCTATGTGCGTCACGCAATTCTATGCGCTCCAGTCCGTTCCATGCACTCTTATTCATTCCATGCACCCGAGTCTGCTCTACACACTCCGGTCTGCACAATGCACTCATGCACGCCAGTCTGCCTTGCGCGCTCCACTCCACCCTACATACTCGTGTCTGCCCCGCGCACGCACTCGTGTCTGCCCCAGGCATGCTAGTGGTAGTTTCTCATGGCAGCTTAGTTAGTGTCAACTCTATCTCGTCGTGACCCAACCCTTACCCCTCCTGGACACAGGCAGCTGGACCTCGTGACGTTCACCCTCCCGCCAACTGGGCAGCCTATCCGGAAGAAGCACCTACAAGAACATAAGTAACATCGCTCACCAACCCTAGTCTCATTCCCTACTGGGATGTGTTATATTTTATGAGTTTGTAGTGGTAAGTCGGGGAGTGAGCCTTTACAACACATAGGGAAAACCCTGTAGAAGCCATCACTTTTTCGTCCCTATACCAGGGCAACGAGACTAGGTGTGTTGGTGGAGATAGTCATTTTTAAAAAGGGGGATCCTCAAAGCCCTTTGGCCTATAGGCCAATCTCATTGCTTCCCCCCCCCTCCCCCCCCGCTTCAAGGTTTTTGGCCGTGTTATATTACAACATGTAGAGGACTCAATTTTGTCCAGTCAGGTCCTCTCGCAAGTTCAAAGCGGCTTTAGGCCAGGATTGGGGACACATGATCAAGCCCTTCATGTGTATATGTTGGGGGCATTTTCTATTTTGTTAAGGGCAAACCGATTATCTGGCCTTCATGGACCCAAGCACTGCATTTGACAGGAGAGTTTCTCTGTGGCGGGTGCTTGGATCCATGGGTTGTCCAGCTGAGCTATTAAAGTTTAGTTGAGTAAAGGTCCTGCAAATGATTCATGAGGACATTAGGGCTTGTGTCCGCTTTGGGAAACAGGGCCAGTGCACAGGTTATTTTGAGGTTGCAACTGGAGTCCGCCAGGGCTGTGTCCTCACGCCTGTTTCATATACTCTATATCAACGGCCTGTACAAAGACCTTGTGCACACAAAAACAGATTATCCCTGTGTGGGTGTCAAAGCACTGCCATTGCTAGTGTATGCCAATGATACGGTTTTTATCACCCAGACACGGAAAGCCTTCCAGAAGCTCATACATGTTTATACCGATTTTATGACTACTCTAAAGCCAACTATAAACACTAGCAAATCGGCAGTGATGGCTTGCAGCCATGGGAGAGAAAATTCTTTTATCAAAATTCACTGTATGGTGAGCAATGCTTCTGGGTAACCAAATGTGACTATTTAGGCATTTTCTCCTCTGAAAACTGGAAGGGGATGGCCCATGTCCATAGATAAAAGCATCAAAATGAAACAGGCACAGGGGTGGAGGGGGGGGTCTATCGTGCAAAGGCAGCTACTTATTTTGGGGTGGCTCTGTGGTGGACTGAAAAATATACTGGCCATTGAGAATAACTTATTAGGCATTCCTACTGCAGGTGAGAGCAGAACACATAAGGGGGCTTTTTGCTCCTTAAAAGGCATGGTCTAGTAAAAAAATGTATTTAAAAAATAGATAGGCAACATAAAAAAAAAAAATACTAGCATTCTCTTTTTTAAAACTTCCTATGTAAAATTTTGAGCTATTCAAGCTCATAATTCGCAAAAGCAAGCACATGGGCGCATCCATTTTGTGAAATGGATGCCCTCCTGTGCTGGCTTTTGCTTTTGCGGCACTAATGAAGGAAAAGCCAGCCAGCTGTAGTAAACAAA
The DNA here is from genome assembly GCF_040938575.1 of Ambystoma mexicanum. Classification (NCBI taxonomy): domain Eukaryota; kingdom Metazoa; phylum Chordata; class Amphibia; order Caudata; family Ambystomatidae; genus Ambystoma; species Ambystoma mexicanum. The sequence goes on along the minus strand of NC_090921.1, from coordinate 1,333,405,335 downwards.
AGCTACCGCTGGGTGGCTTTCCCTTCATTAGTGCTGTACGCGGAGGACGGGGACCGGAGACCAGAGCAGGAAAGCTGCAGCTGAATCTCGGTAAGTGCTATTTATTTTTTTTTTAAAATAAGCACTAGCTGCGGTTTTTTTTCTACGTTTTCCGGGCTGGAGGAGCCCGGAAAACTTAGAAATAAAACTGCAGCTTTAAAAACGTATTTATGTTTGCGGTCGCTTTTGAAGTGACCGCAAACATAAATACAACGTTATTGTCTTGGAAAACGCTGCGTTTTTTCTTTCCAAGTTTCTCAGGCTCCTCCGGCTCGCCTGAGAAACTCGGAAAGAAAAACCGCAGCGTTTTCCAACACACCCGCGTTGTGTTTCTGCCTGCTGTGGCTATCACTTTGGGTCTCCGGTGCTCCCAGGGCAGCACCAGAGACCCAAAGTGAAAGCCACAGCAGGCAGAAACACAACGTGGTTGTGTTTACATGCCGCGTAGTGTTTCTGCCTACAGCTGATTTCCCATTTGGGGCTCTCGGGCTCCCCGTGGGGAGCCAGAGAGCCCCAAATGGAAAATGCTAAATGCTGCGTTGTTTCTGCCTAAATCTGCTTTACCATTTGGGGCTCTCGGGCTCCCCGTGGGGAGCCCAAGAGCCCCAAATGGGAAAGCAGATTCAGGCAGAAACAACGTGGTTGTTTTCCGCAATGCTGCGTTGTTTCTGCCTAAATCTGCTTTCCCATGTGGGGAGCCCGAGAGCCCCAAATGGGAAAGCAGATTCAGGCAGAAACACAAGCGGTTGTGTTGGAAAACGCTGCGGTTTTTCTTTCTGAGTTTCTCAGGCTCCTCCGAACTGGAGGAGCCTGAGAAACTTGGAAAGAAAAACCGCAGCGTTTTCCAACACAATAACGTTGTATTTATGTTTGCGGTCGCTTCAAAAAAGCGACCGCAAACATAAATACAACGTTTTTAAAGCTGCAGTTTTATTTCTAAGTTTTCCGGGCTCCTCCAGCCCGGAAAACTTAGAAAAAAAAAACCCAGCTAGTGCTTATTTTAAAAAAAAAAATAAATAGCACTTACCGAGATTCAGCTGCAGCTTTCCTGCTCTGGTCTCCGGTCCCAGTCCTCTGCGTACAGCACTAATGAAGGGAAAGCCACCCAGCGGTAGCTTTTGTTTACTACAGCTGGCTGGTTTTTCCTTCATTAGTGCAGCAAAAGCAAAAGCCAGCACAGGAGGGCATACATTTCACAAAATGGATGAGCCCATGTGCTTGCTTTTGCGAATTTTGAGCTTGAATAGCTCAAAATTTTACATAGGAAGTTTTAAAAAAGAGAATGCTAGTATTTTTTTTTATGTTGCCTATCTATTTTTTAAATAAAATGTTTTACTAGATCATGCCTTTAATCACTGCAAAACGAGAATCAAATGGGGCTTTCTCTGGAGTCAAATAATAAGCATATGCTTCTTACGAAACTCGATGCACTACAGCCCTATTTGGTACACAGCAATAAGCCCGTAGATCGTCGGGCATTGACCAGGGCACGCTTTAACTCACTGTTACAGAGAGATAACAAGAGGAAGAAGACCACTTACACTTTGTTTTGCCCGTGTTATGATATCAGAAAACAAACCATTATTCCTCTGAGAAGCCAATTTTAACCAGTGCCGTCCGGCACTCATTTTTATTACGAGCTGAACCCCTGGTTGGTGCCCGGTGCTCCTTAGAATACTTGAAGGTGGGGAGCAGAGGAAAACGAATTGTGGATGCATTGGCATAAAATGTTTTATATTAAATGTCCTTTTATTCAGATGTTAGGTTTTATATTGATTATTGTTTCACAGTGCCCTTGCGTATTGTATTTTATTACATTGGACTGTGTGTAGCTCTACTGTTTTGCATTGGTTTAAGGATTTTATCCGAATAAACTATGAGATGAGATTAGCAAAAAAATGGCTTTTCCCTACCCGTGAGTTTCGCAAGTGTAAATGTGAGAAAAGCGATGTTAATATGCATTGGGAAAAAAATAGCGATCGATATATGCTCAAAAATACATTGGGCCAATAAACCACCCTTTTAAACTGCTGGTAATAAAAACGTTGGCATTGGCACTTCTGCTTTTCTTTTTTCAGGGTAATCCCTCTTGCACAGCACCATCTACAACCATCTGCTTTAGACCCCTGTTTGAATGACTAAAAGGAAATATCACAAAGTGTGTTTAACGCATTCATTAAAATGCCGGCAAAGTTACCACTTCCGATAGGTTACCGACATCACAAAGGCGCAAAATAATGTCAGTCAAATCTGACTGCCACCCCCTGCACTGGCGTTTACACATTTATGAAGGAGTCAACCCCCAAGTTTACCAACAGAATATGGACATTGCCTACACTTTAACTGATAATGTTATTTGGAGTGTTTGAAAGGAATACAAGGACCATTGCAAAAAGGTATACGCTTGGGTCGTCGTCTGCCAAAGACGTTAGTTCTTTAGTGATCAAAACAAAGTGCTCTCAAATAATATCTATTCGCACACGGGGAAGTGCGCTCACCCAATCGGGTGGCTGGAACGGCAGGAGAGAATACACAATCCCCACCCACTGTTCCTGCCACCTGAGGCCCTTCCCCAGTTGGCGCTTTTTTTCCTTTTATTTGGTCTAACGTGGTGAGGAAACAGGGAGGCTCGAGCCTACCAAAGCTCGGGCTGGCGGGCCGTTAAACCCCATGTCTGCCCCCAGCCAGGGCACGAAAGCTATATTAAATATCTCTTTGCATCCAATAAACCCTGAAAGTGCTTGATATTAGGAATAAAACAGTAGCTGGCTCCCGGTTTTGTGCCACCTCTAAACACTTGGAGCCTACATCATGCAATGTTCATGAAGAAAAACAAAACTGCATCATTGTTTGTCTATGGTGAAGGTTGCATGCCCTGCACAAACGTGGAACCCATCACCAAATGTAAATGTGCAAAGATGGCAAAAGAGAAGCAAATGGCTAGTGGTAATAGGGAAACGGGTGAGAATGGTTTGTCGGGCAGGAACCTGCAGAGAGGTTTGTATACAGATCTCATTTGCAAAAGCCCAGCAAAGCTCCTGAATCAATCCATATAAGGTCTAAGGAAGCATTTAAGTTGGGCACTTGACTTGCTAGGCAAACATGCCAGGAGCTATACTTTGGCTACAGGCTCATTGGAACGAGTCCTTGATGCCACATAATTTGACAAACGCTAAATCCTAGTGCACGGTCCTTTTCTCTAGCCACTAGTCGACCTTTCGGTCTCTGGGGCCTGGCGTCAGCCATCCACATGATGGTGCAAAGGCCTTGCCATGCAATTTTGTTCTCACCTATTAAACCGTGGAAGCCGGTAAAACTAGTTCACAAATTAAGGCCTATAGTTTGGGAGAAGTGGACAAAAGATTTGGGGACTAGGATTCCATGTGGAATCTGGATCTCACTGGGGTCATTTTAAAGCATTCGATATAGAAACTGTGGTATGTGCAGGGTCATTCTGTCCTGGGGATATGGGATTAGGGCCACCCTCTGCAATTTCACAAGTATTCCAGATGCGATTCCTAGAATTACCCATTTCAATGTGAGATTTGGGTTGGTGGCTTTCACCCAGTGCAGCTGCACCATCTCCACTAAACCTAGGCAATTACCAGTTATCAGACTTGGTGTATGATGCATTGTCCGGGGCGTTATAGCAGGTTTTTACAGCGAACATCACCTCTGCCATTGAGAAGTTGCTTTGTGATTCTGAGGATCATCTTAAGTGATCAGTGATGAACTGGTCTGTGGTACGAAAATCATGGGATATATTTGGGGGCAAGCAATGCTGGAGTGGGGTATATTACTCTACCCACGTGGAGCGTCCAATAACCTGCTTGCTCATCAGCAAGACATGACAGTTCAGGACTAAAGGTAACCATTTGAGAATAATACTGCGATAAACCTGAACGTGTAACCAAATGTCGTTTACCAAACACCTAGCCTTCTTATTGAGGAATTGAAAGGTATGTGCACTTTTAAGAAAAAGTTAAATACAACGAATTAATATTGAAAAACCTGCTGTGTGGAAGAAAAAAGGGTGTGTGTGTGTGTGTGTGCCCTTCATATGAAATGGATTCGAATGTATCACTGAAGTCCGTTTTTGTGGCCAAAATACTTGACAAAAAAACATGAAAGAACAGCAAACCGATTTGGTAGGTAAACATTTGTTTTTTTTCTCTTCAATACCTCCTCATGATGGACTTTCTGCAGTGACAAACAGGACATAAAAACCCCACCCGACCCTGCCAATCCCGCTGACAGAAACCTAGTGGGATCCGATTGTTGGATACAGAAACAATCAGGGCAAAAGGAAGGATTACGATTATGCACAGAGCACATGCAGCAGGTCAGATTTGGCTGGGCAGATGGTCAGCGCACTTATACGCAAACAAGAGAATATCCAGGTCACAGATCTTGAAAGAGGTTGTAAATAAACAGAAGAATGAGTCTCTGAAGGGGCCGCCCTCTGAGGGAAAGGGAAAGAGGCAATCGCGGCAAGACTCAAGCACTAGAATTAACGTGCCGTTCGCTTTGTGGAGGACGGTTTTGTGGATTTCAAAAGAGCTCAGTATAAGCATATCAACTGGAGGGGCTCACTGAGAACAGTATTAATGAATGATAAGGAAGCTATCCCCGGACAATTCCCCCAAAACAGTACTTACAATGCTTTTGAAGGGTCACTGCATAAGCCAGCTGCACTACCAAGCACATACTCCAAATGCACAAAGCTGCAATATGAACAGCCGAGAGACAAAACGCGATACCGCCGTCCCTGGGGGCCCGCAGCAGTGATCTTCCGATAGATCACTGCCACGGGGAAGGCTTGCTGGAGAAATAGAAATCACATGCCAGCACATCAACGTTTGGCGAAATTGCAAAAAACGCTGAATGGCAGGCATCCTAGAGCTAGAATATCGTTCCTCCTGACCGACATACTAGGTTAGCACAGGTGTGAACACTAGATAGTTGGAAGGCGATTAGATCAAAGCGCTACGGTTCTAGTAGAGGATAACGTATTAAATGTATATTTCTCACTTACATTACCCTCCACGTTGGACAATGCTGCGTTAGCAGACCGAACAGTAAACGGTCAAAATGTTCATTTAAATGGCATTTGCACTAATATCTATATTGTCTAAGAGCAACTGACGGGCTCAAAAGACATCCTCCAAAAGGAGCGACACATCAGCTTAAGGGATGCCCAGTCCTCCACACTGTAGGCACCCCAAAACGATACCCTGAAGGTATGATTCAAGGGTTACACCGTGAGCAGGTTGAGCTTTGCACCGAGCAAGGAACCTTTATCAGGTGAAGCCCACCCTCACCATAGTGTGCTTTCAATGTCACCCAATTACCAACTACAAAACCAAGGCAATTAAGGCTACATACAGTTCAGGGGGACACACGTAAATCCTTAGGTGTGCCGATTATCACGGTTAGCTGCAGCGGTGTGAACCCTGCTTTCTAACTCTTCATACCGAGCCCCCTTGGAGTAAAATTGTTTCTGCCCACCCAAGGGCCAAAAGATGTCCAGGGAGACCCCAGGATCTCTAAAAAAAAGGATAAAAGGTTACTGCTTTTAATAGAATGTCTTAGCAGTAGAAAAAAATGCTTACATTTTAATCTGGACCCACGTCCCCTGTACACGCAGACATCCGCTGGGGCCCCCTAGTGGGGCCAGTCCCTCAGTTTGAAGACCAATGGCTTGGCATTACTGCGACGTTCCGGCATTTCTAAGCACTGTGAAACAGCTTTTAAAAAGAATCTTTTATTTTTATACGGTTAAACATTGAAAGTGTAACCTTTAACATTTTGAATAAAACAAAAATGTTCATAAAATCATTACATCATAATTATACAGCATAAAATAATACACATTACAACAGTAAAACAAAAAGAAGTTAAACCCGAATATACGTCTCTCAAGAGAAACCTTTCTTGTTCCAGTTGAACAGATAACAGAAAAGCCGTAAAAAAAAAAACCTAAAAAAAAAAAAAAAACTCCTACCCCACCATCACAACACAGATTATATCCATGGTTTAACTAACATAATGTAGGTGGGAGGGAGCCAATTAATTATTATTATAATTAGATATTATGTTATTCGGATGTTCAAGCTTCAGAGATTTCAATAAGACAGTTACTGCCACTATTGCAGATGTAGTTCGTCCCGCCAGATAACGTTTCTAGACCAACTCTTCATCAGCCAGTCTAAGTAGTCCCAAAAACCTTTTCAGCGAGTTTCACCTTCGACCCTGCACAGCAGGGCAATATACCAAAAGATGTTTTAAGCTTTCACTTTGATCTTTCCCGTTACAAAATCTGCACAGGGCATGTTCAATCCGCAACATGCCATATCTTACAGAGATCTCCTTAATCACTGCAAGATTCTAAAGAAAGCAAATAAAAAGCCGTCAGATACCGGATATATTGCGAGGTATGGCTCTAGAGTACCCAACTTTTTGTGATCATTTTGCAGATGGTCGAACACCACATAATTAAGCATACCTTCTGTGGTATTAATCCAGTCATGGTCATAGAAAGGAGTGCTTAAGTGGATTCTCAACTAATCCACTTATACAAGAACCAATTCGTATAAGATATTCGCAACAGAACACACTATATTCTTGCACTAACCCATAATGTAACTTTTCAATCTACAAACAAGGAGCCTTCAACGGGACACATGATCTTCCTAAAAAGTGAGACACATTTCCAGTGTGCTCCGACTTAAGGCCAAGCTCATACCGAATGGCATGTAAAGGAATGGAGCTAGGGATCCAAAGAGCTCATCTCCAAATCAGTGCTTCGAGAATTGGCAAGTACTCCAGGGTAGCTAAAGAATACACGTTTACCTCATAAAAGCGTAGGGAGGATTGTCCCTTCATAATACTTAATACAAGGTATCATCGAAAACTTGCCATATTTCACATCTACCCTACTTAGTTCATTTGCAAGGGCTATATCACGACATTTAAACCACTCCCGTATTTGTGATTTGGAGGTAATGAAACAACCACCCAAGTACAGAAGACTGTCCACCTTCTCCACCACAGCTGACCCAATCCGCCAACAGAAAATTATACCTTTTATCAATCTAGTGCACAACATTACTTTAGTTTTAACTGAGTTGATCTTAAGGGAATGCATGTCAATAAATTAATAAAGCCGTCAATTAGGTATTGTAGTCCAATCTGGGTGCAGTAAAAGATTAAGAAATAGTCAGCAGATGCCATACAAACTGGTCTCATGCTGTGCAATTTTGGGGCAATGAAAGCTACTAGCGCCAAGTAATCTCCTAGGTCTACCATAGAAAGAATGAACAGGCAGGGCACGAACACGCAGCCCCGCCCGATCCCACGAAATGTTGGGATTTGGCGAGCCAATAACTCATTATGATTTAATCCGACTTGGATGTTAGGGTTCTTGAAGCCCGATTATCATCCATAACAGACCATTCTTGATTCCCCACTTGTTGAGTTGTACTGTGATCTATGGCAGTAAATGTGGCCGTGAGGTGGGGTCTCGCTCTCACCACCAGCACCCCTTCTGTCCTCATCCTCCGTTACCTTTCCTCTGCTTTTCACACGGTCAATCATACCATCCTGATCAACCAACTCCATGAGACCCTGGACATCAGAGTGAGCGAGATCGAGATCTCTCTCACCCTCTCCCTCTCTCTCTCTCTCTCTCCTCTAACTTTCAGTGTTATTCCGGCTCCCTACAGCATTCTCTCCTCTCTCGCACATTCCTGACGGTCTATCCGCAATTCAGGATTGGTGCGCCTCCATCAATCTATGCCGTAATGCCAGTAAGGCGGAGATCCTTCTCATCAGGACCCCTGCTCCCGCTTTCCCCCTCTCACTCTGGCCGCCCTCCATCTTTGACTCCTCACTCTCCTTACATCATGGACCTTTCCAAGAAGGCCCACTACCAGCTGCACCTACTCAGAGGTACTCTTCCTTTGCTCACTGTCACCCAGAAGCTCACTGTCTCCAGAGCCCTGCTTCTCATAGGTTAGGCTACTGTAACAGCCTCTTTCTCAATCTGTCCCCCTCTACTCTCCGCCCTCTGCAACTAACCCAGAACAGGACTGCGAGACGTAACCTTGGCCTCAAGCCCAGGGACTGAATCTATCCAGCCCTGAAATTTCTCCACTGGCTCCTGGTGGCTGCAAGGATCAAGTTCAAGAGCCTCTGCATCTTCCACAAAGCTTTCTGGGGCCGAGGCCTGCACTACATTCAACACACTTTTCCTAAATACCTTCCTTCTCGAGCCCTTCGCTCTGCTGCCTCCAACGCTGAGGGCCAGAGGCTTCTCCAGGCAGAGAGTAGGGAGTAGATCACTTTCTTCTGCATGTGCCTCCCTCTGGAATGGCCTCCCTGCCCCTTTCAAACTTCAGCATGAACACCTGAAGTTACAGAGCCAGCTCAAACCCTTCCTTTTCTCCTCTGCTTTCTCTGCCTCCCTCCCCTGCTAACCTACCTGTCTGCTGCACTGACTGGTTGCTTGGTTACCCTCAGGGTCTCACGGAGTACCTGGCTCCTCTTGATCAGTCTCCCTGCACTGCCTGCAGGTCTGTTGCACACTAGGGGATGTAACTAAGTTCTAGACTCCCCCGCCTCTTTGTGCTCAACCAGAGCCGCATTGTTCTGGCTGCACCTACTCAGAGCAATGCTGCCCTAATTGCATTTTCCCCTGCCCCCTTTGCACTTGCCCAACCCCTTCCCCTGCACCTTGCGTTACCGTACGTGCACTATCTGAATGACAAAAGGCCTAGTAAGATAGTTTGTCTTATCCTCCCTTCTTAACCCCCTCTTGTCACGCCTAGAAACATGTGTACAGAGGAGTTATGAATGACTTTTCATATCATAATCATATCCAATTTGGATACAGTCTCTCTAAAGGCAAAGAAACAAAAATTATAAAGACTGCTATGTATTCACTTGAATGTTTAAAACAATTGTAGTGGCGTAGGCAATTTAAAGAAATGCTTTCAACAGTGAATCCAAAAGAGGAAAGAAAAAAAAAAGAATCTCGGAGCTCAATTTTTTTTTAGGGGTGCACCATTTGGAAATTGTACAGGGATCTGTACATCCATTTACTTTTCTTTATTGTGTCTTCGACTGTGCTGTGAATAAAGATTTCACAAACCCAAATAGATTTAGACATTTGATTTCTACAGGACATTGGCATTGTGGTAACAGCATTGAAGTACTTCTAGGGTATTTAAGATTCAAAAAGGAGACCAGGCAGCATGGACACTTTGGAGCTACTCCACTATTTTTCTTTTTAAAATCGGGTACTTACCCGCATGACATATAGGACGTTTTTTATTGTTCAAAGATCAGGAAAGAAAATGTAATAAATCTCTCTGCGTTGGGCGCAACTATGGTCAATAGGTGAGACTTTCACTATCTAAAATATTGCAGGATAGACAACAACCTGGAAACATTTCCACAATACTGCATGATCTCCCTCGGCTCAAGATGTCACTTTACATTTAATGTGATAGGTAGACCGTCGTCAGCTCATCCACACATTCAAAAATTGGGCTATTTACCAGCTACTAAATAGGTCAGTACACAGCAGAAGTGAGGATGTTCAGATAACATTTTAAGCAGCATTACGCCAACAAAAAGAACCAGGCAAGTGTGACTTGTTTGTGTAATAGTTCAAAAATCAACTGCAGCTAACCTTTTCAAAAAGGCAAAACAAGAAGCCGAGGTACACAACGTCAAGTTGTAATCTACTAGTAAAACAACAATGCTGCTCACACCCTGGCATGAATGCCAGCTCTCCACATGCACAGAGCACCATTACTCGTCCAGAGGTAAAGACAGCCTCTAATGAACAGTACATATTGTGTGGCCTAAGTTGAACGATATGTTAGGGATCTAAAATGGTAACCATGCATGTATACATTAATAATTTAGACTGATTCTACAAACAAAAAACAGACAGGTGAGAAACTCATCTTTTACAAAGTGCATGTGAGCTATGCTTGCAATTATCATTTCAGTCACAGAGGCAAGAGTCCACAAGTCGGATGTAAATGTTACAGCTGCCTCAAGGTTTGAAATCCAGACAAGAAGCATGGTATAAGAGATTTTGCTTAATTTGGGGCACCCAAATGAGAGAAAATGGGACAAAAGGGTTATCACAGCTAAATGGATCTTGCCGTTTTAAAATAATAAACCAAACTTACATCTTTACTACACACGAAGCCCAAAGAATATGTGGTAATATTACTTTGACTAGAAAACGATTGCTACAACATAAGACAGTTAGACTATCATATTTAACCTTGCTATGTTTTTCCTGAAATTTCAAAGCTTTCTTTGCATCAAATCAAAGAACTGTGGTTAGTAGCCTTAATCAGAAAGAAGATGTTAGACGTAAGCATGTTGATGCGAGAAAGTGTTTGAGCCACACCTGCAGTAGACTGTCTCAAAAGATGAGTCATGCTGATGGGAAGTGGCACTGGAAAACTTTGCCCAAGTCCTCTACTGCAGAAGCCAAGATACTCTTCTGTGGTGTACTTAGGGTAGAGGTCACCTACCGCAATTACAGTTCAAGAGGATCTCTTCCCATCAAATATTAAGCGAGGTATGCAAAAACGGTGTAATCCATTTTATTCCTGCCTGCAACTTAATAAGCAAAAGGGCCATCACGCTGCTGATCAAAAGGGCAAAGAGGAAATGGGTAATTAACAAAAACATACTTTTATTTGAACTCAAGATTTAGGAAAGTATGGTCCTAGGGATTGTTGCACACAAACTTGAAATGGAAAAGGCGAGAAATTATGGTGTAAGATGATATAACGGTTTCCGTTTTTCATAGTGCAAATGCTATATTGCGAAGGCATAACTACCACAGCATATTTTAAACTTCAGCATGAACATATTTGCAAAGCTGGGAGCTTACCTCATCCTTGGAAGAAGACCCCAACAGAGAAAGTACTTGATGTGCTCCTGTGTCTTTGTGTAGCTCAAACCACTGGCACCTGCCCCCAAATAAAAACACGGTTATGCTAAAGGTAGGTTGCTTCTGCCACTCCTTCCTATCTTGTGCTTCTCTAATCTATAAGTTCTCCCATGACAACCTTTTCCATGTCATCAAAAGTCAAAATTCTCAAGCAATAACCAGTACGGGCTCACTTTTACCAGTGAGTGACTCAGGATTCACATTTCATATTGTTTATGTGTCTTAGCCTCTGAAAAATTAATCCCGTCCTGCGGTATGGCACAAGTGTCTTCTTGGCAATGACAGCGTGGCGAATTGACTAGTAAACTTGCTGGTCCTAGACGACTACCTGAGAATGTGTACCTGAAAATGAGAAAACAAAAAGTTAAATCATTAATTTAAACGTGTGAAACAGAGCTTTGGTGTCTAAACGAAGTGAAAAGATACAGAATTAGGACTCGAGTGTGTCTAACAGTACAAACACGTTGGGAGAGATGCACGTTACCTACACAACAAACCACCCAATTTCTTTCTCCATTAGAAGACTGATAAACACCTGAATCAGTTGAAAAGGCATGCAGAGAGGGCCATCACTTTGGAAGGATTAGATGGGCATAGTACATGAATCTGCCCCAGCAGGATTTTCAACAACCGCTTTTACAAGAGGGCACCTTTCCTTCAGTTATCAAGATTTGCAGTGAACTTTGAAAGACTATGCACTAGTCAACATTGCTGCATTAACTTTCTTTGCTTGCAGATCCTAGTCCACGGAACAAGGCCATGTCACAGAGTCAACAATACCAGTTGTGTACAATATCTCTGCATATTAACAAAATGAGTACATGTTAGTCTTTCTGAAGGGGCATTGGCTACTGTCTTCTGATCGATTATGATAAATCCACCATAGGTATCTGGATCAGACCGATTGTTAATTTGCAGTCCCTCTTTAGGTTTTCTTTCCTGCAAACATTAACAGTAAAAATGTAAATGAGTTAATTTCAAAGAAACTGTGTGAAGTGTGGTATTGTCGTGAGGAACAATTCTCCTGTGCGCTTTTCAACACCTAACTCCCCAATTTCTTAACTAGTGATATTTATTGGCTTTAGTATTAACTAGGAATATGTGATGGCATCAATATTGGTTAAAATCTTTCAACCCAAACTAAACCGTTTTCCCCACATTTCAAAGTAGCTCGTTTCTGGAACATAGAAGGTTACAAATCTACGATAGAATATGCAGGAGTGATTGCTTAGATTTGTAATGCAGCATATGCTCATGTACAGATAGTAATGGTCTGGTAAAGTGGCCGATACCACCGATTATGGTCAAATGAATGACCAATATTATTATTAGTTTTTTTTAAAAAAGATTGATCCCAGAGATGTCAAGTAAATTTGGCTGACAACTAAGTGAAAAGTAATTTAAAACAATTATAAAATGTTGTAGCACAAGAAATAAGTGGAGGTATAAAACGCATCCAAGTGGGACAGACGGGTTTCGATTTTGAATCAAGGGACATCAGCTAGGGGAGAGCAAGTTCAATGTGTAAAGAATGGTGTATCGGCAGAAAGGGGGAGGTTGTGGTACCACTGCACACATCTCTGGTGGGGCATCACTTCAAGTATTGAATCCATTTCTGAAATGCAGCTCACTAAAAGGCCACCAATTAAAATAGAGTATGGTTAAAGCCAAAGGCATTACAAAGAAGAGCATTTGCCTATATGGTTTGTGGGGAGAAAGAGGGGGCAATAAGAGACTAGGAGGGTTAATATAGAGAACTTCACAAGAAAAAAATCCTTGAATTAGTTGGATATCATGTATATTCTGTGGCGTGAACAATGGCCATGGAAATACTAAATTAAGTCAGAACTTCTTGTCAACTTGAAGCAAAGATTTTAAGAAACAGGCAGGATCTCATATACCCAAACCTTTTCACATTTCTCCATCACAATCCCTTAATTGAACAAATCGTACTCTCTCATTGAACTGTCCCTTCATCCTTGATTAAACTAAGCCGCATATCTTCTGTTGTCAAACTACCTTCCACATTTAACACGTAATAAATTATCTCCCAAAACCCCAAATCAGTCTTCGCGTAGACTGCTTTTTCTCCACTGGTTGCAGCTCAATATTTCTCGAGTCCGGATTGTGCGATTCTCTGGTTTGAAGCTTGGTTAGGAACATCGCTATTGGTCAGACAGAAGCTCAAAGTTAATTTAGAAATGCAAGTGGAAGTCAGTGAAGTTAAGCTAGAGGCTGCAGATGGATAATGCCTTTTGACTTTGATGGTTTGCAATGGACAACTGTGGAAGGTCATTGTAACGGGAATTTGTGTAATCCATTCTGGAGAAGATGAGGACTAACGAGCGAGGCTCTGTGCACACTGGAAACCAAAGAGGTCATTGGTGTGGCCTGGCTCAGGTTGCAAGATAAAATTAATTAGTTGATTAAGGTGCGCATGTTGGGTTTAACTTCAAAATGCAATCCCGAGTTGCAGACAAAAGGCATTAGGCCACGTTGTGAGGGTAGATGGCTATGAGGGGCTATGGGTGGAGATTTTGGATTGATCACAATTTAAGGTAAGTTTGCATAAGGGCATCCAAATCCTGAATCATTTTGAGGCAACTTTTGGAAAGATTGTAGCAACAACAGGACTACGTTTTTGATTATTTCGCTTGTGCATTCCTCGCTCACACTACCAGTGATAAACTATTCATGCTTTTGCCAACAGACAATTCAGAAAACACCACAGGAAATTCAGTTCATATTTATGCCCATATTCAGAGACAGCGCTCAAAGCAGAACTTGTCTAGTCAACAGTGGTGAGTGATCTATGACTCAGTCTGTTTTATTGCTCTGCACATGATAAATGTAAAATGTCAGCAAAATAGCAAGATAAACTTAAGTACATGTCTCACTCTTCTCCGCCCCTCAACTTTTCATGACCTTTAAGATTAAAAGGTAAAAAAAGAGTCAGATGTGTTACATTAGAGCAACTTTTAAAGGACAGGCCAGTGAATGCTAAGGCTAAGGCCCGGATAATGAGAAAGCAGATATGGCAATGCATTCAGAAGTCCTACAGAAAATTCGTTCTGTGGTTTCTCACCTTACATTTATTTTTTAAGCTAAAACTATTCCTGCTTGGTTTATATTAAAAAAATGAAATCACCCAAAAAATAAAAAAAATAAATGACATTGTTTTTTGTTTTAATACTGCCTGCGTCATTAGGAGTTAGGTAGGTTGGTTGGGTTGGGGAAATAGTACGAGTTATTCAGGCAAGTTGAACACATAATTGTTTGGAGCTCCATTCTATGACAAGTCGGGCATCATAGGCTTACTCATTTGCCCCAAGACATGCTTTATGTCATTGGCTAGAAGGGGAACGTGGGGTTGCCTGGACAAAGTGATTGAGTGGAAGTGCAGTATGTCAAACATTTTTAGGTTATGCAGCAGAGAATATATGCATAAAAACGTTGCTAAACTACGGCTATTAAATGTTGTTGAGGAACTTTACAGCTTGATTAGTAGGGTAAAACACACAATTTTGCATCCTGCCGGTTTGTAGAATAGAGTTTCTCTGAAAGGTTTTAAGTCGGTAAGAGCACAGTTGAATTAGGAAATAAACACGTAGCAGGGAACCCATTATCTGTTGGATAGAATTAAGTCAATTAAATTGATGTTTGTCTGCCAACGTGATGCAATCCGCCGAGGGCTCGTAGCCACCCTATGCTCTTTCCACTAACACGCTACTTTTCCTTACTACCCTGTTACACATTAATAAACGTTCTTTTAATTAAATCTTGTAATTGGAAGAAAAGTATGCAGGAAAAGAATTCCAACCACAATAAGGGCACAGTGTTTGACGGCCAGGAAACCCCCCTCCTGGGTCTTTCTTCACTGCTGCTCATTTTGGCCACGCCCCCGGAGCAACATAACGACACCACAGACCCCAAAGTGGTGAAACCCACAGAGGGGCAAAGGTGCAGTGTTTGGGCTCACGTCCTCCCAGCTACCATATTGGAGAACTCATTACCTGTAGCCCCATATCCTGGGCCAATAAAGTCTGTGCCCCCCACAAAAGGAGGAAGTGAAGGAGGATACAATCTCAGATGCACCCGCAAGCTACAGTATGGCCTCAAGTTTGAACTCTGTAATTACCAGACTGGATCCGGCTTTCACGCTAGCAAATGACCTGTTAATGTTAAAGGATATTTGTACCGCGCACTATCACCACCGGAGTGGTCCTCTGGCGGCTCGGAAAAAAAAAAAAGTTAATGGGGTCAGAGGTGCGGGGGGTGAGTTAGTGGGCATAAGCTGGAAAAAGTGCAAGAGAGTAGTGATATGCTGTTGGCAGCCTCAAACCAGTGGGTCCGTTTGTTGGGTTTGGGGTGTTTTATGCTCAGTAGTCGTCGTGGGCTGTTGTACGAGTCTGTGTGGTTTGTTTTGTTGTTTCAGTGTAGTGTAGTGAAGTTTGTGCGGATTGTTGTGTTGTAGGCTTGTGGTTGTGTTTGGTTACAGTTTGAGAGGTGTATGCAGAGGGGTGACATTGTTAGTGGATTGGTTAATTGGCATTGCTGTCTGGAAGGGAGGCGTTGAATTTCCGTATTCTCTCCAGGTGGGGTGCGAGAGCATCTCTGCGTCTCTGCCCAAGCTGGCCCGTCCAATACTCAGACGCTTTCACATATGGCATCCACTCACATTCATAACCTTACCCAAGTTCGGCCTCGTGTGTATGCGGGGCAGACAGGCGTTTGTGCGTCCTTCTAATTTGGCCCATAGAGCATACCCAATCCAGTCTGTGCGCGGCGTTGATTAGCCAAAACTACTCCATCCATATGTGGCGGGTGGTTGGCATTCAGCGTCTTATACAGTTGTTTTGCAGGCTACTGCACCCAGCCCCTTCGAAATGTGGCACATGCCAACGCTTGCAATATGCCCATGGGCGGCACCTGCCTTCATTCACAACTCCATGCGGTCATTGCCCATGCCAATCTCCACAACTTAGTTCAAGTGTGGCCAGTGCTAACATTCACACAACCCTTTACAAGTATGATACCTGGTAGCAATTATGGGGTGGGTGAGGTTGTTGGCTGGAGTTGGCTAGGGGTGCCGATTTCGGTCCTCACGAGTTTCGCTTGTGTCCTATTTGACTTAGCATCGTCTCTCTTGTTGTAGTAAGAGTTTCTCTGGTCGGTTCTGGGTCCAGTGTCATCCTAAATTTAGTCCTCCTTTGCACTGCTACCTCATCAACTCCTGACCCGCCCTACAAAGAGGAAGAGGGCAGAGGGATCACTGACCCCATGGTTGCTAAAATCCTTTCCGGCTCCCCCATCAGTGCCTGGAGTGAGCATTTGCCCACTTGCTCATGGGCCACCTCTTTTCTTCGTCTAACCCCACTTGGGGCCCCCAACGGCCCTCGACATGAAACCATTCTGGGTGCCGGGACAGCCCCCGATCCATCGCCAGGGGATGAATGCTCAAACAAAGGGTGCAAGTGCATCCAAGCACTTGCAGAGTTGGCAAAAATCAAGAAATACTTGTAGGCATGATGGAGGCTTTGGGGATGGGTAGAGTAAAGCTGCAGGGGGAGGTGGACCCCCGGCCCATTCCCATTGCTGGCAAGGGGTCTCTAAATCTACCCATAGAAACCCATATTGCACAGGTGCCCCCGAGCACAGCGCTTACTAATGGGAACTTTGATCACCATCCAGGAGGAGCACGGTGAGTGTGACCAGGAGCTTTGCTCCAACAGTCTGTTTAGCCCTCTTTTTTGGGCCAAAGTAGCCCCCAGGCCCCGTTGAGCTCCCCTTGCCCTCTTCCTCCCTCCCTCCCTCCCTCCCTCCCCACACCCTCTTCCTGCACCGTAGTAAACTCCTGCCTCCCAACCCGCCTACCGATTGGCCAGTGGGCCTGGTCCTCCAGGGTCTACCAACCCGCGCTATATCGGCTCCCCTCTTGCCATCCAGGAGGAGCACGGCAAGTGTGACCAGGAGCTTTGCTCCAGCATAATCTGTTTAGCCCTCTTTTTTAGGCCAAAGTAACCCCCAGGCCCCGTTGATCTCCCCTTGCCTTCGCCCTCCCTCCCCATGCCCTCTTCCTACACCGTAGCACCCTCCCGCCTACCGCGTCCCGATTGGCAAGTGGGCCTGGTCCTCCAGGGTCTAACAACCCGTGCTGCACCGGCTCCCCTCTTCACCCTCCATCTAGCACATCCACGGCGTGCTAGTGCTGCCCACAGGCCCCTTGCGCCCCGTGCAGGCCCTCTCCCTCGGCCCGCTCCACTTCCTTGTTTCCTCCTGATCCCTCCCTCCATCCCAATTGGCTGTCCCCGATCCCTGAACTGCTTCTGATTGGCCCCTCTATCTGAATCATAACTGACCCTCCCATCCCAAGGTAGCCCTCTGCCCAGCAGCCCCTGCGGCTAAGGGCCCCAAGGCAACCACTTTCACTTAATAAACCTTGAACGTTTTAAAGTTACATTGTACTACCACTTATTAGGTTTAAATGATTATTCGTACCCTAGCAGAATCACTATACAGAACCTTGCATGTAGACTATGCTCCCAACATCATTGAGTGTGCCTAATAGCTTCAAATCTGAACCTAGAAAGTCTGCATGTCGGTGTCACTGTGCCAAAGTTGAATTTAGAAAGTGTCCCCAACATCATTGAGTGTGCCTAATAACGTCAAAGTTGAACACTGTGCTAAAGTGTTGAGTTGAATTTAGAAAGTGTGCTAAAATTATGATTGGTAGCATATCCCTCATTTAGTTGGAATTGTAAATGATAGCATGTGCCACACTTCAATTGAATTGTAATTGATAGCAACCTATTCAAACAACTGGAATTAACCAAACCCTCAACTACAGACCTAGAGCTAGCTGACCTAGACGGGAAAGCAGAGATACTACACAAATGGATTGCAGATACAATAGACAAGATCGCCCCAGAAAAACCGTTCACCCCATCAACAAAAAGAGCAATGGCAAAATGGTTCACCCCACTTTTAAACGCCATGAAAAAGGAAAACAAAAAGATGGAATTGGAATGGAGGAAAGAATACAACCCAGGGAAAAAAAAAAAACACTGTACCAGAAACAAATATACGCGCATACAAAAAAGAAATTCAAAAAGGCAAAGAGAAGACATTACAATGACAGAATCAACAATGCCACCAACACACAAAAAGAAATGTTTAGCATCATTGAAGAAATGAGAAACCCACTAGGCTGCGATAACACCCCAACCCCCTCAGAAAAACTATGCAATGACCTGGCAGACCACTTAAAAAAAAGAAATCGATGACATCCGACAAAGCATACAAAAGGGACCAACCAACCACAACATACAACCCAACAAACCTAACACAGAACCATAGCACAAACTCCAAAGCTTTCCTGAAATAACAGCAGATGCATTCGCAATGCTGGTAAAACGAAGCAAGAAAGCGGGATCACCCATGGACCCCTGACATCTACAAATCAATCCTCGCGCAAGGCTCGCCAGCGGAACACTACAGAAACCTCCTAAATCTATCACTAGCAACACGACTGTACCGAGGATCTTCAAATCAGCATACATCAAGCCACTCTTGAAAAACACACATGGTGACGTAGATGACCTTTCCAACAACGGGCCGATATCCAACATCCCCTACCCAGCGAAACTTCTAGAAACCCATGTATATAAACTAACCCAAGAACACGTAGAAAAACACCACCTGCTGGACCAAGCAAAAGTCGGTTTCAGACCAGCAACAGGAACGGAAACAGCACTATCATCCATCTGGGACGACCTCAACACTAACGCAGACTCAAACACTACCTCAGTACTTATTCTGCTCGACCTCTCCGCAGCCTTTGACACAGTTAGCCACGACACCCTGACCAAAAGACTAGAAGACATAGGCATAAAAGACACAGCACTACGCTGGACCAAATCATTCCTAGCAGACAGAACTGAAACCGTATGGATCAAACCTTTCAAATCCACTCCACGAGTTAACGACTGTGGAATGCCACAAGGATCCTCACTATCTCCACTATATTTCAACATCTACCAGACTCCGGTCATAAGAATCTTCAAAAAATTACATTACATGTTACAACTACGCAGATGACACTCAAATAGACACCGATGCCGACCATTCAACCGTAATCGACGGTCTAAAAGAAGTCTTCAACTGGATGGATGCCAACAACCTGAAAATCAACCCAGGAAAAACAGAAATCATGATCGTATCCAAAGACCAAGAGAACGAAACCACCATCCCGTGGCCTACGGAAATGGGAAACGTACCAACACCATCGAAGGTAGTAAAAAATCTGGGAGTCCTAATGGACAACAGCCTAACCCTAGAACCACAAATAAATGCAACAGTGAAGAAATGCTTTTTCCTCCGACACACGGCAAGAAGAATTCTACCTTTCCTCTCCTTCACACACAAAACACTCACTATAGTCGCCATAACCATGTCAAAAATCGACTATGCAAACAGCCTCTACCTCGGAATACCAGAATACCTCCTGAAGAAACTGCAACGGATCCAAAATGCAGCAGCAAGACTAGCCCTCAAACTATCCAGAAGAGACCACATCACTCCAGCCCTAAAAACACTACACTGGCTCCCAGTAAAACATTGCATCAGCTTCAAAACAATGTGCATTACTCACAGGGCAATCAGCATACAAGGAGCAGAATTCCTACAATAGAAAATAACAGTCTACAAACCAACGAGAACCCTCCGATCAAGCAACGAAATCCAGCTGGAACTCAAACCATACCTTAAGAAAAAACTTGGAGGCACCTCCTTCTACCACTTAACCGCAAAAACCTGGAACAACATCCCCAAAAAAATAAGAAACAACGAAGATCACTAAAAACCTGGCTCTTTAACACCAGGCTCTTTAACACCATAGACTAAAAACTGAAAACCGAAACAGGAAAAAGGATGACCACACTGGAAAGGACACAGACAACCCCAAACCGACAGGGAAGCTCCCACGGCACCTGGATGGGTGACACCGGATAGACTGGAACACAGGCGACACGCACGGAGACTGAGTCAACTACCCCAACCAACCCCACTAACACTTTTGCCCACCCTAAGTTACCGCCAGGTACCACAGTGTTGTGGAATTGTCGAGATATTGGCAATCACCACATTACCGGAGATGTTGACATTGGCAGGTGCACTGCCACAGGAGTATGAAGGGAGGACAAGGGGTGGTGAGGGGGGCTATGAGAGAGCATGATAGAGGTACGGGCCAGAGGAGTAAGGAACCTTGTATGCCAGAAGGACCCAGATCAGGACAGAGGCGCGTCATGGGAGACTACGCAAGCCGAGCGCGTCAATTCAGGACAGAGATGCAAACTAACCAACCCCACTAACAATTTCCCCTTCTGCATACACCTCTCAAACTCCAAACCAAACACAACCAAAACATACAGCACAACAAACCGCACAAACTTCAAAACTTCACCACATTGCAACAACAAAACAAAAACACACAGACTCGTACAACAGTACACAACGACTACCGGACGCAAAGACCCCAGGCCCAGCCAACGGACCCACCGAGCTGAGGCCGCCAACAGCACAACACTGCTCTCTTGCACTTTTCCTGCTTCCGCCCACTAACTCAACCTCCCCTCCTCTTTCAGAGCCGCCAGAGCACCACTCTGGTGGTGATAGTGCGCGGTACAAATGTCCTTTAACAATAACATTAACTTAGATAGAATTGTGAATGATAGCATGTGCCTCATCTAGATAGAATTATGATTATGACTGGTAGCAAATAGCTCAACTAGATGGAATTGTACATGATAGCATGTACCTCATCTAGATAGAATTTTGATGATTGTAGCATATCCCTCACTTAGTTGGAATTGCAAATGATATCATGTCTCACACTTATTGTTGAACTTAAAAATTGTGCCTAATGTACAGCCCCCGTCCTGCTCTCGTGCTTGATTGCAGGCGCTTTACTGATAACCACCACATCACACTACTATGCTTACTCTCCCCTATACACCATCATTCAACTAGAACACAGCTGTACTATGGCACATTTGGTCTAGCTGGTTTCATAATAACTTGACCCCACAAACTCCACATCATCCTAATAAAACACAGCTAGCTGAGCACATTCCGGCTAGCTTAAGCGTCTCCTCAAGCCTAACACAGCCAGAACTCAGTCAGGGTGTCCACACTCCAGACTGAACACATCCAACAGATTTCCTCAGCACCACACCTACCGCTAAGAAGCAGCTATCATGCAACAACCACACCAGCTGCACACATATCCGGTTCTCTCTCTCTCCCTCCCTCCCTCCTAACTGAACTTCGGTTCCCGAGGGCATTCAACCTACCAGCGCTTTGAGATCATACCAATGATATATAAGGCGCTATATAAATGCCAAGTAACATAACAGAACATAATTCAGATCTTGGGAAACAAAGCCTTGCCAACATCGTAGCCTCATGCGAAAGAATCAATACGATCGGAGAGCCCACAGGGATGATTAAACCCATCCAAAGTCCACTCACCTGGGGGGGGGGATCAAGCATCAAGTCCGGTAGATATAAAAATGTGCTAACTTGGGGGCAATCAGGGGCAAAGCCACATGGCAAAGAAGTGGCAGGGGCAAGTCCAAAGTACAAGGATCGCCTTGATGTGCCACAGTCTACCTCCAAGGGGTCCCAAATTAGTGAGGAATAAACCAGAACCAAGGGATGCCTTGCTAAAAAAAAAAAAAAAATTATAATAATTTTAAAAAAAACCTGCATTGTCGGGTTTTCTCCTGATGGTTTCCTTTCCCCTATGATGTGACTTTTGATGTGTAGCAGTAAGTTGGGTTTTGTCTGTAAATTGTGATAGTATGTACTTTGATGGCCTGTAGGCCGAATAAAGTTTTTTTGATGAGGATGATTAAGTGATACCTTGACACTTTCATACGCGTCAATAAAAAACATTAATCTCAAGAATCAAATTATTTCATTTTTATAGAGCGCCACATGCCCATGGGCCTCAGGGTGCACAAAAAGAAACACAAAAAAACAATGACATTACGTACAATGGTCAATGCTGGGGGAGAAAGCTGCTAGGGGAGAATACCAATTCAAGCAAGTTTCAGATTGGAAAGGTGGTGTTTGACTAATATTTTTAAAGACACACCACATTGACCAATTTTTTTTTAAAGCCAGACCGCCTGCTGATCTCATGGAACCTGGTAGAGCATTGCACGCCAGTGGGGCCTGGACATCAACGAGCCCCACACTAACGAGCCTGCATCTGGGTTGAAACAGTTTACAGCTGTCCTGTGAGCGCAGGTGGTGTACCGATTTGTTCACCTTGATCTGATCTTTGAGATATTTAGGGCTGGTATTGGTCCAACATTTATAGGACAATCAGAATCTTATGGGTGATGTAGTGTCCTATGGGGAGCCAGTGAACTTCTCTTCTTGCATCGGAAACATGATTTGTCTACCCAGGCCGTGAATCACGTGGACAGCACAGTTTTGAGATACATGAAGTGAGTGTAGATTAGCTTGTGTGGTGCCTGCCAGCAGACTACTGCAGTAGTCCAGCTTTGAGTTCACCAGCGCAGTGGCTAAAAGAGCAATTGCGTGCCAAAATGAAGGAGCGAATATGGCTGAGATGCTTTGTTGTGTAACCGCATGAGGCGGCCGTGTGAGAGACATGAGTTTTCATACTGAGTTCAGCGTCTAAAAAGACGTTGAGTGTCTTCACACTCTTAGAGACACTGATGGAATTACCAGCAATGCTGAAAAGGCTGTATTTTTTTCCACACAGGGACCTGAGGGCACGATCAGCAGCTTAGTTTTGTCTCCGTTTAAAGCTAGCAAGTTATTCCCCATCCACGTCTGTACAGCATCGTACACTTTGTTGAAAGCATCAGAGTCCTTGGCATAATCCCTGGTGAGCTCAACGACGGCTTGGGTGTCGTCTGCATAGTTGGTATACTGCACACCCAGGTGGTCCAAGAGACTGAGAAGAAGCCTAATATAGATATTAGGAGCAATGCATGACCCCTTTGGGACACCGAAAGTTTGCGTGGTGAGTGATGAGCTTGCATCTCCAACTGTCACTAACAGTGCGTGGCCCAAGAAAGGAAGAGATCAAATGAGCTGTTAGATCAGAACACTGCCTGCTCCCTTAATCTGATGACCAACAAAGCGATCAGCCAGATCAAAGGCCGCAGAAAGATCCAACTGCATCTGCAGGGCAGGATGGCCCAGATCGACTATGCTGGACAAGGTGGATTCAAGGTCCAGCAACGCTGTTTCTGTCCAGTGCTGTGCTCTAAAGCCCGACTGGTGAACCCCAAGGATACCATGTTCTCCCTGCAGCTGGAAATAGATTATCCATGATCTTCAGGAGAAATGCCACATTAGTAATGGGTCGATAGTTTTTTGCCACTGCTGGATCAAGAGTATTCTTCTTAAGCAGAGGCATAATCGAACCCTCGTTAAGAAATTATGGAGCTGTCCCTTCGCTGAAGGAAAGGTTGATAAATCTAGTAATCCATGGGACAAGAAGATCTAAGGAGCCTATTAGGATGTTTACAGGACAGCTATCTCCCAAACAGGACGTGGGTTTCAGGGCGAGTACAATTTTGAGTATTTCAGCCTCTGAACACTGGGTAAAGTTAAAAAGGTGGCATTTTTAGCCTGAGGGTGCATAGCATCCTGAAACGGAGACACTGAGGGCTGGGGGTTACATTCTGTGCCCAATAAAGCAATCTTGAATATCCTTAATAGTCTGCCTATGGCCCAGTATTTGAAGAGAGAATTAATTAGGAATGGACTGGCACCAACCAGTCTCTTTGGAAAAAGCCAAATTCAGAGAGGATCTTGAACAACGAGCTAGATCGTGCGTTCGCAATTCGGGTGTTACGATTGACTGACTTGGCTACCGTGATAGCCGACTTAAATTCTTTCACCGCCTTTTTGTACTGAGAAAGAGTTAGAACAGGGGTTCTTCACCACTCCTTTGTAAGAGACCTTTTAGTACGTCCAAGATTGATGATACTATCATTGTACCAGGTGTCTCGTTAGTCTCATTTTTAATTTTTTTGACTTTCAACGGCGCACAGGTTTTGATGGCGGAGTTGATGGTGGCAGTGAGATGTGTCACCAAATTACAAGAGTCTGAAATCTGTGGCGGGATCGGAGCATGGTCGCTAGCAATGCCGAATTTAAGAGGTGATTTATTTTTTTTATTTCTAAATTTCTTCTCAGCTCTGGGCACTGAGTCCAATCTAGACGGCGAAAGTGGTAAGAAAATATGTATGTTCACTAGATCGTGGTTGGACCAAGGGCAGGGCCCGACTACAGCATCAGAAAGGGATAGATGCTGTATTATGGCCTAGTCAAGTGTATGTCCTCCTATATGGGTAGGAGATTTAATCCATTCTGTGCACCCAAAGATGCAAAGGGGGCCTTAATAAGGGAGGAAGCTTCCCTGTCGGATGGATCTTCAGCCCATAGATTCAGGTCACTGAGAATAATTAACATAGTCTTGGCCTTAGTAATAAGGTTAAGAAGGTTGAGGAGTTGTTCCTCAAAGCAAGGCATGTCCCTTGGGGGTCTATAAATGACCAGGACGATCAGTGATACATTAGTGTTAATACTAATCTTTACAAGAAAAGTTTCACAGTCATCAGGACTAAAGTGGGTGATGCCACTCCTCCACCCTTGTGACGAATACGATCGGAACGAAAGATCGAATAGTTCGGCGGAAGGGAAAGTGTAGCATCGATGGGGAAAGAGAAATTGAGCCAGGTTTCTGTGAGTGCCATCAGATCAGAGGCGTTCTCATAGAGGTAATCAGCAATCCCAACTCTATGTTTGAGAACAAAGCGCATACTCAGGAGGAAGAAAGACAACATGGGCGTCAAAGGGGTTAACAGTACCTATTGTAGTGGGAGTGTGGGGTGCCTCAGCCGGAACGATGGCAGGGGTGCACACGACATTATCATCGTTTGTCAGGTGGGGGTCCATCATTGCCCCCCGAGCATGCCTGTAATGGCTATAGCACTGGTGGAAATCAGACAGTCAGTGACTCGCCAATAGGGGTTACTTGGTTGGTATTATCCAGACAAGTCCTCTGGGTGGATCAGTGTTGCTTCCTGGATCGTGGGAGCTAAGATTGTTTTAGCCTGAGGACAGGGCGGTAGAGAAGATGCTTGCTATGTATTTTTCTCAAGCACAAGTGAGGGATTAGCACAAGTCCGAGTCTCACAGGCATGTGTGCAAACAGCAAGGTTTGTGATCGGTAGCATAGTCATTTGGGATGTACAAGGGTCGGTTACAAAGGAAGACCCAAGACATTATGAACTATTAAGATTGGATTGCAGAATGCTAGCTATTGCGGCCGAGTTGTGGACATAACATGGGGGTGTTTTAGTGCGCAAACGTTGGATAAGGTCAACAAGAGTACTCGCTGTGTAAAATAAAGAAGAGTACAGTGAAAGGAGGTTTGGCACACACAATTTGCGCTAACCAAACGCGTCAGCGCCAACGTGCCGCTGACGTGAATAAGAGCCAGTGTTTGCGGGAAATGTAGTTCCTAAGAACTACGCTCATGGGTCGTTAATGAGTATGGGGCGAGCTGCAGCTGCCCTGGTCTAAAAGGATGAACATCCTGGGGTCATCTAATGATCATCGAACTACACTAGAAGTCATTCCCACACCATCAGATGTCATCCAACTGTTAAAGTCATCAGCAAATGTCTCAGAATAGTGGGTGAGTTTATGATGACTTCATGAATATGCTAACAGCATCACTATTTTAGAAAAATCTTTGTTCCTGATGCTTTAAGGATGACTTGCCAATCACTTCAAGAGATTGCACGTTTGTCCCTGATGATTTGGGGTTCATTCTGGGATGAACTGCCGATTACTTCTGGGATGACTTACTGATTACTTCAGAACATTAGAGTTTGTAAGACGATATGCAGACTTATACAGATTGTCAATCCTCTTTTGCTTAGTTGCACTTGTGCTGAATGACCCCCAATGTGGCAAGGGTAAAGCGTGAGACTATATTGGGCCAGGGCTGAAGCCAGAGGACTAAACATAGCATGAACACCCTGGGTGAGAATCCTTTGCCATCCCAGTCAAAAGCAGGCACCCAGCACCCTCACAATCCCCAACGTGGCAAGGGCAAAGCTTGAGACGATGTTGGCCAAAGTGGAAGCAAGAGGCCTAAACATAGTATGCACACCCTGGGTGAGAATCCTTTGCCATCCCAGTCAAAAGCAGGCACCCAGCACCCTCACAATCCCCAAAGTGGCAAGGGTAAAGCTTGAGACAATGTTGGCCAAAGCGGAAGCCAGGGCCTAAACATAGCATGCACCCCTTGGGTGAGAATCATTTGCAATCCCAGTCAAAAGCAGGAACCCAGTACCCTCCCAATCAATAAATGTCCATGCTGAGTGCACCAAGATACGTCAGTATTCATCTTTGTTTTGAGCATAATTCAACAATCATAACCAATTCAACAATCATAACCAAAAGGACCTCCAAGATAAAAAATATAAACTACATAGGATCCAAAAAAGAAAGAAGCAATAAAGAAAACAGAACCACAAAGTCCTATCAACCGAGGTCTCAACTACCCACAATCTACCAAATACAAGCAACAACAAACCACAAACAACAAAGACTAAACCCAAAACACCAGGAAAAACACTAATCGAAAGGAGAGGATGCCCACTCAAAAGGGACACAACCCACACATCATGCCTCGCCACAGGAAAGAGAAAGAAACCAGAACAAACAAAAGAAATAAGAAAACCAAAACCACCCAGGAAGGCACCGACAGAGCATGCTCCAACAACCCCAAAAAATTGGACAATAAATTCCCAGATAGCCCAAGGAGACAAATAAATAACAGAGCTAAAACAGACTACATTGCTTGCAACCTGTCCACATATGACAACATGGTAAACAGAAACGGCACAGTAACAACGAACCGACAGCCAAAACCTGTCACCAATACATACCCAAACAGGACAAGTTGGAATCCATCACACTCTACACCCCCTATATCACCAAAACCGGAACAACAGAGGGGTAGCTACCCTATTTGCCCCCCGGAATGAACCGGAACCAGCCAACCCCGCCATAAACCTTATCGGTCTACTCAACAAAGAGACACTTGAACTAAGTTTGGACCTTGACATGGGCATTGACCGTATGGAGTTGTGAATGAAGGCTGGTGCCGCCCCTGGACGTAATTGCAAGTGTTGGCCGGTGCCAAGTTTCGAATGGGCTGGGAGCAGTAGCCTGCATAGCCGGACAGCAGTGCCAACTAACCAATCCACTAACAATTTTACCCCTCTGCATACACCTCTCAAACTCTAACCAAACACAGCCACAACCCTACAACACAACAATCCGCACAAACTTCACTACATTGCAACAAGAAAACAAACCACACAGACTTGCACAACAGCACACAATGACTACTGACCGTAAAACACCCCAAGCCCAGCCAAATGACCCACCGGGCTGAAGCCGCCAACAGCACATCAGTGCTCTCTTGCACCTTTCCAAATCATTCCCACTAACTCAACCCCCTTCCCTTTTTTTTTCCAGAGCCACCAGAGCTTCAGTGGACCACTCCGGTAGTGATAGTGTGCGGTACAAATATCCTTTAACATTAACCAACACGGAAGACTAAGAATCCCTCCTCATCAAGATAGAACTCAATGCCCAATCTAACATAGTAGTCCAACATAGTATTACTCCTGATCTACAGACCACCTTCTTACAACCCCAACTTGGCAACAAAACTAGCGGGCGGGGCCGCCATGCTATCAACCAACCACAACAATGTAGTCATACTGGGAAATTTCAACATATGGTTCAAAAAAGAAAATGAGTACAGAGCAAATTCACTCTGCACACTTCTGAAAACCTTGCAGTTCAAGCAAATAGTAAATGGATCCACCCACGACGCTGGACACCACCTGAACGCAATTTTCTGCAGGGAAGGTCGATACACATCTACGCATCCGCACCATCTACACCAATAGTGTAGAGTGACCACTACTTAATACCATTCTACATCACATCCCAAACCTGCCTACAGCCCAGGAAGGAAGTATTCCAGACCAGCCAGAAAAGAAACTGGAAGAACTTGGGCTTAGAGGCCTTAACAAACCTTCTAGACGCAACCGTCCCAAGCGAAAGAGATCCCACCAATACAAACATAGATACAACAGAAGACCCACTCAATTTGATCCCCAAGGCCTTTGACCAATATAGCACCAGCTAAAACATTAAAAAAACAGGCAACAAAATGGTTCACAGAAGAACTGAAAAAACAACCGCAAAATGGAAACAAAATAGAGAGAACAATACACCAGAGGAAAAAAAAATAAAATACCAAGGACAACTCAAACTGTACAAAGCAAGAGTCCTCAAAGCAAAAAATAATCTCATACGCCACAATAGAATCTGCAAACAATCCACAGAAAGAACTCATCAAAAAGATGCAAAAAAAACTTCCTGCTAAAATTCCATCTCCCCTACACAAACACTTTGACATCACCAACCACCTGGGAGCAAAAATAGACAATACAGGAAACCATCAACCTAGCCGAGGCAAATACAACTGCGACCACTGGACCACAGACACCAGACGAAACACAGATTACAGCAAAAAAAAAAAACTAATCTGCCTAGAACCAATCGCAGAGGAAACTTTTGCCACACTAATCAAGGATCCCAACCTTGCAGGATTTCCAAGGAATCCCTGACCCCAGACGTCTTCAAAGGAATCCTCAACCCCGGAACCTAATGGATCCATCACTAAAAAGAGGAATATTACGTCCTCCTTCAAATCAACATACATCAAACCACTGATAAAAAAAAAATGTCAGAAAGCACAAAAGACCCAAGCAAGTACACCATATCCCGGTAAAAAATATATTTTTTTTTTGAAAAGTCATGCCACAGCAAAGAATAGCTAGACTCGGTGCCCCAAAACGCCAGTGCAGCCACATAAAAGCACAGATCATCCCTTCTTACTTTTTTTTTTTTTAAAACCATTTTGTACTGGCATCTATGATGGATACTCAAAAGTGCATTGTGATTGGGATTCCAAGATGGCTGCCGAGGGGAGAGCAGCGTGATCGTGAGCTCTGACCCCCCCCCCCAACCTCCCAGGGGCAAAAGACAAAGATAGATTAAAAGAGCCTTTGCCAGGCGGGGATTTATCCTTGTAGGCTGCGCTGGTGGAGTGCAGCAGCCCAGATCTCTGGGAGACTTCGGCAGCGGCAGGTGTGCGGTCTTCGTCTCCGCTGTATCTGAGCTGCAGGGGCACTGCGCCCGTGGCCAGTGCAGGCCGAGCTGAAAGACACGTTTGCAGACCACGGAGCAAGAAGAACCATTCAGGGAGACCCGGGGTGGCCGCAGAACCAGTGCAGCTGCGAAGCAGGGTGGCAGAAAGCAGCCGCTGTTGGATGGCAGAGGAGATAGTCAGGAAGGAGCTGTCCGTGATATTGGAGGCCCACCTGGGCTGGATTCGTGGAGCGAGCACCAGAGGGAATAGAGGCGGGACAGAGCCACCACCACGCCGGAGAAGCAGCATCTCATCGGAGAGATCAGGAGGATCCAGAGGGGCCATACCTGTAGCCCACTGCTGAGAGGTGTGCAGCGGAGAAGAGCACCCAGAGCGGCCAAGAGGCCCAGGAGGGGCCGCACAGCGAAAGTCAAAAGGCAGGTAGGGGGCAACCCTGAGGGGTCAAACCCTCCCACCCCACAGGCAAGAACCATCACAGGTCAGCGTGCGCCCTGGCCCAACGAAAGGGTGCAAGAGGGCAGAGGATGGCCAGTACAGGCAGTGAATGCCAGCTTTGAGCCGAGTGGAGCAGAGTGGCAGGGAGAAGTGGGGGGGGGAGAGCGGTTGGAGGGCCACTGCGCCTGGCAATCAACGGGCAACTTTCCCAGAGTGTCACAGTCTCACGAGGCACTAAGTAGGGTTGCCCGCTCTCCCACGCCACCCACCTGGAGCCGCTCTTAGCCAGCATTAGGGCCTCCCCGGATATTAGGGGGATTCCCTTTGGGGGGGGGTTGAGGGGGAGGATAGAGTCACAGCGTTTGCTGATGACATGCTCCTCTTGTTCACAGAACCAGAAACCTCATTCCCTGGGATGTCGCGGGAACTTCTTCTCTTTGGGGAGGTGGCAAACACCCACAAGTCAGTTATTAAACGTGACCGCCCCCTGAGAAAAGGTTCTGAAATTGGGGGTTACAGTACCCTATAGATGGGCGGGAACCGGCGTTAGACATTCGGGGATCCAGATTACTTGTTCTCTGGGTGCTCTTTATGTGCCAACTATCCTCCTTTAGCGGAAAAACTGCACCAGCTACTGGCGGAATGTGTACCCTTATCAATATCCTGGATGGGAAGGATAAATGCCCCTAAAATAGTGGTGGTTGCCAAAAATCCTTTACTATTTCACAGCTCTGCCAGTGTGGGTTCCCCAAAGTTTCTTCATGGCCATTCAAAAACATGTGGGGTCATTCATTTGGAACCGCAAGAGTCAACATTCACTCACTTATTCACACACAGCAATCACTCACTACACGAGAGGATCAGCAGTGACCTTCACATACATGTTATATTCCCATGCACCTGTTCCAAATAGGCACATGGAAATGTTTTGTTCCCCGTGCTTTGAAAAGTGCACCTGTTTTGAAAATTGGGATTTACTTGAAAATGCCCAGAACCCCCTTTCCACCCTCTGCCTGGCGCAGTTGTGCATTTGGTGGGAAAAGAGCACCTCAATGTGCACAACTATGATGCACACATTTAAATGTCTTTTGTGCACAGTTCACCACATTTGTGGCACAAGTTAAGCAAATGAGCATCCCATCAAGTGCACCAAACACGTTTTAAAAATTGTAGCGTGGTGGTTTATCATGACTGATCACTTATTTACGCTGTAGGTTCAATTCAGAGAGCGTGGTTCGAGGTGTAAGCGGGGAATTAGGAATGGTAAAGGACACACGAGAAGGAAAGTGTATATGTTTTTTTTTTTACTGTTTCTGCAGTCATTAACCCCAGATTTGCTCATGAGCAGGTATTGTGTTAAATACCATTAGCTCCAGAGCAGACACGGTGACTGGAATAGGTAGTCCCAGAATACGTACTGTGCATGCCATCATTCAGGTATTCTGTCATATGTAACGGATTTGCAGGTATTGTATCAAACGTCATTGGTTCCAGGGTAGGTACTGTGTCTGAAATTATTTGCCCAAGATGTAGCTGATGAGCAGGTACGTACTGTATTGGAAGTCATTAGCTCCAGAGCAGTAATTGTGCCTGCACTCATTAGCGCTAGAGAAGGTACTGTCTGCGGATATTCATCGGGGTGTTGTTTCTGTGTCTGCAGCCATTAGACCTAGAACAGACACTGTGCCTGCAGTTATCCACAGAAGGGTCGTGATCCAAAGAAAGTGACGGATCTGCAGCCAGTAGCCCTGGGGAATCATTACTTTCATAGTCGCTGGAACTTAAGACAGTCCACGTCCGCAATCAGCAGCCGCCGCAGGTATATATGTATAGATATGGTCACTTACACCAGCCCACGGTCGGTGTAATAGCTGCACAGCAGCCTGAACTGTACCGTAAATGAGCTTCGGAGCAGCTACTGTGTAATTTCAAAAACAGATGTTCAGAACATCAAGTACTTACAATTTTTAATTTTAACTTATAATAAGTACAATACAACGAATTACAGCTTCAACTGCACCCTCTTGCTTCAGCGTGCATTTCCAGTGGTTGCAAAAGGGCCCCTCTTACAAATCTAACAACAAAGGGGTGAGAACGATCTAAGTTAATGAATGCTAAAAGAAATGCATATAAAATTCACTATAAGAGCTCGATCGCATTCACTCACCTGATGCTGTCTGGAAACGGAACCGGAAAAGGAGTGTTTGGTAAAGGGAGGCCCTATGCTGTTTTCAATCATCAATCGAAATACATATTTAAAGTGCCTATGAGACCGATAGCATTGTATGTGCCTTTAAAAGTTTACCGACACTTCCTCAAATGCCTTTAAGACGTGTTGATGTCGTCCTAAAATGACGTTAATTCGTCGTGACGTTGTCACGTAGGCCGTCTACGTATTTAGGAAGAGAATCATGGAGGAATGACAGTTCCGTACCGTGCACAGACAAGTGTTTATTAAGTTTTATTGTGTATTTTGAAAGGTGCTTATACATCTCGGAAGTCTTTCGAAGCGCTGGGCATATGTAGGTGCCTGTTGGTTTGTTTTTTCTATTTTGATTGCAGCAATAGCGGATCTTTGTGTGTCTTCTTGCTGTTCAGTATTATCACCAGTTCCGATCTACCCCCGCCACCGCCCAAACATAAGGGATTTATGGGCGCTCACGCCAAGGGAATTTCAGGGCAGATGTTTTTGACAAACTCGAATGTCAGCCAGTCGGATTTACTGCTTTTTGGTAAGCGTACATGCATGTTTTCTACCTCGACTTGGCAGTGGCTTTTTGCAGTATGCACGGGTTTGCAACACGGGCTTTCTCCAAAACTGAATATTCGCCTTTTATCTGCGCAACGCGGCTTTCGCCGTTTGAATATCATTCAATCAATCCAGTTTGAAATTAAGCCCCATGTAGATCCTATTGTTACCACAGCCTAGCGTGACCAGGTTAAAAACCGGTACAGGAAACGAACATAAAAGTAAGACTAACTCGTGAACCTGTGTGTCAAGGCACTACTAAATAGTGGTTGGAGAAGGGGGTTTAAGTGTTCTAATTTTATCTTAAGTTGTAAAATGCAGCATTTATTATTTGGGAGTTGTGCCTGCTAGCTATGAAGACATATACTACCAACAACCGGAACCACTGCAGTTTCCAATGGGAACATAAGTGTTAAGATGGTAAGCAAAAATAGAGTAATGCAACCAGTTATCATTATGCTGTATGTACATAGTTCAAGTATTCATGCATTAGTTTAGGCGAAGTACATATGCAAGTCACCATTGTGATATCATGACATTCCAGCATGGAGTGTGTGGATGAAAGGTTCTGGGAGACAGTTTGTTTGAGTCTCCGTGGCGGAGCCTGCCGCCGTACATGTATTCTCAATAAACATATGATTTAATGCTACGTGTGTCGGCGAGTAAGTCAACATTGGCGACGAGGATGGTTCATGGGCTCCGCGCGCGTCGATTGCTGTGGACTGAGCTGTAAATCATTGAATTAACAAGCGTTTCCCTTCGCGGCGGTGGCAGGCTTTGATGTAAAGTGGAAGGGAATTTCAGAGCAAAGGCAAGTGATTTACGCAGCGATCTGGTGCGCACACAGCAGAACAAAGGCAAGTGAATTATACAGTGATCCCTGCCAGCCCTTAAAATGTTTGTTTAAGTATCGTGCATTCATGAAAGATGAGCTGGGAGCGTCAGCAAGGCCTAATCCTAAAGTAAACAGGCCATTGTGACGTGGGTTTCCTAGCAACCAGCACTCAGCTGCCTCAGGAAAACAAAGTAAACCAACAGAACTCATCGTGCTGCATCTCTGAAGAAAAGTACAGGCCATTGTTGGTTTGTTCAATACAGTACATTGTTGAGGCTGCTCAAGATACATCTACACAGGCAATTAAAGCCACGGCAGCTCAGTTAACAGATCGCCTGCAGCAACTTGGGAATCAAAGCAAATATATACTTGTTGCAACTTACATTTAACTACTATTTTGGTCAGCTAGCAGTAAGACCATCATGGCCACAGCAATTCCACCTCCCAGATCATTTTTGGAGGAGCCTGGTAGGCCCTTCCTCACATGGGACAAATGGAAGGACGCTTTTGAAAATTATTTAGTGGCTATAGGAGGTGACAGGTTTTCCCCAGCACGTAAAAAAGCTCTGTTAATACACAACCTGGGGGTTGAGGGACGCAGAATTCTGGATGGTTTAGCTGGCAGTCAAACATTGGATGATAATGATGCTGACATTTATGACCAAACAGTGAAGAAGTTACGGGATCATTTTGAACCGCGAAAAAACATAAGCTTTGAAAGGCACAAGTTTTTCCAAAGAACGCAAGAACAGAATGAGTCAGTGGAGTCATATGTAGCGTGTCTCAGGTCATTGAGTTATTCGTGCGAATTCGAACAGTTGGCAGATTCTTTAATAAGGGATCAACTACTTAGATGCACCAATAACCCAAAAATTCAAGAAAAGCTCCTAGCAAGGGACATGAAGTTGGAGGAGGCATTGGATATGGCAAGAAGTATAGAGCGGACATCTCATTACGTGAAAGAACTTAAAGATGATAAACAAATTACCACGGCCATGTCAGTTTGCTCAGTTGACCAGAGGAAGAGAAGTAACTCCCTTAATCCAAGAAGAGGGAACTGGAGTGCGAAGGGTTCCTGTTTTAGATGTGGAAATTTTAGACATAGTGCAAACTTTCCATCATGTCCGGCTAGATATGCAGAATGTTTCAGGTGCAAAGGAAAAGGACATTTCGCCAATTTTTGCAAAGCTGGCTCAGTAAACCTGATAGAATCAACGGTGGACGCAAGATCTAACCATGAAGAGGAAGTCAAGAGAAATTATAATATTCAGGAGATCTCGGCTAATCAGGAACCAAACGCAAAGTTTGTATTTGAGATTTCCACCATTCAAGGTGAAGGAAATGGTCCAAGTGATATATTCCAAGTGGATGGGTGTGACGTAGAGATGAAGGTTGACACATGTTCTCCCTGGACAATAGTATCTAGAGACACTCTAGTAAACGTATTAAAGAAAGAAGAAAAATTGATTAGATCCACGAATGTCAAAGCATGTGGATATGCAGAATCGGCCATTGACATCATGGGGGAGTTTCCAGCCATAATCGCCTACAAAGGAAAAGTTTGTCAAGCCAACATAATTGTGTCCAGAAGAGGTTCATCCTTATTAGGATGGGAGGAGCAAAAGAATCTTGGTGTGAGGATTCAAGCTAGTGCATCAAATCCCATATCCATAGCGGAAATAGGAGACATTTGGTCAAGGAATTTTCCTGAAGTATTTTCGGAGGAACTTGGGAAACTAAAAAACTTTGAACACCACATCAAACTCAAAAAAGGGGCACAACCCATTCAACACAAGGTGAGGCAAGTCCCATTGAGAATGAAGAGTCAATTAACTGGAGAACTCAAGGACTTGATAAGAAAAGGTGTGATAGAACCAGTAGTTGCCACGGAGTGGTTATCACCTATTGTGTTGGTGGCCAAGTCGAATGGAAATTTAAGGCTGTGTGTCGACCTGCGCAGTCTCAACCAAAACATTGTAGTGGAAAAGCATCCTCTTCCTAACATTCCTGAGACATTGTCCACATTAGGTGAACCAAAGTTTTTTTCCATTATAGACCTATCAGCAGCGTATCATCAAGTTCCGCTATCAGAGAGTTCGCAGCATCTTACGGCATTCATCACACCAGATGGCATTTTCCAATTCAAAAGAATGCCATTTGGATTAGCTTCTGCGGCTTCTGTGTTTCAAAGGATTATGGAAGAGGTACTTAGGGGTTTAAAAAGCGTGACAGTTTTCCAGGATGATATCCTGGTGTTTGCGGACACGGAGGCAGAACATGATGATCATCTCAGAGCTGTGTTGAATAGACTTAAGAGAGCTGGCCTAACTGTACAGAGGAGTAAATGTAGAATTGCTGTTCAGGAAGTGGACTACCTGGGTCATAGAATATCAAAAGATGGTATTTCTCCTAAGAAATCGCTGGTAGATAGTATAAGTAAAGCGCCCCAACCTAGTGACAAAGATCAGCTAAGGTCGTTTATGGGATTAGCAGAATACTATCATAAGTTTGTTAACAACTTTGCCACAATTTCCACACCGTTGAGAGACTTACTTAAGAAGAATATAAGATTTGAATGGTCAAGTGACTGTCAAGCAGCTTTTGAGAAAATCAAGGAGAGTATCATTGGAGCTCCTTCGCTAGGAGGATTTGTAGTGGGAAGGAAGACAGTATTAGAAGTGGATGCAAGCAACCAAGGTTTGGGGGCGGTGTTGACACAACATGACTCTGATAAAGTAGAACACATAATAGCATTTGCATCAAGACCACTGAGGGGAGCAGAGATCAATTACTCAGTGATCGAGAGGGAAGCTTTGGCGGTGTTTTGGGCCGTGGCTCATTTTAAATTCTTCTTGTGGGGGCAAACATTTCTGGTCAAAACTGATCATAAGCCCTTAGTTCAATTACTAGGTGGTGTTGAATGGTCTAAAAGCTCGCCCAGAGTGTCAAGGTGGATGGTGGACTTGTTAGGCTATGACTTTAAGATTGTACATGTGGCAGGAAAAAACAATGTAGTTGCGGATTGCTTATCTAGACTACCAGCTGAGGAGAAAGAGGTTGAGGGTGTACATTATGAGCAGAGGGTAGTAATTGCTGAAGTGGAAAATAATGCCATAAGCAAGGAAGAGTGGGAGTCTGCTAGCAAAGAAGACATGGTATTGCAACAGGTCAAGATTTGGACCAAGGCAGGGTGGCCTCGCAAGACAGAGGTGGAAAAAAGTTTTGAATGCTATTATAATGTAAAGGATGAACTCAGCATGTCAGAAGATGGGATTCATCTTAGAAAAGGTTTGAAAGTCATACCACCTGGTGGTATCAGGCCTACACTGGTAAATTTAGCTCATCAAGGACATTTAGGTATGGCTGGCACAAAGAGACAGATTAGAGAGTCCTATTGGTGGCCAGGAATGGATGGGGAAGTTGACAGGTGTGTGAGAGATTGTTATGATTGTATAAGGAGTGATAAAACCAAGGTTGTAAGAGTTGCACCCTTGAAACCAGTCAGTGTTCCCACTGAGCCTTGGAAGAAGGTGGCGGTAGACTTAATAGGCCCTTTGCAAGACTTGGGGGAGGACCTCAAATACCTAATAGTTATGGTAGATTATCACACCAAGTGGATTGAGTACAGGGCTATTAGAGAAGCTACAACTGAACAGATGATTGCATTCTTTGAAGATATTTTTTACAAGGAGGGCTTTCCGACAGAATTGATATCGGACAATGGTGTCCAATTCACTTCTTGTAAGATGATGGAGTTTTTCAGGAAGTATGGTGTAAGACATTATAGAACGGCCCTTTATCACCCTAGGGCTAATGGACTTGTGGAAAGAGCGAACAGGTTTATAAAGGGAGGGTTACAACTGGCCATGGCTGCGAGGTTAGATTGGAAGAAACTTCTAAGAGAAATGATTTGGGGCTATTGTATCACACCGCATACTGTAACCAAGATTTCTCCCTTTATGTCTCTTAAAGGGAGGCAACCTGGCTCTCAATTGTGTCCAGGGTGGTTGAATTTGGATAAGTCAGTCAACATTGATAGAAGTAAGATTGTGACATTAATCAAGGAGGCTCAAAATGGTTATGAAAACAGGTTCAATTCTGACAAGAAATGTAAGAGGTTGGATGTGAAGGAAGGTGAGTGGGTGTATATAAGGAATCCCAGATTGTCACCTAAGTGCACTGTTAGCAAGTTCTTAGGGCCAAAAAGAATAGCTAAGGTAAGAAACAATGTGGTGATATTAGAAGGAGGAGAATGTTGGTCAATGTCAAGTTTAGTAAAGGGTGATTTCAATGAAGATTTTCCAGAGTGTGAGAGTCAAGATAGTATTGTAAATAAAACACAGGATTCTGGGAACAGCCGTGTTGAGCCAGAGAATAGTGATGAAGGTACGAGGAGAACAAGGAGCAAACCTTCATGGTTAAGAGATTATGTTGAGTAAAACTTTGTGTTTGAAGGAGGGAGATGTGTTAAGATGGTAAGCAAAAATAGAGTAATGCAACCAGTTATCATTATGCTGTATGTACATAGTTCAAGTATTCATGCATTAGTTTAGGCGAAGTACATATGCAAGTCACCATTGTGATATCATGACATTCCAGCATGGAGTGTGTGGATGAAAGGTTCTGGGAGACAGTTTGTTTGAGTCTCCGTGGCGGAGCCTGCCGCCGTACATGTATTCTCAATAAACATATGATTTAATGCTACGTGTGTCGGCGAGTAAGTCAACATTGTGTAGCATGCTGCTTGTATTGGTGCACAGATGCAAGCAGTGGAATGTTGCCTGGTGACTGGAACCTTTACTACATCAAGGTTCTATAGGAGACAGTTAGGACACACAGGATGGGAGAGAGATGGATAAAGATGTTTCTACCTTGTGCTCCTACCCTCTTTCCATAACTTCCCTGTAACTCAATAAAGCTAACTTCTTTTATATATATATCTGCCTCCAGCCTGGTCTCTACATATATTAAGAACCCCTAAATGCTACACATTAGTTGTGCCTGCTAGCTATGAAGACATATACTACCAACAACCGGAACCACTGCAGTTTCCAATGGGAACATAAGCTTGACAAAAGGGGGACAGAGTTCCAGTTTCCGGGACGTCTGGTGGTCACCCTACCACAGCCGCATGCTTGATTTTTTTTTTTCTGCACTGCTGCACATACTCACGTGGGCTTGGATTCCTCTGGGTCTGCCGAGCCCTCCTGCACCAGGTCTTATATATATGCTGCCACCGGAGCGGGGGACGAATGTGGTGGCAGCCTGCGGCTCTGGATGAAGAGCCGGTGTTGTATGCTATCCTGCCTCCCATGGTAGATTGTGGGAGGCAGTGTTCGGCAATCTTCGGAGTCACGCCCACTTGATGGCTCCAGCCATACATGCAGCACGAAAAGAAAAGCTAATGTCATAGCCCGCCTACAGCCCGCCCTCCAACATCTCTATTGAGGGATTGGCCAGAGCTACCAGGTGGGCGTTGTTGCAGGGCCTTCACTCTGTCATGGGAAGCCGAATATCATACAGTATGGTATAATATACGGCTTCCCATGTTTTTTTTTTTTTTTTTTTTTTAATACTGTGGAAAGTCTGGGAGCCTAGCATTCGTTCAGTTGTATTAACCTTTCTATATTTTATTCCAACATCACACTACAGTCAAAATAAGAAAGGTTGTACTGTGACAGCACATAGGGCGCACATGTTATTATTTTAAATGGTATAATTATAAGAAAGGTTATACTGTTACAGTAGATGGTGCGCTTAAACATGTTTTATGGCATAATTAACCTTTCTATATTTTATTCCAACATCACACTACAGGCAAAATAAGAAAGGCTGTACTGTGACAGGCGCACGTATTATTTTAAATGGTATAATAATAAGAAAGTTTGTACTGTTACAGTAGATGGGGCGCTTAAACATTTTTTAATTTTTTATGGCATAATTAACCTTTCTATATTTGATTCCAACATCAAAGCACGAGGAATCACTGCCGGAGCCTCTCTTAAGGATAAAGGGGCAGGTTGGGCTCAGTCACACAACTCTGTCATAATGCAGGGGGGTGCACGGTAGGGTCTCCCTTCAGCATGTGTTATTGGGAAGGGAAGTCAACAGTATTTTACGTAATTGGTGTTAAGCTCCCTGTTCACCCGCGGCTTGGTAAACTGCACACTATTACACACTGCTGCAAGTGACTGGTATGGGCTGCGCTATGTCATGGATACAACACCACTGGGTTAATGAGGCTCAAGCCCCCTACCTAAAGTTTGGGCTGTTTGTATGGGGATGAAATGCAGACTAGTGAGAGTCTTTGTAATTCCTTTCCTTTTTTCCTCAGCAGTGCTGTTCTTCAGCATGCATTCAGCCATCACACACTACAATGGGGCATTTCCAACCGAAAGATGCCCTTCCATTTACAGTTACAACTATCAATTCTGTGTCTGCTTCCAAGACGGATCTATGTGATTACTGTGCCCCAATTACTATGACCCCCAAAATGTTGACTTTTTTATTTCAACCCCATTTTCACCTCATATATATGCTGGGAGAGACACCATCAGCACCCCTACATGTATTATGGTAATTCGCATCCCCTGTCTCCCTGGGGTTAACTCACAATGACACAAGTCGTCATCCTGTTTAACGTTTAATCTGGTCCCTACCAATGTATGGGCACCACCTACCTCCTCCCTTGACACCCCCATACCTTTTCATTGTTGGGGTGCATGATATCATGGCCTGAACGCAACTATGGTAATTCACAAAACCTGTAACACACATCCTGTTTTATGTTTACTCTGGTCCCAAATGATGTAGAGGCACCACCTAGCCCTTCCCTGGATACCTCCATACCCTTTGATTGTGGGGGTGCAAGATATCATGGCCTGAACACACCTATGGTAATTTGCATCCCCTATTTCTCTTGGGGCTATTCACACTAGCGCAAGTGGTCATCCTGTTTTATGTTTGATCTGGTCCCAACAAATGTAGAGGCACCATCTACCTCCTCCCGGAACACCCCCATACCTTTTGATTGTGGGGGGCGCAAGATATCATGTCCTGAACACACCTATGGTAATTTGCATCCCCTATTTCTCTTGGGGCTATTGACACTAGCGCAAGTGGCCATCCTGGTTTATGTTTACTGTGATCCTAACCAATGTAGAGGCGTCCCCCTAGCCCGTCCTGGAACACCGCCATACCTTTTCACTGTGGGGGGTGCAAGATATCATGGCCTGAATGCACCTATGGTAGTTCGCATCCCCTACCCCCCTGGGGTTAACTCACACTAGCGCACGTGGTCATCCGGCTGTATGTTTAATCTGGTCCCAATCAATGTAGAGGCACCATCTAACCCCTCCCTGGAGACCCCCATGCCTATTGATTGTGGGGGGTGCCAGATATCACGGCCTGAATTTACCTATGGTAATTTGCATCCCCTATTTCTCTTGGGGTAATTCACACAAGCGCAAGCGGTCGTCCTGTTTTATGTTTACTCTGGTCCTAACCAATATAGAGGCATCCCCCTAGCCCCTCCCTGGACACCCCCATAGCTTTTGATTGTGGGGGGTGCAAGGTGTCATGGCCTGAACACACCTATGGTAGTTCGCATCCCCTACCTCCCTGGGGTAAACTCACACTAGCGCATGTGGTCATCCTGTTTTATGTTTAATCTGGTCCCAATCAATGTAGATGCACCATCTAACCCCTCCCTGGAGACCCCCCATGCCTATTGATTGTGGGGGGTGCCAGATATCACGGCCTGAATTTACCTATGGTGATTTGCATCCCCTATTTCTCTTGGGGCTATTCACACTAGTGCAAGTGGTCATCCTGCTTTATGTTTACTCTGGTCCCAATCAATGTAGATGCACCATCTAACCCCTTCCCGGAGACCCCCATGCCTTTTGATTGCGGGGGGTGCAAGATAACAAGGCCTGAATGCACCTATGGTAATTTGCATCCCCTACCTCCCTGGGGTTAACTCACACTGACGCAAGTGGTCATCCTGTTTTATGTTTAATCTGGTCCCAACCAATGTAGATGCACCATCTAACCCCTCCCTGGAGACCACCATGCCTATTGATTGAGGGGGGTGCAAGATATCATGGCCTGAATGCACCTATGGTAATTTGCATCCCCTATTTCTCTTGCGGCTATTCACACTAGCGCATGTGGTCACCCTGTTTTATGTTTAATCTGGTCCCAATCAATGTAGATGCACCATCTAACCCCTCCCTGGAGACCCCCATGCCTTTTGATTGTGGGGGGGTGCAAGATATCACAGCCTGAATGGACCTATGGTAATTTGCATCCCCTATTTCTCTTGGGGCTATTCACACTAGCGCAAGTGGTCATCCTGTTTTATGTTTAATCTGGTCCCAACAAATGTAGAGGCACCATCTACCCCCTCCCGGAACACCCCCATACCTTTTCATTGTGGGGGGTGCAAGATATCATGGCCTGAATGCACCTATGGTAATTTGCATCCCCTATTTCTCTTGGGGTAATTCACACAAGTGCAAGCGGGCATCCTGTTTTATGTTTACTCTGGTCCTAACCAATATAGAGGCGTCCCCCTAGCCCCTCCTGGAACACCGCCATACCTTTTCACTGTGGGGGGTGCAAGATGTCATGGCCTGAACACACCTATGGTAGTTCGCATCCCCTACCTCCCTGGGGTTAACTCACACTAGCGCATGTGGTCATCCTGTTTTATGTTTAATCTGGTCCCAATCAATGTAGATGCATCATCTAACCCCTCCCTGGAGACCCCCATGCCTTTTGATTGTGGGGGGGGGTGCAAGATATCATGGCCTGAATGGACCTATGGTAATTTGCATCCCCTATTTCTCTTGGGGCTATTCACACTAGTGCATGTGGTCATCCTGTTTTATGTTTACTCTGGTCCCAGTCAATGTAGATGCACCATCTAACCCCTTCCTGGAGACCCCCATGCCTTTTGATTGTGGGGGGTGCAAGATGTCATGGCCTGAACACACCTATGGTAGTTCGCATCCCCTACCTCCCTGGGGTAAACTCACACTAGCGCATGTGGTCATCCTGTTTTATGTTTAATCTGGTCCCAATCAATGTAGATGCACCATCTAACCCCTCCCTGGAGACCCCCATGCCTTTTGATTTTGGGGGGTGCAAGATAACATGGCCTGAATGCACCTATGGTAGTTCGCATCCCCTACCTCCCTGGGGTAAACTCACACTAGCGCATGTGGTCATCCTGTTTTATGTTTAATCTGGTCCCAATCAATGTAGATGCACCATCTAACCCCTCCCTGGAGACCCCCATGCCTTTTGATTGTGGGGGGGGTGCAAGATATCACGGCCTGAATGGACCTATGGTGATTTGCATCCCCTATTTCTCTTGGGGCTATTCACACTAGTGCAAGTGGTCATCCTGTTTTATGTTTACTCTGGTCCCAATCA
Organism: Ambystoma mexicanum; assembly: GCF_040938575.1. Lineage (NCBI taxonomy): Eukaryota > Metazoa > Chordata > Amphibia > Caudata > Ambystomatidae > Ambystoma > Ambystoma mexicanum. The sequence goes on along the minus strand of NC_090921.1, from coordinate 1,333,362,536 downwards.
ATGTATATGCACCATCTAACCCCTTCCTGGAGACCCCCATGCCTTTTGATTTTGGGGGGTGCAAGATAACATGGCCTGAATGCACCTATGGTAGTTCGCATCCCCTACCTCCCTGGGGTAAACTCCACTAGCGCATGTGGTCATCCTGTTTTATGTTTAATCTGGTCCCAATCAATGTAGATGCACCATCTAACCCCTCCCTGGAGACCCCCATGCCTTTTGATTGTAGGGGGTGCAAGATATCACGGCCTGAATGGACCTATGGTAATTTGCATCCCCTATTTCTCTTGGGGCTATTCACACTAGTGCAAGTGGTCATCCTGTTTTATGTTTACTCTGGTCCCAATCAATGTAGATGCACCATTTAACCCCTTCCTGGTTCCAATGTGACTGCGGGCTCTGCAGTCTACTGCAGATACCTCTTGGTGAAGAAGACTGGGGGCTGAAGGCCCATTCTAGACCTGCGGCTCCTTAACAAATACCTCAAGTCCCAAAAATTCATGATGGTCATGTTGCAGCACGTGCTCGGCCAACTGGAGGAAGGGGACTTCTTGTCGTCGCTGGATCTGGAGGATGCATACTTCCACATCCCCATTCACGAGAAGCATCGGAAGGTCCTGTGCTTCGTAGTACAGGGAAGGCACTACCAGTTCAAGGCCCTTCCCTTTAGACTGTATTCGGCACCCAGGGTGTTCACCAGTGGCGGCCCATCTGCACCTACAAGGGATACATGTGTACACGTACCTTGATGACTGACTCATCCGCGCCAAGTGCAGGGAAGTAGCAGTTCAACACATGGAGAGGACCGTCCAGCTGCTGACAGATCTGGGGTTCTCCGTCAACTATCCAAAGTCCTGCTTGATTCTATCGCAGAACGTGCTATTTCTGGGGGCCAGGCTCAACTTGGTCTCCTGCCTGACCACCCCCTTGGAAGAGAGGATAGTGGCCATGCTGGGCAAGGTGCAATGGCTGTTGACACTGAAGACTGCCACGGTGCGGACCATCAAGTCAGATGAGGCATGCTTGTATTCAGTGTTCTCCAAATAAAACTATAACAATTCTCTTTGGGTATCGACCTCCTGGCCCAGCACAGGCTTTCCTGGAGAAATTAGAATTATTTCTGGCAGACACAGGGAATAAGCATGACGAGCTGTTATGTTTGGGGGACTTCAATGTATGGGCTGAGGAGGTGACATCTGGGGATGGGAGAGAATTAAAGAAGACCCTGGAAGCCCATGCTTTGGAACTTCTAGCATCATCCCCCTCACATTGCCAGGACCATTGTCTTGATGTCCTGCTATATCGAGGGAAGATAATTTGTTATGTTGGGACAATCGCATTATCATGGACAGACCACTATGCCATAGTATTTGAACTGAGAATACATAAGAAAACTCTGGAAGTGCACATGGAAAATTGGATGGGGCAGTTCCGCAAGCTGAAAGATTTTTTGAAAATATCAGGGGAAACTCTGAAACATGCTTTGGCACAGATTGAAGAGGCTCTTCCATGTGAGGAGTTCTTCAATAAAGGCATGTAAATCATGGCTATGATATGTAATGTATAGGCCCCTCTCCAACAAAACAAGGCCATGTAACCCCTGGTTTTCGCCAGATTTGGCCAAGAAAAGGGTACAGGTGAGATCTTTAGAGAAAAAAATGGAGAAGACATCGTACAGAGGGCATTTTAGAACAGGTCAAGAGCACCTGAAGAGAATATGGGAAAGCCATTTTTGATGCCAAAGCTAAATTTATAACGGGGACAATTGACAAAGTCATGAACAGGCCACGGGAATTGTACGCTGCTATTTCCCAGTTAGCAAATCCTGGGTGTGCGTCAGCAGCACCTGAATCATCACAAGCACAGGTGGATGTTTTAATAATTACTTTATAAATAAAATAGTGCTAATACAAGGAAAGATTATGGAAATTAAACCATTACATCCCCAAGAGGATCTGGAAGTAACAGAGGAGATTAGCCCAGAATGCATATCTCATGATGAAGACACTGGGGCGGATCAGAAGCTATTTATGTTTATGAAAGTATCTGAGGAAAGGGTCTGCACCTTGCTCTCTGCATTGAAGGCTACTAATGATGTACTCTGTTATTCCATCTTCAGTAGCTAAACTAATAGCTCCAGATATTACCCCATTTATCACAAAATTTGTTAACAAATCTCTTACATCAGGGGTAGTACCAATGATTCAGAAGAAATCTGTGGTCACGCCACTGCTAAAAAAAACTAATTTAGACCCTAAGAATTTCCAGAATTACAGGCCAATGGCAGGATTGTCATGGCCATCGAAAATTCTGGAAAACATTGTGACAGCTCAGCTGCAGGAACATCTGTATCAGGAGAATCTGCAATCCGGATTCCGACCAGGTTTTGGGACGGAGATGGCGTTGCTGACGTTCTGGGACGATCTATTGGAGACGGCGGATCAGGGGGGTGTGTCCCTGTTGGTCATGTTGGACCTGTCCGCCGTCTTTGATACGGTTGTCCATGGGACCCTGCTGAAACATCTGAGAGAAGTGGGTGGAGTAGGGAAACAAGCTGTTCAATGGTTTGAATCTTTTCTCTCTAGAAGAGAACAAAGAGTAGGATTTGGAGATTTCTTGTTAGACTCAGGATTACAAAGCTGTGGAGTCCTGCAGGGATCGTCCCTTGTCACAGGTTTCCCCCTTTCTCACCTGCTTTCGCTGCTTAATGGAATCCAGGGGAGTTTTCTTCCATACGGATCGGGTCTTGTACAAGCCTGCTCTGCCGTCTTAAGCTTCCAGTGTTCGTTCAGCTTTAACGTCCGTGAAAAAATGAGGAAACTCCAGGAAGACCAGGAAAGGAGAAGTGCACTCGGAGGCGGGTGCACAGAATCCGGTAAGAAGGCTAAGTAGGAGGAGGGAGGATAGAAGGGAAAGCGAAGGGTCCAGGAATCAGGAAACTACAGAGTTCCGCAAGGTGAACTTCGGAGCACACGTCTAGCCACAGCAACAGAAGCGCTGAGATGCGCTGGGCCGCGGGGGCATGGTCATTTTATAGATCATGCTGCCTCAGACGTAAAGACTGATAGGCAGCGTTCTGTGTGTATGGCCATGTTGGAAGTAGTACAGAGTGTAAGCTCTGACGCGTCAAGGACCAGGAGGTCCAGAAGGGGCATGTCCGATGGTTCATGACATCCCTCTCCTCACTGCTTTTTAATTTATATGTTAAACTACTCATGGACATTCTGAGGGAGCACGGCATACAGTTTCACTCATACGCAGGTGTTCTTGAGGATACAGAATCTAGAGTAGACGTACGAAATAGTTGACCGGTGCCTACAAGAAATACAGGCTTGGATGTGTGCGATCCAGCTACTGCTGAATGCCAGCAAAACAGAAGTGACTCTATTCGCTTCAAAGCACAATCTGCAGAGGGAGCATTTACACTCCCTATGTTTCCTGGGGACACAGCTGAATTTCTCCAAGAAAATAAAAAATGTAGGCTCTGTCTGGGAGGATAACATGGGAAGTGGAGCTCAGGTTAGTGCGAAGGTACAAGCAGCTTTACACTCACTACGCCTATTGAAACATATCCTACCATTCATTGCAAATGAGGACAGAGCGGTAGTCATTGGCACTCTGGTCAACTCGAAGTTAGACTATGGAAATGTATTGCTGTCGGGTATACCAGCCTATCAGTTGCGAAGACTGCAGGCGGCCCAAAATGCAGCAGTTAGGCTGGCGTATAGGTAAAAAATCAGCTCCAACCTCTAACTGAAGAAGAGCCGTACATTGGCTGGCAGTAAAGGAGATAATTGAGTTTAAGGTACTCTGATTGGTTTATAGGTGTGTTAACAAGACAGGAACAAGATATCTATCAGATAAAATCAGGAGACATGTTCCTACCTGTCAAGTTCAGGTGTTCCCTTCACCCCTTCCGAGTCACTCCAATCCCCTTCCTCCTCACCTGTGAGTTCTGAGTGTAAGGATCCTCCGAACCGCTTCTTCCACAGCTCTTCTTTCTTCTTTCCTTTTTTTTTGTGGAAGGGATATGCTACGAAGGGAAGCCACCCTGACCTCAAAATAGAAGGTCTGGGGGGGCCCCTCCTCCGGTTCAGACCAGAGGGGAAAAAGCCGTAGGCATAAAAAACCCCTGGGTGATGATCAGTGATGGTCTTCCACTTGAAATAGCAGAAGGTACGTTCTTCGATGGGATGCCGGCAGGAAAGTAGCATACGATAAGAGTGGAATGGAGTGGAATGGAGAGCCTAGAGAGGAAACCGGGGGCAAGCCTCAGAGACAGACCGCGAAACACTGCAGCAAGAGGGGGAAAGCTGGAGGAAAAATGAAGGGAAAAAGAAATAAGCTCCCTGTGAAAACCTGGCGAGAGCCTGCAAGTCCCAGGAGGGAGGACACAAGAAAGACAGGAGGAAGGGCGCCAGCGGAAGAGAAGAGGAGCCGGCGCCGAGAAACAGCTCAAGGCAGCACACAAAGGGAGAAAACTTACGAGCGCTCCAACCCGAAAGCCTGACGCGAGTAGGTTGCAACGCGCAGACTTCCGGGTTGGAGCAGCTAAAAAGCGGTCCCTCCCGGCGGCCGGCCGAAAGACTAGACCGCAACTGCGCGTTGCATGGGGACGTGGTGGAACGGCTAATGGCCGCTCCAACGCCATCGGCTCCATGCACGCCAGTCGCGGCGGTGTGTGACACTACCCGACAATTGTGCTCAGCAGATCAAACTCTGCTTCATATACACCACACCAGGTATATGAGCAAAGGGGACCGCAGATTCGGCGTCTACGGTCCAAGAGAAAAGAAATAAACTACCCAGAGAAATCTGTGAGATTATAACCTTTCCGGCATTCCGGAAGGCCGTGAAGCCCTATCTGTTTTGTTAGAACTCTCCTAGTCCTTAACTGGTGTATTTCCATCTCATATGATTACGTGGATTAAGACATGGGGCTCATTACGAGAATGGAGGTAGCCATGCCGCTTTTAGCGGTATGGCTACCGCCATACCGGGTCCGGGTTCCTGGAATGGGGAAATACCGGGCCATTCCGACCTTGGAGGGCCCAGTATTCCCCCATTCCAGGAACCCGGACCCAGTACATCCCGATTCCCATTTGAGCCCCCATAGGGCTCAATGGGAATAGGGAGTATGCTAACCACGGGCCCGTTAATGACGGGCCTGTTGTAAACATCCTGGTCTGCTAGTGGGTCCCACTAAGGACACCTGGTTTTACCAGACGTCCTTAGCGGGACTCACGAGCAGACCTTGTAATGAGGCGGTAGAGGGTTAACAGCGCCGGCAGCTCTACCAGCGCCGTTAACCTGATCCGACTCTGCAGGTTGCGGATAGGACCCCTTCAGGAATTCCTGGACGCTTGGTGGATCCAGGTGTCTGGAAGCTTTTCAGACAAGATTGTTCTCGACGAGGAGTTCCATCGAGCGTTAAGGTGATGGGGCGTGTGCTCCAGCATTGCCGGAGCACGTATTTCCAGAGCCCCCATACCAAGAGACAGTCACCACAGACGCGTCCATGGAGGGCTGGGGACCCCACACCGGACGTCTCCACGCCAGAGGCCTGTGGCTACCATAGGAGAGGGCTCTCCACATCAAAGTCCTGGAGCTGCGGGCAGTGTTCTGGGTCCTCAAGTCTTTCCTTCTGTCACTCAAGGGCAAGGTGGTGAGGGTCTTCACGCACAATACCACCATGATGTTGTACATCAGGAAGCAAGGAGGTACCAGATACCCGGCGCTCTCCAGAGAGGCGCAGGACTTGTGGCACTGGGCCGTCAGCCAAGAGATGTTCCTCATTCCTTTTCACCTGGCTGGAGTCAAGAACACCATCACCGACTCCCTCAGCAGGGAGCTCCGCTCTTGCCACGAGTGGGAACTTCAACATGATCAAGTGAACAGCCTCTTCCTCAAATGAGGCAGACCCCAGATCGATCTGTTTGCGACAGCGATGAATTTCAAATGCCAGAGATTCACCAGAAGGTTCCACCAGCCGAGGAGCATGGGGGACGCATTTTCCTTTCTGTGGGAAGGCCTGTTCTGCCAGCATTCCCCTTCCCCGTTGCCTCTCCTGCTGCGAGTCATCAATCAACTCAAACGGTGGCGATGCAAGATGATCCTCATCGCCCCTGTGTGGCCGAGTCAGATTTGGTAGCCGGACCTTCTCAGCCTGTCAGTGTTACCCCAGGTCAAGCTGCCGGTGGTTAGGATCTGCTTGCCAGAGAAGCAAGCGCAGTTCTACATCACGACACAGGATCGCTGAACCTGAAGGCCTGGCTCCTGCAGCCTTAGGGTTTGGAGTGTATGAGCTGCCGGCAGACAGCAGGGAGGTCATACTGCCACTTTATGGGCTATTAAATCTGAAGATGGCTGCCAGAGGAGGGGCTTAGGGAGAAGGGCAGTCATTGGCTGGGGGCAGTATTATCCAGAGCTCAGTGATTGGTTTATCGGAGAAAGACAGTTTGTAAGTGAAAGTGAAACTGTTTTTTCTTTTTGATTCCCGGCCTGATGACGGGGAATATTCATGAGCATGTGAATCCATGCCAGAACCATTCTGGAGAACAATAGTTCCAGGTAAGTGACTTGTTCCTTCTGATTCTGTTTGTATCAGAGGTACTCATTGCTACCAATGTACTCTCAGATCATGCAGCAGTTGAGTGTACACTTTCAGTTGATAGGTTGTTCCCCGTTAGCAGGCCCCCATGAAAGCTGCACAACCCGGCCCTCTCAGATTTGGTGTTGAAAGGACTCCATAACTAAGGCAATAACTGATTTCTTTAGGGAAAATAGCACTGATACCGTTCCGACTGCCAAGGTATGCGACCCTATGAAGGCAGTGATTAGATGGGAACTGATTGCTCACATGACTGCTTGCACTTATAGGAATAGAACCCTAAGGTAGGCACTTTAGGGGGAGATGCGCGCTTCAGAAATGGTTCATAAGCATTTAAATTCTGTCATGGCCAGGAAGGGCCTACGGGTAGCGCAAAATAAACTAGAAGCACACTTGGCAGGACATACGGCCAAACCGATTATTCGTGCTAAGCAATCTTATTATGCCATGGGTAATATGGTGAATACATTTCTGGTTCATAAATTGAAGGTCATACATACAACGAATACTATAGCAGTGCTGGTAGACTCGGACATAAATATTCAGTACAGGGAATCGGCGAAAAGGAAGGTTTCTGAATGATATTTACTCACAGAATCTGCAGCAGGCCCGCCCACCCCCCCCCCCCCCCATCTCTGCGACTTACGCCAGACTACCAAATCAGGCTCTCGTCTACTGGTCAGGAGACCTTAGACACTCCCGTAACCACGGAAGAGGTGGCAATAGCAATAGTTTCTCTTAAACACAGGACCCCTAGTCCGGATAGTTTCTCAGCATCGTTTATACGATTTTTCAACCACAACTACTCAAACCTTTGACTAACTTATTCAACTTGTTCCCGGAATTTAGGGAGGGTTACTCCTTCAATGGAGTCAACTACAATTTTAATACTTAAGCTGGGGAATCCCACACATGATTGTCACCCGTACAGGCCAATTTCTTTGAACCTGGATGCCAAGTTGTACTCTAAGCACTGGCGTAACAGGGGCCCCCGCAGCCCCCGCGGGGCGGGGGGCCTGCGGTGTGGGGGGCCCCACCAGCACATGGCTGTAACAGAAATAATTTCTTTATGAAGGCAGAGTGACTGCAAAAAGAAACTTTCTTTTTGAAGTCTGAGGGCCCCGTACCCCATGACATGGAAGACCCTAGGCTGGAGGCCTCCATGTCATGGGGTGGGGGGGGCCTATGCCTTCAAAAAGAAATTGCTTGTTTTTGAAGCCACTCAGCCATCATAAAGAAATTATTTTGATTATGGTTCGGTCCTTAACTGAAATAATTTCTTAATGAAGTTATAGTGACTTAAAAAAGAAACAATGGGGCTCATTCTGACCATGCCGGTCCGGAAACAACGGTGCTGGTAAGCTTACAGGCACTGTTGTTTCCGGACCGGCATATTACGGGTCTGCCTGGTGGGGCTGCCGTGCCCGACAGGTCTGACCCTGCCAGGCACAGCAGCCACGGTATGCAGATCTGTCACGGAAGCACCGGCGCCGTTAACAATGGTGCAGGTGCTTCTGTGTCCCCATTCCCGTGGAGTCTGGGGTTTAACGAAATTACCGGCACCTGATTTCCCAGCCGCCGAACTTGAAATAGCACGGTGGCACTGGGAAGTCAGGCCATAGTAATTTTTTATGGGTCCAGCGGCAACCCGCCGGTAGCACCGGCACGGATACCGCTGGACCCGTAATGAGCCCCAATTTCTTTTTGAAGTAATAGGGCCCCCCCTCAACTCCATGAGGTGTGCGTGTATGAGTCTATGGTGAAAGGGTGCACACTCAAATGAATAGCTGGCTGCCTGTGTGTGTATGGTGAAAGGGTGCACACTTAAATGTATGGGTGGCTGTGTAGGTGTGCCTGCATGGTGAAAGGGTGCACACTTAATGTATGGGTGGCTGTGTAGGTGTGCCTGCATGGTGAAAGGGTGCACACTTAATGTATATGTGGCTACCTGTGTGAGTGTATGGTGAAAGGGTGCACACTTAAATGTGGGGATGACTGGGTGTGTATAAGGTGAATGGTGTGTGTGCTTGTGTACAGGGGCACAACAAAACCTTCATTTCGGGGGGGCTAACCCTTCAAATGTTGGGAGAGGCGCTAACTTCACATGCGGTGGGGAGGGGGAAACTTATTTGTGTGGGCACATCCAAATTATTTACGCATTTTAATGAGACTATTCTAGTGCAGATTCAATGTTACAAGCAGTTAACTCTCTCCTATAAGTCTCCTGTTCCCTCTCTACCCTTCCAATCACTCCCCTGGCATGCAAGTACTAAACCTACATCACGATTTCAATTGCCTAAACAATGTGGCATTTGAATGCAGGTACTAACAGTGCAATGCTTTACGTTGGTAATTGCTGGGTTCTTGTTAACAGCAAAACCCAGGTGCCGTTTAAAATCTGTGTCCTGTTCGGTCTGGCAACTGCTCTAAAGGTTAGCCAAGTTGAGTCAATATAGCCCAAAATGTCGGGGGGGTAGTGCTGAAGCCCAGTCAACTCAATGGTGTTGCGCTACTACTTGTGTTTAATGCCTTGCTTACTCCTAGCCCTATTCTTCCTCGTCCCAGTACTTGTATATGAGGTAGTACGTGTGTTTGAGGCACTCTTCCTCATACACAAGTACTGGGAAGAGGTAGAGGTACATGGAGGTAATGCCTGATCTAGCTACCTGTAATCTTCATCACTCCTAGTCCCACTGTTCCTCATCCCAGTACTTACCTATGAGACAAGGTGCCTCATACGTAAACTCTGCGACAAGGAAGAGGGACGCAGAGGTAATTCTGGGCCAAGGAGCTGACTGCGGAGGTTGGGGTAGTGGGTGGGAGGGAGAGTGGATGTGTGGGGGGGCAGGATTGTGTGATAAATCATAATGGTTGTCCATGTCCAGGCTAAGCAGGCATGATATGTGGAATTAGTGGCTAGAGAGGCATTTTGATGCAGCCAGTCTAGTCATTGCTCAGTTTGGTATGACTTTCTTTTAACTGGACATTTCTGATAAAGTAGTCCTGCTAACTTTAATTACCTGGCTAGATTGGCATTTGGGTGCTGCCAGTCTAGCCATTTCTTACTGCGGCATTGTATATTTTTCTGGGCATCTGTGATAAAATGATATGATGTGATTCAAGTCATTTATAACGCGCCTGTACACAAGTGTACACAAGGGAGGGATGATGGAGGGAGGACAAGACAAACGATCTCACTAGGCCTTGTGTCATTGCGAGAACGAGAAGTGGAAGGGAAAAGGGAGCAGGGAAGTGCAAGTGAGAGGGGAGGGGAAAACAGGGCAGCAATGCTCTCAGTAAGTGCAGCCAGGGCAGAGCAGCTATCGGTTGTGCAAGGAGAACAATGGACTGCAGGGTTACAGTTACAGCCCCTAAGTGCATGGTAGGCCCGGAGGCAGTGCAAGGGTGACCAATCAAGAAAGAGCCTGGACTCAGAGAGACTCTAAGGGTAGCCAAGCAGCCAGTCAGTACAGCAGACAGGTAGGTCAGGTAGGTCAGCAGGGGGGGAGAGAGAGCAAAAGCAGCAGAGAAGAGGAAAGCTTTTAGCTGCTTCCGAAACTTCAGGTTGTCCGCCTCAAGTTTGAGAGGGGCAGGGAGGCCATTCCAGTTGGAGGCACCAGCAGAGGAGAGAGGTCTACCCCCACTCTCTGCCTGGAGAAGTGTCTAAGCCTTAGAGAGTTGGAGGTAGCTGAGTGAAGGGTTAGAGAAAGAAGGTATTTTGGAAGAGAGCATTGGATTTAGTGTGGGCACTGGCCCCAGAAAGCCTTGTGGGCAATGCAAAGGTTCTTGAACTTGATCCTTGCAGCCAGTGAAGAGATTTCAGGGCTGGAGAAATACAATCCCAGGGCTTGAGGCCAAGGCTAAGTCTTGCAGTCCTGTTCTGGATTATTTGCAGATGACGGAGACTAGAGGAAGACAGATTGAGAAAGTGGCTGTTGGAGTAGTCCAGCCTAGAGACAGTGAGCTTCTGGTGGAGAGTGAGAAAGGAAAGAGTCCCTTTGAGGAGGAGCAGCTTGTAGTGGGACTTCTTGGTTATGTCCGAGATGTTAGGAGAGAAAGAGAGTGTGGCGTTGAAGATGACAGCAAGGTTTTTTGCCTCACAGGAAGGCAAAGGAAGCGGGCCCAAGGTGGTGTGCTATAGTGAGAGAGGAAACGCAGTGGCAAGGGTCCCTATGAGAAGGATCTCTGTCTTACTGGCATTAAGGCAGAGATCGTTGGAGGTGCACCAATCCTGAATCGTGGATAGACAGTCAGGAATGAGCAAGAGAGGAGAGGAGGATGAGGGGAGCCTGAAGGAAAGCTGAGTCATCCGCACAACAATGAAAGTTAGAGGAGAAGGTAGAGATCAGGGAGGCCAAAGTGGCCAAGTAGAGGTTGAAAAACCAGCGTGAGAGGATAGAGCCCTGGGGAATGCCACAGGTAGAGAGAGGTGGCGGAGAGAATGGGACCACGATCGACCTGGGAGCGGAGTGGCGGTCCAAGTGGAAGTAGGTCAGTCACTCTAGGGTTTGATCTGGATGCCCAGGTTCTCACAGAGTCGATTGATCAGGATGGCGATGTTGACCCTGTCGAAAGCAGAGGAAAGATGAAGGATGAGAATAGAAGGAATGCTGGAATCAGGAATCAAGGTTAGAGAGCAGCACGGGTGTTAAGGAGAGCAGTTTCCATGCCACTGGCAGCTCTGAAGCCAGACTGATGGTCATGGAGACAACCAACAGATTCAGTGTGGAGAGTAAGCTGGGAGATGGCAAGCTTTTCCAAGAGTTTGCTCAGGAAAGGTGGAGATTGAGCGATAGTTTTCCGGGCAGGTAGGATCCGCAGACTGCTTCTTGAGGAGTGGGTGCACAAGGGAGTGCTCAAGGGGAGAGGGGAACATTGCAGTGGCGAAAGAGTGATTACAGAAATCGGCTAAGGCTGGAGCGAGGGTGTCAATATGGGCTTTGATGGTTCTGGAGGAGCAGCGGAGCACCTGTTTGGACAACACTTTCATAGATCGGACTTGTCTAGAAACCTCGTCAGGTGTTGTCAGAGAGAAAGAGGAAAAAGGAGGAGGAGAGAAGAGATGGCCAAAATGGGCCGAGAGAGGAAGAGGACATAGAGGACAGGATGTCCTGAGATTTAGCAGAGAAATGAGAGGCCAGAGCTGTACAGAGGGCATGGGAGGGAACAGAAGAGGTATAGACCACAACAGGATTGACCAGTTCCTTGCAGATTTTAAAGAGTTTGGCCATGTTGTTCGAGGCCATGGAGACACATGCTTTATTGTGTGCTCTCTTCTTGATGAGTGTTATTGCTTTGACTGGCATTTTGCTGAAAACAGTCTAGGTATGTCTAAATGTGGCCTTGCATTCTGTACTATAATGTTATTACGTGTTTACACTGGTCTACATTGTGCAGCCAGATGGAAGCATTAATGTTCCTGTGCACTGTTGGTGACTTGCATGTATTGGATTGTGTTACCCTACAAAACAATTGCAAACACTCTTTATCTCAGAAAGTGTGCTGTATATTGCATTAAAACACATATTTATATCTTTTTCCCAGTGCAGTGTGCGGCATACCCCTTCAGCAGCACGTTCATGCGTATTGTGCAAGCGTGACAGTCTAGGCCGGCCCAGAGTGTGGCGCAACCCGTGATTTGTTGCCGAGTTGAGGGGCCCCCTCAGCATGGCTCGCAGGGGGGCCCCCACATTTTGTGTTACGCCACTGATTCTACGGTGTTGGCCTCGAGGTTGGGGACGGTTCTACCCCAACTGATAAATCCGGATCAGGCTGGGTTTATTCCAAAGCGAAGCACACAAGACAACATCAGATGAGTCTTGGATATCCTTGACCTAGCCAGGAGGGGATAGTCTTGCCCTGGGAGTACTCACACTGGATGCTACTAAAGCATTTGACAGCGCACTGGCCCTACCTTTGTGAGGTTCTGCTTGCTTTTGGATTTGGCCCGTTAGCTTACTACCATTGACCTTTTACTCAAATAAGGGTTAATTGCCCCTGTCCCTATCGCTCATGGAACTAAGCAGGGTTGTCCACTGTCTCCTTTGATTTTTGCTCTTGTAATGAAGCCATTTGCGCAAAGGATCAGAGACAACTCGGCGATCACAGGGACTGAGGTAGCTTGGGTGCAACACAAAATGCCTCTTTATGCCGATGATGTCCTGCTCATGTTAACTAATATATCAACCTCCCTTGAGGCTGTCATGTCTGAATTAAGATGATTTGAACTGGCTTCTCTGTCAATGAATAGAAATCCTTGCCATAAGTGTGCAATTGCCCAAGCAAGTCATTGCCGCTGCGAGATCCACCTGTCGAATTCCGTGGACATCTGACACTGTTGAGTACCTGAGGGTGAGGATTCCTGTTTCCCCGCAGGATGTATATTGGGTCAACTTCCCAGGGTTGCTTAAGGATCTTGCTGAAGATCTTAAATGTTGGAGTAAGCAGGAAATATCACTGATGGGACAAATTGCTGCAGTAAAAATGAATCTTTTACCCAGATTCTTGTATCTTTGTCAAGCCTTGCTAGTTAAGATACCCAACCTTGAAGTACGTATGCTGAAGCGTAGCGTCCTACAATTTATCTGGGTGGGCAAAAAGCCTAGAGTTCCAAAAGCTGAGGTTTTAAGCGATGCCCGGAGGGGAGCAATGGCGGCTCTTGGACCTTCTCAGGTATTATGTGGCTGCTCGGGTTACGCACATTTTGGCTTGGAGGTCCCCTCCCAGATGGGTATCTCTTGAGCAAGCCAACTCCTCCTGCCGGTTATCTTTCTTACCCTTTATCGACAATACTAAACTCCCCGATCTGACACACACTTGAGCTCGACAAAGATCTTGCTGTATTACTGGCACGTGGCTTTTATGAAGAAGTGGGTGAATCGGGTTTCAGACCGTGCTCTCCAGTCTTTGGTAATGCAGAATTCTCCCCAGGAATCTTAGGGAATAGTTTTTCAAATTGGCATAATGGGGGTCTGCATAGCTTGCATCAGCTGTACCAGGAGGGCTCTCCTCTCTCGTGTCTGAATGTAAGGCTCAATTCTCACTAACCGAAGGCGAACGATTTAGATATGGTCATATTCGGCACTGGATTTCACAACTGTGAGGAGCCAGGTGACCCGCGAAGGTGAGAGTATTGGAATGTACCCAACAGTATGGTATAGATGGGGGTAGAATCTCGTGCTTTTATAAACTTTTGGGAGGCAACTTGCTAACCGTCAGATCCTCCTACATTGCCATTTGGAAAGTGTATGTGGGACCTCCTGTCGAGGATTTATGGGAAGAGATCTGGGCTAGAATCCACGCCTCCTCTAGATGTGTAACCAATCGAGAATGTATGTATAATCTTTGCTACAGATGGTACCGGCCTCTGCTAACTTTACATAAAATGATTGCTGCTTTGAATTCGGCTTGCTGGAGGGGGTGCGGCCTCGGGAAGCTACTTTCATATGTCGTGGTACTGTCATGTGATCCACACTTTTTGGGTTGCTGTACTGTCTCACATTAAGGAGAGAACTGCAGTGGTCTTTCCCCTGACTCCACTAGTTGGCCTATCACGTCGCTCAGTGGAAGATGTGTACCCTAAATCGGGTTGCAGAGCACAATTGGCGACACACCAATTTTTAGCAACTAAAATATCAATAGCACGATCGTGGAAGGCTCCTATGGGGCCAGTATTGGCACAATGGTGGATGGAGGTATGGGACATCTCTGTTGACGAAAATATTACAGCACGTGTAAAACAATGCGCTGGCTTGGTATCTAGATTTCTGTCTCCCATTTGTTGACTGTTACCAGAATTTTCCCTCCCTAACTTTTAAACCGTCTCTACTTTCAAACTATTCCCTGATGTGATGTCCTTGGTGTGGTACTTTGTTATTTTAACAGGGTTATGCATTTTTGCATTAGCGCCTCTGTGGTGGGATGGCTTGTTGGACCCGGGAATGTTGTGCATTATGCATTCAGCCATATTTTACTGTCTATGTATGTCTTGTTTGAATAAAAGGTTTGGGAAAAAAGTTATAGAATTTTTATTTTATACTTAACAGATACTTCATTGTTCTGATATTGTGAAATGTGTAGGCTAATGGAGCTGCAACAAGAATGCTGTGTGACTTGACTAGTTTATATTTGTGTATGATTTTGTATTATCTGGGGAGATGGTTTATATTTATGGCCTGTACTGTTTGTCTAATTGTGCATAGGAGACTTTTAAATATTCATGTTCGTGTGCAAGGTTTGTTGGAAACCAAAGCACAAATGGAAAAATAAATAAAAAAGAATGCTAATCCATGCACTGAGAGAAATTGTTAACCCTGAGGTGCAGGCCCGTTTCTTGGCCCGGTCGAGGTGGGCAGCTGCCCGGGGCACAACCGCCAGGGGAGTTCGCAATTACCCCGCTACCCTGGAGCCTCTGGAGGGGATAAAATTCCCCAGTTTGTGGGGCGGCACATTGCCGTGGGGAAGGTTCTGTGGGTCAGGTACTGGCGCTGCCCCTTCCGACTGTAATGTCACAAGCACTACGTAACATTACAGAAGTCAGAGGCTTCCTCTGACCACTTTTGCGCCACTTGGGGTGGGGGCATAAGCACAACAATTAAAAACACTTCAGGTCCCCCTGCAGCTAAAACCAGCCCCTCCCATCACAATGCAGGCAGGAAACTGCTAATGGTGGGCCATTAGTCACTGAATGGTTTCGTGCTGACATTGTGTTGGGAGGGGAGGTAGTGTGGGGCGTAGGGCGTGCACTGTAGGCAGCTTTGCCTCTCCCAAAATAATAGTTTAAAGCGGCGCTATTTCTTTCATGCTGCTTCTTTTCCAAACTTGATATCAATTCCACTTTAAACCACTTCCATGGCACTGGTGATGAGTTACTTCATTATGCTGATAATAGTTTTGATCAGTGTTGCTGAGTAAATATTCTTTAAGCCATGACCTGGTTCATTTATTTATTTATGCAATGTTTGTCGGGTACATGGACACAGATTATTTATTTATGCAATGTTTGTCGGATACCGGTATCCGACAAACATTGCATAAATAAATAGGTACCCGACAAACATTGCATGAATAAATAGGTACCCGACAAACATTGCATGAATAAATAAATAATCCGGTTCCATGTCTCCTTATAACAAGTCAACAGTCAGACTTTACTGTATCAAAGCATACACTTGATTCCCATTGAAAGAATTTTAAAGTGATTGTTTATTGTGTTCGGGTGTCTCCTTGTCATTGCCCTTTTGGCTTAGGTTGCCTCCAAACCCCCTTCAGCATCTTGTGTTCTTTGTTGGTTGCATATACTGCAACCTGTGCCATATTCATGTTCTCTTGGTGTGCCCAGTCCTCATTATCTGCAGCCTAAGTGGGACTAGAGCATACAATTGTCTTGGTCACCAATGAGAATGTGGCCCACTGTTGCAAATGGCAATTCATTCCTTGTGTAACGGACTGTTTGACTTTGGGTAGGAGTCCCTTAATGGTGTAGTTTGGGAGTGGGGTGGGGTGGGGTGCGGTGGGGCTGGCGCGCGGGGTGCGGTGGGGCTGGCACAGGGTGCGGTGGGGCTGGTGCACGGGTTGCGGTGGGGCTGGCGCACGGGATGCGATGTGGGGGGGTGTATTCCTAGTGTTTCGCTCTGGGCACCAAATGGATTAGAAACTGCCCTGCTGAAGTGCGTTATAATGGTTTTCAAACAGGCAACATAACTGTGGAAACCATGATGACCATTCTCCGTGATAAAGAGAGTGGAATTAACATGCAAGGAGGATTCATGACAAGTGGGAATATGGCATTAATCCTGCCACAAGACTGCAGCCTACCTTGTGTTTACTTATTTACAGGCACGCCTGATGCAGACAGGTGTGAAACCATTGTTCGCTAAACACTCCTTTTGCTTGGTATAATATTTCTTTACATTAATGTTTTGGCTATAGAACAGTGATAAAAGACACACGTTATGAAATAGTTAAGTTGACATTCATCACACAATGTTGTCCATGCACGAAGCCCCCTAAAGCGACCACCTTGAGTTAAGCATTTCCATAAAACATTCAGGTGCTTCGTTTCAGCAATATGGTGATTAGCCCTCTCTTAATATGACATTCTTCCGTGTTGATGTGTCTACGTACATGGGGGAGTAAACAATGTTACGTTGCTGTCACGAAACAGAAAAGTCAAAATGTTTTTCATTTATGTGATTTTTATTATTTTTTGATCCCAGCAATTAAACCACTGTACAGGGCTTTTGTAATCCTCGGTAGCCTTTCAAATACTGTGCTTTCGTTATGTGTCGGTGCAGAAGGGTCCCTCCTTTGTTCCTGCTCAGTCCCGTGTGTGCCTCGAGCTCCTGTATTCCCCCCACAGCCCCACAGTGTAGAGATTGGTTCTACTCCATGCGACTTAATTTCTTCAAACCCCCTCTTTCGCAGTCTCCCCTTCCTCTCTCCACGGCCGCTCAGTGTTGCCAGGTCAGAAGGAAAAAATAAGTTGAATGTTCCTTCAAAACAAGCCCAAAACAAGCTGACTCCCAACCAAATAAGCTGCAAAAACAAGTGCATCTCTAAAATAAGGTGGAAAGGTCTCAGAAGTTGAAAAATAACTATAATGCAAAGAATACATACAGAGAGCTCAAACATATGTTAACAAAAAGCATTTATTAAAATTGTTATTTTCAAACAATTGGTGTCTATTTTCATTTTTTGTATGTGTGCGACTTATAAAAGCAACATTATTGGCTTTTTGGATCCTTGGCTGCTCTGGTCCTTGATTTGTTGCTCACCTCTGGTCCTTGGCTCCATTGCAGGTACCTGCCAAGTAGCCCCATGTACTTCATGACACTGAGCCAGTCCAGGCATTTCCTATTAAATGCTAGGACTGGTATTTTACTTCTTCCCATTATATGTATGGACCTAGAAAGACCAGTATGCAAAGTGAAAATCCAGGACTAGCTCATGGTGATAAGTGTGACATGCCCCCCCTCCCACTGTCGTCCTTCTGGTATTGGTAAACCTGGTTGATTGCTCTCCTCTGGTCCTTGGTTCATATAGTCCATCACCCCTCTGGTCATTGGCTCCCTTATGACTTGCTCCTCTAGTAAATCACTAGCCCACCCATTGACTGTTCATTGCCATGCTAATCCTCAACCCTGTTCTTGCCCCTCCCCACCCAAAAAACCTTGTCATGGGAACTCTTTGAGCTCTCTTTAATCAAGCCTTAACATTAAACTTTGCACTCAATGCTGACTTAATTTGAGCTGTAAATGCTACTGGTGTAATAGAAATGTCTTAACCTGGTCTGCCTTCAGCCAATCAAGTGAAAAGCACTGTGTGTGTCCTTCAGTGAAGTCATGTTAACAGTTTTTGGCTTTTGCAAACGTATCAGGCATTTGCCAGGCACTGCTATTAGATGCCCTGGTACTTGCACCATTTTGCACCTGATGCCGTTCATACAACTAAAGACAGCAGTGCCTAGCAAGGGCTTTTCCCATGCCTACACAAAACCCTAAACTATTGTCATTGTCTATGCTTGTTTCCATCATGACTAAACTACATGTTGCTATAAATACCATGTGCTTACCTCTTGGCTAGGTAATGCGTCTTCAAAGGGTCTCATGTTGAAAGAGCCCATCAATGTAAAAGAAAGGAGTACTTGCAGGTCGTTAAGGGGCTGCAGACAGCCCCGTCCAGGAGGCTGCATGGGGCTTCACATCAGGAAGGCAATCAGCCCGAGCCTCACAGCGTGTGCATAACTGCTTAGGCAGGACGGCATGTTCGCCTTTCATATTCATTTTTCTTTTTTGTAAATGGGGCCAAGTCAGCCAGACTGGCAAACAAGTGGAACAATAAGCACACAATTAAGGAAAAACGTGGACAAAAACCGCGACAAGCAACCTGCTAATATTATAAGCGACTTTGGGCAAAAACAAGCCCAAAGTCACTTATAATAAGCGGACATGGCAACACTGCGGCTGCTACAAAAGAAGAACATATGAGCAGTGTTGCCAGGTCGGAAAGAAAAAATAAGCTGAATGCCCTTCCAAAAGAAGCCCAAAACAAGCTGCCTCCCATCAAAAGAAGCTGAAAAAACAAGCACACACCTAAAATGCTGTAGAAAGGTCTCAAAAGTAAGAAACTTAACACAAAAGCATAAACATACATAGAGAGAATACAGCAATAGTGTTAAGTTGTGTTAAATAGAAACAGCACAGGTTACACAATATAATGTACACCACCAGAAGGCAGGTGTCCAAACTGAACATCCCTAGTACCCTAGCTCACCACAGATGCACAAACTCAATCCTCCACACTCCTCAAACACCAGTCCGGCCTGCACTACAATCAAACAATTTACGTTAACGCAAATTGAAACACTTGTGTATAGGCGCGTTACAAATGCCGTATCATATCATATTAAATTGTCTACTGCTCCAGACAGCTCACTAAATGAATACAGAGAGTCCCGTCTTCTCATATCTGCAGTCATAAAACAGTGCTACAAAGCAACCTTGCCTGCTCCTAAATTAGCCCCATACCACTCCTCCTGTAGATCCTGAAATTCCAAGAAACCGTGACAGTGATAGACTGTATGCTATACAAGACATAGCATAACAGGGCATAGCAAAGATTCTCCCATTTCCTGCTGTGGCAGTACTCTGGAAGGCTCATTTGTGACTGGCACAAAAAGGGGGGGAAATTAATGTTAGCTTTGCTCAGGCCAGTGCTGTTTACTAGAAGGGTTTATTTGCCCAGGATCACACAGTTTAAACAGTGAAGCTGGAATGTTAACCCACTGTACAGTTTGGGCAATACAACACATATATTTCATGCTGCACCTTGTAAAAAATCATTACATTTTGTATTTCAAGGCCCAAATTAGAATTGCCATACAGAGCAGAGCCCTAAACGTTTCCATTACCATTTGCGGGAAAGCCATCCAGTCCTGTTTTTGATTGGAATTCTGGGACTTGTAGTTTTCCTAAATTAAATGTGGGGGAAAACGGTCAAATAGCAGAATCCTGGACTGGATGGCTCCCTCACGCATGGGATGGTAACTGAGCGCTCTGATAATTATATTTGCAATCTACCAAAGCAACCATGTAATATATCAATTCCGAGAAATAAAATGCTCAGTCAAAAGATTTTTGGTTCAGCTTTATTTTTTGCTGAATTAATGGAAAACTGGAAGTATGACAATGCGAAGTAATGCATGTCGGAACTACATTTTCTTTTTCCACTACTGTGTTGAAATGGTTGTCAGAAACTTCTTGCTGGCTATTGTGAAAAATGCAGAACAATCCTTTTTCATGGCTTCCTTTCATAAGAGGCTTTCTGTTCTGCACATTTTCGGGCATTTGGTATTGATGGGGCACTGAGGTAAGGATCCGTGAGTGGCCTTTCAGATGCGAATGCCCCATCAGTGCCAAATGTCTAAGCATGTGTTAAAGGAGAGAGAAGCCCTCGAGGAAGACAAAGGTGTAATTGCAGGCCATTAAGGACACTACGCGGCTCCAGGGGGGTTATTACTGAACCCGCTTCACATTCCCGTGCAGGACGAGATGTGGAGCTGCGACGTGTAATGGGTTTGGCTGCCTTGCAAACAAGCCCAATTACACGCCCACATCTGCTCAAACAAGCGGACAGAAACCGCGACAAGCGACCTTCCAATATTATAAGCGACTTTAGGCAAAAAGAATCCCAAAGTCGCTTATAATAAGCGCACCTGTCAACACTGCATATGAGAACTGCTTAAATGATAGACACGGGCACTTTAGGACAGGGGTGGAGCTACGCAGATCACTGGCCAATCCCAGGAACAGAGATGTTGGAGGGCGGGCTGTAGGCGGGCTATGACATTAGCTTTTCTTTTCGTGCTGCATGTATGGCTGGAGCCATCAAGTGGGCGTGACTCCGAAGATTGCCAACACTGCCTCCCACAATCTACCATGGGAGGCAGGATAGCATACAACACCGGCTCTGGATGAAGAGCGGGGGGCGGGGGCACAAAGGCATGAAGTTCACTTGCCATGATTTTACTGCCTTTACGAGGTGAAGGGTTCTGATTTTGAACATTGCAGGGAGATGTGCCTAGCTTTATCGCCTAATGCTGCCAGGCAGTGGATTGAGCTGTACTGGCCAGAGTCAGTCTGTACTACAAGATATCTCTTGATTTGCGCCTTCCCCTGCCCCCGGCATTTCTTCGGCTGTCTGCCTGTATAGGACAGAGTTCCTTCATTTCCCTCTGTTGTCTCACTGACAAAATGCCTGTATACTATGCTAGCATACAGTGAAAACTCCTACAAAGTCCTGCCAGCAAGATACCAGTTGAGTATTTCGCCTTAAAACTAGCCATAATATATGCAGAGGTCTTCAATCTGTTGTGCGGCCACATGCCTGGGGAGGGATGTGTTATCCAGGACAGCGAGAAAATATATATTTTTGCCGCATTTAACTGTGCATGGCAAGCCACTGGCCCCTCATGCACCTGCTCAGTCAGTGCAACGTGATGGGGCGTGGCCACAAAACAGGAAATAAACGCAGCCTGGACGCGCGCTTTCCTGCATCTGGATTGCGCATGCAGATGGGTTGTTGCTTCCTGCTGGTGGTGCCATCGTCTTCTTGCCAGATAAGGGATTCTGCTTCTCAGCTCCCCCCTCCACCATGGTGTTTCAGGCCTTTCCCGGTCCCTCTGCTCTCCCTGTGGACTCATGAAGGCAGACGTGTGCATAGAGAAGACGAGCAGGGGGCTGGATCACTGCAATGCTGGGAGTCACGGGGAAAGGAGGCGAGCGGGACGGAAGCACGCATTGCCAGTGTTATGATATCTGGCTCCCCTACGGCTGATTGCTGGGCTCAATCAGTCTGCTGTGGGGGAGCTGGATATCATACAACACTGGTCCCCCTGCTTTGGCTGCCCCTCTGCCTCGTCACCCCTCTGATGCTCTGGCCAGGTTCAAGATCCGGTTTCAGATGTCTGAGCAGGCTTTACCAAGCCCCCAGCTTTGCAGAGGGAAGCAGGGGCTCGGTGACCTAATCTTCGCTGCGCTCCTTTCCCCAGCCGTCACTTGCACATGTCCTGGCTCTGTTTGCTCATCCTATTTGTTTTCATCTGTCCTGAAAGGGACACCACAGGAACCAATGGGCCATGAACATCACTGAGGTGGGCAGAGGAGGGCATCTCTATTGAAAGCAGGCATTCTACATGCTGGGTGCTTTATTGTTGTTCAAATGTGCATTTAACACATTCATAGGAGAAAGTCATACCGTTTCCCTGTGGGCACTTTGAAACAGTATTTTCTTATTGTATAAGCACCTACAAGCAAACAGTAAATAAAATAAATACATTTCCAAACTCAAAAATGCTGCCAAAACTTGCATTCACTAGTTTTCTTTGAAATGTTATTGATTTATATATATATGTATATCCACGCCAATAATCTGTAATTTGTGTGCCCCTTGTTTTGTGTTTTATCACAGGTTATATTTTTATAAAGATGTTATGTTTGTCAAACTGATTAATCACAAATGCTTCTGTTGTGCTGACAGAAGTTATTAAGAAATCAAACTGTGGGTTCAGGGGTGCCAACTTTTGATTTTCACTAGAGTCAGAAATACCCCAACCCATTGCCCAGCCCAACCCATCCCCTGGCCAAATACATTTTACAGCACTTCCTTTTTTTATAAGTAATTGCAAGAAGTCATTTGATTAGCAAGTTTTTGCATGTATAACCTCTCAGCAATGGTCTGTCAACCTGCTGAGCTACCCCGATAGCCATCTACTATAGAGCGAGTCTATGCATCCCTTGATGTACTAAAAATCACTGCATTACCAACAGTCCTTTGGGTGCACCACTGCCATAGAAGTGATTTAAAGTGGAATTCATGTATATCTTCCTGCCGTGGGTGCCAGGCGTTTGCCTGCATGGGGCACCATATGTTGCAGAGAAGTCAGGAGCCCTTGTATCTGGCACGGCAGCCCTGTCAGTTTGCTTCTACTTTAGCTCTGTCACCGAACTGCAGTAAAAGCTAAATGGCTTTCACTCGATGTTTCAGAAAGTTAGGTCGGTGGGTTAAGCACTACCATGTTGGATTCTATGTAAGATATGTAGATGAATGATTGGAATGCCAGCAGGCTGGACTTCTCAACTATTCTAGGCAGGGAATAGAAAGGGTAAAATGAGCTGATGCTCTTTCTCTCGCTCTGTCATCTTTTTGTCTCTGTGACTGAGTATGCGTCACGTTTTCAGGTATGTGCTCTGGCTGCTCTGTTCTCTCTGCCAGCTGGCGTGGACTGGCCTATAGGGAACTTTGGAGATTTCCCGATAGGTCTCTGCACCCTAGGTCCCTTTTGTGTGTGGGGGAGGATGTGTGCTGACTGGCAGAGTGTAGTGTGCAAATATTGGTACGGTCAATCTGGTACGTCTTTAATATTTTCTTTATTGTACTTTTTCAATTGCAGGAACACAAATTGGCTCTTCAATTGCAGGAACACAAATTGGCTCTATCATCCCATCTAGGACGGCAAAGTTCCCAGCAACATTGGCATCATCAAAAATCCTGACATCTGTAGTAGGACTTGCGGAAGGCAAGGATGCCTTTTTTTTTTTAAAACGGTATTTTGCTGTGGGTAAAGGTGGTGCAAAAGGTGTAGTTGGGAGTCACAATAAGGGATTGCAAACCTATTTTTGAGGCTGTTCCTTTCTCATGTCCAGTTTCTGGGGTACTGAATGTTCGTCTCATGTGGGAATTGCATTTACAGTGCGCTTTTTACTCTCTCCTGGTTTCCCAGCGTTAGGTCCTGCTTACTAGCTGATGCCTAACACCCAGAAGCTGGTTTTAGCACCTGCTCTTAATCTTAATTTTGAACTCTCCTTGACTAACTATTGGGTTTCATTGCAGCAGCATTGCTCCAAGTGTCGGTGTATCAACCAAACCACCTGTGTCTAGGCAAGAAAAATCCAGTGAACACTTGACCCAGTCACACAGGCAGGTAAGGATTTCTTTTCCGTATGTACCATTAGTTGAGTAGAAGTGCTAAAGGTTTATATCGGCCCAGTGCAATGTGATTCCAGATATAGTTTTTTCAACATCTGTGGCCTAGTCCAGGACCACAATTCAAAAAGAAATTCAAGCTAGGTCTTAACAGGGAGTCTTCTGAGACTTATATCAATTTTCTTTCTTTTTCTTTTTCTTTCCTTTTTTTATCCAACCAATATTTGACTCATTTTTACAAGGGGCTTTTTTCCTCATAAGCTTTTTACGTGGTTCTCTTTGAAACTTGGTGGTGTTTGCCATTGGAAATAGTTTTTTTTTAAGGCATTTTTCATTTTTGAAAACTTGGAATGGTTTTTAAAAACTAACGTGACATACACTTAAGTGGGGGTTTGCAATGTTTTCAAAAAGAAAAATGAGTGGGCACCAATAGATAAAAATGCTTAGATTAAATAGTGCAAGATTGTAGTAGTTTTGTTTTGTTCAAAAAATTGTACATGAGCTGGCTGTGAACAGTCGGGAGACACCCTGACACAAATTAATGTGAAGCAGGAGACCAAGTAGAATACCAAGTCACACAGCCGCTCCGTTATACCCAGCTTGGGTTGTGAAGTTACTCCAGGTTTAAACAGAATAAATCATGTATCCAAAGTAATACAATTCTTCCAATAACTGAGTCTTTTCTTGTTTTTCAAAAATAATGATTTATCAAAGAAACAAAAATTAGAACAATCACTAATGTATTCTTAGTGAGGATGCAGTTGCCACAGCTCATAAGTGAATCAGACTCAATGTCCCAATGCATTTCGGAAAACAATTTCCTTTGTCAGGGCAAGTCTATGGTTGTTAAAGTTAATCGAATCCACAATTGAATATTCGCAACATAACGTATAATAGAAAATATAACGCATCAAAAAATGCATGATAAGAACAAACCACATACCATTACGTTGAGATTTCGACAATGGGTGGAGTATTGAAAGGGATAAGAAAAAAATAGAAAAAATGAAGGTGTAAGTATGTTTCACTGCTCATAATGTATGGCAAAAAAGGAGAAACTCAAATTACCTGTGTAGTGTGGCACGCCTTGTGCAGCCACAATACGGGATTGGAGAAAATACTGGAAGCCGTTAATGGCGTTCGTACAGAGTTCACGAGGCAAAGTAGGAACAGACAGATTTGATCGCTCTACGGCAAATGTAAAATAAAAACCGCAATCAATAGATGTTTGAATATGACGGACAAAAGGTCCCCCCTGGTGGGTAGTGGACGTACCATATAGAGCACGGGTGGTCAAGGATCCCCCGTGTGCAGACGAGCGAAGTCTCCGACTGCCGTGTTCAAGTGTTGCTAAGGCAACAATGCTTATGAATCCCACGTGAACGCCTCGCGTCCCAATCGGACGCGCGGCTGACAGAAAATGATGATGTAGGGCTCATGTGCTTAATTGGAGACAAAAACAAACATTTATAAGGCTTCATATTGTAATTCCACATAATGTCATCAATGTACAAAAAAACATAATGATCGAAGTGGAAAAAATACTATGTAAATCGGAAGAGAATGCTCGTACCAAAGAAGGAGAGCACGCAAATAACTAATGTGTTATTGATCATTGGGGCAACATTGTCGCGGAAGGTGTCACCACAAGGCGGCACCTTGGGTCCCAGACATGGAGTCCGGGACATGCAACAAGGTTGCAATGACATGATTGCAATGACAGTTCGAAGAGAGATTAAGAAACAAAAATAGAATGCAAGTAAGATGAATACTCATAATGCATCATGGAAAACAATGGTAAATAGAAATTACACCAACTGTGCAGGAGTACAAAAACAATCAAAACATTGAGTGTATCAGGAAATCCATTAGATTTTAAATGTAACAGTGGTAGTTGATTTCCTCGTTGAGGCCATTCGGGGCTAGACTGCCAAGTTTGTCAATCCAAAAAGTTTCCCTTCGATTGAGCCACAGGCCCAAATCTTCATGTGGGTTGTTTCTGGTCAGAACTTCGAGGATCAGGAACCTTATTTGTGTCAAGTTGTGGCTGTTTTCAGCCCAATGGCGGGCTACAGCCCAATTGGGATTAGCGTTACGGATACAGGACCGTTTGTTCATTCCACCGTGTTTTGGCCGTTCTAGTGGATTGGCCTACATAATATTTCCCACAAGGGCATTTGATGCCATAGATGATATTGGCACTGTCACAGGTGCCATATGTTCTGAGAAAAATCTTCTTGCCTGTGCGTGGATGGTAAATGACATTGCCTTTTAATTACCGAATTTCATTTGGTGCAGTGGAGACAGGGGAAGGTGCCGGTGCGTTGTGTAATTGCTTCTTTGGATGGCGGTCTTGTTTGCACTAATTCATCCCTGAGGTTCCTGTTTCTCTGGTAGGCAAACACCAGCGGTTCACTAAATAGATTTTGTACCCTTGTGTCATTCTTGAAGATACTTAAATGTTTCTTGATAGTTTTCTTTATTTTGTTGCTTTGAACAGAAAATTTAGAAACATATACTGGTGATGTGAGTTCCCCCTTTCTTTTCTTGGGGGCGAACAGTAGAGTATCACGGTCTACAGTATTAGCACTTTGGGCTGCTGTGTCCAATTCCTCTCGCTTATAGCCACGTGCTAGAAATTTCTCTTTCATCTCAAGCTGTTTAGATATGCAATCTTCCGGGTCACTGACAATCTTTTTAACACGTA
This sequence comes from Ambystoma mexicanum, assembly GCF_040938575.1. Lineage (NCBI taxonomy): Eukaryota > Metazoa > Chordata > Amphibia > Caudata > Ambystomatidae > Ambystoma > Ambystoma mexicanum. The sequence goes on along the minus strand of NC_090921.1, from coordinate 1,333,336,236 downwards.
ATAATTGGCTGTATACAAGATTCTTGAGACGGCTAGGCTGATGAAAACTCCGACGATGTAGCAAGTTGTTACGATTAGTAATCTTCCGAAAAAGGGTAGTGCTGTAGCCAGTTTCTTTCTTCTCTATCGTAACATCAAGGAAAGTGATCGTGTCACGTGATGATTCTCTGGTAAATTGTATGCGCTTGTCGATGTTAAGGTGCTAAAAAAGGCATCAAATGCTGTCTTAGTGCTTGTCCAAACTCCAAAGATATCATCAATGTATCGTGTCCAGAGATGGATGTCCTTGCTCCATTCTTGTTTAAGTATATAGTCCATCTCAAATTTGTACATAAAGCAAATAGGCATATGTAGGCGCCATAGTGGCGCCCATTGATCTACCGGAGGTCTGTAGAATGAACTGATCTCGATATTGAAAATATGAATTCTCAGCGATGAATTGAAGAAGAGCTAGTATAAATTCTTTCTGTGCTCGGACTTCTGGTGTTTGTAATAACCATTCGACTGATTCGATTCCAACGTCATGTGGTATTGAAGTGTATAAACTTTTGACGTCAATAGTAAACATCAGGTGATTCTGTTGAAAAGACATGGAATTAAGTTTCTGAAAAAAATGGGTAGTATCGCGAGTGTAAGTGGGGGTTTTCTGTATCAGTGGTTGCAGGAAGAAATCAATGTAGACGCCTAGTGGTTGGTTGATACTGTCCAAGCCTACAACTATCGGTCTTCCAGGTGGTTTGATCAAATATTTATGGATTTTAGGTAATGTGTTCTGGATTCTGGGATGATTATTGCTCAAGAATTTGTGTGTATGTTCATTAATTCAATTCTAAAGCTTTATCCAGTATTTTTGCTTCTTAATCTCTCTTCGAACTGCCATTGCAATCATGCCATTGCAACCTTGTCACATGTCCTGGACTCCATGTCTGGGACCCAAGGTGCTGCCTTGCGGTGACACCTTCCGCGACAATGTTGCCCCAATGATCTATAACACATATTGGTCATTTGGGTTCTCTCCTTCTGTGGTACGAGCACTCTCTTCCGATTTACATAGTATTTTGTCCACTTCGATCATTGTTTTTTTTGTACGTTGATTGATGACATTATGTTGTGGAATTACAATATGAAGCCTTATAAATGTTTGGTTTTGCCTCTAATTAGGCACATGAGCCCTACAACATCATTTTCTGTCAGCCGTGCCGCCCGATTGGGACGCAAGGCGATCACGTGGGATTCATAAGCATCGTTGCCTTAGCAACGCTTGAACGCGGCAGTCGGAGACTTCGCTCGTCTGCACACGGGGGATCCTTGACCACTCATGCTCTATATGGTACGTCCACTACCCACCAGGGACCTTTTGTCCATCATATTCAAACATCTATTGATTGCGGTTTTTATTTTAAATTTGCCGTAGAGCGGTCAGATCTGTCTGTTCCTACTTTGCATCGTGAACTCTGTACGAACGTCATTAACAGCTTTCAGTATTTTTTCCAATCCCGTATTGTTGCTGCACAAGGCGTGCCACACTAAACAGGTAATTGATTAGAGTTTTTCCTTTTTTGCCATACATTAGGAGCAGTGAAACATATACTTAGACCTTCATTTTTTCTATTTTTTTTTATCCCTTTCGGTACTCCACCCATTGTTGAAATCTCAAAGTAATGGTATGAAGTGGGAGAATGGGAGAACCAGCTCCCCCCAATCTCATCACGACCATGGCCTAGAGGATTGCGGCCCAGGCACCCCCCACGGGACGGGTTCGTCGTATCTACCAGATGACAAAATACCCTAGTTCAGGAACGTAAGGATATGCCCACCAGCCTGTCCGACTCAAGCCGACACCTGCGGCATGGATGAACTCGACTAAAACAGCCACAAGCATCCACATCGTTAGAGATGCCACAACGACCTAGCCAACTGCCAAGAACACACGTGCCACCATGCACACTGGTCACTCAACGCACCAGCCTACACGAAGAACATATTCAGTGCTATGACGTAGGTGACTGACACACCCACTGACGTGCATCGTTGTTATTTTTCACACACTCTTTTATAGTAATGCAGAAACGCAAGACGCTTGAAGAACTCGCGTATACGCTTGCTGACGCTTCTCCCACCATTCGCCCTGTGATGACCCCATCATGTAGACCTAACGTTGCTTGTGACGCCATGTCAAACCGCGACCTCCGTACCATGGATTATGCATCACCACCCATGAACTAGGTCCGAGTAGGCCGCAAGCAAGAGCCTCAGCATGAAAACTCTCTCAGAGCAAGAATACAAGTGCTGATCACGCAGAACGAGCCCCAGCGAGAGCTCATAGCCAAGGCCACGATGTTGCAACTCGTATGCTACCAGCCGGCGGCAAGGTTTCACCTGTAAGAAAAGCCAAGCACGCAGAAATGAAATACAATTCTAAATGTGCAGAATTCCGCTCCAGCTACAGTCTCTCCACACGTGACCAAGCCAATCTGACAAGGTGCCAGACCCACGAGACAGAAGTCGCCAGGGTCCCACGTCTGGGACACAGGTTGCAACAGCGAAGCAGCAAGATGGACACCTACGGCTAAGGGAACAACCTGCTCACAAGCCTATGAGCAGACCCGTACGTTGTCTGCACAAACACATAGTTACACATTGTTGCTAGTGACCGGTGCACCGCGAGCTGGGTACGACGATGGTCCCAGGCTTGGGGGCTCGCGAGAGGACCAATCGGAACACGGGGGGGACTCATCACTGACGCCACTAACATTAGTCAATCATCAGGGTTCTTCTTGTAACGATTTTCAAGTATCTAATAGTAGGGACAGCCCAAGTATAACACCTGACTCATCCTTAACCACTAATATTCCTCTCTATATGTATCCTATACTAACCCTACCACTCGGGGAACCAATCCAAAGTGGCAATAGGTTTTTTGCTAACTTTCCCAGGTGATGCAAGTAGTGCGTCATACTGCTGTAAAAGGGCCTGCGAGCCCCACCAAGATTGAGAGTCTGGACGGACGCGTACGATCCAAGACCCATCCCTGCCGCTGTTATAATAAACAGCAGAACCACCTTGCTCCTTGTGTGTGTCTCATACTCATTCACAGAAGCACGGGAGGAGTTGGGACCTTCCAGCCCAGAGGTCCGTGGACGGCTCAGCCGACCTCGGGATAATCACCCCGACAGTTATGTGGTGTGATGTGTTATATTTTCTATTATACGTTATGTTGCGAATATTCAGTTGTGGATTTGATTAACTTGAACAACCATAGACTTGCCCTGACGAAGGAAATTGTTTTCCGAAATGCACTGGCACATTGAGTCTGATTCACCTATGAGCTGTGGCAACTGCTTCCTCACTAAGAATACATTAGTGATTGTTCTAATTTTTGTTTCTTCGATAAATCATTATTTTTGAAAAACAAGAAAAGACTCAGTTATTGGAAGAATTGTATTACTTTGAATACATGATTTAATCTGTTTAAACCTGGAGTAACTTCACAACCCAAGCTGGGTATAATGGAGCGGCTGTGAGACTTGGTATTCTACTTGGTCTCCTGGTTTGCAATGTTTTCTCAGATTTGTGATCCTTTGTAAAATGGGTCGTTGGTACTAAGTGAAATTATTATCTTTTTTTCGCTGTACTGATGGGCAAAAAAGATTTCGAAAGACTCCTCTGTGATCGCACAGAGCGGTCTTTCTAAATCGAACGGTCATACTTGTCAAACCCCTGCCGCGCACAAGTGTGCGCAGTGGCTGACGGGCTCTGTGTCGTCGGGGGGTGAGTTTTGGTGTGGGGGCGTGTGTGTGTGTGTGCGCCTATATGGGTAGGTGTGGAGATGATGCATGTTAGTGGGGATGTGATGGCGGGTGGGGAAATGTGGGATTGAGGGGGGTTAAACCCCCTGATTAACGAGTGAATGAGCGCGAGAGGGTGGGGAAGGAAAGGGGGCAGTATGTGATATTACAACCGCATTTTAAAGCCAACACAAACGGCAGAAAAAAGTGTTTTTTTGGGTTCGGGCTTTAAAATGCAGGAATATCACATACGACCGGCTCGTTTCCTAGTGCACAAAGATGGTAGGAATCTCAAATGAAAAGCAGAAGGGGAGGTGGAGACAGACAAAAGAAATGCAAAAGCATGGAACTATGTCTCTTATTTGGACTTTGGATTCACATGGATCACAGTTGCTGGAGAAGTAAGCCGCAGTGTGGTTTGTGACGTTACATTAGCAAATGACAACCTGGAGCCAACTAAAATTAAAGCAGCATTTGGAAGCAAAACATGCCCATTTAGCAAAAAATACCAGGTTTTTCTTTGTACTGAAGTTGCAAGGCATAACAAAAGCAAAAAGACACTGGTATAAATGTGGCCTCTTAGTACACAATGTAGTATTAGGCCAAAAACAAAAAGCCTTTTACAGATCCTGAGAAAGTGATTCTGCCAAAAATTCTCGCTGTCAACCAGGTAATGCTTGGTGACTGTGCAGCAGAGAAATTAAAAAGTATCCCTATGTCTGACACCACAGTTTTCCGAAGTCTTTGACATTAACAACTTCCTAAGTTCCCACTGTCTAAAGTGGGAGGCATGTGTTGGTATTTACACGGATGGTTCTCCTTCAATGTGTGGTGCTATAGCTGGGGGTTGGAAGTAGTCCGCATATATTGTGGACACACTGCATGACATACCGGGAAGCTTTGCCTGTGCGCAATATGGGGAATGAACTCTTAGAGGTGCTGACTTGTGTTGTAAAGATTGTACATTTATTAAGATGCACCCCACAAGAGCCCGTTCGTTTGCCACATTATGTGCAGAAATGGGAGCTGAACATGATGCTTTGTTGTTTCACACAGAGGTCAGGGGGCTCTCCAGGGGTAAGATTTTAAGTCTCATTTATGAACTCAGGAACAAAGTGCACTTTCTCCAAGGTTTAGAGCCTCTGTGATTCACACTGGCCGTACTATTAGCTTACCATGACTACATCTTTAAAATGCTACATTTTCTAAACCTTTCCTTGCCAGGCACAGAAACCACATCATTTGCTATGAACGCAAATATATCAGCATTCAAGAAGAAGCTAGGCTTTGGAGGACATGGGATGATGTCTGCATTACCGATGTACTTCCATTATTAGCATATGCTCTTGAGGAGACGGAGTAGGACCTTTCATGTGTTGCTGAATAGGAAACCATCTAGGAACCAGTTTCAAAAGTTCTTTCCAGAGGACAATTGTAATGTCAGTGACTCGGTGGTTCAGCCTTTCTTAGCAAACGTAGAGGCCCACCTCCCAATACACCCCCAGGAGGAACTAATGGTGCTTCATAGTGACCGCCTACTGGAGAGCCAATTCAAAAATTTGTCTTTGGGTGGATTTTGGCAAAATGTGTCTGCAGAGTTTCCAACTTTATCCAAATGTGCCCTCAATGTACTGTTACCTTTCAGCACCTTGTACCTTTGCGATATTGGGTTCTCAGCACTTGCAGCCCTGAAGACTAAATATCCGTCAAAGCTGGATGTGGAAGAAAACCTGCAGTTGGCTATTGCAAAAATGTATCCCAATAGTAACAGGCTGGCTGTTGAAAGACGGGCCCACCCTTCCTACTAGTTCTCCAATGTGTCGCTGTCCAACTTGCAAGTGACTGCATGGATAGTCATCTCAAAGTTTGTTGTACTTGAGAAACAATTTGTTACATCAGTTACATGTCAAACATTACTGGCTGTTTTCTTTTGTGGGAAATAAATATCCAACACTACTTTTAGTGAAGTAGTCTGTATTGTAGCAAAACATTACAAATGCTATGTTTACAAATATGTGTCCCCTAATTTGAGTTATTGAAAGCAATGAATTTGAAAGAATTTAGTGTTTGGCACCCACACCTCCATTTGGGGCACTATTCTACACCAGTATGCGGTAACTGTTTGAAACTGATAAACATTTTGGAGTCCATGTGTATACGGGGGCCCATGCCAGGTACATCTTTCTTAGGGGGACCTTTGGGTCAAAAGTGTACAGTGTAGAGTGACTATCTTGTTATAAAGAACATGTTTTTTTTTTTAAAAAAAAGGCGAAAAACCTAATTGCTATCTTACTGGCAACGTTTTATGTGAACATATATTTTATTTATTTTTGCATTTATATAGCGCACCCAACCCGCAGGCATCTGTGTGCTTTTCTTACAATGGTTATGCATAGGTACACGTTGCATCATTACAGAGTTGGTCACAAGTTACGCAGTTATACAAGTGTCGATCATCCAGGAACAATACAAGATAGTACAATTGTGGTTACATAGTGATGTCCGCTAAGGAGAGAATAAAATGAGCTGTGCGAGAGGTAAAGTCAGCTTTAAGGTGTTGCTTGTGTTACGCGCTAGCGGGTAGTTTAGGGAGGCTTAGTTTTGTGTTTCCAACGAAAAGAGCCATGTTTTCAGAAGGTCCAGAACGAGTCTTCTGATCTAAGTTTGGCAGGCAGGGTATTCCAGTGTCAAGCGGTTATCGATGGGAAGCTACTGGATCCAGCTTTCTGAAGTTTGAATATGGGTGTGGAGAGCAGGTGCAGGTGAGTAGAGTGTGTAGGTTTATTGGATTGGGATCTAGAAACTTTGTCAGCCAGGTATATAGAGGCCATGAAAATGTGAGGGTTTTAAAGTGGATGCGCTCTTGAACAGGAAGCCAGTGGATGTTCCTTCTAGTCGTTGAGATGTGTGAGTTTCTCTGTATGTTTAGGGCTGCCCTAAGGGCGTTCATTTGGATAACCTGTCACTTTTTTGATGTTTTGGGTCTTGGTTCCGGCGTATAGTATATTGCAGTAACCCAATTTTGACAGGATAAGTGCCCTAGCTAGTGTGATGCAGCTGTCTGGTGAGAAGAATGGTCTGCAGGCATTGACCAGCTTGGAAGTGTAACCAGCAGCTGACGCTGTAGCATTAACTTGTTTAGTTAAGGTCAAGGCAGAGCCCAGGTAGAAGCATAGGCTTTTTACTAACTTGGAGACTTCAATAGTGTTGCCGTCTATATTGAAGGCTTTAAAGGAGTCATTGAGATTGTTGAGGCTGAGTTGCGACCTTAGGAGGAGGAGGAATTTTGGTCTTCTCGTCATTCAAGCACAGACCATTGTAGGCCATCCAAGTTTGGATGGTGTGATAAATAACGTTGAGAGATGCTGAATCAGTATCATGTGAGCCAGTGATGGGAATGAGGATTTGGGTGTCATCAGCATAGTTAGTGTAGGTGACACCCAAATTATCCAGACAATTAAATAGTGGTTTTGTAACCATGTTGTATAGTGTCCGAGAGAGACAGCAGCATTGAGGAACCCCACACGTGGCTGGGCTGCTGCGCTAGGTGAGAATACACGTGTCGATCCGTCCAAAAGGAAGGATTGTATTCATTAGATGTCTTCCAGTGAGAAATTGCTGCTGAGGAGGTGTTTACAAAGTATTTTATGGTTGACCAGTTCATACACAGCCGAAAGGTCAAGGAGGAGGAGCAGGGCCGGTTTACCTTTTTATCTTTGAGCTTTGACCATTTTGAATATTCAGATCCAGGAGTGCAGTTTCTGTGCCATGTCTAGGGTGGAATCCTGATTGACGTAGGCCAAGGAGGTTATTGACTTCCAGATAGTTTTGGATCTGGAGATATGCTGCTCGATCGGGTAGGAAGGTTACTGTTGTAATTGGTCCATAGTTAGTCGGTATGTCAGGGTCAAGTGATGTTTTTTTTTTATAGTAGAGGTCGCATCCATGCATTTTTGAGGTTGGATGGGACAGTGCTGCTTTCGAAGGAGGTGTTGATAAGACTAGTGATGAAGGGGGTTAGGTAAGGCGCGTGGTCCTTGATAACCGCCGCGGGGCAGGCATCACCTTGATGGTTTGAAGCTGGCAATGATTTTTGTGACTTCAGAGTTGGAGATGGGGTAAATTCAAATTGTGGCGCTGAGTTCTTATTCAAATGAGTAGGAGACTGCGTCAGAGGTAGATCAAATTTAATGGTCGCTTTTTTTTATATCAATTTTAGATTGAAGGAAGACAATTTTGTCAGAGTGCGTTTTGAATGCCAGTGCACCAGTTTATATTTTAGTTGCAGATTTCTTGTGGTGGTACTGGATATTCCAATTCTATCAGGATGGTGAAAAGTTCCTTTGCACCTTATTTGGCGTTAAGTTGTTGTATCATTGTATGTAGAGCTTTTCGTTTGGATAACTGCCTGTTTGAAATTTTTGGCTGCTGTAGTGAATTTTATTTTGTCATTTGGTACTTTGTACCAGTTGGCCTCAGCTGTTCTTTTGGCATTTCTCAGAGCCTTTAGAGCTGACGTGAACCAGGACTTGAGGTGGGCTGCTGGTTTGAGTTTACACATGGACAGTGGTGCAACTTTGTCGATGGCTGCCAGTACAATATGGTTGTAGAGGTCATCCATAGTGTATAGGTCGTCATTGACTAGGGTTTGATGTGGTGTGATTAGGAGTAGTAGTGGTAGTATGTTATTTTCAGTGATGACCTGTTTATTTCTAGATAGGGCAGCTGGAGCCACTAAGGGGGGCCTTGTTGGTCCCTAGTTTCTTGGTGATATTGAAGGTGATGAGGTGGTGGTCTGACCATGGGCAGCGGGCATTGGAAGTTAGGTCAGTATTGCAGTTAGTCAGCTAACCAGTATGTGTTGGATTATCCGGTGTTTGAAGCCTAGTGCCAAGATAGTTTGTAAGCACTAAGGCATTGTTGTTGTTGGGATCGTTAAAGCCTAAGTTGAAGTCCCCCAGAAGTAGGGTTTGGGAGCTAGGTGTAGTCTTAGTTGCAAGAAGTTGGGCTACATCGTCCTCAAATGATAGTGTGGAGCCCTGGGCCTATATATCAAGTGAATATTTAGTGTGGCTGTGTGTGATGAGGTCATTTTGGCTGAGAGTATTTCACCAGAGTGGAACTCTGTGTTAGGTAACTCTCGAATGTTGAGGGTATTTTTGGCAATAATAGCTACCCCCTCCTTCTGGCTGTGGGTCTGTCTGATCTGCAGATCATGTAATTTTTCTGGAACTGCTAGCGCAAGCAAGGTGAACCCAAGCTTTGGTAATTGCCATAAAGTCCACTTTCTTAGTTATGATGCAGCCTGCAATGTCTAGGGCATGTGCAGGGAGAGACCCCTAGCGTTATTGAGTGCTCCTCGTATTACCTTATTTTCTTTGCTGAGGTTATTTTGCTCTTGGGCTTTGATGGTTGGGCTAGAGGGCCGAGAACAGATGTCAGATGTGTTAGGACTCGAGGATGGGCATTGCGCAGTGGTGTTGGAGGGGAGTTTGTCCTTTGACCTGGTGGCATTAGATTTGGTAGTCTTAGTGGAGGTTCTAGTTCTACTGGTTCTGTGGCTGAGGTAGTAATTTATTTTGCTAGTTGTTGGGGTGATGGCTAGGGAAGTGGCCTTGCTGAACCTGGTTCACAGTGCTAGTTTTTCTATTTCAAGTGGTGATGTGGCATGGTCGGCTTAGTGCTTCACAGGATATCTGAGTCGGGCATAGGTTGGTAACTCTCTTTGTGGGACAGATGGGCTGTGATGTGCCTAGGCTGTAGTGGGTGTGAGTGGATGAGCAGTGAAAGGAAACAGGTGGGTGTGATTGAGTTAGAGTCCCGGAGTCTGAGAGGCATAGATAGTAAGGCCATGCGAATGGTAGAAATCTTGGTATGAGTAGGTATGTTATCTCTTAACGGGGGCTATTTGGTGTCGAGCACAAAGGTAGTTGACGTGGAAACATCCAGGTGGCAGTAAGATCAGTAGTGTTGGAACATTTAGGTTCATCATCGGGGTACTCACTATCAAGTTTAGGTATTGGATATCATGCTGTTGTCTGTCGTAATGGGAGTTCAGTGGATTGGCCGTGAGGTAGTGAAGAATCTGGATCAAGGAGGTATTCAGGCAGCTAATGTAGGCTAGTAGTCTAAATTACTCATAGGTGACCCTGTGAGAGGTAACGTGGTGAAATCACTGTGTGGCCTCTGTGTAGATTCCCAGAGAGTAGGCTGGACAATAAAATGACTTGAGTGACGTGTTGGGTCACAGTGCAAAAGGTCAGCAAGGACTTTCAATAATAAGTAGGACAGCAGTTAGACAGTGCTAGCATGATACAGTTGTAGTGTAATCTAGAAGCGTGGTCGCTCAAGCAATAAAGCGACACAGTACGTTATCATTAATGGCATAGCACACTGCATACACAGGTACTAAGGCGGTCCAGCAAATTGTCATTGGTAGCTTAAAAGAAGGAAATGGAGGTTCAAACAGCCCATTGTAACGTAGACATATCAATGAAGGCTTAGCTCAGACAGTCAAGCGGCCCAGCAGGTTCTCGTTAAAGGCATAATGAGGGCACATGGAGCATTATGGACATTTATCAAGAGGCTGAGCAACAAATAGGCTATGATGACAAGCTGTGCTTCAGGTGTAATCATGAACTGTGGTCGCTCAATCAATGAGGCTGAGCCTCAGATTGGTGAAAACAATGAGGACTTACAACGACTAGAGACTCACAGGGTAATTCATAGAATTTCGCAGAAAAGTGTCGCAAGTGGCTGGCGCACGGTGTCCGCGTGCGATTGACTGCGCCAGGCACGTGCGCTAAAACCGATTTCCGCGCACAGCGTATTCATGGATTTCAGGCTTCCAAACCAGCCCTGGCGCAGAGAATCGCAGCGACCCTGCAGCAGCGCCAGTAACGCCCCCAAGAACGCCCTCGCGCAAGGAAAAGCCATCAAAATCGCTAAATCATCGCAAAAGGCTGCGCGAACCCTGGACCAGTTCACCGGGCTGCCAAACAGCAAACGCCAAGCGGGGTACGTGTATTTATGGGGTGTGCGGGAAGTTGCATACGCAATTGCAGCAGGGTACGTGTATTTCAGGGGTGCGCGGCAAGTTCCACACGCGATTTCAGCAAGGTATGTGTATTTCAGGAGTGCACGGCAAGTTCGACACGCGATTTCAGCAAGGTATGTGTATTTCAGGGGTGCACGGCAAGTTCCACACGCAATTGTCCCAGTGCGAGCAGGGTACGTGTATTTCAGGGGTGCGCGGGAAGTTCCACACGCGATTGTCCCAGTGCGAGCAGGGTACGTGTATTTCAGGGGTGCGCGGGAAGTTCCACACGCGATTGTCCCAGTGCGAGCAGGGTACGTGTATTTCAGGGGTGCGCGGGAAGTTGCACACGCGATTGTCCCAGTGCGAGCAGGGTACGTGTATTTCAGGGGTGCGCGGGAAGTTACACACGCGGTTGGGCCAGTGCGAGCAGGGTACATGTATTTCAGGGGTGCGCGGGAAGTTGCACACGCGATACCAGCAGGGAATGTGTATTTCAGGGGTTCTGGGGAGTACTACACGTGAATTGGCCGTGTGGGCCCTCCCAGGTGTACGCTCCACAACCTCCACGGCCCCTGCAAGCAGCCCACACCACGGGGGACTACCCTGCACCCCTGCCCATGTCCCGCAGGCAGCCCATTCACCATGGGCATGCCCCCCAGCCAACCCACATGTCACCCTGCACTACTGATCAACAATGCATGTCTCCCACCACCCCCACCCCCCCGGCAGTGCAGGGGCAGCTTCCACCAGGCCCCCACTCATGTCCCCCTGCACCCCCACCCCCCAGCAGCGCAGGGGCAGCCTCCACCAGGCCCCCACTCATGTCTCCCACCACCCCCACCCCCCAGCAGTGCAGGGGCAGCCTCCACCAGGCCCCCACTCATGTCTCCCACCACCCCCACCACCCCCACCCCCCAGCAGTGCAGGGGCAGCCTCCACCAGGCCCCCACTCATGTCTCCCCCCACCCCCCAGCAGTGCAGGGGCAGCCTCCACCAGGCCCCCACTCATGTCCCCCTGCACCCCCACCCCCCAGCATCCAGGGTCACCCTACACCAGGCCCCCACTCATGTCTCCCACCACCCCCACCCCCCTGCCACCATGGGCATCCTCCACCAGGCCCCCACTCATGTCTCCCACCACCCCCACCCCCCTGCCACCATGGGCAATTTCCACCAGGCCCCCACTCATGTCTCCCACCACCCCCCCCCCCATCATCCAGGGTCACCCTCCACCAGGACCCCACTCATGTCTCCCACCACCCCCACCCCCCTGCCACCATGGGCAGCCTCCACCAGGCCCCCACTCATGTCCCCCTGCACCCCCACCCCCAGCAGTGCAGGGGCATCCTCCACCAGGCCCCCACTCATGTCTCCCACCACCCCCACCCCCCTGCCACCATGGGCATCCTCCACCAGGCCCCCACTCATGTCTCCCACCACCCCCACCCCCCTGCATCCAGGGTCACCCTCCACCAGGCCCCCACTCATGTCTCCCACCACCCCCACCCCCCTGCCACCATGGGCATCCTCTACCAGGCCCCCACTCATGTCTCCCACCACCCTCACCCCCCTGCCACCATGGGCATCCTCCACAGGCCCCCACTCATGTCTCCCACCACCCCCACCCCCCAGCATCCAGGGTCACCCTCCACCAGGCCCCCACTCATGTCTCCCACCACCCCTGCCACCATGGGCAGCCTCCACCAGGCCCCACTCATGTCTCCCACCCCCTGCCACCATGGGCAGCCTCCACCAGGCCCCCACTCATGTCCCCCTGCACCCCAACCCCCCAGCATCCAGGGTCACCCTCCACCAGGCCCCCACTCATGTCTCCCACCACCCCCACCCCCCTGCCACCATGGGCAGCCTCCACCAGGCCCCCACTCATGTCTCCCACCACCCCCACCCCCCTGCCACCATGGGCAGCCTCCACCAGGCCCCCACTCATGTCCCCCTGCACCCCCACCCCCCAGCATCCAGGGTCACCCTCCACCAGGCCCCCACTCATGTCTCCCACCACCCCCACCCCCCAGCAGTGCAGGGGCAGCCTCCACCAGGCCCCCACTCATGTCTCCCACCACCCCCACCCCCCTGCCACCATGGGCAGCCTCCACCAGGCCCCCACTCATGTCCCCCTGCACCCCCACCCCCCAGCAGTGCAGGGGCATCCTCCACCAGGCCCCCACTCATGTCTCCCACCACCCCCACCCCCCAGCATCCAGGGTCACCCTCCACCAGGCCCCCACTCATGTCCCCCTGCACCCCCACCCCCCAGCAGTGCAGGGGCATCCTCCACCAGGCCCCCACTCATGTCTCCCACCACCCCCCTGCCACCATGGGCAGCCCCCACCAGGTCCTCACAATCCCCAATCATGTGCGTAATGGTCAGCCTCCACAGCCAAAAAGCCCTACCAAGTAACCCATTCACCCACATGGAAATGGAAATCACATGTTACACCCCCAATGTTCATGAAGCTAATGAACCCATGTCCGTCACACACAATGGTTGCAATTGAATGGGAAAACACACATGACATGCATGAAACCAATGAGATGATACCACACACTGAAGTATGCAAACAAAATTGTATTGAAAAAAATAAAGAATGCTAAAGAAAGAAAACAAACTACAATGTGAATGAGAAAAAATAAGCTGCATGCATGCATAAAAAAAAAAACTGGAAATCCAAATTGAAAAAAATGTCCAAAGTCAAATGTAAAAAATTCTCCATGCAATAAAGAACTATGTACAAAAAAAACAAGGGTCCATGAGCCCAACTGAACAAAGGAAACCTACTAAAAAACCTACCTAAAAATCAACTATATACAAAAAGTGGAGCAGTGTCCGTCGACTCCAAATCATAATACGAAAGAAAGGAAACCTAAAACTAAAGAACTATATACAAAGGCGGCGGGCAAGTCCAGCGGCTCACTCAGTGGTGTCCCGGGCCAGGGCATCATCGAACTCCTGTTCGATGTCCCGGAGGCGGTCCAGTTCCATGGCCGCGAGGGTCCGCAGGGACGACGCTGTGTCCTCCTCCAACTCCCTGCGGATTGCCTCGAGGCACTCGGCCCGCCTCAGGGCCCTCCGCATGGAGTTCTCCGCCCTGACCATTGTGAGCCGCGCCTCTTCCGCCCGCCGCCGCTCCGCACCTATGGCGTAGCCCAACCGCTGCCACACGGAAGACACTCTCTGTCCTGGGTCCCCCTGCCCTCCGGCCGATGCCTGCCCCTCCGATGTCGAAAGCCCCGAGCCTTTATGTCTCCCTCCATGTTGCTGCTCTGCCTCTGCCCGTGCACTGCCTCCTGCTGCCTGCACATCCTCCGCCGGCTGGGGTGCACTTGTTGATTTGGCCACCCCTGCTGGACCTCCGACTCCCGACTGTGGCAGGGATGCCTCCTCCACCAGCCTGGCCGCACCGTCAGAGGCAGCTCCACAGGGCACCCAGGTGACTGATGGGTGGGAAGATGGCACAGAGGACGACTGGCGCGTAGGGGGTCCAGTTGAGGAGGGGGTCGGAGCAAGCCCCATCAGACAGCGGAATCCGGCCTGGGTGACCTGTCCCAGCAGGCTGACGTGGTCAACAAGCCATTCGAGATGACGTGCAGTCTCTCCATGAAAAGACTGCAGGTCACCTCGCATGGCCCGTTGACGCAACGCCACACCAGCCAGGACAGGCTCAACCCGGACCTGGATGGCCACGTCCGCAGGCAGAGGAAGGCCAGTTGACGTCAGCTCATCCCCTGCCTGAAAACGGGTCTGGACGTAGGCATCCCTGCTGGTGCAAGATGATGCAGGGACAGGATCGGGGACAGGATTGCACACCGGCACCTCCGCGGCCGCCTGTGCTGCCTCCTGTCCCTGGCCCTGCACTGCACCACTAGCACCAGTGGGATCCCCACCTCCAGACCCTGTCTCTGGTGCTTGCGCGGCCCCCTCCTCCACCAAACCCCCCACCAACCTGGATGACTCCGTGCCATCTTCCCCCGTTGGGCCCTGTGGGGTCCCAGCTGCCCCTTCTGCTGCCGAGGAGTCCAACTGCAACCTCCGCCTCTTGGACCTCCCCCCGGCAGCTGCGGCCTGGGACGCGGCACCGGACTCCTCACTCCCCGACGAGATGACAACACGGGAGGGGAGCCGGGCCTTGCGTCTCCGGCTGGCGGTGGGATCCCCGGCGCTGTGCTCCACAGCACCTTCTCCGCCCTCTTCATCAGTTGACGCTGCAGACAGGGAGAAACAAAACACAGGCATCAGGTGTAAAGACCGGTAGGGGGTGTCTGTACCTCTGCTCCCTATATGGTAGAAGAGAGGCACAGAAGACCCCAGCCAAGATTCTCTATTACGGTAGCAATGGACGAGCAATCAAGGCCTAGCTTCTCAGGAGGTGATGCAGGCTGGTTCTTAAGTACAGTGTATCCCCCAAGCCCCCACAAAGGAATGTCCACACACTGTATTACTGAAAACACAGTCTTTATATAATTAATATTCAAAGGTTATGTACACTTATCACAATAACGCACTTTGTGCTCAGGAAAATCAATAATGGTAAATATCTACAATTCTAAAGTGGTACCACTAATATTAGACCTCATTAAAGTGCACCCACAATACTGTCAAAATGTCACACAGGTCAATAGGAAGGAAACCAGCAATAGAGAGAGGAGAGATAACAGAGGGTTGAAACAATAGGCAGAATACTGGCCCCTACCACTGGACACAGTTCTGTGTGGAGATCCCCCCACCTGGGCAACCTGTAAAATAAAGAGATATAACACAAGCCCAGTCCATATATTGTTCAATAGTCTTGTTCCTTTGTCTCCTACAATGTTTTTACCCCCCCAATGTACCTGGTGGAGTCGAGTTCTTCGAGGAGGCGTCGACAGATCCTTCTTGAGTGACCCCCTTTAAAGCAGGAGTCACGGATCGTCGAGAAGTGTCGAGGAACTCGGTGTTCAGTGTCGGGGAATCGACGGCCCTTCTTGAATGCCTTCCCTTTCAAGCGGGAGACACGGGGCGTCGAACGTCCGACAACAAACAGGGTAGAACGGCGTCGATGAGGCGGCAGGCTTCGATCCGAGCGGTGCTCGTCGGCGTCGAGACGTCGGCGTCCTGCGAGGAAGAGGCGTGCGGGGCACTTCGGCGACACTAGTTCTGGACCGCAAAGATTGGGAATGACGGTGGCCCAACAAGGGCGTCGAGTCGCTCGAGTCTTTGGGGTCGTGAGGTGGCGGGAAACCCACCGGCGGATTCTCCTCGGCGCGTTGGTCGTCCTCGACTTTCTCCGGCAGGACAAAAAGCGGTCGACGATGCGGACGAGGGAGTCCTTCGATTCGAATGTTCTTAGGCAAGGAGCGGACGGCTCCGGTCGTCGGCGGCACGGCGTCAAGCGGTTCCCACGGCTGGGCAACACAACTTCGACAGGCCTCCAGCGGTTCCACAGACCTGCGAACCCTGGTCGACGGCAATGGACTTCGACGAAGTCGATGTCCGGGTGCTTCACTTCGATCTCCTCGGCGGTCCCGTCTCGGGTCGGCAGCCTTTCGAGGGTCTGACTTCCAGGGCGCTTCGGCGAAGATGCAGCGGTGCTCGATGATCCCTCGGAGCACGGGAAGAGGGCGCCTTACCAGGTCCTCTCTCGGATCAGTCCTCGACGAATTCGGCAACCTTCAGATCTGTCGAAGCAAATGCAGCAGCAAGTCTTCTTCTTCCAGCTGGACGTCGAGGATCCGCAGTTCCAGTTACTCTTGAGTGGATACTCAGCTTCTGAACGCTTCTGAACAATTTCCAGTGGTGAGAGGTCCCCAGATATACTATTCTGTCTCTCATCCACACTGCTGGCACACACACAGCAGCCAATCACACAGAAGGGCATTCATGCAGTCAGTCAGCCAATCAGGCACACAGTGCATTCAGGCCACACTCCTCCCTTTCAGACACTCACAACCAGGAATGTGGATTGGGACAAGTACTCAGCCATTCAACACTACACACTGCATTCAGGCCAGTTTCGGGCAGGGCTGTCTCAGTCTTTGTCTCACATGCCAGAAACCAGACAACCACAACAAGGAGTGTATATTGGTCACACACTCCATTCACCCAGGTCCCACCCACAGGAGGTACCCATAACATACAGTCACTGGGAAGGCTCCAGTCAGTCTAGCTGGACCTTCACAACAACACCATAGATGGAACTTCCACCCAACAGCCAGTCAGGGGGAAGGGACAGAGTCAGGGCTTCCCAGGACTTTGGGAAAAACAAGACAACAGGCAATAGAAAGCAAGAGGCCACAGGGGCCATCTTGTTTCTATCAGGAATCAACTGATCCCAATGGCAGGGCCTGGGTATCCCAAAATGGAGGACACCCAGAGCACCTGTCAAGTTCAGCATGGAGCTGCCACCAGCCCATACCCTGCTCTGTGGGCCACCCACAGGTGCCCAAAAACATACACTAGGGGCACAGGGTTGTACCCCTACCCATGGGTGCCATAAGGGTATCCCATGGGTCTGTTCACCAAACCAAAAGAGAGCTGCACTGCCAGGAGTCCCAAATGGACTCCTGGGCAGAAAACATGACAGAACACACGATAAAAGGCAGTAAAGGACAAGGATTCAGAGGCCCTGTCCCTCTGATGCATTTCCAGCATCACATCAGGGCACTGTACAATGGACACATACACGCATGACAGTTGCACATGAGTGGCATTGGCAAACCTCAGACATGTCATCACAATCCCCAACACACATGTCATTGCAACTGGCACACATGAGCCATACCACAGCCATATCGCAACTGCCACCACCATCCCTACACATACAACAGCATCAGCAGCCAAAGGGGAGCCAGACATCACATGCAACACAGGAAGAGCACCACACATGTACACACACCACCACACTTGCATGCATGTCTACACCTCTGCCAAGTGTCGCACTGTTCAGACGGGCATCCATGTCACATCTGCCAATCAGGCTTCCACATACCGCTGTCACATGCATCCATGTTGCATCACTGTTGCACCCTTGTCAAATACACACACATGCACATGTACACAGTGCTCATACATGCAGCCGAAAACAACATACATGCCTGACACCACGGACATGTCTACTTACATACACATTCATCCAAACATGTGTGCACGCACAACTGCATTTGCCATGCAAGCCCACACACACAAGCACCATCCATGTCTCACACATTACAGCCCTCGCATGTGTCAGCCCCACGGCCCTGTAAATCCCCACCCATACTCGACCCCATACAAACAGATGTGCAACCGGCACAATGGCGAATGATCACCACACGCACTGCTCACAATCAGGATGCATGTACACTCACCGCTCGACTCCAGACGGGTCTGCTTATCTAGGACCTGGACGTGGAGCGCTGGGGATATGCGTTCCAGGACCCCCATCTGTTCTTCCGACAAGTGGCCCCGGCGCCCCTTGGCATCCGCTGCCTTCAAGAGGCGCCGGGCCTTGTTCAGGGTCCTGGACCTGAAGTCCTCCCAGCGCTTCCTGACATGTTGTAAGTCCCGGACTGCCACCCCCTCCGCGTTGATGGCAGTCACGATGTCAGTCCAGATCCGAGTCCGTCCTTCCTTGTCGGCGCGGGAACTTCCGAAGAGGGCATCATACTGCCCCAGGACTTGCTCCACCAGGACACCAACTTCGGTGGCACTGAAGCTGGTGCCCCTCTGCCTCTCTGGCCGGGGGTTGTCAGTGGTCACAGATGGTGTTTGCCCCGACATGACAACCCCAGAGGCAGGAGTGGGTGGGCAACTGGGTCCTGGGGCTGGGCTGTGGAGCGATGGAATTCGAGTCGGCAGTCTTTGGTTCCAGCAGGGGTGGTCACAGCAACAGCACCCCTGGCTGATGTGCAGGCAGCAAATGGCAGTGCACGTGGGCAGCAGGCAGTCAGGCAGCAGCAGATGGCAGGTGGGAGCGTGCTCGGGGCTCTGGGGGGCAGTAGTTCGGCCTTCAGGGCAGGAGCGTGGTCTTCCGTGTGCTTACGCATGGCCAGCTTGGTACGGAGTGATTTGGCACGTGAAAATCCTGCACGTCAGCGTGAAAACCGAGGAAAGGCCCTTAGCGCGTAAGCACGCATACACGATTCTATTGGACCAAAGGCCCTCAGCGCGTAAGCGCGTCTGTGACGTGAGCCGCACGGGTGTTTCCCACACAGCACGTGATGACAGAGCACACGTGGAAAGACTGCACGTCAGAGTGTCATCGCGTGTGATTGGTGTAAATGGCCGTACACGCAGAAGTGACAAAGCGTGTAATTGGTGGAAATGGCCGTACACGCAGAAGTGACAAAGCGTGTAATTGGTGGAAATGGCCGTACACGCATAAGTCACAAAGCGTGTAATTGGTGGAAATGGCCCTAGCGCGTAGACGCCGCGTAAGTGACGCTGGACGTGTGGGCCTGTATAAAAGGTACGCGTAGAACACCATTTCCTTGTACGTGCTTTTCGTGGAGAGCGAGTGGGTGAATTCTGTACTTCTTGTCGGTTCACACGCGATT
Source organism: Ambystoma mexicanum (assembly GCF_040938575.1). Taxonomy (NCBI): domain Eukaryota; kingdom Metazoa; phylum Chordata; class Amphibia; order Caudata; family Ambystomatidae; genus Ambystoma; species Ambystoma mexicanum. The sequence goes on along the minus strand of NC_090921.1, from coordinate 1,333,316,880 downwards.
TACTTCACGGCGTTTCAAGTTCGTATTCCCTGTTACCTCTGACAGATTTTTCTCCTTTTTCTCTTTTACTGGTTTACCTGGGCCTGTTCCCTCAAACAGTGTTCCCTTCTACTGTTGTCCTGTCTCCTCAGACAGCGTACATATCTTCTTTTGGCGGGGGTGTTGCCAACCAAACGCGCTCCTTTTTCACGCTCTTTTACCTGGCAGACGGTGAGTCACGCACGTATCTAACATCTGTGCTTGCCCCGTGTGTAGCCTACCCCTTCAGAGGTCATTCTAGGCTGCGTGTGACACGCATACGTTCATTCTTGTGTTACTGGGTGCCACAGCGTAGTGCAGGTTTTTCTTTCTGCACACGTGGTCTAGGAGGGGTTGCGTGCACGTCATCTCCCTTTTTTGGGGCTCCTGTGCGTAGCGTGACCCGTCATCTTTCCCCAGGGGTTACAATCAGCCTTGCAAGAGCACTAGGGTACAATTACCATCTTGTACCCAACCCCTTTGACCCCCAATTGCCCAGGACAATATTTTACTGCCACTCCCATACGCACATTAACATCAGTGCCATGGCTGGGAGGCGAGGATTCCGTAAGGGTGGCAAAGGTGGAAGAGCCACAAGTGGTGGTCGTGGTGGATCCGGTAGGGGACGTGGTCGTTACTTGCCGGGTGAGCCTGTCCCCCCATGTGTGGAGGACCAGTCAAGGGCACCCATAATCCCCCCTCCCTCCCGTTGAGGATGATGTGGCTGACACCATCCATGCTCAGCCCTTGTTGGACCAGCCCATTGTGGCACCAGACCTGGCTGACTCCATGGCTGACTTCCAGGTCAGCAGGCCTATGAGACTTGCGCTGGTGCACGTTGATGTCACCATGCCACGTGCATCTGGGGCAGCAAGGTCATCTGCTGCACCAAGTAGGCAGGGCGGAGAGGCTGCAGGGGCAGCTGCGGCTCCATCCACCCCAGCCCTCACACACCCAGCCCGGACAGTGTCGGTCCTAGTCCATGCTGCTGATATACCCCCTGACACCATCACACTAGAGCCAATGCCTGCACCAACTCCCATGCTGAGTGTGCAATCCCACACTCCTGATACAGAGTCCACCAGGGCTCCTGCCCCTCGTGTCCAGAGCGGCGCAGGACACTCAGGATCACCACCACCTTCCAAGCGGAAGAGGAAGAGTGCTCGTCCGGCACAGGCTGATGCCCCAGACACGGCTACACAGTCCGGCCCGTCCAGGGAGCCCAGCTTCACGGATGACGAACTGAATGCACTTGTCGAGTATGTGTCCGCACATGACAACGAGATGGTCATTGTTGCAGGATCCAAGACCACACCTGCACAACGCCAGGCACACTGGCAGACCGTTGCGGACATCGTAAGTACCCTTGGAATCGTGAGGCGCACAGCCAATGATTGCTATAAGCGCTGGAATGACCTAAAGCGCAGGGCAAAGAGTAAGCTGGCCTCAAGTCATGCCGCAACTCTAGTGACTGGAGGTGGGTCTCCAGTAGCAGACATGGAACTCACTCCACATGAGTCAGTCGCTGGGACCTACGTCACGGAGGAACAGATCCAAGGCATGGGAGATTTGGCTGATTACGAGGCATTGTCCGGTGAGTGCACATGCATGTGTGTGTCATCCATGTGCATGGTGTGTGTGAGGGCTTCTGTTTGTGTGCCAGGTGAGAGTGTGTGCGCCTGAGTCGTATGGGTCAGCCATGTGCTTCATGCAATACATCCTGCGCAGCTGCATTTGCCCATAGATGTATCCCTTCTGCCAACAGTAGACATCTAGCCCAACTGCACGCCAGTTGCCCTTGAAGTGTCACCTTGCCACAACATTGTTGCAAAACTTTCCACTGTTCATTTAGTCAGATTTTTTACATTCCACCACTTTTACTAGGCATGTCGCAGTCCTCTAGTCACATGTCTGACATGGCTATGGTAAAGTGGAGCGACTTTGTTACCTGGATATCATTTGTTCAAACATGTCCCTGTGCAATTGGACCATTTCGGACTGGCAGCTCCAGGTGAAGAATCTGACCTGTTTGAATTAGAAAAGCTATTACATGCGGGAACTGGACAGAATGAATAGGTGCTGCCCTCCTCTCCATCTTCACTCAATAGCAACGGTACATGCCATCTGTGTGATGGCATGTGTGTTTCACCTGCCAATCACAGGCCAATGTGTGATGCCACTGCCAGGCAGCATGCACAAAATGTGTTCATCTTCCATCTTGGTGTCATCAGTGTGTGCCATTTGCCTGCCCTTCATACGCAGTGAGGGTGCATGCATGGGAGGGTTTTAGTCATGTGGGACATGTGTCAAACAAGTACTGGTTCTCTTGCTTCTCAGCCCTCATTGTGTGCCATGGTGCTAATGCCTGTTTCCATTTCTTTGTTTTTATGTCTTTGCAGGGGAAGACGCACCTGATACTGCTGGGGTTGTGGAGATGGTGCAGACCCAGGAGGGGTCCGAGGGCCGACCAACCACCAGTGAGGGACGTGGTGTGGTGGTGGGTGAGAACCCACAAGTGCTGCAGGTCGTGCTCTCAAGGGGTGTCTCTGGCTGCACCTCCCCCGAGCTGTACTCGGGTGTTGATTCGGATGAGACCTACGTGCCGTCGCAGGTGAGTGTTCCAGGGAGGGATTCTGTTCTGTCTCACCCACCTGCACCAGGGTCAGAACCCTCAATGGGGATGTCAGTGTTGGCAGCTACGCCTTTGGTGGTTACGGATGCAGGGTCACACTCCGTGACATCTGATCCTGTTCCTGGGCCAGCAGATCAGAGGGGGAATGCAGTCCTGCAGCCTCAGGCAGTGCCGGCACAGCAAGGCGCAGTTCGCCTTGCCCCAGACAGGTGTGGTGCCCGCCGACGTGGTGACCGTACGCCACCTGGCAATACTGCATGGGAGCAATCCATTTACGGTATGGCAACCCAACAGGCAGCATCATCCGAGATGGTGGCTCAGGCCATGGATAGGGTGGCCACTTCCATTGTCCCCCCTGAAAGGCTGATGGAGCGACTAGAGCAGGCAACCGACTCCATCTGCCAGTCACACAGGGAGGACATGTTGGGGTCCAACAGGGACAGGCGGGCGGTACTGGCGACTCTGCAGGAGGCCATCTCCATTGAGTCCCAGGGCCACAGGGAAGCCCTGAGGCAGGAGCTCCTTCACCTCAGGACGACTCTTGTTGAGCTTGAGGCTTCTACACACCAAAGGACAGAACAGCAGGTGGAGCGTCTCACCTGTACGCTCTCAGCTGAGATGCAGGCAACGAGGGCGGAGGTCCGGGCATCCCGTGAGTTGTTGCATGGGGACCTCCGCACACTCATCCTCCAGAACCAGACCTACCACACCCGCATGCTTGCAGCCATGGAGGAGCAGACTAGGGCCTTGCGTGGGCTGCCTCCCATAGTGCAACCACCTCCCGATGCAGCTGCACAGGGTAATAATAACGACAGCAGTGATACTCCCACAATAGGGTAGCCGTGTGGGCCATGAGCCCATGGAGGTGTTTTTTTTTCCCAGGATCCACGCAGGTGGGTTCTGGTGTGCATCCTGTCCTCGGACCTCCTGGGTGGCCTCCCCAACCCCCCCCCCAGGCCCTTCAATGGCCATTTTTTTTTTTTAATTATTTTTATTTTTATTTCTTTTATTCCCAATTTTTTTGGGACGATTTGTTGGCTTCCGTGGTTCCTGTGGGCATACGCTGCATTGTGGCTGGGCACATGCAGGCTTGTAATGTATTTGGTTCAGATGCTTGGGTTTGAGTCACACACACCCCTCCTGCTTCCCGTTTCCATGGGCTTGCAAAGGGTGTGCCCAAGTGACAGTGAATTACACAGTGACGTTGGACTCCCATGAGCTGTGTGGGCAGTCTGTAGTCAATACTGTGTATACATTCCTAGTGCATATTGCTGTTGTGTTGTACACTGCATGTTGCATTGATGTGTAACTCATCTTCTGTGTCTACCTCCCAATTTGCAGGTCCCTTCCTCATGTCTACACAAGGACCTCTAGTCTGGAGATGTGGTCCATGTTGGCAGCAGTGCACCTACAACTCTACAGGCGCCAACAGTGCACAGTTGGTAGTGGTGGGAGTGCAGGCATTTCCAGGTGGTGAGACTACTAATATTAAACATTAGTGATGTCAAGTTAATGGTAGTACGTGCTCAAGTTTGTTGTTGGTCCGCCATTACTGTGAGCATTTCACGTGTTGCAAGTTTCTAATAGGGACACTGTACATTGTGACACTAGTGTCATGTTGTGGGGATTACTTTGTTTACCTGCAAATGCCATGACATGGCACGGTGTGTCGTGTGGCGGTGCTGGGGTTGGGTTGGCTGACATGGCACTGTCCTCTTGTTGCATTTTGCAAGTGGGCATTCATTTTAGCTGCTTGAATGTGTAACTTCACAAAACTGCATTGGTGGTGTCAGTGTGGGTAGGGATGCACACATTGTGACACTTCCAGGTGAACAATCTCAGGCTGATATGGTTTTCACGGTTCTTTCTCCAGACATTCAGGATCAGTGTCAGGTTGAGTCATCATTGATTGTCAGATGGAATGTGCCAGGGCAGTGTGCACTCCACAGGGGTGTGATTTCTATGTGAAGTAATTAGCCACTAGCTGTGTACGGGCTGCCTCCCCCCGTGCCCTTTCACCTCCTATGCGCAGCGGCTGTGCATGTGGTTGGGGATGGGGGGGCACCACCATGTCCACGGCCAGGCCCCGGCGTGTTGCAACGTTGTGCAGGACACATGCTGCCACTATGATCCTGCACACTACTGGGGGAGCGTACAACAGCTGCCCGCCAGAACGGTCAAGGGAGCGAAAGCGTGACTTCAGCACTCCGAATGTGCGCTCCACTATGCCCCGGGTTGTAATGTGGGCAGCGTTATATCTTACCTGGGGTGGCGTGGTGGGGTTCCGAATTGGCGTCATCATGTGGGGGCTGAGAGGGTAGGCACTGTCCCCTGTGGAGGTGGTGATTGGTATCATTGGTGGGGTTGTGACCTTGCTCAGTATCTGACATGCATGCATGTGCAGTGGCATTCATACTCGCCAAGCAGCCATGTATCGCCATGCCGGCCAGCTTCTAGGTCCCGGCTTAGGGTGGACATTCGGTAAATGAAGCTGTCGTGGGTTGACCCAGGATAGTTGGCATATACTGATGTGATGATTCCCTTGGCATTACATACTACCTGCACGTTGATGGAATGCCAGTGCTTGCGGTTCCTATAGATGTGCTCAGATGCCCTGGGGGGACGTAGAGCCACATGGGTGCAGTCGATGGCACCTAGCACTTTGGGGAATCGTGCCACAGCGTAAAAATCCAGGGCGGCAGCATGCCTTTCTGCAGGGGTTCTGGGCAGGTATATGTGCCTGCGGACTGATGGGCGTGCAGTGATGATGTTCAAGACCTGGTGTAGGCAGCGTGATTGGGTGGCCTGTGATACACCACCCACAATGGCACTTGTCCGCTGAAATGATCCAGTGGCTAAGAAGGGCAGTACATTGAGGACCTTCTCCAGGGGGCTGAGTGCTTGGGAGCACAGGGTGGGTGATGTGAGGTCGTCCTCCCACTCACTCACCAGGTCCAGTATGATGTGTGGTGGAAACCTGTACCTCCCATGCACCTGGTCATCAGGCATCCCGAAAAGGCTGGTTCTGGGTGTGAATATTCTGGCCCTGACTATCCTCCTCCTCCTCCTTTGGTAGGCCACGGCCACTGCTGCTAGGAACGGTATGTTCATCCTGGGTCTGAGCTAGTTATTTTGTTAGCGCGCAAATTAATGCGTTGCGCGTGTTGTAGGCGAGCGTGTGACCCGCGCAGCCCTGAAATCCAGTGCACACTCCAATAGCGTGTGGAAATTGCCCGCACACCGGGATACAGGTGCGCTGACGTACTTGCGTGTGTAAGTGTCCGCGCACACCTGATATACACGTACATAGGCCAATCGCGTGTACGCGCACTTTTGTCCAATTACACGCGATGAGACTCTGACGTGCTGTCCAATTACACGCGATGAGACTCTGACGTGCTGTCCAATTACACGCGATGAGACTGACGTGCAGTCTTTCCACGTGTGCTCTGTCATCACGTGCTGTGTGGGAAACACCCGTGTGCGGGTCACGTCACAGACGCGCTTACGCGCTGAGGGCCTTTGGTCCAATATATTCGCGTATGCGTGCTGACGCGCTTACGCGCTAAGGGCCTTTCCTCGGTTTTCACGCTGACGTGCAGGATTTTCACGTGCCAAATCACTCCGTACCAAGCTGGCCACGCGTAAGCACACGGAAGACCACGCTCCTCCCCAGAAGGCCGAACTACTGCCCCCCAGAGCCCCGAGCACGCTCCCACCTGCCATCTGCTGCTGCCCGACTGCCTGCTGCCCACGTGCACTGCCATTTGCTGCCTGCACATCAGCCAGGGGTGCTGTTGCTGTGACCACCCCTGCTGGAACCGAAGACTCCCGACTGGAATTCCATCGCTCCACAGCCCAGCCCCAGGACCCAGTTGCCCACCCACTCCTGCCTCTGGGGTTGTCATGTCGGGGCATACACCATCTGTGACCACTGACAACCCCCGGCCAGAGAGGCAGAGGGGCACCAGCTTCAGTGCCACCGAAGTTGGTGTCCTGGTGGAGCAAGTCCTGGGGCAGTATGATGCCCTCTTTGGAAGTTCCTGCGCCGACAAGGAAGGACGGACTCGGATCTGGACTGACATCGTGACTGCCATCAAGGCGGAGGGGGTGGCAGTCCGGGACTTACAACATGTCAGGAAGCGCTGGGAGGACTTCAGGTCCAGGACCCTGAACAAGGCCCGGCGCCTCTTGAAGGCAGCGGATGCCAAGGGGCGCCGGGGCCACTTGTCGGAAGAACAGATGGGGGTCCTGGAACGCATATCCCCAGCGCTCCAGGTCCTAGAGAAGCAGACCCGTCTGGAGTCGAGCGGTGAGTGTACATGCATCCTGTTTGTGAGCAGTGCGTGTGGTGATCATTCGCCATTGTGCCGGTTGCACATCTGTTTGTATGGGGTCGAGTATGGGTGGGGGTGTACAGGGCCGTGGGGCTGACACATGCGAGGGCTGTAATGTGTGAGACATGGATGGTGCTTGTGTGTGTGGGCTTGCATGGCAAATGCAGTTGTGCGTGCACACATGTTTGGATGAATGTGTATGTAAGTAGACATGTCAGTGATGTCAGGCATGTATGTTGTTTTCGGCTGCATGTATGAGCACTGTGTACATGTGCATGTGTGTGTATTTGTCAAGGGTGCAACAGTGATGCAACATGGATGCATGTGACAGCGGTATGTGGAAGCCTGATTGGCAGATGTGACATGGATGCCCGTCTGAACAGTGCGACACTTGGCAGAGGTGTAGACATGCATGCAAGTGTGGTGTTGTGTGTACATGTGTGGTGCACTTCCTGTGTTGCATGTGATGTCTGGCTCCCCTTTGGCTGCTGATGCTGTTGTATGTGTAGGGATGGTGGTGGCAGTTGCGATATGGCTGTGGTATGGCTCATGTGTGCCAGTTGCAATGACATGTGTGTTGGGGATTGTGATGACATGTCTGAGGTTTGCCAATGCCACTCATGTGCAACTGTCATGCGTGTATGTGTCCATTGTACAGTGCCCTGATGCCTGTGTTTTGTTTCTCCCTGTCTGCAGCGTCAACTGATGAAGAGGGCGGAGAAGGTGCTGTGGAGCACAGCGGCGGGGATCCGACCGCCAGCCGGACACGCAAGGCCCGGCTCCCCTCCCGTGTTGTCATCTCGTCGGGGAGTGAGGAGTCCGGTGCCGCGTCCCAGGCCACAGCTGCCGGGGGGAGGTCCAAGAGGCGGAGGTTGCAGTTGGACTCCTCGGCAGCAGAAGGGGCAGCTGGGACCCCACAGGGCCCAACAGGGGAAGATGGCACGGAGTCATCCAGGTTGGTGGGGGGTTTGGTGGAGGAGGGGGCCGCGCAAGCACCAGAGACGGGGTCTGGAGGTGGGGATCCCACTGGTGCTAGTGGTGCAGTGCAGGACCAGGGACAGGAGGCAGCACAGGCGGCCGCGGAGGTGCCTGTGTGCAATCCTGTCCCCGATCCTGTCCCTGCATCATCTTGCACCAGCAGGGATGCCTACGTCCAGACCCGTTTTCAGGCAGGGGATGAGCTGACGTCAACTGGCCTTCTTCTGCCTGCGGACGTGGCCATCCAGGTCCGGGTTGAGCCTGTCCTGGCTGGTGTGGCGTTGCGTCAACGGGCCATGCGAGGTGACCTGCAGTCTTTTCATGCAGAGACTGCACGTCATCTCGAATGGCTCGTTGACCACGTCAGCCTGCTGGGACAGGTCACCCAGGCCGGATTCCTCCGTCTGATGGGGCTTGCTCCGACCCCCTCCTCAACTGGACCCCCCTACGCGCCAGTCCTCTGTGCCATCTTCCCACCCATCAGTCACCTGGGTGCCCTGTGGAGCTGCCTCTGACGGTGCGGCCAGGCTGGTGGAGGAGGCATCCCTGCCACAGTCGGGAGTCGGAGGTCCAGCAGGGGTGGCCACATCAACAAGTGCACCCCAGCCGGTGGAGGATGTGCAGGCAGCAGGAGGCAGTGCACGGGCAGAGGCAGAGCAGCAGCAACATGGTGGGAGACATGCAGGCTCGGGGCTTTCGACATCGGAGGGGCAGGCATCGGCCGGAGGGCAGGGGGACCCAGGACAGAGAGTGTCTTCCGTGTGGCAGCGGTTGGGCCACGCCATAGGTGCGGAGCGGCGGCGGGCGGAAGAGGCGCGGCTCACCATGGTCAGGGCCGAGAACTCCATGCGGAGGGCCCTGAGGCGGGCCGACAATCCGCAGGGGGTTGGAGGAGGACACAGCGTCGTCCCTGCGGACCCTCGGGGCCATGGAACTGGACCGCCTCCGGGACATCGAACAGGAGTTCGATGATGCCCTGGCCCGGGACACCACAGAGTGAGCCGCTGGACTAGCCCGCCGGCTTTGTATATAGTTCTTTAGTTTTAGGTTTCCTTTCTTTATTATTATGATTTGGAGTCGACGGACACTGCTCCACATTTTTTATATAGTTGATTTTTAGGTAGGTTTTTTAGTAGGTTTCCTTTGTTCAGTTGGGCTCATGGACCCTTGGTAGTTTTTTATACGGACATGCATGTTTTTTTTTTTTCTCATTCACATTGTAGTTTGTTTTCTTTCTTTAGCATTCTTTATTTTTTTCAATACAATTTTGTTTGCATACTTCACTGTGTGGTATCATCTCATTGGTTTCATGCATGTCATGTTGTGTGTTTTCCCATTCAATTGCAACCATTGTGTGTGACGGACATGGGTTCATTAACTTCATGAACATTGGGGGTGTAACATGTGATTTCCATTTCCATGTGGGTGAATGGGTTACTTGGTAGGGCTTTTTGGCTGTGGAGGCTGTCCATTACGCACATGATTGGGGATTGTGAGCACCTGGTGGAGGCTGCCCCTGCACTGCTGGGGGGTGGGAGTGCAGGGGGACATGAGTGGGGGCCTGGTGGAGGGTGACCCTGGATGCTGGGGGGTGGGGGGTTGGGAGACATGAGTGGGGGCCTGGTGGAGGATGCCCATGGTGGCAGGGGGGTGGGGGTGGTGGGAGACATGAGTGGGGGCCTGGTGGAGGATGCCCATGGTGGCAGGGGGGGTGGGGGTGGTGGGAGACATGAGTGGGGGCCTGGTGGAGGATGCCCATGGTGGCAGGGGGGTGGGGGTGGTGGGAGACATGAGTGGGGGCCTGGTGGAGGGTGACCCTGGATGCTGGGGGGTGGGGGTGGTGGGAGACATGAGTGGGGGCCTGGTGGAGGATGCCCATGGTGGCAGGGGGTGGGGGTGGTGGGAGACATGAGTGGGGGCCTGGTGGAGGATGCCCATGGTGGCAGGGGGGTGGGGGTGGTGGGAGACATGAGTGGGGGCCTGGTGGAGGGTGACCCTGGAAGCTGGGGGGTGGGGGTGGTGGGAGACATGAGTGGGGGCCTGGTGGAGGATGCCCATGGTGGCAGGGGGGTGGGGGTGGTGGGAGACATGAGTGGGGGCCTGGTGGAGGCTGCCCATGGTGGCAGGGGGGTGGGGGTGGTGGGAGACATGAGTGGGGTCCTGGTGGAGGGTGACCATGGATGCTGGGGGGTGGGGGTGGTGGGAGACATGAGTGGGGGCCTGGTGGAGGATGCCCATGGTGGCAGGGGGGTGGGGGTGGTGGGAGACATGAGTGGGGGCCTGGTGGAGGATGCCCCTGCACTGCTGGGGGGTGGGGGTGCAGGGGGACATGAGTGGGGGGCCTGGTGGAGGCTGCCCATGGTGGCAGGGGGGTGGGGGTGGTGGGAGACATGAGTGGGGGCCTGGTGGAGGCTGCCCCTGCACTGCTGGGGGGTGGGGGTGCAGGGGGACATGAGTGGGGGCCTGGTGGAGGCTGCCCCTGCACTGCTGGGGGGTGGGGGTGCAGGGGGACATGAGTGGGGGCCTGGTGGAGGCTGCCCATGGTGGCAGGGGGGTGGGGTGGCGGGAGACATGAGTGGGGGCCTGGTGTAGGGTGACCCTGGATGCTGGGTGGTGGGGGTGCAGGGGGACATGAGTGGGGGCCTGGTGGAGGCTGCCCCTGCACTGCTGGGGGGTGGGGGTGCAGGGGGACATGAGTGGGGGCCTGGTGGAGGCTGCCCATGGTGGCAGGGGGGTGGGGGTGGTGGGAGACATGAGTGGGGGCCTGGTGTAGGGTGACCCTGGATGCTGGGGGTGCAGGGGGACATGAGTGGGGGCCTGGTGGAGGCTGCCCCTGCACTGCTGGGGGGTGGGGGTGGTGGTAGACATGCATTGTTGATCAGTAGTGCAAGGTGACATGTGGGTTGGCTGGGGGGCATGCCCATGGTGAATGGGCTGCCTGCGGGACATGGGCAGGGGTGCAGGGTAGTCCCCCGTGGTGTGGGCTGGCTGCAGGGTCCGTGGAGGTTGTGGAGCGTACACCTGGGAGGGCCCACACGGCCAATTCACGTGTGGTACTCCCCAGAACCCCTGAAATACACATACCCTGCTGAAATCACGTGTGGAACTTCCCGCGCACCCCTGAAATACACGTACCCTGCTGAAATCGCATGTGGAACTTCCCGCGCACCCCTGAAATACACATACCTTGCTGAAATTGCGTGTGTAACTTCCCGCGCACCCCTGAAATACACGTACCCTGCTGAAATCGCGTGTGGAACTTCCCGCGCACCCCTGAAATACACATACCTTGCTGTAATCGCGTGTGGAACTTCCCGCGCACCCCTGAAATACACGTACCCTGCTGAAATCGCGTGTGGAACTTCCCGCGCACCCCTGAAATCCACGTACCCGGCCAAATCGCGTGTGAGACTTCCCGTGCACCCCGGTATACACGCACACGTATTTTTTGTCAGAGGGTGTCCGTGTTTGTGGGTACCCCTTTGCACGTCATTTGTCCTGGAGGGCCACAGTATAGGACATTCATCATGGCAGTATATAGGTGCTATTTGTTGGCGCACCTTTTGGCGCACATTTCTTACAGCCGCAGAGACGCTACCGCCTGCTTTCTTGTGGCGGTCGTGTTTGTGCCTGTGCGCTGGTTTGAGCGTGCGCTTTTTTCCCCTATTCTATTCCATGAATACGTGTTGTAGGCGAGCGTGTGGGCGTTCCGCGCACTTGTGCCCTGTACTTCCCCCGTGACGCCCACGTTTTGGCAAGTTGTTCCCCATTCCGAGTGTTACGCCCGTGTTCCGCCTACTTTTGTTGCGTGCGCCGCGCTATGTGCGAATTTCGCTGTGGCCTGTGCGATTTTCGCTGTGACCTGGCGCACGCTGTTAGATGGCCTGTGCGCCAACGTGCGCCGCGCACTTTTTTATCGCACATCCGCTGGTTTTCTCGCGCACGGCCTTCCATGAATCGATGTGCGCTGCTTTTGGTGCGATTTTCGCACTTGCACTGCGATTTTCGCTATTCCACTGCGATTCGCACGTTTTTGCCCACTTGCGCCGCGCTAATTATTCCATGAATCGGCCTCTCAATAGTGTCACAGCAGACACAGTAACAGTGATAACGGTGACCTCAAACCTGACATTTATACCCCTTAACCTACCTGGTCTCACCTCCCTCGCTCCTTCCCTTCCCTTTGAGCAAATTGTACTATATACTGTACTTCTGGTTTGTTTCATGTTTGTAAATATGCTTCTTTCAATTCTGTATCTTCTTGTTACTCTGTAAATCGCTTTGGCGTACAGCGCTATATAAATTCAATAAACAATACAGGTGAGAACAATGGCATAAAATAAGCTACAGCGTGGTCACTCGCCTAAAAGCGGGCGGTTAATAGACCGCATGAGGCAGTCATTTAACATTTAAAGAACTGCAGAGTGCATAGTCGGAGGTACCTTTCACCGGAAGGGGTAGGTGTACTTTAGTAGCATAAAGTAGTGACTTTGTTTAGTGTTCCATGGGTCGCATAGGAGGCAATGATTTCAGGCGCAGGAGAGGGGTAAAACGCAAAGGCCAGGACAAACACTTACCAGCAGTTTCCCTCAGTAATAGATTGTCAAAAGCCTGTTCTATAGTTTAGGATCTCGTCCATGCTCAGACAGGAGCCTTTGTTGTCGGGCCTTGGTGTGGAGGGTCGGCTTCTGCCTGCCAGTGTTGAGGATTGGCTGATGAGGGTTTAGCTGCCCAATCAGCTTCCAGTATCTCGGAGCCAATGAAGCTAGCCGGTCAAAGATTATACGTCGGCCATCTTGGTATGGCAAGCATTTGAGGGGACCAAAACGAGATGTATGCACAAGGCTTTGCTTTTTGATAAGGCTTCGGTTTTCAAAGAATAGTTGTGCTGTAATGCAATTAAGGTGCCAGGTGCTATTTCCACACGCATGCCATGCGCTTCTCAGGTGATCAGAGTGAATGGAAGAGGTGGCTGGGGATGAGATAATAGCCAGTAGGCTTACCTATGCATTGTGATGGGTGTGCTCCTGCAGCGCACAACGAGGTGGGGAATTCTCCTTCCTGGGCTGCGAGCTTCAAGCTTGATTGCTAGTTTGGAAGAGCACTTGACCCTCCCTGGTCCCTAGGGGAGGGTGCAGGCTTGAACGGCGGAAACCTAATGTACTCAACAAACCTTTGCAAAATCCCTGGTTGTGTTTTTTAATTTTTTTTTTACTTTTTAAAGTGGTCCGTTATCCACCTGCTTGTGGTGCCCTTGTGTGCGATGTTGCTATGTGTACGATACAGTGCATATACAATTCGTACACATGACCACACCTTCAGCGGGTACAAGCAAATCATTCCAGTGCTTTAATGTGAAGGAAAGAATCACATGGGTCCAGCGACTCCAGATTTGACTGTCGTCTGCTTGCAGCGTTGAACATTGCAGTGTCGCAGAGCCCCTTTGAGAATATGTCTATTGTAAATAAACGGGACAGTGGAGCTATGCTTGTAATTTTCAATACGTTGCCCTGACTGCTGCACGCCAGTGCACAGGCACCCGCTGGCATAGATTTCCCTTGTGTGAGGATTGTTGTGTAGCATGTAGGAAGCGTGGGCGACTTCCGTAGCATCTTCAATATTGCTTACTTCTGAAGCAGGGGTGCAAGGGGCACAGAGTTTGACTGGCATGAAGGCTAGCTATGTTTTGAAGTGTGTGGCAGACTGTTTGAGCTGCTGTTTAGAACGGGTTGTGCTGCACATACCGCCAGGTGTAGTCTCAGGCTGGAGATGGTTGAAATGCCCTGATTAATGTGCTCTTTGATTGCTGCCGTCCTGCTTCTGGTGGCTCGGGTGCTTTGGACTTTACTTTACAAAAGCTCCAAATTAGGTTTGCATTTGTGATTCTGCGCACAGAGATTGGTTGCAGATATTGGCCATCCAAGCTCACATTAAGAAGGGAGAAAAAAATGCTTCTCTATCCAACAGTGGAGATATGCCCGCCATGTATTCATTTTTCTTAACATTGCTCGCGGCTTGATCATTGCTTTCACTTAAGTCATTGAACACTAGCCAACAAAAAAAAGTAAAAACACAGAACGTCACTCTCTAAGTGGCATCCATTATTGCCCAGCAACTGAAAGAGATTTGTAGTAAAGGAGAGTCTCGACCCCTTTCTCCACTCCCCCTCCCCCATACCCCACTCCACCCCAGCTGGGGAAGATGGTTTACAGTATATGCTTCATTTTGAGATTTGTGTTATGTGAAAAGTGTACAGGAGAGTACTCTGTTCTCAAGTTAAGTTCAAGGCTCCCCTAAAGAGGTTCTGTAAAGCTGCCCCCTATAAAAAGCAAACCGTCTGGCATTCAAATATCATTTTGTATTGTAATGCTTTTGAATATTATTATTTCACTGTTGAAAGTTACGGATGCTATAATCCATGAGGCAGAGCTATTCTATTGCTTTTACGCTATCTATTTTAAAGAACATATAGAGAGCTTGTTTACCCCAGTTGATTTTTCCATTGCCTTTTCAGTTCACAGTCGGGTGAAGTTGTGCCAGCCTTTGGGCAGGGGGAACAGTGTTCTGATTCCCTCCATGACTCATGCTCTCCTCCATCTATGTTTAGTTTATGTTCAACACTTTGGGGAATCACTACATGATTTAATAAATACAAATGTAAGTTTCAGGAACTCAGACAGATTACTGCATGTTCTTGTTAAACTTCTGTCCCATTCTCTATATAGTTTGGTCAGATTCCCAGAGGGTTTTATTGCCCCTTCAATGCAGTTTGTTTTTTCCAACCATTGCACCTCACCAGTTAATTGAAGATAGTTTGCCTGTGAACTTTATAACTTATTTATTGAATGCTTGCCAGGGCTAGTTGTGAGTACTGTCATTAATCTGAAAAATCGTTTGTTGATCATTGTTTATGATCATCTGAGGTGAATGCTTTTTATGATGGTGGTTTTTTTGTGTGTCAATAATGATGGGACCAGTTCAAGGCATAAATTAGTTTTCAAAAATTGATTAGCAGAATTTGCTAATTAAAATATTTTTGATTAGCAAATAAACCTATTTGATTAGCAATTTTGTACTCCTATTTTAAATGTCACCACAAGTTAATTTTACCCCAAGACATACAATTAGGAAGAATACAGCATTTCTATGTACCTTTGAAGTAATACATTCGTGCAATGAGTATAAAATGTAAAGGTTCACTGCATGAATGCACTACATAAATGGATCTGATTAAAAAAAAAAAGCTCAAACATTTTTCAGTTCAACGCTCTGTGCAGCTGGGTCATGCAGCAGTCACTAGTGCATAGTGCAGTGTCCATCTCAACAAGACATCAATAAAGATGCAATTGTGCGTATGTCCTTTTTATTTTATTATCAAGTTTCATTTAACTAGTGTTTGGCATAAAACAGTCACAAATAACTGCCCAAGATGAAGACAGCCGCTACAATGAGTTTATGACAAATTGGGGACATTAGTTATCTTATTCTGCAGAACCAAATGGCTAGATGCCAGTCTCTTGGTCTGCCCAGGTCATTGAGGCCCTGATGCAGCACCTATCAGTTACTAGGGCCATAAAGCTTCATCTGCGAGACAAATAAGCCCAGCAAGTTAACATGTAATCATCCATTTGTAGTCTGGCTTATTGCAAGACAGCAAAAACTGAGATGATTTAAAAGATCAAAATAAATGATCTAAAGAGGAAGTGCCGTCCCAGACACCTAAAAGCCAACAGAAAAATCATCCTGCTGCCCAAGAGGTCGAAAATCTCTTCTCTAGACCTATGGCGCACAAGCACTGCATTTTGTGACTCCACGGCATTGTTTGAAGTACTGAGTGGCAAGTTAGCAGCAAATTGTGCACTGTAATGCCCATCAGGCCACCAACACTGCCTAAGGATAAATAATGTACATTTCTGTTCTTGCCAGCACACTGGTGTGGCTGGGTTGGATCAAATGATTTGCCCAGGATCACACAGTTTGGTTAATCAGTGAAGCCAGAATTTGCCAGCAACTTACCACATACCTTCCAAGCTCTAATTACTACACATTTGTTTTGTGTTTCAAGAACCACGTAATGGCTGTTTATTTGCAAAGAACACAAATCACTCTACGCAACCACCTTTGGGGGAGTATGTGCACCACCGTGAATATGACTACAAGTGACAGCCCCATAACACAACCTGCTTGCAAAAGGCCTTTTAAATATTGTTCGATTCTTGTAAGGCGCTGCCTATGGCACCAACACAAAAGATGTTTTATTAGTATAAAAAGATGGGCTACGCTTTTCTTATCTCTCTGGTGACTCTTCGTTTGTTGTCGGAGTCAGTGTGAAGGTTCACTCTTTCCTGTTATCGTCCTCTACAGACACATTCCAATGTCTACAAAACAGTCAAACAGCAACTGATTACCCACAGCAATGTGCTTAAGTGGCTGGAAATATTTGTCGTCCCGGAACGGGGTAGGAGAAATATTACTGCCAGCCACTTGTTAACAACAAGCCCTGCAATCGGGGACAGCATCCGGGCCTTTGAGCCTTTTCATTTGATAAGGGCCATGAGCCTCAGGGATGTCCAGAGCAACTAACCCATGTTGCCAGTTTGCAGTGTTATATAATAACACAGCAATGTATATATACTTTTGTTCTGGGGCTTAATGCCTTAGCTGCATTTGCGGGAGCCCTTCCAGCCGTCGCTTCCCTTGGGGTATACAGAAGTGTTATCACCTTGTTGCGTTTTCACACGGGTTCCTCCACAGCAGGCACTTGCTGACATAGGCTTTATATAGGATTTATAGCTTTTCAGTGGGTATTATTGTTTCTACTTCCTGCTGCCTGGCCGTTTAGTGATAATTGGCGGCTATTTACTCCCCAGATTATTTCTTTGTCATTTCATTGGGTAAAATTGATGTGACATCTACTGTGATGTAATCATATGCTACTTACTATTTTTGAAACTGGTCCCAGAATGGCATGTCACAGTCTATCAGAATATCTAGATGGATAGCAGTGTGCTTTAAAACTGCAGTTATCTGACATACAAAGATGTTCCAAAATGGATCAGGTTTCACTGGAACCTGGCTTTCAGTCTTGTGATTAAATGCTTGTGGCACCTTAATCACGAGACTGAAGGAATATCTAAAGGCCCTCTGCAGCACCATGCTATTATTAGTGCGGGCCTGGGTGCTTAGAAAGTGGCAATTATTTCCACCCACTTTCTAAGCACCCAGGCCCCGCACTAATAACAGCATGGTGCCTCAGAGGGCCTTTAGATAATCTTTCAGTCTTGTGATTAACGTGCCACAAGCACTTTAATCCCGAGACTGAAAGCCAGGGTTACAGTGCACTCTGATCCGTAATGGAATGCCTTTGTAATGCCCATCAGGCCATAGGGTGACCAAATTTAAAAAGTAAAAAACTGGGACATGGCAACTAACATAAAAGTAGGACTAACTCTTCAAAGTGGCTGCCAAGGCAGTACTTACGTTTGGAGGAGAAGGGGGTTTAAGTGTTGCTGTTCAAAGAAACACATATTATATACAATTATTACAAACTAGCACTAGTTTAATTTGTAAAATAAAGCATGTATTCTGTGCGAGATTGTGCATTCCTGCCTGCAAGCTAGACCTACTACAAATAACCGAGACCACTGCAGTTTCCAATGGGAACATAATCTTGAGAAAGGGGGACAGGGCACCAAATACTGGGACAGTCCTGGCAAAACCGGGACATCTGGTCACCGTAGGCCAACGACGTAGCCTGCTTTTAAATATTCTTTCAGTCTCGTGATTAAAGTGCATGTGGCACTTTTAAGCACTAGACTGAAAGAAAATTAAAAATGCCCTCTACAAGCAGGCTATGTTATTACTGAGGCGTACTTGCCAAGCCTACTGATTTAGGCAGTAAGCTACTGCTTTTAAAGCAGTCATACTGCCTACAGATGTGGGTGACCTATCCTACTGCTTTTTACAGGGGGAGGTAATTTATGTGACTCAAGGCAGGCTGCTTGAGACCGGCATAGGACAAAACGTGCAACACATTAGTTAGTCTGTCTGTAGGGTGGGCGGGTATGTGATCACTTTGAGTGAATGGCTCAGACCAATCCAGTGACCTGACAGCTACATGACTTTGCCCTGCACTCTGGCCGCAACAGGCCTTGGGTGAACCACCAGTGAAGGCAAGTGGCAGAGCGTGCCACCATCACACATCTGCATATCAGACTGAGGAGGATATCTCCATGTTGTTCAGTTATTTATCTTGCACTGCAGGAATAAATATGTATGCCCTTGCTGCTGCTACAGAGCAGTGGCAAACCTTGCCTAGCAGGTCTGTGTGATTACCTTCTGTGAAGGTAGGTAATTGGTGTTTACATTCCGAATTATACATTTTTAACATTTGAACATCTTTTCATCTTGTGCTGTTTGGGTTGTGTATTTTAGAACGCTCCAGTGGTGCCAACAATGTATGTTTTTGTATTTTCCTGTGATGTAATTGTTATGCAAAACATTAGTTTTGAAACTTGAAAAATCCTACATCTTTTTGGCCACAAAATGTTGGCAAGTATGCTGCAGGCCTGGGTGCTTGGAAAGTGGCAGAAATAATATTTCTCCCGCCCGTATGGGCAGGAGATTTATTATTTACTGCTACTTTCCAAGCACGAGGCCTGAAGTAATAACATAGCCTGCTTGCAGAGGGCATTTTTAATTTTTTTTCAGTCTCATGATTTAAAGCGCTTGTCGCACCTTTAATCACGAGACTGAAAGAAAATTAATAATTCCCTCTGCAAGCAGGCTACGTTATTACTTCAGGCCTGGGTGCTTGGAAAGTAGCAGTAAATAATAAATCTCCTGCCCATACGGGCGGAAGAAATATTATTTACCGCCACTTTCTAAGCACCCAGGCCTGCAGTAATAACGTAGCCTGCTTGCAGAGGGCATTTTTAATTTTCTTTCACTCTCATGATTAAAGCTCTTGTGGCACTTTTAAGCACTAGACTGAAAGAAAATTAAAAATGCCCTCTGCAAGCAGGCCACGTTATTACTGCAAGCCTGTGTGCTTGGAAAGTGGCAGAAATAATATTTCTCCCTTTCGGGCGGGAGAAATATTTCCAGCCACTTTCTAAGCACCCAGGCCTGCAGTAATAGCCTGCTTGCAGAGGGCATTTTTAATTTTTTTTCTTTCTCGTGATTAAAGCGCTTGTGGCACTTTTAAGCTCTAGACTGAAAGAAATGTTAAATGCCCTCTGCCAGCATGCCATTTTACTGTGTGGTTCGGTACTAGCAAGTGGCTGGAATTAATATTTCTCCCACCCGAACCGGCAGGCGAAATATTTCTTCCTGGTCGTGGCCACTTGCTAACACCCAGCCCCGCAGACAAGGCACTCGCTGAAGGCCTGCACCCTCCCCTAAGCACCCCAGCATGACTCCTTACCTTGGATTGAAGCCGGGTCTGTGAGTGGAGCTGGGGTGCTCCTGCTGAATTCTTCTCCGTGTGATTTCGACGCCGACCCCCGGGCTGGGCTTATACATTGATGCAGTGTATTTAGCCCAGCCTGGGAGCTGCTGCCTGCACACTGTCAGTGCACCGAGCGCAGAGTTTAAATCTGTGCCTTTTAAGCTCTCCGCTCATCATATCGCAGTTTCTGCGACATATTAAATTTAAAATGCAAACCAGCGGGATGCAATACTGCTTATTTTATGCCTTGCAGTTCATTCTCATTAGATGATGTGGAGCTTGGAACCATTTTCTTGCTTTTCCAGCAGCCTTGTGTAACAGAGAACTGGCGCACTAGCAGCAGTTTTCTGACCTGTGCGTGAAAGGAGTGCTGTAATTGCTTTATTTGAAAGTGGACGGTCACTTTATTCCCTTATGGCAGTGGTCTTCAAACCTTTTTATGCTGAGCCCCACCTTGAGTAAAAATATAGTTTCCCCCCCTCCCATAAACCACAAATGTTTATATTTTCTATTGAGAACTGTCACCATAATCCAGCTTTGTGTTCCCCGGCTATGCTTCAGGCCCCCCAGTTTGAAGACTACTGCCTTAAGGCACCCTGGCTATTCACATACGGAGGCCCCCTTTTCGTGGGTGTGACGATTCCTTCCCTTCCTAGTTTCACACAATGACTGTTCTACTAATCAGTTTGATTGCTTTCAAACTGTCACCAAGTAGGGGATAAATGCTCCTACTGGCTGCCCCTCTCTGGCTTTACTGCTCCAATGCCCCCACAATGTTCCACATGAATAGGTCCATGCCTTCCTCACATGGGTGCACATGACCCTCTAAGTAATGAGCTATCTACGTGTATCGGGCCATGGCGCATGTGAGAAACTATGCCTCTGCAAACTTCACTTTATGGCACAGTAGCAATGCTTTTGGGGGCTGGGGACTTCTGACTTCTCTGGAGGACGGTGCCTGGCTCCTGTTAGCCAAGGACTGCCTGTGAAGGTGTAATATTTTCTTTTTGTTCCCACAATAAAGATCACTTTGGTCATGGGTTCTGTCCCTGCATACCCTCCTATTTCCGGTCCTTATAATTTCCTGTACATGTTGTTGTCCGCAAGCTGCGACTTTCTAAGGTTGATATTTAAATTTAAGAAACTGAAACAGGTGCTTGTCTTCTAATGGACGCACAAAATGATTGCAGCATTTTAGGTACAAGAGCTCAGCAGTTCAGAACGTATTGCCTCTCCAGAACACCCACCACTCATTTTATTAGCGTGCAGATGGAACTAGTTCAAGACACAATGGGTGAAAGTCTTGGAGGAAGTTACCGAGCACCAAGAGACTCTTCACTCACAAATAGGGACACATCACGCAAGAACATGCATAGCAAGCCCACTATAAATTAATGGTTTTGGGTACAGACAAGTTTCACAAATACTTGGAGCATACTAAATGAACTTTTTTTTCTCTTTTGCTTTTCTTTTAGGCAATTATTCAAATCATGGCACTTGTGTGCTTTTCTTTGATTCCGCCAATTCTCTGTGTATTTGAAAGGATGGGGAATTTGAGCTTTTGGCAATTCCTGGTGAAGTTAATTGTAAATGGCTGATGGGGTCTTGATGAAAGTAGACGACAAATACGTGAAGAAAAGGATTTCAAAGCAGTAGTGCTTTTCCAGTCAGCAGGTAATAAATGTATTTTTTTTTTTGTTCTTCGATTTGATGTTTGGAGGGGGGTACATATAACGTCCCTACGCGTAGGCATTACATTTTTTCACACCTACAGATACGTGCTGCACCACCACTCTTTTACAGCATCTATTAACTCTCCAAAGTATAGATGGTCTACATGATTTCTCTTATGTTATTGGGCATTTGTAGAGCTCCTTGTACCCTTAGTAGGATCTCGAAGCACTGTGGGTTTAATGCCCTTGGGGACCGTAGTCCAGGTCAGAATATGGGGAAGGAAAGCGCAAGAATAAGCAAAAATGAAACCAATGGGACGGATAGGATGTGCTTAAGGACAGTCGCTTACCCCAGTGTACATACAGCTCAAGCAAAAAGTCTGTTGTATTGATAGTCACATTCTGAAGTTTTAACTTGTCTTTTTCATACCTGCAGCCAAGAAACAATGTATTAAGACACATGAAACATTTGACAAAATAATTAACACCTATTGTGACGGAAAGGTACTAATTCGGGCTTTAAAAAGAAAGGCAGATGAGGAAAGCAGCTACTGGTGGAATCTGGGAAGCTCTGGAAAACATAGTGTTGCATGAACTACAAGAAGAAGAAGAAGAAGATGATGATGCAGTAAAAAAAAACAGAATTATATTTTAAAAGCTGATGGGTGGAAACCGACTATTCACAAACTTAGTCATGGCTGTTCAGTTATGGTCACAAAAACTGGAAAACCTAAGTCTTTTGTCAGGGATGGCTGGTGTTCTTCATTGCTACTATGTTCCTGCCTCAGAACCTGCCTCTGTTACTTCACCTGGACAATTAAAATAAATCGGCAGATGTCTGTGTAATGTTGCAATTCCCAAAGCTGTAGCTGCGGAACATCTACAAAATATTGGACTATCAAGTAACAGTCAATGTTCTGCTACAAAAGATTTGTTGGACAAATCTAATTTGACAAGCTCAACTCTATCACCATGTGAAATAAAAAATAAATGAGTTTTGGTCGATGAAAACGTGGCGATGAAAAGTCCCACAATGAAAAATACTTCGGCGAAATCACGTAGAACCGTTTAGACAGTGAAGTGACACCTACAAGTTCCCACACACCTGCCGAATCATTCAGATTACGGTCTTTAAAAACGATGGAATTGGAACAGCCCCACAACTGAGTTTGGTTGCTACGTCAGCCCCTCCTACTAATCGACAAAGTAATTGTAGCTCACATGCTGCTGTGTGAAACTGAAGATGCAAGTACCCTTGTGTGTTGAACAGTATAGTTGATCTGGTGAATTTGTAGGTTGGTGGCAACTTGTAAATGGTACATGTTTTTGTGCTATTGGGTATCTATGATTTCTGGTGTGGTCAGCAAGTGTTTTCTTTGGTGTGGTGAATGGTCGAACTAATTGTTAGCTGCTCATAGCTAACAATTAGCTATGTCGGCAGTCTGTCATGCAGGTAGACCTTTAACAGATTTTGTTTAGGTCACTGAAAGTGTGTATTTTAGTGTAGTGATTTGTAATTGTGGGAGTTTATGGGGTGTGATGCCATGTTAGCTAGAGGAGAGCACTGAAATGAGGGAGTTTACGGGTTGGTTTGTGACATTGCAGGGTGGATTGGAAGTTTTGTATACTAAAATCGGCAAACTTGGTTAACAGCATTTGAATGCTCGAGCATAGAAGGCAAAGCTGGAAAGTGACTGCTGCAAATTCCCTTGAGGTTTTCCAGTACACTATCCATAAGTCTAACTCGATTTGCCCTATAGTAATACCACCCATCTTACGCACAAGGGATAATCCTGGGTTAATCAAAACCCTTTTCCTAAATCTTTTGGCAGCATCATGAAATAACTCATCCCAAAGTTGTCTGCAATAATCATTCACAATTCCAAACCAAGTTCCAAGTTGTCATGAAACCATCCTGTTGTAATCCCCAACCCATCTTGAAGTTGTCATGGGTGGGGGTGGTCCTCCTCGAGTAATCGCCCCCTATCCTGAAGTTGTCATGGGGTCATCCTGGAGTAATAGAAGATCATCACTGGAAGTCATCGAAGCTCATCATGGAGTAGTTTCTGTGATAACTCTAGAGTCATCTCATTTAAATATTTAGGCCTATACACATACTTGAGGATGGTTCGGATGATCTCACTGAACTAGCCATGGATGACTCTAGGATGATTCCAGGAAGATCTTCCTTTTTGACTTTGGTAATGTAGCACAGTGAAAATGGGGGGGAACGATCAAAATCTCAAGTACCCATAAAGTCAGATCTAGATGTGCCCAAACCATGAATGCATAGTCAGCATTTAGGAACAAGTTCAACAATACAGAAGTAGTGCAGTCCTTGCAGCTTAAGAGAAAAAGAAAACTTAAAGAGTAGTTCTAATGTTCACCAAAAACTCATGCAAACATAGATCACTCTCTACTCGTTTGCAAAACACACCAAGCACATCTATAACCAAGGTAATGGCTTGTTGAGACAAACAAGTTCTGCTGGGGGTCACAACCATGTCACTTCTAAATTCCAGTAGTGGTACCATGGCCCCTGCTGCCACCAGCTGAATAAAGCCATACCGTTAAACTATTCTTCCTCTCACCAACGTCTCTTTTCAAATTGCATTTTCGCTCCAAAATCATGTTCATTCATCAACCTCAATCTGTGCCTCTGTATATGTATCCCCATAACCCTGCCACTGTACATAACTGTACTGTCACCCTCTACTTTATCCCTTGGATGTGTAGATCTGCTGACATTTGCTTGTTCGCTTGGTTGAGCTGTTTCCTTGTGCACTCCCATTATTGACCCAGACTACTTGCTTTCACCCCTTGGATGCTTTGTAACAACCCATCATTGCATAATTTCACTGCCACCCCTGCCCTTTCAGCTGTGCTGTCAAAATATGACTTCCTGTTTGGAAGTAGTACCACACTAATAAGATTGCAGTGTCACAATATTCTGTTTACAGCATTCAGCACACCCACACGTATGCTGGTTGTGCCTGCACCCTGTCCCCCTTCGTTTTGTTTTCACTTCCCCTGGTGTATCTGTAAACCCAAACTAACAGTATAGCTGTGTTCTCCCTTCCTGTCTGCTGTCATTCCCTACCCCGACTGTGTCCCTCCCCTATGTCACACTGACCGTCTTGACTGCTTGAGGGGTTCGCTGCCCCCTGCCATCTCCCCCTCAGGTTGCTGCCAAGCAAGATGGGTCTACTTCTGCCACCTCAACGTCAACCGGCCGGGCTATAGAGTTGGTGAAGTAGAGTACAAGTCTGCCGCAGGGGCTCAAGCAGCAACAAACATTGTAGAAACTAGACCTTGTTAGAATGTTGAATCGAACAATTGAGGTGATTTGTCTTAATTGTTCATAGAAATGACTAGAACGCTAGTATGTGTCTATGTATGGGTCCAAGAGACCATCATGCTGAGGTGCACATAAGAACATCTAAGGCAGTGGTCTTCAAACTTGGGGGCTGACCCTCACATCGAGGGTGGGGGGTGGACTCTTTAAAAAGTGATTAAGATGACTGTTTTTAGTATAAAATGGAAGCATATTTTCTACTGCTTATATTTTCTGTTAAGAGCAGCCACTTAATCCTTTTTTTTTAAGTTTCTGGCGGGGGCACAAACAATATTTTTACTGCAGGGGCGGCTTGGTATGAGCGTTTGAATATCACTGTTTTAAGGAATTCCTCTCGCCTGTTCGATGCTCATTTTTTATGTTGAATACATTTTAGCACTGGTCTAAGGCATTCCTCGGTCACCTGTTTGATGCTCATTTTTTACGTTTTAATACACTGGTCTAACACATTCCTGTGTCAATACATTTTTCTTAAATAGTACAAATTTCCATGTAGATGCAATAAGAACAAATTGGTATTTGAACAATAAATTTAGTAATGCATACTGATTAAAAACAATTTACTTGGTGTAAAGATATAATACATATCGGTCTTTATTTTTATAAATTAGTTGGCTTGTTACAAACTTTATTTCATTATTCCACTTTACACCAATTTAGGATCAGATTTAAGCTTTAAAATAAAAGGCTCTGGGATGTCAAAAACATCAAGCACGTCTAAAATAGAAATTATTCACAAGTCAAGAAATTAATTCCAATGCTTTGGAGGTGGATATTTCAGTCCAGTAGCACTGCAAAAACTGGTGTCATTTTCTTCACCAAGGAAAAGTGTGGACATCTTTCCTCTTAGGTTCATAGAATTGTAGTCTGGGGTAAGAACTCTAGATTTCTGCCTCTTATATCTGTCAGAGCCTCGCAGACTATTAAAACATGGTGTAGGGATTCCAGCTGGTCGCTCTTTTTTGCAAAAGCGGCAGGTATTAGGCAAGTCTCTTAGTTATTTGGTATATCCCAGTAATTCTCGTGTTGGAAGTAGTCAGCATAAAATGCAGAAAGAGATCACGTAATTCTGGGCAGGGAAACAACCGAAGGTACGCCAGGAGTTGATTTAGTCTGCAAACGTCAAAGTGACAGTTGTTGGAAAGTTTATACTGTGCTTTTGTAACGTGTCTCAATCCAGTCTTGTCTGTGTATTTTCTTTTTAATTGCGAGAGGATTATATGTCAAAGTTTTGATCGAGGTATTCAGGAACTTGATCCACTCGGTACAGTTTTGTTTCCATTTATTCAATAGGAAATCATGCCCCACATTCGATTTTGTTCGCAAGATATCAATCGGAGGTATGATATGTTTTGCAAAACTAATCCATCGATTTCCGGAGAACAATGGAATGTAAGAGATTAGCTACTTCAAATCTTTTTCTTGTTAGTGGGAACGCCACTTGTAGTGAAAGCACTCTCCTCTCTTCCAAAAGTGGCCTTCAAGACAATCCCAGAGGTGCCATTAAGATCGCTTCTGCTCCATAGGATAGGATTGACACCACTTTTTGCATATCGAAAGTTTGCCATATTTTGTATGGAGGGTAAGGCCTTGCCTCGCTAAAGAATCTACTTTTGTTCTTAATACTGCTTCCCACTCTTGCTTACAGATGCTCGAATTAAGCCACACTCCCAGGTATTTATATGAGTGAACTTGAGTAAGTTTAGTTGAGTTTAGGAAGATAGGGAGTACTTGTCTTCTAGTTCCTTGCTTGGCCTCAAAGATCATAGTTTGTGACTTAGTTGTATTGATCACAAGATTGTTGGATTTCACATATTCAGCTAGACAATCAAGTCTTCTCTGGAGCCCAATCTGAGTTTTATCCAGGAGGACCAGATCGTTTGCATAAATTAGCCAAGGGACAATTGTGTCATTCAGTATAGGAGGGTAGGCTTTAATTCCTTCTTGGTTCAGTGTTAGATCTGAGATATATAAGTTAAACAAAGTTGCTGCAAGTGGGCATCCTTGTTTTAGTCCTCTCCAGGTGTCAAGTTTTTCTGTTATGGCTCCTCTAGCTTGACCACCTCACTAGAAAGAGGTATTTGTGTATAATACATGGATTGCATCTAGAATGTCAGGAGAGCAATGCATATCTGGAGCTCTTTCATCAGAATATCTCTATGGACAGAATTGAATGCCTGTTTTTAAGTATATAAATAATGCACAAAGCTTGGTTTTAGTTCTTATTGCTTCCAGCTTTGGTAAATTCAGTATTAATAATTTAACATTAGTCCCAACACCCTTGACGAACCCTGTCTGGTGTGGGTCTCTTCTGTTGGTCGTTTCAATCCACGTAGTGAGCGTCGAAGTAGCATTGTTGCAAAGAGCTTTCCTAGTGGATCCAGCAAGGCTATTGGTCTATAATGTGTTGGTATCGCTCTATCGCCTTGTTTGTAGATTGGGATCAGAATCGCCTTTTTCCATATATCTGGAATCCATTTGGTTTTTATGATCCTTCAAAAAAGGATCGACAGAGGTCAGCCCAGGCCTCTGGTTTGGTTTTGAGGCATGTTGAAAAGGCCTTTTAGGGCCAGGTGCACGCGAGGTGTTTAGTTGGCTTATTTGTAGCAATATCCTGTCCCACTGGACGTCCCAAACAGGTGACATCGTTTGTTCAAGAGGAGCGTCCCCCTCAAGTTGCATTTGATAACGGTTGTTAGATCAGGACTTACTCTCAGATGGCTTTGCAAAAAGTGTTGTGAAATGTATAATCCATTTTCATTCTGAGACATCTCTGATAAGCCTTACTGCTTGATTTGTTATGGCGGTTCAATAGGGACCATACGGTTCAAGTATTGATATTTGCCAATGCAGATAGCACGGATGCAGCATCCCATTGGCTGCGAGTAGCCCTTGACATCAGCAGCCTGTTCTTAAATCTTTGTTTAATCATTTTTTTGTTGTCTCAAACGTTCCTCTAAGGGCAGTCGTTTTAATCCTTAGAGCTAAGCGTTAAAGTTTTCTTTTTTCCACGGACTCAGTGATGTACATGATTAAAGTTAGGATCAGATGTTATCGGGCTTGAAGAGGCAGATCTAAAAGGAGCAAGAAGCCAGTCATAATCCAGGTAGTTGCATCCAGTTCGAGAACTATTGAGGAATTTGGTTGTAAGACTTGGACTTCTTCTGGGTTGATTTGAAGTTTATTGTTTCCAGTATTCAGGAGGAGTGCTGGCAGGATGAGCAACAATCTTTTTAATTGTGGTGTTTTCCATGTCCGGGATAGCACTCTTAATGGTTTTGCAAATCTGCAGTGAATCAAGCTCTGAAATCGGTGATACTATAATCTAAATAAACGTGAGACTTGCCTCTCTGCCAGTTTGGAATCGGGGGCATGTCGTCTTTCATCTGGCCATTAAGAAGGAAGATGGATTCTGCTTTCAGTTCTTGTGTCCATTGTTTGGCCTAAGATGGCAAATTACGTTCTGTTATCAGAGTACCTGAGATATCAAACAAGAATATTCAGGTCTCCACATATGATGAAGTTAGAAGCAGGATATAGATGTTGTATCTCGTCAAAGGCGCTGAATAAGGTGTCCATAAAGATGTTCTCTTTCACCCCCCACTGGATTGAATTGACATTTTATTTATATTGCGCTCCTACACAAGTGTTTTAGAGCGCGGCAAGGCAAGGGAACGGGGGAGAACAAAACAACTATCTTACTAGGCCTAGTGACATTGAGAATGTGCATGGGAAATGGAAAAGGGGAGAAGTGCATGGAAGAGGGGAGAAGTGGAAAGTGCGGAGCAGAGGAGAAACAGATAATAATAAAGGCAATGAATAGAGGTAGTGCAGCCAGCAAGTGGCAAGTGCTGGGTATGGCAGACAGGCTATGTCTGATAACTGCAGAAGAAAAGAAAGGGGGTGGGGGACTGTATGGGTACAGATACAGACCCCAGTGCAAGGGGTGGCCGGAAGCAGTGCAGGAGGGTGCCAAGGTGAGCAAGTACCTGTGCCTGGAGGGTGGCCAGATGCACAGTGCAGAGAGAGGGACAGATCAGCAGGGGAGAAAGGGGGCAAAGGCAGAAGCAAAGAGGAAGATCTTGAGGTGCTTATGGAACCGGAGATGGTTCTCCTCAAGTTTGAGTGGCAGGGATGCCCCAGCCGAAGACAGAGATCTACCCCCAGCTTGTTTCTTTGGAAAACGACTGACCCTGAGGGAGTTGGAGGTAGAGGACCAAAGAGATCGAGAGGGGAGGTATTTACGGAGGGATAGTTGAAGGATTCCAGTATAAATTGCATATGACTAATCTCTTCATTGGTACATCTTGGTCCGCTGATGTTGAAATAATGGTGATCTGATATATGTTATAAATAACGTGCATAATACTCAGAGGTTTCTAAGCGCGGACCCGGGGATCGAACCTGTGTTGCTCTGTGTCATCTTGCTTCCAAGGCGAGCACGTTGCCGCTGAGCTATCCTCCCGAATGGGATTCAGTGTTAAGTTATCCCCAAGCTTAACAAGGGTCAAAAGTCCAGCTGGGGGTCGCTCAATGGGTTGTGTGATCACTGGATTTAGAAGCACTGGATAGCCATCACATAAAGGTTGGTGTCGTAGCCACATCTCCTGTAGCAATATCATGTCCTAGTTGTACAGGTCTAAATTACCTCCGGTAAATAGATGCGTAAAGCCCCTCGTGTTCCAGGCAACAGAGTTTCCTTCCATGTGGATGTGTCAGCACATTGTGTTGACTACTAGAGATGATTCTTTCGAGGGGCTCGCTGTATAGTTGACGTGGATTTGCTCTGGTGTGAAGGGCCATCAGCACCTCTTTGTTTCATCACTTTTCTTCTTGCATTAGGGTCTTTGGGGTAGAAATTGATCAACAATTGTTGGTCATTGACATCCTGCTCTACGTCTCTTCTGGATTGATGGGTGAGATAGTCGTTGTTCACAGGTGTTCTAACACAAGAGATTTTGTTCTGTGTTCCTGCACCTCATCAAGTCTGTCAGTGGTGGTTACGAGGTCATATCCCAAGGGCAAAAAGGCTGCACTTTGAGCCAATATTTCTGAGAAAATTATTTTTGCTGGAAGATGAAGTATGACCCGATCTGTTCTATCTTCGTCCATAAATTGCACTCTTTTAATATCGTTCGATTCTATTGAGTGCATTGTGGGCACAGCATGTAACAGCTTCATCACAGGTTTCTGAAATATCGGGCCATCTGTTACTTTCGCAAGTCTCTCTATTTTTTGAGTATAGGGTAAAGATTGGCGTCTCGAGTCTTCAAATGTAGGGAGGGTGGCAAGCTGCTTTTCATCATAGCCAGCAGTCCCCTTTGTCTAGTGGTTCATGCTTTTTTGACATCACTGATTGCATTATTTTCTGTTCTGCTGTCATAAAGTGTTCCCCTGTGCAATCCTGTGGCGAGTTCATTACATTAGCACTTGTGTTCTCTAAATCAGAAGATATCAGTTCTGTGGCCAAGATGTCTTCACAAGAGATGTCCTTGTTTTGCTCTGCATCCGCATGCTCCATCATTTCATCGTCTGTCATATAGACCGATAGTTCTAGTAGGGCCTTTCTAGTAATTTGCTCTTATTCAGTGAAAGCATCCATGTCATGAATCACAGTATCTGACTGCATAGTCATGATCTCGTCAGTTGCACTCCTTTTTTTGGGGGCTGTCTTTGTTGCTTGCATAGCCGGAAGTTTAAGATTATGCAAAAAGGCCCTATAGCCGTTTGATCTGAGCTTTCAAGTGTTTGGAAGGTTTTTGGATTTCTTTTGTGTTGTGCTATTTGCGAAAGACACTCTTTTTGAAAGTCATACGTTGTTGTTTCTGAAAAATAGCAAACAAATCTTTCGCTACATTATCTATCACTGGTTGTATCAAAGAGATCAGTGTGCCCAGGGGTCTCGCTATTTTCTATATTTCTTTCAGCTAGGAGCGTCTCTTATATTTGTTGTGTGGGTACAGAGTTCGGCAGATTTAGATCAAGGGTAAGTTGTATTGCCTTGTTACTGACAGTTAGTAGAGAGCTAGTGCCTGTATTCTGTTCATTGTTCACTGGTATGGCCCATCCCGTGGTGCTATTGACTGTTTGTAGATCACTGGAGGATTTTCTCCATGGCGTCCTCTTAGAATGGACCGAAGACTGTGGCTCTCCGCAGATTGAGCTATTAATATTACTGACGGGAGACAGTCACAGACTATCAGCCGAGGCTGAGGTGAATTGCTGAGATTGTCTATCTAGCCGCAGAGATTTTGTGGTTTCCAGCAGTGTGGTCATTGTATTCTTATCTGTTTGTTTGCCTCTTGCTAGGTTCAATAGCCTGGCTTGACACATGTTGGACTTTTCTGCCTCTATATCCAATCTGGCTTGTAGATTGGATGTGAAAGATTCAAGATATATCTGTTTGGTATGAATTGGGGCTAAAAAAGTTGCTTAATCTTTCGTAGCTTCGTTATAGCTTTCATGTAGTTTTAAGAATGGCGTTAGTGAAATTGTCAAGGAGGCTGTTAACATATTTTGGACCTACATCATCGTAGTTGGTAGATGTTGTAAATTTGTATTTTCAGGATGGGCATCAAAGCTTCCGGTTTTGATTGGTGTATGGCTGGTTTGCAATCCTCGAGATAGCCGCTGATTTATTCGGTGAGGTCAGTAATATATCCTGGTGAGGTGAGCTAGCATTGATAGGAGTCAGGGTATGAAGCTCCCGGGGTGAATTTCCTCATCATAGTGCGTTGCATCTGAATGAAATGGTAGCTGGGCCTCCATAGGTTTCACATTAGTAGGGAGCTGGGAAAGAGTCGATGTCGTGCGTATGGGGACTTATTTGTGCGTTCACATCTTGGTTGTCAGAGAAGCTGTATATCGGAACCGAGTTCTTTAGAGCCTTGCAAGTAGCTGCAGTTCCAACCACATTATTTCGTTTCTAAGAATTGTGTATCAGGTTGTTGATCTCGGCAATACCAAGAGAGAGGCGGGCTGCTCGTTGTGCAGAAGATTTCACATCAGGGTCTATAGCAGTACTTGTTAGTCGTTTAAACACTAGAGTGACTATTAGAGGTGTTTCTGTCAAATAAGATGGGGTGCAAACGCCATTGTTAATGCTCCCTTGGGGTTAAGGTTCGGGTCATGCACCAGCTCAAGACCTGCCTGTATTGATACTTTATGATGGACATGCACAAATGGCATCAAAGAAGCACGTTCCTGCCGATCACTGCCCGCTGTCAGTCTCTCGCGCAAGGAAATGCAGGTAAGTTTAGCCGGCCTTCCATGTCGGGGCTAGGTGGGCAGCAAATGCTGATCGGTGATTCAGGGTTTTGCTGAACATTAGACTATTACCCCAAGAAGACATTTGTTGATCGAGATATTCATGAACGGATAATGCATCTATTGGTTCGCGCTCTAGACTTCGGTCGCTGTTCGGCACTAAGGAGTCAAGCTAAATCGCACTCGCCTCTGGTTGTACAGCTTGGACCAGATGAATCGTAAAAGGATCCTCATAATTGCATTGCTGGATTGTTGCATCAGGAGCCAGAGAGACTCCTCTCTCCTTCTGGAAGTCGCTGTTTCCATTGATTATGTGTTCTGGGGGCAGAGTCTAGCATTATATCATGGTCTTGTCCTTTGCTCCTCCGAGCAACTCTTGATCTTTATTCCAGAATTGATAAAATGTGGGTGACAAATTCAATAAATATTTTGAATTCAGTAAGAAATGAACTGCAATCCAAGTAAACTAAATGAAAAATAACAAAGTAAGCAAGGTTTATTACTATTCAGAAAATGTAGCGCCTGGACAAAAAAGGAAAAGTTGAAAATATCTATGAGTTCTAAAGTGTATCTAAAAATAAATATGTGGCACATTCAGTCTAGATTGTTAAAACCTTTGTAACTGGTAATCGGGGGCCAGCTGAATCGGGGGTTGGAGGGGTGGGGCCTTTCAACATGATGTTTGTGGGCCCTTTTGCCTTAGGCTGTGAAAAATCATATGAGACAGCTGTGGGTTGCTTAAATTCTAACGGCAATTGTTATGTCGGGGAAGGACATCATCCTGGTGAGGCCTCCCTCGCAAATGGAGACACAGAGACAAGTTGCTCACACTGTGGCCCTGTGCTCACAAATGCCCTTTTATTAACTACATGCTGTGACATGCTACATTAAAGTCGAACACACCACACTGCTCCTTATTCATATTTAAAACAAAACGCATAACGTCTTCGTAACCACAACAGTTGGCAAACCAACTGTCCAGCGTAACTGTCTTTGATAATCACTAACTGGTCCACTACTCGGGTCAGGGGAGACCTACTTCAAAGTCTTGTAGGTAGTGGCTGCTGGCAGCGATCTCGCATGGGATAGCGCCTCTTCCCGGCTGGACCTTCACCGCTGGGGATGCCCCTCCACCTTGATCTACAGGGCCAGATTCGTCACCACTGGACACCAGTTCGTCTTGGTCGGCCCCATCGTGGAGGACTCCTGGCTGTCTCCTGCCCTCTGTGCTGGACCCTGGCAATCTTGCTAACTTCTGGAAGAAACTGGAGTTTCTTGTCACTGTCTCTTGGCCATCCGAGAGGCGACCATGGACCCCTTCATATCCACCACTCCGAACGGAGTGGGCTCGTGAGGAAGGGATAGCTTTCGCTTCTGGTGCCTGGTCCGCACCAGTACCCTGTCTCCTACTTCCAGATGTTGTTCTCTCATTTGCCCTCCGCCTTTCTTCAAACACTGGCTCATCATCAATTACCCCAGGGCTGCGAGATGAATGATGTGACAGCAGCTCCCTCCGGCAGCGCTGGTAGAGTGCCTCTTCTGGTGGCATTTCTGTCGAGCAGTGGGGGGGGGTGCAGTATTCTGACGAGAACTGATACATGGCCCGTGGTTTGCACCCCGCTTGTCCATGTGCGATTCGAAACCCTTTTTATAGCGTGCGCATCAATCTTTCCGCCTTAGCATCTGCTCTGGGTCATTCTGGCATCACCTTCCTGTGCTCCAATCTGAGGCTCGGCAGGTATTCAGAGAAACACCCACTTTGGAAGCGTGGTGTGTTGTCTGTGCATGGCACAGCTGGAAGGCTGTGAGTGGCAAATATCTTCTCCAACGCAGGCATGACATCCTCCAGTGAAGTGGACTTGACAAACTCCACCTCCGGGTACCGCGACCACTGGTCCACCAGGACGAGGAAATGTGTGTTGCAGCAGGTGGATCCAAAATCCACATGTATAGTCTCCCGTAGCACACTATTTTGGTCCATTGATTCCATGCAGGATTCCTTTTGGTGGGGCAATGCTGCTTAGCACTGCACACAGATTTTTTTAATTTATTTAAATTTTTATTTTGAACATTTTTATTAACTTTTCCACAAACAAACTTACAGTGCAAGAATGGAAAGTAATCAAGTACACAGTGCTGCATCCAGGTCCACTGCTTCTCCCGTTCCCACCCCCACACCAAGCCTACTCCCCTTCTTTTCCGCTACTGCATCCTGCATTAGTGGTTCTTCACCCATGATACTCGTTAAATCCTGGTAGCTAGAGTCTTCATTTGTGAGCCCAAATAGTTCAGCTATTAATTGCCTCCAGCCTAATAAGGTTCCTGCCTCTTCCTTCCCCCGACCTTCACACGCTTCCTGCAGTCTCTGACTCTGCCCATTGTTGTAGATCTTTCCACCACATCTCCAGTCTAGGTTTATAACACGCCTTCCACCCCATAGCAATTCTTCTCTTTGCAAGAGCATATGCCAGATCTTTCAACTTGCTTACATGCTGAAGTTTGCGTGGCCTGGGGAACCCACCTACTAGGCAAGCCCATGCTCTATGCACCTCCATTTTGATTCCTATTTCATCCATCTTTTGTGCTATTTTCTTCCCCCCAGAATTTCTCTATTATTGGGCATGACCAGAACATGTGGGGCATTCCCGCACTTTCTTCGTTACATTTGGGGCATGATTGACATCCTGCATTTTTAAATTTGGCTATTCTTTGGGGTGTTATATATAATTGTATCTGTTGTAATCTGGCATTTCTTGACACTTTTTTATGATACCCTTGAGCTCGCTCCCACATCCCATCACTCATCGGGGCCCCCACCTCTTCTTCCCAGTCCAGCCTGAGTTGGATCATCTCTTTCCCCACTTTGGTCATTATCATCTCATACAATCTAGATGTTTCATGCCCTCCTTCTGCTATATCATATATCATGTCTATGGTGGCATCCGGCTCCTCTGCTAGCACTACTTCTGACCAGGTCTCTTTAATTCGCCACACCATCCAGTGATACGCAATATACTGCCCCGCCTGCAACCCTGTATCCTCCACCAACCCCTCAAAAAATCCTGTATATTCCCCTCCTGCCACACATCTCCCATTGTAGATATTCCTACCGGTTCCCAGTACTTCCTAATCATTAGTCTCGGTTGTCTTTCTTCCCCGGCCACAGCGACCAATGGGATCTGCGGGGAGCATGGGGTTGGGTTCCCCATTACCTGACAGGCTTTCCACCATATCTCCCACCCAAGCTTCATCATCCTCGGGCGTCTTCCCATTTCTGACTTAAGCAACCATATCACCCCTCTTAAAAAGAATGTGTCGCTATCTATTTGGAACAATCTGGATTCTGAGGTTGGCTCATCAGAGAGCCATTTAGCTACATATTGTAGTTGGCTTGTTATATAGTAAGATTCAAAGTTTGGTAGCTTTATGCCCCCTTTCTCATATGGGTTTTGTAGCTTCCATAGGGCCACTCTGTTCCTCGTCCCATGCCATAGGAATTCCCTACATATGCTGTCTAACCTAGCAAAGAACCCTCTATGTATCAGATATGGGATATTCGCAAAACTGTGCAACACTACCATTTTAAGATTTGCCCCGTCCCATCATTGCCAAGGGGAGCTTTGCCAAAAACTTCATACTATTCTCTATTTTCTTAACTGCTACCTCTGTATTATGTTTATGTTCTACTTCTACCATATGGTATATATTTATTCCAAGATATCTAAAAGTGTTTACCTCCCATGGTATCTGCAGAGTCGGCGGCCTCTCTGACGGGATCCCCTTGAACCCGCCCAGTGGAAACATACAGGACTTTCCAGGGATCACAGCTATGCCAGAGAGCCTCGCGAATCGCTCCATCACCTCCAATATGTATTGGAGGTTCTCCTCCGGATAGCTTGGGTACAACAACATATCAGCGTACAGGGAGATTAGATGCGGTTCCCCATCCATGTTAATGCCTAGTACATCGTACTGATGCCTCAGATATATTGCCTGGGGCTCTAGGGTCAGAATATACAGCATGGGGGACCATGGGCATCCCTGCCTAGTGCCTCTTCTTAGTTGCCACCTCTCTGATATTACAGCTCCTGTCTTGGCCCTGGCCAATGGTGCACTATTTAATAGCTTAGCCCATGGAAGGTATCCTGGTCCTATGCCATAATTGGCCAGGGCCGCAATCAGCCAGGACCATCTAACCGAGACGAATGCCTTTATCGCATCCAGCGATACAATCGCCATCGCATCTGCATCTTCTTTCGTATGTTCAATGACTCGGTGAAGAAGCCTGAGGTTGTGCGATATGTTCCTGTTGGGGACATAGACTGTCTGGTCAGGCTGTATTAGCTTGTTGATTACCCTCTTCAGTCTATTTGCCAAGACCGCCGTTAATATTTTGCTGTCTTGATTTAGCATTGACAGGGGCCTGTACGAGCCACAGTCACCTGCAGACTTATTAGGTGTGGGAAGTGATGGTATAACCGTTCAGCATCTCTAAGAGCGGGGGGTGGGTGGGTACCTCTTTTCCGTATGTTTTATAGAATTCGCTTGGGAGCCCGTCAGTCCCCTGGGTCTTACTAGTAGGTAATTGCCTCACTACCTCCTCCAGTTCCTCCAAGGTGATTGGTGCATCCAGCTCCTCCCTGTCTTCTGCGCTAATCTGTGGCAATCCAATATCTTCTAGCGTTTCCCCTATTTCTTGGCTGTTGCTCCCATCTTGGTCTTCGTATAGGAGCCTATAATGATCTATAAATTCCAGATGAACCTCCTCCTGAGTTTCTGCTATCCTCCCATCATTCTTCACTATCGTTCTGATTGTGGGTCTAGGGGTCTCATTTTTATATAGCCATGCCAGTACTCTCCCTGGTTTATCCCCTCCTGCGTGCTGTCTCTCTATATACCTTTTATAATTAAGGTTACACAATCTTTCCCAGCATCCCGCACATTTCTGTTGCAGTCCGAGTACTACCTCTGCATCTTCTTTAGTATTGCCTCCCCTTTTCAACACTTTTTCTAACCCTATTTCCACTTCTTGTAGTTTGGTTAAGATCCCTCCTTGCAATCCTTTGAATTTAGCTATAGCTATCCCTCTCACCACCACCTTGAAGGCTTCCCAGAGAGTGGCCGCTGTCTTAACGCTGCCTTTGTTTATCTCAAAAAAGCTTGTTATTTCCTCTCTCATGACCTCCATATATACATTGTCTTTCAGCGCCTCTGCTCGCAGGTGCCATGTCGGTATCCTTGCTCTCAGGGGCCTAAATTGCCATACTATTCTCAACGGTGAGTGGTCTGAGAGGACTCTCGCCTTGTACTTGGCTTGCACTATTTCTACCATTAGTTCATGCGTGACAAACACATAGTCTAGTATATAGGTTCTGCGGAGCTGCATAGTGAGAGTATTGTCTCTCCTGCGGAGGGCGGGACCTCCATAGATCGTCCAGCCCAAAATCCGCCAATGGTGACTGCAATGTCCTCGCAGCAGGAGTGGGCCTATCAAGCTTGGTATCCGTTCTATCTATTTTCAGGTTTAATACACAATTGAAGTCTACCCCCCCCAAATAACTGCCCCCCCCATTGATCCCACTAAGTTTGCCATATAGGTTTCTAAAATATGCCGCTGTGTCCTGATTTGGGGCATAGGTGTTCACAATGTATATCTCTCTGTTTTCCACCAACCCTTTCATCATCACCATCCTCCCGTCTGGCTCCGCAGTGTGTTGTAATGGCTGAAACGGGACATGCGGTGCTACCCAAATAATTACCCCTCTTGCATAGGCTCAATACGATGCCCCCACAACAGTCCCCCTCCACTTCTTCCGCACCCTGTCCAGCTTTTCCCGCGTTGGGTAGGTCTCTTGTAACAAGGATATGTTGATTTTCTGCCTGCGCAGATGCATCATCACCTTATTTCGTTTCAGAGAACTATTGAGTCCCCTAACATTCCAGGTACCTACTTTAAGGTCTCACATGACTTATATATTTTTCCAGGGTGCAGGCTCGCACCCCAACTATTTCCCAAACTTCCCCTCCCTCCCAACTCTCCCCAACTACAAACACTTCAACGTAACATAACATCCCCAACTCCAACTCTTCCCCCCTCCCCTACCCTAAATTCCACTGCAATCCCCATCCCCCCCCCCCCCACCGACCCACAACTGTTGCCCAGCTCCATCCCTTGATCTCAGGCACCCCTGCATAGCCCCTTTCCGGCAAAAGCCGTACTTATAGCTCAACAGGGTATTACCACCCTAGTGGTGATCTAACTATTCTACAACTTGCGGGTAAGCCTTCTTCAACATGTGGCTCCAACTGAATGTATCACTCTAAGCGCCTTCTTCGCTACCCGTCCTGCATTTCACTGGTTAAAGTCCAACATGTCCAAATGTCATTTGTTTTACATTTCACAATGCTATTCAATTTCCCAGTTCTGTTGCTCCTATGCTGGCAACCTCCTCCCACCCCGCCACCATGCACAGCATTATGATCACTAATCGTGTTCCTGCTGGGCCTGCTCCTCGCCTCGGTCCGGACAGACGTTTGCATCCAGCCACTTTGCCGCGTCCTCCGGGGTGTCGAAAAACACTTTAATTTTGTGGAAAATGTTGAGCTTTGCAGGATACAGGAGC
This sequence comes from Ambystoma mexicanum, assembly GCF_040938575.1. NCBI lineage: Eukaryota > Metazoa > Chordata > Amphibia > Caudata > Ambystomatidae > Ambystoma > Ambystoma mexicanum. The sequence goes on along the minus strand of NC_090921.1, from coordinate 1,333,278,549 downwards.
ATATATTTGTATCCAGCAGCGCGTAGTCTCCTCTTGACCGCCACATAGCTGTATCACTGTCTTTGCACCTGCATGGTGTAATCCGGATATGCTGTGATGGTAGCGGTTCCCCTCTTTAACGCCCCTCCTTTCCGGAAGAATTCCAATATCTTCTCTCTGTCTCTGTAGTTCAAATTTTTTGCTATAATTGCCCTGGGACGGGCCCCAGGTTGTGGTCTTCTCATCAGTGCCCGATGGGCGCCCTCAATTGCAAACCCTTGAGACAGCTCACCGGTGCCAATCTCCTGCAATATCATGTTCTCCACATAGGTCATGGGGTCCTGCCCTTCCTCCCCCTCCGTCAGTCCGACCACCCGTACGTTGTTGCACTTCGCTTGTCCTTCCACCTCCTCTGCTCGACTCTCCAGGTTAGCCACCTGCAGTTTTAGTATGTGGACCTCCTTAGCGTTATTCACTCCAGTGTCTGTGTTCACCGCACTTTCCAAGCTGCTCGTTCTCTCTGCCAGCACCCTCACGTCCTGTCTCAACAAGTTAACCTCAATTCCCACTGCATCTATTTTATTCTCCAGTGCGGTTCTCATGTCTGTCATCGTTGTCCCCATGAGGATTTCAGTTCAGTTATGGCCGTTAGAATAGCGCTATCCCCTCGGGTGCCTATCTCTGGGTGCACTCACCGTACTTTGCACTGGGGTGTTGGGGGTTTGTTGTGCCTTTGCAAAGATGTCCATCGTGGGATGTTTGCCCTTGGCTTTTCTGCCCCTTACAGACATTGCTCCACTCTGGTCATACCCTGGGGTCTGTTCTCGTCGGGACTGGCTGCTGCAGCTTATCATTTGTTGCCTTCCTTTGATATAAGTTACAATGCCCCCAAGTGGTTATCACTCCAAGTCGTGTATGAGCACTTTATCTACTGCAGCGCTTGTCTTCCCCTCGGGCCTTTGCTCATGACTTATGTTATATCATCATTGTCCCCTGGCTCACCCGTTGCTCCACAAATTCAATTGCATTCAGATCACTGGTTAATACGATCCAATGTCCAGTATATATATATATATCATAGGGTTGCTGTGCCTGATCATTCCACTGTGCACATCATCCCGGGGAAGGGGCCCTGTGCCACGCTGTCCACCCTACCAGAAGTTCTTTTCTCTTGTTAATCACAGCAGGGTGGGGAGGGGGGGCTCACCACCAGCCGCACTCCTTCCCAACAATTTTCCCTCTACTCCCTGCTCGCGGGCTTATCACTGACCCTCTGTGCAGTTGTAGGCAGCCCCTGTACTGGTAGTTGTGCTGTGCCGTCCTCGCAATCAGGTGTGGCCACCTTCTGCTGCTGTCCTTATACTGCGCAGGGTCTCTTATGGGCTCTGTCCCCAGCTCCACACACCCGGATCACCTTTCGCTGCTACGCAGCACGGTCTTGCGTGTTTCACCAGTGTTTTATACTCTTGTTCCCATGTCCACCGACCTCCGCTTCTCACTTGCCACAGCTTACACACGCTGCAGCGAGCTGTGTGTCCTACGATGTCCTCTTCTTTACTCGCTCTGTCTTCACATCTCGCGGACCGCGAGCATCTACTCACTATTGTGCAGGCGGGCATCCTCGCCATCGGCTCCGCACCTCATACGCTCGCGCCTCCGTTCCTTTTTCATGTGGCCACCTCTCATTTCTTGCTGCACACTGGCGCTGGGACCATAATTCGCCTTGGTCACGCGTGGCTGCCTTTGCGTCCACCTTTTCTTCAAGCCTGGAAACCACACCTTCAGCTCGAGCTGCGCCTTGGTCTTTGATATGCCTTGGTAAACTTCGCCCCTCTCAGGGCGAGCCCATCTTCCATAAATGTGAGTTCTGATGTTGTGCACCACATCTGTTTCAGCGCCTTCCTTGACTCCTGTGTGCGCTTGTCCAGTTGTTCAAGGACCCTCTTGCATTCTCCGCAGGTGCCTGCAGACTGGATTATTCAGTAATTCATCACTCGCCAAAGCACTCTTGAATGTCGATGGAGACGGCGTTGCAGATGTTGCCAGGATGCTCAGTAATTTTTCCGTCCCTCCTGGCTCACTCCATCTCTTACCTCCACAGGGTGGCTAGAGAGAGAGTCTGCCGCAATGGCGTTACCTGGTTGGAACACCAGCTTGATGTTGTACTCTTGTAGGGTGAGCATCCACTTCTCTATCCGAGCTGGGGGTTTGGAGGAGAATCTAGCCATTATTGGGATCAGGGGCTTGTGATCGTGATAACCGTCACAGATTTCCCGTAGACATATAGGTGGAAATGTTTACAGCCCCAGAGCACCGGCAGGGCATTGAGTTCAATTTTCGAATAACGTTGTTCAGTCGCGGATAGGTCTCTACTTGCAAATGCCACTGGGCGATCAGTCCTGCCATTGTCCGGCTGTATCAGCACCACAGACCAAAAAGGCTAGCATCCACAATAATCTCTGACTTCTTCCCGGGATCGAAAAACGCCATGGTTTTGTTAGTGGTAAGGGCTTTCTTAATGTTCTCGAAGGCGCTCTGGTCCAGAGCAGTCCACCTACATGTGCAGTCTCTCTTTGTGAGGTTCAGGAGGGGCTTGAACAGGGTGTCCAATTTCCATATGAACGCGTTGCAGTACGTGACCATCCCAAGGAAGCTTTGCACCTCAGACACATTCATGGGGAGCCCCTGCCTCTTGGATGTCTTTCACTTTTGCAGGATCGGGTGAAATATCCCCTTCTTGGAACACAAACCTGAAGAATTCAATCCTCATATGCAGGAAAGCGCACTTATCTTTGTGCAGAGTGAGTCCTAGCTGTTGGATACGCTTCAGGACATTTCCTCAACCTGTCCAGATGCTCTTGTTCTGACTTAGCAAACACCATGAAGTCGTCACTTATGTTGATAGGTTCTTTTCAACCCGGCCAGAGCTCCCAGATGATATTTTCAAAATCCTCTGCGTCCGAGGAAATTCCAAAGTTCAGGCTTTTCTACCTATACAGCCCCCTGTGCATCGTTAACGTAGTGATTTATTGGGATTCCAGATCCAGCGCCAGCTGGTGATAGCCCGACCAGAGAGCCAGCTCTGAGAAGTACCTGGCTCGCTGCAGATCCGCCAAGATGTTGTCCAGCGTCGGTGTGATGTGCTTCTCTCATTTTAGGGCTCTGTTTGAGAGACGCATGTCCACACAGATATGCATTGAATCAGGGTGCTTGGGCTTCTTCGCGATTACAATGGGAGAAACCCAAAGGATCGGCCCTTCCACATCCTCCTTCAGATTGTCCAGTTCTCTCTCAACCTTCTCTCGCAAGTAGAATGGCACCCATCCATTCTTCAGCACAACATGTAGGACAGTGGAGTCAATAAGAAGGTGAATTGGGTCACATGTAAGCTTCCCCACCCCTGTGAATATTCCCAAGTACCGGGCCAGCAGGGACTGAATGTCTTCTAGATACATGCCAAAAGCAAAGTTAACTGTGTGCAGTGCTTCTGCAGCGACACATCCTAGCAGTGTCACATCGCTCCCTTGTGACAAAGAACCTGGCTTTGATAGTCATATCGTTGTGATGAACAGGAGCCACGAACACACCTTTCAAAGGCAACAGATGTTTTCCTCCAACCATGTATATGTGCACGTACGTGTCCTTCAAGGGTGGGTCGTCTGTCAGCTGCTGGTTATGTTCTCCTGCCATGACACTCGCTGGTGCCCCAATGCCGATCAACATGGGTATCGGAATCGCAGATGTGGTCAATGCACTTAGGTTGGCGCCTCTTAGACATACTGGATATTAAAAAAATAATAATTCTTCCTCCTCCGGATGGTCAACTTGCAGGGAGACTGCTCCACCTGGCCACTTTCCGTGCTGGCCATTGGAACAACTGCCTTGGATAGGCCTACCCTCTCGAGTGTCTAGATGGCATAAGCACATGGCAGACACGAGCAAAGTGATTCGACATGACACACCTGTTGCACACGTGGCCCTTCGGTGGTTGGGTCACTCCCTTGACTGTCCATCTTGTTCCACGATGGTCGCTTGTCGACTTTGCAATACTGTCGTCTTCCTAAAGCAAACCTCAAGCTTTACTGATTTCATGGTGGTGCACGTGTTGTTCGCTCTGACATCCACCAACTTATGGGAGCATCTGAGCCCCATTATGCACACCAAGGTGATACCGGGTTCCCATAGTATTTGATGCCTCATCTTTTCTGCTGAACAGCCCTGGCTGATCCCATGTTCCTCATCTGGCTAGGCACACGCCACCGCCATTCGCTGCAGTCTGCTGTGGAATATTTCGAGGGACTCTCCTTCCTTCTGTATTGCTCTCATTAGGAACCTCTCATAGTCCACTTTTGCCATTTGCGCCAAGTATTCTTGGAGCGCCATCTTGGCAGCTTTGAAAGTGCCGTCATTAGGCTGTAGGGTCTCGCATATATTGTGTACGACTGGACCAGCTGACTAGAGCATGAGCGTTTATTATTTTTTTTTTTATAGTATTGTCATCCTCAACCTGTGGCTCCAGAAACATCTCTTGCTGCTTCACCCATGCGGACCACCTCTGACCCAGGGATGACGGGGCTCCTATGACATCAAATTCTTGCAGCGGGCGAGATAGGTCAAGGGGGCACCAGCACCACTGGTATCGTTCGCTATTTTGTGTTCTTGGTAGTTGATTGCGTAAACTAGCGCGCCACCCTCTCTTCACTGTGGGCGCAGAGGCAGTTTTGGTGCCTGGGCCAGTTAGCAGGCGAATGTCCTCTGATGTCCAAATGGGGACCAGAGACAGGGCGTAAAAGCACTCCACCAGGAACTGCAACCCTTTCCATGGCTAGCATTACTACAGCATGTGATGAGATGTAGGCAGACAGTTTCATAGCAGCACTGAAGATGGGGCGCAGAAGCATTCCATGAAGGAGCTGCAACCCCTCCTTAGAACTGGGCGAGCAGGGACTCTGCAAGCGTGGGACCACTAACCTGTGGCTGTTCTGTTGACTCCAGTCACCATTGCACTTTATATTTACCTTCCTTTTATTTGTTGTTTGTCATTTGCAATCTTTCTTTTTTTTTTCCTCCATGTGATCCTCTTTTCTTGCTTATGTTGAAAGAGTGGAAGGCAAACAGAAAAAGAAACGAGAAGAAAATTGCCGATGTGAGCGGCTGGGCATGTGTTCCCAGTTCATGGAAGGTGACTGTTGGCCTCATTACCATACTGGTGGTAGCCGTGCCGGCATCATTGTTTTTCTGGTGCCGGCGAATGAGCAATTACTGGGTCATTACGGCCTTGCCGGACCCCCTTTATTGCCCATTCACGGGCAGCAGAAAAAAATGCTCCCCATGGGGCTCAAAGGGAATGGGGAGTTCAGATCTGGCAGGCGGAAAGGCACCCGTGAGCAGAACTCGTAGTTTGCCGGTCCGGTAACAATGGTACCAGTAGTTTACTGGTACAGTTCTTACTGGACCGGCAAACTTATAATGAGGCCCTGTGTCTCAATCTAGTAAGTCGCTTATTATTTTGGGAGCGCCTCCAGCAGGCCCCTCCACTGTGCTATGGCCTAGGGACTCTCCTAGACAGTGGAAGCGGAAGCCAGAGCACTCCAAAAGCACCGCCGATGGCCCGGGAGGCAACAAAGAGGAGGAGAGGCGAGCACGGGCGCTACAGCAATTTGCCTGAGCAGGGCAGTGTGCACGAGCCTAACGACCCCCACAGCGTGGCTCAGCCTCGCACAGACTGCGATAACTGAAGATTCGAAACCTCACTTGCTTCCAGATCCAGCTGGCGGAGCAGCGGGATTCTGCCGCATGGAAGTATATCCATTGTGGCAACTACCTCATCACCAATGTCAGGGGTGTGGGGGGTGGACCTCGTCCTTGTGAGGCCCCCCACTGGCAAGGCAAATAGACCAGTTACTCACACTGGGGCCTCGTGCTCATGAATGCCTCGTGAGTGTGGCAAAGCCCTTTTTTTTTATTAAGTACATGCTGTGACGTCCAACATAACGGCTACATTAAAGGGGAACACACCATGGGGGGGTGCTATTGTGCACAAGCGAAAATGGCTGCCTGAGTTCAGAACTCCCGCTCCACTGCAATATCCTGAGCTGATTCATCTGTCTTGGGGCTGGCTAGGAGGCTGGAAAGCCGTGCTGCCGATGACCCGTGCACTTGGGCACAAGTTAAAATCCTGTTCAAATACGACTAAAATCTGACGAGATATGGCCGTGGGGAAACTGGCCAACGGCTGGCACTGAAGCGATCCGGCTGCTGGAACCACGTGGATCCACTTATACGCCGGGGATACAAGAGCGCTGCAGGCCACGGGTGGGAGGAGCCTGTCCGCGCGGCTCTCGCCTGGGAAAATACACTGGCCCTCGTCGAAACGGAGTGAGTGAACTGAGGCTGTTGGCATTGCCAGAGGCCCCCGTGCTCGCCCGATGCCTGGGTGCTGTTCCGGTTGAGAGGAGCGGAGGAGGAGGTGGAGGTGCTCCTTGCCCTCCTGTGCACGAAGATTGGTCGAGGCACAGGTCGGGGCTGGCGCTCTAGCTCCCTGGCCCACGCTCGTCCTCTGGTAAGGTACCGGAGGGGCGAGGTGGGGATGGTGCGCCGCGTGGCGGCCCTAGTCCTGTCTTGCCTGGGTCTCCCACCCGGGCCGCGGCTGCGAAAACACTGGTTGCCGGCCGGGAGAGCCATCGCCATTAACGGCTGGGAGAGGCATCCTGGGCTTCGCACATTTGGCTTACAATAACTTCCCACTGTGGGGCACACTGACCCCATTCGGTGGATGCTCATGATTCAGCTAGCCCCTCGGGACACTACATCTTGATCAGCTGGTGCAGGGGAGATACAACACTAGTTGATAGCTAGATATTGTGGCCTCCTGACACCAGGAGGTGCGCGGAAACTACTACCACGGCCTTCTGCTACTGGAAAACAAAGAAACACCTATGTCTCTGTAATCAAATACTGCGTTTGTGGCCACAAGATAATATAAACATATATTAAATATGTGGAAGAGCACAGTCCATTCATGCTAACAGGTTCTAGAACAATACAACGTAGAGTAAATCACAGATGCACCCACAAACCCATCTTTTACCTGGACAGACGATCCACGTGGGGGCAGTGTGAGCACCTATAGCAATTTCCACCTTACCACTAACACCGGTTCAGGTGGGAGCGGCACACAGCTCTTCGCTGTCATGGGGGAACCACATAAAACAGGCAAGTCATCCAAGACCCCGGGTGGTAAAAAGAAAGGCCCAATGGACACTTACACTAGCAGCCAGGGCCCAACCACTGCAGCCGAAATACACTCAGAACCCACTGTTTCGGGAGAACATGACCGAGGGGAGCGTGAAGACAAATTAGCAATGCTGATGCAGAATGGGTTCTTGGCAGTGAATATGAAGCTGGATGAATCAGTGGCTACCATAGGATCCATGAGGGCCAGAATAGACAAAGAGAGCGTGTGCGTCACAGAAACTGAAAATAGAATAAGCGCTAATGAAGATACAATTGCTCACCACAGCCAAGACATTTCCCAAATTAAAGAAACAATGAGCAAGCTGCAAAACAAGTGCGAAGACCTCGAATCTCGATCGAGGAGAAACAACGTGCGGGTGGTGGGCATAGCGGAATCCTTTGGAAAAAATCCGATGGAGAAACAACTGGAAGCTCTGTTCAGATCCCTATTTGGTCCTGATGCATTCTCTGACCATTTCTTGGTTGAAAGGGTGCATTGTATGCTAGCGCCGGTCAATAAGCCTGGTGCACCACCACGTACGATAATTGCATGTATCCTGAATTACAGGGACAGAGGCACAATCCTTCGGCTGGCAAGGGAGGCTGGTACACTGCAATTTGAGGAAAACTGTATACATATATACCCAGACTTCTCCTCTGCGGTGCAGGCAAGTAGGCGATCCTACGAGCCGGTTAAGAAACTCTTGAAAGCGCGTCAGATCCCATACGCATTAATGTTCCCAGCTAAAATGAGAATTCAACATGCAGGACGAGCACATTTTTTTGAGAATCCGACCGAAGCTTTAGCCTACATAGAGTCCTTTATACCCCTTCCTCCCAGAGGGGACAGACCCGCGCAGAACAATGGACCCCGTCCAGTGGATTAAGGTTGCGTACCGGTTGCGCATGTGGTCTGGCTAAGCGATCCTTCGTTGACCTGAATCAAGGCTGACGGCTTATTGGACGGCCCCATGCCCTATAAATAGGTAGAGTGATGAGACCCGGAGTTGGCGGTCATGTGGAGTAACATGACTACCCCTGGAATACTCCACAAGTTGAATTGGGACCATCGTCAAGTTGGGGGTGATGATGATGATGATGATGATGGAGGGAGGAGGTTATACATTGCTTTGTTGTTGGCATATAGACTTATGTTTTGAAAAGTTGACTGGACCCCATGGTATGGAGCCCCGTCCTGAAGAGGGTATGAAGGGAACAGGTTGTTTGTTATTGGTTAAATCAGTAGTTACACGGATGATAGCACCACCAACTCTATGCATATACTATGTTATCAAGATACGAGGTACAGGTCGGAACATTGCCCTATGAGACACTGGTGACGGGCTAAAGATTAAACTGTTATCGTGGAATGTAAGGGGTCTGAATAATCGATTGAAAACTAAGAAAGTTTGTAACTATATCTCTAGGCATAGCCCCCAGATCGTAATGCTGCAGGAAACGCACACAATGGATACGAATAATGTGGACATATTGCCCCAATGAGGCAAGCTGAGGTTCAACACCAATTACTCATCCCAATCTAGGGGGGGGGGTTGCTACTCTTATTCATCCTGGCATAGTGTTCAAACTGGCGGGCCAGAAAATTGACCAGCTGGGCAGAAATGTACTGGTTTGGGGGTGAGATGGCTGGCCAGGAGATTGTACTGGTGAACACAGATGGACCGAATGTTGATGATCCTGTTTTTTACATGGATATGTATCAATTAATTGTTCGGTCAATCTTACCACAATACTATGGGGGGGAGATTTTAATTTGGCTATGAACCCCGAGCTGGACAGTTCCAGCGTTACTGTTAGAGCTCCTGCCAAAGCTGCTGTAACCCTTAAACACATTCTAGCGCAGCTTTCGCTTGTTCACGCCTGGCGCTTGCTATACCCGGACAAGAAGGGATACACATATTACTCCTCGGTCCATGACCCTGAGTCTAGGATCGACTATTGGCTCATCTCCCCTGGTGTGGCTGCAACATTGAAAGCATGTGAATATTACCCCGTACATTTTCTGATCATTCCCCTGTAGTGATGGAGGTGGCGGTTGTTAACTCCCCCGCGACAATTAAAAGGTGGAGGATGCCGGGAGGAATGCTGGGAGACCCTGGGGTGTTTGAGGAATTGCACATAAAAATCGCATAATTTTTTGCCAGCAATATCGGATCTGTGGACAGATACTCCACTGTCTGGGAATCCTTTAAGGTTTGGACCGGGGCACCTTCATATCTAAGTCTGTTGGTCTCCTTAAGGGGGTTTGAGACGAGTTGACCGAAACTGAACGCAGACTGGGGGAACTTAAAAAGACCTACACCCACACACAAGGCAAGGCAAGGCAATACTAGCTGACATCCAGACCCAGCTACAAGAGTTCAATCTGTTGGCCTCTAGGGAGGTGAGCTACATGCCGGCTCCGGTCTGCTCCCGCAGGTATGGGGAAGGGAATAAGGCAGGGAGAACACTATCAAACCTACTTAAACAAGACAGGCGACCTAACCAGATTACAAGCATACAAATGTCACAAGGGGAGGTTCTTCTGGGTGAGAAGGGGGATCGAAAAACAAACTTGCTAAAATCTATCAGGAAGTATATTGAAACAAAGATACTAAAACAGAAACTGAAATTAAATCCTACCTGGAGGCACTCTCCATGCCTGAACTATCTGAGGCGGCCCGACTAGCAATGGAACAGCCGGTGAACGCAGAGGAGATTGATGAAGCGATTAAAGCATTGGCGTCTGGTAAGGCTCCAGGGTTGGACGGATTGGGGGCCGAATTCTATAAAGAATTCCGTGAGGAACTGGTGCCAGTGCTGCTGCAGGTCTGGGAGGAAGCCCTCCAAAGCAATATATTACCACCGACAATGAGGGAGGCTGTAATAACCGTTCTCCCTAAACCTAGATGGCCCCCTCAAGACATATCTTCCTATAGACCCCTTTCCCTTATAAATACCGATGCCAAGATATTTGCAAAAATACTGGCCAATCGGCTTCTCCCGCCGGTCCTGACACTTGTTCATCCAGACCAAAACGGATTTATTCACACAAGATCTACCGCCCTCAATCTCCGTAGGCTCTTCGGGATTATGGCACATGAAACGCCGTAGCCATATCCCTGGATGCCGAAAAGGCCTTCGACTCCGTGTCGTGGGCCTATTTGTTGGCGGTTCTGGAGGCATTTTGGGTGGGCCCTATTTTTATTAGATATGTGAGGCTGCTGTACACAGAACCTGGTGCTAGGGTGTTGACAAATAGATCCATGTCTGAATTATTCCTTCTAGGTAGGGGCACGAGACAGGGGTGCCCATTCTCACCTCTACTTTTCGCGCTCACGATAGAACCAATGGCAATCGCGATTAGACTCAGACACTCAGATAAAGGAATAAACCTGAAGGGCGCAACCCAACTAATTTCCCTATATGCGGATGATACGCTTTTATATGTTCGGGAACCCGAAAAAAATATCGTACCCATAATGACTGAGGTCCAGGAATTTTCAGTTTACTATGGATACGCTATAAACAATAGTAAATCATAGATATTCCCACTCACGCCGGCAACTGAATGTCCAGTTTCCCGGTGTGGACTTAAATGGCCCGACCAGACTATCAGGGGGTTCTTGTCTCCAAGGACAGGCATGCATTGTACACAGATAATCATGAAAACGCGTTACACACGTTAAACACCAAATTACTGATGTGGGGACGCCTCCCGATCTCATTACATGGAAGAGTCGCAGTCCTTAAGATGATAGTTTTACCCAAATTACTATACCTTTTCGTGAACTTCCCTATATGGCCAGGACGCCCCTTCTTTGATAGGCTCCGATCAATGGCGGTAACCTTCCTTTGGAACGGGAGAACTGCGAGAATAGGGTGGGAACAAATGGTTGCACCATACTCCTCCGGTAGCATAGCGGCGCCTGATTTTGAGTTGTATTATTATGTTTCTTGGGCTCAATTTGTAAAGTACTGGTATGATGACACCAATTATTCACCCCACACATGGATAGAAGAATACACCACACATTCCACGAATATACAGTCTGTATTTTTTGATACACGCTATAGAGACACTTGTGACTATAATCCAGTGAGCTGCACGGTTGGCACATGGAAGGCTATATTCAAAAGATTGGGCATGGAAAACCCGTATAACCCAGAGGTTTCCCTATGGAACTACCCGGGCATACAGCCAACACACGATAATAGCCTACAGGAGTTCTGGGATCCCAATGGGGAAATGAAAATTGGGGACATGTTCATTGACGGGAAATTTGTCTCTAAAAGACATTCAGGGGGCATTCGGCAGGGGGCCACTTAGGACACTCCAATATTATCGCATGAGGTCAGCTTTCCAGAAATGTTGGCCACTCTTCCTGGATGAACCCCCTACACATCCTTGTATACAGCTGGTAACTTCCAGAGACAACTTTGGAATTTCCAAACTATGCACGGCCGTCCAGAGACATACCCCTGCGACAAACCTGGTCAAAGACAAATAGGAAAGGGACCTACAGACCCCTATGTATGATAAAAAATGGGAAAGATATTGCTCGTTCATCAAGAGGGTGTCCTTAAATGCTGGTCTGCGTTTAATTCAGTTTAAAATCTTGAATAGATTACATTACACTCCGGCTAAAATAGCCAAGTTCACGATGAATGGGTTGGGTGAATGCCCTAAATGCAGAACGCCCCAGGCTGGAGCATTACACATGTACTGGGAGTGTCCGGTGGTGAGGCACTTCTGGAGGGAGGTGGCGGAGATGCTAGAGGAACTTACGCAGGTTCCCCCTCTACTAACCCTGCAGAAATACCTATTTGGCGATATAGGCAAGTGCTCTGAAAAGATCAGGAGATTGTTTGACATCTCATGTGCGGTGGCAAAAAAATGCATTTTACAAAATTGGAAAAGTACTGGACCACCTACTATGAAATGCTTCCTTCGGGAACTAATATATGTAAACGAATCGGAGGAGCAGTTTGCCCTCACCCGGCCAGCTGCACGTAGACCCAAAGACATATGGGGCCCCTTCAGAATGTATTTGTGTGACATGATTTCTGATGATGACGAAACTGAGAAAGCTGCAATGTTCCAATGTGATATGTATAATAAACCTGCTGAAACTGTGAATGTGAGGTGATATGTGCTGTGTATCTTTTGTGACCACTTAATAATAATAAAAAGAAGTTTTAAAAAAAAAGGGGAACACACCACAGGTATTAGGAATCCAGTAAGGCGTTAATAGCTGCAAATTATCATGGAGTAAGAAGCCTGCGAGAGCTGAACCACTAAGTGTCAATTGAAAAGCTATTATTTGCTGTTTGTCAGCAAGTGATTACTGCACCTTTCAAGGAGAAGAAAAAATAAGGTTCATGCCCAAAAATAAAGCTGGTGTACAGTTTGCCTTGCAACAACGCAACACTGATACTAGTGCAAGGAACACTTTATTTCAGCTACTTGAAGACAAGTTCACAGATTCTTTCAAACCAGGCGCCCCAAGATGTCTTTTCCTGGGCCATTGCCTCAATCTCAGGTTCCCTGTGGCTTCCTGACATGCGACTATCTTCCCCGAGTTATGGACATGGCCCCTCGAATACCTCTTGGCATTTAAGACGCTGAAAGGAACTATGGGATTGGTAGTTCTGGCAAAGGGCTGTAGAAAGTGACTCAATTTTACCTGTAAACGGGGATGGTGTGAGTTATCCAGAGCCAGTTTCTTATTCAAGGGCATCTGTATATGTATGTTTATAGTTATTCTCCACTTTGTTTATGGCTGTAATGAGAACATTTTTTTAAAAAAGGTATGCAAGAGTATTTGTGATTTGGAGTTGGTGTGTCTTGCACAAGGATTTCCTGGAGAACCCCTCAATATCTGGGGTTTGTTTTGCACAAAAGGATTTGAGTTGTTCACCATAATTGGTAATGTCACCATAGCACACCCCTCTCACCATTTAGAGACCACTCGCCAATGAAAGGAAAGTTTGCACTCTTGGAGAGAGCCACTGAGATCAGAGCACAGATGTGTTTTTATGTTTTATAAAGTGCATGTTAAAGACTGTGCACTTCACACATTGTTGCTGATTACTGAAGTGAACACAATGGAAAAACTGAGCATAGTTACCAGAAGGTATTGACCCTATGTGAGAAACTTGAGGGCATCCTCACATCTACCCTCCTTGGGTCCTCTTCTCAGGTGGCCAGGAAAAGGCCATCGCTTTTGGATCCTGACCCTGGGGGTGGAGGGTCATTGGGGATGAGATGTCCTCAGGTGAGATGCGGTATTCCGCATTCCCATTTCAAGACAAACCCTCTATCCCAGAGGCAGTTATGTGGTATTGATATCCCTGTTCCATTGGCAAAGAAAAGGCCAGGAGATATTATCAAGCTAGAAATAAAAGAAAGAAGGGGAAGACGAGAGGGGTTAAGCGTGAGCTAGGTGAGACTTGGTATTCCCCTTTCCCTCATGAAAACTAAACTAGCCCCCCACCGGCCTTTTTGGGTTATTGTCAAACATGTCAAGTGGATGCAGGTGTATAAGAAGAGAGGAGACTAGCCGTATGAGAGACTAAACCAGCAGTGAAGCCTGTTTGCGAGGAGGCCGCTGAGGTGGAAACTGCAGGAGAGACAGATGCCAGCAGAAGGAGACCCCAACAGAAGGTTGAGCCCAGGAGTCGATGGGCTGTGAGAAAACCACAATTGGGGAGGCATCCATGGTCCAAGGCGCTCCACCGGAGCGGCGTTCATAGTGAGAGGAGGGCGAGTGACAGACAGCATCTGCAGAAGAGAAGCAGAGCTGCCGCCATTTTCAGAGCGAATACGAAGTGTGAGCGAGGCTCACGAATGAAGGAAGAGACTGACAGCGTCCACACCAGGGAAGTGGAGCTGCCGGTCGTGTGCAGAGCGAAACCGAAAAGCAAGCGGGACTACGAACGAAATAGAGGTGCAGGCAGAAGCAAGGTGCACAGCTACCTGATGGAGTTGCTGAGAACCAGCGAGTGCAGAGGGAAGCCACTAGAGCCGGGGAACTCCTGGGGACGTAAGGGAAACCTGAAATGGAAGCTGAATGAATGAAAGGCATGCACATGAGAAACCGATTGGGAGACACTATTAAAAGCCATTTATCCTGCAAGCGGCGGGGTGAAAGATTGTGCAGATTGAATACCGAACTAAAAGAAAGCTTTTGGGCAAAGCTGTGAGCCTATGACAAATTTGCATGAACTACAGATACTGCCCATTTGAAAGCCAAATATAAGACTGTATGAATCATGAAAGAAAAAAGAGACGAGGAAACTGAAAGTGAACCCAAGAATAAAGTGGTGAAGGAACAAAATCACCATAAAGTGAAATCTACGCAAGAATACAGTGTGACATGGCCAAAGACTGGCAAAGGTGTTGTGAACACATTGTGGCAAAGAGGCAAACGGGGAGAATCTAGGGTTCCTGGTTGCGCGACCTGTAGTGGGTGGACCTTGTGGTCCGACAACAGCGCCTAGACCAGGGAGCACCAACTGTGAGAATATAAAAAGGCTGTTAAGTTTGAATCCTAATACAGGTATAAACACAGAAGAACCTGTGTGGGAACGAGAGCCTAGGGCTCCTGGTTGCCCGACCTGTAGTGGATGGACTGTGTGGTCCGACCACTGCGCCTATACCAGGGAACCCCAACTGTGAAAAGCTAAGGAGGTTGCTGAAGCAAACCAAGGAAAAGCAACCTAATGAACTGGTAAGAAAAACAAAGCAGTATAAAGTTGACCGGGAACTAATAATATAATATATAATTGAGGAGAAGTACAAGTTGACTGTCTTGAACTTGGGGAAGGGAACCCCAAGGTTTTGTCGAACTGTCTTGAACTTTGGGAAGGGCAGCTGAAAAGTAAGCAAGAAGCAGGAAGAAGCTCAGAACTCTGTGTTGATCATTAATTTTATTATTGACATCCCTACACATTGTTTAGCTTTAGTTGTGAGGGCAAGCGTAGGTTTTGGACACAAACAGACTTTTAAATTGAACTTTTTGACTCAGACTTTCCTTAGTTTCTTTAGGTAGATAATTCCCACCTTAGGATAGGGCAAGTTAGGCCTTCTACCATCCTGATATTTGAGTTAATAAAACGTTTTTGTTTGAATTTGAAATATGTGGTCTGTGTCTTGCTTCACGATACCTTCACACCTGTATTATGATTATTATTGCTAAAGTGTCAGTGGATAATTGCAGTTAAGGATTTCAATTGGGCAACACACACCTTGGTCTCAGCCTAGGATATAGTGCACAACTAAGATGCCTTTCTCTATATTTTATGTGGATTCAATTTGAGATGGTCCACAACTCGTATCACACCCCCTTTTTCAAATACCCGGGTCACAATGGACCATGAACCAGGCCGGTTGATGAAAATTACAATATTTATTTATTTTTAAATTCAAAGTAAATCATACCATTTTTAATGTGGGGTGGGGTGATAATTACAATGAAAATGGAAGCAATACGCTTGATTAACCTTCTCCTAGAACATATACACTGCACAATTGAATAAGAGCATTTTATTTTGATTTTAGGAAAAATAGCACCCAAGTTAAGGTTTCCCCCTGCAATATTCCCTTAACCCACAAATAATTGAATTCTGAGTGGATAGAAAGAAGCAGCTGGTAGTATGGAATTAGGGGGAGAAAACAGAATCAAAATTCTTCCCTCACAAAATAAGATGTGAAAATGGATTTTAAACCCTTTGCAATGGCATGAAATGACACTCGGAAGTGGCAAATAAATAATTAATATGAAGTAAATATGATTTCTCACTAAGGCAAAATGCACAAACACTAGCAATCACGAGGCAAAGGATCAACAAGGAGAATACAATTCGAAAATGAGTGGAAGTGAAATATGCTGCAGCCAAATGACACGTTGGAAAACTTGCAATTTTCTCAATTCCCGCTTTAAATTACCCAATAGGTTTTTAATAAAAACTGATGAAATACTCTGATTTGGAGTGTGGTCTTTGGACTGTGGGATGGATGTATATCACTGGGATATTACTGAAGTTGAAGGATGGTAGTATCTTAAGATTTGGATGAGATTTTCGGGGTGGAATGGGGTTCACTTTTAGGGAAATTGAGCAGTTAAAATGAAAACTTCGGTTTTAAAAGAAAGGCAAATGTTACTTAAAATGAAATTATCTAGACTATATTGTTAAGGAGGAACACAGTAAGTTCCAGGTTGATTCGCAAGGTCAACCTTGTCTCTCCAGTGCTCAACCCCAACAATAAAATATATGGAAATTAGTTTGATTACTCCAAATATATTTAAGGGCTTATAATTTAACCAGACAAAATTGAAAAGAGATGGCGCTAGTACTTAAACATTAAGGCCAGGATACGAGGATAATTCTAACGGTTTCAACAAGTTACCAGGGTATAAATATGACTACTTAGAGAGTGTAAAAAGGACAAAGACAAGACAAGGTAGGCTATGTGTTTCTAAGAGGTGGGGATTATACTCGGTGCACCTTTTAGTTTTGGGATTTTTGGACAGTCAACAGGGTCTGGTTACCACACGGCGGTGCTTGGCAAAAGTCAGCTGGGCAAGGTCCAGTCACTGGATAGCTAACAGCTGGGCAATTCGGGCCACTGGATGGCACAGGTACCGCTGGATGCAGTCAGTGGGCAAGCAGTTAGTGGGCAGCAAGCCAGGCTGGTCTCAGGATGCAAAAGGTACCACCACTTTCCCCTTTTTATTAATGGGATATTAGTGGGTTTTTTCTGGATCAATGGCCTTGCTGGAGTAGGAATCAGCTAGGCTTGGGTTTTACAGTGGGCTCTGGAGTAGGGTCAGCAATGCTTTTTCGTGTAGGAAAAATCTGGAATCGGCAACATGAATGGAGCAGATCAGGAACACAGCACAGGAACTTCAGGAAGAGTGTCTGTCTAGAGTCCTGTCATGGACTCTTATTTATAATGCATAGTGACATCATAGCAGGATATGGCTGGGCAGGCTTAGCTAAACACACCTCATTCCCGCCGCACGGGAAAAGCTTCACTTTTTAAGTTACAAAGTGTCAATGGTCAGTAATTCAAAGAAGCTCCAGCTCTGGGCTATGTCAATTTCAGTGCATAGGTGGTTCAAATAAACTACTGCCTACAAGAAAATAAAGATGGCTGCAAAACAGTATGGGAATCCAGATGGAAAGTCAAAAACCGAATTTGAAAGCAAAGTGCTAGCAGCTTGCACCACATGTGTAAAAATGGGCTCTGCAAACTAAAGAAGAAAAATGCTTGTTTGAGAGTACTATGTTGAACAAAAACTTCTTCTTGCCTAGCAATGTGAAAGGGGATTGTACTGTGAAAATACAATGTATGAAATGGTTCTATTGAGCAGGTTCTTCCAATTCAGAACAAAAGTAAATACAATAAAATCAAACTTCAGTGGCTGCATGGGGGGATGTCAGCCAAAAACAGGTTTCTGCTGTGAGGATGACGGAAACAAAAGTGTCATCCCCTCTTCTGGAGGGGAGCTTGGTGTGTGAGTGATGTTGGCTGAAATTGTGCACACACAAGACACCCCTTCAAGTATTGGTCGAGGTCCTGCCCCGTGTGTGGCCAGTATGCAACCTCCTGCAAGATTTCTAAAGTAATGTGAAAACCCAGATGACTGGCTGTGGCTGCGTAATGGGCGTGACTTAGCATCAGCTTTGGAATGAGGTACGGAACACCCACTGGTCACAGCCAGATATGGATCTCCTTACCAACAAACCGTCTTGGATTCGGAAAATTTGGGACACTTCATCAACACTGGGAGATCCTCTTTCCCAATATAATCGGTATCCGTCAGGGGAAAGTTCTCAGGGTCCTCAATGTGTAGATAACATTTACCAATAATGGGATCCCCTTTTTGTGCCGTGATTAAATCAGTATCTGGGGTCTCCTTACTCCACTGTGCAGTTGAGAGTTCATTGTGAGCATTTGTCTGGGACCTAGTGATAGCGGTGACCTGGATTTCCCCCAACAGGGACTCTATCTCGAGGAGATCCCCTGGGATGGCTCTGGTTTTGGCCAGCTGACCAGCTAGGTCACTTCCAGTTTTGTCTGACCCCACTGTTCTGGAATGATCCTTGATCTTCTTCCAATAGATGGTCATCCCACTAGAGGTGACCAGATCATCTATATTTTGGATTAGCTTGCCATGTTTCAGCGGTTTGTTATTAGCACACAGCATGCCTCTGGTTTTCCAATTAACCAGGTGCTACACAAACCCGTTCCGGACATATATCTGAATGGGTGATTATGACCAGTTTGTGGAGTTGGTGTTGGACGGCAGTGAGGATGGCCTGATGAACTTCCATCAACTCCGCCACCGGACTACTCCGGGGACCGATTTTGTATGCGGCAGAGGGCTCTGGGGCATCATTCACCCAGGCGTTCCCAACGCCGGCCACTAGTTCCTTTTCCCTGTTGTTGTCAACATGGTAGGAACACCCATCCACATGAACTATGGGCATTCCCTCACGCTTGTCTTCTTTGTAGACTTTGTGTGGGGAATTCAGGTACGCCTCCATGTTATCCTGGATTTTAAGACTTTCATCCACAAGACAGTTTTCTCTGGCACAATCATGCAAGTCAGCTAGAACTTACGCGAGGGGACTCTTCTTGTTTTGGCCATATCCGACCTCCACAGGAAAGCCTTGCATTGACAGAATCCAGGAAGTAATTCTGGAATTACTCACATTGCCGGCCCCATCTCGAGGAGATCCCCCTGGATGGCACCGGTTTTGGCCAGCTGATCAGCTAGGTCGCTTCCAGTTTTGTCTGGCCCCACTATTCTGGAATGACCCTTGATCTTCTTCCAATAGATGGTCATCCCACTACAGGTGACCAGATCATTTATATTGTGGATTAGCTTGCCATGTTTCAGCGGTTTGTTATTAGCACACAGCATGCCTCCGGTTTTCCAATTAACCAGGTGCTCCACAAACCCGTTCCAGACATAATCTGAATCAGTGATTATGACCAGTTCGTGGAGTTGGTGTTGAACGGCAGTGAGGATGGCCTGATGAACTGCCATCAACTCTGCCACCTGACTACTCTGGGGACCAATTTTGTACCCGGCAGAGGGCTCTGGGGCATCATTCACCCAGGCATTCCCAACGCCGACCACCAGTTCCTTTTCCCCGTTGTCAACATGGTAGAAACACCCATCCACATAAACTGTGGGCATTCCCTCACACTTGTCTTCTTCGTATACTTTGTGTGGGGAATTCAGGTATGCCTCCATGTTGTCCTGGCTTTTAAGATTTACGTCCACACAGGAAAGCCTTGCATTAACAGAATCCAGGAAGTAATTCTGGAATTACTCACATTTCTGCCCAGATTCTGTCACTTTGGAGGTATTGCAAAGGCTGGCGTGGAGTCTCCACTATGATGTGTTCCCCCTGGATGAACGGGCGGTAATTTTTCAATGCCCACACCATTGCCAGGAGTGCCTTCTCACAATCGTTGAATTTTTCCTCCATGGAGGATAACGTCTTGCTTGCATAGGAGATGACTTTATTGACCTTGTCATGCTTTTGATATAATGCTGCTGACAAGCATGTATTTGAGAACCCTGTCTCCAAGAAGAACTCCTTGTTTTTGACAGGGTAAGCTAGACAAGGAGCTTGTGAGAGGCTTCTTTTGAGTTGCTTTACTGCCTCGGCTTGTTCTGGACCCCACTCCCACTTGACCCCCCCTTCAACAGATGGATTAGGGGTCTTGTGATATCTGCGTAATCCTCAAGGAACTTCCTATTGTAATTAGTCCGTCCAAGGAGGCTTCTTAGCTGCTGCAGAGTTGTGGGATCTTTAAGTTTTAGGAGTGCTTCCACTTTCTTCTCCTAGGGACAGAGACCCTCAGGAGTTATTTCATGTCACAAGAAGTTGACACGGTTTCTGCACCACTGCGCTTTTCGAAGGATAGTTTTGCTCTGGTAACCCTCAACTGTGTCAGAACATAATGGATTTCCGCTATGTGTTCCTCCACAGTTGAGCTTTTTATCAGGGCATCATCCACATAGGCCAGGTTACCCCTTTCACCCAAGTCGGGCATGTCCCTATGTAGGAAGATGTTGAATTTGTTGCCAGAGTTGATGTATCCAAAGGGAGTCCGGGTCCAGGTGTACTGCTGCCCCCCCAAAGGCAAAGGCCAGCTTGCATTGGTCCTACCTACTGACAGGCACAGTCCAGTACCAATTAGTCAATGGCAGTGTATACTTTTGACCCCTGGATCTGGGCCAGCCCCTGGCCAATGTAGGGGAGAGGCCATCGGGACATGTGGACCTGTTTATTCAGCTCCTTCAGGTCAGCACAGAGTCTCCACTGGCTGTTCGGTTTTAAAATCCCCAGCACCGGATTATTAAAGGTGCTGTGGACTGGACGAATTATCCTACGGGACTCAAGATTTTTGATGATTTCCGTCAGGGACTCCATGGATGCAAGAGGCAAGCAGTATTGCTTCACAAACACTCGAGTCATTCCAGGGACTGTGGGAATCGTGGTAGTGTGGATTTCGGTGCGTCCACAGTCATACGAGTCCACCGCAAAGAGATCTTGAAAATCTGAGAACACCTGTTTCAATTTTTGCTTTTGCTCCGGAGTCTCACCGGCATCAGCTAGGTTGACCCGCTCTTCAACCATTTGCCTGAAGCCTGGAAAGACTTCCCGTTCTCAGCGGCCTCCTCCAGCTGAGTGGAGAGGTCCCTGGTTAGAGTATTGACCTGGACAGAGTTTTTTAGGTAGGAGAAGCTGTCATTGTGGAGAGAGAAGATCACATCATCCTGCCCGATGTCACAGGTCACCTCTTCCTCACCGTATGGGCAGGAAGAGTACACCAGGAAATTCCCCCCTTGCCGGGTGAAGATACTGTCTGGTGGTAAGTCATTGTCACTATCCTTGTCAAAACGGTCATTGGGGATTGGTCTTATCAGTTAATTTCCTAGATCCATGGAAAAATGTGGTCATCAACCGCCATTCCAATAATTGTGCCTGCGCCCAGAGTGATACTGCTAAGGTCGCTGTTATCCATCAATATTGGAATGGTGTTGTGCTCTACATTGACTAATGGTGTTGGGTTTAACCCCAACCCCTGCGGTTGGAGATGGGCATTGAGGTGTACATATGTGACAGGTTTTGCAGTTTCTGTCCCCTTTTAATTTTTAATTCAACTGGGAATAGTCCGGTCTGTCCTCTGATAGTGACCTCCTCTCCAATTTGAACTTCAACTGCATACGGCAGCAATTGGGCTGACCGAAATGCTTTTTCTGAATCATCAAAGTCCCTGGGATTACCTCCTAGTCTGGACCACGCTTTGTAATTTATCAGGTCTAAATTAATGGCAAACCGATTGAGAATGTCACTGCCTAAATAGAATGCAGCAGGGACATCTCGCACGACCCAAACATTGTGTTCTATCCTTTTGTTACCTATAGACATTTTTTGCATACACCTGCTAGGCAGGAGAAGTTTGGAATTGGGAGATTCCAGTCCCATTTCCCACTTATCAATCAATTTAAATGTGGGAAAGACTGTCACGTCAGGTATTTGATTGTTCTGGAAATGAAACTCAATATGATCAGGTTTTTGTTCAACCATGTGGCATGTGCCATTTAAACTAACATGGTTGACACTCTGTTTCAATTTATTGGCCTGTTACTCTGAGTCCAGAGGACCTTATTCACACAGTCTATCGGGGGGCACAACCTGCGCAGGATGTCATTCCCTAGTAGACAGGGTGTGCCCTCTGGAGTCACGACTATGACCGGGTGTTTCACTTTGTGTCACCCAACTTTTATCTCCAAATCCGCTCTCCCCTCGACAGGAATTTCATTCCCTTCAAAGTTTTGGAGTTGTCCAGGAAGAGGGGTGAGAGGGATCTGGTATCTCTCCCCCCTTCCTGAATTTAGCTGATCAAAGGCCCTTTTTGATAGAAGAGTGGCTTGGGATCCAGTGTCCACCAGCGCTGCAAATGTACACTGCCCTTGCACTTGGACCGCGCCATAAAATCTACCCTCTTTCTCTTCCAATGGGCAAGGTAATGTGCATTCCGGGCAAGCTGGGTGGTCAATTTCTTTAATTTACATTCCGACACAGGGGTAGTTTGGGCATAATCATGTGGTGGGGTTTGGGAATCTGAAAGAAAAATTTACATTCTGATATTTGGGGAGTTTTGGGTTCCCTTTTTCTGATTCTGGGCTGCCCCCTTCCTTTTTGGAGGCAGTCACCAGAATTGCTTCGGGAAGTTTGGGAATCCTCTTTTAATGCTTGATTCCCTGGATGCTCTATCTGGGGTTCCAGGATGGGCGATTCTGAATTTGTCCCCACATCCACCCAGTCTTCATTTAGATCTCTTGGGATCCATTTTTCTTTGGGAGGAGTTCCCCCGTCCCTGAAGGAGAAGGTTATTTCCCAGAATCCTCTAAGGATTCATCCCCTTTAAACTAGAGGACACTAACTTACTCCCTAAAATGGGCCATTTTGCTGTCTTTATTTCTCCTACCCACCCTCTGTTCCCCGGGTTGCAGATTTTCAGGGGCAGGAGATTTTTGTTCCGGTTCCTGGGTGTCCAGGGCCTTTTCACGAGTGAGGAAGGAAGCTTCCGCTAGGGCTTTACAGCCCCCTTCCCCCGTGCCTCCTCCTTTGGAACCCATGAGTTGTCAAGGTTCTCTCCCCGTCATTGTTCTGGGGATCCAGACCCTTCGTTTGTGGGGTTCTGAGCCACCATATTCACCTGAGAGTTCTGTTGAGCCCTCAACATGCGACTCAGATCCTGGGTAAGGTTTTGGACCTGGTGCTCCAGTTGGGACCCCTGTTCCGGCTGGTACGGGGGTCTCTGTTCAAATCTAGGTGGATCCCGGGAAGGGTAACTATCCCTTCTCTCAGGACCCTGGATATTGTGAATTTTGGTAACCCTCCACCCTTGGCCTCCCCTCTCCCGGATTGGGTTGTCTGGTTTCCTGAAAGCGGGGAAAGGAGGGTTGGGGTTTTGTGGGTACCGGGGAAAGAAACTTAACCCAGCATTTGGGGGATTACTGCCCTCCTGAGGGAAGTTAGAAGAGCAGTTTCCCAGGGTGGTACTTACCTGATTGGGTCCCCCCACCCCCTTGGGCTGGGGGAGTCCATACATACCCCAAGATTGGTTGGTTGCCCTTATATCTGAGACTTATATAATCAGGGGAGTTAGGGGTCCCATTGGTGAGATCGCCACCTGTTTGTGATTGGCCTGAAGGCCTTCTGGGTCTCTGATTTTGCTGATTCTGTGTAGGTACATTTTTAGGCTGCCCCATCTCTAGGTCTAAAATGGGGGCAACATTCACCTCTGCTACCTTAGCAGCAGCAGGGGTGTTGGCTGGCTTGTTTTTTTTGTCTGATTCTTGTTTCCTGCAGGTTTTTGGACTTCATAAATGCAGGTTGCCTGCTCTATGACCCAGTCCAGAGATCTTTTATCATGAAAGTTCCTCACCAGCTGGGTCATAATATACTTTGGGAGCACATGAAAGAAGGTAGTTATAAACTCCCTGCTGTCCGTATGCACCCACCTAGTGGTTTGTGCAAAGGCGCATTTTAGCTCCTGCACAAATTCTCGTGGGGCTTGATCTTCCCTGCACTGCAGCTTGTAGGCCGCTTTGCAAGCCTCTTGGGGGTTTCTGTGGGCGGAAAAGTGTTTGAAGATGGCTGCCCTCTAGGTGGACCATCTTGAACGGTTCTGGTCCTCCAGTGCAGCAAAGAAGCTGGAGTACTCTGGAGAGAAAATCCATTTTACATACTGTATGCAGTTCTGGTTGTCCTTCAGGTGGAAAGTGTCCATCATTTGCTCCTAGACAGAATATCTTGTGTTTTTGTGGTATAGGGTTATGTTATAACTCTCTTGAGTTTATTTGCCTTCTTTGGCTTAAGTCACCCGAGTCCACTCGCCCTCAGACTCAGAGGCGCTGCTACTTGAGGTCCCTTCATGATCATCTAGGTGCTCCCTGATTCTTTGAGCTTGGGAGAGGCTTGCAGAATGGTGGGGCCTAGTTTCTACTCTCCTGTGGCGCACAGGAGAGTAGTCTTCTGACTCCTCCCTGCTTCCAGGGTTGGTGGAGGATCCCCCCACTGCCCTGATTGGGTGGAGGTCATCAGGATGCTCTTATGGGGCCTCTTTTCCTGTTGTTCCTGAGCAAATCGAACCAACTGGTCCTTTTGGAGGTAGTGCTCCTGCAGGTCTGATTCCCTGACTCTCTCCTCATAGGAGGTTTCCTGGCCAGAGACATCAGCCTTTATATTTTTGTACCTGCATAGGGACGCCCTTCTATCAATTTCTGGGGGGCGCTGACCTGTCAGCTCCATTATGCTTGTCCTATGAAATTCTGATGGCTTCCGGCTCATATGAACCGGTAGCCATGAAGTCAGCAGTGCGCAAAGGATTAAATGGGTGTGAGTCCCTTTAGTATAGAGGTCATCATACTATCATCAGGGTTTGCCCTGTCCCTCTCTACCTGTTCGGGGTCCCTCCAGTTTGTATTAGATCTAGGATACGACTCCTCCAACCTGGCTAGTTTTTCTTTCATGGACCCTATCTCTTGATAATAGGCAAAGATCTGAGCCTTTTGTTCGACTATCAGGGTTTTACTAGCCTCTATGACCCGCTCTTGCACTGCCACTTGTTTGTGGAGCCCATCATTCTCTTCACAGAGGGCCTCGTTATCTCTTTGTGCTGCCTGTATAGTTTTGGCACCCTGAGACAATTTTTGTTGCAGGAGACTCAGACTCACCTCGTGAGTTTGTGCATTTTTAGTTTTGGTATTCTCTTCCAGAGCACCTTCTACACGTCTGGTGTGCTCCAGTAGATTCCCATGCTCTGTTTTGTGTTCATTTAGTTTCTGGAGGGCTAACTCCCTTCCCTGTAACTCTGTTTTAAAATTGCTTACTTCCTGGCCTACGGCATCTTTCTCCTGATTTAGGGTGCCTCTCTGTTCAGCCAGGTCATCCCTTTGTTTCTTGATGGTATTTAATTTCTGGCGCTCCTCATCAAATTCTGATTGAGAGTGGAGGTCTCTCATAATTAATTTATTATTTTCCTCTTTCAATTTCTCTATCTGATCTTGTAGGGTAACTATCTACTGTGCGCAGACTCTGCTATAATTTATTTGTTGATTTAACTTCTGTTTTGCTAATTTAGATCAGTCTGGATTTCATTTAATAGTTCAGATTGATTCTGTGCCAGAGTTGTATTTTCCTCATGCTTTTCCTGCATCACTCCCATGTGGAGATACATGTAGTACACAATTCTAGCTATTTTGATTTGCTCCTCTTTAATTTTTGGGGTCATATATATCTCACTCAAAGCTTGATTTAATAGGCCACCGTCCTGCCAAGTATCCATGTTTATGGCGGTGACCTGTTGCATTGTTTCTTCTAGCCAGACTTTTTCATCTTGCTCTGGCCATTCACCTCTGACAAATAGTGTGTGCAGAAGGTGCTCCCCAGCCATATTGATCTCTACTACAGTCATTTTGGACATGTTCTTTCTTTATTACTTTATTTATATAAAGGTAACCTGTATTCTGTTGCTTTCTGTCTATTTTGGGGTTGATTTAGTTTTACTTTTAGACACAGGCCTGGTACTTAGAGTATTTGTTTTTTGGGAGACGCTACAGTGTAACAAAGTATTCCAACTACACAAAGTATCTCTACCTTGCAGGTTAGTCTGCTGTGTTAGACTGCCACGGGTGGCAAGCAAACTCAATCCCTGGCTACGAGCCCCCAAATTTGTTAAGGATTTCAATTGGGCGACACACACCTTGTTCTCAGCCTAGTATGTAGCGCACAACTGAAATGCCTTTCTCTATATTTTATGTGGATTCAATTTGAGATGGTACACAACTCGTATCACACCCCTTTTTTTTAAATACCCCGGGTCACAATGGACCATGAACCAGGGTTGGTGAAAATTACAATATTTATTTATTTTTAAATTCAAAGTAAATCATACCATTTTTTCTGTGGGCAGCAATCACCAATGGGGTGATAATTACAATGAAAATTGAAGCAATACCCTTGATTAACCTTCTCCTAGAACATATACACTACTCAATTGAATAGGAGCATTTTTATGATTTTAGGAAAGATGGCACCCAAGTTAAGGTTTCCCCCCTGCAATGTTCCCTCAAGCCACAAATAATCGAATTTTGAGTGGATAGCGGATTTTAAACCCTTTGCAATAGCATGAAATGACACTCAGAAATGGCAAATAAATAATTAACATGCAGTTAAATATGATTTCTCACTAAGGCAGCAATGCACAAAAACTAGCAATCACAAGGCAAAGGATCAACAAGGAGCAAACAATTCGAAAATGAGTGGAAGTTGAAATATGCTGCAGCCAAATGACACGTTGGAAAACTTGCAATTTTCTCAATTCCCGCTTTAAATTACCCAATCAGTTTTTAATAAAAACGGGTGAAATACTCTGATTTGGAGTGCGGTTTTTGGGCTGGGGGATATATGTGTATCACTGGGATATTACTGAAGTTAAAGGATGGTAGTAGCTTAAGATTTGGATGAGATTTTCGGGGTGGAATGGGGTTCACTTTTAGGGAAATTGAGCAGTTAAAATGAAAACTTCGGTTTTAAAAGAAAGGCAAATGTTACTTAAAATGAAATTATCTAGACTATATTGTTAAGGAGGAACACAGTAAGTTCCAGATTGATTTGCAAGGTCAACCTTGTCTCTCCAGTGCTCAACCCCAACAATAAAATATATGGAAATTAGTTTGATTACTCCAAATATATGTAAGGGCTTATAATTTAACCAGACAAAATTGAAAAGAGATGGCGCTAGTACTTAAACATTAAGGATAGGATACAAGGATAATTCTAACAGTTTCAGCAAGTTACCAGGGTATAAATATGACTACTTAGAGAGTGGAAAAAGGACAAAGGCAAGACAAGGTAGGCCATGTGTTTCTATGGGGTGGGGATTATACTCGAAGTCAATTTTTTAGTTTTGGGATTTTTGGACAGTCAACAGAGTCTGGTCACCACACAGCGGCGCGCCTGGCAAAGGCCAGCTGGCCAAGGTCTTGTTACCAAGTAGCGAACAGCTGGGCAATTCGGGTCACTGGATGGCACAGGTACCGCTGTATGCAGTCAGTGGGCAAGCAGTTAGTGGGCAGCAAGTCAGGCTGGTCTCAGGATGCAAAAGGTACCACCGCTTTCCCATTTTTATTAATGGGATATTAGTGGGTAGGAATCAGCTAGGCTTGGGTTTTGCAGTGGGCTCTTGATTAGGGTCAGCAATGTTTTGGCCTTGTAGGGAAAATATGGAACAAGCAAGATGAATGGAGCAGATCAGGAACGCAGCGCAGGAACTTCAGGAAGAGTGTCTGTCTAGAGTCCTGTCATGGACTCTTATTTATAATGCATAGTGACATCATAGCACTATATGGCTGGGCAGGCTTAGTTTAACACACCTCTAACCCACTGGATTGATCAGGGGTGCTAGTGCCCGCCTCACTCTCAGCTGGTTGGATTTCAAGGGCAGGATGTCAGATTTATGATGTGAGTTTTACAATGTTCAAAACCCTTCCACAGTTACCTTAGCTAAAACCCGATTTTTTCACAAATTATACAGTTAAAGTCTCTTAGCAAATTACATAAACAGGTTACATATTTTATGCAGACCATTGCGAGACATTGTTTTGTACGTTTAATAATCTTTGGTAATTTTCAGTGTAAAATGTTCGGCCTAAAATTCTGTAACTTTACATGTGCGTACATACTATAATAGGGCCCATTTCTGTTAATTTTTAATGTTCCATCATATGTCCTTTCCCCATGATTCACATTCTTCTGGCGTTCGTGTCCCATACATGCTATTGACAGCCAAGCCATCTTAATTGAAAGCCACAAGAATCACATTTAAACTGCTTAATTTTCATATTTCTGCAAAGTCGTGCTGCAAAAATAAAAGTCTTTAAAGTTTATTTCTAAAATAGTGTCTGGGAACAGATTGGCAGTCCTTTGTCCTGCACTGGACCATTTTTTCCTCTTCAGCTACCACCAACTGTCATTTCCTCCAGAGTAAGGTGGGGGTTTCCCAGCTTGATTGAAGGTTTATTGCCCCATCTCCACTTCACGCTTCTGTGTCCTGGAAATTCCATTGTAGAGCGCTCAGCCCAGTCCAGATTCTGTCCAACCTAGTAATTATCGCTGGGGTGTTAGTATCTATTGAGAGGACCCCTTTTGTTTCTATCATCCTCTCAGCAGAAACCTGTTTTTGCTGACATCCCCCCCCTGCAGCCACTGAAGTTTTGATTTAATTGTATTTATTTTTGTTCTGAATTTGAAGAACCTGCTGAATAGAACAATTTCATACATTGTATTTTCACATTGCTAGGCAAGAAGAAGTTTTGTTGAACATAGTACTCTCAAACAAGCATTTTTCTTGTTTAGTTTGCAAAGCCCATTTTAACACATGTGGTGCAAGCTGCTAGCACTTTGCTTTCAAATTCGGTTTTTGACTTGCAATCTGGATTCCCACACTGTTTTGCAGCCATCATTATTTTCCTGTAGGCAGTAGTTTATTTGAACCACCTATGCACTGAAATTGACATAGCCCAGAGCTGGAGTTTCTTTCAATTACTGACCATTGACACCTTGTAACTTAAAAAGTTAAGCTTTTCCCGTGCGGCGGAAAATTAAGTTTCGTTGTTGATGTTTCTCAGATTTGGTTTGACAGAGCCTGTCATTCAGGGGTCATACTTGGTTTTGCTGAAGCACAATGGGGATATGAATGGACATGGCAGGGCCTTATTAATAACAGTAGTTTGAGGAAGAACAGATAAAAATATCGTCAGAGCACCATCATTTTAGGGTAAAATACCCCCTTTTCAATGGGGACTTTGGGGCTGGTAGCCAAGCACTGCTGCTTTTCACTCTATTTCTTTTGTATATGTAAGAACACACTTGCAAGCTCCCTCAGTGTGCCCCCTTGTTCCATCCTGCCCAATATGTGCTTGGCAAGATGGTGCAGGCACCTTTTTGTCTCTGCAAAACGCAGTTTTGAGGACATGGTGCTCACAGGAGCCAGCGCAGCCATTTTGCTGGTGACTGCAAATGCGCAGCATGGTGATTTGGGGGAAGTACAGCTGACTGGGTAAATATATCCCACAATGCCCACAGCATAGTTGCTGCAAATTCTGGCCAGTGCAGAAAAGGTCTCTGGGAGAATTAAAACCTTTCATCACATTGTAGGCATTACCAGAAAAAGCTGGCAAGTACTGTGCTACGGCGATGATACATTTGATTAATGCAAACTATCCATTGAACTAAAAGGGTGAACGCCAGAACAGGCCTAACCCCACACCTCCATAAATACCATAGCATATTCAGGGTCTCCCCTCCCCCATGTATACATGTCCATGACTATTGTGACTGAAGCTTTCAAGAGAGCCATTAAAGAAGTTCTTGTCACTCCCAGTGAATATGTCACCTATGTAAGGCTAAGGCCTATTTCAGATCATCTACCAGTGCACAAAGGAGAGGATGAGCACCAAATCTGGTCACAGCAGGCATGCCAGATGTTGCGAGAATGAAGTTGAAGCACTGCAAGAAGAAGCGAGTTATAGAGAGTCTGCAAAGAGCTGCTTTAAAAGACATCCTGTCTTTATATTTTACGCAACCTGATCGGAAGGCAGAGGATATCATGGACATGCTGGTATGTGTTTTTGCTGGTAGCAAGACTGGATTAGATATTATGGTAAGATTCTACTCTACCCTACTAGAACAAGGGCAAAACTTAGCCTATGTTAGTTCAATTTACTAGATATTGAAATTAGCATTGACATTGAAATGAGCACACTTGAGGGTGGGGGTTGAGGTCAAGGGCATTCATTCTTAATGGCTGCAAAATATTTTTCATGGGGCCAACAAGTGCATATGAGAATACTACAATAGAAATTGAAGGACTACACTATGAATCAAGATATTGAAGAATCTCTGAAAATATACCTGGGTAATCTGCAGCAGGAGCTGGGAAGGTTATGACGGGATCCAGGGCAAGGGAACTTCCACTTGCAAGAAGTAGCGAGGGTGACTGACAGTTCCTCCATACTGGGAGAGAGAACAATATTGCCGGGCATATGAGCCCTGTGGTGCACCTCCACAGGTCTTTGGGCCAGGATCTTTGCCCGCATTGAGGTTCTGCCATAGTTGTGGAGAAGGAAGACCTACTTCGCTGTTCATATGCACCAACACTGAGGGGTTATCGGCAGGCCAAAATAATAAATAATAGACAAAGGAACAATCTAGTGTATATGGCCAAAGTCCCAAACCTTAGTCCATCAACACAGGAAATGGGAAACTGATCAAAAAACAAATGTCTACATTGGCTAAAACATAGGAAGGGGTGTGTGTCAGTAATTTGGTCAGACATATGTGAGAAACCTGAGGGCGATCTCACAAATAATCCCTACGGATCCATTGTTCAGGTGGCCAGGGAAGGGCCATCGCTCTTGTATCCCAACCCTGGAGGCGGACAAGCGAGGGAGCATCACCTGGGCTGGGGGTGCTTGGGGACTGCAGGAAGAGCGTCCAAAGGCAAGACATGGTATTCCCTGTTCTTTGTCCCAATCCATCCCATCCTCCCTCTTTGTTCATGGATATTGTCATCCAAGTCCCATACGACCTATTGATCTTCCCTCAAGAAAAGGGAAAATAAAACATCTTAGACATCTAAGGAGGCCAAACCCTTTCACAACCTTTGACACTAACGTTATCTCTCCTTCCACAAAACCCAGAGGATATACTGTAACCCCACCTTATTCCTCCCAGTTCTCCCCCCCTCCAGTAAACAAAGGGCTTTAGAACCAACACCCCAGTATTACTACTACCACAACAACCCAAATAAAGAAAGAAGAAAAACATCACACACGCACCTTAATAGGCCCCAACAAATCCCCACACCTAGTACTGAAAATAGGATGAGAAAAGTCTAACCACCCTCAACCTTTATGGGGTATTTCCAATCAACCCATTTCCAGTAAGTACTGGGACGAGGAAGGGGTGATCGGGAGCAATATGGATTGCCCATAGAAACAACATACGGATGCAAAGTGAGGCTTATCATCTAACACAGTGCTTGGTGTTGACGGTGAGTCACACTGAGCCTGTAGATTTGAGCTACTGCTGTATATGTTATATGACAGAATGATGTCTGTATAAAGCACAAAGTCAATTTAATCAATTAATGTCAATTAAACACAGGAATGGACAGAATTTAGGGAGTGAACCCTAATAATCCCATCTTTATTTGTAGGAATCAGTGACAAAGAAATTGTCTTTGGGTGAGCATTCATTTAAACCCTATCCATTTCACTAATGAGGTGTCCCTCTTTCCAATAATGATGTAAAACAAGATGGAGACAATCTTTTTAATGGTAATAATGGTGATAAGGGCACACTCATGTACATTTAAAAATGATGAGCACTTAACAGCTATGGTGTAGCTTTCAACCGGCCATGGTGCTCCACTCAACCCACACACTAATATGATATTGTATAACGTGTAAATTAGCAAAAAGACAAAGTTCAGCATAATTTCTGTTCCTGTTTGTTTTTCTTCATATCACACCTCCCTGCCCACTTACTGTCATGATCACGGACAAGGTATCAAGCATTAACTCACAGAAGAATTGGACATCAGCTTATCGCACTTGGTTCTTACACAAGAAGAAGCCTGCAGAGAAGGAATTTCAAGAGTAGTATGGAAATGTGAACACCCAAGATGGCCGCCAGGGAAGACAGTAAGTTGCTGTGTTGTTCCATTCATTCCGATCTGTTGTCCTTATAAACCCTGCCCACCGTGGGTGCTCCGCTTTGCGTTTATTCTGCTTCACAGCAGTGTAACGTTTACTGGGGTTCTGTTTGAAAACCTGAAGTCACCTCACAGAACCTCTGTATCCGACCGTTTCCACGGTATTCTGATATTCTTTCCTTTTCCACTTAGTCCCCTCTTTCTGCCCGTCCCGTTATTTCCAAATTCCCTGTCACCTTTCTGAAGCAGTTTCAGTCAGACTCTCGTACCGTATTCCTGTGTACCTGGCGCTGAGTCTACCTTCAACAAAATGCAGAACTTGAAACATTGTATGCAATTCCTTTCAATTAGTAATTGTATCCTGGCACATGTCAGTCATATTGTATTTTCAAATTTAACGTTGAGAAGTCAGCGCTCAGTTTTCTTTGAATGTAGTTTTTTCACAGCCTCCACCGTTTTCAGTGAAGGCAAATAGATATTAGTTAACCGTGCTTGGACTCTAGTGGCACGGTTCAGTTTTATGGACTACAGACTACAAGTTGTTACCTCCCACTACGACTGTTTGTTCTTTCAATTTGTTTTCAATACTGGAATATTTATGTCAGTCCAGTCGTACATAAGTTCCATAGAACCTTTGCACTAGTCAGGAGCGTTCGCTAGTGCGTTCTCAGTCTTCCATGAACCTTTAAAAATTCAAGACTCCATAGTAGCATTTCATTCCATTTCGTGAGAAGCTCTCAACTCTGCTTAATCAACGTCTGTCAGGAAAAGTAACTCTTACACGATCCATTTCTTCAGAAGCTCTCAACTCTGCTTAAAACTACATCTGTCAGGAGAAGTACTCTTACACATTTCTTTTCTTCAACCCTTAACTCTCTGAATCTACTCTTCTTCTTGTTGATGTTCAAGTTAGATACCAGTTAGTTGTGCCCAACTACAGTACAGATCATTCAGCTCGATCTTCTCTTCAGAACATGCGCCCATGCATTCCGCAGGATGGAGAGCTCATTAAAAACTCAACACTGGTAAGCAATACAACTATCTTCAGTTCAAGACAACCGTAGTTAGAACTCTACTAGTCACATAGAGAATTAGACTGATGTGGTGCATTGACATATTAAATGAGAACATTACTGTTATACCTTGTAGGGCCTACCAGTCCTGCTTCCATCAGGAAAAATCCACTGAGGAACATCTGTAGACCCGGTGCCCCCGCAGAGTTCAGGTAAGCGTTACACTTACTATGATTTGGCTACGTAACTTTACTTTATCTTGATACTTATTTTTCTTGTGTTCGCTCAAATGTATAATTCTTATTTTGCAATGAATATGTATATAATATTTTTGACATATGGACATGATGTTATCTATAATTTATCAGCCTTGAAAACGACCTAGTGTCGAAATACGTGTCGGCTGAAATATGAAAATAAACTTCAAACAGAAGTATTATCTGAGGTTTTATTTGACATTGACTTTATTGTCTTTTATAAAGAAATAATTATGTCTTATAACATTACAATAGTAGTTAAATTCTACAGGCTCAGCGTCACTTACCGGCACCACCAACCACTGTGTACTTACTGTTAGGGACTTAGGCTAAACCCCTTGGTGACGGAGATGCTACTTGACACATCATACACTCAACCGGCCAAAGCGCACTCGTTAATGGTTATACCTTCACAAACACATTTTTTTAAAATCATCTAACACCTTTGAATTGTCCCCCTAATCGAGTCAGGGAAGGTCAGTAACATTTCCCCAACTGTGCACACCGGAGTCCAATTGACTCTTACTGTGGTATAAAAACTGTGGCTCTGCTAGCTGGGGATGCTAACTGGACCAGAGGAGCCAAAGAGCTGCAAGAGGAGATGCTTAGAGGATCCGGAGGAGAACGGCATGCAGAGATGCTGGCCCGGTGTTTGTGATGGGCTGCAGCATAGATAGGGAGCTGTGTCTCCAAGGAGCCGAAGCAAGGCAGCCTGAAACCTGCTGGCACTGTTCAGAGAAAATGCTTGTTCCCATGAGGACGTGTCCCGGTCACAAGGGTATCTGAGGGGCAGATGGTGAGACCCTGACTTCAACCCAAACCCATTTGTCCTGCTCTCCGGCACTGCGCTACTGTTGGTGAGTCTCATGAGAGAGTGAGACATCGAAACTCAGTACCGTGCGGGTGGCTGGAGCAGGAGCATTGTTGAAAGAAGAGCCTGTTGAGCAAAAGCGGGATGAAAGCTGGAAATCGGTGAAAGAAAACAAAGCGAAGCAAGAGAAGGGGGAAAAGCGAAGAAAGCAAAAGTTGGAAAGCGGAGGAAGAAATCAAAGCAGAATGACAGAAAAGGTATGTTAGAGGCACGGAAGTAATGAAAGACAGCGCAGTGCATGCGGAAACAGCCAAGAGTGGGTGCAAGAGAGACCTGAAACTAAGGACAGTAGTGCAACAGAGCGGGTGCTATTAACCGCAAGTGGGAAAGAGGGTGCAAGCGACCCAAAAGAAATACAGAGTGTGCAAGAGGCATGTTAAAGGGCAAATGAAGGTGCAAGAGAGCATGTTGAGAAACTAAAGGGGTGTAAGAGAGCACATTGAAAAGTAAGGAGAAGTGTGCAAGGGGCACAGAAACGTGGAAAGAGGGTGCAAGTGTGCACGGCAGAAAAAGAATGTATACAGGAAGCCCAGTAAGGTGAAAGAGGCACAGAAAAGGAAAAGGTGCCAGAGATTAAGGCTAGGGGTTAGAGGTCAGAGTGATCGTGCCTTGGAGGAGAAAAGAGCCCAGCGTTCTTGAAAGTCTCTGATACTACTCCCATGAAGAACTGTACATTGAACAGTGCTTCCTGACAAGAGGAACCTTTTGTTTGTTGAACTTTGTAAAGAGGGACCTAGGCTTCGGGAAGGAAACCCTAAGAGGCCCGCTAAATTCATCGTTGAACTTGGTAAAGAGAGGCCTATACTTGGGGAAGGGAACCTTGAGACCTAACAGGAACTGTGTCTTTTGTTGTTTGAAACTGGAAGGATCAAAGCTTGGGGAAGAGAACTCCAAGAGACCCAGAGACATTGTGAACTCTATTGACGTACGCCAAGAGCCCTGCGTGGAAAGTTCTAGGGGCAACCCTTTTGAGGTGAACTATTTTTGAACTGGCGGAACTACACTTAGTGGTAAGACTACCTGAAACCAGCGGTGGTTTACATTTCCTTTTCTTGAGTCACCATTTTTCCTTTAAGAAAATCCCCTATCACATTTTGTTAAGAGTGAGGGCAAGTATAGGTTTGGACACAGACAAACTTTGGTTTTGGATTTACGGACATCGACAGCCCTTAGAAGCATCAGTTGAGGGAATAATACCCTTAGAGTTAGGGACAGGCGGGCATTACACCAACCCCACAACGTTTGATAATAAAGGTTTTCAAACCTTTACTTTTGACTCTGTCTCTCTATTGATACCCTGCCTGTCTCACACATAGTTGTCTCAAGGCTTCCTGACAGCAAAAACAAACTGGGATATCATCAGAATTACTACTGCAGGTGATTATTTGGTTGGAAAGACTATTGGCTGTAGAATATAGATCCTTACCACCAAGGGGTTCATCAATACAAATAGAACAATATTCTCCTGTGGCTCCTAATGTCACACGAAAAGGACTTGACTTGTCCCCAGGTGATAATAAGGAAGAAAACCATGCCACAAGTAGTTCAGACAAACACATAGCAAGATCAGAGCCCAAATCCAAAAAGGAGAATTTACCTGTTTTCACAGGACAATCAAATAGTTAATTCAGAGATTAATTTAATCGATCTGGACTGACATCATGTGCCACCCACTGTGATGGTAGAACATTATAGAAATATCCAAAGGCTGCGGAATTAATTGGACAACATGGATTGGCAGAGATTCTTAAGAAAAAACATAATTATTTGATTACAATAATCATGGGACAGGAATTCTGTGAATTGTAGGGGTTATGGCTCTTACAGCATTAAGGCAGTTAAGGGCTTATGGAGAAGGGGCCTAGCAATATCACTCAAAGCCATTTTGAATGCTCAAAGCACGCAATTCACTATAGAATCACCAGACATAATAACGTTAAAAATAGAGCTACCTCAAAAATGGTGTTATCTATTGATTAATGTCTATTTAAGGCAAGAAGAAAGGGTAATTGATGCATTTGAAAATATAATTCACTCATTAATGGAAGAGAGTGGAAGCTGCAATAATATATTTGTGGTAGTCGATCTAAATCTCCA
Organism: Ambystoma mexicanum; assembly: GCF_040938575.1. Taxonomy (NCBI): domain Eukaryota; kingdom Metazoa; phylum Chordata; class Amphibia; order Caudata; family Ambystomatidae; genus Ambystoma; species Ambystoma mexicanum. Next base: position 1,333,242,273 of record NC_090921.1, on the reverse strand, counting down.
GATAAAACCCTTTCTTGCAATGGACAATTTATTAGAACACGCTGAGGAAATTTGGGGAATGCCAAACGTTGTTCCACCTCAATCCTGCTACTGTTAAGTAAAACGTCTGGCTATACTACTGCGGTCTACGGGGGGCTAAGGGCCTGTGATGGGAGGACGATAGAAGATAATCCAGCTTCTCTGACATTCAGAGTAGATACCAAATACTCACACATAGATTATATACTGATGGATATCACATCATGAAGTTGTGAGAGAATTGTTAGGGTCCAGGAAAGCTGGGAGAGCAACGACGACCCACTCGTATGTACTGTCATCTATCAATCAGACTGGAGAGGGGAGGAGGATGTCAATGGAAGATTCAGCATTATTACAGAGGATTAAATGGACCGATATACATAAAGAGCAGGTTGTTCCATTAATATATAACAGACTATTACCAATAGTAATGGATTACGCAGACTGTACTGTTAATGATAATCATCTGGTGTTTTATAACAAACTTTCGTAAATAATAATACCTATAGTTACACAGGAAGTGATGGTGTCTCGATCCAGATACCACACAGTTGGCAAGGGGCAATAGTAGTTCCCATACGCACAAAGGTGGACGTAACCTTCCTCACAATTATAGGCTGATCTCACTATTAGATTCCATGGAAAACATATTTGGGAAAGTCCTACAAAATTGTAACACAGGCGCACCACGAATGAGACTATCCCTCCTTGCAAGCTGGTTTTAGAAAAGAAGTTTCAACCATAGACCAGGTATTTTGGTTTCTATTGATACTATATACATTTGTTTTCCTAATGAGACAAATGATTTACCTTGCCTTTATGGATCTCCAAACTGCATTTGATCTTATTCCACAAGCAAAACTATGGCTATCACTCGATCAACCTGCAATGCCAAATGAATAAATTAAAGCTATTAGATTGTTATATACTGGACATTATGCAGTCATCAGAGGAAATATTCCCCTTTAGAATATAAACAGGATTGAGACAATGATGTGTGCTGCCACAGCTGCTTTTCTATCTATACATTAATGGCTTAATCATTAAATTGGCAGCTCTGGAAGCAGACGCCCCAAAGATGAGAGATCAGAAACTAGCAATGATACTATCTTAACATCAAAAACACAGATGTGACACCAAAAACAAATATCTACTTTTAGTAGCATGGTGGAAGAAAAAGGGATCATAACCAATACATCCAAAATCAAAATAATGATTTGTCAACCCTCAGTTTCTAAAATAACTCCCTACCATCGTCTTGCCCCCCCGTTCCCCCAGGCAACCATGGACCGGTTTTAGCCAATCTTAGACAATCCCCTAGGGGAGTGTGGATCACTATTCGCCCCCCCTGCATTTGTATCATGAGGCCTTAGTGCACTGTGTTACTCCTATCTTACTCCTAATAACATACACCTATCTTACTTCTATGGACACAAAACACAAAGAAAACACATGAATCGATTCAATTATAACAATAGAATACATTTATGTATGCACAGCAAAGCATGTTGCAGACAATTCTAAAACTTGAGCCAATATCGAATTAGCACCTTTTATGCTTCTGGTGCAAATCTACCATGCAATAACTATAAGCCTTACAGGTTTCTAATGCAAGCCTGTGATTCTAATGTAGTCTAAATGCTTCAGCAATCCTCTCCTTCATGCACGATCAAACCTATCCAATCCACACCATACTTCACACTCACTCTCTTAAGACAATCCTTGTCTGATCTCCCCTTTCCCAAACCCAAAGCTCTTTGTGTGAGTGTCTGTCATAATTCTAGAGGGGGAGCAGGGATGCCCGTCCCCCCAACCTCCATGGCACACCATTCTGTCCCCAATCATTTGGCTCAGGCACCTCCCCTTCAGATGTCATGTCCTTCCCAAACCCATCAGCAAAGCCTCCCCACTGGTTGTAATCAATCAGTTTGTCTAGGCCATGGACCATACTTCCCATTTGCTTGTGCATCTCTCTGTCTTCTCCAGCTCTGTCTTTGTCAGTCTCTCCTCTCTGCACAACTCTGCAATCAGCCAGTGAGTGGCAGGCCCCTCAAGATCTGGTCACTCGAACTGCTTCTGCCAAGCTCTCGATCTCCCAAAGCCAACGGATTCTGCTGCACCAAGACATCTGTCCCTTATTCTCCGAAAGCAGCTCCATCTGTATCTAACCCCATTCTCCAACAGCAACTACCAGCAACTAACAAAAAACTAGCCACTCTCCTCTCTCTTCACTTCTGGTTATACTTTCCAATGACGCACTCATTCCCATGGTTACTTTCGTTCTCTAAGCTAAGAATATCTCTTCAGCATTTAACAATGCCTGCCAGTCTGTGTTATGTTCTGTCTCATGTTCTGGTCACTACGTGTTCTGTGTCAATTTGACATAGGACATCATATCTCTGCCTTGGCCTTCTTTGTGCAGTGCAAAACACCATCTAATTCCCTCCATTTCTCCACTCACTCCACTGTTGGCTCTGTCTGCATTACAAAATCCTCTTAGTGCTCGTGTTCAAAGCATCCCCTTGCCTGAAAAGGCTTCTCTCCCATCTCCCCATGTCGCTCCCTCCATGGCCCCAACCTTTGCTGTCTCCGCGGTACACCAACCCATGCTGATTAGCTTTCTTCACCTAAGGCGAAGGCGACCTCTGTGTCTGCCAAGAAACTGTTTACATTCCTTCTTTCACTAACTCATAACAATCTCTCCGCACTGAGCCCAGTGGTGCTTCTGTGTCTCCATCAGAAATGGCTTAAAATGCTGGCTAATTGCTTTCTAACGTTCTCGAATGTAGTGCACAGCACATTCAAACAATACCAAGCACTACCCTCGAAGCATAATGCAAATTCTAAGTGCACACTCCATGTGTGGTGTCTCTACAATGCATACATGTGTACATGTAACTACAAAGCATGACAGTGTGTCATTCCAGGCCTCATTCGTTCTCTCTAGTGCAAACAATACATTTCTCTCTCATCCTAAACTCTACATAGATGCATAATAAATAACATCATCTCTACATATCATGATGCAAATATACCGTGTCTCTAAAGCACTACATGGAACTTCAAATACGACAGTGCAAGTGTCATTCTATTGCAAATGGCTAATGCAAACAAAAGTGGCAGTATAATATGTGGATATTATAATGTTGCTACTTCATGTACTACTAAACAGGATGCAATAATGGATAACTGAACATGATGCCATTATCCCTAAAGGGATAATGCTAAGTAATTGTTCTCTACCAATGGGTACTAATGGGTAATGGTTCTGTAACAAAGAGTACTGATTCTCTAATGATAACAATTCCAGACATCTCGTTTTATCAGATTCTACAAGGTAAGAAGAAACCTCTACCATCAAAATTAATAAAATAAATATACACCACTTGCAACTGTGGATGTATTTGTGTGAGAATTGATAATAAACTAAATAGGCAACCGCAAAAAGACAAAAGTGGTACTATTCTTAGCCAAAGAGGAGATGGTATATAGAAATTCTCTAAACAACTCGACGGCAGAATGATATTGTGTGCTGTGGAGGTATAGTGGATGTAAGTTGGGCCTGCTGCCATCTATGGCGCAGAATTGTGGGGTCAGAATAACTGTAACTCAGTAACAATAGCAGAGAATAAAATCAAACAAATTTCTGAAACTCCCGACAATAGCAACTGAAATGGTATCCGTAGGAAAGATCGAAAATAAAATTCTGAATGGTAGATTTGTTAGAATTTTGGCTGTACGAAAATTACGTACAGCTAAAAAGTTTGAAGACATCTACCATTTTGTGCGATTACAGTGAACAAGGGGCGCCGGGGTGTCCCTCACACCCTTGTTCACTGTAATCGCATGGGAGTTGCAGGGGTGTCCCTTGCGACCTACATAATAAAGTTTGAAAAAAGAAAGGGGACCCTGTAGTGCCGGTTCCCAAGCACGTAAGTGAAGGGAGCCGGCGTTGCGGAGGGATTGCGGAGGCGGCGGCACACAGCCAAGAGTGCCGCATGAAGGCAAGTAATAGGGTGGGGGGAGCAGGTTGTCGGAAATGTCCGCAGGAGACAAAACTGAAAGTTATTTTCGTTCAAATAAGTTGGTTTTTTATCCTTCAAATTCATGCACAAACACTGAAATGGAATTAGGTGTTAATGAAATTGAGACTGTGTTGGGACTAAGACCACTTTTGTTCTGGATTAAATCTTAAACCCATGAGAATTTGAAGCTCTTTTGTAAATCTCTGGTGGATGTTTTAGAAAAAACATCAGGATGAGGAACCCTGCTGTGGTTTAGATACGTTAGATTAATGTTAGCCAAGCTACACCTAATAGAAATATGTAATAATGCAGGCTACTATGGTTTGGGAGCCAGTCACCTTAAAAAGGCATAAAATGAGTGGCTATTGTATAAAATACAAGAGATGGAGCCAAATTCCTGCCTATTGGAAAAGTATCTGGAGCTGAAAGACTCAAAGGGGTTTGGACAATATCTCGATAGTCTGAGAGGAAAGAATTGGATGCTATTGAAAATTAGACTGGGAATTCTGCCCGTCAGAACATACACAGCAATTTGGCAGGGAGGTGCTACACAAAATGTCTGTACTTTATTCAATATGAGGAATCCTGAATGCACTTCTTACTGCCATGTCCCTTTTATGAAACAATTAGGAGGACTTGGCTGGTTCCGATGCTTAGAAGCAAGGAAATAAGACATGTTCAAGTGGCCATAAGATTTAGCATCAAAGGAGCAGACGACAATTAGAAATGTTGCCAAATTTTTAACTACAGCATGGAATAAGAAACTCAATTTGATTTAGCTGTGCAGTAGTTTTAAAGGTCTTATGGGATATTTATGCATTGTGCACAACAATATTGCATGTATGGATAGGGGGGCCTTTATCAAATACATATTGTATGCTATGAATCTACCAAAAGGGGTTCTACATAATTGCACATGAGACCAAGAACAAATTATACATTTTATGTTTGATCTAATGAATTGTATGGAGAAGGATATTGGCAGGGTATGTGTCTTATCATTCCCTCTATCTTATAAGTCAAACGAGATAGTTATTTATTTTAGGTGATACTTGTTTTTATGGATGTATACTTTAAGGTTATTTACTGAAATAAATCTTATATGATGGTGCTGCTCATTTGTGCCCAAATCAGAGCAACTATTAAAGTAATGGTGAGGTATGCAGCATTAACCACTAAAATGATGACCCTGACAAAAATCAACAGTGAGGTGCCTGTACTGGAGCACCCAGTCCATTGAATACAGTAAGCTTGTCACCAAGATTGACCCAACAAAATCAAATGGCAACCACAAGGCCACCTGACACCCATAATGTTTCCAAGAAGAGAACCACTTAAGTTGAAAGCCGAAAACCTAAGTCATGCCAGCCAAATTCCAGAAGGCCTTCTGGGACCCAAAGTGGAAGTTCCTTTGACAGAGGAAGGTAGAAGTTCAACAGCTGTCCTGGACAGTGGATCACAGTTAACAATCATTTTTTAGCCTGGCTGCCAAGCTTACCATAACAATTTGACACTGGAACCCGTGCAAGGGTTAAACCTTGTTGGCATGTTAGCTTGCACCGTTGAATACCTGACATACCTTCCAAATTAATTTGTATCTGCCACATTAATAGCTTGGGTGAAAAGCAACATCACCAGTCTTGTGCTTGTCTCCCCTACCAAAGCTCAGGACCCTATCCCTCTGTTGGTGCTTGGTACCAATTCGTCCATGTTTGGTGCTTTAGCTCAGCTGTGCAAGGAGATGGCTGAGCCAAACTATACAATGACTTTGGCCATTCATCTAATGTGCAGGTTTTTCCCTAGTGATGCCTGTTGACAGTCTCAGGAAACGTTTGTTGGACCTCTTTGAGATGTTACTACCACAAACTTTAGACAGGTCGCAGTATGCCTGCCAAAATCACAAAATTAGTCTATGGATGAGTGCCTATCACTGATTTCATCAACCTACCCATCACGTCATGTTAGCGCCTGATCAGAGTTCACTACCAGGAGGATTGCTTATTGAAAGGGTTCTGGTGCAACCAACAAATCAGAGACTGCAACATATTATTGGTTCCCAGCACCAATGTTACTGAATGTGAGATCATTCTACATGGAGTAACTAGAACATCATAGTTCTGTGTAACTGCTGCAGTGGCCCAGTTAACCTTTAGGTCACGTGTATTACCAGCTTTTGATCCACTGAAGCTGACATTTGGGGAACCAGAGAAAGATTGTGAGAAGTTAAGAGAAAAGCTAGCACAGTAGGCTTTTCTCTACGTATGATTAGACAATTGGAAAAGCTCATGGCGTGCAGCACCAAATTCGATTACTGCTGCTTAACACCAGGGGATGTTATAGACACGAGAAAACCTCTGGAGGAGCTACTCCATGCTGGCATCATCAAAGAGTCACTAGGTCCTTTTGCATTGCCTATAGTTGTCACCCTCCAACGGAACAATAACGTGTACATGTGTATTGACCAATATGCCACACCTCTTGTGGCTGGAGCATTAAACTGCCTGATGGGACTTAAGAAGTCGATGTTTAAAATACCAATGCACCATCAAGACCAAGAGAAGACAGCTTATATATGCCCATTGAGATTCTACTAAAATGTCAAGGGAATCCCAGGAGCACCCTCTACCTTCCAGAGACTGATGGAAAGGACTGTGGGTGACATATTTCAGGTAATGGAGAAGTCCACAAAGTAAGGAAGAAGGAAGATCACAAGCTTCTTTGGGGCGACATCTCAGACAATGACTGAGACCAGGAGCAAAGATGAACACGTTACTGTACACTTACTAAGGGTTATCTCTCAGACCCTAGTAGAAGCCAACGACAACCAGGACCATATTAAGGACTAGACACTGTGGACCAGGGAGGCTACCCCCAGCTGGTGAGTTAAATTAACACTGTCTGACAACAACCTAATGCAAGGGTGAAGAAATACTATTAGGCAGGAGTGTGTCCTGGTAATACCTTGACAAGAGGGGAAGTAATAATTTTCTCTAATTCCGTAGGAAATACCCCAAAGCCAGGGTGTATAAAGTTCTTGTTTGTAGGCATTTCATGAAGCATTCATGTTTGGTGTATTCTTCTTTCAGGGTCCTATTCCTCCTGCTCGTGCTACCCTTAGGTTTTGGTGGGCAGGTATCACTTCCTCGGCTGATGATAGGCTGGGGATCTTGAGGACCCACTCTGTTCTTACCCTGGGCCCTACATCACAGCAGGTTATGGCACCCGGCCTCCATGGTCCTTCCAGCCCCATCACTCAGCCCAAAAAATGTCAAAATACCAAGTTCCTTTTCGCATTGGAATCAGAGTTCTGGTAGGAGTAGCAGAAGACATTGGAACAGGTGGCTCAGGCCGAATCATATAGAAAGCGAGAATAAGTAGGTTTTCAGAAGTTTTTTAATTGAATAATATTATGTTCAGCCTGGATCTTTGTGGGAAGTTCACTTCATATTTTGCATCCTTCGACACTAAACCTGCAAACTCCAGCAATGGTCGATTTAATCCAGGGAACAGTAAAGAGAAGAGCATTGGATTAGCGCAAAGAGTCGTTAGAAATGTATTTAATGGGTGGAGCCAGAGTGCCCGATGAAGATGGCTGCCATCCCGTGTAGCTCCTGAACAGGCAGGAAGTCTGTGCCATGCTACGACCACTTGTGTAGGCTGAAGGGCCAGGCCTGGATACCAGAGGCTATTGGGGACCCCCAGACAGGGGCTCTGCAACTCTTGGCCCGATTGATACGGTGGGGGCTGAGAGATTAGGCCAGTGGAGGAGGCCTAAGGCACTGCATGGGTGAACGGATGACATGTGCTGGAGGTGCCTCCCACGCAGAGCTAAGATCACCCAAAGAAGAGGTGCTGGGAGTTATTTTATTTATTTATTATTTTCCTATTTACGTATAACGCGCCATAACCCCCAGGCATCAGGGCGGACAGATAACAGAACCTTACAGTCAGACGGAACAGAAGGAAGAAGGCATGGCAATTTATTAAAAAAAACAGCGTTTTTAGGTTTTTTCAGAAGGTAGTAAGTTTTCCTTCAGAGCGCATACACATGGGGAGAGTATTCCATGCATTGGCAGCTCTGAGAGGGAAGGATCTACCCTTTCCTCGGACTTGTTTAGCATGTGGAATGGTAAGAAGATGTGCTGAGCCCGATCGCAAAGTCCTGCTAGTGTTATGTCATGTCAAAGTGTTCTTGAGATAGGGGCATTTCCGTATACACACTTGTGAGTCAGGGTTAGGGTTTTAAACTGAATCCTTTTTTCCACAGACAACCAATGGAGCTCTTTCCTGAATTTAGTGATGTGTTCTTTCTTAGAAATGTTGTATATTATCCTGATAGCGTCATTCTTCACATTCTGTGGTTTATAAACATGTTCCTTGCTAGCTCCACTAAGTAGAACATTGCAATAATCCTGAAGGGGCATTATTATAGCTCGGACCAGAGTTTTGCAGTTCCTTCATGAAACAAGCAGGTTAATTTGCCACAGGATTCTGAGATGGTAGTGAGCATTATTTGCAACATTATTGAAATGGGTGTCCGAGCTAAGGGATGCTTCTAATACTGTACCAGGTGTTTTAACCTTTTCGACCACTTGGATGGAACAATCATCTAGTTTGAAGCTAGCATATGCCTTACTTAACTTATTCCTTCCCTGTTTGGTACCAGAAATCATGAGCTCAGTATTTGAGCAATTGAGGCACATCCAATTACTAACCATCCATTCCCTGATGGATGCGTAGATGTCATTAAGGTTGGCTGAGTCGGTCACATAATCTCCACTAAGATCCATAATAAGTTGGAAGTCATCTGCGTAGTTGGTGAAGTGGAGACCCTTTCCCTCCAATTTCTCGCATAAAGGTTTTATATATATGTTAAAGAGGGCTGGGGTAATACATGCCCACTGAGGCACTCCACAATTAATGGGAGCTGGGTCAGAGCAGGCAGTATCCCACCAGATTCTGGAGCTTATTTCACTCAGGAATGAATGTATCCATTTGATGGTGTGGTTGGAGCAATTTCCTGTTTTAGCTAGGGTTTTGAGCAGGCGTGAATGATCAAGCAAATCAAATGCTGCTGAGAGGTCAAAAAGGATGAGAATCCCTGTCCTGCCTTCATCCAGTCTCTCCAACATTTGGGTCTGCAGGTCTAACAGGGCAATTTCTGTCCCATAGTTGCTTCTGAACCCTGATTGTTTTGGGTGAAAAGCAGAGGATATCTCAAAATGGGTCTGCAGTTGCAGAGTGGGAGCCCTATCCAAGATCTTTTAGCAAAAAAGGAGTATTAGTAATGGGCCTTAGGTTGGCTGGGTCCTTTGTGCTAAAACCAGGCTTCTTCATGATAGGGGTTACTGCTTCTTCCATAATAGCTAAAGGCACATTTCTGTGCGAAAAAGAGGCGTTTACGAACCTTGTAAGAAAGAGTGCAAAAATGTCACTATTCTTTAGTATAATCTAAACTGGAAGAAGATCTCCTGGACAGGAAGTGGGCCTGATATTCGCTGGTATTTTGGTTGTTTCTTCCATGGTGATAGCTTTAAAGGAAAATCCTAAGGACACACTTTTTACCCCAGGATCAGTACGTATTTCTTATTCCCAAGGTATTTCTGTGATGTTTTGCTGGTTATGAATTTTATCACGGGCCAGTAGGACTTTTTCCCGAAAGGCCTTTTGTAATTATTTGCAGTCATCTTTATCCGGGACAGAGAAGTGGGAGAATGCTGTTGGTTTTCCCATTTCCTATGAAGTTCAAAAAAGTTTTCTAGTGTTATTTGCTGCATTTTCAATTTGATCATTGCAGAAGTGTTTTTTTAGTATCAATGATTTTGGCTTTGAATGTCTTTTCCAGGCATTTCCATTTATCTCTGTTTTCAATATTTTTATTTATCGCCCACACTTGCTCGCACTGCCTTTTGGCCTTTTTTAAGGTGCATAGTTCAGGGCTGAACCAGTTTTGTTGGTTAGGGCAGTCACGCACTATCTTGGGTCTTAAAGGGGAACTTTTATCAAGTAGACCAATGAAGTGGGATTTATAGACTTCTACCAGCTTGCAAGAGGGATCTAGGTCAGATGATGCAGGTTTCTAAATCTACTGCATTAAGTTTATTGAAATTCCTGTTAAGCATTTTTTGGGAGGTGCGGGGGTAGGTTCTGCATGTTCTGGTAGGTGGAGAACACAATCGATGGTATGGTGGTCAGCCCAGATACATGAGTTATCATCAACATTGCTTATACTAACGTTACGTGCCATCACCCAATACAAGATATTGCCCCCTTTATGAGTGGGCTCATGATTTTGGGCTAGAAAGTCTGTATTTGCAAAATGTTATTCCAGCCCAATGGCATCTTTATCTTTTATCTTCCACCGATTCAAGTCTCCCAGAAGGATTGTGGCTGAGTTTGGTCGATTCAGGGGGTTTAAGAGAGGACTCAGTTCTTCATTGAACAATGGCATATCAGATGGAGGTCGGTAGACTAGGATGAAGTTAATGAAATTATTGCTAGTGGGTGTCATTTTTACGTGTAAAACTTTGCACCCTAAGCATTTAATATTGGACTCAAAAAGTCCAATATCTTCTTTGCTTATGATTGCCACTCCCCTTTCCTTGTGATCTATTCTTGCAGAACATATTGTATCCTGGAGGGTTGGCTAAATCTATTCTTGGCCCACTACTTTCCTGTAACCACATCTCCGTAACACACATGATGTCTACCCTATTATCAAAGACATAGTCTTGTATCTCCAGGGCATGTTTGGACAGTGATCGGGTGTTTAGAAGTGGTAGTTTCAATGTATTGGACAGGGGCCTTGTGTGGTTGTGTTCGGTCATAGAATCGATGTTAGTTGGTCTAGTATCATTATATGGAAGAGGGACAGAGTTGTATATTAAGGCAACATCTTGCTTTGATAGGAAAGGGTGGTTGTTTTCTAGCTGTACATCTACCCCAATCACAGGGATGGTTGGTCAGGAGTTGGGTTTCGGTGGTAGCTGGGTTATAGAGGAGGGTGATAAGTTCTTTGAGCCTGTATCTACTAAAAGGCTTTCTGACAGTGCCTCACTTCATGGTTTTAAAGCTGCAGGTAGCAGCACAAGTTTGGGATGTAGTCCGATTGTAACAGTACAAACTTAAGCAGGTAAAGGAGGTGAAGCTTTACCCTTACCCTCAGTATGTGTGTGTGTGTGTGTGGGCATCGGTTCTTCCGCGCACAGACCAGCCCAAATGTGCCTGCAGTAACGCACCGACAACGGAAGAAAAAGCCCTGCGCTTGCAGGGAAATGTAGTTTATCAAAACTACATGCAGATCGCAGTTTCGCCAATAGAAAGGTTGGCTGCTAGACTCATTGCAATCAATGCTAGGGCCTAGTGCCCAATCAATCAATGCTACAATTCTGAAATAGGCAGATGTTGAACCTAGCTGATTTTCCAAACAAAATAGCTTTCACTTTTAATAAATAAACAGTCTAGCAATTTCTATGTAACAGTTCTTTCAGCACAATTACAAATTGCGGATAGATTTTAGGCGTAACAGCCCAGCACACAGCAAAATAAGCTTAACATTCAAACGTTCATCTGAAAATGCTCACTGCATGGCAATGGTTAAGTAACAAGCTGTTCCGTAACGTTTCTTCACACACCATGCATTTGTACTCGCAGTAGCTTGAGTGACTAGTAGAGTGAGTATTTGAGAGTGCAGAGTTTTGAGAAACCTGAGGGTGTTCTCACTGGTAGATCCTGGTGATCCTTTGTTTAAGTGGCCAGACGAGGGCCATTGTGCTTGGATCCTGACCCTGGGGGCGGACAAGTGAGGGAGGATCACCTGGGCAAGGGGCCCTTGCGTACCGCTGAAAGGAACACCCTTGGGTGGGGGCATTGCCCCCTTTTTCTGTGATACACCCTTTGCCGATCACCCCTCTGTCTTTATGGGATATTGCCACCACTGTCCCATCCTACCCCAGTACTTACCTTTAAAAAAACACCTTTATCCACGACACATCTTTTCACCCCTTTCTGACAATAACCTTCCCTTCTCTTCAGTCGAACACTACAAACCCCATAATCACTGTTCCTTTGTTCATTTGTTGACAAACCTTTTTTTAATTACTCAGCTGATTTTCTCCCAAAATCTGCAACTCACATTTCACAGAATCCCCTTCATTCACTCTGTCCTTCAAATACTGCGAAGAAGAGGAAGCAACAAGCGGTAATAAGGATTACCCATAGGAATCCCTGGGCCATTAACTCCGATGGACGACCACCATATTGTCCCGCTAACGAGGACAAACAGGGTCAGGCATTCCCTTCCAACCACTCACACCTGATTCCAATCAGTACTCCCAGGAAGTATAAAAGGCGGGACAGGAAAGCACACTTTGAGCGAGTCGGGAATGCTGGAAGCCAGAGGAAGACTAGAAGAGCTGTAGAGACACTTGGAGACCTGGAGGAGGAGAAAACCACCCTGACATTGGCCATGTGAGTCCAGAGGAGACTGCACCGTGGAGAGGGAGCTGTACCTCCAGAAGGCAAGTCCAGGGGCAGCTGGGGTTGCCTGGCAGTAACCACAGCAAGACACCTCCCCTGGGTCAGTCAGGCTAGCACAGGTCTCTCAGGGTCAGCAGAAGAGACTCTGACCTCAGAACATTATACCTTTTTAGCTCCTGCAGATCCCAATGCCAAATGCTGTTTTGGGGAGCTGAGAAGTGGGAGCAAAATCATTACAGTGCATTCTGGAACTGTGAGCCCCAAAACCCTTTTTTGAAAACTGTGAGGAGTCTATAGCCCGGCGGAGGGAAGTCTTCTTGTGAACTTTGGGAGCAGGGTCCAAGCCCAGAAGAGGGATGCCCTTTGTAATCCCTAAGAGGGGCCCAAGCTCGGCAGAGGGAAACTCTGGTGAACTTTTGTGATTGAAATTGGCACCAGAGACCGAGTGGTCCGGCGCCACATGGGCGCTCATTCAAAGGTCTGTGGCTGGTGCCCGCTCTCCTGAATTAGGAGAATGTATTGAACTATGAGTGGTGAGACTACAAATGCCAAGAGGTCTTAGGAGAGGCTGGTATGAGGTATCAAGGTGGTCATACGAGGGTCAAACCAAACCCCTTGTACAGTCGAAAGTCTTTGACACGTTGTGGAGGCAGACACGAACCCTACTGATGGATGCCTGCGAATTGGGGTGAACATTGACACACCCTAGAACATTGTGATGATAGAACTGTGTGAAGCCTGACTGGGTGCTTAAAGGAAAGCCTGACTGGGGGCTGAGACCCACACTTTGTAAAACGAAGAACCTAAGGGGTCTAGAATGACTTTGTTGAAAAGTGAACTGTGGAAAATGCGAACCTGACAGAGGGATGCCAAGACAAAGCTAGGGGAAGAGAACCCCTTTTTTTTATGAGATTTAGGAATCGTGAACTGTGAAATTGTGAACCCCGACTGAGGGAATTGTGAAACAGGCGTTTGCGCCCAGCTGAGGGGAACACCATGTGAACTGTGATTTTGTGAAGCCTGCACTTTCCATAAGCTAACAGACCCGGAGAGACGAGATTTCCCTTCGTAAGTCTCTATTTAAATTGGCAGGTGCTTATGGGAGGCTGACGCTGAAAGAAGGATCGGAGCCCAGCTGAGGTGGATTGTAGGGTGAAGAGTAATCACACAAAGTGAAAGTTACCAGGAGGAACTTTTGTTTTGTTGTTTTGGCATATCATGCCCTCTGAAGCAAGAGACTTTGTATGAGAAGAGACTTTGGCACAGAAGGCCTTGGTATAGAGAAAAGGAACTGTAAGCTTGTGCCAGAGAAGCCCAGCAGTGTGCTGTGCTCAAGAGTCCTGCCCTGTCCCGTGCTTAAAGCGTATGGAAGAGGGACCTCGGTCATAACATCATGACTTCTCATTTTGTGAACATTTCTTTCTTTCTTGTGAACATTATCCCACACTCTCTTGTAGCATAGCGGTAAGGATTGGCAATAGGTTTTCTTAGTATAGGCGCTTTTATTTGACTAAACTCCACTAGGACTGTATTATTATTATTTGATGATTGTAGTGTGCTCCCGTCTTAGATTTTGGTTTAGATTAGGCGTTTATCTCACCCATTTTTACATTTTAATAAATATCCTTGAACTGTGATCACTTTTCTCTGTCTTGTTTTATATCATGCTTTCGTTACAGAGTCCGATGTTGAGACTCGAGTGCGGAGTGTGAGCTGGGGCACACAGGCATACCCTTGGTGGCTGGAAGTGACGGCATCCCGGCCCTATGTGACAGGGGCTGGCCCGGAGGCAGGTGGGTGAACGGAGCAGGCAGTCAGCAGGAAAACTGCTTCTACCAGATAGCTGGACCTGCTTGCTCGTACGAGCATAGACCCCAGCATGCAAGGGTGCACGGATGAAATGGAGATGGCAGCATGAACAGAAGTGGAACAGAGGGCCATTTCATATGCATATGTGGATTTAGCACACTACTGTGGTGATCTGTAGGGGTTGCACTGGATCCTGGTAAGCAGCAGAGGAAAGTTGCCACCAGTTCAATTGAAAGTGGCTATCCCGCCAACCTGCATAGAAGTGGGGGGGGTGCACTGTCTGTGTGGGGCTGTCCGTGGCCCTAGGGAGAGCAGAGAAGAGGAGGACACACCTTGTGGGAATAAAAGGTACAATTTTATGTGGAAACTGCAGCTACACTAAGTGAGCCCCCATCCCCGGTGAGACTACTTGACTAGCCAGCTGGGTGTTGCTAGACAAAGAGAACGGCTGCAACTCAGACAGTGGTCTGTGCTGGACAGCTGTAGTGCACCTTTTCTTTGTAAACACGTCCACCCACCTGGTATTGAAGAGAGGTGGTGAAATGGCTTCAGGGAAGTCTGGTAAGACTGAGGAGGCAGAATTCTTCTCACTTTGTGGTAGACAACATAGCCAGAGAAGATAGCGGCCCAGGACCCTGTGATGGCCACACCGGGTAGGATGGAGAAGTTGATGTTGCGGCTTGAAAAACAAAATTGACAAACTGAGTAAGAAAGTACCCCAGTTGGAAATGAGGACCGCTACCTTAGAGCAGACAGCGAGCGAAGTGGACCAACAATGTGCCCAAATGTTTCCCTTGGTGCAGCATGCCGATAAGGAGGCTTTCCCTCTCGATTGTATTTGCATATTAAACTTGAAATAAAGTAAAGTAAAAAAATGTATTTAATCAATCAAATGAAGCGATAAGGCAGGGCAGTGGCCTAGAATAACAAGTCAGCCAAAGGGGCCACTTCAATTTCAGTCCTGGACACAACAGGCAGCCATTGAAGGTGACATAAGGTGGGTGAAATAGGAGCCCCAAAAGGAATATTTTCAACAATTCTGGCTGTGTTATAATGTATCACCTGAAGTTTCGAGATGTGGGACTTAGAGAGTCCCATTAAGGGTGAGTTGCAGCAATCCAACTTCCAACTTGGATAGTACAGGGAATTGCGTTCACCCCATGTCTATAAATGGATCAAAGGTGTTTCGCAAGGCATTTATTTTGGAGAGCACAGGAAGGGAACTTATGTCAACCTGAAAGTAAGAAGATAACGGAATTATGATGTGAGTGAGACAAAATAATGACAAATTCTGTCTTATTTGTTTTCAGACTTAAGAACTGTAATTGCATCCTGGATTGACTTTGTGAAAGTATGTTCTGTAAGTCAGCAAGATGTGTCTGAAACCTGACTAGCAAACACTTAGAAGACCTTGAGATCACACAAATTCCTGGAGTTGTGTAGTAACCACCTTAGGATTTTAACCAAGAAAGGGATATTGGCAATAGGTCTATAATGTGATGACCAGTCTGGGGCCAAGGTGGCTTTCTTGAGTAAGAGCATAATCCAGGACCATTTTGTATGCCAAGGAATAGTGCCCTATGCCAAAGAGGTTAAAGGCATCCCTGATGGCCTCATCTTTTGATTTTGAATTCTTCAATATGTCTTGGCCTGGTTGGAGAACATCTAGCAGTAGCGTGCCCACTGCTGCATAGACGCTGGGTGCATCATTTAGCGACAGATGACAGCTCAAAAAAGATGACTCACCTCAGTATGGGTTCTCCAAGCGGTCTGTGTGGCCAATACACAACCCGAGTCTAGGGTGGTCATTGCAGGTTGTATGATGAGCACAAACCTGGTGTATGTTAGGTGCCACATTAAAATTGTCACTCCTGAGAAGGCCACCAGGGGGCGCGCTTATGCTTGCAGCCTCAGCTTAATCCTCCCATACTTCGGGCCTGTTATAGTGGTTTGAGCCCCCAATTGCATGGCTCCCCTAACCCCACAGCTGGAATGTGACGGGAGGTGAACCCCCAGGGCACGTGCAGCGAAAAGAACAGCCGAAATCGGCCACGGATTGCTGGTGGAAAGCCGGTTGCTGGTGATGGAGAAAACAAAAGTGGAGCAGCCTGCGTCAGAGTTCTGCGCTGAGGAGGGACATGGCCCACCGGTGCGAGGGAGACATGGCCGCGCTGACAGAGGAGCGAGGAAGTTAGCCAGGGGAGTGAAGGGAGGTGAGTCTGTGCCCCCCTGTAGTCCACTCGATGAGGCCATTTGATGAGCCATCAGGGCCCCCCCTGCATGCCCACCACAGCGGCTCGCGCCAGCAAGGCTTTGAAGACCCGACCGGCTGGGGGAGGGGCAGACCCCACAACAGAACTGTGCCAGCCTCATGGGGAGGGTTCCCAGTGGGTACAGGGGCACCCGTAGGCCACAGTTGTCATTGGGGGTGACCAGTGCAAAGGGACCACCAGCTTGCAAGGAGCAGATCAAATACCAGAATGCTCTCTGTACACGCCACTTAAGGAAGGTGGTGGAGCTAGCCCAGGCTCCTAAACAGGAAGGGAGCAGGAGTTAGCCCAGGCCACTGATCCCTAGTGGGAGGGAGAAGTCACGAGAGGGCCCACGACACGTTACTGCTGGGTGAAGGGCCCACAACACGTTACTGCTGGGTGAAGGGCACCCCCTGCTAAATAGTTCCTAAGTTGGTGGCACATGTGTGGGCCCTGAGTGGACAGACCTGAGTGGACAGTGCAAGAGGCCCTGTGGGGCCAAAGAGGAACAACCACAGTGCGCTGGGGTGTCTGGGACCCCATTACTGGCACCCCTTAGGAGGGACACGGCCACTGTGACACTCTGAGCCAGGCCACACGAGGAGCTCCCCTCCGCTGTTGCGGCACGTTATTGACAAGTGGAGGTGGAAGAGGCCTCACGTAGAAGGGGCGGGGATGTGAGGGCCCCGACGTCAGGACGTGTTCCTGCCTTCCATGCCGCAGAGAGGAGCAATTTATTGGGAGAGGAAGGTGCTTTAAGTGGAAGATGCAGGGGAAGAACCAGCCACCATCTCCCGGAGTGAACGGGCTGGTTGCAACGGAGCCGGAGCCCCAGTGCAGACCAATATGGCCACCACCCCGGAAGAATCTGCGGCCACTAAAAAAGATGTTGCCGCACTAATGGAAGAAATCAGGAACACGAGGGCGGATATTGGAGGTAAGGTTGATAAAATCACCCAAAGGATAGACAAAATGGAAGAGAGATTGGAGGAGGTCGAGCATAACCAATCTTCATTCGACAGAGGAAGAGGCCAGGTTGAAATTGGATGATTTAGAAAACTGTGAAAGGCGGAACAACCTTAGTCTTTTCGGAATTCCGGACAGAGAGGGGGAGACCGAGCTAGACCTGAGGAGAACACTACATGAGGTCATAAAATTGGTCTTTGAGGATGACACCATTGATGAGGGGGATATCGAGAGAATTCACAAAGGGGGTGCAGGGGAGTAGGAGGCTCAAAGTCAGTCCTCGCCTGGTTACACAACTACTCCGATAAAATGAAGATCCTCAAGAAAGCAAAGCAGAGAGGCCCGGTCATGTACGGCACATCCAGAGTAACGATCTTCCAGGACTTTACTCCATGACCATAGCCAAGAGGAGGTTGTGCTCGCACATGACTAAGTGGCTCAATGAGAAAGGAGTAAGGTATAGATGGGGGTTCCCGTTTGCCATCTCCTTCGAATTTGATGGACACAGATATCGACTGATGTCGGAGGAAGACAGTCAGAGGGAGATGAGGGAGTTGCTTGGAAAAGCCGACTCAAAGAACCAGGGCAGGGGAAAAAAGGCAAAGGGGGACAGGCAATGGCTTATTAAGGGGCCCAGGAGAAGACGGTTGCCGGTATCTAGAAAATATAGGAAGCTGAATACATAGCCTATGGCGGACACTTGATTCATAGCTTGAAGCAACCAAGGCGAGGACACAAGACTGGTAAGGTGGCTTTCACATTGTAAGATGCTGATGTATGATCAGGTGGGCACCTACCCTACTGGATTATGTTAAAGTGGTTTGTTTGAAAGGGGCATCTGCCGGCGGCAGATGTCGGCTGTAGCCTGGAAAGTTGCTGTTTAGTTTCATTGTGGGAAGAGGAAGGTAGGGGAGGTGAGGGCTCAAAGGTAATGATGTGCAGTTGGCATGGGACCGGAGGGGAATTGGTTCCAGCTGGTGGTCCGATCCTAATCTGGAGATGTCAACTGGGAGGAGTTGTGCGCCCTTACGGGTTATTAGGGTGGATACCAGGGTTGGGGCTAGGATACAGGTCTTTTTGAAGTTAGGGTTCTCGGTTGTTGGCAGAAGGGGTTATGGGCCTGGAGAGCTAAGGGGAATCATGTCCGTGGGGAATGGCAGGATGGCAGTAGTTTCAGGTGATACGGGGGAGGCCACCTGCGGATGGGGACGCTGAATGTAAAGGAATGAACTCACCCACGAAAAGGTCTTTGGTGGCTAGTGAATTTCGGAGAGCAGGCTTTGACGTAATGTTCCTCCAGGAGACTAAATATGCTAGAGGAGAGGAACAGAGGGTCACTGGAAATGTACTGGGTCAGGAATACTGGGGTTCAGATCCCCCGAGGAAAGCGGGGGTGGGAATTCTCGTAAGTAAAGGGCTGAGAATGGAGGTCTCAAAGGTTTGGGCTGATAAAGAAGGTAGAGCCTTCCTGGTTTCCCAGACCCTAAAAATAGTTGGGTTCATATTCGCAACAATTTACTGCCCGAACCAAGTTCAATTAAGGTTTTTGATGAAAACTCTCCCTAAAATAATGCTGGAAGCTACGGGCCATATAATATTGGGGGGCGATTTCAACATGTGGGCATACCTTAAGCTCAACAGACAGGCATGGGTGGGTGGGCCGCACGAGGTAGCAAGAGTGGCATATGGAGAGGTCCTGGAAGTGTTAGAGGTCTATGGGTTGCGTGACATATGGCGGAAGATGCATCAGAAAGAAAGAGGGTACGCCTTTTACTCGGTCCCTCATGGCACTTTCGCCAGAATTGATTATATGTACATCTCAAGGGGTCTGTGGGAGGAAGCATTGAACTCGGAGATTTTCCCGATTACTTGGTCAGACCTTGTGTTACGCTCACCTGGTCTTTGCGGAGGCATTGGGGCATGGTTGCAGTCGTCCCTGAACTTGAATCGCCCCCTCCGGCCTCTCCCTCAGTAGAAAAGCTGTGAGTGGTGGTCAATGTTCCCTCTAATTTTTTTGGGCTGTGTGCGCCAAAGAATAGTTGTGTGCGGGCTGTTTTTCAGTCATGTGCGCAACTGAGTGATGCACCGCCGCTGCCAGAACGGGGGTGGTCGGCGCGGCAGCGCCGGCCCGGCGCCCCACTTGGGAGCAAGGCTGCAAAATAAGTGCCAGAGGCTCTGGGTATTAAGTGCGTTATAAATAACCTATCATATCATACCATAATAACATGTAAAGACTCAGCGGTGTCGCTGCAGGTAGTCACAAGATGGCCTTTTGTCATGGGCAGGCAATTAGGTAACCCTGCGGCCCAGCTGAACCTAAACCTCACAGATCTACTCATCCCCATCCCATCCCAAGGACATGCTACTGTCTATGCGTGAACCTGCCCAGGCCTTACGGAACACATATCCTCATGTACAGACTGTGCTAAATTACATTGTTACTCATAGTGTACCTTTTGTACCACTCACTCACTCAAATGAAAACAGGGTTGGTGAAAAAGAGCCAGCCCCCCACACTGCGGTATAAGTGCTGGATTAGCAGGTGTTTTCATTATAGCTCAATGTTTTTCTATGTCCCGTTCTACACCAGTCCTCTGCTAGTCACTTGTGCGTGTTGGGCTAGCAGGGCATACATCACCACACAAGGGATATTGAGCAGCCAGCCCTTGAAGTCGTGCCCCCTGCTACTTTGTGCTCAGGCTGCAGGTCAGTAGGGCCCAGGCCCCCTTCCCCGGAAGCCATACTTAGGCGTGCATTAAGGGCTGGATGGCTGACGTAAGACGTGAAGCTTAAGAACCCGCCATCATTAGTTGCTAGTGCTACTGATGGAGAAAGAGAGCTAGTGTTGGTCAATTGTTCATTAATGCTTATAAAATGGAAGGGGACTCTGCTAGCATCACTTTCATCTGCTCTCACGTAAGAAGAGAAACAAATGGGATCATCAATTTTGGAGCTACAATGTAAGAAATACTTTGTAAGATATTTTTTAAAAAAAATACAAGATAAAGCGCAAACAATTATTTTGTTAAGGAATGTTGTTTCTTATTTTGCCTTTTATAAAATCGGACAGATTAATGTGGTTTTGGATTTCGTGCTGCCATCGGTTTCAAATTAATCTGACAAGCGCAAGCAGTGGCCGCAATAATAATGTAAGGTGAGCGGCAGCCTTGGTCGGACGACCTCATTTTGCAGTATTTGTGAATGGAGCAGGGTCCTGGATTTTAATTTATGAATCCACCTCCCTAATCCGCTCGGTTTCACAACTACAGCCTGTGCCGCATTTTGGGCAAAGATGCCATACATTTGTGGAATACTTGTAACAGCCGCCCACCTTGAACATACATGGCGGAAGGCATTTTGCATATAAAAATGCACAGAAGCACAGTACTGCACGGATTTCAGTGTAGTATTTGCACCTTGGATTGCAATGAAAGAGTGCAATCAGAAGACTATATGCTTCGCCATGCGTGAAATTTACGAGGTGATTCAAAATGCTCCCGCCCCCGATGATGCAACTGGGTGGTCCACTGGTGCGTGTAACTAAGGGAACGTCAGCTTACATTCCATGGAAACCCTAAACATGCCCTGACCATTGAGGCAGACATTTAAAAAAAATACCATTGTGGCCTATTGAACATAATGCCAATGATCGCCTAAATACAATGTGAACACCTATAAGAGCAGCCGTCCATTGACAGCTCAGAGTCAAGCATTCACTTTCAAAATTAGGCTTTCACAATTTAAAATCATAATTGTATTTAATTTGGAAGCTAGTTCGACCAGTTGTGTTCTTTTTCTGCTATTTGCAGCTGTGGCAATGCGCAAGCGCCGTCGGCCTATTCATGTATTTCAGCAGTATGCCTTTCTTCTTTGCAAAATAATAAAGCGTTAAGTTTTAAAAAATAACAATAGTCCTCGGCGGGAACATCTTCGTATGCAGTGCATTCCTCTTCAGATAGCACCACTGGGAAAATAAACAAATGTTCTCCTGAGCAGAAAGAGCCCATTTACATTGTGGACATTGAAAAGGTAAGCAGAGATGATTTTACAACAGTGCCACTCTTAGACCACAACGTACCCCGCTTCAGAGTCTTTAAAGACCGCAGCCAAGCTCCAGCTGGGGCAGCGAAGCTCCATTAGTAACTGTATTTTATCCGGTGTTTCTATGAAGCCGTGTGGGCCTCTGTAGAACCTGCAGTTATGCCGGACTGCTGACTTGTGCCGATGCCCCTGCAGTCAGATCCCTCCTGGTCCAAATCATTTAATTTCCATTCTGTGGGCCCGGGTCCGTGCACCGCTCAGTCAATAAACTGATCGTTTGTGCACCTGCCCTTCCGTGGTTTTCGTTTCTGTTATTGTTTGCTGCTTATTTTGGTCGTGTACGCTCAGAATAGCAGCCTTATCCAATGTCATTTGTGCGCAGGACTCACTGCACCTATGTGGCCCTAGTCCCCCAAAAGCGGCCAGAGAGCGGAGACAGCATTTTTTAAAGAATACATGGCAGCAAAATTGGCTTATTGTGCCCCCACTTAGGGTAACCAGACCATAGTCTGTGGAAGAAAAGGAAAGGGAGAAGCGGGAATATGAAAGGTGTACAGACTAACAAATTGGGAAGTTACAAGGGGGTTTGGCTGTATACATAGAGGTGCACGTCTAATAGTATGCAGTGGCTCAAATGCACGATGGTTACAAGCATTTTCCAGCAATGGCAGTTTTTAGCAGTGGTGGGAAGTGCTAGGATTAGTGAAAGAATAGTGTGATGGTCCAGATATGTACTTGGGGATTCCTTGATGCAGTGAGGCTGGTTTGTGCAGTAGGTTGTTTAGGCACCCAGCCACCCACTGTTTGTGACAGAGCCGAGAATGGGCTGTGTAAAAAGGGTTCTATGTTATTTGCTCGCAGGGATTTCACCGAATCCCGTTATACCGTTTTGTTTACCGCAAAGAAATGCGAGTAGAGATGAACCAACCTACTCCTCCCCCACTCCCTGCGCATGCACACGTGAGCACACCCACACCAACACACACACACCTCTCTTTCTAAGTACCTAACCCCAAACCCCATCTACTTGCAGAGAAATGTAGAACACAAACTGCAGGGAAACGTGAGTCGGTGAAACTGGCCTGCAATTAAAATGGGCATTTCCACTGGCCTACAGTATTGATATGGGGAGGACGATCTAAATGAAGAGGTCACATGGTATAATTGCAACGTCAAGTGAACTGACAAATCTTACGGAGATTTTAAAAAGTAATCGCAATCTAAAAGGAGTCACAGATAAAAATTGGATAAATAGGATCAAGGGAATTATTGCATGTAGGACATATGGCCTTTGAGAATGAGTGACGTTAAAAAGATGGTGTGCTTTCTTAATAACATCTATTATTTGAATGGTTTTGAGGGCGGTGACTGAGTAGAAGAATTGAAGACAGCAACAGGAAACAAGTGATTTAGGGCCCTACCATCTGAAGTGCTGATTCAGTAATTACATCAAAATGCTTATCAATTCAGGGGAAAAGCAACAATAGGGAACGGGGATGCCCCAATAGAGTAATATAAAAATAATACATAAGCGTGCCTAGAAAGACCAGGCGCGTTATAAGTGCCATATCATATCATAAAACAGTGACAGAGGGAAAGAAGGAAAGGGAGGGAAGAAGAAAAACAGTATAGTGGTCCTGTGTGGGGGCTGCTCACTCACCTTTAAAATCCTTGGCACAGCAACAGGATTTGATATGGAGCCCGAATGGAGCACTGCTCAACTGTCTCTGACAGTGAGGTGGTTACACGTGCTTCGAGAAGAATGGATTCTGGAATGTTCCAGTCTGGCTGGGCCCGGGCAAACTCCGACTCCTCCAAACTCAAAACTCCACCTCCTCCACACTTTCTGAAGCAGCCCAGCCCAGGCCCGGGAAAACTCCACCTCTTCCATGACTAGTAGTGCAGCCCAGCCCAGCCTGATCCCGGGCAAACTCCGCCTCCTCCACCCAGCAGGCTCCCTCCTGAAGCCCTAGAAAACAAAGCTAAAATGCTTGCACTGTGCAAGAAGCAGACATATGCTGAGTGCGGACAGGGCCATCCTCCTCCTAGTTATTCTGACCCTAGTTCGGCACATTGCCAGCCCAGACTGCCTAACTGTCTTACAAGGTACCAAATGCATTATCACATTAGTCATGCATAACGTGGCCGTGGGTGTTCTTACTGACAGTGCTGGTGCTGGTGTTAAAGTCTTGAGTCATGTTGGCATATTAGCTACTTTCAACACTGTTACCAAAATATCCTTCTGCCTCATGTCAGCGTTGCTGGAGTTTAAAGTCCGGCACACTCAGGGAAGACTTCCTGCCTCTCTGCCAGCACTCGGATCATGTTTCCTCCCCCAAAAAAACACAACTTTCGTCCCTGAGGCAAATTCCTGTGTCTCGTTTCAACATTTCACTCTCTCACCAGTTTCAATATGTCAAGAATGCCCATCTGTCTGGTCGTCACCCACAGGCCGTAACAATATCACATTATATGGCTGCCCATACTAATAGACATTGGCTGCCCCAGAAAAATGTAAAAAAAAAAAAAAAAAAATATTGGAGCAAAATGATGATTGGAGCAAGTGCGCGGTAAAAAAAGCATTATGCGCGGCTCCCAATCAAAGGTGCGCGGCCGCACAGGCGCGCACCTTACAGGGAACGTTGGTGGTGGTAGGTGTAGATAAGTGTGTGTGAGTGCGCCAATCTGTGATTGTTGTACCTCTCGAACCCTTCACCCCAAAGTATGGTTTCTGTGAGCATACGCCGGCCCATAAAGCTCACCTGTGAATTATGGAAGATAAGCTCTAAGTCCTGCTACTTCTGGCAGGGGCGCGTCGAATGGGATCTAGTTCCTTCACTGATCCCTGATAAGGATTGGCCCAGTCGAGGTGTGACTATGCTTCTCCTTATGATTGGTAAGTCTTTCTTGAGCTCTTGTGATGCTGTTCGTTCTGTTTAATGTCTTTATATGTTTCTCCTATTTATGCCCGCAATAATGTCTCTCTTCTGTTTTCTTCCCTTAGATGGAAATGCAGCCTCAATGCAGCTGTGAGACATGAGACATGGCCGGATGGAAGATGGATACTACCACAATGTTCGGCAGCAGGTAAGGGATGGTTTAAGGAAAAGCGCGAAGTATGGCGAAGAGCAACCTTAAACTGACGTTGGTTTTTTTTCAATGTCTAACCTTGTTTTCTGTTTTTCCTTGCAGGCACTGCTGTCGACGATGGAGCGTGTCGTGCTGCGGTGCCAAGATGAAGATTTCGGCATTCCGAAAAGTGTAAAGATGAATACTTGCTTCGCCGAAGAGATGTACAGGTAAGAACAGTTTCCCCCAGTTGGTAAGTATGCTGGCAGGAAGCAGGATGTCCAGGAAGCAGGATCTTCAAAGTTAAGTCTGACCTCTGGCAATGGTGAGCGTTACGCTGCATGCAAGTGCAGAATAACGCGATGCATCTGTCTTGAGGATCGGGGCAGCTTATATAGCTGAGATTGTGGGCATGCCCATTAGAGCTGGTGTACCAGCCACACCCTGCCACTCCTGAAGAGTGAGCACGTGCAAAGGCAATCCATTAGCAGTCACACCCAAGAATACACTTGGGGCTGTTTAATGGATGGAATGTTCAAGGTTAATGCATTCTACTTAATGGATGGAATGTTCAAGGTTAATACATCTGAAGTGCTATCCATAATAAAAGCTTTTTGGTGTTAAATGGATGTTCTTGTTTACTTTTGTTAAAGAGCCTGGCGCCAAAGGCGCCAGGACAGTGTCCAGCCAGGTCTCCTGTGCATGCGACCCCTGCATGCATGTGCCCCTGACTTCATCACCATGACAGCACTCCCCCTCAAGGCCCCTCTCAAGGGTGGTTCTCCTCCCGGTCCTGGTTTGGTGCGATTTTTGCGATGGAACTGTCTGATTAAACGCGGAGCATGGGCTTGTTCACTGGGTTCCCAAGTTCGGTCTTGAGGTCCGTAGCCTTTCCAGTCAATTAGGTAATACAATTTTGATCGAACCAAGTTGGAGTCCAGGATGGATTTGACTTCATATTCTGGTTCTCCATCTATTACTTCGGGCTCTGGCAGAGAACTAAGCCGTGTATTGGATTTTATTGGTTTGAGGAGAAAGACATGAACTATGGTGTGAATTTTCATGCGAGATGGTAACTCCAATTTCATGGCGACAGGATTGATTATGGACTTTATAGTATAGGGGCCCAGGTATCTTGGGCGGAAAGCTCTTGGCCCCTTCAGGGGAATATATTTGAATGCTAACCACACCTTTTCTCCAATCTGGTTGGCGGGAACTTCCTTCCAATGTCGATCAGCAAACAGTTGTTGTCTTTCCTTAGCCTTGGTCAGATGCTCTGTCGCCTCCTTAAGAACCTGAGTGATGGTTTTATGCAAGTTTTTTATGGCTGGCATTTCCAGGGTTGTCATGGCCACTAACCATGGGCCATTACTTTCACCCTCCAAAGGGTCCAAATGGACCCTGTCCTGGCGCCTGTGGCGCCAGGCTCATAAGAAAGTGTGCTCTGCACACTTTGTATCCAAAGCACATGCTTCCAGGCCGGGCGTGGCCATTGGAAAGTATTGGAAGGCACGTGCAGAAGTCTATGGGAGTGGTGAGGTGGGGCCACAAGGTGGAGCTAAAGGGGAGTGGCTGGGGCCAGGCTATTTAAGCCAGCCCCACCCGCATGTAGAGGCTTTGTGTTAGTCTGCTGTGTGCAGCGTAACCCGTTTCCAGTTCTGCATCTTCAGCGCGCACCTACCTGTTTCCAGCCCTGCATCTTCAACGCGCACCTACCTGATTCCAGCTCCGCATCTTCAGCGCGCACCTACCTGATTCCAGCTCTGCATCTTCAGCTTGCACCTACCTTTTTCCAGCTCTGCATCTTCAACGCGCACCTACCTGATTCCAGCTCTGCAGCGCGCATTTTGCCTGAATCCAGCCACACCATCGCTCACAGCGCTGCTACTTTAACTCTACCTCTGCAGCGCGCATCTTGAATCCAGCCATTCCATCGCTCGAAGGGAAGCTACCTTCACCTCAGCATTTACAGCGCGCACTTACCTTTAAAGTCTTGTGATAAAAAGTGGTGGCACAGGCCGTTGCCTCACTCCGTGGCTACTTTTTCTCCTTCATTGCACTTGTTGCATACAGCAGTCCATGCATTCAAGCATGGTTACATCTCCCTCCTGATGAAGACGTTGTTACAACCAAAACTCCACGTAGAAACCGGTTGAGAATAATCCAAAGGGATGTGATCCTTGAATTTTTCTGTTGTGATCCACCTTTTGTAATAGATTGTGTTTTAATATTTTCTATTACTGTTGAAATACTAAAATAATGAGTTTAACCTTGGGGAGAATTCATGACATTTTCTTCTCCTCATATGTGTACAGTTTTTTGTCTTTTAGTAATCCTTGCTTGAATGAATGCCACTGTGTGTTGTGCTTTGTTTGAATGTTGCACTATGAGTGATACGTGTGGTTGATTATTTCTCTTTTTTTAGCAAACGTTGGGCACATTGTTGATATCTTGCTGTGTTTTGAAATTATGAAATGCTTAAAAATTTGTGATTGATTCACAATTTTTCTAATTTATGTATCATTTAAATAAATTTTAATACGTTGTCATAAACACATCCTCTGGACATTTTTCTGTTTTTGATGCACGTCTCATCCTCACCTGTCCGAGCGTCCACCTACACGGGAGTCTTCATCTCATCCAGCATCCCCACGGATGTTCCATCTAACAGCCGCTGACAGGTTCTCGGATCGCCGCTCTCCATCATCTGACGCCAGGCCATCCCTGCAAGAGAAAATGAACGCACAAGGTTAGAAACGGCATGAACATTTAACGCTTGGCCGCAATACACCTAAGCCTTGTGTACCACCTTGAAACCCTACTTACCTTCTAGTGGGGCCGCTCCATTCCCTTCTGGCACCGCGTGGACTCACTTCAAACTCTGCGACGCTGCGTGGACATCTTCGCACCTGTAGGGAAAAGGAAAGACATAAGAATTACGGACAAAATTCATTGGGAAAGACATTGCAAAAGCATAGGGACAATAATCATTGTTACAAACACTTACCTCCAAAGTGGATTGGTCGCAGCCGGTCTGGGCCATCACGCATAAGGACCAGTGATGCAACTAGGTCCATCTACAGCACCCCTGCTGAAGAGAAGCAGAACGGAGAGCCCATGATATGATATGATATTGCATTTATAACGCGCCTATACACAAGTGTTTCAAGGCGCGACGAGGCAAGGGAGGGGGGAACAGAGGGAAGACCGACAACAATCCTACTAGGCCAAGTGTCATTCAGATCGCACAAGTGCATGGGAAGGGAGGAAGGGGAAGTGCAGGGGGGAAGGAGAAAGGGGGAAGGGGACAGTGCAAAGTGCAATACATGGGATAATAGAATAAATAACAAAATAAGTATGGCCAGCAGGTGGCAAGTGCAAGGGAGAAGGGAAAGTGCAGGCATCAGGTGTCAAGTGCTAGTGGTAGGACTGTAGGAATACAGAGAACAGTCCCCAAGTGCAGGGGTTTCCAGGAGGGCAGTGCAGGTGTGCGACTGGTGGAGGGGGGGACCTGTGCCTGAGATCAGATGGTGGCCAGGTAAACCAGTGCAGTTTCAGTAAAAGCCAGGAAATCAGCTGGGGAGAGGAGGAGAAAAAGCAGAAACAAAGACAAGGTGCTTGAGGTGCTTCCGGAACCGGAGATGGTTCTCCTCAAGTTTCAGGGGGGCAGGGAGGCTGTTCCAGAGGGAGGCCCCGGCCGAAGAAAGTGATCTACCACCAACTCGTTACTTGGAGAAGCGACTGACCATGAGGGAGTTGGAGGTGGATGAGCGAAGAGCTTGAGAAGGGAGATATTTAGGAAGAGAGAGTTGAAGGTATTGAGGCCCTTGGCCCCAGAAGGCCTTGTGGATGATGCAGAGGGTTTTGAACGTAATCCTTGCTGCCACTGGGAGCCAGTTGTAACGCTCACCTGATTCTCGCAGAGGCACCGGTCTTGACTGGGCGACTACCGTATCTTCAAAGGTGATGTGTAGCACCCGGTTGGCTCTTTGGGCTGGACCTCTGTACACTGTATGCCCGACGTGTAGAGTAAGATGTCTGTAGATAGAAAATAAGGGGTTAATGAACTGGGGTTATTGGGGTGTCCCTATCTCTTTCCTCTTCTCCTCTCCTGTAGACCCCCAAAGGTTAACGCTCTCACCTTAGGTAAGTGAATGCCGAGCTCTCCATCTGCCTTGGGGCAGGGTGCTGTAACCAGTTTCTTCACTGAATAGGTAGCGCAGGCCTCTTGACTTCAGAGGACTGCTGTCCGTCGTTTACTGCACGAACGGTAAGTTTCGAGTCATTCAAATGTCTGTAAAGTCTTTAGTAATGATGTCTCTTGTTTTGCAGGGTTCCGGCGATGGCGGATGATGGGCTGAAGTGAGTTGAAGATGGAGCCCGTGTGATGAATAGAAGCGCCTGGAAGCACGTAAGTAAGCGCTTGTTGCCTGCTTCACGATGCGCTCTAACTGTCTTTTTATTTTGCAGGTACGAGTTCGGAGCGGCTGTAGGGTGCCGGAATACCCACTGGATTAGATGTGGAAAGGAGTAATGGCACGTGAGTATTAAAGTTCCCCAATGTCTTAAACGCACCTTGTTTTGTCTTTCAGATGCGGGATGCAGCGCCGAAGGCCTCCGGAGCGTGCGAAGAGTTGGTAAGTTTTGTCTTTCAGATGCCGGAATGCAGTGTGAAGACCTCTGGAGCGCACAAAGCGTAGGTAAGCCTTTGCCTTTCAGATGCCGGAATGCTAACCTGTTCTTCCTTGTCTTTATAGGTGTTGCTGAAGACTGGATTCAGGATGGTAAGCCTTTGCCTTTCAGATGCCGGAATGCTAACCTGTTCTTTCTTGTCTTTATAGGTGCTGCTGAAGACTGGATTCAGGATGGTAAGCCTTTTTCCTTAGGCCCAGGACCGGATGCAGAAGACACGATGAGCGTTCTGCTGCAGAGGTTGCAGAATAACGCAAAGCAAGATTCATCCACCGGGTGTGGTTTAAATAGCCTCCTGTAGTGCTTCGGTGTCTCCTTCCACAGCCACGCCTAGGTAAGAAAAGAGTTCCTGCTTTCCAGAAGAGTTCCAGTGTTCTGAATCTAGGGAGTGGCTCCAGCCCCACCCAACAGGAAAAGTAGTTCCAAACAGAAGGGGATCAGAGGCTCAACTGGCAGGCAAGTAAGCAGCATGGTGTGCTGCAGGTAAGTCCACCCAAGCATTATGAGCCCGGCGCTTCCAGCGCTGGGACTGGGCATATTTATGAGCCTGGTGCCACTGGCGCCAGGACTGGGTCCAAAAGGTCCCAATTGGAACTGGTTGGCACTCGGAACCTGGGTTATGGATCTGCTTCCAAGGGAGTTGGGAAAACCCTGACCTTTTGGAAGCAGAGATCATGACAGTACCCCCCCTCAAGGCCCCTCCCAAACCGGGCTTCTCCTGGGGTTTTGGCTTGTCAGGAAATGTTCGGTGAAATCTTTTGATTAGGCGAGGAGCGTGGACATATTCAGCAGGTTCCCAGGATCTCTCTTGGGGGCCGTAGCCTTTCCAGTCAATTAGGTAGAATAGTTTAGATTTGGAGATATTGGAGTCCAGAATGCTTTTGACTTCAAACTCGAGTTCTCCATCAACTAGGATAGGTTTTGGAGATTTGGTTAGTCGGGTTTGAGGTTGCACAGGTTTTAATAGAGAGACGTGGAAGACCGGATGTATCTTCATGTGCGGGGGCAAGTCCAACTTGACCGCTACTGGGTTTACTATGGTAGTGATGGAATAGGGACCAAGGTATCTTGGGTTGAATGTGCGTGGCCCTTTTAGAGATAGATATTTGGTGGATAACCAGACTTGATCCCCTACTTGATAGTGAGGGGCTTCCTTCCGATGTTGATCTGCTCCTTTCTTGTATTGTTCTTTAGCCCTTTGAAGGTGAGAAACAGCTTCCTTAAAGGCTTGGGTGATTGTAGAATGCAGGTAGTCTACTGATGGTGTTTCAAGATCTTGGAGGGGATCCAACTCCGAGGTTCGAGGGTGACTGCCGTACAAAAGAAAAAACGGGGTTTTCCCAGTTCCCGAATGGACAGAGTTATTGTAGGCATATTCGGCTATCCAAAGGATATCTTTCCAAGTTTTTTCAGTTTGTTGCAGCATGCAGCGTAAATACTGTTCCAGAGTTTGATTGGTCCTCTCGGTTTGTCCGTCGGTCTGAGGGTGGTGACTGGTCGATAGTCTCACATCAATTTGAGCCGACCGACAGCAACTTCGCCAAAAATGAGAAATAAATTGACTACCTCGATCCGAAATTAGAACCGAAGGAAAACCGTGCAGTCGGACGATGTTTTCGAGAAATTCTCGGGCCAGAGTTGCTGCTGTTGGCAAGCCTTTGAGCGGAATGAAATGCGCCATCTTGGAGAATAAGTCCACGATTACTAGAATCGTATTGTATCCGGAGCATGGAGGTAGATCGGTGATGAAGTCCATAGAAAGCGTATGCCAAGGGCGAGGTGGGATGTCAATAGGGCGTAAGGGGCCTGCTGGTCTTTCCTTTTGACTCTTGTTTTGGGCGCATACTCCACAGGACATTATAAAGTCTCTGATATCTTTCTTCCAAGACGGCCACCAGAAGTAGCGCTTGATCTTTTCTGAGGTCTTGGCCATACCGGGATGACCTTCCATTAAAGAGTCGTGATAACAAGAGATTACTTTTTTCTGTAAATCTGTGCTGGGTAGGTATAATCGTTCTTGGAAATACAATAAGTTGTCCTTTACTGCAAAGTCCTTTCCCTGCAGATGCCAATTCTGTATGTCTACTGGAGTTACAAGTTGCCTGGCTTTATCCTTAACTTCCTCTATGGATTCGGTGGCGATTACACCCAGAATTCTTTGTTCGGGAATGATTGGTACAGGTTTAGGGTTGATCAAGTGTTCTTCCACTCCCATCCGAGAAAGGGCATCAGCTTTACCGTTCTTTGTACCAGGTCGATAGGTAATTATGAAGTCAAACTCGGCAAAGAATAATGCCCAACGGAGTTGTCTAGAGGATTGGGCTTTTGCGGTTTTCAAATATTGCAGGTTTCGGTGATCCGTAATCACAGTAACGGTGTGTCGGGCCCCCAGCAGATAATGCCGCCAAGCCTTAAAGGCAGACTTGATAGCCAGAAGTTCCTTGTCAGTAATCGTGTAATTGATTTCAGGAGGCGAGAATTTGCGGGACCAAAATGCCACGGGATGCAACTGATTGGTTACCGGGTCCTTTTGTGATAGAACTGCCCCCATGGCAAGGCTTGAAGCATCAGTTTCCACGATGTAGGGGAGTTCGGGGCGAGGGTGTTTTAAGATTGGTGCAGAGATAAATTTAGTCTTCAAATCCTGGAAAGCTTGTTCCGCCTCGGTAGACCATTCAAAACGTTTGTTTTTCTTTAACAAGGCAGTGATGGGCTGGACTATTCGAGAGAATTCGGGGATAAACCTGCGGTAAAAGTTAGCGAAGCCTAACATGCTTTGCACACCTTTTACGGAGGATGGTGATGGCCATTTGAGAACTGCATCGACCTTCTTTGAATCCATACGCACTCCGCCAGGTGATAATATGAATCCCAAGAATTCAACTTCAGTCACGCTGAAAACACATTTTTCCAATTTAGCGAAAAGTTTGTGTTGACGCAATCTTTCGAGGACCATTTTCACGTGTTTCCGATGTTCAGATTCCGATGAAGAATAAACGAGGATGTTGTCAATGTAAACAACAACACATACATCTATGAGCTCTCTGAGGACATCGTTCATAAAATATTGAAAGGCGGCCGGGGCATTGCAAAGTCCGAAGGGCATGACCTGATATTCAAATAGCCCATACTTGGTGCGGAAGGACGTTTTCCATTCATTGCCCTCTTTTACTCGTACCAAGTGGTAAGCTCCTCTAAGATCCAGCTTTGTATATATGCATGCTTTTCTGACTTGGTCCAGGAGTTCAGGGATCAAAGGTAACGGATATCTATTCTTAACGGTGATCTGGTTCAGGGAGCGATAATCGATACAAGTTCTAAGGTCTCCTTCCTTTTTTGGAACGAAGAACAAAGCTGAAGAAGCAGGGGACTTGGAAGGACGAATAAACCCATTTGCCAGGTATTGATCCAGGTATTGTCGAAGGTGAAGGTTCTCAGGCTCGGTGAGGGCATAAATTCTACTACAAGGAGGAGTAGATCCAGGTATCAGGTCTATCTGGCAGTCATAAGACCTATGAGGAGGTAGAGAGTTAGCCTGATCCTTCCGGAAAACATCTTGGTATTCTAGGTATTCGGGAGGTAACTGGGGAGTCTCTGAAGAAATTGCGGCCAGTGCAACACCAGGTGGAGGGTGACAAGTAGAGACACATTCTGGAAACTGGACCGTTCTTGCTCGCCAATCGATCAGAGGATTGTGTTTCTCTAACCAAGGTATTCCTAGAATAATCTGAAACTGAGGGGCCTTGATCACATCGAACACGATCTTCTCATGGTGTCCATCTTGACTTACTAGCGTCACCTCTTGAGTGGTATGCGTTACTGGCCCGGAGGCTATCTCCGTACCATCCACCGTAGTAATGACGTCCTTTACAGCCTTGGGACAAAGAGTTAGATTCATCCTCAAAACCATTTCATGATCCACATAATTGCCGATGGCACCGCTGTCGACGTAAGCTTCAATTGCATGTAATCGATCCGGATTATCAGGGCTAATGAGGACCATCGGTATCACGAAATGCGAGGTCACGGAACTGGTTTTCACGCTCGGCAAGAGGCCTCTATTCTTGTCGGGCGAGGTCGTTTCCCTGCTCAGAGTTTGTAACTTTGGTAACTGCAGCTCCTACTGCCTTCTTGGCAGGTTTCACCAGACAGTCTCGAAGAAAGTGTCCCGAGTTTCCGCAATATAGGCATAATTGCAACTGTTTCCTCCTTTCCTGCTCCCTTTGTGTTAGAGGACCTTTCAGACCCCCTATTTGCATGGGTTCCCCGGAGTCTACTCCTTTGGAAGGAGTTGGCGGTTTGGAAAATACTCGAGCATCAAACTTGGAACGATCGGCCTTCCTGTTCTGCAGCCTGTGATCTATTTGAACGACCAAGTCTATATAATCCGAACAGTCTTGTGGGGGATTCACTACTTGGGCTAAAACGTCTTTGAGCTTTCCACGTAGACCTCTATAAAACAGCGTAATCCTTTTGTCCTCAGGCCATTGAGTTTCCACTATTAGTCTATTGAAAGATGCAATATAAGCCAAAAGGTCTTGAGTACCCTGTCGCAACGAAAGAAGCTCATTGTCCAAGGCCTGCCCCTGTGAATGTCTTGCGAACAGTTTTTTCATACTAAGCTGAAAGGCTTGAAAATCATGGAGAACCGGATCATCTTGATTAACTAGAGGGATCGACCAGTCTGCCGCATTGCCACTAAGGTACGAAAGTACAAAAGCTACTTTTGCTTGATCAGTTGGAAAGGCTGCTGGCCGGCATAAGAAGTGCAACCGGCACTGATTGATAAATACTGCAAACCTCTTTGGGTCACCAGAAAATCGTTCGGGCGGAGCCAGAGGTACATTCCCAGGTAGGTTTATCTGCACTGGATTCATAGAGGAGGTTGAAGGAAGATTTGCCCCTGATGCGGGTAACGGGGTCTGTCCGGCTTGTGACTGTAGCACTTGTCTAGCAAGATTGTCTGTTCTCTCCTTGGAAATAATTAGTTCCCTTCTTAGAGCATTCGTTTCCTGACGAGCTGCATGCACTTCTGCCCTTAGTTCCCCAAGTAACCGGGCTAGGGGGTCAGTATCTGAGGTTTCCATAGCGCCTGGGCGAGAGTTTTGCGGTAGGCTTTGCGTTCTGTAACGCTCACCTGATTCTCGCAGAGGCGCCGGTCTTGACTGGGCGACTACCGTATCTTCAAAGGTGATGTGTAGCACCCGGTTGGCTCTTTGGGCTGGACCTCTGTGCACTGTATGCCCGACGTGTAGAGTAAGATGTCTGTAGATAGAAAATAAGGGGTTAATGAACTGGGGTTATTGGGGTGTCCCTATCTCTTTCCTCTTCTCCTCTCCTGTAGACCCCCAAAGGTTAACGCTCTCACCTTAGGTAAGTGAATGCCGAGCTCTCCATCTGCCTCGGGGCAGGGTGCTGTAACCAGTTCCTTCACTGAATAGGTAGCGCAGGCCTCTTGACTTCAGAGGACTGCTGTCCGTTGTTTACTGCACGAACGGTAAGTTTCGAGTCATTCAAATGTCTGTAAAGTCTTTAGTAATGATGTCTCTTGTTTTGCAGGGTTCCGGCGATGGCGGATGATGGGCTGAAGTGAGTTGAAGATGGAGCCCGTGTGATGAATAGAAGCGCCTGGAAGCACGTAAGTAAGCGCTTGTTGCCTGCTTCACGATGCGCTCTAACTGTCTTTTTATTTTGCAGGTACGAGTTCGGAGCGGCTGTAGGGTGCCGGAATACCCACTGGATTAGATGTGGAAAGGAGTAATGGCACGTGAGTATTAAAGTTCCCCAATGTCTTAAACGCACCTTGTTTTGTCTTTCAGATGCGGGATGCAGCGCCGAAGGCCTCCGGAGCGTGCGAAGAGTTGGTAAGCTTTTGTCTTTCAGATGCCGGAATGCAGTGTGAAGACCTCCGGAGCGCACAAAGAGTAGGTAAGCCTTTGCCTTTCAGATGCCGGAATGCTAACCTGTTCTTCCTTGTCTTTATAGGTGTTGCTGAAGACTGGATTCAGGATGGTAAGCCTTTGCCTTTCAGATGCCGGAATGCTAACCTGTTCTTTCTTGTCTTTATAGGTGCTGCTGAAGACTGGATTCAGGATGGTAAGCCTTTTTCCTTAGGCCCAGGACCGGATGCAGAAGACACGATGAGCGTTCTGCTGCAGAGGTTGCAGAATAACGCAAAGCAAGATTCATCCACCGGGTGTGGTTTAAATAGCCTCCTGTAGTGCTTCGGTTTCTCCTTCCACAGCCACGCCTAGGTAAGAAAAGAGTTCCTGCTTTCCAGAAGAGTTCCAGTGTTCTGAATCTAGGGAGTGGCTCCAGCCCCACCCAACAGGAAAAGTAGTTCCAAACAGAAGGGGATCAGAGGCTCAACTGGCAGGCAAGTAAGCAGCATGGTCTGCTGCAGGTAAGTCCACCCAAGCATTATGAGCCCGGCGCTTCCAGCGCTGGGACTGGGCATATTTATGAGCCTGGTACCACTGGCGCCAGGACTGGGTCCAAAAGGTCCCAATTGGGACTGGTTGGCACTCGGAACCTGGGTTATGGATCTGCTTCCAAGGGAGTTGGGAAAACCCTGACCTTTTGGAAGCAGAGATCATGACACCAGTGCAGGGATTTCAATCCTGGAGAGATACGATCCCTGGGCTTGAGGCCAAGGACAAGTCTCGCAGTCCGGTTCTGGATGAGCTGCAGAGGGTAGAAGAAGGCAGATCTAGAAACAGGCTGTTGCAATAGTCCAGCTTAGAGAGAAACAGAGCTATGGAGACAGTGAGCTTCTGGGGGAAGAATAGGAAAGGTAGAATACCTCTGAGGAGGTGCATCTGGTAGTGTGACTTCTTAGAGATATCAGAGATGTGAGGAGAGAAGGAGAGTGTGGAGTCGAAGATGACCTCAAGGTTTTTAGCCTCACAGGTGGGAGCAGGGAGAGGGCCAAGAGAGGCCGGCCAAAGAGTGACAGGAAAGGAGGGTGGCTGTGCCGATGAGGAGAATCTCAGTCTTGCTGGCATTCGGGCAGAGATCATTGGCGGCACACCACTCATGGATGGCGGACAGGCAGTCAGAGATGAGAGAGGGAGAAGAAGTGGCTGAGGGTCGCCTGAAAATGAGCTGAGTATCATCCGCATAGTACTGGAGGTTGGGGCAGAGTGCGGCAATTTTTTTATTTTTATCTTTTATTGCAATTTTTTAGTTTATACAAACTTTTATCACAATATTCTTTCCATTATAACTCCTAAGAAGAACAAAACGAAGTGTTGTTTACTTTCTAAAACATTCTAGTTGTCTAGATACCACCTTTTCTAAGTTTCTTTCAAAATTTCATCCATAAAATCAACAATTGCACGTTATCTTCGTGTTGTAACCAGATGTCACTCGAATCCACCATTCATCAAGATTTTCATTTAATGGAAATGAAAATCCTAAATGACATGTCCTTTGGGCCGTTATTGCGCTACATGTGACGGTCAAATGATGGAGCGATTCTATATCGTTTTTGCAATATCTGGAGAGATTGTCTGTGAGGTCGGCTTCTTTTCTTAGCCAGCGCATTTCTTTGGTCTTTAATGCATTTAACCGTAATCGCAAGAACTGATCTTGATGATGGCGAGATGGGCATTTTACTAAATATTTAGGTTGTGCCTCTAATTTATTTATTGTACTCCCAAATGGAAGAGCAGTACGCAGGTCTCTCTTTTTTCTTGATTTAAAATCCAACTCCACTGTTGGAGGTGTTTTTTTGCCAATTGTGGATGTTTTTGCAGTGTCTCTTTGTCAATGTCGGCGTCCAGAAGAATTTGATCTATTTTATTGATCAAAACTTTTAACATATTTGAAGAACTCCCAGCTTGGGATGGCTTAAAGCTTCTGTATGCAGGTTCTCCAGGGTTTTCTCTCATTTTGCGTAGGGTTGCACAAGCTTTCCAGACTGTTGCACTGTAAAGGGAGTTTATAGCCAATTCGTGTCGCAATGTCGTCATTGATACATGACGTGGAAGTCGCAACACTTAGCGCCAAAACATGCCTTCGAGAATTTCACAAAATTTGAAGCTAAGGTTCCATGCTGCTTCAGCCCAAAATGTTATTGCTGCCAATACTTTGTTCTGGTAGAACATTAGTATCGGCTGGGGGGAAAATTTCCCATATTCATTATGCAATTTCAGGCCTTGTAATGCGTATGTGGTCATTCGACTTCTCAGATCTTGATACCATGGCCATTCTCCAATTGATCTACTGAAAATGATTCCAATGTACCGTATCAACGAGGTTGTCTCGATTTGGTCTTCTGCAACATGCCATTTGAAATTTTTGTTTTTTGCTCCTTTTAAAGATCCCATCTGTATTATTTTGGTTTTTAAGGTGTTTATTTCGAGGTTGTTCTTTGTCAAATAGGTATTTAGTTTTGCCAGCAATCGCTGTAAGCCTATTTGGGTGCGATCTGCTAACACTAAATCGTCTGCATATATGATGCAGTTGATTGGTTGCTCATTTATTTTCGGTGGGAAGCACTTGACATCTTTCAAATCGGCTGGCAGATTGGAAATGAACAGTTTGAATAGCAGGGCAGCCAACGGACAACCCTGTTTTACTCCCTTTGCGGTCGGTATTGGGTTTGTCAGATCACCCTCGTGATTCAACCGAATTCGAATGGTTGTTCTTTTGTGCAATGCTCTTATAGGGTTCAAAATGTCTGCCGGACATTTCCAAGATGATAGTTTCTGCCACAGCAGATGTCGATTAATTTTGTCGAATGCTTGTCGCATATCCACAAACGCGAGGAAAAGATTTTTGCTTCCTCTTGGGTTCTCCAGTTTTAAAAGGTTTAGTAGCAACAAGTTGACTTCTGTCCCTACACCTTTTGTAAACCCTGTTTGTCGACAATCGCCTATCCCAGTTTGTGTGGCCCAAGTGGTTAGTTTTTTTTGTAGGAATGAAGCGAAAATTTTACCAATCGTATCTAACAAAGCGATTGGGCGGTAGTTTGCCGGATCATCCTGTGGCCCTTTTTTATGGATTGGGATAACTACCGCAGTTAGCCAGGATGGAGGGACCACTTGCCTGACTGATATTTTTCTGAATAGAATTTCAATAAACCACGCCCACCTTTCAGGCTCTTGTTTTAACATCACGTTGCTGATGTTATCTGGGCCAGCTGCTCTCGAGTTTTTTAACAGCTTTATTGCTTGTTCAATGTCAAAACAAGATTCAGCAGTATTCCATTGTACGCTGTTACACTCCTGAGTTTTTTCTTGCTCGATGTAAGAGTTATTGAATAATTTGAAGAAGTGGCTTTCCCAAATATTGGGAGCCATTTCATTATTTAATGTTGGGTTACTTTTTGAGTTGCGAGAGTTTAGAATTTCCCATATTTCATGTGTGTTATGTTTTTGGAACAATTCTAATATTACTTCTGCACGTTCTTGATCTCTTAAAGTAGCAAATGATTTAACCCAGTTCCTGTAACGTTGGCATCAGTGACAAATTTGCTCAGTGACCTTATGATTCTTCATTTTACTAATCCTTCTTATATCTTTCAAAAGAGATTTTCTTTCTAAGGCTAGAGTTCTGCTGAATTTATGTTGATGTTGATGACAAACGATTCCTTTTGCATTGGATTTCACTATAAATTTCGTTAACAGTGGGACGTAATTGATGTCATGTTGTGACATGTGTATTCCAAATGTATCAGTCAGATTTCCGATCTGAGTTTGGTTTATCCGGAGTCGATTTCCACTTGCATTTGTGGTTACAATGTCAGTGTATTTTAACAACCTCTGTGGACGTACCGCATTCCATGTCAATTTTAATGGATTGTGATCGCTGCTTCTTACTGTTATGATGTTTAGGTTTGTCACTTTTTCAATTAAATTTTGGGACGACCACGTATAATCAAGCGTTTTGTGGCACTGCTGTTGGCGTCATGTTGGATTGGCAGGAGTGTCACCCTGTGTATGCCCATTGAGCATGACACAGTTTCTGCTCCGCATTGCAGAGTGCCACAATCTGGCTTCAAGCGACAGATCTTCAAACGGTATTGGCTTTTGGTTTTGGCAAAACTTGTTCGGCGCAAACCATGTATTATTTAAGTCACCACAGATTATGATTTCCGGATTTTGGTCAGACGTCAGGCGTGGGTCAATCATAGAAGTCACTGCATCTATATATTTCAAGGCACTGATCATGGCAGAATTCCAGTAGGTGTTTATCAGCAATAGCTTAGATTTTACCAGGTTCTCTTTACTGGAATAGTTAATTAAGGCTCCTTGGACAAATAAATTTGGATTAGGTAATTCTTTGATAGTTCGATCCGGTGCGTTTTTTATCAACATGAGAAGGCCAGAAAAAGGGCCCCCTTTATGATTTTTTCTGGCCGAATTGAGCAGGATTGTATAGCCATCTCTTGTGGGTGGATCGCGGAGCCATGTTTCTTGTAAACATAGTGCAAAGTTATCTTGAAACTTCACTGGAAAGTCATTCAACAGATGTACGAAGCCCCTTGTGTTCCATGAAATCAAGTTCTGTGTCTTTATTCATATGTTTTTACATATCTATTTGTTCTGACTCTTACAAGGAACTCTCTGCTTTACATTTAGTTCTTCTGGTCTTTTCGCGACAAAATGTTTCCTCAAAGTCTCTCTTCGTTGTTCATTACTTGTCGGTGATGTTAAGGAGTCTTTCGAGATGCTCTCTGCAACCATCTCGCCATATGGTTCTAAGGAGATCTCAAATCCATAGAATAGTAGATCGTCCTTTGCATCCAAAAGTGTTCTTCTGACCGCTTTAGAATTTATGTGCAGCAGCACTTGATCGGACGTTCTTTCGGTCGCATATTCCACAAT
This sequence comes from Ambystoma mexicanum, assembly GCF_040938575.1. Classification (NCBI taxonomy): domain Eukaryota; kingdom Metazoa; phylum Chordata; class Amphibia; order Caudata; family Ambystomatidae; genus Ambystoma; species Ambystoma mexicanum. The sequence continues at coordinate 1,333,202,091 of NC_090921.1, read as the reverse complement.
TTTTAATCATCAGAGATAACTGTCGTAATGCTGGTATGCATTAAGTTACGCGGTTTAAGTTAACCTCCAGGTCATCGGAATGGATATTTTGTAGTCGTAGTTTCACTTTTACACCTTCAATGCTATGTTGCCGTCTTGGTGGTGACTGTTCTTGTATTAGAAAATGTGTGCTTCTGCAGCAGCATTAATTTAGGATTTAGTTTGCAATGTTCTATGGATTTTCTATCTTTAGTTTGTGATGAATTCCTTGGCGTGTTTTTGTGCCGCAACAGAGTTAGTTTTGAGGGTTTGTTCCTTCTGAATTATCGAGTTTCGTTGGTTCCTTTTTTGGTGTTGAGGCGCTTGATTCATTTGTCTGTTCATCTGAGTATGTTGATAGGTCACATAAATCAGATAGCGTAACAGATCGGACAGTCTCCTGGTCCTCAGACTCTACTCTTCTACATTTCATTGGATTTATGTTCTGTTTTGTGAAGAGGCCAGGCTGAGATTTATTTGGGTTGGTTTTTCCTTCTTGTGTTGCAGTAATTCTTTTCTGGAGCTTTGCATGTTCAAACACCGGGGTCTTAGATGGCGTTGGCAAATTTCTTATGAATGCCTTTGCAGTCTAACGAGTCGATTTCTTTATTAAGCTTTGGCAGATGCATCCCTCTTTTTGAGTTTGCAATGGTAATTTTCTTCTTATTATTGGCGTTCAAGTTGCCAGTTTTCGCTGGCCCGTAAAGATTCCAAATGAGGAGAAGGGTTTGTTAGCACTCCTTTACTTGCCCCAGCGGATTCTTCGGTTTTATTTGTAAAGAAGTGCAATGTTTCGTCATCCGTTGCACCCTTATTTTGTTCTGATGACGCATTCATTATTATTGCTTTATTGTCAATATGGTTTACTGTTTGTGTCCCTTCTTTGGGACAATTTTCGATGTTTCCATTTTTATTGATGGTTTTATTTGTCAGGCTCTCTTTGAGCTCACATTGTGTCAAGGTGTTCCCCCCTTCTCACCTGAGTTCGATATTTGCTGGATTTCTTGATCGATGCCTTCTTGCGTACTGCTCGAGTCTTGAATAAGGCTGCACGAGTCTCTTCCGACTCCAGCGTGCGTTCAAGTACCGGGATGCAGGGATCCAGGAATCCAGGAAATAACAGGGTGCACAACTAGCACACAAGTCCAGGAATCAAGAAAGGAAGGAAAGGGACTAGAATTGGGTTAGAGTTCAAGAAGCAAGGGAAACCATACGCGAGCTACGAAGCACACGTCTGGTCGCTACTTCCCAATAGCATTGAGACGCGAAGGGGCGTGGCATATTTATGGAACGTACTACGTCTGCCGTGAAGGCTGGTGCGAGGCGTGTCACGTGATACGGCCATGTTGGGAGAAACAATGAATGCAAGCCCCGCCGCGACAAGGACCAGGAAGTCCAGAAGGGGCTCGTTCTGTGGGTCATGACAGCATGCCTCCTCCGAAAACCTTTCCACCAGGTTTGCCCGGGTGTATAAAGCGAAATCTTCTGAGTAGTTGAGGGGCCTCGAGATTAGAAAGTGGTTCCCAGGTTCTTTCACTAGGAGGATATCCTTTCCATTCAACCAGGTATTGAAGCTGACCCCGTTTATACCTGGAGTCACATATCTGAGATACTTCATATTCCAATTGGTTGTCGACCAGGAGAGGAAGAGGTCGATAGGATTTCCGGGAGGATTGGTGGTAGGGTTTTAGAAGGATGTGTGGAATACTGGGTGAATTTTCTTCCAAGAGTCTGGTAGACTAATCCGGTATGAAACTGGATTGATAATTTCCTTGTTGGGAAACGGACCATAGTACCGAGGGGCCAACTTGTTTGGCCGTAGATGCCGGGGTAGTAATTTCGAGAACAACCAGACTTGATCACCGATTGCATAAGAAGGACCTGGTCTCCTTTTAAAATCCGCATACCTCTTAGTCTGTGTTCTGGCCTTCTCTAAATTTTCTTTGGCCTCTTGGTGTATGTTGATGAGGGTTTCAATCCAGGAGTCGACAGTAGGTACTGGTGTGGGATGAGGGAGAACAGAAGGTAGAACTGATGGATGGAAACCTGTAGTGATACACGAAATTGCAACCTTGCCAATCAGGGCTTTAGATGACAGCATTAGCCGCTGAAAGCCAATAGTGTATTCAAAGTATGTGCTAAAAATGCTGACAGTAGTCTGTTGTAGCACTTCCATTATGCAGTAGTGAGCTACAAGGAATATGCAGGCCTAGTATGAAATAGGTCACATTATGCATTGTTAATAGACAGGCAGGGAGAGGGCCCCTATCTCTGTACCTAATAGGTATTTTTGGAGTGTTTGGAACATTATGGCACCTATATAGCGCTTAGATAGCCAGTCTTAAGCGCTATAAACACTAAGCTATGAGTGCATGCCTTTTAGAGCTTGCAGATGGGGTTAATACATCCCTGCTTCCCTTAGAATATTCAGCCTCACTAACGGTAGCCCTGGCTCCAAGCTAATCTTGCTTTTCTCTGGGAAGGCACTGATAAGGACATTTCAGTGTTCGCGGAGAGGGCTCCAAGGGAGGGGGTAGGAGCGAGCAGGGAGCATCTCAGAGAGAGCTGGGTTTTTTCCATGAACCAGCCCATATTTTTGCACAGGGAAAGTTCTGGAACTATGCGTCATGGTGACTGACATCACGAGATTATAAAATATCCATGCACACATGACTCGGGGGGAGATCGTCCTGTGGACTTGATTCGTGTACAGTCAAGTGCCCGGAATTGGCTCTCACGGTGTCCTCCAGCATTGTTTTTCTATGAAAAGCCCAGGTCTCCCAGTGCTGATTAAAGGGACGTAAGACTGTGTTTCTCTATGTTTCTCTATATTTCTCTATGTTTCTCTATGTTTATCTAAGTTCCATGTTTCACTATATTTTGCATTGTTCTAAGTTTATGCTTTGTAATATTCTTTAACTTGAATCCCAAATGTATATGAAATTCACTGCTTAGAATAAATATGCTAAAACTTTGAGGGTGTCATTTGTCACTAGCATGAGATCACTGCTCAGCACAATAGAACCTGTATTTTGGGCTGAATTGGGTATTTTTGCTCTCAAAGGGCTGGCCCCGAGGAAGATTTTGCCCATATCAAGACATTTGGTGGCAGCTTTGTGGGATTTGTGAAGAGCAGTGCCATGCTGACATGACAAATGGTGTGAGAGAACACAGTGTAGAGTGGGGAGCAGGCTGTCACATTTCCTTGATGGTCTCACTGCAGCTCTGAGACTTCAAAAGGCAGCAATGTTGTGTCGGCTTGCCGTGGCCGATAGCTTGTGTGGTTAAGACTCCCTTCAGTAAATCAGTCGTGACTGACTTATTGCATGGGATTGGTGCCAGGGAGTACAAGGCGATAAACGAGCGGGAAATGGCTTTGTTTAAAGCACTCCGATGAATGGTCAAGAAAGATGTATGCTCAATTAGAAAAGAATTTTATCATGCGGTTTCCCCAGTTTAAAGTTGTAATTTGGAATGCATAGTGAGACGGAGTTCTCATCTCTATTCTGTCATGAGGGCAGGAAAAAAATAATTGCAAGGATTTGACATGCAAATTGTGAATAGTGATTTAACCATTGACTCAGCCCCAGTGTGCTAGCGAGTGGGGGCTGTAATGTTCGGAGGCGAAGGTTCGCTTTTTTGATGTATGCTTTTGAAGGGTTGGCATTCCTGAATAATGAGGAGCCATGCTTAGGAGAATGAGTAACATCTGTGCTGAGAGCCTAAAGAGTTTTTTTTTTCTTTTGGCAACTGTAAAATTCCATGTGCTGGTGGTGGCGAATTCTGTTTTAAAGGAAACACACTAAAATGACTATATTGCATTTTAGGCTGTGCCATGCTTATATTGGGTGAGAGACTCACTTAAAAGGAAAGTGAGTGAATGTTATTTGGATTTTCGATTTTTGTGTATTGATTTGAATTTGCAGAATCAGTTTGCAATGGTTTGGGGGAAAAACAATTTATATTTTTCTAAATTGCCCCTGGAGTATTTTTGACTGTCCCCATGCTATGCCATGGATTTGTGCTGTTGCCTTATAAGTGATGTATGATTTAGAAATAGTAATCTGTTGACTGTGATACATGATGAAAAAATGTTGTTGACACATTAAACAGCCCACAAGCAATATATAGAGTGTGGGTTGCTCTTGCAGGAAAACGTGCAGGGAGCTGCACTAAACATTGGCATTTTTTATTTTTTAAATGCACTGAAATGAGTGGTTATAGTTTGGCAATGGTACAACAGAATGAAACATCTGTGTGTGATAAGATAGCACAAAGATTTAGTGGGTTGTGAGTTCTCTTGAAAGATCACACATTACAAGAAAAGAAAACGTATGCTTTTAAATGGGACATTAATCAGGTTAAAACAGGCAAAAAAAAAGACGCTTTGACATTTTGCAAAATTACATGGAGTAGAATCTGATGACAAGAAAAGTGCCTCTTTTGAAAACAAGAGTCTTGCTGTGTGTGCAGAGCTTGTGCCTTGAAGCTGTCTTGGGCGAGGTGCGTGAAGGCAAACAAAAGCAGAAACAGTACAAGAAAGAGTTAATCTGGATGAACTGTCTAAAACGAGTGCTTCCCATTGAGGCCGCCACAGTGTAAGAGTTATAGTCAAAAGAGATAAGCATGCTGCGTGCTCATGGCGCTGCCAGGTGCACACGAAAGATAAACATGCCTGCATTCCTGAGGAAGGAGGTGCAAAGACAGAGAGCTGTTCAGAAGTAAAGAATTTGCCCATGAACACTGTGGTAGGGAACGAAGGCATGCAGGATGGCAGACGGGCACATCACATCTGAACATTTACCTATGCATCTGTGAATGGGCCAAGAAAAGACAGCTGCCCATTCCAACAGACATTACTGTGCAAACCGCATTCCCATGTGATGTGATGTGAAGTGAAACGCTATTGCTGTGCAAGCTGCATTCCAATGCTCCATGTGATGTGAACTGAAGTAAAGCGCTGTGCACTGGCGAAGAAACCTCTAGGCGCTTTGAGAAGAGAAAATACACATCTGGCAAACTGCAAGCTACATTGCCAGGGATGGAGTAACTGACAAAGACATTATGGCATTCCAGATGGAAGCAAAACTGACAAAAGTGCTTAGCCGTTTTGCAAAAGACAACATGCAGAGCGGGGCTTTGAAGTACAACATGAACACTGCACATTAGCCATGATCCAGAAGCCACACGGCTTAGTGCAAGAATGAATGATTTGTTGAAGCAACAAAAGAAACTGACTTAGACTATCGCACTCAAAGGGGTGGTTCAAGAAACAGCAAACACCCTTTGAAAAAATGACAAGTGAAAAAACCAGAGGCTTGAAAGACACTGCCTGTATGGAAAAGAAAAATAAACAGCTGCTTGTGCAACTGTAAGCGGTATTGGACTGAAAGACTTTACCTTTGAAAAATGGAGTGATGCCAGCAGTGCAAACTAAATCAAGATCATGAGACACTGGAAGCAAGTTGGCGCCTGGCATTTGTGATCGCTTTGGTGAAAAAGAAAAAGCATTGTGCGACCTGGGTACTTACTATATGGCTTTGTAAAAGCACAGATCAGTCTGAGGTACCATTGACCAGCTATGATTGCATTGCACAAATGAGTTTGTGATTAGGCAGTTACACCCCGTATGGTTGAGTGTAAATAAGCCCCCAGAAACATGCAGAAGGGTGATAAATAATTGCAGTAGCAATGACAAAGTGTGTAGTTACCTGATGAGACTTTTTGAAGATGGGGGTGGTATTATGGGAAGGGGTGGATAACGCTGATATTGAAGTTTTGATGACATCCTAACATGAAGAATAATGATATTGAACTTTTGATGAAATCCTAACATTTCTGTTTGTATTTTGCCTAGGCAAATAACCAAGAAATAGATTGGGGGGTAGACGTGTGCAAATGCCGGGTGACACTGATCAAAGAAGGGTCAGACGCATTCTCAGAGAAAGCGAGCCACTGCGACATGCTATTTCAACTTTAACGTGCCCTGCACCGCACAACGCTGCTGCAACCTGCGAAAAGTGTCCAACAGAGTAATAACTTCTGCTGAACTGGCACGATGCAGACTTGGCTAATTATCAAGTATTTGATGCTACACATTCAAATGACTCAGTTGCTGGAAATAACTTAAATGACATGGTTTGCCCTTTCTTGTTTAAAGGACTATGGACAATGAGTTGTGGACTGTAACATCAGGCACCACATACAGCTGTGTGACACAGCAATTGAATGCTAACACATTGAAAAATGGTTTTTAAATGCACTGTTGAGATGAATCTGAAAAAACGAAATGGTTTTACTCTTCCAACTGAATTGCTTTAACCAGAGATGTTTTGTTTTTTGAAAAAAAAAAAATATTCTACATTGCACGTAGGCAGGAAAATGATTTATGAACTGTTGGGGCAGCAGGATTATGCAAGCAGGAGTGTAATTTATTTTGAGATAAGATGAGTGTGCACATCAAAGTCACCTGTGCGTAGGTTAAGATTCTTAATTGAAGTAATGCTGCCAAGTGTATGAGCTATAATTTGAAATGGTAATCTTTGAAACACTGGATACTTTTACAGCCAGCTTAAGGCAGGTAAATGAAACCATGACTGACTTGATGTTTGATTTTATGACACAGAGTGTGACACGGTTTTTGTTAAACCAACCAGTTTCATGTTTTTGTGGGGACAGCTGTCTCCAGCACACTAATGCAAAGAGTCACCTTTTGATTGTAGACATTTGGAATAATTCTTTGGAAAAGCGCTACAAATGAGTATCCACATGGAATTGCTAGCGTACTGGCCTGGCACATTGTCGGGCATCTTTTGTCACTGAATGGATACGATTTGTTTAATTTGTTTAATGTGATGTTTTTCTGACCAAGAACTGCAGCGAGTTTCTCGCCAAGACGCCAAGATTTTATGGACTATAACTTGACTAATGCATTTTTATACCATGGTGTGATGAAACAGCCACTGCCGGATAGTAGTATGGTGTTTGTGGCTAAAGTTAATATTGTATATGGTAGATATCCCACTTGAAGAAGAGTATTCTCCAAGTCACAATAGGTAGACACTGTGAACATGTTAGATTTTCCAGTAGTAAGGTAACATGTAAATTGTAGGCTGGTAATGCACACCTCCATTATTACAGTGATACACTTAGACATAGGTTTATCATGAGGCAATGTTTCCATTTCTATGGCCCATCACCAGAGTGTGCGTAGCTAGGGAGCTAGATTCATTAATTGCAGGAGCTTTATATGCTTGTGACATAGAAACTGTGCACAATAAGCTAGCCACTGTGGGTTCTGATGCCAGCTCTGCTATAGAACTTCTGGCCTAGTGGGGCCCATTGATACGCCCAACACTGCTACAAGTATTGACAACCACTGAAGATGGCAGAATTTTAGGTATGAAGACATTTTTGTCTGCCATAGGGCAGGTCAACAAGACTGCTATATACACACGATGCATTGTATGGCAAACATTGTTTGATCAGCAGGTGTTGGCTTTTTTACTGGGTGGGGGCGACCATCCTCCACACACTGGCATGCAGAGCTACAGTTACCAGCATACATATGGATTGAATTGCTTGCTTTTTGATTGCATGAATAACACATGCCATGCTTTGATGTAAATTAGTAGAATTGTTTTTATTTAGATAACCTGGTGCCCATGGGTTCACCTTGTTCACGAAATTAGATGGTTTCTGGTTGGGTTCCACCTACCTGGGGGAAGTGTCTAGTCACACAGCCCATAGTCACGCTTGAATGCCCTGGGATCAGGGGGAGGGTAAGCCCTTAGAGTGAAAGGCTGCCAGGTTTTAGAATTGGTAACCATACATAAATGCAATAGTGCATTGTAGATTAGACTACACCGGATTGCCTTGACATTTTAACTGCATGCTGCTTTTTAACTGACAATCAGTTATACAAACTTGGTGTAGGTATTTTTTGTGTAGGCCAGGTTTTGGCAAGGGTATATGTCACTGTTCACTTTGTGTACATTTTTGTTTAGGTAGTGTTTTACCTTGCATGCCACGCTAACTAACCGCTAGAAGATAGTTTGCTTAAACCTCTTGCAAAGCCCCAAGGTCTTTATCACTGCACTAAATACTATATTGATAGGTATTAGTCAGCATTTGTCGCACAAACGTTGAATAGGGGTGGAATGTAGTGATACACGAAATTGCAACCTTGCCAATCAGGGCTTTAGATGACAGCATTAGCCGCTGAAAGCCAATAGTGTATTCAAAGTATGTGCTAAAAATGCTGACAGTAGTCTGTTGTAGCACTTCCATTATGCAGTAGTGAGCTACAAGGAATATGCAGGCCTAGTATGAAATAGGTCACATTATGCATTGTTAATAGACAGGCAGGGAGAGGGCCCCTATCTCTGTACCTAATAGGTATTTTTGGAGTGTTTGGAACATTATGGCACCTATATAGCGCTTAGATAGCCAGTCTTAAGCGCTATAAACACTAAGCTATGAGTGCATGCCTTTTAGAGCTTGCAGATGGGGTTAATACATCCCTGCTTCCCTTAGAATATTCAGCCTCACTAACGGTAGCCCTGGCTCCAAGCTAATCTTGCTTTTCTCTGGGAAGGCACTGATAAGGACATTCCACTGTTCGCGGAGAGGGCTCCAAGGGAGGGGGTAGGAGCGATCAGGGAGCATCTCAGAGAGAGCTGGGTTTTTTCCATGAACCAGCCCATATTTTTGCACAGGGAAAGTTCTGGAACTATGCGTCATGGTGACTGACATCACGAGATTATAAAATATCCATGCACACATGACTCGGGGGGAGATCGTCCTGTGGACTTGATTCGTGTACAGTCAAGTGCCCGGAATTGGCTCTCACGGTGTCCTCCAGCATTGTTTTTCTATGAAAAGCCCAGGTCTCCCAGTGCTGATTAAAGGGACGTAAGACTGTGTTTCTCTATGTTTCTCTATATTTCTCTATGTTTCTCTATGTTTATCTAAGTTCCATGTTTCACTATATTTTGCATTGTTCTAAGTTTATGCTTTGTAATATTCTTTAACTTGAATCCCAAATGTATATGAAATTCACTGCTTAGAATAAATATGCGAAAACTTTGAGGGTGTCATTTGTCACTAGCATGAGATCACTGCTCAGCACAATAGAACCTGTATTTTGGGCTGAATTGGGTATTTTTGCTCTCAAAGGGCTGGCCCCGAGGAAGATTTTGCCCATATCAAGACAAAACCTTGGCTACAATAAAAGGGGCTGGTCTTAATTGCTGAATGGTCAGAATTGTTGTAGGCGAATTCAGCCACGGGTATCAGGAGCGACCAGTCATCCTGAACCTTGGTGGCGAAACATCGAAGATACTGTTCCAGGGTCTGATTAGCACGTACCGTGGCCCCGTTGGTCTGGGAATGATAACCCGATGAGAGGGTGCGTTGGATTCCCAAAATGCGACTGAGATGTTTCCAGAATTGAGAGACGTACTGAGGTCCTCAATCAGATATAATCTTGGAAGGGAGTCCATGTAAACGAAATATGTGTTCCAGGAAGATTCCAGCAAGTTCGGATGAGGTTGGTAACTTACACAGGGGTGTAAAATGAGCCATATGAGTGAACAAATCTATGGTAACCATGATGGTCGTGTATTCTTGGGAAGGTGGTAATTCCACAATGAAGTCTGTAGCAATGAATTCCCATGGCCTTGTTGGCAGCGATGGTTGCATTAGAAGACACGCCGGGCTCTTGTTATCATGTTTGTTTTGACTGCAGACAGCACAAGCTTTGATGTACTGCTGTACGTCGATCTTCATTCCAGGCCACCAAAACTGTCTTTGTATAAAATGGAGGGTGTTGGTTATACCGCAATGTCTGGAGTGAAGGGTATCATGACAGAGGTTTATCATTCTTTGTTGTAATTTCTGTGTAGGAATGATCAGTGCATTGCCCTTGAATAAGCATCCTTCCTTAAGTCTTAGGTTCCATGGATTCTTCCTTGAAATATCCTTCCAGAGGTCAGAGGATTGGGTTTGTACTCGAATTTCTTCCAGGAGGTTGACTGCTTGAGCTACAAAGATCGTGTGGGGAAACATCTTAGGATAGGCCTTGTCTTCAGTAGTTACATAGTCAGGACATCGAGATAAGGCGTCAGCAATCATGTGTTGTGATCCGGGAACATGAGTGATTTGGAATTGGTATTGGGCAAAGAAGTAGGCCCAACGCGCCTGAGGACTGTTCCGCACTACAATGATTGTCGAATTTTAAGATTCCGATGGTCCGTGCGGACCTGAACCGGATATCTAGCACCCAGAAGTAGATGTCGCCATTCAGTGAAGGCCTAGCGGATAGCTAACAGTTCCTTTTCCAGGACGGAATAGTGTGTCTCACTGGGAGTCAGGGTTCGTGAGAGGTAAGCAATGGGGTGTTCCAGTTTATCCTCAAGTTCCTGTTTCAAGACCGCTCCTATGGCGTAGTTAGAGGCATTTGTTTCCACTAGGAATGGGCTATTTATGTCTGGTTGGGCCAGGATAGGGGCTTGCGTGAACTCTGTCTTCAATCGTTGGAATGCTTCGTCTTGCGGTGTAGACCAGATAAAGGGAGTGTCTTTCTTCAAGAGACCAACAATCGGCTGGACGATCTCGGAAAAGGTAGAAATGAACTTCCGGTAGAAGTTGGCAAGCCCCAGGAAGGATTGAACTTGTTTCACGGACGTGGGAGCAGGCCATGCCAGTATGGCCTTTACCTTTGAAGGGTCCATACCAATTCCTTCTGGGCTAAGGATGAATCCCAGGTAGTGAACAGAAGTAACGTGAAACAAGCATTTTTTAGGTTTGGCTAAAAGTCTGTGTTCACGGAGTCGTTGCAGTACTGCCTTTACATGCTCTTCATGCTTTAGAGGATCCTTGGAAAAGATCAATATGTCATCCAGATAGTCAATGACAAAAAGGAATAACATGTCAGAAAACACCCTATCCATAAAACGTTGAAAATCCGCGGGGGCATTAGCTAGTCCAAAGGGCATGACTAGATATTCATAGTGACCAAAGGGTGTTCTAAAGGCTATTTTCCATTCGTCTCCTTCCGGACACGGATCAAATGATTGGCACCCCGGAGATCCAACTTCGTAAATACTACGGCGCCTCTCACAGCTTCCAGGATATCTGAGATCAGGGGTAGTGGGTACCGATCTTTGAGGGTGCATTGATTTAAGCCACGATAGTCGAGGCAAGGTCTGAGTTCCTTGGTGTCCTTCTTGGGAACAAAGAACAATGAAGCACCCGCTGGAGATTCTGAGGGTCTTATGGTGCCGTTTTCAAGGTTGGTATCCAGGTATTCTCTGAGGGCCTTTTTCTCAGGTTCAGAAAGAATGAACATTCTGCCAAAAGGAATCACTGCTGAGGGATCTGTATCTATGGCACAGTCTTCAGGTCTGTGAGGGGGTAAGGCCTGGACTATGGCAGTTGAAAATACATCAGCATATCCCTGATAGGCCTCTAGGACTTGTATGATATTAGAAACCATGAGTGGTGTTTTCAGGTCTCTTGGTGGTTCTTTAGGGGGTGTCAAGGAGGGATCCAGGATTAGACAGTGGGACATACAAAACTCTGAGCCTAGGAATAGTGATCCTGCTGTCCAATTGATATACAGATTGTGCTTCTGTAACCAGGGCATACCCAATACCATGGGGTAATGGGCTGACTTAATGATGTTGAATGTAATCCGCTCTTGGTGATGGTTTATGGAAAGTTGGATCTCTTTTGTCTGCAAGCTTATGGGTCCTGAGGAGAGGGGTCTTCCGTCGATTGCTTCCACCGGCTGCATGGTGCTTCGTGTCTCATACGGAATATGATGACTAACAACCCAGTCTTGATCAATGAAAATTCCCATAGCTCTGCAGTCCACCAAGGCCAGAATGGGATAGGTCTTATTCTTGGAGGGCGACAGGAAGGCTTGTAGTATCACCAAATTGTTTTGTCCAGGATGGAATTGATGTGGGGCAAACATCTCTCTCCCGAAGCTCTGCTCCATCTAGGATCGGGAGCTGACGTTCCCCGAACGCCGAGGAGGGGGCAGAGGACACTCCCTAACCAGGTGTTTGTCTGAGGCACAATACATGCACAACCCCGTATGAATCCTTCTCATTCTTTTTTGGGGGATATAGGTCCACGGAAGGCTCCTATCTGCATGGGTTCTGGTTCAGAGATTGAGCCTGGGTTTGTGTCCGCCTTGGTGGTACTCTAAAAGGACGGCTTCGGAGGATTAGCTTTGGATTTCTTCTTCTCTACCTTTCTTTCCTGGATACGAAAATCTATTTGCATGGCAAGGTCCATTAGTGCCTGGAATGAGTTTGGGCGAGCCACTCTGGCCAACTCATCCTTAATCTCCTCATTCAGTCCTCTCCTGAAAAGGGTAAAACTCGCCTCCGGGGACCAATCAGCTTCCTTCACTAACTGCTTGAATCGGGTAACATAGGTGAGCATATCCTGGGATCCTTGCTGAAAGTCTAACAGGCGTTCCTGGGCACTATAGACCTGTTCTGGATGGTCAAACATGGTCTTACGGGCTTGTATGAAGCCTTCATAGTCATCTAGAAGAACGTCGCCGGAATTAACGAGGGGCGTGGCCCAGGTTAAGATGTTTCCTGAAAGATGGGAAATTATGAAGCCCACTTTAGCCCTGGGAGTTGAAAAGTAGTAGGGCTTAAAAGTAAAGTGAACCAAACATGAATCCAGGAATCCTCAAAGGGTTTTTGGTGAGCCATCGTATTTGTCCACTATACCGCCCAGCAATACACTTTCTTTTGTGGCAGAATCGCAGGATAGAACTAGTTGTTTGAGAGCAGCGTTTTCCGCCTTTAGATTCTGCACCTCGGTTGATAGCTCTTGCATGCCACGCATCAGGTCCTGGATGGCCGCTTCCATGTCCATATCGAGTTTGGTCGGTTGGCATCTCAAACTGTCAAGGAGTCCCCCCCCCCCTTCTCACCTGAGTTTGATCTTTGCTGGATTTCTTGATCGATGCCTTCTTGCGTACTGCTCGAGTCTTGAATAAGGCTGCACGAGTCTCTTCTGACTCCAGCGTGCGTTCAAGTACCGGGATGCAGGGATCCAGGAAATAACAGGGTGCGCAACTAGCACACGAGTCCAGGAATCAAGAAAGGAAGGAAAGGGACTAGAATTGGGTTAGAGTGGAAGAAGCAAGGGAAACCATACCGCAAGCTACAGAGCACACGTCTGGTCGCTACTTCGCAATAGCATTGAGACGCGCGGGGCCGCAGAGGCGTGGCATATTTATGGAACGTACTACATCTGCCGAAAAGGCTGGTGCGAGGCGTGTCACGTGATCCGGCCATGTTGGGAGAAACAATGAATGCAAGCCCCGCCGTGACAAGGACCAGGAAGTCCAGAAAGGGTGTGTTCTGTGGGTCATGACACATTGATTCACATTGTTTGTGGTTGCCATTGTAATTGTAACGGCTGGGTATAATCCGGCGGGCGATGTGGTTTGTATATGACAGGATTCTGCTGGTCGTGCGTCATTCTTTGAGTGATTCACAACGATATCTTTGGACCTGCGGTCTTGCATGAACATTGATGTTGTCTTATTTTATTAATCTCATTTTGTTGCATCCATTTTACAGATTCAAGTAGTGCAGCCATCAAATCGTCTTTGCATGATTGATCTTTTTCCATTTGGTCCTTTAAAAGCGACTGCCAACGCACAGATTGCTCTGCTTCCTTCTCGATCCTTGAATGGAGGGACCCCATAAATTCTTCAATATTTGCTAGTTTAGAAAAAGCATCTGTCATCAGTAAAGCTTGATTAGCTATGGTATCCTGTAGGGATTGATACAATTTTATGAACGGGGTTAAAGCCGTGGATGAAGCTGCCAAGACATTGTGTAGATTTGAATTGCTGCTGCAGTGGATAAATTCGGTTTGACTCTGCTTTCTCTGTTGAAGTCACCATCTGATTCACGCGACAAGCGGTTATCTTCCTGCTCGCATTGTGTCTCTTTATTTTTGAGCTGTTGCGAGGATGGTACTTTTTTTGGCAGGTTACATGCAGACTCTGAGTGGTCGACAAGTTTTGTTTCCGGTTTTTTCTTCTCCAGGAATTTTGTTATTGGAGTACTGGTGATTGCTTGTTGTCCAACTTCAGGGCTGCTCTTTTTTTCCTCTAGTTTGCATCTGCTTTTTTGCCTCTTGTCTTTTTTTCTGCTCAAGTTGAAAAAATTGCACTTAATTTTGCCTCAACTACGAGATAGTCAGCTTTTAGTCTTTCTGTCAGGCGGGAGTCACGACCCGCCTCTTCTATTTGAGGCTTTCCCCTTTGGCTTAGTGCAGAGTTAGAGTTGAGCTTTGACATGGTTTCTGTCAGGGTTTTCTGTCGAAATCCATTGTGAGTCGCTACTTTGAGCCAATGCTTTGCAACTGAGCTCCAAGTTGTTTATATTGTTAGTCGACATTTTTGGGTCTTTAGTTTCTATGTCCCTACTGTGATACAGGTATTCCTCTGATTGAAAAACTGCATTTTTGTGGTATTTTGGTGAGCCATTGCCAATTACGTTGCAATCTGCCGCATATGTTTTTGTTGCATCCAAGTTTGCTTTTTTTGGTTCCACAATAATGCAGGATGCATTAGGAACAAAGATCAAGCTTTCATTATTTATCTTATCAACCTTTGTATCATTTGACTGATGTGTAGCATTCAAGAGATCCATATCTGTCACCTCAAAAGGTGATATGAATAATTCTGGATTTATTTCCACTGTGTTGACATTCAGTGGAGAAAATTCAGTCTGGCTTAGATCTAAAAGCGGATGGGTTTCAGCATTGTTTGGCAAAGATAGTAGTTTACATGTTGGCAATCCCTCATTTGGACCAGCGTGTCGCACTAATTTTTCCAAAAGCCCAGCTGCCTTAGCTGCTAGAGTGTATAAGGATGGAATATGTGCCTGTTGTTTTGGGGGAGCTGTTAAATAGCCCTTCCTTCCGGGGTGGGCGTGGCTACACGATGTTGAAGCAACGCTGCTTATAGTCTTGCAGCTTGCCTGTGCCACGCTACCTCGCGCACCTCAGCACAAGTGAAGGTCTGGTTCCAGCAACGTTTTCAGCAACGTAAGTTCCAATGAAAAAATAAATGCAAATAAATGCACAAAGATGTTGATGCGTTCACAGCAACTCCTCGCAGCACAGCCAACAGTCCAAGTCGTGCGCCCTTTACTGAGTGCGGCAGTGCACTGACCAAACCACAGGTGAGATCTTATGGGCAAACGCATGCTCATCTCATTGTGGCAAGAAGGGTTTCGAGAGGGATCGCAATTCAACTGCAGCATTTTCACTGCCTCTTGCCTTCTTCCAAAGGTATTGCCAGCAACCAGAGCATTCCACACTGCTGCAGCTGGGGTAAACCCAGATCCAGGGGAGCCAAGTCCAGGGAGGGCTCCAACCGTGCCCCAACGTCCCGGCAGAGATCAGGTGAGCGTAACAAGGGTATCGGGTGGATCAAATACTGATGTCCTCGGATGTTTTCCGTGCACAGTGTAGAATGGAGTTTGCCCTGTGCTTGTGTGAACTGAGTTGTTGTATGCATACTTAGCTATCCAGAGTATATTTTTCCAAGAATCCTGGGAATGTTGTAACATACACCTGAGATATTGCTCTAAAGTTTGGTTGGTTCGTTCAGTTTGCCCATCAGTTTGAGGGTGATGGCTTCTGGACAACCGGAGATCGATTTTGGCAATCGTAAAACACTTTCAACAAAAAGCATGAAACAAATTGAGTTCCGCGATCTGATACTAATATCGATGGAAATCCATGCAATCGAACAGTTTGCGCTAGGAACACAGAAGCGAGAGTTGACGCAGTTGGGAGTCCCTTCAGAGGGATGAAATGGGCCATTTTAGAGAATAAATCCACGACAACTAATATGGTGTTGTATCCATTGCAGGGTGGAATATCCGTGATGGAGTCCATCGACAGGATATGCCAAGGTGCTGGTGGTACTGTTGGGGGATGTAGTAAGCCAGCAGGGTTCTGTTTCTGAGACTTGTGTTGTACACAGACACTGCAGGTTTCAATAAATTGGGCAATGTCTTTTCGCCAGGTTGGCCACCAGTAGTTTTGTTTTACCTCAGCCTGGGTTTTGGCTATTCCTGTGTATCCTCCCACTAATGATTTGTGGTAATTTGTGATGATTTGCTTTTGCAGTTCTTGGTCTTGGACATATAATCGTCCTTGGAAATATGGTAGATTGTCTTCAATGGTATACTTGTCACCTTTTAACGGCCATTCTTGTTGTGGTGATTGATCCCTTGGGGATTGCAAACTGGTTGTTTGGTCATCCACACGTGGTGGCAGCTATTCTGGTTTGAATCCTTTCCTCAGGAATTATGGCCACGGGGTCGGATACTGTAAAAGCCTCTTTTTCTTCACTCATGCGTGATCGAGCGTCTGCTTTCGCATTGCGTACTCCAGGTCTATAAGTGATAATAAACTCGTATTCTGTGAAAAACAGAGCGAAACGAAGTTGATGCGAGGATTGTGCTTTGGCGGTTTTCAAGTATTGCAAGTTACCGTGGTCCATGATGACAGTGACCGTATGTCTCGCCCCAAGAAGATAATGTCTCCAGGCCTTAAATGCTGCTTTAATCGCCAGTAATTCCTTATCTGTGAATGCGTAGTTCAACTCGGGGGCTGAACATTTGCGGGACCAGAATGCGACGGGGTGTAGTTGTCCTGTTTCAGGGTCTCTTTGTGACAATACTGCTCCCATGGCTCTTTTTGAAGCATCTATCTCAACTATGTAAGGTAGGTCTGGTTGTGGGTGTCGAAGGACTGGTGCTGTAGTGAATGCTAGTTTCAACTTCTGGAAGGCTTCTTCAGCTTCTGTCGACCAATGGAACTTTTGATTTTTCTTTAACAAGGAGATAATTGGATGTACAATTTGTGAAAACCCAGGTATAAACCGACGGTAAAAGTTGGCCAATCCGAGCATGCTTTGCACTCCTTTCATGGATGTTGGTGAGGGCCATTGGAGGATTGCATCCACCTTTCATGTATCCATATGTACGCCTGGTGGTGTGAGCATGAAACCGAGAAATTCAACCTTGGTTACATGGAAAAAACATTTTCCCAACTTGGCATACAATTGGTGTAGTCGAAGCTTCTCTAAGACTGCCCGGACATGGCCTACATGTTCTTCCATGGAATTTGAGTAGATAAGAATGTCGTCAATGTAAACAAGAGTGCAAACGTTCAGTAGTTCACGGAGTACATCATTCACAAAGAATTGGAATGCCGCGGGGGGCATTGCATAGCCCGAAGGGCATGACCTGGTATTCAAAGAGGCCTTACTTCGTGCGGAAGGCCGTTTTCCACTCGTCTCCCTCTTTTACTCTTACAAGATGGTATGCTCCTCTTAAATCCAGTTTTGTGTAGATTTGAGCATGTTTCACTTGGTCCAGGAGCTCTGGTATAAGTGGTAAAGGATATCGATTTTTTACTGTGATCTGATTGATGGCTCTATAGTCGATGCAAGTTCTTAAGTCCCCCTCCTTTTTAGGCACAAAGAATAAGGCCGAGGAGGCAGGTGACTTGGACGGGCGAATGAAACCGTTCACCAGGTACTGATCCAGGTAAGTTCTAAGATGCTGATTTTCCTGTTCTGTCAGAGCATACATTCGGCTGCAAGGGATCTGGGCTCCGGGTACAAGATCTATTTGACAATCGTAGGGTCTGTGCGGGGGCAGAACGTTGGCTTGCTCTTTTTTGAAGACATCCTGGTAATCTTGGTATTCAAGCGGTAAGGAGCTGATGAGGCACAACACGATTCCTTTCTTCGGTTTCAGATTGGTGTAATCTTTTTTGTAACATGTGTCGGCACAATCATGAGGAAATGTCAGAACTCGTTTTCGCCAGTCGATCCTAGGATTGTGGGTCTCCAGCCAGGAAATTCCCAATATCATCTGGAACTGAGGAGCACCGATGAGATCAAAAGTAATGTCCTCTTAATGCCCGTCCTTACACAGAAGCTTGACTTTCTCAGTGTATTGTGTCACCGGGCCGGATGATAGCTGAGAACCATCCACAGCAGTTACGTTTTCCGATTTCTGCTTCTGTCGGAGAGGAAAGCCTATTCGGAGAGCCACATCTTGGTCAATCTAGTTACCCGCAGCTCCACATCAATATATGCCTCCAAGGCATGTATTTTTGATGGTTGCTGGTGATTCACCAAAAGCACTGGAAGGACCAGATGTGAGGTCTGTACAGATTCCTTTTTTATGCTCAACAAGCGGACCCCTACACTTGCCGGGCATTGGCGTTTCCCGAGTTCTGTTCTTCTTCTTCATCAGTTTTGTCTGTTGTACCAACCGTTTTCTTGGGTGGTTTCACGGAGGAAGTGACCTGCTTGTCCACAATATAAGCAAAGCTGTTGTCTTCTTTTTTCCCTTTTTGCTTTGGTAAGGGGACTTCGTAATCCACCAATTTGCATTGGCTCAGACTGTTCATGTGGTTTAGTCTGATTCTCACGAGGTCGTACATACACTGACCGTCCCTCTGATCTAGCTAGATCCATTTTCCGATTCTGCAACCTATGATCGACTTGCACCGTCAGGTCTATCTAGTCCACACACCTCTCAGGGGGATTCACCACTTGCGCCAACACATCCTTAAATTCTCCACATAACCCTCGGTAAAAGAGTGTAGTCCTTTTCTCTTCTGGCCAGTTGGTCTGGGCTATGAGATGATTGAAGGTTGAAATATAGGTTAATAGATCTTGACTCCCTTGTCTGAGTGACAACAACTCTGGATGTTACACTAACTATGCGGATGATACCCAGATCCTCCTACCACTTACTGGCGATTATGACAGTGACTTGGCCTTGGTGAATAGAATTTACAGCATCGTTCAAGCATGGATGGCTACCCATGGCCTCTGCCTGAACGATGATAAAACAGAGCTCCTTATCCTGCGATCTGCATCTCTTCTCACCAAACTCAGCAATGATTACACATCATTCACCATCGATGGGAACCCTATTAGGGTAGCAAAATAAGTAAAAACTCTTGGTTTCTACTTAGATTCCACCTTAACTTTCAATAAACAGGTAAACTCCCCAGCCTCTGCCACAGCATATACATGCAAATTAATTAGAGCCGGAAAACAATTCCTATCTTCCAACAGTTGCATGACCTTAGCGAGAGTCCTCATTTTATCTAAACTCGACTACTGCAATGCCTTATACATTGGTGCCAATAAATACATTATAAACAAAATACAGATACTTCAAAACAATGCCCTTAGAGCTGCTCTCAGTATATCTAGGAAAGACAATATTACTGAAACAAGAAAAAAACACAAGTGGTTATCCACCTCCGAGAAAATCAGACTAGAAATTGCATCCCTTATCCACAAATGCTTAAACAGAAAAGCACCAGGCTATGTCATAGATAAAATCTCTATAAAAACCTCTAACAGGCCTACGAGACTAGCCAACTCTAACTGCCTTCAGGTGCCCCGCTTTAAACTATCCACCATCGGCGGTACTAGCTTCCCAGTGAAAGCTCCCCAACTGTGTAAGTCACTACCCATACCACTAAGAATGGACCAAACCTTTGACAAATTCAGGCAAAACATGATCATCTGTCTCCTAGATAACGATGGTAAATAAACCTCTAGTGGTAACAACTGTATATATTTGTTTGTATATAGACTGCCTGTATATTCCTTACTTCTTTTGTATGCACTTCATATTACACACTTGCTAGTTTTAGATATCACTATTCTTTATTGTAACCATTGTATTCTTGTAACATTTGTACTAAGCTTCGAGATTTCTAACTTCCTGCACCCTGATACCCTCGGGTCTGGCGCGCATAATAAATAATAAACAAACAAACAAACTCATTGTCCAGAGCTTGTCCTTGAGTATGACGGACAAACAATTTTTCCATTTCATGGTGAAAATTCCCAAAGTTCCGGAGTAAAGGGTCACCTTGATTTACCAAAGGTATAGACCAGTCTGCCGCACTACCTCCTGAATATTGGCTTGGTCATTAGAAAAGATTTGGGGGGGGCTAGAGGCACTGCTCCTGGAAGAACCACCTGAATCTGTGTTGATTGTTGTGGTGTGGAAGAATAAGAATGGGTCACTCCAGGCAGTGGAACCTGTCCTGCTTGTGCTTGTAGCATTTGTCTTGCCAATTCGTCAGTTCTTTCTCGAGTTACTATAAGATCCCTCCGTAATGCATTGGTTTCCTGTCTTGAAGCATGTACTTCAGCCCGTAATTCCCCTAGTAAGAGGGCTAACTGCCCAGGCAGAGAGTATTAGAGGCTTCACGTTCTGTTACACTCACCTGGTCTCTGCGGAGGCGTTGGGGCACGGTTGCAGCCCTCCCTGAACTTGAATCACCCCCTTCAGGCCTCTCCCCAGTAGAAAAGCTGTGAGCGGTGGTACGTGGTGATTCTGCTCCTGCGTGGAGATAACAGTGTGTGAGTGCGCCAATCTGTGATTGTTGTACCTCTCAAACCCTTCATCCCAAAGTATGGTTTCTGTGAGCATACGCCAGCCCATAAAGCTCACCTGTGAATTATGCAAGATAAGCTCTCCATCCTGCTACTTATGGCAGGGGCGCATCGAATGGGATCTAGTTCCTTCACTGATCCCTGGATTAGTCCAGTGCAGCTGCGACTATGCTTCTCCTTATGATTGGTAAGTCTTTCGTGGGCTCTTGTGATGCTCTTCGTTCTGTTTAATGTCTTTATATGTTGCTCCTATTTATGCCTGCAATAATGTATCTCTTCTGTTTTCTTCCCTTAGATGGAAATGCGGCCTCAATGCAGCTGTGAGAAGCGAGATGCGGCCGGATGGAAGATTGATGCTACCCTAATGTTCGACAGCAGGTAAGTGATGGTTTAAGCAAAAGCGTGAAGCATGGCGAAGCACAACCTTAAACTGACTGTTTTTTCTATTTCTAACCTTGTCTTCTGTTTTTTCTTGCAGGCGCTGCTGTCGACGATGGAGCGTGTCGTGCTGTGGTGCCAAGATTAAGATTTCGGCGTTCCGGAAAGTTTAAAGATGAATACTTGGTTTGCCAAAGAGATGTACAGGTAAGAACAGCTTCCGGCAGGAAGCAGGATGTCCAGGAAGCAGGATCTTCAAAGGTAAGTCTGAACTCAGGCGACGGTGAGCGTTACGCTGCTTGCAAGGGCAGAATAACGCAAAGCGTCTGTCCTGAGGATCGGGACAGCTTATATAGCTGAGATCGTGTGCACGCCCATTAGGGCCGGCTTACCAGCCACACCCTGCCACTCCTAGAAAGTGAGCATGTGCGAAGGTAATCCATTAGCAGCAACACCCAAGAATACACTTGGGGCTGCTTAATGGATGGAATGTTCTAGGTTAATGCATCCTGCTTAATGAATGGAAGGTTCAAGGTTAATGCATCTGAAGTGCTATGTCCATAATAAAAGCTTGTTGGTGTTAAATGAATGTTCTTGTTTACTTTTGTTAAAGAGCCTCGCGCAAAAGGCACCAGGACAGTGTCCACCCAGGTCTCCTGTGCATGTGACCCCTGCATGCCTGTGCCCCTGACTTCATGACCATGACACCTTGATTTGGTATTGGTAGGCCTGAACTGGCACGGGATGGTGCCCAGGGGCTCTAGATAGAGATGCAATGAATCCCTATGGAAGGACCCAGTGTTCCACTCGGAACTGACCAAAGAAATTGGGGATTTTTTTAAAACAAACAATACGGGGGAGGTCTCGAGGAGAGTGGTGTGGGAAGCGGGGAAGGTGACAAGGAGGGGTATCCTGATCAGGGAAGGGGCGCAGAGGAAAACAGAGTGGATGCTAATCGAAAACAGGTTGTGGGCCGAGATGGCCCAACTAGATAGGAGGGCCAGGACACCACCGAAGAGCGAGAGGAAAGGGTCATGGAAGCGAGGGGGAAATGGGAGGAGCTGGGACTCCTGGAGGAGGGTCAAATAACCAGGAAACTGCAGTGTCTGAAACAAAAGTTTTATGAGAACAGAGACAAGCCGGATGCACTATTGGCCGCGAGGTTGAGGGGACACGAGCCGAACGTTGGGTGGAGGCCATAGAAGAGGTGGATAACACTCAGGACCCAGGGATGGAAGGCATCCGAGATACATTTGCATCCTTTTATGAACACCTCTATAAAGGAGACGCCAATCTGGACGTAGTAGAAATAACAACGTTTTGGGGGGAATTTTGATACCCAGGCTCTCCATGAGGAGGCCGAAGCAATGGAGGCCCCGATAACTGCTGAAGGAATCGAGAGCAGTGGCAAGAATACCGATGGGGAAGGCTCCGGGGGAGGACGGTTTCTCAGCGGGCTTTTACAAGGCTTTGGTGACCTCCCCCCCCCAATCCCGTTCTTTGTAGAACTATTTAATGATATCCTGGAGACAAGGGATGCCCCTGAATCCTTCTCTCGTGCGCTGACAACCGTGATACATAAGGAGGGCAGGGACCCCCGGCTATGTGGATTTTATCGCCCCATCTCCCCCCTGAATATCGACGCCACCATTTATACACGAGTTCTGGCGGCAAGACTTGAGCTATACAAGCCACAACTGATCCATTCTGACCAAGTGGGCTTTATAAAGGGACGTCAGGGGGCGGACACATTGAGGAAAACTGCACCTGATTCATGAGTCACACACATGGGATGGGGAGACCCAGCGCTTCTATCGGCTGATGCTGATAAGGCGTTTGACAGGGATGAATGGGGCTTTCTCAAGGACGTGCTTGTTAAGGTAGGCCTAGGCACTAGGATCACGTGGGGTATCATGGAAGTCTACACATCCCCCCGGGTGTGTGTGACACTTAATGGTGGTTACTCCCGTTTGTTCGTCCTGTGCAGGGGTACGAGACAGGTTTGCCCACTTTTCCCCGATCTTATTTGCGCTCTCCCTGGAACCACTAGCTCAAAGAGTAAGAGGGGATCCCTTTGTAGAAGTATTCTTGGTGGGGGTGTGGAATATAAGGTTGCACTGTACGCCGACGATATGCTTCTGCATATTAGGAACCCCCTAGCCTCTATACCTATGATAATCAGGTTGATTGAGCGGTACAGAGACCTTTCCGGTTTTAAGATGAATTGGGCTAAATCAGTCCTTTTCCCCCTGGACAGGGACAGAGATCGGGAGATAAATAGGTTCGCCCCACTGGGAGTACTTGTCATCCTGGACACGTTGAGATGCCTGGGGATTAACCTCACAAGGGACATCGGAGGCCTATTTCAGGCCAACTTCCCCACACTCCTGTCTGGATTTTGGACAGATTTGGAAAGATGGGGGAAACTGACTATATCGTGGCTCAGACGCCTCAATGCCCGAAGATGGTTTGCTTACCAAATTTCCTATATGTGTTCCAAATGCTTCCGATCCAGGTCCCGAAGCCTTTTTCTGGGAGATATAGGGGCTATGGTAAAATTCGTGTGGCAGCGGAAAAAACCCTGGGTATCTTTTGATGTTCTCACCTTGCCGAAAGATAAGGGCGGTGTGGGGCTCCCTAATATTAAACTGATGAAGAAGGGAGGTGGGCAAAAGAAGCCAAGGCAGAACGTTGCACTTGCAAAAAGAAAAGAATTTGTTACTCGGAAGGCAGCAGGTGGCTGGGGGTTGTAGGTACGTTGCCCACGTCCTCTAAGGTAATGGCACATTAGAGAATGTTTTTCAGTCTCACTGCGCCAACACAAAGGTGTACAGGCTGTACATCTTTGCACCCAATAAATCTGCAATCTAAGCAGTGCCTCCAATCTCTTTGTGTTGGCGCAGTGAGGCTGAAAAACGTTCTCTAATCTAATATTAAACTGTACTATGAAGCGGTGCAGCTTAGGGTCCTTATATCACATCTCAGAATGCAAGGGGAGTTCCAGTGGGTCAGTGTGGATTATCAAATCATCAATTTGAGTGATCGACCGGTTTCGATGACCTTCTTGCGGATGTCATCTTCATCGGACCATTTTGTTTGCCGGCAGAGGAGCGCGATTCGGACTGCGTCCCCCGACATTGCAGGCTAGGATCTCCTACAATCACGGGGACCTGAAAAAAAGCCTGCACACCTGGGATTTCTTGCAATTACCTGGAGACTGGGTTCCTCACACCACCAGATATAGGTCCATTACATCTGGCCATATGGAAGATGTGGTAACTGACAACATATCCTGTGAATTGAACGATCTAACTGTAGTGATACACGAAATTGCAACCTTGCCAATCAGGGCTTTAGATGACAGCATTAGCCGCTGAAAGCCAATAGTGTATTCAAAGTATGTGCTAAAAATGCTGACAGTAGTCTGTTGTAGCACTTCCATTACGCAGTAGTGAGCTACAAGGAATATGCAGGCCTAGTATGAGTGATAGGTCACATTATGCATTGTTGATAGACAGGCAGGGAGAGGGCCCTAGCTCTGTAGCTAATAGGTATTTTTGGAGTGTTTGGAACATTATGGCACCTATATAGCGCTTAGATAGCCAGTCTTAAGCGCTATAAACACTAAGCTATGAGTGCATGCCTTTTAGAGCTTGCAGATGGGGTTAAAACATCCCTGCTTCCCTTAGAATATTCAGCCTCACTAACGGTAGCCCTGGCCCCAAGCTAATCTTCCTTTTCTCTGGGAAGGCACTGATAAGACATTCCTGAGCTTTCGCAGATGGGAGCCAGGGTGGGGCTCAGACGGAGCAGTGGAAATTAACAGAGTTGGGTTTTTTCCATGAGCCAGCCTATATTTTGCACAGGGAAAGTTCTGGAACTGTGCGTCATGGACGGGCAGCACGAGATTATAAAATATCCATGCTCCCATGACTCGGGGGGAGATCGTCCTGTGGACTTGGTTCGTGCAAGGTCAAGTGCCCGGAATTGGCTCTGACGGCGTCCTTCAACACTGTTCTCTGAGCGGGGCTTGTATACAGCTAGCTTATGAGGGCCAGGGTCTCCCAGTGCTGATAAAAGGGACGTAAGACTGTGTTTCTCTATGTTTCGCTATATTTCTCTATGTTTCTCTATGTTTATCTAAGTTCCATGTTTCACTATATTTTGCATTTCTCTAAGTTTTATGCTTTGTAATATTCTCTAACTTGAATCCCAAATGTATATGAAATTCACTGCTTAGAATAAATATGCTAAAACTTATTTGAAGGTGTCATTTGTCACTAGCATGAGATCACTGCTCAGCACAATAGAACCTGTATTTTGGGCTGAATTGGGTATTTTTTGCTCTCAAAGGGCTGGCCCCGAGGAAGATTTTGTCCAGATCACGACATTTGGTGGCAGCTTTGTGGGATTTGTAAAGAGCAGTGCCTTGCTGTGAAATGACAAATTGTGTGAGAGAACACAGTGTAAAGTGAAGAGCAGGCTGTCGCATTTCCTTGGGGGTCTCACTGCAGCTCTGAGACTTCAAAAGACAGCAGCGTTGTGTCGGCTTGCCGTGGCCGATAGCTTGTGTGGTTAAGACTCCCTTCAGTAAATCAGTCGTGACTGACTTATTGCTTGGGAATGGAGCCAAGGGAGTACAAGGCGATAAACAAGCGGGAAATGGCTTTGTTTAAAGCGCTCCGATGAATGGTCAAGAAAGATGTATGCTCAATTAGAAAATAATTTTATCATGCGGTTTCCCCAGTTTAAAGTTGTAATTTGAAATGCAAAGTGAGACGGTGTTCTCATCTCTATTCTGTCATGAGGGCAGGGAAAAATAATTGCAAGGATTTGACATGCAAATTGTGAATAGTAATCTAACCATTGACTCAGCCCCAGTGTGCTAGCGAGTGGGGGGCTGTAATGTTCGGAGGCGAAGGTTCGCTTTTTTGATGTATGCTTTTGAAGTGTTGGCATTCCTGAAAAATAACGTGGGGAATGAGCCGTGCTTAGGAGAATGAGTAACATCTGTGCTGAGAGCCTAAAGGGTTTGTTTTTCTTTTGGCAACTGTAAATTCCATGTGCTAGTGGTGGCGAATTCTGTTTAAAGGAAACACACTAAAATGGTTATATTGCATTTTAAGCTGTGCCATGCTTATAATGGGTGAGAGACTCACTTAAAAAAAAAAAGAAAGTGAGTGATGTTATTTGGATTTTCGATTTTTGTGTATTGATTTGAAATTGCAGAATCAGTTTGCAATGGTTTGGGGGGAGAAAAAACAATTTATATTTTTCTAAATTGCCTCTAAATTGCCCCTGGAGTATTTTTGACTGTTCCCACGCTATGCCATGGATTTGTACTGTTGCCTTATAAGTGATGTATGATTTGGAAATAGTGACCTGTTGACTGTGGTACATGGTGAAAAATGTGTTGACACATTTAACAGCCCACAAGCAATACAGAGTGTGGGTTGTTCTTGCAGGAAAAAACCGTGCAGGGAGCTGCACTAAACATGGCATTTTTATTTTTAAATGCACTGAAATAAGTGGTTATATTCTGGCAATGGTACAACAGAATGAAAAAATCTGTGTGTGATAAGATAGCACAAAGATTTAGTAGGTTACGGGTTCTCTTGAAAAATCGCACATTGCATTGGATTGCGCTTGTGAAGCAAAACTACAAAACTACGAGGAAGAAGAAGAGAAAAAAAAAAAACGTATGCTTTTAAATGAGACATTAATCAGTTTAAACAGGCTAAAGACGCTTTGACATTTTGCAAAATTACATGGAGTAGAATCTGATGACAAGAAAAGTGCCTCTTTTGAAAATAAGAGTCTTGCTGTGTGTGCAGAGCTTGTGCCTTGAAGCTGTCTTGGGCGAGGTGCGCGAAAGGAAGGCAGACAAAAGCAGAATACTGCACTTCTGTTTAGTGAAATGATGCTTCAGATATGAGAGTTTTTCTGAGTTGCTAGACAAGAGCAGTGCAAGAAAGAGTTAATCTGTATGAACTGTCTGAAACGAGTGCCTTTCCATTGAAGCCGCCACAGTGTAAGAGTTATAGAGCAAAGAGATAAGCTTGCTGCGTGCTCATGGCGCTGCCAGGTGCACACGAAAGATAAACAATGACATTCCTGCATTCCTTCCCCTGTGAAAAGACCGTCAGTGAGCAGAAAACTGAGGAAGGGGGTGCAAAGGCAGAAAAGAGACTTTCTAACGGCATGCAATAACAGAACTGATCAGAAGTAAAGAATTTGCCCAGTAACACTGGAAGGAAAAGAAAGGCTGCATGCAGGATGGCAGACGGGCACATCACATCTGAACATTGGGGAACCTGTGCATCTGTGAATGGGCTAAGAAAAGACAGCTGCCCATTCCAACAGACATTGCCATGCAAACCGCATTCCCATGCACCATGTGATGTGATGTAAAGTGAAACGCTATTACTGTGCAAGCTGCATTCCCATGCACCATGTGATGTGAACTGAAGTAAAGCGCTGTGCACTGGAGAAGAAACCTCTAGGCGCTTTGAGAAGAGAAAATACACATCTGGCAAACTGCAAGCTACATTGCCAGGGATGGAGTAACTGACAAAGATATTATGGCATTCCAGATAGAAGCAAAACTGACAAAAGCGCTTAGCCGTTTTGCAAGAGACAACATTCAGAGCAGGGCTTTGGAGTACAACATGAACACTGCACATTAGCCATGATCCAGAAGCCTCACGGCTTAGTGCAAGAATGAATGATTTGTTGAAGCAACAAAAGAAACTGACTTAGACTATCGCGCTCAAAGGGGTGGTCCAAGAACTCAGCAAACACCCTTTGAGAAAATGACAAGTGAAAAACCAGAGGCTTGAAAGACACTAGCTGTATGGAGAAAAATAAACAAAGCTGCTTGTGCAACTGCAGGCGGTATTGGACTGAAAGACTTTACCTTTGAAAAATGGAGTGATGCCAGCAGGGCAAACTAAATCAAGATCATGAGACACTGGAAGCAAGTTGGCGCCTGGCATTCGTGATCACTTTGGTGAAAAAGAAAAGCATTGTGCGACCTGGGTACTTATTATATGGCTTTTGTAAAAGCACAGATCAGTCTGAGGTACCATTGACCAACTATGATTGCATTGCACAAATGAGTTTGTGATTAGGCAGTTACACCCCGTATGGTTGAGTGTAAATAAGCCCCCAGAAACATGCAGAAGGGTGATAAATAATTGCAGTAGCAATGACAAAGTGTGTAGTTACCTGATGAGACTTTCTGAAGATGGGGGCGGTGTTCAGGGAAGGGGTGGATAACGCCGATATTGAAGAATAATGATATTGAAGTTTTGATGAAATCCTAACATTTCTGTTTGTATTTTGCCTAGGCAAAAAAGCAAGACAATAGCGTGTCCTTATTGGCGTAAATGTGTGCAGTATGTGGGTGACACTGATCTCAGAGAATATGCGAGTTACTGCGAGATGCGAGTCAACTTTAAACGTGTCCTGCACCGCACTCCATGCTGCTATTTGTTCTGCAACCTGCGAAAGGTGTCCAACAGAGTAATAACTTTTGCTGAACTGGCACAGTGCAGACTTGGCTAATTATCAAATATTTGATGCTACACATTCAAATGATTCAGTTGCTGGAAATAACTTAATTGACATGTCTTGCCTTTCTTGTTTAAAGGACTATGGACAATGAGTTGTGGACTGTAAGATCATGCACCACAATGCTAACACATTGAAAAATGGTTTTTAAATGCACTTTTTGAGATGAATCTGAAAAAACGAAATGGTTTTGCTCTTCCAACTGAATTGCTTTAACCAGAGATGTTTTGCTTTTTGAAAAAAAAAAAACTTCTATGATTTATGAATTGTTGCGGCAGCAGGATTATGCAAGCAGGAGCGTAATTTATTTTGAGATAAATTGAGTGCGCACATCAAAGTCACCTGTGCGTAGGTTAAGATCCTTAATTGAAGTAATGCTGCCAAGTGTGTGAGCTCTAATTTGAGATGGTAACCTTTGAAACACTGGATACTTTTACAGCCAGCTTAAGGCAGGTAAATGAAACCATGACTGACTTGATGTTTGATTTTATGACACATAGTGTGACACGGTTTTTGTTAAACCAACCAGTTTCATGTTTTTGTGGGGACAGCTGTCTCCAGCACACTAATGCAAAGAGTCACCTTTTGATTGTAGACATTTGGAATAATTCTTTGGAAAAGCGCTACAAATGAGTATCCACATGGAATTGCTAGCGTACTGGCCTGGCACATTGTCAGACATCTTTTGTCACTGACTCATATGACTGGTGTCTATGAAGTCATAGGCCCAAATGTTTCAGTGAATGGATACAACGATTTGTTTAATGTGATGTTTTTCTGACCAAGAACTGCAGCGAGTGCTCTCGCCAAGATTTTATGGACTATAAATTGACTAAATGCATTTTACACAATGGTGTGATGAAACAGCCACTGCCGGAGGGTAGTATGGTGTTTGTGGCTAAAAACTAATATTGTATATGGTAGATATCCCACTTGAAGAAGGGTATTCTCCAAGTCACAATAGGTAGACACTGTGAACGTGTTAGATTTTCCAGTAGTAAGCAACATGTAAATTGTAGGCTGGTAATGCACACCTCCATTATTACAGTGATACACTTAGACATAGATTTATCATGAGGCAATGTTTCCTTAGTACTACCAAGCTGCTACAAATGGAGTCCATTTCTATGGCCCATCACTAGAGTGCGCATAGCTAGGGAGCTAGATTCATTAATTGCAGGAGCTTTATATGCTTGTGACATAGAAACTGTGCACAATAAGCTAGCCACTATGGGTTCTGATGCCAGCTCTGCTATAGAACTTCTAGCCTAGTGGGGTTCATTGATACCGCCCAACACTGCTACAAGTATTGGCAACCACTGAAGATGGCAGAATTTTAGGTATGAAGACATTTTTTCTGCCATAGGGCAGGTCAACAAGACTGCTAAATACACACGATGCATTGT
The DNA here is from genome assembly GCF_040938575.1 of Ambystoma mexicanum. Classification (NCBI taxonomy): domain Eukaryota; kingdom Metazoa; phylum Chordata; class Amphibia; order Caudata; family Ambystomatidae; genus Ambystoma; species Ambystoma mexicanum. The sequence goes on along the minus strand of NC_090921.1, from coordinate 1,333,172,211 downwards.
ATGGCAAACATTGTTTAATCAGCAGGTGTTGGCTTTTTTACTGGGTGGGGGCTACCATCCTCCACACACTGGCACGCAGAGCTACAGTTACCGGCATACATATGGATCAAAATGCTTGCTTTTGATTGCATGAATAACACATGCCATGCTTGATGTAAATTAGTAGAATTGTTTTTATTTAGACAACCTGGTGCCCATGGGTTCACCTTGTTCACGAAATTAGATGGTTTCTGGTTGGGTTCCACATACATGGGGGAAGTGTCTAGTCACACAGCCCATAGTCACGTTTGAATGCCCTGGGATCAGGGGGAGGGTAGGCCCTTAGAGTGAAAGGCTGCCAGGTTTTAGAATTGGTAACCATACATAAATGCAATAGTGCATTGTAGATTAGACTACACTGGATTGCCTTGACATTTTAACTGCATGCTGCTTTTTAACTGACAATCAGTTATACAATAATTATTTAGGTATTTTTGTGTAGGCCAGGTTTTGGCTAGAGTAAATGTCCATGTTCACTTTGTGTAGGTATTTTTGTGTAGGCCAGGTTTTGGCAAGGGTATATGTCACTGTTCACTTTGTGTACATTTTTGTTTAGGTAGTGTTTTACCTTGCATGCCACGCTAACTAACCGCTAGAAGGTAGTTTGCTTAAACCTCTTGCAAAGCCCCAAGGTCTTTATCACTGCACTAAATACTATATTGATAGGTATTAGTCAGCATTTGTCGCACACACGTTGAATAGGGGTGGAATGTAGTGATACACGAAATTGCAACCTTGCCAATCAGGGCTTTAGATGACAGCATTAGCCGCTGAAAGCCAATAGTGTATTCAAAGTATGTGCTAAAAATGCTGACAGTAGTCTGTTGTAGCACTTCCATTACGCAGTAGTGAGCTACAAGGAATATGCAGGCCTAGTATGAGTGATAGGTCACATTATGCATTGTTGATAGACAGGCAGGGAGAGGGCCCTAGCTCTGTAGCTAATAGGTATTTTTGGAGTGTTTGGAACATTATGGCACCTATATAGCGCTTAGATAGCCAGTCTTAAGCGCTATAAACACTAAGCTATGAGTGCATGCCTTTTAGAGCTTGCAGATGGGGTTAATACATCCCTGCTTCCCTTAGAATATTCAGCCTCACTAACGGTAGCCCTGGCCCCAAGCTAATCTTCCTTTTCTCTGGGAAGGCACTGATAAGACATTCCTGAGCTTTCGCAGATGGGAGCCAGGGTGGGGCTCAGACGGAGCAGTGGAAATTAACAGAGTTGGGTTTTTTCCATGAGCCAGCCTATATTTTGCACAGGGAAAGTTCTGGAACTGTGCGTCATGGACGGGCAGCACGAGATTATAAAATATCCATGCTCCCATGACTCGGGGGGAGATCGTCCTGTGCACTTGGTTTGTGCAAGGTCAAGTGCCCGGAATTGGCGCTGACGGCGTCCTTCAGCACTGTTCTCTGAGCGGGGCTTGTATACAGCTAGCTTATGAGGGCCAGGGTCTCCCAGTGCTGATAAAAGGGACGTAAGACTGTGTTTCTCTATGTTTCTCTATATTTCTCTATGTTTCTCTATGTTTATCTAAGTTCCATGTTTCACTATATTTTGCATTTCTCTAAGTTTTATGCTTTGTAATATTCTCTAACTTGAATCCCAAATGTATATGAAATTCACTGCTTAGAATAAATATGCTAAAACTTATTTGAAGGTGTCATTTGTCACTAGCATGAGATCACTGCTCAGCACAATAGAACCTGTATTTTGGGCTGAATTGGGTATTTTTTGCTCTCAAAGGGCTGGCCCCGAGGAAGATTTTGCCCAGATCACGACACTAACCAGACGCAGAAAGTGAAAGGCCCTGATGAAGATGACATACACAAGAAGGTAATTGAAACTGGTCGACCACTCAAATTGACAATATCCCCCAATGAAAATAGGATACGGGATATAATCAACACTACTGCACTGGAGAACATACCTTCTCCGCCTTTTGATATCTGATTAACTCTGTTGAACAATTGCAGTCGGGGTAACCTGAGTTTGTTACAGATAGCCACACAGAGAATAGAATAGCTGGTCCTGAACAAGGAGCATTCCTGGCCCCTGAGATACAAGACAAAGATAAAAGAAAAATTATATACAATACATGTGGCCAATCAGCACTCTCTCTGCACCTGAAGGGACAGCACCGTGATTCAGAAAAATTCAGATTCCTAGGACTTTTTCTCAAATTCACCTTTTAAGACAAGTGGGGCTTGCCCACAACCCTTTGACTTTTTAAAAGCAACTTTTTTGAAGTACATCGTTGGCACACTTCTTTGGAAGGTCAATAAAGTAATATAAGGCCCGGTGCCTTATGGAAATAGGTCCTCCTCGAAATGCTAACGTGACTAATCATTGATATCTGTTTTGGGAATCAGAACAATATCTAAAGTAGAAAAACATTGTAGATGTAGGGACAGCTCTCCTTGTCTTTCACTCTTAAATAGGCGGTCCACCACGCGCTACCTAGGGACTGACACCTGACACTAGGGAAATGGTAGTTTACACATTTAGTGTCTTGAAAAATAAGTTTTTAAATACTGTTTGTTTCTAAAGAAGTGTTTTTGTGTGCTAAAATGTATTTGGTCAGACCACTATACTATGTTCATATTCAACTTTCAGATGGGCACTTCAGGGGACCTAACACAGCCAAGATATTCACCAGCAGGCACCTTAAAAAAGATAAACCCCAAGATTCTTGCATCATGCCTTAACCTCATTATGTAAGAAACCCTTGAAACCGATTCAGCTGAACATCTTACTCTCCTATATCATAGAAGGTTGACTACCCTTCTGGATAAAAATGCACCACTTAAAACCAGGCTAGTTAGAGATAATCCTGGCCACTAAAAATGATTCAGTCAGGATTTGACTGCACTCAAGAGGCAAAAACAAAAGCTAGAATACCGGTGGTTAAAACATCAAATCAAGGAAAATAAAGAGGCCTGGAAACACTTTTATGACCATGAAATAACGCAAGCAGCTAACAGTACTAGGAAACTCTTTGAAACCCTCAGACTTCTTGAGAAACCTAATGCTGTTCAAAAACCGTTCCTACCTACAAATCTTGATACATTTACAATGCAGGCAGCCTTTGCAGAAAAAATCATTAAGGCAAGAGAGAAGGTAGAGGTAAAGATGCAGGTCAGAAACATGACATCCAAAAGCCCCTCATACATAGATCACAAGGCGCCTGGACACCTTTCGTTTTCCTTCTCCAAAAAAAATATACTTGAGATGGAAGACACCCTTGCGTCCATGAAGCCCAGAGCTTGCACAGAGAATACTTTTGCATCTAAAATCATCCTGGAACATGCAATGCTCTTTGCCCCTTTTCTCACAAGGTTTGTAAATGCCTCCTTCTGTGAAGAAAATGTGCCTGAATCTATAAAAAAAATTCTCCATCACCCCATTGCCCAAAAAGTCCATTCTCAACCCGAAAGAACCTAATAACCTTAGACCCATCACCAATTGCAATTTTTTGCTTAAGGTTCTGGATAGGGTTGCCTGTATGCAGTTCAGAATTTTCATCGAAGTCAACCGTATCCTCCATCCTAGACAATCTGGCTTTCGACCAAATGACAGCACAGAAACCGCTCTAGTGAACCTTCAAGCATACATGCTCTGTATTTTAGAAGTGGGTAGAGTAGGCATTCTGGCCTTGCTGGATTTGTCCACGGCCTTCGATTTGGTGGACCATGGCACTCTGAAACAGACCCTGCACCACCCAGGGCAATGCTCAGACAATGCAGTTGATTGGCTCTCTTTCTTGTCAGACCGTGATTAACACATTCAGTGGGGCCAGGCAAGCTCCCCCACCTAACCCGGCGTGTGCGGAGTACCGCAGGGTGCTAGCTTGTCTCCAATTTTGTTTAACCTTTACATCTGGCCTCTTTGTACCCTTCTAAAAAACCTGGGTGTGTTTTTCACTAACGGTGCTGACAATACCCAGCTAGTCATAGAGGCAACGGGAGACTATCTGGTAGACTCTGCAGCCCTCTCTACAATATAACACCATATTGCCCGTAAGCCATTCTCTAAGGCCCCCTCTTTGTTTGTCCTCTTCTTAACATCAAGGTTCAACTCATATCTATTAGCAACCTCTATACATTCCATGTCATTTGTCGTAGTTTCTGCTAAGGCAATACTATTCTTTTTAACTAAAATCTTCTTTTTATTTTTGCTACACTTATTTTTATTACCGTTCTTGTAGTTTCTTTTTTGTTGAGTTCATCTTTTCTGTCCCTGTGAATGTGTTATTTCTTCTTGTCCACGCACCTCTCTGATCCTACTGCATTCTAGTTCAAATTCAATGCCCTGGGCCATTATTGATACCACCTCCTCTTCCGGGATCTCCACTTGTTCATTATTAACCAACATACAAAGGTCACTTAAATAATTTCCTCTCTCATCTTGTATATATATGCTAGGTTCGTCAGTCTCTTTTTGCTTAAATCCCTTATCAGGCAAGTTAATTTCTTTTACATTCTCATACACATTTACTAGCATCTCTTTTAGTGTCATTTGTTCATTTATCATTTTCGTACATATGCCCAACAATAGGTCTACTGTCTTGGTAAATACATCCAGCTTACCATTTATGCATAAAGTGCACACATACGGGGTACAAGGGTGTACCCCCACCCATGGGTGCCATAAGGGTATCCCATGGGTGTTGTTCACCAAAAAATAAAATGAAGAGTTGCTCTGCCAGAGATCCAGGCTGGACCTCAGGGGCAGAAAACAGAGAAAACAAACACAGAGCAGTGGCACGACAAGGACAGGAGGTCCTTTCCCATCCATAAGGCATTTCCAGTATCACATCAAGTGTGAGAACAAATCAGACTTGTCATGATAGTTTGGAATCCCTAATGCTGGAGCTGTGCTGAACTTGCTTTCTTCAGCTGCTCAAATGCTTCAGTCATTTTGTGTGTCCATAATAGGTTACCATCACCTCTCTGTGCCTCACAGAGCCCACTCTATAGGGGTCCTGTGTACCTGCTGTAGGCAATTACCCAGGCTCTGCAATAAAAATAATAATAATAAGGCCTTAGAATTGCTGCATTTCTTTCACTGTCTTGGGCCTGGCGTCCTGAAGATTGCCTCTGCCCTTTCTGGAGTTAAACTTCTGCCTTCCTGCAATATCAGCTGTCCCACTTCCTTTTGGCAATATTGTAATTTCATCTTGTCTACATTGTTACCCTTCTCTGCTAATACTGTCAACAAGTATACTGAGTCATTGTGACACTGCACCTCTGACTTGCCATAAATCAATATGTCATCTACGTACTGAATTACTGTACTCTCCATTTGTCTGTTGCCAAGGGTGACTCCCAGTACCCCTCTGGTAATCTCATGTGTTTCCACTTCCGGTTTCTATATAGAAAGGAAGTCAAGTCCTGTGACGCTTCAAATCTATTACGGTGAAATGGTTAGCTTCCGGCAGGATGCTACATAGTATTGTTGTTGGATTGGGAACTAGCGGAAATCCTGCCTCGACAATTTGATTTAAAGGAAGCAAATCCTGAATAAAATGCCACAATCTCCCTTTCGCCTTCGTCACCGAGTACACATCTGTGTTGCACTGTGACTCCGAAGGTACCAGAATACCTTGCTTTACTAACACAGCGATCATCTCGTATATACCCTCATCTGCTTCTTTTGATAGGGGATATTGTCTCGCCCTCTGTAAAATAGTCCCTGGCTTGAGCTTTATTTTGGCACCTCCTATCCCTTTTAACAGGCCCACATCATTTGGACCATTGGTCCATAGGATACTGGCCACTTGCCCCAAGTCTTCCTCGAGAAATGATGGTGGTGCCTTTTGCAACAGAATCATTCTCTCTGGCACTTTGTAGTGATTTGGCTTCTCCTGTATTATGGTAGAATGAATGGAATGCTGGGGTGACTGACACAGAATGTGACCAGGTAGAATGTTGTGGTATGACTGGTGTTCTGAGAGTGTCAGTTGAGATGCGAGCCCTGAGAGAGTGGATGCTGGTGCTTGTCATTGTACCATTGAAGTTCCTACTTTATGATTATGACTCAACAAACTGGATGTAATATACAGGAACCTAATAAAGAAGTCACTGGTACATTCAATGATGTCAGTCTCATCTTGGCCGAACCTTAAGCTTTACAATGGCGACGAGGATGCTGGCTGTGCTGGGGTGACAGCACGAGGAAGGAACAAGCACCGCCCCCAAACCTGGAAAAAAAGACTCTCTCTCTCTCAGGTAGGAGCAGCATTGGTGGCTATTAGGTGCAAGGAGGCCCAGCGCTGGAGCTTGAGGTGCAGTATGTAGAGGGCAGCGCCAGGGCCTGGGGCCAGCAGGCCTGCCAGCTGGTGAGAAGGCAAGGGGCTGTGCAGATCGAGAGGCTGTCATCACAGACAGTCAGCATGAAAATGAACTTGGTTGGGGGCTGAGGGCCCACTGATAATTGATGGAGGGGCCTGGAGCCTGTAGCTCATAACAGAGTTTAGGAGCCCATTGTGTCTCTTCCCCACTAAGTAGAAAAGGGAAGTGGCATTGTTGGTAGAGTTATTTGTCCCACTATGGTGGGGACATTCATGGGTTTTGTGTTGTGTGCCAGAGTGTTTTGGTTAAGAGGTATAGATGCACGCACATTTGGATTGGGGTGGTTGCGTGTGTGTGTTTTGTTTAGTAGAGTGTTATTTTGTTGTCACAAAAGTGTGGAGATATGTAGTGATTTGGCTTCTCCTGTATTATGGTAGAATCAATGGAATGCTGGGGTGACTGACACAGAATGTGACCAGGTAGAATGTTGTAGTATGACTGGTGTTCTGAGAGTGTCAGTTGAGATGTGAGCCCTGAGAGAGAGGATGCCGGTGCTTGTCATTGTACCATTGAAGTTCCTACTTTATGAATATGACTCAACATACTGGATGTAATATACAGGAACCTAATAAAGAAGTCACTGGTACATTCAATGATTTCAGTCTCATCTTGGCCAAACCTTAAGCTTTACACACTTCCCTGTAGGTTATCCTCACCCAATGTGTAAAGCTCATGAAAAACACTTTCTCATGATATAAACAATTGTCTCGGAACAGTTCCTCATCTGTCACGTCAGCCAGCCTGTGCCCTTCCCCTACTACGATTACTAACCTCCATGTCCTTTGTCATCAATCCCATGCAACAGTAGTCTCTCGTCTTTCACTATGACTGCTTCCAGTTCTATCGCACATTTAGATTGGGGTGGTTGCGTGTGTGTGTTTTGTTTAGTAGAGTGTTATTTTGTTGTCACAAAAGTGTGGAGATATGTAGTGATTTGGCTTCTCCTGTATTATGGTAGAATCAATGGAATGCTGGGGTGACTGACACAGAATGTGACCAGGTAGAATGTTGTAGTATGACTAGTGTTCTGAGAGTGTCAGTTGAGATGTGAGCCCTGAGAGAGAGGATGCCGGTGCTTGTCATTGTACCATTGAAGTTCCTACTTTATGAATATGACTCAACATACTGGATGTAATATACAGGAACCTAATAAAGAAGTCACTGGTACATTCAATGATTTCAGTCTCATCTTGGCCAAATCTTAAGCTTTACACACTTCCCTGTAGTGTATCCTCACCCAATGTGTAATGCTCATGAAAAACACTTTCTCATGATCTAAACAATCGTCTCGGAACAGTTCCTCATCTGTCACGTCAGCCAGCCTGTGCTCTTCCCCTACTACGATTACTAACCTCCATGTCCTTTGTCATCAATCCCATGCAACAGTAGTCTCTCGTCTTTCACTATGACTGCTTCCAGTTCTATCGGCATTACTTGAGCAAAAAGCAGATGGCTGCAAACTCTCAAAGTGGTTACAAACCACTGAACAGGTTATCATGCCGTGTTCTTTCGAGAGAGGGTCGCCTGCTACCTTTTTTGTATTATCAGCATTACTTGCCCTTCCTTCTCAACTAGAGGAATCTCTGGTCTAGACAAGAACTCATTAGGTACGCCTAATAGACTGCCATATATTACTGGATGTCATGATTTCAAAACGTATACCCCATCTGCTGGCACCCCCCTCTGTACAGTCTGGCCACAATATGCCTGCGTGAGTAGAACGTTCATGTACTGAATTCCTGGAGTCAAGCACACTATCCCTTGGTCTGTGAATAAAATGGTCATGTTAAGTCGGCTCATCATGATGCTACCCGTTAGGTTCACTGGTGTCTGTCGGGAATATAAAAATGGCATAGCCATGTCATGTTCTCCCATGGAAAGTGGGAGCTCGTCAGTAAAAGGAACCAAATCTGTAGCCCAGAGAATCCCTGCACATTCATGACAATGCCTGAAATCGGGTATCTTCCCTCCCTAATACAGGATCGAGTCCCCCCTGTATCTACAAGAAAGGAGAAAGTCTTCTCACCTATTGCCACCCCAATACGTGATTCCTTGTTCAGGTGGGTGTTACAGATAGGATTGAACATATAAGTTTTGTCTGTGGGCTGGCCTATTGCGGATATAATAACATTCCCATCCCAGTAAATGGCTTTCCCCCACTACAGTTACTCCTCGCAGTTTTCACACAGGAGTCTGCATCGTGGAGTCTGTGTGTGTTGTTGCTACGTTGTTCTGTGGTGTTGGTGCTTGCTGTGTTGGTTGAGATGACTGCATGTGTTCCTGTGCCTGCAGTGCATGTGTCATGGGCTGATATGGCTGTATTTGCATGTTTTGTGTATGCATCGGTTGTGGCGCACATGCCTGTGCTTGCGTGTGATCCTGGGCATAATAGTCTGTTTGCTCTGCCTGATATGTCTGTTAATGATGCATCCTCCCATTCTGTTGCATTCCTCCTCTGCTTCTGCACATTCGAGCTATGTGACATATCCTTCCACATAGCCAACATTGTATGGGACCCCCCATTGATCTTGGCTGTCCCCCACTGAATCCATGTGTGCCCGGCTGCATTGGTTGTCTGAATCTTCTTCCCTGGGGCACTCCTCCCCATCCACGTGGCCAATAACCAACAGTAGTGCACTATAGTCAGTTGGATTTCTGACCATGGCTTAGCCTCCATCCCCACCAACTTCTTCAGCTGTTTCTGTACCTGTTCTGACACCACTTGGCATAATATGTGGTAAAATAACCCCACTGTTTTATCCCACGTTTCCCTCATCTCGAGACGCAAACGCTCTTGAATCTCCTGAATGTACTGAAGTGGGTCTTCATCTTCCCACATTTTCGCGCTAATGTCTGATGTGTCTGGATAATGTACTCTTAGAGCTTGCCATACGGCTGCTCAGCAGTTATTAAACAGTGTGCCATTGTGCACCTTGTTTTTTGCTGTCACTCCATGGTAACCTTCTCTTTTCCAAATATCATCAGCTACCTCCCTTAGAATGGCTGAAAGAAGGCTCTTCATGTCACCCACTGCTAGTGTCTTCCCTGCTGTCAGTCTTTCGAGGTCATGAATCCATTTCTCAGCCCCTGCAGTCAGCAAAGGGAGTTTACATCTTAAATTATCCTTAGACATCTGTTGCCATGGTATATACTGAGGTTGTCTGCCACCCTTCCTCAATAATGGAAACTCTGTCAGCGCCATCCCTCCTCCCGTCTCCCTTTGTCTTTAGTGGCTGTGAGTGCTCTTGTCATCTCTGTCCGTTTCGCCCTTACAGAGCTCTGAGCCTCTGCGCATGTGGCGTAATTTCGTCTGCAGTGTGGGAACTGTCCCAAGGACATTCCAGTCGTCCTTCGGGTTCTCCCTCTTCTCTTCCCATGTCTTCCCCTTCTCCCCACATTGTGTATCTGTCAGGGCTTGTCTCCCTGGAGTGGTGTCAAGGCCTCTCCACCTAGCCATTGTCGCTCTCCCGTTGATTTTCATCTGACCCCATAGTTTCAATACTATCGTCACTGTGCTCTTCTCTTTCGTCTTCGAAACTAAGCCTCCTTAACATCGGCTTCTCCCGCTGTTTTCCCTTTGCCTGGTCTGTAGAGCTGCATTCCCCCTTCAATGAGGTACCCCTTCTCGTTTGTGGGGCAGCCAAACTATCTCTCCTGCTCCTATTCTTCTTCGTATCCCTTCTCCGTCATCGTCATTCAGATGTGTCAAATCTGTCTTAATGTCCACCGCTTTCTTGAGAAGCCTCTCCCTACTTTCGTGTCTTTCTCGCCCACGTCTCCTATCCTCCTCTTCTTCTCTGCACTGACGCTCTTTAACAAGTCGCTTGACTTCCAACCTTCTTTTCTCCCTCTTTATTTGTAACTGTCTCTCCCACTCCTTTCAGCCTTCCTCCTTGCTATTTCCTCTAGCTTTCCTCTTTCTCCCTTTCTTCTGCTCACTCTCGTTCTCTTCTCAATCTATCATATTCCTCCTTCTCTCCCTTTTCTCTTCGATGTACCTCCTCCATTATTTCTGGTCATTCCTTCGCTTCCTCCTCAATATCTTTATGATTTGGAGCTTCTTCTCCTATATTCCCCATCTTGCTTGTGGCCTTCCCGTCCAATTTAAGCAATACATTTCCGCCTACCCACTAATTCGGCAGGACTATCGCCTCATGACCTCCTCTATGTCCTGTCTTCCCCCAAGTCATTTTCTCTAATTCTCGCTTGCAATTTGCGGCGCTGCATGCATCCGCCGCTGCTATCTTGCGCTTTTTTATTTGCTTGCTTTGCGCCACTAAGTCTGCCTTTGCTGCTATACACAGGAGGTGCAAAAGTAGATTTGGTGTTTCCTGCCACAGCTTTTAACTCCTTTAAGGGGTAACATTCCTGACTTTCTGCTGTTGAGCCTACGTCTGCAGTTTGAGAAGGAGCAGCACGAGGAGGGGGAGCCGAAGGCGGTTCATCTTCCATATCGGATTGACTCAGCATCCATTGCTTTTGGATCGAGTCCCCTTCCTCATGCTGAAACATCTTCCATAGGTCTGCTCTAATATAACTAACCGGTTTTTTTTTATCTCTTCCCCTTATAACTTTAGAAGATGCATGTAAATACATGCTCATATGTTGCTGCACACATTTGGAAAAGCTTCTGTCTTTGGGTCATGGCTTTGCCAATTTGCCCCTGGTGTCGCAAGTCCATTCCGCGCTATACTTTGTATTTTGTCTTGATATCGTGGAAGGGACTTGCACACATGCTAAATGGGTGTGTCTATCATGTTGTCACGTTATTCAATACTTGTCAATACTTACTTGACCTCAAATCGGGATTTCGACACATCCAATTTACCTTCTCAATTCGCATTTTACATATTTAATGGCACTTCTTAATCACATTTTTTACAGACCATTGCAATACAAAGACTCTTTTCACCAGCCTCTTCGGCTCACCACCATCAACAAGAGCATGCTCCCCACACTGCCCACACAGTGTTTTCTACCCTCAAGGCCCAAACCACAATTACATTCATGTGCTCCTCAAGCGCCACCCAAATGGCATTACACTTTTCATTGATTCAAGCAACAGTTGGACAGATAACATCCACCACCTTTTGCATGCCTCTGATCCTATTCAATAACCTCATGGGTGATATCGCCAATTGCGTAGAGGGAAAAGCCCTTAATACTTGACACTCCTCTATATATGTCTGCTTCGATCACACACACAATGATGAAACATGATGCAACAAGCGACTGTCTTCCTGCCTAAAAGGGTATCCTCCAAATCATGTGGTACCTCTTCCCTATTGCAGTCTATGGGAATACATCTCTAAGAGATAAATTAGGAAACCACCTTCCGTGATATAAGCTAGCTTCTTCCGCTCATACCTAGACACAGGTAACCATACATAATCATCCATGAACCAAGCTAAACTGCCCAACTCACAGGGATACTTTTTTTTTCTTCTGTAGTTTTTTGTCTATAAACCAAGCTGACTCCTAGAGTATAGGTAACCTTTTCATAATTTTTTTTCTTTTTTCATCCCTAAACCAAACTGACCATTTTAGCTGACCACCTAAACTGACCGCCTAAAGAACGGGTAACTTTCACATAAAAACACAAAAACACAAAACCATTTAATCGCAACACTAAGCAGAGCCTTTTCCCTTCCCTCATATTTGCCAAATAGCTGAGTCTATACTTGCACTCTGTGATCTGCTGAAGCCCCTCGGACACCGACTCTCCCACAATCTGCCACTCTGCTGTCTGGCCTGCTTCGCATCCCACGCGGAGCGGGCAGGAATTTATTCCAAAGCGGCTCCTGTCGACCTCTTCACTTTTTTCACGTGTGGTCTTGAGTGTCGGTAATCGCGGGTCACTACGTAGCCCTTCAGGCATGCGGCCGGACAAGGCAGGCTAAATTCTGAAAGGTCTTAGGTACCTCCTCCTGCTACCACTCGTAAAGCAGCGGCAGGGGCTCTCTAGCAGTTGCCCCAATTTCCTGCAAAAGGATACTTGGGCCCCAACAAAATCCCTGCCGCAAGAACGGAAGACTCAAACATTGGGCAAATGTACTGTATAATGACAGGGATCACACTAGAATAGCATAGAGTTTCCAGAGCTCTCGTCCACCCAACATGTGTCACACCATTTTAATCATGAGTGATGTCAAAAAAACAAGTTACCTCCCCAAAACCTATCAGGGATGTCGATTGGTCAGTTTAGAGAAACTATATATGCAATGTATAGGTGTTAGTATGATTATTGGATCGCCATATCTGGTGGCTCCTCCTAGGACCACCTCTACCTAAAACAAATACAAAGCTGCAGGAAAGTAAACAAGATATTGGCCACTGCAATATTATATGTCTTAACGTGAACGGTAACTGAGGGTTGGATAGAACGTGAATTCCCGGCCTTGGGACCTTTGTACAGCTACCAGGCTGGGCAGACCTTTTGAAGGCAATGAGAATGAACACTGAGGTGCTGTGTGTTCCATCAAGTTGCCATCTTTGTTCACTTAAGCCTTAGAGAGTACATTCAGTTGTTAACATTTGAGCAACACTTTCCACTTCTGGTTCAATTAGAGACTGCAAAATTAAGTTCTGCTGCTTGTAATCATGAGGATTTTAGAATATATTCCTTGCAGGTGTCTGGTTACTGTGGTGAACTTTGAAACCTTCCATCTCTGCTTGTCCTTGGCTAGGGTGTGAACCATGTCTGCGCTGGAAACTTGGTCTGCCTGCCTTTAGGTAAATCAGGCTGTCAGTTCTCTCATTTATTCAAAGTCGCTATCCTCTTCCTCATTCACTTCATTGTACCTACAGCTTCCATCGTTGTTCCTATAGATTTGCATGTTAGTTGCAATTAAGCATGTGCAAGCTGGATATATGTATTCTTGGCTTCTTGCGGTTTCTGCTTTGGCCCAGGATTACAGGGCCTGCGGTAGTGACCCTGTAGTTATGGTTAAGTTGCTCAACTTGTAGAAAGAGCACTTTTTGGGTGGCTTATAACTGCCCCCCGGACGAATCTTCACCAAACTCTGCACAAAATGTATATGGCCCCCTGTGAATGATTTTGGTGCGGTTTCATCCAGGGGGGGGGCAAAGTTATAGGGGGTCCCATAATTTGTGAAAATCCTCATGGAAGCAATCGAAAAAAATGTTGCTCGCAACTACAGCCCAAACCGCTGGATGAATTTTCACCAAATTTCCGGCATGAGTGGCGGCTTGGTCCTGAAAGCGTGCATTTGTAAATTTGGTGTGAATCTATCCAGTGGTTTTTTAAATAATGGCCAAAAAGTAGCAAAAGAAAAATGAGTGATATCTGGGTCTGGCCCACTGACGCATTTCCCGATTCGGGGTCTGCAAACACTCCTGGACCAATCGGGGGGCGGCGTGATGTCTGCGGACATCGTCCACGCCCGCTGTTTGGATGGTGAAAAACGTGAGGTGCATCATATTTTTTTAAACAATAGCCATTTTGGATCTGCGGACAGCCGCCAGTGTCCACGGATAGTGCGGTGGGGAAAAGGTCTGCAAAACACATTTGGGGTTATTTGGTGGCTGAAAGAGGGACTGGAAAGGGTGGGGCAGTGGAATAAAGTTAATATGTACCTGTTTTTGTAGTTGAAAAAGGGGTTTGCAGGTGCCGCAGAGTCCATGGACATCGTCGCTGACCGCAAACAGCGTGGTGAGGAAAAAGTCAGGAAAACCTTGTTGGGGTTATTTGGTGGCCGAAAGAGGGTCTGGGAAGGGTGTTTGAGTGGATTAAATGGAGCTGTTTGTATAGGCAAGAAATAGGTTTGCAGGTGCTCCTGAGTCCACTGTCAGTTTTAGTGCCAGCGGACATCATGTGGATGGCAGGGGATTCTGAGTGAGTCTTCTTATTTGAAGGTACATACTTGTTATATTGTTTAATTATATTGTGGTGGCCAGTGGCCAGATTCTTGTGGGCATGGCTGTAGGTGGCATGGCCAAAGGCCATGCCCCCAAGAACGTGGCCACTGGCAGCACATAGTATAGTAATATGTGTATCGAAATTATAGGTACTGTAGGGGGCTGTGCAGCATTTGTAATATGGTGGAATTATATATATGGTATTTATGATTGTAGTACAGTTGAGGATAGTGCTTATGGAATATGTATTTTTTTCTTTGTGACGATAACAAATAGGATTATACTTGGTAGGGTTCGTTAGTTGCATACGGTAATAAAGCTGGAATCTCTGGTTCTTTTTCTGTAAAAAACACTTTATAATATGTTAAGCAGGATAGTTTAAAAGCTTTAATTGCATACAATTTTACAACTAGATATACTTTATTGACCCTCATAAACAGTACATTCTATGTACTATGTTTGGTACCACATTAGTGTGTGCTACACTTTTGTTGTATTGACATGAAATAATCATTGGGTCATTGGGAGAAAAAAAACCCATAGAGGATTAAAAAAATATTCTAATTGTGTGAGTGTAAGTGTGATATGCTTGTTTGAAGTGTGTTGTAATTAAGGAAATGTTTAAAGTAGTTAGATACATGTTGGTTTAATCTAACTATATTGGACTTTAGAAGAAGTGTTGCAGTAAGACTAACTATGATGGGATATTTGAAGTGTATTGTAATGACGGGTATTTTAGAAGTAGTTAGATACCTGTTGGCATATTCTAGCTGTTTTGGGTTTTAAAAGTACTATCTTAGTATTTTAGATGTAGCTAGATACCAGTTGGCATATTCTAACTGTTTATTATACTATAGTTTAGTGAGTACATTTTTGGTTGACGGAATATTAAGTAGGCATTTGTTATATTTGGTGGTAATGTTGGCGTATTCTAATTATATTGGATTTTATATAAAGTATTGCAGTAACAAAAACTGCAATGGCACATTTGAAGTGTATTGCAATGAAGGGTGTTTTTGAAGTAGTTAGATACCTGTTTGCGTATTCTAACTATCTTGGCTTTTAAAAGTACTATTGTTGTTTTATGGATGTAGTTAGATATCCGTTGTTGTATTCTCGCTGTTTATTGTGCTACAGTTTAGTGACTACATTTGGGTTGAAGGAATATTAAGTAGGCATTTGTTAGATTTCTTGGTAACCTATGTTTTGGAGTAAAATAGGTATTGTTGCATTCAAACCAACCACTTCTTTTTTTGACAAATGCAGTACAATGGCCTGAAGTGGTGGGGCACCAGTGTAGTAGATTATGGCCACTGTTATGAAGGTTTTCTTGCCAAGAGATTATTGGCCGTGTGTTGAGCTAGTAAGCTTTTAGGTGTTTTTGTACCATCTGCATTGTACCTTAGAAGCATTAGTATCACATATTGGCCATGTCTGTTTATTTGTATGCTGGAACGATTGTTCGAATTACAAAAAGGGCATAATATGCTGTGATTTGCATTTTGCAGAAGCTTGTGAAATAGAATGGATTCAGAATTTGGTATGGATACATACACAAATCGTTCATTAGGGATGTGCTCTCGTGAAACATGGTTGCAGAGAGTGCATGCATGTTTCCAGTTGTATGCAATTTGGAAGATTTCATTTATAGGGATATTTTTGGTTTCCCACACTTGTAGTAAGTACATTAGGAATTCATGTGGATCTTCCTGTGTGTTTATGGTGAATTTTACGATTCCTGCGCAGTAGTCCAATTCTTGCCTTTGCTGAGACACTGTAAGTCCTGGTAGGATTATTTGTGGATTATTTCTATGAAGGACAAGCATTTGCAAACACAACTGGTCTGAGCCGTTTAAGTAAATGTTGTGAACAATTAGTGGTGATTGGAAGAGCAGATTGATTGTTACATTTGCATAGCAATGTACTCCACTTGTGTTGCTGAAGTTAAATGGACCAGTTGAGCCTCTGCACCCTTTGATGGCCTGCAGTTCTTTTTTGAGAGGAGACATTTCTCTTTGTCTTCTGATGGACGTGCAATTGAGTTTGTACTAGACAGTTTTGTGGTTCTATTATTTGATGCAGCAGCAGTTGGTCTTTGTTTCTTTAGCTGTATTGTTGGGAGATGTGTTATAGGTTCTGTTTATATTTGTTTTCTTTATAAAGGTTTTCTTTTTTGAGGTACAGGGTGCCTAAATAGATGGGTGTGTACAGTGCACGTAGCCTGTTGTATTCTAGGATGCAAGGAATGTCAGCATCGATTTTGTTTGCATCAAAGTTAACTAGGAATAGACCATTCAGTGTATGCAGACACAAAAGTGCTATGTAACTCATACCTTCTTTAAAGACTGTGCTGCCAATGTCAATCAATGCAGGATCTAAGGATATACCTTGCGATTTGTGAATAGTGACAGCATATGTAAGAGATAGAATTGTTCTCTGCGTACGTACATGTCTTTGAAAAGAAGGAAACGTGCTATTGTGCGGCTTATTTCTTTAACTTCTGCAAGTTTGTCAAAGTGGATGTTGACAAACTGAATGTTGTTGTCATGTGGCTATGTTTGGATACCAACAACTCCATTGACTAAACCTTGTTCTACGTCAAGGTTACATTTTTACTCTGCAGTTTAGACACAGAATTAAAACCTTTTCTAATTCAGCTGTGTAGAAGATTTTTCTAAGCTATTAAGTTGTGTTGTTGCTTGTTGACACATAGGGAGTGTCATGCTGTGCACTTCTAGTTTGTCTGTGGAGCTGCTATGCAGTATGGGTTGCATTTCTTTTTTCAACATTGTACTGACTACAGCTTGATAGGGTTGGCATTAAGGACATGCATTTTATATTTTGTTGAGTTCATTGTTGCATGACATATAGCTCATGGATTAGTCTAGTATTTAAGATGGATATTGCATCTTCAGTAAGCAGACCAGTTCTAATGCTTTTTAAAATGTTAGCATAGGTGAGATCTGCGGACTGACACATGTTTTGAGTTAGTTCTCTGTAGCGAAAATGTTGCCAGAGATTTACATTTCCAATACAGCCGAGTGTATCAAAGCATTATTTGTGTCCTAATGTTTTGAAAATAGGTTGACCTTTTACTGGTGTAAACTGTAGGAGGTCTCTGAAAACAATAACATGTTTCCCTCCAAACAGTTCTTCGTAGTCGGTTTTTTGGACTTCTTGCATTCTGACATGAGTTAAAGCCAACATTAGGTTGGAAGCCATGCTTACTTCATCTATCAGGAGCACTCATTATTTCATTTATTTTAGAATTGTGAATACTTCAGTAGCGCTTCTGCTGATAATTTGTAGTATTCTAATTTGCTTTGGTGTTCTACTGGGAGAAGCAGTAGTCGGTGTAAAGCTAAACCTGTGAGGGCTGTTACAAGAGTTGAAAGGTTGTTGTTTGCTAATTCTTGTACAAATGTGCTGATTATTTTAATTAAGAAACAGCTTCACCACTTACATATAAGAGGAGAGGTTTATCATGTTTTGATTTTTACAGCTGCAACTTTTTGTTTCATGTTTAAAACCATGTTCAGTTTCTTCAGTGATTTCTAGATAAATGATGCAGTGTTCATCACTTAGCTGTGATTTCAGCACTGATAAGTCTTCTTCAGATTCTTTAGATTGATGCAAGGTATTTTCTACCTCAGTCATGGCTATTTCTGCTTCATTTAGAATGAGTGGTTCTCCAGGTGGTTCTTGGCTTCGTGTAAGAGAAGGTTGACTGCCCCCAGGAGTGTCTTTATCTAGTAGGAGTTCAATTTCTTCCTCTTGTTGGTGTTCATTGTCCAACATTTGTTTGTATTGTTTTACATTTGTTATACTGCTTTGATTAGCATTTAATGCAGCTTCAAATTAATCATGGTCACCTAATAATTCTTCTTCTTTTCTCCAAGGTTTGAAGTTGCAGTAGGGCCATGTAATAAAGTTCTCTATGTTGCAGAGATTTAAATGATAACTTTATATGATTATACGTAGGTTTTGGGATATGTCGTACAAGCACATCTTTTCCAAAGCAGTACTTCTGTTTGGGTAGTATGTGTCAATTAAATTGTTTTTTAAAATGTCCTTGCTGTTGGGGTAATTTGTGGCTATTGTTTCTATCACTTGGTAGGTTTTTAGTACTCTTTTTCGGGATGAAGCTGGACCAAGGTTCAGCCAGACAATGTGTTCAGATTTGCCATACAAGGCTGTACCTATTAAACAGTCTGCAGCTTCGTAGCACCTGCATTCTCTATGGGAGAGCATATTTATCCCGAAGCTGTACAATGTCATTCCAGAGGTCTTTTAGCTCTATTTTCTCAGCTGTGATGAGATAGGCTGTGACATATCTTGCACTGCAGTGGAATTGTCTGCAAAGCATTATTTGTCTACATTTGCATTCCACAAGAGGGCAATGATTGCATTGTAATCATTGATGTACTTGGATGCTTCGTCCATTTTATTGTTGTATGTATTTTTATGGAATTTGCCTTTTACTCTATCTCTAACAGAAGACATGAAGCTATTTACTTGTCCTTTTTTGCAAACTGGTCTAGGGAAGCCAAAGCAACATTTGGTATAGTATTTACCTTTGTTTTTATATCTACATCAGCAGTATTTGCCACACTTATGTTTTTGGAAGCGTATGATTTGTGTACGTAGATCAATATGTGTGGTTTCTGAAGGAATGTCGCAGGTAATTTATTTTTCAATAAACTGTAAAACAGTGGCATCACTGTCATGACTAATTCTGGAGGCATCTTTTATCCGTAAATGCATGTGGATGTGTGGTGCACTTCTCTGAGTGGAGGGGTAGTTTTATTGCACATGAAGTGCAGCATGGCAATGAAGCGATGGTGAAAGTACCTTGATACATTCACATGGTCAAGAGAACAGAGTTCTACTGGTGTTTTATATCTATACCCTCTTTATTTTGGTTTGCAGTGTATACGAAGTTATGCAAGTCATCCCATGGATACTCTGCTCAACTTAAAGTAACAAACCATGTGGGTGGGCCTAGGTTCCTTAGCATACAACCTACATCAGCGTGACCACTCATGTTTGCCAATAGATTGTGATACTTGACTGCAAAACTTCATCTTTGTCTTTTATCTTTTGAAGCAGTTGGGTAGTGAACATGTTTAAAATATTGGAGCCTGTTTTTAATGTGTGTGCAACTCTATAACATAGAGTTGCCAGTTCACTTTCGACCAGGAGGTGGAAAATGTATAATGTATTCTACATTTTGTCTGAATCTGGGGTCTTCATAATACATTCATAAAGAGCGTTATTCTGATGCACTAATGTGTGTGGATCTTTCATAATTTCTTCCTCCTTTTCCTGTAGGAAAGAGTAGAGGAAAAGAACGTGCTTCTGAACTTTTTCCCCATATGCTCATTGAGGTTCTTTTGGCTTTGCACATTTGATATGTTTCTAATGCATCTTCAGTGGTGTCTTTGGAGTGTGGTAGGTGAACTGTATACTGGTCTACAATGTTGGCTGTAATAACAGGAACTACACGTTCAAATTGCCCAGTTGCTGGTGAATCTTGAATGATATGGGTGGTTTCTCTTAAGTTTTCTTCTATGTTTATATCTTTGTAGTATTCATTGTTTTCTTGTCTAACTTTGTTTAAGTAGACTAGTTGTTGCCAATTTCATTTGTCTTTTATTGGTACACCATTAATTAGTACAGTCACAGATTGATCTGTTGGCTGCTGTACTCCTAGAGTTTCTACATTTTCTTTGAGATCTAATGGCAAATATAATACTTTGCAACGGGTGCCTTTTAGTAACTCAGATGGAGGCAATGTGGCTGTTTTCGGTTGAAGGCGTATTATAGCTTGAAATGGGTATTGTTTGAATTATAATGCTCTCATGCAAGTTAAGTTGACGGAGAGCCTTTGGAAGTGGAAATATTTCCAAGTTATTAGTGATAGTATGTGATGGAATTTGGTTATAGTCAAGCTTTGTATTGCAGTATGTGCAAACGATTGAGGGGTCAGTTATTTTGTATTTATTTTCTGCTGTTAGCGATAAGGCTAATTGGAACAATTGGGATCCCTCTTTGTCCTCTATTTTGTAGGCCATATCTACTATTTTTGTGCTCTTTTTATAAAATGTTCTGTAACAACAGATACATAATTGGTCTGGTATTTCAGCAAATGTGTTTTGAAACTTAGCTTTTTTTTTGTATGTGTTTGTTAGGAGGTTGGTGATTGTGAGGTGTTTGCTAATGTTTCCTGAAGTTACTGAATTTTCTAAGTCCACTTCAGTTTCAAAGTATTTACTTTGGATCTGCTCTATTTCTCAAAGGAGTTCTTTGGCTGTTTCATGTAGGAGAATGTTATTTAAATGTTGCAGTTCTAGAGCAGGACTTTTTGCATAGTATAGTCTATGCACAAGATTCTGTATAGCGGAATGGTGTGTTTCTAACATTTTGATGTTGTGCAATGTGCTTTTTCAAGCAGTTCCTGAAATGCAGGCTAATGAATGTCCTTGAAGTTCAGTGTAGCTGCTCACTGGACAAGAGTCCATGGTTTGTAAAGTTTTCATTTTACTTTATCTTTTAGTTTCACAAAGTGATTGAGGATTTGTCGTAAAGATTTAAAGGATTGTTGGCATTCATTACATATTGAGCTGCATGTCCATTTGTACACTGGACGCTTTGGGCGAAAGGAATATTTGGTTGAAAGTGTATTTGGGGATGTTTTTTCTATAAGGGTTTCTTTTGCTATAATGGTGTCTCCTACCATTTCATACCCCCATCCATTACTGTCTATGGCAATTGTTTTGTTTGTTCTTGTTTATAAGCCTCTTCATTGAAATATGGTTCTGTGCTACTTGTGTGAATCCATTCACCTTCACAGAAGTTTAAAAAAGTTATCTATATTGATATTGCGCATGTTTAGAAGTATTTATTGATTAATTTAGTTAGTTGTTTCATTCTGTTTAAATTCAATATAAACAACTTTCTCTATAGTAGAAATACGCTGTCAATTAGAGCTCCGAGGATCAGTTTTATGGGCTAGTTTTTTAAAGGGTAGATTGTAACTTTTCAGCTGTTTTTATAAGATTGTAAAGAACACTGCTGTGGACATTTATTTTGCCATATTTATTTTTTGGAATGCTTTACTGTGGCTACGTTAACATTGGCACATATATTGTTAGGTTGATTAGCAGGTGTGCTTTTGTTTGTACATCTTTTTTTACTTTTAGTTTTTGCAAGAGGGGCCTCACTTTTTTTAGTAGTGGCTGGTTTCGTTTTGTTGAGTGAGGTTACTAGCAGTGTTGTTTTCATGTTTTCTATACATTGTTTAAGAGGTGGATGACTATATGGCTTTCTTTTATTTTTATCTGCTGTATGTTTTCTTTGTTTTCTACTGAGTTGCTTTTTAACAGGCATTTTGTTTTGTCTGTTGGGAAAAAAGAAAGCTTGGGTTTGAACGTTTTGAAATGTATTTGCATGTATTGTGATTGTAGAGATGAATAGAGTGCTGTGTGATTGTGTACTGGGATGGTAGATGTGGTTGGGAAGATTTTTTAAGAGTGTCTGTACAGGTGTCCCCCGCTGCCCTTAAATGGTATAATGGGTCTAGGTGTTGCAGGGAATATCCCCCGCATCCTTTACATGATTGTGGCACAGAAACATAAAACCACAGCAGTTTTGCCGCAAAATGTTGTATTCACGGCCATTTTTGCCGCAATTTTAAGGCATGGAACCGTAGAGAATGGTGGCAGTGTAAGGGATGTTATGAGTGTGGTTTGAAAGTGTGACATTAATATAGAATGAAAAATGCTGAGTGTTTACAAATTGTTGTTGTTAGGAGCATTTTCATGAAAGGTAAAATAAATGCATATGTACATTTATAGCAGCATTGTGTGTAATTTTTTGTAAAAGAAAAGAAAATCTGATGCAAAAGATGTGTAGAACATTTTTAAGTGGCAATTGGTGTGGAAGTTTAATATGTTGGCAGTAAATGTATACGTGCAAACATGATCCATTCCAATGTGCAGGTGCTTATCAAGTGTTGTTTATTTTCTTTGCATTCTGGGGGTTGTAGTTGCACTTTTACCATAAGGAAACTTGGACTACAAGTTTCAGAATGCAGAGAAGAGAAACCACTAGGACTGGATAAGCACCTACAGTTGGAACGGTTCATGTTATCAGTAGGCATATACTGCTAAGATATTAAGCTTCCATACACCAAGTAGCACTTAAGGATGTTGTACAAATGTTTTGCAACAGCTTTTTCTTTCTTTTACAAAAAGGTTACACACAGTGCTGCTATAAATGCATAGATGCATTTCTTAACTTTTATGAAAATGCTTTGAAAAAGAAAAATGTTTAAACGCACAGCATTGTAAGTAACCACCACTTGATGTGAGCAGGTGATGAATGCTTCAATACATGGAATTTGGTAGAGTCGTTAAAAATGTGAATATGCTTATTGAGAAGCTTATTACAGGTTAAGTGGCAGGAACCCTGTATACATACATTTGTAAAAGAGTTGAAAAATACTTTATAAAATATAATCATATCTGTAGCATGTCTTCTTAGATGTAGATGTTGAATCTGCAAGTAAAAATCTTGGAAAGGTTTACAGGAGTTTTTGATGCAGGTGGCTGTGATTAACAGGAGATATGTACTCTCAGTTCAAGCGTACATCTGAATTGTTGAAGTGAGATGACAGGGTTATGTGTAGAGTTTTCGGACGTGATTGGTGGATGGATGTGTGACTATTTGAAAGCAGCCAATGAGGGAATGTTACAAATGTAAAAGTAAAAAGGGTAAAAGAGCTGCCCTGTGCTACGGTGTCCGCAGTCACTGTGGTAGTCTGCAGACACCGCACATGCCATCCAGGTCTTTTAGGAAGCCTGGCATGGAAAGGGGACTGTGGAGACCGCAGACCGTCGTGGATATCCGTGGACATCGGGGGATGAGCCAATCATGAATTCTGGGTGTAGTGTACAGGAAGAGAGGGTAACAGAAGTTGTGTTTGGTGTTTGGTGAGTGCACTGAAGATGGTGATGGCTATGTCTTTGAGGAAGCAGAGTGTATGGATTCTGGGAGACTCTTGGATCCATTGGCTGAAGGTGTATTAGGAGCACTGTGGATTGTCTGAGAATTGGATTAGATGAATTTCTGGAGTTCGGGGAATGAAGTGGGCGGAATGTCTCCCTTTTGCGAGAATATGGTTCACTTGAAGCATTTGGAAGATCATTGTAGTTCACTGTGGAGGCAACAGTTCTGGCTTTGTTACCACATTTTCACTACATTTTGCAATTAAGTATACATTTGGAAAGTTGATGGAACTGTTTCTACATTCTAAAATAATTCAGTGTTCATATTCAACACCAATTGATCTCATAGCACCAATGCCTCTTGTAGTTCGTATTCTCTGTTGCTTGCTGTGTTGGCTTTTTCACAATCCTTAACCTGGTCTTTTGCCCTCTTGGCATATTTCACAGTTCACTTTACTTTTGCCTTCTTGGTGTGTTTCACAATTCACAAATATCACTTTACTTTTGCCCTCTTGCCATATTTCACAGTTCACAAATGTCCCTTTCCTCTTATTCAATTCTCTTTCCTTATTGCGGTTTCCTTTGACCTGCGCTCGCAATATCTTTCAAATTCCACAAACATTTCACAGAGACTTTTGAATGTGCAACTTTCCCTTGCAGGACCACTCTGCTACTCTGTATCCTTGTCTTTTACCAATTGTTCTCTTCACTGGCGCTTTATCGGCACTAAGCGTAACCTTCAACTTTCAAACGATAGCCACTTTCCCTTTTAATATCACCCAGACCTTCGTTTCCCTCAATAATTTTCTTACTACGTTGATTGGATTTCTGTCATCTCTTTTCTGCAGCTTAAGGCTGTTACCAATGCATCTTCTGCTCCTCCTTAACTCCGCCACTCTCCCGGGAGGGTCGCAGGCTGCTCTCTGCCAATTTGAAAGTTTCTTTCCTCTGCTCGCTTGGCTCTGCTTTTTGAACACTCACAGCTCCCTGAAAGCTTGGAAATCTTGCTTGGCTTTCTCTCGATTGTCGCCCTTCCAACTCCCACAGCCTGGTTCGCATCAGCCTCGGAAGAGCTGTTCCTTCTCGTACCCAGCCTCGCTTAAAGTGTGCCTGTGCGCACCACCTTTTATTTTCACAAGGTATCTTAATAAGTGGCAGGTGTACATTATTAGAGCTACTTGCCTGACTCTGCCTGGCCTCATTACAGGGACAGGGCCAATGCAAGTCATGGGAAGTAATCCTGCTGACCTCATTCCTCATCTTCTTTGGTGCAGTATATGTGTCAAGACAAAGTGGGTAGGAATTATGGGAGTTGTTCCCCATAAAATAAACAGGGAAAGGGGTTAGACGGGTTGTAGAAAAAGGCGGATACAATGTCTCACCACTGAGTGCTTCTCCTCCACTCCCCGAACCCCCCCTACCCAGGTGATCCTCCCTCGCTTGTCCACCCCCAGGGTCTAGATCCAAAAGCGATGGCCTTACCCTGGCCACCTGAGTACGGGATCCCCTGTGACTGGGCTGTGAAACACCCTCTGGATTTTCACACTAATAACATGATTTTAATATAATTTAAAAGTTCCTTAAAGTCATTACTAAGTTCATCCAGTTTTGCAGACAAGTTCATCATTTCATTATGTACAGTTATGATATGGCATTTAGTTGGGGATAGGGATTGTTTTTGTGAATCTTGAAATTCTCTATAATTAAATTGGGTGTTCTTTCTTCATGCAAACTATGTGCTATAAGAAAAGAAGATATTATTATTGCAATGAGCTCTGTATAAATTACATTATTTGTTTATATTGAAAGATGTATTGTTTACCATTAGAGATGTTATCACTAATTTCTTCTTTTGGGAATTTTTGTTCCAACCACTCAAGTGCGTTTGCCTTTTCTATTAAAATTAAAATAATGTGCTTTTCGCTTATAAGAAATGTTTCATAATAAATGGTAATTTTAAAGAAATAAATGCAGTGTACTTAGTATTTGGTAAGAGGTTGTTTTGTAATGAGCACCTGGTATATTTGAGTCTGTATGAAGAGTTGTACTGAAGTGGTAATATGGGAGGTGCAGTTATGGTTTGTGCTTGGTGCATTCCATTGTATTGTGTGCTACATGAAAAAATAATTTGTACATTTTCAAATAATGATTTGTACAAAAAGGTATATTTGGATGTAGTAAATATAGGTAACATTGTTTTATGTATATGTGTTTGGTGGTTGAAGGGTATTACATTTTCTGTTTTTCCCTGTGCTTCTGGGCTTTGTGAATGCTACCTGCCATCCATGGACTTGGGTGAGTATAATAAAAAGGAACTTGTAGGAAATTAAGTGTGCACTGGTAAAAACCTATGAAATTCAGTGAAACAACTTTGTTAAAGGGACGTTGTGGTTAAGTTGCACTAATAAAAACCTATGAAATTCAGTAAAAAACCTTTGTTAAATGGACGCTACAGTTACAAGTAAAACCGAAAACCCCCAGAAATTCACCAGTTATGGTAACCTAAGCAACCATAACTCAATCCACCACCATGCACTGCTAAGACTAACACCCAGGACATCAAAGATGACATCACAAATGTCATTGATGACATCACATTTGAAATTAATGTTGATGAAAAGTCCCTACAAGGGTGAGTGTTTAAAATGTTGGTAACAAGATGTCAGGGGTGATCGGGAGACCTATCATGAACTACTTAATGTATTAAAGAATACACTCATCTAAACAAAACATTGTTTTGCATTGTTGTTGTTAATATAGGAACCTAATAATAAATATATATAGGCAATAGCTGCAGCATGTACCATAGAAGTACACTATTTTTAATCTGGTAATTTTGGATACTTAAATAATGAATGCTACCTTATCAGAGTTGTGAGTAAAGTTAAACATGGAATAAATAGCTAATAATTCAAACAATACATATGAAGATGCACAATGCATACAAATCAGAGGCACATACAGGGTAACTAAAGTAAGGAAGAAAGAAACATCACGAGAAAAAAAACCTGCTTATTGCCCCATATATTTGGACCATGAGCTGAGACCAAACTGTAAGGAAAGTTTTTTATGAACTGTGAGAAACCAAAGGATGTCTCACTGCTCAGTCCCCGGGGAATGGTCATCCAGGTGGCCAGGACACGGCCATAGCCTTTGGATCCAGTTCCTGGGGGTGGAGGATCTCCTGGATGTGGGGCCCTGGGCAGTGGGAGTGGGGCACCAGAAGGAGAGACGCGGTATCCCTGTTTCCATTTCCCTGTAGAACACCCTCATTCCATGTACTGTCTAGGAACTTTATCCCCCCCTTTCCTATACAAACTCTGCTGCACAGTCAAAGTGCTTCAGGAAAAGACAGACTCCCACATAGCCATTCTGTTTGACATGTCCCAACATCAGGGTCACGCAGAGTCAGGCACTTAACCTTAATGACTCGCACTTGAATCCTGTTATCTTTCCTCACTGGGATAAAAGGCAGAGCATGAGAGCCCCCAGACAGCAAGGCGAAAAGGGCAACCGAAGCGAGTGAGACCAGCAGAACGGAAGGGAAAGAAATCCCAGGAAGGCGGCGCGACTATGGAAGCAGAGCAGACGAGACCAGGAGGTGAACGAAATGCCGTGGTCCTACTTACTGCGGGGTGAAAGTCACTGTAGAATTCCAGAGGGGCAACACCCTGCCACTGCAGAAAGTCATGGTGGACAATCCTTCATGTGCGGCCTGAGGACTTATAAGGAGGCTACCCGCACTGGGCCAAAAGCCTTGTCTGAGCGGAAGGTCTTGATAAATTGTATCAGCCGCTGCCGGTGAGGGAAAAGGGATACTGGCTTATATTGATAAATGAAAACAACATTACCGTTTGAAGTGCTTGTTGGGTTGTCGAGAAACCGCGAGCCGAAGCACATTGTAACGAAAATGAAGAATGCCAAGATTGTGCATGGGGAAAGAAGCCGCAAAAGAAAATGACTAAGAAAGGAGGCGAATAGTCAAAGTGGTCATACGAGGAGAAAGTCAAGTCACAAGCCTCCTTGTAAAGTCAAAGGTCTTTGACAAGAAGTTAAAGGAACTGCAGATACCAGAATGCCTCGGGAGAGGAGGACGGTATAAACCTTTGAACTGTATTCAGTATTGTGAGTTGCGCGTAGGATGGCAGCCGCGTGAAAGAGAACCTTGTTTGTGAAAAGTAAATGCACTTGCTACAATATAACAGAGTGGCCCGGAGAGACGTGAAGTCTCCGCATTGAACTGCCAAGTACATAAAAATGAAATTGTGAAAGATTGCAAAGTAATAAGTGTGATGCTGGCGGTTTGTGTGCCCGCCACCAGTCCGAGCCCGGAGGAGGGGGACCTGAGTAAACCGGTGAAAGTGAACCAAATATTTGTTTAAAAGACATTAAGAGTTCCTGAACGCTATAAGCTAATAGAACTGTGATTTGAAGGTTCCAGTGAACCCGACAGAGGGATGCCAAGTGAAAGCAAGGGAAAGTAAATCCCCCATTTTTATAAAGTGACGGAAGAGTGGTGTAAAGACGATTGCGAACCCAACAAAGGTCCTTGGTCCGATCATAATTCTGTAAAATTAAATATGTAAAACATAGTAAAATATGAAAATCAAACAGCCCAAGAGGAAAGTCATATGTCATAACTTACGAAAACTTACTGATCTGTCAGCAGTATACAATAAAATGATGACTGAAGCCATTCATAGTCTTGCCCCTCAAAAACTAAGACCAGAAAAGTCCATTCCCTCTAAATGTTGGTGTTCATCAGTGATACAAAACTTGAAAATCAAGAAACAAAAGGCACTGCGCAAATGGCAGAAAACACTATGTGCTATTGACAAATCCAATTATATTCGTGCTGTCAAATAGCTCAAAGATGCTATCTATGCTGTAAAAAAAAATCCCATGAGAATAGAATCAAGACCACCGCGTCAGACTCAAGGGAACTTTTTAGGATCTTAAAAGAATTGGAGGATCCGTGCCCAAACAATCATACAGTCGATAAAAACTCAGACTGGTGTACCCCAATTGAAAAGGCCATGGTTAGCAAGATCCAAATGATTAAAGAGGACATTGAGACCAAGGTTATCCAATTGACTCCATCATCTGCTTCTGCTCATGTTCAATACTAGCAACCCAAGATCAGTCCTTTCTCCTTTGTAGAGGTGACTGTAGAGGAGGTCCTCGGTATAGTAAGAGTGTTAAAACCCACCAGTTGTAGAGGTGATCTCTGTCTGGCTAATGTTTCTTTGTTTGTTTATTCATTTGTTAAGCGCACCAGACTCGTAAGTGAAAGGGTGCAGCAGTATGGAAATGCAAAGCTTACAAAGTTACGACATGAGCACAGGATACAATATTTACATGCTTACAAGATATACACAAAGTACAAAAATAATGGCAGCGAATAAAAAAGGCCTATACAATTATAGAAATAAACACTAAGCACTGTACAGAAATATATATTACAAAGGTAAGGGCCTTCATGTATAACTTAGGCTCACAGGTAGAGTAGATAGTGCACAGGAAGACTAGAAAGCATGTTGTCTTTGAAGGTGGTGCCGTAGTACACTGTTAATGAAAGGTAAGAGGTCTCTTCAGAGAAAGGCCAGTTCACAACAGGTGCAGGGATCTAGGGGTCAGTGGCGATGATGTATTTTATAACATTTTTTCTGAAATGTAGGTAAGGTTGTTCAGCTCTCAGATCTTGAGGCAGTGAGTTCCAGAATTTTGCGGCCTTTACAGTAAAGCTGTTACCACCGAAGGTAGTAAGCTTGTATTTAGATATGGTCAGACAATTAGCATTTCCAGGTCTGGTAGCTCTGAGAGAGGTTCTTCTCTGGAGTTTATCAATAAGGTAGCTGGTGGCTGCGTTATTGAGGGCTTTGTAGGTCAAGGAGAGGGTTTTTAGTTGTATTTTATTAGCTGTAGATAACCATTTATGCTGGTGTCTCACAGAGGAGATATGTTTTTTTTATTTATGCCTAGGGCTGCTCTTAGGGCATTGTTCTGTAGTGTTTGGAGCTTTTGGATGGTGGATTTATTAGCACCACTGTATAGGGCATTACAGTAGTCAATTCTAGAGAGTATTAGTGCTCTGGCCAAGATCAAGCAACTATTGTCGGAGAGGAAAGGCTTACTAGCTCTGAGTAGCTTGCAAGTGTAAGCAGTAGAGGAGGTAAGGGATTTAATCTGTTTATCAAAGGATAATGTGCAATCCAAGTAGAATCTAAGGGTTTTTACATCCTTCGAGACTTTAATGGTGTTCCCATCAATATTAAAAGAGGAAAATTCTTGGCCTAATTTTTTGATATTGGCCAGTGAACCCAGAATTATTAGCTCAGTGTTATCATCGATCAAGCACAGGCCATGAGTAGCCATCCATGCTTGGATGATAAGGTAAACTTTGTTCACTAATCCAGTGTCTGTAATGTAATCCCCAGAAAGCGGGAGGAGAATCTGATTATCATCTGCGTAATTAGTGTAGATGATAACCAGATGGTCCAGATCGTCAAACAGTGGCTTAGTGAAGATATTGTAAAGGGTTGGCGAGGCGCAGGAGCATTGAGGGACACCACATAGGATAGTTGTTGGGTCAGCGGCTGCCGATGGGGAGAAGACTCTCACTCAGGAAGGACTCAATCCATTTGATGGCTCCAGAGGAGAAATGGGCCGCAGAATCAAGGTGTCGACATAGGACCTTATGATTGACCAGATCAAATGAGGCAGAGAGATCAAGTAGGAGCAAGAGTACTGTCCTCCCTTTGTCTCACTGCTCATCTATCCTATTTGGGACTTTAGGTCAATTAAGGCTTTCTCTGTACCGTGCAGTGACCGGAAACCAGATTGTCTATTACCTAGGAGTTTATGCAGTTCAAGGTGTTTTTGAATTTGGATATAAGCAGCGTTATCCAGTATTTTGAGTAGAAACGGGACTGTGGTGATGGGCCGGTAATTAGTAGGGGTAAGAGGATCTAATGACTGTTACTTGAGGAGGGGGAGCACCCATGATTGTTTAAGGTTGGCAGGGATGGTACCTGTAGCAAATGAGGCATTTATCAGTTTTGTAATGAATGGTGATAATTCTCTGGCAGCATCTTTTATTAATTGTGCTGGGCAGATATCGCCTTTGCAGTTTGAAGGCTTCGATGACAGGATCATTTTTTCTACCTCCAAGGTGGACATTTTAGAAAAATAGAAAGTCGAATTGTGCGCCGGTGGTGAAACATTAGGCAGATGGGTATTAGGTGAGTGCTGTAAGTTCAGTACTTCTTTTTTTGTTGAATTTTATTCTGGAGTGTGTTAATTTTGTTGGCTAAGGCATGTTGGATGTCTGTACACCAGGATTTGTCCTTGGTGCAGACTCAGGTACAGCAATTGGGGACTCTAGTTCCTTGAGTATGGAAAAGAGTTCTTTCATGCTAGAATTAGAGTTGGCAATACGCCCTTCGTAGGAATTACATTTTGCCTGGCAAATTTCCTTCTTATAATGTGAGGAAAGTGAAGTTAATTTACCTTTGTTCTCGCTAGAGGGGCATAGTCTCCAATTGGTTTCACTTTTATTCTTTAAGATACGGAGGTCTTTGAGTTGAGGTGTGAACCATTTGTTTAAATGGGATAATGGTTTACTAGGTCTGAGTTTGACAGGAGCTATTTTGTCCAATGTGGTGAGCATAATATTATTAAATTCCTGAACTAGGATACTTGGATAAAGATTTTCTGGCAGTGCATTGAGGGTGGGCAGAATGGCAGGGATAACTTTCTCTACAGTGATACTTTTTTTTTGCTTCTAGTAGAGCATGGTGGCGCTAATGGCTGAGCCATTGGAGTGGGTCTTATAGTGGAGAGGTGGAATGATACTAGAAAGTGATCTGTCCACGATAACGGCAGGATGGAGGAGATAGTAGCAGAGCAGTTAAAATCTACTATCCAGTCCAGTATTCTTCCTTTTACGTGGGTAGGTTCGTTGACTTTTTGGCAGAGGCCTAGTGCGTTAATAGTGTTAACTAGGTCTGTTGCATTTTTATCCGTTAGGTCGTTAAAGCCTAAATTAAAGTCTCCTGATAGGATTAGTTGCGAGGTAGGTTTAAGGTTGTTCGAGATTATGTTATGCAGATCTTCCTCGAAGGAACCAAGAGGGCCAGGCGGTCTATATATTAGGTGAATCGTAAGTGATTGTGAGTTATTTATCTGTAATTTGGCAGTAAGAACTTCACATGATTGAGACAGATGGGTGGGTGCTAGTCTAAGTCCCAGAGTAGTTTTAGAAATAATGGCAATACCGCCGCTCTCGGGCGTTGTCTCGGTCTTGTCTAACTATAGTATAGCCATCAGGGATAGCCAGCATAAGTGTGGGTCCTGCTGCATCATGGCGCCATGTTTCCGTAATTGCGAGGAAGTCCAAATTGCCTTCAGAGATTAGGTCAGCAATGTCGGTAGCATGAGCAACAAGCGATCTTGCATTGAGAAGTGCTCCTTTGAGGGGGGGTGGAGTCTCAGATGCTTTTTTGACTGGGATGGGTTTGTCAGAATTATTATTACCGGACTTGGGTTAATAGTTATTAAGCTGTTGGGTAGTCAAATTCAAAATAGCCGTAGGAGGAGACAACTTTAGGTGGCTAGGTCTCAGGCTAGGTTTAAAGTTAGTTTTAAGATTGGTGGCTGGTAATGATCTTCTCAAAGGTTCGTATAATTTGGTTAATCTGGCACGAAGTCTGTCATTTCTATTGGACGTGGCACATGGTAGAGAGGCGTAGGATACTGTCTCTAGGGCTCTGTCATGTATGGATAGGTATGTGGGCTCAGTATTTGTGGGAGTTGGCAAGCTAAGGTCTAGGAAAGGTACTAGCGACTGGGCAGTGTGTTCTTGGCACCTAGGGTTCACATGCATGATAACAGCCATAATGCAGAGCAGTATTTCTTGGTTTAACATTCTTCCAATTCCAAAATCAAAGAGGGTATAGCACATATGTTACTCAATTACGGCTAACTGACACAGCATGGTAAGTGCGACTAGAGAATGACTGGCATGGATCGAATGTAGTGAAGGTTTGTGCCCAGCTGCTTGCCCCTTTGATAACTAAATTTGTAAATATCTCATTTAAAGATATGTCAGTACATCAAGCAGGCATGCACCCCCCTCTTAAAGAAGCCTACACTTGATCCAAGTATATCAGGAAACTATCGTCCGATTACGAACTCCCCCTTCCTTTTGAAGGTACTCGTGGAAAGACATCTCTGTTGGTGCTCCTTGATTTGACGGCCGTGTTTCACCTGGTGGACCATTCCATACTAGCCAGTAGTTTGATAGAGTGGGCCTCTTTCTCCAAGGAAGCGATCAACTGGGTCATATTGTTTCTGTCAGACAGGACTGCAAATGTTTTCCATGAGGATGTAATGTGAGAGGGACTGAGCCTGGAATGTGGAATGCCACAGGGCGCCTGCTTATCTCCGACCCTCTTTAATCTGTTCATGGTTCCACTCTTTGATCAACTGGATAAAGATGGCATCTGTTACACTAAGTACGCCGATGATACTCATTGTCTTTTTCCACTCTCAGGGGATCACCTCAAAGACACTAAGATCATCAATGCAACGTACAACAAAATTCAACCTCTGGATGTTGCTCAATGGCCTAGTCCTGAATACCTCTAACACAGAGATTATAATCCTGGTACTGGCCCTAAGCTTCGCCATCTTGTTCAAGCCTACCCCTCTTTCCAAATTGCAGACTGTCTTTTACCTACCCTTAAGAAAGTGAAAACTCTGGGTGTTACCATTGACCAAGAACTCTCAATGCGGGCACATATCAGTTGCCTAGTGTCAAACACGTCATACTACATCAAACTACGGGCACAAATCAGACCATACCTGGATGTTATCAGCTGCACCACCGTAGCCAGGGCTATTATCGGAAGTCGTCTTGACTACTGTGCCAGTATTTTACTTGGCATTGGTAAAGGGGAGTTAATCCATCTTAAGGTTAAGACTACCTGGCAGCCCAGCTAAAATGGCTACCGGACCGTTGCAGCCTCAGATCAAACAACTGCGGCTTACTGCTTATCCCTAAAGCAAAACGGACACATGTGAAAAACTGATGTTTTCCATTCTTGTCACCACACCTATGGAACACACTCCCACCTGGCATAAGGCTGTGTTCTAGTTTACCAAGTTTCAGAATAAACTTTAAAACTGTCCTTTTTGAATGAAGACTGAATCCTTGGTCCTCTGACACCCCTATGGCCTGCCCCACATTTGTATGTTTTGTGTAGTATGTTTTAGTCTAAGCGCTCCTATGCCTCTGGGCTCTTGTTCCAGTGCTCTAGAAATAAAATAAATAAATAAATAAATAAAAGGGGTATCATGAGAAAGTTGCAGAAGAGGGGAATCCCGCATGGTGGTAGGGTGACAAAGGTCCTGTGTTGCCAAGCAGAATACATTGATTCAGGGATCCTGCCTTTTCAGAAGAAACGGCTTCCTGATGCCTATACACTCAAGGGGTGCTCACAGTCATGCTACTGTTCTGCCTTGTCCTGTGATGCAACTGTGGGGAAGGTCAGCAGCAGTCCTGAACTACAAAAACCCTTTTGGACATTTTAGTTTGCATTACACTCTTTTGTTATACATATCATTGTCCCGTACCCTTTTGTTATCTAGGGTAAGGATTTGGCAATAGGTTTATTAGTATAGGCCATTTTGTTTTGACACAACACCAATAGGACAGTGTTTTCTTTACTTTGATGG
This sequence comes from Ambystoma mexicanum, assembly GCF_040938575.1. Taxonomy (NCBI): domain Eukaryota; kingdom Metazoa; phylum Chordata; class Amphibia; order Caudata; family Ambystomatidae; genus Ambystoma; species Ambystoma mexicanum. The sequence goes on along the minus strand of NC_090921.1, from coordinate 1,333,138,192 downwards.
TCGCAGCTTGCTCCCATCTTAGATTTAGGTTTAGATTAGGCATTTTTCTCACCCACTTACTGTTCAATAAACACCCTTGGATTGTACTCCTTATGTCTGTTGTACTTCTGATAACCATACCTTCCTTACAGAACATACAATAATGTTAACATCTAGATATATAGCACCTTTTCAATGTTCATATTTTGGCTGTCAGTGAACAAAACTGTCTGTCTTAGATATCTCAGTGAACAAAAACAAGTGGCCCAGATATGTGATGTCATCAGTGATGTCAACAATGACATTTGTGATGTCTTCTTAGATATCCTGGGTGTTAGTCTTAGCAGTGCACGGTGGTGGCTCGAGTTATGGCTGATTAGCTTACCATAACTGGTGAATTTTGAAGTATCCTGCCTCCTGCAGGATCTACCCTGAGCCAGTAATAACAAGGAGCAGGAACCAGGCTGACTCAAGTATGTAGAAAAAGGAACACGTGTTATTCTCTTGGTTACAGGTTCAGTATTGAATATAGGAGAGAGAGATCATCAGTAGCTTCTTCCCTGGTTCCCTGCCCAGCTCCAAGTCCCCAACCGTCTTTCCTGGTATCCCCAGGTGCCCCAACACTCCAAGCTCCCCTAGCATTCCAACACAGCTCTGACACTGACTCAGACCTCATTCTTACATATGCAGGTGTCTTGATATGGGCCAAATCGTCCTTGGGACCAGCCCTCGGGGGCAATAATTACCCAATTCAGCCCAAAATACAGGTTCTATTGTGCTGAGCAGTGATCTCATGCTAGTGACAAATGACACCTTCAATAAGTTTTAGTATTTATTCTAAACAGTGAATTTCATATACATTTGGTATTCAAGTTAGAGAAGATTACAAAGCACAAAACTTAGAGAAATGCAAAATATAGAGAAACATAGAACTTAGATAAACATAGAGAAACATAGAGAAACACAGTCTTACGCCCCTTCAATCAGCACTGGGAGACCCTGGCCCTCATAAACTAGCTGTAACAAGCCCCGCTCAGAGGACAGCGCTGTCGGGATGCCGTCAGAGCTCCAAATTCCGGGCACTTGATCTTGCTCGAACCAAGTCCACAGGACGATCTCCCACCCGAGTCATGTGAGCATGTATATTTTATAATCTCGTGCTGCCCGTCCGTGACGCACAGTTCCAGAACTTTCCCTGTGCAAAATATAGGCTGGCTCATGGAAAAAACCAACTCTGTTAATTTCCACTGCTCCTTCTCCTGTGCCCCTCCCTGGCTCCCTGGAGCCCATCTGCCAAAGCTCAGGAATGTCTTATCAGTGCCTTCCCAGAGAAAAGGAGATTAGCTTGGGGCCATGCAGGGCTACCGTTAGTGAGGCAGAATATTCTAAGGGAAGCAGGGATGTATTAACCCCACCTGCAAGCTCTAAAAGGCATGCACTCATAGCTTAGTGTTTATAGCGCTTAAGACTGGCTATCTAAGCGCTATATAGGTGCCATAATGTTCCAAACACTCCAAAAATACCTATTAGCTACAGAGCTAGGGCCCTCTCCCTGCCTGTCTATCAACAATGCATAATGTGACCTATCACTCATACTAGGCCTGCATATTCCTTGTAGCTCACTACTGCATAATGGAAGTGCTACAACAGACTACTGTCAGCATTTTTAGCACATACTTTGAATACACTATTGGCTTTCAGCGGCTAATGCTGTCATCTAAAGCCCTGATTGGCAAGGTTGCAATTTTGTGTATCACTACATTCCACCCCTATTCAACGTGTGTGCGACAAATGCTGACTAATACACATCAATATAGTATTTAGTGCAGCGATAAAGACCTTGGGGCTTTGCAAGAGGTTTAAGCAAACTACCTTCTAGCGGTTAGTTAGCGTGGCATGCAAGGTTAGTAAAAAACACTACCTAAACAAAAATGTACACAAAGTGAACAGTGATATATACCCTTGCCAAAACCTGGCCTACACAAAAATACCTACACAAAGTGAACATGGACATTTACTCTAGCCAAAACCTGGCCTACACAACAATACCTAAATGATTATTGTATAACTGATTGTCAGTTAAAAAGCAGCATGCAGTTAGAATGTCAAGGCAATCCAGTGTAGTCTAATCTACAATGCACTATTGCATTTATGTATAGTTACCAACTCTAAAACCTGGCAGCCTTTAACTCTAAGGGCCTACCCTCCCCCTGATCCCAGGGCATTCAAACGTGACTATGGGCTGTGTGATTAGACACTTCCCCCATATATGTGGAACCCAACCAGAAACCATCTAATTTCGTGAACAAGGTGAACCCATGGGCACCAGGTTATCTAAATAAAAACAATTCTACTAATTTACATCAAGCATGGCATGTGTTATTCATGCAATCAAAAGCAAGCAATTTGATCCATATGTATGCTGGTAACTGTAGCTCTGCGTGCCAGTGTGTGGAGGATGGTCGCCCCCACTCAGTAAAAAGCCAACACCTGCTGATTAAACAATGTTTGCCATACAATGCATCGTGTGTATTTAGCAGTCTTGTTGACCTGCCCTATGGCAGAAAAAATGTCTTCATACCTAAAATTCTGCCATCTCCAGTGGTTGCCAATACTTGTAGCAGTGTTGGGCGCATCAATGGGCCCCACTAGGCCAGAAGTTCTATAGCAGAGCTGGCATCAGAACCCACAGTGGCTAGCTTATTGTGCACAGTTTCTATGTTACAAGCATATAAAGCTCCTGTTACTCCCCGCTGCTCCTGCAATTAATGAATCTAGCTCCCTAGCTACGCGCACTCTAGTGATGGGCCATAGAAATGGGCTCCATTTGTAGCAGCTTGGTAGTACTAAGGAAACATTGCCTCATGATAAATCTATGTCTAAGTGTATCACTGTAATAATGGAGGTGTGCATTACCAGCCTACAATTTAAATGTTGCCTTACTACTGGAAAATCTAACATGTTCACAGTGTCTACCTATTGTGACTTGGAGAATACCCTTCTTCAAGTGGGATATCTACCATATACAATATTAGTTTTTGCCACAAACACCATACTACCATCCGGCAGTGGCTGTTTCATCACACCATTGTGTAAAAATGCATTTAGTCAAGTTATAGTCCATAAAATCTTGGCGAGAACACTCGCTGCAGTTCTTGGTCAGAAAAACATCACATTAAACAAATTAAACAAATCGTTGTATCCATTCAGTGACAAAAGATGTCTGACAATGTGTCAGGCCAGTACGCTAGCAATTCCATGTGGATACTCATTTGTAGCGCTTTTCCAAAGAATTATTCCAAATGTCTACAATCAAAAGGTGACTCTTTGCATTAGTGTGCTGGAGACAGCTGTCCCCACTAAAAAATGAAACTGGTTGGTTTAACAAAAACCGTGTCACACTCTGTGTCATAAAATCAAATAACTAGTCAGTCATGGTTTCATTTACCCGCCTTAAAGCTGGCTGTAAAAGTATCCGGTGTTTCAAAGGTTACCATCTCAAATTAGAGCTCACACACTTGGCAGCATTACTTCAATTAAGGATCTTAACCTACGCACAGGTGACTTTGATGTGCGCACTCATTTTATCTCAAAATAAATTACGATCCTGCTTGCATAATCCTGCTGCCCCAACAATTCATAAATCATTTTCCTGCCTACGTGCAACGTAGAAGTTTTTTTTTTCAAAAAAAAGCAAAGCATCTCTGGTTAAAGCAATTCAGTTGGAAGAGTAAAACCATTTCGTTTTTTCAGATTCATCTCAAAAAGTGCATTTAAAAAACATTTTTCAATGTGTTAGCATTCAAGTGCTGTGTCACACAGCTGTTTGTGGTGCATGATGTCACAGTCCACAACTCATTGTCCATAGTCCTTTAAACAAGAAAGGCAAGACATGTCAATTAAGTTATTTCCAGCAACTGAATCATTTGAATGTGTAGCATCAAATATTTGATAATTAGCCAAGTCTGCACCGTGCCAGTTCAGCAAAAGTTATTACTCTGTTGGACACCTTTCGCAGGTTGCAGAACAAATGTCCTCATACGTCATGCATGCTAGCAGCATCGAGTGCGGTGCAGGACACGTTTAAAGTTGACTCGCTTTCTCTGAGCACAGTTTGCTTGACTGATCAGTGTCACCCACAAATTGAATACATCTACTTCTGTCAATGGCGAAATGCATTTTGCTTTTTTACCTAGGCAAAATACAAACATAAATGTTAGGATTTCATCAAAAGTACAATGTCATTATTCATCAATATCAGCGTTATCCACCCCTTCCCATAACACCACCCCCATCTTCAGAAGTCTCTTCAGGTAACTACACACTTTATCATTGCTACTGCAATTATTTATCACCCTTCTGCATTTTTTCTGGGGGCTTATTTACACTCAACCATACGGGGTGTAACTGCCTAATCACAAACTCATTTGTGCAATGCGATCATAGTTGGTCAATGGTACCTCAGACTGATCTGTGCTTTTACAAAAGCCATATAATAAGTACCCAGGTCGCACAATGCTTTTCTTTTTCACCAAAGCGATCACAAATGCCAGGCGCCAACTTGCTTCCAGTGTCTCATGATCTTGATTTAGTTTGCCCTGCTGGCATCACTCCATTTTTCAAAGGTAAAGTCTTTCAGTCCAATACCGCCTGCAGTTGCACAAGCAGCTTTGTTTATTTTTCTCCATACAGCTAGTGTCTTTCAAGCCTCTGGTTTTTTCACTTATCATTTTCTCAAAGGGTGTTTGCTGATTTCTTGGCCCACCCCTTTGAGCGTGATAGTCTAAGTCAGTTTCTTTTGTTGCTTCAACAAATCATTCATTCTTGCACTAAGCCGTGAGGCTTCTGGATCATGGCTAATGTGCAGTGTTCATGTTGTACTCCAAAGCCGAGCTCTGCATGTTGTCTCTTGCAAAACGGCTAAGTGCTTTATGTCAGTTTTGCTTCCATCTGGAATGCCATAATGTCTTTGTCAGTTACTCCAGCCCTGGCAATGTAGCTTGCATTTTGCCAGCTGTGTATTTTCTCTTCTCAAAGCGCCTAGAGGTTTCTTCTCCAGTGCACAGCGCTTTACTTCAGTTCACATCACATGGAGCACTGGGATGCAGCTTGCACAGCAATAGCGTTTCACTTCACATCACATCACATGGTGCATGGGAATGCGGTTTGCATGGCAATGTCTGTTGGAATGGGCAGCTGTCTTTTCTTAGCCCATTCACAGATGCACAGGTTCCCCAATGTTCAGATGTGATGTGCCCATCTGCCATCCTGCATGCAGTCTTTGTTTTCCTTCCAGTGTTACTGGGCAAATTCTTTACTTCTGATCAGCTCTGTTATTGCATGCCGTTAGAAAGCATGCGTACATCAGCATTTCTGTCTTTGCACCCCCTCTCCTCAGTTTTTTTTTTTCACGCTGCGGTGTCTCTCACAGGGGATGGAATGCAGGAATGTCATTGTTTATCTTTCGCGCAGCAAGCTTATCTCTTTGCCTATAACTCTTACAATGTGGCGGCTTCAATGGAAGGCACTCGTTTCAGACAGTTCACCAAGATTAACTCTTTCTTGCACTGTTCCAGCAACTCAGAAAAGCTCCCATATCTGAAACACCATTTCATTAAACAGGAGTGCAGTATTCTGCTTTTGTTTGCCTTCCTGCACCTCGCCCAGGACAGCTTCAAGGCACAACCTCTGCACACACAGCAAGACTCTTATTTTCAAAAGAGGCACTTTTTCTTCTCATCAGATTCTACTCCATGTAATTTTGCAAAATGTCAATGCGTCTTTTAGCCTGTTTTTGAACTGATTAATGTCCCATTTAAAAGCATACGTTTTTTTTTTCTCTTCTTCCTCGTAACCTTGTAGTTTGGCTTCACGAGCTCACTCCAATGCAATGTGCGATCTTTCAAAAGAACCCACAACCCACTAAATCTTTGTGCTGTCTTATCACATACAGATTTTTCATTCTGTTGTACCATTGCCAGAATATAACCACTTATTTCAGTGCATTTAAAAAATGCCATGTTTAGTGCAGCTCCCTGCACGGTTTTTCCTGCAATAACAACCCACACTCTATATTGCTTGTGGGCTGTTATTGTGTCAACAACATTTTTCACCATGTATCACAGTCAACAGGTCACTATTTCCAAACATGCATCACTTATAAGGCAACAGTACAAATCCATGGCATAGCGTGGGAACAGTCAAAAATACTCCAGGGGCAATTTAGAGGCAATTTAGAAAAATATAAATTGTCTTTCCCCCCCAAACCATTGCAAACTGATTCTGCAATTTCAAATCAATATACAAAAATCGAAAATCCAAATAACATCACTCACTTTCTTTTTTTAAGTGAGTCTCTCACCCATTATAAGCATGGCACAGCTTAAAATGCAATATAGTCATTTTAGTGTGTTTCCTTTAGACAGAATTCGCCACCAGCACATGGAATTTACAGTTGCCAAAAGAAAAACAAACCCTTTAGGCTCTCAGCACAGATGTTACTCTTTCTCCTAAGCACGGCTCATTCCCCACGTTATTTTTTCAGGAATGTCAACACTTCAAAAGCATACATCAAAAAAGCGAACCTTCGCCTCCGAACATTACAACCCCCCACTCGCTAGCACACTGGGGCTGAGTCAATGGTTAAATTACTATTCACAATTTGCATGTCAAATACTTGCAACTATTTTTCCCTGCCCTCATGACAGAATAGAGTTGAGAACTCGGTCTCACTTTGCATTTCAAATAACAACTTTAAACTGGGGAAACCGCATGATAAAATGCTTTCCTAATTGAACATACATCTTTCTTGACCATTCATCAGAGCGCTTTAAACAAAGCCATTTCCCGCTTGTTTATCGCCTTGTACTCCCTGGCTCCATTCCCAAGCAATAAGTCAGTCACGACTGATTTACTGAAGGGAGTCTTAACCACACAAGCTATCGGCCACGGCAAGCCGACACAACGCTGCTGTCTTTTGAAGTCTCAGAGCTGCAGTGAGACCACCAAGGAAATGCGACAGCCTGCTCCTCACTCTACACTGTGTTCTCTCACACAATTTGTCATTTCACAGCAAGGCACTGCTCTGCACAAATCCCACAAAGCTGCCACCAAATGTCTTGATATGGGCCAAATCGTCCTCGGGACCAGCCCTCGGGAGCAATAATTACCCAATGCAGCCCAAAATACAGGTTCTATTGTGCTGAGCAGTGATCTCATGCTAGTGACAAATGACACCTTCAATAAGTTTTAGTATTTATTCTAAACAGTGAATTTCATATACATTTGGTATTCAAGTTAGAGAAGATTACAAAGCACAAAACTTAGAGAAATGCAAAATATAGAGAAACATAGAACTTAGATAAACATAGAGAAACATAGAGAAACACAGTCTTACGCCCCTTCAATCAGCACTGGGATACCCTGGCCCTCATAAGCTAGCTGTAACAAGCCCCGCTCAGAGGACAGCGCTGTCGGGATGCCGTCAGAGCTCCAAATTCCGGGCACTTGATCTTGCTCGAACCAAGTCCACAGGACGATCTCCCACCCGAGTCATGTGAGCATGTATATTTTATAATCTCGTGCTGCCCGTCCGTGACGCACAGTTCCAGAACTTTCCCTGTGCAAAATATAGGCTGGCTCATGGAAAAAACCAACTCTGTTAATTTCCACTGCTCCTTCTCCTGAGCCCCTCCCTGGCTCCCTGGAGCCCATCTGCCAAAGCTCAGGAATGTCTTATCAGTGCCTTCCCAGAGAAAAGGAGATTAGCTTGGGGCCATGCAGGGGTACCGTTAGTGAGGCAGAATATTCTAAGGGAAGCAGGGATGTATTAACCCCATCTGCAAGCTCTAAAAGGCATGCACTCATAGCTTAGTGTTTATAGCGCTTAAGACTGGCTATCTAAGCGCTATATAGGTGCCATAATGTTCCAAACACTCCAAAAATACCTATTAGCTACAGAGCTAGGGCCCTCTCCCTGCCTGTCTATCAACAATGCATAATGTGACCTATCACTCATACTAGGCCTGCATATTCCTTGTAGCTCACTACTGCATAATGGAAGTGCTACAACAGACTACTGTCAGCATTTTTAGCACATACTTTGAATACACTATTGGCTTTCAGCGGCTAATGCTGTCATCTAAAGCCCTGATTGGCAAGGTTGCAATTTTGTGTATCACTACATTCCACCCCTATTCAACGTGTGTGCGACAAATGCTGACTAATACACATCAATATAGTATTTAGTGCAGTGATAAAGACCTTGGGGCTTTGCAAGAGGTTTAAGCAAACTACCTTCTAGCGGTTAGTTAGCGTGGCATGCAAGGTTAGTAAAAAACACTACCTAAACAAAAATGTACACAAAGTGAACAGTGACATTTACCCTTGCCAAAACCTGGCCTACACAAAAATACCTACACAAAGTGAACATGGACATTTACTCTAGCCAAAACCTGGCCTACACAACAATACCTAAATAATTATTGTATAACTGATTGTCAGTTAAAAAGCAGCATGCAGTTAGAATGTCAAGGCAATCCAGTGTAGTCTAATCTACAATGCACTATTGCATTTATGTATAGTTACCAACTCTAAAACCTGGCAGCCTTTAACTCTAAGGGCCTACCCTCCCCCTGATCCCAGGGCATTCAAACGTGACTATGGGCTGTGCGATTAGACACTTCCCCCATGTATGTGGAACCCAACCAGAAACCATCTAATTTCGTGAACAAGGTGAACCCATGGGCACCAGGTTATCTAAATAAAAACAATTCTACTAATTTACATCAAGCATGGCATGTGTTATTCATGCAATCAAAAGCAAGCAATTTGATCCATATGTATGCTGGTAACTGTAGCTCTGCGTGCCAGTGTGTGGAGGATGGTCGCCCCCATTCAGTAAAAGGCCAACACCTGCTGATTAAACAATGTTTGCCATACAATGCATCGTGTGTATTTAGCAGTCTTGTTGACCTGCCCTATGGCAAAAAATGTCTTCATACCTAAAATTCTGCCATCTCCAGTGGTTGCCAATACTTGTAGCAGTGTTGGGCGCATCAATGAGCCCCACTAGGCCAGAAGTTCTATAGCAGAGCTGGCATCAGAACCCATAGTGGCTAGCTTATTGTGCACAGTTTCTATGTCACAAGCATATAAAGCTCCTGTTACTCCCCGCTGCTCCTGCAATTAATGAATCTAGCTCCCTAGCTACGCGCACTCTAGTGATGGGCCATAGAAATGGGCTCCATTTGTAGCAGCTTGGTAGTACTAAGGAAACATTGCCTCATGATAAATCTATGTCTAAGTGTATCACTGTAATAATGGAGGTGTGCATTACCAGCCTACAATTTAAATGTTGCCTTACTACTGGAAAATCTAACATGTTCACAGTGTCTACCTATTGTGACTTGGAGAATACCCTTCTTCAAGTGGGATATCTACCATATACAATATTAGTTTTTGCCACAAACACCATACTACCATCCGACAGTGACTGTTTCATCACACCATTGTGTAAAAATGCATTTAGTCAAGTTATAGTCCATAAAATCTTGGCGAGAACACTCGCTGCAGTTCTTGGTCAGAAAAACATCACATTAAACAAATTAAACAAATCGTTGTATCCATTCAGTGACAAAAGATGTCTGACAATGTGCCAGGCCAGTACGCTAGCAATTCCATGTGGATACTCATTTGTAGCGCTTTTCCAAAGAATTATTCCAAATGTCTACAATCAAAAGGTGACTCTTTGCATTAGTGTGCTGGAGACAGCTGTCCCCACTAAAACATGAAACTGGTTGGTTTAACAAAAACCGTGTCACACTCTGTGTCATAAAATCAAATAACTAGTCAGTCATGGTTTCATTTACCCGCCTTAAAGCTGGCTGTAAAAGTATCCGGTGTTTCAAAGGTTACCATCTCAAATTAGAGCTCACACACTTGGCAGCATTACTTCAATTAAGGATCTTAACCTACGCACAGGTGACTTTGATGTGCGCACTCATTTTATCTCAAAATAAATTACGATCCTGCTTGCATAATCCTGCTGCCCCAACAATTCATAAATCATGTTCCTGCCTACGTGCAACGTAGAAGTTTTTTTTTTCAAAAAAAGCAACGCATCTCTGGTTAAAGCAATTCAGTTGGAAGAGTAAAACCATTTCGTTTTTTCAGATCCATCTCAAAAAGTGCATTTAAAAACCATTTTTCAATGTGTTAGCATTCAAGTGCTGTGTCACACAGCTGTTTGTGGTGCATGATGTCACAGTCCACAACTCATTGTCCATAGTCCTTTAAACAAGAAAGGCAAGACATGTCAATTAAGTTATTTCCAGCAACTGAATCATTTGAATGTGTAGCATCAAATATTTTATAATTAGCCAAGTCTGCACCGTGCCAGTTCAGCAAAAGTTATTACTCTGTTGGACACCTTTCGCAGGTTGCAGAACAAATGTCCTCATACGTCATGCATGCTAGCAGCATTGAGTGCGGTGCAGGACACGTTTAAAGTTGACTCGCTTTCTCTGAGCACAGTTTGCTTGACTGATCAGTGTCACCCACAAATTGAATACATCTACTTCTGTCAATGGCGAAATGCATTTTGCTTTTTTACCTAGGCAAAATACAAACAGAAATGTTAGGATTTCATCAAAAGTACAATGTCATTATTCATCAATATCAGCGTTATCCACCCCTTCCCATAACACCACCCCCATCTTCAGAAGTCTCTTCAGGTAACTACACACTTTATCATTGCTACTGCAATTATTTATCACCCTTCTGCATGTTTTCTGGGGGCTTATTTACACTCAACCATACGGGGTGTAACTGCCTAATCACAAACTCATTTGTGCAATGCGATCATAGTTGGTCAATGGTACCTCAGACTGATCTGTGCTTTTACAAAAGCCATATAATAAGTACCCAGGTCGCACAATGCTTTTCTTTTTCACCAAAGCGATCACAAATGCCAGGCGCCAACTTGCTTCCAGTGTCTCATGATCTTGATTTAGTTTGCCCTGCTGGCATCACTCCATTTTTCAAAGGTAAAGTCTTTCAGTCCAATACCGCCTGCAGTTGCACAAGCAGCTTTGTTTATTTTTCTCCATACAGCTAGTGTCTTTCAAGCCTCTGGTTTTTTCACTTATCATTTTCTCAAAGGGTGTTTGCTGATTTCTTGGCCCACCCCTTTGAGCGCGATAGTCTAAGTCAGTTTCTTTTGTTGCTTCAACAAATCATTCATTCTTGCACTAAGCCGTGAGGCTTCTGGATCATGGCTAATGTGCAGTGTTCATGTTGTACTCCAAAGCCGAGCTCTGCATGTTGTCTCTTGCAAAACGGCTAAGCGCTTTATGTCAGTTTTGCTTCCATCTGGAATGCCATAATGTCTTTGTCAGTTACTCCAGCCCTGGCAATGTAGCTTGCATTTTGCCAGCTGTGTATTTTCTCTTCTCAAAGTGCCTAGAGGTTTCTTCTCCAGTGCACAGCGCTTTACTTCAGTTCACATCACATGGAGCACTGGGATGCAGCTTGCACAGCAATAGCGTTTCACTTCACATCACATCACATGGTGCATGGGAATGCGGTTTGCATGGCAATGTCTGTTGGAATGGGCAGCTGTCTTTTCTTAGCCCATTCACAGATGCACAGGTTCCCCAATGTTCAGATGTGATGTGCCCATCTGCCATCCTGCATGCAGTCTTTGTTTTCCTTCCAGTGTTACTGGGCAAATTCTTTACTTCTGATCAGCTCTGTTATTGCATGCCGTTAGAAAGCATGCGTACATCAGCATTTCTGTCTTTGCACCCCCTCTCCTCAGTTTTTTTTTTTCACGCTGCGGTGTCTCTCACAGGGGATGGAATGCAGGAATGTCATTGTTTATCTTTCGCGCAGCAAGCTTATCTCTTTGCCTATAACTCTTACACTGTGGCGGCTTCAATGGAAGGCACTCGTTTCAGACAGTTCACCAAGATTAACTCTTTCTTGCACTGTTCCAGCAACTCAGAAAAGCTCCCATATCTGAAACACCATTTCATTAAACAGGAGTGCAGTATTCTGCTTTTGTTTGCCTTCCTCCACCTCGCCCAAGACAGCTTCAAGGCACAACCTCTGCACACACAGCAAGACTCTTATTTTCAAAAGAGGCACTTTTTCTTCTCATCAGATTCTACTCCATGTAATTTTGCAAAATGTCAATGCGTCTTTTAGCCTGTTTTTGAACTGATTAATGTCCCATTTAAAAGCATACGTTTTTTTTTTCTCTTCTTCCTCGTAACCTTGTAGTTTGGCTTCACGAGCTCACTCCAATGCAATGTGCGATCTTTCAAAAGAACCCACAACCCACTAAATCTTTGTGCTGTCTTATCACACACAGATTCTTCATTCTGTTGTACCATTGCCAGAATATAACCACTTATTTCAGTGCATTTAAAAAATGCCATGTTTAGTGCAGCTCCCTGCACGGTTTTTTCTGCAATAACAACCCACACTCTATATTGCTTGTGGTCTGTTATTGTGTCAACAACATTTTTCACCATGTATCACAGTCAACAGGTCACTATTTCCAAACATGCATCACTTATAAGGCAACAGTACAAATCCATGGCATAGCGTGGGAACAGTCAAAAATACTCCAGGGGCAATTTAGAGGCAATTTAGAAAAATATAAATTGTCTTTCCCCCCAAACCATTGCAAACTGATTCTGCAATTTCAAATCAATATACAAAAATCGAAAATCCAAATAACATCACTCACTTTCTTTTTTTAAGTGAGTCTCTCACCCATTATAAGCAGGGCACAGCTTAAAATGCAATATAGTCATTTTAGTGTGTTTCCTTTAGACAGAATTCGCCACCAGCACATGGAATTTACAGTTGCCAAAAGAAAAACAAACCCTTTAGGCTCTCAGCACAGATGTTACTCTTTCTCCTAAGCACGGCTCATTCCCCACGTTATTTTTTCAGGAATGTCAACACTTCAAAAGCATACATCAAAAAAGCGAACCTTCGCCTCCGAACATTACAACCCCCCACTCGCTAGCACACTGGGGCTGAGTCAATGGTTAAATTACTATTCACAATTTGCCTGTCAAATACTTGCAACTATTTTTCCCTGCCCTCATGACAGAATAGAGTTGAGAACTCGGTCTCACTTTGCATTTCAAATTACAACTTTAAACTGGGGAAACCACATGATAAAATTCTTTCCTAATTGAACATACATCTTTCTTGACCATTCATCAGAGCGCTTTAAACAAAGCCATTTCCCGCTTGTTTATCGCCTTGTACTCCCTGGCTCCATTCATAAGCAATAAGTCAGTCACGACTGATTTACTGAAGGGAGTCTTAACCACACAAGCTATCGGCCACGGCAAGCCGACACAACGCTGCTGTCTTTTGAAGTCTCAGAGCTGCAGTGAGACCACCAAGGAAATGCGACAGCCTGCTCCTCACTCTACACTGTGTTCTCTCACACAATTTGTCATTTCACAGCAAGGCACTGCTCTGCACAAATCCCACAAAGCTGCCACCAAATGTCTTGATATGGGCCAAATCGTCCTCGGGACCAGCCCTCGGGAGCAATAATTACCCAATGCAGCCCAAAATACAGGTTCTATTGTGCTGAGCAGTGATCTCATGCTAGTGACAAATGACACCTTCAATAAGTTTTAGTATTTATTCTAAACAGTGAATTTCATATACATTTGGTATTCAAGTTAGAGAAGATTACAAAGCACAAAACTTAGAGAAATGCAAAATATAGAGAAACATAGAACTTAGATAAACATAGAGAAACATAGAGAAACACAGTCTTACGCCCCTTCAATCAGCACTGGGATACCCTGGCCCTCATAAGCTAGCTGTAACAAGCCCCGCTCAGAGGACAGCGCTGTCGGGATGCCGTCAGAGCTCCAAATTCCAGGCACTTGATCTTGCTCGAACCAAGTCCACAGGACGATCTCCCACCCGAGTCATGTGAGCATGTATATTTTATAATCTCGTGCTGCCCGTCCGTGACACACAGTTCCAGAACTTTCCCTGTGCAAAATATAGGCTGGCTCATGGAAAAAACCAACTCTGTTAATTTCCACTGCTCCTTCTCCTGAGCCCCTCCCTGGCTCCCTGGAGCCCATCTGCCAAAGCTCAGGAATGTCTTATCAGTGCCTTCCCAGAGAAAAGGAGATTAGCTTGGGGCCATGCAGGGGTACCGTTAGTGAGGCAGAATATTCTAAGGGAAGCAGGGATGTATTAACCCCATCTGCAAGCTCTAAAAGGCATGCACTCATAGCTTAGTGTTTATAGCGCTTAAGACTGGCTATCTAAGCGCTATATAGGTGCCATAATGTTCCAAACACTCCAAAAATACCTATTAGCTACAGAGCTAGGGCCCTCTCCCTGCCTGTCTATCAACAATGCATAATGTGACCTATCACTCATACTAGGCCTGCATATTCCTTGTAGCTCACTACTGCATAATGAAAGTGCTACAACAGACTACTGTCAGCATTTTTAGCACATACTTTGAATACACTTTTGGCTTTCAGCGGCTAATGCTGTCATCTAAAGCCCTGATTGGCAAGGTTGCAATTTTGTGTATCACTACAGCAGGATACAACACATTTCTGTCAGTTTTTGATTTTACTTGTAACCATAACAACCCTTTAACAAAGTAATTTACACTGAAAAAATATATATAACAAAGCCTGCGGTAGCGCAGTGTAGTTATGGTTAAAATGTTCAACTTATAGAAAGAGCACTTTTTGGGTGGCTTGTGACTTTGCCCCCCCCCAGACGAATCCTCATTAAACTTTGCAAAAAAAAGTATATGGCTGTGATGGCCGTAGTTCAGTGATACGCGTGCCATGCAGCGCCGTACAAACACACAGACAAGGAGGGTTTCCTGCAATGTCGCCCTTTATTTAACTCCAACAGTGTACTGCCTTTGCCCCGTCCTCCCACGTCATATCCCTCACTGCCTCCCTCCTCCCTGTCCCCTGGAACTTGTCTGTCAACATGACATCCGCCCCACTCCAATTTAAACAGTTACCGAAGAGGTGTGATGCACAAACGGGAACACAGTCTGATAACCCATTTCCTCAATAAGGCGGCAAGGCTTATTTCTAGCTCTCTGAGGTCTGGAACTGAAACGTTCAGCCGAACTGCTAGCTCTAGGTCCATCACCAGGGTCTTCCCAGCCGAATGCTTCCGAGTCCTCTTGGTCCCCTTGGTAAGGGTCATTGGACAGATAGTCAAGTGGTATTTCCATTTGCACACTCGAGCCTCCTCGACCCTAAGAGAGGAACCTTCTTGAAATGCGAGGAAATTTGCATTGTTGACCCTTGGTCTCCTTGTGCCGTGATCATAGAGCCCTTCTTTTCCAGGATGATCAGGGGTTCCTCATGAAATGTTGCAGTGTGTTTGTGAGTCTGCGGTTGCTTCACTGCGACTATGTCCCCAACAGCCAGTTGGGTATTGCGGGCCATCCTCCGGTCATCCGCATCTGTCTTCATGCGACATTTGGTCTCATGATCCCTTTCTCTTATTTCGGTGTCCATTCTTCAACTATCCTCCGGTGAACAGGCTTGTGGCAGCCGAGTCCTGAGGTGTCTTCCAAACATTATCTCTGCTGGGGTTTTCCGCATGGAGCTGTGTGGGGTGCTTCGATAGTCCTGCAGTAGTTGGTGGAGTACTTGTTCATAGGGCTGCCCCGTGAGCCGAGCCACCTGTAGTGCCCTCTTCAGAATTGCCATAAAACGTTCAATCATGCCATTGGCCTTGGGCCAGAGTCGCGTGACCCTGTGATGGTGGAATCCCACGTATTCGCCAAACTTTGTAAAACTCTGTCCGTTAAACGGGGGCCCATTGTCTGTCTTCACCTTCAGGGGAACGCTGTATGCCGTGAAAATACAGTCCAATGCCGGGATGACATAGTGAGCTGAGGTGGATGCTACGATCTGTGCTTCTGGATACCTGGAATACTAATCCTTGATGGCCAATATGTATCTTCCCCCTTCAATTGGACCAAAGAAATCAGACGCCGCCACCTCCCATATGCCCCCTGGCAATTCGTACATTCTCCGTGGCTCTGGGTACTGGAGTGGCGTGAGGAGGCAGCATGTGGGAATTTGTTTCAGTAGCTCCTTCACCATGGTGTCCAGTTGTGGAAACCACACCTTCTGGCGCAGCATGCGCTTTGTGGAAACTAAACCTCAATGTCCCTTGTGAGCCAGTTCTATCAACCTCTTTTTCAGAGATGCTGGGATCACCACCTTGTAGCCTTTTAGTAGAAGGTTGTCTTCGGAGAGAGCTAGTTGCTCTTTCACTTGGATTAGTCTGTTGACTTCCCGCCGTACTTCCTCTGACAGCAACTGACCGCTTTCTTTGGCCCTCTGCCACTGACCGGATCTGAGCCCCTCACACACGATTTGGCATGCCTGGTCCAATTCTACTTCTTGGGCCCGATGTGTCGACCCTATGCCTTCAGGTACCGCCTGCTGGATCAGTTATCAGAGGTATCAAGATATCACGCACGTGGCCAATGTATGTAAAAAACATATATGTAAAGTCAAAACAACACAACAAAATGAGACAACAGAACAAAACAGGATATGTGAAAAATATTAGAGAATTTATATAAACAAGGGCACGAGGTATAGAAGTTGTAGTCTTTTTTAATATAAAAAGCCCTCTCGTGAGTATGTACAGACCTTGCAGTATCATAATAGAAAACCAATATTCACAAACTCTATTGCAGAGAAATTAATAAATTGAGTGCAGATTTTGTCAGCACTCTTCCATGAAGAAGCAACAACAGAGAAAGAGTTAACAGGAAAACACAGACATTTTATCTGAAATACAAATGAAAAACATACATGATACTTCTTACTATACAAAATATGTGTGAGCACAGCAAATCTTTCTAACTGGCCCTGGCAAACTCATATATATTGAGTAAATTACACTTCAATGTGTGCCAGTAGGCTGAGAGGCTTCCGAGTTTAGTTTAGGAAAGAATGTAACAAATGTATCCTCAGATAGAAGCCTGTCAAAAATTGCCAGACTGAGGCTAATAGAGGAGACTAGTATTAATTAGCTTATAAAGAAATAAGAGTGCTTGAGGGTCGGTTACCACTCGAAATGGCTTTCCATAAAGGAATGAATGAAAGTGGTCACACGCCCACACTACTACGAGACTTTCCTTCTCCGCCTGAGAATAAGCCTGCTTGGTGACTGAGAGGCTTCTGCTCGCATACGCAACAATGTGGGTCTGTGTCAGGTCCTCCGAGTCAATCTGAGCCAGAATGGTGCCTAGTCCCACCGGGCTTGCATCTACTGTTAGCTCTGTTCACGTGCGATACCTGGTGGAACAGTTCCCATCTGAGTCAGAACTCAGGAAGCGAACAACAGAAAGAGGCGAACATATATGCCCTGGGCAACCCAGTGCCCACCAAGCACAGCCCAACACTGAACATGAAATTGAACGAAAGACCCACCAAATTCCTCATAGACATCGGGGCTACAGTGAACGTGTTCAGCGAGAGAGTGTTCAAAGAACTGCAGCGGAGTCCAAAGCTAGACCCAGCAACCATGGATATATATCCATACGGAGCCACAATTCCCCTCAAGTGTCTAGGGCAATTTGAAGGGTTGTGCCGGTACAAGGGACATGAGAAAAGAATACTGCTGCATGTGCTGGCGACAGGGAGCGAGAGTTGCTGTGTACTCAGTTTTAAAACCGCCATTGATATGGATATAATACATGTGCTCTACAAGATAATGGTGCATAAGTGCATAGATCCAGTAAGCATGATGAAAGACTTGTACCCAAACCTGTTCAGAGGCATAGGAAAACTGTTGAAGAGTCAAGTGAAGCTATATATTGATGAACAAGTGCGCCCCATAGCCCAGCATTACAGGGGCATACTGGTGAACATCCAGAAGAAGGTGGAGGTCTCACCCATCGTCCCTGTGCCGAAGAAAGGCTCTGATGCTATTAGACTGTGCATGGACATGACAAGGCCTAATCAGGCAATCCTAAAGGAAAGGCACATGGCTCCATGAATCAAAAATATGATTCACGTACTGAACAGAGCCAAGGTCTTTTCAAAATTGGACCTAAAGAAGGACTACCACCAGTTGGTACTAAGCCCCGAGAGCTGGAATATCATGACATTCGTCACGCACCTGGGACTATACAGGTATAAGAGATTGAGCTTCGGAGTCTCCTCAGCCGCAGAGATATTCCAGGCGGAAATCCACAATGTGATAAAGCACATTCCAAACTGCATAAACTATAGTGATGATATCCTGGTGTTCAGATCGGATGTCAGAAAACACACCGAAACCCTAACCAAGGTGTGCATGGCTCGCAAAGCAGCCAATCTCCCTCTTAAACGGAAGAAGTGTGAGTTTAGGAAAGGCACCCTGAAGTTTTTTGGCTACATGTTCTGCGAAAACAGCATGACGCCCGATCCCGACAATGTGGCTGCGTTCAAAGAGACACCACCACCGGCTAATGTCTCGGAACTCAGATAGTTTCTGGGACTCACCAGTTACTGTACAACGTACATAAAAGATTTTGCCACAGTCAGCGAGCCGCTCAGAGCACTGACTAAGCAGAATGCAGTGTTTCACTGGTCAGATGACTGCCAACAAGCCTTCGAGATAATACGAGAAAGAGTGGCGCGAGCTGAAAATATGTCATATTACGACATAAGGTTGTGTCTTCCCCTATGTATATGTTTCATATGATATGACTGGACCATAAGGGAATTATTGTAAGAACATACTTGAAGGATAAGTCTACGAATATAGTACATTTACAATTTTTAGTTCCTGACTGTTACTGAAGAAAATCATGTGGCCTAGATATGTCAGGAAAGGAAAAAAGGGGGAGTCAGACATGTGAGGTCATCAATGACATTTGTTATGTCATCTTTGATGTCCTGGGTGTTAGGCTTAGCAGTGCACGGTGGTGGCGCGAGTTATGGTTGCTTAGCTTACCATAACTGGTGAATTTCAAGGGTTTTTCGGTTTTACTTGGAACCATAACGTCCCTTTAACAAAGTTTTTTCACTGAATTTGAAAGGTTTTTAGCAGCGCCCCTTAACCATAACATCCCTTTAACAAAGTTTTTTCACTGAATTTCATTGGTTTTTAGCAGCGCAACTTAACCATAACGTCCATTTAACAAAGTTCTTTCACTGAATTTCATAGGTTTTTAGTAGTGCAACTTAACAATAATGACTTTGACTTTATATACATCTCATATGGAACTGACTGAATCTCTTCTACTGTACTTGATGTCCACAAACTCATTTAATGTTCGCAGACATGTTCAAAGAACAGTACCACTACCTAAAAACTCTGGGGGGGTATGTTTGATTGTTATATCATAACATAGGAACATTTAACAAATTCAAAAAGGAGCACACAAACACATTATATGTACTAATACATAAGAAATGTAACCCATATATGCAACACACTAACCATTCATTTAAATGCACTATGTTCTAAAATGGAATATACCACAAGAAGATAAATTGGCTTCCAACATAATTACCTCACAAACACGACAGAACTGAGAACAAGAGCAGACCCACTGAGTACATAGGACATATTTTACCTGAAATAGTAAGTGTACTTAATTGTATTAATATATTTATAAACTTTCTGTATTAGATAAAAAAATATATTATATTTTTTTTTCTCACAGAAATGTCTAGTACTCTGGAATGGCTAGAGGAGCATTTCCCACATGAAGAAATGTCACAAGATAGTGAAACTAATGGTAAATACTTTATAATATAAACCATTTAATTATTATTATTTTGTATACATTTAACATATATATATTTGGTTTTGTACAGAGCATACCAAAATAGAAAATACTTCAGAAAAACCTGTTATGGATAACACTTTTCACAGTATAGAAGAAAAAAAGGATTTATTGTTGACTAATTTTAATAAATTGAAAACTTTTGTGGAAGATCATTTTAAACCAAAAACCTTGTACCATTGCCCCACATGTACTTGTCCCGCCTCACCATATCCCAGTCAATTATCCCCAAAACCTCTCCATAACCCAAAACGTTTTGATGAGACTTCCATCCCTTATTCACGTAATAACAATCATGTTGAAACCCCTAATTCTCCTGTTTTTGTTTCTGTTTCTGCCTCACCTTCTCTGTCATAAATTATTAATATATGTTAAATAAAGTTTAATTTTTATATTGTGTTGTAAATAGTTTCGTTTTTTTTTTAAAACAATGTAGGTGTCCGCGGACAGTGCAGGTGTTCTGAAATGTTCGTAAATAAACGAAAATGGAGGTGTCCTGAAGAACACTATACCTGTTCGTACTGTTCGCTACCAAGTTGAAACTGTTCTAAGAACACACGTGGTGTCCTGAAATGTTCGGAAAGAAACTAAAATTAAAGTGTTCTAAAGAACACTATATCTGTCCGTAATGTTCGCTATCAACTTGAAACTGTTCTAAGAACACAATTGGTGTCCTCAAATGTTCGTAAATAAACGAAAATGGAGGTGTCCTGAAGAACACTACACCTGTTCGTAGTGTTCGCTAGCAAGATGAAACTCTTCTAAGAACACACGCGGTGTCCTGAAATGTTCGTAAAAAAAAATAATTAAAGTGTCCTAAAGAACACTATATCTGTCCGCAGTGTTCGCTATCAAGTTTAAACTGTTCTAAGAACACAATTGGTGTCCTGAAATGTTCGTACGTAAACGAAAATGGAGGTGCCCTGAAGAACACTATACCTGTTCGTAGTGTTCGCTAGCAAGTTCAAACTGTTCTAAGAACACACGCGGTGTCCTTAATTGTTCGTAATTAAACGAAAATGGAGGTGTCTTAAAGAACACTATACCTGTCCGTACTGTTCGCTAGCAAGTTGAAACTGTTATAAGAACACAATTGGTGTCCTGAAATGTTCATACATAAACGAAATTGGACGTGTCCTGAAGAACACTATATCTGTCCTTACTGTTCGCTAGCAAGTTTAAACTGTTCTAAGAACACACGCAGTGTCGTGAAATGTTCGTTTCACGTGTGACGCATTTTTAATTACTTCAGGACCCGAACAGTGTCCGTAGAACATCAACGCGCATGCGCTAACCAATCTCTGTGCATTTGGTGTCCTCCGGACATGCGCTTCCTTCGCGGACTTGTTCGCGAACGGATCATATGACCGCGCCCACGCTGATCGCGTGTTCTGAATGCGGACACTGTTCGTGTCCCCGAACAATTTAAAAGTACATTTTCAATTAATCCATAATATTTTTCAATAAAATCTCACCATGGCACAAGTCCCACATAGTAATCCTGAGTTTCTACATACCTTTTGAAACTTTTTCGAACTTTTTTTTGTGTTCGATCTGTCCGCAGACAGCGCGCATTTCCGCGGACCACGCGCAAGCACCCCTATAAAAGACCATGCCCTAGAGCTTATTCTCATTGTGTTTCTGGCTATTCTTCAGAACACAGCGATTTTCACTGCCACCTGCAGATTACACCATCATCGAGATGGCATCCATGGCTGAAATACTGCCACCTGGTGCTGCACCTGCTTCAGCACCCCACCCACCTCCTCCACCACCACCACCTCCCCAAGGGCCTGAAGAGGGGAACAGGAGTGAGGATGCAGAGGAGGAAGAAGAGGATGATGAGAATGAGGTAGAGGAAATACCTACTACCCGCACTAGGCGTGAGTCTTGGGTGTGGCGGTTATTTACCATTCATGGGAATGGTCCTAAGGCTCGTGCGAACCGTGTTACCTGCAATGAGTGCAAAATGATACTCAGTCGTGGGAAGCACGGTAAGTACAGCTTTGGGACCACTACTATGAAGCGACACCTGAGGTCATTTCACTCTGGGGTTATTCGCAGGGTTGTACCTTGCAAAGAACGTAGCAGGTTGATTTCCTCTACTTCATCCTCTGTTTCTGATCCTGTCACCACAAGGACCACCTCTGTGGGACAGCGTCTTCCTCAAGCTGCCTCACAGGCCATACAGAATGCTGATGACCCTTACCTTTCGAGGGTCACAGTTGTATGTATGTACTGTGACACAGTACTCTGCAGGGGGGAGCGACTTTGTAGTGCTTTTGAGACTATCATCTCAGAGCACGAGAAAATCTCACTACCCAAATAAAACCCACTCTACATCTTCCTCTCTCAGCTCGCCCTTTCTTATCCCTGTGGTTGGTGCCCCCCCCTTTACCTTCCTTTCCCCTCCTCTCCTAGTGTGTCGTGTATAAAAAACCAAAAATAATACAAAATAACAAAAATAAAAAAAAAATAAGGCTCTTTTCAGAGCCGCATTTCACAGTTAAAAAATAGAAGTGAAAATAAATGAAGCAGGGCCCTTTGTATTTTTTAGAAGTCTGCGGACAGTTCGCAAACATTTAAAAAATTGGGTTGTTACTCTATCACAAACATTGCAATTTTCTCTGGGAGGAAGTGGTGGCTCTGAAAAGAGCCTTTGGGAGGTGTTTGTAAGTCAAAAATTATAAATGCTTAACACCTACTTCAAAATGGATGTTGTAATTCCAAAAAAGGTCGCAATGCATTTTGTACATTTCTCAGAAAAATCTGATTGCCACCATAAGTAAGATGGACTCCATCTCTGCGAAAAATGTATGTACTACGAAACAGAATATTTTCATTGTGAAAAGAAGACATGCCAAAATCTTTTAGAAAGGCACAACCAGCTTTATTAACATTGCGCCTTGTTTTTTCCATTTGTGGACCAAATGAAGAAGAACGAAGCCACATTTGTCTCTGCGCAGTCCGTGAAAATATCACTTGAAAATTAGGAAACATGTCCATAACCTTCCCAAGTACTTCTTTCATAGCAAATTGCAAAAAAATTCCACTCACATGTCCTAAACTGTTCCCTCCACAATGAATTACAATTATGTCTGGATGTTGCTCTGTCTCCAAAGTAGCACAGAGAAGTAGCAAGTCCAACCACTTCATTCCATGTACTCCATGCCAGTGTACTTCCACATGTGGGAATCCAAGATCTACAGCTACTCCACAGCTTTCTGCATGCACCTTCAACCAATATATCCATGAATCTCCCAAAATCCATACAATCTTTTTCCTAAAACACACAGACATAGCTATCTGTTGTTCTCTCAGCAAAAACAGTATATGAGAAACTCTCTTCTGGCACAACACACCCACTAAACTTTCCTGACCAATCCCTTTCAGTACTCATTCTCATTTGCATGACTTCTGAACCCAAAAATCCCCGGATGTAACTCCCGATGTCCGCGAACTACCGCTATGTCCGTGGACATATCGTAACATGAACAGCCCTTCTACCATTTCCACTTCACTCTCTCTGCCATTCCCTCATTGAATGTAGCTAAGAGGTCACATGACCATGCACCAATCACATTCAAGACCTCTACATCTAACTGCATCATCATAGATCAGCACTACAAATGTACTGTGAATCTCTCTGAGTACAAGTGTCATATCATTGGCAAGCACCATCTACCAGAAATACTGTACAAGTCTCCAAGATTTCTACTTGCGGCTCCATGCATATCCATATGCATGAACACAAACGTCAGGTATGCATATTTTCTGTACAGTAGATGAACACATTTTCAAACAGACTTTTAGCTTGTGTAATCTGTAAAATGAATTTACTGTATTTTTTTCAATTTCCTAAAATCAACTATCACTTATAAACCTTTATACTATTTACTTTCTTTATACACACACACTCAAATCATGTTAAACTAACATTTTTCAAATTAAATATGTAGACTACATATATTCAAACAAAATTGCATGCAAGCACAATCTATGTTTAAATCTTTAAAAAAAATACTTATACAATTTCATATTTTTTTGTTTTTATTTATTTATTTACTTAATTACTTTAATTTAGACATGACATTGAGGCGCTATTACCTAGAACAGCTTAGTTACAGAAATAGTGGTATTCACTGGTATATTATAAATTTCACAAGACATAGTAAAGATATTTTTTTTGCTACAGTTAGTCATTCAATACAATTTGTTCATTAAGAACATATCATATGTACTGAACTGATGCAATGTATCTTATGTAAATAAATTAGTTTAATGGTTTTGAAGAAGGCGCTGAGGATTTCAATGAAAAAAATCAATATCTAAATTAAAAACAGCGCTATATACAAACAAAATGACTAATTTGAATCTTTTACAATTGCAGTGAAGACCAGTCTCCTGAAAAGAAGCAGCCGAATTTGAAGAACTAAGAAGAACTAAGAAGTTACCTGTTAATTTAAGAAAAAAGTAAGTAGAATATCACCATAATATTTGTATTATTACTCAAACATACTGTAAAGTTAATACAAGCTATTTCTGTGCCTAAAAATAGAGATTGTGTACCATTTTGTCCAAAAATCCCTGTGTCTTAAACAGCGATTTACAGCCAGAATGGCCCACAAATTCCTATTTTTGGACACACAAATTACCCAACTGAACCGCTACAATTTTCATATTATAGAACAAACAAATGTTTTAATTGTATACATTAGATTTACTATTTGTACTTTTCCACAACACTAGCTTACTTTTTTTGTCATCTGAACCCCAGTTTAGTAACACATAAATTCAAGAATACCTATCCCTACTAGTTGTAGTTCCCAATGCACAATCACACACCATTACATACATCTTTATCATCTTACTCAAACACTCATGCACACAGCACACATACATTGCAGAACACCCCAACCCATACCTTCTTTATTTTTTTCAACAGACCTTAAAGAATGCCTACCAAAAGTCAAGTCCGTAGAAAGCATGCAGAAGTAGAGCAAATGAAAATAAGTGTCCAACATAAGCATCCATTTCTAGCAGAATTTGTAAAAAAAAGTTGAAACAAAACAGCTAATACAGTCATTTAGTGAAACACAAGAAGTTTCAAGTACAAAAAATGTGCCTCCTCTATCAAAATGTAAAACAAACAAAAAACAATTACCAGAAAATCAGCTATCACTACAGATAAAACTACTTCTTTAAATTTGAATATAGTGCAAAGTAAGCATACCAAGAAAAGTATTTTAGCCAAAATGTACCGTCACAAAGTCCTTCAAAATCTTATAAAAACAGGAAACATGCGGCAATCTGCAGATCTCACTTATGCCAACATTTTAAAAAGTATCAGAGTTGGTATACTTTCTAAAGAAGCAGAAGCAATATTGAAAACCCGGCACATTAATGCACTTTATGGCGATAATGCATGTGCTACAGATGTTATGGAACAATTAGCCCACAAAAATGTCAATTGTATGGCCTTAATGCCAACTCTTGCAAGCTGTTTCAAATTCAATGAAATCATGCTAAGTAAAGAAATGCAACCAATCATGGAAATTAGCGCCACAGACAAACTAGATGTACATGGGTATAACACTACCCATGTGTGACCAAGCCACAACAAGACTAAATAGTTTAGAAAAATCAATCTCAAAC
The DNA here is from genome assembly GCF_040938575.1 of Ambystoma mexicanum. NCBI lineage: Eukaryota > Metazoa > Chordata > Amphibia > Caudata > Ambystomatidae > Ambystoma > Ambystoma mexicanum. The sequence goes on along the minus strand of NC_090921.1, from coordinate 1,333,112,718 downwards.
ACAGCTGGCTTAGGAAAGATATTAAAGTTATCCTTAAATTGCAGAGTAATGCTTAAACGTGACCTTGACGTGGACCAAGGACTAGTTAATGGAGCACTGGGTACAGTTTTTGGCTTTCAAACATACCCACGCGACAACAAAATTCAGTTTGTCAATATACTCTTTGACAAACTTTCAGAAGTAAAAAGGATAGGACGCTCAACAGCTAGATTCCTTCTCTTCAAAGATATGTATGTATGCAGAGAACAATTTTCTCTAACTCATGCATACACAGTCACGATTCATAAATCACAAGGTCTTACCCTAGACAAAGCAATGCTAGATATTGGTAACACAGTCTTTAAAGAAGGCATAAGCTACGTAGCACTAATCCGCTTACGTACACTTGACGGTCTATTTCTAATCAACTTTGATGCAAGTAAAATAAACGCTGATATTCCTTGCATTTTAGAATACAATAGACTTCGCTCACTATACACCCCCCACCTAAACACATATTCTGTTCCACAAAAAGTAAAACAATATAAAAGAAAAATAAATCAAACAGAAATGCAACAAGATGTCACTGCAAATCCTCCAAAGAGAGTAAAAGAAACTGATACTTCATCAAGTACCACAAGCAAAAAAGAATCAATTAGGGAAAGTAAACCAGGTACTTCTTTAAAGAAGGAAAACAAACTCCAAAAAAGCAGTTAGATACAGAACTACCTGGACCATTTAAATTCTCAAATATAGTTGGTGTAAGTTGCTACGCAAATGTAGCAATGAATATTCTATTTCAATTACCACCAATTGTTGACAACATTTACTTACACAGTACAGACGCATTGTGTTTGCAAATATTAGTACTTCACAGAAATGCAGCAAACAATCCTGACAACACGTATAGTGTTTATGGAATAAGACAACAATTGGACTACTGTGCTGGAATGGTGAAATTCACTATAAACTCACAGGAAGATCCACAAGAATTTCTAATGTACTTACTACAAGTACTGGAAAACAAAAACATACCTATAAATGAAATCTTCCAGATTTCATACATGTGGAAACATACATGCACTCTCTGCAACAATGTGACACAAGAAGAAATCCCCAATGAACGCTTCATATATATATCAATACCAAATTGTGAATCCATTCCATTTCAGCGACTTGTAGAAAATGCAAACCATGGTAGATTATGCTCTACCTGCAATTCAGATAATCGCTCCACGTTAGTAATACAAACACATAGTAAATACATAATACTAATGCTTCTATGTTACAATGCAGATGGTACCAAAAACAACTGCAAGCTGACTGGATTCACACATGGTCAAATATCACTTCGTAAGAAAACCTTCACAACAATAGGTATAATCTACCACGCAGGAGCCACAACTAATTCAGGGCACTACACTGCATATATAAAAAAGAAATGTGGATGGTTTGAATGTAATGATAGTACCATTACTCTAAAGCAGAGATTACCAGCAAATCTTACAAACGCTTATTTGATGTTCTTAAAACCAAAATTTGATAACTAAACTGTATTTAAACCCTACGTAAACTTGTGTTAAAAAATATAAACTGTTAGAATACTCCAAAAGCTATCTAACTACTCAAAGATTCTACAACAACTAATCAGATAAATGAATACCACTAAATTAGACCAAAAAATAGACAGTTAGAATACGGCAATTGGTATCTAGCTGCTCCAAAATTTTATAATATCCAAACAAATAAATAATGTTACTGCTCCAAAAAAATGCAACAAGCCAAAGTATAAAGCATTAGCCAGAAACAACAAGTGAACACTGAAAACAAACAAACAAATAAAACTGTAGCATAACAGAAAAAGGTCTTTTTTTTAATCCAACATGGATTTTTTTTCTCCCACAGACCCAATGATTTTAGCAACAAACACAGAAACTGAGCAAATTGCACAGTACTCTGATTTGTAATCTACTAAACATGAGGGTCCAAAAAAAAGTATGTTGATTATACAATGTAATAAGTCATTACAAAATACTAATACTAACATGCTATTTTCTTTTATCACAGAAATTAACAAGAAATACATGTACTCCGGTTACTAGACCAAACAGTAAGTATACAATAATAAGGAGAACCATCGCAGCATATCACATCCATAGTATCTAATACCTTTGTTCCTTATACATTTGTTTTTCACCCAAAGTTATAAGCAAATATGAATGTGATATGCTGCGGTGGTTGTGGCCAGGGCATAGAGTCTTGGGTGCATAGCCAAATGGCCATGCACCCAAGACTCTATGCCCTGGCCACAACCACTGCAGCATATCACATCCATAGAGTCAAACATTTCAACTATGGTCTATGGAAACTTTTAATGTCCGCTGACATTATGAGTGTTCTTAGAACACTTTCAACTTGCCAGCGAACAATATGGAGAGCGTTTTCAGGACCCCCCCCCTACGAACATTTCAGAACATTGTGATAGTTCTTAGAACACATTCAACTTGACATCGAACAATACGAACAGCATCTTCAGGACACCCCCTATGAACATTTCAGAACAACGCGAGAGTTCTTAGAACACATTCAACTTGACAGAGAACAATACGGACAGCGTCCTCAGGACACCCCCATTTTGTTTATTTGCGAACATTTCAGGACACCGCAAGTGTTCTTAGAACACATTCAACTTGCCAGCCACAACCCCCATTCATATTTGCGAACATTTCAGGACACAGCGAGTGTTCGACAACGTCTTCAGAACACCCCCATTTTGTGTATTTGCAAACATTTCAGGACACCGCGAGTGTTCTTAGAACACATTCAACTTGACAGAGAACAATACGGACAGCGTCCTCAGGACACCCCCATTTTGTTTATTTGCGAACATTTCAGGACACCGCAAGTGTTCTTAGAACACATTCAACTTGCCAGCCACAACCCCCCATTCATATTTGCGAACATTTGAGGACACAGCGAGTGTTCGACAACGTCTTCAGAACACCCCCATTTTGTGTATTTACGAACATTTCAGGACACCGCGAGTGTTCTTAGAACACATTCAACGTGATAGAGAACAATACGGACAGCGTCCTCAGAACACCCCCATTTTGTTTATTTGCGAACATTTCAGGACACTGCAAGTGTTCTTAGAAGCGTCTTCAGAACACCACCATCTTGTTTATTTGCGAACATTTCAGGACACCGCGAGTGTTCTTAGAACACATTCAACTTGACAGAGAACAATACGGACAGCGTCCTCAGGACACCCCCATTTTGTTTATTTGCGAACATTTCAGGACACCGCAAGTGTTCTTAGAACACATTCAACTTGCCAGCCACAACCCCCCATTCATATTTGCGAACATTTCAGGACACAGCGAGTGTTCGACAACGTCTTCAGAACACCCCCATTTTGTGTATTTGCGAACATTTCAGGACACCACGAGTGTTCTTAGAACACATTCAACTTGACAACGAACAATACGGACAGCGTCCTCAGGACACCCCCATTTTGTTTATTTGCGAACATTTCAGGACACCGCGAGTGTTCTTAGAACAGTTTCAGCTTGCTTACGAACAAAACTGACACATATTGAGGCCTCAGAACACCCCCCATTCAGTTTATTTAGAACATTTCAGAACACCCGTGATGTCCGCAGACAAATCGAACACAAAAAGAACGTCTAACACATAAAAAAACACAACTTTCATCCTATCTCATACACTCCCATCCTCCCCAAACACTCCTACACACCAACACACTCTACTAAATACACATTTTGAACAAAGTTTCACTGCGCTGTCCGCGGACATCCGCGAATCCAAGATGGCGGGCGCTACCGAAAATCTGACATGCCTCTCTCTCCACTCCGTCCAATCAGCGAACACGTCGCATGTCCGCGGACATCACGCAAGTCAATGGACCAATCAGGACACTGTCCGCGGACCGAACAGGGAAGTGTGTCCGCGAAGCAGACACAGATATCACAAATTGTTTTTTACCTACTTTTTGGTCATTTTTTTAAAAACTACTGGACGGATTTTCAACAAATTTGCAAAAGCACGCTTTCAGGACCAAGCCGCTACTCCTAGTCCAAATTTGGTGAAAATCCGTCCAGCGGTTTGGGCTGTAGATGCGAGCAAAAACATGTTCCCATTCAGTCTATGGGGAAAAAAAAGTTTTGGGACCCCCCCTATAACTTTGCCCCCCCTGGACGAATCCTCACCAAACTTTGCAAAACAATTCAGAGTGACCCAAATACTTTTTTTGCAAAGTTTGGTGAGGATTCGTCCAGGGAGAGTGAAGTTAAAAGCCACCCAAAAAGTGTTCTTCATATGGGAACACCAACTTAACCATAACTACATGGCCACTAGCGTGGCCATGTAATATATATATATATATATATATAGCAGCCATGTAGTTATGGTTAAGTTGCTAAACCCATAGGAAGACCACTTTTTAGGAGGTTTATAACTTCGCTACCTCTGGAGAAATCCTCACCAAATTTTGCAGAAAAAGGTATATGGCCTGCTCTGAATTATTTTGCCAAGTTTGGTGAGGTATGGTGCAGGGGGGCACAACATTTATTTTTTTTCCATAGACTGCCCTGTAGCCGTGCTCAAATATTTCCCCATTCAAACGGCTGTACGGATTTTCACCAAATTTGCAGAAGGAGAGGGTGCTTGGTTTAGAAAGCATGCTTTTCTGTGTTTGGTGGAAATTCGACCAGTACTTTTGTTGCAAAGAACTGAAATGTACATCTCAAAAAATTAGTGATAACTGGCTCTGCTCAGCTGACCCATTTCCCTGTTCGCTCCGCGGACAGAAGGCTCATTGACTTGCAGTACGCTGCAATGTCGTCGAACATTGGACGCGGCCGGTGGTTGGCTGGAGGGAAGCGTGCTGTGCTTCAAAGTTTTTGGGAAACGCCGCCAGGGTGTATCAGAGGATAGTGTTGTGGTGTGTGTGCCAAGCACCCAAGGCATTAGTCATATCTGGCCCCACTCTGGCGTCCCATTTCCCTGTTCGCTGTGCGGTCAATAATTTGATTGCACTGCAGTGTGCCGTGACGTGATGTGCATCATATCTTTTTGATAACGCTGGCATGTTGTATATGAGGACAATGCAGTGGCGAAAGGGCCTGGAAAACATATTTTACGGCATCTGGTGGTGGGAAGAAGGGATGGAAAGGGTGGAGCCAGCGGTATCCGTGCATTCTATGGCAATTTGCGGTTACCTCAACAGGCAACAACCTTGTGTGGTGATTGCAGGCAGCCTTCGTTATGGCATGACAGCTCCAGCAGCGATCTCTTTCTGTGATGAGTGGGGCAGACTAAATTGAAGAAGGGGAGTGCATTCCACATGACATGAATATTTAAACACAGCGTGTACTATGGTGTGTTCTGTGTGTGGTAAGTCTGTAGCCCCTTCGATGCATGGCTGGAGCCCTTGCATGCAAAAGTATGTCCACTGGTTGAAAAGGTATGTCCACTGGCTGCAAGTAGGTGTCACATTGTTGCTTTGTGTGTGGTTTGGCTGCATTGCACACATTGTTGGTTGCATGGGTGTGGTGATTGTTAGAACATCGTACAGTTGTCAGGGTATGGGTGGAGATGGTGCAGTGAGTAGTCCTGCAGTGTGTCCATTGGGTGCAGTGTTGGAATAGTGTCCATATAGAAGAGGGTATGGTTAAACTGGTTCTTATATATGCTTGGGTAGTCTGCATTGCGCAGATTAGTAAGTGTTGTAGTGCACTATGCAGTATTGGTCCTATGCACATACTACTGTATTGGGAGCAGGACCAATGTTGTGAAGATTTTGTTGTTTGGTTGGCATTAATACAATGCTTTGTGAATGGAAGTGGGTAGCGGTGCCAAACACTGTGGTATGTTTGTGCATCATGGTAAGTGGAACATGTGTGCTTGCATCCCTGCTTTATGGTGCAGCGGTTGGGTAGAAGTGCTGGTCCATATGTTGCCTTTGTGAATTTTGGCACATGGCTACATGTTCGCCTGCATGGCTCTGTGATGTTGTGGGTGTGGCCAAGGCCTAGACTGTTGGGTGCATGGCCGAAGGTTGCAGGCTGTAGGCCATGCACCCAACAGTCTAGGCCTAGGTCTTCACCACAGCCACCACAAAATAATGCTGCAATGCAGTTGTAACTCTGCATGTCTTCGAAGGTGGGGACCTTTACACAATGGTTGTGGAGGACATTGTAGACTTGGTAGAATAGCAGAAGTGAGCTGCTATGCGTAGATTAGCATATGGTGTACATCATTGCACCTGTTGCACAATAGGGGGTCACATGTGACCATTTGCGTTTGCTATGGTTAGGCCCTTATAAGACCCTTTCTTTAGGAAGTGCTTAAAGATATTGTGGCATGAACGGAAGTTCTCAGCAGCACACATGTAAAATATGGCCAATGTACACAGGCACCTACATACCGTTCAGCACACCCAATGCAACGTTATCAGCCATGCATGCAAATATGTGGCCAGGGTGAAAGCTGGCAAGCTCAATTGCAGATGGGGAGTGCATTGCCCATGACATGAGTATTTAAACATAGGGTGTACTATGGTGTGTTCTCTGTAGTGAGGGCCTAGCGCCTTGGATGCATGGCCGGAGTTGAAAGGGAAGAAGGACTGTCCCTGCTTTTCTGGGGCACGGCCCACACTGTAGCTGGGAAATCGCACATGCCACATCCTGCCCTTTTAAGCATGGTGGGCATGGAAATGGAACTGTGGGAATTAGCCAATCAGTTGCTGAGGGTGTGCCTCGCAGGCCTCGATGGAGAGACGCAGAGTCCTAATAGTGGGTGATACCTTTGTGCAAGATCTGTACAGGTATGCTGCGCAAAGAGGCATGCCTGCTAATTTTGCGTTGGAAGGCGTGGAGGCTTTCTGGGGCACTGTCTACGAGGGCAGTTTCGGCGATATGGTTGACCTTTGCAGATGTGCGGCCTTTGTCGGTACTGTTGATGTTGTTGTACTACATTATGGAGCTCTACATTTGAGGTAAATGTCGTGTGGAAGTTTGCTCTGTTGCCTAAAGAAGTTAATGGAAGAAGTGATGTGGATTTTTCCCACTGCCACAGTGGTTTTCTCAAGCATACCACCAATAGGAGCATGGGACCATGCCGGTGTCTTTTGTCCGCAGCCAGAGGTCGGAAGGTGTTTCATTAACAGAAGCATGTGTCAATTTATGTCCACTGCTGGGATGTTCTCCACTGACTATGCCATCATTAATGAGCGAAATGTGCACTGGTTCCATGCAAATGGCATTTTTTTTACTAACATTGGCAATGCTGATTTGTTTTACACTGTGCAAAAAGTGTTGAAGACAATCCTGTAACAATGTAAGGAGGCAAACCAAAGAGAAACTCCAATAAAGAGCAAAAACAAAAAAGGTTCTTTGTAAGCAGGTAAAAAAACACAAAAAAGTTTAAAAACACATCTTTTCCGAGAGACCAATAAAGACCCAAACCCCTAACCTGATTCACACTTCTTCCCCCCACCGCCTCCCTTCCTAGCACGATAACTGCATGGATTCCACACTAGTTTCAGGATTAAACGTGCCACATCCAGAACTTTTCAGGATGATAGCCATGGATATGGGACTGTGGAGGCAAAGGGATTGCTCAATAAGGTTTCTGGTTGTGGTGCGTACGGAAAACTGTGGCGGAAGGTCTCTTTGTACAGAGAAATGCAGAAGACTATGGTGAAAATGTGCAAGCTAAGGGGCATGCATCCTGTTTGTATGCATGCACTGTATGTACTTGTTAGCAGTTGCTAACATACACTTAGTGTTGCTTTTCTGTGATAGTTTTTCATAAGTTTGCAGTGAGTGGGCGCTGCAGAATTTTTTTTGTGGAGTGTACAAGGTAAGTGGCAGGCATCCTGTTAACATGCATGCAATGTGTGTATAATATCATATGATGTGATATTGTATGATATGCCATTTATACTGCACATATACACAAGTTTTTGAAGGTGTGCCAAGGCAAGGGAGGGGGAACAGAGGGGAGACGGAGACAACAAACCTACTAGGCCAGGTGTCACTCAGGTCGCCCAAGTGCATGCGGAGGGGAGGAGAAAGTGCAGTACATGGGAAGAAGAAACAATGACAATAAGTAAAAATACGGCCCAATGGTGGCAAGTGCAAGGATAAGTGTACGCATCAGGTGGTGGTGGAACTGTTAGGGATACAGAAAACAGTCCCCAAGTGCAGAGTTTACCAGAAAGGCAGTGCAGGGGTGCGACTGGCGGGGGAGGTTGCCTGGGCCCGAGATCACAGGGTGGCCAGGTAACCAGTGCAGAATCAGTTTCAGCCAGAAAGTCAGCAGGGGATAGGAGGAGAAAAAGCAGAGGCAAAGAGAAAGGTTTTGAGGTGCTTCCGGAACCATCAATGGTTCTCCTCAAGTTTCAGGGAGGCAGGGAGGCTGTTACAGAGGGAGGCCCCAGCTGAAGAAAGAGATCTACCAACAACTGGTTGCTTGCTGAAGCGAGTGACCCTGAGGGAGTTGGAGGCGGCTGAGGGAAGAGCTCGAGCACAGAGATATTTAGGAAGTGAGAGTTGAAGGTATTGAGGTCCCAGGGCCCAGAAGGCCTTGTGCAGAATGCAGAGGGTTTTGACCTTATTCTTCGCAGCTACTGGGAGCAGACATTTCAGTCCCTTAGAGATATGATCCCTGGGCTTGAGGCCAAGCACAAGGCACGCAGACTTCTTTTGGATGAGTTGTAGAGGGCAGAGAGTACAAGCAGGCAGATTTAGAACGAGGCTGTTGCAATAGTCTAGCCTAGAGCGATCCACAGCTGTGGAGACAGTGAGGTTTCCGGACATTGCTTTAGGTTGGTAACATACATTCAGTGCTGGTTTTGGTGCCATATTTTTATGATTTATGTAGGAGATGTGTTAGTGGGGAAACAAATTCGTAGTATTGTCGGAAGGAAAGAAGAGAGTTCCTGTTTTGATATTACAATGAGTGATATGGGAAAATGGAAACATTGCAAGCATATACAATTGAAGTGCCACTTGACGACAGTGGATGGGAGAAAAAAACGTAACCTTTTTAAGAACGTAATGGACGCTCACTGGCAGATACCATGCGCATAGGCACTTATAACAGAGTTGTAAATATACTGCAGAAAAAGTTTTCATACCTCCACTTTGTGGTTGTGGGTGCTCATGTGGATTGATGTTGATGCACAAATCTTGCATTCTTTTACTGAACTTTCTACTGGACGTGCTTTCCAATGACACGACACTTGGAGGCTTAATGTGCAACGGTACATATGCAGTGTTGTAGAGAAGTGACAGAGTTAGATGCTAACGTCTTGGATGCCATTGGTGGATGCATGTGTGACCATTTTTTTTTATTTACTTGTATTTAATCATTTATGATTTTTTACAAGATTGTCATACAAAAATAATTTTATACAATAATTCAAAATATATACAATTTTTCATGAATTTAGAAGTCATCAAGTATCCAATCATATTATTTGAATCATATAATATCTATGACCATTTAACAGTACCCAATGAGTTAGTGATGGACAAAATATAGTGGAAAGAGAAGAAGGACTGCTCCTTCTTTACAGGGGCGCTGCCCTCATGGTACTTGGGGAAGCGCACATGCTACATTCTGCGCTTCTCACCATGCTGGCCAATGGAAATGGTACTGTGGGGATTGTCCAATTAGGTGCTCAGGGTGTGCGTCACAGGAAAGGGCAGAAATATTTTTTTTCATTACTCTGTGTAGTGAAGGTTGCAGGCAGAGATGGAGAGATGCACTGTTTTGATAGTCGATGATGCCTTTGTGGAAGATCTGTTCCAGTATGCCATCAAAAAAGTCTTTTATGGCAATTTCGATTTGGAGGGATTGGTGGCTTTTTGGTGCTGTGGCGATGTGTGCAGTTTTGGCATTCTGCTTGCAGAATATCAATGAGTGGCCACTTTCGTAACTGTACATGGTGTGGTTGTGCACTATGGAGTGTTGCATTTGGGTTCCATGGCTTGTTCCTGTGTGTACAGTCAACTGAACAAGTTGATGAAAGAAGTGAAGCGCATTTTTCCCACTGCCAAGGTACTTTTCTCACGTATACCACCAAGAATGGTATGGGACTATTCCAATAATTGTTGTCGCCAGCCAGAGGTCAGAAGGGGTCTCATCAACAGAAGCATGTGTTACTTCTTGAGTGCTGCTGGGATGTTCTACTGTGAGAATGACAACATTGGTTCTCGATATTTACACCTTTTCAAAGCAAATGGCATTTCTTTGTCGACCAGTGGAAATTATATTTTGTTTTACAATCTACAGGCTGCACTGAAGACCCTATTGTAAGAATGTGAGCTGAACTACACAACACAAAAATATTTATAAAAACTGCAAAAAAAGGTCTTTTATGGAAGCACCTTTAAAAAAAAAGGCTCTTTTCAGCACCACCACTACTACGAAGAACCCTACCCTGGTTGAAATGTATTCCCCCGCTCCTGCGCACGGACAGCATGAAAAGTCTGCGGACATTGTGATAGTTGCAGGGTTGCATGTGTCACATATGGCCCTTTTGCAGATGGCAGCCATAGAAATGGGCCTGTGGAGGTTACGGATTGCTCAATAAGGTTTCTGGGTGTGGTTTGTACCCACAGACTGTGGTACATGGTGTATTTGTGGACAGAAATGCAGAGGGTGCGGTTATGGCTGTGTGTTTCATGAGCCACAGTGTATGGTTTTTGGGGGAGTTCTAAAAACATTGATTGAAAGTGAATGGAAAACACTCTGCAGTGGCTGCTCATTTTGGATTCTATCATGTGGATGTGTACTGCTATGGAGTACCTACAATGAAGTGACTGATTTTGTTTTGTCTTTGTGAGACTTTGGTGACGCGCAATCATGCCGACATTATTCAGGGTAATTCATAGAATTTCGCACAAAAGTGGCGCACGCGGCTGGCGCACGGTGTCCCCGTGCGATACACTGCGCCAGCCGTGTATTCATGGATTCCAGCCACCAAAACCAGCTGTGGTGCAGAGTGGCGCAGCGACCCTGCAGCAGCGCCAGTTACGCCCCCAAGAACGCCCTCGCGCAAGGAAAACCCTTCAAAATTCCCAATTCATCGCAAAGGGCTGCGCTAACCCTGGACCAGTTCACAGGGCTGCCAAACAGCAAACGCCAAGCGGGGAACGTGTATTTCAGTGGTTCGCGGGAAGTATCACACGTGATTACCCTGGGTACGTGTACATCAGGGGTGCGTGGGAACTATCACACGCGATTCCATCAGGGCACGTGTATTCCAGGGGTGACGGGGAAGTATCACACGCAAAATCAGCAGGATTCGTGTATTTCAGGGGTGCGCGGGAAGTATCACTCGCGATTCCATCAGAATACGTGTATTCCAGGGGTGCGTGGGAAATATCACACGCGACTCCATCAGGGCACGTGTATTCCACGGGTGCGCGGGAACTATCACACGCGATTCCATCAGGGCACGTGTATTCCAGGGGTGCGGGGGAAGTATCACACGCAAAATCAGCAGGATACGTGTATTTCAGGGGTGCGCGGGAAGTATCACACGCGATTCCATCAGAATACGTGTATTCCAGGGTGTTCGGGAACTATCACATGCGATTCCATCAGGGCACGTGTATTCCAGGGGTGCGCGGGAACTATCACACGCGATTCCATCAGGGCACGTGTATTCCAGGGGTGCGCGGGAAGCATCACATGCAAAATCAGCACGTTACTTGTATTCCAGGGGTGCGCGGGAAGTATCACATGCGATTCCATCAGGGTTCGTGTATTCCAGGGGTGCGTGGGAAGTATCACACGCAAAATCAGCAGGGTACGTGTATCTCAGGGGTGCGCGGGAAGTATCACACGTGATTCCATCAGGGTACGTGTATTCCAGGGGTGCGCGGGAAGTATCACACGCAAAATCAGCACGGTACGTGTATTTCAGGGGTGCGCGGGAAGTATCACACGCGATTCCATCAGGGTACGTGTATTCCAGGGGTGCGCGGGAAGTATCACACGCAAAATCAGCAGGGTACATGTATCTCAGGGGTACGTGGAAAGTATCACACGCGATTCCATCAGGGTACGTATATTCCACGGGTGCGCGGGAAGTATCACACGCGATTCCATCAGGGCACGTGTATTTCAGGGGTGCGCAGGGAGCACTACATGTACATTGGCCGTGTGGGTCCTCCCAGGTGTTCCCTCTACACCCTCCATGGCCCCTGCAGCCAGCCCACAATACAGGGGACCACCCTGCACCCCTGCCCATGTCCCGCAGGCAGCCCATCCACCATGGCCATGCCCCCCAGCCAACCCACATGTCGCCTTGCACTACTGATCAAAAATGCAGGTCTCCCAGCACCCTCACCCCTCAGCACTGTGGGGCACCTGCCAGCAGGCCCCACACATGTCCAACTCATGTCCCCCTGCACCCCCAGCCCCCAGCACTGTGGGGCACCCTCCACCAGGCCCACAATCATGTCTCCCAGCACTAACACCACCCAGCATCCAGGGGCACCCTCCACCAGGCCCCCACTCATGTATCCCAGCACCCCCCACCCCCCACCAGTCAGGGGCACACTCCACCAGGCCCCCACTCATGTCTCCCAGCACCCCCACCCCCCTGCATCCAGGGGCACCCTCCACCAGGCCCCCACTCATGTCTCCCAGCACCCCCACCCCCCAGCACTGTGGGGCACCCTCCACCAGGCCCCCACTCATGTCTCCCTGCACCCCCACCCCCAGCATCCAGGGGCACCCTCCACCAGGCCCCACTCATGTCTCCCAGCACCCCAGCATCCACAGGCACCCTCCACCAGGCCCCCACTCATGTCCCCCTGCACCCCCACCCCCCTGCATCCAGGGGCACCCTCCACCAGGCCCCCACTCATGTCCAACTCATGTCTCCCTGCACCCCCACCCCCTGCATCCAGGGGCAACCTCCACCAGGCCCCCACTCATGTCTCCCAGCACCCCCACCCCCCTGCATCCAGGGGCACCCTCCACCAGGCCCCCACTCATGTCTCCCAGCGCCACCACTCATGTCTCCCAGCACCCCCACCCCCAGCATTGTGGGGCACCCTCCACCAGGCCCCCACTCATGTCTCCCTGCACCCCCAACCCCCAGCATCCAGGGGCACCCTCCACCAGGCCCCCACTCATGTCCCCCTGCACCCCCACCCCCCTGCATCCAGGGGCACCCTCCACCAGGCCCCCACTCATGTCCAACTTATGTCTCCTGCACCCCCACCCCCCTGCATCCAGGGGCACCCTCCTCCAGGCCCCCACTCATGTCCAACTCATGTCTCCCTGCACCCCCACCCCCCCTGCATCCAGGAGCACCCTCCACCAGGCCCCCACTCATGTTTCCCAGCACCCCCACCCCCCACCAGTCAGGGGCACCCTCCACCAGGCCCCCACTCATGTCTCCCAGCACCCCCACCCCCCTGCATCCAGGGGCACCCTCCACCAGGCCCCCACTCATGTCTCCCAGCACCCCCACCCCCCAGCACTGTGGGGCACCCTCCACCATGCCCCCACTCATGTCTCCCTGCACCCCCACCCCCTAGCATCCAGGGGCACCCTCCACCAGGCCCCCACTCATGTCTCCCAGCACCCCCATGCCCCAGCATACAGGGGCACCCTCCACCAGGCCCCCAGTCATGTCCCCCTGCACCCCCCACCCCTCTGCATCCAGGGGCACCCTCCACCAGGCCCCCACTCATGTCTCCCAGCAACCCCACCCTCCAGCATCCAGGGGCACCCTCCACCAGGCCCCCACTCATGCCTCCCTGCACCCCCACCCCCCACCAGTCAGGGGCACCCTCCACCAGGCCCCCACTCATGTCCAACTCATGTCTCCCTGCACCCCCACCCCCCAGCATCCAGGTGCACCCTCCACCAGGCCCCCACTCATGTCTCCCAGCACCACCACCCCCCACCAGTCAGGGGCACCCTCCACCAGGCCCCCACTCATGTCTCCCAGCACCACCGCCCCCCAGCATCCAGGGGCACCCTCCACCAGGCCCCCACTCATGTCTCCCAGCACCCCCACCAGTCAGGGGCACGCTCCACCAGGCCCCCACTCATGTCTCCCAGCCCCCAGCTTCCAGGGGCACCCTCCACCAGGCCCCCACTCATGTCTCCCAGCACCCCCACCCCCCAGCACTGTGGGGCACCCTCCACCAGGCCCCCACTCATGTCTCCCTGCACCCCCACCCCCCGAGCATCCAGGGGCACCCTCCACCAGGCCCCCACTCATGTCCAACTCATGTCTCCCTGCACCCCCACCCCCCCTGTATCCAGGGGCACCCTCCACCCCCAGCCCCCACTCATGTCTCCCAGCACCCCCACCCCCCAGCATCCAGGGGCACCCTCCACCAGGCCCCCACTCATGTCTCCCAGCACCCCCACCCCCCACCAGTCAGGGGCACCCTCCACCAGGCCCCCACTCATGTCTGCCAGCACCCCCACCCCCTGCATCCAGGGGCACCCTCCACCAGGCCCCCACTCATGTCTCCCTGCACCCCCACCCCCCAGCTTCCAGGGGCACCCTCGACCAGGCCCCCACTCATGTCTCCCAGCACCCCACGCCCCACCAGTCAGGGGCACCCTCCACGAGGCCCCCACTCATGTCTCCCAGCCCCCCCACCCCCCTGCATCCAGGGGCACCCTCCACCAGGCCCCCACTCATGTCCAACTCATTGTAACGCTCACCTGATTCCCGTAGAGGCGCCGGTCTTGACTGGGCGTATACCGTATCTTCAAAGGTGATGTGTAACACACGGCTGGCTCTTTGGGCTGGACCTCTGTGCACTGTATGTCTGGCTCGAAGGGTAAGATGTCTGCAGATAGAAAATGTGGGATTAATGAACTGGGTTATTGAATGTCTCTCTCTTCTTCCCTTTCTCTTCTCCTGTAGAACCCCAAAGGTTAACGCTCTCACCTTAGGTAAGTGAACGCCGTGCTCTCCATCTGCCTCGAGGCAGGGTGCTGTAACCAGTTTCTTCACTGGATAAGGGGAGCAGGCCTCTTGACTTCAGAGGACTGCTGTCCGTCGTTTACTGCACGAACGGTAAGTTTCGAGTAATTCTAATGTCTTTAAAGTCTTTAGTAATGATGTCTCTTGTTTTGCAGGGTTCCGGCGATGGCGGATGGCGGGCTGAAGTGAGTTGAAGATGGAGCCCGTGTGATGAATAGAAGCGCCTGGAAGCACGTAAGTAAGCGCTTGTTGCCTGCTTCACGATGCGCTCTAACTGTCTTTTTATTTTGCAGGTAAAAGTTCGGGGCGGCTGCAGGGTGCCGGAATACCCACTGGGTTAGATGTGGAAAGGAGTAATGGCACGTGAATATTAAAGTTCCCCAATGTCTTTAAACGCACCTTGTTTTGTCTTTCAGATGCGGGATGCAGCGCCGAAGGCCTCCGGAGCGTGCAAAGAGTTGGTAAGCTTTTGTCTTTCAGATGCCGGAATGCAGCGCGAGGCGTTGGTGACAGCCGATGGACCAGGTAAGTGAAGAGCTGTCACTGAAGACCGTAATGCTAACCTGTTCTTTCTTGTCTTTATAGGTGTTGCTGAAGACTGGATTCAGAATGGTAAGCCTTTTTCCTTAGGCCCAGGATCAGATGCAGAAGACACGAGCGTTCTGCTGCTGAGGATGCAGAATAACGCAAAGCAAGATTCATCCATCGGGTGTGGTTTAAATAGCCTCCTGTAGTGCTTAGATGTCTCCTTCCACAGCCACGCCTAGGTAAGAAAAGAGTTCCTGCTTTCCAGAAGAGTTCCAGTGTTCTGAATCTAGGGAGTGGCTCCTGCCCCACCCAACAGGAAAAGTAGTTCCAAACAGAAGAGGATCAGAGACTCAACTGGCAGGCAAGTAAGCAGCATGGTCTGCTGCAGGTAAGTCCACCCAAGCATTATGAGCCCGGCGCTTCCAGCGCTGGGACTGGGCATATTTATGAGCCTGGTGCCACTGGCGCCAGGACTGGGTCCAAAAGGTCCCAATTGGGACTGGTTGGCACTCGGAACCTGGGTTATGGATCTGCTTCCAAGGGAGTTGGGAAAACCCTGACCTTCTGGAAGCAGAGATCATGACACTCATGTCTCCCTGCACCCCCACCCCCCTGCATCCAGGGGCACCCTCCACCAGGCCCCCACTCATGTCTCCCAGCACCCCCACCCCCCAGCATCCAGGGGCACCCTCCACCAGGCCCCCATTCATGTCTCCCAGCACCCCCACCAGTCAGGGGCACCCTCCACCAGGCCCCCACTCATGTCTCCCAGCACCCCCACACCCCTGCATCCAGGGGCACCCTCCACCAGACCCCCACTCATGTCTCCCAGCACCCCCACCCCCAGCACTGTGGGGCACCCTCCACCAGGCCCCCACTCCTGTCTCCCTGCACCCCCACCCCCCAGCATCCTGGGGCACCCTCCACCAGGCCCCCACTCATGTCTCCCAGCACCCCCCAACCCTTCACCAGTCAGGGGCACCCTCCACAAGGCCCCCACTCATGTCTCCCAGCACCCCCACCCCCCTGCATCCAGGGGCACCCTCCACCAGGCCCTCACTCATGTCTCCCAGCACCCCCACCCCCCAGCACTGTGGGGCACCCTCCACCAAGCCCCCACTCATGTCTCCCTGCAACCCCAACCTCAGCATCCAGGGGCACCCTCCACCAGGCCCCCACACATGTCCAACTCATGTCTCCCTGCACCCCCACCCCCCTGCATCCAGGGGCACCCTCCACCAGGCCCCCACTCATGTCTCCCAGCACCCCCACCCCCCAGCATCCAGGAGCACCCTCCACCAGGCCCCACTCATGTCTCCTTGCACCCCCACCCCCCCTGCATCCAGGGGCACCCTCCACCAGGCCCCCACTCCTGTCTCCCTGCACCCCCACCCCCCAGCACTGTGGGGCACCCTCCAGAAGGCCCCCACTCATGTCTCCCTGCACCCCCACCCCCAAGCTTCCAGCACCCCCACCCCCCACCAGTCAGGGGCACCCTCCACGAGGCCCCCACTCATGTCTCCCAGCACCCCCATCCCCCTGCATCCAGGGGCACCCTCCACCAGGCCCCCACTCATGTCTCCCAGCACCCCCACCCCCCAGCACTGTGGGGCACCCTCTACCAAGCCCCCACTCCTGTCTCCCTGCACCCCCACCCCCCAGCATCCAGGGGCACCCTCCACCAGGCCCCCACTCATGTCCAACTCATGTCTCCCAGCACCCCCACCCCCCTGCATCCAGGGGGACCCTCCACCAGGCGCCCACTCATGTCTCCCAGCACCCCCACCCCCCACCAGTCAGGGGCACCCTCCACCAGGCCCCCACTCATGTCTCCCAGCACCCCCACCCCCCTGCAATCAGGGGCACCCTCCACCAGACCCCCACTCATGTCTCCCAGCACCTCCACCCCCAGCACTGTGGGGCACCCTCCACCAGGCCCCCACTCCTGTCTCCCTGCACCCCCACCCCCCAGCATCCAGGGGCACCCTCCACCAGGCCCCCACTCATGTCTCCCAGCACCCCCATCCTCCAGCATCCAGGGGCACCCTCCACCAGGCCCCCACTCATGTCTCCCAGCACCCCCACCCTCCAGCATCCAGGGGCACCCTCCACCAGGCCCCCACTCATGCCTCCCTGCACCCCCACCCCCCAGCTTCCAGGAGCACCCTCCACCAGGCCCCCACTCATGTCTCCCAGCACCCACACCCCCCACCAGTCAGGGGCACACTCCACCAGGCCCCCACTCATGTCTCCCAGCACCCCCACCCCCCTGCATCCAGGGGCACCCTCCACCAGGCCCCCACTCATGTCTCCCAGCACCCCCACCCCCAAGCACTGTGGGGCACCCTCCACCAGGCCTCCACTCATGTCTCCCGGCACCCCCACCCCCCTGCATCCAGGGGCACCCTCCACCAGGCCCCCACTCATGTCTCCCAGCACCCCCACCCCCAAGCACTGTGGGGCACCCTCCACCAGGCCCCCACTCATGTCTCCCAGCACCCCCACCCCTCTTCATCCAGGGGCACCCCCCACCAGGCCCCCACTCATGTCTCCCAGCACCCCCACCCCCAAGCACTGTGGGGCACCCTCCACCAGGCCCCCACTCCTGTCTCCCTGCACCCCCACCCCCCAGCATCCAGGGGCACCCTCCACCAGGCCCCCACTCATGTCTCCCAGCACCCCCACCCCCCTGCATCCAGGGGCACCCTCCACCAGGCCCCCACTCATGTCTCCCAGTACCCCCACCCCCCAGGCACTGTGGGGCACCCTACACCAGGCCCCCACTCATGTCCAACTCATGTCTCCCTGCACCCCCATCCCCCAGCATCCAGGGGCACCCTCCACCAGGCCCCCACTTATGTCTCCCAGCACCACCACCCCCCACCAGTCAGGGGCACCCTCCACCAGGCCCCCACTCATGTCTCCCAGCACCACCGCCCCCCAGCATCCAGGGGCACCCTCCACCAGGCCCCCACTCATGACTCCCTGCACCCCCACCCCACAGCATCCAGGGGCACCCTCCACCAGGCCCCCACTCATGTCTCCCAGCACCCCCACCCCTCTGCATCCAGGGGCACCCTCCACCAAGCCCCGACTCATGTCTCCCAGCACCCCCACCCCCCAGCACTGTGGGGCACCCTCCACCAGGCCCCCACTCATGTCTCCCTGCACCCCCACCCCCCACCAGTCAGGGGCACCCTCCACCAGGCCCCCACTCATGTCCAACCCATGTCTCCCTGCACCCCCACCCCCCTGCATCCAGGGGCACCCTCCACCAGGCCCCCACTCATGTCTCCCAGCACCCCCACCACCCTGCATCCAGGGGCACCCTCCACCAGGCCCCCCACACATGTCCCCCAGCCAACATGTCATCACAATCTAGATCCCTGGCCCTTATGGTCAGCCTCCAAATGCCAAACACCCACCCGAGTATTGCATCCACCCACTTAGAAATGGCAATAACATGATAGAACCCCAATTGCAAGTTTGGAAATGAACACATGTCCCTCACATACACCCAATGGGTGTCAGTGAATGTCAAAACCCATATCATGATATGCATGAAACCAATGAGACGATACTACACATTGAAGTTTGAAGAAAAAATATGTATTAAAAGCAACATAAATTGAATCAAAAATAAACAAACAAAAATGGGAATTTAAAAAAATAAAACAGCATGTCCGTGAAATAATGCAAAACCACAAATCATAATCCAAAGGAAAGGTGTCCAAAGTCACAGTCCACAAAAGTAAATCCAATAGAAAATTAAAATCGAAAACCATTGCTCCATGGGTAAATCATAAAAAAAATAAAAATCCAACAGTCAACTATATACAGATAAACAATCCAGGGTCCATGATCCCAATAGAAGAAATGAAACCTATCTAATAACACTACCTAATAAAAAAAACTATATACAAAAATGTGGCCCATTGTCCAAAAGGTCAGAAAAAAATGCAAAACCGAAGGAAACCTAACACTAACTACAGAACTATTTACAAGGGCAGCGGGCTAGTCCGACGGCTCACTTCGGGATGTTCCGGGCCAAGGCATCATCAAACTCCTGCTCAATGTCCCGGAGGCGGTCCTCCTCCATGGCCCCGAGGGTCCGCAGGGCCATCGACATGTTCACCTCCAACTCCCTGCGGATTGCCTCCAGGCACTCGGCCCGCCTCAGGGCCCTCCGCATGGAGTTCTCCGCCCTGACCATCGTGAGCCGTGCCTCTTCCGCCCGCTGCCGCTCTGCATCTATGGCGTGGCCCAACCGCTGCCACACGGAAGCCACTTCCCATCATGGGTCCTCCTGCCCTCCGGCCGATACCTGCCCCTCCGATGTCGAAGGCCCCGAGCCATCATGGCTCCCACCTCGTTGCTGATGCTGCTGTGCCTCTGCCCGTGCACTGCCTCCTGCTGCCTGCACATCCTCCACTGGCTGGGGTGCAGTCGTTGATGTGGCCACCCCTGCTGGACGTCCGACTCCCGACTGTGGCAGGGATGCCTCCTCCACCAGCCTGGCCGCACCGTCAGAGGCAGCTCCACAGGGCACCCATGTGACTAATGGGTGGGAAGATGGCACGGAGGATGACTGGTGCATAGGGGGTTCAGTTGAGGAGGGGGTCTGAGCAAGCCTGGGTGACCTGTCCCAGTAGGCCGACGCGGTCTATGAGCCATTTGAGATGACGTGCAGTCTCCTCATGAAAAGACTGCAGGTCACCTCGCATGGCCCGTTGACGCAACGCCACACCAGTCAGGACAGGCTCAACCCGGACCCGGATAGCCATGTCCGCAGGCAGAGGAAGGCCAGTTGTTGTGAGCTCATCCCCTGCCTGAAAACTGGTCTGGACGTAGGCATCCCTGCTGGTGCAAGATGATGCAGTGACAGGATCAGGGACAGGATTGCACACAGGCACCTCCGTGGGGGCCTGTGCTGCCTCCTGTCCCTGGTCCTGCACTGCACCACTAGCACAAGTGGAATCCCCACCTCCAGACCCCGTCTCTGTTGCTTGCACGGCCTCCTCCTCCACCAAATCCCCCACCAACCTGGATGACTCCATGCCATCTCCCCCCGTTGGGCCCTGTGGGGTCCCAGCTGCCCCTTCTGCTGCCGAGGAGTCCAACTCCGACCTCGCCTCTTGGACCTCCCCCCGGCAGCTGCGGCCTGGGATGCGGCACTGGACTCCTCACTCCCCGACGAGATCACAACCTGGGAGGGGAGCCGGGCCTTGCGTCTCCGGCTGGCGGTGCGATCCCCGCCGCTGTGCTCCACAGCACCTTCTCCGCCCTCTTCATCAGTTGATGCTGCAGACAGGGAGAAATAAAACACAGGCATCAGGGCACTGTACAATGGACACATATACACATGACAGTTGTACATGAGTGGCAACTGCCAGCAACATCCATACACATACAACAGCATGAAAAGGCAAAGGTGAGCCAGACATCACATGCAACACAGGGAGTGCACTACACATGCACACACACCACCACACTTGCATGCATGTGTACACCTCTGCCAACTGTCGCAGTGTTCAGATGGGCATCCATGTCACATCTGCCAATCAGGCTTCCACATCCCGCTGTCACATGCATCCATGTTGCATCACTGTTGCACCCTTGTCAAATACACACACATGCACATGTACACAGTGCTGATACATGCAGCTGAAAACAACATACATGTGTGAGATCACGAACATGCCTACTTACATACACATTCATCCAAACATGTGTGCCCACACAACTGCATTTGGCATGCAAGCCTACACACACAAGCACCATCCATGTCTCACACATGACAGCCCTCGCATGTGTTAGCCTCACGACCCTGTACACCCCCACCCATACTCGGCCCCATACAAACAGATGTGCAACCTGCACACTACTGGCACATCACCACACGCACAGCTTACAATCATGATGCATGTACACTTACCGCTCGACTCCAGACGGGTCTGTCTCTCAAGGACCTGGACGTGGAGCGCTGGGGATATGCATTCCAGGACCCTCATCTGATCTTCCGACAAGTGGCCCCGGCGCCCCTTAGCATCCGCTGCCTTCAAGAGGCACCGGGCCTTGTTGAGGGTCCTGGACCTGAAATCCTCCATGTGCTTCTTGACATGTTGGAAGTCGCGGACTGCCACCCCCTCCGCGTTGATGGCAGTCACGATGTCCGTCCAGATCCGAGTCCGTCCTTCCTTGTCGGCACGCAAACTTCCGAAGAGGGCATCATACTGCCCCAGGACTTGCTCCACCAGGAAACCAACTTCGGTGGCAGTGAAGCTGGTGCCCCTCTGCCTCTCTGGCCGGGGGTTGTCAGTGGTGCCAGATGTTGCAGTGCCCGACATGACAACCCCAGAGGCAGGAGTGAGTGGGCAACTGGGTCCTGAGGCTGGGCTGTGGAGCGATGGAATCCCAGTCAGGAGTCTTCGGTTCCAGCAGGGGTGGTCACAGCAACAGCACCCCTGGCTGATGTGCAGGCAGCAGATGGCAGGGCACGTGGGCAGCAGGCAATCAGGCAGCAGTAGATGGCAGGTGGGAGCGTGCTCGGGGCTCTGGGGGGCAGTAATTCGGCCTTCTGGGCAGGAGCGTGGTCTTCCGTGTGCTTACGCGTGGCCAGCTTGATACAGAGTGATTTGGCACGTGAAAATCCAGCACGTCTGCTTGTAATTCGAGGAAAGGGCCTTAGCGCTAAGTGCCTCAGCACACGTACGCGAATTCATTGGCCCAAAGGCCAACAGCGCGAATGCGCGTCTGTGACGTGCGTGCGCGGGTGTTTTCCTGTACTCGGGTGCATGTTACACGTCCAATGACTGCACGTCAGAGTGTCACCACGTGTAATTGGAGGATGGGGCCTTACCGCGTACACGCGGAAGTGACGCTGGACGTGTGGCCATGTTTAAAAGGTACGTGTAGAATGCCATTTCCTTGTACGTGCTTTTTGTGGAGAGCGAGTGGGTGAAATCTGTACTTCTTGTCGGTTCACCCGCGATTTACTTCACGGCGTTCCAAGTTCGTACTCCCTGTTACCTCTGACAGCTTTTTCTCTTCTTGTCTTTTTCCTGGACCTGTTTCCTCAAACAAGGTTCACTTCTCCTGTTGTCCTGTCTCCTCAGACAGTGTACAATTCTTCTTTTGGCGGGGGTGTTGCCAACACGCACACGCGTGTATTTTACACGCGATTTTTCCTGGCAGATGGTGAGTTGCGCACGTATTTGACATCTGTGCTTGCCCCGTGTGTTGCCTACCCCTTGAGAGACCATTCTAGGCTGCGTTTGACATGCATACGTTCATTTTTGTGTTTCTGGGTGCCACAGCGTAGTGCAGGTTTTTTTTTCCACGCACGTGGTCTAGGAGGGGTTGCGTGCACATTATCTACCTTTTTCGGGCTGCCTGTGCGTTGCGTGACCCGTCATCTTCCCCCAGGGGTCACATACAGCCTTGTTAGAGCACTAGGGTACGAATTCCACTAGTACCCTACCCCTTTGACCCCCAATTGCCCAGGATAATAGTTTACTGCAACTCCCATACGCACAACAACATCATTGCCATGGTTGGGAGGCGAGTACGCGGTAAGGGTGGCAAAGGTTGGCAAGCCACAAGAGGTGGCCGTGGTGGATACGGTAGGGGACGTGGCCAGGACTTGCAGGGTGCCCCTAGCCCCCCATGTGTGGGTGACCAGTCAGGGACACCCATGCCCCCCCCCTGGTTGAGGGTATTGTGGCTGACACCATCCCTGCTCAGCCCTTGTTGGACCAGCCCATTGTGGCCACTGGGTGACTCCATGGCTGACTTCCAGGTCAGCAGGTCTAAGCCACGTGTGGCGGTGCACGTTGGTGTCACCAGCCCACGTGGATCAGGGGCAGCTATGTCATCTGCTGCCCCGAGTAGGCAGGGTGGGGAGGCTGCAGGGGCAGCTGCGGCTCCATCCACCCCAGCTCTGAGTGTCCCAGCCAGGACAGTGTTGGTCCTAGTCCATCCTGCTGACATTCCCCCTGACCACATCACACTTCAGATAATGCCTGCACCAACTCCCATGGTGAGTGTTCATTCCCACACTCCTAGTCCACAGTCCACCGGGGCTCCTGCCCCTAGTGTCCAGAGCAGCGTAGGACACTCAGTATCACCACCACCTTCCAAGCGGAAGAGGAAGAGTGCTCGTCCAGTACAGGCTGATGCCCCAGACACGGCTACACAGTCCAAGGAAGCCCTGCTTCAATCGGGTCGAACTTGATGCACTTGTGGAGTATGTGTCCGCACATGACAGCGAAATGGTGATTACTGCAGGATGCACGACCACACCTGCACAACATCAGCCACACTGGCAGACCATTGCGGAACTCATACGTGCCCTTGGATTCGTGAGGCGCACAGATAATGATTGCTACAAGCGCTGGAATCACCTTAAGCGCAGGGCAAAGAAAAATCTGGCCTCAAGTCATGCCGCAACTCTAGTGACTGGAGGTGGGTCTCCGGCAGAGGACATAGAACTCACTCCACATGAGTATGTTGCTGGGACCTACGTCACGGAGGAACATATCCAAGGCGTGGGAGACCTTCCAGATTACGAGGCATTGTCCGGTGAGTGCACATGCATGTGTGTGTCATCCATGTGCATGACGTGTGTGTGAGTGCTTCTGATTGAGTGCCAGGTGAGGGGGTGTGTGCCTGAGTGGTTTGGGTCACCCATGTGCTTCATCCAAAACATTCTGCGCACCAGGATTTGGGTGTTGCAGTATCCCTTCTGGCAACAGTAGACATTCAGCCCAACCTCACGCCAGTTGCCCTTGAATTGTCATCTTGCCACAACATAGTTGCATGTTATTCTCTGTTCATTCAGGCTGATTGTCTGCATTCCACCACTTTCACTAGGATTTATCAGTCCTATTGTCACATGTGTGACATGGCTAGGGTACATGCCATCTGTGTGATGGCATGTGTCATGTATGTGTATTGGACATGCCAATCACAGGCCAATGTGTGATGGCACTGCTAGGCAGCATGCAGCAAATTTGTTGGTCTTCCATCTTAGTGTCATCAATGTGTGCCATTTGCCTCCCCTTCATACGCAGTGACAGTGCATGCATTGGAGGGTTATAGTCATGTGGGACATGTGTCAATGAAGTACTGTTTCTGTTGCTTCTCAGCCCTAATTGTGTTCCATGTTGCTAATGCCTGTTCCCATTTCTTTTCTTTCATGTCTTTGCAGGGGATGACGCACTTGATACTGCTGGGGTTGTGGAGATGGTGCAGACCCAGGATGGGTCTCAGGCCCGACCGGGCACCAGTGAGGGACATGGTGTGGTGGTGGGTGAGAACCCACACTTGCTGCAGGCCGTCATCTCAAGGGGTGTCCCTGGGTGCACCTCCCCTGAGCTCTATTCAGGTGTCGATTCGGATGATGAGACCTATGTGCCGTCACAGGTAAGTGTCTCTGGGAGGGATTCTGTACTGTCCAACCCACCTGCACCAGGGGTAGAACCCTCAATGGGGATGTCAGTGTTGGTAGGTCAGCCTTTGGTGGTTACGGATGCAGGGTCACACTCCGCTACATCTGATCCTGTTCCTGGGCCAGCAGATCAGAGGGGGAATGCAGTCCTGCAGCCTCAGGCAGTGCCGGCACAGCAAGGCGCAGTTCGCCTTGCCCCAGACAGGTGTGGTGCCCGCCGATGCGGTGGCCGTACGCCACCAGGCAATACCGCATGGGAGCAATCCATATACGGTATGGCAAACCAACAGGCAGCATCAACTGAGATGATGGCTCAGGCCATGGATAGGGTGGCCACTTCCATTGTCCCCCAAGAAAGGCTAATCGAACAACTACAGCAGGCAACAGACTCCATTAGCCAGTCACACAGGGAGGGCATGTTGCCATCCAACAGGGACAGGCGGGCGGCACTGGAGACTGTGCGGGAAGCCATTTCCATTGAGTCCCAAGGCCACAGGGAAGCCCTGAGGGTGGAACTCCGTCAGCTCAGGGCAACTCTGGTTGAGCTTGAGGCTTCAGCTAACACGAGGACAGAACAGCAGCTGGAGCGGCTCACACGTACGCTCTCAGCTGAGATGCAGGCAACTAGGGCAGAGGTCCGGGCATCCTGTGAGTTGTTGCATGGGGACCTCCGCACAATTATCCTCCAGAACCAGACCTTCCACACCCGCATGCTTGCTGCCATGGAGGACCAGACTAGAGCTTTGCGTGGGCTGCCTCCCATAGTGCCACCACCTCCTGATGCAGCTGCAGAGGGTGAGGAGAGCGACAGCAGCGATTCTCCCACAATAGGGTAGCCGTGCAGGCCATGAGCCCATGGAGGTGTTTTTTTTTTCGCAAGATCCACACAGGTGGGTTTTGGTGTGCACCCTGTCCTCAGACCTCATGGGTGGCCTCCCCACCCCACCCCCCCGGGCCCATTAATGGCCATTTTTGCTGGTTATTTATTTATTTTTTTTGATTTGTGATTTTTGATTTTTTTGGACAGTGTGTTGTTGCCTTGTGTGGCTCCCGTGGGCATACGCTGTATTGTGGCTGGGCACATGCAGGCTTGTCCTGAATTTAGGTCAGATGCTTGGGTTTGTGTGACACACGCCCCTCCTGCTTCCTGTTTCCATGGGCTTGCAAAGGGTGTGCCCAAGTGACATTAACTTACACGATGACGTTGGACTCCCATTTGATGTGTGGGCAGTCTGTAGTCAATACTGTGTATACATTCCTAGTGCATATGGTTGTTGTATTGTACACTGCATGGTGTATTGATATGTGCCTCTGCATCCATCTCATCCTCCTAATTTGCAGGTCCATTTCTCATGTCTTCACAAGGCGGTCTACTTTGGGACTGGAGTCCATGTTGAAAGCAGTGCACGTACACTCTTGCGTGGCGCTAACACTGTATACTTGGAAGTGTTCGAAGTGCTGCCATTATCAGGTAGTGAGGCTACCAATTTTTTAAGTCTGTACTGTCATGTTTATGGTAGGTTGGAGGTTGTGTAGGTGATTGGTATTCTTGGTAAGTATTTGGTAATGTGTGTTGTTGGTCCTGCATTACTGTGAGCATTTCATGTGTGGCCAGTTTCCATTAGGGACACTGTAGTTGGTGACACTTGGGGCATGTTGTGGGGATTAATTTGTTTGCTCTCACATTGCATGACATGCCATGGTGTGTTGTGTGGCCGTGCCGGGGAGGCGTTGGGTGACATGGCACTGTTCTCATGTTGTATTTTGCAAGTGGGTATTCATTTTTGCTGCATGGAAGTGTGTCTTTTGATGACACTGCATTGGTGGTGTTTGTGTAGGCAGGGATGCACACATTGTGACACTTCTAGATGAACAATCTCAGGCTGCTATGGTTCTGACAGTTGACTGTCCCTTTGTTCATCATAATTGTCAGATTGAGTCATCATTGATTGTCAGATGGTATGTGCCAGGGCTGTGTGCACTCCACAGGGGTGTGCTTTCTATGTGAAGTAATTAGCCACCAGCTGCATACGGGCTGCCTCACCCCATGCACTTTCCCCTCCCATGCGCAGCAGGCGTGCATGTGGTTGGGGATGTGGGGGCACCACCATGTCCAAAGCCAGGCCCCGGCGTGTTGCAATATTGTGCAGGACACATGCTGCCACTATGATCCTGCACACTACTGGGGGAGCGTATAACAGCTGCCTGCCAGAACGGTCAAGGGAGCGAAAGCGTGACTTGAGCACTCTGAATGTGCGCTCCACTATGCCCCGTGTTGCAATATGGGCTGTGTTGTATCTTACCTCGGGAGGCGTTATGGGGTTCCGAATTGGCGTCATCATGTGTGTGCTCAGAGGGTAGGCACTGTCCCCTGGGGAGGTGGTGATGGGGATCATTAGTGGGGTATTGGCATTACTCTGTATCTGTCATGCATGCGTCTGCTGTGGCATTTCTACTCACCAAGCAGCCATGCATCGTCATGCCGCTCAGCTTCCATGTCCCGGTTTAGGGTTGACATCCTGTAAATGAAGCTGTCGTGGGTGGACCCTGGATAGTTGGCATATACTGAGGTGATGATTCCCTTGGCATCACATACTACCTGGACGTTGATGGAATGCCAGTGCTTGCGGTTTCTATAGATGTGCTCAGATGCCCTGGGGGGACGTAGAGCCACATGGGTGCAATCAGTGGCACCTAGCACTTTGGGGAATTGTGCCACCCTGTAGAAATCCTGGCTGACAGCCTGCCTTTCTGCAGGTGTTCTGGGCAAGTATATGTGCCTGTGGACTGATGGGCGTCCAGTGATGATGGCCAACACCTGGTGTAGGCACCGTGACTGCGTGGCCTGTGACACCCCCCCACCATGGCACTTGTCCGCTGAAATGATCCGGTAGCCAAGAAGTGCAGTACATTGAGGACCTTCTCCAGGGGGCTGTGTGCTTGGGAGCACAGGGTGGGTGATGTGAGGTCATCCTCCCACTCACTGACCAGATCGAGTATTATGTGTGGTGGAAACCTGTACCTCCCATACACCTGGTCATCTGGCATACCAAATAGGCTGGTTCTGGGTGTGAAGATTCTGGCCCTGACTATCCTTCTCCTCCTCCTGTGGTATCCCACGGCCACTGCTGCTAGGAACGGTATATTCATCCTGGCGTCTGAGCTTGTTTGTTGTTTGTGCACTCTTCTATGCTGCGCGGGACGTGCGCCTGCTTCATGCTGGCATACGTGTTTCAGGATTGGTCCTTTTATTTTTTGGCGCGTTGTAGGCGAGCGTGTAAATCTTCCCGCCCACCCCAGGAATACACGTGACACGCTCTCCCAGGCCCAGTCGCGAGTAAATAATCCCACATACCCCTGAAATACACGTACCCCACTCTCACAGGCACAGCCGCGTGTGTAACTTCACGCGCACACACCGAAATACACGTACCCTGCAAATTCGCGTGTGAAATTTCCCGCGCACCCCGAAATACACATACCCTGCTGAAATCGCGTGTGGAACTTCCCGCGAACCCCGTAATACACGTACCCTGCTGATATCGCGTTTCAGACTACACGCGCAACCCTGATATACACGTACACAGGCGAATCGCACTGCTGGGGGGTGGGGGTGCTGGGAGACATGAGTGGGGGGCCTGGTGGAGGGTGCCCCACAGTGCTGGGGGTTGGGGGTGCAGGGAGACATGAGTGGGGCCTGGTGGAGGGTGCCCCTGACTGGTGGGGGGTGGGGGTGCTGGGAGACATGAGTGGGGGCCTGGTGGAGGGTGCCCCTGGATGTTGGGGGGTGGGGGTGCAAGGAGACATGAGTTGGACATGAGTGGGGGCCTGGTGGAGGGTGCCCCACAGTGCTGGGGGGTGGGGGTGCAGGGAGACATGAGTGGGGGCCTGGTGGAGGGTGTCCCTGGATGCTGGGGGGTGGGGGTGCAAGGAGACATGAGTTGGACATGAGTGGGGGCCTGGTGGAGGGTGCCCCACAGTGCTGGGGTGGGGGTGCAGGGAGACATGAGTTGGACATGAGTGGGGGCCTGGTGGAGGGTGCCCCTGGATGCAGGGGGGTGGGGGTGCAGGGAGACATGAGTGGGGGCCTGGTGGAGGGTGCCCCTGGATGCTGGGGGGTGGGGGTGCAAGGAGATATGAGTTGGACATGAGTGGGGGCCTGGTGGAGGGTGCCCCTGACTGGTGGGGGGTGGGGGTGCAGGGAGACATGAGTGGGGGCCTGGTGGAGGGTGCCCCACAGTGCTGGGGGGTGGGGGTGCAAGGAGACATGAGTTGGACATGAGTGGGGGCCTGGTGGAGGGTGCCCCTGACTGGTGGGGGTGGGGGTGCAGGGAGACATGAGTGGGGGCCTGGTGGAGGGTGCCCCTGGATGCAGGGGGTGGGGGTGCTGGGAGACATGAGTGGGGGCCTGGTGGAGGGTGCCCCACAGTGCTGGGGGTGCAGGGAGACATGAGTGGGGGCCTGGTGGAGGGTGCCCCTGACTGGTGGGGGGTGGGGGTGCTGGGAGACATGAGTGGCGGCCTGGTGGAGGGTGCCCCTGGATGCTGGGGGGTGGGGGTGCAAGGAGACATGAGTTGGACATGTGTGGGGGCCTGGTGGAGGGTGCCCCTGACTGGTGGGGCGTGGGGGTGCAGGGAGACATGAGTGGGGGCCTGGTGGAGGGTGCCCCACAGTGCTGGGGGTGGGGGTGCAGGGGGACATGAGTGGGGGGCTGGTGGAGGGTGCCCCTGGATGCAGGGGGGTGGGGGTGCTGGGAGACATGAGTGGGGGCCTGGTGGAGGGTGCCCCTGACTGGTGGGGGGTGGGGGTGCTGGGAGACATGAGTGGAGGCCTGGTGGAGGGTGCCCCTGACTGGTGGGGGGTGGGGGTGCTGGGAGACATGAGTGGGGGCCTGGTGGAGGGTGCCCCTGACTGGTGGGGGTGGGGGTGCTGGGAGACATGAGTGGGGGCCTGGTGGAGGGTGTCCCTGGATGCTGGGGGGTGGGGGTGCAAGGAGACATGAGTTGGACATGAGTGGGGGCCTGGTGGAGGGTGCCCCTGACTGGTGGGGGGTGGGGGTGCAGGGAGACATGAGTGGGGGCCTGGTGGGGGGTGCCCCACAGTGCTGGGGGGTGGGGGTGCAGGGGGACATGAGTGGGGGCCTGGTGGAGGGTGCCCCTGGATGCAGGGGGGTGGGGGTGCTGGGAGACATGAGTGGGGGCCTGGTGGAGGGTGCCCCTGACTGGTGGGGGTGGGGGTGCTGGGAGACATGCGTTGGTGGGCAGTAGTGCAAGGTGACATGTGGGTTGGCTGGGGGGCATGGCCATGGTGGATGGGCTGCCTGAGGGACATGTACAGGGGTGCAGGGTAGTCCCCTGTGGTGTGGGCCGCCTGCAGGGGCCGTGGCGGGTGTAGAGGGAACAGCTGGGAGGACCCACACGGCCAATTCACATGTGGGACTCCCATGGCACCCCAGAAATACACATAGGCTGCTGGATTCGCCTGTGGAATTTGCCGTGCACCCGGAGTACACGTACCCTGCTGAAATTGCATGTGGAACTTCATGCGCACACCGAAATACACGTACCCTGCTAATTCGCGTGTGAAACTTCCCCCCACACAACGAAATACACGTACCCTACTAATTCGCGTGTGAAACTTCCCGCACACCCCGAAATACACGGACCCAGGGCAATCGCGTGTGGAACTTCCCGCGAACCCCGGAATACACATACCCTGCAAATTCGCGTGTGAAACTTCCTGCGCACCCCGGAATACACGTGCCCAGGCCAATCGCGTGTGGAACTTCCCGCGAACCCCGTAATACACGCACATGCTATTTTTCACACAGCGGGTGTCCGTGTTTGTCGGTACCCCTTTGCAACCTAGAGGGCCACTGTATGGACCATTCATCATGGCTGTATATGGGTGCTTTTTGTTAGCGCACATTTTGGCGCACATTTATTTCAGGAGCAGGGACGCTACCGCCTGCTTTCTTGTGGCGTACTTGTTTGGCCCTGTGCACGTCTTTCACCGTGCGCTGGTTTGCGCTATTCGATTCTATGAATACGGGTTGTAGGCGAGCGTATGGGCGTTCCACGCACTTGCCTCCTGTACTTCCCCTGTGACGCCCATATTTTCACGCGTTGTTCCCCATTCCGAGTGTTACGCCCCGTGTTCCGCCTACTTTTGTGATGTGCGCCGCGCTATGTGCAATTTCGCAGTGGCCGTGGCGCACGCCGTTGGATGACCTGTGCGCCGGCGTGCGCCGCGCACTTTTTCAGCACACATCCAATGTTTTTCTCGCGCACGGACTTCCATGAATCGATGTGCGCTGGTTTCCCTGCGATTTTCACAGTTGCACTGCGATTTTCGCACTTTTACTGTGAATCGCACGCTTTGGCACCTCTGCACGGGAATTTTCGGCGCACATTAAATCCATGAATCGACCAGATTGTTCTTCATTGTGGAGGTAAAATTTCACAACATGTTACACGGGTTTCAGTGCCGTTTTCGATGAAGGAGGCACTTGCCGTTGTCATGCGTCTGTTTCCAATCTCCTGCATAATTTTTTATCGCATTACGTAGACACCGATGTGGCTGTGTTATTTTTCATTTGGTCCAGAAAGGGAGAAAGCGCAGTACATTGTTAAGAAGTCTATTTGTGCCTTTTTACGACATGTGCCAATGTCATTCTTAAAAGATGGGAATATAACATTTCACAACACAAAGAGTTTTTCCCACAAATAGCGTTCATCTTACTATTCCTGCCATTCCGATTTTCGGCACGCCCTATCCAAAATGCCTTGCTGCCTTTCTTGGAAGTACAGGAATCATTTTTGTGTAGGTGTTGTGCACTTAAACTCTTCAAAACGCACTGCAACACATAAAAAAACCTCTTTTTACAGCGAGCCCTTTCTACCCGTTTCCACTAAATTGTTTTCCACAGTGCCACCCTCCCTTTATTTTGCACACATCCTGTGGAGCGTATACAGTGCGCAGCGCCCTGCATCCGTTCATTGGCAATTCCATTGTTCAACTCTGAAAGGAGCTTTCTTTATTTAACTTTTTTCCTTTTCCAGTACATTTATATTTATTTTGGTCTTGTAACACACGAAACAGAAGGAACAGAAGGCAAGGGCCGGTACAGAAGGCAAAGGCCAGTACAGAAGGGGCAGCACCTACAGGGCTAACATAGGGGACGTGCAGAGAGACGAAAATGTTGGGTGGCCCTCACTTAAATAGGCGGCAGTCATTGTCATGCTCCCGGACCGACCCTTCCCAAGCACTTCCAAGTATCTTAGTGACGCGCTACTCTGTAGAGTAGCGCGTTGCAGGGTTTATAGTCATAAAATCAAAAACAAAAAAGTTGAAAGTCAAAATATTGGAAAAAAAAATCTATTTTATTACGTTTTTTATTCAAAATGGGGGGGTTCCCCCTGACCCCCCCTTTTTTTTGTACCTTTTTTTTTTTTTTTACACGCGAGAGCCAAAAAATAAATATAAATTTAAAAAATAAAAAAATCATTTTTTTTTTTAGATTTTGACTGCACACCACGTCGCAGTACATGCACCAGACAATGCCCTTTGCCAGGTAAAGGTCTGTAACGCAGCATATTGTCTGCAAGGATGTTTTAAAGATCTGCTGCCCTACAGGAGTGTCCCTGTTGTTGGCTGCAGCAGATGTGGAGAATGCTGTACATTAAATTACCCTACTGCATTGTTGGAAGGGTAGTACCCTGCCCACTGGTCCCTTGTGCTTCGATTTCAGTTCTCGTCACATGCAGTACGAACACTTCATGGTACAGCATTAGCCATAGGACTAGCATTCACGGAGAGGAATACATTATGAAATATACGAATGTTTACAACAACGAGAAACACAGCTTCATTACGTGGAACAGGAAGATAATTATTCAGCAAGACCCATGTGGCTACAGTACTTTTCTAACCATCACTGATATTCTTTGCACTCCGAAGAATCTATGGTTGGCTTACTTCTCTTTAGATGCACTACTATGTGAGTGACCAAGGCACACCAGCTTTGCCATTTTGCAGACTCACTACAAACTGTCAGACCTGCAGTTAAATATTTTCTCCAACTCTATGACCCGCAGACGAACCCTTGACACTTTCCATCACAGTGCTCAGTGCAGAGATGGTGTGTCTGTTTCACGGGTCATGGAAAGGCAAGCAGCACATCAATCAAATTAATGCGAATTTAACATGCCCACCATACACTGGAGGTTGCTGTTCCTTGTTTGCCAGTGGGCCTCATACAGCCATGCATGCTGCAGCCATAAATTGTTAGGTTTGCACAGCAACCCACGTAGTTGCCAGGACTACTTGAAATGAGGTAGCCTACTGTATGAATCCATAGGGCTGGCGACAGGGGCGGTGTTACCAGCACACAGAGGATGCGCTACGCATGTGCATAGCTGTGCAACGGATAGATGTGCGCTCCCACAGCTAATTAAATGTGCATTAGAAGATGCAGCCATGTGGCCTTTACTGGAGTCCTACGGATACCTGCATTGTAATTGCACATACGCCGGCCAGCTGTAGTCTCCATAGGAAATATCCATATTGCTTACCTGCAGTCATCTCAGACAGTAATGTGTGGCACAGATTCACCATGCAATGTTAACACAAAAAGAAAAACCACTCACTCACTCACCAACACTTAACATGCACACCTTTAATTTCTAAGATACACCGACACTATTAAGAAAAGGAAGGGGCAGCACAAATGGATACACCCACAGGGGAATTTGGGATTTCAACAAGTTTGTCATGGGGCAGCCAAGGAATCAGTGACAAAACATTGTTACCGGGACTTTATGGTTCAGTTGCGGTACCACAAACCTTTCACCTTTACAGAAATAACTATGCTAAAGCAACGTTCCGGTTACAGTGCCCTACTAAAAACCTATGAAATTCACTAACAAAAAACATTGTTAAAGGGACGTTATGGTTAAGTTGTGCTACTAAAAAGAGCTACCCCCTTTACTGAAAAACTATGCTAAAGGAAGTTTCTGGTTACAGTGCCCTACTAAAAACCTATCAAATTCTCTGAGAAAATGTTGATAAAGGGACGTTATGCTTCAGTTGCCATAAGGACAACTTAGCAAATTCAGTGCAAAAACTTTTGTTACAGGGACAACACAGTTACTTTGCACTAACAACAACCTATCCATACTCTGGTTACAAGTAAAACCGAAAAACCCCACAAATTCACCAGTTAGGGTAAGCTAAGCAACCATAACTCGCGCCACCACTGTGCACTGCAAAGACTAACACCCATGACATCAAAGATGACATCTCAAATGTAATTGATGACATCACTGATGACATCACATGTGCATTTACTTTTCACGAAAAGCCTCCACTACGGATTGTCAATATAATGTTGGCAGAAAACTTTCAGAGGTCATTGGGAGAACTATCATGAGATACATAATTCATTACACAATGCATTGCTATAAACACCATTGCAGTACAGAGTTATTTAAGTAAAGGAACCAACGCATGAAGAAACATAGGCATTCTCTGCAGCATGTACCATAGAGGTGCAATATTCGGATTTTGGCCATGTTGGAGAATAAAATGATGAATGCTTTAGTGTCAGAGTTTTGCGTACTGTGAAACATGTAATAAGTAGCTAATAACACCTCACTTACTACATATTTGTACTACTACACACAAAACAAAACATAATAACATATATAAAACACATTCATCTATTCATCTTTCAGGTTGTAGCACTACAAAAAAAACCTTACTGGATGTATGTAGAGAACACCCAACAAGGCCTCGTGACTCTGCTTACTTCTACAAACAAAATCCCTTTATTAGATTTAAGTACAGTACAGAAAATGTTTATATTTCATCATAAGCAGGTACACCATGCTTACACAAATGGCAGCCAGATGATCTTAAAAACACACTCACCCATCCGGTTGGCGAAAGCCACGCGTTCCGCCTGCACACTCAGGCTTCGTCAGGTTAGCAGGTCCAATAATGCCAAATGCACCAGTGAGTTTAAAACATGCGGCTAGAGTGGCCTGCTGCTTCCTCTACGTTGTGCGGTAGCATGAAGGTCAGCACCGTTGAATTTTTGTTTCTTAGCTAAGAAATCCCACGCATGGAACAAGTATAAGGTTCAATTGTTTTTTTTTACCTTGAAACAAGGGGAGGATTGCGAACGGAATGCATGAAGGGAGGGATGTAAGACTTTCAAATATGATAATGTTCACCATTCAAAAATTGGACAAAGGCACATGTAATTTAATTTTATGAAAAAGCATTCAAGTGCACGGAGTTTTACTTTGGACAATTTTATACACAAACTTGTCAAATTATAATTCGGTGACAGTATTGGTGGGGTACATTGCATTGTGTGTGGTATATTGCAATGACACAAAATTAAAACTTGTGTGTGTAGTTTGTTTTGTCGTTTTATTTAGCTCTCTAATGTCAGCGTTAGCATCCCATTTTGAGGTCACCATACTGCGTAGCAGTAACTCATACAGCAAACTCAAGAGTAATTTGCACGTTTTTTTGTTTGAGTTATCATTTTTGACATCCGTGTTTATCAATAGTTGTAACAGGGGCCTAAATTGATGGTTGAAATGATAAAATGTAATAAGATTGGTTACTGAGACACATTTCTGTTATCTTTTTTTAAAACAGGTACATCTTGACTTTCTGAGATTGTCATGTATTCCAGATACCAAGTGACGTTTTTTTAACCATCAACTACAGCTGTACGTCAGTGGTTGG
Organism: Ambystoma mexicanum; assembly: GCF_040938575.1. NCBI lineage: Eukaryota > Metazoa > Chordata > Amphibia > Caudata > Ambystomatidae > Ambystoma > Ambystoma mexicanum. The sequence goes on along the minus strand of NC_090921.1, from coordinate 1,333,077,001 downwards.
ATTACAGTGACCGTTTTTTGGGATGATCGACACGGGCCCATATGCCCGTACGCCATACCAACGATAAGGAGCAATTTTATGTGTTTTGTGGTGCCCTAGCGGAAGTATATGGCAAACTCTTGCGATTCACAGTGCATCCAATCCGTTTTTATATCAAAAAGGAATACCGCGTGACTCACGATAAACATTTGTGGATCGAGAACGAAGAAAACAATTACATATTTGCTTGCATATGTAAGTCTCCTGATGTTCTCAGAGCGTTTATTGTGAAATAAACGTAGTTTACAAATTGTACAGTTTTGGTATTTTCTTCAAAAGTATGGTTGCATATTCAAAATTGGGACGCGCTGTGTTGTGAGATGATCTGTGTTGATATTCCGGGTTTTGCGTCAAGTAACGTTAACACGTAGGTGATGATGGGGTGTGTTTTACTACGCTATATAGTAATGTTCTGGAGATAGGTGGAGCATATCACTAGGTTTGGTGATGTTTGACTCCTGGGCGGGGCATATGCATTAGTGCCACCAGGGCAGTCCACCTTGGACGATGCGGGAATGGATAAGATTATCCCAAGATGCCTGCACCCTGCTGCCTGATTTTGCATGTGTAAAAAAGAGGAAAATTACGCTAAGGTGCATGGGAAATGTTTGTACGATTGATCAATGTATGCTTAGAAGTACATGCTCGAACACTTGGGAAAATAATATTTCTGAGCGCACTATTATTTTAATAGATCAATTTTTTGCTGCATTCGCTGCAGATGATTTTCTAAGTTCTGTTTCTGTATTATTGCTAATGTCTGTATGATGTGTTTCAAAACATCTTTTGGGGAAAGTACAATAAAGTAATGTGTAATCATTTGTTTATACAGAGAAGTGTGGTGCCTTCCATTAGGAGGGCCGGTCTTACATCTGAGTGTAGCCTAGGCATGAAGCATCATTGGCGCCCCTCACCACAACAAAAAATGACAACAACATAGGTTGGGTGCAGTTGAGCACAGAGCCTCTTATTATAGTATTTCGGGGGCGTGATTCAGGGTGGGCTATGTTTAGATTTAATAAACTAATTACACCTGCATGATCTTTTCTGCAGAATATTCCCACCATACAATGCATTATTCAGCAACATAAATATGTTATCCATTCTCTTGAAAACTGGTTACAAAAAGAGGCGTGTTAGTTTAACTTCAATTTTACAGTTTACTATACAAATGTGGATGTTGCACCAACTAAATGTAAGGTTAGAAAGATGGAGAGAGGTAAAAGGTATGGGTAAATCATATTGCTTGGTAATACTGTGATGAAAGCGTCATCGCAGGTCTTTGATGGGCCCAATGTCCACATACCTTTACAATGCGCAGGCATTTAGAAAAGGAATGCCACCGAGTTGTCGGTTGAGGGGGTGCACACTGTGAGCCTACTGAGCAGACCTCTGCTAAGAGGTTGTATACAACTGACTATGCTGGCATGTTCAAACACGACGAAGGAGGATTTCTGTGGTATAAAGGAAATCGTTTCAATGCGTAAATACACACATGCTTCCAATCACTGTATCAGAAACTAGTCTGTCAAACATTGGTTTCAGTCCGATGTGCTTCAGGCTACATTTAATGGTTGTTTTCCTATTCTGCTGTCCAGTCAGTGCACTTTTAAGTCTTACTTGCATTTGCAAACTCCCTGCCACTACTTGAGGTCCAAGTGAATAGCTGCCATGTGAGCCACTAAGGGCCATTCCTGGCTTTTTTCGTTGCATGATTGGATTTGTAGTTTCATATTTCCCTTAAGTATGGGCCTACAAATTCCTGCATGTAAAGTCAAAAGGGAGAACAGGCTCGTGTTATCGAGCATGATATGGGACCACTTGACAGCTATGCAAGTGTGCATCAAAAACTCATGCTCCCGGCAGGTTTCGCTACTGTTTTTCACACTCTGCTATGCCCAGTCATGTGCTGTTAAATGCTCCTGTAACAGATGTGTTACCATGTGTGAGTTTTTAGGTAAACTAAAGCATGTGTGCGCCCTATATTTTTAAGAAGACTGTCCCTGATTTTTGAGAAGACCTCATGGTGCCCATAGTAGTGAAACGTTCAGGAAATGGTTATTTTCTTAAGTGCTATCAGTTTAAATTCAGGTTCTTACGGTTTTGTGTGTGTGTGTGTGTGTGTGTGTGTGTGTATATATATATATATATATATATAATGCCGGTCTTTGTATCAGGCCATGGGCTTCATTACGACCCTGGCGGTAATTTGCGGACATTACCGGCATGGCGCAATTAACGTGTCCGTGCTGGCCAGATACCGCTAAAAGCGGCACATTATGACCTCTCGGGCACGAGCTTTGCACCATGCCGGTAATGTAACAACCGCCATGGCGCAAAAGTACCAAAAACGCCACTTACCGGCATCGTATGCCGTGCAAATAGCGAGTCCGCCACCTCAGCCATCGATATTAACAATCACCGCCATTAGCGGTGTCCGCAAATAGCGGGAACCGCTATTAGAGGTGACCGCAAATAAGCAGAACCGGAAGTTGACTCAACGCACAGGAACGGGAAAGAGCACGGCCGCCATCTTCAAAAACACAATCCATTGCCATTCGCCTCAACCAGTGGACTCCTGACCCCCACAACCTCGGCAAAGCTTCATCTACATCAATCCATCATCACAATGCCAAAAGTTGTGAAAAAAACTGGAGACCGGCTGCGGCAGGAGTGCTTCTCTAAGGAGGAGCTTAACATGTTGACAGACACACTACAGGAACATGCCAACGTGGTGTTTTCGAACGAGATGACAAGACCGGCAATAGCCCGTAAGAAGGCCATATGGGCCCTAGTCGCACAGAGGGTCAGTGCAGTTGGCACTACACCCCGCAATGCACGACAGTGCAGGAAGAGGTGGGATGACCTACGGCTCTGCGTAAGGAGTATTCTTTCTGCCAACAGAAACCTGGCCATGGAAACTGGTGGAGGAGCACAGTCACCAATAAAATTGCAGCCGTGTGAGGAGACATGTGCCGCACTCATTGGCACCGAAAGCATCGAGGGGGTCGGAGACATGGAGAGAGGAGCCCCGACTTCATGTGACGCAGGTAGGTGCCTCTAATCCAGCCATGCCAAAGTCACTGAAGTCCAGATTGATCGGAATTGCAATGATGCCTGACAGGGTTAACACAACACATCTGCATAATACTGCCTACAGGCAGTTCTGACCTCCACCTTGTACACATACAGTATGTACACCCTTTCCATAGCCACCCACATGCCTCCATGCTTCTACCACCTAAAAGTATGTCACTGCCTCCAATGTGCAACATGTACCAATCAAAATGAATGCAGTCAGGAGGGGGATGGGGTGTGTAGGGAAGTTGAGGGAGGAGGGGGGATGGGGTGTGTAGGGAAGTTGAGGGGGGAGAGGGGATGGGGTGTGTAGGGAAGTTGAGGGGGGAGAGGGGATGGGGTGTGTTGGGGAGTTGAGGGGGGAGGGTGGAGGGGGTGTGTTCAGTCAAATCACCTAATCAATACAGTTTATGGTTATGCACAAATCACATGTGTGGACATTGATCATTGTGTACGTTTGCTTTATTTGTGAATGGTCCACAGTGTGCATATCCCAGACACACACAGTGCCCCAAGTGCCATCTCCATGTGACACCCACCGTCCATGTTTGCTAGAAGCATTGGTTAATTAGAGTCTGACGCATGGCACGTCCTTCCTGTGCATTTCTTCCGCCCTGAGGTGCTGCCCTATCCCCAACTCCTCATTGTCAGGTGGTTGCAGTTCAGCGTCAGGGGGCAGGGGCACATTCCGTCTGATGCACATATTGTGTAGCATTACACATGCCATGACGATCTTTGCCACCTTCTCATGGCGGTACAGGAGTGCCCCACCAGACCTGCTGATGCAGCGAAACCGTGCCTTCAAGAGGCCCAATGTCTGCTCAATCACCACACGGGTACGGATATGTGCACGATTAAAGTCCTCCTCGTGCTGGTTCTGTGGGTTCCGGACTGGGGTAAAGAGCCACCTCTTCAAGGGATAGCCTGCATCACCTGTATGTGCGCAACAATGTGTGTGTCAAACATGACATCAGATTTCAAATCATGACGTAACACCATGGCATGCATTCATCTCTTCCTTTTAATCACATTTCCATGCACGAATGCAGTCACACGATGTGACCGCTATATGTTTATTCCTCTTATGGACTGTTTTGCATGCCTTCAACCACTGTATGCAGGGGGGTCCAGTACCTTATGAGTGCCCATTCACTGTGTTAGTACATAGTGGTTGTTTTGGTGATCTGGCCGATGTCCATGTGTTATCAATGCTCTCATCATGGCACCATTGCTGTCAGCCTCATGATGACCTCACTGAGCACTAAAAATGTTGTCATGCAATTCATTTGGGCCTCTATGTCCATGTATTGGTGTTTCGATGTTCATGTCCGTCACGTGGCTCCTTTGTGCGCACTTATGGTGGACTGGCCTTTCAGTTGATGGTGTTTGGTGCCGTGTATTGGCTGAAGTCATTGCATGTAGGTGCATTTCTTTGAGCTGGATGCGGTCTGATTTTGTACAGTGCACATGCTTTTGGTTGGGTCATGGTTGGGACACATCTTCATTCACATGGTAGGGCTGCCTACATCTGGCATTATGTGGTCAGGTGTCAGCTAAAGTCTGCACTGCTTTAGGGTATGAGCTGGCTCCATTACCTCTGCTGCTTGCAGCCAGATGAAGTATGCATCCTTCCCCCCGTCAACCAGCTGAAGTATGCATCCCCCCCCCCCCTGTCAGCCAGGTAAAGTATGCATTGGTACGGTAATCACCTATCCACTTCACAATTCCATGGCCATGACATGAGACTCACCAAGTAGCCAGGATCTTGGCCCTGCATGTCGCTCCATGTAGCGTGATATTGTGGAGTTCCGCAGGACCATTGAATCATGGGTTGATCCGGGTATCGGGCACAACAATGTGTGATGATCCTGTTTGAGTCACATACCATTTGTACGTTGATTGAGTGGTATTGCTTACGGTTGCGGTACGCTACCTCCATGGCATGTGGGACCACCAATTCCACATGGGTGCAGTCGATGGCACCAATGCAACCAGGTATGCCGGCCAGTGCATGGAAACCCACTTTGGTGTTTGTGATCTCCTGGGCAGACCGTGGTAAGGAAATGTAGTCGTCTGTGTGCTTGAGGAGGGCATTGAGCACTTGGTTCAGCGTACGTGAGATTAATGGTTGTGAAATGCCATGCAAGTGCCCCACTGTGTGCTGGTAGGTGCCTGTGGCCAGGAAGTGGAGCACGGACACTACCTTCAGTAGGGGGGATGGCGGTGGGTGTTTCAATCATGCTGACGATGTCGTCGTGTATCATGTCCACGATGGTGGTGATGGTGTCCCGGTCCAAACGGTACAGGGTGTGGATCTGCTCAGCGGTGAGGTTGAATGGACTGGCTCTGATGAGTGGGATTGGGGGCTGCATGCGTGGTATCACTGGCTGTGCTGGTGGGGCTTGCTGGCCCTGCCTTGCCCTCCTTCTCCTGCGTCTCCTCTGTGCTGCCTGTTGTTGTAGTAGTTGTTGTTGTGGTAGTTGTTGTTGCTGTAGCGCTTCCATTGCAATCAGGTCCTCCAGCCCCAACATTGCTAGTCGTATTGGAATCATTGTGGAGTGTGACTGGGTGTGGGAAGGGGTGGGGTGTGCTCCTTTTGTACTTGGCCAGTCTGTATTGCCTCCACCTGTGCTGATTGTGTGCACCTGTGACAGCTGGGAACACTGCACATGGCCATTTACGGTTGGTCCGCGATGGCGGTATTAGCACCATGGCGGTAAGGTACTTTACGGCCTTGACAAGGGCGTTAAGAGCATGTCCGCTCGACTCGTCATGTTCCCCAATTTGCGCCATGCCGCTATTTCCGGCATGGGGGGGTTGCGTGCCCGCGCCCTTAGTGCTGTTAGCGGCACCGTTAACTACGGTGCCGCTAATTAGAGTTACTCGGGTCATAATCGGACCTAGCGGTAAGCGATGCCGGTAATCCTTTACAGGCATCGTTTTTCACTTACCGCCAGGGTCGTAATGAGGGTGCATGTATTTTTGAAATGTCAAAATTAACTTGCAAGATTAAAAGCACTTCTTTTCATCCTGCGTGTTAATTTTGCTTCCCATTCACACCTCGTTCATACTCCAATTCACACCTGCTGGTGGTTGCGCCCCCTGGAGGCTGGCACATCAGGCAGCCGCATGCATGTGTGATGCAAAGATCGGATCTGTCCATTAGTATGAATGTTTTCACTTATTTCATCACAAGGAACATTTTTTTTCAGCCATTCCAAAGTAGTAGACATTTTTGTGGAAAAAGAAATATATATATTATTTTTACTGTACCTAATACGGAAAGTTTATAAATATATCAAATCAGTGAAAAAATTGTTGTTAAAGGGACATTCTGGTTAAGTTGCGCTACTAAAAACCTATGAAATTCAGTGAAAAAACTCTGTTAAAGGGACGTTATGGTTCGAAGTAAAAACAGAAAACCTCAGAAATTCACCAGTTATGGTAAGCTAAGCAACTATAACTCGCGCCACCACCGTGCACTGCTAAGACTAACATCCAGGACATCAAAGATGACATCACAAATGTCATTGATGACATCACTGATGATATCACATATCTGGGCCATTTGCTTTTGTTCACTGACATATATAGGCCAGGTGGTTTTGTTCACTGACAGTCAGAATATTAAAATTGAAAAAGGTGCTATATATCTAGACGTTAACCTTGTCATATGTTCTTTAAGTACTTTCCTTAGGGTTTAGTCTCAGCTCATGGTTCACATACATGGGGAAATGAGCAGGCCTCAAACACACAATTCATTTGTATACATGAAGATAAACTTTAATGTCATTAACATTTTCTGATGATGCTGTTTCTTTCTTCCTTACTTTAGTTTCCCTGTATGTGCCTCTGATTTGTGTGCATTGTGGTTATTCATATGTATTCTTTGTACCAGCGCAAGTGTTGTAAGTCTTGAATTGTTAGCTAGTTATTACATGTTTAACATTACTCAAAACTCTGATATGGTAGCATTCATTATTGTACTATCCAAAATGACACGATTATAAATAGTGTACTTCTATAGTGCATGCTGCAGTCATTGCCTATGTTTATATATGATTAGGTTTCTGTATCAACAACAACACTCCAATACAATGATTTTTAGATGAGTACATTCTTTAATGGATTAAGTAGTTCACAATAGGTCTCCCGATCACCCCTGACATGTTGCTACCAACAATATAAACACAACTCCTTGTAGGGACTTTTCATCAAAATGTATTTCACATGTGATGTCATCAGTGATGTCATCAATGACATTTGTGATGTCATCTTTGATGTCCTGGGTGTTAGTCTTAGCAGTGCACGGTGGTGGCGCGAGTTATGGTTGCTTAGCTTACCATAACTGGTGAATTTCTGAGGTTTTTCGTTTTTACTTTGAACCATAACGTCCCTTTAACAAAAAAATGTTACCTGAATTTCATAGGATTTTAGTAGCGCAACTTAACCATAACGTCCCTTTAAAAAAGTTTTTTTCAGTGAAATATATATATATATATATATATATATATATATATATATGTATATATATATGTATATATATATGTATATATATATAGTTAAACGGGCTGCGGTACCGGCCGCATAGTTAGGGTTACGCTGCTCAACTCATAGGAAAAGGGATGAATCGTCACCAAACTTTGTAAAAGTATAATATGGCCCTCTCGGAATGATTTTGTGAAGTTTGGCGTAGTTTCGTCCAGTGGGGGCAAAGTTATAGGAGGGGTCCTAAAATGTGTGGAAATCCTTGTAGATGCAATGGAAAATATTTTTTCTCGCGCCTACAGCCCAAACTGCTGGATGGATTTTCATCAAATGTGCACCAGAAGCTGCGGTTTGTTCCCAAAACCGTGCTTTTGTAAATTTGGTGCAAATCCGTTTGTAGTTTTTAAAAAAATTGCCAAAAAGTAGGTAGAAAGAAATTAGTGTTATCTGGTTTCGGTCCACAGACTAATTTCCTGCTTCGGAGTCTGCAGACACCTATGGACCAATCGGAGGGTGGCTTGGTGTCTGCGGACATCAAAGATGCATGCTGATTGGATGGTAAAAAACAAAGTGCGTTATATCTTTTTAAACGGTCGCCATTTTGGATCTGTGGACAACGCCCGTTGTCCGAGGACAGCAGAGTGGAAAAAAGTTTGCGAAACACATTTGAGGTTATTTGGTGGCTGCAGGAGGGCCTGTGCCTGGAAAGGGTGGTGGAGTGGAATAAAGTTCACATGGAGCTGTTTTCGTAGGTAAAAAAGGTTTGCAGGTGCCACCAAGTTTACGGACATCGCCGCTGACCGCGGACAACGCAGTGAGAAAAAAGTTTGGAAAAGAGATTTCTGGTTATTTGGTACCTGAAAGAGGGCCTGGAAAGGGTGAAGGAGTGGAAAAAGGTTGATAGGGAGCCGTTTTATAGTTGAATAAAAAACGGTGCAGGAGCAATGGTGTGCATGGACACAGCGGTAGTCTGCAGACTCGCACATGCAATCCGGGTCTTTTAGGGATGCTTGGCATGGAAAGAGGATATTTTGGGAGTAACACATCAGGTTTTGTGGTTGTGGAGGAGGAGTTGAAGTGTACAGCAGTACAATATAGCACGTCTTTTGTTTGTTGTGTGTAGTGAAGATGGCTAAGGCTAAGGCTATGGCTATGAAGAAGCACAGTGTGTGGATGGTGGGAGATTCTTGGATCCATTCATTGAAGGGTTATACTGATTCTCGTGGCATCTCTGCTACTATTGGATTGGATGAAGTGGAAGTTTCGTGGTATGCAGATTGTGGATTAAAGTGGGTGACTTAATTACCATTCTGTATGAGTATGGCTCACTTTAAACGTCCAGATATTATTATTGTGGAGACAGCAGTTTGGTCTATGTGACTGCAGGATCTTTGCAGTTTGCGATGAAGGACATGTTGAAAAGCCTAATGAAACTGTTTCCAGCTGTGAAGATAATTTTTTCTGAAACCCATGAAAACCAAATATGGAGATGTCCAAACTTGTTTTGTTCTGAAATGGAAGAAGCTAGACAGCAGGTCAATAATGTGTTTGTGCTTTTTTAGTTGGTTTATGAATGGAATCTGTTGATAATGCAAATATCAAGTGTGATGGTGTAAATATTTTTCGAGGGGATGCAATGCATTTTACTGAGGTCGGAAATCTGATTTTCCTGTTGAATATCCAAAATGCACTGACATTTTTTTGGGAAGTTGTGAAATGTGTCGTGAATAATTTTTAGTAGTTGTAGTAAATAAAAAACAAAAAAAAATTAGAAGTAGTTTTTGTGAAAGTTAGAAAAAATGATTAAGTTCAGTAGAACATTTATTTGTTTAGTATATAAATCCCCCCAAAAATAAAAAAAAGTTTCTTCTAAGAGTATCCATTTCTGAACGAAAAACAAGTTAATGGATTTTAATTCCCCCACTCCACGCTTGGAATTTTCCAGATGTCCGCAGCCCATTATACTGTCCGTGGATCATGCAGACTACAAAAGGTGTATTTATTAACTGTGTAAGGTGGCTTGAAAAGGAACCTTTGTATTGTCTTTTTGGCTTTTAAATTTTTTGTGGAGTTTGTTTTTTGTAGGAGAGGCGAGGAGCTAAGGTGGGGACAGAAGTGAGGGAAGAGAGGTAAGGGGTAGCAACTACAGATACGGAGGGGCAGGTGGATAGGGGAAGATGTTGGGCGTGCCTTAAATCTAAGGTAGGTGGCAGTGTTTCTTGTGCACCTTGACCGTGGCCTCGAAAGCACACCGAAACTGCTTCCCCAGAACGTCCCTTTAAGAAAGTTTTTTCACTGAATTCATAGGTTTTTATTAGTGCAACTTAACCCTAATGTCCTCTCACTCAATATACAAATAGTTGTTTTCAGTTTCTCAGTGAGTCAAAAACACGCTCAGTACACTACAAGTGGCATCAAAGAATAATTGGAGCCAGGAATACACTGTCAACCAATGGAAGCACTGGAAATAATTTTCAAAGTGACCCCATATTACACAGTTTGAGCTACCACAACCCTTTTCCTACGACAAAATGTGAAAATAAAATACAAAATAGAGCCAGACTGCAAACGGACACCAAGAAAATCTGCACAGCACCCTATAGGCCCGTCCAGCCCTGATTACCCTTTTCACCCACCTCATCCCGATCCATCCCCTATCCAGTATCAAAAGCAATTCACAGCTATGCCACGCACTTCCAAGAGGGCTGGGTGGATGGGAAAACTCTAGTTACCAAACACGATGTGGACCTCAAAATGATCCTCTGCACAAACACCATTGTTCACATGGCCTCCCCAAACCCTGTGTCTCCAGACTTTCCTCTTTAAGACCTAGGCAGACTACAATTAGTTTCTTGCTTAGCCGTTTCTAAATTCCAGTATGGGTAACCTGGACTCATCTATCCATATAGCAAAGATAGAGGGGCCGATTCATGGAATAAATGTGCACCGAAAATAATGGCGCAAGCTGGTGCAAGCGTGAAAAAGCAAGCGCACGTGCATGCGTGCGATTCATGGAAGGGCCTGCGTGTGTTTACTCCGGGATGTGCGCCAAATCCGAGCGTGGCGCGCACGGGCGCACACATCACAGCAACATCCCGAACGCTGTGCGTGATGCGCACCGCAAAAGTGCACAACATCAACGCACACACCAAAAAGGGGCCGGAACTCGGGGCGGAACACGCCGAATGGGGAACAATGCGTGAAAAAGAAGGCGTAACTGGGCAAGTACTGCAGGAAAATACACGGAATGCCCACACGCACGCAAACAACACATATTCATGGAATCGAATACGGGAAACCTGCGCACGCCAAAGACGCACACAGGTGTCAACACGTCTGCCACACGAAGGCAGGTGGAAGCGTCCCTGCCGCAGTATAAAAGTGCGCGCAAACAACAAGCATGTATATACAGCTACAATGAATGCCCCATTTGTCGCAGCACTGATCGTGGGACACCGCAGGAGGAGGAGAATAGCCAGGCCCTGCATTATTTTGCCCCAGACCAGCCTTTTTGGGATGCCTGATGACCAGGTCTATGGCAGGTATAGGTTTCCACCCCGTATCATCCTAGAACTGGTCAGGGAGTGGGAAGATGACCTTAGATCACCCACCCTGTGCTCCCAAGCATTAAGCCCCTTGGAGAAGGTGCTCAATGTCCTGCATTTATTGGCCACTGGGTCATTTCAGCGGACAACTGCCATAGTCGGGGGTGTCTCACAGGCCACGCAGTCACGCTGCTTACATCAGGTGTTGGCAATCAAGACTGCACACCCCTCAGTATGCAGGCACATATACATGCCCAGAACATTTGCAGAAAGGCAGGCCGTGGTCCAGGACTTTTAAAGGGTGGCACACTTCCCCAAAGTGCTCGGTGCCATAGATTGAACCCATGTGGCCCTACGTCCACCTAGGGCCACTGAGCACATCTATCGAAACCGCAAGCACTGGCATTCCATCAGCGTGCAGGTTGTATGCGATGCCAAGGGAATCACCTCTGTCTATGCAAACTACCCTGGGTCTACCCATGACAGTTTCATATACAGAATGTCCGCCCTGAGCCGGCCCCTGGAAGCTGGGAAGCATGGCGACACATGGCTCCTAGGTGAGTACAAATGCCTGTGCACATGCATGCATGTCACACACAGACAAATACACAAACCCAACTAATCACAACCATTCTCACCTCCCCAGGGGACAGTGCCTACCCTCTGAGCAACCACATGATGACGCCAATCCGGTGAGATACAACGCTGCCCATATTGTAACCAGGGGCATAGTGGAGCGCACATTCGGAGTGCTCAAGTCACGCTTCCGCTCCCTTGACCGCTCTGGCGGGCAGCTACTATATGCACCCCCAGTAGTGTGCAGGATCATTGTGGCAGCATGTGTCCTGCGCAATTTTGCAACACGGTGGGACGTACCGGTGGACATGGTGGTGCCACCACATCCCCAACCACATGCACAGGCGCTGCCCATGGGATGGGAAAGGGCACATGGCGAGGCAGCCCGGACCCAGCTTGTGGCCACATTGTTCACCTAAACTCCCACCCCTGCGGAGTGCACACAGGCCTGGCACATACCAGGTGACAATTGATCATGACAAAGAGACAGTCAACTGTCAGAACCCTACCACCCTGAGAATGTTGGCACAGAAGTGCTACATTGTGTGCATCCCTAGCTACTTAAACATAACCAATTCTGTGTGACCAAAAGGAACACATGCAAGGTGTGTATCACACCCTCTCCCCCTCCAAAACAGGCCATTACAATCACTGGTATGTCACCCAAACCCTCCCAACCCACATCACCCTTATCAGCCACACCATGACATGGCACGCAACAGCAAAAGCCCAACGCATGACCAATTAGATACGATGTGGCATGTGATAAATGGAAAGAGGCCCGAGACAATCACACCTGACATGGAATCAGATGAAATGACTGACCAACAACCTCCCACTCATACACAGTCATACACAAATGCATGCTACCAGTGGTACCATCAACAAAACACTGAATGCCTCTTGTCATAAGCATTGGCCAAACCAAATCCGCTAATCCCTTACCCGTGTGCTGTGTGTGTGTCTCCTGCAACACACTGCTCAGCACACAGCACAGTGAGCAGCCATTGTGTTGGAGATGCACCTTGAGCATCATATAAAAAGGACAAGCAACAAAAATAACCTACTGATGCATGTACACGATCCCCAAATGGTAAGTGATCATGCGCTAGAGGGACACAGCATGCCAGAGAAGGCAATCTGTGTGCACGTGTGGGCATGGAAGGGTGGTTGTATGTGTGGTAGAGCATTGTGTAAGTGTGTGTGTCAGTAGGGACATGCACTCAATACATGCCTGTGAAATCAAGTGACACTCTGTTACATCGCTTAAGTTTTCACCAACCCAGTTTACTCAAGAACCTTCCATACAGTCAACTGCTTAGGGTTAAGAAGATTGTTAGCGACCCCGAGGATTGTGCAGTCCAACAACAGATTATGAAAGAGAAATTTCTAGCCCGGGGCTACAAACAAACAGAACTCGACATAGCATCAAATAGGGTCAGTACCCTGACACGAGAAACTTTGTTATCTACCCAAAATCCCAGAAATAAGAAAGAATTAAAAACACCGGTATTTGTTTCTAAATTTTCAACTCAGAGTAACAGGATTAAGAAAATTATTAGTAAGCACTGGGGGATTTTGAAGAATGATGTCCGAGTACAAAGTTTATTCACTGAATTACCGGTATTTGCCTATCAACGTAGCAGGAACTTGAGGGATGAACTGGTATATACTAGACCCCCCTTGAAAGAATCTGTAACCCAACGCACTGGGACATACCCTTGCCTCCACTGTACCAATTGTAATTCAGTAATTAAAGGAGACTCTATCAACCATCCCAGAACAGGGAAAAAGATTCCGCTCAAGAACTATGGTACTTGTGATAGCACCAATATAATTTACGGCATCAAATGCCCGTGTGGAAAATTCTATGTGGGACAATCCACAAGAATGGCTAAAGTGAGGTGGAATGAGCATCGCTCATGCATCCGGACTGCTAACACCAACTCTGCTGTAGCCCGCCACTGGATGGAGAATGGTCATAATTTGACCCAAATCAGATTTGTGATCTTGGAGGTACTGACTAAGAATAATCCTCACGAAGATTTGAACCAGCGGTTGAACCGAAGAGAGACATTTTGGATCGACAAACTTGGGAGTTTGGTTCCCCATGGAATGAACGAGGAGATCAATTATCACTGTTTTTTATAATTTTTTATAATTTTACCTTTTCTTTTCTTTGATTCTATGGACATGTTTCTAGCTATTATATACTGTGAATTGCTTTATAGACATGTTTCTAGCTATTATATACTGTGAATTTCCATATGACTGATCTATTTGTGTCCTCCCCGCTACGTCTCCTGGACAATTGTCTGGGACCCAAGGTGGCGTTGTTTTGCGCCACCATAGCAGTGGGGAGGCTTACACCATCAGTGTTACTCCCTTTGGTGTCGCCACTGTTCGACACTGCATTTTGTATGTTGATTGTAATTTCAGAATGTAATTCCACAACCATGTGTTACTAATATTATGTATACTGTGCTTAACATATTTAGCAGCCCGCCTCTGGGTTGGACACCATTTTAATTGCCATCTCACTTTCATACCTTTGGCTACTGCTTGTCTTTACTCTTCTTTACTTTGGCAGTATTTCTTCTATTTCCATGTTTTTCATTATTGATAATTTTGAGTCACCATTATTCCGTGATTACCTTTTGGTAGAATGTAAATTATTTTTTGACTTTGCACTCCCTTCCGGAGATCCACACACAGTCTGTTATCCCTACCCGCGAGTCCTTCGGGAACGCGGTCACGTGGTAGATTCAAGAGGCGTTGTCCTGACAACGCGCCGATGCGTGCATCGCAGTTTCAAGTGAGCTAGCGAGAGGAACAGTTCTATCGCTCGCTGGTCACACGGTAAGCCTTCTTTAAGATTTATCTATACTGATCGTACCTGTCTGCTTCCATAGCTTATGGTACTTTCATTACATTTCAGCCTATTCCGAAGGCTGCGCTACGGCGCTGACATTTTCCCGGGCAGTTCACTGCCGTCCACATGTTTTCGCACACCAAGCCACCACGCATGCAAGCACTTTACTACTCAGTCAGGTAAATGCTATTCGAATTTTTATTTCTTGCCAATTTTATATGCATCAGCCCTCTCACTGCTGTTTTCTTCTTCTCCTTCTGTTTCCTGTTATCCGCATCTATCAATTTTGACCTTTTCCACCACAACAATTATTGGTATGTTATTTACTTTATTCATTTAATTATTGTTGATACATTAATTTTGGAATATTATGATATGACACATGTACAATTTGTAGACTTGCCCTGAAGAAGGATATATGAATCCGAAATGCATTGGCAAATGTTTTTGTCTGACATGAGATGTTAAGTGGCTTTTCCTTCCTCGTTAAGGAAATATTGGTAACGCCTCACACCACGAGGCAGATTACTATGCCTTCACGCAACTATTTGTTGATAAAAACTCTCTTTTTTTGAAAAATCAATGGACTAACGTGGTTATTATATGTGAACATATAATTTCGGAAATACATTAAACTTTTGATGAATTTGCATTATCATTGTACCCGGTTGGGTTTTCTGGAGAGCAGTTGAGTGACCTAGTTGTGTACTTGGTCTTTTGCTTTTTTAGTTGAGTTTAGATTTGGGTGTCTCCTCATTTATCTCAGCTGGCTCCCTCTTACAATTTTTGGACAAGAAATCACATAAGAAACTAATTTTCCAAAAAATCAGTATCCGGGTAAAGATTACAAAGTGGTGCCCACTTCTTTGCTGCTATTCACTCAGTGTCCTGTACACATCACATGTGAACATTGCCCATGTGTACACCCCAGCATGTCAAACCACAAAAATCCCCTGACAATTGAAAAGTAAACACAACACAGGAACAGCCATTGCCCAGCAGAACACAGCATGCACATAGTACTCCACAATTTGAATGTCGGAGAGGGCCCAAACACTGTAGCCCAAACGTACTGTCCCACAACAAAAGGCCCTCCCTCATTGACACATCACCATGACCTTCTGAAGAACTGTGTGTGGGGTCTGTTGCCTTCTTCCTTCTAGTCTACCTGGCTTCAGGATACCCTTACCCCTTGGTTTCCATGTTCTACCTTGCATGTAAATAGGGTCCAGCCCCCTCAGAGGCCACCTTGACTAGTAGAAATACCAAATCGCAGAGAACTCCAAGGAGCCAAACCCCCAAACCAGGGAAGAATCCTGTAGCCTCAAAAAAAACCCTGGAAGAGTCTCCAGTAGATGAATAGAAGTTGCTGAAAATTGCCAAGTACAAGTCCAAGCAGAATGATAGAAGTACAAACCAGGTAGCACAGTTCAAGAATGGTTCAACAGGATGGGTAGCATTTTCAGTACACAATAATCAGTGAGGATGCAACAACTGATGGGTAGTGTCACAGCTCCGGTCTCCAAGCGCAGGAGGTGCACGAACCAACCACCCCCACCGCGGTCTGGGCACCTGCAAGGCAAAACTTACACAGGCCTCCGAGACCCAGGCGGGGAAAGAGGGTTAGGGATCCGTTCTTTGGATAGGCATTGGTATTCAGGATAACCGGAAAGAAGGTCAGGAAAGGGGAGGTAGATGGGCAAGAGAAAGTAGGCCAAAGACAAAATACAACTATTGACGATAACACATACTCAATCAGCGAAACCATGTTCTTCATGCACATTGTACAAAATGGGTCAAATGCAAGCCAAAGAGAGACTTATCTCTGGGGTGAGTGCTGGCCTCCTGCCTGCACACTCTCAGGTTCGATAACAGGAGCAGTTCAATGCTACAAAGAGAGTGTGAGTTATTATTCTGTGTGTGTTTTCACCACACACAACACCATTCATGCCTCAAACTTAGTGACTCCTCCCCAAAGCAACACTCTTGTCTGCTGCTTTGTTCGTATAATTTTGCTTGCCCCCATGATGGGTCATACACTGTCAATGTGGTAAGGCAGCGCATGTGGCCCCGCGGTAAATGGAAGAGCAATGTGTCAAGGATCAGACATGATACAATCTTCCTTGGGTGAGCTGCTAGACGCATGTGGCGAGGTGCGACTTCAGTACAAGTCGTGTTCTGGTAGCCACGAATTTCCATAGCTCGTGCATGTGGCAATTTGCATATGCAAATGATATGCACTCCACTCGAGTCTGTGCGTCACTGGGTCCCCCCGTGCGTTGTATTAGTTTCTGGCTAGGAACGCTACTGCACTAATAACTCTGCCTCTATGGAGCAGGGGGGACTCGAGGATATGGGCGACCCCCCCCTGCATGTGCCCCTGACAACCTGTGAAGCCACTTGGCATTTGTTCCTCAACACGGCTTAGCTGTACTCTGCGCTTCTTCCCCAATGCCTGCCAAAGCTCCCCAGCACTGGCGCAATTTAGCATGCATGTGCGAGGGGCTGGAGGAAGGTCGGCTGGGGTGTGGCCCCTCATGCTGCTCACCTTGCTTGGTGCTCCTGGAAACACGTCTGGTTCTGTCGGATGTCTGAGCACAAGCCTTGTGCATCTGCTTGTGCATGCATGCACACGTGTGCACCACCCAACGTGGCCAGGTTTCTGTAGTTCTTGGCCCCGTGTCTGCTGGGAAAGGTAGTCTGGAGGCTCATTTTCCTGCAGAAAGGGCATAAAAGCTTTTAATATGGCTGGCAAGTTTCCTGTGTGTGTGTCTTCATGCTGGTTGTCACTGGGTGTCATGATCCCTGCTTCCAAGGGGTCAGGACTTGCCCCACAACCTTGGAAGCAGGCCCATGACTCTGATCCCAGGAACCAGCCAGTCCCTATAGGGACCCTCTGGACCTTGTCCTGGCACCAGTGGCGCCAGGCTCATGATGGTGACTGGTCCCGGCACAGGAAGCACAGGGCTCATATTGGATAAGAGTGCTTGGTGGACCTACCTGTAGCAGACCATGCTGCTTACTTACCAGCTAACTGGTCTCCTGATCCTTCTCTGCCTGGAACTACTTTTTCTGTCTGGGTGGAGCAGGAGCCACTCCCTGGAAGCAGAACACAGGAACTCTTTTAGAAATCTGGAACTCTTTTCTTTCCTGGGTGGGGCCGTGGAAGGAGATGCCTAAGCACTACAGAAGGCTATTTAAAGCACACCCGATTGGTTTCACGTGCTTCGCGTTATTCTGCATCTGCAGCAGGACGCTCACCGTGTCAGCTCCAGGAAACCTCCAGCTCCAGATCCTGTGAACACGAAATAACCTGCTGGAATCCAATCTTCAGTCTTCTTCAGTCTTCTGCAGCTCCTGCAAAACAAAGGCACAGGTTAGGTTAAAGTAAAGGCAGTGAATCTGCTTACCTAATCCAACGGCAGCATCCAAGGCGCCTTTTTCTGCCTTTCTCTTCCGGCATCCGACATCTGCAAAGAGAGAGAACATCGGTCAGTAATATTCAACTACAAGTTCTGCTTACCTGTGTTACGCCCGTTCCAACTCAGCTCGCGCTGCATTCCGGCACCTGCAAGGCAAGATACATCGGTTAGTAACGCTTAGTTACAAGACTTCTTACCTGTGTTCTGCTCGCTTTCAATCTGTTCGCGCTGCACCTCAGCACCTGCAAAGACAAAAGAGACATTACGGAGCATTCTCCAGCGCTAGTGCAGTCTTTCTACTTACGTGCCATTAGAAGGATAATCTTCATCGTCACAGCATCTGAAAAGGGAAAGACATAGACTTTACAGACTTAAGACTTTTGAAAGAGAAGAAAACAAGGCAAAAGGAACTTTAATACTTACAAGGCACGCTCGTGCATTAACGGCGTCTTCGCTCTCAGCAAATCCTCTGCTATCAAGAGGCAGAGCTCGCATCCAGTGAAGCAACTGGATCCAGCGCCCCTGCATAAGACGCAGGATGGAGAGCCCGGCATTTACCTATATAAGGTAAGCGCAATATCAACCCAGTTCCACGGGGAAAGAAAGGGCGAGAGGGGCTAGGAACTTTCCGAACCTTCCAAACACTAATACCTTGGTTTACCCTTGCAGACATCTCTCTCTTCAGCTTAAACTGTCGGTGGGAAGGGGGCCCAGTCCGGGAGCAAAACGAACCCTGCGCCTAACCCTGAAGACAGTATCCTCGCCAGATCAAGACCCGCGCCTCCGGGGGAACCAGGTGAGCGTTACACTGGGCCATGTCTGAGATCTAAATCCGTTCTCCTCCCACCATCAGTGTGACTTTGACCGCCAAAGGGTGCAGGCTACTGTCTACAACATGAAGTGCATCAAGCACATACACAGGCAAGAAAAGAACATACATCACAATCAACATCAATAATTGGACATATCAATTATATCAACTCAACAAAAATGATTGCAGAAATCCCGTGGAGAAAACATACATTTTCCCCACTAGGGGTGTTAACACAAGTAGTACAGCAGCAGACAGCCCACAGATATGACGAAAGTCCAATGCCCTTGTGTAAATGTTTGTAACACCGAACCATCCTTGCGAGCCCATGGATAGGGGAAGCAGGAGTGGCATATGTGAGTCAGGACCCCAAGCTGCAAACACATACACAAGACCAGCTTGAAGCTTGAAGGGCCCAGCTGGAACAGACAGTGGATGCTTTCAAAAGCTACAAAGCACCACACCGTCACATAAATGCACAATAGACAAGCAATTTTAAACTATATTAACTAATTAAACTAACTATAAAAATCAAAAATGGCCACATATGACCCAGGGGGTGGGGGGAGGGACCCAGGAGGGGGGAGGTGCAGGGTGCACCTCAACATCCACATGCGATGACGTCGAGATCAAAATAAAAACCTCCATGGGCTCAATGCCTACACGGCCCGACCTATGTGGGAGATAAGTTGTCGTCCTCAAAAGGTGAATGTGACAGTACCCTGATCACGCCTATGCGCAGCTTGCCCCTTGTCGGCAGCAAGTCTGCGGGACCAGTGAGCCTGGTTCTGTGCGTCGATGACACACAGGTCAGCATGCAGAACCTCTCATGATACGCGTGCTTCCTCTTGCAAGGTAGCACGTGTAACACAGAGTTCTTCCTGCATGGCCTGGCATGACATATGGAACACCTCCCGGCAAGCATGTACCTCAGCTGAGATGGTATTCTCAAGCTGTTCCAACCTCTCCTCTGTCCGCTGCCTCTGGGACATCAAGAGCACACCCAGAGTAGATCGGAGGGATTTATGGTCATCCCTCAGGGCCTCCCTGTGTGCCTCTGCATGAGCAGCAATTGCTTGATGCAGAGACACCGTTTCAGCCCGGCGTTGCCTTTCTGAGGCCGCCATGCCCAGCCTAAGCGAGCAGGCCGTGGACTGTGCCACCCGCTGCTGGAGATCCACCTGCCTGGCAGGGGGGAGCACTGATTGGGCCACACGTTCCATGCTCTGAACGATATTATCAACAGCGGCCCCCTGGTGTTCGGAATTGGCAACCATGGCTTGCTCCGACTCAGTATACCTCGGTGGCGTATGGCCACCGCGTTGCTGAGCTTGACACCCATGGAGCCGCGGTCCTTGTTGGGTTGCCACCGCCCGCAGCTGCAGGACTACATTCCTCCATTGACGTGATGCCCCAGGCACATCAGCAACTGGTGTGGAGTGTGACCATGCGTCCCGATCCACCACAGGTGGACATCCCACCACCTTCTGGCCCCTCAGTGCAGGTGTCGCGGACAGAGGATCATCCACATCAGAATCACTCACCATTGACAAATGGACATGACGCGCATCCAACTCGACATTGTCGCCAGAGTGATCATCCGGGCTAGACTCATTGCCAGCCCTAGACACGATGGTCTGGAGCACAAGTGGGTTCTCGTGGCCTACCACCCCATGACCCCCACTTGTGCCGGGTTGCTGGTGTGATAGCAACCCTGTGTCTGGTATGACATCACCATTCTCTGCCTCCTTCAGCTTAAACTGTCGGTGGGAAGGGGGCCCAGTCCGGGAGCAAAACGAACCCTGCGCCTAACCCTGAAGACAGTATCCTCGCCAGATCAAGACCCGCGCCTCCGGGGGAACCAGGTGAGCGTTACAGAACGCGAAGCCTTACCACAAAATTCCCGCCCAGGCGCAATGGAAACTTCAGACACAGACCAGTTGGCCCAATTACTCGGGGAGTTGAGGGCGGAAGTACACGCCGCACGTCAGGAAACAAATGCCCTAAGGAGGGAGTTAGTGGTCTCCAAAGAGCGAACAGACGATTTGGCTAGACAATTGCTGCAAGCCCAAGCTGGACAAACTCCTCTACCAACCCCAAGTGGGGGCCACGCTCCTCCAGCTTCCTCGAATCCGGTACAAATCAATCTACCAGGAAATATACCTTTGGCTCCGCCCGAACGCTTTTCAGGTGATTCAAAAAGGTTTGCTGTGTTCTTCAATCAATGTCGCTTGCACTTTTTGTGCAGACCCGCCGCTTTTCCAACGGACCAGGCTAAAGTGGCCTTCGTGCTCTCTTATCGCAGTGGCAGTGCCGCAGATTGGTCTGTTCCTTTAGTGTCTCAAGATGACCCCATTCTCCATAACTTCCAGGACTTCCAAGCCAGTATGGAGAAACTGTTCGCAAGGCACTATCAGGGACAGGCCTTGGACAATGAACTTCTTTCACTACGACAGGGCAATCAAGATCTTCTGACTTATATTGCATCATTTAACAGACTAGTGGTGGAAACCGGATGGCCGGAGGATAAGAGGATCACACTGTTTTACAGAGGTCTGGTGGGGAATTAAAAGATGTTCTGGCTCAAGTGGTAAATCCTCCACAAGACTGTTCCGAATATATCGATCTGGTAGTGCAATTGGATCATCGACTACAGAATCGGAAAGCCAATCGATCCAGATTTGAAACCCGACCTTTTTCAAGGCCGCAAAGTTCTACGAAAGGAACTGATTCCGTGGAACCCATGCAAATAGGGGGTGTAAAAGGACCTTTAACCCAAAAGGAGAGGGAAAGGAGGAGACAACTGCAATTATGCCTCTATTGCGGAAACTCAGGGCACTTTCTTCGAAATTGTCCAGTGAAGCCCAAGAAGAAGATAGTAGGGGCGTCTGATAAAGGTACCGAGAATCCTGAGCCGGGAAACGACCTCGCCCGGCAAGTGTAGAGGTCCGCTTGCCGAGCGTTAAAACCAGTTCTTTGACCTCGCATTTCATCATGCCCATGGTCCTCGTGAGTCCTGAACAACCTAATCGTATGCATGCCATTAAAGCATACATTGATAGTGGCGCAATCGGGAATTACTTGGACTGTGAGCTGGCCGCCAGGATGAATCTATCTCTTTGTCCAAAGACGGTGAAAGACGTCATTACCACCGTGGATGGGACGGAAATAGCTTCCGGACCCGTAACTCACACCACCATGGAAGTAACGTTAGTAAGCCAAGATGGGCATCAAGAGAAGATCGTGTTTGATGTGATCAAGGCCCCTCAGTTTCAAGTCATCTTGGGAGTTCCTTGGTTGGAGAAACACAATCCTCAAATTGATTGGCGAGCAAAGACAATCCGGTTTCCAGAATGCGCTTCTACCTGCTACCCTCAGCTCTCCACCAAACTAGCTGCAACTGTTTCTGAGAGTCCGCAACTGCCTCCTGAATACCAGGAATTCCAAGATGTCTTTTGGAAAGACCAAGCTAATTCCTTGCCTCCCCACAGATCATACGACTGTCAGATAGACCTGATTCCCGGATCCACTCCTCCGTGCAGTCGGATTTATGCCCTTACTGAACCTGAAAATCTCCACCTAAGGCAATATTTGGACCAGTACCTGGCTAACGGATTCATCCGTCCTTCGAAGTCCCCGGCCTCCTCAGCTCTGTTCTTCGTGCCAAAAAAGGAGGGAGACTTAAGAACGTGTATAGACTACCGTGCCCTGAACCAGATTACAATTAAGAACAGGTATCCATTGCCATTGATCCCAGAACTACTTGACCAAGTCAAAAACGCCTGCATATATACTAAGTTAGACCTCAGAGGAGCCTACCATTTGGTGCGAATAAAGGAGGGCGATGAATGGAAGACGGCCTTTCGTACCAAGTATGGACTGTTCGAGTATCAAGTGATGCCCTTCGGGTTGTGTAACGCACCGGCCGCATTCCAGTTCTTTATGAATGACGTGCTCCGTGAACTCATTGATGTGTGTGTAGTTGTATACATTGACGACATTCTGGTTTATTCGTCCTCTGAGGCAGAACACCGAAAACATGTAACCGCAGTACTGGAGAGGCTCCGCAAACACAAACTTTTTGCAAAACTAGAGAAGTGCGTCTTTCATGTTACTGAGGTCGAATTTCTGGGATTTATTTTGTCACCTAACGGAGTTCACATGGACTCGAGGAAGGTAGATGCAATAATCAAGTGGCCCTCACCATCATCTGTAAAAGGGGTTCAAAGTATGTTGGGCTTCGCCAACTTCTATCGCAGGTTTATTCCAGACTTTTCTCGGGTAGTCCAACCCATTACAGCTCTCCTCAGAAAAAACAAATGTTTTGAATGGTCTACCGAGGCAGAACAAGCCTTTCAGGAGCTAAAGACTAAATTTACCTCCGCCCCGATTTTAAAACATCCCCGTCCGGAACTACCTTACATCGTAGAGACCGATGCCTCCAGCCTTGCTATGGGAGCAGTGCTTTCACAAAGAGATCCAGAAACCAACCAGTTGCACCCTGTGGCGTTTTGGTCTCGCAAATTATCAGCCCCAGAAATCAATTACACCATTACCGATAAGGAACTGTTGGCTATTAAGTCCGCCTTTAAGGCCTGGCGGCATTATCTCTTAGGAGCCCGACACACAGTCACTGTCATTACTGACCATCGTAATCTACAGTATCTTAAATCAGCCAAAGCTCAATCCTCCAGACAACTTTGCATTATTTTTTGCCGAATTTGATTTTATAATCACCTACCGACCAGGCAATAAGAATGGTAAAGCGGATGCCCTCTCTCGAATCGGAGTAGAGGAACACATGGTTAACCCCGAGCTCATACCTATTATTCCTGAACAAAGAATCCTGGGTTTGATCAGCATGCAATCCATTGAAGAAATTGAAACCCAGGTTAAACAACTTGTAACTCCAACGGACATACAAAAATGGCAACTTCAGGGGGAAGACTTCACAGTAAAGAACGATTTATTATACTTCAAGGAACGACTTTATCTACCCTGTACCAGCTTACAAACTCAAGTCATCTCTTGTTATCACGACTCCTTAATGGAAGGACACCCGGGTATGGCCAAGACCTCGGAAAAGGTCAAGCGTCACTTTTGGTGGCCATCTTGGAGAAAAGACATCAGAAACTTTGTCATGTCCTGTGGAGTGTGCGCCCAGAACAAGAGTCCTAATGAAAAACCAGCAGGCCTCTTACAACCACTTGAAATTCCACCTCATCCCTGGCATACCCTTTCCATGGACTTTATCACTGACTTACCTCCCTGTTCCGGATACAATACAATCCTGGTAATCGTAGACTTATTTTCAAAAATGGCACATTTCATCCCACTAAAGGGGTTACCGTCAGCAGCAATCCTGGCTCGAGAATTTCTTGAAAACATCGTTCGGTTGCACGGCTTTCCTTCAGTTTTAATCTCAGACAGAGGAAGTCAATTCATCTCCCACTTCTGGCGGAGTTGCTGTCGGTTAGCTCAAATTGATGTGAGGCTTTCCACCAGTCACCACCCACAAACCGATGGTCAGACCAAAAGGACCAATCAGACTTTAGAACAGTACCTACGCTGCATGCTGCAACAGACAGGAGGAACTTGGAAGGACATCCTTTGGATAGCCGAGTACGCTTACAATAACTCAGTCCACTCTGGAACCGGAAAGACCCCGTTTTTTCTTTTGTATGGTAATCATCCTTGAACCTCTAACCTGGATCCACCTCAGGATCTTGGAACACCGGCAGTTGACCACCTACATTCAACCATCACCCAAGCCTTCAAGGAAGCTACTACCCACCTTCAAAGGGCCAAGGAACAATACAAGAAAGGAGCAGATCAACATCGAAAGGAAGCCCCTCAATACCAAATAGGAGATCAAGTCTGGTTATCCACCAAATATTTACCCCTAAAGGGACCACGCACCTTTAACCCAAGATACCTGGGACCCTACTCTGTTACTGCCATAATAAATCCAGTAGCGGTCAAGTTGGATTTACCCCCTCGCATGAAAATGCACCCAGTCTTCCATGTTTCACTACTAAAACCTGTTCAACCAGAAACCCGATTGACTAAATCTCCTGAACCTATCCTAGTTGACGGAGAACTTGAGTTTGAAATCAAATATTTCCTGGATTCCAAGATCTCCAAATCAAAACTACACTACCTGATTGACTGGAAAGGCTACGGCCCCCAAGAAAGATCTTGGGAACCTGCAGAACATGTACACGCTCCCCGACTAATCAAGAAATTTCATCGGACATTTCCTAACAAACCAAGACCTCCGGAGAAGTCAACCTTGGGAGGGGCCTTGAGGGGGGGTGCTGTCATGATCCCTGCTTCCAAGGGGTCAGGACTTGCCCCACGACCTTGGAAGCAGGCCCATGACTCTGATCCCAGGAACCAGCCAGTCCCTATAGGGACCCTCTGGACCTTGTCCTGGCGCCAGTGGCGCCAGGCTCATGATGGTGACTGGTCCCGGCACAGGAAGCGCTGGGCTCATATTGGATAAGAGTGCTTGGTGGACCTACCTGTAGCAGACCATGCTGCTTACTTACCAGCTAACTGGTCTCCTGATCCTTCTCTGCCTGGAACTACTTTTTCTGTCTGGGTGGAGCAGGAGCCACTCCCTGGAAGCAGAACACAGGAACTCTTTTAGAAATCTGGAACTCTTTTCTTACCTGGGTGGGGCCGTGGAAGGAGACGCCTAAGCACTACAGAAGGCTATTTAAACCACACCCGATTGGTTTCACGTGCTTCGCGTTATTCTGCATCTGCAGCAGGACGCTCACCGTGTCAGCTCCAGGAAACCTCCAGCTCCAGATCCTGTGAACACGAAATAACCTGCTGGAATCCAATCTTCAGTCTTCTTCAGTCTTCTGCAGCTCCTGCAAAACAAAGGCACAGGTTAGGTTAAAGTAAAGGCAGTGAATCTGCTTACCTAATCCAACGGCAGCATCCAAGGCGCCTTTTTCTGCCTTTCTCTTCCGGCATCCGAAATCTGCAAAGAGAGAGAACATCGGTCAGTAATATTCAACTACAAGTTCTGCTTACCTGTGTTACGCCCGTTCCAACTCAGCTCGTGCTGCATTCCGGCACCTGCAAGGCAAGATACATCGGTTAGTAACGCTTAGTTACAAGACTTCTTACCTGTGTTATGCTCGCTTTCAATCTGTTCGCGCTGCACCTCAGCACCTGCAAAGACAAAAGAGACATTACGGAGCATTCTCCAGCGCTAGTGCAGTCTTTCTACTTACGTGCCATTAGAAGGATAATCTTCATCGTCACAGCATCTGAAAAGGGAAAGACATAGACTTTACAGACTTAAGACTTTTGAAAGAGAAGAAAACAAGGCAAAAGGAACTTTAATACTTACAAGGCACGCTCGTGCATTAACGGCGTCTTCGCTCTCAGCAAATCCTCTGCTATCAAGAGGCAGAGCTCGCATCCAGTGAAGCAACTGGATCCAGCGCCCCTGCATAAGACGCAGGATGGAGAGCCCGGCATTTACCTATATAAGGTAAGCGCAATATCAACCCAGTTCCACGGGGAAAGAAAGGGCGAGAGGGGCTAGGAACTTTCCGAACCTTCCAAACACTAATACCTTGGTTTACCCTTGCAGACATCTCTCTCTTCAGCTTAAACTGTCGGTGGGAAGGGGGCCCAGTCCGGGAGCAAAACGAACCCTGCGCCTAACCCTGAAGACAGTATCCTCGCCAGATCAAGACCCGCGCCTCCGGGGGAACCAGGTGAGCGTTACACTGGGCCATGTCTGAGACCTACATCCGTTCTCCTCCCACCATCAGTGTGACTTTGACCGCCAAAGGGTGCAGGCTACTGTCTACAACATGAAGTGCATCAAGCACATATACAGGCAAGAAAAGAACATACATCACAATCAACATCAATAATTGGACATATCAATTATATCAACTCACCAAAAATGATTGCAGAAATCCCGTGGAGAAAACATACATTTTCCCCACTAGGGGTGTTAACACAAGTAGTACAGCAGC
Organism: Ambystoma mexicanum; assembly: GCF_040938575.1. NCBI lineage: Eukaryota > Metazoa > Chordata > Amphibia > Caudata > Ambystomatidae > Ambystoma > Ambystoma mexicanum. The sequence continues at coordinate 1,333,050,161 of NC_090921.1, read as the reverse complement.
AGACAGCCCACAGATATGATGAAAGTCCAATGCCCTTGTGTAAATGTTTGTAACACCGAACCATCCTTGCGAGCCCATGGATAGGGGAAGCAGGAGTGGCATATGTGAGTCGGGACCCCAAGCTGCAAACACATACACGAGACCAGCTTGAAGCTTGAAGGGCCCAGCTGGAACATACAGTGGATGCTTTCAAAAGCTACAAAGCACCACACCGTCACATAATTGCACAATAGACAAGCAATTTTAAACTATATTAACTAATTAAACTAACTATAAAAATCAAAAATGGCCACATATGACCCAGGGGGTGGGGGGAGGCACCCAGGAGGGGGGAGGTGCAGGGTGCACCTCAACATCCACATGCGATGACGTCGAGATAAAAATAAAAACCTCCATGGGCTCAATGCCTGCACGGCCCGACCTATGTGGGAGATAAGTTGTCGTCCTCAAAAGGTGAATGTGACAGTACCCTGATCACGCCTATGCGCAGCTTGCCCCTTGTCGGCAGCAAGTCTGCGGGACCAGTGAGCCTGGTTCTGTGCGTCGATGACACACAGGTCAGCATGCAGAACCTCTCATGATACGCGTGCTTCCTCTTGCAAGGTAGCACGTGTAACACAGAGTTCTTCCTGCATGGCCTGGCATGACATATGGAACACCTCCCGGCAAGCATGTACCTTAGCTGAGATGGTATTCTCAAGCTGTTCCAACCTCTCCTCTGTCCGCTGCCTCTGGGACATCAAGAGCACACCCAGAGTAGATCGGAGGGATTTATGGTCATCCCTCAGGGCCTCCCTGTGTGCCTCTGCATGAGCAGCAATTGCTTGATGCAGAGACACCGTTTCAGCCCGGCGTGGCCTGTCTGAGGCCGCCATGCCCAGCCTAAGCGAGCAGGCCGTGGACTGTGCCACCCGCTGCTGGAGATCCACCTGCCTGGCAGGGGGGAGCACTGATTGGGCCACACGTTCCATGAGCTGAACGATTTTATCAACAGCGGCCCCCTGGTGTTCGGAATTGGCAACCATGGCTTGCTCCGACTCAGTATACCTCGGTGGCGTATGGCCACCGCGTTGCTGAGCTTGACACCCATGGAGCCGCGGTCCTTGTTGGGTTGCCACCGCCCGCAGCTGCAGGACTACATTCCTCCATTGACGTGATGCCCCAGGCACATCAGCAACTGGTGTGGAGTGTGACCATGCGTCCCGATCCACCACAGGTGGACATCCCACCACCTTCTGGCCCCTCAGTGCAGGTGTCGCGGACAGAGGATCATCCACATCAGAATCACTCACCATTGACAAATGGACATGACGCGCATCCAACTCGACATTGTCGCCAGAGTGATCATCCGGGCTAGACTCATTGCCAGCCATAGACACGATGGTCTGGAGCACAAGTGGGTTCTCGTGGCCTACCACCCCATGAACCCCACTTGTGCCGGGTTGCTGGTGTGATAGCAACCCTGTGTCTGGTATGACATCACCATTCTCTGCCTCCATTGCGTCATCATCTGAAAAGTGGAAAAAACAAACATGAGTTTACATGTCAGAAGCACATAACCCCCACACACACAAACCCCCACACACACATAGACATCACATTGACAGCCAACACATGAAGCAGACCTGTCACACACAAATGAGAACCTGGCATGCATCCAGTGGCATTGATATGCAAACACATCCCAAAAGCAGAAATGGATGTGTCTAAATAGCAAAGCCTAAACACGTATAAAATGTAGTATTTCACCTCCATCAGACACCACCTCGGTCTGACACAAGTCACAGGCAGAAAAGACAGATGGCAACAAAGAGATGGCACATACCATAAGCATGTCTGAACTGCAAATTGACCACAGCTGCAAGTGGATCCAAACACACAATGACACACGTAATATGCATGTACACATGCATCACTAAACCATCATCACCAATATAGCTTCATCCATCTGCAGCTTGGCCCGTACCGGGTGTCATGGGCCATGTAGATATAGTGAATGTCCCAAGCAAAGCAAGGGCCTGCAACCAGGCATGAGGGACCATAACGGCCAGTACGGTCCGAGCTGCAGGCCATGAAGCCTCCTGAACACACCTCAGGGCCTGATTAAGCACATTGTGCTATGAATGTGCCCTATTCAATTATTCAGTGTGTATATTCTGCATGGCCAGGCCCCACCATATCAGCTAAGTGGGCCTGGCCGTACACAAATTGCACAACAGTGCACCTTAAGGATTATGCCAGTTGGACATAACGTGCGCAATGCTGAAATCTCACCAGCATTAATGTCAATCAACTACATATCAGTCAGTCAACAAAAAAGCTGTGGAAGACACATATGTAAATTAACACTTTTACACACACATAAGTAAGTAGCCGCAATGTTGCACTACACAACATTGAAGCTGCTTGCATATGTACATGTGAAAGCATTCCAAAACACACCTTTCCCTGTACACCTCTGTTGTGAACATGAACAGCATCCAATACAGCAAAGCAAGCAGCTACAACACTGCTTGCTTTGATGTATGTGAAAGTGTATACATACACACGTGAAGGCAGCTCCACAGTCATCACAAACCAATTTGCAGGCTACATTCAATCTGCGCCCCATACCAGTTGTTAGATTCTGCACATTGACCTATCAACTTAGCTAAACACCCACTAGGGAGTTCCAATACTGAGTACATGTGTCACAGGATGCACCTGTGCCCGTGGCATACATGACATAGAAGGGATGAAAATCTGACCATACATGCCAGGTCACTTTGACATTGCAGCAGTGAGTAGGCATGTAGAACGGTGTAACAGGGCTCAGAAGTGGGTTGATGCAGTGCAGAACATGTGTACCTTACCCACTATCTACATGAACAAGTACATTATGATGTCAATAAATAAACATGAAGGCAGTGTAAGGGCAAGTTCAGGCATCACGTGCAATGTTTGTTTTGTTTGTTTGTTTTTATTATTTATACTGCGCTCCAGACCCATGGGTATTCGGGCGCGATAGCATAAGAGGGTTGTTAAGCTTAGGTTACAAATGTACAAGGATAGGTACAGCTGAGGTTACAATGCTGTATAGATGACACGATAGACATCATAGACAGGCAAAAGGAGTGTGTGTGACATACATAAAAATGTTAGGCAGTTACAAGTGTACAAGGATAGGTACAGCTGTGTTACAGTGCTGTGTAACTGCCACAATCGGCAGGCAGAAAGAAAGTGTACAGAGTGTGGCATAGGTTTGTAAAACACACCTAAATATAGTAAGGCAGTATGGTTACTTATATACAATGGGTGCAGGGTGGATACATGTATAGTATGTTCAGACGTCCTGTTCCTTTAGCCAGTGGATCAGGCTAGCTCAGAATTGTAGGTTGGGTCGATCTCGATTAATGAAGGGGGGAGGGAGTTCCAATATTGAGCTGCTTTATCAGGGAAGCTGCTCCCACCGGACTTGGTGAGCCTAAATCTGGTACTAGTAGGAGGTTGGAATTGACCTTTCTTTTGGGCGGGAGGCTGTTTGTCTATTAAATCTGTCTGAGAGGTATTGTGGGGCTGCCTGGTTGAGGCATTTTGTGTCGGGATGCAGTTTTGGGGAGGATTTTGTCTTTAGTAGACAGCCAGTTGACTGATCTCCTAAGATCAGATATATGGGCCATTTTAGGAAGACCTAGGGCAGCTCTTAAGGCATTGTTTTGGAGAGTTTGAATTTTGGAGATGATGTGTTTATTGCTGCCAATATATAAGGCGTTGCAATAATCCAATTTAGATAATATTAAGGCTCTTGCTAGTGTGATACAGTTATTGGGAGAGAGGAAGGGCTTGGCTGCTCTGATTAGCTTGCAAATGTAGGAGGTGGCTGAGGCCAAAGTATTAATTTGTTTGCCAAAGGAAAGCGTGGAGTCTAGGTGGAAACCAAGTGTTCTGACTACCTTGGCCACAGTGATATTGTTGTTATCATTGCGAATAAGGTGTAGTTAGGGCCTAGTTTTTTAATGTTGGATGGTGTACCTAGGATGAGGAGTTTTGTTTTGTCACCATTCAGGCATAGACCGTGGGAGGCCCTCCATGCCTGGTGGGGTAGACTCTGTTTACAAAGGCCAAATCCTTGTCATAATCTCCCGTCGACGGGATGAGGATCTGTGTATCATCAGCATAATTAGTGTAGGTGATACCTAGATCATCGAAAAGGGGCTTTGTGAAGATATTGTACAGAGAAGGGGAAACGCAGGAGCCTTGGGGTACACCGCATGAGATAGGTGTGGGATCAGCCGCTGCTATGGGCGAGAAGACTCGTATTGTCCTGTTATCTAGGAAGGACTGGATCCATGCGACTGCTTCCTGGGAGAAGCAGGCTGCGGAGACTAGATGGTTGCATAGTATTGTATGGTCTACCAAGTCGAATGCGACCGAAAGGTCAAGGAGTAGTAGAAGTGCTGTGCTGCCTTTGTCTCTTAGTGTATCTATTTGTGCCTTAAGGTCTAAGAGAGCAGTCTCAGTGCGATGCTGGGGTCTGAATCCAGACTGGCGAACACCTAGGAGGTGATTTTGTTCCAGGTGGTGCTGAATTTGTAAGTAGGCTACTTTATCCAGAATTTTGAGGAGGAATGGCACCGTGGTTATGGGACGGTAGTTAGTAGGATATTGGGGTCAAGAGTTTGATTTTTGAGGAGGGGCAGGACCCAGGAGCGTTTTAAGTTGCAGGGTATGGTGCCTGAGGTGAATGAGGCGTTTATGAGTTTGGTAATGAACAGGGAGAGTTCACGGGCAGCGTCTTTTATGAGTTGGGCTGGACATGGGTCACCATGACAGTTGGACGGTTTGATGGAGAGAATGACTTTCTCCACTTCTTTGGTGGATACTTTGCAAAAGTGAAAGCTGGAGGTAAGTAGAGTCGGTGGGGTAGGGGTGGGTTGCAGTGGAGATGTGGGGTTAGTGTCAGTCTTGGTAGTATTCTCATGGATGTTGGTCTTCGTAGTAGTAATGGTGTCTTTTTTATTATTAATTTTCACCTGGAGCATTGATATCTTGTTGGCCAGAGCATTCTGTATATTTGTGTACCAGTTTTTATCCTTCAGGCAGGAGTCAGGAGCTTGAATAGGGGATTCTACTTCTTTTAGGATGGCGAATAATTCTTTGGTGTTCGATTTGGCTTGGGAGATGCGGGTGTTGTAGGAGGTTTGTTTGGCTAGGATAATTTCCTTCTTGTATAGGGTGGATAGTTTGGTCAGGTTATTTTTGTTAAGGCCTGAAGGGTCTGATCGCCAGATTTTTTCAATTAGGCATTTTTCTTGTTTTATGGCTTTCAGGTGGGGTGTGAACCACGATTTTAGGTGTTGTCGAGGTCTGCTCTTTCTGACCTTCAATGCTGCAATGGTGTCAAGTGATGCAAGCATCGCTTCATTGTACACTTGTACAATGGGAGCTGGATCAGTCAGGTCTGGGATAGAATTTGGAGAATTTGGAGTAGGGAGGATGAGGTTTTCCAGAGTAATATTTCTTTTATTTCTAGTGGACGCAGCTGGAGCTGTCTTACCAGTAATCGTGGGGAGTCTAGCTTCTAAGGTGAAGGAGATCAGGTAGTGGTCCGACCAGGGCTGGGGTCTTATGGAAGTGATGGATGTATGGCAGTTGTGTTCAGCAATCCAATCTATGATCCTTCCTTTAGTGTGCATAGGTTCTGTGATCTTTTGGATAAATCCTAGTTCCTCGAGGGAGTTGTTAATTAGTGCAGCATTCAAGTCTAGTGGGTCGCCATATCCAAGGTTAAAGTCTTCTAGTATGATGCATTGTGAGGAATTTCTTAAGTTGTTGGATAGTAGGTTCATGAGCTCTTCCTCAAAGGAGCCTAGAGGGCCTGGAGGTCGGTATATTAAATGGATGGTGATGGTTTGGTTGTTGGCGATAGTGAGTTTGGCCGTGAGGGATTCACAAGAATTAGTATTTTGGTGTATGAGGAGTCTAAGTGTTAGACTTTTTTTTTTAACAATTATGGCGAGGCCTCCGCCTCTTGATGTGGTACAATGCAGTCTTAAGAGAGTGTAATTGTCTGGAGTGGCAAGCATAATGCTGGGCCAGCTTCAGGGTGAAGCCAGGATTCAGTAATGGCTAGGAAGTCTATGTTATCATTTTGGATTAAATCAGATATCTCTGTAGCATGTGCAACCAAGGAACAGGCATTTGTTAGAGCGCCTTTTATTCCCAGTTGGGTGGGTGGATCAGATGGCAAGTGAGCTTTCTCTTTGCCGTTGGAGGAGGAGGTGGTGTCTCTAAAGAGTCTACAGTTGAGCTGAAGTGGGTGTTGGTTTAGGACATTATTGTCCTTGTGGGTGGGTAGAGAATCCTTCGGGCAGTTGGTGGTGGTATGGGCATTAGTTTCTTGGGAGTCTGGCACAGAGTTTAAGGATTCTTAGTTGGAGGCTGCATGGTTTGGTGGCGCTGTTAGGGAGCTCAAAGGGTGCTCTTGCCAATGGTAATTGGTTCAGTTGCTGGGACACATTGAAGTCTTGTAGGGTAATTAAGTTGAGTATAGTTCTAAGTAGTATCGTGTAGAGAGGAGGCAGATACATGTCGGTTGTGGAGTAGTATTACTAACCAGAGTAGGGCATGTAGGATAGGGCCAGAAAATGAGGTGAGCAACAGGTGACCTAGGGGTCGACTAACTGGCAGGTCGCAAGCAATGTAGTTCTGACTTACTGCTAAGGGCCAGAGTAGGGTCGGTACTCAAGCACTCTAAATACAATATTTGCTGTTCTGGCAGTAATCGAGCAGGTTCTCCTCTAATCTGGGTGCAATTTTACTGGTAAGGACCAGAGTATAGCAAATTCTCAGGCAGTCTAAATGCAGCTTTTGCAAATAATGGTAAAATCAACACAAACTAAATGCAGTATTTCTAGTGAAGTTCAAGGTAAAGCAGGTTCTCAGGCAGTCTAAATGTAGCTTTTGCAAATAAGGGTAAAATCAACAGGTTCCCACACAAATTGAGTACAATTTTTCTGGTAAGGTATAGAGTACAGCAGGTTCTCAGGTAGTCAAGATGCCGCTTGACTTCTATGTGTCATGATCGAACAAAGTTTTCAAGCAAATTTATTGGAAGCAGCCATATCACTATAAGCAGATATAAGTGGGCTATACCATGGTTAGTTGCTAGAGCGGAACGTCGCAGAAGCACATTTCAAATTAATATGTCGGACGATCACTCAGACCTGCAAGATGAGGCTCTAGTGGGTTAATGGCTACACGTTAGTATGCTGCAGGCTGTGTCGGAGTGGAGGGAGCAGACAGACAATAGAGAATATAGTTGTACGAAATGATATGCACGTAGTAGTCAGAGTTGTGTGCATAAACAAGGCAGGATCGTGGCAGTAGAGTAGGCATATGACACACGGCCGGACTCACAGTGATAACGCGCATTTACCCATTTTGGGCGCAATAGTTTGTGAATGTTAGCTTGTGTGGAGGTAGAGTATAACAGTTAGGGGGTCTGGCAGATGGCAGACACGGCACAAAATAGGCGACAAACAGGTGCTGGTCTTGTTTCTGTGGGCCTTGAGTGAGGTGGGCCGGCTTCGCCTGCCAGCGGCCAATAGGAGGGCAAATAGGCAAGGCAGCCTATCAGGGCTCATTGGAGAATGCTGGGGCCTGGTTAGGCTCTGGAGGCAAGCATCAGAAAGCGGGCAGCCATTTTTGAGCGTTTAAAGAGCCTTGTGTGTCTTAATGGCATTTGTGATGCGGCAACAGCGTTTCAGCTGTAATCAGGCTGCACGGCAGCCTAGTCTTCCTTCAGTGATGGCGATTTAGCATAAATTGCGGACAAAATATTTAAGAAGGGGATTTTTGGAGGGAAGCGCTACGATCTCAGCGCTTACCTTATTTATGACATTGGTAAGGTGGCCTTCGTGCAGGGTGCTCGCTGCTCCTGCAGGGGCGGATCCTGGTTGAGGGAGCTCCTGCTCCTCTGTTGTGATGGAGTGAATGTGGTTGGGTTGCAATGCAATGGGTTGAATGCAATGGGTTGCATGCCTACAGGCAAACACCCCCCCCAAGTGAAAATGCAGGGAGGCATTGCATGGCTGCGAAAGTGTGACCAGAGAACTGTGTATTGGCAGACAGTGTTGACTAGCGTCAATTGCATCATCTGAGTCAACTGACAACACAGCAGATGAGACTGGGACAGTAAGCAGGACACATGATGAACCCTCAGTAGTACACCCATGTGTGCAGAAGCCACTACACCAGTTGAACAGAGTCAGGGTGCCTGAAACAGGGGAAGGCCTGTGCCCCACACAGACTGACACCCGGAACATGTGCGTGATGCAGGACTGTGCCAGAGTGGCCATGGAATGGATGATCAAATGCCATTCAATGTAGGTCATCCTGGACACGTACTACAATGATCATCCGGGCAAGGACACATAGGGGCATGCATGGAATGCACATGGAGCATGAATGGGCACTCATGTCCCTGAGGAGCATCTGCCATCTGCCATCTGCAAAGTCCAGTGAGACACCCTGCATCAAGGACAGAGTATGTAGGCCACTGTGTGCATCTGGCAGGTTGGCAGGGAGAAGTGTGCATGTACACAGGAGCATTGAACAGGCCACTGCAGTAGTCCAACATGACACCCACCAGTGCCATGGTGAAATTGGGATGCAGTGGGGTGGAGGGGCAAGGGAGCATGCCTACGTGGAGTACCTGCATGCAGGCAGAACACACATGCACGTCAGTCATGCGATGACATAGTCCCAGTGCTGAGTGGAAAGACCCCCCAGGCTTCATGCAGAAGGGCCAGTTAGCTGCAACATGGACTGGAGGGGCAGCCGGGTGACTAGCATGTGAGCAGGGTGCAGGTGTGGTGATGAGGACAGTCCCCATCTGCTCTACATGTCCACCATCCTGCACAGCAGGCACGCATCAGTGAAGCATTGCATGACTTGCACATGACAACCATGTACACATAGCATGTAGTGGCAGTCAAGCACAACACATCACACAAGCAAATCACACATGGTCTGGACAAACACGCGACAACACTCACTGGACGGGGCATCAAAGTCCAGCATCTCTCCCACTCCTTCGTACAATTCTGCCGGTATGAACTCCTCAGCGACTGACTTGTGCGAAGTGAGGTCTTCCTCCTGAGCTGGTGACCCACCACCAGTCAACCCAGTCATGGCATAATTGGAGGCACGCTTATCCTTAGCACAGCGTCAGAGGTAATCCCAACGCTTTTTGCACTCTTGAGCTGTGCGCACCTCATGTCCGAATGCACTCACACAATCCGCAACGTGCTTCCAGTGGGACATACGCTGGGCAGCTGTAGTGTGACAATTCAGCCCCACTAGCATATCACGGTTGTGTTCCTGCACGTAGTCCACAAGGAAGTCCAGTTCCTGCACGCAGAAAGGCTTCTTCCTCGACATGCCGGACGCCAGAGCCGTGTCTGGGGTCCAAGCCTCTGCTGCAGATGCAACCTTCCTCCTCTTGAGCAGTGGTCCGGACCCTGGCTGGCAAATGCCGCCCTGATCAGTATGGGCAGTGGCGCTGGTGGATCGAACAGAGGGAGTGGCAAGTGGAACAAGGACGGAAGCCCTGACTTGCATCAGTGGCTGCTGGGTGCCCTGTAATGGACCCTGCGCAGCAACATCTGCTGTGCCAGGGTCATTGACCGGGACTGTCCTGGATGGTAGACTCACAGCCGGGGTGGTGTCAGCTGCATCTGCCCATGCACTTGCCAACACCCGGCTGCTCGGGGTAGCAGATGACAATACTGCCCCAGGGACACGTGCCTTGGTCTGGGCAGCCCTGCGTGCACTTACGGTGTGCCTCCTGACCTCCTGAAAATAATCCTGGGACTCTTCAGGTGCCAACGCAGCATGCGCTGGCTGACCCTGAGCCTGGGTGGTGGTGTCCACAGCTGAACCTGCAGCTACCACTACCCTTGGGCCCGTGGCAGTCGATGAAACGGACTGCTCGGTCACATGGGCGCCAGTGCCAGATGCAAGAGCTGCATCTCCCGGAGACACAGGCGGTGGTGGCATGACTGCACCAACATGTGGTACAACATCGTGCCGAAGTGGGGCACCCCTGCCTCTTCCCCCTCTGCAGCCACCCTGGGCACCCTGGAGTCCCCCTACTCCCTGGTCACCCCGGCCACGTCCCTGACCACACCTGCCACATGGAGTACGCCCAGCTGAGGCACCCCTCACCTTTCGTGGCCTCCCAACCATGGCACAGATGTAGTAGTGCCGGCACAGATGTAGTATTGCCAATGGGAGGTGTACACGACAATTGTCCTGGGCAATTGGGGTGAAGGGGGTGGGGTACTAGATGTTAACAGCACCCCTGCATCTGCAAGGCTGTATGTGACCCTGGTGATAAAGTGATGGGTCACGCAATGCTCAGGCACCCCAAAACTGCAGTAAAACCATGCACGCAACCCCCGGTAGCCCACGTGTGTGGAATTAACCTCCCGCAGTACGCGCTGGCACCCAGGATCAAGAAAACCACGTACGCGTGGGACACGCAGGCTACTATGACCTTGAAAACGGGTACGCAATACACAGGGGCACCCGCAGTGGGAAAAATAGCGTGCACGACTCACCGTCTGACTAGCGTGATAATGAAAAACATGCGTAGCCAATACCCCTGCCAAAAGAAGAGATACGTCCTTGATCTGCTGTGAAGTTGTGATGGCACGCGAAACAACCAGAAGTAGCAACACACGTCGGTCTCCACGAAAGGCACGTACAGCGAACTGCTGGCCCTGCTCACCTTTAACCCGTGCTGAGGGAAACGCCCATGTGCGTCACGTCACATTCACGCTTACGCCATCCTCAAATTAAACACATTAACACGCAGACGTGCTGTTTTTTCATGTGCTGAATCACTATGCACCTGTGATGAGGGGAACGCCTGTGTGTGTTAAGTCACATGCGTGCTTACGCGCTAAGCGCCTCTCCTCGAATGACACGCTGATGTGCTGTTTTCTCACGTGCCAAATCACTCTGTATCAAGCTGGCTACGCTGCAACACATGGAAGACCATGCTCCTGCCCAGAAGGCCGAATTACTGCCCCCCAGAGCCCTGAGCTGACTCCCAGCCATCTGCTGCTGCCTGCCTGCTGGCCACGTGCCGTGCCTGCACGTCAGCCATCTGCAGGGGTCCAGTTGCTGTGACCACCCCTGCTGGAACAGAAGACTCCCGACTGAAGTTCCATCGCTCCACAGCCCAGCACCAGGGCCCAGTTGCCCACCCACACCCCAGAGAGGCAGAGGGCTACCAGCTTCAGTGCCGCAGAAGTTGGTATCCTTGTGGACCAAGTCCTGGTGCATTTTGATGACCTCTTCGGAAGACCATGCGCCGACAATGAAAGACTGAAGAGAATCTGGAAGGACATCATGGCTGCCATCAACGTGCAGGGGGGGCAGCCTGTGACATGGCACATGTCCGGAAGCACTGGGAGGACTTCAGGTCCAGGACCCTCAGCAAGGCCCGGCGACTCTTGGAGTGAGCGTAAGCAGAGGGGTGCCGGGTCTGCCTTACCAACAACCAGATGAGGGTCCTGGAACATATACGCCCAGCGCTCGACCTCCAGGTCCTTCAGAGGCAGACCCATCTGGAGTCGAGCGGTAAGTGTCCATGGGTACTGATTGGACGCAGTGCATGTTGAGGTGTGCCAGGAGTGTGCAGCTTAGACATATGTCTGGAAAGCCCCATGTATGGATGTGTATGTGCAGGGACATCAGCTTGCTGCATGTGAGTCCAGTCATGTGTGAGTCACATCAATGGTGTATGTGTTCAAATGCATGATGCACGGATGCATTTGGGGATGCACACATGTTTGCATTTCTGTGTATGTACTGTGGCATGGTTGTGGTGTGACACATGGATGCTGGTTCCACCTTCATGTACGTCCATGGCATACATGAGCATGTGTGTGTTTCACATGTGTGTGAATCTGATACGCCATGGATGCATGTGACATAGACATGTAGGAGGCTGATTGGCAGATGTGACATAGTTGCTGATGATTTCACTGTGACAGGTGGTGGAGATGTACAGATGCATGTATGTCTGGTGGCGTGTGTGCATGTGTTCGGCACTCCCTGTGTTGCATGTGACGTCAGGCTAACCTTTGGATGTTCATGCTGTTGTATGTGTATGGATGTTGCTGCCTGCTGCAACATTCCTGTTAATTTGCGCATGTGTGGGTTCAAATGATATGTGTGTTGGGGAGTGTGATGCCATCTGTGAAGTTTGACACTGCCACTCATGTGCAACTGTCATGTGTGTATCAGACCAACTGTCATGTGTGTATCAGACCATTGTACAGTGCCCAGCGGCAGGGATCCCACCGCCAGCCGAAGACGCAAGGCCCAGCTCCCCTCCCAGGTTGTCATCTCTTTGGGGAGTGAGGAGTCTGGTGCCGCGTCCATGGCTGCAGCTGCCGAGGGTAGGTCCAAGAGGCAGAGGTCGGAGGAGGACTCCTCGGCAGCAGAAGGGGCAGCTGAGCCCCCACAGGTGTCATGATCCGCCGAGCCTGCCCCTTTTGGACTTCATGGTCCATGATGCACCATGGTGTTAACTCCGTGGTTCTACCAACATGGCCGGCGCTTCCGAAGCGCTGCGCGCCAGCCCTCACTTACTACGTTCAGCTTCTTAGAAAAAGGCTACACCTCTTCGGCACTGCGCGTCTCAATGCTACTGCTTGGTGTAGCTAGACGTGCGTTCCAAAGTTCGCTTCGCTCTCATTGTTACCCTATTTTTCTTCCTTCCTTCCTGGCATTCATTTACCCTTTCTCCTTACCTGTTTTCGTGGACTATTCCTGGTAATTCCTCGCGCTCAGACTCGGAGCTCGACTCCTTCGAGCTGTCTCATTGGTATCCTGGTTCCAATACCGGAGACTGAACGCTTCCGTTTGGAAGGCTTCAACCTCATGCTGGACTCCGAAGACCTGCGACCAGGTTTATACAAGTCCCAGACCATAAGGAAAAAAGCTAAGTCCAAGAGCGTCACAAGAAAGGAAAAACAGGTGAGAAGGGGAGAAACTTGTGACAGATTGAAACGCCTAAAACTTGATACAAAAACAGATATGGAAGCCGCAGTCCAGGACCTCATGAGAGGCATGCAAGAATTAACCACTGAAGTTCAGAACCTTAAGGCTGAGAATGCTGCATTAAAGCAGCTGGTCTTGTCCAGAGATTCTACTGCAAAGGAAAGTGTTCTGTTAGGGGGAGTAGTAGACAAATACGACGGATCATCAAAGACTATACATGGCTTCCTAGATTCCTGTTTGGTACACTACACTTTCAAACCATACTATTTTTCCACGCCACAAGCGAAGGTTGGCTTCATGATATCCCATCTCACGGGCAATGCCTTAACCTGGGCTACTCCCTTAGTCAATGCTGGCGATGCTCTCCTGGATGACTACGATGGTTTTTTGGAAGCCTTAAGGCCATGTTTGATCGCCATGAGTGTCACGCCGCGCGCTCGCTCGCGGGCGTCGGCGCCACTTACCTGGGTTCCTGGTCCACGGCCGCAGCAGTCTCCTCCTTCATGGAGGCTGTACCCGCGGTGGCGACTCTCTTCACGCCGACCCGCGGTTCGGATGAGCGCCGTGGACGCCGCCATCTTGCGAGGATCTGCGCATGCGCGGATCGTCAGTATTCGACGTCCCGCGCATGCGCAGCATCGGAACATGCGTTCCAAGCCTCGTTTTGACCCCGGACCATAAATAGGCATCGCATACACAAGGACAACGCGTCTCAACGCGGTTGTTACTGTGTATGCGCTGCTGGAGCCTGGTGCTAGGTTTTCAGCCCTCCAGTTTCCAGGTCTGCCTTTCCTGCTCAGTCCTGCCTTTTCTCCTTACTCCTTACTCCTTCTTGCTTCTGGTCCTCATACCCTTTCTTCCCCTATCTTCGTTACTAGCCAGCCCCTGGTTCAGGGTGGAGGAGGTTTCGTCTGGGTTCCTAGTAGTAGTGGGGACCCCTGTCAGTACTGCTTCTTCTTGCAGTTTGCTTTCCTTTGCCTGTCTTGTGCCCTGCCGGTACCTGTGCCTTACTGCCTTGGAAGTTCCTGAGTTCCTCTCCGTTTTCATCGGTGATTTCATCAAGCCTTCTCAGCCAGTGGAAACACTGTCCCGACGTCACGCTAATCCTGAGAAGTGCCACCCGTGGCGTTGGGAGTTGGTTCAGTACCATCCTGTCATATACCGTCAGGAGGGGATTGGGCTAATTCCTCGCGTTACTCTTTCATCGGCTATCAAGACTTCGACAGACTGGCAACCTCAACTCCACGGTCTACAGGAAAAAGAGGTAAACCACGATCCCGTGAAGATACGTTTAACAGATTGAGACGCCTTAACCCCAGTTCCGACATGGACGACATACAGGAACTACGTGAAGAAATGCGTGCCATGCGTCTTGAAATGACCACTCTCCGCCAGGAGAACAACACCCTCAGACAGGCATTGGATCGGTGTTTGGCTAGTCCCGCACAACCTGTCACACCGTCAGAGAACTCCATGGCTTACACGACTCCGATGAAGTATGATGGTGATCCGCGTCGAGTGGCTGAGTTCTGTACTCATTGTCGGATCCATTTCCAGTTCAGATCAACTCATTTTGCTCAAGACAAGGCCAAGATCGGGTACATCCTTGGCAATCTGACCGGCAATGCACTCGCCTGGGCAGCACCTCTAGTCTCTACTAACAGTCCTCTGTTGAGTGATTTTACTGCCTTTGAGAAAGCCTTTTTGGACGTCTTTAAACCACCCAATTTGGCAGCCATGGCTCAGAATCAATTAATGGAGATCAAGCAAGGGTCAGATGACATAATCCGCTACATCAGTCGGTTTCGACAATTAGTAACTGATTCACAATGGCCTGAAATTACTCAAAAAACCTTGTTTCCTCGGGGATTACGAGAGGAGTACAAGGATGAATTACTGCACATTCCGGAGCCAGAAACATTGCCTGCTTTGGTGGAACAAGTCTTACGCATTGACCACAGGTTGACCGAACGACGGAGTGAACGCCGCAGGTCTGCCAGGTATCAATCGATTCCTCTTGCACAGAACCTCGGACCAGCTGTTTCTACTGAAGTAGGTCCAGAACCCATGCAGTTGGGTGCCGTCCGTGGTCCGTTGTCCGAGACCGAGACCGAAAAGAAAAGAAGACGACAGAAGAATTTGTGCCTGTATTGCGGTGGTTCTGACCACTTTTTAGGCACCTGTCCGCTGCGCCCGTTGAAGAAACAGGAAAACTAACAGGCCCGTTGTTTGAGGCGAAGGCAGCAACGGGCCGCCCTTCTGATTCCGTCCTTCCTCCCATGAACTCAGTACCTTTGTTGATCCTGAAAATCGGTGTTGCCTGGCTTGGAAAATGTGTGCAGACCTGGGCCCTTTTGGATTGCGGAGCATCCGGCAACTACATCGATGCTTCATTTGCGAATGCCAAGGGGATCCGTTTACATAACAAGGAACGACCTACAGTGGTGGAGGTGATCGATGGGTCTACTTTGTCTTCGGGTCCTGTTTGCCAACACTCTGATCCCTTGTGGCTCTCTGTAGAAGGGCATCTCGAACGTATCTCCTTGGACGTCATCAAATCCCCCTCATTTCCGGTGGTTCTGGGGTTACCATGGTTGTTGTATCACAATCCCCAGGTCGACTGGACCGCTCGCTCTTTGATGTTTACTTCGACACGTTGCCCTAGTGATTGCGTAATCCATGAAACCTTTCCTGCAGTTATGGAGTCCCTCAATCCTGCTGACGTGTCTACTCGTCTATGTGCCACTCAATCGGTACCTCATGAATATGCTAACTACCACAAGGCGTTCTCCAAGCCTGAGGACATACCATTACCACCTCATCGGTACTTTGATTGTTCCATTGACATTCTGCCTGGTGCGATCATTCCCCACGGCAAGATTTATTCGTTGACTCAACTCGAGAAAGGCATCCTACAGGAGTACATTACGGATTGCCTGAACAAAGGCTACATTATACCCTCCAAATCCCCTGCGGGATTCCCGTTATTCTTCGTCAAAAAGAAAGAGGGCACTTTGCGCCCTTGTATCGACTATCGTCAATTAAACGAAATCACGAGGAAAGACAGGTACCCGTTACCACTCATCCGGGACATCATCGAATCTCTGAAATCAGCACAGATCTTCACCAAACTGGATCTAAGAGGGGCCTATCACTTGGTGCGGATTAAGAATGGAGATGAGTGGAAGACGGCCTTCAAAACGCCTATTGGTCACTTCGAATACAGGGTGATGCCGTTTGGACTCTGCAATGCCCCGGCAGTCTTTCAACGGTTCATGGACGATGTCTTTTCTGACCTTATTGGGATTTCTGTCTGGGTTTACCTTGACGACATATTGGTTTTTTCTGACTCTCGTACTGCACACGTAGTGCATGTTCAGGAAGTCCTCCGGAGGTTAATACACAACGGCCTGTATGCCAAAATCGAAAAATGTCAATTTCATAAGGAAAGCATGGAGTTTCTGGGTTATGTGATCAGCAACACAGGAGTACAGATGGATCCCGCAAAACTGCAAGCTATACAAGAGTGGAAACCACCACATGGCGTGAAGTCGCTTCAAAGGTTCTTGGGCTTTGCCAACTTTTATCGGCGTTTCATCCCACGCTTTTCTAAACTGGCCAACAGTCTAACCCGCCTGACCAGTACCAAGGTGCCGTTTATTTGGGACACGCAGGCCGAGGAGGCATTCCTGGAATTAAAGAAATCTTTCATGTCGGCTCCTGTTCTTAGACACCCAGATGATGAAAAACCATTTGTGGTTGAGACAGACGCTTCTGACTACGCAATCGGTGCGGTCTTACTACAGCAAGATGCAGTCACAGGAACAGAGCACCCGGTGGCATATTACTCAAGGAAATTGTCAGTGAGCGAGAGAAACTATGCAGTGATAGAAAAGGAACTACTGGCAATAAAAGCTGCTTTCGAGGAATGGAGACATCACTTGCTGGGTGGGAGGTACTCGGTGGTGGTTCGCACAGATCACCGCAATCTACAGTTCCTGCGCTCTTTGCAATGCAGAACTTCCCGTCATGCTCGTTGGGCCTTTTTCTTTTCACAGTTTGATTTCACTGTCACGTACATTCCTTGTTCCCAGAACACGAAGGCTGATGCCTTGTCTCGTTCTTTGGAAAATAACGCTGAAGGTGTCAATGAACCGGAACCTTTGATTGCATCCAAACATTTTCTATTGATGCTGACTCCCCGGCTCCAACAGTTTGTTGAGGATACACGTACGGATCCCACAAGAGCACAGATACTACAACGTGCCGACATTAAGGAACGTGACGGCTTGTTGTTCTTCAAGAATCGTCTGTACGTTCCCACATTGGAACTCCAGAAAATCATTCTACAGAATTGCCATGATTCCGTCGTTTGCGGTCACCGTGGAGTCCGCACAACACAAGAACTGGTTGCACGACAGTACTGGTGGCCTGGATGGGCTACACTGGTAAAGCAATACGTGGACTCCTGTCCTGTATGTGCCCAGACCAAGATTCCTTGCAAAAGGCCAATTGGCCTTCTGAAACCCACGCCTACGCCTCCGTACCCTTGGCATACCATCGCCACGGATTTCATCGTTGACCTGCCCTTGTCCGGTGGATTTACCTGTATAATGGTGGTGGTGGATTGTTTCACCAAGACGGCTCATTTCTTGCCCTTTCCTAAGCTGCCCACTGCATCTCAGATGGCACGATGTTTTCTACATGAGGTGTATCGCCTTCATGGTCTTCCGGAGAAGATCTTGTCAGATCGGGGGTCTCAATACATCTCTTCCTTTTGGGGTCAACTGTGTCGGCATTTGGACATTCAGCGGGCCCTGAGTTCCGGCTATCATCCGCAGACTAATGGACAGACTGAACGTACCAATCAGACCCTTGAGCAATACCTACGTTGTTATGCCAATGCTACCCAAGACAACTGGTCGGAATGGTTGGACACCGCGGAAGCAGCTTACAACAACGCTGTTCATTCCGCTACCGGACTCAGCCCCTTTTATTGCTCTACTGGTCTTCATCCTCGCCTGCTGCCTATTCATCCAACGTATTCCAGCACCGTTCCTTCCGCAGATGCCCTGGTGTCCCTGATCCGCGATCAACATCGTCTGGCGGCCAGTACCTTGGCAGCGGCACAAGCACATATGAAGGAGCAGGCTGACAAGAGACGGAGCCCGGAGCCTGTCCTTCATGTTGGGGACATGGTTTGGCTATCCTCCAAGAATCTACCGGTACGCAACTTACCTGTGAAACTAGCCCCCCGCTTTTTTGGTCCCTTCCGCGTCTCTGAGCGTATTTCCTCTGTTGCCTTTCGTTTGTCTTTGCCTCGCTCTTGGAGGATCCATCCTGTCTTTCATGTTTCCCTCTTAAAGCCCTATGTGCCCGATGTTATGGGTCGTGCCTGTTCCCGTCCTGCCCCGCTACTGGTTCGGGGGGTCCCTGAATTTGAGGTGCAGGAGATTTGTGATTCACGAATACGGCGCGGTGTTCTGCAGTTCCTGGTCAGCTGGAAGGGTTATCCAGCTTGTGACCGCACTTGGGAACCGCGCTCCTTCGTGCATGCACCGCGCCTGGTTCGGGATTTCTATCTCCGCTTTCCTTGGAAACCCGGTGCTCCGGGGTTGTCCGGGAGGGGGTATGGTGTCACGCCGCGTGCTCGCTCGCGGGCGTCGGCGCCACTTACCTGGGTTCCTGGTCCACGGCCGCAGCAGTCTCCTCCTTCATGGAGGCTGTACCCGCGGTGGCGACTCTCTTCACGCCGACCCGCGGTTCGGATGAGCGCCGTGGACGCCGCCATCTTGCGAGGATCTGCGCATGCGCGGATCGTCAGTATTCGACGTCCCGCGCATGCGCAGCATCGGAACATGCGTTCCAAGCCTCGTTTTGACCCCGGACCATAAATAGGCATCGCATACACAAGGACAACGCGTATCAACGCGGTTGTTACTGTGTATGCGCTGCTGGAGCCTGGTGCTAGGTTTTCAGCCCTCCAGTTTCCAGGTCTGCCTTTCCTGCTCAGTCCTGCCTTTTCTCCTTACTCCTTACTCCTTCTTGCTTCTGGTCCTCATACCCTTTCTTCCCCTATCTTCGTTACTAGCCAGCCCCTGGTTCAGGGTGGAGGAGGTTTCGTCTGGGTTCCTAGTAGTAGTGGGGACCCCTGTCAGTACTGCTTCTTCTTGCAGTTTGCTTTCCTTTGCCTGTCTTGTGCCCTGCCGGTACCTGTGCCTTACTGCCTTGGAAGTTCCTGAGTTCCTCTCCGTTTTCATCGGTGATTTCATCAAGCCTTCTCAGCCAGTGGAAACACTGTCCCGACGTCACGCTAATCCTGAGAAGTGCCACCCGTGGCGTTGGGAGTTGGTTCAGTACCATCCTGTCATATACCGTCAGGAGGGGATTGGGCTAATTCCTCGCGTTACTCTTTCATCGGCTATCAAGACTTCGACAGACTGGCAACCTCAACTCCACGGTCTACAGGAAAAAGAGGTAAACCACGATCCCGTGAAGATACGTTTAACAATGAGCTCGTATACAGTGCTCAGGAAAGACTGCTCGAATTCCAACAAGGGACCCAGGACATGCTCACGTATGCGACGCGCTTCAAACAGCTAGTCAAAGAGGCTGATTGGTCCCCAGAAGCCAGCTTTACCCTCTTTCGAAGAGGTTTAAATGAGGAAATTGTCAACGTTTACACACTCTTCACTAGTTTGCTGTGTATTCCCCTCCTCCTCACTTGAATCAGAGTCCTCCTGTTGTAGCTCTTGTAGTCTCGTCTCCCAAATACTCTTTTTTTTTATAGGTGGATTAGGCTTGCCACGGAATGAAGCCACCGTAGGAGTTATTGCCAATGACCCAGTGGCCCCTTCCCGGGACAGCCGGAAAAGGGGAAACAGCTCTAAGGCACAAAAAACCCCTCACAGGTGTATCCAGAGGGATGTCTTCAAGAAGAGCCCATTGAAACTGGATTAGGAGGAGGGCAGACGCGTCTGAATACGCGACAGGGTGTTCATTGGAGGGCAAAGGTAACTTCAAGAGGGAGCGTGGGTGCGCGGAGTACGGAGAAAAACAAATGGAAGTAATGGTAAGTAGTTACGAGGTAAGGCAGAGGAGAAAGAAGCAAGCGGACGAGAGAGGAGCCAGGGGGAAGAGAGAGAGAGAAGAAGCGGAAGAGCCGCACAGCATGAGAAAGCAGAGAGAGGCGGAACAGGGCACAGCCGCCAAAGCGGGGGAAGAAAGGAAGCAGAGAGAGCAGCGTACCGAGGGTACGTGAAGGGAAAAAACACTAGCGAAGCCTCCCAAAGAGGAAAAGCAGAAACGCCAAGCCAAGGGTTGCAACGCACTGTCTGCCAGAAGGGAGAGGAACAAAAACCTTCCGGCGTGAAGTTCTTCAACAACTAGACCGTTACAGTGCGCCATTGAAAGACGTGACGGCGCAAGTAATGGCAAGACAGACGCCAGCGGTCCCACAGGCGTTTGACCCCTGCCATGTCTGGTTCCTCCCGGCTCACCCGAGTGTGCCCGATGGAACATGCGGACAAGCCGCGGGGCATGGACATAAGAGCAAGGTTCCCAGGAGTCTTCAGATGAGGGAAATCCCTTCCAACACACCAGGTATTCCAATCTACCCCTTCTGTACCTAGAATCACAAATAGAAGATACCTTGTATTCCACAGGGGCTGGGTCAGGGGTAGCGTGACATAGAGCGGACCGTCGGAGTCTAATCGACAGATCCACTGGGCGCAGAAGAGATGAGTGAAACACTGGATGGATGCGAGATAGACTTTTGGGCAGCCTGAGACGATAGGCTACAGGATTGACCTTGGCTACAATCTCAAATGGACCGATAAATCTAGGAGAATTTGGTAGGGTGCACCCAACGTGGGAGATAACTCGTGGAAAGCCAGATCTTAGAGCCTACGTTCCAAACAGGACATGGGTTACGGTGTTGGTCCGCTTGTAATTTGTGACGGCGTTGGGCCTCTTGTAGACTCTTCCGGGCTGCCCTGTGCGCATTTGCAATGTCGGCTAAAGTAGATTTGATGGT
Source organism: Ambystoma mexicanum (assembly GCF_040938575.1). Classification (NCBI taxonomy): domain Eukaryota; kingdom Metazoa; phylum Chordata; class Amphibia; order Caudata; family Ambystomatidae; genus Ambystoma; species Ambystoma mexicanum. The sequence continues at coordinate 1,333,029,067 of NC_090921.1, read as the reverse complement.
AGGAATATTGCTCTGAGGTAATACAGTAGGAATTATACCACAGTGATGCAGACTGTAAGTACAAAAGAAAGGGCTCAACTTTGTCGAAGAATGAACAGTTTTATTATAGGCGAACTCTGCAGTTGGAAGAAGAGAGACCCAGTTGTCCTGATGATGATTGACATAGCATCGTAAGTACTGCTCGAGCGATGCGTTAAGCCTCTCAGTCTGTCCATTCGTTTGAGGGTGAAAGCCTGAGGACAAGGCCCTTTCGATCCCCAAAAGACTGCATAAAGATCTCCAAAACCTGGAGGTATATTGACACCCACGGTCTGAGATTATTTTATCAGGTAGTCCATGTAATCGAAAAATGTCCTTGATAAAGACTTCTGTCATGACTGAGGCTGATGGTGGTCCTGGGAGTGGGGAGAAGTCGGCGAGCTTAGTAAGAGAATCCACATTATACAGGTCTGTCCATTGGAAAGTGGAAGGTCCACTATAAAGTCAGTGGATATCTGAGACCAGGGTTTGGTAGGTAAAGAGGGTTGTCTGAAGAGACCTAGAACAAATAGTGCAAGAATGGCAGTACCTTTGTACGTTAGCTGTAATGCTAGGCCAGAAGAAATGCCTGGTGATGACTTCGGTGGTACTCTTTACTCCGCGATGTCCTGCAGTGAGATGATCATGACACCATTCCATCACCTTTTGCCTAAGGGGTAATGAGGGTATGAACAGCCTTTGATTGACAAACATAAGTCCATCCTTGACTGTGGTTCAGAATTTCCTACCCAGACCCAGCAGGATGTTGGCTGAGGCTGCGGTAGCTTCCTTGATATCTGTAAGGAATGAAGTCACGCTCCCAATGATACACTCCTTCCGAAACATGAGATTGTTAGTTGAGACTTGTGTGGGATCGTGGAAGAACCTACGGGAAATAGTATCTGCCAGGATATTTTGACTGCCAGGTATGTAAGTTATTATGAAATCATACTGACTGAAGAAATGGGCCCATCTGGCCTGACGGGAGTTCACACATTCCAAGTTACGTAGTACTTGTAGATTTTTATGATCTGTGCGAACTGTAAATGGAACACCCCCGCCCTGAAGAAGATGTCTCCATTCTTCACAGGCGGTCTTGATGGCCAATAACTCCCTTTCAATTACGGGATAGTTCCGTTGACTACAGGTAAGCATCTTGGACATGTATGCTATTGGGTGTTCCATCCCGTCTTCTTCTTGAAGTAATACAGCACCTATAGCTCCTGTTGAGGCATCAGCCTCTATTATGAATGGTTTCAATTGATTAGGTTGCTTGAGAATGGGAGCCAAAGAGAACAAAACCTTCAAATGCTGGAATGCTTCTTCTGCTTGACCTGTCCACCTAAAATGTTTTGCTTCCTTCTTAAGAAGAGCTGTTATAGGGAGGACTACTCTGGAAAATCCGGAGATAAACTTGCGGTAAAAATTAGCTAAGTCTAAAAAAAAATAATCTCTTTAACATTTGTAGGGGACGGCCAGGCTGCTATAGCTTCCACCTTATCAGAATCCATCCTGATACCCTGTTCGGAGAGTACAAAACCCAAATACGGTACGGAAGAAACCGCAAACAAACATTTCTCAGGCTTTATCAGGGGTTTGTTGTCCTTGAGTCTTTGAAACACCGAATGTAAATGTCTGGTATCTTCTTGTAGATTGTGAGAAAAGACAATGATATCATCCAGGTAAACAATGGTATAAATGTACAGACTGTCCGAAAATATCCTGTCCATAAATCGCTGAAATATGGCTGGGGCATTCACCAAACCGAAAGGCATGACCTTATATTGGTAGAGTCCATAAGGTGTGCGGAAAGCCGTCTTCCACTCGTCCCCTCCGCGGATGCGAAGCAGATGGTAGGCACTGTGTAGCTCTAGTTTAGTAAAGATAGAACACCCTTGAACAGCCTCTAGGATGTCTGATATCAACGGCATTGGGTAACGGTCCCTGATTGTGACCTTATTAAGACCCCTGTAGTCAATAAAAGGTCTCAGTTCACTGGAATCCCTTTTGGAAATGAACAATAATGGAGCACCAGCGGGAGACTTGGAAAGTTGTATTAGTCCATTTTCTAGGTGGGCATCTAGATACTTCCGTAAAGTTTTCTTCTCGGTCAGGGACAGGGCGAACATGCGTCCGAAGGCTACCAAGGCATTGGGAATGAAATCTATAGCACAGTCCTCGGGACGGTGGGTAGGCAAGTCCAAAGCTTCTTTGTGTAGAAAGACTTCATTATACTGGCTGAGCTCAGGTGGTATACAGCAAATCTTACTGATGGTGGTAGGCTCTGTAGGGAGTATTTGCATGTTTTTTTCTTGCAAATCTGAAAGACAATTATGGCGACAGTACATAGAGTGAAATGCCATGGTATTTTTTTTCCCAATCAATGGTGGGGTTATGTCTTCTTAACCAGGTGATACCCAGAATGACGGGAAAATGGGCTGCCCGGATTATATCAAAGGTGAGTTCCTCAGTATGACCTAATACTTGAACCCGAAGCGGTTCAGTGGAATGGGTGATCGGTCCGGAGCTGAGGGGGGAACCATCCACCCCTTCCACCTTCTGATCTTCTTCTCTGCGGAGTCGGCGCAAACTGGTCTTCTCAGCCCACAAAGTGTCACTAAAATTACCTGCTGCACCGCAGTCAATAAGTGCTAAAGTATCCAACACTCGTTCTGGAGTGGTTATCTGTATAGACACTACCAGGGGGTGAGAATCCTCTTCACTCTGTGTAGGTGTAATGGATAAGGAAACGTAGGGACCCTGTGGAGACCCTCGGATACCTGTCCCTAATAGGTCAGAGGTCGATCGTTTCCCGAACGCCTGGGTGGTACATCGGGACAGCTCCTGAGAAGGTGCCTTTCTGAGCCACAACACATACATAGACCAGAGTCACGGTGATGTTTCCTCTCTTCTGGGGTCAACAGGGCTCTAGCAGTAACAATCTCCATCAGCTCATCTCTAGGTGGTCTCACAACAGGAGGTAATGGTGAGGAGGAGGGAGGGACAGTTGGTTGCGGTAGCCTAACCCTTCTTCTTTCTGCCCTACGTTCTCCAAGACGGTGCTCGATCTGCAAGAGAGAAGAAAGCAAATCGGAAAACGTGGCAGCTCTGGGAATTCATGCAACTTCATCCTTTATTTCTTCCTTAAGTCCTCTCTGGAAGATCACATACTGGGCCTGTTCAGGCCAACCGCCTTCTACTGCGAGATGTTTGAACGCAGAGCTGTAGGACAATAATTCGGATGAACCTTGGCGCACGTCCAGCAAATCTTCACATGCTGTGAACGTCATCTGAGGACGTTCAAAAGTATCTTTAAGTCTTTGTAAGAATCCATCCAAATTCTGCAAGACGGGATCATTATTGTTAACAAGTGGCGTTGCCCAAGACAGAGCATTCCCCATCATGTTCAAAACCATGAACCCTATACGAGAGCTAACAGACTCATAAGTGTGAGGCCGGAACTTGAAATACAGCTGACAGGCGTCCACAAACTCCTTCAGCTTCTTGGGAGAACCATCATATATTCCTGAAGAGAGAGTCATAGGAGGTAGGTCGGTAGACTGTACTTCCCGGGCAGTCACCAACTGTTTCAGGATTGTACTTTCAGCCTTGAGATTCTGAACCTCTAGATTGAGGCTCTGTACAGCAGCTACCAGTTCCTGTATTTGTTCAGCAGTAGCCATGGTTGGGTTTGGGCGTTGCAAACTGTCAACGTTTACACACTCTTCGCTAGTTTGCTGTGTATTCCCCTCTTCCTCACCTGAATCAGAGTCCTCCTGTTGTAGCTCTTGTAGTCTCCTCTCCCAAATACTCTTTTTTTTTATAGGTGGATTAGGCTTGCCACAGAATGAAGCCACCGTGGGAGTTGTTGCCAACGACCCAGTGGCCCCTTCCCGGGACAGCCGGAAAAGAGGAAAAAGCTCTAAGGCACAAAACCCCCCTTACAAGTGTATCCAGAGGAACATAAAGAGAAGAGGTATTCAAGAAGATGTATTCAAGAAGAGCCCGTGGAAACTGGATTAGGAGGAGGGCAGACGCGTCTGAATACACGACAGGGTGTTCATTGGAGGGCGAAGGTGACTTCAAGAGGGAGCGTGGGTGCGCAGAGTACGGAGAAAAACAAATGGAAGTAATGGTAAGTAGTTATGAGGTAAGGGAGAGGAGAAAGAAGCAAGCGGACGAGAGAGGAGCCAGGGGGAAGAGAGAGAGAGAGGAAGCGGAAGAGCTGCACAGCATGAGAAAGCAGAGAGAGTAGGAACAGGGGACAGCCGCTGAAGCGGGGGAAGAAAGGAAGCAGAGAGAGCAGCATACAGAGGGTACGTGAAGGGAAAAAACACTAGCGAAGCCTCCCAAAGAGGAAAAGCAGAAACTCCAAGCCAAGGGTTGCAACGCACTGTCCGTCGGAAGGAGGAGGAGCAAAAACCTTCCGGCGGGCAGTGCTGCAACAACTAGACCGCTACAGTGCGCGGTTGAAAGACGTGATGGCGCTAGTAATGGCAGGACAGACGCCAGCGGTCCCACAGGCGTCTGCCCAACCGGGGCATGACAGTAATAAAGGACGAATTAGCCAGAGTGGCTTGCCCTAGCTCCTTTCAAGCCCTCATGGATCTCTCTCTACAGATTGATTTCCGGATCCAGGAAAGGAAGGCGGAGAAGAGGAAATCTAATTCAACGTCTCCTAAGCCACAAACTATCCTGGTCCTAAAGAAGCAACCATTACTCAAGTCTCTGAACCTGAACCAATGCAATTAGGAGCCTTCCGAGGACCTATTTCCCCCCAGGAAAGGACCCGTAGGATCAACACTGGGCTATGCATGTATTGCGCCTCTGACAAACACCTTGTAAGGGAATGTCCTATAGCACCACCTCAGCGTTCGGGAAATGCCAGCTCCCGATCCTAGGCGGAGCACAGCTTCGGGGGAGAAAGATGTTTGCTCCTTGTCCATTCCCTCCTTAAAATCTCCTTGACAGAACACTCTTGTGATCCTGCAAACAATCATATCCTTTTCAAAAGAGGATACCTACCCCATCCTGGCTTTAGTGGACTGTGGTGCCATGGGCGTTTTCATAGACCATGATTGGGTTGTCGAACATCACATCCCACGAGAAGCTAAAGAAGTTGTCCAACCGGTCGAAACCATACCCATAACCCACCAAACCAAGGACTTACTGTTGTCAATAAACAATCATCAGGAAATTCTCAAATTTGACATCATTAAATCAGCTTATTATCCCTTGGCTTTGGGCATGCCGTGGTTACAGAAGCACAATCCCTACATCAATTGGGCAGCAGGTTCCTTGTTTCTTGGTTCAGAACATTGCATGTCTCGTTGTTTGTCTCTTACCAACTTGTCAAGCCCTTCAGAAGATCTCCAGGAACCTCAGCAACCCTCAGTAACTGTCTCCAGTAGCATCCAGATTCCCCAAGCTTACCAAACATATTCAGATGTGTTTTCAACAGCCATTGTTCAATCTCTCCCACCTCACAGACCTGAGGATTGTGCCATTGATACAGAGCCTTCAGCGGTGATTCCCTTTGGAAGAATGTTCATTTTATCTGAACCGGAAAAGATGGCACTCCGAGAATATTTGGATACCAATTTAACAAACAGAACTATTCGACCTTCCAAGTCCCCAGCTGGTGCTTCTCTCTTCTTCGTCCCTAAAAAAGATTCCAAGGAGCTTAGACCATGTTTGGATTACCGTGGCCTTAACCAGTACACCATCAAGGACCGCTACCCATTACCTCTTATTTCAGACATCCTGGAGGCAGTGAGGGGTGCAGTCATCTTCACCAAACTCGATCTCAGGGGTGCCTACCATCTCATTCGTATAAAAGAAGGTGATGAGTGGAAAACAGCATTCAGAACTCCCTTTGGCCACATTGAGTATCTGGTAATGCCCTTTGGTCTTGCTAATGCCCCCGCTGTATCCCAACGCTTCATGGATCGGGTTTTTTCTTGCATGTTGTTCCTTTTCATCATTGTGTACCTAGACGACATATTGATTTACTCCAAGGAACCTCGGAAACGTCAAGAACACGTTAAGGCAGTTTTACAACATTTATGTGAACATAAGCTCCTAGAGAAACCTGAAAAATGTCTTTTCCATGTTTCAGTCGTTCACTACCTTGGGTTTGTTCTTAGCTTCAAGGGCATCGGAATTGATACTTCCAAGGTTGATTCCATCCTGTCTTGGCATGTTCCTACTACTGAGAAACACATCCAATCCTTCCTGGGGCTTGCCAACTTTTACAGGAAATTCATACCCGCGTTTTCTGACATTTTACACCCTATTGTAACACTTTTAAAGAAAGACACTCCGTTTCAGTGGACCTTCAGTGGAATTCACTCGGGCTCCCATCCTGTCTCAACCAGATACAGACCGACCCTTCCTCGTTGAGACTGATGCATCCGACTACGCCATTGGAGCAGTCTTAAAACAGGAACTTTATGACAAGATGGAACATCCCATTGCCTATCTATCCCGTACTTTGACTCCCAGGGAAACTCATTATTCAGTCCTGGAGAAGGAGTTGCTAGCCATCCGACAAGCCTTCACTGACTGGCGTCATCTCCTTCTGGGAGCCAAACACCCAGTACAAGTTTGTACGGACCATCGGAATTTGCAAGTTTTACAATCACTGGAGTGCAGAAACAGCCGACAGGCCCGTTGGGCCTTCTTTTTTGCTCAATATCAGTTTCAAATTCTTCACCTTCCTGGAACACATAACATCATAGCTGATGCCCTGTCCAGACGTCCTGGCTACAAGCCTCTCGAAGCACGCTCCTTTCCCAAGATGTTTCCTGACTCAGTAATTGTAGCCCAAGCCATTTCTGTCCTGGAGGACATTTTTGCTAAAACATCTTCTTCCGAACTCTGGAAGGAATACGAAAGGAACAATCTTAGGAACTTCCAGCAGAGAGATGGGTATCTTTTCAAGGAAAACCGGCTGGCATTACCCACACAGGAACTCAGACAGAAAAATCACAAAACTATGTCATGATACCTTCCATTCAGGACATCGAGGTATCACCACCACCCTCCATCTTCTACAAAGACAGTTCAGGTGGCCACAGATGAAAGATGATGTAAGAACCTATGTCCAATCATGTGCAGTCTGTAACCAGAACAAACATGATAACAGAAGACCAGCAGGTCTATTACACCAACCAGCAATTCCAACACGGCCGTGGGAAATCATCGCCACAGACGTTATCACAGAATTACCCCCATCCAGAGGATATACAACCATAATGGTTACAATTGACCTGTTTTCTCACATGGCTCACTTTACACCCTTGCTCAAGCTACCATCTTCATCAGAATTGGCTGGTATTTTCCTGGAACACATATTCAGACTTCATGGACTGCCTTCCAAAATCATCTCTGATAGAGGCCCTCAGTACATATCCCAATTTTGGAAACAACTATGTCAAATATTGGGGATTCAGCGTGCGTTGTCATCAGGATATCTCCCACAAACCAACAGAGCAACAGAACGAGTCAACCAGACTTCAGAACAGTATCTTCGCTGTTTTTCCACCAAGGTCCAGGATGATTGGTCACTTCTGATTCCTGTAGCTGAGTTTGCGTACAACAATTCGGATCATTCAGCCATCAAAACCAGAAGATGGCATGGAGTCATCCAGGTTATTGGTGGGTTTGGTTGAGGAGGAGGCCGTGGAAGGCCCACACACAGGGCCTGGAGGGGGGCATTCCACTCGTGCTAGTGGTGCAGTCCAGAGGTAGGGACAGGAGGCAGCACAGGCCACCCCTGAGGTGCCTGTGTGTAATTCTGTCCCCGATCCTGTGAATGCATCATCCCGCACCAGCAGGGATGCCTTCGTACAGACCCGCTTTCAGGGAGGGGATGCACGAACAACAACTGGCCTTCCTCTCCCTGCAGACGTGGCTTTTAGGGACCACATTGAGCCTGTCCTAGCTGGGGTAGCGTTGCGTCAACGTGGTATTCAGGATGACGTGCAGGGTTCTCGTGAGGACAATGCACGTCATTTGGAATACCTCATTGACCTTGTCGGCCTACTAGGACAGGTCACCCAGGCTGGGTTCGTCCGTGTGCTGGATCTTATAGTGACCCCCTCCTCACCTGAACCCCCTATGCGCCAGTCGTCCTCAGTGCCATCTTCCTGCCCAAGTATCACCTGGGCACCCTGTGGAGCTGCCCCTGAACCAGCGGCCAGGGGTGGAGGAAACATCCCTGCCACAGTCGGGAGTCGGAAGTTCATCAGGGGTGGCCACCCCCACAACTGGACCCCAGCAGGAGGAGGACGTGCAGGCATTGACCAGCAGGGCACATGCACGGCAGCAGCAGGCTCAGGGTGGGAGGCATCATGGCTCGGGGCCATCTACATATGAGGTGCAGGCATCGGCTGGAGGGCAGGAGGACCCTGGATTGGGAGTGTCTTCCGTGTGGCAGCGGTTGGGCCTGCAAATAGATGCAGAGCAGCGGCGGGCGGAGGAGGCACGGCTCACTACGGTCAGGGTGGAGAACTCCATGCACAGGGCGTTGAGGTGGGCTGAGTGCCTCGAGGCAACTCGCAGGGAGTTGGAGGCCGCCATGACTGCATCTCTGCGAGACCTCGAGGCCAGAGAAGAGGACCACCTCCAGGACATTGAAAAGGAGTTTGATGATGCCCTGGCCCGGAACATCAAAGAGTGAGCCGTAGGACATGCCCGTCGCCTGTGTACATAGTTCTTTAGTGTTAGGTTTCCTTTGTTTTTTTATTTATTTGGGAGTTCATGGACTTTGCTCCACTTTATGTACATAGTTAATTTGTAGGATTTCTGATAGGTTTCCTTTGGTTTGGGCATCATGGACCCTTTGGACTTGCAGTGTATATAGTTCCTGACTTGTACATACTTTAGTTATTTTAACATCCCATGGATCAATGTATTTTTTGGGATTTTTTCATGTACTTTATTTGGACATTGGAAATGACCACTTCCATTTTTTCCTCTTGTGGATTTTTGTTTAACATTGGACTTTTCGTTTTTCTGATTTCATTATCTCTTAATTTACAAGTTTGATTTTTCAATATGTTTTTTCATTACTTTTTTTAATACATATCAAATATCTTCATTATTGGTGCTGTTTACTCTCATTGGTTTTGTGAATGTCTCTATGAACATTGCCTCAGTCATGTGTTGCCACTGTGTGTCTCTGTTGTACATTTATGCATGGCCATGGTGGTTCTTTTGAGACTCTCATGGCATGGGTAATTTGGGAGTGGGTGCAGTGGATGGTTGCGTGCTTGTACTGGGAGGCAAGAGGGAATAGGGTTGGCATTAGGGACATGGGTCTGTTTTGTTAGGCCATGTTTTTTGGTGGGCCATGTGTCGAGCTTGCTGGCAGGTGCCCGTCACTGTTGGGTGCGTGGGTGGTTGGATGGCTGGGGGGACATGAGTTGGGGCCTGCTGGCAGGTACCCGCCACTGCTGGGTGGGCAGGGACATGAGTCGGGGCCTGCTGACAGGTACCCGTCACTGTTGGGTGGGGGACATGAGTCGGGGCCTGCTGGCAGGTGCCCACCAATGGTGGCTGGGTGGGAGTGCAGGGGGACATGAGTCGGGAACTGCTGGCAGGTGCCTGTCAATGTCTGGTTGGGTGGGGTAGCAGGGGGACATGAGTCGGGGCCTGCTGGCAGGTGCCCGTCACTGCTGGGTGTGTGGGTGGTTGGGTGGCTGGGAGACATGAGTCGTGGCCTGCTGGCAGGTGCCCGTCAAGGACATGTGTTGGGGCTCCCAAATGCATGGTGCCATGTGGGCTGCCTGCGGGGCATGGTCAGGGGTGTAGGGTAGTTCCCTGTGGTGTGGGATGCCTGTGGGGCATGGTCAGGGGTGTAGGGTAGTCCCCTGTGGTGTGGGCTGCCTGCAGGGCATGTGGAGGGGGCAAAGGGCACACCCGGGAGGGCCCACACTGCCAAATCGTGTGTTAAACTCCCTGCGCACCCCCGAAATACATGTACCCCGCTCGCATCAGGTAAAATGTGTGTAGAAATCCACGCACTCCCCTCAGAATACGCGTACCCCGCCTGCGCTAACAAAAACACATGTAAAACTCCATGCATACCCCTCGGAATACACACAGGCAGCCCATCCTCCCTCCCCATGCCCCACAGGAAGCCCATCCCTCTTCCCCATGCCCCACAGGCTGGCAATCCACCCTCCTCATACCCCACAGGCTGGCCCATACCACAGGGGGGACTTTTTCAATGCATTTCATCTAATGCGAGCAGGGTACGTGTATTCCGAGGGGTGCACGGGTAGTTTTACATGCATTTTCGCTAGCCTGGCGGGGTACGTGTATTCTGAGGGGTGCACGTGGACTTTTACACGCGATTTGGCAGTGTGTGCCCTTTCCCACTCCCCATGCCCTGGAGCCAGCACATCCACCATGACCATGCCCTGCAGGCAGCCCACACCATAGGGGACTACCCTACACTCCTGGGCATGCCCCGTGGCCAGCCCACATGGCACCATGCACTCGGGAGCACAGACTAAGCAGCCAGCAGGCCCCGACTCATGACCCCTACACCCCCACCCACCCACCCAGCAGTGACGGGCACCTGCCTGCAGGCCTCGATTCATGTCCCCCTGGACTCCCACCCACCCAGCAGTGACGGGCACCTGCCAGCAGGCCCTGACTTATGTCCCCCTGCACCCCCACCATTGACGGGTACCTGCCAGCAGGCCCTGACTCATGTCCCCCTGCAATGACGGGCACCTGCCAGCAGGCCCCGACTCATGTCCCCTGCACCCAACCATCCAAATTGACAGGCACCTGCCAGCAGGCCCTGACGCATGTCTCCCTGCACCCCCACCAAACCACTCACCATTGACGGGTACCTGCCAACAGGCCCCGACTCATATCCCCCTGCAACCACCCACCCACCATTGACGGGCACCTGCCAGCAGGCCCCAACTCATGTCCCCCTGCACCCAACCGTCCAAATTGACAGGCACCTGCCAGCAGGCCCCGACTCATGTCCCCCTGCACCCCATAATTGACGGGCACCTGCCAGCAGGCCCCAACTCATGTCCCCCTGCACCCAACCGTCCAAATTGACAGGCACCTGCCAGCAGGCCCCGACTCATGTCCCCCTGCACCCCATAATTGACGGCCACCTGCCAGCAGGCCCCGACTCATGTCCCCCTGCACCGTCACCCAACCACCCAGCAGTGACGGGCACCTGCCAGTAGGCCCGACTCATGCCCCCTGCACCTCCATCCACCCACCCACCATTGACGGGCACCTGCCAGCAGGCCCTGACACACGACCCACCAAACAACATGTCCTGACAAAACAGACCCATGTCCCTAATGCCAACCCCATTCCCCCTTGCACCCAGTGAAAGCATGCAACCATCCACAGAACCCACTCCCAAATTACCCATGCCATGAGAGTCTTAAATGGACCACCATGCCCATGCAGGAATGCACAATGGAGCCACACAGTGGCAACACATGACTGAGGCAATGTTCATTGAGACATGCACAAAACCAATGATAGAACACAACACCAATCTTGAAGTTAGCAAAGATGTATTAAAAACATTATGAACTGACATTGACGAAACGAAACTTGAAAATCAATGTACAGTGAGAGATATTTAAAAAAAAAGTTGATCCAATGAAGAAAAAAATATACGTCATGTTGAATAAAAAAGTGGTCCATTGCCAATGTCTATAAGAAAAACATAATCCAAATTAAAGTAAACCATTGATCCATGGGAACATTGAAAAAGAAAGTGTGTAGAAGTCTGCAACTATATACAATGGAAGTCCAAATGGTCCATGATCCACAAACAAAAGGAAACCTACAAAAAAGTCCTATGAAGAAAAAACTATATACACGAAGTGGAGCAATGTCCATGAACTCCAAAATAAAATAAAAAACAAAGGAAACCTAACACTAATGAACTATGTACAATGGCGGCAGGCAAGTCCAACGGCTCACTCGATGATGTTCGGGGCCAGGGCATCATCGAACTCCACGTCGATGTCCCGGAGGCAGCCTCTTCCCTGGCCTCGAGGTCTTGCAGGGATGCATGGAGTTCTCCGTCCTGACCATAGTGAGCCATGCCTCCTCCGCTCCGCATCTATCTGCTGGCTCAACCGCTGCCACACGGAAGACACTCCCAATCCAGGGTCCTCCTGCCCTCCGGCCGATGACTGCCCCTCTGATGTTGATGGCCCCGAGCCATGATGCCTCCCACGCTGAGCCTGCCGCTGCCTCCGATGCAACTGCCTCTGCCACCACAACGGCATCTAGGATGATGGAATCCACCGGCATCGTCGTGCACGTGCCCTGCCCGATGATGTTGGCACATCCTCCATCTGCTGGGGTCCAGTTGGTGGGGTGTCAACCCCTGCTGGACCTCCGACTCCCGACTGTGGCAGGGATGGGATCTCCAGCAGGCTGGCTGCGTTGGTTGGGGCAGATCCACAGGGGGCCCTGGTGGCATCTGGGCCGGAAGACAGCACGGAGAACGACTGGCATATGGTGTGCACAGAGGAGGAGAGGACTGCAAGACTGGCCGACACATGGAGGAAACCCCCAAACATGGACCCTCCCAACTGGGCCACATTGGCACACAGCTCTTTGTGATAACGTGCGTGTTCCCCGCGGGAAGCACGCACGTCATCACGAATGTCACGTGTGCGCAACACAGCACCAATCAGGACGGACTCCATCCGGTCACCGGTCCCCTCGTCCGCAGGTAGCGGAGTGCCAGATGACATGGACCTCCCCCCTACCTGCGGACGGGCCTGGGACGGGGCATCCCTGCTGGTGCATGGTGATGCAGTCACAGTGTCAGGGACAGAGACATGCACAGGCACCTCTGCGGTGACCTGTGCTGTCTCCGGCCCCTGCCCCTGGACGGCACCACTTGCACCAGTGGTACCACCCCCACCAGGCCCCATGTGCGGCTCTGTAGAAGCCTCCTCCTCTATACCCACCACCAACCTGGATGGCTCTGCACCATCTTCCGCCGTTGCAAGCCCCTGTGGGGGCGCATCCGCCCCTTCCGCTGCAGCCGTAGTGGCAGACGCGGCTCCATTCCCCTCACTCCCGGATTATGCTATTTCCTGGGAGGGTGACTGGGCCTTGCGTCGCCGGCCGGTGGAGGCATCCCTGCTGCTTTCCTCCATAGCGCCGTCTCCACCCTCTTCTTCACTCGCTGCTGTGTAAAGGGAGACATTGAACACAAGCATCAGGGTACTGAACTATAGTCCCCTAGACACAAAGCAATGGCACATGAGTGGCACTGTCAAACGTCACTTCCATCAAGTCCCTCCACAACACATGGGTCAGTGCAGGCAACACACATGCAGGAACAGGCATGGCAAATGCAACATACATTGGCATCCATGTCCAAGGCACTTTAGTTGCATCCAATGGTGGGCTGATTCTCACATGCACCATGGGACATGCTGGTCACATGCACACACATCACTGGAGGGTCATGCATGTGGCCCGGTATACCCTCAGACACAATGGATACAGGGATGACTAGGCTGTATCAGTGAATCAACACATCGTCACCGACATGTGTCATGCATCCATGGCGAACACACTACTCAGACACACGGACATGTACATCATACATGTCCATGACAACAGCACACATCGCTCACACCCCAAACATGTCAAATTACAGACACAGGCATGCATACATGTGTGCGTTCCACATGCTGCTCTGCATTATGCATTGTTATACATGCACCATCTATGTGGGCCACGCCTGATTGGACTCACATGTGGCACCATCATGTCCCTGCACACACACATCCAAACATGACCCATTTCACACATGCAGCTAAGTAGCTAACTACCAGCACACTGCAACATGCCCTTTTTTAAACGTGAGTGCATGGCCACTTACTGCTCGACTCCAGACGGGCCTGCATCCTGAGGATCTGGTGGTGAAGCACTGGGCGAATGCGCTCCAGGGCCCTCATCTGCTGGGTGGTAAACTGGCCCCGGTGCCCCACTGCATCCGCTGCTTCCAAGAGGCGCCGGGCCTTCTTGAGGGTCCTGGACTTGTAGTCCTCCCAGCGCTTCTGGACGTGTTTGATGTCGCGGGGTGCCATCCCCTCCACGTTGATGGCACCCACTATGTCCTTCCAGATCCTCTTCTGTCCTTCCTGGCGGCGCACAACGGTGTGAAAAGGGCATCACAAAGACTCAGAACATGCTTCACCACAATACCAATTTCCTTTTCACTGAAGCTGGTAACCCTCTGCCTCTCTGGCTGCACTGGTGCCGGAAGGTGTTGTGTCGGACATGGCAACCCCAGAGGCAGGTGTGGGTGTGCAACTGGGTCCTGGGGCTGGGCTGTGGAGTGATGGTACTTCAGTCGGGAGTCTTCTGTTCCAGCAAGGGTGGTCACTGCAACTGGACCCCTGAAGATGGCAGATATGCAGGCACCAAACGGCAGGGCACGGTGGCAGCAGGCAGGCAGGCAGCAGCAGATGGCTCGTGGGAGGCTGCTCAGGGGCCTGGGGGGCAGTAATTCGGCCTTCTGGGCAGGAGCATGGTCTTCTGTGTGTTGTCGCGTGGCCAGCTTGATACAGAGTGATTTGGCACGTGAAAAAACAGCATGTCAGCGTGTAATTTGAGGAAAGGCCCTTAGCGCCTAAACGCATCTGTGACGTAACACGCACAGGCGTTTCCCTCACCACGGGTTGAAGGTCCCATGTGGGTTTCCATCTCTCTGTACGTGCTCTTTGTGGGATGCGGTACGTGTATTCCGAGGGTGCGGGTGGACTTTTCCACACATTTTGGCTGGCGCGAGCAAGGTATGTGTATTCCGAGGGGTGCGCGTGGACTTTTCCACGTATTTTCGATAGCGCGAGAGGGGTACATGTATTCCAAGGGGTGCGTGTGGACTTTTACACTTGTTTTCGCTAGTGCGGGCGGGATACGTGTATTCCGAGGGGTGCGTGGGGACTTTTCCACACTTTTTCGATAGCGCGAGCGGGGTACGTGTATTCCGAGGGTTGCGGGGGAGTTTTCCACGCCTTTTCGATAGCGCGAGAGGGGTACGTGTATTCTGAGGCGTGCGCATCGACTTTTACATGCATTTTCGATAGCGTGAGCGGGGTACGTGTATTCCGAGGGGTGCGCAGGGAGTTTTCCATGCATTTTTGTGCTTGGGGGGGCTGCATGTCGGTCCCCTGGCCTTTGCGCCATGTAAGGGATTTGTGCGATGTTTTTGGTGCACGGGGCAGGATTGGGGGCGTTACTGGCATTGCTGCAGGGTCGCTGCGCCGCTCTGCACCACAGCTGGTCATGGATGCTGAAATCCATTAATACGCTGTGTGTTGAAATGGGTTTTGGCGCACGCGGCTGGCGCAGACTGCTGCACGCGCACTCTGTGCGCCAGCCGCGTGCGCCACTTGTGCGCCGAATTCTATTAATTACCCCCTAAGTTTCTCACTCTTATAAATGACATTGTGTAAAGTACAATAATATGCTAATCGACTATTACATCACGACGGAATGCACCAGCAATGGTTGTGTGATAACGCAATGGTTAAATAGTGCAATAAATACAGTCACAATAACCAACCCCCTTTGCGCTTTGTGCATTAAACTGTGCTAGACCAGAGTAAGCTGGGCTTTCTATGCAATTTTCTTGCAGGGATGATATATCCACGACCATTCCACCAACACACACCAATCTGGAATATTTACAGGTTCACGGCGCGTAACCTATTTCAAAATGCTATTTAAGACTTGCATTGACCGGGAACAAGTTCCCTTTGTTATGTGGCCTTCAGTGCAAGTCAGCAACAGTTCCAAGGACACAACTTGTCAAAAATAGCCCCACAAAATGATAACATTTACTATATTGGGAGTGGACATTCCAAAAGTTAGCTTACACTTCTGCGATCCGTTGTACAGAACGCTTCTTCATTGACAGAACGGCACAATGGAATTTCCCACAACGATGTAAGTGGACGTTTACGTAATAGTATTATCGGAATGAAAAATGACCAGAATGCTCTATGCAAAACAACTAATTAAACAACATGCAGACTGACCTTGTTCTCGGTTGTTAGCTATAGCATATTGTAACTATTAATCATCTACGTTCCGCAAACACCACTGGTATGCAGAGTACTAATATGTGAACCGGTTTGTCCCATGGAACATACCATTGCATCCTACAGACTCATAAAGTCCTCGTTCGGGGCACTGGGCAGTGGGTAAACATTGTCCGTGGGCACTGGGTTCGCTTTTCCATCACTAATGTTCTCAGTTAATTTATAATAACATCTGTCCGCACTACAACCTCAAACGTTCATTTCTGTCTCCTTGTTTTCTGCATATACTTCTCCATCCCATTGCGAAGTATACACAGCGCTGCTCAATGTGCCACCTTTAGTCGGATCGGGCACCAGATATGTAGCCGGATCTCGGGATCCGACTAGCATTAGCACCAAATAGCCCTTAAAAAAAATGTTTATAACAAACAAAAAAACAAACAAAGTGATTTGCACGCTACAGTAGGGATTTGGGGGCCAAGTCGCACACAGCACATTAGCCCCACGAGCGGTATTCCGACTCTGCCCCCTACCTATGTCCCAGGCAACAGGAGCTGAGACAGACCCTCACCGAGCCCGGGGGCTCCCCGCTCTAATGAAATATGCTCTGTGCAGTCTTGACAGCTTGTCGATTCTTTTGCTATATTTACCAAAAATCATGGTGCCCTACCGACTTTGTGCTAAAAAAGCAGCTAGCGAGAAATCTAGGTATTTTTTCTTGTTTGTGTGGAGAGTTACACTTCTTTCCATTGGTTAAGAGATTTGCATCATTTAAACAACTTTCTAAACCAATACAAAAAAGTGTAACCCTCAAAAACAATGCAAGTACTATAACGTTGAACCTCGGTGCTGTGCGCCTCTGTTGCGGAGTATGAAAGGCTCCTACAAAAGTTGTTAATAGGATGTAGAGTAACTATAGAGTGTGCACAATGTAAATCTGCAAATTGAGTGACAAGAAAGCAAACAGTAGCGGGCTACAAAGGCACGGGAAGCGCTGCCAATGGGCATACATCTAGGCACATGGACTCTAGCCATGTGTTCCTTCCATCAATGTTAGCATGTTGCATGGCTGGGCGGTGTCTCTCTTGCAGCATGGCAGACTTTAGCACAGTAAGTACATTTTACCACAGTTGGTCTATGATGGTAATTCTACTTCCATTCGTTCTCCTGCCCATATTTGCATATTGTAGTTTGTACACGGTCATGCAAACGATGTGTTTGGTAAGTTCCAGTAATATATCACATGTTCTGAATGCTACAGTGATATGGGTACTGGCCCTTCAGTAATCCCCCATCATGCACATGGCCAATTATGAAAATTAGGCGATGGCGTAATTTAGCTTGTTCTAGCTACTTTTACGACAGTCAATAGGTACTTTCCTTACTAACCAGTTCACTACACTGGCTCTTTGTGACCGCACTGTGCATCGTGTACTCGCACAGACCACAGTACATCACTAAGGCGAGCATCCAAGTTCGCTGGCTGCACTACCACCTTTCTTCTTTTGTTATTTGTTTTATTTATTTATTATTCTTTTTTTGTTTTGCATAGCACGTAACACTTCTCCCCGCCCCCCATGTACTTTCACCCTTTTCCTCTCCCATACACTTTCACGTTCCAATGTCACTGGGCCTGGTAAGATCGTTGTTTAGTTCTCCCCAATTCCCCTCCCTTCCCTCGGCGCACTCTAAAACACTTCTGTACGAGGGAAATAAAAATACAATATCAGTATCAATTGTTATATTCCAGTACAAAACAGTGACTAAAATGTACTTTTATTGTCTTATCTCAACAGATTTATTCTACCATACTGCATGTGCCACCGTTTCCAGCTACCTGCCGATGGATTGTTTAACCAGCATTGGAAAATATCTATCCACAGAATTATCTCCATCACCGTGATATGGGACAACCGACATGGGCCAATCTGTCCTTTCGCAGTACCAGTAACAAGAAGCAACCTATCAGCCTTCCAAATGTAGCAACGTGCAGAAGCAAAAACTTTCCTATTCAAATTGCAAAAAAAGAACTTCTTCCCCCACAAAAACCACCATGTGCGTCACTCCAATCCTTGACTGCTGCAACATGAAGACATATAAGAAATGTTGTTCTTCGTAAGCGCATATCATGCAGACTTTGGAAACCACAATAGAATCATGCGATGTTCCTTAGCTATAACTTCCATGGGAAAAAAATATTGTTAATTTCGTGGACTTAATAATGTCTTGCAAACGTTTTTTGTTAAATAAAAGCACTTGTTACATTGACAATTATTACTGTTTCCTTACAAAATTCTATATGTCAATACCATTTTTATCAAGAAAGAAAACGTACCCTGTGTATGACGATATCTGTGTTTATATTCCTGGTTCTATGTTAAGTAACGTTTTGGCGTAAATGATAACGAGGCACATTTGGGTACGATGCTCACGAACGTAATAAAATCAGGTAGAGCAGATAGTTGGGACTAAGTATATCACCTTGAGGAGTGGCCCATCTCTATTATTACCGCAAGGGAATTTGAATTTAGGGCAACACATCAACTGTTAACATTAGCACAACATCACCACACCCAATATGTTGTTTTTGCATGTATGAAAGTGAGTAAAAGTAAGGTAAGATGCATAGATTTTTTTTTATAATTGATCAGAGTATGCTTAACAGGAAATGCCCGAACGATCAGAACAATAACATTTTTGAACGCAGTTCCCCTTTCATTTCACACAAAATGTTCCACCGTGGTGTACTTTACAATCTTATAAAAACAACACAAAACTCACGTACAACCTTTAAAAATAACCGCACAAAACTAATCCTGGAAGCTTTCATTGACAGTGTAATGCTCCTCAAAGGGAAATTGTTTATATCAATTTTAACCAGCATATACCACTAACAAAAATAAGCAGTAAACTACAAAAAGTAGTTCGAAGCATGCCAATGTCAACATAGATACCTTGCAAACTTCTCTGCAGATGACTGTATTCACACAACCAACACAGAACCATCTTTTTTTTCTCCAAACTTTTTTTTATTAGTTTTGTACAAACAGTGTTATAGCATGGCATTATATTGCTTACATCATCTTATACACATGACTGTTTGGCAGTAGGCAAAGGCAAAAGGAAAAAGAAAAGTCAGATACAAAACCATTAAGAGAACCATATAACAAGAATAACATGATTATAAAGTCTTCATGAGGACAGGGGAGGGTGCATGGGAGGCCTATGGATGAGTGGAAGCAGGGAGCGCAGGACTGTCATTTATGTTTCAACCGAGGAGTGGGAGGGCGCTGTGACTCTGTGGCTCTGGGACCCTGGTAGTAGGCTCTGAGATTTCCAGGAGAGGGTGGGCGGAGGTATGAGGTCAATAGTCCCCAGCCGATTGTCTGAGCGTGCCCCATGAGGTTCAGGTGGAGCTGGGTTATGTTTCGTTCCTCCGGCCTCCTTACTAGTCCTGGTTCTTCATCCATCGAGAGTGGGAGGTTGTCAGGCCATCCCATGGAATTGTTGTGTAGAGTCCATGAATGGAGCCCAGGTTTGGTAGAATTTGTCCCTGTTCCCGAACGAGAGGGCTGTTATTTTCTCGGCCGCTATTATGTCCCAACATTTCAACCACCACATCTGAGTTGATGGCCCGTCTGGATTTTTCCAGAGCCTCGCTGTCGATATTTTAGCAGCAGTTAGCGGATGGGAGCATAGCTCTGCTCTATGGCCTGTCCGGGGAAATTGGCCTCCACCTCTAGCTCCTAGTAGGACCACTCCAGGGTCCCATGGGATCGTAAGGCCGGTGATAGCTCTGATCTGATCAAGTACCAAGTTCCAGAATTCGGTGGCCTTGTGGCATGACCATAGTAGGTGGAATAGAGAGCCTTTGTCTGGGCATCCTCTCCAGCACAGCGGAGGGATCGAAGGATTGCATTTGTTGAGCGTTTCTGGGGTGAGGTACCAATGGTAGCATACCTTGAATGCCCCTTCCTTGTTGGATGTACACCTGGAGCGTCTATGTGCTCTATCCCAGATATGGCCCCATTCCTCAGGATCAATGTCTCTTCCTATGTCACTTTCCCATTGGAGCATGTAGGGCTCCTTGAAATCTTGGTTGGTTCTGTCCAGCAGCCTGTAGAGGGTTGATATTTTCCCTTTTGGGGGAGTGGCTGTCAGGGTGCGCTCGAGGGCTGTGAGATATCTGCGTCTGTAGTTTTTCATAGGATTACTTGATAGCCAGTGCCTAAGTTGAGCGTATCTGAACCTCTCCGTCTCAGGAACCTTGAATTTTGCTTTGCAGGCTTCGAAGTCTAGGGGGTTCCCATTCTCAAAGAAGTCTTGGACCCTCTCCAGCCCTCCCTCTTTCTAGCTAAGGAAGCTATTTGGGTTAGCCCCCGGAGTGAAGTCAGGGTTTTTCCAGATGGCGGTAAGTGGGCCTATCGTGCGGCCGCATTTCCAAAGACGAGCCGCTTTCCTCCAGCTCAGGATCGTGTTTTCGGTTGCTAACGGGAGATTCCGTGCCGCTGGGTCCGTTGGTCGCTTTGTGTGTGGCAAGGAGCTTATCGGGATCAGGCTCCAGGCTTCCTCTAGCTCCAACCATCGTGTTTTCTGGGAGATGGTGTTCCATGAGAACGCGTGTGAGAGCTGAGCTGCCAGGATGTATCTCGCTATGTCTGGAGCCCCGACGCCCCCCACCGCTCGTCCCCGCAGCATGATCCTTCTCAGGATTTGCGATTTATTTCCTCCCCATATGTAGTTCATCACATTCTTTTGCAGCTCCTGAGCTGCCTTCTTCGGGATAAAAGCTGGCAAGGCTGTGCAATGGTAGAGCAGTCTAGGGATTAAATTCATTTTTAGGGCTGTGATTCTCCCAAACCATGAGATCTCTTGTTTCACCCAGCGTGTCAGGTCATTTTTGAATTCTTTGAATAGTAGAGGGAAGTTTGCTTTATATATCCTGTTGAGTTTGTCTGGGAGTTGGACCCCTAGGTAACTCAGGTGGCCTCTCGCCCAGGGCATTGGGTAGTCGGTTTCCAACCCTCTGATCATTTCCTGAGGCAGGTTGATGCTCATTGTTGTGGATTTAGAGAGATTTACCTGGAATCCTGCTGCCTCCTTGAATTCTTCCAGTTCTGACCATAACGCTTTCATGGACTCCTTGGGTTGGGCCAGTGTTAACAGGACATTGTCGGCGTAAAGGGCCGCTTTATACGATTGCTTGTCGAGGTTTAGTCCGTGAATATTTGGGTTGTGACGAATCCTATTGGTGAATGGCTCCATCGAGAGTGCAAATATGAGGGGGAGTAGGGGGCACCCTTGTCTAGTTCCTCTCCTAATTCTGATTATGTCTGATCTGGCTGCATTTATTCTGAGTCTAGTAGATGGGTGCTGGTAGTTGGCTAGTGTCCATTTTATGAAATTTGGGCCAAATCCATAGTGCCGTAGTGTTTCTTGGATATAGCCCCAGTCTAACATGTCAAAGGCCTTATGTGCGTCGAGCGATAGGACCATCATTTGAAGGCTCGTCTTGTTGGCCGAATCAATAATATTTATGGTTCTTCTGATATTGTCGTGGGCGTTACGGCCCGGCATGAATCCGGTTTGGTCCGGGTGGATGATCTCTGGGAGAAGGCGTGCAAGTCTGTTCGCTAAGATTTTTGTGAATATTTTGGTGTCGTTATTTAATAGGGTGATAGGCCTGTATGAGGCGCATTGGTGTCTGTACCTTCCAGGTTTCAGGATGAGGATTGTTAGTGATTCCTCCATGGAAGGCGTGGTGGTTCCCGACAGGAGGAACGATTTAAACAGAGAAGCCAGGTGGGGGGCTAGGATGTAGGCGAATTTCTTGTAAAATTGTGCCGATAGCCCATCTGGGCCTGGGGTTGTGTTTTTCAATGTTCGGATGGTGTCACTCACTTCTTCAGTAGAGAATGGGTCTTCTAGGGCTTCCATTAGAGGGTGTGGAGGGGCTGGTTGGACCCCCGATAAGTATCGGAGCTGTGCAGATTTTGCAGTGGGAGGCCCTGACATGATGCTCCTGTGGTGTTCTGTCATGATTTCCAATTTGTCCCTGTTAGTGAAGTGAGAGTTACCTTGGTTGTCAGTTAGGGATTGGATGTAGTTTCTCGACTGCAGCTTCTTGAGTTTGTGGCTAGTAGCCTGTTTGCTTTCTTGCTGTTTACGTAGTAGAATTGTTTTGTGTAGGTTAACGCTCTAGCTGCTCTGTCCGCTAGCTGCATTTCCAGGGTTCTCTTCGCTTTCTTGAGTTCGCGGCTGGCCTTCTTCGTGTGCCCTCTCTTGAGGTTATTTTCTGCCTCGGTAATCTGCGCCTCAAGTTTGTCTTGTTGTAATTTGTTCAGCTGTCTGAGCCGCACCGTACAGTCCCCCACGACTCCACGGATGACCGGTTTCATTGCATCCCAGATGACCGGCAGCGGAGTCTCTACGGTAGTATTCTCTTTGAAGTAATTCTTGAGGGATTCTGCTATTTCGGTTCTAATGGCCAGGTCTGATAGGAGTTGATCTTGTAGTCTCCAGTAGAGTTGAGTCGGTTCTGGTAGGCCCTTCACACTTAGCTTCATTGTGACCGGAGCATGGTCTGATAGTGCTCTGTGTCCTATTTGGATACTTTCTACGCAGGGAATGAGGACGCTGGAAAGCAGCAGTAAATCAATCCTCGAGTGCCCAAGGTGAGCGTGTGAGAAGTGTGTGTAGTCTTTCGCACTTGAGTTCGATAACCTCCATACATCTATAGTTTCAGTCTCCCTCAGAAATTCTGCCATAGCGAGAGCCTTGGTGAAGTCCTCCTTTGTTGGGGGGAGAGTCTTGTCCAGGTTCAGGTCTGGGGTCAGGTTGAAATCTCCTCCCGTAATTAGATGACCCTCAGCAAAAGTGGTAATTATCGGTAAGAGATTGCGGAGGAAGGAGGCTTGTGCGATGTTCGGGCAATAGATTGCTACTAGAGTGATTGGTAATTCGACTAGAAGGCCTTTCAGTAGGATGTAGCGCCCCTCTGGGTCTTTTCAGAACCATATTTAAATGAAAACGCATACACACACGAGCATAAAAACCCAATTTCCATACATAGCAGTGGTCGAGGATATTACATTTACAGTCAACACCATTATGTCACAAGAAACCGCATTTCAACATTCAAAACAATTTGCCCAAAAAACGTACGATCAATTATCCGATGCACCAAACCAATCCATCCACTCTACAAATATCCCTGCACCTCAATGTGTAATATACGAAAAAAAGTACCAGTTCCACTTCAACTGTATTGTCTCACTGTGTTCCAAAAAGTGTACACTGCCTACACAGTATGTATAATCACTATATACATATTATTGCAATACTTCTTTCCAATAGCTAAATTCCATTGCTGTACACATATTATTACAATGCTTATAGCCAGTGGCCAGAATCTTGGGTGCATGGGCGTATGATGCTGTGGGGGTTGTGGGCAGTCCCTAGACTCTTGGGTGCATGGCCTACAGCCTCCGGCCATGCACCCAAGAGTCTAGGGACTGCACACAACCCCCACAGCATAATACGCCCATGCACGCAAGAATCTAACCAGTAGCCACAACCCACACACATAACCCAGGCTTCTGGATAAATTATTGCTGGTATGGTCATATGACACTGCAGTAGTTGTGCTACTGCATAGATTCTTCTGTGCAGAGCCTATCTGTAACCTATGAAAACATCATCATATCACCTACATTCCACTCACCTACCCTAATGAAGCCTCCCTGCATTTACCACACAATCCACCCGGTAGTCCTGTATGCGGTCCACCTCTGTGTCCGCGGACTGCTGCGCCCCAAATGGTCTTCTTCCACCTAAACAAATACATCATAATAACCATTGTTCACTCCCCCACCCGTCCCACCCCTCCTTCAAACACCAAATACCCCAAAACATGTTTCCCAGGCCCATCCCCCACCGCGCTATCCGCGGATATCTGGAAATCCAACATGGCAACATTTCGGGAAAATTTGACGCACATCACGCTCTCCGCCAGCCAATCAGCGGGCATGTTGTCTGTCTGTAAACATCACATGGCCCTCCAGGCCAAATGGGGTCCTGTTTGCGGCGCGAACAGGGAAGTGGGTCCGCAAGCCAGATATCACTAATTTTTTGACACTTACATTTTGCCTGTTTTAAATAAAACTACTGAACGCATAGCAAGCCACCGCTCCTGCCACACATTTGGTGAAAATCCATCTAACGGTTTGGGCTGTAGGCGTGAGCAAATTTCTTTTCCATTATGTCTATGGAAAAAATAAACATTTTGGGACCCCCCGTATAACTTTGCCCCCCCTTAATGAAAACTCACCAAACTTGCCAAACAGATTCAGAGCAGGTCATATACTTTTTATGCAATGTTTGGTAAGGATTTGTCCAGGGGGAGCGAAGTTATAAGCTGCCCAAAAAGTGCTGTTCCTATGAGATGAGCAAGGCACCCGCAAGTACAGCATGTCGGATGCACCAGCACCGTTACAAACGGTGCCGGTGCATCCGACCTCCCCATTTCTATTCAGTCCTATGGGGCCGAATGGGAATGGGGAGCATCTTTTTTCTGGCGCCGCAAATGGGCAATGACGGGTCTAGCAGGGTCGTAATGACCCGGTAATTGCCCATTCGTGGACGCCGGGAAAAAAAGGACACCGGTGGCAGCTACCGCCGATGTCATAATGAGGCCCATAGGTGCCCATCCATAGGCTTTTCCTTCTTGGCATCCTCTCCCCCCTTGTCTTCAATGTAACCTGATCAAATGTAATTAATGATCTTTGCTCTACAAATGGACGCAAGGTGAAAAGAAGCCCAAGAGTAGCCCAAAACACACCAGACCTACACAACTGGGGTTTCTGTAGCCCATATGTGTGGAAAATAGTTGAATCTAACAGCCTTGATTACTTAGAATACATTAGCACTTTCTTTGAGCATGAGGCTGGCGCGGGGATAATCGACCAGAGATAGTGTTACAAATGGAGTGACAAGTATAACGTTTTGATTATGACTAAAATTCATACTGGCTGAGATCATTAAAAATGAACATAGCAAAAATCATTTTAAAAGGAGTCAGTTTCCAATGTTAGCACAACTACATAGATTTGTTTTTGAATAGCTTATTTTTGCTGAGAATATACTCCGTTTTGTCTCTCAAAATGTCCTTCCTTCCGCTGTAGAAAATAACAAATGCTGTAGACCCTGCAGCCTGGCTCTCTGGCTGCCTTATGTGGTCCGTCAGACTACCTGCGACCCTCACCGAGCCTGTCCACCTCTCGCTCATTCCCCCCACACAAATAATGCTCCCTCAGTTTGATGGTGACATTGCTGGGGGGAGCAAACAATGACAATATATATCTCCAAATACAAGGCCAGCCCCACCTTGTCGCTGTCGCTGCTGCACTCATTCTACGTTTCACTATTTAATCCACACCCCCTGACCCCCAGCCCCCACTTCCCGCTTTTAGATCTGTGTACTATCTCATAAAAACACAAACACGACTTAGACCTACACACTACATTTCACACCAAAAGAATAACTAACGTTAAAACGCCATCTACAAACAAGCTCACATACAACAGCAATATACAATCGAAATACTAAAACATATTACAAACAGGAGAGATAATGTGCCAACATTGTTTGTTTTACTTTATGTTTGGAATTTTATAATTGGTTAAATGGTAACGTTGACATTCCCACCATTTGTAGACGGGACATTTGTAGGCAGTAAATAAGTTCAGTACTGTATTTGTTTACATATGCCTACCTGCGTGTATGTCTGCGCGTGCATGATGTGTGAGGGTTGAGCCAGCACCTATACCTACAGGGTTAACGCTGGCTGAAAACCTCTATTTGAATGTTGTGCCATGAGAGAGAGGTTCTTATCTCTGACCAGGAAGGAAATAAACTGATGGACAAAAGGCTCATTGTTGTAGCAGTTTATGATCTTCTGATATGCAAACAGTTCCCCTAGTGAAACAGCGCAGCCAGAAGCTTCCAACTGAAATGGCAAGAAGGATCCTGAAGACTGGAGGGATTAAAGGTTAGTCACCTGTCCAAAATAGATCTATTGCCCCTCAGGATTCAGAAGCCACCCTTCCCCACTTGCATCACTCCACCGGCAGTGAGTGGGGGGTTAGGGGGTGGGGGGCGCTGAATGGCCAGCAATCCCAGGTCCTAGTTTTATCTTTGTTCACAGATCTGCATGCAATTAAAGTAAAATGTTTTGGTGTCAAGAATGTTTAAAATGTGTAAATGATTCAAGGCATGGGTTATCGTGCTCAGTCAGCCGATGAAGACCAGGGGTTCCTTTTCAAGGGACCAGTGGGAGAGAAGCTCTGATTATTGGGGTGAATCTCTAGAAGAGTCCTGTGTGGTGAAACACCAAATCTCCCCAAATGTGTAGCCTAGTTGGGTTTGTGTGATTGGCTCTGTTATGCACATGGCAATGAATGCAGCATTGGTGCTTGTAGAGCAAGGACAGGCAGAATTGGGATGGGCTTCCGGACCTATCCAGCATACATTGGAGTAGACACATTCGCAATTGTGCCCTGTATGTCCAAGGGAAAAGGCAGTTAGGAACCAGGTTCTACAGTGGTGGACTGCTGGGCTGGGCAGGGGGCAGGGCGCAAGAGCAGAGGAATTCCCCAGAGACGGTTTTGGAATCAAAAAGGACATGTATTTACGGCAAACGCAAACCCACAAATGTGACCCGCAAAAACGTTATTCAATTAATCACTTCATCATTTTCTTAAGAATTTAGAATCAACAACACAACATTCCAACATTGGGATGAATGAAATCCGTCTCCCGGCATCGAGTGGCACTTCTGACCCACATGGGCCCGCCCCACCCCCCAGTCCTTCCTGCCATGCCCAATTTTGTGGGCGATACCAGGAGGCTCCATAACTTTATGTGTACCGACTGTCTCCTGATTCCAGCTCCAAGACCACTACTAGTCCAAAACTCCCCAGTGAGAGGCCTCCTGCCTTCCTGGGCACTGGGCCCTCCAAAGGTGCAAATCGCTGTCCACCTGGACGACCACCACCTGCCACAGGGACCAGGACCTACCAGTCCAGGGCCCTCCCCCCAACAAAATCCAAGTTCATAAAAGCTGCAAAGGTTTCCCACAAGAGTTCCATTCCCCTCTCAGATAGATGCACGCCATCGTGGTGAAAATACAGCATGCCCCTTATGAGTCCATTGGCAATAATTCTAAGACACCCGTGGCAGGATGCCAACCGAGCCAGTTCATTCTTCAGTTTCCTTGCCAAAATGTTCAAAGGGCGAGTTTCCTTGTCCGGTCCCCACGTAGATTGTGGGATGATTTGTGACCATGCTACAATCGCCCGGAGCAGTATCTGACCACCCAAGAGAAGAGGGAGACCAACCCCTCCCTTAGTTCTTTCCACCCTAAGGGGACCAAGTCATTGCCCCCAGTGTGAATAATCACTGTGTCCGGTTCCGGCAGATGCCACCGCTGACTCTTCTTAGCATCACCTTGCGAGCCTATTGCAACCGCAGACCCCCTTGTGATGACAAAGGTGGAGACTCCAGTGTTCACTGAGCGAGCCTGGAGAGATTGGACCCTCCAAACCATTCTTGTGATAAACGAGTGGTCAACGACCCATACAACTCTCCTTGCCTCCATCACTATAGTGAAACAAAGAAACGCATGTGAGACAACATAACATTGGTGTACCCCTTTTTGAAGCAAAATTCCCCCCACATGATGACCCTCCCCAGGCGGGTCCCCCACCACAGCCTTGCCCCTTCCACATGCCAAATTAGGACGTATGTAACCTTTGACGGCATTCGATTTCCATCACCCCAATCTCATATTTACTTCTCTGCACAAGCCCATGCTTACTGAGGTCGTTTCTGTCCCTTTACTAAAGAAGTGTGGGCGAATCCCAGACCATTTAAACCTGCTGCTGCCAATGTCCTCTCAAAGATTTTCCTAACCTGGAAGCGAGACCAACTAGACCCATCCTGATGCCTAAACAACGTACCGCACGTCTCCTCTGACACGCCAGGAGGTTGGATAGTGCTCGTACCAGGCAGATACTCACATCTTCCTGTGCAGGCAGTACTTTTCTTGCACCCCATCCCTCTTGATCTGTTTTTGAGCACTTAATCTGCAGCTGAATTGATAAACCCGTCACTGACTGACACATCTGCTTGTGACAATCCCCCTTCATTGCAGCTGTGGAAGACCCTACTAGCTCACGAATCCGCAATGCCTCAAAGAAAACCGTTACAAATGCCTCCTTGAACAGCGTAACCTCTTAGCCATCCCTGAAAACTACCCCCAAACTCTGCACAATAAGCCCCAATTTAGCTGGTTCCAACGGGCTCCTACTGTCCTTCCGGGACCCTTGTATCCTTCGCCACCCTGACATGGCTTTCCGCACTACAAAGCCCGATGATCCCCTTGCCACCCTTTTGAACCCTGCGATAAACGGTACTGCGGCCACATGTCTACAGGCCAGGCTCCTGGATGCCCCATGCAGATGCCCCAACTGACAGATGAGTGAGTCCGTATGAAAAATAGGTAAGGATCCTTGTTCACCGCAGATCCCGCTGAACTGCTGGAAAGCGTGTTCAGAAGCGCTCTTAGATTTTGGAGCCAGGACGTTTTGGATCCAGGACGTTCCCAATGATCGTGGCTAGGTCTGGGCAACAAGCCTCCACAGAATGCCCGGGCCCGGGAATGCGGTCATCATCTACTTTATCCAGGGAGCCACTGACGAAACTCCTGCATCTTAAAACAAGCTAAAGCATCAGCCGCATTATTATGCACACTTGGCACATGTCTCACATGAAAGTGAATGTTAGATTTCAGACACAACAACACTAGTAATTTCAACAACTGTAATACCATGGACAGGCTGCCCTCTGACTGGTGATGGCATGTACCACAGACATACTCTCAGGCCAGAAGATCACCCTTTTTCCCCACAGCTGTGCCTCCCAGACCATGAGGGCCACCACTATCGGGTAGAGTTCAAGGAATGTCACATTGTGCACCAACTCACATTCGAACCATCCCCCCAGCCCTGCACCACCTGTTGCGCAGAATGGCCCCAATACTCCTGCTGCCCGCTGCATGGAGCC
This sequence comes from Ambystoma mexicanum, assembly GCF_040938575.1. NCBI lineage: Eukaryota > Metazoa > Chordata > Amphibia > Caudata > Ambystomatidae > Ambystoma > Ambystoma mexicanum. Next base: position 1,332,999,850 of record NC_090921.1, on the reverse strand, counting down.
CCAACTGCACACTCGAGGACTCTCCTGTGGGCCAAACCATCACTCCATTGAAATCTGACAGGAATGCATCCCATGTGCTGAGGTCCCCTTTGAGCTCTGGAGAGAGCCTTGTGTGGTGGTGTTTCTTCTTCAAACCTCTCATGGCCCCTGCAATTGACCTGGAGTTGAGAGTACCCATAGGAATTACCCAGAGGGCGAAGTTCAATTGGCCTAACAACCTCTGTAGCTGCCCAACATAATTTTGTTTACATTTTAGCACAAAGTTATTGAGTCCTTGAACTCCTGCACCTTCCCCATTGGCAACCTGCATTCCCCTTGGAGAGAATTGGTCTCCATGCCCAAAAAGGTCAACGTGGTGACCAGACCATCAGTCTTGTCCATGGTCAACGGAACACCAAGCATGTCTGTCACTATCGGAAAGGCCCTTAACGCCATCTCACGTTTCTTTGTGCTTAGCTGTCAAAGAAACAAAAAATCATCCAGGAAGTATAACACCCTGGCACACTTGCATGCCTTCACCGTAGTCCACTCCAAGAAAGTACTGAACTTCTCAAGATAACAGCAAAACACACAGCATCCAATAGGCATACACTTATCATAACAGTAAAGCCCTTCCAACTGAAAGCCTAACATGTGGTAGTCACCCCGGGGAACAGGTAGAAGCCGGAAGTGGCCTCAATATCTGCCTTGGATAACAACACACCCTTTCCCAGTTGCTCCAGTGCCCCATCAAATGGTACATACCGCACAGAACAAGCGTGCTCACTGATTGCACCATTTACTGAAGCTCCATTTGATAGGTTATGTATCAACGTAAATTTCCCCTTTTGTTTCTTCGGAACCAGGCCAAGAGGGGAGCATATGAACGTGGTATATGGTGGGTGAATGAAGGGGCCTGTCACCCTCCAATATGCCTTTTTCTTCCCCACCTTTTCCTTAACCTCATCCAGTTGCCTGATGGCTGAAACACGATTTCTCAGAATATCCGGAATGGCTAAATCTTAAGCCGGAAAATGAAAACCAGCTGAGAAACCATTTGCTAAAATCCTAGCTCCTTCTCTTTTGTCCTCTTGATGCACTGCAGCTGCGGGTTCCCGTTAACCCCACAGAATATGCATGCATGCTTAAATTTGCAGGTAGCCCTAATACAGGCTTTCCTGTTGAAGGCCCAACACGTCCCCTTTTTCTCAGCTGCACATGAATCTGCTCGAAAGGGCTGCCCACATTTTGAAAAACACTGACCCCAGATCCTCGGGGTGTTTGGCGTCACCATTGTGCAGCTGACCCACCAATAAATTGCCTTAGCCCCCCAATCTAGGTGTCATGATCTCTGCTTCCAAAAGGTCAGAGTTTTCCCAACTCCCTTGGAAGCAGATCCATAACCCAGGTTCCGAGTGCCAACCAGTCCCAATTGGGACCTTTTGGACCCAGTCCTGGCGCCAGTGGCACCAGGCTCATAAATATGCCCAGTCCCAGCGCTGGAAGCGCCGGGCTCATAATGCTTGGGTGGATTTACCTGCAGCAGACCATGCTGCTTACTTGCCTGCCAGTTGAGCCTCTGATCCTCTTCTGTTTGGAACTACTTTTCCTGTTGGGTGGGGCAGGAGCCACTCCCTAGATTCAGAACACTGGAACTCTTCTGGAAAGCAGGAACTCTTTTCTTACCTAGGCGTGGCTGTGGAAGGAGACACTTAAGCACTACAGGAGGCTATTTAAACCACACCCGATGGATGAATCTTGCTTTGCGTTATTCTGCATCCTCTGCAGCAGAACGCTCATCGTGTCTTCTGCATCTGATCCTGGGCCTAAGGAAAAAGGCTTACCATCCTGAATCCAGTCTTCAGCAACACCTATAAAGACAAGAAAGAACAGGTTAGCATTACGGTCTTCAGTGACAGCTCTTCACTTACCTGGTCCATCGGCTGTCACCAACGCCTTGCGCTGCATTCCGGCATCTGAAAGACAAAGGCTTACCTACTCTTCGTGCGCTCCGGAGGTCTTCACACTGCATTCCGGCATCTGAAAGACAAAAGCTTACCAACTCTTCGCACGCTCCGGAGGCCTTCGGCGCTGCATCCCGCATCTGAAAGACAAAACAAGGTGCGTTTAAAGACATTGGGGAACTTTAATACTCACGTGCCATTACTCCTTTCCACATCTAACCCAGTGGGTATTCCGTCACCCTGCAGCCGCTCCGAACTTGTACCTGCAAAATAAAAAGACAGTTAGAGCGCATCGTGAAGCAGGCAACAAGCGCTTACTTACGTGCTTCCAGGCGCTTCTATTCATCACACGGGCTCCATCTTCAACTCACTTCAGCCCGTCATCCGCCATCGCCGGAACCCTGCAAAACAAGAGACATCATTACTAAAGACTTTAAAGACATTAGAATTACTCGAAACTTACCGTTCGTGCAGTAAACGACGGACAGCAGTCCTCTGAAGTCAAGAGGCCTGCTCCCCTTATCCAGTGAAGAAACTGGTTAAAGCACCCTGCCCCGAGGCAGATGGAGAGCACGGCGTTCACTTACCTAAGGTGAGAGCGTTAACCTTTGGGGTTCTACAGGAGAAGAGAAAGGGAAGAAGAGAGAGACATTCAATAACCCAGTTCCTTAATCCCATATTTTCTATCTGCAGACATCTTACCCTTTGAGTCAGACATACAGTGCACAGAGGTCCAGCCCAAAGAGCCAGCCGTGTGTTACACATCACCTTTGAAGATACGGTATACGCCCAGTCAAGACCGGCGCCTCTACGGGAATCAGGTGAGCGTTACAGAACGCAAAGCCTACCACAAAACTCCCGTCCAGGCGCTATGGAAACCTCGGATACCGACCAGCTAGCCCAGTTACTTGGGGAACTAAGGGCAGAAGTGCATGCAGCCCGTCAGGAAACGAACGCTCTAAGAAGGGAACTGATTATTTCCAAGGAGCGATCAGATGATCTCGCTAGACAATTGCTACAGTCACAAGCCGGACAGACCCCGTTACCCGCATCTGGGGGAAATCTTCCTTCTACATCCTCTATGAATCCAGTGCAGATCAACCTACCTGGGAATGTACCTCTGGCTCCGCCCGAACAATTTTCTGGTGACCCAAAGAGGTTTGCAGTATTTATCAATCAGTGCCGGTTGCATTTCTTATGCCGGCCAGCAGCCTTTCCAACTGATCAAGCTAAAGTAGCTTTCGTGCTTTCGTACCTTAGTGGCAATGCGGCAGACTGGTCGATCCCTCTAGTAAATCAAGATGATCCGGTCCTCCATGATTTTCAAGCTTTTCAGCTCAGTATGGAAAAACTGTTCGCAAGACATTCACAGAGGCAGGCCTTGGACAATGAGCTTCTTTCGTTGCGACAAGGTAATCAAGACCTTTTGGCTTATATTGCGTCTTTCAACAGACTGATAGTGGAAACTCAATGGCCTGAGGACAAAAGGATTACGCTGTTTTATAGAGGTCTACGTGGAGAGCTCAAAGATGTGTTAGCCCAAGTAGTGAATCCCCCACAAGATTGTTCGGACTATATAGACTTAGTCGTTCAAATAGATCACAGACTGCAGAACAGGAAGGCCGATCGTTCCAAGTTTAATGCTCGAGTATTTTCCAAACCGCCAACTCCTTCCAAAGGAGTAGACTCCGGGGAACCCATGCAAATAGGGGGTCTGAAAGGTGCTCTAACACAAAAGGAGCGGGAAAGGAGAAAACAGTTGCAATTATGCCTCTATTGCGGAAACTCAGGGCACTTTCTTCGAGACTGTCCGGTGAAACCTGCCAAGAAGGCAGTAGGAGCTGCAGTTACCAAAGTTACAAACCCTGAGCAGGGAAACGACCTCGCCCGACAAGAATAGAGGTCCTCTTGCCGAGCGTGAAAACCAGTTCCGTGACCTCGCATTTCGTGATACCTATGGTCCTCATTAGCCCTGATAATCCGGATCGATTACATGCAATTGAAGCTTACGTCGACAGCGGTGCCATCGGCAATTATGTGGATCATGAAATGGTTTTGAGGATGAATCTAACTCTTTGTCCCAAGGCTGTAAAGGACGTCATTACTACAGTGGATGGTACGGAGATAGCCTCCGGGCCAGTAACGCATACCACTCAAGAGGTGACGCTAGTAAGTCAAGATGGACACCATGAGAAGATCGTGTTCGATGTGATCAAGCCCCCTCAGTTTCAGATTATTCTAGGAATACCTTGGTTAGAGAAACAGTTCTCTCACAAAAGGACCCGGTAACCAATCAGTTGCATCCCATGGCATTTTGGTCCCGCAAATTCTCGCCTCCTGAAATCAATTACACGATTACTGACAAGGAACTTCTGGCTATCAAGTCTGCCTTTAAGGCTTGTCGGCATTATCTACTGGGGGCCCGACACACCGTTACTGTGATTACGGATCACCGAAACCTGCAATATTTGAAAACCGCAAAAGCCCAATCCTCTAGACAACTCCGTTGGGCATTATTCTTTGCCGAGTTTGACTTCATAATTACCTATCGACCTGGTACAAAGAACGGTAAAGCTGATGCCCTTTCTCGGATGGGAGTGGAAGAACACTTGATCAACCCTAAACCTGTACCAATCATTCCCGAACAAAGAATTCTGGGTGTAATCGCCACAGAATCCATAGAGGAAGTTAAGGATAAAGCCAGGCAACTTGTAACTCCAGCAGACATACAGAATTGGCATCTGCAGGGAAAGGACTTTGCAGTAAAGGACAACTTATTGTATTTCCAAGAACGATTATACCTACCCAGCACAGATTTACAGAAAAAAGTAATCTCTTGTTATCACGATTCTTTAATGGAAGGACATCCCGGTATGGCCAAGATCTCAGAAAAGATCAAGCGCTACTTCTGGTGGCCGTCTTGGAAAAAAGATATCAGAGACTTTATAATGTACTGTGGAGTATGCGCCCAAAACAAGAGTCAAAAGGAAAGACCAGCAGGCCTCTTACGCCCTATTGACATCCCACCTCGCCCTTGGCATACGCTTTCTATGGACTTCATCACCGATCTACCTCCATGCTCCGGATACAATACGATTCTAGTAATCGTGGACTTATTCTCCAAGATGGCGCATTTCATTCCGCTCAAAGGCTTGCCAACAGCAGCATCTCTGGCCCGAGAATTTCTCGAAAACATCGTCCGACTGCACGGTTTTCCTTCGGTTCTAATTTCGGATCGAGGTAGTCAATTTATTTCTCATTTTTGGCGAAGTTGCTGTCGGTCGGCTCAAATTGATGTGAGACTATCGACCAGTTACCACCCTCAGACCGACGGACAAACCGAGAGGACCAATCAAACTCTGGAACAGTATTTACGCTGCAAGCTGCAACAAACTGAAAAAACTTGGAAAGACATCCTTTGGATAGCCGAATATGCCTGCAATAACTCTGTCCATTCGGGAACTGGGAAAACCCCGTTTTTTCTTTTGTACGGCAGTCACCCTCGAACCTCGGAGTTGGATCCCCTCCAAGATCTTGAAACACCAGCAGTAGACTACCTGCATTCTACAATCACCCAAGCCTTTAAGGAAGCTGTTTCTCACCTTCAAAGGGCTAAAGAACAATACAAGAAAGGAGCAGATCAACATCGGAAGGAAGCCCCTCAATATCAAGTCGGGGATCAAGTCTGGTTATCCACCAAATATCTACCTCTAAAAGGGCCACGCACATTCAACCCAAGATACCTTGGTCCCTATTCCATCACTACCATAGTAAACCCAGTAGCGGTCAAGTTGGACTTGCCCCCGCACATGAAGATACATCCGGTCTTCCACGTCTCTCTATTAAAACCCGTGCAACCTCAAACCTGACTAACTAAATCTCCAAAATCTATCCTAGTTGATGGAGAACTCGAGTTTGAAGTCAAAAGCATTCTGGACTCCAAGATCTCCAAATCTAAACTATTTTACCTAATTGACTGGAAAGGCTACGGCCCCCAAGAGAGATCCTGGGAACCTGCTGAATATGTCCACGCTCCTCGCCTAATCAAAAGATTTCACCGAACATTTCCTGACAAGCCAAAACCCCCGGAGAAGCCCGGTTTGGGAGGGGCCTTGAGGGGGGGTACTGTCATGATCTCTGCTTCCAAAAGGTCAGGGTTTTCCCAACTCCCTTGGAAGCAGATCCATAACCCAGGTTCCGAGTGCCAACCAGTCCCAATTGGGACCTTTTGGACCCAGTCCTGGCGCCAGTGGCACCAGGCTCATAAATATGCCCAGTCGCAGCGCTGGAAGCGCCGGGCTCATAATGCTTGGGTGGATTTACCTGCAGCAGACCATGCTGCTTACTTGCCTGCCAGTTGAGCCTCTGATCCTCTTCTGTTTGGAACTACTTTTCCTGTTGGGTGGGGCAGGAGCCACTCCCTAGATTCAGAACACTGGAACTCTTCTGGAAAGCAGGAACTCTTTTCTTACCTAGGCGTGGCTGTGGAAGGAGACACCTAAGCACTACAGGAGGCTATTTAAACCACACCCGATGGATGAATCTTGCTTTGCGTTATTCTGCATCCTCTGCAGCAGAACGCTCATCGTGTCTTCTGCATCTGATCCTGGGCCTAAGGAAAAAGGCTTACCATCCTGAATCCAGTCTTCAGCAACACCTATAAAGACAAGAAAGAACAGGTTAGCATTACGGTCTTCAGTGACAGCTCTTCACTTACCTGGTCCATCGGCTGTCACCAATGCCTCGCGCTGCATTCCGGCATCTGAAAGACAAAGGCTTACCTACTCTTCGTGCGCTCCGGAGGTCTTCACACTGCATTCCGGCATCTGAAAGACAAAAGCTTACCAACTCTTCGCACGCTCCGGAGGCCTTCGGCGCTGCATCCCGCATCTGAAAGACAAAACAAGGTGCGTTTAAAGACATTGGGGAACTTTAATACTCACGTGCCATTACTCCTTTCCACATCTAACCCAGTGGGTATTCCGTCACCCTGCAGCCGCTCCGAACTTGTACCTGCAAAATAAAAAGACAGTTAGAGCGCATCGTGAAGCAGGCAACAAGCGCTTACTTACGTGCTTCCAGGCGCTTCTATTCATCACACGGGCTCCATCTTCAACTCACTTCAGCCCGTCATCCGCCATCGCCGGAACCCTGCAAAACAAGAGACATCATTACTAAAGACTTTAAAGACATTAGAATTACTCGAAACTTACCGTTCGTGCAGTAAACGACGGACAGCAGTCCTCTGAAGTCAAGAGGCCTGCTCCCCTTATCCAGTGAAGAAACTGGTTACAGCACCCTGCCCCGAGGCAGATGGAGAGCACGGCGTTCACTTACCTAAGGTGAGAGCGTTAACCTTTGGGGTTCTACAGGAGAAGAGAAAGGGAAGAAGAGAGAGACATTCAATAACCCAGTTCCTTAATCCCATATTTTCTATCTGCAGACATCTTACCCTTTGAGTCAGACATACAGTGCACAGAGGTCCAGCCCAAAAAGCCAGCCGTGTGTTACACATCACCTTTGAAGATACGGTATACGCCCAGTCAAGACCGGCGCCTCTACGGGAATCAGGTGAGCGTTACACTAGGTTAACACTACTTGCCTTGGCACCCCTAAATCTCTCATCATACGTCAGCCACGCACCATGTATATCCCGATACATGGACAAAATCAAGTGCGAGTATGCGAACAGTTTGGGGTGCAACTCAGGATTCTTTTCTACCATCACTGCTGAAAAGATTGCAAAACCTATTGTCCAGATCACTATTGTTCTTTCCACCAGGCCTTCTTCTTCTTAACGTCCACCTTATTATCTCTAGCCTCATCTGTCCCTGAATGCTCCAACAAGGAAAAAATATTGACAAACCTTTCCTTCCAATCTTCTCCTTCTTGTCTCGGGAGGATAGCTCAGGGGAAACATGCTCTCCTTGGAAGCAAGACGACACGGAGCAACACAAGTTTGATCCCCGGGTCCGTGCTTAGAAACCTCTGGGTATTAAGCGCGTTATAAATAACCTATCATATCATATCACTTCAGGGATGATGTGTCAAGTGAGCAAAACTTGCTCAGGCTAGATGGGGGTGGATATATCCCTCGCATCGCTAGGGGTGCTGCCCGATGACGGTGCTAAGGGGGGCACTGGTGCTGCAGATGGTGACCCCGCCGCTTTCCCGACTCCTGCTACTGGAGGGGAGGGTATTGTTGCTGGAGTGGGTGCCCCTCCACCTACCGACTTCTCCCCACCTGCCCCTGCTTGACCCGAAACCGCCACCACTGTGACACACTCTGCCCCCTCTGCGGGTAACCCCACACCCCAACCTTGGTAACATGGGTGCCATGGTCCCCACTAGTTGTCACCATATATTATACGGCACAGGCAATTCAGGGATCCCCTACAATGAATGTGGCACACAATATAAACTCTTTTTATTCCTACAACATAGATTCTTTCTTAAGAAGGCCTCAAACCCGTCTCACATCCAACCTCCACAAGCAACCCGTGTCACAATGGACTAGGAACCAGGCTGGTGTGTTATCAATGAATATTTTATTAATTTATGATTTAATGTTAAATTAGAATAAACAATTACAACAGCCACCAAGGCATGGCAACACAGAATGCTGTGTCTTTTTTGGTCAAACAGCACACTGAAACAATTCAAATATATATAGCATAAGGATTTGTTTTACTTCTTTCACCACTACCATCAAAGAACAGTTCAAAACACCAAGAAAGTGAATGCCACAAACAGGAAAGTGCATGCACACACACAATTATTCTGGAGTCCCAGCAACCCTCACCCCCCACCCAGCCCCTCAGCCCCCCAGTCCCCCACCGCCAAACCTCCTCTAGGCTTGTCAGCTTTGGATGGAAGGCAGTGGCAAGGAATGGGAACACAAGGTAAAAATCGGATTTTGAGTGGTGCTTACAGAAACAATAAGGGGAGCAAGCAAAGAATGGGACAACTCGTTTTCACAGAATGAAAAAATGGGTTTTGAATTATTTAGCGCCACTGCTATGGGACAGAGCAGAAGAGAATTTGTACCGCTTATACTTCGAAGATAAACAAGGCTTTAGAGAACACCAGCCGGCACACAAGAGGAACATCGGTTTTAGGATACGCAACACATGGGCAGTGGAAAGGGAAGGCAAATGGAAATTCGTTATGCCAAAACAATAGGGAAAGAGGAACAGAATAGGAAAAATGTTTTTTAGAATGTTAAGCTCAATTGCATTGGAAAAGAAAATGCATATGGAATTCGTTTTTACTGAGGCTGCAAATGACAGGCAAGTCTGGGCCGTGGGTAGTTCACAATAGAAAAATCATTTTTTAGGTAAAATGACAAATGCAAATAACAGGTAGGCTCTGAGAAAAGGAGGTAACACAACAGGAAAATCGCTTTTGGGTTAGGATGGCAGAGAAAGCTCCTGGCAATAGGAATAGCTCACTAAAAGGAAAATCGGTTTGGGGTTCAGATGGCAGAGCAAGGGAAAAATACAGTTGTAGGTGAAAATGCATTTTAGCAGTGCACAATTTAAACACAGGGACACATTCATTTTTCAGCTCACACGTGGATTGATTCTTTTGGGCAACACTTTTATGACTATAACAATTTGCAATGCACTTGGAAGAGATGGTGGGTTTCGAATTCCCACAATACAAAACCCGTGAAATAAATGGGAAAATTAATTGATTTACTGAGAATAATATACTAAGGATCCACACAGGCAACTGGGGATTCTTCAAGGGGAAAACAACTAAAATGCACAGGCAAACAAAGGATTCTTCAATAGCAGAATGACTTAAAGGCACAGACAAATAAAATAGGGGATATTTTCAAGGGGCAATGTCTATGGCAATGCTGAAGAGGATAGGGCTTATGCAATCTATGGCTTGGGATATTTATGCTTACAGGAGATGGCTGGATGCAATCAGGGAGCATCAGAGCATCACTGCTGGGACGGTCAAGGGGTCAGTCAAGGATTCCCTCTGTCCTCCAAGGGGTTCCAAGGCAGCTACTAAACCTCCAGGCTCCTCTGCAAGATTTAGGCCTCACTCTGCTGGGATGGTTCCAGATTTCTGAGAAAAGAAAGAGCCAGAAATTGATCTAATTCCGGGTATGCTCACGCTAAGCTCTCCTTTGGAGTTGCAGTATGGTCGATCAACAACAATTAGTGTCCAAGGTTGTGTTCAAAATTATCAGACAAGAACATATTTTGATTTTTTCATGCTCTAAAATGTCATTGGAAGGCTGAAAGTTCATCCAACCATTCAGTGCCATTGCACATGTTATGACCGTCTTCGGGACTAAAGGCACTGCTTAAAGTTATTATAATACATTATAGAAATACAGAAAGATTCAACCATTCAGTCCAACATTTTGATATATTTGGATATATTTCACCAGCTGCTCACCTCAGGATTTAGTAGGAAGAGTCCTGATTTGAGGAGGGGTTACCTAGTTATAGGATAAGTGACATCACTAATGTTTCATAGTTCTCACAGAATGGATACGGCCCTGTTCAAAAGTCCACTCCCATCTGTGGGCTGATAGGTCCACAAATGTGGGAGTGTTTTCGGAAACCAGGGGAGGAAAGCCCTTCGTCATCTTACTCTGACAGGGGCCTGGGTCTGGTTTTTACACATGGAAATCTCACTGCATGATGCCCTTAATCTTCATATTTGTACACATATGAGGGCATTTCTGAGCACTATATCTTACTGCAAATCAAATGACCCTATTTAGAAGTTTGTAGGTTATTCCGTTGCAGAGCTACAGTTTTCCCTCATTTACTCCCAAACTATATCCGGGAAAAATATGGCGCAGAGTGGGCGGAATATGAATCATATGTTACATGTTTTCTCAAATGCTCATATTTCTCAACCACACCAGGAGTGCCCATGAGGTTTTCCTAAATAACTTGGGTTGTGTACGCCCCACCAAAATTGTTTTTGGTTGACCAGAAGCAGTCAACGTTCACCTTTTCAAAAACCCTCCCCTGTTTATTGTGTGACCAGATTGCCAACGTTATACAATAAAAAGCATATCTCCCATTTTGCACAATAAGAGTGAAACCACTCATTAATCCTGGCCCGCACCCTTGGCATGGGCCTGTTCTTGGCAGCGAAGTCAAGAAGGGGTCCCGTGTTTAGATTAGCTCAGAGATTCAAGAGCTAATTGCCAGCTACTGGCAGTTTTTTTGCGGAGTAAGTGGTTTGGATCATAAACTGCTGGGGAGCAGAGCTGCCTTTATCTCACCCCCACCACAAATTTGATCTCTGCTGGAATTTAAGATTGTATTTCTAAGAGCAAGCACTCATGCTTGAAGGGAACTATGCCTTTATCTCCATGACAACAGGCTTTGGAATCTAGTTTCACATTTGAAGACACAAGCAGAGAGAAACGAAACCAAGATTAGGCCTGCCCCACTAAAAACATTTTACTTTCAAATAAACTCTTGGAAATGCACACAATTGTAACATGTAAAACCCTTGCAAAGTAGTTCCCTGCACGCAGTGGCTACAGAAGGGCAACATAATTATATATTTAGAGACTTTAGTTGTACATCTAGATGCTCAGTGTCATTTTAAAGGCACAATTGAAATGTCACTTTGTGAACTTTCAGCCGTGAAAAAGTCTTCATGCTGCTGAAATTCAACACCCCCTTGTAGCTTCTGTGCATTGTTGTTTCCTCTGTGATGGGCTCATGATGGACGGAACCCAAGTTCATATTTTACAAATATTGCACACATTTTCATGAGCATGTCTTTAATTTACAGGAAAAACAGATTTCCGCATTTTCTTTAATGTTCCTGCAAGGATGCAGTGTGCTTCACTGCAACTGTAGGTAACAATGCTGACATCCCATTTAGGTTTCTGTGGACTGTAATATCTGAGGATGTTACTTCAGCTTTTCCATAATTTGGCCAATCTTGTCTCGTGTCTTTTCCTTATGCCGGGCAATTGACATGTCTATGCCTCTCCAGGTTCTGAGGCCCAAATTCACTTGTTTCTGCTTTGAAAGTGTAGGGCCTCATTTCCACATTAGTTCAAGTCAGGCCTTTCCCCTCATAAGTGACTCTGGCCGTTTACTCATGACATCCGGAGCTATTTCATCCCACATAGTCCAGGGCGAGGTGGGCCAGAAACCGTGTGCCACTGTGCCCATCCAGCCCATGCATTCCAGCCTGGTTGCCCCACCTGTGCCCATCAGCCCTGATCCTGTCATCCCCACCTGGTTTGTTGTGTTGGTCACCTTCTCTATGCTGGTCATCGGCTATGCCGCTATTTTAGCCCCCTGGCCCTCTGGTTGCTCTGATGCCCCACTACTGGGCCCTCCATTTGTATCGTGCCCCTTGGCCTCAACATGGCTCATCCATGGCCACTGGAGACACAGCCGAGGGCCGCACCTTCTTAGGTACTGCCTTCCTCTTTTTTATGGTGGGAATGCTGCCATGGGAGGCAAATTCTTTCTACGGGTTCTATCTCCTTCCTTCGTGGATGTAGCCTTTGCGCTGGTCTGCACCTGCAACTCCTTAGAGACACTGCCTGCCCCTCCCTGAAGTTGTGACATGAATGCCTCAAAACTCTTCACCTGGACCATCACAAAGATGGCTCCAAACTGTGCAGTATCAATTGCTGAAATCCTATGAATGTACAGCACTCGTATACCTGACCACAATTCCCAGCACTACTGTGTTAAGGCCTGGCCCCACTGCTGTTTAGTAGGTAGCCCGATAACAGCCCCCTACTGCCAGATACACCCCTGACCAGCTCAATCCGGCCTGTTTCGCTAAGCTCACAAGTGACTCTGTGCTCCACAACTTCCTTTGTGACTGCCATGCACCGGTTCCCACAGCCGCCTACTCCACATGCTCAAGACAGCCACCATCACCCCCCCAACCAGCAGCCCACCACACCACCACCACAACCCAACAGGCCCTCTGGCAATGCCCACACTGCTCCCAAGGCTGGGAACACCCCCTCCTCTAATGTTACCTTCCTTGATGCTTCCGATACTGGGGTTATGCCACCAGCAACAATGAGGGATACGGCTAGGTGACAGCAGGAAGCTGGATTCAAACGGCCAAGAAGCAGTTAAAAAAAAAGGGTTTTGCTTTGTCCACGGCGTGTGCCGTGGGGAGGGGGACCAGCAGCTGGACTCTCAAGGAGGAGGATGAGGCAGTCACTGCTCACACCCTCCTTGGGAACCCCTTAAATGGCAGATCGATGCTCTGCAGGTCCCCTCCCCACCCCCGCCAAGCCCACAAAACTTGGCCCGCCCCTTTCGGCCACACACCCTGCTTCTGCCCCTATGAGACCAACCACTGTGTTCTGTTATAACAAGTGTGCCCGGACCTGGAACAAGGCACACATTTATGCGTAGGCCTGCATATAAACACTATAACTCTCGAGTAACAGATCATCTCTTACGTATAACTTTCAGGTAACAGATAGTCTCTTATGGCTGTCCTTCTGCTTCGCTGCTCCGGCGGTACACCCCCTGTAGCACGTACCCGTGGATCTGGGATGATGATCTCGGTCTCTCCCTCAGCTGGTATTGCGGGTGGGCTCTTTCAGGCTCTGTCACTCTGTGGGGGCTTGGTGGTGTTGTATCTTGCTGGAGGAACAGTTCATTTGCTATGTGAGGTGGGGACTCATCTTCAGCCTGCTCTGGTGTCTCCTATCATGATGGAAAGCTTGCGCTACTTGGTTGGTGTTCCAGTTGTTCCCTCCACATTGTTTCTGGGACTTTCCGGAAATGAGACACGTTCCGTGCCACTACATCAGTTCCTTGTGTTGCGGTTATCATACTGCGGTTTGTGTCTTGTACTATCCACGGGTGTGACTCATAGTTCATTGTCATTTTCTATTGGGGTGCTCTGTTCTTTACCAGCACTGTGTCTCCTGGTTGAAGTTACCTGTGGCGGGCATGGTGTGCTTGGCTTTCTTGATCATTCCTCCTTACTCGACTTTCTTCGATTAGGGGAATTTCAGGATCAGGGCTCAACCAGCTCAGGTGTATGGGAAGTTCTGTTTGAATTGGCACTCCGAACATGAGAGCTGCTGGGCTCACTCCTGTCGACAGATGGGGTGTTTGCCGATGGGTTTGCCGGAATCGGTACACCACTGGGAGCCACGGTTGGTGATAGGCTTTGGCAATCCATATGACCTTGTTCAGAGATCCCATGAACCGTTCCGCGTCGACATTGCCCTGCGGCCAGTATGGGGTGATCTTCTTGTGTTTAATGGTCAGGTCTTGGAGGAATTGTTTTAGGTCTTCACTCATGAACGATAGGCCATTGTCGTTCTACAGCTTGGTGGGTATTCCGTGCACTGCAAATATATTTTGAGTGCAGTGATCACAGCCTCCGCGCTTGTAGATGTCACATGTTCTACCTCTGGGTAGCGGCTGAATTCATCAACTAGGACTAGGAGCTACCCCTCTCCAGCAACGGTGCACAAATCCATGCTTACTGCCTCCCACCTGGTGTGACTTCACAGAGCGCTGATGGTGGGTTCATGTGGGGCCAGCCTTCTTGCCGAGTGGCATGCTATGCATGATTGGATTAGCTCTATCACACGTTGGTGCATTTGGGACATCCACATTCTGGATTTTAGGTCAGAATGAGTCTTAACAATGCCCTGGTGGCCTCCATGTGCTAGCTTCAATGCTCTTCCTTCCAACAATGATACTGTGTCCTTTGGCAGCACGCCTTCCCCCGACAGTGTGAGTTTGTGGCAAATCCCAAACAGAGCTTGTAGTTTTTCCTGGACAGTTGGTGTCCGCTGGGCCATTGCCGCCAGGTGGTTCTTCCATTCTGCTGTTTAGACTGCTTGGATGGTTCTCATCAGGCATGCATCTGCCCTGGTTTCGTCTGCTATCTCTTGTAGCATGAGTGCTCGTGGCCGTGCACATGCAACCACATGGCATACATGCACTTTAGTTTCTGCTGCATGTTGTTCCTCGCTCTTCGTGGCAGGGCACGGGTGGCAGGAGAGGTAGTCTGCAGGATTGTCGGGCCCGGCCCTGTATTCTACATCTATGTCAAATGGTTGCAATTGCAGCATCCACTTCTCTAGCCTTGCCGGGGGATGTGGCTTGACCCCTTGAATATGGGGGTTAGCGGCTTGTGGATGGTGAACACCTTGGCTGGTTGGCCCAGGAGGTATACTCTCAAGTGGCGGCAGCCCCACAGGATGGCTAATGCCTCCTTCTCGATGTGCGCATAGTTCTGCTCTGTTTTCGTTAGCGCTTGGCTGGTGAATGCGATTGGATGTATGCTACCGTCCTTGTCTACTTGTGTCAGGACTGCACCTAGCCCTACTGGGCTGGTGTCCACCAGGAGCTCTGTTTTCCATTCTATGTTGAAGAATGCCATTCTTGTGATGCTGGACAGCGAGTCCTTTATTTGCTGGAAAGCTTGCTGGTGCTGTGCTGTCCATTCCCACTGTGTGTCCTTCTTTGTTAGTTTCCTTAGGGGCGCTGCAATGGTAGCGAGGTCCGGTATGAATCTGGTGCAGTAGGTTGCCATGCCCATGAAGCTTCTCACCTCTGTGGCTGATGCTGGGGCTCTGGCGCTCTTGATGTCACTCACTTTGGCTGGGTCTGGTGACACTCCGTTAAAGTTGATGACATATCCGAAGAAGCTGATTTCTTCCTTGTTGAACTCACATTTTTCAACATTCAGGGTGAGCCTGGCCTCCTCTAGGCATTGTAGCACTGCTGCCAGTCGCTCATCGTGTTCTCTCGCGGAGGTGCCATGCACGAGTATGCCGTCACTTATATTCGTGGTTCCTCCGCTGTGGAGTCGTTTGTATACCCGCAGGCCTAGGTCGGACGAGAACGTCGTTATGTACCTTGATTCTTTTGCAAGTCGCAGTTGATGATACCCGGACACCAAACATACAACACGCACAATAAAAGACAATGACCAGCTTGCATGGCTTCCAGCTGCCGACTGACGTAGTCACGGGCTAATTTTATTCACCCGCCCACGTCACGTGACTCGGGTTTCCCTCGTCCATGTGACTGGGCCCATTCAGGATATACCACACACTGAAGAACTGGTGCTGTTATGCCACCTTTGTGTGCGGCATGGGTAAGAAGGAGGAGGGCCGCCCCGCTCCTGCTGCCACCACCCACCCAACCCCGTCACCCTTCCATTCGGAGAACGCTTACCTCCGGAACCAAAAGTGGCCCAGGTCATGTTTTTCAAAGTGGCCCCATTTTACACTGTGCAAGCCAACCCATCCCAACCCTTCTAAGGGCTTAGGAGGTTTCTCCAAATTGCAAATTTTGAGGCAGATTTTGCATTGCTTAGGGTTTAAAAAGTAATGAAATGGCATGTGGAGCATGTCATATCAGCAGTTTCATCAGGGACCCGCTCATGGGCTTACGATCCTGCCATGAAGACAATGGGCCTCATTAAGACGTTGGAGGTAGCCTTGCCGGTTTTACCAGCATGGCTACCTCCAAACTCGCACCTGCGAATGGGCAATTACCGGGCTATTCTGGCCCAGCCGGACCCGGTAATTGCCCATTCGTGGGTGCCGTACCCAGTAGATCCCCATTCCCATTTGAGCCCCCATAGGGCTCAATAGGAATGGGAAGGATGGTAGCAATGGTTGCTACCATCAAGTCCTGCTCGCGGGTGCCGGTACGGCCACCAGGTCAGTCATGGTGGCTGCAAGGGCATCCGCAAGCAGAACTCCTAGTATGGCGGTATGGTAGCAACGGTGCCGGTAGAGATACCGGCGCCATTGTTGCCTTACCGCCATACTCGTCAAGAGGCCCAATGACACTACAACACTGCACGCATATCAGGGTGCATCAACTTGTTTCTTTATTCACTGCACTGTACTGGCTGCAGCAAACACACATGACGTGTTTCCTGCCAGGCAGGATAATGAACACAAAGAGGGGCGCAGATCCCTGGAACACTAGAATATTACATCTACCCCCACATAAACCATAACATACAGTTGCTCATTCCATTTCTTCAATCCAGCTCATGGGTCAACGTACAACCCTCTTGGATGGACTTTGACTACAGCGTGGCTCGGCTGCTCCATAGTCACTGTCGTCAACAGTGTCCCATCAGCGTCCATGCAGTTGGAACAGCCATTCGACAGATCGTCGTCACTGAATTCGTCTTCTGATTATGTCTCCTTAGTGAAAGATTGACCAACCTTTTGGAAAAATTAAGAGTTCTGGGTGATGGAGAGAGCATCATTCTCAGCTGAGATCATTGATCCTTTGATGTCCATCACTTGCAGTGGCTTAGGTTGAAATGCAGGCATGTCCTTCTGGGTCTGTCTCTGATGCACCAGCAGGGTGTCTCTTATGTGGATGTCCTGCTCTTGTGCTCTCCTTCTCTTGTCAGCATAGTTTTTCATCTTCTGTTTGCCTGCGCTGTGCAACTCACAAGCATGTCTTGTCCTATCATCTTCTGATGCCATGCCTGGCATGTGAGGCAGGGTGTGCCGATCTGGCGGTTGAACATGAGTTCTGAGGGACAGACCCCTATGGTGCTGTGTGGGGTGTTCCGATAATCCCTCAGTAGGGCACAGATGGCTTGCATAAAGGACCTATTAGTGTGGTACAGCCTTGTAGTGTATGGTTAATGTTGGCCATATATTTGCCTGGGGCCATAGAGGTGCACTTTTCCTGTATAGGAAACCTAAGTGCTCTGCAAACATGGCGAATTCCTGGCCACAAAAGGGGGGACCATTTTCCATCTTTACCTCTGAGGGAAAACCATGATCCACAAAGGCCTTGTCGAGTGCGGGATGATGGCATGCGCACTCATGGACAATACTAGATGAACTTCAGGGTATTATGACATCTTTAAAAAAAAGGTAGCAGGCGCTCCTCTCCAGAATGAACATGGCATGATAACCGGTTCTGAGATGAGAATTTGCAGCACACGCTTTTTGCTCACTGTACCTTTCACAGATGGGAAATATCCATTTGCATATCAGTCCAGCACTGAAATGCTATGGCAATTCCTCTCTGAAGAAGAGTACCGACAGCAACCCCATACACGTGTTTCAGCCTTGTTGGGCCTCATCAGTGAGGTGAAGCTGTGCCTCTCTGAGCACAGTGAGTAGGGAGTCCACGTCTGGTTGCCCCCAGGTAACTCAGGGTCACCAACCCCAAGTTCCTTGCACATATTTCAAATCAATGGCCCCCAATACATATTTCCCATTAGCCAGAGGCCCAAACAAGACAACTGCCACCTCGTCTTAGACATTCAATGGCATGGGAGTCATCTATAAATGTTGAGGGAATGTGCGAGGCACCACAGCCTTCCATATCAGGTAGTGTTCCAGGGCTGTCTGTATCTTGGAATCCATGACGGGAAACCACATCTTGGTCCTCAATTGCCGCTTGGTGGACAAAATTCCCCTGTGGCCCAAATGTGCAAGTTCAACAATGCTGTCTTGTAAAGAGAAGGGAATGACTATCCTGTTCTTCTCGAGACTTAACCCCTGCACCAACTCTGACATCACATCCCTCATGAGCATGAAAGTGTGCATCCTTTTCTGCTGGTTGCTATTAAGCACGGCCTCTCCCCGCACTGTGATGCACCATCGTTCTGCGATATTCTTTTCCTTCACCAGCAACAGCAGTTTCTCCCTCTCCATTTCCTGGAACATTTCTTGAATCGTCAATGCTGTTGGAAGCACCCTGTTTACCAGGAAGTTGACATACTTGTCTGCCTTGGAGGTTTGCGCCTCTTTGGCTGTCGGGGAGCAGAACTCTGGAGAGGAAATCAGCAGGGTTGTTCTCCTTGCCAGGTTTGTGGACAATGCCAAAAGAGTACTCTTATAGACGGAGGCCCCACGAAGCAATTCTAGGAGGCATCTTGGCGTTGGGCTTGCAACAGACAGTGATGAGAGCTTGATGATAGGTTACGATGGTGAATTCCTTTCCGTATAGGAACAGATGGTAATGTTCACGGGCCCACATCACAGCCAAACTTTCTTTCTCTGGCTGTGAGTAGGCATGCTCAGTACTTGACTCGTTCCTGCTGGCGAAGGAGACAATGCGCTTTGGTAAAATGCATCAATTTTTGCACTGCGCCAGTATGGCCCCTAGGCCTACAGGGCTTGCATCCACTGTTTCCTCTATCTCCAACTCTGGGTCATAGTACGACATGCATGCAGCCGACAAGATTCGAGATTTTATCTCCTGGGATGCATCTTCACATTCATGGGACCAGAAGAACTCTTGACCCTTCTCTGTGAGCAGATGCAAAGGCATGCTGACAGAAGCAAAGTCATTGATGTACTTCGTACAATAGATGGCCATCCCTAGAAAGCACCTGACAGCTGAGACAGAGGATGGTGTGGGTGTGTCAATCAGTGCCTGCACTTTTGCTGGGTTAGATTGCAAACCATCACACAAGAAAATGTATCTAAAGAATTTCCGAGTGGACTTGCTAAATTCACATTTGTTGAGGTTGAGAGTCAAATTTGCACGTTGAAGTGCCATGCAAACCTTTGGTAGGGTGTCATCGTGAGCTTCTTGCATGGCCTCAAATATCAAAATGTCATCAATGTAGTTTAGGCACTGAAAAATATCAGTAGCAGAGGACACTTTGGAGCTTAACCGTACCCGAACAGCCCAACGCGCATCGTAAATGTGGTGATGTATCCGCTGTCTGGGTGTAACTCCAGCTGATGATATCCTTTGTTTAAGTCTAATTTAGAGAATACCGAAGCACCATGCAGCAGGTGCATCATATCAGTCATCCGAGGTGTGAGGTGCCTTTCTCTTCCTATCGCTTGACTTGGCATTCTCATGTCCATGAGTGTATTTAGTCGCTGTGTTCTCTCTTGGGCACAGGTACTATGGGGGGAGAACTACAGCGTTGGACCTCTCACATGCTCTAAGATGTCCTGGGCAAGAAGGGATTGTAGTTCCTGTTCAACCTGTACCTGAAAGTGTAGGGTAATCCCACTATAGTGTTGAGCTGTTGGCTTTATGTGTTTGTCAATGTGTACTTTGATCTGTTTCGCTTTTAGTTTCCCCCAGTGGCATCTGGTGAATCTTTTAACTGGAGGGGTGTAAATATGTGTCCCTGATATGGCCAAGCGACTAAGCGTAGCGAGGGAGCCCACAGAACTCAAGAGGGGTTCGGGGTGGTTCTCCACCGAGAATTTCTTTTAAATAATGGGTAAAAATTG
The DNA here is from genome assembly GCF_040938575.1 of Ambystoma mexicanum. Lineage (NCBI taxonomy): Eukaryota > Metazoa > Chordata > Amphibia > Caudata > Ambystomatidae > Ambystoma > Ambystoma mexicanum. The sequence continues at coordinate 1,332,979,708 of NC_090921.1, read as the reverse complement.
TTCATTTTACAGCACACCTTTATTTTAAATTGGGTAAAAGCCAAACCGTTTGCAATTGGGGTTTGTAGGGTAACTCATGAAAAATATCCAATAGATGTAAGTCACCAACAGTGCACAGGAGCACAACACATTTTCATGATGCCTTTTCCCACAATATGTGCCAGTATAAAACATTTTCACACTGACTGTGCTCATAAATTTCCTTGCTGACTGCAACGTTATACCCTATTGTTTCCCTATAAGAACATACTCATGTTTGCTTTGTACATAATGCCAGTAATAATATTATAAGAAAACAAGTCCATGTTTGTTCTGCCAATGTATGGCAGTATCGCCACATAAGAACATACTCCAGTTGGCTTTACCATTAAAATTGCATGCTAAAGTATGAACACATGTCCAAACTGGCTGTACTTAAATGCCAGTCGAGCTACATAATAACACTTATCATGCTTGCTTTACCAAAGATGTCCAATACAAAATGTAATGCCACAATAAGAAATGACTAGAGTGGCTGCATTGGAATGTCATTCTAGCTACATAATAACACTTATGCTTGTTTTACCAAAGATGCCCAATACAAAATGTCATGAGCAGCAAGAATAATACCACTCATCCTACTTGCTTTATCAAAGATGTCCAATACAAAATGTCATGCCTCTGTAAGAAATGGCTAGACTGGTTGCATACAAAATGCCAGTCTTGCTCCATAATAACACTTATCATGCTTGCTTTATCAACCATGCACAGAAAGCACTCTCTCCTTCACACCAGCATCCATCATCATACATTCACCTAACACCACAAGCATGCACACATCCATACACATAATTGAAATTAAAAAAGATGAACATAAACAAACTTACCTTCTGCTGCAGGTCCGGAGGTTCCAGTGCTCCAGCCCCCTGCAAGCACAAACAGGAAGTTTCCTGGTTCCTGCATATGCGTGCAAGGGGTTGGAATGTGGGTCTGCATACGGCCCACTCCGGCATGCTCTGTCTGTATGTGCGAGGAGGTGTAGGAGCGCCCCCTTGAACATACAGACATGCAGTTCCCCAGCCAGGATTTCCAATGAGCCAAGCAAGGCTGGAGAAGAAAATGCCCCCAGCCTTGCATGGCTCATTGAGCTTGCACAGCTGGGGAAATTTAACAGTGAAAGGAAAAAAAGTTTCCCTTTCACAGTTAAGAGCACTTCTTCAGCTGGGAAAAACAGCCGAGGGAGTGCTCATATTTTACTGGACTGGCTCCTCCATAATGGGTGAGAGGGGGCCAAGACGCGGTGAGTCGATGCGCCCTCGCCCATTATGGCTGAGCCAGCCCTGGCTTCCCCAGACCTTGAAAAAGCAATGGGACCATTTGCACTACCATGTCTTTTGGGCCAACATAATCCGATACATGATATGTAGCAGGTCCATCTTGATCGGCGGCTTGAAACTCAATAAGCTGCCTCCTGGCACGTAACTTTTTATGATGTATGTTCTTACTGTTTCAACCTTGTCCTTGTAGGAACAGGTGCACTCAAACATTCCTTCACATGGTAGTGGTTTATGTGATATTATCACACAAATAACAGAAGGATGATTGTTAACAAATTATTCCTATGGCTAGATCCCTAGCGATAATCTTGTTAGCCCTGTGTTTCTGAACCTTTTGTAGAGTTGGTGCCAGCCCTAGTTTTTGCTGGTATGCCATATACAAATGGTATATAGAGGTCCTGGCCCTTTCCTCTCTCACTACTTTCCTAATCTTTTAAAAGTGAGTGCATACTACTTGGGGGTCGGTATGTTTACTTTTATTATTGCCGCCTCCGTATTGTGTGTCTTATAACAAAAAAGCAAATAATTAAAAAACCAAAGAATATGGTTAAAAGTTAGCTAGTTCTCCCTTTGCCAAGTGGGGGATAGAGGTAAGTAGCAATGATAGTTTTTTCTTATCACGAGCCCCTTTATATATATATATATATATATATATATATATATATATATATGTGGGGTATCGGGGTCTGGTTTATCAGGCCAGTACCACTTGAAATAGTCAACCGTTTTCAGTGGGATCCTTTAATGGCCGCTTTCTTCAGGACGAATACTTCTAGTTTGGGTATTCTATATGTGATCTTCAAATCTTTACAGATTATGAGGATATTTTCAGGTATCCAGAGGGCTTATGGGTGCAATCCCTGAGACCTAAAAGGTAAAAACAAGAAAGACAAAGTGGAACAGGCATCAGTCTTTCATGTACTTCTGAGATGGACAGTCTCTATGGAATCCAGAAATATTCTGAATTACCTGTGTTTTTGCGGAGCCGTCTACTCTTTTTTGTTTTCCTTAGAGATACTTAAGAAGATTCAGTCGGAGATCTCTCTTGCAGGAGTCTATAAATTAATAATTCAATGAGTAGTGGATACTAGTATCCAGTGCTTGTACTTAATTACATAAAGGACATCTCAGGCCACATTGACAGATTTTTCACCTGTTTGTTCTGCATCATTTCTTTAAATAGAGGGACAGAATCTGGTTCCATGTTTTGTGTTCATGTTTCCCTGGAGTTAGTTCCTGTGGATTAAACAATGCAGTTAATCCGTTGTTTTTCGAGAAACTACACCATTATTAACAGTATTGCCCTAATTTAACCACTGAGATCTATACTGCACTAGATTCTGCTCATCTTCGTATGTTGCTAACAGGGTTCAGCGTGTTTAGTCTATTATTCGCACCATTTTCAATAAATCAATATTTCAAGCATTAGGAGGCATCCAGCATTTCTTTAACTGGACATCCCTGATCGCAGTGTGCCCGTTATTTTCTTATAGTGCTGTCCAACTCCGTGCTAAACCATTTCAGGAAAACTGAATGGTTCAGGCACGGATCACGCTGAATGGCGTGCTTCACCATTTCAGAATAAATGAATGGTTCAGGCACAAATTTGCATCAAGCATTTCCCTGAATGGAACATCCCAGGTGGCGATGTGCCAGTTCATATCTTTTGTTCCTCTACCCACCTTCATTTATTTTAGAAGCGGCTCCCTGCATTAACAAGATGTGGGAATTGTTTTCTGGAACAGCAACTATACCGTGTATACACAATGTCCCTATCTGTTTTGTAAAATGTGTATACATCGCAGGGTGCGGAACGCTCATTTATGTATAGACGGCCGCACCTCACATCTCGCGCTCACTTTCAGTATCTGTCCGATCCGTCTTCCTTCCGATAGTTGCTACAGGCGCCATCTTCCGAGGCTGCCTATAAATGTAACGCCACGGTGCTCACGTGACGCTCGCGTTGTAGTCATCACGTGATTGTTTTTGTTACTTCGTGCACTCTTTTGAAATTTGTTTCCAAACAGCAAAACACAAACAACAACGAGCCTTTTAAATGTCCAGCAAGCATCATTGTTGGTGCGCATGTTTCTTTTATCCATTAGGGTTTTTTTGGTTTTGATTTATCCTCAGCCCGTGCCACGCAGGATTGTGGGAGTTGGAGTCACCTATGTACACTGTTCTTTTTTATATATGTACAAGTATGTATAATCAAGGTGGAACCATTCCCACCTTGAGTTGTTGTATATCGTGAACTATGTTGGTCTTTCAAAAGCATATGCGCGTGTTTTTTTTATCCATTCGAGTTTTTGATTTAGATTTAGATTATCCTCAGCCCGTACCAAGTGGAATAGTAGGAGATGAAGTCCCATATCTACATAGTTCATTTTATATAAGTATGTGTAGTCAAGGTGGAGGCATTCTGCATATATGTCTCAAACCGCATGGAATGTTGGGCTTAAGGCGACGCTATTCAGCAATCTATTATTCTTTGTATCCAATTCTAGAGCACGTGGACTCCCAGATGTATTCTAGGTTATAGAATCTCTATATTAGACTGCTTCTTAGGCGTTCGGACCGAACTTTCTACATTATTCTGGCGCTATTTTACTGGACCGGCAGGGATTGCCAGCAAACCTCTTCGTTGAGTCCAGATATGTGACTACGTAGTCTAAAGATCCATTGTTGTTCTCTTCTCAGTAGAAGAGCTGGGATATTTCCCCCTCTTTTGGATATTCTCACTTTCTCCAATATTGTCCACCTAAGATCATTCTCTGTGTGGTTTTTGTTGATGTAATGTTCCACCAAAGGGGCAGTTCTTTTTTTACTTCTAATATTGGACCTATGTTCCCCGATCCGTGTTTTTATCGCTCTCGTTGTCATCCCGATATATTTTTTGTTACAAGGACATTGTATCATATATACCACGTTGGTGGTGTTACAATTCATGAAGCTCCTCTGTTCCCAGGGGTATTGCCAGCCTATGTCTACAGATGTGGTTCTTTGGGTAAATTTACAGACTACGCAATTGCCGCAAGGGGTGTGTCCCTGCGGTCTTGGTGTATTCCATAGTGTAGTTGTCTCATTTGGATTTGTCACATCTTTATATGTGTGTATCAAAGAGTCCCTTAGATTTTTTCTCCTTCTTATTCCAAATAAGGGGGCCGGTAAGTGATTGCCTTCGATATTTAATAGATGCCACGCTTTTCGGATTTCTTTCTTTAGGCGGTTGATAACTGGCGAGTGACTAAACACTGCTGTGATCAAGTTCTCATCTCTCCTTTTTTTTGCCGTGTTGGTTGAAAGTTATTTCCCGCGGTATGTTCCTTGCCCTCTTTTTCGCTTGCTTTATTATCCTGTTGGGATAATTTCTTTCCTTTAAGTAGTTCATCAATCTTGTTGCTTGTATATCATATTCCATTCTTGAGGTGCAGTTCCTCCTAAAACGGAGAAACTGCCCGAAGGGTAGATTTTCTTTTAACGATCTTTGATGGAAACTCGTATAATCAAGGAGAGAGTTTCTATCCGTGGGTTTCTGAAATACTGTAGTTTCAAAAGTCTGTCCTGACCTGATAATTTTCAGATCAAGGAAGGTTGCTTCCGTTTTTCTGGCCTCATGTGTAAATTTTAAGAATGGATTGAGAGAATTAATCCATTCGATGAATCCATCCAGAGTGATTCTGTCCCCATCAAACAATAATAGTATGTCGTCGATGTAGCGTCGATAGCTCAAGATGTTTTTGATGTAGGGATTGGTAGCAGGGTATATATGTTGCTCCTCAAAATCTGCAACATATAGATTAGCCAAAGTAGGTGCAAAGATCACACGCATTGCTGTTCCGGCTATCTGTTCATAATAGCAGTCTTCATTCAAGAAATAATTTTTGGTTAAAGCTATTTCTGCTAGTTGCATTATCAATGATATTGGAGTCTCCAGAGTTTTTGTTTGCAATATTTTCTCTATTACTTTGAGAGTTTCTCTCTGGGGAATCTGGGGGTTTATGTGAGCCATATGTGTAAATGTCGATGTCTGAGGGTTTGAGCTTGACGGGACGTTTCAATGTGGCATTGGTTGATTCACTCATGATATCCACGGTAGCATCTGTGTCAATGAGAAATTCCTGGGTGCTGCCGTTTATTTGTAAAGGTAATGTTGGGCTGAATTTTGTCACTGTACTATTTCCACTGGCATGTACATAACCTCTATTTCTGTTGCTGCTGGAGGATGATTGAGATCCGGACTGACATCTTGGCGATGCTTCGATGTAGCGCACGTTGTGCCTTGTGGTCCTTTGCTTCTATTCTTCTGGCGTGGTGGATCTGCGCCTTTCATAGCATTGTCCAGGGGGGCACTTCGGGCTTCGAGGTGACGTGCAGCGCCTTTCGAGGGAGCTCCTGGCTCTCAGGTGTTTTTCCTCCGTATCTTCTCTCTGATTTTTACAAACCATGTTTGAATGCTTTGCACATGGAGCTGAAATGATTATCTTCTCCACAGACATCACACCGATATCCCATGGCCGACACGTCCCTTCATGAGGGAAGTCGTAGCCACACCGGTAGCATTTTGCGTGTCCTTCCTGCGTGTTCTGTCTGACGCTTGTATCTGGCAGACAGTGGCAGAGGTTGCGTGGGAGATGGTGACCTTCCCCATGGATTCAGCCTGTCTGTCAATGACCATGTCAGCTCTGGCCAACATGAGAATCTCCTCTAGAAATCTCTTCTTCTGGAGTAGCTTCTTGCGAAAGTCAGGGGATTTGCACCCGGAAATCATTTGGGACCAGAGGGCCTAAGCGGTGGAATAGTTATCGAAATCACAGTTTTCACTCTCTCTCTCTCAGTCTCGGGAGGATAGCTCAGGGGCAACGTGCTCACCTTGGAAGCAAGACAACACGGAGCAACAAAGGTTCGACTCCCGGGTGCGTGCTTAGAAACCTCTGAGTATTAAGCACGTTATCAATAACCTATCATATCTCTCTCAATTCCATGATGAACCAATCCAACATTTCGCCCTTGTCCTGTGTAGTAGTATGGAAAATATGTCTCTCGTAATCAATGCTACAGTTTGGGGCGAAATAGGAATTCAAGGTGTCAATAACATCTGTGTATGAGACAGTGGTTTGGGGAGGCAGTTCATAAACCATGTGCCTCACTGTGGGACCCAGCAAGTGCATCAGCAGTCCTCTCAAATGTCTTGGTTCCTGCACCATGAGGGTGTCTACATAGACATAAAAGTCCAGTAAGCACTGAGCACACCTGGACCCCAGACTGCTTGTGTCAGTTATCTCGAAAGTTGGAACCCCTTGCAGATGAACACTCTCGTGCTGCTGTTCATGTTGTGTGGGCGTGTTTGGCAAGACGACAGATGGGGTGGCATGTGCAGACACAAAAGGCTCTTCGGAAAACATAATATCGGTGGCTTTATCACCTATTTTCTGCTGGCGTTATACTGTTCAGCAGTCAACTTGGCAGAACCTTTTTATGGCGAGGCAATCAGTAATGAATGAGCATGTTACTCTCAATTGATATGTAAATGCTTACTACAGAGAAAAATTATAGTCTATTTAGCCATTCATAAATTATTTTTTCTTGCAAATCTCACACTGGCCACTGAAAAATCTCTAGATGATCCCAACACATACAAAGAAAATAAGGCACAGTGAGTGAAAATGATTTGCACAGGATCACACAGTCCGGTAAAGTGGCAAAGCAAATTTTGAGCCCAGGTCTGTCAGAACCACCGTCTCCAGTTTTACACCAAGGTGTGACACTTTGTGCATTGATGCCTTCCGAAAGATATATTCCTTTCTCTGTGTTCAATAAAACTGACTTGTAAACACATCATATAAAAGATCAACCTGACAATAGATGGTATATTTTCAAAAGGGTAGTAGAGAAACGTAAAGGTCATGAACATCTGCTAAAGGTTTAGGCATAATCTCTGTTCTCTCTAATAGTGTGAAATGTAGGAAAATGGCAAAGCACTCAACTTCTATGCAGACCCATGCAGCAACCCTTCGAAATTAGGGGAAGTTAGAGAACAGAACTATAAAATGGATTGACATCCATGCTTTGTGTTATCCAAGAAAATTTACTATTTATGATTATAGTTGAGTTATGACGTCAGTATGCCAGCTGCTTGCACCAGCACATAGCAGAGTTCTAGCTGTCAGTGAGCCCTTTAGTTACATCTGTGACAAACTTTTTAAATTACTTTATTCTTAAAAATCTTTCTATGACACTTAACAGCCATTGTTTGAAAAGGAACTACTTGTGATAGCGTGATTATTTGGGGCACTCTTGGAATTTATCACAGCAGAAAAAGAACATATCTGTATGTTAGCATTTATTTTAAACCCCAAAACGCATTTTAGATGCATTTTTATTTGGAATACTTAAATAATTATATTAGGAAGTGCACGACGTGTGTAGGAGGTAGCATGCAAATCTGTCAATGCCTGCTTGCATCAGCTTTGGCTCAGAAAGTGAGGGCGTTATCTGTTGGGCTTTTTGGTCATGAGATGTTTTGCGTATGTGAAGCTTGACCAACCTGCTACAAAGAGTAGACGCTTTTCTATAAAAGGGGGGAAAAGATGAGAAGATAAGCGTCAAATCGTCGACTTAAAGGAGACTTTTATGCCATCGGTTAACCTGTCTGTTGGATTCTGATTCGGGTCTGTACGTTTCGTAAATAATTCAATATGTTCAGTTTCAAATAAACATTAAACTTTATTATTATTATTATTATTATAAAAATCTATGGAGCACGAACTATGGCCAGAAAGCATCTGGGCGCTAAGAAGGGGAAGCAGCTAACAAGAAACAGTGCTCAAAGATCAACCTAAGAGGAAAAATCAGCACAGAACAGGTGAGTTTTCAGGGCTCTCCGAAAGGCGAGGTACTCATCCAGTAATCTCAAATGTAACGGCAAAGCGTTGCACAAGGTGGGGGCCAGTACTGAAAAAGGACAGCCACCTAACCACTTACGTTGATATTTTGGAATCTTTAGAAGTACCAGAGATTCCGAACGGAGGCTTCTTACTGGACAGTACCTTTCCAGTTTCTTCTTAAGGTAGTGTGCCCCGACATTGTGCATGGCTCGATGGACAGTGCATAGAATCTTAAAATCGATCTACACTGCCATCGGCAGCCAATGCAGCCGGTAAAGAAGAGTGACAGAGGAAGGCAAGTAAGGAGCCTTGAGTGCCAGGCGAGCTGCAGCATTCTGTAAGACCTGCAGCTGCTGGATCTGGTACTTTGGTTGCCCCAGATAAATAGCAATACAATAGTCTAAGGAGCCCATTGTAGTCAAAGTCACTAGTGTGATGAAATTTTCTGGAGGAAGCAGGGGAAGGATTTTCCTCAATGCCTTCAACTTTCCGAAACCCGCGCTGCAAATGGCAGAGATCTGAGCTTCCCTTGATCCATTTGGCAGAAGTTTAACTCCCAGACTCTTTACCGAGGCACAGGGGGCTGGGCATGGACCAAGTGATTCAAGCCAATATAGTGAGTTCCAGAGAAGGTCCCTTCCCGGAGGCCCAATCACCAGTACCTCAGTGTTATTACTTTTCAACTGGAGCCAGTTGGCCGCTATCCAGTTGCCCACTTTCTCCAAGCAGTCACGCAGCTTTGTGAGGGGTGCCGCTGGAGAAGAATCCAGCCGAACTATTAACTGCGTGTCACCCACATAAGAATAAAAGAGTATTCCCCATTTCGTAATGAGATTGGCCAACATACGCACGTACAAATTAAACAAAAGAGGAGACAAGACCGACCCCTGCGGAACTACACAAGACAACTCCACAGGAGAAGAGAGACAGGCCTGAAAGGACACTGTTTGAGAGTGTCCTTCCAGGAAGGACCTAAACCATGCAATTAGTGATCCAGTGACCTTGGCCTGTTCGAGCCTAATCAGCAAGATTAACCATGATCCACCGTATCGTATAAATAGCATGCTGCCAGTTTGCCATTTATGTAAGTAAATTTGCATTTGAACAAGTTTGCAAAAGAATAGTATTCCCACAGGCAGGACCCCTCCTTTCTCTTATATACAGAGCTTGTTGTGTGGGCAGGAGGCTTTCAATAATGTAGAGATCCCGTTTTTTCCAGTTATGGAAACACAGGCAGACTGATTGAATTAGGGACTGATGGATGCCTTACCCCGGAGTTGTAGTTGTTAAAGCATTGGATCTGAACTTGTCTAAGTTAGAATGGGAGAAGAGGATCAGGTTCTCACGCCTTTGCAGTGAAGAAGCCAGAGTGGTTGCAAGATATTCCCGGGTCAGCGAGCTTGCAAAAGATTTTGAAGAGCTCATCAGAGCAACCTGTAATGTCAGCGGTGCAGGCACCATTTAGGTCTACAAATGGCGTGTTTGTAGCCTGTGTTTTGTGCTGTATTTGCCAGATGGGGGACCAGTTTTGTAAGGTTGGTCTTTCTATGCTTCAGGGTGCGCCCTGTGAAGACTCTGTGTTACTACTTTCTCAGTTTTATCAATCAAGCTGGCCAGTGCGCAAGCAATGAAACAGTTGTGTCCTATGGTGAAGGTATCAGGTTCAATGTAGTTGCCAACAAGATAGCTCAGAGAGTGGGGGGAGGGCGGAGGGGGCTTGAAGCCAATTAGTGTTCATATTATTTTTCAGGGTCTTACCTCAATAAAGGATGCGACACCGGAGGAACTGCTTACACCTCCACTTTATTAAACCACCACTTTATTAAACCTCCAACATGAAACTGACTTCCCTTCTCCTGACTCCTCCCTTTCCTCCCTCTCGATCCCACTTCCGCCTTGGCCCTGATCTCTCCCTTAAAGGTGCAGAGACCTGTAACAATTATGTTTCTGACTCCCTGACCCCCTGTTGCACGCTTCACTTCTGATTGAATCTTGTTCAAAAATGCATGATGGCAGCTAAAAATTGCAATGTTGCCTTTGGGAAACTGGCTGGCTTAGTGTTTGAAGCCGCTTGGTGGTGGTCATCTTTCTGTGAGTATAATAAAGATTGCTGCCAAGCTGGGCTGCCCAAGAAAGTAACGGAAATGGAGGATGTGAAGGAACAGTGGCTGGCACAGAGAATAAAATTCAGCACAGAACGACATGCCTACACCTGAAAGAATATGGGATTGCAAGTTAATGGATGCCTCAGAATACAAGACTGCTTTTAGTCAAGTGATGACTAAGTGCAGCCGAAACTTGTTAGTATTGATTATCACCACAGCCCAACGAATCAGTAAAAATTAATGAGCTTCAAAGTCAAGAACAGATGTTTCAAACCAACTCATTGATAAAAGAAACGAAGGACAAGCCAACCGCTGTGAATAAACAATTTCAGGAGTTCAAAACAGTCACCATCAATAGGAAAATTGCTAAATTACAAAAAATATGTTGCTATTTTAAAAAAGAAAATGCGTATGCCTTTTTGGCAGATGATTTTGTCTTTTCATTTAATAGGGCGTTCACAAAACAAACAAACAATGCACCATCGAAGAGTTCAGCTAAAAAATTGGTGACATTTTCAGATACATCATGGTGGAATTCTGAGGGATCATTTTCCCAGTACTGGTAACATTTCCAGAGGCCAACACCTTTTTAAGAAGAAGAGGGCCTCGAGGTAGAGATGGCGTTCCAACAAAGCCATCCTTATCAAGAACCTCAAATACATTTCAAACTCAGAACCGTGCTTACCGTAGTCAATCATTTAACTATCTTTAATTTGTCTTACAGAACTCCTAACAAAGCTGAAGTTGATGTTCTTGGTCGTGGACTTACATTTGTTCTGACACAGACACCTAGTAAGATGCATTTAATTGCAGAATTAAAAAGCTTTTTCCGTAAAATTGCATTAAAACATTTTTTGAATGCTGATGCTACTGGGTTGCAACCCACTTCTACGTTTACTCCAGGATCTCCTCTAGAAATCTCTTCTTCTGGAGTAGCTTCTTGCGAAAGTCAGGGGATTTGCACCCGGAAATCATTTGGGACCAGAGGGCCTAAGCGGTGGAATAGTTATCGAAATCACAGTTTTCACTCTCTCTCTCTCAGTCTCGGGAGGATAGCTCAGGGGCAACGTGCTCACCTTGGAAGCAAGACAACACGGAGCAACAAAGGTTCGACCCCCGGGTGCGTGCTTAGAAACCTCTGAGTATTAAGCACGTTATCAATAACCTATCATATTTCTCTCAATTCCATGATGAACCAATCCAACATTTCGCCCTTGTCCTGTGTAGTAGTATGGAAATATGTCTCTCGTAATCAATGCTACAGTTTGGGGCGAAATAGGAATTCAAGGTGTCAATAACATCTGTGTATGAGACAGTGGTTTGGGGAGGCAGTTCATAAACCATGTGCCTCACTGTGGGACCCAGCAAGTGCATCAGCAGTCCTCTCAAATGTCTTGGTTCCTGCACCATGAGGGTGTCTACATAGACATAAAAGTCCAGTAAGCACTGAGCACACCTGGACCCCAGACTGCTTGTGTCAGTTATCTCGAAAGTTGGAACCCCTTGCAGATGAACACTCTCGTGCTGCTGTTCATGTTGTGTGGGCGTGTTTGGCAAGACGACAGATGGGGTGGCATGTGCAGACACAAAAGGCTCTTCGGAAAACATAATATCGGTGGCTTTGTCACCTATTTTCTGCTGGCGTTATACTGTTCAGCGGTCAACTTGGCAGAACCTTTTTATGGCGAGGCAATCAGTAATGAATGAGCATGTTACTCTCAATTGATATGTAAATGCTTACTACAGAGAAAAATTATAGTCTATTTAGCCATTCATAAATTATTTTTTCTTGCAAATCTCACACTGGCCACTGAAAAATCTCTAGATGATCCCAACACATACAAAGAAAATAAGGCACAGTGAGTGAAAATGATTTGCACAGGATCACACAGTCCGGTAAAGTGGCAAAGCAAATTTTGAGCCCAGGTCTGTCAGAACCACCGTCTCCAGTTTTACACCAAGGTGTGACACTTTGTGCATTGATGCCTTCCGAAAGATATATTCCTTTCTCTGTGTTCAATAAAACTGACTTGTAAACACATCATATAAAAGATCAACCTGACAATAGATGGTATATTTTCAAAAGGGTAGTAGAGAAACGTAAAGGTCATGAACATCTGCTAAAGGTTTAGGCATAATCTCTGTTCTCTCTAATAGTGTGAAATGTAGGAAAATGGCAAAGCACTCAACTTCTATGCAGACCCATGCAGCAACCCTTCGAAATTAGGGGAAGTTAGAGAACAGAACTATAAAATGGGTTGACATCCATGCTTTGTGTTATCCAAGAAAATTTACTATTTATGATTATAGTTGAGTTATGACGTCAGTATGCCAGCTGCTTGCACCAGCACATAGCAGAGTTCTAGCTGTCAGTGAGCCCTTTAGTTACATCTGTGACAAACTTTTTAAATTACTTTATTCTTAAAAATCTTTCTATGACACTTAACAGCCATTGTTTGAAAAGGAACTACTTGTGATAGCGTGATTATTTGGGGCACTCTTGGAATTTATCACAGCAGAAAAAGAACATATCTGTATGTTAGCATTTATTTTAAACCCCAAAACGCATTTTAGATACATTTTTATTTGGAATACTTAAATAATTATATTAGGAAGTGCACGACGTGTGTAGGAGGTAGCATGCAAATCTGTCAATGCCTGCTTGCATCAGCTTTGGCTCAGAAAGTGAGGACGTTATCTGTTGGGCTTTTTGGTCATGAGATGTTTTGCGTATCTGAAGCTTGACCAACCTGCTACAAAGAGTAGACGCTTTTCTATAAAAGGGGGGAAAAGATGAGAAGATAAGCGTCAAATCGTCGACTTAAAGGAGACTTTTATGCCATCGGTTAACCTGTCTGTTGGATTCTGATTCGGGTCTGTACGTTTCGTAAATAATTCAATATGTTCAGTTTCAAATAAACATTAAACTTTATTATTATTATTATTATTATTAGAAAAATCTATGGAGCACGAACTATGGCCAGAAAGCATCTGGGCGCTAAGAAGGGGAAGCAGCTAACAACAAACAGTGCTCAAAGATCATCCTAAGAGGAAAAATCAGCACAGAAAAGGTGAGTTTTCAGGGCTCTCCGAAAGGCGAGGTACTCATCCAGTAATCTCAAATCTAACGGCAAAGCGTTGCACAAGGTGGGGGCCAGTACTGAAAAAGGACAGCCACCTAACCACTTACGTTGATATTTTGGAATCTTTAGAAGTACCAGAGATTCCGAACGGAGGCTTCTTACTGGACAGTACCTTTCCAGTTTCTTCTTAAGGTAGTGTGCCCCGACATTGTGCATGGCTCGATGGACAGTGCATAGAATCTTAAAATCGATCTACACTGCCATCGGCAGCCAATGCAGCCGGTAAAGAAGAGTGACAGAGGAAGGCAAGTAAGGAGCCTTGAGTGCCAGGCGAGCTGCAGCATTCTGTAAGACCTGCAGCTGCTGGATCTGGTACTTTGGTTGCCCCAGATAAATAGCAATACAATAGTCTAAGGAGCCCATTGTAGTCAAAGTCACTAGTGTGATGAAATTTTCTGGAGGAAGCAGGGGAAGGATTTTCCTCAATGCCTTCAACCTTCCGAAACCCGCACTGCAAATGGCAGAGATCTGAGCTTCCCTTGATCCATTTGGCAGAAGTCTAACTCCCAGACTCTTTACCGAGGCACAGGGGGCTGGGCAGGGACCAAGTGATTCAAGCCAATATAGTGAGTTCCAGAGAAGGTCCCTTCCCGGAGACCCAATCAGCAGTACCTCAGTGTTATTACTTTTCAACTGGAGCCAGTTGGCCGCCATCCAGTTGCCCACTTTCTCCAAGCAGTCACGCAGCTTTGTGAGGGGTGCTGCTGGAGAAGAATCCAGCCGAACTATTAACTGCGTGTCACCCACATAAGAATAAAAGAGTATTCGTAATGAGATTGGCCGACATACGCACGTACAAATTAAACAAAAGAGGAGACAAGACCGACCCCTGCGGAACTACACAAGACAACTCCACAGGAGAAGAGAGACATGCCCGAAAGGACACTGTTTGAGAGTGTCCTTCCGGGAAGGACCTAATCCATGCAATTAGTGATCCAGTGACCTTGGCCTGTTCGAGCCTAATCAGCAAGATTAACCATGATCCACCGTATCGTATAAATAGTATGCTGCCAGTTTGCCATTTATGTAAGTAAATTTGCATTTGAACAAGTTTGCAAAAGAATAGTATTCCCACAGGCAGGACCCCTCCTTTCTCTTATATACAGAGCTTGTTGTGTGGGCAGGAGGCTTTCAATAATGTAGAGATCCTGTTTTTTCCAGTTATGGAAACACAGGCAGACTGATTGAATTAGGGACTGATGGGTTCCTTACCCCGGAGTTGTAGTTGTTAAAGCATTGCTAAGTTAGAATGCGAGAAGAGGATCAGGTTCTCACGCCTTTGCAGTGAAGAAGCCAGAGTGGTTGCAAGATATTCCTGGGTCAGCGAGCTTGCAAATGATTTTGAATAGCTCATCAGAGCAACCTGTAATGTCAGCGGTGCAGGCACCATTTAGGTCTACAAATGGCGTGTTTGTAGCCTGTGTTGTGTGCTGTTTTTGCCGGATGGGGGACCAGTTTTGTAAGGTTGGTCTTTCTATGCTTCAGGGTGCGCCCTGTGAAGACTCTGTGTTACTACTTTCTCAGTTTTATCAATCAAGCTGGCCAGTGCGCAAGCAGTGAAACAGTTGTGTGCTATGGTGAAGGTATCAGGTTCAATGTAGTTGCCAACAAGATAGCTCAGAGAGTGGGGGGAGGGCAGAGGGGGCTTGAAGCCAATTAGTGTTCATATTATTGTTCAGGGTCTTACCTCAATAAAGGATGCGACACCGGAGGAACTGCTTACACCTCCACTTTATTAAACCACCACTTTATTAAACCTCCAACATGAAACTGACTTCCCTTCTCCTGACTCCTCCCTTTCCTCCCTCTCGATCCCACTTCCGCCTTGGCCCTGATCTCTCCCTTAAAGGTGCAGAGACCTGTAACAATTATGTTTCTGACTCCCTGACCCCCTGTTGCACGCTTCACTTCTGATTGAATCTTGTTCAAAAATGCATGACGGCAGCTAAAAATTGCAATGTTGCCTTTGGGAAACTGGCTGGCTTAGTGTTCGAAGCCGCTTGGTGGTGGTCATCTTTCTGTGAGTATAATAAAGATTGCTGCCAAGCTGTGCTGCCCAAGAAAGTAATGTAGATGGAGGATGTGAAGGAACAGTGGCTGGCACAGAGAATAAAATTCAGCACAGAACGACATGCCTACACCTGAAAGAATATGGGATTGCAAGTTAATGGATGCCTCAGAATACAAGACTGCTTTTAGTCAAGTGATGACTAAGTGCAGCCGAAACTTGTTAGTATTGATTATCACCACAGCCCAACGAATCAGTAAAAATTAATGAGCTTCAAAGTCAAGAACAGATGTTTCAAACCAACTCATTGATAAAAGAAACGAAAGACAAGCCAACCGCTGTGAATAAACAATTTCAGGAGTTCAAAAGTGTCACCATCAATAGGAAAATTGCTAAATTACAAAAAATAAGTTGCTATTTTAAAAAAGAAAATGCGTATGCCTTTTTGGCAGATGATTTTGTCTTTTCATTTAATAGGGCATTCACAAAACAAACAAACAATGCACCATCGAAGAGTTCAGCTAAAAAATTGGTCAAATTTTCAGTTACATCATGGTGGAATTCTGAGGGATCATTTTCCCAGTACTGGTAACATTTCCAGAGGCCAACACATTTTTAAGAAGAAGAGGGCCTCGAGGTAGAGATGGCGTTCCAACAAAGCCATCCTTATCAAGAACCTCAAAGTAAGATGCATTTAATTGCAGAATTAAAAAGCTTTTTCAGTAAAATTGCATTAAAACATTTTTTGAATGCTGATGCTACTGGATTGCAACCCACTTCTACGTTTACTCCAGGCATGCCAGAACTACCACCTGAATTATTTGCTTTGAAAAGTTAGTTTTACAGTAGATGGAGAAAATGTGTGAGGAATTGGACCATCGGCATGGAGAGTGTACGCTCACCTGGGCTTTTTTGAAGTTTTGTAATTAAAATTAATGATTGGAAATCAACCTGAGAAAATGTGTGGGGCTAATCCACACACATTTTCCTATGCTGCCGCACAACTAACATATAGTCAAGTATACTCCGGGGGGACACAGCCTACAAGCACAGTCCCCCATGTCACATTTAGCTGGAATGTGACAGCCATGGGTATATCAAAGCATCTCTGAAGGGGGAAGGCAACACTTTCCTCCGGCCAAGGCCAGCCTAACTAAAATATCAAAGGCTCCATGGATCCGTCCTGTTCTATTGTCAAGGTTCAGTGTGGTGGCAGAGCATATTGATGAGAGTTAAATAAAAACATGCCTGCGAAGAGGTCTGGTCACAGAACTGACACAAGCAACAGGAAACACCAACACCTCTTTGATATGCAATGTGTCGGCTTGAAGTTAGATCCCACCCCTCTATATAAAGGGTAGTGAATCTCATGTCTGGGGCAACAGTTTACAGTTGGCAACCCCTGCAGGGAACCCACTATCAGAGGGAAGAAGTATGTGATTTGTTGGCGACAGAAAGTCTGTTCTCACCACAACCTTCAGGGGAGACATGCACTTTGATCAGGAGTCACAGAGAGCTCAATTAACCAGAGAGACACTTTGATCCACAACAGACAGGAAGTTGGGTGAGACTTAGTAGTACATGTTGTCACCCTTTACCTTTCCTGTTGCAAAGCACTCCGGTTATGACCTCACGCATAACAGAATAGCGTTGGTGGGGGCCGAGAATTGGTTCATTAAGGTAGGCTTAGCCTGCACCAATCACTGAGACCCATTTGCTTTGAAAGAGGGCTGAGCCCCTCACTTAACAGATCATCCGAGTAAGAAGGACTCATTTGGACCCTAGCTGAAAGTACAGTCTGCCTTACAGCTTCCGCAAGTGAGGGAAGGCCAGGATATTCACAAGGGAAGCAAGATCCCTCCCCTAAACATCTCCCGGGGAACAGATGGAGATACCAGACTCAGAGGACCCGTCCAGCAGCCCCAGGACCGGTACCCAGCCAGCACCCAGCGTGCCCTGCTAGGTTCTGCCGAACAAAAAAGGTTGCAGTTACCCGTAGATAAACTGCACATCCTCCTATTATTGATTCCTATAAGTTCATATGTAGAGAACGTTGCCTAATCCCCTCCAAAAACAACAACCCTTTTTGAAGAGTATATATTTAAGATACAAGACAGCATGTCAGAACTCATTTGTTTAAAATTTATTTCATCATATTTTAATCTGGAATTTCTTTTAAAAAAAGAGCATATCAAAAAATATATTAATAACACATCTATAAACAAACCAATTGTTAGACAATACTATTTTATCACATCAACCGAAAATAAACTCTTTCATCCCCATACATCCAAACAACCACTCATACTTGTGCAAAGAACGCAATCCTGGTAGTTTTGTTCTGTGACTCAGAACATCCCATCCATCGGGTTTAACATTTTAATAATTCAAAGTACACCTATTTGACATTATTTTGTTTATAAAAATATATAAAACACTGGGTGGATGTTCCAAATTGATTACTTATGGACACATATTGATCCCCATATGTTATCTGTGTGAACCCAAGTTAGAGCCAGCTCTGGGAAGAGTAGGCTCTATGGTGTTGTCGACTCGAGTTTCGGGCCGCCAGAACGGTCTATACAGCTTCCGTCTGGTGCACCTCATCAGGACGTATACATTACAAACAAACACAATTTCTAAAAACAAAGTTCTGATTGATGTGAATTGACAAATTTCATTCAATTTCCAAGCTAATTTCTTTCACTTCGCAAAGTGTTACAATTGGTAATCCAAGTATCTTTTTTCCTTCAGAAGAGTCGCTTCCAAATTGTGAAGAACCTCAGGTAGGTCTCCTCGTGTGTTATGCACAGGCTCCGGCCAACGGCTGCATTGTCTTCTTAGTTATAATGTTGTGGTATCTGCTGTGGGGCTCTTGAAAGCAACTTGCACATTCAGAAGGCGGGGCAGAAGGAAAGAGTGAAGCCAGGTGCGCTCACTTTTGCCCTATCAGAAGGTGGAGGGGAGAAGAGTTCTGCCAGCAAGCTTCCTAGGTGGGAAACGCCAGAGAGTCTCTAAACAGAGGACAATGCTGTTGTCAGGAACTGTGAATGGAAAGTTTATCTGTACACTACGCTCCGGTACGTGTGGAACTTTGTTCGTGTATTTTCCCTCTGCCTATCTTCTGAGCTTGCCCTAGTTATACTCCCGGGTTTCCTGTTTCCTGGCTCTTGCTACTTCCACCTTGTATAAAGTTATATCTCCTTGTCTGTTCTAACGGCTCCGCCTTGCCTGAGCTACTGCCTCCTACGTTTCTTGTTTTCCGCTGAAGCATTCTATTTATTTGGCTTCGTGCTTTCTGACTTTCGGCTTCTCTGCACTCTATACTTCTCGTTTGCTACTTACTTACGCTCTGCAGGCATATTCCTTACTTTCCTGCTTGTGGCCTGGGTATTTTCTTGCACTCTATTTCCTTACTTACTCCTTCCTACTATCTTGTCACTGTTATTTGCGGGCATTCCTGTCTATTCTCTCATTCCTTTAGATTTATTATTTGTTTATTTGGGTTCCTGTTTCTTTCCTCTGAGTGCCTCTATTATGTTTTCCAATTGAAAGGGTTCCCCCTACTGCCACTGCCGAGCTTTACAGACTCTCTCCACCAGAGCTGGAATCCGACTTTCTTCGGGTTCAGCTGAAAACAGAACTCCATTGCCTTGTGAAGGGAACTCACAACTCCTAATAGAACCCATCTGGAAACAGGGTTTTTTCTGCCTTCGTGCTTTTTCCCTGGCATTAGGACTGGCCCCCTGGGGGTCCCCGCGGACAGGGTTCCATCTCTGCCAAGGTCGCCTCCGGAGGGGCCAGACCCTATCTACACGAAAAGGTCAAGATACCAAAGGACAAGACTCCTATAAGGAGGAGGGACCGTAAGAAGACGGAGAGGAATCCTAAGGAATCCGCCACAGAAGATTCAGGTGAGGAGGAAGGTGAGAAGGCCCCTGATCTTGACAGCATACAACGCCCAATATCTACCATGGCATCGTTAGAGCAATATCAAGAATTGGTAGCAGCGATGCAGGACCTTACTATGGAGGTCCAGGCATTGAGAACAGAGAACATAGCCCTCCGACAACAGGTTGTGTTGCATCGTGACGACAGGGACAGGGGGGACATGCCTACGATGCCGCTCTCCTTTGGAAAATATGATGGACACCCGGGAGGGCTGAAGGACTTCCTTGACGCATGTAAGGTGTATTTCACCTTTCAGCCTCATGCTTATGAGACTGCTAGATCCAAGGTCGGGTTCATCATTGCCAACCTAATGGGTAATGCTCTCTCATGGGCTACACCGTTTGTCACAGGAGACGACCCGATTTTGGGTGACTATGATCTTTTACGGAGGTGTTCAAAGAACGTTTCGACCGACCAGAAGTCTATTCATCTCTAGAAGCTATCCTAGATGTCAGCCAGGGAAACACTGACGTCCAAACCTATCTATCTCGTTTCCAGAGTCTGGCAGCCAAGGCAGATTGGCCTGATTCCGCTCAGCAAACAATCTACAGACGGGGCCTTCGTGATGAAATCAAGGATGAGCTGGCCCGAGTGGCTAGACCCGCATCTTTTCAGGATCGGGTGACATTGTCTCTTCAGATTGAGTTCCGTCTACAAGAGAGACGATTAGAAAGAAGACGAACTAGAGGCTTTCCACAACCAACCAGTCTCCCCTCTCCTGTTCCTCCCACCAGAACTACCCATCCTCCAGAAGAACCTATGCAGATCGGGGCTGCCCGAGGACCTCTGACTCAAGCAGAAAGAAGGAGAAGAAGAGATGCTGGATTGTGTATGTATTGTGGCTCCTCGAAGCACTTATTGAGAGATTGTCCTGAGGTCCCACCTCGAAGACAGGGAAACTTCAACCCCCGATCTACAGCAAGGGAAGTTTCGGGGGAAGTAACAAGAACCCTTGCAACTACACAAGAGCAGTAAGCACTCCGGATGATAACAGCCTAATGGTCTTTCGAGTTGACTTGTGGCTGTCCGATGCAGGTCCCACAGAGGTGTTCGCCATGCTTGACTGTGGAGCAGCAGGGAATTTCATCGACTCCAAGTGGGCAATGGAACATCTTGTTCCCACAATATCCATGGCCACTCCTATTCCGGTGGAAGGGGTGGACGGGAAGCCCTTATCTTCTGGACCCATTACCAAGGAGACCATTCCGTTGAGAATGAGGTTAGGCCATCACGAGGAGTTCCTGGTATTTGACCAGATCAGAGCAGCTCATTTTCCGTTGGTCATTGGCATTCCTTGGTTAAGGAGGCACAACCCTCAGATTGATTGGACGGCTAACAAGGTGGTCTTCAATTCTGCATTCTGTAAATCACACTGCATGAGCTTGCCTTCGACTCCCAACACCCTAGTGTATGACCGAAGCAGTACTCCAGATCCAACCACAGTGGCCTCAGTTCCCATCGATTATCAAGAATTCTCAGAGGTGTTCCTGGATGCTATTCCCCATCAACTCCCGCCTCATAGAACCAAGGATTGCCAGATAGACCTGATACCTGAGGCGGTGGTTCCTTTTGGGAGGATGTACCCTTTGTCTCTACCAGAGAGGAAGGCGCTGAGAGAATACCTCGACGCAAATCTTCAAAACGGACTCATCCAAGAGTCCCGATCTGCTTGTGGGGCTTCCTTGTTCTTCATTCCCAATAAGGACTCAGCAGAGCTGCGCCCTTGTATAGACTACAGGGGACTAAACAAGGTTACCATTCGGGATAGATATCCCATGCCTTTGATCCGGGACATCTTGGAGGCGGTACATGGGGCGGTGTTCTTTACCAAGCTTGACTTGAGAGGGGCTTATCACCTCTTGAGAATCAGGCATGGGGACGAGTGGAAGACAGCATTCCGTACCCCTTTTGGACTCTTTGAATACCGAGTGATGCCATTTGGTCTTGTGAACGCACCGGCCATCTTCCAGAGGTACATGGACAAGGTTTTCGCAGATATGCGGTTTGTGTCAGTGGTAGTGTATCTGGATGACATCCTCATCTTTTCCAAGACTCTATCTGAGCACAGGTCACTGGTCAGACTAGTCCTACAGCGTCTGCAATCCCATCATCTACTGGTAAAGCCGGAAAAATGCTCTTTTGAAGCTACATCCGTGTCCTACCTGGGATATATATTATCCAAGGAAGGTATTGAGATGGATTTCAATAAGGTAAGGGCGATCAGAGAATGGAGAAATTCTGTCAATGTAAAAGAACTCCAAAGCTTCCTAGGATTGGCCAATTTTTATCAGAGGTTCATTCCCAACTTTTCAAACAAGGTACTCCCACTGACCTCTCTATTGAAGAAGGGAGTAAAGTTCGTATTTGATGAAGGGCCTCAAAGAGCCTTCTGTTTTCTAAAGGAATGTTTTTCTACAGCCCCCATCCTGGTCCAACCAGATCAGAACCGACCCTACATTTTGGAGACAGGCGCTTCTACAGGGGCGGTGGAAGCAGTTCTACTTCAAAGGTCAGAAGACAAATATGAACATCCAGTAGCTTATTACTCCAAAACACTGACCAGTAGTGAACGCAACTATTCAGTCATAGAAAAGGAGCTGTTGGCTATCAAGTTGGCCTGCCAAGAGTGGAGACCTCTTTTACAGGGAGCTACTCATCAGTTTACTATTAGAACAGACCATCGTAACCTTCGGGTTTTACAACAGTTGGAATGTTCTAATGCCAGCCATGCCAGATGGGCATATTTTTTTTTACAATATGATTTCATAATCACATACTTACCTGGTACAGAAAACATGAAGGCTGACGCCTTGTCAAGAAGTCTTGGGGATACTTCTGGTTCCTACACAGGACACGATTTGGTTTTCCCAAATCTCACGGTGTTGGCTTCAACTGTTTCATTCCTTCAAGACCTAATTCCACAGTATCAGATGGGCACCGAGCTTCCGTCAACTGTCATTCAGGATAAGGACGGATTGTATTATCCTGAAGGAACTCTCTACGTACCCACTAAGAAGCTACAGAAACAAATACTTTCTTGGTGTCATGACACCCCTTTAACTGGACATTCCGGAATTAGGAAGACATTTGATCTGGTACTGAGGGGTTTCTGGTGGCCGACCTTAAGAAGAGACGTAGCCCAGTACGTTTCCACTTGTTCTGTTTGTGCCTCTAACAAACACTGAACATGAAGACCTCTGGGGTTACTGCAACAAAATTCCTTACCGGACCGTCCTTGGGAACACATCTCTACCGATTTTATAGTATACCTCCCTCCGTCATATGGCATGACAACAATCATGGTGACAGTTGACTCATTCAGCAAGCTTGCCCATTTTTCGGCCTTCTAACAGGTTCCTTCAGCCTCCGAAATGGCCGCACTTTTCTTCAGGACATAGTCCGTCTACATGGTTTGCCCAGGACCATAGTGTCGGACCGAGGACCCCAATTCACCTCTAAATTCTGGGCTTCTCTCTGCCAAGTTCTAGGGATTCACAAGGCTCTCTCTTCAGGATACCACCCGCAGAGCAATGGCCAAACGGAAAGATTAAATGCCAGCCTAGAACAATACCTCAGGTGTTTTTGCAGTCCGCAACAAGAAGAATGGTATCGTTTCCTCCCACAGGCAGAATTTGCCTATAATAACTCTCTCCATAACTCGATCCAGATGAGTCCTTTCTATTGTACTTATGGATTTCATCTTCAACATTTACCCTGGCTCAGTCCTCCTTCTACCAAAATTCCGGCTCTAGATGGGGTTTTACAGGACCTGCAGGAGGTACACAGACTTGCTAAGGATGCACACCAAGCGAGTCAATTTACACACAATAAATAGGCAGACAAGGGTTGTACTGTCAATCCGAGCTGGAAAGTAGGGCAACTAGTCTGGTTGTCCACCAGATTTCGCCCCAGATGGCTTCATAAGGGGAAATTCTCCTCTCGGTTCCTTGGGCCATTTCCCATTCTGCAACAGATCAACCCTGTAGCATTTAAACTCAAGCTACCAGAATATCTCAGGAAGGTGCATCCAGTCTTCCATGTCTCCCTTCTCAAAGAACATAAGGAGGACCCTTTTAAGAGGCCTGTGTTCAGAACGCATGCTCAAGTGAGCCCTGCACCTGAAGAATATGAGGTGTCTCATCTTGTTGATTCCAGATACCGCAAGGGGGAGTTGCACTATTTGGTTCATTGGAAGGGTTATCCAGAGGAAGAGAGGACATGGGAACCTGTGAGCCATATACATGCCATGCTTCATCCGGGCAAACCGGGGGGTCCCCCGAGAAGACAGGGGTATACTGTCAGGGACTGTGAATGGAAGGTTTGGAAGCGCTGGAAGCATTGACTGCGCGCGCTCTAGTCCTCACCCAATATGGTGGCCGTGCCTTTAAATTCTAGCTCCTCCCACAAACCGATGCGTTGTATCTGTACACTACGCTCTGGTTCGTGTGGAACTTCGTTCGTGTATTTTCCTCCCTGCCGATCCTCCTCTGTTGCTGCCTTTTTCCCTGTGCCTACCTTCTGAGCTTGCCCTAGTTATACTCCCGGGTTTCCTGTTTCCTGGCTCTTGCTACTTCCACCTTGTATAAAGTTATATCTCCTCGTCTGTTCTAACGGCTCCGCCTTGCCTGAGCTACTGCCTCCTACATTTCTTGTTTTCCGCCAAAGCATTCTATTTATTTGGCTTCGTGCTTTCTGACTTTCGGCGTCTCTGCACTCTATACTTCTCGTTTGCTACTTACTTACGCTCTGCAGGCATATTTCTTACTTTCCTGCTTGTGGCCTGGGTATTTTCTTGCACTCTATTTCCTTACTTACTCCTTCCTACTATCTTGTCACTGTTATTTGCGGGCATTCCTGTCTATTCTCTCATTCCTTTAGATTTATTATTTCTTTATTTGGGTTCCTGTTTCATTCCTCTGAGTGCCTCTATTGTGTTTTCCAATTGAAAGGGTTCCCCCTACTGTCACTGCCGAGCTTTACAGACTCTCTTCACCAGAGCTGGAATCCGACTTTCTTCGGGTTCACCTGAAAACAGAACTCCATTGCCTTGTGAAGGGAACTCACAACTCCTAATAGAACCCATCTGGAAACAGGGTTTTTTCTGCCTTTGTGTTTTTTCCCTGACATTGGGACTGGCCCCCTGGGGGTCCCCGTGGACAGGGTTCCATCTCTGCCAAGGTGGCCTCCGGAGGGGCCAGACCCTATCTACACCAAAAGAAGGTCAAGATACCAAAGGACAAGACTCCTATAAGGAGGAGGGACCATAAGAAGACGGAGACGAATCCTAAGGAATTCGCCACAGAAGATTCAGGTGAGGAGGAAGGGGAGAAGGCCCCTGCTCTTGACAGCTGTTGCCTGTAAACATGCTCCTCAGCTTTGGGCCGTCCTCCGTAAAGGACAAAACAAGTCCTGCGAAGAAGCTAGGAGGAGTGCCATCACCAGCATCAACGAGCGTCCATCTTTTAAGGACATTTTTGAGACAGTCGAGCCCTCCAAACCGTGACCGGTTGCACCACTGACTGTTGTCACGCTGCAGTCTCTAAAGCCATCTGAGATGCCTCGATCAGAATTCCAGATCCGCCAAACAGCACAGAGACAATAATTTGTGACGCTGAGCTGCCGTTTTGGCCAGCCTGCAGCTATCCATCTAGACTTGCTTGCCGAACTGCCTGCCGCCTGACACCCGCAGCTTTCTCCCATCTTGAACTCTGTCACTGGACCTGCAAAGCATCCTGGAACAGACTTGACGCTGTCGAGCTCCAAGATCATCTCCAACACCAGGTACATTGAGCTTCAGTGCCCCTGGTCCTCCTCCGAAGGCCCCTAGTGACATTTAGAACCCCTTGCTCCCTTGGTGCTGAAACCAAATAATGTAGAACAGTTAAGAAGGATTGCTTTACCGACTACCCTCCTGTCAGTATACAGACGGCATCCCTTTCCTTCGTGAAACTGTCTGTCATCTGTGTTCCTTTACTGGGTGGATTTTATTTTGTAGTTTGCTAGAACTGTCTGTTGTAATAATAATAAAGTAGATATTTCTTTACAATTTTGACTGGACAGTCCCTTTTATCATTGGATAATAATTGTATTTTTGCAGTGTTGCAACTAAGCAACAATCCGCAACCTTGCGGAGATAAGCCTGCCGTTCCATCCACGTTACCAAAATTGGACAAGGATATTTATTATTTAATTGTGTTTCCAATCTGTTTGGATCCCTTCTGGTGTACTAGAAGTGTGGAGCTGATTGATGGTTTAGAAACCGATATTCATCACTGGACCACTTATGCCCCGGAAGTTGAATTGTCACATAATGAACAGGAAATTTAGATCACACAAACGTAGTCTTAAACTGTCAGAGTTTGAGGCTTTTGATTCACTACAAAATGACTCCACCATCATCATCAAATCTCCTGACAAAGGTGGAAGGATTGTAGTTCTGATGCAGATAAAAATGATTCTGAAGCCTTGAGACTACTCTCTGTGCCAGGTCGTTATGTGAAACATATCAGTAATCCCACTAATGGGGTCAGGCAGTCCACCAAGGACCTTTATGAATGGGCAATACAAGAAGGTATTATTTCCCAGAAAGAGTTTAAATTCATCAGTCGATCAATTGAACCAATAGTAGGATGCTGCTGTCTTATACTCTGCCAAAAGTGTATGTAGACTTTTTTACTAAGCCATTGTTGATTAATATACGAATATATCTACAAGACCCATGCGATGTGATCAATTTAGTTGAGGGCCACCCATTCAATAATATACATCAAATATACCCTAAGATAAGGCTTTAGTAGTGTTGAGAGAAACCTCAGATATCGGACCTGCACCACATAACATCCACACTAATGTCATAATTGTATGTGCCACGGTGGTACTGAAGAAAAGTTTCTTATAATCAATCCAAAGGCACAGCAATAGGCTGCTCTTTTGCTCCAAATCTGGACACATTATATATGCCATCCTTTGAAGAAACTCACACTTAGTTAGAACTGTGAAAGTTAGCATGTCCACTCTTAGATGGAATTGTGAATGTTATCATGCCCACACTTAGATGGAATTGTGAATATTATCATGCCCACACTTAGTTAGAACTGTGAAAGTTAGCATGTCCACTCTTAGATGGAATTGTGAAAGTTAGCATGTCCAATAGCCTCTCTGTGATTCTAGAAATGTGCCCAACAGCCCCCCTGAATTTAGAAGTGTGCCCTGTAGCCTCTCTGTGAATTTAGAAGTACGCCCAATAGCCTCCCGTGGAAAGTTGAATATAGAAGTGTACCCAATAACCTCTCTGTGAATTTAGAAGTCTCTGAAAGGGCATGTAACCCATCATATCTCACCAACACGCTTACTCTCTCCTTACATCACCACTCAAATAGAACACAGAGATACTATGACACCATTCGGTATAGCTGTTCTCATATCAACATTTGCTGCTCACCCCACATCACTCTAAGTAATCACTGCTGGTTACGCACCCCCCAGCGAGGCGTTCTCCTCAGGCCTAACGCAGCCACATCCGATCTGGATGAATCCTGCCAGAACGAACACATACTCCTGACCTCTCAACCACCACA
Organism: Ambystoma mexicanum; assembly: GCF_040938575.1. NCBI lineage: Eukaryota > Metazoa > Chordata > Amphibia > Caudata > Ambystomatidae > Ambystoma > Ambystoma mexicanum. The sequence goes on along the minus strand of NC_090921.1, from coordinate 1,332,952,721 downwards.
CCTACCGCTAGAAAGCAGCTATTACACCGATACCGCACGAGCTGTACACATACCCGGTGCTCACACGCACCTTTTTGACTCTCTCTACTCTCTCTACTGATATGAACTTCGGTTCCCAAGGGTGTTCAACCTACCAGCGCCTTCAGACCATACCAATGGTATATAAGGCGCTATATAAGTGCAAAATAACAATAACAATAACATATTCTCAATGAATATGAATTAGAAGAGATACATTGATGATATTTTGTTATTATGGGACGATACTGAAACCAAACTACAGGAATTTGTCTCTTGGATTAATAGTTTGGATCAAAATGTGATGCTTACCTGTGAATCAAGTGCAAATATTATTCATTTTTATGACTCAGTCTCATAAAGAAAGTGCTTTAGAAGTGATTCTTTCCCACAAATTGACCGAAAGAAAGAAATACTACTCCTCATTTCTCAAGTCATCATCCTAAGGCTCTCCTTCGCAATCTTCCCCTTTGGGACATTCCTGCCTTCGCATTTGCAGGAAATGCACGCAAATTAGGAACTTTGAAAACCAAGCAAACATTTGAGAAAGTAGATTCTTAAAGTGAGGCTATACCCTTAAACTAGTCAAACAAAGCTGTAAAGGGGCAATACATGCTAAGTGGGACAACTGTTGCAGGTGCAAGAGAAACCAGCAAATAATATTCATCAATTAGTTTGGGTTACTACATACAGTCAGTTTAGTAATGTTATGAAGGGTACTATTCCTAACAAATGCCATTTGATTAAAGCAATTAATTCATCATTCTCCATACCTTTGTTTGCCTTTAAAAAGGGTAAGAGTCTTATACAGAAGCCAGCCAAGGCTGCTTGTAATGTGAAAAAATCAGTATCCACCATTCCATCTATGTGGAATGTTTCACTGAGCAGTCACGCCACATGTGGTGTCTGTGCCTCCTGTACATTCTCCAGGAGAATCAATAACTTTAAACATGAAGACAAAAATTGGGAATTAAAGACCTATACAACATGTACGACCAAACATTCTATCTATGCGATCATATGTCAGTGTAAAGGGGTCTACATAGGAAAACATTCCCGGTCTGTGACTCTTCGCATCACTGAACATCGTTCAAAAATCAGAACCCAGATGATAAATGCACCAATAGTTGCACACTTTTTGGAATATGGCCATACTGCAAAGGATTTCTTTTGATTTGCTCTTTAAAATGTTACAGCTGCGACACCAGAAGCCACTGAGACTAAATTGTGACACAAAAAACAAGTATGGCATTACAACCGCAAATCCATATAAAAAGGGATGAATTCATTTGAATAATGGCACCATCTTTTGGTTTCCAAATTTGGAACCCTCTTGTGTGTGTAAGTAATTAAAATCTGTACATATTCTACAAAATATACTGGAGGTAACATTTAATCATAGATGCTGACTAAATAATTGGTCCATAGACACAATATCTCACAAGATGATGATAGAAGTAGTGATTTGATTGTGGTACTTGTATTGCTAGTTTTCATGAGTTAGGATTCAATATGTGATTGAAACATCATATAAGATGGTGACCGAGCAAGTGACTCGATTGCTATCATGTTTCAATGGTAAGTCCATTCTTTATGTCTAGTGCCATCTCTAGACATGTGATCTGGGGCAATCGCGCCCATCACAACGCTGACTCTGTGAATCCAACACTACTATGGCAAGACAACTCAGAGCAAGAAGTTATTCAAAAGCGTAACTACACTTTCAACCACAGAAATTGGAGTAACGAGACTCAGCCTCAGTATTAAACAACCCCATTGGCAAATCAATATTATCATCCAAATAAAGAACGATAATCGCTCCACTCCATTTGTACGTAATAAAGGCTTGACGAATGCTGTAGAACACTGTCAATGTTGTAATTATTTAAACATTTTAAGGTACGCCTTTCTGAGGTGTAAGTCACGGTTGGACTGAACAAGTTTAACATCAGTTCTGAAATGCATGCACAAGTTCAACATAGATGAAATAACAACCATATGTGTTCTGATAAAATCACGAATTGGATGGGCAATATGTAATATTAGTTGTGATTACAAATTATGTAAACTCCTTTTAAAAAACTTACAGTTTTTTAAAGACTGATTGAGTATTCTGTATAGGATATGCGAGTACCCAGGGCCAGCTGAGGGTGAACGGGGCCCATTTCAAAGGTCTGCTTGGGGCCCCCCTGTCAAGACCCAGGATTAACCATGCCTGCGTGGAACACATGATGCATTTGGTAACGGGCTGGTCATTGGATGAACATGAATTAGTAATGAGTTTGTGCTGCTCTGTTGACAGTGTATATTCAATAAACAAAATAGCAGAGTGACTAAGTGTCACAGCTCAAGTATGTATCATTTAGTTGGCTCTCCACCCCGCAAGCATTTGACACTTACACCAAACCCTTACCCACTGCCTCTCACAAATCAACAGATGGATGAGCAGCAACAGCCTTCAACTCAACCCTGACAAAACTGAAATCACGATCGCAGCCAAAATCCTCACCTATACAACAGCATATACCATGACCTCCTGAAATGAGAAACAGACGAAGAATCCTAAGTAGTTACAAATCTCGGATTTATAATGGACAACAACTTGGAACCTCAAGTCACTGTAGTAGTGAAGCAATGATCCTTCCATTTGTGCACCTTCAAGCGGATGCTGCCCTTTCTCACCTTCCCACACAGAACACTTGCCATTATCTCACTCGTCATGTCAATATTATACTACGCCAACATCATCTTCCTTGGAATGCCAGACTGCCTCACCAGAAAACTGCAACGGATACAGAATACAGCAGCAAAAGGCATTCTCAGACTCGGCAAGAGAGAGATTTCATTACACATGCACTAAGATCCCTACACTGGGCACCAGTCAAGAAAAGCATCTATTGCAAACACTCTGCATTGTCCATAGAGCAAGTCATGGCCAAGGAGAAGAATTCCTAAAAGAAAATCTATCCATCTTTAGACCAAAACGAACCCTGAGACCTTGCAATGAAATACGTCTTGAGCCCAAACAATATACAAAAATTAAATATGGTGGTACAACCTTTTCAAACACACAATTGAAATTTGGAATTGTGTTCACAAGGAACATATGCGCAGTAGAGGAAACCTGACCTTCAGGAAAGAACCAAAATATGGCTTGTTGATTTACAGACTTAAAACAGCAAATCATGGTCTAAGAGAAGCATGTGCTTTCAATACAAAGAGGTACACCACAAAGTACTGGGTTCCGCTCGGGATTCCAAGATCATGTGGACCAAACGGATTGGCCGACCAGTGAAAGAGATACCTTACATCATTAAGTACAGCATTATCAATTTAATTTTAAACACCAAACAATCTATGCAGCACTGGCACACAGATCACCCCCTTCTTCCCAGTAAGCCTACTAAAAATATCCACACTCCTGCAGATACACCTCACCTCACCGACACACATACACACACACACACACACACACTCCCCGTCCCTCAACACGGCTACCACAACACCCACGCTAACAACAAAATGCAAAACTTTACACTTCCTCCAATAACTCAATACAGTCCATCTACCCTATGCCACAGGCACAAACGACGTTGCATATGGACTCAAGTGCCCAAACGCCCAACGACACATACCACCTAGAAGCAAACCCACACACAGTGACTGATTTTTCTGAGCTGACACTACCAACAGAACAGCAAAGCACTGTTGTGCTCTCCCTCTTCTCCCAATAACAAACCCACACCTTCCCTTTTTTCCTGCCAGACCTGCCTGAGCGCCATGTGTATGGCACCAGTGTGTGGTATAAATCACATTCGCATAATATATTTTTAGTTAAACAAAAATGCTATTTTGTACTACGCCGGTACACATAAGCAACTCCAATGAGTGGTCCGGTACTTTCCCTGTGCCTGTGCTGTTTCCCCTCCCCAAACTCCCTCAAGACTCCTTTTATCCCCTTATGCCCCCTATATATTTCCGCAAGTTTTTTTTAAAGTAATTTCGGCATCGGCAAATCAACGCGATACACTCAGAAGTGCATGTACTGTCTCATTAGAAGTTTTAGTAGCTTTTTCAAGATGTGTCACTAGAGTCCATTAATGGTATAATAGCGCTGGTGAGAATTGCAGTACAATGGGGGTCATTCCGAGTAGGGCGGTAAGGGTTAACGGTCACCGTTAACGAGACCGGTGCCGTTAAACCCTTACCGCCCTATTCCGAGTTCCCTTTGCGGGTTGGTACTTAACGCCTGCTTTTTGCAGGCGTTAAAAAACCAACCCGCAAAGGGACCTAGGAGCTAATTACGGCACCGTAATTTACGGTGCCGTAATTAGCGCCTTCCCCGTTCCCATTGAGCCCTATGGGGCAAAAATGGGAATGGGGAAGGGCCCTTGGTGAATGGGGAATTACCGACCCCGCCAACCTTGGAATGGGGCGGTAATTCCGCCATTCACCATGGCGGAGTCGGAAAGATAACAGCGTCAACCAAGGCGCTAATAGCGCCTTGGTTAACGCCAGGGTCGGAATGAGGCCCACTGCCTTTAAAGTAAGGGCAACCGTACTGATAAATGCTGGCATTGACCAATCAACCTTAGGTTTTGTTTTTTGCTACAGATCTTTAACCCAAATATACCAGCAATTGGGTATTTCTTAGGGTCACGTGAAGTCTGAGGATTATTTGGTAAATCTTCATGTTTGCACAAGGCTTTGGGAAGTTATTCTCGGTTGCGCACATTAAGTAGATTTCCAAGAAAGCACCCAGTAGGTGCACTTCTGACATGGCTTAATCTGCGACGTCCTCGAAGATGCCACATGGCAAAGGGAACATACAACTACTAGCACAAGAATAAAGTTAAAAGGTTTCATTAACAAAAGCTAACTATTAAACGATTACATGGAAAATATTGCAGCATGGCTGTAACATAAATGTTCTTGGGAAACATAGTCTTTGAAAGCATTATTAATTGTGGAGGTCAGCAGCAAGAAAAGCATACAGTCTAGTTCTTAGTCCCTAAGCCTTATTATGTGGACAACAAGGCTTCTCCACCTCTCTCTGGATTTAGGGCTTCCTTCCTTGGCTAAGTATCCCAAGACTCCTCCCCTTCTTGGGGCTCCCCTTCTCTCTGTTACCGACTCCCATTTTCTTGGACTAGGGGCTTTCTGCCCCTGTTACCCTTCAGAGTCGCTCTCTCTTTCACTCTCTTTTCGTCGCCTCACTTGGCCTCTTATTAGCTGAAGCAAAGTTTTTAATTGATTGGTTAATTGACTTCATATTCGGAGCCAGCGGAGGGACGTCTTTAAAAGACTTGCTGCCATTTTGCATTGCTTTCCAGTTTTCTCCATGCTGGTGCATGTCTGTTACTCTGCTCCTGCCTTGCCCCCTGGCTGTCCCACTGTACAGAAGTTCATTCTTTGGTGTCTGGTGTTTAAATGTCACCACAAGGTACAGAAAATCCTATAGTAAGTTTCCCACATGTGCAAATTCGTTTTTTCTTTGGGCTGGGGGAAAGGATGTATTTCTCTCCTTGCTGCAGTAGCAGGGATGGGAGCAAGCTGTTCTCCTTCACAAGTTCTGCTGCAGGGGGGAGAGGGGGAGTTGGAAAAAGTCCGGTTTTCCTTTTTGAGGATCTGCACCTGTTGACTAAGGGGCCTCTCTGGCTTTGCTAGAACTTCCTCATATCATATCTCTTCCTGAATCCATGGAAGACATTCTGGAATCTGCTCTGGGTTTTTTCGATTTCGAAACCTGATGCATCTTGGAAAATGCAGTCCCCTATACCCTGTACCTATGGGACATGGTAGTTCCTAACTTGTTGGTCTCTCATGGGGTTCGGAAAGAGTTCAGCACTGGTCCTGTCACTCCCACCTTCAGGAGGCAATGTTGGCACTGTGATGTTGTCCCAAAGAGTGGAGCTACGAGGAAGACTGAACGTGTAGAGCACAGGCTGTATGTTGTGGTTTATTCATGCATATCTTAACGTGATTTTGTGTTTATGTTATATTCTATTAGGATGGTTACTCCAGTTGATGCCATTTGACAGCTCTGTTTGTATCCCTACAATTATCTTGCAGAGGCTCACCTGTAAAGACGGAGTGCTACTCATAGTGGATGCCAGAAGATGATGGCGGTGTTTGTGAACGTCTGGCTATTATGCTTGCTGTCACCTCAGGGTGTTGGTAAGTGTCACCAAAGAAAAAATACAATGCCATTTTGACTCGGCTCTGGAAAGGGAAATTCTTATGGCAAGAAAGGAAATAAGATTTTCGTGGTCAAAGGGCCCCTCGTCAACATAATCCAATATGAAACACACACACACAACAACCATTTACACAAAATCACTTGGGCTAAGAAACGACATGGATGCTACATGTCGTTGCACTGGATTAAATGAGGTGGCAACCTTTATTGGTAAAATAAGCCAAATGTGCGAGGAAACTCCCTTTCTGTAATCTTTCATTTCATTTGCTTGTTTATGCTGTCTTGGGCCATATCCCTTTCCTCCGCCTGGTACCTCAGCCGAATCCTCCTGGCGCCTCGCTCTGAAAGAAAGACCTCAGGAGCTACCAGTCTTCCCCCTGAACTACTAAACCTGAGTTCTTTCTTGCTCTCAGACCATAAAACATACTCAAAGCAATGGCCATAAACAGGGGTGTTGCTAGGTCTGGAAAAGGCCTGGGGCTACGCTAATGTCGGAACTGTCATGACTGGGGGCTAGCTCGCCTTTTGGTTGTAGCTCCTGAGATTCTATCCGGGGCTACAACCAAAAGACCAGGGGCTATAGCCAACTTAGCCCCCCCTAGCAACGCCTCTGGCCATAAAGTTGCTTTTTCAGCATCTGTTGCGTCATCTGTTGCCTGACTTTACCTGGCTGCTAAAACTCGAGTGGTGTTGGCTGAACCAAGCTTGTTTGGAGAGGTTAATCGCTGTGAGGAAAGTGGGCTGAACGGGTGGGCCTAGATACAATCGTGTTCTCTATGGCATTTATTTGAATACGGATTTGGAAGTGGGGGTGGGGGGGGTTATCCTCTACAGTGTCGGTGACCTTCGGGTCCGAGGTGCTGTCGGAACCTTGTGTCTTGGTTTGAAAGGTTTTTGGGGTTTGAGTGGTGAAAATATGTTCCTGCACCGTTGCATTGTTTCAAATGTCAGATGTATTGGCAGAGCCGGCCTTAGGGGTGAGCCACCTGGGCGACCGCCTGGGGCACCCTGCCAGTAGCCCCCCACCATGCCAGTTCTGGTGAGTCTTTCAAGGTCTCCCCTGAGCTGGCGTGGTGGGAGAAGGCGTGGCAAGCACCTATTGAAATTAAATGCGCTCCGCTCTCTGGCTCTATTAACAGTAGGGAGCTGATCAGCGCCTATTGAAAAATGTGACCAGGGCCGCACTTGAGAGGCGGGGGGTGCCTAATGTTTTTTTGCCGCCCAGAGCAGTGCGGCCGGCCCTAAGTATGGGCGTGTGACCCATGTTTGCTGAGGGTTGCAGTGCTGTGCCAAGTGTAGGGGTGGTCATGACATAAGGAGTGCCTTAATGAGAAAAGGTCGGTTTGTAGGGAGGGAACTGTGGTTGTGGTGGTGTTCTCTGTGTTATGCTATAAACAGTGACCTGAGTTTGTGCAGTAAGCCCAAGTGTCGTCAGTTCAGTGGAAGTGTCCTATATCGTATGCTGACGCAGAGGCTCGGGTACGGGAGAGAGGCATGCAGGGTGCTGATCAGGGGCAGCAGGAGTCAAACGAGGGTGCCTTCTACTTCGGGAGTTTCTGTAGTGGAGTCCGCCTCTCAAAATGGACAAGGAGGACGCATTGCTTCTTACCAAATAGTCCATGTTGTGGTTTGCGATCGAGGGTATTAATTGTACTGCTCAGACCCTGAGCAAGACAGAGAAGTTGCAGTTCTTGTTAAGGCAGCAGGGGAGTTTCTGAGTATTTCTGGCTTTACCAGAGATTATTCGGTGGGGCTTTGTTTATGGCTTACATTTTGTCACTGCTTATTGCATGTTGTGCTAAACCCAAATGGCAGATATTGCAGTTGGAAAATTGGAGAACAGGAAGAAGTTCAGTATTTCAGGACCCGCCTTCCTGTTAGGTTGCCAGTGCTCCTTTGTTTCCAGATCAGGAGTGGTAGCTGCATTCCTTTCCCGTCTGAGGCCTGATTTGCAAACGTACTGTTTTGTGCCGTTGCACTGCGCAGGGCTCCTGGCCTGGTACATTTCAGCATGCTTCCCAGACAAATTATAAAGCCACAATCCGTTTCTGCCTTGCCTTGCCTCACGCCTGGCAAGGAGCACTGATAGGAGCGGACCACCTGCCAGTTGCTTTTGACTGTCAGGAGCATGCCTTTAAATGCCCTCGTGTTTTTCAGTTGACTGCTCGCAGCAACTGCCTTCCTCCCGGACCTTTCCCGCTCTGAACCAGATCTTGATCCTGTTGGTTTGCTTCTTCTACTTAGTTTCCAGAATAAGGGAGCTGGCAGCTCTCCCTTTCAGCCCGAGGCCTGATTTGCAGACTCCTTGTTTTTCCGGTCTTAAACCTGGCTTGCAAGCTCTGTTTTCCAGCTCGTCCTAGTATCCCATGCAGCACTACTTTCATGCTTCCAGTTTGTATGTGTTGTAACAGAATTGTGTTTCTCATTGCCGTGAACCTATGCACCTATAATACGTAAGCTGCAGTTTCCAGGTATTGATTACATTCTGTTTTTTTTTTTCACTTGAATGTTCAAGTGAACCGTTACTCCATCTTGGAATGGTTTCAGTTTCTAGTGTCATTTCATGTATCTATGTTAGTCCCAAAGTCTAGTCAAAGGTTCCCCTCCCATTGGTGTTAATTCCAGCGTGAGAGGTAGCTCGGCTGTCTAAGCTTGGTTCCTCCTTTTGTTTCATATTTCCAGCACCTGACTGAGGTCTCATTGTCCCAGTCACTGGGTGCAGCAGCCACCCCAGTGTTTACTTGGAATTCAGCGACAGAGATAGATTCCCTTTCAGCTTATCCCTTCAGCTTAACTAGACCTTTTCAATCTGTGTTCTCTGATGATTTGTATCTGTGTCCATGCACTACCTATCTTTTACCAAGGTTGCCAGTGACTAGGAACTGTATAGTGCCTTGAGCAGACGGACAACCTTGGATGCCTTTCCCCCCATAGAGATGCTAGCTCAGTGTGTAAGAGCAATGGCTGTAACATTATTTGGGGATCTCTCCGTAAGCACAAGGTGGTCAAATTCACACAGCTGAGAAGAGATCATTTCTTTCCTGGCGGCTTGTTTAACATGCTCTTGATGCCGCCTTTCATTTGTTGCAGTGTTTTTTCTCCATGCTCTAATTCGTGTCTTTGTGCTTCCTTTTCCTGTGCTCTTTTCACTGCAGGTTCCAGTCAGCTACAGTCGAATACTTCAGGTCGGTGCTTATTTCAGTTCTGTCCACAGCTGTTATCATGTCTTGTTATACCCTGCTATCCAGTAGGGGCCATCCTCAGGCATATGCTAAAATATCACTCCTCCTGAATTCCTTTTCTAAAGCCCAGTCTGGAGAGCTTCATGACCTGCTTTCATCCCGTGTGCATTGGCCTACATGATCTATATGTCCACCCGAGGATTATCAGTTCATATCAGCAAATCAAAGAAGAAATTGTAATGGATTGAAAAAAACAGTGCTCAGAGTTTTTATTTTAATGGAGGAAAGTTGGGATAGGCCTATGATTTTGTTCATCTGAGAGTCCCGATTTCTGAGAAAGTTAAGTGGGGCGCTCATGCCTGAAGGCAATGGGCCTCATGACGAATCTGGCAGTAAATCATCAGTAAATAGATAAGCGTTACCACCACCCGGTCCTGCGAATTTACCACAGTATTACAAGTTTTGGCACAGTGGTGTTAGTCCCTATTTTTAGAGTCTATAGGACCCCATTGGGATTTTTGTCGGATTTACCACGAGCGGCGATTCCGCATTGCAAATCTGACCATTTTTGGCAGTAAGGTTGATGATTTACCTCCAGTTTTTTAAATCATTCATTATACCGGCAAAACTCACAGTTCGGCAGCACGGTAATGTGGCAGTTAAGTGGCAGCAGTGGAATGACTGTCCTTTTGCCACACTGTTTGCTGCACCACCTTACTCGAAATGAGGCCCAAGTGTTCTTTAACCTCTCAAGCGAGTGGGGCTGTTTTTAAATTTGCTAGATACCTTGGAGTTGAGTCTCTTGATTCCATAGTACAAGTGTATAAGTCCAAATCACTAGGCTTGTCAACCAAGGAGTCAGCAATGTGTAGCTACTTAAATTGCCCTGGCTTGCAAATAGTAGAAGATAATTCACTGAGAAACTTTTAGGATTACCAGGGACAGCACCATCATTTCTTTTGCATACAGAAATGGGTATCAATTAAGTGGAAGGATTTGGACTAATGACACTAATTTTATCAAGATCCATTAGCACCGTGGCAGGGGAGCCAGCCAATCAGGTGGCTAGGAAAGCAGGCTTGAACTGCTGGTGAAAGCCCGCATTCCATCACACCTGACTGCTGGCTCCCTCCGCCGCCATTTTCCCCTCACCTTCCGTCCCGTTATTTATGTATTTTCTGTCCCTTCCCACCCCCCACTTTATTACTGGGGCGGCGTCACTCCCCTCCAACACCCCTTCTTCCTCTCTGCTCCTGCAGGCCACCATGGAAAGGGAAGAGGGGTTTTGTACGGAGCTACGCATCGCTTTCCATGGCAGCCATCGTGGAAAAGTATTTTCCTTCATTCAACGGGACGCCACACGCTCGGGCCATTAACATGTGCTGCCGGGCCGTTACCACCCTTTCCAGCCCTTAGAAAAGGGGCTTAACGCCCCATTATAACATTGGGATGTTGTAGGCTATTGTAAATAATGGGAGAGCATAGGGCGTACGCATTGTTACATAGCATGATCTTTTACCCCAACATGTTGCCTCAATGCTCACTGTCCCCCTTAGCCTTCATTTTAGCAGGACAACGCTCACGCAAGTTTCTGAGCACATTCTCCCACTGTTTTATTTTGTTGTTAGCCTGTTTCTGTGATTTAGTCATATTATAATAGCATTAGAGCCCTGGGTGGGAGGACTGTAACAGGTGTTATCAATCATTACCTTCATTATTCACCCTGGCTTCACTGGGGGCCCATTACTTAGCCAAGGACCAATGACACCTGTTACAGCAATCCTCTCCTGGGTAGTAATGCCCCATTGCTCTGCAATACATCCTGAATAATGTACTGTAGCAAATCCCTTGCCTGCCCTGTATACAATCCTGCCTAGCCAACACACACTATGAATATTGGTATTATACATTGGGTTGATAGTAATACTACAACTATTCTTTGTAATGAGGTGCATAGCCATTGAGGACACTCTCTCAAGAACAGAGTCCATGATGACAAGCGTGAGGACATACAACCTATTGTCCCCTACTGCAGCAATACACTTATAACTAAACTAGGAACAAACTTCATTCCACTAGATACCTTATGTGTTACTACTGACTTCTGCAATTGTATTCGCTCTCCACTCTTGCTTCTCCACTCTTTTTGACTGCTTACTCTCTGTTCCCTCCTCCTTTCCCTTCTTCCTTTCCTATCTCCTCCCCTTAGTTTCTTCTATGCACTTACTCTATCAGAATTGTCCCTGGACCTTATATGATAGCAACGTCGTCTGTTTCCTCCACCCTCCCATTACTGTTTTTTTCCTCCCCACTACCCCTCCAGCACTATTTGAAATGTCGGCAGGCCTAGTATGATAGTCGCTTGTTTTGGTCCACGCCTCCCTTTCTGCACCCCTCTCCCTCACCTTTTGTTTTCTCCGGCTCTACCAGAAATGTCGTCAGGCCTATTACGGTAGTCACCTGTCTCTTTGCATTTCCTTCCCACTCTCCCCCTCCCTTCCTTATCTATGTCTTAGCTCTTGCACTATCTGAAATGTCGTCAGGCCGAGTATGATAGTTAATTGCACATCCTTACTGTTCATGGCCTGTAAGAATGTCATTGTATTTTCCCTTGTTCCCTCCCTTGCCTTGAAGCGCTTTGAAACACATTGGGTGTAGTCACTATATAAATAAACTATCATATCATGTCATATCATACTGTATTGGGGAAGTCGGAACAGAATACTCTTTTTTGGATGTCATGCTACGAGTAGAAAAAAGCTGTTAATTCCATTATTAACATTTAGGAATTTCAGGCAACGCCTAATTATTCCTTTAATTGGCCTCCTGGGAGGTAGTGTCATGGGCCTTGCACTCCTTTTGATGCTAGGGAGTAGGTAAGTAGGAAAGGCAATTGAAGTTCATCTCAGTAGCCAGTCGCTTGATTGTGTAATATTAGATTCATATTATTTGGAAATATATTTGTATCCTTGACAGTCAGTATGTCTTTGTGTCTCGTTTTTAATATTAATGCCTATTTAAGTTATATTATATTGACTGATACTCTTATGAGGATGGACTACACCGAAAGATGATTTTAATATATTTATTTATTCATGTGAATGCAATTCAACTGCCTTTTGCGTTTTTGATGTAGAACTGGTTGCTTTTTAAATCCAGATTAGGGCACTTCTGTATTTAACAGAGTTGATTTTTGGCTTTGTGGTTGTTCAGGACGGGCAATGTTTTCCAAAATAATCTTGAAGCTGAGTACCTTCTGAGTTATTGTTTTTATACTGAACAGTTTTTTCTGTAACCAACTTAATGTTTATATGATTGTATTTCTTATAGTTGTATTTTGTACTTTCATGGAAACAATCTCTAAAATAAAGTATTGACTGATTACTGACTAAATGACTGGCTTCACCTGCAATGTCCAATTCTCTGCTACTGGATGTTTTTTTTTTATGGCAAAGCTAACGGAGAGAAACAGAGAGATGGCTGGCCTTAAAAGTCCCACGACATAGTGCTTTTTCATGTTTCGTTTAAAGCATTTTGCGATCGGTGGCCCATTAAGCTCGTTGGATAATGCATAGAGTTTTGAGTGTTGCTTGATTGTCCAGAGGGAGCCAACACAGAGATTGCTGAGCTGGCCTTTTTGGGGACCTAACCTGTATCCTGCAAGCGCAACACAGATGTGTAAGGAGAGCACTTAACAATCTTACTGGCATGACTATATGCAAAGGTATATTCAATGTATATATATGTGAGTGTTGCTCCACTATTTCACAATGCTGTAAATAATACAGTATCATGGTGTTGGTAAAGTAGTCTACAATTCTGATAATGATATGGTGCTCAACGTTCCATCCTGTGAAAGGGGATTCTGGAGTTAATTACAACACAAAAGGAAGCCTGTTTGGTAAGTTAAATACATATTATGTGTGCCACTTACCGCCACTTACTGCATATTGAGGAAAACCCTCATTGCGTCCACATTCAGGAAAAATATTGGGCCTCATTACGAGGTTGGAGGTAGCCTTGCCGGTTTTACCGGCAAGGCTAGCCCCAAACTCGCATTTGGCTCCGGCACCCGTGAAAGGGGAATCACCCGGCCATTCCAACCTCAGCGGACCTGGTAATTCCCCTTGCGCGGGTGCCGGAGCCGGTACCTCCCCACATAGGGGCTCAAATGGGAATGGGGAGGATGGTAGCAGCGGTACAGTTTATAACGGTACCGTTGGTACCATCATGTTCTGCTCGCGGGTGCCGGTACGGCCACCTGGTCAGACCAAGTGGCTGCAAGGGCACCCGCGAGCAGAAGTCCTAGTGTGGCGGTACGGTAGCAACGATGCCGGTAGCGATAAAAGCGCTGTTGTTGTTTTACCGCCATACTCCTAATGAGGCCCATTGAATGTTATTTCAAATCAAATATGTTACCATTATTGCAGAATGATGGAACTTTCATCATGAGCTATATTCGTAGTCGTTCTAGCTGTTGAAGACGTTCATTGCATTGGTGCGACATCTGGGCACAGAAACGGTTCCCAGAGCCATACTTTATTCGGAGGTGCCCTCACAACTGTACAGATTACGCATGAGGCCCTGGCACCAAAGAATTGTATGGCGGGAGCCACCCCCTTTGGAAATAGGGAGGTAAGATTGCTACACTTAACACCCCCTAGAGGACAGGTTAAGCAGGGTCCCTCTAGATGTGACTCCCCCTTTGGGGACAGAGAAACCTCAGAGAGAGATTAAAGTTACCATCCCTTTTCCCGAGAGACCAACACCTTTATGGGTATGCAGGAACTATGATGTGTCACAATCTTTAACTATGGCAGTCTTGACTTCTGATCCAAACTTCATTTCATCCTCTTTAGGGAAAAGATCAGAATGATAGAAAAACTAGCCTCCTGAAGTCAAGTCAAGCGAGAGACCAATCAGGAAGGAGTAGCCACATAGAGTGCAGACCTAATTATGCTGCAGCGCACATTGAGGAGAGAGGTGCTCGCAGAGTCAAAATGCCAGACGTGGCGTTCCACCAAGAGGCCCACACTAGGAGAGTGCAATACAGCCGGCAGGCGAGAAACAGGAGCCAACAGGTACGACATCCCAATTGAGAACCAAGTACCTTAGTGGGATGAGGCAGAACCCTGAGGAGGAACTGCACACAAGCTCCCACACAGAGACAGTGGGAACCAGAAGTAGACACCCACCGCCGCAGAGTCCAGTTGAGGGGTTGCATAAGCGACTCAGCAGCGAGATGAGAGGCAGTCTACCTACACTGCCCTCTCAGGAAGCACTTCTAGTCAGATACAGGTACGCAGTGGCTTCCGATGAAAGGGAGGCAAGCGGCAAGGGAGAGGAAGCAGCCCAAGAGTGGGTAGAAAGAGGGAAACAAGCCCAGAGTGCAGAAGCAGGAAGCAAGCCCCAGAGAAGGGGAATGAGAAGGGAAAGATCCCTGGAGCAGAGTGACTGAGAACCGCCCAGAATGGGACCAGAAACTGGAGAAAGTTGTAGTGTCTGGGAGGGACAGAGGAGCCCCAGGGTGGAAAGAAAGAGAGAGAACCCCTGAGAAGGGGGAAGAGCAGAGAAACACCAGAGTGGGGAGAGAAACGGAGAGAAACCCCAGTGCTGGGAAAAAGCTAAGAAGACCTTGAGCGGGGAGAGAAATCACAAGAAGCACCTGAGTGGGGAAATGAGACAAAGAGAAGCCCAGTGTGGGTGGAAGAACTGAAGAGCACTACAGGAGGAGCAGGAGCGAGTCCTAGAGGGTGAGAGGAAGAGATGAATGAAAGAGTGAACATACCAAATTCTCTATGAAGGGAGAAGGACTGTGAGACACACATAGTGAAGGAGAACCAGAGATACCTGGTTGGAACCCCAGGATGGCACTCCAGCCTTATGCAAACTATATGTTTTGGACTGTGAAATAGGCAAAGGCCTATGGTAAAGAGACACACGGGTGGTGGTGAGAAGTCAGCAACAACCCCTTTCCGTTGTCCCAAAAGTATGTCTTCTTTTGAGCAGTAGGGAGTGAAAGTAGGTTAGAGTCGGACTTCTGGACAGAGGACTTTATTTATGTTTGACCATCTTGACAGAATGACAAGCCTCCCTTGTTATTTTCATTTGTATATAGTAGGGCTTAGTATTACAGAGTTAGGGAAAAAATAGGTCTTTTGAATCAAAAGAGCCTTTTAGAAATCATGTCTGCTTGTTTGTCGCCTGATTGTGACCTACCAAATAGTGTTACTATTGCTCCCAACACACAGCACTTGGCAGTTAATACCATTGCATGGCCAATAAAGGATGTGTAGTATGTGATATTACTTGGCATGTAGGTGGCAGTACGAACCCGCTAGACAGCACACCAGCACATGCCAGGTAGGGTGCCTTCACACACAATCTCCATCTATGCACATAAAAAAATACAACCTTATCACCCACACACTTGCACACAAACCTTTTTAATCAACCCACATACATCACCCAATCACATCACACACACACACACATATTGTTCTTATTTATACATCCACGCACCCCACCTATCCACACACAATCACAAAAATGACTACACCCACATGCATGCACACACTATACATCCACACTCATACTCTGTCTCACTTGCTATCCACCCGCACACACAAGCCCAACAATCATCCAGTTAGTCACACATCAATATCTAAACACACACACCACATACACTCATCCCCTCACACAAACACACATCTGATAAACTCATCATCCATGAACAAATACATAAATACCTACATCCATCCACACACAAACTCCCATCTATGTAGCCACAACGTTGGCATCCATTTATCCACATGCAGCCATGCACACGATAACCACTGAGCTATACACACACGCATACACACACACAAATTCACCATCCATTTGAACACAAGTAAAATATCTTCCAGACATGCAAGATAGCTACATCCATCCATTAACGTACACCTCATACACCACCACACACACATATTCACACAAACTCACCAACCCTCTATACATCTGTCCATGAATATACAATCACTCCCTCCACACATCCATCCACACTGACATTGCATTCATCCACACGAGCACAATCTATTCATCAATCCAGTCCGAATCTCACCCATCCATCCAGCCATCCATCCATCATCCACAGATTTTTCAATGATCTCATCAGTCAATGGTTCATCTATTCATCAATACGTTCACATCCAGAAATATCCCATTCATCCACCCAGCCTCAAAGATACAACCTATCCATTTCCACCCACATATAATGTACCCACTCATGGAATCGTGACAAAGCCACATAAGTACATCAACACACAACCAGCATCCTTCTGTTCAGACAGAGACACAATCACCATCCACCAGTAGATACAATTCACATACACAAAGTCATTATACACACATCCACATGTCTACCTCAGTGGTCGAAGTGGGCGGGAGCGGTGCTCCTGTACTTGGTTTTTTGAAAAGTTCTACTGTTCCTACACTTTTATTTTAAAAAGAAACAGTTCTGGAATTGTTTCGTTTTAAGATCAAAACTGTAGGAAAAATTTGAAATTTTCACTTCAGTGCACTGCACTAAACAGACCCTTAAACAGCAGGTTTGTTTGTTAGGGGGTTTGGATGGGGCGTGGGAGCAGATGTGGTGATGGGGTTTGTGGGGAGCGGGGGCAGGCCAGCAGGGAACATAGTTATACTACTTCTTTTTGTGCACTTCGACCACTGGTTAGGGTATTGGTTTTCATATGATTCTTCGCTGGGTGAAATAAGGACACCTTCCTTTTGATTTGGCGGATCAAACCTGGTGAGATGACCAACCTCTCTGCAAGGATAGCATAGATGGTTTAAAGTAGAAAGAATGTGTCCCTCTTTGGTTTCTCTGGGGTTTGTTATTTTCTTGGATTGGGTGTACAAAATATCTATACATAGTACTTTTGGGTCTGATTTTCCTGTCTGTTCAGATGTTAAAATAGGGCCCTCCTGTTTATTGATTGGACTGGGTTTTAAGAGGTGTTCCAATCTTTTATATGAATTCCTTCCTTGATTTAGAGGGAAAGCTTCTGCAGTGGATCTATACTCCTTTTCAAAGAGGTTAGGATCACCTGGTTCTGGACTTTCCTGGTTTTCTATGATGGAGGAGACTGACATGCATTCCAAGGCGTCATGCATGCCCTTTAAGCTGTTTTTCTCTGTTTGAGGCAGGAGGGTTTCTTCTTCACCTGCCTTCTTGCTATTCCTGGGGATGGTAGGTTTTCTAAAGAGGGAATCCCTGATGTACTTGTCCTGAATTTTATTTGTGCAATCAGTGTAATCCACTGATTGAATTGGAGTACTTCTGTTCCCAATACTAGTGGAATTGGCAAGCTGGGGATTACAGCCACTGCAAGTTGAAATTCTTTACCCAGAATGGAGATAGGTATTTCAACCTGTTGGTAGGTTTCCACATGGTTCTCACATGACCTACCTCCTCTCTATTCTTCTCCCTGCATTTCTGTGGAAGCAACTCGGCTTGTAGGGCACATTTCTTACCCCCACTATCTAATTGGGCCCACAGAATGTTTCCATCCAAAATAGCAGGGATTTGATAAGAATGTGTATCCCATGTACATACAAATATTTCTCCTGGTTTCTTAGTTTCCTTCTCGCATAGGTCTCCCTCTTCGGAGATTTCTACAATACTGAATGTATGAGTTTCTTCTCCTACTACTTCAATTCTTTCTTTCCCCTGCCTTCAATGATCCATAGGAAAAGAGTAAGAAGGAATATACTCCATCATGGGACAATGTTCTTTCAAATGCTCATACCCTTTACAAGAATAACACTGTAAGGGTCAATAATGGAGTTGATTTTCAAAGGATACCCTCTCCCTCTTTGTTGTTTCTCAAAAGGGATACCTTCTTTTTTCATGGTTGTGGTGATTAGGGGAAGATCGATAGATAAGCATTCTTTAAGTTTAGATGTCAACTTACACGGATCCTCCAACATGTTTTCCTGATCTTCTCCTGTGGGACTTCTCGCACGGACCCTTGTTTATCAGAATTTCCCATGGCCTCATATCTTAATCTGCCCATCAAATGGCCCGCTCAATTTCTTCTTTTGGGTCATCTGAAAAATTCAGAAGACTAAGTTTCAATTCATCTGCCCAAGAGAGGACAAGAGAGATTCTTAATTCTTCCTCATCAGGATTTATTACATATATGCGTAGTCCTGGTGAAAAATGTACTTGTAATTCTAAAGAGAGTATTATTTGATCCTTTCCAGGTATTCGGTAATCATATGGGCAAAAGAGATCAAAATAATTTCCCTCTATATTTATCCTAATGCGAAGAATAGCATGAGGACCCAACACCCTAAAATGCTGTCCTAAAGATTTAGGGCCTCATTACACGGTAGGCAGTAAACCATGGCGCTATTAGCGCCATGTTTCATGCCGGTAATTTAGCGGTACCGCCTTGGAGGAAAGGGGAATTACCGCCCTATTCCAAGGTTGCTGGGGCGGTAATTCCTCCTTCCTCCATTGCCCTTCCCCATTCCCATTTTTGCCCCATAGGGCATAATTGGAATGTGGAAGGCGCTAATTACGGTACCGCAAATTGCGGTACCATAATTAGCACCCTGGTCCCTTTGCGGGTTGGATTTTCAACGCCTGCAAAAAGCAGGCGTTAAATTCCCCACCCCGCAAAGGGACCTCGTAGTAAGGCGGTAAGGATTTACCGGTACCGGTAAAATACCGGTACCGGTAAACCCTTACCGCCTACCGTGTAATGAGGCCCTTAGTCTTTGTATGGACAGGGTTAGCATTTATTTCTGAATCCCATTTTTGAATTTTCTATCATTCAGGAAAAAAATGTTGATCCTCCTCTGCCTTTCCATCCTCTGGTCCCCTTCCACCTGTCTGAGATCTTGAACCAACAGAGTAATCAGGGACCCCCATGGTTTCCAAAATCTTTGAGTTCCCTCATCAACGCTTTCCTCCTGTATTCTAGGGATCCCAGCCCTTTCCAGCACCACTTGAGCAATCCTATGGCCTCGAGAAATTCGAAATGGATTCTTTTCATGATTTATTACATCCACTCTGAAGTTTCGATCTATAACTCCGGACAAAATGTCCATCCCAAATTCCCAGGCCAGTCCTAAATAAGGTGCTATTCTAATGTAAGTGCCTGGAGGTGGAATCAATACTAAATCTGTGGAGTTGAATCTTCTTTCTCCAGGAGGGATCACTTGGTCTCTACTACTGTAAATGTCAACCCCAATAGACCCTCTGGTGGCTACTGAGGGACCTGAGGCTCTATCACTTAACCTTTCATATTTTAGGGTCCCCCAACCTTTTTCCGTTGAGCTGCATCCCACTACTGACACCACATATGAGACAGGCATGGTATCAAGAGACAACACAGACAAGTGAAACACAGTTTGAAAACCTGTATTCTCCATGGTCAGGACGGTGTAACGCCTAACTTGACCTAAGTCTAAGATGGGAATGTTCCCTAACGGATATAACACGAATGGAAGTCTAAGTCTGTCAGTCCAAAACAAAACACTGTCAGTGTCAAAACATAGGATTGTCATCACTTCTACACAATAATAGGGTGAAAGGGATTTGGCCAACTCCATAGTGCTCAAAGTAAAGTTAATGTGACAATGGAACCTTCCTGCAGCTCCCTTCCCCATGTTTAAGGTCCACAGGATTATAAAGTTCCACTAGTCTCTCAGGTTTCACCTGGCAAAGAAAAGTTCACTTGGCACAAAGTTCACTTGGCAAAAGAAGTTCACTGTACCTTTGCTTGGTAAGTTCCCCATTCTGAACCAAGTCCTATTAGCTTTTCCTTTATTAGATCATGCAGCTCCTTGCTTCCAATAGGGCTCTGCTGGTCGTGGCGCAGATGTCAGACCACACGGTCCACCCATTGCAGGGTGCGTAACCAAGTGCCTTATCCTTTACTGGGGTCTATGCAGCTAACCTGGATCAATCTCCCACCTGGTGGCCATCCCAATGCTTTTCCAACCCTCTTTGCTTATTGTGGGGTGTCTGCTGCCAGCTAAATCAATCCCCCACCTGGTGGTCACCCCAATGCTTTTCTTTCCTTATTCTGGTTCTCTGCAGCCAGTGTGGATCAATCTTCCACCTTGTGCCCCCCCCCCCCAATGCTTTTCCAACACTCTTTGCTCATTCTGGGGTCTCTGCGGCCAGCCTGGATTCATCTCCTGCCTGGTGGCCACCCCATTGCTTTTCTTTCCTTATTCTGAGGTCTCTGCAGCCAGCCTGGATCAATCTCCCACCTGGTAGCCACCCCAATGCTTTTCCTACACATGTAGTTTGTTGTCAACACTTTCCAATCAGTTTTTGTAATTTTGCTCCCTTGATTTCTCACACAGCTCTCCCTTTTTAGGATCTGTATTTTGCTCACTTTTCATGTCCGCGCACAGCTCACCTCTTTGCAGACACTTCCTTTCTTTACACAGTCATTCGAGAACATTTAATCATACATGCGACCACTCTGCCACTATGTGTCCTTATAATTCCCTTTGTCAATTTCACCAGACACGTCTCCAGTCTCCTCGTCTTCAATACACACCGGGCCACTGTCACTGCGCTTCACTCACCAATGGTGTTTTCCTCATTCTTGGGTTAACATCTTTGTTATCAGGGGCCAGGATCTACCCATCTGCACCTCAGACACTCCTGGGCTCCTGTCCTGGCCCAGGGAAAATAGCATTTCATTTTACCAATGTACGAGGGATCAGCACACTTACCAGCTCCCTTTTTTGGACTTCTATTATTTGCTTGAAACGGGGGTCGTTAGCCACGCTTCTCCCAGATGCTTCCTCACACAGACCTTTGGCGTCTCAGCATCCCTGTTTCTTCCAGCTGGTCCTGGCCAGCCACAGCTCCTCAGCTATCCTCCCAAGTCACTCTCTTTTCTGATTGATAGTGTTCCTTTAATACTGTCCTGAAGACTTGATAGGCTGCAGGTGGGCATGGTTGATTTCAATTGCCTGACCCTGCCTAGCCTTTTTAGTGGGACATGGCCCATGAAGAGGTTGATGTGCCTTTATCTGCATATTCTTTGTCCCAGTACCATAGTGCTGTTTCTCATAGGGCATCGGTACTCCTCTTGATTTCATCTTCTTCGTCACAATACTTGAGTGATACTTGGGGAAAAGAAGATTGTGTGTCTTATGATAAGAAGGTGGTTCTAGTTCTTTTACTCTGGTACCCTCAGTAAATGAGGTTAACAGGGAAGGAAAAGATTGTATCTCACAGTTGTTTATGATATTAAAGGAGCGGGAGCATAATTCTGTGTTATAGTTAGAAAAAGGGGTTTTACATTCCCTTGCTTTCCTCTGAGTGTGAGTGTTTGACTGAAGGTCTTGGGGTAGGGTAGGACATGCGTGACAATATCCTATGATAGTAGAGGGGAGGTAGGATAGATCGGGATTAGGAAAAGGGGATGCCAGATCTCATGTTCAGTATCTACTATGGGGCTCCTGGCAATTCCCTAACTTGCCCAGGTAAGTGAAATGATCCAATACACAATTTGTCAGGGCGTCCTGAATGGACAAAAAATTCTAGTGACTCAGAAGAATTATTATAAAAACGTTTTACTCATACTGAGTTTTTGACATGACATTGATTATAGTTACACAGGACAGAAACAGACCATTAATTATGGACATCGGATTCCATTTTTACAAAAACATAATATACACTACAGATGGGTCCCATTTTTGTCTGGGGGCCGCACGAATAGTGGTGTATGCTGGTTCACACAGCTGGCAGATGACGGTGTTGACATTAAACACTATGAACAGGATTGTCAACACGGGTGTGTTTCGGCCACTGGGACTCCAACGCTGTCGATTTTCTTGATCTACACATCTATAGGTCTGACACCAAACTAAAAACAGAACTATTCCGCAGATAAAATGCCCAGAAGAGTCTTCTCCATTTCTCCAGCTACCATCCAGCGGGTCTCAAATACAATCTGCCATATGGGCAGTCTCTGCCAATCAGGAGCAACAGTACAGAGAAGAGCAAGTTTACTCAACACGCAGAACATCGACAAAGAACAAAGGTTGTTCGACAGAGGGTACCCCAAAAAAGCAGTGAAAATGTCCAAGAAACGGGCAGCCAACACCTGCAGGGAGACATGTCTAATTCCTAAAACTCGAGAACCTCTGGACAGGCTGGTCTGTGTGACAACATACAGCCCATTAAGTAATTTGATCAAAGGTACACTCAATAAACACTGGCATTTGACCAAAAACAGTGGCACCCTCTCAAAAAAAACATCATGCCACTAGTAAACTGTAACATCAACCCGTTGACAATTGTTCATTGACACATGGCACTTTTTTGCACCAATGTTAATTTGAGTATATATACAATCATGCTATTTCGATTGCTTGTGACAACATGTTTGCTTTTCTTTTTGTTGGTCCAACTGTCATCATTACTGTAGCAAGAACGGCAAATATTCCGTTTGGCACCATTGTCATCTTTACTTTGCACTTTGTACTACCGTGCAATTTCGAAATTGTAATGTCAAACAGTTATTAATTATTGACTGATATGCATATACGTATTGACCCTCACGGGCTGCAATAGCACTGATGTTATCTAGATTGCATACAGCTATGTCATCCCAATGGTTTGTTCCATGTATCTGTGCATCCATTAT
Organism: Ambystoma mexicanum; assembly: GCF_040938575.1. Taxonomy (NCBI): domain Eukaryota; kingdom Metazoa; phylum Chordata; class Amphibia; order Caudata; family Ambystomatidae; genus Ambystoma; species Ambystoma mexicanum. The sequence goes on along the minus strand of NC_090921.1, from coordinate 1,332,929,649 downwards.
GGGTCCCTTCCCGCTACGACGATCAGATCAGCCGCAGCGGGAATTATTATTATTGCCCTTCTGACCCTTTCGAGTTGAGCTGAACACTTTTGACAATAACAGTAACATTTTTTTCCAGGAACGGCAGACCCACATCTTCAGGCCAACACCATTCCAACATGGCCACCACATTGAGCAGCCCGCTTCATGCACGACGGCTGTCTGTCACCATTGATACGGACGCGGTTATATACTGCGGCACAGCTCCAACACTCAACTCTGCGGAATGTGTTTCCGCTTGGATGCTCTGTTCCGAGAGCACACATGAGATGCCGATGATTCAGACCCACGCACACAAACTACCTTTTCTCGGCATTGCACAAATCGGGCGCCTCCCCATACAACGCGTCCCTGCGGGGGTCCTTTATCATCTTCATTCACGCACTGCATGTTAAGCATCTTTACACCAACATAGTGCACCCTCTGCCTGCCTTTCGTAGGTCACCAGGTGGGTATGATTACAGCTATACTGGGTTCACAGACTAGATGCCAGACATCCACTCGGTCCGGATCGATAATCCAATCCGGTTCCTTCTAGGGATCACAGAGGTGCCCTGCTCCTTCCATAATGGACACCTGGTTCCTCACTAACCACAAGGTACACACCGGGTTCACCCACACCACCTCTCCGCCTGGGACGCACATATCTGTGGTATACCCATCTGGTGTACAGAGATGCCCTCTACATGTTTTACACCCACTTGACACGAACACCACCCGGTGCACTGAGATGCCCATTGCATGTTCTGCACACATATGCATGAACTTGACGCAAATACCACCTGACCAATAATTTCTGTCCTCACAGCCTGCCATCGATTAGGCCGTGACAGACCCATCTCCATCTTTACCTGAACTCTGTTCAAATGATGTAAGCAGAGTCCCACGTCGTGTATCCCTAGGATCACAGGGTAAGCACCCCTTCCAAAGGGGTTTTGTAAATAATAGCAATAATAGTTTGTCTACATTTTTCAATGAGATACCCGAATGGACCCTCAGTGTCTGACTCCACTTTTTGTCATTCCACAGATCCACACAGGACCAATCATTCATTGTGTGTTTACAACATTCTTTTCTCCGCCCTGATGAAGGCCACTCTATCCTGAGCACCTTCCAACGCTCACTAGCGGCCGAAACACACCCATGTTGATAATCCTGTTCACAGTGTTTAATGTCAACACCGTCGTCTGCCAGCTGTGTGAACCAGCATGCACCACTAGTCATGGGGACTCCAGACAAAAATGGTACCCATCTGTAGTGTATATTATGTTTTTGTACAATTTGTCTCCGATGTCCATAATTAATGGTCTGTTTCTGTCCTGTGTAACTATAATCAATATGCCATGTCAAAAACTCAGTATGAGTAAAACATTTTATAATAATGTTTCTAAGTCACTAGAGTTTTTGTCCATTTGGGACGCCCTGGCCAATTGTCTATTGCATCAGATCTCATCTTCGGGCATACGACTTCAAAGACCCTCCATCCCAGTAGTACCCCTTCACAACCTCACTCCCAGGGTCAGAATCTGGCAGTCTTACCCTTCTCTTGGTTACCTGAGGGGGGTCTTAAGCAGGTTAAATATGGGAACGCCCTCAGATTTCTCCCAAAATTTACCCAGACATAATCCATCAGAATGGTCAACAAACTTTAAGTCTGATGTAGTAATTTCTTCTAATTCAGTAATGATGTTCAATAGTGCTAATTGACCTAGTCATGGAAATATCATGATCATCCTCAAATCCTCAAATACAGATTCAAATATCTCTTTTTCTTCTTTTTGGTTCCTTAATTACTCCTAGTTTTTTTTCTCCAGTTTGAATCACATCGTTATTATTCCTGTGAGCTGTGGATTTGGAATTGCACATTCTCATTCTCTTCCAATAGCTGTTGTGTGTCTTTAATTATTATTGGTTTGTGTTCAGAAGCAATCATTTTTATGACATTTGACGAGTTCTGTTCTCTTGAAAATGTTCCTTAGAAATGTCCTCGAAACCTTACTAGTACTTTTTCTCACACTTTTAAGATTTTTTGATTTTTTTGATTTTTTTTTTTGATTTTTTTGAGTGAAATTGTAACCTTGATTTAATTATTTGTGGTTCAAGCTGTCATGCATGCTGGACATTTTACCTCTGGATCTGGAACTCCGTCTGTACGCAGAACGGGTTATGCTCATAGAACTGCTAGACCGTTTTATTCGAGATGGAGGTTGTTTGATGTATTACCAGGAAAACGACGTCTGCATTATTCACGTCGTTGAATTCACGTGATTCAGGATTGTCACGTGTTTTACGGCAGAACGTTTATAAGCAGCGTGGATACGTAGCTCGCTGCTTCTAATTGAACATTTTGGCGTCTTGGTAGCTGAACTTTTCATCTGCGTCCTCGCATCCCGTCAGTTGCTTCTTTGGCCTTCATCGACGTGTTCCTTCACACGCGATCTCCTGTATCTGCCTTCAGCAGATTTTGTGAGCGTGTCTTCTCACACGTGGGTTCCTGTTTCATTTGTATGCTGTTTTCCTGTCCGCGTGTAAGTTTCCGGTTTCAATCCCACGCGGACGCTGGAACTCTTCAAGCGCGGCTGTCCTGGCTGCGTGTACTTGATTCGAGCGTAAAATCCCACGCGGACACTGGAACTGTTCAAGCGTGGCTGTCCTGGCTGCGTGTACTTGGTTCACGTGTAAAATCCCACGCGGACGCTGGAACTCTTCAAGCGTGGCTGTCCTGGCTGCGTGTATTCAGTTCACGTGTAAAATCCCACACGGACGCTGGAACTCTTCAAGCGCGGCTGTCCTGGCTGCGTGTACTTGATTCGTGTGTAAAATCCCACGCGGACGCTGGAACTCTTCAAGCGCGGCTGTCCTGGCTGCGTGTACTTGGCTCGCGTATAAAATAACACGCGGACGTTGGAATTCTTCAAGCGCGGCTGTCCTGGCTGCGTGTACTTGGTTCGCATGTAAAATCACACGCGGACGCTGGAACTCTTCAAGCGTGGCTGTCCTGGCTGCGTGTACTTGGTCTGCGTGTATCCAGCACGCGGTTGATTTGAACCTGTATGGAAATAACAGGTGGACTCATTCCAATTTGTTTTGTTCCTGGTGGGAAAGGAAGGTGTATCTACAACTTTTATTTGAAGGTGGCTGTGCACAGTACTATGGATGCTATCCTGTGGTGCACCAACCCGGTATCTAGCGAGAGCCTTGTGCCGTTCGGGATAAGTCTCCCTTACTAACCTTCCCTCCTTTGTCGTTGGTTTTCTTTCCTGGATTTCTTCATTGACTTTGGTGGTACTCCAGTTCTAAGCCTACAGGTTAGTGTTGGAATTTGCATTATTGCCATTCTATCAGAGGTTAGTTGAGATAGTTTCTCATTATGCTTTATTTTTCCTAGGCTGCCTTCCTATTACTCTCCCACGCCCTTTCCAGTGATCCTTCTCTCTGCCTGTTTTACCAGTCAGAGAGCTATATCATTTGGAAGGTCTAAATTGACATCACTTCTATCAAATTGTGTGAATTCAAGGATCCGGAAGACCCCTATCAATTGTATCCTTTTTGGTTACCGTATCCTTTTCATAAGATACTTTGGGGATTTATGACAGAATCAGAAGCCATGGAGGGTACGGATCCTTTAACGGTTCTGACCCAATTAATCACAGATTTGAGAAATGAAATGATTACGGCACAGGACACATTGCGTCATCGCATGGATGTTATGCAAGACGCTATTCGGACTGCTCCCCAGGGAACACTGGAACACTGGCTCCAGCTGCCATCGGATCCGGATCCGGTACCCCGGTACCACAACAGGAAAACCTTCAAGTGATTATGCAAACGCAGTTTCCTTTGGCTCCTCCAGAAAGGTTCACAGGAGATCCCAAAACCTATAGAACCTTTGTCAATCAGTGCCGACTCCATTTCCTGTGCCGGCCTAACTCATTTCCTGATTTAACTACAAAGGCGGCCTTCGTGCTTTCCCATTTGGGCGGCACAGCTGCTGCTTGGGCTGATCCTTTATTGGAGACTAACAGTCCTTTGTTGTACGATTGTGACAAGCTTCTATCTGCCATGAGCAAGGTCTGTGATATGCGTTATTCTACTCAAGCCACAGATCTGGAATTGCTTAACCTACAACAAGGTAATCAAACACTAATAGCCTACATAGCCAGATTTAATCAATTAACCGCCGAGACCCAATGGCCTGAAGATAAGAAAACCGCGGTTTTTTACAAGGGTCTCTCAGAAGAACTAAAAGACGCCTTGTCTACGGTTCCTGTGGTCCTTACGGGGTTCACAGAATTGCTTGATCAGATTCTACAAATCGATGCTCGAAGAAATGCTCGTAAAGGAGAGAGAAAACCATTCTTGCAAGCATCAGTTCGTTCTGAGGTACCAGCAGCCTCATCTAATGATCCTGAACCAATGCAAATCAGTGCTGTGAGAGGCCGATTATCTAATGCAGAAAGGGAAAACCGTAGAAAAAAAAATCTTTGCATGTACTGCGGTTCATCTGAGCATTTACTGGTTACATGTCCCAAAAAACCAGTTAAGCGTTCGGGAAACGCCAAAACTCGACACTTGAAGGAGTCCCTGTGTCGAGTGTTACATCGGACTCCTGTACCATTCCAGCTTATACAACTATAACTGTAGAGGTGACATTACATTTTGCTGATCAAGAGTTAGTTTCCAGGGCCATGGTTGATTCTGGAGCCACAAATAATTACATCGACATTACATATGCAAAAAAATGCTCTATACCCTTGATAACCAAAAACAAACCTGAAACAGTGAGCACTGTGGATGGGTCAGTCTTGACTTCAGGTATGGTCACTCAGGAGACTATACCTATTAGAATGACTTTATCAAATGGGCATTCAGAGGAAATGGTTTTTGATGTCATCGCGGCTCCTCATTACAAATTATTGCTTGGTCTTGCCTGGCTGACTCTTCATAATCCAACCATTGACTGGGTTACGGGATTGATTTAATATCCTTCTGCCTATTGCAATGAACATTGCTTTACCATCAAGGGGTGTCATCCAAATCACATATTCTGGCCTCTATGGAGGGAGGTTTTTCTATCAGTGTCATACATCTGAGCAGTACACATATACCATGTAAATATACTGAATATGCAGATGTCTTTGACAAGAGCCAAGCAGAACAGCTGCTTCCTCATAGACAGTATGATTATCCGATTGATCTAATTCTTGGGGCTACTGGTCGTGTGTATTCTTTAACTCCCAAAGAAGATGCTGTCTTAAAAGACTACATTGATAAGGCTCTTGATATGGGGTTCATACGGCCATTCCAATCGCCTGCTGCCTCTCCATTATTCTTTGTTCCTAAAAAGAAGGAGACTTAAGGCCATGCATAGATTACAGGGCTCTTAACAACATCACCACAAAGAACCAATATCCATTACCCTTGTTAAATGTTTTGTTAGATCAATTTAGCACTTCTGTGTATTTTTCTAAATTAGATTTACGGGCAGCATACAATCTGGTTCACATCCGTGAAGGCGATGAGCGGAAGACCGCTTTCAAGACGCGGTACGGCCTATACGAATATCTGGTGATGCCTTTTGGTCTCTGTAACGCTCCAGCCACGTTTCAGTTCTTCATGAACGACATCTTCAGAGACATGATGGACCAGTACGTGGTGATATATTTGGATGATATATTGATATATTCATCATCTTTTTCAGAACATGTAAAACATGTGTCCGCTGTTCTACAAAGGCTCAGAGAGAACAAACTCTTTGTAAAAGCAGAGAAATGTGTCTTTCATACACAGGAAGTTGAATTTCTGGGTTACGATATCACCAACCACGGTGTCCGAATGAGCCGTTCCAAAGTGAAAGCTATATTGAATTGGCCTATTCCACATAATGTCAAGTCTCTACAGTCATTCCTAGGCTTTGCGAATTTCTATCGCAGATTTATCCTTTCCTTCTCCAAAATAGTGGCCCCATTGACAGCCTTGACTAGTAGTTCCAAAGTACCATTCTGTTGGAATCCGAACGCCCAAAAATCATTTGAAACACTAAAGGAAACGTTTACCACTGCACCTGTACTCCAGCATCCCGACCCTGATTGTCAGTTTATTGTGGAAGCGGATGCTTCCAGTGTCGCTACGGGAGCAGTTCTTTCCCAAATCTGTGCAGAAACCAAAGAGGAGCATCCAGTTGCTTTCTTGTCTCGTAAACTAACACCTTATGAACAGAACTATACCGTTACTGAACGGGAATTGCTTGCGATCAATGATGCTTTTCGAGAATGGCAACTTCATCTTCTTGGTGCCAAACATCAGGTGTTGGCGTATTCAGATCATCGGAATCTTCAGGCATTCAAAACTATGAAATGTCTTACTGCTCGCCAGGCTAGATGGCATATGTTTTTTGCTCAATTTGATTTCCAAATCACATATCGCCCTGCCAGACAATATGTCAAATCGGATGCTCTATCCCGCATCAGTGAGGAGGTGAAGGAAGATCCTCCGGTTCAAAATACGTTGTTGGCAGATCATGTGATATGTAGTTGTTCTGCACAGTCTTCCCTCAAATCTGAATTACAGGAATGGGTGAAACAAAATCCAAGATTGGTTCAGGAGTTGAATCTAGATATCCACAACGATTTACCTTTCACACAAGGGGTGCTTTATCTACCAACAGAAACCACTCGGAACCGGGCTCTCACTTGGGGACACGATTCAATTGTGGCAGCCCATCCTGGACAAAAGAAAACCCTTGAGCTGCTCAAGAGATGGTGTTGGTGGCCTTCTATTACACGAGATGTAATTGATTATGTTTCTACATGTTCCGTATGCATCCAATGCAAGAACACTCCCGGAAAACCAGTGGGTTTACTACAATCTTTACCTTTTCCTCACAAACCTTGGTACATGATATCAATGGATTTTGTCGTGGAACTCCCAAGTAATAATGGTTACAATACCATATGGATTGTGGTAGACTACTTTACTAAATTGGCTCTTTTTGTTCCCTGTATTGGGTTACCAACAGCTGCAGTGCTGGCTGATTTATTTATCAGGCATATCTTTCGGGTTTTTGGTCTACCTTCAGTGATAATTACTGACAGGGGCTCACAGTTTGCCTCCCGTTTTTGGAAAGCACTAACCTCGGCATTACTTATTGATGACAGGATGTCTAGTGCTTATCATCCCCAAACAGACGGACAGACTGAGAGGACCAATAGCACTATGGAACAATACCTGCGGTGTTTGTGTCTTCAGTTTCAGTCAGACTGGATCACGGTCCTGCCAGCAGCAGAATTTGCCTACAATAATTCCTACCATAGTGCCATAGGCACTTCACCTTTCTATGCTCTATATGGGCAACACCCCAAATCCATTCCGTTGGATTCTGGTTTGTCTTTGGACACTCCTGCAGCCGTTCGTAATCTCACTGATCTAAAGAATATACAGGCAAAGGTAATTCAGCAGTTGGAGCGGGATAAAAAACGAGATAAGTACTATGCTGATACTCACAGAGAACCCGCACCGGTCTACAAAGCAGGCATGAGAGTATGGCTGTCTACTAAGAACTTGAAGATACCGGGAAAAAAGAAACTGTTACCCAAGTACATAGGGCCATATGAGGTGCTCAAGGTGATTAACCGGCTCCTGTCTGCCTGGCATTGCCACAATGATGGCGAGTGCATCCAGTATATCACGTTTCACTCATTAAACCATGCTCTGATGCCACTAGATTGCCTATATGGCCTGTTGCTGTTTCTGTGAAAGGATCAGACGAATTTGAGGTACAAGAAATACTGGATATGAGATTACGTTCGGGCAGGCCTTATTATCTGGTGGACTGGAAAGGTTATGGCCCAGAAGACAGATCGTGGGAACCTCTTTCCAATATCCATGCTCCCGCTTTATTGAGAAAATTCCACTTGAAGAGGGGAGATGCTGCTCCTTTGGGGGGTGGCACTGTCATGCATGCTGGACATTTTACCTCTGGATCTGGAACTCCGTCTGTACGCAGAACGGGTTATGCTCATAGAACTGCTAGACCGTTTTATTCGAGATGGAGGTTGTTTGATGTATTACCAGGAAAACGACATCTGCATTATTCACGTCGTTGAATTCACGTGATTCAGGATTGTCACATGTTTTACGGCAGAACGTTTATAAGCAGCGTGGATACGTGGCTCGCTGCTTCTGATTGAACATTTTGGCGTCTTGGTAGCTGAACTTTTTCTCTGCGTCCTTGCATCCCGTCAGTTGCTTCTTTGGCCTTCATCGACGTGTTCCTTCACACGCGATCTCCTGTATCTGCCTTCAGCAGATTTTGTGAGCGTGTCTTCTCACACGTGGGATCCTGTTTCATTTGTATGCTGTTTTCCTGTCCGCGTATAAGTTTCCGCTTTCAATCCCAGGCGGACGCTGGAACTCTTCAAGCGCAGCTGTCCTGGCTGCGTGTACTTGATTTGCGTGTAAAATCCCATGCGGACGCTGGAACTCTTCAAGCACGGCTGTCCTGGCTGCGTGTAAAATCCCACGTGGACGCTGGAACTCTTCAAGCGCGGCTGTCCTGGCTGCATGTATTCGGTTCGCGTGTAAAATCCCACGTGGACGCTGGAACTCTTCAAGCGCGGCTGTCCTGGCTGCGTGTACTTGGTTCACGTATAAAATCACACGTGGACGTTGGAATTCTTCAAGCGCGGCTGTCCTGGCTGTGTGTACTTGGTTTGCATGTAAAATCACACGCGGACGCTGGAACTCTTCAAGCGCGGCTGTCCTGGCTGCGTGTACTTGGTCTGCATGTATCCAGCACTCGGTTGATTTGAACCTGTGAGGAAATAACAGGTGGACTCATTCCAATTTGTTTTGTTCCTGGTGGGAAAGGAAGGTGTATCTACAACTTTTATTTGAAGGTGTCTGTGCACTGTACTATGGATGCTATCCTGTGGTGCACCAACCCGGTATCTAGCGAGAGCCTTGTGCCGTTCGGGATAAGTCTCCCTTACTAACCTTCCCTCCTTTGTCGTTGGTTTTCTTTCCTGGATTTCTTCATTGACTTTGGTGGATACTCCATTTCTAAGCCTACAAGTTAGTGTTGGAATTTGCATTATTGCCATTCTATCAGAGATGTTAGTTGAGATAGTTTCTCATTATGCTTTATTTTTCCTAGGCTGCCTTCCTATTACTCTCCCACACCCTTTCCAGTGATCCTTCTCTCTGCCTGTTTTACCAGTCAGAGAGCTGTATCATTTGGAAGGTCTAAATTGACATCACTTCTATCAAATCGTGTGAATTCAAGGATCCAGAAGACCCCTATCAATTGTATCCTTTTTGGTTACCGTATCCTTTTCATAAGATACTTTGGGGATTTATGACACAAGCTGAACATGGAAGTTTTTTTTTATTTTGTCCAGTGTTTATATTGTCAAGTCCGTCGACACTGGTGTCTAGCATCACAACATTTTCTCTTGAAATATGACTCAGATTTTTCAAATTAACATTGCTCTTTCTCCTTTCGCAATGATAATTACCTGTTTCTACAAGATCACGTTGTTCTGTTATAGTAGCGGTTTTTGAACATACCTCCAGAACCCCGGTATTGCATAATCTTATAAATGACTGTAGCACCAGATTTAATGCTGTGAGAGAACTGCCACCCAGTTGTGAGGAATCCTGAGGAAAAGTCTCATCACCATGGAACGGCAAGGAAGACCGGTCACTTACCAACGAGCACTCATGCACTTGCTCCTCAGCATTCATTACATGAGATTTGCTCTCCTCGCTTACTGGTGATTCAAACATTTTTGGAGAAACACAGCCTGTAGAAGGAACTTTAAGGGCATGAATTTCATCTTCTAGACTTAGACAGGCCTCCATCAGGAGACGTATTTACTCTTCTTTCTACGTCGCTTCTAACTGGACCTGAAATATATCCCTTCAATCATTCCATTTCCGATTCCCAACATTGTAGTGACTGATAACGATTGAACTACTTGACAATAAGTTTTGGGATGTGCTTGAAAAAAAGTAGTAATTTTCCCTTGAGTTCCAGCATTTACCTTTATTGCTTCTGACCTTAAATTCTCCACCACTTCTTTATCAAGTGGAGTCTGTTCGCCACTCCTAAGATTTTATCTCTTTGATTTACCCCGCATTCTTAGGAGTGATTACCTCTCATATTCACAAAGAGTTGTTGACTTTAAAGACTTGCAAGAAGAAGTAACAGGATTCTGCCCTGCTAGGTGCTCAATTACAGTACTAAATCACACAATATATGCAAATCAGAGAAAATGTCCACAACTGTCTCTAGACCTATTATAAATGTACAAATTCAATAAAAAGAAACAAGCACAGGGTATATCAGCTCAAAAGGAAATCCCTGCAGTCACCGAACCCCTTAAATATTGCTTAGAAATAAACTGCATGTACAGCTTCTGCTGAGGTTCAAGCCTTGGTTACTAAGCAAAGCGCATGACAAACGCTCAAAAACAAGATAGATGTATATAGCTCTGAAAAAAATGAATCCAATATAAATGTGTATAGGTGTATAGTTAAGAATACACCTTTGCAAAGTTATTTCAAAGGGACCCTGTAAAGGGACCCCACAGTCACTGTACTCCACCTCTTTAATCAGAGATAAGCAATGGGGGACTATTCAAGGGCTATGCCAATTATTCTACCAATCACTTAATAGAAGCAGTTCCCCCAGCATGAAAGCAAAGAAACCAATACACCGCCTTACCAGCTTTTCGGATTTCAACTTAGAACCACATGTGCCAAGTCACAGCGGCCGCCACCGAGGGGAGCTGGGGGAGCACAAGGCACAGTGGCCCCCACATGGGAGAGCTGGGGAAACTCAAGCGCAGTCGAGGGCAGTAGGGCCGTTGGCAACTCAGCAACATAGAACTCTCCGAACTCTCTAAACTCTTGTCAGAAATTGCCTGTGCTCTCTGTCTCCACATCTTCTGACAAAAAGAGCTAGAGGAATGTACCTCAACGTAAGCATTAAGCTGCACCATTCACCACAGAATTAACAGCCGCTTCCAACACAAATATCCATACTTCTCCTAAAATATCTTGGTACGGAAAAGCAGAGAGCTATTGAAGGCCGAGATCCACAGGTCTCCACCACTGAAAGTCTTTTGGTGTAGACATGCCCATTCTTAAGTTGTAGATCAAAACTTGGATCATAGCAATATAAAACTACTACACGTTTGTTATATTGTGTTTTATGCTCAATGCCTCACACTTCTAAAAGCTATAGTAATATTTGAGAAAAAGTAACTTCAGATGAACTTCGCAGGTTGGTAAAGCAGTGCTTGATAGTCTATATATATGCCGCTAATGATTTGCTGATGATATGAACTCCTCAGCTCTAGAATATATCCAAGCTCTGTTCCTATATAGACTTCTTTCTGATTACAAGGTAGAACTCACAGGCTGATTCAACCTATCTCAGTGCCTTATTTTACTTACATCAGGGATCTGCCCAATGAAGGGTGGGGGGGCTGTAAACCATTTTGCATGTGCATCGTTCTTTCATAAAGAGGTATTTAAGTATCAGTGCTAAAATGCATTGTAGGATTTGCAGGCAATATTTACAATGGATTCTTATGGAATCCACCTGCCTTTATCTGTGGTAATTTCAGATGGCTCCCCTTGAATATATTGCATAAACAACAGCACGAAAATCCCTGCTGGATTTAATTCCACCCGCATTTGTATGGTAGAGTGGGATATGGAGGCGGACACGTTATGTCCACCCGCTCCCTATGTCTGCAATAAATATTTTGCAAAATGAGGCAGATCGGAAATAAATTATGGTAAACACCTTTACTGAGATTTCTTGCTAATCTGCTTGTCCTGGAAGTTTCTATGGTTTCCTCTTGCTGAACAGTAGCTGTGCTTTCAACGAATGTTGGTGAAAGGAATATAAGGAACACTGAAATGTTGTAAGAAACACTGTTTTGGGAACTGTTCACAGAACACATAAAACTTACATTTCTAATATTCTTGGAGCCTAACACATACTTGCCGACTCTTTATTTGTGTGTGAGTTACATGGAAGAGAGAACACACAACTACTGACACCAAAATAAAGTTAAAAGATTTTACTACGCAAAAGTAGAACATAAGACTATTGCATACACATTGTTTCAGGATGGCTGTAAAATAAAAGGTTTTTGGGAAGTATAGTCCTTGGGGAAGTATAGTCCTTGAAAGCTAGATTGTATATGAAGGACAGCAGACAAAAATGCATACATAAAGTCCGAGACAGGATAGTCTCTTGCTTGGTGATTTCTAGAGGTCAGTTCATAACTTTTGTTCTGGGAACCAGAAGGCCTCTTGTCCTCTTGGGATTTTAGGGCTTCCTCCCAAGTGTCCCAAAACTCCTCCCCTTATTGGGGCTCTCCCTTGCTTACTCCCCTCTTCCGGGGTCAAGGGGTTCCACCTTTGTAAAGCATTTATTTTCTATTTCTCTCTCTATCTCTCTCTCTCTCTCTTCAATCGATCACATCCCTCTTCTAGGGTTCAAGTGGTTCTCCTCATCTGTTACACATCCTCTCTTCTGGGGATCATTCTTTTGGGTCAGTGGTCTCTTTTTCTGGTGTTAATATGCTCTCTTCCCCCTCATTGGTGCACCCACCCTTTTTGGGCTTACAAGGATCTACTCCTTCTCACTGGAACACCCCCCTTTACTGGGGTCCAGGTGGATAACCTCTTCCTCACTGGAGCACCCTTCCCTCTTCTGAGGTTCATGGGTCTCTTCTCCTCCTCATTGGAGCATACCACTCTTCTAGAGTTCAGGGAGCTCTTCTCCTCCTCACTGGAACACACCCCTCTTTTGGGGGTTCATGGTGCTATTCTCTCCCTCACTGGAGCATACCCTTCTTCTTGGGTTTAAGATGCCCTTCCCCCCTCACTACAGCACACCCCTGTTCTGGGGTTAAAGGGTTCCCCTTCTCTCGGGCTCTCCAGCGTTATCAACAGAACTCCTCTCTTCAGCTCCTTGCTCAGATACCCCGTGGATCCAAGGCAGGGGGAGGAAAGTCTTTAAAAGACTTGCCAATATTTAGGATTTCTTTCAGTTTGTTTCCCATGCAGAAGCTGGGTGTTTGCCTGCTGCAGTCCCTGTACTTTGCCTCTTGGCTGCCCCTTTTCGAAGGTACAGGAAAACCTCTACTAAGTTCCCACCTGTGCAAAATAATTTTTCCTTTGAGGGGTGGGGAGGAGAATGTATCTCTTTGAATTCTGCAGCTGCTGGAGGGAGAAAACTGTTCTCCTTCACTAGCACGGATGCTAGGGTGGTGATTAAGATAATTTTGGATTTTTCCTTCCATTATAAGCAACTGTTGACAAAGTGGTCTCTCTGGATGTGCTATTGTTTCACCCCATAGCATATATTGTCTACAATCCCTGAAATGCATTCTGGAATCCACTCTGAATGTTGGATTTCTGGACCTGATGCATCTTGGGGGATGCAGTCACGAATACCCTTTTGCTTTGGGACAAGGTTTGTAACTTTCTGCTCTCTCAGGGGGTTTGGGATTAGTTAAGGCCTTGTCCTGTCAGTCGTACTTTCAGGAGGACCGTTAGCTGGATGTGATGTTGGCACTGTGACTTCGTCACAGAGTCTCCTAAATATTAGATGCCTTTTTCTTCTGTCCCTTGATGAAAATCTTCAGGAGGCATGTTTAGGATCCCATAAAGCAGTCTGTGTTTGATTTTCTGTTCCTCGTGAGTTCAAATCATAAATATTTCACTTATGGACATTTACATGTTCCAAATATGGCTACAAATGGCTAATTTGCACTTTCTTATTGTTTTTTCTCTATAGAGCCCATAAGATTGGTGAACGGTTCTAACGCTTGCACTGGACGAGTGGAGGTTTTCTACAACAATACGTGGGGAACTGTTTGTGATGATGGCTGGGATGTGAATGACGCAGAGGTAGTGTGCAAAAGCGTTGGCTGCGGAAATGCTGTGAAAGCCAATGCAGGTGCCTTCTATGGCGAAGGAATTGATCAGATCTGGATGGATGATGTTGCATGCATTGGAACAGAGGCAGCCCTTTCGGAGTGTCCTCGGAGTCCGTGGGGAACACATAACTGTGGCCATAATGAGGACGCTGGTGTGCAATGTACAGGTAATGTGGGGATGTATTCCCATTCACGGTATGTATATTGGTGAAAGTATAAACCCTAACCTCTGCTTCAATGGTAGCTGGCCAGGAAGGAATTGCACGCCACCAATTGTGGATTAGCTGTAGTAGGAGGAAGGCAGAATTTCAGGGTTGGCAACTCCTGTGATATTGGATGGGAAGCCAACATGAACTTCCAGAATTTTAAACCCAAAGCCGTTTAAATTGACATGGAAGGGTCCAAAAAACAGAATTCAGATTCGGTAGATCCAGAAGTAAAATAGTAGTTTTTATTTATTATCTCCCGCAATGTGATAAAAAAGGTTGTCCTCAGTATGTTTGCTCTGAGCAATATTGCCTGACAAGAATATCTTTACAATGGTTGTGAAATGTTCTCCCTTATTTGAATGGATGTTTTCATTTACATCTTGATGCAAAAGGCCCTCTTAAACACAAGATCCTCTGCGTGTAAAGTTGCAAAGGAAATATACATCTTGCTGTGTCTTCCCGATGAGGAGATGATGTATTCAAATCATCCTGTGATGAGGAACTCTATGGAGGATATCAACCTAAGGACCTCAGCGACCGGATTTTCTGGGGTTTATTTCTGTCGAAACAAAATGTCGCATTGGTGTGGGAAGCTACGGAGACATTGGGCATCATTACGATATTGGAGGTTGCCATGCCGCTATTTGCGGCATGGCTACCCCCATTCCGGGTACCGGGTCCGGGTTCGCTGAATGGGGAAATACCGGGCCATTCCGACCTTGGAGGACCCAGTATTTCCCCATTCAGGGAACCCGGAGCCGGTACATCCCCATTCCCATTCGAGCCCCCATTGGGCTCAATGGGAATGGGGAGGATGCAAACAACGGGCCTGTTAATTACAGGCCCATTGTTTGCATCCTGGTCTGCTTGCGGGACCCGGTAAGGACGCCTGGTAAAACCAGGCGTCCTTACCGGGTCCCGTGAGCAAACCTCGTAATGAGGCGGTAGGGGATTAACAGGGCCAGCTGCTCTACCGGCCCTGTTAACCCCCTACTGCCAGGGTCGTCATGAGGCTCATTGCATTGAGTACCTCTACTCAGTTGCAAAAACTTGATTATTTTGAGTTTCTCACACACCTTTTACTGCGCCATACGAGAGCGGATGAAACTACGAAAACGTTATGTCATAGCAAAAGACGCGAGACGCGGAATGGGACACTCTTTTCAGGCGGGATTCAACCCCAGAACACTTACCAATAGCATCGACGTAACATAAACCCATTTGACAACAGACTACGGGCCACGTTCAATACATTCTTTCAACCACCCTTATGGATGTGTGCTTTTCAATTTATGGAATCATAAAGTTTTCGTAGTTTCATCCAATCTCGTATGGCGCAGTAAAAGGTGTGTGAGAAACTCAAAATAATGATGTATTCAAATCATATTGCACGCAGTAGAGACCAAGCTCAAGTCAGCAGAGATCAAGTTGGAGTTTACCCTCAGGATCCTTCAGTTGAACTGTATTTCACATGGTCACCGGAGGTCAGGTTCACGGATGCGTTATCTCTTTGCTAAGCGACTGCATAAAAGACTTGTGTCAGCGTAGGCGTTGATTTCCATTGCTGGAATTTCCTGCTATTTGAGGAAATACGAGTCTTAGATGGTCTTTTCATGAACTACTTCTTCACTTTCCCATTTTGTTACCCCAGTGTTTTTAAGATGCTATTTTAGTAATGCTTGATCCAATTGAGTATTTCATTTACTTTCTGCTTTGCAACTCTGGTTGTCAAGCCTTAGGCTAAATACTAGTAAATTTCAGCTTTTACACCTGCATTTTAGTTCTAATCCCTAGTAGATTGAACTGCATTTCCCATGCTCCGCAGCAGTTGCATTTACCACTGTGTTCACACAGCACAAAGGCCGGTGGGCTACTCTGCTTGTCTCAGTTATTTCTCTATTAAGACTAGGGCATTTACTTAAGTAGCTTAAGTTTCTGCAGTCTGGCTTGCACTACTAATTGAAGCAGTATGCTCAGTTTGCTAACATCTGATATCTTTTCTATCCCAATTAAAACGTCTGGCAAATTGTTTGCCGACATTTTAAATCTGCAATTTGAGCACACTATTCTCACATATGATAGTTCTCATTCTCTTTCCACTTCTTCTGTTCAGACAAAAGCTAAATTGCATGCGTTTCAGCTGGGAGATCAACAACCCGAAACTTTAACTGGGTGCTGTTGAATATTCCTAGGCTATTTTCAAACTATGGAAACAATTGATGTTATAACTGTCAATGAGTTGGGTGTAGCATTAATCATTGAAAACATGCTTATCAGATACTCCTGGACCAGTGACCTCATGGGGCTGATATGCTCATGACCTACAAACATCACTTGAAGCTGTGACAAATGTCCACTGACATGTTTGCTTCTGGGAAATCATCCAAGATGAACTGTTTTTCATACTGAAACATTATCGTTTGCTATTTTATCATCCCACAAACAATTCTAAGATTTGATTTTATCTCACAATTTATGCGCGTGCTACTATTCCTGTCCAAAAGGGGAGCTTTTTATCGGTGGGCTGAGGACAGCGCAGACAATTAATGTTTTAATCTTAAAGAACATATACATATGTGTGGGTTTGCGTTTCACTTCACTGGCTCTACACACAAGTATGGACATCCAATGTTCTGGTTTATTACAGAAAATGTGTATCTCCCCAACTTGGAAAACTTCAACATTCCGCTGGACTGAACCCAAGGTGATTTTAAAAAAAAATGGTTTGCCCTCTTCTCCATTTTAATCCCAAATAAATCTTTTGATTCATATGGACGTATCCTTTATGTTCATGAGTTAAAGGAATCATTTTTTTCCTCAGCACATAAATGAGTAATTTTTAAACCTTCAGTTTTAGCCCCCTACTGAAGTTCAAATATAAGAAATTGCTGTCAGATACCACCGAATATATGCTCCTCTAGAATGTAAAATGATACTCAATAAATATAGAGGTCTGCAATGGTTTACTTCAGATTTACGATTGTTGCTGTTTGCATTACGTAAAGCCCAAAGAAAATCGTTCAAAACCCAATCAGATGTAGACATATCAACTTTTCTTATTTCTAGAACACAATACAATCTGTTATTCAATCTATGACTTTTTTTCAAGAAAAGATTGAATTCACTGATAATGCTATAAAGCAAGTTTTTACAACGTTGAAGCTTTTACAAAGTAAGTCTACGTCTCTTATACCTTTTGATTTTCACAGCAATAGCAGAGGAGTTAAAACTCATTGTCGGAATACCGCCCAACTAAATTACTGTTACCACCACTTGGTCCAGCGGAATTACAGCTGGATTACAAGTGGCGGTGTAAGTCCCCATTTATTTTTAGTCGATTGGACTCAATGGGGCTTTTTGGCAGAATTACTGCAGCAGTAATTCTGCCGATTCTGCCGATTTTTCGGCGGTGTGTGGGAGAATTTATCTCCAGGATTTTTCTGGAGGTAAAATCATCCACTCCAGGCCCAACCTCATAATTAAGCATAGTGGTAAAGTTGGCGGTAGCAGATTTACCACCAATTTTGCCACTTAACGCCATACTTGTATGTGTTGCAAATAAATGTGTATTCATGTCCTCATAACCCTGTTCTATCAATATTGTGAAATGGTGTATTGAGGATGTGGTTCCTCTTATAACAACATGTGAAGATGATACTCTTGATTTCGGCATTTTTTCCCTTGATCCTTAAGCAATTTTGGATCCTGCCATTGCTAACAGAAAATAATCTAAACCCCGATCTACCAGAAATCTACCAACCTATTGCTAATATTCCATTTTCTTTCCAACATCATTCAACAAGTTGTGACTTCTCAACTTTAATCTTTTGTGGAGTGTGAGCACCACTCAGGTTTCAAGGTATGGCATGGTATGGAATCTGTTTTAATGGATGTCCGCAAACAGCTTTTATGGAAAATTGATGCACATTCAGAATCTACTTATAGTAGTAGAATCTACTATGTATTATACTCAACCACAGAAGTATCTGTTCAGTGGAAAGGGTGCCGCATAGGCTCTAAAATGTTTTGGGGCTGTTTAAACTATCAAACATGTCAGGCTGTGGTTGACAAATTCCTTTCCTCACCTTCTCCTGTGAAAATTGGAGTTCCTCAGGGATATGCCCTGTCTCCCTTACTGTTTAATCGATACACGAAGCCCCTTCATGATCTCTTAAAATCTTTACAGGTGGGTTATCAATGCTATGCTGAGGACTCAGACCTGATTTGCTCAACCCATGACAATATTTATTTTAAGGCTTTTTTAAGGCCATTTGCTATGGTGGTCCATCATTACGAACATGAATGGCTTGCTCTGATAACACCCTGGCAGTGGACCAATTATATCCAGCGCTCCCTTTTCCAAAGGTTGTGCCAGCATTTTTAAAGGACACAGAGGAGTTTCTATAGCGACATATGACTTGTCGTTCGCAACGCACTGCAGGCAATTAGCCCCCTTATGCTCCATATCAGCATCCATGTTAGGCCACCAATATGTCTCGCTAATCCTACTTTTGGTCATGTTTCTCCCTAAATGACCTTTATGAGCAAATTCCCGAATAGCATATTGCATGCCCTTGGGCGGGACTACTTTCTCTCCTCTTCATAGTGTATCAACTTCTACCCACAATTAATTTCGAACCTGGTCAAACTGTGCACTCACTCCCAAGGAATGCTTAGGCCATCCCCTTTCTAGCAACTGATGTATTTTGCCCAACTCCACATCAGCTTCACACTCTTCTTACCATCTCCATAACTCCAAAACACCCCCTTTGGTCACCCGTGCAACGGTAGCTTCCTGCCTCCTAGGCAATATGCTCATACTCTCTATAGAAAGCCAGGATAGGCAATCCTTCATATGGACCTAAAATATCAATACCTAATTCCATCCATGGTCCTTCAGGCAAAGGAAGTGGATTAAGTGGTAATTTGTTTGTCACCAGATTCTTATCACAATTCGCACAAGGTGTACACAATCACCATCTTTTCTATTTGTGTGTCCATTGCTAGCCACCAATATCTCTCCTGTATCTTCCTCTTGGTTATAGTAATACCAGGATGGCCTTCATGTGCCAATTGAATGGTGTGTACTTGTAATAACTCGGGAGGTATAACCTTGCACCCTCTCATACGCCATTCATGTTTAACAGATAACTCCTCTTTCTCCATAAAATATGCGTTATACTTCTCTTCTAAGATATCTTTCTCTTTCCATCCCTTCCTAATCCATTCCATTACCTTGCCTAACAACTCATTGTTTCTGCAGGTTTCCGCCCAATCTTCACGATTTATGGCTTCTATTACCCCACACACTTGTTCTTCAACTTCTTCTTGGATTGTATTAGAATTTGGCAAAGGCGTCCTTGTCTATAAAAAAATCAGCCACACTATTTCTTTTTGCCTGGTAGGTATTCCATTTTACAATTGTATTCAGGAAATCTTAATCCTATCTAGCAATTCTTGGAGTTGTTTTGGGCATTCCTTGTACCGTCAACATTTTTTTTCTCAGTGATTTGTGATCCATTTTCATAATAAACTGTTCTCCCCAAACATATTGCCTAAAATGCTCTGCTCCACAAAAGCAATCTAATAACTATCTCTCTGCCACAGAATAACATGTTTCAGTATCTGTCACTGCCATAGACGCAAACATTATTATCCTTTCCCGGTCTCCATCTTTCTGAGATAGCACTACACCTAAACCTTTACAGCTGCTATCAACAGTTACCATGGACTTCTGCCCCAGTATAAACCCACCTAATAAAGGTGCTTCTAAAATACCCCTTTTATTTATTTCATTGGCTGATCTTGAGCTTCTATCCAATAACATTTTACATTTTTCTTCATGAGCTCTCTTAATGGTTGAGTAATGTATGGAACTCCTTGAATTAATTTGTTATAATTTATGGCTAGACCCAAAAAAAGAGTGTAGTTGCTCTTTGTTACTGGGTGGGGGGGCTTCTTCTACTGCTCTCATGGCCTTCTCCCTAGATCTATACCCTACCTTGGTAAAGTATGGCCTAAATAATCTACTTCTGCCTTGCCAAATTTGCATTACTGTGTTCCACCATGGGTCCCCTTTCCTCCAACTTCTCCAGTACTCAGTGCAACCTTTCATCATTTTGCTTTTTCCCTTGCCCATACACTAAACCTGAACTCCAACCATCTCTCCAAACATGTGGGTCATTATACGCAGAAACACTGCTGCAGCAGATGCCAATCCAAAGGCCATTCTTACATAGGGGTACATTTCAAATGGGGTAGTAAATGTAGTGTATCTCGTGAATTTCTGGTGCAACTGGATTTTTGGTGTTATGCTGCCGACAGGTCAATAGTGGAAAACATGTCAGCATCACCAACTAAATTCATCATCTCTGATATCACAGGCAAGGGATACTTTTCCACAATTATAGCCTTGTTAAAATCTCTCAGGTCCATACATATTCTTACTTTACCTTTAGATTTTCAAGCCACTACTATAGGAAAAACCCATTTGGATACTTCTACTTCTTCGATTATCCCTTCCTTCCTACGTTTTTCTAACTCCCTTTTTACTTCTTCTTTCAAAGAAATTGGAATGTGACTCACAGAATGTGATGCAGGTCTTGCTGTTGATTTAAGCTCTATTTTGTGAAAATACCCTTTAAGTTTCCCTAAGTCTTCCTTAAACAAGCACAGAAACAACTCCCTTTCTTTCCCTCTTGAGATTTCTGCAACTAGTCTTTCATTCCTCACTACTACTGACACAGGCTCATCACTTCCAGGGTTACAGTTAATCGTGACCTTAGCTTGGTCCTCCCAACCTAAGATATTCATTATTTTTTTGCAACACACACCGTCACTTCTGCTATCCTTCCTTTGAATGTCATTAAGGCTATCCTGTAACCAAACATTTTGATCACTGAACCCTAAAACGCTCCTTTAGTCTTAATGTGCGATTTCCTCAATTCTGACTTAGAACCCTTTTCACACAGTTCCATCCACTTATCTCTTCTAATTATAGTATACAGAGACCCTGAATCTACCATACAATGAAGATATTCCATCTACTTTCAATATAACTTTAGGAGCCTTTTATGAGCCTTCTTCCCTTTGCCTTATGCAATGGTTACCACCTTCACTTTGCGTTGTTCTTCTTCTTCCTCTTCTTCTTGCACCCACCTTACTCTGTTGGAATTGAAATAATTTCCTTGCTTTTTGTTCCTACATACAATCCCAAAATGTCCCTTCATCCCAAAACGTGAACACTTTTGATTCCATGCTGGGCAAGTCTTGGAGTTGACATTATGTCCTTTTTTACGGCAATGATTACACTTTCCTTTTTGAAAACTTGACCTTGGTTCTCCTGAATCATTTCTTTGAATATTCTTCCATTCTTCTCTATTTTTATTTGAACCTTTGTTTCTTTTTGCTTCACCACAGACATTTCTTTCATTTCTTTTTGTTGGACTGCAGCAATTTATGCAGTTTTCATTGAATCCTTTTCTTTCTCCTTAATTGCTTTGGAACAAATCGTGGTGTGCCCAACCTTTTTTGTGATCGCTATGGGTTCCTCCATAGTAGCATCACCACACATCCATAGCCTTTCCTGTATGATTTTACTATTCGTATGAATTATAAATTGATCTCCTAGGAATTGATCCTGCATCTCTCCTCTACTGAAATTACATGTCAATGCTAGTTTCTTGAGGGCACTCACGTATTCTTCCACATATTGTTCAATTTCCTGCTTCCTGGAGTAAAAGTAGTATCTATTCACTGTAATGTTAGTTTTTGTTTAATAATATATACTTAATTGTTTTAAAGCTATTTTGCATTTGTTTCTCCCTTCTCCTTCTCCTAAGCTCAGGGCATAGGAATGTAATAATAATGTTTTCTTCTTTGCTGGTACAAGTTGTTCATTATCATTTGTACTGACAAAGTTCACCCAATACTCCTTCCATTCCATTTATGAAATTGAGGGCTCTCCTGGTGTGGCTAAAAAGGGTTGTGGTGGATACACTGTTGTAGCAGAGACTTCAAAAAACCTCATCAGTGAAAAGACTGCCAGGTCCATGAAACAATAGGCAAAATCAATTGTTCCTTATGTTCCTGAAAAAACACTTCTCTCGCTCCTACAAGATGAATCAATTTATTCAAAAAAGACATGTAAAAAAACACACACTACAATTAGGGACAGAGTTTAAAGTGTCCATGTGCAATATACAGTGCAAATATGCAATATATACACTATAATAAATACAATAAATTAATTACAAAATCTCACATTAAAAAAATGTCTAATGCAGTTTAAAAAAGAGTTGACATGAGAATGTCAAGTGCAACAAAACACCACAAAATGCAAACAAGAATAATTCTGGAGAACACCTCAGTTCTAGAATGATAGAAAGTGGGTCAGCATACAAAGTCAATGTCAGTGTTCAAATTCATATACCCTTAGAAACGGGATCTTCCTCAGAGGCAACATGATTGGTGTGGTGTGTAGCATCAATCTCTCAAAGTGAGGAATGCTAATCAACGGTTAATAAGTATGGTATGTCATTATTGTGGCCAACAGCCGTAGGCCCATATAAAGAAACGCCAATAGTAGGTCATACACCAAGTTGTATACTTGGATATGCCATCAAGGTCTGGTCTTGTCAGAGCATTGTCCATATATCAGAGGGATATAGCAAGTTCCACCGTTGGTAAATAATTGTACTGTTATACCCTGCATTTCGTTCTGTTTTAATTGAACTTTAAATTGCAGATTCCATTGTTTCACTCTTCACACAAAAGAAATTATTTCTTTAAATTGGAGTTTTCACATTTTCACTCTTCATACAAAAGAAATTCTTTCTTTATTTCCATTTGCCTGAAGTAATTGTTGATAATTTGCTATAAATCAATGGCAGAAAATCATCTAACCACATGCAAAATGGCTGCACGTTACACCACCTCCTTGGTTCCTTTTTCTAACTTTCCAGAACCAAAATATAGCATATAGTCACATATAGCCATGCGCATAAGGCCTTTCACCTGATTATCCCTCAGTGTTTCTGTCATGGGTTTAGTCTGATAACGGTCTGCTGCTCTCGCACACACGCCATGCAAATGATCCAGCTTAACGAAGAACTTGACGCGTGGAAATGGCAGTCCATTAAACACGCTCACCTTGCCTTCTCCTCAGTTTACTCTATATTGCCCTCCATACCATCATGCACATCCTGCAGAGTTGCCTCTGGATGGAACTCACAAGTGAGAAGTTTAATTCTTAATTTATTCATGATTAGTTTCCTGCAATGCAGAGACATACTGCGCTAGCTCCCTCTGCGGTACAACCGCTTACTGTGCCCATCTCTTCCCACATTTCAACGGGAATCCCTCTGTCTCAACACTCTAGATCTCTCCCCAACAATCCACTCATGCATCACACACTACAACCCACACCTCTGAGAGGGGGAGTTGATCAGATGGAATGTGAAGGACTTTTTTGTGATAGTGAAAGGTGGCATGATTGGAGCTCTAATAATTTAATTGCTGCTTGCCTATGCACGGTACAGTTCCAGTCTGATTTGTGGATAAATGTCACGCATCCCCGAGTGGTTAACATGTTCACTGCTGTACCCGGGTGATATGAGGTACATCAAATGACTTGGGTAAAAGTGTTGAGAGCCACCTTTCCATGATAAAAATCACACTAAGGTGAAGAAAAATGGGCTGTACCAAGACACAGCACCAGTTGACAAACCATACCCATGCAAATAGGGCAACAGCGTTCATGTTTACATGTCAGTTATAAATGATGTACTAAAGATCTGATAGCGTGAAGGCCATATCCCCATATAACTAAAGCATCTGCTCTACTCAGTGCTTGAATGCAAGTTTCATCTAAACAACAGACATGCATTTCCATGCATACCACAAACCTTCTAACCAGGATACAGTTGTGAAATGTAGAAATACCATGTGCATATCTATTTGAAGGCTTATGGGGTAGCTGTTTCAGC
Source organism: Ambystoma mexicanum (assembly GCF_040938575.1). Classification (NCBI taxonomy): domain Eukaryota; kingdom Metazoa; phylum Chordata; class Amphibia; order Caudata; family Ambystomatidae; genus Ambystoma; species Ambystoma mexicanum. Next base: position 1,332,905,451 of record NC_090921.1, on the reverse strand, counting down.
ATAACAGAACAAACATCACATTTTATGCTTACAGTGTCCAGTCTTCCTGCAAACCAAACTCTCCATGCATCCTTTGATTCTTACTTCACATACTCTTGTGCCATTTCCACCCTAAGCAGCACCACACTCCCCAGTCAGATGGAGGGAAAAGGGAGAGAAGGCAAGAGCAAGCAAGAGAAAAAGAGAGACAAAGAGGGACATATTTACCAGACCAAGAAGGAAACACAGTTGAATCTATACAAAGGAGCGAAAGAGACAGAGTCACTGCGAAACTGTCACTGTTAGACTGACTATGTGTAAGATAAAGAATGGGACTAAGAGGAGAGACTGGGACTGGGATGAGAGACTAGGACAGAGGTGAGAGACTAAGGCTGGAACAAAGCAGTGGGATGAAGGACTGGGATGAGGAATTGGAATGCGGGACTGGAATGAGGGAATGGATCAAAGAAGAAGGAGGAAGACCAGAACTAGGAAGAAGGCTGAGAAAAGAGAACAAGGAACTGGGAAGAGGGACTAGGACATAAGGGAATAGAAAGGAGGATTAGGATGGGTGACTAGGATGAGGCTGAGCAAATTTGGTGAGGCACTAGAATGAGGAAGAGGAACGAGAATGAGGAACTAGTAAAAATGAGAGCGATGAAGAAGAGGGACTAAGCCAGGGAAGAGGAGCTAGTAAGAGGGACTGCAAAGAGAAACAAGGAATAATAAGAGGGACTAGGACAAGGAATAGAAAAGGTTATGAATAGGAAGGGAGACTACAATTGGGAGAAGGTATAGAATGAGGAAGAGTTATTAGGAAGAGGGAAGACGAATGAGAACAACAAAGAAGTACTAGCATAAGGAAGGGGGACTCAGAGGAGAGACAAGGAAGAGGCACTAGGACAAGGAAGACAATCTAGGACAAGAAATAGGCACTTGAATGAGGAAGAGGGGTGAGGAAGAAGAGGGACTAATATGAGAGTAAGAAAGAAGGACAAAGAAGAGGGACAAGGAAGAGAAAGAGGAACAAAGATGGCGAAGAGGGCCTAGGGCAAGAGACAAGGGAAATGAAGAAGAAGAGGGATGAGGGAACAAGACAATAGAGAGGAAGCAGGATGAGGAAGATCGATGAGGAAGAGGGACTAGTGTGAGAAAGAGGGATGAGGATGAGGTAGAGAAAGAGGAACAAGGAAGAAGAAGGACAAGCACAAGGATGCTTAACTAGAATGAGTAAGAAAAACAAGGACGAGGAAGTGGGACTAGAATGCAGCTCTATGATGAGAAAGAAAGACTAGTATTAAGAATAGGCACTAGGCTGAAGAACAGGATAAGGAAGAGGGAACAGGAAGAGGATGTCAGATAGGGACAAGGCCACTGAAGAGGAAGAGCGACTAAGACAAAGACAAGGGAAGAGGGAATAGAAGGAAGAGGGACCAGGAAGATGACATATGAAACAAAAGAAGAGGAACTAGAATGAGGAAGAGTCACTAGACTGAGGAAGAGGCAAAAGAAAAAGAAAAAAGGAATGAGAAAGACTAGGACAAGTAAGAGGGACTAGGGTGAGGGTGAGAGACGAGGACGAGGAACAGGGAAAAGGATGTGGGACTAAGACAAGAAAGTGGGACTTACATGAGGAAATGACCGCGCCCGGCCATTTGTGGTTGAGAACAGTTCCACCCTGCATCCACTCCGACATTGAGATCCTGTTCCCTGGCTGCCCTAGAGAAGCCAATGATTCTCCATCATTCCACTCCCTTTGTTCCCCTGTCTGCAGCTAAGAGACCCCACAGTTAGGTGCGAGACAGGTTCAGGGGAAAGACCTTTATCCTCCCTCCAAGCCCCAGGACTTTGTGGAACAGGGGTTGTACTTGTGGCAGGAGTTTGTAAAGTCTGTCACTTGAATAAATCAAAGATGGTTCCATTTTTTATTTTCTGATTTGTTGTGGAGACATTTCATTCAACAGGTTGGTGCCTCTAAAAGCACTTTATGGCTGGGTCAGATCATTCCAGTCTCAGAAGGTAATTAGAAACAGGTATCTCCCTCCAATCCACAAAGACACCCCCACATATCAATATGCTCACTCTCTCCCCTACAGCAAAAAAACAATAAAATGCAGCTATACCGTGCGATCAATTCGGCCTAGCTGCACACATATCTTTCCACCTCCATTAACACCTCAACATCCTTTAGAACGAAGCTATACCCCGCGGAAATCGGCCTAGCTGCACACATAATCTAACAGACAAGCTCCATCACCGCCAGAATGCAGATATCAAGGTCAATTTGGCCTTACTGCACACATTATACTGATCTCACACAACCACAGCACTACGCCTAGCATTAGAATGCAGCTACACACAAAGTAAACCGCACTGGCTGGACACATACTGGCCCTCATTAGGACCCTGGCGGATTTTTTCCGCCATCTGCGGACTTTTCCGCCATGGCGTAAAGTCCGTTTACGCCATGGCGGATGGCGGACTTACCGCCCCATTCCGAGGTTGGCGGGGCGGTAAGTCCCCACTGACCCATTTACCCTTCCCCATTCCCATTTCGGCCCCATAGGGCTCAATGGGAGTGGGGAAGGCGTTAATTACGCCACCGTACATTACGGTGGCGTAATTAACACCAAGGTCCCATAGCGCCATGGATTTCTCCGCCCGCAAAAAGCGGGCGTAGAAGTGACCATGGCGCTTTGGGAACTCGTAGTTGGCGGTAAGGGGTCGGCGCAGCTAACGCTGGCGTAGACCCCTTACCGCCAGGGTCCTAATGAGGCCCCCTGAGTGTACCGAAGCACTATCTACTACCTTACTTTCTCCGCTGACCCGGACTATGGTGGCCGAAGGCGATCAACCCACAGCGCTTTAAGATCATACCAATGATAAAAAAGGCACTATACTAATGCCCAATAACATAACATAACCTTGCAGAGGCTAACTCTGCCCCAAACTCTACACCACCTTCAGGGGCAAAGAACAGCCTGTATCCTTATTTCACTACACTTTTTTTATAGACACTCCCCCCCCACCTAAAGAAATACTGCAAAGTTCTTGGTTTGGAGCCACTCACCCTTTGCAAGTAAGAAAGGGGGCAATAAATACGGAACCATAATTTATCATCCACTCATCGATTACCTTATAACCAGCTTGCTGCTTGCAATCGCATGGGTCTGTTGACACCCACACATGCAAGTAGAAAATACACAGGCATTCCCATCTCATTCGAGATCTCTAGGGCTTTTATGTAGTCCAGAGGAAAAAAGTGGCACTCAAAAGCCTTTTTTCTGTTGAAATATGCTGCACAGCAGCAAATTGTCCTGCAGACTGTAGCAGACCTTCTTAACTGTGTCAGTACATGAACGGCTGCAAAGCGAGGCTGGAGAGCGTGAGGACATCCACTTCCAAAACGATGTTATCTGCAATGTGGTGGAAGTGGCCTACAGACTGCAACAAACCTTGCTTTCTGTGGGAGTACATAAATGGCAACAACACAACAATGGAGAGTAGGAGGACATCCATTTCCAAAACACTGAGGCCTGCAAAGTCATGTGGCAGAAGTGCCTGAAGACCGCAGCAAACCGCCATGGGTTCCATGGAGGATCCTATTCATATTGGCACTAGTGAGATCTTTCAGAAGCCACACACAAGGGGAAGATGTATGTGTCATGCGCCCCTTCTATACGCGATTGTGGGACCAATGGAGACGCGGCCACCATGGAATGACTCCACCACGTTAGTCCGCAAAGTACTGCTGCGGTCTAGTGTTTCTTTCCATCATGGCCGCCCCCGGCTTTTCAGGTGCGTCCAGCCGGTGGCGATCGTGCTGCAACTGTGTTTCTCTTTCCACTTTGTTGCCAGCGCTCGCAGTGATTTCCCTTGGCTCCGCTGAGCCCTGCTTTCCTCCGCTCTCTGAGCGTCCTCTACAGGTACTGCTTTCTGTTTCTCCTTACCTCTCTTCCCTGTCTTCCTTCGCTGGACTCCCTGCCTTGCGGGTCTTTTCCAGCCCGCTTCCATCTCTCTCTCACCCCTCTGGGCTTATCTCCCACTCGTTCCCTTCTTTTCTTGTTTCCCTTGGACTCTGTTGTGATAAGCTGCTAGGCGCTTGCAGTAACCTGCACTTGCACTAACCCACTGAGCTATCTTGTGTGTATTAGAGCCTATTCGAAGCGTGGAGGGAAATGCTGACATCAACCAGGCCTCTCGAACTGGGTGAGCCTGCATGCTTGGAAGGGGTTAATTGCGAAGGCCTTTCCTGAAGACAAAAAACATCTAGCATTTGTAAGAGGCTCTACGCAGCCCTTGGTAGCCAGGCACAGCTTTGCACAACTTTGCTCGTCTTTGCTCTGCGAGTCAGGTGCACTGATAAGGCAGGAATGTCAGATCTTCTCAAAACACAGTGCCCGAAGCCTGGGAGCCAAGACTGGCTGTTTCCAGTCTTGTAACTTTCCAAGCGAAAACATGTTTACTGCCCGGAAGGGTGAGCCTAGAAGCTTCTCGAAGAGCTGACACGTCATGATGATTGACGTGCAGCCCCTAATAAGAGAACTATACTTGGACCAGGGAGGGAGGGACTCATCCTGGGCTGTTGGGGAAGACGCGCGTACCAAGAGGAACAGTGCCTGGACGACCAGCTGTGCACTATCTGGGCCGAGACTCCTAGCATCACATCCCCGCTCTGGTGTAGGACTGTGGGGGCTTGGCCAGTCCTCCCTCCTCTCCCGAGGAGTGCCGGGCACCTGTAGCGGCGAGGGTCCCGGGTGTGATCTGATCGTACCTCCATCTACATTTTATTAGGAGCGTAAAACCTAATAATTGCATATTCATCTGTGATTGACAATTGGCATTATACAGCTTGCACTTTCTATTTCCACATTATTGTAAATTGCTGCTTAGTTCTCATTAGACACTGCAGATAATAAATGCAAGCATCATATATTCTGTGTGATTGGCTTTTTTTTCCAGACTGAGTTCATCGTGCGTCTTAAACCTTATTTGTGTGGGAAGGTAATTAGGAGTGATTTACTTTGCACAAAGGGCTGGATCCCAAGGGGTTGCGGGTACTGTTTATCACTACAGACTCGCATTCCAAATTCCAGGAGACATTGTTTTCTTCCCTCTACACCCTACTTCGTGGGAAGCTCCCCTTCTTCGGACCGATCACTTACCTGTACACCTGAAGATCATCGAGTCCATCCTGCGGAAGGCACTTTGTTTTTTTTTGCCTTAGTGGCCTTTTCCCCTTTCAGCGGCTGCGGATCCGGGTCCTCTGGTTTCTGGATTGTTTCCGGGAACCAAGGTGCCATTGTTCCGCGGTCGGCCATATCTACATAAAAAGAAACCTGCAATCCGTGAAAGAAAGAAGAAGGTAACACCCAAGACCGAATTCTCAGGTGAGGAGGTGTGTGGGGGGTCAGGTTCAGACATAGAGGTAGACGTACCTGACAGCTTGCAACGCCAAACAACTCCCACCATGGCTATGGCAGAACAGGTCCAAGAGCTTGTTGCAGCTGTTCAGTCACTCAATATGGAAGTACGGAATTTAAATCAAGAAATGCAGAACATCAAGGCTGAAAATACTGTGCTCAGGCAGTTGGTGGCAAACCGGGAACCTCGCAGTACCGACCTCCCTCCCATGCCACTGTCTTCAGGGAGATATGACGGTTCGTCAAAACATCTGAAGGAGTTTATTGAAGCCTGCAACGTACAATTCGCCTTTCGTCCCACAACCTTTTCCACGGATCTTAGTAAGGTTCGATTTATTGTCTATAACTTAAAAGGGGAACGCTCTGGCTTGGGCTAGTCCCTTGGTTATTGCGGACGACCCGGTTTTACGGAATTGGAGAGCATTCCGTGAAAGGTTTAAGCAAGCATTTGAACGGCCCAAAATCAAGTATATGGCCTGTGAAGAATTATTGGAAGTCCATCAAGGGCAGATGGATCTCTTGTCCTACATTACCAAATTTAAACAATTAGCCACAGAGGCGAATTGGCAGGAACAAGCTCAATTTATGATTTTTCGAAGGGGACTGAAGGAGGAGTTAAAAGATGAACTTGCGAGAACTCCGCGCCCTGTTTCATTCGCGGAATTGTTGTCAGTTTCTCTGCAGATTGAGCATCGCCTTAACGAACGTAAGCAAGAGAAGAAGAAAGGAAGAGGGACTTTTTTCCCTTCCAGTCCCTCACCTACTCATGCAATATCCTCAGGAACTTCAAAGGAAGAACCCATGCAGATCGGTTCCATGAGATCTCCTCTTACTCCGGAAGAAAGGAAAAGGCGCAGGGACACAGGTCTCTGTATGTATTGTGGGTCCGCATCTCATCTACTCCGCAATTGTCCCGATGTTCCACCAAGGCATTTGAGAAACTCAGTGCCTCGAACCTAGGTGGGACCACTGTTCGAGGAGTCAATAAGGGTCCCTATGTTACTCTTTCAATTGCCCCCTCTCCCCAGAATGAAGATGCGCGTCTCATGGTTGTTTCCCTACATCTGTCCTGGAGGAAGAAGTCTGTGGGCACTCTGGCCTTAATAGATTGCAGCACAGCTGGAAACTTTATAGACACGCTATGAGCCAACAAGATGGGCATCCAGCGAGTTCAAAATAAAGAAGATCTCAAGGTAGAAGGAGTCGACGGAACTCCCCTCTGTTCTGGACCCATCACCTATTTCACTGAGAACATCCAGGTTACCATCCAACACCACCAAGAAGAGATTTCTTTTGATATCATCAGAGCAGCTCACTTCCCCATCATCTTGGGGATAGCTTGGCTTTGCCGACGTAACCCCACTATGGTCTCTACGAGTACAAAGTGATGCCCTTTGGTTTGGTCAATGCCCCGGCTGTGTTTCAACGGTTTATGGACCACACTTTCTCTGATTTACTGTTTCACTCAGTCATCATTTACTTGGACGATATTTTAGTCTTTTTCAAGACCACTCAAAAGCATTCTGCCCATCTACATGAGGTACTCAGACGCCTTCAAGAAAATCATCTCTTGGTCAAACCCAGTAAATGCATGTTCCATGTTTCCTCAGTACCCTATTTGGGATTCGTTCTTTCCCGAGATGGAATTAAGATGGACCCCAAGAAGATTTCCGCGATCTCAGATTGGCCATCACCTTCCTCAGTTAAGGAAGTTCAGAGATTCTTGGGATTCGCTAATTTCTATCGTAAATTCATCAAGGACTTCTCCTCTATAGTGGTTCCCATCACTTCTCTTCTCAAGAAAGACAATTTACCGTTTAGGTGGTCACCCAAAGCAGAAGGTGCCTTTCGGAACCTCAAAGAAAGTTTCAGCTCCGCACCCATTCTGAAGCAACCGGATCAGTCTAAGAAGTTTATCGTTGAAGCTGACACTTCTGCCAACGCGGTGGGAGCTGTTCCCCTGCAAGATTACAAAGGTATCGAATACCCTGTAGCCTATCTCTCCAAGACCCTTACTCCCAGTCAAATGAATTATTCCGTGATTGAAAGGGAACTTCTGGTGATCAAGTTAGCATGTGAGGACTGGAGATATCTCCTACGGGGAGGAGTAAACCCATTCACTATCAGGACGGACCATAGGAATCTCAAATCTTTGCAGAATATGGAGTGTACCAATTCCTGGCAAGCCAGGTGAGCTCACTTCTTTGTGCAGTATGACTTTGAGATCACCTACTTCTCTGGCTGCCAGAATGTAGTAGCTTATGCATTATCCCGTCGGTGGGTTACCGAAGATCCCTCTTCTCGATCCAAGGAAAAGATCTTTCCCAACAAGGTGTTTAATGCAGCTACGGTTTAATTCCTCTCCCAAATCAAGACAGCAACCACCCACTCGCCTCTTCCAGAGTTCACATCACCCAGGTTTAAAGTCACCATGAGGGACGGTCTGTGTTTTGTCAACAAGAGAATATATGTACCTTTACCCGATCTGCGCCTCAAGATACTGTCCTGGTGTCATCATCATAGCACTGCGGGACATTGAGGCACCAAGAACACCGAAGAACTCGTCAGAAGATCTTTTTTATGTCCGGAAATATCTTCGGATGTTAGGAAGTACATCAAATCATGTGTTCAATGTGCCCGTAGCAAGCATCACAATCAAAGGCCCCTAGGACTTTTGGAACAAATTCCGTAACCAAAGATCCCATGGCAGCAGATCTCCACGGATTTGATTGTGGAACTTCCGGTTTCTCGAGGTCATACCTGCATAATGGTTACCGTTGATTCTCTCACCAAACTGGCTCACTTTTCTCCATTTCCAGGTTTGCCTTCTGCATTTGAAATGGCAGAGGTCTTAATGCGTGATATTTTCTGCCTACATGGTTTACCTTTGAAGATCATTTCGGACAGAGGAAGTCAATTCTCATCCAAATTTTGGAAAGCCCTATGTCACAGATTGGGGATAGAACAGGTTTCCACCCTCAAACCAATGGAAAAACTGAGCGACTTAATGGTACGTTAGAGCAGTACCTTCGGTGCTATGTCAATCAGGCTCAAGACAATTGGTACGACTTGTTACCCACAGCCAAGTTTGCTTATAATAACTCCAAGCACTCTGCCACAGATCTCAGTCCCTTCTTTTGCACCTTTGGCCAACACCCTAGAGGTATTATGCCCATTTCTTCCACCCATTCTGTCTGCCCCACAATTGAAGCCCGACTACAGCAAATCTCAGAAGCTCACAGAATCGCCAGAAGGGCTCTTGGAGATGTCAGGAATAGAGGATGTGGCAGATCAGGAGTGTTCCATTATGCACAATGAAGTGCATTGGAGAGCTGGGGAAGCAAAGACTACATTTCCCAGCAGAATTAGCAGCCGCTTGTAGTCCTGGGTTGTGCGAGCGTTGCCAGCTGTTTCTGATTACTCACATCTTATTAACCGGCAACGGCGCTAGACAGGTGCAGCTTATTTTGCTTTGCTAGGCGTTATGCTGTCGGAGGAAGCAGGAGTTCGGGGTGCGCCCAGCGCACTGTTATGCTGCTGTTTGGAGGACTAGCGTTTCGGTCGGGGAGTACAGACACACTGCCGGCTCGCCTTTTTCTGCAGAAGTTCACATCGTCCGGGTAGTCCCGTGGAGCTCCCGGACTAAAGATAAGTACGGGAGGGAACTGTGATATACTACAGTCCTTGACAGACAGACTAATACATTGCCATGGCGGTCTTGGGAGATGGGGTTTATGTCTAGTTGTTGGGTTATAATCACCCTTGATGGAACTTGTGTAATTATGAACGTTCAACTGCAAAGGAGCCAGTGGCACAAGTCATTGTTGAATAAGTGACAACAGTTCCTGGAATCAGGAAGTTATGTGTGTTAGCAAAACTAGTGCTGTTAACTAGAGTCTGCTACTACATGTGTTTTACGTTCTGTTACTTGTTGCTTATGCTTGCGCACGGGGCCATGTGTGTGTCTTATCATGCTGGGAAAATTCCCATTTGTTTACTTCATCTCGCTTATGGCAAAGTGTATGTGATGTGTTCATGTTGAATTTCCATATACATGTATTAGGCAGGATTAGGAGGCAGGTTGATTAGGAAATATTCGCATTATGTGTGTATGTGTTAGTTCTACAGGTATCACGTATCTGAATATGTATGATAGGGTTGTGTAGGTCAGGTTTTACCCTGTGTTTCCCCAGTCCTATCCAAACTAGGTATTTCCTTACCCTCTTTCCGGTGTTCCTCATTCCCCCACCCTAGCCACAACCTCTCCCTAATCCCTCTTCCCCCCATTGCCTGCCACGTGGTATCCTGTGTATATCTATAACAGGTACCTGTGCCAACCACGGCGGGAGGGGTTGATTCATTCGGCTTCTGTGGTTCGGGAGAGAGTGTCAAACTCTCTTCCCTTACAAAGTGTGATTGTGACAGTAGAGGCCCGTTCTGAGTACAAGAGCTTGGCAGATCGAAAAAGCACTGATGTTCCATCTATTAGTCTAGGGTCCAGGGTCTGGTTGTCCACCAAATACTTACCTAGGTGGATCCGTCCTTCCAAATTGTCTCCACGATATATAGGCCCTTACACAGTGATATCCCAGATCAACCCAGTGACGTTTCGTCTTCGGCTGCCCAAGAGCATGGGTAAGATACATCCAGTTTTCCACTCTTCTTTACTTCGTCCAGCCTCAGAGGAGATCCCCACTACACCGGTGAAACGGCATAAGGACGATATGGCTCCACCAGAAGATGAAGAGTATGAAGTGGCAGGTATCAAAGACTTTCGTTACCAATGAGGGAGATTAGAATTTCTGATATCCTGGAAGGAGTATCCATCTTCAGAGGATTCGTGGGAACCCAGTTCCAATGTTTTAGCCCCTCGATTGGTGAAGAAATTTACCATGCTCACCCGGGTAAGCCCGGTTTTTCCCGTACTGGAGGGGGGCATATTGTCATGCGTCCCTTCTATACTCAATTGTGGGACTGATGGAGATGCGGCTGCCATGGAATGGTGCCACCACGTTAGTCCACAACGTACTGCTGCGGTCTAGTGTTTCTTTCCATCATGGCCGCCGCCGGGTTTTCAGGTGCGTCCAGCCGGTGGAGATCGCGTTGCAACTGTGTTTCTCTTCCCACTTTGTTGCCAGCGCTCGCAGTGATATCCCTTGGCTCCGCTGAGCCCCGCTTTCCTCAGCTCTCTGAGCGTCCTCTACAGGTACTGCTTTCTGTTTCTCCTTTCCTCTCTTCCCTGGTTTCCTTCGCTGGACTCCCTGCCTGGCGGGTCTTCTCCAGCCCGCTTCCATCTCTCTCTTACCCCTCTGGGCTTATCTCCCGCTCGTTCCCTTATTTTCTTGTTTCCCTTGGACTCGCATTCCGAATTCCTGGAGACATTGTTTTCTTCCCTCTACACCCTACTTCGTGGGAAGCTCCCCTTCTTCGGACCGATCACTTACCTGTACACCTGAAGATCATCAAGTCCATCCTGCGGAAGGCACTTTGGGCCTCATCATGAGTTTGGCTGTAACCCTTAAATCCGGTGGTAGCGCTGTTACCGCCGGATTTAAGGGATCGCCATATCAGGGCTTCGGTGGAATTCTCCCCAGCTCTGAGCTGGGGGGAAATCTGCCGAAAATGTGTGCTCATACCGAATGGGCTCAATGGGGAATGGAGAATTCCAAATCCGCCAAACCCGTGATAGCCGCTAATAGCGCCGGTGGGTTTGGCGGTAGGGCAGATAGCGCCAGCGCTATTAGCGCCTGCGTTACCACCCAACTCGTGATGAGGCCCTTTGTTTTTTTTTTTGCCTTAGTGGCCTTTTCCCCTTTCGGCGGCTGCAGATCCGGGGCCTCTGGTTTCCAGATTTTTTCCGGGAACCACGGTGGCGTCGTTCCGCGGTCGGCCACATCTGCATAAAAATAAACCTGCAATCTGTGAAAGAAAGAAGAAGGGAACACCGAAGTCCGAATCCCCAGGTGAGGAGGTGGGTGTGGGGTCAGCTTCAGACATAGAGGTAGACGTACCTGACAGTATGTGTTAGAGATGAAATGCTGAAGTTTTTTAGAGCATCTTCTCGTAGGCATCCAGTAAGTCTGCTTATTTATCTCCCTCCGTTTTATTGACACGCAATGATTTTTGGATTATCTGAAAGAAGAAAGGAGCGGTGTGTGGTTTGAGCGAAATTCTTTTTTTATAAAGAGCCCCATGAGCGTAGGTGATCTCAATCAATATCATTTACGGAGTAGAGCTAAGGAAATGGATCCGATATGTTGCAGAGAGACTTGGATCTAGAATGCTCATTAACTAAAGAGATGGAAGTGAAGGAAAAGGGAAAAAGTATGGCATTTTTTACAATGCGGATTAACTTGTAAGAAGGTGACATGAAAAATAAAGAGTCCCCGCAGGCAAATACTGTGGTAAAACAATTTCTTTACTTTTGGTGACCGCCTCATTAAGAGATTTAAACGCGCAAATGTAAGTCAAGCCTTTGCAATGCTGCCAACACCTTGATGAAATCGAGCAAGTGGCTCCGCAAATACAAAAAGAGGAAAAGTCTGTAAGGGAACACAGTGTAGTAAATAAACTGAAAAATGTCACCAAGTCCTCAATGACAGGGGAACCTTTCAAATGAGTCAAGAGGCATGGAAGCCACTGATCTTGCAGCTGATCAGTGCTTCTGTTTTCAGTGCCCGCAAAGAGATTTTCCCTCTTGAACAATAGGCCTCAATGATGATGCAGCCTCGAACCTTCACCAGCATCTTTGAAAGCATTCCAATTTCTTTTGATCTCACTGAGCAAAATGATTTGACCAATTTTCTTCCGGAGTGGGAGACAGGAACGTAAACTCTCCGAGATTAAAATGATCTGTGATCCTGTTGCTGGGTATTGATCTGTTGGAAAGATTGTTACAGAACAGGAGTATGGGGAAGCGATGAGTCACCCAGTAATGGTCCATAGCCCGGTCCTGATTCTGGATTTATTTCAGGGGTGGGGGGATGCTTGAAAGAGAGAGAGACTGCACTATCTTAATATCCATATGCACGTGCAACAGGTCGATTTATATAGGGCTACCAATATTAAGAGTGAAGGGAAAGTATAAAAAAATGTAAGTATAAAAAAATGTAACAAGAAAACATTGAGACACAGATATTCGGAAGAGGTCAGGAGGGGAAAGGGGCCAACATAGAGCCCAAAAATGTCAAACAGCAGAAGAAGGAAGCCCTATTGGGGATATCCCACCTTGTGAATTTCTTATAAATGCAAGTGTGACGAGATGAACCTACGGAAAGTCTATAATAGGTGAAGACCAGGAAAGGGGGCATGAAGTATCAGTTAAAAAAGAAGTTCAAGCTAACTTGTGACTCTTCTGCTAAAAAAGATAAAAGCTCCCAGTCAGTTGACACACATAAACTTAATGCAAAGAGTATTGTGACTCGTCTAAAGAACTATAAAGTAAACAAGAGTAGAGTTTGTAGGCCAAAAAGAAAGTATAATTACAGAAAAAGAACGTTTTGATATTTGAAGACTACAAAGGAAAAGAGTAAGCAAGAAGAGGAATGATGGAAGCATTTTTAAAGCACATGACCCTTTTGCCCTTTTGCTGAGCGGCGATATTGTTTGCATTTCAAGCAATACAATCTAGCACGCATAGCATTGAAGCTGAGACTGAATATCAACAGACTACTAAGTGGAGCCAACGGAATGAGACATTTGTACGTCCTGTTTTTTTAATGCCCATTATCCCAAACAGCATAAACTGCTGAGCGGTGACTTCGTCTGCAATTTAAGCAACGCAACTGAGCGCATACAGCATTGAGGCTGAGACTAAATAATTCAAGACTATCAGGCGGAGCCAACACATGAGACACATGCACGTTTTGCCTTTCAATTGCTTATTATCTCGAACAGCAAATTCACTTTGTCGAAGACTTTAAAACTGTGCGGCAGCAAGGAGACTTGTATATGTTAACCAAATTCCTGCGTATCAAAAGTATTGTATGAATTTATCCCTGATGATGACCCTAGGTAGTAGAAACATGTGTCGGCAGTCAGATATATTGTATCTTTTTATCTCAGGACAGTCTAATTCATGTATCATTTTGTTATAGTCTAAAAGCGAGAAATTTTCTGTGTCACATACAGTCTAGAAGGGACACGTTTTCTGTTTTATTCAATGATTTACAGAGCTGCACTAGCAACATAGTTTGTGACCACGAAATTCACTATCAACACAGTGCAGCATAGCCCATAGTGGGCCAATGGGGTATACTTCTGTATTGTTTGTTTTTTGATTTTCATTGTTAACAAAACATTTTCATATCTCAAAGTTTGGTGTGTCTATACAAATAAATACAGCCGGGATGGCAAAAACTAATTGAGATAATTTTTATAAATCTTAATCTTTGGCAAGTCGGTGTAGAGCACGTCAAGTAGAGGACAATCACCAGTTTGACCTGAGAAAAGTGTGGGGTTTGAAGGAAGCTGCTCAAATGGTGGATATGGTATTAAAGTGCAATTCCGGAGGAAATCAATTCCCATTTTGGAGAAGTACATATTTACAGTAATTCAGGGGTGAAGCTGAATAATGCTCTGTTGGATTCCTCTTCTCAGGAGTTGCTAATAAGCCTCGCCGATGAGCTGCAAAGGGGCAGGAGGGTTCTTTAGTTTAAGACACTAAACATGAAGGTAAAGAGTAATTAAGAAACACAAAGCGTGGGCTAGTGGAGTCTATGCAAATGCCTAGTCTAACAAATAGAATAAATATAATATGATCACTGCCACTCATTTTTGTGATCAAAGAATTATAACTGTATTCTGAATCATTGGCATTGAATAGACGGAACATATTAGGTATCCTGCATGAAATTCGGAGCTGACAATTATTCTATACACAGACTTGACCTAATTGAATTATTGAATCATGCACATTTGACATTGATTATGAAGGAATTGGAAAATATCATGTGTTTGGGCTTTGATGCGCCTTTTGTTTCTGATTATTTGCATACAAAGATGGGAAACATCTTGTCTAGTCCCGATGTAGGCACACATGTCTTATGGAGATTACATGGCAAAGGAACAACTATTCATGTTAACTATCCCAACAAATTGAAAATAGACTACATTTGGGGAGGAAGGACAACAAACAGAGATCAAAGTTATAAGACAGAAACAGCTTATAAATGAAAAGGTTGAAGATTGGGGATAGTTTGCAGGGATTTTACAACCAAGTCGAACATTGTGCCTGTAAACAACATGATTTGGTGTCTTTGCTCTCCTGGAATTCGAGGGGCCATAGTAAGTTCCTTAGCCATGACCACAACAGAAAACAAATGTTCAAATATGACAAATTCTTCTGTATGCAATATGGTTATATCAGCCTGTGTGGATTGATTGTATTTATATTTGACGATATTTTACTTAAAATGGCTAGAAAGGGGGTGGTTGCTTGGCCAAGTGGTGGCTTGATTACTGGTGCTAAGATCCCCCTATCCTCCTATTGTTTCTCAGAATCTTTTAATTGCATTGCTAGCTACCGAGGAAGCCTTGGGAGCCAGCTGGGAATGATGATGGTTAATACACCAGTCATGCTAAATTGGCTGAAGTAGTGAAGGATTTGAGTGATCTTTTAGAATGGTGGTACGGTGGAGGAAAATCAGGGGGATAGCTCAGGGGAAATGGGCTTATCTTGGAAGCAAGACAACGCAGCGCCACACAGGTTTGAATCCCAATCCTGCACTAAAAAACAATATCTGGAATTAAGCGCGTTATAAAAGAGGAATTATAATTAGTTTAGAATTTTATTTTGATATTAAATGTCCATCAGTTTCTTCTGTTCATGATGAGGTGGACTTCCCTTTTTTGTTTCTGTTATCCCGGTGGCTAAATTGAAATAAACTAGAATATCAAAATAGGGGCAGATCTGGAGTAGAGTGTTAGGTAATTGGGAAATGATTATGCTGAATGGGAGAGGTTTGAGAGATCTTTCAGGGAAATTCATCATATTCCACCAAGGGGAGGGGCCAACAGAAGGCTATGTTTATATTATGGCATCCTATTGGTATATGATAAAATCAATGGCCATCACTGAAATGGAAACCATCATTACAGTATGTTAGAGGTTGATATAAACCTAATAGTTGAATTTAAAGGCAGGGCAAGAAGGGTAGGTGGTACGAACATAAATATTCGGGGGACTCGCCTTAACTGAACCGGCTAGAAAGAAATATGACCAACATGCATGATTATTTAGGAAATTTTATTTGAACAGGCTGTTAATTGATATCGACAGGAGTAATGTATCAGAGCATAGACTTTTATCAAAATGGACGAGATGCTTTGGTAACAAGTAGGTAAGGAATCTGGGAGCTAGGGGGAGGGGGTGCACATCTTGTATTGCTCCCAAATGTTTGGATAGAACAACTAAACTTAGCAAATGAGACATGATAAGGGATATCAGGGCTCTGTATAATTCTATAAGAAATGGGTTTCAAGAGTTGGAAGAACTACAAATTGAGACAAAAAGGTTCAGCATGCATATGTAAACTGGATAAAGACCTAAACATTTCAGAGATGCAGCAGCTGTAGTGTATGATGCTGGCATCCAGGGATGAAATTACTCAAGCACCTTTTGGGCATTAATGAATTAGGATTAACCATATTCAACTTTACTAATGCCTATTTTTAACCCTATTGCTGGGGATTATGAAATCTACACCTCAAGAATACATTGAGTGGTGTGCCTGGCTGTAAGGATGAGGACTTGATAGAGAGTGATCTCTTTTCATAGTGGAAAAGATTAGAGAAATCATAGGTACATTCAAATAATCTCGGGATACAGGCTCTGGTGGTTTACTAATATTTATACTAACATTGCCCCTGTTATCTGGGCCCCTATCCTCATTAATTTGTTTCAAAGGATAGCGAAAGATCTTATAGTGCTCAAGTTATGTTATGCTATGTTATTGGGCATTTGTATAACATCTTTTACCATTGGTATGATTCCAAAGCGCTGTGGGTTGAACGCCCTGGGGCATCGCAGTCCAGGTACGTGGAAAGAGTAATGTAGTAAATGTGTTTGTGTGCACTCAGTATGTGTGCAGCCAGTGTGGAATAAGTGGTGTGTGGCTGCATACTAGTGATAGGTGTAGTGCAGTGGTTGTGTGTGATCAGTAGAATGTGTGCAGCAGGGCCAATGGACCTGGGTATCTGCATTCTAGTGGCGCTGGAGTTTGTAAATGAGATTATGTGTGAAACTAGGCTGACTTCGAGGGGGATAGCTGCGTTCTAAAGACTGTTAAAGTGATCGTGGAGGTGTGTAAGTATGTGTGCCGCTAGGTCGAAATAATCGAGGACTATTCCTGCATTCTATTGTTTGTTGGTGCAGGGGAAAGAGTTAGAATAATGGTGTGTTTGAGTGTATGTGTGCTTTCTAGAAGGACTCTGTTCCCTGGTGAGCTTCCAGTGCCTGTTGAGGGGGTGGTATCTACCTTTGGGTTCGGGCTGGTATGGTAAGGTCCTCCCCTATGTCTTGTTGAGTCAAATTGCTTTGGTGAAGACTGACGGGTGATGACAGGCAGATCTGTCCCAACTCATGTCGGTACGGTATAGGTGCTAGAGATGTCCTTGGTTGGTAGTTCGGCTAAATAGATTCCCTGATAGGTAGTTCTGCTAAGTACATTCCCAGATAGTTGGGATTAGCAAAGAATAAGTGCTGTGCGGTCCTCGCTATCTAGTTCTGCTCAGGGATTCCAGATGTGTAGGATTAGGAAGCAAGGGCATTTCCTGGACTGATAGCGTAGTGCATATTTGCAGGGAAAAGATCAAGTTCATAAGTGCTGTTAGTGCTTGGGTTGGTAGTTCTGCTAGATAGATTCTCGGAAGGTAGTTCTGCTAAATACATTCCCAGATAGGTGCGGTTAACAAAATAAGTGCTAGACAGTCCTTGGTATTTAGTACTGCTCATGGATATCCAGATGAGTAGGATTAGCAAGTGTCACGCTATCCCCTCATTCTGTCCCTATTTCACAAGCATCTAGGTCAGACAATACTCACACTCTATCTAGGACAGGCAACACTCACAATGCACCAGTTACCCCAACCAGGTTTCCATTTCCTGTCACTCACAGTGGACGGGTGTCACGTGAGCGGGTTTACCCCAAGGGCCACATATGCAGACTCAAGGGTTCCCCGTTCCTTCACTGGCGTCTGCCATGGCGTCTGCAGGAGGGAGCTCGCAGGCGCCGGCTACAGGATGCTAAGCGCAGAAAGCCATTTCCGTGATCATGGAGACCATTGAGATCTAAACAACGCTCATGTGTCGCGTTTGCGGGTCACGTGATGCGTTCATCCGTCTCACTCGTGGATCAGGTGATGCGGAACCATCCACTACTTAAGCGCTGAACTTCCACATGTCCGCGCTTCACAGCTGTTCTTTGGAGGACTCTGTACGCCGTTTGGATACTTGTGTTTCACGGCTCTTGACTCTTGGACTGTTTTTGGATTTGCTTTGCTCACTTCTTTTGGCTCTGTTTGCTGGATCATTTTGAACTCGGAACGTCTTTTGGACTGTCTTGGATTACCCTGAATTGGACTTGGCATCCTGGTCAGCGAAGAACACTCTCGCTTCTACAACGTTGGTGTTGGTGGCCTTCCATGAGAAGGGATGTAGAATGCTATGTTAACACTTGCTCTGTCTGTGCCCAATCCAAACATAGGAAAGGACGCCCGTTGGGTCTCCTGCAGCCTCTACCCATACCCCCAAGGCCCTGGCATACCTTGACGATGGATTTCGTGACGGACCTTCCCAGGGTTCAGGGTTTTGATTCCATCTGGGTTGTGGTAGACTTGTTCACCAAAATGGCACGATTTATTCCATGCTCGGGCATTCCCTCTGCTCCTGTTCTGGCAGGATTGTTTTTTAAGTCCATCGTATGCCTTTTCGGTTTACCATCAGTGTTGGTGTCCGACAGGGGTCCTCAATTCACTTCTCGTTTCTGGCGTGCCTTGACTAGATTAGTGGGGATCGATTCACGTTACTCTTCGGCCTACCATCCTGAGACGGATGGACAGAACGAGAGGGTTAATCAAACTATGGAGCAGTACCTGCGTTGTCTGACTCTCCAGCATCAACAGTCCTGGTTTCGCATCTTACATATGGCTGAATTCGCCTATAACAATGCGGTGCACTCCTCCACTGGTTTCTCTACCTTCTATGTCTTGTATGGAGAGCACCCTAAAATCCTGCCCATCCCGGATTTCTCGCTTTCTGGTAATCCGGCTGCCTCTTCTTGAGACATCTCGGCTGTCCACGCGCAGACCTTGCTGCACCTCAAAGAAGCCCAGGATTCCATGAAGGCTGCCGCAGACCGGAAGCGTTCTGTGGCCCTTTCGTTTGCTGTGGGGGATAGAGTTTGGCTTTCTTCTCGCCATCTACATTTGCAGGGTTGCCGCAAGTTGTTGCCCCGTTTTGTTGGTCCTTTTGTGGTCTCCCGGGAGATCAACCCCGTGGCCTATCGCCTTCGAGTCCCGGTTTCATGGCGACTTCACCGTGTCTTTCATGCCTCTCTTCTCAAACCTTGCCCTGGTCCTACCCGTCTTTGTTCCCCTGGGGCCCCGATTTCCCCTTCCTCCCCGGATGTCTTTGAAGTGTCTGCTATTCTGGGTTCTCGTTTCTTCAAAGGGGGCTTGCAGTACCTAGTGGATTGGAAGGGTTATGGCCCGGAGGAGCGCTCATGGATTCCCGTGGGTGATGTTCATGCCCCTCGTTTGGTTTCCCGTTTCCATAGGGACAATCCGTTGTGCCCACGGGGTCGTGGGCCTTTGGGGGGGGGCTCTGTCATGCTATCCCCTCATTCTGTCCCTATTTTACAAGCATCTAGGTCACACAATACTCACACTCTATCTAGGACAGGCAACACTCACAATGCACCAGTTACCCCAGCCAGGTTTCCATTTCCTGTCACTCACAGTGGACGGGTGTCACGTGAGCGGGTTTACCCCAAGGGCCACATATGCAGACTCAAGGGTTCCCCGTTCCTTCACTAGCGTCTGCCATGGCGTCTGCAGGAGGGAGCTCGCAGGTGCCGGCTACAGGATGCTGCGCGCAGAAAGCCATTTCCGTGATCATGGAGACCATTGAGATCTAAACAACGCTCACGTGTCGCGTTTGCGGGTCACGTGATGCATTCATCCGTCTCACTCGTGGATCAGGTGACGCGGAAGCATCCACTACTTAAGCGCTGAACTTCCGCACGTCCGCGCTTCACAGCTGTTCTTTGGAGGACTCTGTACGCCGTTTGGATACTTGTGTTTCACGGCTCTTGACTCTTGGACTGTTTTCGGATTTGCTTTGCTCACGTCTTTTGGCTCTGTTTGCTGGATCATTTTGAACTCGGAACGTCTTTTGGACTGTCTTGGATTACCCTGAATTGGACTTGGCATTTTCCTCTTCACTGCATTACGTTATCAAGTACTTTGGATTTTGGTCCTTTCTTCATCAAGTTACAGGAGGGCAAGTTGGGGTTTTACCCAGCTTACAGTTCTTCTCCCTATTATCATTGGGGAAACCAGCTCACGTGCCCCTCGACGGAATTATCCACCATCATAGGATTCTGGGCTTCGTCACCCATCAGTTTAGGTAAGCCCTGCTCTTTATCTGCTTGTTTGCTTATACTGTACTCATTTGATTGCTAATAAAGGTTTTCCTTTACAGCTGCCTTGGGTTTCAACATTCCGTGGTTCCGGGCTTCAAGAACCACCCACCTGTGGCCTCAATGATCGCATAGGGAGTAATCTTGTATTCTCTCTCTGTGGTACTTGGGGACGGAGGTTTTCATACTCTTCACGACAATCAAGCAACCTGACAGCAAGCATGTGCATTTCTTGGACTGATAGCGTAGCACATAATTGCATGGCATTGATCAAGCTCATAAATGCTATTAGTGCTGGAGAAAAGCAATTTTGATTCCCATTTACAACAAATACACACAGGAAGATTTTAGGAATTTACCATCTTATAACTTCAATAGAAACTGTTTTTAAAGGCCTTACTTTGAACAGTAGAGAGTCTTGTCATTTTGCCAAAAAGGTTTTAAAAAGAGCATGGCCATGAAGTATATAAGAAAAATACAAGCGTGGTGTCTCACGAGATAATCATTTAAAATATTTCTTTTACTGAAAAAGGGCTTAGACAGAGGTTGAAAGATTAAGTCAGAAAGTTCTTACAAAAATAGCGTATTTTATTTTTACATAAACAACATGATTTAACAATGCCTATCTCATAAATGAAAATAATCTCAAAAATCGTTCACACTTTTTGGGCATTTAGGGAAAGTACTGGTACAAGGGAATGTATACAGGATACAGTAAAGGTATGAAGTGCAAAGTGCAATTAAATGTACATTGTTCATTAAATATTTGAGATTATGGGCCTCATTACACGGAATGTGGTAAACCATGGTGCTCTTAGCACCATGGTTGCCGCCGGTACCATACCGGTACCACCATGGAGAAAAGGGGAGTTACCACCCCATTCCAAGGTTGGTGGGGCGGTAATTCCCCCTTTCTCCATGGCCCTTCCCCATTTTTGCCCCATAGAGCTCAATGGGAGTGGGGAAGGGGCTAATTACGGTACCGCAAATTGCGGTACCGTAAATAACACCAAGGTCCCTTTGCGGGTCCCAACTTTAATGGCTGGTCTACACCAGCCGTTAAGGTCGGGTCCCGCAAAGGGACCTCGTAGTAAGGCGGTAAGGGTTTACTGGTACCGGTGCCCTTACCAGTACCAGTAAACCCTTACCAATTACCGTGTAATGAGGCCCTATATCTTGATCCCTATCGACAAAGCCTATACCTTTGGGTGACTGTAAATGTTAACAAATTCATACAATGCTTTATCACAAAAAACAGTAATTTTGTCTACAATCACTTGTCGCAAAATACATACAAAACAGTCATTTGTCAACTAAATGTTGTTCAGAGGTACATTTGTCTTCTCTAGTTTTTGTATAGAACTTTCCTTATCTTAGTATCGACCGAGCAACATCTAGGGCTGCAATAGAACTGATGCCCGTCTTCCTCATGACTGGACTGTCATTGACCAAAAATGATTAAAATCTTCAAAGACACCTTCAAGTATAGTCTTTAACATTGTCTAAAAAAGACATACATAACATTTTTAAAAATATTTTGCAAAATCAGACTGTCAATGGACTATCAACATCTGTCAATACCTCCTATATGTGTCTATAGAGCAAACAACATACCATTAGCTCATCTGTTGAATGCCCAATCGAGTCAAACTCCACCCTTAATTTGGGTCAGTGCAGCTCATCAATTCTGCAAACAAAAAACCAAACAACAAAAAGGGAATGCAAATTCACACTAGTTGAATTGGTACTCGTGGTGTCATATACTGTCAAATATCAGTGCGACAGGTTACATACCTCTTGTATCTTTTCATTAGGCAGCTTCGAATGTACTCCCAGACATTTCCAAGGGCCAGTATCTTCACAAGAGCAACGGGTTACTCAAAAACCCACATCTGTAATAGAGAGGGCGGGTAGATGTTCTATATTCAGTACCCTATTGGGTGCAGTACATTACTCAAAAAGCTACTACCTACCTCTGTACTGTGTCTCTCAGGATCTAATGTTAGCCCATATATATTGGAGCATTGCTACACACATCCAATCGCTGGCCCGGTGCCAATCTATTTTCCTTTATGGGATAAATTATCACAAAAAGCACTTTGGTGACTACTTCAAAATTTTAGATGTACAATGCATTAATTGTCCAGACCCGTGGCATCAGACAATCACCTCAGTTTCTAAAGAGAAATATAGAGCATTGTATTTATGTCTCTGTGCATGAACATCCCCGTACTTATAGATAATTTGGTAAATAGCGCTTGTTCCATAATGGCACAACCAAACCTAACCTCACAGATTTCCCTACCTTCTCAGAGCCTTTTCTTAGCGCGTCCGTGCATAGCGTGTGTTCATTTCCACTTGAAGCCGCAACTGCAGTCCTACCTCTATCTCTGGTGTTTATAAACAAAGCGACTCAGAGATTAAAGAAGGCCTTAACCTACAGGTACACACGGACAAAATCTTGCTTGCCGTTTGTCGAAGTTTGTCCATGAGCTCCACCATTTGTAAAGTATTCAGATAAATGGACTTGCCCAATGCAATCTGCACATATGTGATGTCCGCTATCTATATAGTTACAAAAAATCTCCACAGCATTGTGCCACTTGTATAATAGTGATTTGAAGACTAAATAATAACATTTTCAAAAATTACACAGTTATTGATCAACTGTTCATATTTGATATGGAAACAATGTAAAATAGGAGTAATGGATGTAAAACTTTTAAACAAATTCCAAACATCTAGGTAGTAACATAGCGCGTACTTATAATTCATCTAGTACATCAATAGTGCTTACTAAATTGGAGTTGGGTACATCGCAGAAAAGCCCCCAATTAGGAGGCACACTATACTAGCTGGCTCCATTTCTCCTGGTTTTTCAGTCCGCTGACATAACTCTGTGTATGATGCATCCACCATTGTTCTCGTTATGCTAGTTTGGTAGCTGTATTGTCTCCATCAGTGCTGCAGACTTTATCTAGTACCCACCATTTGAAATCTTCTGGGCCATTTTTGTCTGCAGAAAATTGGTAACTAAAGGTGAAGTGACACTGTATGTCCTAATTCTGGATTTATGTTCTGTGATTCTAACTTTCACCGGTCGGGAGGTTTTGCCTATTTATGTCCTGTTGCACGGGCAGGTGATAGCATAAATGACATTATGACTATTACATGTCGTTTGACTTCTCAATGTCCAAGTTCTTCTATTAAATCTAATGGAACTGCAAGCTGAAGTCAATCCGCAGTTATTACATCCGCCACATGGGTAGTGGCCTAGAACTGGTGCCGTGCCAGGCCCCACATAGAAGTGAGAATACATGGTTTTGTTTTGTTAACCCTGTCTGCTTAGGATAACCAATCTTACAAATTCATACCCTTTTTAAAGGAAAACATTAGACGCAAAAGGCTAGGGTTGTTGAGTTGCAATAAGGGCCAGTGCTTGACAATTGGCTTCCTAATTTCATTATGGTATTTATTGGATGTCATGGCACATACAAGTCGGTCATTTTTTTTCTTTTCTCTGTTGTCTTTATTGAAAAAGATTTCTCGTTGTTTTATGACTCTCTTTTTCGATTGTCTCAATAGTCGTAGTGGACGTGGATAGCCTCTTTTTGAGAGAAGTTCTAGTATCAAATTGGATTGAACCGAGAAATCTTCTAATATCGTACAGTTTCTCCTCGCTGTCAAAAATTGGCCCTATGGAATGTTATCTCTAAGAGCCTGTGCATGAAAACTGTCGTGCCTCAATATAGTGTTTCTATCCGTCTCTTTCCAGAATAGATCCAATATCAGGTGACCATTTTCCTCCCTAATAAGTAAATCCAAGAAAGCTATTTCACTAGCGCTGTATTGCATAGTAAATTTTAAAATAATATTCTGTTTGTTAATCCATTTAAGGAAGAGATTGTAATCACCCTCTTTGGTATCCCAGATAATGATAACATCATCTACACAATGTCTGTACAATTGTAATGCTTTTCTAAAGGGGTTAGTGTCGGTTAAAATGCACAGTTGTTGATCAAACCTCCACATAAATAGCGTACCAAAGTTCGGAGAAAAGACTGCCCCCATTGCTGTCTCCTTAATCTGCATATAGTAGGAAGTTCTAAAATGGAAGTAGTTCTTAGACAAGGCCACCTCCAGGATTTCGACCAAGAATTCACTCAGAACCATTATCAAACCTTCCCTTTCATCCAAAAAGTCTTTCATAATACTCAGTGATTCTCTCTGGGGGATGTTGGAATACAAAGATTCCACATCTAATGTTAGAAGAGCATCCCTAGTACGGTAAAATAAATAGTGCCCTCTATTTGGTTAATGACATCGGTTGTATCTGCCAGGTAAGTATCTGATTTGGCTCAGGTTTCAGAAAAAAGTCAACAAACTGCCCAATGGGTTCTAGAATAGTAACTATGGGTCTACCGGGTGGGTTACGAGGGTCTTTATGGATTTTAGGGAGTATGTAGAATAACAGTGTCCTAACACCCAGTGGATTCAAAAATTCAAACTCTTTGTTGTTTAGATAGCCAGCATCCAGACCTCTCTGGGAGATTAAGCCAATTTCTTTTTGGATCATTTGGGATCACCTCTCAGTTTGAAGTAAAAGTCACTGGTGTTCAATTGTCTCAATACTACAGTGTCATATTGTATCGTATCCCACACTACAATCCCTCCACCTTTGTCAGCTTTTTGGATTTGGATAGATCCGTCATTATGCAGCTTTATCAAATGATCCCATTCTACCTTACTGAAATTAAATCTACAGTTCTGTTTTTGGTCCATTTTGTCATAGACCATATTACATTCTTTAAGGACTGCTCGCTCAAATGTCGCTGTTTCCTTAGAGAACATAGAGACTGAAGGCATGAATGTGGACTTAGGTCTAAATGGGGTACTAGCTCTTATCTCTGATATTTCATTAATTTTTTCCATGCCAAAGAAGTCCTTCAATCATATCTGTCTAAAGAATTGTCAAAGTTCAATTCCAGCATCCATTTTTTGGGGGTTTCTCATGGGAATAAAACAGAAGCCTTTTTCTAAGACGTTAAGGTCTTTTTCGGACAACACTCTTTCTGAAATGTTAAACACCGCTCTTGGTGTTTCTACCATCTGTAAGCCCTCTTCCCTGTTTTGAAGAAGCTCGGTATTGGTGGAGCCCCTTGGTCTGGGGAGGGGAAAGGGAGGTCATGTGGTTGATGAACCTGTGGAGGATACAAAGGAGGATAAATTTGATGTTGGCAGTTTTGTTGTGAATAATCGCCTCTCCTTCTACCTTGGGCATTATTCCTACCCATGGTCTTCTATTCTGGTGATAATTTCTAGCCCCTCTGAAATTGCAGTTATCTCCCTCTTCTGAAGATGTATCAGAAAAGGTCACTCTTTTTATTTGGAAATTTTGCCCTGGCTGTGTTCTCTAATTATTCAGGTCATTCCAATATAATGGTCCTGTATAGTCAGCACTGAGGTATGGATATACTGTATCATGAACCATAAAAGGCTGTACCTATATTGGCAAAACAAGCAGATCTCCTGGTAAAACTGTTTTTGTATTTCAGTCTTTGATAATGTTTTGAGAAATGTTCTTTGGAAAATGGGGTGTGGATCTGGGCTTTCATAATTTACGAATTTTATTATATTTATATTTCCTCTTGGAGTCCAGTCTCCCTTTTTTGGAGTAAGGTAGGAGACACGTTAGCACATCTTTTCACTAGCACCAAAATAAGTTTTGAGAATCTGGCCCTATGTGTTTTCATATTGTCAGAAATGGGGACTAATCCTCTGAGAAGCTCTTCTTTGTTTATCCTTCCCCAAACAAGTACAGTTTTACAAGGGACTGCAAAACTACTCACTGATAATGACAAGTCATATGCCATTTTAGGGATTTTATTACTAGGGTCTAGGACTATCCGCTATGCTTCTATTTTCAGGCTTCTGTACATATGTAATAAAGACCCCCAGATGGAATAATAATCGCTAGTTTGCACGCACATATCAGGGGACAGGGGGCATAGACAAAGATCTTTTGTGTACGGTGTACAGATCCATGGGAGCCATTCAGGGCTCATTATGAGTTGGACGGTAATACAGTGGTAATTCTGCCTCAGCCGAATAACTGCTACCGCTGTGGTGTCTGGCGGATTACCACCATATTATGATTTGGCGGGAGTGCGCGCACACCACTGGTGGTAATGGTAATTTAGTCTGGCAAAGTTACTGCCAAAAAGCAGTATCCAAGGGTAATTCTGCCACAAATTGACAGAATTACTGTTGCCACTGCCACTTTCAACGCAAATTCCACCAGCGTAAATAGCATAAATAACGTCATCACAGGAACGGGAAGCACAGCGGCAGCCATTTTGAAAAATACAATCCACTCTCAATCTCCCATTTCCTGTTGCCATCCAGGGACACCATACCAGTGCAAAAATAAATGTCACAGGAGAAGGGAAAGTCAAAAATCCCTGAGATGAGGCTGTATAAGCAGAAATGTATGGTGTCTGAACACCAGTTACTAGTTGACGAAGTAGTCCGCCATGCGGAAGAGCTATATGGCAGCAGGCAGTGCAAGACCTCTGCCCAGAGGAAGGCTACCAACTGGTCCTCCATCAGGGATAAGGTGGTGGCAGGGGGCATCGTCCCACGGGACTCTGAGGATTGCGGGAAGAGGTGGAATTACCTAAAGGCCAGGGTCCGCAGCCTCATTGCAAGGCATAGGAGAGAGAACGCAGCCAAAAGAGGTGGCACTGAGGAACCCCGCACCCTGACACTGTGGGAGGAGAAATGCAGCTCCATCCTCCACATGGAGGGGATCGAGGGGATTGGCAGTGTGGAGGCAGGAGCATCTAGCCAAGGGGATGGTGGTAAGTCCATCAGTCCCCTATCCCATGTGAATGCACTGGCCATAAGCATGAAACCCCCAGCATAGATGAGCACAATGGGCAGGGGAATGGGCAAACGCATGGCAATCAGTACAAAGGCACATTCCTTACACACATGTGCCAATGGAAGTGGGACAATATAGTAATGCACACACACCATAGGTGAAATGTGCATGCAAAGACATGGAACCATGAGAAGCACCCATGTGTGCTGTGACAGGCCATGTTGCCAAGTGAGCCCCCGGTGCCGCCACACAACAACAAGCAGCATTGGCAGGCCAACAGGCAACATGCATATGCATGCACCGTGTACACCCTCAGTAGGCACTACCTCCACCTAGCAGTAGCAGCATTCATTGGCCTAAAACCACCAATGCCCATCATACAAACGGTGTGTAAGGAGAATGAACCCCATCTTGCAAGAGTGTCTTGCTAGCACACTGACATGTATGCAAGATGACTGACAGCATATCATTATCCACGCCACAGTCGACAAACACCGAATATGCTTGGCCCTCCACTGCCAGCAGTGCCCAGGACATCTCCACCCCTGCATAGACTGGACCTAAAAGCAGTGGGTGGAAGAGCAGGCAAGGCCACAGGACACCACCACTGTGGCAGGTGTCGAAGCACCCACCATTCCCACATCGGTGCTCAGTGGCCCCTCCACCGGCAGGTGGCATGGCACAAGCTGAAGCAGGCGCAGCCAAAACCACTCCACAGCTAGCCCCTGTGGTGATACAAAAGGATGCCGTTCACACGTCAGCCCCTGAAATGCCCTTATCATCAGTGTGGGATGTGTGTCACCAGCATTAATCTGTTGCTGACACAGGTAGCAATAGCTCCACGCATGAGGAGGAGGAGGAAGACATAGGCTTCCCCTCGCCCTGTTTCAGCCCCATTCCTCCCAAGAGCCAACCACCAGTGGCACATGTCACCATGTCTGCGATGATGGCGAGACTGCATGCCATGTAGCAGTGCCAGGCCTCCATAGAACAACTGTCAGGCCAGCAGGTGCAGCACATGCAGGCAATGAGGGAATGACTGTAGGGATCATGTCAGAAGCATTACCGTTCCCTCTGCCAGACCACCGCTGACATCACCACTGTAGAGCAGAGGATGCAGTAACACACAGAGGGCATACCAACCTTTGCAGAGTTCCTCAACTCCTGCATGCAGTTGACACTGCAGCACACCCAGGGGTCAGGGTCCAAGCCCTCCAGCTCCATCACCCCCCCCGGGTGGATCATGGCCCAGCACCCCAAGGTGCCACTCCTTGCACCACCTCACGTCAAAAGTGCTTGAGAAGGCTGCCAAGGTCAAGAGGCCACATTAGTAACATTGAAATGCACATTTTGTACACAGGGGAGGTGGGTGGGGAGGATGAGTTGGCAATGGTGTGTTGGGAAGGGGTGAGTTGGGTGGGGTGGGTGTGTCGGGGCTGGCGTATAAGGACGGGGAGGTGGGTGCTTGAGTTTGTTTTCACATTTGATCATTACATTCTTGTTCATTTGAAGCAATGCTAGGACATTCCTCATTGTGTGCATGTGGTTAATTCATTACTTGGCTGTATACAGAGGTGCAAAGCATGTGGATGACAATGTGCTATAAACAAATTGCCCATGAGTTCTTGCTGAACCTGACGACAATCCCTACTATCTTCCCTACCTGCAGGTAGTGAGTCCTCCTGATCTGGGGGTGGCATGTCCTCATCAGGGAGCAGGGGGACATTCTGCCTGAGGCAAATGTTGTGCAGCATGACACTGGCAAGAACAATTTGTCCGACCTTCTCTGGCCTGTCCATCAAGGCCCCTCCGGTCCAGTGTAGATATCAGAAATTACCCTACAACAGGCCAAAGATCTGGTCAATGCAGAGCCTTGTCCTGAAGTGTACCTCGTTGTAAGCACCTCCTGTGGGGTACGTGGATTTCACACAGGTATCATCAGCAATGGCAGCTGGGGATATCCAGTCACATGCAATGGCAAAGGTCATGGGTGTCAGTCACAGTGCTTTTTGGATGTGTTGCCTTTTCCAACGCCATGTTGATAGACATTCTGTGCATGCATTTTACATGAATTGTCATACAACATGATTTATCATCACAGTACTTGAATGTGGAGTCATTCACTATGGGGAAACATATTCATTGTCATGTTACACCATGCACACAACACACAGCCAGCACTTGTCGCTTTCATAGTCTGTGATTGGCATGGTAGAATGCATGTTGCCTGTGTTGGTCATGTGTGTTGCTCTCCTGCATGTGCGTTGATGGGTGATTAGTTGTACCTGTGCAGGTCTGTGGTGTCTGCATCTAGTCCATAATGGCTTCACATACATGGTTACCTGCGTACATGGCATTACTTTCTGCCAGTGTTGAACTGTCTTTGTGCAGTGTTGCACTGTGTGATTCCATGTATAGGGATACATTATGTTGCATTGTGGTTCCTGTAGTCCTGTGTGTGTGTGTATGTTGCTTGCCTGTTGGTGCAGTATGCATTGGTGACTTACCTACTGCATTGCCAAGCATGACCTAGTCATGTGGGTTGTTGACTGTCATGTGCAGGGTGAGAGGGCAGGTCTTACCTGTATTTGGCCTTGACAGGGCATGCATTGTACAGTTGTGATAATGCCCCCTCCACATGGCATTTCACTGGTGCTGTGAGATCAGTTTTTGTGATGGCACTTGTACTCACTCAGTATACACGTCCCTTGCCCTCTGTGTCTCTCCATGTATCCAGGCAATGTTCTGTTCCGCAGGACCATGGCATCGTGGATGGAACCAGGGAAGCGGACACAGCAGTGTGTGATGAGGAGGTCAGGATCGCAGGTGACCTGTACATTCAGGGAGTGATACTGATTCCTGTTACGTTATACCTCTTCAGATGCTTGGGGGCCCACCAAAGCCACAGGGATGCAGTCCAGGGCAGCAATCACGTTGGGCAGGTGGGCTGCTGCATACATGCGTACCTTTGTGGCTTTTATCTATGCCGGGGTGGTGGGCAGGGAGATGGGCTGGGAATCATGGCGCAGGAGTGCATCATGCACCTGCACATGCACATGTGAATATGTGGGCTGGACTATGGTGTGCAGCATGCCCACAGAATGCTGGTAGGTGCCAGCATCAAGGAAGTGTAGGACTGACACAAGCTTCGGCAGCGGGGGTGAGGCAGTTCCGATGTTGATTCTGCTCTGTATGTCATCATGCATCAGGGCGAGTGGCTCAACGATGGTCTCTCTGTTGAGACGGTACAGGGTAATCAGGTGGGTGTCAGTTAATGTCAAGGGTGGGGGCCTGACCCGGTGTATGTGCACTCGCCTTGCATGGCGTCTCCTCTTCCTTCTTTTTGCGCCCTATGCTGATGTTCCTGCCTCTGCGGCTCAATGTGGAGCAGGAGGAGTTTCATGTCCCAGGTCGCTACAGCTAGTGGCAGAATGGTGTTGGCAAGTGTATTAAGGTCAGGTGTAGGCCTTTTGTAGTCTTTCAGGGTGGATTCTATGCACCTGTCACTTGTTTTTCATCATCTGTATGCATTTACCACCACCTTTTAGGTGGAGGTAACTGTATTGTGTTTCTAACGGAATTACCGCCCTGTTTTTTATGTATTTCGGCAGTATTTCAACTTTCAATGCGGCAGAAAATTCCACTGCGGCTAATTCCGCCAGCGGAATTAGTACCGACTCCTTATTTGGCGATATGGTAAAAGTGTTGGTAATTCAGTTACAGACACTTTTACCAAATACCGCTGTGTCCAAGGACTTATTATGCTTAGTGAAATAAGTCATAATTATTTCGCTTCTATTATTTTGATTAAATACATGCTTTTTGTTGCTCTAAACCAGATAGCTTGGGCAGTACCTTCTGTCTGCTGTTAATGCCCGATATTATTTTTTCTTTAGGAAATGATTGTTCAATTTGTTTACCCACAATACTTCCTAAATTTAACATTATTTCAGGGTCCTCTGCTCCGCTGAGCGACATATCTGATACCGATGTTGCACTCCACTTTCGCTGCCTACACTGATCCAACTGCTCCAACTGTAGGTCTTCAGCAATGAATTTTGCGCTGAGCTTCACGCCACACCGCAGAATATATACATAACATCTAAGCAGAATAAGCAGCCACAATAGACTTACAAATCGCTGATCCAACTGCGGGCATTTCCCGTGGCGCTTCTAGATGCTGCATGGAATCTATGCATTCTCATTAGTCAGAGCAAGCAACAACAACACATTTCCCAATTGATGCTCCAATTGCAGGGGCTTAGCACTGTAAAAAAAGAAAAGAAAAATACCTCCATGTCTATATTTCTCTTGAATGCTCTGGCCTGGCTGTGCAGGTATTCAAATTAATCATCTCCCTCACCGTCCCTTATTCTGAGTATTAATTTGCTCAAGATTTGGGCAGATACATCTATCAAAGTCCTGCCTCTCCAGAAAGGAGCTCTTGTGCCTCTGGACATGTATCGTAGGATGCCAAATCACCTAGCTTCTGATCTAGCTTAGCAATAGGCCTTTACTGCTCTCTGTTGAGTTAGCGCAATTTGCGTCTCCCAGGAGGCTCGTTGGGCCCAGTTTTGTTTTCAAGCACTGATGGATCTACTGGCATGACAGTGTCCCTGTCCCTCTCAACCATCCCATCATTTTCACCAGTGGGCCTGCTATGTCCGACACCTTGCCCTGGCAGATGTGCCAGGATATATCTAGTCCCTTCTTTGGGTTTTTCTGATTCTTTGCTACAAAGGTCGGAAAGCTTTGGGTCCGGGTCTGGGGTGTATACAACCTTGCCTTTCAGCTCAGTCTGTGACACTCTGTGTGAAGGCATTCCCTCACCTTATTGCCCAAAGCCTGACACTCATATAAGCTGCCACTCTGGGCGAGGGAGTGCAATCCAAAGACCTCAGACGTCAGGGTCCAACATGCCCTCGTCCACGGCCACCTTGCTTGGATCTTCTCTTTATTTTGTTCTGTCTTCAGCCGCTTGAGGGTCCTTTATCCATTGTTTGATGAGGAGAGATCCCCTTCAAATGTAATGCCCAGCTCCATGGTGAATGCTCCTGGCTCAGCTGAGGAACCCGTGGTTGCCACATTATTCTCCACTGGGCTGAGGGTCAAGAGGCTGGGCACAGTTTACGTTGAAATCGCTGCGTGAAGCTGGTCAATAACACTCTGAGCCTCGGAAAGGGGTGTCCGGTGGTGTCTGAGAGGGACTGTCATACTCCCCTTCATGTCTTCCTGTGTGAGGACATGACGACATGAAGATGTCAGATGTGGAATCACTGTCCCCCTATTCCTCCTGGTTACTATCACTGGACTTGTTGCCCTTAAACTGCACCACAATAGACTCCAAAAGGTCAAGTCTTTTCTGGATGGGTTTCGTTTAGAGTGTGACTCAAGGCTCTCTAGAAGCTGAGGCAGGAGTGTAGTTCAGGGTAATCATATTCCTCCCTCCTCAAACTCCACCTCCTCTAGAAGGGGCTCCTTCTGCACAGACCACTCTGTTCCGAGCCTTTTTTGTTGTTGTTGCTTGAATAGGTACATGTATGTTTTTACCTGTGCCAAGTGCGGCCCGCCAAGCAGGTTTTTAGAGAGCAGGAGAGCTGAATTGTTTGTGAGCAGAGATCTCTGTGTGTGCATCTGGAGCAGCGCTGCTGGGCTAACTCACAGTCACTGCCTGCTATTTCAAACTAATATTATTATTCTTCTTGTTCTTATGCTGCACGGTGACTGCCCGTTCTCACACCAGACCGTTACTCCAATGGGGGTGGTCCCCTGCGCATGTGCGGCAAAGCCATCATGGGTCAGGTGGTCATAAAGCCCCCCTGGTGCAGGCAGGCTCACCAAACCTCTTGGGAAGCAGTTGTGTGGCGAGGGCACAGCACGCCTCAAAGTCCATTCCTGCCTTCCGCAGCGAATGTAAAAGAGACGATCGGATCTGGAGTCGCAGGCTTCCCTCATGTGCCCACCCCACCTGCTTCCATGCTCACACACACTTCTCTCTACCAAAGAGCAGCAAAGAAAGAGCAAGGACTTAGAGAGAGTGATGCCTTGTAGGGCTCCTGGAGAGAAGGGGCTACATAGAAGTTCAAAGGGGAAATTTTCATGGACACCACAAAACCCTTATAGAAACCTGGAAGATTTAGTTGGATTTGTAGTTTGTTAGTGTGCTTCTCTTGTATGCTACTAAAGAGTTCCGTAAAGAAAGTGAAGCATAATGCTCGCGCCTCTGATCCTGCCATAGAATGAACACCCTTTCACTTCCTTATTCGAATATACGGTTGCTCAGGATTTTGGGGGGTGCTACATCTATCAAACCCCTCAAGGTTTTGTGTGGGAGGCCTACAGTCATCCTCCCTTGTGCACCTGAGAAGTGTCCTACACGTGGCCGCACACCTCATCAAGTTTCTACGAAGATACGACCACATCACCCCGTCCCTCATCAATCTTCACTGGCTCCCACTGCACGAACAAATCACCTTCATGTCTTGCTGCATCATCTATAAGGCAGTTGCCTTCAAGTCACCCAGCTACCTCGTGGAGAAACTCAGCCGGCGGACAACGCACCACCAGAAGCAAGGACATGTGCAGACGTGAAATCCGTCGCTGCAAAAAGGAAAGGACCAGAAAACAAGACTTTTTCTGCCTGCACCCCAAGACTATGGAACCTCCTCCCCGTCAGCATTAGACTTGCCCCCACGCTGCTACAATTCGGAAAAGAACTCAAGACCCACCTCTTCAAGGAGTCTCTCCTCCTCAACACCTAGACCATCACATCGCCCCCATGCCACCTGACTTGCTTGATGCCACCCGCACCTCTCCTCCCTGTTCCCCCTGTACAACTGTACCCCTCCTGTGTCCCTCTGTATCCTACCCCTTGCTGTATATCTGTTCTGTTGTTACCTCTGTAAAGCGCTCTATTGCTTCTCGAAGCTAGGTCAGCGCTCAGTAAATACCATAATAATAATGATAAACAATAGCTTAGAGTACAGATAGGGAGAAATGGCATATGAAGAGGGGCACACAGCTTGTAGGTGTTGTTTGGTTATTTGCCCACCTATTGCTAAACTCTATGGCAATTCCCATTCAGTTCCTGCCCCTCCCCACCCAAAATACCTCCCCATGTAAACTCTTTGAGCTTGCTTTAATCACGCCTTACTAAAACCTTGCACTCAAAGTACCTGCCAGTGTTTTTTCAGTCTTATGAGATTTAGGGGCTGATTCATGGAATTTGTGCGCCGAAAACACGGGATTTGTGTGCCATTCTGCCTGCAAATCCCCATTTGTTGAACATGGATTTGCAGGCAGAATGGCGCACAAATCCCCGTTTTTCGGCGCACAAATTCTATGAATCAGTCCCTGAATGACTTAATTGGAGTTGTAAACCTGCTACTGGTGTAATAGAAATGCCTTAACCTGGTTGCCTTCAGCCACTCAATTTATAAGCACTGTGTGTGTCCTTCACTAAAGTCCTGTTTAAAACAAGCATTGGCAAAGCCAACAGTGTTGGCATGGGGATAAGTATCAGGTACTGCTATTTGATGCCCAGGTACTCGCACAATGTTGCAACCGCTCCCATCAATGGTCAGTTAATACCACTACGGCTGTGCCTGCAAGTTCCTTTCCCAGGGCAGTAGAGTGGCCTGGGCAGAGCCCCAGCCAGCTCAGAAAAATGGTTCTGAGACGGCGCTGTGCCGGGGCTCCCTAATGTCCCCTGCTAGCCCCAGCCAATGAGGCCACTAGAGGCCAAGGCTTTTTTTTCTAAAGCTCTCACTCAGGCTTTAGAAAAACAAAGGTTTTTTTCTCTATAATGGTGGCGCTGGCACCTGCGTGGCACCCCTTTAACCAAAATATGCTGTGGGACAGCGCCACCATTATGGAAGAAAAGGTGAGGTCACTGAAAGCCTAGGCCTTTTTATTTAAAACCTAAAGCTCTCTCTCATTGGTGGGAGCTTGAGGCTTTAGGAAATAAGACCTCGACTTCCAGCATCCTTAATGGCTGGATCCACCCCTCGCCAGGCATCCCAAGGGTGATCGCTGCATCTCTTAGTTAAAGGGATGCCTGACGAGGGGCATCCCTTTAACTAAGTTAACTAGTGCATGCCGACCGACCCACAAGATCATATCAAGGAAAAACCAAATTACAGAAGCTTGAGATCGAGCAACCAAAACCTCTTATTCCTGCGTAGTTGTAAAACTAAGAGGTTTCCGGGAGGAGCGTTTTTTGGCGCAGCTCCCACACTATGGAACGCCTTACCAGCACCGTTGAGAAGCTCTCTGTCTTTGAGCCTGTTTAAAAAAGAGCTGAAGACCTGGCTGTTACGATAAGTAGCTTATCCTCCTCCTCCTCTCTACCTGGTGGGGGATTTTTTCCGCTCCTCCTGGACCCTACATGTTATTTGTCTTGTCTGTAATGTCTGCGCCCTCACACCTACGGGTTTATGGATGCGCATTATAAATAGACTAAAGAAAA
Source organism: Ambystoma mexicanum (assembly GCF_040938575.1). NCBI lineage: Eukaryota > Metazoa > Chordata > Amphibia > Caudata > Ambystomatidae > Ambystoma > Ambystoma mexicanum. The sequence continues at coordinate 1,332,870,060 of NC_090921.1, read as the reverse complement.
GTAAAAACATGTGCGCTGTCCCTGCCTGCATCCATTTTATATAAGGGATGCAGGGATCGTCACCCTCGCACCCTGTAGTGCATGGGTGATGGTCCCTTCAAAGGGATGACTGGCAGTGGTCAGGGCCACTATTAAAGAAGAAAACGGGTAGGGATGACCCCTGCCAGGCATCCCTTTAGTTAAGGGTTGCTGGGCAGGGGTGTCTGCAGCCCATTAAGCCGGGGCTCATTAAGGGGGTTGGCATAATGGGCCGGCAGATGACCCCCATCATTAGGCCACACTCCCTTGACAAGCCCTGGCTCGTTTTACCATGCCACGTAAGGCACTGGGCTTTCTCATGCCTACACAAAAGCCCAAACTATTGGCATTGCCAATGCTTGTTTGGTTTTGGAGACTACTTAAGTTGCACGGGAAATGTTGACATTGCTGTGCAGTTTAGTACGCCTCCCTCTTCCACTCCCACGGAAGGGGAGTAGTAAATGTTCGTTCTATCTATCTATGTATTGCACCACTACCCCAAAGGCCTCAGGGCGCACACAAAAGAGGGAAAAAAGAAGAACATGAACAACAAACAACAAACAGGGAGAATGGAGAAACGGATAGACAACAGTGGACCAGGATAAGACATCCTACAGAGCCTACACAAAATATTGGTGAATGTTACAGGAGGCAGAGTAGGGAAGGATTGTTAAAACGGTCTAGAAAATTAACCATGGCCTGCATCAAAAAGGAATGTTTTTAACTGTTTTTTGAAAACAGTTAATGAGTTGCTTTCAGCCAGATAACTAGGAATAGAATTCCTCAAGGCAGGAGCCCACAGATTGAAACTAGCACCCCCAATTTTCTTCAATGACGACATCGGTTGAATCAAAGAGATGTCACAATTGGATCGTAGTTCAAATAGTTATTGGAAAGCCATGTCTATTTGGATTCTGCCGTTGTGCAGATGCGCATTTTTTTGGTGCGCGGGGCATATGAGCAGCCGGTAAGCATCAGCCAGTGATTAAGAGATCGCATAGGAGTGTCATTAAGTTGTTCTAGTGCAAAATGAGGCCATCACCTAAAATAGCACTTTGTTTCGAGCATTTCTGTTCCTTTCCTAAGACCCATCCCATTTGAGTTTAATTTGTTTTTGAAAATTCACATGAATCATTGGATATGTTGCTGTATAAATGTGAGACACCACACCGGTGGCACAGATGAAATGAAAAGTCACAATTCTGCTGTAAAGGTTACATTCAGGAAGCGGAAACTGTGTGAAGCGGTCACGCAGCAGTAATGTCCTGCTCCACCACTGGAGTATGTGCAAAGTAGCTCTTTTGCCGCTACCCTCTGTTAGGCACCTGGCACGACTTCCTAAATTCCCCTTTTCATCTACAACCTTAATAGACCGCAGTGTGATTGTCCCAAGGGGACGTTTGCTCAATCTCTTGTTTTAACTGAATCTAGTCCATTTCTGTCCTTCTCTAGATCTACTGCCTCTTTGCCCTCCTCTACCCCACCCTCGGATCTCAACCACATGCTCATTCCTAAGACCACTCTGATGTTCTCTTTCCTACTTCTTTGTGCCTCTCATCTCCTCCTTCTCCTGTTTGCCTCTTTTCTTTCCTAAGGGTATTTCCTGTTCTCCCCCCCCCAAGCGTTTCCCCCACCTTCCTCCTCACTTTCTCTCCAACGCCCATCCAGAATTCTCTATCTGTCCTCCTTCCTCTCTCTCCAATCTCCCAACATCTTCCAGTCTCTTCCTCCTGCACGTCACCCCCTGTCCCCTCTCTCTGCCTCTTACTCTCTTTCCTCTCTCAGCGCGACCTCCTAACACTCGCAGCCTTGTGATAATTACGCGAGCGGCCTTTGCAGTATGCTGGCCCTGCCCCCATTGGCTATCCTACGTGCAACGCTTGCGTATGTTTATGATTACTCAGTGAGCATGAGTAAAGGTGTTACTAATTGTTCATAGCGTAATGGTGATTCTTGTTTCTCTTTGCCGCTACATGTGGTGGGACTGTCCAAACTCATTTGGGGGGGTAACCACCATCTTCGGTGTGCAGTAGCTTGTGTTCACTGTGCGGAAGCCTGTACGGAGCTTCATGTTCCACCAGTCGGCAACAGTGATTGTTGGGGGTCGCCGGCCATGGTCATCCGGCGGGCGCCCCTGGGCGCTATCTCTGCTAGCGCCGTGCAGTCCCACTATGTGTGGGGGTGGGGGCCTGCCGTGGATGTCCGGCATGGCCCCGGGGGCCATGGGCCTCGGCACCCTGGCGTGGGGTCACAGCCTGCCAGGCCTCGGACTGAGTGGACCTCGGCTGCCATCCTGGCAGACGGGTCCCTCAGTGTCTGGGCGTGCAGGCCTGTGCCTCCACGTGTAGGCCTGTGGCCTACATGGATAATGAGACACGGACTCAGTCGTTCCTCTTTGGGAGTCTGCAGCCGCTCTGACTCACGTGCCTGCAGGGGCTCCTTTTATTAGCTTGGGCCATGACACAGTCATGGCCCATCTTAAAGGGGCCATACACGTGAGGAAAACACATACCCTTAAAGGGGCAATGCACACAGGAGGGTCCCACCTAACACTCCTCCTTTTTCATAATGAACAAACAAACAGTGCCGAAACATACAGGCATCCCACCTGTTACAAAACAACAGAATACTTTTCGGTTTAGAACTTGTGGGGTAGGCAAATAATAAGATATGCCACCGCCACATACCTAGCTTGCTCAAACGATTAAAGACCTAACACCTACTAGTCACAGACCTAACATATATTAACCCATTTCTAAACACACTCAACAAGCGACAGTCGTGGCAGGTGAGCTGCCAGAGGAACACAGGCAGTTCTACCACAGTTTGCAAAACCCTTTATTAACCTGGGGCTCGGAACGGTCACTATACAAACAACCGCCATGGTTGGCGGCTGGCATTACATGCACACCTTGCAACGGCGGGATCACGGCCTCACCTTATCATTCTTTACTGAGACCACTTAAAGCATGTGGTTACTATGCAGGTTCACAGCATTGAAACGCATATTTACTGAGTCCTCTTCAAACGATGATGGAATTGCAGGACACCAGTCCATCTTCCATCCGCGTCCATTTGTGAGTCACCTCCCCGTGACCAGGTCCATGGATGGCATAATTCAAAACCGGCAAAGCCGCGCCTGTCAGAGAACGCCAGGGGCCACATCGGCATAGACCCTTGATGTTATGGGCCGTCCATGCAGGAGTCCCTTCCCCCCAGGTCCTCGTCCCTTGATGGTACGGTCCACGGCTGGCAAAACCGCACCTGACCAGCGGCCACATCGGCATATCCTCCTGATGTTTAGAGCAGGGTAGCGAGACGCAGATCACAGGGCGTCCAGGCTGCTCCTGATGCTGTTGATGGGGACGGTGCTGCAGGTAGGGCCCGGGGTGACAGGACATCGCTCACCCCACCCTTCTCGCGATGCTCCCCCAGTCAGGAGTGTCTTTTTTCCCCAGGGGTGCAGGAGGGCACACAAGCACTCATGATGAGCTGCACCCCATCCCTGCTCGCTGCACTGCTTCGAGGTGTTGGTTCGGTCAGCCACAAGTTTTGGCTGGACTCAGGGGGGGGCCGGCAGGTATCTCCCCCAAGCCCACGTTGGTCGGATCTCACGACGGCATGGCATGGAGGGCAACACCAGTGGTAGGCAGTTCTGGAACCTTTGTGGCTCGGTGTCTAGGACACCCGTGGGGCAGACACGGTGACTGTGGTGCTATACTGTTCGTGCCACCGTGATTCCACATTTCAGCGACACACGGCTGTCTTGGGGGTGCACAGTTCCTTCCCTGCACCTTCTCTTCTCCAGACAAAAGCACGCACCCATGGTAGCAGGGCACTCGTGACGGGGCGATGCTGGTAACGTGGCGCTGAGAGTGGTGGGGGCAGCCCACCACATATTTATTCAGCTCCTCTTGCATGGAGGCATGGATCACTTCCTTGTCAGCCCCGCTGGGCTCTTTAAAGGGCCTTCTACTTTCCAGGGCTCTGGCGCCGGAGCGCTGTTGCGAGTCACCGCCTCACGGCCTGGGGATCTTCATGATCTTCCTGCGGTGTAGGTTACAGCCTGGTTGTCATGCTCACCTCCTGCACCGCTGTATGCCCCGGGATGATGCCGGGGGGGCTCCGGCGGTACCACGTCACCTGACAGTGTTGCTGCGAGTCGGGGAACCCCTCTCCTAACTTCTGCTCCCAACCGGAGCACTGTTGCAGTGCTCCATTCTGGAGCACATCTTGATGCCACCGCTGCAGGGCCCAGAGTCAGGCTGACTTCTCCGATGATGTGAGCACCTGATTTGTCTGTGCTGACCTGGAGTCACCTGGGGCCCTTTTCTGCCATGGCACCAGGGCAATACACTTGATCACCGCTGCAGCCCGGGCTTTTTGTAGGTTTGCCATGACTTTCGCTCCAGCAGGAACCATGTCGTTCTCCCCCAGTTCAGGCGTGGAGCACACCACCTCTGATCACCGCTGGAGGCCCGGGGCCTTCCAGCTCCGATCCTGAAGCATCCTGGGACTGGCTGGTGTGCCAGATTGCTGGCCGCTGTGGCGGTGGAAATAGCTGGCCCCTGTCTGCCACTTTCACTGCCCAGCCGGGGACATCATTCTGTGGGGCCCACACTTCTTGTCTTCACTGTGCTGACTCGCAGCCATGCCCTCCTGAATGGTCCGGCAGGGAGCATGCCGAGCTTTACCGCCAGGCGGCCCATGGGCATCCGGGTCATCAGCATGGCCCATGGCTTGCCTGCTCCATCAACCCTTGTCAGCTGGTCCTTGTTCAATTGATGAAGCACAGCAAGTGGTGCTACCTCTTATGTGGGCTCCACAGCGGGTCACCTCTCTTGCAAGTTTGCATCCGGCCACAGGTCCTGCCACCTCAGGTTGAGCAGGCGGGCTGGCCTCTCCTCTTGTGCTTCGAGCCAAGCAGGTGTTCTTCACCGCCTGTGGCCCAGTCTTGTAGTAGCTGAGGCTGCCGGTGTACCAGAGTGTCGCCTGCATCACTGCTGCAGGCGGGCGGCCTCTGTCTTTAATATTAATTTCACAGATGGGCCGGTATACGAAGGGGGGCGGGCATGGCATGACATGACCCACATTCCCTTTTTTTTTTTTTTTTTTTTTTTGCAGCTCCGACAGCTTTGTTTCACCGCCACGGGGCCCAGAATTTTAATGAAGGCTCGAGCGGCGACACAATGTAGGATGCTGATGTGCCTGGCTCACAGGGGCTCTTGCCTCCTTCTTGCGGCTCCAGCCGCTTTAAATGGATGACCAGGTCGTCCCCTGTGGCCCTGCTTCTTCTGTTTTGGATGTGGGGGTGGGCACCCCCTGCATTTCGCTCCGCACCAGAGCATTAGGAATTCACTTCTTTTCCGTAGCAGAGGGCCAAAGGATCTGTGGGCGACTCCCACCCCAGCCGCACGAGCACCCTCCTCAGAGGGCCGCGGCTGGGGAGATCGCAGGCAGGATTCCACCTTTTTTCCAAATAGGAAAAGCATCAAACAATGGTGTTGTCTCCTATGCGGCTGTTCTAATACTCCGCCTGCGGTGTAAAGCTGCGAGGTGTGGCCCGGATCCTCTTCGGCGCGATGAGCGCTGCTGGGGCAGGCTGACTCTTCCCCCCCCGGCCCGACGGATGCCGGGGCGGCTCTTTTGTCCCCTGTGTGGTGCATGCCGCAGGGGTCCCCGACAGATCCCCACCCTGGCCGCACGAGCACCCTTTTGTCTGGGGGCTGCGGCCAGAGGAAAAAAAAGGACCCGCCGGCATGGCGCTGGGATGGCCCGCGCCCCTCTTCTTCTCTCCACAAGGCCAGGGCAGCACATCCCCGCTCCGTGGCAGATGCAGCTGGGGGAAGGGGAGCATCTCCCTTCCCCCCCGCAGGAACCTCCGTCTCCTCACGGCAGACGCCGCTCATGCTCTTCTCCCCTTTTCGGGGCCGCACACTTCTTCTATTTGTGGCGTTCTGCCGCGAGGTGTGTGCCCCACCGCAGGGCAGCCCGGGCCTACATCGCCCACGCTGCGGCGGTGAGGCGCAGGCCACGCTGGACCCGCGGTGGGGTCGGATGCTCCTCTTTCCCCCCCCACTACCAACCGGCAGCAGGGTTCCCACGTGGACTCGTGGTCCTCGTCGCCATTGTTGGGGGTCGCCGGCCATGGTCATCCGGCGGGCGCCCCTGGGCACTATCTCTGCTAGCGCCGTGCAGTCCCACTATGTGTGGGGGTGGGGGCCTGCCGTGGATGTCCGGCATGGCCCCGGGTGCCATGGGCCTCGGCACCCTGGCGTGGGGTCACAGCCTGCCAGGCCTCGGACTGAGTGGACCTCGGCTGCCATCCTGGCAGACGGGTCCCTCAGTGTCTGGGCGTGCAGGCCTGTGCCTCCACGTGTAGGCCTGTGGCCTACATGGATAATGAGACACGGACTCAGTCGTTCCTCTTTGGGAGTCTGCAGCCGCTCTGACTCACGTGCCTGCAGGGGCTCCTTTTATTAGCTTGGGCCATGACACAATCATGGCCCATCTTAAAGGGGCCATACACGTGAGGAAAACACATCCCCTTAAAGGGGCAATGCACACAGGAGGGTCCCACCTAACAGTGATGTCTGCAGCTACCGGCTTGTGCACTGCCAATGTTAGATTGCTTCATAGGGGTTTCTCCTGAAAGTATGATCTGTTCTAAGTTTAGGGCTTTGTCTGTGGCGTATAAATGTAGTCATGCGTGCAGATTCCTTTCAATCTTGACCACTGCCCACTATTCTATCCAGAGACATGCTAGCAGTAGGACGACTGTGGTGCTCCCCTGCAATGACGCAGGGCACATTTGGGGAGATGTTGGAGATTCCCCCTAAATCTCCTCCTGGCCCAGTTTCACACTGCAGGTGGATGCAACCGGCCCCCAGCACCTCCCCATTCTCCACACCTGGGGAAGCAAGTGACCCTTTGAACAAATTATATTGTTAGTATTACTGCTTTGAGAGGGCTGTTCTAAAGTGGTCCATCTAAAATTTACCTCTAGTCTCCCTGAGGTATTTGAGGATGCATCCGGCCCCCAGGACCTCCCCATTCTCCACACCTAGGCTAAGGCTGAGGACTTTGTTACATGCCCCATTTGGGCCAGACTGAACCTTTGTCTGGCCTGGTAAGCACCCAGAATGGGAAAGCTCCCAATATGTACACGATAACATTAATACCAAATTCCATTCATTTTTCATCTCATTAGTACAATCAAAATTGTACTATGTAACCAAAGCTTAAAGTTTTCTTGTACTGTTGCACCCAGTTACCTCAGGGTTCGGTGCACCTTATAAATTAATAAACAAGCAAGCAAACAAACAAACTAAATTAATCCTTTTATCCAACAGATGTCTCCGTAGGCAGATTTGATATTGGTGATTGATGCTGGTTTAGGGAACAATCCCCATCATCAGATGAAATTACATCTATACAAATAAAATGGTGGTCAGTCAAAATCTCAAAAAAAAAAGAGCGAAAAAAAATTTCTCTTTTTTTAATTATATATTTATTTTGGGGTCCGGGATTAAAAAATAAATGGTAAAAAAAAATAAAATTTAAAAAAGGGTGGTTGGGGGGGTACCCCCCCTTTTCGAATAAAAAACGTCATTAAAAAATGCGACTTTTTTGTTTCGGCCTTTTTTTTTAGATTTTTTTTTCGAGATTTTTTTTTTCGGTCTTATGACCATAAACCAAATAAAATACCAAATAGTTATTTCATTCCCAGTTTAAATCTAACCACGTTTTTTACACCAAAAGTTATACAATCTATGATCATAAGCTCATCATGCAAAGGAACTTACACAGCAAACATCACCTAATCTATTCTCTTTAGCGTGGGGTAAAACATCTTTTCCGCTCACACATGCGATAGTGAACCAAGTCTGTTATCTGTGTTTATGTCTGGGTCCATTGATTGGACGTCATGGCAATATCTAGTCTGTTGCTTCTTAAAGATGTGTCTCTTACATATGATACTAATCATTAAACAGCGGTAATAGTGCTCCTCAACCCCATTGGGTCCTATGGGGAATGGGGATTCACCACCCCCCGCAACTCATGATCCAGTGCAAATTGTGCCAGACCGAGTTGTGGTAGCGCTATTAGCGTTGGGCAGTATCCCGGCAATATTACCGCCGGGATACCGCTCAACTCTTGATGAGGCCCTAAATGTCTAACCCTGCATATCGTAACATACATTGATACAAAATGTACAGTTATGGTGATGATTCAAAAACCTTCCTTTCTAGAGTTCATTCTTAATTAGGTTGTATAAAACTCATCCACCAAAGTAAAATATCATCCCTATTCAGTTATGACCCATAAAAGGCACAAAAACTCAAAGTAAACAACCTACAAACAATATAATCGAAGTGTTTTCAAATGAAGAAATTACATGTTTGATTGATTCTCTGAGGTATGACAAAATGAATCTATCTATCCAGTAAGATTCTGTTTGTGAAAGTCTTTGTCTGATATTTTGCCCTCATGATGAGTTTTTAATTACTTCAAGAATTTGAAATGTCATCTGTGACATCTGATATTGTAATTGATTAACATGACAAGAAACTGAACATTTACAGTTCGATTCGTGTAATTAATGTGCGCCGAAAAAACGGCGCACGCGTGCGAAAACGTGCGATTCGCAGTGAAATAGCGAAAATCGCAGTGCAAGTGCGATTATCGCACAGAAAACATCGCACATCAATTCATGGAAGTCTGTGCACGCGCAAAATGTGGGATGTGCGCTGAAAAAGTGCGTGGCGCATGCTGGCGCACGCTGGCGCACAGGTCATCGAACGCCGTGCGATAAGGCCCCAGCGAATTCGCACATAGCGCGGCGCACATAACAAAAGTAGGCGTAACACGGGGCGTCACACGCAGAATGGGGAACAACTCGTGAAAATGTGGGCGTCATGGGGGAAGTACAGGAGGCAAGTGCGCAGAACGCCCACACGCTCGCCTGCAACACGTACTCATGGAATCGAATAGGGAAAAACAGCGCACGGCCAAAGACGCGCACAGGCCCATACATGTCCGCCACACGAAAGCAGGCGGTAGCGTCCCTGCGCAGGAAAAAAATGTGCGCCAGAGAAGGCCCACACGCGATCGGGCCTGGGGGAGCGTGTGCGTGTATTTCAGAGGTGCGCGAGAAGTTTCACACGCGATCGGGCTTGGGGGAGCGTGTGCGTGTATTCCAGAGGTGCGCGAGAAGTTTCTCACACGCGATTGGCCTGGCCGCGTGTATTTCAGGGGTGCGCGAGAAGTTCCACACGCGATTGGCCTGGGTGCGTGTCTTTCAGAGGTGTGCGAGAAGTTCCACACGCGATTGGCCTGGGCAAGTGTATTTCAGGGGTGCGCGAGAAGTTTCACACGCGATTGGCCTGGCCGCGTGTATTTCAGAGGTGCGCGAGAAGTTCCACACGCGATTGGCCTGGGCGCATGTCTTTCAGAGGTGCGCGAGAAGTTCCACACGCGATTGGCCTGGGCGCGTGTATTTCAGGGGTGCGCGAGAAGTTCCACACGCGATTGGCCTGGGCGCATGTCTTTCAGGGGTGCGCGAGAAGTTTCACACGCGATTGGCCTGGGCGCGTGTATTTCAGAGGTGCGCGAGAAGTTCCACACGCGATTGGACTAGGCGCGTGTATTTCAGAGGTGCGCGAGAAGTTTCACACGCGAATGGCCTGGGTGCGTTTATTTCAGGGGCTCGCGGGTGTTTTCACACGCGATCGGGCCTGGGGGAGCGTGTGCGTGTATCTCAGAGGTGCGCGAGAAGTTTCACACGCGATCGGGCCTGGGGGAGCGGGGTATGTGTATTTCAGGGGCTCGCAGGTGTTTTTACACGCGATCGGGCCTGGGGGAGCGGGGTACGTGTATTTTAGGGGCTCGCGGGTGTTTTTACATGCGATCGGGCCTGGGGGAGAGAGGTACGTGTATTTCAGGGGCTCGCAGGTGTTTTTACACGCGATCGGGCCTGGGGGAGTGGGGTACGTGTATTTCAGGGGCTCGCGGGTGTTTTTACACGCGATCGGGCCTGGGGAAGCAGGGTACCACTCACCGTCTGCCTTGCGTGTAGAAGAACGCTTAGCCAACACCCACCCGCTGTGAAGTAATAGCGTGTGAACCCCAACGCCTGCAAAACACACGCACCGCACCCCACGAAAAGCAACACCCGTGCGCGATACATCACAGACACGCATACGCGCTAAGGGCCTTTGGTCCAATGGAATCGCGTATGTGTGCTGACGCACTTACGTGCTAAGGGCCTTTCCTCGATTCACACGCTGACGTGCAGAATTTTCACGTGCCAAATCACTCTGTATCAAGCTGGCCACGCGTAAGCACACGGAAGACCACGCTCCTGCCCAAAAGGCCAAATTACTGCCCCCCAGAGCCCCGAGCAGCCTCCCACGAGCCATCTGCTGCTGCCTGCCTGCCTGCTGCCACCGTGCCCTGCCTTTTGGTGCCTGCACATCAGCCATCTGCAGGGGTCCAGTTGCTGCGTCCACCCCTGCTGGAACAGAACACTCTCGACTGGGATACCATCGCTCCACAGCCCAGCCCCAGGACCCAGTTGCCCACCCACGCCTGCTTCGGGGGTCGCCATGTCGGGGCAAACACCATCCGAGACCATTGGCGACCCCCAGCCAGAGGGGCAGAGGGCCACCAGCTTCAGTCAGAAGGAAGTTGGTGTCCTGGTGGAGCTTGTCCTGGGGCATAATGATGCCCTCTTCGGATCACCACGCGCCGACAAGGAAGGATGGGACAGGATCTGGGACGACTTTGTGGTTGCCATCAACGCGGAGGGGGTGGCAACCTGCAACATCAAGCAGGTCAAGAAGCGCTGGGAAGACTTCAGGTCCAGGACCCTCATAAAGGCCCGGCGCCTCATGGAGGGGGGCCAGGGCAGCATGAGTACCATCCAGCTGATGGTCCTGGAACGCATACTCCCAGCACTCCATGCCCAGATCCTTGAGAGGCAGACCCGTCTGGAGTCGAGCGGTAAGTGGCCAAGCATTGCTGTGTGAGACAGGGCATGTTGCAGCGTGCTGGTTGTCTGATACTTGCCTGTATGTGTGACATAGGCCATGTACGCGTGTGTGTGTGTGCAGGGACATCATGGTCATGCATGTGAGACCAGTAATGTGTGAAGCACACGGTTGGTGTATGTGTTTAAATGTAACATGGGGAGCCCTATGCGGAATGGACACATGAGAGCATGCCAGTCTCTGTTCCTGGACATGGGTGTGGGTGAGGGATGGGTGCTGATGCCATGTACATGTATGGTGTCCATGTCTGTGTTCCTGACCTGCGTGTCTGTGACTTGTGGATGCCATGGATGCATGACACATGTCTGTGACAATGTTCAGATTCACTGATGCAGCCTAGTTATCCTTGCATCGACTGTGTCTGGGGTGTACGAGTCCAGGTGGATGAAAGTATGTTGAAGTGTGTGCATGTGATAGGCATAACCCATGATGCATGTGAGTCCAAAAACAACATTGTATGCTTTAAGAGACCCTTGGACATGTTTGCTTATGTCCATAGCATGCGCCATGCCTGTTACTGCATGTGATTTGCCTGCACTGACCCATGTGTTGTGGAGGGACATGATGGAAGTGATCTTTGACAGTGCCACTCATCTGCTATTGCTTCCTGTCTAGGGGACCATTGTACAGTACCCTGATGCTTGTGTTCTATGTCTCCCTCTACACAGCGCAAAGTGAAGAAGAGGGCGGAGACGGCGCTGTGGAGCTAAGCGGCGGGGATGCCCCCACGGCTGCAGCGGAAGGGGTGGGTGAGCCCCCACAGGGGCTTGCAACGGCGGAAGACGGTGTGGAGCCATCCAGGTTGGTGGTTTCCACAGAGGAGGAGGAGGCCGCTACTGAGCCGCACATGGGGCCTGGTGGGGGCATCCCTGCTGGTGCAAGTGATGCAGTCCAGGGGCAGGGGCAGGAGGCAGCACAGGTCGCTGTGGAGGTGCCTGTGCATGTCACTGTCCCTGACACTGTGACTGCACCACCATGCACCAGCAGGGATGCCCCATTCCAGGCCCGTCCGCAGGTAGGGGGATGTCCATGTCATCTGACTCCCCTCCACCTGCGGACGAGGGGACCCCTAGCCGTATGGAGAAGGTCCTGATTGGTGTCGCGTTGCGCACGGCTGTCATTCGTGATGCGGTGCGTGCTTCCCGGGGGGAGCACGCACGTCATCACAAAGAGCACCGTGCCAACGTGGCCCAGTTGGGAGCGGTCATGGTCGGGGGTCTCGTACATGTGTCGGGCACTCTGGCGACCCTCTCCTCCTCTGTGGAGGCTATGCGCCAGTCGTACTCCATGCCGTCTTCCGGCCCAGATGCCACCAGGGCCCCCTGTGGACCTGCCCCGACCAATGCAGCCACCTCAGTGGGGATCCCATCCCTGCCACAGTCGGGAGTCGGAGGTCCAGCAGGGGTGGACACACCAGCAACTGGACCCCAGCAGATGGAGGATGTGACGGCATCATCAGGCAGGGCATGTGCACGACGGCGTCGGTGGTTTCCATCAGCCTGGATGCCGTCGTGCTGGCACAGGCAGTTGCGTCGGAGGCAGCGGCAGGCTCGACGTGGGAGGCATCATGGCTCGGGGCCATCAACATCAGAGGTGCAGGCATCAGCCGGAGGGCAGGAGAACCCTGGAATGGGAGTGGCTTCCGTTGTCATGATCTCTGCTTCCAAAAGGTCAGGGTTTTCCCAACTCCCTTGGAAGCAGATCCATAACCCAGGTTCCGAGTGCCAACCAGTCCCAATTGGGACCTTTTGGACCCAGTCCTGGCGCCAGTGGCACCAGGCTCATAAATATGCCCAGTCCCAGCGCTGGAAGCGCCAGGCTCATAATGCTTGGGCGGACTTACCTGCAGCAGACCATGCTGCTTACTTGCCTGCCAGTTGAGCCTCTGATCCTCTTCTGTTTGGAACTACTTTTCCTGTTGGGTGGGGCTGGAGCCACTCCCTAGATTTAGAACACTGGAACTCTTCTGGAAGGCAGGAACTCTTTTCTTACCAGGAACTCTTTTCTTACTTAGGCGTGGCTGTGGAAGGAGACACCTAAGCACTACAGGAGGCTATTTAAACCACACCCGGTGGATGAATCTTGCTTTGCGTTATTCTGCACCCTCTGCAGCAGGACGCTCATCGTGTCTTCTGCATCCAGTCCTGGGCCTAAGGAAAAAGGCTTACCATCCTGAATCCAGTCTTCAGCAACACCTATAAAGACAAGAAAGAACAGGTTAGCATTCCGGCATCTGAAAGGAAAAGGCTTACCATCCTGAATCCAGTCTTCAGCAACACCTATAAAGACAAGAAAGAACAGGTTAGCATTCCGGCATCTGAAAGGCAAAGGCTTACCATCCTGAATCCAGTCTTCAGCAACACCTATAAAGACAAGAAAGAACAGGTTAGCATTCCGGCATCTGAAAGGCAAAGGCTTACCTACTCTTCGTGCGCTCCGGAGGTCTTCATACTGCATTCCGGCATCTGAAAGACAAAAGCTTACCAACTCTTTGCACGCTCCGGAGGCCTTCGGCGCTGCATCCGCATCTGAAAGACAAAACAAGGTGCGTTTAAAGACATTGGGGAACTTTAATACTCACGTGCCATTACTCCTTTCCACATCTAATCCAGTGGGTATTCGTGAAGCAGGCAACAAGCGCTTACTCACGTGCTTCCAGGCGCTTCTATTCATCACACGGGCTCCATCTTCAACTCACTTCAGCCCGTCATCCGCCATCGCCGGAACCCTGCAAAACAAGAGACATCATTACTAAAGACTTTAAAAAGCCATTTGAATGACTCGAAACTTACCGTTCGTGCAGTAAACGACGGACAGCAGTCCTCTGAAGTCAAGAGGCCTGCGCTACCTATCCAGTGAAGAAACTGGCTATAGCACCCTGCCCCGAGGCAGATGGAGAGCTCGGCATTCACTTACCTAAGGTGAGAGCGTTAACCTTTGGGGGTCTACAGGAGAGGAGAAGAGGAAAGAGATAGGGACACCCCAATAACCCCAGTTCATTAACCCCATATTTTCTATCTGCAGACATCTTACTCTACACGTCAGGCATACAGTGCACAGAGGTCCAGCCCAAAGAGCCAACCGGGTGCTACACATCACCTTTGAAGATACGGTAGTCGCCCAGTCAAGACCGGCGCCTCTGCAAGAATCAGGTGAGCGTTACAGAACGCAAAGCCTACCGCAAAACTCTCGCCCAGGCGCTATGGAAACCTTGGATACTGACCCCCTAGCCCGGTTACTTGGGGAACTAAGGGCAGAAGTGCATGCAACTCGTCAGGAAACGAATGCTCTAAGAAGGGAACTAATTATTTCCAAGGAGAGAACAGACAATCTTGCTAGACAAGTGCTACAGTCACAAGCCGGACAGACCCCGTTACCCGCATCAGGGGCAAATCTTCCTTCAACATCCTCTATGAATCCAGTGCAGATCAACCTACCTGGGAATGTACCTCTGGCTCCGCCCGAGCGATTTTCTGGTGACCCAAAGAGGTTTGCAGTATTTATCAATCAGTGCCGGTTGCACTTCTTATGCCGGCCAGCAGCCTTTCCAACTGATCAAGCTAAAGTAGCTTTTGTACTTTCGTACCTTAGTGGCAATGCGGCAGACTGGTCGATCCCTCTAGTTCATCAAGATGATCCGGTTCTCCATGATTTTCAAGCCTTTCAGCTTAGTATGGAAAAACTGTTCGCAAGACATTCACAGGGACAGGCCTTGGACAATGAGCTTCTTTCTTTGCGACAGGGTAATCAAGACCTTTTGGCTTATATTGCATCTTTCAATAGACTAATAGTGGAAACTCAATGGCCTGAGGACAAAAGGATTACGCTGTTTTATAGAGGTCTACGTGGAGAGCTCAAAGACGTTTTAGCCCAAGTAGTGAATCCCCCACAAGACTGTTCGGATTACATAGACTTGGTCGTTCAAATAGATCACAGGCTGCAGAACAGGAAGGCCGATCGTTCCAAGTTTGATGCTCGAGTATTTTCCAAACCGCCAACTCCTTCCAAAGGAGTAGACTCCGGGGAACCCATGCAAATAGGGGGTCTGAAAGGTCCTCTAACACAACGGGAGCGGGAAAGGAGGAAACAGTTGCAATTATGCCTATATTGCGGAAACTCAGGGCACTTTCTTCGAGACTGTCCGGTGAAACCAGCCAAGAAGGCAGTAGGAGCTGCAGTTACCAGGGTCACAAACTCTGAGCAGGGAAACGACCTCGCCCGACAAGAATAGAGGTCCTCTTGCCGAGCGTAAAAACCAGTTCCGTGACCTCGCATTTCGTGATACCTATGGTCCTCATTAGCCCTGATAATCCGGATCGATTACATGCAATTGAAGCTTACGTCGACAGCGGTGCCATCGGCAATTATGTGGATCATGAAATGGTTTTGAGGATGAATCTAACTCTTTGTCCCAAGGCTGTAAAGGACGTCATTACTACGGTGGATGGTACGGAGATAGCCTCCGGGCCAGTAACGCATACCACTCAAGAAGTGACGCTAGTAAGTCAAGATGGACACCATGAGAAGATCGTGTTCGATGTGATCAAGGCCCCTCAGTTTCAGATTATTCTAGGAATACCTTGGTTAGAGAAACACAATCCTCTGATCGATTGGCGAGCAAGAACGGTCCAGTTTCCAGAATGTGTCTCTACTTGTCACCCTCCACCTGGTGTTGCACTGGCCGCAATTTCTTCAGAGACTCCCCAGTTACCTCCCGAATACCTAGAATACCAAGATGTTTTCCGTAAGGATCAGGCTAACTCTCTACCTCCTCATAGGTCTTATGACTGCCAGATAGACCTGATACCTGGATCTACTCCTCCTTGTAGTAGAATTTATGCCCTCACCGAGCCTGAGAACCTTCACCTTCGACAATACCTGGATCAATACCTGGCAAATGGGTTTATTCGTCCTTCCAAGTCCCCTGCTTCTTCAGCTTTGTTCTTCGTTCCAAAAAAGGAAGGATACCTTAGAACTTGTATCGATTATCGCTCCCTGAACCAGATCACCGTTAAGAATAGATATCCGTTACCTTTGATCCCTGAACTCCTGGACCAAGTCAGAAAAGCATGCATATATACAAAGCTGGATCTTAGAGGAGCTTACCACTTGGTACGAGTAAAAGAGGGCGATGAATGGAAGACGGCCTTCCGCACCAAGTATGGGCTATTTGAATATCAGGTCATGCCCTTCGGACTTTGCAATGCCCCGGCCGCCTTTCAATATTTTATGAACGATGTCCTCAGAGAGCTCATAGATGTATGTGTTGTTGTTTACATTGACGACATCCTCGTTTATTCTTCATCGGAATCTGAACATCGGAAACACGTGAAAATGGTCCTCGAAAGATTGCGTCAACACAAACTTTTCGCTAAGTTGGAAAAATGTGTTTTCAACGTGACTGAAGTTGAATTCTTGGGATTCATATTATCACCTGGCGGAGTGCGTATGGATTCAAAGAAGGTCGATGCAGTTCTCAAATGGCCATCACCATCCTCCGTAAAAGGTGTGCAAAGCATGTTAGGCTTCGCTAACTTTTACCGCAGGTTTATCCCCGAGTTCTCTCGAATAGTCCAGCCCATCACTGCCTTGTTAAAGAAAAACAAACGTTTTGAATGGTCTACCGAGGCAGAACAAGCTTTCCAGGATTTGAAGACTAAATTTATCTCTGCACCAATCTTAAAACACCCTCGCCCCGAACTCCCCTACATCGTGGAAACTGATGCTTCAAGCCTTGCCATGGGGGCAGTTCTATCACAAAAGGACCCGGTAACCAATCAGTTGCATCCCGTGGCATTTTGGTCCCGCAAATTCTCGCCTCCTGAAGTCAATTACACGATTACTGACAAGGAACTTCTGGCTATCAAGTCTGCCTTTAAGGCTTGGCGGCATTATCTGCTGGGGGCCCGACACACCGTTACTGTGATTACGGATCACCGAAACCTGCAATATTTGAAAACCGCAAAGGCCCAATCCTCTAGACAACTCCGTTGGGCATTATTCTTTGCCGAGTTTGACTTCATAATTACCTATCGACCAGGTACAAAGAACGGTAAAGCCGATGCCCTTTCTCGGATGGGAGTGGAAGAACACTTGATCAACCCTAAACCTGTACCAATCATTCCCGAACAAAGAATTCTGGGTGTAATCGCCACAGAATCCATAGAGGAAGTTAAGGATAAAGCCAGGCAACTTGTAACTCCAGCAGATATACAGAATTGGCATCTGCAGGGAAAGGACTTTGCAGTAAAGGACAACTTATTGTATTTCCAAGAACGATTATACCTACCCAGCACAGATTTACAGAAAAAAGTAATCTCTTGTTATCACAACTCTTTAATGGAAGGTCATCCCGGTATAGCCAAGACCTCAGAAAAGATCAAGCGCTACTTCTGGTGGCCGTCTTGGAAAAAAGATATCAGAGACTTTATAATGTCCTGTGGAGTATGCGCCCAAAACAAGAGTCAAAAGGAAAGACCAGCAGGCCTCTTACGCCCTATTGACATCCTACCTCGCCCTTGGCATACGCTTTCTATGGACTTCATCACCGCTCTACCTCCATGCTCCGGATACAATACGATTCTAGTAATCGTGGACTTATTCTCCAAGATGGCGCACTTCATTCCGCTCAAAGGCTTGCCAACAGCAGCAACTCTGGCCCGAGAATTTCTCGAAAACATCGTCCGACTGCACGGTTTTCCTTCGGTTCTAATTTCGGATCGAGGTAGTCAATTTATTTCTCATTTTTGGCGAAGTTGCTGTCGGTCGGCTCAAATTGATGTGAGACTATCGACCAGTCACCACCCTCAGACCGACGGACAAACCGAGAGGACCAATCAAACTCTGGAACAGTATTTACGCTGCATGCTGCAACAAACTGAAAAAACTTGGAAAGATATCCTTTGGATAGCCGAGTATGCCTACAATAACTCTGTCCATTCGGGAACTGGGAAAACCCCGTTTTTTCTTTTGTACGGCAGTCACCCTCGAACCTCGGAGTTGGATCCCCTCCAAGACCTTGAAACACCAGCAGTAGACTACCTGCATTCTACAATCACCCAAGCCTTTAAGGAAGCTGTTTCTCACCTTCAAAGGGCTAAAGAACAATACAAGAAAGGAGCAGATCAACATCGGAAGGAAGCCCCTCACTATCAAGTAGGGGATCAAGTCTGGTTATCCACCAAATATCTATCTCTAAAAGGGCCACGCACATTCAACCCAAGATACCTTGGTCCCTATTCCATCACTACCATAGTAAACCCAGTAGCGGTCAAGTTGGACTTGCCCCCGCACATGAAGATACATCCGGTCTTCCACGTCTCTCTATTAAAACCCGTGCAACCTCAAACCCGACTAACCAAATCTCCAAAACCTATCCTAGTGGATGGAGAACTCGAGTTTGAAGTCAAAAGCATTCTGGACTCCAAGATCTCCAAATCTAAACTATTCTACCTAATTGACTGGAAAGGCTACGGCCCCCAAGAGAGATCCTGGGAACCTGCTGAATATGTCCACGCTCCTCGTCTAATCAAAAGATTTCACCGAACATTTCCTGACAAGCCAAAACCCCCGGAGAAGCCCGGTTTGGGAGGGGCCTTGAGGGGGGGTACTGTCATGATCTCTGCTTCCAAAAGGTCAGGGTTTTCCCAACTCCCTTGGAAGCAGATCCATAACCCAGGTTCCGAGTGCCAACCAGTCCCAATTGGGACCTTTTGGACCCAGTCCTGGCGCCAGTGGCACCAGGCTCATAAATATGCCCAGTCCCAGCGCTGGAAGCGCCGGGCTCATAATGCTTGGGTGGACTTACCTGCAGCAGACCATGCTGCTTACTTGCCTGCCAGTTGATCCTCTGATCCTCTTCTGTTTGGAACTACTTTTCCTGTTGGGTGGGGCTGGAGCCACTCCCTAGATTTAGAACACTGGAACTCTTCTGGAAGGCAGGTACTCTTTTCTTACCAGGAACTCTTTTCTTACTTAGGCGTGGCTGTGGAAGGAGACACCTAAGCACTACAGGAGGCTATTTAAACCACACCCGGTGGATGAATCTTGCTTTGCGTTATTCTGCACCCTCTGCAGCAGGACGCTCATCGTGTCTTCTGCATCCAGTTCTGGGCCTAAGGAAAAAGGCTTACCATCCTGAATCCAGTCTTCAGCAACACCTATAAAGACAAGAAAGAACAGGTTAGCATTCCGGCATCTGAAAGGAAAAGGCTTACCATCCTGAATCCAGTCTTCAGCAACACCTATAAAGACAAGAAAGAACAGGTTAGCATTCCGGCATCTGAAAGGCAAAGGCTTACCATCCTGAATCCAGTCTTCAGCAACACCTATAAAGACAAGAAAGAACAGGTTAGCATTCCGGCATCTGAAAGGCAAAGGCTTACCTACTCTTCGTGCGCTCCGGAGGTCTTCATACTGCATTCCGGCATCTGAAAGACAAAAGCTTACCAACTCTTTGCACGCTCCGGAGGCCTTTGGCGCTGCATCCGCATCTGAAAGACAAAACAAGGTGCGTTTAAAGACATTGGGGAACTTTAATACTCACGTGCCATTACTCCTTTCCACATCTAATCCAGTGGGTATTCCGGCACCCTGCAGCCGCTCCGAACTCGTACCTGCAAAATAAAAAGACAGTTAGAGCGCATCGTGAAGCAGGCAACAAGCGCTTACTCACGTGCTTCCAGGCGCTTCTATTCATCACACGGGCTCCATCTTCAACTCACTTCAGCCCGTCATCCGCCATCGCCGGAACCCTGCAAAACAAGAGACATCATTACTAAAGACTTTAAAAAGCCATTTGAATGACTCGAAACTTACCGTTCGTGCAGTAAACGACGGACAGCAGTCCTCTGAAGTCAAGAGGCCTGTGCTACCTATCCAGTGAAGAAACTGGCTACAGCACCCTGCCCCGAGGCAGATGGAGAGCTCGGCATTCACTTACCTAAGGTGAGAGCGTTAACCTTTGGGGGTCTACAGGAGAGGAGAAGAGGAAAGAGATAGGGACACCCCAATAACCCCAGTTCATTAACCCCATATTTTCTATCTGCAGACATCTTACTCTACACGTCAGGCATACAGTGCACAGAGGTCCAGCCCAAAGAGCCAACCGGGTGCTACACATCACCTTTGAAGATACGGTAGTCGCCCAGTCAAGACCGGCGCCTCTGCGAGAATCAGGTGAGTGTTACATCCGTGTGGGAGCGGTTGGGCCAGCAGATAGGTGCGGAGCGGCAGCGGGCAGAGGAGGAACGGCTCACAATGGTCAGGGCGGAGAACTCCATGCGGAGGGCGCTGAGTGCCTCGAGGGTCTTCGCAGGGAGTTGGAGCTGGACACTGCATTATCCCTGCGGGACCTCGGGGCCAGGGAACATGCCCGCCTCCAAGCCATTGTACAGGAGTTCGATGATGCCCTGGCCCATGACAACAACCAGTGAGCCGTCGGACTAGCCCGCTGTCCTTGTAAATAGTTATGTAGTTAGTGTTAGGTTTCCTTTGCTTTTTTATTTATTTTGGACCTTTTGGACAATGGGCCACATTTTTGTATATAGTTTTATTTTGTTAGGTAGTATTTTTATGTAGGTTTCATTTCTTCAGTTGGGATCATGGACCATGGTTTGTTTATCTGTATATAGTTGACTGTTGGATTTTTTTTTGATTTACCCATGGAGCAATGGTTTTCGGTTTTGTTTTTACCTTGGATTTACTTTCTTGAACTGTGACTTTGGACACCTTTCCTTTGGATTATGATTTGTCGTTTTTCATTATTTTACGGACATGCTGCTTTTGGTTTTTGATTCCCATTGTCATTTGTTTATTTTTTTATTCCATTTATGCTGTTTTTAATACATTTTTTTCATCAAACTTCAATGTGTAGTATCATCTCATTTGTATCATGCATATCCTGATATGGGTTTTGAGATTCACTGACACCCATTGGGTGTATGTGAGGGCCATGTGTTCATTTCCAAACTTGCTATTGGGGTTCTATCGTTGCCATTTCTAAGTGGATGGATGCAATACTCGAGTGGGTGTTTTGGAGGCTGACCATAAGGGCCAGGGATCTAGATTGTGATGACATGTTGGCTGGGGGACATGTGTGGGGGCCTGCTGGCAGGTGCCCCGCAATGCTGGGGGGTGGGGGTGCAGGGGGACATGAGTCGGACATGAGTGGGACATGAGTGGGGGCCTGCTGGCAGGTGCCCCGCAATGCTGGGGGGTGGGGGTGCAGGGGTACATGAGTGGGACATGAGTGGGGGCCTGCTGGCAGGTGCCCCGCAATGCTGGGGGGTGGAGGTGCAGGGGGACATGAGTGGGACATGAGTGGGGGCCTGCTGGCAGGTGCCCCGCAATGCTGGGGGTGGGGGTGCAAGGGGACATGAGTTGGTGATCAGTAGTGCAAGGAGACATGTGCCTTTGCTGGGGGGCATGCCCATGTTGGGTGGGCTGCCTGCGGGACATGACCAGGGATGCAGGGTAGTCCCCTGTGGTGTGGGCTGCCTGCAGGGGCCGTGGACGGTGTACAGGGGACACCTGGGAGGACCCACACTGCCAAATCACATGTAGGACTCCCCAGCACCCCTGAAATACACGTACCCTGCTGAAATTGCGTGTGAAAATTCTCGCGCACCCCTGAAATACACGTACCCTGCTGAAATCGCGTGTGAAAATTCTCGCGCACCCCTGAAATACACGTACCCTGCTGAAGTCGCGTGTGGAACTTCTCGCGCACCTCTGAAATACACGCGCCCAGGTTAATCGCGTGTGGAACTTCTCGCGCACCCCTGAAATACACGCACACGCTCCCCCAGGCCCGATCGCGTGTGGAACTTCTCGCGCACCCCTGAAATACACGCGCACAGGCCAATCGCATGTGAAACTTCTCGCGCACCTCTGGAATACACGCGCCCAGGCCAATCGCATGTGGAACTTCTCACGCACCTCTGAAATACACGCGCCCAGGCCAATCGCATGTGGAACTTCTCGCGCATCTCTGAAATACACGCACCCAGGACAATCGCGTGTGGAACTTCTTGCGCACCCCTGAAATACACGCACACGCTCCCCCAGGCCCGATGGCGTGTGGAACTTCTCGCGCACCCCTGAAATACACGCGCACAGGCCAATCGCGTGTGAAACTTCTCGCGCACCTCTGAAATACACGCGCCCAGGCCTATCACATGTGGAACTTCTCGCGCACCCCTGAAATACAGGCACACGCTCCCCCAGGCCCGATCGCGTGTGGAACTTCTCACGCACCTCTGGAGTACACGCGCCCAGGCCAATCGTGTGTGGAACTTCTCGCGCACCCCTGAAATACACGCACACGCTCCCCCAGGCCCGATCGCGTGTGGTACTTCTCGCGCACCTCTGGAATACACGCGCCCAGGCCAATCGCGCGTGGAACTTCTCGCGCACCCCTGAAATACACGCACCCAGCCCGTTCGCGCGTGAAACTTCTCGCGCACCCCTGAAATACACGCACACGCTCCCCCAGGCCCGATCGCGTGTGGTACTTCTCGCGCACCTCTGGAATACACGCGCCCAGGCCAATCGCGCGTGGAACGTCTCGCGCACCCCTGAAATACACGCACCCAGCCCGTTCGCGCGTGAAACTTCTCGCGCACCTCTGAAATACACGCACACGCTCCCCCAGGCCAGATCGCGTGTGAGACTTCTGGCGCACGCGTGTTCCCGAAACCCGTAATACACGCTCCTCGCTTTGCGTTTGCTGTTTGCCAGTCCGGTAAACTGGTACAGGGTTGGCGCAGCCCTTTGCAATGGTTTTGCGATCTTGATGGCTTTTCCTTGCGCGAGGGCGTTCCTGGGGGCATAACTGGCGCTGCTGCAGGGTCGCTGCGCCACTCTGCGCCACGTCTGCTTTTGGAGGCGAGAATTCATGAATACGCTGTGCGCGTAAATTGATTTTATCTCATGCGGCTGGCGCAGACATTCGCACGGGCACGCTGTGCGCCAGCCGCGTGCGACACCTTTTTAGGAATTCCATGAATCGGCCTGTTAATATTATGTGTCCAGATCTTAGCTTTATGATCATTCAAACAGACATAAGGTTTTCAAGCTGTCTGTCCAATATAATATTTGGGCATCATATACTATAAAAGATGTTACTACTTTTACATATAGCATAATCCTTCAGTTTAATATGTTGTTCAGTCGTGGGATGGTAGACTGCATTACATTTGGTAACATGTGTGCAGTGGTTGCAGTTAAGGCGTGGGCACGTGCCTGTTTTTGGCATTGTCAAGAAGCTTTGTTGTTCAGAAATCTCACGGTCATTTTATTGCAGTGTGTTATATAATATTTGCTAGTATTTGTGATTCTTTTAACTTGTAGCAATACATTATTTTGATCTGTGTGCATTTAATATAGTGATGTCCTGAAATGGTGAGTCAATATTTCTACTACAAAAGATGGATTATGGATGTCTCAACAGAGAAAGTAAATTGAATCTGCTTATATTATTTCATTCAAAGAGATTAAAAAAACATTCAGTTCTTTGAGAGTCCCAGGCCATGTTCTGAAAATGTTGTCTCTATAAGTATATAAACCTTTTATCTTATGATTCCATTAATTAATATATAAAATGTTATCCATCTCAAATGTGTGTATACACATATTAGAATAAGACCAAGTCCTGATGGCTCTCATCGATATTCCAGATATTTGCATATGACTTGACTTTTAAAACAAAAGAAGCTTTTGTCTCATGGCCGAGAGAACACACAACTACTGACACAGGAATACGCTTGAAGGGTTTTATTAACCAAAAGTAAAACACAAGAATATTGCATGGAAATTGTTTCAGGATAGCTGTAACACAAAGGTTCTTAGGAAACGTAGTCCATGAACTCAGGATGATGTATGAAGGACAGCAAAATAAAAGGCATACATAATGTTCCAGAGAGAAAGGTCTCCTGCTTAGTGATTTCCAGATCTCAGTCTTCCTCCCTTTTGCAAATGTCCCCAAAATCCTCCCCTTCTTGGGACTCACCATGTAGCGGTTACTTTTTCCCCTATTCTAGGGTGAAGTGGCTCACACCCTCTGTAAAACATCCCCTCTGCTGGGGATCAAAGTCATTATTTCTTTCTCTTTGTCTTCAATGTAGCATGCCCCTCTTCTGGGCACAACCATCTTCTGGGACAGAGGCTTACCTCTTTCTCACTGAAGCCCACCTCTCGTCCAGGCGCGTGGGCTCTCTTCCTCTTCACTCCAGCCCACCCCTCTTCCGGGCTAATAGGCTCTCCTCCTTCTCACTACAGCCAACCTCTCTATCAGGCTTATGGGCTCTCCTCTTTCTCACCGCAGACCACCCATCTGCAGTTGGTTTCCAGCGCAGGAGCTAGTGTTGCTATGTGGCTCCACTCATACCATGGCTCCTGGCTGGTCCTCTGCACAGAACTTCATTTTGTGGGTTTCTGATGTTTGTAAAGCCATTTTAAGGTACAGGAATCATCTGGTAAAGTCCCCACCTGTGAAAAATCGTATTTCCTTTGGGAAGGGGGAGGAAGCTGTTAGGAATCACACTTGCACACATGGTCTGGTGAAAACACAGGGTCTGGTGAAAACACAGGGTCTGGTGAAGACACAGGGTCTGGTTAAAAAAAACCTAACAGAAACATGCCACCCGCGGATAAATCGCAAACAAGAATTACTGCGTCTCCCATAAGATGAAGGCTGTCAACATCCAGTGCAATACAGCGGAGAGAGCAGTTCTGGGCACATGTCCTGTTGTCATGGCAACGAAGGAAGCTCCGAACGCTCTGTGATGTTAGAACAATATCACGTGATGTCAGTGATGATAGCGGCATAAAGCCTACCGCCAGAGCGTAGCCCGGTGCTTCTGATTGAAGTGCTACAGACTCGTGTTTACTTCTGTGTTTTCGTATCCTTGTGTTTAGACTCCTGCAACGTTTCCGGATTTCACTGCTTTAGCCCTTCTGCTCTGTTTCCTCGATCTGTTCTGTGTTTTGCTTCATGTCTGCTCTTGTGAACTGACTGCATGTTGCCAACCCATTTATGCTAAAAGGACTGCCTTTGACCAATGTAGTTATACCCGCTGCTATCTGCGTTTTTTTCCGACCCATTTATGCTACAAGGACTGCTTTTGACCAACGTTATAATACTGGATGCTGCTCGCACGTCTTCTCGACCCATTTCTTCTACCAGGACTGCGTTAGACCAACATTACAATACCTGCTGATTCCCGCATGTTGTTCGTTCCAAATACCTGCCGATACCCGCACGTTGTTCATTCCAAATACCTGCCATCCAGAGTGTCAGTTCTTCGCTTTGGAATACTGCTGTTGTTATCCTTCATTGCAACACCTCCCGGGAACTGTAAAGAGACTAGAGACGCATGCTGTGTACCCTGTTTTCGACATAGGCATCCTAGTACCATCGGGGTAGGTTCTCTGGACCCTGGGATTTGTGCTTCAAGGAACTATCAGGCGTCCTCGTGCCGTCATGACAGGACATTTGAACTGCTTGTACTTGGACTTCAACAACGGGCATTAACCCCTTCTGGTAAGACCTGTTTGTGCTTAAATGTGTTTTGTAGCCACACCTTTTTTCCACTTGTCATTTATAGAGCTCTTCTTGTACTTGGTTGATTTAGCTGTTTGGTCATCGCATACCTTGGGGACTACAACCATCCTTAGGATATTTAGACTGCATTGATAGGCCTCTCTCCCACTATACAGGTCTCTCAGATTTTAGCAGGGGTTCTGCCTCCATATTGCATTGTATGAGATCTAGACTGCATTGATAGGCCTCTCTCCCACTATACAGGTCTCTCAAATCTAGTAGGGGTTCTGAGTCGAGATCGTATTGTTTGATATTTAGATTGCATTGATAGCCCTCTCTCCCACTATACAGGTCTCTCAAATCCACTTACCAACTCACCCTAAAGTGAGACAGAACCCACTAGTGAACTACTGTGGAGTGACACTCCGATTAGGGGTTCACGCCCCATAAGGCGTAAGTCCTAGCCACGACCCTCAAAGTCACTCTGCAACTAGTACATAGCCCTCTCAAACCCACATAGCTAGCTCACCGCAGTAAACCGCGTTCAGGGAGACGGACACTAAAGAGAGCCACCGATAAGACCCAACTATAACCACCTCCCATACCCCTACCAAGACAGTGACTAAACGAGTAGGCAACATCAGCCAGAAATACCACATACAGACAGAGCTCAAACTGGTAGCGGACAGCCCTCCACACCCAGTAATACACCACAAGACACCCAGACCAAAGCAGAACCAACTGGACATCAGCAAACAAACGAAGACTAAACAACTCTGAATCTTATAATGCTGCGCAAACGACCCATCCTGAGTGAAAGATAAAGAGAAGAAAGAACAAACACTCCGGAGCAGCAACAAAGAACCACAACTACAGATCACACCCCCACAGACAGGAACAAAAATCGAACCAACACTGAGAGAAGAGACAAATCCCTCTACTTAACTCCATAACTCGCTGACAACTGGTCACCAGAGCAAACCAACCCAACGCTACAAGCAGCAACATCAAACAACCTAACAAAAGCATGCGAAAGAAGGATGAACACCAGAAACAACAAACACACGACCGATGCAAAAACAACTTACATCGCCAAAGCAAGAAGAACTTCCGAACACAACACCAACCCCTTGAAGACGAACCCAATGAAAACAAAAACCCAAGACAAAACCTAGAAGAACTATTCGAAGACGCTGACACCCTGAAACCTACACCTCAACAAGATCAGAAGACGACCCTAACAAGAAAAGCCAAACCAAACTACACTTCCAAACTCCACTGCAATCTAATAAACGCAAGATCCATGTCAAAACACTCTACAGAGATCTTCGATCTACTCGATGACAATGGCATTGACATCCTATTCATCACAGAAACATGCCTGGACGACAACTACAAAATCACACTCCAATGCTGCCTTCCAACCAACTTCAAATGCCTTCAAATAAACAGGAAAAACAAAAAAGGAGGAGGCATCACAAAAGCATTCAAAGAACACCTGAAAATAAAAACAGACAAACGACTCAATATCCTCAACTGCGAAACTATGGTTATACACCTAACAGAAAGCCCAAAAACCAACATCATATTCAGTCACGCCAACTCCTAAAACTCACTGACTGAACAACTCACTACCTTGAAACTACGACAACTAGTAAAAGGGGCAACACACTCGGCAGGACACACCCTGGACGCAATTTTCCCCAAGGAAAAACTCATGACCACGGCACCGCCAATACAAACACTGTGGAGCGACCATCTCATCATCCCATTCGTGATCACTCTATCTTCTCAAGTCTGCATCCAACGTCCTAAACTCACAACCACTACAAAAAGAACTGGCAAGACGTCAAAGAAAGCAACCTATTCGAACAACTGGAGTTAACCAAACCCTCAACTACAGAACTAGAGCTAGCTGACCTAGACGGGAAAGCGGAGCTATTACACAAATGGATTGCAGATACAATTGACAAGATCGCCCCAGAAAAACCATTCACCCCATCAAAAAAAAGAGCAATGGAAAAATGGTTCACCCCACTATTAAGCACCATGAAAAGGAAAACAAAAAGATGGAACTGGAATGGAGGAAAGAAAACAGCCCAGACAAAAAACAATATTCCAGAAACAAATCCGTGCATACAAGAAGGAAATTCAAAAGGCGAAGAGAAGGCATTATGATGACAGAATCACCAATGCCACCAAGACAAAAAAGAAATGTTTAACATCATTAAAGAAATGAGAAACCCACCAGGCTGTGATAACACCCCAAACCCCTCAGAGAAACTATGCAACGACCTGGCAGACCACTTCAAGAAAAAAATCAACGACATCCGACAAACCATTCAACAGAGACCAACCAACCATAATATACAACCAAACAAACCTGACTCAGAACCACAGCACAAAATCAAAAACTTTCCTGAAATATCAGCAAAGGCATTTGCAATGCTGGTAAAACACAGCAAGAAAGCTGGTTCACCCATGGATCCCTGTCCCCCCGACATCTACAAATCAATCCTCGCACGAGGAACGCCAGCAGAATATTACAGAAACCTTCTAAATCTTTCAATAGCAACAGGAACTGTACTGAGGACCTTCAAATCAGCATATATCAAGCCACTTCTAAAAAACACAAGTGGCGACGTAGAAGACCTCTCCAATTACAGGCCAATCTCAAACATCCCCTACCCGGCAAAGCTCCTGGAAATCTATGTATACAAACTAACCCAAGAACATGTAGAAAAACACCACCTGCTAGACCAAGCTCAAGTCGGTTTCAGACCCGCAAGAGGAACGGAAACAGCACTGCTATCCATCTGGGACGACCTATAAACTAACGCAGACTCAAACACAACCTCAGCCCTTCTTCTGCTCGACCTCTCCGCAGCCTTCAACACAGTTAGCCATTACACCCTAACCAAAATACTAGAAGACATAGGCATAACAGACACAGCACTACGCTGGACTAAATCATTCCTAGCAGACAGAACAGAAACCATATGGATTAAACCCTTCAGATCCACCCTATGAGTTAGGATCCTCACTATCACCACTGTACTTCAACATCTACCAGACCCCAGTTATCAGAATCTTCAAAAAATACAACATTACATGCTACAACTATGCAGATGATACTCAAATCATCTACAAAATCAAAAACACTGAAGCCGATCATTCGACCCTAATCGACTGTCTAAAAGAAGTCTTCAACTGGATGAATGCCAACAACCTGAAAATCAACCCAGGAAAAACAGAAATCATGATCATATCCAAAGACCAAGAAAACGAAACCGCCATCCCGCGGCCAATGGAAATGGGAACTGCACCATCACCATCTAAGGTAGTAAAAAACCTGGGAGTCCTGATGGCCAACACCCTAACCTTAGAACAACAAATAAATGCAACAGTTCAAGAAATCTTTCTTCCTCCTCCACACAGCAAGAAGAATCCTACCTTTCCTCTCCTTCATGCACAAAATACTCACTATCGTCGTCCTCATCATGTCAAGAATCGACTATGCAAACAGCCTCTACCTCGGAATACCAAAATACCTCCTGAAAAAACTACAACAGATCCAAAATACTGCAGTCAGACTACTCCTCAAACTATCCCGAAGAGACCACATCTCTCCTGCCCTAAAAACACTACACTGGCTCCCAGTAAAACATTGCATCACCTTCAAAACAGTGTGCATAACGTACAGGGCAATCTGTGGACAAGGAGCAGAATTCCTACAAAAGAAAATAGCAATCTACAAGCCAACGAGACTCCTCAGGTCAAGCAATGAAATCCGCCTGGAACTAAAACCATACCTTCAGAAAAAACTTGGAGGCACCTCCTCCTACCACTTAGCCGCAAACACATGGAACAACATCCCAAAAGAAATAAGAAACACCAAAGATCACCTAAAATTCAGAACATTACTAAAAACCTGGTTCTTCAACACCACAGACTCAAACTGAAAACTGAAACAACAGAAAGGAAAGAATGACTAAACCAGAAAGGACACTGACAAGCTCCCAGAACCGACTGAGAAGCATCCACGGCATCTGGACGGGTGACACCGGGTAGATTGGAACACAGGCGACACCCATGGAGACGGAGTCAACAACCCAGCCAATCCCATCCAACATCTTCACTCGC
The DNA here is from genome assembly GCF_040938575.1 of Ambystoma mexicanum. Taxonomy (NCBI): domain Eukaryota; kingdom Metazoa; phylum Chordata; class Amphibia; order Caudata; family Ambystomatidae; genus Ambystoma; species Ambystoma mexicanum. The sequence goes on along the minus strand of NC_090921.1, from coordinate 1,332,840,306 downwards.
CCCTTAGTTGCTACCAGGTACCACAGTGTTGTGGAATTTTTGGGATATTGCTAATCACCACACTTACAGAGTTGTGGACACTTGCAGGTGCACTGGCCATATAACTGGGAAGGGAGGACAGGTGTGGTTGTGAGGGAGGCTGGTGGAGGTGGGAGCGAGATGTGAAAGGGACCTTGACTGCCGGACGGGCCCAGATCAGGACAGAGGCGCAGGGTGCCCCCTCACCCTCTCTGGAGAGACCATGCAAGCCCAACATGTCAATTCAGGATAGAGAGGTCAACTAACCAATTCCACTAACAATTTCCCACTCTGTATACACCTCTCAAACTACAAACCAAGCACAACCACAAACCTACAGCACAACAAACCGCACAAACTTCACTACACTGCAACAACAAAACAAAAAACACACATAGACACAACAGTACACAACAACTACCGGCCGCAAACACCCCAGGCCCAGCCAACGGACCCACCGGGCTGAGTCCGCCAACAGCACATCATTGCTCTCTTGCACTTTTCCAGCTTCCTCCCACTAACTCCCACTAACTCACCCCACTTCCTTTTTCAGAGCTGCCAGAGCACCAGGGGACCACTGCAGTGGTGATAGTGCGTGGTACAAATATGCTTTAACATTAACTAGTCATTTATAGAGATCTTCTTGTACTTGGTTGATTTAGGTGTTTGGTCATCGCATACCTTGGGGACCACTACCATCCATACCCACTTGCCTGTGTCGCATCTGCAGATTACCACAACTCAGGTTGGAGTACGTTCCCTAACTTTTGGTGTGCTCGCTTCAAGAAATCAGTGGTATAGAATGGTCTTTCTTGTTTGTTTCTCTAGTTGGCGTTTCGTGGGTGGGTGTCTCCTCTTCCAACTAATGGACCTTTCTATCTGTTTATTATTACACAACAGAGAGTTACAATTGTGGGAAGAATTCTTCAGTGGCTTCCGGTTTTTACGGTTCACCGCTCCTGCCAGCTAGTCACAGTATTGGCGGTGAGTCCTAACATAATCAGAAGCCTAATACATAGAGACGACCGACGCCCTAGAGAACCTGGTCCGTCTAGTTTCTGAACTACGCGCAGATATGTTGGCAGCACATGATGCCATGCATCGACAAATTGATGCACTACAGTTGTCTGCTCAACCTGATGGGGCAGAAGCATCCGCCCCTCAGGTGGCTTCAAGCTCTGGTTTCCCTGTGCCATGCCAGGACCCCGTTCCTTTGTTTATGTCAACCCAGTTTCCTTTGGCGGTACCAGAAAGGTTTCATGGGGATCCAAAGCAATATCGGACATTTATAAATAAGTGCAGGCTTCATTTTCTATGTTGGCTGGCATCTTTCCCAGACTCCACTACCAAAGCCGCTTTTGTGTTGTCATACTTGGGTGGAACGGCAGCTGCATGGGCCAATCCATTATTGGAAAAAAACAGTAATATGTTGTATGACTGCAACGCCTTAATGAACGCTATGCCCTGTGTTTTCGACACACGGTACAAGATCCAGGCAACCGATCTGGAGCTGTTAAACCTACGACAAGGTGATACACCATTACTCACCTATTTGGCAAGGTTTAACCAATTGGTGGCAGAGACCATTTGGCCAGATGATAAAAAATCTGCAGTGTTTTACAAGGGATTATCTGAGTCCTTGAAAGACACTCTTGCTACCGTTCCGGTGGTACCATCCACATTTCCCGTGCTTCTTGACCTGGTGCTACAAATCGATGCCAGCAGAGCGGAAAGGAAGGGTGAAAGAAGACCCTTAGCTCCTGTTGCATCACGTCCTGAATTGCTAGCAAGCAACGAGGCGGAAACCATGCAAATCGGAGCATTAAGAGGTCCTCTAACATCTGGGGAGAGAGAGAACAGATGGTTGAATAACCTATGTTTCTATTGTGGCTCTTCAGAGCATTTCATTCAGTCTTGCCCCAAATAAAACACGAAAAAGGCGGGTAACGCCAGAACTTGACAGTAGATGAGGTCCGTCTGCCGAGTTCGATATGTCCGGACCTCAGTGTTTCAACAGGTCTATCCCTGTTTACGATCACGGTATCCTTCTCTTACTCTCTGGGGAAACCGTGGACCACCCCAGCCATCCTTGATTCAGGTGCAACAGACAACTACATTGACATACAACACGCCCGTGATATCAGGATACCTATTGTCCCGAAGGCGAAGCCCAAACTTGTCAATGCAGTGGATGGTACAATTCTAGTTTCTGGATTGGTGACTGAATGCACTATTGAATTAAACATGACCACGGAAAGCCGGCATACAGAAACCACTGTTTTTGACATGATTGCCGCTCCTCAATTTAGAATCATCCTGGGTCTTCCTTGGTTGTCTTTACATAACCCTTGTATTGATTGGCAAAAACATGATGCGTGTTTCCTGTCTGAGTATTGTGAGTCACATTGTTTTGATGCTCATGGTCATGGATCCAGTGGCCCTACTCGTCCCCTGTTGCACGCTGCCTTAGTGGTTGATTCAGTTACTAACCACACGATACCAACGGAATACATGGCTTACATGCACGTGTTTGACAAGTCTGGGGCAGATCAACTACCACCACACAGGACATATGATTGCCCTATAGATCTGATTCCCGGGGCAAGCACACCCAATGGGCTGATCTATTCACTAACACAGAAGGAAAACAATGTACTCAAGGAGTACATAGACAACGCTTTACGCACTGGGTTCATATGCCCGTCCCGTTCCCCCGCAGCATCGCCCTTGTTCTTTGTTCCTAAGAAGGAGGGGTACCTGAGACCCTGTATTAATTACAGGGCCCTGAATGCCATAACCATCCGGAATCAGTATCCACTACCATTGATCAACACTCTACTGGATCAGTTAGGAACCTCTGTAATGTTCACGAAACTAGATTTGCGTGGAGCTTACAACCTGGTTAGAATCTACGAGGGCGATGAGTGGAAGACGGCATTTAGGACGCGGTATGGTTTAATTGAATATTGTGTACTGTCATTTGGACTTTGTAATGCCCCGGCTACTTTTCAAAACTTTATGAGCAATGTGTTTAGGGATATGTTGGACCACTATGTAGTGGTATACCTTGATGATATACTGATCTCTTCCTCACGTCAACAACATGTCACTCATGTTACCTCCAACCTCCAACGTTTGTGGGAGAACCATTTGTTCACAAAAGCAGAATAATGCATATTCCATGCTACAGAGGTCGAATTTTTAGAATACAACCTTACCAACAAAGGTGTGCGGATTAATCAGACCAGGTTTAGAGCCATCCTAGACTGCCCAGTCCCTGCTAATGTAATGGATTTGCAGTCTTTTCTTGGATTGGCAAATTATTATCTGCATTTTGTTCACTTCTTTTCGGAAACGGTGGTACCACTAACTGCACTTACTAGCAACAAACGCTGTTACATATTCTGAGCAACAACAGGCCATTGATGCACTTAAAGCTGCATTTGCTTCGGCCCCTGTGTTGCAACACCCTAATTCTTCTCTGCCTTACAATGTCGAAGCAGACACTTCAGGGATTGCCATCAGTGCCATATTGTCCCAACTATGCAACGATACCGGACTCCTCCATCCGGCCGCTTTTTTCTCTCGAAAGCTCACACCCTACGTGTGTACTTATACTACAATGGAACGTGAGCTGTTGGCAATACAAGATGCTTTCAAAGAATGGAGGCACCATTTATTGGGAGCTTCACATCTTGTTCAGGAGTTCACAGACCACAGGAACCTTCTTGCTATGAAGTCTGTCAAGTGTTCTACCTCTCGGCATGCCAAATGGCATGAGTTTTCGTAAATGTTTGAATTCACAATAACCTACAGACCTGGGCATCTGCACTAAAAGGCTGATGCGCTCGCTCGCATGCATGGTACTTCTGTAGTAGGTGAGGATAATGGTACTCTACTCCTGCCAATCAGGTGTTATGTGGGTGCACGACACAGCCGTCTTTATGATGGGTCTCATCCCAACCCTTTGAGATCTCTGACTATAATGTGGACGTAGTAAACTCACTACCATACATCCAGGGGCGTCTATTCATGCCTGACAGCAAAACCCGCCAGATCGCATTACAGTGGTGTCATGACTTCCTGTTTTCGGCTCATCCGGGTAGAAGAAAGACACTGGATCTACTACAGAGATGGTGTTGGTGGCCTTCCATGCGACAGGATGTGCAGGAATATGTTTGTCATGCTCCATCTGTGCACAGTGCCAAACAACCTCGACCAAACCTATGGGCCTACTTCAGACCTCAATGTCCATGGACTATGTTGTCTATGGATTTCATATTAGAATTGCTCATGGTACAGGACTATAACACCGTATGGGTTGTGATGGATTTCTTTGCAAAGATAGCTGTCTTTGTCCCATGCCATGGGTTACCAAATGCCCCTGTCCTAGCAGATCTGTTTCTGAAAGATTTATTTTGTTATTTTGGACTCCCTTCCATCATTGTCTCCGATCGTGGCACACAGTTTACCTCCCGTTTCTGGCAATCGCTCACAGCTTTCTTTGGTATAGAGGACCGTTTCTCAAGTGCCTATCACCCACAGACAGACAGACCGGTGGTGTGGAAGGTTGCCCAGAGAGCAATGCCAGTGGTACAGAGTCATTCAAAACCTTGACCCATCACTTTTGTGTTTATATTGTTTGTGCTAGTGTCATTTCAGAATCCTCTCCATGTTTTGCATCTCTAAACATGAAGCATCCTGGGAGATGCAGTCCTGAATACCCTGTTTCTTTGGGACCTGGTAGTTCCTAACCAGTTGCTCTCGTAAGGGGTTTGGGAATAGTTCACAGCTGGCCTGCCTAACCTCCTGGGTGTGATTTAGATGGACTCTCTGGTGTTGTCTTTGAGAAGAACCCTGTAGGGTTATTCTGCAATGTCGTCCCACTTCTGTTGTAGTAATTATTTGCCTTGGACCAGGGGATAGTCAGGTTGCTAGCTGGTCCTAATGGGGAGTGTATCAGAGTCCTGTCAGCCCCACTTTCAGGCTGACAGGGGACAGAATGCGTGGTTGGCCCTGCAACTTTGTCAAATTTTTGTAGGGTAATGTCTAGTAGAGCTATCACAAATTCTTTATGAGCTGGTACTTCATCAGAATTGAATAACATCCACTAAACAGCTTTGTTTCCTTATTGGAGAGGGATCGATGTATATAAGCTTTTCAAGTCAATAAAGAACAAGATATTTGCAGAACTCTGTGTTCTTGTTTCCAAAATTTGAAGAAAAAGGATTCTATCTTTAATATATTGTAATTGTAATTGGTTATTTATAATGCACTTAATACCCAGATGTTTCTAAGCGCGGACCCGGGGATCAAACCTGTGTTGCTCCGTGTCGTCTTGATTCCAAGGTGAGCAAGTTGCCCCTGACCTATCCTCCCGAGAAAAATGTTGCCATTGTTTTCACCAACAGTTTTAAAAAGGTTTCTATAAATTTCCCGAGGGCTTCAAGAATGCTCTTTGTACTATTGTTGGACCAAGTGGGTTATTATTGCCTTGATGAGTTTGGGGCAATATATTGAACAGTGAAATAGTTCAATTGTGCGCTGTTAGACTTTGTTACATCCCTCTCTATTCCACACAGCCCTCTGTAGGTGTTCCAACAGAGTGGAGACTTAGGTAGTCCACATCAGAGGCATAGGCAGGGTATGGTCTGAGTGGGCAAGGCCCACCCAAAATCTGTAAATGCCCACTCAGCGACACTGTGTGGGCATTTACAGATGTCATTGTTGCTGTGGTGGGCCCAACTACATTAGCTTCAGGCCCCATTTGTTACAGAATTCTGACTGCGCCTCTGGTCAACGTTGGCACGTAGCTGTCCTTTCCTATCAGATAATGAAAAGGTGTAAAATTATAGCACCACTAACCATCATATACCTTACATGTGTGTCTTTAGTCATAGCTAGCCATGTGATGGGAGCATGATCAGAAACAAAGCTGAACTAGCTTCCGCTGAGGTAGTATGTGGGGGCCTCTACCTTATACTTGATAGCCCAGCACTCAAATTCAATTGCTGCATAATCGCACCTATGTGGTATGAACCTTCAGGATTATTCGAATGGTCCTAAGAAAGTGCAGAGTCTTTTTTTTGTCTTCAGAGAAGGGACTTTCTGGGTACTCCTGGTCTTTGCTTCTTATAGCAGAACTGTTCCTTTTGCTACCTGAAGCCCTGGTGTATCCCTGAAGTTATAGTGAGGGGTCATTTTGCTGGGTTCATTTTGAAAACCACCAATTGCAGACTTTGTGTAACTTAATAGAGGTGTTGCACTGTTAAAAAATTAATAAAGGATTGTCCAGGTAGAGGCCTTAGTGTTTGCATATGTGTGGCCTTTACGCAATTAGACATTTTTCTATATCCCATAACATCAAGGTTATTTTGTTCTGCGTAAATAAGAGTATAAAACTTTACTTGTCAATCTTGTATAATTGAAAAAATGGGGCAGGCATAAGAATGAAGTTGCACATTTTTTTAAAAGCACTTGAATTACTGGAAAATTCATCTCACAGGACTGAAGAATATGGTTGTAGGGAAGAAGTTGAAAATAGCTGTGTCACCCCCGACTTTTTTAGAAAAGGGATATCTTATGGCCTTGACACAATTAACAGGGCGGATTTACGGCAAAAATGAAAGGCTATGAAGGCGCCTGCGAATGTATTACAGTTGATTTTATGCCACTATTTAAATACGGCTGCTACCGTGAGAGCAACTAAGCAAGGTCGGCTTACAGAGGAGTTTCCTACAAATCGGGGAGTTAAACAGGGTTGTTCCCTGGCCCCGTTATTGTTTCTCCTTTTTTGCTGCTTTCAACCCTGTAGAAGCAAGTATAAAAATGTATCTGCCTCTTTTGAGGGGTAAGTTGTTTGAAACTTTGTTGTACGCCGACGACACAGCCCTTATTCATTTGACTCCATCTGGTCTGCAAGCAAGTCTAGACTATGCCGCCAAATATTTTGAAGCTAATAAGCTAAACCTAAACAGGGACAAGACCAAAATTGTAGTATTCAGCAGTGGCAGGAAAAAAGTTCATTATTATTGGTCCCTTAACGGGGAGAAAGTTGAGGTTGTGGACTCATTCTGTTACCTAGGGCTGACTTTTGAGAGTAACGGGAAGTGGGGAAAGCATTTGGGGTCGTTCAGCTCGAAAGCCAGGACCTGGTCGAATGGGTTATTAAGATTATATCACAGATTTGACACGAGTATGTTAAGTAAAGCGATAGAGGTCTAGACGTGTAAGGTGGGGAGCCTGCTATTGTATGGCAGCGAATTATGGGGGGGCCACTAACTATGACAAGTTGGAGGTTATTCAAAAAATGGGTCATGAAACAGTTGACAAGCCTCCTGTCGGGAACCCCAAACTGTGCCCTGTGCCTGGAGTTGGGGATTACTAGGCTTGCCACACACTCCAAAATGAGACCTGGTGCCTTCTTTATGAAATTACTGCAGACAGCCCCCAAAAATCATAATATGCAGTATATCTTAGGAGAGATGTTAAGCTCAAGTGTTTTCCCAAAGTTCAAGTGGTTCCAAGATGGCCATCCTAAACTAATGCGGACAGGTGGGATCGAGTCACTGAATTCAGTAAGAGATCTCATCATGTCAGACCTGAAATCAAGGGTTAAAAGGGGGATAATAAGCAGGGATCATGTTGAAGAGTGGAGCGTGGTCCAGGCTCTGGGTTCTCTGAGCCTGTATGCATCTTTGAGAAGCAGGGATGAGTCTGGGGGTGGTGTATGTAGTATCCCCTCGCCTAACTGTAGATGTTCCATTCTATGAATGTGTTGAAATAAGTTACCCTTAAGAGCCCGCACTAACCGGGGGATGGTAGACCCGGTGAAAATGTGTATGTGCCGGCTAACAGTAAGGGAGGTCCTTAACCACTTTTTGCTAATCTGTAAGTGGTACTTGGACCTGCAAAGGGATTTGTTAGGCCCTTCTTCCTGAAAAACACCATCAGGGACTGTAAAGGGGCACTGTATTTTATTTGGAACTGTACAGACCTGGAATTTATTTTTAGTTTGGGTAACTATGTGAGCCAGGCTTTGATAAGACGGGCAAGGAAAGTCCCAGTGTAGTACCCAGGTTTGGGGTCGGCAGGTTATTGTCTTCTGTCAAGGGCTTGAGGGTGGACTTAAATATTTTAAAATGTTACCTCTCTTTGTACTATGGATTTTTACAATTCTTTGCCTTCATACAATGTTTATTTATGGTGTATTTATCTGTGTTTGTCAATGGAGAAATCCGATTTAACAAAATGTATTCATTCATTCGTTCATGGCCTTGCCCATCTGGTCCTTGCTGCTAGATTATTGGGTATGGAACTGTCAATGGCTGTATATATTTGGGCGATCCTGACAAGTATACATTTGATAACGGCAGAACTGAAAGCATTATCTACTATTGTCAGTTCCCTGTAGATCACTGGGGGCGAAAAAGAGATTCAAAGTGGCTGTGGGCCTGGTAAGTGGTCAGGGCACTTCACCACAGGACTCTGTTGCTCTGACAGTTTTAACTTGCTTTCTAAATGGCTGCGCATGGTGTGCTTACTTTTAGGATCTATAAGAAGAGACATGCATGTGTAGTCCTCTTATGAATGTTTTATGGTCTTTTAATTGGATGTCAGAAGCAGTACCCTTGTTTACAGACCTCAGATCTTCCTTTTTGATGGCTTACACCATGGTTATTGGAATAGACTGTTATCTGCAGGTTTGTGTACCTGGTTTGCAGGATTAGCGACTTATGTTCCTATGTTTGATGAAACTTTTTCAATCCTCTGTGTTTTTTTGTTCTCTGAACAGTTTGGTTTTCGGAATTTACAGTACAGCATACTAGTGAGGGGCTAAATGACACTAGATGACAAAGGTTTGTCAGGTTTTGGGGTACCGTCGCATTGTGTGGCAAGAGGTATGATGCCTCATTGGCATTGGTGGCTCCTGTTATGGGATTTATACGAAAAGGCATTACTTGATGCTTAAAGTCTGCATGTTCTGTATGTGACATATGTTTTCCTTCCATTTTAAAATGACTTTTGCAGGTAGACAGAAGAGGGTTAAATATATGTTTTTATTTTATTTATTCATTTATAACGTGCTTAATACCAGCAAGTGGTTTCTAAGCATTGGATCTGGATTCGAATCTATGTTGCGCCGCGCCGTCTTGTTTCCAAGACAAACGCGCTGCCACCTGAGCTATCCTTCCTCCTATTGGGTGCTGGTTAAGAATCATGGTGCAATTCCAGAAGACTAGTCAGCTTGAAAACCTGATCTAGAAAACTGTGTACATGTTTCAGTTTCCATTGGAGACACTGGGCCTCATCACAAGTACGGCTGTCCGGAAACAAGGGTGCCGGTAAACTCACCGGCACCCTAGTTTCCGGACCGCCAGTCTACGAGTCTGCCTGCCGGGGTTGCTGTGTCCGACAGGTCTGACCCTGCCCGGCGCAGTGGCCACGGTAGGCAGAGCTGTCAAGGAAGCACCAGCACCGTTAGCAATGCTTTCATCTCTCCACTCCCATAGAGTCCTTTGAACTCTATGGGAATGGGGACTTACAAAGTCCAGCACCTGACTTCCTGCTCCGCCGGGATTTGTTATGTCCCGGTGGCACTGGGAAGTCAGGCGCCGGATTTGGTGTTACAGTGTTACGGGGTTACCGCCAACCTCGTAATGAGGCCCATTAGTTCTTTACTCCCATTTTCAGGATATGTAATGTCTCATGTCTTGCAAGCCCACTATTAATGGAGCGTCTGCCTGCGAGTTCGGTCTTTTTCTTATGCACTCAGTTGTTATGTGATGGTATCATACATCGCTGTTCCTAAACTTTTGCCCTTTTATGGACTTGAGAATGACATTTGGACTTATTGTTCTTTTCTCTTTCTGGAAATGCTAGTATTCAAGAGAAAAAAGAACAAGAAATGTTCTTACTGTAAATGGCGACCTTACTTGGGCAGTGCACAACAGATATGCTATGACGCGCATCGAAATGGCAGCTGTTCAAGTATCGTGCATGGCGATATCTTTAAAAAAACAACAGCTACTCCATTTCTGAATTCACAATCTTGAATTCCAGGATTCATTCACAAATGTAAGAAATAGAAACGTGATCAGGGTACAGTCACATTTTAACTAGCAAGAAAGGCACAGTACAGCTTTATGCCATACAGTTTTTTAAACATGGAGGAAGAATCCAACACTGCATAGACACAATATCTACATAGATTCAGGAAATTAATTAATGGATATATTTATCATTGTCCCTAGTCTGTGTCCCACATACTACCACTTGAACGTATGGTGCTCTCTCTGCCAACAACTATATATTTCTTATAAAGGCGCCCCATCCTGGGACTGACTCATTCTTCTGTAGCGTTTCCAATGTGTCATTTCTGTTCTAATTGACATAGTTTTGCTCATTATGTACACATACAAAGGGTACAGATGACTACATTCTTATGCGGTGTAGTAGTTATTCACTCTTCGGTTGCTCGTCTCCTGCTCCCTGGGGCTCCTATGAAGCGTGATTTAAAGGTGTTATTAAGTGCCTATGCTCATGGCGGTGGGGCCTTCCATCGTCAATTCCTTGTCTGAGTTTATACAGGCTGTTTGGGCCTCATTACGTCCCTGGCGCTAATGGGTTAACAGCGCCGTAAAAGTCTGCGGCGCCGTTAACCCATTAGCGCCTAATTACGAGGTCCCTTTGCGGGACCCGACCTTAACGGCTGGTCTAGACCAGCCGTTAAAGTAGGGACCCGCAAAGGGACCTCCGCAGTAAGTATGGTACCGCAATTTGCGGTACCGTACTTAGCGCCTTCCCCATTCCCATTATGCCCTATGGGGCGAAAATGGGAATGGGGAAGGGCCATGGGGAAATGGGGAAATGGGGAAATACCGCCCCGCCAACCTTGGAATGGGGCGGTATTTCCCCGTTTCACCATGGCGGACACATTACGATACCGGCACCAACCATGGTGCTAATAGCGCCATGGTTTAGCGCCGGTATCGTAATGAGGGCCATGTGTTTACCTACAGTGGGCACAGTCTGTGCTCCATTGTAGAGTTCAGGTATACATTTGAGTTCTAAAAGTTACTAGTTCAGTACATTACACAGAGGGGGCCAGTTACATTTGCACTTACGTGCAAACAGATCCCCTGGAACGCGATGTTCATCATTTGCACTAAATTAATTTCATGTGTTCATCAAAAATGCATTAAGATGAGGAGTAACGTGAAATTAATGTGTACAATGTTTATGCATTGATTTTATGCAATCATTTTATTTTACTCTTCCATGAACTTGAGCCCCCACATACCTCTGGACTGATATGGCAACGTTTTTCTGCTTGACTATTGTTAGTGTATTCTCACCTGTTCTGAGATTGCTGCTGTGGTTTGTGGATGTATGTATGTTCCAGATTCTCCTGGTATTTATCTTGGCTTGGAGTCCATAGTTATGTGGTCATTCAGTATTCAAACCCTGTTACTTTGCTCTCTGATCATTTTCTATGCTATTTGTAGTTTTCCATTTTTTTTTGTATAATTATTTTTTTTTTATAGAGCTGCATGCCACTTCTTCTATTTCTGCAGAGTGCTATGAAAGAATGGGAATGGGAGAAAAAGCAAACATAGAATCCAGATACATGTATGTTGGTTTCTCCGTGTTCTTGGGCCATTTCCAATCTGGGAGACTGTGTAGCTGTCTGTGTGGCTTGTGTCTGCCATTGCATGATTCAGCGTTTCTCCGGTTTGGTTGTATTTATTACCATTGGGTGGAGGAGTCTCCATTTGGTCGCTAATAAGGTTTCAGAAGTCTTCTTTACTCAACACTTTGTGTTCCATCATTGATTTCTGTCACTCTTGCTCATGTCTCCTATTGACAAAACCATTCCAATTGGATGCCACTGATGTGGTTCTGCTATATCTGATTTCCCCATCAGTTCCTGTGTGACTGTTAATTTTTCAATTGCTTGGTTAGGCCTGGTTTGTATTGGAACAGGTGTTTCCTAATGGGTCCTGGTGGTTATCTGACTCATGGGTAAGGATTTGTATGTTGGTGGTGCAGTATGTTGTGCTGTAACATTACCGACGACAGTGCTCTGACAATTTTTTCGTCAAGAGAGGTGTCTGTGTTTCTGGTGTTTATTTATATGTGTTGGTTGATTTGATAAGTAGTCAGTGTGAATGTTGGTATTGTCCGAGTAACTGGCATAACACAGAGTAATTCTGTGAGGATTCGTGTCAGTAAAATGTCCGTGTTGACTGTGGTTTTGATCAGTCAGTATTAGCACCTTTGCGCGTATGTTCTTTCCCTTCGAGGAAACAAGAGAGCAAGTGTTTGTATCAGGCACCGGACATTCTACTGGGCAAAATGGTTCCTCATCACAACATCCTATTTGGTGCAAAGTCACAACATGCTGCCTTAAGCATCTAGAAGTCAATTTGGGATAACATTGTGAAGCAAATAAATAGCATCTAAAATACAAGTAGCACCTTGACTGATGTTTAAAAGAGGTGGTGCTACTTGCGAAACAAAGTGTATGAAAGGTAGCTTTTGACGAATGAGAATTCAAGAGAAACAGGGCAATTGTCTTCCATAGAGCTTGACCTGACACCATCTGATATTCAAGTGTTTCAAATAATGGATCCTGGAAGCCAAGAAGGGCTGCAAGGTGGGGGTGCTGAAGAAAGAGACAAATCAATTGCAAAGTCCAAATCAGGTAAACCTGTGTTTCGTGATTATTTTATGGTTTTTTTTTAAATATTCGCGGCTCTTAACCTAAGTCGATATGAGGTTCTTCTGGCATGAAATTGGTTGTCAGATTTGGACTCCCCATTGGAAGGCATTGGCCTGGAGCATTGACTGAAAGGATTACGGTTTACAATAAGACAGATATTGCACATTGAAAAAGCTGATTGGTTCCCTAAATGAGGACTTTCCAGTGGTACCGTTCATTATTGTTTGTGATTCATAGGGGCAAATCAGAACTAGCAATCATCAGAGCAGCTGACCACTGAAAATTTGATGAAATCACAGAGGGTAATCACAGCAACATTCCTGGTGCAGTCCAAGATGAGAATAACTAGTCAGAGGTATAAAGTGCCAGCCTTCAGGTGTCACAAGAGCCAGCAACACCATCGGATATGTAGATGTAGAACACTTGATGATCTTGGAACATCAAAGTTGCGGTAATATTCCAGGAGGTTCTTGTTTGTTTGTTTATTTATTTATTTGTATTGCACATCAGACCCAAGGGTAACCGGGCGCAGTGAACAGAATATACGAGGCTTACAATGTTGCATAGAAATTACAGTGTTACAGCAATTTACAATGTTGCATAATTAAAATGTACAATCGTGATAAATCTTTGATGGTACATATATACATTCAGATAAGTAACATAACACAGATTAAGGTCTTTCAAACCGTACATGTTGTTGTCAGTGAGGTGTTTGATGAGGTTCGTTCTAAAGTGGGGGAAAGGTTGGTCTGATCTAAGGTTGTGTGGCAGGGCATTCCACCATTTAGCAGCTAGCACAGGGAAGCTTGTGCCGCCAATTTTGGCAAGTTTAAATCTTGGAGTTTCCAGACAGTTGGATTTGGGAGTTCTTGTAGGTCTGCTAGAGATTTTCTTTTTATCTTGTCCATCAGGTAAATGGGGGCAGCGTTATTGAGGGCTTTGTGCGTCAAGGAGAGCATTTTTAGGTGAATTTTATTGTCGATGGAGAGCCATTTATATTGTTGTCTAGTGGAAGAGATATGTTCCCTTTTGTTTATGCCTAAGGTGGCTCTAAGGGTGTTATTTTGTAGGATTTGTAGCCTTTTGGTGATAGTTTTGTTAGCGCCACTGTAAAGGGCATTGCAATAATCGAGTCGTCATAGTATTAAGGCTCTCGCTAGGATCATGCAACTGTTATTAGATAAGAAAGGTTTACCTGCTCTTATTAATTTGCATGAGTTGACTTGTTTGGCAAAAGACATGGTGGAGTCGACATAGAAGCCTAGTGTTTTTACTTCACTCGAAACCTTGATGCTATTGCCATCTATGTTAAACGTGGAATAGTCCTTGCCTAGTTTGTTGATATTGGCCTGCGTGCCCAGAATGATCATCATTCAGGCAGAGGCCATGTGATGCCATCCATGCCTGAATAATGAGGTACACCCTATTCACCAACTCCCTGTCCTTGCTGTGATCCCCGGAAAGCGGGAGGAAAATCTGTGTATCATCTGCATAGTTAGTGTAGGTAATACCTAGAAGGTCCAGATCATCGAAGAGGGGTTTAGTGAATATGTTGTACAGGGTTGGTGAGACACAGGAGCCTTGAGGGACGCCGCACGTGATTGGAAGAGGGTCGGCTGCTGCCGAAAGGGAGAAGACTCTCATTGTTCTCTCACTCAGAAAGGATTCAATCCATTTGGTGGCATGCGTGGAGAAGTGTGCAGCAGTGTCCAAGTGTTTGCAGAGGACCTTGTGATCCACCAAATCGAAAGCAGCTGAGAGATCAAGTAAGAGGAGGAGTGCCGTCTTAACTTGATCTCTCAGTTCGTCTATTTGGGTCTTTAGATCAATGAGTGCAGTTTCAGTACTGTGGAGTGGACGGAAACCAGATTGTCTGGCTCCCAGTAGATTGTTTAATTCAAGGTGTCTTTGAATTTGTGTATAGGCAACCTTGTCTAGTATCTTCAGTAGGAAGGGTACGGTAGTGATGGGCCGATAAATAGTGTGGATGAGGGGGTCAAGAGTCTGCTTCTTGAGAAGTGTGAGCACCCATGATTGTTTTAGGTTCACCGGGATATTACCTGTGGCGAAGGAGGTGTTGATCAGTTTTGAGATGAACGGTGAAAGGTCTCTGGCAGCGTCCTTTATTAGTTGTGCTGGGCAGATGTCACCTTTACAGTTCGACGGTTTGAGGGAGAGGATGATTTTCTCTACCTCTAAGATGGTAGTTTTAGTGAAGAAGAATTTGTTGGTTGGGTCGTTGATAGTGTTGTTAAGTGGCGGCTTGTTTGTGAGGTTTAGGGAATCTTTTTTTAGTTGGATTTTGTTTTGCAGTGTGGTGATTTTATTTGCTAGGGCTGTTTGGATATCTGTGCACCAGGTCTGGTCTTTAATGCACGTATCAGGTGTGGCAATGGGGGACTCAAGTTCTTTCAAGATGGAAAAGAGCTCCTTCATACTTGAGTTGGCATTGGCAATGCGAACATTGTAGGAGTTACGTTTCGCTAGACAGATTTCATTTTTATAATGCCGAGAGATATTAGTTAAATTCGCTTTATTCTCTTCGGTTGGACATAGTTTCCAGTCGGATTCGCATTTTCTTTTGTTTAGGTGCAAGGCCTTAAGTTCTGGCGTGAACCACTTGTTTAAATGTGCCTTGGGTTTGCTTGTTCGCATTTTGAGAGGGGCAACTTTGTCCATAGTGGTGCGCATGATGTTGTTGAATTCGTTGACAAAAGCACTAGGGTCGAGGTTGTCTGGCAGTGCATTTAAGGTAGGAAGGATCAGGGGAATAATATTATCCGCTGTAATATTCTTTTTGTTTCTTGTAAGGCATGGTGGAGCTACCTGTGGGTCAGGGCTGGGTGGTTTGGTAGTTAGTAAATTAAAGGACACCGAGGAGTGGTCTGTCCAAGAGAGCGGCGTAATAGAAGATACTGTGGCTGAACAGTTGGAATCGGCGATCCAGTCAAGTATTCTACCCTTTGCATGTGTTGGGGTGCTAACTCCCCTGATGGGGAGGATTGAGGGGGTACAGTGCATATTCTAATGTGTTGGTCTTTCGTTGTGCGTTTTATAGTGGGGAGGGATCTTCTAAGAGGTTCATAGAGTTTATTAAGTCTGGTGCGTAATGTAAGGTTTCTCTCGTGAGTTGGGGTAGGCTGAGAGGTGTAGACTAGTTGGCCTGGCATAGCCTGGTGCACGGGGCTGATGTGGCCAAGGTAGTTAGGTATCTTCGGTGTAGTAAGTAGGAGAGGAGGCGCGAAAGCTGGCTTGCAAGGGGGAACTTCAGTGTGGCTGTTCTTAGGGGAGGTGTGCAGTGTGGCCATGCTCATTAGAAAGTAAATGTTGAGTGAGCTAGACATAGTACGAGGCTATTCCTGTAAGCTAGCAATGCCACTTGGTGTGTGTGGACTAGGATAACTGGCCGTCAAGGTACTAATGTCGGTAACTGTGAGGCTAGATCTGTAAGGTCTAGGCACCATTCACTAGTAGGGGCACAAGTATATGAGGCACGAATGGGCAGTGTCTAGAGTACATAGCATGGGAGACACCTAAATACGCCTGTTCCAACAGGGCTAAGATATGGAGACTGAGGAGACCTAGATGTGGCAATCAAACAGTGACTATAATACATAACATGGTAGGCTAAAATACAGAGACTGAGGGCACCTAGATATGGCAATCAAACAGTGACTACAATACCTAGCAAGGGAGGCGCAAATGCCGAGACTGAGGGCACCTAGATAAGGCAATCAGACAGTGACTATAGTACATAGCGTGTGAGGCTAGGACATAACACAAATCAAATGTGGTCTATTAGCGACTATAAGGTACAACACAAATCAAATGTGGTCTATTAGCGACCATGAGGCACAACACACATCAAGTGTGGTCTATTGGCGACCATCAGGTGCAACACTAATTAAATGTGGTCTGTTAGCGACCGTGAGGCAAACCACAAGTCAGATGTAGTCTGTTAGTGAACCTAGGGTGCAGGACAGAGTGCAGTGTGGCAGCATCTATAGTACATGGACAGGGTTAGGCAACGCCTAGGTTCAGGGAGGACACTTGAGGCCAATAATCCAAGGGGCGGCCACTGAATGTAGGATTGAGCCTAACGCTGCAAAGCTAGAGTGTCATGTATGAGGCAAATCTGAAGGCACAAGCAAGTAGGTGCAAAATTAGGCAATACATATGTGCTAAGGCTGGTAGCAATTATGGACGAACAGGCTCAAGTTCAAATTTTGAGGCACAATAGAGTTCGGCTATGCAGATATCCTGAGGTTAGCGTCAGATGTAGGCCTAACAGATAAAGGACAGTGCAACGTATGCAGGCATAGTTCAAGGAGAGTGTCGCATCAGACTGTGCATTGCACAGTGATCATTAGTGGGCAGAACAGTGGTTAGTTAGCGGGGCTGGAATGCAGCGTTCAGTAGGACAAGCATTGGAAGTTATCAATGAATGCAGGTTTTTGGCATAACGTCAACAACAACTGACTTTGAATGGCAGAGGCAATATTTCAAAGCCGCGGTTCGGGTACAATACAATATATGAGTATACAATACAATATCTTGACCATGATGTCACAAATGACAGCGATGCTGCTACTGGTGACACAAAAATGCAGGTCAGTGACTCAACTCAGGTCGATTCTCAGTACATACTGTTCAAACCACTTTCCAATTTCATGATGAATTACTTGTAACTACCATCTTGCATTATTAGCTTATGAAAGAGTTGAAATATTTAGTGCATTGTAACACAGTGGTGGTTAAAGATGGTTACATCTCTATGCATGTGGATAGGCTATCCAGTTTACATGAACTAATGCAGATGATGAGTACAAGCATTGATGGACAATACCAGGGCATTTGGATGCATACATTTGTCGAACTGCACATGGAAATGTAGACCTGGCTGTTTGGAAGTTGGTCCTCATACATTTCAGATATGTTCACAGTAAAGCAATGTGGGTGACACTTTTTGGAAGATTCTGTCAACAAGGTCCTTTCAAACACTCATCCGTACAACCCTACACTGGATACCAGCAAGGGACCTTACAGTTATGCAGTAACATGCATGCAATAACCCTTCATAGGTAATTCTCATTTCACAAGTCTCTCTTTACTTTTTACAATTGCCAAGAAGTCAATGCATGTCAGGTTGTATTGTTGACATGACAATGAGAATAGTACTACTTCTCAGGAGTCATGGGCAGAACCTGGAAAATTGGGGCTGCAATGAGTTATCAGAAGTTCAGAGGAGCATGCCATCTGGAAGTAAATTGAGTAACAGTTTACTGCTGTGGAACATCAGTTCCAACCCCCGCTCCGCGCCGCTACACGGCTGGAGGCTTCCGTCGTCCTCTGCCGGGGACGCAGGTACTTTTTTTTTCCCCCTCCCTCCCTTCTGCCCTCCCAACCCCACTTACCTTCTTCTCCTTTTTTTTCAGAAGCAGACGCGCTAGAAACACTTCTGTTCCCAGCACGTCCGCTCCCAATGGCCGCCATGGAAAGGGAAAACGAACTCCGATTTCCCTTTTCCGGTGGCCATTTTCTTGGTCTTGTTCTTTTTTTCGAAACTTTTCAGGACAGAAAAAAATGCTAGTGCACCAGTCACGCAAATCAGGTAATGCCCTGGGGTCTTCGTTAAGGCCCTTGCTTCGCTCGGGCCTATAACTATGGGCCCACGGGGCATTCCCAGAGTCGGTAATGCCCCCGCCACTCGGGTCATATTGCTTAATTAATTTGCTCATTTTGACTCATGGAAGGCACTTTAGCAGCACTGAGGGAGGCAATAATAGCCATTGTTCAGGCAGAGGAAGTCTTTGTTTCAAATATGGTGCTTTAGTACCACCCAGTCAATCCATAAAGGTGGTGTTTTAGTTCCACCATTCCAAGAGGTTTCTCATATAGGTCACCTCCATTATTTTTGATTCATTGAAGCACTATTGCGGTACTTACTGAGCCTACATACATGTGGCTCCTCAGAGGGGCATTCAAGCTACCATTATCTTGCCATATTTATTGATTTAATTAGCACTGTAAGTGCTTTCCTGCTGCCCCCGCACCCGTCTTTGTTCCCTTCCCCCCCCCTCACCTCACCCACCTCCCACCTTCCCTGATTGGCCGCTAGATACTCAGGGAACCCGACAGATTTAAAGAGCTTGCAGTGGCAGCCCATTGTTCCTTCCTGCTCTGCTGCGCCACAGACACACCAGCACTTTCCATCCTGCAGGTGAGACTGCCCCTGAGAAGCTGCCTTTGTGCCATATTTAATTATTTAATTCACACTAAGGGACGGAAAACAGGTGTGGCCTGATAAGTACCCCCTCCCTGACAAGTACACCTAAGCTTGGATGAGAATGCGGGTGACTTTATCAACCTGGAGGGTTGGACTGAATGGGGGCATTTGGGGCATTTGGGGGGCCTTGTCCAGGTCTAGATGGAGGCATTTAGAAGCTGCCGCGTCTCGTCGTTTGAGTGCTGACATGTAGGGATATTGTGAAATTTAATGACATACTAGTGCCTCTCTAAGGCTGGCAGGATTGGAGAGTGTCGGTGGGTATGACTGACCCTACCCAAATCTCCTGTCCTCTAGTTTGCCTCTATGCCTGTAGCCGCTTCTCTATGTTGGGCATTTAGATTTCAGAAAGGCGAGATTCGAGGCCTTCGGATTTCGGGTTAACATAACTTAAATATAAATGCACACTGAGACAGATGGCTTCAGTTTACACCTGCACAATAGGTTTCTTCTATAGTGGTGGTAGCTGACGCATAGATCCATTTATAACCAGGGAATTTCGTTGATATTAAATTCTGGTCAATATTTAATTTACAGACTCCTGGGTAAACAGACAGTGCACACCCCTCTGGGTGCGTGCTTTTTTGGTTTGTTTAACACATCAATGGCACAGATAACAAGTATTTATGTGTCTATTGATCTATATGTGTTTCATACACTAGCTGTAGCCTGCGTTAGAGATTTTGATCACCCTGTTACAAGTACTGCATTGTGTATGTTTTACATATAGGCCCCACGTCGAATCCGGAGAATTACACTCCCCAAATGTGTGATCGTGGACAAATCACCCCTCCCTCTGTGCCTCAGTTCTTATAGCTGGCTGGAATGAGAGCGCCTGGAAACACAGGTGATATACACATCTGAAGGTCATGTGCCATCACTTCCCGTGATGTCACTTGGGGGTGGGGTTAATGACATCACTTCCTGATGTTATCAGAGGTCAAGGGTTGTGTGATGTCACTTCCGCTACCTCTGTCATTTTGGTGAAATGACGTTCCTGAGTGCTGTATAGCAACAATTGGATTGTTAGATGCCCTAAAGAAGCCTGCAGAGAGTGTGTGTCTATATTGACCTGTTTACAAATCAAAAATACCCATAATCATCAGGGATAGAAGCTACCTCAAGCAATTCCAGTGGTTAAACATTATTCAGAGCTTTCCATCTATCACATTTTTATGCTTACATTGTGATGATACTTAGATTCCCTAATTCTGGGGATATATATCCAGACGGGGACCTTGCTCGCTGTGTCTAGGCACTCAAGCTACATGTTCCTGATGAGGTGAAAACAGATGTGTGTTCTTGTATTCCTGTGACCTGTATGCATTTGTGTATGTATGGAGGTGTTTATGGCTCGAAAATAACTGCAGAGCAATGGAGCATTGTACATTAAGGGAGAGGGATAACACGTGATGCAGGGGGAGGGATGGAAGAATATGCTGGGGTCCCAAATTAGCAGCTGCATTCTCCCTTCAAATGTATTGCTTCAGTGTATGTTTTTAAGCTCTTGAGATAAATGCCTTTTCACATTGTGCAGGCTGTATTTTATCTTTATATCCTTGGCAAAAGTTGCAATCACCAGACATTTGCCCTATCCCACTCATGTTCAGCGCATTGATAAGTGCAGGCCCTGATTTTCTGGCCCTGACCCAGGTGCGGACACTTTAAACTTACACCCAGAGCTCAAGTCGAGGGTACACACGGGGGGACAGAGTCCACCCACTTTATTCAGAGGTCTTCCCAGCTAAAATAAGCAACATGAAATGTCCTCTTTGAATTTATGAATTAAAGCCGACCGCAGTCAGCTGGAGACTTCACCATTGCACTGTATGACATGATGAAAAATAACAAATGAAAGTTGTAATGTCCCATTTTGGTACTGCAAGTTCAGTTCCCGGGGGGGGGGGGGGAGCATGGGGGTGGGGTTGAGGGGGTGTGTGTGTGTGTGTTTGTGTGTGTGTGTGTGTGTTTTTTTTTTATTTTATGAAAGGCAAATGCCATTCGTTCTGTTCAATTTGGGTAGTTATGTAAACACTGCAGTTTTTCTTTCTCAGGCTCCTCCGAGCCGGAGGAGCCTGAGAAACTTGGAAAGAAAAACCGCAGTGTTTTCCAACGCAATAACGTTGTATTTATGTTTGCGGTCGCTTCAAAAGCGGCCGCAAACATAAATACAACGTTTTCAAAACTGCGGTTTTATTTCTAAGTTTTCCGGGCTCCTCCATTTAAAAAAAAAATAAATAGCACTTACCGAGATTCAGCTGCAGCTTTCCTGCTCTGGTCTCCGGTCCCCGTCCTCCGCCTGCAGCACTAATGAAGGGAAAGCCACCCAGCGGTAGCCTTTGTTTACTACAGCTGGCTGGCTTTTCCTTCATTAGTGCCGCAAAAGCAAAAGCCAGCACAGGAGGGCCTCCATTTCACAAAATGGATGCGCCCATGTGCATGCTTTTGCGAATTTTGAGCTTGAATAGCTCAAAAATTTGCATAGGAAGTTTAAAAACGGAGAATGCTAGTATTTTTATTTATGTCGCCTATCTGTTTTTTAAATAAACATTTTTACTAGACCATCCCTTTAAGAGTTTAGAGACTATAAATGCTGTAGTCCTCATGAAGTACCAACTGATTTTTATACAGCCTGTGCTGCGCTGGTCTTACAAAACGGCTTTTTCATGTATAAGGATGAACACTTCATCCAATGCAAAGGCACAGCAATGGGCTCTACATTCAGACTCAATATGGCCATCATTTATATGGTGTTAACTGAAGAACAGCTTATCTTAAACAATGGCAATCCATATTTTTCAGTCCACTCATTTTTATCGTTGGTACATTGATGATATTTTGATCATCTGGAACGGTTACGCTGAGACACTCGGGCAGTTTGTCGAATGGATCAATGAATTGGATGATGATTTACGGTTTACATGCAAATCATCACCTGATAACATATCCTTTCTTGATCTTTCAATTGTACATGATGAAGGTCATTTTGAGACTGAACTGTTTAGAAAAACAGCTGAACTTAACACAACATTACATTTTACTAGCCATCATCCGAAAAATTTGGTACAAAATCTTCCATATGGTATCTTCCTACGATCACGTCGTAATTCTATGGCTATTTCCAGCTTTAATACGCTACCCACTCAATTTACCGAAAACATTTCAGAGTGATACATTTCACCAAAGACCATAATCCCAAAAAATACCAAAAATATTAAATACATATATATAGAATAGTGGGGTAAGGGGTTAAAGTGGGTCAGGATGGGGTTGGGGTGGCATTATACCGATAAAAAAAGGGGTCTTGGGGGGACTGGCCCGTACAAATTTTAAAAACTAAATCAGTTTTTCTGTATTTTGGTCACAATGAAATGTACCACTCTGAATTTGTCATCGGTAAAATGGTATATAACCCTTTAATACACATGCTGATATCCTGCAGAATAGACTTACTTAATGAACAAGACTATCCGAAAAAACTGCAGACAAAGAGCAAGATTTGCTGATCAGGACAACTTACTTGTTGCCTGAAATAGTGAAACCAATAGTGACGGCATAGTATGTTCTGCACCTTCTGCCAATACCATATGGCTATTCCAGGAGCTGTGTTTAAAAACTGGAGAGCACTAAATACCACAGAAGTGAAACTTGAGAAGCTTTTATTTGCTTTCAAAAGGGTAAGAATCTAAAGCAAAAATTGGCACTGGCCAGTAGAGGTTTGACGGGTGGTCCAGGGATTTTGGGTGTACATAACCAACCAGTGGTGGGCCATTACCCAAGCACTTCGTGTGTGGCATGTACATGTTCGAAAAGAGGCAAAACATGGTATTTAAGATCTTTCATTACATGTAAAAGCAAAAATGCCATTATACGCCCACGGCGAACAGTATACATTGGTAAGACCTCAAGAACAGTTAATTTAAGAGTTAATAAGCATCGCTCTAAAATATGTACTAGGACGCTTAGCACACCTTTGGTCACACACTGTGGGGCACAAAGGAGAAGAACTTAACTGGTTTTGTGTGAACAAGATTCAGGAAAACAATGCTGAGAGCCAATGAATTGTCAGACAAAGAGCAACTATGGATTTTCAATTCGAAAACATTACATCATGTTGAGCAGCTTAAGTGGTGAAAAATTGTAAGATGTATTAATTGCATCAAAACCATTAGCTCATTCAAGGCTCTTTATTATACCCTGTTTTTATTGCTGTGAATAGTAGATTGACTAGCTAATAACTGGTAGGATAGCGCACCATTTAGCTGTTACCTCCAATATATTCTTGGCCACCCACCCATGGCGGCCTCATTAGAAAGATGCAGTTTGTGGAGGTTGGATGAGGGATCACGTGATTTCTGAAGTCGTGGTTCAGATCTGAACGGTTTTGTCACGTGGGCTTATTTGCATATTGGTTTATGATCAGCTGAGCCATGTGGACCGTTTGGCTGTGCTTGCTTTTCCATCGATTTTTGGGCGTGGGATCAGTTGCAGTACAAGACCACCACGCGGTTACTCCGTCGCAGCCCTAGCATCACGCAGTGCCTTCATTATATTACAGACCTTGTGAGAGCAATTTTTTGGTAATGATCCGGTAAGCATAATTATTATTTTGTGTATGCAATCAAGTCCTCGCTCGGCTGGCTCCACTAACTGGTTGCAGTCACCAGATAGGTAATGAGAGCTTTCTATTTATTTTAGTCATCACACACAATTTATATTTCCAGGAATCAATTGGTTCCATTGCCTACGGCTGTGTGCACCGATCCCTTTTGATGTGGTGAAACATTATTCACACAATGGGTGATGGCTGTCATTCATCCCTGCCAGTTTTTCCTTTTTAATGTGGTGCTCTCCTTCCTTGTACCAGGATTGTCATCACCCTGAGATTATCCAGTCCATCCTTTGCCTATAAAGGCATTTGCCTATTGTGAATCTGCAGTGCATTATCTTAACATTGCCATCACATGACTATTCAGTGAGCTTGTACTAGCAGTTCGGGTTCGACTGCTCCCATGAACCCCTCAGCCCAAAACTGGTTTGCATATGGTGTGTTTCCTTATGTAATGTGACAGACATGGACAGAGAGGCTAAGCATGATGGAATGACAGGGTGGCCAGAGGAATGATTCAATGCATTCCACCATTACATGTGATGGTCAGTTGGACCACTTGGCAGCAGTGAATTTTATTATATGTATTTATAGTATGACAGATCTTCTGGTTCACATATTTTCTTCACTCCTAGCTGTCCTTGTCCAGTAGCAGGTGCCACTTTGACTTTGTCTGTCCTTTTCCCACAGCACTGAGTCCATCGCCCGGACAGCTTTCCAAAGGCACGAGTATTCTTCTTGTGAATGTGGAGATGAGTACCCGCCTCCCATTAGAGGATGCAAGCAATTCCACTGCAGTGCTGGAAGAGGCTGTAAGTACCACAGAGAGAACAACTGTGCAGCGTTCAAGTCTGCATCACAGTTTTTGTAATTAAATTGAATGTCTATGTTCCATACAGGGAGGTTTCCCTCCTATTTAGGAGAGAGGCTTCTGGGCACTTACTTGTCTGGTGTCCAGGAAAGGGGCACACAAATAATACCTGAGCATCCAAACATGGTGTCTTTGAAAGTAAGGGTGGAGTGTTGTTGTGAATGGGACAGTGGCATTGCATAAAAGATGACATTATTCAAAAGTGTTTCCACCTGCCATTACTATGTATGACTCTAGGGGCTGGTGGGTACCCTATATAGATTTCCCACAAAGTGCATACAAGAAGATGTCTCTCTATGAAGGCAAAAACCTCCAACCACTTCCCTAAATAGGTGTGTGGTACCAATTCTAGACTTAATTGCTAGAACATCAACCCTTGTCGGTCACATATACTGACAAGACAAAATACTGTATAAAGAAACATGTAAAGAAACACATACAACTGAATGTTATAGTCTAAATCTATATCACAATTTATTATAAACAGCTCAAGTTAATTTAAATGAAAAAATTGTATTCCCAAGCTAGTAATTCAACCTGGACTCAACATGTTGAAAATGTAAAAAACAACACGGAGAAAGAACATTTAAGGGTATTTCGAAGTATACACATTAAATAGTTTGACATGCATCGATTCTCTTAATTCAGTTGCACTGCTATTAACTTCTTCATAACATCTGCATGTACAAACAATCTAACCCAATGGTTACATATATTAGAGAATAATTCAAGGTGCAGGTGTTGAAAATAATTCAAATACAAAGAGAAAAAAGAAAAACTTTCAAAATTATGCTTGGTATACAATGAATCTACTCGGGGTCATAAAGGGACTCTAACTCAAGTTTTTTCACAGAATATTTGTGAAAAAACGTAGGTTAATTATTTAAAGTGGCTTTAATTAAAGACATTCGGCAGTTAACGTAAACTAAGCAACCTTAACACTGAGTCCCCTGTTCCGCAACCCAGGTGTGCATGAATGACATCATTGATGTAATCATCAATGATATCACTGGTAGTTCAAATCACATGGAGTAGTGAGAGAGATTTAAGTTTACTAACATCTACGACAAAATTAAGTGCATGGGGGTCAAGTGAATTGTTTATCCTGTCTTCACACCTATCAGTGGACACTTTCAAAGAAAAGATATTCAAGCCAATGCATATTATTGATACATCTTTGTCCTTCAATTAGTACCATAGACATAGAAGGCATGTTTATTCATTTCCTGTGCTTGGAAGTGAAAATGTTTGTTAAGTAGTAACTTCAGCCTGAAGCATATATCCACACCCAGTGTATATGGACCCAGCCATGTGTTGAAAAGTCCATACTATAACTTTTTTAAAGCATGACAATCAAGTAATCAGTGGTTGTGCACAGTTTTAGTATGACTTTGTTGCAACAAAGGGGTTGAATTGTAGATGGGAGGGGATATGATTGCTATTGTATTTTTTGGCTGATCAAGATAACTGCCAATTTAGTGCAGGAGGAGGTAGACCACAATGATGTCAGAAGATAATGCTTACCTAGGAAGACTTGCAAAGGTCAATAAGCTGGGGACACATAGATCATTACCTGGTGGTACTATTGGCTATTGCTATAAAGTTGTGACATTTGGAGGGTATGTCAAGTATCAGTTCATCTAGAAATACCACTCATTTTACAAAGGCATTCTTCAACATTCTTTGACAACAAAATTAACGTTTTGGCATTCATCTTAAAATGCAAGGCACACTGACTGTAAATAATGACTCCTAAAGCATTAACTAAGTGTACAGCTGTAGAGTATGCTTTTCCTATGTATTGAAGTACACCAAAAAATGTTTTTTACTTTTCATTATTTTAAAATGTTATTTTGGATGAGGCCATAAAAATAGCACAATCAAATAAAATACTGTATAATGTATCCAAAAATCATAGTATCAAACGGCTTGAATAAATTCTATGAAAGTTAAAAAAAACTGGGACAATCAAATAAACTGCAGTAAAATTCATCAGAAAGTTCAACAAATCAAAACCTCTTAAAATGTTGTCTCATAACGAGTTTGGTTGTAACACAGCTGTAAATCTGCCAAATTACCACCAAACTCAATTACTGTTAATACCACTTTTTCCTGCGAAGTAACCATGTGATTACAAGTGGTGGTAATTACCCATTTTTAGAGTCCATAAGACTCGATTTGGATTTTTGGCAGATTTAACGCTAGAGGAGTTACTATGCTCTAAATTCACTGATTTTTGGAACTACCGTGAATAATTTACATCCAGAGTGTTGGAGGTGAATCTGCCACTTTTCCTCAAAAGGTCGGTGGATTTACTGCACAGTAATTTCATCTGCAGTAAATCCATCAAAAATTATAATTAGGCGGTGTGGGAAAAGTGGCAGTAACGGAATTACTGAAACAATTTCCCTGCACCACCAGAGGCCCTATGAACCTAAAGAAGCTCAGAATACACGGTCCTAAAACTTCAAACAAATGAACTGTGTTGCTGAATTTCATACATAAATCAAAATATACAAAGTTAAGGTGCACCAGCAGTGGGCTACTAAATCATGGTCCCTCTGATTCTCTAAGCTCTGGTCAAATAAATCAGTAGTACCCAAGCCGCTGGCAAGTCCGAAATTAGTTATAGGTGCATAATCACTGACCTACACTGAGCAAAACCCATACATTTCAATATGGGAATAAGTGCATAGCAAAGCAGACACAAGTACCTTAGACGCAAGAGGATAAAGTCCATTGGTGTTACTTCTAGACCAGAGCAAATTGGACATGAGATAGCAAGATCAGAATCGATGGACAAGTGAGCTAAATTGTGCCCAATTGGCAACAGGTTAAACCCGAAGCGCACAAGCAATTCCCTGGCTAAAACGCTAAGATTATGGATCAAATATGTTTCATTATCTCCCTGGATATTTAAAACAAAATGGCCTTATTACTTTTCTTCCACAATTGAAGGTTTTCCATAGCACCTTGAAACCTATCCATCACCTGATTCTTAACCAGTTGTTTATTGGTTCTGACTATAATATAGGAAGAGGTAGACAGGTGGAGACAATTAATCTGTTTCAAGGTTCTTTAAAAAATCTAGCCACAGAATCTTACCATAGAAGAGCCTGGCCTGAATGTCCAAACATGCTTTCCTGGAAAATGATGCCGAAGGATTACATCACACTGAGAACAAGGCCAAAATTGGTTTAATGCCTTTATGTTGTGCCCATCACCACTGCACCTACAGCTTTGAGGCTTGAGGTGTATTATGCCCCCTCCTTGAGAGAATGAGATAGTGATCTGTAGTGGAAAGGTAATGGGTAAAAAAGAGGAGAGGATACGAGAATTGGGTGTAGGATTAAAGCAAGACAGACAAACAAATGCAACCATACAAAGGGGTTGAGCAGGAGGGTCTGTCTATGCTGGTAGTAGGTGTGTGTTTGTAATCATTGATTGAGGATCAAATGAATGAAAAAGGAAATAAAAGGAAACCTGCATGTGACGTCAAGGAACTTTCTGTGAGGGTGGTTTCCACTACAGTGATTTTGCGGTACTCAATCAGTCAGCACATGGTTGTGTGATTAACTTGAGTTGT
Organism: Ambystoma mexicanum; assembly: GCF_040938575.1. Classification (NCBI taxonomy): domain Eukaryota; kingdom Metazoa; phylum Chordata; class Amphibia; order Caudata; family Ambystomatidae; genus Ambystoma; species Ambystoma mexicanum. The sequence continues at coordinate 1,332,812,209 of NC_090921.1, read as the reverse complement.
GCTCATATGTAGCCTTAAGGTATAGAGGCTTTTTCAGAGAAGTGTTTAAGTGTCCCTCCTGGGAAACCAGGAAGACAGTCTGGGAGTGACAGGCTGCCTCGCAGAAGCGCCAGCACCAAGAGCTGGCAGTATAACAGTGAATGTGAGGAACACAAAAAGGGAAGAGACATATATGCTTGGCAACATTGTGAGGGATGAGATTGGCCCATCAATATTAGGTGATGTGAGAAAGTGTGCCTCACATGGGAGTGGGCTATCAAATGATCATAGCATATACTCCCTCATGGTGAGGAAATGGTATCAAGGCAAAAGCATTGTCTATAACTTAGAAAAGAAGCCTACAAGGTTTTTCTTTGGTTTTCTGAAATGCCAAAACATTATTTATAGAGAGAAATTGAAGAGGACGTGAATTCCAAAGACGAGGAGGGGCTGCAATGGAAAATCTCCAGTCACTTCTGCATTTAAAGTGAGATTTAGGAGTGCGTAGCGATCTAGTTGATATGTAACAATGAATTTTCGTTTCAGGCTGGGGTTGGGGCAAGTCTGTGGAGACATTTAAAAGTGAAGCATTAAACTTCAAAAATGATCCGTGCTCTAATTGGAAGCCAACGCAGCCGTTTGCAGAACGGCATGACAGAGTCTATTTGTGAAATCGGTCGACTAGCGGAATTTTGAATTCTTTGAATTCACTTGATTTGGTGATCAGGAATAGCCAGATATAGCAAATCAGAATAGTCGATCTTAGAAATGATTAAAATTCCAACCACAGCAGGTGGGATTTCTCAATCAAAAAAGACAGAGGCTCGTCTGGGGATATGTATTGTATACAAAAAGAGGATTTCATAAGTTGGTTTATTTGGGTATATAGGTTAAGGTCACAATTCCCCAAAAATCCTAGATTCTTGACATTGGTGGCCAGGGTCATTGATAAATCATATTAAATCGCATGAGGGGAGTACATGCATGCTTTGACAGCATCTATGAATTCATGTTTTGGTCACAGGAGATTGAGCTTGGTCTTATTGGGATTTAGTTCACATGCATTCTCCAGCATCCAGGTTTTAACTTCTTTGAGATGGATGGTTAGACCCTACATGTTGAAATTGGTGTCCTCTACTTTAACATAGACTTGAGTGTCGTCAGCGTAGGAATGGTATCATAAATTATGTTTGATAAAAATGTCATATAGGGGTTTAACATATAGGTTAAAAAAACACTGGCATTGTGGCCAACACCAGCACTGTTCTTCTGCACCTGCACTCTTTCTGCAGCTGCCCTGGTCATGCTCAGGTCCGGCCACACCTCCTTGTTGCATCTTTTCTTTTTTTGTGGAGATCTGACCGATCCCAGTGCTCTGCTGCAGAGCAGACAGTCAGATCTCTAAAACACACACACTTTGGAGGAACTCGTTGATTAGCTGCAGGGCCGTTTTCAGGCAGTAAAAAGAATTCCTCCAGAACGGCAGGGCTATCTGTCGTTCCTTCATGGCAGGTGGCGCCGGCAGGACTGAAACAATGTAACAGTTTGCCGGCGTTGCACCTGCCATCATTTTACATGACATCAGGTAACCACGCCGGCGCTATTTCAGAATGTTCCAGGAAGAACTTCTGAAACAGCAGCCAAGCCCGTTACTTCCTCACCTTGCCAGCAGACGCAGTAGCAGCGTGGAGAAGGTGCATTGACTACAGTGCCGGGTGCCTCTGGACTCGCGCACCGTATTTGTGTGCAGGAGTTGTGGCCTGGTCGTTGTACAAGAAACGAGGCAATGGCTCCTGCAGGGGTCTTTTAGGCCTACCATGCAGGGGTGGACTGGGAACTAAAAGAGGCCCTGGAAATAATTACTGGGGACCAAAAGAGGCCCTGGAAATAATGTTCAAAGTGGCCCCAGATGACACATTTTCAGCAAGCCCAATGCTTTTCCTATGAGAACATTTGTAAATGCCACACAAAAGAGGCCCAGGGTGCAGAGGCCCACCGGGAAATCTCCAGAGTTCCCTATGGGCCAGTCCACCCCTGCTACCATGCTGAAGACGTGCAGCAGCACGTAAGGTACCCCTACAAACCACCGAACTGTTGGCATTGCCAATGCTTGTCTGCAACTTTAAACAGCTAGGGGAATCTTACCCCGGGCCTGCAAGCTTATGTTCAAAATCTTGCGTTGGTGACTGGTGTCTGATCCTTGTCACTATGTACGAGTCCCACATTTTCATCTCATATGTATTTTATTTTTGGCAAATACAGTTGTCAATTTATCAGCGGATGTGATACGGTTTCTTAAACATGCGGAAGAGAAAAGCATGTTTTTCTTTTTTTCATGAACTTCGCCTTTCCTTCCTTTGAATGTCTCCCCCACAGAGTTTAATCTTGCTTGCATTAACTGTTGCGCACTCGTTTGTTAGTGAGGCAGACACGTAGGTTTGTGGTGTATATCACTGACTTGCAAGTGTTCTGAGCAATGTGGCTTTGAATCTTTTTTAAAAAAACAACGGTCTGTCCCGTTTTTGTCTCTTATTTTAACACCTTACTGGGTCCGTGCTGCAAAACCAAGATGGGCCCCCAGCCTCATACCAACATTTTTTTTTCCTGAATGTGGCAGTTGGTAGGAGATTGGCACTTTCCACACAAACACCGTTTACAATCCCATTGTGACGCATTTACAATTCTAAAATTGTCCGGGGGAAATTTGTAATCTGAGGCTCGGGTTGATGCCCTCTTTCAGCTGCTCTAATTGTGATTGGCCATTTCCACTCCTTTCACCTGTAGTACCAGACAGACACAACATGCATCAGGTGTGACTTGTACCATGTACTGCATAAGAGATTGTTTTTGAGATGTTATATATTCCAACCCTCCTGCAAATCGTATGGCTTTTTTTCCTATTCCTGCTGCAACATGTGCTGTAAAATGTGCTGTTTTGACTGGGATGAGCATGGCTCTCTCACTTCACTGGGGGAACCTTTGCCCCCATAGCAAATATCAAAAGCTGGCCCCCATGAATGTACGCAGTGTAAGTGAACATATCTTAATGTGAAATATACACATGCAGTTCAATTGACCTTCCCCTTAGAGGAAAGTGCGCAAGACAAGAGCATTGGACTTTAAAAAAAAGTAATGAACAGCAGAAAAATGACCTCAAAGAAGAAATCTTCTAATAAATATGCTGGCACTCTGTAAAAGGCCGAATACTGGACGTAGAATAAGTTCTCACGAGTTACTGTCTCTTATAGATCTACATAAAGACAACCCTACTCCCATAGGTTTGTTAGTGCTGTTGTATGTATTCCAACGTGCAACTGGTGAATCTGAAGAAAAGCCTCTGGGATGGAACTTACATGCCCAAGACTGATTGGTTAGTGGTAGGCTTCCTTGGCCGTGCTCTCAATTTATAGGCAAAACTTATTCTAAATAAGTCTTTTACGTCTGTACATGTTTATTTTAAATTTCTGGAATTTCCCAGTCTGAGGCACTATTGAAATTATGAAGGCTATGTTTGCAGGCAATTAACACTCACTTCCTGTGATGAAACTTCTGGAGATGTCAAGTCCTGTGATGCAACTTCCTGTGATGTAATCCCATGCAAATTAAGGGGCCCCACACTTAACTCGCCGCAGTTGGCTCCGCAAATCCTAGTAACGGCCTTGAGTGGGATGGTCAGACAGATGGCCAGGAGGGCGAAGGGATGTCAAAGAGGTGGTGGGGGCAGAGGGTTTGACCAGGATCACAAACCTTGGCTCAAATAGTTGGATTTCAAGGTCTACACTCTACAGTAATGCTGTTTGAGTTAAATTACAAAAAAACACAAATTGCATAATAAAGCAACATGACAGCATGTAAATCCTTATAGCAACATGTTAAGCCAAAACAATATGGTTGTGGCTTTATTGGTAAACTGTAAATTCCAGAATCAAGATAATGCCAACCTGAAAAATATAGTTAACCCCACAGTACTCACAGTGATTTAAGACATGTAATAAAAGAAGTTGCGTAATAAACAAAGATAGATATGTGTGCTCCTTCCCCATCCATCGCACTACTAGCTCATGCCAGCAGTTGCTGTAATGGCAAACATGTGACACGGAGCAGCAGCAGTGTGATGGGCTGGTGGTAGGCCGATCTAGCACTGAGCCGGTCCGCTTGCACCGGCATTAGTGAGCCAAGATTATTTTGGCTCTGGCACCTTTTTTTCTAAAAATTAAGCACTGGGCCGAAACTATCACTTCAGTGTATGATTTATTATCAAAAGAGGTTAAAATACCTGTAAAAGAATTAGCAAAGGTTTTATCAGTAAAGGCGGGTAGGTAGTCTTTCAGATGGATAGTAGGTCGAAGGTTCTTAAGGAGATGGCTATGACCTTAAGAAACTTACATTTAATTGTAGATTTAGGCATACAAACGTTGTAACCTGTAAGACATCCAGGGAGTTTTTTTATATTTGAATATCTGAAATCTTTGAAGAAAATGCATTATTCAGAGCAAAACAATGCTCATATGAGATGGCAATCGAGTTATAAGCAGCCACCGGATTCAGAAATGATGTAATGGTCGGCAATATTTTCCTTGGGGCATTGTCAGCATTCATGCTTTGTTCATTGGAAAAAAATATTTTTAGCAACAAAAATGGCTTGTTTGTATTTCCTGTGAATATCTTTGATTTCATTTAGAAAGAATTGTGAGTTACAGAGTTTTCATTGTGGTGGTATTCAATAGACTGTGTAAAAATTCGACTGTGGATCTGCGACAAAGTGGGGATGTAGGAAAAGATGGGGCCAGAGGTATAATCTTCTAAGCACCCTGAAAGACCATAAATGGCCATGTTCTATAGATAGAAAAACTGGGAGGAACTACAGGCACTTTTAAATGAGAGTGTCTGAACTGTGTCTCATTTGAGAGCAATATCATGGACCTGGCTTCCTAGGAGTTCTTGAGGCCAACTAGGAACCTTATGGAGATGGATTTAGTGGTTGGGGGGGCAGGAATCATCTTGCGCTGAGACTTGGCTCTTGGGCTGCATTTACCCAGCATATCACAAAGTCAAGGAGCAGCATATGGAAGGGATGCATTCACAAAGTGAAGGAGCCGCATATGAAAGGGATGCACTCACAAAGTGAAGGAGCCGCATATGGAAGGGATGCACTCACAAAGTGAAGGAGCGGCATATGGAAGGGATGCACTCACAAAGTGAAGGAGCGGCATATGGAAGGGATGCACTCACAAAGTGAAGGAGCCGCATATGGAAGGGATGCACTCACAAAGTCCAGGAGCAGCATATGGAAGGGATGCACTCACAAAGTGAAGGAGCAGCATATGAAAGGGATGCACTCACAAATGAAGGAGCAGCATATGGAAGGGATGCACTCACAAAGTCCAAGAGCAGCATATGGAAGGGATGCACTCACAAAGTGAAGGAGCAGCATATGGAAGGGATGCACTCACAAAGAGAAGGAGCAGCATATGGAAGGGATGCACCCACAAAGTGAAGGAGCAGCATATGGAAGGGATGCACTCACAAACTGAAGGAGCAGCATATGGAAGGGATGCACTCAAAAAGTGAAGGAGCCGCATATGGAAGGGATGCACTCACAAAGTGAAGGAGCAGCATATGGAAGGGATGCACTCACAAACTGAAGGAGCAGCATATGGAAGGGATGCACTCACAAAGTTAAGGAGCCGCATATGAAAGGGATGCACTCACAAAGTGAAGGAGCCGCATATGGAAGGGATGCACTCACAAAGTGAAGGAGCAGCATATGAAAGGGTTGCACTCACAAAGTGAAGGAGCCGCATATGAAAGGGATTCACTCACAAAGTGAAGGAGCCGCATATGGAAGGGATGCACTCACAAAGTGAAGGAGCAGCATATGAAAGGGATTCACTCACAAAGTGAAGGAGCCGCATATGGAAGGGATGTACTCACAAAGTGAAGGAGCCGCATATGGAAGGGATGCACTCACAAAGTGAAGGAGCCGCATATGGAAGGGATGCACTCACAAAGTGAAGGAGCCGCATATGAAAGGGTTGCACTCACAAAGTGAATGAGCAGCATATGGAAGGGATTCACTCACAAAGTGAAGGAGCCGCATGTGGAAGGGATGCAGTGACAAAGTGAAGGAGCAGCATGTGGAAGGGATGCACTCACAAAGTGAAGGAGCAGCATATGGAAGGGATGCACTCACAAAGTGAAGGAGCCGCATGTGGAAGGGATGCACTCACAAAGTGAAGGAGCAGCATAAGGAAGGGATGCACTCACAAACTGAAGGAGCAGCATATGAAAGGGATGCACTCACAAAGTGAAGGAGCAGCATATGGAAGGGATTCACTCACAAAGTGAAGGATCCGCATATGAAAGGGATGCCCTCACAAAGTGAAGGAGCCGCATATGAAAGGGATGCACTCACAAAGTGAAGGAGCCGCATATGGAAGGGATGCACTCACAAAGTGAAGGAGCAGCATATGAAAGGGTTGCACTCACAAAGTGAAGGAGCCGCATATGAAAGGGATTCACTCACAAAGTGAAGGAGCCGCATATGGAAGGGATGCACTCACAAAGTGAAGGAGCAGCATATGAAAGGGATGCACTCACAAAGTGAAGGAGCCGCATATGAAAGGGATGCACTCACAAAGTGAAGGAGCCGCATATGAAAGGGATTCACTCACAAAGTGAAGGAGCCGCATATGGAAGGGATGCACTCACAAAGTGAAGGAGCCGCATATGGAAGGGATGCACTCACAAAGTGAAGGAGCCGCATATGAAAGGGTTGCACTCACAAAGTGAAGGAGCCGCATATGAAAGGGTTGCACTCACAAAGTGAAGGAGCCGCATATGAAAGGGATGCACTCACAAAGTGAAGGAGCCGCATATGAAAGGGATGCACTCACAAAGTGAAGGAGCCGCATATGGAAGGGATGCACTCACAATGTGAAGGAGCCGCATATGGAAGGGATGCACTCACAAAGTCCAGGAGCAGCATATGAAAGGGATGCACTCACAAAGTGAAGGAGCAGCATATGAAAGGGATGCACTCACAAAGTGAAGGAGCAGCATATGAAAGGGATGCACTCACAAAGTGAAGGAGCCGCATATGAAAGGGATGCACTCACAAAGTGAAGGAGCAGCATATGGAAGGGATGCATGCACTCACAAAGTGAAGGTGCCGCATATGGAAGGGATGCACTCACAAAGTCCAGGAGCAGCATATGGAAGGGATGCACTCACAAAGTGAAGGAGCCGCATATGAAAGGGATGCACTCACAAAGTGAAGGAGCCGCATATGAAAGGGATGCACTCACAAAGTGAAGGAGCCGCATATGGAAGGGATGCACTCACAAAGTCCAGGAGCAGCATATGAAAGGGATGCACTCACAAAGTGAAGGAGCAGCATATGAAAGGGATGCACTCACAAAGTGAAGGAGCCGCATATGGAAGGGATGCACTCACAAAGTGAAGGAGCCGCATATGGAAGGGATGCACTCACAAAGTCCAGGAGCAGCATATGGAAGGGATGCACTCACAAAGTGAAGGAGCAGCATATGGAAGGGATGCACTCACAAACTGAAGGATCCGCATATGAAAGGGATGCACTCACAAAGTGAAAGAGCCGCATATGGAAGGGATGCACTCACAAAGTGAAGGAGCAGCATATGGAAGGGATTCACTCACAAAGTGAAGGAGCCGCATATGGAAGGGATGCACTCACAAAGTGAAGGAGCAGCATATGAAAGGGTTGCACTCACAAAGTGAAGGAGCAGCATATGGAAGGGATGCACTCACAAAGTCCAGGAGCAGCATATGGAAGGGATGCACTCACAAAGTGAAGGAGCAGCATATGGAAGGGATGCACTCACAAAGTGAAGGAGCCGCATATGAAAGGGATGCACTCACAAAGTGAAGGAGCCGCATATGGAAGGGATGCACTCACAAAGTGAAGGAGCCGCATATGGAAGGGATGCACTCACAAAGTCCAGGAGCAGCATATGGAAGGGATGCACTCACAAAGTGAGGGAGCCGCATATGGAAGGGATGCACTCACAAAGTGAAGGAGCAGCATATGAAAGGGTTGCACTCACAAAGTGAAGGAGCAGCATATGGAAGGGATGCACTCACAAAGTCCAGGAGCAGCATATGGAAGGGATTCACTCACAAAGTGAAGGAGCCGCATATGGAAGGGATGCACTCACAAAGTGAAGGAGCCGCATATGAAAGGGATTCACTCACAAAGTGAAGGAGCCGCATATGGAAGGGATGCACTCACAAAGTGAAGGAGCAGCATATGAAAGGGATGCACTCACAAAGTGAAGGAGCCGCATATGAAAGGGATGCACTCACAAAGTCCAGGAGCCGCATATGGAAGGGATGCACTCACAAAGTGAAGGAGCAGCATATGAAAGGGATGCACTCACAAAGTGAAGGAGCCGCATATGGAAGGGATTCACTCACAAAGTGAAGGATCCGCATATGAAAGGGATGCCCTCACAAAGTGAAGGAGCCGCATATGAAAGGGATGCACTCACAAAGTGAAGGAGCCGCATATGAAAGGGATGCACTCACAAAGTGAAGGAGCCGCATATGAAAGGGATGCACTCACAAAGTGAAGGAGCCGCATATGGAAGGGATGCACTCACAAAGTGAAGGAGCAGCATATGAAAGGGATGCACTCACAAAGTGAAGGAGCCGCATATGAAAGGGATGCACTCACAAAGTGAAGGAGCCGCATATGAAAGGGATTCACTCACAAAGTGAAGGAGCCGCATATGGAAGGGATGCACTCACAAAGTGAAGGAGCCGCATATGGAAGGGATGCACTCACAAAGTGAAGGAGCCGCATATGAAAGGGTTGCACTCACAAAGTGAAGGAGCCGCATATGAAAGGGTTGCACTCACAAAGTGAAGGAGCCGCATATGAAAGGGATGCACTCACAAAGTGAAGGAGCCGCATATGAAAGGGATGCACTCACAAAGTGAAGGAGCCGCATATGGAAGGGATGCACTCACAAAGTGAAGGAGCCGCATATGGAAGGGATGCACTCACAAAGTCCAGGAGCAGCATATGAAAGGGATGCACTCACAAAGTGAAGGAGCAGCATATGAAAGGGATGCACTCACAAAGTGAAGGAGCCGCATATTAAAGGGATGCACTCACAAAGTGAAGGAGCAGCATATGGAAGGGATGCATGCACTCACAAAGTGAAGGAGCCGCATATGAAAGGGATGCACTCACAAAGTCCAGGAGCAGCATATGGAAGGGATGCACTCACAAAGTGAACGAGCAGCATATGGAAGGGATGCACTCACAAAGTGAAGGAGCCGCATATGAAAGGGATGCACTCACAAAGTGAAGGAGCCGCATATGGAAGGGATGCACTCACAAAGTGAAGGAGCCGCATATGGAAGGGATGCACTCACAAAGTCCAGGAGCAGCATATGAAAGGGATGCACTCACAAAGTGAAGGAGCAGCATATGAAAGGGATGCACTCACAAAGTGAAGGAGCCGCATATGGAAGGGATGCACTCACAAAGTGAAGGAGCCGCATATGGAAGGGATGCACTCACAAAGTCCAGGAGCAGCATATGGAAGGGATGCACTCACAAAGTGAAGGAGCAGCATATGGAAGGGATGCACTCACAAACTGAAGGATCCGCATATGAAAGGGATGCACTCACAAAGTGAAAGAGCCGCATATGGAAGGGATGCACTCACAAAGTGAAGGAGCAGCATATGGAAGGGATTCACTCACAAAGTGAAGGAGCCGCATATGGAAGGGATGCACTCACAAAGTGAAGGAGCAGCATATGAAAGGGTTGCACTCACAAAGTGAAGGAGCAGCATATGGAAGGGATGCACTCACAAAGTCCAGGAGCAGCATATGGAAGGGATGCACTCACAAAGTGAAGGAGCAGCATATGGAAGGGATGCACTCACAAAGTGAAGGAGCCGCATATGAAAGGGATGCACTCACAAAGTGAAGGAGCCGCATATGGAAGGGATGCACTCACAAAGTGAAGGAGCCGCACATGGAAGGGATGCACTCACAAAGTCCAGGAGCAGCATATGGAAGGGATGCACTCACAAAGTGAAGGAGCAGCATATGGAAGGGATGCACTCACAAACTGAAGGATCCGCATATGAAAGGGATGCACTCACAAAGTGAAAGAGCCGCATATGGAAGGGATGCACTCACAAAGTGAACGAGCAGCATATGGAAGGGATTCACTCACAAAGTGAAGGAGCCGCATATGGAAGGGATGCACTCACAAAGTGAAGGAGCCGCATATGAAAGGGATTCACTCACAAAGTGAAGGAGCCGCATATGGAAGGGATGCACTCACAAAGTGAAGGAGCAGCATATGAAAGGGATGCACTCACAAAGTCCAGGAGCATCATATGAAAGGGATGCACTCACAAAGTGAAGGAGCCGCATATGGAAGGGATGCACTCACAAAGTCCAGGAGCATCATATGAAAGGGATGCACTCACAAAGTGAAGGAGCCGCATATGGAAGGGATGCACTCACAAAGTCCAGGAGCAGCATATGAAAGGGATGCACTCACAAAGTGAAGGAGCAGCATATGAAAGGGATGCACTCACAAAGTGAAGGAGCCGCATATGAAAGGGATGCACTCACAAAGTGAAAGAGCCGCATATGGAAGGGATGCACTCACAAAGTGAACGAGCAGCATATGGAAGGGATTCACTCACAAAGTGAAGGAGCCGCATATGGAAGGGATGCACTCACAAAGTGAAGGAGCCGCATATGAAAGGGATTCACTCACAAAGTGAAGGAGCCGCATATGGAAGGGATGCACTCACAAAGTGAAGGAGCAGCATATGAAAGGGATGCACTCACAAAGTGAAGGAGCCGCATATGAAAGGGATGCACTCACAAAGTGAAGGAGCCGCATATGGAAGGGATGCACTCACAAAGTCCAGGAGCAGCATATGAAAGGGATGCACTCACAAAGTGAAGGAGCAGCATATGAAAGGGATGCACTCACAAAGTGAAAGAGCCGCATATGGAAGGGATGCACTCACAAAGTGAAGGAGCCGCATATGGAAGGGATGCACTCACAAAGTGAAGGAGCCGCATATGGAAGGGATGCACTCACAAAGTCCAGGAGCAGCATATGGAAGGGATGCACTCACAAAGTGAAGGAGCAGCATATGAAAGGGATGCACTCACAAAGTGAAGGAGCCGCACATGAAAGGGATGCACTCACAAAGTGAAGGAGCCGCATATGGAAGGGATGCACTCACAAAGTGAAGGAGCCGCACATGAAAGGGATGCACTCACAAAGTCCAGGAGCAGCACATGGAAGGGATGCACTCACAAAGTGAAGGAGCCGCATATGGAAGGGATGCACTCACAAACTGAAGGATCCGCATATGGAAGGGATGCACTCACAAAGTGAAGGAGCCGCATATGGAAGGGATGCACTCACAAAGTGAAGGAGCCGCATATGGAAGGGATGCACTCACAAAGTGAAGGAGCCGCATATGGAAGGGATGCACTCACAAAGTGAAGGAGCCGCATATGGAAGGGATGCACTCACAAAGTGAAGGAGCCGCATATGGAAGGGATGCACTCACAAAGTGAAGGAGCCGCATATGGAAGGGATGCACTCACAAACTGAAGGATCCGCATATGGAAGGGATGCACTCACAAAGTGAAGGAGCAGCATATGGAAGGGATGCACTCACAAACTGAAGGAGCCGCATATGGAAGGGATGCACTCACAAAGTGAAGGAGCAGCATATGAAAGGGTTGCACTCACAAAGTGAAGGAGCAGCATATGGAAGGGATGCACTCACAAAGTGAAGGAGCCGCATATGAAAGGGATGCACTCACAAAGTCCAGGAGCAGCATATGGAAGGGATGCACTCACAAAGTGAAGGAGCAGCATATGGAAGGGATGCACTCACAAAGTGAAGGAGCCGCATATGAAAGGGATGCACTCACAAAGTGAAGGAGCCGCATATGGAAGGGATGCACTCACAAAGTCCAGGAGCAGCATATGAAAGGGATGCACTCACAAAGTGAAGGAGCAGCATATGAAAGGGATGCACTCACAAAGTGAAGGAGCCGCATATGAAAGGGATGCACTCACAAAGTGAAGGAGCCGCATATGGAAGGGATGCACTCACAAAGTGAAGGAGCCGCATATGAAAGGGATGCACTCACAAAGTGAAAGAGCCGCATATGGAAGGGATGCACTCACAAAGTGAAGGAGCAGCATATGGAAGGGATTCACTCACAAACTGAAGGATCCGCATATGGAAGGGATGCACTCACAAAGTGAAGGAGCAGCATATGGAAGGGTTGCACTCACAAAGTGAAGGAGGAGCATATGGAAGGGATGCACTCACAAAGTGAAGGAGCCGCATATGGAAGGGATGCACTCACAAAGTGAAGGAGCTGCATATGAAAGGGATTCACTCACAAAGTGAAGGAGCCGCATATGGAAGGGATGCACTCACAAAGTGAAGGAGCAGCATATGAAAGGGATGCACTCACAAAGTCCAGGAGCAGCATATGAAAGGGATGCACTCACAAAGTGAAGGAGCAGCATATGAAAGGGATGCACTCACAAAGTGAAGGAGCAGCATATGAAAGGGATGCACTCACAAAGTCCAGGAGCAGCATATGAAAGGGATGCACTCACAAAGTGAAGGAGCAGCATATGAAAGGGATGCACTCACAAAGTGAAGGAGCCGCATATGAAAGGGATGCACTCACAAAGTGAAGGAGCCGCATATGGAAGGGATGCACTCACAAAGTGAAGGAGCCGCATATGAAACGGATGCACTCACAAAGTCCAGGAGCAGCATATGGAAGGGATGCACTCACAAAGTGAAGGAGCAGCATATGGAAGGGATGCACTCACAAAGTGAAGGAGCCGCATATGAAAGGGATGCACTCACAAAGTGAAGGAGCCGCATATGAAAGGGATGGACTCACAAAGTGAAGGAGCCGCATATGGAAGGGATGCACTCACAAAGTCCAGGAGCAGCATATGAAAGGGATGCACTCACAAAGTGAAGGAGCAGCATATGAAAGGGATGCACTCACAAAGTGAAGGAGCCGCATATGAAAGGGATGCACTCACAAAGTGAAGGAGCCATATATGGAAGGGATGCACTCACAAAGTGAAGGAGCCGCATATGAAAGGGATGCACTCACAAAGTCCAGGAGCAGCATATGGAAGGGATGCACTCACAAAGTGAAGGAGCCGCATATGGAAGGGATGCACTCACAAAGTGAAGGAGCAGCATATGAAAGGGTTGCACTCACAAAGTGAAGGAGCAGCATATGGAAGGGATTCACTCACAAAGTGAAGGAGCCGCATATGGAAGGGATGCACTCACAAAGTGAAGGAGCCGCATATGAAAGGGATTCACTCACAAAGTGAAGGAGCCGCATATGGAAGGGATGCACTCACAAAGTGAAGGAGCAGCATATGAAAGGGATGCACTCACAAAGTCCAGGAGCATCATATGAAAGGGATGCACTCACAAAGTCCAGGAGCATCATATGAAAGGGATGCACTCACAAAGTGAAGGAGCCGCATATGGAAGGGATGCACTCACAAAGTGAAGGAGCCGCATATGGAAGGGATGCACTCACAAAGTGAAGGAGCAGCATATGAAAGGGATGCACTCACAAAGTGAAGGATCCGCATATGAAAGGGATGCACTCACAAAGTGAAGGAGCCGCATATGAAAGGGATGCACTCACAAAGTGAAGGAGCCGCATATGGAAGGGGTGCACTCACAAAGTCCAGGGGCAGCATATGAAAGGGATGCACTCACAAAGTGAAGGAGCAGCATATGGAAGGGATGCACTCACAAAGTGAAGGAGCCGCATATGAAAGGGATGCACTCACAAAGTGAAGGAGCCGCATATGAAAGGGATGCACTCACAAAGTGAAGGAGCCGCATATGGAAGGGATGCACTCACAAAGTCCAGGAGCAGCATATGAAAGGGATGCACTCACAAAGTGAAGGAGCAGCATATGAAAGGGATGCACTCACAAAGTGAAGGAGCCGCATATGAAAGGGATGCACTCACAAAGTGAAGGAGCCACATATGGAAGGGTTGCACTCACAAAGTGAAGGAGCCGCATATGAAAGGGATGCACTCACAAAGTCCAGGAGCAGCATATGGAAGGGATGCACTCACAAAGTGAAGGAGCCGCATATGGAAGGGATGAACTCACAAAGTGAAGGAGCAGCATATGAAAGGGTTGCACTCACAAAGTGAAGGAGCAGCATATGGAAGCGATTCACTCACAAAGTGAAGGAGCCGCATATGGAAGGGATGCACTGACAAAGTGAAGGAGCCGCATATGAAAGGGATTCACTCACAAAGTGAAGGAGCCGCATATGGAAGGGATGCACTCACAAAGTGAAGGAGCAGCATATGAAAGGGATGCACTCACAAAGTCCAGGAGCATCATATGAAAGGGATGCACTCACAAAGTCCAGGAGCATCATATGAAAGGGATGCACTCACAAAGTGAAGGAGCCGCATATGAAAGGGATGCACTCACAAAGTGAAGGAGCAGCATATGGAAGGGATGCACTCACAAAGTGAAGGAGCAGCATATGAAAGGGATGCACTCACAAAGTGAAGGAGCCGCATATGAAAGGGATGCACTCACAAAGTGAAGGAGCCGCATATGGAAGGGATGCACTCACAAAGTGAAGGAGCAGCATATGAAAGGGATGCACTCACAAACTGAAGGATCCGCATATGAAAGGGATGCACTCACAAAGTGAAGGAGCCGCATATGAAAGGGATGCACTCACAAAGTGAAGGAGCCGCATATGGAAGGGGTGCACTCACAAAGTCCAGGGGCAGCATATGAAAGGGATGCACTCACAAAGTGAAGGATCCGCATATGAAAGGGATGCACTCACAAAGTGAAGGAGCCGCATATGAAAGGGATGCACTCACAAAGTGAAGGAGCCGCATATGGAAGGGATGCACTCACAAAGTGAAGGATCCGCATATGAAAGGGATGCACTCACAAAGTGAAAGGGATGCACTCACAAAGTGAAGGAGCAGCATATGAAAGGGAGCGAATCACACACAAGCCCAAGTAAGAGTCTGCTTATGGAGGGAATAAAAGACACACACTGAAGGGAATAAGAAGCATACAGCAGCAATACAATATGCACTGACTATCAGATTATCTCACTCTATCAGAAGCTTTGTCGGGCCTCAGCGCTGTTGTGGTTATCCATATGTTCAAACCAGAAAGCTGTTTTAAATCAGAAGATTTTAAGAGACGTCCTCTCTTTGTATGAATGTAAAATCATTAAGGACCTGATTTACAAAACCGCTTTCAATGGGGCTTTCCCATTTGAAAACATTTGTGTAAATCAGGCACGGAGTGTCTTTCTACTAAACAAAATCTTTTTGCATATATGTTTTTTTTTTACATGTACTTTGTTGCTACTCTATGATTGCCCCAGACTCAAAATTCGAAGAATACAGTATAACAAAAAATGTAAACTGTGCAGTCTATGATAATTCAGGCAAAATGCTCTGTTTTGGGCCTATTTCCCACATTGTAATGTAAAGGGGGGGGTGTCAATTTGCCATTAGCATCAAACTCCCGAGCAAGAAGGTACATCACTTTGTGTTGTTCCAACCAGAGCTACCTACCTCATCCAATACTATGAAATGCTATGCCAATGGTCAAACGAATTAATATTGTAATGCTGGTGTTTATGGACATATAGTACATGTTATGTTTGTCTGCCGTTCCTACTCATCACCTGGATCAAAGTTTATTCTTCCTCTATTAAAGTTACACAACTTTGCCTAATGGCTCTGTTTTACTTGCCACACGCATAGATAGAACTCCAATGTATGCTGGAGTTTGGAACATTATTTGGTGGCAGCTTTGAGGATTAGAATGAAAGTTTTATCATTGTGAATAATATAGTCATTTTGAAGGTTATTTTTTTAAATGTAATGCTTTTATGATTTCAGTGTATAAGTACACTGACAAGATGTTCTCATAGAAAGAGTTAACAAACGACCACAGAACTAGATGGTTCCATGTAATAATGTCCCCTCCAAAATATCGCCATGCAAAAAAATCGCAGAAAAAATTGCCGTATTTTTTGTGTGGACATCATTACATGGAACATGCGGGGGACACCCCTGCAACCCCCAAACCCTTTTTTATTTTTCATGGAGAGCGGGGGACACCCCGGTCACCTATAAATTGTCACCACAACCTTTTCCCAGCGACATTATAAACGGCGACCATATATATAGGGATATTATTACCTGATACCAACTAGGGTTGCATGTAATAATGTCCCCTCAAAAATATCGCCATCCAAAAAAATCGCGGAAAAATAGCTGTTTTTTGTGGGGACATTATTACATGGAATGGTCAAAGTAAACTATTGCATCTCCTCATATAAATAGAAATTAAAAATGTATACAAAACTTAAAAAACTAACAACAAACAATCAAAAATAATGTAAACTTAACTTTTAAACAATCATAAAAGAATAGCTAAAACATAATCAATAACATTTATTAAAAAAAATAAA
The DNA here is from genome assembly GCF_040938575.1 of Ambystoma mexicanum. NCBI lineage: Eukaryota > Metazoa > Chordata > Amphibia > Caudata > Ambystomatidae > Ambystoma > Ambystoma mexicanum. The sequence continues at coordinate 1,332,795,641 of NC_090921.1, read as the reverse complement.
ACAAATATACATGACAAACTCATTGAAAAGAGTCAGTCAAGGGATTAAAGAACAGTCCAACATATCATTTTACAAAGATCAATGTATAAGCTCATATTTCACCTTTTATGACCACAGACCCATGCAATCTGGATCTCTCGCTGTGGTAATTAAAATCAGTCTATGGAAAATTCAGGTTTACTCAAATTCCCACAACCACACAGATCGCTTTAATGCCCAGTTTTGTGTAAAATATCCCCCTTTACGTTGCTAGTGCAAAAGAACATCTTCTCAACTCATCCAAATAGAGGTGTAGTACAATAAATTGTGAGTCTTTAATGATAACTTACTTAAATAATGACTTTTCATTTAGAACCATTTCTTTTTTTACTTATTGGGAACTAAAATACTATGGATAAAGGAAGCAAGCACAGACAAGACTTTGGAGAGAAAAAGCACATTGTTGCTTAAGCCTGACAACCTTTGAATGCCCGCCCTTGTCTAAGGTTTATCAAGATTAGGTAGATTAACGGAAAATAGATTCTTTATCATATCAAGAAAAACAAAAGAGGTGATGGCTGGAAGGTTTAGAATCAATCTTAACCTCCGGCATTGCTCTGGGCAACCCTCCAGACCATCGTTCTTTACCTGCTGAGCCATTACAAAAGGAGAAATAACATATGCAAATCATGCATGGCCCAACCCCAAAAGTGGCAGGCCAGCCTGAACTGCTTGGTCACATCCCTTCTACACGAGACCACAAGAAGCCCCAGACATGTTTCGGCCTCATTGGGCCTCATCAGTGAAGGGTAGCTTGGGTCTCTAGACCCAGAAGGCACAGGACCCACGTCTCAGCATGCCCATCCCACTCGGTGTAACTAAGCAAAACAAAGGAGGTAATGGCTGGAAGGTTTAGAATCAATCTTAACCTCTGGCATTGCTCTGGGCAACCCTCCAGACCATCGTTCTTCACCTGCCAACCCATTGCAAAAGCGGAAAAACATATGCTGATCAGGCTTGGTCTTACCCCAAAAGGGGGCGAGTCAGCCCGAACTGCTTGGTCAGGTCAGCCCGAACTGCTTGGTCACATCCCTTCTGCACGAGACCACAAGCATCTCCACACATGTTTCAACCTCGATGGGCCTCATCAGTGAGGAGTAGTTTGGGTCTCTAGACCCAGCAGGCACAGGACCCATGTCTGGGTATGCCCATCCCCCTCAGTGTAACTAAGCAAAACAAAGGAGGTGATGGCTGGAAGGTTTAGAATCATTCTTAACCTCTGTCATTGCTCTGGGCAACCCTTCAGACCATCGTTCTTCGCCTGCCAAGCCATTACAAAAGGGGAAAGACGATATGCAAATCAGGCTTGGTCCCACCCCAAAAGGGACAGGCTGTGCAGAGGACCTGGCCTAGCAGTTCGGCCAGGGCTGGTCCCATTGGTGGCAGTAACTGACTGATTTGCATATGGCAGGACCCCTTTTGCAAAAGGCGCAGACGGGCTGAGAAATGGTGGTGTGAAGGTTGTCCAGAGCAGTGCCAGTGGTTCAGATAAATTAAAAACCTTGCACCCATCACTTTTTTTGTTTCAGTTTGTCTCCCTCTTTGAGAGAGGGTATGTTCATACGTGCGCCTAGCTTGCTGTGCCATAGGGAACCAAGCTGCACCTCACTGATGAGGCCTAACAAGGCTGAAACATGTCTGAGGTTGCTTGTGTTTCCGTGCAGAGGGCACGTGGGCTAGCAGCTTGGCAGGGCTGCTCCCATTGGTGGCAGTACCTGATTGATTTGCATAGCATATATCTGTAAACTCCGTCTATAAAACAATCCAAACCTGGGTGGACCAGCACAGCCTCTGCTTGATTGTGGAAAAGACTTAGCTCTTTCTGGGTGCCCCCCCCCCCAGCCCATCTCGCAAGCACTGACCCTTCTTACCACCTTTTCATCATAGACGGTGACAAGATCCCTGTCTCTACCTCAGTAAAACATTGGGCATCTACTTGGATGCTTCACTTAGTAGGACCCGCCAAATCAGCAATATCATCTCTACAAAAGCATAAGCTACAAAACTCATACGAGCAAGCAGACCTTTCCTCTCCACTGCCAAAACCGACTCACTGTAGCCCTGCGCTGGTGGGTTCCAAGCTGGATTACTGTAACGCCCTACTCCGTGGCACCTCTGAAAAGAACTTGAACAGGCTCCCAGTTATCCAAAATAACACTCTTCGAGCAACACTGGACCTGAGAAAGTTTGACCATATAACAGATTCCAGGAGATCAGCCCACTGGCTCTCTGTCCAGGAAATAATTAAGATCATAACCCTTTCAATTGCTCATCGCTGCTTGAACAACAAAGCCCCTTGCCTACCTAATCCAGAGGATCAAAACATACGTGCCAGCCAGGCATCCAAGATCTTTGCACAGTCACTGTCTCCTGATCTCAAGATTCAGACAGAAACTAGTCAGGGGCGCCATCTTCCTGGTCTTGGTGGCCAACCTCTGGAACAATTTGCCACTTAACTTACGATCTGAGACCTCCTACCAGCTTTTCAGAAAACATCTAAAGACACACGTGTTTAACTAACCTTTGACACCTATTTACCTACCACATCTACTTGTCTAACACTCCTGTTTGTAACCAGCGGCTAGATGCCTGAGGGCTCTGTGCGCTCCTATAAATGAAATGCAAAATAGATAAATGAGTTTAATGGTTAGTATATTAATGAATTGGGAGTGCGGTGTCAGGCACAATAGTGGATACACGATGCGCATGCTCCCACACCAATGCGTCTGTCATTCAGAATATAGGTATAGGGACATATGATGTCACTCATGATGGTAGTGATCAGCAGGCTGCCTGGAGTTCACATTGTCATCATGAATAATGGGAAATGTTGCTGGCATCTGTATAGGTCCCACAAGCTTTTGTGTCATATGCTATGATGACTTTGTGGGATGGGATCATCTTGGTGGATGATGCTGATTACATTGAGGTGGAAGGGCATGGGTTTGGTGTGTGCTGGATCTCATAATTCCTTGAGGTATCACTTACATGTAGGCATGTAGACATTCCATTAATCACTGTCCTGTTGATTTGTTCTTGGTGCAATGTGTCAGGAGTTCTCGTGACGATTACAGTAGAATATCTGCTGGATATTCTGTAAGGATCTTTCCTCCAGCTATAGGGTCCCTTTCCTAGTTAGCCAGTATTATGCTGTATTTCTGTGGTCATGCTAACAAACTTGATTGACATTACAGCCACTCAAAATGTGCCATATATTCTCCTAGATTAGATTCTTTCTATGACAGTGTTTACCCAGTTCAGAGACTATGGCACCACATTGGTGCTTTGGCAGTATGTTCTTGTGAAGTGATCCGGGCCCCTGTGTTTCGGCACGGTTATGACATTAAAGTGGAGGGTGTACCTAAGATTTCTGTAGTGCATTTCGAACATGGGATAGTAAAATGTGATCACATTCATGGCAGTATCAGCTGCACTGCCATTTCCCCCCAAACCACCACATGGGTGGGCAACAGCACATTATTTGCTGTGTGGCCTGCTGCTGCACACATGACACTTGTCCATTTCTTTCTCCAAATCACCCTGCAACCTCATTTGTACTCACCTGGGTGTACTTGATTGGTAAACCTCTGCTCAACCTTTGCCAACCACTTCTGTACTGACTCCCTCTATGACAGCCATGGCCACTTTCTCCTCCCTTGGAGGAGCCACAAAGTGTAATGGCTCCACAGTTCCTCCTTTTGTGGCTGCTGGCTCACGTCAAAGGTTTGCAAGCTGAGTGTGCACACGTGACTTCAGGTCATTCATACACTTGCTGCAGTCTTCCATGTCATGGTGGACTGTGACTACCACCAACACCTTGCCCCTGATGTTGATCCAGATGGTGTTCTTTCTTTGTATGGTTGTTTTACAGTGCTGGTCCCCAACGCATGCCCCTGCATTGGACCCCACTGTCTCTGCTAGCACCTGCAGCAAACCCTCAATGAATGTGGGCCTGTGCACCCACATTCCTGGTACCTACACCTTGTTCTTATCACCTGGCATCTTTCCTGTTAGCATGGGGTCTGGATGGATACGGAAGGTGATGGTTTTTAAACGGATTGTGTTTCCTTTTTGTGGCAGGAAGCTATTTCCGCTCAGCGCTAATTCTGTTGGTGCAATTACTGTTCGGTAATTCCAGGGACGTCATTTGGGGGTCGCCAGGGGTCGCAGCTACGACCTCTGTGGTCTCTCTTGCGACTCCTGTATTAAAAGAAAATATATATATATTATTCATTTTTTTTAATCGAAGCCTCTGGGCACTGGGTTAGCGGGGTCCCGCCATACCAGGCTTGGGGGGGTGGGCAGTCCTCACCCATTAGGAAGCGATCAGTAGGCTGAGCTGACCATGACATGTGGCACGTGACACATGCCATGTTCAGCTTCAACCCCTTCTCCACCGGCTTCCTAGCGGCTCATATACAGGAACCAGGAAGCTCTCTAGCTTCCTGGTTCCTGTTTGTGAGCAGCACGGAGGAGCCAAGGGTGGTCTGGAGTGATGGACCAAAGCTGAAAAACAGTTAAGAAGGCTTTATTCTTTTTTTATGTGATGTGTATTTCGAATGTGTGAAGTGTGTGTCAAATGTATGTATATGCTATGGGTCAGTGAGTGGTGGGTGAATGAGAAGAAATGTGATAGTGTATGTGTTTGAATGTTCTGGGTGGGTGTGTGCCCGTGTGGAGATAAGCGAGAATGGATGTAAGAGAAGGTGTATGAGTGAATGACTCGTGGGTGAATGAGTAGGAATGTGATAGTGTATGTGTTTGAATGTTCTCAGTGGAAACACAGGTGTTGGTGGAAACACGGGTGTTAGAGGCATCTAAAGGTTGTATGCCATCACTTCCCGTGATGCCACTTGGGGTGGGGTCAAATGCCATCACTTCCTGTGATGTCATCAGAGGTCAAGGGTCTTGAGATGTCACTTCCGCTCCCCCTGGCATTTTGGTGAATTGACGTCCCTGGGTAATTCCCCCAATTTTACAGCAGTAACACTAATTGGAAGGAGGAATTGTGATCAGTGTTGGTTTTTAATACGAATTCCAGCAGAGAAAATTACCATTACCCCCAATGATTAGGACTCCCACACATGAACTCATAATTTGGTGCTAATTCTGCCAGACAATATGGTGGTAACGGTAATTCCGAACTGCAGAATTTAATTAGCACAAGGGTACCTGGTACACTCTTGGTCCCCCAGGCAGGCAATATGTATACACAAAAAATGGAACAAGAGCTTGAGGATGGCAGAGAAAGTATGCCTAAAGGAATTAGACATACTTTCTCTGCCATCCTCAAGCTCTTGTTCCATTTTTTGTGTAATAGAATTTAATTAGCGCCAGATTTAACGCTGTACTTGTAATGAGACCCTCCCTGTCTTACCTATAGACCAGTCCATCGCCCTACTGTAGTCCACCTGTGTGTCATTTAATTAGCACTATTCTTATGATGATCATCAAGGAATTCTGAAAACATGCCATGGATTTGTGAGTTTCTATTTGCTGAAAATAGTATGGTTGTGGAAAACACCAGCTGGACAACAATCATGTTATTGTCATGAAGATTCAAATGAGATGCGTTCAGACTATGACTACAGGCTGCAACTTCAACATATCATAGACATTTTATCACATGAATCATTAACCTCCACTCATTATGTGTCCCCACAGCTGTTCGCTGTATTCAAGAACCTCTATGGCGGATCACTGACTGCGGTGAACATTACAGGGAGGCTGCAGCCGTAGGGTTGTACAAAATGTGTAGCTGATGGGTTTGGAAGCGAAGGAGGAAAACTAAGGAAACAGCAAGCAGTGAAAAAAAACAACTTCCATTCAAGGGTCAGGCAACCACATGTTTTACTGAAAATGTCGCTTTTCCCTTTTTTTCTTCTAATTTCAGTCAGTAGCATTGGCCTCTCTCTTTTTGTTTTCTTAGTTTTGGCTGATAGGGAATGCTCAGAGAGCCACCTAGAAGCCCACACTATTGGAGTAAGAAGTGAAGATGGAAGTAGAATGGCATGCAAGGAGACACACACAGCCTGCAGTGTTGTTTGGATATGTGTCCACCCCTTTAACGCATGTTATGTTTTATGTAATTTACATGATTTTATGGATGCACCCATCGCCACGCAGGGGGGTAACTAGTACCCTTCCTTCCACTCCGACCCCTCGCCGTCCAAACTGCATCCCTTGCGGGGTTTCTTTTAACAGCATTGTTTGCTTTGAAGGAACTGCCAAAGTCGGGAAGGTGGACATCTAAATGAGTTTTGATATGGCTGAATTCCTATCAAACCACATAAATAATGAGCAAATGAAACTTGTGACTTCTTAAAATCAAAATACTACTTACATCTTATCATGTTTAGTCAATTATTCACTGTCAGACTTGTCTCTTCAGCAGAAAATAAACAACATGCAAAGATGATTTAAAATGTGATGATTCAGCTATCATATGAATAAATGATTAATGAAAGGTGTGTTCCTTACAGTATCATGGGTTGGTTTACCTATAACGTGCCCTGGGACAATATGTCCTCCTGCTATGCCCCCTTCCGACCTCGTTCTTCTTTGTGGCCGTCCTGAGCCCCTTTCCTGCTAGAAGCTGAAATAAAGTTGAGACAACCCATCTTAACAGGCGTTTCACATGAAATATCCGCTGGGATCTTTGTTTTAGTGTTGGTTCATGTTCAAGCCATGGCTTTTCTGGATTGTTTTGTAATCTAATTGCAGATATTACATATCATGTGTTAAAATCCTGAGAGCTAATACAACATGATTTTCTTAATATGTGTCTATATTTCTTATATATTGTCTAGTATATTTGACATGTGATTTGGTATTTATGTATGTGATTTATAAAGTGTAAACTTATCTGGAGGTCACAAAACCTCTGCCAATAGGATTGTATGTTGCTGTAAACGGATCATTATAATGGCGGGAAATGTGGTCCACTGGCTAAATAACAATTATGGAACCAGTTAACCTGGGCTGAAATCACAGCTTCTCCACTTAATCGAGTACGAGTACATTCCCCTACAGCAGACAGACATGTAAGCCTAATATGTCTCAGTGCCCTCCCCTTAGATATAGAGAGTTCTCTTTGTGTGTGTGTGTGTTGAGTGCTGAATTAATGCACTTCTTATCTGGGGTGGCAGAGGACATGTGTCGTTTGCACTCTGCTGATATGCTTTGTTCTTGGTAAATGGATTGTCTTGTATGCCATGACCTGGACCTGTAGGGGTCTGCTGCAGCTGGTGGAGAAGCCAGTGGAATGCCAAAAACTGAGAGCAAATTCTTCTACTCCCTCAGTGGGCTTGTGTGTGACTGACCCACCAGAGCCTGACTCTTCCCCAGTTTTGCTTGCCTTTCAAGGATGTGCACCTGTCTGGAAACGGTCCCAACATACCATAGGAGTCACATGTGACTCACCGTTATTATTAAGTCCTAACTATACTCAATGGAGGGACTAAGAAATGCTGAACAGGGTATACCCCCAGCTCACTATATTCAACACAAAATTAATAGGGCAAAACACCTGATTGCAAATTCGGGCAACACACTATTCAGACATTCAGAAGTGAGGGGATAATGCTGGTCGCACCTACAAATCAGATGCCCTATAGTTAAGGACAAGAAAAAGGTGTCAGGGAAATATTTGTGGCCCTTTGAAAGAAACACTGTCTTGCTGTATAAGCGCCTTATAAATATCCAATAAATAATATGCTGTCTTCCCCTGTCTAGGTTCTAAATATCCCTAACAAGCGCTGTTGTGCCGGCTGTATAAAAGTGGATAGAGAAAGAAATCCTCTGATAGTGTAACAATGAAGTTGTAGTTAGTGGCAATTATCTAAATGCCATCGCTACAGCTACAGCTGAATCGTCGACCGGTTTCAGTGGTAAATATCACTTATACCCACTTTCTTTTTTTTTCTTTTTTTTTTCTTCAGGACATTCTTCTTACTATAAGTGTGGTTTACTCGCAGTCACTCCGTGCTGAGGCTCAAAAACATCACTTCTTGCCATATATTAATTGTTTTTCAAATAGTAATTTATCTTCATCCGTGACGCTGAAAAAGCAGAGTCATGGTGTCACGACGTTGTTGCACACAGATCACACTGAATTAATATGATATATTAACATCTATTTCGCTACTTATCTTGATGGTAAAAAATGTACAAAACTGGTTCTGCTAGAATGCCCAATAAATCGGAAATGTATTCCCTAGTATTAACTGGGGTAGGCCGGCATATTCGTATCACCAGAGCCGCTTCAGTCAGTAATAGACTAACCTTAATTTCATATGTTTGACCAGCTCTGAAACTCCCCGTTAGTCCATCCATCACAGCACAGGTTTGTATAGATTCAATGCCTGGGGTGGACTGCAGTGCCCTAGAACATTAACAGACCGGTGCTAAAGCCCTCCCGTTCACATTACAGTGTTTACGGTGAACGGTTAAAGATGTGCAGCCTCCCACTATGTTTTTTAGCAGTACTTACCACTCGAATATGGGTGTGACGCGCTTCTTTTTGGTCACTGTCTGCTCGTAACGACAAAAACCGCAGCTTTTATAGTTGTTTTCTTTTTTTCATTTTGTATATGGTTATGGATGAAGTATATAAAATAATCCCTGAAGAAGCTCACATTAAGTAATATACTTGTAAAAGTGTAACGTGCTGAGTGCAAAACGTGCAGGCATTGTGACGAATCGAGGGATTTCGTCACTTTTCCCCAAGAGGGAGCCTTTCTCTGTGAGGTTAGGGAGAGGAGCCCACTACGTGGTTCCCTTCCCTAGGAGTAGAGGGAAGCGGGACCTCACCGGGAAAGACTTCCCCCGTGGGGGCGAGGACTCCTGTTCCGATGAGGAACCCCGTGCCCAAATATCTCAGCAACCAAAGTTAGTGAAACCTGCTGGAAGAAAACAAGACAAATCACTATACATTTGCTGCTGTCTTACTTCACCTGAGAAAAAAACCCTGTCTGGTACTGTGATGAAGAAAACCAATGGAACAATAATGAACACCAGTCCAACACAAAAGACATGCCGTAACGTAAGCAGGAGAAGCTCCAGCGCAGCATCATAAGTATTGGAGGCCGAGACGCCAGTGAGAGAGAAATCCAGGAAGTTCAAAGCTGCTGTGGCAGCAAAGTGAGAGGAGAGGAAGAGAAGGTGTTGTTTCCTATGAGGGGAGGAAACCACAACACTGTGGTGCCTAAGTCCCACCAGGAAACAGCAAAGCTCTTAGCCGAGCAAATGATTGCAGGTCTCTGGGAAGAGACACCCAGACCTGGCGAGTGAGGAGAGAATACTGAGGAACAGTTCCCAAACAGTCAAGCGAGAGAGAAGTAGAAGAGGGCGCGGCCTCCGACGAAGGGAGGAAGCTTGTCTTTAACGGTGCCTGAGTCGCACCAGAAAGCAGCAAAGCTCTGGAGAGTTAAACAAACAAGTGCAGGCCTCTGGGAAGAGACACCCAGACCTTGCGAGCAAGGAGGAGAGAATACATGGGAACGGTTCCCAAACAGTGAAGCAAGAGAGAAGGAGAAGAAGGCACAGCTTCCTACGAGAGGAGGAAGCCTGGACACAGCGGTGCCCGAGTCGCCACCAGGAAGCAGAAAAGCTCTGGCGAATGCGCAAATGAGTTCATGTCTCTGGGAAGAGACATCCAGACCTGACGAGCGAGGAGAAAATACTGGGAAACATTTCCCACACAGAGAAGCTGCGCACAAAGCAAACCCGCCGAGGGTGACAGAGAGAGAGAAGGAGACAACTGAAGTCACCGTCCTGAACCACAGAGAAGAGTCCCAGAGGCAAACTACTGACCCAGTGACACAGTTCCAACACAACAAACGCAACGGGACGAAGGTAGCGGTTATAATGAATACTATACTCATACTCGTTTAGTAAGACTCAAAGTAACCAGAAGAGTGAGAGTCCTTACTGGGTCCATCATACTCGTCTCAGTAAGATGTGAAGTAACCAGACGAGTGAGAATCATCACTAGGCCAATCATACTCGGCCCAGTGAGACACAAAGTAACCAGAAGAGTGAGAGTTAGTACGGGGTCAATCAAACAGATCTATGTGATTTTACCTAATAGAAAACATACTTCCTGGTGCCCCCGCCTCCACTGGATGCACGATCACTGTAGGTGGCACCGGCATGCTCCTTTGGCTGAATATGCACGCAATTTCTATTGCCTTGACTACGTGTCGGGTCGACAGCAGGGCTGCACTCCTGGCAGCTCTGGGTCTTTCAAATAGCACACAGCACGAGTGCGTTGCCCAGGTACACTGGTTCCCTACACCTGATCCCTGCATGTACCACCTTGTAATCACTTTATTTATGACACCCTGCACTTTTGTGGCACTATAGTGACATCACGTGGTTTAGCCAGGGTTAGTATCTCAGCTGGGATTTCTGTCCCTTTACAGTGGAAGGGTCGACTCTCACCTCCAATTTCTTTGATTTGCAGAGTGCTGGCACCCTCCAACCTGTAGCCTAGTCTCAGGGTTCAAACATTGGGGTAAGTGCTGTCCACTCTTTCTGCACATTATACCTAGACATGGACAGTTTTGGTGGATGGGTCTTGATAGATTAACACATTTCCATCATACAGCCACTTCAGAATCCCGCAATTGTGAAGCAGATTCTATGACCCACGTGTCACCTTCATTCAGGTAATTCAACCTCCCCTTCCTTGCCATTAATCAGTTCCCCAGGCTTGATTGATTGCTAAAACATCCTACTGTGTGTTGCAGATATATCACACACATCTCCTGAATTATTTTCTGACGTGCAAGATTCCTATATGCATGGTAAATTCCCCTTGCAGGAGTTCTTGAAGACATCTAAAAGCTTAAATGCTCCTTTTAAATTATGTCTCGGATATAGACCCCTTCCACTCATGGATTCCTATTTGTTTGTTTTTTTAGATCACAACCACAGGATATCCCATTGAATGAGATTCCTTTACATTGCCCTGTCCTGATGAAGGCTGATGTAGGTACATCACCCTCCAACTGCTAGAAAGGCCAACACACAGTTGTGTCGACAACTCAATAACAACAGTGTCCAGTCTCAGCTGATTGATTGAGAATGCATATTGTTAAACGGCCCCAAGATAATTCAAAGGGGTCGTTCTGCATTTACACAAATCGCCTACTGTGATAATGTTAACAAGTAGTGCTTGTTGTTTTTATACATATAATATATGTTGTGTATTTTCCTGTGCCACATTTGTATGTATTATACTAGAATTGTTTGTTGAACCATCACTTTTACCTTTTCTAATACGGTAAATGGACTATATGTGGGCTCGCCCTGATCCTTTTGATTGATATATATATATATGTTTTCTTCTGTTTCCACCTTATATCGTTGAGAAATATTGAGATTAACTACTTATCTACACACTCGCTCAGGCTATACCTCAATTGTATATAAATCTTTACAATCCTATTTTCTTTCCTTACTTCCTTTTCTCTCTCTTCTCCTTTACTCTTCCTTTCCTTTTCTCTCTTTTTTGTCCTTACTTGGTCCCCATTGATTTTAATTGGCACAATCACACTGAGACTATGACAAATGCCTTGAAGTATCTACCTTCATGCCCATCTGCTTGGGATTTTTTGAATTTTATATATGAGTTGAATTAACATCAACATTGAACTATGTATTTTTACTGACAATGATTTTAAATTGGTTGACAATAAGGAGTGAAGTTGTTTACGTGCACTATGCACTTTATGCAATCTATACAATGCCAAACCATTATAGGAATGCACTATGCACTTTATTCTCTTATAAAAATAAGCGCCAAAAAAGGCTTGAAACTATCATAGGAATGCACGTTGCACTTTATTGTTGAACATTCTGGTTTTGGCATTTCATTACTGGAAGAGACTATAATATAAACGTGAACTGCCTATAAATACGTTAAATGCACTATACACTTTATTAAATAGACAATTCCATGATAATACATTATTATTCAGTCTCTTCAGAAAATCTGAAATTGCATAATATATGAAACAATGTATTCGGCTAAAACGCGGCAAATTGTCAACACATGCACTATGCACTTTACTTAATGTTTTTTGTTATAACAAGCCTTTTAATAATTGCATTGAATTAGGCTAATGTCAACAGTAACGTTTTGAAAGCAGCACAGATTAAACGCTTTTATGCATGTTTCAGAAAAAATCTGTAAAATGCATAGTCAATTCCTAACTAGCCCAAAGCAAAATGGCAGCACTTTGCATGAAAAATGTAAGTCACCTTCTCAGTGTTCACTAATATTTGGTGTCCTTTCTATCCCTATAAAAACTTGTATGCACTTTGTGGAGTCACTGTGATCAAGCCACAAGTCTGTGGCAAAACGAAATAAAGGCTGTTTGAAAAATCCAACCGTGGCAAGTTTTTGGCTGTTTTTCCACGGAATGCTTTTTTGTAAAATCAACGAACAGGGAGTGCTGCTCGCCAAAACAGCATGGAGTTTGCTGTTTGCTTTTGAAATATATATATATATATATATATATATATATATATATATATATTGTTCCCTCAACTGATGTTTCCATGGGCCATCGATGTCCGTAAGTCTAAAACCAAAAGCTGTCTATGTCACAACCTATGGTTGCCCTCACTCTTAAACAAAATCTGATATGGGGTCTTCTTAAAAAAAAAAAAAAAATGGTGACTCATAAAAAAATTAATGCAAACCAAGACTGGTTTCAGGGACCCTTACCATCAGGTGTGGTTCTGCCAGTTTCAAAAATAGTTGAACTCAAAAGGGTTGCCCTCTGAACCTTCCACGTAGAGCTCGTGCAGCTAGTCCATAACGTTCCCAATGCCTCTGGGTCTCTTGAGGTTCCCTCCCTCAAGCTTCGAGCCTTCAAGTTCCAACCAAAAAGACACAGTTAGGCTTCTCAGGGTTCCCTTCCCCAAGTCTAGGCCTCTCCTGCAAAGGTCAAAATGTCTCTGTGGGCCTCTTAGGGTTCCCTTACCCATGCTTAGACCCTCTGGTTTCAAACAAAAGTTCACCTTGTCAGGATATACCTTTCAACACATGGGGCCTCATTATAAGTTTGCCAGTCCAGTAACAACGGTACTGGTAAGCTTGTTGGTACCATTGTTACCAGACCAGCAAACTACGATTTCTGCTCATGGGTGCCTTTTCGCCCACCAGGTCTGACCTGGTGGGTAGACCGGCACCCGCGAGCAGACCATGTCGGATGCACCGGCACCATTCCTGAATTCCTGAATCCCATGAAGTCTTCCGGGACTTCCTCCTCTTCGCCTCTTGTCCCTTTGGGATACTGCATCCCCCCTGGGTTTCTCCAATGGCCACAACCCTGGACGCCCCTACCCAGGTGATCCTTCCTCATTCGTCCACCCCCAGAGTTGCGATCCAAAAGCGATGGCCCTCCCCTGGCCACCTGAATAGAAAATTCTCGGTGTCTACATGGGAGAATACCTTCAGGTTTCTCACACTATGCAGAACATGATACCTGGAGAAGGCAGGAATTCTCCAGGAACCCAATAGTGAAGGAAACTATGGGCAAAAAGGGATGATGTTTGGGCTGGAACTTTTGTGTTTGAACTGAGAACTTTACAGCACCACAAGCTGGAACTTTGGGTTGTATTGTCGAAAGGAAATGAGACCTGAAGAAGGGAGTCATTCTCTCAGGCACAGTTCCCACCTGCTAATTGGAACTTTGATCCGTTGTTCAGAAGAAGGAAGCCATTTTTCTGGAACAAGAAAATCCAATATTTCTTTAGCTACTAGTGTAAGGGATAGATGCATGCATTTTGACACACGATGGTGGACTCTTTTTCATTTACTTGGACATTCTGACAGATTCTTTAGTTCCTTAGTTGAGGCAGGGAACCCCCTCTTAGAGTTAGGCAGATATTTACTTGTTACTTGAAAATAAAGGTTTATGCTAACACTCATGTCACATGTGTGTCAGTCTCCTCCTTCTGCACCCTTACATGTCCTATTCTCTTATTCTTGCATCAATTACATCTTCATTAGTACCTCAATCTTGGGTAAAATGACCGGCTCTTAGAGAGGCCAAATAACTGCGTCTGACCATGCTCCAAAGTAGCTCACAATGAGCTTTGACAAAAGCTGAACTAGAAGGGATGTTTGGTCATTCCCTGAGGACATTTTCGAAGGACACTGTTTTAAGGGCAGAGCCTGCATATAAAATAAAGAATGATTTCTCCACAAACTCCTCGAGGCTACCAGTGAAGCTATCAACTGGGAGGCTTTTAAGGAGGTCATCCATGGTGATCATATATCAATGTCCTCTGAACAGAGAAGAGCAGGTACTCTTAACAAAAATTAAAAGAATTTGATAATAAATCTATGGCCTCTCAGCACACACTATGGAAAATAAGATCTGTCAACAGGCAGCTAAGATCACCATTATATTTAAGACAAAAACATGATAGTACATCCAGTCGAGCAGACACAATGATATCCAACAAACTAGTATCCAACAAACTAGTATGGCAAAGAGGGGCCCAAATTAGAAAAGGAATTAGGGATCCAAATGTTTTAGTAACAGACATCCCCTCAATATGCAGCTAGTTTGGCCGATTTATAAAGATGCTTACTCATTAGAATTATCCCCAAAAGCCCTCTAACTCAAATACCTAAGGGAAGTGGACCATCTAGAACTATCACACTGACAAAAAGAGAGTTTAGATTCCCCCTTTTCCACTACAGAAAGCCTAACAGTGATCAAGTAGCTTAAAACTATTAAGGCTCCCAGACAAAGATACTTTTATAAAACATATGCGTCAATACTGGCCTCCAGAAAGAGCACCTATGTAATTCTATTACCATCCCAGTGTCTGCGTCTAAAATCTCTCAAACATCCAAACTGCAAACTGCCAATTGCCCTGATTAATTTGGATATTAAAATATACATTATTATATTGGCAACAGGCCTCAAGGAAATTATACCACACTGGATTCATGCGGATCAATTAGGGTTTATCAGGGTAAGACTGACTTTTGATAATATCTGAAGGGTTGTTCACCTGGTTGAAAAATGTCAAATCAAACAAGCCACTGTCTTCTTGATATCTTTGGATACTAAGAAGGCATTTGATCATTTAGAATGGAGTTTGGGTTTTTCATGCATGACCATTGCATCATAGCAATGGTGCAGGCTCGTTATGCACAACACATGACTAGATTGCGTCGAATGGGAAGGGCTCATAGAAATTTACATTACCCAGAGGAACTAAGTAAGGATGCCCACTGTTCCCTTTCCTCTATTCCTTGCGCATATAAATGCTGGTAATCAGAAAAAGGAAACATGATGGGGTTCAGGGAGTCCCATTTAGGGATATGACTTATAAATGAAACATCTTTGCGGACAATAGTTTGTTATATTTGAACAACCCACCTCTGTCACTTCCAAGCCTGTTGGGCAAACTGGAAAGCTAAGCTGCCACATTTAAAATGAATTACCACAAATCAGTAAATATGATTTACAAATTGGTGGGTGGCACTTTAGATTTCAAATTGTAATCCCTGACCAAATCATAACCCCATTTTGGGGTCCCACAACAGTATTAGATATTGGAGAATAAATATTACCAGGGACGTGCAGTCCCTCTATAAAGCTAATGTATCCCCACTCATAAAATAATTAACAAATCTGCTTTGATAGGGCGTTTTAGAAATCTCATATCTGTGGTGTATAGAGAGTCTTAAAATGAATATCATAGCCAGTCCTTTATACTGTTTTCAGAAAACTCCCTTCATCCTTTTTCTCCAACTTAGTAAGATGGCACCAGACTTAGTTTCAGGGAAAGAAGACATGTGTCTTTTAAAAAAAATTCTCTTATTATTCATTTTCACTTTAGAAATTATACAATTTTACAGAAATTTAACAGAACAGGACCACGTCAAGATCTAATGCCAATAATGACATTAAACTTAACTAAATCAGAACTCAATAATTCCTTGATAGGCATTTTTCTAGGAGCGCTTAGTTATAGGGCAAACAAGTATGTTCAAGATTCTCAAATTTTGCAGACATGATAGGTCTCCATATTCCGAGGTGAGTAATTTCACAATGGGGTTCCATATTCACAGGAAGGGTACCTAGTTCGCCACTATCGTGAAGGCAATCTGTTCCATGGCCATGGGATTCCACAGGCTTTTCAGTCATTGACAGTGAGTAGGAGGTGTCCTCTACCACGATTTGTTCATTTTCCACTCTCGCTTGCATTTTCTTTCAACAGTACTTCTGGGCTGGGTTTGCATTTCTCAGTCTCACTGTTGTGTTGTTCCACCACATTGCATTTTCTTCCCACAGTGCTTCTGGGTTGGGTTTCCAAGATCTGAGGCAACAACTGATGCACCAGAAATGCCCCTGCTGCTCCAGGCACACCTCACCATTATATGCCACCTGCGTCCACCCAATCTAGCACCAATGTGATGACCCGTCCTACCACCCCACCCCTTCTAGCCAAGACCCATCTTCCCACAACACCCCTCTGAGTATCCTCCATCTCTATTCCAGGTTGCCTTTAGATACACCCCTATTGAAAACATCCCAGTCAAGCCTTTGTGAAGAGCTCTGCAAGATCTTTTCCAACCAAGTGTCAGTCTCTCTTCAATGGAACATCAAGAACACCACCACAATAATGCGGAATATCCCCCATGGGCATGGCCCACTCACCTGTATAGCTCTCAATAAACACTACTCAGTTACACACACCCAAAACAAGCATCGCCTTCTCCAAAAGAAAACAGCTGAGACAAAATTCGGACCAGCCATTCACATAATCTTACCCTTCCGTCTCACCTGATAACTATGGGGTGCTGCTAGGGATTTCGTGCTAGCTAAAAATGCACACATCCATTTTAAAAATCCTTTCATCGCCTCTTACATCTATGACTATGGTCATCTGAAGGGCGTTCAAACAGCGCTTCGAGGCATTAGGTGCTATACATGTGACATATAACATATGTATTTTAGTCGTAGTGATGTGTGTGTGTGAAACTTATTTCCTTTGTCTAATGGGGCTTGTTGGCCACGTCCGTTATTCCCAGGACCAGTAATATGGGGGAGGAGGTAGAATATCTGTCTAATATTGCCTTTACAGAGGCGTGTGCTTCTTTACAAAATATAATTATTTCTGGACATTACACAAAATGTGTATCATGTCGCCTGGGGAAACCAATTTTCATCAGCAACAATCAAACAGGATTGGGTATTTTTTGGGGGGTGCAGCAGCATTAGGTACCAGCCTCAGATGGTTTTGAATGTCACCTCTCTAGGTTTTGTAGATTTCCCAGCCTATGTAATTTCATTCCATGGTTTTTGCAAGAATTCTGCTGCTATATGTGCGTCTAATGCTTTCTTCAATGATATGATGATATGATATATGATATGATATGGCATTTGTAACGCGCCTATACACAAGTGTTTCAAGGCGCGACGAGGCAGGGAGGGGGGAACAGGGGGAGGACAGACAACGATCCTACTAGGCCAGGTGTCATTCAGACCGCGCAAGTGCAGGGGTAGGGGGAAGGGAAAAGTGCAGTACAAGGTAAGTAGAATAGAAATAAATAGATAAATAAATAAATAGGGCCAGCTGGTGGTAAGTGCAGACAAATGCTGGGAAGGGGGGCTGTAGGGATACAGAGACAGTCCTGCAGTGCAGGGGTTGCCAGGGAGGCACTGCAAGTGGAGAGTGGCTGGGCCCAGGACCGAGGTCGGTGAGAGTGGCCAAGTTTCAGATTCAGTGCAGAATTTAGTGAAGAATTTAGCAGGGGAGAGGGAGAGAGAAAGCAGAAGCAAAGAGGAAGGTTTTGAGGTGCTTCCGGAACCGGAGATGGTTCTCCTCAAGTTTCAGGGAGGCAGGAAGGCTGTTCCAGAGGGAGGCTCCTGCCGCGGAGAGAGATCTACCCCCAGCTCGTTGCTTCGAGAAGCAGCTGACCCTGAGGGAGTTGGAGACGGATGAGCGAAGGGCTCCGGAAGGAAGATATTTAGGAAGAGAGAGTTGCAGGTATTTAGGCCCCGGGCCCCAGAAGGCCTTGTGGACAATGCAGAGGGTTTTGAACTTAATCCTCGCAGCCACTGGGAGCCAGTGTAGAGATTTCAGTCCTGGAGAGATACGGTCCCTGGGCTTGAGGCCAAGGACAAGTCTCGCAGTTCTGTTCTGGATGAGTTGCAGAGGGCGGAGAGTGGAGGCAGGCAGATTAAGATAGAGACTGTTACAGTAGTCCAGCTTCGAGAGAACCAGGGCTCGGGAGACAGTGAGCTTCTGGGGGAAGGAGAGGAAGGGAAGAATACCTCTAAGGAGGTGCAGCTGGTAGTGTGACTTCTTAGAGACGTCAGATATATGAGGAGAGAAGGAGAGTGTGGAGTCAAAGATGACCCCGAGGTTTTTTGCCTTGCAGGTAGGAGCAGGAAGAGGCCCAAGAGAGGCTGGCCAGAGAGCTGCAGGGAAGGAGGGAGTGGGTGTGCCGATGAGTAGAATCTCAGTCTTACTAGCATTAAGGTGGAGGTCGTTGGCAGCACACCATCCTGGATAGCAGACAGACAGTCAGAGATGAGGGCAGGAGAAGAGGAGGCCGAGGGTAGCCTGAAAATGAGCTGGGTATCTTCCGCACAGCACTGAAAGTTGGGGCAGAGGTCGGCGATGCGGTGGGCAAGAAGTGCCAGATACTGGTTGAAAAGCCAGGGAGAGAGATTAGATCCCTGGGGAACGCCACAGGTGGAGAAAAAGATGTCAGAGAGGAAGGACCCAAGTTGGACCTGGGAGGGTCGATTGGAAAGGAAAGAGGTCAGCCACGCCAGAGCCTGACCAGTGATACCCAGGTTATCGCGGAGACGGTTGAGCAGGATGGCATGGTTGACAGTGTCAAAGGCAGAAGAGAGATCGAGCAGAATGAGAACACACGGAGTGTTGGAGTCGAGGTTCAAGAGCAGGTCATCACGGATGTTCAGGAGAGCAGTTTCCGTGCTTCTGGCTGCTCTGAAGCCGGATTGGTGGTCATGAAGACTACCAGCAGCTTCAGCATGGAGGTTAAGCTGGGAGATGGCCAGTTTCTCCAGGAGCTTGCCCAGGAAGGGAGTGATGGAGATTGGGCGATAGTTAGCCGGGCAGGAGGGGTCGGCAGAGGGTTTCTTAAGAAGAGGGTGCACAAGGGAGTGCTTGAGGGGGATGGGAAGACTCCAGAGGCGAAGGAGAGGTTGCAAAAGTCAGCCAGGGCAGGAGCCAGGGAGTCGATGTGGACCTTGATAGTTTTGGAGGAACAGGGGTGAACCTGTTTAGACAAGACTTTCATAGATCGGACTTGTCTGGAAACTTCGTCAGCAGAGAAAAGGGGAAAGGCAGAGAAGGAGGGAGGAGGGGTGGCTGCAGAAGGGCCGGAGGAAGAGCAGGGAAGCGAGGGAAGGAGGTGATAGGAGGAGAGTGAGGACAGGATGTCATGAGTTTTAGAGATGAAGTGAGAGGCCAGTGCAGTACAGAGGGCCTGGGAGGGGACAGGAGAGGTAGAGACTGCAGCAGGGGTGGCAAGCTCCTTGCAGATTTTAAAGAGTTCGGCCGAATTGTTAGATGCCGCAGAGATGCGGGCTTGGATAAGGGCTCTCTTCTTGGTGAGAACGGAGAGACGGTATTGCCTTTGGAGCAGGCGGCAGGCCAGTTTGTCAGAGGATGAACAAGAAGCACGCCATTTCCTCTCTGCCACCCTGCACTTGCGTTTTAGGGTGACGAGATCCGAATCATACCAGGAGTTACATTTGGCTTTGGGCTTCAGGCGGATTCTCATGACAGGGGCAAGGATATCAAGAGTATCAGAAATAGCAGAGTGGAGCAAGGAGAGGGCTGTGTCAGGGTGGGAGTCAGCCGAAGGGGGAGGAGGGGGGGGGAGAAGGTGGCAGCGAAAGCCTCAACGCTTCATGGGTCGGATGACCGAGAAGGTGGGTGGCAATGATGAGGGTGGCTTGGCCTGTGGGGTAGGGAGGGTGAGGTGGGAGGATAGGAGAAAGTGATCACTCCAGGAGAAAGGAGTGGAGAGAGGGACTGAGAGGGGAAGGTCAGAAAAGATCAGAGCATCAAGAGTGTGCCCTGCAGAATGAGTAGGCCCAGATGGGAGAATAGAGAGTGAGAGAGAGTCGCAGAGGTCACGAAAGAGTCCAGTGGGGGGACAGGAGGCATCTAGGTGGATGTTGAAGTCACCAAGAAGGAGGAGTTGAGTGGTAGTGGACAGGAGTGAGGAGGAGAGGTCAGCCCACTCGGAGAGGAAGGAGGAAATTTGACCAGGTGGCCGATAGATAGTAGCCACGGTAAGGGAATGGCTAGGAGAGAGAGAGAGAGTCGGCAGACAAGACATTCAAAAGAGGAGTAGGTCTGCGTAGGAGTGACAGTGGCAGGAATCCACTCAGGGAAGATAAGGACAACACCCCCCCCCTGCACGGTTGGGCCTGGGCACGGAGAGGATCTTGTAACCGTCAGGTAGGAGTGTGTCAAAGCTGGTGACAGAGCTGGCTGTGAACCATGTCTCAGTGAGACCGAGGATGTCAAGATCCAGTTCCTCAAGAAGGTGACAGGTATCAGAGGAATGCTTGATGGCAGAGCGAGAGTTAAGAGTGGCAATGTGGAGAAGGTTGCCATCCTTGAAGGACTTCCGGGGAGGGGTACAGATCAGAGGTACGCCCTGCGGAGGTGTAGAAGAAGGAGGTGAAGAAGGAGCAAGAGAGGGGACAGGGAGGGAGGGTAGAGGCAAGGTAGCCGAGGAAAGAGGAGGGGGGACAGCAGGAGAGGAGAGGAAGTTGATGAGACGGGGGAAGCATCTATCAAAGAGGTGAAGGTTGATCTGAGGGCCTTGGACCAAGACGGTCCCATTAGCGTACACATTAATGATGGCCTTAGAAGAGTGGAAGGGGGCCAAGAGGACATCCCAGTGGGTGCCACCATTAATGGGAGAAGAGGAAAAAGGAGAGAGCACAGAGACCATATGAAGGGTCCATAGGTCAGGAGAAGGAACAAAAAAAGAGGATGTCAGTGAGAGTTTCCTTAGAGCAGGCACTAGTGTAGGTGTCAACGATAGGGAGGCCTGGGTTGGAGACCAGGATGTCCTTTTTAAACTTTTTCCTACAAGATTTAGTGAGGAGAGCAGGATAGTCAATAGAGAAGCAGTTAGAGAAGATAGGCGAGATAGAGAGCACCTTAGAGTAGGAGGGAGTGGGGGGGGGGAAGACAGACGATGTGAGAGCCTGCAGACAGGAAGAGAGCGGCAAGCACAAGTTTACCACATTTAAGAACAGCAACAGTAATGCGTTTTAGGGATTACAGTGGAGAGTCAACCTAAGTTTGAGAATCCTGCGAGGGGAGAAAAAACCGTAGTTTACCACATTTAAGAACAGCAACAGTAATGCATTTTAGGTACACAATGGAGAGTCCACCTAAGTTTGAGAATCCTGCGAGGGGAGAAAAACCCTAGTTTACCACATTTAAGAACAGCAACAGTAATGCATTTTAGGTACACAGTGGAGAGTCCACAGATCTGTTGAATCCCCACTTGTTTTGATTTTCAGCTTTTATTGTGATTTTGTAGTTTGCTGATCATAATTTGAGTGCCTTTGAGATGTGTGATACGTGTCTCTCGCAGAGTATATTTCAAACATGCTGTTTTAATTGTTTCTTGCTAAACCCAGAGCCTAAATTGAAAGAAGGCTATCTGTTTATGGGAGACCACATTTCTCAATGCACCCTAGGATAGGTTTTATTAGTCCTGCCTCAAACATGTCCTGTATCACCATGCATCCTCGTCTTCACCATTTTGAGACGTTTGTCCCCTTGAGAGCCAGACAGAAGTTTGGTTTCCAGTGTATATAGGTCAGCGAGGAGGGAAATCTAGTTTGGTTAGATTTGCTGATAAATGTGTCCCAGGATTGTAGCATCATATTGGTGATTGAGCTGGCATAGGCGCTGATGGGCTGATCTTTCTTAGCCAGCCACAGCACCTTTTTAACAACATTTCGACCACAGCATGCTCAGTACCTGCCCATTTCTTATCTGATTTGAGATTTTTCCATTCATACATTATGTGCAATTGAGCCGTGTTAAAGTGTGCCCCAAAGTCCCAGAAGGCTAGGTGGCCCCTATCTTTTGGGGGCTTTTAGAAGCACATTGGAAACTTGGGGCTTCTTGCCTTGACAGGCAAAGGACAGACATACATTTTGTAAATGATTAAAGTATTGTTTGGGGATTTTGATGGGTAGCTCCTGGAATAGGACTAGGAGTTTGGGTAACACCATCATATGCATTGTTTCAATTTTGCCTATCGAGGTGAAATGTAGTTTAAGCCATTTGGTAAAATCTTACCTATTCTATGTGAGCATTTTCAGATAGTTTGCCACGTAGAGGATATTTAATGTAGAAGTGATAAGTATGCCAATTATTTGATGCTCTTGTTAACGCATTTGAATGGGGAGTTAACTTGCAGATCAGAGAAGTAACTTTTCAAATTGTTTTAGAATAAGGGTGGCCTGGCATTTCTAGAAAAGATATTTTGAGGACGCCCAATTGTACTTTTTTTTAGTGATCTGAGAGGATCTTGGATAGGATTTGGACATGGATAAATCATGCCATGGTTGGAAATTCCACATTCTGAATCCTTTGGTTGAATAAGAAAAATAGAGCGATTAACATGTGACAGGCCCTGAAGACCCTCACACATGGAAACAAGGCACAGTCACCATACACAAACTGATACGCCAGATACGAGGTTCAATTCCCAAAATCTAGGGTTTATTGCAAAGCAAATAGTCTCAGTCGGCCGACTGGATCTCACGTCTCGCAACGTGTGTCACACAGACCTCGTGAGACGCAAGAGAGCGAGCATTCCACAAGAGTGACATATATACAAAAAAGACCATCATATTATCAGCTTGTGACACATCAAAACCGGCCATAATGTATCTTCCTGAGCAAGGGTTCGGTGATTGACAATTATGACGAGTAAGACACCTTCTAAGACATTAATTTATCAACAGTTGCAATCTGCAAAGGCGCAGACACTATTCTTGGTTACAGAGAACATAATGCTCTTGTTCAGTAAGCGAACTGTGTTCGTAGGAGAGACACATTCCAAGACCTGCTATCTTCTAGTTTCTATTTGTGAGCTAGAGGACAGCTCGATCTAAAGGGGTCCCGCAAGGGGGCCGTGAAAGAGAGTATAATTCATGCCTCTAACTGTCTATTTCTACAGTTTCTGCAGTTTCAGCGGGACCAGCTGGCACCTGGCTTGGTGATTAAATGCCTCTCTGCTCGCCTTCAAGGACTCGTGAGGGAGGAAAACAATGTATTTCTGTATGGGCTGGTCTCTCATATGTAACTTGTGGCCTCGCTCTGTGCTGGAGCAGAACGGAATTAAATTAATTTTTGCAAAGCGTTTGAACAGAAAAGCAAGAGAAAGCAAAATGGCAAAATGGCGGATTCTGAAGCAATTAAAATGGACGCTCTATGCTTATGCAGACGAGTCTGTTCTGGCGATGCTGGGCATACTATGCGGTTGGTTTTCGGCCAACATAATATACCGTCTATGCTATGGTAGGGTATTTTTCTAGACTAATACATGTGCACAAGTGAAATTATGGGGCCTGTATCCAGGGTTTGGGATCTCCTGGTAGGTAAATTGTATTTGGCCTCCTTCACTTCTCACTTAGCATCAATGCACTACAACTCACGTAGTTTGAAAAATTGAGGGAGAGTGCAGTAAGGTTGGTGATTTTTTTTGAGAGTTCAACTCAAGCCACTTCAGAAATGTACAACGGAATTTTCAGAAGGGCCTACAGCCAAGTTTTAGCTCAGTGTACTTTTCTCAGTGGAGAAATAACCCATTGCATATAAGACTGATCCAGCCCACAAGGACAGTACAGTACTGAAGATTCTCATTGTTTGGCCCCTCACAGGCAGGATTGCTTTAAAACCAACTATAAATAGCATTTGACATTTGACAAACACATAATCGGTACCCTTCCTTTTCCAATAGATGCTGGAGAGAATGTGGTCTGAGTGGTGATTCGTTATCTTGTGGTCATGTCAGAAAATGTAGCATTACATTGATTTTAGGATTTCTACTCCCAAATTAAACCAGGAACTCTGATTTGGGGTGTTAGGGTGGACAAGCTATAAGACATGCCCTCCCACAGTTAGAATATTGTGGCATACGCTCCTTGGTTGCTCATAAGGTAATTGCCGGTTGGTGAAAACAACTAGATCATCTGCCTTAGCTAGCCTAGATCCAACAAATCTCGGAACTGATGGCAATGGCATCAGTTGCCTTCTACCTGAGTTCCTGAAGAAACATGTTTTTGGGATGATTGGGCCCTATAATCCAATATCCAATATATAATCCAATATCTCCTATGGGGCCATACTCTACTTACCTGTCCTCAAAGGCTGAAAATGTGCGACCTCTTGTATTAATATATTGTCACTATTTGGCGGGGGCAAGAAGGCAAATTCATGATGAAGCATAAAACGTGATCATGGTAAACATAGAGATGGGTTTGCATGGTATGTCACAGATGGCCTTAATAACTCACAGAGACTTTGAAAAAGTTTCAAGGGTTTTAATATTTTTTGAGTCTCAAAACACAGTTTAAGGTAAGGACATTTCCGAAGGTTCAATAAAACTATTGAACGGTTCTTCAATGTAGTACACCGGGCTACAAAAGGGGTTTGGGCAATGGCTCTAGGGCTGTCCCTCTCTCTCTCTCATTTTCCGTTGCAACCCTCTCCTAACCCATGTGTCCTTGGCACAGGTTAGTCTCTAGGGCACAGTAAACCCTACTGTCTATAACTTGTCAGACTATAGATGGTTCCCTCAATGCCGACTATCTAAATTCCCTCAGGGACTTCGAGCTTGCCCTATACTTTCAATTGTTGGTTCTAAAGGGTGGTGAATGGTTGTGCCATTTGATCTTGAAGCCCCACCCTATCTCCTTGACTGCTGGGTGTGATCGTGGGTGCGAAAGGGACTGATCGCAACTGTTGCGTGCCTCAGAGCCAAGCAGCATGAGGGCCCACGCTTTGAGTAAGCCCAGGGTTCTATCCTGATCCCTGCCTGCCTTCGATCAGCTGTTACCCCTCCTCCTGAGGTGGCTGCTCTGCCTCTGCCCTCCCTCGGGGCATGGTGTAGCAGGTTTCCACCACTGTTATGCTTTTTCTGCCCCCATGATTAGCACTTTCACTTTGCTGCCTACAGCCTGCCTGCCACAGAAGGACAGCCAGCCAGGAGACTGAAGAGCTCTTCCTTGAGTCGCTCCTCCTTGAGGCTTGATGCGAGGGAGACAAATGGTCATAAAATTGGGGAAGGTACATACATCCATCATCCATGCAGGGCTGTCACAAGTGGGGTGCCAGTCAGCGGGTTAAACTGCCCTGGACCTCGCAGGGCGGCCTCAGGGGGTGGGTGTTCCTCATGCGTTGTAGGTTATTGTAAGTAGGTGTTCCTCATGTGTTGCTCGTTGTATGAAGGAGCTTCCAGGCCACCTTAGATTGGAAAGTAACTACTTTTCGTTCAGAAAGCAGCTGAAAACTTTACTTTTTCGGTAGTTGTTACATATTCAGCTTTGGACTCATACTGAATCCATTTCTTCTCTGTTTTATGTAGTCCCGTGATCTCTTCTACTTCGTGTTTTTGTCGCGCCCTGATGCTTGCGAGCTGCTGCGCGTTAGAAATATATAAATAAAAATAAATAAAATAAATTATTTGAATAGGACTTATGGCCAAATCCCAGTGAGGATACATTGAGATGTGTGGCCTAGTGTCCACATTACTGAGTTTAGCATGCAGACACTTGTTTTTAAATCCTAGCCTCTGTACCTGATGAGCACAGTGTTATTCTGGACCAATCACTGCATCTCCCTGTGTCTAAAAGTTCAATTGGGAAATATGATATGAAACTGTTGCAACTAGCTGCTGTGCTGCCTTGTGCTAATATTGTCCCATCACTTCTAGGATTCTCTAATTTGGTCTCCACAGCCCCAAGGCCAGATTGTTTTTTGCGCCTTGACACTTGTGTATAGGCGCGTTATAAATGCCATATTATTTATCCAGCAGGATATTGGATACGGGCAGTGACAGTGCACCATTTACATTACGTTGGATTTGTAATAACCTGCTCAGAGTACAAAAAATATACACAGAGTTAAAGGAAAAGGAAATGGGGCAATGTTTCTGAACCTCATCAGGGTCAACTCAGCCTTTCATCCTTTCAGGAGCGGATACAAGTGGTGCTGTTTAAGTGAGCATTGAAATCCCAGCTTACTTAAGCAGCAGGATAGTTTAAAGAGCCCAAAATAACATAACTCATAGATTAAAAAATGCTTGTCTGAGGAAGAAGTGCAGTCATCACAGGGAGCCTGAGTAGGGCATTAGAAGGTCCTCACTTTAGTGGAAAGTATTTCTGGCATGGCAGTCCGCCTGAGCCCTTGATTCTACAAGACACAGGGCGAGGGGGCTCCTCTATCCACTTGGTCTTTAAGTAAATGTATGGTTTCAGAAACCAGGGATGTATAGCCAGAGAGGGCAACAATTCTGAAAGCAACTGAGTATAGTTTTTGCACAGCATACTGTAAGCGCAAAATCAGGTCTTTGTCTTAGAATTGTTAATGTATCGCCTTGTACCGCACATAGGCCGGGTACATGCTATCTCAGTCAGATACTGGGCCACTTTTAAGCCATGTCACATCGCATTTGATTTGCAGTTGTTATTGGCCGGGGTGACCTCCATGGAGCCTGTGTCTCTGAGAGAAAACAAAAGCAGATGACAGATGAGCCGTGTCCTCAGATGTAACGGGAAAGTAATAATAGTGGAAATGATGTTTACCCAATGCACAATTAATATGTTTGGTGTGTAAAGGCTTTCATTGAGAATATTTTCTCTGTCAATTATGTGCATGTCAAACTGCTGTAGTAGCTGTACAAATGAGAATAAACAGACAAAGGCTGTAATCTCGCCTTAGTCCCTGACGTTCAATGTAGGCAATCATTTTGAAAAACATAAAACACTGACATGCTTACTTCTCTGTGAGTGTGCACTTTGCAGCACACCTGTTACAATGGTACGCCTTGGTGCAGGGCTGGCAGCCACACCGTAGCCATTAGCACCTTGTAAATCTCAATCAGCACCTAGCTAAGATGATGGCTGGCACCAAAAGGAGAATGATAACAGGCAGGGCAAGCATGATCTTTTTGTCTGCATACATTGAGATGTTGCACTGTGGGAGGGGCCACCACCTAGCTACCCAGCAAAGAAGTTGTTACACTTTTTTTAAAGCCTTAGGCACATCATGATCATGCATAGTGTGCTGATGAGGTATTGCAACCAAGTTCATGTCAGATCAACTGAACCTCTAAATGCCCAGTGTGTGCATTCACTAAAGCACAACTTTTGCAGCAATTCCCTCTTTCTTTGGGGAATATATTGATAAAATGCAATAATTAAAAGTTGAAATGAATATTGATAGGTTTGAGTTCCATCATGGTGAAAAAGCCAGCTCAGTGAGTTAAGCACTTGTTGCAGACATCTGTGTTCATTTGCTGGGGTTCATATTTGTGTACATGCATGCTGTTGATAGGAGGACTTACCGTGCTACTAATCAACATACCTGCAATAAAAAGCACTAGTTATGTAAATTAAAATAGCATCATTATGGTGCTGGTCTAGTTGGTGGTGGTGTGTGTCTTTCCTTACACCAATATTTTTTTATAGCAAGAACACCATTGCAAGATAAATGATAGCTGCTACATTTCTCTGTGTTACCCATCTTCAGGTTTATACAAAATGTGCAATGGGAAGGGATGTTAACGTTTCTCAAAGTCCACTTATATTTGCCCTCTTCATATCTCTTCTTTACTTTACTTTAATTTGTGCTTTCTTTGAGATGTATCTTTCATATTATGGGTCCACTTTGATCAATGTCTTGTTTTTTTAATCCATTCCTGAGCATGACGTATGTCACATTTTAGGATGTATGCAGTGTAAAGAATTGACATCTGGCAAGGGTGCAAAGCCCCGGCTTTTTTTATTTGTGTTAATACATAAAATGATGCTGGTAATTACATCTCCGGAATGTTAATCTGCCAACCAGATTCCCCCTTTAGTCAACTCCATGCCAAAAGCATAGTGCACTTGTGCCCTGCTGCATCAGTAGCCTTAGCCGTAGCGCCTGATCTGCTCGTGGCGTAGAGCAGATTGAAAGGTCACAAGATGCCCACTTGACAGCCACAGTGATACCCAAATTTCTGCCACACAGGGTTGGCATTTAAGACATGCCCCCGTACCAAAACTATGATGATCATGAGTAACCCATGCTGGTGGCAGCTTAAACTCTTAATAATGCTATGCCTAAGATTAGGTATGGTGCATGGTACTACTTATGATCTTGGCCACCACATCTCAACTGATATTGCACATGTGTCAGCTGCTGTGAGTCAGCTCTGCTCTGGAAGGTGATGTGTATTCTGCTCAATTGGGTGGAGTCCCTAAATGGCAGGACAGGAACCTGGAGGAACGGGCCTCTTCTTTGATCTCTTTGTGAAGGAAGGTAACACCTTCCACCAGAGGCAGCTGCCTGGGCCCGGGCATTGAAGGAGCACACCCATTCAAAAGCAGTAGCCTCACACCAGGGTGCTGCATCTCTAAGGGCCTTTATTCTTAGTGGGAAGGGGTTGGGATTTGAGTAGGCAGCCGATCCTAGTCAATGGAAGGAGACATCCACCATCTTGTTTCTCTCCGTTTCTCTCTGTCTCTCTCTTTCCTGTCCCGTCCACTTCCTCTGGAGCAAAGCATTTTGGAAGTGACATCAGAAGGGAAAAGTACACTCCGTTCAAGAACAGGGATTGGACCACTAAATCAGGATAGCTTTAGTCCAATCACCTGGGGATTTTTACATTTAAAAGAAGAGGTCTCGTGCCTCTTCTTTATATTCTCACAGATCCTCTCAAGACGTGAAGATTCACCTGTGAAGAACTCACTTGACTATCTTTGGTAAAGTTGTGCTTTCCAAAGCCCTCAGCCTGAGGGGAGGAAGGAAGGTCTGCCCACCCGAACCCACTCCCAGGGGACATCGGAAGTGACATTTACTGTGGACTAGGCCCTACCACTCTGCGCAGACCCTGAACGGAACCATCATGTCCTCAAGTCTCACTGAGCGGGATTCACACCAGCTGGAGGGCTAGACCAGCCGGAGCTCTCTTTTCTATGTATATATTTGTTAAGAACCTTGATTTGACATTCCCTTTATTGTGATCCTGTGTTGTTTGGGTCACTACTGGTTGACCTTCACACCCCTCATAAGAACATAGCCTTCCCCAGCCCATGTACCACAAATGGCAAAAGAGGTATATCTCTTAACTGTCCCTGGTTTACCTGTATGATTGAGCCAGGTTGAATTATTTGGCTCTGTTAAGCATGGATTGTGGAATAGTTCATGAATTATTTTGCAATACGCAAATCTAGATGGAAATATTTAGTTTAATCTTGGCAGTGTTTCTGGCACATCAGCCATGGGCACTAGAAAGCATGTATTCACTGGGTGCTTCTCATTTAATTATTACTATGATTACTTGAATGTGGCTGCTGCAGGGGCCTGAACGGAAATGCTAAGTGAATTTTGATGTTTGTTACATGCCTTTTTGTTTTCTCTGCTGCCTGTCATGCAATGTTTTTCCAAGGGCATGTACTTTGGACACATTCATACAAAAACAAAAATGGTCAGGTTGAACTGTAAGGTTATTTATTAAATAAATATTTGCATAAAAATATTGTTCCTTTATTTTACGTCAAAATTGATATATTATAAAAAAAAACAAAGTGAAATGTCTTCAATATAGCACCCTCTTGAGGAAACAGGTCACAGAGAGACGTAATGTTGATATTTTATTAACAACTAGATAATCCATTTCAATTCTAGACGCGTTTCTGTTGAATTTGACTCAGGGTATATAATCCCTTCATTTTGCAGACTGGGAAAGGGCGTGGGTTTATGTCACCTGTCCTAACCTCTACCACGAACTCTCCAACTCTCCGTTCCCTGTCTGTCCCCTGCTTGGTCTCCCTGTCCACCTTCCCCACCTCCTGTGACCTCACCCGAACAACAGCCACCCTGCCTCTCCTTCTTTCTCCATTCGTACTGTGGGGCTGGTGGTTCTGTGCCCCACCCCCATGCCCCTGTTTCCATTGGCTGCAATGCTCATCTAACTCTCTGCACCAATCAGTGCCTGCCTTTTCCACAAGGTGTGTTACACAGGTGAGAGGCTTTAAAAAAAACTCTGTCCCCCTGCCCATTATCCAGCACTGTGTCAGCAACACTCACTGATGGTTTCCCTGCTGTTTCTCTGTCCTGCTGTAGGTCTAGAAGTACGTTTTCTGATATGTTGGTGAGATCTGTTTTTCTGAAGCGCTGGTCGCTGTTGAGTTGTGGTATGGTCGCTGTTGAGTTGTGGTAAAGGCTGGTCGCTGTTGAGTTGTGGTAAAGGTTCATGGTTCATGGTTCATGGTTCATATTGGTTGCTGTGTTTCTGTTTACTCTTTGTTTGGATCTGGTCTGGGATTAATGTGTTGCTCCCAGGTGTTTTTGTGGGAGATGGAGTTCTGCAATAGAAAAGAGAACTGCGGCCAGAAAATTTATTGAGAGTGATTTGGAGACAAAAAGCAGTACCAGTGGAGGTATTTTTTGCACATGTAGAGGAGTTCAGGGACTGGGCACCCGACCCCCCTCCAACTCCTATTTCCTGAATATGGAACAAGGCTGGCTCAGGCTTTGGTACCGGTGAGCCTCCTGGCTCAGGGTGAGAGGGGACCCAGATTCCCGCTGTGGCATAGTCCTCACCCACACCCTGTTTCAGGTGTGAAATGTGGGACATTGTACTAGTCTTTGGGGGTGGGTGGGTTTTCTGTTTCTTTACGTAGATTGTCATCTAATAATTTGTTTATTTTTTTCTCATTTTGTCTGTGGCTCCTTTCTTATTCCAATGCCTTTTTCTTGTTGAGAATATTGACATACTCTTTTGGTTTGCACCTACTGAAATGGTATACAATTGTGTTCTATTTTGGAAAGTTACATTCTGGTGGTTTTGGTTACTTAAGCCTAACAAGCAGATCTTGAAAAATATCGTTGAACAAACATGCATGTAATGTGCATGTAAAGTATTGCAGAGCCTCCAACTGCAATGCGTTGCTCTAGGGTTCGATGGCCACATTGCTTGCTTCACTTTTTAGAGCAGCATCTTCATTTTACATCAAATTTGGTCCATGTCAGAAACCACATTTTCACCGACATGGTAAATCACCCAACACATAAAACTACAAATCATAACATTAAAGTACTAGTCATCTCGGCCAAAATGTGTCACTTTCATGCAATAGGCAATGTACAACATGTAATGCCCTTCTCCTGAAATGCAGGGTACTGTTTATCATATATGGTCAGACTATGGTATGTGGAACTGCAAACTTAAAGCGCTTCAAGGCCCTGGCAGGTAGGCGTTATATACCTGTGTTTCAGCAATGGCAATATTTCACAGTTAGTTACTGTACAATTAACTGCTTTGTAGTTTTCGAAGGGAAATTAAATAAGCCACATATATCTACTTAAAGCAGCAATAGACACACTGCTAGAGAGGTTTTCATTAATCCCCATGGTCAGGGTTTTTAGTTAGGCTTTCCTGATTTAGGGGTAACAGTGATTACCCAAGCCCAGCAGAGTCTACGCTCTCTAAGGGGTAGTGTGGCAGAGAAGCCCAGGAGGTGGAGTGGGGTGGTTAACAGGTACAGTACTTAAAATCGAATATGTTTCATTTGTTGAATTGAATTTTAGAAGCTTTCATTATAGCTTCCTTTTTTAGATTACTATTGATATTCTATTTGGTTTGATTCCCATTAGCGGTGCACGGGATTATACTAGACAGTGTTTTGAATTTTTTAAAAACATGGCCAGATAGTTACTCTGGTCAAACTAAATTGAATGTTTGCACTGTTTAACACACTACATGTAGATACTTAATTTGAATGAAGTAATGCTGCTTATTGTTTATTTGGTTGACAAACTTACAAGTATACCTTCTGTTGATTTTTTCCCTAAATGCATTTTGACTAGACAGTAGATCCACAGAGGCTTCTGAAGAAGAGGTATCACCTCGAAACGCGTCAAGCCATTGAGAGTGGAATTTCCATCAACTTTTGATTATGTTGACATTATAATGTTGTTATGCAATTTCTCCTGTCTTCACTACATTTTTTTGTATAAATAAGTAGGTGCTCACTTCATCCCTGAACACCTAAAATACAAAAACCATTGTTCCTCTGTTTGATGTTATAAATTTTGTCGAATCAATTCTCTAAAGAGTTCTTAAAAACGAATATTGCTAACTATATCCTTAAGAATCTACGCCCTTGTTGCGTAGTCCAAGAGTGTGCAGGGGACGGGAGGACTCCAACCTTGGGTCCTCTTCCCTTGCTCTTATTTGCTATAGGGTTTTTGTGCCAAAACCCTCTTTTCCTCCTCTGCACCTCATAAAAGTATCGACACCACTCCTTGTGGTTTTCAAAATATTATTTTCAAGCATCTCCTCTATTTGGGTGTGCACTCACTCCACCACTATACCTTGTGGTTAACAGGTACAGTACACCATTTTCATAAATAGCAAATGTAAGAATGTCGAAGCACTATATTGTTTAAATGAAAATATATTCTTTATATAAGAAAAGGCAAGACATAAATACAACACTCAGAGATGAGTAAACAATGTAATATAAAGACATCACTGTGACAGGTAAGTAAAAATTGTTTCAACATAGTGTTTAGGGCTCAATAAAGACTCTTTTCTATAAGGGGAAAAAGCAACCAGATGTAAGTAAAACCCTTTTCCTATCTAGGCCAGAAGGATTTGGAAGAGACCAAGGGAGACCAGTTGGGGGGGTTTGTGCAGACTTATGTAAAAAAAAAAAGAGTTACCTTCTAAGAAAAGGTCCAAGGGTGCAGTTTCTCGGGTTCTGGTGGCGTCCGCCTTCGGTTCCAACAATGACACATTGGTGCAGGATGGACCGCAAGACTCTGAGGAAGAGCAATTAGTGGCGATTCGGTGGTTCCCAGGTATAAGGTTGGGGCCATAGGAACTGCAAGCAGAGAAGCCGCAGTTAGATTTGCAAGTTTCCTCCATAGTCGTAAGGGACAGGACTCTGATTCTGATGCCCGGATCTGCTTGAGAAGATCCCAGGGAAGAACAATTATTGCAGATGTTACTGCAAAGTCATACTGCCGAGGAAGCAGCCACAGAAGATGGAACAAGGATGTCATTTTCAGGGTCCTGGCATAAAGGATCCCCCACTTCTGGATCCAGCAATGCAGGCACAGTCAGGCTTCAGACAAATAAGGCCTTTGAGCAGGAGCTGTGACCCAGTTGTTCGTATCAGGTCAGGGAGAAGGAACACAGCAGTTGGTTCCTTCTGATCTGCAGGGCCTCAACGCCAGATTTGGTGGAGCCTCAAAGAATGCTGAATGAGAGCTTCGATACTTCCTCAATCAGCAGGCCTTTTGGGAATACAGGTATAGAGCTCCAGTAGTAGAAAAGGTGAGGTCTGCTTTTATGCCCCTCAGGAGGCAGTGAGTGAACACAGTACCCAATCACACACAAAGTATCTTTCAAACAGAGAGGTGGTAAATCAATGGCATACCTTCCCTCCAAACACACCCATGCTGTCACACAAAAGAGTGAATCCAAACTATCTCAGACATGCATTCTTTTCTCTCTCTCTGCCTCTTTTTTTCTTTCTTCTCCTCTCTCTCTCTCTCTCTCTCTCTCTCTGTGTTAAGGAATAGTCATGTGTAACTAGTCATGCATATTATCCTGTTTTCATGGACCCTCGCCAACTCGGGTAGACAGTCTATCAGGGTACAACCAAGCCCAGTCCTACCCAAGGTATAGCGTGGGGGAGTTGAGAGGGACTCCAGTCTCTAGCTCCCAGAATTGTCTGAATTCCTCCAGGGCTCTTGGTACCACTGCCCCTGTCTCTGAAACCTCTATCCTGACCAGATTTCTTTTTTTGTTTTTTTCAGAGAACATGAAGCCCCCAAAACATCTGAGCCCTTGCTAGCCTGGCAGGAATTACAGATCCAGGGAAGCAATACAAGGTGATGGGAAACTACCACTACAAGACTTTGTCTGGGCTGAACTGACAAACCCTGGCCTGGAGACAAAAGGATGATTTGGGTACCCAAGTGGAAATTAACTGGAGTTTCACCTTCCTATAATAAAGCAGACACCAAACACCTACCCCAAGAACCCCGGACAGACTACCAGGGAGCTGTGGGACAGCAATCAGTGAACTGGAATGGTCGAGAGACTGCAGCGCAACAAAGGAGACCCAGAAATACTTCCCAACCTCTATTTACACAGAGACTCAATTCGAACAGCAGACATTTCAGAGACATACAATCCTGCAAAGCACATGGTTACCTGCAGGAGAATGGAGTCTGAAAAGGAGCTGGGGCTAGAACACTTCTTGAAGACGTTCAGGGGAAGTCCCAGGCCCTAAGGTAGTGGCTCAAGTAGAGATTGGGCAAGGGAGGATATCTGACTTAGAGAGACAATCAGAGCCAGGGGAAAAACTCTTGGGCGGGACAAGCTTACAAAACGCCAAAAGTGGCAGTAGAGAATGGAAGGTGTTCAGGGGAGGTTGGGAGCAGAGCAGATGGATCATGAGACCATAGAGGAGTGTAGAGCAGTTGGAAGAGGACTTTAAGAGAAGATTTGTGGCCTGAATGGAGAAGGTGAGGTAAAGGGTATGCAGTGATAAAATAACGAAAAAAAAATAGCACATTTTTAAAAAGTGTACAAATGTAGGAGGGAATGGGCGTAGTCGTTTTGGGGATGGGGAAAAGTATAAAAAGGGGGGGTATAAGAAGTACCCCCCAAAAACAACGAAAGTATAATTCGTTGTTTTTAGATATTTTGGGTTTGTTAAAAATTCATTCTTTGTTGTTTTTTTTAATCGAAAAAATCACATGTAACCGAGGTAAAGTGTTAGAGGTACGAGAGTGGTACCACATGGGTTTTGTGTGAGAAAGTGAGTGGAGACAGACTGAAGAGAATTTTGTAGAAAGAGATCGAAAAAGGAGGGAGTTTGAGAGTAGTTGTGAGTGAGGTTGTGTGCGCGTGCGTGTATGTTAGTGGGTGAAAGAGAGGGAGACATGAGGTGCAGGAGGTTAGGGAACAATAGAGGCAGGGGTAGTGTTGGGAGCAGAAGGAAGTTTGCAGGTCATAGACAGGAAAGGAGAGAGAGATAGATAATTAAGACCAATAAGCAGAGTATAAGGTGTGGGGAGAGAACAGTTGGAGGGGGAGATAGGAGAAACGTGAAAATAGTAAGACCAGCGGATGCTGTGCAGAGAGAGAGAGACAGGGGTTGAGAAAAGAGATGAGACAGGCGAGTGTCATGATCACCTCCAGAGTTGTAGGTTTGGGATCATGTATTTAGGCCAGAAAGGTTCTTTGTGCAGATCTGTGGAGGCTAGATGGGTACTAGAATGGCGAACCCAGCGTTCTCACAATCCTCAGTACCAGAATTAAAGTGGGCTCCCATAGAGATCTAATGGTTAACAATTTCCCTTAAGATGGCGCCCTGCGGGTCGCAGACTAGGTAGCAATTGAGAACTAGTAGTTGGGCTGGAGGACTATAAAATACCTGCCCACTCAGTAACACGGGCTTCGCGTTAGTTCCGCTGACAGCAGTGTAATTCTATCGGTGCTCTGCTCACAGACCTGTAAAGACAATAGAAAAGTTATGTTATGAACTTATCGAGTTAACAGAAAATCCACAGACCAAAGGTTCTTTGTACCTGACAAGAATTTCCATAGCAGCAGTCCTCCAGCAAGTGAAATCTTCCTCTGAGTTCCACGGTTCAGTCCGCAACTTTCTTCCTCAGCCGCAGCTTCACTGTGAAATCTTCCGACCTCCGAAAACCTGCAAAACAAGGTACAATAGTTAAAGAAAGAACATTAAAAACATTTGTAGCGAGTGAAAATAAACTACGCGCTTACGTACCCGAAGCTCCTACGAACTCTTCCAAGCATTCCAAAGCCTGACCTCACAGAGAGAGAACCATAGCTTGGTAACGAAGGCATGTAGCACTGCACGCCTTTCCCAATTACGCGTGCATGCTTACCTCAAGAGAAGACTTTATGTTTTTTCTTCGACGACGCCGTGTTTCCTCAAGTATGATTCTCTCTTCAACAAACCTGCAAAAGAAAGAGAGAGTTTTTAGACTTTCATCAAGAGAGCTCTCTTCTCAGTACTTTTCCAGCCTGAGTTTTTTCTTGTGCTTCATCACCAACGCACCCCTGCACGAAAGCAGGATGGAGAGCTCCCCAACATAAAAACACAGGTGAGGAGGAGAACGGGCACGTAGATATTATAAGGGCACTCAGCAGGGTGGGAAGGGGTGAGCCATAGTATAGTGACACACATTATATTAATTCCAATTCCCCTCCTGTTTTCTCTCCTTTGATGACAGGGGAAATTCCTGTTTAACCAGTATTGGCTGATCACGAGGGTACCTAGACCATTTACGCTCCTGCGGAGATAAGGTAAGCGTTACAGCGAGTGAGCCGATGCTTAGGAGTCGGTCATCCGGAAGAAGTGACAGAACAACCAGACTACCCAGTTAGGTTCCTTATTAAGTCTCTGAGGAAGTCAGTTAGATAAGGCTAAGGCCATTAGGCCACCCTAGGCTCAGGGCTAGAACCAGATAGCAGGGGTACCCTAGTGGTTGTTCACAATATCTTGCAGAGAAATGCTGTGACAGAATAGCAATCCTGGGCTAGGGAGGTGGGAGCTGTGATAAATCTAATGGAGTGATCACAGACTCCCCGGCGGTAGCCACTTCCCATGTGGCCAGGGGAAGGCAGCCGCTGCCTGATCCTGACCCTGGGGGCAGTTGTATGAGGGAGGATCACATGAGAGGACTTCCAGGTAGATGTCATGACTTTGTTGGATGAGACATGGTATCCCCCATTTTCCCATGTAGAAGACCCCTTAATACCCAATACCCTAATGGCATATTGTCATATATCTGTTCCCCACCTTTTGGAGAATAGTAAACCCCCAAACCTTTTCCCAATATCATCCAACACAACGTTCCATTTCTGGTCAAAACAGCAAAAGCTCCAACTTCCCTTTATTGGGAACTGATTTTCCATGTGGATTTATTAAGAAGTATTTCTCCAATGTGAAACATCCAGTAACATCTGTGGAATTCAATTCCCACAACCATCCAAGTACTGAGACAAGGAGGAGGAGGGAATTGATGCAGGATTGATGTTGGGAAAAGAAGTTGGTGCATGGAACCTTTAGATATAGTAACAGAACTAAAGCAAGCAGCTCAGAAGAAGACATGGCCTCTTCGTTGAAGTCAGTAAGCGAAAGCTGGAGGCGAGAGACAGTGTGGCAGAGCAAAGAGGCTTGACATTGGAGTGGGACAGAGACGTGCTGCAGGTGGGACCTGCTGTGGACATTCCGGAAACCGGCAGTGAAACCATGGGAATTCGGCAGGCAAGATATATTGCAGAGCCCGTACCGGAGCCAGGGAGAAGCCAGCAAGCAGGAGCAAAGCCGCGGAAGAGGCTGGATCGACATCAGAGCCACTGGGACTTAGGATGGAGTGGCATAGAAACGCAGAGTAAGTTTGAGGACACCTGAAAATGCTATAGCAAACCGGTGAGTCTGCCAGAGCAGAGTGGGGACCCAGTAACGTTTCAGTGACCGCGCCAAAGAGAGTTTTTGAGCATTACGAGAATCTGAACATTGTGCATTTGCAAAAAGTGAAATATAAAGAGGAAATGATAAGAGATAAGCCATATGATATGATATGATATGATATATGATATATGATATGGCATTTGTAACGCGCCTATACACAAGTGTTTCAAGGCGCGACGGGGCAGGGAGGGGGGGAAC
This sequence comes from Ambystoma mexicanum, assembly GCF_040938575.1. Taxonomy (NCBI): domain Eukaryota; kingdom Metazoa; phylum Chordata; class Amphibia; order Caudata; family Ambystomatidae; genus Ambystoma; species Ambystoma mexicanum. The sequence continues at coordinate 1,332,757,599 of NC_090921.1, read as the reverse complement.
AAGGGGAAGACAGACAACGATCCCACTAGGCCAGGTGTCATTCAGACCGCGCAAGTGCAGGGGTAGGGGGAAGGGAAAAAGTGCAAGGGGAAGGGGGGGGAGTGCAGTACAAATAAGTAGAATAGAAATAAAATAATAAATAAATAGGGCCAGCTGGTGGCAAGTGCAAGGTAAGTGCAGACAAGTGCTGGGGGGGGCTGTAGTGATACAGAGACAGTCCCGCAGTGCAGGGGTTGCCAGGGAGGCAGTGCAAGTGAAGAGTGACTGGGCCCAGGACCGAGGTTGGTGAGAGTGGCCCAGTTGCAGAATCAGTGCAGTTTTGGTGAAGAATTTAGCAGGGGAGAGGGAGAGAGAAAGCAGAAGTGAAGAGGAAGGTTTTGAGGTGCTTCCGGAACCAGAGATGGTTCTCCTCATGTTTCAGGGAGGCAGGAAGGCTGTTCCAGAGGGAGGCCCCTGCCGTGGAGAGAGATCTACCCCCAGCTCGTTGCTTCGAGAAGTGGCTGACCCTGAGGGAGTTGGAGACGGATGAGCGTAGGGCTCGGGAAGGAAGATATTTAGGAAGAGAGAGTTGAAGGTATTTAGGCCCCAGGCCCCAGAAGGCCTTGTGGACAATGCAGAGGGTTTTGAACTTAATCCTCGCAGCCACTGGGAGCCAGTGTAGAGATTTCAGTCCTGGAGAGATACGGTCCCTGGGCTTGAGGCCAAGGACAAGTCTCGCAGTTCTGTTCTGGATGAGTTGGAGAGGGCGGAGAGTGGAGGCAGGCAGATTAAGATAGATGCTGTTACAGTAGTCCAGCTTCGAGAGAACCAGGGCTCGGGAGACAGTGAGCTTCTGGGGGAAGGAGAGGAAGGGAAGAATACCTCTGAGGAGGTGCAGCTGGTAATGTGACCTCTTAGAGACGTCAGATATATGAGGAGAGGAAGGAGAGTGTGGAGTCGAAGATGACCCCGAGGTTTTTTGCCTTGCAGGTAGGAGCAGGAAGAGGGCCAAGAGAGGCCGGCCAGAGAGCTGCAGGGAAGGAGGGAGTGGGTGTGCCGATGAGTAGGATCTCAGTCTTACTAGCATTAAGGCAGAGGTCATTGGCAGCACACCATTCCTGGATAGCAGACAGACAGTCAGAGATGAGGGAGGGAGAGGAGGAGGCCGAGGGTAGCCTGAAAATGAGCTGGGTATCGTCCGCATAGCACTGAAAGTTGGGGCAGAGGGTGGCGATGCGGTGGGCAAGGAGTGCCAGATACTGGTTGAACAGCCAGGAAGAGAGATTAGATCCCTGGGGAACGCCACAGGTGGAGAAAAAGATGTCAGAGAGGAAGGACCCAAGTTGGACCTGGGAGGGTCGATTGGAAAGGAAAGAGGTCAGCCACGCCAGAGCCTGACCAGTGATACCCAGGTTATCATGGAGACGGTTGAGCAGGATGGCATGGTTGACAGTCTCAAAGGCAGAAGAGAGATCGAGCAGAATGAGAACACACGGAGTGTTGGAGTCGAGGTTCAAGAGCAGGTCCTCACGGATGTTCAGGAGAGCAGTTTCCGTGCTTCTGGCCGCTCTGAAGCCAGATTGATGGTCATGGAGACTATCAACAGCTTCAGCATGGAGGTTAAGCTGGGAGATGGCCAGTTTCTCCAGGAGCTTGCCCAGGAAGGGAGTGATGGAGATTGGGCGATAGTTAGCCGGACAGGAGGGGTCGGCAGAGGGTTTCTTAAGGAGACGGTGCACAAGGGAGTGCTTGAGGGGGGATGGGAAGACTCCAGAGGCGAAGGAGTGGTTGCAAAAGTCAGCCAGGGCAGGAGCCAGTGAGTCGATGTGGTCCTTGATAGATTTGGAGGAACAGGGGTGAATCTGTTTAGACGAGACTTTCATAGATCGGACTTGTCTGGAAACCTCGTCAGCAGAAAAAAGGGGAAAGGCAGAGGAGGAGGGAGGAGGGGTGGCTGCAGAAGGGCCAGAGGAAGAGCAGGGAAGAGAGGGGGGGAGGTGATAGGAGGAGAGTGAGGACAGGATGTCCTGAGTTTTAGAGATGAAGTGGGAGGCCAGTGCAGTGCAGAGGGCCTGGGAGGGGACAGGAGAGGTAGAGACTGCAGCAGGGTTGGCAAGCTCCTTGCAGATTTTAAAGAGTTCAGCCGAGTTGTTAGATGCCGCAGAGATGCGGGCTTGGATAAGGGCTCTCTTCTTGGTGAGAACAGAGAGACGGTATTGCCTTTGGGGCAGGCGGCAGGCCAGTTTGTCAGAGGATGAACATGAAGCACGCCATTTCCTCTCTGCCACCCTGCACTTGCGTTTTAGGGTGACGAGATCTGAATCATACCAGGAGTTACATTTGGCTTTGGGCTTCAGGCGGATTTTCATGACAGGGGCAAGGATATCAAGAGTATCAGATATAGCAGAGTGGAGCAAGGAGAGGGCTGTGTCAGGGTGGGAGTCAGCCGAAGGGGGAGAGGGGGGCGAGAAGGTGGCAGCGAAAGCCGCAACTGACACGCGCTTCATGGGTCGGATGACCGAGAAGGTGGGTGGCAATGATGAGGGTGGCTTTGCCTGTGGGGTAGGGAGGGTGAGGTTGGAGGATAGGAGAAAGTGATCACTCCAGGAGAGAGGAGTGGAGAGAGGGACAGAGAGGGGAAGGTCAGAAGAGATCAGAGCACAAGAGTGTGCCCTGCAGAATGAGTAGGCCCAGACGGGAGAATAGAGAGTGAGAGAGAGTCGCAGAGGTCACAAAAGAGTCCAGTGGGGGGACAGGAGGCATCTAGGTGGATGTTGAAGTCACCAAGAAAGAGGAGTTGAGTGGAAGAGGACAGGAGTGAGGAGGAGAGGTCAGCCCACTCAGAGGAAGGAGGAAATTTGACCAGGTGGCCAATAGATAGTAGCCACGGTAAGGGAATGGCTAGGAGAGAGAGAGAGTCGGCAGACAAGACATTCAAAAGAGGAGTAGGTCTGCGTAGGAGTGACAGTGGCAGGAATCCACTCAGGGAAGATAAGGGCAACACCCCCCCCCTGCACGGTTGGGCCTGGGCACAGAGAGGATCTTGTAACCTTCAGGTAGGAGTGTGTCAAAGCTCGTGACAGAGCTGGCTTTGAACCATGTTTCAGTGAGACCGAGGACGTCAAGGTCCAGTTCCTCAAGAAGGCGACAGATATCGGAGGAATGCTTGATGGCAGAGTGAGAGTTAAGAGTGGCAAAGTGGAGAAGGTTGCCATCCTTGAAGGACTTCCGGGGAGGGGTACAGATCAGAGGTACGCCCTGCGGAGGTGTAGAAGAAGGAGGTGAAGAGGGAGTGCGAGAGGGGGCAGGGAGGGAGGGTAGAGGCAAGGTAGCCGAAGACAGGGGGGGACAGCAGGGGAGGAAAGGAAGTTGATGAGGCGAGGGAAGCGTCTATCCAAGAGGTGAAGGTTGGCCTGAGGGCCTTGGACCAAGACGGTCCCATTAGCGTAGACATTAATGATGGCCTTAGAGGAGCGGAAGGGGGCCAAGAGGACATCCCAACGGGTGCCACCATTAATGGGAGAAGAGGAAAAAGGAGAGAGCACAGAGACCATATGAAGGGTCCATAGGTCAGGTGAAGGCATGAAAAAGAGGATGTCAGTGAGAGTTTCCTTAGAGCAGGCACTAGTGTAGGTGTCAGCGATAGGGAGGCCTGGGTTGGAGACCAGGATGTCCTTTTTAAACTTTTTCCTACCAGATTTAGTGAGGAGAGCAGGATAGTCAATGGAGAAGCAGTTAGAGAAGATAGGTGAGATAGAGAGCACCATGGAGTAGGAGGGATTGTGGGGGCGGGAAGACAGACGATACGCGAGAAGCACGCAGGCAGGACGTGAGCGGCAAGCCCAAGTTTACCACATTTCAGAACAGTGAATGAGTATTAGGCACAGAGGCCACCTAAGTTAGAGAATCCTGCGAGGGGAGAAAAAACCCAAGTTTACCACATTTCAGAACAGTAAATGAGTATTAGGCACAGAGGCCACCTAAGTTAGAGAATCCTGCGAGGGGAGAAAAAACCCAAGTTTACCACATTTCAGAACAGTAAATGAGTATTAGGTACAGAGGCCACCTAAGTTAGAGAATCCTGGGAGGGGAGAAAAAACCCAAGTTTACCACCTTTCAGAACAGTAAATGAGTATTAGGTACAGAGGCCACCTAAGTTAGAGAATCCTGCGAGGGGAGAAAAAACCCAAGTTTACCTCAACTGTGGAACACAGTGAGGTGAAGACACCATGCGAAGGAAGTGACCAGGTGTAGGTGGGGTGGGCCGCGCAAGGTGGAAATGGCAAAGTACAGGCGCCTTGCGTCCCCTGCGGACACCTGCAGACACACAGGGAGCCGCAACTGAAGGAGTCGCCCTTGGCCTTGGGGCCCTTAGCTGCAGGGGGCTGCCCCAAAGGGTGTAGTTATAGGAAGAGGGAGGAGAGGAAGGGGGGGGGGGTGTTGGCGGGCAGGGAGGCGGGAGGGAGAGGAGAACCAGGAAGTGGGAGGGGAGGGGGAGAGCAGGCACAACAACGCGCTACGAGCGCAGATGAAACTTTTCTTTTTTTTAAACAAAAAACACAATCTACTCACGGATACCCGCTAGGGATGCCGAGGCAGGGCTTCCAGGCCTGCAGTTCCCTCGGGGCCACCGGCGACCGCTCTCCCACGCTCAGCTACACAAGAAGCGAGCAGGGGGAACGGGCGTCGAGTAGCCCAGAAGGGAGGCAGGCAGAAGCCAATCAGAGGGGGGTGGGCGGGCAGGGAGGCGGGAGGGAGAGGAGAAGCAGGAAGTGGGAGGGGAGGGGGAGAGCAGGCACAACAACGCGGTACGAGCGCAGATGAAACTTTTCTTTTTTTTTTAAAACAAAAAACACAATCTACTCACGGATATATCATCAGAATTGGTTTACCCCAGCCCTGATGTACCTTAAGAAAATCAAAAGACAGGTGAAAGGGTTTGGTTACAAAATAAATCTGATGCTAATAATTTTTTCTTTTTTTTTTTTTTTTTTTTTTATTTGAGCTTTACTCGGTAACAACTGAGTTTTGTCAAAAACCTTCTCTATGTTACGTATCATAACAGAAAGCGGGCCCACAAATGGTAGCTTCTCACAAAAAACCCCCCTAGACGGTGACAAACCATGCCACAGTCCAAGTCCAAAACCTAAACCGGGCAGCTAAAAGGCCTCATTCTGCAGGATCACGGACCGTCACCGACGTACTTTCAGTCCGAAGACTGTTAATTTGTTCAAATGCTAGGTCGATGAGTTTGGCCAGAGCCAGGGTCCATCTTGTCTTCTCACATCAGTCTATTCCATAGTTCATCTAAATGGAAAATCCACATATTTTCGTCCAGGCAAGGAAGGTAAAGCCTTCTGTTTTCCATTGTGTTGGGACACTCGACCACGAGATGTTTTAAAGTCTCAGTAGCGGACTCGCTGTTACATAAACGGCAGCGGCTTTCGGTTCCATTTCTTCTCAAAATTATGATCTCTCTCGTGGGGAGGAGGTTGAATCTGGCTCTCATGACAGACATTCTCAGCTTCTTATTTGGAAACTTTACACAGTATTGGAGCGGTTTTTTCCCCTTGTTGAAAGTGGGTGGAAGATGTTTCAGGAGTTTGTTTTCCACCGCCTTTTCGGTTGTCACAATCCAGTCCATGTTTTCCGTCTTTTTTTTAATTCTTTCGGGGTTTTCTATTAGCTCTTTCTCGGTGCATTCAACTTTTCTCAGATCGTTCTTTCTCGCTTCCACCCATTTATTCAAGGCCTTACATTTGCCTAAAACAATTTCTTCCCGTATGGTATTATAGATGGGTAGGGTATCGGACATGATGATACGTCTGTAGAGGCGCAATGCGCTTTGGTCCACTGTCGATGCTTATGATATGAGTCCCAAATCTCTCCTTATGGCTGGCATGGCGGTGGATTTGGGTAGGCCTAAAACCGTTTTCCAAAGGTGGCCTTCAATTTTGCTCCAGATGTTGCGCTGTAGATAAAGTACACACTCCGTACCATAAGTCAGAGCCGGAACAACCTTAGTGTTATAGAAAGTTATAGCCGGGATCAGGGAGAATTTGCCATATTTGCGGTCTACTGCTCTGGTTTGCGTGGTCAATCTTTTCACTTTTTCCCAGAGTTGGTCAACAAGGCTCTTTTCCGCACATGAACTGTCTAATTGAATCCCCAGATATTTAAAGTTGGTTACGATTTCAATTTTTGACTGGTCCAGGAAGATCTTTAGATTTTTCGTCTTTTTGCAGGGGACTTTCTCGAGCACCATGACCTTTGTCTTCGATTTGTTAAGTTCCAGCTTATTTTCCATGATGTAGGCCTCCAAATTACGGAGTTTTTTTTGCAGGCCCACCTTCGTCTGGTCGATCACAATGATGTCATCTGCGTAGAGTAACCGTGGGATCTCGGTTTTCCCGATTTTGGGGGGAAAAGATCGAATTTTTTCTTCGGAGAGTTGATAGTCGCCTAAGAAAGCTGAGAACAGTGCCGGAGCCAAAGGACAGCCCTGCTTTACTCCTCGTTTAACATTTATCTCCTCAGATAGCTTGCCCTGATTGTTGAGTTTAACTCTTATTTTGGTGTTCGAATGTAGCGCTTTTATTGGCTCCAATATTTTTGCCGGGCAGTTCCAGTCTTGAAGCTTCGTCCACAGGCTTTTTCTGTCGATCTTATCAAACGCCTTTGAGAGGTCCACGAATGCCAAATATATTTTAGGCGCCCCCTCTTTGACTTTGGCTTTCATGATGTTAAGTATGAGTAGGTTGATTGATGTACACCCATTTTTCTGGAAGCCAGTTTGAAGCTGATCCTTGGCCTGGCTGACTTTTTCCCAAGCTCGAAAATGGACGAGAAGCAGGGTCGCGTAGATTTTACCTAGAATGTCCAAAAGGGCGATTGGTCTATAACTCGCCGGTTCTTGTCTCGGTCCCTTTTTATAAATCGGGACGATGACTGCTTTCTGCCATGATTCCGGCACCATGTTGGTTCTACCACATTCCGAATAGATATCACTAATCATTTCCGCCCATTTTTTTGGGTACATTTTCAGGTCCATGTTGGAGAGTCCGTCAGGGCCCGGTGCTCTAGATGTTTTCAGGTTCCGTATGGCTGTTTCGATGTACGTAGTATTAGACAGATCAACCCATGTTGTCACTTGGTTTTGCTTTGTCCTTTGGCTATCACTGGTGGGGCAGTCGAATTCAGCCGTAAAATATTGGATCCAATTTTCTTCCGCTACAGCATTTCCCATTGCGGTGGACAGCGGCCTGCTCATCTCTTTTATTAGACCCCAAAAGTCACTGGATTTTTTTGTGTGAAGTTTTTGCATCATCGCCTCAGCATCGTTTTGGTACAGGGTGGCTTTGTGATGTTTATGCCAATTTCTGTAGCTTAAATTTTCCTTGCGCCAATTTTCCCAATCAAGCTCATCGTTGGATTTCTTAGCTTTTCTTCGCAGACGACGTACAATTTTTCTTTTTTTCTACCACCGTCTTATCATACGTGTGATTGTTCTGGGGCATATCCTTCGCTTTCCTTGTTCCTTTGACCTGGAAAGCCAGCAATAATGGTAGGTAATTTGGTCTTTCTCTCTTGTTAGTCCCAGCATGATCTTTTACTCTCGCCTCCCAGGTATTTCTGATTTTCTCAATGTCTCGTTCGGTTAACCGCAGGCGAGTCTGTTGCTGGTTTACCTCTGTCGTCCAATTGTAGGTTTTGGATATCCTGGTGGTAATACTCCATGAACAGCACAGAAGGTTGTGATCACTATGGATGGTTTTTTTGACCTCGAAACCTGACAGCTCCTGGATGAGGCCATTAGAGATAAATATGTGGTCCAAGGTTGCTTTTGATTCATTACGTTCCCATGTTGGAAAGTTGATTTGATGGGGGAATAACCTTGCTACATTTTGGACGTTTCTTTTGCTCATAACTTCATTCAAGGCTATACCTCTTTCGGTAGCAGAATCCCTGTCTCCCCAATGTACCCTCGGAGTAGACTCCAAGACCTCGGTGCATTTGACATTCATGTCGCCGCATATGATGAGCTCGATTTTATCAAATTCTGCATATAGCTGGTCAGTTGTTTCGGCGATGTTGTTGCAGAATATTTTGGTAGACATTCGCTGTGGGTTCCAATAGCAGTTTATAATAGCTATCGTCTTTTGATGTCCTTTTTTCCTTTTGATCTTTCCCTGGGCTATGGATGTCAGGATGACAAGCATTTCGTAGGACTGTTTCCAGTTTTTAGGTTCACTCAGTCCTGTCCCTGTTTTTATAGCTGTAAGTAAACCCGATGACGGTCTACCTAAGAGGCCTTTAACTGCAGGGAAGATCTTCACAGAGAACCCGTCCAGAACTGGTTGGTGGACGAGCCAGGTTTCTTGGAGGCACAGAATGTCGTATGCGTCCAGATCGACATCTCCCGGTGACGTGAGGTGCATATGGCCTCTTGTGTTCCATGAGCCCAATTTCAAGGCTGCCATTTCGGGTTGCTCGTTGCATTTATCGTTGCAGGTTTTGTTGAGGTCATTGCGACGAGCTAACCCAGGTCGTTGCTATTTGTCGTTCTTTTTCGACCAATTTGACATGAGCCACTTCCATGGGCCTTTCGGTTTTCTTTCATCCTCCGTATTTTTCCGTAACTTGTCGGAACTATTTGTGAACACTTTGGGCGATAGACAGTCCAATCTGGAGGAGTATTTAATCGATCTCTGATCATTTTTGTTGCTTCTTGCAGTGTGTTCTGTCCAGTCAGAGTGTACCTTGGTGTATTGGCCGTGACTTTGGTTTGTATATTCTCTCCCCCTCCTATCTGAGGGCCGTCTTGTGCCCCGGCCTTGATAGATAGGTCGTCTGTGCAGCTCCCTACTTTCTCGAGTATTATACCCTCGGGTTTGCCGGTATAGATCCTCCGTTTTCGATCTGTAGTGCGTTTGTCGAATGTATTGCTCAGGCCTTTCCTCTTCGGGTTCTTGGTACTCCGTACTTCTCTTATATTCCATCAAAGACAGGCCTCGTTGCTGGAATTCCTCATAGACTTCCTCATCGATATGTTCGATGGCAGCTGATTTCAGGTGTATAAATGCTTTCGCCTTCTTTTCCCTATGATAGCGTTCGACAAGCACCAGATCCTCTGTTCTAAGTTTTTTTAAGGTTTTCATTTTTTTTGTTATCTGGAGGATTGTTGGTCTGTTCAAAATATGGAAGTTTCTCTCCAGTTCCATTTGCTCCAACTTGAAAATTCGTATCGCTTCTTTGGGTACCTTTCTGTTACCCACATCTCTTCTTTCCATTCGATGCTTACGTGGACTTTTTTGACCATCTTCCCCCTCATACTTTGATCGCTGTTTATGAGGGCTTTTTCTTGATTTCTCCCCCTCCGTTAGGATTTTTTCACTTTCCGGCATTGGTTGAAAAACAGCTCCCTGTCCCTCAGACAGTCTTTGTACAGTTTTTTCCATCTGGCTAGATCTCTCGTTGTCATATTTACCCTTTGCTGTGTGTGTTTCTGCAAGATCTCTGTAGTTTTTCGTCCCTACTTCTTTGTTGTCATCCTTTAATTTAACTGACCCATTGTCTGAGTAAGTAGAGATATTCATTAAGTCAGTGCATTGTAGGAAATCCTCTGTTGATCGTGGTGATCGCGTCAGGCCCGACGCCTCTGATTTAGTGCTTGTCTCATGTCGTTTTTTGCTAGCCAGCGGTTCGCTAGGCCTCTGCCCCATACTGACTTCTTTATCCGCTAATATGGTTTCCTTTTGTTCATTTATTATTTTCTTACTCAGATCTGTTTTTACGGGCTGTATCTTTTGTGTTTTAGTCTGTAGCCTACCATCTGGTTTGGCTTGAGCCAGGATCAGCACAGTTTTCTTTTTTCCATTCGCATGGGTCAGTGACTCGTCTGCACCTTTGTTGGAGATCGTAGGGATGGTTGAGAAACCTTTATTCAAGGTTTCCAACCTTTCGATCTTTTTTTCTAATGCTTCAAAGTTGGTTTCCCACATTGTTTTCTGATTTGGCCACATTTGGGATCTGTCTATCGTTCTCTCACCTTGGGTCCCCGTCGCATTTTTCAAGTTCTCAATCTTTTTTTCCAAAGCTTCCAGTTTTTTTTCATACGAAAGTTTCTGATTGAGCGTGAGGTCTGCATTTTCTGGTAAATTCGACTCTATCTTGGCTAATTTAGCCATGAGGTTGGAAATAATATCTCATGGAACCTACAGGTAGAAATATATAAATCTAAAATCTACGAAACAAAAAAGATTTTTATAATGAACAAATTGAAAAGGCAGAGAATGATACAAAATGCTTTTTAAGATCTTTAGAAACTTGGAGAAACCGAAAGTACAATCACAACCGTTTGTTCTTGGAAGAGAGGATTGTACTAGAACTCAACAAGCATTCTTAGATCAAGTTAATCTTGCTTGTACGAAGATTATTAACAAATTAAATATAGAAGCGACCCTTGACCAACCTAGTTTAGATGAAATTAAAGAAAAAACACAAAGATTAGGTGAAGACCCAATCATACAGCCGCTCTCTGAAGTCCCTAGTTGGGTTCTGTATTCGTTGTAATTCCACTCAATATAAATCATTTAGTACAAATTCTTAACAGAGTACGAAAGTCAAATATATGTTGGTTTTTCAGAATCGATTTTATCCATCAAGTAAAGGATTATTATTTCATACAAAGAGGTGACTAATGGCCACCCAACTATCCTTCATGAGGAAGAGATTGCCACCCATCACTCTATTCATAGACTTATCATGTGCCAATGCATTTCGGAAATAATCCTTCATCAGGGCAAGTCTAGAGTATAACGTTCACATACAATTACAATTTTGTCAACCATAAGCAAATTTCCATATTTTGAACAACACAAGTATTCGACATTCATCGTTCAAATAATTGAAAGAGTAAAAAAGTGCACATACCGGGTCACGTAATGAGCCGGAACAGAAGGAAAATCCAAATCAAAAAGAAGAAAAGCAAATCAATACACAAGTCGGTCAATACGTCTTGTAACAAAATGGTGGAATTCATGTGTTTACCTGATGTTGGAGAGTAATGGCAAAAAATATATCTTTTGGAGTGCAAGCTGCTTCCGCCGTAAATGGAGAGCAGGTGCTGTAAACGGTAAGAAAAAATAAAATAAAAAATCCAATGTAGAACTTATCTTAGGTCTAGCAAATCTCTAATAGTAAACTCAGATGGTAGCTTACCCTAGAACGAAGCAGAGGGTTCCCTCTGTGTCTTACTGAAAGCAGACTGTCTTCGTTGCTTCGGCGCGTTGCCGAGCAACCTAGTTTTAACGGACACGTGATAGAAGGCAAAGTGTCCTTCCTGTTTAGACGCGTTGCCGAGCAACCCGGCATGTGATGTCGGCTTCATGAAAATTGTCAGTAATTATAGGCAAAAATTCTCCTATAATCAGAAATGCTTACTACGTGGTCCTCTAGGGAAATTATTGATAAAAAAGTGATACAAAAAGGGAATAAGTGGAATGCCGTCTATAGACATAGAAAAAATACTACAACGTTCTTAACAAGGATGAATGGAGTCAAGAGAACAACTCTTGGGCTGTGTTTAAAGTAAATATGTGCCTACATGCCGCTAGTGGTGTCGTCTAGACAGACGGCACCTCGGGCCCTGGGAGACCCAGGACGCGCAGAATGGAGGACATTATGGTCATTAATCATATAAATTCAAGCATTAGTGTAAATCTCAACCAAACGATATCAGACATCACAAAGCAATACAAATGAAAAAAACAATTAGAGAAAAACATAATCAGAGAAAACAGTGGTAGTTGATCTCCTCATTAAGCCCATAGGGTGCCAGGCTTCCAAGCTTGTCGATCCAGTACGTCTCTCTACGATTCAAGCGTTGGCCTAAATCTTCATGAGGACTATTTTTAGTTAGTGCTTCCAAAATCACAAATTTTATTTGTGACACGTTATGTCCATTGGTCATCCAATGTCGTGCCACTGCTGAGTTCATGTTTGCATTACGAATGCACGATCGATGTTCTCCCCATCTCAATTTGGCTGTTCGTGTTGATTGTCCTACATAAAATTTCCCACAAGGGCATTTAATGCCATAAATGATATTGCTACTGTCACATGTGGCAAAAGTCTTGAGCATAATCTTCTGCCCTGTCCTTGGATGGTTAATGGAGTTTCCTTTAATAACAAAATTACAGTTAACACACTGTAAACACGGAAATGTCCCAGTCCGCTGAGTCGTTGGTTTTCTGGCTGCAGATTTCGTTTGTACCAGTTCATCTCTTAGGTTCCTGCTTCGTTGGTATGCAAAGATAGGTTTTTCGCTAAAGATTTCTTGGACTCGGATGTCATTCTTGAAAATTTCCCAATGTTTCATGATAGTTTTCTTAATCTTTGTGCTTTGTGTAGAAAACTTGGATACGAATACCGGTGACTTTAATTCTCTCTTTCTTATGGAGTTCTGTTCTGATAAGAGAGTCTCTCGTGGTAGGGCATCAACTCTGTCTGATGCCTGATCAAGTTCATCCTGTTTGTATCCCCGAGCCAAAAATTTCTCTTTCATTTCCATCTGCTGAGTCCTGTAGTCTTCAGGATCACTGACAATTTTCTTGACCCTCAGTAGTTGACTATATGGCAAATTTTTCAGTAAACTTGGCTGATGGAAACTGAGACGATGCAGGAGATTGTTCCGATCTGTCGCTTTCCGAAACAGTGAGGTGCTATAGTTAGTTGCTTTCTTATGAACCTGTACATCAAGGAAAGTTATAATTTCATGTGAGAGCTCTCTGGTGAACTGTATCCTCTGGTCAATGCTGTTCAGATACAAAAAGAAAGTTTCAAATGACTCTCTTGTACCTTTCCAAATTCCAAAGATATCATCTATGTATCTCGTCCACAATCTAATATCCTTCTTCCATTCTTGTTTGTTCAATACATGATCTGTTTCAAACTTATGCATGAAGCTGTTCGCATATGAGGGCGCCATAGTAGCTCCCATCGAGGTCCCTGCTGTCTGTAGAAAGAATTGATTTCCATACTGAAAATAGGAGTTCTCTGAAATAAATTGTAGTAACGCCAATATAAATTCCTTTTGGGCACGTATTTCAGGTACTCTCAGTAGCAACCATTCTACTGCTTCCATCCCCAGGTCATGGGGTATGGAGGTGTATAGACTTTTCACGTCTATTGTAAACATCAGGTCTTCAGGCAAAGGTGTCAACAAGCTCAGTTTTTGCAGGAAATGGGTGGTATCTCTTGTGTAAGTACTGGTCTCCTGTATCAATGGCTGTAGGAAAAAATCTATGTAGACCCCCAAGGGTTGGTTAATGCTTTCTATCCCTGCAACAATTGGTCTACCGGGTGGTTTCATGGCATCTTTATGGATCTTCGGCAGTGTGTAGAAGTTGGGGATCCTCGGGTGTTCTTTCAGAAGAAATTTTTGTGTATGTTCGTTAATCCAGTCCAACTCGAATGCTTTCGTTAAGAGACTCTTCAGATTTTGTTTGATTGAAAGAGTAGGATCATGATCCAAATTAGCGTATGTGGTCTGGTCTTGGAGTTGTCTTTTACATTCAGCATCATAGTCACAAGAATTCTGAATAACCAGAGCTCCTCCCTTATCCGCTGGGCGAAAGGTAATACTCTTGTCACTAAATAAGTCTCTAATTAGTCTCATCTCGTGTGGTTTCAAATTCCTATATGGAGGATTTCTGTAACTGATACGTTCGAGATCTCGAGTGACTAACCTCTGAAATATTTCTATGGATGGTACTGTGATGGGTGGAACAAATCCGCTCTTAACTCTGAATTCTTGAAAGTCTGGAATCTCGGATGGACTCTCGTGGCTCTCCAGTTCATTAAAGAAGACTTTAAGCTTTAGTTTGCGAACAAACTTGTATAGTTCTATCTTCGTGTCAAACAAAGTGGTACCGTAGGTCGGTACAAAGCTAAGACCTCTCTGTAGAGTCTCTTCTTCTGCTTTATTGAGTCTCCTTTCCGAAATGTTAACCACTAGCTTTTCTTCTGTTGTAGTCTCGTTAAGGGTTTGTTTCTTGCGTTTCCTCCTCCCCCTGCGGGTTCTTTTCGGCGGGCGCCTAAAAAAGATGCAGCGGGTGGGGCTCGCGTGGAAGGGCTTGTTGTCTGTGCGAGGGTCTCTATGTTTTGTTCCACTGGGATATCAAACTCTCTCTGAGCTTCTGAGTCGGAACTCGAAGTATTGTCGGATGCGTATTTAAACGGTTTCTTTGGTGCTGCTTGGCCGTATTTGTCCATCCAGGTATATACCTCGTCATTAATATAATCGTAGGTGTCCCTTCTAAATTTCTTAATCTTCTTTTGCTCCAGTTCTGACTTATAATCCTCAAGCTTAGTATTAACCTCTATCAGAATGTTGTCATACTCTTCTCTCCCAAGTGTATCAACTAATTCTTTCTCTATCTCCTCAATTTCCGTCCTCAGAGTTATTAGATTCTTTGATAATTCCTGGATAGTTAACAAAATTAGGTCCAGAGAACATTTATTGAGTATTGATTCCCACCTTCGAACAAACTCTCTACTTTCTTTGCACAAAGTCGGTCGAAGCTGTATGCGAAGCCCTCTTGGGATGCGTTGGTTCTTGAAATATCGTCCAAGGGTTACAGCGTGTAGTTTCCTGTTTATCTCCTTACGTATTAGATACTCTAATTGCTTAATTCGTTTGGCCGGATCTTTTGGTGTAATACCATGGGCACCAATTGACGTTTCGCTAATGAGTTCAAGTATGGCTGATGCTTCCTCAGTTGAGAAACCTAAAGTTTCTGCGCATTTATTAGACAAACCTTCGATATCCTCAAATGACATATTCAATGTATTGGGTAATCACCTTTGAAATTGTGTGCCACCACTGCTGTGTGTCTCCCAATGGAGGGAAGGAAAAGAAGCAGGAAGCAAAATTGAGTGGGCACCACAGGGATATCACGTATTTCTGGCGTTTATCAGAAGTCTCTATAGAGATAAATCTTTATCAGAAGGTTGAATCCTGTATGCAGGAGCTGGCTGTATAAGGCCTGGAGACACCCAGGCCCAGAAATACAGAAAAAACACAAAGATTAGGTGAAGACCCAATCATACAGCCGCTCTCTGAAGTCCCTAGTTGGGTTCTGTATTCGTTGTAATTCCACTCAATATAAATCATTTAGTACAAATTCTTAACAGAGTACGAAAGTCAAATATATGTTGGTTTTTCAGAATCGATTTTATCCATCAAGTAAAGGATTATTATTTCATACAAAGAGGTGACTAATGGCCACCCAACTATCCTTCATGAGGAAGAGATTGCCACCCATCACTCTATTCATAGACTTATCATGTGCCAATGCATTTCGGAAATAATCCTTCATCAGGGCAAGTCTAGAGTATAACGTTCACATACAATTACAATTTTGTCAACCATAAGCAAATTTCCATATTTTGAACAACACAAGTATTCGACATTCATCGTTCAAATAATTGAAAGAGTAAAAAAGTGCACATACCGGGTCACGTAATGAGCCGGAACAGAAGGAAAATCCAAATCAAAAAGAAGAAAAGCAAATCAATACACAAGTCGGTCAATACGTCTTGTAACAAAATGGTGGAATTCATGTGTTTACCTGATGTTGGAGAGTAATGGCAAAAAATATATCTTTTGGAGTGCAAGCTGCTTCCGCCGTAAATGGAGAGCAGGTGCAGTGGCACGACATTGGATGACCAATGGACATAACGTGTCACAAATAAAATTTGTGATTTTGGAAGCACTAACTAAAAATAGTCCTCATGAAGATTTAGGCCAACGCTTGAATCGTAGAGAGACGTACTGGATCGACAAGCTTGGAAGCCTGGCACCCTATGGGCTTAATGAGGAGATCAACTACCACTGTTTTCTCTGATTATGTTTTTCTCTAATTGTTTTTTTCATTTGTATTGCTTTGTGATGTCTGATATCGTTTGGTTGAGATTTACACTAATGCTTGAATTTATATGATTAATGACCATAATGTCCTCCATTCTGCGCGTCCTGGGTCTCCCAGGGCCCGAGGTGCCGTCTGTCTAGACGACACCACTAGCGGCATGTAGGCACATATTTACTTTAAACACAGCCCAAGAGTTGTTCTCTTGACTCCATTCATCCTTGTTAAGAACGTTGTAGTATTTTTTCTATGTCTATAGACGGCATTCCACTTATTCCCTTTTTGTATCACTTTTTTATCAATAATTTCCCTAGAGGACCACGTAGTAAGCATTTCTGATTATAGGAGAATTTTTGCCTATAATTACTGACAATTTTCATGAAGCCGACATCACATGCCGGGTTGCTCGGCAACGCGTCTAAACAGGAAGGACACTTTGCCTTCTATCACGTGTCCGTTAAAACTAGGTTGCTCGGCAACGCGCCGAAGCAACGAAGACAGTCTGCTTTCAGTAAGACACAGAGGGAACCCTCTGCTTCGTTCTAGGGTAAGCTACCATCTGAGTTTACTATTAGAGATTTGCTAGACCTAAGATAAGTTCTACATTGGATTTTTTATTTTATTTTTTCTTACCGTTTACAGCACCTGCTCTCCATTTACGGCGGAAGCAGCTTGCACTCCAAAAGATATATTTTTTGCCATTACTCTCCAACATCAGGTAAACACATGAATTCCACCATTTTGTTACAAGACGTATTGACCGACTTGTGTATTGATTTGCTTTTCTTCTTTTTGATTTGGATTTTCCTTCTGTTCCGGCTCATTACGTGACCCGGTATGTGCACTTTTTTACTCTTTCAATTATTTGAACGATGAATGTCGAATACTTGTGTTGTTCAAAATATGGAAATTTGCTTATGGTTGACAAAATTGTAATTGTATGTGAACGTTATACTCTAGACTTGCCCTGATGAAGGATTATTTCCGAAATGCATTGGCACATGATAAGTCTATGAATAGAGTGATGGGTGGCAATCTCTTCCTCATGAAGGATAGTTGGGTGGCCATTAGTCACCTCTTTGTATGAAATAATAATCCTTTACTTGATGGATAAAATCGATTCTGAAAAACCAACATATATTTGACTTTCGTACTCTGTTAAGAATTTGTACTAAATGATTTATATTGAGTGGAATTACAACGAATACAGAACCCAACTAGGGACTTCAGAGAGCGGCTGTATGATTGGGTCTTCACCTAATCTTTGTGTTTTTTCTGTATTTCTGGGCCTGGGTGTCTCCAGGCCTTATACAGCCAGCTCCTGCATACAGGATTCAACCTTCTGATAAAGATTTATCTCTATAGAGACTTCTGATAAACGCCAGAAATACGTGATATCCCTGTGGTGCCCACTCAATTTTGCTTCCTGCTTCTTTTCCTTCCCTCCATTGGGAGACACACAGCAGTGGTGGCACACAATTTCAAAGGTGATTACCCAATACATTGAATATGTCATTTGAGGATATCGAAGGTTTGTCTAATAAATGCGCAGAAACTTTAGGTTTCTCAACTGAGGAAGCATCAGCCATACTTGAACTCATTAGCGAAACGTCAATTGGTGCCCATGGTATTACACCAAAAGATCCGGCCAAACGAATTAAGCAATTAGAGTATCTAATACGTAAGGAGATAAACAGGAAACTACACGCTGTAACCCTTGGACGATATTTCAAGAACCAACGCATCCCAAGAGGGCTTCGCATACAGCTTCGACCGACTTTGTGCAAAGAAAGTAGAGAGTTTGTTCGAAGGTGGGAATCAATACTCAATAAATGTTCTCTGGACCTAATTTTGTTAACTATCCAGGAATTATCAAAGAATCTAATAACTCTGAGGACGGAAATTGAGGAGATAGAGAAAGAATTAGTTGATACACTTGGGAGAGAAGAGTATGACAACATTCTGATAGAGGTTAATACTAAGCTTGAGGATTATAAGTCAGAACTGGAGCAAAAGAAGATTAAGAAATTTAGAAGGGACACCTACGATTATATTAATGACGAGGTATATACCTGGATGGACAAATACGGCCAAGCAGCACCAAAGAAACCGTTTAAATACGCATCCGACAATACTTCGAGTTCCGACTCAGAAGCTCAGAGAGAGTTTGATATCCCAGTGGAACAAAACATAGAGACCCTCGCACAGACAACAAGCCCTTCCACGCGAGCCCCACCCGCTGCATCTTTTTTAGGCGCCCGCCGAAAAGAACCCGCAGGGGGAGGAGGAAACGCAAGAAACAAACCCTTAACGAGACTACAACAGAAGAAAAGCTAGTGGTTAACATTTCGGAAAGGAGACTCAATAAAGCAGAAGAAGAGACTCTACAGAGAGGTCTTAGCTTTGTACCGACCTACGGTACCACTTTGTTTGACACGAAGATAGAACTATACAAGTTTGTTCGCAAACTAAAGCTTAAAGTCTTCTTTAATGAACTGGAGAGCCACGAGAGTCCATCCGAGATTCCAGACTTTCAAGAATTCAGAGTTAAGAGCGGATTTGTTCCACCCATCACAGTACCATCCATAGAAATATTTCAGAGGTTAGTCACTCGAGATCTCGAACGTATCAGTTACAGAAATCCTCCATATAGGAATTTGAAACCACACGAGATGAGACTAATTAGAGACTTATTTAGTGACAAGAGTATTACCTTTCGCCCAGCGGATAAGGGAGGAGCTCTGGTTATTCAGAATTCTTGTGACTATGATGCTGAATGTAAAAGACAACTCCAAGACCAGACCACATACGCTAATTTGGATCATGATCCTACTCTTTCAATCAAACAAAATCTGAAGAGTCTCTTAACGAAAGCATTCGAGTTGGACTGGATTAACGAACATACACAAAAATTTCTTCTGAAAGAACACCCGAGGATCCCCAACTTCTACACACTGCCGAAGATCCATAAAGATGCCATGAAACCACCCGGTAGACCAATTGTTGCAGGGATAGAAAGCATTAACCAACCCTTGGGGGTCTACATAGATTTTTTCCTACAGCCATTGATACAGGAGACCAGTACTTACACAAGAGATACCACCCATTTCCTGCAAAAACTGAGCTTGTTGACACCTTTGCCTGAAGACCTGATGTTTACAATAGACGTGAAAAGTCTATACACCTCCATACCCCATGACCTGGGGATGGAAGCAGTAGAATGGTTGCTACTGAGAGTACCTGAAATACGTGCCCAAAAGGAATTTATATTGGCGTTACTACAATTTATTTCAGAGAACTCCTATTTTCAGTATGGAAATCAATTCTTTCTACAGACAGCAGGGACCTCGATGGGAGCTACTATGGCGCCCTCATATGCGAACAGCTTCATGCATAAGTTTGAAACAGATCATGTATTGAACAAACAAGAATGGAAGAAGGATATTAGATTGTGGACGAGATACATAGATGATATCTTTGGAATTTGGAAAGGTACAAGAGAGTCATTTGAAACTTTCTTTTTGTATCTGAACAGCATTGACCAGAGGATACAGTTCACCAGAGAGCTCTCACATGAAATTATAACTTTCCTTGATGTACAGGTTCATAAGAAAGCAACTAACTATAGCACCTCACTGTTTCGGAAAGCGACAGATCGGAACAATCTCCTGCATCGTCTCAGTTTCCATCAGCCAAGTTTACTGAAAAATTTGCCATATAGTCAACTACTGAGGGTCAAGAAAATTGTCAGTGATCCTGAAGACTACAGGACTCAGCAGATGGAAATGAAAGAGAAATTTTTGGCTCGGGGATACAAACAGGATGAACTTGATCAGGCATCAGACAGAGTTGATGCCCTACCACGAGAGACTCTCTTATCAGAACAGAACTCCATAAGAAAGAGAGAATTAAAGTCACCGGTATTCGTATCCAAGTTTTCTACACAAAGCACAAAGATTAAGAAAACTATCATGAAACATTGGGAAATTTTCAAGAATGACATCCGAGTCCAAGAAATCTTTAGCGAAAAACCTATCTTTGCATACCAACGAAGCAGGAACCTAAGAGATGAACTGGTACAAACGAAATCTGCAGCCAGAAAACCAACGACTCAGCGGACTGGGACATTTCCGTGTTTACAGTGTGTTAACTGTAATTTTGTTATTAAAGGAAACTCCATTAACCATCCAAGGACAGGGCAGAAGATTATGCTCAAGACTTTTGCCACATGTGACAGTAGCAATATCATTTATGGCATTAAATGCCCTTGTGGGAAATTTTATGTAGGACAATCAACACGAACAGCCAAATTGAGATGGGGAGAACATCGATCGTGCATTCGTAATGCAAACATGAACTCAGCAGTGGCACGACATTGGATGACCAATGGACATAACGTGTCACAAATAAAATTTGTGATTTTGGAAGCACTAACTAAAAATAGTCCTCATGAAGATTTAGGCCAACGCTTGAATCGTAGAGAGACGTACTGGATCGACAAGCTTGGAAGCCTGGCACCCTATGGGCTTAATGAGGAGATCAACTACCACTGTTTTCTCTGATTATGTTTTTCTCTAATTGTTTTTTTCATTTGTATTGCTTTGTGATGTCTGATATCGTTTGGTTGAGATTTACACTAATGCTTGAATTTATATGATTAATGACCATAATGTCCTCCATTCTGCGCGTCCTGGGTCTCCCAGGGCCCGAGGTGCCGTCTGTCTAGACGACACCACTAGCGGCATGTAGGCACATATTTACTTTAAACACAGCCCAAGAGTTGTTCTCTTGACTCCATTCATCCTTGTTAAGAACGTTGTAGTATTTTTTCTATGTCTATAGACGGCATTCCACTTATTCCCTTTTTGTATCACTTTTTTATCAATAATTTCCCTAGAGGACCACGTAGTAAGCATTTCTGATTATAGGAGAATTTTTGCCTATAATTACTGACAATTTTCATGAAGCCGACATCACATGCCGGGTTGCTCGGCAACGCGTCTAAACAGGAAGGACACTTTGCCTTCTATCACGTGTCCGTTAAAACTAGGTTGCTCGGCAACGCGCCGAAGCAACGAAGACAGTCTGCTTTCAGTAAGACACAGAGGGAACCCTCTGCTTCGTTCTAGGGTAAGCTACCATCTGAGTTTACTATTAGAGATTTGCTAGACCTAAGATAAGTTCTACATTGGATTTTTTATTTTATTTTTTCTTACCGTTTACAGCACCTGCTCTCCATTTACGGCGGAAGCAGCTTGCACTCCAAAAGATATATTTTTTGCCATTACTCTCCAACATCAGGTAAACACATGAATTCCACCATTTTGTTACAAGACGTATTGACCGACTTGTGTATTGATTTGCTTTTCTTCTTTTTGATTTGGATTTTCCTTCTGTTCCGGCTCATTACGTGACCCGGTATGTGCACTTTTTTACTCTTTCAATTATTTGAACGATGAATGTCGAATACTTGTGTTGTTCAAAATATGGAAATTTGCTTATGGTTGACAAAATTGTAATTGTATGTGAACGTTATACTCTAGACTTGCCCTGATGAAGGATTATTTCCGAAATGCATTGGCACATGATAAGTCTATGAATAGAGTGATGGGTGGCAATCTCTTCCTCATGAAGGATAGTTGGGTGGCCATTAGTCACCTCTTTGTATGAAATAATAATCCTTTACTTGATGGATAAAATCGATTCTGAAAAACCAACATATATTTGACTTTCGTACTCTGTTAAGAATTTGTACTAAATGATTTATATTGAGTGGAATTACAACGAATACAGAACCCAACTAGGGACTTCAGAGAGCGGCTGTATGATTGGGTCTTCACCTAATCTTTGTGTTTTTTCTGTATTTCTGGGCCTGGGTGTCTCCAGGCCTTATACAGCCAGCTCCTGCATACAGGATTCAACCTTCTGATAAAGATTTATCTCTATAGAGACTTCTGATAAACGCCAGAAATACGTGATATCCCTGTGGTGCCCACTCAATTTTGCTTCCTAGATGAAATTAAAGAACTGAAATTTCAACTAAAACCTACCAACACTGTTGATGTGAAAAAGGCCCTCCTTCAAAATAGTCACCCTTCTACTTGCCTTGGTGACATATTCCCCTTCAAATTCATTCTCTCCTTTTCTTACAAGGTTTGTAAATGCTTCTTTTTTTCACAAATCTGTACCTAATGGCATTAAGGAATTTGTTGTGACCCCATTAGTAAATAAACCCCGCATAAACCCCAAAGAGGCATTGAATCTCAGGCCAATTACAAATAGCCCATTTTTGTTAAAAAACTGTGGATAAAATTGCAGCTACACAACTTCAGGAATATTTAGAGGAAGCCAACATCCTTCACCCAAGACAGTCAGCGTGCCATAGTAATTATGGGACAGAAAGTACCCTTTTATATTTACCAACACACATGTTAAATACCAGAGAAAAAAGCAAGACAGGACTACTGATATTACTGGACCTGTCTGCTGCGCTTGACTTGTTGGAGAGAGAAACCGGTCCTTAAGCTGAACTGAGTCTCAGGCATTGGCTAAAATGAACGTGAGATAGGACTGTGTTCTAAATATCTGTGATTTATAACTTGCATTGTATTCTTCCCATTTTACTAAAATTGCTGTTTGTTTAGTTGGTCTGCTTATTGTTAAATAAATGCTTGACTTGTCTCAATTGCATGAGTTAATGGCTATAGCAAAATCTTCGAACCTGGGAGTGGGAGTGTGGGGTCTTTTATGGTAAGTGGGCTGGTCCCAGAAGTGTGTTTACACACTTCACAATACAGGGATTATGAGAAATACTCAGGAAAATTGACAAACAACTATAGAACTATTGAGTGTTGGATGACAACAAACTGACTAAGCCGTAATAGTACAAAAACAGAACTTTTGGTCCACAGATCAAGGCAAGCAACGGCAAAACTAGGTCCTGACAATGAGGCTTTTGAGGGGGACAATGGTTGTATCCTGGTGTATGACAAAGTAAAAATGCAGGTGTTTTCTTGGAAGCCTCCCTTGGTACCGAAGCTCATGTGAATGCTGTGGTAAAAAGTTCCTGCCACCACCTCAAAGTTCTAAGGCGGATTAAACCTTTGGTAACAGTCAAAAACTGTGAAATACTTGTTAGAGCCATTATTATGCTGAAATTAGATTATTGTTATACCTTGCTTAGTGGCGCTAGCAAGAACTGTATACTGAAACTCCAAGTAATACAGAATGAGACAATTAGGGTCATTCGGAATGTTGCAAGAAGAGATCACATAACTAGTGCTAGGAAAGACCTACATTGGTTATCTGTAGCCACCAGGATACGCTTCAAAGTGATCTCACTGACCCATAAATGCCTTTACGGGAATACCCCGCTGTATCTGAAACAAAATTTTAAGTTGTATAAACCTAATAGATTATTACGTTCCAGTTCCACACACTACCTAACCATCTCCGGTGGTGAAAGACCAAGACGCAACGGCCCGTCCTTTCCGGTTTAGGCAGTTCAGCCTTGGAATACCCTACTGGTGGACCCACAACAGGAAAAAAAGGCCACTGGTTTTTAGAAAAAACCTGAAAATGTTTTTATTTGATTAGAGTGGATTGAATGCAGTATACTTAGGCCTTATGTTGTCATGTCTGTCTGTGTTGATTGTGCGCCCTGATGCCTGTGGGCTTTTGGAACGGTATTTACAGATAAATAAATAAATACAATTGTTTTCGAAGAAAAGGGCAAAGTGCCAATTCGAATCCCAATGAGAATAGAATGTCATGAGTGGGGAAAGCTTAAACAAGTAGATATACCAAGACCAGAACGGTATATGCTACTTGCTTATAAAGAGAACCTGTAACACAAGAAGAGAAAGTCCTGATAAGCACATACAGGGACGTTGAGGAAGGAAAGTCCTGGCATACCAGGCAATTACACTAGGAGGTTGCAAGTAGTTGTTGTGAGTGCAAGAGGAATCTTGGCAGGAGAGTATACCAGGAAGTTGCAAGCAAATAATGAGTCCTGAGAGGAGAGCACACCAGGCAATTGGAAGTCCATAAAGAGTCCTGGCAGGGGAGTATACTGGGCAAAGTTTAAATTGAATAAAGCAGGAACTTGTGTTGAAGAAGCTTTTGGGATTGTTGTGAACCAAGAGAAACCTCAAGAACTGTTGGTCCAAGAAACATTGTTAACCATTACGGAATCCAGGGGAAGGGAAGCCCCTCTGGAGCTAAAATTTTCCCAGCTTGGAGAACATTTTTGTTGGAGTGGTGCTATTTTTATTTATGAACACTTTTTGAGAAACATCAGGTTAAAGACATTTCCCTTTTCACTTTGTTATTTTGTTTATACTGTGAGGGTCAGATTAGAACGTTGGGACACAAGAACAGCTTTTTATTTCTGACATCCTGACACAGACCGTTCCTTCGTTTTTTGGTTCTAGGTATGGAAATTCCTCTTAGCCAGAGAGACAATACCCCCACCCATTTCCTTTAATAAAAGTCTTTAGCCAAAAACATAACTACTTTGTGTCTGGCTTTCATTTCTGACCCTTCACAGAGCCCACTGTAATGTTTAGGATAGAGTGCAGAGGTCACCCCTAGTCTGAGAACTCAATTACCTTGCAGATGTATATAAATATATTATATGCGTTCAGTATGCTTCTACCGTTTTAGTCAAGGGTTGAATAGAATGTTGATCCAGAAGACAACAAGTCGATATGACTGACACACAGCAACCCCTCCTGCCTTCTTGGGAGCACACTAACTGGAGGGGGTCAGAGGGAGGGAGCTGTTATTTTGTTCCTTTTCCCTGCTCTCCAGTTTCACTGCCGCTGCCCCACTTAACACAGTGTACCATTTAGACCTTCAAGATCGCAATGTGTAGGGCAGTTGAACATCCAATACCTGCGTTTCTGAGCAAAACTACAAATCAGGTGCAGACAGGCAAAGATAACAGGGTATCTGCAGGAGGGGCTATGTAAGCTGCAATGCTATGATGTTTTTCAAATTCTCCATTTCATCTCTGCTTGAGGAAGTGGAGATATTCCACGAAAGCTCACAAATATGCAAAATAAATGACTTTGTTAGCCTAATTAAGGTATGGTCTTGTTTTTTTCTGAATCAACATTCTATTCAATATATAATATATATTTCTAATAAAAAGTTGAAACTAAATAGCTGTTGTTGTGAGGTTATTGAACACCTTGTCACACATGTGACTTCTCATGTTTTTGAGGTAAACAAAGATATATGTATTTATTTATTGTTTATTTATATAGCGTTTATACACAGGTGAAGTGCTTCCCAATGATCTAAACAGAAAAACTAGCATACTAGGCCTGACGACATTTCTCCTAGTTCAAGTGCATGAAGTGGTACAGTTGAGACCAAGCTTGGGAAGGGGGGACAGAAAACGGTGGGGTGTGGGGGACAGAACATGCAAACTAATTGGTCCTAGTACATTTAGGTCATGCATACGTACAGACGGAGGTGCAGAGACAGAGGGAGGGTGAGGGGGGAACAAAGAGTCTGGTCAAGCAAGGCCCTGGGTTAAGTGCAGAGAGGTTGCCCCACTCAATGAGTGCAAGCTGAAAGTACAGTAATATTGTACAAAGTGCAGCGGCCCAGAGGCAAGTGCAAAAGACTGGCGGGGGAGCCTGGGACCTGTAGCCTCTGGAGGTGAACCAGGCAATCAGTCAGCAAAAACTGATCAGAGTTAGGGAGGAGAAGGAGGCTGGATAGAAAAGAAAGGAGGTTAGCAGGGGAGAGGGAGAGAGAAGGAGGAAGAGAAAAGGAAGGTCTTCAGGTGTTTCCAGAATTTAAGGTGCTTTGGCTCAAGACGGAGAGAGGCGGGGAGGCTGTTCCAGAGTGAAGCAACTGCAGAGGATAAAGATCTACCCCCAAATCTCTGTTTGTGAAAGCGGCTCACCCGCAGAGAGTTGGAGGAGGATGAGCAGAGGACTCTAGAGGGAGAGTATTTAGAAAGAGAGCTTTGTAGATAGCGCGGGCCCCGGCCCCATAAAGCCTTGTGGATTATGCAGATGGCCTTGAACTTCATCCTTGCAGCCACGGCAAGCCAGTGGAGGGATTTCAGTGCTGGAGAGTTGTGTTCCCAGGGCTTGGGGCCAAGGATAAGTCTTGCGGTTCTGTTCTGGATGAGTTGTATAGGACAGAGAGTAGAAGTAGGAAGATTGAGAAAGAGGCTGTTGCAATAGTCCAGCCTAGAGAGAACCAAGGCACTCGAGGTGATGAGCCTCTGGTGAAAAGTGAGAAAAGGTAGAAGACCTCCGAGGAGGTGCAGTTGATAGTAGGACTTTTTGGAGATGTTTGAGATATGAGAAGAAAAGGAGAGAGTGGAGTCGAAGATGACCCCAAGATTTCTTGCCTCACTGGTAGGTGAGGGTACAGGGCCAGTGAGAAAGTGGGAAGGCGGGAGCAGGGGTCCCAATGAGGACGATCTCTGGCTTACTGGCATTCAGGCATAGATCGCTAGCAGCCCACCCAGCCTGGATTTGCGTATATGCAGTCAGGGATGAGTGAGGAGGAGGAGGCCTAGGGTAGCCTGAAAAAGAGCTGCGTGTCATCCGCATAACACTGAAAGTTAGAGGTAAAGGTAGAGAACCTGTGGGCTAAGGGGGCCATGTAGATATTGAAGAGCCAGGTTGAAAGGTTAGATCCCTGGGGGACAACAAGTAGAGAGAGTGGTAGGCGGGAAAGGGCCCTAGTTCCACTTGGGAGGGCCAGTCAGAGAGAAAGGAGGCAAGCCACGCCAGTGCCTAATCTGTGATGCCCAGGGTATCACAGAGACGGGTGATCAGGATGTTGTAGTTTACCATATCGAAAGCAGAAGAGAGGTCAAGAAGAATGAGGACAGAGGGATAGTTGGAGTCAAGATTTGAGAGCAGGTCTTCATAGGTGTTCAGAAGAGCAGTTTCCGTGCCTCTGGATGCTCTAAAGCCAGACTGATGGTCATGGGGACAACCAACAGATTTGGTATGGAGGGTAAGTTGAGTGATACCCAGCTTCTCCAGGAAAGGGGTGATGGAGATCGGGCAATAGTTTGCCGGAATGGACGTGTCAGCAGAGGGTGCACAAGAGAGTGCTTGAGAGGAGTGGGGAAAGCTACACTGGCGAAAGAGAGGTTGCAGAGGTCAGCCAAGGCTGGAACAAGAGTGTCAATATTGTCCTTGATGGTTTTGGAGAGGCAGGGGTCCACCTGTTTGGAGGAGGCTTTCATAGATCGGACTTGTCTAGAGAGCACATCAGGTGTGACAGGGGAGAGGGAGGAGAGAATAGGGGGAGGGGATGGGGGCGGCCGAGGATGGCCCAAGAAATGTTGGTGCAGGGAGGGGCAGAAGAGAGAGAGGACAGGATGTCCTGTGTTTTGGTGGTGAAGTGTGCGACCAGGGTTGAGCAAAGGGCCTGGGTAGGTGTAGTAGAGGATGCGGCTGCAGTAGGGTTGGCCAGTTCCTTGGAGACTTTGAAGAGTTCAGCCGTGTTGTTAGACACTGCGGAGATGCAGGCTTGAATGTAGACTCTTTTCTTGGAGTGGATACAGAGTCTATATTGCCTTTGAAGAAGGTGGCAGGTCAGTTTGTCCGAGGGTGTACCTGAAGATACCCATTTCCGTTCCGCTGCTCTGCACTTGCGTTTAAGGGCAGCCAGATCGGAGTCGTACCCAGAGTTGCACTTTTTGGCAGGCTTCAGTCAGACCCTTATGCCAGGGGCAAGTATGTCAAGAGTGTTGGATATGGAACGATGAAAGTTGGAGAGGGCTGTATTAGGGTGGGAGTCAGCCACAGTAGTAGAAGGAGGAGATTAGGTGGAGGCAAAAGCAAGCGCTGACACTCTTTCCATGGGTCAGATTACCTTGAAGGCAGGAAGAGGTGTAGGGTGTGCTATTGGCAAAGGAGAAGAGAGCTTCAAGTGAGAAGAGAGAAGAGAATGATCAGTCCATGAGAGTGATGTTGTGAGAGGAATAGAGAGTGGGATGTCTGTGGTTATGAGAGCATCCAAGGTGTACCCAGCGGTGTGCATTGGACCAGAGGGTAGAATGGAAAGAGAAAGGGAGTCACATACGTTTCGGAAAGGTCCTGGAGAGTCAAGATGGATGTTATGATCCCCCAGAAGGAGGATTTGGGAGCAGGACGAGGAGAGAAGAGGCCGGGTCAGCCTATTCCGAGAGGAAGAGGGGGGACTGGCCCGGCAGCCAATAGAAGGTGGTCAGAGTAAGAGAGGCGACAGGTGAGAGAGAGCCTGCATACCAGGCATTCAGAGGAGGAGTAGACCTAAGTGGTAATAATTGAAACAGGGATCCACTGAGGAAAGATCAAGGCTACTCCACCTCCTGGCTTGTTGGGGCTGGGCACAGAGAGGATCTTGTAACCTTCAGGGAGGAGTGGGTCAAAACTCGTGACTGAGCGGTCCTTAAACCATGTCTCAGTAAGAGCAAGAACATCAAGGTCCAGGAGTTCCAAGAGGTGGCAGATGTCAGAGGAGTGCTTGACAGCAGACCGAGAGTTTAGTGTGGCGACATGGAGCAGGTTGCCACTTTTGAAGGACTTACGTGGGGGATACAGGGGACAGAGGTCCCCCCCATAAGCGGCAAGAGTGCCTGAGAGATAGAGGTAGGAGGAGGCAGAGGAGGTAAGGGAGCTCCAGATGCAGTGGCAGTGGGTGGCCAGGGCAGCAGGATGGAGGGGGCTGACAGAGTTGTCAGTGTAGCGTGAGTAGGCAAGGGAGCCTGTATAGTTTGGAGTGACAATGGGGGAGTTCTAAGGTTGGTAGGAGGCAAGGTAGCCAGGGTGGACATGGTTGGCAAGGGAGCCTGTGTGGCCGTAGATGAAGGTGGGAAGGGAGCCCATGAAGAGGAAAGAGGAAAGTTGATAAGGCAAAGAAGGAGCCTATCAAAAGGTAAGTGGTTGGGTTGTACTAGGATGGTGCCATTTCAATAGAGATTTATGATGGCCCTGGAGGTGGAAGAGGAGGCAAGAAGGGCCTCCCAGCGGGTGCCACCATTTATGTGCGAGGAAGAGTAAGAAGAGAGCAAAGCGGCCATAGGAACGACAAAGAGGATGTCAGTGAGAGTCTCTCTGGCGGAAGCACTGGCGTAGGTGTCAACGATGGGAAGGCCTGGGTGGGAGGCAAGTATGTCCTTCTTGAGTTTCTTCCTGCCAGACTGAGTGAGAGGTGAAGGATAGAAGACGGAGAAACAGAGCAGATGAGTAAGATAGAAAGTGCCATAGTGAGGGGCACAGGGTGTGATACACTTAACCAGGCAGAGCAATTGAGGTACGTGAGAGGAGGCAGGCAAGGAGGGAGCAAGTGCACAGGGAGACACAGACAGGATAGGGAAGAGACAATGGGAGATGGCGAGAGTAAGGGAACAGCTAGCAGACCAGACAGAGAACAGAAGGGGCAAACCTGTCAACGCATTCTCATGAAAATCAGGATGTGCACATAGCTAAATTCGATTGTAAACAGTAGAAAGACAATTAGGATTTTGAACAGTGGCAAGACAGTCAGGATGTGCACACGGGTAAATTCGATTTTAAATAGCAGTAAGACAATCAGGATGTGCACACAGCTAAATTCGATTTATTTTCTTTTTTTGGTCAACAGGTATAGCAGCACAACAGCACAGGGGTGTAGGCAGTGAGGGTGAAAGTCTAGGAAGGAAGTTGGTGTTATGGTTTGGTGCTTTGAAACGAAAAGAGAACAGAAGAAAAGAAAAGTGCCTTCTGAAGATAGTTTATCGAGATTGTCAGGATAGGCACAAAGTCCAGAGGATGATGCAGGCAGCATAGAAATAGTCCACACTAGCCGATCAGATAGCCCAAGAGTGCCTGGATAAGGCCCCCAGTGTACAGGTGCATATTGAGGGGTTGGCAAAAGTAGTGGGGACCACAACGCCCAGCCAGCCCCGGACAGGCACAGACAGGAGCCTTGGGAGGCGGGCCGCCATTCGCCGGCCGGCTTTGCTGATTGGGCCTTTCAAGGAACAGAGGCCCAATCAGATTTGTAACAACAAGAAGGTCAGGCACTCCACCTCCAGCAGAACAGAACAGCCATGATGAAAAGGAGGCCAGCTGGAGCCTCATAATGGATGCAATGGATGCAAGGCATACGGCACCAACAGAATGCAATTCTGTATTTTCAAAATTATTGATTTCTTTCATTTTTTAAAATTGTAATCGGACAATTAAAATTGGTCTTTGTGTGTTGCTTGCGCAGGCTGGGGGGTAATGGCCCCTAAGGCCTCACGATGCTTACCTTCGGTGCTGGAAGTGAGGGCACGGGTTTACCTC
The DNA here is from genome assembly GCF_040938575.1 of Ambystoma mexicanum. Lineage (NCBI taxonomy): Eukaryota > Metazoa > Chordata > Amphibia > Caudata > Ambystomatidae > Ambystoma > Ambystoma mexicanum. Next base: position 1,332,727,394 of record NC_090921.1, on the reverse strand, counting down.
CAAGAGTAAAACGCAGGCAGGAACAGCTTGCACTATGATGATGTCATGGGCCCAGGGAGGGCCCACAGCATATACTTATATAGAACTAGAAAGAAGGTCGGCATTTCACCGGAACCAGAGTCAGCCCTGGCCTGGCCGCCATGCTGGTGGATAAAGCAGCCATCGAATCCCTCTCTTTCCTCTGCAGTCAGCAGCATTTGCAACCAGAAATGGCCCTCCTCTGTGCTCTCCTGAATTGTAAGAGCAAGGGGGCACCTGGCAAAAGTTATGTTTCATTTCACATGTCAGTTGTGCACATTTAAAATATTTTCTGGTCTGTATGTGTTTTTCAAACTGAAACATTCTTCACAATCTGCTATGCTTTTACATGGTACAAGAATACCGAATGCCAAAATGCCTCAGGTTTTCTCCAGATTTCGGCGCAGTTATATGTGGGCGAGGGGTAGGTAATGTTAACTAATTATGTAAAGAGAGTATTGGGGGGGTCTCTCACTACATTTAACTGGGCGAATCAAAGAATAAAATCAGCATTTTGACAGTTGGGATTTTTTACTTGCAGTCATCACACAGATAGATCCCTTTTACATTACATAACTGTCAATAGTATTGTTAATTTTGCAAATATAATATATATGTTCCATTGTTAGACATTAACTATTGTCTGTTATATTTTAGAATCTGATCCTCTGCAGGCAAACATTACATACATTATAAGAGATATTAACCAGGACATGGGGCATATCTGATGGGTGGCTTTATTGGATAGGATTGGATGTATTTTTTTACAGTGCCCCGAAACTGTTTTTTCCTGGTAATGTGTGCTTATTAAATAATTGTACTACTTAATAAACAATTCTAATTCTTTTTTTTATTACTTTGACATTATTGGAAGTGAAATTAGTTTTGTGTGCAACAGCCAAAGGTGTACATGTAATCAGCGATGTACACTGAAGTAGTACATAGGGCCATAGCATTAGCTGAAATACTTTTTAAAGCACTAATAACAGCACTTTAGTCCCCAAGCTACCTCAGTGAGAAATCCAGCATCTACGTAGGCCTGCGATCCACCAGAAGTAAGGTAATGAGCAGCCTTGCACTCCGACGTTGCAGGAAGGAAAGAACCAGAAGACAGACCTTCTGTGTCTAGGCTCCAAGACTCTGGAACCTCCTCCTGTTAACACCAGACTTGCCCCATGGCTTCTACAGTTCTGACAAGAGCTCAAGACCTTCCATTACAATGAATGTCTCCTCCCTAACACCTAGGTCCACACACCCTGCACTCAGCACCCTGCCCGAGACTCAGTGTTCTGCTCCCCGCTGTCTCTTCCCCTGGTTGCTTGTAGATTCCTTGCTGCCAATCGCCACACTCGCCCTCCTCTGTTAGCTCTCTGCTCCCTTTTTCTCTGCTTCCCTCACTGTGTTCTTCCTCCCATGCTTGTATAGCACTCTGCTGCTTCCCAAAGTTAGGTCAGTGCTCAATGATACCCTAATAATATATAATAGCATTACAGCCAGTACAAAATCTTCATATCTGTCAGCCATACTGTGCAATGTTTGGCAACAGCTAATGAGGATATTTCGCAACCAGAAGAGGAAGGTTTGTTGTTCCCCCATTGAACTGCATTTGTGGAAAGCGCACCTTGCAGCACAACGTTGTTATTTTTTTGCAGCACATTTCTTATTTAGTTAATGTTGCAAAGGAGTGCCTGGCTGCAGGAATGAAGGCCAGGGTACAAGACCAAAAGCAACTGAAATGGAACCAAGATCCTCTGGGTGACCCACATCACTGGAAACAACACATTCTGCTTTTTATGATGAATATGAATGATCACCATTATTCTATAAGTGCAGGGATGTCATTTCATCAAAATGCCAGGGGTAGCGGAAGTGACACCACACGACCCTTAACCTCTGATGACATCACAGGAAGTGATGTCATTTGACCCCACCCCAAAGTGATATCACAGGAAGCAATGGAACACGCCCTTTCACTCCTTGACCAAACAGGAACTGGCATCACATAGCATTGTTCCTAAGTACACTACAATAAATATGGATACGATATCACTATAATGTGATATACATTTCATACAAAAATGGATTGCCATATGTATCGTTAAGATCAGTGTGTATAGGACCATATTACCAATTTACTGTGAATGCAAGCAGACATCCATGGCTAAATGATAATGATGTGTTATTATATAGCACTTACGCTTAAGCGCTTTATATAGAACAAATATACATACAATATCACCCAACCTGTGTTAGTACTCATCCATCGACCTCAGAAGGATGAAAGGCTGAGTTGAGGTGTTTAAGAACAGACTAAATCAGTGACTCACCCCCTGAAGTGTGCCTTAAATAAACCTTTAATGAGTCTAGCAATTACTGTATAGAATTCCAGAAAGACAAATGATTTGTAATTCCTATTCTTTCTTATTTAGGATCACTGCGGAAAGTGTTAGACTTGTGGAACCCTGTTTTTTAAGAGGCCTGAACAAGAATGTGAACCACTCCAGAAGCAAAGAGCCACATGGCGCAGGCCACAGAAGCTTGCATTTAAAACCAAAAAAAAAAAAGTTTTTTTCCAGGGATAGCAAGGGAGACCACAGGGGTCACAGTTGTGACCGCTGGCAACCCCTAAATGACGTCCCTGTATAAGGGAGGCTTTTTTGGAATGGCACACACTGCAAACTAAATGACTTCTAGGCACTCCCAACTCTGAAAGATAAGGCACAGTGAAATTAAATGAGTTACCAAAGATCACACACTTTGGTTAAGCGGTAAAGCCCGAAGTTGCAGAGAGCAAATTGGATAGACAGACTGGACTCCGCACACCCACAGAAGGTATGAATGAGGAATGCTATTTATCAGGAAAGTGACACTCCAAAGTGAGAAACTGTGTCTAAATTGTTCAGAGGTGTTAACAAATGAGGGACATAATTCATTCTTTAGAGATTTAGCTCTGGTGAATACAAATTAGGGTTTTTCACTGACATATGGTGAAATATCTTTATCAAGTTTTAAAATGTCCCAGTGACGGTTGACAATGTTGTACAAATCATGTGCATGAGTCGAGAATTTTGTGATGATATCTACACAAATTTGTGGATGTGCACGGGTTTCCCCCGTGTTTTTTATTCTGCAACAGTTCTATCCTGTTTTTCTTAGAAACTTTGTCTCGAGCCATTGTTATCATGTCAATAGGATAACCCCTATTTGTGAATCTGTTCGTCAAGATGTTGGACTCATGTTTAAAGTCAGCTTCAGTGCTACAATTGCGTCATGCTCGATGAAATTCTCCTGCTGGGATATTCATGACTAGATTTCCTATGACAGCTTGTAGCATGTAGCGTACTGTTGACCTCAGTAGGTTTCCTAAAAGTTCGAGTTTCAATCTGCCCTTGTGAGATGTAGATTGTGAGGTCAAGAAAATGTATGGAGGAGTTACTGCTTTCGCCTGTCAGTTTAATACCAAAGCTGTTCTCATTAAGGTATTTGCCAAAGAGTTCAAATTCGTCATGGGTACCTTTCCAGATGATTAGTACATCATCTATATAGTGCTTCCAGAGCACTGATTTGTTCAGAAAGATGTTATCAGTGAAAACATGTTGTTCCTCCTAGTTATACATGAAGAGATTGGCGACTTACTTTTATTAACATTACCCCACATCAGACCAACAACCCGGTTGCTGATGTTAATATGCGTTCTGAAACTAGCATTTTCTACCTTCCAGGAAACAGTCCAGGAGACACATAGTTTTATTCCTGGATCCTTGTTATATCTATATCTTTAGAGGGATTCAGCCACTATACAACTTGGGGAGTGCAACCAGCTTATACATTTGCACTTTACTTCTCTGGCATTTTTCTCACGGCCGTTCTCTAGCCACAATTCTTCATTCTTTGCTCCCATTTAGACACAGTTTCTCACTTTGGAGTGTCACTTTCTCGGAAATTTTTTGGGGAATCACTGCGGCATGATCTTTTTGTGGATGAGAAACCTCAGAAATGGTAGCTGGTGGTAATCTACACAGACTATTTGCTGAATCTATCCAACATCAGAACCTAAATAAGAGCATAACTAGCAAATGCAGGCATTTAGCCCATACTAAAATTTGCCTCCTGTCTTCTCTCCCCCCCCCCCCCAACTGCTCGCTGTATCCATTTGACTATTGGATTATGAACTTGAATTTGTGTATGGACACCCGCATTGCTTAATTAACGATATATGTATGCATATTTGCACGAACATATATAAAACTTATGATCGCTTCTCATGTTACACATTTATGATTTGTCACATGTTTTACTTTTACGTTGCATTTCACTTGTCTTTTCTTTCTAAATTTTGTAATGTATCCTTTTTTATTTACTAATGTGACAGCCTTGAGGACGACCCTTTGGGTCGAAACACGTGCCAGCTGAATATACAATTAAAAGTCTGCATTTACGAACCTGGATGGCTATTCCTTTGAACACTCAATAATACTGAGACTTGACAATTGGAACTTGGTGTCCTTAGCGCAGTAGTACTGCACACCCACCAAGCTTGTGTTTATATTCATTGGAGATAGATAGGGGTATCTCCTGTGCAGTACTTGCAGCAGCGGACCTCTCATATTTCCAGCAAGTTTGAGCGCACCCCAATCTGATCACTTCCCCTTGCACATTTCTCATGTTATGCATCATGTTTCCTAAATTCATGATTGTTCACAATGTATATTTACTCTGTTTAACTTTGCTTTACACCTTTACCCCATTTAGTAATATTTCTTTACTTTATTTATATTTTTTCTTATTTTCCCTATTTCTTATTATTTTTTCCAATTTTGAATGTGTGCATTTTTCTTTTGCATCCCCTCTTTTTTTCAACCCACTCCCTTTTTCTTCTATTTCCATTCATTTGTTAACATGTTGATTTGCTTTATGTGGCTGTATCATTTTATTTTAAAGCCTTCATTTCATTGGTCTGTGCATTTCCTACCCTTCCGCCCCTATCTTTTATGTATATGTGGTATTTTTTATTTTATTCTTCAATTATTTTTTATTTATTTAAATTTATAAAGCTCACAAACAGCCCTTAGGCATCAAGACGCCGTTACATATGATGAGCTTAGTTACATGAGGCATGTGCAATGCATTTAAACTTCATTGCAAACTTGATACAATATTGCATATATTCCAAGCAGACATATTGATAACGTTGTATACAGTTGGCACATAGTCAGGTTTAAGTGAAGAGTAGCGCCTTGATAGCTTTGCGAAAGGCTATATGGGATGTTTCAGCTCTTGTGGATGGTGGAAGAGCATTGCAGGGCTGCTAAGTAGGAGAAACTTGCACCGCCTGCTCTGACTCGCTTGATTTTGGGTATTGTGAGCATGTTAGAATGTGTTCTAGTTGGTCTGGAGGATGCACCCCTGTGAATTCTTTGTGAAAGGTAGAGGGGGGCCGTATGGTTAACACATTTGTGGGTTAGGGCGAGGGTTTTAAAGAAGATGCGCTCTTTGATGGGTAGCCAGTGTGCCTGTTTTCTGGCGGGAGATATGTGTTCCCTTCTAGGGATATCAATGGCTGCACGAGGGCGCTGTTTTGGATTATTTGCAGCTTCTCCATGTTTTTTACTGACGTGCCCGCAAAAAGGGCATTACAGTAGTCAAGTCTTGACCCTTTTATAGCTCTGCCAATGGTAAGGCAGTTTTCCTTAGATAGGAATGGTCTAGCTGCATTTAGCAGTTTGGCGTGGTATGATGCGATAGACGCAATAGCGTTAACTTGCCTACACATAGAGAAGTTATAGTCCAAGTATACTCTAAGCGTTTTTACTGATTCGGAGACTGAGATTTTGATGTTATCAATAGTGAAATGGCTGAATTGGTTATCAAGTGTCTTTAGCGTTTCGGTGGAGCCAATCAGGAGAAGCTCAGTCTTGTCACTGTTGAGGCATAGCCCGTTCACGGCCATCCAAGCTTGGGTGGTTGTGTACACGGTGTTGAGGCCTCTGGAGTCTGACTCATAGTCAGCCGTTAGTGGGAGGAGGACTTGAGTGTCGTCCGCGTAGTTGGTGTAGGATACCTAATGAGTCCAAGATGTGAAAAAGGGGTTTAGTGAATATGTTGTAAAGGGTGGGCGAGATGCAGGTGCCTTGTGGAACTCTGCAACTATTCGAGTGCAGCTTCTATGTTACAAGCAGTTAACTCTTTGTAGTCTGAAAGCACCCACTTAAGGGCTGCTGTGACAATGAGTGGTCTCCTGTCCCCTCTCCACTCTTCCAATCACCCCCACCCCTTAGCATACAAGTACTAACCCCACATCACGATATCAATTGCCTAAAAATGTATGCATATGAATGCAGGTGCCAACAGTGAAATGCTTCACGTTAATAAATTCAGGGCCTCTGCCAACAGCAACGCGCAGGCGGCTGTCATGATGCCTACCCCCGGGCATCCGGATCGAGTCCATCAGCCCCGGGAGCAGGCATCCAGATATTTATCAAAACCCCAACAGCCCCGGCTGGGGGCTGTTTGGGTTCAGTCCTGGCGCCTTAGACGCCAGGCTCATAGACATTACTTACCTCATGCAGACCATGCTGCAACTGAATCCAAGCCAACGTGAGGCTTGGATGGGACTATTTTGTTACAGGGACTATTTTTTACTCGGGTGTGGTTCTGGGGAACTTCTTTCCTGGAACTACTTTGGAGGCTATTTAAACCACGCCCGATCAGCAGCACACGCTTCGCGTTATTCTGCATTCTGCAGCGTAACGCTCACCGGGCCTGCAAGCCTGCACTCAGTCTTCTACCACGCCCGCCTCGAATCCGGAGCTCCTAGGAAAAGGGGAAAAGAAGGAGAAAAGGTTAGATAATGAACATCTTTTCTATTCCTTGCCTGATTCCGGACCCAGCACGTCTCCGAGCCTGGAAAGAACATTATTCCAACACACGTCGCATCGCCAGCTGCAGCGCCGCGTTATACTCACCAGTCCACAGCATCTTTAAACTCGGCGCTCCGTCCATCTTTTTCGTCGTCGAACTCCACCATCTGGGGAAAACCAAAGAAACAACAAGGTTAACCCGGAAGCCGACAAATATCATCACTCACCATAGACTTACCTGATTTATCACCGGAGGCATTACCCTTTAACATGCCACATCTTCATATGCCGCACCTATAAAGGGAGAGAAAACAACAAATTAAACTCAGGCAACTTTACCGGACAGTGTTGGGAAATACAGACTCTTACCCAAACGCCATCAGCTACCTCCAGGCAATATTCTTTTGGACCTAGTGCAATTCTAAAAAGGGAATGGAACAAGAGTGAACATCGGACATATTGAACTCTTTTGAACTTTATAAGCCCCGGAGTCAATAGCCGGAACTCCTCCAGTACCTTCAAGCCAGTGAAGTAACTGGTATCTACGCGCCCCTGCATGCCAAGCAGGATGGAGAGCTCATCATTTAAATACATAAGGTGAGCTTACTAAAAGGAAATATCAGAGGTAAGATCGGGAGCAGCGAGGGATCCTTGCTAAAATCCACGGGTGGCTAAATCCCTTTCTCCACTTGCAGGAGAATACTTCGTCGGGTCAAGCAGACGAAACTAGGCGGGCCAGTCCAAACAGTCATCTCTGCACTACGCATCACGTTGGTGGAGACTGCAGCTGTCCGGGTCCGACCGATGCCCCTGTGGGAACCAGGTGAGCGTAACAGCGCCGTTTCCTGTTCTGTCCGGTTACAGCTCTGTACGTTAGCCAGGTCGAGAAAACATAGTACAACATTTTGGAGGGGTGGGAGAGGGCACTGCTGAAGCCCGGACGGCCCAATGACGTTGCGTGACTGAGCAGCACCATTGGCAGACTGTGGACGCTCTGAAGTTTGTTGTTCGTAGCTGCTCGGAATAGGGGAAAATGGCAACACCCGAATGGTTGGCTTAACAAGCTTGTGTGAATGGTTTTGGGAGCCAGTTTAAATAGACTATGCCTTGTGCGGCTAGTAGTTTAAGTATTTCCAGCCCAATGTGCTTTGCTACAAACCTTTCTAGCACCACAATCCTAGGTACTACTAAACCACTTGTTGCGCGTAGTTATCAAATGGAATTAGCACCCCACATGGTGAAGCCAGCCAACCAGCTTCCTGCAGCGCCAGGCTGAAGCCTATAACATGGGTTTATATTTCAGGAAAGCCCAATGCTGCATCTCCACATGCCAGGCAGTTCCTACTCGTCGCCACTCAGTCCTCCCCTCTGCCACTGCTTCTCTCCTTCACGCCACGCCTATCCTGCAATGCAGGCCTCAATTACCAGTTTCTCCAACAACCCGCCATCACACCTGCCATGAGCAACAACGGAAGAGTCTTCAGATAGTCCCGAACAAGGCCCTGCGGATATCGTCTGGAGCTCCACTCTTCACAAGGATAGCTGACCTTATCGAGATGTTGGGCAAACATCTAGCGAAGCTGAGTAAGAACTTCTGCCAAGGACTGGATCAGAACCCAAACCTTCTGATCAGAAGACTTACTGTCACCACTGCAAACCCTTTCAACTGCTACCCGCGGCCCTCACAGAGAAGACCCTGTGAAACCAGCTGATCTGTGACGAGTCCACGCAGACCATTGAGAATACTAACCCACGACTACATATTCAACCCGAGAAGATGGAGTAATGAGGCTCAAGCCTCAGTATCCAAAAATCACAGCGGGTAGATCAGCAAGAAGAAGACAGACAGCCTGCCATCCCCTATGATACCGCCTCAACCTCTCCCTCACAGCCAAGGTCTGCGAGAAGGGACTCACTCAAAGCCCTCTTATCACATCACCAGGATGGCCATCTTGAGTCAGGAATGCTTCCTTTGTTGAAAGGGTGCATGGCTGCACATACCTTTTCATTAAAAGGGATTCCCCATTTGTTTTAAAAGGATTAAAACATTTAGGGCCTCATTACACGGAAGGCGGTAAGAGTTAACGGTCACCGGTAATGGTACTGGTGACTGTTAACCCTTACCACCTTACTACGAGGTCCCTTTGCGGGTAGGTACTTTAACGCCTGCTGTTTAGCAGGCGTTAAAAACTAACCCGCAAAGGGACCAGGGTGCTAATTATGGTACCGCAATTTGCGGCACCGTAATTAGCGCCTTCCCCATTCCCATAGAGCCCTATGGGGCAAAATGAGGAAGGGCAATGGGGGAAGGGGGAATTACCGCCCCGCCAACCTTGGAATAGGGCGGTAATTCCCCTTTCCACCAAGGCGGTGCCGGTATCTTACCGGCATGGACCAAGGTGCTAATAGCACCTTGGTCCTCCGCCTACCGTGTAATGAGGCCCTTAGTGTCCCGGGCTAGATACCACAGTGTTAAAATCATTAAGTCCGGTGGTGGGGAATATATGCCTGGTAACAACTGAAAACACTTGCTTCTCGCTTGCTCTGACTAGTGAGCTGTGTGAGAAACCCAAGCGTATTCTCCCAGGTAGATCTCGGGAGTGCCTTATTCAGGTGGCCAGGGACGAACTTGCCCTCTCATATCCCAACCCTAGGGGTAGACGAGCAAGGGAGGATCACCTGGGTAGGCGATCCCGGGATGATGCTCGGGGGAATGCCCCAAGGGAGATGCAGTATTATACAGAGGAAGAAGGTGAGGGGGACAAAGTCTATTAATTGTTTTCGTTATTCCACTTCTACCTCCTTTCTACCCAAAGAAGCTTCCTTAATAACATCCAATCACCCCTACACCTCTGGCAAAATCAACTAAGAATTCAAACCCTGTTACACTCTAAAACCACAACTCCCAGAAACCTTGTTTACCTGGTTTCCACTCAAATACTGCCCATCATCCTTCTCCACGTCCCTCTTATTATTCTTTCGTGCACTCCCAACCTGCTCAGATAAAACACTACTGTTCCCACAATCCCCCTGGTTTATTTCATAATAATAATCCTAGTCATTCCCGTTTGCTTCACAAACACTAACAATCTCACCTTTCTGAATTTACCAACCCACTTAGGACAAAGACTATAATTTCTCATGACAAAGCCCCCCCTTTTTTACACAAACACTTTCTCACCCCGTAAAAGAAAACAGACTAACCCTAGGGCTGTTTACCTGACATGTACTGACACAAGGGTCAGGCAATTAACCAAAATCACACACACTAAACGGCCCTTTCCTTTCCCCGCGGGGATAAAAGGTGGAACACAAGAGCACCCGACCGCATGACGTAACAGCTATCCAAGCACAGCAGTTCAAGAGGAGGAGAAAGACGGCGCAAACCGAGAAGGTGAAAAGGTGAGAAGCAAACTTGCCCTTTCGAAGTTCCGTGAGACCTCCGCAGAAGGAAAAGTAAGGCCGCAAACAATAGCCCAAGTGTGTTGCTGCAGATGTCAACAATACACAGAGAGTACCTACGCTGATCAGCAGGACAGAGGGAGACGCCTGCTACTGTGGTACCCACCTTGACTCCCGATATGAAGAAAGCCAAGTGGTTCATCACAGCTGGTGAGTCGAGGGGAGGACCGATAAAGAGCCCGAACTGTGTTGAACAAAAGTAGCAAACGGCTGATTGCAGGATGTACGAATGATATAAAAGGGGAAAGCCAGCGGCAGATGAGCCAGGCACCACATGGGTGCTCACTCGAGAAACCCTGGGTGATTATCTGATTGTTTAAACTACTATTACCAGAAGGCCTTGGGAAAGACGAGAGGAGCGTCAAAGTGGTCATACAGCGGTTTAGTAAAATCCTTTGTACCTCGAAAGCCTTTGACCGGCAGATGATCGTGAATAAGGGAAGTGAATCCCACATCGTTAGAAAGTAAAATGAATTGTGAGATTGGCAAGAGTGAACCTGAAGGAGGGATGCCGATGAATGGGGACGAAGCCTAAAGTCCCAAAGAACAGTGTGTTGACAAGAGTGAACCCGGCAGAGGGTGGTCCACATTGAACTGTTTGAAAAGACATTCAGATTCGAGAATATAAGCAGAAGAGACTGTGTGGAAAGCCATAGTGAACCTGACCGAGGGAGGCAAACAGGTGAGAGGGATCTGCGCCCGGAAGAGAGGGATCGAGGGCGAGAACCTCACACCCCAACAATACGTGAATACAACTGAGAAACTGTTTTGAATACAAGCCAAAGAGTACCCGATTGAGGGAGACGGATATTCAAGAGGGGTCCAAGGCCTGGAAGAGGGGGACACAGGGGTGAAGAATCATCACCTCAAGTGCAAAGCAGAAAATAACTTTTTGTTTGGTGATTTTGAATCCATCAGTCCATCGGAAGCAGGAAAGCTAACCTCCGATGGTCCTGATATCTTTAAGAAATATTTGGGGATCTGAGCCCGAAAAAGGGGGAATCCCGGGGGGAGAAAAGTCATCACCCAGCGTACAAACCGAGAGTACCTTTTGTTATTTTAAATAGATCAGGCACTCGAAGGCAAGAGACTTTTTACAGAGCACGAGACTTGGCCATCGAAGATCCTGATTGATTCTATATTAGTTATTTCTATGCAGTCCGTATGTTATGATACAGAGCGTGTACACTTGATTTTATTTCGTGCAGTACGCATTCATAATATTTACATGCATGACATCATTGTTCATGAAGGCTGCACCATTGTCTGCCAGTATTACCATATAATAACATACTCCTGTTAGCTTTACCAGTACCAAATGCCATGCCAGAGTAACACAATATGTCCAAACTGGAACCACCAATGTGTGCCAGTACCACATAGGAACACTCATCTTGCTGCTTTAACACTTGATGCCTAGTAAAATATGCCATACCAGAGTGGGGATTTGTCTAACCGGGCCCATCAATGTGGGCCAGTATCACATAGGAACACTCATCTTGCTGCTTTAACCCTTGATGCCCAGTAAACAATTGTCCTACCACAGTAAAGAAATATGTGCAGGCTGGGCCCGCCAATGTACGCCAGTACCACATTGGAACACTCATCATGATGACTTCATGCTGATGCCCCGTAAAAAATGTCTTACCTCAGTCAAGAAATATGTACACATGTGATCTACCAATGTGGACCAGTATCACATAGGAACTTTCGTTATTCTGCATTCACCCCTGATGTCCAGTACAAAATGCCATGCCGCATCAAAGCAACATGTCCAGATTGGACACACCAAGGTGAGCCAGTACCAGTAGGATCTCTCATTATGCTGTCTTCCTCTTTGTTTCTCAGTAAAGAAATACAAAGCAATTGTGAATAGTTCTCCAAACTGGACACACCAATTAAAAAGAAAGTGCTCCTGGATGCTGCCCCACCTTCCTCCTCTCCCCAGTAAGAGGCCTGCTGCCCAGCTGGCACACATGCATCTGATTTTCAATGATCATTCATACATGTTGAACCATATTATATAGGGGAACAATCCACCACTATGACCATTAGAGAGGATGTGCCCTGTAGGGAACAGTATGGGGAACCCCCTATCTTATGAGTCATAACTATTCTTAAGGCCGTGCGCACAAAAACAGAGACATCCTCTCACTCAGGTCTGGGATTTAGCCTAGCAGGGAGGAAAAAAAATCCCCAAATCCATAAAAGCAAGCGATAAAGTGCAAGGTCTGCCTCATCAGCTAAAAAGTTGGATTTCCACCCAACACAAACTGTCACTCAAATGGCTGAAATAGAAAGGGCTTTCCCCTACGAAGGGGTGGGCAAATTTACAGCAGACGATGCAGTTTGCTGAATTTTGCTTTCTCAAATTTTGCAAATACAAATATTACATGCATAAATACCATGGTGTGCAAACATCAAGATATTGTAATTTCTCACACAAAACATTTACAATTCATTAATATTTTGCAGAGCGTGCAGCCTTTTTGTGCAGGATCAATATATAAGAGGTGGTTAATTTCCCAAAAAATGTTCAGCACAAATTCACCCAGCCCTACTCCTGAGCCACTGAAGCAGTTTCAATAGGGAGTTCACGGTTTATTTTCCTACAATAGATGGCCTAAACCTGATCACCAGGCCACATTTCACTCGTTCTCATTCCTCATCAAGTAGATAAGCAGGCATGGCTCTTTGAAGATTGATATTAGCTCTTTCTTCCCCTTTTGTGTTCCTTGGATTCACCTTTCACAGCCAAGGGTTGATCCTGGCACTGGTTTGATACCCAAATATAATCCTCCTGGTTTACCACTAGGGATATTTAAAAACAAGCTGGCAAAGATGCCTCCAGACGTCAAGGGCATGCTTGAACACTTGGAGTCCATCACACAATGCAATAATTGTACTAAAAACTGCCCTCACAGAAATTGCTCGGCATCATTGGCAGGCTTTATTCCCTCTTTTCCCCAATCTTCATTAGTTTAAAGCACATATGCACAGCTATTACCACAATCGAATACCCTCTCCATCATCCACGTGTACCCTTCGAGTTGTATGTCAGTTACCACTCATGCTTCTTTAATTCGCGCACTCCCCTTTTGCCTTCTATCTCAGACCTCTGTCTGGTATTCCAGACAGCCTTGGCATCGTAAGGCCACTAGGGTGGTAACAGTGCATCATATAAACGTTTTAACATAACCTAGTCACACATCTAATCTCCGAACAAGAAGGGAGAACTGTTATTTTTGAGCTTCACGGTTCAATGTATTTTCTGAAGGTCACACCTAAAAGTGACGAATGAACAGTCAAGGGCCTCCAACTTCATTAAAACAAAATAAACACCAAACAGATCTTCAACACACCTACAAAAATAGACTAATTCTCTTAGGGCCTCCATCACAATGTGGTTAGGGTATGCCCAGACGGGTTGCATGTGTTAGAATTGCGGCAAAAATGGCAGTTTGCACAAAAAATCACGCCAAAAAGGCTGTGGTTTTGCCACCGCAATCCATGTAAAGGATGCAGGGGACACCACTGCAACCCCCAGACCCATTATACTATTTATGGGGAGCGAGGGACACCCCCAACCCCCGGTCCCCTTAAATGGTATAACAGGGTACACCTTTACCGGGTCAAAACACTGCATTTTTGCCGCGATTTTCTGCACAGGTGAAATTTTTGCCACAATTTTTTGCACAGGCAAAATTTTTGCCACGATTTTTTGCACAGGCGACATTTTTGCCACGATTATATTACTGCATACCCCCAGAGGTGGGTCCCTTGCTCACTGCGCCGTAGGAAACCAAGCTGCACCTCACTGAGGAGGCACAACAAGGCGAAACATGTCTGGGGTTGCTTGTGTTTCCGTACAGAAGGGACCTGGCCTAGTAGTTCGGGCAGTGCTGCTCCCATTGGTGGCAGTCCATAACTGATTTACATATGGCTAGACCCCTTTTGAAATGGCGCAGATGAGCTAATAAATGGTAGTGTGGAAGGTTGCCCAGAGCCATGCAAGTGGTTCAGATTGATTCAGAACCTTTCACCCATCTCTTTTTTGGTTTCAACTGCACCCTAAAACAGATCTGGAAGGAGACCACTAGCGGGCACGGACGGCGATGGTCGCCTGAACCTCAGCTCCCTCCTCAACGTGGACTGTAGAGAAGATTTAAAGATAATCCTGACCCGCAAATTAATTAAAGAAGAAAAAGCAAACAAAAAAAAGCGGAGTCAGCTGAGTCTTGGAGTCTGCATCGAGCTGCATCGAGCTCTGCTGCGTGAATCCGGTTTTCTCGCTGTGCTGTGCTGCCTGGAGGCGCAGCACAAGAAACTCCTCAAAGACCCCTGACTCTCGCGGAGGGAACGCGGAGTCAGCTGAGTCGTGGAGTCTTGGGAGTCCTTGGGAACCATGGAGGAAGAAGTATGTTCACGCTCTACACTGCAGTCCATCACGCTCTCGAAAACAAGACTCCTGAAACAGCCTTCTATATGCCCGCGACTTCGGCAGGGGTCCGTTGGATTCATTGGAACTGATATCCTTCCTGCTAGCCTAGCCGCAGCTAGCAGGGGGGCCTCTGAAGACCCTCCACCCTCCCAAGTAAGTGCTTCCCCTGATGCCTGTGACCTTGTTTCTAAACAAGTTAGTACTCTTAGTGTCCCCATAAAGGATTCCTTCATTTCTCGGCCCGACATACATGCATCCTGTTTCAAGTGCCATCAATCTCCTTGTTCAAATGTTTCCAATACTTGCAACGCGTGTTCTTCTATTCCATCTTTAGACAACCAAACAACTTGCACGAACACACGAGAACTAGACCTGCCTCCTTCTCCACTTTCCCTTGTCCTCTGCTTCATTTTCAGGGCCCTGCTCTGCAGGATGTGGAGGACATGGGTCTGCCAGCCCAGGAACGACTTGTGCTGGAGGCGAGACTACCGGTGACTGTTTATGCGCCCTCTCACCTGCCATGGTTAATGGTGGGTGCCTAGCTGTCTCCTGTGGAGCGGCGTTTAAGGAGGTTTCAATGCTACGGGAGCTGGCCAGGCGGGTTGTGGACAGGTTTTCTTTGGATGCAAATTTAAATGTTCCTTCAAACTCACCGTTCTTTTTAGTGTCGGAAACTCCAACCCACTGCAGGACACATGCACCTCAAGATTGTGGTAATATCTGCCCTATTTTTGATTTTTCCACAAATTCAAATACTCTTAAGCCGCTTGTCCCGAACACTGCTAGTATTCCAGACATAGCTCAGTGTGTACGACAACCTGAGCAGATGGCCTCAAAGACTGCTTGTTTTCTTGGGGTGCACGCTGTGGGTGATTTCTTGCTGTCTGACTTGGCCATATTTGTAAGTCCACAAACTACAAATGAGTCTGTGGTGAATAATGAATGCAGGGAAATAACAACAAGCCTTGATGATGTATTTGAATGTTCAAAAGAGTCTGCCTTTCAGGTGCTCCAGTAAATTATGCCTCCTCTGGAACAAACAAACCCCTTAATGGGTTTAGAAATGACAAATCCTGACCACCTGACAAACAAGATTTTTAACTCACATTCGAGTGGGGAAACCCCTTCCATGAGAAATTCGCTGGATGTAGTAAATAAACTACTAAAAGACCTAACAAAACTAAAGCAATCCAGAATCGGGAAAAAAACTCAAGAACTGAACCTTCTTAACAATGTGTAAAATCTAACTGATACCAACAGGGAAACACCTTCTACAAATTGCTTAGGTCCTAAAAGTAAGCGATGTCGGTTTGAAGATAGCGATTCACTGGGCCCCAACTGTTCGCAGCAAAGTGCCCCGAAGAAACGGTCTCTACAAAACTTTGCGCATAAACAGACTGCCGCGAAAACCCTGGAAAGTGTTTTTACTCCATCAACCACGATTCAAAAGTCGCAATCTAGCACACTTCTTCAGACGCATCCTCAACTGACGCCTCCATTATTGAAAGAGACTTCCCTAAAATAAGGCGTACTCTGAACAAAACTCACTGTCAACGGCTTACTTCGTCTGCTTCACCTGAAGGGATTGTCAAAAAACTGCTCCAAGAAATACAACCTACTTTGACTTCAACCATGTCTACGACGATCGGTCCATTTCTTAAAATGTATGAGCATCTGAAAGACAGTGTAAACGATCTGAGTACATTGGTGGCCCTTCTGAACTCAAAGATGGTGAATATAGAAGATGATAATCCATTCAAACAATTGATTTATGACTCAAATAACAAGATTGATCACTCACTAATGGTTCTAACTGAGCAAAAACAACAGTGAGGACAAGAAACTTTCAGCAGAAGTTGCGAAACAGGCTCTCAGCCTTTTAAAATCACAAAACTCATGGCATTCTATCACCCACTCTGTGTCGCATTTGCAAACCACAGGCGACAAATCAAATAAAAGCACCATCACTGATGTTGACTCAACAAATGCTGTGGCACATTTAATGCCGGAACAAATGTCAACACAAGCCAAGGAACCTTCTAAGAGTGTGACTTGTACTACTCAACGAACTTCGCAAATTGAGTTAATGGCTATTCCAACTCAAACGCAAACAAATGTCTTGCCTAATTCTAGCAAAGAAAAGCCCTCACAGTCTTTATATGGTAAGGAACTAGGGAGTTTTTCTGAGGCTGTGTTAAGCTCCCAGTCTGTGAACAATATGGCCAACGTTGATGTGCAACTTCCAGCCTGTTCAAAAAATGCTGCAGAACAAACTCACAATCAGGAAAAGCTCTACGAGGACGACAAGCCTTCTGTCGCCTCAAACTCTGTTGCCTTTCCTATTTTTAATCCTCGGATTCATCAGAATACCATACAGAGTGGCCTGAAAGTGCCCCAAGCAAAGAAATCTAAAAATATTCGAACTAGAACTTCCAAAATGACAAATAACTCAAGAAAGTTCCTGCAGAACATTAAAGCCGTTTGTATGAACTTGCAAGCTGCGTCCGCCACCGAACAGGATGTCCCAATACCCAAAGAACGACCAATTGTTGATCTTACTGAAAATCTACAAGTGTCCGGAGCTCCAGAATCACTTGAACCCATGGTGCAGAATTTATCAGGTGAGGGAAATTCCCCGCTGACGTCTTCTGATATTTCTGCCAATTTGCTCGATCTGTCAATTTACAACAACGAAGTGGAGACTAAAACCACAATTATGGACCAGGAAATGGCCAATGGCCATTGGCCAATCAATTGTACCTACCACTCTTACAGTGAAAGCATCTGCTGCGGCATTTTTGCCGTCTGGCTGTGCTAAAAATGCAAGGGTTTGCATCATAATTCCACCAGAGAGGCCATCTGCAGATCTGCAACCTGTTCCTCTAAGCCCGCCTTTCATCACTTTGTGTCAAAGACGGGACAGGCTAACTGAAGACTGTAAATCCTCACAAATGTTAACAAATCGAGACACAAACTGGCCTGTCTCTAGTTTTGTAAAAGCATCAAACTCTCAAATGGGATCTAAAGAAAGTGGGCATCGAGAACATAAGCCCGCTCTAGAAAGATCCTCAGATGGTCTCGTACGCAAACAAAACTACTCTGTTGCAAACGAAAAGCCACACTCAAAATACTGTTTGGCGCTTGAATGAATTGAGGAGAATGACAACGCCCTTGTGCTTAATCGTAAGAACGTCTTGCGTCGCCACCATTACGTCGCCTCATTACGAATGATTGAGACTAATGATGTAAAAGTCGTTGACTTTCACAATGAGAACCGGCACGATATGGTGCGGCTTCATATTGACTCACGGATCATCTGCAACACACTGTTGGAAGCTGCCCCAGTGCTGATTTCTATGGGCTTTGACATCACTGAAATTCACCAGAATAAAGAAGATGCTGTGACAAACTCGAAAGCCAAGTCTAAGGATCCTGGTAAAAGGATGAATATTGATCATACAAGATCTGCCTCAAATAATGTTCACGCCGTAACTAAACTTGTTCGCACGGAGGAGACAGACATGTGAAGCCAAAGTTCCGGTCGAGGTCCGTGATTCGGAGATGGACAAAATCTCGACGCTTCCAACTGAACAAATTAAAATGACCATCGCGCAAAACATCAGCCCACCATTGACTAACGTAAATGATTCAAAAATAGCCTTGGCTACTAATTGCTCTAAAGACTGGAGCTGGCTTTCTAAAGCCCTGAACTCTCAACATCAAAGCTAATGCCAAATTGGAAACAAAAAGCCCACAATAACGATAGCCAGTTGGAATACACGAGGCCACGTGCACTTGCAAAAATCTACTTGGTTTGAAAGTATCGTTAAATTGGGCCTCATCACGACTTGGGCGTTACCGCCGGCGGTATTACCGCCGGTGGTATTAGCCCTACCGCCGAACTCCCCGGCGCTAATAGCACCAGATCACAGTTCGGTGGTAATGTTAATCCCCATTCCCCATTGAGCCCATTCCCCATTGGGCTCAATGGGGAATTTTTGCGCCCCTACCGCCAGTGGATTTCCCGCCGGCGGTAATAGCGTGAATTTTCGGCGGATTTCCCCCAGCTCAGAGCTGGGGCGAAATCCGCTGAAGCCCTGATTTGGCGGACCCTTAAATCCGGCAGTAATAGTGCGACCGCCGGATTTAAGGGTTACCGCCAAAGTCGTGATGAGGTCTTATGTGTGCCCAGGAAACCTGGCTGACTACATGCCCTGTTATTGAGAGCTTTGAGATCGCCTTTAATCCTGCAACAACAAAAAAATATTGGTAGACCAACAGTAGGTCTCCTGACTCTGGTTCGCAAAAGCTCGGGCTATACGATCATTCGATCTTTCAGCTATACTCCCTATATTCAGACAACAGTGCTTCAGTTTGTAAACTCTGGGAAACAGAAAAAGAATTTTCTCCATATCCTTATTCTATATTGGCAACATAAAGCCTCTCCTGCCTCCTTCTTTATTGATCAGATAACAAATATTATCGATACCATCTACGAGGTAGACGGGGCAGCAAACATATTGCTATGCAGCAATTTAAACATAAACTGTTTAACTGTGTCATCAAACAAACCTAAAACCTTGGCCTTGCAAAATGTGGCTCAATCATGGTTAGCGGAAATGGAGAACAGAAATATGCACATGTTGAATGGTCACACTACTGGGGCTATACCTCCAAGAGCCACGTGGAAGCAAGACACACAAGAATCCATTCTGGTCTATTTTTAGAATCTCCAAACGCAAACATAAGATGAGAAGTGACATATGAGCTTGCAGTGGTATGTATTCTACCGAAATTGTTAAAAAGATTTAAAACATAAAACAAGCCTATAAGAATTGGCTTAAGCAACACAAAAAAATCATGCTACAGTCCGATGCTGAAGTTATGTTGTCAAAATTGGGAACCAACAATACACGAGATTTCTAGAGTCTAATAAATAACCTCTCTGCTTCTCAGAGTGCTGTACAGGCAAACATGGTTAGTGAGAGCGCTTGGTTAACCCACTATAAGAACCTGTATGAAAAAAAAGGCTTTACTCCAGACTCACCGCTCCCAAAATTAGAGAATTGGGATCTGGTGTTCCCAGAGGAAGACATCTTAGAAATAATTAACAACTTAATTACCTCACGTGTGCCTGGGCCTGACAGTCTCAACAACTTTACCCTGAAAGAGAATCCTCAAATTTGGGCAAACTTCTGTAACACCTTGTTCAACAAAATCATGACAAGATGCGCGACACCGACATCATGGAAGAGCGCAATCATTGTCCCAGTGTTTAAAAAAAGGCGACAGATTAAATCTGAAACACTACCGATCGATTGCGTTGCTCGACGTTTTGAGCAAGGTCTATGCTACCATGCTAAAAGACAAATTGTTAAAGTGGTCTCAACAAAACCATCTCATTGACCCAAGACAAAGCGGCTTTGTAAAAGGAGTTGGATGCAGTTTGAATTTGTTTATTGTTAACACCCTGAAAATGGAGGCTATACGAACTGGCACTAAGATCTATCTGGCAGTAATTGTATCTGGCAGTAATTGACCTATCCCAAGCCTTTGATAGTAACGACAGGGAAATGCTATGGGCAAAACTTGAAAAAACAATGTGTCCGCCGAGCCTTCTCACTGCAATAAAAAGACCTGCATACTGAGACAAACGTCAGAATACGACTTGACCGACTAGGGAAATTGTCTGCTCCAATCCCAACGCATCGTGGTGTGAAACAAGGATGCCCACTTGCAGCTATTGTTTTCAATTTCTTTCTTCATGACATTGACCAAACTATTAATGGTGAGGGATCTTTTTCACCAAAAGTTAATGGGTCACATGTGAGTCATCAACTTTATGCAGATGACTTAATTTTGTTAGACATAACACCAATTGGTCTACAACTTAAATTAACAGCATTGGTACGTTATGTTGAGAGAAATGAGCTGAGTATAAATGCAGCAAAATCGGAAATCCTTGTGCTGAGAGACCTGCGTGGACAAAGAACCAATATGCAATCCACCTTTAAATGGCATATAGAAAAAAGACAACTCCACTCTATTACTGACACCAAATATCTGGGTATGAGGATCAGCTCCAGTTTGAACGATGCCCCATGTGTCGAACAAACAAAACTGAAGTGTCGACAACTGGCTACACAGGCGATGGTTCCACACAAAAAATATGGCCTGTATTCCATGCTTCCAGTTATAGCATTTTTCAAACAAAAAGCTACCCCAGCTCTAATTTATGGGGCCGAATGTGCCCTGGGTTGCTCAGCCGACTTGTGGAACATGATCAAAAACATCTTTTGGACTAAAGTCCTTGGATTACCAGGTGGCACTCCCACCGCATGCATACGATACGAACTGAGTATAACATCTATCAATGCAAGAGTGACCTGGAATACACTGTCCTTGTTTCGCAAAATGTCTCTTGAAGATCTCACCCTGCAGTTTAAAATTCTCGAAAACTCCTGGGGAAAATAATAAAACTCTGTCTTGTATCTATGGGTGCAACGCTGTAAAAACTTGCTTACAGAATTGGACACAGATCTTGAAACATTACATAATAATCCTAATCATCTCAAAAACAAACTATGGAGGCGTGATTGGTGCGGGACCTGTGACCTCAGACGCACCTATAAACTTATGCAAGATGCTCCTGGTGAAAAACGGGCATTAAATGAGATACATGGTCCTTGGAAACTTTTCCTGATGTAAGAAAAAGGAGACTCTACATGATGTTCCGTATGAATATGTTTAAAACTCGTGAAAGAACAAATCTTTGGTTAAAAAACAATTTGCATTCTGAACTTTGTCGACTATGCAGTGAAACGAAAGAAACTTTACAACATCTCGTTTTATTCTGTGTGGGTCTTACTGAAGACAGAAATCATCAGTTTGGAAGCATTACTTCGGAAAGATCAAGCTATTGTGCAAAAGACTGGTGGCAACTAATGTTCGACGCAACTGATCGAAGTCTAATTCTGTCGCTAACTTTTTTCTTGGAAGCAATGGTTACACGACTTGAAGCTGTTGAAGATGCAAGAACTATCACCCTAGGGCCTTCTATTTCAGCTTGCAGCTAATTACTGACTATAAGAGTATGGCATTGCTGAAATCCTTTGTTCTATATTTTGATGTATGAAGATAGGAACAATAAAATCCGTAGCCTTCTTCCTTTTTGTTAGCGGGGTGTCAATTTTGTCTTGCCTTGTGTTCGTTTGCTTCTTTTTTAAAGTTTTTTTTACAAACCAAATAAAAAATAAAAATAAAAATAAAAAGCAAACTTGGAGTGTCGAACCATGTGGGAACCCTGAGATACTCCGAACACTGGATTAGGGGGAGAAATAACCGAGAAACAAAGGAGAAAAGAGGGACAAGCCCCTCTCCTACAAGGCTCTGAACAACGCGTCCTGAGGGTATCCAGCGCCAAAATCCCAGGCGAGAACTATAGCAGCCAAGAGTCACCCAGAGGACCTGGGTCGAAGTGAAGCAAGCCCTCCACTAAGTACCTCCGGCCCTCACATGCGCAGCCACAGCAGCCCCAATTGAATCGGATCACCCGGTAGGATTGGGTGAGGAAGAAAAGGGCTGTGTGGCACAGAAGTCGCACCCAGCAGCAAGCTCAGGAGAGAGCCCAGCGCAGAGTGGGGACGCCCGCCCTGCCTTCGGAATCCCTGACCACTGCAGGATAAGCTCCACGCTGTCCCGAAGCGAAGACCAGAAGCAGGGACCAACCAAAAAGCAAGAAAACCCCAAAAACAATGGGACTACAGAAATTGGAGAGGATCGTGGAAGCAGAGAGACGGCACACGGAACCCTAAGCCATCTTCCGCAACCAGACTTTCAGCCTCTCCTCCACAAGGAGACTGCTGTCGAAAGGCATTATCCAGGTGAAAAGCACACAGGAAAACCGGCATTGGACTATGGACAAAAAGTATTGGGCACAGTGGAGGGGCTCCAGAGGCCAGGAGACACGCAGACAGCCACCCGAAGGTGAACTGAGGCCACCACAAGGAGACTCCTGCAGGTGGAGGGGTGCTGCATGCGGGCCGCTATGTGTCAAAGAGGCAGACTGCAGGTGGGTGCTCAACGGCCTGCAGAGGGCCCACGGCACCTGCCCGCAGCCATAGCGCAAGGAGAGACATAGCCCAGGCAGTGGCTGGAAAACCCACACACTGGCAGACCAGAGGGAGCCGGGAACCCGAGTAGAGGAGCCGCCGGGAATCACAGCAGCAACCATGAACAAGGTGGGAGGCGCCACCCCTCCGCCTTCCTCACCCGCACAGCCTGAAGGGCTAACGAGACTACTCCCAACGGGGAAATTGACAGCCCACGCGTGCCCCAGGTGTGGGGCTACCCCCTCGTTGGACTGCTTAAACCTCTGAGGCTCATGGGAGACTCAGAGAGAGGCCAGGGGGGATAAGATTATAAATGTAACACGGAGGGAAAGGCATGTATAATAAAGCAGCCATTGTCACAACCAGAACTGCGTGCCTAAAAGTGAATTACGTGAGGACCCCCATAGAAGTGAACAGGCCTCCAATGGAGCCCCCATTAAGAACAGTAACTCCATGAGCAGACAGGGAGCAATATAGTGTGCAGAGACCAGCGCCAGAAACACTGGGCAAGATAAACAGCGGTTGCATTCCAAGTGCCCCCTACTAGAAGTGCGGCGCAAGAGCCCTGCTGTGCTGAGCCCCAAGCTCCCTGACCAAAACAAGAAGGTGAACTGGAGAACTTACAGCCCTTTAATACAGGTCAATAATACATTTGAGAGGGATAGAGATGCAGAGGTTACTCAAACATCAATAAACAAAACAACTCTGAAAGTTGGCAAAAAGATAACTGTTTTAATATCAATTATCTAAAACAGGGAGTACAACAAACATCATCGGACGTATCATAGTAAGGTATCTCAACGAACTTCATGAAAAGCACACTTTTATACTAAAATCTCCTCATTTGTGACATACAACCTGTGTATTACTAACGTCATCCTACGTGGCAAACTACAAAAACCTACTGAAGAGAGTGATAGGGTCTAAGGCAACATCTAAGTATACAATCCATACTCGTCTAATGGGCATGAGAAAGGTTATAGGTTTTTTAACATCAGGTGGGGTAGCTAAGCCCTTCCCTAAAAACAGGTCACTGCGAATGTCACTAAATACACAACGTCCTATTGGCTACTTAACTATAGGACCCCCAAACATGCGATCCTCTATCATTGCTAAGCTTCTAACCTCCGTCAGCATCCTTCAACCCACGCTAGCCGCACGCAGGCCAGACTGCCAGGTGCTGGTGGGTTAGTCTTAAACATCTGCTTCCCACCAATTAAAACATCATCCATCATCACCTCAGTGGTCGGTTGTCAAATTGAGCCTTTGAACTTCTTGCTCTGGAAGATACAGAGGAGTAGAGGCGCGCTCTGCCCTCATGTGCAGGTGTGACCATCATGCTCGTCCAACTCCTTCTCCCCACGTGACTGGAGACCACAAAATTTAGCTTTCAGTGTATTTAAAAGGACTATTTTACACTGAGCCTCTGACGTCTTCTTTGTTCTCTCCAAGCTTCTGAACAGGAGGTTCATTCCTTCACAAGATTCTAACTAATTTCTGTTCTTCTCAGCCGAACATGACCTTGGCTTCTTGGCTCATTCAACCTCGCCCTTCTGAAATTCGCCTGTAATCCATTTGTTTTCTAACTGCGCCATATGTGGAAAAAATTGCCTTTCTCCTTTAGCTCAGCTCTGCTTATAGTTCATAATGGGACAGTCCATTCTTTACTCATTCCTATGTATCCATACATTTGTGCCTGCTGCAATCTATTCTACTATACAGCTAGCCTCATGAAAACTTAATCTGCTTGCCAGACGCAGAATGTGATCCCTATCCCTGAACTGAGAACCTTAGCAATAATTGGTCTAGGGAAATCGCCCGGCTTGGGGCGGGGGGCCAACGCCCGGTGAGCGCGTTCAATAGTGAAGGACGGGGAGGGTTGAGGATTGCCCAAGAGGTCTCTCAGGAGGTTTTCAACAGCATGTTCCATTTTGCCTTTGAGGGCTGTCTCCGGAACCCCACAATGCGGATATTGTTCCTGCGGGATCTGGACTCTAAGTCGTCGCACTTCGCCTTGACTTGCTTCATATCGCGCACCAGGTCGGAGACCGTGTTTTGGAGCACGTGCACCTCATCCTCATTGGCCCCAATCCTGGCCTCGGCCTCAACTAGCCTAGCACCGTGCTGATCCAATTTGGTGCGTAGTGAGGCTACACTGGAGTTTATGTCATCTAATTTTTCATGGAATGACGCAAAGTTCTTTGCCATGGTCTCCATCAGTGTAGTAAGGTCTGGCTGAGGGGAACATGAGGGTGTGTCTGGTTCGTCCTGAGGCAAGGCAGCCCCCCCACGCTCCGGTCTAGAGAGATCTTTGGCATACTTGTCCATCGCCCCAGTTTTGTTGGCCCCACGTGACTTGCCGGACATGTTTGGTGAGACGCTAAGACCTCAGAGGGCAGTTTTTGTAGAATGCACATACCAGGCGTCAGGGCTCTTGGGGGCAAGGGTTCCAGGAGGGGCCACAGCCTCCCATCCAATGCAGGACCAACAGCTGTATAGGGGTTATGGCAAGGTATACACTAGGCAGGTGCGTTACGAGGTGCAAGTACCACTGTGCAAGAATGGGCAGTGCGTCAAGCTGTCTCGAGTGGCAGAGTAATTTAGAGGGGTTGCTGCCGAGAAAGGTACACCAGAGATCCAGTCGGGTCGCTGACAGTCAGTACCAGCTGTGTAGGGCACTGCTGGCCCAAGGCGCCAGGTGGGCGAGGGGCGCTGGCAGGAGGATGCACAATCTGGAAAAGCTGTCAAGGTGCCACAGGCAGCAGGGTGATAGGGAGAGGGCATCAATGAGAACAACAGGACCGGAGCAGTGCCACACGGGCCACCCGGGGGGTCGTGCAGGCTCAGCAGGGTTTAAGGCACATAGTCTCAAGGTAACCAGGTAGATGTGGGGGCAATTGTGTCCTATGAAGATGGGAGATCGCCGCCCCCAGGATTGACAAGTTGCAAGGGAGCGGTTTGCAGCAGTCCCAGGCCCCTCACCTGTAAGTGGCAGAGTACTGAAGATGATGTAGGCAGTGGTCCAAGCACGGTGGGGCCCCCAACCAGGAGCGGTGGACAGCCCACGAGGCGCCAGCAGAAGAGCCACACCATCTCAGGAGGACCCGGGCCACCCCAGCCACCATCACAGGGTCAAGGAACCCGGCGGAGAAGTCGCCAGGCAAATCAGGCCTGGTGTCCGAGCCGCGGGGGACCGCTCCAGCGGGCCCCGCAGCGTGATGAGTGGTGAATGGAGGAGGAACAGGATCCGCCGGCCGCGGGGCGGCCCCTGGGGCAGGCAAAGAGGGAGGCCGCACGGGCGAGCCGCCGGCACCCAGCCACAGGGAGAGCAGGCCGATGAAATGGAAGCGCCACTCGGTGGCGCGCGAGGGCCCGACTCCGAATCGGGGCCGGGCGGAAGAGCGACCAGGCCCGCCGCCCCAGCGGGAGACCGCAGCACAGCTGGCAGGAGGAGCCGGGCAGCCCGTCGGGTCAGGATAGCGCCTCCGGGAACCAAAGGCAGTCGGGGCCTCAGGTGAAGGACGCGGCCCAAGAGGCCCAAGGGGCCGCAGCTATCGGGCGGCCGGCGCAAGAGCGGGCCGCCAAGACACCCCGATGACCGCTGTCCTCGCGGGGGGGGGACCGCTCCGGCGGCCCCCGCAGTTCGATGTAGTCGGGCCTGCCCGTCTCCCTCGCTCTCCAAGGGCAGGTCGGGGAGGGGAGTCGCGTTAGGAGGGCGCAGGCACCAGGCACTAGGCAGCAGGGAGAGGGGGGCCGGGGGGAGGAAGCGCCGCCCCAGCGATGCACGAGGCCCGGCCCCGAAGCTAGGCGGGCGGAGAGGGAATCAGGCCCGCAGCTCAAATGTCAGGACTCCGCACAGCAGGGCAGCCAGACGAGGTAGGAGAGCCAACTCACAGAGGGCTCCGGTGGCCAAGGCCGCAACCTGACCACGCAGCCAAGGGGGCCACAGCCGTCAGGCGGGCAGCACAGGAACAGAGCGGCCAGAGGTCCGATTTTCGCCCAAAACAGATCAAAGCAAAGCGTAGCTGAGTCAACCAGCAGCACGATGCCCGCCGCCTCAACCTCGGATGATAGATAGAACTGCTGATTTAGGCGGATGAACAGCAGCCGGGCCACGGAGCAAAAAAGCTAGGCAGCCATCTTGCAGGCTGCTCAACAGCGCCCCTCGCCCCTCATTTTCCAACGTGCTAGTTCTGCGTGCACTGTCAACGTCACACAGGTGGAGTCACTGTACACTGTTACTTCCTGGTCTGCACAATTTCTCCTAGCGTGACAATCAGCGCCACTAATTCAGCAACCTGTGCGGAAAAGTGAGACGGTAGTCCTACACTTGTCAATACTTCAAACGTCTCCATTGGTCATGTGCTTTACCCCAGCGGCACCTGTATCTCCAAGTCTATCACCCTGATCGATTCTTAAGAACCATCAATGAAGAGAGTCTCCCCCACTGCCAATATCTGTTTATCCTCAATGGTTCATCATAAAATTCCTCAAAATACAAACAACCATAGGCCTGCTCGATTTCTACCAGTGTTTTCCCCTGCACCCATGGCAAAAGTCTCCTTTCTATGCATATTCAGCGTCTGTCATCTTTGGTCACAGGGGGAGTAACTCCTCCTAACTAGATCCAAAAAGAATCCCCCTCTGGTACACACAAGGCCCACCCTAATGTGAGTCTCTGCATGTGCACATTTTTATCATCTCAGTCCATTTGCATATGGCGAAAAAGATATTCCTCAATATAGTTTAGTCATCCTTAAACTGGAATCTACTCAATGTTCCTTCTTTCCTTCATCAATGCCCCTCTTGTATTCTCCTCAATTTCATAAACTGGCATTCTCCATCATATCTTAATCAACATATTCCTAATATAAAAACACACCATACTCTACTTAATTAAGCAAATCATTTATAATTCAGCTTTTTTTATTACTAAATCTCAATCTACAATACTTATAAATGTCTGTCTTAACAATACCCATAACACAATCATGTCTCACTCTTCTATAAAAAACAAATATTTGTGACATCAAAATGTCCCCTCTCATATACATGTACGCATTGCATCAATGTCTTTCTTAAAAAGAATGAAAAAGTTTTACCTCCCAAGTCAACAGTGACACCCCTCTTTATTCTAAAATGTCATCAAGTGCCCTATGCTCTGCTACATCTTTGTGGGTGACGCAGTGGCTACCTTTATAGCGACGTCATCACCATCTGTTTTTTCTACAGCCTTGTAGCATCCTCGGTGCTTGCCTTTGCTGCACTGTCTGACCCTGAGCAAACCCATTTCCATTCCTATTGCAAATATGCATGCTGCTTGTCGTCCCCCCTCTGACCATAGGGTTGCCCTTTTTTAGATTGATCCAGCTGCGTCAAAACCTTTTGGCGCACGAGAGATAGGGAGGCCTGGACTCAATCACCTAACTTCCTTGTTTTTTCCAACAAACCACCTTCAAAACCCCCTATATTTTCTCCCTCTTCTTTAACAGAAGGCTCCCATACCTTTTGCCTAATTTATCCTATCTTTAATTTGTACGATTTGTCGCCTCTTTGTTTTTCTTTAGAGCCAGTCTGATTTCAAACAGCTCTCTGGGGTCAAAACTAGATGAGCCTCCCCTTTTGTAGCACAACTACGATCTATTAAAGTGATCCTTCCCTTTGTCTCCCTTCCTTAAAATGTTCTTGTCGTCGAATGTTTGAGCACAATCTGACCATCCCTCCTTCATCCTGTATGGACACTGACCCATCAGTCCTTATCCTTGGTTTTCTTCTATCTACTTATTTTTCATCTCATTTCTGAGAATACACTTGTCCTATCACTCTTCTCCTTGTCGCATCTGTTAGGGAGAATTCTCAGGAATGCGCTAATTTCCCTTACCTTTTGAGACCCCCAACAACTTTACTGGATTTCTAGGATTTAAATTTTCACCTGGAAAGAGTGTGAGCCTTTTTTCCCACTCTCATGTATTTTGATGTGTGTTTTACTTTTGTGTTCTTTGGATATGGAGTTTTAGACAACTCCATAGGCATCATCTTTTTCTTGTGTGTCACGCAGCACCTTCAGTGCAGTGGCACAGTGATGTCTTTCAGACTTCCCAAGGTTTAAATACCTTCTCTGGGACTGACTACTGTCTCCCAGAGCATGTAAAGTTAAATTGACTTTGCTCGTATTTTTAAATTCATAGACCCAGCACACCCTATCTTCCTATAGAGTGCTGGAGGGGTTGCCTGGCATCCCCTGTGTCTAAACACTCATGTAACAGTCAAATGTTACCCTTCTTCTCTTGAAATGGCTGGTGGCAGTGGTTTTAGAACTAACGACCATGATTTTTCCCGACCACGAACACTGGTAGCTAAAAATCGGGTCAGCCATGTTTTCCAATATGGCACACAAGAACCCTCTGTAAAAAAAGACTACGGTTATCTTCTTTTGCCATTTCATTTAGGAAAGGTCCTTCTAGTGTTTGTCTCTGCGTGCCAAACCAGGTTTGGTCACTTTGTTCGATGGCCTTTGGCAGGCTTCAGTGCTGAAGCCCTCCTCTGGCGCCTGAGTGTCTGGGGTGGACAGGATCTGAGGGAGGTTCCCGAAACTCCATGTGCTTAGTCTCCTAGGAGACCTGAATGCACTCTGGTGTGATTCGCTGGCTGACTGTCCGGCAAGGACAGCCACCCTGCTGGCTGAGTGGCAGCTAGGCTGGAATGAATGGGAGAAAACTGTTTAAAAGCACGTCTCTGGGACTTGGATGGCAGAGTCGACCACTGGAATGAAAGAACCAAAGATGAGCTGAAGGAAGACGACTGCTGCAACTCCTGGACCGTTGGTTTGCCCGGTGAAGCCCTGCTGCAGGTCCAAATTTCCTGAAACTCCCTCAACAGAGAAACCCCTTCAAGGACGACTTCTGGTGGGAACAACCAACTCGCAAGCCACCTGGACACCGTCTCCATACTGGTCGAATTTTCTTCAGAGTGCTGTTGAAAACCGGATAGCCAGTGAGAAGGATACCAGTTTGTGGACTTTAAGGCACTCACACCTTAAAACCGACGTTTAGCCAAGCTTGTGGCTTCTTCCCTGGGCAGTGCAGGAACCTCCCGACATCCTCCTTCTTGTCCCCATGACTGAAGCTCAGGAACAACGAGATCTGCAGAAACTGCAAGGAACAACTGCCTCAGCTACAGCTTTTCTTCATTCATAAGGTACTGTGCAAACGCGGTGTGGAAATCCTTTCTGCTGCTGTGAAAGTTTGTGAAACTTTCCCAACTTTGGAATCTTATTCGGTCCTAATCCGACATATAACTCTTTTTCTGGCAAACTACTTCTAAGAACATTGGCCAAGACTTAACCATTTACTACCAGAACTGTGCTATCCTATCCAAGACACTGAACCATTTACTTTGGCCCCAGCCTATTGAATTGGATTGCCTCTTGTAGTGAACTGAAACTATTTGCCCTGCCTCTGAAAGTAATTGTGTTTTGATTCTCAAAACTTTTGTCTTTCTACCCCTTTTGAAAGTTACTCAAGTGCCATTTTGCTCCCACTTCGGGGGAACCTAACTTGTCCAGAAACGTATTGGTTGTGTACTGTAATGTATTATAGTGTGATATTGAGCTGCTTCTTGCTAGTGGAATGTTTTCTAACTAAATGTGTAAATAAATGTATATTCTTTTACCAGGAAACCTTGAGTAAGTGTTTGTTTGAACTACTGTGATTGCAAGTCCTTTGTGTAACATCTTGTACTGCTCACAACCCTCTTGAGAAAAGTCTGGCTGCTCAGCCACTGCTACCACATAACTGTGTAGTGCAGGCTTGTACCAAAGGTGAGATTGTGCTTACACCTGTATTCTTAATTGTGTGTAGTGTTCCCAAAGGGTACTGCATGTAATTCTGCCTAACAGCGTCTCTCACTGTCCTTTGGGATCTTGGAAATTACATCTTTTTCCAGTTTCCTGTTCTCTCATCGCCTTTTAACGGAGGCGACTCATGCACCAGGTCACTTATACCTAGTTGCTACCTTAAACCTTTCTCAATAGGCACAGCCTTTCTTCTTTCTTACTATCACTGTCTACGTCAGGCTCAGTGGGTGAATCAGAAGGCTCTTCACCCCCATCTTTGCATATGTTTAAATATCCTATCAATAGGAGGGGGCTACTCGCTTTCCTCCTCACTCATTCTTCCCAGAGTTCTCAACTCGCTAGTCGCTTATCTAACTTTGTCCCATATACTCAACATACAATCATGTCATCATGTGTTGCAAAAAAAGAAAACGTTTGATCCTGCTTATGATCACGACATGATCATTCTGTCTGTGGTCTCTTTGCCCGTTTTAACTCGAGTGTATGGTTGCAGCAATATATAAACGGAGTAATGCTCCCCATGTTGGCTCGTCATTCCTGATAGTCAAAACTCACTTGTACACTGCAATTTCATAAAAATAATAGTTTTTGAAAAAAATAACCTAATATAAGCTTGCACCAACCATAGCATGCTCCAATCCTTTCTACGTCACATGTTCTCTTTTTACTCTATGTTGCCACTATGCACCATCAATACAATATCATAAATAAACTGTTTTAATTCACTTTCTCGTGTTCTAATTTCCTTTCCAGCAATGTCTCCATTGATTTTTCATCATTTACATACTCACATAAAACAAACAGACAAACAGACATACTTGACCGGTCACATATATCAGTCTATATTTCAAGATTCATCCTCTTTATACCCCTAAACAATACTCTGGTTGAGTGTGATCTTCCCATTAAACTGTTCTTTAAAACAAGTACGTCACCCATAATAGGGCTCTAGGGAATAGATCCTGCTGACGTTCTTTAAAATTCAGGAATCTGGGCATCTCCCGTTGTGATGCTCCTCGTCTCACAGGGTCCGATGCTTGATGCTCATCGTCTCAAGTCAACCTTCGCTAAATTACTTGACACTCTTATTGTCTCGAGTCAATTATCCCCATTAAACTCGACGTTCATTGTCTCGAGATGACCATCCCTTTCCCACCGACAGTTACTCATTTCCCCTTATCACGCTCCTTTCCCACTGCCCATTCATACTTTTTTGGCATCTTGCTCAGTTTGTACTCACCATTCGTACATTTGGCTTCTGACCCTCGGGATCGCAATGCCTCCTTCTGCGGCCTCTCCAACCTTCTGTCCGTTTAGCTTCCTGTAGATCTTGGGAGTGGTTGTTGTTGAAACCGGGGAACCCGTCACACCCATGTTTGTACGAGCCTTAACCTATTCTATCCGCTATCCACAGGGAGCTTCACGTCCTTCCAGCCGAATGGCAGAGGTCGTTCAATATTGCGGGGGACTCCAAAGCTTACTTATCTCGATGGAAATCTAACCATCCTCTCTCTGCTACCACGTGAACTGGAGAACTTCCAGCCCTTTAAGACGGGTCAACAATACATTTGTGAGGGATAGGGATGCAGAGGTTACTCAAACATCAATAAACTAAACGACTCAGAAAGTTGGCAAAAAGATAACGGTTTTACTATCAATTATCTAAAACAGGGAGTACAACGAACGTCATCGGACATATCATAGTAAGGTCTCTCAACGAACTTCATAAACAGCACAGTTTTATACTAAATTTTCATCATAGGTGACGTACAACCTGCGTATTAATAACGTTATCCTACGTGGCAAACTACAAATACCTACTGAAGAGAGTGATAGGGTCTAAGGGAACATCTAAGTATACAATCTATACTCATCTAATGGGCATGAGAAAGGTGATAGGTTTCTTAACATCAGGTGGGGCAGCTAAGCCCTACCCTCAAAACAGGTCACTACGAACGTCACTAAATACACAACATCCTATTGGCTACTTAACTATAGGATCCCCAATCATGCAATCCTCTATCATTGGTTAGCTTCTAACCTCCGTCAGCATCCTTCAAACCCATGCTAGCCGCACGCAGGACAGACTGTCAGGTGCTGGTGAATTAGTTTTAAACATCCGCTTCCTGCCAATTATAACATCATCACCTCAGTGGTCGGTTGTCAATTAGAGCCTTTGAACTTGTCCTTGGGAGTGTTTCTTTGCTCTGGAACATACAGAGGAGTAGAGGCGCGCTGTGCCCTCATGCGTAGGTGCGACCCTCATGCTCGTCCAACTCCTTCTCCCAACATGACTGGAGACCACGAAATTGAGCTTTCAGTGTATTAAAAAGGACTATTTTCCAATGTGTCTCTGATGTCTTCTTTGTTCTCTCCAAGCTTCTGAACAGGAGGTTCATTCCTTCACATGATTAATTTCTAATAAGTATATTAATAAGTAACTAATTTCTGTTCTTCTCAGCCGAACATGACCTTGGCTTCTTGGCTCGTTCAACCTCGCCTTTCTGAAATTCGCCTGTAATTCATTTGTTTTCTAACTGCGCCATATGTGGAAAAGATGGCCTCCCTCCTTTAGCTCAGCTCTGCTTATAGTTCATAATGGGACAATCCATTCTTTACTCATTCCTATGTATCCATACATTGGCGCCTGCCACAAATTATTTTACTATAAAGCTAGCCTCATGAAAACTTTGTCTGCTTGCGTAACTTTGCATCTGTACATGTGTGAATTGCTTTCAATAATTTAATCATCTCTTCAGCATAAGCCTCTTCATCTTGAGCCCAAGATGTTGCTTATCTTTGTTACTTTCTTGATGCCTTATCAAATATCCGCATTCTCTCATCTCTGCATCTCTTCTATGTACGTCAGCTCGACTCTTTCATGATGTCACTAATGTGCTTCATCAATCAGGCATCCTGCTTCCTCCGGGATTTTGTTTAGACAGCCATCATACTGTCTTGAATACAAGTATGGTTTTCTCAACGGGAACCTTGCCTTGGGCCCGGAAAGCCAGAGAACTCGATGAGATGGAAAACATCACAGGTGTCTTCCATGATATTTCCCCGAGCAGAGAAGTGGAGTGGGCACCTTTCCTCGAAGCCTACAAATGACTTGAAACGAATCTGATGACATTCTTTCCCACAGAATTGAGCGTTAACATCCTGAAGACCAATCTTCATTGGTCTGTGAAATTTCCAGGGGTTCTGGGGGGGCAAGAGGAGGGGGGGAGTTAAAGTTATATTGAAAAGTTTACATGTGATATGTTTTTTCTGGACTCAATAATGCTAAACAACTTTTGAAACAAGCATTGGCAATGTCAACAGTTTGGACTTTTGTGTAGTTATGGGAAGGCACTTGACAGACAAAGCCGTAGTGGTGTTAACTGGCCATTGATGGTGGCAGGTGCGGAATGGTGCGAGTACCTCGGCATCTAATAGCAGTGCCTGGCAAATGCCTAATACATATACACACAAGCTAAAACTGTTGGCCTTGCCAATGCTTGTTTTTAACAGTACTTGAATGAAGGACAAGCATATTGCTTATAAATCGAGTGGCTCAAGACACACCTGGTTCAGACATTTTTATTACACCAGTAGTGTGTTTAAAACTCCAATTAAGTAATAAACTCTCCGAAGACTGCTTTAAAGCTTTAAAAAAACATACTGACAGGCACATCAAGTGCAAAGTGTGATAGTAAGGCTTGAATAAAGTGAGTTCAAAGAGTTCCCAAGAGGAAGTGTCTTGGGCGTGGAGGGGCAGGAACTGGGTGGGAATGGCCATATGGATTAGCATGGCCATGGGCAGTCAAATGGGTGGGAAAATAACCAAACAACACCTTGGCATGCCACTTATCCATATCTGTACTCCAATGCAATAGTTTTGGCTTATAGGTGGTGCCCGCCACCTAATTACCCAAACTAAAATGCAGCAGACCTGTTGAGCCTAACTAAATATCCCCAATTTAACAACCAAACAAAGTGCACAGCAGTACTTGAAATGTAATACAGCAAGAATAGCATCCTCAAATTCACACACCAATCACACTTTAGAGCCACAAATAAGTTACCAAAGTTAAAACATATAACATTTTGTCAAAACTTGTTGCCAAAAGGAACGTGACTGATTATCGCAGATCTGCCAACTGCATGTGACACCACCAGCCATAACATCGTCCTACATCATATAGGAATTGGATGGGGTAGCGGCACCACAGTTCAGTGGCTGGAGTTAATTCCTGCAGCATCAACAGTGGCTCTTCAAGTCTGATATGAAGCCACTTGTGGAAATAAGCAAAAGGTTTGCAGTGTTGTTCCAAGTTTATTCTGACATGCAAATCTTGAGACGAAAAAAAGAAAGCCAGTAATAACTCTGAGGTGCACATACCATTCACCACTAAATGCATGTCTGCAATTAACCTCTGAGCAGCAGTTAACTAGGGAAGTCATTATGTTTGGCATATTCAAGACACTCTTCCCTCCAGATTGACTCACCTGCGGAGTCAACCCAGAGAGAAAAGCAAAGGCCTAGTCATCACTGTGGAGTCAAACTATCATTCCTCCCATGTCTTCAATTCCAAACTTGATCTCATATGTTCCTTGATCTCGACTCACCTTGACAACTTCAAAAGCAACAATGCAGGCATTCCCAATAGCTACCTCATTTCAGTAGAGTTAGAAGCTCCGATTCCATGCTTCATGGAATAGTGTTAGAATAGGATCCCATTAGATCCGCCAGCCGAAGGTTTTGAGAGATGTACCTTGTCAAGTATGTCAATGGAACTAAAATCCACATAACATTCTCTTTATGGCTGAGATTGACTGAATTCTGTTCCCAACAACTTTTCTGAAACACAGGTAGGGACAGACAGACTTCTTGCTCTGTGAACATATATTATCTATATACAAAAAGAAGTCCTATTTTCCATTGGGGTGTCCCCCCTTCACTCTTCCCACATCAAGTGGAGCTTCTTAATAATTATCACAAATTTTATTAGTCATAAATTAGCAAATTATATAAAAACAATCATAAAAATGATCATAGTACATAAAACACATACAATATACTAAAACAACACAAGTAGAAACACCATGAGTGAGTCGTGATACAGTAATTCTTGAAGGATCAACATATGTGTAACCAAACAACACTTTGATTCCAATGCCTCACTAATTTCAGCTTGTTTCTTATTGGTATGTCTAAAAAAAACCTGACTTGTACAAGTTTCTGTCCTTTATGTACAAACAATGTAGGACATTCTTCAGGGGAGTGTGTCTTGTGCCGAAATTAAAAATTTTCTTTAGTTGGGGAGAGTACCCTGTTAATCAAAAGGACACCCTACTAGTACTCAAATTTTTGATATTGATCTCTATTTACATTTATCCAAACCCTCATCGCTAAAAAGGGTATAGTAGTATGTTCATTATTAGTTCATTATTATGTTCAAATCTAAATGCCCAATTCAGCCACTTCACCATTGACTCCATTAAAATTCCGGTCTCTGATTCTGTCAAAACTCTGGGAGTCTACCTGGATTCCATCCTATCCATGGATAGACAAGTCAACGCAATAGCATCCGCAACTGCATATCATGCCAAACTTATCAACGCAGTCAGACCCTTTCTCTCCAAAGAGAACTGCACCAACATAGCCAGAGCCATCACCGGCTCTAGGCTGGACTACTGCAACGTACTCTTTCTAGGAACCTCCAACAAAAACTTAGAGAGACTACAAGTAATACAGAACAATGCTCTCCGGGCAGCCCAAGGCATTGCAAAAAGAGAACACATCTCTGAAGCCAGAAAACTAGCCCACTGGCTCCCCATAAAGGAAAGGATCGTATTCAAAGCCCTAACACTGACCCACAAGTGCATTCACTTCACTGCTCCAGCATACCTCTCTCAAAGGATCCACCCTGTCTCCACTTCCAGGCCAACCAGATCACCGTACACCAACATGCTCTCTGTGCCACTAGTAAAAAGAGTAAAAGCGGGCAGATCCAGCTTCCCCTACCTCGCGCCCACTCACTGGAATGCCCTACCTCCCACTATCCGTTGAGAGGCTTCCCTCACCACCTTCCGCAAAATTCTGAAAACTACCCTCTTCACACATGTCCCGACACATCAGCACGAATACTTATCATATATGTTGTAATATACGACCAAATGCAATATCTGTAACAACAGTATGATGTCTTGTAGTATTCATAATGTGTCAACAATCGCTATCATGCCTGTACCATGTAACTAAGTTATTGCAAGTAACAGCGCCTCAATGCCCCTGGGCTGCTTGCGCGCTATATAAATATAAATAAATAAATAAATTACATACCTCTCTTGCCTTGTAATGGCTCTTGGACCTTTACTGATACTTGCTGTAGATTCCCAATTTTTTGTTTAGTGGAATTTTTGCTCTTCCTCCTCTTTTCTCTAATCTAGTGTACAATAGTTGCATATTATTAACGTAGGACAAAAATGTCATACAATATATATTTTTTGAGTGTCTAGAAAGAATAAGGAGATATTGCTTACCAGAATTAGGATTCTCCTATCCACTTATTTTGTATCTTTCTAAGTTAATATCTCTGTTCTCTGGATAACAGTTGTCACCCTGTAAAACAGAGCCCATATATCCTGTTTAAATTACTCAGTTGAAAAACCAAACTTCCAAAGCGCTATGTGATGAATAAACCAACACACTTACTTGTGGCTATGGATAAGGATATTAATTTCAAATTTCATCACAGAGGGGCCCTTGTATCAATAGATGTCAGTGGCCTCATGTTCCTTATTTAAGTTAAACTCTACAAAACAAAGCAAAATAAAGCCGTGAAACACTGCAATTTTGACACCAGATTGCTTCTACAGCTTGTAATCCCATATTGTCTATGTCACATGTTTTGTCCTCCACACTTACTTATAACTCTGCCTGCAGCTCGAATCCGCTTGAGTATTCCCATATGGTTCTAGTTACTCTGGGTCCTGGCAATTCAGGCCAGCTTAAAATTCGCGGGTGAGCCCGTGACTCACGTCACGTCATGACGTCACCACGCAACGTCATGACGTCACCACGCAACGTCATGACGTCACCACGCAACGTCATGACGTCATCACATCTACGGGGACGCCTATGCGGCAGCGTGTAAACGTCAGTAGAGACTTGGTAAGTCCCTGTTAGTATGGGAAATGTAGGATGTTATGAAGCCTCAAAATCGGGAACATGGTACAAATACAATGTGAAAAAGCCCAATTAGAAAAAAGTCCTGGCTTACATAATAGGATGCCCAACATTGCTAATAGAATTAGAATGGTAGCATTTGTTCTTAGGAAATGAAGCTTGCCCTATTCAATGGACAATGTCGTATGTGTCCCAGTGTATGCGAACACAAATACAAAAAAATAAGCATCTAATTTCAACAAATCAAAAAATACTAATTCTTGGTTTTCCAGAACAACAAATAAGCACGTCTCACTTTACATTACAAATGTGGAGGAGATAAAAATACAATGACCTTATTCTCTAATTACACAGTTAGGCATTGTGCCATTCAACTCCTTCATTCAGACCACTAATATGGCTTTTTGACAAAAAAATCAATTTCTGTTCCAAATGCAATAATTTCTTATTAATCACTGTTTGTGATTTGCCCTTAATTTGTTTCAAAATACACCACTCGAAATCATTACATGTATGTTTCGTTTCCAAAAAACGTTTGACCATAGGAGCTTGCTCAACTTCATTTCTAATGCAACTCCTATGTTCAGTCATTCTTGTGCTGCATTTTCTATTTGTTTTACCAATATACACGCATTTACAAGGACATTTTATCAAATAAATCACATTGTTGGTGTTACAATTTGTGTGTTCATTGGTGTTCCACATTCTTTCCAGACCCAAGTCTACATTGATTGTTCTTTTCGTTTGGGTGCACATCGTACAATTGCCACAAGGGTAATGGCCTACCACAGGGGGTAAACCCCATAGATTAGTTTGTTGTAAGGGCTTTTTCTTTACACTCATGTCATTTCTCATTACTAGATTTCGCACAGTGGTGCTTTTCTTAAATGCCACAATCGGCCTTCCTACTTCCTTGGTCATGATCTTATTCCAATTTCTTGTAATAATGCCCTTAATCCTGTATGACAGATTGCTGAACGTATTCACAAACACTAAGGGTATTTCTTTTGTACTTTTCTCTCTCTGTATTTGTTGATCAAGGAGAGATTCCTGATTGTTATTAAAGGCCCTCTTGGCTGCTTTCTTAACCATCGGGGTAGGGTACCCACGATGCACCAATTTAGTAATCAAATTGTTGGCTCCGTTTTCATATGATTCATTCGTACTACTGTTCTTTTTTAAACGTAAAAATTGATAGAAAGGGAGATTGTTCTTCACATGCTGAGCATGGTGGCTTTTAAAATGTAACAGCTTTTTTGCATTTTTGTCTGTGGCTTTTGTGTAAGGTCGAACTAGCAGTGAGCCATTTTGATGGTATATGCAGATGTCTAAATAATTAATGTCCTTGTTACTGCTGTTGCTCGTAAATTTAAGATATATATTTTGTTGATTCAGCCACTGTATAAAATGACAAGACTCTTCTTCATTCCCTTTCCAAATAACAAACACATCGTCTATATAACAGAGCCAACAAAGAATGTTATTCTGAAATGGATTTCGATCATTATAGACAACAGTTTCCTCGAACATGTTAACATACAAATTAGCGACATTTGGTGCCATAGCTGACCCCATTGCCGTCCCCTCAATTTGTTTGTAGAACTGCCCCATAAACTGAATAAAGTTCTCTGTAAGGGCCATTTCTGTGCACCATTTAATAAAGGAATTTGACACTGGATTTTCATCATTTCTTTTCAGTAAGGTTTTCTCCACTACCTCCAATGTTGCCAATTGCGTTATATTAGTATATAATGCTTGAATATCTAAGCATAAAAGCAAATTAACATTGGGGTCAAATGTATTTCCCTCTATCCTATTAATGGCGTCAGTTGTATCCTTTATATAACTTTTCATGGTTGGAATGAAAGGTCTTAAATAAAAGTCTACAAATTTGGATAGGGGTTCCAATAGTGAATTTACACCTGAAATAATAGGTCTTCCCGGGGGATTCTCTAAACTTTTATGAATTTTAGAGAGAGTATAAAAGATAGGAACTCTGCCATTCTCTCTAATGAGGTATTCGCCCCCTATTGTTTGCTGATCATGTGTTCTCTCGCAGCTCTATGAACCTTATCTCTGATAACACTTAAAAGGTCACTACTGGGGTCTCTGTCTATTTTTTGATAATGATTCTCATCTGCTAGTAGGTTATTGCATTCTTTAATGTAATCACTCCTGTTCAATATTACAATGGCGCCGCCTTTGTCGGCTTGACGGATGATGATCTTATCATTCGCCCCCAAATTTTTCAAGATATTATGTTCCGTTATACTCAAATTGGAGTGATGAGGGATATCTCTAGCTTCCAATTTGGTAATCTCCTCCAAAACCTTCCTTTCAAAAACCTTTGATTCTGCAGAATGTGAATTAATCGGGGCACAGAATACAGAGGGATTATCTCCCTTGTCAAATGTATTGTCCAAGAAAAATTCTCTTAAATGTACATTTCGCATAAACTGATTGAATTCAATCCTGAACTTGAATGGGTTATGGAATTTTGTTAATACAAAGTTCAGTCCCTTATTCAGCACTTCTTCTTTTTCTGTAATCTGGACATTTGAGAGATTCACTACCAGCCCCTGTAGCTGCGTGTTTGCATCCGTTCGGGTTTCCACGGTCTCTGATCTCCTCCTCTTCCTAAAAAAGGTTGTCTTTGATTATTGCCTCTGGCCATTATTTCTTGTGCCTCTCAGATTGACTGAAACCATGCTGCAGTAGCAGGACATCCCTGGAAGAGGGCTGATGTGCTCTACTGACCTTGGCAGGACAGCAGGTGAGTGGTTTTCTCCCCCCCACCAACATCTTAAAAACAGTTTGCCATACAGTAAGTTCCTTAGGCCCAAGAGAAGTGTCCGATGCTGATTCCTTGAAAAAGGAATATGATATCATGAGCATGTGTTTCTCTCAGAGAGAATATACAGGTGATGTCCTTTAAGGAGCTAGGGAACGCACTGAGGTGCAGCTTATATAACAGCTATTGGTTCTGAAACCCCCAAAAGATGGCTTTCCATTTATCCATACCACAAAGTTCTCAAACCAGAGCTACCAAATATCATGAATTAGCAAAAAGAATTGGAGATTCATCCAACTAGATCCACTTTTTCATATGCTATTCCCGAAAACCTCTGATGGTAGCATATAAACATGGTACGAATTTTAGGGATCAATTAATAAGATCAGAGAGACCGATACAAGACACACAGAGGTTCCCTATAAAAACCAAAGGATGGTACATTCCCGTGCTTGAACCGCGAACACTGCAACATACTATCAGAGGGGATACAGTTAGGCATCCACGCAATGGAGAAAAGAAAATCACACTTCATCATTACGCCACATGTGACAAATGGAATGTAATTTATGGTATTCAATGATCGTGTGGGAAGTATTTACGTGGGACAAACTACAAGCAAGGCTAAAGAACGCTAGATGTAGCATAAGTACAATGTCCGCATGCATAATGAGAAGTCACCAGTCTACAAGCATTTTCATGAATGTAATCATTATGTTTCACAGATGAGATTTGTAATATTGTAGGTGGTACATTTCCTCCCAAGAGGTGGAGAGATTACCAGAATACTGTTGCTGAGCTAACTCTTCTGATTACATCGATTGGACTCTTTAAATCCACTTAGCATGAACAATGAACTTTATCTGGGCATGTACCTGTGAATGCTAACACTGAATAATATTCTATGATGCCGGGCTGATGTTACAACACGCATAACATCATGTTTGTGCTTGAGATGTTCTTTAATATTCAAATCTACATGCAAATGTTATACTCTGTGGACATTGACAGTGATTTACAATTGATACCAATACTCACTGATTTATTACACTAGCTCCCTCAAGAATCACGAGCAGTGGGGCTATGATCATCAGCATTTTATCTTGAGATGTGCAATATTGTATTCAATTTGTTGCAATGTATAGGCTTATTATCATGGCTTGATTGAACTTAGGTACTTTATTCTAAGAGAATGGTTGGGTCATCTACCTTACGTTCCTTCAGATTCCCTGGCCAGATTGGGTTTGAGTACATCAAACATGGGGATACCTAATCTGATTGTAGCACTTTTTCCGTTAACTCAGAATATGGCAATGAGTAATGCAAAATGGTGTTTACTGATCAGCATGTAATCACATGATTATGTGCGTAAGATTGTTTCATTTAAGTGTGGTGGCCATGTTTGTGCCACACTTACAGTGGCACAAACTCATGTCCGGTAAGGACATGAGACTGCAGAAAACTGCAACCTTATCCTTCTGACAAAGGTAGAGAAATGTAGTGGTGGACCTCCGATCTCCTTACCTTACCCAAATTAGGCCCACCTTTTAAGAAGTGAGTGCACGATTGTCCGCAAAGCAAGTTTATTGTATACAAATGGCCAGGGGGGGCAAGACAACTCCTTAGGGACAGAACTAACCCGATTCTCCTCCATCCCACACAAAGGTAACACTTTATATACATTGTTGCAATGTTTAATAGACTCCCAGAAATGCTGTTATACAGTCATCCTCCAAACATAATTAGTTAACCATGTACAAGGAAATCTAATCCCTAAAGTTCCCACATTCTCATTGGATACATTCACTTAACCACCATCCTCTTTCATCATACATTTGCATTAGCTCATATTTACAGTACAACCCCTTTTTTGGGCTCTTCCCATAGTCGTTTGTGACATCATCACATGGTCACATATTCACCTACAACAAAACTTATTTATTACAAGTTCCATATGGTCAGGGACCTATAACCCTGGGCATGCTGCACATGGGTTTTACAAGGACACTTCAACAATATGAGGAGGGAGAGAAACAAACAAGTTCCCTTTGAACCAGTGAAACACATCTTATCTACCCAGACTTGCTGGCGCCCCGGTATCTCTCTTAGTTCACGCTAATGTATTACGACTACCATTTCAGCTCGCATGGCCTCTGGTCACATCTTGGTAATTTCCCTGAGAACCTAACTGAAACCCATAAACCATGTGCCACTCTGCCCTTAAGCACCGGGTTTATTACCTGGCCCTAAGTCAACCCTGCCATGTGGCCGGACTTCCCGGGTCACTGAATATTAAACTCCCATGTTCACAGGAAGATTACATCTCTCATTCATAATAGCACCAAGTCGTAAATCCTATGAACCACAAGCACTTAATTCCAGCCTGGCTGCAACTGACCATTTGATGTTATCGCAGCCGGCTGAATGCAGTTAGCTGCCTTCCCCCATCCTTCAACCTCGATCAACCAGCTTCCCAGGTCGCACATAGTCTATCTTGCCAACCCTGGTTTTTGCTGCCTACACAAACCCCAGATTTAAGGGACCCGTGGTATACAACCTTCCCATGTATTCATGTATTCACCATGCACCCCATGTTCCCCAACTGTCTCGAACACATTTCCCTGAAAACCCCTGTGTATATAGGTCTGTGCATGTGTGTTCAAGACTACTGTGTACCCTCACAGTGGCTTCCCTACTCATGAACCTCCTTTCTCGTGAATCTCCTTTCTCGTGTGCACATATAAAGTTCCTCACTTCCCATCTTTAGGCACTAAACTGCACCCCACTACATGGCATTCCACAATCCAGCACCCACAACACCAGCATTGGCGGTCATGTGTGGAGCCCACCACCATGAAGAGAATGCAGATAGAAAGAAACAAGATGCGATTTCAGTGATCCTTGCCATGCTAAGCTGCCCTTTACCTGTATCGACCAACAACCAAGGAGGCACCAACTACGAGATGTGAGAGAAATACAGTAAGGAAGTGGGGAGGGAAACATGTGTTAAAATGACCGCTGCTGTGGCTCACATACCCCTGCTTCTCAGGCTGCCTTCATTCATCATTTGTAATTTGTCTCTGCAACCTGCAAGTGATCCAATGGCGGTGCTGTCATGGCCACAGGCCCCAGAACACAAACACCACACCGTCTAGTGATGGGGGCAATGGGTCATTCGACCAATATGTGAGGCACCCGCAAGGGTTATACACAGCCTCATGTCACAGCATCTGGGCGCCCGCGAGGGTAACACACTGCCCATTAATATCAACATTTTTTGAAACTTATGATATACAAAGATCAGAGTAGGATAGAATACATATTAGAGGCACCCGCAAGGGTTAAGTACCGCCTCTAGATTTAATTCCCTATCACTTGTGATTTTGCAATATGCACTTTATACTATGCACTTTATTGATAGCACTCAGCACTTTATCAAACAACCGTTTTTCAATGTTTACAAAGCATGCAGCACTTTATTAGCTATACAACACCTGCATATCTCAATTTTTATATCTGCAACATATATGTTGGAATACAATCTTTTGAGAGCACACTTCAATCCATGTTGAGACAATGTGTCAGCCCACTTGGGCCGAATTCAACATACCCAGCTCAATAGAAAACGGTGTACGATCTTACCCTATTTTATTGACATTGGCAAATACCTAGATGAAACCACATGATTTAATATCAGTGATTCAATATCAGCAATCTCAGGCTTTCTGTCCATCCCTTACCCACTTGGGA
Organism: Ambystoma mexicanum; assembly: GCF_040938575.1. NCBI lineage: Eukaryota > Metazoa > Chordata > Amphibia > Caudata > Ambystomatidae > Ambystoma > Ambystoma mexicanum. The sequence goes on along the minus strand of NC_090921.1, from coordinate 1,332,682,932 downwards.
CATTTGGTGTGATTAAACAAACATGTTTCAAACCGCTACACTATCTATGAAAATGCCGTGTCTCTTTTAAATGCACTGAACTGTGTTGTTATGTAGGTTCCAACATGGCTGCATTTTTGCCTACCACTTGTTACCTTATCTTAGTGCAAAACATTGAAAAAGGACTCATATACTTGTCTATATAATACCAGAGTCCTCTCTCTATGTCACTTACCTGACGAAGCCCGAGTAGGGTGAAACGCGTCGTTCCTTCTTGCACCTAGGACCGTTGCTGCCTCCTTTGTCCATGTATCTTAAACAATAAAGGACACTTTGACTGCACGGAATACAAGTCTGCGTGTGGATTTATTGAAGACATCCAGCCTTTCACTTCGATCACAGCCGGAGTGCCGATGTAATCCGGATTGGTTCCCAGTCCTATATATATATATATATATATATATATATATATATATATATATATATATATATATGAGCAGGAACACTTTATTTCAGTGCAGGAGTGCTTTTACTTTATTTCAGTGCAGGAGTGCTTTTATTTTACAAGACCTTTCCAGGAGCTGAAAGCCTTTATTCCAAAGAACATCCTCATGTGCTGACTCATCGTGTGTGGCTCCCTAGGCCTGGTCTTCATGTGCTGACTCATCAGGTGTGGCAGGCAGGCTGAACCTGGTGGGCGTGGCTTCAGAAGATCAGCTATATAGGCTGCTCCATCCTTAGGGCCGGTGCTTCGCGTTACTGTGCACTCATGTGCAACATGACGCTCACCGCCGCTTGGACCAGTTTACTTACCTTTGAAACCAGGAGTTCTCCTGCATACTCACCTCCAGGAAACTGGTGCTTCATCGCTTCATCTGCAGACTCATCTCCTGACACCCAGTGATCTTGATCCCGACGCCGCAGCACTGCACTCCGCATCCACGAACTCGGACCCTGTGAAGAAGAAGAAAGACAAGGTTAGAACATCCGCCCTAGGGCTGCGCCACATTTGAACCCAGCGCGCCCCGTAGTTAACAACTTACCAGCTACTGTACCACTGCAGCTTCATTCCACATTCCCACTGGCTGCCGCCTCAAGCTCTGCAGCTTCTGCCGGGCCGGCAGCATCACCTGCAAGGGAAGAAAGCAGAAGAGCAAACATCAAAAGTGGAACGGACAGCAATACAAGACATCGAACTTTACAATACAACAAAAACAGACGAGGAAAGACAAAGGCAAACAGGAACACTTACCTGAAGTATAGTGGCTTTGTCGCAGCAGGACTGGACTACAATGTGCAAGGGACCAGTGAAGGAACTCGGTCTAGATCATACAAGCGCCCCTGCCAGAAGCAGCAGGACAGGGTGCTCGCCAAAACTAATCAAGAGGTGAGATTTCTAGGGACAGCGCTTCCCACGGGTACCACAGTTTGGGAGAAAGGGTCTGGAAGGGGATCAGGCACACAAGCTGGCATACTCACGCCCCCTATTCTCCACGCAGGAGCAGTCCTGAGCAGCATCACCTATTACCACCAGTCACCACATAAGCGCAGAGGGCAAAGTCAAACCCAAGCGACCTCACCCCTGGGAGGGCTGCAACCGTGCCCCAACGCCTACACAGAGACCAGGTGAGCGTAACAGGTGCGCCGGCAGGTGAAGCCGGCCCCCTCCAAAGGCGCAAAGGCCTCCTACATGCTGCCTAAACCACTACGTGCCACCATGAACCTGCCCGTTATGCACCAGAGCTCTCTGATGCAGAGAAACAGGCTCAAACTCTGGCCGGCCGGGCTACACCAGGTACCGCGTTCACTGCCAGCTTGGAATTCATGCCTAGCACTAAGGACAGTAAGTGCATTCAAATCCCTCCCTCCACCCCGCCCCCCCGAGTACGTATCCTCACACAGATTGCTTGCTCCGCACCACAGGCAGAAGCAAGATAGCCCTGCTTAGGATGCCTCCCACTAAACCCATCAGCCTTGCCAACATGCCTTCTACGTGGCAACTGCCTATCGTGTCCACTTCTACCAATGTGCCGGCAGAGCAAAACCCTTTCACATGGGCTGCGCACGCAGTGAATGACACACTCCCACCACACAGCACTTTCGATTTCAGAACCCATTCAATGCTCATTCACATCTGATGCACGAACTAAACATTGCCACTCGGCCAGAGTATCTAAACATGAACACTCACCTGAGCAGCCACGACAAAACACCCAAAACCGGCCTCAGCACACACAGCGCGGCGACCGTCGCCACGGAAGAACCCTGCAAAACATGCTTGATCGCCACCACACCAAAAATGAAACACACATGCCGCCTCGGAACTCCCCCTGCAAGAACCAAGCGCATACAAGCCTAAAAGAGCCCGACAACCTTTGCCAACTCTCACAGAACCTGACCAAGCAGCTTGATCATGTCAACACTGAACCAATTATTGCAGGTAACCGCAATATCAATGTCTCGCTGTACACATGTCCAATCCATCATGTTCTTAATTCACCATGCACTCCTAACGCTCATACCATAGCTGAGCATTGCGACTCAAACTTGCCCTGCATTGCGCACTGGGATTCAAACTTGCATTGCATTCCGAATTCTGATGCCATAACCATGCATTGTGACCCTACTCTGCCTTGCACTGCTCATGCTCATACCGTAGCTTGCCATTGTGTTTCAAACGTGACTTGTATTTCGAATACTGATGCCATAGCCATGCATTGCAACCCTATTTTGCCCTTTACTGTTAGTATTAATGCTGCAGTTCAATATTATTACCTTAATCCTCCATCTGCCACTACCCCTAGTGCCACACTGCAAACAACCCCAACTAAGCATATTGTCACTAATCCCCTAGGCACCCCCAACCACCTGACCTCACAGATTACAGCTCTGTTTGAATCTCATATGCCCAATGTACCAAGCACTATCATCAATGATACCGTACAACCTACTGCCTCGCTCCTATACTTAGCTCACAACGTGTCTTGCACACTATCGCCTGACGCCTTGAACCAAAACTTAAGGAAACCCATCAGCACCCAGTGCACCTTCGCACACCACCCCAAATGAGTCCATTACTTGTGGCCTTGCATTGCACGACCAGCACCACGAGGAGACCTATACTATGCTGGATTCCACTGCGAACAATCCCTCGCCCCACTGTCGCAAGCGCAAATCCCACTACTCCAATGACATAACTCAAGCCCAAACTGCCAGAATCACCAGGTCTGTCAAAATTGACCTACCCCAGTCCCTGCCTATGCCCTTAAACCCCGCTAAGACAGACAGTATCAAGGGCAGACTGCCAGATCACTACTAGCCCACACCCTCGAATCTCCAACCTCTAATCTCCAACTAGACCTACTGGTGGTGACAGAAACCTGGCTACACACTGCAGCGGGCCCAGCACTATCGCTAGCCATCCCAGAGGGGTTTACCATCTATCGAAAAGACAGAACTTCAGCCAAAGGGGGCAGAGTCACATTGATCGCAAAATCCTCAGAGAAGCCCCTTACAAACACTTCCTGGCAGGAGAACTACTTTCTCTCAATCTTTCCCTTACCAACAGTGCCATTATCCCCTTCCTCATACTTTATAGACCCCACAGGCCCACTCCTTTCCTTCAATGAGGACATAGCCCTTCTATCCAAGGACACCAAGCCATCATCCAGAATCATCAGGCTAGGCAACTTCAACCTCGGCATTCATGGCAACTCAGACCCTAATGCAACTGTCATACAAAACACAATTGCAGCACAAGGCTTCACACAACGCATAGACCAGGCCACACATGACAAAGGCCGAATCTTAGACTGGCTTGCTGACCTGAATGGCCTGACTAACATCACAGCCAACATCCCTTGCCCTTGGTCAGATCATGCCATCACCTTCACCATACCCAAACAAACCACATTCAAAGCTACACCGCAATTACCACCATCAACCCTCGCCAGAAATATGCGGAATATCAACAGCATCAACATGCTTCCACTGCTAGGCCCAATCACGGAATACAGCTTTGGCCCGACAATCTGGCCACGCTAGTAGATCTGTACAATACCACCATCCTTCAAGTCATGGACAAAATTTCCCCACTCAAGTACCGCAAACCCATCCCCAAAACTCATCTTAACTCTTGGTTCACACCCAACCTAAAAAAACGAAGAACCAACAAACGCGCTGCAGAGTTGCGCTGGAAAGACGTACCCACCAAAGCCAACAAAGAACTCTTCCTCACCTCTGCAAAACAATGCAAACAAGCCATACGCCAAGCAAAGAGCCTTACTTATAATGAGTCAATAGCTAATGCCAAATCTGGCTCCAAAGATCTATTTACTATATTGAGGGAACTGGTGACACCATCTAGTCCTCCAGAAACTTGCCACAATGATGAAACCTGTTCCACCAATATCCAAAACGCACTTATGGATAAAGTCTCAATGCTTCAAACTAAAATAGCAAACAAAAAAGACAAGGTAGTCACTAAGATACTGTTAGGGACACCCACAAGGAGGACCTACCCTACTCACCTTTCGAATTCAGGCCCATTACCGTCACTGAAGTTACCACAATCATCTCTAGTCTGAAACCCTCTAGATGTCAAGACGACATCTGCCCAGCACCTTTCATCAAAGACTGTGTCTCAGAAATGGCCCAATTCATCACTTCCCTAATGAAAAAGTCATTTGTAGAAAGCACTGCCCCTAAGAACCTAAAAGATGCCTGGGACCTCCCACTCTTAAAAAACCGTCGCTAGACCCTAACGTCCCAATGAACTACCGCCGGATCACCACTGTACCTTTCCTGCTTAAAATCTTAGGCCGCGCTGCCTACCTCCAAATTCAAGAACATTTGGAGACAAACAATCTCTTGGGCTGCGCTACTCGGGTTTCAGACCCAGGCATGGCACCGAAATGGTGCTCCTCAACCTTAAAAAACAAATGGACGCCATCATCGACAACGGAAGCTTTGTGCTCGTACTATTCTTAGACCTATCAGCTGCCTTTGATTTAGTTAACCACCAAATTCTATGTCGCCATCTTTCCAGCGCTGCCCAATTCTCCCCGAAAGCCATTGCCTGGATAGAATCCTTCCTCTCAGAACGCACAATGAGAGTCTTCTCTAACATAGCTAATGCTGGCCCAGCCCCAGTTCTCTGTGGAGTGCCCTAAGTATCCTGCATGTCGCCCACACTCTACAACATCTTTACTAAGCCCTTGTTCGACCGCTTAGATGAACTCAGTGTTCTACACTAACTACGCGGACGACACGCAGATCCTACTGCACCTAACAGGAGACTATGACAAAGACACTGTTACACTCAACAGCATCTACCAGATCATCCAAACTTGGATGGCCCACCACGAACTTTGCTTAAACTATGACAAAACTGAGCTTCTGCTAGTTGGCCCCCAAACTTGCCTAAATAAATTGGACACAAAATATAAAACCTTCACAATTGATGGGAACACCATCACTGTCTCGGAAGAGGTCAACACCCTAAACATGTATCTGGACTCGTCTCTAACCCTCTCAAGGCAGGTTAACGCATCTATCTCATCTGCAGATTACACAGCCAAACTCATCAACGCTTGCAGACCCTACCTCACACCGGATAGCTGTGTGACCCTAGCAAAAGCCTTTGTACTATCCAAACTTGATTACTGTAACATCCTCTTGGCTTGTGCATTGACCAGCAATATTTAAAAAAACCTCCAAATAACACAAAACAACGCCCTCTGAGCTGCCCTAAATATCCCTAGGAGAGAACATATCTCAGAAACAAGACGCAAAGCTAAATGGTTCCCAATCCAGATCAGAATTAGATACAAAATGTTGGCCACAGCTCATAAATGCCTCACCAACACGGCCCCTAGATACCTTGCACATCTGCTTGCACCTACCCAAACTATGAAGCCTACCGCCTTCCTCATTACAGTACCTAAATTCAAAAGAACCACGGCTGTGGGACGCAGCTTCCCAGTAGTAGCCTCCAAAGAATGGAACACCCTACCTCTAAACATCAGAGCTGACCTTTCTCACGCATCATTCCGCAGAAAACTCAAAATCTGGTTCCTTACCTCTAATGGTAGAACCACCAGATCCTAGACGACACAATGCTTAATGTACTCTGTAAGTATCTGTAAATTGTACTACCTCACCTGTATACCACCATGTAAATCATATGACTGTAAATTGCCTGCCAGCACCCAGATACCCACAGGTTAGGCACGCTAAACAAATGCTAAATAAATAAACTACATTGTGTTCACATTGTATCCGCATGCTTGTCATTATGTTGCCACATGTATGCAAATTTAAAATGTATCAACTATACACAAAATAACAGTAATACTAACACTTATTCCATTCTCATTAACTATACTAAATAGATAAAAGATTGCAACATCACGCTAACATTGCATCTACCCAGTAACCGAAAAGGGCATGCGCAACGCAAACCCTTCTTTGCCATTGAAACCATTATCGAACACCCCAACATTCCCCCCCATTTAGTTAATTCATTAACTAATCAACCAATTCCTTGTTCTTTTAAAACATCTTCTCGGGGTATCAAGACACTACAAACATTTCTCATGCTAGTGTCAGGAATTGAAGGTGGAAGCTATGGAATCAATGGAGGCTCTAGTAGACAGCACGCTCTAGTCCTCATCCAACATGGCGGCTTCCACTATAAATCCTAGCTCCGCCCCTAGCTCCGTGCGTTGTATCTGTGTTTACTTTCACTGATGACGCTCCGTTTCACTCTGCTGAGTTTTCACCCTCCTCTCACGGCCTCCTTGTGTGCTTAGTCTTCCCGTGTCCCTTCCCTGTCTATCCGTTTGGACTTTATCTTCTGTTCCGTCCTGGTTTATTTATCTGCATTTCGCCTCGGTAACTGCAACCTTTTTCTTGGCTTTCTCTTTATCTTTCTTTCTTACGCGGCTTCGGCCGGCGTAACTTCACTGCCTTTCGCTTCTAACCTTTGTCCGCTAGCTGCTTTCTTTCCGCTTTTGACCTCCTGGTCGTTCTACTTTCTTTCACGATCCCCGGATTGCTTCCTGCTACTCTACATCTTCTTGTTTACCTTTCTACACGGCGTCCTCGCTGCTCTAGCCTTTTGCCGCCTGCACGGTCGGCTGGATTATTTTTCTTTCTCTTACCTCAAGCTCCAACTATTCCGTTCCGCCTTGTTCTCCTACTTTCTGATTGTCATTCTGTGTACTTACCGTTTCTCTCAGTATTCCATCCGGTTTCTATTTTTGTTTGAGCTACCCATCTGCTTCCCGGAGACAAATTCCTTCCCAGCGCTCTTCAGTAATCTTCTGTACTATCGTTGAATTCCCTCAAATATATTGAACTTATATCTGAGTCTACTTGGCATTCAGCTTTGGGAGAAACAGCCTGAACACTCCTGAGTCTTTGGAACCACTCTTCACTTCTCCTGCAGTTCATCTACCAAGGGTTTTTTCTGCCATCCGGCTTTTTCCCTTGGGGCTGAGGCTGGCCCCCTGGGAGCCCCGAAGGCAGGTTCCGATAACTGCCAAGGTGGCCTCCGGAGGGGCCAGACCTTATTTGCATGAAAAGAAGGTTCAAACTCCTAAGGATCAGACTCCATCTAAGAAGAAAGAACGTGCAAGAGTCAAGGCAGCATTTAAGGATCCAATATCTGAGGAATCTGGTGAGGAGAAGGGGGAGGTGGAGCCGAAGCCTGACAGCTAGTCCCACTATGGGCATACTCCTCCAATGAACAACCCCAACTCGTCCGCCCACAATTTCTGCAATCTACCCACTGTTTCACACAATCATCTCAATTTGGTGGAGGACATAGGACAGCACCGGGAGTCCCAACCAACCCTGCATCCATTTCTAACTCAGGCTGAGTACCCATGTGATATGAAATGACAGTGGCCCTAGCCTTGGATAGTTTCACAGTCATCATGGCAGCTGCTTTTGGTTTCTTAGTGGAACAACATTGAAAGAGCATCTGACAAGTACAAACATTATAAACAGAAAGACAAAATCTGCCATAAGGATTTTCACAGCTATGCTCATCCAAGAAGGCACCCAAGAGAAAAGGGAGTCCAACCAAGGGTCATTTGTAATTCCTGCTTCCTTCTCCATGACCCCCCTAAGGTTATGCAATGCAGAAATTGTCTGTACCAGAGACCCATTTTGTGAATCATTAGGGGACACAAAGGTGCAGCCTATTTTTTGGTAAACACCACCCTTCCATGGCTCTCAGGAGGTTGAGGGTGTACCTGTTTTACAGAGCCATAAGCCTCGAGACCTGCAGTTCTACGTTTATAGCACTGAAAGCTGAATCTGAAGAGTTCATAAACAGTAGAAGTTCATAATAAGTGACCTGGAGCCACTTGGCATTCACCATAGCTTGAACACTGGGGGCCAAAAGAGAAGAAAAGAACATCTCAGTTCTACTGAACAATATGTACTACTTAGGAATGTTCATCAGGGCTTCTGTAGACATTGTAGACATATAATTCGGCATCTAAGTCTGATTAAATCATACCACTTCCTCAGGTTCAGACAAAATCAAGAGATTGTCCATATTTGATGAAACAAGGGATGCAAGGGGCACAGAGGACAAAATGGGCACAGATGTGGCTTTAGGCATCGTGCGGGCAAGTATAAAATGTTCTTGGGGAACAAAGAGAACAGGCACATGCAGTGTAGTGATAATTGACACAACTTACCAGGCTGGAGGTAAATGTCAGTAAGAAAACTGTCCACAAGACCAGAACACATCAAGGAGTGCTGATGTGCCTCCAGCCAAATCAGTGATGCAAAGTGTGCGGCTGCAGTTCCCATTTGTGCCAACAGGCACTGTGCCATCGCCCTTAAAACACAGAGAAAAATGTGTAAGTAACTGGATCGTAATAGGTTTCTCTGGCTCCTTGAGCCACGTCAGACATTTCAGGTGTTTATTCCAGATATTTTCAAAATCATTATTAATCTGTGTCACCCCTTCTTCCAAAAATCCCCTCATTCCTCCAGCTCTGCAACTCTTCGCCGCTTGCTCGCATCAGTTATTCACAAGAATAGATCCTTCCAAATTCAACGGGACTCTCTGCGTACAGCGTGCATTCTTCTGCTCTTTACGATCTTAGCTTGAACACTCCTCATCAATCGGTAGGACAGAAGCTGTAACTGATTGACCTTGAAACTGCCCTTAGAACCTGTATAGGGCTAGGTGCACCAGACAATGTGCTTCTTGTGACTCTATCTCATCAGGAATAAATAATCTAGGGACACCAGACACATGGGGGATAAAAGAGCTTAGGCCTCATTACGAGTCCGGTGGTAACTGAGTCGGTAAACCGGCAGGTTACCGCCAGACCCGTATTACCATTCCGCCATTCCGCCTCCGTGATTCCCGGAATCACTGGGGCATTACGACCCCGGTGACCCGAGAATTCCTGAGGCGGAATTGTGTAAGTCCCCATTCCCATGGAGTCCCATAGGACTCCATGGGGATGGGGACAATGGAAATACTGGTTCCGTCTATGACGGAGCCAGTGTTTCCATTACCGCCTGCAGGCAGGTGGTGTTAAACCCGCCAGGTCAGACCTGGCAGGAGTGACACCTCCCGCCTGCAAGACTCTTGCTCAGCCAGTCCGGAAACAACAGTGGCGTTGGTTTTACCGCCACCATTCTTTCCGGACCAGCAGGGTCGTAATGAGGCCCCATAATTAGCAAGACCCTATTAATCTCTCTATCTCGCCACCTTCCTCATATGCCTATACCAGACGTTATCAACTGCAAAGCCCTGTGCAGCCACTATTTGATCTGAATTTACATCATAATCTTCCATGAGTTCAGAATCGATACTTCTTTATAGTCTAAATAACACTTTGTCAAATCCTACATCAACAGCTATATTAAAAATATTCACATTTGTACTGTTTGTCACGCCTGGACAGAATAACAAGGAAAACCATAAAATCAACCATCCTAATATTCATTTTAAATCCAAATGTCTTCTTAATATTTACAACAACAGTCCCTGGTTTCATTTGCCTCCCCTTCTCTACTGGAATGGCCTGCAAATCCTAGGGCATATTTAACTTTGAACCTGCTCTTGCTCCTGTGCCAGTGGAGGGGGCCCAGTATCCCTTTGCGGATCACACATGAATCCAGCTCTTGTTGTCCTCCATCTTCACAGGAGTCAGAGTTGCAAAAATCACTCGGTATGGCTCATGGAAATGTCTTTCATGCCAGTGTCATACGAAGGATCGAATGAAAACCAGGTCCCTGGGGAGCAACAGTGGCCAATGCAGATCTTTTAGTTCTTGTGTGTTTCCTTCCGTTGACTGCTGATGAGAAAACACAACCTGTGAAGATATAAGTCTGACACAAGTTAAACCCCTAAGGTATTCCCTAAACTCCTGACAAAGAATCTATGCTGACTTTTGGGCATCTGATACTGTGCACGCAGGCGAAAGTGGTGTGTGTGTAGTCTATGCCCTGTCACTATCTCATGAGGACTGAGTTGATGTTCCTCTGCCGGAGTATTCCTTAAATAAAACAAGGCCAATGGATAGCAGTACATCCAACTTTTCCCTAGACGGTTGCAACGTTTGGACAATCAAACTTTAAGAATTCCATTTAAACGTTCCACAATTCGGTTAGCCTAAGGGTGGTACACCGAAAAAAACCTGTGAGTGATTCCGAAGAGCAAAGTGAAAACAAGGCATTAAAGAAGTGCATACCATTATCAGACTTCAGGACCTTGCACATTCTCCACCATGGTAACACCTCCCTCACCAAAAACCTTGCTGCAGACTTAGCATCAGGGTGTACACAGGGATCAGCCTGAAACCATTGGGAAAATGGCAAACCACTACAATAAGATACCAAAAATGATTGCACCTCTATATCATATCCACAAAATCTATGTGGAGCTGCTGGAAGGGCTCGAAGGTCAAGACAGAATCCCTCTTGTTATCTTCATTTTATTCCCAGGGTTGAATTCTCTACACACTATACAATTTCCTACACATTTACTCACCTGTTCTTCCAGAGTTGGTATGAATCACTCCTCCTGGAACTCTGCAGTGATTTGTCACAGGGATGTGTGTCATTGGTAATGCTCTAGAGCCACAAGAAGTAGCTCTACAGGCATTACTACCTTTCCCATAAACTCCTCTCTCCAAAGCAAATCCGCGGGCAAGAGGGCACATCTCCTTTGCCCAGAGCTCCTTCTCATCTCTTAACGCTCTTTTCTGCATCTCTTTAATTTGGAGAAAAAGGACAGCAGTATACAGGGCTGCAACTGTACCTGCTGGGACACAGTTTCCATTTCCTGGGAATCTGTAAATGGCAAATACGCAGCTCTACCTCTAACTCCCTCAGGGACAGTTGTTTTTCAAAGAAACGAGCTGGGGGTAGATCTCTGTCTTCGGCTGCGGCCTCCCTCTGGAACAGCCCCCCTGCCACTCTAAAACTTGAGGAGAACCATCTCCGATTCCGGAAGGACCTCAAGACCTTCCTCTTTGCTTCTGACTTCACCTCCCCTCGCCCCGTCTGATCTGTTCTCTCTTGGCACCGTGCACCTGGCCACCCTCTGTCCTCTGGGCCCAGGTACCTGCTCACCCTGCCACCCTCCTGCACTGCCTCCGGGCCACCCCTTGCACTGGGTTCTGTATCTGTACCCATACAGTCCTCCCCCTTTATCTTCCTGCACTTATTTATCAGACCTACCCTGTCTGCTGCCTTAAACCCAGCACTTGCCACTTGCTGGCTGCACTACCACTGTTTGCTGCCTTTATTATTTATTTATTTATTATTTATCTTTTTCTCCGCAATTTCCACTTCTTCCCTTCCATGCACTTTTCCCCTCACCCTCTCCCATGCACTTGCGCATTGTCAATGTCACTGGGCCTAGTAAGATCGTTGTTTTGTTCTCCCCTGTTCCGCTCCCTTGCATTGTCGCGCTCTGAAACACTTGTATACGAGTGCGATAGAAATATAATATCAATATCAATTCCTACCTCTCTTGACAGTGTTAACGCTTCGATTAGTGCAGCATGCTGGACAGGGGTCCCATCAGATCTCCTAAACCTCTCCTTCGCCATCTTGACAAACCTGAATGTACAAGGAGGTTGCATAAACAGAGTAAAAATGAATAGTGACCACCTTCCCCTTGTTCATTTTCAGCGCCTCTATGAGTGCTGCTAATTCTGCCGCTTGCGCAGTATAATGTGAATGCAACCGTTTCTTCATCCTGACCTGGTATTCCCCATCTACAAGGCCCACAACGGCTGCACCCGCATGCCTCTCGCCAGTGTCCTGATTATTTGTCAAGGAACAGTCAATAAAGAGTACCTCACCTCCCTCCAATGCATCCTCCTTAGCATTTGTTCTTTCTCCCTCTTCTCCTTCGTAAGGCAAACAGTCATGGACAATTTAATCAGCTTTCACTGGTTCAGCTACAAAATGTCACGGGATTCACTAGGTGACACCTTACTGGATGTATGGAAGCATTTGATGGAATAACTTCATACCCAAAGGCTCACTGAGTTGTCAGTCGATTTGGATTTTTCCAAAATCGCAAAATCTGCATGCTCCACATACAATGTCATTGGGCAACCCATAGTAATTGTGGAAGACATTTGTATCACAAAAGCCGTTGCTGCAAGAGATTGTTCACACAAGAACTGTCCTTGCATAAATGCGTCTAGGAGTCCGCTGTAATAAGCCGAAGGTGTATGGCCCAACCATGTTGGCCAATGTCAGCACCGATGTCATCACCTGCCCATCCGAATGCAATAACAAATAAAATGCCTTTTTATAAGCCGGGGTTGCCAAGACCGGAGCATTGCTGATCATAGCCTTGAGATCCTGAAAACAAGTCACCATCTCTTTGGACCATTCAATCGGACCTTCCACCTTCTGTGCTCCCTTAAGTCTGTGCAGTACGGGCCTTGTGTAACTAGAGTAGTCAAAAATCCATGATCTACAGAGTACCAAAAACTGCTACATCTGTTTCATGGTAACTGTCTGGGGAGTATTCTGAACTGCAGTGGCTCTCTCAGGCATTACCTTCCTTCCTGTGGGCGATATCGCTTGCCCCAAATATACTACCACTGTCCAGCAGGACTGCAATTTCTCTTTGGCCACTTTGTGCGCCTTCTTGGCAAGCAGGGTGAGGAGTATTATTGAATCTCCTCGACACTACTCTTTTGAAATGCTACAAATTAGTAAATCATGCACGTGATTACTGTACCGGACACATGTAAACTCCCAAAATCCATTTAAACCACCCTATTAAAGATACACAGAGTTTCACAGTATCCCTAGGGCAACCTTGTGTGCTCAAATCTCTGACCACGATACATAAACGCTGTAAGGTACGGAGAATCAAGATTTAAGGGGACTGAGAAAAATGCATTTTTTAAATCAATCACTGCAAAGTGGGTTGACCCAGTAGGGATGTTATAGAGAATGATAGCAGGATTTGGCACCACCAGAAACTCAGCCTCAACAATGTTATTCAAAGGGCGCAAATCCCAGACCAGTCTCCAACTGGACCCCTTTGCTTTCTTTACAGGATAGATGGCCGTGTTGCCCGGGGACACAGGTTTTATTATGCCTTGCATCCAAAATGGCAAAATGGTCCCATAAATCCCTTTGTCAGCCTCTCTAGACATGGGGTACTGTCTCACACGCTGCAATATTGCAGCAGGTTTAAATTTTATCTGCACTGCTCCAACACTCTTTAATAACCCCACATCATGAGGATTGCTGGTCCACAAATGACCCAGCGCCTTCCTCAAATCTTCCTTCCAATATTACAATGCAGTTCTAACAATACACATAGTCTGTGGTACCTCCCTTTGCTCTACTGTTATCTGGCAAAGGCACCCCAATCTCCAAAAACATTGCGCCTGTGTCTTCAGCATCCTCGAACAACTGTTTGTCGGACACTTCCCTTAGTGATAAGGTCAGATCGATGCACAATACTGTGTGCCACTCTCCACCTTCCTCATCAGTGCCTGCGAGAACTACGCTGTCCTTTTTAATGACCACTGCTTCCAAATGAATTGTGACAATAGTGCCTCGTGCTACCTCCTGTGACTCAGCAGGCCGAAATAAAAATTCATTTGGTATCCGCCATGTCCGATCTCTGATCCCAGTGGCCCAACCCAACACAGCCATCACTCCCTAAAAGAACAAAGCTGAATGTACAGGCACCCCCCCTTATCGCGCTATCACTATAACATGCATGCAAAAGCACCGATTCTCTCACCGGATACAAACCTCGAGTCAAGCATACTATACCTTTGTCTGTGAAAGTGATCATCATGTTCACTTTACTTAGGAGGTCTTTGCCCAGGAGATTCACTGTGGTATCTGTGTAACAGGGGTGTTGCTAGATCTGGAAATCATCTGGGGCTATGCTAATGTCAGGACTGTCGGGGTTCGGGGCTAGCTAGCCTTTTGGATGTAGCCCCTGAGCTTTTATCCGGGGCTACAACCAAAAGACCTGGGGTTCTATGTCCCACAGCTAACCCCTAGCAATGCCTTTGTTGTGCAATGCAACAAAGGGGCAGATACATTGTGTGTACCTACCTGAATACGCAGATCCTCAGTGTAAGGAACTGACAGAATATCCCCAGAGAATCCTTGTATGTCCATCATGTGTCCTGACAAGTGGAACTTGCCTTCCTTTATGCAAGATTTCATAGACCTTGTATCAATCATGAATGAAAACATTTGATCACCTACCTTTTCACCTATGTGAGGTTCCTCTTCCGGATCGGCAGGACCAGACACATTGCAGATCTCTGTGTGCTGTCCTAATCCAGATACATGTTAGTACCTGGGGGCAGTAAAGGATTTCCACAAAAAGCACTTGTTCCTGTATAGTGAGTGACTTTTCCTTGGGGTAAAGGATTCTTTGCTCATATCTGTACCAGTGACTGCGCTGGCACAGTTGGCTGAAACATGTAGATCTGTGCAGCCTCAGACACCGGTTTCTGTCCAACCCATGCCTGCTGTGATTGCACAGAGCATGTTGGCATGATTGGGGGTTGCATTTGCTCGGAATACCTATATGGGAACCTTCCTACTGGTTCATCTAAGTTAAAATACTGTGGCCTACTCTGACAATCTCGTTACACATGTCCCATTCTCCCACATGACCAACACTGGATCCCGTACAGTCCACCATAGTTACCTCCCATTTGCACGCTGAGCCGGGGCCTAATTTCTCTGAACCTGCCAAATGACCCTCCTGCTTGTGAAAATCCTCCTCTTCCCCTCAGAAATCCTCTCATGTGCCATTGATTAGGAGCATGCCCATCTATCCAACCCTGTGCCAGTTCAACACGTCCCTGGTGCTCCAATTGTCCCTGCTGTCCCTCTGTGGAGCTAGTAATTACTGCTCCCTCTAAACTGATTTTAGCTAAATCTTTCTGGACAACCTTTGCTTCTGCATTTTGTGTCTGTTCAGTACTCTCCTTTTCCTGTTTTGTTTTGCAAAAATGCAAGATGTGCACCTGAATTTCCGGTAAACCCTTGGCCTCTATTCCCATCACTTTGTCCAAATCATGCTGAACTTCTTTGGGAAGAATGAATATGTATGGCAAGGTCATTATCTAACTTTAGTGTTTTAGCCAGAAACAAATTTATGTCTGGCGTATCAGGATACAAAATCTGCAGGACTCTCCATACTTCTGCCATGTAATTATTAAAGGGTGACCCATTGTGGTTGTTTGTATCTAACTGAACTCCTGGATACCCTGATCGCCTCCAAAGTTCAGCTGACCATTCGCCCATTAAAGCCATGAATATGCTTTTCATGTCCCATATGGCCAACATAACACAGGCAGTCTGCTTTTCCATCACGTAAATCCAATTGACTGCTCCTGCAGTGAGCGAGGGCAGTGTCTTGACCAAATTATTTCCGGTCCATGTGCACCCATGGGACATAATATGCCTTCCCCCATGCCTTCTGGGGCAATGGAAATTGAGTTACTCCCATTTTTACTGGGGCTTTCCCTTACTTCTTATTTTGGCCATATGAGTACCACAGTGTGTCCTAAAACCTCATGGTCTGATCTCTATAATGGCTGCTGCTGGAGAGAGCATTGGGGCTGCTGCACCCTGTTCTCCCTGCTTAATATCCAATTCCCATTCCTCCTCCTCATTCACTCCCCCTTCTATTACATCCCTTGGTCTTTTCAAGGGCACAGACACATACTAGGTACTACCATGGTATGCCGGTTCCTGTTCCTGTTGTTCAAGTCCTGTACCCAAAGCAACACTTTACTCTTCAGGGTCCACGTGGACATCTTTGATCACTGACCTATCGAGCATAAAGAGGAACTGTCCATACTTCCACCACTCTTTTCCTACATCTTCTACCTGCCTATTCCCTTCTAGACACTCTTCACTTCTCCGCTGCTGCAGCAGCACTGCCTCTTCCTGCGCTAGTCTCAATGCTTCTTACAAATTCCTCCGCTCTTGATTTTCCACTACCATTTGCAACCTTTCCTCTATTTTAGCAGTCGGAGGCATGGTTTTCCCTTTTTCACCCATTTCAACCCTTCAACTAACCTTTCCGTTGACAATGTCACTCTCTCTCGCTCCTCCATCGTTAATCTCTCTGCTAGCCTAGCAGTTGGAGTTGTCCTTCTTTCGCCCCCCTGTCCTCAATCTCTCTGTGGCCCTGGTCATTGAAGGAGTTACCCTTCCACGTTCCTCATTATCCCATCTTCCAGAACCTGGAGCTGAAGGAGGTACTATCTGTCTTCGTCTCATAACCAGTGGAGTGGCTGCAGAGGATAATGGGGGTTAGAACTCGGGATTAGTATATCCCTCGGCAGGCGATAAAGGATAGCACCCATATGGTTGCGGTGCAGAAGGAATCTCTGCACCCTCCTTTTTTGTCCCTTTTTCCTCAATATTAATGCTAGTGGTCTTTCTGCCCTTTTCATACATCCTCCATAATTCTAAAATATTTAAGCATTTCTCTAACTTGATCCCTTGTGCCTAGTAACTAAAAAGGTATGCATGTTCTCTAACATTCACTTGTCATATGCATCCTCTTCAGGCCAGGAATTAAGCATTTTACCCTTAGTTTCCCGCATCCATTCTCAATGGTACTTGCAAATCTTTACTTTATACCCTTGAAGCACCTGGCACAAGTGATCAAGTGGAGTCTCCAAACTCCCAACCAATCTATTCCTAACAATCTTATTCTGGAAATCAGATTCTAAACACAGAAGCCGAGCCCATTTCAAACCAAAAAAACACCCTTTTCCTTCCAATTTGTTAAAACCTCCCCACAGACACTCACCTTCATTCACTTTCACCACGATTACCTCACTATTCGCTTTTAATTATAATTCGCACTCTTATACATATAGACAGCATGTTATCAAACAATACCACAATGCCATTGACCAAATCCTCTTTACTTCTTCTTCACTTCTTCTTCATTTCTTTACAAATTTTTTTACTACAATGTTGTCTTTTTTCCGACTACGGAAAGATACCCTTCACTACTTTCACTAACCAAGAAAAGAAAATAACAAACTAGGTAAAAATGGTGTAAAAAAGGGTTTACAACGCAAACACTCACCCTTTCAACCCACCTAACCTCATCTGGTTGTCCAGAATACATGCCCAATTACCCTTCCAGAGAAATGCAAATAAAAAGAGAAACTCTCCAGATTTACCCGCTCCTTCAATTCGCCCTGCACAGCATGACCGCAGCACCACGCATTAGGGAGCAGACAGTCCTTTAACCAATATGCTGGTCCCCGCAGAGAAGAGCCACAGCAGATTTGTGCGGACAGGAAACTCCTAGCATCTCGTAAAGCCTAGAGATCATGTCAGGATTCACTAAATGTAGCGTCGGACCTCCGATCTCCTTACCGAAAATAGATCAACCTCTTAAGAATTGAGCACATTTGTCCGTAAGCAAGTTTATTGTATACAAATACCCGGGAGTGGCTAGACTACTCTTTAGAGACAGAACTAACCCAATTCTCCTAGAACCACAAAAAGGTAGCACTTTATATACATTGTTGCAAACTTTCGCACACTCCCATATATTACGTTACAAAGTCATCCCCCCAAACATAATTGGTTAACCCTGTACAAGGAAATCTAATCCCCCAAGTTCCCACATTCTCATTGGATACATTCACTTAACCACCAACGCCTTTCGTCATACATTTCCCTGAGAGCCTTATTGCACCCCATAAACCATTTGCCACTTTGTCCTTAAGCACCTCTTGCACCAGGTTTATTACCTGGCCACAAGGTGACCTTGTCATGTGGCCAGACCTCCCTGGTCACTGATTAACACATTCCCATCTTCTCAGGAAGACTACATCTCTTCTGCATAATAGCACCAAGTCATAAACCTTATGAACCACAAGCACTTCATTCTGACCTGGACACAACTGACCACTTGTTATTGCAGCTGGCTGAATGCAGTTAGCTGCCTTCCCCCATCAGTAAACCTCGATCAACCACCTTCCCGGGTCGCACAGAACTTATCTTGCCAAACCTGGTTTCTGTGGCCTACATAAATCCCAGCTATGAGGGACCCGCGGTATACAACTTTCCCATGTATTCCTGTATTCACCATGCACCCCCTGTTCCCCAACTGTCACAAACCCATTTCTTTGAAACCCCCATGTATATATTGGATATTGCATATGTCTGTGCATGTGTGTTCAAGACTACCGCATCCTCTCAAAGTGGTTTCCCAATCCGTGAATCTCCTTTCTTGCATGCACATATAAAGCTCTTCCCTTTCCATCTTTAGGCACTACATTGTGTTCACACTGTATCTGCATGCTTGTCATTATGTGGCTATGTGTATGAATATCTCAAATGTATCAACTATACACAAAATAACACTAAAAGCAACACTTATTCCGTTCTAATTAACTATACCAGATCCATTAAATATTGCAACATCACGCTAACATAGTGTCTACCCCAGTCACCAATATGGCATGCGCAACACAAATCCTTCTTTCCCATTGACACTATCATCAACCATCCCAACAGAAGTCAGGGGTTTTCCTATGCACAGGTCTTACACTAATAGGTATTGTTATCTAAAAGACACACAAGCTAGTATTTATATAATCTAGTTTTTGATTTATCTTTTTCTGTGTCTAGATCCACTGAGTATATAATTGCCTTATCTCGTATCAACCCTATCGCTTAACTTTCAAGGTAGAACTCTCACTGCTTGTTCTAATTGACCTCAATATACGTATGATATACTTGAATGGTGGAGTATTTTGTTGATACCGTTATTTCTGTTGGATTTTTAGATTTGAATTTGGCAGGTACCTATGATACTATTTCCTTATATTGAACCGATCCATCTTGACTGAACACTACCATTTAATTTGGAAGAGAGGACTGATGTTTAATTAGATTTGTTATCTTTTTTGTATTGGTATCAGATTAATATGGCCAACATTCCTTGACACAGAATTATTTATCGAACTTCGCAATTTGAGTTTTGAGGATTCTATGGGGATTGTTTTCCTCCCTACAATTTTATTTGACATTTGGTCATTACTATTGAAATTCCATGGGAAATGTAAGGTAATTGACCTCTAGTTATTATTTTCTGGTTTTGATGAATGCTCATAAAATCACACTACGGATGCCTCTCCATCTTTATTGACCCTACAGATTTAATTTGAAATTGCTCCTGAAGAAAGGACATATAAGTCCCAAAATGCATTGAGCTGGATCCTACTGTTTTTTATGAATACATCTTCTGGACGAAGAACACTAAGATTGGACAATACTATATTCAACCTCCTTTTTTTAACTTCTATTCAGAGTACATTTGTGAATGTTCTGTAAACCTCAGTAAATATGCTTTACTTTCTTGTCGAGTTTAGACTTTGTTAGAGTAAGGGGATGGGAGTATCCCAATTAAGGATACTGTCTAACTTTGTCTATTGCTTACAATCTTTGTGCCAGGATTGGTTTTTTTCTCCCCTGCACCTTTAGAGTTCTTACTAATTATTTTCAATCTTTTCCATTCTTCCTAACTGTCTTGATATTGGGCAAAATCTTCCTCGGGGCCAGCCCTTTGAGAGCAAAAATACCCAATTCAGCCCAAAATACAGGTTCTATTGTGCTGAGCAGTGATCTCATGCTAGTGACAAATGACACCCTCAAAGTGTTATTAGCATATTTATTCTAAGCAGTGAATTTCATATACATTTGGGATTCAAGTTAGAGAATATTACAAAGCATAAAACAAAGAGCAATGCAAAATATAGTGAAACATGGAACTTAGATAAACATAGAGAAACATAGAGAAATATAGAGAAACATAGAGAAATATAGAGAAACATAGAGAAACACAGTCTTACGTCCCTTAATCTCAGCCCTGGGAGACCTGGGTTTCTCATAAGCTAGCTGTAAAACAAGCCCCGCTCATAGAAAAACAAGGCTGGAGGACACCGTGAGAGCCAATTCCGGGCACCTGACTGTACACGAATCAAGTCCACAGGCGATCTCCCCCTGATCCCATGTGTGCATGGATACTTTATAATCTCTTGCTGTCAGTCACCATGACGCATAGTTCCAGAACTTTCTCTGTGAGGCTGGTTCATGGAAAAAACCCAGCTCTCTCTGAGATGCTCCCTGCTCGCTCCTACCCCCTCCCTTGTTCCCATCTGCGCTGGCTGAGGAATGTCTTATCAGTACCTTCCCAGAGAAAAGGAAGATTAGCTTGGAGCCAGGGCTAACGTTAGTGAGGCTGAATATTCTAAGGGAAGCAGGGATGTATTAACCCCATCTGCAAGCTCTAAAAGGCATGCACTCATAGCTTAGTGTTTATAGCGCTTAAGACTGGCTATCTAAGCGCTATATAGGTGCCATGATGTTCCAAACACTCCAAAAACCTATTAGCTACATGGCTAGGGGCCCTCCCTGCCTGTCTATCAACAATGCTTAATTTGACCTATCTCATACTAGGCCTGCATATTCCTTGTAGCTCACTACTGCATAATGGAAGTGCTACAACAGACTACTGTCAGCATTTTTAGCACATACTTTGAATACACTATTGGCTTTCAGCGGCTAATGCTGTCATCTAAAGCCCTGATCAATTTCGTGTATCACTACATTCCACCCCTATTCAACGTTTGTGCGACAAATGCTGACTAATACCTATCAATATAGTATTTAGTGCAGTGATAAAGACCTTGGGGCTTTGCAAGAGGTTTAAGCAAACTATCTTATAGCGGTTAGTTAGCGTGGCATGCAAGGTAAAGCACTACCTAAACAAAAATGTACACAAAGTGAACAGTGACATATACCCTTGCCAAAACCTGGCCTACACAAAAATACCTATGCCAAGTGAACATGGACATTTACTCTAGCCAAAACCTGGCCTACACAAAAATACCTAAATCAATTTTGTATAACTGATTGTCAGTTAAAAAGCAGCATGCAGTTAAAATGTCAAGGCAATCCAGTGTAGTCTAATCTATAATGCACTATTGCGTTTATGTATGGTTACCAATTCTAAAACCTGGCAGCCTTTCACCCTAAGGGCCTACCCTCCCCCTGATCCCAGGGCATTCAAGCGTGACTATGGGCTGTGTGACTAGACACTTCCCCCAGGTAGGTGGAACCCAACCAGAAACCATCTAATTTCGTGAACAAGGTGAACCCATGGGCACCAGGTTGTCTAAATAAAAACAATTCTACTAATTTACATCAAAGCATGGCATGTGTTATTCATGCAATCAAAAAGCAAGCAATTCAATCCATATGTATGCTGGTAACTGTAGCTCTGCGTGCCAGTGTGTGGAGGATGGTCGCCCCCACCCAGTAAAAAGCCAACACCTGCTGATTTAACAATGTTTGCCATACAATGCATTGTGTGTATTTAGCAGTCTTGTTGACCTGCCCTATGGCAGACAAAAATGTCTTCATGTCTAAAATTCTGTCATCTTCAATTGGCTGTCAATACTTGTAGCAGTGCTGGGCATATCAATGGGCCCCACTAGGCCAGAAGTTCTATAGCAGAGCTGGCATCAGAACCCATAGTGGCTAGCTTATTGTGCACAGTTTCTATGTCACAAGCATATAAAGCTCCTGCAATTAATGAATCTAGCTCCCTAGCTACGCGCACTCTAGTGATGGGCCATAGAAATGGACTCCATTTGTAGCAGCTTGGTAGTACTAAGGAAACATTGCCTCATGATAAATCTATGTCTAAGTGTAGCACTGTAATAATGAAGGTGTGCATTACCAGTCTACAATTTACATGTTGTCTTACTACTGGAAAATCTAACAGGTTCACAGTGTCTACCTTCTGTGACTTGGAGAATACCCTTCTTCAAGTGGGATATCTACCATATACAATAATAACTTTAGCCACAAACACCATACTACTATCCGGCAGTGGCTGTTTCATCACACCATGGAAAAAATTCATTTAGTCAAGTTATAGTTCATTAAATCTTGGCGAGAACACTCGCTGCAGTTCTTGGTCAGAAAAACATCACATTAGACAAATTAAACAAATGGTATCCATTCAGTGACAAAAGATGCCTGACAATGTGCCAGGCCAGTACTCTAGCAATTCCATGTGGATACTCATTTGCAGCGCTTTTCCAAAGAATTATTCCAAATGTTTACAATCAAAAGGTGACTCTTTGCATTAGTGTGCTGGAGACAGCTGTCCCCACAAAAACATGAAACTGGTTGGTTTAACAAAAACCGTGTCACACTCTGTGTCATAAAATCAAACATCAAGTCAGTCATGGTTTCATTTACCTGCCTTAAGCTGGCTGTAAAAGTATCCAGTGTTTCAAAGATTACCATTTCAAATTCTAGCTCATACACTTGGCAGCATTACTTCAATTAAGAATCTTAACCTACGCACAGGTGACTTTGATGTGCGCACTCATCTTATCTCAAAATTAATTACACTCCTGCTTGCATAATTCTGCTGCCCCAACAGTTCATAAATCATTCTCCTGCCTACGTGCAATGTAGAATATTTTTTTTTCAAAAAACAAAACATCTCTGGTTAAAGCCATTCAGTTGGAAGAGTAAAACCATTTGGTTTTTTCAGATTCATCTCAACAGTGCATTTAAAAACCATTTTTCAATGTGTTAGCATTCAATTGCTGTGTCACACAGCTGTATGTGGTGCCTGATGTTACAGTCCACAATTCATTGTCCATAGTCCTTTAAACAAGAAAGGGCAAAACATGTCATTTAAATGTGTAGCATCAAATACTTGATAATTAGCCAAGTCTGCATCGTGCCAGTTCAGCAAAAGTTATTACTCTGTTGGACACTATTCGCAGGTTACAGCATTGAGTGCGGTGCAGGGCACGTTAAAGTTGAAATAGCATGTCGCAGTGGCTCGCTTTCTCTGAGAATGCGTCTGACCCTTCTTTGATCAGTGTCACCCACAAACTGCATATTATCTTCCTATATTATGAAATGTCTTGTCGTGCTTTGCCTAGGCAAAATACAAACAGAAATGTTAGGATGTCATCAAAACTTCAATATCAGCGTTATCCACCCCTTCCCATAATACCACCCCCATCTTCAAAAAGTCTCATCAGGTAACTACACACTTTGTCATTGCTACTGCAATTATTTATCACCTTTCTGCATGTTTCTGGGGGCTTATTTACACTCAACCATACGGGGTGTAACTGCCTAATCACAAACTCATTTGTGCAATGCAATCATAGCTGGTCAATGGTACCTCAGACTGATCTGTGCTTTTACAAAGCCATATAGTAAGTACCCAGGTCGCACAATGCTTTTCTTTTTCACCAAAGCGATCACAAATGCCAGGCGCCAACTTGCTTCCAGTGTCCCATGATCTTGGTTTAGGTTGCCCTGCTGGCATCACTCCATTTTTCAAAGGTAAAGTCTTTCAGTCCAATACCGCTTGCAGTTGTACGAGCAGCTTTGTTTATTTATCTTTCTTTTCTTAGCAGTGTCTTTTCAAGTCTCTGGTTTTTTCACTTGTCATTTTTTCAAAGGGCGTTTGCTGTTTTTGAACCACTCCTTTGAGTGCGATAGTCTGAGTCAGTTTCTTTTGTTGCTTCAACAAATCATTCATTCTTGCACTAAGCCGTGTGGCTTCTGGATCATGGCTAATGTGCAGTGTTCATGTTGTACTTCAAAGCCCCGCTCTGCATGTTGTCTCTTGCAAAACGGCTAAGCACTTTTGTCAGTTTTGCTTCCATCTGGAATGCCATAATGTCTTTGTCAGTTACTCCATCCCCTGGCAATGTAGCTTGCAGTTTGCCAGATGTGTATTTTCTCTTCTCAAAGCGCCTAGAGGTTTCTTCTCCAGTGCACAGCGCTTTACTTCAGTTCACATCACATGGAGCATTGGAATGCAGCTTGCACAGCAATAGCGCTTTACTTCACTTCACATCACATCACATGGGAATGCGGTTTGCACAGTAATGTCTGTTGGAATGGGCAGCTGTCTTTTCTTGGCCCATTCACAGATGCATAGGTAAATGTTCAGATGTGATGTGCCCGTCTGCCATCCTGCATGAAGCCTTTGCTCCGTACCACAGTTTACTGGGCAAATTCTTTACTTTTTGAACAGCTCTCTGTTTTTGCTCCCCCTTCCTCAGGAATGCAGGCGTGTTTATCTTTCGTGTGCACCTGGCAGCGCCACGCAGCTTATCTCTTTTGCCTATAACTCTTATACTGTGGCGGCTTCACTCGTTTCAGACAGTTCATCCAAATTAACTCTTTCTTGTACTGTTTCTGCTTTTGTTTGCCTTCACGCACCTCGCCCAAGACAGCTTCAAGGCACAAGCTCTGCACACACAGCAAGACTCTTGTTTTCAAAAGCGGCACTTTTCTTGTCATTTTTCTACTCCATGTAATTTTGCAAAATGTCAAAGCGTCTTTTTTTTCTTGTAATGTGCGATCTTTCAAGAGAACTCACAACCCATTAAATCTTTGTGCTATCTTATCACACACAGATGTTTCATTCTGTTGTACCATTGCCAAACTATAACCACTCAGTTCAGTGCATTTAAAAAATAAAAATGCCATATTTAGTGCAGCTCCCTGCACGTTTTTTTTCTGCAAGAACAACCCACACTCTATTGCTTGTGGGCTGTTTAATGTGTCAACAACATTTTTCCCCATGTATCACAGTCAACAGGTCACTATTTTCAAAGCATACATCACTTATAAGGCAACAGCACAAATCCATGGCATAGCATGGGGACAGTCAAAAATACTCCAGGGGCAATTTAGAAAAATATAAATTGTTTTTCCCCCCCAACCATTGCAAACTGATTCTGCAATTTCAAATCAGTACACAAAAATCGAAAATCCAAATAACATTCACTCACTTTCCTTTTAAGTGAGTCTCTCACCCAATAAAAGCATGGCACAGCCTAAAATGCAATATAACCATTTTAGTGTGTTTCCTTTAAACAGAATTTGCCACCATTAGCACATGGAATTTTACAGTTGCCAAAAGAAAGAAAAAACTCTTTAGGCTCTCAGCACAGATGTTACTCATTCTCCTAAGCATGGCTCATTCCCCTTCCTCATTATTCAGGAATGCCAACCCTTCAAAAGCATATATCAAAAAAGACGAACCTTCGCCTCCGAACATTACAGCCCCCACTCGCTAGCACACTGGGGCTGAGTCAATGGTTAAATCACTATTCACAATTTGCATGTCAAATCCCTGCAATTATTTTTTTTTTTTCCTGCCCTCATGACAGAATAGAGATGAGAGCTCCGTCTCACTATGCATTCCAAATTACAACTTTAAACTTGGGAAACCACATGATAAAATTCTTTTTCTAATTGAGCATACATCTTTCTTAACCATTCATCGGAGTGCTTTAAACAAAGCCATTTCCCGCTCGTTTATTGCCTTGTACTCCCTGGCACCAATCCCATGCAATAAGTCAGTCACGACTGATTTACTGAAGGGAGTCTTAACCACACAAGCTATCGGCCACGGCAAACCGACACAACATTGCTGCCTTTTGAAGTCTCAGAGCTGCAGTGAGACCATCAAGGAAATGCGACAGCCTGCTCCCCACTCTACACTGTGTTCTCTCACACCATTTGTCATGTCATGGCACTGCTCTTCACAAATCCCACAAAGCTGCCACCAAATGTCTTGATATTGGGCAAAATCTTCCTCGGGGCCAGCCCTTTGAGAGCAAAAATACCCAATTCAGCCCAAAATACAGGTTCTATTGTGCTGAGCAGTGATCTCATGCTAGTGACAAATGACACCCTCAAAGTGTTATTAGCATATTTATTCTAAGCAGTGAATTTCATATACATTTGGGATTCAAGTTAGAGAATATTACAAAGCATAAAACAAAGAGCAATGCAAAATATAGTGAAACATGGAACTTAGATAAACATAGAGAAACATAGAGAAATATAGAGAAACATAGAGAAATATAGAGAAACATAGAGAAACACAGTCTTACGTCCCTTAATCTCAGCCCTGGGAGACCTGGGTTTCTCATAAGCTAGCTGTAAAACAAGCCCCGCTCATAGAAAAACAAGGCTGGAGGACACCGTGAGAGCCAATTCCGGGCACCTGACTGTACACGAATCAAGTCCACAGGCGATCTCCCCCTGATCCCATGTGTGCATGGATACTTTATAATCTCTTGCTGTCAGTCACCATGACGCATAGTTCCAGAACTTTCTCTGTGAGGCTGGTTCATGGAAAAAACCCAGCTCTCTCTGAGATGCTCCCTGCTCGCTCCTACCCCCTCCCTTGTTCCCATCTGCGCTGGCTGAGGAATGTCTTATCAGTACCTTCCCAGAGAAAAGGAAGATTAGCTTGGAGCCAGGGCTAACGTTAGTGAGGCTGAATATTCTAAGGGAAGCAGGGATGTATTAACCCCATCTGCAAGCTCTAAAAGGCATGCACTCATAGCTTAGTGTTTATAGCGCTTAAGACTGGCTATCTAAGCGCTATATAGGTGCCATGATGTTCCAAACACTCCAAAAACCTATTAGCTACATGGCTAGGGGCCCTCCCTGCCTGTCTATCAACAATGCTTAATTTGACCTATCTCATACTAGGCCTGCATATTCCTTGTAGCTCACTACTGCATAATGGAAGTGCTACAACAGACTACTGTCAGCATTTTTAGCACATACTTTGAATACACTATTGGCTTTCAGCGGCTAATGCTGTCATCTAAAGCCCTGATCAATTTCGTGTATCACTACACTAACTATTTACTTATAGCTAGGAAATAGGAGTGCAGTGTAAGGATATTTGAATTAGTAGATTTAGAAGCCCTGATTCCAAGTTTCATGGAACAGTGTTAGAATAGGATCCCATTAGATCTCCCAGCCAATGGGTTTGAGAATTGTAAATTCTCAAGTATGTCAATGGAACTAAAAGCCACATAACATCTTATGGCTGAGATTGACTGAAACCAAGCTGCAGTAGCAGGCCAACCCTGGAGGAGCTCTTGTGCTCTGCTGACCTTGGCAGGACAGCAGGTGAGTGGGATTGAATAAACACTTTATGATATTAACCATGGACTCTGTAGCTAACCCCAGGCTGATCGCACATCCCTGTAATGGCGATGATACATTTGAATGTCTGCCCTATCAAATTTTGCCGGTACTTTCTGCTCCTACCATTGTGACCACAGGTAATAGCAAACCAGAGTTTGATTCCAGAAAAGTAGCCTAAGAAACTGCTACCACATCCAAGCAAGGCAGCAGGCGCACAAACGTACCTTCTTCTGACTCGAAGGGGTAGTGACAAAAAATAACAATACAGGACTCTTTCTAGGCCCTGCAATTGGAATGAGAACACTTTAAATCCTTTAACAAAGATCTATTGGAGGGAAAGTCTGGTGCCACCAGCACCGGTAATTCCAGCTCCAATAGTGTATATTAAAGTTGCTGCAGTTAAAAAGCTTGCAGTTGGATCTTGGGATTGAGCTGGCGATCTGCCGCGAGGCGGACTATTGCCTGTCGGCACCCCATTGAAGCTCTTGACAGAGTGTTTATAGCAGGCAGGTTGCCTGAATGCTTCAGCTAGGAATAATGGAATAGTCCTATGGTTCTATTTTGTTCGTTTTTGGAACTGTGACCGTTATTAAGAGGGATGGCCGGGAGCATTCGTATTGTGCCACTAGAAGTGAAATTCTTAGACCGGAGTAAGATGAACCAAAACAAAAGCATTTGCCAAGAATGTTATCATTAATCAAGAATGAAAGTCAGAGGTTCGGAGACGATCAGATACCGTTCTAGTTCTGACCATAAACGATGCTGACTAGTGATGCAGCAGCTTATTTCCATGAGCTGCCGAGCAGCTTCCAGGAAGTCTTTGGGTTCCTGGGGGAATATGGTTGTAAAGCTGAATCTTACAAATTGACAGAAGGGCACCACCAGGAGTGGAGGCAGCAGCTTAATTTAACTCAACCCGGGAAACATCACCCTGCCCAGACACAGAAAGTATTGACAGATTCTGTGGTGTTGCTGCATGGCCATTCTTAGTTGGTGCAGCGATTTGTTGGGTTCATTTCGATAACAAACAAGACTCCTCCATGCTAACTAGTTACGCGACCCCCAAGAGTCAATAGGGGTCATTCCGAGGTTGGAGGTAAGTAACTGTCCTTACCGGCATGGAGCAAATACTGTGTCCGTGTAGGTAAGAGCCCGCTAATAGAGGGCTATTACGACTTCGCGGGCACGAGCTTTGCGCCATGCCGGTAACGACATTACCGGCATACAGCTAAAGTCCCGAAAATGGCCCTTAGCGGCATCATGTGAAATGCAGAATGCACTACCGGCATGAATCAAGATGGCATTAGCGGTCACTGCTAACAGCGGTGACCGCTAATAACGGTCACCGTAAATAAGCGGAACCGGAAGTAGCGTCATCGCACAGGAACGGGAAAGAGCACAGCGGCCATCTTTAAAAACACAATCCATTGCCACCCTCAGTAGCCAGGACCTGTAGTATATTGCTGTGTGCCAATTTCACTACACAACAACAATACAATGCCCAAGGCATTGAAAAAGAGCACCTCCCGCCAGCGCAAGGAGCGCTTTAATGAAGACGAACTCACCATGCTGGCGGAGACCCTGGCTGAGAATGCCGATGTTGTGTTTGCCCAGAGCCTCAAGAGGGAGGCTGTCATAAGAAAGAATGAGATCTGGGCACTAGTGGCACAAAAAGTCAGCGCGGTTGGCAACACCCCCCGCACAACTAAGGACTGCCCGAAGAGGTGGGATGACTTGCGCCTGCGAGTCCGCAACATCCTCTCGGCAAAGAGGAGCCAGGCCATGGCAACTGGCGGAGGAGCAAGCTCTCTGATAAAGCTGTCCCGGTAGGACGGTTTTATATGCCAGCCTGATCGGCATGGGAGACATTGAAGGTGTGGGAGACATGGAGTGTGGCGCCACCTCATCGGCGGAAGGAGGCGAGTGTCCTAGGAAAACACTGTAATGCAGAGTCTGATGATAGTCCACCAATATGTCTGTCTAAAGAGGCAAGCCATGGCCCAATACACACACATTCCCAGCCTACTTGTCGTACGCAGCACAGACACATGCAGATGCCTGCAGCAAGGCAATGCCATACCTTACACAAACCACACTAAGATGTTAATGGCATAAGTCACACTGCATGCAGACCACAACACATGTGCATGTCCCATAGCATACGTCTGCCCCAACATGAGTGACCCCGATGGATGCCTGCATTACCCACCCATATAGCAAGGAACGTGATCATCCAAACTCCACTGCCTATTAACCTCTATTGTTTAGATGAGCAATTATACAAATGTATGCATGATGCTTCTCAAACCATCACTCATGCCGTCCCTCTCTTTGACCCCCACAGGCTCAGTGGTGTGGGGGAGTTGGGGGGGAGGGGGAGGAGGGGGAGGGTGTGTGGGGGAGTATGGGGGAGGCAGAGCGGGGAGGGTGTGTGGGGGAGTTGGGTGTGTGGGGGAGTTGGGGGTGAGGGTGTGTGGGGGAGTTGGGGGGGACGGGGAGGAGGGTGTGTGTGGGGGAGTTGGGGGGAGAGGGAGGGGCGAGGGGGATGAGGGTGTGTGGGGGAGTTGTGGGGAGAGGGTGAGGGGGTGAGGGAGCTGTGGGGGGGGAAAGGGTGGTGAGGGTGGTGGAGGGCTAGTGCACTTTCATCTTCATTGGACATTTAAATACACCCGTTGTGTGAAAAAAATAACTTGAGTGGACATTCATCATTGCGCATGTGTCATTTATTCATATACAGCGCATAGTGTACGTGTACCCCCACACCCAGTGCCCTCTGTCCAATTATCATGTCACCCTCTGCAGCCATGTGTGTCAGAAATATTGTGCAATCACTGACTGACGCACAGCACGTCCCTCCTGTGCATCGGCACTGCGATGATGTGAAGCCACATCTTCTTCATCCCATTCATCATCACCAGGTGGTAGCAGTTCAATGTCAGGGGGCAGGGGCACGTTCCATCGGATACACATGTTGTGCAGCATGGCACATGCCATGAGGATCTTGGCCACCTTCTCATGCCTGTAGAGGAGCGCCCCACCCGACCGGCTAAGGCAGCGAAACCCGTGCCTTCAATAGGCCAAAGGTCTGCTCAATGACCACACGGGTGCGGGTGTGGGATCGATTGTAGTCCTCCTCGTGCCCGTTCTGTGGGTTTCGGACAGGGGTGAGGAGCCACGGCTTCAAGGGATAGCCACTGTCACCTGCATGGGAGGCAAAAAAAAAAAGGTATATGTCAGTCGATTCATGATGGACAGCTGTACCAGTCACACATGCCTGCAGATTATCGTTGGTCACATGCACATGTCCCTGGTTGTATGCATGCCATTTTTAAGCCCTCAATGTGTTCGGTGCCATGGAATAATGGTGTGGGTTGCATCTTCAAGATGATACACGGTGTGCATTGCCGTCTCGTTGCTCATGCATTGTGTATGCATACAGCTGTGTTTGTGTCTAATTTGTGATGTGTTGTGTTCTGTATGATTTTCTGACTGGGAGCTTTGGCAGTAGGCTCTGCAATGTTAGGCATTCAGCGCTGATTTTTCCCATGGTGACATGCAGCATTCCTGTGGTTGTGGCGGCCCTGTGACAGACAGTGGATTCTCTTGGTGGTTCTGTTCAATGCACTCCAATGGATGCTTGTCCTGTGTGGTGATTTGCTGGAGACAGCAACATAGTGCATATTCGCTGCATGTTGCTCGATGGTATTACAGAGGGTGAGGTCCGCTGATGAGTGGTGCAGGTGTTGTGGTATGTGGGGTGGTTTACTGCTGTTGTGATAGGTGTCGACATTACTTCATTCCTATGGGATTTGGGTGTCATGTTCTGTTTGGCATGCTTTGGGGCACAGTGTTTAGTGATGTGCATATCGTGCTGTCACATCAACATTGACACCATGGTGGTGTGTGCATCTCTCCCCCCATTTCAGTGCCATGTGCCTGTCATGCAACTTACCAAGCAGCCAGGCACGTCATCCAGCATGTCGCTCCATGAAGCGTGGTAGCGTGGAGTTCCGCAGGACCATAGAGTCATGAGTTGATCCGGGATATCGGGCACAAGAATGTGTGATAATCTTGCTGGCGTCACATACCATCTGCACATTGATGGAATAGTATTGCTTGCGGTTGCAGTACACCACCTCCATGGCATGCGGGACCACTAACTCCACGTGGGTGCAGTCGAGGGCACCTATACAATTTGGCATGCCTGCCAATGCACGGAAACCAACTTTTGTAGCAAAAATGTCCTGGGGAATCCGTGGTAGAGATATGTAGTCCCTTGTGTGCTTGAGGAGGGCATCCAATAATTGGTACAGAATGCGAGAAAATAAGGGTTGTGATATGCCATGCATGTGCCCCACTGTGTGCTGGTAGGTGCATGTGGCAAGGAAGTGGAGCCCCGACACTACCTTCAGTAGAGGGGGGATGGCGGTGCGTATTTCAATGAGGCTGATAATGTCGTTGTGTATCATGTCCACGATGATGGTGATGGTGTCCCGGTCCAGGCGGTACAGGGTGTGGATCTGCTCAGGGGTTAGGTTGAATGGACTGGCTATGATGCGAGGGATTGGGGGCTGCCTGCGTGGTACCGCTGGCTGCACTGGTGGGGCATGCTGGACCTGTATCACCCTCCTTCTCCTCTGTGGTGCCTGCTGTTGCTGTTGTAGCAATGCAAGCATGTCCTCCATCCCCAGTATTGCTGCTACTATTGGAATCATCTTGGTGTGGGAAGGGGTGTGGTGTGTGGGTGTGCTCCTTTTGTACTGGCCCAGACTCCATTTACTTTATTGCATTTGTTCTGCGCAGCAATGAACCCTTGGGCATGATGGCGTGGACGAGACTAGGCAACAAAAAACATATATGCGCAGATAAAGCTGGGGGAGAGAACCAAAAATTCAACTGGGCTTTATTCAAAGAGCCATGTTTTTAGCTTTCTTTTGAAGGCCTCGAGAGTAGGTTCCAATCTAAGGTCCAGGGGAAGGCGATTCCAGGAAATAGGGGCTGCTGTGGCAAATGCACCCCTTTCCACTTTCAAGGATTTGCTTTTAGGAATTAAGAGCATATTAGTATCCTGAGACCTAAGAACACGAGGAGAACACTTAGGCAGAATGAGTTTGTTGATGTAACGGGGCATAATGCCCAGAAGGCTCTTGAATGTTAGTAGCATAAGGCGATACTGGATTCTAGCCTCTACATGTAACCAGTGTAAAGCTCTTCTTGCTGGTGTAACATGGTCCCGCCTGGAAAGGCCTGTAACCACCCTCACAGCACCATTTTGGATAACTTACAGTCTATTAAGCTCCCTTTTACTGATACCAGTCAGCAAGCTGCAGCAGTAATCAATTTTTGCGCTTACTATGGCTCTTGCCAGTGTTTCGGCGTTGGCCTAAGAAATCATAGGTCTGAGGTGAGTGAAGAGTTTAAGATAGTAGGTTGCCCCAGATACAACACTTCCCACATGAGCATTCATAGAAAGATGTTGATCAAGAATCACCCCTAACGACTTAACTTTTTAAGTGTGTCTAGTTTGACTTCGCCAAGCTGAATTTTGCTATACCTGGGGTCGAGTTTTAAGATCCAATTAGGGGATCCCACAACCATAAGCTCCGTTTTAGTTCTATTAAGCGCCAGTCCATTTTGTACCATCCAATTCTCGATGTAGGTGTAGACTTTGTTGATACGCTCTTCATCTTGTGTGTGGTCTCCCGTAAGCGGAATGATACATTTGGTGTCATCTGCGAAGTTAGTGAACCCGATATTTTCATGCACCAGCATAGAGAAGAAGGGGACGGTAAAGATATTATAAAAACAGGGCGACAGACTAGCTCCTTGTGGGACTCCATACTCAATCGGGATTGTGTCTGCTTCAGCTAGGTCTGAGCATACACAACTGACCCTGTTTTTGAGAAAAGAAGCCACCCACTGCGAGGCTTTGGTGGAAAAAACTGCCACTTGTTCGAGCCTGGTGACCAACAACGTGTGGTCAACCAGGTCGAACGCGGCTGAGAGGTCCAGCAACATGAGCATGGTAGATACTCCTTTGTCTATGTTGGTACGCAGCCTGGATTTTAGTCCCAGGAGGTGCGTTTCAGTGCTATGACCCGCTCTAAAGCCTGATTGCCGACAGTTAAGAATAGGATGGTTTTCTATGTGTTTAGCTATTTGTATATTTATTTATTTATTTATTTGTTTGTTTAAACCTTTACAAAGTAATTCATCAGCAAAAGCTACAACATTTAAAACAATTAAATTCAGTATCAATTCATTCACACATATTAAGAACATAATTAAAATAACAGTTTGTGCGGAACGGTGCAAAACAATACATCTTGTTGGACAGAAGTTCATATCTCATATAAATCATTCAAGGTAAGTCACAGAAGTTCTTTAAAAATGCCATTATTCTAAGTTTTAAAACAGTAGAGCTATTATGTCTAATCTGATACCATAACAATTCAGTATCAACAGAATGCAAATGTAATACAAATTGTTCAAAGTATAGTATACGTTGCTTTAGTAGCGCTGGACATAGCAGCAATATATGTAACAGAGTTTCCTCAGTGCCATCTCCTTTACAATATCTACACCAACCCCATTCGTCATTCAGGAGATTCCATCTTTTCAAAATATAGTTTGTTTTTAAGATATTAAAACGGAACCTCATGAATGTGTTTCTAAAATTCCGAGACGGATATTTCGCCAGATAAGTTTCAAGGACAGGATAAAATTTCCAAAACGAATATATCTGATTTTGGATTGTTGAACAAAATTGAGAGTCAGTTGCCAGTCATTACATTGCAGTATGTTTTTCACTTTCAAGGGATTCCTTATCAGCATCTCTATCGTGATGCCTGCCTTCATCAATATTTCTTCAGTAACCATTTTCAATTTCAAACAAAAAAAGTTAGATTGGTCTTTCCCTGCTATCGTATAGAGTGACGTGGAACTAGTTACCAGACATTTTCTCCACAGCAACATTTTTCTCCATAAAATGATTGATTCTAAAGGCTGAAGGCCGAATTCGTATCTAATAGCTTGGATTGGAATGCACTTAGGAATAAAAAACAAGCACCTTTCCACATATCACTTTCTATTTTTTTCATAAAATCCGTACTCTCAAGCTCATGAAATTCTAAACCATATGTAAGTTTAGGAATACCAGACATAGTATAAAAACGTTTCAAAAGGAGTTGTAGTAAATATACCATACTTAGCATCAATTTTCGACATCTGTCTACGTACCGTCTCAGCTTTCACTTCTAACTGCCTTTTGATCATTGCAATAGCACCATTGGCTGTAAAGTGGTATCCTAAGTATTTGAGTGCAACTTGACTTTTTATACGTTTACCTTCGCAGAACCAAGTTAGAGAGGATTGATTTTTCTTTAGCTTTCCCATTCTTATAATTATCATTTTGGAAGCATTAATTTTCAAGTGTAATCCAGCAGTAAATGCAACAAAAGCATTTATCAATCTCTGCAAACCGATTTTTGTGCAGTCTGACAATAAGAAGTCGTCTGCGTATGCTAACCATTCAATAGCAGTTTCTCCTAATTTAGGCAATACCAAACCTTTACCCGAGATCGCATCAGCAGCTTTGGATACATATAAATTAAATAAGGTAGCCGCTAACTTGCAACCTTGTCTCAGGCCATTGGGGATTGTTAATTCTGAAGAGAGCCGACGTCTGAGTTGAGTCTGACCTTGAACTTTGTGTCAGAGTATAGGTCCATGATCATTTCAAGTAGATGTCTAGGAATCAATAGGTCTCTCAAAATCAACCATAAAGTATG
The DNA here is from genome assembly GCF_040938575.1 of Ambystoma mexicanum. NCBI lineage: Eukaryota > Metazoa > Chordata > Amphibia > Caudata > Ambystomatidae > Ambystoma > Ambystoma mexicanum. The sequence goes on along the minus strand of NC_090921.1, from coordinate 1,332,647,614 downwards.
TCTATCAACAAGGTCAAAAGCTTTAGAGAGATCCATCGAAGCAACAAATATTACAGAGTCTGACTTCTTTATGGTTTTGGATTGCAAGCTTTTCAGAATTAATCCGCCACAATCCGTTCCTATCTTTTTTTTAAAGCCTATCTGTTTAGCATCTAATATGTCATTTCTGGTGAGCCAGTCTTCTAATTCTTCAAGTATAATGGAGGTAAATATCTTGTATTCAGGATCTGAAATCGCAATTGGTCTATAACTTTCGGGTGAAGTTCTAGAACCGTTTTTATAAATTGGGATCACAATAGCCAATCTCCATGAGTGCAGGATCAGCTTAGTTGCGAGTATATCATTAAACAATACGTGTAGGATATTTCCCCACAACTGCGCATCAGTTTTTAGAATTTGGTTGGATAGGTTGTTAGGTCCTGGTGCCGCTAATTGTTTAGATTTAGCAATAAGTCTACGAATATAAGTAGGAGAGATGTCTAAAGTCCATCTGGAATTTTTCAAGTAAAACGATCTATCGTTATCACTATCATCTCCGTGCATACTAACAAAGTGCTCTTTCAAGGTTTTTTCACTGAGATGAGTAAGCAGTATCTCTTTTTGTGTAAGCTGAATCCCGTTAATCATCAGCCAAAAGCTGGAAATATCTTTTCTTTTAATCGCAGCCAGGATTTTTTCACCATCAAGTTGGTCCCTAGCCACTTTATGAGAAATTTGCCAATTCTTGTATTGTTGCTTAATACGTCTTAACTTCTTAGCCCTTTCTAGTCCAATACATGTTGTATTCAAAGCAACACGGATGTCTCGTCTTAGCTGTTTTTTCCGAATTAGGGTGTCAATGTTAAAGGCATGTGCGTGGTTGCAGATTTGTTTCGTAACTTTCTTATTACAACATGTGTTAATGGAGATTTCATTAATGTAATTAGTAAAAGAGGTAGTTGCCAGATGACAAACTTTCCTCGTGCGTCATGTTCACAACATTTTTTAATAAGACCGATGTAAATCTTTTTGTATTGGAGTAAGACCAACGTATGCGGGTGCCATTGACATTCGCAATCAGACCTGGATTGTAGCTTACAATGTGTTCGATGTTCACCATGTGTTATGTGAATCGACAGGAGGTTATGATCACTAGTAGACATTTTTTGTACCGTAAGGTTGGATATATATTTATCCAAACCGTTAGTCACAAAGATATAGTCAAGGATAGAACTACAGCCTCTAGCGTTCCATGTATGTGTGGAGTTAGATATTTTCACTAGCCCCATAACTTCAAGAAAGTTCATCCATATCGCCCCTCTTAACTTGGCATTACCATTCGGAGCTCTAGGTATCTTGCCAACTGAATTTAAGCGGCACATTAGGGTGTCAATTTCCGTACTGTCTATATCGCAGTCCGCGTTTAAGTCACCAGCTATCATAACCAATCCGTTGACCATTATAGCACGCCAAGCATCCATTTTTGCAGTTACCTCGGCTAATTCTTTAATCAGCTGCGTTTCATTATGTTTTAGAGGATTCCAATATACATTAATAAGACATATATCAATGGGGTTACATCCAATTTTCAGACTACATGTAATTGCCAAAATGAATTTCAGGGTTGACCATACATTGATATTCCCTGCCTCCATAGTATGTTTACATGCAGTTAATAAACCACCCATAGGTCTCCCTTTGGGTCCTTTCGTGGCGGGTAGTTGCCAAATATAATAGTCTTCTCAAGTTAGATATGTTGTAGCCCACATTTCTTGCAAAAAATCAAGTCAAAAGATAACAAGGTATCTGTAACATCAATATTACATAACAGGTGCGCATGGCCACTGGAGTTCCAACATGCAATTGAAGTTTTACCAGTATTGATAAAGTGGTTTGGCCAATGCCTGCAGTGACGCGATAGCATCCCTAAGAGCAAGTGTCAGCCCTCTCCATTCTTGTTTTTCACTACCAAAGCCTTCCGTATTGTTCGAATTTTCTTTGTTGGGATCATTACTTCTGATAACCCCTAGTTTCGTTGTTACACTATTCCTATCCTGCTTTAGCTCAATGTGTGTGTATGGATAAATGTCAAAGCCTTTGCACTGCAGGGCCTCGGCTTCTTTCAACAACAAGTTTCTAACGAGCGGTGAAGGAATTACTAAGCGCAGATAGTCCAACCTTCGTTTGTGTAAAAAATCTACAAGAACAATCTCAGGTGATGAAATCAATGCCAATAAAGGAATAGTGGCAAATAACGAAAAGATGTAAGGGCGGTTCAGCGAAATTTGTTTACCTTCTGTGAATAGTGTGGTCAGTATCAGACTAGGTAAATCACTCAACGCTGGTTTCTTTAAATCTTGTCTATCGTCCACAAACTCAACATTTTCATACACCTTTTGTGTTTGTCTTTCAGCCTCATGAGGTGGCTCTATTATTAAATTGCTCCTGTAATATTTTTTTCACTATAGTTGCAATTTCATCTTGTTTAACAGAGAATTCACCATCAGCATCAATGACACTCCCATGGTTGTAAAATTCCTCATCATTTAACAAAGTATCAGTACCATGCCCGACTGCAGCCGTCAATTCACCTTTGGCAGAGTCAAACTCGCACATTCGTTTGTCGGATGGGACTGAGGGTACATTGCTACGTGGCTCAGGTATCAGGTGACCAGAATTGGGTATATTAGTATTACCATTCCAAACAGGCTGCAGAGTGTCCCCCTGAGGAATACTGAGAGTTGGATGAAATGCTTTCGATTTTAGAGTGGACACAAGATTAACGGGTGGTTTCACCATATTAGACTTAGAATTAGTATCATTGCATACTACCACGTCCTTAGTCTCTTTAATTACAATTTCGTCAGTTTTTCCTTTCTTTTCTTTACATATGGCTGCAGAAATGACTGCATCCGCTTTAAAGATCTCAAAAATGTCAACCAAACCAGATTTTAAGGAAGACAGCTGCGAGGCAATATCAATAACTTCCGTTTTCTTTTTCATGGTGTCAGAAATTGAGTTTTCCACTTCGAGATAGCCATCCTGCAGAGCAAGTTTAGCTGGTACCATACCATAGTTTGATCCCACAGCTTCATTTGCTATTCCGGAGATATCTGTTTTCTTGTCTCGTTATTTCCGACCAACCCCTGTCGATCTTCATCAATCATGTTTTTGAAGTTCATATCTCTTAGATATTTCCGTGACGTTTTGCACACATTTTTCTTTTGATTTTGATTTCTAAGTTGTGCTTGTTTTTTAATTTATTTACATTAGACAGTGTACTTTCAGAAGCGGGAGGGGATTGATGTTCCATTGAGACACCAGAAGTATCTATCCCATCAAGTTTATGTTTGGGCACATCCACCTGCATCTGAGAGTCTTTTATCGTAATCGTCTCTGCAGAACGGTTCTCTACAACCTCCACAGAGACAGTTAAGTCAGAAACCTCTTTACCAGGCTTTACAGCACCTTCCTTATTCGTTACAGTTGAAGGCTTAATAGAAGTATTACAGAGTTTATCGTTAACTTTCAAAGGGACCTGAAGAACAGACACGTTTATTTGCATCAGCAGCTCAGTGTGCCTTCTTAATTCGCTCAAAATCAGTCTGTTAAAGATTCCCATCAATGTACACAAATCAGTATTAATTGATTTGTCAATCATGGTGCCATTAGCAATGTCATCAATCACCTTAGCCGAGGAATCAGAGTTGCTTTCCAATGGGAAAGTGTCCATATCAGTAGTTTTGAAGACACTAGGAGTATCATCAAACGAATGGTAGGCCAAATCCGATTCCACATGGGTCACAGATATATTTCATTCCATTAAGATTTCAAAATATCTTTTTGAGGATGAATTATCAGGTCTTCAGCATAAAGAGATTGTGAGCTTTCATTAGATTGCAAATAATTGTTTTCAAGGTCATCATTCAATTTTAGCTGATTCGAGCATACTTGCGCGCATTGTAGCAGTTCCTCTTCCTCCATACATGGGGGCGGGAGAGGGAGTGCAGCTGCATGCGCTAAACTTGCCCTGTGCGTTGTTACTGCCGTAAAAAAGTCAGCACAGGGATCCTTCATCATGTTGCCAGATTTAGATTTCTTGCCTTTCATATTAATGCCAAAAATGCCAGAACACGTGTTACAAGCTATACAGAATGTACCAGTTGTATATAACAAAGTGTTTGCTTAGCCTGAGAATGCACAATAGCAGCCCAAAGCACACTAACTCACATAGCAGCCTTACCAGCCATAGCCCCGACACTGTAGATCATTTCACCATATGTTATCTCTGGGGGCGTTTTGCTCAGTGGAACAAGTAGAAAAGAGTAAAAAGAATAACAGGCCAGCACCACGCACTGCTCACAGTGAACAGTAAACAGTAAACAGTGCTTGCAGGTGCTTCGAGGTGCGCGCGCAGGTGCGCTGCACCATGGGTAGATGTAGGAAGTGGTCGGGACAGCCAGGGAGCGGAGCCAGTGACGCGCACTAGAAATCAGAAAAAGGAGACGTTGGTAAGGTTACTTAGCTTCACAACTACAGACTAATGAGTCTGTGCATACGAGAGTCCGTGAGTTCAACAAGTCCAGTAATATTCACATAAGTGTCAGATCACACTGTATTCACCTCCAGGCAACAGCGGTGTTGCGTGTAAAGACATCCTCTTGCCGAGTATCCAAAGCGATCCACAGAGGTAGGAACAGCAGCATACGAGGAGGTCCGCACAGTAAACAGTGCTTGCAGGTGCTTCGAGGTGCGCTTTTTGTATATAGGCAACTCGGTCCAGAATCTTCATCAAGAAGGCCGAGTTGGTAATGGGCCTATAGTTCAAAGGGTCATCTTTGGCGAGGCCTGGTTTTTTGAGCAATGGAGTGACCCAGGAGCGTTTCAGTTCGTCTGGTACGGCACTCTCTTTAAAGGAGGCATTAACAAATTGCAAAATGGCTTCCAACAAAAAAGGGGGACATTCTTTAATTATGATGGCTGAGAAGGGATCTCCCCTACAACTAGTTGTTTTCAGGTGTTTAACCACCTCCGTCAGCTCTTCCAGCGTAATTGCTGAGAAGGAAAATTCTGGAATTAGTGGGCTTCTAATGTGCTCCTTCGGTTCTGGGGTGTTACCTTCATTATTGGCGTTTGCCTTTTTTAGGCTGATATTGGCTTTGATTCCCTGTAGTTTCAAGGCCATGGCATCCTGGATAGCCTGGCACCATTTCTTGTCTTTAATGACTTCATTGACCTCGAGGACGGGCGTCGATTCCTGCTCCTTAAGTATTTTAAACAATTCCCTGGCCTCTGATCGTGCTTCCATAATCCTATTGTAAAAGAAATTCTTCTTTGCATCTAGGATGGCCACTTTATACAATCTCGCTGCCTCTTTATAGGCTGCACGAAAGTCATCAGAATAATTTGTTTTCCATTTAAAGTACAGTTTACGCATGGCCACTTTTAGAGTGTGTAGCGCTGGGGTAAACCAGGATTTATTGGGGGTAACAAGCTTGTGTTTTTTCACTTTCTCCGGGGCTGATTGTGTGCACCTGTGGCAGTTGGGAACACTGCACATAGCATTTTACGGTTGGTTCACGATGCCGGTATTACCTGCATGCCAGTATCCCCTATTAGTGCCTTCATGATGCCAGTATTTGCTTGTCTGCCTGACTTGTGATTTCCTCCCATTAGCGGCATGCCGGTATTGCCGGTATGATGGGTCGCGTGCCCGCGCCAATGCCTCTATTAGAGGCACCGTAATTAACGGTGCCTCTAATAGCAGGGTCTTAGGTCGGAATAGCCCGGAGCGGTATGCGATGCCGGTATTCCTTTACCGGCATTGTTATTCCATTACCTCCAACCTCAGAATGACCCCCAATGTTTCATCTCTTAGAGGGAGAGGTTTTCAGCCACGTAAAATCGAGCAACAACAGGTCTGTGATGTCCTGAGATGTCCGCGACTGCATGTGCACTACACTGAACTGATCAACGTGTGTCTACCCTTCGCCGACAGGTGCGGCTAACCCACTAAACTCTGTTCGTGATAGGGATTGCGGATTGCAATTATTTTCCATGAACCAGGAATTCCAAGTAACTGTGGATCATACACTCACATTGATTAAGTCCCTGCCCTTGGTACCCACAGCCTGTCGCTACCATGAATTGGATGGTATAGTGAGGTCCTCAGATCAGCCCACCGGAGCTGGCAACGGCCCTGGCATAACACTGAGCACACTATCAAACCTGACTATCTAGAGGAAGTAAAATCTGTAACAAGGTTTCCGTAGGTGAACCTGTGGCAGGATCATTGATGGCGGAGCAGCTGGAGAGAGAGCTGTCGGCCCAACCTAAGTTGCATCACAGATGTGCACACCCAAAGCCCGGGGCACCCCTCACGCTACGGTCTGGCCAGTGGCACGGGACGTGCCGGGGACCAGACGCTGAGAGTGGAATCCCTTCCAGCAGAGAGGGCCTCGAGCCAGCAAATGAATGGGGGCATCCAGCAAGGTTGGGTAAAGCTTCCAGGAGATCCCCAACCATAGACCGGAGAGGGAGCCCAGAGTGCCCCCCTGGACTCCCTCCATGCCGGCCCCTGAGCCACTGTGCCAGCCAGGCACTACGTCTTTGACCTGCCACCCGGTGGGTGTTGAGAAGAGAGGTCCCGAGAGGGGGCAGGCAGGAGCCAAGGAAAACTTAGCCGTTCTCAAAGGATGCCTCCCGCGTTTGACGGGGCATGGCATGGCATGCTGGGGCAAGCTCTGAACCAATGGCGCAGCCAGGTCTACTCGATGGTTGGGTGTTGAGGATCCAGCTGCCCACCACCATGGGTGAGCGATGGTCAGGTTTGCCGGCGCAGCGGTCAACCTTCCCTCGTGTCCAGGTACCTGAGGTTCGGCCCTGTGGATCCCAACCGACATCCCTGCTGCCTGCGGCTTTCCTCTCCATCCGCCGAAAGGTGGGAGTTCATGGTCGGGGGATGAGCGATTGTTGGGTGGTCAGGTAGTCGAGCTGCCACAGAAGACGGCAGGTAGGATTCCCAGGCTGAGCGCCTGGAACCCCTTTATTTAAAACCCTGATGGTCTTGGCCATCTCCCAAGTAGGAAGGCTAGATGGGGCGATGGGCCGTCTCGACATGCAGGCAGGACGGGCAGTGCTGCCTCCCCCCAGCCTCTCCTGCACTGGCAGTTCAGGCCAACGCCTGGGAGAAAAGTTGCCTGTGATTCTTCGCGGTAGATCACCTGGCTTATACTGGAGGCGTGCGGCTGGGGCAACCCCCAACAGCCCTGTGCCCAAAGCCGACCACCTGAGCTTTGGCTCCCTGACTACAACCTACAACCTAAGATCAGATGTGGCGACCCGCTGAATGTAAGCATATTACTAAGCAGAGGAACTAAGCAAGATTCCCTCAGTAATGGCGAGTGAAGAAGAAAGAGCCCAGCGCCTAACCCCTGTCTGGTGGAGGGCGCTGGAAATGTGGCACAGAAAAGACTGACTCCACGGCATCACTCATGGAGCACAAGTCCTTCTGATTGAGGCTAACCATGTGGACGGTGTTAGGCAGCGAGCAGCCCCCGGCGTGCTGAGATTGTGTCTTCTCAGAGTCGGGTTGCTTAGGAATGCAGCCCAAAGCAGGTGGTAAACTTCACCCAAGGCAAATATGTGCACCAGACCGATAGCCAACAAGTACAGTAAGGGAAAGTTGAAAAGAACTTTGAAGTTCTACTTTGAGCTCAAGCTGGGCGTGAAACCATCAAGAGATAAACCTATTCTCAAGCTTTAAATGGGCAAGAAGCCTGACTCGCTGGAGCAGGGCATCGAATGTGGGTGCCCAGTGGGCCACTTTTGGTAAGCAGAACTGGCACTGCGGGATGAAACAAATGCCAGATTAAGGGGCCTGACACTCACCAGACCCCAGAAAGGTTGTTGGTTTATCTCGACAGCAGGACGGTGGAACATGGAAGTCAGAATCCACCAAGGAGTGTGTTACAACTCACCTGCCTAATCAACTAGCTCTGAAAATGGATGGCACTGGAGTGTCTGGCCCCTACCCGGGCATCGCCGATGATGAGCGCTGTGTGGGCTAAGCCACGATGAGTAGGAGGGCCACTGCGGTGCATACAGAAGCCCGGGCCAAGGGCCCAGGTAGAAGGTTGTATACGAATTGTTCGTATTACAACTGTTCGAATGACAATTGACCTTTTCACAATTGACTGAATTGTGAAGGTCAATTGTAACATATATGTGGGGGGAAACCCCCCGCAACCCCCCATCCAACCCAAACCCGCCCAAAACCCTATATATATATATATATATATATATGTGCGGTCAATTGTGAAAAGGTCAATTGTGACCCTTTAAATTCGGTCAATTGTTCATTCGAACAATTGTAAACAAACAATTTGGGTTAAACCAGGTAGAGCCGCCGCAGGTGCAGATCTTTGTGGAAATAGCATATATTCTGATCAGCAGCTGATCATGGGTCAGTCGGTCCTAAGAGAAGAGATGGGCGAGCGCCGTTCGGAAGGGCGACAGCCTCCGTTGCCTTCAGCCGATTAAAATGGAGTTGGATTCAGATCCCCAAACTCGGAGTGGTGGAGACAGGTTCCATCACGGCATGCAATGTGGTAACGCAAATTATCCCAGAGAAGTCGGTGGGAGCCCCAGGGAGAGTTCTCTTTTCTTCGTGAAGGGCAAGCCACCCTGGAATGGGTTCACCCTGTGGGAGGGGCCTAAGCCATGGGAAGAGTTCTGGTTCTGGCAGCGTCCGGTGAGCTCTCGCTGGTCCTTGAAAATCCAGGGGAGATGGTGTAAATCTCACACCTAACTGCAGCCATGTTCGCAGCACGTCTCCAAGGTGAACAGCCTTGGGCATGTTGGAACAATGTAAGTAGGCGAAGTCAGCAAGTCAGATCCATAACCTTGGGATAAGTGTCACGAATCAACTTTCCAGTCACCAATGGCCCAGGAGTGAATATCGGTTTCTAAACCATCAATTAGACCACACCTCTAGTACACCAGAAGGGATCCGAACAGATTGGAATAACAAGCAAATTATAAACCTCCTTGTCCAGTTTTGATAACGTGGACAAACAGCAGACTTATCTCTGAAAGGTCACGGATCATTGATTAGTTGCAACACAGCGAAAATACAATTATTACCCAATGATAAAAGGGACTGTCCAGTCAAGGTGGTATCAAAAATATCTACTTTATTTATATCACAACAGACAGTTCTAGCTACAAGATGAAATACAATACGAAATATAATTCGAAATTCTACCCACCATGTGGGATGCACTCTGATACTGACAGGAGGGTAGTCGGTATGGTTAATAACAGTTTAAGGTTTCTTGGCTTCGATCAGCATTGCAGTCGGTTGCATCTCGAGGAACTAGACTGGCTCAAAAATGTCCTTTAAGGCGGATGTCAGTAGATGCTCATCGAGGCACTTCTCCCAGCTTCTTCAATGGGCTTGTATCATCCTTTAAGGTGGACGACCCACAGCTGTGGAGTGTGTTGAAAGCAGCTGCCTTGTCTTTGGTTTTACGTTCAGAGGAGCTTGCTGCAGAGCCTAGCAAGGTACGCTGTGTGCTGGTTGGGTACCGGCTCTGGGGTGGCTGAAGGGTCCTCTGGGTCCTGTATCTCCCTCTGTTCCCTGGGAGATGTTTAGGGGAGGGATCTTGCTTCCCTCTTTAGATATCCTGGCCTTCCTTCACTGACGGAAGATGTAATGCAGACTGTCAAAAGTTAAGTTCTTCTTTGTTACTTCTGGTGAAGCCTTCAGATGATCTCCCAAAATAGGCGCTTGGCCCTCTTTTAAAGCCAAGTGAGCCACAATGATTGGTGTAGGCCAAGCCTATCGTAATGAACCAATCCTGCGGTCCCTACCAACAATTTACTGTAGTTGTGAGGTTATAATCAGAGTGCTTTCCAACAGGAAATGTAAGGGGGTGAAAACAGGCATAAGGTGTGCCCCAGAAATAAAATGGCAGACACCTTCTCTCAGAAGAAAGATCTCTGGCCACCCTCCCTTGTGATACTAAGTCCCACCCATCTTCCTGTCTGTTGTTGATCAAAGTGTCTCTCTAGTTAATGATCCTCTCAATGTGATCCTATGTTAAAGCAGCAGGTCTTCCTTGAAGCTGCAGTGAGACCAGACTCTCTGACTCATGCAAACCACATTCTTGTACCCTATGAATGGGTCCCCCCAGCAGGGTGGCTTACTGTAAACAGCAGTCCCAGACATGACAGCTCACTGTCATTGATATTTAGGGCAGAAGCTGGCTTCAGGTTGACAGTTACACATGAAAGGGTCTTGGGTTTCCTGTCTCTTTTGTTAAACTCTAGAGCCAGGCCCCATGTGGGGGACTGTACCTAAAGACTGTGTCCATCCAGTGTATACAGGTCTATGTGTTTGTCGTGTGTGTGAGCATAGCAAAATATGTGTGGATTCGGACGGTGACCACTCTGAACACAAGCAGGCTCCTTCCTGAGCATTGCACCAGCAGCGCTCATCGCCTCTCTCTGTTACCCTCCCGCAGTTCGGGACTAGGCGTTCTAGGCTGACACCTAGCAGCTGATTTAGAATTGGTGCAGGGGAAAAGTGCTTAAATCAAAGCATTCTTGCGTTGGATTGTTCACTCACTAACAGGGAACGAGAGTTGGGTTTAGTCCACCGTGAGGCAGGTTAGTTTTACCATACTGATATGTTGTTGCAATAGTAATCCTGCTCAGTACTAGAGGAAGCGCAGGTTCAGACATTTGGTGTATGTACATGGCTGAGGAGCCAATGGGGCAAAGCTACCATCTGTGGGGTTATGACTGAATGCCTCTAAGTCAGAATCCCCCCAAACCGTAAGGATACAGCAGCGCTGTGCAGTCTCGGTTGGTCAAAGATAGCCAGCTCCTGGGCCGATGTGTGAAGCCACTCTGCTTGTAACTCGATTATGGACAGAAGAGGGCCAGCTTTCTCACCTGTAGTGCACCACATATTCATGGGGAACCCAGTGCTAAATCATTCCTTGGCTACCTGATTCAAGGTCAGGGTTTGATATGTAGCAGAGCAGTTACCTTTCTGTAATGTATTGATAGTCATCCTCTGAGCCAAGCTTTTGTCGGCAGGGCACACAGGAAACCCACTCCCACCCCCACCCACCCACCCTTTAAGCACCCGTGGGGGTGCGGATGACCTGGGGACTGCTCTTCTCTCCCTTTCCAATCAGCCTAGCAGACCAGATGGCCTTGGCCTAGCCGGTGGCAGCGTTTCAGAACCCAGTCTGTTGGAGGCAGGGAAGAGAGGCTGAGCCTTGGTTACGGATACCGGCTTATGCCCCGGCACTTGGTAGTGGGGCTGGTGAATGAAGCCCTGGAGCTTGGACGGTGGCCTCAGGTCGGCCCGGGCCAACTGGTCCTTCGGCTGGGCCCGACTAGTCATCTGGCCGGGGCGGTTGGACTGGATGGCCCGAGTCACAGCTGGCTCGGCTGACTCCTACATTGTCTCCAGCCGGGCTTCATAAACCCCCACTTCATAAGGGCTTTGTAGTCAATGGGAAGTATCGTCCAGCAAGTGGCTTGTGGTGCAGGTGGTGGACATCTCCTACGCACCTAGACTGCTGCCCCAGGAAGGCGGCAAGCTGACCTCTTTAGGGTGGCCGGGGGCCCCTGTGCAGGTGGTGCCCTAAATGCCTGAGTTTAGGGCGAGTCCGGCAGCTGAGGCTCAGGTGGGACTGGGGGTCAGCAGAAGTCCCAGGGGAGAGTTACAAGGGCTCTGCAAGACAGTCTGGGGACCCCTGGGTTGGCATCCCAGATCAAAGGGCCTTAACTGACCGGCCCCAAAGGGCTAGAGCAGAATGGGAATACCACCAAGCACATCAGCTGGACACCCAGGCATATGGGAAGGCAGTTAGGGCGAGCCCCCGGTCCTGGCCAGGGCTCCCTGAGGCCAGCCGGGGCATTCGGTGTCCACACCCCACAAGAACTGTGGCCGAAGCCTTCACCCCCAGCCGGATATTGTGGAGGTCCCCAGCCCCCTCTGCAGGGAAAAGCTCCAAAGTGCCCTGGCTTGCCGGGGTGGGCTACCATTGCCCACGGATACCCCAGAGGGGCCCCCAGCTTCCACCAATACTCCCCAGTATCACTAATACAGAAACAGTTTACTCTAGCTGCCGCTACTGTACCTTTGCTTGTCACCCAATCCCTAGACTTGCCAGACCTGCATTGCTACATAAGTCAACTGCTATACATATCCACTGCAGCCTTACTCTGTTAATGTGTGCTCGTATGTGAGATGACTTGTATTCTGTATATACATATCCACTGCAGCCTTACTCTGTTAATGTGTGCTCGTATGTGAGATGACTTGTATCTGTATATACATATCCACTGTAGCCTTACTCTGTTAATTTGTGCTTGTATGTGAGATGACTTGTATTTTGTATATATTTTGGCCTGATTTGTTGTAAACTCTTTGTACGCCTGTTTAACTCAACTTTGCGCCTAGATACCTGAGGGTTAAGTGCGCTATAGAAATAAACTAAACCAAGGGCTAAGCTCTAACACCTCGAGGCCAGAGCCCTAGGGGCCCCTGTCTGCTGCAGCCCCTCACCCCAGCCATGGGTGCCCAGCAGCTGACGTGACTGTGAGGGCTATCTGGCCCTTACTGCAAAGTTTCCCAGTTCCCTATGGGACACCTCGAGCCAATCCAGCTTTTTGGTTCCAATTGCATGCTGTAACTTGTAGTTTTGTTTTTCCAATTGCAAGGGTGGGCCTACAAGTCCTAGCATGCCGTGTGAAAAAAAAACTAACACTGGCTCAAAGATGCAAAGATTCTGTATGGCACTGGGAAACTTGGCAGCTATGCTAATGTACCGGGGTGTTTTGCGTTTATTTGTTTTGTGCCATCTCAGTGACCCTGCACCTTCTCCTGGTTGATGAAACTCCCCCCAATGAAACCGTGTAGCATGGCCCATAGCAGGGCATGTATCACTCACACATAACGAGTAGAAAAAGGGCAACAGCAGGACATGTTTCATGCACATGGAACCGGTACAGCAAAGGTCATAGCAGGACAGATTTCACTCACACAGAATGGGTACAGCATAAACCGCAGCAGTGCAAGCTTCACTCACACACAGTATGCCTCCAGACAGCAGTGCAATCTCCCTAAATGGCACATACATCAATTTAGGGAGTTTGCACTAATTTAGAACGCAATGCTACTGCTCTAAATCGCACATAGTGAAGACCCTGAAGAGCCTGAAGAGCCTGCGTCTCAAAAGAAGGCATAAGATGTGCAGACAAAAGGTAGAAATAGAACTGAAGAGGAGATGGGCATTGATGAAGATTGAAGGGCATTTGTGTCACTAGACATCAGAGCAAGCACAGACAAAAGGGAGAAGAGGTATTGAAGAGGAGAAGGGGGGGGGGAAGAGTTCAAAAGCACATTGGACTGGTGCGTCAAAAGAAGGCAGGAAATATGCAGATAGATAGACAATAATCAATAACCAGGCAAGGACATATTGGACCCTTGCAGTGCACACATAGCATAAGAAGGCATACAATAAGCAGGCAACCAAGAGGAGCCATGCACTTAAAAAACATATGTCTTTTCGTAGCTTTTGGAACAAGCTTCAAAAGTGCGCAAAAACAATTTTGATCCCAGAAATCATACCAAATTGTGTAAAAGGGTAAATACTAGCGTACAAATGAGCCAACCCCACATTTCTCCAGAAAGGTAGACCCCACTCTTCTTATCTCTTTTGTAGTGCAAATAGCTGTTGATAGTTGACGTGGTTCCTTCCTGGCTCCTGGGACCCCCTCTCCACCTCCAAGGGGCAGATCTCACCTAGTACATAAAATAATCCCTAACAGCTTCATGGCACACTTTGGGGAATCCAGACTGCACCTTTTATCTTTTCTGCTCCTCATTTCACCATGAAGAACCCCCAGTTTACTTATTTGTACATGTATAGCCGCACATAAAACCCTAAGGCATCTAGGTGCTAGTTACAGTGCAAGTGTGGTAGCATAGACCAAACGAACATAATAGGCAAAACATAATGGAAGATTGTGCATGCACATTCAGGTAAAGCCTCACCTCATGGTGCAGGGGCTACATCTGGTGTGCAAGTGGACACAGTAGGCAACATTCAGATGTATGCACGTTCGTGTAAAGCCTCACCTCAAGGTGCAGGGGCTACATCTGGTGTGCAAGTGGACACAGTAGGCAACATTCAGATGCATGCACGTTCGTGTAAAGCCTCACCTCAAGGTGCAGAGGCTACATCTGGTGTGCAAGTGGACATACTAGGCAACATTCAAATGCATGCACATTCAGGTACAGCCTCACCTCATGGTGCAGGGGACTGCATTGGAAATGCAATGTGAGCTGGAATATACAATAGGGAATGACGTGTACAAACAAACCTGTGCAAACAAGCAGGGCAAATCCCCAACTTGCTCGAGTTGCATCGATGCATAATTGGCGTGCATGATCAAATAAGGCAAGCAAGGGAACAATCAGACGATGGTTGAGGCATTATCAATGAGAGTGTGAGAAGGCATGACGTAAGGAGGTACATGACTTCACATGCTGGTGAAGCCGCACCCCGAGTAGCTAGGGGCTACAACAGTTATGCATAGTCTTGGTAGAGGAGCTTAATCATAGATGGAGTTTATTTGCGAAAGCCAACTCAAAGTTCGCCTCGGTGAGCAGGTGCCGTGAACAGCGTGCACTGGGAGGCCAAAGACAACAACAGAAGCAAGACTAAAATGGGAATCTACATCCATCACAGGTCGGGGAAGGGCTAGAAGGAATGAGATAGGAAGTGGGGAAGGGATCGGCAGTGATAGCAGATTGTGCCTTACCGGGTGCAGCATGATTGGAACGGCTTTGCACCAATGGATACAGCGATTCCGATATTCTGCAGCAGTATTGGTATTCTCGTTGTTGCAGATACGGGGATAGCTCAGTATATGGATAAGGCAATGAAGCACAGCAATGTGGGCCTGCCATGGCCAGAAAGAGCCAGATAGGAAGTGAACCGATGACCTTAGTGAGAGGCATTTGTGCTGGCCCGGTTCCACCAGTAGGGTTTCCATATCCTTCTGAAACTAATGCTAGTGAACATCCAAGAAACCTGGTAATGGGTGGAAGCCAGGGGCATATCATTTTGGCTTGTGGCTATGTGTGCTGTGGTGAGAGGAGCTTGAGTCTGGTGGCAGACTGTGAGGTACACTGCTGGGAAAAATGACCGGGGATTCTGGCCCCTGCCCTGATCACCTGCCAAACACATCCAACGCCCAGACTGGCAAAGGTTTCAGCTAGCCACTGAGTACATCACCCAAGCAAGTTAGATGAAGTTGTAGACAGCACTTTCTCTGCCAACTTACATGCTAAGGAAGTTGAAATGGGAGAATTGGGTCTTAAGGGAATAGTGCACTCAAAAATATGATTGTCCCGAGGGTTTGGGCATGTGTTTTTAAGCATACGTTGATCGATCGTACAAACATTTCCTATGCACCTTACCGCAGTTTTCCTCTGTTTTACACATGCAAAATCAGGCAGCAGGGTGCAGCCATCTTGTGATAATCTTATCCGTTGCCATATCACCCAAGGTGGACTGCCCTGGCAGCACTAAATCATATCCTCCGCCCCTGAGGCTGCATCACTAGACGCATACCGCCCAACGGCAATGCACATCTCGTGTCAACATTCTCTGCGCTTCAGCTAATGATGTGTCCCCATGGAAATGGCAGGACGCCTCTTTCCTCAATAAGTATAAACAGACCGCTTCTCATCAAACAACATCAGATTTGCTTTTCCAATCGTTTCACTGTCTTTTTTTGAGTATTCTGTGCCTCGTTTCTGTGCTCTGGTCAGCTACCTTCGTTGCTCGTAGCCCGTGCATACTAGTACCATTACTATCCATTTTTTTTTTGCCCTATAATGGCAACAATACAGCCCTACCAGTACGAGACAGAGTATTCCGAGGCGGAATTACTCGAAAGAGAAAGATGCGGAAACGATGGGGCTTCGGACGACAGTTGCGAGGATGATTCAACAGATCAAGAGCCTGAGCCTAGTCGCATGGACGGCATTTCCAGCTGGTGTACCTGAAATCGGTGCGCGCTAATGGCAACCGAGGAGGAGAACTGCTGCTACCGAGAAAACTCTGGATGCTTGTCCTACATATCGGAAGGCGAGACAACGCCGCAATGCGTTACTGAGCTGCTAAATGGTCCGTGTTGAGGATTATGATGGTGCTTATGCACGAACTTCGAGCAACAGATCGCCCTTGCAATCCAAGTAACGAGTAAGTGTACTCTAGTTGTGAAGTCACTTAGGCCACTACCATTTCATAGTTGTCTCCTATATTGTTGTAACTTTGATCTATCAATGCCAAACGAATGTAGTCTTGCAATTCTATACATCACTCGCAATTTGGGGAAATCATAGTTGTCTCCTATGTTTATTTCATGTACAACCATAAAGCAATATTTCTTTGTGTCCCAAATGTAACAGAATGCATAGTCGTTCAATATTGTACCGTGTCTAAGTAACATTTGTACTGGCAACAATGCCATTGGATACAAGATTTGTCATTGTCAACTAAGGTTTAATACACTTAATCTTGTTCATTTAAAAACAGTTTGTATCTTTCTCTTTCACAGGTGGTACAGGCTGATGGCCTATCGTTCGATTACATGGTGGCTTCATGGGAAGCTTGGACACCGCGTTCGACGAGTACTACCCGCCTGTGTCGTTGGTGCCATTAGAGAAACTTTCCCCAGTGACAGCGTTCAGTACAGGGGATTTTCCCACACTGTGCTGCAACCAGAAGTTTATAGAACATTTGTGCCGTCAAAATCAGCAACAAAATAAAACACAACGGAACTTTTATCAATGATTGTTTCAATTTTTCAGTGAATCAAGTGTGTCTCCATTCAGCAGTGTTCCGGCCCTTGTCTGTACGCCTCATGCCCATCCATCCACCCCTCCAGAATCAATTACTGTTAGCACCCATGGCTGTGCGCTGTCAAAGGGGGCTGGCAGGGGTTGGAACGGCCAAGGTCCCAAAAAAACCATGTACACTTCAAAGGTATTTTACGTGCAGGGGTCATTGTTCACATGCCCTCCTCAGACCCTGTTTCTCCAGCCAGGCTCCCCTTGAAGCAGGCCGCACCCCTGCAATCCACATAAGTGTGTCTCCATTCAGCAGTGTTCCGGTCCTTGTCTGTATGCCTCATGCCCATCCATCCACCCCTCCAGAATCAATTACTGTTAGCACCCATGGCTGTGCGCTGTCAAAGGGGGCTGGCAGGGGTGGGAACGGCCAAGGTGCCAAACAGCATGTACACTTCAAAGGTATCCGACGCGCAGGGGTCATTGTTCACATGCCCTCCTCAGACCACATATCTCCAGCCAGGGTCCAACTGAAGCAGGCCGCGCCCCTGCAATCCACATAAGTATGTCTCCATTCAGCAGAGTTCCGGCCCTTTCCTGCATCCCTCAGGCCCCTCCATCCATCCCTCCAGAATCAATGACTGTTAGCACCTGTGGCTGTGCCCTCCCAATGGGGGCTGGCAGGGGTGGGAACGGCCAAGGTGCCAAACACCATGTACACTTCAAAGGTATCTTACGCGCAGTGGCCATTGTACACATGGCCTAGCCAGACCCCATGTCTCCATTCAGGCTCCCCTTGAAGCAGGCTGCCCCTGCTATCCACATAAAACCACGCCATGTACATGTCATTCATTCACATACACACCCACTTTTCTAATTCTTTATAAACAACTTGATATTTATCATGAGAACATCTATGAGCACTGCAAGTCAACTCGTGAACGTGCTACCTGAGAACGTCTGTGACCACTGCGAGACAGCTCGTCATCGTGCTACCTGTGAACATCTCCCTGTTCTCCTGCTACTAACTACCATGCTTGCTGAATTTACCTGTTTGTTGGTCAAGGTAAGGGCAGGTCACCTAATCATATCTCCTTAATCTTTACATTTCTATCTATTTCGAACAAACGTACCCAGTAGTGTAATGTTCATTCATCTCATTGCCATTAACTTGATTTTAATTTGTTATCGATATATAGCAATTGTCATCAGTGTCAATTGGGATAGGATTGCATCCATCGTGGACCGTGTCTATAAGCATGTTTCCTTTAGATGCACGATAGTACATTCAAGGGACGAGTAAGATGTTACGATTTGCGTCACATCAATGAATTGTGTATGAAAGTGTAATGCTTACCTTGACTCTGCAGAAACACCCAACAAACTAATCTAGGACTCTTCTCAGAGAGCGCTGTTCATCAAGCTAACTTCTTCTGTGAAAGCGTTACCCTGGTTTTTTTCCTAGAGTTAGTATTACAGGCTTAGTGCAGTGCAATCTGTTCCTTGCTAGGGCTCTCTCACCAGGTTTTCTCACCTGATGTACTTTTGTAGAGGGCTCTCCACCCTGCATCTGTGCAGGTGCTCAGGTCCTGAAGAATCACAATGCTGTGGTGTAAAGGGGGAAGGAGAGTGAACCCTAACCCTAAAAGATGGATGAGGGTAGTGACAATGAACTACGTGAGAAAAGGCTAGAACAAATGCCTACACCCACAGGTGTGAAATCACTGTGAACCCTGCCTAAAATCCTGCGTGGCAGCAGGGACGGCAAGGAACCTGTGACACCATGCTACAGTGCTTCATGAGAAAACCTGTGGGGTAGGGAATGAAGGGAAAGGCAGTGTTAAGCTAGTGTGGCGTATAGAGCACTGTGTCAGAATGGAATTTTATTTATTCACAAGTGTCAGGGAAAAAATAATAAGCATTCAAAACTCACGCCTTAGTTAAGAAAAGGCACTTCATAGAATTAGCCTCGTCAGGCATACACTCGACTGCAAGCTATAATGAGACTCAAGAAATGCGTTTAAAACATACACGCAAACTCAACTTTTAACAGGAACAGCTGACAACAAACTTTGACAGAGAATACTTGCAAAAACTGAGCCGGACGCAGCTCTTCCTAATTTCGGAGACTATTTCCAGCAAACGCTCGCCGCTCAGCTGTATGACAGGAAACACGGTAACAATGGACCAGAGTATTAAATGCGGCCGCCGTGTACTGAAGCGCGAAAGACTTCAAACGGCAACACTAATTGCCCAGCAGCCTGACAAAAAACAAGGAAAGCAATTTCAAACACTCCCCGTGAACAGGAATATTATCTATGAGGAATTAAACAGCGAGCAATTAAAACACTGTGAAATGTGGCTGCTACGAGGGAACTGAGGGCAGAGAACAGATGCTGGGGCTGACAGGAGAACAGGGCTACGGTAAGTGTAACCCAAATGATACGATGCGAAGCCCAGTACACACGCTGGGAGGGGCTTATATAATGCTGGAGAGCAGAACACTAGACCTGCCCAGAACTAGCCGGCGAACAATTAGAGCAGCCATGTTGTGATGTCAGGAAGTGATTATTGCAACCCACCCACTACACTGTGTTGCTGTCCCACCAACCAGCAGTGATAGGCAGGTGACCAATTCTTTTTCTGGGTAACTCTCAGGCTCCTTGCTGTGATCATGACAGAAAGTTATCCTATAATACAGCCGGCTACGCTACACAGGTTTTGCTTCGGTGACCAAAACATAGATTGCATAGATAAAATGTATGATATAATTCCATCTTTCTCACACTTTTATGCAAAGTAATTTTCTAATAATGGTGACCATTTTTTTTTTCTTCAGATGAATGTATTCCGAAGGAATATAGATCTAATAAGAGAATGGGTCAGATATTGCGGATTTGCACCGGAAGGGCTTGAAAGTAGAGCCCATGAAGTCTTGGGGGACTCAGGGGGGGGGGGGGTGATCGATTCCGCACCTGCAGCCTGCACTTTGCCAAGAATATGAATCGTAGTACACAAAGAAGCATCGACTCAGAACATCTCGTAAATTGCTTTCAAATGCAATTCCAACTCTATTCATGCACACGCTGTCTCAGGAGAGTCACGGTTCCTGATTTAGCTGTAGGCCTTGGGGCACTGAACAGGTACCTACATGGACGGATTGGTGTTTTAGGTGTAAATGTCCCTTATAATACTTTTCATATTTACGAGATTGTATTGCTTTATAACTGAACACCATTTTGCTAAACATCTGTCCTTGGTTTTAGGACCATCATAGAAAAAGATTTAAGGGCACAGATAACTATGCTATTGTGCCCTTGGAAATAAACATAATCTTTTCGTAATCGTTGCTTTGCATGTCAATTTTTTAGGTTATCATTTCTAAATCAAATCTAATTTTCCTTTTACAACTCCATGACAATCCACTAAATGTGAAGGAGCAAGATTCTGCATCCATGTCTTCCCTGGAGTCAACAACAACTTTGAGCGTGCATCAGGTAGTTTTATTTAGCTATTCAGTTCCGGAAATGTTTTATGCATGGAATTTGAAATAATATGATCAAATGTACGTATCCTGTCGTTTGTTTACATAATGTTTAATTTATGGGTTTTTATTGATTTGTACCATTGTCTGCATCACAATGTGTGTTTTCAATTTCACTTTTTTCATCCATACTAAATCAAGTTGTCATGACCCATAGAACTTGCCCCTTCTGGACTTCCTGGCCCTTATCGTGCCGGGGCTTGTATTCTTTGTTACTCCCAACATAGCCGCAACAAGCGACTTGCCTCGCACCAGCTTCCACATCACACACGGCACGTTCTATAAATTGGCCACGGCCACGCGCGTCTCAACGCTATCATTAGGTAGTGACTTGGGGGGGGGGGGGGGGGGGGGGTGTGTGTGTGTGTGTGTGTGTGTGCGTGCGTGCGTGCGTGCGTGCGTGCGTGTGTGTGTGTGTGTGTGTGTCTCCACTAATCCTAGATCCTGGTTCCTTCTTCCTTCCTTCACCCATTCCCTCTAATCTGCTCCTGGAATCCCCTTTCTTAGCGACCGCTACCTACTTTCCTGGACATCCTGGAACAGTGGCCTTCCCGGAACTCTGAACGCGTTCTGCAGCCGGACGAGACTCGAGCGAGTCTATACAAGACCCGATCCGTCCACAAGAGGAATCCTCCCGCGGAACAGAGAAAGAAGCGATCCCAGGTGAGACGGGGGAGATTTATGACACAAGTACTTGGTTACAGGGTGATGCTGGAACTTCGACTACAATTACATCATGCTTCGGAGCTGATACAGAGCCAGAGGTATGCGTACCGACAGATCCCTCGAATGAAAAAAAAAGTAGGTCCTAGATCTGATATCATTAGACAGTGACATTATTATAAACAAGCATCTTTTGAAAATTGCTTCAGTGCAACATTTCAATCAATGGGTTTCGCACAGTCATCTTCAGTAATCAGTGATCTAGTAAATTAGCCATCAATCAGGTCAAATTCAAAATGTACATTTTGAATAAGTGACATACACGGTGTATGAGGGTATCTGTGTAAGCCATGTGTGCGATGGAATAATTTGATTTCAAATACGAATGACTTATTTTGAATGAATACTCTTTTCTAGGGATGTATACAAGATCGGGATATAGAAGATGCGGCACGTGGATCCGAGTTGGCGGGCTGGCTTGCTGGTGCAGTCGTTACAGTGAAGAAGAAGGTTTTACAGAAAACCAAGAAAGCAAAGGTAACTAACAATTTCATTTGCAAACAGTGTTTTGTGCTGTTACCTTCATAACATGCTTTAAAAAAAATCTAAAGTGCCATATACTGTATGTTGGATTTACATTGAACATGTTTTTCCAACCTCTCTTCTAGTTGCCCGATGGTGTACGAACTATGCAGACACAGACAGCTACAGAAATCAGAGATGCTGCTTGCCAAAATGATTTCACCATGGAGCAACTATTATTTGAGGCGCAGCGTGTTCAAATCAATAAGCAGACTTGAGATGCTTTTGCCCAATGGCCAGAAAATGAACTGAATGTGACCGGCGAAGCCAGCAAAGTGTTGTTGGACCATTGCTACAATGCGAGTTCTCCACCAGATGTAGATGAAACTGAATGTAATGAAGATGCTTTTGAATTAGTCGCAGGCCACTTGACACCCACAAAAAAAGGGCCACCCAAAAAAACTATCGCCATTGATGTTTTCTCCAATTCGTGTTCAAGTAACAGAAGCTGAAATAACAGAGACTGAAGCATCAACACAATTGGCTGAGGAACTAGCCAAAGATCTCAACTACAATTTGTCCAGTTGGGCTGATATGTCAACCACAGTTGAGTAAGAAACAACATTCATGCAGGATGATAGTCTAATAAAGGGGCCCAAATACATTGTATTCGACAGCTGCTTGATGGAGATTATAATGATGCTGAAATGTGTGCATCCAGTGAGAGGGGAAGTATGCGGGAAGCCATTGGTAAATGTGACTCGTATATCACAAGGCAGTAACCATAAAATACAAGCCACCTGTGAAATGCTCCATGCAAAATGTTCATGGTCCGCTCAACCGAGTCTAGGGAAACTGCCAGCTGGAAATCTACTGTGTGCAGCTGCTTTACTTTTCAGTGGCTCTGGTTTCAGTAAGTTATCCAGTTTCTATCAATTTGTGGGACTCCAGTTCCTTTCTAAAATGCAGTACGACAAATATCAACGTCAATATCTATACCCTGCTATTAGTGAAGCTTGGAAAATGGAACAAATGTCTATTCAAAGTACCTTCTCCGAAAAACGGTTCAGGCTAGCTGGCAATGGACAGTGTGACAGCCCCGGAATTTCAGCAAAGTACTGCACATACCACTTTCAGGACATGCAAACTAAAAAAATGGTGAGTTTGGTGGTCGTGCAGGTTTCCGAATGTAAATCCTGAGTGGCCATGGAGAAACTTTGGTTTTATAAAATCCCTGGAAGATCTCCAATCGAGGGGAATGCAAATCGACCTCATAGCCACAGCAGGCACGTTTCAATAGCCAAGACAATGAGAGAGCAGTTTCCAAATATTCGCCATCAATTTGATGTATGGCACGTTGCCAAATCCATCAATAAAAAAATCTCATCTGTAGGAAAAAAAAAAGGTTCTTAAAATATTTGACAGATGTCCCAGTCTTTCAGCAACCATCTCTGGTGGTGCGCCAAAACTTGTGATGGGTTTGTGGAACTTCTACTAGAGAAATGGCGGTCACTAATGCACCACTGTTCCAACATTCATTCTTGGACAGAAAACCAACATTTCCACCAATGTGCACATGGCCCTTTGTCGCCGGAGCAGGAACGGAAGAAGAAGTGGTTGATTCCATCTTCACCTCCACACAAAGCTCTTGAGAAGATTGTGTTTGATAAAACTATCAAGAGATCTGAAGGGACTCACAGAATTCTGTCACACAGGAGATTTGGAGGAGTTCCACAATATGTGCCTAAAGTACAGGCCAAAGAGATTGCATTTCGGCATAGACGGGATGCAATATAGGATATTACTAGCGGTATTAGCGCATAACAAGAATGTAGGCGTGAACAATTGAGGACTGTGGGAAACTTTGGGATGCTTCGCTACACAATGGCCTTTACGAAAAGAAGCAAAAAATGGGTGGTCAAGCCAATATACGAGGAAATGGAATTCGATTTTGTGAAAGATCTTATTATGACTGTCTTGGACATACATACTCACGGAATTGCGTGCTTTGTTGCGAGGACACATACATTGCCACCAAACATTGCAAACGTGCCCTGTCCACCTAAAGCAGAGCTCGTGGAACAGTTCACTTCCAGGTACAAATGATTACCATCTGTTTTTTTGATGAACAATGTTTATATAAAGTGTCCAAAAAAAGCATCCAATTTGTCTTATGAAATCTGTCCTCTTTGTCAATTTTTTTTCAACAAGCGCCATTTCTTTTACGAATGCCATACAATGTAACGCTGTGCTTTCACACTTCCCAGGTTCGTCAAGCTACTGTGGGACCTTCACTGATTGTGGGAGGGCCAGATGGATAACAGCATGAAAGCAACTTTGGGGTTCTGCAGTTGCCTTACCAAACAGTTGCCCAAATAGCTGAATAACTACTCGTCCCACAAAATGGATGAGACCTAGGCTAGATAAGATACTCGGCATGCAGGCTAGATAAGATACTCAGCATGCAAGAACTACTGGCTGTGATCGAAACAGCGGATCAGAGTGGGTTGTTTGTGAGAAGTAGCTGCACTCTGACCAATATATTCATGGGCACATGTGTTGGGGGTTGTTGCTAATGTAAGGAAGCAGTGGGTCGGTTGATCCCCGGGCCCCCATACATTATACGCGAAAGTGACACCCTGCTCTTGCACTTGTGGGGGACGCCTTCTTTGCCCTTCTGCAGCCATGGGGAAGAAGGCCCTGACATAAGCAAAGGTGGAGCTATCGCTAGACACACTTGGTCTCCATTTTGTGTACCCTCGACTCGAACTTTGGACTAGGCTGCATTCTGTCATTGTGTCTCTGACTCTGTCATTCTGTCAAACTAAGAATGTATTAATTTAAATCTTCTTCTGAGATCACTGTCCTGTGTGTGTCAGGGCCAAACCATGACTTGTAGTTGTACATTCATTTAAAAAAATGTTCTCCTGCACCTCTCACCCCCGCTGCTGGAAAATTACTGCTTGTGCAATCTTGTGCCCCTCCAAAGCTATTCTTTTCATGTACCAGAAGTGTGACCCTTCCTTGCTTACCACCCCAGAGTTCCTCCCAATAAAACAAGACCCCAGTCACAGTATATTCTGTCCTAAACTAACATGTGTCACTCCGCCCCCTTTCTAGCTCTGATGTTCCAGACCTGTCAGCTAACAATCCCGACCCCCGCCGGTTGCCTCAGGGGCAAGACTCCCACACCCTTCACCTCACTAGTGACCCAAAGTGGGATAGTACAAACACACATGTGCAATTTATAGGCCTCAAAATATAACTGCGGTCATGGTTTCAGGGGACGACGGCCTGGCAGGAGGGGGTTGCAGCAGGGCTTTCTCAGACATTCTCCTACGAGCACATTTTGTCAGGGCTCAACACTTGCTCCTTGCGAATAAAAAATTACGTGATTTGCCGTGTGAGCATGAGATGGGTTGAGCTGACAGGTGGTGTGGGCTGGTGTCATGCATGGCAGGCAAATTACCTCGGGACCTGTAACACTGTCTTCACACAGAACTGATTATACCCATAGAACTGCTAAGCCTTTCTATTCTAAATGGCGGTTGTTTGATATCTTGCCTGGAAAATGACGTTTGCATTATTCACGTCGTTAAATTCACGTGATTAGAGATTGTCACGTGTGTTTCTACATTACATTTATGAGCAGCGTGTTGATGTCGCTTGCTGCTTCTGATTGAACCAACATGGCGTCTTGCAGCTGAAACTTTGATCTGCGTCCTCGCATCTCTTCAGCAACATCTTTGGCTTTCCTCCTGTGTGTTAGTTCTACACGCGAACCTCTGTAGCTGCTTCCAAGAAGATACGGCAGCTTTCCCTGTCCACCTGTATCTTTTCTACACGCTACCGTAGGTGACCGTCTACAAGAAGACCAACGGACGGCTTTTCCTGCACATGAGAGTTCTGGCTGTCCTGGCTGTGTGTACTTTTGTCGCGTGTAAAGCCACACACGGTTTCCTGAACTCTTAACGTGCTGCTTTCTTGGCTGCGTGTAAGTTTGTCACGTGATTTAAATCCTGGCACCTGTGATGAAACAACCGGAGGATTTCTACACCCTATTTCTGTTCTACGTGGGAAAGGAAGTACTGCCGACAACTGTTAATTAGAAGGTGATTGTGCACAGTAGTTTGGACGCTATCCTGTGGTGCACCAACCCGGTATCTAGCGTGAGCCTCGTGCCATTCGGGATAAGTTTACCCATACTAACCTTCCTTTTGTCGTTGTTTCCTTATTTGGATTACTTCAGAGACTTGTTGGCGGAGCCTCCAGTTATCAGAATCTACAGGTTAGTGTTGTACTAATTGCTATTGCTGTGCTATTAGTGAGAGTTAATGTTGGGACACTTCCTCATTATACCTTATGGTTTCCTAGGCTGACTTCCAATGGTTTTCCCATGCCCTTTCCAGTGATTCCTCTCTCTGCCTGTTCTATTAGTCAGAGTGGTATCATTTGGAAGGTCTATTTTGACTTCACTACTTTCAAGCCGTTTGCCTACTCAAGGATCCGGAAGAACCCTAGCAATTGTATCCTTTATGGTTATACTTGTATCCTTTAAGAAACAGAGAAAGTTCCCAATTAAGGAACTTAGGTCCCCTGCACACTTTCCAATATCTGGATAACCAGACAAACAATTAGTTTTTATTATATACAATATTTCTGGTAATATCTTAAAAAAGAAACGAAACCTTTTAGCATTTAAGGAGGTGAATTGTTAAGGAAATCAGCATTCAATCAAAGTAGGTCACAAGAACCAAAATTCATGTTTTATTCTTGATGTTGAGATTGTGGAAGGCCCAACGCGTTTCGAGTGGAAGTTCACTCTTCATCAGGGGCAAATCAAAAGATTCTAAAGAAAGATATATGCAAAAATTATTCATTAAAGTAATGTTTTCCATAGGTATCAATTTTACAAAGCACACTGTTACATACAATACTGTACACATAGGCTAATTGAATGAACATTAAAGCTGCTAGAAATCAGGAATACTTAGTTCATTTACGCCAAAAAGAAAGGGTCAAGATATTCAAACTGAACATATCCATCAATGTTAATGTTTACAATAAAGGGAAAGTAGGTCAATAACATCAGCTTATTAGTTGACAGTATTCTACTTAAAATCAATTGAAATGGTCAAAAATGGATAAACAGATTGAATGAATTGAAATAAAGGCAAATTTTAACCTTGTGAGTATTTAAGGGTATCTTCATACGAAGAAAGGGTGGGTCTCATAAGCGGATCCTAAGTGGTCGATGGGCCAGTAATAGTAGGGTGAGGACGACCACCTCATATCTGCGAGAGATGAGAGGGTGGTAGAGACAGGTGAGAGGATGTGGGGAGCAAGAGGTTCCGGAAGACTATATGTGCAAAATTCACTTACCACTGATAGCGGTCTGTTAAGGCAGTGGAGAATCATTGTAAACCATTCTCTGCAGCTGACGTTAATCAGGAATCCAAACAAAGGTAGTTTTGAAAAGGCTTGGATAGCAGTCAGTGGTTGGGAAAGATTTTCAACTGGTATCAAATGATGCTACAGAGCAAGGAAGAAAGAATAGAAGAGATTCAGAATCTAGCCGAAAATAGTCAAGGACCAAGTCGGGAAAGCAATCTAGACCGGTAGCATTCTGATGCATATCTAGTGATGATGAAAGGAGGGGGTGCGCTTACCTCTGTAGCCAAGGCACTGCCAACTGGAGACCGGAGCTCGAACAGAACGCCGACTCCATTGGCAATGCCGTGTAAGTATATATTACGTTCTAGCACGTGACGTCATCACGCGGGGGCGTGTGACATCGCGTGTGTGGAATTGAATCTAATAAGGCAATATGTTGTATTGAAAAAGCAAGTAGCACGGCATCACAGTAGTGCACCCATTGGTATTAAGCACTGGGATATTATAGATTAAAGAAAGGAGCAAGGCCATAAGGTAAAGGTCCCGGCATGATAAACACGTGACGTCATCACGCAGAACACGTGCATGACGTAACGTGTAAACAAGCCAACACTTAATGGCAGTGTGTTTGTATTGAAAAAGCAGTTAGCAGGGCATCACAGTAGTGCACCCATTGGTATTAATGCATTGAGATAGTATAGATTAAAAAAAGGAGCGAGGCCGTAAGGTAAAGGGCCCGGTATGATAAACATGTGACGTCATCACTCAGAACGCGTGCATGACGTAACGTGTAAACAAACACAAGCCGGCACATAATGGTCCCTAAAGGGGAAGAGACCTAGTAGATGAAGTGGAAACCGAAAAAGGAAAGAATACAAGTAGGCGACAAAATAGCTGTTGTCTTGTGTGGATAGTTGCCAGGTGTTGGCCGCCATATCATTCAATTATGGCCTAATCAGAGGGGCATAATGTAGAGAATATGAAGTGTTGGTGTCATGGAGGAAAAAGCCTCCGGCTCAGTAGGCTGGCGATGGTGGATGACCACCGATCGCTGTTAAAAAATATGTAATGAGTAAGGCCTAAGGAAGGAAGATCCCAAAAGAGTAGGAGATCATCTGAAAAATACTGGAATAATGGAACTGGAGGTAAATGGCGCGCATGGCGGAACGAGTATTCTGTATGTATGGTGGAAGACTTAAAGTAGGGGACCAATGTCTAGAATCCTTCGCGGGGACAACATGTAATAAATATACAGTGATGTGCACTGTATGTCTAAAAGAAGTCATAAGAACCATTGAATAAGAAGCCCCGAAAGGGACGGATGATCAAAAAAAGGGATGCATCAAGCAAGCAAAATCAATGTAAGGGTATAATTTAGAAACGTGTTCTGGATATAATCATATCACCAAGTCTCATGTCTGGGACGGCAAGTGTCACTGCCCATTAACGGTTCACAATATGATTTATGAAGATAGGTGGCATAGGCCATTTGAATCAGCAAACAGTATTTACATGTCCAACTCAATATTAAAAGAGTCAATCTGCCCAACGGCATGGTGCACAATCTACCTGTGGTCACACAATTTAAAACATCATATGACACAAAAAGGTATGATTTAAAATAAGATAGTAATCAGGACAGGCAAAATCAAGAAGTGTAGTCAGATATTTATGAATTTAGAGAAATGGACCCAGGTAATATTCCTCCTTGAGTCCCAGGGGGGACATTGCATCCAATTTGTGGATCCAATATAGTTCTTTTTGTAAAAGTAATTTAGGTAAATCTCTTCCCCTTTGTAAGGAGTGTAGTACTTCCAATATCGCAAATCTCATCTGAGAGATACTGTGATTGTTGTCCCTGAAGTGCCGAAACACAGGTGATTTGGTTTTTTTGTTCTGATCTGGGATTTATGCTCGGTCCATTTTTCCTTGGCTTTTCTGCTTGTCTTCCCCACATAGTATTGGCCGCAGGGGCATCTGATGGTATAGACTACATTTTTAGAATCACAAGTTGCATAGATTTTGAGGGGAATCTTTTTTCCATTGTTGGGATGTCTAATGCAGTTGCCTTTTATAATGTTTGAACAGTGTTGGCAATTGAGGCAGGGAAAAGTCCCATTTTTTATCTTGGTCAGTGTCCTCTGGGTCGAAATTTTTGGTCTTTCTGCTTTTATAAGCGTGTCTCTAAAATTCCTTCCTCTTTTATACGCTAGCATTGGGGGGGCTGGAAAAAGCCTGTTGAGATTTGGATCTGCTTTAATCAGGTCCCGGTTTTTAGTGATGATCTTTTTAACTTGGAAACTCTGTGCTGAGTATCGCAATGTGTAAATCAAGTTGGATTTGGTCTGTGACGGTTGTTTGTTCAGTAGACTATCACGAGGTTGTGATTCCGTTCTGGTAATGGCTTGTGTCACTATTTCCTCAGGAAAGCCTCGTTCCAAAAATCTTGATCTCATGGTATCAAATTCTGTTTGCCGTTTTTCTGTGCTAGAAGTGATCCGTTTTGCCTTTAAGAGTTGACTATAAGGGAGATTGTTCTTAAGATGTCTTGGGTGGAAACTCGTAAAATGTAGAGAGCTATTAACATCTGTTGGCTTCCTATACATAGTTGTGATTAGTTCCATGTTTTTCCATTCGACAGTTACATCCAAAAAGTTCACATGTGGTCTTCCAATCTCTATTGTCAATTTAATCCGTGGGTTACATTGATTTATGCACTGCCAGAATTCGGTCAGTTCTTGTCCTGTACCCTTCCAAATACCAAAGACATCGTCGATGTATCTTGTCCAACAGTGTACTTTATTTTTCCAATGTGGGTGGTCCAAAACGTAGGTTTTCTCAAAATAAAACATAAAAATGTTTGCATAAGAGGGGGCTACAGCTGAACCCATTGAGGTACCAGAAATCTGTAAATAATATTGACCATTGAATCTAAAGTAGTTGTTGTAAAGTATTAGATTAATCAATTGAATGGCAAAGGTTTTATGTATTGTAACTTCATCATGTCTTAAAAGAAACCATTCCAGAGCAGATATTCCTTCATCATGGGGAATTGAAGTATATAGGCTACTAACGTCCATAGAGAATATTAGAGGGTCCGGAAAGTTGATATGTAAGTTGTTGATTCTCTGTAAGAAGTATGTCGTGTCCTTAAGATAGGTGGGTATTTTCTGTACCAATGGTTGTAGTGCGGTGTCCAGATATACTGCCAGAGGTTGAAATATGCTGTCTGTACCAGCGACGATTGGCTGAAAGATGGATCTTTTGGGTCTTTGTGTATATTAGGAAGCCCATAAAATACTGGAATGATTGGGGGAGTTTTGATCAGAAATTCTTCTGTTTTATCTGATATCCAGTCCATGGCGCTGGCAGTCTCAATTGTTTCTTTAATCATGATACTGATGTTGTTAGTAGGGTCGTTATCCAGTGGGAGGTAGGTTTGTCTATCATCCAGTAATTTAAGACATCCAGTATTGTATATTGTCGTGTCCATGAGTACTAGGGCACCCCCTTTATCGGCTTGTTTCATAGTGAGGGAATTGTCATCCGCGAGGTCCTTAATTATTTTGAGCTGGTGTCTCCGAATGGTTTGTTTAGTTGAAGATTCATACTTAATCTTTCTCAATTCACGTGTAGTTTTTGTTTTAAATAGATTAATCAATGGGTTATTGATCTGCGGATGAAAGGTGTTCACCACTTGTGATATCACTGCTCTCAGAGTTGTTTTTTGGAGTCGGTTTCTTAGGGCCACCAGGTGGTCCAGGACGAGGTTTGTAATTACTATAATATTCCTGCCATGTATAGACTATTTCTCTGGCATAGTCCAACGTATCCCTGCAAAATTTCCGAATTTTCCGCTGTTCGATGTCGCGTTTATAATTCTCCAACTTGGTATTGGTGTCTTCCAAGATTTTCTGAAGTTCTGCTGCAGATTTGAGTTTAGTGAGTTGTATGGATACTTCTTCAATTTCTTGATTGATGATATGAAGGGATTTTGCAAGTTCCTCAATAGTCAGTAGTATAAGATCTAGTGAACATTTGTTTAAGATGTGTTCCCATCTTTTCACAAATTCTTTATTTTCCTTACATAATGTCGGGGGAAGATAGACTCTAAGTTCTCGTGGAATTCTTTTAGCCTTGTAATACTGCATTAGAGTGGTAGCATGGAGTTTTTGTGAAATTTCTCTACGAATAAGTCTTTCCATTCATTGTATGAGAATTTCAGGATTTTCTCTATTAGTAGCCTCAGTGCTAGTATCTTTAATCAGGCCTAAGATCCTCTCAGCCTCTTCATCAGTGAATGCCAAGGTTGTAGCTGCTTTATCAGTTAAAGTGTTAATTTTCGAAAATGACATTTCAAGGAGGCCGGGGTGCTGTATCCTTTTACATAAGATACTTGGGTGATTTATGACAGAATCAGAGGCCATGGATGGTACGGATCCTTTAGCGGTCTTGACTCAGTTAATCACTGATTTAAGAAACGAAATGATTACGGCACAGGATATGTTGCGTCATCGCATGGATGTTATGCAAGACGCCCTGCATGCCTCTCCGCAGGGAATGGAGGCTCAATAGCCACGGCATCTGGATCCGGGACACCGGCACCACAACGGGAAGCCGTTCAAGTGGTTATGCCAACAGTTTCCTCTGGCTCCCCCAGAAAGGTTCAATGGTGATCCTAAAACCTATAGAACCTTTGTCAATCAGTGCCAACTCCATTTCCTTTGCCGGCCTAATTTGTTTCCTGATTTAACTACAAAGGCAGCATTCGTGCTTTCTCATTTGGGGGGTACTGCTGCTACTTGGGCTAATCCGTTATTGGAGACAAATAGCCCCTTGCTTTACGATTGTGATGACCTTCTGGCAGTCATTAGCAAGGTCTTTGATATGTGTTGTGCCACTCAAGCCACAGACTTGGAGTTGCTTAGTCTACAACAGGGTAATCAAACCTTATTGGCATATATAGCCAGATTTAACCAATTATCAGCCGAGACTCAATGGCCTGAAGATAAGAAAATGGCTGTTTTCTACAAGGTTCTTTCGGAAGAATTGAAAGACACCTTATCTACCGTTCCTGTGGACCCTGCGGGGTTCACAGAACTGCTTGACCTAATTCTGCAAATCGACGCTTGACGCAATGCTCGTAAAGGGGAGAAAAAGCCTTTCCTGCAAGCATCTGTTCGTACTGATGTACCAGCAGCTCCCTCGAATGAACCTGAACCAATGGCGATTGGAGCTGTTAGGGGTCGATTATCTAACGCAGAAAGAGAAAACCGAAGGAAAAACAAATTATGTATGTATTGCGGTTCCTCTGAGCATTTACTGGTTGCATGTCCCGAGAAACTAGTCAAGCGTTCGGGGAAACGTCAAAACTCGACATTAGCAGGAGTCCCTGTGTCGAGTGCTACATCAGACTCCCATACACTTACGGCTTTTGCTCCTATAGCTGTGGAGGTGACATTACTTTTTGCAGACCAAGTATTATGTTTCAGGGCTATGGTTGATTCCAGAGCCACGAATAATTACATTGACATCACATATGCTGAGAAATGTTCTATACCCCTGATAACCAAGGACAAACCTGAAACAGTGAGCACTGTGGATGGGTCGGTATTGACTTTGGGTATGGTAAGTAAGGAGACTGTACCTATTCGAATGGTTTTACCGAACGGTCATTCAGAGGAGATGGTTTTTGATGTAATAGCGGCTCCTCATTACAACCTATTACTTGGTCTTGCCTGGCTGACTCTCCATAATCCCACTATTGACTGGGTTACGGGACAGATTCAATATCCATCTATTTCTTGTAACAAGCATTGTTTTCCTAATCAGGTGGTATCAACTAAATCACATATATTGGCCTCTATGGAGGAAGGTTCAGCTATCATCAATGCTATACATCAGAGTGGTACACATATACCATGCGAGTATACTGAGTATGCAGATGTTTTTGTCAAAGGCCAGGCAGAACAGTTGCCTCCACATAGACAGTATGACTGTCCGATTGAACTGATTCCTGGGGCCAAAATCCCTACTGGCCAAGTTTATTCTTTAACTCCCAAAGAAGATGTTGTCTTAAAAGAGTACATAGGCAAAGCTCTCGATAGGGGGTTCATACAGGCATCTCAATCACCTGCTGCCTCTCCATTATTTTTCATTCTGATAAAAGGAGATCTAAGACCCTGCATAGATTACAGGGCTCTTAACGACATCACCATAAAGAACCAGTATCCATTACCACTGATAAATGTGTTGTTAGATCAGCTAGCTACTTCCATGTACTTTTCTAAATTGGATTTACTGGGAGCATACAATCTGGTTTGTATTCATGAAGGCAATGAGTGGAAAACCACTTTTAAGACGCAGTACAGCCTTTCTGAATATCTGGTGATGCCTTTTGGCCTTTGTAACGCGCCCGCCACATTTCAGTTCTTCATGAATGACATTTTCAGAGGCATGATGGACCAGTTCATGGTGATCTATTTGGACGATATATTGATATATTCATCGTCATTCCCAGAACATGTAAGGCATGTGTCAGCTGCCCTTCAAAGACTCAGAGAGAACAAACTCTTTGTTAAAGCTGAGAAATGTGTCTTTCATATGCAGGAAGTTGGATTCTTAGTTTACGATACTACCAACAATGGAGTCCGAATGAGCCGTTCCAAAGTAAAGGCTATATTGAACTGGCCCATTCCGCATACTGTCAAGTCTCTACAATATTTCTTAGGTTTTGCAAATTTCTATCGCAGGTTTATCCGTTCATTCTCTAAGACAGTGGCCGCATTGACAGCCTTAACTAGTTCAAAGGTACCATTCTGTTGGAACCAGAACACACAAGCATCATTTCAGATGTTAAAAAAAACATTTACCACTGCACCTGTACTACAACATCCTGATCCTGATTGTCAGTTTATGGTAGAAGCTGATGCTTCCAGTGTCGCTATAGGAGCTGTACTTTCGCAAGTTTGTGCAGAAACCAAGGAGGAGCATCCATAGCATTCTTTTCTCGTAAGCTAACACCATACGAACAGAACTATACAGTTACTGAAAAGGAATTGCTTGCAATCAAGGATGCATTCCGGGAATGGCAACATCATCTTCTTAGGTCCAAACATCAGGTGGTGGTGTACTCTGATCATCGTAATCTTAAAGCCTTCAAAACTATGAAATGTCTTACAGCCCGACAGGCTAGATGGCATGTGTTTTTTGCTCAATACAATTTCCAAATTACATATCGCCTTGACAGACAACATGTAAAATCGGATGCTTTATCCCGCATCGGTGAGGATGTGAAGGAAGGACCTCCGGTTCAAAATACGTTGTTGGCAGATCATGTGATATGTAGCTGTCTGCAAAGCCTTCCCTAAAACAAGAACTACAGGAATGGGTTGTACAAAATCCACGATCGGTTCAGGAATACAACCTAGATATACACAATGGCTTACCTTTCACAAAAGGGGTGCTTTATCTACCAACAGACACCACTCGGAACAAGGCCCTCAGTTAGGGGCATGACTCTATTGTGGCAGCCCATCCGGGACAAAAGAAAACTCTAGAGCTGCTAAAGAGATGGTGTTGGTGGTCTTCTATTATACGAGATGTGATTGATTATGTTTCTACATGTTCAGTGTGCATCCAATGCAAGAACACTCCCGCAAAGCCAGTGAGTTTGTTACACACTTTACCTGTTCCTCACAAACCATGGCATATGATATCAATGGATTTTGTGGTTGAACTGCCGCAGAATAATGGTTAAAATACCATATGGATTGTGGTGAACTACTTTACTAAATTGACTCTTTTTGTTCCCTGTATTGGGTTACCAACAGCTCCTGTACTGGGTGATTTATTCATCCGGAATGTGTTTCGTTTTTTTGGTTTACCTTCAGTGGTAATTACAGACAGGCTTTCACAATTTGCGTCACATTTTTGGAGAGTACTGAATTCTGCGTTGCTTATTGATGACAGGATGTCCAGCTCTTACCATCCACAAACGGAAGGACAGACTGAAAGGGTCAACAGTACTATGGAACAATACCTGCAGTGTTTGTGTCTTCAGTTCCAATCAGACTGGGTAACTGTTCTCCCGGCTGCAAATTGTGCTTACAACAATTCCTACCATAGCTCCATAGGTACTTCTCCTTTCTATGCTCTGTATGGGCAACAGCCCAGATCCATTCCTTTGGATTCTGGTTTGTCTATGGATATGCCTACAGCAGACCGTAATGTCAGAGAACTCAAAACTGTACAGGCAAAAGTGAAACAGCAATTGGAGCAGGCAAAAAGACAAGATAAGATTTATGCTGATGCTCGCAGGGTGCCTGCACCAGTTTACAAACCAGGAATGAAAGTATGGTTGTCTACAAAGAACTTGCGTATACCTGGTAAAAAGAAGCTGTTGCCTAAGTACATTGGTGTCACGACCCTCGCCCAAAACCCCTTCTGGCAAACCCATTGGCCAGGTGGAGTCAGGGCTTGGGCCTCTAGAGTCTGGCATCCTCTTCCAAAACCTTCTTGGGCCAGTCCTGGCACCTATGGCGCCAGGCTCATACATCATGAAAAACAATGTGCTTGGGAACTACTTTATTGTGTTGTCAGCCAACATGGGGGCATCCACATAGCTTGGTTCCTCGGAACCAAGCGATGCGGTCTAGTGTTTTAGGTGTGGTAGCCTAGGGACTACTTTACCTGGACTATTTTGTTGGGGCTATTTAAACCACACCTGAGAAAGACAACAAGCTTTGTGTTACTTTGCAGCTTGCAACGTGACGCTCACCGTGTCCAGCTATACTCCCGAACCTCGGAGAAGCAGAACCTGCATGGAGACAAAAGGAACATCATTAGCAGCAGTCTTCATCTTTAGTTACTCGCAGCTCCTGAGAACAGCTTTCCTTGGATCCGCACGCCTCCCGGACTGCACAACATGAAAGAGGAAGATAGAGGCAACATTAAGAAAGCAGAATAGACATTGAAAATTACGAACTGCTCAAAAGGTTCACCTGGCTGGTCGCCTCTCGGCTGGCACCACTCCGGAAAATTCCACACGCGCTGAAGAACACTGCGACCTGCAGGGAAAGAAGACAAAACAGGTTAGCAAAGGCACGCCATTGCAGTGCTGCGCATAGAGCTTACTTACTGCATCATAGCGCTCTTAAAGCACCATCATTTACCAGCGGGGCTCAACCAAGCCAGTTCGCTGCGCTGAAGCTCTGCATACCTAAGGGAGAAGGGAGAAAAAGAGACATTATTAAACAAGAGAGGCATGCAGGATAGCAACAATACTAAAGAAGAGCAATAAGATCCACCCGAACGATATCAAACGGGCCGCCGTCAGTGAAGTAACTGGACCACAAACGCCCACGAAAGCAACGCACCCCTGCAAAGAAGGCAGGACGGAGAGCACGCCTAACTCTACCACAAGGTGAGGAAAGTGCCCCTGAGGGGCTGAAATCATACGGGGGTGGAGGGAGGATACTTAAACCAGTCGGCCAGTCTTGAACACAATCCTCCTGTATTTTCAGGCACAACCTTCCCCGCAGACCACATCTTGGCAAAACTGAGAAGCATACCAGCGAGTAACCCGGATGGGTGGCGTCCCTGTGGATACCAGGTGAGCGTAACAATTGGTCCATATGAGGTACTCAACGTGATTAATTCGGCTGCTGTCCATTTGGTATTGCCACAGCGATGGCAAGTGCATCTAGTATTTCACGTGTCACTCATCAAACCATGCTCCGTTACTACTAGATGGCCTATACGGCCTGTTGCTGTCTGAGGTAAAGGTTCAGATGAATTTGAGGTACAGGAAATACTGGATATGCAACTTCGTTCTGGTCAACCATTTTATCTGGTGGACGATGGTCCTGAAGATAGATTCTGGGAGCCTCTTTCCAATATCCATGCACCCGCTTTGTTTTTTTTTTTTAATTTCTTTATTGTTTTTTTTTTTAAACAACAACAAACACATAACATACAAACAACTTTAACATAGATGGCTTATTGGCACTTCGTACGGATCTTGTCTTTCCATTGTGGTTTCATAGTTCCCCAGAGACCTTATCAGTTCAGTCTGGACCTCCCGTGGAGTCGAGCACCAGATCTGGTACGCGCAATGTTCTATTCTTGGGCTTCGTGCTGGCCTTACTATTTCACCTACGGATCCTCTATTTCCGAGGGATCTTCAGAGTTTCCTTCCTCGGGGTGGCCAAAGAGGTCTTGTATTAGTGTGTTCCATGCAGACAACTTGTGCGCAGATCACCTTCCCCTCTTGTCACTTCTCTTGTCCACACCACTGTCTATGCCTGCGCCCACTTCTGAAGGTCTGACCGCCATGCCTCCACACGCGGGCCCTCCTTTGACTTCCATGTCATTGCTATCCATCTCTTGGCCAGTATACTTATCAAATCTTTCATCTTTGTCAGATGCGAATCATGCTTACCCCCTCTCGAGAAGAGGCCCAGTAGGTACTTTTCGGGATGTTCCGTCTGGATTTGAAGTCCACTTCCCGCTATCTTGAGTCTGATCCCGTCCCAGATCTCCTGTATCACTGGGCAGGACCAGAACATGTGTACCATGTCCGCTTCTTCCGACGAGCAGCGGGGGCACCCGCTCTGAACTCCTGTATGGACTTTATTCATCTTCTTGGGTGTGAGATACGCTCTGTGCGTTGCGAATAGCTGCGCGTGCCTAAATCTTGCATTTCTGGATACCTTTTTTGGGTATCGTAAGGCCCTAGTCCATTCTTGATCGCTGAGGTGCCTCCCCAACTCCTCCTCCCAAGGCTGCCTTGTGCGTTGTTCCTGTGGGTCCTTGGCCATCAGTAGCTGTTCGTACAACCTGGAGGTTGTGTGCGTCCCCTCTGCAATGTCATACCATACATCTAATGCTGTTTCCTCGTCCTGGTCTTCCCAATCTGGCCATCTTCCCGTGATGTTTCTCAGCATGCCGGTATATAGGATGAATTGACCCATATGTATTTCGTATTCATCTACCATTTTGTGGAAGTCCGCCCACCTTCCCTCCCTTCTCAGGTCTCCAATTTGTGCTACCCCTTTAGCCTCCCAGTGTGCTCGGTTTATTGCTAATGTATTTGTGTTCCCTCCCAGGAGACCCGCTAGAGGGATTTGCGTTGACTGCGGATCCTTTACCCCTTGGAGATTCCACACTCTTTTCCATAAGTCCACTGCGATGTTAAGCATGTTCGGCAGGGTTCTGAGCCGGGGTCTATCGAGCCATAGAATTTCCCTTAGGTAATACTGTTTCATTGCAGGTTGGAAAATGTGAGTGTCTATTGTTTCGTCTTCCCCCAGCCATTTTACTGCAAATTGCAGCTGCCCTGATAAATAGTACTTCTCAAAGTCCGGTAGTCTGTTACCCCCTCTTCGTAGTCCTTCTGCAGGGTCCTTATTGCGATCCTATTTCTCCCTCCCCCCATAGGAATGAACGCGTTATTGTATTTAGTTTGGTGAAAAAGGCCCTCGGTATGTTGTATGGGATGTTTGTGAGGAAGTATAATAGGCGGGGCAGCACCACCATTTTCAGGAGGGCTGCTCTTCCCATCATTCCCAGTGGTAGTGTCCCCCAGAAAGCCATTGACCGCTGCGTTCTCTCTAGAGCGACAAGCGTGTTTGATGCATGGGTATCAGCGGTATTATGATGTATCCCTATACCCAAATATTTAAAAGTGCGGGGCGCCCACGTCAGACCCAGGTCTGGAAAACAATGGGGGGGGACGTGTTTCAGTCCTGCCAAGGGGAAGAGGAGGGACTTCTCTTTATTAATCGCTATGCCCGAAAGCCTAGTGTACGCCCCGATCGCCTCTAGGAGGCAGGGTAAGTTAGTGGTTGGCTCGCGTACCAATAGGAGCATATCATCCGCGTATAGCGAGATTTGGTGGAGCACCCCATCTATGTCCAGTCCGGTGTCTCTATATTCTGCTCTAAGGAATACCGCAAATGGCTCTAGAGCCAGGATATATAACATTGGCGATAGCGGGCACCCCTCCTTGGTTCCCCTATGTATCTTCCACTCCTCGGAAATGAATTGCCCCGTTTTCACCCTTGCTCTGGGTTCCTTGTATAGTAACCTGATCCACCGGCAGTACCCCTCCCCGATACCAGAGTGGGCGAGTACACCCATCAGCCATTCCCAATGCACAGAATCGAAAGCTTTGACAGCGTCCAAAGACACTATTACACTCTCGTCTTGCAGTCGATTCTCTCATCTATCACATGGTGAGGTCTGCGGAGGTTGCAGGACGTGTTCCTTCCCGGAACGTAGCCCGTTTGGTCCAGGTGGATCAGCGTGGGTATTACCTGTTTTAAGTGGTTGGCTAGGACTGCCGTTAGTATTTTGGCATCCTGATTAATAAGGGATATTGGCCTATAGGAGGCACATTCTGTGGTGGGCTTCCCTGGTTTGAGAATCGGGACAATTATCGATTCCGACAGGCTTGTCGGGAGACACATGGACTCATATGCGTCTTGGAATGTCTCAAGCTGTTTCGGGGCAATGGCGCTCTTGTACGTCTTGTAGAATTCCCCCGGAAGCCCATCCGGGCCTGGGGTTTTGCCGGTGGGAAGCTCTGCGATCACCATCTCTATTTCTTCCGCTGTGAGGGGTGCATCCAGCAGCTGGGCCTGTTCCTCCTCCTGCCTCGGCAACCCTATTTCTGCCAATACATCTGTTATGTCCTCCGGGTCTATTTCCGGATTCGGGGCGTACAGTTGCTCATAAAAACGCGCAAACATTGCGTTAATGTGCCCTTGGTCCCTGATCTCTGTCCCGGTATGATCTTCTAACACCGTTATGGGATCTTTTTTATTCTCTTGTCTGGTAAGCCAGGCCAGGAGCCTGCTAGGTTTATCCCCTTCCGCGTGTAACCGCTGTAGGTACCTCCCATAGTTTAGCCTCCCTAGTTTTTCCCAGAGCAACATACATTTAGTCCGGAGCTCTATCAGCTCTCCAGGTTCCTCCCGCTCTAGTCCCGCTCGTTGTTCTCTCAATTCGATCACCCTCTCGAGTTCATTCAATTCCCTCATGGCCGCCCCCGTCAATCCTCCTGTTTTGCCTATTGCCGCTCCCCTTATTACCACCTTGAATGCGTCCCATAATACGGCGCCACTCTGAACACTGCCCTCGTTTTGCTCAAAATAATCATTGATCACCTCATGGAGGTGTTCCTCAAACTCACCCTCCCTCAGGGCCTCTGCTCAAAGTCGCCACGTTGGTATAGGGGCTTTCCTATTGATGTGTGCCCATGTCGCCACTACTGGGGCATGATCAGAGAGTGCGAGTGCTTTAATGGTGATTCCCTGCCCGCAAATATATAGTCTATTCGTGTGAATGTTCCATGTGGTGCGCTGTAGTGTATATAACCCCTCCCATCCCCATGTACCTGCCTCCATACGTCTTCTAGCTGTAGCTGCTCCAGGATCCTACACAGTTCTTTGGCTGGAGGCGCAGGCTTCTTGTATTTATTATCAGCTCTGTCGAGGAGGGGATTCAAGGTGCAGTTGAAGTCGCCGGCCCAGATGAACGTTGCCTCCCTATATTGCGCTAACTTGGGCGCTAGTTTTCTGAAGAAGTCCGTTGCATCAGTATTCGGTGCGTAGGTGTTGACCAGGCATACCTCCTTGTTTTCTAGCATGCCGTGCACCAATACCAGCCGTCCCTCTATGTCGGTCTCCTGCTTGAGTAGCTGGAACGGGACCCCCGGGGCAATACATATTAGTACAGCTTGTGCATAACTTGAATATGTGGCGCTGTAAATCTGTCCTCCCCATTTCTTGTCCACCATGGCCTGCCTGTCTCTTGTAAGGTGTGTTTCCTGTAACATCGCTATCTTGATTTTCATCCGGTTTAGCCAGGCGTAAACCCTAAGTCTCTTGACATACGCATTGAGTCCTCTCACATTCCAGGTGGCTATCGTCAGTTCATCCGGTCCCATTATCTCCTTTGTTTGCTTGGCTTCATTGTCCCACTGCCATGTCCTTGCACCCTGTGTTTTATTCTCCTCGTGCCCATCTCCCTCGGTGTCCTGGTCCTGGATCTATGCCTCTTGATGCAGCGGCTGCTGCTGT
Source organism: Ambystoma mexicanum (assembly GCF_040938575.1). NCBI lineage: Eukaryota > Metazoa > Chordata > Amphibia > Caudata > Ambystomatidae > Ambystoma > Ambystoma mexicanum. The sequence continues at coordinate 1,332,606,540 of NC_090921.1, read as the reverse complement.
CACATGGGTCCTGTCCCATGTTGCTCCGGTCGCTTATTGTCTGTATTATTTCAGTGTTCTTTACAATAGTCCTTCAGTAGTTTGTGCCTTGTACTGCCCATTCACTCCATTCAACGTCCATAACTTCACCAAAAACTGAAAAACTAACGCCCAGCCACCCTCCCCCTGCTCGGGCTCCGCCGCTTCTCTCGCCATGCTCCTGTGATGGGCGCAGACTCGCTGCAGCGTGATGCCTTAAAACTGACATCCAAACTGATAGTTCATTCTTCCCGGGGGCGCCGCTTCTCTCAGCCAATGCAGCTAAAGTGGGGCCGATTGCTCCTCCGTGCTTAATGCTAGCTTCTTTTAACTTACGTAATTCTTATTTTCTTGTTCCAGGTTGCCTTTGTTACTTCTCATCGGGGTCTATTTCCAGGATTGTTAGCGTTTCTCTGCCTCAGCTGGGGGAAGCCTTGTGAGTCCATCCAACTGTGGGCCTCTTCAGTGGAGTCGAAAAAAAATGTTTTGCCTTGGTGTATCACCTTGAGTTTAGTGGGGAACAGGAGCATGTATCTCACCCCCGCGGTCCTAAGGCGTTCTTTTGTTGGGCCGAACTGTGCCCATTGCCTCTGTACCATGGCTGTATAGTCTGGATACATTGTGATCTTGGAAGAGTTCCTGATGATTTCCCCCCCTCCTTGAGAACGCTAGTATTTTCTCCCTGTCTTTGTAGTTCATGATCCTAGCAATCATCGCTCTCGGGGGGGTGGGGGGGAACCCGGTTGGGGTCTTCCAGGGCTCTGTGTGCCCTTTCTACCACAAAGCCCTGGGATAGTGCATCTACTCCGACCTCCTGGAGGAGCATGTTCTCGACATATTCAGTGGGGTCTTTGCCCTCCTCACCTTCCGGAATTCCAATTATGCGGATGTTGTTCCTCCGCGCTCTCCCCTCTGTGTCTTCTGCTCTCCTTTCTAGAACCTTAATTCTCTGTAGTACCTCCGACATCTGTGTCTGTGTTACCGCAACCCCCGCCGTATTTTGCTGCACCTGCTGTTCAGTCGCCGTCACTCTATCTGTTAGGTTCCTCGCGTCCTGGCGAAGAAGGCCCACATCTACCATTACTGTATCCAGTTTATTTTCTAGAGATGCTTTCAGGGACCCGATTGCTGTGTCCATTTTGTTTTCGAGCGATTCTTTCATGGAGGCGATTGCTTCCAGTATCGTGCAATCGTTGGCGGCTTCCACTGGGCGCGACGTGTCATCCGCGGCTGCTGCTTTGTCCGCTGACGGCGACAGTTTGTGTCCGGACGCCGTCGTAAAAGTCTCCATGCTTGCTTGCTTGGTTTTCCCCTCCGCTTTCTTGTTCGGCATCGCGGCGGTTCCGCCCTCTGTCTGCGTCGCCAGTACCAGTCTTGGCTCCGCTCCACGTGCCGTAGCCCCTGCTTCTTCCGCCGCCCTGCTCCCAGTGTTTACGGGTCTCTCCTTATATTGGGATTATTGCACTCTTCCGGCGGGTGTATTCGTTAGGCCTTCGTTGCATGCGTCGCTTCGGGCTCGGGCCTTCCCGTGCCTGCTGCGTATGCCGCCTCACCGTGTCAGGGGCCTTCCCATTTCCAAGTCCCACTTCCACGCCGATCTCCACGTCGTGGGGTTGACTCAGGGTTGACTTAGGCTCGGGTCTACCCCGCACTGGTTTCTTTGTTATGCGCGTGATGTGTCCCTCTCTTGTGGATTCACCGGTTCATTCTGTATTACGCGGCCTGGGTCCTCCCACAGCTCGCGCGTCCGCCATTTTGATTTCGCAGGACGATTCCCCTCCGGCGGTCTATCTCCTTTTCCACCACTCGGTTTCCTCCGGGGGCTTCGCCGGGTGGGCAGCAGGTGTTCCGGTCTCTGTGGGGGAGACTTTGGCAGTCTTCTGGAACCAATTTATGCTAGTTTTTATTGGATTTTGTCAGGATCGCTCCGGAGCTCCTCGGCAGCGTGTCTCACTACATCGGCCGCTAAGCCACGCCCCCCCATGCACCCGCTTTGTTACGTAAATTTCACTTTACAAGGGGTGTGGCTGCCCCTTTGGGGGGGACACTGTCATGCATGGCAGGCAAATTACCTCAGGACCTGTAACACTGTCTTCATACAGAATTGGTTATGCCCATAGAACTGCTAAGCCTTTCTATTCTAAATGGCAGTTGTTCGATATCTTGCCTGGAAAACGAAGTTTGCATTATTCACGTTAAATTCACGTGATTAGAGATTGTCACATCTGTTTCTGCATTACGTTTATAAGCAGCGTGTTGACATCACTCGCTGCTTCTGATTTAACCAACATGGTGTCTTGTAGCTGAAACTTTGATCTGCGTCCTCGCATCTCTTCAGCAACATCATTGGCTTTCCTCCTGCATGTTAGCTCCACACGCAAACTCCTGTAGCTGCTTCCAAAAAGATATGGCAGCTTTCCCTGTCCGCGTGTATCTTTCTACACGCTACCGTAGGTGACCGTCTAGAAGAAGACCAACGGACGGCTTTTCCTGTACACGCAAGTTCTGGCTGTCCCGGCTGTGTGTACTTTTGCCACGTGTAAAGCCACACGCGGTTTCCTGAACTCTTCACGTGCAGCTTATCAGCTGCGTGTAAGTTTGTGCACGTGTAATTCAACACGCAAGTTGTGCTACACTTTTGATTTAAATCCTGGCACCTGTAATGAAACAACAGGAGGATTTCTACTCCTTATTTCTGTTCTACGTGGGAAAGGAAGTACTGCTGACAACTGTTAATTAGAAGGTGATTGTGCACAGTACTTTGGACTCTATCCTGTGGTGCACCAACCCGGTATCTAGCGTGAGCCTCGTGCCGTCCGGGATACGTTTTCCCTTACTAACCTTCCCTCCTTTTGTCATTGTTTCCTTATTTGGATTACTTCAGAGACTTGTTGGCGGAGCCTCCAGTTATAAGAATCTACAGGTCAGTGTTGTACTGATTGCTATTGCTGTGCTATTAGTGAGAGTTAATGTTGGGACACTTCCTCATTATACCTTATTGTATCTTAGGCTGACTTCCAATGGTATTCCCACGCCCTTTCCAGTGATTCCTCCCTCTGCCTGTTCTATTAGTCAGAGAGTGGTATCATTTGGAAGGTCTATTTTGATTTCACTACTTTCAAGCCGTTTGCCTCATCAAGGATCCGGAAGAACCCTACCAATTGTATCCTTTATGGTTATACCTGTCTCCTTTTACATAAGATACTTGGGTGATTTATGACAGCTGGCTGTGGGAGTCACCAGAGGAACAAAGTAAAACACTAGAAATGTTGCGCGCCATTGGTGGATGGCAGCAAACAATTCATATGTTTTTCAAAAATATTTCTAATGCCACTATGGTCTGAAGGGCTATTGGCTCCCATTCTGAGTGAAGGTCAGCAGCTTTCAATTTTTGCTTGCGAGCTGAGCAAACCCACGCATCGTACACAGTATAAGGTTCAATTGTTTTTTGACCTTGAAAGAAAGGGAGGATTCCGAAAGGAATGAATGAAGGGAGGGGTGTAATACTGTCAAATATGATAAGGTTCACCATTCCAAAACTGGACAAAAGGCACATGTAATTTCATTTTATGAAAACTCGTTAATCTGAACGGAATCTCTGCGTTACACCGAGAGAATGGAAATGCCGAATATTATGTAAGTTTTACTTTTGACGATTTAATAGACCAACGAGTCAACTGTTACGCTACGGCAGCAGAAAAGGACATTACCAAAAAGATCGTTCCCACGGAGTATCTTGCAAACAGGAAATTCGCTCTGGCAGCGTTACAAGTTGCCTTGGAAACTGTTTGGGTCACGTAGATCTGCTAGTCAGCTGATCAGACATGCCTCGCTTACAAGGAAGCCACGCCTCCTTGTTCCTTAAATCGGTTAGCCGCGGGAGCTTCGTTGCTGCTAATTGATCGTTATGGTGTTCCTTTTCGTGGCCTCCCTACGGCTTGTTTCCATTCGGATTACTCTCCGTGTATCCTGCTTTGATTTTGATCTACCGTTACCAGACCTTGGCTTCTGTTTCCTGTTTTGCTTCCTGGACTGTCCTTCGGTATTGGTTGCCTTGGTTTTGAATCCGCTTGCAGTCTCAATTACACTGCCGAGCTCCTGCTGAGCTCCCCGCTCAGCTTGTCCTTCTGCCGGGTTTGCAGCACGCCATTTTCCCCGCTGAGGAATTCTAGTCTTCAAGAAGCGCCCCTGCTTCCAGCGGAATTCAGTCCTCGTCTTACAGCCTTCCAGCGGAATACCGGCGTTATGCTCAGACCTGTTGTGAGCTACTTCAACAACACTTAAGGAACTTCCTCCTTTATCGTAAGTGTCACTTGCTGTTTGCTTTTCCTCGTGCGCTATCAGTTAAGTCCTATTTTCCAGCCCTGCCTAATTTAAGATTTACTTCGCCTCACCTACTTATTTGACTGTGTTACTTCCTGTGAAGATGATGTGTATTCTCCACTAAAGTGCAGTACGAACGCTTTCCAGATTTGCACCAACCCGGTCCTAGTGTGTCCCTCGTGCCGTTCCGGTTGTCCTACCTATACTAACCTTCCCATTTGTTATTTTATCCTTTCATTGTCATTCCTCATTTGAACTCTGAACACTTTACTGAACTAATACGGGACTTCCTCTCAAGGCCTTCATTTCCTCTACCTCAGGTACCAGCGATTCTATGGTGTTAAATAGTTGTATACACCTATCACACCAGGTTGGCATTATACTCAAAACAGCTTTTGTATTTTTTGCAGCATTGCTTGGTGGTGCGCTCAATTCCGCTCTTTTGCATTATAGACTACTCTGTCTTGTTTTACATAATAGCAGAGTGGTACGTCGTGAAAAAGAGCCCCTCTCTAAGAGGAAGCCTGAATCTTTGAAATCAGGGGACCTGGGTGAAGACTTCTACGGCTCATCTCACATCTCGATCCAGGTCGGAATCAAGTACACCTTCCGGTTCGGTGAGTAACATCAACTTATCATTAGCCGACCGTTATTGCTGGCTTACATTGTACTGGGTTGTTCTTTGTGGCATATTGCAACGACACGCAAATACAACTTGTGTGTGTACTTTTCTTTGTCCAGGCACATGGGCAGTCCAGCATTGAGATGCATGCAGTCCACCACTGGGTTCCCCCAGGTTCCACAAATGCCTAATTCAACATTAATATTTAATTAAAATGCTGTCTGTGTTCTACGAATTGTAGCGTCAGCTTCCGCATCCCATTTGGAGCTGAACATAATCCATGGCACTAACCTCTGAAGCAAATTGTAGACTACTTTCCACGTTGTTTTCTCTGTGTTCCCATTGTTTCACGTCTGTGTTCATCATTAGTTTTAACATGGGGCCGAATTAATGGGTAAAATTATCAATTGTAATAAAGATCGGCTACTGAGACACATTTCTGTTATGTTTTTCAAACAGCTACATCCTGCCTTTCTGTGATTGTCATCGATTCCAAATACTAACTGACGGGTTTTTTAACAGGCAGCTGCAAATACACTTGACTGGCTGGATCACAATGGTGCTTTTTTGGGACGATCGCCATGTGCCGATATGCCCTTATGCGGTATCAGCGATAAGGCGCAACCTGATATCGTTTACGGTGGCCTAGCACCAAGCTGATGCCAAAGCCTTGCAATTCACGGTGCGTCCAATGCGCTTCTTATACCCAAAAGAAACACTGCATGACTCACGAAACATTTGTGGATCGAGAACAAAGAAAAAAAATTACCCATTTGCTAGGATATGGCAATCGCAAGATGTTCTCTGAGCATTTATTGTGAAATAAAAGTATAGTTTCATATTCAAAATTGGGATGCGCTGTGTTGTGAGATGATGTGTGTTGATAATCTGGGTTCTGCGTCAACTAACGACAATGGTAAGTGATGACTGGGCACTTTTGGCTATGCTGCCCAGTAACGTCATAGAGATAGGCAGAGAATATCATTAGGTTTGGTGATGTCAACCTCAGGAGCGGGGCAGATGACTTAGTGCCGCCAGGGCAGTCCACCTTGGGCGATGCAGCAACAGATAAGATTATCACACGATGGCCGCGCACTGCTGCCTGATTTTGCATGTGTAAAAAAGAGGAAAAATATGGTAAGGTGCATAGGAAATGTTTGTACGATCGATCAACGTATGCTTAAAAATACATGCCGAACCCTCGGGACAATAATATTTTTGAGCGCACTATTCCTTTAAGAGCTCAATGAGCCATTTCCCGGAACCAAATGTTGTCACCCATAATTCTAATACCTTGATTATGGTAATAGAGTCTCAAGACTCTCCTCTTCCCTAATCTGCAAATGTCCCGAGTCGTGCTGTACATATGATAAAGTGTGTTACGCTCACCTGACTCCCACGGAGGCGCAGGCCTGGTTTGGAGTGCTGTTGCCTCGTCTATGGTGAAGCGCAGGACTCGGAAGATGGACAGGACCGGACCCTCAAATCTGGCTTGTCTGGCTCGCAGAATTATCCTTCTTGGGGTCTAAAAGGACGAGCTCTCCATCCTGCTTCTGATGCAGGGGCGCGTTGTAATCCAGTTACTTCACTGGATCTTGGATTGTAGAGAGTTCAAGTTTGCTTGACCTTCCCGGTAAAATACTGTGAGAATTCAGTTTATAAGTATGAGCCCGAAATAATAATTGTCCGTTGTCTCTATTTCAGGTGCAGAACAAAGATTCCGAGATGAGCAATGGAACCGACGAAGGAAACTCAGGTGAGTTGTTTGATGAGAGGTTCCTTTAGTGTCCTTGCATTAATGCACTAATCCTTGTGTCTTTTTTTTTCCCCATAGGGGCCGGGGTTCGGAAATGCCGGAGATATGGCACCGACCCGAAGTGAGAGGTGCAGTTCCAGTAGATATCAGGTAAGTGTTTAATGAGCGTTCAGGTAATGTCTTAGCATTCGCTCACTAACGCTGATGTCTCTTTTTTCCCCTTAGGGGCCGGGGTCCGGAAATGCCAGGATGCGGCACCGACCCGAAATGAAGTGGGAATGACCCAACAGGTAAGTCTTATGATGGAAATTAAGGTTTTCTTATTCTCTTCCCTAGCTCACCTTTGTTCTTGTCTTTTTCTCCCTAGGCGCAGAAATGTGGCTGCGGATCCAGATGGTCGCTGATGAACATGGAGGCGTCCAGTAAAGGTGAGTGGAATGCGGCGCTGCAGCGATCGATGCGATGTGCTTTTAAAATGAATGTCTTCCTTTTCAGGATCGTCGGCGAAATGTCTCCGGGATGCGGATTTAGCAGGTAAAGACTCTTCTTTCTTCTATTCTCTTCTCTTCTCCCTTTGCAGGTGTTCCAGGATGCTGGCGGGCGTGGCAGAAGTCAGGATGCAGGAGCAGACACGGTGAACGTCCAGCTGCTAGATGCAGAACAACGCGAAGCGCGAGTTGCTGCTTGGGCGTGGCTTAAATAGCCTTCAAAGTAGTTCCAGGTATGTATCCTTCCTCTCAGGTATGTATTCTTCCTCCGGCCACACCTGTGTGGTTACGTAGTCCCCAAAGATAAAGTAGTCCCATTCAGGCCTCTAGATGGCCTGGATGTTGCAGCATGGTCTGCATCAGGTAAGTTTACACCAAGCACCTTTCTACACAAAGTCATCTTTTATGAGCCTGGCGCCTATGGCGCCAGGACTGTTGTCCAATATGAGCCTGGTGCCATAGGCGCCAGGACTGAGTCCAAAGGGCCCCTATTTGGGGCTGCTGAGACTTCCCTCGGGGATATGATGTCTGCCTCTGGGGTAGCTGGGCCTGGTCTGGCTCCTTGGAGGTAGGCATCATGACAAGTGTGTGTGAGTGTCAGAGAGAGACAGAGAGAGAAAGTCCGATATTTGCAATGTGTGAAAGTGAAATGGGACCTGCTGTCAGCAAGAGACCAGTGGTAGCAGCACAGGGAGGAAACCAGGCTGTAAGACCGTTTAGCTGTGTTTCTATGACCTCCAATGCCTTGCGTTATCTTTTATGCCGCTTTGCTATGAAATGATTTGATGTATGAAATTGCAGGTGTGTTTGTCCATCAAGATCTCTGACTGCTCTCTACACTAACATACTCAAATTCTATGTTCCAACACAAAATGTACATACCAACCAAGCCACCCAGAAATGGCAATTGAACGCCACTTCCCACAGGCAACAAGCATCAGAACACTACACCTCTACAACCAACATACATAACTAACTTTGGGCCAGTGCATCCAAGTACCACTGGCACACAAGACTCCCCTTCGGACACAAAAGCATCTGCTCTTGACACAGAACACCAAGAAATGGCCACGCAGTGCTCAGGTCACTTTCGGTTTGTGCCGCACCAAAACAACTACAAAGCTATCATGTATTTCCCCCTCTCTCCCCACTAACCTCACCCACCACCTTCTCTTTCAGATCTGCCAGAGTGCAAATGGCAGTACAGTGCAGTATAAATCCCAATAACATAACATTAGGGGTTCACACTTCAGGCTGCTTGGTTCTCCAAGCTTACAAATCTGCATGCTTATTTGGATGTTGGGGATTATTTTGCTCTGGGATCGTAGGGATTGGCCAAGAAGGAGTGTGTTGAGTGTCTTAGGGAGAGGGACCTGTTTACTCTAATATCTTGCCCAGAAGAGGAGTAATTTGGATGCACCAGTATACGTTGGGGGCTTTGGAGGGGAGGTCGAGAGACACACAGACACAGTTTGCTTGAGGGAGGGAGGGAGGGAGGAGATGGGGTACATGGAGAGTCTCGATCAAAGTGCTGTTCGGAGGAATGAGATGAAATACCACTCAGAGGTGGTGGAAGGAACTCATGATTAGGGAAAGTTAGTGGCAGTCTGTGAGCAATTTTGGTCTTTCGGTCTGGAGTGGCCGGTAATTATGAAGAGGTTTTGTGAGGGCAGGCACCATGGTTCCAATAGGTGCTTGAGTTGGAGAGCGGTGGACGCTGGAGAGGCGGGGCATAGTAGTTCATCCCGTCTAAAAGGCTTGGGGGCACAGAAGGGATTCTCACGACAGGTGACGGGTGCCTTAGATCACATTTTGGGGCTTGACAAGATGGCACCTTGAGGCCCTTCCCCCAGACTTCTAACTTATCCATACTTCCACATTGCATTTTTAGACCTTCGACGGACCCTAGCGAGCTGGCAGTCAGGGATGGGGTGAGGACTTGTCGTGACAGAGTCAGGCACCAGGGATGAGAGACAAGAGGCAGTGATCCCAATGTGATCTGGCAGAGTCCTGTTTTGTCTTCAGATTGGGGGGAGATGATGCCAGAGCATCAGAAAGCCAGAGTTTTGGGCCTGCAGCTACAGGTTGTTTGCAGACTTTGGTCATTCTGTCCTGGGCCTGCAGATAGTTGAAGGGATGTGCAGCAGAAAGAATAATGAGTGAATTACTTGCCAGCAATCTACATTTCTCCTAGTCCTACTCTTGTCACAGTACTTACTTTATAGGTAACCACCTCACCTCCAATCCAAAACCATTAGCACCGTGGGTGGGGGAGCCAGCCAATCAGGTGGCTAGGAATGCGGACTGACACTACCAGTGAAAGCCTGCGTTCAATGCTACCTGACGGCCAGCTCCCCCGCCCGCCATCATCCCCCCACCGACCCTGCCTTTTTTTTTTTACTCTCCCTCCGATTTCACTTACCTGTTGCAGTCTGCCAGGAGACAACCCTTTCCCAAAAATGGTACTGTGGGTCAGTACAGGTGCATAAACTACCAACTTCCGAGAGGGGCAGGGCTAGATAAAAAGCTGGCATATAGTGCATGGATTGGGGATGGTTACTTCTAAGGCAAGTACTAGGACAAAGAAGATGTAACAAGTCCCAAGAGCAAAATTGGAATGGGAGTGGCATACACACCAAAGAGAACGACTTATGGAAATGCTGTGTGCAGCTTAGTGTCAGTGCTCCAGATAGGAATTTTAAAGGGGGAGTACGTTACTCCCTATTTTTAGAATTAGAGAGTAAATCCAAATTTAAGAGTACAAATGTATATACTCCTTCACAAGAGAATACATGTTATTGGATATCCATCCAATGTATGAATAAGGTTACAACGTTTTCAAAACCATTAGAAATAAAACTTGTATATCAAAGTTACCAGACTTCAAATAATGTACTACATTTGTGGAAAAAGCTTTTTCCAAATTTTTGTATGTGCCTGCTACCCAGTTGCACCTTCATGACACACCCAGGAACTCTGTTTAGAATTACTACAGATACAGATACCAGCTAGTTACATAGGGTATTCATGAATTAAGTCCCTTTCTCCATCTGCATCACTTCTCTACCTCCCATTGCTACTGTTGCTGCCTGGCACCACTACTTCATCTTGCCGCCATCACATTTTTGCTCTCACTCCTTCCCATTGCTGCTCGATGTCCCAATCTCTCACTATTGAGTGTTGCTAGGCCCGTTATGGTGAATTGCCCTGTGGCGTTCTGCATTTCCCCCCCTCTCCAAATACTATTACTGTTTCTCTCCTTTATCCTGTTGGCTCCATTGGTTTAACTCCTCTGGCTCTCACTCCTGTTAGTATTCCCTTTCTCCCTCATTGCAAATCACTCTGACTCTTGCTTTTATTTTCTCTGTTGTGGTCTCTCCTCCCATTGAGATATTTCTTCCATTTCTCTTGTTACTGGCCTTCCTTTCACTTGACTTGTTTTTTCCATTTCCATCCATCACCGTTTCCTCATTGTCCTGTCCTAGAATTTCTCTTTTGTTCCAATGATATCCCTCACTCCTATTGCTGGGGTTTGTGTCCCTCTCCCATTATTTAACTTCATTTCCTTACACTCACTTTATTTGCTGCTAGTAACTCCTTGGTCTCTCTTGGTATTCTTACGATATCCAATGTTTTGGTATGTCTATTATCGTCTCTGCTCTGTCTGCCCGCACCATCTGCCCTTTGTTTTCATGTATATCTCTTAGTTTCAGAATTGTTCCTCTCGTTTTTATTTGGATTGTGGTATAGCAACAGTAAATATTCAAAAAGCTGACAATGCAGGAGAACCTGAACAAGATGGCTGCCGAATAACACAGCTCAGAGGAGGCGTTTACACCAAGATGATGCCACTTCAGCCCATATATGCCCTAGAACACCATACACAATTATGAACAAACATCCCTGGAGTGTGCCGACTGCCACGACACCATAGATCTGTGTCCCTGCCGTGGAATGATAGATGCATGCTGCCGCCATGATCTGTGCCTGGACCATGGTGCTGCAGGACCGAACATGTGCTTCGATATATCTCTGAGGTCCTCGCTTATGCCAAGGTTAATGCCTATGTGGAGGGGCTTTGGATAGTGTGGCAGTCAAACAGTACTGCGCTGCAGCCCCTGGACAGTTCTCTTAGCACAAGCAGTTAGGTTCCCCCACCGACTGTGCAGATATCGCGCAGCAGGAATAATGTGTCCGGAGACCACGACTCACACAGGTAGTTAGATTGGCTGTGAGAGCTTGCAGGGCATTGACCAACATTAATCGCTTGCATGGTGGGGCCCTGTCACCACAATGAGAATGCTCTGCCTCGTGCCTTGATCTGTGACCTATACCGCCCTGGTGTGTTCAGTGTGTCGGATTGGGAGACCCCTGTTGTGCTGAGCTGCCCGACCCTGCAGCACTACATCCTGCGGGAGGTCTGCCTACACTTTGCTCAGCGTGGTGACTGCTCATCATACCGGCAGGCTCTGGATACCTGTTGGTTCAAGGCACTCGCTGTAAACCCTGTATTCAGGAGGTGGCATAAATGATCTGCCCATTATCTCTCCAAGCTTACTCATGAAATGACAAGTAGACGGCAGCTGGTGGAAACAGGCGTGCCGCTGATCATGCCCCCTCACTCCTCGGGATCAGACATGGCAGAGGAAGGTCAGTGTCAGGGGCAGACCGCACAATCCCTTAATCCTCGCAGATCAAGACATATAGGCAAAATGTATACCTCTTCACAACTACAGGCCATACTGAGAGAGGAAATCTATAAATCGGCATACTCTAAACCAACCACAGTCCAGGACATTATGAAAGAAATGAAACATCAATGGCAGCATCAGCATGCAGGCTGAACGCACTACCTATAATGAACAGCAGATAAGCACCATTGAAGCTCATCTGGAAACCATTGACTGACCTGGACTCAGCAATTAAATACAACACTCCGGGGCGAAGATCAAGGGCCAAGAAAATCAATCCAGAAGTAACATATGCTTGGTGGGTGTTCCCAATGGCTTGGAAGGCATTTTGCACTCTATGTGGTAGGATGACTTGCATATTGCTAACCCGCAAGAACGTGTCATAGAATGGGCACATAGGTCAACCATCCCTAGGCCCAACAAAGGTGAGCAGCCAAGAACTATAACAGTGAAATTCCTGAATTTCAAGGATAAGGTAGCGTGTTGAAAACCTACCGTGCAATTAGCAGTACACAAAAAGATGTCACCCGGACCGCCATCCCCAAACAACTTCTCGATGGAGCTGTCCAGGAGGCACGGACTTCAATTCAATCTTTGAAGCCCTCAAGGGGTCAGATCATCGTTACTACCTAAAATTCCCAGCAATATGGTGCCTTCAATTTCAGAAACAATGGCATACATTCAAGTCCCCCGACAATGCGTGGCCGTTCTTAAGGCAAGATGAGTGGTGACAGATCGTGCCCCGGATTCTGGGGGTCATTCTACCAATGCTGACCTCTGATGGCAAGACACTGCGGTCCTCAAAACAAATGGAAAAAAGCCAGAGGACTACCCGTAAGAAGGCCAGCAGACCGTGACAAGAACAGACAATATGATATGCACCATCCCCATGCGTGGTGTGAATGGAATTGATCATTATATCGGCTCCCTGGCCATGACTGACCGGACTGAGGACAGAAACACTAGATATTGAACTACTCGCGCCTTGCTGTTGTCAAGCAGCAGACCGGGGACACACGTTATGCCTAAGGGATGGCTTTACTCATTGGCGTGACAACTCTATTGCAGGGCTTAATTGACAGACCATAGATACAGTATGGACATTTGTTTTTGTTTTTTTCATTTTCAATGCATTTGGTGGCTCATCTTTCTCACCCTAGTAGGGACTTTAAAAATGCTATTACATTGGCTATTTATGGATGAGCAGCGTCACCAAGGCCAAATTTATTTAGTTTGCCAACTGCACACTGGTTGTTTCAAGTTCTTATTGTGCTCCTGCTAAAGGTCCCCAATGTTAAGAGGGTTTGATATTAGGTGTTCTGTTTTGGGATTTTTCACAAATATCGATACGAAATCTCTTCACAATGGGAAATTTTGAGGTACCCCAGTATGCACAGGGGAGACTACTACACAGGGGACGCATTGTGCTTGGCAGGATCACTGATACCCATACTCACTTCTTCACACTAGTCCCTGGGCAGGAATAACGTATATGGGATATTATCTTACTGTCCAGACCATAGCCACTATTGCTTACAGAACACTACCTTCTTCCTACAAACAACTGCACTCAGGTCTGTAAGGTTAAACATATACGGTTTGGGCGACCCAAAAGAGAAGCAGGCTGTTGAACCTGCTAAGAGATAATCAGGGAGACCTCCTCTTACAGGAGACACCTTGATAGGGCAGAATCGTTGAAATTGCAGAGGCAATGGGGCAGCCAGGTGTTTCACACACCAGATCACAGGAAGAGAGGGTTGCCAATCCTCATTCTCCACTGGGTTCACTTTGTGACACCGGTAGATTCAGAGGGGCGATGTTTGCAGACATGCCAATCCTCCCGATTTAGGCAGAAGACTCCCGATTTTGAAATTAAAAACATTGCAATTTTTCCAGATTCCCCCACCGCAAGTAAATCTACCCCCAATGCATTCCTATGGGGAAATTAATTCCTCCTGAAATCTCCCTCCCAGCTGCCTCAGAATGTTGGCATGTATGTGTTTGGGGTACACTATTTAGGCAACAAATCACCAAGCTCAATATCTATAGCCCAATGGAGGACAATACAGGGCTCTACACACGTTTTCACAAAATGTGCATTATACACGGGCTGCTTAACATTAATAAACAGGGATCTCCATGTCACTGTCTCACAGGCAATCCGTGGCTGACACAAATATGTACACGCCCGAAAAAAACAGGGTGCTGTTGTCCCACATGGGAAGACTATGGTTGATGAAAGCGTGGAAGACACTTCATCCATCATGAAGGGACTTTAGCTTTTATTCTCACCATCATAAAAGGTATGCTAGGTTAGACTATTGGCTTCTGCTGACCACTACGATATAGACTAGCAATGTGAGATTCTCCTTGTAACGAAATCTGACCATGCTCTCGTAACACTATGGATCAACCTTCTGCATGAATTCCAGCAAGATCCTTCCCGGAGACTCAATCTCGCAACGGTACAACGCCCAGACTTTGTAGAACATCTGATAGAACGTTACGAGATGTTCTGTGAGGAGAACCTTGACATAAAGCCCCATTTCTAAACTCGAATGGGGGTCTCATTTTGTGACACAAGAAACAGGTAGGAGAAGCTGGCGATAAAGTCTGATTTTAAACACTTTCTGGAATTGTTTTGATGTGCTTACGTGTAAAAAGCAGTTTATTTTGAATGACCGAATTTAAGAGTACTAGATCAGGGCGACTAGTAAGGCCCTTTTCAGTTTATGCTTTGGTCCATTTGGAGGTCCAGCACAAGCTATGGGTGGCAGTAATTCCCTGCAGCACCCAAAGATACTTTGGGAGACGATGGAGTCGATCTCCACCATAAGGTCCTGAAGAAGTTGGCACTAATTTGTTTGTTTTATTTATATAGCACTCCCCACCCAAAAAGTATCTGGGCGCAGGTTTACTTGTTACACATAGGTAAGTACATAGGATAACAGGTTACAATCAAGGTACAGGTAAGTTACCTTGCATTAGGTGTGGTACATCATTCATCATTACATTTAGACAATACAAACAGACACAGTGTCAGAGAAATGTTTGCCAATATGGGTTGGCGGTTGTCAGATGGGATATCCGTCAAGAACCAAGTAGTTATGGAGTAGTGCTCAGGAGGATAAGAACTAAAAATTTGCCTCAGTGGACCTAGGTTATTCTTGAGCAACTAACTAGGTGTTTCTTTTTTTTTCTAAAAAAAAGACCAGCAAACTCACTCTTTTCTGAGGTCGGCAGGCAAAGCATTCCAAAGCTTGGCAGCTAGGACCGGAAAGCTATTGCCCACAGGTTTTTCAAGTTTATATCTAGGTATGATGATTTGGTTCCTTTGTGCAGACCTGGTGTGTCTGAAAGGTTTTTGGTGAATTAGCAGTTTAGGTATTTCAGTGCTAGATTAGCTAAGCACTTGGTTTTGAAGCAGATTCTGTTCTTTGCAGGGAGCCACTTGACATTTTGTCTGGCGACAGTGATATGGTTGGCCAGCCATCACCTCTTTGTTTTTGCTTTGTCACCCCGAGTGGGACAGGTATGCCCAGACGTGGGTCCCGTGCCTGCTGGGCCTAGAGACCCAAGATACTCCTCACTGATGAGCCCCAACAAGGGCAAAACATTTTGGGGATGCTTGTGGTCTCGTGCAGAAGGGATGTGACCTAGCAATTCGGGCTGGACTGCCCCTTTTGGGGTGGGGCCAAGTCTGATTTGCATATGTCTTTCCCCTTCTGTAATGGCTTGGCAGGCGAAGAACAGTGGTCTGGAGGGTTGCCCAGAGCAACACCAGTGGTTAAGATTCATTCTAAACCTTCCAGCCATCCCCTCTTTGTTTTTGCTTTGGGCAAGTTGACAGCAGCTCTTAAGCGCATTATTTTGTGGTACTTGAAGTTTGTTACGGTTGCGCAGGCTGGTTCCATTGTATAATGTGTTGCAAAGGTTTTGGTAAAATAAGTGCTCTGGCTAGGATAATGCAGCTGTAGGGCAACAGGAAAGGTCTGCAGGCGGTTATAAGTTTAGCTGTGTAGGCTACTGAAGAGGCTGTGGCATTGATTTGTTAAGTGAGGCTGAGGTTGGAATCCAAGTAAATCCCAAGTGTTTTGACTGCTTTGACCACTTGGATTGTATCGTTGTCAATGATGAATGATTGGAATAGGCTGGGAAGTTTGTGCAGACGGTTTTGGGAGCCAATCAATAATGGCTGTTTTGTCATCATTCAGACAGAGGTCGTGGGTGGCCACCCATGCCTGAATGAGGTAGACTTTGTTCAGGAGATGAGAGTCCACAGAGTAGGAGCCTGAGAGGGTGATAAGAATTTGGGCATCATTTGCATAGTTAGAGTAGGTGATACTCAAACTGTCTAGAGGACCAAATAGTGGCTTCATAAAGATATTGTACAAAGTGGGAGAGATGCACGAGCCTTGGGGCACTCCACATAAGACTGGGGCTGGGTCTGCTGTAGAAGTGGTGGAGAATACTCTCATGGCCCTGTTTGAGAGAAAGGATTGAAACCAGGAGGTGGCTTTAACCGAGAAATGAGCAGCTGAAGTAAGGGGCTTGCATAAGACTTTATGGTTAACCAGGTTGAGGGCTGTGTTCCCTTTGTCCTTAATCTCGTCCATTTGGGTTTTAAAGGTCAATGAGAGCCGTTTCTGTGTCATGACCTGGTCTAAAGCCGGGAGGTTAATCGTTTCGAGGTGTTTTGCATTTGGCGGTATGCTGCCCTATCCAGAATTTTGAGTAGGAATGGTACTGTGGTTATGTGTCGATAATTAGTGGGTGTGTTAGGGTCGAATGATGGTTTCTTTAAAAGTGGGCGGACCCATACATCTTTGAGGTTGGTGGGGACTGTGCGGGTTTCAAATGACAAGTTTATGAAGGTCGTGATAAAAAGGTGCAATTTCAGCTACCACCTCTTTGATGAAGGAGGGAGGGCAAGTATCTCCCCAACATTTGGAGGGTTTGAGGATATCAACAGTGATCACTTTCCAACACTGAGATGGGGGCTGTAGTGATACACGAAATTGCAACCTTGCCAATCAGGGCTTTAGATGACAGCATTAGCCGCTGAAAGCCAATAGTGTATTCAAGTTATGTGCTAAAAATGCTGACAGTAGTCTGTTGTAGCACTTCCATTATGCAGTAGTGAGCTACAAGGGATATGCAGGCCTAGTATGAAATAGGTCAAATTAAGCATTGTTGATAGACAGGCAGGGAGGGCCCCTAGCTATGTAGCTAATAGGTATTTTTGGAGTGTTTGGAACATCATGGCACCTATATAGCGCTTAGATAGCCAGTCTTAAGCGCTATAAACACTAAGCTATGAGTGCATGCCTTTTAGAGCTTGCAGATGGGGTTAATACATCCCTGCTTCCCGTAGAATATTCAGCCTCACTAACGGTAGCCCTGGCTCCAAGCTAATCTTCCTTTTCTCTGGGAAGGTACTGATAAGACATTCCTCAGCCAGCGCAGATGGGAACCAAGGGAGGGGGTAGGAGCGAGCAGGGAGCATCTCAGAGAGAGCTGGGTTTTTTCCATGAACCAGCCTCACAGGGAAAGTTCTGGAACTATGCGTCATGGTGACTGACAGCAAGAGATTATAAAATATCCATGCACACATGGGATCAGGGGGAGATCGCCTGTGGACTTGATTCGTGTACAGTCAGGTGCCCGGAATTGGCTCTCACGGTGTCCTCCAGCCTTGTTTTTCTATGAAAAACCCAGGTCTCCCAGGGCTGAGATTAAGGGACGTAAGACTGTGTTTCTCTATGTTTCTCTATATTTCTCTATGTTTCTCTAAGTTCCATGTTTCACTATATTTTGCATTGCTCTTTGTTTTATGCTTTGTAATATTCTCTAACTTGAATCCCAAATGTATATGAAATTCACTGCTTAGAATAAATATGCTAAAACTTTGAGGGTGTCATTTGTCACTAGCATGAGATCACTGCTCAGCACAATAGAACCTGTATTTTGGGCTGAATTGGGTATTTTTGCTCTCAAAGGGCTGGCCCCGAGGAAGATTTTGCCCATATCAAGACAGGGGCAAACTGAAAAGGAGTGGACAAGTTCATAGTGACTTTAGTAGGGTTGAAGTGTTTGGCTTCAATGGATAGGCTGAGTTTTTATAGCATCAATTTTGTTATGGAGGAGCCCGATTTTGTCTAGGCAGGGCTTTTTGGATGACAGTGCACCACTAGTATCTTTGTTGCAATGTTCATCTGGGGGTCAGGGGTGTTTCCAATTCTCAGACGATAGAGAAAAGTTCTTAGTCCCGGATTTCGCATTACTGATTCTCTGATTGTAGCTATCACTTTTCATTTAGTCGATAGCATTTGTGTAGTTGAAGCGTCTACACATTTCTCTTTGAGAGCCTTTTTCCCCATGCCCCTTCAGCAGCTCTTAGACTAATGGTGTACCACAGGTTGAGGCGAGCCATTTGTTTGGTTTTCCGCATTTCTAGTGGGGCTACTTCATCTATGGCCAGAGAGAAGGTATGGTTGTACAAGTCTGCCAGCTTTTCTAGACTTAGGTTATTGTAGTGTTGCAGGCTGGTGATGGAGTGAAGTAGCAGGAGCATGTTGTCCACTGTAATATTGGTTTCTAGTTGGTGCTGGTGGTGCCATGCTGGGGCTCGAAGTAGTCAAAGTATCCTGAATGGTGAAGGTGATCACATGGTGGTCAGACTAAGCACATGGTGGGTTAGAGAGAACCTTGATGTCGCAGTTAAGGTCAGCAATCCAATCGAGGGTTCTCCCTTTGTGTGCAGAGCTAGTGATGCAATTCAGAAAGCCAAGTTCTGAAATGGTATTGGCAAACGCCATGGTATTGGGGTCACTGAGGCCCAGGTTTTCAGTCACCTAGAACAATATTTTAAACCCTGGTTTGACATAGTGAGAAGTAGTGTGATCTCCTCCCGTAGTGCAGATGCAGAACCAGGTGGACAATATATGTACAGTCAAGGTGGTTTTGGAGGAGAGGGGTACTTTTAACTGCGAGTAGTTCTCCCAACACCCAGTTGTTTTTTGGCAATAAGTGCAACACCCCCTCCTCTGGTAGTTTCCCAATCTGTCCTTAAGATCATATAGTTATTGGGAATGGCTAGTGATAGTGTGGGCCCAGCGTGCAGCCAGGTTTCAGAAACTTCTAGGAGATCTAGATTATTGGTGAGGATAAGGTCAGCAATGTCCAGTGCATGGGCATTAAGAGATCTCACATTGATTAGTGCACACGAGAGGATGGCACTAAGATTGTGATGTGTCCAATTTGGTATGAGCCACATTTGGTTTGTGGGTAGAATAAATAGTCGGCTGAGCGTGCAGCTGCATATCTCTGTAGCATTTGTCTTTGGACGCTATGAATGTGGGTGGCTTTTTGTGCTCATTATGGGGTTTTATGTTATGATGTGGAGTGTTTAGGTGGGAGTCCGGGGTCATAGCGCCTCTCGATCAGAGTCTGATGTTCCTGATGCCAAGAGGGCAAGGGATGATCAGAGTAGGCCAGGATGCAAATTTCATTATCCATTCAATAGGTGAAAGAGTGGCACTAGTAGTTGAGATAGTCATTTGTAGAATAACTGGAGTACTTGGGCTGTGCCGAAAGGTGGGGCCACCGTAGGGGGTGCAGACTACAAGGGTAGAATAGATGTGGTACTGCACAAGGTGGGTGCACAAGTCCAAGCTAATCCAGGGCTGGAATGCTAATCCAGGGCTGGAATGCTCATTTTAGGCCTAGGCAGGTCGGGGGAGGTGGATAGGACTAGTTGGGTTGCCGACTTGCCAGGAAAAGGGGTAAAGTCAACAGGCAGCCGATGGGAAGGAGGCAAGTGTCAGGCAGGGAGAATGAGAGGGAGAGGACTGGGCAACTTAGCTCATAAGTGTACATGTGAGTCAGTGCGCCAGGGAGCGGGGATTCTCATATTGCTTGTGAAATAGAGCGCACAGTGAAAAGGAGAATAGTACTGGTCTTAGATACATGTGTGTCGTGTGCTGCGAGCCTCAATATTAGCCTGTGACCATGGATACTCGACGCTAAGCATTGGGTGTGTCCGTTAAAGCAGAGGCGAGACAGAAGTACAATAAGATCAAAGTGATAGTAAGATGGTTCTGCATAAACATTCGGCAGCAGCAAATAAGCAATGGATGCAGTAATATTCAAGCTCCCTGCTATACATTGTGATCACACGGCAGTAACAATTTACAGTAGTCACCAGTTCACGGTAATAGGCAATAGTTAGTAGCCATATCCCATAGTGGAATACAGAGCTGGCGTAGGTCGGTATGGTGGGACACCAGCTTCTTAACATACATCTTATTGAAAGAAATCCTGGAAACATGTCTTGATCTATCAAGTGAGAATACCGTTGACAATGTCTTTGTTAAATCTAGTACTTGGCTTGCAGAATGCAGCAAATACAATTGACGACAGGATTCCCCTCTTCGGAGCAGACAGCTTTACCATCCAGATTATCTAAATCACCCAATTAACGCACATAGTGGACAATGTTCTTAACTCATCATCAAGACTTACCTTCATTACATATCCCCCCTGAGCAATCATGTCGATCCCTGTACTGAAGCCCTCTATCTCAAAGCATTACTTTGTAACAGGTTCCATACCGACCAGCAAGTCATCTTACAGGGTTTGATGAAATTAATTGATGTTGTACTACTCCCACTTGAGGAAAAATCAATGTGTGCAATTGGGTTGAGAAATCCTCCCCCTTCCGTTATCATACCGGATACTCGGCCCATAGATGAAAATGTGTGATATAATTGTGACACCTAACCGATAAACGGAAAAAAACTAGTCAGAAACACTAAACAGGGTGCTTGCGGAAGGGTAAAAATCAAATAAATAAAAATTCAGTGGTCACTTAAGCCTCGGGCTTGACTTTCCCAACACCTGTGCTGCCAAGAGACCAATAAGGGATTTTATATTGTCCCAATTAACATCACTGCTGATAAATTTAGGGTAAAAAATATTCTGTCTGATTGGCAGAAGGGCACCAAAAATGTCAGTAATAATCAGCAGTTGTTGGTTGGGGACCCAACTACTAGCGGGAGCGACACAGCATTCAGTTACGGAAGTCTACCATGATAATGGTTTGACATTGCAATGTGAATGATTTGGGCCACTTAAAAACTCCCAATATAGCTCATGATCAGGTATCTACCACACAGCTAGAAACCACATTAGAGGCAGTAAAACAACTTAATATTATCTAATCGTTAGAACTGGCAAATGGTAAAGCAAGCCCTTACTTATCGCTGTAATGCAGTTGAATTATTACATAAACATTATGCATTGGGCTGTATTTCATCATAGGATCTGGCTCTGATGGAATTACCCAACTATCCCCTAGGAGCAAATTGGGCTGCGATTCATCTTGTATACCCCATTATATCAGAATGAATTATGGCCCAAGCCTATTTCTATCAGATGAGATACGCATTTACCAAAAGAATATAGCAAGATGCAAAGTTAAGTCTTAAAATATAAGACTATTGAAAATCTGCTATGGTCCCATTGACATAATAAACAGTTATGACCATTGTAGCAAAGATTTGTGAAACCCAGTGTGCAAAGACCAACACTCACCAATGTCGATGGGTTCCCCATTGCATATTCCGAGATTGAAGAGGTGGAGTGACCCATCATTAACTATTCGATCATGGAATACGCAAGGATTCAGGTCTTTTATGAAGAATGTGGAGTGCAAATTACCTTTTAGGTTCTGATATTTTTCTTTTGCATGAAACCTGGATGAGGAGCAACTTTCATATTGATGGATTGCGTCTTTTCAGATCCTGGCACAAAAAGAAATACAACTTCCCGCCCTATGGAGGACTTACTCTAGGGGTTGCATCCCACTTGAAGGCTGTAGAATTCTCCAAGCAGCTTACAAGTAAATTTGTCTTGGCAGTCTGCGTACAATGAGTTGCCAAAGAGGTCCTTTTCTCCATATTAGTTATTAATGTCTATAACCTACCAGGTGATCGCCACCAGGATACAATAAGCATATTGAAGTTGTGGTTGTTATAACATGAATCTTACTATGTCATGGGAGATTTCAATTATTGTAGACCAATGGTTGGAATATTGGGGATTTGTTGAGCGATTACAATTTGGTAAAACGTATATGAAATATGTGATGAGTGGGAACTCACGCTACAGGTGATGGGTTGGCTGAACTTATTCTCCTGCATCAGTTGCTGAAGTTGATTACAATTGATGAAGGATGTAATTACACATTGACTAATGGTAATTTGTATACTTGGATAGATCTGGTTCCAACTAGCGCAGCGGTCTTGTCTTATATTAATGCCTTGATCACGTGATGGTGGCGTTTCACTTAAATGGCGACCTAACCTGTAGTACCGTACAACTTAAGGTACATATAGGTTAAATAATTCAGGAAACAGAGTAAAGTGGGCAAAAAATTACAATAAATGTAACAATTCCACCCTATGGCTTTTGGTTAGTAATTATCACCTCAAGTTCACAGAGTTAAACAGTTTCAGGAGATTGACAGGCAATATGATCGTCATTTGAAACTCCAGAACAATGGAAGAACGGGTTATGCTCAAAACAAACCACATGACCTGGTTGTGGCCAAGAAGAGAAAAGAACTAAGATATAACAACAACAACAAAAAAGCAGCAATTAAGCTGTGCAGCAATAGAGTTAAAGCAAAACTGAGATTTAAAAAAGTTATCAGGAAGGGCTGTGAACTTTCACAGGTATATTACCTACTAATTGCAATCGTTCCATACCGAAACCTGTATACAAAAAAAGGATCACGAGCGATACCGGCGAATTATCAACCTGCTTGCAATGATTGATGCAAGTGCAAACATTCTCTCAATTGCTATTGCAGTACATTAATGAGTGGCTTAGAGATGAGAAGATTCTTAAGAATCAGTTAGAAAGGGACGTGGTAACATTAACAATCTTTGGACACTAACCTATCCGAAAAACCTCATTTGAGTTTTTTTTTTTTTTAAACACTATGTGTGCTTCATTGACTTCTCTAAAGCCTTACATACCTTTAACTGATCTATACTAGAGGGGGAAAAAATGGGAACTCCACCTACAAATAATCTACTTTGTAAAACCATTGTATTATACCGAATAGAGGTACATATTAGAACAAACCAGGAGGGGTTGAGTATATTAAGGTTAAACATGGTCTCAAACAAGGCTGCACGCTGGCACCAGTACTTTGTTAGGCAAGATTGTATGCTGTACCCTTTGGGTGCACTACAATAACCCTGACCTCCTGGCAATAGGGACCCAACCTCTGATATAAGTCTGAACTACACTGGTTGGTAGTGCGGTCGAGCAGCCAGGCTCATCTCAAGAGGGGTCAATGTGAGCAGTAATGTTGTGACACAGTTTCACAGTACAGTTATCCAAATAAACACTTCTTGATAAAACAATTAATTTATTTCTGTCCGTTATACAAGCCTTCCTTAGAAAGGGAGCAACACATGTAACACTGGTCATACTACAAAACATACTTAGTTTCTCTAAATCAGATGATACCCATTGGGTATGGCACACACTTCCAACACCCTCAGGTGACTTAAATAACTAGGACACTGTGGACATTGATTTATCACTGATACATTTTGAGCAATACTGAGTTTGGTGTAAAAGATAGAATAGAGGAATAAAACAAAGGTTAACAAATAGCACATAAACAAAACCTTCCAATGTTCAGTAAATTAACCCTTTCCTGGGAGCGAGGACAGCCAATGTTAATTGCACAATGTCAAGGGGAGCTGAAGATCTTTGCAGGTAGGTAAAATGTCTTACACAATGTTTGTAGAAAAATAGAACACTTGGAAGGGGCACAAGCTGGGAGGCTTGTGAGGGGCAAAGCTTTGGCAACTCTGCCAGGTAACCAAGACCGGTCTCGAATGAGAGCAAGCAAGGCTACCCAAGAGGTAAGTTCTCTTAGACTTCACAGTACCTCTGGTTAGAAGAAATGGTTCCAGATGGCTTCTGTTCCAGTACAGCTCTGCAGATCCTGTTGTTCCCGAGTCTCAGTCATGGGGACAAGAGGGGAGTGGGGACTCCTGCTCTGCAATGGGATGGTCAGCGGCAGCAATGGGTAGACTTGAACTCAGCGGGTCTTGGTGTTTCAGCTACTCGCGCCTGAGAGCAATAGTAACACTGCAGTTCTCGGATACCACTTCAGGCTTTCTTTCTTTAAGCACAGGGAGTTTTGGGCACCTACCCGACTTCCTGCCCGTCAGACATACTGGAGCCAAAGGCGGGCTTCACTTGTGAATCCCACCAAAGACAAAACAAACAGAAAACGAACAGAGACCAAACATGGTTTGGAACGCAGAGCAAATCTCAAGAAGGACCTTTCCAACAAGAAATGGCAAAAAAAAGGCCGGGGCCATTTTGAAAAAAATTGGCACCCATGGGTGCCTTGCCGTGGATGCGGTAAAAACACACAATGGTAGTAAAAAGTAAATTGCCACTAGCCATTAATTGCAGAAAGGGTAACAAAAAATGTTACATGAGAAGCTAGGCAAAGGGGATACCAAGCAACCCCTCCATCACACAATTGTAAGATAGTGTGTGTTGGGTCTAGAAAGTTACAAAAATGTAAGTAAAGTCAATTTCACTTCACTGCTCTTGGAAACAATAGTTTACCCAAGAGAAGGTACTTAAACCTTTGGGAAATCTAAGAGACTTCCCTGTGCCACTGAAGGTGCTGTGTGACACCATATAAAGATGATGCCTATGGAGTTGGTCAGGCTCCAAAGTCAAAAGAAACATCACATTAGGACTTTTTATCTCTGGTAATTTTAAAGTCCAGCAAAAGAGCTGTGGGTCTCTAAATTAGAAGGGCATTAGCACATTTCTGAGAATTCTCCCCAACAGATGACTCAGCTAGTGAGATGGAAAACTAATAATCCTCCTCACATTAGTTTACACCCTATTGCCTGGCTATCATATGCCGATGATGTTGTGATATTGGTTCAGACGGCCATAGGACTGCAACACGGTCTTGAAACTTTGAATGAACTAAAATCATGATTTGAAAAAGTCCAGGAAAAGTATGGTCACTCCAAAACATTAGGTTGCAAGAGGTTCCCAATTATTGGTATCTTGGTATACTGATTAATAACACTTTGAGTGGACCTCATCGCAGATTCAATTATAATAAAGACCATGGCTAAATTCAAGGCTGTTCGATCTTTTGTTTACAAAAGTGGTATCATTTGAAGGGCTCACATTTATACTGACTGCTGTTGTATTGTTCCAAGCGATATGCATAGCATTGGGCTTAATGTCTCTGCAAAAACGGAAAATTAAAAAATTGTTTTCTTCAAAATCCAAGCAGATGATATACAACTCAGCGTATTACTATTTCTCTAACCAAATGGCTGCTAAGTCTCAGTCTTCTGTTTTGAGCCCTTGTATCAAGGAGATCTTACGTTTTTTGGTTGATATTGGGTGCGACTATGGAATTTGAGAACTCTTCTCTTATGGAAAGGGAAATCAAGAAGAAGGCTGCAATTTGGGACAGAAATTGTGTGTCTACTTATTCTATGCAATCTTTGATTGGATCCCATTGCGCTTATATTAGAAACACAAAATTAAAAAGGAAAGTTTATGATGCAACTAAGATTTACCAGATTGCCCAGTAGACGCACCTGGTCCCATATACCCATACAGAAACGCTTGTGCAGACTGTGTGGCTTGGAGCTGGACACTGCACGACATCTGCGACTTATTGTAAAGCGCTTGCCAAAGTATACTTTAAGGGATATGGTAGATTGGACTAGGATCTTGCTTTCATTTGGACCCAGTAACAATCTGGTGACAAATTTTACTGTTTTATATATAGCAGGAAATGGTAACATTTTTAAATAGGTGTGATTTCTTTCTCATCATGTGGACTTTTAGATATATTGATGTTGCATTGTTTATTTCTTATTGTGTACTTGATTTGTGTATGTATTTTGTGTTAATGGTTAAATGTAACTAATATAAACGATTTTTAAAAATGATAGCAGGTCCATGTGGGATTATAATCAATAGGTGGCATAAGTGCCACCCAATAATATAGATTTGGAGCGTGGATTTAGTTCATCTCTTCAAATTGCGGTTGACTTATTAGGACTCGGCTGTGGCAAAAATGTGCTTCATGACATAGCACTTGGCCTGTCTGTTAGTCCGCTGTACAAATATACTTTAACATTATCACCATCGGAGTGGTCCCCTGGTGCTCTGAAAAAGGGAAGGGGGTGAATTAGTGGGACTAAGCTAGAAAAGTGCAAGAGAGCAGTGATGTGCTGTTGGCAGACTCAGCCCGGTGGGTCAGTTGGCTGGGCTTGGTGCGTTTTACCGTCGGTAGTCGTGTGCTGTTGTGCAGGTCTATGTGTGGTTTGTTTTGTTGCAGTGTAGTGAGGTTTGGCGGATTATGTTATGTTGTAGGCTTGTGGTTGCGTTTGGTTAGAGTTTGAGAGGTATATGCAGAGGGGTGAAATTGTTAGTGGATCGGTTAATTGTCATTGCTGTCCTTGCAATTATGTCTAGGTGTGATGCTTGCTATCATTCACTATTCCATTTGTGTGTGGCATTTGCTAATCTTCAATATCCTAGCTAGATGTGAGGGAGGCTAGTGATCACGATTCCATCCAAGTGTGGCGCATGCCAACATTCACATTTCTATCTAGATCAGACACGGGGCAATCTTCACATTTCTATCTAGATCAGACACGGGCCAATCTTCACAGTTCTCTCTAGGTGTGGCACTAGTTAACATTGGCAAGTGAGTTAGTGTGTGTCCAGCCATCAATAGATTTAGGCTGGTGGTGGTCACAAATCCCAAGTATGCATGGTGTAAGTATGTTTATGGCAGTCTACGTTATTGCAAGGTAGAGTGTGGGGTGCTTTCTGGAGTAGAGTATTTACTCTGCACCCCACCCATGCCACACTTAGTTTTTGTTTGTGTCTGTTGGCTGCTGGCTTCATTGGTTTCCGCTGCAGACACCTTGGCGTCGCCAATGTAGGAGCTGCCCTTTGCCTTGGGGCCCTTAGCCACAGGGGCTGCCCTGGGAAGGTCAGTTATGACCAGGTGGACGTACCAATCAGGTGAAATGGGCAGGTTGGAGGGCGGGGACTGGGAAAAAGCCAGACACAAACGACTACACCCCACAAACTGCACCCTCGATGCAGCCCAGCACAGAAAAACAGGCCCAGAACCCACAAAAACACTAGACAAACACCAGATTAGCAGACAGTGCTCACCCCAAAAAAAATAATGTAAAAAAAAAAAAAAAAAGATTGAAAAAACAGTCACACCATCGAGTACATAAACCAGGCCAAAAACAGATTACAATCATTGTGAAACTACTCACTCGGCATCAACCAGCCCCTAAAGATGCTTCTAAACTGGTCACCCTGCCACAGCCTTCCACATGGCAACCACAAAGTAAGTGACAACTGTACACAGACACTAGGGTGAGAATATGGGTATATCTTGGTCCCAACCCTCTTTAATTTGTACCTGGCAGATTTGAATGAAGTTGTGTCTACCCTGGCAGCACACCAAGTCAAATATGGCGATCTGAAAGTGGGGGGGACAGGGGGCTGGAATATGCACTCTAAGGCTTCCTGACTACACTGCCTATGGTTCAAAAAGCAATTGGAAGCTTTGGGTTAATATGCACTGGAAAATGGATTAAGCGTTAACACAGATTAATCTTAAATGATGTCTCCACTCCCCCCCCTCCCAACAGAAAACCTAAAAAGAAATGGATGGCACTTACACAGCTAGAACAGTATCTACAAATATTTAATAATACTGGGAGGAAAAATTGAAATTACGTTGAGGGGATGGGGGGGGGGGAAGACACGCGGTCTGTACATTTTTTTACGCCTCCATTAAAGCCATCCTTTTGTTGTACACATTTTGTATAGCTTTCTGTATGGCACGGAAATAAACTCTGGAAAGACTGAATGGTTGAAGCTGTTCAGACTTCCAAAGACTGTAGTTTGGTTTTCCGCGGCTGAATTCCATTTAATGGGACTGACTACTCATATGAGAAGGGTAATGTGTTGTGAAACCCTGCTGGAACAACAGAGCAACTATTTCTATCTTTCCTATTACAACAAGATGGAACATTTTGGACTGCTTAAGATTATGGTTGTCGCAAGTTAGGCCATCTTCAGCCGTCGCCAACCCATAAAGTTAAAAAAACAAGTAAAAAATAGAAAAAAAACACAGCGACAAAGTTTGTGTCAAATGTTTAACAGCGGGAGTTTTGTGCAATCCATAGTTTACCCTGCCATCTTTACAGCAAGTAATATTTCCCATTCACATGAGACTGAGGGTGCTAAATTCATACTTCAAAATTAACAGCTATGTAGATGTGGTGAGGCTTGTGTAGAAAGAATTGAGTACCTCCTACTAGGAGGTACAAGTCCGATATCATTGTGGGGGAAAGTATTGGAATATGTACAGTCATTTTTTAGACCTGATGTTTTATGGAAGGTAACAATTTAAACTATGTGATATGCCTAAAAATAGGTTTAAGGAGGCGTGGCTTGGAGCTGCTGCGTGTGGCATGGCTCCTTAATAGCTCCTGGCTGACTCCATGCTACGAGCGTAACTGCGGCGGCTCCTCTCTCTGGTTTTTGACACGGTGCACAGCATTGAAACAAGTATAGCCTGGTGAACGCGTCACTGTCGGTATAATCCCCTAACTCGCGGGGGTTGCAGAGCAGCGGCTCCCGCAAATTGCTGTACGGGTCATGAGGTGCCGAAAGAAAATGGCAGCGGCAGTTCCCAGTATGTCGGAGCCGCGTGGGCAGAGAGGGGAGCACCTACAATGAAGCATCCAGCTGCTCCCGACCTGGCTTTAACAATGCGGCGGCATAGCTGATCTTTGGTGATTGCTAGCAGGAGCCAAGGGGGCGATCGACCTGAGACAAGCCGTTTTGTGGCTTGCCCCAACCATCACAGAGCGCAGCTGGCGCACAGCGGAGACTCTGTGGGGTGCCCCGATCAAGTCGCTGCTACTTGGGACTGAGTCCCACCACCTCCCGCGGGTCGC
Organism: Ambystoma mexicanum; assembly: GCF_040938575.1. NCBI lineage: Eukaryota > Metazoa > Chordata > Amphibia > Caudata > Ambystomatidae > Ambystoma > Ambystoma mexicanum. Next base: position 1,332,577,561 of record NC_090921.1, on the reverse strand, counting down.
GCACTGGGGTGCCGGCCGGCCTGCACCCAGCACCGGGACTCTCTGCGGCAGCCCCACTCACAGCTGAGGATCGGGGGGGCGGGGGGGTTAGGGGTGTCTGGTGGTGCACACCCCCCTCCCCCTGCACATCATAGTGGTCTGGGTCCCTGGCTGCTTGCTGGCTTGAGGGAATTCACCAACATAGTCTGAGGGCACCTGCTGCGCCTCTGGGTGCACTCCCCTCCACCTGTCATCGGAGCAGAGCTTGTGGCTTGCCCGCCTGGCGTGAGGATTCACATTTACCACCCACCCTGTACAAGCCTGCTGCGTGGGCGCCATGGCTCCTGAGTGGGGGTAATGTGGACGCAGGATTACCAGAGTGGGGGTTTTACATGCCTAATCGGCCTGGGAGGCTTTTAATCTATATCTCAACTTTGAATCGCTGCCACACTTAGTTACAGACGTAGTGAATGAGGACTGCTCAGATAGATTTGGAGTGCCCGAGTGGTCAGCTACTGCAGGCCCTGGGCTGCCACAGCTACGGCAGGGTGGAGTGAGGGAGTCCCCAATATTCTGATGTGCCTGCCTCCCAGCAGCCCTCTGCACAAAGAAGGAAGAAGCTTTCTCGGCAGTCTGATCCATCCCTAAAGTGCCAGGAACAATAGCAAAAAGTGGCAAGGCGACCAGGCAAGCAGACATTGCTGCACTGATGGGTCACAGTAACCAAGACAAGCATAAAAATAAATAAAAAAATAAAGGGGGCGGGTGTGTTGCCCATGGAGCAAATGCAGGGCCCTGGGGTCTCCCAGGAGTCCAGGGAACCAGAACAGGTTGCCACCAGGGCAGATCTGAAGTACCTCCTCACACCACCCTAACAAAAGAAATCCAAAAGGGCACAGAGGACGTGACAAAAAGAATGGATTCCCTTGACAAAAGGGTGGAGGCAGTGGAAAACCGCACAGTGGATGTACTGTGTGACCAAGCATTTGAACTGGAGAAAGACTAACAGCACTGGAAATGCACTGCAAAGCGATCGAGGTGAAGTTGAAAGATACGGAAAATCGGTCTAGACAGAACAGTATCCACATCCGCGGGAACCCATCGTCAGTCCCAGACTCGGAGCATATGTAGCTGAGCTGTGGCACATTCATCATAATGTGAATTGGGGATTCTCCATTGGAACTGGACCGACCCCATGCCGCTCAACTTCTGGCCCGGGTTCACTTTTTCAGATTGAAAGAGGCAATTATGCGAGAGAAGCTAGATCGATGCAACAAATCTCATTTCGGGACTCCAATATCCTTCTATATCAAGACCTGGCAAGCTCCACCCTCCAAAAGAGGAAGTACTTTAAGCCACTGACTGCCTGGTTGCGTGGAAGGAAAGTCCCATATCATTGGGGTTTTCCTTCATCTATTAGATTCTCGTGGGAGGGTGTGCAGCATCAGTTCCAATTGTTGAAGGAGGCCGAGAAATTGATGGGCATCGAGGGAGCAAGCAATGAATCTGAAGTGGAATTGGGTGCCAGAGACTGCGTCAAGAAGCAAGCCGGAAAGTCATGGACATGGGTGAACAGGCGCAGCAAGCCACGTGGTCCCCTGCGAAGGAAACCCAATCAGACTGAGCAGCAATGTAGCCCTGAGAACAAGTACGATTGTGTTTGATCACACTCCGTCGTGGTCCGCTGGGTGTGGATCTGGTGGGCAGTCTCCACCCCCCCTTCAGGTACTTGATCCCCAGCTGAGGAGGCTGGATTGGGGTCTCTCTTGGGGGGTGGGCCTAGTGCCACTTCCATTTTCCAGGGCTTGCATGTTCCCGCTTAGGTTTTTGTGCCGATTATCGGCTCTGCTATGCCTCAGGAGGCCTTTCTGTGGGAGGTCTCGTTGTCAGGTTGGGCCCGGTTGGCCATTGGGGCTTGTGGTTGAGCCCATCCAGTTGCCCCGTTGGGGTAGGATTATCTCCGGTATTTCAGTTGGGGGTGGGGTCAGTTCTAAAAGGGGATAAGTAAATACTCTCATATGCGTTGAAATGTTACTGCAATCAGACATCCACATGCTCACTCACGGTGTACACTTTGTCAGAACCACATCTCACTGGAAGCCTGCTCAGGGTCAGCCATTACTAAAGCTACATCTATTATATATGATATGATATATGGGGCAGGCTGACGAAAGATCTTCGTTTCCTTTCATGGAATGTCCAGGGCCTTCATTTTCCGGGGAAGCGGAGATCAGTGGAGCACAAGCTTAACCAGCTGGAGGGGGCATTTCCTAAGGAGACTCACCAGAGTCAGGTTGATGCTCAGTGTTTTGATAAGCTGCACATTACGTGGTGCCATAGCCACTGTTGGGATTCAGTTTGCAATAGGAAGTAAGCACAGCTGTATTACTATGGACATGCCCAATTAAGTTTTGGCATACATGTTCTTCACTGGGCTACTCTAATCTTGTTATTGTTCCGTCATGTGGGATAGTTCACCGATCAAGATATGGTGACATTGATTGCCATTAAGTGGTTCTTCAAAATACGCTATGCTTCCCACATGTACATTTGTCAGTTTCCAAAAAAAAACATTGAGCAGAGACTTATCCATTTGTGTGTACCACTGAAGTAAGACATTGAGAACAGTCGGGCCTTTAAAATTCCACTAGACTTGCAGGTCGAGTAATTTAGTATACCTACTCGACCTAAACAAAATACACTTGACCCATTGTAACAGATGACAAAAATGTAAGTGTGCTTTCTGTATAATGGTGCATGTCGCCACAAACCCGCTTTGTTTGGCACACTGCTGCCACCCAGAGGCAGGCCACACAGTGAAACTTAACCTACTGCAAGTAAATGCTACATAAAAACTATAAACATCTGCTGCAAATGGTACTCGCCCTTCACAAAATCTACTCGTGTGTGATAATTACTCGCCATTGCGAGTGAGCAAGTAGACTGAGCCCTAGATGAGCGTCTGTAAAGTGTAAAAGGGTAGATGCATGAATGGACACAAACAAATGGATGTGATAAAAAGGATCTGAAAGCAATTTGGCCAGCTCTCACAGTTGCTAATGTATAAAGCAATCATAATCGCCGAGCAAAGCGAGCTCTGAGGCTAACTACAAAGTAAGGTATTGTGGCAGATCTGTAGATGTACAGACAGATTGAACTATTTTTTACTACTTTCCATAAACATCCAGTCCACTGGAGTGGCTGGACAGATTGAGTGCACATAACGGCCTTACGGAAAACCACCATATTACACTACCACGCTTACTCTCTCCTATACACCACCACTCAACTAGAACACAGCGATACTACGACACATCATCCTGATTAAACACAGCTAGCTGAACACACACTGCTAGCCTAAGAGTCTCCTCAGGCCTAACAGCCAGAAACCAGTCTGGGTGTCAACCCTCCACAACTAAACACATATTCCTGACCTCCCAACCACCACACCTACCGCTAAGCAGCAGCCATCATGAAAGTGTCACACCATATGCACACACATCCCGTGCACCTTACATCTCTCAACTGACTTGAGCTACGGTTCCCGAGGGCGTTCAACCTACCAGTGCTTTGAGATCATACCAATGATACATCAGGCGCTATATAAATGCAAAGTATGCTAGCATGCGATTAGCCTTATTGGTTTTGCTATAGTAAAACTTGTATAAGCCAGGGATTTCGCCAGCCGATGCACCCAGTGCAACTCCAGCGCTATTCTAGCTTTATGCAGCACCCTTTCCTAGACCAGTGATATTGTAGGTCTTCTTCCAGCAAGGCTACTGTCCCCTCCAATTCAGACACTAGGATCTTCAAAAGCAACACTAGGAACAGATTTCCTTAGGGATGAGAAGGGTCAAATTCACTATAGAGATCGGGACAAGATGGAGGTGCTTTTTGAGTACCATAAACGTCTGGCCCGCCTACAGTCCTTGATGGGCTGCTCAAGTATCTCTGGGCTAGCAAAACCCAGGACTATAAATTAGGCTAAGTGTTTTAAATGATCCCATCACACAGGAAGAAACGGTTAACGCCATTAAATCATTGAAAAATTCTGCCCCACATGGGCTATCGGCTAAATTTGATAAATCCTCCTCGCATATCTTAGCCCTGCAACTAACTGCCCCATTTAACTCTTTTCTCGACATGGGGACCATCACTAAATCGATGGCAGAATCCTTAACGCTTCTCTTGCTTATGCTGTGAAAGGATCTTGAACAGCCAGCTTCATACAGACCAAAATCTCTATTGAATAGATGATAGTAAACTCTATTCTAAAGTCTTGGCAGCGAGGTTGAACAGGCATCTCTCACACATTATAGCCCAAGATCAAACGGGATTTATCCCAGGGAGGGGGGACGCACGATAACTCAGGCGCACTATAGACCTCATTGAATAGCAACTAGAACAGGGGAAGGGATGCTGGCGATATCAGATGCTCAAAGCGTTTGATTTAGTGGACTGGGGCTATATTCGGAGTACTCTGCAGCACTGGGGCTTTGGTGTGAATTTTATAAAACATGGGTCATGGCTAATGTCCAGTTCCCCACCACTCAATTGCAGATGAATGGTATTAGGTCGGAAACAATAGCCATCTCAAGGGGCACCAGACAAGGCTGGCCCCCGTCACCACCGATCTTCGCTCTTTCTATGGATTTGTTTGTGAACAGGGTCTGACAAAACTCGGGGATTAGGGGGCTTACTGTGGGGAAATCCGGAGTACACAATCTCACCAAGCAACACAAGGCAGACTACCAATCCCCTGGACTACTTCCTCCATTGGGTATCTGGGAATTCATATCCCCCAAAGACCCATCCTTTAACATAGCAGTGCAACTTCCGGCTACTGTTCGGAAAGTTTGTGATCTGGAACACTGGCGATCGCAGGAAATGTCCTGGTTTGGCCGCATAACCACAGTGAAGATGAATTTGGTGCCCAGGCTGTTATACCACTGTACGGCTCTCCCTGTGATGATTCCTGATAAGGAGCCCCAATCCCTGCAGAGAAATATTCAAAAATGTATGGGGGGGGGGGTGGGGGCTCGGTGGGCAGAGAAAACACAGAATAGCCAAGATTTTGCTTCGGGGTGGGCGGCCTAGGTGCTCCGGATGTATATAGGTACGCATTAGCAGCGCAGCATTTGCACGAGTTCTCGATTCAGACATCTTCTCTGGAGGCAAATGGAGGCCTGAGCCCGGTTCCGTTGTCGGATCTCCGGCACCTGCTGCCCATTAAAGTTCAAGTCAATCAGGACCCCCTGGTGGCTACTAGGAAAACGGTGCAAAAGTGGAAGATAGCAGCTCGCAAGTGGGGTTGCACATCTTTTCTGGGCCCACTCAGATGTGGAACAATCCGGAGTTCAACCCCAGGATTTCCCCACATGGCATGGTGGAGGGACTCTTAATTTATCCAGAAATGTGGAGTCCCAGAGTTAGAGATCATTATACCCAACTCAGCACTGGACTTCGCATAGGACGGTGAAGGAAAGGTGGGCGAGAGCCTTAACGGCTTTGGAGCACAATCTCACATCACTAAAATCAAGGGGGGGGGGGGGAAGAAGGGGAAGGAAGCTTAGATAAACCCATATGCGTGCTTATGCACGCACCTTCTCCTAGTTGCCAAAATTGCACCTGCTCGAGTCTGGAAAAGTGCAGAGGGTCCACCGAGTTCACTATGGTGGTCTAAATGTAAGGAAGGTGGTGTCCGAAAAGATAACTGCAATGCCCTCTGGGAGCTTGTGGGCTCCGTTTATGGACTTTGCTGTAAAGTACCCAGCTCTCACCTGAAGGCCCCCACTCACACATTGGTTGCAGGATTGAGGGGCGTTACCCCAGTGCAATATGGACGTTGGCGAACACAAACAGTGGAAAAAGTTGTATAGAAGTGGGAAAGGCATAGTTTTAAAGGTAAAACTTTGTTGGGACAAAAATATTAAATATTGCCACATTGGGTTAAGTGTGATATTAGTAAGTTGTAGGAATTCACTGCAAAAACGTTGTTAAAAGCCGTTATGGTTGCATCTGCTTCTTGGATGGGATTAGGAAGGCTCATCATACACCACACTTGATAGAACTCCAATTGAAATGTAAGAAATGTGACTGTTGGCATGTGCCGCACTTAGTTAGAATTCCTAGCTCTGCCTCACATCTAGATGGGATTATGAGTATTAGCAAGCAGGATACTTAGAGGAAACTGTAAAGGTTATCATATCCAACACTTAGACGTAATTCCTAATTTGGGCCTTTGTCGCATCTAGACAGAATTCTGAATGTTGCCATATGTACCACCTAAATGGAACTTGAATTTTTGCATGTGCCACACTTAGAATTGAGATCAGCCTGCACTGTATCTAGACAGGATTGTGAATGTGTGTGCCACAGACGGAATTATGAAGATCATCAAGCACAAGACTAAAAAGTAAATAAGAATGTTATCATGTACCACACTTAAATAGAATTGTCAACATTCGCCTGTGCGGTATCTGGATAATATTGCGAAAATTGATCAGTGCCACACTCTTTGGACTGAATTGTGTAGGTCAGCGGGTGCTACACTGACAGAACTGTGAATGCTTGCATGTTAAATGTCACATGACCCACCAACCAATATAAACTCAAACTCTGCACACTTATAAAAACGCACAACCATCTCTCGCACAACAAGCGGCACGCACTTCACCACACTGCAACAACACATAAGTCGCACCAACAGCACACACGGACTGACACTGATCTAATACTTGCACCAAAGCTCAGCAACCAGTGTCTACCTAGTTGAAGCTGCCAACAGTACACCACTCCCCTCCTACTCGCTCTTCACCTTACTATCCCATCCAACTTCTCATTTACAGATCCTCCAGAGCGCCTGGGGACCAATTCCGTTGGTGACGGTGCGCTATAAGTGTACCATTAACATAATGTCCCCCTGGCCTGCCTCCTAATCCTCCTTATGGGGGGAATACGGAAATGTGTTTTCTGATTGTATCTGTTGATGTCTACGATGTAGTTGGTTATTATATTTGAAATGCTTAATAAAAAGGACTGCTTGGAAAAAAAAAATATGCAGATTTGCGATTGTTTATCCATGAGCAAATTGTATTCATGCCGTTTCGTGGACCTTATAGCATCTATTGTGGGATAATGGTGATGACCTATACAAACGCAATGTTTGCCTGTATAATGAAATACACTTTGTCCTCAAGGTGGACACAAAACATGAGGATATTGAAGTGCGAGTGAGCGGAGTTAGTTGTACACCGTAGAGGTAGTGTAACAGCCTAGTCAAGATTTAACAGTACCACACCAACTAGAGTCAAGCTCTCAGAAATAGAGATGGGCACTTCCCTGGTACGTTTTCAATAACTACAGTAAACACATGCACCAATACTGGTTTATAATACAACGAGGGATTTCTGTGTCGATATGTGCTATTGCAAAAGAGAAAGTGAAACACGCAGTAAGGCTTGCCCAGATTCTTTGTTGAAAACTATGACCAATGAGTATGTTTCAAAGCTGTCGAATTGCACTCACATTTATTGCATGTTAAAGCATGGGGATATGGGGATTGTGGAGGAGGATTCTGATATAGGTCATATGGTAGAAATGTTTAGCGGGGGGGGGGAGCAGTGTCTTTGGCAAAAGGTTGTGACCTAGTGGGCAATACAGATTAACAGAGTTGAGCAAACGCAGGCAATAACCATTATCCACACAATGTTAAGACTTTTTTAAAGCACCTAGTTTAGATCCAACGGGTGAGATCCATCAACGTTTAAAGAGTGTTTAGAGTATGTATGGTGGCAGCGCAAAGTTTAGCTACACCATGGTTGAAGCCCCATTTACTCATTACTACCATGGTATTGGTCCTATTGTTTCCAATGGGGGAACTTCTGGCAACAACCTCCTTTTAGAGACTACGGTACTTCGCCGAATAGAGACTTCACACAAAGCCCAAATGGCAGTGGCATTTTAGAAAGTAACAGTTAGTACAGATAGGGCTCCGGGTAGGCTGTAAATACAAACTGAAATCTGTCGGCATTTTCTTTTTTTAAAGAAGCACATATGTTCAGTCAGAACTAGTTTACAAAGTAATAGCTACTTGGAAAATGTAATTGAAACAGGATGGAGGCAGAGCCGTGAAACTGCAGGGCCACCCGATGGCCTGGCAAATACGTTCCTTCACACGTGGCCTATACTGGATAGACAAGTGGGTCATAGGTTTCTGATTTCAGAACATGGTTCGCACCAAATTATCAACTGAAAACCAACTGTATGCACTAATCTATGCCTCACCCAAGACATCGTAAAGTAAAACCTGTAACCATTGTATCACCATGGACATCAGTTTTATCGCACATTTGAAATTGTAACTTCAAAAAAAAAAAAAAAAAAAAAAAAAGGACAGTTCAGTAAAGAAAATTGAGGATCGAGACCGAAATGTTTTACTAAAAAAATAAAAATATCCCATAAAACCAGTTAACATTTTTAAAATCACTGTAGTACACTTTGTGCCTAGAAAGTTTACTTCAGTAACTGGCGGATTATATTGATCAAACTGTCAACTGGGACCTTTTCAAGTCCCAGAACACTGACTAAATGCACACAGGCAAGTAAGCCAACCAGACCCAAAATAAAACGCCACCACACTTGCAGGATTGCCAAGTATATTCAACATACCGTGTACACATTTAGCCTCCAAATAAGCCTTGGTAACAATCCATGGATCAAGACCTACCCTCATCGCTCTATGTAAAGGTAATGAAATTGGTATAGCACCTTTCACAATTGGTATGGTCCCAACATGCTGCACTGCAGGTTGATCGGCAGACAGCAGTCCAGGTAAGAGAAAGTTTTTTTTAAGTTGTGTGCGCGCACATCTGGAATGAAGGACCTCACTACGACCAATACAGACCCATTATACAAAGAGTCATATGCTTCCCCCACTTCAATTTCCCAGCTTTCCAAATGCACTCTTCCCAACAAACTAAACTCTGGTGTAATGTGCCTCTATCCGCAGAATCCAATCTGGCAACAGTACATTTGAATATTAAAAAAAGGGGAGGGGGGGGGTCAATTTTCCAGGTTACCTTCATGTTAACAGATTTGTAAAATGTATAGGCCTAATTGGGATCTCAGCACATCCCTCCCTTTCACCCACAACAGAAAATTACCTACTCCACATGGTTGTGTACAGGACAGATTGTCCCAACTGCATGGGAACTCTTGCAGCTTGGCAAGAGTTCAAGAAAATCAACTCACAGTAGGCCATTTTCTAGTACCCATTTCTTAAAACAACTCCCTCACGTTTGGCAAATAGCAATTTGACTCAATGGTAACGGCTCAGCTAGATAGCGTTTTAGAGGATGCAGGTTTTTTTTTTTTTTAGGCAAGAAGAATGTTTTAACAGTAAAATCAGAGACTCATGGAAACAAAAACGCTGAATATTGGACACCTTAAAATAAATCTACCTGCACACTAGAAAGAAATGTAAAATACAACAAGTGTTTTAATGAGCAATTTGTCTTTGCAAATATGAAACTGTCACAGATAGAAATTAAGGAAACAACATCTGCACTACAGTATAACCACCACAGATATTTCATGGTCCTTCAGAGGGAGGGGCACCCACCAGGGTATTGCAAATTTTCAAGTGGAGCGCCAAGGGCTAGAAATATTTTAAAATATATGGATATAACAGGCAGGTCAGACCTTTTCCAAAACAAAAAAAAATGTTGGCCATAAAATATACACATTGTTCAGAGAGGACCAGTCGGGTCTTGCGGGAGCTCCCACCCCTCCCTCTTCAAAGTTTGCCCCAGGGCACCCCCATTGTCAGCAGTCTAGTTCTGTTACTTAACCAGCATCTACCAGAAGTCTCGGCGGTGGTATCCATCCGGGTCGCAATATTTTGTAACTACCACTCTGTTGGCAAACTTGCGGCCTGTAAGTCCCTGCATGGCTTTCTGGCAATCGAAGACAGAGGTGAATTCCACATAGATCTATAAAGTAGAAAGTAATGGAGGAATAATTATTCAGTTTAAAAACCAGTCAGGTTACCTAGAACATTACAGATATTCAGAATCCTAGGAACATACCTTGCCACAACCGGGAACCTCCACACCATCCACTGGGCGGGGAATCTCTATAGATTTTACAATTCCATATTTGCTGCATTCTTCCCGCACATCTTCCACTATCTCTTCGTACTCGTCGTCATCCAATAGCTCTTCAGGCAGCACCATGTTCATGAGGCACAGCACCTCGGTGGGGTGGCCACCCATTTGCACTTGGGAGCTCATCAGACCAGGGACCTGTAGAGTCACTGGTGTCTGATTTATTGTACTCTAAAAGCAAAAAAGGGGGGACGAATAAGACCATAAGTTATATTCAATTAAACTGCATGGGGGGGGTCCCTACCTAATCAAGCTTTATTTTCCCCACCAACCCGGCTGCCATGGTAGCAAATTTTGATAGAGAAAGGTTAAGAGCCAAACATGCATCAGGGCAATTTAACCCCGTTATGGGCAAATAGTTTGTCCTAAACTTCCATGAGCAATATCGCAGGCTCCTGCAGTTAAGTGGTTAATGCAGCTCACATGACAAATCTCAATTTTGGTTGGCCTAGCATATGATATCATCCAGATTAATTCGTTAAAAGTGATGCAGTCTCTGGAAACGTGGCACTTACCAGGGTGGCATTCTTTGCTCCAACACTTGCTCTTTGCACCAGGAGCTTCTTGTCTCCAAGCTGCATACCATTGAGACCAGCTATCGCCTGTACATTTAGAAAATTCCGATTATTATAGTGAACAGATAACAGCACAGTGGATAGCCCACTGTGCGAATTTATCCCTAATAAACCTCAAGTGCCAAAGCTAACTCAACAGGATTCTCAACTTTTAAATAAGAGTTTTGCAGAAGTGTAATGTACAGAAGTAAAATCTCGCTCAAACTCGGGAAAGAAAATTGAGCCGCCAAGCACGGTGCAACTTGAACCAGAGCGGTAAACCCAAGCTACTCTGGGCCTACAGACAATGTCATGGGCGGAGCACCCATAACGCACTTCAGTTGCGTGCACATTAATAGAAGACTGGTTACTTTTAATTACCAGTCAGATGTGCAATTCCCACAGGATTCAACCACAATTGCTTTATGTCACCATTAACCCGCATTATTTAGGAAGCCCCCAAAAAACATGGACTCCATACAGCCATGTAGGAGTCATGAACGCACTGTAACTACACTGAGAAATTACTGGAAGACTGACGGCTTGCAGCAAATTAGCCACGAATCCCACATACGGTTCATAGGCAGCTGAGTAACGTGGCTTTATAGCCACCAACGGATTGGGTTTGAACGCTGCTCATTTGCGCAAACCCCAGAAGCTAAAGGTACACTTGATCCCCAATGTACTAGGATTTTTCAAAACCAAGAAATACACAAAATATATACTTGCATTTTACAACTAGCGCTGGGGGCAGACCAAGCAGTATCAGCCTCTTCCTCCTCCTCCCGCTATAACAAAAAGCACAGCGGGAAGAAGAGAATCCATTATAGTGAGAGTCTGAAAAAAAAGTCTATAAATAGGCCTCTAGCTACAGTCAACGCAGTTCTTAATGTAACCTTTATGAGGAAGCCACACCCATGGACTAATGCCGCTTGGGCTACCCAAAACTAAAACTACCACTGCAGATCTCGATATGGTCAGAGATAATTAATTGTCACTAGGGGAGTGGCTGCTCAATTTTATGTAGTGTGCCCTTGATGAACTCAAACCACTGTTCTTAGCCACTCACTGGACTAAAACCCCAACAAGTTGGGGGTTAAGGTAAACAAAATGGCGTTAGAAACTCCTACCTGGTCTGTCACGTTAATATCAACGTACTCGCAGAAAGCATATCCTTTAGACAGTCCCGTCGCACTGTCCTTCACTAGATTAAATGCTTTCAGAGGCCCAAAAGAAGTGAGCAGTTCCTTGACCTAGATAGAAAGACAGGAAAAGAAAATAAGGCCATGGAAATTTCTCAAATACACAACACTACCTACTCCGACAAGACAGTAAACTGCCAGCTTATCCACTCTGCACCAGAGTCTCAGTAGGGATAGATTCTGAGAAAAGAAAAACTGAAGCAATTCGCTTTTGAAGAGCAACACCCTGCTGGAAAATAGCTTTGGTCTTTTCTTCCAGATGACCAAATCATAAAATAAGCATGTTGCATTACATCACTTTAGAGTTCATTGGAGAGGGGCTTTGCTTTTATCTTTGAACACAATAGCAAAAACAGGTGTGCCAGAAGAGGATAGACACGATATCGACTCAAAATGTTACCCCCAGCCATTGCTTATCAGTGTTGAATGGCTTTGCCTTCAACAATTCATCTTACACAGCACACATCACCACAGTGGGGGGGGACTACCACCACCCGGTATTTAAAAGGCAGTGTAAAACAAAGCAAAATGGTAAAAACGGGCAGGATATTGAAAAATTGTCAAAATCTGCTGATTGCCCAACCCTAAACCACTAGCCACATAAATGCTGCGAAATCCACTGCAAAATCTAGAATTTTGCATTTTTGCACTGTGGATCCTGGCAGGAATAGCCCTTTTAAGGCAACGGCCTTCAGTTTGCTCAAGAACCACAACGTGCGTGCAACTATTGCACAGGCAAGAACAGAAGACTCGATTTCCATCTCAAACCAACCCCAGCCAAATGCCTGGGAGCTCCATGGAAGAAAGTAGAAGGGTTTTGCAGCCTCTATTTTCTTGGGCATGGTTTAAACATGCCCCAGCACAGCAGGAGGGTAGAGGGGGTGGGAGAATATAAATTAGGCATAAATACCCTCCGACTCCAGTGAACACCTTCTCCAGCTCACTCTGCTTTCAGCGATGAGCCCTGTAGAATCGCAGGGTCTCACGATAAATTCAGCCCAATTGTACATGTAATTCTTCCACCTTTTCAATCTCACACCTTCCTGAGCGTCTTACCTATTCCTCGCCTTCACCCCAACCATCTACCTGACATCCCCATATACTACAGCGTAGACGCTATACAAATGCAAGATGCACCACAACCTGCTGGTATCGGACAAAAACAGCAAAAAGCGAAACTGGGTGGGTCACACTGCCCCCTCATTCAGCCACTGATAACAGCCTCACAGAGACCATGTATTGCAGAGGGCTGCCAAGAGTAACCTCGAATTTTCTGAATGTCAAGTATGCCTTGACATGGTTCCAAATTGCTCTTGGGTATTGAAGACGCACTTTACCAATTAGGTCAACGTGTACACAGAAGTTGCTTCATTCCTGTGCAGAGGGATGCAGGGAAGGTCGGTCGTCTAGTTTCTTTGCCGTCGTAGCACTCCGTTTCATCAGTAAACTAGTCCATCAACCCATAGAAACATGGTTACCACTAATCTGCCATTGCCTATGTGCAAACTCTTACCTGGTCATCATTAAGATAGTTAGGCAAGCCGCCAATGAACAGCTTGTGAGCAGAATCTGGAACAACGGTTGAAACCACACCTGTAATAAGAGGTTCACAGTCAGGCAAGCAAATGCAAAGTTAGAGGACCATACGAAAATACATTCACATGTAATTACTAGCCTAACCTGGTACATATACAGAAGGGTTCTCAGACATGCCAGGCAGAGGCTGGTAATCATGTGGTCGGCGGATCTTCAAAGACTGGCCCTGGAAAATGATGCCATCAAAAGCCATGGCTTGCGTCGTCTCATCCACCGAGCGGAACTGTGTATATATATCGAAACAAGGTAAATGATTGAACTCTTCCTCCAACACATGAACATTGAAAATCACATTCACACAAGGGTAACGGGCATTAACTGGAGAACAAACAAAATAAAAAGGCATCCCAGTCATCCCATAATTGTCATGCGATATTCATAAACCATTGAATAGATGAGCTGAATCCAGATCGGAACAGTTCTGAATATTAAGGAAGATATTTGCGGTGGGAGATGAAATATAATGGAGATATCCAAGATGGACCACTAGGAGATCTCCATTGATATTCAATATTAGGAAGTCTTATGGGGAAATGACGGTCAAAAGATTGGCTGCCATGGATAAAATCAGTGGCAATAAAAGAATGCACTACGCTCAATTGATGCTCTGGCTCAAAGGGAAGACGGACATTCAGTTAAGACTGAAAATACATTCCACATCAAAACTCCCCTAAAAAGTGGCAAGTACGCATCCCCACGGAGCTGGGCTACATCATGCTGTGATGCAGTCAACCCATTAGACAAAACACTGGCTCGCCATAAACAGGAGGTTTAAAGACAACGGACAGTGTGCAATGTTCACCTCTAGGAAAGCAAAGTTCTTGTCCTGGTTGATTTGCACGGCTAGGACAGGGTTCCCCGGAGCTTGGGTCAAGCCTCCAAGACGCATCTGGGCATTGAAGAAATCCATCATGGCTTCCTGCAGGAGGAGGCAAAAAATGTAGAGGGAAACACAAAAATGACACCAACGTGACATAGGTGTGTGTGGCACCAACCCGCTGACACAACATACAGCAAAGAGCAGGTGTAATATCTAAAGCTCCTACTTGCCTTGGATGATGGTAGCAAACTTATTTTGCTACGAAGGGATTTCAGCCCCACATTTTTTCACTTAAAAAAGAAATGGAAACAACTCTTTGATCTTGGTTTATTTATTGGGAGTCAAATTGTTATTTTTATACTATCCATTTTTAAAATAAAATTAGACCCCCAATCAACCCTGCACTTTGCTAGCTGAAAAAGAAGTTCAAATCAGCAGAACGGTTATAACCATTAAGTTTGAAGTTCCTCTTGATGCAGATGGTTACAATGGTGCCTGCTACCATAGTATGGCAAAAAAGGAATAACCATTGAATTCAAAAAGGCACCAGCCCATAACTTTATTTTACCGTCACTTAAACCCAGCAGGCGTCACCAAGTGGGCTCCTCTACAAATTTAAAAAATAACCGTCTGAATGGTGTATGGACAAATATCGACAATGTAACCACACACACACAAAAAAAAAACTATTCTCGGCCTTTACCGGTTCACTTCAGAAGTAAAAGGAGTCCAGTTTCAGAGCATTAAGGATTCACTACAATTAAACATTGGAGTATACCATGCACAGGGCCAAAAAAAAACTAGACTGCCATTTTTAATAGGAGCATACATCTGACTGGGACAGCTCATTGTAGCTTTGTAATTAAAAGGAAGTCCAAAATTGACATTCTATTCAAAGAAAATGTAAGTTATGATACAGCTTCGAAAAATGGCACAAGTTACGTCATGAAGTGCCAACTGATCGGGAGGACAAGTGGGAAAGCAGAAACAAGCAAATTACACCCAGGCACAATGACCCAATTTATAAAAAAAGTTCACCACTAGAGGCTGTGAAACAAGGACAGAACCCTAAAATGACTCAGTGACATAACCTGAAATATAAAATTCATGGAGCTGAAAACAATGGGGGAAAAAAGTAGTTAGTCTTGTGACCAAATTCAGTACTGCACACAAAGCTTCCCGGTAGAAGGGAGGACGGCATATGGAAACCGCGAGTACCTCAGTAATTCCGAAGGGGATATTTCCAACGTAGAGTCGGCGGGCCTGCCTGGTCATCTGGCTGCCGACGACGGGTACAGGGGTAGGGGTCACGGCCAGTCCATCTGGGGTCATGGTCGGAAGGAGAGCTGTTGCTGGAATCTGACCCGCGGCTAGGAGAGAGAAACACCAATCCAAACATTCAAAACAAAAACTATACCTGTTCCAGATGTGGATACGATTGACCAAGGGTGCAAGGAAAAAAAAAGCTAAAAAACAACCTGTTATGGAGAGAGGGGCCGAGGAGAGGATGGATTGAAAGATGTAAACCTTTTACATTCAAAAAAGGACAGCAATTTTATACGTAATCTATACACTTTTGGGATAAAGAATACAAAATTAAGTTCCTGAGTGTACTGTTGTACACATATATACACTTCCACTACCTTACAGTAAACAAACTGCTTCATAGCAACATTTCAAGCGTTTACATGTTTGAACTAGTTATGGGTCTAACTAAGCCAAAGAATAATACCACCCCAATGGTGCAAAAAATCCCAAAATGAAGTTGCTGCTGGTGGTGGTAGTATACATACATGTACATCTATACAGCACAAGCACTAGGAAGGTCCTTGAGGGATGCGCCAAATCATATATACATATATATATATACCTTGCATGGCCTTATACTGCATGGGCGTGATGTGTTCAAAGCCTGGAGGTGGGACATCCCAGTACTTGCGGATCTTCTTTTTCTTCTCATGCCTGGGAGACCTGCTGTGAATACCAGGCAGACAAAAATATAAACTTGCAGTGTGCAGTGTCCGATGATAAAAAGATGAAATTTGTAAAGCACCCAACTATGTCAGGAGTCAAGAACTAGTATGCTAACCTCTTATCAAACGATGGCTGTATGTGTTCTACAAGGTTATCCCTAGACAAAATCGATAAGGAGTAAAAGGAATGGTTAACAATCCATATTGCCACTGAGGGCCACATAGCATACAATGCAAAATTACACAACACGTGATGCAGGGCAGGTAAAAGCAATAAGTCAAATAGGTAGAGTATAAATTACGTGCGCAAAACGGGGGGCGGGCGGATGGGGGGCATTTCAAGGATTAACAGACGTTGTGTAGGATACATGCAAATGCCCAACAGGCTATTATTCTAGGAAAATGGGACTACGGGAAGTGCAGCTGAAAACGATTGGGATGCAAGTTTACAAGAATATACCAAGCGCTTCACTGGTCTAAACCGGTGCACCGCTCCCTCATACCTGCGTCGTCTGCGATCCCGTGAGCCGCTACGCTGTTCTCTAACACGTCTTTCCCTGCTACGGCTGCGGCGTTTTCGTTCACGGCTCCTAGAGCGGCTGTGACTTCGCTTCCTGTGCCGGTTCTCCTTGTCACGTTCTAGAGACAGTGGAAATGCATGTGAGTAGTTGCAGTAAGAGAGGGGGGGGGGGGAGAGAGAAACCTTTCATCAAGGGTAAAACGTAAGTTGCAAGCTTCTAACCAGACCTACAGATAAGGGGTGTATCGGCCACTTTTACTGTCCAAAAAAAGGAAAATGCTCTTTTTTAATAATAATAAAAAAACAATTTGTAAAATCGGGAGTAAAAATACCCCCAACAAACACGTAAAACCATTTGCTCCTACGTAGTGCCATTGTTCCACAGGATGAAACTACTACTATAATTCCTGATTTGACTAAGTAAACATGCATCTTAATGTGCATGAGTAACTAGGCCATTGGGAATCGGACTTCATATAAAGTCCCTTGCTGCTTCAATTCTCCACATACTGACATGCACACCTTTTCGCCTAGCCAAGATTCAGTCATCACTGGGTAGTAGAGTTTAAACTTTCAGACCTGCCCATTATACAACAGCAGCTGGGTATCAGACCAACATCCTCTACCAATTAAGAATCCAGCTTTTTTTTTTTTACTAGAAGGAAGTGAATAGATTATGGCCACACTTGGTTCAGTTTGACAGATACCAAAAAAACAGAACATCTGTCCTTTAGTTAAATAGTGTTATCAGGGCTCAAACAGTGCCGCAGAGAAGATTTAAAGTGCAAGTATTTTAACACAGAGTAAAATTGTCTTAAGAAAAGTCACGTCCCCAAGGGGAGTATTAAATAAATGTGTTTTACTTCACAAAACCACGGGTCTCATTCTAAGTGTCCAGTCCGGAAACAAGGGTGCCACATGGCACCCTTGTTTCCGGAACAAACTACATATGTTTGTAGTATTTGTATAGCGCTCCAAACCCAGAGGTAAAAGGGGGCTTAAAGAAGACGGTTACACAGCAGCCACAGTAGGCAAACCCTTGGCACTTCTAGAGTCCTATGGGAGTGGGGGACACAGAGGAATGGGGACTTAGAATGGGTGCCCGACTTCCCATGCCACTAGAAGTCAGGCACCAGTAAATTACCAAGAGTCCGGCAGCAACCCACCGGCAGGATTACCACTGGACTCTTAATGAGGCCCCATGTGTTGTAATAAGTATAACTAGTTATTCGTGCACATTAAAAGATATGTTAACCTCCATCAGATCAGGCAATTATAATAGTTTCTTCCTGTGACACGCTTTGTACTACTGGTCCAATATCCATTGAGAGCATTGGACGAAGGAAGGGGGAGAGGGGGCAGGAGACAGGTTTCCATGCTTTTCCTATTCCGTTGGGAACAATTTTTTGGAAGTGTCCCCAGCCCCCCCCTTTTTTAAAGGGAGTAAAGTGGCGAATAGACCATTTAAATGTAGGGCTGCATTTCCTGCTATAGTGGCGTGTGTAGAACCGAGGTAACAGGTCCCTCTTTAAAGCTGGCTAGTAGTAAATTTGACCTCTGGATGTAGAGCAGTGATCTTCAAACTTTTTTGGCCAGGGCCCCCCTGAGCAAAATTTGGGCAGGTCGGGACCCCCCAGAAATGCCAAATGGACAGTATATATTGCGCGCCGTCACCTGCTCCCATCAAAGTCGCTGGGCTCCCTCATCCCACTCCTACCCAGTCGCTGGTCTCTCCCCACCCCATCACACACCCAGGGGACAGTATATATTGCGCGCCGTCACCTGCTCCCATCAAAGTCGCTGGGCTCCCTCATCCCACTCCTACCCAGTCGCTGGTCTCTTCCCCACCCCATCACACACCCAGGGCTCTCCCCACTCTGCTCCCATCACTATCCCATGGTTCCCGCCCATTGTGCTCCCACCATAGTCCCTCGGTTCCCCCATCCCGTTCCCAACACAGTCTGAGGGCCAGTGGCGGCTGGTGAATCTTTTTTAAGTGGAGGGGCATTAAGGGGAGGTTCGGGGGGGGTTTCCCCCTGTGAATTTTTTTTTAAATAATAGGTTAAAATGTTGCATTGTAGAGCATACTTTTAACAAAAAATGGGTAAATAGCCAAACAGTTTGCAATTGTTGCTGGGAGTCCAGGGGGCAGGCATTGATATTTTATTTCTATCGCGCTCGTACACAAGTGTTTCAGAGCGTGACAAGGCAAGGGAGGGGAACAGAGGAGAATAAAACAGCGATCTTACTAAGCCCAGTGACATTGAGAACGCGCAAGTGTGAGGGGAAAAGTGCATGGAAGGGGGAGAAGTGGAAAGTGCGAAGCAGAGGAGAAACAGATAAATAACAATAAATAAATAATAAAGGCAACAAACAGTGGTAGTGCAGCCAGCAATTTGCAAGTGCTACGTTTAAGGCAGCAGACAGGGTAGGTCTGATAAGTGCAGGAAGAAAGATGGTTCTCCTCAAGTTTTAGAGTGGCAGGGCGCTGTTCCAGAGGGAGGCCCCAGCCGAAGACGGAGATCTACCCCCAGCTCGTTTCTTTGATAAACGACTGACCCTGAGGGAGTTGGAGGTAGAGGAGTGAAGAGCTCGAGAGGGGAGGTATTTGCGGAGGAATAGCTGAAGGTATTTTGGACCGAGGCCCCAGAAAGCCTTGTGGACAAGGCAGAGGGTTTTGAATGATAGATGTCCGGTAAAAAGATGCCATCCCTGTCCCCTGGGCCCCACTGGTCCTAACACAATGAACATGATTATGTGTATATGCAAGGCGCTGCACATTCATACAGCAATCACTCTCATTCACATGAGCATCCATCACCATACACTCACTCATAACGCATCCATACACGTTTAAATAAAAACAATTAACATAAACGTACCTTCTGCATTGGCCTGTGTGTGGGTGCTGCTCCAGCTGCTCTGTCCGTATGTGCGAGGAGGCGCAGGAGCTCCCCCTCGGACATACAGACATGCAGTGCCCCAGCCAGCATTTCCAATGAGCTATGCAATGCCGGCAAAGCAAAACGCCCCAGCACTTGCATGGCTCAGTGAGCATGTGCGGCTGGGGAACTAAACTGAACTGTCAAAGGGAAACAGTGTTTCCCTTTGACAGTCCAGCCAGCCCAGGAGCACTCCATTAACTGGATAAAGCAGCTGAGGGAGTGCTCACTGTTTCATTGGGCTGGCTCCTTAGCTTCTCCATAATGGGTGAGGGGCCACTATGCAGTTAGTAATGTTGACCATTGTTGCTGAATATATCACAATTTACTTACATTTTAACACAAAGCACCCCTTTGGGTACCATTGAAACAGTGGGCTTCATAACTACTCCGGCGGTAGCTGTGCCGGTAAAACCGGCACGGCTGACACTGGAGTTGCATCCGGGTCTGGCACCCGCGAATGGGCAATTACTAGGTCATGCCGAGTTAGGCGGACATGATAATTGCCCTTTCGAAGGTGCCGGTAGATCCCCATTCGAGCCCCATATGGCTCAAATGGGAAGGGGGAGCTCGGATGCACCGGCACTGTTAATAACGGTGCTGGTGCATCCGACGAGCTGAGGTCAGACCTGGCGGGGGCTGTCAAGCACCCACGAGCACAACTCTTACTATGGCGGAACGGTAGCAACGGTGCCGGTAGCTTACCAGCACCGTTGTTACTGGTCCGCCATAGTAGTAATGAGGCCCAGTCTGTGACTAAAGGAATGAATATCCATTTACAACTGTGGGCCACTTTTTCATTGTTGCCTGAGACAGTTTCATGCTTCAGCCCGCCCATGTGGGCCACCCCTGCCCATTTCTTCCAATCTAAAAAAAAAAAAAAAAAAAAAAAAATCTTTTTTCATGCTGAGCTCTCAGGGCCCCCCTGCGATGCACCCGCAGACCCCTAGGGGGTCGCGACCCACAGTTTGAATACCACTGATGTAGAGGATGAAGCTCGATGTATACCCCCAATGGTTGTCACGATTTTGCAGATACATGCCGGTCAAGTGGCACAACGAGTAGAGCGCTCGCTTTGACACCCGTGCAGAGTGTTAACGCAGGTTCGAATCCCGGCGGGGCCAAACTCAGCCTTTCATCCTTCCGAGGTCGATAAATGAGCACCACACACCGTGGGTAATAATAAGCAGCGCTCGGATACCTGAGGGTTTGTAGCGCTATATAAAAGCCTAATTATTATTATTATTATTATGCGCACGATTAGTCAGGGTCGTTCAGATACAGGCCCGGAATCCCGGCGGTTTTTTAGGGCATACCTCAATATTTACGTGCAATGATTGTACACAAATGTAGCTCATGTCTAGAGTATTTGGAAATCCAAAATGTTTCTGGCCTTCGAGGTGGATTAGATAAATAGGAAAACAACACCACCTCACCCCGAGTGACCAGTCCAGGTACTAATACAAACCTCGCCCCAAACCATATAAACAGCCCTTCGTGCCTGTTCACACCCAGTCCGATCTGAACTTGTAGCATGTAATCCCACCATCTACTCGTTCAAGTCCCTGTGATTTCACCCGAAGTCGGGAGTGATGGCTGCACCCGCTCTCGACCAAGCACCAGTCTGTTTTAAACAAGGCCTAACATGAATATTGGAAGACAAGATTTCGTCCTCTACAGTAAATACGAGATTGGTGGTCTGTGAGCCAAGGTGGGCAAACACCCTTCCCAATTGCGGGGCTCTTGAAATAATAATAAACAGGGGAAAGGGGGGGTCGGAGGAAAGCACAAAAAAAAATGGAAGCGGCACAAGACACGCTCCGTCTGAGCAAGCCCATATTCACACGATTTGCTTTCACGGCGACATAAGATCGCCCATGTCTAACCCACCCCCCGAAATATTTCAACGATTGAAATTGTCGATGAATTAACAGACAACCCCGATTGCCGAATCTAGGATGGTGCGCGTGGTCGGGGACTCCTGGTCCAGACCATCCATGCATTGTGAACCGTTTCGGTGCATGCGTTGGTTGGGGACTTTTGCTCTTTAGTTTGACAAAACAGGAAGAGGTTAGGCCACTGAAACCTATATGGCTAATCCGGTGAATTCGGTTCACGGTGTGCTAGTTGCACAAAAGGAGGTAAAATAATAAAGTGACGAGCAACCCTCCCAGCAACGAGGCGAAAGGTGCTGTAGATCCGCGCACCAAACAAAGATATTTTCACGGAAAATAGGGAGAAATATTGATTGAGCGAAACTGCGTGGCGTAAGGAGCGGGATTGGCGAGTGAAGCAGTCAGAACATGTAAATTCGCACGGCTCTTATTCCGCCCGCGCACATTGGCGAGAGCGCCCCTTTTCCAGAGATCGGTGAAAGCAAGCATTCAAATAGCACTTCATCAACGTTTTCCGTCTCGGGGGCACAACGCCCACACAATCTTCATATACAAAGAGGGCTCTCATACGAAAAAACTGCCCCACGCGTAACTAACAGGCTTTAGGCCTAGCCTGTCCTCCATTTTCACGATAGGCCATGACTCGATTTTAAAGACAGTCTCGCAACCGCCGGAGGAAGCAAGCCTTACCTTGCTTGTTCTCGTTCAGCTGCCGCTCGAACTCGTCAAACTCAGACATGTTGGTAGGGATGATGGTGGTGAAACCGCTACCGGGGGCTCAGCTTCCCTCTCGCGCCACGGCCAGAGAAAGAGACAACGGCAGCCCGATCCGCCTCCTCGGCTATCTTCGGAGAAAAAAAGGGGTGGAGTCCAGACGAAGCTACCCGCCCTGCTCAGCGAACCTTTCTCAACCAATAAATGACTACAGCAGAAAAGAGGCGACCACTGAGCAAGCGAGACCGCTTTCTTGGCCAATCAAAACGTCTTTTTCTTACGTACTCAAGTACCAAATCATTTAGAGTCTCTCAATGTCCAATTAGAGGTGAGGAAATAAGAAGGTTCTCTTTAAGCGGCCGCCGTGACTTTACACAAAGGAGATACTAAAAAAAAATGCTTTAAAAAAGAAATATCACACAACTAAGGATCTGAAGGGGGAAAATGCTACAACAACAACCCGAAAACTCGTCAATTGCTTTTAAAACGTGCAAATGACACGCGCAAAAAAATTGGTTGGGCCCGCAGGCTCCTCCATCGAAAGCACACCCAGCGGAGTTCCTGCTTTGAAAAGAACCAGTTGGGGCTAAACGAACAACCGCAATGAACAACGAATCAGGGAAAGGAGGGGAGATGGGAAAGACTATCGTTTACGGGGCGTGCCTTCACTTCCGGGTAGAAACGTAGCATATGAACACTAGAAAGCGAGGGGGCGAGCCTTCACTTCCGGGTAGAAACGTAGCATATGAACACTAGAAAGAGAGTAGTGTAACTGGAAGAACCGTGTCCAGGTTACACACCCCCAACATGGCCGCTTTCTCATCCTGAAGACGACAACGGAATGAATTTTCTTTATTCTTCTGAATTTTTAGCTCGTTTTTCCCTTTAGGAAAAATGTATTATTAGGATTTGTATATTGTTTTCCTTTTATTTTGTGTACTTTAAAAAAACCAATACAATAAAATAAATAAGAAATAAAAGAAACTAACAAGGCTTGGCAGTGGAGACACATTAATAAAACGAGCAAGACCTCAGTGGGCTAGGAGAGGGAATGAAACACAAAGAAACTAAGTTAATAAGTACATTTAATAATGGTGCATCTATTAACTGGCAAGAGCGAGTATTATAATTAGGGTGGCCAACTTTGTCAGATCTTTTTGCGGGACACAAGTTGGTGATGACGTCAGGGCATCATTCACCGGGCAGAATCAATGCATTGCACAGGTGTAATGTAATGCAATGGGACTCTTATTTACAGATTAGATGCCACTTGCCAGCCACTGTTATTCCCAGATGTGGAAAATGTATGTATATGACCCCCTACGAGGGATCATATACATACATTTCCCGCAAATGGGAATAACAGTGGCAGGCAAGTGGCAGCTAGTCTGTGAGACAGCGGCCTGCAGCGGCCGGCCCCAGCATGCCTAATTTTGACTCCTGACTTGCTCTCCAGAGCAAATCGGGACAACCTGCTTCCCACAGATCCACTCAGCAAACTGCGGGACACAGGCCACAATTGTGGGACAATCATGCAAATTACGGGACAGTTAAACACCCTAATTATGATGGAAGTGTTAAGTAGACCATAGGGTATCTAGGCTTGTTAAGTAGACCAGAGGCTATCTAGGCTTGGTGATTATTGCTATGAATAAATAAGGTTAGTAACTGTAAGGATAGACGGCCTGGACATGTCTTCTGCACTGGTGTGAGGGTGTGTGCACTTTATCCAGCATAGCTCTCAACTCACACGCTTTTGGCGGGTGGCACCAGCCTTGTAAAGAGCTGACTCACACGCCAATCCTCCTGCACGCCCATTCTTTCCAATAGGCTCTCACCCGCCAAAAACAAAATGGGATGTTTTGACTCGCCTTTGCGACAAAAATGGTTGAGAGCTATGAGCCAGACCTGCCTATATTTAAAAATCAACAATCCTGAGATTACTGTGGCCTGCCTTTCATGCACGCCTCGCAACATTACAAGTGATGTAAACTCTTACCTCACCCCACCTGTTAGATGGTGGGGGCTGCCCAGGGCCCCCACCGGCACTCACACGCACGCCAGCACACACACGCAAGGAACCACGCAGGACGCGTGTGTTCTGCTCGGGTCCCCGGCTCGAACTGCCGGGTGACCGTCTTTATTGCACACAGCGCATGTGCGAGTTTCATTGCCACTCGCGCATGCGTACCACCAGCGTAGGCACTACGCAACATCCCTCCTTTTTCCCCAAACAATAAACCACTTCAAATAATGCACTCAACAGTAACAATCGAAACTTAAACTGACAGTCTTCCACCAGTTACGAGGCAGGGTCCATAATAACATCTTGGAACCTCTGCGGCGGCTTGCGCCCTGCCCGGCTCGGGTACCTGCGTGCCTCGGATGCGGGCGCCTCTGGTGTCCCTGGAGCCTCTGGCGGTCCATCATCTCTCGGCGTCGATCCTGCGTCTTCCTCTGGCCTCTGCATGTCGTTCTCTGCCGGGTTCGGCGCCGCCTCTATGCGCTTGAAGAACAACGCATTCCTGGTGACTGTCCCTCTTGCATTGGCTGTGGTGACCATAGATCCCTTGACGTGGGTCACCCCCAGCGGCTGCGCTTCGTAAGGTAACGACAACTTCCCTTCCGGCCTTCGATTACGCACCAGCACGGTGTCCCCCACTGCAATCACCTTCTCCGGTAGTCTTCGCCGGACAGTCTCTCGCTCGTTCTGGGCAGCTTGTTATCAATCTCTCCCGGAATTCGACCTTCAACTTCGGGTAGTAGTCCTCGTGGAGCCCGCTTGAAAAGGGCTTCCGCCGGTGCGACCCCAGTGGACTGATACGGGGTCGTGCGGTATTCGCGCAGGAAGTCGAACAGGTTGCGCCGGAGTTCCTCCCCTCCATTCAGCGATATGCGGAAACCTTTATTGAGCGTTCGCATGAAGCGTTCTTCCTCCCCTTTTGCTTCGGTGCCAGAGCGGGGTGACTTTCCGATGCTTTATCCCCCTCTCCTCACAGTACTGAGCAAACTGTTGCCCCTGGAACGGCGCTCCGTTGTCTGAGCATATCTCCAGGGGAAATCCATGGGTGGCAAACATCTTTTCCAAGGCCAGGATGGTGTGATCACAGGCCCTGGACTCAACCAGCTCCACCTCGGGATAGCGCGACCACTGGTCTGTCACTGCCAAAAAGTACATTCCCCGGCCCGTGGACCCTCAGTCAGCATGCACTGTCCCCCAAGAGCATTCACTCCTCACTATGGCCTGAATGGGTGGCCCTCTTTCCACTGGACTCGGTGTTTGGCAGGGGATGCAAGCCCTCACAAACTCGTCAACCCTGCTCTCCAGGTCCGGGAACCAAACTTTTAACCATAGGCGTGCCTTCGTCTTTGCCGTCCCCTGGTGCCCTTTGTGGGCGAGCTGCAGCACTCTGCCCACCAGTGTCCGTGGGATCCCGATTTGGTGGCCCCTCAGCAGGAGACCGTCCTCTGTGACGTGCCCTCCAGAGAGCCTGCAAGTCCTTTTGTGCGCCGTCATCCCTCCGGGCATTGTTCTCGAGGATTTAGCGCCATTCCCCGCTGGCCACAGCTTCTTTTATTCTCAGGAATACCTCGTCAGCATTTGATTCAATCTCGTGGCGCGCCAGGGCGACGGGCAGCGCCGATTCCACCACCAGGTGCACAGCTTCCACGCAGTCCGCCACCTCCTCCAAGTCCCTGGGCCGCCCAGCTCCCAGATGACGGGACAGATAATCCGCTAGGTTGTGCGTGCCAGGCCGATACAGCAACTTGACCCCGTACTCCATGAGCGAGAGCATCCATCTCTCGATGCGAGGCAGTGGCTTGGACGATGCCCCCACATGATCGGGATCAGGGGCTTGTGATCCGTCACAACAACTACAGGCTTCCCCATGATGTAAATCCGAATATGCTTGCAGCCCCATAAGATGGCCAAGGCTTCACGCTCAATTTGGGAATAGCGCTTCTCAGTTTCGGTGAGAGCCTTGCTAGCGTAAGCAATGGTCCGCATGGTCCCCTGAGGATCCGCCTGCATTAGGACCGCACCCAGCCCTACCGGGCTTGTGTCAACCACGATCTCTGATTCCCGATCAGGATTGAAGTAGGCCATAGTCTCTTGCCCCGACAGGACGTTCTTGATGGCAGTGAACGCCCTCTGTTCCTTCCCGGTCCAGGTCCAGGCCACGTCATTTCTAGTGAGTGCCCGCAAGGGTTCCGACAGGGAGGCCAAATCGCGAATAAATCTTCCACAGTAATTGACCATCCCCAGGAAGCTCCTTATTTCCGCGTGGGACCCCGGTGGGGTGGCCTCCTGAATGTCCTTCACCTTCTCCGGATCCGGGGAGATGCCCCCGGCGTGAAACACAAACCCAAAGAATTCCAGTCGGTCCTTCAAGAACTCACATTTTTGTTTGTGCAGGGTCAGTCCTAGGCTGCAGAGTCTTTCCAGGGTGTTCTCCATGCGCTTCAGGTGTTCCGCTTCTGACCTTGCGAACACCAGAATGTCGTCCGACATGTTTATTACCCCTTTGAGTCCCGACAGGGCCCCGCTGATGGCATTTTGGAAGACTTCCGCTGCCGACGAGACCCCAAAGCTGAGCCTCTTAAACTGGTATAACCCCTCGTGAGTCGTAAAGGTGGTAATGTATCTTGACTCGGGGTGAAGCTCCAGCTGGTGGTAGCCAGACCTCAGATCCAGTTTAGAGAAAACTCTCGCCCCTTGTAGCTCGCCAACAATGTCATCAAGGGTGGGCGTGAGGTGACGTTCCCTTTTGATCGCCATGTTTGGAAACCTCATGTCCATGCAGATGCGGACTGCACCTGGCTTTTTGGGCTTTGGGGCGACCACGATCGGGGAGACCCAGGGGGTAGGGCCTTCCACCCTCTCGATAATGACTAAGTCGACCAGTGTCTGTAACTCCTTCTCCACCTGTGCCTGCAGGTGGAACGGGAAGCAGCGATGCTTGAGTGCTGTTGGTCTCACCGACCCATCGATGTGGAACCGTATGGGGTCGGCCTTTAACTTCCCTATCCCTTGGAAGATCATGTCAAAGCGTTGGAGCAGGCGTTCCAGGTCTGTGTGATATACAGCGAACGTGAAGTGCACCATGTTCAGCGCTTCAGAGGCAGCACAACTCAGGAGGGAGTGTGGGCTCACGCTTGTGACGAAGAATCTTGCTTTTATCTTGCTCAGTCCATGAGACACAGGTGCCACAAACACCCCTCGGATGGGGAGTAGCGTGTCTCCCCCGAAGGGATATATCCACGCCTTGGATTCTGCCAATTCGGGAGGGCCTGGGAGTGCTTCATAATGTTCAGTCACTAGCACACAGACAGACGCCCCCGTATCTATGAGGACCGGGGTGGGAACTTCTCCGATGTTTACCATGCATGTTGGTTGTCGGCTTCCTCCGGGGCCTGTGGCAATGCTTGAAATAAAGATTTCCTCCTCTTCCTCCTCCTCTTCTGCGATATTTAGGTCCTGCAGGCCTTGCTCGACAGCTGACACACCCCTCATCCTCTGGGTATTGCTCCCCCCAACTCTTGCTGGTCCTCTCGAGGCTGCTACCGTTGTGGTTGCTGTCACAGGTTCTGTCTCAGGTTTTCCCTTTTGTCACCTGTTTTCTCTGTTTTACGGAGTCCTTTGTCAGGGTTTTCTTCCGAGCAGTTCGGGTCTTGTACAAGCCCGCTCGGCCGTCTTCAGATTCCAGGATTCATTCAGCTTCTTCGTCTGGGATCAATGGAAACTCCAGGAAGCTTGGAAATGGAGGCAGCACACAGAGGCGGTCTGCGCGGAACGCAGAAGAAACAGGATCAAGGAAGGTAGAAGGGAAGGAGAAGGTGGAAGGTCCGGGAACCAGGGAGCAACACAGTTCAGGAGAACGAACTACGGAGCACGTCAGGCCACAGCTGTCGGTAGCGTTGAGATGCGCGGAACTGCAGGGGAGTGGCTAATTTATAGAACGTTCTGCATAGGACTTAAAGGTCGATAGACCACATTCCGTGTATACGGTCATGTTGGGTGTACTACAGCAAGTAACCCCCGATGTGCCAGGCACCAGGAAGACCAGAAAGGGCGTGATCGACGGATCATGACAGCATGCCCCCTTCTAAAACCCGTTCCACCGGGTTTACCTGGATGTATTCGGTGGAACCTTCTGAGCAATCTGGGGGAGTTCAAATTTGAGACTGGTTCCCAGGTACGTTCGCTGGGTGGATAACCTTTCCATTCCACCAGGTATTGAAGTTTGCCTCGTCTATATCGGGGATCACAAATACGAGAAACTTCATATTCCAGCTGGTCATTGACAAGCACAGGACTAGGTCTAAGAGTAGTCCGGGTAGTTTGGATGAAAGGCTTCAACAGGGATTTGTGAAAAACTGGATGTATCTTCTTCCAGGAGTCCGGGAGTTGGAGTCGAAAGGCCACAGGATTGATGATCTCTTTTATAGAGAAGGGTCCATAATACCGGGGAGCCAACTTATTCGGTATGAGATGTCGGGGTAGAAGTTTTGAGGATAGCCATACTTTATCCCCAATGGAGTAAGAAGGCCCTGGTCTTCTCCTTGAATCTGCATAGTGTTTGGTTTGGAATCACGCTCTTTTGAGATGTTCATTGGCTTCTCTCTGAACATTTATGAGTGTTTCAATCCAGAAATCGACAGTAGGAACAGGTGTAGGGTGTGGAAGAACAGAAGGTAAGACCGAAGGGTGAAATCCTTGGCTGCAGAAAAAAGGGCTGGTCTTAATGGCCGAATGGTCCGAATTATTGTAAGCTAATTCGGCTACTGGTACTAAAAGTGACCAATCATCCTGGACTTTGGTAGAGAAACAACGAAGATATTGTTCAAGGGTTTGATTGACTCGTTCTGTGACACTGTTGGTTTGGGGATGATATCCCAAGGAGAGAGCTCGTTGAATCCCTAGTATCCTGCAGAGATGTTTCCAGAACTGAGAGATATACTGGGGTCCTCTGTCCGATATGATCTTGGAAGGAAGTCCATGCAGTCGGAAGATGTGTTCCAGGAAAATACCAGCAGGTTCTGAGGGGGATGGTAATTTATACAGAGGAGTAAAGTGAGCCATATGAGTGAATAGATCAATGGTGACCATGATAGTGGTATAACCTCTAGAAGGCGGCAATTCCACAATGAAGTCTGTAGCAATGATTTCCCAAGGTCTGGTTGGTGGTGTAGGCTGTAATAAGAGACCTGCTGGTTTCTGGTTATCATGTTTGTTCTGATTACAGACGGAACAAGATTGAATATACAGTTGTACATCAGTCTTCATCTTGGGCCACCAAAATTGTCTTTGTATTAGACAGAGGGTGTTGGAAATACCACGATGACCAGAATGAAGAGTATCATGGCAGAGATTTATTATTCTTTGTTGTAATTTTTGTGTAGGAATGACCAGATTGGTATCTTTTCACAAGTATCCGTCCTTGACTCTCAAGCCCCATTGATTCCTTTCTGAAATTCCTTTCAAAAGTTCCGAAGACTGAGTTTGCATACAAATCTCTTCCAGGAGGTTGTTTGCTTGAGCTGCGAATATGGAATGAGGAAACATCTTGGGATACGTCCGATATTCCGGAGGTTCATAGTCTGGACGACGAGAAAGTGCATCAGCTATTACATTTTGGGTTCCAGGGACGTGGTGAATCTGAAACTGATATTGGGCAAAAAAGAAGGCCCACCAAGCTTGGCGACTATTCCTACATTCCAGGGCTTGCAACACTTGTAGGTTTCGATGATCCGTGCGGACGTGGACCGGAAATTTGGCTCCTAGAAGTAAATGACGCCATTCTGTGAAGGCTTGACGGATGGCTAGCAGCTCCTTTTCTAGGACGGAGTAATGGGTTTCACTAGGAGTTAATGTCCGAGAAAGGTAGGCGATGGGATGTTCCAAGCTATCCTCGAATTGCTGTTTTAGGACGGCTCCAATGGCGTAATTGGAGGCGTCTGTCTCCACTATGAATGGTCGATTAACATCAGGCTGAGCAAGAATGGGAGCTTGTGTAAATTCAGACTTTAACTGTTGGAAGGCTTTCTCTTGGGCCATGGTCCAAAGGAAGGGAACATCTTTTTTCAATAAGGCAATTAGTGGTTGGACAATCTCGGAAAAGGAAGGCATGAATTTCCTATAGAAATTAGCCAAGCCCAGGAAGGATTGTATCTGTTTCACCGAGGCGGGGCTAGGCCAGGATAAAATAGCCTTAACCTTGGATTGATCCATACCGATACCATCGGGAGTAAGGGCAAACCCTAGGTAGTGAACAGTAGAAGTATGGAAGATGCATTTCTCGGGCTTCACCAGGAGTTTATTTTCGCATAAGCGTTGTAATACTGCTTTAACATGTTCTTCATGCTTGAGAGGGTCCTTCGAAAATATTAGAATATCGTCCAGATAGACAATCACAAAAAGGAACAGCATGTCCGAGAACACTCGATCCATGAAACGTTGGAACACCGCTGGGGCATTAGCAAGTGCAAAGGGCATGACTAAGTATTCAAAATGCCCAAAGGGTGTTCTAAAGGCTGTTTTCCGATCGTCACCTGCCTTGATCCAAACCAGATGATAGGCGCCCCTGAGATCCAGCTTGATGAATACAACTGCGCCTCTTACTGCCTCCAGGATGTCTGAGATCAAGGGCAACGGATAACGGTCCTTGAGAGTACATTGATTTAGACCTCGATAATCCAGGCACGGTCTGAGTTCTTTAGTGTCTTTCTTAAGAACGAAGAACAGGGAGGCCCCTGATGGAGATTTAGATGGTCGTATGGTGCCATTTGCGAGATTTGTATCCAGGTATTCACGAAGGGCTTTCTTTTCAGGTTCTGATAGGATGAACATCCTTCCAAAGGGAATCACTGCGGAAGGTTCCGTTTCAATAGCACAATCTTCAGGTCTGTGGGGGAGGTAAGGCTTGAACAATGGCAGAGGAGAAAACATCGGAATATTCCTGGTAAGCCTCCGGAACCCGGATGATGTTTGAGACTGAGATTGTGTTTTGATGAGTTGTAGGAAGTCCTTTCGATGGCGTAGGATCAAGGTCTGGATGTAAGCAGTGGGACATACAGAACTCAGAACCCAGGAACAAGGATCCCGCTGCCCAATTGATATAGGGGTTGTGTCTTTGAAGCCAGGGCATTCCCAAAACCATGGGGTAACGGGCTGACTTGATGATGTCAAATCTTATCCTTTCTCGATGTTGATGTATAGCAAGCTTGATTTCCTTGGTCTGTAGGGTTATAGGTCCAGAAGAAAGGGGTCTTCCATCAATTGCTTCTACAGGTTGCATGATAGTCCGGGATTCGTAAGGAATATGGTGTTTTAGGACCCATTCATGATCTATGAATACCCCCATAGCTCCACAGTCGACCAGTGCCAGGATGGGGTATATTTCGTTCTTGGATGTTGTCAAGAAGGCCTGTAAGATTACCAAGGAATTTTGTCCAGGAGAGTTGAAGGATGGAATAGAGGTGGAGCAGACATCTCTCTCCCGAACCTGCGCTCCGTTTAGGATCGGGAGCTGGCGTTTCCCGAGCGCCATGGGGGGGCAATCGGACATTCTCTTACTAAATGTTTGTCGGATGCACAATACATACATAATCCAGTATGAATCCTTCGAACCCTCTCTTGGGGAGTAATGGGTCCACGGAAGGCCCCTAATTGCATAGGTTCAGGCACATTGCTTGGAGTAGAAATGCCTTCTGAGCTCGAAGGGGTTCCAATGGGGTTTTTCTGGAGTGGTAACTTGGTTTTCTTTTTTTCTGCCTTTCTCTCCTGAATGCGAAAGTCAATCTGTAGAGCGAGATCCATTAGGGCTTGATAGGAACCCAGGCGTGCCACTCTGGCTAGTTCGTCCTTAATCTCTTCGTTTAACCCTCTTCGAAATAAAGTAAAAGAAGCTTCAGAGGACCAATCTGCTTCCTTAGCCAGCTGGTTGAAGCGTGTGACATACGTGAGCAAATCCTGGGTACCCTGATGAAAGTCGAGTAAACGTTCCTGGGCACTGTAAACTTGTTCCGGAAGTTCGAACATGGTCTTGAGGGCCTCTATAAAGCCGTCGTAATCATCCAGGAGAGCATCACCAGAGTTAACCAATGGGGTGGCCCAGGTCAAGGCATTCCCGGAAAGATGCGAAATAATAAAGCCCACTTTAGCCCTGGGCGTAGAAAAATAATAAGGCTTAAATGTAAAGTGGACCAAACAAGAATCTAGGAATCCACGAAGGCTCTTTGCTGAACCGTCGTAATTGTGAACGACACCGCCTAGAATTACACTCTCCTTTGTGGCGGAATCACGGGATAACACCAATTGTTTTAACGCAGCATTTTCCGCATTTAAGTTTTGCACTTCGGTCGTCAGCTCTTGCATGCCACGCATAAGATCCTGGACGGCCGCTTCCATGTCTGTATCGAGAATGGTCAGGTGGCATCTCAATCTGTCACAGGTTCTATCACAGGTTTCCCCTTTTCTCACCTGTTTTCTCTGTTTTACAGAGTCCTTTGTCAGGGTTTTCTTCCTAGCAGTTCAGGTCTTGTACAAGCCCGCTTGGCCGTCTTCGGATTCCAGGATTCGTTCAGCTTCTTCGTCCGGGATCAATGGAAACTCCAGGAAGCTTGGAAATGGAGGCAGCACACGGAGGCGGTCTGCGCGGAACGCAGAAGAAACAGAATCAAGGAAGGTAGTAGGGAAGGAGAAGGAGGAAGGTCCGGGAACCAGGGAGCAACACAGTTCAGGAGAACGAACTACGGAGCACGTCAGGCCACAGCTGTCGTTAGCGTTGAGACACGCGGAACCGCAGGGGAGTGGCTAATTTATAGAACGTGCTGCATAGGACGTAAAGGTCGATAGACCGCGTTCCGTGTATACGGCCATGTTGGGTGTACTACAGCGAGTAACCCCTGATGTGCCAGGGACCAGGAAGACCAGAAAGGGCATGACCGACGGATCATGACAGTTGCCCTGCACACCCTCGCGTAATGTCCTGGTGTGCCAGACCGGCCGCAGACCCTCGACTTTGCTGGGCACTCCCCCACGTGTGGCAGGTCATACCCGCAGTAGGGGCACGACTGAGCAGCACCAGGCGCTGGAGGGCCATCTCCTCTCTTTGGTGTCCATCTCGCCCTCCCTGGAGTAGAGCGTCCAATGGCAAATGCCTCTTCGCCCTTGCCAGAGTGTGTGGCTGCATCCATCTTCGCCCCCCTGGCCTCCGCCAGCTCGTAAGCTCTCCCCGTGTCCAGGATTTACTGTAGAGTCAGACCAGGCTCTCTCAGTACTTGCCTCCTTAGCTTTCCTGAACTGCACCCTTGCAGTAGCTGGTTTCAGACCATCTCTTCCTCATTCACCCACCTGCAGGAGGTTGCCAGATGTCTCAGCCGCGCACAGAACTGTTCCAGCGATTCCTCTTCTTGCTGCCTTTCCGCGCACATGACAAATCTGTCAAAATCCACGTTGGCCATGGGCAGAAAATGATCTCGTAGGCCCTGCTTCACAGCGTCATGCGTGACCACCGGGATATTGAGAGAGTCATAAATTCTGTGCACCTCCGTGCCTGCGGAGTACACCATGATGGCAATTTTGGCGTCATCATCCTCCTCCCCAGAGGCCCTGAAAAACATTTCTAGTTTCTTGACCCACAGGAGCCATTTCGGCCCCAACTGGGATGGTGGACCCGTGGTGTCAAATTCAGGCATGGGGGCCAGTGTGCTGTGCATCCTGCCTGGGATGGGCGCAACGGCACCTTCCACCTCTCCTTCCTCGCCCATGCTGATGATCAGGCAGATTACTCACAGGTTGATGGTACTTGACAGTGTAGGTGTGATCCAGGCACCAGAGGGGATGATGTTACTCTAAACACCAGTGACTGCACCTGGAAGGCCTGTAGATGCCAAGCCTGGAAAGTCCTTTGCACCCTTGTAGATCTTCTTCTCTTCAAGGCAATGTTTTTCTTTTTTTTTTTTGAAGCCACAGCCCTGCAGTGAGCTAGGGCTGTGGGAGGGTCCAAAAATTGTTTGTAATGCAATGAGGATCGCAGCCGACGCACGAGCAGACTCCTGGGCCGCAACAGCTGCAATCCTTAATGATACAAAATGGCCACCGGCCGTACACGCGACTTCGAATTGACACGGAGCATCAATTCCGACTCCGATGCCGTCGGAACGGTGATGGAATGCTCCTGCGCCTCCTCGTCACCAGTGTTAGATGGTGGGGGCTGCCCAGGGCCCCCACCGGCACTCACACGCACGCCAGCACACACACGCAAGGAACCACGCAGGACGCATGTGTTCTGCTCGGGTCCCCGGCTCGAACTGCCGGGTGACCGTCTTTATTGCACACAGCGCATGCGCGAGTCTCGTTGCCACTCGCGCATGCGTATCACCAGCGTAGGCACCCCACCCTAGGTTAACAGAGCGGGCATATGTACACACTCTCATGCCAAAGCATACATGCCAACCCTCCCTATTTAGACACCGAAAATAACTGTAGCCCCAATGCAT
The DNA here is from genome assembly GCF_040938575.1 of Ambystoma mexicanum. NCBI lineage: Eukaryota > Metazoa > Chordata > Amphibia > Caudata > Ambystomatidae > Ambystoma > Ambystoma mexicanum. The sequence goes on along the minus strand of NC_090921.1, from coordinate 1,332,542,696 downwards.
TCCTAAGGGGAAATGTACATCTCCCGATTTCCTGTGGAAATCTCCCTCCCAGGTGCATCTGGATGTTGGCATGTATGCCAAAGGAACATTTAGTATGAAGGAATCTGAAAAAATAATACAGCAATTGCAATTTACTAGCATCTCAAATGTATTTTTCTCGCTTTTACAAGGGAAAATGGCTCAATTAAATGAAACAATGGAACAATGATCAGGAGGTTGGTAATACACTTTTGATCTGTTCCATTCTCCGTCCTTCTTTCGACTACAATTTGTTATGCTTTCTTGGCTGCAGCACAAAGGAGCAAAGGGTCTTAAAATGTCTCTAGGGGCCTTCTGGGAAGAATCAGGGGAACAGAACCACAATGTACCTTGTGCTGTAGGTGTTATTGGTGTCGAGTCGACTTCCGGGTGTTTTGCAGGCTTCTGTGACAGAGTTCAAGACAGGAGTCAGCTGCAGGTATCATACGGCAAGCCGGTTCGGCGACCAAAGCTGGACGAATGGCTGCAGGCTGGCCTACACAGTGACTCTGGGTCAGGAATTGTTGACTCAGTGCTGATTGGCGGTTCTGAAGCACTGTTCGAGACGTCTCAGATGACTTTTAGCGACAGCGGCTTGACAACAGTAAGCCTTGCTGTTTGTTATGGATCGAGGAACTCGACTAGCTTGAAGATGTCCTTTAGGCGGACGTCGGTATATACTTGTCAAGTCCCAGCTTCTTCAACTGGCTTGTGCCGTCGTTTAAGGTGGAAGGCCCACAGCCGTGGAGTGTGTTGCAGGCAGCTGCCCTGTCCTTGGTTGTAGGTTCAGAGAACTTCCTAGACTGGAAATGTGCTGCAGAGCCTACTAGGGCATGCTGTGTGCTGGCTGGGTACCGACTCTGTAGCAACTGGAGAGTCCTCTGAGTTCTCTATCGCCCTCTGTTCTCTGGGAGATGTTTAGGGGAGGTATCTTGCTCTGCTCTTTGGATATCCTGGCCTTCCTTCACTTGCAGAAGATGTAAGGCATACTGTACTGTCAGCCAGGGTCCAAGTTACAGTTCTTTCTTACTTCTTGTGAAGTCTGCAGATGATCTGCTTAAATAGGGACTCCAGTCCTCACAGTGTGCCTTAGTGTACCAATCTTGGGGCCCTACCAAACATTTTCTCTAAGCGTGAGGTCATAACCAGAGTGCTTTGCAACAGGAAAAGGTAAATGGGTGGAACAAGATCCCAGATGTCCCAGAACCAAGATGGTGGAAACCTCCTCTCAACAGAAAGAGCTCTGGGCTAACTCCCTTGTGCTAAGTCCCACCCATCTTCCTGTCTGGTGTGTTCAAAGAGTCTCTCTTGTTAATGGTTCTCAGTGTGCTGTTCCTGGTAAAGTGGGAGGTCTCCCTTGAAGCTGCAGCGAGACCATACTCTCTGCCTACTGCAAACCACATTCTCATACCTTATGAATGGGGTCCCCCCTGGCGGGGAGGCCTACTGTAAACAACAGACCCAGACATGACAGTTCACGGCCCTTGATACTGAGAGGCGGGAGCTGGGTTCAGGCTAACACATTTGCACATGAAAGGTTGTTGGGTTTCCTGTCTCCTTTGTTATCCTCTGCAGCCAGGCCCCCCTGGGGTCTGTTTGAAGTACCCTCTGTTGGTATGTTAATCACTGCCACCAGCTGCCAGGCCTAACAAAAGAGCAGGGCGGTTCCACTGAGCCTTTGCCAGTTAATCAGGCTGTCCATGGCAGGGGGAAGTTTGGCCTTCCCCTTCCTGAGATGACACTGTGCCCTCATTGGCTGTCACATTCCAACTAAATATGACAGGGGCAAATTTTGCCTGTAGGCATTGTCCAGCCTGGAGTACACAGGTCTATGCTTTGGTTGTGACATGAGCATATGAAAATGTGTGTGGATTATCCCCACACATTTTCCTGAGGTTGGTCTCCATCATTCCATTTATTTAAAAATGTTTTAAAAAGCCCAGGCGAGCACACATTAACCATGCAGATGGAACACTACTTCTTTTGTTGCCAACATCCCTACACAGTGTTTAGCTTTAGTTGTAAGGGCAAGTATATGTTTTGGACACAGACATACTTTTAAGTTAAACTTACTGACTCAGACTATCCTTAGTTTCTTTAGGTAGGGAAATCCAACCTTAGCATAGTGCAGGTTAGGCCTTACACCATCCTGACATTTAAGTTAATAAATATATTTTGTTTGAACTTTGAATCTGTTGTCTGTGTCTTGCTTCATGATGCCTTCACAAATGGTGGCAGGAGTGGGATGCACTCAAATGATACAAACTGAGGCATCCCTATGTGGTTGGTAGTTCAACAAACTTCAGGGAAGGATACAATTGTAAAGGTTCAGGATCAAGATCGAGTTTCAACACTAAAGAGATCAATTTCCCTGAAACTACATATCTCAGATAAGTGTCAAGATTTATTCTATATATCCGAGATCCACCTTGATACCCTTCCCATGGCCACCTGTCATTTGAAGCACAGGAACACATGTTTTTTATCAGTTAGAAAATCACAAACCTTTATTAGACCTGGGGCTTTAGGTCCCATAAGTTTGGAACAGAGGTGCTCATCTGCCTCTTCCCCTCCCTCTCCCTTAGAGTTAGTGAAAGAGGTAAGTAGTGAAGGAGAACTAACATCTATCAGTTTAGTTGAAGTGGAGGTCAGATAAACATTATTTTCTATGTCTAACTCTGACAGAAGTTCAAGTGACACCATATCCTTTCCAGTCAGTTCCGATGAGGGATGAACTAAAATTGGGTTACCTAGGTCCCTTACTCAAAGGAGAATTACAGACTTCTTACCAGTTATTAAATCTTCCTGTAACAGCCTCTTTTAATGACATCAAAGAGGAACTCTTACAGCATATAGGTCAAACTTGCAACTTTTACATTAAAAAATGAAGAAGCTTGAAATTGAATCCTGGGGAAACACCAGTGGAATTGGGAGAGTGAGTTAAGAATACACTATCTCTGTGGTTGGAGACTCTAAGTATACAACTATGTATTCATTCCCTACCCCCCACAATTCAGCAAGCAGTTTTACAACTAAATAAACCCACCCTTGCTCTAGCCATTGAGACAGCGTAGAACTTTGCCGATATAACAAACACTTTCATATGTTACATCGGACAAAAGAAAAGAAAGACAATAAGGGGGCTCTTCGACAAAATAATTCCCAAAATAATGAACCAACTTTTCCAATCGATTAAGGGACCTTAATAGTGGGGAGAGGGGAAAGATAGAAAGAAGATCAGGCCCCAAGCACAAAGAAGAAATGAGGAGAGACGATAGTAAACCAACAAAACCTATAACACGATTTGTTTTTCATGCAAAGAACCAGGACACTTAGCCTGAAATTGTCCCCAGAATAAAAGAGAGGAGCCGATGGAAAGCGGGTGTATGGTAGGAGATGAGTGGGAAGATCCAGACTCATATGAACTGGTAGAAACACAGTAACTGTTTTTGTGGAACATCATCAAAATCCACTTACAGACCAATTCTTGTAAATGGGATCCCGGTTCAGGCCCTAATAGTTTCTGGAAGCATACAAACCGCCATAAGAGCAGCTCTTACACCTACATGGAGCATCCTCAGTAAAGATCAACTGTGTCCATGGGGACCAAGAAGTATATCCTAAGGTAGCTATCCCCATGCACGTACAAAGGACCACCACCAATTTCCCTTCTGCCAACCAGGTCATCCAGCAGAAACAATTATCGGTACAGGCTTCCCCAATTTTCCAGCATTATTACAAGAATTCAACCAAGGCCGGTCTAAATTTTCACCATTGAAGACCTGGCAGGCTGATCCATTTTTGTACCTACCACCTCTGTATGGAACTGGAAATCGATTCCTGAAGAGTCACAAAATGACTACCCCCTGAAAGACTAACAACATGTGTCCCTTGTGCGGGAGGCCATATTTATAGGGGAAGGATATCTGATGAACCTGAGGGCGTCCTCACTTCCTTCTCCCCAATATCCTCTGCTCAGGTGGCTAGGGATGGACCATCACATTCCGATCCGACTCTGTGGGTGGATATGTGAGGGAGGATCACCCGAGTAGAGGAGACTTGGGGAATGAAAAGGAGGAGTGTGCTTGGGTGAGACATGGTATCCCCCATTTCCATTCCATGATGAACCTTCAATCACAGCAGCCTTCATGAGATATTGTTACCCTTTTCCATTTTCTTCCTTCCAGGATAATCCTAGAAAATGCCATAAAATATTGACTCTAGGAAGAGGTTGAATAGCAGGATGTCTGGGAGCGAGGCAGGGTATCTTCTTTTCCTTTATTAAACCAAACCATACCCTCCACCTTCCTTTATAGGCTGTTGCCAATCACGTCCTCTTACTTCCCCTCAGTCACACCATTCTAGTACTGGGACGAGGAATTGACGACTTGGAGCATTACACTGACATTCAGGCACACCACTCTATTACTGGGACGAGGAAGAGGCAGCTGGGAGTTGTGCACACTAACACTCAATTACACCACTCTGGTAATGAAATGAGGAAAAGTCTTAGAAACTATTACATGTCAGGCATGTCACAAGAACATAAGTAATTAGAGTCAAGCTATTGAGTGGAAGGGCTCGCACCTCCAACCTGTTAACAGATCACAGGTACATAAAAGGTGTAGTCACCAGATGAGAGAGGGAGAGCAGCAGGATAGAAGCCAGGGCGGTTGTTACAGGCCGTAGAGGGAATAAATCCTGCTATGAAGGAGGCTGCCGAGGAGGGTCCTACCTGGATGACAGGACACTGGCAATTGTGAAGGAGAGACTGCGATGCCAGGGCCCAAGCGGGCCATGAGAGGGTCAGCACTGCCAGAGCCTCCTTGGTCGTGTGCTCACAGCCGGAGCTGTGGAGCATGTAAGAAACCTCAGTGGCGCTGCATACCACCGGTAGCAGCCGCGAGAGACAGGCAGAGCTACCGGCAACCCTCAGCAACACTTCCGAAGAGCGAGCGCTGCTCGCAAAGACACAGAGATGTGTGTGCAGAGCGGCGAATGGGTGAGAAGACACCCGGAGGAGCAGCCAAGGACCAGTGAGTGAATCAGAGGGAACAATTGTACCCGGGAGCTCCTGGGGTTACTACAGGGCAGATGTGACTATCGGATTAACAGAAATATATGTACAATTGAAGGTGAAGCCAAAGTTAAGGGTTTTATTGAGCAAAGCAAGCAAGTTGCAAACAAGTTGAACTTTAAGTGAAAGAAAGTGAATAAATCATTATTGAATACCGAACTGAAGGAAAGCTTTGATGAACATAAGAATGAATGCAAGTATAGGCGAAAATCACATAATGAATAATGAAAGACAACTAGTCATACTGAAAAAGTGGAAAACCAGTTATGAACATTGTTAAAGATTGTGAAAGTAAGGTGGTGAAAGAGAATGAGCACCACAGAGTGAACTGTGTGGAAGAACACATTGTGGCAAAGCCAAGAGACTGGCAAGGAGAAACCAAAGTGAATATGACTCAGAGCACAAGTGTAGTGACAGAAGAACCTGTAGGGCAGGAAAACCAAGGGTTATGGGTTGCGTGGCCTGTAATGGATCGACTGTGTGATCTGACAACTGCACCTAGGCAGAGGATACCCTGTCTGAAAAGCCAAGGAGAATGCAGATACCAAATATTCAATGATGAAATAAATTGCTAAAGTGAATACTGAAGATACCAATCTGTGTAAAATACTGAAGAGATTGAAGGAGTTAAAAGTTGATCAGGAACTGGTTTTGCGTATTAAGAGACTGGAACTAATAGTGAGTCGGCAAGCTGGACAATCTAACGTCTTGGGGAAGGGAAACCCAAGGCCATGTGAACTGGGTTGTTGCCTTGTGGAAGGGGACCCCAAGGCCATCATGGAACTGTGTTGTCTTCTTGGGGAAGGGAACCCCAAGCTTGTGTAGAACTGTGTTATTGCTTTGGGGAAGGGAACCCAGAGGCTATCCTGGAACTGTGTTGTCTTCTTGGGGAAGGGAACCCCAAGCCTTTGTGGAACTGTTGTTTGAACTTGGCGAAGGGGAGCTGGAAATTAAGCCAGGAGCTGGAAGAAGCTGAGAACTTTATTTAGAACACTACTCCTTTTGTTGTTGACATCCCTACACTGTGTTTAGCTTTAGTTGTGAGGGCAAATATAGGTTTTGACCACAGACATACTTTTAAGTTAAACTTACTGACTCAAACTATCCTTAGTTTCTTTAGGTAGGGAAATCCTACCTTCGCATAGGGCAAGTTAGGCCTGATACCATCTTGACATTTAAGTTAATATATACATTTTGTTTGAACTTTAAATCTGTTGTCTGTGTCTTGCTTCATGATGCATTCACAATAAGCAGGAATCCTGTGAAACCAAGCAAGGAGAAAAATAACTATTTTCATTTCACTTAAGAATCGAGGGGAAGGGAGCAACCCTCTGGAACCAAGGGCTTCCACCTGGAGAACATTTTTGTTGGAATTATTCTTACTTCAGTTGTGAACACTTTTTGCCAGTTTCAAGTTGAAGATATTTTTCCTTGTACATTTTTGTTTTGTTTGTAGTGTAACTACTGTGGTCAGTGGGTTCAGATAAGTGTCTGCTAGCAATTAGGGTAATTAGCGTGAAGGTGTGCAGGGGCAAGTGGTGAGAGTAAGGGAATGATATTTACTTTCGTCAGCTTGCGCGAGCTTTGGGACCAGGTAGGTCGAAGGGCTTTGTTTCACTTTGTGAAAGTACCCTACCACATACCCAACCGGTTCTTAAATAGGCTTCATTTTATAACTAGGAGGCTCTTATGTGGTTGGGCACTGAAATAGAATGACACTTAGTATGCTTCAGAGAACCTAAGCGAATGGCAGAATCAGGATGCTCCATTTTGAGCTCTACTACCTAGCTGGACAGCTGCAATTTGTTGCTGAATAGCTGGGGGATGATCCATCATAGGATACCGTGCTCTTTCAGCCCTCAGTTCATCAGTACTGCCTGAAAGAAGTACTGTGGATACAGGTGGCCCAGCTTTCCTGGGTGCCGCTTCTTTTGGCTCTGGGCAAGAGGCTGTGGGATAGGCTCTGGAGGATCCTGGGTGTTAGGGACCCATAATCCCCAAATGTGCTCTTGGCCGCTATGGTGGCTAAACAACCGAGTTGCATACTTAGTATCTTTTAATACTGGGAGAGCAATGGGGCAGCTACACTGGAAGACTTACTATCGGACGGAAAGTTGACTGAGCTTGCAGCACTTGTTGAACGGTTCGGCATGCATAGAGGCCAGTTCCTATTGTCTATGCGTCTGATTCACAGAGTGGAAAATAGAAGGCATAGAGGCCAACCCGGTGTTAGAGACAATGTACAATTTGTCAGAAGGAGCATATGTGGTCTCCAGACTCTACGAACTGTTCCTGAACAAACATCTCTCATCAGACCTTGCAGTGCGGTCTAAGTGGGAGACAGACTTGGATATGATATTTTCAGATGCTGAGTGGGCACAGATATTGCTTTACACAAAATAAGTTTCAAGAAATGCTAGGTTTAAGCTCACTCAGCTATATTTTGCACATAGGGCATACATGACCCCTCATAGGATATCCCAGTTTCGAGGTGCAGAAACACAGGGCTTTCCCAGGTGCACAGATTTAGCTACAGACATTTTCCACATGTTCTGGACTTGCCCTGTGATAAGGGAGTTCTGGTTAGAGATTGAAACAGGGTATCCAGTGGTGGGATTGTTACACACACATGTCTGGCTGAGGCCTGCCTATGGCATTGATCCTGCGCAAGAGAGGAGATGTGCACCTAACAAGGGTGAAAGATTTTATCTGCATGTTAGCCAAGTGCAGAATCGCCATGGCCTGAAACTTGGCACGGGGCCCTAGCATAGATGCATGGTCAGGTGACCTCAGAGATGGTCCTTGGCGGAGACCGTCTTCTGGCACAGGGCAGTGTACACGGATTGAGGGAGACCAGCGAGGGTGTAGCTCTTGGAATGCATTGACACAGGACATGTCCCCCCCCTCCCCCACCCCGGAGGTGGCGCTCACATTGTAGTGATTCCACTGCACAGTCTGACTCATTTATTATTGTTTAACTATTGTTGATATATGTGAGGGAAGGGCATTATCATGGTGCATACCAATAATACTTCGAATTGTAGGCTCAGAACTGTACAAGAAGGCACTGTTTGAAAGTTTGGATGTTATTTTTGGCATTGTTGACATATTATTGGCTGTGCTTTGTGTGGGTTACTGAAGTAGGTTTTGTTAAGTTATGATTGGATGTTTTTGTTGTAACCTTTGGAATATCTGTGAATACAAATAGTCATAAAAAAAGAAAATGAATGCGGCTGTTGCTACCAAATAAAACAATTTCAGAACCACGTATGAGATTCTTGAAATGCATCAAGATGAGGTAAAACGGAGGAAATCCCACAAGTTTTTCAAGGATGATAAAGACTACCGTGATGAGTGGTTACATACTTTTCAACCTAAATATGATAATGTCGCCAGCCAGTTCTGATATAGAAAGCAAATCTGAAACTCTGAACCAAACTATCTCGGACTCATCATCAACAGACACAGCTAATGCTGGAAGAAAGAGTAGTTTTTTAGACCAAATAAAACGTACCAAGAAGAGGAGTTTCAGAAAGCCAGGCAAACACGTAAGGTTTCAGGAACCAACGGTAACAGGTATGTCAACAGATTCAGAACCAGAAGGGGAACAAGAGGAAATAAATTCCAGACAAAGGGGAAGAAGCATAACCCAGAAGAGGGGTGACCAGGACATTGACACAGAAACAGTAGAGACTACGACGTCAGTGAATCTCGTCCTGAAATTATCAGATAGAGATATAATTGATATGGAACTGTAGGAATTAAACAAGGGTTTGGGCCTCATTACGAGCATGCTGGTCTGGTAACAACGGTGCCGGTTGTTACTGGACCAGCACACTCTGAGACTGCAGGCGGCTGCCGCTCCCCCCCATTCAGCTCTCTCCTTCTCTTAAACTTCTAGTAAGAAGGATAATCAGACATCTGTTCTCTTCCAGTGTATACGACACTGCAGGCTTGGCGGCTCCGGACTTACCTAGCAAGGTTACATCATCCCCGCTTCACAGAGTTGTGCTCTTAAGACTCACGGCATTCAGTAGGTGGCAGTTGTTTCTTCTTTCTATAGCCCAGTTAGAGGAATTCCGTGAACTCACATTTCTTCATCTTTCTTTAGCTCCATTTGGACCTTCATCCATAACACCAGAAGATTCGCCAATACTCTTATAAGTGTAAGCCCTTACGCTGCCTTTCAACGTCGTACATATATCTACTTACCTTTCAGAAACTGACCTGTATCCTTTCCACTGCTCCAGACTTTGCAAAGACCTCACCCTCAGAAGTGACGCAGCCGGATAAGCCATATTTGGGAATCAGAGTTTGGGACCCATCGCAGACCAGCGCTCTCTATACCGCAGATCAGTGCTCTCTATCCAGCTCAGGGTTTTCTACCCCAGAGGGTTTCCCTGGGGGGGTTGTCTTTCCCCGATCCTGTTATAGTCAGGCGGGGGGGGGGGGTGACAAGGCCTCCAGGGGGGTTTTCCTGTCTTCAAGGACTGTACATCTAACAAGGTTAGTGGTTTCTACACACTGTTATGTAATAGTTGGTCCCTTAGACACTCCAACCTCTTCAGGCAACAGGTTTATCCTGGTTGTAGAAGACCATGCTACTAGATACCCTGAAGCTATACCTATGAGGACTGTTACAGCTCAGACTGTTATTAAGGCCCTACTTGGTATTTTTACCAGGGTAGGCTTTCCTAAGGAAGTCTTCTCTGACTGGGGGTCCAATTTTATGTCCCACTACATGCAGGCAATGTGAAAGAACTGTGGAGTGACTTACAAGTTATCAACTGCCCACCATCCACAGACTAATGGATTGGTAGAGAGGTTTAACTGTACAATGAAGAGCATGATAGGTGCTTTAGAGGAACCCCTTAGAAGAAAGTGGGACCTTCTACTGCCATGCCTTCTATTTACTTATAGAGAAGTCCCTCAGGAGGGAGATGGATTTAGTCTATTTAAGCTTCTCTATGGCCATCCGGTTAGAGGTCCCTTGGCCCTAATTAAGGAGGGGTTGGAAAGGGCACCTTCCCCCAAGCCAGTGAGAGTCACTGACTATGTGATAGGTCTCCAGAGGAGAATGTCACACATGATGGCAGAAGCATCAGATAACTTGAAAACAGGTCAGGCATTGGTCTGACCAGAAGGCCAACATGGTTGCGTTCACTCAAGACCAGCACATTTTAGTTATGGTACCTACAAGGCAGAGGGCCTTACAGGACAAATGGATAGGACCCTTCAAGGTTGTGGGAAAACTTGGAGAGGTCAACTATCTGGTGGACTTAGGCAATCCTAAGGAGGCTCCCAGAGTCTTTCACACCAAACGTCTAAAAGCTTATGTCTCAAGACCAGAAGTGGGAGCTTTGCTTCTAGCTTCAGCTCAACAGGAGGAGGAAGAGAGTGAACCTCTACCTGACCTACTCAGAGGACAGCCTTTAGATGAGAAAATAGAAGGAGTCAATCGTTCTTCTAATCTGAGACTGTAACAACAGGAGGAGTGCAAGTTTCTGTTAAATCAGTTTGCCTCCCTGTTTTCACTATCAGCAGGCTTAACCCCTTGGGGCCAGCATGATATTCTAACTGGTGACTGTTTACCTGTTAAAAGCAGAGGTTACAGGATGTCAGATCATGTAAGAACCCACATAAAGGAAGAGGTCAACAAGATGCTTGATCTCGGGGTAATAGAGCCATCTCCCAGTCCATGGTCTAGTCCAGTTGTACTAGTGCCAAAGGCAGGATCCAAAGAGTTCAGATTCTGTGTGGACTATAGAGCTCTGAATGCAGTCACAAAGACGGATGCATATCCTTTACCAAAGACAGATGAACTGGTGGACAAACTTGGTTCAGCCAAGTACCTCAGTACATTTGATCTCACGTCAGGCTATTGGCAAATAGCCCTGACAGACCATGCCAAGGAAAAAACTGTATTCTCCACCCCAGCAGGCCTCTACCACTTTAAGGTAATGCCTTTTGGACTAATTAATGCACCTGCAACATTCCAAAGGATGGTTAATCAAGTTCTGAATGGGATGGAGGACTTCTGCATGGCTTACTTGGATGACATTGCTGTGTTCAGCCTTACTTGGAAAGAGCATGTTCACCACTTAGGATATGTTTTGCAGGCTCTTGAGCAGGCCCATCGGACCATAAAGGCAGGTAAGTGTCAAATTGGTCAGAGTAAAGTGGTCTACCTTGGACATGAGGTAGGAGGAGGTGAAATCAGGCCATTGCCTAGCAAGGTACAAGCTGTAAAAAACTGAGCTACCCCTACTACTCAGACCCAAGTGAGAGCCTTCCTAGGCCTCGCTGGTTACTATAGGAACGTCATAGAGAACTATGTGACCATAGCCTCTCCCTTGAATGTAGTCTCCTCTCCCAAATTCCCTAAAAAGGTCAGGTGGAATGAGAAGTGCACTCAAGCATTTGAATGACTTAAGAAAGCCCTTTGTTAAGCTCCAGCCTTAAGAGCTCCTGACTACAACCAAACCTTCATTGTGCAAACAGATGCTTCCAATACAGGTATAGGTGCAGTTCTGAGTCAGCTGTATGAGAAAGGTAGGGAGCAACCCATTTGCTTCATCAGCAGGAAGCTGAAGGAACCAGAAACAAGGTGGACAACCATTGAAAGATAATGGTTTGCTATTGTGTGGTCACTGAAGAAGTTTAGGCCATACTTGTATGGATCTACTTTTGTGATTCAGACTAACCACCAACCCTTGAGATGGTTGATGCAAATGAAAGGGGAAAATCCGAAACTATTTAGATGGTCAATCAGCCTTCAAGGGTTTGATGTCACCATTGAACACAGGTCAGGGTGTAACCACCAAAATGCTGATGGTCTCTCCAGGATGTTTGACCGACTGGAGTAAGGAGATTCATCCAGGAGTGGATTAAATCCTCCTGTCCCTTAGTCTGGGGGGACGAGTGTTAGGTAGAAGACTCATAAATGTGCTAATTTCTCATACCTTTTGAGACCCCCAGCAACTTTGCTGGATTTCTAGGACTTACATTTTTTACCTGGAAAGCTTGTGAGCCTTTTTCCCACTCTTTCATGCATTTTGATGTGTGTTTTACTTTTGTGTTCTTTTGATGTGGCGTTTTAGACAACTCTATAGGCATCATCTTTTCTTGTGTGTCACACAGCGCCCTCAGTGCAGTGGCACAGGGATGTCTTTCAGACTTACCAAGGTTTAAATACCTTCTCTGGGACTCAATACTGTCACCCAGTGAATGTAAAGTTAAATTGGCTTTGCTAGTATTTTTAAATTGCTAGGCCCAGCACAAACTGCCTTACAGCAGACTGCTGGAGGGAATACCTAGTATTCCCTATGCCTAGAAAACTCATGTAGCACTCAAATGCTCAGGATGGCTGGTGGCAGTGGTATTACCATGATTTTTCCGACTGCGACCCGTTTAAACGCTCCGGTAGCTAAAATCCACCGCAGCCATGTCAAGATGGCATCTGAGCCCCCTCTGTAAAAACAAGTTTCCGATCGACTTTTTTCGCCATTTCTTTTTCGAAAGGTCCTTCTAGTGTTTGTCTCTGTGCGCCAAATCAGGTTTGGTCCCTTTGATCGTTTTTACTTTGGCGGGCTTCAGTACTGAAGACCACCTCTGGCGCCTGAGTGTCTGAGGTGGACAGGAAGTGAGGGAGGTGCCCAAAACTCCCTGTGCTTAGTCTCCTAGGAGACCTGAATACACTTTGGCATGATTGGCTGGCTGACTGTCCGGCAAGGACAGCTACCCTGCTGGGTGAGTGGCAGCTAGGCTGGAATGAATGGGAGAAACTGTTTAAAAGGCAGGTCTCTGGGACTTGGAAGGAGAGTCGACCACTGAAAAGAAAGAACCGAAGACGAGCTGAAGGAAGATGACTGCTGCAACTCCTGGACCATTGGTTTGCCCAGTGAAGCCCTGCTGCAGGTCCGAATAGCCAGAAACTCCCTCGACAGAGAAACCCCTTCAAGGACGACTTCTTCCCTTGAGCTGGTGGGAACAACCAACTCACAAGCCACCTGGAAACCACCTCCATACTGGTCGAATTTTCTTCAGAGTGCTGTTGAAAACCAGATAGCCAGTGAGAAGGATACCAGTTTGTGGACTTTAAGGCACTCACACCTTAAACTGATGTTTTGCCAAGCTTGTGGATCCGTCCCCGTGCAGTGCAGGAACCTCCCAATGTCCTCCCTCTTGTTCCCTAGACTGAGGCCCAGGAACAGTGAGATCTGCAGGAACTGCCAGGAACAATTTCCTCAGCTACAGCTTTTCTTCATTACCAAGGTACTGTGCAAACGCGGTTGAGAAATCCTCTCTGCCGCGGTGAAAGTTTGTGAAACTTTGCCAACTTTGGAGTCTTGTTCGCTCCTAATCCGACATATAACTCTTTTTCGTGCAAACTACTTCTAAGAACATTGGCAAAGACTTAACCGTTTACTACCAGAACTGTGCTATTCTATCCAAGACACTGATCCATTGACTGTGGCCCAGGCCTATTGAATTGGACTGCCTCTTGTAGTGAACTGAAACTATTTGCCCTGCCTAAAGAAAGTATTTGTGTTTAATTCTTATAACTTGTGTCTTTTACTCCCATTTAAAAGTTACTGAAGTGCCATTTTGCTCCCACTTCTGGGGAGCCTAACTTGTTCAGAAACGTATTGGTTTGGGTACTGGAGTGTATTTTAGGGTGATATTGAGCTGCTTATTGCTAGTGGAAGGTTTTCTAAATGACTGTGTAAATAAATTAATATTGTTTTACCAAGAAACCTTAAGTGTTTGTTTGAACCACTGTGATTGCAAGTCCTTTGTGTAACACCTTGTACTGCTCACATCCCTCTTGAGATAAGCCGGGCTGCTCAGCCCTGCTGTGACAATACTGTGTAGTACAGACTTATACCAAAGGTGAGATTGTGCTTACACCTGTAGTCTTAATTGTGTGTAGTGTTCCCAAAGGGTACTGCATGTAATTCTGCCTAACAGTTGGCGTGGGCTGCCATCCTAGAGGAGTCTTGCAGGGCAGCAGATGAGATTGAGTCGAGGATGAGGGAGACTCTGCAAGTCCTCCAGGGAATAGAGGCCTGTCTGCAGGAGGCAGACATTGATGGGGAGTCAGCCTTGGCTGAGGCATTGTTAGAGATTAGTATGGACTGGCCCGATAACTTGTATATAGTTCAGTATAGTTCAGTAGTTATAGGTTCTTTTTTTCTTTTCTTTTTTTTCATAAATATTATTTGTTTTCCATATTTGTACATAATTTTACATTAATACATGTATATTTGAGTATTCAACACCACAGTTTGCCATCTCTTTTTGCCATGCGCAGCACGTGTCGGCTTGCTGGTGTATGCATGCTTTTGTGCTTCTTTGTCCATGTGCACCTTTTATTGAACATGATCTCCTTTGGCTGTCATGTGGGTTTTAGGGCACACTCTGTGGCTCATAGTGGTACTGACCTATTTGCTTGGGGACGTGTGTGCGTGCTTCGTGTGAGTGTGATGTTTAGGTATGATGCCTTCATGGCCAATGTACACATGTTTGATGTAGGGAGATGACCTGTTTGGAGTTGCATGTGTTTCACGTCTTCATCATACACATCTGTTGGTTGGCTACTTCCGTGCTTTTTAGTACTTGCATGTTGGTCATTAATGTACATGTTGTGCGTGGGTGTGTCAAAGATGTATGCTGTGGTTGGTATGGCACTTCCTTTGTAAATGTTCTCATGGGCGCTGAGTCATGTTGGGGGCTGTTTGAGGTAGGAATGGTGGCATACATTTGTTTCACAATTCGGGAAGGGACCATTGCAAGGGTGGGGTAGCAAAGTTGTCTGATGCCATTCATAGCGCAGGGGCATCACATGTTTGCTGCCGGTGTATCAGTGTTGGTTAAGTATGGTTTGGATTGTGTGACTAGTGGTGGCGATGTGGGGAGACATTTGGGGATGAAAGGTATATTTTATTATAATGCTTTGGGTCTCTTATTGAGGATGGGTACTCATTTGTTTAGGTGACTGGCCAGATGTTCTACAGAGCAGGAATATTGGAGGTATCTGGAGACAGCTCATTCACCTCTGCCCATTCACTTATGTAGATTTCAGATTCTTGTACGTTGTGTTCCATCATGTTACCACAGCAGTTTAGGTGGCCATTTGGCACTTACTTGATCATGTGAATGTGCTCACACTTTGACAACAGATATAGCTTATTTGCATTGGGGATGACGAGAAGGGATGTGGTCGCCCTTTGATTCACTCGGCTACCCACCTCACATGAGGACTATGTCACCTCAACTTCAAGGGACCAAAGAGTAGCTGCATATACAATATGGCCCACAAGACTGTGTCACCTTGTAGGGACAGTGAATGGGTGTGGGTATCCATTACTGTTGGGTGTGACTGTATCCTTTTCCCAACACGTCATGAGTGTGTGCCAGCAAACAGTACTGTTTTTTCAGCCAGCAACCAACATTTATAGATCTGTGGGAGTCCAATTGGCGTGTCCCTATGTGCAAGGGATATGGAGGGGGCATCCATTGAGCTGTTGTCAAGCAAGTGTTGTTGCCAAATTACATGGAAGGGTAAGTGGTCTACTGAGGTGGACTGGGGATTCAGCATGGACCTCTGCAAGCAAGATGGTTCAATGGACATTCACTCAGAAATTTTACATTTCATCCAACTTCTGGTGTCAGTACTCTGAACTGAAAGAGTTAGAGTAGGCGTTGGGGTGATGTGTATTTGGGGTGCATTATTGTGATATGGCACCTGTGTGGGTGAGGAGTGGACATAGGGTGATTCCAATTTTGGTTGGGAGCACAGATTGTTGCAAGTACTGGAACGGTGGAGGACTTGTGGGTGCTGCCTTAATGTAGGGTGTTGCGGCGCAGATTAGTGGAGGTGCTCGTGCAGTGGAGGACTTGTGGGTGTTACCTTAATATAGGGTGCTCGGGGCATGACTCATTTTTCTGTGCGTTGCATGTTTGGGCACCCATTTAACTATAATTGGTTATTTATAACGCGCTTAATACCGAAGAGATTTCTAAGCGCAGACATGGGATCCGAACCTGTGGTGCTCTGCGTCATCTGGCTTCAAAGACGAGCGCATTGCCACTGAGCTCATTCAATGAATCAACTCCCAGCGCTGAACATTTGAGCAGCGCAATGTTCACGTTTGCGCTAACTTTTTGCATGGATTTAGTGCTTTAAAAAAAAAATTAGACTGCAGGACTCCTCTCTTCCTCAGCATGCTGCTGTGCCGGTACGACTATGGCGTGTGTGGCTCAGAATGTATGCTAATTCCCCTTCAGCTGGAGGGTGAATCTTCAGTGGTCCCACTCCCTTGCTTCTTGGGATCAGTGGCTTCCCGTTCTTCAGAATACGCAACTTTTCGGGATCTTTCTGTGTCTAACTATTTCAGTCCTCACTCTGCCCAGTGTCTTCCCAAGGAATTCCGACATTGCCCCTAGGCTCCTGTCACCGGGTAAAACGCTTTTCTGCTTCACCTGGAGGATTTTTGGCTTTCTGTGTGATGAGCACACTGTGATCTGAGATATCGTATGTACCACTAAGGTAAGAAGTCCTGTAGTCTCTCACATGGTACGGTCCTTACTGCTAAGTGAATAAGGATAATAGTGTCTGTTTGGTAAGTGGAAAGCAGTGACTGATGCAGGTTGTGTCCTCTATGTGCTCCTGCAAGTAGCAACGTCTTAGCTCTCCAGTGATTTTTCTTCCCTTCTCCTTCTCTTGTACATTTCAGAAAGTTCACCTTACTTACTGCTGATCGCCAGCAGGCGAAACAGTGGGATTAAAATCATACGATCTTGACCAGGACCTGACAGACCAGGACCAAACCCACAATGGATCCAGAGGCCATTCCCTCCCGAGGGATTACACAAGGAGCCCAGAAGATTCAAAGTGAATTTAAAACAGCCCATACTGAAAGGTATGTTAGGCAGAAACCTGTGCAGTTCCCTTAGGGACCACTGCAAAAGATTTAAGACTACAGGTGTTTGGCAATAAACCCACTTGGTAGCAGTCTGTACCACACAAATTCACTTGGTAGCTGTGGCTGAGCAGTCAGACTTCCCTCAAGAAGAGTTAGGCAGTATACAGAGCATACAAAACAGGTACAGAAATACAGTAGCACAAGCAAACACTGACCAGAGCTTGGGTGTAAAATATATAATTATTTATTTAACACACACTTATAAAACACACTAGCACTAAATGGGTAAGATCAGTTCAAAACACAATCACTATTATCATATGTACATCCCTGATTACTTGTTGGACAAGTCTTAGTTAACACCACTTATTTCCAGACAGAGGTGAGCGCTTAACGTTCGATGGCACTCCAACAAGTTAAATAAAAAGGGAGGGAAAAGCAGAATTATGGAAGCACACAAACGAAACACTTTTTAAAGAACCACAGCAAGTTCGGAAGGCACAGTCTACTGGTGATCAAGGAAGTTTAGGTGCCAGGCCCACTTTCAAGGGAGCCAGGCGGAAGATGCCCAAGATCAGACAGTTACACAGAGTCTTCGAAGTTTGTGGAGGTAGTTCGAAAAAGGTTTAGTTCAGTTCAGAAAAGTTAGCTAAGGTGTCCCAGGCTAACCCAGGTTCGAGAGACGAGGATTTAATACACCCCGTTCAATCGGTTGCAATGGAAGCCAGGCTGAACACGGTACATTAAATGGAAAGGATCCTCCAGCGGGGGCAGTTGTTCCTGGCAGCGGGTGCAAGTCGCAGCGTCATCCAGAGGAAGAGAAGATCTCGTCGTGGAGGAAAGATGAAGGTCGTTGCACTGCCAGGGAAGAAACCAGCCGCGGAGTTCTCCGGGACAAAGGTACTACCCTTTCGGTTTGCGGTAGTGGTGAAAACGTGGTATCCCGGTTGACGGGGTGCTTGGCACAGGCAAGGCGGCCACGAGATGCTCCAGGAAGGTGAAAAGAAGGTAGACTGGTTATCCCCACCAGTCGAAGGAAGAAGGCTCTCCGGGCTGGAGATCTCCTCTGTCGTTGGGAAAAGTGGTGAGAGGGTTCAGCAGGGCTCCACCGGTGGTGTCATCGTTGCAGGTCGGCTCAGCTTCTCCCTCCTCGGATTCTTTAGGTCCAGTGGCGACGTCTGAAGTTCCAGTCCCCAAAGCCCTGCTTTTATGCAGCACACCCCCATTCACTCAGCCTAGCTGTCAATCAAACATGCTAAATGGTGAGCCGGCCGGCTCACCACTTGGGCCAATCACACAAGAGTGCGACTTGAGTTACCAAGGTAACTCAGTCCAGGGTGCCTCAACCCCCTCCCACACCCCCTGTGGTACCCAGACAGAGTGGCACCACTTTTGGAGGCTTCTGTGGAGAAGCCCGCCAAAAAGTGGAACAAAGGGCTCGACTTGGGTTGGAGTCACAGAAGAGAACACAAACGCCATTTTAGAATCGAGTTCTGGCAAAAAATACCAACAGGCGAATTAATATTAAATAAATAAACCGGCGATATGTTCGAGGCTATAAGAATTAAATAATTAAAGTTGGTAGCCTCGAACAATGGGAAAATCCCATAGAGATATATTCGCGGTCGAATATAAAAAGTAGAATCCACTGCCACCAGCCAAAACTCGATCAGGGGGGACGGAGACGTGCCCCCTCGAACAACAGACCCCGGGGCAATCGAATTGCCCCGACCAGTACGTCCACAATATGATGGTTTGTACTGGTTTCTGTTCATAATTTGGGACTAGCAAAGCCAATGGTGACTTTACATACGCTGGGAGAGAATAGTCAGTCCTAGGGTATGGAGTCTATGTTGGGGGGTCGCTACGACACCCCTGGGTTACGGCACGGAGGGTGCTGTGTAACCCACATCAAAAAAACACATGAGACCCTATGCAGTAAAAGACCCCATAGCCCATAAAACACATGGAAAGTTAAAGGAACACCTCAAATCATGTCTAAGAGTGGGAGCAAAAGAATCTCACTCTTAGCAGGAGAGAAAAAAATAAACCCCAAAAAATCCAGCAAAGCTGCTGGGGGACTCACTAGGTTTGGGAAATTAGCCTTACAGAGAATTCTCCCTAACACTCGCCCCCCCAGACTAAGGGACAGGAGGATTTAATCCACTCCTGGATGAACCTCATACCTCTAGTCAATGACATACATCCTAGAGAGTCCATCAGCATTTTGATGGTGACACCCTGACTTGTGCTCAATGGTGAAATCAAAGGATTTCCTTTGTAAGCTATATGACATACAAACCCTTTGAGGAACATCAGTCTTTTTGAAACTATAGGGGATCTGGTTGACCAGTCCCTCAGAAGTTGGTGCAACTTCTGAACCTGTGATAGGCTTTTTTAAGGGGTCCTGATAAAGGATTCCCTTAGATCTAGAGGGCGCTTCAGAGGTCCTCACCACCTCTCTGTTGAAAGAAGGTTGGGTTTTAGGCCTCTTGGTTGGAAGGGATGGAGATAAGCAAAGTACATGCTTCTCCTTCCTCTTAGATCTACCCTTACCTACTTTAGGAGTTTCCCCCTTAGGACTAGGAATTGGGTTGGAGTCTTCTGTGGAAGGTCCAACAGTGTGAAGGTTTTTGGCCTTAGACTTTTCTTTTCTGGTTTTCCACCAGCACTGAGAATTACCAGTTCTCTTAGGCCTAGTTAGGGTTCCAGTAGGTCTATCCACCTCTTCCTCAGAAGCAGGGGGAGTCACAGACTCTATAACTGGGGGAACAATGATGGAGCTTGGTTGGGGCTCCCATTTCCCTAACATTTTAGCCTGAAATTTGCCTGGGTCAGAGGTCAATTTACCAACACCAGGGCTTGTAGCGGGGTTCTCAGTAGAGGTTCCCATAGGCTTAGAGTGGTTCCTTAAGGTGGACTCTCTAGCTAATTTGGTTTGGTTCTGGGTCTCCATACTGGGAGGCCTGGGGGTACTGGATACTACTCCTAGAGTTCTTAGATCATTCCCCAACAGGACTCTCCCAGGCACCTCAGTCTGAACACTGACAGGAATCAACACTGTCATGTCATTACACTGAATGAGTGCTGGTAGAATTGGAACCATTTGGACAGGGTCTCCAGACATCTTAGTGGGACTGCAACATCCTCCGGACTGAAATAGCTTTCATCCATTACTGTTCTGCTGGCCCCAGAAACTCGCCTGGCAGGAGTATCCTGACCATTGACAAGAACACTGTCCATATAATAAACCTTAGAGTTTTCTGGTATGGAGTTGTACACACTCCTATTCTGATCACTAACCAGACCCATGGACTCTACTGTTACACTTGCTTGGAAACCCAAAGGTTCTTCAGCAAAGACTTCAAAGTGAGCACTAGCCATTTGGACATCCTCCTCAGGAGTGAAGGCTAAGGAGGCTGTGCTGATCCGTGTAGGTTTACCCTTACATCTGGGATCTCCTTTGATGTGGTCAGTTGCCCCACAGCGATAGCATGTTCCAAATGCTCTCTGGAAGGGTGGATTGGCCTGACCTCCTTCTGGTTTGTGACCAGAAGGTACACTAGCCTGTTGTGGTTTACCCTGGGGCTTACCCTGGTTATTTTGTTGTGTGGGGCCCTCTTTGGGTTGGGAGGTATTAGAAATCTCTTGGTTCCCTTTTGGTGGCTGCTTTCCCTCATCCTTTTTCTGAGTGACCCCTGAATCCTTGTGAGTAGCCCTGTTGGCAACCCACAAGTCAGCAGCCTTAGCTAGCTTTCTAGGATCTAATTCCTTTGAATCAGCCAATTGGTGTCTGAGCTCAGGAGAGCAGGCATCATAAATTGACTCCAACATTACAAGATGTCTCATTTCCTCATAAGTGTTCACCTTGTAACCCTTAATCCATCCCTCTAAGTTTTTCAAACACTCACTCACCCAGGTAGCCCAAGGGGTACCATCATTCTTTTTGAGGGTCCTAAACCTCTTAAGGTACTGGGAAGGGGTCTTCCCAAATCTAGCTATCAAAGCTAGCTTCACACATTTATAATCCTTCCTATCCTCCTCCCCCAACTCCATTACCACATCAGTTGCAACAGGGGGGAGCCTAGAGAACAACCAGGAAAGTAACTAATTTCCTGTAATGTTCTGGAGCCCATGATTATATTCAAACAAACTCAACCAGTCCAATACATTCAACTTAGGTTCATACATACCCACCAACTCCATAGGCATCCGTGGTCTTTTGGGACTGGAACTCCTAGAGGATTCGGAGAGAGAAGCACTTTCCACAGACAATTATTTCATTTCTAGCTCATGGTTGAGCTCCATTTCTCTGAGCCTTAGTTCTTGGTGCCGTTGTTCTGTTTGAGCATTAATTCTTTTGAATTCTAATTCAAGCTTCATTTTGTCTAGTTCTATATATTGAGGATTAAGTGTGGGACCTGGTAAGGGTCCAGTAGGCACAGCTGGCAGGGCAGGTAGAGGCCCAGGGGAGACAACTCTAACATCTTCCACTTCCTCTTCTGCTTCTGACTCAAAGTTATCAATACTAACATTCATATCAATATCATTGCTGTTATCTACAGTTGCTGGAGTGGTAGGTTCCTCTGAACCACCATCCAGACTTTGGTTTGCTAACAACCTTTCTATTAGCTCCATTTTCTTGCCTTTAGTCAGGAGATTCTTATGCTTACAGAGAACTCTTAAACAATCAGCAGTTTTTGTAGAAAGGGACTCGTGACTATAACTTTCCACAGTTGACAGGTTTTAGAAAATACTTCTTTTAGTGCTAAGCTTTGTGGTTAGTTGCACTAAGGTATCTTTAAGCACACTAAAATGTATACTCAATACAAATCCCACCGCTGTACACCAGTGTTAGGCAGAAACCTGTGCAGTTCCCTTAGGGACCACTGCAAAAGATTTAAGACTACAGGTGTTTGGCAGTAAACCCACTTGGTAGCAGTCTTGAACACACAGATTCACTTGGTAGCTGTGGCTGAGCAGTCAGACCTCCCTCAAGAAGAGTTAGGCAGTATACAGAGCATACAAAATTGGTACAGGAATACAGTAGCACAAGCAAACACTGACCAGAGCTTGGATGTAAAAGTATATAATTATTTATGTAACACACACTTATAAAACACACTAGCACTAAATGGGTAAGATCAGTTCAAAACACAATCACTATTATCATATGTACATCCCTGATTACTTGTTGGACAAGTCTTAGTTAACACCACTTATTTCCAGACAGAGGTGAGCGCTTAACGTTCAATGGCACTTGTATGGGAGGACTGGTCCAGGAGACCCCCCTCCCATGCCTCTTCTCCCCCGGTGAGGTTCATGGCTCATCAGTTGTCCTTCCTGCCACCAGGGCCCAGGTGGTGGGTGGGGCACATGCCGAAGACATTGACCAAACCTGCTCAATTTAGCTAGGCCCTGGAAACCATTTTGTCTAATAAAAATGACTTGAGCCCTGTGCACCGCAGCGCGGCCCCCACCCTTGGAGAGTGTCACTTATCCCTGTGGCCACAGCTCCCTGGCAGATCCGCTAAGAGCCTGTTCCCACGAACAGACGGACATGAGCTAGTGTTAGATACCAACACTGTAACATTTCACCTTCCGCAGTGTATCGCTGTTTCCAGCATGACCCGGCCGGCAGGGCCTGGGTGGAAAAGAACTGTACAATGGTCCCCTGACAAAAGCAAAGTCCCCAAATACTAATGAGCAAACCACCTGTGATGAAAGCGTTCTCTCCACAACCTCTCTGACTAAAAAACCTGTAAAATATAATAAAATGGCAGGATGGGTGCTCATATGACATTAGGGATGAAGCACCCACATCCCTGTAGCTATGCGCAAATGGTAAAAGCGTCCCGGTGGTTTTTCATGTTATGTGTGTTATCGAGAAGACTGCACCCCACGGTCCCGCGCCAAAACTGAACTAATGCTGCTAGAGTGCAAAGGAAGACAAATGCAACCATATTGAGGGCTCATGTAATTGGTGCACGAAAATGCACCATATGTGTGTCCAAGCCCACTATGTGCCACTGCCGCCAGTCTCAGTGGCGGGTTGTTCCTGCGTGCTCCACCAACCTTACTACTACCTCACTTACCGTGTATGTATAAGCATATAACAAAATGTTGTAGTTGCTAAAAACGTAGTGTACAAGTAATGTGCTCAAATTGGCCATATGGATGGCACTAGCAATGTCAAAAACGTGAGCTTTGGAAAGACTCAATGAGTATTGTATATTATATGAATGTTTATGTCTCTTCCACCTAAAGTCTGCAACACACGAGGAAAATACCTTTGTGAGCACACGCAAGGCCATTCCCCCTTCCTCCCAGTGAAGCCGGCCAGACGAAAAAGCAGAGGCCTGTGCTGCCCTGCTCCACCTCCCCCAACTCGGTTGGAGCCGCTTCAAGCATTCACATTCCCCCGCAGCACCCAAGGCCATGGCCTGCCACCTGAATTATTTACAACCCAGCAGTAAACCCCGGCCTTAAAACACAAATCCAAAGGCGCCCTTTCTTAGGCTCCACGACCCACTGGCTCACCTTAGGTTAATGGCCCCTGTACAATTAGGACACCCAATATTATGGCAACATTACAGGAACACATCCATAATGACTTCTAACAAGACATGATAACACGGACCGCCTGTCCCACGACCTCTGATGCCCGGTCAACAGGACGATGGTAACCATGTATTGCTGAATCGCCAACAGACCCCACTCTAGGTGCATTCCTCCTGTGTTGCGTTAACCTGTAGAATAACCTATTGGAAGATTTACCTGGGAAGATAATAATGCAATGTTGAATGACTGCGGTGTGCGTGGCCCTAGGGCAGAAAGTCAGGAAAGACATTCATCTCTGATACTGATCACGGTTGGCACAACAACACCGCCCGGATGAGCCCAGCTGACCTGCCAGGCCCAGCCCAACCCACAAGGGTAATAAGTGACGTCCTCCAGCCGCGGCAAACCACATCGCAGCAGCACCTATAGCTAGTCGTCGCCACCCAATCCCCACGAACTTGTGCCCCCTATAGTATGTAGGTTCTTGTGATGTTTTTTGTAAATATATATGCCTGTCTTTGCTATTGTCAGACAGAGCGCTCTCGGAGTTTGCAGAGTTCTTTGCATGCCCTATTTTGATTGATAAACTCCCATTTAAGCTCACCCGCACTTTGTCCTGGCCTTATTCCCACCCTGAGAGAGTCCATTATTGTCTCTCATTGTGGGGAGGATCGTGCTATCTGGGGACGCCTGCCTTCAGTGGTGACCCCGAAAGCGTGATTTTATCTTCTCTCGTAATATATATATATATCCCTACCGTCCCTATGGCACGAATATCTCCGGTCGAAAAGGGATACGCATGGTGCGCCGGCTCCGGGAGGCTGCCCGCCAACGGCGACCGGTACGCTCAGAAGTGCGCACTCACCAGAGAGAGGGTACGGGATCCCGGTTGAAAAATCCCCTTTGAGTACCGCTCGCCGGAGCCGGGGCTGACCGTTGAGCAAACGGCAACACTGCCTGGACGGACCCAGTTTCGGAGACTCTCGGTTCAAGACGGGCACGTGAGTATTGAGTGCGAGCGACCATAAAGGGAGTAAGGGAGGAAATATAGGACAGGGAACGAGGCTGGTTGAAAGGGGGGCACTTTGGGTCTACTAAGGACCATCCTAAACTTTCTTTGCTTTTTCTTTGCATATGGCCATTAGGATTAAGAGGTGAACAGAGATAAAGAGACGGGAACCTAGCTCGGCAAAGGGGTGGGAGGCGGCGCCGCATAGTGCTATCTTGACTAGTACTGGGAATATATGAAGAAGTGGAATATTAGATAAAGGTGTCTGGTAAAGGAAGACACGGAAAATACATTAGTGACTGCTACTATTTCTATTTTTCTCTCTGGGTTTACGGGAAAATAAAAGCGGGTTAGTACAAACAAAGATATAATGTAAGTAGAAAAATAATTTTACATCAAAATTAGGAGACGAATAAATATATCAGATTAAGACGGACAGGGACAGTTGGCAAGGGAGGAAAGGGAGGACAAACTGGGCTGTGAATAGAGTGCTGCTTATGAGTGTGTATGCATCGTATATGTCAGAACATATTTGATATAATAAGTGTGTAAAGGTGGTCAGAAATACGTAATTGTGGTATGGTTACGGTAAGTGTGACCAGGAGAAATATCAGAAAGAAGAGTGTAATGTGGTAAAGTGAGTGTTCATTTCTTTGATCTGCTGGGCTCAATTGTCACAGTTATTGATAGTTTGCTCTTGTACGTGCCCCCTAAAGAGTATAGAATAGAGGCTGTGTGCAGCCATTCTCGTACTGTATAGGTGGCGGGAAAACACGCCCATGCTCAATAAGACATAAGTACGTGAATTCATATGGTGATGCGTCCATATTAAAAGACAGATATACATAGAGAGGTACACTAGTATCCAGTAAGTACGAAGTATGGGGGCAGAAACACCCTTATCACATATTTGTAAGAGCCTACCTGTCAGGTGCTCAATCTTGCGCAGGGGTAGCACGTACACCTACCTCCCCGTTGGGTCTTGGCACCCGGTTTGGTAGACAACACGGGTCACTGCGACCCGCCGGGGAAAGAGGGTTAGGGTCCGTTGATTGGATAGGTAGAGGGTTGTTTGGGTAACCGGGTAAAAGGGGAGGAAGGGTAGGAATGGGTTATGGATAAGAAGGGATTTTAGGAAAGGTCCGCCATGGTGTTCTGCCTGGGACTCCTGAGATCGACGGTACTCCGCCCATGCACGCTTCCACACTCCCAACCTACTTGCCCCCAAAACTCTGTGACTTCTATACACGGTTCACTTACAGTATGGAAACACCATGGGAAAGGACATTATGAACACGCTACAGTTTCTGACATAGAGTTGGCAGTTTCATCTACCAACCCACAAGGTTAGCATTATCAATAACACCCAACACCTTTAAAAGTAACCAAATGAGCACTTAGCTTCGTTTGATGGTACCGGGTGGCGTGCCAGGAGACTGCCAGAGTTCGTGCCGTTAGACTACGGCGACGCAGCGGGTTCTGGCCACTGATACAGTGGGATGCCGCTACAAGGGAATCAGAAACAAGAATGAGCTCAGGTCGCGGCCTGGGCCCGTCACATTACTCTCACACGCTGATGTGTTCCCCCAAGAATCTGCAAGGGCCGTGTTGCTTCACACGGCAACAAATAGTGTAGAGTGGGTTACGATCGCCCCAAGAATCTGCAAAGGCCGTGTTGCTTCACACGGCAACGAAATAGTTAAACTGAGTTACGAGGTGGCCACTTGGCCTTAACTAGTATCACTGGAGCTTTCCTCAGCCCGGCGCTCATACTGGCTAGGAAGTTGTGGGAGAATCAACAACGTTGCATGCACTACTGTTTTGTTCTGTGAACCAACGGTTCGTAAAAGCAGAGAAAGGCACTTATCTTGCCGGAGGCGCGGGGCCTGCAGAGGTCACAGGCGGGGAATGGCCCCGCGGGTCGCAGCCTGCAGGAGCCCTCAGCCTACACGTCCGCTCCCATCCGAGTCTGTTAGCGCAAGCGGGGATCCGTGCGCTCGTCGCGCGCATGCGCGGACCGTCGGGCGTTGTCCCACGTAGTTCCACTGCTTGCGAGCACGCGAGCTTGCTGGGACTTGTAGTTCTGGCTACCGGATGGCGTTTTCTGCCATCTGCAGCCAATGTTCTGCAACGAGGACACAACAGTGTTCTGAAATATAGTAATTTATGGCTCCTACCGGACCTAATCCCCACACTGGACACAGCTGAGGCAGTGGGGGTCCTGACAGTACTCCCCCTCCCAACAGGTCCTGCTTTTGCAGGATTGTTTCTATGAAACAAGCGCACTAGTCGGGGTGCATGTACATTTAACGCTGGTTCCCATGAGCGTTCCTCGGGCCCATAACCCAACCAGTCCACCAGATAATACAATTGTCCCAGATGCAAGCGAGAATCCAGAATCGCTTTCACCTCGAACTCAGGAACCTCATTCACAGTTATCGGGGGAGGTCTTTTGGAACGTATGGAAGCCGGGGCAGGTTTGAGTAGTGCTACATGGAACACAGGGTGGATTTTCATTTGTGTTGGTAAGGTGAGACGGACTGCTAATGGATTGATGATTTTTTCTACAGGGAACGGGCCTATAAACCTGGGTTGGAATTTGCGTGGGCCTATCAAATGCAGGTTATGCGTGTTTAACCATACCTTGTCCCCAACCCTATAAGTTGGAGCGGGTTCCCTGTGTATATCTGCATATTTCTTATAGGAAGCTTTAGCCATGTCTAGATTGACTATTATACCACGCCAGACATTCTCTAAATGTGTCTTGAGCTGGGTCACAGCGGGTACATCAATATTGGGCAAATGTGGCACTGGTTGGAAACGGGGATGAAAACCATAAGTCCCATAAAAAGGAGTCACCTTAGTAGAACTATGTACAGCGTTATTATACGCTAGTTCCGCCAGCCAAAGAACATCCGCCCACGTGGATTCGTTATTGTATGTCATACAGCGGATGTACTGCTCCAAGGTCTGGTTCACCCTTTCCGTTTGCCCGTCTGTTTCGGGGTGATAACTCGTGGATAGTTTCAATCGCATCCCTACAGTGGCACAAAAGGCCTGCCAGAAACGTGAAGTGAACTGCGCTCCTCGATCTGAAACAACATGTAATGGCATGCCATGTAAGCGGACAATATGTTGAAGGAAAAGGTGAACCAAAGCCCGAGCCGTAGGGATTCCTTTGCTGGGTATGAAATGAGCCAATTTGGTTAAAGAATCCACTACCACCAGTACAGTGGTATATCCCTGACTTAATGGCAGGTCCACTATAAAATCCAATGATATGGGGTGCCATGGTACTGGCGGAGTGGGTAAAGGGCGCAAGTGCCCAGCTGGTTTTCGATGGTCTGATTTGTTCCTCAAACAACATTCACATGTTTGTATATACTGTTGAACATCTTGCTTGAGACCTGGCCACCAAAAATGTCGAGTTAACAATTCACAGGTTTTTGCATTGCCGGGGTGCCCCACAAAAGGAGAATCATGACACCACCTGATGGCTTGTTGACGGATAACTGGTGTGGGTAGATATAAGGCTGTTCCAAAAAAGGGTAACCCATCCTTCACGGTTTTCTTCTTGCTTGGGTCGTTCCACTGGGCCAATTCCTGTGCGGTTAATGCTTTCCTGATTTCCGTGAACATGTCATCTACCACTATAGATCCAATTATACGAGTTGGTGGTACGATAGGCTTTGGCTCTTCCGATTGATCGGTTTTTGAGTCTGGTTCTGGGTAGCGAGACAAAATATCAGCCTTCCTGTTCTCCACTCCAGGGCGGAATGTAACTACAAAATCGAAGTCCGCGAAGTACATGGCCCATCGCAATTGTCGGGGACTAAGCGCCTTGGCGGATTTCAGGAATTGCAGATTTCTGTGATCAGTCAGGATTGTTATAGTGTGTTGGGCCCCCATCAGATAGTGACGCCATTCACTGAGTGCCGCTTTAATGGCTAGTAATTCTCTGTCCGCTATTACATAGTTACGTTCTGCTGGTAAGAGGGTACGAGAGTAATAC
This sequence comes from Ambystoma mexicanum, assembly GCF_040938575.1. NCBI lineage: Eukaryota > Metazoa > Chordata > Amphibia > Caudata > Ambystomatidae > Ambystoma > Ambystoma mexicanum. The sequence goes on along the minus strand of NC_090921.1, from coordinate 1,332,514,092 downwards.
GCTACTGGGTGCAACTGGCCGGTGTTATTCCGTTGGGACAAGATAGCTCCTAGAGCGTAACTTGAAGCGTCTGTTTAGATGACATAGGGGCGAGTAGGGTCCGCATGTGACAACACTGGGGCTGTAGTGAATGCCTTCTTTAAAGCTTGAAAACTTGTTTCTGCGGCCGTATCCCATTGGAACACTACTCCTTTCTTCAATAGGCGAGTAATTGGTTGTACTTTACTCGCGAACCCATCAATAAATCGGCGATAAAAGTTTGCAAACCCCAGTACTGTCTGCACATCCTTAACTGATGTTGGTGACGGCCAATCAATTATAACCCATACTTTGTTTTGGTCCATGGTTACTCCTTCTGGTGAAAGGATGAATCCTAGGAATTCCACCGTTGTTTGATGAAAAACACATTTCTCAAGTTTTGCATATAATTTGTGTTCCCTCAAACGTTGTAGTACGGCTTTTACATGCCCTTGATGCTCTTTCAGATTCCGAGAGTAGATGAGGATATCATCGATGTAGACGATAGCAAAGATGTCCAAATATCCCCGCAGAACCTCATCCAGGAAATGCTGAAAGGCGGCGGGTGCGTTACAGAGGCCGAATGGCATAACCTGATATTCGTAGAGCCCATACTTGGTTCTAAAGGCAGTCTTCCATTCGTCTCCCTCACGCACCCGCACCAAGTGGTAAGCCCCTCTTAGGTCGAGCTTGGTGTAAATCTTTGCATTCCGCACCTGGTCTAATAGAGTGGGTATTAAGGGCAGAGGGTACCGGTTCTTGATCGTTATCCTGTTGATTGCCCTATAGTCAATACAAGTCCTCAAGTCCCCGTCTTTTTTGGGACGAAGAACAAGGGCGACGAAACCGGTGACATTGAGTGTCGAATAAACCCATTAGCCAGATTAGTCTCAATGTATTTCCGGAGGTGTTCGTTTTCAGCCTCCGTTAAAGCATAGATCCGACTACATGGCAACGCTGCTCCAGGCTCCAAATCAATCCTGCAGTCAAACGTCCGATGAGGCGGTAGGGTTTCTGCAGCGGCCTTACTGAAAACATCCCTGTAAGCTTGATAGACAGTTGGTAGGGCTTCCATGCTCCCAACCACATGCCCTTGGTTTGACACTGGCTGGATTTCCGGGATTCCGGCGGAGGGTCGACAGCAATGTTCTGAGCAATAACTGGATGTAAAACGCACTGAGCCCTGAGTCCAGTGCACTTCCGGATTATGAGTTCTTAACCAGGGTAATCCTAAAATCATTCCAAACTGCGGTGCCGCAATTACATCGAATCGTATGTCCTCATGATGTCCAGAGGTGCATTCTAAATGTACCCACCTGGTCTGCTTGGTTATAGGACCCGACGTGAGCGGTGATCCGTCCACTGATTTGACCTCCTCCGGACACTCCTTGTTGCTAAGAGGTATTCGTAATTCTGATGCTAAGTCTTGATCAATAAAATTGCCTGTTGCTCCAGAGTCCACCATTAAGGTTACGGGCACTTGTTGGTTTGCCCAACTAACCTGACCAGAAAGTGTCACATGAGTTACCAGCGCATGATGGGTATTTGCCAAAAGTCTCGGGGTGTTTTCTAGTTGGCTCGCCCGGGCCACCCTCACTGGCGAGCTCTCTCGTTTCCCGGCAAGTCTTTCTTGGGTTTGTTTGGACATTCTTTAACGAAGTGTCCCCCCTTACCGCAATACAGGCAGAGTTTTTCTCTGCGCCTCTTGTCTTTTTCCTCTTTAGTTAGAGGCCCACGTACTGTTCCTATCTGCATGGGTTCTTCACTGATTTCTCGGGTCTTAATGCCTTAGGTTGTTGATCTAACCTAGCCACAGGCCTTACATCCCATTTTCTTTTGTCCTGCCTCCTTTCGCTTTGCCGTTGATCCAGTCGCAACGCAAGATCAATCATTGAGGAACAATTGTCCGGTTGAGGATCCACTTGTACAATGAGATCTTTCATCTCATCACGTAACCCTTGATAAAAGAGGGCTAAACGTTTTTCTTCCGGCCAATCTGTTTCCACAGCTAAGCGGTTAAACGTGGTTACATAAGTCACGAGATCCTTTCCACCCTGACGCAGAGAAAGCAACTCCCTATCCTTGATTAAAGTTGCAGCTTTGCGGTTAAAGATCTTTCCAAATTCCTCAAGAAAAACGTCCCAATCATACAGTATAAGATCATCCTTAGACACAAGGGGGGTGGCCCAAGACGCTGCGTCTCCACCCAGATACGATATCACAAATGCAGTCCGAGACTGGGCGTTGCGAAAAATGTTTGGCTTGGTGATAAAATGCAATTAACACTGCATGATGAACTGGTTGTATCGTTGAGGGTCCCCATGATACCTTTCTGGAGCTGCTAATGGTAAAGGAGGTTCCGTTGACACATGTACTTGGACTGGGGTGGGTAGAGCGGGATCCCTGGGCAAGGGGGTAGCTTGAGCGGTACTTTGCAGAGTAAGTGTGTGCACCTGCCCTGCCAGATTTACATAGTCCTGGCGAGTAGCCTGTAATTCCCCTTTTAAATCTCGCAGGGCCGCTAGTACCTCCTCCATGGTGTCGTGCTACCCAGGCGCTTGACGATCCTTGGGCTTGCGCTACTGTCAGGTGCTCAATCTTGCGCAGGGGTAGCACGTACACCTACCGCCCCGTTGGGTCTTGGCACCCGGTTTGGTAGACAACACGGGTCACCGCGACCCACCGGGGAAAGAGGGTTAGGGTCCGTTGATTGGATAGGTAGAGGGTTGTTTGGGTAACCGGGTAAAAGGGGAGGAAGGGTAGGAATGGGTTATGGATAAGAAGGGATTTTAGGAAAGGTCCGCCTTGGTGTTCTGCCTGGGACTCCTGAGATCGACGGTACTCCGCCCATGCACGCTTCCACACTCCCAACCTACTTGCCCCCAAAACTCTGTGACTTCTATACACGGTTCACTTACAGTATGGAAACACCATGGGAAAGGACATTATGAACACGCTACAGTTTCTGACATAGAGTTGGCAGTTTCATCTACCAACCCACAAGGTTAGCATTATCAATAACACCCAACACCTTTAAAAGTAACCAAATGAGCACTTAGCTTCGTTTGATGGTACCGGGTGGCGTGCCAGGCGACTGCCAGAGTTCGTGCCGTTAGACTACGGCGGCGCAGCGGGTTCTGGCCACTGATACAGTGGGATGCCGCTACAAGGGAATCAGAAACAAGAATGAGCTCAGGTCGCGGACTGGGCCCGTCACATTACTCTCACACGCTGATGTGTTCCCCCAAGAATCTGCAAGGGCCGTGTTGCTTCACACGGCAACAAATAGTGTAGACTGGGTTACGATCGCCCCAAGAATCTGCAAAGGCCGTGTTGCTTCACACGGCAACGAAATAGTTAAACTGAGTTACGAGGTGGCCACTTGGCCTTAACTAGTATCACTGGAGCTTTCCTCAGCCCGGCGCTCATACTGGCTAGGAAGTTGTGGGAGAATCAACAACGTTGCATGCACTACTGTTTTGTTCTGTGAACCAACGGTTCGTAAAAGCAGAGAAAGGCACTTATCTTGCCGGAGGCGCGGGGCCTGCAGAGGTCACAGGCGGGGAATGGCCCCGCGGGTCGCAGCCTGCAGGAGCCCTCAGCCTACACGTCCGCTCCCATCCGAGTCTGTTAGCGCAAGCGGGGATCCGTGCGCTCGTCGCGCGCATGCGCGGACCGTCGGGCGTTGTCCCACGTAGTTCCACTGCTTGCGAGCACGCGAGCTTGCTGGGACTTGTAGTTCTGGCTACCGGATGGCGTTTTCTGCCATCTGCAGCCAATGTTCTGCAACGAGGACACAACAGTGTTCTGAAATATAGTAATTTATGGCTCCTACCGGACCTAATCCCCACACTGGATACAGCTGAGGCAGTGGGGGTCCTGACACTACCTGGGTACGCAGAACGGATTAAGAAATATCATGACCAGTGGATCACAGAGTTGAAGGGGGAAGGATTACCTCAGATATGGCCCGAAGGGGGATCATTTGACAAGGGCGTCTTAGATATGGTAGCAACATGCATTTGTTTGAAATATAAGGGGAAGCAGCTACACAATATGAGAGAAATATTAGACCTATGGAGACTGTTTGAAGAAATACCCCCACCTAAGAAAAGGGAATTAGATACTGACCTACCATCTACTGAAGCCACCGATAGAGGTAACTAGGCTGTACCCAATACTAAATAAGCCAGTGCCCGCAGAGGGATATAGTGACCCAACTTATGTACCCCCAACGACAACCCCTACCATTCAAGGGCCAACTGCACCCCCACCATATGAGAGTCATAGGGAACGAGAGCAGGTAAGTACACCAAGGGTGGATATAGAGAAATTGACAGGAGATCTAGAATCCAGACTCTCTATAGCCAAAGACGAGCTCTCGAGAATAAAAAGTTTATGCGAGTGGACTGCAATCAATGCCGCTAGATCAGAGCCTGCATCAGGAGCGCAGAGTGAGAATAGGACATTTGGAGAAGGATGGAAAAAAGGAGAGATACTGTTTAGGATAGAAGAAGAACCAACACGGATAATTGAACTAGGGGGAAGAGAGGGGTGTAGTGTTGATGAGGTAAGGACGACAGGAGGTAGAGAGGAGCTATTGTGTGATATATGGGATGACTTAGAAGAAGGTGAAAGGCTAAGTGTGGCAATGGGTGAGGGAAGCGAGGAGTTGGATGGCGCATGCTCAATAAGAACGATGGACGAGGAGTGGACAGGGCGACTAAGGAACAGGTTGGGAAAAATGGCGCCATTAGGAAAATCAGGAATAAAGGTGAGTGCAGATACAACCGCAAAGGGGAGGTTACATCTCCCATTAATACATAGAGGAGGAGGGAGGCCGAATTACATACCCTGGGCTCAGATGGATAAGGCCAATTTGTTAAAATTATTGCCCCCGCTATCAGGAGGGGCAAGCAAGTGGATATATGCCTTTGAGAAACACACAGCCGGGGTACCTCTAGCAATAGGCGACGTGAAGAGTTTGCTAGTATCAGCAGTTGGGGATCAAGCCGACAGAGTATGGGTAAAAGCTGGCTTCCCGGGAGTAACGTTAGACTGCGATCGTCATGATGGTGCCTCTTTCAATACAGTACGTGCCAGGGTGTGGGATGCCTTGTGGGAAACGTTTCCAGACACCCCAGATTTGCAGTCAGTAATGCAATGTACAATGAATGATGGGGAAGATGCTATTACATTTTTCGTGTCCAAGAGATGTGGAGAGCCGAAACGGGCACGCCCTGGTATCAATCAACATCATTATTCTGCTTTATAATAAAGAGGGGGCTCCCAAAAGAGGTGCAAAAAGCACTTGACAAAATAGCAGGTATTGACGCAAAAGGTTGGCCCGAAATTCAGAGCATAATAGTTCACCACTGCAAACGAATAAAAGAAAGGGAAAAGGAGATGGCGCAGAGAAGATTGGCAGACGAAGCGAAACTAGTACAAACAAAGCTGGTGAAGGTTGCCGCAGCAGTAGCCGCGCTCCCACACAGTAGGGCGGGAGATGAAGAGGAGGAGGGGCTGGTAGCAATACAGGGGAGGATGGCAACGAATTGGGCAGGAGTAGGGCCACGGCAGTGGAACGAACAGGATCACAGTGGAGGTCCGCAGTGGCAAGATTGGGTCCCTCGAGGGGGACAAGGTGGGTACAGGGGCCGAAGAGGGGGCGGACAAGGGTACGGCGGAATGGGAGGAAACGGATGGCAGGGTCCCAGAGGTGCACAAGGAAGTTGTTGGAACTGCGGGCGGTGGGGGCACTTTTCCAGAGAGTGCAGGAGTAGACCAAACAACGGGTTTCCAGAGGTAGAACACTATGGCCATCCTCATCTGGGAAGCCCATATGGTCTCCCAATGGGACAACAACAAACGGACCCAGGGCAGGGGTACCCTGAGCAACGGCAGGGACACCAACACAGAACACAGAATCACCCGCAGAACAATGACACTATGCACTACACCCCAGGCGACCCTTTCGCGACAACAGCAAATGGAGCCCCAGCACCAGCCCCCTATAGTGGTGTATCAGTAGTTTCAGGGAGTGTGTTCAACCAGGGAGGGGCTATGAGACACCCCGCATAGGACAGCCCACAGTGAACACTTGCGTGTCCTGTCCTATCTACCACCTACGATGCAGCAGAGGAACCATTGGTAGGGGCGCAGATAGGAGACAAGCAGTTCATATTCATGGTGGATTAGGGAGCGGAGAAATCATGCATTAGGGAGGGCCGGTTTCCGTTATCTAACCGGAAGTTAGAGACACAGGGGTTTTCTGGGGCTGTAATTGAAGTTCCTTATACAGAAGCTTTGGATGTGACAGTGGGGGGTAAAACTGTAAAAACACCCTTACTGTATTACGAACAATCGCCAATAAACTTGCTAGGGAGAGACCTTCTTAGCAAGCTTAACATGACAATATCATTCACAGAAAGGGGAATAGTGTGTTCAACACCAGGAATATGCCCATTACGTGTAATGTTGGTAGTACAGGCTCAAACAACTGCTCCGGAAATACGTGGCCTGCCAGTGGATGAAAGAATGTTTATTGAAGGTTTGAAAACACTGGCCCAAGTAGTTCCTGAGCTAAAAAAGCTGCATTGGAGAATACCCGCGGAATTCATCTTCCGCCCAATAGTGCGCCCAGACATAGCACCAGGGTCAGTGGTATCATTAGACTTGCATGCTGTACAGGTGTCAGCGAAAAGGATTGCAGTGATTGGGATGGACATAGATGGATGTGAATGGCGCACTGTACTGTGCGTCAACGCCAATATTGCCCTACGAGACTTATCTGACGAGGATCTCTTCTCTGATTCAGACAATGATGGTGAAATAATAATGGAAATAGCAATGCCCTGTGACATTTTGATTCAGGCTAGGCAAATTCCCGTTCAATTGATGGCAGTAGTGGGAACACCACTGTCATTTTTTGACGATGACATGCGACTGGTGCCAAGCAATTTGTGGACAACGGGCCCCCATGATGTGGGGTTGTTGCATGGAGTGACATCAGTGGTAATAAAGCTCAAACAAGGGGCAATTCTGCCCCGAGTGAAACAATACCCATTGTCCCGTGAAGCTGAGGAAGGGATAAAAGAGACAATAAATGCATTGCTAACACAGGGGATAATAGTACCTTCAAACTCCTCATGTAACACCTGTATTTACCCGATCAAAAAAGCAAAGGGAGGGGCTTGGAGGATGATCCAGGATTTACGCCCCTTAAATGACGTCATACAGAAAGAGTTCCCTTTGGTCCCGAACCCTGCTTCAATATTATGCAGTATCCCGAAAACGGCATCACATTTCACAGTGGTCGATTTGAAAAACACATTCTTCTCCATCCCCTTGGCTGAAGAAAGCAGATACCTGACGGCATTCACCTTAGGGGGAAAGAGATACGAACATTGCAGATTACCACAGGGATACTGTGAGAGCCCAAGTATATTCAACCGCATACTACACGAAGACCTAGGTAATTTATCAGTTGAAAGCACAATCATCCAGTATGTAGACGATCTGCTCGTCTGCGCACAGAATGAAGAAATGTGCAGAAAAGACTCAGTAACACTCCTGTCACTGCTGGCAAACAAGGGGTACAACGTGGACAAGGAAAAGCTACAATACTGTCAGGAAGAGGTCTTATACTTGGGGCAGCTAATATCAAAAGACGGAAAGAGAATAATCCCTGACAGGGTAGAAGCAATAAGATCAGTAAGAGAACCCACAACAGTGAAGGAGATGCAGACATTTTTGGGAATGTGCAATTATTGCAGAGCATGGATATTATATTATGCAGCCTACACGAGACCATTACTGCAAGCACTCAAGGAGGCACAACAAGAGAACAGGAAAATAGAATGGTCAGAAGAGATGAGTGACTCATTCAAGTCCCTAAAAGAATTGATTTCGAGTGCTCCAGTACTCGCCAACCCTGATTATGAACGCAAGTTTTTCCTATTCTCACATTGTAAGGGAACACTCATGACAGCTGTACTGACAAAAAAGACCTCTCTAGGACACAAACCGCTGGCGTACTATAGTAGCACCTTGGATGCGGTGATGCAAGGACACTTTGCGTGCGAGCAATCTCTCACCGCCGCCGCGTTCGCCATTGAGAAAAGTGCCACAATAGTAATGGGATGCCCTGTCACATTGTTTGTGGAACACTCATTATTTGCAATACTTGAGAGATCAAAAAGTACACTGACCACACAGCGAGCGACTGCCTATGAAATAATACTGTCCAGTGCCAACATCCATGTGGTACGATGCAGGACAGTGAATCTGGCAACATTCATCACAGAAGCATGCACACTGGAGGACATGCAGGAACACAATTGTGCGACTTACACAGGGGAAACAGGGGAGGACACGGTGGTGTGCGAGAATGCCCTGAGCCAGGGGGAGGTATACTTTGTGGATGGGTCAGCATCAATTGACATGGACACGGGAGAGAAACATGTGGGGTTGGCAGTGGTGAGGTTGGAAGAAGGTGAGTATGAGACACTAGTGCAGTGTCGACTTCCATCCCATTTCTCAGCACAGGCAGCAGAACTCATTGCCTTAATAGAAGAACTACATGCCGCTAAAGGTTGTGCTGTAACAATATACACAGATTCAGCTTACATGACGACAACAGTACATGGAGGTCTGGCAAGATGGGGGCGGAGGGGGTTTCAAAGAGCAGATGGGACTCCAGTGCAACATGCAGAATTGCTGAAGGAGTTAATTGAGGCCCTAAAAGACACAACAGTGGTAGCAATAGTGAAGTGCCAAGCTCATATGTCAAACGCAGACGTTGTGTCTTTGGGGAACGCTGCAGCGGACGCTGCTGCCAAGGAAGCTTCATACTTTGAAAAACATGAAACAGGTGAGTACATGCTGCAGCACAAGACAAACAAAAAGCTCCCAGAAGGATACAATGCGATGCCCATATCAAAAATACTAGAGCTACAGGAAGGAGCAAGTGGCGATGAAAAGATGATGTGGGTAAAACGAGGGTGCAGCCAATCAGCAACAGATTTACTATGGCGACAAAATAACTCAGGGAAAGTGGTAATGCCAGTAAAGCTATTAGAAATAGCGTTTCAGCAATTACACTTTCCAGCACACAACACCAAACAACACATTGCAGCAGAGATACAAGAAGACTGGTTCGTGCCCTGTCTCCAGGAGCACGTATCAAGATTGACAATGGAGTGCACAACGTGCCAGATATACAACTCTGGAATGACGTTACGTACACTCAGGGGAACAATTCCAAAACCAGTAGGACCTTTCAAGGAATTGCACATAGAATACGCGGACATGGGGGAAAGGTGTAAAGGGGCACGCTACATGATTGTGGTTGTATGCCCATTCTCAAGATGGGTGGAAGTAGGCCCATGTGCATGACCTGATGCTAAAAGCGCTGCAAAGTTCCTAGTACGGGAAGTATTCCCGCGCTGGGGAATTTGCGACGTAATTCGCTCAGACAACGGCACTCACTTCGTGAACGAGCTCTTCAAAGAAGTGACGACATTATTGGGAATAAAACATAAATTGTGCTCAATTTATCATCCTCAAAGTGATGGTGTGGTAGAAAAGATGAACGGACTGCTAAAAGGGAGATTGTCCAAATTGTGTTTCTCATTAAATAAAAATTGGATTTACTGTTTGCCCCTTGCGCTGTTTGAGCTGAGGAATCAGCCAAGCAAGGACCACCATTTGTCCCCGCACGAGATCGTGACAGGGAGACAAATGCACACAACACACTCCCCACTGCGCCAACACTCAGACGCGCACAGAAGCGCCGCGATATTGGGAGATGAGTTCACAGAATACCTGAAAAAGCTAACTAGGGCAGCGCGCGCAATATCAAAGCAGCTCTCACCACCATTCACAAGGGAAGAGGGGAACACAACGGAGTCCCCTACGGAACCCGAAACACTGGTACAACTGATGCCGGGAGAGTTCATTTATGTCCGGAGCTTTGTGCGCCGGTGGAATGCACCACGGTTCCACGGACCATATGAAGTGGTATTTTGCACCCCTACGGCTGTAAAAGTCAAGGGCCTCAAGTACTGGATACATTTGACGGATGTACGAAAAGCATATAATAGTGTGCAGGAAGAGGTGGATGAGGAGGCACAGACAACTGCAAACAATGCTAATGAAAATGATGAGTGAATACAAAAATGTGTGTCGATGAAGTATACATGCCAGAGAAAATTGTTAACGAAAAACATTATATTACAGGTTATCTATAATGATGAAGGATTGCAAAAAAAATAAAAATAATAATAATAATAATAATGGGTTTATGTGTAAAATAATAATGTGAAGATTACGTATGTCGTATGCTCCCTTCTCTGTACATCCCAACCCCCCTCCCCTACCCAATCCCATTCCCCTTCCATGATATCTTGGCACTGGTAGTGCCAACAAAATGTTTACTTGCATGCACTTAATGCACTTTTATATCTCAAACAGGAACTACCATGGCAACTAACGGGCAGCCTGCAAAGGATAGATTTATTAGATATAGAGAATTTTTAGCTGAGAGATGTAGATATTCGTATGAGTGTGGATTGTCAATATGCATTACATTATTTTTTACAATTATGTTTGGCCTGGTTACGTATTGGTTCATAGCGTTCATCTCTATCGAGATGAACGAGGGGGGAGGGATTAACGGGACTAATGTGACAAATGAAACAGCAATTGTAAATACTAAAGAAGGTGATTTTTTGGTATGGGATGGAGCTAAACTGGTATGGGGATATTACACGACACCATCCAATGTTGCTATCTCGCAAAATGAAGGTCTGCAGGGAAAAATGCAAAACAGCACAATTTCCCCGCCAAAAGTATCTAATTACAATGCCCGCAGTCTGAATGATTGTAACCCCTCTGCTATATCCTGGTTATATAACACCCCCACCAGCCGGCCCGCTCCCGTAACCAAAAACACACTGCTGGATAGCATAAAGAAAGAGAATGAAGAAATGACAGCGAGATATGAAATATTATATGATAATTGGGCAAAGGGGGGCAAGAGGGAGAAAGGGGGGCCCACACTGTCCATCGCCCATGAGGCCGGGAAATACCTTAGAAAAAGGAATAACAGACAGAGAAGGGAGGCGGGGAGGAGGAAATATGATGAATATTATGGGTTAGGATTAGACAAAATGGAAGACCCACGACACCCCCACCAGACAAATAAATGGTATGCGGACATGAGTGCAACGGCTAAGCAAACAACGAACGAGAGCTGTTATGTCTGCTCCCTCATTCCCCATGCTTCAGGTACACCCAAAGTATTGTTACCGAAAGAGTTGCCTATTGTCGATGCCCAGTGTCTCCTTCATCTCACGTTGTGCAGAATTAAGAACACCTTCCAGGCACATGAGGTAACTTTTAGGATGCTGCAGAAAGAAAAGACCTGTTACCCAAAGGCAGTAGGAGTGGTCTGTTTGGAGGAGCCATTTTCTATAATAAAAGGGACACTTTTTTCGGACAACAAGTGGAAGGCCGAAGAAATAATGTGCAAGGCTGAAGCACTGCGGGGTGTGGCACCAGAGAAACTGCAATGGATAGAAGAGACATGCACACCCATATGGAAGGAACACATCTCAAAATTGACTTGGGTAACGGCCATCGAAAAACCCTTCAAGCTGCAGAAAGAAATAAACTATGAACTGTGTTTCAAGGGAGACGGGAGAACCACCATGGGGGCAAACAAGAACTGTAACAAGACCCTCGCCATCCCAGATATGAGAAAAGGGACAGTGGCCCTAATGGACACCTATTGGGTATGTGGCAACCAGGCATACCTACACCTCCCATAATCCTGGGGTGGCAGCTGTTCATTGGCCACCTTGCACTCCGCGCTAATGGTAATCCCGGAAAGCCACATTGATGGGGGCAAGGAGACGCGAGGAAAATCTCAACAGAGTGGGGCCCAACCAACTGCAGAATCACAAGTATATGTCCTGTCCTCCGGAAACAAGGAAGGGGCGCTGTCCCGAAACAGACGATCATCGAACTACATATCAAAAGCATCATCAGAACTGCTGGCACAGATCCCAGATAAATATTGATTATTCAGCTCTGCAGAAACGTTCTTCGCCTCGCTCGTTCCAAGCATCCAGGCACGAGCAAATGCAAAGTGGCTCCAAATCACTCGTAGGGAACTGATCCAACTTGCAAATGATACTGAAGAAGGGTTTAACGTAATAAAAGTGGAACTGCGAGCACTACGGCTAATGACCATGCAGAACAGGTATGTCTTGGACCTGCTGACAGCAATGGACGGAGGTGTTTGCCGAAAAATCGGAAGTGCCTGCTACACTTTGGTACCTTCTGAAGACACAGATAACGGCTCCCTGTCCCATGTGATCGAAGCAGTACATAAGCTAGGAGAAAGAATGAGAATGGAAGGTGGAGCAGAAGAAAGTACACGATTCAACAATATCTTCTCCTGGGTCCCATCATGGCTGGGAATGACTGTCAAGTTTTTGATGCCGGATGTAGTGTTCCTCCTTGTCATTTTTTGCCTATGCCAGGTGGGTCTTCGATGTTGTGCCAACGCAGTGCCGAATGGTGCAATGATGATGGTGACAATGGGCAACGCCCGCGGTACAATACAAACTATGCAGGAAGCACAGGTACAAACGGGAACAGAATACACATCAAGATTCCAGATGGTGCCCATGTACCACGACAATGATATAGTAGATAAGTTATGGCACACTACAATTAAAGAGCCCCGTGTACTTGAATGGTATGAGGAAGTGTGGGTGGACCTAGCAGGGGAGAGCGGTTGTATATACCTGACCTGTACCCCAGATGAATATGCTAGGAGAGGTGAAAGCCTGCGAGGGGTGTGCAGGGCATGGATGCCCATAAAAGGCACCCCTGCATGTATGACGCTATATCTGACGAGGAAGAGTGCAGGAGGTTGGAGGATTTAAAGTATTCGTTACTTAAGTAACGAAAGGGGGGAAATGTATGGGAGGACTGGTCCAGGAGACCCCCCTCCCATGCCTCTTCTCCCCCGGTGAGGTTCATGGCTCATCAGTTGTCCTTCCTGCCACCAGGGCCCAGGTGGTGGGTGGGGCACTGGCTGAAGACATTGACCAAACCTGCTCAATTTAGCTAGGCCCTGGAAACCATTTTGTCTAATAAAAATGACTTGAGCCCTGTGCACCGCAGCGCGGCCCCCACCCTTGGAGAGTGTCACTTATCCCTGTGGCCACAGCTCCCTGGCAGATCCGCTAAGAGCCCGTTCCCACGAACAGACAGACATGAGCTAGTGTTAGATACCAACACTGTAACATTTCACCTTCTGCAGTGTATCGCTGTTTCCAGCATGACCCGGCCGGCAGGGCCTGGGTGGAAAAGAACTGTACAATGGTCCCCTGACAAAAGCAAAGTCCCCAAATACTAATGAGCAAACCACCTGTGATGAAAGCGTTCTCTCCACAACCTCTGACTAAAAAACCTGTAAAATATATGAAAATGGCAGGATGGGTGCTCATATGACATTAGGGATGAAGCACCCACATCCCTGTAACTATGCGCAAAATGGTAAAAGCGTCCCGGTGGTTTTTCATGTTATGTGTGTTATCGAGAAGACTGCACCCCACGGTCCCGTGCCAAAACTGAACTAATGCTGCTAGAGTGCAAAGGAAGACAAATGCAACCATATTGAGGGCTCATGTAAGGGGTGCACGAAAATGCACCATATGTGTGTCCAAGCCCACTATGTGCCACTGCCGCCAGTCTCAGTGGCGGGTTGTTCCTGCGTGCTCCACCAACGTTACTACTACCTCACTTACCGTGTATGTATAAGCATATAACAAAATGTTGTAGTTGCTAAAAACGTAGTGTACAAGTAATGTGCTCAAATTGGCCATATGGATGGCACTAACAATGTCAAAAACGTGAGCTTTGGAAAGACTCAATGAGTATCGTATATTATATGAATGTTTATGTCTCTTCCACCTAAAGTCTGCAACACACGAGGAAAATACCTTTGTGAGCACATGCAAGGCCATTCCCCCTTCCTCCCAGTGAAGCCGGCCAGACGAAAAAGCAGAGGCCTGTGCTGCCCTGCTCCACCTCCTCCAACTCGGCTGGAGCCGCTTCAAGCATTCACATTCCCCCGCAGCACCCAAGGCCATGGCCTGCCACCTGAATTATTTACAACCCAGCAGTAAACCCCGGCCTTAAAACACAGATCCAAAGGCGCCCTTTCTTAGGCTCCTTGACCCACTGGCTCACCTTAGGTTAATGGCCCCTGTAAAATTAGGACACCCAATATTATGGCAACATTACAGGAACACATCCATAATGACTTCTAACAAGACATGATAACACGGACCGCCTGTCCCATGCCCCGAGTCCCAACCCCACGACCTCTGATACCCGGTCAACAGGACGATGGTAACCATGTATTGATGAATCGCCAATACACCCCACTCTAGGTGCATTCCTCCTGTGTTGCGTTAACCTGTAGAGTAACCTATTGGAAGATTTACCAGGGAAGATAATAATGCAATGTTGAATGACTGCGGTGTGCGTGGCCCTAGGGCAGAAAGTCAGGAAAGACATTAATCTCTGACACTGATCACGGTTGGCACAACAACACCGCCCGGATGAGCCCAGCTGACCTGCCAGGCCCAGCCCAACCCACAAGGGTAACCAGTGACGTCCTCCAGCCGCGGCAAACCACATCACAGCAGCACCTATAGCTAGTCGTCGCCACCCAATCCCCACGAACTTGTGCCCCCTATAGTATGTAGGTTCTTATGACGTTTTTTGTAAATATATACGCCTGTCTTTGCTATTGTCAGACAGAGCGCTCTCGGAGTTTGTAGAGTTCTTTGCATGCCCTATTTTGATTGATAAACTCCCATTTAAGCTCACCCGCACTTTGTCCTGGCCTTATTCCCATCCTGGGAGAGTCCATTATTGTCTCTCATTGTGGGGAGGATCGTGCTATCTGGGGACGCCTGCATTCACACTCCAACAAGTTAAATAAAAAGGGAGGGAAAAGCAGAATTATGGACGCACACACACGAAACACTTTTTAAAGAAACACAGCAAGTTCGGAAGGCACAGTCTACTGGTGAGCAAGGAAGTTTAGGTGCCAGGGCCACTTTCAAGGGAGCCAGGCGGAAGATGCCCAAGATCAGACAGTTACACAGAGTCTTCGAAGTTTGTGGAGGTAGTTCGAAAAAGGTTTAGTTCAGTTCAGAAAAGTTAGCTTAGGTGTCCCAGGCTAACCCAGATTCGAGAGACGAGGATTTAATACACCCCATTCAATCGGTTGCAAGGGAAGCCAGGCGGAACACGGTACCTTAAATGGAGAGGATCCTCCAGCGGGCACAGTTGTTTCTGGCAGCGGGTGCAAGTCGCAGCGTCGTCCAGAGGAAGAGAAGATCTCGTCGTGGAGGAAAGAGGAAGGTCGTTGCACAGGGAAGAAACCAGCCGCTGAGTTCTCCGGTACAAAGGTACTACCTTTTCGGTTTGCGGTAGTGGTGAAAACGTGGTATCCCGGTTGCCGGGGTGCTTGGCACAGGCAAGGCGGCCACGAAATGCTCCAGGAAGGCGAAAAGAAGGTAGACTGGTTATCCCCACCAGTCGAAGGAAGAAGACTCTCCGGGCTGGAGATCTCCTCTGTCGTTGGGAAAAGTGGTGAGACGGTTCAGCAGGGCTCCACCGGTGGTGTCGTCATTGCAGGTCTGCTCAGCTTCTCCCTCCTCGATTCTTTAGGTCCAGTGGCGACGTCTGAAGTTCCAGTCCCCAAAGCCCTGCTTTTATGCAGCACACCCCCATTCACTCAGCCTCGCTGTCAATCAAACATGCTAAGTGGTGAGCCGGCCGGCTCACCACTTGGGCCAATCACACAAGAGTGCGACTTGAGTTACCAAGGTAACTCAGTCCAGGGTGCCTAAACCCCTTACCACACCCCCTGTGGTACCCAGGCAGAGTGGCACCACTTTTGGAGGCTTCTGTGGAGAAGCCCGCCAAAAAGTGGAACAAAGAGCTCCACTTGGGTTGGAGTCACAGAAGAGAACACAAACGCCATTTTAGAATCGAGTTCTGGCAAAAAATACCAACCGGCGAATTAATATTAAATAAATAAACCGGCGGTATGTTCGAGGCTATAAGAATTAAATAATTAAAGTTGGTAGCCTCGAACAATGGGAAAATCCCATAGAGATATATTCGGGGTCGAATATAAAAAGTAGTATCCACTGCCACCAGCCAAAACTCGATCAGGGGGGATGGAGACGTGCCCCCTCGAACAACAGACCCCGGGGCAATCGAATTGCCCCGACCAGTACGTCCACAATATGATGGTTTGTACTGGTTTTTGTTCATAATTTGGGACTAGCAAAGCCAATGGTGACTTTACATGCCCTGGGAGACAGTAGTCAGTCCCATGGTATGGAGTCTATGTTGGGGGGTTGCTACGACACCCCTGGGTTACGGCGCGGAGGATGCTGTGTAACCCACATCAAAAAAACACATGAGACCCTATGGAGTAAAATACCCCATAGCCCATAAAACACATGGAACGTTAAAGGAACACCTCAAATCATGTCTAAGAGTGGGAGCAAAAGAATCTCACTCTTAGCAGGAGAGAAAAAAATAAACCCCCAAAAATCCAGCAAAGCTGCTGGGGGACTCACTAGGTTTGGGAAATTAGCCTTACAGAGAATTCTCCCTAACTGGGTATTTTTATTCGGCCTCAATACTAGCCTGCAGAAATTGCAATCCTGAGAAATAGAGAGGAGGCTAGTGTGATGGACAGAGGCAGAACGGCCAGCGAGATGGTGGGAATGGCAAGCGGGGCCTGCAGCCTGGGCACGCTGCGCAGTGCAGTAACGGGACCCAACAACACACATACTCCAGTGGCGGAGCGGAGATTGCCATTGTGGGCTTTCTTGCTCCCTTTTATTCGCTTTCCTTCACGTGCTCTGTCCTGACCCTGTGAGTCACAGATCACGTGGACATCAGAAGTAGTATGTGCAGATTGAATCAGATCCGCGGTAGTAGCAGCATTAGCAAATCTCCACATTCATGCCAGCTCTCATTTTTCCTGGCTGTGCCAGAAAATTGTTCTGTGACTCCTAAAGTGTGCCAGAGATTTGTGGCTCAATTCCAGTTGCAATTTATTGCAACGCCACAATAATCTAATATGGGGAAAGCTAAAAAACCCTAATGCTGCCCCTTTTAAAGTAGGGACGCATTGATTTGATCAACCCTGCTTTTCCTAAATAAAGATACATGTTTGCAGGTTTACGGCATGTTTCGTGAGAAGTTGTCAGCTATATTTGCACAAAAAACAAGCAAACGGGCAGCTCAGTTGGAGCTATTTCATTTGGTACCGAAGAATGTGTGCCAAAATGTAAGCAACTTTTGGCAGCTGCACAGTGGACTGATGATTCAGCCTTACATGCAGCGCCTAAGGAAGAAATGAAGGTTCCCTTAGTGGTTAATACACCTACTAGTTCTTCAGGATTTACTACGCTTATCACTACAAAATAGAACACCAGTTACAGTCACGGAAGTTAGAAAAGAGTAGTGAGAAAAAGAAACCATGGTGTAGAGATATCGCGAGAGTTACCAACTCTCGCGAGATCTTGCCACGGCTGCGAGGACCGCCACCGCGTGCTTCGCGCGCATTACGGGAGCAGCAGAGGACGCGGCAAGACGCGTCCTGCCGGCTCCTCCGAGATTGGGGCCTGGGAGCTTACACTACGAGACATTTCTGTCCCACAGCCCTTCAGCAGTTATTAGGCACGTTTGCCTAGCTGCCTGGCTCGTTAATACTTACATGTTCGCGGCAGATGTCCCTTATACAATAAAAGACATCCAGCCATTAATCACGCCTCCTGTCATCTGTGCAAGAGTTTACTACATAAATTGGCGACGAGGATCACCACTGCAACCCACGTGGGAACATGCAAGGAGCGACGCCGCCACCCCCCTTCTTGCAAACTCCAGGTAGACCTGCCATCCCGTGGCCGCAATGGCAACCCCTTTTCACGACGTATGTAGAGGCGCTAGGTGGGGCAGGATTTTCAGCGGCACGGCGTAGGGCTATGTTACTCAATGCCCTGGGAGTGGAAGGGCAGAGGGTGTTTGAGAGTCTCACCCCGATCCCGGTGGCAGGGGACAACGATGACGTCTTTAAGGAGGCAGTTAGGAGAATAGTGAAGAGATTTGCCAGTAAAGAAAACACGGTGTTGCATAGAATACGCTTTTACACCCGCAGACAAGAAATATCTGAACCAGTCGACGACTACGTCACCAAGCTGCGGGAACTGGCGGTGCTGTGCAGTTTCGGCAACAATGCTGAGAGCCTCATCTGCGATATGTTGACAGTCCACACCAACAGCAGAAAAGTACAGGATAAATTCATTGTGGAGAAAGAATTACAACTAGAGAAGGCGATCGAAATTGCCAGAGCGGTCGAAGAAACAGCGGGAAGACGAAAAGAACTCATGGGAACCCAGAGTTCCGCTGAAATCCAAGCAGTCGCATTCCACTCAAAGAAAGAAAGTCAGACACCAGACACGAGAGAGGGGAGAGGAGGTAAGAAAGAACCTCTGAAATACCACAGGTGCACCAGCACGAAACACCTGGCGTTCGATAGGGAGTGCCCAGCCAGAGACAAAGAGTGCTCCATCTGCAAACGCATTGGCCATTTCTCGTTGGTGTGTCGGTGGAGAAACAAGAAAGTTACCAGTGTAAATACGGATCACAACAGGGAGCGAGAATCGTCCTCAGAAGATGAGGGGAGACCCACAGTCATTATGGTAAACAGCACAAGGGCAAGAAGAGAAAAGCCCCATTGCACAATCAAAATTGACGGTTGAGAAACAAGAGTTATGGCGGACTCTGGTTCGGACCTCACCATAATACCCCTACGGACATACAAGGAAATGGTGGGAAAAGAAAAGGTCCAAGTTCTCACCACACGTCACAAACCCACAGTTTTTGGTGGGGCGTCAGTTGAACTACTGGGATATATCAAAGGGAAGGTGGAGTTTAAAGGAAGAGAAACCACCACCAGAGTTTATTTCAGCCACGAAGGCCCAGCAGTACTGGGATGGGACGACCAAGACAAGCTAAAAATCAAATTGGACCCCAGCACAGAAGACCAGGTACTGTCTGTCTGCGCGAGGAATGGGCCCATTGTCAAGAGTGACTACCCAAAACTTTTCTCGGAGGAGCCGGGTCACATCAAGGGCTTTGTCCATAAAATAATGCTCAAAAAGAATGCCGTCCCAGTCAAACATCGAGTGAGGCCAGTGCCAGCAACCGCAAGAGACACTCTCAGGAATCAATTGGACAAAATGAGAGCGGAGGGTGTCATTGAAGAAGTTGAAGCGTCAGAATGGCTGAGCCCAGTCGTGCTTATAAAGAAACCAAACTCACAAGAGCTAAGGGTGTGTATTGACCTTCGCAGTTTAAACTTAGAGGTCATCACCGACAACTACCCACTACCGAGCATAAATGAACTCATTCTGTTGATGAAGGAAGCCAAAATTTTCTCAAAACTGGATATGAGAAACGCATATCATCAAATACAATTGCATGAAGAGTCGAAACCCCTCACAGCCTTCATCACACCGTTTGGCACCTATCAGTTCACCAAGATGCCATTCGGCTTATCGTCGGCAGCATCAGCTTTTCAACGCATGATGGATGTCTTGCTACGAAAGGTC
The DNA here is from genome assembly GCF_040938575.1 of Ambystoma mexicanum. Classification (NCBI taxonomy): domain Eukaryota; kingdom Metazoa; phylum Chordata; class Amphibia; order Caudata; family Ambystomatidae; genus Ambystoma; species Ambystoma mexicanum. Next base: position 1,332,494,344 of record NC_090921.1, on the reverse strand, counting down.
AAAAATGTTGCGTATTTCCAGGACGACATCCTTGTGTACGCAGGGGATGGGTATGGAGTACAACTAGTTATCAAAGTACTAGGACTAATGTTAGGGCAGACGACACAGAACCTATGCTAACACAGAACATTAAATGCACATTAAGCAGCACTGAAAGAGAGAGCCAGCACAAGAAAAAACTGTGCATGTATTGTGGTCAGAGAAACCATTGTGCTAGGAAGTGCACAACATTTGAAGAAAAACGCCATAGCCAGCCATCAGGAGCGGTCAAGATTGGATAGGACTATTGGCAGCAGTAGCGTTATTGAACTGTGCCGCATTCAGGGATTTTATGGATCAAACACTTGCGCTTGCCCATAAATTGCCATTGATGTAAAAAAGGGAACCTGGGGTCATAAAATCAGTGTATCATACGCCCTTAACAAAATATGGTAACAGACAATGATCCAGTGCGAAACTAGATTCGGGAAGCAACAAAGCACCTCAGAAGTCATAGGGGGAAGTCTTTTTGTGTAATTTAGTTGTACAAACCACAGGGAAAGCAATGCATTTTTGGAACAAATACACATACAAAATGTACCATTCATAACAAACCGGATGACATTGGTCCTTTACAATGTGGTGAGGGAATGTGACTTGAAGACCAGATGTTGCAGGGGGAGGTGGCAACATAAGCCAATGATGAGGACAGGACCGAATGGCATAGGAACGGGATGGGGGAGAAAGTGCTGAATTAAGGATGGAGGAGTGACGGAAAAGTGCTGCAGAGTCGTCCAGGAAGGGTAGGGTGAGAGGAAAACAGGGTGATGCAGTGACATAGAGTGCTAGGAAACAGGATCTTCAGGAAGAGGGAGAGCTTTGACAATGGACCTAAATAGTGGTAGAGTTGAAGTAGTGCAGAGAGGGAGAGCATTCCGTAGTAGTGGTGCAAGGAGAGAGCGAGTACACATGAGAGGGAACACAGGGGGCTCCACTTGTGGCACGTACGTGAGCCGGGGATGATCGGAAACGAGCGAGGAGAAAAGTAGGAAGTGAGATGAGCAGATAGGTATGTTGGCGCGAGTCCATGGATAGTTTTGAAGATGAAGAACACAGTGAGATACAAGGGATCATGGAGCTAGCGACATGAGACGGGGAGAAAGGGCAATTTGGCAGCAAGGGATCTACAATCAACAAGTGAGAAAACAAGGGGAGCATATCTCCCAGTCTAAGGTTAGGTGGGGAGTGAAGGGAGTGTGGATCTAGGTGTTAGGAAGGAGTCAATCATTGAAGAGGAGGGTTTTGAGCTCCTTCCTGAAATGTAGAAGCAATGGGGTTGAGTCTTGTGTTGAAAGGGAGGAAGTTCCAGAGTCTGGGTGCATAGACAGAGAAGGCTTTCCTTCTGGTTCTTTCCTTTCGGCACTGGAGGAGTTCAAATCTGCACAAGTGCTTACTTTGGCTGCATCGTTGACCTCTGGAGATGCTGAGTGGGTAGCGGGGGGACTTCAGGGTAACAACCTTGTGTAAGATACCGCAGGATTTGAAGATGAGATGTGCTTGCAGCAGGAATAAATACAGTTCCATGAGGGTCAGGTGGATGTGGTCGAATTTGTGGTGTCCTTTGAGTCATGCTGCAGCTGTAGGACACATCTCAGGGATGTTGGGGTATTCACCAGAATACCTTCCGGAAGGGCATTGCCCCTATCAAGATGGGAGAGGACCAATGCTTGGACAATTGATCTGATGCAGAGTGAGAGGCTGCACAAGCTCTTACAGCATTTTGGCGTGAACAAGGGCATCATTTTGTTTGAGATCTTACTGTTAGGCTGCCTAGGTTTCCTCCCTGTCCTCACTCCTCTAGGCTTGAGCATATGTCGGGGCATGGATGAGAATTGCTGCAACTCCAGCCTGAGCAGTATCCACCCCTCTTCTAGCACCCTCCTTGCCTCACGTGCCTCCACCAATGTGGGCTCTCTAAGGGGGCTGGAAGTCTGCAGTTCCGTACACTGCTTGATGCATCTGTACCAGTACTTGCCTCCTGGAGAGGCATATAGACACCAGAGCTCTACCATTCTGCTCAAGCAGCTCCTGACCTACCTCCATGGCTGACTAATTGTCCCTGATGTTATGGAGGACAGGGTCAGTCTGGAGAGCAGGCAGGAGAGGCTGAGAAGGCAGTGTTTGAAGGGGGTTGGGCATGGAACAACCTCATTTGCAACAGCCCAAGTGCACTGGAAGGGTGAAGACTGCTACAGAGGTAGCCTTTCCACATCATCCTGGATGCAAACCACCCACAAGATGTTCGCTGGCCTAAACTGCTGGAATACTGGAGTGTCCAAGATGACATTGATGAGTTGTTTACTGTTCATGGGGTCACCAGGGGCACCACCAGGGTGTGTGGGGCAGGTTTGTTTGTCTGCTGTGTGCTGGTGTCATCGGCTGCCCCTCTGTGGTGTACTTCCAGGTCCCTGTGAGTGTATGCTGTCAGTATGCATGTTGCCACATATCAGTTTGCCACACATCCCTCCATTTGCGCTGTTCTTCTCTGTGGTACTATCAGAGTTAATGTGATTCGCACAAATAGTGTTTGCAATGAATGGAGTATGTTCTCTGATTGCAGTGAAACAATATGGGTTAAAACCGGATGTTATAAATATAGTGCTGTAAAACGGGTACATTTAGGGGTGTGTCAAACCTAGTGAGGATGGAGTGGATGATGCCATTCCCTAGAAACATTGATGTGTTATTATTCTACTTCCTCAAGCTGCCGATTCATATAAATCACATTGTTGGCTGCAATATGCAGTTACCTTTGCCAATTGTTTACACCATTTAGTTTTTTTTGGCAGAATTTACTTTGGGGTTGAGGACCCAAATGACTCTGCCAGAAATCAGTTGAGCCACCTTGCAGGGAGTTGGTTTTAATCATGCAGTAAAAAAACTTTATCCATAATAAAAGACGCTTTTTCTGCATATTATGTCGACATTTTGAAATCACCAATATTATGTTTATGGATGTGTGATGGTCAGATCATAGGGAAATTGTCTTTGCTTTACTGAAAACAGCCTTATGTATGAAATCAGATTGTATGCCTTTCTTTTCAAGAAATGTTCGCTTACGGTCTAAAGAGAAAGTGTCCCCGGTAATTAACAGTGTGAGTCACGGCCTTGATCAAAACTTTATGTTCATCATTTGATGTCACTCTATAACACTTCCATTTGCAATTAAGTGGATTCTGTAGCTCCAGTAAGAGCTAAGTCAACAAGGAAATCTTCTAAACAAAATGCTAGGTACTCTCCTCTCCTAAGAAACATTAAGGGCCAAATTAGACTACTAGACGGAAGATGGTGTAAAATTCCCTCAAGTTATAACAACACCACACCTCAGTCCTTATGCAAAGCATACAAAAGGTCACGATTGGAAGTTAAAAAGCAATATTTTCTGGCCAAATCCATTCTGCTTAAAATGTCAAATTCTAGCCAAGCTGGCCATCCTGTTTCCTATCTCCACTTCTGTTACCCTCTCAGAAGATTGACCTAACCCACTCCAAGACTCCTTCATTTCTAAAATGTTGGACATTAGAAATAAAATCGTGGGTTTGAATTCATTATCTGAGAATGATTCCAAAGTGCCCTCCTCAACCTCCTCCACTTTTGTAACTAGTGTAAAGATACTAACAATTGATAATCAACATGCTGTCTGTGAAAATGTTTTGGCTAATTTAGAATCTTCCTCTTTATTTTCATTTAGTAGGATTCCTCCAGAACAAGTGATCACGATTGTTCATAAAATACATTCTTTGTATTGCCCTAGTGATCCCTGCCCTGCCTTTATAGTTAAACAACATATTAAGATGGAGGCTCCCTTTATTGCACACTTTGTACATTGCTCCATTGCAGATAATGAAATCCTGCAAGACCATAATCATATTTGGATAACTCTTTTTGAAAAAAAGGCACTAGACCAGTAATTTTGCACCAATCATAGACCTACCGCTAACAACCCATTTTTATTGAAAATATTACATGAGATCGCCACAAGTCAACTTAAAGAGCCTCCAGTAGACAAATATATTTTTAAAGATTTCCAATCAGGTTTAGGCCCAAACGTAGCATTAAGCTGGCTCTGGTGGATGTTAAAGAGGAGTTCCTCGACACTCTGGACAACAGCTATTCTTTTTTCTCACTTGGTTAAAATGTCAAGGCTGTCAAGTCACGCAGTAAACTGGATTGTTGCCTTTCTTGATGATAGGACCGCTAAAGTTTGTCTTGGTCCTTACTTATCTAAGGCAACCAGTCTCAAATTTAGAGTTCCTTGCTTTTTAATACATACATTAAACTGCTTCATGATCAGCTGATAGTTCATATCACTTCCTTTCAAAATTAGACAGATGATACACAACTGGTCTTCAGTCTTTAAAGGGTTACCACACAAACCTTTAGTAGAATTAAGTTTACTTTTGGCCTAATTAATTTCTGGATGAAAGACAACTGGTTACACTTAAACCCTTCTAAAACCGAAATTCTTTTGGTTTCACTCGAGAATTCCCTGTCATCTGTGGCTATTCCATTAAAACATTTAATTTATTAATATTAAGTCATATCATAGAGCCTCAGGACAGTGTGACGTCTCTGGGAGTAACACTTGACTCTACATTTTCTATGTTAAGATATGCAGATCAGATTGTCAGTAACTCTGCATAATCATTGTGTGAGCCATCATTAGCTCCAGAATTGATTATTGCAATTCTCTGTGCCTTGTAGCCCCAAGTACATATCTAATCATGTCCAGTTAATAATCAATGTATCTGCTAGAAATGTTACTAATACCCCTCACAGTCACCACATCCAAGCAACTCTATGTAGTTTACATTGTCTTCCCTTTCATTCAAGGGTTGCATTGAAAGCCCTAACACTTGTGCACAGATCCATTTATGTCAAATCACCACTTTACTTAAAGCACCTTCTCAAGTTATAGCCTCCATATAAGCCCTGACAGTCTGCACATAATCTTCTGATTAACATCCCTTGCTTCCATGGTTCATACGCTCTAGGACACGAATTCTCAGTGCAGGCAGGACATCTTTGGAACTCCATTCCACAGAGGTATGATCTATTGCCAACCTCCTATTATTTCGACAAAAATTGAAAACATTCCTGATTTGAGGGTCTGTTAATTAGTGTCTTTTCTCCTCATTTTCCATCCCACCAGTTGTTTGCTTTTTGTATTCTCGATAGTTTGATGCACTTGGATACCTTTTCATTTTGGTTGGGTGCACTACATAAATACATCAAATACAAATACACTTTTTCCTTCAGACGTGGTTTATTTGTTGTATTCTGGGATTTGTATTGTATTGTATTGTTTATTTATTCATAGAGCGCACCGGGCCATTAGGCAACTGGGCGCTTGTGAATTCTTAGGTTACAGTTACATAAATATCTTACATTTCTTGTATTGCAGTTATATAAATATCTTACATTTACATACAGAGTGTCAGTTACAATTTGAGGTTACGTTTGTATTTACAAGGAAAAACAGCGTGCAGCATTCCGAGGTAAAGCGTCAGCAGTCGTTGGTGAGTAGCCAGAGTTTAGCATTCATTTTGAACGAGTGGAAGGATGGTGTGGCTCTTTGTGAATCCATGTCAGAGTTCCATAGATGAGCTGCCAATACTGGGAAGCTTGAGCCTCCAGTTCTTTTCAGATTAAAGTTAGGGATTCTAATACTATTAGCTTGGGCCTTTCTGATGGGGCGTTCAGATGTATGCTTAGTGAATTTTTCTGTGAGGTGTACGGGTGCTTTATTGTTGAGACAGTTGTGAGTAATGTTTAGGGTTTTTGGTTTTTAGTTTGATTCTGTCATTGATGGCCAGCCACTTGGCGGCTCTTCTTTGATCGGATATGTGTTGCCTTTGGGAATGCCTAGAGCTGTTCTAAGGGCCTTGTTTTGTAGCGTTTGGAGTTTCTTGGTGTTGTATTTGCTGGTGCCTAGGTAAAGTGTGTTACAATAGTCTAGTTTCAAAAGTATAAGGGCTTGTGCAATGGTGATGCAACTGTCAGTAGACAGAAATGGTTTACATGCATGGATTAGTTTGCAAGTGTAGCTAGTTGCTGATGCTGTGGAATTAACTTGCTTGTCAAGGTTGAAAGCTGAGTCTAAGTAAAATCCTAAGGTTTTAACTTCCTTGGCTACATTGATTTTGATACCATCAATGGTGATGGATTTGTACAAGTGGGAAAGTTTGTTTAGTTTGCTGGTGGATCCAATGATTAAAAGCTCTGTTTTGTCGTCGTTGAGACATAGACCGTGTGTGGCCATCCACATTTGAATGATTTGATAGATTTTGTTTATGAGGTCAGTGTCTTTGTCGTAGTCTCCTTAGATTGGGATGAGGATCTGGGTGTCGTCAGCATAATTGGTATATGAGACACCCAGTTTGTCCAAGATATCGAAAAGTGGCTTTGTAAAAATATTATACAAAGTAGGGGAGACACAGGACCCCTGGTGAACACCACAGGTGATGGGAACTGGGTCAGCAGCTGAGGTAGGCGGGAATACTCTTATAGTTCTATTATCCAAGAATGAGTTTATCCACACAGTGGCCTTAGTGGAGAAGTTGGCAGCCGATTTGAGACGGTTACATAGTGCTTTATGGTCTACCAAGTCAAAGGCGGCTTGTAGTCTTGCATTTGCCACTGTGATTGCAGATATACGAAACCAAATATTCAATTACAGCTAGCAATCTAGACATGTATATAAAAACATGTAAAAAAGGAGGGGGGGGGATGAGGCACTCACTACAATTCCTGGCCAATATACTATATGAAGAAAGAAAAAATATATAACTGGGTTAAATCCCAAAAGTGTCCAATTCACAAGGTTAGATCCCAATTGTTGCCAAAATGTTCAAAGTTGGATCCCTTCTGCTGCATTTGTGCTGCTGTTCTCCTCCTCCTAGCGCTTTCGTGTCCCAACACTCTTCAGGGAGGCTGTGTTGCCTTGCTTTTCAGGTGAATCCAATTAAATTGCTAATGCAGTCTCTAAGGATTATGGGAGCTGTAGTGAAAAAATGTTGTTCAGTTCAGGTGACCAAGGAAAGACTCCCTCTTTTTTTCTCTTTTTTTACCTGTATATAAAAACATGATGTGTGTTACTCCTCGTTAAAGATTAAGAAACAGTTATATAAGCAAGATTGCACGTTAAATAGAACTAAGCTTGCAACTTATACGCTTTTTAGCCATTTTATTTATGATATAAAAGGATATAACTATATGTCATCTATATGGCAAAAGCATCTGTTGGGGTTGGATGCCCTGCGTAAGAAGGAGACACACCAGCGGAGTAGGAATACAACCTTCCTTTATTCAGACAACATACAGAGTGACATTCACTCCCATAACCCCCAGTTTCCTCCCGTCACTTCCGCCGGGACCGGGAAGGCTGGACCTCCCTCTTAAAGGGGCAATGTCTATGAAACAACACCCCCGGAAAAAAGTTCTTGCCAAGGTTAAACTTTAACTCAGTAACAGTGGCTTAACATTCTTCAACTAACCTCGGAGGTCTCTTGATAACCCGCTGGGTTCGTCCTCGTGGCTCACGACTTGGGCCACTGTCAGTGTCATCATAGGGATTTAACTGACGTAGAACGTGGGGTTCGAGGGGAACCCACTCTTCATCACCCGAGTCATGGCAATTAGGGTCTGGATCAAAGGGCTGAGGCAGTTCCTCTTCTCCTCGTGTGGTATGCTTGAACAAGGAGCTGTTTGTTCCTGGTGACTTCCCTTGTGTTGTTGGCCGTCGTTATCATTGTTCCTTTTACAGCAATCACTTGCTGGGGCACGGGTGCAAATTGAGCATCTGTCTTTCTGTTCATGTTTTGTTGAACCCATACTTCATCTCCTACTTGAAACTCCTTTGTTCGAGCTCTCCTCCTTTCATCAGTTTCGGCTCTGGTCTTTTCCTTGCACTCTGAATCCCTTTGGATGACTTCGTGATTTGGCTCAGTCTGGGTTGCTGGGTTGTTCACAATTCTGGTCCGAACTTGCTATTTCATCATAAATTCAGCTGGAGTTTTCTTAGTGGCCTTGTGAGGAGTGTTACGGTAGTCTCTCAGCATTTGACACAGCGCTTGGTGGGGATCTAGTCCTTTGATGCATGCTCTTTGTATTGTATTTTCATTGGAAGCCATAAATCTTTCGGCCATCCCGTTAGCTTGTGGCCAGTGCGGCGTGATCCTTTGATGGGTGAATCTGATGTCTCTCGCAAATACGCCGAATTCATGACCACTGAAGGGCGGCCTGTTGTCGGACTTTATTGTCTTGGGGATCCCCCACTCGCTGATGACATCACCAAAGGTGGCAGCTACGTGGACAAATGCTGTGGACTTCACCTTTTTAATAATGGGGAATCCAGAATGTTATTTTATTTTATTTTTACATTTATAAAGCGCTCACACAGCCCGCAGGCATCGAGGCGCTGTTACAGGAATTGTTTGTTTTTCTTAGTTGCGTATTTTTTTTTGTCTTAGTTACGTATTTTATAACGCGCTTAAACACCCAGAGGTTTCTAAGCGCGGACCCGGGGATCGAACCTGTTGTTGCTTCGTGTCGTCTTGCTTCCAAGACGCGCACGCTGCCGCTGAGCTATCCTCCCGGGAGAATGTTCGTCGATGAAGAGCAGCAGGTATTCCCCCGTCTCGAGTGGGCCGTAGAAATCCACTGCAACTCGCTCCCAGGGGTGATCTGGGATTTTGGTTGGTCAAGGGGCACTGGGGGCTCTGCTCTGGTGGTGCACTGACAAGCTATGCAGTTCTTTACCCACCGGTCGACCATATCGTCCAGGAACGGGAACCAGACGTGGCATCTGAGTTGCCTTTTCGTGTTGTCAGCGCCCCTGTGGCCTTCATGAGCGGTCTAGATGATGTCTGCACATAGTGTCGCTGGGATGACCAGTCGGAAACCTCTTCGTAGAATAGACTTGTCCTGAACGATCGAGTTCCATGTGCACTTTGGCCAGCCTTTCAAGCTCATCCCAGCAAACTCCCGGGTGCCTGAGAACCGCGCGGCGGAAATCTTTCCATCGATTGTTTTCTGTCAGGCTTATTGCTAGGGCCAAGGAGGGGTCTGCTGCTGAGGCAGTGGCAACATATTCAATCAAGACAGCCGGGGGCAGGGCATTGGCCATGACATAGCAAATGTATTCAGCGTCACCTGGCCTGGGGATCGGCCTGCCGGTTGGGTGTCTGGACAGGTAATCAGCCGGGTTGTTTTCGCCTCCCGGTCGGTGGATAATCTCAAAATCATATTCTTGTAGCCGGATGCCCCATCGTTCGATTCTCGGGGGCATTGTGGTTCTTGGGTTCCCGAAGAGGGACAGCAAGGCCTGGTGATCCGTGATAAGGGTGAACCGTTTTCAAATCACCAAATTATGGAAATGTTTGCAGGCCCAGGCGGCTGCCAAGCTTTCCTTCTCCGCTTGGGAGTATGCGGATTCTGGGGGCGCCACTGCCCTGCTGGCGTATGCCACTACGTGCCTTGGGTTGGTGTCGGGGCCACTGGTTTGTGCCAGGATGGCTCCTAGGCCCACCGTGCTTGCGTCTACCACAATTTCAGTGTGCCACTCAGGGTCAAAGTAGGCAAGCTTTCGGACTTCCGCTAATGCTTGTTTGATCGTGTCAAAGGCGGTTTGGCAATCATCAGACCTGATGAACTGTGTTTCTTTTTGTAACAGGCACGGTAATGGTTCCGTAATGGTGGCAAAATGGGGTATGTAGCGGGCGCAGTACCCAGCCATTCCTAGGGATGATCGCACGTCAGCGACTTGGATGGGCTTCTTTAGGTTGAAGATGGTGGATACTTTGTCCAGATCAGGAGTCATCCCCTCCGCGGGGACGATGTGGGCAAAAAATATGAGCTTAGCTTTGCTGAAACACTTTTCTAGGTTGAGGGTCAGCCCTGCTTCCTGCACGGCAGCACAGGCAGCCCGAAGAGCTGCGTCGTGTTCTTCACGGGTTTTCCCGAAGACGAGGATATCATCGCTATAGTTGAGTGTCCCTTTCACAGGCCTGATGATCTGTCTAATGGATTCATGGAAAATTTCAGCCGCTGACGAAATTCCAAAGTTCAACCGCTTATAGCGGAATAGCCCATCATGAGATGCAAAGGTGGTGATCACTCGCGACTCAGGGTAGCCCTGGTTCAGGTCTAGCTTTGAGAAAAGTGTTGCTTTGTTAAGCTGAACATTCATGTCCTCAATTTTCGGTCCTGGATGACGTTCCCTTTGGATGGCGGTGTTGGCTACCCTCATGTCCACACATATTCGTAAGCGACCACCTTCCTTTGGGACGATCACTAGTGGAGAGACCCATGGGGACGGGCCGGTGGCTGGTTCTATGATGTCATCTCGTAGGAGCTGGTTTAGCTCTTGTGACACTGCCGCTTGGAGCTGAAAACCTACTCTGCACGGGTGTTGTGGTACTGAGCGGACTGCCGGGTCAATGTGTAACTTGACTGGGGGACCTTTCATCTTGCCCAAGCCTTGAAATAGATTTGGGAATTCCCTTTGGATGTCGTCTTTGGTGATAGGTGAGCTGACGAGTGACTTCTAGTCCATGTTGTAGACGTGTGCCTTGGTGTCATGCGTGGGTGCTGTTGAGCGGATGGTGTCACCCTCCTGAACGTGGATGTTGATGAGGCCTAGGCATGAGGCTGTCTAGTAACTGAGCAAGCATCGCCCTTTGGCCGGGCTCCGTATGTCGTGGATTGTGGTTGTGGTCGACTTGTTACCATGGATAAGTCGTCTTTGGAATGAGCCAACACAGTGCAGTGGTGTGTCGGCACCCCATTGAAATATTCTCAAGGGCGTCTGTTCTAGTGAGGGTTTCTCCAGGATCTGGTGGAATTTTTTTTTTTGCCCCATAATATCCACTGTGGCCCCAGAGTCTATGAGGAAACAGAATTTGTTTGTCACAGATGTCTACCATTATACGTGGTGCTTCTCTGGCCTCCCCATCATCCATGATGAGGTTCACAAACTCATCCTGCGTATACAGGTCATATTGATCACTTTCATAGTCTTGGTAGACTGGTGGCATTAAGTGGCAGCTCTGTCGTGATCGGGGTGGCTCATCATATTCATTGCAGATGTGTGCATTCAGATCTTGCGGCTTGTGGTCTTATGATTCATCTTCTGGATAGAGCTCCTCAACTACTCGCACGTACCTTTTTGGCCCTTGTTGGTATGGGCGTGTCGGGAAAGGCTGGTTTTGTGGTGCTCTTTGGGGTGGTCTGTATTGCGGTGCCATCGTTCTTTGTGTCGTTGGAAAAGGTATGCCTTCTCTGTAGACCGATTGGAAGTGTCCTTCTCTTCCGCAATTACCGCATTTTTGGGTGAGTGCAGGACATGACCCTGCATGGGGAAATGCCATGCCACACCTGTAGCATTGTCGTTGCATTCTTGGGACTGAAGAGTAGTGTGGACTGCTGGTCCTGTCTCTTCCTCTTGTAGTGGTGGCATGCAGTGCTGCTACCACGTCTCCTCTGTCTTGTTTGAGCGTCGTAGTACTGGTCATCTGTGTTGCTTGTTTGTCTACCTTTTCAAGGATTCTGGCCATCTCGCTGACCTCTTCAATGCTAAAGTTTTTTTTGAGAAGTTTCTTCTTCAATATGGGTGAGAGGCACCCTTCAATCACCCTTAGACGAATGGCCTCCCCTAGGGAAAATGCGTGAAATTGACAGTGTGCCCCTTTAATTTGCAGCCTTGTGATGAATTCACACGGTTTCGCCCGTGCGTTGGGTACGCTGGTTAAACATGTACCTTTCATAGTATCTGTTAGGTTCTATGACCAGTCTCTTGTTGAGGGCTTGATCAATGCTGCGAAGTCGGGGTGTTCTGCCACCGGGATGCTTTTAATTAACGTCTTTATTCCGGTACCAGCCGTGTTGATGAACATGCTGCGTAGGTGTGGGGATGTCTCTTCACCTGCAGCTGCTATGAAGTTATTGAAGTCTTCTAGCCACTCCACCCATCAGGGGCCTTTATCCGCCTGTGGGGTCATGGAGAACGGTGGAGGCATGCGCCAAGCCGTAGCTGTTGACCTTGTGGAAGTTGCAGGGGCTGGTGGGGCTTGTCCGGCACGATCAGGTGACGTGCTCATGGTTGATCGGCCCGGGGTGGTTCAGGGATGGTGATAGATGGGGCTGCAGTATGTGTTGGCAGGCCACTTTTGTTTTAGTTTCTTTTTAATGATTTGGTCCAGTGTTGGGGCACTGGTGTGCACAGGGTGGTACCCACCAGAGGATATGCAGGCACTTGAATTGGCAGGTTGAGCTGTTGTTAGCAAGAGTGCAGGGGTGCCACCTGGGGGAGCCACGCAGTCCTGACTGGACTTCAAATAAGTTAGCACGTGTTCTGCAGTCTGTTCCTTGGGCCTGTGTTTGGAATAATAGGGATTCGACGTGATCCAGTCTCCAGACCACGTGGTGTAGCCATTGAAGGAGGAGGAAGTATCTGTGATGTGAGCAGCTGTGCGGATCCGCGGGATCGCGTGATCCTGTCCCCAGCCCACGTGGAGGTGCTGCTGGAGGAGGAGGAAAGCAGCGTGAGGCAGAGGGATCGCTGGCAGCGGGATCGCAGGAGGGGCGTGGCCGCTTAGTTCCGCACCCGGAGCTCGTTGGGATCACCGGCATATGGGGAAGGACACACAGCAGGATTGCTGGCGATCGAAGGAGGATGCTGGTGAATCGGACTCTCCTCGTTGCCAAATTGTTGGGCTTGGATGCCTTGCATAAGAAGGAGACACACCAGCAGAGTAGGAATCCAACCTTCCTTTATTCAGACAACATACAGAGTGACGTTCACTCCAATAACCCCCAGTTTCCTCCCGTCACTTCCGCCGGGAGCGGGAAGGCGGGACCTCCCTCTTAAAGGGGCAATGTCTATGTAACAGCATCCATCACGTAAATGCAGGGTAGCAATGCTACGGGGAAAATTGGTGGTAAACCCCACTAATGATGTGTTAGGAGCCCGACTGAAACCTCCAAGGTTGGAAACGCTGTGCCGATTTTGTAAGGGGAAAGTTGAATTGCTGCATGATTGTTTGTTGAATGTAGGTACCACTTTGAGCTGCGTTCGGAGTGTCTGGGAAAAGTGGTGGTGCTATCAGGTGAAGAAGTGTGGGAAACGCTATGGCACTGTTTATTATGTGAGCCTACAGCCGCTATGGTGATTGCTTCAATTCGGTTCCTAAATGTGCTGTGTGGAGTGCAAATGGAGTCGAAAGTGGTCTTGCTGGTCTTTCCTCAGATGCTGTTGCTGTTCTGTGTTGCTGGGAGGAGCTTCTTTTTGCCACAGTTACGAACTGCCCACTTAACCACCAGTCTGGCGCAGAGCGCGGCGCAGACTGCAAGTAGAGTGGAAAGTGGTCTTGCTGGTATTTCCTCAGTTACTGTTCTGTGTTTGCTGGGAGGAGCTTGTTTTTGCCACAGTTACGAACTGGCTACCTAACCACCAGTCTGGCCTGGACCGAAAGTGGAGTGCAAAGAGGCCTTGCTGGTCTTTCCACAGTTGCTGTTGCTGTTCTGTGTTGCTGGGAGGAACTTCTTTTTGCCACAGTTATGAACTGCCTACTTAATCAGCAGTCCGGTGCAGAGCGCGGGCCGGACTGCAAGTGGAGTGGAAAGTGGTCTTGCTGGTCTTGAGAGACGAGGGCGATGAGGGCATCCGATTACTGGTAAGCCACTTGACTTGTTAAATTGCTCAACCGCCAACACCTAACTTCAACAAAAAAAAAGGTAATTGCGGTAGCAGGGCTGAAATATGTCTAAACTAAGGAGTGGGGAACTAATGATAACGGAAAAGGGGCTGGCCGTACTTAGAGCCCTGGATGAGGACATGTCAATGACTGAGAAGTCTTCTGGTTTAAAAACGACAGAAATCACTGACAAACTGCTCATTGAGCAACGTTCTGTAATTACACAAACTGTGGTGACTTGCGAAACACAGGGTGGCTATGTTGCTGCTAAAGGAATGTCAATGTGTCTCTGAACTATCCTGTACACCTATCCTGTATTCAGAGGTGGTGGGAAATAGCTGCTTCCCTAAGCTCACCCTCCAGCGGGGGGTGTCTGATGTTAGAAAAGGAGATACAAACTGTGCCGGCAAATGTGGGAAATGAGGAAAACTCTAGCCTGGAGGAGTGTGATAAAGCAAACATGGAAAAGGCACCAAATTGCACAGATGGAATCAAAGTAACACAACTGGGAGACTCCTTTGTGCTTGACCATTCCTTTGAGTGACTTTGTGAAGACACAGAGGGAATTACAAAACAAACATACCGTACCAGGCAATTAGAGTCCGAATCTGGATCGGTTAATAATGGGTCTGACCGGCAAACAGAGATATAACTAATATTTCAGACAAACAAATAGCTCTGGGCAGGCCAAGGCCAATCCTGAAAAAAACATGAAATGAAAATGGTTTCACTCCCAGAAACATCGCAATGCGGCGAGAGCCTAATATACTACCACAAGTAGACTCATTGGGGCCAGCCTCAATCGCGGCACTCCGCCTTGTACTAGAATCACTGCTTAGACTATATGACAACATCAAAGAAGCAGTCTGGGAAAATGTCATAAAGATGAATAGAGTGGCTCCAACCCGGGAAAACCCCGGGCCCCAACGGCTTCCCCACAGAAACATGGAAATACCTCGGAGGTAGGCTATCGACCTATATGCACCGCATGTTCCTACGTAGCAAAGAACTCGGGGCGCTCCCCCCGGACCTCAGGAAGGCATGCATCATAGTCATACATAAACCTGGGAAACCTCCGGAGGAATGTGCCTCCTATCGCCCCATCTCATTAATTAATGGAGAAGCCAAGGTCCTCGCCAGAGCACTCGCCAACAGGCTTCTGAAAGTAATAGAGACCCTTATTCATCCGGACCAGTGCGGATTTATGCCCAACAAGTCCACTCGTATGAACCTACGCAGGGTCCAACTGGCGCTGTGCAGAGCCAAAGAGATACCGGTCCCACTAGCCCTCCTGGCGGTGGACTTTGAAAAGGCATTTGACTCGGTGGGGTGGGATGCTCTGTGGGCAATCATGGACCGGATGAACCTGGGACAAGCATTCATATCATGGGTCAGGCTGCTCTATGCATTCCCGGAGGCCACGGTTAGAGTAAACGGCAGAGCCTCTAAACCATTCCCACTGGGTAGGGGTACGAGACAGGGGTGCCCGCTGTCTCCGCTTCTCTTCCTCCTGGCTATCGAACCACTTGCTATTGAGCTCAGAGCTAACACCAACTGGACCGGGTTCGCCTGGCCGGGGGGGGGTGAAGACCGCCTTTCGCTATATGCGGACGACCTCCTTGTCTATCTCAGTAACCCATGCATCTCGTGCCCTATTGTTTCCCTCATCCTTAGGGAATATCAGAACTTTGCGGGTCTGAAAGTGAATGAAACCAAAACTATTTACTTCCCAATCCAGGGTGGTGATTCTGCTATTCCTGAGTCCTGCCCATACCACATCTCTATCAGGGAATTTACATATTTAGGCATACGACTCGACCCGACACTTGAAAGGTTCCCCCAACTGAACCTACAACCTGTGCTTGAGCGGTTCAACAGAGACACTTCCCACTGGCAATCACTCCCCCTGTCGCTGTTGGGTAGAGCCGCACTATTTAAGATGATGACCCTCCCCAGACTCCTCCACGTCCTCCAAAACGCCCCATTCACCATCTCCAAGGAAATCTTCGCACTTATCGATAGGAATCTCCGCACACTATTATGGGGAGGGAAGCAATCCAGAATTGCCCTTGATACGCTCCAAAGATCGGTCTGGGAGGGGGTATCGGCTTGCCCTGCATACGTACATATTACCTTGCAACACAGATCGGAGTGGTAAACGATTGGATGCATGCAGACCCCACACTACCGCACATCCGCATCGAGCTGGAGACCATGACCCCGTTATCCCCACGCCAGACACTGTATGCCACCCACAACCGTCTCCCGAGGCTTCCCAAGACGATTCACCATATCCGCCGAGCTTGGCGGGAGGCACACAAACTGGTCGGCTGGAAAGGAATTCCAACACTGTCCCAACCTATATGGCACAACGCACTCCTCCCAGAAGTAGTGAAAATGGGTGCTTTCGCTCACTGGCACGCAAAAGGGATACACACACTGGCACATGTAATACAGGGGGGACGCCTCGTAGACTTCGAGACTATGCAAGTACAGTTTGATCTGACGCCCATGGACCGGTTTCGACATGCGCAGTTGGCCCACGCCATCCACACCCAATTCCCAGACACGACAGACATACCCCCATGCTCTCCCATTGAGACCAATATCCTCCCCCAAGGCATCCCTTCAAAGGTCACCTCCACTCTCTATCAGGCCCTCAATTATTTTGGGACTCCGCAGCTTGAAGGGCTCAAAGCAAAGTGGGAAAGGGATGTGGGTCAACTGGAGCCGGAGGACTGGGTCGATGCGTTGATGTCCCCCAGGGAAATTGGGATAGAAAATAAGCTCAGGCTAATACAATTGAGAATTCTCCACCGCTCTTATCACTCACGGGCTGCAATGGCCAGATGGGGGGGACTAGATGATGGGACATGTATCAGGTGCAAAACTGAGTCCTCCACCTTCTACCATATGATATGGGAATGCCCAGTGTTACAGCTCTTCTGGGGGGACTGTATTAATATGATTTCTGCTGCCATGGGGACCCCAAAATGGTACTCCTGGGCATCTGGGGGGAAGTAGACCTGACAAAACATGGGAAAATGTTCCTGTCAATAGCATTAGGGGCTGGCAAGAGACTTATCGCGGCTAAATGGGGTTCCGCAGACCCACTGTGCCTGAACCGATGGAGGAATGACCTGAACAGGTGTGCGGCGTCGGAACGCCGGATCTACAACGCACAGGGTTACCCCCACAAATTCAGGAAAATATGGGACAAATGGCTTGATGCGCAGTAAACCCCGCTGGTCGACACAGCTCAACATCTTGATTAACTTTATCTGCCTGCCTTGACCTGCAAATGTCCTTGGCCCTTGGCCCTGCGATGCCCCTCTTGCCTTTGATATTGTCTTTGATGCTGCTATGCTATGCCTTTCTCATTTGTTGTATGCCGATGATTCATGTTTCTTGTTATGTTGTTATGCTTTAAAACTCAATAAACAGAGTTATAAAAAAAAAAGATGAATAGAGTGGACTTAACTGTTAAACAACTATTGGAGGCATCAGCGGAACGACAGAAATATGGTGGAAATGTTGCAAGGGAAGCAATTGTAATATGGTGCATTTAGACTTGACCAGTAACATGGATGGGGAAAGTGCTCCACAGGATATTGTGTTGGTGGATTCACTGACGCAACTAAGTGAGTCCCCTGACAGACCCTCTGCGCTAGTGGTGTTGTGCTCTGAGGAATATCAAGAAAATGAAGTAAATGAAGAAAACCCTGTAGCCCCGAGTTCATACATTGAACAAAACCAAAGGGATCCTGTGGAATCTTCGGGTGACCTGTCACCAACAAGAGGGAGAATCAAGCTGGCTGAACCAAAATCAGCAGACAACGGAAAAAAGGGGGGAAATTACAGGAAAAGAAGAAGACCAAAAACCAACCAACCTCAAATGGGAATAGATAAAACAACTCAAAAAATCAATCAGTGCATTGGCTGACAAAGAGCAAGACCATGAAGTGGAACGGAATAAAACAAATGAGGAAGTCTTGGACTTGAACTTGGAAAGCAGGGGCAAGGCCCCAAAGAAGAACAGGAAAAGAAAGCAAAGTAAAATGACCAGGTTCTTAGAGAAGCCTACTACAAACAACATAAAGGCCACTACACCAGTACCACAGCCTCAGGAACCTGCAACTACACGCGTGGAGAGTGTAGACTGTACTATTCCCTCGATAAATTCCTGTGTTGCTCAGACACGTTCTGTGCAGCGAAACCCTGTGGCCGATAGAGGGACAAGTGCAATAACACAGGAGCTGTGTACGACTGTAAACGTAGATCAACAGACCAGCAACAAATTCCAAGGAACTATCATGGACTGGACGATTAACCCCCAAGTTTGTGGTCAAATGCACATGAATAGGGGCCAAATGATAAAGGTTTTCAGGCGATACCAACTTTGTGGGCCTTGCGCTCCGACGATATATAAAGGGTAGCCTTCCCAAGAAAAGTAGCAGAGAAAGCCATATGTCACTACACTTCCAACTTGATTGCCCAAATTGTCTAGAAAGAGAAATAAGTCCTTAAAACCTTGGAATATGAGCTGGTAGAGCTCTTTTGCCCAAAACATGTAAATGAGTTCCTGGAGCAAGTGTCACTATCACAGCAGTAAGTCAATGACGCAAGTAACGCAATAACTCAATGGGTACAGATACTGCTGCTAAATCTGGGCTTGAGGACTGGTTGTGGCTTGAGGCTGCAATTGAAATGTTCAAAAAGTCAAAACTAAACAACAGTCTTTAACACAGGGCTGCTTAGGATTGTCTTTGGAATGTCTGTGGATTTCAGAAACTAAATGGGTCTCTCCCTGACTGTTTGCCTGAGGCTAACATAATTCTTTTGCAGGAATCAATGTCCCTGAATAAAATCAATTTAGAGGGTCACTACACATACTGCAAAGAGTCTACTGGAGGCATCAAAGGCCAACTTAAGCGTGGCTTAATAATTGCTTTTGGTCAAAATCTTAAAAGCACACATATGGAGGTAGCAAGACGGTTGAATGACCTCCTTGCAATTAACATTTCTTTCCCTAATTTGCATACAAATGTTTTGGTTGTGAACGTTTCGAGGAACATTGAGAATCTGTCTCTAGTGGACATACATGCTGAAGTAGATGACCTGCTTTCGGGCTGGTTGGAGAAAAAACAAAATCTGTACATTATTCTGGGGGGAGCTCTAAATGCAAAATGTGTAGACGTTCAGAACAAGAAAGGTTTGGAATTAGTGAAAATGATCAAATGCTCAAAGGGTGCTGAATTGGGAGCTCTGTGGAATGAATACTCGCTGAGCTGGGATCTAACCATAGGCCTGCCTGAGGAGGAGGAGATAAAAAGTAGTTTCTTCACTTGGTGTAGAGGACAAATAAAATCTTAGATTGACTACTTCTATGTCTCTTCCGAACCAGGCAGGACATGTGAACCACTGATTAATGGAACAGCTCTGGCCAGTGACCATTTCCCATTAGCACTGACATTGAGATAACCATTCTCTATGACATGCTTTGATCCCAGTATTGCCTTCTCCACACCGGATAGGGGTGGTCTTATGGTAAAATTGAATACTGTGGCATGCAGAACCTTTATGATGACATAGGAGCACCTTGTAAGAAATGTGGGTCTGAACGCTGATGGTTTATCCGATGATAATTTCAATCAGACCTTATTAAACTGTATGAAACAGCTTACTAATAGGGGTCCTCTCCACACCAACAAGGAGCACTTACATATCTCTGGCCAGAGGGTGAGAGAGGCAAAGAGGGTTAAGGAGGAGGCACTACACGTCTTGGCTTCTCAAGTTATTGGAAGCTTTGACTTCCTCAAGTCTAAGAGGTGAATTATTGCGACTCACAAGCGATCTCTGAAATTGTTTAGTCAGGAAACCCACATTAGAGAAAATCAAGAGGTCCTTAAAACTATGCCTGAGAACGATAGTTCAAAATTCTGGTCACTTATAGGAGAAAAATTGAAAGGGTCTAAAGTCAGCATGGAGTGCTTGTTAACGGAACAAGACTGGATAGCTTTTCTGAGTGCCACATATAGCCTGCCAAAAGGGGAATGAGGGGGTACTGGAATCTATAAGGGAAGAGATGACCATTCTGGATGTCCATGGGACAATAATGACATAATGTGGGCAATTGGTAGAGCTAAACCCTCTAGGGCTCCTGGTCCAGACTGTATTCCTCCGATGCTGATTAAAAACGATCCGGGGGCCAGGCTGGGTCCACTTGGAGATTTATTCAAGCATGTATACACTACCCATAGGGTTCCACATACATGAAGGAATCTAACATCATACCTATATATAAGCAAGGAGATAGTGCTGATCCTAAAACCTATAGGCCTATCTCCTTGCTGGATCCTACAAGTAAAGTTTTCACAACCTCTTTTTTAAATTTTCTTTAAATTTCTTTATTTGCATTTTCTTAAACAGTGCACCGTTCAGGTGGTACAGCAAACTTACCAACTCCCACTTCCTCAGTTTCCCCCTTCACCTCCCATGTCCCAATAGGCCTGTTATATAGTCATGATTATTCATCCCATAACTTTTAACTTCTGTGTAACCTGCCCTTTCATGCCTCATGTGCCCCTCCTCCACATCACTGGCTCTCATCGCGATCATCGCTCTCATCTTGAGGTTTGAAAAACGTTTGTACCACTATGTTCCACTTGCCTTCTAAGTCTTTTGCTGTCTATTGACTGCTCTTTGTCAAACTCCTGTCTCTGCAAGTGTCAATTTTTGCAAATCTTTCCACCATAGTTCAACCAGTAGGCTGGTTGCTGACTTCCAAACCATACCAATCCGGCATTTGGCCAACACATAGGCTAGATCTTTCAATCTACCCACTGTTTTCCCAGTCTTCCCTCTTAGGTACAGGCCAAGCAAACAGGCAGCTGGGGATTGGACATTCAGACAGATCCCCCCACCCTCCATCTTCTGGGCCACTTCCTTCCAGAACCTCTTCACTGTAGGACACTCCCAAACATATGAAGCATACCAGCGTTTACGGTGTTACATTTGGGGCAAACCTGTTCACTCGCACCTTTGAATTCCGCTATTTATTGTTGCATTAAGTAGGCCCTATGTTTTATATACAATTGTAACAATTGCAGCCTCGCGTTCCTGGACACTCTTTTGTGTTATTGGGCTACTTTAAGTCAATCAGCGCCTGTGAAGGCTTCTCCCAAATCTGCCTCCCATCTAGCCTGGACACTCAGTTCCGCCCCTGATTGATTTTCTAGGAGTATTTCATACAGTCTCGAGATGGTGTGCCCTCCCTCAGATATGTTTATTATGGTTTCAACCGTCTCTTGGCTAATCGTGTTCTCACTTATTGTTGGCCATCTGCTCTTTATGGTATTCGTGATAGTGCGATGCAGGAGGTATTGGTCTGTATGTATGCCAGTGGACTCCTGTAATTCTTGGAAGCTCATGAAGGTGTCATTCGTCATGAGGTCCCCAATCGTAGCTACCCCGCAGTATTGCCTATGTAACCTGACGCTCGGTCTTAAGCCACTACACTCTGTAAGCACAGCAGCTAGAGGGATGTGTGGTGATAGTGGGTCCCTCATCTTTAATTGTTTACAGGTCCTTTGCCATATCTGCACCCCCAATTTCACTAATTGCGCATATTCTTTGGGCATGTGGTGGATACTCATATCAGGTCTCTGAGAAGCAGGTCTCTGATCATTGGTCGAAGCAGAGATGTATTTATGGTTGGTTCGCTGCCAGCCATCCCACCACATACTGGAGCGGACATGCTAGATAATACAGCTCAAAATTCGGTATCCATAGCCCCCCTTCCTCATATGTCCTTTGAAGCGCTCTCAGTGCAACTCTATGCCTTCCGTTGGGGATAAAAAACGTCTGCACTCCTTGTCTAGTCTGGCAAAAAATAGTTGGGGGATATTATAGGAGACATTCTCAAAGCATTGCAGTAGTCTAGGCAGCACCACCATTTTCAAACGTGCGGCTCTCCCCATAACAGAAAGCGGAAGCTTGCTGCAGAATTTCAATGGAGTTTGCTATTCCTTCGTATGCTCTTTGAGTGTTGTGTATGGGTTCTTGCAATGGTGTATGAAATATAAATATCACCAGGTATCGGAATGTGTCTCTTTTCCATGTGAACGCCAATGTAGGAAGGCGCTCTTTTCCGCCTCTGGCAAGCCTAGCCAGCGGGAAAAGGCAGAATATTTCTTTGTTAATCGTGATCCTGGACAAGGCGCTAAAGTTATCCATCAACTGGAGAATGTGAGGCAGGTTTGCTTCTGGGTTCTGTATATACAACAGCATGTCATCAGCGTGCATGGACACTACATGACATGCATCACCTATTCTGATCCCTACTCCTTGATCTTCACTTCTCATAAAAGGCCTGATTGGTTCCATAGCCATGATAAACAACATGGGGAAAAGTGGGCAGCCATGCCCGGTGCCCTTTTGCAGTTCCCATTTGCCAGAGAAGATCTTTCCCGTTCTCACCCTAGCCATTGGGTTAGCATATATTAATTTCACCCATTTGATGAACTACAGGCCGAACCTCTCTAAAGTCGCGTAAAGCCAGTCCCAGTGAATGGAATCAAACACCTTTAGCGCATCAAGCGAGGCCACCAAACAGTCCTGGTTCCAAGTCATTGTATAGCCAATCACATGATGCAACCGTCTCAGGTTCCACATGATATTCCTGCCAGGCACATAGCCGTTTGGTTGGGTGTTGTTTGTAAGTGTCCTTTTCTAGTTCAAACTTTTTAGGAATGCTCTATGCTGCCGCTGTCCTTGCCCCAGGAATCCCAGCCGGATAACAACCTGTAGTCTGAATTCAACTACGCAGGTGTGAATGAGTCCATATTATGGACAAACAGGGCCTAAGATGTTTTGAAAGAAAGAAAGGTGGATTGGTATGACATTATAGTGCAAATAAACAAGGGAGGGGTAAGGTTACTTAGCATTAGTTAACAATGGGTTATGCCGAAGCAATGTTTTGTAAATGTCTCAGGGGTGATAGAGGCAGAAACAACTAGTTACAACCTGCCGTGCGTCTAGGAGATCACTATGGGCCTCATTACAAGTCTGGTGATAACTTTGACTGTGCTACCAGTGAGTTGTCGCCAGACTTGTAATATTTTACCGGCGCCTGACTTCTCAGTGCCACCAGGACATTACAAGTCTGTTAGGACTCTATGGGAGTGGGGACTCAGAAGTGCCAGCACCATTGCTAACGATGCTGGCTCTTCCATGAAGAGTCTGCCTACCATGGCCGCTGCACAGGGCAAGGATCAGACCTGTCGGGCACAGCGGCCCTGGCAGGCAAACTCGTAGTTTGCCGTCGGGAAACCAGGGTGCCATTGAGCTTACTGGCACCCTTGTTTCCAGACCGTCAGGGTCATAATGAGGCCCTATGTCTTTCTAGACTGCCTATGAATATAGGACTACTCAGCAGATGTTTGTTTTACAAGAGAGGTAGAGAGAGAGGTAACGGTGGGACAGAGAAGGTTCTATCTAGCCCTACCTTTGTTTCCGCAGAGACATTTGAGAATACTGAATCACTGAAGAGCATTATATATGCCCTTCTAACCAAGAGATACATTTTTGGGCGGTTTACCCACCCCCCGCCTTCTTTTTGTGTTACAATGACATTAAAGGGGTCAGGGACAAATTTAAACCGAGCCGAATGAGCCGAAAGTTGCCGAAAGAGACGAAAGTTCATCTGTAAAGAAAACTTCCTGCTCTCCTCTGTTCAAATCTTTGTTCATTCATGAATGCTATTCTTTGACACGTGTGAAAAAATCCACCCAACTCGAAATGATCCCCTTAATGCTTGGGTGTTGTCATGTATGTTTAGGGGTAAAAAGACAACCTTGCCCTTTGAGGCTTTAACTAAATAATTCGGGTTATGTGTGATTTCATCGCTGGTAATAAACATCAAGGGGTAAACAATATTGTTTTTTAACACACTAAACACCCTCCCCAACATATTTTAGGAATGGTGCAATTATATAAACAAACTCCAGTCCTAGAATATTTGGGGATTGTGTTGGATAGTGGCTTAAAAAAATATTGTTCCCCCCTCTGTGTATATTTCCAGCGATTAAATCACTCAGTACCCTAATTTGTTGATTTTATTCCAGATATCATTTGAAGTTGTACAATTGATTCCAGTGGGCCAACTAATTGCGTGTATTGCGTGAGCCCAATTTCCTGTAAAAAAAACAAAAAACAAGATGGCCACCGCCATGAGAAAGCAGATTTAGTTTCCATGGTGGCCGTGGGCTGGAGGAGCCCCTGGACCGGAGCACAAAGCTCTGGTCCAGGTGGTAAGTGGGGAAGAAGGGAGGGATGGGCAAAGGTGCAGGATGTCTTTGGGGGTGGAGGGAGGGCAGGGGAGGCATCAGGGAGGGTCTCCCTTTTTCCTCCCCGCAATCAAGATGGCGCCACCCAGGAAAGAGCCTTGGGTGGCTGGAAAATACAGGCAGTGCTGTGATGAATCGTACAGATCCCTCACTATACCCCGGCCTAAAGCCTCTTCCCAGGTGGCCAGGGAAAGGCAGACTTCCTGATTCCGACCTTGGGGGTGGTGTACTGTGGAAGGATCACCTAGGAGGAGATAGAGCCCAATGGGATGAAGGGATCCTGTGGGATGAGGCACAGTATTATCCTCTGAAAGGCAGTAATCGTTCTTGTATACCAAAACATTTAATGGCCTATTGGCATTGTAAGGTATCTGAACTCCATGTTAAGCTTAGACATATGGGCAAAGTGGGTGCAACATCTTAAACCACTTTATTTAAGGAGGAACCTGTCATACCTTGTTTGGATACAAATCTCTGTTGCTCCCAAAGGGACAGAGAAGATAAACCTTCAAATGGTGGTATTCATGAACTGTGTGTGGGAGGACAGGTCTGTAGGACCCCCTGCCACACATTCCCCACCTCCGCGAGGGTTGTGGCTCGTCACCGGCTCCCTATGCACCTGGGCCCGGGAGGCAGGATGGCTGCTGATCGACACACAGGGCCACACGACTCGTACTGTAACCTACCATAGACACCATTTTGAAAACATCAAGACTCCATTTTAGATGTACTGACCAAAGCCCAAGCAAAATAGCCTGCATGCGAAAGCTGTAGCTTGACCCCCGCTCACTGCGCACAGGGAGCCATGCACTCCCCCAGCGCCTCCACCCCATGGCAGATCCGCTGCAGGCCCGTTCTCACAGGCAACCAGACACAAGCAAGTATCAGAACAAACACTGTATCGTTTACCTTCCGCAGTACATCATTGCCCTAGAAGCGACCTGACTTGTAGCCGCAGTCTGGAAATTAACAAGAACCATCCCAATCCCACATGCCCCGACCCTGCAACTGACCCCCAGCATTTAAATATATGGTGTCCATGACCCCTCTCCATAAACCCCTGCCCAGACCCCCCCCGCACATGGAGTGCTAACGACAATAAAAGCAAGAATGACCCCCCCCCCGCTGCAAGATACCATGTGCCTTGAAGGTCTAATGAAAGGGCTTGATAAATTCCACCTTATGCTAACTAATGATTGCTGCTAATGTATGGATGAAGCGAGAAGCAATACATAAAATGTTTGTGTATAATGTATAATGTAGTGAAACGCGTTTAAATGTGTGTGATGATCCTCAAAGGTGTTGAACTAGCAGTTGCTGAAAATGAAAATGTAAACAAACATTTTGCGTCTATGCTCCTGAGTACATGACCCAACCTAACACTACCTCATGTTGTTATGTGTTATTCATCTGTCTGCCCCATGAGATACGAGTATGTGTTCAAGCAACGTTATGTATTACATATGCTATAACCGACCCCCATTGCTATGAATACCGAAATGTATGCATTTATAAACAACAGAAATATGTAATTAGTCTAATGCTACTAACTTTAGCATCTGTCCCCTCGTATGGTATATTGTCTAGTTCAGTGAATAGAGAATTGCATGAAGCCACAAGGCCATCTCCCCCTCCTCCCGCCAAGGCCCGCCAGGGCTTGCTGGTAGTCAAGCAGCACAGCCTCACCTCCCCACATTTCTGCTGGACCCGCTTCAAGTATTTTCCTCCCCCATGTCAGAGGCCGCCATGGCCTGGCCAAGTGAATTATGTGCTACCTGGTCCTAAATCCCACCACCTTTGCGGGCTGGAGATGTGCCCTCACTGATCCAATGGCACTCCAGTTCACCCCAAGTTAACGGGCCATAGAGACAGTTATTCACCCCTGTACCAACATATCATAAAACAATTCCTCATCGCATCTAACAGAATAGAATGACAAGGCAGCTTGTCCCGGGCACTCTGACAAGACCCCTGGGCTTATGTCCCACGGTCATTTAGGTCAAGAGTAATTGTGCACTGATTTATTGATGAAGCTTCATATTGCATGTTGTCTCTCCTGTTTTTCTTGCAAGGTTAGAGTAACATATTGTAGGATTTGCAGGACAACTGGAGTCGTATAAAGTGATGAATTTTTGTGTGTGTGGCCACAAGGGAAAAGTGCTAGTACAGCCACCAATCATCGACACCGACCGCGTCCGGCCTAGCAGCTCCACCCCGACAAGCCCAGCTGACCTGCCCACCCCACGTTGGCACCACGCAGATGTCCACCAATCCCGGAGCAGCTCATCAATGCACCACCTATAGCTCAGTCAACGCCACCCAATCCCTGAGACTATGTGCCCCCTATAGCTTACAGGATTTATGACGTAATTTTCTAATAAATATGACTGACTTTGCTATTGTCAGACAGAGCGCTCTCGGAGCTTGCAGAGCCCTTTGCATGCCCTATTTTGATATATATAAAAACCCTTTTACATCACCCGCACTTGGTCTTGGTATCATTCCCTCCTGGGGTGTGTCCTTTATTGCCTCTCAATGCGGGGAGGTTACTGCCTTACGGGGGATGCTTGCTTTCAGTGGTGACCCCGAAGGCGTGATTTGTTTTTTATTGTCCTCTTTTGGCACGAGAAATTCCAGGCGGTAGTGGAGACGCACGGTGCGCCCGCTCAAGAGAGCTGCCCGCCTACGGTAACTGGTACGCTTAGATGTGCGCACGCAGTAGGCCGAAAGGGTATGGGTCCCGCTCCAAAAAAAACTTTAGTACCACTCGCCGGAGCCAGGGGGCGGCCATTGAGTGTGAGGCAGCGCCGCCTGGACTGACCCAGTTCGGAGAATCTCGGATCAAGACGGGCACGTGAGTATTAAGTGCGAGTGATCACAAAAGGAGAAGGGGGAGGGAGCCAGATTATACGAGGTCAGCTAACAGGTACTTTCAACTATTAATTATATTCTCTTTCTCTGCATATGGCCATTAGTATAATAAGGTGAAGTAAAGGAAGATAAGACGGGACCTAGCTCTGCAAAGGGGTAGAAGGCGGCGCAGCATAGTGCTATCTTGACTAGTACTGGGAATAAGTTGAATAGTGGAAAAGAAAATAAGGGTGTCTGAAAAAATAGGGAGACACAGGGTATACACTAAAAACTGCTTCTTCTTTCTTCTTTACTGTAGGTATATCAATACTAGAAAAAGTGCTATAACCTCTAAGGGTGAAGGGGGAAAAAATTGGGAGAGGGTCAGGAGACCTTGTAAAGACAGGAGTGCCGGGCGAGAAAAGGGAGAGTCAGTGTTATATATTGTATGTTAAAAGTTTGTTAAATGTCTGTCTAATGTTGCAGGTGCTAAGCTATTCATGTTTCAGAGAATTGAACTGCAAAGAAATGATGTTGAATTAATGTTACTAGATAGTTCTGTGATATGGTCATTGTAAGTGTGACCCGGTGAGATCTTAACACAGCAATCTTGTGAACAAACACTTTTGACATCTAAGGAGTATTAGAGGTGGAGATACATATACACATTCGCCACAGTGACAGTAATAAATAACACGAAAAGGTGAGCAACGGGAATACAATATGGGGGCAGAAACACCCCTGGCCCACATTTGCAAAAATGTACCTGGATATGCAGAACATATAAATAAGTACCATTACCAATGGGTCACAAAATTGAAAGGAGAGGGGCTACCCGAGGTATGGCCACAAGGAGGATAATTTGATAAGTGTCTTGGATATGGTAGCCACGTGCATATTCATAAAATACAAAGGAAAGCAGTTTCATAATAGGAGAGACATATTAGACCTGTGGAGATTGTTCGAAGAAGTCCCTCCACTCAAAAAGAAAGACATAGCACCCAACCAGCCCACCCCCACTACCACTCCCTTAGTGGCACATGAGAATGAGGGTGAGGGTAAGGGGAGAGACGGGCCAATAGAGGTAACACGACTGTATCCCCTCCTAAACAAACCAGTGCCCGCAGAAGGGTATAGCGACCCCACATATGTGCCCACCACTGCCCTTGCAGCTGCCCCACAACCAACTGCACCACCACCATATGAGTGCCCTAGACAGAGTGGACAGGTAAGTACCCCTGCAGTAGACATTGAAAAACTAACAGAGAATGTAGACTCTAGGCTCTCAATGGCCAGAGATGAGCTATCTAGAATAAGAAATATATGTGAACAGAGTGGAACGAGCGTTGCAAGAACACAACAAACGCCTAGGGCACAAACGCTTGACAGGTCTTCTGAGGAAGGGTGAAAGAAGGGGGAAATCCTATTTAGAATTCAGGAAGAACCAACTCGAATAATAGAATGGCACCACACGAACTAGAGGAAAACACAGGCGAGGAAGGGATGGCCACTGGGAGAATGGAAGAGCTGTGGTGTGATATTGAGGATGAAGAGCAGGAAAATGGAAGGCTGGGGGTAGCGGCAGGAGGTGGGTCAGGTAGATTGGATGAGACACTACTGGGAAGAACCATGGAAGAGGAGTGGACAGGGAGATTAAGGAATAGAATGGGAAGGATGGCCACATTAGGGAGGAAAGGATTGAAGGTGAGTACAGGAAAAGTAACAAAGAGCAAACTACAACTCCCATTGATACATAGGGGAGGTGGGAGGCCAAATTACATACCCTGGGCCCAGATGGACAAAGCAAATTTGTTAAAGTCCCTGCCCCCGCTATCAGGAGGGGCAAGTAAGTGGATATATGCATTTGAGAAGCATACCGCGGGAGTGCCATTAGCGGTAGGTGATGTTAAAAGTTTGCTGGTGTCGGCAGTATGGGCGAAAGCTCGTTTCTCTGGAGTAACATTGGATTGTGACCGCCATGATGGAGCTTCTTTTAATACAGTGTGTGCAAGAGTATGGGATGCATTAAGAGAAACATTTCCAGACACACCAGATTTACAGTCAGTGATGCAATGCACCATGAATGATGGGGAGGATGCTATGGATTTCTTTTTTCGGGTGCTGAAAGACGTGGAGAGCCGAGACGGGTACGGCCTGGGATCAGTCAACATCCTTATTCTACTTTATAATAAAGAGAGGGCTCCCAAAAGAAGTGCAGAAAGCACTCGACAAAATTGCAGGGATTGAAGCGAAGGGTTGGCCAGAAATTCAAAGCATAATAGTTCACCACTGCAAAAGAATAAAGGAAAGAGAGAAGGAAATTGCACAAAAAAGGTTGGCAAACGAGGCGAAGTTAGTACAAACGAAACTGGTGAAGGTCGCTGCAGCCGTAGCAGCAAACCCCCAATTTAGGGAGGCAGAGGAGGAGGAGGGACTGGTAGCGATACAAGGGAGGATGGCAGATAATTGGGCAGGCAACGGGCAGACGCAGTGGAATGGACAGGAGCAGTACGGAGGACCACAGTGGCAAGTGAGGGCGCCCCGCAGAGGACGAGGTGGGTACAGGGGACGTAGAGGGGGCGGTCAAGGATACGGGGGAAGTGGCGGGTATGGAGGGCAAGGTCCTAGAGTGGGACAAGGGAACTGTTGGAATTGTGGTAGGTGGGACACTTTTCACGAGAAAGCAGAAGCAGGCCAAATAACATGTACCAAGATGATCAACCTTATGGTCACCCTCACCCCGGAAGCCCATATGGATTACCCTTGGGAGGAGCACAAGGGCAACAAGAGCAAGGGTATCTAGAACAACGAAGGGAACAACCCCATAACATACAACAGCACCCGCAGAGCAGCGAGCGCATGCCATACACACAGGGCAACCCTTTCGCTACAACAGCTAACGGTGCGTCTGCACCGTACGGTGGAGTGGCAGTGGTGTCGGGTAATGTCTTCAGCCAAGGGGGGAACACGAGACACCCAGCATAGGACAGCCCACAGAGAGCACTTGCGTGCCCTGTACTATCTACGATCTACAATGCAGAAGAGGAACCATTGAAAGGGGCGCAAATAGGGAATAAACAGTTCATATTTATGGTGGATTCGGGAGCTGAAAAATCATGTTTGCGTGAAGGCCGGTTTCCGCTATCTAATCGTAAATTGGAGACGCAGGGGTTCTCTGGGGCTGTTGTCTAAGTTCCTTACACAGAAGATTTAGATGTCACTGTGGGGGGAAAGACAGTAAGGGCACCCCTACTGTACTACGAGCAGTTCCCGATTAATTTACTGGGAAGGGACCTTCTCAGTAAACTTAATATGACTATCTCCTTCACGGAAAGAGGGATAGTTTGTTCAACTCCAGGGATCTGCCCCATGCGCGTAATGCTGGTGGTGCATGCATGAGCAACAGCACCGGAAGTGCGCGGTATACCAGTGCACACTGATGTGTTCATTCAAGGGCTAAAAACATTGGCACGGGTGGTCCCAGAATTGAAAAATCGAGAATGGAGAGTACAGGCAGAGTTCATCTTCCGACCCATAGCATCCCCAGAGATTGTGCCCAGGACAGTAATGTCATTAGACTTGCATGAAGTTCAGATCTCAGCTAAAAGAATAGCCGTTATTGCGATGGATATTTACGGCTATGAATGGCGCACAGTATTGTGCATCAATGCCGACATTGCTTTGCGAGATCTATCAGATGAAGACCTTTTCTCAGACTCAGAAAGTGATGGTGAGATAATAATGGAAATAGCAATACCTTGTGATATCATGATACGGGAAAGACAAGTGCCTGTACAACTAATGGTAGTGGTAGGAGCCCCTCCTTCCTTTTTTGATGATGATATGAAATCAGTGCCCAGTAACCTGTGGACTATTGCATGGGGTCACCCCAGTGAAAATAAAAATCAAACTCGGAGCCGTATTACCCAGGGTAAAACAGTACCCCCTGTCCCGAGAAGCGGAGGAAGGGATCAAAGAGACGATCGGTGCATTAATGGCCCAAGGAATAATAGTGCCCTCAAACTCGCCATGTAATAGTTGCATTTTCCCGATTAAAAAAGCAAAAGGCGGGGTGCGGAGGATGATCCAAGACCTACGTCCCCTCAATGACGTCATCCAAAAGAAATTCCCTTTGGTCCCTAACGCGGCATCTATCCTTTGCAGCATCCCAAAGAATGCGTCACATTTCACTGTAGTAGATTTGAAAAATGCTTTTTTCTCCATACCACTTGCAGAAGAGTGCAGATATCTAACAGCATTTACATTGGCGGGAAAAAGATACGAGCACTGCAGGCTACCCCAGGGATACTGCGAAAGCCCCAGCATATTCAATCGCATACTGCATGAAGATTTAGGGAATATGACAGCAGAGAGTACAATTATTCAATACGTAGATGATTTACTCATCTGCCCAAAAAAATGAGGAAGAATGCAGAAAAGACTCCATTGCTCTCTTGACGTTGTTGGCCCGCAAGGGTTACAAGGTTGACCGAGGGAAACTGTAGTACTGCCAACGAGAGGTGTTGTATTTGGGACAACTAATATCACAGGATGGCAAGATAATAATACCAGACAGAGTAGCTGCCATTACAGCAGTGGAGAGACCAAAAACAGTAAAGGAAATGCAAAAATTTCTCGGCATGTGTAATTACTGCCGGGCATGGATATTAGATTACGCAGTATATACAGACCATTGCTGCAGGCACTCAAGGAGGCCCAACGAGAGAACACAGAAGTACAATGGTCAGCAGAGCTAAGTGACTCATTCACATCACTGAAGGAACTGATCTCGCGAACCCAGATTACGAGCGCGAGTTCTACCTGTTTTCCCACTGCAATGGGACCCTCATGACAGCAGTAGTAACACAAAAAACATCCCTGGGGCACAAGCCCCTCACTTACTACAGTGGCACACTGGACGCAGTAATGCAAGGACACTTTGCTTGTGAGCAATCTCTCGCAGCCGCCATGTTCGCCATTGAAAAAAGTGCAACAATAGTGATGGGGTGCTCCATGACCCTGTTCGTGGAACACTCCCTGTTTGCTATCTTAGAAAGATCAAAAAGCACACTCACAACACAAAGTGTCACTGCCTATGAGATAATTCTATCTAGTGCAAACATACACATAGTAAGATGTAAAACAGTAAACCCTGCAAGATTTATCACAGAACCATGCACGTTGGAAGATATGCAGGCACACGACTGTGCTACATATAAGGGGGAGGAGGGAGAAAACACTGCGGTGAGTGAAAATGCGCTAAATGAAGGACAAGTATGCTTTATAGACGGGTCAGCATCAATAAACCCAGACACAGGTGAAAAGCACGTAGGAATAGCTGTGGTGAGGTTAGAAGAAAGTGAGTACGAAGTGATACTACAGCAGCGCCTGACCTCCCATTACTTGGCTCAAGCAGCAGAAATCATCGCACTAATTGAAGCACTACATGCAGCAAAAGGGTGTGCAGTCACAATCTACACAGACTCCGCATATATGACCACTACAGTACATGGCGGGTTGGCAAGGTGGGGCCGAAGAGGGTTCCACAGGGCCGATGTCACCTGTACAGCATGCAGAACTCCTGAAAGACCTCATTGAGGCACTGAAAGACCCCACAATGGTAGCCATAGTGAAGTGCCAGGCCCACACCACCAACACAGACGTTTTCACTTTGGGAAAGGCGGCAGCGGACACTGCAGCCAAGGAAGCCTGTTATCTAGTGAAAGAACTGCCAGGTGAGTACTTAATACACCAACGAGCAGAGGAAGAGCTCCCAGATGGTTATAACACTTTGCCTGTGTCACAAATACTAGAGTTACAGGAAGGAGCAAGTAAAGAAGAGAAAGAGCTGTGGGAAAAAAGGGATGCAGCCAGTCAGCAACGGGTCTTTTATGGTGCCAAAACAACACAGGGAAAGTGGTGATGCCAGTAAAACTCCTAGAAATAGCTTTCCAACAACTACACTTCCCAGCACACAATGCAAAGCAACATATTGCGGCAGAGATACAAGAAGATTGGTTTATTCCAGGGCTACAGGAACATATATCCAAGTTGCCGATGGAGTGTACAACATGTCAGATATACAATTCAGGGATGACATTAAGAACACTGCGAGGAACAATACCCAAACCTACAGGACCCTTCAGAGAACTGCACACTGATTATGCAGATATGGGAGAAAGGTGCAATGGGGCACGGTACATGATAGTGGTAGTTTGTCCATTTTTCAGATGGGTTTAAGCAGGGCCCTGTGCACGTCCAGATGCCAAGTGCACTGCAAAATTCTTAGTGAGGGAAGTGTTCCTATGCTGGGGAATTTCTGACGTGATTCTCTCGGATAATGGCACACATTTTGTCAATGACCTCTTCAAAGAAGTTACAGCTCTGCTAGGAATTAAACATAAACTGTGCTCGATTTATCATCCGCAAAGCAACGGTCTAGTTGAGAAGATCAACGGCCTCCTGAAGGGCAGGTTATCAAAATTGTGTTTCTCCCTTAAAAGAAATTGGGTGCATTGTCTGCCTTTGGCCTTGTTCGAGCTGAGAAATCAGCTCAGCAAAGACCACCATCTGTCACCGCACAAAATAGTGACTGGGAGACGCATGCACACAGCACACTCTCCACTCCGCAGACATTCAGACGCTCACAAAAGCGCCACTATACTAGGTGAAGAATTCAATGACTACCTGACAAAACTCACCAGGGCAGCCCGCATGATATCAAGGCAGCTTGCACCACCATTCACACGAGAGGAAGGAAATGAGACAATAAAAGTCATAGAAGAAAACCCGAAAGGCCAGTTAATGCCAGGAGAGATGGTCTACGTTAGGAGCTTCGTGGGTAGGTGGAATGCTCCAAGATTTCACGACCCATATGAGGTAGTGTTCTGCACGCCGACAGCGGTGAAGGTAAAGGGCCTGAGATATTGGATACATTTAACAGACGTATGAAAAGCCTATGCTAGCATTACACAAGAGCAAGAGGAAGAAGTAGAAAGCACCACAGAAGAGTCACAGTAGAAAAGAGAAGCAAGGATAACAATGTCCTGCATGTGTACAGGATAATGCATGATTAAGTAAAAAATGTGCTGAAATAATTATTTTCTGGGGCATAAAAATGTAGATAATGTTGAATTACAAAATTGAAAACTCTCTCTCTCTCTCTCTCTCTCTCTATCTCTCTCTCTACTCTTCTCTCTCTCTCTTTCTCTTTTTTCTTCTCTTTCTGTCTCTCTCCTCTGCTCTACACGATTCTCACCTTTACCCTCGTTCTATGATAAAAATGATAAGTATAACCAGTTGAGTATGCTTAATGCACTTTTATGTTTTAACATATAGGAGTAACCATGGCAACGAACGGGCAGCCTGCAACGAATAATGTTAGGGCAGTTAGAAATGTAAATGACGTCTTTGATTTACGTAGATATTCGTATGAATGTGAATTGTTTGTGTGCGCTGTTCTATTTTTTACCATGATTTTTGGTCTCGTCACCTACTGGTTCATTGCATTCATCTCGACTGAGATGAATGAGGGGGGATAATATGGGGAATGGAACCAGAATGGTTAAGGAGGGGGCATATTTAATATGGGATGGATTTCAACTTGTATGGGGTTATGATACAGACCCTACTCATGTACAGCCCCCAAATAATACTACCAACAGGCCGACCACAAATCCAGCTCCCCCCTCAAATGCCTCAGAATACAATGTCTGTGGTTTAAATGATCGTAACCCTTCTGTTATATCATGGGTATCACACCACTGCCACAATGCCCACACCAGAAGTTAACCCATCTGCAGAAACTGCCCCCCCTCACAACCAGGAAGGAAGAAAATGTAGAGATGGCAGAAAGGTTTTTAGCCCTATATGATGACTGGGAAAAGGGGGGCACAAGAAAAGAAGGGGCGACGTCACAAGTATCAAGAGAAGTGAAAAGCTACCTTAACAGCAGTAGAAGAAGGAGTGAGGCGGGGAGGAAAAAACATGCCAAATATTATGGCCTGGCCTTAGACACAAAAGAAGACCGTAGGCATCCACATCAGTCAAATAAATGGTATGCGGATATGAGCTGCACGGCAAAACAGACGACCAACGAGAGTTGTTATGTCTGTTCCCTGATTCCCCACGCCTGAGGCACACCTAAGGTCTTGCTACCTAAAGAACTGCCTCTTGCAGTCGCCCATTGTCTCCTACATCTCACTCTGTGCAGAATTAAGAACACCTTTCACAAAGTATCTTTTGAAATGCTGCAAAACGAAAAAACCTGCTATGAGAGAGCCAAAGGAGTAATATGTTTAAAAGAACCTTTTTTCGTGATTAAAGGGACATTGTTTTTGGACAATAAGTAGAAAGATAAAGTAATATCGTGCAAAGCTGAAGCGCTACTAGGACTGCCGGGAGAGAAACTACAAAGGATCGAGAAAACCTGTACACCAGTGTGGAAGGAACACATCACAAAACTAAGCTGGGTGACCGCCATAGAAAAACCATTCAAATTGCAAAATGAAATTTCACACGAACTGTGCTTCTATGATGAGGGTAAAACCATCATAGGTGCAAACAAGAACTGCAATCAGACACTTATTATTCCAGACATGAAAAAAAGGACAGCAGCACTCATGGGCACTTACTGGGTGTGCGGTAAACAGGCGTACTTGCACCTCCCACAATCCTGGAGGGGCACGTGCTCTCTGGCAACACTGCATTCAGCCCTAATGGTAACCCTGGAGAGCCACATTGATGGAGGAAAAGGAGTGCCAGCTGCCCATCATGAACGAAACACACAACCGCCAGAAAAAACGCCATTGTATGCCCTGTCATCAGGCAATACACAAGATATAATATCAAGGCGACGAAGATCATCCAAGTACATATCCAAAGCCTCCTCAGAACTTGTGGCACAGATTCCTGACAAGTACCGGCTATTCAATTCCACTGAGACGCTCTTCGCCTCCCTCGTCCTGCGTATCCAGGCACGAGCCAACGCAAGATGGCTCCAGATCACGCGGTGGGAGTTGATCCAGCTGGCCAACGACACTGAAGAAGGGTTCAATGTGATCAAGGTGGAGCTAAGGGCCCTGCAGTTAATGACCATGCAGAACAGGTATGTCCTAGACCTGTTAACGGCAATGGATGGAGGAGTTTGCCGAAAAATCTGCTTGTTGCATATTTGTACCTTCCGAAGAATGGAACATTATCACATGTCATTGCAGCGGTGCACAACCTGGGGAAACGAATGAGGAACGAAGGTGGAGCGGACGCCAGCACTTGGTTCGACAACATTTTTTCATGGGTACCATCCTGGCTGGGGCTGACAGTTAAAATGCTGATGCCCATCGTGGTGTCTTTACTCCTGATTTTTTGTGTGTGCCAGTTGAGTCTTCGATGCTGTGCAAGTGCAGTGCCGAATGGCACGCTGATGATGGTGAAAATGGGCAACGCTAGAGGAGCAGCACAGATCGGGCAAGAAGCACAAGTACAAACAGGTGAAGACCCTGAACCCAAGTATAGAATGGTGCCATTATACTATGATGGGGATATAGTGGACTGGTTGTATCATACCACAATAAAGGAGCCCCGAGAACGGGAATGGTATACAGAGGTATGGGTGGACTTGGAAGGAGATGGGGGATGTATATATATGACCTGCACACCTGATGAATATGCTAGGAGGGGGAGAATCTCCGAGGGGTATGTAGAGCGTGGATGCCAATAAAGGGTACACCGGCATGGGACGAAGCAATTGCTAATGAAAAAGAACGCCAGAGGTTGGGCGAGTTACAGTATTCCTTACTTAAGTAACGAAAGGGGGGAAATGTGTGGAAGGACAGGTCTGTAGGACCCCCTGCCACACATTCCCCACCTCCGTGAGGCTTGTGGCTCGTCAGCGGCCCCCCATGCACCTGGGCCCGAGAGGCAGGATGGCTGCTGATCGAAACACAGGGCCACACGACTCGTACTGTAACCTACCATAGACACCATTTTGAAAACATCAAGACTCCATTTTAGATGTACTGACCAAAGCCCAAGCAAAATAGCCTGCATGCGAAAGCTGTAGCTTGACCCCCGCTCACTGCGCACAGGGAGCCATGCACTCCCCCAGCGCCTCCACCCAATGGCAGATCCGCTGAAGGCCCGTTCTCACAGGCAACCAGACACAAGCAAGTATCAGAACAAACACTGTATCGTTTACCTTCCGCAATACATCATTGCCCTAGAAGCGACCTGACTTGTAGCCGGAGTCTGGAAATTAACAAGAACCATCCCAATCCCACATGCCCCGACCCTGCATCCGACCCCAGCATTTAAATATATGGTGTCCATGACCCCCCTCCATAAACCCCTGCCCAGACCCCCCCCCCACATGGAGTGCTAACCACAATAAAAGCAAGAATGACCCCCACGCTGCAAGATACCATGTGCCTTGAAGGTCTAATGAAAGGGCTTGATAAATTCCACCTTATGCTAACTAATAATTGCTGCTAATGTACAAAGGATGAAGAGAGAAGCAATACATAAAATGTTTGTGTATAATGTATAATGTAGTGAAACACGTTTAAATGTGTGTGATGATCCTCAAAGGTGTTGAACTAGCAGTTGCTGAAAATGAAAATGTAAACAAACATATTGCGTCTATGCTCCTGAGTACATGACCCAACCTAACACTACCACATGTTGTTATGTGTTATTCATCTGTCTGCCCCATGAGATACGAGTATGTGTTCAAGCAACGTTATGTATTACATATGCTATAACTGACCCCCATTGCTATGAATACCGAAATGTATGCATTTATAAACAACAGAAATATGTAATTAGTCTCATGCTACTAACTTTAGCATCTGTCCCCTCGCATGGTATATTGTCTAGTTCAGTGAATAGAGAATTGCTTGAAGCCACAAGGCCATCTCCCCCTCCTCCCGCCAAGGCCCGCCAGGGCTTGCTGGTAGTCAAGCAGCACAGCCTCACCTCCCCACATTTCTGCTGGACCTGCTTCAAGTATTTTCCTCCCCCATGTCAGAGGCCGCCATGGCCTGGCCAAGTGAATTATGTGCTAGCTGGTCCTATATCCCACCACCTTTGCGGGGCCGGAGATGTGCCCTCACTGATCCAATGGCACTCCAGTTCACCCCAAGTTAACGGGCCATAGAGACAGTTATTCACCCCTGTACCAACATATCATAAAACAATCCCTCATCGCATCTAACTATAGAATGACAAGGCAGCTTGTCCCGTGCCCTCTGACAAGACCCATGGGGTTATGTCCCCCGGTCATTTAGGTCAAGAGTAATTGTGCACTGATGTATTGATGAAGCTTCATATTGCATGTTGTCTCTCCTGTTTTTCTTGCAAGGTTAGATTGACATATTGTAGGATTTGCAGGACAACTGGAGTCGTATAAAGTGATGAATGTTTGTGTGTGTGGCCACAAGGGCAAAGTGTTAGTACAGTCACCAATCATCGACACCGACACCGACCGCGTCTGGCCTGGCAGCTCCACCCCGACAAGCCCAGCTGACCTGCCCACCCCACGTTGGCATCACGCAGATGTCCACCAATCCCGGAGCAGCTCATCAATGCACCACCTATTGCTCAGTCAACACCACCCAATCCCTGAAACTATGTGCCCCCTATAGCTTACATGATTTATGATGTAATTTTGTAATAAATATGACTGTCTTTGTTATTGTCAGACAGAGCGCTCTCGGAGCTTGCAGAGTCCTTTGCATGCCCTATTTTGATATATATATATAAACCCTTTTACATCACCCGCACTTGGTCCTGGCATCATTCCCTCCTGAGGTGTGTCCTTTATTGCCAATCATTGCGGGGAGGTTACTGCCTTATGGGGACGCTTGCTTTCAACTGCCTTCCCCTTCTGTGATAAAACGTGATGAAGCATTTTTTTAAATGTATAAACAAAACAGTTGTAAAGTTAAAAGTAGTAAATTAGGCTTAACAGCTCACACTGAGGGAGGCTGAGAGGCTTAAAATGCTCCCTCAGGTGCAGGCCATTAATTGTGGTTGTGGTTGGAGGAGTAGCAGCAGTTATTCAGCAGCAGAAGCAGCAGAAGCAGCCGGGGCAGGAGAAAGTGGCAGAAGAAAGTACGTTGCTTACAGAATCCACAGAAGTGGGAGGAACAGAAAGATGCCAGGAATTTCGACCAGTTTATTCCAGTTACCAGTCCTGAGTTGGTCATTGTCGTGATACACAAAATACAAATTTGCCAATCAGGGCTTTAGATGACAGCATTAGCCGCTGAAAGCCAATAGTTTATTCAAAGTATGTGCTAAATGCTGACAGTAGTCTGTTGTAGCACCTCCATTACGCAGTAGCGAGCTACAAGGAATATGCAGGCCTAGTAGGGGTGGTAGGTCACATTGTGCATTGTAGATAGACAGGCAGGGCGAAGGCCCCTGTTCTGTAGCTAATAGAGACATTATTGGAGTGTTTGGAGCATTATGGCACCTATATAGCGCTTAGATAGCCAATCTTAAGCGCTATGAACACTAAGCTATGAGTGCATGCCTTTTAGAGCTTGCTCACATGGGGTTAATTCATCTCGGCTTCTCTTAGAAGATTCTGCCTTTCTAACTGTAGCCCTGCAGGGCTTCGTAAACAAATTCTGTTTCCCTGAGAAGGCCTGGTACGGTCTTGCCCACACGCGAGCAGGGAGCATCTCAGAGAGAGTTGGGTTTTTCCATGAGCAAGCCTATTTTCTGCACAGGGAAAGTTCTGGAACTGTGCGTCATGGACTGACAGCACGAGATTACAAAAATGCATGCCCACATGGATCAGGTGGGAGATCGATCCATGGACTTAGTTCGAGCAAGATCGAGTGTCCGGAACCTGATGCTTTGTCGGCACCCTGCAGCGCTGTCATCTGAGCGGGGCTGGCAACAGCTAGTTTATGAGGGCCAGGGTCTCCCAGTGCTGATTGAAGGGGTGTAAGACTGTGTTTCTCTATGTTTCTCTAAGTTCTATGTTTCTCTATAATTTGTATTTCTCTAAGTTTTGTGTTTTGTAATCTTCTCTAACTTGAATCCCAAGATGCTGCTAAATTTTACTGTTTATGCTTTTTCTAATAAATGGTAAACATTTTGAAGGTGTCATTTGTCACTAGCATGAGTTCACTGCTTGGCACAATAGAACCTGTATTTTGGGCTGAATTGGGTCATTTTTGCTCTAAAGGGCTGGTCCCGAGGAAGATTTTCCCCATTTCAAGACAGTCATGTAACCCAAAGTCTGGATTGCAAAGGTTGTGCAGCGGGAAGCATAAGGTATGAAAGCTTTACCCATGTGAACCTGATTGCAGAGCATTCACAGTGAGAAGCGTGCAGCAGACCGTGCCTGGAGGCTGGCGTGCCACAGGAGGTCGTGGTGAGTCGAACTCTGTGCCTGTGTGGTGGAACTGAAGGCAGCCTGAAATGAGAAGTGTGCTCAGTCAAGAAATTATTCGTAGTAGAAGTCTTTGAGCCTGTGACAGAGGCCGAGAAGTAGGTGAGTGTTTCTGCGCGTTCCCAAGCCTTCAGGCATCGCAGGCGGGTAACTGTAACCAGGTGCTTTTCGCTCGCGAAGGAGTGAAATTGACTAAAGCCAACCAGAAAGTGTCAGACAATGGAGCGTAACAATTGTAGCACTCACGTATAGAGAAATATGCCTTTGAAGCGGCTTTTGAACCTTGTAAATTACAGAAACAGCTTTAACAATGTTAATAATGACCGCGTATACATAAAAGTGATTCTAATACGAAAAAAGAGCCTAAGTAAAGCCGCAATAACATTGTATCCTGTGAAACCAAGTGTTAAATGTTAATATTGTGAATCAAAGAGAACAAACAAGCATTACTGTAAACCCAGAATTTAACAAGCATTGCCCTCAGTCTAAAGAGGCTAAAGAAAAGGTTTCTGTGGAAACAACTGGTGCTACCAGAAGAAAAGTGGCTAATATAATATCTCTGTAGGAAGAGCTTGTAAATGAATGACTATGATGTAAAAGAACCAACAGTTAGTCATGAACTCACATTACTGAAGCCAATAGAGGTTTTTAAATTAAAAGTACTTGTTTGGTGGCTTGACAAAAGACAAGAGTGGGTGAAAATCCACCCTAGAGGAAAGCTGGTGGTAAGATACATTACCTGTCTGGCAGAGATAAAAGGGCGTTGGTATAATTCTTGTCTTTGCTACAGAGTTGTGAATAATTGTTTAACGTTGTATCAACAATGCCTGACGCTGTGGGCGTATCAACAGGGTTTTCCGTTATGTTGTCCACCCCACTCGAACCCTGAGAGTCTTCAAGTTCCCCTTCCTCCTCACCTGATGATGATGAGAAGTCCAACTTCTTTCCGCGGGATCGGCGAGTAAAAGTCCTCCTCTTCTTGTGTAGATAGGGTCGGCCTCGGGAGGAAGCCACCGCGATCCTTTGGGAATGGATCAGCGGTGACTCCCCCCCGCGACAGACAAGCGAGGCAAGGGGAAAAGCCTTACGGCACAAAAACCCCTTCGGAGTGTAGATATCCGATGTAGCGGAACGAGAGGATAATCCAAGACCAGCTGGATAAGGGATACCGGAAAACCCGGTAAGGGCTCCGCGAGATGAGTTGAGAGAACGGAAACTGAATGGAATCAAAAAGGGGGGGGGGAGCCAGAGAGAGAGAACTCAAAAGAGGCAAGGCAGGAGAAGAGAAGGGAGGCGAGCAATCCAAGCCCCCAAGTGAAATAACGGGGCGCAGGCAAGAGAGGGAAGAGAAGACAACTGAATGAGAGAGGTACGCAGGGGAAAATAGGACAGGAGCGGAACACCGCCAAGCGAGAGAACTGATGAGCGCTAGCAACGTAGAGGAATCCGAAGTTGCAACGCGCCGAGCCGCCGAGCGTAAACAGGGAAATACACTCGGCGGCGGCCATGATGGAAAGGACTAGACCGCTAACAGAGCTTGGGAGCACAACGTGGTGGCACAGTCGGACGGCCGCCATGTTTCCACCTCTTCCATAAACGCCAGGAACCTGTGGTTGTGACAGTATGCCCCCCTCGAAGTCGGGTTCCCCCCGGCTTGCTGGGATGTAATCTGTGAAACTGACGTAGCAAACGGGAAGCATGCACATGGGTCCGAGGTTCCCAGGTATCCTCAGATGAAGGATAGCCTTTCCAATGAATAAGATATTCAAGGCGACCTCTGTGGTAACGAGAATCCCGGATGTGGGAGACCTCATATTCCTCAGAGGTGGGAGCAGGCAAAGTGTGGAGTTTGGGCGTATTCTGTTTTCTGTTCCCTGATATGAAGGGACGTAATTGAGAGGTATGAAAGGTCGGATGAATGCGACTAAGATTCTTAGGCAGTCTGAGGCGATAAGCTACCGGATTGATTCTGGATAGGACTTCGAAGGGACCAATGAATCGGGGAGATAGCTTAGAAGGATGTACCCAGCAGGGCAAAAACTTGGTGGATAGCATGACCTTGGAACCTCTGTTCCAATCTGGTACAGGTCTCCAGTGTTTATCAGCTTGTAGTTTGTTACGGGTGTTGGCCTTTAAAAGACTTTGGTTGGCGGTGTTATGGGCTTCCTTCAATTTAGACAGAGAGGTTTCTAAGGATGGTATGGGAGTCTCAGTCCA
Source organism: Ambystoma mexicanum (assembly GCF_040938575.1). NCBI lineage: Eukaryota > Metazoa > Chordata > Amphibia > Caudata > Ambystomatidae > Ambystoma > Ambystoma mexicanum. The sequence continues at coordinate 1,332,451,796 of NC_090921.1, read as the reverse complement.
GAAGGTGGGTACTATAGATTTAGGATGGTACCCATATGTACAAAAGAAAGGGCTGATCCCAAGTGCGCTGTGTACAGAATTGTTATACGCGAACTCAGCTGTTGGTAAGAGGGAAACCCAGTTATCCTGTTGTTGGTTAATGAAACACCTCAAATACTGCTCGAGGGTCCCGTTTAGCCTTTCTGTCTGCCCGTTAGTCTGTGGGTGGAACCCAGAAGACAGAGCCCTTTCGATACCCAGCAGTTTGCACAAGGCAGTCCAGAATTTTGAGGTGTATTGGCTCCCACGGTCAGACACGATCTTTTTGGGGAGACCATGCAACCTGAAGATATCTTTCATGAAGACTTCCGCCATAAGGGAGGCCGAAGGTATCCTGGGTAAGGGGGAAAAATGAGCCAACTTCGAGAAGGAGTCCACAGTTAACATGATGCAGGTACAGCCCTGGGAAACCGGTAGATCTACGATGAAATCTGTAGAAATGCGCTTCCAGGGGCCTGAGGGAATCAAGTCTTGTTGAAGCAGGCCAAGAGGACTTCGAGTGGAATGTTTATTTTGCATACAGGTCAGACAGGTCTGGATGTATGCCTGAGTATCGGCTCGCATACCAGGCCAGTAAAAGGATCTCTGCAGTAATTCCAAAGTCCCTCGTAAGCCTCTATGCCCTGCCACCTTCGAGTCGTGACACCACTGGAGAGCTTGTATTCTGAGGTCCTGTGAAGGAAGGATGAGCCTCCCTCGAGTGAAGTACAGACCGTCCCTCCGATCCACCGGAGTCCTCCCCACTTGCAGGAGCGTTTCTTCTGGGGAAAGAGATCTTTCCCTCACTTCTTCCAAGAAAGACGATACAGCGGAAATGATCTTGATATGAGGAAACATGAGCTCTTTCTCGTATCCCGGAGAGGTCTCATCTCTGCGAGATAAGGCGTCAGCAACCTGGTTTTGGGTACCAGGTATGTATGTGATGAGAAAATGGAACTGTGCAAAGAAATGCGCCCATCGGGCTTGTCTGGTGTTATAACACTCTTGTTGACGTAGGATCTGTAGGTTCTTGTGATCAGTACGTATCAGGAACGGGTGTAAGCTTCCTTGAAAAAGATGCCTCCATTCTAGACAAGCCAGTTTCATAGCTAAGAGCTCCTTTTCTATGACGGAGTAGTTCAGCTGACTAGGGTTCAGAGTCTTGGAAAAATAGGCGATGGGATGTTCTTTGCCCTGATTTGATTGTAGGAGAACGGCGCCAACCGCACCCGCGGAGGCGTCGGTCTCAAGAATAAAGGGTAGCAGTTGGTCCGGCTGTCTCAGAATAGGGGCAGAACAGAACCTTCTTTTTAGGCAGATGAAACTCTCCTCGGCTTCCCTGGACCAGCGAAAAGGCATGGAGGCTTTCTTTAGTAAGGAGGTGATAGGCAGAGTGAGTCTGGAAAATTCGGGAATAAACTTCCGGTAAAAGTTGGCCAGTCCCAAAAATCTTTGAATCTCCTTGACCGACGAAGGGGAGGGCCAGCCTAGAATAGCTTCGACCTTCTTGGGATCCATGGTGATCCCCTCGCTGGACAAAATAAACCCCAGATAGGAGACGGAGGATTTGGCGAAAGCACACTTTTCCGGCTTGACCAATAAATGGTGTCGCTGCAGCCTGTGTAATACTTCCTTCACATGACGAGTATGCTCTTCGGGCTGACGGGAGTAAACCAAAATATCGTCTAAGTAGACAACAGTGTTTTGGCCCAAGAGATCAGAAAATATACGGTCCATAAACCTTTGAAAGATTGAGGGAGCATTGACCAGTCCGAAGGGCATAACCTGATATTCGAACAGCCCATAGGGAGTGCGGAAAGCCGTCTTCCATTCGTCCCCGGTCCTGATGCGGAGCAGATGGTAAGCATTACGTAGGTCGAGTTTGGAAAAAACTACTGAGCCTTGGACGGTCTCCAGGATCTCCGAGATGATGGGCACAGGGTACCGGTCCTTGATGGTAAGTTGGTTAAGGCCTCGGTAATCGATACAAGGTCTTAGATCCTTGGAGTCCCTCTTGGGAATGAAGAATAGAGATGCTCCTGCTGGTGATCTGGAAGGTTGTATAAGTCCGTTGGCTAAGTTGTCATCTAAGTAGCGTCTAAGGACTTCCTTTTCCGACAAGGAAAGGGGATACATCCTACAAAACGGAACCAGAGCCTGAGGGACTCAGTCTATCCTACAGTCCTCAAGCCGATGAGGAGGAAGTTCCATGGGTTGTTGGTCTTTGAACACTGTGGCATACTCCTGAAGACAGCTTGGGATACAATGGATTGTGCTCCTCTCAGGGGCACACCCCGTCTTGACGCTTTCGAACAAGGGTCCTGGAAGACACTTCTCCTGGCAGTAAGCAGAATGAAAACTTAGAAGATTTGCCGACCAATCTATGGTAGGGTTGTGTCGTCGGAGCCAACCAATCCCCAAAATGACTGGGAAATGAGCTGCACGAATGATATCAAAGCTCAGTATTTCAGTATGTTGTTGAATGGATACCCGTACCTCCTCTGTGGTGTGGGTAATGAGGCCGGAGCACAGAGGGGTACCATCTACTCCCTCTACCTTCTGGTCTTCCTTCTTGGCTATTCTGCGAAGGCCTACCTTGTCGGCCCATAGGGTGTCCAGGAAGTTCCCGGCTGCTCCACAATCCAGCAGAGCCAGGGTCTCCATTTCCTTTCCTCTGAACTGAAGCTGGACGGATACCACCATGAGACGTTGGTCTTCAGAGGGTTGGGCAGAAGTAACTGAAAGAGTGACGTAGGAACTGGGAAAAGCCCCTCGGTAGTCCGTCCTGTCAACTACCGAGGGCGTTCGTTTCCCGGACGTCTGGGGGGTACATCTGGGCAGTCTCTCAAGAGGTGTGTGGAGGAGCCACAGTATAGACAAAGGCTGCCCTCCCTTCTCCTCTTCTTCTCTTCCGCTGTCAAGGGCGCTCTGGTTGCTCCTATTTGCATAGGTTCTTCCCGGGTGGATGGACGAGCGGCAGGTGAGAGGTTGATGGGTGAGTCTCGGGGTAAGAGCTGGAGTTACGGTTCTTTCTCTTTTCATTCCTCCGTTCAGTCAACCGAAAATCTATCCGTACAACAGCCTTTATGAGATCTGAGAAAGAATCGGGGCGAGGGATCCTAGCGAGCTCGTCCTTCAGCTCTTCGCGCAAACCCCTCCTGAAGATGGTGTATTGAGCCTCTTCTTGCCAGCCAGCTTCTGCCGCCAGTCTTTTGAAGGATGATATGTAAGTAAGTAGGTCAGAACTACCCTGACGAACATCCAACAGGTCTTCACTAGCCAGGTGAGCGCTTTCAGTGCGAAGAAATGTCTGCTTGAGAAGATCCTTGAATGCTACAAAGTTCTGTAACACTGGGTCGGACTGGGACACCAATGGGGTAGCCCACGCTAGGGCATTACCAGTCAGGTGTGTGATCATAAACCCCACTTTAGCATGATCGGAGGAAAAGGTGTTCTGTCTGAAAGCGAAATGGATATTACAAGCTTCCAAGAATTCTTTGACTTTTTTCTCTGATCCGTCGAATTTGCCTGAAACCAGAGGCAAAGGAGGTAAATCTGTGACTTGCTGTTCTCTGGTGGTAACTCTCTGTTGGAGAGCGGTATTTGCCATCTTAAGGGCTTGAACTTCCAGGTTTAAGTTTTGTACCGCCGCGACCAATTCTTGAAGTTGCTGGGGAGATGCCATGTCAGTATTTTGGCGTTGCAAGCTATCAACAATGCCTGACGCTGTGGGCGTATCAACAGGGTTTTCCGTTATGTTGTCCACCCCACCCGAACCCTGAGAGTCTTCAAGTTCCCCTTCCTCCTCACCTGATGATGATGAGAAGTCCAACTTCTTTCCGCGGGATCGGCGAGTAAAAGTCCTCCTCTTCTTGTGTAGATAGGGTCGGCCTCGGGAGGAAGCCACCGCGAACCTTTGGGAATGGATCAGCGGTGACTCCCCCCCGCGACAGACAAGCGAGGCAAGGGGAAAAGCCTTACGGCACAAAAACCCCTTCGGAGTGTAGATATCCGATCCAGCGGAACGAGAGGATAATCCAAGACCAGCTGGATAAGGGATACCGGAAAACCCGGTAAGGGCTCCGCGAGATGAGTTGAGAGAACGGAAACTGAATGGAATCAAAAAGGGGGGGGGGCAGAGAGAGAGAACTCAAAAGAGGCAAGGCAGGAGAAGAGAAGGGAGGCGAGCAATCCAAGCCCCCAAGTGAAATAACGGGGCGCAGGCAAGAGAGGGAAGAGAAGACAACTGAATGAGAGAGGTACGCAGGGGAAAATAGGACAGGCGCGGAACACCGCCAAGCAAGAGAACTGATGAGCGCTAACAACGTAGAGGAATCAGAAGTTGCAACGCGCCGAGCCGCCGAGCGTACACAGGGAAATACACTCGGCGGCGGCCATGATGGAAAGGACTAGACCGCTAACAGAGCTTGGGAGCACAACGTGGTGGCACAGTCGGACGGCCGCCATGTTTCCACCTCTTCCATAAACGCCAGGAACCTGCGGTTGTGACACGTTGTTTGAAGTTGAAGAAATGGTACACTTTAGAAGTATAAGTGGGACTGGTATTTCAGAAGTGGTACAATTGAAACACTCTGAAGCAGAGCAGCGAAACTATATGATGTATTATTGTAAGAGTTAGGTCTGGCAGGAGAGTGGACCAGACAGAAGTAGAAGTAGAGGACTGGGTGTGGACCACTCCGGTAGAAGTTGAATATACTCTAAAGATTCTTTGTTTTATGGTGCTTAGAGGGACGCACTGTCAAGAGAAGCCATTGGTGGTTATGGTGCAAAGAAAGAAACACTGTCATTCCTTAAACAGAAGAAGTTGTTTTTGTTTCATGGTGCTGAGAGAGAAGCACTATGAAGAGAAGCCAATTTCAACACACTTGTATTTTCTGAAGCATTTAAGTTTCAACAGAGATCATCTTGACCATCAATTCCTTTGGTACTGTTTAAGGGACTTTGAACTACCTCTATTTCCTGAAGAGTGGGAGTATTTTTTTTCTCTAACATCCTGATTTTGTCAAGAACTGTGTTGGAACACTGTTTCGACCCCGGATTTCCTTGCTGTTTCGTATTCATCCACAGAAGTGACTTTGGCTTAAAACTTGGGGAAGGGAATTCTCTCAGGTTACAATTAAACTTTGAAGGTACTGTGAATATAAATATTGACATTGTGAATTGCAATACATCTTTTTGTTTATGTTTATGTATAAATGTGAGGGCCAGACATTTTATGTTAGAATATTTCCCTTAGGTTATTTAGGCAGGGAAGTTCCTGTTAGAGTAGGGCAAGTGAGGTGATTGATTTACATTTTGAGTTTAATAAAATGGTATTGGTTGATAAATCATCTGAAAGTTATCTGCCTCACATTTAGCATCCTTCACAGTACACAGTGTGTTTTCGCCTGCTTTTCCAGCTACCTTATTAGATGAGTGCCCTTACTCGGGTACAAATTAAGAATTATCCACAAAGAAATGATAAGAAAACTATTATGAGGAGTAGATGAACTGTCCAAGGGGGAAATGTAGAGGGTGAAGAGGAATGGGCCAAGGGCAGAGACTTGGGGGATACAGACAGGGAGGGAAGATCAGATCATAGGTAACCATGTTCAAGGAGCTCAAGAAGGTATGATTAGAAAGAAAAGCGGCAACCCATTCAAGACTGCTAACTTGGATTCCAAGGTCGTAAAGGGACAGGAGGAGAAAGGGGTAGTCCACTGTGTGAAAGGCAGCAGGGAGGTCCAGATGAATTTGGACAGAGGAGAGTGGTTAGCAGGGGGGTTCAGACATTTGGAGACATGGATGAGGGCTGTTTCGGTTGTATGATGGCTACGGAATGTGGACTGAAGACGGCTACACAGGTCATTAATGTCAAGGTAGGTGGAGATACTGTTAAAGATAAGCCTTTCTCAGATGTTCAAATAATGACGTAGAGACAGTCTGATCCTAAAAAAAACATGGCTGACCCCAACAATCATGCAATCAGATAGCTACCTTGAAGCAGGTTGGGAATCTCCCAAAAGAGAGACAGATGCTAAAGAGGAATGAAAGATAGGAGCAGTGCAAGTACTTTGTGACTGTCTGCAGAAAAAACGTGTCAACAGAGGTGGTGAGGGGTTGACTGTCCAATTCAATGGGAAAATTTGGAGAGGAGCATACAGTAGGTAAGAAGTGATAGTAAGAAAGGGGGGATTTGAAGATGGTGTCAGAGTATCCCAGAGCTTAGAGATCTCGGATGAAATGTATTGGGCAAAGTTATTAGCAGAGAGTGTAAAGAAAATTGCAAAGGGTTGTGAAGGAGCCAGCATGGCTTGAAGTGTGGAGGTGTCAGGAACCAGGAGCGCAAAATAGTAGTGGTGGCTTGACATGTCGTGGTGCAATTTAGGCTTTCTGACAATATACCCCTCAAGTGTACATAAGGACAGTTTGAGGTGAGTACTGCCCGAAATAAGGTACACCCTGGTACTTCAACAGCTGGCTGCAAGAAAAGTAATCAGGCATTAACATGAAGCTAAATGCAATGAGAACTTCAAAGCAAGATACCGAACTGATACTCACAAACAAGAAAATCAGACTGGGACCGAAAGTTCCAAGTTAGATCAGTGAGTACCCTGAAATCAAAAAGGGACTATTACCAAGAGCACAAGAAATAAATAGGAAAGCAGAAATAAGAGTCTTGCGCTTACCAAATGAGTGTCCTGGATAGTCGCTGCAGGAAATGTGGGAAATGAGTTGGTAGTCTGGGAAACACAGTGTCTTTGGTTTTCCTATGCCCGCCGGCACGAGGACGCCTAAAAAGTTAATTGATTCTGGTGACGTTGCGCTGATGTTCCTTAAATCCTGCGCCGATGCGCCAATGTCCTTTGGTCCTTGCACCGATGTGCAGTAATCCTGAATGTCCGAAAAAGTCTTTTGACAGTCCCAGAAAGAAGATTAAACACAGGTAAGACTTGTGGGATGAAGACGTTGCAATCCGTGGACGGTCCAGTTTTGGTAAGAGCAGGTAAGACTTGGAGTGTTAGACGATTGCAGTCCATGGCCGTTCCGGGTCAAGTATGAACAGGTAAGACTTTGAGGTTTAGACAAATGCAGTCCGTGGCCGTTCCGGGTTTGGTATGAGCAGGTAAGACTTGAGGATTCAGATGAATGCAGTCCTTGGCCGTTCCGGGTCTGGGATGAGCAGGTAAGACTGAGGATTCAGACGAATGCAGTCCGTGGCAATTCTGGGTCTGGTATGAGCAGGTAAGACTTGTGGATTCAGACGAATGCAGTCCGTAGCCGTTCCGGGTCAGGTATGAGCAGGTAAGACTTGAGGATTCAGACGAATGCAGTCGGTGGACGTTCCGGGTCGGGTAAGAACATAAGACTTGAGGATTCAGACGAATGCAGTCCGTGGCCGTTCCGGGTCGGGTACAAACAGGTAAGACTTGAGGATTCAGACGAATGCAGTCCGTGGCCGTTTCGGGTCGGGTACAAAAAGGTAAGACTTGGTAGCAATGACAAGGAGGAGGTAATGCAGGTAACAAGACAGGGCCGGGAATACAAGAAGCCAAAAATACAAGATACGAGGTAAGGAGCTTTAGGAATTTAGACAAATTCAGAAGTGCCGCCGTGCGCAGGGGCGCTGCTTAAATACAGGTCACCTGACCTTACGCATGGGATGGCGCCGTAGACCTGAGCATCTACGCGAATACCATGGCCTCCAGCGTTTCCACAGTAACCCATAGCGTTCTGCAAAAGGACGTACAAGGAACAAGGGAGAACGGGTCTGAATCATAGCAGACCTTCTCAATTTGGACCCAAAAATGTTAGATTCCCTGGGTTTACTAGACAGTTGGTTATTACGTGAACTCCTCCTCTGATTATCTGATGGGGCATGCAATGGAACCCTGACAGGAGGAGAGTTTGTGAGCGTGAGACCAAACAGTAGTAATAGAATTAGTAACATAAACAAATGTAGCACAGTCTGGAACCATAGTGAAGAATACAAGGGCATTGTTGCAGGCAAAGAAAAGAGGAGAGTAACGCCTGCTGAGCCACTTGCGAAGGCAGCATTGCATGTCCACTTGAGGAGATGGATATGAGTGGTGACCCAGGGTTTGAGGCAAAATGTGGAAGAAATGAAGTGTCAAGAGAAATAGTGGTTCTCAAAGGGGGAGCTGAGAGCTTGGTTAAAGTCAGAGAAGGCCTGTTCAATGGATGAGGCATGGAGAGGAGCAAGAGAAGGAGGCAGAATCTGACTGAGACTAGATAGGGGGACAAAAAGTATGGTTTAAATGTATGGTTGGAGATGGAGAGGTTAGTGAGCAACGCAGGTGCAACAGTAATACTGGAGAGGATAATGAAGTGGTTAGATGGTGAGGTGTCAATAGTAGGTATGACTAGAGAAGGAAAACGGGGAGGGAATAAGGTAGAGTGAGTTCCTTTGAGAGTGAATAGTCATTTTGTGAAGGGAGGTTAAGGGGTGGTTTTAGAAGAGCGAGTCAAGTTTGTTTTGGTGAGTGAGGGACTTTTTGGGTAGGCTAAAGTCACCCATGAGCAATACAGAGAATCTGTGGCAATAAAGTGAATAAGAATTTTAAGATCACAAAAGTAGTTGAGGGCACAGAATAGACCAGGGAAACTAATTCCTCTTTTAGGTAAGCTTCAGTATCCACCATAGATCTGATGATAGCTATTAAGTAATGGTACAAGACTACACATTCATTTAAAAAATGCCTGAAAGACTCAGCCTTGTCACTCTCCTGTCCCACGGTAAATGTTCTCAATGTATGTGGAACTTTCCAATGCATACCGAAACATTAAGTGTTTCTAGTTGATGAGAGGGGATGCTGCAGCGTGGCTACAAAATGGCCGTTGCCTGAAAAGGCTCCGACTGGCGACCAAGATATCCTAAATAATCCTTTCAATCTTCGCATCCATGAATGGCACAAAACAGTGGACCTCTGTGCTGCAAGGGGCACCTGCTGAGCTGATCCGACAGTGTGGAGCGACCTCCTTAGTGCACGAAACACCAGAGGGTCAAAAACAATGTGGTGAGGCCGACCCGCCAGCGGGGAATGAAGAAGCTGCGGTTGGACGGAGTTAGGGGGTGAATGTGCTTTCCCACTCCTGGTTGCTGCAGTGGATTCCCCGACTTGTGAAGGGGTTTCAGGAGCGTGCCAGGAGACCAGTATTGTGTCACAGAGGAAGGGGGATGCGCTGCTGTACCTCATGGCTCCTGGGCTCCTGGGAAGCCTTCAGCTGCGGCCGCATTGGGGCCTGATGTGCTCCTATATCCTGGTGGTGCCATGGCTGGAGAAGCGGCATGGAAGAATGGAGGCTCCCCACCATACTGGGAGGTGCAGCAGCGACTTCTGAGAGGCAGTGAGCCACAGCCGGGCGAGTGCTGCTGCAGCCCCATAAGTGCTGTGACGAGGCAAGGTGAACAGTGACCCCCAGCCTCGCAACAATCAGTGGCAGCGATCGGCCATGTGGGCGAGCACAGCTCCCTGGCAAAAGTGGCTACACACTCCATCTGCATGAAGTAACTACTTGCCTATAACAGCAGCCACTGGAGGTACTTTTCGTGCCCATAAGGATTGTTGCCATACCTCGGTCTACATAACTAAGAGGCTTGAGTCCGGTGGGGCAGCTTTAAAGGCGGCAGAACTCACAGCAACATCATTGCTGCAGTGGAGGAAGAGCGCTGGTCATTGCAGGTACGGCCTGGCTCCAGTAACAGGATCATGCCCTTATTGGAGGTTTGTGGAACAATCTAGTGTTGCTCTGTATACCGGTGTTGAGGCTGACTGGCCCAGGCTGACTGGCCCAACTGGAGTGGCTTGGGGTGAGCCAGGTGGAGGGCTGTGGGGTGCCTGCTCTACACCCAGGGGCAGGGAAAAAAACGATGCAGTTCAGAGCCACGATAAGCTGGAACATCTCTACATACTGAGTGATACTTTAGGGGAAAGCCTCTTGCTACAATTCAACCGAACCTGCGCCAGAGAGGTAACATGTTATTGTGCTCAGTGTGCCAAAAGCTGTCAACCAAAGGAACATCAGTCACTGCTATGGATCCTGTTTAAAGGTGTCCCAACTGGCAAGAGGTGCCCCATGGGGGTGCTGGTTCTGACACGGGCTGCCCTCCCGCTCCCTGAGCTCTGCACCGCAGGGGATTGCCTAACGGACAGCGAACGCTTGGGGTAAGTTCGGCAGGGACCCCAGCAGTTCTTGGATCGCTATATTCAGCATGGGCCACTGGAAAAAGCTGACGAAGATGGCCCAGTACACCAAAGCAGATCAACTGATGCCCCGGCCACTGCATCACTGAGTCCCTCACAGATAGATGTGGCTGCTCTGAATCATACCCTCCTGGTGCTGAAAGAAAGAACGGACAGCTTGGGGACCAAGTTCAACGCCCTCACTTGTAAGGTAGACATATCCACGGTCAAGATAGATAAGAGTTGTGGGCGTATGACGGAGGCAGAACAGTGGATTGGGATCAGTGAGGACAAAATAGAAGCACTACAGAGGGAGGTGGCAATATTGCAACAAACTGTCGAGAAAGTGGTGGCCAAGAATGACGATCTTGAGGGAAGATCCCGCAGGAACAACCTACATATACTAGGAGTCCCGGAATCCACTCTGATTGAAAATATGGACACGTTTGTGGAGAGGCTACTCATGGACTCCCTGGGATCCCCCCTTGTCTCAAATATGTTCCTCGTGGAGAGGTCAGACAGGTCCCTTGCAGCTAAACCTCCTCCCGGCGCCCCTGAGCGAGCTATTGTAGCCAGGATCTTTAACTATACGGACAGGGATGTGCTTCTCAGAGAGGTGAGAGAGAAGGGGGAATTAAGATTTGGCTCTGCTACAATCCGAGTGTTTCTGGACTTCTGTCTCCAGGTCCAGGAACAAAGGAAACCCTTTCAGGCTGTCAAAAATCTCTTGCGGAAAAAAGATATCCGCTACACCATGCTGTTTAGCGCTAAACTGAGCGGACCCATTCGCGGAGCTTGCTTTTAGTCACACCACTATTCTATGTATTCAAAATTGTGATACTTCTAATGTGCCTTCCTATAGATGGACACTGAGTGGTCCAGATCCCTCCTTGTGCGGGTGATGATGGCAAAGAAGTGTATATTTGGTTTTGGTCGCAGTCCCATGGAGTCAATGTGGCTTCCAGCGACTCTCTGTTTTTTGCAGTAACTGCGTACAAGGGCCGTAAGTTAATTCACTAGTTCCTTGGGGCGGTTGTAGCCGGTATGTTGGAGTTTCTGCCGTGGGTGGGACTGGGTGGGTGGGGTTCCGGGGTGGGAGCAGCATGGTATCATTGCCATGGGTAAATTTCTATTTCAGAAGGCCGTGCCTCCCCTGCTGGGTTGTTGCAGGGAGGTCTGTGTGATCTGGACTGTTAGGCAGAAACCTGTGGAGTTCCCTTAGGGAACACTGCAAAAGATTTAAGACTACAGGTGTTGGCAGTAAACCCACTTGGTAGCAGTCTGTACCACCCAGATTTACCTGGTAGCTGTGGCTGAGCAGTCAGACTTCTCTCAAGAAGAGTTAGACAGTATGCAAAGTATACACAATAGGCACTCAGATACAATCATACAAGCAAACACCGACCAGAGCTTTGGTATCAAAGTATATCATTATTCATTTAAAAACATACGGTTTGAAACACTCCAGCACTCTTGTTGTAAAATATTCTAAACACAGTTACTATTGTAGTATGTACACCCCTTTTTCCTTATCAGATAAGTCACAGTAAAACACCACTTATTTTCATACAGAGGTAAGCGCTTAACTAGATGGCACTCCAATAAGTTTGTGAGAAAGGGAGGGAAAAAGACAGAATATGGAAAGGTACACCACTCTAAGGTTCAGGAACACTGTTAGCAAGGCAGAAGAGCAAAAGTCACTGGTGAGCCAAAGTCCAAAGGCTGGACCCACTCTTAGAGAGAGCAGAGCACAAATGCGCCCAAGATCACACAGTTACACTAGGCTTAGAAAGTCTTGCAGAGGGTTCAAAAAGAGTTTAGAGAGGCTTAGGAAAGTTTAGCCAGGGTGTCCCAGGCTAACCCAGGTTCGAAAGCCGGGGGCTAAATCTACCCCGTACAGTCGGTAGCAAGGGAAGCCAGGCGGGATACGGTACCTTAAGTGGGAAGGATCCTCCAGCGGTGGCAGTTGTTCCTGGCAGTGGGTGCAAGTTGCGTCATTGTCCAGGGGAAGAGAAGATCTCGACTTGGAGGAAAGATGAAGGTCGTTGCACTACCAGGGAAGAAACCAGCCGTGGAGTTTTCCGGTTAAAGGTGGTACCTTTGTTTTGCGGTCGTGGTAAAACGTGGTATCCCGGTTGCCGGGGTGCTTGGCACGGGCAAGGCGGCCACGAGGTACGTCGGGAAGGCAAAAAGACGGTGAAACTGGTTATCCCCACCAGTCAAAGGAAGAAGACTCTCCGGCGGGAGATCTCCTCTGTCGTTGGGAAAAGTGGTGAGGCGGTCCAGCAGGGTTCCACCGGTGGTGGTGTCGTGGCAGGTCGGCCCAGCTTCTCCCTCGTCGGATTCTTAGGTCCTGTGGCGACTTCTGAAGTTCCAGTCCCCAAAGCCCTGCTTTTATGCAGAAAACCCCCATTCACTCAGCCTAGCTGTCATTCAAACATGCTAAGTGGTGAGCCGGCCGGCTCACCACTTGGGCCAATCAGGACAGAGTGCGACTTCAGTTGCCTAGGCAACTCAGTCCAGGGTGCCTAAATTCCCCTCCACCCCTCCTAAGTACCCCAGACAGTGGAGAAGCCCGCCAAAAAGTGGAAGAAAGGGCTCGACTTGGGTTGGAGTCACAGAAGAGAACACAAACGCCATTTTAGAATCAAGTTTTGGCAAAAAATACCAACCGGAGAATTAATATTAATTAAATAAACCGGCGGTATGTTCGAGGCTACCGTAAATAATTAAATAAAGATAGTAGCCTAAAACAATGGGAAATCCCATAAGAAAATATTTGCGGTTGAATATAAAAAGTAGTATCCACTGCCACCAGCCAAAACTCGATCAGGGGGGACGGAGACGTGCCCCCTCGACTAACAGACCCTGGGGCAATTGAATTGCCCCAGCCAGTACGTCCACAATATGATGGTTTGCACTGGTTCTGTTCAGAATTTAAGACTAGTAAAGTCAATGGTGACTTTACATGCCCTGGGAGACAGTAGTCAGTTCCAGGGTATGGAGTCTATACTGGGGGGTCACTATGACACCCCTTGTCACTGCACTGAGGGTGTTGTGTAACACACATCACAAAAACACATGAAGCCCTATGGAGTAAAAGACCCCATAGCCCATTAAACACATCTAGATTCAAAGAAACACACTCAAATCATGCCCAAGAGTGAGGGTAAAAGAGTCTCACTCTTGGCAGGAGAAAAAAAAAATCCCAAAAATCCAGCAAAGCTGCTGGGGGACTCACTAGGTTAGGAAATTCAGCCTAAACAGAGAATTCTCCCTAACACTCGCCCCCCCCCCCCAGACTAAGGGACAGGAGGATGACATACATCCTAGAGAGTCCATCAGCATTTTGATGGTGACACCGTGACCTGTGCTCAATGGTGAAATCAAACCCTTGCAGGCAGATTGACCATCTCAATAGTTTGGGATTTTCTCCCTTCATTTGCATTAACCATCTCAAGGGTTGGTGGTCAGTCTGAATGACAAAAGTAGAACCATACAAGTATGGCCTAAACTTCTTCAGTGCCCACACAATAGCAAAGCATTCTCTTTCGATTGTTGCACACCTTGTCTCAGGATCCTTCAGTTTACGGCTGATGAAGCAAATGGGGTGCTCCCTACCCTTCTCATCCAGTTGGCTTAGAACTGCACCTATACCTACATTGGAAGCATCAGTTTGTACAATGAAAGTTTGGTGGTAGTCAGGAGCTCTCAATACTGGAGCTTGGCAAAGAGCTTTCTTCAGTTTTTCAAAGGCCTGATTGCACTCCTCATTCCATTTGACCTTTTTAGGGAATTTTGGAGAGATTACATTCAGTGGAGAAGCTATGGTCCCATAGTTCTCAATTAAATTCCTGTAATACCCAGTGAGGCCTAGGAAGGCTCTCACTTGGGTTTGAGTAGTAGGTGTTGTCCAATTTTGCACAGCTTCAATCTTGCTGAGCAAAGGCCTTATTTCTCCACCTCCTACCTCATGCCCAAGGTAGACCACCTTACTTTGACCTATCTGGCATTTACTTGCCTTGATAGTCAAATTGGCCTGTCCAAGAGCCTGCAAAACATGTCCTAGGTGGTTCACATGATCCTCCCAGGAGTGGCTGAAGACTGCAATGTCATCCAAGTATGCCATGCAGAAGTCCTCCATCCCAGCTAGAACTTGGTTCACCATCCTTTGGAATGTAGCAGGTGCATTTTTTAATCCAAAAGGCATGACCTTAAACTGGTACAAGCCAACCGGGGTGGAAAATGCAGTTTTCTCCTTGGCATGGTCTGTCAAGGCTATTTGCCAATAGCCTGACGTAAGGTCAAATGTGCTGAGGTACTTGGCTGCACCAAGTTTATCCACCAACTCATCTGTCCTTGGTAAAGGGTGGGCATCAGTCTTGGTGACTGCATTAAGAGCTCTATAGTCCACACAGAATCTCAAGTCTTTGGATCCTGCCTTTGGTACTAACACAACTGGGCTAGACCATGGACTAGTAGAGGGTTCTATTACCCTGAAGTTAAGCATCTTCTTGACCGCCCCCTTGATATGGGTTCTCACATTTTCTGACATTCGGTATCCTCTGCTTTTGACTGGCAGACAGTCACTAGTGAGTATCTCGTGCTGTCCCCAGGGGGTCAAGCCTGGTGAGAGTGAGAACAGGGAGGCAAACTTATTTAACATAGATTTGCACTCCTCTTGTTGCTCAGGTGTCAGATCTGAAGAGAGATTGACTCCTTCAATTTTTTCATCTAAAGGTACACCTCTGAGGAGATCAGGGAGAGACTCACTCTCTTCTTCCTCTGCTGCTGAAGTTTGAAGCAAGGCTCCTACTTCAGGTCTGGAGATGTACGCTTTCAGTCGGTTGGTGTGGAAGACTCCAGGAGCTTCCCTGGGTCTGCCCAGATCCACCAGATAGTTGACCTCTCCAAGTTTTCCCACAACTTTGAAGGGTCCCATCCATTTGTCTTGCAAGGCCCTCTGCCTTGTTGGGAGCATAACGAGAACTTGCTGGTCTTGAGTGAACTCAACCATGTTAGCCTTTTGATCATGCCAATTCTTGACCAAAGCTTGTCCAGCTTTCAGGTTATCACTAGCTTCTGCCATCATGTGTGACATTCTCCTTCGGAGACCTATCACATAGTCAGTCACTCTGACTGGCTTGAGGGGAGGAGCACCTTCCAACCCCTCCTTAATCAGGGCCAATGGACCTCTGACCGGATGGCCATAGAGAAGTTCAAAGGGAGAATAACCTACTCCCTCCTGAGGGACTTCTCTATAAGCAAAGAGAAGGCATGGCAGTAGAAGGTCCCACTTTGTTTTCAGAGGTTCCTCTAAAGCACCTATCATGCTCTTCATGGTTCTGTTAAACCTTTCTACCAACCCATTGGTTTGGCGGTTGTAGGCGGTTGAGAACTTGTAAGTAACTCCACAGGTTTTCCACATGGCTTTCATGTAGTGGGACATAAAGTTTGACCCCCTGTCGGATATTACTTCCTTAGGAAACCCAACCCTGGTAAAAATACCAAGGAGGGCCTTAGCCACAGCCGGAGCTGTAACAGTCCTCATAGGAATTGCCTCAGGGTATCTAGTAGCATGGTCTACTACAACAAGGATAAACCTGTTGCCTGAGGAGGTAGGGGGATCAAGGGGACCAACAATGTCAATCCCTACCCTCTCAAATGGGACTCCCACAACTGGGAGAGGCACTAATGGTGCCACATTCTTGGCGCCAACCTTACCAGAAGTTTGGCAGGTATGGCAGCTCTTGCAAAACTTATCTACTTCTGCCCCCATTTTTGGCCAATAGAAGTAGAGTGAGAGCCTTTCCTTGGTCTTCTTGAAACTCAAGTGACCAGCCAAAGGAATCTCGTGGGCTAAGTGCAAGAACTGTTGTCTGTTTTCTTGAGGTTCTACAAGGCGTTTGTAGTCTCCAGGGTCAGACTCAGTTGGTTCACTGTAGAAGAGGCCATCTTCCCAGTGCAACCTATACTTCCCAGGCTCTTGCCCATCAGCCTGAGCAGCTGCCTGTTGGCGGAGACCCTCCAGAGTTGGACATTCTCTTTGTCCCTTACGGAAAGCTGCCCTGCTGGGCCCACCTTCTGCCAGTAAAGACTGCAGCTCAGGATGGTCCTCAGGGTCTAGATCTCCAATAATTCTTGGCCTCCCACTAGCTCTTCTTCAGAGTCTAGTTCAACCATACAGGGTTGTACCTCCCTCTCAGCCTCAGCTGGAGGTGGAGTTACAGGTGTAACTGTTGGAAGCACTGGAGTGCTTGCTGCTGACTTTTTCCTAGGAGTCTTGGGTTGCCCCTTTGCTCCTGATCTGATAGTTACTGCAGTGAGTTGCTCCAGTGGTAAAGGAGTGATCTCTGTCATCATCTCCCGAGATAACCCTCGCAGGGTTTTCTCCCTTGCAGGTTTTGTGAGCTCCTGTAACTTTTAAAAATGATTCATCCACCACAGTTATGCTGGCCCCGGTGTCTCTAATGGCAGGAGTCTCCTGATCATTCACCTGGACACTGTCTTTATAATACTCTTTAGTATTATCTGGGATAGAATTATACACATCTAAATTCTGTTGTTCCCACAACCCTAGAGAGACTAAAGAAACACTGGCTGAGACACCAATGGGTTCATCAGCCAGCAGTAGAAAGTTTCCACTTGCCATTGGGACTTCCTCTTCTGGAGCGAAGGCTAAGGAGGCAAGTTGGATCCCTGAAGGTTTACCCTTGCATCTGGGATCTCCTTTCACATGGTCAGTAGAGCCACAAACAAAGCATTTACCAAATGCCTTCTGGAATGGAGGCTTGTTCTGACCTCCCTCTGGTTTGGTACCAGAGGAGACACTATTATGCTGTGGTTTCCCTGGTGGCTTACCCTTCTGGTTTTGTTTGGGGTCCTCTTTGGAATTTGCAGTATTAGAATTCTCTTTGGAGTCCTTTTTAGGCTGTTTCCCCTCATTCTTTTTCTGAGTGACCCCAGAATCCTTGTGAGTGGCCCTGTTGGCAACCCACAAGTCAGCAGCCTTAGCTAGTTTTCGGGAATCGAATTCCTTTGAATCAGCCAAGAGCTGTCTGAGCTCAGGAGAGCAGGCATCATAAATTGACTCCAACATAAAAAGATTCTTCATACCTTCATAAGTGTTCACTTTGTAACCCTTAATCCATCCCTCTAAGTTTTTCAACCCTTCACTCACCCAGGTAGCCCAAGGGGTACCATCATGCTTTTTGAGGGCTCTAAACCTCTTAAGATACTGGGAAGGGGTCTTCCCAAATCTAGATATCAGAGCTAGTTTCACGCATTCTACTTTGTTGAGTTTTAGCTCTGCTCTGTGCGTTATGAATATAAAACTTAATAAAGAAAGTTTGAAAAAAAAATTGTTTTTAGTTGATTCAAATGAATTTCCCAAAATATACGCCATCAGAATTTGCAATAAAAAGAGGGAAGCTAAGTCTTCGGCCTATGTATTTATTTCCACTGCACTCTTCTTTTCCTGCAAACTACACCAAATCATCTGATAGGCTCTATTTTCCATTGGCTCATTTATTTCCCACTTTGTTGTTAAAGCTGGGACTTCAGATTGCAGCAGTTGTGGGTCCAAAACGTAGGTTTCTATAAATAGATTAGTAAAATTACAGTTATAAGTGGTTGTCACACACTGAGCTCTTCTCTTAGACAAATGTATTGGTGTTAAGATACTGGGAGATGCCACTATTATCATTCGCTGCTTGTTACTCTGCAGTTTCTACTGCATCAAGGCTGCTTTAGATGATGGTGCTTGAAGCTATTTGCTGCTTCAGTCGCATTGCGTGTCCCCTTACATCTTCTTGCAGCATTTTAATGGACGGCTGCAACGTGTCCCAATTTGACTGATCAAAGAGCCCTAGCATGGCTGTAAAATTGGTAATGCGTATATTGTTTGCAGCAGTAATGGCCATTTTCTTACCCATGGCGTGCACTCATCGCTTTGTCGGTTGGCACCTCAGAGGTTGATGCAAATGTTTCACATCGTCTCATGGTTGTAATCATTGAGTTTGGTTTGGGCTGCGTTCTGATATGCAGGTGATTCTGCTGTGCTTGATTGTATTTTTTTCTATTAAAAAATGAACGAGACGGGCTTCAGCTTGGGCGTGCATGATGTGTTTGCAAAGGATAAAGGAATGCAATGAGTGACCAGTATGGGATCATCAAGGGTCTGTATGCGGAAGTCGTCTTTCTCGTCATCCTTTTGTGTTTTATTGACGTACTTTGAAGCTGCCCTCTTCATTGCACAATGTACTTTATCTGGTCTTTGGTAGGTAAGTTGAATAGAGGCTGTTCCTTGTCATCAAGAGAATCCTTTGGATAATCATGCCATGCATTTCCAGCCTCAATTTGAATGTGCTGCTCTTAATCTGCAAAGTATTCTTCCCCCTCACAGTCCTGTGAGCCAGTGTCTTACTGCATTCGCGTAACTTTGTATTGGGCAGTGTTTGGGTCCTTTAACTATTCCCCATGTCCCTTTCTTTCACATAGCATTTGTCTCACTCATTAGTAGCTTTACATTGGGTCAGGCCTGTTTAAAGGGGAAGTTCGCTCAGGAACTTTATTGTCCCAATTGAGCGGGCATGTATTTTTAAGCATACTCTTCTCGATCTTAAAGAAATGTCCTATGCATCTTAGCATAGTATTCCTCACATTTACACACGCGAAAATAAAGGGTTGGGCGCCGCCATATTGCGCTAATCTTATCCATTGATACATCACCCTAGTTCAAGTGCCCTCACTGCAAGAGTATAGAACACCTGCCCCTCAAACTGACATCACTTGTATGAACGATATGCTCCACCTATTTTCATGGCCTTCGTGGCCAGCCGAGCCAAACGTACCCTGTCATCAGCCAAGCCATAAGATTATCTGACGCAGAACCAGGAAGATAAACACACACATCCTCTCACAGCGCAACACTTTTCTTTATTTTCACAAATAGGAGAAGAAAACATTTAATTTGAAGAAAACAACAATAGATTACAATGATACAAGTAACCTTTATTTTTCACATAACGTTCAAAATAGAAGATTATTTCCACAAACAAATGTATATCTTTAGCCAATAGCAGTTATAGCTAGTGAACTGCGCATGATTCAAATGGCTTATATAAGTTCCTCATGAAATGCTAATTGCGTTCAGCGATCGATTCATCCCTGTGTTTCATTTCTTCGATGTTCCGTGTGTCCTTATGTACCATCGCCAATCTTTGTTGAACCCACATGGTGTTCCATTAGTCAGAAGATAAAGAGTCCTTTCACTTTCAAATGCAACGGCTTCACACCAGCTTGTTTTCACATCATAAACGCTGACAGGTTGCTCCTAATTTCTGCTACTGCTAAAAGACAGATTGGTCCCTCGCGATTGTCCCACATAATGGTAATTACAGTAGCACCGTTGATTATTATCTTCCAATGTTGCTTGATGAATCGATCAGACGGGAGCTGGAAACTATGGCATCCGCAGAACAGTAGAATATAGCTATGTAAATGACAGAATAAAAGAATATATTTCAGTAGCTGTTTTATAATCGAATATACACATTAAAATATGTTAGCTAACAAGTTACCTTATAATTCAGTACCAGATGAAAACATATGAGCAACACCCACACCACACGGAATGAACATAGAGATGTCAAGGCAGGGGAGTAGGTCACACCACGACGGGCAGGGAAGTGCACGGATGTAGTCAGACCACTGAATGGAAGGGAGACCTAGGTGTACCCGTTTCCCATAGCGGCCCTTACCTGAAACTAAGGACTGAGATAGGAATGTCTTAGGGTGAACCACAGACAGAGGGCATTATAATTGAATTGGAAATGGTAGCGAGCGAACAGATAACCGACAGGGCCCAGTATGAGAACCCAGAAGGTGTCTTACCTGCTAGTCCTCGCGGATCGCTCTCTCAGGTGGCCAGGGCATGGCCATCGCCTTTGGATCTAGGCCCTGGGGGTGGACCAGTGCGGGAGGATCACCTGGGTGAGAGGTCTTCCGGCAGTGGAAGTGAGACACTGGATAGCGAGATGTGGTATCCCCCCCTTTAACACCTTTCCCCATCCTACCAGGTAGGATACGTGGGAACCTTACCCCCTTTTCCCTACACAAACACTTTTACACGAACAGCCCGGTTTGGGAGAAAACATACTATGGTCAGGTGAGGTCAAGCAATTACCAACTATCACTCACAACCGACTTCCATTAGGCTTCCCCACACGAGTTAGCATCTGAACAAGTGGAGAAAGATGGCAAGCCAAGAATGGTACAGAAGAAGGCAAATACCCTTGACCTTACCGGCAAGAAACCGTTACTTTCAAGAAACCTTTGAGTCAGAAAGGCATAAGGCTGGGAAACCAGACTGAAGAATCCTGCAGTGTGTGCCCGAGATAGCGGAGGCCCTCCCGCGTAACTGACCATGGTGGGGAGGAGCAGCAGCCGCTGTGGTATCGTCCTTTGTTCCAAGAACAAAGTAACGCCAAAGAGATCAACACAGCCGTTGAATTGGGGAGACAGATGCAAGACCGGTCTGTGTTGAAGTCAAGGTTGGAAGCGGCAACATTGCATAACAAGCACAGGAACGAAAATTGTTAAACGCTTGTGATGAAAGACACAAGTAAAGCTAAACTGCTGATGAATGTTTGAACTTGAGAAGGAAAGATACAATACTGTTGACAGAGTGGTCTAGCACCACAAATGTGCTCAATTAAAGGTCTCTGCAAAGTATGAAATGGCAGAAATGAAAGTAGAAGATTGATAAGAACATTGTGTGAAGTGAATCAAAGTGGTCCTATGACGGTTCAAGCAAAACCCATTGCACATTCAAAAGTCTTCGATTTTTGATATCAAGAGGAAAACGTAGAAAGTGAGATTGCATTGTCTGAGCCCAAACGAGGGACACCAAATATGAATATTGTGCTAAAGGGATCCGAGCCCGAATGAGGGAGACCCATTGTCCGAGCCCGAACAAAGGAGACCAGTTGTGAACATTGTGGTAAGAAGGTATCCAAGCCTGAAGGAGAGAGACCCATGAGGAAAACTGGAAGCGAGCACTTGTACATGTGAAAATCCTGATAAGAAAGGAACTTTGGTGCTTGTTTGTTACGAAAGGCTCTCTGCAGTAAGAGACTGTTATTCGAAGGGAGGCTTTGCCGAAAGGCTCTGATACCTATGCTTTGAACTGTATCCTCGTGGCAGAGAAGACAGAGTGTGTTGCAAAGCTCGAACATGCCCATTTTCCCCGTGCTGAAAACGCGGGGAAGGGAAACCAACTGCTCAACTATCCAGACATATTCTTTCTTGAACACTTTTCTTTTTGCATACATTATTGTCCCACACCATTTTTGTATTTTGAAGTAAGGATTGGCAATATGTTTATTAGTATAGGCCCTTTTATTTTGGCAGAGACTCAACTAGGACTGCGTTATTATTATTTGATGGTCATAGCTTACTCCCATCCTTAGATTTAGGTTTTGATAGGTGTTTAACCAACCCATTTAAGTTCAATAAACACACTTGAACTGGGATCACTTGTGTCTGTCTTCACTGTTTGATACCATGACTTCCTTTCACTTCCTTACACCCGAGAGCCCAAGGGCACAGGGAAAAGGTTCTTACCCCCTCCCTTAACGGTGACCATGGATGCGATGGTGGCTGCACACTGGGATATACTACCAGACAAAGTGGTGCAGACATCATTAGCCTGAACACAGGTTGTGGGTGCAGGTGCACCCCAACATAGGTCACCTAAAAACCTACAATTCTGCACAAAATATATGACTACGAAAGGCACAACAAACAGCAAGTGCAACACTCAGGCGGTTATAATATTCTTCAACATAACATAACGTACGATGTTCATTCTTTTTATCAAAAAGTACATTCGTCCATCACATAGTCATCAAGAGCACAGCACATTTGCCATTTTCAATCGCCCAAATACTATGTAAAGTTACACTGACATAATTTCAGGGTGTTCCATTCTCCCGATGCCACGCTGAACAACCGCTCCGAACAACAGATCACAGAAATAGAAACTGTAGTTTTGTATGTCCATTTTCAATATAGTCAATGTTATCAATACTTTGTGGGTATTCAACACACTGGGCCTCATTAAGAGGCTGGCGGTAGCCTTGCCTGTAGTACAGGCACGGCTGCCGCCGGTATCCATTTTTGACCCAGTAATTGCCCATTTGCGGGTGCCGGTAATAAGGGACTCCCCATTCGGCCCCATAGGAAGGTGGTAGCACCGGTACCGTTAATAACGGTACCAGTGCTACAGTCCTGTTCTGCTCGTGGGTGCCGGTATGGCCACCAGGTCAGACCTGGTGGCTGCAAAGGCACCCAGGAGCAGAACTCGTAGTATGGCGGTACGGTAACAACGGTGCGGGCAGCGCTACCGGCACCGTTGTTGCCTTACTGCCATACTTGTAATGAGGCTCCTTGTGTCCTTTGAACTGTTAGTGCTTTTCATTCAAGGACAAATAACAATGCATATTCAGTGATCTAAGCCAGAGAGGGGTAGGTTACGTTTTGGAGAAAGAATGTCACAAAAAAGACAGACAGCATAAGACCTTGCTTCAAACATGTGTTTTAAAAAACTAAGGACAGTTAAAAACTGCAATTTACAATATATGCTGCAACAGGAAAGCGATAACACACCAGAAAATTATATATTGCTGTTATCTCTGCACTGTAAGAAAAGGAGATCCATGCCACCTTCTTGCTCGTCCCGCACTCTTTCATGGCCCAAAGCATAACCCTACACCTAATCTCTTACAAACCTACCGACCTTCATTACTAAGTCCCTGTTCCACCCTTGATTAGTTTTTTCCCTACCTAACTTTCTGGCATATATTGTACGCCTCTTACTATAATTCCTGCATGTCCAGTCATGCTCACTTGCACACCCGAAGCATCACCTGTGTACCATCAGGCGAGACTGGGTGAGAAGTCGTGCTCACACTATATATGTCTCCCGTGTGTTTATTCTCATGTTAAGTAGCCACACGCACCACGAGGTGAGGCTTTAGAACACTGTGTACTCATACCTATTGTGTCTCTAGCCTTTTGGCACACTTGAAGTGACCCTTTCTGCCATCTGGGATTTCAATGTGGTGTATTTATTTATTTTCGATTTTATTGAGCATTTGTAAGGCGCTTTATACAACAGAATTGTGTTTCAAAGCGCCACAATGCTAAATGGGAACTGAACCTGGGAAATAACAAAATGGCAAAACAGTAATATACTGTTGGTGTCCTACTAAGCCTTGTGTCAGTCTCCCGTGCAAGTGCATTGTGGCGAAGCGCTGGTGAAAGGGATGAATGGAGGAGTAGAGGGGTGGACAAGTGCTGCAGGAGTGCCCGGGAGGGAAGTGCTAAGGGGAGCCAAGGAGGAGAAGGTCAGGCTCAATGCTAGTACATGCATCTTTCAAGGGTGGTAGGTAGAGCCATTAAGCAGGGGACCGCAGGGCAGTGCAGTGGGGGCGGGAGGAGCTGGTATTGATTCAGGGGATGGTCCTAGGATCCTGTGAGATTCATGAGGATCAGGCCAGCGGTCACAGTGGCAGTGGGATGATTAGCTGTGAAGCAAAAGAGGGAAAGAGGTAGAGGCTCTTCCAAAGGGAGGCACCAGTCGAGGAGAGAAACGAAACCTGCCCCCCACTCTCTGCTTGGAGAAGCATTTGACTGGCAAAGAGTTGGAATTAGAGGAACATAGGGCTCTAGCGAGGTTGTATTTAGGGAGTGAAAGTTGGACATATCGTGGTCCCAGGCACCAGAAGGACTTGTGGATAAGGAAGAGGGTCTTGAATTTGATCCTTGCAGCCACCGAGAGGCAGTGCAGAGATTTTAGGGCCAGAAAGATGCAGCCCCTGGGCTTTAGGTCAAGGATAAGTCTTGCAGCCCTATTCTGGATTAGCTGCATGGGGCGGAAGGAGGAAAGAAGGAGATTGAGAAAGAGGCTGTTGCAGTATTCCAGTCTGGAGAGGACCAGAGCTATGGAAATAGCTTCTGGGGGAAGGTGAGAAAAGGAAGAATGCCTTTGAGTAGGTGGAGCTGGAAGTGAGACTTCTTGGTAAGGTCCATGATGTGAGAGGTGAGGGAGAGAGTGGAGTCTAAGATGACCTCAAGGTTTTTTGCCTCACAAGATGGTGGGGTTAGAGGGCCCAAAGATGGGGGACAGGGGGTGGGAGGAAAAGAGGGCTCAGGTGTCCCAATGAGGCAATTAGGATCATAGGCCTTTGTTCGATTAGAATCGGAATGTGCGTGCATCTGGGATGCCATCCTTTTCACCACTTTCCATGGCCCTTTCAGAAAACGTTTAGTCTAGGAGGACTTTGTACAGATTTTAAAAAAACGATTATTGGTCCTACTTATTCCCTCCGCATCTCCATATCCATGGATGGAATTCCATGCGGTTACCTATGCTTCCATGATTGGAAATATGCATCAAAGTTTAGAATAATGTGCCATATGTCTGTACAATAATTGTCAAGTGCACTGAGTGTCTTTAGCTCAGTTGTTCGTGGGTAGTCCCCATAGATACAATTACCATCAAGTGCATGACCACAACTTCTTCTCGTGTCTCTGGTAACATGAATGGTAAATAAATGTGATCTACCATGTACATGCGAAACAGGGCAATGGCGTGTGGTGAGTTGCAAGCAAATGGTCAACCAGCGATGTAGGGTAATGCAGTTGAGCTACTACGTACAAACATTACCGCCCCTATGACTTCTACTTGGTAAGATTGCTTGATTAATATCAACCACACAACTAATAGTTATTGTTCCGTCGATCCTTGTTTGTATTTTATTTATTTGTTTGTGATGTTTGTAATGTGCCTATACAACTAATGTTGTTTCAAGGCATCACAAGACCGACCGGGGGGTGGGTGGGGGATATTTGGACAATGTGGAGAAAGATAACAGTAGCGGTCCTACCTACTAGGCCATGTTATATTTGGATTGTGCAAGTGCATTAACAAAAAGTGCAAGGAAGAAGGGTGGGTGTGATTGCTGGTAGCGAAATGTGCAGGGTAAACAGGAGAGAATGCAGGTGAAAGGGGTGGAAGGGTGGAACGAGGGGAGACAGCAATGGGGCTCGACAACTGCTAAGAGGACGCCATGAGCGCAAGTGTCAGGGATTGCATGTGTTGCAGGGGGTGAGCGTCAACCAGAGGAGCCCATTCTGGTAGACAAGAGTACTTCCCTTCTGGTGCCACCATTAATGGGCGATGAAGAGAAAGGGGGGAGAACAGAGACCATGTGGGTAGTCCATATGTCCGGAGAGGGAGCGACAAAGAGGATGTCTGTGACAGTCTGACTAGAAGCAGCATTGATGTTGGTGTCAGCAATGGGTAGGCCAGCCAGCGATTGTTATGTATTCACAATAAATTCTAACAATGTCAATATTACATCTTGCTTCTGTTGTATTGTAAATATTCAAAGATGTGATCGCATGATTTACAGACGATTTTTTCATACTTCAAATAATCACATTGACATTTTAGGTTTTAATATATCACTTTTTTATTATTATGTTACATAGATGCATAGACAACAGCTTTTAATATATATATTACAGAGCCTGTGTTAGCAGCCCTGTAGTCATGAATACATTGCTCAACTCATAGAACAAACCGTTTTTGGGTGGCTTATAACTTTGGCCCCCCGTGAACGAATCCTCACCAAACTTGGCAAAAAAAGCATATGGCCCCCTCTGATTGATTCTGCGAAGGTTGGTGAGGTATCGTACAGGGGCAAAGTTATAGGGGGCGTCCCAAAAGGTGTGGTTTACCTCAGAGACGTAATGGAAAAAAAAATAAGCTCACATCTACAGCCCAAACTGCTGGACGGATTTTCACCAGGAGTGGCTGCTTGGTCTCGAAAGCGTATTTGCATATTTGGTGTAAATCCATCCAGTAGTTTTTTAAAAAAACAGGCAAAAAGAAAGTAAAAAAAGAAATTGTGATATATGGGTTCGGTCCGTGGACTCACTTCCCTATTCGTTGCGCAGACAGGCCTCTGGGCCAATCAGGGGGAAACATGATGTCAGCAGACATCGGACACTCCCGCTGATGGGATAGTGGAAAGCGTGAGATGCATCACACTTTTCAAATGCACACAATGTTGTATTCACAGACAGCCGCCGGTGTCCATGGATAGCGTGACGGGGGAAAAGTCTGGAACACACATTTTGGGTTATTTGGTAGCCGAAAGTGGGCCTGGAAAGGGGTGGTGGAGCGGAATTAAGAGGTTATGGTGCTGTTTTCATAGGTGGAAAAGGGCATGCAGATGCAGCGATAGTCTGCAGACACCACAGTAGTCCGTGTACAACGCTGGGAACAAACAGTTTGGTAAACACATTTGGGGTTATTTGATTGTAGAAAGAGGGCGTGGAAAGGGTAGGAGAGTGGAATAAAGATAACATGGAGCATTTTTTATAGTTGAAAAAAGGGTTTGCAGATGCCGCCAAGCCTGCGGTCAATTTCGTTGTCCGCGGACACCAATTCAATAGCTGGGGGTTCAGGGAGAGTTTTGTTATTTGAAGGTGTTTTGTATGTACTTGTTATATGGTTTAATTATATTGTGGTGGTTGTGGCCAGTGGCCAGATTCTTCATTGAGTTTATTACCATTTGGTCAGAGTATGGCTCAATTTCAATGGCCAGATATTATTATTGTGCATTGGGGAGGGACCGGTTTGGCCATGTGACTGCTGCATCGTTGAACAGACCCTCCAGCTTATAGCGATTTTGCGATCCTGCATAATGCCGCGAAAACGGCCGTTTTGCATAAAATGCCGCAAAATGGGCGTTATATCCAAAAACAGTATATTTAAAAAATATATATTTTTTTTAACATTTTTTTTTAAAGTAATCTTCAAAAATTACTGTTTTAAAAAAATAATACTCAGTGTGCCAGGTTCTCGACTTTATTTTTACACAAGAAATGGTATGCGCTAACAAATCTCATCACTTGCGACCCAAAAATGTGCAGCCCAATCCACAAGGGACACAAGAATGGGCACATTTAATATGCACGCCCATTCAGATGGCCTTTTTCACCTCCTTGGTCAAATAAACTGGCGTTTCTGTCAATTTAAAAGCGCATCCCTCATTTCCAAGCAAGATGCACTTTTAAATGTGCTGAAATTGTAGGCAACCCTACACGCACGAGATGTGGGGCTGCCACTGCATGACAGGGTCTTCCTATCATGCATTTCTGTTAAGTTATAAACCGCTGCTGTGTCAGTTGCATTTCTGTTCCTCAAACAGGATAAAAATGCATTTTTTGGGTCGCATTTTACAGCGGCAGGCACCTGGAGGGCCTGTCCCTGTGAAAGGCGCTGGGAGCTTGCAGAACACTGTCGGGAGAGCGATTCTATTCAAAGCACTGCCCATTTTGATGACAAAAATCTATCAAATGTTACAATTTGACCTATTTCGTCCAGTACTATTCGATCGATTTTTATGAATACTGAACATGTGTTGCGGGGGTGTCGCCCGCTCCCCATGTTCAGTATTTTTGGTCTAGGGTGGTTGCAGAAGTGTTTTCCCCTTTTTCCTCAGAATTGGAGGCGGGGACAGGAAAAAAAGAAAATAACGAAAAAGGGACCCTGCGGAGTCGGATCCGACCCGGGTTGGAGGGACGGATCTGGCACCGTAGGGTTGCAGGGGAAGCGGCAGCGACCAAGCAGTTAAGTAGGGGAGGGGGTGGGGTAGTGGTGAAAGGTACATTTTGAGTTGTTTGGCTGAAGTGCAAATCAATTCGCATCGAAATTGACTACGGTCAATTCCGCCGCAAATAATTACACTTTGGTCAAACAACCCAGAACACCATTCAAGGCAGCTGGCCAGCGCACAATTTGCGCTACAGCTCAAGCCGGTGGAAATGCGCTGGTCAATTTTGAGAATAAGATGACCTGCTCATTTTCAAAAATGGGTTGTCTAAAAATAGTATATCCTCCGTTCATTTTTTAAATGCCCCATTATTTGAGGAACTTGGTCAAAATCTACATTAAAAAAAAATAAAAAAATGGTTACTCTATGAGAGAGAGGGAGAGTGATGGGTGAGATGTGAAGTGAAAGGCAAGAAAGCAGAGGCAGAGTAGTAGGTCAGAGGAGGAAGCGCTGCACAAGAGAGCAGAGGAAGCAGTGATGCGGTGGGCCAGAAATCTGAGAGCGAGCAGAGGTACAGAAAGTAGAGGGAGCGTGTGGTCAGTGAGCCAGAAAGCAGAGAGGACGCGGTTGGCCAGAAAGAGGTAGTGAGCTGCAGATTGGGAAAAAGGATGAGGGAAGAGTGCGATAGAATGGGAGAAAGGATGCAAGATGCAGAAGCAGTACAAAAGAATGAAGGACTGTATGTTGTGGGAGGAATTGGAGAGTGTAAGGTGTGAGTTGGGACTATGATTTGGAGTGTGGCAGGGGCTGGGCAGTGCAAATTGTGACTTGACAGTGTGACATAGCACGTGAGTATTTGTATGACAGAGTGAGAGGTTAAGGAATGTAAGTTGTGATGCAGAGTTTGTGAGATGTGTGTTGGTGAGAGAGGTGTGTGGGTGTTTTGGGGATTGGAGAACATAGAAGGGGAATATTTTCAGCATTACAATTGATAATGATCAATTTAGTTAATACTATTAAATAGGCATGAACATTAAACCAGAAATGTTGCCAAATAAAACACTGTTCTGCCAAGCCATAGACATCCTGGACTCTTCCTATTAAATGAATACAAAAGATACATAATAATGATACCCTGGCTCTTGTAGCCTTGCATTGTGCCTATTTCCTGCAATGTGGCAATCCAGTTAATACAAAATGTCCCGCAAAAATGCCGCAATAAATAAAAGTTTGTGCCGCAAAATTTGCCATTTCATGCCGCAAAATTTGCCATTTCATGCCGCTAAATCCTGGAAGGTCTGGTTGAAGTTTGCCATTAAGGATTTCTTGAAAAGCCTAATGGAACTGTTTCCAACTGTGCAGATTATCTTTTCTGCAATTAATCGAAGGCAAATATGGAGATGTCCAAATACATCGAGTCCAGACATGGAAAAAGCGAGGACACTTGTGAATAAAGGTGTATTTGCTTTTTTATATGCTTTAGGGATGGCCTATTTTCAGAATGAAAATATCATGTTGGATGTTGTAAATTGTTTTCAGAGCGATGGAGTGAATTTAAATTATGTTGGGAATTACATTTTTCTTTTCAATTTTAAAAATGCTTTGAAAACGTTCATATGAACAACTTCAATGGGAAAATGTGGAGTGTATAATAAAGCATTTGCTAGTAGGTGTAGGATATAAAAATGTGAAAAATAAAAACAAATTTGAAAACTGAAAAAACAAAAAGGCTATTTTAAGAGCCACAATTGTAGAATGAATTAAACCTCCCTATCCCCTTCAATTACACGTCTTGTCCGCGGACACCACAGTAGCCGCGGACGGCACATGTCACATCCTGGCCTTTTGAGGGTGCCTGTCATGGAAAGGGGACTGCAAAGACCCCGGACAGTCATGGGTATCCACAGACTTTAGGGATCAGCCAATCAGGTTTCCTGGGTATGGTGTACAGGAAGAGAGGATAGCAGGAGTTCTGTTTGGTCAGAGCACTGAAGATGGCTGTGGCTTTGAGGAATCAGAGTATCTGGATTTTGGGAAATTCTTTGATACAGTCATTGAAGCTGTATGCTGGAAATCATGGCATCTGTGGGAGTATTGGATTGCAAGAAGTGGAAGTTTTGTGGCATGCACTTTCTGGGTTCAACTGGACAAGCTTGCTGTCATTCTGTCAGAGTATGGCAAACTTTAAATTTCCAGATATTATAATTGTGCATTGTGGAGGGAACAATTTGAGGTATGTGACGGGAATGTATTTGCAGTACCCAGAAGGATTTTTTCAAAAGCCTAATACAATAGTTTCCTGCTGCAAAGATTATTTTCTCTCAAATGAATCAGAGGCAAACATGGAGATGTACAAACCTTTGAGTGCACAAATGGAACAATCGCAGCAGCTTGTGAATAAAGCTGTATCTGCTTTTTTATATGATGCAGGGATGTCATCTTTTGAAAATTACAATATAAGGTCTTATGGTGTAAATATTTTTCGTGAAGATGGAGGTCATTTTACAGATGTCAGAAATGCACTTTTTCTTTACAATGTTAGGAATGCATTGAAACAGTTCCTGTAAGAAAATTGGAAGAGAAGATGTGGCGGGTACTCCTGTACATAAAAGCAAGAAAAAGAAAAAAAGGTGTTAGTTAACAAACCCAAAAAAAGCAAAAATAAACAAAGGTTCTTTTCAGAGACAACACTGAAGAATAAATAACTGAAATTGAGTTAATACTCCCCCCACGTCTTTGATTGGCCGCGGCGTCCGCTGACAATGCTGTAGTCCGTGGACATTGGGGATTAGCCTGGTTTCCTGGGTTTGGTGTACAGGAAGAGAGGGTAGCAATAGTATTGTCTGGAGAGAGCTCTGAAGGTGGCTATAGCTATGTCTTTAAGGAGGCAAAGTGTATGGATTTTGGGGGCCTCTCGGATCCATTGGCTGAAGGTTTGTTCTGAGCACCTCTCGGATCCATTGGCTGAAGGTCTGTTCTGAGCACTGTGGATTAGCTAAAAATGTTGGATTCCATGAATTTGAAGTGTCATGGTATGCAGTGCGAGGAATGAAGTGGGCTGATTTACTCTTGTTTTGTAAGAATATGGTTAATTCAAAACATCCGGACATCATTGTTGTTCACTGTGGAGGGAACAGTTTGGGGAACGTTAACAGAATTTCATTGCAATTTGCAATGAAGGATACATTTGGAAAGTTGACGGAAATGTTCCAAATTCCAAAATTATGTTTTATCAGATTGCCCAGGACAAATGTGGATCTGTTTGAATTTATTTTGGCTGCAAATGGAAAAAGCAAGGCGCAATGTAAATAAAGCTGTGTCTGCTTTTTTGCGAGACGTTGGAATAACACCTTTTCATAATGAGAACATTACATTTGATATTGTCAACATTTTTCAGAGAGAAGGAGTCCATCTAAATGATGTGGGCAATCAGAGATTTCTGGAAAATGTTTAAAATGCATTGAAGCATTTTTTGTGAACACAAAGTATAGATTCAAGTATTTGTTAGACGTTGCATTAAATAGAGATGAAAAATACACAAAAGAAATATGAAGTGCTTTTTGTGAAAGTTACCTGGAATTTTCTAGGTGTCCGCAGGCTGTGCAGGCTGCAAAGGGTCCTGTGAGGTTTTTTCTGAGTTCTATTTTTTAACTGTGAAAGGTGGCTCCTAAAGCAACATTTTTTAGTGTTTTGTTGGTTTTGTATTTTATTTGGCTCTTTTGTGTTTTTTTTCAGGAGAGGTAAGGTAAGGTGGGGGAGGGAAGGAGCACCAACCACAGAGACGGAAGGGCAGGTGGACAGAGGAAGATGTTGGCCGGGTCTTAAATTTAAGGTAAGGGGCAGTGTTTTTCATGCTCTTTGACCGGGGCCTTGAAAGCACTCCAAAACTGCTCCCCCCTACAGGTCGGTGCATCATAGTACATACATAGTACTGTGACCCTCAAAAGGTAAGGGTTAGCAGTGTTCTGTATGGCCTGCGAGGTTTCCGCTGGGATCTTCTGCCCCAAAGGAGTATCCTTTGTGGTAACAGGAGCAGTTGAAGATGCGGTAGAGGGTGTCAAGCTACTTTTCCCTGAGAAAGGTACTGCCTTCCTCAGAACATCCGGGTGGTTCAATTTGGTGTGGCGCTGCATGAAAGTGGTCCCGTAGGAATACAGCCCAGGTTTTCCATGAATGAGTACAACCTTCCACTTAGTGCATTTCACCTTGGCTACATGAGCCTTTTGGTATATTCCCAACGGTGGTGAGAAATTGCCACACTCAGGACTCACTCTGGGTGTTGGAGATAGGGACTTCCTCCACCTCATGTTCATCTTCCTGTTCATCCAGATCTGTATCACTGCACCTGTTCCCCTGTCCAGGCCCTCCGGATGGTGATGGTGGGGGTGGGGGTGGCTGGGGAGGAGGATTGCCCATAACAGATGCCATTATTAGCAGGATTACAGCTCTCCCTAATAGCTTTCCAATGCAGGTAACCTCTCCTAGATAGCCAGATTGAGAATCTGGGTGGGTCCCTTCAGAGGAGCTGTCTGTGGACTCTGTAATTGTTTATTTATACAACGCTTATACACAGGTGGAGTGCTCCAAGCGCTTGAAGGCAGGAAGGGAACAAGGGAATACAATTCTTAGGCCTTGAAGTTTCCGA
The DNA here is from genome assembly GCF_040938575.1 of Ambystoma mexicanum. Lineage (NCBI taxonomy): Eukaryota > Metazoa > Chordata > Amphibia > Caudata > Ambystomatidae > Ambystoma > Ambystoma mexicanum. Next base: position 1,332,419,298 of record NC_090921.1, on the reverse strand, counting down.
ATGATTTAACAGAAACAACTCGCATACCAGGCCTGACAGCATTTCTCCTAGTGCAAGTGCATGAAGTGTTACAGTTGCGACCAAGCTAGGGAGGGGGACAAAAAAAGGGTGCAGGCATAGGACAGACAAACGTACTAGTCCTAGTACATTTAGGTCATGCATGCATACAGACAGAGGTGTGAGGTATGGGGTTTTGGGGGAACAAATGAGTCCTGTCTAGCAGGGCCTTGGGTTAAGTGCAGAGAGGTTGCCCCGCTCATGGAGCATAAGCTGAAAGTGGAGTAATGCTGAACATAGTGCAGCGACCCGGAGGCACGTGCAAAAGACTGGCGGGGGAGCCTGGGACCTATAAGGCTCTGGAGGTGAACCAGGCAACCAGTCAGCAAAAACTGAACATGGTTAGGGAGGAAAAGGAGGAAGGAGGGTGAAGAAAAAGAGAACGGAGGTTAGCAGGGGAGAAGGAGAGAGAAGGAGGAAGAGAAGAGGAAGGTCATGAGGAGTTTCTGGAACTTAAAGTGCTCCGGCTCACGACAGAGAGAGGCAGTTCCAGAGAGAGGCAGTTCCAGAGGGAGGCACCTGCAGAGGATAAAGATCTACCCCCAAATCTCTGTTTGGTAAAGTGGCTCATCCGCAGAGATTTGTAGGAGGAGCGGAGGGCACTAAAGGGAGAGTATTTAGGAAGGTAGCGTTGTAGATAGTGCGGGCTCTGGCCCCAGAAAGCTTTGTGGATTATGCAAAGGGTCTTGAACTTGATCCTTGCAGCCACTGGGAGGCAGTGGAGGGATTTCAGCGACAGAGAGATGCAGTCCCTGGGCTTGGGGCCAAGGATACGTCTTGCGGTTCGGTTCTGGATGCGTTGTAGAGGACGGAGAGTAGAAGGAGGAATATTGAGAAAGAGACTGTTGCAATAGTCCAGCCTAGAGAGAACCAGGTATCCCAAGGTGGTGAGCCTCTGGGGGAAAGTGGGAAAAGGTAGAATGCCTCTGAGGAGGTGCAGTTGCTAGTGGGACTTTTTAGAGATGTTTGAGATGTGAGAAGAAAAGGAGAGAGTGGAGTCAAAGATGACCCCTAGATTTTTTGCCTCATTGGTAAGTGATTGTGCAGGGCCAAGGGAGGCCAGAGTGATTGTGAGAAAGCAGGAGCAGGGGTCACAATGAGGACGATCTCTGTCTTACTGGCATTCCACCCGAGACATTTAGCAGCACACCAAGACTGAATTGCGGATAGACAGTCAGGGTTGAGCGAGGAGGAGGCCAAGGGTACACTGAAAGAGAGCTGCGTGTCATCCACATAACACTGAACGTTAGAGGTAAAGGTAGAGATCCTGTGGGCCAACGGGGCTATGTAGATATTGAAGGACCAGGGGGATAGGTTAGATCCCTGGGGGACTCCACAAGTAGAGAGAGTGATAGAGGAGAGAAAGGACCCAAGTTCCCACTGGGAGGGCCGGTCAGAGACAAAAGAGGTGAGCCACAGCAGGGCCTGATCTGTGATCTCCCAGGATATCACAGAGTTGGGAGATAAATATGTTTTGGTTTACCGTATTGAAAGCAGAAGAGAGGTCAAGAAGAATGAGGACAGAGGGAGAGTTAGAGTAAAGATTTGAGAGCCCATCTTCACGGGTGTTCAGAAGAGCAGTTACCGTGCCTCTGCAGCTGTTACATTGGGAGATGAGTATAATATAAGGAACATGTACAGAACTATGGGAGTACTGGTATAAACCTATGAAATTCAGTGAAAAAACTTAGTTAAAAGGATGTTATGATTACAAGTAAAACTGAAACACTCCAGAAATATGCCAGTTATTACAACAAACTTGCACGGCAAGCATCAGCAAGGACCAAAAGCATGTTTCTGCAAATTTGTCTTGTGTTTTACTTTTTCCAAAGTGTCAGAATGTAAGTGGAAAAACTAAGTGATATAAATTTGATATCTGGGTATAGTGGGCCTGGCCCTTGGCAAACGCAAATGTGTAGCCTGATTTGCTTATTGGGGAATGCGGCATGGCCGAAGCCCATACCCCATCGATTTGAAGACTGCCCATGGCTGAAAGCCATGAGCTCTGGACACTGGTCACATTATTAGGGTATAGTGGACACTGAGCTAGGATGAAGGGTAGGTGCAGTGAATAATAGGGGTGGTTTGGTGGAGCTGGGTCATGGTTGGGCTTTATGCTGTAGGCAACTCAATGATGATTTGCATCCACAGCATGCACTGCTGATAATGATTGACATAAGTAAGTGTTGCAAAAAATATGTTTGTTAAAGGTGGTTTATAGTTCTTTCATATAAATTAAAAAAGGCATTATTATTTTTTTATTTTTTTATTGTGTAGACAGTTTTGAACAGATGAAAACAAAACGTTTACCCATTAAATAAATACATCTTCCATATTACATCACATATTCATATTCATCCATAAAATCTTAATAAAAAGGAAAATACTGAGGATCAAGAGAAATAGTAGAGAGGTAACAAGGTTTGTCTAATCATAAAAATGCTACGTCAATAATAAGGGAAAAGAGAAAAATGTTACCATCTTAAATTAAGAAAGGAAATAGGATTTATCAGTTATATGGAGGAATCAGTTGTTATCAAGCTCTTCAAGTATCCTGACATCAATCTCAAACTTATGCAATTTCTTGTCAGCACATCTCCATACTTGTGTTATTGCGACAATCTTACTACGACTATATCCTGCTAAACATCTAAGCCAAAAGGATTCGCTAGTGATTTCATACATATTTTCCACAAGGTTAGACTAATGCTGTTCATATATAGTGGTCATTCCCATACACCTAGTAAGAACATTTCGAGCTGATTCAGGTTCTTGTTTATCACAGCAAATTCAGCATGCTCTTTCTCCAACTGGGATGCCTATCCATGCACCTCTAATTTCCATGACATCAAGTCTACTAAGCCTAATGTCCATGAATATCCTTTGTGTTATTAATGAGGGGCAAAGATTCAAATAGCCTTGCATTTCTTTATATTTACAAGGCATCTTAGCAAATGTGGTCAATGATTTCATTCTTGCCACCTTCTCGTGGCTTTTACACAAGTCAAATTCTTCTGCAGCCTTTTTCAATAATTTCTGCATCATGCCTTCACCATATTTCCATCTAAGGGTCCAACATAATTCTTTAAAATAACATTCATTGATAGCTTTGAACTTATTCAAGGTCTTATTAATCCCACTTTCCAAAGTCGTACTAAATATTGATAAGAAGGAATCAGGAGAGGCAAATATAATCTTTGTATATAGCTTTGCTCTATTGAGGTTAATCAAGGTGGCGAGGGAGATTATTCCCATTTCCACCTTGATGGCCTCTATAGGGGTGTAATTACTCAGTCCCAGGATTCTTCACCATCTAGAGCCTTCAATCTTATTAGCCCATACTGTCCAATCTCTATAGAAAGCCTCTAACCCATACAGAAAGGCAGCAGCCAGTTTCTGCTTGTAGATAGTTAATTTTCCACATAGGCTATATCCAGCCCTTTTTCTAGAAAAAAAGGAAACAACTCTCATTATAGATAGAGCCTTAGCTCTCTTATTTGCCTGTAGGGGTCCCTTTTCCCCATTTTTATTTGACTCAATCTCTTGGCCTAGATATTTGTAAGAGTCCACCCTTCTAATAGCACCAATATCACAATGGATAGTGCTTTTGTTACATCTCGTGGTTCCAAAGGCCATATATTTTGTCTTATTAATGTTCACTATTAGCCCGTTCTTTTTAGCATAGGAGAAAACTGCTTTTGCACTCTTGCAGATGCCAATGTATGTGTTGTCAAATATAACAATGTCATCCGCATAACAGATGCATCTCATTTTATGTGTACCAATACGTGGAAAGGCATTCATCCTCTCAACAAAAATCTCTCCAAAGTCTGCAAAGAAAAGATTGAAAAACATGGGTGGCAGGGAGCATCCCTGTCTCACCCCCAGTCTGACTGCAATGGGGTCTGACATAAGTCCCATGTTACTCAATCTCACATTAGTGGTGTTGTTATCATACATAAGTCTACAGATGTATAACAGATGTGTGGGCATCTGTAGTGATACACGAAATTGCAACCTTGCCAATCAGGGCTTTAGATGACAGCATTAGCCGCTGAAAGCCAATAGTGTATTCAAAGTATGTGCTAAAAATGCTGACAGTAGTCTGTTGTAGCACTTCCATTATGCAGTAGTGAGCTACAAGGAATATGCAGGCCTAGTATGAAATAGGTCACATTAAGCATTGTTGATAGACAGGCAGGGAGGACCCCTAGCTCTGTACCTAATAGGTATTTTTGGAGTGTTTGGAACATCATGGCACCTATATAGCGCTTAGATAGCCAGTCTTAAGCGCTATAAACACTAAGCTATGAGTGCATGCCTTTTAGAGCTTGCAGATGGGGTTAATACATCCCTGCTTCCCTTAGAATATTCAGCCTCACTAACGGTAGCCCTGGCTCCAAGCTAATCTTCCTTTTCTCTGGGAAGGTACTGATAAGACATTCCTCAGCCAGCGCAGATGGGAACCAAGGGAGGGGGTAGGAGCGAGCAGGGAGCATCTCAGAGAGAGCTGGGTTTTTTCCATGAACCAGCCTCACAGGGAAAGTTCTGGAACTATGCGTCATGGTGACTGACAGCAAGAGATTATAAAATATCCATGCACACATGGGATCAGGGGGAGATCGTCTGTGGACTTGATTCGTGTACAGTCAGGTGCCCGGAATTGGCTCTCACGGTGTCCTCCAGCATTGTTTTTCTATGAAAAGCCATGGTCTCCCAGTGCTGATTAAAGGGACGTAAGACTGTGTTTCTCTATGTTTCTCTATATTTCTCTATGTTTCTCTATGTTTATCTAAGTTCCATGTTTCACTATATTTTGCATTGCTCTTTGTTTTATGCTTTGTAATATTCTCTAACTTGAATCCCAAATGTATATGAAATTCACTGCTTAGAATAAATATGCTAAAACTTTGAGGGTGTCATTTGTCACTAGCATGAGATCACTGCTCAGCACAATAGAACCTGTATTTTGGGCTGAATTGGGTATTTTTGCTCTCAAAGGGCTGGCCCCGAGGAAGATTTTGCCCATATCAAGACATTTGGTGGCAGCTTTGTGGGATTTGTGAAGAGCAGTGCCATGCTGACATGACAAATGGTGTGAGAGAACACAGTGTAGAGTGGGGAGCAGGCTGTCGCATTTCCTTGATGGTCTCACTGCAGCTCTGAGACTTCAAAAGGCAGCAATGTTGTGTCGGTTTGCCGTGGCCGATAGCTTGTGTGGTTAAGACTCCCTTCAGTAAATCAGTCGTGACTGACTTATTGCATGGGATTGGTGCCAGGGAGTACAAGGCGATAAACAAGCGGGAAATGGCTTTGTTTAAAGCACTCCGATGAATGGTTAAGAAAGATGTATGCTCAATTAGAAAAAGAATTTTATCATGCGGTTTCCCAAGTTTAAAGTTGTAATTTGGAATGCATAGTGAGACGGAGTTCTCATCTCTATTCTGTCATGAGGGCAGGAAAAAAAATAATTGCAGGGATTTGACATGCAAATTGTGAATAGTGATTTAACCATTGACTCAGCCCCAGTGTGCTAGCGAGTGGGGGCTGTAATGTTCGGAGGCGAAGGTTCGCTTTTTTGATGTATGCTTTTGAATGTTGGCATTCCTGAATAATGAGGAGCCATGCTTAGGAGAATGAGTAACATCTGTGCTGAGAGCCTAAAGAGTTTTTTCTTTCTTTTGGCAACTGTAAAATTCCATGTGCTAATGGTGGCAAATTCTGTTTAAAGGAAACACACTAAAATGGTTATATTGCATTTTAAGCTGTGCCATGCTTTTAATGGGTGAGAGACTCACTTAAAAAGAAAGTGAGTGAATGTTATTTGGATTTTCGATTTTGTGTATTGATTTGAATTTGCAGAATCAGTTTGCAATGGTTGGGGGGAAAAACAATTTATATTTTTCTAAATTGCCCCTGGAGTATTTTTGACTGTCCCCATGCTATGCCATGGATTTGTGCTGTTGCCTTATAAGTGATGTATGATTTGGAAATAGTGTCCTGTTGACTGTGATACATGGGGAAAAATGTTGTTGACACATTAAACAGCCCACAAGCAATAGAGTGTGGGTTGTTCTTGCAAAAAAAAAAAAAACGTGCAGGGAGCTGCAAACTAAATATGGCATTTTTTATTTTCTAAATGCACTGAACTGAGTGGTTATAGTTTGGCAATGGTACAACAGAATGAAACATCTGTGTGTGATAAGATAGCACAAAGATTTAATGGGTTGTGAGTTCTCTTTAAAGATCGCACATTACAAGAAAAAAAAAGACGCTTTGACATTTTGCAAAATTACATGGAGTAGAATCCGATGACAAGAAAAGTGCCGCTTTTGAAAACAAGAGTCTTGCTGTGTGTGCAGAGCTTGTGCTTTGAAGCTGTTTTGGGCGAGGTGCGTGAAGGCAAACAAAAGCAGAAACAGTACAAGAAAGAGTTAATCTGGATGAACTGTCTGAAACGAGTGCTTCCCATTGAAGCCGCCACAGTATAAGAGTTATAGGCAAAAGAGATAAGCTGCGTGCTCATGGCGCTGCCAGGTGCACACGAAAGATAAACATGCCTGCATTCCTGAGGAAGGGGGAGCAAAAACAGAGAGCAATTCAGAAGTAAAGAATTTGCCCAGTAAACTGTGGTGGGGAGCAAAGGCTTCATGCAGGATGGCAGACGGGCACATCACATCTGAACATTTACCTATGCATCTGTGAATGGGCCAAGAAAAGACAGCTGCCCATTCCAACAGACATTACTGTGCAAACCGCATTCCCATGTGATGTGATGTGAAGTGAAGTGAAACGCTATTGCTGTGCAAGCTGCATTCCAATGCTCCATGTGATGTGAACTGAAGTAAAGCGCTGTGCACTGGAGAAGAAACCTCTAGGCGCTTTGAGAAGAGAAAATACACATCTGGCAAACTGCAAGCTACATTGCCAGGGATGGAGTAACTGACAAAGACATTATGGCATTCCAGATGGAAGCAAAACTGACAAAAGTGCTTAGCCGTTTTGCAAGAGACAACATGCAGAACGGGGCTTTGAAGTACAACATGAACACTGCACATTAGCCATGATCCAGAAGCCACACGGCTTAGTGCAAGAATGAATGATTTGTTGAAGCAACAAAAGAAACTGACTTAGACTATCGCACTCAAAGGGGTGGTTCAGGAAACAGCAAACACCCTTTGGAAAAAATGACAAGTGAAAAAACCAGAGGCCTGAAAAACACTGCCTGTATGAAGAATAAACAGCTGCTTGTGCAACTGTAAGCGGTATTGGACTGAAAGACTTTACCTTTGAAAAATGGAGTGATGCCAGCAGGGCAACCTAAACCAAGATCATGAGACACTGGAAGCAAGTTGGCGCCTGGCATTTGTGATCGCTTTGGTGAAAAAAGAAAAGCATTGTGCGACCTGGGTACTTACTATATGGCTTAGTAAAAGCACAGATCAGTCTGAGGTACCATTGACCAGCTATGATTGCATTGCACAAATGAGTTTGTGATTAGGCAGCTACACCCCGTATGGTTGAGTGTAAATAAGCCCCCAGAAACATGCAGAAGGGTGATAAATAATTGCAGTAGCAATGATAAAGTGTGTAGTTACCTGATGAGACTTTTTGAAGATGGGGGTGGTATTATGGGAAGGGGTGGATAACGCTGATATTGAAGTTTTGACGACATCCTAACATGAAGAATAATGATATTGAACTTTTGATGAAATCCTAACATTTTTGTTTGTATTTTTGCCTAGGCAAAAAAGACCAGGCATTTCACAATATCAGAAAGTTAATATGCAGTTTGTGGGTGACACTGATCAAAGAAGGGTCAGATGCATTCTCAGAGAAAGCGAGCCACTGCGACATGCTATTTCAACTTTAACGTGCCCTGCACCGCACAACGCTGCTGCAACCTGCGAAAAGTGTCCAACAGAGTAATAACTTTTGCTGAACTGGCACGATGCAGACTTGGCTAATTATCAAGTATTTGATGCTACACATTCAAATGACTCAGTTGCTGGAAATAACTTAATTGACATGTTTTGCCCTTTCTTGTTTAAAGGACTATGGACAATGAGTTGTGGACTGTAACATCAGGCACCACAAGAATGCTAACACATTGAAAAATGGTTTTTAAATGCACTGTTGAGATGAATCTGAAAAAAAAAAAACGAAATGGTTTTACTCTTCCAACTGAATTGCTTTAACCAGAGATGTTTTGTTTTTTGAAGAAAAAAAAATATTCTACCTTGCACGTAGGCAGGAGAATGATTTATGAACTGTTGGGGCAGCAGAATTATGCAAGCAGGAGTGTAATTTATTTTGAGATAAGATGAGTGCGCACATCAAAGTCACCTGTGCGTAGGTTAAGATTCTTAATTGAAGTAATGCTGCCAAGTGTATGAGCTCTAATTTGAAATGGTAATCTTTGAAACACTGGATACTTTTACAGCCAGCTTAAGGCAGGTAAATGAGACCATGACTGACTTGATGTTTGATTTTTTAACACAGAGTGTGACACGGTTTTTGTTAAACCAACCAGTTTCATGTTTTTGTGGGGACAGCTGTCTCCAGCACACTAATGCAAAGAGTCACCTTTTGATTGTAGACATTTGGAATAATTCTTTGGAAAAGCGCTACAAATGAGTATCCACATGGAATTGCTAGTGTACTGGCCTGGCACATTGTCGGGCATCTTTTGTCACTGAATGGATACCATTTGTTTAATTTGTCTAATGTGATGTTTTTCTGACCAAGAACTGCAGCGAGTGTTCTCGCCAAGATTTTTATGGACTATAACTTGACTAAATGAATTTTACCATGGTGTGATGAAACAGCCACTGCCGGATAGTAGTATGGTGTTTGTGGCTAAAGTTAATATTGTATATGGTAGATATCCCACTTGAAGAAGAGTATTCTCCAAGTCACAATTGCAGGCTGGTGATGCACACATCCATAATTACAGTGATACACTTAGACATAGATTTATCATGAGGCAATGTTTCCTTAGTACTACCAAGCTGCTACAAATGGAGTCCATTTCTATGGCCCATCACTAGAGTGCGCGTAGCTAGGGAGCTAGATTCATTAATTGCAGGTGCTTTATATGCTTGTGACATAGAAACTGTGCACAATAAGCTAGCCACTATGGGTTCTGATGCCAGCTCTGCTATAGAACTTCTGGCCTAGTGGGGCCCATTGATATGCCCAGCACTGCTACAAGTATTGACAGCCAATTGAAGATGACAGAATTTTAGACATGAAGACATTTTTGTCTGCCATAGGGCAGGTCAACAAGACTGCTAAATACACACAATGCATTGTATGGCAAACATTGTTAAATCAGCAGGTGTTGGCTTTTTACTGGGTGGGGGCAACCATCCTCCACACACTGACACGCAGAGCTACAGTTACCAGCATACATATGGATTGAATTGCTTGCTTTTTGATTGCATGAATAACACATGCCATGCTTGATGTAAATTAGTAGAATTGTTTTTATTTAGATAACCTGGTGCCCATGGGTTCACCTTGTTCACGAAATTAGATGGTTTCTGGTTGGGTTCCACCTACATGGGGGAAGTGTCTAGTCACACAGCCCATAGTCACGCTTGAATGCCTTGGGATCAGGGGGAGGGTAAGCCCTTAGAGTGAAAGGCTGCCAGGTTTTAGAATTGGTAACCATACATAAATGCACTAGTGCATTGTAGATTAGACTACACTGGATTGCCTTGACATTTTAACTGCATGCTGCTTTTTAACTGACAATCAGTTATACAAAATCGATTTAGGTATTTTTGTGTAGGCCATGTTTTGGCTAGAGTAAATGTCCATGTTCACTTTGTGTAGGCCAGGTTTTGGCAAGGGTATATGTCACTGTTCACTTTGTGTACATTTTTGTTTAGGTAGTGTTTTCCCTTGCATGCCACGCTAACTAACCGCTAGAAGATAGTTTGCTTAAACCTCTTGCAAAGCCCCAAGGTCTTTATCACTGCACTAAATACTATATTGATAGGTATTAATCAGCATTTGTCGCACAAACGTTGAATAGGGGTGGAATGTAGTGATACACGAAATTGCAACCTTGCCAATCAGGGCTTTAGATGACAGCATTAGCCGCTGAAAGCCAATAGTGTATTCAAAGTATGTGCTAAAAATGCTGACAGTAGTCTGTTGTAGCACTTCCATTATGCAGTAGTGAGCTACAAGGAATATGCAGGCCTAGTATGAAATAGGTCACATTAAGCATTGTTGATAGACAGGCAGGGAGGACCCCTAGCTCTGTACCTAATAGGTATTTTTGGAGTGTTTGGAACATCATGGCACCTATATAGCGCTTAGATAGCCAGTCTTAAGCGCTATAAACACTAAGCTATGAGTGCATGCCTTTTAGAGCTTGCAGATGGGGTTAATACATCCCTGCTTCCCTTAGAATATTCAGCCTCACTAACGGTAGCCCTGGCTCCAAGCTAATCTTCCTTTTCTCTGGGAAGGTACTGATAAGACATTCCTCAGCCAGCGCAGATGGGAACCAAGGGAGGGGGTAGGAGCGAGCAGGGAGCATCTCAGAGAGAGCTGGGTTTTTTCCATGAACCAGCCTCACAGGGAAAGTTCTGGAACTATGCGTCATGGTGACTGACAGCAAGAGATTATAAAATATCCATGCACACATGGGATCAGGGGGAGATCGTCTGTGGACTTGATTCGTGTACAGTCAGGTGCCCGGAATTGGCTCTCACGGTGTCCTCCAGCATTGTTTTTCTATGAAAAGCCATGGTCTCCCAGTGCTGATTAAAGGGACGTAAGACTGTGTTTCTCTATGTTTCTCTATATTTCTCTATGTTTCTCTATGTTTATCTAAGTTCCATGTTTCACTATATTTTGCATTGCTCTTTGTTTTATGCTTTGTAATATTCTCTAACTTGAATCCCAAATGTATATGAAATTCACTGCTTAGAATAAATATGCTAAAACTTTGAGGGTGTCATTTGTCACTAGCATGAGATCACTGCTCAGCACAATAGAACCTGTATTTTGGGCTGAATTGGGTATTTTTGCTCTCAAAGGGCTGGCCCCGAGGAAGATTTTGCCCATATCAAGACAGCATCCCCATTCGTTCCCATTTTTCCCAAAACAACTGCCTATTAACCATATCAAACGCAGAGGAGAAATCTACATATAGAATGTATAGGGGTAGTTCCTTAGAAGTTTTTGTCTGTTCAATAAGTTTATTAAACATGAGTATGTTGTCAATCGTAGAATGACCTTTTCGAAAGCCTGTTTGGGCTTTATTAAGAATGTTTTTACTTGTCACCCAGGCATTTATTTCTTTAAGGGCTAAGAAAATCTTGCTGGGTACATCCGTAAGTGCCAATAGGCGATAATTGCCTGCAAGATTTCTGTTCCCACTTTTAAAGATAGGTATCGTTATTGAGGTTTCCCAGGAGTTGGGAATGACTCCAGATCTCAGGATTTTTTGATACATAATCATCAAAATATCTTCCCAAAAATCAATGTTCTGTTTTATGACTGCATTACAGAGCCCATCAGGGCCACAAGCCCTAGAGGTGTTACGTTTTTTATAATGTCAACAATGTCCTCACGTAGGATCTCATAGTTTATTATTGGTTGTTTTTCCAATGGTACAAAATCCCCTTCGAATTTATCCTCCAGATAAGCAGCCCAAGTATATTTATCTATAGAGCACAATAATTGCTGATTTCAATTGTCAGTTAACGCTGTTTAGCTTGCCCACAGTCTTTTTGTATCACCAGACAATAGTATTTTGACCATTGATTGCCAGCTTACATTTTCTCTCGATTTCCTATATCTATAGAGCCAATTTCTGTACTTGCACCACACTCTTGCTTTGGTGAGATTTTTATCTGACCACCGCAATCGATTTCCTTTACCCAATAGCTTCACTTCCCCAATGTTATCAATTCATGATTGTTCTATGGTATTCATTTCAAGACTACATGATATAATTGAGTGGTCACTATAGGAAGTAGCCTGGACATCAAATTGATTCATCATGTCAAATAGACGGCTACTGAGGTAAATATAGTCAATGGTGGAGGAATTAATACCATTGTCCAAGTAGCTTCAGCTCTATGATTCTTCTTCCCAAAGTCATTGGTCATAAACAGTTCAGCCTCACATAAGAAATTCCTCCATCTTTCAGATTTAGGGACACCTTCATAGAAAATTCTAGTATCACATTCGTTATCATACACATCATATAGGTGGGGGGCATTTAAATCCCCACCCAGGACAACATGAGTGTCACCTTCATTTGCATAAATTTCAGTCAAACAGGAGAATATACGCAATTGTAAGATCATGTTCAGAAGGATCATAAACATTCACAAGTATAATCTTGAGATCAGATATATTGATCTCAGCAATAAGCGTATTGTCATCAGTATCTATTCCAACATATTCAGAGGACTTTATAACATTACGAATCAAGATGGCAAGTCCTCCATATCGTCTACCCTTCATGCCCCTATTTGCCTTCCTGAAGTAAGTAGTGTACCCATCAAAGACAGGAGATGTAAGAAGCCATGTTTCTTGCATAAGAATAACGTCATTTGCCCTTAGCAGCTCAAAGGAGCCATTCTCACAGAATAAATGGCTATGTCCCAGAATATTCCGTGAGACTATACTAAATTTATCTCATCCTTGCTTGTTTACTAGGGGCAAAAAGGAGCACAGCCATTGCCAATGTGACTTGACAACTTCATCTGTTTCTGAGTGAGTTCTCTGATTATATCTCGTCACTTGACTCTCAGTTTTTGGTCCTTGAGGTTTAGGCTGTTTTTTGGAGCCTCAGTAGCATCTAGCTCATAACCAAATTTCTTAAATCCAATTTTTATTCTCCTTATAATTGTCACAACAGCCCCAGAGTAACAATGGACATTTGTTCTTCCTTTCCGCCGTAGATCAACAAACTTAAAATCACTACTTTTCACTATGCGCAGCATGATTTGAGAATGAAGAATCTGAAGCAGTATGCCTCTATTTATTGGTTTAGATTGTCTCTTCCACCCTGCAGATATAGTGAAGAGTTTTTTTATGCAGTTGAGCAGCTTTAGTACTACCTTTAGAAGTGCTTATCGGTTCCACTGGACTTTTTAGTTCAGCAGGACCCACTCTACTATTCTCGTACCTCTGTTTCAGGGATTCAATAGACTCTGTTCTGCTGTCATTTAAATTAGCACTTTGATCAGAGTCAGTTGAACTTGTACTAATATTCAAAGTTTCATTAGGTATTTTTGATGGTTTATCCTGAGGAATCGCACCACTCACTAAACATGAGGTTACGTTGCCTGATCTCAAAGCCAGTCTTTTCTCCTTTCTGGCCTGTCTCTTTCTTACTCTTTTAGAGGGAATGGCTTTTAGAGAGATAGCAGCTAGTTGGACAATGATAAGTATGGGGAGCTCTTCCAGCGATTTATTAGTTAAAGCCTTTCCTTTTTGGTCCATGTTCGTTTTTTTTTTCAGCGTTTTCCCTCTGCAGTTTTCAACATCAGTGGAGTCATCCACCGCCAATATATCCACTACTGTAGATTCAAGCTTGCTTAATACCAAAATATTTTTTTCTACAAGACATAATATGCTGTGGCAGAGCTTTAGAAGTATCTTCATAGCAAAGCCACTAGCAGTATTATGTGCTTCCACATCTTTCCATTTTGTATTACAAACAAAATTTCCTTCCGCTCCTACAGCAGATATATCAGATTGCTCCTTGCTTCCCATACTCAGCTCGGATTCCGCTGAGCTATCAGCCAGGCCACTAAGCCGTGGGGTGCAGGGCAGTCTATCAGGGTTGGGTGGGCATTCACTAATAGGCAAAGAGTCGGGGAGTTCATTTGCTTTTGGTAACGTATCGGTGGGACGTATTCAACTCCGTTTTAGCCGTTTTATGAGTATTCACTATGTCAGCTCGTTCCAAACCTGCTATTTGTCCCTCCAAACTATAGCAAAGGTTTAGCAGCGAGTTGTTGTCGAATTCGGACGGTATAGTTAATGTCTCAGGAGATATTTCATCCGCATCCACTTTTTCCTCATGTATCATGGCCGCCGTAGTCTGCCCCACAAAGAAGTCAGTTATTTTATTTTCCTTGTGTTGCTGTTTGTGTGCTTGCATCGCCACAGATTTTAGCCTCATTGCTATTTGCAGTTCTGTTTCTCTTATTGGTCTTTAATTTGCTGCATAGTTTCATGTTTACAGGAGTCTGCAAAACAGTATCATATACTATAAGTAAGTATATATGTACGACAAAGGTATTCAGGTCAAAGACAATACCTTCAACTCTCTCGGCAGCTCAAGGAGAGCGACTCCGCACTCACTGCCTCGAGTGGGTAGTGTCACAGGAAGTTAAGCTCTTAATTACTGTTTGTCCACTCGCCAGCCAACAGTTTTCTCCCGAAGCGTGCTTCGGTACAGAAATAGATTATCCCTCGTCGCCCTCAAGCGACTCAAAGAGCAATTGCTCCGCAGTCGTTGCTCGAGGGTAATATACAATCCAAGTTGTTTCACAGCAACTATTTCCACCGTAACTCACCGGAGAAGTCGTTCATGGAGCAGCATTCTGTCTCAGCTCTCAGGACTCCAAAGGACCACAAAGTACCACTTTTACTCCCACTTCCACTCCGCGCTGCAAATGGAGTTAAATAGGAAAAGCAGCCAAGTCGTGCTGCAAGCTCCCCCTCCTGGAGGTATGCAAAAGGTCGAAACACTTGGAGAAATTCGCTGTAGCAACCACAAAGTAGCACTTTTACTCCCACTTCCACTCTGCACGCGCTCCACGCTGCAAATGCAGTTAAATTGGAAAAGCAGCCAAGTCCAGCCACAAGCTCCTCCTCCTGCAGGTATGGAAAGGGTAGAAACACTTGGAGAAATGTGTCGTAGCAACCACAAAGTACCACTTTTACTCCCACTTCCACTCCGCTTAGAGGAATTATTAATAAAATGATGTAACATCATGAAACATTTTCACTTATAAAAACCTATTAAATTGACAGGAAAAAACTTTGTTAAAGGGACTTTATGGTTAAGATGCACCCCACCCTTGGGACTTCTCCGCCCCAGCAGTTAGCCAGTGGCCTTCCACCCTGGCATCCCTTGGCACTTCCCTCCTAGGCTCCCATGAGCTCTTGCCCATCCGTACTGCACCTTCTATTTATGCACTTCTCTCAATGCACAATGCATATGTGCATTTGTTAAGTGGCACTTGGTGTGTGGAGGTTTAATATGTTGATAGGGTTATATGTAGAGTTTTTGGAAGTGATTGGTGGATGGATGTGTCACTGTTCGAAATTAGGCAATGAGGAAGTGTTACAGATATAAAAGTAAAAAGGTTAGAAGGTCTGTCCTGTGCGATGGTGTGCACGTGCCATCCAGGTCTTATAATGATGCATAGCCTGGAAAGGGGACTGCGGATAACGCAGATAGTTATAAAGGTGCAAGGATTATGGTCCTTATTGTATGCTAGTGAAAAGTATTTGGGACAGAAAATTGTTTCTTTCCTTTTATATTTTTCTCTAGTGTACAGTTCTCCATTATTTCAATTAGCATAATAGAAAATGCTAATCGAAATATTGTAGAATGTTATTGAGTCATACTACTTTACTGAGAACTGTAAAGTAGATGGAGCCTATAAGATTATTAGTTTTAGTTCTATTTTTTAACTGTGAAAGGTAGTTCCTAAAGGTACCTTTTTTTGGTGTTTTTTGATTTTGTATTTTTTTGTGGGAAGGGGCACCAGTGAAAGACCCAGAGGGGCAGGTGGACAGAGAAAGATGGTGGGTGTGTCTTAAATCTAAGGTAAGGGGCAATGTTTCTCAATATCATTGATTGCAGCATCGAAAGCAATCAAAACTGCTCCACCCTGCAGAGTGGTGTGTTGCAGTGTATACAGAGTACTGTTGTCTTGAAAAGATATGGATCAACAGCCTCTTTTATGGCTTAAAAGGTAGCTGTTGCCACCTTCTTCCCCACAGAAGTGGCCTGTGTGGTGGCGGTAATGGTTGGGGAAGATGAGGTGGAGGAAGAGAGTCTACTACTTCCTGAGAAAGGAACAGCCTTCCTGAGTGCATCCCGCTGGTTGGATTTAGTCCCGGTGGTTAGATTTGGTGCGGAGTCACATGGAGCTGGTCCCGTAGGAGTACTTCCCAGGTCATCTCTGACTGAGTGCATTTAACCTTTGTAGCCTTGGCCTTTGGTACATCCCCAAAAGTGGTAGAAAACGGCCATACCAATGATTCTCTCTGGCTGCTGGAGGTAGGCATTTCTTCTATGTCATCTTCCTAGTCCTCTTGATTGTTTTGTGCATGATTGCACTTTTTCCGTTGTGGAGGCCCTCTAGGTGGTGGTGGCTCGTGGGGAGGAGGGATGGCCATGGCTGATGCCATTTCTGAAGTTAAATAGCAGTTGTGCAGATATTGTTCCAAACATGTGCGTTCTCCTGTATTGCAGATCAGTAAGAATAGGTCTAGGAGCTGTGCAAGGGTACATTTTCACATTGAAACTTCCTAGATCAACTGAAAATGCAGTTTTGTACTGTTCGCGAAGCAGGGACTTATTCACGAAGCATGGGTACGTTCACGAACAGTCAGCAGTGACTTCAAAAAGTCTGTGAATGTCCGCGAACAGTAGACAGTGCTAAAAAGTTGGACAAAGTTAATAGAAGTGTTAAAAATGTTTTTACTTGAAACTTTCTAGATTGACTGAAAATGCGGATATATTGTATATTAGGGGTAAGTATGATATTAGGAAGTTGTAGCACATTAGGGTGCACTGGTAAAAACCTATGAAAATCACAGAAAAAACTTTTTCAAAGGAACATTATGGTTAAGTTGCAGTGATAAAAACCCATGAAATTCATTGAAAATACCTAGTTAAAGGAATGTTAGGGTTACAAGTAAAACCGAAACCCCCCAGAAATGTGCCTGTTATAGTAAGCTAAACAACCATAACTCGCGCCACCACCATGCACTGCTAAGACTAACACCCAGGACATCAAAGATGACATCACAAATGTCATTGATGGAATCACTGATGACATCACTTATACAATTAATTTTGATGAAAAGTCTGTACAAGGGTTTGTGTTTACAATGGTGGTAGCAAGATGTCGGGGTGATTCGGGAGACATATAATGAACTACTTCATCTATTAAAGAATGTACTCATCTAAACAAAATATTACGTTGGAGTGTTGTTGTTCATTGAGGAACCTAATCATACATACACATAGGCAATGGTTGCAGCATGCACCATAGAAATCCAATATTTTGAATCTGGTAATTTTGGATAGTAAAATGATGAATGCTACCTTATCAGAGTCTTGAGTAATGTTAAACATGGAATAAATAGCTAACAATTCAAGACTTACTACACAGTTGTGTTAGTATAAACAATACATATGAAGACCCAGAATGCATATGAATCAAAGGCACATACAGATAAACTAAAGTAAGGAAGAAAGAAACAACATCACCAGAAAATCTCAATTACATTAAAGGTCATTTTCATGTATACAAATGAATTGTGTCTTTAAGGCCCCATGTATGGAAGCCATGAGCTGAGATGAAACCCTAAGGAGATTACTTTAAGAACTTACAAAAAGGTTAACGTCTAGATAAATAGCACCTTTTGAATGTTCATATTCTGACTGTCAGTGAACAAATACACCTGGCCTAGATATGTCAGTGAACAAAAACAAGTGGCCTAGATATGTGATGTCATCAATGACATTTGTGATGTCATCTTCGATGTCCTGGGTGTTAGACTTAGCAGTGCATGGTTGTGGCACGGGTTTTGGTTGCTTAGCTTACCATCACTGGCACATTTCTGTGGTTTTTCAGTTTTATTTATAACCATAACGTCCTTTAACAATGTTTTTTCACTGAATTTCATAGGTTTTTACTAGTGCAACTTAACCATAACGTCCCTTTAACAATGTTTTTTCTGTGAATTTCATAGGTTTTTATGAGTGAAAATGTTTCATGATGTTATATCACTGTATATACGTTATTAATAATTCCTCTTTTAACATATATGAAAGAACTGTACACTTCCTTTAACAAACATATTTTTTCCATCACATACTGATGTGTTATCGTTATCAGCAGCGCATGCTGGGGATGCAAGTCATGGTTGAATTGCCTAGGACATGAGGTTCGACCATGGCCCCAGCCCCATCAAACCACCCCCGTTATCCACTGCACCTACCCTGCATCCTAGTTCAGTGTTCACTATACCTTCATAATGTGACCAATGGCCAGGGCTCATAGCTTGCTATGCCTCATTCCCCAATAGGCAAATCAGAGTAGACATTTGTCCTTGCTGAGGGCCAGGCCCACTGCCCAGGCAGCAAAGTTATATCACTATTTTATGTACTTACTTTCTGACACTTTACAAAAAGTAAAACACAGGACAGATTTGCAAAAGTATGGTTTCAGGTCCTCATGCAAGTTTGCTGCAATCCAGTCCAGCACTCAGGGCTGCACCCGCAAACAGATTTTTTCCCCATTTAAACCTAGAGCTTCGGCAAGGCTGCATGCCCCAATAAGTAAATCAGAGTAGGCATTTGTCCTTGCCGAGGGCCAGGCCCACTGGCCATCCACCAAAGTTATATCACTACTTTTTGTACTTATATTTGGACACTTTGGAAAAATAAAACACAAGACAGATTTGCAAAAGCATGCTTTCAGGTCCTTGCTGATGCTGCTTGCGCAGGTTAGTTGTTATCCAGTCCAGCACTGGAAGCTGTAGCCGCAAGCAGAATATTTTTTCCCATTCAAACCTAGGACTTCGGCCATGCCACATGCCCCAATAAACAAATCACAGTACACATTTGTCCTTAAATCACAATTTTTCATACCTACATGTTGACAAGTGCAGAAAAAATAAAACACAGGACAGATTTGCAAAACCATGGTTTGAGGTCCTTGTTGATGCTCCTCGCGAATGTTTGCTGCAATCCTGTCTAGCACTTCAGGCTGTAGCCATGAGCAGAATTTATTTTCCCATTCAAACCTATCCTGATTTTGAAAAACCTTACAACATAGCCGGTCCCTGGTGGCCATGCCCACTTTAACCCCATTGCCGGTCCCTGGTGGTCATGGCCAGTTGCCAGATTGGCAGGGTCATGACCTTTAGCCAATAGCGGGGAACAAGAAATCAATTTGATATTTGTAGTACTGGGTTTTAGCAAGGAACTCAAGTCTGACAAATTGACAGAAACCTGCAATTTTACTGAACATTGATCCACTGAACAGCAAAGCAGATGAACAAAGTACATTTCCAGTAGGCACTTTTCCAAGCATGAGTTGTGCTGACAATGCAAATCTGTTATGGTGGTGGACACAGCTGGCCTGGATTGTCAGGTTGGTGCCTTTGACTACACGAAAATTCACCAATGGCTCTCCACATATCCTCCTATGCCATTTATGATCACATTTAATCATTGGTGTACTCTCTAGCAGGCAGCAGTCAAATACAATATATTTTTGCTCCTTTAACCGCCAATCGTCCTGCAGTACTGTGGTTTGCGATTCGATGTTGGTGGACAAGACCCCCAAAGTAGGAATACTGAAGTCGAGATCATGAGCAGATTCGTCAATCAATTGTGAAGATGCTTCAGTTATTTCAGACTGTGATATTTCCGCATGATTTGGAGAAACAGGGATAATTGAATGTTTCATCAGTGTAGATTGTGTCAACGGGTCTGCAAACAATTCCAATATACCTTCTGTGTCCTCAGTTTAATATGGACAACGTTTTGCGTTGTAGAAATGATCCATGGTTACTTTCCATGGCTCGCTGGTGACATTATGTTCATATTTCCGGCCACTCGACACCTGCAGCATGGCTCTGAATCTTGACTAGAACATGCTGTGCCTCAAAAAGTAGTTGATCCATAGTAACATCTGTTTGGTAAGCAACATCTTTAGTTTCTGTTGTTGTCTTCAGTCTTTATGCTCCTCTTCCTCCTGAGCTTCTAACAGATTGAAATAAAAACATGCTCAATTTATAGCACACATACAGAAGACACGATTTACCAACTAAAAATGTAATATGAGCAAAATATCAGCTTAGAAACCTCTCCAAAACAAACTGGTTTGATCTTTACCAATGTTTTCTTTATTTGCTTTGAAACAGTGGACTTGTCGTGACTTGAGTGTCGTGAAGATATTAGAGACCTCCGTCCCCAAGTGCTGCACAGAAAGAAACCAAAGCCACTCTCTGCGCAGCCCTTGAGGCCACAGGTGGGAGATGTTGAACTCTGGAACCACAGAACTCTGGGGACCCCGAACCGCTGCAAAGGAAACAGCAATAAGTACCAGGCAATGACAGTATTATTAGCATGCAAAGAAGTGGAGAATGGCTTACCAGGGAAGGGCAGTAAGGGCACTGCTAACCCTATGGGGCTGGGATCAGGAGGTTCCGGGACTCACGTGGGCAGCAGCTCCAGATGACAAGGTTGATGGTGGAAAAAACCACTGAGGTGTTGTGAGAAAAAAGCCCACCTGAAAGGGAAGCTAAGACCCAGGTATCTGTGAAATAGTTACCAGAATTCAGGATAACAAGATGCCAAAACAAGAGGGAGTCCGAAGAAGTCCAGAAGGCAATCTGAGGTCCGTTACCAGTTAAAACGAGTACCATTAACCAGTAAGGGCAATCCAAAGGAGTCAGTGAATTCAAATCTAAGGACGAGTTTTCCAGAACAGCAATACAGGTACGTGACACCAAACAGAGTTTCGGAGAACAGCTGTGAAGCAGTGACCGTACGGGAATTCAGCGCTTTAGTACTCGCTGCTTCCTGGTCACGTGAGTGGGAGCCGGCGTTTATGCGACGCTAAAGCGCTCGTCTGATTCTGCCGTCTCTCAAGCGCCAAGGCAATTGCCAATGAAATAAGAGGCGCAATCGAGACTGTGCAATGCCGGTGGCCTGGCGCGCACATCCTTGAGGGGCAACCAGCTGCGAACGTGAGTCCCGAACCTTATGAGGGAAATGTGGAGTGGGTGAGGAACATGGTCGGGCTAGGAGAACCCTAAGATTGTTAGTGGTGTGTGCCCCGTGTGTGACAGCAGAATGCGTGACAGAGCCCCCCCTAAAGGCCCACGACCCCGTGGGCAGGACAGATTGTCCCAATGAAAATGGCAGCAACCTCAAACACATCGGGGACATCCAGGGAAACGGGGGAGGCTGGGGCACGGAGACAGGAGGGGCCGGGACATGGCTTGAGCAGGGAAATGTGGAAGACGGGGTGAACCCGCCAAGAACTCGGGAGCACAAGGCGATATGCCACCGGGTTGACCACCTGGGAAACCACATAGGGTCCAACAAAACAGGGCAGCAGTTTACGACAACCCACCAAATGAAGATGTCGGGTGGACAACCAGACACGGGAACCCACAGAATGAATCGGGGCCGTCACCCGCTTACGGTCCGCCAGGTACTTCATGGACGCTTGTGCTTCCCGAAGGTGAGTGATGGTCTGGGCATGGACAGAGGACAGGTCCCTCACACAGGCATTCGCAGCAGGGTTCACAGAAAGAGATAAGTCAGGGATGGGCAGATACGGGGGTGCTGATCATACAGAGCATTGAAAGGGGAGAACCCAGTGGAATCATGCACAGCGTTGTTATAAGTGAATCCAGCAAGGTGCAAGACGCGTAGCCAGGTTGCCTGTTGCTGCAGCGTTAAGCAACATAGGTATTGTTCCATTGTTTGGTTGACTCTCTCGGTCTGACCATCCGTCTCCAGGTGGTAGGCCGAGGAGTACCGAGCGTCCACACCAAGCAACCTGGTCAATGCCCGCCAGAAGCGGGACGTGAATTGAGATCCCCTATCAGAGACAAGAATGGAAGGCAACCCAAACAAGCAAAAAACAGACTCAAAAAACAACCTAGCCAACACAGGAGTGGAAGGAATCCCCTTACATGGAATGAAGCGAGCCATTTTGGTGAAGGAGTCAACTACCACCCATATGGTATCGAATCCCTGCACCCGGGGTAGATCCGTCACAAAGTCCATGGTCAGAGTATGCCAAGGTTTCGGGGGTACAGGCAACGGTTGTAACAGGCCTACCGGGCGTCCCCTACAGTGTTTGCATTGGCACAAATGAAAGAGGTGTTCACGTAGCAGTCGACATCCCGCTTCATGGAAGGCCGCCAGCACCAATGTTGTAAGAGGGCCAGGGTTCGTCTCTGGCCTGGGTGACCATTCTAGGGCCAGATTGTGGGTGTCAGTGGTGGGCAGAACTAACCGGTTTTGCACGAAAGGCAACCCGTCATGATATATCAGGTCCCATTCTGACAATTGGTGGGGATGAAGTGCTACCCAGTTACGAACAGCGTCCAACAATGACAGGGATGGGGTACAAAGGCAGATAACGTTACCCTTCTCTAGAAGGGTGTCAGGAAAGACTGGCAGGGCTACACCCCCAGGAGAACGGGATAAGGCATCAGCCTTACCGTGAGCTGTACCAGAGCGGTGCTTCATTTGGAAGTTGAATGCTGCAAAAAATAGGTGCCTCCTAACCTGTCTACTGTTAACGCATTTGAGGGAGGCCAGATCTTGCAGGTTTTGATGATCTGAGTATACAGTAATTCAGTGTTTGGCTCCAAGAAGGTGGTGTCGCCAAACCCGGAAGGCGTCTACCACCGCCAAGAGCTCTTTCTCTGTTACCTTGTAATGTGCCTCATAGTATTGAATTTGCGGGAATGGAAGGCTACAGGATGTAATCGACCCGTGGTGGGACAAGCCTGAGAAAGCACCGCGCCTAACGCAAAAGAAGAGGCATCCGCCTCAACGACAAAAGGGAGTTCCGGGTCAGGGTGTTGGAGAACTGGGGCTGTGGTGAAGGCGGCTTTTAAGGCATCAAAGGCCCTTTGATGTACCTCCAACCACTGATAGGGTACGTGGAGACTGGTCAGAGCGTTGAGGGGCGTCACTATAGAAGAGAACCCAGAGAAGAAGCGCCTGTAAAAATTTGCCAACCTTGAGAAGGATTGCAGGGCCTTAAGGGTCAGTGGCATGGGCCATTCCAATACCGCCCGCACCTTCCAATGGTTCATAGCCAGCCCACCAGGCGTGATATGAAACCCAAGGAACTCGACGTTATCCACATGAAATTGACACTTCTCGGGTTTTGCGAAAAGGGAGTGTTTTTGTAAACGAGAAAGAACCTCTTGGACATGCCGTACGTGTTCATCCAGACTCTGAGAAAAGACGAGAATGTTGTACAAATAAATGACCACGAACACGTCCAGCATGTCGCTAAAGATGTTGTTCATGAATCTCTGACCATAACTGGTACAGAACGCGGTCTTCCACTCGTCTCCTCTGCAGATGCGGACCAGATTGTACGTGCCTCGTATGTCCAATTTAGTGTAGATGGAGGCGTGTGTCAAACGATCGAGTAGAGGTGTTATGAGAGGTATTGGATATCGATTCTTTTTCGTAATGGCATTGAGTCAGTGATAGTCCACACAGGGATGTAGATCACCCTCTTTTTTGGGGACAAAGAAAATGGGACTAGCGGGTGGACTGACATATGTGCCCTAATCGTAGAGATTTCTGCATGTATTCTTTCAAGGCTTGTTCCTCTGAAGAGGAGAGGGAATAGATGCGGCCTGTAGGTATGACAGACTCGGGAATCAAATCAATGGGACAGACATAGGGGCGGTGTGGTGGAAGAACCTCGGAAAGCCACAATCAAATACCTTTGCATAGTCCCGGTATTCTGCAGGGACGCACATGGCAACCATCTCTACTACGTGTTAATCAGGTGACGGGGCTTGAATGTGATCCAAGGTAAGGTAAGCAATGGCCCCCAAGGCCTGTGCTGGTGTTTTGTCCTCTCTGATCGAGGGAAGGCAGAAGTTCTGACAAACGTCAGACTCGAAATGCACCCGAACCAACTTCCAATCGATCAGTGGGTTGTGTTCCTGCAACCAGGGTATCCCCAAAATGAGACCGAACTGTGGCATGGATATGAGATCAAAGCTTATCGTTTCTTTATGGATAGACTGAATTGTCAGGAGTAACGGTGCCGTCTGCTGCTTAATGGGACCAGAGACTAGAGCAGTACCGTCAACCGCCTGTACGGGTTCTGGCCGTGTTTTTTTCACTAGCGAAAGGGCCATTGTAATTTCAATGTAATTGCCTGGCGCCCTTGAATCAATGATAATGGAGACTGGGTGTGTGATTCTTGGGGTGGGTTGCAGGACAGCCTGTCAGGGCTGTCACAAGGAGGGTGCAGGGGGGGTAAACTGCCCCAGGCCTCGCACTTCCGGGGGGCCTCGCGGCCCCCTCACCTAAGTGGAAGGCAGCACAGTCTCCCGTGTCCTTTATTCACACAGGGGACTGTGCTGTCTGCTCTCTGCTCTGCAATGATTTTGCTGTTTGTTGCGAAGCCGTTTGGCTCCACAACAAACAGCAAAATAATGGGAGACAGCAGGGCTCAGAAGTGGGCTCTGCTGTCTCCCGACATTCAGCTGAAAATGAGGACATGCTGAATGACAAGAGAGGACTCCTCTCCTGTCAGCCAGAGTGTTCACATTGCTCAGCGTGACCACGCTGACTGATGGGAGAGGAGTTCTCTCTTGTTGGTCAGTGTGTTCATGTTGCTCAGCATGACCACGCTGACTAACAGGCGAGGGCTCCTCTCCTGTCAGTCAGTGTGTTCATGTTGTCAGTGTGATCATGCTAACTGATGGGAGAGAAGTTCTCTCTTGTCAGTCAGTGTGTTCACGTTGCTCAGCGTAACCACGCTGACTTATGGGAGAGGAATTCTCTCTTGTCAGTCAGTGTGTTCACGTTGCTCAGCATGACCACGCTGACTAACAGGCGAGGGCTCCTCTCCTGTCAGTCAGTGTGTTCATGTTGTTAGTGTGATCGTGCTAACTGATGGGAGAGGAGTTCTCTCTTGTCAGTCAGTGTGTTCACGTTGCTCAGCGTGACCATGCTGACTGATGGGAGAGGAGTTCTCTCTTGTCAGTCAGTGTGTTCACATTGCTCAGCATGACCACGCTGACTGACAGGAGAGGAGTTCTCTATGGTCAGTCAGTGTGTTCATGTTGTCAGCATGATCACGTTGACTGATGGGAGAGGAGTTCTCTCTTGTCAGTCAGTGTGTTCATGTTGTCAGCATGATCACGCTGACTGATGGGAGAGGAGTTCTCTCTTGTCAGTCAGTGTGTTCATGTTGTCAGCGTTATAACGCTGACAGATGGGAGAGGAGTTCTCTCTTGTCAGTCAGTGTGTTCACGTTGCTCAGCATAACCACGCTGACTGATGGGAGAGGAGTTCTCTCTTGTCAGTCAGTGTGTTCACGTTGCTCAGCATGACCACACTGACCAACAGGAGAGGACTCCTCTCCCTCTCCTGTCAGTCAGTGTGTTCATGTTGTCAGCATGATCACGCTGACTGATGGGAGAGGAGTTCTCTCTTTTCAGTCAGTGTGTTCATGTTGCTCAGCATGACCATGCTGACTGATGGGAGAGGAGTTCTCTCTTGTCAGTCAGTGTGTTCACGTTGCTCAGCATGACCATGCTGAATGACAGAGAGGAGTTCTCTCGTGTCAGTCAGTGTGTTCATGTTGTCAGTGTGATCACGCTGACTGATGGGAGAGGAGTTCTCTCTTGTCAGTCAGTGTGTTCCCGTTGCTCAGTATGACCACGCTGACTGATGGGAGAGGAGTTCTCTCTTGTCAGTCAGTGTGTTCATGTTGCTCAGCATGACCATGCCGACTGACAGGAGAGGAGTTCTCTCTTGTCAGTCAGTGTGTTCATGTTGTCAGGATGATCACGCTGACTGATGGGAGAGGAGTTCTCTCTTGTCAGTCAGTGTGTTCACGTTGCTCAGCATGACCACAATGACTGACAGGAGAGGAGTTCTCTCTTGTCAGTCAGTGTGTTCATGTTGTCAGCGTGATCATGCTGACTGATGGGAGAGGAGTTCTCTCTTGTCAGTCAGTGTGTTCACGTTGCTCAGCGTGACCACGCTGACTGATGGGAGAGGAGTTCTCTCTTGTCAGTCAGTGTGTTCATGTTGTTATCGTGACCATGCTGACTGATGGGAGAGGAGTTATCTCTTGTCAGTCAATGTGTTCACGTTGCTCAGCATGACCACACTGACTGACAGGAGAGGACTCCTCTCCCTCTCCTGTCAGTCAGTGTGTTCATGTTGTCAGCGTGATCACGCTGACTGATCGGAGAGGAGTTCTCTCTTGTCAGTCAGTGTGTTCATGTTGCTCAGCATGACCATGCTGACTGATGGGAGAGGAGTTCTCTCTTGTCAGTCAGTGTGTTCACGTTGCTCAGCATGACCACGCTGAATGACAGAGAGGAGTTCTCTCTTGTCAGTCAGTGTGTTTATGTTGTCAGTGTGATCACGCTGACTGATGGGAGAGGAGTTCTCTCTTGTCAGTCAGTGTGTTCACGTTGCTCAGCTGGACCACGCTGACTGATGGGAGAGGAGTTCTCTCTTGTCAGTCAGTGGGTTCACATTGGTCAGCATGACCACGCTGACTAACAGGAGAGGGCTCCTCTCTTGTCAGTCAGTGTGTTCATGTTGTCAGCGTGATCACGCTAACTGATGGGAGAGGAGTTCTCTCTTTGTCAGTCAGTGTGTTCACGTTGCTCAGCGTGACCACGCTGACTGATGGGAGAGGAGTTCTCTCTTGTCAGTCAGTGTGTTCAAGTTGCTCAGCATGACCACGCTGACTGACAGGAGAGGAGTTCTCTCTTGTCAGTCAATGTGTTTATGTTGTCAGCATGATCACGCTGACTGATGGGAGAGGAGTTCTCTCTTGGCAGTCAGTGTGTTCACATTGCTCAGCGTGACCACGCTGACTGATGGGAGAGGAGTTCTGTCTTGTCAGTCAGTGTGTTCACGTTGCTCAGCATGACCAAGCTGACTGACAGGAGAGGAGTTCCCTCTTGTCAGTCAGTGTATTCACGTTGCTCAGCATGACCACGCTAACTGACAGGAGAGGAGTTCTCTCTTGTCAGTCAGTGTGTTCATGTTGTCAGCATGATCACGCTGACTGATGGGAGAGGAGTTCTCTCTTGTTAGTCAGTGTGTTCATGTTGCTCAGGGTGACCACGCTGACTGATGGGAGAGGCGTTCTCTGTTGTCAGGCAGTGTGTTCATGTTGTCAGCGTGATCATGCTGACTGATGGGAGAGGAGTTCTCTCTTGTCAGTCAGTGTGTTCACGTTGCTCAGCGTGACCACGCTGACTGATGGGAGAGGAGTTCTCTCTTGTCAGTCAGTGTGTTCATGTTGTTATCGTGACCATGCTGACTGATGGGAGAGGAGTTATCTCTTGCCAGTCAATGTGTTCACGTTGCTCAGCATGACCACACTGACTGACAGGAGAGGACTCCTCTCCTTCTCCCGTCAGTCAGTGTGTTCATGTTGTCAGCGTGATCACGCTGACTGATCGGAGAGGAGTGCTCTCTTGTCAGTCAGTGTGTTCATGTTGCTCAGCATGACCATGCTGACTGATGGGAGAGGAGTTCTCTCTTATCAGTCAGTGTGTTTATGTTGTCAGTGTGATCACGCTGACTGATGGGAGAGGAGTTCTCTCTTGTCAGTCAGTGTGTTCACGGTGCTCAGCGTGACCACGCTGACTGATGGGAGAGGAGTTCTCTCTTGTCAGTCAGTGTGTTCACGTTGCTCAGCATGACCAAGCTGACTGACAGGAGAGGAGTTCCCTCTTGTCAGTCAGTGTGTTCACGTTGCTCAGCATGACCACGCTGACTGACAGGAGAGGAGTTCTCTCTTGTCAGTCAGTGTGTTCATGTTGTCAGCATGATCACGCTGACTGATGGGAGAGGAGTTCTCTCTTCTTAGTCAGTGTGTTCATGTTGCTCAGCGTGACCACACTGACTGATGGGAGAGGCGTTCTCTGTTGTCAGGCAGCATGTCTTTGTGTTGGCTGCGTGGATGCTTTTTAAGGGTGCATGGAGGTAAAGTGTTTTTTTTAAATTAAAAGTGTATATGTGTATTTAAATCAAATTAGTATGTATATGTGTATGTATGAATGCATGCATGCATGTTGGTGTTTGTGTCAATGCTGTGTTTGGTTTATGTATGCATGCATGTATGTAGTTGTGTAACTGGTGGATGATTGCATGGGTGAAAGAGTGTATTGTGAGTGTGTGTTCAGCACCACCCCTAAATGTAGCCACCCTGGGGGCCACTTCATTAAGGGGTGGGTTCATGGCATCAGAGGTGCACCTAGGCTAAAATGTCAGGGGGGAAAGGGGACTAACACTGTTGGGAGAGGCACTAACGTCAGTAGCTGTGAGTAAGGGGCAAACTTCCTTTTGCGGGGGCACCTAACATCTTTCCACATTTCGACTGAGACTAATCTGGTGAAGCTTCAATGTTACAAGCAGCTACCTCTTGCCTTCCTTTCTGAAACGTCACACTTAAAGACTGCTGTGAGAATGAGATGTCTCACGTCACCACTTCCCTTCTAATCACTCCCCTAGCATGCAAGTGCTAACCCCACATCACGATTTCAATTACCTAAAAATGTATGGATATGAATGCAGGTGCTAACAGTGAAATGACTTCTCATGGCCATGCTAATCCCTATGGCAATTCTCACCCAGTTCCTGCCCTCCCCACCCAAAACACCTCCACACTGGAACTCTTTGAGCTAGCTTTAAACATGCCTTGCCATCAAATTTCATTGGAGTTGTAAACATGTAACTGGTGTAATAAAAATGTCTTAATCAGGTCTGCCTTTGTCCACTCAATTTAAAAACGAACTGCATGTCTTTCGCTGAAGTTATTTTAAAAATAAGCATTGGCAAAGCCAACAGTTTTGGCTTGTGTATAAGTATTGGGCATTTACCAGGCACTGCTATTAGCTGCTCAGGTACTCAAACCATTTTGCACTGGCACTATCAATGGCCAGCTAATACCAATACAGAAGTGCCTTGCCCATGCCTATATGAATGCCCAAACTGTTAGCATTGCAAGTGCTCTTTTTGCTTTACCCTTGATGCATAGGACTATGCATCAAGGTTAAAGCAAACATACTACTTGGCTAAATTGGCCCACATTGAATGTAGGCCAATCTAGCCAGTAATAACACTTATGGTACACAGTCAGCCTGGATATACTTTCTGTGGCATGTCATTTTTACAGGCTGGGAGTCCGTACATGGTAAAAATGGCATAAATTGATGCAGCCTGCATGGACATAATTAGAACAATCAGCATGAATATATTTTTATACTAGCATATCCCGCGTGGAAAGGCGGCATGAAATGTATTGGAAAATTCTTCTATGCACAATTTGTGATTCGCAGCTATTGGGAATTTCTATGTGCTTCCATACAAAACCAATTGCAAGCTGTATGGATTTCTACCCAATTTTGCAAAGAAAGTGCTGTAAAATGCATACTTTTAACCCAATGTTTCAAACATTTTCTTGGGAGTGAGAACCCCCCTCAAGCAACCCTTGTTTGGTTTGGGCTCCCTCACTGTGCTCTGTTGATCCTGCCTAATTGGCACACACATTTAAGCCTCTTAAGTTCAGAAATGTACCAGCCTCCACTGTACATCATTTGTCACTGTGTATGATGTGTGTTTTAATGCGCACACAGGGGCAGGGTGCTCCTTCATGATATGATAAGGCATTCATAAAGTGCCTGTACACAAGTGTTTCTAGGCATGACAAGGCAAGGAGGGAGAAACAAAAGAGTAGGACAAAACACAGACCTTACTAGGCCTTGTGTCATTCACATCGCGCAAGAGCAGGGAAGGGGGAGGGGAGAAGTGCCGAGGGTGGGGTAGGATGCAGAAGTGCATGAACAAAGGAGAAACAAGACTGCAGCCAACAGGTGGCAAGTATGGGTACTCATAAGTGCAGCCAACGGGTGGAGAATAAGAGCAAGAGCGGGACTGTAGGGTTACAGATACAGACCCCAAGTGTAGGGGAGCCAAGAGGCTGTGCAGCAGTATTGCAACAGGACAAGGGACCTGGGCCCGAATTCAGAGTTTGACCAGGGGTGATCAGCAAGGGAGAGGAAGAGAGAAGCCAGAAGCAAAGAGACAGGTCTTGAGTTCCTTCCGGAAAACGGAGATGGTTCTCCTCAAGTTTCAGCGAGGCAGGGAGGCTGTTTCCAGAGGGAGGCCCCAGCTGAAGAAAGAGATCTGCCCTGAACTCTTTGCTTGGAAAAGTGACTGACCCTCAGAGAATTGGAGGTGGCGCAGTGGAGTACTCATGCCATTTTATATATATTTATTCATATGATAAAAAAGTTAGTCTGGCATGAACCTTTCTTCAGTAGAGAAATCTAACTTTGCTGTAGTTGATTTGGAGTTGTAGTAATAAACCATATTTGGGATCCTGCACACAAACTCAAGGATAGATTTCTCGAGTCTCCTGTTTGCGGATGTGCCGCCGCTAGCCGAGTGCAAAAAATTGTAAGGGGGCCTCACCAAATGTTTTGCCCCGGTCCTCACCACATCTTCTGACAGCCCTGCAGCCTGTACATGGATGAGTTTTATGCGCCCAAAAGTGGGTACAGGATTCGGGGTAAAACAGGAAGTACTCGATCCAACCCCCGGGTCTAGGACCGAGCAGTCCGCAAAACCTGATTCTTGGGTTTTGGGCGACGAGGACACTCCTTAACGAAATGGCCACTTAAACTACAATAAAAACAGGCGTTGTCTGCCCTTCTTCGTTCTCTTTCCATTGAGGTGATCGGACTCCTTATACCCCCTATCTGCATGGGTTCCCCAGAGGGTTCAGAGGAAGATGAGGGAGCAGACAAAGCCGTTGGTTGGGTAAAGCCGGTCCTGGCTCTGCGTTCAGATCGGTGGGCATCCACCTGAAGAGCCAAGTCCACTAGGTCCGGGAATTGAGTTGGCAACGAGGGGACAACTGAGAGGGTGTCTTTCATTGTATTACTTAATCCCATATATAAAACACCACCGTCTTCTTGCTTTCGGGCCAGGACGTTTCTGCTGACAGCTGATTGACCGGGTGATGTATTCAATAAGGGACCCCCTACCCTGGCTCAAATCCAGCAACTCTAGGTCTCGGGATTGAACCTTGTGCCTAGTGTCAAACACCCGTGATATTTCCGCCACGAAAAGATCAAAGTCGTATAGGGTGGGACTGTCATTCTCTAGTGGGGGATTGGCCCATGCTGCGGCCGTGCCAGCTAAGTGCGATAATGTGAATGCCGCCTTGGCGGTAGAATCAGGAAAGACCAATGGCCTGCACAAAAATGTAATTTACATTGATTGAGGAAAGTCCTGAATTTCCTAGGATCACCATGATACCTCTCTCGGGCCGCTAATGGGAATGGAGAGGGGAGCACCAAGGGAACGGGGTTTTGGGCGTGGGGAACTGGAGGCAGATGGGGTTGAGTCGCGGCTGTGGTGTCCCCAAATTCTGGATCTGCGGTTAGGGGATGTCGAACGCTTTGTATGGTGTCAAGGCGCTGATGGATAGCTGTGTTAGCGGCGGCCATGTCAGCCCGCAGTACTGTGATAGCCTGGACCATAGCGGCAATGGGGTCGTCCGTGGCTCCCTCCATATCAACACGACAATGGCTTCACAGTCTTTCGTGACTTGAGTGTCATGAAGATAATAGAGACCTCTGTCCCCAAGTGCTGCACAGAAAGAAACCAAAGCCACTCTCTGCGCAGCCCTTGAGGCCACAGATGGGAGATGTTGAACTCTGGAACCACGGAACTCTGGAGACCCCGAACCGCTGCAAAGGAAACAGCAATAAGTACCAGGCAATGACAGTATTATTAGCATGCAAAGAAGTGGAGAATGGCTTACCAGGGAAGGGCAGTAAGGGCCCTGCTAGCCCTATGGGGCTGGGATCAGGAGGTTCCGAGACTCACGTGGGCAGCAGCTCCAGATGACAAGGTTGACGGTGGAAAAAGCCACTGAGGTGTTGTGAGAAAAAAGCCCACCTGAAAGGGAAGCTAAGAGCCAGGTATCCGTGAAATAGTTCCCAGAATTCAGGATAACAAGATGCCAAAACAAGAGGGAGTCCGAAGAAGTCCAGCAGGCAATCCGAAGTCCGTTACCAGTGAAAACGAGTACCAATAACCAGTAAGGGCAATCCAAAGGAGTCTGTGAAGTCAAATCCGAGGTCAAGTTTTCCAGAAGAGCAATACAGGTACGTGACGCCAAACAGAGTTTCGGAGAACAGCTGTGAAGTGGTGACCGTATGGGAATTCAGCGCTTTAGTACTCGCTGCTTCCTGGTCATGTGCCACGTAACCGCATAATGTGAACAGGGCCCCGGATCACGTGAGCGAGAGCCGGGGGTCACGCGATACTGAAGCGCTCGTCTGATTCTGCCGTCTCCCAAGCGCCAAGGCAATTGGCAATGAAAAAAGAGGCACAATCGGGATTGTGCAATGCCAGTGGCCTGGTGCGCACGTCCTTGAGGGGCAACCAGCTGCAAACGTGAGTCCCGAACCTTATGAGGGAAATGTGGAGCGGGTGAGGAACATGGTCGGGCTAGGCGAACCCTAAGGTTGTTAGTGTTGTGTGCCCCGTGTGTGGCAGCAGAATGCGTGACAGGACTTCAATTTGCCGACCGCAAGAACAAACAGAAAAAAAACATTTTTACAATGTGTAATCCCAGCAAATTCCTTTTCCACTCAAAGAAACATATGTACATATCTACAAATAGAACCTACTTTATGTACGTACAACATTGCAACATATTCAAAATTACACCCCAATAAAATGTGTTGATAAATATTTTAGATTATGTTATGTATTCCTCTGTTCTATGTGTCTCTTCAATTTCGACTGCTTCAGTGGTACATTCCTTGTACATAACATTAATTTAAAAAAAGTTAATTGTAAGGCACATTTAATTGTACAATCTTTGATCTCATAAAGTAATTCTCAATAAAGTTGTTTTAAATAATTGTCAACCTGAAATGATAAGGTTAGTCATTGTAATACAATTTGAAAATTCTTAGCAAGATAAAGTTGAACACTTGAAACATATGACATTTTCAACATATATTTTACATTTCATCTGATAACCTTCCGAGTTGTAACATGGAGTTAATGTGATATCATCCTGCAAAACATAGCGATTAAAATGTTGCCTCCCAAATTAGTTTGCGCTGTAATGTTTTCTTTTTAATGTATTCTGCTTTGGGGAGGAAATTAAATGTTATTAACAAAAACAGAAAAGTTACATACAGTGAAAGATTACATACATTTCAGTTTCAGAGGATGTTTTTGGGGAGGTTTTACTTTCATTGTTGCATGTCTATGGGCGATAAATACAACAAGGTGTTGTTTGAATTTTTTGCACTTTGCTAACAGTATGGTTTCTTGAAAAGGGGAAAATCTTCCTCGGGACCAGCCCTTGAGAGCAAAAATTACCCAATTCAGCGCAAAATTCAGGTTCTATTGTGCCGAGCAGTGAACTCATGCTAGTGACAAATGACACCTTCAAAATGTTTACCATTTATTAGAAAAAAGCATAAACAGTAAAATTTAGCAGCACCTTGGTATTCAAGTTAGAGAAGATTGCAAAACACAAA
The DNA here is from genome assembly GCF_040938575.1 of Ambystoma mexicanum. Taxonomy (NCBI): domain Eukaryota; kingdom Metazoa; phylum Chordata; class Amphibia; order Caudata; family Ambystomatidae; genus Ambystoma; species Ambystoma mexicanum. Next base: position 1,332,385,668 of record NC_090921.1, on the reverse strand, counting down.
ACTTAGAGAAATACAAAATATAGAGAAACATAGAACTTAGAGAAACATAGAGAAACACAGTCTTACGCCCCTTCAATCAGCACTGGGAGACCCTGGCCCTCATAAGCTAGCTGTTGCCAGCCCCGCTCAGATGACAGCGCTGCAGGGTGCCGACAGAGCATCAGGTTCCGGATACTCGATCTTGCTCGAACCAAGTCCACGGATCGATCTCCGACATGATCCATGTGGGCATGCATTTTTGTAATCTCGTGCTGTCAGTCCATGACACACAGTTCCAGAACTTTCCCTGTGCAAAATATAGGCTTGCTCATGGAAAAACCCAACTCTCTATGAGATGCTCCCTGCTCGCTCCTACCCCTCCCTTGGAGCCCTCTCTGCGAAAGCACTTGAATGTCCTTATCAGCGTGTGGGTAAGGCCGTACCAGGCCTTCTCAGGGAAACAGGATTTGTTTACGAAGCCATGCAGGGCTACAGTTAGAAAGGCAGAATATTCTGAGAGAAGCCGAGATTAATTAACCCCATGTGAGTAAGCTCTGAAAGACATGTACTCATACCTTAGTGTCCATAGCGCTTAAGATTGGCTATCTAAGTGCTATATAGGTGCCATAATGCTCCAAACACTCCAATAATGTCTCTATTAGCTACAGAACTGGGGCCTCCGCCCTGCCTGTCTATCTACAATGCATAATGTGACCTACCACCCCTACTAGGCCTGCATATTCCTTGTAGCTCACTACTGCGTAATGGAGGTGCTACAACAGATTACTGTCAGCATTTAGCACATACTTTGAATAAACTATTGGCTTTCAGCGGCTAAAACTGTCATCTAAAGCCCTGATTGTCAAATTGTCACTTTTGTGTATCACGACATTCCACCCCTTTTCAAAGTGTGGGCGACAACGCTGGCTAATACCCATCAACATAGTATGTGGTGCAGTGATAAATGAGGTGGTGAAAGACCTTGGGGCTTTGCAAGAGGTTTAAGCAAACTATCTTCTAGCGGTTAGTCAGCGTGGCATGCAAGGTTAGTAAAAACACTACCTAAACAAAAATGTACACAAAGTGAACAGTGACATATACCCTTGCCAAAACCTGGCCTACACAAAAATACCTACACAAAGTGAACATGGACATTTACTCTAGCCAAAACCTGGCCTACACAAAAATACCTAAATAATTATCGTATAACTGATTGTCAGTTAAAAAGCAGCATGCAGTTAGAATATCAAGGCAATCCGGTGTAGTCTAATCTACAATGCACTATTGCATTTATGTATGGTTACTAACTCCAAACCTGGCATCCTTCCACTCTAAGGGCCTACCCCCGCCGCCCTGATCCCAGGGGATTCAAACATGACTATGGGCTGTGTGATTAGACACTTCCCCCATGTATGTGGAACCCAACCAAAAACCATCTAATTTCATGAGCAAGGTGAACCCATGGGCACCAGGTTATCTAAATAAAACAATTCTACTAATTTGCATTAAAGCATGGCATGTGTTATTCATGCAATCAAAAGCAAGCGGTTTAGTCCATATGTTTGCTGGTAACTGTAGCTCTGTGTGCCAGTGGGTTGAGGATGGTTGCCCCCACTCGGAGCGAAAAGCCAACACCTGCTGATTTAACAATGTTCGCCATAAAATGCATTGTGTGTATTTAGCAGTCTTTTTGAACTGCCCTATGGCAGAAAAAATGTCTTCATAACTAAAGCTTTGCCATCTGCAGTGGTGGCCAATACTTGTAGCAGTGTTGGGCGTATCAATGGGCCCCACTAGGCCAGAAGTTTTATAGCAGAGCTGGCATCAGAACCCATAGTGGCTAGTTTATTGTGCACAGTTTCTATGTCAAAATCGTATAAAGCTCCTGTTACTCCCCGCTGCTCCCGCAATTAATGAATCTAGCTCCTTAGCTACGCACACTCTGGTGATGGGCCATAGAAATGGACTCCATTTGTAGCAGCTTGGTAGTACTAAGGAAACATTGCCTCGTGATAATAATAGAGGTGTGCATTACCAGCCTACAATTTAAATGTTGCCTAACTACTTGGAAAATCTAACATGTTCACAGTTTCTACCTTGTGTGACTTGGAGAATACCCTTCTCCAAGTGGGATGCCTAACATATAGAATATTAGTTTTAGCTACAAACACCATACTACCATCCGGCAGTGGCTGTTTCATCGTACCATTGTGTGAAATGCATTTAGTCAAATTATAGTCCATAAAATCTTGGGGAGAACACTTGCTGCAGTTCTTGGCCAGAAAAACAAATCGTTGGATCCATTCACTGAAACATGTGGGCCTAGGATTTCATAAGCACCAGTCATATGAGTCAGTGACAAAAGATGCCCGACAATGAGCCAGGCCAGTACGCTAGCAATTCCATGTGGATACTCATTTGTAGCGCTTTTCCAAGGAATTATACTAAATGTCTACAATCAAAAGGTGACTCTTTGCATTAGTGTGCTGGAGACAGCTGTCCCCACAGAAACATGAAACTGGTTGGTTTAACAAAAACAGTGTCACACACTGAGTCATAAAATCAAACATCAAGTCAGTTGTGGTATCATTTACCCGCCTTAAGGCTGGCTGTAAAAGTATTCCGTGTTTCAAAAGTTACCATCTCAAATTAGAGCTCACACACTTGGCAGCATTACTACAAATTAAGGACCTTAACCTACGCACAGCTAACTTTGGTGTGCGCACTCATTTTATCTCAAAATATATTACGCTCCTGCTTGCATAATCCTGCTGCCCACACAATTCATACATCATTTTCCTGCCTACGTGCAACGTAGTAGTTTTAGAAAAGGCAAAACATCTCTGGTTAAAGCAATTCAGTTGGAAGAGCAAAACATTTCGTTTTTTCAGATTCATCTCAAAAATGCATTTAAAAACCATTTTTCAATGTGTTAGCATTCAAGTGCTGTGTCACACAGCTGTTTGTGGTGCATGATGTCACAGTCCACAACCCATTGTCCACAGTCCTTTAAACAAGAAAGGCAAAACATATCAACCTGGTTATTTCCAGCAACTGCATCATTTGAGTGTGCAGCATCAAATGTTTGATAACTAGCCAAGTCTGCACCGTGCCAGTTCAGAAAAAGTTATTACTTTGTTGGACACTTCTCGCAGGTTGCAGAACAAATGTCTTCATACGTCATGCATGTTAGCAGCATTGAGCTGCAAGACAGGTTCAAGTTCACATATCATCTCGCAGTGACTCGCTTTCTCTGAGAATGCGTCTGCTTGACTGATCAGTGTGTAGTGATAAGCTGCTAGGCGCTTGCAGTAACCTGCATTTGCACTAACCCACTGAGCTATCTTGTGTGTATTAGAGCCTATTCGAAGCGTGGAGGAAAATGCTGACATCAACCAGGACTCTCAAACTGGGTGAGCCTGCATGCTTGCAAGGGGTTAATTGCAAAGGCCTTTTTTGAAGACATAAAACATCGTGCTTTAGCAAGAGGCTCCATGCAGTTCGTGGGAGCCAGGCATTGCTTTGCCCGTCTTCGCTCTGCGAGTCAGGTGCACTGATAAGACAAGAATGCAAAGAAACAGTGCCCGAAGCCTGGGAGCCAAGACTGGCTGTTTCCAGTCTTGTAACTTTCCAAGCAAAAAACATGTTTACTGCCAGGAGGGAAGAGCCTAGAAGCTTCTCGAAGAGCTGACACGTCATGATGATTGACGTGCAGCTCCTAATAAGAGAACTATACTTGGACCAGGGAGGGGGGACTCATCCTGGACTGTTGGAAAGACGTGCGTATCAAGGACAGTGCCTGGACGACCAGCTGTGCGCTATCAGGGCCGAGGCTCCTAACATCACATCCCTGCTCTGGTGTAGGACTGTGGGGGCTTGGCCAGTCCTCCCCTCCTCTGCTGAGGAGTGCCGGGCACCAGATAGCGGCGAGGGTCCTGGATGTGATCAGATCGTATCTTCATCTACATTTCATTAGGAGCGTAAGACCAAATAATTGCATATTCATCTGTGATTGATAATTGGCATTATATAGCTTGCACTCTCTATTTCCACATTATTATAAATTGCTGCTTAGTTTTCATTAGTCATTGTAGATAATAAATGCAAGCATCATATTCTGTGTGATTGGCTTTTTTCCAGACTGAGTTCATCGTGCTTCTTAAACCTTATTTGTGTGGGAAGGTAATTAGGAGTGATTTACTTTGCACAAAGGGCTGGATCCCAGGGAGGTGCGGGTACTGTTTATCACTACATTTGGCGCGGTGAGCAGGGTTTTCGAGCACGATGCCCTTCTGGAAAAGAAATACAAAAGATGAATGCAATGGGGAAGATAGTGCACTCTGTCACATTCCAGGATGGCCGGCATCAAATGCTTGGTCGGGTGTGGCAGATATTTTGCATCGGTACTCGGCACCGATGGCATGGGACATGCTTGAAAATGATGTTTCCCCGGCGGTAATTAGTAAGTGCTTGGAGAGTTTACCGCTTGAGAAATGCAGAAAGGAGCTCAAGGCAGCAGGAAATATAGGCTGGTTATTCCTGCAGGCGCTCAGAAAGGTGCATGAGAATGAATTGCTTAAAGAGGCTAAAATTAGTAAATTAACAGACGAGATATCCCTGCTGCAAGAGCAACAAATTATTATGAGAGAGACCCTTGAATCGTCCGTTAAACGGGCTGATCAGATGGAGGACAGGTGTGCCTCTTTAGCTGTGCGTGTAGCCACGCACAAGCGCAGACAGCAGCGGGGCAATCCATCAAAGATAAGGATTCGCGCGCTAATTAGGAAAGATAACTGGGACCCAAATTTATGGTCGGGTGAAGTCAGTGATAGTGAAACTGAGCAAGCACATGACTGGAATGAGTCTGTTGAGATTAGACTTGCTGAATTAAATTGGTCTGATGGAGAAGAGCTGGAATGTGTTCCAGAGAAATGTGTTTATCCAGCACGGCCATTAATCACTAACAAATCAAAGGGCCAAGCTGGCGGTGCAAATATTCAAAATACAAGGATTGTCCGTGATTATACACAGACAGAGCTTTTAGAGATTGCTAAGTTATTTAGACAGAAGCTAGGTGAAGCACTTTTGACTTGGTTCCTTCGCATCTGGGACACGGGTGCCGATAGTATCTTCTTAACCCCAGAGGAATTGTTAAAGATGGGTTCACTCACTACTAATGTGATGTTGGGACAGATAGTGCGCGGTGCGCTTGGACAGCAAGGTTCTCATTCCTTGTTTAATTGGCTTCAGACTGCCCTAATGAATCTGTATGGGAGTCCAATGGATATGGAAGAGAGTTGGGGCTGTTGGCAGTCACTAACTGAAGCAACAAACCAGCTTAGAGAGATGGGTTTGCAGTGTGCACTGTACAGTGCAAATTTTGCAGGGCCTGACATGGAGTTGTTTACAGCTGGCATGCGCGCACGTTTGTTAAGAAATGCACCGAGTCACATGAAGGGCGCATTGCTTTCATTGCTGGGTCCAGCGCAGGGCAAAGCCATTGGTGAAGTAGCACTTCTGTTAGGGCAACTAGAAGGGCTGGATGTACGCAAAGCAGCACGTCTAGTGGCTGCAAACAATGATTCAGAAAAAAAGCGTGGTAAAAATGTAAAGTATAAAGAGAAAGCTGATACTGTTGAGATCACACGCAAACAAATGTGGGTGGACCTGCTAAAGGCAGGAATTCCAAGAGATGAGATAGATGGTAAACCCACATCTGAGCTGCTTGAGAAATGGAAAAAAATTAAAAGACAGGGACGGGAAAAAACTAAGCCCTCTGCACCCTCTGAAGAGGAGGTGTTAAAGCCCAAAGTGCGAGCAAAGGGTTACCCTGATTTGGCAAAGAACAAGTGGGAGGTCCCAGACCCCATTTTTGATTGAAGGGCTGGCTCTGTCTTTGAGGTACGGTTAATAAAGAGAACTAGCCCCAGAGACAGACGCCCTTTTGTGCCACTTACCTTGTACTTGGATGAGAAAGTAAAACATGTTTTGGCTCTATTAGACACAGGAGCTGAGGTAACCATTCTGAATGGCAATCCCAGTAAATTGTCTGGTCCCAGAGTTTTGGTCAATGGTTATGGGGGAGCAGAAACTGTTGCAAAAGCCTTTAATGTAAAAATGTCAATTGGTGAGGGATTGCCTTTCACAGCAAATGTTTTGATTGCAGATATCCCAGAGTACATCCTTGGCATGGATGTGTTGTTGGGCAAAAGTGTGACTACAGATTTAGGCGAATTTGTTTTTGGCAATCGAAAAATCCATGTGAGAGTTGTTAACCCTGTTGTGGTTGGGCATGCCAAATGGTCCCCCTTGCATTTACCTCCTCCTGCTGACCCAGTGTGTGTGAAACAGTACCGGTTGCCAGGAGGACATAAAGAGATTGGTGAAACTATTGAGTCATTGGTGAAAGCTGGCATAATGAGGCCGGCAGTCAGTCCATTCAACTCGCCGATCTGGCCTGTCCGCCGCCCGGATGGGGCATGGCGTCTGACAATTGATTACCGCATTTTGAACAAAAAGGTGCCGCCCTTAGCCGCGGCGGTGCCAGACATCATCACCCTGATTGAAAACCTTACGAGAGAAGTGGGTGAATGGCATGTGGTCCTTGACCTGGCCAATGCATTTTTCTCCATTGATATTGACACTGAATCACAAGACCAATTTGCTATCACTTGGGGAGACAGACAATTTACCTTTACTAAATTGCCCCAGGGGTATGTGCATAGTCCCACTCTGTGTCATGGATTGATTGCCAGAGACTTAAAGATGGTGCAATTGGATAATGTATTTATTGCTCATTACATTGATGACATCATGCTGACTAGTGTTGAGAAAGAACATGTAGAAAATGCTGCTGAAAAGTTGATCACACACATGCAAAATCGGGGGTGGGCCATAAATCCCAAAAAGGTACAGGGGCCTGCTCAAGAGGTGAAATTTCTAGGTGCAATCTGGTCTGGGTCAGTTAAGAAAATTCCCGACCCGGTAATTGATATGGTTCAGCAGATGGCTCCACCAGCAGATAAAAAAGAGGCACAAAGATTCATTGGGTTAATGGGGTTTTGGAGAAATCACATACCTCATTTAAGCCTGATACTGAAACCCATTTACAAAGTCACCAGAAAGAAACATGACTTTACATGGGGCCTAGAGCAACAGACTTCCTTCCAACAGGCTAAAGATGCATTGCAAAATTACATCACGCTGGGGCCCCTGACAAAAACTGATCCTTTTGAATTGGAAATTCTTGTCTACAATGACGTGGCTGTGTGGAGCTTGTGGCAAAAGCAAGGACATAAAAGAGTGCCACAGGGGTTCTGGTCAAGGAAACTCACAGATCCTATGACAAGATACACTCCTCTTGAGAAACAAGTTGCTGCAGTGTACTGGGCTCTAGTTGAAACTGAAAGAATCACAGGCGAGCAACCAGTGACAATTTGCACAGAAATTCCAATCATGGGCTGGGTGCGTGACACTGCTGCAAATGGGAAAAGTGGCAGAGCACAAGACGCCACTCATGTCAAATGGAAATGGTATTTACAGCAACGTGCGAAAGCTGGCCGCACAGGGGTTTCCAGACTGCAAGAACAAATGCTGGAGGCAGTAGATCTGGATGCGATGCCTGAACCAAACACCCATGTGGCGTTGCCAGAATCTCCCTTCAAAGTCGCACCAGCCTATGATACATTGACAGAAGAAGAACAAAAGTCTGCATGGTTCACGGACGGCACGGCAAAGTATGATAAAGGGCAAAGACACTGGCAAGCTGTCGCATTCCAGCCCCATCGAGAAACACTGCTAATGAGAGAAGGTGTGGGAGGATCAAGTCAGTATGCTGAACTGCAAGCAGTGGCCTCCGTGATTGAACAGGTGAAGGAAACAGAGACTGCATACATATACACAGACAGTTGGGCCACATATCAAGGCCTGACACATTGGGCACCGGCATGGAGAAGAGATGGTTGGCAAATCAAGAACACGCCGATCTGGGGAGGGCCAGACATCTGGGAAGAGATGTGGTGCAAAGGTGAGAGGTGCAAAATCTGCATTGGGCATGTCGATGCACACATGCCCCCTGACACCTCACTGGCTGCCCTGTTCAACAATGAAGTGGATCAAATGGCAAAGATTCGCCCAGTGACAACACCGCAAGAAGCTGAGGTGCTGCAAGGGATGGCGGATTGGGCACACCAAACCTCAGGGCATCTAGGGCAAACAGGAACTTATCAATGGGCAAAAAAGAGACAATTGCCCATTACCATGGATCAAGCCAGACAAGCTGCCTCCCAATGTTCCGTGTGCAGTGAAGTGAAGCACTACCCTCTGGAGAGGAAGCCACAAGGCCCTTTGAGAAGAGGTGAAAGAGCTGCTAGCGTATGGCAAGTTGACTACATTGGCCCTTTACCGCCCGAGAATGGAAAGCATTATGTGTTGACCATGGTAGACACATACTCTGGACTGTTATTAGCTTATCCAGCCGCCCATGCAGATCAAAGGGCTACCTTGCAAGGCATGGAATACCTCATCAGACACTATGGCATCCCGGATGAAATCCAATCAGACCAAGGCAGCCATTTTGCTGGACACAATGTGCAAGACTGGGCACTAGAGCAAGGCATAAAGTGGACACTGCACATCAGCCGATACCCAGAATCCTCTGCTCTGGTGGAACGTAGCAATGGGCTGCTCAAGCAACAAATAAAGAAGCTGACTAAGACTCACACTCTCAAGGGGTGGTCCAAACATCTGGCACATGCACTGTTTGAACTAAACAATCGTCCACTGGGAAATCGCCAGACACCCTTTGTGAGACTGACAAGTGAGAAAGTGGAATCTACAAAGACTCTTGTTGTGTGGAAAACTGACAAAGAAGCTAAGCTGCCTGTACAAGCCACTGCAGGCAGCATTGGACTTGATCTATCTACCTGTGAAGATGGTGTTATACCGGCGGGGCAAACCAAATCCATCTCGCTGGGTATTGGCATCAAATTGCCGGCTGGCACTTATGGACGCATTGCTGCACGATCCAGCCTGGCAAAACAAGGCATTGACATATTAGGAGGTGTGATTGATCCTGATTATAGAGGGACTGTTTCGGTACTTTTACATAATGCTGGTGCATCTGCAGTACCATTAACCAAATATGACCGAATTGCACAATTGATTTGTGAACAAGCAGTTGTCCCCCTAGTAGTAGAAAGCAAGCAATCTCCAGACACTACATTGAGGGGGGAAGGAGGCTTCGGTAGCACAGGAAAAAAGGTGTGGGTGCACCATCCTAACAAAAAGCCTGAGGCTGGGGAAGTGTTAAGTCAAGGTGTTGGAAGTACTTATGTTGTACTTTTGCATAATTCTGATGTGCCTGTTTATATTCCCGCTACTAGGCTCACACCACGAACGTAGAGCAGTATGAAGGGGATGGGACTTGCCTTGCTGTGGGTGCTCCTGGCCTGCCAAACCAACGCTTTCTCTGTAAAGAGTGGGTTATTGCAAGACACTACATGGACTCTGAGAATCGCATGCACTACACCTGATGCTCCAGTCCTGCGTGATAACTACAACCGCACCGTAACCTGTGAGAAAAGTGTTACAAATGAGTATCCACATGGAACTGCAAGAGTTCTAGATTGGCACATTGTTGGACACCTTTTATCACTAACTCATATGACTGGCGCCTACGAGATTTTAGGTCCAAAAGTTTCAGTGAATGGATCAAATAATTTGTTTGATGTTTCATGTTTCTTTTGTCCCAAGAACTGCAACGAGTGTACTCGCCAAGATTTTCTGGACTATAACTTAGCCACATGTTCTTCATATAATTGTACGTTGAAACAGCCTATACCAGATGGTAGTATGGTGTTTGTATCAAAAACCAATATTGTACTTGGTAGGCATCCCACTTGGAGGATGGTGTTTTTCAAATCTCACAAAGAGGAGTTGGTAAAACTGCTAGATTTTCCAATAGTAAGACAACATTTAAATTGCAGACATGTGATGCACGCTTCCATTATTTCAGAGGTACACTTAGACATAGACTTGTCACGGGGCAATGTCTCCTTAGTACTACCAAGCTGCTATAAATGGAGTCAATTTCTATGGCCCATCACCAAATTGCGCGTAGCTAGGGGTTTAGATTCCTTGATTGCGGGTGCAGCGGGAGTGGGAACGGGGGCTTTAAATGCTTTTGACATAGAAACTGTGCGCAACAAGTTAGCCACTATGGGTTCTGATGCCAGCGGCGCTATAAAACTTCTGGCTCAGTGGGGCCCATTGATAAGTCCTACCCTGCGCAACACTGCTACAAGTATTGGCAACCATTGGAAGTGGCAGAATTTCAGCTATGAAGACATTTTCTCTGCCATAGGACAAGTCAACAAAACTGCTAAAGACACACGATGTATTTTATGGCAAACTTTGCTAAATCAGCAGGTGTTAGCTTTCCGCTCCGAATGGGGGCGACTATCTTCAACCCACTGGCACACAGAGCTACAGTTACCAGCAGACATATGGATTAAGCCGCTTGCTTTTGATTGCATGAATAACACCTGCCATGCGTTAATGCAAGTGAGTAGGACCGCTTATGCTCTAGAAATATGGTGCCCTTTTATAGTACTGCCTATGAAAATCAATGGTTCCTGGTGGGTTCCGCAAATACGAGGGGAATGGTTAGACAGCCAAAACTACACCATCCACAGTCACACCTGCATGCCCTGGGATCAGGGGTGGGTGTGTCCCCTAACTGGGAGGGTTCCGGACCCATGTATACATCCCGTAGCAGGGGAGTGCACCTGGATGCAATACCACATAAATGGGACTGACATCTTTCAGATAGATCAGCATACAGCTTGCGTAGTTACTAATCATTCCTTGCTTATTAACAATTATAGGTTATTAGGGAATCCTCAAGTATTTTGTGTAGATCAAGTTGTGACTATCCTAGACATTGTTACTCATACCCTATATTCTCTAACCCAGTGGTCTCACACTACTCTGCATGCTGAGCTCACGCATTTGCTTAACTGGACTCTATCCTATGGAGTGATTACTGCCCGGCTTCAAGCTATTAGACAATTTGCTCAAACTGCTTGGAAAGATTTCCAGACGCTAGCTACCTCAGTTATTTCTGCAGAGTACAAGCTAATAATAGACAGAAACCAATTAATCAAAACTGCTGACCATCTGCAATCTGTTACTACTCACCACTGGTGGGATATATTCACTGGATGGTCTCCCTCCTCCACTAAACTGCTTAATATAATACTGCACCCATTGCTGTGGTTGCTGATTTCCCTAATATTCATACTTATCGTCTTCATTGGACTCTTGCGCAGAATGTCTTTCCTTTATACTAGAATGTCTGCGCTAGAGAAACGCTTAATTGGCCTACAGCACACTGTGCATGCTTCCAGATCATGGAACTGAGTCAGCATTTTCAGGCCTCACTTCGAAAGGGGTGGAATGTAGTGATAAGCTGCTAGGCGCTTGCAGTAACCTGCATTTGCACTAACCCACTGAGCTATCTTGTGTGTATTAGAGCCTATTCGAAGCGTGGAGGAAAATGCTGACATCAACCAGGACTCTCAAACTGGGTGAGCCTGCATGCTTGCAAGGGGTTAATTGCAAAGGCCTTTTTTGAAGACATAAAACATCGTGCTTTAGCAAGAGGCTCCATGCAGTTCGTGGGAGCCAGGCATTGCTTTGCCCGTCTTCGCTCTGCGAGTCAGGTGCACTGATAAGACAAGAATGCAAAGAAACAGTGCCCGAAGCCTGGGAGCCAAGACTGGCTGTTTCCAGTCTTGTAACTTTCCAAGCAAAAAACATGTTTACTGCCAGGAGGGAAGAGCCTAGAAGCTTCTCGAAGAGCTGACACGTCATGATGATTGACGTGCAGCTCCTAATAAGAGAACTATACTTGGACCAGGGAGGGGGGACTCATCCTGGACTGTTGGAAAGACGTGCGTATCAAGGACAGTGCCTGGACGACCAGCTGTGCGCTATCAGGGCCGAGGCTCCTAACATCACATCCCTGCTCTGGTGTAGGACTGTGGGGGCTTGGCCAGTCCTCCCCTCCTCTGCTGAGGAGTGCCGGGCACCAGATAGCGGCGAGGGTCCTGGATGTGATCAGATCGTATCTTCATCTACATTTCATTAGGAGCGTAAGACCAAATAATTGCATATTCATCTGTGATTGATAATTGGCATTATATAGCTTGCACTCTCTATTTCCACATTATTATAAATTGCTGCTTAGTTTTCATTAGTCATTGTAGATAATAAATGCAAGCATCATATTCTGTGTGATTGGCTTTTTTCCAGACTGAGTTCATCGTGCTTCTTAAACCTTATTTGTGTGGGAAGGTAATTAGGAGTGATTTACTTTGCACAAAGGGCTGGATCCCAGGGAGGTGCGGGTACTGTTTATCACTACACAGTGTCACCCGCAAATTGCACACATCTACCCCAATCACGGCACGCAACTGTCTTGGTTTTTTGCCTAGGCAAAATACAAACAGAAATGTTAGGATTTCATCAAAAGTACAATGTCATTGTTCTTCACGTTAGGATGTCAGCAAAACTACAATATCAGCGTTATCCACCCCTTCCCTTAACACCACCCCCACCTTCAGAAGTCTCATCAGGTAACTACACACTTTATCATTGCTACCACAATTATTTGCCACCTTTCTTTGTGTTACTGGGGGCTTATTTACACTCAACCATACAGGGTGCAATTGCCTAGTCACAAACTTATTTGTGCAATGCGATCATAGTTGGTCAATGGTACTTCAGACTGATCTGTGATTTTACAAAAGCCATATAATAAGTACCCAGGTCGCACTTCTCAATGGATCATTGCTTTCCTTTGTCACCAGAGCGATCACGAATGCCAGGCGCCAACTTCCTTCCAGTGTCTCATGATCTTGATTTAGGTTGCCCTGCTGGCATCACTCCATTTTTCAAAGGTAAAGTTCTTCAGTCCCATACCGCCTGCAGTTGCACAAGCAGCTTTGTTTATTTTTCTCCATACAGCTAGTGTCTTTCAAGCCTCTGGTTTTCCACTTGTCATTTTCCCAAAGGGTGTCTGCTGATTTCTTGGGCCACCACTTTGAGCGCGATAGTCTAAGTCAGTTTCTTTTGTTGCTTCAACAAATCATTCATTCTTGCACTAAGCCGTGAGGCTTCTGGATCATGGCTAATGTGCAGTGTTCATGTTATACTCTGTTCTGCATGTTGTTTCTTGCAAAACGGCTACCTTTGTCAGTTTTGCTTCCATCTGGAACGCCATAATGTCTTTGTCAGTTACTCCAGCCCTGGCAATGTAGCTTGCATTTTTGCCAACTGTGTATTTTCCCTTCTTAAAGCGCCTAGAGGTTTCTTCTCCAGTGCACAGCGCTTTACTTCAGTTCACATCACATGGGGCATGGGGATGCAGCTTGCACGGCAATGTCTCTTGAAATGGGCAGCTGTCTTTTCTTAGCCCATTCACAGATGCACAGGTTCCCCAAATGTCCAGATGCGATGCGCCCATTCTGCATGCAGCATTTATTTTCCTTCCAGTGTTGATACTGGGCAAATTCTTTACTTCTGATCAGCTCTGTTATTGCATGCCAGTGTCAGAAAGCATGCGTACATCAGCATGTGTAAGGTATATTGCGCTCTTTTTCATCTTCTCACTCACAGCAATTATTGCCTTCAGTTCTGTTTCAGCATTCTGTCTTTGCACCCCCCGCCTCAGTCTTTTCTCACACTGACGGTGTCTCTCACAGGGGATGGAATGCAGGAATGTTATTGTTTATCTTTCCTGTGCACATGGCTGCGCCATACCACGCAGCAAGCTTATCTCTTTGCCTATAACTCTTAAACTGGGGCAGCTTCAATGGAAGGCACTCGTTTCAGACAGTTGATCCAGATTAACTGTTTCCTGCACTGCTTCAACAACTCAGAAAAGCTCCCATATCTGCCAGCTTCTGTAAACACCATTTTACTGAACAGGAGCGCGGCACTCTGCTTTCCTGCCTTCCTCCAACAGTTTTTTTTTCTCTTTTTCTTTCGCGCACCTCGCCCAAGACAGTGCAAGTTATCTTCAAGGCACAAGCTCTGCACAGCAAGACTCTTATTTTCAAAAGAGACACATTCTCTTGTCATCAGCTTCAACTCCATGTAATTTTGCAAAATGGCAAAGCGTCTTTTAGCCTGTTTTAAACTGATCAATGTCCCATTTAAAGGCATACATTTTTCTTTTTCCTCGCAACCTTGTAGTTTGGTTTCACAAACTCAATCCAATGCAATGTGCGATCTTTCAAAAGAACCCGCAACCCACTAAATCTTTGTGCTGTCTTATCACACACAGATTTTTCATTCTGTTGTACCATTGCCAAATTAAAACCAATTATTTCAGTGCATTTAAAACATGTCATGTGTAGTGCAGCTCCCTGCACTATTTTTCTCTGCAAGTGCAACCCACACTCTAGATGGCTTGTGGGCTGTTAATGTGTCAACAACATTTTTCACCATGTATCACAGTTAACAGGTCACTATTTCCAAAACATACATCACTTATAACGCAACAGTACTTTAATCCATGGCATAGCGTGGGAACAGTCACATACTCTAGGGGCAATTTAGAAAATATAAATTGTCTTTTCCCCCAAACCATTGCAAACTGATTCTGCAATTCCAAATCAATACACAAAAATCGAAAATCCAAATGCCATTCACTCACTTTCTTTTTTAAGTGAGTCTCTCACCCATTGTAAGCATGGCACAGCTAAAATGCAATGTAGCCATTTTAGTGTGTTTCCTTAAACAGAATGCACCATCAGCACATGGAATTCACAGTTGCCAAAAAACAAACCCTTTTGGCTCTCAACACAGATGTTGCTCTTTCTCCTAAACACCGCTCATTCCCCACGTTATCTTCAGGAATGTCAACACTTCAAAAGCATACATTTAAAAAGCGAACCTTTGCCTCCTTACATTACAGCCCCCCACTCGCTAGCACACTGGGGCTGAATCACAATGTCTAAATTACTATTCACAATTTGCATGTCAAATCCTCGCAACTATTTTTCTGCCCTCATGCCAGAATAGAGTTCAGAACTCCGTTTCACTTTGCATTTCAAATTAAAACTTTAAATGGGGAAACCGCATGATAAAATTCTTTCTTAATTGAACATAAATCTTTCTTCACCATTCATCGGAGCGCTTTAAACATAGCCATTTCCCGCTTGTTTATCGCCTTGTGCTCCCTGGCTTCGTTCCCAAGCAGTAAGTCAGCCACGACTGATTTACTGAAGGGGAAAGTCTTAACCACACAAGCTATCGGCCGCGGCAAGCCAACACCAACGTTGCTGTCTTTTGTGTCTCAGAGCTGCAGTGAGACCACCAAGGAAATGCAACAGCCTGCTCATCACTCTGCACTGTGTTCTCTCACAAAAGTTGTCATTTCACAGCAAGGCACTGCTCTGCACAAATCCCCAAGCTGCCACCAAATGTCTTGATATTGGGAAAATCTTCCTCGGGAGCAGCCCTTGAGAGCAAAAATTACCCAATTCAGCCCAAAATACAGGTTCTATTGTGCCGAGCAGTGAACTCATGTTAGTGACAAATGACACCTTCAAAAAGTTTTAGCATTTATTCTAAACATTGAATTTCAGCAACATCTTGGGATTCAAGTTAGAGAAGTTTACAAAACACAAAACTTAGAGAAATGCAAAATATAGAGAAACATAGAACTTAGAGAAACATAGAACTTAGAGAAACATAGAGAAACACAGTCTTACGCCCCTTCAATCAGCACTGGGAGACCCTGGCCCTCATAAGCTAACTGTAGCCAGCCCTGCTCAGAGGACAGCGCTGCAGGGTGCCGACAGAGGAGCAGGTTCCGGACACTCGATTTTGCTCGAACCAAGTCCACAGATCGATCTCCCATCTGAGTCATGTGGGCATGCATTTTTATAATCTCGTGCTGTCAGTCCATGACGCACAGTTCCAGAACTTTCCCTGTGCAAAATATAGGCTTGCTCATGGAAAAACCCAACTCTGTGAATTTCCACTGTGCTCCTTTTCTGTGCCCCTCCCTGCTTGGAGCCCATCTGCGCGAAAACTCAGGAATGTCTTATCAGTGCCTTCCCAGAGAAAAGAGGATTTGTTCGGGAAACCATGCAGGGCTACAGTTATAAAGGCAGAATATTCTAAGAGAAGTCAAGATTAATTAACCCTATGTGAGCAAGCTCTAAAAGGCATGCACCCATAGCTTAGTGTTCATAGCGCTTAAGATTGGCTATCTAAGCGCTATATAGGTGCCATAATGTTCCAAACACTCCAATAATGTCTATTAGCTACAGAACTGGGGCCTTCGCCCTGCCTGTCTATCTACAATGCATAATGTGACCTACCACTCCTACTAGGCCTGCATATTCCTTGTAGCTCACTACTGCGTAATGGAAGTGCTACAACAGACTACTGTCAGCATTTTTGGCACATACTTTGAATAAACTATTGGCTTTCAGCGACTAATGCTGTCATCTAAAGCCCTGATTGGCAAATTTGCAATTTTGTGTATCACTACAGTTGCCCTGCTGGCATCACTCCATTTTTTCAAAGTGGCATCACTCCATATTTCATAGGTAAGGTCCTTCAGTCCAATACCGCCTGCAGTTGCACAAGCAGCTTTGTTTATTTTTCTCCATACAGCTAGTGTCTTTCAAGCCTCTGGTTTTCCACTTGTCATTTCCCAAAGGGTGTCTGCTGATTTCTTGGGCCACCCCTTTGAAAGCAATATTGTAAGTCAGTTTCTTTATTTGCTTCAACAAATCATTCATTCTTGCACTAAGCCGTGAGGCTTCTGGATCATGGCTATTGTGCAGTGTTCTTGGTATACTCAGTTCTGCATGTTGCCTCTTGCAAAACGGCTACCTTTGTCAGTTTTGCTTCCATCTGGAACGCCATAATGTCTTTGTCAGTTACTCCAGCCCTGGCAATGTAGCTTGCATTTTGCCAGCTGTGTATTTTCACTTCTCAAAGCGCCTAGAGGTTTCGTCTCCAGTGCACAGCGCTTTACTTCAGTTCAATCACATGGAGTACTGGGATGCAGCTTACACGGCAATGTCTCTTCACTTCACATCACATGGGGCACGGGGATGCAGCTTGCACGGCAATGTCTCTTGAAATGGGCAGCTTTGTTTTCTTAGCCCATTCATAGATGCACAGTTTCCCCAAATATTCAGATGCGCGATGTGCCCAGCCTGCCATCTGCATGCAGCATTTCTTTTACTTGCAGTGTTGATACTGGGCAAATTCTTTACTTCTGATCAGCTCTGTTATTGCATGCCAGTGTCAGAAAGCATGCGTACATCAGCATGTGTAAGGTAGATTGCGCTCTTTTTCATCTTCTCACTCATGGCAATTATTGCCTTCAGTTCAGTTTCAGCATTCTGGCTTCGCAGCCCCACCTCTGTCTTTGCTCACACTGACGGTGTCTCTCACAGGGGATAGAATGCAGGAATGTCATTGTTTATCTTTCCTGTGCACATGGCAGCGCCATACGCACACAGCAAGCTTGTCTCTTTGCCTATAACTCATAAGCTGGGGCGGCTTCAATGGAAGGCACTTGTTTCAGACAGTTCATCCAGATTAACTGTTTTCTGCGCTGCTCCAGGAACTCAGAAAAACTCCCATATCTGCCAGCTTCTGT
Organism: Ambystoma mexicanum; assembly: GCF_040938575.1. Lineage (NCBI taxonomy): Eukaryota > Metazoa > Chordata > Amphibia > Caudata > Ambystomatidae > Ambystoma > Ambystoma mexicanum. The sequence goes on along the minus strand of NC_090921.1, from coordinate 1,332,367,994 downwards.
AAACACCATTTTACTGAACAGGAGTGCGGCATTCTGCTTTCCTGCCTTCCTCCAACAGTTTTTTTTTTGTTGAAGCAACTCGCCCAAGACAGTGCAAGTTATCTTCAAGGCACGAGCTCTGCACAGCAAGACTCTTATTTTCAAAAGAGGCACTTTTTCTTGTCATCAGATTCAACTCCATGTAATTCTGCAAATCTGCAAAGTGTCTTTTAGCCTGTTTAAAAGCAGGCTACTGATCAATGTCCCATGTAAAATCATGTTTCTTTCTGGTGACTTTGTAGTTTGGCTTCACAAACTCACTCCAATGCAATGTGCGATCTTTCAAAAGAACCCACAACCCACTAAATCTTTGTACTGTTTTATCACACACAGATTTTTCATTCTGTTGTACCATTGCCAGAATGCAACCACTTATTTCAGTGCATTTAAAACATGTCATGTGTAGTGCAGCTCCCTGCACGTTTTCTGCAAGAGCAACCCACACTCTATATTGCTTGTCGGCTGTTAATGTGTCAACAACTTTTTTCACCATATATCACAGTCAACAGGTCACTATTTCCAAAACATACATCACTTAATAGCAACAGTACTTTTGTCTTTTAGCAGCAAATCCATGGCGTAGCGTGGGAAGCAGTCACATACTCTAGGGGCAATTTAGGGGCAGTTTAGAAAATATAAATTGTCTTTTCCCCCAAACCATTGCAAACTGATTCTGCAATTCCAAATCAATACACAAAAATCGAAAATTCAAATGCCATTCACTCACTTCTTTTTTTAAGTGAGTCTCTCACCCATTGTAAGCATGGCACAGCTAAAATGCAATGTATCCATTTTAGTGTCTTTCCTTAAACAGAATACACCACCAGCACATGGAATTTACATTTGCCAAAAAAAAAAAATCCTTTAGGCTTTCAACACAGATGTTACTCTTTCTCCTAAACTCTGTTCATTCCCACGTTATCTTCAGGAATGTCAACACTTCAAAAGCATACATTATAAAAAGCGAACCTTCGCCTCCTTACATTACAGCCCCCCACTCGCTAGCACACTGGGGCTGGATCTCAATGTTTAAATCACTATTCACAATTTGCATGTCAAATCCTCGCAACTATTTTTCCTTTTCTCTGCCCTCATGCCAAAATAGAGCAAGCTTTCGTCTCACTTTGCAATCCAAATTACAACTTTAACTGGGGAAAACCGCATGAAAAAATTATTTCCTAATTGAACATAAATCTTTCTTCACCATTCATCGGAGCACTTTAAACATAGCCATTTCCCGCTTGTTTATCACCCTGTGCTCCATGGCTCCGTTCCCAAGCAGTAAGTCAGCCACGACTGATTTACTGAAGGGGAAAGTCTTAACCACACAAGCTATCGGCCGCGGCAAGCCAATACAAAAGTGCTGTCTATTTGATGTCTCAGAGCTGCAGTGAGACCACCAAGGAAATGTGACAGCCTGCTCCTCACTCTGCACTATGTTCTCTCACACAATTTGTAATTTCACAGCAAGGCACTGCTCTGCACAAATCCCCAAGCTGCCACCAAATGTCTTGAAAAGGGGAAAATCTTCCTCGGGACCAGCCCTTTAGAGCAAAAATTACCCAATTCAGCCCAAAATACAGGTTCTATTGTGCCGAGCAGTGAACTCATGCTAGTGACAAATGACACCTTCAAAATGTTTACCATTTATTAGAAAAAAGCATAAATAGTAAAATTTAGCAGCACCTTGGGATTCAAGTTAGAGAAGATTACAAAACACACAACTTAGAGAAATACAAAATATAGAGAAACATAGAACTTAGAGAAACATAGAGAAACACAGTCTTGCGCCCCTTCAATCAGCACTGGGAGCCCCTGGCCCTCATAAGCTAGCTGTTGCCAGCCCCGCTCAGATGACAGCACTGGAGGGTGCTGACAGAGCATCAGGTTCCGGACACTCGATCTTGCTCGAACCAAGTCCACAGATCGATCTCCCACCTGATCCATGTGGGCATGCATTTTTGTAATCTTGTGCTGTCAGTCCATGACGCACAGTTCCAGAACTTTCCCTGTGCAAAATATAGGCTTGCTCATGGAAAAACCCAACTCTCTCTGAGATGCTCCCTGCTCGCTCCTACCCCTCCCTTGGAGCCCTCTCTGCGAAAGCACTGGAATGTCCTTATCAGCATGTGGGCAAGGCCGTACCAGGCCTTCTCAGGGAAACAGGATTTGTTTACGAAGCCATGCAGGGCTACAGTTAGAAAGGCAGAATATTCTAAGAGAAGCCGAGATTAATTAACCCCATGTGAGCAAGCTCTAAAAAGCATGCACTCATAGCTTAGTGTCCATAGCGTTTAAGATTGGCTATCTAAGTGCTATATAGGTGTCATAATGCTCCAAACACTCCAATAATGTCTCTATTAGCTACAGAACTGGGGCCTCTGCCCTGCCTGTCTATCTAGAATGCATAATGTGACCTACCACCCCTACTAGGCCTGCATATTCCTTGTAGCTCACTACTGCGTAATGGAGGTGCTACAACAGATTACTGTCAGCATTTAGCACATACTTTGAATAAACTATTGGCTTTCAGCGGCTAATGCTGTCATCTAAAGCCCTGATTGGCAAATTGTCACTTTTGTGTATCACGACATATGGTAAATGTTTTGAAAAATAAAACACTTATATTAATTTCAAACCAAAAGAAGTAGATTCACAACTACCAATGTAATGCAAATTCTAACTACGCATACCTTATACTCTGGACCGGTTGCAAATGAGGAAGGGATTGTCGTTGAAGTTCCAGCAACTCCTATAACATAGTAATTGTTTTAAAACGGATGTAAAAGCAAAATTAAAAAGAATACCTCAGATGCAGATGATGGCCCATATTGAGAGACAACCGTACACGCCACTTTGTGTCAATAACTAATATTATACATAATAATCTTCATTATGTTTCAATTCGAAGTAGACCACATGTATATCTTGTTCCGTCGCGTACAAAGGATTATTGTAAAATAATTACTTGATAGGTGAGTGAGGTTGCTGTTGACTCCTGAATAACGTTCGATGATGAATCTTGCTCCTTCATTTTATGTGTATATTCAGAAAAGAGTACAATTGAAAAGGTACATTAGTATTATACATTTTAAAACATCAAATGGTCTAAAACATTACTACGTGCATGTCGCTTGGCCTCACCATTGGGATAATCGACGTGTCTGTGGTTTCCGCATTGTTAAAGGTCTGTACTTCCATCAGTGAGCTCTACGTAAAGAAAGAAATGTTAACCATCACATTTTAAAAAATTAAGCGAGTCAGCAAACGTTGGGCTAGACAAAGTTGTCTAAAGTGAAACATTTTAAAAATACAGTTCATTGTGGTGCCAGGGCAACTTGTGTAATATAACATCAATGAAAATATTCCAGAAAAAGTAGAAAATGCTCATCATGTTACCTTTTCCATATGCTAATTCATTAGACTGAGAGATCATTTAGAAGACATATGTATAGAGAGCACTCTTTTTATATACAAACATAGATAACCAATTAATCGTCCACTACTCACCGAAGCCAGCCTGTGCTGAAATTTAGTTGTAACTGCATTGTTAAGAAATTTGCAAAGGCGTCTCGGGTGACGCTGTTTAGTGTAGTGGAATGCTTCGTACATATCGTCTGAGAAGTGCATGCTGCAGACGCAGAATCTATTGCCCCTTATATGTTCGAAGACATCCTTGGCTCTACTTTCAATCTCAGACAATGGAAATCCACAATTTGAAAGTCATCTTCTTATTAAATCTAAAACTTTCGCGAATACATGCAGGACTGTGCCAGGAGTTTTGACATGGCTCAAAGTAGGGCACTGAAAAACGATACATGAAGGCATTCATGAAATGTCCATAAGATCTGTTAATAAAATATAAATAATTATTATAATTAATAAAGTATCACTCTGAGCAAAGCAACAATCACATAGCTTTGCTTGTAAACTTTGCTTTAAATAAAAAGAAAAAACTCTGTAACCATGTCTAATTATCACAGAACACAACGCGGTTGTGTTTGAAAACGCTGCGGTTTTTCTTTCCAAGTTTCTCAGGCTCCTCCGAGCTGGAGGAGCCTGAGAAACTTGGAAAGAAAAACCGCAGCGTTTTCAAACTCTGTATTTATGTTTGCGGTAGCTTCAAAAGCTACCGCAAACATAAATACAACGCTTTTAAAGCTGCGATTTTATTTCTCCAGCCCGGAAAACTTTAAAAAAAAAAACGCAGCTACTGCTTATTTTTTTTAAATAAATAGTACTTACCGAGATGCAGCTGCAGCTTTTCTGCCTGTAGTCTCCGGTCTGCGTCCTCCGAGTCCCGGCACCAATGAAGGAAAAGCCACCCAGTGGTAGCTTTTGTTTACTACAGCTGGCTAGCTTTTCCTTCATTAGTGCCGCAAAAGCAAGCACAGTCGGGCATCCATTTCACAAAATGGATGTCCCCATGTGCTTCCTTTTTTAAATTTTGAGCTTCATTTTCTCAAAATTTTACATAGGGACTTAAAAAAAAAAGTGCCAATTGTTTTTTTTTATTATTGCCCATCTTTTTTAGCAATAAAATGTTTTGGGCGAACCATTCCTTTAATTATACTCCAACTATGCAGCTTGTTTTATCACTCGCACTGTGCACTTGGCAGGCTTCAAGACAGACACACAGCAGTTTCTGGGGCAATCTAACCTTCACACACACATTTCCCTCACTCCCTCCGCCCCATCCGTCTTCAAGGTCTCCACCCTGGTTTTGAACTATTATTTATTCCACCCAGCACATCGCAATAAAAATCACACGATTGGCGCTCAACAATGTGCTCTGTCCATCCTATGAACAGGACTTGTTACTTTGGGGTTGGTGGTCAGAGGGCACCTGGTGTCATGGAATTTGGGGATCTTAAGGTTTAGTCAGTTGTATGGGCTATAACTCCTGGTCACCCGGGAATGTGCCGGCTCATGCTTTGGCCAATGTGAGATAACATGTACACCAGGCGCAGGTCTCTGATTGCGGCCTTGTAGGGGACATTTCTCTTGGGTGAAAAACACATCTTTTCAACACTTTCAAGAACAATGAATAAACAGTGTGGCGGGTGGGGGTGCAAACTGTCCTATTGGGAGCTTGGGCATGACTGGAGATTTCTGTGACCTCGTGAATTTGGGCCTAGTGCATGTAATGCTGCATTTGCCGCACAACTCTTTCCTTCTACCTAAGATTACTAATATCTATGCAAAATGGCAATGCCACCCGTACCTTGGGCCACACCATGTACTTAAATCTATAATTGGTTACACTACCATGGGGTACTGCTGGATGGGAAGGTGTCCCTCTCACTACTCCCCCTGCCCCCTGGCTCATCACAGTGCCTCGAATGCATCTCGACTTACTTTAAAGCGTCTTGGGGGGACGGGTCCGCCCCCTTCTCAACATTCCCCACTTCTGTTACTTCTATCGTAACTAACTCTGAAATGCTTCTGCGCTCCCCCTCCCCAGTTTCTGCATACACATATGGCTTACACTTTTTTACTGGCACCCACGCCCTGCACACTGATCTCAAACTCTCCCCCGACGTGCATACTCTTCAGATGAACAAGTCATGTAAATTCATCCCCTCTCCCCCACCAGGTACTCCCGAACCTCTGTCTAAAATTTCTGGATCAGGGGGTGGGGAAATGATAGTGTGGTATAGAAGATCAACTTCATCTCCATACGGGATGGGGAACATTTCATACTTTGGGCCACTCTGTGGGATATCGGTTTGTTCTTCAATGTTTTTTGTTTTGCGAGGTGCTTTGAACCCCCAATTGATACCATCCTTCTTGCGCTGTCAGGTGCCACAGAGGCACAGCATTGAAGAACCAGTTGACAAGTGCAGAAAATGACCAGGATGAACGACAGGGCTCAGTTAATTGTCATAGTCAGCCAATCGCTGTCCTGAATTACTCCCTCCTCCTTCATGCTAATACCCAGGCCATGGACGGCTACAATGATGTGGGATAATGATGCATTCTCCAAGTCTTCTGGAGGCGCAAATGTACAACATGAATTGCCAAATTGTTGGCAAACCCCACCATCCATTGCAGGTAACATATCCAGCACATAGCGATTTTGCATTGTCATAAGTCTCAAAGCCTGCAACTCAACCTTGATCACGTTGAACCCATTCTCTGTGTCATTCGTGAGCTGGACTAGTTGCCACCTAACTATTTGCAGCCATTTGGCATTGGCTACAGTCTGCACTCCCGGCATGAGTAAAGAGGCGAAAAAAGATTCTGCTGAACTGAAAAGCCTATATTCCGCTGGTATTTCAGCAAGCAATGTGGAAGAGTCTTTAGAAATGTAATACAATCTTTTCATCCTCTGCGGTTGCTGGAACTGTTCTTTCTCTAGCTGGACATGGGGCTCTTGTGTGGGCACCAAGATCCTATCTTCACTGTGGGAAAACCGGTTGGCCCTTCTGTAGGCAGCACTCCCCCCTTCAGGTGTTCTTCTGCGATTATTTATAGCGCTGAATGCAATGTGGCCAGCGAACAACAGCCCCTCCATGATGCAGGGATGTGCAGGTAAGCTTGTCAGCCACAGATCCAGTAGTAATCCATCAGCGCTGCCATTCCTTTCTTCGTGTCTGTGATCAAGAGAGCTTTATTACAATTTTCGATTATGCCAACAAATACTGTACCCTTGCTGCGGAAACAGAATTTATATTCTTCTTCCTTGTGCATTCGCACTGGCTTTTCCATCGTAGCAATCCACGTCAGCTTTGTGATATGCTCTGTCCAGATTTGCACACAGAAGTTAACCACTCGTTCTATCCTTTCCTTGCTATATGTTACCTGTCCTTCTGCCAAGGAAGGTAGTGCGCTATCCTGGAATTTATTATTAACGTACTTCGGCCCCTTCACCATCAGATGAGGTAACTCCACACACTTGATGTTTCTCAGGTCTTCGGTGCATTTTACAAAATCTGGGCCCACCATTTGCAGTTCCACACTGTGTGCCTGAAACGTTCCTTTAATTCTCCATAGCGCAAGATAAACCGGGCATTGTGTCTCTATAATTGGGACTGCCTGTGGTACTAATAACTTGGGAGCCCCTGACGCATGTGGAATGAGTGAACACACATAACAGCTCCCATTCACAGCGTTTCTCTGCACACCACTCATATCAGAGTACCATATATTAGTGAACTTGGGGTGATGAATATCTTCAATCACATCAAAACTAAGCCCTTGATACGTATCATACTTGTGTCATACTTCTCTTTCCATTCTTCTATACACATTCTCAAGGATGGCTGCTTTAGAAGTACTGTCAGAAATAACATTATACCTTTCCATAGTGGTAGGCAATACCATACTTATTGTAAGCAACCTGTTCTCTTCTTTCTTCACAGACGTAACCTGCATATTAGAGTCATTAAATCAATTTCCATTATTATTATTAGTGTTTACATTAGTACTGATAAATCCACTCGTATTATTAAGATTTATATGTATCGTTCCATTTGGATAATATACAATCCGATTTCCCCCACTCCCCTGTTTATAGGACCTCCCGCTATAATACCCCTCCCAATACACTCCCAGTAGTACTAGCAATATCACACACAATCCTCTAGCAACTACTGACCCACTATAATAGCTATATGTGCACAATCTCTCATTCGTGTCTCTACGCCTCGGGCCCCTACTTAACAAACTATGTACATTAGTTGCATCTATCTTCTTCTTTCCTGAAATAGAAGCACATACACACAAAACAACGAAAAGAAGAAAACGTATAAGACGTACTCTATACACAAAGAAAAAAGGAACGTGAGGGGGAGTGAAAAGAGAAGAGAAAGAGAGAGGGAGAGAAAGAAGAAAGCAAAAGAGAGAAAAAAAGCGCCCCCAGAAAAAGAAAAATACGGAGCTAGCAGCTGAGCTTTGGCCTACCACTTGGATGTGCCACCACATCCGTATCGCCCTTGGACAGACCGTTGAGGTAATCGGGGTACACAGACTGTTCCCTCTTGTTTTTAAGATAACTGATGCGCCACTGTGCTCTCTGGAGGTGCCCTACGAACGTCAGAGAGGTCAACCCAGTAGCGTAATTCTTTAACTTTCACAGCGAGGGTAGTACAAAACACCACCTCGTACGGGCCCTGGGACCGAGGATTGTTCCACCTGTGCACAAAATTGCAAATGTAGATATACTCCCCCGACAGCAGTGGTCAAGTCATTATATGCTCAGGATCTGTCCCTGTTGTCTGTGCAACATCGGGCATCTCTGAAGTCACAATCCTGCGAGGTGCAATCTGTCAGGAGACACATTTAATGGCCCGAGTTAGTGTAGTCAAATATTCCCTGAATTCCTCTCCTAACACCGCTGCAGAGCCTGTGTGCATCAGAAGCCCTTCTTACAGACCAACTCATGAGGTGACAGATGATCTTTACTTTGCCGCGTGTCTAAACTGAAAACGACCAGTGGCAAACAGTGCACCCAGTTTTTCTTCAATATGGTGTACAACTTAGACAACTTACTCTTGAGGAGGCCATTTATTCTCTCCCCAACTCCATTGGCCTGAGGGTGATAAATTGAACACATCCAATGTTTGATGCCAAGAAGTGTTGTAAAGTGTTGGAATAACGCATTGGCGGGCATACCGGGCAAAGAGCTGTCTGGCAAGAGCTGTTGTGGTTGGAGTGCTCCTGGACTTTGCTGTGACTTTGCTGTTTCGCCGTGAACTTTACTGAGAAGACCGCGTGTTCTGAATTGGCTGCATTGCGGCAGAAAATAAAAAGCGAGGATTTGCTTTGACTGTGGAAGACACTCCCCCTACCCACAACTCCTATAACATTAGTGTGCATGTGCATCCACGCGCACGCATTCCGGGCAAAGAGCTGTTGTAGCTAGAGTGCTCCTGCACTTTGCTGTGACTTTGCTGTTTTGCCGTGAACTTTACTGAGAAGACGGTGTGTTCTGAATTGGCTGCATTGCGGTAGAAAAAAAAACAGGATTTTCTTTGACTGTGGAAGACACTCCCCCTACCCACAACTCCTATAACATTAGTGTACACGCGCATCCGCGTATGCGCATTCCTGGAAAAGAGCTGTCCAACAAGAGCTGTTGTGGCTGGAGTGCTCCTAGACTTTGCTGTGACTTTGCTGTTTTGCCATGAACTTTACTGAGAAGATGGCGTGTTCTGAATGGGCTGCATTGCGGTGAGAGAAAAAAGACTCTTACTTTGGAAATACCAAGTAACAGCCTAGCAACTAGGCGGAAAAAAAAGTGAGGATTTGCTTGGACTGTGGAAGACACTGCCCCTACCCACAACTCCTATAACATTAGTGTGCACGCGCATGCTTGCGCGCGCATTGCGGGCAAAGAGCTGTCCGACAAGAGCTGTTGTGGCTGTTAGGGCTGATTAGGGCAAGTTGGCAAGTAGTCAACACGTGCTTAGACAAGAATTACAAGGTAAAGGCACTATCTGTTGAGTCTAGTTGGTAGGCTTATTTATTATGGTTAGAGATTTGTATACCCTTAGAACTGACATGCCTGTTAATATTATGGTATTGCGAGCTTCCATGACGCTTAAATCTACACCTGCTAAAGCTTCTCCTACCATAGCCAGCAGAAACACATTTATGGGGGTCTCGTCCTTTGTAGTAGAAAAGAGACCCAATTCAGCAGACATACGCGATTTTTGTTTACCACGCAAGCCTATGTTAAAGGAAACCCATGGCGGCTGTCTGCCTCCTTTAGAGAATCACCAGTCCCCCATTAATATTCCAGATAGTGCTGTGCAGCCACGGCTAGCAGTAGATAATTCACTAACTGATACACAACTTGTCTCTGGCATTATGCCAATTGTAGAGTTTGTAGAGGCCCATGAGCCGCTGGAGGGTTGTGTTAAGGTGGCTGAGACACCTGAGTGCTTACTCTCAGTGTTACCTCTCATTGAGGATATAATTATCAAAATCCTCATAATGGCATTGAAGAGCCAGTGAAAACTCACGAGTTGGAGAATTTGAATGTTAGCCAAGTCCCGCAAGTAATGTGTGGTCAAGGCGTGAGTGACCTGAATCACGAGTCTGTTGGGGTTCCAGCGTGTTTCTCACCAATAGCAAAAGAACCGCCATGCCCACGAGTTAGTGTGAATATGTCGCATAGTATGTTTGATCAATCTATACATACAGTATTAGATTCTTCTGCATTGCACATACAGCCTACCCCCCCGAAGACCGCTGATGGGCGCAGCCTCGAAATCAAATCATGCGAGCCACTTGTCCTTGGTTGAAGTAACATTGAATACGGTAAATATTGCCATGTCATCGCTAATGAAACTTTACGAGACATTAGACAATAAATTAACTATGCAAACAAAACAGATCGACAAAATTGTAATTTGGATGGCTAAAATTGACAAAACACTTGAGCTAAAAGAAAATGCCTTAAATAAGAAGGCCTCAATTAAAGTTGCCAGTTTGTGTGGCGAGACCAGGGACAAGGGGTCTCATGTGAATGAAAGCGAGCTGGAGACTGCTTTACCCACAAGGGTGTCTGATTATAAAATGAAGTCCCAAATCAAAATGGGAAACATAGAAATGCCTGAGAAGCCAGAGCAGATCATGGATTTAACCACGCAACCTAACAAACTCGTCCGAAAAATCAATGGAAGAAACTTGCTTAAAGCAAGTGATAACACTTCAAACCTTTTTACTATGTTCTCCTCCAAAACAAACATCCTAGAGAAAAAAGCTACGGGACTCCCGATCTTAAAGTCTTTATGTGCTAAAATAGTTCAAAATTGTAAAACTAATGTTAAACATTTCGTGAAGCAAATCACCACAAAGATGGTGCCTCAAGCAGATACCTATCAAAAGATTCTAAATAAATACAAAAAAAGTGGCTAAATCACAGAGTAAAATTATATCCTTGGAAATGAATGATGGAGAAAGAGATCACCCGCCACTAGATGATTTAATAGCAACTATGGCGGTGGGTACCTCTGAACCGTGTTACAATGCCAACAAACAGGTTGCTCAGTTACAAACTGAACTACTGGTCAACAGAGATAGCGTTAATAATGAAAATACTGGTCCTTAAAATACATCTTGTCAAAGCGAAGAGACTGGTCTTAGTAATTCTGCACAAACAAACTCATTGGAGACATTTTGCCTCACATACAAGGAATGATTTAATCCTTACTTGATGACTTCTTAAGGATCCAACAAATACAAATGTGTAAAAGTGGGCAGATGCATTCGACCTTAGCTACTCCGTTGCAAGAGCAGCGTGTGACTAGAAAAGATGACGCTAAACAAGAGAAGCTGACATTTGTCTCACGTCTACAAGGAAAAAACAATAAACCTCCCCAGATTGACACACAACATTTTAATCATTGTGTCATAATTAAATGCAGGCCCGCTCCCTTTCCATCTTATGATCTCAACTGAGCCTCGGTCTTGGCCATCTTTAAAGATATACAAGGCCTCTAAGATGTTAGCACCTTTGACATAAAACAGAATGAATTCTCAAATGAGGAAATCTTATCTACTGTGAGAGTTTGGATTCCATCTAGTGTAGTAAGAAACATCTTGTGGCAATCTAAGATGGAACGTTTGCGCTGGGTTTTATACTAGCTGAAGATCCCTCACTACTAAAAAAATGACATCACAGGATCAGGGGTCAATGGCTAAAACCGCCACACCTGTAAGGCTACTTAAAATCTATAAACCGATGAGAAATGGGCTGACTAGTAACCAAACAAGTTGGTTGAATAACGGTAGATCATAACTGGATCACCCCAAAAATGAAAACCGAGTTACCTGTGCAAACTGGAACACTTGTGGCTTTGCTCATCTATTCAATTCCAGTTGTTCCATTCTTGCAGGGTACTACATCGTGGCCTTACAAGAAACCTGGTTTGTGGAGCAACCTGCATGGGAGGGCCATGAAGTTCTGCTCCTACCAGCTAAATCCAATAAACATGTTCGTCCTTCTTCTGGGTTGCTTGTGGCCGTTGACAGCAATAAAGTGTTTCAGATCCATCCGTGGGCTTCCCCGAATATTTACCTACAAATGTTAAAAATTACATATCTTGGAGGTCTAATAGCCTTAATTAACATATATCAGAACCCGATAGCAATATCTGGTACGAAACCTTTATCAGAACTGAGACAGCTAATCGATGTTATTTTACTTGAACCAAATATAACTAACGCAATTTTAGTGGGTGACTTTAATCTAAAATGTTTTGCTGATAAGAAGCTCAATAAAGATATGCTAGTTTCAACATGGTTAGAACTCATTGATACATGCCAATTTTATATGCTAAATGGAACATTTAAGCAAGATAATCCTCCAAGGAGCACGTGGAAAGGAGGCAAGAGTGAATCAACCATAGACTACATTTTTGTAGATAGACATACATTTGGTGTAACATCTACCTTTGAAGTAATTCCCCAAAAAAGCAGTGACCACGAACAGCTTGCTATACAGTGGACTTATAAGCAAGAGGGTGTAGAACCAATTGGCGATAAATATCAGATGAGAGTGAGTGTTAATGTTGCTAAAATGCATTTTCGGTGGAACGCAGAGTCCTTGTTCTCTCTGAGCCAAAAACTAAATAATAATGAGTTGAATATAATGTGGGTAGGTGAACAGTACACCTCTCTGTTGCTTCAATATAGAACCCAAACCTCTGGAGGAGGAAATTATGTCTATTGTAAACCACAACACACTTTTGACCGAGAAATTCAAATCCGAAAATCCACACTCCACAAGGAAAAAAAAGCTGTTCTATTTTTACCTTCACACAAGTGGGCAGATATGATTCGCAATTTAAAGTGCAAATATAAAAACTGCCTTTGTATGTATAAATCAAAATTATATCGGAATGATGGTGAGTCCATGTTAAAGGCTATTTACTCAAAGAATATTGCTGAAATTTGGGCCTTATTGAATGTGGCCGTGCATGCTAGACAGTTACAGGCACAGTGCACCAACACGAGTGGATCTCGTACTTTTCTAAAATGTATGAATGTCCAGAGACTCAGAATGACACTCTTCTCCTAAATAATCTTGAGACTGGCCGCCACGAATTGAATGGTCTAGAAATATCAGAAGAAGATATTTATTACTATATTATGAAATCCAGTTGCTCGAGGGCCACGGATCCGGATGGGCTGACAAACTATATGTTTAAGCCGCACCCAATCATGTGGTCAAAGATGTTGCTCAAGGTCTATCAGAGAGTACTGAGTGAGAGTGTCATTCCAGAGTCCTGGAAAAAATCAGTGGTTGTCCCTGTTTGCGCTTCTTGATGCTCCTGGCAAAATATTCTCGAAATTTGTGTTAAGAGATTTTAATGCATGGACAATTGCAAATTCTCAGAGAGACCCTTTTCAAACAGGGTTTATTCCCGGCATGGGCACAGCCATTAACTTACTAACTATTAAGGCAATCATTGAACACCACACCTCCAAGGTAAATGATATACTTGACGTTTGGAGATTTGAGAGCAGCATTCGACTCAGTCTCAAGAGACTCTTGTACAAAAAACTGACAAGTAAAGGCTGCCCCCTGTATTTAGTTAACCTGACTCGTCAATTACAAACGAACACTAAAATTCAAGTGATAACCAGTTTGGCAGCCGACCTGACCCCCTGCATTGACACCCGGCGGGGGCTCGAACAGGGATGTACACTTGCGTCAGCTTTATTTAATTATTTCATCTCTGATGTACAAAGAGTTTTCCAAAACATAACAGCCGATCCCCCTAAAATAGCTGGCAGACCTGTTAACACTTTACTATACACTGTGTCGTAAATCTCCCCCCGTCTCATCTGTGATCGGGATCTCCCTTGTTCAGCCGCAGGACTCTTCCTGTGGGTGGTTTGGGTCTTGAATAGGCTCACCCGAGCCTCGTCAGGTTGCAGAGCGCGTTCAGAGTTCTGGGAAGTTTGTGGTTCCAGGGTGTCCAGGATTAGCGATAAACAAGCAATGTAGGGGGGAAGTCCAGGAACAGGAAAAAATGCAAGGAAGGAAGTAAGAGGATCAAGGAAGCAAATGTAGAGAACAAACACACGCCGGGTCATTATCGAAGATAGCGTTGAGACGCGCGGACCCGCAAGTGCGTGACCAATTTATAGTACGTGCTACGACGTGAAAGCTAGTGCGTAGCACGGAGCTTGGTAAGGCCATGTTGGGAGGAACAAGGAGTACAAGCCCTTCGTGACAATGACCATGAGGTCCAGAAGGGGCAATTTTGCCGGGTCATGACACGCTGATGATTTAGTTTTAATGTCAAAGGCTCCCTAAGTATTGCAAGCCTTGTTGACTGCTTTTCAGAGGTATGTTGAACCCAATCTCCTTTCCATAAATTTAGATAAAACAAAGATAATGGTTTGTAAAATGAAGAAGAGAGCCTCATTAAAAGGTTACAACTGGTCATTACAACAAACACAATTAGAACATGCTTCCCAATATGCGTATTTAGGGGTTACCCTGGCAGAGTGGGATGATGAAAAAGTACATTGCAGACACTGTGAATCGAAACTAAACATGTTCATCTCTCAAGCAGCCTTGATACAAAGTAAATATGGCAAATTTACAATCAATCCCTTTCTTGGTTTCTTTATCCAGAAAACTACTCCCATATTTATTTATGGAGCGGAAACCAAAAAATTCATAGCAGAATCAGTATGGAACAGATTATAAGCAAAATACTGGCGACGACTATTACTCCTACCTTATTGTGTACCTGGTTCATGGATAAGATTCAAACTAGGGCTTATTTCTTTAAATGCCAGATATTGGTAGAATCTGGTGGCTGTATTAAAGAAGTGTGTAATAGCTCGTCAAACCCTGTCAATATTGGGAACTTTAGCTGAATACATTTGTGAAGTAGACGATCTGTTTGTTACAAAATGGAGATCTAAGGTCCTACACATCTTATCAGATGCTAATGTAACAACAGATGATTTAATTCAGAACCCTGTAAGAGTCAAAACTAAATTGTTTCTAAATGATTGGATAAAAACAAGAGAGACATGCTTAAAATATCATGACTTCGTAGTTCAACCATTTGGACACAAAAAATATATTGTGCCTGAAATGTATCTTAAGAAATCACCATTGCCCCAACATAGACAGGACTTTATGCGGTTACGATTTAATTTATGGCTTACCAAAGAAATCCAGGCAAGGTGCAAAATGGTGAACTCTGATGAAGCCAATTGTCGTTTCTGTAAGAGCACGGTTAAGAAGGAAACATTGAAACATTTATTAGTTACGTGTGAAGCTCTGATTCCCCAACGAATACATCACTTGGGTGCAACGTTCAAAATGTACAAGGATATAAATGCAGAATCTCATTGGCAACATATTTTTCATGGACAAGTAACTATTCAGCAAATTAATGCAATAGCATTTTTAAAAGCTTTGAACCTAGAAATAGTGTAAATCTTGATATGTGTGAAAAATACATACGTAGTTTAAACAGATTTTACACATGTAATGCAAGATATATTTCTGTTTCTTTCTCTTTGATGAATTTAGTGGGAACATTTTTTCTTTTTTTTTCTTTTTTGAGGTGTAATAATAATAATTTATCTTTGACTAATTTTCTTGTCTTTTCCCCCTCTTTTTCTTTTTAAAAAGAAAAAATGTATTGTCTGTTAATTTATGGAATGTTCTAGGTTCTTAGGCTTTAGGTTTTAGGTTTTTAATGCGTTGTGAATGACGTGTTTGTTTTATCCTTTACCTTTTATATTTAGAATTACTTTTTTAAATGTAATTTTTCATTATTAGAATGTTTTGTATTAAATTATTGTAAAGTTGTCAACTATATCAATAAAAAGTTTTTTAAAAAAGGAATAATGCATTGAAAAAATGTGTGCCATTTTCTGACCTTAAAACCTCACACACACCCCAGCGCGGGAAAACTTCCTGCACTAGAAACCTTGCAGCAAACTTGTCATCTGGGTGCGCACATGGCCCTGCTTCCACCCACCTTGAGAAAGACAGACCACCACAATTAGGTACCTGGATCTATTACAACGCTCGCCCATATCAGCGTAGTCTACGTGTGATTCACGGAACGGCCCAGTAGGGCAGGGAAAGGTACCCTGTAACATTTGTAGTCTCATCCCTGTACTAACACTTTGACATGTGGTGCAATGTATGACCACATTTGTAATGATTTCCTGGATGTTTGGTGTGAACCAGTCCTCCTGTATGTCTGTGACTATGTGTTGTTTCAAACTGTGTGATCGGTAGTGCAATTGTTCAAATGCTACTGCAGTTCCTTGGGCATCTCTGGCTTCCCAGAGCTCTTTTCCCTCCATAACATATCTGTCAGAGATTGCTTAGACCCTCTCCGAAAACCACAACTGCTTCTCCATCTAAGGTGCCCTTCCCTGTAGTTTAATAATCTGGGAGATGGGCAATGCTGTGTAAATCACTGGATGTTCGTTTTCCGTTGCAACAGTTAAAACTTACTCAGCGGGTACTTCATTTGGCAGATATGCCGCCATTTTGTCTGCCCCATCGGTGGCTGCGTTCCCCCTCAATATTTTGTTTGTCCCTAGAGTATGGGTGGCGCACTTGTCGACCGCCACAACAGATGGCTGCGATAACGCTTCTATCTGCATTTCTAACAGCACCGCATGCTGCACTGGGGATCCATCCGCCCTCCAAAACCCCCTCCTCTTCCACCGGGAGAGACCGTCGTGTAACGTTGTTGTAACATACGCCGAGTCAGAATATATGGTGACATGACACGCTTGCAACGCTCTCAGTGCTTCGATGAGCGCCATGAGTTCTGCCACTTATGCAGAATAATGCATAGGCAACCTTTTCATGACCACCGTTTCGTACTCTCCTTCCTCAAGTCGTACCACTGCTGCCCTGTCTGTCTCTGCCCATCCTCCTGATCAATTGTGGAGGACCCATCAATGAAAAGTACCTCACCTTCTGCCAATGCACAGTCCCTCACTTTAGGAATGTCATTCCTCCCTCTCATTTGTGGCACAGTCATGAGCCATCAGGTCCTCTGTAGTAGGCAGGTCTGTTAAAAAGGTGGCAGGATTCACTGCCTTACACCTAACCACATGAATATGGGGTTTAGAGATGGTGTTCTCATATGCCGATGACCTTTGCGTAGTCAGGGTACATTTTGATCTTTCCAAAATAGCAAACAAAGAATGTTCCACATCCAATGTTACTGAACACTGGACACCTGGAAACCTCTTCCTGTCCGCAATCTGTGCCTGGGCTCTCTGGAGGGACTGACCCCTGGGCGTAGTTCTAGAAGGAATGCACAAGACTGTGTAAATAAGGATGGTTGATAGGAATCCACCCTCCACCCTGAGTACCCCTGGCCTCCCAACTTCTGTGGTCTGTGCTCACCTAGTTTGTTAAGAAGAGAAGCTCTCCATCCTGCTATTTCCTTAGCAGGGGCGCAGTAGGTGTGGAGCCAGTTACGTCACTGGCTGTGGTTCTATGTCCCCCCCAGTCCTGCTGCGACGTGGATAAATGTCCTTTGCCTGACGGCGTGGATGTTGTTCTTAAGGAGTGGATTGCTGTTGGTTGGCTGTGCGCATCTTCTTGTATGCGCTTTGTTCAATAGGGCTTCTGTAGTCCGTTATCACGCACACATTGCTTCTATTCGGGCGTATAGACTTTCTGGTGGTGCATGGTGGTTTTACACAAGTGTTGTTGCAGGGCATTGCCTTCTCGTGTGCGTTGCTCTGTTGGGGTTCTTTTGGTTGTTGACCGCCCTTATATTACTGTTCAGTTTACAGGCGCTATGATAGTGTCTTCTGTAGTGCTGCTAATCCATTGTGCGCAATGATGCCTTCTCTGTCCTTACATACTGCCAAGTTGGGTAAGTGCTATGTGCTATAGTGCTGTTATGCCATTGCACGTAATGCTGCCTTCATGGCCCTCAAATGTTGTCCAGTTGGTAAGCGCGATGTCCTTGCTGTCTATAGCGCCGCTATTCCTCATGCATGATGCTGTTTTAATACTAACTGTTTTTCCTTGTGTTTCTTTTTTCCGGGGAATCGGCGGCAGAGAAACTCGAAGAGCAGATGTCCTTTGAAGCGTTGTGAAGAGCCGGTATTCCTTGAAGCGAGGGCTCGCCGATCAGGATTCAACACGAGATGGTGCTGCTGGGGATCGAGAAATCGGGTCCGTTGTACAGTGCTCGTCTGATCAGCTGTTCTTCTTTCTTCTTTCAGGAGCGAAGCCGGTGAGCGTCACGCTGCTTCAGTAGAATGACGTGAAGCAGGGATTCCTTGCCTTGGTGTGGCTTAAATAGCCAACCACACCCAGCCACACCCGAAAGGCAAGTATGCAGCAGGTGGATGCTGCTTGGATTTATCCGCCTCCATGTTGGAGGAATAGGAAGTGGCTGCCCATGAATGTTACTGGCTGGCTACTGTTAACCCATGAATGTCACATGTGGCGCCAAGCTTGGACCCAGCTTTTCCTCTTTCCCATTCTTAGCCTGGTACAAGACCTCCAGTGGTACTTTGGAGACCCCGAGCTGTGTGCACACCCACGTACTGATACGCTTGGACAGGGGCAGGGGGCAAGGCCAACGGTGGTAGGGCCAGCGGTTGTGACAAACACCCCATTACGATCCTAGAACTTTTCTCTATGGCAAAGCCAGCAGCTGCTAATGCTTGCTCGCATGCAAACTGCCCTTGCGTCACTTCATCCAGAGTGCCACTATAATAGGCCAATGGCTTATGGTCCACAGTGCTTTTTTGTGTCACCACTGCTGACATAAATTGACCATCAGAATGCAAAAACAAATAAAATTCCTGTGTATAATCTGGGGAGGCCAGTACGGGTGCCTAACTAATGATTTCTGTTAAGTCGTCAATCTGTTTGATCATGTCTGCTGTCCACTGTAACTTGTGGTCCTTTGTTTTCTGGGCTTCCCTAAGGGCCTGTAGAAGTGGCCTTGTATATGCCATATAATCTAGAATCCAGGCCCTGCAGTAGTTACACAGGCCCAGGAGCTTCTGCATTTCTTTAACTGAGGTGGGTCTGGGGGTGGCGCGTACAAACTCTGCCCTGTCGGGTAGTATCCTTTTCCCATTCGCTGATATGAACTGCCCCAAATAGATTACTGCCTGCTGGCAATATTGTAATTTGGCCTTATCAACCTTGTAACCTTTACAGGCCAACAAATGTAGCAGTGCAATGGAGTCCCTTTGGCAATGCTGTTCACTGTCACTACACACTAGCAGATCGTCCATGTACTGGATAATCATGCTAGGCACTTGAATATTCCGAAGATCTGCATGGAGTATTCGGTTGAATATACTCAGGTTCTCACAGTACCCCTGGGGTAATCTAGTGTGTTTGAACTGCATATGGCCCTGTGTAAATGCTGTGAGGTACCTCGACTCGGGATGGAGTGGAATCGAGAAGAATGCATTTTTCAAATCCACTGGAGTAAAATATGTGGCTTCTTTGGGGATGCTGCATAAAATTATTGCAGGATTCCGGACTACCGGATACTCTTTCTGCACCACATCATTTAGCGGGCGTAAATCCTGGATCATTCTCCAATTGCCCCCCCCTTGACTTTTTAACAGGATATTTTGCTGTGTTACATGGGGACGTATATGGTACCATAATCCCTTGTCCAGTAGGCCCTGTATTGTTTTTCTCATGCCTTCCTCTGCTTCTCTTGACAGTGGATATTGTCTCACCCTGGGCAGCACCGCACCTGGCTTCAATGTTATACGCACAGGTGTTACATCTTTCAGTAATCCTACTTCATGAGGATTTGTAGTCCACAACTGTGAAGGCACGTGCTGTAAATCTTCATCAAAGAATGGGGATAATGGGGAGTTAATGCTGCCATTAAGGGACACTGCACTCTTCGGTACTGTATCATTATGTCACATGGGATGCAAATCTCTAGTATCATTTCCCCCTCTTTGTCGTTATTCCCGAACAGCTCGTCATCCATCATCTCCTTTAGCTGCACTGTTGTTTCTACACAGAACACTGTGTGCCACTCACACCTGTCCCTATCCATTTCCAATCGGAAAACCCTTTTGTCCTAAACCAGCAACCCCTGTAGGTCCAGCGATACTATCGCTCCTGTCACCAGCTCGGGCGACACATCTTGATGAAAAATATCATCAGTGGAAACTGGGCAGCATTGCTCGGCAATCTGGGGCACCGCCTTCATGAGCACTGTAACACCATAGATGACCAGGACTGGGTCTACGGGAATCCCGTGCACTACCACCCACCTCTGTTGTCATTGTGTGTATTAGCAACATAGATTTTACAGCGCACATCCCAGGCGTGGAACAGACTACACTGTGTGGTCTGTAAAGGATATAGTCATGTTTAACTTACTGACCAGGTCCCTACCCAGTAAATTGACAGGGGAACTCTCAGAATATAGTAAGGGCGCCCATACTACCTTCCCTCCCATCTTTACATCCAACTCCTCAAAGTATGGAACCTTGGAAATAGCCCCAAACAATCCCTGTGTCTCAAGATATTTTCCAGATAATGGAAAGTTTCCTTCATGATACATGATTTAGTTGCACCAGAATCCACCATGAATATGAATTGCTTATTTCCTATCTTTGCCCTCACCAATTGTTCCTCTTCAGGATGGTTAGTTGTCGATAAGACCAGACACGCGAGTGCTCTCTATGGGCTATTCTAATCCGGTATGTGTTCGTTCCAGAGAAAGAAAACTTGCTGCCTCCTACCACTGCTGCTATCCCAAAGGGAGCAGCAGCCCCACTTGGCATACTATTCACCGGACACCACCACCCTGCTTTTGTTGCAGCAGGTGCCGTGCTTGTGCGTCTGGCGCTTGGGGCTGCTGATTTTAAAGTTGGTATTGTCCCTGTGGATACTCCTGACTCTGGCATCCTTGACCCTGTTGCTGGTACCCTGTTCCTTGTGATTCTTGGCTCTGTTGCTGTGGGCTGTGATGTCGCAACCACGAACGATGCATGCGCGAGCCTCGCTCTGGGTCGCGCATGCGCGTTAGAAATAAAGAACGTCTGTGCGGCAGTTGCCGCCGGGACTCCCGACGACACACACGTGTGTCCTGTGTCTCCTTGTTCGAGCGTGTGTGTGTGTGCAAGCACCGGGCGGCCCGAAGCACGGGCTCGCCCACCACACCTGGCGACGAGGCGGGATACGAACGGAGCGTTTTGTTCACAGAACGCTACGTGTCAACCGTGGCATCGGGATACCGTTGCGTTCCCGGAATCCAACGCAAGCAAAACAGATGTTTTCCAGGAATAGTGTGTGGCAGTAGCGGCCTGGAAAGGTGCTCTTGCGCTGCCCACATTTTGGAGGAACACCAAACAACCGGAAGGTCCGACGGCTACGTTAATCCTCACGGCGCAGTGGGTCGAGGTACGTCAATTTGTGTGTCCAAGTCAGGTTTGCGGCATCTGAACCAGATAGGAGGTGCCTGTGCGACCTGTGAACATGGCGGGAAGTGAAGGAGAAGCAGAGGCAGCGCAGGTGGTGGTGCGTAGACAACAGGGGTCTTTGTTACCCATGCAAGAATTCGACACATCGGGCCCCCCCTCAAAGTTGGGCCCGAAATGGCTGTTGTGGATAAAGAAATTGGACATGTACTGTACTGCAACAGGAGAAACCGACGACGACACAAAAAGGGCGACTCTGCTATACTCTGCAGGTATGGAAGTTCTACGAATTTATGAATCTCTCAACCTGCAAGTGGCAACCTATGACAAAGTCAAAACTGCCTTAAGAATCATTTCATTCCCTTGTCAAATGTAGACTATGAGAGATTCCTTTTCAGTGGCGAAAAACAGCGGGAAGAGGAGTCTCTTGATCAATTCTGTGCGCGCCTCCGACAAATGGCCACGACATGCAGATGGGACAACGATGAGGCCATGATTAGACATCAAGTAATCCAATGTTGCAGCTCAGGC
Organism: Ambystoma mexicanum; assembly: GCF_040938575.1. Taxonomy (NCBI): domain Eukaryota; kingdom Metazoa; phylum Chordata; class Amphibia; order Caudata; family Ambystomatidae; genus Ambystoma; species Ambystoma mexicanum. Next base: position 1,332,346,034 of record NC_090921.1, on the reverse strand, counting down.
AAGCTTCGCAGGCAGGTGTTGAGGGAGCCGGGCTGGACTCTTCTACAGATCCTGGACAGTGGGAGAACATATGAACTGGCTGAATCAAGGGGTGCCAAAATGGATGCGGCAGTGCGTCCTGGCAGGTCAGAAGAGGCATTTGCAATCGGGAAGCAGTCGTCGTCGAAGGCGAAGTGGAGCCAGAAACGCCAGGAGGTGGGTCCAACGCATGAGGCCGCGTCCATATGTCAATACTGCGGGTATGATTTACTGCACTCTGAGGACTGTTCCGCCAAATCGAGATCCTGTGGCAGGTGCAATGGTCCAGGGCACTATGCCCGAATGTGTCATGCTCCGGCACCTATAGCTATACAGAGGGGTCTGGCCAGGCCGATAGGCGCCGTTTCAAGGAGGCTAAGGAGCATTGCGACATTGGAACAGGATGTGCAAGACCTGAACATCGCCAAAGAGGAAGAGGAGGAAGATGAAGTATTCTTCATTTCGAATATAGAGACAGGGGCAAAGAAAAAGAGGCACCCCAAGTGTGTCGTGGACATTCAGGGGGTGCTGACACAAGTGTTGATTGACACAGGAGCATCGGTGTGCGTGCTTGCCGCCGATCACTATCAGTCAATCCCGGGGCCACCTCCACTGGACACTTCCAGGGCGAAGATTTTCACTTTTGGCGGTGACACACCACTCCCCATTCAAGGTGTGTTCGTGGCGCCCGTATCCAGGGGCAACAGGACCATAAAAGCCTGGTTTTTCGTCACCGACGTTAGCCCCCACTCTCTGCTCAGTTGTGTGGCGTCAGAGGCATTGGACCTTGTACACTTTGTGTTTGAAGTTTATCAAGTAGATATTGAGCAGTTGTTGGCCAGATTCTCAGGCATTTTCAAGGGAGTGGGAAAGTTGAAGGCTCCTCCTGTCCGGCTGCACATTGACGGGACCATCAGGCCCACAGCTCTCAAACACCGACGGATCCTGTTTCATCTCCGGAATCAGGTAGAGGAAGAACTCCGTTCACTGATCCAAATGGACATCATTGAAAGGGTGGAAGGTCCGACGCCCTGGGTCTCACCCATAGTGGTAGCTCCTAAGCCAAAACAGCCGGGAGCGGTGCACATTTGTGTCGATATGCGCCTCCCGAATGCGGCTATCAAAAGGGAGAGGCATATAACACCCACTCTGGATGGCATTATTGGGGAGCTGAAAGGGGCGAGAGTGTTCTCGAAGTTGGATCTGATGTCGGGCTATCACCAGCTTGAGCTCCACCCAGATTCACGTTATATCACAATGTTTACGACGCATGATGGCCTTTATCAGTTCAAGCGTCTGAGCTTCGGCATTTCATCTGCTGCGGAAGTTTTCCAAAATACAATCAGAGGGGCGCTAACGGGACTGAAAGGTGTATTAAATATGAGCGAGGACATCTTGGTCTTTGCCGAGTCTGAAGCAGAACACATGCGAAGGTTGGAACTCACCCTGAAGAGACTGGAGCAGTTGGGTCTTACCCTGCACCGTGAAAAGTGTGAGTTTTTCAAGGACAAGATTTGCTTTTTCGGTTTAATCTTTCATGCCAGCGGCGTGTCACCAGATCCTGCAAAGGTCAAGGACATCCGTGAGGCCACAGCACGCCAGTCCCCCACGGAGGTAAGGAGCTTCTTGGGGATGGTCAACTACTGTGGGCGTTTTATTCAGTGCCTGGCTTCCTTGTCGGAACCCCACAGGGCGCTAACCAAGAATGACGCTGCGTGGATGTCGGAAAGGGAGGAGCAGGAGGCCTTTCAGGCCATCCAAAATGCCCTGACGGATGGGGATACCATGGCGTACTTTGATCCCACTGCAGAATCTGAAATTGTTGTTGACGCCAGCCCGGTGGGTGTGGGTGTTTTTCATTATTAGAATGTTTTGTATTAAATTATTGTAAAGTTGTCAACTATATCAATAAAAAGTTTTTAAAAAAAGGAATAACGCATTGAAAACATGTGTGCCATTGTCTGACCTTAAAACCTCACACACACCCCAGCGCGGGAAATCTTCCTGCACTAGAAACCTTGCAGCAAACTTGTCATCTGGGTGCGCACATGGCCCTGCTTCCACCCACCTTGAGAAAGACAGACCACCACAATTAGGTACCTGGATCCATTACAATGCTCGCCCATATCAGTGTAGTCTATGTGTGATTCACGGAACGGCCCAGTAGGCCAGGGCAAGGTACCCTGTAACATTCGTAGTCTCATCCCTGTACTAACACTTTAACATGTGGTGCAATGTATGACCACATTTGTAATGCTTTCCTGGATGTTTGGTGTGAACCAGTCCTCCTGTATGTCTGTGACTATGTGTTGTTTCAAACTGTGTGATCGGTAGTGCAATTGTTCAAATGCTACTGCAGTTCCTGGGGCATCTCTGTCTTCCCAGAGCTCTTTTGCCTCCATAACAGATCTGTCAGAGATTGCTTAGACCCTCTCCGAAAACCACAACTGCTTCTCCATCTAAGGTGCCCTTCCCTGTAGTTTAATAATCTGGGAGATGGGCAATGCTGTGTAAATCACTGGATGTTCGTTTTCCGTTGCAACAGTTAAAACGTACTCAGCGGGTACTTCATTTGGCAGATATGCCACCATTTTGTCTGCCCCATCGGTGGCTGCGTTCTCCCTCAATATTTTGTTTGTCCCTAGAGTATGGGTGGCGCACTTGACCACCGCCACAACAGATGGCTGCGATAACGCTTCTATCTGCATTTCTAACAGCACCGCATGCTGCACTGGGGATCCATCCGCCCTCCAAAACCCCCTCCTCTTCCACCGGGAGAGACCGTCGTGTAAGGTTGTTGTAACATACGCCGAGTCAGAATATATGGAGACATGACACCCATGCAACGCTTTTGTGCTTCGATGAGCGCCACGAGTTCTGCCGCTTATGCAGAATAATGCATAGGCAACCTTTTCATGACCACCGTCTTGTACTCTCCTTCCTCAAGTCGTACCACTGCTGCCCCTGTCTGTCTCTGCCCATCCTCCTGATCAATTGTGGAGGACCCATCAATGAAAAGTACCTCACCTTCTGCCAATGCACAGTCCCTCACTTTAGGAATGTCATTCCTCCCTCTCATATGTGGCACAAACATGAGCCATCAGGTCCTCTGTAGTGGGCAGGTCTGTTAAAAAGGTGGCAGGATTCACTGCCTTACACCTAACCACATGAATATGGGGTTTAGAGATGGTGTTCTCATATGCCGATGACCTTTGCGTAGTCAGGGTACATTTTGATCTTTCCAAAATAGCAAACAAAGAATGTTCCACATCCAATGTTACTGAACACTGGACACCTGGAAACCTCTTCCTGTCCGGAATCTGTGCCTGGGCTCTCTGGAGGGACTGACCCCTGGGCGTAGTTCTAGAAAGAATGCACAAGACTGTGTAAATAAAGATGGTTGATAGGAATCCACCCTCCACCCTGTGTACCCCTGGCCTCTCAACTTATGTGGTCTGTGCTCACCTAGTTTATTAAGAAGAGAAGCTCTCCATCCTGCTATTTCCTCAGCAGGGGCGCAGTAGGTGTGGAGCCAGTTACATCACTGGATGTGGTTCTATGTCCCCCCAGTCCTGCTGCGACGTGGATAAATGTCCTTTGCCTTACGGCGTGGATGTTGTTCTTAAGGAGTGGATTGCTGTTGGTTGGCTGTGCGCATCTTCTTGTATGCGCTTTGTTCAATAGGGCTTCTGTAGTCCGTTATCACGCACACACTGCTTCTATTCGGGCGTATAGACTTTCTGGTGGTGCGTGGTGGTTTTACACAAGTGTTGTTGCAGGGCATTGCCTTCTCATGTGCGTTGCTCTGTTGGGGTTCTTTTGGTTGTTGACCGCCCTTATATTACTGTTCAGTTTACAGGCGCTATGATAGTGTCTTCTGTAGTGCTGCTAATCCATTGTGCGCAATGATGCCTTCTCTGTCCTTACATACTGCCAAGTTGGGTAAGTGCTATGTTGATGCGTTCTATAGTGCTGTTATGCCATTGCACGTAATGCTGCCTTCACGGTCCTCAAATGTTGTACAATTGGTAAGCGCGATGTCCTTGCTGTCTATAGCGCCGCTATTCCTCATGCATGATGCTGTTTTAATACTAACTGTTTTTCCTTGTGTTTCTTTTTTCCGGGGAATCAGCGGCAGAGAAACTCGAAGAGCAGATATCCTTTGAAGCGTTGTGAAGAGCCGGTATTCCTTGAAGCGAGGGCTCGCCGATCAGGATTCAACACGAGATGGTGCTGCTGGGGATCGAGGAATCAGGTCCGTTGTACAGTGCTCGTCTGATCAGCTGTTCTTCTTTCTTCTTTCAGGAGCGAAGCCGGTGAGCGTCACGCTGCATCAGTAGAATGACGTGAAGCAGGGATTCCTTGCCTTGGTGTGGCTTAAATAGCCAACCACACCCGGCCACACCCAAAAGGCAAGTATGCAGCAGGTGGATGCTGCTTGGATTTATCCGCCTCCATGTTGGAGGAATAGGAAGTGGCTGCCCATGAATGTTACTGGCTGGCTACTGTTAACCCATGAATGTCACACGTGGCGCCAAGCTTGGGCCCAGCTTTTCCTCTTTCCCATTCTCAGCCTGATACAAGACCTCCAGTGGTACTTTGGAGACCCTGAGCTGTGTGCACACCCACGTACTGATACGCTGGGACAGGGGCACGGGGCAAGGCCAACGGTGGTAGGGCCAGCAGTCGTGACAAACACCCCATTACGATCCTAGAACTTTTCTCTATGGCAAAGCCAGCAGCTGCTAATGCTTGCTCGCATGCAAACTGCCCTTGCATCACTTCATTCAGAGTGCCACTATAATAGGCCAATGGCTTATGGCCCATAGTGCTTTTTTGTGTCACCGCTGCTGGCATAAATTGACCATCAGAATGCAAAAACAAATAAAATTCCTGTGTATAATCTGGGGTGGCCAGTACGGGTGCCTAACTAATGACTTCTTTTAAGTCGTCAAACTGTTTGATCATGTCTGCCGTCCACTGTAACCTGTGGTCCTTTGTTTTCTGTGCTTCCCTAAGGGCCTGTAGAAGTGGCCTTGTATATGCCACGTAATCTAGAATCCAGGCCCTGCAGTAGTTACACAGGCCCAGGAGCTTCTGCATTTCTTTAACTGAGGTGGGTCTGGGGGTGGCGCGTACAAACTCTGCCCTGTCGGGTAGTATCCTGTTCCCATTCGCCGATATGAACTGCCCAAAATGTATTACTGCCTGCTGGCAATATTGTAATTTGGCCTTATCAACCTTGTAACCTTTACAGGCCAAAAAATGTAGCAGTGCAATGGAGTCCCTTCGGCAATGCTGTTCACTGTCACTACACACTAGCAGATCGTCCATCTACTGGATAATCATGCTAGGCACTTGAATATTCCGAAGATCTGCATGGAGTATTCGGTTGAATATACTCAGGTTCTCACAGTACCCCTGGGGTAATCTAGTGTGTTTGAACTGCATATGGCCCTGTGTAAATGCTGTGAGGTACCTCGACTCGGGATGGAGTGGAATCGAGAAGAATGCATTTTTCAAATCCACTGCAGTAAAATATGTGGCTTCTTTGGGGATGCTGCATAAAATATTGCAGGATTCCGGATTACCGGATACTCTTTCTGCACCACATCATTTAGCGGGCTTAAAACCTGGATCATTCTCCAATTGCCCCCCCTTGACTTTTTAACCGGATATTTTGCTGTGTTACATGGGGAAGTATATGGTACCATAATCCCCTGGTCCAGTAGGCCCTGTATTGTTTTTCTCATGCCTTCCTCTGCTTCTCTTGACAGTGGATATTGTCTCACCCTGGGCAGCACCGCACCTGGCTTCAATGTTATACGCACAGGTGTTACATCTTTCAGTAATCCTACTTCATGAGGATTTGTAGTCTACAACTGTGAAGGCATGTGCTGTAAATCTTCATCACAGAATGGGGATAATGGGGAGTTAATGCTGCCATTAAGGGAAACTGCACTCTTCGGTACTGTATCATTATGTCACATGGGATGCAAATCTCTAGTATCATTTCCCCCTCTTTGTCGTTATTCCCGAACAGCTTGTCATCCATCACCTCCTTTAGCTGCACTGTTGGTTCTACACAGAACACTGTGTGCCACTCACACCTGTCCCTATACATTTCCAATCGGACAACCCTTTTGTCCTAAACCAGAAACCCCTGTAGGTCCAGCGATACTATCACTCCTGTCACCAGCTCGGGCGACACAGCTTGGTGAAAAATATCATCAGTGGAAACTGGGCAGCATTGCTCGGCAATCTGGGGCACCGCCTTCATGAGCACTGTAACACCATAGATGACCAGGACTGGGTCTACGGGAATCCCGTGCACTACCACCCACCTCTGTTGTCATTGTGTGTATTAGCAACATAGATTTTACAGCGCACATCCCAGGCGTGGAACAGACTACACTGTGTGGTCTGTAAAGGATATAGTCATGTTTAACTTACTGACCAGGCCCCTACCCAGTAAATTGACAGGGGAACTCTCAGAATATAGTAAGGGCGCCCATACTACCTTCCCTCCCATCTTTACATCCAACTCTTCAAAGTATGGAACCTTAGAAATAGCCCCAAACAATCCCTGTGTCTCAAGATATTTTCCAGATAATGGAAAGTTTCCTTCATGATACATGATTTAGTTGCACCAGAATCCACCATGAATATGAATTGCTTATTTCCTATCTTTGCCCTCACCAATTGTTCCTCTTCAGGATGGTTAGTTGTCGATAAGACCAGACACGCGAGTGCTCTCTATGGGCTATTCTAATCCGGTATGTGTTCGTTCCAGAGAAAGAAAAGTGGCTGCCTCCTACCACTGCTGCTATCCCAAAGGGAGCAGCAGCCCCACTTGGCATACTATTCACCAGACACCACCACCCTGCTTTTGTTGCAGCAGGTGCCGTGCTTGTGCGTCCGGCGCTTGGGGCTGCTGATTTTAAAGTTGGTATTGTCCCTGTGGATACTCCTGACTCTGGCATCCTTGACCCTGTTGCTGGTACCCTGTTCCTTGTGGTCCTTGGCTCTGTTGCTGTGGGCTGTGATGTCGCAGCCACGAACGACGCATGCGCGAGCATCGCTCTGGGTCGCGCATGCTCGTTAGTAATAAAGAACGTCCGTGCGGCAGTTGCCGCCGGGACTCCCGACGACACACATGTGTGTCCTGTGTCTCCTTGTTCGAGCGTGTGTGTGTGTGCAAGCACCGGGCGGCCCGAGGCACGGGCTCCCCACCACATCTGGCGATGAGGCGGGATACGAACGGAGCGTTTTGTTCACACAACGCTACGTGTCAACCGTGGCATCGGGATACCGTTGCGTTCCCGGAATCCAACGCAAGCAAAACAGATGTTTTTCCAGGAATAGTGTGTGGCAGTAGCGGCCTGGAAAGGTGATCGTGCGCTGCCCACATTTTGGAGAAACACCAAACAACCGGAAGGTCCGACGGCTACGTTAATCCTCACGGCGCAGTGGGTCGAGGTACATCCATTTGTGTGTCCAAGTCAGGTTTGCGGCATCTGAACCAGGTAGGAGGTGCCTGTGCGACCTGTGAACATGGCGGGAAGTGAAGGAGAAGCAGAGGCAGCGCAGGTGGTGGTGCGTAGACAACATGGGTCTTTGTTACCCATGCAAGAATTCGACACATCGGGCCCCCCCTCGAAGTTGGGCCCGAAATGGCTGTTGTGGATAAAGAAATTGGACATGTACTGTACTGCAACAGGAGAAACCGACGACGACGCAAAAAGGGCGACTCTGCTATACTCTGCAGGTATGGAAGTTCTACGAATTTATGAATCTCTCAACCTGCAAGTGGCAACCTATGACAAAGTCAAAACTGCCTTAAAGAATCATTTAATTCCCTTGTCCAATGTAGACTATGAGAGATTCCTTTTCAGTGGCGAGAAACAGCGGGAAGAGGAGTCTCTTGATCAATTCTGTGCGCGCCTCCGACAAATGGCCACGTCATGCAGATGGGACAACGATGAGGCCATGATTAGACATCAAGTAATCCAGGGTTGCAGCTCAGGCAAGCTTCGCAGGCAGGTGTTGAGGGAGCGGGCTGGACTCTGCTACAGATCCACCTCCACTGGACACTTCCAGGGCAAAGATGTTCACTTTTGGCGGTGACACACCACTCCCCATTCAAGGTGTGTTCGTGGCGCCCGTATCCAGGGGCAACAGGACCATAAAAGCCCAGTTTTTCATCACCGACGTTAGCCCCCACTCTCTGCTCAGTTGTGCGGCGTCAGAGGCATTGGACCTCGTACACTTTGCGGTTGAAGTTTATCAAATAGATATTGACCAGTTGTTGGCCAGATTCTCAGGCATTTTCAAGGGAGTGGGAAAGTTGAAGGCTCCTCCTGTCCGGCTGCACATTGACGGGACCATCAGGCCCACAGCTCTCAAACATCGACGGATCCCGTTTCATCTCCGGAATCAGGTAGAGGAAGAACTCCGTTCACTGATCCAAATGGACATCATTGAAAGGGTGGAAGGTCCGACGCCCTGGGTCTCACCCATAGTGGTAGCTCCTGTGCCAAAACAGCCGGGAGCGGTGCACATTTGTGTCGATATGCGCCTCCCGAATGCGGCTATCAAAAGGGAGAGGCATATAACACCCACTCTGGATGACATTATTGGGGAGCTGAAAGGGCCGAGAGTGTTCTCGAAGTTGGATCTGATGTCGGGCTATCACCAGCTTGAGCTGCACCCAGATTCACGTTATATCACAATGTTTACGACGCATGATGGCCTTTATCAGTTCAAGCGCCTGAGCTTCGGCATTTCATCTGCTGCAGAAGTTTTCCAAAATACAATCAGAGGGGCGCTAGCGGGACTGAAAGGTTTATTAAATATGAGCGACGACATCTTGGTCTTTGCCGAATCTGAAGCAGAACACATGCGAAGGTTGGAACTCACCCTGAAGAGACTGGAGGAGTTGGGTCTTACCCTGCACCGTGAAAAGTGTGAGTTTTGAAAGGACAAGATTTGCTTTTTCGGTTTAATCTTTCATGCCAGCCACGTGTCACCAGATCCTGCAAAGGTCAAGGAGATCCGTGAGGCCACAGCACCCCAGTCCCCCACGGAGGTAAGGAGCGTCTTGGGGATGGTCAACTACTGTGGGCGTTTTATTCAGGGCCTGGCTTCCTTGTCGGAACCCCTCAGGGCACTAACCAAGAATGACGCTGCGTGGGTTTGGGACAGGGAGGAGCAGGAGGCCTTTCAGGCCATCCAAAATGCCCTGTCAGATGGGGATACCATGGCGTACTTTGATCCCACTGCAGAATCTGAAATTGTTATTGACCCCTCCCCGGTGGGTGTAGGGGCGGTCCTGATGCAGGCGGACAACAGAGGGGATATGCGACCCATCGCTTACGCGAGCAAAGCACTCAAAAACACTGAAAGGCGGTATTCGCAAATAGAAAGAGAGGCCTTGGCAATTCTTTGGGGCTGTCGTCACTTTCGTCTATACATCTTGGGCAAGCCTGTTGTGGTCGTAACGGATGACAAGCCCCTGCTGCCCATCCTGGCGGGAGTGTCATCAAAGCCACCGCCCAGAATAGAACGATGGATGTTGGCTCTCATGGAATATGGGGTCAAGCTTGTGTACAGACCGGGGACCAATAATCCAGCGGACTATCTGTCTCGCCACCCAAACCAGGAGAAGGCAGAACAGACCAAGGAGGCTTCTGACTGTCAAGGGCTGCTGTGTCACGTGGTGGAGGGTGCGTTGCCGGTGGCACTGTCCAGGCTCACCATAGCAACAGAATCGTCCAAGGATGAAGTGTTTCACATCATCAGAACGGCAGTGAGGAGCGGTGACTGGAGAGAGGTGCTTCAGAACAACTTGAGGCGGCAGACGGATGCCCAAAGAGATCTTCAGGCACTTTGGAGGTTGAAGGACGAACTGTCCATTTCAGACGACGGATTACTGCTGAGAGGGAGGCAAATCGTGATCCCACAAGTGCTGAGAACTCGTGTAATGCACTTGTGCCCACATAGGGCATCAAGGGGTCGCCAAGACCAAGGCGAGACTCCGACCCAAAGTTTGGTTCCCCGGCCTAGAGGGAATGGTTGAGCTCTTTGTGAGAAGGTGTCTACCTTGCCAAGCAGCGAGTCCGGGGGAGAAAGCCCCGCCGATCTGCTCGATGGAACGGAGCGAAAAACCCTGGGGAACTGTCCATGTGGATTTTGGGTCCACGGGGCGAGGCATGTATTTTTTGGCTGTGGTAGACCAATGGTCAAGATACCCCGAGGTGGAGGTAGTGGAAGGCACAGCTACTGCATACACCACCAGGGTCCTGGACAGAATTTTCGCAACACATGGGTTCCCCAAACTATTGTGCTCGGACAATGGCCCTCCATTTACGGGTAGTCAATTTGCTCAATACCTAACGAGAGGGGCATCCAGCACGGGAGGGTGTCGCCTCTGTGGCCTCGGGCAAATGGGGAAGCCGAGAGGCTCATGCGCACTTTGAACAAGGTGCTGAGGATATATATCTGAAAGTGGAGGGGAGGACCTACAGAAGAAGCTAGTGGAGTTCCTGAGAGAGTATAGGACCATGCCTCATCAGTCAACTGGTGTCGCCGCCACGGACGCGCTCTTCGGGCGCTGTCCCCGCGAAATGATACCTGAAATAGAAGGCTGGGGACCGGGGGTCATTGACAATGAGAGAGTAAGGGAAGAGCGAGCAGCACGCAACCTGAGGGAGAGCGAACGTAGGGGCCTACAAGATAAGGAAGTAGCGGTGGGTGACTCCGTGCTAGTACAGAACCGCCGACCAGAAGGCAAACTGTCCCTTCCCTATGAACCTCACCCGTGGACAGTCACGCACGTGAAGGGAACGATGGTCACGGCGGCATGTGCACGAGGGACGGTCATTCGCAACAGGTCCTTATTTAAGAAGGTGGACACGTCAACTGACGCAAGTGATCCTGGCGAAGGCACGTCCTCCGAAACCGTCCAAGAGAATCCCGTGGAGGACGCAGTGTGGGACGACGCTCCGCTAGTAGAGAGTCTCAGCACAGTCTCCTCAAGTACCCGCGGTATCCTGTGCGACGAGACCGCAGACTCCCCGCTCGTTTCAAGGACTACGTGCTGGACTCTGGAGACTGAGCCGAGGTTACAGCCATTCCACAACCTACGTTGGGTCACATGTTCTGTATTTCCAGTTTGCACTGTTTTGCATTATCAATGTTTGTGTTGTTTTTGATTAGAGAAAAAAGGGATGTGATGTCGCAACCACGAACGACGCATGCGCGAGCATCGCTCTGGGTCGCGCATGCGCGTTAGTAATAAAGAATGACCGTGCGGCAGTTGCCGCTGGGACTCCCGACGACACACACGCGTGTCCTGTGTCTCCTTGTTCGAGCGTGGGTGTATGTGTGCAAGCACCGGGCGGCCCGAGGCACAGGCTCGCCCACCACTTGGGCCATAATTATACCCCATTGCAGACCTGCTCATGCATTCCCTTGCGAAATGCCCCCACCTTAAACAATTTAAACATTGAGACTGTCCGTACCCACCTCCCCTGGGTCCAAACCCTCCTCCTCTTGCTACTCGAAATGGCCCTCTTCCTCGCTGTGGGCCCCCTTACTGCCACTGTGGGCCAGGGTACTGTTGCAACTGTCTTGATATTGGGAAAATCTTTCTCGGGACCAGCCCTTGAGAGCAAAAATTACCCAATTCAGCCGAAAATACAGGTTCTATTGTGCCGAGCAGTGAACTCATGCTAGTGACAAATAACACCTTCAAAAGGTTTTAGCATTTATTCTAAACAGTGAATTTCAGCAACATCTTGGGATTCAAGTTAGAGAAGATTACAAAACACAAACTTAGAGAAATGCAAAATACAGAGAAACATAGAACTTAGAGAAACATAGAGAAACACAGTCTTACGCCCCTTCAATCAGCACTGAGAGACCCTGGCCCTCATAAGCTAGCTGTAGCCAGCCCCGCTCAGAGGACAGCGCTGCAGGGTGCCGACAGAGGAGCAGGTTCCGGACACTCGATTTTGCTCATAACAAGTCCACAGATCGATCTCCCACCTGAGTCATGTGGGCATGCATTTTTATAATCTTGTGCTGTCAGTCCATGACGCACAGTTCCAGAACCTTCCCTGTGCAAAATATAGGCTTGCTCATGGAAAAACCCAACTCTGTGAATTTCCACTGTGCTCCTTTTCTGTGCCCCTCCCTGCTTGGAGCCCATCTGCGCGAAAACTCAGGAATGTCTTATCAGTGCCTTCCCAGAGAAAAGAGGATTTGTTTACGAAACCATGCAGGGCTACAGTTAGAAAGGCAGAATATTCTAAGAGAAGTCGAGATGAATTAACCCTATGTGAGCAAGCTCTAAAAGGCATGCACTCATAGCTTAGTGTTCATAGCGCTTAAGATTGGCTATCTAAGCGCTATATAGGTGCCATAATGTTCCAAACACTCCAATAATGTCTATTAGCTACAGAACTGGGGCCTTCGCCCTGCCTGTCTATCTACAATGCATAATGTGACCTACCATTCCTACTAGGCCTGCATATTCCTTGTAGCTCACTACTGCGTAACGGAGGTGCTACAACAGACTACTGTCAGTATTTTTGGCACATACTTTGAATAAACTATTGGCTTTCAGCGGCTAATGCTGTCATCTAAAGCCCTGATTGGCAAATTTGCAATTTTGTGTATCACTACAGCACCCACCCCACTGTCTTAGCCCTCCTTCAGCCATTGGCACAGTCACCTGAACTGGTACCTTTGCCAATTTTTTATCCACCAATTTTGCTTCATCCCCCTGAAGCCTTTGCGCTGTTTCCTGCTGCAATCCTTAATCCTTTTACAATGATGCTCTATTGTACTCTGTATTTCCGGCACAATCCCTTCAACCTCAATACCCACAATCTTCTCCAATGCCTTCTGCACTTCCTTCAGCAAACCCTTCTTTACAATAAAATAGAAGACTGGTATTGATTGTTCCACAGCCCTGCCGTCTCAGCTCTCCACCTCTCTCGCATTTTAAGAATAAATATAGCTGGGTCCTCATCATCACCCATGGTATACTGCATCAAAGACTGTAAATCGGGAGTATCCGGGAAGGCCCTACGTAGTGCCTCCCATACCAATGTTCTAACTTCATTAAATGATGCTCCATCATGTGCAACGTCTCCCAGAGTTACTCCGAGGAATCGGCCTTAACCCACGCGTCCCCAGCCTGATCCCCAATTACGGTAACCAACAGGCTCTTAAGATCCCCTATTGCCAGGGGCATCCCTGCTGTTTGTTTTTCAAACTAATATATCCACTTTCTCACCCCTACTGTGAGCTGTGGGAGGGCCTTAATTAAATTATTTGTATCCATTTGGGGCCAGGAGACATACTGTGTCCTCCCTGTCCCCTTATAGATGAGAGGCATCTGCATCTTTGCTCTACTTACAACACCCTTCCTCGTAATTCCTCTTCTCTTTACCAATGCCATCCAGTCGGCCCTATTCCTCAACCTCTGCCCCCACCCATAAACCTCCTCCAAGGGGGGTATTCTCAGCCACCTCTTCACCCCTCCCTTCTTCTTCGCCCTGATTCTCCATGGACATACCAACATCCCCTTCCTCCACATCCTCTCCCAACACCGTATTATCCTCTCCTAAAATAATCCACCCACCTGGTTCCTTTCTTTCTCAAAATCTACATGTCTTATACCTTTAGTATCCATCTTAAGTAGCACTTCTCCTGACTTCCACTCTCCCGATCCTTCTCTCAATGCACTTATATCCCTCACTGTTCCTGGGGATGTCTGTATCCTTTTCAGTTCCGTTAGTAATCCTTGCAACCTATCTTCAAACTCCCTAGACATGTAACCCGCCGATGCCGGTACTTCAGGTGGGTGGGTATATCAGGAGACCCTACAGCAGCAGAAGAGGTCCCTATCACAGCGGGTACGTAACTTGGATTAGTGTATACTTCTGCGGGATATGTTGTCAAGAGATATAATCCCCTACCCCCACTAGCGCCCTGCCTTCTCCTTATCCCTTTCTGCCATTCCCATCATTCTGTCTATGTGCCTCCGCTCCATTCCCTTGATCTTCTGCATCTTCAAACATATGCCAAAGATCGAGAATCTCTTTTCTCTTCTGTAGCTGCTTCCCCTTACATTTTGCTACTAGAAATGTGGACATGTGTTCCAAAATGCTCTTGTTGTGTGAGCTGGCCATGGGCAGGGCATCCCTCTCCGCCTGTCTCTGCGATCCACTGCTTATATTTCTCCATCCTGTCATGATACAGTAGCAGGGCCTTGGACATGTTCTCTATTGGTGATCCTCACCCCCATGCTAGTGACCTCTATCTATTACTAACCCTGCAAAACCCCTCTAACCTGCGGCGCACGCTGTTGCTTCCTTGTAACTACAAAAACAAGAAAATGAACCCCCACCCTTCTCTATCACGGTTCCCTGCACACACACACACCACTTCACAAGACCATCCAACACCACACCACACTGCAACGCACACAATCACTGCCCCTTCAATGACCTGTTCCATACCCAAAAAGCACAAAGACAATACATTAAAACAATATGCTAAACTAGCAACAACTGCTTGTTCCAGATCTACTACTTATATGAAACCACTATTCTTATTTTTATATTCCTCCTTTTAATAATATAATATCCTGTGGTACCACCTTCCCTCCCCTTCCGAGGAGGGGCTCCCTGCCTTACCTTTGCCTTACCTTATAATGCCTTACCTTATAATACTTTTGTGAAACATTTCCTTCATAATACCAATCTTAACAACAAATACCCCTGACCTCATCCACGTCACGTCGATGACTTCGCTTCTCCACGTACTCACACCTTTCTCACTTCCCCATGTATCTGTCCCCTACTTGTTATCACTTACAAGAGTCTACTCACATGTTTGTGCTCACCCGAACTCCTCCGTCACGAAGTTCCAACACCAGCCTGCACTATCCTCTGAGCCACACCTTGCTTCAAAGAGCAGAGAGAACTTTTCTTAAAAAGGCTCCAGCTAAGCCACTCGGAACATGTGATTTTCGGGGCCGGTTGCTGTACCTGGGAGTGGTTCCTTCTGGAGAAGTGGCCTGGAAGCCTCTGCAGGTACAGGGGTGCTGGGATAACCTTCGGGTCAGACATTTCATCATCAGTGGCCAGACATTTCCACCAAAATGGGCATACAGTTGCACAAATCAGATTTGCAGTATTAGAGGTTATACCCAGAAAAGGACAAAGTATCGACATGAAAAGACTAAGAGCACAGAAGGAAGCAAATGGATCGAAAAATTAGGCTCTCTAGCCCCGGAAGCAATGAACAAACAGTTCAATCTAAGTTGTTTTTTATGAAACAATAATCTGTATCTTTCACCGAGATCTGGATTTTCTTACATTCTTCTCAACAGATTTTATTTTTTACACATTAAGGCCACATGATTTTCCTTTTTAAGCATGGCTCTTTATATGTTTGCTATTTATGGTTTATGGTACTTAGGTGGTTTATTATTTATATTCTATATACTTTATATTCCATATACTTTATATTCTATATATTTTTTTATATATGCACTTCGAACAGCTGCAGGATTGGCCCGCCCATGCTGTATCCAGAATTCTTGTCAACACGTAAGATATTTTATTACAATTGTGATAGCAGCCAATAGCAGCCAAAGCTTTCTTCCAATAAGTATCAATTGGAACTGCATACATCGACCACTGTAAAATGGCCACCACAATATTGTAGTCATCTCCAAGGTAACAGGACACAACTAAGTACAGAGGTAGACATTCCAAAATGGCTGCCGCGATTTAGTAGTGGTTCCCTAGGTAACCAGATACAACAAAGCAAAGAAATGACTGTGCACGCGCGCGACAGCGTTGCAAAGTAGCAGAACCTGATACACTATGGATCAGGTATGAGAGAGTATCATCAGAAGCGTACGCTTTTGATGTATTTTATCTAAATGGCTTACTAAGGGGCCTTTACACATTTGTTTTAGATAACTATGCCATATAGAAGCTCAAACATGTGGTTTTGGGTAACGTGGTGGAAGTGATCCGCAGTAGCTATAGGCAAGACCGTTGAAAATTCTAACGCAATGTGTTTGAAACATTAGCAGAAGCAAATAGATTTATGTATCTACACATTGCTCTTTTTCACAGAGAACATCGTGAAGACAGTTTTATAAGCAGGTTAGCGAGGCAGATGAGCGTTAATATTGGTGGAAATGCATACGCTTAAACTCTGTTAAAGGAAGCAATACAGACTTAGTTGAGTTTTTATTTTTTGTCATTTTTCTCTATTTTTTCTCTCATTTGTCTTTGCGTGTTTGTCTTCTCTTTTGCAACTTATGATTCGATTGGACACACATATTGGTAATGTATATAACGATGTGCACACACATGCATGTTCATCAACCGGATTGCGAATGTCGATGGCAAACCTTATAACTGTTGACTTATTTAAATATTATATCCTTGCGATACTGACAAACTGCACTGTTTGAAATGTACAACCATGATGGGATATTCCGTTGATGCTTATGACTTGTTTGTAATGATATGAAAATTTGCACACATATCATCATGTATTGTGACTTACGACTATAGTCTGACATAAGAAAGATATATTATCACAGGCCCTGAGGAAGGACATTATTGCTGGAAATGCATAGGCCAACAATGTAATATATCTGCCGAATAAATTAACAATAAATAGAATTCAGATAATCACATTTTACGAATTTGTTGAAGCAATTTTTTGAACAAGATGCCAGTACTTTAGTACAAAAATCACCAAGTTATACCACCTCACTGTGGTAATTAGGGTGTGCAGCCCACACCGCTGGCCTCACAGCCAAGGTCTTTCTTCCTGGATAACCTTGGGGTCACACATTGAAGGCACGCCCTGAACGCTCACACCAGAGAGAATACAACCCACTAGGGAAGAAAGGCCCAAGTCAATCTTGTAAGGATAACAAGTTTACTCTCACACACAGATGAGAGTAACAGCAAAGAACTGCTAAGAACGTTCTGCGGAAAAGTAGTACAATCAGAATGTTACAAAGCAAAACATCATCATTAATGACACAATACATACAGAAAAAACCTATGTGGCTGATTGGATGGACCCTATACAGGTACCACCTTTATTCATAAGGGATGGCAGTTTATTGGTCCCATCCCAGTTCGTCCCCCTTCCATCACGTGGGTGCTGCAGGGCTCATCTTCTTCTCATGTTGAAGGTCAGAAAACAAATTAATTCTACTCCTGCTATACAGCTTGTTTTATCACTCATACTGTGCACTTGTCAGGCCTCAAGACGGACACACAGGAGGTTCTGGAGCACTCTATCCTTCGCGCACACATTTCACTCATTCCATCCCCGCCATCCGGCTCCAAAGTCTCCAAAGGCTCCAAAGTCTCCACCCTCGGTTTGAACTATAATGTATTCCTCCCAGCACCCCACAATACAAATCACATGATTGTCGATCAACGATGTGCCCTGTCCATCCTCTTTGAACATTTCCGGACTTATTACTTTGGGGTTGGTGGAAAGAGGGCACCTGGTGTCATGGAATTTGGGGATCTTAAGGTTTTTTGTTTATTTTTGTTTTTTTCAGGCTGTTGGCCTACCTTCTTTTAAAAAATCTTTTTCATTTATTTATGGTTAAAGTAAACCTTTCCAAAACAAAGACTTTTTCATATATACAATTTTGAATACATACATAAAAACATTAGAAATCAGTTTACCATTTGGGTTAGAATACAAGCTGTTACACAATTCATGTAAGACCCCCTTCATTTCTTGCTCGTTACATACATGTTAAATCCTTAAATGATTACAAGCATGATACAACACATCAACAAATAAGAGCTCATTTTCATTGATTACGAATTTGCCTATCGTTTCATTATCGTTGCATACTTGTCCTTACGTGCGTGTCTCAGAAGCATCATCAACTGTAACTATACATTACAATAGGCTAAGAAGACTAATATTTGCCTTGATGCCAATAAGACCAGCAATTCATATAGCGATGGTATGACATTTGGGCTTTGCATACACATAATAGATGTTTAAGTTCTTACAACTCATGAATGCCAGTGTAAGACATCTCTCCTTTCACAGTCAGTTACAAACTCATCGTTAGATAGAATTCGATGATTTTTAATACGTGTACGAAGGCAAAAATAAGAGATTTATGATTACCCACCATCATCCTTGCCCATAAGAGTTCAAGAGAGTCCTCAAAGAGGATTTCAACAAATTTCATCAAGAATTTAGTTCTGGGAACCCTAAACTGTGGGAATTCAAGCACTAAGTGCTTGAGTGTTTCTATTGGCTCTTTACAATCCTGACATCGACAGTTCTCTTGTTGATCTTTACACTTGCTAGTTTCCCAATATCTACACCATTCACAAGTGGGAAATTGATTAAATTTGAAATGCAAACAGTACGCACGGGTTTGCATACAGGGAAAGATACTGATATATGCCCAACATGGCACCCTTTTCCGGGTGTACTTCGCATAGTCCCTGTACGAACTATATTCCTTGAGCCGATCTAACATACGACTCCAGTTCCTCTCAAATACATTTTGTTTTTCACAAATGCTGGTCTAAGGCATAAGTCTAAATTTGTCACCTCGAGGTCTTCAAGAATACCCTGCATTCTCGTCTCATATTGCATTATGGAAGT
Organism: Ambystoma mexicanum; assembly: GCF_040938575.1. NCBI lineage: Eukaryota > Metazoa > Chordata > Amphibia > Caudata > Ambystomatidae > Ambystoma > Ambystoma mexicanum. The sequence continues at coordinate 1,332,327,314 of NC_090921.1, read as the reverse complement.
CGCACCATTTGCTTGAAGGACTTGTTGCAAATCCTGATACAGAGAATTTTTAGGAGGGTTGAGAAATTTGGAATAATTAGCTAAAGCTCGCCATTCAGCTCTGCAAGACAATGAAATCAGCCCAAACTTATGTCGGATTACACAGTTGGGTATCGAGAGAGTTAAATGTAGTGCTTTTTTTATTAAGCACCCCTGGATACTATCAAGTTGTTTATGCAAATCTAACGTACACATGTCAAGTGCATAAAGCAGCACAGCTTCTACTTTGAGAAGGAGGAAGTCGCGTAAAGGAATCAGGGAGAATTTGGAGTACTTTGCAAAGATCACCTTCATTTGACATGATAAAGACCTAGCTTTCAAATGCAGCCTGCCACTCCAAAGTTTGATGGAAGATGCATTTCTCATATAGTAGCTCCATCAATCTTCGATTTGTAATGTTTCAACTTTTTCGCTGCGCTAAACACCATCATGCTGGTTTTTGTGGCATTGGGCCTGAGATTGTGAGTATGAGCAAATTCTTCAAAACAGTTGAGTTTTGCTTGTAGACTTGATGGTGTGAGATCCAACAAGATGTGTCATCTGCGAAAGCTAACCAGTGCAGACGCAGAGTCCCTACTTTTACAGCATACATTCCTGCCTCTTTCCACTGATGGTCAAGGTCACACAAGTAAAGGTTAAAAAGCGCTGCCGCTAAATTGCAGCACTGCTTGAGCCCTATGAGCATCCCAACTGGTTCAGTGTGAGCCTCCTCTCTCATTACCCTTACCTTATAGGGTGTATGATTATGCAGCAATACAATCCAATAGAACAAGGCCAAAGGAATTCCTGGGTTGCTCCTTTTGCCCCATAACAAGTTTCTTACAACTGTATCAAATGCTGCGGACATGTCAATACATGCCATGTACACAGGACATGCACCTTTAATTTTGGTGCCAGTTAATGTGTGAGACATTATATTTGCATTTAACACAGTGCTCATACCTCTCCTGAATCCTGTTTGAGATTTGGACAGGATGCTGTGAAGGTTGATATGTTTCTCCAGCTCATGCAAGATCAAAATGGCGAACATTTTTGCCACAGCATCAATTAGGGAGATAGGACGATAGTTGTCAGGGTTAGATTGGTCTCCTTTTTTATATATTGGTACTATTACTGAGGTTCCCCATTCCTCCGGGATGTTACCAGATGACACAATTAGGTCAAATTAGATTTTAAGAACTCCTGCCCATAAGGCTGGATTTGCCGCGTATACGCAGGGCGGTATGCCATCTGGCCCTGGTGCTTTCGAGTGAGTCAACCTGCTCATTGCCCACTCAATATCTTGAGTTGACCATTTGGAAAGTTGAGAATTTGAACCCGGCGTTAGCCGAAACTCAACAGCAGCGAAGCGCAGAGGAAGCTGATACTTTTTAGCTATGTACCTTTACCATACGTCGGCGGGAATGGTGTTTCCCAAGCTTGCTTTACCTTTAGAATCTGATTGTCGAATAGCTAAGGTTTAGTCAGTTATATGGGCTATAACTGGTGGTCACCGGGAAAGGGCCGGGTCAGCTTTGGCCAACGTGAGATAACCTGCACACCAGGTGCCGGTCTCTGATCGCGGCCTTGTAGGGCACATTCCTCTTGGGTGAAAAACACATATTTGCAACACTTTCAAGAACAATGAATAAACAGTGTGGCGGGTGGCAGTGCGAACTGTCCTCAAAGGAGCTCGGGCATGGCTGGAGATTTCTGTGACCTCGTGAATTTCAGCCTAGTGCATGTTATGCCGCATTGGCCATGCAAGCCTTCCCTTCTACCTAGGAATACTAATATCTAAGTAAAATGGCAATGCCACCTTGGGTCACACCATGTAGTTAAACTATAATTGGTTATACAACCATGGGGTCCTGCTGGACGGAAAGGTGTCCCTTTCACTGTCCTCCCTCCCCCCTGGCTCATCACATTCCCTCAAATGCATTTCGCCTTACTTCAAAGTGCCTGGGGGGGGGGAAAGCCCCCTTCCCGACCTTATAAAGGCTTAGAAAAGTGGTTATGTATGTGAATGTGTGAAGTTTCGTTGACACCCACCAAGCCTAGATGCCAATGTTTGATATCCTTATGCCATTGATACTGGAGGGGGATGGATGGGCATGAGGCGAGCGCAAATGGCCCGAAACAATGTTCAAGGGATACATACATACATTGATTGCAGGGACGGGGTCTTCAAAGGGGAGCCTGGAGACACTGGGTCTGGGGAGGCCATGTGGACAATGGTTGCAGTGTTGTAGACTCCATTGAGGTGTACATGTTGTTCGGCATCTTGAGCGTCGCCATCCACCCAGCCCCCTCGGGAGCGTGTGGTCATAGGTGCGAACTGGTATTGATACTGGAGGGGGATGCATGGGCATGTGGCGAGCACAATAGGCCCAGAACAATGTTCACGGGATACATACATATGCTGATTGCAGGGACAGGGTCTTCAAAGGGGAGTCTGGAGACACCAAGTCTGGGAAGGCCATGTACACATTGGTTGGAGTGTTGTAGACCCCTTTGAGGTGTACATGGTGCTCAGCACCTTGAGCGTCCCCGTCCACTGAGCCCCCTCGGGAGTGCACGGTCATAGGTGTGAACTGCCATTGATACAGGAGGTAGATAAATGGATGTGAGTTGAGCACAAATGGACCGAAACAATGTTCAAGGGATACATACATATGTTGATTGCAGAGACAGGGTCTTCAAAGGGGAGTCTAGAGACATCGGGTCTGGGGAGGCCATGTGGACAATTGTTGCAGTGTGGTATACCCCTTTGAGGTGTACATGGTGACCTTGAGCGTCTCCATCCACTCAGCCCCCTCAGGAGCGCATGTCCAGGGATGCAACCTGCCATTGATACTTGAGGGGTAATGGATGGGCATGAGGAGACCGCAAATGGCCCAAAACAATATTCAAGGGATACATATATATGCTGATTGCAGGGACGGGTCTTCAAAGGGGAGTCTGGAGAGACTGGGTCTAGGGAGGCCATGTGGACAATGGTCGCAGTGCAGTAGACCACTTTGAGGTGTACATGGTGTTTGGCACCTTGAGCGTCCCCATCCACCCAGCCCCTTCAGGAGCACTCAGACATAGGTGCAAACTGCCATTTACTCTGGAGGGGATGGATGGGCATGAGGCGAGTGCAAAACACTACCAAACTTCTTTCATGTTCCTCCTAGACGGTTGGACGTGTTGTTGACTTACCGAAAAATTCAAACAACTATTCATATTAACTTTTTTTGATTGACTTTGGTAATGTAGATGGCACAAACAAACTACAAATTGTATTGGTGCGGTTGGGGTACTGTATGTAAAAATTCCTTATACTGTCTGTTGTCACAGTATTTCGCATGAATGGCTCGATCGACACAAGCAGGTATTACTCGTCGAACGCGGAATCCAAGCCTTTCATGAATCCACCATGTAAACACACGATAGGCCACAAGTCAGTACCACCTGTGAAAGAGAAACAGAAATATTTTACTAGAATGAACCAGAAAACTGTACTTATTTAGTTTGAGACGGCCCCTAAATTTGATGCCATTGTTACCCTTAAAAAAAAGTAGCTTTCAGAATCAAGTACTTGTGTTTTGAAGTATAGAAAAATTACAAAAATGAACGCCCATTGAAGCAAAAACAGTTTGGGGCCCAAGAAAATGTAGTTTTTAAGTTCAAAGTGAAAGAAACATAATTGTTTGGATGTTAAATCTAGTGATGAATACTCTGGTTTTACATTAGTATGAGAAATGTACAGAATTCACAGAAAAAAAAACATTTGTCAGTGATCGATGGAAGTTACAATGATGTAGGAGAGAGAACAACATCAAATGTTAGCCGTCTCAGTTGTCAAACATGCATCAGATCTAGAGTAAACTTACTCGTTACTTGGATTATGAGAGCAAACTGTCACTCGAAGTTCATGCATAAGGACCATCATGATCTGCAACACAGATCTTGTGAGGCATGCTGCCCTGAAGTCCTGCAGCTCTGTAACGCATAGCAGTGGTGTGTCTTCTTCGGCTATGTAGGCCAAGCATCCAAAGTCTTCTCGACAGCAGAAGTTATCCACATCGGTTGGCATAACCTTGCAACGATCGCAGGTACACCAGGTATAAACGTCTTCCATGCGACTGGGTTCAGGCTCCAGTGATTGATCATCACGACTCTCATCCGATGCCCCATAGTTACCGCTTCTTCCTCTTTCAATTAATTCCTCCTCTGAATATTTGTGCTCATACTGGTATGGCTGTATTGTTGCCATAGTTCTTGAATATTGAATAAGTACAAAGTCAGCAGTCAGAAAAATAAGAATGTGCTTGTTTGTATACAAGAACTACTGTTAAAGAAGGAGAAGAGAACACACTGTCATGTTATAAAAAAAAAAAAAAAACATACTGAAAAGATATGAACAATAGGCACAAACTATGAAATTTCGCATTCACACATTTCCAAAATAAGCTTTGTAAAAATACAAGTTAAATATGGTTTGGCAAAGACATTTGCACATAATATAAGAAATGTTTAAATAAAAAGCAACTAATGAGTTTAATCAATTCAGATAGTGTAAGTACCTAATTGCAGGGCGTTGAACGAGGAAGATAGCTGAACAGAGCAGAAACAAGTCACAGAGACTCGAAATGAAATACACTTACACAAAGGAAAAAGAAACTCTAATGTTGTGTGATCGAAAATGGTTTGTTTATGCTTGTCGAGGAAAAAGGCGTCTTGTCATTTCCATGGAGACACGTCAATAGATTGCACACAGAAGACGTTGATGCAAGACGTGCATTGGCGTTGTGAAAAGGGGCGTAAGTGTCTAGTGATGTCAGTTTGATGGGCAGGCGATCTATATTCTTGCTGCAAGGGCACTTGAACTTAGGGCGATGTATCAACGGATATGATTAGCACAAGATGGCAGCCAACCCGTTGTTTTCACATGTGTAAATGTGAGCAAAACTAAAGTAAGATGCATAGGACATTTTTCTAAAATCGATCACAGTATGCTTAAAAATACACGGCCGATCAATTGGAACAATAACACTTCTGAGCGAACTTCCCCTTTCAGTGTTAGAGTCTTACAAGACTGCCATATATGTGAGAGAGTTTGCAACCTTTTTTTCTGTCCATGCGTCTGTAACTGATACTCATAGATAAGTATTCTTCCAGCTCAGTGTAATCTACATCTGTGTTTTCGGTGTTGAAAGGGAATAAGATGTTTACACAACATGCATGTATCGCTGCAGGTCTTGTATTGCTTGTTAATTCCACACGGTGTGTTGTGAACAGTCCCATACTTGCTTGTATTCCTCAAATGAATGTTCTCTTGAGGCCCTGTTAGTTAATGCTGCGACATATGTTTTTTTGGTGTCAACGCCAGACTACAGCATTCAGTGTGACTTCAGCTCATTGACTGCTCCTCTGCATGCCTTTTCATCATGTTTGCCAGTGGAGTTTATGGTTTCTACAAACCAGTCTTATGCATGCCATGTTTTTTCCTCTAACCTTTTGAATGCAGTTCTTGGAGACAGGGTTCGACTTCAAAGAAGCAGTGTGCGTTGGTTGATCTTCACCCCATGTGGAAACAACAGGCCTTTCCCTGAATTGGGAGCACTTTCAGACTAGGTCTCTTTGGAGTCATGCTTTGGTTCATTATGGCCTCCAGGACTTCTGCTTTAAAGGTGTCAGCACTGTCTGCCACCATGGCATAGGCACAACAACGTTTTACCCTTCAACTTTTTAGCGACTTTGCCCTAAACCTTTTACAGGCCTGTAATGAGCTCTCTGCAGGATTTCTAGAGTAGGGGTGTACCGAATAACATATTTAGTATTTGGCCCAATACCAAAGAGTTTGCAAATCGAAGTCAATGATAAAGCTGAATATTGTTTTAATAAATCATGTTCCAAACTTAAAAATTACACTGTTTATAAAAAGATTAAAGCACTATTTAAGGATGTGTTCCCAAGTTTCATTTATTTCTCTTTATTATAATTAACATCTCATCTTTAGATAACGCAAACAAGCCAAAAAAGAACAGATTGACAAAAAATCAGGGATCACATGTATGTAGGGATGATGCATAATCAAAACCAGTACTACGGAAAGTGGCAGCCTTCACGAAAGCAAAGTGTAAAATGGATGCTGAAATTTACATTTGCCATTGAGGATGACACACATGCCAATCTCTTGCAAGTTGCAAGGTAGCTTACATGGAAAGTGAGTTTCAAACCGTCCTTCTAGCTCACACATAAATGTATTAATAGTTTCTGTTCACTCATGCAAGTCTCAAGTTGAGGGTACATGTTAGGCAAGTGGATTGCAATTCTCTACTATTTATATAGAGGGGACTGCTTCCCCCAAACACTAAAAATGGAAGAGGAGCCTCAGAAAGAGGCTGATGGGTGTTGGAGAAGAGGTAAGAAATTCTGACATGTGACTTAATGTGCCAAAATCCTACAAGCTTTAAGATAGCACTTGCCTCTTGGGCAGTCACTCATTTCCACAAAATACCAGTTCACATCAATTTATCCTACTTCCATTCCACCAGAGGATTCAAGGCTCTAAGGCTTTTTCTGTCTCTCACTCTTCAAACCTCCAGCCCACAACACCAGCAGATACAACACTCTCTATCACTCTGTCGTCTCTCATATGCTTCCTGTTGGGACATACTTAAGCAATAATACCCCAGCAGGAGAGAATTACCAGGCCTGGTAATGCCCTCTCTGTGAGGGTAGTATTGCTATTAGCATCCAGCATGATGTATCGGATACTAATATATATTTTTCGAGTTGAGAAAGGACGCAGTTGTTTCTCAATGTAAAAAGAAAAAAAAGAAAAAAGATGTCCACCATGGATCCGGAGAAGGGACTACGCTAGTCCCTTCTCCCCTTCCATGGTGGCCATTCAAAAGTGAAAAGAAAAGAAACAAACAAGATGGCCGCCTTGGAACGGGGAGAAGGGACTATCAATAGTCCCTTCTCACTTTCCATGGCGATCATTCGCATAGCTGCTGTTCCCGGCACCAGCGAGGGACCAGGCAGCACAAGGTAAGTGGGGACGGGAGGAGGGGAAATATCTGTAAAAGGGATTTGGGATGGGGTGGAAAAGGACACAGGGAGCACTTTATTGGTGGGGGAAGATGGTGGCCTTCAGCACTGAGGAGGCTCGGAGCAGCGGGATTACCGTATGGTAATCTCCACACTGGGAGCATCTTCATTGGCTCGGAGGACTAGGCCATGCCCCACCGGGTACTAATAGCCAATAATGTTATTCAATAGATTTCCCAATAATCAAGTTCTCCAAAAGGCCAATATTGGTTGGGAAATGTTGGCCACATCTTGCTCTGCTAGTAATGTAACTGCCTTATCCCCAGCCTTACTGATGCAGAAGAGGCAGTCACATTTTGGCAAGCCTTCTGATTTCCAAAGACCCTCCTGTTTTAGCAATATCACCAACAGTGCCTAGCTTTTTGACAATGTCCAATACAGGGTCTGCATGCCTCTCACTCTGTACTGTGTCTGGAAGACTGACCCACAGTGTATCTGCAGAGATTTACCAATATGAGGTTCCTCAGAGACCTTGTGGGCAGGGCACATCACTCTGCCTGAAATGTAACTGACTACCTCAGAATTCCATTTTCTACATATACTTTTCTCATAGGAACTAACCATGCTCACCTTTCACTCCTCCTCACCACTCCTCCAATCTGATATAACAAATATATGCACCTCAGTCTTTTATTTAAATCAGGAATGCTTTCAGACTTTGTACATTTCCATTTCCTTTCTTTTGCCATCTGCATTCCATTATTTGCCTCTCAGACTTTAAAATGAGAAGACAAAAGAATTCGGCTGGAGCAGAAGAGCAATTCTCCAGCATGGGGTCTGGCATGGATTCAGATGCTCATGAATATTCCCTGTCGTCAGGCCGAGAATCCTCGGAAAAAAAGGAAAGCAGTCTTGCTTCAAAAGCTTGAAAAGTGCCCTTCTCCCATTAACCAATTACTGAAGTCTGGCTCATACTGCACCCGTACAATGACGATGGTCTCCCTTAGCCCCATCCCCGGTGGCCATCTTCAGATTTGTACTGCAAGCTTCAGTGCTGGGAGTCCTCTTGAGTTGCTCTTTGTGCTATTTTTCCATATTTGTATGTTTTCCATGGATACATTGTTCTATTTTTGTCAAAGCCTTTCTCGTTCGCTGATCGTTGGTCACTGCCGGCAGCGGGGACAAGTTGCTGGTGAAGGTCGAATGCTACACTATTGTATCTTCATTTTCCCAATTCAGGAGGCCTAGTTGAGGCCTAGTTCGTGCCTCGCCATGGCGGAAGAAGGCAGGAGGAGTCTTTTCAAGCTCTGTGCCAGATGTGGCATGAGGAACATCTACGTCGAAGACCAGCACATGAGGTGCCTCTATTGTCTGCATCCTGATCATGACGAGGACAGGAGCAAGATCTGCCGAGGTTTCGCCACCAAGACGAATCGAGGTCATTACCACAGGTTAGTGGCATGGCTGAAGGAAGAAAGGGCTCCAAGCATGGCCTCTGGGTGCGAACATGCCCCTCCAAGTCCGGACGACACAGGCTGCTGCTGCCGCGGGTCGCAGGTTGGAGAACGCCCGCTCCCTATCACCTTCCCCGTCCATGGTAAGCCTGCCGGTGGGTGCTGTGCCATTGTTAGGGAAGAAAAGAAGTCCATTTATGGGTAATTTTCCCTCCAGTTATGAAACCCCCAACTTGTTGCTTTTCTCTGACCATCCTAGCCTGACTTTTACCAGTGGAGCCCACCCTTCTGCTTTACTCCACTGGGCTTTTGCTCATCTTGATAAGGGGAAACCGACATGCCCTTCAGACTGTCAGTACTGTGAGACTTTGTTTCCCTTAGTCTTTCACTTCGTTGCCATTTCTTGGCAACATTTTATCTGTGCACAACAGGCCTCATTATGACCCTGCCGGTCTGGAAGCAAGAGTGCCGGTAATTTTACCGGCACTGTTGTTTCTGGACTGGCATTTTACAGGTCTGCCTGCCGGAGCCGCTGTGCCCGACAAATCTGACCCTACCGGGCACAGCGGCCACAGTAGGCAGACAAGTCACGCAAGCACCGGCACCGTTAACCCTATGGAAATCTATGGGAATGGGAACTTACAATTTACTGGCGCTTGGCTTTCCGGGCCACCGGGGTTGTAATCTCCTGGTGGCACCAGGAAGTCAGATGCTGGTAAATATCAGTATCATGAACTGAAGAAGCAGAACAGTGGAACTGTTGGTGTCCCCCTGGAAGGTTTAGCAACTTGTCCCCGTTGTTGTCCCGTCTAAGCCCCTGTTTCTCATCGATCATAGAAGGCCTGCAATGTTGCTGTGATCTGTTGGAGTAGTGGGACTAACTACTCTCAGCACCGCCGGCTTAACTTGCAAACAAGCCTCTTCGGAAGTGTTCCTGGACCGCCCAGTGTACTGACCAGCTCGAATGGGACCTTTGCCTTGGAACCGCCGCCGTCTCGAGTTTCGACTGGAGACTTTGGGAACCATAAACCTTTGGTAGAAGGCACTCTCCTGCTGAGTTTCGTACATCTAACATTCCTAGGTATGGAATTAAGAGAGTCTGCCTAAACCCAAGCCTGTGCGGTCCTGTGTTGCCCCGCTGTGGTGACAAGCGTGGTGACTGCCTTGCTGCTGTGCCCTCTTGTGCCGTAAGACGATGTGCATTAGAACTGGCCTGATCCCTTCCCCAGAAGCGGAGTAAAGGCCACTGTCCCACCACGGACTGAGGTACGGAATGCAGCACCTGAAAGCCGGAGAGATGCGCAACTGCTGGACTTGAACCTGCGTGCAAACTGGACTTGACTGGCGTTTGGTCCAGACTGCATCGAGGGTCGGTGAGTACTTGCAACACTTACTGGGGGCCCCTGGCGCATCCATAGACTTTTACGCACAAGTGTCCCCCAAGGGCCACTATCCTTTGTTAGGATTCCTGGAAATCACCACTGCCCTCTTGTGAAGACTCTCCTTGAATAGTGGAACTTTATTCTTCATCACCTCACCCATCTTCCTGAGCCACTACAGCCCCTTGAAGAGCCCCGTTTTGTACTTAACTGCACAATCGAGTGCTGCCAGGCGGAACGTACTTTTGAGCACAAGGCTCCACACTTTGTAGGGATTGGTCCTCCTCTTAGTTAGGATTTGGGTTGTTGAAGAACTGCCTAAAGTATTTTTGCACTGTCTGAATCCCTTATGTTTCAGGTTGTGGATCTCTACTTGTTTAATATTACTTTAGGCCAATAGTTACTGTATATATGTTTCCTAGTATAGTGTTGTGTTAGTATTGTTAATATTGCTGTGGTTTCATCTTGTGTTTGACTTAAAAGGCCTTTATTAAATGTATATGTTTTTTTGATATATACACCTGACTAAGAGTAGTTTGTGGTGTCGTTTACTGTGTGTGCTCATTGTGGACTTTCAATCACCCTCACCCCTACTGAGACCTGGTCTTGACCGCCGCCAATGCTACCTTTATTGGTCTGGCTTGTCCAGAAGGTTACCCTGTTCCAAGAAACTAGGCTGGCCTTCTGAACCTCTGTCCACCAGGTCAGAGTTCATAAATCCATCTTAACAGTCATCAAAGTGACTGAATCTCTCTTTCAAGCATCGCCCTTTGTCGAAGGATAGACCAAAGAAAGACACTCGCAAGGAGGGCGCTCCAAGGTCCTAGTCTATACTTCCATCCAAGACTTGTGATGACACTGTCAGCGTCTCACAAGCACAGACCCTGTCGGCGAGACCATCATCAACTACAGCCACATCCACGACCCTGTCGACGACTGCCGTGTTGACCACCGCTGCAAAATCTCCGTTGGTGACCCCATCAACGATCCCATCAGCGATTCCATTGATGACTGTCCCGTCGACGAACGTGGCAACATCAAAATCTGCACTGAGGGGCAACACTACCTCCCTGGCCCACGACTACTACTGCTCCAGCCACGACTACAACTGCCTCGACCACGACTACTCAGTCTGTGAAGGCCCCAGTCATTTAATCTTTCCCAAAGGAGGCAGGAAGATCAAAGGGACTGTTGCCACCGACAGAGTTTCTCCCCAGGCTTATGGTGGGTCTAAAGGAGGTAGCAAGGAATCGTGTCATGGTGATCTACACGGACAAAGAGTTCTAGCAGGAAGGCTGCTGCTCGGATCAGGGAGGGGACAATCCAATGGGTGATGAGACCCCCCTAGTGGTACAGAACCCACTATCAATCCGAGCAAGGTGCACTAGACCTCCATCAGTGCCAGCCCCAGAGGTACCTCAACAGAGCCCGAAAGATATTTCTCTAGATATTCTAACTGCACACTGCTCACTTTGGTGTCAGAAATACAACAGCTGCTCCCCCCCATGATGAATCCGGTGCAGATCTCTCCCAGGCTCAGCCCACCAAGACCACAGCACAGACCCCACCATGTGGGTCCAAAGCATCCTCCAACACCAGAGCAGCCAACGCCAACCTCCACTTGGGCTCTACGAGTGGTGGATCCACGCCATACAGACACTAGGGGCATGGATACAGGCACTACGGAGACAGATGAGTTTGATAACTTTGTGCCACTGGATGAAAAACCGCTGGGTACCAATGATCCCACAGAGCATCGCTTCCTGATGAGGTGCGTTCCTTCCACTCCATACTTTCAAGGGCATCTACACTCTTCAATTGAGTGCCCAAGGAAAAGAAAAAGGAGGGATTTCTTTAGCAGAGACGTACGTCATCCAGGAAGACCATAACATCCATTCCTCTAGTGGATGACGTTTGGGAAGAAGGCCTAGCTCTCATGAAGGCCCCCAAGCTCTACACCAGCAAAACGGGCTGGACTTGAGAAAAAGTACAGGGTGCCTGACTCAGCCTCTAAATGCCTCAGATCACAGCCCTCCCCGGACTCTCTGTTTTCTGCCGCTGCCAGTAAGCGGTCAACAAACCTGTCCTCCAAATCCATGTTCCCCCTGACCAGGAGGGGAAAAGCTGGATGCAATGGGCAAACGTATCATCTATAACACTGCCTCACTGGTGAAAGCCACCATGACAGGGAGTTGCGGTTCAAGCTGAGCCCGATCCTGGATTTCTTGCTTGATGACAAAACGACAGAGGCTTTAGCGCTATTCCAGGAGGGCAAAGTGGCCTCAGACCGCGCCATCACAGTGGCGCTGAATTTTGCCAACTCAGGTTTTTGCCAAATGGGAAATGGAGCGGCACTCAGATGTCAAGGATGGCTAAAGGCCACACATTTCAGCAGAGGGGCACAGTGTCGATGTCGTCCACAAGCCAGGATGCAAACACCGAAGCAAGCCTGACCCAGCCCAGGGTCCAGATCCCCGCTTTTGCAGCCCAGTCGGGGGCTGTCTGACGCATTTCATCAACGAGTGGAAGAACATCTTCACTGATGAGTGGATGCTGGACATACTTGGCACACCCTGGAATTCGAACACAGGTGCCCTTGCATCCCCGCTGTAGCAAAAAAGAAGATGCACATGGCCCAGCTGCTATGGGAAGTGCATGCCATGTTCAGAAAAGGGGCAACAGAACCCATCCCACTGTGCCTCTGTGGCTCCGGAGTAAACTCCAGATACTTTCTGGTCCAGAAGAAGTCAGGAGGTGGCATCCGATCCTAGACTTGCGACGCCTCAACAAGTACCTGACGTCCCAAAGGTTCAGCATGGTCATGTTGCAGCAAGTACTCGGCCAGCTGGAAGTAGGGGATTTCCAAGCAATGCCTAATTCCACATCCCCATACATATATACAAAGCATCAGAGGTTCTTGCAATTTGTTGTTCTGGTACAGTACTATCAGTTCAAGGCTCTGCACTTTGGCCTGAAATCGGCACCAAAGATATTCACAGAGTGCTGTGCCCTGGTGGCAATGCATCTACGTCTCAAGGGCATATATGTCTATCCATACCTGGACAACTGGCTCGTTCGGTCGCCCCCTCAGGCCCTGGTGGTGCAGCACACCAGGGAGACCATACGCCTTCTAACAGAGTACAGATTCTCCATCAACTGTCCGAAGTCCTACATGGTGCCATCACAGAACGCTCTGTTTCTTGGTGCCCACCTCAACACAGTGACATCTCTGGTGTTCCCCTCAGAGGAGAGAGTGGCAGCTATGTTGGGGAAGGTAAATCGCAATCTATGGTTCAATCCGCAGTGGTGCGTGCCGTCAAATCCCTGCTGGGCATGATGTCATCCTGCATTCACCTGATTCGGTTTTGAAGGCTACAGATGAGACCTCGGCAGGAGTTTCTGGATGCCAGGTCGCTCCAGATCACAGGAAAGTAGACATACCGGATTGACCTCAACCAAGACTTCAAACAAGCCGTTCAATGGTGTGGAGTACGCAAGCAACTTACACAAGGAGCACCGTTCCAGGTCCCCCATTTCCAGGCTTTGGTCACCACGGACGCCTCTCTGGACGGATGGGGGGCTCACACTGGACAGTCCCATGCCAGAAGCCTCTCGCTGCCGGAGGAGAAGGCTCTGCACATCAATGTTCTGGAGCTGCGGCCATGTTTTAGGGCCTTAAGTCTTTCCTACCTCTTCTGCGAGGGTGGTTGGTGAGGATCTTCATGGGTAACACCACCACTATGTTTTACATCTAGAAGCAGGACGGGACCCACTCCCCCACTCTTTCCCTGGAGGCACAGACCCTGTGGCACTAGTCAATTCTTCAGGACATGTTTCTCGTCCCATTTAATCTGGTGGGCATCGAAAACACCATAGCTGACTCCCTCAGCAGGGAGCTGTGATCCTGCCACGAATGGGAACTCCCGCAGGCACAGATGATACTCATCACCCCGGCGTGGCCATGCAGGGGCGTGTCGTTGTTGGCATGGTCCGCCGAGTTACTTCACTGAAGTTCGCCTGGAGTCCAGACTGGCTGCGACTCATCCTTTCAGGTAAGTCTTTTAATGTTTCTTTTGAAAAAAGTCTATGTTGATGAATGTCCCAGTAACCTTCTTCTTTTGTCTTGTAGAGGCTGATGGAGAATGGCGAGACTGACTGCAGAGTTTGAGAAGGTAAGGATGCGCTAGATGCGGCGCTGAAAGCGTGCTTGCAAATGAGCTAACCTGTGCCTTGTTTCTTTTCAGGTCGCAGAGAATTCCGCAAAGCGACGATGGATTGGAGGACTGTGCGCCAAAGGTGAGGTTTGTAATAGCAGAGGCCTTCCAGTTGAGATGGTAAGTAGCTTCTTGTTCTTGCCTCTCGTAATCTTGAATATGTAGCCGAGGACCGATGGAGATACCCTCGAAGGCTCCTACTGGATGAAGAGTTGGAGCTGAGCAGGTAAGAATAGCGATGTTCTTCCAGGCTGTTCGCCCGAGCGGGCCAGGATACAGAGCAGGACCCGGTGAACGTCACGCTGCAAAGCAGAATAATGCGAAGCAGGTGCCTCGGGTCGGGGGTGGTTTAAATACCCGGCAGGTATCCCAGGTGCCTTAGAGGCAGACCTCGCCCAGAAGCTAGCCTGCTTGTTGCAGTTCCCCGATAATCCTCGTGGGGGAAGCCATATTCCCCCATTGTCCATTGGAAGCCATACTTGCCAAGTGCGCCTGGTGCAAACGGCGCCAGGATTGTGTCCAAGGCACCCGCGACGGGCTAGTGTGGGCCTTTATGGCCTTGGAACGGTACTGAGGTGGAGGCCATGGTGCCCAAGACCCACAGCCAGGGCTCGGGGTCGTGACAGCACTCCCCCCCAAGGCCCTTCTCGCGGTGACCATCCTGTCCGGGCCTGGCTTGTCTGGGTGCTCTTGATGGAAACATTGAAGCAGGTGCAGAGCATTGATACATTCACTGGGCTCCCACATTCTGTCCCGCGGACCGTAGCCTTTCCAGTCCACCAGGTAGTACAGTTTATTCCTCACATACTTAGAGTCCAGGATGCCCTTTACTTCATACTCCGGTTCTCCATGGAAGATTATAGGCCCTGGTGGTGTAGTGAGCCGGGTTCCCAACTTTACTGGCTTTAGAAGTGACCCGTGGGATACTGGGTGTATCTTCATGTGGGCAGGTAATGATAACCTAACAGCAGCTGAGTTAATGACAGATTCCACTGGGTACGGTCCTAGAAACCATGGGCGAAATGTCCTTTTCCCCTTAATAGGTATGTGTCTTGAGGCTTGCCATACTTGGTCCCCTACTTGGTAGTCCGGAGCCTTGATGCAATGTTGATCTGAATATTTTTTCTGGTGTGCCTTGGCTAGTTTCAGATGTTCCTGAGCCCTCTTGAAGGCCTGGGTGATGGTCGTGTGGAGAGTGGTGATGGCTGGCATCTCCAGAATTGTTGGAATATCTAGTTCAGACGTGCGCGCGTGTCTTCCGTAAACCGTAAAGAACGGTGTTTGTCCCGTGCTGCTGTGTAAAGAGTTATTGTAGGCATATTCGGCAATCCATAAGAGGTCCTTCCAATCCCCTTCGGTTTGGTGGAGCATGCAGCGTATGTACTGCTGAAGGGTCTGATTCGTTCTCTCGTTTTGACCGTCTGTTTGAGGGTGGTGACTAGTGGACAGTCGGATGTCTATCTGGGCTAGAGAGCAGCATTTTTTCCAGAAGTTGGACACAAACTGAGTTCCGCGATCAGATATTAGGGCCGAAGGGAATCCATGTAAGCGCACTACCTGCTCGAGGAAGATCCGAGGGAGGCCGGAGGCATTGGGCAAACCCTTGAATGGGAAGAAATGAGCCATTTTGGAGAATAGGTCCACGACCACTAGGATTGTGTCGTAGCCGTAACAAGAAGGGAGGTCCATGATAAAGTCTAGGGAAAGCATGTGCCACGGAGCCGGCGGAATGTCCAGAGGTTGGAGGAGTCCTGTGGGTCTCTGTTTGGAGGATTTGTTCTGGGCACAGATTCCACAAGACGTGACGAATTCAATTACGTCTTTGCGCCATGTCAGCCACCAATAACTCCTTTTCACCTTGGCCAAGGTCTTCGCAATTCCCGGGTGTGCCTCTATAAGAGAGTCATGGTACTCAGATATAACTTGTTCTTGCAGTTCCTTCACCGGCACGAAGAACCAGTTCCTATAGTACGGCAGTTGGTCCTTAACACGAAAGTGCTCGCCTCTGGAGCCCCATTCTTGTAGTTGTTCCTGAGTTAGCACTTGCCGAACTTCGTATAAGCGCTCATCCTGGGTCATAGTGGTGGTGATGGCGAGGATTCTGTCATTAGGGATAATGGCCACAGGATTGGGGGTACCAGTGCCGCTTCCTCGGTGCCCATCCGCGAAAGGGCACCTGCTTTGCCCTTCTTAACCCCAGGTCAATATATGATTACAAAATCGTACTCTGCAAAAAAAAGAGCCCAACGTAGCTGCTGAGAGGACTGAGATTTCGCGTCCTTCAAATCTTGGAGATTTCGATGATCAGTTATCACTGTGATGGTATGCCTTGGCCCCAATAGGTAATATCGCCAAGCCTTGAATGCGGCCTTAATGGCCAGTAGCTCCTTATCGGTGATGGCATAGTTGAGCTCCGGCGACATGAACTTCCGCGACCAAAAGGCCACTGGATGCAGTTGGCCTGTGAGCGGGGTCCTTCTGCGACAGTACTGCACCCATCGCCATGCTGGATGCGTCTGTTTCTACAATATAGGGAAAGTCTGGGTGTGGATGCTGCAAGATCGGGGCTGTGATAAACTTCGCTTTGAGTTCCTGGAACGCCTTCTCCGCCTCTTCTGTCCAGCGAAAGGTCTTGTTACACTTCCGTAAGAGTGAAGTAATTGGGTGCACAATTTGAGAGAACCCGGGGATGAAGCGGCGGTAGAAGTTCGCAAAACCTAGCATACTCTGGATCCCCTTGATGGAAGTTGGTTCTGGCCAGTTGAGTACTGCATCAACTTTATGAGCGTCCATGCGTATTCCTCTTGGTGAAAGGACAAAACCCAGAAACTCCACCTCCGTGACATGGAACGAGCATTTCTCCAGCTTGGCGTAGAGGTGGTGTTGTCAAAGCTTGGTCAGGACGGCCCGTACATGCCCTATATGTTCTTGCTCCGATGTCGAGAACACCAGGATGTCATCAATGTACACTAGAGCGCAGACATCAATGAGTTCTCTAAGCACGCCATTCATGAAGTATTGGAATGCGGCTAGGGCATTGCACAGCCCGAACGGCATTACTTGATATTCGTATAGGCCGTACTTGGTGCAGAATGCCGTTTTCCACTCGTCCCCTTCTCTAATACGCACCAGGTGGTAGGCCCCTCTAAGATCCAGTTTAGTATAAATCTAGGCTTCTTTGACCTGGTCTTCCAACTCCAGAATCAGCGGCAAAGGATAGCGGTTTTTGATGGTAATCTGGTTCAGGGCACGATAATCAATGCACGTTCTCAAGTCCCCTTCCTTTTTCGGCACGAAGAATAACGGGGCTGCGGTCGATGACTTAGACGGGCGGAAGATGCTGTTGGCCAGGTATTGCTTTAGGTTTTCAGGTGCTGGTTTTCTTGTTCTGTGAGCGCATAGATACGTCCACACGGGATCTGGGCTCCAGGCAACAGATCGATCTGGCAATCGTAAGGTCTGTGAGGGGGGAAGAGTATTTGCTTGTTCCTTCTGGAAAATGTCCCAAAAGTCTTGATAGTGGACAGGCAATGTAGCGACCCCCCCAGGACTCTCACCGAATCCTCATGCACTGGGGATTTGGCGTGCTTCCCTTTCCGACCCCCAGGGTAGCAAGAGTGCGTGCAACTATGGCCAAAAACCAGTTCACGGGCACGCCAGTTGATTCGCAGATTGTGCGCGACTAGCCACGGCATTCCCAGGATTAATCGGAACTGCAGTGCCTTGATTAAATCAAAGGTGATGACTTCACGATGTCCATCCTCACACAAGA
Source organism: Ambystoma mexicanum (assembly GCF_040938575.1). Taxonomy (NCBI): domain Eukaryota; kingdom Metazoa; phylum Chordata; class Amphibia; order Caudata; family Ambystomatidae; genus Ambystoma; species Ambystoma mexicanum. The sequence goes on along the minus strand of NC_090921.1, from coordinate 1,332,309,433 downwards.
GAGTGAGTTCTGTGGTGCATTCAGACACAGGTCCCGAGGCGATCTCGGTGCCGTCAACAGTTGTGACCGTCTTGGTGGTTGGCTTAGGGCAGAGTGGTAGCCCCATCTTTGCTGCAACGTCCTATCAATATAGTTCCCCACTGCTCCACTGTCAATATAGGTTTCTGTTGACTGCATGACCGACTGGTGCTGGTGAGGAATTAGGATTACAGGCACAGCAAAAGGGGAGGTCTGTAGATGAATTTCCTTGCTCGACAATTGGATCCCTACAATTGCCGGGCTTGGCAGTTTTCCGACTCCTCACCGGGATTCTCCTTGTCGGTAGCCCCAACGGTTCTCCTAGGCGGTTTGACAGGCCATTCCTTTAGAAAGTGGCCCACCTTGCCACAATACAAGCACAACTGCCACTCTCTCCTTCTTTCCCGTTTCACTTTGGTTGAAGGAGGTCTGACTCCTCCTATCTGCATGGGTTCGATGGAACCTTCAGACCTTCGGGGTACTTGGTCCTTGGGTCGCACAAACACAGGACGGGCCTTAGCCTTGCCACAATCATTTTTTTGATCTTGCAATCATTGATCTGGTTGCAGTACAAGGCTAATGAATTCAGCACAATCCCGGGGTGGGTCCACCACTTGAGCTAACACATCCTTTAACTCACCTCGTAGGCCCCGATGGAACAAGGTAGTCTTCTGGCCAATCTGTCTCTACCACCAGTCTATTGAAAGTGGCGATATATGTTAGCAGGTCCTGGTTCCCTTTTTGAAGGGACAGAAGTTCATTATCTAACGCCTGCCCATGGTGGCGTCGGGCGAAAAGCTTTTCCAGCTCCCGCTGAAACCCGCCAAAGTCCTGCAATAGGGGATCATCCCGACTGATGAATGGCACCGACCAATCAGCTGCACTCCCACTGAGGTAAGAAAGAACGAAGGCCACCCTCGACTGGCCGGTTGGGAATGCCCCAGGCCTGCATAGAAAATGAAGGCGACACTGGTTCATAAAGGTCGCATACCGTCGGGGGTCACCCGAGAAACGCTCCGGAGGGGGTAGTGGCACAGTTCCACATAGGTTGATCTGGGCCGGGTGACTAACTGGCATTGATGTAGAGGGGGCAACCCCAGGCAACAGGGCTTGCCCAGCTTGTGATTGAAGAAGTTGTCTACTAAGGTCGTCCGTCCTTTCCTTGATCACAATTAGTTCTCTCCTCAAGGCATTGGTTTCCTGCCACGACGAGTGGACCTCTGTGCGCAACTGCCCCAACAATTTGGCCAATTGATCTGTCTCTGAGGTTTCCATACTAGACGCCCATGTGGATTATTAAGTATGGCTTCGCGTTCTGTAACGCTCACCTTGTATCCAGAAGGATACAAGGTCTGCAACTCCCCCGATATTCTCCCTGGGATCAGTTCTTGATTTCCGTTATGCTGCAATCTCCGTCCTGCCGCGCTTGGCAGGGGCGCGTTGTTGTTGGCGATGTCCGCCGAGTTACTTCACTGGTGTTCGCCTGGAGTCGAGACCGGCTGCGACTCCTCCTTTCAGGTAAGTCTTTTAATGTTTCTTTTGAAAAAAGTCTATGTTGATGAATGTCCCAGTAACCTTCTTCTTTTGTCTTGTTGAGGCTGATGGAGACCGAGGCTGATTGCAGAGTGCGAGAAGGTAAGGATGCGTTAGATGCGGCGCTGAAAGCGTCCTTGCAAATGAGCTGACCTGTGCCTTGTTTCTTTTCAGGTCGCGGAGAATTCCTGGAAGTGACGATGGATTGGGGGACTGAGCGCCAAAGGTGAGGTTCGTAATGGCAGAGGCCTTCCAGGTGAGATGGTAAGTAGCTTCTTGTTCTTGCCTCTCGTAATCCTGAATATGTAGCCGAGGACCGATGGAGATACCCTCGAAGGCTCCTACTGGATGAAGAGTTGGAGCTGAGCAGGTAAGAATAGCGATGTTCTTCCAGGCTGTCCACCCGAGCGGGCCAGGATACAGAGCAGGACCCGGCGAACGTCACGCTGCAAAGCAGAATAACGCGAAGCACGTGCCTCGGTCAGGGGTGGTTAAATACCCGGCAGGTATCCCAGGTGCCTCAGGGGTGGACCCCGCCCAGAAGCTAGCCTGCTTGTTGAAGTTCCCCGATAATCCTTGTGGGGGCAGCCGTATTCCCCCATTGTCCTTTGGAAACCATACTTGCCAAGTACGCCTGGTGCAAACGGCGCCAGGATTGTGTCCAAGGCACCCGCGACGGGCTAGTGTGGGCCTTTCTGGCCTTGGAACGGTACTGAGGTGGAGGCCATGGTTCCCAAGACCCATAGCCAGGGATCGGGGTTGTGACACCCAGGCCCAGACTTCACATCTCTTCAGCATGTGGGGCCGACCCCGGATCGATCTCTTTGCAACAGCAGCCAACTCGAAGTGCCAGGCTTTCGCTAGCAGGTTTCCCCAGCCTGGGAGATGCATTCTTGTTCACATGGGAGGGTCTTTTCCTGTATGTGTTGCCGGCAATCCCTCTGCTGCTACGTGTGATAAACACACTCAAATGCTGTTGTGGCAAGATGATACTCATCACCCCGGCGTGGCCCTGCTAGATCTGGTACCCAGAGCTGTTCCCCATGCCGATAGCGCTGGCCATCTGATTGCCTCCTCATCCCAACCTCCTCTCCAGAGAAGACGGAACAATACGGCACCACAACACAGCGTCATTGAACCTCATGGCTTGCCTTCTGCCGCCTGAGATTTTGGGCATTATAACATTCCTCTAGAATGTAGGGCATTCCTGGTCAAGGCTGGAGTGTCCTCTACACTGTCGTGTTATGGCCTCAAATGGAAACGCTTCACTGTGTGGTGCAGGGCGCAAAAGACTATAACCTCTGCGCATCACAGCCTCACAGCTTCTGCCGGACCTGTTGTCTTTAGCCAAGGCTGGTTTGCACCACGCCTCCATCAAGGTGCATCTGGCAGCAATTTCCCAGGACACGAGGTCGCCAGGCAGGCCATCACTGGGCATCTCACCCACTCGTCAAAGAGTTTCTAAAAGGCCTCTTTGGGACTTTTCCACAAGTGAAGGCTCCTGCCCCGTCTTGGACGCTCAATGTCATACTCACTAAACTCATGGGACCTCCATTCGAACCATTGCATCTGGCCTTGCTGAAGTTTCTCTCATGCAAGATGGCATTCCTAGCCTAATGCGGGTCAGCGAGATTCAGGATCTTTCCTGCAAGCACCTATACTTGTCCTTCCATGATATGAGGGTGGTGCTTCGGGTCAACCCCACCTTTATACCAAAGGTTCCTTCTGAATTCCATCTCAACTAATTCTTGGTGCTTTCAGTCTTCTTTCCGAATCCTTCTTCGCCCGCTGAGAGGTTGCTGCAGACGCTGGACGTTGCATATGCCTGGTAGTTATATGTGGCATGCACAAAGGATTTTCAGAAGACGTCTGAACTCTTTGTAAATGTTGGACCTGTGAATCGAAGGCTTCCATATCCAGGTGTCTCTGACTGCATCATGCACTGTCATCCTCTGGCCAGCAGACCTCTTCCTAGCTGGCCCAACAACAGCGTTTTTCTCTGGTGTTTCTCTGCTGGACATTTGCAGGGCTGCTACGTGGATGGCTGTGCACACCTTTACGAAATTCTACTGCGTCGACATGGATTCCACGGGGGAGTCCAGAGTCGGCCAGGAGGTGCTACGCAACGTGTTTGTTTGAGGTGAGTCTGTTCCAGGGGTAAGTTGTTGTACTTCTGTTGAGCCTTGCCCCATCCTGTGGTTGTGTTATATACTGCTGTTTATTCGTATTCATGAGCCTGTGTATACACAGCAGACCCCATGCTGGAAAAGAAACAAGTTACCCACCTGTAACTGTTGTTCTCCAGCATGGGTCTGACATGGATTCACATGTGAACCCTCCCTCCTTCCCCTCTGTGGCTCTTCTGTGTACATACCGTCACTTCACGTGCTTTCAAATCTAAAGATGGTCACTGGGGGTCGGGCTTAGGCAGACGGTCGTCATTGGATGGGTGCAGTATGACCCAGACTAAAGTTATTAGTTATGTGAGTTTTCAAGCTTTTAAAGCAAGACTGCTTTCTTTATTTTCTACTGAGGATTCCCAGTCTGACGACGGAGAATATTTATGAGCATGTGAATCCATGCTAGACACATGCTGGAGAACAACAGTTAAGGGTAAGTAACTTGTTCCTTCTCCAGAATGGGGTCTGTCATGGACTTTTACCACTGTGTTGGGCATCTAACCTCTTGAGAAGAAAATCAACACTATGGCATTAACGCCCTGTTCTAAGGGCGGGAACGGGGGGATGAGGACGTAACAGCCCGGCAGCCTAAGTTAACGGCCAGAGCGAAGCAAGGGCAGTTAACGAAGGTGCCGGGCCGTTAACCCAGTACCAGCCCTTGGAATGGGGTGTTAAAGCCATTAGCACCCCGGGTTACCAAAGCAGTAACCCAGGGTGCTAATAAAAAGTATTTTCATTCATTGAACGCGACACTGCGCGTGTCCCGCTCAATGAATTAAAATATTGATCCACAATGGCCGCTATGGTTATAGAAGCCTTATGGAGCCATTATGGAGCCTTATGGAGCCTCTCTTTTATGACCATGGCGGCTGGAAAAGGGAAGCTGCTGTAGCGGCAGCAGGCAGCCACCACAGTCAGGTAAGTAGGGATGGGGAGGGTGGTTGGGATATTTGAAAATAAAATGGGGATGGGGTGATGGCGGCACGCGGTTGGGGAGGCAGCATGCGGGTTCTGTGAATTGTGGGCTGAGATTGTAGGTTTCAGCCCGCGATCAGCAGAACCTGATTGACTGCATCCCCTGCCCTGAGAGCTAATAAGTGTAATCTCAGGATTACCTTCTCCTCATCTGATTCATCCCAACCCTCCAAAACAATCCCATTGGCAGTGAACCCATTAGCTGGGGTCCCATAACCTGGCCTGGCCATTGCATCTTCTGTCAGTAAAGCCAACATAGTTGCTAATGAAATAAAACTGAAGGAGCTTCATCTGTGCATTAGGCACTACAGTCTCAGAGAGGAAAATGAGAGCACTGGAGTACAGCTATCTTCAAGTAAGGGACGCCTAATTTGTACTTGTGGCTGTAACTGAGTATCCCAAATGTAGGTTTTGCTACCTGTTATCTCGACATTTTTTGTGTTTGACACTACCTGCACTTTGCCCCACAAAGTGTACCAAATGTAGGTTTTGCTGCCTGCTGTCTCGCCATTGTTTGTGTTCACCACTAATTGCACTTTGCCCCCCCCAGTGTCCCAAATGTATGTTTTGCTGCTTGTTATCTCAACACTGTTTGTGTTTCGCCACTACTCCCCTAGCAGGTGAGGCCTGAGCTACCCCATTCTTAGCATAAACAATGTATTTAATTATTTTGAGGCCCGGTATCCACCTCTGCTGCCCATGCTCCACAATGCTTTTCCTCTGCCTCCCTACCCCGCCGAACTCCCACCCTCCCGACTCCTGATGGGCTGCACAAACAAGGAAACCCTGAACAATGTTGTGCGCATCAGCTCCATTTTGAAGAGTTTCGGGCCTCTGATGCAATCCCCTAACAGGTGAGAACCCAACAACCACATTCTGAGCATAAGCACATGTGTTGAATTATTTTGAGGCCTGGTATAAACCTCTGCCACCCATCCGCACTATTTTCCCTTGCCCTCCATACCCCACCCAACCGCACCAAGCTCCTGCCCTCCCTCTTCCTTATTGCCATCACGAACAAGGAATCCCTGAACACATTGGAAGTGCAGAGCAATCTTGAGTGCATCCACTCCATTTCTGCTGAGCTTCGGACCTGTGCTGCAATCCCTTAGCAGTACAGGCCCCTGCGACCCCATTCTGATCATAAGCACATTTATTTAATTATTTTGAGGCCCGGTATCCGCCTCCGCGCCCGTCCACCTTACTGCTTTACTGCTCCACCCACACCCTGCCGAGATCCCGCCCTCCATCCCCCTGATTGGCTACACGAACAAGGAAGCCCTGAACACATTGGAAGTGCAGAGCAATCTTGAGTGCATCCACTCCTTTTCTGCTGAGCTTCGGACCTGTGCTGCAATCCCCTAGACGGTGAGGTCCCAGTGACCTCATTCTGAGCATGAGCGCATTTATTTAATTATTATGGGGCCCTGTGTCTACCTCCGCCGCCCGTCCTCCTCGCTGCTTTCCCTCTCTCTCCCCACCCCGTCCAGTTACCGCCCTCCCCTCTCCTGATTGGCTTCACGAACAAGGAGCACCTCTTAACTGGATGGCCTAAGGCAGTCATCTGATAAGGGCTAGAGGCAAGGGGCAGCTCCCACCGAGGCAGCTACCATCTCTGTTTGCCCCTGTTCACCCTGGACGCCAGACGCAGACAACCTACAGCGGCAGAAAAGGTGAGCACGCTGTGGGCCAGAGTACAGCCATTACGGTACTCCAGTAAAACCCCACCACTCCTATCATCTATTACAGACACCCATGTACAGTCAGTTTGATTGTATAGGGTAGCCATACTTTGCATTTCCCCTGATTGTATAGGGTAGCCATACTTGCATTAAGCCTGATTGTATAGGGTAGCCATACTTCGCATTTAGCCTGATTTTATAGGGTAGCCACATTGTATAGGGTAACCATTCTTTGCATTTAGCCTGATTTTATAGGGTAGCCATACTTTGCATTTAGCCTGATTGTATAGGGTATCCATACTTTGCATTTAGCCTGATTGTATGGGGTACCCATACTTGCATTTAGCCTGATTTTAGAGGGTAACCATACTTTGCATTTAGTCTGATTTTATAGGGTTGCCCTACTTTGTATTTCACCTGATTGTATAGGGTAGCCATACTTGCATTTAGCCTGACTGCACAGGGTAACCATACTTTGCATTTAGCCTGATTGTATAGGGTACCCATACTTTGCATTTAGCCTGATTGTATAGGGTAGCCATCCTTTGCATTAGCCTGATTGTATAGGGTAGCCATACTTTGCATTTAGCCTGTTTGTATAGGGTAGCCATACTTTGCGTTTCGCCTGATTGTGTAGGGTAGCCACACTTTGCATTTAGCCTGATTATATAGGGTAGCCATATTTCAAATTCTGCCTAGTTGTATAGATTATCAATATTTTGCATTCATATAGAATAGCCATAGCCCCCCCGCTGCGCTCTGACATAGGCATTGAGTAACTCACTGTGCGCTCATTTTACATCTAACCCCATCTCAGGTATTAGCTGGTTACTGACCATAGCTGCATGGTTCACAGTGTTGGCAGTGTCATGCCTCTGAGGCTAGAAACAATTCAGGAACTATTTTACACACTGCAATTTTAACTGCAGTTGAGGTCTCTTCACTCACTTTGCATCTTACAGTTAGCCACTGTTCAGGACCTTATAGGTAGACACTGCATTGAACTTTGCTGTGCCTCACAGTTAACCAATTTGTTGAACCTTGCTGTATTTTCTAGTTAGCCACTGTGTTGAACCTTGCTGTACTTCCTAATTAGATTTTGGGGTTCATTACTGTTTCCCCGTTCTGGAAAAAATGCAGGTAAAATGGATAGTAATTCCGACACTGGCCCTCATTATAAGTTTGCCAGTCCAGAATCAACGGTTCTGGTAGATCCATACCAGCACCGTCTACCGGACTGGCACATTCTGACCGGCAATGGTGGAAACGCTATCTCCGCAAAGTGACCCCCACGGTGCAACCGCACCCGGTATCACTGTGACCGCAAACAGTGGGCCGACTCGCCGGAGTTTCCCGCAATTACTGGCACAGCATAATACCGGATACATTATGAGTACTACGTACATGGAAATACCGGCATAAAAATGGCAGTAACAACATGAACACTGCACGTTGAACACCGCGCCGGTAACACTAGGTGTTAAACAGTGTCAGGTGAGCTGCAACAATCCCCAGGTGTGCACAATTAGGCCAGCAGCACATCATAGGACACTGGGAACCTACAAAAGGGCCACACCCACACCCAACCCACCTTCCAACACAACCATGCTGGCAGTCAGCCTAGCAGCAATTGGGATGGGGAACCTGCAAGTAGCAGTGGAGTTAGAAGCAGCACTGAGGCAGAGGAGAAGGCGGCGTAGGCGCAGGAGGCAAATGAGGAACCCGATGTCCATCCTAAATATCAATGTACAGCAGGTACCACCCCGCAGGTAGCCAGCAATACCCTGCATCAGGGCATCACCCTGTAACCTGACCCCAAGTCAAATTCACACATTATACATCCTTGACAGGGCCACAATATTATCAATTGTCACCCTCATCGATGAAGACATCAGCAGCAGAATCAACATCTGGACTGCCATCCCACCTCTGCTGAAGGTAGTCTCCGTACTGCACTTTTTTGCCACTGGAACCTATCAGCACACTGTTGGGGAGTTGCACGGGTTGTCACAACCCTGTTTTTCAAGGATACTGTTCCAGGTACTTGATGCGCTGCTGCGCCATGTGTCACACCACATTGCCCTACCCCGAACCCCTGTACAGGTCAATGCCACCAAAGTGGCCTTACATGCCCTTGCCAGCATGCCCAATTGCATTGGAGCATTAGACTGTATGCATGTGGAGTTGATTTTCAGACATGCAATTGAGGCGGTGTATCGCAATCGGAAGCAATTTCACTCACTCAATGTACAGATGGTCTGTGATGCACAACTCATCACGCATTGCTGTGCACGTTCCCGGTGTCCACACACGACTCAATGGTATTGCAGAACTCAACATTGCCACGGTACATGGCACATCATGCGGGAGAAAGGACCTCGCTGTTGGGTGAGTGGAACTACCAATGCATGACCTCTGTGTAGTTGTGGCCAGGGGGAATAGCCAAACATCACAGTGCCCCTGCCTGTTGGGTGAGCAGACATACCAATGCATGACACCTGTGTAGTTGGGGGGGGGGAATAGCCACGCACCACAGTGCCCCTGCCTGTTGGGTGAGCAGACGTACCAATGCATGACCTCTGTGTAGTTGTGGGGCAGTGGGGGATAACCAAGCACCACAGTGCCCCTGCCTGTTGGGTGAGCAGACATACCAATGCATGACATCTTTGTAGTTGTGGGGGACTGGGGGATAGCCAAGCACCACAGTGCCCCAGCCTGTTGGGTGAGCTGACATACCAATGCATGACCTCTGTGTAGTTGTGGCGGAGGAATAGCCAAGCACCACAGTGCCCCTACCTGTTGGGTGAGCAGACATACCAATGCTTGACCTCTGTGTAGTTGGGGGGGGGAATAGCCAAGCACCACAGTGCCCCTGCCTGTTGGGTGAGTGGAACTACCAATGCATGACATCTGTGTAATTGGGGGCGGTGGGTAGCCAAGCACTAGAGTCCACCCAGCCAACTGCAACAACAGGCAAATGGCAATTTGCCATGTCACCGGAATACATACCCGGGCTATCATTAAGAATACCTTAGCCATGGAGTGGCACAACATGCAATGCCTACATGTGGTTGCGGGTACCTCCCCCGGTGAATGGATAGTATCTACACCCATTTGCATGATGGGTACACCTCGTGCTGTGCGCAGAAGTTACCTCATTGGTGTGGTCTGCATCTGCCTGATGCAGATATTGCCAGCACCTTACAATACATGAGCCGACTACCACATCTGAACACATGTACATTGCAATGATTGAGACATGATGATTGAGTTGCCTACCATAACTTCATTAAGGAACCATCAGACAAAAATGTTTCTGTAGGAATCTTTGACCCAAGTGTGCAGAATAGAAATGTCCAACAGAGGAATAACAGATAGGACTTTGGGTTGTACTGATCACTGTGCTGATCTAATACAGAGAGTCTTGACATGCTATCTTATTCAAACAGTAATACCACAAACACTAACTTGTCTCCTTACTGTTACTCCCATGCAAATGATGCCGGATATGCACTCATGCCATGGCTCATGACACCCATCCGATGGCCACGGAACAGGCATGAGGAGGCCTACAACCGGGCACACATACGGACACGTGGCGTGATAGAGCAGACCTTTGGACTGCTGAAGGCCAGGATCCGCTGTCTCAGCCGATCAGGCGGGCATTGCAGTACAGCCCCTTGAAAGTAGGCAAAATTGTGCTGGAATGTGCCATGCTGTACAATATGTGCATACGCAGGAACATTCCACTGACCCCTGACATTGAGCCAGCAGATGAGGATGAAGATGATGATGGGATGGATGTACAACCAGGCCGGGGTGTCATTGATGGCCTACATGCACGGGGAACACTCATAGACAAATCTTTCTGATCAACTTCAAATGCACACTGTGCACTTCAATTTGTGACACTTAGATTAAATGATTTCAACACATACGGAAGAAGATTGTCCACTCATAATTAACATTTGCACACCAGTGTTTTAAGCAGTGAACAAATGGAACAGGTGCAATAAGGAAAAATGCCCACACCTGACCTCCCACCTCCCCAACGAACCCATCCACTGACCAGACCCAAACTAGCAAACCCACTATGGACCACCCCCACCTCCCCAAAGTACCCACCCACCGACCAGGCCCCAACTAGCAAACCCCACTATGGACCACCCCCACCTCCCCAACGTACCCACCCACCAACCAGGCCCAGAACACAATCATGTGTAACTTCAGTGTCACACTGTACACCCTATTTTTTCCCTTGCTTGGGCCCATGATTGTCCCTTTCAGTTGGTTCAGTCAGCCGCTTCGACTTCCTCCTGGGGCTGCCGTCCACAGAGCTCGAAGGAGTGGTGGAGGGCAAAGCAGAGTTTGAGGGGAGGGGAGGGGGCAGGCAGCTCATAATGGCCTGCAGGGCCAGTGAAATTGTCTCCGCAATATTAGATTGTATGCTGTTGCCCTCTCGTACCCTTCTGGACACCAACATGTTGGATGTAGCAAAACGGCCTATTGCGCGTGATAGGCGCCGGACTGACTGCTCGTTGCTCTCCCGCTGCAACTGAGCATCCTCACGTTGGAGCTTTGATTCCTAAGGGTGTCGCTCCACAAGTCCCATCAGCCTGTCCTGATGCGTTTCACTGCGCTACAGGTGAGAGGACAATTCCTGCAGTGATGGCGTAGGGGAGCGCATTGGACTGTGTAGGCTGGTCGGGCTGAATGTGCCCAGTTGTTCCGGTGTGGAGGTGCACCCCTCATTCCCTGACCCTGGAGCCTCACTGGCCTGATGGTCTTGCATGCTTTACACGCCATCGTGCTCTGCATGGTCCGGAGGTACTGCAGCACTTGCAGGTGCACTTGGAGTGGCAGCAGGGTGATTCTCCAGCGGTACCTGCAGGTTTACTGGCGCTGCAGGGATATTGGGCTCCGGAGGGTGGTACACCTGGACGGTAGTCACACCATGGGTGTCGGAGGTTCTAGCACCAGATTGCAGTTCTGGTCTCCGATGATAGCCACGTCCAGTCCCCCTTGACGTCGCCTGATGACCACCGTCAGTGGCGGATGATGTTCCTGTAGGGGGTTGTAAGGAATGCTGTTACTGGTGTCCCATGATGTGTATGGGACAATCACATGCAACACACTCCTGAAGCTTCATCTAGTTGCAGTTACATGCATTGATGGGTGCTGCGGTCATGTGTGTGAGTCATGGGTTGCACTCTGGGGAACGCCGTCTGGCTGGCCGGGGGGTGGTGGTGTCCCATGGGGGTGCTGGTTGTGGTAGGGTTCATGAGGACTCTGGTATGTGGCTGTGTGCATTGCTGGGGGGGGTCCCATGAGGGTGCTGGCTGTGGTAGGATTTATGGGGACTGTGTTATGTGTCTCTGTGTGCATTGCTGGGGGGTGTCCCATGGGGGTGCTGGCTGTGGTAGGTGTGATGCTGGAAATGCATCGAAGGGACAGTGCCTCCGTATCCTTGTCCTTTACTGCTTTTTATCGTGTGTTCTGTCGTGCTTTCCGCACAGGACTTCATGTGGGACTCCTGGCGGTGCAGCTCTCTCTTTTGGTTTTGGTGAACAGACCCATGGGATACACTTATGGCACCCATGGGTGGGGGTACAACCCTGTGCCCCTATTGTATGTTTTTGGGCACGTGTGTGGGGCCCACAGAGCAGGGTACGGGCTGGTGGCAGCTCCGTGCTGAATTGACTGGATGCCCTGAGCGTCCTCCATTTTGGGATGCCCAGGCCCTGTCATTGGAATCGGTAGATTCCTGATGGAGACAAGATGTCCCCCATGGCTTCTTGCCTTCCATCGCCTGTTACCTTGATCTTCCCGAAGTCCCGGGAAGCCGGACTCTGTCCCTTCCCCCTGACTGGCTGTTGTGTGGAAGTTCCATATATGGTAGTGTGGGGAAGTGCTGACCAGACTGGCTGGAGCCTTCCCAATGACCGTATGTTGTGGGTACGCCTGTGTGTGGGACCTGGGTGAATGGAGTATGTGACGAATACGCATTCTGTGTTGTGGGTGTCTAGTATCTGGTGTTTGACACAATGACTGAGACAGCCCTGCCCGAAACTGGTATGAATGCACTGTGGAGTGTTGAATGGCTGGGTACTTGTCCCAATACACCTAACTTGTTGTGAGTGTCTGGAGAGGAGTGAATGGCCTGAATGCACTATGCACCTGATTGGATGCCTGCCTGCATGAATGCCCTTCTGACTGATTGGTTGCCTGAGTGTGATGCAGCAGAATGAATGGGAGATCAACTAGTATATCTGGGGACCTCTCACTGCTAGAATTCGTGTTCAGAAGCTGAAGAGTAACTGGAGTGAAACTGAAGCTTGACCTTGAAGCCCTGCTGGACGAGAAGAATTACTGTTGCTCTCCTTCACAATCTGAAAGCTGCTGAGCCTCCAAGAACTGACCCAGAGAGGACCTGGTAAGGCGCCCTCTTCCCGGGGGAATTGAGGGACCATCGTGCACCAGCAGATCTTTGCCAAAGCTCCCTGGTAGACATACCTTCGACAAGCTGCCGACCCGAGACAGGGACCACCGCAGAATCACAAAGAGAAGCGCCCGGACTGTTGTCCGCCACTGTCGCCGACCGATGTCGCCGACCGGAGCCGCCATGCTCCCGTTTGCCTAAGAACTTTCGAATCCAAGGACGCTCTTGTCCGTATCGTCGCCGCTGTATCCTGCTGGAGAAGGCCTGACCGTCGACGCGCCGAGGAGCATCCACCGGTGGGTTTCCCACTACCCGAAGACCACAGAGACACCGATGACTCGACGCCCTTGCTGGGCCACCGTTCTTCAAACTATTTGCGGTCCAGAACTATCGACACCGAGGTGCCCCGCACGCCTCTTCCTTGCAGGACGTTTACGCTTCCCCATCAACGAATACTGCTAGGAACGAAGCTGCCACTTCACCGTCGTAGCTCACCCTGTTCTCCGTTGGACGTTTGACGACCCGTGACTCCTGCCTTAAAGGGAGAGCACTCAAGAAGGGCCGTCAATTCCCCTCCAAGGAATGCTACAACGCCAGGTACTTTGGGGTTGCAGAACTATTGGGAAGTCTATTGTGAACAATATATGGACTGGGCTTTTATCTTTATTCTACAGGTTGCCCAGGTGGGAGGATCTCCACACAGAGATGTGTTTAATGGTAGCGACCAGTATTCTGCCAATTGTTCAACCATCTTGCTTTCCTTCCTCTCTTTACTGCTGGTTTCCTCTTTATTGATCTGTGTGACATTTTGACAGTATAGTTGATGCACTTTAATGAGATCTGATAATATTTGTGGTACCACTGTAGAACTGTATATATTTACCATTGTTGATATTCTGAGCACAAAGTGAGTTATTGTGATAGTGTACATAACCTTGAATATTAATTATATAAAGACTGTGTTTTAACCGATACAGTGTGCGGACATTCCTTTGTGGGTGCTTGGGGACTACACTGTACTTAAGAACCAGCCTGCATCACCTGCTGAGAAGCTAGGCCTTGATTGCTCGACCATGTACCAATAATAGAGAATCTTGGTTGGGGTCCTCTGTACCTCTCCTCTACCATATAAAGAGCAGAAGTACAGACACCACCCTGCAGTCTTTACAGTAGGGTTGATGGGGACTGTGGTATGTGGCTCTGTGTGCATTGCTGGGGGGTCCCATGGGGGTGCTGGCTGTGGTAGGGTTGATAGGGACTGTGGTATGTGGCTCTGTGTGCATTGCTGGGGGGGTGTCCCATTGGGGTGCTGGCTGTGGTAGGGTTGATGGGGACTGTGATATGTGGCTCTGTGTGCATTGCTGGGAGGTCCCATGGGGGTGCTGACTGTGGTAGAGTTGATGGGGACTGTGGTATGTGGCTCTGTGTGCATTGCTGGCGGGGTCCCATGGGGTGCTGGCTGTGGTAGAGTGATGGGGACTGTGGAATGTGGCTCTCTGTGCATTGCTGGGGGGGGCAGGTATACCTTTATTCACATTCATGTCTTTGCACTTTATATACTTACCAGCCTCGCTAGGTGTATCTGTTACAGCCTCGGCTCTGCCTACCCCCTCAACTCCTTCAAGGTGCAGCACGCTGCTACACCTCTCCTCCCACAGTAGCAGCTTCAGTGGGGAATGTGATCCGCCTCCTGTGGCGCTGCTTTGCTGTCTGTGGGTTGACAGCAGGTTCCGGACCCTCAGCTGCCAGTCGTCCCACCTCTTGTGGCAGTCTTTTACCAACCGCCCAGTCACCCCCACAGCTGAGACCTTCTGGGCAGCATCAGCCCATATTGCCTTTCTTGTCTGCTGCGTGGAGCGCCTCTGGTCTGTGCTGAACAGCTCCCGTGCATTGTAGACAATGTGCTCGACAAGCACAGTGAGTTCTGCCTCACTAAAGCGTGGTTTCCGCTGCCAGCTGACTGGGACCCTTGATGTCATGTTCCTCGTGGTTTTTAGGCAGACACAGTAGCTGTGGGCCATGTGGTACCAGAGGATTGCAGTTGATTATGTAATGACCGCCAATCTCCTTCCGGTTTTCGCAATGACGGTACTTCCGGCACCAGTGTTTCCGCCTCTGCTAATTCCAGCATGCCCGAGGTGGATACGGATGTACCGCAGGTATTTGGCCCGGTGCATCCGTCTCCGTGGGTGTTACCGTGATGGCGGTAGCACTGGTTCCGCACTGTGCTGAGGCGCACAGATGCCAAGCAGTAATTCTCCCTTATTTCCGCATCCATGCAGTCACAGAACCGGTGTCACCGCCATAACGGTAACACCGGATTCCGGACCGACAAACTTGTAATGAGGGTCACTGGCTTTTTTCCAGACTGGGAAAAAAAGGTTGGCGGAGGGGGCCAACGATCTTCCTCCAGGCCTGACCTGCCAGTAGATCAGGCCCCCGCTGGCAAATAAATGCTGCAATTACCTTCATGGAGTCCTTGAATGGGGAGTTACTAGCATTCCTGCCACCCATAATTTCTCGGTAATGCCGGGATATCAGGCAACAGGAATGCTTATTCCGTTTTGGTGGTTACTGGCGGGATACCACCAAACTCAGAATGAGGGCCATTGTGTTGAACCTTGCTGTGCCTCACAATTATGTTAAAACTTGCTGTACTTTCTAGTTAGCCGCTGTGTTGAACCTTGCTTTTCTTCCTAATTAGGCATTGTGTTGAACCTTGCTGTGACTCACAATTAGCCATTGTGTTAAATCTTGTTGTACTTTCTAGTTAGCCACTATGTTGAACCTTTCTGTACTTCGCAGTTAGACATTGGGCCCATTACTAGCCTGGCAATCTGGAAATAAGGGTGCCAGTAGCAACGTACCATCACCCTTTCCGGACCGCCATACGACAAGAATGCCTGCAGGGGCCGGTGCTCCCGGCAGATCTGACCTGCCGCGGGCACAGACCCCTGCAGGCATGGTTTTCACTGAAGCACCGCCACTGCTAGCAACAGTGCTTCTGTGTCCCCATACCCTTAGAGTACTTTGGGACTCCACGGCAATGGGGACTTACACTTTAAGCCGCCTGACATCCCAGGCCGCCTAGACTTGTAATGTCCCAGTGGCACCGGGATCTCAGGTGACGGAACAGTGTTACGAGTTCGGTGGCAACCCGCCGCTAGCACCAGTGGGCTACCGTCGACCTTGTAATGAGGCCCATTGTGATGAACCTTGCTGTGCCTCACAATTAACCATTGTGTTAAACCTTGCTGTACTTTCAAGTTAGACATTGTGCTGTACCCATACTATTCCTCACAGTTAGCCATTGGGCCTCATTCCGAGTACGGCGCTAACCAATGGCGCTATTAACGCCTTGGTTGACGCCGTACCCGGACCGGCAGCGCCTTGGTGGATGGCGGAATTACCGCCCCATTCCAAGGTTGATGGGGCGGTAATTCCCCAATCCCCATTTACCCTTCCCCATTCCCATTCTTGCCCCATAGGGCATAATGGGAGTGGGGAAGGCGTTAATTACGCCACCGTAAGTTACGGTGGCGTAATTAACATCAAGGTCCCTTAGCGCCATGGTTTTTAACACCTGCTAAAAGCAGGTGTTAAAACCTCCATGGCGCAAAGGGAACTCGGAGTATGGCGGTAAGGGATTACCACCACCGCTCTCGTTAGCGGTGGCCGCTATCCCTTACCGCCATACTCGGAATGAGGCCCATTGTGTTGAACCTCGCTGTATTTTCTAGTTAGCCACTCTGTTGAACCTTGATGTACCTCCTAGATAGACATTGTGCTGAACCCACATTGCGTCACACAATTAGACACTGCATTGAACCTTGCTGTGCCTCACAGTGTAGCACACATCTTAGCACCTTGTACATTTAGCACCTGCATCATAAACCCATATTCCAGTTCCAGTCTTACCCAAAAAAGCAACCAGAGTTACTTTTAAAACTTTACCCTATAGCTTCAACAAAGAAATACAACAGTAGCAGAGAAAGAAGCAGCAGCGGCAGCAGGAAGAAACATGTGGCAGTCAGATGCAACAATAGATATATTGACATGGTGGCAAACATAAATAAAGGCCAAGAGAAAGGTAGCAACAGAGAAAGAGAGAGGCTGGCCTAAGAGTAAATAAAGGGGAAGCACTGTGAAACAACATGGTCCGAGGCCACAATCAACATACAGTCAGTAATAGAGTGCAAGACTGAACAACACAGCAACAGAAAGAAGGTGAGTGTGGTATCTGCTTTTTTGGGCACCTATAACCGGTTGTAAATAAAAGCAAGTTTTGTCGTCTTTCAAGCACTTATGAGTAAGTACAGAGTGACGGCCTAAATCTATAAAGTTTTTTTTCTGAGTATTTTATGACCTCTTGCAGATTTTAAATTAATTAATTCATGACATGCACTTTCCTAAGAAAACATCTCAGACTGTACTTTAACAGCTCCAGGGTCAGGTGAATAACTCCTGGTCCGAGGGGAATCCTCAACATCAAGGAGCCACTTTCAGCTCCTGCCTCTTGAATCCGAATTTCGACTCCTGCATATATGTATAATTCTATTAGGATGCCTGTGCATGGCGCAAATGAGTATGTGCAGAGCCATCCTTATCCTGGGAATCTGGGCAATGGCAATTCAACCCCAATGGAGTGACTGATTTAGTATCTATTTATCTTCATTTCCAAAATCGAGAAGCTGTCCAAATCAGTTAATATGCTGCAATGTTGCCGTTAGGATGAGTGTTCTGAAAAATGAAATGAGCACCAAGCCTTGTGCATTATGCACTTAGTGATTCCAACATTCACCACTTTTTTTACATAGTTGTCAAATGTAGAGATCTGTGGTAATTCCTATGCTCTCATAATGCTCTTTAATTTAATGCAAAGCAGGGTGGAACCCTCATTGGTGCCGTTTAACCCTTCTATCAAATATCGGAAATCCCGAACATATGAAAGACATAATAGATTATACGCTTGATACACAATCAAAAATTACGGGATTCTTTGGTGCTGCGGCTTTGATGACTGCAGATGGGAGAACCAAAGTGCAGGCAATATCGCTGTTGTTACCCTGAACCATGCCAGGAGCTAGGTTATAATTCGTCCCCAACAATATATAACAACAACTCCTTGCCCAACCTGCACATAGGCCTACAACGTGATTCATTGGGCCCTGCAGACATTGCTGTTCATATGGCTGAGCGTTGTGATAATATAATAGGGACAAACCTATCGGACAATCCAATTTTTGCAAACTTGATCTCTTCTTCAGACAAGGATTATGGCTCTCACTCATTAAATAACTCATTAGAAGAAGCCTCTTCAACGCCCACTCTAAATGCAATAGCTTCAAGTGTTGATGCCCTGTTCGCTTTGTGCTCTAATTTCGCCAAGCAACAACAGGCCATAAAACGTATTGTGACCTGTGTGGTTAACGTATTATTAGAAAGCTACATCGCCCCCACTGAGGAGCAATCCGACATAATTGATTTAGAGCTCCAACCAACACCTCATCAAAATCCATCAAATCCACCTGCACCACTTATCATACCGGATGCTGAAGGCAACTCAAAATGGCAAAGTTCAATGGGGGTTTTCACAGCGGCTAGGATCGGATCAGGAGTGGGATTATGAGGACGTTTCCTTATCGCCTGCTCCCCCTGGCACTTTGCATGAAGAAGCTTGTATCCCCGTTCCTGATCCTATTCTCTCAATACCTCAGAGTCATACAACTAGAAGAAAAAGCCGAAAGTGAGGCATATCAATTCAGAGTGTAACATTATTGCGGTAGCGAAACGTTCTTATAAATTTCAAGGCATAGCCCCTGCGCCACCGAACACAACTGGAGGCAAGTGCAGCTTTATGACCCCATGGACAGATGGCTACAACCAGGTATGGAGATGTCATCCATCTCAGGTATAAAGGATTTGCCCTGTGTATCACATAAAGTATTACCTATTGAACTGGAACGTTGTGCACACCCGACTCTTAAAGAGCTGCCGGGCACCAAGAACCAGGTGCGTCCTACCACCCTGTCCGATAATTACCAGCACAACAACAATACACAGCTTGTCAACTCTTCTGCTGAACAATATTCTCAAAATGTTTACTCTTCTGCCATGCAATCCCACCCTACGCCTCAAGCACAATTTAGGTCACCTTTCCAGTCACTGAACGGGGCGAAGCTTGGTAACATTGATACTTTAGCATTAGGGAAATGGGCTAAGCTGCAGGAAATAAAGCCCAAAAGGTCCAGCCCATTTATGAATCACAGTCTTATATTGGACATTTTGAGCAGGATTCAACGTTTGAATACCACTGGCACAGAGGATATCACCCATGTTGAACTACACGACATTGATAATCCCACGAATTGGGTGTTGGTTGAATTTGTTTCGCCAGCGGCAGATGCATTATTAACTTCTTGTAGTTATGTTAAATGTTAAAGGTATTTGTACCGCGCACCGTCACCAACGGAATTGGTCCCCAGGCGCTCTGGCGGATCTGTAAACAATAAGGTGGGATGGGTTAGTAAGGTGAAGAGGGAGTAGGATAGTGAGAGGAGTGGTGTTCTGTTGGCAGCTTCAACTCGGTATACACCGGGTGCTGAGCTTTGGTGCGGGTATTGGATCGGTGTCAGTCCGTGTGTGCTGTTGCTCCGGCTTATGTGTTGTTGCAGTGTTGTGAAGTGCGTGCAGCTTGTTGTGCGAGAGATGGTTGTGTGAGTTTTTTGAGTGAGATAAGTATGCAGAGTGTGAGCTTATCGTGGTTAGTGGGTTACCTGACCTTTAGCATGCTAACATTCACAGTTTTGTCTAAGTATGGCACTTGTTGACCTTCACAATCCTGTCTAGATGGGGCGCAGGCTAATGTTGAGAATTCTATCTAGGTGTGGGCATGCTAACATTCACAATCTTATCTAGATGCGGCGCAGGCTGGTGTTCACAATTCTAAGTGTGGCACATGCTAACATTCAAGTTTCATCTAGGCGCGGGCATGCTATCCTTCAATCAAAATCTTATCTAGATGCGACGCAGGCTAATGTTCACAAATCTAAGTGTGGCATATGCTAGTCTTCAGGTTTCGCCTAGGTGCGGGCATGCTAACATTCAAAGTCCGATCCAGATGCGACGTAGGCTAACATTCACAATTCTATGTGAGTGTGGGCATGCTAACATGCACCTAAGTGCGGGCATGCTAACATTCAAAGTCCTATCTAGATGCGGCGCAGGCTAATATTCACAATTCTATCTAAGTGTGGGCATGCTAATATTCACCTAAGTGTGGGCATGCTAACATTCAGGTTTCACCTAAGTGCGGGCATGCTAGCATTCAAAGTCCTATCTAGATGCGACGCAGGCTAATATTCATAATTCTATCTAAATGTAGTATGCAACTAAAAGTAATTGGGTTCCAATTAACTGTGTGCCGAAAGCACACTATTAATATTTGGCCTAAAGAAGCTTTGCAGGATAGTCAGATAATAGAGACTGGCTCTGCATCATTGATAACTATATGACTGAAAGGGTTCGCCTTTTAACCTCTGAAATTAAACCAAGAGAGAAGCCAAAACCAACTAAAGTGGTTGCCCAATGGATACCAGAGGCAGTACTAGCCAACAATAACTGACATTCAGATATAATTCGCACTCTGAAATGGCTTTCATGGAATACCAGAGGTTACAGGTTCTTCCTGAGCCACCCTTTTGGCACCTCATTAATTATGGTTAGCGATATATTCTTGCTGCAAGAAACTTGGAGAATTAAGCCTTTTAGCCTTGATGGCTATAGAATACAGTGTAATCCTGCTATCCACTCAATGAGGGGTCGCCCAATGGGTGGCTTAGCTATTGCAGCAAAGGCATCATACAGTTTAGGGCCTTATTCTGTGGGTGTATCCTCTCCTTATGTTTTATCTGTGTCATTTGGTGATCAATTGTGTCATGGTAATAGGACTCTCATTATTAACCTGTATAGCCCCCATTGAGGAGCAGCAACAATTGGTATACAGAGGGCAATTGGGATCATCCTTATGAGCTGGTACGAATAATTTCCCACTAGTTTGGTGTTTATTGCAGGAGATATTAATGCGCATGAGGTCCACCTCAATCCACTTATGGATGTGGCTAGAAAATATACTGGCCCAATCAAATTTCATGGGCACAATAGCACTCAAAGTGATCACAGATGGAGACAATTTCTCAACACCTGCGATCTAAGCCACCTAAATACTAAACTCACTGGTAATACTGTTTCTAACTATACATCGACTAGTGGAAAAGCTAAGACTTATCTAGACTATGGGCCTCATTACGAGTTTCCCAGTAATGTGGCAGTGAATCCGTGGCACCCTTTCTGGCAACCGCAACTACAGAATCATCGGCATATGACAACCCAGCGGGAGTACACAATCCAGCAGACCGGTAACGGTGCGACCGGCATAACAGAAACACCGTCATTGATCACTAAAGTCGGTGCCATCGTCAGTAAAAATGCTGGTGGCACTGTTACCAGCACGTATCACACGGAAACACTGGCAATGGAAACACTGGGACTGGAATCAAGGTCATCGCAGGAACTGGAAGCTCGCCGCGAGCCATTTTGAAAAACCCAATCCACATAAAATCATCCACTTCCTGTTGCTACATAAAATCATCCACTTCCTGTTGCTATCCGGTCACTGTGATCACTGTGATACCGGCATCCCGACTGCAGCAATTAAGTCCTGAGTACTTGATGTGCGCCAGTGGAAGCCACGCTCCACGGAGCAGGAATTGACAATACTGACAGAGACCATTGTGGATAATGCAGTGGAACTGCTCACCACTGACCACAGGCAGAGTAGCCAAATCCACAAAACTGCCATATGGGAGGAGGTGGCGCAGAAGGTGTCGGCCGTGGGCCCCGTCCCACGCACCCAAAGATATTGCCACAAGCAGTGGGATGACCTGCGCCTGAGAGTCTGCAAAGTGTTCTCGGCCAACAGGATGTAATGTATGGCCAATGGAGGTGGGACGGCCTCGCCAATCAAGCTGATGGCCTGGGAGGAAGAAAGGCAGCAGTGTGCTGCACCTCGAAGGAAACGAGGGAGTGGGAGCGTTGGAGGCCGGCACAGGGACACATGCAGAGAGCAGTGAGTACAACGTGCCACACCAAAACAACATTACAAAGTGGACAGGGAAATGCAGCGCACACTACATGGAGACATGTCCAACTGCATGCCACCAAACCACAACCAACCCACGGAATGACCATAATACCATGGCCATTGCCCAGGGGTACCCAAGCATTGCCCCTTCATACATCCAAACACACATATCGCCACATGAGTGCTGGTCATGTGCACACAGTGATGACATAAGAAGCAACACATACACAAGGCATACACCTGACCAAGGTTGCGTGCATGCACCATGAGCAATGTGCCCCCGTACCCCACACACATGCAAGCACACATCAAAGCCGTTCTGACATCATGACTCCATGTACATGCATCATGACACACAATGATGAAACTGCATGTTTAAAGGCCATAGGGTGTCAAAGAGGTGATTATTGGCATGCCCATCACACCCCCACAGGCCCCTCATCTGACAGAGAGCATGGTGGACCAAGCACATCACAGCCACCTACACAGAGGAGGAAGCCCACTCCCTGCGCCACCACTGCCAAGTCCACACCAGCCCCCCCAACGCAACCTGCGGGCCCTGTGACCAAGCCCCTGTAGTCCTGCCAGAACCCACAGAAGCACAGTCAGCTGCCCCTGCAACCCTGCTAGCACCCACAGGGGCAAGGTCACCTGACCCAGTAACACCTCTTTCTGACCCGCCGAGACGGCCACTGACCCCAACCCCACACCAGCCTCCCAGATTTGTTTCCACAGGCATCGAGCAGGGACAGCACTGAGGGGTCGCCGGACCACACTCCCTACCATCGTCCTGCCCTCAGCCCATCAGACCTGCACAGTCCACCTCCACCACTGAGCCACAGTATACAGGACATGGATGTGCGCATCCGTAGGATAGAACAAAGGCACAAGGAGATGGCTGGACTTGTGAGGCAGCAGCTTGACGAGACACGAATGATGCGTGAAAGTGTACAAGCCACCCCCCAGCGCTGTGCCCGAGTCCTTGGCCACGCCACCTGCGCAATGGTCCTGCTGGCACAGAGGGTCCAGGAGGGAAATGAGGCCATCTTCACACTTGCTGAGTCCCTCACCCTTTCCCTGCAGGCTGTCCTAAAGTGCAGGGATTCTCCAGGATGTGTTGGTGGGGAGGGTGTGTTGGGGAGGGTGTGTTAGTGAGGGGGTGGAAGGTAGGGTGTGTTGGATCACACATTTTGTCATGGTTATTGCCTTCCGGTCTGCTTTATTATTGCACTGCATCACATGCAGTAAGTGCCATGGGTTGTGTGCAGTGGATGGGTACTCAAAAGAAGCAAAAGAAGAGAGATTCTAGCAGGCTGTACGCCCATCCCTGACATCCCTGTGTTGGTGTTGTTGCGTGTATGAAGCTGCATCCCCATCACCATCGTCATCAGCGTCCGCTGGAGGCCTGTCCATGTCCTGGGGCAGAGGTATGTTCCGCTTGATGCACATATTATGCAACATTGCGCAGGCCAGGACTATCTTCCCCACCTTCACTGACCTGTACATGAGTGCCCACACCAAATGGTGCAGGTACCGAAAGCCTTCAACAGTCCAAAGGTCTGTTCAATGGTCGTCAGGGATCGGATGGGTGTGCAATTGTAGGCTATTTCCTGCTGAGTCTGGGGATCTCTCACAGGGGTCATCAGCCACGGCAGTAATGGATAACAGGAATCATTTGCAAGGGATGGGACACAGGGAGGCCCCTTACATTCAAGTGACTGGACAGTGCATACATCTAAGGATGTGTATGTGACACATGCATCAGGGTCTGTGCACTTGCGTGCCCTAATTCGCCCTGAAGCACCCTGTGACAGGCAGTGCTAGTCAGGCCATGTGCAGGGTCTGTCTCCCAGGGATGGGTCAATGGGGGTGGGTGGGGCTGTATCTGGATATGCTGGGTATTGTGACATGGCAGTGAAGCATTCTGGTATCTGTAGTGTATTGCACGTGCCTGTCCATCCGTGCTCAGCATGTAATGGTGTGTCCATTTGTTGACACATGTGCTAGATGCCAGTCATTGTCACCCACTTTTGCATGCAGATTGTGTCCGTGCATTGGCATGGTGCCTGTTGGACTTGCACTGGTGCCAGACAATGAACCACCCCATGCCCTGGTTCCCATTTGACTAGGTGTGTATGTTGATGCTTTCACTCACCCAATTGCCATGTCCGCTGTCCCCCATAATGCGCCATGTACGCAGGCAGGGTGCTGTTCCGCAGGACCATGGAGTCGTGGGTTGATCCCGGGAAGCGGGCGCAGCAGTGGGTAATTGTTAGGTCTGCATCACAGATGACCTGCATATTCAGTGAGTGGTACTGCTTACGGCTTCTATACACCTCCTCTGTGGCGTGTGAAGCCACTAGCTCAATATGTGTGCAGTTCACTGCTCCCAAAACATTTGACACGCCCGCAAGTCAGTGCTGCACTTTCTTGCCACGTGCATATTCCAGTACTCAGTCTGCAAGCTGCATGGCATCTCGCAGCCTGCATTTTCAACAGTGCTGGTGCAGGTACTGGATGCCCTTCTGCCCCATGTGTCCCAACATATCGCCCTACCAACCACACAGGCACAGGTGGCATTGGCGGTGATGTTTAGTTATGTCCATACACATGGATGTTGGGGTAAACCAGCAGGGTAATCGTGTTGTGTGGACAGACGATATGGTCAGTAAAACTAGTCAACTAATATACAATGACCAAATACAACCAGAGAATTGGCTATCACATAATGGTCAACTTGGCTGAACGATTATTGCCTATTAAGCCAAAACTTCATAACTGGCCCATTGAAGAACATCTGACTTTCTCTGACGTATTAATACATCGTAAAAAGCAACTCTACCGCTGTGCGAGAACGGCCATCAGGAGGGACCATTCTCTGCCTCGAGCGGATCGGGTTACTCAATTAATTACTTTTGCCCCTCGATTTAAGAACTGGCTACACCAACATAAGCACTCAATTAACAGCTCTAATTGAAAGCTTTTATTCAGTCTCTTGAAGGGAAATGATAATAGAAAACTTTGGGCCAAATATTGAACATTTCTTGTAGACGTTGCCCCACGAGAACTTAATGCAGTATCTAAACCTCAATGGGCTGAATACATTATAGGCTTATATTTTGACCCTGAATCAGTGGAACAAACATTTGTCGAACCTTCTGGTACGATGGATATGGCTCCTTTGGCCTACAATCTTGGCGACATTTTACTTGTTATCAATACATTGAAAGGGTCCTGGGGACCTGGCCCAGATTCAATATCTAATGTCGTCTTTAAAGCCAATCCAGACTTTTGGGCAGGAACTCTGCAATCATTATTCCATCGTATTGAGAAAGCTGGCAAGGTGCCGTATAGTTGGAGGAAATCCACTCTGATCCCTGTATTCAAAAAGGGGACCAGGTGGGACCCCTCCAACTACAGACTGTTGGCCATGCTTGACTCTAGCTCTAAGATCGTTTCGTTTCCTCAGTTATTTTAGCTAGACTCAGCAAGTGGGCAGAGGATAAGGGTTTGTTGAAGCGCTCCCAGAGGGGTTTTAGGAAGCAGAATAATACTTTGCATAACATCAGCACTGTACAATATCTAGTGGCTGAGACCATACGGCATACTAATAGGAGCCTTTATTGTTGTTTCATCAATTATTCAAAGGTGTTTGACCTGATATCTTGGTCACTGCTTTGGAGGAACCTTCAACATTGGGGAATAGAACCCACATTGATATACTTTATTAAAGCCATGCTCTCCGATACCTCAGTCACAATCAGAGTGGATCAGAATGGCATTATTACACAGGCCCTCCGCACCAATCAGGTTCTTAGACAGGGGTGCATACTTGCACCCCTATTATCCAATCTGTATGCCTCTGATATCCGATGCCTAGACCTAACTCCTATGATATGATATGATATGATATTTTATTTGTATTGCGCTCATACACAAGTGTTTCAGAGCGCGACAAGGCAAGGGAGGGGAACAGGGGAGAACACAACAATGATCTTACTAGGCCCAGTGACATTGAGAACGTGCAAGTGCATGGGAAAGAGAAAGGGGAAAAGTGCATGGAAGGGCGAGAGCGGAGAGTTCGGAGCAGAGGAGACACAGATAAATAACAATAAATACAAATAAATAGATAATAGAGGTAATAAACAGTGGTAGTACATCCAGCAAGTGGCAAGTGCTGTGTTTACGACAGCAGACTGGGTAAGTCTGATAAGTGCAGAAAAAGAAGAAAATGGCTGGGTGGGTGACTATATGGGTACAGATACAGTCCCCAGTGCAAGGGGTAGCCAGGAGGCCGTGCAGGAGGGTGGCAGGGTGAGCAGGTACCTGGGCCCAGGGGACAGAGGGTGGCCAGGTGCACAGTGCCAAGAGAGAGTGGATCAGCAGGGGAGAGGGGGAACGAAGGCAGAAGCAAAGAGGAAGGTCTTGAGGTGCTTCCGGAACCAGAGATGGTTCTCTCAGGTTTTAGAGTGGCAGGAAGGCCCCAGCCGAAGACAGAGATCTACCCCCAGCTCGTTTCTTTGAAAATCGACTGACCCTGAGGGAGTTTGAGGTAGAGAAGCGAATAGCTCGGGAGGGGAGGTATTTGCGGAGGGATAGCTTAAGGTATTTTGGACCCAGAAAGCCTGTTCCCAATGGAGAGATTTCAGAGCTGGAGAGATACAATCCCAGGGCTTGAGGCCAAGGACAAGTCTCGCAGTCCTGTTCTGGATTAGTTGCAGAGGGCGGAGAGTAGAGGGTGGTAGATTTAGAAAGAGGCTGTTACAATAGTTCCATCTAGAGAGAACCAGAGCTTGGGAGACAGTGAGCTTCTGGGGGAAGGAGAGGAAAGGCAGATGACCTCTGAGGAGGTGCAGTAGGAAGTTTGACTTTTAGAGACATCAGAGATGTGGGCAGAGAAGGAACGTGTGGAGTCAAAGATGACCCCAAGATTCTTAGCCTCGCAGGTGGGGGTAGGAGGAGGGCCACGGGAGGCCAGCCAGAGAGTGTGGGGAAAGGAAGGTGAAGGTGTGCCGATGAGGAGGATCTCTGTCTTGCTGGCATTCAGACAAAGATCATTGGCGGCACACCAATCTTGAATGGCAGTTAGGCAATCAGACATGAGAGGGGGAGAGGAGGTGGCAGAAGGCAGCCTGAAAATTAGTTGAGCGTCATCAGCGTAGCACTGGAAATTTGAGAAGAAAATGGCAATGCAGTGGGCGAGAGTTGCCAGGTAATGGTTGAAAAGCCAGGGTGAGAGGTTAGACCCCTGGGGAAACAACACAGGTAAAGAGGGAGATAGATGATAGGAAGGACCCAAGTTGGACCTGGGAGGGTCAATCAGACAGGAAAGAGGTCAGCCAGGCCAGAGCCTGATCAGGGATACCCAGGTTGTCACAGAGACGGTTGAGCAGGATGGTACGGTTGACTGTGTCGAGGGCAGAAGAGAGATCAAGTAGGATGAGGACAGAGGGAATGTTAGAGTCAATGTTGGAGAACAGATCTTCACGGATGTTCAGGAGAGCAGTTTCAGTGCTTCTGGCAGCTCTGAAACCAGACTGATGGTCATGGAGACAGCCAACAGAATTGGAATGAAGGTTGAGCTGAGAGATGGCCAGCTTTTCCAGGAGTTTGCCCAGAAAAGGAGTAATGGAAATTGGGCGATAATTAGCAGGACAGGAAGGATCAGCTGTGGGTTTCTTGAGAAGAGGATGCACAAGGGAGTGCTTCAGAGGGGAGGGGAAGGATCATAAGGCAAAGGAATGGTTGCAAAAATGGGCAAGGGCAGGAGCGAGGGTGTCAATGTGGTGAACAGGGATGAAGCTGTTTTAGTGAGGCTTTCATAGATCAGACTTGTCTAGAGTCCTCATCAGGGGAGAAAAGAGGAAAGGATGAGAAGGTGGGTGGGTGGATGGGTGGTTAAGGGAGGTCAGCAAGCACAGACACAGAGGCAATAGGAGGGGGAGGGGAGGAGAGGGTGGACAGGATGCCCTGGGGTTTTGAGATAAAGTGAGAGGCAAGGGCATTACAGTGAGCCTGGGAGGCAAGAGGAGGGGTAGAGACTCCAGCATTCCTTGGATGCCCTCTCTTGCTTTGCCACTAGTAACCACATGGAAATTAACACCTCCAAGACTAAAATGATGCTTATTGGGGTTAAGCCATGTAAGAAGCTCACATTGGTATGGACTTTGCATAACAACTGATTGGAGGTGGTTGAGAGTTACATTTATTTGGGATTTCCTATTATATTAAATACCACTTTTATTTTCTATAGAGAATATATAATACCTGGAAAAAAGTGCTTTGTAATTAAGCGATATATGTCACCAAGAAGGGTGGGTCCAATGTGGAGGGTATGCTAACTATATATAAAAGTCCTGGTATACTACTCGTACGCTAGTACCTATATATAAAAGTCCTGGTATACTACTCGTACGCTAGTACGAGTAGTATACCAGGACTTTTATATATGATTAGAGGTGCCCTCCACCAGATATGTTAGTTGACTGCAAAACAATTGGAGGAAAAATATTATGCTCTATGTTGGGCCTAGAGAGCACAGTGCCTGTCAAGGCATTACAACCAAATTCGGACTCCCTTCGCTTAGGTCTCTTTGGCTATTCCAAAAGTTGAAATGGTACCTAAAGCTTTTATCATCCTGGTCTAATCCTAAAACGTTATTGGGACTGTTGGCTTTTCATCTCCCTGAGGCTAATCCTAATTCCTTTCTGCAGGAGCTACATATTTCAACATTATCCCATCTGACAAATGTTGGCTTATCCTTTGAACAGGCATCTCAATTGACAAATTTCAAATCTAACCTGAGAAATAAGTGCAGAACATGGGGTAGAGTTATTACCATGAGTAAACAACATGAGAAAAAAAGATTCAAAGAATATTGTTGTCAAGGTTCCCCTTTGAATACGCCTTGCACTTACCTAACAAAAATGTGCCTGGTTGACCTACGAAGGTTCATAGTGTATTTATGCTTTAATCTTCTACCGACTTTTGAAAATATAGGGGAATGGGGTACAGTGCCTCATAATGAGAAGCTTTGTCGACTCTGTGGCATTGAAGTGTAGACCAGTCGTCACATTCTAACTAAGTGCCCCTGTCTCAAACCTGTCTATCTAAATGGCTAAACTGGTTTTGTGCCATCTATGGGGCTGAATCATTAGTTATATCAGCTGTCAGACATTGTAATAGCTAGTGCCTAAAGGTTAAGTTTTAAATGTGCATATATAAGCTGACAAATTAAATTTATTTTATCTAGTTTCTTAGATGAAACATGTATTCTTTGTTATTGGACAAAACAAAATGAATTTTAATGTGGATGACAGGAAGTTTTTATCTTAATTGTGTTAAAATAGGTTGTACAAACTATTTTGCTGTAATTTGAAATAACTGATTTATTTCTTTGTATTTGCATAAGGTTTATTTATTAACCAAATGCACAATAAATCAATAAATAATACAAAAAAATAACCATTGTATAATTTTGAAGAGAGCCAGTTTACAATTTTAGCACAATTCAGTTTCCTTTTTCAATAGCTGCTTTTGCAACAAAAAGAAAAACCACAGCCCCCCACAACCAAGATATCATCTTTTTTCTGGTCACACAGCTATCGACAACAGCTGGGATGGCTTTAGGAAAAGCACATCCGCTACAAGACTGTCATCCATATGTAAACACGGAGAAAGAAAAAGAGAAAGAAAGAATTAAAGAAAGAAACAATTAAAGGGAGAAAGAAAGAATGAAAGGAGCGACAAAGAAAAAGAGCAAGAAAGAAAAAGAGCGAGAAAGAAAGAAAAAGAGCAAGAAAGAAGGAAAGAAAGAAACAAAGCAAGAAAGAAAGAAAGAAAATGCTATGCCGGATACAGCTAGGAAATATACAAAAGTATAAATGCATGACATGTCATCCACATAGAACCCTGAAACTCTTCATGCAATGGACAACCTTGCAAACACAGACAAGGGCAATACCAACACTCTAGACAAACAAAGAGATTATAATAATACAGCAGACAAAGGTGGGGCCATTGTGATCATGGATATAGAGAAATAGTAAACTGCAGCATACAGACAACTACTTCATACAAATGACAACGATGAACTTAGT
Organism: Ambystoma mexicanum; assembly: GCF_040938575.1. Taxonomy (NCBI): domain Eukaryota; kingdom Metazoa; phylum Chordata; class Amphibia; order Caudata; family Ambystomatidae; genus Ambystoma; species Ambystoma mexicanum. Next base: position 1,332,279,365 of record NC_090921.1, on the reverse strand, counting down.
GATGACCGAACTGTGGCGCAATCCTGGAACAAATCATCAAGGCCATGCCCAATGATATTGGAGAACACATCCAAAGCCTCGTACCAGATAAAACAAATCCTGAGACATTCTATTTGCGAACGAACATTCAAAACCAGATATTGAAGGCCACAAAATAATTTCTGACGTTAATACATTAACCAAAGCAATATCTGGATAAATTCAGCCTATTTTCAAAATTCCTTTAATTAACACAAAACGCTTTGCACCGGACACAACATATGTTTGTTTGTTTGTTTATTAATTTGTAAGGCACACCAAACCCGAAGGTAACTGGGCGCAACATCAGGAGGTTACAGGTATACTTTAGGCATGAGTTACAATAGTTATAGCAAAGATATACAAAAGATTACAAAATTATTATGTACATACAATAGTCCCAACAATATACAAGAAATTACAGTATTTATATACATGTGCAGTTATATACAACAAATGGATCATACAATGTGGTACAAGTAGGGTAGGGCTTTAGGTCGGGCAGTGATCCTTGGCTGTGAGCCAGTTTAGGGTATTATGCCTACATTTTAGGAAGGTTTGGTCTGCTCTCAATGGTGGAGGGAGGGCGTTCCAAGACTGGGCTGCCATAACAGGGAAGCTGCTACCCCAGCTTTTTAAAGTTTAAATCTAGGAACAACCAGGCAGAAGGAGTTAGCTGTCCTAGTGGGGCGTTCTGAGGTTTTTCTGATGATTCTCTCAGAGAAGTAGAGGGGGCAGCTTTGTTGAGACATCTATGGGTTAATGAGACAGTTTTAAGCAGGATTTTGTCATGAATGGATAGCCATTTGTTTTGTCTCCTCAGCTCTGAGACATGTTCTCTCCTCGGTATGCCCTGTGCAGTTCTGAGGGTGTTATTTTGGGGAATTTGGATCTTATTAATAATGTGCTTACTTGCACCCAAATATAAGGCATTGCAATAATCCAGCTTGAGGAGGATAAAGGGCTCTAGCTAGGATAGTGCAGCTGTCCTTGGAGAGAAATGGTTTGCAAGCTCTGATCAGCTTGCAAGTGTATGATGTGGCCGAGGCAATGGCATTGACCTGTTTGCCGAGTGAGAGAGTTGAGTCTAGGTAAAAGCCTAGAGTTTTGACCTCTTTAACCACTTTGATGTGGTTACCATCGATGTTGAATGAGGTATATTTAGGGTTGAGTTTATTCAGGTTGGCTGTAGTTCCGAGTACAAAGATCTCGGTTTTATCGCCATTCAAGCATAGGCCGTGGGCGGCCATCCATGCCTGGATGATTAAATACATTTTATTTACAAGTGCTGTGTCCTTGCCATAGTCCCTGATAAGTGGTCTGAGGATCTGGGTGTCATCTGCACAATTCGTGTAGGTGACACCCAGATGGTCCAAGTCATCGAACAATGGCTTTGTAAATATGTTGTACATTGTTGGCGAGACGTAGGAGCCCTGCAGCACGCCACAAGTAATGGGTATTGGATCTGCAGCCACTTAAGGCGTGAAGACTCCCATAGTCCTATTGTTCAGAAAAGATTGGATCCATGCTATAGCGTCTTGTGAAAAGTGGGTGGCTTAGTCGAGGTGTTTACATAGCACTTTATGGTCCAACAAATCGAAGGCGGCAGAAGGATCATGGAGAAGTATTTTCCCCTTGTCTTTAAGTTCATCGATATGGGTTTTAAGATCAATCAGAGCAGTTTCAGTGCCATGTTGAGGCCTGAATCCAGATTGGCGGACTCTCAAGAGGTGATTGTTCTCTAAGTACTTCTGTATTTGAAGGTAGGCTACTTTGTCTAGGATCTTAAGTAAGAATGGTACTGTGGTGATAGGCCTATAGTTGGTGGGAATGGATGGGTCAAGAGATTGTTTTCTTAGGAGGGGCAGGACCCATGACTCCTTTAAATTGTTGGGGACAGTGCCGGATGAAAAGGAGGCATTCATTAATTTAGAAATTAAAGGTGCCAGGTCTCTAGTGGCATCTTTGATAATATGGGCTGGGCAGCAGTTTTCCTGACAATTTGAAGGTTTGAGGGATGAAATGATTTTTTCTACCTCAAGGATAGAGACTCCTGAGAATCTGAAGCGTTGAGGCCGTTTGGTAGATTGCGATGATGTGCTGGCGTGTGTGGTTAGGTTTGGTAAGTTCGCTCCCAACTGCCTTATGATCACAAAGAGTTCCTTAGAATTTGAGCTGGCTTGGTGAATCCTGTTGTTATACGTATCCTGCTTAGTGCGTATGATTTCTTTTTTTTAATGGGCAGAGATATTCATCATGTTGGTTTTGTTTTCCTCGGTAGATATGTGTCTCCAAAGGAGTTCAGGTTTTCTCTTTTCAGATCTCAGTGTTTTGAGTTGGGGAGTAAACCAGGTGTTCAGGTGAGCTCTAGGTTTGCTTTTTCGTCACTTTAGTGGGGCGAAAAGGTCTAAGGCTTTGGTCATAGTAGCATTATACTCATTTACTAATGTGTCAGGGTCGGATGATGCTGGCAAAGAGTTAAGGGTAGGGAGTACGTGTGGTACTGTTCATAGGAAGATTCTAGAAATAGGGTGTGTACCAGCTAATGCACTGCAGTGGATGTCATTTCACTCTACTTCAACAGTCTACATGAAGATGGAGTCATTAGTTGCCTGAGATTCCTGCAAACAATGACCATGATCATTACCCCAATCAGTGCAATCACAGACTTCACAAGATTCATACTCGCACACAGTAACATTTCACTCCCAGTGAGCTGATCCTTTCGGAGGAGCTGTGCGACAGCCGAGGGCGAGCTCCGCCTGCTCCCCCGCCGTGTGCCGGCCCTGCCGAGCGGCGCTGAGAGGGCGCTCCCGCTCAGAGGGAGATACCCAGTGCACGGACCACTGCGTGCCTTGTGTGGAGTCGAAGGGTGGCTGCCTGATAAGCTTTCTTGGGGCTGAGGGGGAACATGCTTCTCCCGTCGGAAATATCCTTTCTGCAACGAGACGGGGAGAGAGAGCCTCGGTGGCTTCTGCGGTGTTAAGGTACCGTGCATTGGGGGTCATCAATCAAGGAGACAAGCAACGGGTCAGCGGGCGCTCCACATTGCGTAGAGCGCCTGCACTGAACCCCCCTCACTTGGATCTACTGCTCCAACAGCCCTACTCCAGGACACTAAATGCGGCGGTAAGGAGTGGGGTTTGGGGGGATAAGAAGAACTGGCCATAGGAAAGCGGGACGCTGCCTAACCCCCCCCTGCTGATAGAGGTTCAATTGGAGCCGGGGATTCCATCTGTGCTCGCCCGTGTCTGGGGAGAGACGCTGCTCCATCGCCCAAGTGCCAGTAATAATGTGCCGCAAAGCCAAAAGCAAGCAGCCCACCATCATTAAAAGAGGGTAGCCCAAAAGGCCACACTAAATCGCTGCTGCCAGACATGTACGCCACAAAAAGGAGCGACACATCCTATTATAATTAGTTGCTTCAATTTAACTGATACAGCCACCAGCAATCCCACATCACAACAACAGAAACTGTCCTCTCCCTTGGAGTGGAACACCCATTGGAACATAACGTGTGGTATAGACACTCAGGCTGGGTCCTCCCCGTCAAATCCTGTCTTCACGAATAGCCAACCAACTCGTGGGCCCAACGGCACAGGGGGGAACCGCAGGGTCCCCATGCCCAACATACGGTGACCGCCATAAACATAACACACGCAAGTGCCCACCTGAGCCGGACAAAACTCAGAGGGAGCACTACAGCCGGTGGCTATCCTGCTATGAGACATTAAGGGAACGCTGTACGTAAAACTGGCATAGATACACGAGAATACCGCTCACACTGCGCCAGCGTCAGTGCAAACAGCACCAGCATCCCGGAAGCAGTGGTTCATCCTACCTGCCAGCACTCAACTCTTCGAAGGAGGGCACCAATTCCTGGCGCCACCAAACCTCATAAGCAAAATGGGGAAAGATAAGCCCAGGAAAACTTCCACACAAAGTAGAATTGAGCAATATGCATCTGCACCAGTGTATCGTTCACCAGAGCGACTGCCAGCAGCCGAACTAGGCTGTACGGAAGAAGATATCTCCCTCAGAGACATTATGAGCGCCATTGCCAGCTCCAGGACCTAAATGGAGAAAAAGATGGACAGTATTGGTGCGGATGTGTCCCTATTGCGACATGACCTGCAAAAGCTGACCTCCCGCACGGGAGAAGCGGAGACACAGATCTCGGAAGCCGAAGATGGCTTACGAGGAGTAAATCGGCAAGTGTCGGGCATGCTGGCACGCATTAAAATCCTGGAAGCAAGAGCAGAAGACAGCGAAGGCAGATCCAGACGTAACAAAATGCGCATACTCGGCATTCCTGAAAAAGCAGAAGGGGATTGCATGGAACTGTTTCTCGAAGAATGGCTGGCGAACACCTATTGTGTGGAGTCCTTCTCCAGGTTCTTCTCTATTGAGCGGGCCCACCGTATTCCAACCGGCAAGGTAACACCAGGGGCACCACCGCGCACAGTCGTCGCTAGATTCCTGAACTACAGGGACAGGGACAATGTACTGCAATTGGCGAGATCGAAAGGGACAGTCACATTTAACGGATCAAGGATTGCCTTCTTCCCTGACTTTACCAGGGAGGTCCAGAAAGCACGCCAGTCATTTGACCCGCTCAAGAAACGTTTGCAAACAATGGGAGTCAAATATGGGCTAATCTTCCCCGCCCAACTCAAGATATTTCACAAGGGCACAACTGTGCACTTTACTGACCCTAAGGAAGCGTGGAGTTGGGCTGAGAGACACATAGATTGTGATTGGACCGCGGAGGGGAGAAGAAGAGGGCAACGCAACAATCCACGCCCGGAGCGACCGCCGGAACCAGAGCCACAGCAGCAACCACAATTAGAGAACCTGCAGCAGGGAAACGTATAAAATAAGCGCAGCATGCGCGAGATGTTTGAGCCACGGTGCAGTGAGATGCATCGGGGTTCTCACTCCACATAGTAAGCTAACCACAGAGCATATCTAGGCCGGTGGCCAGCCAAACACCCGCCCCCCCGGGACCAAGACTCAATCCCTAGCACCACACAGCGGTGCTGTAAAGTTTAGCTGTTCACGAGTTCACGTTGGGTCGACAGATGCTTCAGTTGGGGGTGCAGTATAGGGAGGGGGGAGTTGGAGTTAACGTTTGTTTACAATGTTTAGCATGCAAAGGTAATAGGAGCACATTGAGCATGGCCTATGCTGTAATCTCGCTGCAAATGCTTCCTAGGAAACACACTTGTGAGTCTATATTCTACACACCCGATGGCACCTGAGGCGGCTCCAACCACAAGGCGCCTAACCCTCATGGCATGGAATGTCAATAGGCTGGGCTCCGGTATCAAAAGGAGGTTGGTACTACGGCACTTAAATCGACATTCCCCGGACATAGCTCTTCTGACCGAAACCCATCTAGCGGGAACCTCATTCAAGTTCTTCCAAAGGTCCAATTACCGCACAGCAGTGCATGCGGGTTTCTCCATGGGTGCGAGAGGGGTGCTGATATTGATTCATAAAAGGCTTCCTCTAGAGATCACGCACACCACACAAGATAAAGTTGGCCGCTATGTACACATTCAGGCAACGCTCTGGAATCAAACCCTGGCGATCATGGCAATATACTCCCCCCATCTCTACTCAGTACGCTCTTAGCGGACATCACCCCGATCCTGGCAGAAAATGCTGCAGACACGTGGGTAATGGGAGGGGACTTCAACGAAGTCATGGACAATGCCTTAGACCGCTCACACTTGAGAGCCAGGAATCCTGCCGCCACTACCAAACTGGCGGCCTTCGCGTCTGCACTGGGGCTACGAGACGCATGGTGAGACTTAAACAAGGATATGCGTGAATATTCCTCCCACTCTGGTGTACACGCCTCTTTGTCCAGAATAGACTATTTCCTCCTGCAAAATCAGAACGTGCACAAAATATGCACCGCATCCTTCCTTCCACGGGGTATCTCGGATCACTCCCCGATATTACTTGAATTAGAAACGGAGAGACCGCGTCCCCCACCTACATGGTGATTGAATTCCTATTACCTGGGGTTCCCAGAGCTACAGGAGAAAATAGAGGCAGCCACCTCCAACTACTTCGAGCTAAACTCAGGCTCAGTCGATGACCCCAACATACTGTGGGAGGCCTACAAGTCAGTCCTCAGAGGCAAAATCATCTCGTGGACGTCAGCAAAGAAAAAAACACAATGTGAAACGATTAAACAAGCCGAAAAAGAAGTTGTGAGCAAAGAAGCAGAGCATATTGCCACTGATACCCCTGAGACAAACCGAGCCCTAACACTGGCGCATGAGAAATTGCACAATCTATCACTGGACTGCGCCAGAAAAGCACATCACGCCATGAAGGCACGCCTTTATGAAATGGGAGATAAAGCTGGGAAAATGCTTGCATGTTTGGAGAGAAGAGAGGAGGGGCAACGGAAGGTGAGGTGTATTAAGACAGCACATGCAGGACTAGTCTCCACTGATGCGGAGATTGCAGAACGATTCGCGGATTTCTACAAAGATCTCTACAAACCTCCAACCGACACACCAGCCTGCGCCATACTTGACAGCATTGATCTCCCAACGCTCACCACGGAACAGGTCATTATGTTAGATAGCAAAATAACAGTGGAAGAAATATCAGCAGCCATCTCCCAACTCCAAACAGGCAAAACTCCAGGACCCAACAGATTCCCAATCGACATCTGGAAAAAGCTGAACCATCTAGACATATCCTCTCATCTGCTCAACATGTTCCAACACTCCCTAGCAAATGGTAGGCTCCCACCAGACCTCCGTAAAGCCACTATAATAGTGACCCCCAAAAAAGGCAAACCCCCAGATTAGTGCAGCTCATATAGGCCCATATCCCTAATCAACAGCGAAGCTAAAGTACTAGCTAAAATACTAGCCAACAGGCTCCAAACGGTCATTACAACACTGGTGCATCCGGACCAATGCGGCTTCATGCCCCAAAGGTCAACGAGAATGAATATTCGCAGGCTACATCTGGCAATAGAAAGGGCCCATGTACTAATCATTAGCATTACTGGCCATAGATGTTGCGAAGGTCTTTGATTCAGTCTACTGAGAGGCTCTATGGGCAATCATGAGAAAGATGCAATTTGGTGATTCCTTTATTGAATGGTTCCAGCTCCTCTATAACAGCCCAATGGCAGAGATAAGGCTGAATGGCTGGCCTTCGCGCGAATTCCAACTGGGAAAGGGTACCAGGCAAGGCTGCCCACTTTCGGCTATGCTGTTTGCTTTAATGATAGAACCGCTAGCAGTCATCCTGCGGAGCTTGACCACGTGGAGTGATTTCCGGTGGAACTCAGACTGTGAGGTTAAGGTATCCTTGTATGCCAATGACCTCCTAGTGTATCTGGGCGACCCGGCGGTCTCCTGCCCTATAGTAACTCAAATACTGATAGACTATGGAGTCTTTAGCGGACTAAGGGTGAACTGGTCAAAATCAGTGCTCTTTCCGGTGAAAGCGGTAGACTGCATTCCACCACTCGGCTCCCCATATCGAATAGAACCCACACAGTTTCGATATCTCGGCATCCTAATTGAGAATAAACTGGACAGCTATGTATCCCAAAACCTACATCCACTAGTCAAAAGATACGCGCAAGACGTAGTACACTGAGCATCTCTGCCGCTAACACTGTTAGGCAGAGCAGCACTCTTCAAAATGCTGGCTCTGCCCCGATTCCTCTACATCCTCCAGAACGCCCCTCTCATTAGTCCCTCTGCAGAGTTCCGTATAATATACAGAATAACCCGCAAGCTCCTGTGGGGAGGGAAACATCCGAGGATGGCGCTTAAAACCCTGCAACGCTCAGTGTGGGAGGGGGGGAATAGGACTCCCGGACACACAGGTCTACTACTGGGCGACCCAAATGGCGACAATAAACGACATTCTGCATGGGAACGCAAAACTTTCCCACATACAGGCCGAAATTGCTGCTCGACATGGTATGGTCTCCTTGCCACTGAAAGCTACCACTATAATCAACTACACCATGCACTCACGGAACAAAGAGCCCTCCTGCTGGAAATGCCGGAGTGCACGCTCATAGAAAGAAATATAGTCATTGACAGGGTGAAAGGCAAGATCACATCCACCATGCACAATGCTATCTCCTCATTTGCCACAAAAGAACTGTTGAGCCTGAAAATGATGTGGGAAAGGGACATGGGCCCAATTCTACCTGAGGATTGGGTTGAGACCCTGATGTATCCCAGAGACACGGCAATCTCGGCGAGAATCAGGCTCATTCAGCTGAAAATACTTCATAGAATATACTGCCCTTGAGTGGCATTATACAAATGGGGCAAAACATCTGACCCGAAATGCTTACGCTGCAAACAAGATGAAGGGACATTCTATCACATCCTATAGCAATGCACTTGAATACAACACTTCTGGCGAAGATGTTGCGAAAGACTCTCTAGGGTCATAAGCCGTCCAATCCCAACTGACCCCAAACTCCTTCTCCTGGGTGTTGAAGCGGAACTGGACCTATCGCACTTCGATTAGCTGTTACTCTCAACGCCCACAGGAATAGCTCAAAGAAACATTGCGCAGCTATGGGGCTCAGAGGTCACTCCACAATATGACCAATGGATATCGGAAATAGACGCAATTATCCTAATGGAACGACGTGTTTACCAAGCAAGGGGTTGCCTGGGCAAAGCGGGCAAAATCTGGAGGAAATGGGAGCTAATGCTGTGAAACGCATACAAATTGAACTAATGCAGCCCGAGGTACAACACTATCGCCGCCCCAGGGTATAACAACAACAACTCTCACCAGCCGCAAGAACCAAACGAGTAAGTGTCAAATGATATTTGATATGTTTAATGTTTCGTGTATCTCAATCCTCACTTGTGTTTCTACAATTGTACACATATATGCAGTACTACCTCATACAGCTCTACCACATGTATGCAAAGTTACACGTTTGTGAGTCAAATGGCATTGTATTGTAAGATGAAAACTCAATAAAATATGTTATAAAAAAAAAGAAACCCACAGACATGAACAAATGTTTCCATTTGAGCCACAAAGATTTGTCATTTACAGTCAGGCAATCAGGTACCAATGCTTATACGCCAACATGAGGACAAGGGACAAGCAAGTCACCACATTCCTGCATGCTTCCTGCCAAAGGGACACTTTGCCAGACAGGTTGATAGGAAGTTTGATTGTCCATTGAAAAGTACAAGAGGATACACAGAAAGCAGAAATACAGAATGAGTACACATAGTTGTCACCTATCATCCAGTGTTAACACAACTGAACAGAATTGATAAGCATCTACTACCAATATTCAACAGCAGTGAAGAGCTAAAGGACATTTTCAATGAACCAACCTAAAAATCTATCACAGTGCCTGACCATAAGCACATTTCAAATGTATCAGGAAGAAAGGAGACTTTGAACGTATGTGTCCATGCAATACGAGGAGATGCAAAACCTGCCAATACATTGACACTGAGGACCGGATTCACTGAACATTTTCCTATGGGAATGCGTCGTTATAAAACGCTTCTGTGAATCAGGCCCTGAATCTGCTAAAACAATCCCACAGAACCGAACAATACAAATTCAAGGGACTTACAGCTGCAAATCATCCAACATTGGGTACCTCATCCAGTGCAAGAAATTCACACAAATAAAGTATGCAAGCGAAACCTGCCAGGAGCTGGGTAAAGGAAAGAACTTACACAAATGAGTGCATAAAACAGGTGAATGTATAGTACATGTGAAGGGCAGACAAGAGTACATGCATGGGGCCGACTGAAGTGTGCAGAGCGCGAGGGACGAGCCGGAATGCATAAGTGCGTGGAACAGACCACAGTGTATCGAGCAGACTGGGATGCATGAGTGGATAGGAGTGCATGGAGCGGACTGGAGCGCATAGAACTGCGTGATGTATATAGTATGATTGAATACAGAGAACGCTTGAAAGACCATGCAACACACCATATCACATCACCACGCTTACTCTCTCCTTTAAATCACCACTCAACTAGAACACAGAGATACTATGACACCATTCGGTATAACTGTTCTCATACCAGCATCCGCCGCTCACTCCACATCATTCTAAGTAAACACTGCTGGTTACTCACCCCCCAGCCAGGCGTTCTCCTCAGGCCTAACGCAGCCACCTCGGCTCTGGATAAATCCTGCCAGAACGAACACATACTCCTGATCTCTCAACCACCACACCTACCGCTAGGAAGCAGCTATTACACTGATACCGCACGAGCTGCACACATACCCGGTGGCCACACGCACCTTTTTGACTCTCCCTACTCTCTCTACTGATCTGAACTTCGGTTCCCAAGGGTGTTCAACCTACCAGCGCCTTCAGACCATACCAATGGTATATAAGGCGCTATATGAATGCAAAATAACAATAACAATAACAAACATACTATCTTGAACCATAACACAGAAACACCACTAGGACACTACGTCACACAAGATCAACATGCTGAAGGACCTGTAGGTTTTAGAAATAATTTAGCTCTCCCAAATTCAAGACACAAAAGAACATGGGAACTCAAGTATTTTAACACACTCGACCTATAGAACAGAGGTTTGAATAGACACATGCGTTTCCTGCTCACTATTCTCAATATGGTGAACTCTGAAACCCACAACATACTATGTGAACACTGGTAATGTACCCCTCAAATACCTTGTAAGAGATAATTACATTCCCTTGTCAAGACATAGCAGCCACACAGCATTTGCCCATACCTAAAAGAACTGACCAACCAGAATAATATATGTTACATCCTTTTTGTAAGGTATTATGTTTTACAACCACTGCAGTCCTATTTAGTATATATACAATCACTTTTAGCCTAAGGCGGTAAGGGGGAAAACACATCCACTACCTGTAACAGAAAGGGGGTTAACACAATTATTGCATTGGGCAGACTTCAGGATCAAAACCCTAACGTAAGCAGTCCAACTCTATAAAGTGGGGAGCCTTGTGCTCAAAGGTACAGCAGTGCATTTGCAACAAGTGGTTGTGCGTAACGCGCAAAAGCAGTACTTCTTCAAGGGGCTGTAGCAGCTAAGGAAGGGGCTTGAGGTGATGAAGAATTAAGTCTGAATATTCGAGGAGAGTCTGCCCTTACAGGCAGAGTGACTTTCGATGTTTTTTGAATACTTCGTGACACAGCCATTTTCGGCACTGGCCACCGCCAGGAACCAAATGCGATAAACGCCTATGGGGCGATAAAAAGAAGTAGAAATACCAGTAAAGTAAACTGCTGCCACCTGTTCTTCCTAGGCACACTTGTCTCACCACCAAAATTCCTTAGAGGGTGTCTAGGTCCATACAACGAAAAGACCTCTGTGCATGGTACAGTAAGGTACTTGGCATACAGATATAAAGTTACCAAGAAATAGCAAGTCAAAGACTAAGGGAAACATAGTTTCCCAGTAGTGACAGTCTGAAGGATGTGTCAGTTTCCCCATAACAAATTAGCAAAAGCCCAGGGGAGCGTAGCTGGAGGCTTTGTTCCACTGGAAAAAAATCAGGTTAGGTGAGCCAAGCAAAAGGTTTTGGGGGTCCATATTATGGAGGAAAAATTGCATTTAGAGAAATATTTCCTAACACTCGCCTGCCCCCAGACCAAGGACAAGAGGGAAATAATCCACCCCTGCATGACCGTTTGTTCAGGTTGGGTAAACATTCTGGACAACCCATCAGCATTGCTATGTTAGGCACCTGTCCTGTGCTCAATTGTGAAGTCAAAGCCTTGCAGGCTAATGGATCTCCTGAGCAACTTTGGATTTTCTCCCTTCATGTTCATTAGCTACTTTGAGGGCTTATGGTCAGTGTGCACAGTGAAGTGGGTCCCATAGAGGTAGGGCCACAGCTTCCATGGGGCCGACACAACAGAGGAACATTCTTTCTCTACAGTGGACCACATGAGCTCTCTGTCCTTAAGCTGGGGGCTAATGAGCCCAATCGGGTGTTCCTGGCCTTTCTCATCTACCTGAGATAGAACAGCAATTATCCCAGTGTCAGAAGCATCTGTCTGCACAATAAAATAACATTTGTAGTCAGGGGCCCTGAGAACAGGGGCCTGGCACAGGGAGTCTTTTAAGCCTTGGAAGGCCTTCCCACACTCCCCACACCAAGATACCTTCTTGGGTTTCTTTGGAGTAGTGAGAGCAGTCGGAGAGGCAGCTATGGTCCCATAGCCTGCCATAAAATTCCTATAGTACCCAGTAAGGCCAAAAAAGGCTCTCACTTCGGTTTGGGTAGTGGGGGTAGGCCAGTCTTGTACTGCTTGTACTTTACTGGGTGGAGGCTGTATCCTCCCTCCACCAACCTCATGCGTAGGCAGACCACTGACCCCTGACCAATTTGACACTTGCTGGCATTTATGATCAGGCGGGCCTTCTGGAGGGCATGCAACACTATTCCCAGGTGTTTCTCATGCTCTTCCCAGGTGGCACTGAAAACAGCAATATCATCCAGATATGTCAAGCAGAATTCATCCAACCCATTTAGAACATGATTCACTAACCTTTCAAAAGTGGCAGGGGCATTCTGCAACCCAAATGGCACTACCCTGAACTGGTAAAGCCCCTCTGAAGTTGAGAATGCTGTCTTCTCCTTTGCATGTTCTGCAAGGGCAATTTTACAATACCCTGCAGTGAGGTCAATAATGCTGAGGTACTTGGAAGCACCCAGCGTGTCCACCAACTCATCATTTCTTGGCTGTCAAGACTTGATGGTCGTGTAGCCGATGGAACCTCTGTCCCCAAGTACCACTCAGGCAGATAGGAAAGTTACTGCACCGAGCGATCTTTGAGGCCACAGGTGGTGATCTTCGTCAGTCGCAACAAGGAATGCCTGTAGATGCCGGAAGGTGCCCCTGATGACCGCTGTAAGGAAAACACGTGATTAGGTCAAAACAAAGAACCCCAAGTTTGCAGGTGACTATAATAAATCTGGAACAAGGCTTACCCTGCGAAGTTGGTCAGGACTTAATAAAGGAAATGTGTCAGAAGCAGCCAGCAAGGATGACGGGATGGATTAAATCACCACCTGACGTGGAAGACAGGAACGTAGATCAATCAGAGTGGTCCAAGAACATAGTTCATGACAAGGGATAATCCGTAGCAATCCAGGGACAGAAAAATGGTCAAATCCAGTAGAGGCAAAGTTCCAAAACAACTATACCGAGAGGGAAAAGGCCAAATCAGAGTCCAAAGTTCAATCCGAGGTCCAGTAGCAGACTTAGTTCGAAATCCGTAGTACGCCCAACAGGATCAGCTGTGAAGCGTCGAAGGTAGTCAGCGCGTCCCTTTTAAACGCTGACTGGTGATCACATGACTCCGTCAACCGTCACGTGATCGAGCGTGTTGAGGAGGAGCTTTTAGTTGCCGGCAACGGAGACGCTGTAGAATGCTCGTAGCGCGTCTCCATGGCAACTGCCATCGATTGAATGGAAACCAGTGTTGAGATGGCAAAACTCTGCGTCGTTGACCTTGTCCCAATCCTTGCTGGCAAGTCTTCAGGGGAGAGTGTGTTTTGTGAGGTGTGTTCAAAATACATCGGGGCGTGACAGAGCCCCACCTCAAAGGCCCACGACCCCGTGGGCTGGAAGGGTTTTCCCGATGGAACCTAGACACCAATAACGGGGCATGGACATCAGAGGACGGGACCCAGGACCTCTCCTCAGGACCGTAACCCAACCAGTCTACCAAATACTGTAACTTTCCCCTGACTATCCGGGATCCCAGAATAGAGCTCACTTCATAATCCTCCTGAGAAACCACAGGAACAGGGCCAGGGGCAGAAGAAATGCGTGTATCAACAGTACAAGGTTTTAGGAGAGAAGTGTGAAAAACGGGGTGTAACTTCCAAGAAGTGGGGACGGCTAGTCTATAGACCACCGGGTTCAGAACTTTAGAAACTTTATACGGGCCGACGAAACGGGGCAGCAGTTTACGACACCCCGGTATGTGGAGATGCCGTGTAGACAACCAAACCCGATCGCCTGGTTTATATGACGGGGCCTCTTTTCTTTTTTTGTTAGCGGCAGCACTCATAGACGCCTGGGCCTTCTGGAGATGGACAAGGGTTTGTGCATGAACGGAAGCGAGATCTCTGACACAATCATTTGCCGCAGGGGTACTGATACTTGATACAGGGACATTGACAGGATTCAAGTCAGGAAAGGGCAAAGTACGAGGATGTTGGCCATAGAGTGAAAAAAATGGAGAAAAACCAGTGGCCGAATGCAGGGCGTTGTTGTAGGCAAATTCTGCAAAGTGAAGAGAGTCTAACCAGGTGTTCTGGAATTGCAAAGTTAGACACCTCAAAAACTGCTCCAGGACCTGGTTAACTCTCTCAGTTTGCCCATCGCTTTCGGGATGATATGCCGATGAAAAACGAGCATCTATACCTAGCAGTTTGGTAAGGGCCAACCAGAAGCGTGAGGTGAATTGGGATCCCCTGTCTGATACAATGACATTCGGTAACCCGAACAGACAAAAAACTGATTCAAAAAACATACGAGCTAATGAGGGAGCAGTAGGAATGCCTTTACATGGTAGGAAACGGGCCATTTTTGTATATGAATCTACAACCACCCAAATTGTGTCATAGCCTCGTACTCGTGGTAGATCAGTTATCAGGTCCATGGATACTGTATGCCATGGTTTCGGGGGTATGGGCAAAGGATGTAACAACCCTAATGGACGACCTTTCCGGGTCTTGCATTGTGCACATATAGAACAGGTGTTGACGTATGTCTCCACATCTCGTCGCATCGATGGCCACCAACACCAGCGTTTCAACAAGTCTAGAGTTCGTCGCTGACCTGGATGACCATTGTTTGGAGCATTATGTGACCATTCTAAGGCTTGGTTACGAGAGTCACTGGTAGGGAGAAACAATTTTCCTTGAACGAAAGGCAATCCATCCTGCATAACGGTATCCCAATCATCCAATACTTGAGGATGTTGTATAACCCATTGGCGTATGACCTTTAACATAGGAGGAGATGGAGTACAGGTACAAACAATATGGCCTTTCCCTAGCAGAGTATCAGGATATGAAGGGAGAGGTATCCCCCCAGGTGAACGGGACAAAGCATCAGCTTTACCATGAGACAAACCTGGTCTGTGTTTGACGATGAAATCGTATGCAGCAAAAAAGAGGTGCCAACGAACTTGCCTACTATTAACACATTTCAGGGATGCTAGATCTTGTAAATTTTTATGGTCTGTGTAGACGATAGTCTGATGTCTTGCTCCCAAAAGATGGTGTCTCCATACCAACAATGCGTCTCTAATGGCCAATAGTTCCTTTTCAGTGACCGTATAATGAATTTCAGTAGGTGTGAACTTCCTGGAATGATAGGCCACCGGGTGTAATGCTCCGGTAGTAGGACAAGGCTGGGATAGAACGGCCCCTAAAGCAAAGGAAGAAGCATCTGCTTCTACTATATACGGAAGCTCTGGGTCTGGGTGCTGCAGAACTGGGGCCGTGGTGAACGAGGTTTTAAGGGAGTCAAAAGCTGTTTGATGTGCATCAGTCCAGAGAAACGGTACTGACGGACTGGTCAGTGCAGTTAATGGTGCAACCATGGAGGAAAAATTCGCAATGAATCTTCGATAAAAGTTTGCGAACCCTAGGAAAGATTGCAGTTGTTTCAGATTAACAGGTACTGGCCAATTTGTGATAGCTTGAACTTTGGATTGATTCATTGTTAATCCCCCCGGTGAAATATGAAAACCCAGAAACTCGACTTCAGCTGTATGAAACAGACATTTCTCGGGTTTAGCGTAAAGGGAATTCTTCTTAAGTCTTGTGAGTACTTCTCTAACATGAATGACATGTTCAGCTAATGTTTGAGAGAATATCAATATGTCGTCCAAATACGCTACGACATAAACATCCAGAATATCACTGAATATATCATTTACCAGTCGTTGGAAAATGGCTGGCGCATTACAAAGGCCAAAAGGCATCACCAAGTATTCATATAGTCCTTGGCGAGAACAGAATGCAGTCTTCCACTCATCTCCTGGTCGCATACGAACCAAATTATATGCTCCCCTGAGGTCCAACTTGGTATAGATGGAGGCATTGGTTAACTTGTCCAACAAGGTAGAGATGAGTGGAATAGGATAACGATTCTTAATGGTGATTGCATTCAGGCGTCTATAGTCTATACAGGGACGGAGATCGCCTTCTTTTTTAGGAACAAAGAAAATGGGACTGGCAAGGGGTGATGAGGAAGGCCTGATATGTCCTAACTGTAGTGCATGATGTATATATTCTTTAAGGGACGTTTCTTCAGATGGTGATAATGAATATATGCGTCCCTTGGGGAGCGATGCCCCATCGATTAGTTCAATAGAACAATCATACGGTCTGTGAGGAGGCAGTATCTCCGCTGATGTTTTATCAAATACCGAATGAAAGTCATGATATTCTGGGGGTACCCCTGACAATGTGGCACCCACTGTATGAGCTGTTTCAAATGTACCGTTCTCCTCATCAGGAGCTAAATGTAGGGCCCCAAGTGCTCTTGCAGGATTGTTTGCTTCACCTTCCGATAGACAAAAATGTTGGCAAATATCCGATTCAAACGAAACTTGTCCTGTACCCCAGTCTATGAGGGGATTATGTTTTTTCAACCAGGGAAGGCCTAGGATTATTCCAAACTGTGGTGTGGATATCAAATCAAAAGACAATTGTTCCTTATGGTTTCCCTGAATTACTACGTCCATCTGGGCAGTTTGTTGTTTAATTGGACCAGAAGCGAGAGAGGAACCGTCCACTGTTTGAACTGGTTCGGGATGTGCCTTGGTTATTAAAGGATGGTTCAATGTTTTGTCCAAAGGTATATCAATAAAACAACCAGTGGCCCCTGAATCAATTACTATATGTACTGTGTGTGAACACTCCCTATCAGGCTGAAGAACTGCCTGAACGACCACTGGTCTTATTGGGCCAAAAGTAGGAACTCTGGGGTTATGAATCAAGCTCGTCTTGTCCCCCATATTCAAGGACGAGCTTTCTGAAAACCCGAGGACTTGTTTTTTGGGCGTCTTGGGCATTCTTTGACAAAATGACCACTGAGTCCACAGTAGAAGCATGCATTGTCGGTTCTCCGACGCTCCCTTTCGGTCTGAGTGATGGGACTTCGTAGACCACCTATTTGCATGGGTTCACTTGTACCATCCGGTGGAGAAGGTAAGGATTTGCCTGAGAAGCCAGATTCCGCCCGACGTTCAGTCTTTCGAGCGTCTACTTGAAGAACTAAATCTACTAGTTCAGGATATGCATCAGGAAGGGAAGGTATTACAGAAAGGGCGTCCTTCATAGTGTTACACAAACCTTTGTAAAATACTACAGCTTTCTTATTTTCGGGCCATGAAGTCTCAGCTGATAATTGATTAAAGCGTGTGATGTATTCTATTAAGGTTTGTCTGCCCTGAGATAAATCCAAGAGCTCCAGATCCCGAGACTGGGCTTTGTACCTGGTGTCAAAAACTTTGGCCAATTCACTTACCAAAAGATCAAAATCATCAAGGGCTGGATGGTTATTCTCAAGAAAAGGATTAGCCCAGGTAGCTGCAACCCCGGTCAAATGGGATAACAAAAAGGCTGCCTTTGTAGTGGAATCATGGAACACTAGTGGTCGGCAAAGAAAATGAAGTTTGCACTGATTAATGAAAGTGCGATATTTTCTAGGATCACCCTGAAATTTCTCTGGAGGTGCCAATGGAAACTGTGTAGGTAACACCACAGGAGTAGGTGGGGTAGCAGGTATAGTGGGAACTGGTGGGGGTGTTGCCAGATCCCCAAATTCAGCATCTGCCGGTAGAGGGTTGCGGGTACTTTGGATATTGTCTAAACGATGATGTATCGCGGTAGTAGCAGCCGCTACTTCGGTTCTAAGGGATGCAACAGCTTGCATTAAAGCAGCCACAGGGTCCCCGGCAGTAGGTTCCATCGTCTGACCGACCAGAAAAAGGCTTCACAGTCTGTCAAGACTTGATGGTCGTGTAGCCGATGGAACCTCTGTCCCCAAGTACCACTCAGGCAGATAGGAAAGTTACTGCACCGAGCGATCTTTGAGGCCACAGGTGGTGATCTTCGTCAGTCGCAACAAGGAATGCCTGTAGATGCCGGAAGGTGCCCCTGATGACCGCTGTAAGGAAAACACGTGATTAGGTCAAAACAAAGAACCCCAAGTTTGCAGGTGACTATAATAAATCTGGAACAAGGCTTACCCTGCGAAGTTGGTCAGGACTTAATAAAGGAAATGTGTCAGAAGCAGCCAGCAAGGATGACGGGATGGATTAAATCACCACCTGACGTGGAAGACAGGAACGTAGATCAATCAGAGTGGTCCAAGAACATAGTTCATGACAAGGGATAATCCGATAGCAATCCAGGGACAGAAAAATGGTCAAATCCAGTAGAGGCAAAGTTCCAAAACAACTATACCGAGAGGGAAAAGGCCAAATCAGAGTCCAAAGTTCAATCCGAGGTCCAGTAGCACACTTAGTTCGAAATCCGTAGTACGCCCAACAGGATCAGCTGTGAAGCGTCGAAGGTAGTCAGCGCGTCCCTTTTAAACGCTGACTGGTGATCACATGACTCCGTCAACCGTCACGTGATCGAGCGTGTTGAGGAGGAGCTTTTAGTTGCCGGCAACGGAGACGCTGTAGAATGCTCGTAGCGCGTCTCCATGGCAACTGCCATCGATTGAATGGAAACCAGTGTTGAGATGGCAAAACTCTGCGTCGTTGACCTTGTCCCAATCCTTGCTGGCAAGTCTTCAGGGGAGAGTGTGTTTTGTGAGGTGTGATCAAAATACATCGGGGCGTGACATTGGCAGAGGGTGAGCATATGTTCTAGTGACAGCATTCAGAGCCTGTAATCCAAACAGAACCTCAATTCAGAAGTACCTGTGTTTGGTATCAGAACCACAGGACTAGCTCATGGACTACTGGAGGGATCAATCACCCCAGGATCCAACATAATGTTGACCTCTGTTTTGATGTAGGATTTCACCTTATCTGACATCCTGTAACCCCCACCTTTGGTAGGCACACTATCTCCAGTGTCAATATCATGTTTGCACCATGGTGTGAAACCTGGAGTAAGTGAGAACAAGGGGAAGAACTCCCTCAGCAAAGTTCTTACTTCCTCTTGTTGGTTAGGAGTCAGGTGAGGGGAAACTTTGAAACCCTCAATTGAGCCATCTGAAAGGCTACCCTGAAATAAGTCAGGAAGAGGTTCTGATTCCTCCTCTTCTCTGTCTGAAGCCAGAAGCAGTGTAGTTATTTCAACTCTAGGGATGAAAGCCTTCAGTCCATTTATCTGGAACTCTTTGGGGGCTTGACCAGGCCTTCTGAGGTCCACTAAATAATTTACCTCACCCAGCTGCTCTACAACTGTGTAGGGGCCTGACCATTTATCCTGGAGGGCACTAGGCCTGATAGAATTCATGATGAGGACTTCTTGGACTGGGGTAAAGTGAACAAGGGAAGCCGTCTGGTCATACCAATGTTTGACCAATGCTTGACCAGCCTTCAGCTTGTCACTGGCCTGAGTCATCAGGAGGACCATTCTCTTCCTTAAACCCATGTATCCACTACATTGGTAGTGATAGGAGGAGTAGGTAGCTCACACCATTTCTTGACTACGGCCAGTGGTCCCCTCATAGTATGACCAAAAAGAAGCTCAAAGGGGCTGAAACCAACACCCTCTTGAGGTACCTCTCTGTAAGCAAAGAGTAAGTGTGGTAACAGGAGATCCCACTTTCTACTTCGGGGTTCTTCCTGAGCCCCAATCATGCTCTTCAGAGTTCAATTAAACCTCTCAAGTAACCCATTGGTTTGTGGGTTATAAGCAAATGAAAACTTATAAGTGACCCCACACTCCTGCCAAATGGCTTGCATATACTTGGACATGAAGTTGCTGCCTCTTTCAGACACAACTTCTTTAGGGAAGCCAACGCTAGGAAAGATTCCAAGTAAACCTTTAGCAACTGACTTGGCAGTCACTGTCTTCAGCGGGATGGCCTCATGATATCTGGTGGCCTGGTCAACCAACACCAAAATAAACCTGTTGCCAGAGGTGGTATGGGGTTTCAGGGGACCAACAATGTCAATCCCTACCTGCTCGAACAACAGGGAGGGAGGGGCACCAATGGAGCCTGGATTGTTGTACAACTCTTTCCCCATCTTGGGCCAGTAGAAATGCATTGACAACCTTTGCTTGGTTCTCTTGATCCCAAGATGACCAGCAAAGGGGACTTCATGCACCAATTGTAGGACAAAGGGTCTTACTTGAAAGGGAACCACCAACCTCCTATGGTCACCTCTAGTAGACTCTGTGGGCTCACTGTACAGGAGCCCACCTTCCCAATAAATCCGATGTTTCCCTGGAGTTTCACCCTCAAGCTGGGCACAGGCCTGTCTACTGAGGCCTTCTAAAGATGGGCACTCTCATTGGCCCTTATTAAACTCCTCCCTATCAGGACCACCTTCCACCAAACAAACTTTGGAGTTCAGGATGGTCATGTGGGTTAAGAACTTCAGGCAGCACCGCCTCCTCGTCAGGCCTAGGTGCTTGACCAACTACCTCCACCTCATGGCGTGTGAGTTAGGGGGAATGTTTTCCTTCCCTCTTCTGGGTTTCTTTAGTCCGCTAGTCGTGGGTTTCACATTTGGCTTTTGCTCAGCCTTGGACCTCGTCAAGGCAGCCCTGGTTTGTGACCCTGTGCATGGTATTTCTGCGTGCCCCCCAAGACCTAAGTTTCTGAGATCATTCCCCAGCAGAACATTTCTTGGGATTTGCCTCTGTACACCCACAGGTATACTTACTGCTGCTCTATTCAGGGGCAGAGTCACAGGCATTATTGGGAACTTGAGAGGGGGCCATCAGCTAACTTGGTGGGCACCAAGGGAGCTCTGACAAGCTCTTCCTGGTTTACCAATGTGGAATCCACCACAGTTTTGCTGGCCCCACTATCCGTTCACTAGCACACTATCCTTAAAGTAGCGCTTGGTATTGCCGGGTATACTGGCATAGCCCTCAAATACTCTAGGTTCCCAGGATCCCAGGGATACTAAGACTACTTTAGACTACACTCCACAGGGGAAGGCGTCTGAAGAAAAGGATGCCGCTGTGATTATTTCTTCTCCCTCAAGGCTTTGACCTTACATCTTGGGCCCCCGTTCACATGGTCACTTGCTCCACAAGCCCCACATGACCCACTGGGTCTTGGGACATAGGGAGGCTTATGTAATCAGAGCTATGCTTGGGAAGCTGACTCCCACTACCCTGAACATGTTCATGGGACTTACCCGTAGTAGACGTTTTGTGGCCCTTATGGGTGGAAGATATATCAGTTCCCGCCACCCTCTTTCTCTTTTTGCTTTTTCCACTCCTCCTGCTTACCAGAAGCAGACTTGTCCTTATGGGACATTCTGTGTGACACCCAAAAATCAGCTGCAATAGCTAACTTCTTTGGATCCATCTCTTCAGAATCAGCCAAGTGCTGCTTAAGCTCAGGGGAACAAAAAGGAAAAATATGTTCAAGCATGACTAAACAAATTATACCCTCAAAGGTGGGGACCTTGTAACCAACCACCCAACCATTCAAGTTTTTTAAGGAATCAGTCACATATGAAACCCAAGTGTTACCTTCTTTCTTTTTGTATTCTCTAAATCTTTTCACGTATTGGGCAGGAGTCTTTCCAAACTTCAAGATTAGAGTTTGCTTTAATTTAGCAAAGTCCTTTCTGTCAGCCTTAAAGATTTCCATAATAGCACTGCAGCCGGAATGGAGTAGGCAACTGAGCAGCCATGCAATCTTGTCAGCATCCATAACCTCTTGTACCTCACACGCATACTCAAATGCAGTTAACCAGTCCGTGATGTCATTCTTGTGATCGCACATACTAAGCAGATCTTTAGGAATCCTTGGATGAGATTAGGAGCCAGACCGATTACCAGATCCTCTAGAGGAGCCATTGGTAGCCTGCAGCATTTCAAGCTCCAATTGTTGATCTCTGTCCTTTAATCTTTCTGCTTTCTCTAACTCCAGCTTAGCCACGTTGAATTCAAGCTTGTTCTGCTTAAACTGCAGTTCTTTTCCCTTGAATTCCAACAGGGCCTCAGCCTCAGAGCCAGCAAAGGGGACTTGGGACTCTACATCATCCCTGTCTACTCCAACCCCTTCTATGATGGCAGCAACAGTTATTTCAGTACTGTTACTGGGAGCAGCCCCAGCACCTTCTGCACTATCATAGGCGGGTAAAGCTGTAATTTGGCTTTCTTGCCAAGCCATGACCTTTTGGAACATGTCAGTGTTGTGCCCTTGGCCGACAGGCCTCTTTCTGCACAGATCTTTCTTAGTGCCTCCAGACCTTGAGGCACTCAAAGTAATGTTAGCAATCGTTTCCATGATATAAGTAAGGCCGGTGGCATACAGTTTCAAATGACCTAAAGGTCACTGTGTTTCCTGTGCAAGTGTAACCCAGGTCCTTTACCAATGTGCTCTGATATTATCCCACCACTGTACACCAATTTGTTAAGATAGATTTCTAAATTCTGACCAGGTGGGCAGAGGTTTAGGAGGCCGCCCTAGTTTAGTGGAACAGGGAACCTTCTGGAGAAGCCAGACCAATTGAGGTGGCTTGGTGGGCAGTCAAGTCTAGTTCTCAGGAGGGGTGAGAGTGATCAGAAGTCACAATGAGCCACAGAATATCCTTAGACAGGTGTATATCAAAAATACATACACATTTATTATAGGCCTTATAATCAAACACGAATAACCACAGTAACAGAGAAACAGTTAACACACACGCGTACCCCTATTTCATATATGTACAATCACTTTTAGCCTAATGCGGTAATGGGGAAAACACATCCACAACCTGTAACAGAAGGGGGGTTAACACAATTATTGCATTGGACAGACTTCAGGATGAAAACTCTAACTTTAGCAGTCCAACCCTACGAAGTGGTGAGCCTTGTGCTCAAAAGTTCAGCAGTGCATTTACAACACACAGTCGTGCTTAAAGAGTGAACGCAGTACCTCTTCAGGGAGCTGTAACAGTTAAGGAAGGGGCTTGAGGTGATGAAGAATAAAGTCTTAATATCCGACGAGGGTCTGCCCTTACAGGCAGAGCGACTTTCGAGGTTTGGGAATAGCTAGGGAGCGCAGGCTATCCGAGACAACGCAAGGATCTTAAAGGAATCCTTATGCGAAAAAGTACAATGGATGTAGCAGGGGCCACTGGTAAGTTGAGCAAGTACTCACCACCCCCCTTGGCACACTTTGGACCAAACTTTGCCAGTCTATTCAAGGTCGCTGGTAGGTTAATATCCTACCATTGCTCGTTCTGGCTCTCAGAGGCTGTGGGACAGAACGGTCATCCATGACAGGCCAGTAGCATTTACTCTGCTCACAAAGGGAGGACAAAGAAAATTCTGATGCAGCAGGACTCAGGCAAGCAAGCAGGAAACCCAGAGTGACTGTCACTGCAGCGTAGTGACACAGGGACCGCACAGGCTCACAGTGTGGCGCACTCTCCTAATTTGAGACCCAGAGGAGCTAGACCTTTGAAGTTTGGTGGGAGAGGGCCGAGCACCACAAGCTAGCGATTCCCCAAGTCACAACTCAGGACGATGGCACTCCTAAGCGATATCTCGGGGTAGAGCCGGTCAGTTCACTGGACGGCCAAGGAACACTTCTGGGAAGGCTCTTTTGCCAGGAAATCAGGAGGTGCCGAGAGTAGTTGTTCCCACTACCCCAATGGGTCGAAGCGCCCTTGCAGGCCTTCTAGGATCGATGACAAAGCATGGGTCTAATGGGGGAGCAGCAGGCTCAGGGTGCCAAACCTTCCAGCAGGTCTCTGAGGGGTCTGCTTCGGCTTACAAGATACTTGGCTCCTTTCGTAGTTTGGTGTGAAACATGGTAGATCAACCTTGAATGAATGAAGGGCCCCTTCTCTTATCCAAAGTCTGAGCCATGCTCGGATTTGGACAGGCAACTGAAGATCAGCTCTCTTGCATGCACGCCAGATGTGGACCAATCACGGTCCATGGTGGTCTCAGTCATTCAGGCACATAATACATCCGGGCACCAGTAGTGGATTGGGCTAGCACACATGACATGCAGGAGCCCATGAAATGTGCAGTTTTCGCAAGAGGCTGCATACCCAAATAATGAAGTCCCGGGTAAGCTCAACCTGGGGGAAGGCTAAGGAACAGGATTGCAAAAGGACAGAACAAAAGACTTTGTAGCATGGCCATTTTCGGTACTGGCCACCGTCAGGGACCAAACACGTTAAATGCAGTACAGTACGATAAAAAGAATTAAAAATACCAGTAAAGTATACTGCTGCCACCACTTCTTCCTAAGCACATTTGTCTCACCACCAACAATTCTTTAGAGGTTGTCTAGGGCCATAAAACACATTTTTTAAAGATATGTACATGGGGCACCACGGGAAAATCTTTGTGTGCTGTATACAGCATATCTCTTTTCAACTCAATTTAGCAATATTTTCAGACCTGTCCCAATCTTTAGGTTTGTTTTTCAGGACAAAAAAACATTAGGCAAAGAGAGGGCATTAACTAAATTCATGCCAATACTTTGTAAAAGAGCCAATGCTGATACTTGCAAATCATATAAAAATGGGTTTGAAACATTACCATAGATATGAGTAGCAGCCAAACCTAAAAGGGTGCTATTATTAGAATGAAGGGTGCATAACTTTATGTAGAATTTGTATCTCAGCATCAACCAACAGGCCCTGATAAATGTGAGACCCAACTCACACTTCAAGGGGGGGGTCATTCCGAGTATGGCGATAGGGGGTTAACGGCACCGGTAAGGATGCCAGTGCCGTTAACCCCCTACTGCCATATTCCAAGGTCCTTTAGCGGGTCCCAGCAAGACCCGTTAAGGGACCTTGGAGCTAATAACGCGAGCCCATTATTAGCTCCTTCCCCATTCCCATTGAGCCCTATGGGGGCTCAAATGGGAATGGGGAATGGTTTTCTGAATGGGGATTTACCGGGTCCTCCAAGGTTGGAATGACCCGGTAAGTCCCCATTCAGAGACACCGGACCTGGACTCGGGTTTGGAGGCAGCCATGGTGCTAACAGTTTCCCTTCAATTTTATCTAGCCATGTGACATATCGAGTTGATAGCGCTTCAAGCCCATACACACAAACCAGGGATCACACTCAGTTTGTAAATAGAAAGGAGGCCTTCCGTGTTAAATCCCCCTTTCCAGGCAATAAACCTCCTAATAACCAGCCATTTTTCAATGCGTTAGGCGTAAAAGAAAATACATAAAAGGAGACCACTGGGCAAGACTTAATGGGAAAGCCCAAGTAAACATAACAATCTACTATTTCCAGTGTGTTATTTGCCAATCTTCAATTATAAGGAAACATTTTACGGGACCTGCTGCCAAGGAGCATGATGTTAGATTTTAGAGAATGAAGGTTCATGTTGTTCTCTGCAGCAAAGGCCAGCAAGGCCTCCATGGAATTCTGAAGGCCAATCAGGGTATAATCGTGTAGCACAGTGTCATCGGCATAAGACAGCCGAAGTATGGCCTCCTTCCCAATATATGGAGGGAAGTTGCAGCTGGACCTTATTGCTGCATCCATGTCGGACACATATGGATTAAACAACAGGGAGGCAAGTACACACCAGTTTCAGGCCTCAATTTGTAGGAATAGCATGTGTAATAATTCCATCCTAATTGATACGAACAGTAACAGTTGTGTCAGAAAACTGAACCTTATAAAAATGAAGCAGATTGGGATCTAAACCCCAACGTTCAAGTTTGCTCTATAATATAGGACGCGAAACACAATCGAAAGCCTGAGTAAAACCTATAAAGCAAAGAAACCGTTTTCTGTCTGGGTAACGCAAAGCATCCGCCATCACATAATGGAGGGCTAAGATGTTATGAGAAGTACTCTGGGATCGCCTGAACCCAGTCTGATATTTTAACAAATTATTCTCTTCCACCCATTTATTTAATTTGCTGAAAATTAGAAAAGAGAATATTTTGCAACTAGAATCCAGCATAGCTAGCGGCATGTAGTTAGAGGGGTCAAGTCTTTCGTCCTTTTTGTGCACCGGAATTAAGATTGATTAATGCCAACTTGTCGGAATAGTTCCTTTGACAAAAACACAATGGAATAATCATGCTAACAAAGGGGCCCAGAATTTTGGGTTGTCTTTTATTACAACCTTTGCCACATCATTGCGGCCTGGTGCACGAGAGGACCTTATTTTCTTAATGACCTCTAGTATGTCTGTCCCTTCAAAAAGCCTTCAAAAGCATTGTCCACCTGACTATAAAGGCATGTCCCGACCGCAGCCAGGTTCTGGTCAAAATAAAGTTCTGTAATATAGCTAACCCAAACTATTTCCATTATAGGATTAAGCCCCTGTGTTATGCTCTCTGCCAGACATTTTCTGTAGCTATACCAGATTTTGTAACTATCATTCCGCCTAAGCAAGGTAAAAAGACATTTCCAAATTGTGTTGTACATACTACATTTATGGTTCTTCAGCCAATTCTTATATAGAGTGGAGAGAGAAATTAGCTACTTTTCCCTGTCAACTCGGGACGATGGGCGTGATCTTTTGATTTTAACAACCGACCTATGATAAGCCTTTTTCTTCTTATATATCATAAGATCAAAAAACCCTAAAGGTACATTTTTGTTACTGTGTAATACTCGGTCCGAATGAAACAACTCCAGAAAATCAGCTATCATTACTCGTATGTCCCAAATATTCTGCAACAGCAATAATGCAGGGACATTCTGGGCAGATATAAATATCTAGTTTAGTTTCCTAACATTATAATCAGACCAAGTAATTGTCATGCATGCTGGACATATTACCTCTGGACCTGGAAAACCAGCTTCACGCAGAACGGGTTATGCTCATAGAACTGCTAGACCGTTCTATCCTAAATGGAGGTTGTTTGATGTACTGCCGGGAAAACGACGTTTGCATTATTCACGTTGTTGAATTCACGTGATTCAGGGTAGTCACGTGTGTTGCTGCAGTATGTTCATAAGCAGCGTGGAGACTTTGCTCGCTGCTTCTGATTGAACCAATATGGCGTTTGGTAGTTGAACCCTTGATCTGCGTCCTCACATCTCGTCAGTTACTCCCTTGGCTTTCTTCGGCGTGTTTCTTCCACACCCAAACTCCTGGAGCTGCTTTCTAGAAGACCATCAGACGGCTTTCCTTCACACGTGAGTTTTGGCAGCACTGTCTGTGTGCACTTCAGTCGCGTGTATCTTCACACACGGGTTCCTGATATCTTCGCATGCTGCTTTCCTGACTGCGTGCAAATTTGTCACGTGTAAATTCCCACGCGGATGCTGGAACTCTCCAAGTGCTGCTGTCCTGGCTGCGTGTACTTTGTTTGCGGGTAAAACCCCACGCGGACTCTGGAACTCTCCAAGCGCGGCTGTCCTGGCTGCGTGTACTTTGTTCGCGGGTAAAACCTCATGCAGACTCTGGAACTCTTCAGGTACGACTGTCTGGCTGCGTGCACTTCTGTTTGCGTGTAAAATCACACGCGTTCTACTCTACTCTTTACACGCTGTGGTCCTGGTTGCGTGTACTTTTGTTCCGTGTAAATCTGCATGCTTTCTACTGTACTTGCAAGCACGGCTGTTCAGGCTGCGTGAACTTTTGTCGTGTGTAAATCTGCACACGTTTTTTTTTAACTCTTTGAAACGTGTAACTCCACACGCATCCCTGGCACCTGTGATGAGATAACAGGGGGACTCATTTAATTTCTGTTCTACATGGGAAAGGAAGTATTATCAACAAAAGTTTATTTGAAGGTGATTGTGCACAGTACTTTGGACGCTATCCTGTGGTGTACCAACCCGGTATCTAGCGTGAGCCTTGTGCCGTTCGGGATAAGTCTTCCTTACTACCTTTCCTCCTTTGTCGTTGTTTCAATTCCTGGATTGCTTCTGAGACTTGTTGGTGGAGATTCCAGTTCTAAGCCTACAGGTTAGTGTTGTATTAGTGCTATTGCTGTGCTATCAGTGAGAGTTTAGTTGGGACAAATTCTCATGATGCTTTATTTATCCTAGGCTGACTTCCTATAATGCTCCCACGCCCTTTCCAGTGATCCCTCTCTCTGCCTGTTTTACTAGTCAGAGAGTTGTATCATTTGGAAGGTCTAATTTGACTTCACTACTATCAAGCTGTGTGAATTCAAGGATCCGGAAGAGCCCTACCAATTGAATCCTTTTTTGGTTACCGTATCCTTTTCATAAGATACCTTGGTGATTTATGACAGTAATACGATTTCCCTGATGATTCACATCCATGTCAGCACAAAGTCAAGAAATTAGCTTTTTGTGTGGAAAATTCTGAGTCCATGTAAGAAAAGTGTGATCACTAAGGTCAGTAAAATTGATCTGTAAAGGACTAGTCATCAGCTATAATCAAGGCTAGAGGCGACCTTGCCATTGGTCCAGAGTGCTTTGCTGCCTTTCCACCAAAATCCTTCATATTTAAACAAGTCAAGTCAAATACGTTCAAAAACATCACCCACTCAGGACCAGCTGAATTCCCTTTGGCATCCATCCAACATAAAACATGGGCACAACTTGACTCTTCAGCAATGTATTCAGGAGAGGAGTAACAACGAGCGTTAAAATCACCTACAACAATGATATTGCTGCCAGGATTACTGATCAATCCATTTTAATAAGAGCCCTGTAGTTGAACCTGACACAGTGCCATACTGAAAGGATTTAGTTACAACTGTTTTTGGAAATGATGCTTGATTTTGAGAAGTGGACGGACATGCCTGGTTTGGTGCTCTGGGAAAAAGGCACCTCTTTGCATGCTTGCTGTGTTTTGTTAAAATTACGAGGAATACGTTTCCATCGTCTCCTTTTCTGAATTATTTGAAGATTGGGAGAGGTTCTTATAAGTGCCTCCTCTGCTACGGTAGTGCTGAAGAAACAGGAACTGCTAACCCGAGCCAGAAGGAAGCATATTACTCGCCTGGTTTAGCCCAGGTGATTGAGTTGGGGAGGAAGAAATGCAGGCACTGAAGGGAACCGGAGGCGTTTCTTGTACCATACTATTAACAAAACTAGGCTGGCCACCTAAGGTGGAAGGAGAAATAAGTCGACAGACCTGGTTCAATGAACTCGCACTCGATTGAACAACTCCATCATAACTTTCTAGGATTACATCCATCACTGTGGCCAATGTCCTCTTCATATCAGACTGCCATATTAGAAAAGAGTGCAACCAGTGCATCAACCGGCGCTGCTACGCATTCAGAGAGGGCGCTGACAGTCCACCTCTTCAATTAAGTTCTTTGAGAGTATAGAGAAATCAGCCTCGCTCTCGGTGTCTGATGAAGACTCTTGACGTTGAGACAATTGTTTCCAGGTCTGGCAAAGCGGGAAGATTACTTCCAATAATGTTGTTGTACCAGACATAAGTGTCTATTGCCACAGCAGGCGCTCCTAGAGAGTCTCTTTGTAGACTTATACAAAGGGTTAACAATGAGCTATTGTTGTCAATGGTAGGTCACTGGTGTAGGTGTAATGTTGCTAATAGAAGGGGGATGGGACTGGTCAGCTGTAATTATGCTTCCTTCCACTTAAAAAGGGGCAGTTCCCAAAAGAAACTGGTGTTTGATTGAGTATCTGGTAGACTGTCTGTTTTGTCTGTTTTAGAATGTGGAATATCTTTAGTCAAGCACAGAAGAGAGGGAGGACTGTGCCTCTGTTTGCCAGAGTATATTGACTTGCTGCGTAATGCATAAGCGCCGGATTTAGTTGGTTTCATTTAAAAGAAGAGCACAGTCAACACTGAGGCAGAACTCGCCCCTATGTTTCCTTCACATCTCTGCAAAACTGCCAGACTGTAAGTGCACTCAACAACGCACTCTCTGACGCAAATCACCCATCACCTATAAAGATTTCTATTTAAAATATAAACATAATAGTTTCAAATATATCATGTGAGATGGAAAATAAAACAGATATTGCTAGGGATATGGTATTCATTAACGGTCAGCCTATAGACTAATGTAAAAAATAAAAAAAATACTTGACCACCAAACAATGTGTCAGTGGTTTCATGTAAACTTGTACAACTCGATGATTGGCCCTGTTCATAATTAATGTGTCAAGAGACTGTTTAAAAAAAAAGACAAGGATCAAGTTACTTAACTGCAACTGTTGTTCTCTAGCATGGGTGTGGCATGGATTCACATGCTCATGAATATTCCCCGTTGTCAGGCTGGGAATACCGTGTAATAAAAGAAAGCAATATGGCATTAAAAGTTTCAATACTGCCTTTCGCTTGATATCCAATCACTGAAGACCGGGTCATACTGCACCCATCCAATGACAGTCGTCTCCCTGAATCCTGCCCCCTGCGACCATCTTCACCTTGGAATCTCGCGAGGTGCCAGTATGAACCCAGAAGAGCCAAAGTGGGGACGGAGGGAGGGCTTGCACATGTATCCATGGCAGACCCATGCTGGAGAACAACCGTTACAGGTAAATAACCTTTTCCTTCTCCAGCTTGGGGTCTGGTATGGATTCACATGCTCATGAATACGATTATACAGCAGTAACATATACACAACCACGGGAGGTGGCAATGCTCAAAAGAAGTACAACACTTACCCCTGGAACCACCGACTCATCTCAAGCAAACAGGTTACGCAGCAGCGCTTGGCCGACTTTGGACTCCTCCCTGGTATCCCTGTTGACACAGAAGAATTTCCTGAAGGTGTGTGTTGACCTCCTTGTAGCAGCCCTGCAAATGTCGAGCAGGGGAACCCCAGAGAGTACCGCTGTCGTAGCTGCGATGGCTCTGGTGGAGTGGGCTCTCGGCCGGCCTGGACGGGGTCTGTCAGCCAGGCGATGACGGTGCATGATGCAGCCGGAGAGCCACTTGGATAGGGAGGCCTTGGACAGGGCCTTCCCTTGATTCACAGGACCAAAGTTCACAAAAAGAGGAGAAGTCTTCCGGAAATCTTTCAAGCGGGCGACATAGAACTTCAAGGCACGAGCAACATCCAGCGTATGCAGTGAGCTTTCAGCAGCCGACACAGGATTTGGGAAGAAGACTGCAAGTACTAAATGTTCGTTGAGGTGGAAGTCAGACTGAACTTTCGGCATGAAGGCAGGTTGAGTGCGGAGCACCACCCTAGTAGGTTGCAAAGATAAGTAGGGGGCTTTGTAGGAAAGAGCCTGAATTTCCCCGATCCGCCTGGCCAAAGTGATTACTTCTAGGAACGCAGATTTCCATGAAAGAAACTTGAGAGGAGTACAATGTAAAGGCTCAAATATAGGTCCTATGACCTTTGCGAGCACAACATTGAGCTCTGAATGGGGAACACTGCGTAAGGTAAGAGCACCACCCACCATTGGATGGCTTGCCTGAATTCCAGGTTGAGCTTCAACTTGTCTGACCAATTGCCCATGGCCTGGTGCCACCTGCAGTCCAGAAACTCCTGCAGTGGCCTCATCTGCAACCTGCAGAACGGGATCAGATGTATGCAGGAGGACATCATGCCCAGCAGCGACTTGATGACCAGGATGGTTGCTGATTTGATGGTGGACAGACGATGCATGCACCTTCCCAAGGATGACCAGCACCTGCTCTTCTGAGGGGAAAGCAAGAGGAGTCACTGTGTCGAGACGTGCCCCCAGAAACAGAACATCCTCCGATAGCGTTATACAGGATTTCGGATAATTTATTGAGAATCCGAGCTCTGTTAGCAGGTGTATGGTCTCCTTTGAGTGTTGCACTGCCAGGCTTCGAGAATGTGACCAGAGAAGCCAGTCATCTAGGTACGGATAGACGTGTATGCCCTTGAGACGTAGATGCACCGCACACCCGCTCCCTGCTTTCCTGTCACTCTCTGGCCGGCCTATCTTGGCCCTCTTCCTGCTCCCACCTGTGAAGCTAAAAACCTCAGGGTCATCTTCGATTCCACACTCTTCTTCTCACCTCACATTTCTTATGTCTCTAAGAAGTCAAACTACCAGCTGCACCTCCTCAGAGGTATTCTTCCTTTCCTCTCCTTCCGCCAGAGGCTCACTGTTTCCAGAGCTCTGGTCTCTCTAGACTGGACTACTGCAACAGCCTCTTTCTAAATCTGCCTGCCTCTACTCTCCGCCCTCTGCAACTCATCCAAAACAGGATTGCAAGACTTGTCCTTGGCCTCAAGCCCAGGCATCGTATCTCTCCAGGGCTGAAATCTCTGCACTGGCTCCCAGTGGGGTTTATAGTCATTCCATCGACAGCCAAAACATCTAATGCCATACCATCCATCTAAAAAAATGCATTTTTTTAGATGGTATGGCTGTCGATGCTTTGGTTGTTGATGCAATGAACGGATACCCCCAGTGGCTGCAAGGATTAAGTTCAAAATCCTCTGCATTATCCACAAGGCCTTCTGAGGCCTTGGGCCTTAATACCTCCAACTCTCTCTTCCTAAATATCTTCCTTCTAGAGCTCTTCCCTCATCCACTTCCAACTCCCTCAGGGCCAGTCGCTTCTCCAAGCAACAAGTTGGTGGTAGATCTCTTTCTTCGGTTGGGGCCTCCATCTGGAACAGCCTCCCTGCCTCTCTGAAAATTGAGGAGAACCATCTCTGGTTCCGGAAACCACCTCAAGACCTTCCTCTTTGCTTCTGCTTTCTCTCCTCCTCTCCCCTGCTGAACTCCTGACTGAAACTCAAACTGCACTGGTCACCTGGCTACCCTCTGTTCACAGGCCCAGGTCCCCTCCCTGCCAGTTGCACACCTGCACTGCCCCCCTGGCAAACCTTGCACTCCGGGGCTGTTTCTATATTCCTACAGGCCCCTACCAGCACTTGACACCTGATCTCTGCACTTACCCTTGCACCTGCCACCAGCTGGCCGCACTTCTAATTTATTGTTCTTATTGTTTTTATTCATTCACTGTTTATCCTATGTATTGCACTTCCCCTCCCTCTTCCTCCTCGCACTTTCCCCTCCCCCCTGCACTTGCACGATCTCAATGTCACCCGGCCTAGTAAGATCTGTCTTCCCTCTGTTCCCCCCCCTTGCCTCATCGTTCCTTGAAACACCTGTGTATAGGTGCGTTATAAATGCCATATCATATCATATCATTGGGGCAAAACATTTTGTGAACACCCTTGGTGCTGACTTCAGGCCGAAGGGCAGCGCCTTGAACTGGTAGTGATTCCCCAGAACTACGAAATGAAGAAACATTCAATGTTTTGGATGAATGGGGACATGAAAGTAGGCATCTTCAGATAGAGAGTTGTCATGTAGTCCCATTCCTCCAGCTGGCAGAGCACTTGCTGCAACTTGACCATCCTGAACTTTTGGGGCCCTAGGTATTTGTTGAGGTGTCGTAAGTTCAGGATTAGATGCAACCCATGACTTTTTTTGGACTAGAAAGTATCTGAAGTATGCCCATGAGCCCCGTAGTCACAGCAGGAGGGATTCTATTGTGACCTTTGCTGGCATGGATCGTACTTCCCAGAGCAGCTGGGCAGTGTGTTGTTCCTTCCTCATTAAAGGTGGAATACAAGGGCATTTTTCATTCGAATTCCAGCCTGTGCCCCTTTTGCAGAATGCCCAGCACGCATTCGTCTGTGGTGATGTTTTTCCAAGCATCGACGAAATTTGACAGACAGCCTCCCACTGGGATGCGGAAGTGGGGGCCCAGGCTCTGGGCCAAGACAGGCCTGCTTGGTTGCTTGCGGTTTTCCCTGCGGGCACCGACGGCGCTGCGAGCCTCCACCGAAAGCATGGGACCGACCTCTGTATGATTCCTGCACTGTGGAGCGGGAAGGTTGATGGTAGAAAGTGGAGGTGTATCCCTTGGAAGATCTTCCAAATGTACTCCTGGAGGACCAAAAGGATGAGGAGCAGTGCTGCTGCAAGGTTCCTAGGGACCTTGCCGTCTCTGTGTCCATTTTGATGGCCTGCAGTATTTCATACGCCGCCTTTCCAAAGAGATTATCACTGTTGAAAGGCATACCCACTACCTTGGCCTGAACCTCTGGCCTAAAATTGGTAGCCTTCAGCCAACCTTGATGCCCGAGCGCTATGCCATTTCCCATTTGGTGGAAGCCAGAATCCGTGACATCCATAGCCACAGTGAAGGTATAGCTGGAGGCCACCTCACGCTCCTGAAATAGTGCCAGAGCTTCCGTCCTCTTGTCATCCGGGAATGAATTCCACGAGTTGGCCTAGTTTAAACCACAACTCCCTATCATACCGGGCCAGGATGGCTAGAGCGTTGGCACCTTGATGGTGGACGCTGCAGTATATATGATGCGCTTTCCTGACACATCCAGCTATTTCACCTCTTGGTCCGGCGGGACCATAGACTTGGAGGATGGATTTCTCGTTTGGTCGCTGCGGCCGAAAACAATCAATCAGGAGATGGCTGCGAGAAGAGACATTTGGGGGCTGAGTCCAGCACCCTGTATTTTTCTCCAGCTGGTTCTGCTTCGCTGGTGCAGAGCTTGGAGACTTCATTAGGGCCAGGCCCTTTTCCCACACCTCGTCCAGCAAAGGGGACAGATAACATTGTCTTCCTAGTTGAGGTATGTCACTGGTAGAGGAAACCTTCCTTCCTCTTCTCCTCTGGTACCAGATTGATTAAATATGGCAGATGCGATAGCTATGACCCGACTTCATCTGGAGGTGAAGCTCTAGGGGTACCATCCGCACCTACTGGCTCCCCACCTACTGTGACAAAGTAATCGAAGTCAT
Organism: Ambystoma mexicanum; assembly: GCF_040938575.1. Lineage (NCBI taxonomy): Eukaryota > Metazoa > Chordata > Amphibia > Caudata > Ambystomatidae > Ambystoma > Ambystoma mexicanum. The sequence continues at coordinate 1,332,244,498 of NC_090921.1, read as the reverse complement.
GCGTGTCCGTTGTGCCAGTGTCCATTTTTGTTGCTGTATCAGTGTGTGGCACATCGCCTGCCGGTATTGGAACAGGCGGTGGTGATGGTGATCAATTTGGGGAAGCCGAGCAATGTCTGTGTGGAGGCCTTGGAGGGCTGTACCAAGGTTCGCACACTGACGGACCTACGAGTGGAAGCTGCTGCTGCATCTCTGAAACCATAGAACTGAGCATTGCGAAAATCTCCTGGTACATATCTCTAGGAACTTGCGGAGGAGACTCTGGGCCCGCCAGAGGAATGCTGGTGTGCCTCAACAGGCGTGTATGCCTTTGCAAAACCACACCTATATGGCTGTAGCCACCTGCATCCAAGCACTCATGCCGTGTTGTCATCGTCGAGCTAGTATAAATGGTCAAAGGACCAACTGAGCTCTCTGTGTACTGGTCTCGTGGTCTAGCCACTTCCCTAGGGCTACAGACATGACTAGCACCTTTATTGACTGGGCAGTGGCGGTTGATGAAAACAAAGTCATGGGTCTTGGTGGCAGCAAAGCCCTTACCGCAGGCTTTGCTAGTGGTTTCTCCTTGCTTGTCCACGAGGCAGCCATCGATGAGGTGGACGTTGACAAAGCAGTCGCAGACGAGATGGCCGTTGACGCCTTTGACGAAGATGAGCCCACTGCAGCCAATGAAGCAACCGCCAACGATGGTCTCGTTGACGTAGTCGTGCCGTAGATGGTCTTATAGTCAGTGACGAAGCCGAAGGAGTGGGCATTACTGAGGGCTTCGAGGAGGGTTCCTTTCAGGAGGGCTTCTTTGGTTTGTCCCGTGACAAACCACTATGCATCGAGGACTTTGTACCGGCCACCAGCAAGCTCATCGTAGATGGATAAGGCGATGGAGAGCAAGTGTGCCCTGTACTAGGACCTGCATCAGCTGCATCTCTAGCCAGACCAACTGCCTGGCACTTGGCTCTACGGGAGCCCTCCAGGGGTACCTCCTCAGCTGGTCAGGATCTCTTAACAGGTGGAGAGCGCTCTGGCATGCACGCTGATCTGGGCTTCACCTCAGCGTTCCCGGAGGTCACACCATGGCTCCCATCCTCTTTCAACCACGCCACTTACCGTCGGTAGCAGTCCCTTTGGTTTTGGGCAAATTAAAACAGCAGATGTTGCATTGATTCTCTTCATTAGGGGGATGCAGACAGTAGAGACATCTAGTGTTGTTGTCCTCCACATACATGTTTCGCAAGCCACAATGGGAGCAGAGCCTTAAGAGACTTCTCCTGCCTTGCTCCGACATGGCGAGGCGCGAAGTAGGCCTCGGTAGGCCTTTCCTCTTGACACGTTGTGTAGACTTAGAGACTTAACCGGCAACTGAGCCGTCAGCAGTTTTTGAAATGTAACAAAAAAAACCTCAATTTTCTGTAAAAAAAAGTGAACTTTATCGAAAAAAGCTCAGAGAGCAAAACTCAAGGACACCCTGAACCGAAACGTGTCGTAAAAATCTGAAGATAGCCGCTAGGGGTGGGACTCAGTGAGACAACCGTCATTTGATGGGTGCAGTATGACCCAGTCCTCAGTGATTGGATAGCTGGCGCAAGGCAGTATTCAAGCTTTTAAAGCAATACTGCTTTCTTTTCTTACCAAGGATTCCCGGCCTGTCGAAGGGGAATATTCACAAGCATGTGAATAAATGCCAGACCCCATGCTGGAGAACAGTATAGATAACTCATATCAAAATCACAGGTGCCTGTGCTCCACTTCCTGGCCACAGGCACCTACCAGCATACAGTGGGGCAGATGCATGGCATCTCACAACCAGTATTCTCACGCACGCTGAACCAGGTACTCGATGCCCTCCTGAAGCATGCACCTGAACACATATTCATGCCCGGACTGCCCAGGAGATTGCAAACACCAAAGTTGGGTTCTATTCACTGGCAGGCATCCCCAGTTGCATCTGGGCCATCGACTGTACCCATGTGGAATTGGTGGCCCCACATCACAATGAAGTAGTCTACTGAAACAGGAAGCAATTCCACTCCATCAATGTCCAAATGGTATGTGACGCCAACAAGATAATCACACATTGCTGTGCCCGATTTCCTGGATCAACCCATGATTCCATGGTCCTGCGGAACTCAACTATCCCACGCTACATGGAGCGACAAGCCGGACAAAGTTCGTGGCTACTTGGTGAGTAGCAGGGCAAGCACATGGCAGTGTGGTTCGGGGGGAGAGATACATACTCCAACTTGGTGTGATTGGGGGGGAGAGATACATACTCCAACTGGGTGTGATGGGGTGGGGGAGATATACATACTCGAAATGGGTGTAGCTTGTCGTCCGTCGGACAAATGCACATACAGATGTATGCCAATGTCCATCTGGGAAGGCCGCAACATACTTGAGATGAAAGGACATGCAAGTATAAGCTACACAACATAGATGACAATCCAGGTCTAGAAACATTAAACATCCATCCACATCCACATTGCACAACATTCCATGCCACAAAATACACAAATGTCATACATGCCGTCAGGATAGTCATACAGAATTAGTCCAGCACAACATCAATAATGCAATGTGCCCTTGAATGCATGCAAAGGGATCACCCCTAGCCATAGCATTGCACCACGCACCTATAGCACCACTGAAGTGATGCCTCTCAGCATGGCAACATCAATGTTGGAATGGCAGTACACCAGCAGTGTGGTACCAAATCTGCCTGGGTCCAGGGACACCTAAGACCTGGCCTCACCCAGGACATGTCAATTACTGTTGGAGGCATTAATGGGGCATGTCTACTTGCAGGGTCGAGCTCACCTTTGCACATTGCAGTCACACAGACCATCTGCATGTATGCTGTTAATTGTGTACTTCAATCACAATGCAAAGTCAATTTGTGTGATATGAACAGGCTGCTCTTGAGGTGAACAGTAACAGGACCCCATTCGTCCCCCCATACAGGTGATGCCGGCTATCCCCTGAAGAGGTGGCTCCTCACACCTGTACGGAACCCACAGAACAGGCACGAAGAGGAATACAATCGTGCACATACCCGTACCCGCATCGTGATCGAGCAGACTTTTGGCCTTTTGAAGACACGGTTTAGGTGCATTAGCAGGTCTGGCGGCGCTCTCTTGTATGGCCATGAGAAGGTGGCCAAGATCACCATGGTATGTGTATCAGACGGAATGTGCCACTGCCCCCTGACGTTGAAATAGAACCACCTGATGAGGATGATGATGGTGATGAGGACGGAGGTGAAGGGTATGCAGGTCATGCAAGAGGGGATGGCCAGGAGGGACGTGCTGTGAGACAGCATCTGATCAACCAAATATTCTGAGTAACATGGTTTCGTACTGTCACATGGATATGGGTAGTAATGCACTAGTGTCTGTTTGGAAGCGCACAATGGACCCTGGCGTCAATAAAGTACACATACACAATGTCCAAGCCTGTGTTTTGATCAAACACCAGTGTATTAAGGAACGTGAAGAAGAAAATGTGCATGTCCCCAAACATCCCACCACCCTTTCCCCCACCCCTATAACAGTCCCATAACCCCCTTCCCCCCACCCCCCACTACAGTCCCATAACACCCTTCCACCCACCCCCCACAATAGTCCCATAACACCCTTCCCCCACCCCCCACAACAGTCCCATAACACCCTTCCCCCAACCCCCACCACAGTCCCATAACACCCTTCCCCGCACCCCCCACAACAGTCCCATAACACCCTTCCCCCCACCCCCCACAACAGTTCCTCGTGTGTCTGCCACAATGTTTCCGTCCAGCCATGCACACGGAAGCTTGACCATGCACTCCCTATTGGCCATTGCCAACACCAGCATTGGGAGGCTGCGTAGACGTTCGCCTGGTGGTGCGTGAGGAGCGGCGGAGGGGGCTTGTCTGCCTCGAACTGGCGGATGAGGATGTGGCAGACTGTCCTGTTGGTGGTGGTGGGAAGTGGCGGTCCATTGTGTCCGCTATCCGTGTGAGGACCTCCCTAATTCGGATAATCTCCCTACACAGCCTGTCTGTACATGCCTCCATCCCCTCCCTGGAGTGCCTTGCTGTCTCTGTAATCTCCGCCCTGAGACGGGCAGCTTCCTCCACATGCTGCCCAACCAGCGCAGTTATTTCCTGTTGCCGCTGGCAGATGCTGGCCAGGTCGAGGGTAGTGCTGGGTTCTGGTGGTGTGGCTGCTGTGCCCTGTGATGCAACCAGGTCAACAGATGAAGCCAGCGGGGGGCTACTAAAAGCTCCCATGTTCTCATCGCCAGTGACATTAGACCCAGTGTCTGCTGTGGTGATGGCTCGAGGGTTCCAGGGGGGGTTGGGGTGTGCATCTCCATGTGGAAATCGGTTGTGCCCTCCACATCTGATAGTGGTGCAGTGGCTGCCGCTCTCCTGCGGAACTAGCTGCAGCTGAGGGTGGGCCCTCCGTGGCTGGGATCGGTGGTGGTGGGTTAACCTCCGGAGGTGGGGCAGTTGTTGGTGGTGTGGCAACTTGTGTCTTGGCAGTGGCGCTCCACCGATGTTTCACACTCTGCATCTGGACCCTTCTACCTTTGCCCCTTGATGTTGTGGGGGTGTCCTCTGTGTCCTGTGCCCTTGTGTTCCTATGCGCAGGGAGTGCCTGAGATGCATTGCCAGCATCCTCACTGTCTGTATGTGAGCCTGTCGGGGACAAGAAGGGGGATGGCATTGGTTACGGTTCTATGTACTTAATGCAGTATACATCAATAATGCAGTTGTGGGCATTTTTGTAAAGGATGCAGGTGATGTGTCAGTTCAGTGGCTCATCCATGCATGGTTGTGTGTGGCACTTGTCTCTGGTGATGTGTGCATGTGTGTGTGTTTGGGTCTGAAACTGACATGGCCAGGGTGGGATGCATGTGTGGATGTTTGGCCATCCATGAGGTGATTCTGGGCTCACACTTGGGGGGACCAGTAGATTCACATTGCATGCTTTCATGTGTACACTCACCTCTATCTGAAGTGGTTGTCACGCCATGCTCCATCGTCCCGACTCCCTCTATGCATTCCACTCCAATGAGGTTGGCGCAGGTCTCCTCCCATTCTTTCAGTTTTATGGGCGAACCAGATCCACCTGCTGTGGCAATGTTGTGGTTTTCTGCAAGGATGCTTCTCACCCAGAGTCTGAGGTCATCCAGCTTCTTTCGGCACTCACGGACATTGCGGGTGGTGGTGCCCATAGCACTGTCTTTCAAGGCGACCTCAGCCCAGATTGCCTTCTTTTTGATGAGTGTCTCCCGCCGCATGTCGCTGGCAAAGACCACGGCGGCATTGTCAGCTAGTGTCTGGGTGAGCATTAATAGCTCCTCTGTGGTTAATTTTCCTTCCGCTGCCGGTCGGTGTTTCTTTTTACTGCCTTGGGCATGTCGAGGGTGTCCCTGTGGATTTCCTATTGCAAACTACTCAGAACAGGTCCAGGGGGCAGAGGATGGCAATGGATTGTGTTTTTAAAGATGGCCGCCGTGTTCTTTCCCGTTCCTGTGCGATGACGCTTTTCTGGTTCCGCAATTTAACGGTCACCGCTAATAGCGGTGACTGCTATTTGCATGCAGCGTGAGGGCGGAGGTGCTATCTGCACTTTTGTCGAAGCCGGTAAGAGACTTTTTGGGGACTTTAGCCGCATGGCAGTAGGGTCATTACTGGCATGGCGGTATGCTCGTGTCCGCGTACTCGTAATGGTACGCTATTAGTGCCCTCTTGCGAGGACGGACACGTTAAGAGCGCCATGCCGGTAATTTGAGATTTTTAGTGCACAACGTGTAATGAGGCCCAAAGTCTTCTCTTAAATACAAAGCCGAGAACCGGTCTTCTTTTGGATTAGAAGTCTGCTTTAAAAACTGGGCGAAGGGAGAGTTTAGCTGACGTTGGGGAGGATACAGGAGGGACTGTCCTTTGATTCTGTTGGATAGTGTTTGTTGGGGGCTGGAAATACATTGACGTATTAAGCAAAGTCCTACGTCGTAACTTAGAAGTGGAGGCAGGGGTGGTGTTCTCAAGAAGATGTTAAGGGAACTGTCTCTGGTGACCGGCAGGACTGGTCACATATGTTGATTCCCATGGACAGCCTTCAAAATAATAGCTGTAGACATTGTGTCTGCATTGGCCAAAGTCATCTGATGCAAGATTACTTTGGTTTGTACATTATGTTCAGAAGTAGGGATTTTCTCACATAAAAGATGAACAGAGGCCCGCACTCATTGTAAGAGGATGGCTAAAATGAACATTTGCATTGATTAGGGGGAGAGAGTCAAGAGGATTGGAGAGGAAATCTCTGCAGTAGCAGATAGGACTGGTGGCATTTATTTATTCTCCAGGGACAGCCTTCAAAATACTAGCTGTAGATAACTTGGCTGTTAATTTATGTTGTGAATTGATTTTGAAATGATTGCCTCCTTATAGCACCTACAAGGCCACTGATGCACCCTCCTTGCATAAAGTACATTTAATTAGATGGTCGCAAAATGAAGTCAGAAGAGCATAAGCCAGTGGTGGACATGTCTGTAGACAGTTCAAAGCATGGTACTTCTTAAGTGATTGCATATTTATATTTTGACGAGACATTACACTTTAGAGTATGGCTGATGCTTGTCAACTCAATATGGATGAAATTAAGAATATTTTTCAAAGGAAAACCTAACCAATTATAGAATAACTAAGCAACACGAAACAAAGTACCTGCACTCATCCAAATGAAAGCTCTTGCTTTGGTATACCCATTAGGCACACTGAAGAATTCCTCCTTTGATTTTTAACTTTAAAAACCCACTTTGGTTGCCAAATTTACTTGAAAAAAGAACATATACAGTATGACTTACATTGACATTGAGAAGGCATGTAATGGCATTTGTACATAAATCGCATCACAAGCAAACTAGATAAATTATATGATATATGAACATGACCATCCCCTAATTACCTTAATACGCAGTATGACATGCATTACTTTCCGTAAAAGCATTTCTGATGGTTGTATCTGCTTAGATTCACATGCTGTGCATAGTCCGACATCCAGTGGTCACTGCGGAGTAATGCATCTTGTTTTTCGAAAGTCGAAAAAGGGGACGTCGACATAGGCGTGTCTATAACACTATCCCTATAGTGACGTGCAGTGTACCCAAAATCCCTCACTCGTCGAGGTCCCTCTGTTTGTATTTTTCTGCCATGAGGGAGCCTTATGACTAACGTAAGTGAGTACAGAAAAGAGAGGAAGTAATAAGACGTCTATGTTCCTTCCATCCGAGCGGGGAGGAAGGGTGGGCGCATGTGAATCTAAGCAGATACAACCATCAGAAATGCTTTTACGGTAAGTAATGCATGTCTTCTGATGTTTGTTAATCTGCTTAGAATCACATGCTGTGCATAGACTAGCGAGCAGTACCCGGACTTGGAGGTGGGTTGTGAGAAGGAACAGTAGAAAAAAGATGTCTTAGTACTGCTTGTCCCACCTGGGAATCAGATCTAGAATGGGCATCTAGACAATAGTGTTTTGTAAACGTGTGTGTAGAACTCCAGGTTGCCGCTTTGCAAATGGACTCAAGGGGAACATTTGCAATGAATGCTATGGATGCCCTGGTGCCTCGAGTAGAAAGTGCTTGAGGCTTGAAGGGCAGTTCTCTCTTAGCAAGAGTGTAACAGAGAGTGATGCACTGGACAATCCAGCTAGATATAGTGGATTTGGAAACTGCATTTCCTTCTCTTCCTGCCGCCACTGAGTCCGATTAGTATTTCTTAGTGGTCGAGTTCTTTCCATATAAAACATGACCGCACTGTGCACATCAAGTGTGTGCAGGCTCTTCTCTCCCAAGTTTGATGGGTTTTGAAAGAACGTTGGTAGCTCTATAGACTGGTCGACATGAAACTTTTAAATGAATTTCGGTACAAACCTAGGGTGTGTGCGTAGAACCACCTTATCTTTGTGAACTGTTACAAAGGGATCTAGAATAGAGAGCTCTTGTAGTTCACTGACTCTCCTAATGGAGGTGATTGCTATTAAAAAAGCAGTCTTAAGAATGAGGTCTTTAAGGCTAGCTTTGTGCATAGGCTCGAAGGGGGAGCCCATTAGCTTGGTTAACACGACGTTCAGGTCCCATCCAGGAGATGGGTTAGATATAGGAGGGTGGATTCTCTTGACTCCTTCCATGAAAGCTTTAATAACTGGAACCTTCCACCATAACACCTTATGTTGTGACGTAGTATAGGTGGAGAGTGCAGCTAGATGGACTTTTAATAGAGTTTATGGCTAACCCTGAGTCCAGCAAGTGAGTCAGGTATAAAACAGTATGAGTGGGAGAGCTATCAACGGGGTTGGTGCTCTTTGAGTTACACCAGATGACGAACCCTTTCCACTTACTAGAGTAGCATTAACGAGTGTTCGTTTTTCTTGCCTCCCTGAGAATGTCCATGCATCTCTGAGGAAGCTGCAAATGTCCAAATTCTATGACCTCAGGAGCCAGGCTGCCAAGTTTAGGGTCTGCGGGCATGGGTGCAGCATTCGTCCCCTGTCCTGCGACAACATGTTGTACGGGCAGGGTAGTTTCACTGGAGGAGATAGGGCCCCCAGTATCAAGGTAACTGGTTCTTGGTGCATCTTGTGCACTCTCTTGTTGAGAAGGGGAGTCGGGGGGGGAAAGCGTAAACAAATTTCCCTGACCATTTTATCCAGAGTCCGTTTCCCTTGGAGCGGTTCTGGGGGTACCTGGAGCTATAATCTTGGCATTGGGTGTTCTCCAGAGTTGCGAACAAGTTGATCTCTGGGAAGCCCCATTCTGCGAAAACGTTGGAGACGATGTCTCAGTGTAATTGCCATTCGGACTCTACGGGTAGAGGGAAGTCTCTGCTGAGTCTGTCTGCTAGAAGATTGAGTTCCCCTGGTACATGTTGTGATAACAGGAACATGTTTTGTTTGAGATCCCACTTCCAGATGTTCTGGGACAGCTTGGGCAGTCCTGGAGAGTGAGTGCCCCCTTGCTTGTTTAGGTAGTACATGGCCGTGGTGCTGTCCATTAGGATTAGCACTGTCTTTCCTTGTAGGTGTGTCTGGAAGGCCTTCAGTGTTTTGAAGACCGCCAACAACTCCAGCAGGTTTATGTGCTTGGACGCCATACTTAGAGTCCAAACTCTGTGTGCAGTCTGATGGGATAGGTGAGCCACCCATCCTGTGAGGGATGCGTCTGTGGTTAGAGTGGCGTCTACTGCGGGACTGGCGAAGGATTTCCCCACCACGAGGTTTTCCTTCGACCACCACCGCAGCAAGAGAACCAAGGCTTGCGAGACAACCACTAGATCGTCGAATTGTCCGGTGGCCTGACACCATTGGCTGTTGAGCCACTCTTGCATTGGGCGCATGCGCAGGCGCACGTGAGGCACCAAATAAATACATGACACCATCATTCCTAGCAATTGCATGGCTTTGCGTACCGTCACTTCTCGACCGGCTACATATTGATGGATCTGAAACAGCATGTTTTGGACCCTCTCGTTGGAGACGAGGCCGTCCTTTGTTCGAATTAGAGCCCCTAGAAATTGCTTGACTTGGCTAGGGTCTAGACTGGACTTCTTTTCGTTGATGGAGAAGCCCAGGTGGAACAAGAACTCTATAGCCTTTTGAGTATTTGAGAAGCATGTTTCGTAAGAATCCCTTGTTATGAGCCAGTTGTTGAGGTAAGGATAGACTGGAATGGACAACCTGCGCAGGTGTGCGGTTGCCACTGCCAGTACCTTCGTGAATACCCTTGGTGCTGAGGCTATGCCGAAGGGTAGCACTTTGAGCTGATAGTGTTTACCTTCTATCATGAACCTGAGATACTGCGCTGGCAACATTGAAATATGAAAGTATGCATCTTTCATGTCCAGTGTTGCCATGTAATCCTCCTGTGTGAGCAGGGGGATTACTTCTTGTAGAGTCACCATCCGAAACTTTTGAGGTTTTACAAATTTGTTCGCTGGGCGCAGATCTAATACAGGGGGCATGGTTAGATCCTTTTGGGTACAAGGAAGTACACTGAATAAATACCCTCCTTTACCTGTTATAGAGGCACGACCTCTGTGGCTCCTTTTTTCAACGGCGCTTCCACTTCCTGAAGAAGGAAGAAAAGGTGTTCCGGTGAGAGACGTCTTCCCTTTGGAGGTCTGAATGTTGGGGACCGACTGAATTCGATACAGTAACCGTGGGCTATTGTTGAAAGTACCCAACGGTCTGTGGTAATTCCCTCCCATGCTTGCAGAAATGATGTTAACCGGCCCCCGACCGGAGATGCATGGGAGGGGACCTGAATCTTCGGGTCATTTGGTGGTGCTAGCCGGGGAGCCTCTAGGAGTAGGGCCCCAACCTCTCCCTTTGCCACTACGTTGTCCTCTTTGAGCATACTGCGTGTTATATCCACTGGTTCCCTGAGGGGAGGACCAGTTGCTGGCTGAGGTGTACTGTTGTTGAGTTTGTCGTTGGCCATGAAAAAAGCGCCTATTGCCAGAACCGCGCTTATTAGGGGGTGAGGGGCTAAAAAGCTTCTCGATCCTTGGCTTCACACCTCTAACCTTATACTCGTGGTGGTCACTACCAGAGAATCTGGTATGGAATGGCCCCTAATATATAAGGGATCTGAGGGTGAGGGGCTAGAAAGCTTCTCGGTCCTTGGTTTCACACCTCTAACTAAAGCAGGTGTAGATAAAGAGGGAACAAGGCGTCTCTTGATGGAGGCGAGGAGGGGTATGGCTTGGCTAGCAGGTGGCTTTTCTTTGATTATTTTTTCTAAAAAATCTACTTCTGGGGTAGTCTCCCCGTATCAATTTGAAAATGTGCTGCCGCCTTGTGTAGCATTGCATTAAATGTGGGTTGATCGTGACAGGTGAAGGATCTCTGACGGGTGTAGTTTGTGGAGAGGCTAGGTCCAAACCATCAGGGTCCGTCGACGCCCCTGGGGACTGCCAGGGGTGTGGCTCACATATGTCAGGATCTTCTTCAAAATCCCCTACAGGGTCTTGTAAATCTTCAGTATTTAAGAATTCATCATCTTCCTGAAGGTGGGGATCCTCTTCAGTGAGGTCATATGCGTCTAGTTCTTCCTGAAGTGGGTCAAAAAGTCTTGGGAATTTGGCTCTACGGTCTTGAGGGAGTACCTCCCTTGACCTTTTAGGTGTAATTTGTTCAGAAGTGGACACAAACCTATCTAGCCTCTTCATACATGATTCAAATCTTTCCCTAGTCCATTGGGATGTCCCGGAACGGTCTAGTGGCGGAAAGGCCTGCTACTCCGCCTCTAGGCGTTGAGATCTCTCCCATAAAGTGGAGGATATACCCCCGTCGCCCTCTGAGAAGCCTTCCCGTGGGCTCGATGGTGGGGAAGTATGTCTGGGTTTTCCTTCGACGTGGGGGGAGGTTCTGGCGTCCCTTCACTAGTTTTCGGCGTGTCCCTGACCTTTTGAGCGGACTTCGGTGACTCTTTCACCAGCCGGTTCTGAGAGTCTTGGGAGACTATTCTTGCTATACTTTCCACAACTAGCTTCTCCGTCGGGGGCTGGTCTTGAGTAGTTTTTGACGGAGCCAGAACTTTGCCGTCGACAGCCGCCTTCTTCCGAGGCGTCTCGACGGATGATGTTTTTGTGGTAGGGCCCTTAGTACTACACTGCCCAGTTGCTAGGCGCGCATGCGGCTGCGGGGAGGGCTGCCAACTCTTACGGTCGGTGGAGGCAGCCAGCTGTGCCGGCGTCTCCGTCGGCGCTGAGGCCTTCCTCGATTTGCTCGATGAATGGCCGTGGGTTGTGTGCTTTGTGATTTTTTTATGTGCGTCAGCGTCGCCGGGGTGTACATCTCCATAAGCAGGGCTGTAGCTGTGCCTTTCGGGGCCGGGGACAGATGCGGCGGAGCGAGAGCACTCCGATGAGGGGTCAACAACCTCCGTTACCGAGGTGGAGTTATCACTATCCCCCTCATCACGCTCGGCGGCAGTGGGGGAGGAATCAGCCTTCGACATTCTGTAGGCTGTCCACCTTTTGACCCTGCGTTCCTTTAAAGTTTTTGGTCGAAGGAGCGTACAGGCCACACAACCGGCCTCGTTTGTGGTCAAGGGGTAAGCAGCGGTTGCACCGCTTATGCTTGTCCTTCCACGGAAATTTGCCCTTACAACATGGGCAAAATCTAAAAGGAGTCCTCTCCATACTTGAGGACGTAACGAGTGACCCGGAAAGAAAGGGGGCAGAAAAGGAAAGGCATTCTAGAAGAAGCAGATATGTCCACCCCGACCCCCACTCTCCCTACTGTTGTAGGCCAGTGAGGCCGGGCCACGTGTTCGGCAGCGCCAATAAGATCACCATCCGTCGAAAACCACTGCCGTCGAAGATCTTGTCTCGCGGAGGAGTGGAATGGCCGTCGAAAGAGGGCTGGAGGTGATATGAGTTATTAATAATTAACAAAATTGACCAATGGTCGAGTCAATGTATCGTCCCTTACCGGCATGGCGCAAATAGCGTGTCCGAGCTGGCAGCAGCCCGCTAATAGAGGACTATTACGACTTCGCGGGCACGAGCTTTGCGCCATGCCAGTAAGGTACCTCGAGCCATGCCGCAAAAGGGCCCCAAAAAGCCCTTACCGGCATCAAGCGCACCGTAGATAACACTACGGCCATAGTCCAAAGCGGCATTAACGGTGACCGTAAATAGCAGTGACTGTAATTAGCGGTCACTGCTATTTACGGTCACCGTTAAATAGCGGAACCGGAAATAGCGTCATCGCAGAGGAACGGGAAGGAGCACGGCAGCCATCTTTAAAAACACAATCCATTGCCATCCTCACCACACAGGACCCCTGGGACACTGGTGAGCTACCGAAAAGCACATCCTACCTTCCAAGAATGCCAAAAGCCCCCAAGAAGAGATCTGCCTGCCTCCGAAAGGAGCGCTTCAGCCAGGATGAACTACAGATGCTCGTCGACACCCTGCATGAGCATGCAGGGACAGTGTTCAACAGCAACATGCAGAGAGAGGCGGTGTTGCGGAAAAAGGAGATTTGGGTACTAGTCGGGCAGAAGGTTAGTGCAGTGGGCATCACCCCCTGCACGGTCAAGGATTGCAGCAAAAGGTGGGATGACCTGCGGCTGAGGGTGCGGAACATCCTTTGGGCAAACCATACCCTGGCCTTGGAGACCAGAGGAGGGCCAAGTTCTCCCATTAAGCTCACACCGTGGGAGGAAACATGTGCGAGCATGATTGGCCCAGAATCCATAGAAGGCGTGGGAGGGATGGAGTGTGGCGCCACATCATCTGCTGATGAAGGTGAGTGTTCAAAGTAAAAAATGCTAAGCCAAATCTGATGAAAGTCAATGCCAATGTCTGTCCAAAGAGTGACACCATGGTCGGCCACACACACACTCCCTGTAAAGTATGCTGAAGCAAGTGAGACACATGCCGATGCTTGGTGCAAGGCCGTAATGTACATGACACATACCACACAAAGTAGGAAATTCCATGAGGCACACACCGTGCATTACCTAAATTCTGAGCATGTCAGACAGCACAGTACCTGGCCAACATGAGTGACACCAACATATGGCTACATTTACCACCCATGTATGGAATGACGTGCCGTTCCCAACACAAATGCCTATTACCCACAATTGTGTGGATGTGCAATCGTACCAATGTATGTATGATGCCTATCCAAACATCACTCATGCCGTCCCTCTCTTTCACCCCCACAGGCGGTGAGCATGACAGTGAGGAGCAGGACACCACCCCTGCACAGGACAGCAACCGTCCCTCTAGATCCAGGGTCCAAGCCAGGGGGCGCTGTGTCCCAGCCAGGAAGGCGCCACAGGGACACATACCACCAGCAACACCAAGGCCCGTGGAGGGCACACCACCCCCACCCCTAACCCTCACTGCACTGCCTGCGGACACCTATCCAACGCCCCGTTCTGAGGAGTCCAGTGTGGCTGGGGATGTGGCAGCCACGGCCACACTCACAGTCGAAGACACCTCGATGACATTGAGGACGACTCAGTGGATGTTGTCCACACCCCAGCACAATTGTCATGCCCCCAGTTATCCATGAGTAACACCGTTGATACCAACACACCGGAGCAGTCTGAGCAAGAACAGACCCAGGGACATATAAGTCCCGTATACAGTCCCGGGGAGGATGAGCAGGCTGGGCATGCCAGCCAGATCCCAAGCACGGCCACAGTTGCAGCCGCAGAAGCGCAGCGGGCTGACCAGCTCACTGCACTAATACAGGAATTTGTGCAGGACAACCATCAGGCCAGGGAGGAGTGGCGCACGGATTTGAGGGCACTGGGCCAGTCCATCACTGATAACACGAACCGCCTCTGCGAGATGCTCTGGCACATCGGTGATGCTTTGGAAGCAGCTCTTCCCGCCCAACAGCCTCAGCATGAGGCCACACCATCCACAAGCAGCTCTACCCAAACCAGCCCGCTCCGCTGGTCAGTCCGTGCGCTGCACCGACGGGACATGCCTCCCCCTGGCTCCGGGAGTCCTGAGTGACTGTACTGACAGCCTCATGTAGGCTCCGTGGACCCTATGGGACTTGTGTGGGGGAGTTGTGGGAGGAGGCGGAGGGGAGTGAGGGTGTGTGGGGGAGTTGTGGGGGAGGGGGAGGGGAGTGAGGGTGTGTGGGGGAGTTCTGGGGGGTGGGGGAGGGGGGTTTTGTGTGTGGGTGTGCTCCTTTTGTACTGGGCCTGACTCCATTGCTTCCACCTGTGCTGATTGTGTGAACCTGTGGCAGTTGGAAACACTGCTCAGGGCTCTTTACGCCTGGTTGGCGATGCCGATATTTACACCATGCCGGTAGGCACTTTTCCGCCTTCATGAGGCCTTTATTTGCATGTCCGCTTCACTTATGATCTTCTCCGGTTTACAGCATGCCGCTAATGCCAGCATAGTGTGTCATGTGCGCGCGCCTAGACCGCTATTAACGGCATCGTACTTTACGATGCCGTTAATAGCGGTCTGGTTGGTCAGAATAGCCAGTAGCGGTAAGCGATGCCGGTATTCCTTTACCGGCATCGTTTTTCCCTTACCTCCAAACTCGGAATGAGGGCCAATGTCTCTTACGAGCTCCGCTTAAGACGACCAGTATTCTGGGCGGAAAAAAACAATCTGAGGGACCTCGACGCATGAGGGATTTTGGGTACACTGTACGCCACTATAGGGATAGTGTTACAGACACGCCTATGTCGAAGTCCCCTTTTCGAGTTTCGAAAAACAAGATGCAATACTCCGCAGTGACCACTGGATGTCGGACTATGCACAGCATGTGATTCTAAGCAGATAAACAAACATAAGAAAGTTTGTTCTACTTCAACTATATGATTGTGATCATTTATGGATCTTTCCATTTCAACATTAGTATATTTAGAAACACCATACATGTCTAAAGAGTGCCCTTTTATCAAGACACAATTTATTCAGAAATGTGAACCCTTGCAGCGCAAACAAGAGGCCCTTCTGCAGTAGGATATCTAATAGGATCCATGTGGTTATTCTCGGTCAAGTCACATGTCTGTTTATTGTAGAAAGTCAGACAGGGGCTGGACAAGAGAACATCTTTAAACACGGTTTAATAAAAGTAACAAAAAACTCCTCTAAACCCTACTTCTATAAGGGGTTCCCCACTCTAAAAAACAACAAACAGGTGCTTGTCAGGTCCTCTTACAAATAAGATTGGTCCTCTGTCAAAATCTATGCTAACCTAACAGCTGCCCAACCACTATAAAAAGAAAGAAATGCAATCTAAACTTTAGCTTAAGTTGAACAAATTGCTTACCCCTCGGAATGTTTTTTTCTAATACTTTTCCTCCCACTTATTCCTCATCTTTGATATGCCGATATCCTTCTTGCAGTCTTCTGAAGCTTTTTGACAGCTGAGGGTACTGTGCGGTGTCAAGTCGTTTTCCCTCAGTGGCTTCCATTCCCATGCTCGTACGTGAAGTTGACAATGGTATAAATAGCATGCACTGCTCCTGTTGCCTCAGTTCTAATTTTTCTCCCTTTCTGCATAGCCGATTTGAGGATTAATAACCTGCATTGGCATTGAAAGAAAGAGAAGATATTTTTAAAATTCACCTATAGTCAGAGGGGCAGACTGGGAGGGAGATGAGGAATCTGTGGAACATCCAGTTGAAAGAACATTACAAGGGGAAATGTTATTCTAATGAATTGTGTCCTCCCACCAATTCCTCATCTTTGAAATACTCCCATAACAGTTTTTGTAAATGGAGGTGGGTCGGTGGATTTTGTTCTACAGATTTAATCTGTATGAAACAACTTTCCCAAATCTAGCATCCCGACCCGACAAGGTGTTTAGAAAAGGTGTGAATCGAAGACTGAGATGCAGCATTACAAATGTCCTGCACTGGTTCACCTCTTTGCAGAGCCGAAGTGGTGGAATGTGCCCTCAGATTCTCACAGACATATTTCCCAGCTATAGAAAAATATTCTGAAAATAAAAGAATGATCCAATGTGACAAAGTCTGTTTAGTCACGGTTTGTCCTAATTTGTGGCCAGTATAACCAACAAATAGTTGGCCATCTTGCCTGACATTTGCCAATCTGGTAGTATACAAACTTAAAGCCCTTTTTGCGTCAAGTCTACGCGACCTCTCTTCCTCCTTGGAAGGATGACGAGGTGGGTAAAATGCTGGCAAGATCATTTTGTGTATCTGATGGGAAGGAAGGAATGGGCAAACCCTCAGGACTACCTTCTCCTTTGAAAATATAGTGAAAGGAGGTTTACATGATAATGCCTGTAGCTCACTCACTCTGCGAGCAGAAATTGGCTACAGAAAAACTTTCTCTAAGGTTAATAACCTGAGTGGATAGGAGGGGAGCGGTTCAACTGGAGCACCCTTCAAAAATGTTATTACCAAGTTCATATTGCAAGCCGGGTGAAAGGGACCGGTGGGAAATAATTTGTCAGTTCCTTGAGGAACTGAACGACAATTAAAATAAGAGCCTTGTTGTGGCATGCATTTATGCTGGATAATGCCACCAGGTAACCCTTGGCAGTAGCCACCTGCAGCCCCATGTGCAGCAAAAAAGAAAGCACTGTAGGAGTGTCGCAAGTTAAAGGATCAATATTTTTAGCGCTACACCAGCTGCAAAACCTGTTCCAACGGCAGCGATATAGAGCTTTTGTAGCTGGTTGTTTGGCCGAAAGCAGCACCCCCATCACATCTTCCAGGAGGTCACAATCTTTGTATCTTAACCTCTCAGAACCCAGGCGTGAAGGTTCAGAGTTCTGATTTCTGGGTGAAGACTACAACCTCTCTCTTATGAGAGTAGGTCTACTCTCTGGGGAAGATGGAATGGAGGGCAGATGGACATGTCTAGAGGTTCCGGGTGGCACAATCCAGAGCAATCCAGATCATGGACTTCCCGAACTTCCTCAACCTCCTGATGACATAAGGAATGACAGGGACTGGTGGGAACGCGTACAGGAGTAGAAATTCCAAGTCCACTAGTAACACGTCCCCCAGAGCTCCCATCAGAGGAAATTCCCTGCAGCAGAACAGGTCGCATTTCCGTTTGATACTGAATGCGAAGAGATCCACTTGAGGGGTTCCCCAAAGAGAGAAGATCTCTAGAAGGACTTCCTGAGCTAACTCCCACTCGTGGGAGACTGTGCCCTGCCTGCTCAGAGCGTCCACCGTCGTGTTCTCTACTCTGTCAAGGTGAACAGCCGATAGAGAGATCCTGTTTAGCAGTGCCCAAAACTAGACCTGTGAAAAGAGTTCCTGGCAGGGGAGTATACCAGGAAAACTTATTTTGTTGAATATAAGAGAAAGAGACACTTGTGCCATCTTTGAAAATCAACATTTGTTTGGAAGAGACATTTTCATTTTAAGGGGTAGTTATATGAAAGAGAAATGTTTATCATGCCTAAGGAACTGTTGTTTCAACTGAACACTTCATACCTGAAACAATTCAGGGGAAAGAAACTATCCCCTGGATCCAAGGATTGTTCCGTTGGATTTATATATTTGTTTTTTGCATTTATTTTTGTAAGTTTAAAACAGAGGAATTTACCTTGCAGATTTTGTTGTTCATTTTTAATGTGAAGGTCAGATATGTTTTGGACACAAGGACAGTTTGCTTAAGTAGTACGACGAGACACAGACTGTTCCGTAGTTTTGATTTCATAGGTAGGGAAACTCTCATTTGGATAGGTTAAGGCATTTTTTCAAACCCTTTTTTTTTCATAAAATGTCTAATGTTAAGAACATTACAACCCTGGGTCCATCTCTCCTTTCTGACCCCTCACAGTGGCTACACCCATTGTTTAGTGCGCTTGTAAGCCCATCGGAATGTCTTTACCCACTAAATTGTAGCATTCTGATACACATAATACAATCCAGTGGGACAAGGTTTGCTTGGTCATAGCTAGTCCTAAACTATGACCCGTGTAACAAACAACAAGTTGGTCATCTTGTCTCAGTTTAACCAACCTCGAGATGTAAAAACTCAAGGCCCTCCAACGATCAAGATGATGCAGCCTCTCTTCCTCCTTGGAGGGATGCAGTAGCAGGTAGAAAGAAGGCAGTACCATATTCTGAGTAAGGTGAAATTCAGAAACTACCTTAGGTAGAAAGGTAGGATGGATCCTCAAAACAACCTTCTCCTTTTAAAAGGTGGTAAAAGGAGGCTTACATGAAAGAGCCTACAATTTACTGACTCTACGTGCCGATGTAATGGGCATTAAGAAAACATTTTTGAGGGTTAAAATCCTTACTGGACTTGAATGTAATTGCTCAAAAGGGACATGAATGTAATGGCTCAAAAGGAGCACCCATGAGGAATTTCAGATCACGGTTTAGGTCCCACACTGGTACAATGAAAGTGACTATGGGAACATTAGTAAGCCCCTTCAAAAATTGGACTAGAATAGGGATCTTAAAATAGGATCCCTGCTCTGGTGAGCGCTTAAAAATAGAAAGCGCTGCTAGATAGCCTTTCACAGTGGCAACCTCAAGTCACTGATGGGTCAAATCAAGCAAAAACGGCAACACCAATGGTGTGTCGGAAGCAAAAGGATCCACATTCTTAGCTCTGCACTGGCTGAAAAACGGCAGCAGAGGTACAGAGAATTTGTTGCTGGTCTTTTAGCCGAAGCAACACTTCAATTACATCTTTTGGGAGGTCCCAATCCTTGTAGCTCAACCTTTCAGAAACCAGGTGTGAAGGTTGAGAGTTCTGATCTCTTGATGGAGAATGCAACCTTCCTCTTGAGAGAGTAGGACCTCTCTTTAGGGAAGACATATTGGAGTGCAGATGGGCATGTCCAGAAGGTCCAGTTTCCACTTCCTCCTGGCCCAATATGGAGCAATCAGGATCATCGTTTTCCTGAACTTCCTCAACCTCCTGATGTGAGGAATGACAGGGACGGGAGGAAACGGGTACAGGAGTGGAAACTCCCAGTCCACTAAGAACGCATCTCTCAGAGCTCATCTCATAGGAAATTCCCTGGAACAGAACAGGTCTCATCTTCCTGTTGACACTGGACTTGAACAGATCCACTTGAGATGGTCCCCAAAGGGCAAAGACCTCTTGAAGAACTTCCTGAGCTAACCCCCACTTGTGTGAGACTGTGATTTGCCTGCTCAGAGTGTCTGCCATGTGTTCTCCTCTCTGGCAAGGTGAACGGCCATGAGAGAGATTCATTCTTGCAGTGCTGAAAAACAGAGCTGCATTGTCTCCCTGCAAAGTGGTAGTGACCCTAGACCATCTGTTCTGTTGAGTTAGTGCATGGCCACTGTGTTGTCCGTCAATATCAGGATGTTCTTCCCCTGTATGGACAGGAGTATTAGGTTGAAGGCAAAGGATGTTTTTGGTTCATTGTTGGGGTTTGTGGTTGCTGGGATTGCAGAATGCTCAGTATGTAGATCAATGGGGCTTATTAGATATCTGCTGGTAATTCTGGCAGGATACCGGCAATCTGCTCCTACTTTTACTGGTGCTTGATATGCTGGTATTACCAGGATATTCTAGATGATGGCAATGGTGGTAAATCCCCATTCCATGGAGTTCCATAGGACTACATGGAAGGGATTGCTGGAATTACCGGCATCGGTAGTACCAGTGCCGGTAATTCTGGCATTTATTTGCTGGCAGGGACTTGATTTACCTCTAGCTCTTGGCTGAGGTAAATCCATGGCCCCATCGGCAAACTTGTTTTTTGCCGGTCTGGAAAAATTGCCAGAATTACTGTAAATCTTTCCGGGCCGGCAAAACTGTAATGAGGCCCAATGTCTTGCCAAGTTCAATATTGTAGGAAAAGGTTGACATGCCCTTAGTTATATTGTGGTTTCTAATCAATCCAACGAAATGGCAAAGTGATATTGCAGCACCTCCACCATCATCGAGAGACATATTATCGTAAAGACTAACCTAGATTACTTTCAATGTTATATCCCCTTAAGCTTTTTGCTTCAACAAATGCTACAAAGCAAGGAGTCACAATTTTGTTGTCAATACATTCATTGGTAGTGACGACGATCCTTGCCAGGGACCATTAAGGGAGACCTCTTGGGCTTAAAATCCAAATAGGAGATAGATGTATTACACTGGTTTCCATAAATGACCCAACAATAACCATCACAAGTTTATACAAAAATGCTCCAATGGATAACTACATCTCAGAGGGAAGACCCAGCAATTTCCGGCCCCCAAATTTCCCTATTACCTCAAATATGTTGGGCAAATGGCTTCGTATGGAGAGGGGCATCTCAGGAAAAACTTCTCTTGGATGTTCATCTTATTGCGGTTCCTTAGCAATCTTGTGAAAGGCTTCCAGCTCAGGATTATATGTGACTACCAGTGGTACCTGGGTTTGTGTCTCTTTTGCTCTGTACTCTAAGAGGTTGCTACAGGGTATCTGTGTTGCCTTGTGAATCTGGCTGTCCACAATTCTGTGGTTGTATCCATGGTTTATGAAGTTTGATCTCTAGGTTTGTATGTTTTTATCCCAGTCCCTTGTGTCTGAGCATATTCGATTGTATCTTAATGCTTGATTGACTATTGTAGCATGTTTTGTGTCACTGGGTGGGAGCTGTCACTCTTCAAGTACCTGGCACAGTCAGTTGGTTTGCGATATACTGTGGTCTGTAGTTGCCCATCTTTTATTGTTATGGTTGTGTCGAGGAAATGCACTTTTTCAGGAGAATAGGAGAGTTAGAGGTTGATGGTTATGTGGAATTCATTAAATCTTCTGTGGAAGTTTAGGGGGTCCTGTTCCACAGCAGTCCAGATCAGGAGGATGTCATCGATGTAGCACAGGTATCTCAAAGGTCTGCAGTCACAGGTTCCAAGGAAATATAGCTCTAATTGTGCCATGAATAAATGTGCATACTGCGGCGCCATTCATGTGCCAATGGCAGTCCCCATCATTTGGAGATAAGTATCAGTACCAAACGTAAAATAGTTGTGGGTCAGGATGAATTGTATGCACTTTCCTATAATGTCAGCAAGTGGGTTTTGATCACCAAGAGCATTCTTGCATGCCTCAGGGCCATCAATGTGGGGAATGTTTGTGTAGAGTGACTCCACATCCATGGTTGCCAGTAATGTGCCACTGGGAGGGGACCTATATCATCCAGTTTGTTGAGTAGATCACTGGTGTCCTGGATGTAGCTGGTTGTCACTCTTACCAGTGACTTCAAGATGTTCTCAACCCAGCCAGAGATATTCTCAGTCAGATTGTCAGATTGCCTGACCCCAATATGATTTGGCGTCCAGGGTGGTTTTCCTTGTGCATTTTGGTGGAGCATGTAGAAAGTACCAGGTATTGGGTTATCTGGTATGAGGCCCTGAATGTGCTGCGGAAAGTCATTCAAAAGTTTCTTGATGATATTGTTGAGTTCTCTTTTATATTATTTAGTTTGGTCTTCCTGCAGCTTGTTGTAATATCTTGTGTCAGAAAGTTGCCTGTGCGCCTCCTGCATATAGTAAGGTGTTCATATGACAACTGCTCCTCCTTTGTCTGCTGGTTTGATTGTAATACTTGTGTTGCTGTTCAGAGATTTTATAACTCCCCTTTCTGGAGGTGTCAGGTTTTAGCAATGTTTGATGCATTTGCCAAGTATGGCTGATGTTGCTCTGCATCTGAAGTTGTATCAATCCAGTTTTGGATTTTGTCCAATGTCCGCAATCCAGTTGGAATTTTGTTTTCTAGCTTTGTATCCCAGTTGTTGATAATTTCATTGCTGCCTCGCTGGCGTCCAGTTTGTCATGAAAGAATTCCTTTAATCTGAGTTGTCTGAAGAAGGCCTCAATATCGCTGCATAGTTCTATTTTCTCAATGGGTTTCAAGAGGCAGGTTGTGAGCCCTCTGGACAGCACTGAATTTTCTGCATTTGTTAGCGTATAATCTGAGAGGTGGACAACACAGTCCTGTTTTTGGAGCATTCTCTATCCACACATTGTCAGGAGCTGCTGAAATATGTCTTGCTCTCTGTCTCAATGCTTCTAGCTTCTTCGTCTTGTTGTTTAGAAGAGATTCTTGGAGCCTTTCTGTGGATACTTGAAGTTCGTTCCATATATGTGTGTGTGTGCAGTGCCTCTGTGGCAAGGATAGTTTTGAATTTTCAAATGCTCCATTTCATCTCTGCCTGAGGAAGTGGAGACATTCCATGAAAGCTCACAAATATGCAAAATAAATGACCTTGTTAACCTAATTAAGGTATCAATGCATTGTTTTCTTCTGGATCGACATTTTATTCAACCCTTGGCTAACACGGCACAAGCAAACTGAAATATATATATATTTATATATATATATATTTTTTTCTTAAAGAAAAAACTTTGTAAAAGGGACATTATGGTTTAGTTGCACTAATAAAAACCTATGAAATTCAATAAAAAAACTTTGTTAAAGGGACGTTATGGTTACAAGTAAAACTGAAAAACCTCAGAAATTCACCAGTTATGGTAAACTCGTGCCACCACTGTGAACTGCTAAAACCAACACCCAGGACATCAAAGATGACATCACAAATGTCATTGATAACATCACTGATGACATCACATATCCTGGCCACTTCTTTTTGTTTGCAATTACCAGCATCAGTCAGATTTACTCCATCTCTGCTGAATATATTGGCAGTGTCAAATTTAATAATTTCATTATGGAAAGATGTCATGCCAACATCTCCCAAAAATGCACACACAGCCTTGTTGACATTGCGCCTCGCTTTCTACATTTGCAGACCAAATGAACTAGAGTGCCTCCACATCTGTCTCTGTGCAATGTGAGAATAAATTAGCCGAGAGTTCGGGAACATTTCCTTCATTTTGTCAAATGTCTCCTTCATTGCAAACTGCAATGAAATTCCTGTTACCTACCCTAAACTGTTCCATCCACAATGAACAATGATAATGTCTGGATGTTGCAGTGTGAGCAAATTGGCACAAAATGGGAGCAAGTCCACCCACTTCATGCCGCGCACTCCATAGCACTTCACATGAACATGTTGAAAGCCAAGATGTTCAGCCACTCCACACTGCTCTGCATACACTTGCAACCAATGGATCCAGGAGTCCCCCAAAATCCACACACTATGCCTCCTGAAAGACATAGCCATAGCCATCTGCACTCCTCTCAGCAAACACACTTTCTCCCAAACTCTCTCCTTGCATACCACACCCAGGAAACATGATTGGCTAAACCCCTGGACTGCACAGTCCCATTTCCATGACAAGCATCCTCAAAAGCCCCGGATGTGGCACGTGCTTTCCGCGGACTACCGCAGCGTCTGCAGACAGATCATCCACTACAAGAGGGTGTGGAGAGAAATTAAATGCAAGGTACATTATGTACTCTTTAATGGAGTCTCTGAAAAGAACCTTTTTTGAGGGGTATTTTGATTCTTTTTTTGTGGGGCTGTTCAGATTTATTTTGCTACACCTACTAACATGCACGCTGCATCATTTTCACAATAACTTTGCCAGTGCATTCTGAATATTGGCAAGAAAGATTGCATTGCCATAATCTGTAAAATTGATTTCATCACTAAACAAAGTACATCCACCATCCTCCAGAAAGATCTCATTTAGGAAGGATGACATCCCAACACTGTACGAAAATGAACACACCCCTTTGTTGACAAGGCACCTTCCTGCATCTTGTTGAGGATAAAAGACATTGGGTCATTGCCATAGTGCACTAGGGGGTATATATGAAAATATGACCTTTCCACATGGAAACAGCTGCATTAGGCCTTCAGAAATAATTTCATTGCACTTTGCAAACTTATTGCACTAACATACCCCAAAACTCTGTCCCACAAAATACACCACAATAACATCTGGCGTTTGGAAAACAGACATATTTTTGCAAAGTGCAAATAAACACTTCAGGTTTTGCCCAGGCACACCAAATTAAAAAGCCTCCACTCCCTCCAGTCGAAGGTTACTAGAAATGCCACATATTTCTGTGTACCTTTGCAAATTAACCATGTAACAATCTCACAACATACACACATTAAGCCTTTTCATCTTTGCAACCACAGTCATCTTCCCTTCACACAGCAATGAAAAAACTATTACCCTCTCTTCTTATAGAGCACAACCTGAACATCTGATTGGCTAATCCCCACAGTCCCCTTTCCATGACAGACATCCTGAAAAGACCTGGATGTGGCACACCCTATCCGTGGACTACCGCAGTGTCTTAGGATCCAGTAACACAGGGCAGCCCTTCTTCCCTTTCTACTTCAATCTTTGCAGTACTTGCTTATTGGCTACTGTCAAGAAGTCACACACCCATCCATCAATCACATCCAAAAACTCTACATCTAACTATGTCATCTCAGTTCAACACTTCAGATGTACTGTTGAGCACTCAAACTACAGGCCTCCTGTTATTCCCAAGCACCTTCCTCAAAAACTACTATAAAAATCTCCAAGATTTCTATTTGCAGATTCAACCACATCTGCATCCATCAACACAAAGTACAGGTATGCATATATTTTGAAAAGTACATTTCCAACTCTTTTACAAATACATATAAACAGGGTTCCTGCCACTTACCCTGCATAACCTATTCAATAATCATACTCTTGTTTGTCCCATCTCCTGACATCAAATGGCAGTTAATTACAATGCTATGTGCTTGGAAAGTTTTCTTTTAATGAGCATTTTCATAACAGTTTGAAGCCCAAAGCAAAGTGAAATTCCTGGTACGACTCAGACCACGTCACCCTCAAACGCAAGTGCAGGGTGGCTGAGCGGAAATGGCATGCTTCTGGTACAACCGCTGACAAACTGGCCTGCCGCCTGCTCAAAAGGCAACACCGGCTTTCTGTCTGCACCAAGAAGAGTGCCTACATCCAAGCTGCGTCTCTGTGGCATCCAGCAACTCGGCCAAACACTTTAAAATCTGAAAGGAACTGGCCAATCCTGCTGTAGTCTCGACCTCTCCTGTCCCCTCGCAGGCCCTCTGCATGGTTCTGGCTTCTCATTTAATCTCTAAAACTCAGGACATCCTGTCCTCTCTCTCTTCCTCTCCCCCTCCCACCTCTACTCCATGCTCTTCCTCTCGCCCTTCTTTGTCCACCTCTCCTCCCTCCTTCTCTGTCTTTCCCCTGTCCTCCCCGGACAAGGTTCCTAGACAAGTCCTTTCAATGAAAATCTCATTAAAAAAGGTTCATCCCTGTTCCTCCAAAACCATCAAGGACCACATTGACTCCCTGGCTCCTGCTCTGGCCGACTTCTGCAACCACTCCTTCGCCACTGGAGTCTTCCCAGCCCCCCTGAAGCACTCCCATGTGCACCCTCTTCTTAAGAAACCCTCTGCCGATCCGTCCTGCCCGGCGAACTATCGCCCAATCTCCATCACTCCCTTCCTGGGCAAACTCCTGGAAAAGCTGGCCATCTCCCAGCTTAATCTCCACACTGAATCTGTTGGTTGTCTTCATGATCATCAGTCTGGCTTCAGAGCTGCCAGAAGCACAGAAACTGCTCTCCTGAACATCCGTGAAGACCTGCTCTCCAACCTTGATTCCAACACACCCTGTGTCCTCATCTTACTTGCTCTCTCTTCTGCCTTTGACATGGTCAACCATGACATCCTGCTCAACCGTCCCCATGATAACCTGGGTATCACCGGTCAGGCCCTGGCAAGGCTGACTTCTTTCCTCTCTGATCGACCCTCAAGGTCCAATTGGGGTTCTTCCTCTCCTCTATCTTTATCTCTACCCGTGGTGTCCCCCAGGGGTCTAACCTCTCTCCCTGGCTGTTCAATGAATACCTGCCACTTCTTGCCCACCACATTGCCACACTCTGCCCCAACTTTCCGTGCTATGCAGATGACACTTAGCTCATTTTCAGGCTACCTTCGGCCACTTCTTCTCCGCCTCTCATCTCTGACTGTCTGTCTGCTATCCAGGAGTGGTATGCTGCCAATGATCTCTGCCCTAATGCCAGTAAGACTGAGATTTTCCTCATAGGCACACCCACTCCCTCCTTTCCTGTCACTCTCTGGCCGGCCCCACTTGGCCCTCTTCCTGCTCCCACCTATGAGGATAACAACCTTGGGGTCATCTTCGACTCCACACTCTCCTTCTCCCCTCACATCTCTGATGTCTCTAAGAAGTCACACAACCAGCTGCGCCTCCTCATAGGTATTCTTCCTTTCCTCTCCTTCCCCCAGAAGCTCACTGTCTCCAGAGCTCTGGTTCTCTCTAGCCTGGACTATTGCAACAGCCTCTTTCTAAATCTGCCTGCCTCTACTCTCTGCCCTCTGCAACTCATCCAGAACAGGACTGCGAGACTTGTCCTTGTCCTCAAGCCCTGGGATCGTATCTCTCCAGGGCTGAAATCTCTGCACTGGCTCCCGGTGGCTGAGAGGATTACATTCAAGACCCTCTGCATTGTCCACAAGGACTTATGGGGCCTGGAGTCTCAATACCTTCAACTCTCTCTTCCTAAAATTCTTCCTTCTCAAGCTCTTCGCTCATCCGCCTCCAACTCCCTCAGGGTAAGTCACTTCTCCAAGCAAAAAGTTGGTGGTAGATCTCTTTTCTTCAGCTGGGGCCTCCCTCTGGAACAGCCTCCCTGCCTCCCTGAAACTTGAGGAGAACCATCTCTGGTTCCGGAAGCACCTCAAAACCTTCCTCTTTGCTTCTGCTTTCTCTCCTCCTCTCCCCTGCTGAATTCCTGGTTAAAATTGTACTGGTTACCTGGCCACCCTCTTCTGAACTCGGGCCCACGTCCCCTTCCTGCCAGTTACACACTTGCACTGCCTCCCTGGCAACCCCCACACTTGGGGACTGTTATTTCAGTACCCTTACAGTCCCCCACCAGCATTTGCCACCTGATGTCTGCACTTACCCTTGCACTTGGCACCAGCTGGCCCTACTTCTCTTATTGTTTTATTTATTCTATTATCCCATATACTGCACTGTCCCCACCGCCCTCTCACTCTGCACTTTTCCCATCCCCCCTTCCCCTGCACTTGCGCAATCTGAATGACACTTGGCCTAGTAGGATCGCTGTCTCTGTCTTCCCTCTGTTCCCCCTCCCTTGCCACGTTGCGCCTTGAAACACTTGTGTATAGGCACGTTATAAATGCCATATCATATCATATCATAAAACACATATTTCCAATTTCAGCAGCACTGTTTATGTCTTTTGTGAAAGAAAATAAAACCACATTTAAAACACTTCCACATAGGGTGGCCAACTGTTTGATAGTATTTTGCGGGACACTTGCCCACAAGGCGGCGATGACGTCACAACGTCATTCACGTTTGGCCCACCCCCTTTTTGAATTTGCATTTTTTTAATGGCTCCTTTAGATCCTGCAGGTCGAGCTGTAACGCTCCGAAACCAGGCTTAATTGAAATGCAAATGGTTTGTCCTTGGGAGGTGATGGTCACGTTTTTTAACTGCAAACATGACCATCACGACCACAGGTTCAAACCACTAGCATTTGAATAAAGCCAGGTGTCGAGCGTTACAGCTCGACCTGCAGGCTCTAAAGGAGCCGGGGCTGCAGAGCCGCTGGGGAAAGAAAGCAGCAGGCGGCAGCGCCGTGCTGTTTAAATGCCCACTTCAATTCGCAGAGTGGCTGTGATGGAGGCAGGTTGTCCTGACGAAAGTCGGGACAACCTGCGTCCCGCACACACACTCTGCAAACGGCGGGACAGAGTCCCTAATGGCGGGACAATCCCGGGAAAAGCGGGACTGTTGGCCACCCTACTTCCACAGCATGTTTAAGTGCCAAACCCTGTGTGAAAGTTCAATATATTACTAGGACATGCACACTTGCCCATATCACCCATTATAATGTACAAACGCCCACAATGCAAACTCAAAACGAAAACTGTATGTATGTTACTAAAGCATGGCATATACGTGAAATGAAAAATGGCAAAAACTACTGATTTCAGCACCATTTCAAGTAAAACAAATAAATGCAAGTTAGGCAAAGTTTGTATGCAGTACCCTTTGGGACCACTACACACAACTAGGATTACAGGTGTAAGCAAAAACAACCTTTTGTATAAGTCTGTACCACACAGTTTTTGGTAGCGAGCTGAGCAGCCAGGCTTATCTCAAGAGGGAATGTGAGCTTGTAGGGATGTTACACAGAGGTCCACAATAACAAGTATTCAGATAGACACTTATACTCAAGGTTTCTTGGTAAAACACTTCTTAATTTATTACACAGTCAGTTTGAAAACATTCACTAAAAGGAGGCAATCAATATCACACAAAAATATACTATAATACTTTACACTAACCGGCTCTGGAAAATGTAAGCTACTTTGAAGGAGGAGCAAAATGGCATTTAGAGCGTTTGAAGTACGAGCAAAAAGGCATAAGTTTTGAGTTCACTAGAGGAGTTGATTCAATGCAATAGGTAGGCCAAAGTCAATGGTCTAGAGTCTTGTATAGGTAAAAACGGTTCTGGTATTTAAACGGAAAAGTTTTTGCCACGGTTCTCAGAAGCAGTTCATGGAAGAAAGGTTCATATGTCGGGTCACAAGCCGGCTAGGCCTCCAAGTTGCCAAAGTTCCATGAACTTTCGCAGTGAGAGGTAAGTTCTCTCGGTCGGGTTTTCAGAGTACCTTATTTTGAAGAAAAAGATGCAGCTGAAGACTTCTGTTCCTGGCGGTTCCTGCAGATCTTGCTGTTCCTGAGCCTCAGAGGTGGGGAGAAGAGGGAGGACGTCGGGGTACTCCTGCACTGCACAGAGACTGGTCGCAAAGCTGGCAAACTGGCAATTCTTCGATTCCGGTAGCTGTCGTCAAGCACACAAACTGGTGTCCTTCTCCCTGGTTAATCCTAACAAGCTCCGAGAATGGTGTCCAGGTGGCTTACGAGTTGATTGGTCCTACCAACTCAAAGGAAGAAGTTGTCCTTAAATGGGCTTCTCTGTCGAGATGAACGTGGTGATTCGGACCTGCAGCAGGGCTCCACCAGGCAAACCAATGGTCCAGTAGTTGCAGCAGCTGTCCTCTTCCAGCTCTTCTTCGGTTCTTTCGTTCCAGTGGTCGACTCACTTTTTAAACAGTTTTCTCCCTTTTCACCCAGCAGGGTGACTGTCATTGCCGGACAGTCAGCCAGCCAATCACACCAGAGTGCATTTGGGTCTCCTAGGAGACTAAGCACAGGGAGTTTCGGGCATCTCCCTCACTTCCTGCCCACGCCAGACATTCGGACGCCACAGTCCTGAAGCCCGCCAAAGGCAAAGAAACAAAGGGACCAAACCTAATTTGACACGCAGAGACAAACATTAGAAGGACTTTTCAAAAAAGAAATGGAGAAAAAAAGAAGACCGGGACCCATTTAAACAAAGGAGACTTAAGCGCCATCTTGAAAAACATGGCTACCGCAATTTTTAGCTACTGGTGTTCGGGGTTGGGAAAAATCATGATAGTTCGTTGTACAACCACTGCCACCAGCCATTTCGAGAGGAAAGGGTAGCAGGGGACTGCTGCAAGAGTTTCTAGACACAGGGTATACTAGGTAACCCCTCCAGCTCTCTACAGGACGATACTATGCATGGTTATTGCCACAGCCTTCCACATAATGCATATACTGAAAGCATTACAAAAAGTATCTTTTTCTCACTAATATACTCATTATTGTCACCATAATCCAGATTTTTCATACTAATGTGTACCGCTGTACCGTGCTGCCGCCTGGCCACACCTCTTGTGCTTGCAGTCGCCTTGCCTCCTGCCTCATTGCGCCCTGTCTATGTAGAACTGAGCGATTGATAAACACACTATTCCCCCCCACCCACTGTGTGCGTCTAAGATGCACAGTCTTCTTTTCATACATTTCCAGACCCCTGACCGGACATAGCTTTGGTTGCCCCGGAAAATCAGGAAAGGTTGCCTTACATGGAAACTCACTTCTTCACGAGAGAACAACTTGCTGTCTATCTCCAGTGCCCCCATGTCTGACGCTCTCTTGCAGGCTACTATGCACAGGAGCATTGCTAGTTTAGCCGAGAAGGTCTTCCTGGTTAGGTCCTCGTTATCCAGACAACTCAGAAAAAGCCAGAGTACATCGTTCACATCCACAGTCGTGAATATTTAGGTGCCGTGGGCCGCATAACTCTCACCCCTTTAAGCAGCCTAACTACTAGGGCATGCTAGCCAATCAGGGCTCTGTTAACTTGTTAGTGGCCGGCCGAGATACCCGATCTGAAAGTATTCACCATTCGGTAGGCCTTATCCTGCACAGCGAGGCTTGCTAGGAAGTTTACCACATGAATCACATCTGCTGTAGTGGTATGCACGTCCCCAGCCAGACACCAGCCGCGTCATCTATTCCTTGCTGACCTGTAAGATTTTGTCATCTTGGGAGCCCAAGATTCTCAGATGAAGCGCTCAGCTTCTTCTGATAGTCCCGGCTTTCGCCAGACATCTGTGGAATCCCCCATGCTATCAATTGCAGGGACCCTAACCTGACCAGAGGGTGCTGGAATCCTTGAGGTGTCTGGAGTTCCAGTCTGCTATTTGATTGTAGACTCCCCGAAGGTATTCCGCTATTACACTCTCCAAGCAGAAGTACCAAGAATACTTGGCTAGTTCCGCCAACCGCCTGGACTTCGACCCCCCTCCTGTTAATGTACTGTACTGCCAAAATGTCAATTATTAGCAGAATGCAGCACTGCACCTTGTTTTGAGTCAGGCACTTGATCATAGAGGAGCCCGCCAGCATTCCAGACCAAACCTGGATTCCTCCATGCACCATCACCCCCCCTGGTCGTCAGCTCTCTGCAGCGGGCTCCTCAGCCCATGTAGCTATTGTCCAATTCTATCACTAGGTCTGGAGTGGAGGCAAAAATGTGTCTCCCATTCCATGCTTCCATGTGCTGGAGCCACCGGGCCAGCTCTGTTCTTGCCTCCTCCGACATCGGCACTGAGTGTTCATAGGACATCCCTTGTCTGAGGAATTGATTCTTGAGGGGTTGGAGGGCACGATAGTGCAGGGGACCAGGAAAGATCACTTAGATAGAAGAGGCTAGCCACCCCACTATCCTTGCTAGATTTGCTGAGGGAAATCTGCTCCCTGGTCAAGAGGGACCTGATCTGTTTCTTTATGTCATTCACCTTCTTCAGGGGCATATTCAGCATTCCATGCTGCGAGTCTATGCTAAACCTCATCAACTTCATTATCTGCTATAGGCTGATCTCTGACTTCTCCCAATTGGTGAGAAAGGCTAGACTCTCCCGTAGACCTGTTGTCAGGGCCACTTGTTCTTGCAGCCTATTTGGATCCTGCACCATGAAACACAGATCATTGAGGTATGCGATCAACCTCACTCCTTCATTGCATAGCCTTGCTGCTATCGGTCTGAGAAGATTGGTGACATACCAAAACACTGAGGCTAGGCCCAAGAGAAGGCATGTAAACTCCCACCCTTGGCCCCTCCAGAGGAATTGAAGGAATTGGCGGTGTTTCGTGAATGAGTACTGTCAGATAGGCGTCCCTCAACTTGATGCAGGCTAGCCAATCCCCTTTCTGCAGGATGTCCCTCAAGAGATGGATGCCTTCCACTTTGAAGTGTCGGTATATGAGAAAGGCATTCAATTGTCTGAGAATGATCACAGGCATGACCTCCTGCTTCCGTTTCACCAGAAATGCATTGCTTAGGAATCTCTGAGCCTTGTGCTCTAGTGGCCTTATTGCCCTTTTTTTTAAAAGCTCTCCTCATTCCTTGTCCAGGAGGCCCTGATCTTCTTCCGACATTGCACTCGGATGAGGCGGCGTGATCTGCATGGGGTAGTGAAAAAATTCTAGGCATAACCCTTGTACAGTCTCTAGGACCCATGAATCTGCAGTAAGTTGCAGCCAAGTTTCTAATTGCACTGCTGGCCTGCCACCAATTGCTGGGATTGCGCTACTTGCTGCTGCGCTGAGCGCGTGGGGCTGTACTTTAACCTACATTTGTGGTATGTGTCTGGCTGCTGCCTCACCAGCCTCTGCCCCTGCTGTGGGAGGGAAAAAACGATTCACCTCTTCTGCCTTCCTTCTGCTGCCAGTTGCTTCCTCTGTAGGACCTTTGGCCTCCTCTGCATCTGGCTGAGCGGCCCCTGCCTTTGCCAGCCCTGGTTAAATCCAGAGGCACGAAGACCCTCTTGAGAGAGATCTGGGCCTTGTCCAGCATCACAAATATGCAGAGTTTAGAATCTATCTTTACCAGTATTGTCCCCCTGCACTCCTCAGCGATCGCAGTTGGCGTTGCCTAAAAGCCAGACCACCCTTTGTGCCATCCAGCTAATACGTGTGGATCAATGGGCGTGTCCTCTTTAGCCTCTTCTGCCATCTGGAGGATCTTGGCCAAAGGACCCACAGTGTCCAATAGCTTGTCTTGACAAGTTCTCCAAGAACGATCAATGCCCTTCTTGAGGACTGTGGTGTATTTTGCCATGTCAACATGCGGGTTCCATCTCAAAGGCCTCAACCACTCTATCGGGCAGCTAAGGTCTGGGGCACTAAGACTACAATTTGCTCCTGGCCTCCTTATTTAGAGGGGTGCCCAGACACTTCAATAGGTAATTTGTGGCCTCGCCGGGGGATACCACTCTGGGGATCTTGGATGGAGCAGCAAATCTGGGTTGAAGGTGTCATCTGGGGAACTCTCCCAGTGCTTTTTATCTGTCTTCTTGCGCTTTTTGTGCAGTTCGCTGTCTTGCGGGGAATCAGAACTCACTGAGACATGCAAGCTCTCTCACTGCTTCAGCTCCTCCTCTGGGCAAGAGGATATGTCACCTTGCCCCTTTCAATGTGCTTTCCCCTTTGAGCGCTTAGTCTTCACGTGTCTCTTACACAGTGCGGAATGCAGCTCAATACAGGCCTTATGCTCCTCCTGCCACAGTCTTATGCAGGACCTGGGGCGAGCCAGTCCTGCAGGAAATTTAAGCTATTTGATAGAGGCCTTAGGCCTGCCCATGATGCCTGCTCTATGAGCAACCCCAGGGTGGGGTTACGCAGCATGTTAGAAGGTCCTTCTCTGACTGAATCACTCTCTGATGATTCTCTTCCCGCAAAGGCCATAATTTTTGGTGTGCAGAACCCAGATGGATATACTTCTTGTGGTGACTAACAGGCTTACCTGTGGTCTGCTCCCATCAAACAGATAAACTTGGGCTCTCACCCATACTGGTAGTGAGCTTCTAATGCTCTTGAAGCACTGTGACCGCTTATGTATATATGCCATTAGATCCTGAGTCTGCCCCGTTCAGATACAGGCTCTCAGGTTTTGATGAGTGCAGAGCTGAATGCTCTTAATTTATTAATAAACTTGGGCCATGCCCGTCAGCACTGTATGGTTGGCTGAGATGGGAGGTGTAATGCCTGCCCACCACTACTAGGTGGAATTGCCATTGACAATGCATGGGTACCTTTGTCGGTGCTGCCGCAGTGCCGATGGAAGCGCTGAGTGCTTCACCTGCGAAGCCGGACAGCTCCTGAATGTAGAACTGCATGGAGCGCCCAGAGAAATGTGGGGATGCCGAAACGCGATGCCCGGTACGGTAATCTTTCCCAGTTCCTGGTGCGTCAGCATTTTGCTTCCCCATGCCAAACACTGCAGCAATGTGCTGCCAGCATACTTGCCAACCCTACCGATTTAGGCGGTAGGATACTGCTTTTTATGCAGTCCTACCGCCTACCGATTTATTGGCACCAAATACCGATTTATTTTGTAAAACAAAAAAATAATGTTTTATTTTTTTTACATTTTTTTTTTTGCCCACGCCAGCTCGGGGAATCTTTCAAGGGCTCCCCCGAGTGGCGTAGCGGGAGAATGCGTGGCATGCAGGCTTTTGATGTCAAAGGCACCCACGGCGGTGGGCTAAATGCGCCCCTCCGCTGTGGGTGCCTTTGACAAAAGGTGCCATTAGCCCCCCACTACACCAGCTCGGGGGTGTCTTTCAAGGGCTTCCCCGAGCTGGCGTAGCGGGAGAAGGTGCAGCATGCAGGCTTTTGATGTAAAAGGCGCCCACGGCGATGGGCTAAGGGCACCCCTCCGCTGCGGGTGCCTTTCACAAAAGGCGCCATTAGCCCCCCACCACGCCAACTCGGGGGAGTCTTTGAAGGGCTCCCCTAGCTGGCGTGGTGGCAGAAGGCATCGCAGGCGCCTCATTGTCATTGAATGCACCCGCGGCGGCGGCGGGCTCATTCAATGACAATGGGCTGTTGACGTGCCCTATTACCTCCTCGCCTGGCTATTTTTGAAACTTTAAGATTCCTACAGATTTTTGGTGACAGAATGTTGGCATGTATGCGATAGTGTGTGCTGGGTCTAGGAATTTAAAAAGACTAGTAAAGTCAATTTAACCTTACTTTCTCTGGGAAACATTAGTTTATCCCAGAGAAGGTGTTTAAACTTTGGGATAGCCTAAAAGGCTTCCCTGTGTCACTGAACTGAGGGTGCTGCGTAACACACATGAAAAGATGATGCCTATGGAGTTATCTAAAACCCCATAATCAAAGAACACAAGAGTAAAACACACATCAAAATACATGAGAGAGGATTCCAAGATGGCAGTGATGGGGAGCGGACGTGTCTGAGACTCGCTCCGTCCCCCCATTAAGGCTGCATCAGTAAAGCACAACAAAGAAGCGGGAAACTTCCACCAACCCTCAATATCAGTTGTGGACATCAAACACATCGGCAGGCGAAGATTGAAGGGGATGAAGCCGAGTAGCCCAAGCGCAAAGACGACTCCTTGCAGCCGGGACACTCCACGGACCTCAGCGCAGGAGCGCCGCACCAAGATACGACCGGACTGGCCCAGGGAACTGCCAATCCGAAAGACTCGGCTGTGGACGCCTTCCTGGAGGCGGACTCCCTCACACACACGCGAAGCAACGGGCCTCGCTAGCAGCAGAAGAGGACCCGGACTCAGGAGGAAGAACCGGAAGCGAATCACGCCCAAGCCGGAGAAGCGACATGAGCCAGCCGAGGACAGCCCTGTGAAGCAGCGAGGAGCTGAGCCGGGAGACGACGACAACTCGAGCACCACCCCCAGGCTGAAGCAGCGATCTGGCCCTGCAGAAGACGGGCTTGAGACGACGATGGACGGGTTCTGTGGGAAGAGTATAGACTCGGAAAGGCGCAGCAGGTGCCGACAGGAGGACAGGACATCGGCAGCGGCCCAGAGGGAGCACCCATGCGCAGGACGGAGGATGTCCCCGGCAGCCACTCTTCCAGGTACGCGGTGCGGAAGGCAGCGGGGACCGGGTCTAACGTATGTTAGCGGAGAGCGGATAGGCGCCAAAGGCCCTCACAGCTAAGGCCCCCTCTCCCCCCACCCTATGCCAGACCTCACCAGACCCAGTTCCCGAACCCCCCCCACCCAGCGAGGGGGCCCAGCGTGACCAGTGGGACTTGTTCCCCCCCACCCACCAATACACGACCGGACCACAACCTGCAATACTGTGTGGTGATAGATTAAGCAGGAAACACCACTTAACTCCTCAAGGTCCACACTCCGGTGGAGCCATTACATGGAGCGCAGGCCCATCACATTAAGACAGAGGGGGAGAAACAAACACCGGCAACCCCCCTAACAAAAAGAGCTGGGGTGGGCAAAAAAGAGCTCTAACAAGGGGTGCGACCCCATCCAGCAGGACTTGCAAACGCCAGTGGAGGCGAAATAGGGGCTATCCGATACCCATTACAGCCCAGAGGGAACAATCAGAGGAGCAGGCACCCAAGGGCTGAAGGGCAACAGCATCGATAAGATAGAAGAATCTTACCACCACTTATGTCAAAATCCAGGGGGAGGGCAGCGCAACAGGACCAACAAACATCACAGAAGAAAAGGGAACAGAGCCTAACGCAACTGTGGGTGCCCGAACACTCCAACCCATCCACATCCACTAGGAAACAGATCCAAGAGGTCCAACCCACGACAGAGACCACAGACTCGCTGGACACTGAAATGGCAACCAGGGAAGACTTGAAATCGTGGTTCGGGGAGTTCCAGATGCAATTTCTAGCAACAACACAGGTGCAATTCGAAGCCATGAAAAAGGACATGTGTGAAGCTATGCAAGAACTAAGAACGGAGATCACGAATCTGGGAGAAAGGACGGATATCCTGGAACAAATAACTCAAAACCTTGATGAGGAGGCACAACAGAACGCAGAAGTTCAAGAACAACTCCTGACTCGTACCCACAACCTTGAATTACAGTGCGAGGATCTTGAAAATAGATCACGTATATCGAACATAAGAATAAAAAATATGGCAGAATCCGTGGAGGACAGAGACCTGAAAGAAGCAGTACAACAGGTCTTTAAAGAGATCCTGGACGCAAAGGAGGATGAAGAAGTAGGAATTGACAGGGTCCATAGAGTAGGTCCAAAGAGGAAGGGAGAACCAGGCGCAAGACCAAGAGACATTCTAGCTGCCCTCTCCTCATATCCCCAAAAAGTGCTGATATTACGGAAAGCCAGGAATATGGAACACATCAGGATGAATGGGGAGGAGGTGCAGCTATATCAAGATCTGGCACAGACCACTCTACAGAAGCGCAGAGAAATGGGCCCAGTGGTGAAAACCCTAACGTCAAAACAGATCAGATATAAATGGACATGGCTCCTGTTCACATGGGAAGGGAAACAGAGGAGAATGACGACATGTGAGGAGGAGAAACAAATATTTGGCACACAGGATCAGGAGGAAGAACCACAAAGGGTGAAGAGGGATAAAAGAACCCAAAAAAGGTCAGACTGGCACTGGACGAGAGCAAAGAGAATGGGGAGAGCTGCAACGCCAAAAGAGAAGTGACATTAAATAGGGAAGCTCCTGACGCTCCCTTCGGAGCAAAAATGGCTTGCCCACGCAGGCAGACATGAGGAGAACAAGACGGATGGAGGAGAGTTTTCCACAATATAAGGTGCGAAGGGGGGGTGGAGGGCCTCTGTGGCACCTTTTGGAATCCAGGAGGGGCTTAGTATACCCTATAAGTTATCCCTGAGGACAGATGAGCATGGCATGCACAGCGCAACGCCTGAGCGAACATAGGAACCAGGGCTCATCCCAGGGCAGTTTTGGGGGGACGGGGGACACTAGGCGTGTTGGGGTAAGCCTAGGGGGGGGCGGGAAACCGGGAACCACCATAGAACTTACAGAACATATTAAAGGAAGCAACCATTGACTCTCCATTTAGAAACGTGATGGGTACTAAGGTCCTAACATATAACATCAGAGGCCTCAATTGCCGGTCAAAAGAAAAAAAGTAGAACACTACCTGAAACAAGACAGATATGATATTATCATGCTACAAGAAACACACATAAAGGGACAGGACAAGGGAAAGGTACGGTTGAAGGGATACAATCAGATTATACAGGCAAACGCTAAAGAAAAAAAGGCGGGGTGCTGATCACATTCAGGGATTCTCTAAAGGTACAAGTGCTCCAAAGAGAGGTGGATAAACGGGGCAGATATCTGATAGCCAACACGGTTATAGATGGCTACCCTCTAACTCTGGCGGCT
Source organism: Ambystoma mexicanum (assembly GCF_040938575.1). Lineage (NCBI taxonomy): Eukaryota > Metazoa > Chordata > Amphibia > Caudata > Ambystomatidae > Ambystoma > Ambystoma mexicanum. Next base: position 1,332,206,484 of record NC_090921.1, on the reverse strand, counting down.
GTCTACACCCCCGACACATGTCAGGAGGGATTCCTCAAAGATATGCTTGAAAGGCTGGAACGCTTTGCTGCAGCGGAAATAATATTGGGGGGAGACCTGAATATAGCATGGGACCCCTCACTAGATAGATCAACCCCCAGACAGCAGGGGCAATGTCCCCCCACAGAGGCCCTAAAAAAGAAAATGTCCAACCTGGTACTGGGAGACATCTGGATATACATTTACTCACACGTACACCATACGATGTCTAGGATAGATTATCTATGGGCCTCATCGACATCCTAGGCAAAACACGAGAGACCGACATCGGCTCCATATCACTGTCAGATCATGCCCCTCTATGGGCTGAGATAGCACTAGCCCCACGGCCGACCGGGTGATGGAAATGGTGACTTCCCGAGGAGATAGTGACAGATCCTGTAATGGGGAATAATGTCCGAGAACAAATCACTGAGTACCTCACAAACAACAACCACCCAGAAATATTGATTGAAACTCAATTGGAGGACTTAAAGGCAGTAACCCAGGGACAATTAATTGCATTGAAGGCCCAAAAAGATAAGCTTAATCACCAGTGTGAAAGGGATCTGGAGGCCAAAATCGGTAGCATTCAAGCAGAAATACTGCTGAACCCAACTATAAAATTACAAAAAGCCCTGAGGCATGTCCAAGGCCAGTTAGAAGCGATCAGCACAAAAAAAGAAGAAAGGCACTTGCTGAGGCTAAAACACAGGTACTATACTAAGGCTAACAGAGCGGATAAACCACTAGCCAGACAACTGAAGGGGAAACAACAAGATAGGACAATAATGGCTCTCCGAGATGACATGGGGAATAGAAAGACCCAAACAACCGAAATGGGGGAGATATTGGAGCGGTTCTACAGAACTCTGTACTCCTCAGACGATCCGGATGAGAATCTCCAAAAATTATATCTGGAGGGGGTGAACCTTACAACGATATCCAACACAGTTAAACTCACATTAGACAGCGACATAACAATAGAAGAGGTCAATAAGGCGATTAGAGATCTCCCCAGAAATAAGGCCCCAGGCCCAGATGGCTATAGACCTTTAATCTATAAACAGTACAGGCATATACTAGCCCTGATTCTGACGGAGTTATACAACTCTTTCAAAGATAAACAAAACATTACCCCAACGATGAATGAGGCCAAGATGCTGGTGATACACAAACAGGGGAAAGACCCCGAATTACCATCCTCCTATAGACCGGTAGCACTGATAAATCTAGATGCTAAACTGTACACTAAAATCTTGGCCTACAGACTCACCCAGGTGCTCCCAAAACTGATCCACCAGGATCAGTCAGGATTTGTCCCAGGACGACAAACACATGACAATATTAGGAGGGTCCTCCACATCGTGCAAAAAATAGGAATAACAGGCACGCCGGCGGTGATACTAACATTGGACGCAGAAAAGGCATTCGACCGAGTTGAATGATGCCTACTATTCCATACACTGAGGAAAATGGGCATAGGAGAAACGTTTATCAAAATGGCACAAGCCAATTATAACTCCCCTAACATCAGGGTAGCGGTGAATGAGTCCTTGTCCAACAATATACTTATTGAGAGAGAGACGAAACAGGGATGCCCACTATCCCCTCTGCTGTACGCAATCTTCTTCGAACCTCTGCTAACGCGAATAAGGGACAATCAAAACATAAAGGGCGTAGACATGGGAGGAACTACCCACAAAACAGTAGTGTACGCAGACGACATGTTGATAACGCTGGGGGATCCCATAAATTCTCTCCCACCCTGATGCAGGGGATAGACAAATATGGGTCCATATCCGGCCTTAAGATAAACAGGCAGAAATCAGAAATCCTGATACTTGCGGGGAATACAACTCGAATCCACTCGGTAGCAGATGACCTGTGATGCTGGAAATGCATCGGAGGGACAGGGCCTCCGTATCCTTGTACTTTACTGCTTTTTATCGTGTGTACTGTTGTGTTTTCCACACAGGAGTTAATGTGGGACTCCTGGCGGGGCAGCTCTCTCTCTTTTGGTTTGGTGAACGGACCCGTGGGATACCCTTATGGCACCCATGGGTGGGGGTACAACCCTGTGCCCCTAGTGTATGTATTTGGGCACCTGTGGGTAGCCCAGAGAGCAGGGTATGGGCTGGTGGCAGCTCCATGCTGAAATTGACAGGTGCGCAGAGTATCCTCCATTTTGAGATACCCCAGCCCTGCCATTGGGATCAGTTGATTCCTGATGGAAAACAAGATGGCCCCTGTGGCCTCTTGCTTTCTATTACCCATTACCTTGTTTTCCCAAGGTCCTGGGAAGCCCTTACTCTGTCCCTTCCCCCTGACTGGCTGTTGGGTGAAAATGCCATATATGGTGTTGTTGTGAAGGCCCGGCCAGACTAGCTGGAGCCTTCCCGGTGATGTATGTTGTGGGTACCTCCTGTGGGTGGGACCTGGGTGAATAGAGTGTATGACGAATATGCATTCTGTGCTGTGGATGTCTAGTATCTGGTGGTTGACACAATGACTGAGACAGCCCTGCCCGAAACCGGTCTGAATGCAGCTTGGAGTGTTGAATGGCTCGGTACTTGTCCCAATACACATAACTTGTTGTGAGTGTCTGGAGAGAAGTGAATGGCCTGAATACCTTGTGTGCCTGATTGGCTGCCTGCCTGCATGAATGCCCTTAGTCGTGATTGGATGCTTGAATGTGACCCAGCGGAATGAATGGGAGATCAACGGTATATCTGGGGACCTCTCACTGCTAGGAATCGTGTTCAGAAGCTGAAGTCCACTACGACGAGTAACTGGAGTAACTGAAGCTTGACCTTAAAGCCCCGCTGGACGAGAAGAACTGCTGTTGCTCTCCTTCACAATCTGAAAGCTGCTGTGCATCCAAGGACTGACCCAGAGAGGACCTGGTAAGGCACCCGCTTCCCGAGCTACGAGGGACCATCGTGCACAGCTGATCTTTGCCAAAGCTCCCTGGTAGACAGACCTTCGACAGGCTGCCGACCCGAGACGGGGACTGCCGCGGAATCTCAAAGAGAAGCATTCAGACTGTTGTCCGCCACTGTCGACGACCGCTGTCGCCGACCGGAGCCGCTGTGCTCCCGTTTGCCTAAGAACTTCAATTGATTATCGGACGCTCTCGTCTGCATCGTCGCCCGCTTTTCTGCCGCTGGAGAAGGCCCGACCGTCGACGCGCCAAGGAGCATCCACCGGTGGGTTTCCCGCCACCTAAAGACCACAGAGACGCCGACGACTCGACGCCCTTGCTGGGCCACAGTTCTTCATCATCTCTTTGCGGTCCAGAACTATCGTCACCGAGGTGCCCCGCATGCCTCTTCCTTGCAGGACGCCAACGCTCTAGCGTCGACGAGCCCGCTAGGAACGAAGCTGCCACATCACGGCCGTAGTTCAACCTGTTCACCATCGGACGTTCGACGACCCGTGACTCCTGCCTTAAAGGGAGGGCACTCAAGAAGGGCCGTCGATTCCCCGACACCGAACGCCAAGTTCCCCGACGCCTCTCAATGATCCGTGGCTCCTGCTTTAAAGGGAGGCACTCAAGAAGGATCAGTCGAAGCATCTTCGGAGAACTCTACTCCACCAGGTACATTGGGGGGGTAAAACCTTAATAGGAGGAACTAAGACTATTGAACATTATATGGACTGGGCTTGTGCTATATATCTTTATTTACAGGTTGCCCAGGTGGGGGGATCTCCACACAGAACTGTGCCTAGTGGTAGGGGTCAGCATTCTGCCTATTGTTTCAACCATCTTGCGTTCCTTACTATCTCTATGGTGGAGGGAGCTCCTTCTCTTCCTGCTGTTCCTACAGCACCCATTGGGATCCATGCTCCGGGCGGGCTGGGTCCAGTGGTAAACCCTGTCTCAACTCCTGTGGTAGAAGAGCCAGAAGACTCTCCTGTGGGAGAGGTTCTCAACCCGGAGGATCATCCCGATCTTCAATGCTTGTTAGCTGAAGGGGGACCCTCCCGGGCAGACTTCTGTAAAGGACAGAGAGAGTGTCCCTCTCTCGAGGGTCTGAGGAAACAGGCCCTGTCCCAGGCACAAGGAGAAGTGCCTAGGACATTCCGGATTTATTGGGAGGGTGAGCTCCTTGTTAGTGAGCCCACTAAGCCTGAACCTGGTGCCCTCAAGAGGTTGGTGGTACCCCAGGTTTACAGGCCCTTCCTACTGCAGTTGGCGCATGAGGTGCCCTTGGCTGGTCATCTTGGTACCAAGAAGACTAAGCAGAGGCTCTCTGCCCATTTCTACTGGCCTTGGATGGGAGTAGAAGTGGAGTCCCACTGCAGGACCTGCCCAACTTGTCAGTTGTCTGGCAAGACTGGAGGCAGTGTCATTGCCCCACTGCAGCCATTGCCAGTGGTTGGCACCGTTTGAGAGGGTGGGCATCGACATTGTCGGTCCCCTTGACCCTCCCACGTCAGGTGGACATCGGTTCATCCTGGTTTTGGTAGATCATGCCACCAGGTACACTGAGGCTATACCCCTTCGGACTGTTACTACCAAGGTGGTTGCCAGGGCTCTCCTGGGCATTTTCACCCGTGTTGGATTCCCCAAGGAGGTTGTCTCTGACAGAGTATCCAACTTCATGTCTAGTTACATGAAAACCATGTGGAAAGAGTGCGAGGTAACCTACAAGTTCTCCACCTCTTACCACCCCCAGACCAATGGTCTGGTTGAGAGATTTAATAAAACTCTCAAGGGCATGCTAGGTGCTTTGGAAGAGCCCCTAAGGAGGAAATGGGATCTCCTCCTGCCATGCCTGGTGTTTGCTTACAGAGAGGTACCTCAAGAGGGTGTTGGTTTCAGCCCCTTTGAGTTACTCTTTGGACATCCCGTGAGGGGGCCCCTTGCCTTGATCAGAGAAGGTTTGGAAGCCACTCCTCCAGGTCCCGCCAAGCAAGTGGGGGACTATTTGTTAGGCCTCAGGCGGAGGATGACACAAATGATGGGTCAAGCAACAGCGAATCTCAAGGCCAGCCAGGAATTGAACAAATACTGGCATGACCTTAAAGCATCGCAAGTGGATTGGAATCCGGGACAGGAGGTCCTCGTGATGGAGCCTACCAAGCCTCGAGCATTGGCAGATAAATGGACTGGACCCTTCAGGATAATCTCCAAGATGGGCAAGGTCAACTATCTGGTTGACATGGAATCCCAGGGGTAGCCCCTCAGGTATTCCATGTCAATAGACTCAAGCCTTTCCACAGGCGAGCAGAAGTCTCATGTCTCTTGCTGGCTTCAGAGCAAGAAGAGGATGAGAGTGAGCCCCTTCCTGATTTTCTGCATAGCAACCCTCAGTATGGCTCAGTGGAGGGAGTGCAGCTCTCTCCAGATTTGACAACCGAGCAACAGAGCGCCTGCAGGACTTTGCTCCAGCAGTATGCCTCTCTGTTTTCGCTGACGCCAGGCCTTACACCATGGTGTAAGCACGAGATTGACACTGGTGACAGCGTGCCTGTCAAAAGCAGAAGCTACAGAATGTCAGATACGGTTAAGAACCACATCCAGGCTGAGGTCGCTAAGATGTTGGATCTGGGTGTTATTGAACCCTCAACCAGTCCCTGGTCCAGTCCCGTGGTCCTTGTCCCCAAGGCAAGTTCCCATGCAGGTACCAAGGATTGGAGGTTCTGTGTGGATTTCCGAGGAGTCAATGCCGTCACCAAAACTGACGCGCATCCATTGCCCAGGGCTGATGAGCTTGTGGACACCATGGGTGCTGCCAAATTTGTGAGCACCTTTGACCTCACCTCAGGCTATTGGCAAATAGCTCTGACGGACCATGCCAAGGAAAAGACGGCGTTCTCAACACCAGAGGGACTCTACCAGTTTAGGGTCATGCCTTTTGGGTTGAAGAATGCCCCTGCCACCTTCCAGAGATTGGTCAATCATGCTCTCAGTGGGCTGGAAGCCTTTTGTGTGGCTTATTTAGACAACATTGCCGTCTACAGTTCCACTTGGGAAGAGCACTTGACACATCTGGGTAGAGTGTTGCAGGCCTTAAAAAGGGCTAACCTCACTATCAAGGCCACCAAGTGCCAGATAGCTCAGGGGAAAGTCACGTATCTTGGTCATGAGGCAGGAGGGGGTCAAATCCAACCTCTCCCTAGTAAGGTACAGGATGTACAGGACTGGGAGACTCCCACTACTCAAACCCAGGTGAGAACCTTTTTGGGCTTCACCCGGTATTATCGCAATTTCATGGCGGACTATGGAACCATAGCTGCACCACTGACAGCTCTGACTTCACCCAAGCAGCCTAGGAAGGTTAATTGGACTGAAGACTGTCAGAGGGCCTTTGATGGCTTGAAAGAAAGTCTGTGTAGGTCACCCGTGTTGTATGCGCCTGACTACAGCCGACCCTTTATCATCCAGACGGATGCCTGCGACACCGGCATTGGAGCTGTCTTGTCCCAGTTAGATAACAAAGGGAGAGAACATCCTATCATATTCATCAGTAGACAACTCAAGGGTAGAGAACTTAGGTGGGCTAATGTTGAAAAGGAGTGTTTTAGTATAGTTTGGAGCCCTAGGCGTTTTAGGCCCTACCTTACGGGGTCTACCTTCAAGGTCCAAACAGATCATAAGCCCCTGAAGTGGCTTATGCAGATGAAAGGTGAGAACCCAAAACTGCTCAGGTGGTCCATTAGCCTGCAAGGGCTAGACTTCACCATAGAGCACAGACCAGGGAGGAGTCATGATAATGCAGATGGCCTTTCCAGAAGGTATGTTGACCGTCTGGATGAGGGTGTCTATCCCGTGGGAGATTAGGCACCCTCACCTCAGTGTGAGGGGGGCGACTGTGCTGCTGGAAATGCATCGGAGGGACAGGGCCTCTGTATCCTTCTCCTTTACTGCTTTTTATTGTGTGCTCTGTCGTGTTTTCGGCACAGGAGTTCATGTGGGGCTCCTGGCAGTGCAGCTCTCTCTCTTTTGGTTTGGTGAACGGACCCGTGGGATACTCTTATGGCACCCATGGGTGGGGGTACAACCCTGTGCCCCTAGTGTATGTTTTTGGGTACCTGTGGGTGGCCCACAGAGCAGGGTATGGGCTGGTGGCAGCTCCATGCTGAAATTGACAGGTGCACAGAGTATCTTCCATTTTGGGATACCCCGGCCCTGCCATTGGGATCAGTTGATTCCTGATGGAAAACAAGATGGCCCCTGTGGCCTCTTGCTTTCTATTTCCCATTACCTTGTTTTCCCAAAGTCCTGGGAAGCCCTGACTCTGTCCCTTCCCCCTGACTGGCTGTTGGGTGGAAATGCCATATATGGTGTTGTTGTGAAGGCCCGGCCAGACTAGCTGGAGCCTTCCCGGTGATGTATGTTGTGGGTACCTCCTGTGGGTGGGACCTGGGTGAATAGAGTGTATGACGAATATACATTCTGTGTTGTGGATGTCTAGTATCTGGTGGTTGACACAATGACTGAGACAGCCCTGCCCGAAACCGGTCGGAATGCAGCTTGGAGTGTTGAATGGCTCGGTACTTGTCCCAATACACATAACTTGTTGTGAGTGTCTGGAGAGAAGTGAATGGCCTGAATACCTTGTGTGCCTGATTGGCTGCCTGCCTGCATGAATGCCCTTAGTCGTGATTGGATGCTTGAGTGTGACCCAGCAGAATGAATGAGAGATCAACGGTATATCTGGGGACATCTCACTGCTAGGAATCATGTTCAGAAGTTGAAGTCCACCACGACGAGCAACTGGAGTAACTGAAGCTTGACCTTGAAGCCCCGCTGGACGAGAAGAAGTGCTGTTGCTCTCCTTCACAATCTGAAAGATACTGTGCCTCCAAGAACTGACCCAGAGAGGAACTGGCAAGGCGCCCTCTTCCCGAGCTACGAGGGACCATCGTGCACAGCTGATCTTTGCCAAAGCTCTCTGGTAGACAGACCTTCGACAGGCTGCCGACCCGAGACGGGGACTGCCGCGGAATCTCAAAGAGAAGCATTCGGACTGTTGTCCGCCACTGTCGACGACCGCCGTCGCCGACCAGAGCCGGTGTGCTCCCGTTTGCCTAAGAACTTCAATTGATCATCGGACGCTCTCGTCTGCATCGTCACCCGCTTTTCTCCCACTGGAGAAGGCCCGACTGTCGACGCCCCGAGGAGCATCCACCGGTGGGTTTCCCGCCACCTAAAGACCACAGAGACGCCGACGACTCGACGCCCTTGCTGGGCCACAGTTCTTCATCATCTCTTTGCGGTCCAGAACTATCGTCACCGAGGTGCCCCGCACGCCTCTTCCTTGCAGGACGCCAACGCTCTAGCGTCGACGAGCCCGCTAGGAACGAAGCTGCCACATCACGGCCGTAGTTCAACCTGTTCACCATCGGACGTTCGACGACCCGTGACTCCTGCCTGAAAGGGAGGGCACTCAAGAAGGGCTGTCAATTCCCCGACACCTCTCGACGATCCGTGGCTCCTGCTTTAAAGGGAGGCACTCAAGAAGGATCGGTCGATGCATCTTCGGAGAACTCTACTCCACCAGGTACATTGGTGGGGTAAAACCTTAATAGGAGGAACTAAGACTATAGAACATTATATGGACTGGGCTTGTGCTATATATCTTTATTTACAGGTTGCCCAGGTGGGGGGATCTCCACACAGAACTGTGCCTAGTGGTAGGGATCAGCATTCTGCCTATTGTTTCAACCATCTTGCGTTCCTTCCTATCTCTTTTGCTGGTTTCCTCGTTATTGATCTGTGTGACATTTTAACAGTACAGTTAATGCACTTTAATGAGATTTGATAACATTGGTGGTACCACTTTAGAATTGTATATATTTATCATTATTGACTTCCGAGTACAAAGTGTGTTATTGTGATCGTGTACATACCTTTGAATATTAATTATATAAAGACTGTGTTTTCAGTAATACAGTGTGTGGACATTCCTTTGTGGGGGTTCGGGGACTACACTTTACTTAAGAACCAGCCTGCATCACCTCCTGAGAAGCTAGGCCTTGATTGCTCGACTATGTTACCAATAATAGAGAATCTTGGCTTTGCACAACCTTCAACTGAAGATTGCTGTGTCGGGGACCAAATATCTGGGTATCACCCTGACACACAAAATACAGCGATTATATTCCCAAAACTCTGTTGAAACAAATTAAAAGGGACATGGAAAGATGGAACACATTATCGATATCATGGTGGGGGCGGATAACGGTTATCAAGATATCCATCCTACCCAAACTTCTATACCTATTTCAGGCCCTACCAATAAGACTCCCAAGGACATTCTTTAAATCCTTAACGAAAGCAGTCAAGGAATATATCTGGCAAGGGAAAACCCCTAGAGCCTCAAGCTCGGCCTTAACAGCCTCCCGGAAAGACGGGGGATGTGCACGGCCCCACTTTAGAAGATATTATGAGGCAGCCCAACTATGGGTCCTGAAGGAATTATAACCACTTGAGTCTGAATGCGTTGGTGAAAGTACAAAATAGTTACTATTAAGATCTCACCTTGACAGACAGTAGAATCCCAAATTGGAAGAGCCAATGCTGAAGGTGAAAGCTCCCCCGACTGACCTGTCCTTCCCGGCCCGGAAAGAAATAACCTGAGGGAAAGGACACGACCATCAGGGAAACCCTCAGGGGAAAAAAACCCTGGATGAATCTGGGAACCGGTGACTCTGGATAGCCGTGTAGCTGGGTTTTCACCGACAGTTGATAACGGACTGGAGGCGCGAAGGCTTCTTCTAATGGACAGAGAAACAAAGGAGTTGAGAGGAGGATACTGAAGAAAGAAGGAAATTAGGATTGAACAGTGGAAAGGTAGGGGAGACATTCCCTCACCTGATGACTTGGAACCAGTAAAGAATTCGAGGCAATGACTTGCAAACTGGATCCGAGGTAGACAGGAGACAGCATATCTATAATAGGCAGAAGAGTGAGTAATGGCTAGTTGGGAGGAATGAATGAAAGGTAATTGGTTAATAAAATGAACTCACTCTTAAAGGCTGTAGAGAAGGAAGCAATGCCCAAAATGGCGATCTGAAGCTAGAAGGGGAAAACGGAGCTCGGAAGGAGGAGGTAAGAGCTTGAGACAATTTAGCACAAGAGGAATCCCGCTGATGCGATCTGAAAGGAGCAGAGGAACAGAGTTAGAATAGAAGGTGAGTATTGGATCTTAGATATAAAGCAAGGTAAGAGAACACCTAGAAGCGAACTCACGGAGCGTCTGCAACAACAGAAGCGACGCGAAGAGTGTTCAGTCTCTGTTCCGTATAAAGGATCACGTGAGAGATCCTCGGCGTCTCTTGCGGACGTGCAGAGACTGAATCGCTGCTCTCCACCCCGGTAATACAACGAGCCTCCATCTTGGAAGTACCATTTCTAAGGATACCCCATAAGCGGTTACGGGACCAAAGAGACCAACGGCCGATATGTGTAACAGTATGCCCCCTTCTCCTGGGGGGCGACCCTGGCGTACCCAGATGCAGCCGGAAAAAGCGCTGGACCAGTCGGGGTGCGTGAACCCCAGAAGCAGGTTCACATGTCCTTTCAGCAGGCGAATACCCCTTCCAATCCACAAGAAACTGTAATCGTCCCCTTCGATATCGTGAATCACAGATGCTGGCCACTTCAAATTCAGGACCAGTATCAGTGGAAACAGGGGGTGGTGGAATCATACTCAACCGATGAAAACGATCTTGTATGGCCAATTTAATCTGTGATAAATTAAATACAGGGTGTATCCGAGACCATGGTTTGACTGCAGCCGAACCCACCAAAGACACCACTTGAAAGGGTCCGAAGAATCGGGGAGAAAGTTTAGATGGAACTAGATGACGAGGTAGGAACCGAGATGCCAACCAGACTGAATCTCCTATGGTAAGTGACGGGGCGTCTCGGTGATGACGATCTGCATTCCTCTTCGCCCGGTCTTAAGCCATTTGCAGAGACACTTTGGCGAGTCTATGACCTTCGTGAATGTCTGAGATAAGGCTATCTACCCCAGGACAGCTGGAAGATGTAGTGGTCACTGATTGAACAAATGAAGGGTGATAACCATAGGAACAGTGGAAAGGACTGGTGTGAAGGGCAGAGTGTCTGGCATTATTATAGGCAAATTATGCAAATGGAAGTAGTTCTACCCAATTATCCTGGGCCGCCGATACAAAACATTGCAAATATCCTTCCAAAGTTTGATTTAAGAGTTCGGTTTGCCCATTGGTTTGGGGATGATATCCCGAACTGAGGGCCTGTTTAATTCCCAAAGCATGACAGACTTTTTGCCAGAAAAGTGAAGTGTATTGGGGACCTCGGTCTGATAGAACAGCATCCGGGAGACCATGTTGGGAAAATATTTCAGAGAGAAAGATCTTAGCCATCTGTGCAGCTCCAGGCAGTTTGGTTAATGGTGTAAAATGCGCTAATTTTGTGAAATAGTCTATAGTTAGCATAATGGTGGTTTTGTTCTCCGAAGGAGGAAGTTCTACTCTAAAATCCGTAGATATAATTTGCCACGGTCAATCTGGAATAGGCATCTTTGATAACAATACCAAAGGTGGCACTCGTGGAGTCTTGGATTGAGAGCAAATGGTACATGCAGCTACGTAATCTTGGAAATCAGATCTCATATCTGGCCTCCAAAAATGGCGTTGAATTAAATCCAACGTGGATTGAGAGCCCTGATGACCCGCCGCTCGTGAGTCATGGCACATTTGCAAAACTTCTTGCTGTAGTAAGAGTTAGAACCAGGACTTGAGATCCGTGAAAGAAGTAGTCGTTTTCTTTGGTGAGATGATGGGTAGAAGCAATACTTTCGCATATTGGCTTGTTTAGAGTGGTAGCGGACTTCAGCTCTTGGAGAAAATCAGTAAGAACAGCGATACACCTTGCATTGGGAAAGAGTCTTTCTGAACAGAATTTAGATGTAGGGGAATCCTTACGGGAAAGGGCATCTGCCCTTAAATTGTGTTTACCCGGAAGTAAGGTGAATTCTATCCGGAATGGAAGGAAGAAATATGCCCAGCGGGCCTGTCTACTGTTATTAGTATGAGCATTCTGTAACACTCTGAGATTTTGATGGTAGGTGCGGACCTCCACTGAGAATGGAGATCCCAGCAATAAATGCCTCCATTCTTCAAAGGCTCTCTTTATAGCTAAAAGCTCCTTCTCAAGAACCGAATAATTCTGTTCCGAAGCATTGAAAGTTTTTGAAAGATAAACCACTGGTCTTTCTACCCCCTGATCCGTGAGTTGAAGTAACACTGCGCCTAAAGCATATTGGGATGCATCTGTCTCTACAATAAATTGCTTGGTCAGGTTGGGAGTGGTCAAAATAAATGCAGAAGTAAACATCATCTTCAGGGTTTTGAAGGCGGTTTGTGCCTATTCATCCCAGGAGAATGAGATCCTTTTTTCAAAAGACGTGTAATGGGCAGAATGATCTCAGAGAAACAGGGAATAAACTTCCTATAAAAGTTTGCGAACCCTAAAAATCGTTGTATTTCTTTGATACTGGATGGGGTAGGCCACTCTAATACTGCCGAAACTTTTTTAGGGTCCATAGATATGCCCTGAGCCGACAAAACAAACCCTAGATAAGTAACCTGCTCCTGATGAAATTCACACTTCGTTGCCTTGCAATATAGGTGATTGGACTGAAGACGTTCAAGAACAGTGTTCACATGATTAATGTGGTCTTCTCTGTTAGTAGAATATACTAGAATATCGTCTAAATATATGATGACGAAGTGAAACAGGATGTCTGCGAACAGATGGTCCATGAACCGTTGGAAAACTGAGGTGCATTGACTAGTCCAAAAGGCATAACGTGGTATTCGTAATGTCTGAAACGTGTCCGAAAGGCTGGCTTCCACTCGTCCCCGGGAGCGATAGGAATTAGATGATATGCCCCTCGAAGGTCAAATTTTGTGTAGAGGGAGGCTCCCCGGACCGCATCAAAGATATCAGGTATTAAAGGCATGGTATACTTGTCGGCGATGGCGATTTTATTAAGGCCCCGATAATCGATCCATGGTCTGAGTTCTTCAGAGTCTTTTTTAGGAATAAAAAAAAGAGGATCACCCGCTGGGGAAACCGATTCGGTAATAAGCCCATTTCGCAAATTGGATTGGAGATATTCCTTTAGAACAGCCTTTTCACGTTGAGAAAGTACATACATTCTTTCAAAAGGAATAGGTCGATCCGGAAGTAGATCAATGTGGCAGTCGTCTCTCCTATGAGGAGGTAGGGTAGGAAATTCAGGATTAGCGAATACAGATTGGAACTTCTGATGGCATTCACGGATAATCTCTAGCTGGTTAATGGTGGACACAGTTGGGATATTGGAAACTTCCGTAGGTATATGAATGCCAACCGACTCGTGGGAGAGACAATGATGTACGCAATATTTAGACCCGAGAAAAAGAGTCCCTGCTGACCAGTTTATAAAAGGGTTATCCACACTACCCCGATCAGATAACAGCCCAGCCCTAGGGGGGAGGTGGGAGAGGGAGAGGGGAAAATTGAAGAAAGAGAAGCGTGAAAGGTATTTTCTTTTTGATTTTTATTGAATATGTTTAAAAGAATGTCTTTAACTGATGTAAAACAATGTTATTGAAATATTTTTAAGTTGCATTTTCTCAACGAATAACCAAAACATATATGTATGTATACTTTTCTCGTTCACGAGAGAACCGTTATGTATGAAAACCCTATAAAATCAAATTTAAAAAATAAAAAATAAATAAAAGGGTTATGAAGCCTTAACCAAGGAAGACCCAGAATTACAGGAAAGTGGGCCATCTTGATAAGGTCAAACTCTAAGGTCTCCTTATGAGTTGCGATCATGCAGGTGATCGGATCAGTCTGTTCTCGTATAGGGCCGGAACTTAAAGGACTTTAGTCTACTCCTTGGATGGGAGTAATGAATGTCTTCGGTATGTGGACTATACCATGATCTGTGGCCCATTTACCGTCCAGGAAATTTCCTGCGGCCCCGCAATCAATTAATGCGGGAATACCTTGTATGACTTGCTCGGGTAACACCACAACCATGGTCTGATTAGTTGAAGAAGTTTCTAGGTTCAGACTCATTCTATTTGGAGAAACTGATTTATGAACCCCTACCGTCTTTCCCCTTGCGGTAGGGTTTTGGAGTTTCACGAACTCGCAACTGGATTTCGACGTGGAGGAACAAGATGGCAATCTCGCAATACGTGCGAGGAGGACCCACAGTACATGCACAGCCCAAATGTTTTTCGTCTCTCTCTCTCGCTAGCAGATAGCGGTCCTCTCACAGCTCCTATCTGCATAGGCTCTTCGGTTGGGACTTGTTTACTAGTTATAGAAGGGTATTCGATAAGTGGTTGAATCCCTTTATTCTTCTTCTTTTCATGAGAGTGTTCCTGTAAGCGGTATTCTATTTGCATGGTAAGGGTGATCATATCTGCTAGATTCGCAGGACGAGGGCTTTTATACACTTCGTCTTTGAGTTCTTCAGATAGTCCTCTTCTAAACAGGGTGAGGAGACCATCATCTGGCCAACCTGTCTCGGAAGACAACTACTTGAACTGTGTAATATATACCAGAAGATCCTTACTGCCCTGTTTCAGATCGAGGAGCCTTTCTTGAGTAGCTACAGACATTTCTTGTCTGCTAAACATTGTTTTTAAACTATTAGTAAAGGCTGGGTAAGAATCTAGAATTACATTGTTCGAGGTTACTAATGGGGTATCCCAGGCTAAAGCTGGACCGGATAGATGGGATATCACAAAGCCCACTTTATCTTTGCCAGTAGGAAAAAAGCGGGACTTGAAGGTAAACTGAACTGTGCAGCTGTCAAGAAATTCCTTAAGTTTGTGCGGGTCACCGTCAAACTTGCTAGTATGTAAAGTAGATGGGGGGAATCTGAAAATGCATGGGCGACTTGCTGTCGCAGTTGGGAATTGTCCTGTTTAAGCGATTGCATCTCTAATGACATTGATTGCATCGCAACCATGAGCTGTTGCATTAGCTGTTCCATTAGGTAACTGTCTTTCAAAAAGGGCGTCGCTTACTATTACTACTTGAGTCTGAATGCGTTGGTGAAAGTACAAAATAGTTACTATTAAGATCTCACCTTGACAGACAGTAGAATCCCAAATTGGAAGAGCCAATGCTGAAGGTGAAAGCTCCCCCGACCAACCTGTCCTTCCCGGCCCGGAAAGAAATAACCCGAGGGAAAGGACACGACCGTCAGGGAAACCCTCTGGGGAAAAAACCCTGGATGAATCTGGGAACCGGTGACTCTGGATGGTCGTGTAGCTGGGTTTTCATCGACAGTTGATAACGGACTGGAGGCTGGAAGGCTTCTTCTAATGAACAGAGAAATAAAGGAGTTGAGCGGAGGATACTGAAGAAAGAAGGAAATTAGGATTGAACAGTGGAAAGGTAGGGGAGAGATTTCCTCGCCTGATGACATGGAACTAGTAAAGAATTTGAGGCAATGACTTGAAAACTGGATCCGAGGTAGACGGGAGACAGGATATCTATAATAGGCAGAAGAGTGAGTAATGGCGAGTTGGGAGGAATGAATGAAAGGTCATTGGTTAATAGAATGAACTCACTCTTAAAAGCTGTAGAGAAGGAAGCAATGCCCGAAATGGCGATCTGGAGCTAGAAGGCGAAAAAGGAGCTCGGAAGGAGGAGGTAAGAGCTCGAGACAATTTAGCACAAGAGGAATCCCGCTGATGCAATCTGAAAGGAGCAGAGGAACAGAGTTAGAATAGAAGGTGAGTATTGGATCTTAGATATAAAGCAAGGTAAGAGAACACCTAGAAGCGAACTCACGGAGTGTCTTCAACAACAGAAGCTACGCGAAGAGTGTTCGGTCTCTGTTCCGTATAAAGGATCACATGAGCGATCCTCGGCGTCTCTTGCGGACGTGCAGAGACTGAACCGCTGCTCTCCGCCCCGGTAATACAACGAGCCTCCATCTTGGAAGTACCATTTCTAAGGATACCGCATAAGCGGTTACAGGACCAAAGAGACCAACGGCCCATATGTGTAACAGGAATGGATACCAGACAACTTCCAAAAACTGTGGGTCGCCCAAGATAGGGCAATGGCAACTACCCCAACAAGCAGTGGAGTAACTTTGCTGAAAATGTTGGGGGGACATGACATCTGAAGAAAAGGTGCCCCAGCCAAATGAATGGGGACAAAATGGTGTGCCATGAAAGTTGGGGGGGACAAACACCCTTGTCCCCCGCTAAAATTACACCCATGCCACCAAGATATATGCTATGGGCGGGGAAGAAACATAGACATCCAAACCTACACATAAGTAAAATCATGCAGGCAGCATTGCAATATGGGACGGAGCAACTAAGAAAGGTACCCTAACCAAAGACTGAGCCCCATTCATGCCGCTATTTAGAAACCCGGAATTCCCACCGGGTCTAGAGAAAAAGGCCTTTCAAAAATGGGAGGAAGCGGGTTACTATATGGTTGGGGACATTTATCAGGACCAACAAATAAGGTCCTTCGAAGACTGTACTGCCCTATAGCACTTGGAGGGGAAGGACAGGTATAAATATGACCAACTCTACCATTGGCTAGACACACTGAGAATATGACAAGCCGCCACCAGAGAACTAACACCGTTCAAACAATATATCATGTCAAATGACGGGACAAAGAAGTTTGTATAAAACACATATAGTTTTATCAGCTCCACAGAGGAGAAGGTCAGTTGGCTATACATTAAGAGATGGGAAAAGACTTTGAGAAGGACGATCCCAAGGAGTCGGTGGGAATATCCGTGGGGGATGATATTCAAACTTACGAGAGCGATACACTCAAAAGAAATGTGGATGAAAATCCTCCTGCAATGGCACTACACACCAGAAAGGCTCCACGGGATGCTCCGTGACTCCCCCAACGTATGCTGGAGGGCATGTGGAGGAGAAGGAAATTGGAGACACATCTTGTGGGACTGCCCAAATCTACAACAATACTGGAACGATGTGAAGGACCACATGAGCTCAATGCTCCAAGGGGCTGGGGCTCTGGGAGAGGAGGTGTGGCTTTGTGGGATCTGGGACCCAAAGGATAAAACCTTCACCAAAACACAGAAAAGAAACTTCATGGGACTTCTGATTGGGGTGTGGTTGGAAATAGCCCAAAAATGGAAGCAAAGAAGCCCGCCCATCGCAATAGATTGGATACGTAGAGCATGGTCCCACATAACAATGGAACACATCAGTTACAATCTGCAAGGGAACTATCAGAAATTCAGGGATGAATGGTCGGACACGTTGGTATACCTACAAAGTGACTACATGGAACAATGGTGCCCATGCAAAATTAGAATTCTTGATATGTTCAGATAAGAGACCGAGTTTACAACAGAAATCAAACCAATGGGTGGACTATCCGGAGGGGAGGGGGTGGGGGAAGGAGGTTGTTTCTTTAACTGTTTATGTTGTAAAACTTAATAGAAATATATGTTTTAAAATACATGAGAGAGTGGGAAAAAAGGCTGACACTCTCTCCAGGTAAAACAATCAAATCCTCAAAATCCAGCAACGTTGCTGGGGGTCTCTAAGGTGAAGGGAATTAGCACATTTATGAGAATTCTCCCTAATACTCATCCCCCTCAGACTAATGGACATGATGATTTAATCCACCCCTAGATGAAACTCCTTACTCCAGTCGGTCATACATTCTGGAGAGACCATCTTTGGTGATTACACCCTGACCTTTGCTGAATGGTAAAATCAAACCCCTGTAGGCTGATTGACCATCTTCACAATTTATGATTTTCCCATTTCATCTGCATTAACCATCTGAAGGGTTGGTGGTCTGTTTGAATCACAAAAGTAGTTACATACAAGTATGGTCTAAACTTCTTCAGAGACCACACAATGGCAAAACACTTACGTTCTATGGCTGCTCACCTTGTCTTGGGTTTCTTCAGCTTCCTGCTGATAAAGCGGATTGGGTGTTCGCTACTTTTCTCATCCAGCTGACTTAGAACTGCACCTATACCTGTATTTGAAGCATCTGTTTGCACAATGAAGGTTTGGCTGTAGTCAGGAGCTCTTATGACTGGAGCTTGACAAAGGGCCTTCTTAAGTTCTTCAAATGCCTTAGTGCACTCCTCATTCGACCTGACCTTTTGGAGAATTTGGGTGAGGAGATCACATTCAAGGGGGAGGCTATGGACCCATAGTTCTCAATGAAGTTCCTATATTAACCAGTGAGACCTAAGAAGGCTCTCACTTGGGTTTGAGCAGTAGGGGTGGCCCATTCTTGTACAGCTTGTACTTTGAAGGCAATGGCCTTATTTCACCTCCTCCTACCGTATGTCCAAGGTAGACAACTTTGCTCTGACCAATTTGACATTTACTTGCCTTTATGGTCAGATGGGCCTGCTCAAGAGCCTGAAATAAATATTCTAAGTGGTCAACATGTTCTTTCCAAGTAGGGCTGAACACTGCAATGTCATCCAAGTATGCCATGCAGAAGTCCTCCACCCCATTCAGAACTTGATTAACCATCCTTTGGAATGTAGCAGGTGCATTCTTTAATCCAAAAGGCATTACCTTAAACTGGTAGAGGCCTGCTTGGGTTGAAAATGCAGTTTTCTCCTTGGCATGGTCTGTCAGAGCTATTTGCCAATAGCCTGAGTTTGGGTCAAATGTAATGAGGAACTTGGCTGAACCAAGTTTGTCCACCAGCTCATCTGTCCTAGGTAATGGGTGGGCATTGGTCTTGGTGACTGCATTTCGAGCCCTATAGTCCACACAGAATCTCAACTCCTTGGATCCTGCCTTTGGCACTAGTACAACTAGACTTAACCATGGACTTGTAGATGGCTCTATGACCTCAAGCATCTTGTTGACCTCTTCCTTTATGTGGGTTCTTACATAGTCTGACATCCTGTAACCTCTGCTTTTAACAGGTAAACTGTCACCAGTGAGAATATCATGCTGGCCCCAAGGGATCAAGCCTGGTGATAGTGAAAACAGGGAGAAAAACTGATTTAACAGAAACTTGCACTCCTGTTGTTCCAGTGTCAGATTAGAAGAGAGATTAACTCCTTCTATCTTCTCATCTAAAGGTTGTCCTCTGAGGAGATCAGGTAGAGGTTCATTCTCCTCCTCCTCCTGAGCAGAAGCTAGAAGCAAAGCTCCCACTTCTGGTCTTGAGACATAGGGCCTCATTATGACCCAGGCGGTAACCATGGCGCTAGTAGCGCCATGGTTGCCGCCGGTATTTTACTGATTGCGCCATGGTGAATGGCGGAATTACCGCCCCATTCCAAGGTTGGCGGGGTGGTAATTCCCCATTCACCATTGGCCCATCCCATTCCCATTTTTGCCCCCATAGGGCTCAATGGAAATGGGGAAGGCGGAATTTCTGGTACCGCAAATTGCGGTACCGTAAATACCTCCAAGGTCCCTTTGCGGGTCCAATCCTTAACGGCTGGTAAAAACCAGCCGTTAAGGTCGGGACCCGCAAAGGGACCTCGTAATTAGGTGGTAAGGGGTTAACGGCGCCGCCACCGTTTACGGCACGTTAACCCCTTACCGCCTGGGTCGTAATGAGGCCCATAGGCTTTTAGACGGTTGATGTGAAAGACCCTGGGGGCCTCCTTAGGATTGCCTAAATCCACCAAACAATTGACCTCTCCAAGTTTTCCCACAACCTTGAAGGGTCCAATCCATTTGTCCTGTAAGGCCCTCTGCCTTGTAGGTACCACAACTTGAACTTGCTGGTCTTGAGTAAACTCAACCATGTTGGCCTTCTGGTCATGCCAATGCTTCACCAGAGCCTGACCTGCTTTCACATTATCAGATGCTTCTGTCATCATGTGTGTAATTCTCTTCCGGAGAGCAAGCACATAGTCAGTGACTCTCACTGTCTTGGGGGAAGGAGCACTCTCCAACCCCTCCTTAATTAGGGATAAGGGACCTCTAACTGGATGACCATAGAGAAGCTCAAAGGGACTAAATCCAACTCCCTCCTGAGGGACTTCTCTATAAGCAAATAGAAGGCATGGCAGTAGAAGGTCCAACTTTCTTTTAAGGGGTTCCTCTAATGCAGTGGTCTTCAAACTTTTTTGGCTCGGGCCCCCCCTGAGCCAGGTTTGGGCAGGCCGGGCCCCCCTAAAAGTGCCGGATGGACAGTATGTAGAAATCGCTATGAACTTTTGCGTGCCGTCACTGCACCCTACTCCCAATACAGACCCTGGGCTCTCCTCCACCATACTCCCACCACTTTCCCAGTGCTGCCGCCCATCCTGCTCCAACCAGAGTCCCATAACACAAGCATACACACATCCATACACATTTAAATAAAAAATAAATCGCCATGAACTTACCTTCTGCAGGGGCCTGCGCATGGTTGCTAAAATGCCCCGCTCCAGGTTGCTCTGCCCGTATGTGCGAGGAGGCGCAGGAGCACCCCCTCGCACATACATACATGCAGTGCCCCAGCCAGCATTTCCAATGAGCTATGCAAGGCTGGCAAAGCAAAACACCCCCAACGTTGCATGGCTCAGTGATCATGTGCGGCTGGGGAAATGAACTGTCAAAGGCAAACAGGTTTTCCCTTTGACAGTTCAGCCAGCCAGGAAGCACTCCCTCAGCTGGAAAAAGCAGCTGAGGGAGTGCTCAGTGTTTCACTGGGCTGGCTCCTCAGATCCTCCATAATGGGTGAGGTGGCCAGTGGGTGGACGCCCCCTCACCCATTATGGATGAGTCGGCAGGCTTGGGCTGGCCCATAGGGCAATAGGGCAATGACTGTAGTTGCTTCACTATGCAGCTAGTAGTTTTGACCATTGTTGTTGAATAAATATTCTTTAAATATCACAATGTGTTTACATTTGAATAAAAAACAACCCCTTGGGTACTATTCAAACAGTCTGTGACTAAAGGACTGAATATCCATTTGCAATTGCTGCCCATGTTTTCATTGGTGCCTAAGACCGTTTTATGGTCCAGTCTGACCATGTGAGCTGCCCCCTCCCATTTCCTCCAATCTAAAAAAAAAAAAAAAAAAATGTAATTTTTTTTTACATTTCATGCTGGGCTTTGGCGCCCCCACTGGGAGGCGGCCATGCCCCCCTGGGGGGTGCGCCCCACAGTTTGAAGACCTCTGCTCTGAAGCACCTATCATGCGCTTCATAGCTCTATTAAACCTCTCTACCAACCCATTCATCTGGGGATGGTAGGCAGTTGAGAACTTGTAAGTCACTCCACAGTTTTTCCACATGGCCTGCATGTAGTGGAACATAACATTTGATCCCCTGTCAGAGATGACTTACTTAAGAAAACCTACCCTGGTATAAAATACCAAGTAGGACCTTAGCAACAGCCTGAGCTGTAACAGCCTCATAGGTATTGTTTCAGAATACCTAGTATCATTGTGTACTACAACCAATATAAATTGGTTAACTGAAGAGGTTGGAGGGTCTAATGGACCAACAATATCGATCCTACCCTCTCAAAAGGGACTTCCACCACTGGAAGAGACACCAATGGTACCACATTCTTGGCTCCACTCCTGCCAGATGTTTGACAAGTGTGACAGCTCCTACAGAATTTATCTATATCAGACCCCAACCTAGGCCAGTAGAAATATAGAGAAAGCCTTTCATTGGTCTTCCTAAAACTTAAGTGACCATTCAAAGGAATCTCACGGGCTAACTGTAGGAACTATTGTCTGATCTCTAGAGGCACTATACATCTTCTGTAGTCCCCTGGGATAGACTCAGTTGGTTCACTGTAGAAGAGGCCATCTTCCCAGTATAACCTGTGCTACCCTGGCTCTTGCCCATCCGGCTGGGAAGCTGCCTGTTGGTGAAGTCTTTCAAGAGTAGGACACTCTTTGACCTCTGCTGAAGTCTGCCCTACAGGGGCCAAATTCTGCCAGTAAAGACTGCAGCTCAGGATGGTCTTTAGGATCCAGATCTCCAATAGGGGCAAGGTCTTCTTCCAGCTCTGAATCCTTAGCAGCTGACTCAACCTCTCCTCGTTGTTTCTCACACTCAGCCACAGCTGGTGGAGTAGTCACAAGTGTGACTATGGACAGTCCTCTCTGGGATGTCCTTGTTGGTAGAACAGGAGTGCTCTATGGCTTTTTCTTTGAGACCTTGGGTTTCCCCTTTGTCTCTTTCTTCCTAGTGTGGGATGTTTTTACCCATGCATCCAAGCACTACCATAAAACTGTGCATTACTGGCATTGAAAACATCATGATGGCCAGAACTCCCCAGAAAGTGCACAGGGAAACGTGAAGGGTAGGCTGCCACCCATTTTTCCTATGTTTGTGAGCACAGGAGGGCACTGCCTAAAACCACCATTGGGCTACACACACAGTAGCCTGAAACCATTGGGAATGGCAATGCTGATTGCCAAAAGCAACCCAGAGCTGTTGGGAATTCATTTTCTTGATGTCAAAAATTTGCTAAAATCATGGCTCACAAGACTACTCTAAAGATTCAACCTTCTTGTGGGGTGTTCCACATCACCACTCTACTGTAAGGATTCCCATCAAAACCATGTTAAGCAAGGATCATATACTATCAAGTAAAATCCCCTTTTTGAAATGGAGTTAATTCAAGATAACTCCTAAAAAAATGGGTGCAGTACCGGCATTGGACACAAACCGGCGCTAGCAGTCTAAACTCTGACAGGAGAACTGTACTTCAGGAGTTGCAAAAGGATCCTGAGCCAGCTGGAAACTTCAAAGCCTTTTGGTTAATTAAAATTCTTAAACACCTGCTGTTCCCAGAAGACAGGCTGATTCAATTAACAGTCCAAAAGGCTGGGAAACCTTCTCACCTCAGAACTCCACACAGGAAGGCAGGATATCACATGGCCCTGTTGATTGAGAGGGAGGGGTTTCTCCTCCAGCCTGCAGGACCCAACACAATAGACTCTTTCCATTGAATAGGATATGCTGATTTAGGTGTTTACTGTCAACACACTGCTCTGGAGATGCCAGCAAAGAAGGCCATGTGACCGTCTGACTCACCAAGCTTCTGGGGGCGGACCCAAACACTGAAGTGAAGTGAATGGAAGGCAAATATATGTTTTATAAGAATACTGATAACTAATTGTAACCAGATGACAGAAATGTACAACTTTGGGATCTTTAAAATGACACATTCACTGCCAGTTCAAGACTAGGCTGGTCGCTCTGTGATGTTCTGAGGCAAAACCCCACTAATTATTAATACTACAAACACCTTATTTAGGCAAGAGACACGATAACTTAGATTAATATGCTCAGGAAGAGGGTACAGGTCTGTGTAAAGATTTGATGAAAAACCAATGTTGCAAAAGCTACCAAAAACGAAAATAAGTTGCCATTTTTGAATGCAAGCTCTTAGAAACATCAGAGTTGGAACAGAGACTACCTTATGTGATATATGATATGTACATGTAATGTCAACGACGTGTGTATCTGGGAAACCTGTTAGTTATGAAAAATTAATTTTCTAAGTAAAAGCAAACGGGCGTTTCTTCAATAGACTGTAAGACTCTGACTCACTCTAACTCACTGCTCCCTTCTCAAATCAGGTCAAAGAGAAATCCTTGACCTATCAAATCGTGAGTGGGTTGGGCATAGAAAGTTAGCACCCACACCCATTTTCAAAAGAGATAAAAAAGAGCCACTGGAAGCCAGACAGGGATATTCACTTCCCACTTCAAGCCGATTTCTTGCAGAGCACTTTGCCAGAAGACACCAGATCCAGCACTTAGACTTCAAATCCAGACAGAGACCAGAACTTAGAACTCAGACTCCAGAACGTAAAGAAAAGGCCTAACCCACAAGATGAGTTCTCTTCAGCAGGCCTTAAAATCCTTTGCAAACTATTCAACCGCCGGGCTGTGCAGTTTGCTGCTTGCTAAGAATCCTGTGTGTCCAGAACCGTCAGATCCAATTCAAGAGATCCAGACCAGACCGCTGTGCAGTGCCGAGACCAGAACCAGAGATCCAGATCTGCTAGCAGACCCAGACCAGATCACTGTGAACAGAACCAGTGCCTGATTGACCCTCCGAGCAGAGAGAACCGCAGCTAAACTTGTTGACCAGATCCGTGACGAGGCCATTCCTTTCAAATTTATAGTGTGAGTACCCAGCTAGAACTGTGCAAAACCAATCTCTTAGCTTAAAATCATCTGATTGAAAACATTTGAACCTGTCCAAAACTGCATCGTAGAATCGTGTGCCCCTTCTCCGATTTTAAACCTGTTGCTACTCCTTATAGTTCCTCTGTAATTGCGCTCGACGCACGCGACTAAATTGCCGCGATTTGACATTTCGTTTCATTTCAGCCACGTGTAAAAATATTTGTCTTTTGCTTCCATTACGGAATTCCGTTTTCAACCTGATAACCATCCCTGAATCATTGATAGTGCTGGCCTGAACTGATTTAAAGTATCGCTCACTCACCCTGAACCTCTAGAGGGAATTAAAAGCATTTTTAGCATATTTTTCACTTCATTGCCACCACATTAAAGTATTTTGGGCCTGTGTTTAAAAATCATCCCTGGTTCTCTCAGTTTGCTGGGGGGGGGGGAATTGGAACTTTGTATTGCATTTTTGTTGGTATTCTTGAAGATTGTGTGCTCTCCTTCCATTTCCTTATATTGCAAAAAGGGGGGGAGTGAATTGTCAAAAGAAAAGGCGATCACATTATCTCTTGTTGAAATCATATAAAATAATTTCTTTGTTGCATTCTGTCCCACCTTGCATTTCCTTGAACCTTATGAAGCATTCTCTGCTACCTTAGTCCTCTGTTCTTATTCATAAGTAACCAAGAACTGTGCTACTGTAGGATTACCTATTGCTGATTACTGCTCATATTCACAAGTGTGCTATCAATATTAATTTATTATAAAAGTGTGATATATCTCTATTGTTTAATTTTTCAAATAAACCTTTTTAATTTGCAAAACAAACCTACTTCTTGGCTCAGTGGGGTCAGGGGGATTCTAAGAGGGGGGCGTTATACAAGGGTTCATTATCCAGATTATAACTTGTTATAGAAATATATAAATAAGGGCTTCCCTTGAGCAATCCCAGACAAGGCACTGACTTAGTGGGAATGCTTGATTGGAGTCATTAACAGAGTGGGGGCTCGTCCGGGATTCTGGATTAGATCTATCACTTGTGTAGATTAATACAGTGTGCTAACTGACAGGATATATAAATTCTGTTGGATCACCACGCCGTGTTACACTGTAAAAACACCCCTCAAATGAACGCTCTAAGGAAACGGTCTGTTTTGCAAAATAAAATACAAACTTCTGTAAATCAGGAAGGAAATCAAGTTCCAGAATGACGACCTTGGTAGATATCAAAATAGCCAGAGAACACCTATTACATAAGCTATTTGTGAGAGGTGAGTGGGCTCATCAGGACCAGGCGGTCTGGTTGCGGGCAATCGCATCCCAGATCACTGAAACAGGGTCAGATATATGGAGAGATCAGGGTCCCTTACATGTGGCCCTGAGTGAACTATACATGGCCCCTAAGGCCAAGGATGAGCACAGCAAGATTGCCAGGGTAGCAGCATATTTATATTTACATATGGGAGCCATACAGGAAAAATGTGCTGAAGGCCAAGATCTGGCAAATAGGCAACTGATGGCATTAGAGAAGGCCCAATCTGACCTGGACTCTTCTGAGCAGAGGCTGCACAGGAGCCAGGAGTCAGAAAATGATAGTAGACAGTACATCATTAAAATAAAGGAGGATATGGATATCCTGCAACAGGAAAAGGCTGACCAGGATACCAGAATTCTGGCTTTGCAGAAGGAGCACCAAGACAGTTTGGACTCCTTACTGCAGTGCCAGAAAAAGCTGGAGCAACAGATCAATTTCAACAGGGCATGCACAGAGCAGGTAGCCACCCTGCAAATCCAACTAGACAGAGAGAAATAGGAAAGCAATACATTGATTTTGAAAGACCTGGATACCCAGGCAGAGTTTGATGAAGAGTGCCAGAAAGCTGGTGCCCTTCAATGGCAGAGGGACGACCTGGCGGCACAGATGCAGGCTCTTACTCAGGAAAGGGATACCTTAGGCCAGGAAGTCTGCCACTTAAAAAGAAAAATTCAAGAAAATCACTTGGCCCTCCAGGGACTGGGTGACCTCCAAAAAGAGCATCAGAACCTGTTAGAGCACACCAGGAGGGTGGAAAATGCTCTGACAAGAAAGGAGCAGGCCAGTAGGGACGGTGCCCAGGAGGAAACCACCCTGCAGCAAAGACTGACCCAGTGCTCCTGGACCAATCAGGAAGCACAGAGGGAAAATGAGGCTCTCTGACAACACAATGATAGGCTCCAGGAACAGGTAGCCATGCAGGAGAGACTGATAGAGTCTAGTAAGACCTTGGTTGAGGAACTGAAAGCCAAGGCTCTTGCATTGCAACAGGGAGCAGGGGCTGATAGAGATGAAGTTTGCTGGGAAAGGGAAACCCCTGAGCATAACCTCAGGAGCCCTAGTACCAGAGGCCTCCACCTCTCCCAGTCCCTGGACTCTGCCATCCCCATGTCCCCTGGCGCACATGAGCACAGGGCCACAGGGGTGGCAGATTACTATCCAGCCAAAAGTATGGGGCTCATAGGCCAGTACCACCCAGGAATGGAGGGGCGGGCATCCGAGTATGGGCACCCCAGCACAGTGCAATTTAGTGGTGAACCTCAGGAGAGTAGGCCCACTAAGGGCATCTTGAAAACCTCTGCCCGGTTAGGTCAGTGGGGGGAGGTACCCATCAAATCCTGGCAGCAAGGAGGGATCTGAAGACTCCTCTGAGCGTCACAGGACACAGGAGACCAGGTCCCCACATTCTGCCAGCCATTCCCAGGCTCGCAGAATCCGGGAAAACCTGGAAGATCAGACAGGCACCTCTGGGAGCAGTGCTTCTGAGTCAGAGGATGAATGGACCAGGGTTACCCGAACCAAAAAGGCCAATAAGGCAAAAAGGGCCTTGCTTAAGGACCCCTTAAAGCAGATCAAGGCAATGAGGAGTGTCATCACCCCTTATCACAAGAACGCCAAGTATTCTGTTTGGGAACACTTGGAGCTTTATGAGCAAATGATGGAGACTTTCCATTTGAAGGACAGCAGTAACTGCATTCAGTATGTAAAATGGACATTCTCCCAAGAATACTCCAGTTTCTTTGCGGGGCTGGAGGACCAAAACCATTCAAGATGGTCCACATATAGGGCGGCCATCTTGAAACATTTTTCTGTTCATAGAAATCCTCAAGAGGCTCGCAAGGCAGCCTAAAATTTGCAATGTGGGGAGGATCAGGCCCCACAAGAATTTGTGCAGGAGTTAAAGCGTGCTTTTGTGCAGGCTACAAAAAGGGTATGCACGGACATTAAAGAATTTGTTAATACGTTTTTCCATGCCTTACCCAAATACATAATGACCCAGCTCGTGAGAGACTTTCACGAGAAAAGATCTTTAGACTGGGTCATTGATCAAGCCACCCGCATCTATGAGGTCCAGAAACCGGTGGAAAATAAGAATCAGCCCAAAAACCCCAAACCCAACAGCACCCCTGCTGCTGCCAAGGTGGCAGAGGTAAAGGTTGCCCCCATTTTAGATTTGAGATGGGGGGACCTAAAAACCTGCCTGCACCAAATAATTCTAAGCCCAGAAGGCCCTCGGACCAGTGACAGACAGGGAGTCAAGGAGGCAGTCCCACAAATGGGGTCCCTCGCTCCCCTGACTATGTAAGTCCCCGCTATAAGGGAAACAGTCCAATCCTGGGTTATGTGTGGACTCCTCCGGCCCAAGGGGGGGGGGATCCAACCAAGCACCCAACCCAGGGAACTTCCCTCCGCACTTCCCCCAAGAGGGCAGAAATTCACCAGATCCTGGGTAGAACTTCCCCAGGTATCCACCCAACTTCCAACTCCAAAATCATCCATCCTTCTTTCCCCACTTCCCTGAGTCCAGACCACCTAATCCGGGAGAGGGGAGGCCAAGGGTGGAGGGGTACCCAAATCTTCCCAACCCAGGGTACTACCAGAGAAGGGATAGCTACCCTTTCCGGGATCAGCCCAGGGGAGAAAATAGAACCCTGTATCAGCCTGAGCCGGTTTCACAGTTAGAGCGCCAGGTCTAAAATATGGCACGGGATCTGGGTCACATACTGAGGGCTCAACAGAACCCTCAGATGAGCATGCCAACACAGAATGCCCCAAACTCTGGGCCTGGTGCTCCAGAACAATGATGGGGGCAGCACCCCGATAACCCACCGGTTCCCAGGGAGGAGGCACAAGGGGAAGGGGGTGTAAAGCCTTGGAGGAAGCTTCCTTCCCCATTTGTAAACAGCCCCTGGAAACTCAGGAACTGGAAACAAAATCTCCTACCCCTGAAAGTATGCCACCCAAGGAACAGAGGGGGGTAGGAGAAACAAAGTACCCAAACAGACCCACTTTGTGCAGGAGGTACAGATCTTCCAATTTGAGGGAGAGGGATCCTCAGAGGATCCTGGGAAAAGGATCTTCTCCTTCAGAGATGGGGGAACTCCTCCCAAGGAAAAATGGGTCCCAAGGGATTCCAACCCAGACTGGGTAGATGTGGGGCTTGAGCTGTCACCGCCCATCATTCTATCCCAGAACCAACAAGACCGAAAACCCCTGGTTCAAACCTATCCTGGTGACCGCCTCCAAAAAGGGGGGGGCGGCCCAGAACCGGAACCAGGGAAACCTAAAACCGAATCAATAGACTGGGTAGATGTGGGGATTGAGCTGTCGCCGCCCATCATTCTATCCCAGTACCAACAATACCGAAAACCCCTGGTTCAAACCCATCCTGGTGACTGCCTCCAAAAAGGGGGGGGCGGCCCAGAACCGGAACCAGGTGAACCCAAAACCGCATCAATAGACTGGGTAGATGTGGGGATTGAGCTGTCGCCGCCCATCATTCTATCCCAGAACCAACAGCATCAAAATACCCGGGTTCAAACCCATTCTGGTGACTGCATCCAAAAAGGGGGGGGCGGCCCAGGACCGGAACCAGGGGAACTCGAATATCCTCTTTCAAGTTGCCAACTTTTTCTTGCAGATTCCCATGACTCTCCACAGAATTCTGCCCAAATCTCTCCCCTCCCAATGTCCAAAAACAGAAAATTAGCCCACCAGTTGTCCAAAAATGTGCATTATCTGTGCCCCCTTGAAGAGAAGGAGGGAAGATACTATGCCCCGGTACAAGTACAGGGGCAGGGTACAATTTTTGTACTGGTGGACACTGGATCCCAAGCTACTCTTGTGTCCAAAAGGGCCTTTGATGAACAAAATGCAGGAAGGGGGGAGAAATACCAGATTCCTCTCACCTCTCTTCCTGGACAACTGCAGAACTTTGACAGGAAGGAAATTCCTGTCGAGGGGACTGCAGATTTGGACACCAAAATTGGGCGACACAAGGTGAAACACCCGGTCATAGTAGTGACTCCAGAGGGCACCCCTTGTTTACTAGAGAATGACCTGCTGAGAAGGTTGTCACCCCTAATAGATAGCGTAAACAAGGTCCTGTGGACCCAGACTAGCCGACCAATAAAATTAAAATAAAGTGTCAACCATGTTAGTTTAAACGGCACCTGCCACATGGTTGAACAAAAATCTGACCAAGTAGAATTTCACTTCCAGAACAACCAAATTCCAGACGTGACAGTAATAGCAGTAGGACAACAGACTGGTCCTCTCTATTTCTGAAAATCAACCTTCCTTCCAGTTTAAGGTGGTATTCCACACTGGAAGGAAATACTCTGAAATTCTTTACTAATCCACAACCAGACATTCCCACTCCGATAGTCCAGAAAGATGTGAAGTCAGCTCAGAGCCTGGCTGATATTCAGCAAATTGGAGAGCAGTTGTTCATCCCTGTTCAGTTAAATGATGGGAAGGACTCTGTTCTCGCCTGAGTGTGTGTGAACAACGGTAAGAGCTTCATCAGCGAAGCCATGTTCCGCCAACTCCCAAAAGATCCAGCCATTCCCGCATTCAAACTGATAGACAAATGGGAAATGGACCTGGAAGCACCTAATTCCAAAAATCTCCTGCCAAGCAGGTGTATGCTCAAAATCTCCATTGGCAACAAGAGCATAGTCCATAATTGTTGGTTCGTGCGAGACGTCACTGCCGCCTTTTACTTAGGCAGTGACATTCTCAATCGCTTTGCCATTAGTTTGGACCTAATAAACTTCAAAGCTTGGTCCCGATTAGCGGATAATCCCATGGGCTTTGATGATCCAGAAAAAGCATTTTGGTCAGCTCAATTGCTACCTTATGCAGTTGAAATTCAGGTTAAAGAGGAAGTCACCATCCCAGAAAGGACCCGACAATTCTCCCTGGAAGTGAAAGTTAAAAGAGGACAAAAATTGAAAAACCCTGATGCTTATATTCATCTAAATGCTTCTCTCCAACAGCAAGGGTTGGGGGTAAACCCAACACCATTAGTCAACACAGAACATGACACCATTCCAATAGAGGTGGATAACAGCGACTTAAAGAGTATTACTCTAGCCACGGGCACCGTTATTGGAATGGCGGTTGATGACCGACATTTCTCCATTGATTTAGGACATGAACTGTTAGGACCAATCCCCGAGGACTGTTTCGACAGTGACAGTGATGACAATACAACACCAGACAGGAACTTCCTGGTGTACACTTCCTGCCCTTATGGCAAGGAAGACTCGACTTGTGACTTCAGAAGGGATGAGGTGATTTCCAGGTCCATGAGGGCTGCCTTTCCAACCTGAAGCCTCCAGTCCAAATCAGCACTCTGACCAGGGAGTTCTCCACCCAGCTGGAGGAGGCCGCTGAGATAGCAAAACCAGAAGTCTTTCCAGGCTTCAGGCAGATGGTGGAAGAGAGAGTCGACCTAGCTGATGCCTGCGTGACTCTGGAACAGAAGCAAAAGTTGAAATAAGTTTTCTTGGATTTCCAAGATCTGTTTGCGGTAGACTCATATGACTGTGGTCGCACCGACATCCACACAACAACAATTCCCACGGACCCTGGCATGACTCCAGTGTTTGTGAGGCAATAATATTTGCCTCTTGCATCCATGGAGTCCCTTACTGAAATAATTAAGAACCTTGAGTCCCGGGGAATAAACCCATCCAGTACACAGCACCTTCAATAATCCGGTGCTGGGAATATTGAAGCCAAACGGCCAGTGGAGACTCTTCGCCGACCTTAGGAAGCTCAACAAACAGGTCCATACTTCCTGATGGCCCCTTCCCTACATTGACCAAGGGCTGGCCCAGATCCAGGGTTCACATGTATTCACTGCAATAGACCTGACCAATGGATACTGGACTGTGCCTGTCAGTAGGGAGGACCAATACAAACTGGCTTTTACCTTTGGGGGCCAGCAGTACACATGGACCCGGACTCCCTTCGGATATCTCAACTCCGGCAATGAATTCAACATTTTCCTACATAAGGCCATGCCCGACCTGGGTACCAGGGGTAACCTGGTTTATGTAGATGATGTCCTCATCAAAAGTTCATCTGTGGAGGAACACATAGCGGAGATCCGTTATGTTCTGACACAGTTGAGGGCCGCCGGAGCAAAACTCTCCTTTCAGAAAGCACAGTGGTGTAGAACCCGTGTTAATTTCTTGGGGCATGAGATTACTCCTCAGGGTCTCTGTCCCCAGGAAAAGACAGTGGAAGCACTTCAGAAACTGAAAGACCCCACAACTCTGCAGGAACTAAGGAGCCTCCTTAGGCTGACTAATTACAGCAGAAAGTTCATTGAGGGCTACACAGAGATCACCAGACCCCTGATTCATCTCTTGAAGGGGGGGGTCAAGTGGGAATGGGGTCCAGAACAAGACGAGGCAGTAAGACAGCTCAAAAGAAGCCTCTCACAAGCGCCTTGCCTAGCTTACCCTGTCAGAAACAAGGAGTTCTTCCTGGTGACAGGGTTCTCTAATACGTGCTTGACGGCAGTATTATACCAAAAGCATGACAAAGTCAATAAAGTAATCTCCTATGCGAGCAAAACTTTATCCTCTGTGGAGGAAGAATTCAACGATTGTGAGAAGGCACTCCTGACAACGGTGTGGGCATTGAAGAATTACCGCCCGTTCATCCAGGGGGAACTCACCAGCCTCTGCAATATCTCCAAAGTGACAGAATCCGGGCCGGAAATGTGAGTAATTCCCAAATTACTTCCTGGATTCTGTCAATGCAAGGCTTTCCTGTGGAGGTCAGATATGGCCAAAACAAGAAGAGTCCCCTCGCGCAAGGTTTGGCTGACTTGCATGATTGTGCCAGAGAAAACTGTCTCGAGGACGAAAGTCTAAAAATCAAGGACAACATGGAGGCATACCTTAATTCCCCACACAAAGTCTTTGAAGAGGACAAGTGTGAGGGAATGCCCACTGTCTATGTGGATGTATGCTCTTACCATGTTGACAACAACGGGGGAAACGAACTGGTGGCCGGCGTAGGGAATGCATGGGTGAATGAGTCTCCAGAACCCTCCGCTGGGTACAAAATTGGTCCCCGAAGTAGTCAGGTGGCAGAGTTGATGGCTGTGCATCAGGCCATCCTCACTGCTGTCCAACATCAACTCCACGAACTGGTCATAATCACAGATTCGGATTATGTACGGAACGGGTTTGTGGAGCACCTGGTTAATTGGAAAACCAGAGGCATGCTATGTGCTAACAACAAACCCTTGAAACATAGGAAGTTTATCCAAAACATTGATGATCTGGTCACCTTGAATGGGATGACCATCTATTGGAAAAAGATCAAGGGTCATTCCAAAGTAGAGGGACCAGACAAAATTGGAAATGACTTAGCTGATCAGCTGGCCAAAACCGGGGCCATTCAAGGGGATCTAATAGAGATTGAGTCCCTGTTGGGGGAAATCCAGGTCACTGCTATCACTAGGTCCCAGACAAATGCTCACAACAATCTTTCAACTGCACAATGGAGTAAGGAGACCCCTGATGCTGATTTAATTACGGCTCAGAAGGGGGATCCAATAGTTGGTAAGTTTTACCAACACATTGAGGACCCTGCGAACTTTCCCCTGACGGATACCGATTACATTGGGAAGGAGGACCTTAGAGTGTTGATAAAATGTCCAAAAATGTTCTGAATCCAAGATGGTTTGTTGGTAAGGAAATCCCAAGCTGGCCATGATCAGTGGGTGGTCCCTACCTCATTCCGAAGCCTGATGTTAAGTCACGCCCATGATACAGCCACCGCCGGTCATAGGGTGTTTCATACAACACTTGAGATCTTAAGAGAGGTTGCTTACTGGCCACACATGGGGCAGGACCTCGACCAATACTTGAAGGGGTGTCTGGTGTGTGCACAATTTCAGCCATCATCCCTCACACACCGTGCGCCTCTCCAAAAGAGGGGGATGACACTGCCATGGTCAGATTTGCAAATCGACTTCGTAGGCCCTGTGATTCACTCGTCTAGGGGAAACAAGTACATTTTGACGGTCACATGCTTGTTTACCAAGTGGGTGGAATGTCTCCCGGCTCCAGAAACAGCAGCTGCCCTGATGATTAACCACATCTTTTCCCGTTTTGGTCTACCTTAAAGGATTGAGTCAGACAGAGGTAGCCATTTTACCAGCAAAGTAATGACTAATATGTGGGAGATACTGGGGGTCAAAAGGAAGCTACACATTGCTTACCGACCAGCTTCTACTGGGGCAGTAGAACGCTATAACCGAACCATTGTGAGCATCTTAAGAAAGTTTGTGGCAGATTCTGGGCCAAGTTGGGATATCCAATTACCTCTGGTCCTAATGGCCATCAGATCTACCCCTTCATCTGCAACCAAAATATCACCATTTGAGTTGATGACTGGACGCAAGATGGTGCTTCCCCAGCATTTGCTATACAGGACCCAAGAGCAGACATTGATCAATGCCTCCACAACTCATGAGTATGTGGGGAATTTGAGGAAACACCTCCAACATGCTTTTGCCTATGCTCAGTGGAATCTAGAAAGATCAGCTGATAGCATGAAAAGTCACTATGATTTGAAAACCACCAGGAAGGAATATAATGTGGGAGACCGGGTCTATCTATACAATTTCCAAAGTAACCAGGCCAAACGGCGAAAATGTTTGCCTACATGGAAGGGACCCTTTGAAATTATAGACAAGGTCTCCCCAGTTGCATACAAGATCTGCATCCCCAAAGGTAGTTTGGCGGAAGGGGAAGACAAGTGGGTCCATATAAGTCAGTTAAAGTGTTGCCATCCCAGGCACACTCTGCAGCAACTGGAGGAGTCCTCTGCAATACCAGAGGGGGCCGCTCCAGAGTAAGTCAGTTCCAACTCTAAAATATCCCACATATCAAAAAGATAGTAACGTAATGCAATGTTCCCTGTTATATCCTGTTTTTAAAATAAGACTGCAAAATGTATCCTGATGTAGAAAATGTATCTGTTCACCACACCATTAATATGGGTGCAAAAATGTCTAGGAATGTGTATTGCCGCTTTGCTTTATCATCCTAGGAGAGATGAAACCCGGAGACTGACCACGGAAGACGACCTGGAGACCGGGAGCAAAGATCCAAGGGGCCAGGGGTACCGCCCAATACTCCCATCAGGACCGGCAAGGAGAACCGATCGATCCATCCTGATGGAGGAAAAGATGCTGAACTTTGTCATCTGTGGAATCGAAAGAAGATAAGTTGGAAATCCCAGATCTTGCGAGTTCCATCAGTGAAAGATCAGAATGGCCATCGCAAGAGGGGGGCTTGTGGGATGTTTTTACCCATGCATCCAAGCCCTACCACAAAACTGTGCATTACTGGCATTGAAAACATCATGATGGCCAGAACTCCCCAGAAAGTGCACAGGGAAACGTGAAGAATAGGCTGCCACCCATTTTTGCCTATGTTTGTGAGCACAGGAGGGCACTGCTTAAAACCACCATCGGGCTACACACACAGTAGCCTGAAACCATTGGGAATGGCAATGCTGATTGCCAAAAGAAACCCAGAGCTGTTGGGAATTAATTTTCTTAATGTCAAACATTTGCTAAAATCATGGCTCACAAGACCACTCTAAAGATTCAACCTTCTTGTGGGGTGTTCCACATCACCACTCTACTGTAAGGATTCCCATCAAAACAATGTTAAGCAAGGATCATATACTATCAAGTAAAATCCCCTTTTTGAAATGGAGTTAATTCAAGACAACTCCTAAAAAAATGGTTGCAGTACCGGCCTTGGACACAAACCGGCATTAGCGGTCTAAACTCTAACAGGAGAACTGTACTTCAGGAGTTGCAAAAGGATCCTGAGCCAGCTGGAAACTTCAAAGCCTTTTGGTTAATTAAAATTCTTAAACACCCGCTGTTCCCAGAAGACAGGCTGATTCAATTAACAGTCCAAAAGGCTGGGAAACCTTCTCACCTCAGAACTCCACACAAGAAGGCAGGATATCACATGGCCCTGTTGATTGAGAGGGAGGGGTTTCTCCTCCAGCCTGCAGGACCCAACACAATAGACTCTTTCCATTGAATATGATATGCTGATTTAGGTGTTTACTGTCAACACACTGCTCTGGGAGATGCCAGCAAATAAGGCCATGTGACCATCTGACTCACCAAGCTTCTGGGGGCGGACCCAAACACTGAAGTGAAGTGAATGGAAGGCATATATATGTTTTATAAGAATACTGATAACTAATTGTAACCAGATGACAGAAATGTACAACTTTGGGATCTTTAAAATGACACATTCACTGCCAGTTCAAGACTAGGCTGGTCGCTCTGTGATGTTCTGAGGCAAAACCCTGCTAATTATTAATACTACAAACACTGTATTTAGGCTAGAGACACGATAACTTAGATTAATATGCTCAGGAAGAGGGTACAGGTCTGTGTAAAGATTTGATGAAAAACCAATGTTGCAAAAGCTACCAAAAACGAAAATAAGTTGCCATTTTTGAATGCAAGCTCTTAGAAACATCAGAGTTGGAACATAGACTACCTTATGTGATATGTGATATGTACATGTAATGTCAATGATGTGTGTATCTGGGAAACCTGTTAGTTATGAAAAATTATTTTTTTAAGTAAAAGCAAAGGGGCGTTTCTTCAATAGAGTGTAAGACTGTCAGGATTAGTCAGGCGAGTACAAAGGCAGCGAATATGGCAAGGGAAATGTGTACACAGGAACAACGACTCATATATGCTAGAACCCAGGAGTGCAAATAGAGTGTGACATCAAAACCAATATATGAAAAGGGATGTGGGTTAAGCACCTGACCGCGAGGAAAGTCGGCAAGCGCCTTACCCCCAATTGCTGTTACAGGTACTGACAGCGCTAAACCCACGTGGAGGGCAAGCAATGACAGGATCTGTGAACTAACACTCTTGATGGTATTAAATAAGGGAACTAAAGAACTGTACTCACGAGGACGAGATAAACCTCTTGAATGTCAGCTAGCCCACGAATCCTGTTGATGAAACTGGGACCCCGAAAGGCTAGAACAGCAATGGGAGGAAAACTAAATACCTAAGTTGGAATAGTGATTACAAATTAGTGAGGAAAACATAAGCATTCACACAGGAGCTAGCTACAACCGCACACCACACCTAATAATCAAATGGGAAATAAATGCAGAAGTGCAATGGAAAACATGGAATGGATCTCAATAGAAAGTAAGGATCAGGAGCAGGGAAAAACGAAATAACCAATGCAACTTCTCCCTACCCCTCCAGGGAAAAGACAGGAAGCTAATCAAAGAAGAAGGCTAAGGCATCCGGGTTTACAGCAGCAAAGGACAGAGTCAAAGAAATATAGAACACAGACAAACTGGGCTGCATCTAAAAGGGGAAAGCACTGAGAAATGCTGCCTGCAAACAGAGGAAGACAAAAAGGGAATCAAGGGAGCAGAAATCAATTAGCGCATGAATCCGAGATTCAGGGCGGAGGAACAAGAAAACAGGAACTAGGAACTAGGTACAAAGGCAAAGAACAAGGGACTAGTCACAACAGGAACACTGCAAACGATGACCAGCGCTGGACTGAAGTAAGACTGAGGCTTTTAAAGCTGCTTAACGAGCACACGCCTCAGGTGTGCTGATTGCTGCACCTGCAGCCACAGCTGTTACCTATCCTCCACCCAACCTTGTCCTGCAAGGGTGGAGGTGGAGCAGTGGGCCAGGCATTCTGGGAAGCATAGTCATTTGGTTAAAGAAGCATGCTGGCTGCCAAAAACCTGGAATGGATCCGGAAGGGAAATAGCTTGGAAAATAGGGATTAAGCGCTCCCAATTCATCACAGCACTGTAGCATAAGGTTCGGAGGAAAGGTCCAGTAGGGAATAAACCCCAAATCATGCCCCCAAGTGGTGGGAACGGGAGCGAAGGGAGCGAGTCGTGACAAAGACTCTGACTCACTCTGACTCACTGCTCCCTTCTCAAATCAGGTCAAAGAGAAATCCTTGACCTATCAAATCGTGAGTGGGTTGGGCATAGAAAGTTAGCATCCACACCCATTTTCAAAAGAGATAAAAAGAGCCACTGGAAGCCAGACAGGGACATTCACTTCCCACTTCAAGCTGATTTCTTGCAGAGCACTTTGCCAGAAGACACCAGATCCAGCACTTAGACTTCAAATCCAGACAGAGACCAGAACTTAGAACTCAGACTCCAGAACTTAAAGCAAAGGCCTAACCCACAAGCTGAGTTCTTTTCAGCAGGCCTCAAAATCCTTTGCAAACTATTCAACCGCCGGGCTGCGCGGTTTGCTGCTTGCTAAGAATCCTGTGTATCCAGAACCGTCAGATCGAATTCAAAAGACCCAGACCAGACCGCTGTGCAGTGCCGAGACCAGAACCAGAGATCCAGATCCGCTAGCAGACCCAGACCAGATTGCTGTGAACAGAACCAGTGCCTGATTGACCCGCCGAGCAGAGAGAACCGCAGCTAAACATGTTGACCAGATCCGTGACGAGGCCATTCCTTTCAAATTTATAGTGTGAGTACCCATCTAGAACTGTGCAAAACCAATCTCTTAGCTTAAAATCATCTGATTCAAAACATTTGAACCTGTCCAAAACTGTATCGTAGAATCGTGTGTCCCTTCTCCGATTTTAAACCTGTAAAAGTGTCATTTGCCATTTTGAATCATTATTTCATTTCTGAAAAACTTGCTGCTTCTTATAGTTCCTCCGTAATTGCGCTCGACGCACGGGACTAAATTGCCGCAATTTGACATTTTGCTTCATTTCAGCCACGTGTAAAAATATTTGTCTTTTGCTTCCATTATGGAATTCCGTTTTCAACCTGATAACCATCCCTGAATCATTGATAGGGCTGGCCTGAACTGATTTCAAGTATCTCTCACTCACCCTGAACCTCTAGAGGGAATTAAAAGCATTTTTAGCATATTTTTTCACTTCATTGCCACCACATTAAAGTATTTTGGGCCTGTGTTTAAAAATCATCCCTGGTGCTCTCAGCTTGCTGGGGGGGAATTGGAACTTTGTATTGCATTTTTGTTGGTATTCTTGAAGACTGTGTGTTCTCCTTCCATTTCCTTATATTGCATAAAGGGGGGGAGTGAATTGTCAAAAGAAAAAGCGATCACATTATCTCTTGTTGAAATCATATTGAATTATTTCTTTGTTGCTGTCAGGAGTCGGGTGGAAGTTATGGAACCGCTGGCGGCACTAGCTAACAGTTACCTCGCTCTAGTCCTCATCCAATATGGCGGCGGACTCTATAAGTTCTGACTCCGCCACCTTGTGCAGTGCGTTGTATCTGTGTTTGCTTCTCGCACGCTAACGCTCCGTTACCCTCTAGCTTTTACCTTCCATTGGGCTTTCTTAGCCGCCTTACCTTTCAACGTTATCCTAATCTTGTACAACCTTTGTTTCTAGCTGCATTTCCTTCTTTCCTATTCAGCCGCGCTACAACCCTACCGTCGAGTCTTTGGGTACACGGCGTGTACTCTGCGGTTTCACCCCTTCAGTGCCTTGCTGTCTTGCTTACCTGGGTACGAGGCTCCTCCTACTTTCCTGCTCGGCTTCTTGCCGTTCCTTCCCTGCTGCCTGCAGCCTTCTCTGTGCGAGGCACTGTTTTGCACTGTTTGCTACTTACATTTGCCTTGGTACTTCCAACTTTTGTTCGGCTCCGCTCGGAAGGCGGTACTCTCTTCCTGTATCTGATTTAGTTTCTACTCGGCGGTATCTTGCCATCTATTCCTTTCACTGGGTATACATTTCGGGTTTCCTGCTTATACCATTTATTCTCCTTTTCTTTCCTCTTTTTCGTCTATTATCCAGCTACTTACTTACAAATTCCTTGTTGCTATTGAAAGGTTCTACCTG
This sequence comes from Ambystoma mexicanum, assembly GCF_040938575.1. Lineage (NCBI taxonomy): Eukaryota > Metazoa > Chordata > Amphibia > Caudata > Ambystomatidae > Ambystoma > Ambystoma mexicanum. The sequence goes on along the minus strand of NC_090921.1, from coordinate 1,332,167,123 downwards.
CAAGTCTTATTCCGAGCTCTGTCTGGGAAACTGGTCGCTGCCATCTGTTACTTTGAGTCAGCCCTCGCTATCCACCTTCAGCATCTGCCCACAGCGGTTTCCGCTAGGAGAGATTATTTCTTCCAACGGCCTGGGTGGTCAAGGACTGTCCACCTCATCTCCTACCATCAAGATCTACAGGGTTTTTTCTGCTTTGGCTTTTTCCCTGTAAGTGGGGCTGGCCCCACTGGAGGCACCCGAGACAGGTTCCCACTACTGTCACGGTGGCCTCTGGAGGGGATAGACCTTATCTCCGCGAAAAGAAGGTCCGGATTTATAAGGACAAGTCGTCTAACAAGAAGAAGAAGAAGCTTCCAAAGAAGAAGAATCCTCTCAAGGATCTATCCTCTGAAGAATCAGGTGAGGAGATAGGGGAGGTGGAACCGGAGCTTGACAGAATACAACGCCCAACATTACCCATGGCGTCCTTGGAGCAGTACCAAGAGCTGGTCGCAGCCATACAGAATCTCACTACGGAAGTCCAGTCTTTGAGAACAGAGAATATCGCCCTTCGACAGCAGGTCGTACTGCACCGAGATGATCATGGGGATTTACCTACTATGCCACTCTCTTTTGGCAAATATGATGGCCATCCGGGAGGACTTAAGGAATTTCTGGACGCCTCTAAGGTATACTTCACCTTCAGACCTCATGCCTATGGAACTGATCGATCCAGAGTCAGATTCATCATAGCCAATCTTCACGGAAACGCCTTGTCTTGGGCTACACTGTTAGTCTCTAACGAAGATCCTGCATTGAATAACTTTGACCAATTTATAGCTGCCTTTAAGGACAGGTTTGACAGACCTGAAGTTTTGTACTCTTCTTTGGAAGCTATCCTGGACGTCCGCCAGGGAAACACAGACGTCCAAACATACAATTCCAGATTCCTGAGACTTGCAGCCAAGGCGGATTGGCCGGACTCAGCACAGCAAACGATCTTTCGACGAGGTCTTCAAGACGAAATTAAAGATGAGCTAGCTCGAGTAGCTCGTCCTTCTTCTTTTCGAGACTTGATGACCTTAGTCCTCCAGATAGAATTCCGATTACATGAACGTCGTCAGGAAAGAAGACGGTTTCGCGGAAACCAGCAGGTGACTGGTTTACCCACCCAAACTCCGGCTCAGAGAACATCTCCCTTAACAGAGGAACCCATGCAGATTGGGGCTACTCGTGGTCCTCTTACTCCGGAAGAGAGAAGACGCCGTAAGGAGGCAGGTTTATGCATGTATTGCGGATCTTCGAAACATTTGTTACGGAATTGTCCAGAAGTTCCTCCCAGGCGGAAGGAAAACTACAACCCCCGAACTGTGGCAAGGGAAGTTTTGGGGGATTTGCCAAATACCCTTGCTACCATGCTGGAACAATAGAGGACTCCGAAGCGAATAGTCTGATGGTGTTCAAGGTCTCACTATGGATATCGGATACTAAACAAGTCGAAGTGTTGGCGATGTTGGACTGCGGTGCCGCAGGAAACTTTATGGACCTACACTGGGCTAAGGAGAACCTTGTTCCCACAAAACCGAAGTCAAGGGCCATTCCCGCAGAAGGTGTAGATGGGACACCTTTGTCCTCAGGACCCATTGTAAGTGAGACAATTCCCCTGCGAATGGCACTGGACCACCACCAAGAGGTTCTGGTTTTTGACCAGATCCGAGCGGCTCATTTTCCGTTGGTATTAGGCATTCCCTGGTTAAGGAAGCATAATCCTCATATAGATTGGACAGCAAATAGGGTCAGCTTTGACTCCCAGTTCTGTAGGACAAATTGTATGGACCCTTTTGCCATCAAGGAAGTAGCCAAAGAAGAGACTAGGGTCATCGGGCCTTTAATCGTGTCAACGGTCCCAACTCAGTATCAGGAATATTCTGAGGTGTTCCTGGATACCATTCCTAAAGGCCTACCTCCACACAGGGCCGAAGATTGTTGTATTGACCTGTTACCCGACTCTACTGTGCCCTTTGGTCAAATGTACCCCTTGTCTCTTCCCGAACGAGGAGCTCTCAGAATCTATCTCGATGCCCATCTCCAAAACGGATTAATCCAAGAATCAAGGTCATCTTGTGGGGCCTCTTTATTCTTTATACCAAAGAAGGACACTACTGGGCTACGACCATGCATAGACTACAGAGGCCTCAACAAGATAACCATCCGAGACAGATACCCTATGCCCCTTATAAGTGACATTCTGGAGGCTGTGTAGGGTGCAAGTAATTTCACCAAACTCGATTTAAGGGGTGCCTATCACCTCCTGAGAATAAGACACGGAGACGAATGGAAGACGGCATTCAGGACCCCTTTTGGGTTGTATGAATACAAGGTAATGCCGTTTAGCCTTGTGAACGCTCCAGCAGTTTTTCAAAGATATATGGACAAGGTGTTTGCAGACAAGTTATTCTTGTCAGTCGTAGTCTATCTAGACGACATCCTGATTTATTCTGAAGAATTAGCCAATCACCGGCAGCAAGTCAAGGAGGTTTTGCACCGACTACAGTTCCATCAACTGTTGGTCAAACCAGAAAAATGCCAATTCGAAGTAACCTCAGTGTCTTATCTAGGATTCATCCTATCACAAGAAGGCATCAAGATGGATCCCAATAAGGTCAAGGCAATCATGGAATGGAGGGAACCAACTAACATTAAAGAACTACAGAGCTTCCTCGGATTAGCCAACTTTTACAGGAGGTTTATTCCCAACTTTTCTAGAATGGTACTCCCACTAACTTCATTGCTTAAGAAGGGAGTTAAGTTCGCCTTCGACAAGGAACCCCGAGAGGCTTTCCTTTTTCTCAAAAAGAAGTTCTCCACCGCACCCATTTTAGCTCAACCAGATCAGTCAAGACAGTTCATCCTAGAAACTGACGCTTCTGTAGGAGCGGTAGGAGCAATTTTATTACAATGTTCGGACGATGGCTATGAACATCCCGTAGCCTATTTTTCAAAGACACTGACCAGTAGTGAGAGGAACTACTCTGTCTTAGAAAGAGAGTTATTGGCCATCAAATTGGCTTGCCAAGAATGGCGTCATCTCCTACAAGGTGCCACTCACTGCTTTATCATCCGCACGGATCATCGCAATCTTAGGGTCCTACAGCAGATGGAATGCTCCAACGCAAGACATGCCCGATGGGCCTTCTTCTTTTTGCAATATGATTTTGTAATTACTAACATTCCTGGGACAGAAAACAAGAGAGCAGATGCATTATCACGAAGTCTCGGAGAAGGATCGGAGTACTGTCAAGGATAAGACTTGATGTTACCTGTAATTAAGATTCTGGCTTCCACCACCTCCTTTCTGGAAGAATTGATACCTAATTATCAAACCTGCACTGAGCTTCCTTCAACTGTGGTTCAAGGAGACGATGGGTTGTTCTATCATGAGAAGGCATTATTCATCCCTACCAAGAAGCTTCAAAGCAAGGTTCTTTCCTGGTGCAATGACACCCCTTTGACTGGCCATCCAGGAATTAGAAAGACTTGTGAACTACTGAAAAGGAACTTTTGGTGGCCAAGGCTTAGAGAAGATGTATACCAATATGTGTCGACTTGTGCGGTTTGTGCCTCCAGTAAATACCAGACGGGCAAACCATTCGGATTGTTGCAACAACCTTCTCTTCCGGAACGCCCTTGGGAACACATATCCATGGACTTTATTGTGGATCTCCCCCAGTCCTATGATATGACTGTAATCATGGTGACAGTGGATTCCTACAGTAAATTGGCACACTTCACTGCATTCAAACAAGTTCCAACAGCCCCTGTTACGGCAGTTGCCTTCCTTAGAGACATTGTCCGTTTACATGGATTGCCCAGGACTATAGTGTCGGATCGAGGATCTCAATTCACCTCCCGACTCTGGGCTACCCTCTGCCGTATTTTGAGCATACAAAGAGCTCTTTCCTCTGGTTACCATCCAGAAAGCAATGGCCAGACGGAAAGACTCAACGCCAGCCTAGAGCAATATTTAAGATGTTTCTGTAGTCATCAACAGAAGGAATGGTTTCAATTCCTCTCGCAAGCAGAGTTTTCTTATAACAACACTTTGCAAACTTCGATTCAGATGAGTCCTTTTCTTTGTACTTATGGATTCCACCCACACCATCTACCCCCTGTGATTCCACCAACTACCAAGATCCCCGCTTTGGATGGTACATTTAAAGACCTGCATGAGGTACATGATCTAGCCAAGAAGGCTCTCCTGGCGAGCCGTCTTACACAAAAGAGATGGGCAGACAAAGGCAGACGGTCTAACCCAGGATGGAAGACGGGACAATTAGTCTGGTTGTCCACCAGATTTCTCCCAAAATGGGTCCATACCGGGAAGTTTTCCCCACGTTTTATTGGACCCTTTGCCATCATTCAACAGATTAACCCAGTGGCTTACAAAATAAAGCTCCCTATATCCCTCAAAAGGGTGCATCCTGTTTTCCATGTCTCCTTACTCAAAGAGCATAAGGATGACCCCTTTCAAAGACCAGCTCGTCGGAGACTTACTCAGGTGGAGGAGATTCCAGAGGAATACAAGGTGGCTCGGCTAATCGATTCCAGGTATCGCCAAGGCAGGTTACAATACCTGGTACATTTGAAAGGCTATCCGATAGCTGAGAGGTCTTGGGAACCTAAGAGCCATCTCCATGCTCCCAGTCTGGTAAGAAGATTCCATCAATTACACCCGAGCAAACCTGGGGGATCCCCGAGAAAGAGGGGGTATACTGTCAGGAATCAGGGGTGGAAGTTATGGAACCGCTGGCGGCACTAGCTAGCAGTTACCTCGCTCTAGTCCTCATCCAATATGGCGGCGGACTCTATAAGTTCTGACTCCGCCCCCTTGTGCAGTGCGTTGTATCTGTGTTTGCTTCTCGCACGCTAACGCTCCGTTACCCTCTAGCTTTTACCTTCCATTGGGCTTTCTTAGCCGCCTTACCTTTAAACGTTATCCTAATCTTGTACAACCTTTGTTTCTAGCTGCATTTCCTTCTTTCCTATTCAGCCGCGCTACAACCCTACCATCGAGTCTTTGCGTACACGGCGTGTACTCTGCGGTTTCACCGCTTCGGTGCCTTGCTGTCTTGCTTACCTGGGTACGAGGCTCCTCCTACTTTCCTGCTCGGCTTCTTGCCGTTCCTTCCCTGCTGCCTGCAGCCTTCTCTGTGCGCGGCACTGTTTTGCAATGTTTGCTACTTACATTTGCCTTGGTACTTCCAACTTTTGTTCGGCTCCGCTCGGAAGGCGGTACTCTCTTCCTGTATCGGATTTAGTTTCTACTCGGCGGTATCTTGCCATATATTCCTTTCACTGAGTATACATTTCGGGTTTCCTGCTTATACCATTTATTCTCCTTTTCTTTCCTCTTTTTCGTCTATTATCCAGCTACTTACTTACGAATTCCTTGTTGCTATTGAAAGGTTCTACCTGCAAGTCTTATTCCGAGCTCTGTCTGGGAAACTGGTCGCTGACATCTGTTACTTTGAGTCAGCCCTCGCTATCCACCTTCAGCGTCTGCCCACAGCGGTTTCCGCTAGGAGAGATTATTTCTTCCAACGGCCTGGGTGGTCAAGGACTGTCCACCTCATCTCCTACCATCAAGATCTACAGGGTTTTTTCTGCTTTCGCTTTTTCCCTGTAAGTGAGGCTGGCCCCACTGGAGGCACCCGAGACAGGTTCCCACTACTGTCACGGTGGCCTCTGGAGGGGATAGACCTTATCTCCGCGAAAAGAAGGTCCGGATTTATAAGGACAAGTCGTCTAACAACAAGAAGAAGAAGCTTCCAAAGAAGAAGAATCCTCTCAAGGATCTATCCTCTGAAGAATCAGGTGAGGAGATAGGGGAGGTGGAACCGGAGCTTGACAGTTGCATTCTGTCCCACCTTGCTTTTCCTTGAACCTTATGAAGCATTCTCTGCTACCTTAGTCCTCTGTTCTTATTCATAAGTAACCAAGAACTGTGCTACTGTAGGATTACCTATTGCTGATTACTGCTCATATTCACAAGTGTGCTATCAATATTAATTTATTTTATTTTATTTATTTTTTTATTTATTTGAACTTTACTCGGTGAAAACCAAGTTTTGTCAAAAATCGACAGTAGTATGTGGTGCAAATGTCCCTTGATAGCAATGGAAATGCGGTGTTGCTGCTTTGCCTCCCCCACCTAGCAAGGTCACATTGAACAGGGCTCCTCCACTGGTCAAAAGCCTGCTACTGTGGCAGACCACCTTTGAGGTCTTGCTGTCTAATTTGGTCGAACACCAGGTCGATGAGTTTAGCTAAGGCTTGCGACCACTTGTTGTTTTCACCGGAAATCAGTCTATTCCACAGATCGTCTGTTTGGAATATCCATAGATTGTCATCAAGCGCAGGGAGGTACAGATTTCTAGATTCCTTCGTGTTCACGCTTCCATCACCAAATGTTTCAGTGTTTCCGTGGAATCGTTCTTTTTACATAATCTGCAATGTTTATCCCCTCTGCCTCCTCTAATGGCTATGATCTCTCTGGTGGGCAGCAGGTTGAGCCTTGCTCTCATAATCACCATTCTCAGTCCTTTTTCGGGGAACTTGGCGCAGTACTGTAATGGTTTTTTTGCCTTGTTGAAAGTAGGCGGAAGGTGGTTTAGCAGTTTGTTCCCGGTAGCATTTTCTATGGTCGTGATCCAATCCAGGTCTTCTATTTATTCTATTTTATTAATTTATTATAAAAGTGTGATATATCTCTATTGTTTAATTTTTCAAATAAACCTTTTTAATTTGCAAAATAAACCTACTTCTTGGCTCAGTGCGGTCCGGGGAATTCTAAGAGAGCGGCGTTATACAAGGGTTCATCATCCAGATTATAACTTGTCATAAAAATATATAAATAAGGGCTTCCCTTGAGCAATCCCAGACAAGGCACTGACTTAGTGGGAATGCTTGATTGCAGTCATTAACACTAGAAATAGCAGTTAGTGGTTCCTGTGGGCTGGGTGCTATAGTTTCTTCTGTAACATGCTCTTGAGAGCCAATTAAGGTACTCTCTATGGCCTTCCTTGTGTGTTCCTGTTTTCTTTTACTGGGAGGCCTGGGGGTGCTTGATACAACTCCAAGAGTGTTTAAGTCATTCCCGAACAAGACTCTCCCAGGCACCTCACTCTGCACACTAACAGGTATCTTGACAGTCATGTTGATGCACGGAATGAGAGCTGGTAATCTTGGAAGCATTTGAACAGGGCCTCCAGCAAGCTTAGTGAGGCCATTGGGTGCCTTAGCAAGCAACATCCTAAGGTTTGAAAAAAGATTCATCCACCACTGTAATGCTGGCCCCAGTGTCTCTAATGGCAGGGGTCTCCTGACCATTTACAAGTACACTGCCCTAATAATATTCTTTTGTGTTTTCTGGAATTGAATTATAGACATCTAAATTCTGTTGTTCCCAAAGACCCAGGGACACTAAAGAAACACTGGCAGAGACTCCAATGGGGTCTTCAGCCAGTAGTTGAAAGTTTCCACTTACCATTTGTACTTCTCCCTCTGGGGAAAAGGCTAAGGAGGCAGTGTGGGTCCCAGAAGGTTTACCCTTTCACATGGTCAGTTGACCCACAAGCATAACATTTTCCAAATGTTTTGATAAATGGGAGCTTCTGCGGACCTCCCTCTAGTTTAGCACCAGAGGTTTTACTAGCCTGATTCGGTTTCCCTTGTGGCTTACCCTTTTTCTGTTTGGGGGCCTCTTTTGGATTAGAGGTATTAGAATTCTCTTTGCCATCTTTCTTTTGCTGGTTCCCTTCATCCTTCTTCTGAGTTGCCCCGGAATCCTTGTGTGTAGCTCTGTTGGCAACCCACAAATCAGCAGCCTTTGATAACTTTTTTGGATCAATTTCCTTAGAGTAGGCCAAGTGCTGTCTCAGCTCAGGAGAGCAGGCATTAAAAATAGATTCTAATGAAAATAGATTTTGCATTCCTTCAAAAGTGTTAACTCTGTAACCCTTTACCCAACCATCTAAGTTCTTCAAACATTCACACACCCAGGTTGCCCAAAGGGTACCATCATGCTTTTTGAGGGTCCTAAACCTTTTAAGGTTCTGGGAAGGAGTTTTAACAAATCTAGCTATTAAAGCTAGCTTTACATTTTCATACTCCAATCTTTCAAGTTCCCCCACCTCCGTTACAGCATCAGTTGCAACCTGGGGGAGCCTAGACTAAAGCCAAGGAATCAGTTGATTCACTGTAAAACCCTGAATTTCATAGTTACATTCAAAAGCCAACCAATCCTCAATATCAAGTTTCACCTCATACATACTCACAGCTTCCTTAGGTATGCAAGGTCTCTCAGGACTGGAAGACCTAGAAGACTCTGGGAAAGAACCATTTTCAAGAGACTGATGCATTTCCATTTCTCTGAGTTTGATTTCTTGATGTTTACTTTCAGTTTGCATTTGGAGCCTTTTGAACTCTAACTCAAGTCTCAGTTTTTCAAGAGAGACACATTCTGGACTCAGTACTGCATCTGGTAGGGTCCCTGTGGCTAAAGGTTTAGGCCCAAGAGCAGGTAGAGGTGCAGTGTGGCACACATCCTGAGACTCCTCTGACTCTTCTGGCTCTTCAATAACATTAGTGTTAAACTCTACATCATCATCATCCTCCTTATCAACATTATCAACATTTTCTGAGATATTGGGGGTTAAAGTCCAATTTTTCATTCTTTGATGTTCCAACAATCTTTCAACAAATTCATTTTTCTTTCCTTTAACAGGGAGGTTCATATCCATACACATTTCCTTCAGTTGATCTACTGTTAACATGATCAGGGCTTCCTATTTGAAGGTATCCCTATTAGGCATGATAAAATTGCTTTTCTAGTGGTGCTTAGCCTTGTGAAAGTTACTATCTAAACAAAAGTAAAGCAAAACTCTCAATGTAACAGCTATACACTTTATCCTCAGCGCCTGCCACCAGTGTTAGGCAAAGTTTGTATGCAATATCCTTTGGGACCACTATACACAACTAGGACTACAGGGGTAAGCAAAAACAACCTTTGGTATAAGTCTGTACCACACAGTTTTTGGTAGCGAGCTGAGCAGCCAGGCTTATCTCAAGAGGGAATGTGAGCTTGTAAGGATGTTACACAGAGGTCCACAATAACAAGTATTCATATAGATACTTATACTCAAGGTTTCTTGGTAAAACACTTCTTAATTTATTACGCAGTCAGTTAGAAAACATTCACTAAAAGGAGGCAATCAATATCACACAAAAATATACAATACTTTACACTAACCGGTTCTGAAACATTTAAGCTACTTTGAAGGAGCAAAATGGCATTCAGAGCATTTGAAATAGTGTCACGCTCACCTGATTCCCACGAAGGCGCAGATCTGGCTTCGAGTGCTGATGCTTCTTCAATGGTGAAGCGCAGGACTCTGAAGATGGACAGGTAGGGCCCCTCTACTCTGGCTTCTCTGGCTCGTAGGAATATTCCCCTGTGCGTGAAAAGGGAGTATTACCTACTGACTGAATAATGCTCAAGCCTCCCACTCCCTTCCAACCCTCCACGATACCCTTCCACGATTCCCGTGAAGTCTCACCTTAGGGTCTGGAAGGATGAGTTCTCCATCCTGCTTCTGATGCAGGGGCGCGTTGAAACCCAGTTACTTCACTGGATTGAGGTTTGATGGAAGTTCAAATAAACTTGACTATTCAGGTAAGACGCTGTAAGAGTTCTGTTGCAAGTTCAAAAGTTCAAGCTTAATAATAATGTTCATTGTGTTATTGCAGCAAGCGCTAACGCTTATGTCTTTTTCCCCTTAGGGGCCGGGGTTCGGAATGCCGGAGATATGGCGCCGACCCGAAGTGAAACGTGCAGTTCCAAAAAATGACAGGTAAGTTCTGGATGAGCGTTCGGGTAATGTCTTTGCATTCGCTCATTCAATGTCTTTGTCTTTTTTCCCCATAGGGGCGGGGTCTGGAATGCCAGGAAGCGGCAGGACCCGAAATGAAATGGGAATGACCCAACAGGTAAGTCTTAGAAGGAAACTGAGCTTTTCCTATTCCCTTCCTTCTCTCACCTTGTGTTCTTGTCTTTTTCTCTCTAGGCTCTGGGAAGTGGCTGCGGATCCGGATGATCGCTGCTGAAGATGGAGGTGCCCAGGAAAGGTGAGTGAAATGCAGCGCTGCAGCGATCGAAGCGAAATGCTTTTAAAAATGATGTCTTCCCTTTCAGGATCGTCGGTGTGATGTCTCAGTGATACAGCTTTAGCAGGTAAAGTCTTCTCTCTCCCCAATTCTCTCTTATCTCCCTTTGCAGGTGACCCAGGATGCTGACAGGCGTGGCTGAAGTCCAGATGCAGGAGCTGACACGGTGAGCGTCCAGCTGCGAGGAGCAGAACAACGCGAAGCGTGAGTTGCTGATCGGGCGTGGTTTAAATAGCTTTGGAAGAAGTTCCAAGTATGTATCCTTCCCCGACCACACCCAGGTGGAAAGTAGTCCCACAGGTAAAGTAGTTCCATTCAGGCCTCAAGAGGGCCTGGATGTAGCAGCATGGTCTGCATCAGGTAAGTGCACATTAAAACACTTGAACACATGTCTAGCTTTATGAGCCTGGCGCCTAAAGCGCCAGGACAGGGGTCCAACATGAGCCTGGCGCCTAAGGCGCCAGGGCTGTGTCCAAAGGGCCCCAGCTTGGGCCCGCTGGCACTTCCCTGGGGGGGAATGATGCCTGCCTCTGGGGTTGCTGGGTCGGACCTAGCTCCTTGGAGGTAGGCATCATGACAAGTAGAAGCAAAAAGGCATAAGTTAATAAAATTAATATTACAGTTACTTTAATAATAATAATTTCGCATTTATATAGCACTACGAACCCTCTGGTATCTGAGCGCTGCTTATTATTACCTACGGTGTGTGGTGCTCATTTATCGACCTCGGAAGGATGAAAGGCTGAGCTTGGCCCTGCCGGGATTCGAACCTGCGTTAGCAGGCTTGGCACGGATGTCAAAGCGAGCGCTCTACTCGCTGTGCCACTTGACCGGCTTAAAAAAGTGCAAATAGTTTGAGTTCACCTGAAGAGTTTATTCATTGCAATAGGTAGGCCAAGTCAATGGTCTAGAGTCTTGTATAGGTAAAAACCGTTCTGGTATTTAAACAGAAAAGTCTTTGCCACGGTTCTCAGAAGTAGTTCACGGAAGAAAGGTTCTTATGTCGGGTCACAAGCTGACTAGGCCTGCAATTTGCCAAAGTTCCACAAACTTTCGCAGTGAGAGGTAAGTTCTCTCGGTTGGGTTTTTACAGTACCTTATTTTGAAGAAAAAGATGCAGCTGAAGACTTCTGTTCCTGGCAGTTCCTGCAGATTACGCTGTTCCTGAGCCTCAGTCGTGGGGTCAAGAGGGAGGACGTCAGGGACCCCTGTACTGCACAGGGACTGGTCGCAAAGGTGGCAAACTGGCAATTCTTCAATTCCAGTAGCTGTCTCCAAGCACACAAACTGGTGTCCTTCTCCCTGGTTAATCATAACCAACTCTGAGAATGGTGTCCAGGTGGTTTACGAGTTGATTGGTCCTACCAACTCAAAAGAAGAAGTTGTCATTGAAGGGGCTTCTCTATTGAGATGAACGTGGCGATTCGGGCCTGCAGCAGGGCTCCACCAGGCAAACCAACAGTCCAGTAGTTGCAGCAGCCGTACTCTTCCAGCTCGTCTTCGGTTCTTTCGGTCCAGTGATCGACTCTGCCTTCCAAGCCAAGAGACTTGCCTTTTAAACTGTTTTCACCCTTTCATTCCAGCCTAGCTGCCAATCACCTAGCAGGGTGGCTGTGCTTTCTGGACAGACAATCAGCCAGCCAATCACACCATAGTGCATTTGGGTCTCCTAGGAGACTAAGCGCAGGGAGTTTCGGGCACCTCCCTCACTTCCTGCCCACCCCAGACACTCGGACAACAGAGGCGGTCTTCAGTCCTGAAGCCCGCAAAAGGCATAGAAACAAAGGGACCAAACTGAGTTTGGCGCGCAGAGACAAACACTAGAAGGACCTTTAAAAAAAAAATGGTGAAAAAAGAAGACCGGGACCCATTTAAACAAAGGAGGCTTAAGCGCCATCTTGAAAAACATGGCTCCCGCAATTTTTAGCTACTGGTGTTCTGGGTCGGGAAAAATCATGATAGTTCGTTGTACAACCACTGCCACCAGCCATTTAGAGTGGAAAGGGTAGCAGGGGACTGCTGCATGCGTTTCAATGCACAGGGGATACTAGGTAACCCTTCAGCGCTCTATAGGAAGATAGTGTGTGTTCTAGGTCTAGGAATTTAAAAAGACTAGTAAAGTCAATTCAACCTTACTTTCTCTGGGAACAGTAGTTTATCCCAGAGAAGGTGTTTAAACTTTGGGACAGCCTAAAAGGCGCTTCCCTGTGTCACTGCACTGAGGGTGCTGTGTGACACACATGAAAAGATGATGCCTTTGGAGTTATCTAAAACCCCATAATCAAAGAACACAAGAGTAAAACACAATCAAATTACATGAGAGAGTGGTAAAAAAGGCTCACACCCTCTCCAGGTAAAACAAATCAAGTCCTCAAAATCCAGTAAAGTTGCTGGGGGTCTCTAAGGTGAAGGGAATTAGCACATTTATGAGAATTCTCCCTAACAATGCATGTAAACATTCACAACAACACTGTGTGTACTTTATAATAAATACATGAAAGAAAATGGTAACAATTTCTCCAGCATATTGAAATAACACTCACTGTGTCCAATTGCATTACCTTTCCCACACATGCATACTTGTTAACAATCTCCTTTCTAATCTGTACATGCTTATGCCCTTCTCGATTTTTCTCTGCATTCAGGGACTTCCAGTGCACCTTTTCTAATGCAACTAGTGCAACCACAACTCCCACAATACAAACGAAAGAAGCATCATTTAATAAGCAAGTACACATTACAATACATCCCATTTGCAAGTATGCATGTACTGACAACATAACAAACTTTCACACAAGTGCCACTTAAAAGTGTTCTACAAATATTTTCAATATCCATTTTTTTGTGGATTTAAAGTTACGAATAGTGCTGCTATAAATCCCCAAAACCACTTTTTACCTTTCAGGTCCAGCCTCCCAAAAATGACAGCTTTTTAAACACTCAGCATTTTCCAATTTCAATTGTATAAATATGTCACACTTTCTTGCTACAGTCCCATGGGGCATACTTATCACGGAACCATCAGCCCCATTAGCAACACTGTCAGGGCTGCCGTGTCCCCATACCCATGCATTCCCAAAGTCACAGAAATAGTGACTAGCATTTTCCACCACCTGACTTTACAGGCCAACATGACCTGTAATGTCTTGGTGCCACTGGGAAGCTAGCTGGTGAACAATTATTGCAAGTCTGGTGGCTACCAGTCTGCAGCAATGTCAGGGTTACCACCATACTCTTAATCATGTCCAATGTTACTAACTCCTCATTTCAACAACTCCTCCTACATTGCAAAATAATGTCTTCTTGTACTAAAATTACTTTGCCATTACCAAAACATATCCACTAATTTTTTCTTTCCCAGTTGCAGTGAAAAACAACCTCCTGGAAGACAACAAACTACCTCCTAGACGACAACAAACTGAGGAAACCTATTCTTCACATCCTACAAGGTAAGTGTACTAGTGTAGTAGTATTCTTTCTGTTACTCATACAGTACAGTGCAGCCGCATACTAGCCTACAAAATTCCTTTCAAACATCAAAATTTACTTCACTCTTGTTCATTGCACCTCAGCAGGTACACTCTGTATTCTCATCTGAACACCATTATCGTAACACCCACTATTATCATGAAACCATCGTTATGTCCTTACTTATTCATGTACACTAGCACTCTCTTACACACTAACCTAAGCCCTTCACACATCTACACACAGCTACTTTTACAATCTTCCCTACCAGAACTAGCAGCCCATTGTACAATCACACAGCCCTCTATTTATGTCTGCCCTCATATTCACACACTCATTCACAATGCACGCAGATATATTCCACAACTTTCAAACCCACACTTTCCTTTTTTCTCCAACAGACAGAAATGAATGCCTACTAAAAAGAAATTCCATAAAAAACAAAGAAAAAATAAAGCAAATAAAAATAAAAGCATGCAAAATACTCATCCACCTCTAGCAGAATGTATAGCAAATGTTCTAACAAAACTGATAATACAGTCAACAAAACTGAACCAGCTACCACTAAAAAAATGAAAAAAGTAAAAATAAAAACAAATGTATAAAGAAGAATAAAACTACTAATAACGCTTGCACTATATCTACCAATGTTAACATAGCCACAGTTAAGCATTCCAAAAAATTATTTTTACAAACATTTTTCCACAGCAGAAAAGTCACGCTCGACCCTTAAAAATTACTACAAAAGACTAATCCTGGAAGCTAACATTGACAGTGCAATGCTCCTCAAAAGAAAATTGTTTATATTAATTTTAACCAGAAAGAAACCACTAACAAATTTAATCAGAAAACTGCAAACAGTACTTCTAAACATGTGCAATGTCAACATAGATACCTTTGTAAACTTCTGTGCAGGTGAATGGATTCACACAAGCAGCACAGAACCATATTTCTATGAAGAGGCTTATAAACAAGAACAGAAAACCCCAATTTCCATACATAGTAGTGACCGAGGATATAAAATGCTAGACAACAACATTATGGCACAAGAAACCCCTATTGAAAAAACGTCCCCAACAAACTTGCAATCAACTGTTCCTTCCACCCAACCAATCCGTCCAGTCTACAAATGGCCATGCACTTCAATGTGTAAAATACGGAAACAATCCTTCAAATCTTTACAATAATTCCTCAATCACTATGTAAAAGTAAAAGACAAAATTAGAATAAACGCTTCACAAACCATGGACTCCTGTCCAGTGATCAATTACACTGGACTACGAGGACATTCATTAGCCTGCATTTCGGGACCTTCTTGCAAAAAGCACCTTCCACCACATCAAAATGTTAGCAACACACAATTCCACTATATGGAATCTTCTCCAGAGACTCTACTATGCAGAAAGTCCTGCTTTACAACTGCAACATTTTAATAACATTTTCCTACATAGGACAGCCAAAGAACTCCTTCAGCAAATAAACCACACCCAAAGTAAATATTTTGGAAGTGGAAATTGCTTAGAAAATTCTGTAACTGTAAAGAACATTAGCAAAAACCTTACAAATGACAATCTTCTAATAAACACATACAATAAAGAAATACCAAAGTTTGAAAGCACATCTGCTGAAGTACCAAACCAAGTATGTGTGTGTTGTCGCAGAATGTTTTATAAAAAGAGCACAAAAACTGTAGATATGATTTACAAAATAGAAGACAATGAGGAATCCCAATGGTTCCAATTAGCTCTATATCTTATAACAGAAAACAAATACAAAATAACTGATCCTCAGTACTTTGCACATCCTGCAATACAAAGCTGATAATAACCAAATGCCTTCACGGGCTATCACTTATAACTTGGAAATATTCCCACTTCCCAAACCCCTCTAGCAGCTTAATTTGTATAAGAGCATTATAATCCAAACAGTACATCCATTTCAAGCTATAATACGCCTTCAAATCAAAATAGCCAAATTGCCTCCTTCTGAATCCGAAAAGGCATACGTGGCAAAGTAGTTTATTTGCCATTAGATCTTAGCGAAAATGTAGAAACTCTAGGAGTGCAACGGCCAATAGATCAATCTTTGATTATCCTAATTAATGGTGTACCAACGAACTTAACAACTTAAAAGTTAGAAAAGCCCTACAATCTCTAAAAGAAAACAATGACTACTAGAAAGATATAAACATTGAACAGAACGTAAGGGAAACCACCCAAATAATTCAGGATTTCTCACCAACTGGTGAATCTGAACTTGTGGATCCTACTATGCATCCAATATTTTAGACCAGTATACAATTTACCCACTACACTCCAAAGACACTGTAGACGATGCATTAGAAACATATAAAATGTGTCAAGCCAAAGAATCTCCAATAAGCATATGGGAGAAAAGTGTAGAAGCACAAGCCTTTCCTCTACTCTTTCCTACAGAAAAAAGGGGGAAGATATGATGAAAGATGAACACAAATGACAGTATCAGAATACAACTCTTTACAAATGTATTTTGAAGACCCCAGATTCAGACAAAACGTTGAATACATATTCCACATCCTGTTCGAAAGTCAACTAGCAACTCTATGTTACAGAGTTGCACACACATTGAAAACAGGCTCACATTTTTTAAACATGTCTGCTACTCAACTACTTCAAAAGATAAAAGACAAAGATGAAGTTTTGCAGCTGAGTATCACAAATCTCTTGCCAAACATGTGTGGTACAAAGGAATACTGGTTCCGACGTCATGCTGATGTACGGTGTTTGGTAAGGAACACTGGCCCACCCACATGGTTTGTTACTTTGAGTTGTGCAGAATATGCATGGGATGACTTGCACGACTTCCTACACATAGCAAACTAAAACAAAAAAGGGATAGACATAAAAACACCAGGAGAACTCTGCTCTCTTAACCCTGTAAATGTATCAAGATACTTTCACCTCTGCTTTATTGCCATGCTGCACTTCATCTTTAATAAAATTATCCCTCCCCTCGGAGAAGTGGAACCTGACCAGGTACCACAAAAATAACTATCTGAACCAGTAAAGGCACCGGAGAAGACCAACCTTAATGCAATTGAGGCTCAGGAACTAGGAGAACATCCAAAAAATCTACACGAAAAAGCCCAGAGCTCTCTCCTCCAGCCCATGAAGAGCAAGTGAGCACTCCTCTTAGCGTACCAAGTACACCAAAAAACCTTCCTGAAGAGGATTTACTAAAACAATCGGTTGGGCCAGACCCAAAGTTAGTCGATACTCAAGTTCAAGGAAAACTTCAAATAAACCCAAACAGAGACACCTCAAACCTCTTATCTTCAGCTGCTGAAGACCAAGTGACTGTCCCACCAAGTCCATCAAACGAACCCTGGGAAGAGGACAACCACTTGTTTCCTCAATCCCTGTTGCGGGACACAATGAGTCCGGAACAACACGATAAGGCTGAAGCCTCACACACGTTGGGAAACCCCAAACCCTCTACAACAAACTACGAAATTTCTCCTGAAAGAGAAAGCCATAAAGATGCAAGAAATGGTATTGAAAGCCCGAAGATCTTCCCAGTTCTACTTCTCCCACGTGGGTCACACAGAAGATTCTCTCTAGACCAGCCGCCTATAAGACATCATCAGAAATGTCCAACTGCACAACAATCTACTCCTTCTTCACCAAGAACTTCAAGGAGTCAAGGAAAATCGCCTATACAAGCCTCCCCAGTGAAAAAACAGGACATTTTTTCAATTATGGCAGCTATTTCAATAGGCCTTACACCATTCACAAAACTTTACGAATCCCTTAACGACACCTTAAAAGACCACACGTCAATTCAGGCAATGATGTATACCAAACTTATACACCTAGAGGGCTACCTGATGGCCCACGAAGAGCGCCTGAAACTGGCAAAAGAAGAAAAGCACTACATTGCCCCAACCCAGTACCAAAACAGAGACACAAACCCACTAACTACTAAACAGAGGCAAAACAAATCTGCAAAGAGGTGGGGGAACAAACCTCACCAATTATGGACCTGACTGGACAAACTGTATCAAGAAACGCTCAAACTCAAACCGATGTAATACAAATGAACATCGATATAGTAAGTCAGAACAAAAGACGGAAAAAGGAAGTGTTGTTGGTTGTGGACGACCCCAATCTCCTTGTCTCGGGAAAGGCAGCCTCGACCCAAGGGGCGGACCAAACTTTCCTGATCTTTAAGAAAAACAAAGCTGAAAAGGACAAAAACAAAAAAAATGAAAAACAAGAGCCTAAGTCCACGAAACTATTGGCTGTTTCGACACATTCTAAAACAATCTCGAGTAAAGAAAGGCTGGTCACTCCAAGGAGCAACACTACCTTGGGCTCTCCCCAGGTTGTCGCAAACAACCAACGGACAGTTCCACAATCTCCTAAAACAGCTGAAGAGTTTAGGCCCAGGAGTCTCTGATGAACCTCAGCCAACATCTAGAGGAGAGTCCACAGCATGACCTGACCAAGGAGAAATCGGCAACCCTAGAGAGAAAAGTAACTTTCATGAGCCCTTCTCAAAGTACACTTGACAACATAGAGGACGCTAGTCCAAATCAAAATTCACCCTTCCTTACGTTAGAAGAACACTGTAACAAAATAATTGAGCACTTTCACGAAACAGAAAAGAAACCCGGCGACTTTTCGACCACAATTTCAAGTAAAAGCCGACGATCTTTAACGCCCCCCCTCTCGAACGGCGAAAAACTCTAGATCAAAAAGCTCTCCAGACAGAAACAAATCTCGACTCTATCCCACTTCAAAGGAAGGCCAAAAGCAAGAAAAAGACACCTGCAAGTCAACAACGGACACAGACCTACGAACATCAGCAAGAAGAGAATATCACTATCGATCCCAAACAGAAAAAAAATACTGCAAAACTTCAAACTCCACACAAGAACGCCGGTGGATTCTTAAACTAGAACAAATACAAGGGAACTACGATGATGTGATCTTAAACCGAAGCTCTGTCTTAATACTCTTCAACCACGTACCAAAATTGAGGAAAATAAAAACGGAAGACCTAAAGATCGTCGACCCATCCCACACAAAAGGGAAGGCTCAAACATATCTACATATTGCTTCAGCTTCGATTAAAGACCTACTAAGAAAAGAAACAAAGGAACTACTGAGACTGGGTTACGATCTCACTGATCTAAATAACACAAAAGAACGAGCATGTAGCAGAACTCACACTTCAAAGGGACACGAAAGATCTCAAACCAACTCAGCATCAAACAAAGTAAGAAACTACAAGAAAGACCATAGAGACACGGAGAGCTCCACGTCTAAGCGGAACCAACGCACGAAAGATCCCACTTTAATGCCCGACAAACTGACCAACGATCATGAAAGTTTAATCTCCAAGGAAAAACCCAATCTCAATTTGAAGCATGACGAAAAAGGGCAAAGGATCGACAACAGCAAATGGTTAACTTCCGCAAGTAGCCCCACCTCTCAAGTCCTGCAAAAAACGACCAATCAATTGGTCAAACCTGCGACACCAAAGTGGGCCCCAAACGAGTCTAAGTTAACTGCTTTGGGTCTATGGGCTTGGCTTCCTAAAACTCTAGTCTCAAGAAACTCCAAATAGCAATCCAAGCCCCAGGACCACAGCCACGAAGGTCAGCAGCCCACTGATGACACCAGATATACCATAAGCCTCTGCTCATGGAACACGAGGGGCTTTCAGCATCTGACCTCTCCAGGAGAAATCCACTTAGGTGATTACGACATAATCTGCTTACAAGAAACGTGGTTTACGAAACCACCGACTTTAGACGGCTACGAACTCTCCTTGGCCCCGGCCCTCAAAAGTATTAAAGGACGTCCCTCTTCTGGCCTCCTGATGGCATCTCGCATTGGACACGGTCTAAACCTGGACAAAGTCCTAAGTGCAAACCACTTCCTCTTGGCAGTTTTGATAAACTGGTACCACAAAAGCGAATCTGACAAGAAAGAACAGTGTACGCCCCTAGCAATCCTAAATGTCTATTGGAACCCTGCGAAAATAGAAGCGGAAACCTTTCTTAGAGAAATTGAAACCACAATTGACGAAATCATAACAGTCTATTTAGTGTCATACATACTAATCTGTGGAGACCTAAACGCTGTATGTACACAACAAAATCCTAAAAAACCTTCGACCCCGGCAGATCTCAGAGGGACTCAGTGGCAAGTATTAATGAAATCCAGAAAATTCCAAAGTCTAGATGCGGTCTTCCCTAACCAGTAACGGCCAGCGACCTGGTCTAATGGCATGCTACAATCCTCAATTGATCATATATTCACCTCACAACCGTTTCTGGATCTAATCTCGTCCTTCGAGGTAAAGCAAACCAAAGCCAGCGACCACAACCCTCTATTTACATCTTGGAATAGTACAAACGACCATGTAGATGCGCTGCCTTACAACCTCGAAGTAAATGTCCAAGGAAATAGGCTACGCCTCTCAGCGAAAGACATTGAAGACCTGTCAAATAAGTACAAGAAGTCTAAATCCAGGACCGGAAGTACGTGACCAACTATGGCCCCCTGTTAACACCGTACAAGAAAACAAACTTGTTCACAAAATCTGCAAAACACTCGTATGACTTTCTCCTAGTAGAAAAGCGAAGAGAATATCGGAAGGCCATCAGACAGGCAGCTAAGTGGAGCACGGACCAACCAAAAATTATTAAGCTAAAAGCAAAACTGGTCTATCGTACCTCGCTAAGATCGCACCCAAGAAAATTACATCAACAAAAATCTGAAGCCATACTGAGAGCCATCTGCACCAAAAACTCAAGAGAATTCTGGTCATTGCTAACTTCTAAGACAGCTGTCAGGAGCGAAAACATCAAAAACGTGATTGGTGAAGTAACCTGGGAAAAGCACATAATGGAAACCTTCAAACTACCTTTGGGCCAAAAAATTTTGCTTTCAGAAAGCCGCGAGAATCCTTGGACAACCTTAAATGACAAAGAAGAAATCTATGACGCAATAACCAAACTGAAAAACTCAAGAGCACCGGGACCCGAAGGCATTACAAACATCGACCTTAAGGCCCATCCTGAAGCCTGGTCCATTTTCATCAGCGAAGTTCTCTCAAGATGCTCAGACTTCAAATCAATTCCGGCTTCGTGGACTACTGCCACGATTATTCCAATTTACAAGAAAGGCGTCATCAATGACCCTTCAAACTACCGGCCCATCGCGCTGCTGGATCCTATAGGAAAACTATTTGGCTCCCTCCTACAGAAAAGGTTCCAAAAATGGGCTTGTGACGCGGCATGCAACGATCCCTTCCAGTCAGGATTTAAGAAGAACTTGGGAACCGCTGCAAACATCCTCATAATAAGTGTCCTGAAAAGTAAAGTGCTAGAAGGAGGCCCTAAGCTCCACTTGGCATTCGTCGATTTCTCTCAAGCATTTGATAGGGTTGACAGGTCCCTCCTATGGAGCAAACTGGAAAGCTGGTCTTGTCCTAAAGAGATTTTAAATCCCATCAAATCTCTACATACCAACACGTCTGTGCGAGTCAGATTAAATTGCCAAGGATCTCTCTCAAAATCCATAGCGATCCAAAGGGGAGTCAAGCAGGGGTGCCCGTTGGCCCCCACTCTTTTTGGTTCTACGTTATTTCGCCGAACGAAATTTCATTGTGGGACATTTCATCGCCAGAACACTCATCAGCAAAAACCCTGTTTTTTTAAAAAAAATTATTTCAGGGGGGTTCCCCCCCTACCCCCCCTACTTTAATAATCATACCCCAACCCCTACAAAACACCCCCCAAAAAAAAGAAAAAAAAGGGTTTTTGGCGATGAGTGTTTTGGTGATGAAATGTCCCACGATGAAATTTTGTTTGGCGAAATGCGTGTAAACCCTCTTTTTTCTGGCCTATCTCGGTGACTTTAAAGAAACAGAAACCTCTGTTAGATCGTTTCCACCGCAATTGGGCAAACATAAAATCAGCCGGTTACTCTATGCGGATGACCTTATACTAATTGATCCGACGCCAATCGGATTACAGCGCCAACTTGAAAACCTTTCTAGCTATGCAACATCAAACAACTTGGAAGTAAATAAAGGAAAAACAAAAATTGTTACCCTAGAAAAACCAACAAAGAAAACCGAAAAATCTAAATGGTTCTTCCAATCGTCCGAGATCAAAAAAGTAAAAAGTTTTAAATACTTGGGAATCATAGTAGAGAACACCAAAAAAGAAACAGCTATGCAAGAACATCTAAGAATAAAAATCAGGAAGCTGGCGGCTGTCACGACTCACTCCCTTCGCTCCCGTTCCCACCACTTGGGGGCATGATTTGGGGTTCATTCCCTACTAGACCTTTCTTCCGAACCTTATGCTACAGTGCTATGATGAATTGGGAGCGCTAAATCCCTATTTTCCAAGCTACTTCCCTTCCGGATCCATTCCAGGTTTTTGGCAGCCAGCATGCTTCTTTAACCAAATGACTATGCTTCCCAGAATGCCTGGCCCACTGCTCCACCTCCACCCTTGCAGGACAAGGTTGGGTGGAGGATAGGTAACAGCTGTGGCTGCAGGTGCAGCAATCAGCACACCTGAGGCGTGTGCTTGTTAAGCAGCTTTAAAAGCCTCAGTCTTACTTCAGTCCAGCGCTGGTCATCGTTTGCAGTGTTTCCTGTTGTGACTAGTCCCTTGTTCCTTGTTCCTTGCCTTTGTACCTAGTTCCTAGTTCCTGTTTTCTTGTTCCTCCGCCCTGAATCTCGGATTCATGCGCTAATTGATTTCTGCTCCCTTGATTCCCTTTTTGTCTTCCTCTGTTTGCAGGCAGCATTTCTCAGTGCTTTCCCCTTTTAGATGCAGCCCAGTTTGTCTGTGTTCTATATTTCTTTGACTCTGTCCTTTGCTGCTGTAAACCCGTATGCCTTAGCCTTCCTCTTAGATTAGCTTCCTGTCTTTTCCTTGGAGGGGTAGGGAGAAGTTTGCATTGGTTATTTCGTTTTTCCCTGCTCCTGATCCTTACTTTCTATTGGGATCCATTCCATGTTTTCCATTGCACTTCTGCATTTATTTCCCATTTGATTATTAGGTGTGGTGTGCGGTTGTAGCTAGCTCCTGTGTGAATGCTTATGTTTTCCTCACTAATTTGTAATCACTATTCCAACTTAGGTATTTAGTTTTCCTCCCATTGCTGTTCTAGCCTTTCGGGGTCCCAGTTTCATCAACAGGATTCGTGGGCTAGCTGACATTCAAGAGGTTTATCTCGTCCTCGTGTGACACTTCTAATGGTTAGACTCTATGAAATAGTAAGAAAATCAAGAGACTTCAGTCAGTAAGTAGTTTTCTTTGGACTGAAAGAGAGCCCAATTCTTTATTAACAGAATTGCTTCTGTTCAGAAAAAACCATAAAAAGGATACTTCGGCTTCCGTGTTCTATAATCCTTCATGGGAAGGATCGTCTCTTCTGATACACCAAGTTTGTATGGGTAAGCTCTACTCGAATTTCTCCTTAATGTCCTTTTGTTAGTTATCTTGGTCTTACTTCTGTCTTTGCCTCTTTTCTTTATCCTTTACTTATGTTTCTGTTTCTTTTCTATTGACTCTATTGGATCTTCTTAGACTGTCTTTTCTTTGTCTTTTCCTGGTTCGCTCGTAACTAAGCGGATAAAGTTTATTTGTCCTCGTTTTCCCCTCAGACTTCGAGCGTTACCCTTGGTCTCTCATTAAACTTGCAGAGCTTTAGTTGGCTTGAATGTTTCTCAATCACACTGCTGGCGTATGTTTCCCTTCAAACAGGATTCCCTTTTTCCTCACCACTCACTTAAGGAAGCCCATTTGTTTTTGTTTTCAAAAAAATGTCTCTTATAGTTAAAAAAAAAACTTATTATAGTTCGTAGGGTTTGTCTCCTCCTTACTGATACCACTCTGCCCCTTTTAAGGGGTTAACTTATCCTGTTCTCTCTCTTTGCCGACTTCCCTCTGCTTCACGTCCCTTGACTCCTCCTTATGATACGGAGTGGTTACCTTGGAGTGGTGTCTTCCCCTTTTCACTCGATCGATGAACGAGGGCTCATCTGCTGTTCCTCCTCTTCCGACTCTCCAACCTTCACTCTCTCTATGCTCTCGATACCTTCCCTTCTCGTTGTGAAGACGGTCTCTTTCCCTCCTTCACTCCGCAGGCGGGAGCAGCTCGCAGCGATCCGCGCCTCCTCACAACACGGTACGCGGCACCAATTAACTATTATTGAACGTTTAACTTTAACTATGCGCAACTGCGCAACGGGACTCTTGTAATCTCCTCTTCAAACCGCTAACCTAATACGCCCAGCTGAGACCGTTGGGCTCGACCTCTTCTTCCTCGCCCACCGTTTCCTAGGGAACGAAAAACAGCGTTAGAGGAAAGGTGCTACATGTTTTACTTCCTGCTTTTGCATCTTCATGTCAGTAAGACTTTATGGTCCGGCTTGTATTACATGAAAGCAGTTTCTGTAATAAGACATCCACATTGTCACACCCCCTCTACTAAACCCTTACGATCGGGAAGGGTTTCTGCCCTGGATAGATAATCAGCTTGGGCTAACAATCTTCCTGGTTTATGAACTGTTCTAAAAGAGAAGGGCTGGAGGGAAAGGAACCACCTAAGTATTCTCTGATTTTAATCCTTGTTTCGAGCAAGCCAGACCAAGGGAGCATGATCAGTTATTAAAGTGAACTCCCGACCTAACAGATAATATCTTAGAGCGTCTATTGCCCATTTTAGGGCCAAACATTCCTTCTCTATAGTTGGGTAACTCAATTCATGTGGCAACAGCTTCCGACTAATGAAGAGGATGGGCCGTTCTTTCTCCCCTTGATCCTGGAACAGCACAGCACCTATTCCGGTACCCGAGGCATCGGTGTGTAGATAAAACGGGGCGTTAAAATCTGGACAGTGTAAGATAGCTCTCTCGGTGAGGGCCTCCTTTAAGGTGTTAAATGCTTGTAAAGTTTCTCGAGTCTCCCAAGTTTTCTTTGTCATCAAGTTCTTCTTTAATAGATCTGTAAGAGGGCTGGCGAGAGTAGAAAAGTGCGGAATAAATCTACGATAATATCCCACAAACCCTAGAAATGCCCTCACTTGTTTCGGGGTAGCTGGAAATTTTAACTGTTTTATGGCTTTGATCTTTTCCTCTTGAGGTCTGATGATCCCCTGACCGACAAAATATCCCAGATACTTTGTGTGAAACATGGCAACATGAGTTTTTTTGGGATTTATGTGTAATCCTGTCGTTTCCAGAGTCTTAAGGATTCCTGCCAAATGTTGTAGGTGTTCTGTCCATGTGTTACTATAGATTATGATATTGTCAAGGTAAACCCCGACATACTGTTCATGTCCCTTGATTATATGGTTCATTAATCGCTGAAAGGTTGCCGGAGCTCCGTGCAACCCAAAGGGTAGAACCGTAAACTGATATAAACCCGTAGGTGTGGCAAATGCCGTCTTTTCCTTATCAGCAGGAAGTAGGGGAATTTGCCAGTAACCTTTGGTTAAATCAATTGTAGTCAAGAACCTCGCCTTCCCTAAATTGTTCAGGAGATCTTCTATTCGGGGCATTGGGTATGCATCAAATTTAGAAATGTCATTTACTTTTCGAAAATCCATGCAAAATCTTACACTCCCATCCGGCTTTGGTACAAGGACAACCGGGGAGCACCAGCCACTGTAAGATGGTTCAATGATCCCTAGATCTAACATTTCTTGGACCTCTTGGTTGAAAGCTTTGATCTTCGATTCAGGAATTCGATAAGGTCTTTGTTTTACTACGGTTCCTGGCTTGGTGACTATATGATGATTTGTTAAATTAGTTTTCCCTGGTAAGGAAGAGAACACATGTGCAAACTTTTGTATGACATTAGACAATTCTGTTTTTTGAACTCCTGACAAATCTGGATTTACATTTAGGCCCTCCGCACCAGTTTTCTTCTTTATTTGGAGAAATTGTTCTTCTGTAGTTTCATTCACGGATATCATGGCCATTGTTGGTACGGGGGATCTCCATTTTTTTAATAAATGAACATGATGTTTGATAAGGAAGTTTACAGTCTGTCTGCTTCACCTTGTAGGTTAAGGGTCCCAACACCTCTTGAATCTCATATGGACCTTTCCAAGTAGCTAGCATTTTGTTCTCTGATGTAGGTACTAACACGAGTATTTGTTCTCCCTTCTTGAAACTACGCAACTGGGTATTCTGATTGTAATATTTCTCTTGTCTTATCTGTGCTTGAAGAAGATTATCTCTTGCAACATTTTGTAACTTTTCCACCCTTTCTTGCAGTTGGGAAGCATACTCTGTTAGTGTAACCTCATGGTTCGGTTGTTCTTCCCAAGATTCTTTTAAGAGGTCTAACAAAGTACGAACAGGTCTTCCAAACAATAATTCAAAGGGGGAAAACCCTGTTGACGACTGTGGAGTATTCCTGAGCGTCATTAGAATCCATGGAAGTATTCTATCCCAGTCCTTATTCTCTGGGGAAGTTGTTTTCTTCAGCATCTGTTTGATAGTACTATTATAACGTTCTACTAGCCCATCAGTTTGTGGGTGGTACACAGCGGTTTTCAGATGTTCTATTTTCAAGGTCTCACAAACTTGTTCTAGAACCTTGGACATGAAGTTCGACCCACGGTCGGTGACAATCTCCCTGGGTATCCCGACTCGTCCAATGAAAGGTATGATGGCGTCACAAATCTGCTAGGTATTTGTGGCTTTTAATGGAAATGCCTCGGGGTATCTGGTTGCATAATCGACCACTACAAGAATGTATTTGTGGCCTCTTCTGGTCGGTTCCAAAGGCCCAACGATATCTATTCCGATTCGGCTGAATGGTTCCATCACTAGGGGCATAGGTTGAAGTGGTGCTTTTCTTACATTGGCTCGGTTCTTCCGCTGAAACTCTTCACATGACTGACAGAAGCGAACTACCTGTTGGTATATCCCAGGCCAATAAAATCTATCGAGTATCTTTTTGGTGGTTTTCTCCGTTCCTAAGTGTCCTTCACCAATTTGGATGTGAGCCACCTCCAGAATAGTCTGATAGAATTTATGGGGAATCAACAGCTGTTTTACGTCTTCGCCATTCCTGGCCTTACTTAATCTATAGTACAACCCATTCTCCTTGATGAATCGTGGTCCTTCTCCCGTTACTTTTTCTAGAACTCGTTCTCGAGCATATTGCAGCAAAGGATCTAGTTCTTGAGCAGATCGGAAACTGTCTCCGTCTTCCTCGATTCTCCAATCTACTGCTACCGGGGAGACATTTTTGACTCTCCATTCTTTCTTCAGAGAACGTCTGACCTTTTTACTTTTTAGTATTTTAGGGATTGTACTAGGTATTTCATCACTATGGAACGGGGCCGTTTCCAACCAGCTCTTCTCAATCTTATGTACTAACTCTGGAAATTTTGGTATATCGGAGCCAATTAGAAGTGGTTTTGGTAGATGTGGTAACACTGCGGCCTTGACTCCCATTGTTTCCCCGACTACTTTGATTTGTATTTCCTTAGATGGGTATGCCCTTACATCCCCATGTACACATCGGACATGAATTTTCTCTGAGGAATAACAATCGTCACCTACCAGCTCTGATGTTACCGCCGTCTGTAGACTCCCTGAGTCGACTAACGCGGTGGTGGGTTTTCCATCCACCTCTGCGTCACAGCTATACAGATACTGCGATGGTCTCGCATTCATCGTCTCGGTAATTTCATTTCCTTTATGTGATTCGAGTAAGGCAACCTCCATTGGTTCGGCTCTCGGCTTTTTCGGACAAAATCTCGCTAAATGTCCCCAGTCCCCGCAGTCAAAACATTGTGGACCTCTAGGTGTAGGAGTAGCTTGACGATAATTCATCGGACCCTCACTGGTAGGTCTAGATCGTACGCCATCACCTTCTGATCTTCGTATCATTGAGTGAGGCCACCTTAGTGTAGAAGCAGACTTATTCAACAAAAGGGGTGGTTTATAGCTTGTCGGGTAGGTCATCACTTTCCCTTGTCCCGCCTTTTGGTAAGCCGAGGCCACTTCCACAGCCTCTGTTAGTGACAGCCTGGGATGTTGTTTGACCCAGCGTTGCACCGGTGCAGGGAGAGCTTCAACGAACTGTTCCAGAATGACTTTTTCGGTCATTTCTGCTGAAGTAGATGTACCAGGCTGTAACCATTTCTCTGCTAACTCCTTTACTCGATAAAACAATTGCCTTGGGGTTTCGTCCCCTTTCAACTTGAGCTCTCTAAATTTCACTCTATAAGTTTCCTCGTCGTGTCCCATCCGTTCCAATACCACCTTTTTCATGTCTCCATAGTTTGTATCACCGGTAGGGTTTGCTGCTTGATATGCACATTGCATTTCACCGGTCATCAATGGTGCGATGTAATGACACCATCTCTCGGCGGGCCATTGTGCATTCCGAGCTACTCGTTCAAAGTTCACGAAAAAGTGTCCTGGATCTTCGCCAGTCGAATATTTTTGTAAGACCGAGGTGGGGACCTGAGGATTGTTTCGTGCATTGGTAACTTCGAGTAGTTGATCCTGCTGTATTTGTAAGGCCTGCTGGAAGGCCAATCTGTCAGCTTGAGCTTGTTGTGATTGCATCTGTAAGGCTTGCTGTAAGAGTTGCTGACCCTCGCTTAGGGTCTTAATTAGGTCTTCCATGGCGTTCTCAATATACCACTTCTGACACCAACTGTGACACTTCTAATGGTTAGACTCTATGAATTAGTAAGAAAATCAAGAGACTTCAGTCAGTAAGTAGTTTTCTTTGGACTGAAAGAGAGCCCAATTCTTTATTAACAGAATTCCTTCTGTTCAGAAAAAACTATAAAAAGGATACTTCAGCTTCCGTGTTCTATAATCCTTCATGGGAAGGATCGTCTCTTCTGATACACCAAGTTTATATGGGTAAGCTCTACTCGAATTTCTCCTTAATGTCCTTTTGTTAGTTATCTTGGTCTTACTTCTGTCTTTGCCTCTTTTCTTTATCCTTTACTTATCTTTCTGTTTCTTTTCTATTGACTCTATTGGATCTTCTTAGACTGTCTTTTCTTTGTCTTTTCCTGGTTCGCTCGTAACTAAGCGGATAAAGTTTATTTGTCCTCGTTTTCCCCTCAGACTTCGAGCGTTACCCTTGGTCTCTCATTAAACTTGCAGAGCTCTAGTTGGCTTGAATGTTTCTCAATCACACTGCTGGCGTATGTTTCCCTTCAAACAGGATTCCCTTTTTCCTCACTACTCACTTAAGGAAGCCCATTTGTTTTTGTTTTTAAAAAAATGTCTCTTATAGTTAAAAAAAAAACTTATTATAGTTCGTAGGGTTTGTCTCCTCCTTACTGATACCACTCTGCCCCTTTTAAGGGGTTAACTTATCCTGTTCTCTCTCTTTGCCGACTTCCCTATGCTTCACGTCCCTTGACTCCTCCTTATGATACGGAGTGGTTACCTTGGAGTGGCGTCTTCCCCTTTTCACTCGATCGATGAACGAGGGCTCATCTGCTGTTCCTCCTCTTCCGACTCTCCAACCTTCACTCTCTCTATGCTCTCTATACCTTCCCTTCTCGTCGTGAAGACGGTCTCTTTCCCTCCTTCACTCCGCAGGCGGGAGCAGCTCGCAGCGATCCGCGCCTCCTCACAACACGGTACGCGGCACCAATTAACTATTATTGAACGTTTAACTTTAACTATGCGCAACTGCGCAACGTGACTCTTGTAATCTCCTCTTCAAACCGCTAACCTGATACGCCCAGCTGAGACCGTTGGGCTCGACCTCTTCTTCCTCGCCCACCGTTTCCTAGGGAACGAAAAACAGCATTAGAGGAAAGGTGCTACATGTTTTACTTCCTGCTTTTGCATCTCCACGTCAGTAAGACTTTATGGTCCGGCTTGTATTACATGAAAGCAGTTTCTGTAATAAGACATCCACATTGTCACACCTCGTGAGTACAGTTCTTTAGTTCCCTTATTTAATACCATCAAGAGTGTTAGTTCACAGATCCTGTCATTGCTTGCCCTCCACGTGGGTTTAGCGCTGTCAGTACCTGTAACAGCAATTGGGGGTAAGGCGCTTGCCGACTTTCCTCGCGGTCAGGTGCTTACCCCACATCCCTTTTCATATATTGGTTTTGATGTCACACTCTATTTGCACTCCTGGGTTCTAGCATACATGAGTCGTTGTTCCTGTGTGCACATTTTCCTTGCCATATTCGCTGCCTTTGTACTCGCCTGACTAATCCTGACAGAATGACCAGCCCAAAATTCCCATTGAATATGGCAAGTTTAAGAAAGAAAGGCAGCAAGGCCTCTAACAAGTTTGTACAGAAAGCTTCCCCTACATTTACCTGTGACAATCAAATCACTAGTCCTAACTTAAATGAACTCCTTGTCACGAATGGGCATTTACGTGCAAAGTATTTTTCCCATAGGATGGCACATCCTACATTGCCTGATCCTAGTTCTATCTTTTGTTTTGATCCCGATTCTATGTCAGCGCAAGCCTTAGCCGCAGAAAACAACACACTGTTAGACTTATTATACAAGAGTACCTCTGTTGTTGAACCCCATGATTCCAGTTGTGCTTCACCTCAGATAGAACAGTTTCATGGTACAAACATAAAGAATGGAGGGGTTCCTTGCATAACTTCTGTTTTCTACCCTCAGTCTAAAGCATACTCCTTTGCACAAGTACATACTGTAGTCCCTAATGCCAAGAGGTCTAATGTCAATAGTTTGCTTAAGGGAAACACAGACTAAGTTGGTAAAAGAAACTATAAATCACAGAACCTGCAAGCAGTAGAGGACAATGTACAATCGGTGCACATCCAGATTGCTAGTGCAGGATCCAGCCCTGATGCCACTATGCCTCCCCCTGTGCCTACTGATAGTGATGTACAGTTAATGCAGGGCATGCTAAGAGCTAAGCTTGTGGAGTTAAGACAAGAATTCATTTCTTTACAAGAGGAGAATAAAACCTTGCACTCTTTACTGAATACACCTCAGACTTTATCTGTTGATGTTGAGGAAGTGAACACTGTTCAGCCCCTGAGTGCAGAGACTTTGGTAAACCATGATATTTGTCAATATGTTAGATCTATTGGGAGTGAAGTTCTTTCGTCTAGCACAGCGCTTAATCTGGGCACAGTTTCTAACAATTGTTCTGCTGTTTGTCAGGGATTCCAGTTAGCTGAAGATTTACAAGCCACTCCTTTACCTAAAATTTCCTGGGTAGCAGTTTGTCATAATTCTGAGCTAGCACACATACAAGCTTCTGATTTCCAAACACAATCCACAATGGTGGCATACACAGATTCAGTCACTACAGTAGGCTTAGGCCCTGCTCTTGATCCAGCTGCTGAGACTGAAGTAGATGTTAAAGCTGATGTGGAAAACGATGTTACCTCTGGGTTCACTCTTCCTTCTGCCAATTCTGATCAATACGAACAGTCAGAGACAGTACAGATTTCATGTTCTGATGGACTCATTCCACAGTATACAGAACCAAAAGACCGGCAGGCGATTCCTGAACTGTTGATTGTTAATCTGCCTCTTTCAGAAGCTAAAACAGAGGAATGGACAATTGACGAAATCCTGATTAACAGAGACTTTACTATGGTGATTCCACTGGTTGATTTTGACTTCTACAAAGAAAGAGACTCTGTGTCACCCACTAAAGAAAGGGACTGCAAGGGTACAGCTCAGTCTTTGATTACTGGTGCCAAGGAGTCTACTGCCCTAAAGGTGCCCTCCATTCCTGAGCCACCAATGTGTCTGTCAACTTCTGAGACTTCTGTCGGTCCTCCTACAACCATTGACTCTTCTATGATCCAATCCACAGCCCTGCAGTCATCTTTGGCACACGTGTCTTCAACCAATGAACCGCTGCCATGTCTGCCATTTACTCAAGAGCCAGTCCCAAAGACCTGGACATGTTTGTATCCAGCAACCGAGATTGCTTCAGCTTGCATGCCTTCAGCCTCAAGGTTTCCCCTGGCCTGCCTGTCTTCAGCTACAGTGACTCATCCTGCAGATCATCCTTCAGCTTTAGAGCCTCCGGTAGTCCATCAAAAGTGCATGTCTTCAGTCCCGGAGTATACTGAGTATTTGCCTTCAGTTCATGAGACGCCTGTATCCTGCTTAGCCTCGCTGCCAATATCAGAGGTATACCTGTCTACACCATCAGATCCTGCTGTATTTTCTTCTGCTCCAGAGATTCCTCCTGAATCCCAACCATTTACTGTCGATGAACGTCTAGCTTGCCTTTCTTTTGCTTCAGGAGGAGCACCAGAATGCCTGCCTTTCCCACAAGACGATTCTCCCAACTGCTTCACTTTAGCATCAGAGCCTCCTAAAAATGCAGCATCAGAGTTTGAGACTTTTGCCAGCTCCCGCTTCAGAGTCATCAAGCTGGACCAAGTGGTGAGTCAGAACCACTCACCTGGGTGTGCACAGGGGGTGGTGCAGACCGGCGTATTACCTACAGGACTTGTGCAACAGAATTCCGCCAAGAAGCACCAGTTGGGTGCTAGTAGCCAAAGGAAGGGAATGACTGCTGCAGTTCAAAATGTGTCTGTTATTGCTCCTTCTGCGAGTGTGCCTGAAATACCAAGTACTGCGTCTATCACTTCTATCAGTATGCCAAACGTCCCTGCTGTTGTATCCCACGTGCAACAAGGTGGTTACACGACTGTCACCAGGAGTACCAGCCTTGTACAACCCATTGGACTTTCAGGTCTCCAAGGCGTAGAACATGTGCAGTCAAAACTTAGTCACTTTCAACCACAAGCCTTTTCCCAGATGGATGACAGAAGAAAATCTGAATCTCTACCTCAGCCGCCACCTTCTCTAATGGCTGAACATAAACCTTTCCTGAAGCCAGCAATTTCCTCACCTCCCGCATGTCCACTCTCGGCAGAAAGGCTAACAGAGCTTCTACCATTGTCTAAGGCATGTTGCACCAGCCTGCCTCCCTCCTCAAAGACTTATAAGGGTCCACTCCCAGTGACTGAACTTCCTGGACCTTTCAACTCTGCTTCAGGTCCTGCAAGTCCTTCATGCCTTTCTTCGAACCATGAATCTCTTCCTCACCAGAAGCCACCGTTTCCATCAGTACCACCTCCAAAGACAAAGCACTCCTATCATGGAAGTCCATCTGCCTTTGCCCACAGGCCACCATTTCCATCAGTGCCACCTCCAAAGAAAAAGCACTCCCATCATGGAAAGAAGATGTCTCGTGCGGGTGGCGGGCACCCGAAGACGGCCGTAGGAGGGGGTATACTGTCACGACTCGCTCCCTTCGCAACCGTTCCCACCACTTGGGGGCATGATTTGGGGTTTATTCCCTACTGGACCTTTCCTCCGAACCTTATGCTACAGTGCTGTGATGAATTGGGAGCGCTAAATCCCTATTTTCCAAGCTACTTCCCTTCCGGATCCATTCCAGGTTTTTGGCAGCCAGCATGCTTCTTTAACCAAATGACTATGCTTCCCAGAATGCCTGGCCCACTGCTCCACCTCCACCCTTGCAGGACAAGGTTGGGTGGAGGATAGGTAACAGCTGTGGCTGCAGGTGCAGCAATCAGCACACCTGAGGCGTGTGCTCGTTAAGCAGCTTTAAAAGCCTCAGTCTTACTTTATTCCAGCGCTGGTCATCGTTTGCAGTGTTTCCTGTTGTGACTAGTCCCTTGTTCCTTGTTCCTTGCCTTTGTACCTAGTTCCTAGTTCCTGTTTTCTTGTTCCTCCGCCCTGAATCTCGGATTCATGCGCTAATTGATTTCTGCTCCCTTGATTCCCTTTTTGTCTTCCTCTGTTTGCAGGCAGCATTTCTCAGTGCTTTCCCCTTTTAGATGCAGCCCAGTTTGTCTGTGTTCTATATTTCTTTGACTCTGTCCTTTGCTGCTGTAAACCCGTATGCCTTAGCCTTCCTCTTAGATTAGCTTCCTGTCTTTTCCTTGGAGGGGTAGGGAGAAGTTTGCATTGGTTATTTCGTTTTTCCCTGCTCCTGATCCTTACTTTCTATTGGGATCCATTCCATGTTTTCCATTGCACTTCTGCATTTATTTCCCATTTGATTATTAGGTGTGGTGTGCGGTTGTAGCTAGCTCCTGTGTGAATGCTTATGTTTTCCTCACTAATTTGTAATCACTATTCCAACTTAGGTATTTAGTTTTCCTCCCATTGCTGTTCTAGCCTTTCGGGGTCCCAGTTTCATCAGCAGGATTCGTGGGCTAGCTGACATTCAAGAGGTTTATCTCGTCCTCGTGAGTACAGTTCTTTAGTTCCCTTATTTAATACCATCAAGAGTGTTAGTTCACAGATCCTGTCATTGCTTGCCCTCCACGTGGGTTTAGCGCTGTCAGTACCTGTAACAGCAATTGGGGGTAAGACGCTTGCCGACTTTCCTCGCGGTCAGGTGCTTACCCCACATCCCTTTTCATATATTGGTTTTGATGTCACACTCTATTTGCACTCCTGGGTTCTAGCATACATGAGTCGTTGTTCCTGTGTGCACATTTCCCTTGCCATATTCGCTGCCTTTGTACTCGCCTGACTAATCCTGACAGCGGCACAAGGAAAAGCGATTGACCAAAAACTCGGGCGCTTTTCAATGATTCCAGTAATTGACTACTACAAAATGAAAGTAGTCCCTGCTATAACCTATAGTACAGAGGCAATGATCCTGTTGCCAAGAGACATCTGGCCAAAACTTGAAGCCTACTATTGGAGAACAGTTATCTCCCTTCCGACCTCGACACCCGTCGCATCAATACGAAGAGAACTGAGCCTCCTTTCTTTACAAGGGACCATAAACTGCAACACCCTGAGGTTATACAAAAAAATTCTGCTCCCCAAGAGCCTTCTGCCCTACAAAGTGATAAAAGCAGAACTAGCGGTTGACTCAAACAAATCCCTACAATCCTGGAAGACACACATCTCCACGCTATTGAGTTCAATTGAGAGCACCGAAGACGATTTAATCCAAAATCCGGCAAAAATAATGAAAAAGATCAAGGAACTAGACTGGATCACGACACTGGCAAAAGCAATGGAAAACAAGTTAATGCGACATCTGCCCCTGACATAAAGAACCTAAACGAGCTTCAGGGATTTATAAAACAATTCCCAAACAGACAAGCTAGAAACTGAGACTTAACTTGCTACCAACAAATGAAATTAAAGCCATCAGAGGACTTTCAAATACAGCTCATTGCAGACTATGCCAGAACAAAAAGGAAACTGAGACTATTCGCCATCTGGTTATAGGCTGCCCAGAAACAAAACAAATCAGGACAGCCTACATGCAGCATTTCTCGTCGGATCCCTCGATCGACAGTGAATCTTGCTGGTGGTCTAGAATGATAAGTGGGGACAAACCAACCTGGCTAATGGCCACTTCCAAAATAGTGCAACAAATCATGTTCAAGCTAGACACCCTGAATAACCTGGAAGGGATTATAGAAAGCTAAGTCAACTCGCTACAAGTACAATCACCCGAGTCTTCAGATCACCTGCAACTCCAGATGATCCACTATTTTTTCAGCTACCAGTTTGAAAAGGCCTATTCGGGCTGAAAAAGCAAGTTAACCTCGCTTTATTTTACTTCAGAACTCATGCGCGAACTACTGAAAGCTGTTCGATAAACTGACATTGAAAATTCTTTGGGAGAATTCATTTTGTAAAAATCAATTCACATTTTGATTCACACAAATAAAATTAAAAAAAGAAAAGAAAAAAAGAAAAGAATATCAATCCAGAGGAGCACAACACATCCACATGCTTTTGTGGATAAACGATGTTGCTAAATTTGGTCATGACAGTGATGCCACTGTTTTGCAGTTTATTCACAAATACATAACCTGCAACATCCCTTCCGGAACCACACATTGTGAGGTACATGAACAAATGTTATGCTTCCAAAAACATAAGTGTGGCAAATACTACCGACGAAGATATAAAAACAAAGGCAAATACTACACTAAATGCAGACCAGTTTCAGCAAAAGGGCAAGTAAACAGCTTTATGTCTTCTGTTAGACACAGTGTGAAAGGCAAATTGCCG
The DNA here is from genome assembly GCF_040938575.1 of Ambystoma mexicanum. Taxonomy (NCBI): domain Eukaryota; kingdom Metazoa; phylum Chordata; class Amphibia; order Caudata; family Ambystomatidae; genus Ambystoma; species Ambystoma mexicanum. Next base: position 1,332,131,390 of record NC_090921.1, on the reverse strand, counting down.
AAAAACACATACTGCATTAAAAGAAATGAAGCTTCAAAGTACATCAATGATTACAATACAAATCATTGACCTCTTGTGGAATGCAAACATATATATACAATATATTGCAGACAATACCACTGCGTTGCAAGATATATAACAGCCTACCTAACCAAAGCTGAGAAACAGAGCAAAAAGACCTCTGGGATAACATATCATTTGACAAAACACTGTCACAAAAATTGTACAGCTTTGGCCTAAAAATGCTCTCCCATAGAGAATGTGGATGCTACAAAGCTGCAGACTGTTTAACAGGCATAGCCTTACATGGCAAATATGAACACATAATCAGGATAAGCTTTGGTCCAGCTGCAGAACTAAATGAAGACACTCCTGAGGGCAGTCATCCTTCTGTTACAGGAAGCCAAGAACCACTTGGAGAGTAACTCATAGTAAATGAAGCAGAATTGTCCATGACTGAAGTAGAGAACACCATGTATCACTATGACCAATCAGAAGAAAACGTGGCACTGTTGAAATCACAACTAAATGATGAGCAACTTATAATTTTCCTAGAAGTGACTAAAGAAATTGAACATGGTTTGCAACATGAAAGTAAAACTTGTAGCTGTCAAAATTATAAACCTGTACTCCTCTATCTAAGTGGGGAAGCTGGTTCTGGAAAAACATTCATAATAAAAATCATCAGCAAATTCCTACAAAAGTTAACAAACAACAACTTTTCAGCTGTTGTAACAGCCCCCGCAGGTTTAGCTGCTTACAACATAGGAGGTGTTACTTTACACCGACTACTGATCCTTCCAGTATTACAAACTATCAACAGAAGCTGCTAGTGACGTACAGAGAATTCTGAGACAAATTAAAATGCTCCTAATAGATGAGGTAAGCATGGTCTCCAACCTAATGTTGGCTTTAATTCACCTCAGATTACTAGAAGTCCTTAAGACGGACTACGAAGAAATCTTTGGAGGAAAACACGTTTTTGTTTTTGGAGATCTCCTACATTTAACAACAGTGAAAGGTGAACCTATTTTTAAAATTTTAGGACACAAACAGTGCCACAACACACTAGGCAGCATAGGAAATGTAAATCTCTGGAAACATTTCCAATACAGAGAACTAACTCAAAACATGCGTCAGTCTGCAGACCTCACCAATGCTTCATTTAAAAAACCATTAGGACGGGTCTTCTTTCTAAAGATGCACAATCTTAAATAGTAGACTCATCCATGAGCTAGATGGGCAACCATGGACTCCTGATATCATGGAACAATTAGCACAAAAAAATGAAAAATATATGTCCTTAATGCCAACCTTAGCAAGCTGTACGCAATTCAATGAGACAATGTTAAAACAAGAAATGCAACAAATAGTGCATATTAGCTCCACAGACAAACTGGAAGTGCACATCATGACACCCCCTATGTGTCAACAAGCAAAAGCACAACTAAATAGCTTAGAAAAATATATCTCCGACACAGCTGGTTTGGAAAAAAAGTTAACATTGGGCGTTAACTGCAGAGTAATTCTGAAACGAAACCATGACGTGGAGCAAGGTTTAGTCAATGGAGCAATTGGTACAGTTGTTGGCTTCCAGGCGTATCCACATGACAACATTCAGTTTGTCAACATCCACATTGACAAACTTTCCGAAGTTAAAAGGATAGAACGCTCAACAGCACAATTCCTTCTTTTCAAAGACATGTATTTACATAGAGAGAAAATCTCTCTGTCTCTTGCATATGCAGTCACTATTCACAAATCACAAGCTCTAACCCTAGATCTGGCATTGGTTGACATTGGCAGCACAGTCTTTAAAGAAGGTATGAGTTCTGTAGCACTGTCACGTCTTCGTACACTCGAAGGACTATTTCCAGTCAATTTTGATGCAAACAAAGTCAAAGCTGACATTCCCTGCATTGTAGAGTACAACAGACTATGTGCGCTCTACACACCCCATCGCGATATGTACACTGTCCCTGAAAAGGGTAAACCTTTTAAAAGAAAATTAATGCAAACAGAACTCATAAGAGATCGCCAACAATACCACCAAAGAAACTAAAAATAACTGCTACTCCGTCAAGTAGTATAGCCACAAAACTATCTACTGCAAACGCAAGTGCACATCCACCAGCACAAAAAAAGAGAAGAACAATTTACTTACAAACTGGTAACATTCTTTCGACTGGATGTTCCTTCCACGTATTCATCATCTTTGATATTTGTATCCCGCCAGTTTTGCTGCTTCAGAAAACAAATTCTTGTTAGAGGGCGCTGTGCACGATGTTGTGGCGCCGATGTCCCTCGGAGGCCGCCGTGGCATGTCGACATCACCTGTAGCATAAGTAGCTTGTACCGCACCCGTTGGCTTCAGATCTGTTTTTCCATTCCATTAATCGAGGAACTAATTAGGTGCACCCCAGACCGTAAACTCTCAGAAAACACTGAGTGTAATTCACGTAAAATGTGCACTGGGCTAGGCTGGGAGGGGCAATGAGGAATACGTGGGAAGAACATCCAGTCGAAAGAACCTTACCAGTTGGTAAGTATCTTGTTCTTTGAATGGATTGTGTCCTCCCACGTATTCCTCATCTTTGATAGACTCCCAAAACAGTGACAATTTGAAGGAGGGAGTACTACTTAGATTTATCATGAATGGAATGAAGGATTGCCTTGGCAAAAAGGCCTTCTTGAGAAGAGGAAGAGTCTAAGAAGTAATGCTTCAAAAAAGTATGAATTGACGCCCAAGTTGCCGTTGAGCATATGTCAATTACAGGGATACCCCTTTGAAGAGCGCAGAAGTTGCCATGCCCCTCATGGAATGAGCTTGAAGCCCTTCGGGCGGGGCCTTTCCAGCAAGTCTGTAACACTCTCCAATAGCCAGTGTAATCCACCGGGATATATTCTTTTTGTTACCGCAAGTCCTAATTTAGGACCAGTATAACCCATAAGAAGTTGGTCATCATGGCGAAATTTTGCCATTCTCGCAATGTAAAAACTCAGAGCCGTTTTTGGGTGCAGTCTATGGAAGCTCTCTTCCTCTGTGCCCAAATGAGGAGGAGGGTATAAAGTTGGGAGTGTTATCTTTTGCGACAGATGAACGTCAGAAACTACTTTCGGCAAGAATGATGGTTTGACTCTAAGGTCTATCCTTATGAAAAGTAGTATAAGAAGGCTTGCATGAAAGAGCCTAGAACTCACTTACCCTGTGGGATGATGTTAGTGCCACAAGAAGAGCAGTTTTCAGTATTAAGAGCCTTAATGGGCAGGAATGTAAAGGCTCAAAGAGTATACATGTTAGAAATTTTAACACAAGATTTAAATCCCAATCAGGGACACGAAATGGGACTGGAGGGTACACGTTAGTGAGTCCCTTCAGAAATTGGACAATTAATGGTATCTTGAAATAGGAAACATCGTCAGAGGAGCACTTGAAAATGGAAAGCACTGCCAGGTATCCTTTTATTGTTCCAATCTGGAACCCCAGATTGGCCAGGTGTAACAGAAAACAGAGCACCATAGGAGTGCCACATTGAAAAGGGTCCACATTCTTGTCCTAGTACCAGTCACTGAATTTATTTCAACGACACCGGTACAAGGTTTTGGTTGCTGGCCTTCTGGCTGAATGCTAAATCTCCATTACGTCATCCGGGAGGGCCCAATCCTTATATCTCAGCCTCTCAGAAACCATGCGTGAAGGCTGAGTGTCTTGACCTCTGGATGGAGAACCGGACCTTCCTCTTGCGAGAGAAGATCCTCTCTTTGTGGAAGACGCATTCGAGGGCAGATGGACATGTCCAAAAGGTCCAGGTACCACGTCCTCCTGGCCCAATCCGGAGCAATTAGGATCATAGTTTTCCTGAACTTTCTCAACCTTCTGATTACGTGAGGAATCACGGGGACTGGAGGAAATGCGTACAGGAGTGGAAATTCCCAGACCACTACAAACACGTCCCCTAGAGCTCCTCTTGGAGGAAATTCCGTTGAGAGTACTGATCGCACTTACGTTTGACACTGGTCAAGAACAGATTCATTTGAGGAGTTCCTCAAAGGGTGAAGATCTCTTGAAGGACTTCCTGAGCTAGTTCCCATTTGTGGAAGATTGTGCTATGCCTGCTCAACGCGTCCGCCGCTGTGTTCTGCTCTCCGGCTAGGTGAACTGCCGACAGAGAGATTCCTTCTTGTATTGCCCAGAACCAGAGCTGCATTGCCTCTCTGCACAGTGGTAGTGAACCTACGCCTCCTCTCGTGTTGAGGTAGTACATGCCAATGTGTTGTCCATCATTATCAGTACATTCTTTCCCCATACAGAGGGCGGAAACGCCTTCGGAGCTAGTCTGGTTGCCCTCAGCTCCAAAAGGTTGCTGTGTAGTTTGGACTCCGATGGAGACCAACAACCGTTGATTGTCAGTTCATTGGTGGGGGCTCCCCACCCCGTGAGTGAGGCATCTGTCACTACCGTTATCCCCGGCCATGGTTGACAAAAAGATTCTCCCTTGAGAATGTTGTCCTTGCAAGCCACCAAATTAGGTCTTGAGCAACTCTGCTCAGAACTTGCAGTTGATCCGACATATTTCCTGAAAATTGGGACCACTGAGTTCTGAGAGCCCACTCAAGGGATCTCATTCCCAATTGGGCCTCTGGCACCAGTAAAATGCAGGATGCCATGAGACCGAGCAACCTCAAAAAATCGAAGGCCGGAAGATGTTGGGCATTCTAGAATTTTGCTACCATCTGCTGAATGTGTTGAGCTCTCGCCTCGGGAGGCGAGGCTTTCCCAGAGGAAGTATCCAAGACCGCTCCGATGAACTGGAGTCTTTGGAATGGTATCATGTGGGACTTCTTGTAATTGACGGAGAAGCCCAGTCTGTGTAGGGAGTGGCAGGTGATAATGAGATGTTCCTGGGCTTGCTCAGGTGAACGAGTCCTGATCATCCAGGTAGGGGTAGACGTGAATCCCCCCTCTCCTGAAACTTGCAGCCACTAACGCCATCAGCTTGGTGAAAACCCTCGGGTGGAGGTCAGCCTGAATGGCAGAACTCAAAACTGATAGTGAGAACCGCCAACCGCGAACCTCAGGTACTTTCTGTGCTTGAGATGGATTGGCACATGAAAGTAAGCATCCTGAAGGGTACAATTGTAACGCTTGCCTCTGGGGCCCTGCAGAAGTGCCTGGTCCAGTCTGTCGGTGAACTCTGGTCCGGTCTGTAAACGCCATCTGATGATGCCCAAAACACTCCTTCCACTCTGCTCGTTGCAGGTGAGCTCACCCAGCAGTCAGAGGGGCAGGAGTGGCCTTGAGGTACAGGATCTGGATCACTCTTATGTTGCGCCTCCAAGGCGTGTCGCACCAAGTCTCTTAGTCTCTTTACTGATGTTGATGCTTTAGCCGGGTTTCCTCACTGGGCTAGTACCAGTCCTGCTCAGTTCCTTCACTGAGTATTAGTTAGGTCCCCCAGTATACTCGCCTCCAGTTCCATCACTGAGGCGTGGCGGTTTACCAGTTGCTCCACTAGTGAAATGGGCACCCAGGCCTGCTGCATCCCCCAATCCGCCTTCAGTTGTGTTATTGTATTTAGTTATAGGTACCTCTCCACTAGCTAGTGGATAATATGTCCTTGTGCCTGCTACTGCACTGCCTTACTCTATTCTCTGCTTTCTTCCTAGGGTTGGTATGCTGATAGAAGAGGTAGGCGTGGGAGAAGACGGGCACTGCTGCTGCTATATATTGTCCAGGTAAGATATTGCAAGGGTGGCGGTGGGGTTATTTGACGAGATCGCCACTTACGATATGTCTTTTTGTCTTTCTTTTTCAGGTGCGGAGGTTGCAGAACTCCGTCGCGCGGGTGGAATCCAGCGGGCGTTGCAGAAGAAGTCAGAAGATTTGCAGGAGAAGTCAGAAGAGTTCCACGACCCGCATTCAGGTAAGTAGCAGATCTTGACCCGCGTAGTGAAGACTCTGGCTTCCCACGCAGTGCAGATCTGTAAACGCGATGCCTTGACATGTCGTGCTGATCGGGAGTTCGAATCTTGATCCGACGTGCAGAATGAAACAGGCCCGAGACAGGCAAGCGTCACGCTGGCAGCCGAAGAAAACGCTAAGCACTGGGTGTGGCCCAGGGCGGGGTTTATATAGCCCTGGGCCCACCCAGAACCACTAGACCACCATAGAAACTAACACATTGGCCCTCTAAGGGCCATGTTGAATGTCACTGCCCGGTTCAGCCTGGGGGCCATCTTGGAAGGGGCTAAAGGCATACATATGCCTGTGTCTGCGCCAGACAGCCAGTATCTCGGTCCAGGTGCCTCTCTGAGCCTTAGGGGTTCCAGGAATCATGACAGCACTCCCCCTCAAAGCCCCCCTGTTAGGGAGAATTCTCATCTATGGCTAATTTCCCCCACCTAGTGAGTCCCCCAGCAGCTTTGCTAGTCTTCTGGAGTTTATTCTTTTCCACTTGGTAAGAGCTTTTCCCCACACTCTTACCTATGTTTTGCTACGTGTTTCTACCTGTTTTTGTGATCATGGGCCCTGAACTACACCACTTCAGTAGTCCTCTCTTTTTTGTGTGTCACACAGCACCTTCAGTGCCGTGGCACAGGGTTGTCTTTGAGACTTCCCTCAACTCCATTTCTGAGGTGACTACCATCCCCCAGAAAAGGGTAAAGTTACCATTAACTTTACTTAGTCAATCTACCACAGATCCAGTACGCCCCATCTTCCATGGAGTGCCGGAAAGGGAAAGGGTTTATTCGTATCCCTTTGTATCTGTACCTCCTAGAGCATTGTTTCGCTCTTTTAACATTTAGGCCCTCATTACAACCCTGGCGCTAAACCATGGCGCTATTAGCACCATGGTTGGTGCCGGTGTTGTAACGAGTCCCCCATGGTGGAATGGCGAAATACAGCCCCATTCCAAGGTTGGCGGGGCGGTATTTCCCCATTTCACCATGGCCCTTCCCCATTCCCATTTTCATCCCATAGGGCTCAATGGGACTGGGGAAGGCGCTAAGTACAGTACCGCAAATTGCGGTACCGTAATTAGCACCGAGGTCCTTTTGTGGCACTAAAACCAGCCGTTAAGGTCGGGTCCTGCAAAGGGACCTCGTAATCAGGCGTTAAGGGTTTAACGGCACCGACACCTTTTACGACGCTGTTAAACCCTTAACGCCAGGGTCGTAATGACCCCCTTAGACTTGGCTGGTGGCAGTGGTATCTACCCTAACTTTTCTACCGCGATTATATTAGATAAACGTGGTACTGTTCTTGGCTATTATATTAACCTCGAACATAAACCTGCTTGACCAAATCGTTTTTCTTTTGGCTCCGGTTGGGGTATTCGCCATTTCTTTTTGTTAAAGTCCTTCTTGTGTTTTACTTTGCGCGGCAAACTAAGTTCGCCTTCTTTGTTCACTGTCTTTTGGCGGGCTTCTGCTCAGAAGCCCTCCACAAGGCGTCGGGTGTCTAGGTGGGCTGAATGTGAGGGAGGGATGTGGTCACCCCCTGCACAGGGTATCCTGGGAAACCCAAGTCGCACTTTGTCATAATTGGCCAGGGTAGTTGTCCGGGCTGGACAACCCCCCCTGCTGGGTGATTGACAGTCAGGCTGTGTGAATGGGGGGTTTTGGCACAAAAGGCAGGTCTCTTGGGCTAGAAGACAGAGAGTCGCCACTGGAACTACAAGGAACCGAAGAGAAGCGGAGAGAACGACGGCTGCTGCAACTACCCCATCCCGGTGAAGCCTTGCTGCAGTCCTGAGCTATCTTCCCTTCAACGACTTAGAGAAGATCCAGTCCGGAATCTTCTTCCCGTGAGCTTGGTGGGGATACCCAGCTCATCTTCTACAGCCAGAGAATCCTCTTCCTTGGTCGAAATCGCTGCACGCTGCTGTAGTGGTCCGGATAGCCACCTGAAGAGCCTCTCCTGTTTTTAAGGTGCGCACCTTTTATTCCTCGTAGCTGCTGCCGGCTTCATCGATGTGTGGTGCAGACTCCCTTCAGATGTCCTCCTTCACAACGAAGCTCCAGGAATCGTGGGTCTGCGGGAAACCAACAGGAACATCTGCCAGGGCACCAGCTGTTTTCTACTTGAGGAAACTGGATGAATCCCTTTTCTTCATTTTCGAAGGCTTGCCCTTGTCTTCCCTCCTTCTTATAACTTTTGCTTCCGAACATTGACAATATCGAAGTACTTTTGGCTACATTGAATCGTGAACTGTCTGACTGTGTGATCTTCGGCAACAGGCCTCGGTGTCTGTCGACCCTGGCTGCGGCCCTTTGACTTTTGAACTCCTGTCTCTGAGTGTCTCTTGATTCTGCCTGCCTAACCAAAATATTGCCTGTGATTTTTGCCTCCAACTCCCTCTGGGTATCTCAGGTGCTAAGCGTGTTTTTGCCCCGGTAGCATTTCATGTCACATATACGCGTTTATTTAGTAGACCGAACTGTCAAAAAGTGATCGCAATCGTATTCGCGGTAACGTGTTTTGTTCATAACACCGTAATACCGGTTCATTCAAACACAGGGTACTTACCTTGAGACATACTGTACAAGTGAATTGGTTAGTTGTAGTATATTTAACGTGTGGTTTTTATTTGAGTTTAATAGAAGTGTTGTGTTTATAACGAATGGTTTAAAAATAAATGTACTTATATTTTTTACCTGAAACTTTGAGTCAGTGTTTGCTTGAGTCACAGTAATTGTGGTCCCTTTGTGTAATCTCTGCTACTGCTCATATACTCTTGAGATAAGCCTGGCTGTTCTGCCACTGCTACCACTCTGACATAGTAGTACAGGCTTGTACCAAAGGTAAAACTTGTATTGCCACCTGTAGTCTTAATTGTGTGTACTGGTCCCTAAGGGCACTGCACAGGATTTTGCCTAACACCCCACAAGGAGAGCCACTCCCGGGCCGGGTCGTTTCGGATGTTCTTTATGGTAACGAGCCACCAGGTGCATGCAAGTGTTCCTCTGGTTCCCAAGTCCGATCCAGTACCCCATAACCTTTCCAGTCCACCAGGTAATAAAGTTTCTTTCGGACAATTTTAGAGACCAGAATTCTTCTGACTATATATTCAGCTTCCCCCTGCACTACTATAGGTGGAGGCCTTTCAAGAGTGTCTCGGGTTCCTGGATGGACCGGTTTCAACAATGAGACATGAAATACTGGATGTATACGAAGTACAGGTGGTAAATCCAGTTCCATGGCCACAGGGTTAAGAATATTCTTTATCGAGTATGGACCGATGTATTTTGGGTGGAATTTCCTGGGTCCCTTTAGCTGTATATGCTTTGTAGACAGTCATACATTGTCTCTGATCTGGTACTGGGGCTCAGGTGTTCCTTTCCTGTCTGCAAAGCGTTTCTGGTTTGTTTTGGCTTCCTGGAGAGCTTGCTTAGCCCTTTTCAAGGGTTCTTTAATGTTAGTATGGAGGGTGCTCATGGCTGGCAGGTCCAAAGACTCTGGTGGATCCAAGGTTGAAGTTTGTGGATCCCGCCCATATAAGAAAAAAAAAGGTGATATGCCGGTGGACCTATGGACTGTGTTGTTTTATGCATATTCCGCTGCCCATAGTAACTCCTTCCAGTTCTGATTTGTTTGGGCAAGCATGCACCGAAGGTACTGTTCGAGTGATTGATTTGTCCTTTTGGTCTGTCCATCGGTCTGTGGATGGTGGCTAGTGGATAGACAGACTTCGATTTGAGCCTTAGCACAGCAAGCCCTCCAAAACTCTGACACAAACTGGCTTCCCCGGTCCAAAATTATTACAGAAGGGAATCTGTGTGACCTGACAATGTTGGTCAGGAAGGATTGAGCTAACTGTCCTGCATTAGGTATCCCTTTCAGAGCGATGAAGTGTGCCATTTTAGTTAAGAGGTCCACTACAACCAGTATGGTATTGTAACCTCCACAGGAGGGTAGGTCTGTGATAAAGTCTAAAGATATTGGGCCTCATTCCGAGTACGGCGCTAACCAATGGCGCTATTAACGCCTTGGTTGACGCCGTACCCGGACCGGCAGCGCCTTGGTGGATGGCGGAATCACCGCCCCATTCCAAGGTTGGCAGGGCGGTAATTCCCCATTCACCAAGGCTCTTCCCCATTCCCAAATGAGCCCCCATAGGGCTCAATGGGAATGGGGAAGATGCAAATAACGGTGACCGTTCATTACGGTCACCGTTATTGGCTTGGAGGCCCCTTTGCGCCCTCGACTTTAACACCTGCTCAAAGCAGGCGTTAAGGGCGAGGGCGGAGAGGGAACTCGGAGTATGGCGGTAAGGGATTACCGCCACCAGTCTCGTTACCGGTGGCCGCTATCCCTTACCGACATACTCGGAATGAGGCCCATTGTGTGCCATGGAGTCGGTGGAATTGACAAAGGGTGAAGTAATCCTTGAGGCTTGGTTCTGGATGCTTTGTTTTTAGCACAAACATTGCAGGACTTTACATATTGCACATATTTCTGCCAGGTTGGCCACCAGAAATGTCGCTGAATCTTTGCCATGGTTTTGGCTATGCCAGGATGACCTGCTGTAAGAGCATTGTGATAAGTGTCCATGATTAGTTTTCGCATTTCATGATGTGGCAAATATAGGCGCTCTCGGTAATATGGCAGGTTGTTAACTACAGTGCGTAGTGGTCCTTGTGCTACCCATGTTTGTACTTGCATTGGGGTCAAGGCTTCTTTGATTTCTTCATGCAGCGTCTCCAGTGTGGTCTGGTGGTCACTAATTAGTCTGATGAGTTTCTCTTCAGGTATGATGGGCTGAGGAAGAGGGGATGAATAAGTGTCTTCCTTTTCAGTATTCCAACCGATCCGTGACAGCGCATCTGCTTTTCCATTCTTTACTCCGGGACAATAACTGACTGTAAAATCGTATTCTGAGAAGAACTGGGCCCATCGCAAATGTTGTGGTGTTTGCGCCCTGGCTGTCCGTAGAAATTGCAGGTTCCGATGGTCAGTAAGTACAGCGACCGGATCTCGTGCTCCTAAAAGATGGTGCTGCCACTCTTTGAAGGCTGCTTTTATGGCAAGGAGTTCCTTATCAGTTACTGCATAGTTTAGTTCTGTAAGATTAAATTTCCTTGACCAAAAGGCCACTGGATGTAATTGGTTGGTACCTGGATCTCTCTGGGACAATATCGCCCCCATTGCCACATTGGAGGCATCTGTTTCAACCAGAAATGGGAGGTCCGGATTTGGATGGCGGAGTATTGGCGCTGTGGTGAATCGTGTTTTTAATTCCTGGAAAGCCTTCTCGGCTTCTTCGGTCCATTGAAAGATACGGTTTTTCCTGAGCAGTGATGTAATTGGATGGACTACTTCTGAAAAGTCAGCAATTAACCTCCTATAAAAGTTTGTGAAACCCAAGAAGCTCTGGACCGTCTTGATTGAAGTAGGCGATGGCCATTGCAGAATTGCTTCCACCTTGCATTTGTCCATCTGGATGCCCTGGGGACTGAGTATGTATCCAAGGAATTCCACCGTGGTGATGTGAAAAACGCATTTTTCAAGCTTTGCAAACAGATGGTATTGACATAACTTAGCGAGGACTGCGCTTACGTGTTGTACGTGCTCTTCATAGGTTCTGGAATATATCAGGATATCGTCTATATAGACCATAGCGAAAACGTCCAATAGTTCTCTTAGTACATCTGCCATAAAATACTGAAAGGCTGCTGGAGCGTTGCATAGCCCAAAGGTCATGACAGTGTACTCTAATAGCCCAAACTTGGTGCGGAAGGCTGTCTTCCATTCGTCTCCAGCCTTAATGCGAACCAAGTGATAGGCCCCCCGCAGGTCCAGTTTTGTGTAGATCTTTGCCCGTTTTACTTGGTCTAGAAGTACTGGAATCAGGGGTAATGGATACCGTTTTTTTTACAGTGATTTTATTGAGCCCTCTGTAGTCTATGCACGTCCTCAGATCTCCCTCCTTCTTGGGGACGAAGAAGAGAGCTGAGGAAAACGGAGATTTGGAAGGGCGAATGAGCCCATTGGCTAGATATTGGTCCAGGTATTTGCGTAGATACTGGTTTTCCTTTCCTGTAAGGTTGTAGATACGACTACATGGAGGTTGTGCTCCAGGGATCAGATCGATTTGACAGTTGTAGGGCCTGTGAGGTGGCAATGTATTGGCCTGTTCCTTGTGGAAAACGTCTTGAAAATTGTTATACTCTGGAGGCAGTTACCCTACGATCCCAAGGGCAGTTCGTGATGTCTATACTGCCGATGTGGGTTCCTTTTGGGTTGTAACTGAAGCTGGATAACAGGTTTTAGCACATTCGGGTGAAAACCTCACTGTATGCTTACACCAATCTATGACAGGATTGTGATATACCAGCCAGGGCATTCCCAGGATTAACTGGAACTGAGGAGCGTTAACAAGGTCAAAGACTATGTTTTCCCGATTACCGTCATGGCATAGCATCACAACTATACCAGTACATAGGGTCACCGGCCCCGAAGTCAACTGAGTTCCATCCACAGACAATATGATATCAGCCTTTTCCCTTTTCTGGGTAGGCACCCCTATCCGTTGAGCCAAGGTGATGTCCATGTAGTTACCTACCACTCTGCAGTCGATATACGCTTCCAAGGTGTGCATCCGTTGTGACTGTTCGGGGCATAGTAGGATGACTGGTGTTAAATGCGAGACCGCTGACGTATCTTCCTGTCCCAACAAGCTAGTCTCTACTCTTGCCGAGCCTGGTAGTTTTCCGATGACTCTTGCGACTCTGCTGTGGCTGCTGCTGTGGCTTCCATAGCCCCCAAAGGCCTTTGTATTATGTTATTTGGGCAGTCTTTTAAGAAATGTCCCGCTTTGCTACAGTACAGACATAGATGGTATTTCCTACATCGTTCCCTTTCCTCCTTGGTCATACTTCCCAACTGCATTGGTTCTGGTGTATTATCAGTGGCTGGAGGTGAATCCCGGGGGTGGGCATACAAGGGCCGATTGTCAAACCGGGCTCGGTCCGATCTCCTCTCCTGCAGACGGTGGTCAAGCTGGACTACCAGGTCTATGTACTCAGCACAGCGATCGGGCGGGTTCACGACCTGTGCAAGAATGTCCTTCAACTCGTTTCATAGACCTCGATAAAACAAAGTGGTCCTCTTGTCCTCTGGCCGGTTGGTTTCAGCCACCAGGTGATTAAACGTGGTAATGTAAACTAGAAGATCCTGAGAGCCTTGTCGAAGACCTAGTAATTTGGCATCCAAATCATGTCCCCGAGTATGGCGGGAGAAGAGCTTGTCCATCTCTTCCTGGAACTGTACAAAGTTGTGCAGAACAGGGTCATCTCGGTCAACCAACGGAACTGAGCAACTAGCGGCATGCCCCCCAAGGTAGGATAGGATGAAGGCCACTTTAGTTTGATCAGTCGGAAACGCTCCTGGTCGGCATAAGAAATGGAGCCGACACTGAGTCATAAATACTCCATACTTTAGTGGGTCACCCATGAATCTTTCTGGCGGGGCCAAAAGGATGGTAACAGAAGTGGTTACCTGTATCTGAGAGGTTGCTGCAGCTGCTCCATCTGCTGCAACTGGCAATGGGGTTTGTCCTGCTCGAGTACTGGTGAGGCGTCTTGTCAGTTCTTCAGTTCTGTCTCGTTTCACTACTAACTCCTTTCTTACGGCACTGGTCTCCGAGCGTGCAGCATGCACCTCGGCTCTCAATTCACCCAGCAGGAGGGCCAACTGGTCGACCTCTGAAGCCGTGGCATTCGGGCAGAGCAATTACGTGGGCTTACCGTTCTGTAACGCTTACTTTTGGGGCCCTGCAGGAGTGCCCGCTCTGGTCTGTCAGCGAACTCTGGTCTGGTCTGTAAACTCCTTCTGATGATGCCCAAAACACTCCCTCCACTCTGCTTGTTGCAGGTGAGCTCACCCAGCGGTCAGAGGGGTAGGAGCAGCCTGGATGTACAGGATCTGGATCACTCTTATGTTGCGCCTCCAAGGCGTGTTGCACCAACTCTCTTACTCTCTTTACTGATGTTGATGCTTTAGCCGGGTTTCCTCACTGGGCTAGTACCAGTCCTGCTCAGTTCTTTCACTGAGTATTAGTTAGTTCCCCAGGTACACTCGCCTCCAGTTCCTTCACTGAGGCGTGGCGGTTTACCAGTTGCTCCACTAGTGAAATGGGTGCCCAGGCCTGCTGCGACCCCCAATCCGTCTTCAGTTGTGTTATTGTATTTAGTTATAGGCACCTCTCCACTAGCTAGTGGGTAATGTGTCCTTGTGCCTGCTACTGCGCTGCCTTACTCTATTCTCGGCTTTCTTCCTAGGGTTGGTATGCTGATGGAAGAGGTTGGCTTGGGAGAAGACGGGCACTGTTGCTGATATATATTGTCCAGATAAGATATTGCGAGGGTGGTGGGTGGGGTTATTTGACCAGACCGCCACTTACCATATGTCTTTTTGTCTTTCTTTTTCAGGTGCGGAGATTGCAGAACTCCATCGCGCTGGTGGAATCCAGCGGGCGTTGCAGAAGAAGTCAGAAGATTTGCAGGAGAAGTCAGAAGAGTTCTGCGACCCGCATTCAGGTAAGTAGCAGATCTTGACCCACGTAGTGAAGACTCTGGCTTCCCACGTAGTACAGATCTGTAAACGCGATGCCTTGACACGTCGTACTGATCGGGGGTTCGAATCTTGATCTGACATGCAGAATGAAAGATGCCCGAGACAGGCAAGCATCACGCTGGCAGCCGAAGAAAACGCTAAGCACTGGTTGTGGCCCAGGGCGGGGTTTATATAGCCTTGGACCCACCCAGAACCACTAGACCACCATAGAAACTAACACATTGGCCCTCTAGGCGCCATGTTGAATGTCACTGCCTGGTTCAGCCTGGGGGCCATCTTGGATGGGGCTAAAGGCATACATAAGCCTTTGTCTGTGCCAGACAGCCAGTTTCTCGGTCCAGGTCTGAGCCTTAGGGGTTCCCGGAATCATGACAACAATGATACCAACCAATCTTGGAGATGGAGAGCCTGAAGGATCTGAGAAAGGGTAACTTGCCCTCCTGAGGAACTTGTTCAAGTCCAAGATGGGTCTCAGTCCTCCGTCCTTCTTGGGAATCAGAAAATAAGGGGAATACCAACCCGTGTTCCTCTCCACTACAGGTACCTGTTCTATTACACTTTTCTCTAGCAGAATTAAGATTTCCTGCACAAGAAGCAGATCTGGAATTTTGACAGAGTTGGTTCCCGGTCGATGATCCTGATGTCTTTTTGGAAAAGGAAGGCAGTAACCTTGAGCTACTGTTTTCAGTGCCCAAGCATCTGAAGTAATGCCCCACCATTTGTTCAGATGCTGAGAGATTTTGCCTCCCAATGGGGTCTTGTGGACAAGGCCTCGGAGTGGCATGGAGGCGGCTGCAGCAGCGGCTGAGGGTAAGGATGCCATTGCTGGGGCTGATTTAGCACCCCTTCTTTGTCCACCATGAGGTAATCCTCTTCGTCCTCTTTGTCCGGCCTGTTCTCTTCCTTTACCAACTGAGGAATAGAAGCGAAAAGAACGACCTCTCCAGGAAGATGAGCCCAAATAAGGTTGTCGAATTGAGGCGCTAAGGGATTTAGCCGCCGCCTTGGAGGTCTGCAGCTTCTCCACACTCGAGCCTTCGAAGGGCATGTTGAGTAGCCTGGCCTGCACGTCCGGTGAAAACCCTGACTTCCTCAACCACGCAAATCTGTGCAGTACAGTGCTTGCAGCCATGGATCTGCTGATGCTGTCTTGGAGACACTCTCCCATCGCCTCCTTGCCATCCTTAACTAAATTCAGAAAGCCGTCCCTTTCCTCGCCTTCTGGAACGTGATCAGCCGCCATGCTAACACAGTTCCACAGGGTATAAGTAAACCTAGCCAGGGTACAAGTAACATTAGTGGACTTCAGGGCCATACTGCCCGAGGTAAAGACCTTGTGAGACAATGCGTCCACTTTTTTATCGTCTCTATCCAGGGAAATAGAGGGATAAGCAGACTGTTTGGTCGTGCAGCCGCCTGGACTACCAAACTCTCAGATGTAGGATGCTTACTGAGATAGTCAGGGTCACTCCTCGAGGGTCTATATTTGCTAGAGAAGTTCCTGTTCACAGCAGGGCTAGATTCTGGAGCTTCCCTATTGGCTACCACCTTCATATGAAGGGCCTCATGAAAGGGTAACATTGGGTCCTTCTGGGGACCCTGGTCCAAGATGTCCATCATGTCATCCTGTTCAAAAGTTGGTGAAGTCCTACTCCAACCCATGTATTCAGTGACCCTGTTTATAAGGTTTCTATTACCTGAATCAGCATGGTCTGATGGGTCAGGTTTACCAAACTCCAACTCTGGTGAAGTATCCGGACCACTAGCAGAGTGGAGGAAGTCACAGAGGTCCTTCATCCTTGACTCAGAATCAATTAGCTCTTCCGGTATCTCTCTAGTGCCAAATCTCACTCCAAATGGAGAAATGTCTTCATCGGAAGCACTTTCCTCTTCATAATTTGAGGACATTGACCTAATAAAGTCTTTCTTCGGTACAGATTTGAATATTTTCTCCTGAACCAGTATGTGCTTCGATAGAATCAAAGATTCCGTCGATGGCATCAAAGATGGCTTTGATAAAAGGGTAGATTTATCCCTTGATTTTGGCGTCGGAGAAATCGGTGCCAATGGCGTTCTCCAAGTTCTCGACGTTTTTAGCTTCTTCACCGGTATCAGAGATGGACTCGACACACGAGTCGATAACTTCGACTCCTTTTTGTCGGGTCGAGTATATTGAGTCTCCGATTTACCACTTGTCTTTGCCGAAGTCATTTTTGACCTCCCTGAGTCTTCCAAAAGAGCGATCGGGGTATGGCTTTTTTGTGACTCTTTTGAGGGGGGTAGAAGCTGCATTCTCAAAGATCTGCATCATCTCTATCCTAAAGGCATTCCATTTACTGGGGGAATCCGACCTAGTCGGGCATTTTATGACCTGTGTAGAGGCATCCGATGACGAAGAGGGAGATCTATGGTGTCTCTTCTTCGCTTTCTTCGAAGAAGACGAAGATTGTCTCAACCAACTCCTTGACCTGGACCTCTTCGAATATTTACGCCGAGTGGAGTCCTTAGACTGTGTGGACTTTTTATACTTCTTCGAAGCAGCCTTCAAAGCTTCCCTCCCCACCGCCAGTTTACCCCTGCGTTCCTGGAGAGCTTCTTCAGTCATAGACTGACAGGACCCGCACTCATCGGTCCGGTGGCCGGAACCCAAACACCAAAGGCAGATGCGGTGAGGACCAGTTATCGACATCTTCGCCCCCCAGTCGTGACATTTTTTAAATCCCGATTTAGGGGTTGAAGGGTTTGAAGAAGAAGACATTTTTCAGAAGAAAAACAAAGCGCACCGTTATTACTCGAAGCGAAGCTACAGGAAAAACGGAATTGAAGCCAATGGACGTGGCACAAGCTAATTATACTACAGGTGACGTTGCCACGGCCTTCGAGGGAAATCGACGCCACAACATCGTGCATAGCACCCTCTGGCATGAACATTTTTTCCGAAGCAGCGAAGCTGCCAAGATAAAAATATCAAAGATGAGGAATACGTGGGAGGACACAATCCATTCGAAATAGGCCTTCTAAAAAAACAAGTGGAGGTCCAGCAAATGACACAGAGACAGAACTCTCCAGTCCATTTAAATTTTCCAACACGACTGGTGTAAATTGCTCTGCAAATGTAGCAATCAATCTTCTGTTCCAATTGCCACCAATTGCTCAAAACATTTACTTGAACGGCTCAGACCAGTTGTGTTTGCAAATACTCGTCCTTCATAGAAATGCGACAAATAATCCTGACAACACTTACAGTGTCTCAGGAATAAGGCAAGAATTGTACTATTGTGCAGGAATGGTAAAATTCACCATAAACACACAGGAAGATCCACAAGAATGTCTAATGTACTTACTGCAAGTAATGGAAAGCAAAAATATACCTATAAATGAAATCTTCCAGATTTCATACATGTGGAAGCATACATGCACTCTCTGCAACCATGGTGCACAAGAGCACGTCCCTAATGAACGATTTGTATATGTATCTATACCTAATTGTGAATCCATTCCATTTCATCAGCTGGTGCAAAATGCAAATCGTGAGATATTATGCACTGTTTGCAATTCAGACAATCGTTCCACCTTACACATAAAATCACATAGCCAACATGTAATAGTAATGATTTTAAGGTACAACGTAGATGGGACCAAAAACAACTGCATCAGTGATGTCATCAATGACATTTGGGATGTCATCTGTGATGTCCTGGGTGTTAGTGTTAGCAGTGCACAGCGGTGCGGGCAGTTATGGTTGCTTAGCCTACCTTAACTGTCGAAGTTCAGGGTTTTTTCGATTGTACTTTGAACCATAAGGTCACATTTATAAAGTTTTTTTAGTGAATTTCACAGGTTTTTAGTAGTGCAACTTAACCATAACATCCCTCTAATAAAGTTTTTTCTAGTGAATTTTAGGAGTTTTTAGTAGGCCAACTTAACCATAATGTTCCTTTAACAAAGTTTTTTTTAACTCAATTTGACAGGTTTTCAGTAGAGCAACTTAACCATACCGTCCCTTTTGCAAAGTTTTTTTACTAAAGATGATCGGTTTACAGTAGTGCCACGTAACCATAATGTAAAGCTACTTCTGACTTATTTAAACACCTTGCAGAGAATACCATTTGACAATATGCTGGTGTACAGCACGGTAACGTGTCCCAGAATCCGTAAACACTTAACAGTAAGATGTGCGTTTCGTGGACAATGTGGAAACAGATTTTATATTGATGTAGGAACGTCCACCTGCAACATTTGCCTTGCACAGCGCCAACACGTATTGGTAGTTAGCCATTAACAATGTAGTACACATTGCATACTTTCAGCAAAAGTTTTAGTTATCTGAAAATGACATCAGCTAAGGCCATCCCTCCTCCCCAAGAAAAAGCAGCACTACTGTAATGAAGGAGCATGACAAACACTGCCCCAACCTTAGAAATAACAAAAGCACAATATTTTTGCACCGGTCACCCAATCCTCCATATCACTGTTTGATGCGTCTTTCCTCATTTCCGTTCGCAAATGGCCTTATTAGCTGTCCTACCAAAAAAGAAAGCCATCCGTTAACAAAGTAAATGTTGCGTTAAGAACCACCTTTCACAGTAAAGGACATAGACGCAATAAGATTTGACAATAATAGTATAGATGTGCAAAGCATTAACGTGTGCTATGGAAAATAGGATTTCGGGTTATAATCCAGCCCGTAGCTGGCCGGATTACGAAACAAAATCCTTTTTCAAGATGGCCACCATCGAAAGGAAAGCAAAGAAAAAGCAACAGCATGTACCGTGACACAGAACCTGTAAATAAACATACAGCGACGTATAACGTGGTACTTTACATTTCGAAATGATACACATGATTTTAAAAGAAAACGGTACCATTTTAGAATTTGGAAAGTACTTTTATTTAACAAACAACTGTCAGAGATCAACGGACAAATTCCATTTCCAAATAATTTGTAGCAATGAGTCTAAGGCCGACATTGAAAATGTTCATGGAGAGACACATGCGTTAATTTTGCATACACGAAGTATGCGTTTCTGTTAAAGCACCCGTTTTGTTTGCACAGGTATTTCCAAGATGGCGCCATCACCGTTGCCTTACAGCACCATAAATGATGTTATGTTGCTCCTTGTCGCTAGTTCAGCGTAGGGACAGAGCGGCCCTGGCCTGTCATCCCATAACATTATAATGGACAGGCACCCGGTCACCAGCAGTTGCATCTGCCGTGGAAAGAAGCCGTCACTCGGCATCTGGAAACCATGGCACGCACAGTATGGCAAAATGTAGCTAGGCGGAAAATGTAAGAGAAAATCTGTGTCAATACCCAACCTTTAGGAAAAAATTCCAAAACAGACACAAAGATTGTGGAAAGTACTACACAAATGTAAGTGCCCAAACATGACATTTTAAAGAAATATTAGAGTCGACCATGGGTACATGTAATGACACCCTACAAACGCAGATAAACAGCACTCGCCGTAAGAGTTACAAAAAGGACAACTACACAGTGAGATGGTAATTCAGTTATGAAGGCAACATGAATGGACAAGCAAGAAAAAATTACATGTAATGTTACACAAGACCAAAAGAACGTGCAAACTGATACACAAAGCTATGTGGGCAAGCATAACATTTGAAAGAAAAAGAAATAACAGTCACCAACGGTGACTCTAGTCATAGCCTGCAAACGCAAACAATGTACACTCTCTGTTATTGGAGGAAAATTACAACTGCGCAAAAATATAATACTACAGTTACATTGTCACAATTAGTGTACAGCGTCAAAATTAAACTTACATCATCTTGACAGCCTCCATTATTTTTGCCAAAGTCAGACAGCAAACTGTTCGCATCAAAGAAAATTCGTGAACTGATATTTCATGTTCCTTACAAATGTTTTTAAAATATAACCTTATCAAATAGTATTTTTTTTCCAAGCTTTCATTCCTTGCGTAGCTTTTAAAGTTTCCCTTTCGCTCAAGGTCAAAAACAATAGCCCGTTATGAATTGGCTTGGATGGGTGGGCCTACTGAAAAAAAAGCAAATCAACTGACCTTCACTCAGAAGGCAAATACGTTCTCACTTTGCAACAACATATGAGCTTCCTTTCATGAGAACCGCTACTCCCATACGCTGTGTAAACCACTGTTTCCATCAAACATTCTAGGTGGCCACCTCAGATTTCAAAACATAGGATGCCAGTCCGTATTCAATATTAATCTGAAAACATTGTAACACAGACTCAGGCATTGGTCGCCGTGCATTGAGCACCAACTTCCACTTTACCGTATGAAGTTGGTGGCAAGAAAACACCGCTTTTTCAATTTTCCACAGCCACATTCCATTACAACCTAAGTAAAGCTCACCTTCGGAAAAAGTATTTCATAATTGTAACAAGTGCATTAGTGTGTTGTTTTGTATGTGTTACCGGTGATGTCCGTGTGCACCAAAACATGAACAAAATATGGCAGAGGCCGCGAAGAAATCTGACGCACTTCACGCTGTTCCACAACCAATCAGTGAAAGTGCCACATGTCCGCGGACATGACGCTACGGATTAGCCAATCGATTTCTTGTCCGCGGAGCAAACAGGGAAGTGTGACCGCGGAGCGGACATAGATATCACTAATTTTTCCAGACTTACTTTTTCATCGTTTTAAAGAAAAGTACTGGATGGATTTTCACCAAATTTACAAAAGCACGATTTCGGGACCAAGCCACTGCTCCTGCCGCAAATTTGGTGAAAATCCGTCCAGTGGTTTGGTCTATGGGAAAAAAAGACATTTGTGACCCCCCCATAACTTTGCCCCCCGGACCAAACCTCACCAAACTGTGCAACAAAAATTCAGAGTGGGCCATATACTTCTTTTGCAAAGTTTGGTGAGGATTCGTCCAGGGAGAGCAAAGTTATAAGCCACCCAAAAAGTGCTCTTCTTATGGAAACAGCAACTTAACCATAACTACACGGCCACTACCGCGATAGCGGCCCTGTAGTTATGATAAAGTTGCTAAACCCATAGGAAGACCACTTTTTTGGCGGCTTATAACTTCGCTCCCTCTGGAGGAATCGTCACCAAACTTTTCAAAAGAATTATATGGGCGGCTCTGATTTTTGTCAACACGTTTGGTGAGGTTTTGTGCAGGGGGGGAAAGTTATAGAGGGGGTCCCAAAAACATTTTATTTCCATAGACTGACTGGGCAAAAACTTTGCGCATGGCTACAGCGCGAACGGCTGGACAGATTTGCACCAAATTTGTGGCAGGGGCTTGGGTCAGAAAGCATGCTTTTGTGTGTTTGGTGGGAATCCAATCAGTACTTTTGTTGCAAACAACTGAAATGTACATCTTTAAAAATTGTGATATCTGGGTCTGCTCCGTGGACCCATTTCCCTGTTCGCTTCACGGACAGATGTGTCATTGGCTTGCGGTACGGTGTGCTGTCGGAGAACTTTGGACGTAGCCGGTGGTTGGCTGGAGGGAAGTGTGCTCTGCGTCAACATTGTTTGGCAAATGCTGCCATGGTGTATCTGAAGTCAGTACGCTGGCGGATGGGTCTGGAAAATATACCGTATGTCATGTGTTGACGGCAAGAAGGGAGGGAAAAGGTGGAGGAGTGAGAAGTGATTCATGTGACATATGTAAATAGGTGGAAGAAGACGGAGGAGTGGCTGCAGTAATTGTGCGTATTGCACCAATTCGTGGGTAACTAGACAGGCGACTACCTTGTGTGGTGATTGGAGGAAGCTGTCCTAACGGTCTGATAGCTTATGCCGGGACCTGTTTGCAGCGACCTCTTTCTGTGGTGAGTGGTGACAGGTCAATTTCAAAAGGGGAGTGAATTGCACATGACATAGGTTGGGTGAGAGCACGGGTGGCTGAGCCCTGCAGATGGATAGGGGTAGTTGGGCACATGGTGGCATGCATGGGTGCAAGAAGTTGCGGTGGGTCTGTTGAAGGATTAAACCATTGGGTGCATGGCCGAAGGCCATAGGCCGTAGGGCATGCACTCAAGAGCCTATGCCTTCAGCACACCCACCGCAGCAATGCATGTCTGACTCTGCATTCCGGTAGAGGGTGGTGCTTGCATAGTGTGGTGTGTGCAGATTGGTTGGAGTAGGGCCAATGTTGCGAACAGTATGTGGGTAGGTAGGCAGTGACACAATTCTTTGGGAATGGAAATGAGTATGGCCGCAGTATGTGAATGAAAGTGCACAGGGGTGCAGGAGACAGTGTTTTCTTTCTACATTATGGTAACTGTTGCAAATTTCTGCTGCATAGCTCAATGGCGATGCGCTGGTTGGGTAGGAGTGCTGGTGGCAGTGGTGTGTATGTGGATTGTCGTAGTTGATGACATGCATGGTGGCATTACGTTATGCTGGGTGTGTTCAAGGCCTAGACTATTGGGTGCATTGCCGAAGGCCTTAGGCCATGCACTCAAGAGGCTAGGGCTTGAGCACACCCACAACAGCAATGCATTTTTGACTCTGTATCAGTTAGAGGGTGGTGACTTGTACAGAATGGGTTTGGAGCACATTTCAGACGCAATAGAGCAGCAGAAGTAAGCTGCCATACGTGTATGTTTGGTTTCGCAGGTCAGGTGACTGTTAGAACATGGTACATTTTTTCATGTGTGGTTGGAGATGGTGCAGTGAAAAGTCAGTGTGGGCACTGGGTGCAGTGTTTGCATACTGTCAATATAGTAGAGGGTATGGTTGAAGGGCAGCTTATTTGTGCTTGGATAGTTTGCTGTTTGCAGATTGCTTGGAGTAGGGACAATGTTGTGAACATTTTGTCGTTAGGTTGGCAGTGAAACAATACTTTCTGAGTGGAAGTGGGTAAGATAATAGTATGTGAATGAAAGGGCGTAGGGTGGTCAGAGACAGTGTAATGTTTGTAGATTTTGGTAACTGTTGCATTTAACGCTGCATAGCTCCATTGCGGTGCGGAGGTTGGGTAGGAGTGCTGGTGGCAGTGGTGAGTATGTGCACAGTGGTAGTTGGTGACATGCATGGTTGCATTATGGTGCGGGGAATGTGTGCAAGGAGCACTCCCACTGCAGCAATGCAGGTCTGACAGTGCATCAGGCACAGGGTGGTGATCTTTGGAGAATGGGTGAGGAGCACATTGTAGACGTGCAACAGCAGCACAAGTCAGTTGAAAAGCGTGTATTGTGCGCTGCATGGTTGTGGTGATAGTTGCAACATGCTATAGTATTTGGAGTATGGCAAGAGATGGTGCAGTGAGAAGTTCTGCAGTGTGGCTACAGGGTGCATTGTTTATGTATTGTGAGTATGGAAGAGGGTATGGTTGACGTGCAGTTTATATGTGCTTGGTTACTCTGATGTGTGCAGATTTATTGAAGTAGGCCCAATGTTGTGAAGCTGTTGTGCTTAGGTTGCCAGTGACACAATACATTGTGAATGGCAGTGGGTAGGGGTGGTGCAGGCTGTGGTATGTTTGTGGATTCTGCTAATAGTGACACAGGTTTGTGAATGGGTGTTTCATGGTGTGGGGGAGTTGGGTAGAAATGCTGCTAAGTATGTTGCGTTTGTGCATAATGTTAGCTGCCCACATGGACGCATGCATGGATGCATAGTATTGTGGTGGGTGTGGGAGAGGGCTGCACTGTTGTGTGCATGGCCAAAGGTGTGCTGGGTGTGCCTCAGAATCTTTGTGGATGTCTGCTTTTCTGGGCTGTGGACCTCACTGTAGATGGGAAAGCGCAAGTGCCACATCCTGCCATTATGAGCATGGTGGCCATGGAAATGGAATTGTGGGAAATAGGCAATTAGGTGTTTAGGGTGTGGTTGACATGAAGGGGCAGTACCATTTTGTCCAAATACTGTGGCTTGAGGTTGGTTGAGATGGAGAGACGCACAGTGCTTATTGTCAGTGATATCTTGGTTCGGCATCTGCACAGTTTATGTGAGCAAAGAAGCGTTGCTGGTCATTTCGGGTTGGAAGGAGTGGACGCTTTCTGGGACTGTCAGGGTGACTGCAGTTTCGGTGGGATGGTTCGCCTTTGCAGATATGTGGCATCCGTCACGAATGTTGACTTTGTCGTGGTGCACTATGGAAGTCTACATTTGGGTTACATGTCTTGTGGACGTTTAATCCATCACCTGAAGAGGTTGGTGAACGCAGTGATGCAGATTGTTCCTACTGCCAAGGTAGTTTTCTCATGCATAACACCAAGAGAAGTATGGGCCCATGCTGGTGTAATTTGTCCCCAGGTCGGAAGGTGTGTTATAAATAGAATCATGTATGAATTTATGCAGACTGCTGGCATGTTCTCCACCCATTATGAGATCATGAGGTCGCACAATATGCAGTGGTTCCGTAGAATGGCATTTATTTGAGCACCATTGGCAATGCTGTTTTCTTTTACACTGTGCAAGAAGCATTGACCAGAATGTGGTAGAAATGTGAGGAGAGGCAAACAGAAATGCATATTAAGAGAAAAAACTAAAAAAGGTTGCTCGCATGCACGTAGAAAAAAACCCCAAAAAACCAACAAAACCTTTATACATCTACGATGGAAGACCCAATCGCCTACCCAGCTTGATATTGCTTCCCCCGCCACACCCCCCTCACTATCACAAAAAGGTAGCAGACTCTGCGGTACTTTCAGAATTACATGTGCCACATCCTGGGTGGCCATGTCAATGTATGTGGATGTAGAAATTGTGCATACTTTTACTGAACTTTGTAGTGGATGTGCTTTGGAATGACACGACACTTGTACTGTAAATGTGTAATGGTACATTTTAATTGTTGTACAGGAGTGACAGTGTTGGATGATGGCGGCTTCGATGCGATTGGTGGATGCGTCTGTGCCTATTTACGCGTAACCCAATGAGGTAGTCCTGCAGAGAAGATAGTGCAAAGGGAAGAAGGACTGCTCCTGCTTGACAGGGGTGCAGCCCTCGCAGTACTTTGGGAAGCGCACATGCCACAATCTGCCCTTTGCATCATGTTGCATAATTGACATGGCACTGTGGGGTTATCCAATCAGGTACTGTGGGTGTGGTTCACAGGAAGGGCGGTCAAATTGTTGTACATTATACTCTGCGTACAGAGGCTGGCTGACATGACAAAACACATTGTGTTGACTGTAGGTGATCCCTTTGTCATAGATCTGCACAACTATGCCCTGGAAAGACCCTTTGACTGCAATTTTGGTTTGGAAGGAGTGGACGCATTGTGGAACGCTGTGTATGAGCGCAATTTCGCCGATATACATGTACTTCACGAAGACCTGGCCACTTTTGCAACAGTGGATGCTATTGTCATCCACTACGGCAGCATGCATATGGGTTACGTGGCTTGCTTACATTTGTTCCGTCGACTGAGGAGATTGGTGGATGTCGTGAAGGCGCTTTTTCCCACTGCCAAGGTGCTTTTCTCATCCATAATACCACACAGAATATGGGCCACTGCTCATGGATGTTGTTCCGAGCCAGACACAGGAAGGTGTCTCATCAACAGAAGCATGTATACTTTTTTGTTCGCTCGTGAAATGCTCTTCTGCAACAATGACCTCATTAGTTGTGGAAATACAGAGTTTTTCCAAGAAAATGGCATTTTGTTGTCACCCATTGGCAATGAGGATTTGTTTGCCCATCTACAGGATGCGGTGAAGAGTTTACTGTAATAATGTGAGCACAAGAAACCACAAAAGCAAATAAAAACTGAAAAAAGCTGTTTCTCTAGAAGCATCTAAAAGATGTTTTAAATGAATAAATAAAGGCTCTTTTAAGAGCCGCCCTTTACCACAAACTCCCCCTACCCTGGTTGCAAGTTATTCCCCGTGCCCGCACGCAGCACGAAAGCCACATCCAGGGATTTAGTGGATGGCGGCCATGGAAATGGGACTGTGGGCATTGTCCAATCAGGTGATTAGGGTATGCGGCAATAGGAAGAAGGACTCTTTCTTCACTCGGGCCTGGCCCTCGCGGTACTTGGGGATGCGCAAGTACCACCTTCTGCGCTTCTCAACATGCTGGCCAATGGAAATTGGGCTGTGGGGATTGTCCAATCAGGTGCTCAGGGTGTGCGTCACAAGAAAAGGCGGCAATATTTTTTTCATTACTCTGTGTAGTGAGGGTGGCAGGCAGAGATGGCGAGACGCACTTTCTTGATAGTCGGTGATGCCTTTGTGGAAGATCTGTTGCAGTATGCCGTCGAAAAAGGCTTTCATGGCAATTACGATTTGGAGGGAGTGAACGCTTTGTGGTGCTGTGCTGATGTGAGCTGATTCGGCACTGTGCTTGCAGTATGTCGAAGAGTGGCAACTTCAGCTAGCATACATGGTATGGTCATGCACTATGGAGTATTCCATTTGGGTTCAATTGCATGTTCCTGTGTGTAACGTCAACTGAAAAAGGTGATGAAAGCAGTGAAGCGCATTTTCCTCACTGCCAAGGTGCTTTTCTCATGTATCCCACTGAGAATGGTATGGGACTATTCCAATGATTCCTGTTGCCAGCCAGATGTCGGAAGGGGTCTCATGAACAGAAACATGTGTGACTTCTTGAATGCTGCTGGGATGTTCCCCTGTGAGAATGAGAACATTGGTTCTCGATATATACACCTTTTCAAAGCAAATGGAATCTCTTTGTCAATCAGTGGCAATGACATTTTGTTTCACAATGTACAGGCTGCACTGAAGACCCTACTGTAAGAATGTAAGTTGATGTACAAAACACAAAAATACTTATAAAAATCACAAGAAAAGGTGTTTCTATGTAAGCACCTTTAAAAAGAAATGAAAAAAGACTCTTTTTAGAGCCGCCACAACTAACGGCATCCCCTACCATGGTTGAAAGTTATTCCCCCACTCCCGCGCGTGCACAGCACGAAAGTCTGCAGATATTGCGATACTTGCAGCGTGGCACATGTTAGATACGCCCCTTTTGCAGATGACAGCCATGGAAATGGGCCTGTAGAGGCTACGGGATTGAGCAATAAGGTTTCTGGGTGTGGTGTGTATGCACAGACTGTGGCACACAGTGTAGTTGTCGACAGAAATGCAGAGGGTGCGGTTATGGCTGTGTGTTTCACGAGCCACAGCACGTGGGTTTTGGGGGAGTTCGAAATAAACTGATTGAAAGTCATTGGAAAAGACTGTGCAGTAGCTGCTCATTGTGAATTCTATCATGTGGATGTGTGATGCTATGGAGTACCTAAAATGAAGTGACTGAGTCGGTTTGCCTGTGTGGCACTGTGGTGACGCGGGTGTCTGGTCAAAGGATCGAATACAAAGGGTCGAATGGTCAAAGGATCGACACCAAAGGATCGAAAACCAAAGGATCGAATTTTTTTTTTTAATTACATTTTTTTTGGGGGGTTTCGTTCAGTGAAAGAAAGTGGTTTTTACCACAAAAATGCGGGTTGGGGGAGGGGACACCCCCCAAATAAAAAAAAAGAAAATATAAAAAAAAGAAAAAGAACATTCGATCCTTTGGTTTTTGGTCCTTTGGTGTCGATCCTTTGACCATTCGACCCTTTGGTTGTCGATCCTTTGACCTACAACCGGTGACGCGCAATCATGCCGACATTACTGTTCTTCATTGTGGAGGAAAAATTGCGCAGCATGTTATACAAGTTTCTGTGCCATTTGCGATGAAGGAGGCAGTTGCCCAGGTCATGCGTCTGTTTCAGATTTCCTGCATAACTTTGTATCGCATTACACAGACATTGATGTGGCTGTGTTATGTTTCATTTGGTCCGCAAATGGAGAACGGCGGTATATTGTGAAAAAATCTATTTGTGGCTTTCTACGGCATGTGCCAATGGCGTACTTCACACCTAGGAATATGACGTTTCACTGCACGAACACTTTCCTCCAGCAATAACATTCATCTTACTATTCCTGCCATCCTGATTTCTGCACAACACAACCAAAGTGCCTTGGTGCCCTTGGTGAAAGTTGTGGAGGAATTTTTGTAGCAAGTGTTGTGCACTGAAACTCTTCATAACACTCTGCAACACGTCAAGAAACCGTTTCTACAGCGACCCCCTTTCCATCTGATTCAACTACAGTGTTTTGCACAGTGCCACGTCTCCCGCCATGCCCCCGTTCATTGGCAATTCCATTGTTCATCTCTGAAAGGAGCTTTCTTTATTTCCCTTTTTTCCTTTCCCAGTTCTTTTCTGTTTATTGTGGTCTTCTAACACACGCCATAGAAGGAACGGCAGGAAAGGCCCAGTACATATTCGCCACCGCCAGAATGAGCTCTGCATTAGCCTGACGCAATTGCAGCCCCGAATTGGCAAAAAACTTTTTGCCCAAGGAATCGAGCAATTTGTCCTTCTTGGACAGAACTTGAGCCGCAGCTGCGGAAGACGCAGAGGCCGGCTTGTATTGCAGAGTGGCGGCTACTACCACTGTCGAGGACGGTAGCGGACATGACGCCAAGGCTACTTCCTCGGAGGTGTGAAGCCTGTAATGGGCGTCAATCCTTTTATTTATGTGCAGCCCGGTTTAGGGTTTATCCCAGACCTTGCGGGCCTCGGCCAGGATTTCCCTCTGAAGAAAAAGGCTGGTACGCTCCTGTGAAGACAAAGATAGCACCCCAAAAGCACCCCTTCCTGCAGAGCGGGTGCCTCAGTCACTGGTATGTCAAGCAGTGACATCATGTCCAGTACCTGGTCGTGTCGTAAAATGCTCGGACACAGCGGGGCAGGTTCTCACTGTCCTGATCTGCCAAAGGTTTGTCTAGAGCATCTGGATCCACCGGCTGCGGCATCAGATTGACATCACGCTCTGCTGGAGTCTTGTCCACCGGTGGCAAAAGCGGAAGAGCCGGAGGAGGGCTGGGAGGCAGAGGAGGTGGTACCACTGGAGCGGCAGCTGCCGTGACAGGAACTGTTGGGGCAGGAAACTGAGTCTGAGGGCAGATTTCCCTAAAGAGGCCCTTAAAGTACTCCCTCATGGGATCAGAGTTCATTAGACTATGAAATTTCCCAATAAAGGCATCCTCTGCCGAGACCTTAGGCGCTGGAGTGGGCAGAGGCCTCTCATGAGGAGCATAACCCCACAAACATAGTGAGGAGGGCTGCCAAGAGGGCCCACCACCAACCGGGTCTACATAGACCAATGGGGCAGATGTAGGAGGAAGCGAGACCGAATGAGGTAGTGGCATCCGAGCACGCCAGTCATAGGAAGGGCGGAACGGATTCACACTGTCACATGGAAAAGGTTATCCACTAAAAAGAAGTTTCCTAGCACCCGCCGTCAATAGCGTGGTGTGAGGGAAGAATCCAAAATGGCCCGCCATTTGGTGAACATCTGAGGAGAACTGTGTCACATGTGTAGAGGAGGCAGTTGACTCCACAGACTGGCCAGTGGACTTGACTGAAATGTTAGCCTTGACACAAGGATCCTTGGTAGAGCCGGTACTATGGCGCCTTGGATGTTTACTGAACATCCTGTCCCTTGAATCAGCCTCCAAAGGAGGAACCTCGGCAATGCCGGTAACAGAGGAGTTCCGGTCGATGACCTCTCCCTGTGCCCCCTCAACAGAACAGGTGACTCTGCTAGCGCGAGAAAGTTGAGGAATCCACCTCACCGACAAGACCTTAACAGGTCTCTCAGTTCTGTTGGTGCACGCCTTAGCCTCGTTAATTGGAACCTCGGAACAGAGTCTGGTCTTAATAGCTCCACCGGGAGGGGCCTCGAACCGTGGTTTGGTACAGAAAGCCTCAACAGAGGTCTCAGGGCACACCCCGGTGTCTGTTTAAGAAGTTCCTCACAAGGAGACCTCGGAGCGAACTCTGGTACCCAACGCCTCAGCACGACAATGCTGGCTATTAGCACCTGATCGGTGAACCTTGGATTGTGATCCGGTATAGGCAGGCCCCTCGCAGAACCCTTGGAGAAAACCCTGGTACGCCTATTAGGCCTGCAAGGCACCTCAGGAAAAACCATGGTATCAGAGCTTTTGAAGCCCCTCCGGGACCTGGAGGACCCCGGGAAGGAGTCCCCCAGCTGGAGGGGGGCCTGAAAAGTAAGGAACTTATTGGGCTTCTCTTCTTTCCGTCGATGAAAAGTTGGAAAGACAGTGGAGGAACCTTCTGGAAGATCTTCCACTGATGAAGATGATGCTGAAGTGCCCCGACCGAAAGGGAGTCGCAGAAAAAAACACAAGTCCCAACGGTGATCCGGTCGCAGACACTCCAAGCAGAGAGAATGGAGATCCGCCCTAGCGAAGCGACGTTCGCAAGAGAAACAAGTGGCAAATCCCAAACAATTTGGCATAGACGAAGGACTATGCGACCGCAGAACCGGAGCAGGAGAGAAGGACAACGGGAAGAAACATGTCAATTTGACTACAAAAGTGCTGTGGTCCCGTCTCACAGGACGGAATGTCCCAAAGGTATGGAGGAAAGGGGACGGGACATAGGAGTAAACCAATTACAGTTACCCACGTGTGAATGTAGCGCAATACAACCACAGATGCCACCACTCCGTAAGAGTGCAACTCCCACATCCCTTCACCCAGCATTACAGCCAATGACCAAGACATCAGAAGTGTGATCATCAGTGCACCTACACCAACAGTCGTAGGACACGGCCCCAGACGACCCATCATGTAGCTCTACGACACATCAAGCAGCGCATTGCAACAGGACCCCTGCATGGAATGACACCTCTCCCCAAACCCCTGCAAGCACCCACCACCACTGCACAACTACCCGGCATGCACACGAACAAAGCAGCAAGTAGCCACGTGTGTGAAAGATCAGCAGTATGAGCTACAAACACCATGTACCACACGCAGACAACTCCATTGCGCCAAGGGCAACCATACACTGTCCATACACTTTATTGCAAATCTCGCACATCGCATTTAAGAGGTACCAGGAGTGTGTTGGTCACCATGCATAGCACATCATGCGGACTAATCAGCCTATTGCTATCACTGAACATAATCAACAGGGAGCCGCCAAAAGGCAGGTGAATGGGTGTCACTTCTCTGAAAAATCCACTTCGGAGACAAATATTCTGCAATGGCGAAGGGCTGCAAAAATGTATCTGGAGTCAGTCAGATGCCAAATAGGAAATGCGACACGATCACCACCCACAGCTAGCAGCAACACAAATGCATGGAGCCATGCCAATGAATAGGTATGCTTACATCAGATGTAGAGGTCCTGAAGGATAGACTCTTCATGACATCCCTGCCCTCTGCACAGGTCCGACACTGGTCCTATACCTTCATGTCTTCATGTAAGGGCTCACAATGCACACAGTCGGTCATTGTGGTACACACAGATACATGCATACTGACAAGGCATCCACCTGTACTCTGCATGTATCCTGAAGCGGAACAGCCTGATGGCCATGGTACACCCCTTCCAGTCCCTCTCTGGTTAAAAAACTGGCTGCATGTGACTGGTCACAAATATTCATAGGCAATCGCTGAAGGACTCATAAGCCCCACACATACACATGAGCCAGGCCTCATCACGACTTTGGCCGTAACCCTTAAATCCGGCGGTAGCGCTATTACCGCTGGATCTAAGGGTCCCCCAAATCAAGACTTTGGCGGATTTCGCCCCAGCTCTTAGCTGGGGGGAAATCTGCCAAAAATGTGCGCTCATACCACCGGCGGGAAATCCACCGGCGGTATTAGCGCAAAATTTCCCCATTGAGCCCAATGGGAAATGGGGCATTCCCGAATGGGCTCAATGGGGAATCGGATTAACATTACCGCCGAACTCGTGATCCGGCGCTATTAGCGCCGGGGAGTTCGGCGGTAGGGCTAATACCCCTGGCGGTAATACCGCCGACGTTACCGCCCAAGTCGTGATGAGGCCCAATAATGCACGGCTGCCCCTACCCTAATCAGTAGCAGTGGGCTGCAATAAACAGCATGTACGTCACTGTCACAGAAGAGCCCTTCAACATATGAGCCACAAGGCTGCAGTAAACAAAGCCCCATTCAACAAATTGACATAGCAGGCAAGTATAAGGACAGACAGAGGACTACTCACCTGATACACATGGATTCACATGTGCACCATGACACAGTCTAACAGACGAGCCAAGCGAAGGTGCACATGTCAGTAAATGAGCACACATGCCACCCATGTGAATGACTAGCAACGCCATGCCAATGGACACAGCTGCTACTACCATATGCAGGGTCACGCCCTACAACATCCCACACACCACAACCTACATGGCCACATGGCACACATGCACATCACAAACTGGACACGAGTCATGGATAGCACACGGATGAATGTGAACAGGACATTGACAGGGAAGGTGTAGTACGCAGAGGCTATCAAGATATCTCATTCTCCATAGGACCCTGGAAACACATATTGTTGTAAAGTATTATCTGACTAAGAAACTTTCCATTAATAAGGACACCCTTATGAAATTGGGCGATGATATAGCCTTCCCCGCCTTTTACTTTTTGACCTTGGGATTTATTCACAAAGGACCTGTGTGTCCACATGAACTGGTACACTACGATGTAAGAATGAAAATAACCTTTGTTCAAGATTGATCTGTATATTGTTAATACAGCATTTTCTGTTCACTTTGTTGTAAATACTGCACTTCTCTCCTTTTTTGAGTTATATTGATGGTATCATACGTTGTCTTTACCTTTTGTTTGTGTATGTTGCATTTTTTCAAGTTTTATGTACTGAATATCTGCCTGTATGATTAGCAAATAAAACTCTTGTTTGCTATTCTCTGGTTTGTTTTAGCTCAGTGAGAGGTTAATATACCTTTGACCTCAGGTCTGGATCTATCACTTTACGGACCAACCTACACACTAATTTATGGACAGGACCATAATCCAGGACCAGTAAAGCACCATAGCCTTGAGCTTTGTCCACTAGGAAGGGTACAAACTTTTTTGTTTACATGTAGTACGCAGAGGGAGTCAGTGGCACAAGTGGTCGACAGAAACGTGGAGTAAAACAACCAACATAAAAGGCACACAGTGCAGGGAGAGTGAAATGGGATGGACACATTAGGCAGTAACAATTACCCCCACAGGATCCCCTGTGACCCTGCAGAATCACTGTCCCCCATGACTAACACCTCCACCTCTTCTTCCTTCACCTCACCATGCAGGGGCCACTGCCCTGGCACAAAGGAGGAAAATGAGAAGGAGGGGCTCGCTGTGTGTCCCTGCTGGCCACACCTGGGCACAGGAGGCGTCAGGGCAGCCAAGAGCACAGGGGGCCTGTGAGGCAAAGGGGCTGTTTGTGTCTGTGAGAGATGATGTTGGATGACACAGACAGCATCCTCAATCGCCCTCAATTCCCCTGTCTGCACACAATTCAGCCCTCACCCCTCTAGAATAGGTGGGCCATGTGCCTAGGTATTTTACAAGGGATACATGGGGAAGGGGGGTCCTCCACAGGTCCCATATGGGAGTAGGCCCCCATCCTCCTCCTCCTCCTCGTAAGGACGCAGAGGTGTTCATGTGCGGGAGCACCCATGATGTCCCCAACAGGGGCAGTGTGGACACTGTGCTTGGCAGGGTGCAACGGTGCTGGTACGGCTGGCTGTGTTCGGCTGGCCCGTGGTGCTCCCACACTCTGGGCACCTCTGTTGGTTGAGGCACCTGCTCCAACACAGTGGGCTGTCGGCCCCTACTCCTCGTGACCCTCCCGCACAGACCAGAGGGTCCCTCCAGTGGGTCTGTTGCATCCCTGTCTCCACAGTGTTTCCTTTTCCCTTCCATGTCAGGTGTTGCGACATGTACTGGCACAGCTGCCCTTTATGTGACGTGGTAAGCCATGGTTGCTAAGCACGCTCACTGCTGTCATGGCACCAGGCTGAGCCGGATGTTGCATGTGTTGGCGGGCAATCCTCGTCTATGTGCATTGGTGCCCTTCACTGGTGTACTACGAGTGATGCATGCAGGGAGTATTGACTCACCAATGCAAGGACTGTGGCATGGATACACACACACATGCACAAAGGCACACAGCCACTCGTTGGCATGTCTGTCTCCCAGATGAAGCTCACGCTTCCACTGGTTGGTGGCAGTTAGTGTTGTATATATTGGGCAGGCAGGGCATTGCCATGACCTGGGCAGCCTGTGCACATGCCAGGGACTGCTCCATCCTCCCAGTGATGTATGCGATGCAGTGTACATGCAGGTTCACCTGTGTGATGAGCTGTCCCATGGAGGTATCTGCATGTGCCATGGTTACTGTAAGGAACTCATGGTGACAACAGTAAAGACAGACACCAGTGATCACACTTCAAGGGTGTTTATTAAACTGTAAGTGCAGGGTGCAAAAACACCTAACCTAAACATAAATCTAAAATAGGAGCCAGCGTCGACCATCAAATTAAAAATAAGGCAGTCCTTGTGGAGTCTTGTCAAAGTAAAAAGCCTATACTAAGAAAAACCTATTGCCAATTCCTTACAACTAATTTACAGAAAGAGTGTGGGATAGGGTATTCAAAATAAAGAAGAAAGTGTTCACAAATAATAAGTCCAGATGTGATTGCCTCGAGGTCTCCCTTCCCCACATTTTTAGCATGGGACAAGGTGGGACTTTGGAGCACAGCATACGCTGGAACCTTCCCAGCACGAGCTAACAGTTCCGTATCAGCTATCAGGTTCTTCAATGGTTAAGTCTCTTTGTTATGAAAAGTCTCTGGCCTCTGAGGCCTGATGCTCTCAACACACAAACACAACGTTCTGTTCTACAAACCCCTGGGTTCCCCTCTTCTGGGCACAGAACCTTCAGAAGACTTAGTCAACAAATTAAAAAGACAGTTCCTTTCTCAGTGAACTTTGGGTTATAACTTTCCACCTTTGTATCTCTCTTGGCCGGGCTTGGATCCCAGATGACAAAGTGGACACTTCCCTTCGTCTTGTCTTGCAATGCTTCTTGCTTTCACAAATTTTAATGTCTTTCTAAACAGATTTGCAGCCTTTGCCCCTGGTTGTCAGCTTCCCTTTGCCGCGTTCGATCTCGCCAGCTTTGTAACACACTGTTATGTACACACCACTCGGTCGGGTTCACTTCGTTCCACACACTATTTTGGATTGTCGGCTTGCCTTTGCCGGGCTCACTCTTGCCAACCTTTACCAACAATTCCTCACATGACTTTTAGACTTTTCCCCTTTCCATTAGCATCCCTCTGTCGGGTTCACTCTTGCTAATCTTCACAAAGCACAGTTCATGTGCAAATTTTTACCATGCAGGATTCACTTCCCTTAGCTTTCAAAATTTCTTTCGGTCAAAGACTTACGACGGTACAGAGGATTTTACAAGACCCCTCCATGACCACTTTGGCCTTTCTTCGCCTCTTCAAGGCCTTCTGGTTACGGGAGTCTTTACCGTTGGGTAATCACCCAGAGTTTCCTGCATGAACACCCACGTGGTGCCGGACTCCTCTGTATCTGGTTTTCCCCCCTCCTTCATTAATAGTATTCTTTTGCTTTTTCAAAGTTCAATTTAGCCTTCAGCTACTTTTCATTCAACACAGTTCGGTTTCTTATCGACACTCCCCTCGACTCACCGGCTGTGATGAACTGCTTGGCTTTCTTTCACCTCGGAGTCAAGGTTTGTACCACAGAGACAAGCGTCTCTCCCCGGCTTGGTAATCAGCAGAGGAGGGTCTTATGTAATGTTGACATCTGGTGCAATACACGCTGGCTATTGTTCGCAGACTTATCATTTCCTCTGCAGAGGTTCCATAGGACTTCGTCGGAAAGGGCAAGGTCGACTCTCTGCTTGTCACCCTCTCGGTTTGCGCAAACTTTCTCCTCCTCTTGAACTGCCGTGCGGAGTTAGTGCTTATGTCATGCGGTCTGCTTTGCTCTCCCTGTGCTCTACCTTTTATCCTTGTGGGGAAGGGAAAGGGCAGTCAGGTGTGTGTGATTCTGTTCAATTGCCTGACTCTGCCTGACCCTTGGGTTGGAGCGTGTCAGGTGAACAGTTTTAATATTAGTCTGTTAATCACAGTGTTCAAAAGTGTTCGCATTGGAAAATGTGGGAGTGATATGAGGAGTGGTATCCTTCATCCTAGAGATGTTGGTAAAGTCAGGAAGTTGAGATTGGTAGGGTTCGTGAAACAAATGAAACTTATCAGAGTATCTACCATGATCTGAACAGGGGGGATTGTGGGAATGGTAGTGTGTTGTCTGAACAGATTGAGAGTGTGGGAAATAACAATCCCAGGGACGGGAAGAACGGTTGGGAGTATTCGGGCAGGGAACAGGATAACAGGGATTCTGGTAGAGAGGGTTTCTGGTTGCAAAGGGGTTCGGGATCCTAGGGGATTTGTTATATACAGAGGGTTTGTTGGATCTAGGTAAGCTAGATTGAACGGGAGAAAGGGGGTTAAATGTACTGCATCCTACAATTGTCCCTGGACCTAGTATGATATCAACTTGGTCTGTCTCCTCCTGCCTCCCCTTACTTGTTGTTTTCCTCCCCCCCAGCACAATCTGAAATGTCGTCAGGCCTAGTACAATAGTCGCTTGTTTTGTTCCTCCCCTCCCTTTCTGCACCCTCTCCCACACCTTTTGTTTTCTCCGGCTCTACCAGAAATGCAGTCCGGCCTAGTATGGAATAGCCTATCTGTTTCCATTTCCTTCCCACTCTCATCCTCTCTTTCTTATCTATGGTGTAGCACTTGCACTATCTGAAATTTCGTCAGGCTGAGTACGATAGCTAATTTCACGTCCTTACTGTTCATGGCCTGTAAGAATGTCATTGTAGTTTCCCTTGTTCCCTCCCTTCCCTTGAAGCGCCTTCAAACACATTGTGTATATGCGCAACATAAATAAACTATCATATCATATCATACAAAGGGCTCAGGTATATCGTCCTCCTCTTCTTCTTCCGCCGGTACCATACTGCATCTCACCTTGGGTTTTCCTCCGAGCACAACCCTGTGCTCCCCTACCCAGGTGATCCTCCCTTGCTCGTCCGCCCTCAGGGTTGGGATCTGAGAGCGCCAACCCTTCCCTGGCCACCTGAATACGGAATTCTCAAGGTCTACTTGGGAGAATACCCTCAGGTTTCTCACAATACCTGTAACTCATGCCTTCAAGCGTCACCTGTCCATGATGACTGTTGTGCAGCAGACGTTGTTCACTGGTGGATATGCCTGGTGCGATTGGAATCGCATCCGTCTGCATATGTCATGTACATGACCACTAAGTCACACAAACTGGCGGATGTATCTAGGGATACCTGAGCTTTCCATTGGATGTGAACCAGTGTTGGGGGTTGAAGGGGAGCTGAGGCTTGGCCTGCTGGATGTCTGAGTGGCTGATCTGTGCAGCATCTGGCTCTATCTTTGTGTGCATGACACATGCATGTGTGACTTCACTATGTGTTTTGCACATGTGTGTATCATTCAGGGCATGGCCGGCATCCCTATGTCAGCATACGCATCATGGTCCTGGTACATGTGGCTCATGTGGGAAGTGACTGCAATGCCACTCAGCTTACAATGACATTGGATCGATGTGTGGATGTGTTAGATGGACACATGCCATCTGCTGGTGACAATGAGGGGTACCGTGTCATTTGTCTATGTGGCGGTGGATGTGTGTGGTGATATCATATGTGCAGTGGGTGTGCGTGGATGTGTGAATATATGCACAGTGTCTCTCTCTCCCCTGGCCTCCACTCACAGTCCCAACTTCCCTCCACATGTGTGGATTCCATTTCTCGGCATCATGCAATTCACGACAGACACGTTGGTAGTGAACACGTGCATTTGTGTGATGCTGTATATGGGGGATGCGCAGGGATGTTTTTGATGGGGCCATGCTCAGGGATGAGGAGGGTGTTCAGGATTTAGTGGCACATATGCTAGGGGTGGTGGCGGCGGTGAGGAGGAAGAGTGGAATGAGTTGAGTCTGGGGTAGGAGTAGGGGGCTGCTTCCTGGTTCTTCCATGTCACCTTTTGGCCTATGGCTCAGCCTGGGATGTCAGGGAGGCCAAGCTGTCCTCCTCCAAGCTGAGTGGCACTCTGGCGAAAGGTGGGCCTGAATGCCGGTTTTGGCACACCCGGCAGGGTTCAGTTTCCTGCATTGCCCTACCCACCATCTCGGGTCTCCTTATGGGTGCTCCATGCATGATCAGCAGCTGGTCGAACCTTCTCGACACTTCCAGGTGTGCCTCAGTAGCAATATCCAAGGACATGCCCAAACCAAAGATGTTCCTGTTTATCTCATTGCTTGTCAGATGGATGGAATTACGGCAGCTGGACATGCCTGCAAGCTCTGGTGTTATGCTGCACCCGGCCTCGGCCACAGTGTCGATCATGAGCCGCTGTATGAAGTCGCACAGCCACTCGGGTTGCTCCAACCCTGATGGCCTTGCAAGCTGCGGTGGTGGTGCAGTCTGAGGGTGGGTTCCGAGGGATGCAGCAGCTTGGTCTCAGGTGCTTGGGTGCATCATGGTGTCTTGATATTGGGAAAATCTTCCTCGGGACCATCCCTTCAGAGCAAAAATTACCCAATTCAGCCCAAAATACAGGTTCTATTGTGCCGAGCAGTGAACTCATGCTAGTGACAAATGACACCTTCAAAAGGTTTTAGCATTTATTCTAAACAGTGAATTTCAGCAACATCTTGGGATTCAAGTTAGAGAAGATTACAAAACATAAACTTAGAGAAATACAAAATATAGAGAAACATAGAACTTAGAGAAACATAGAGAAACACAGTTTTACGCCCCTTCAATCAGCACTGGGAGACCCTGGCCCTCATAAGCTAGCTGTTGCAAGCCCCGCTCAGAGGACAGCGCTGCAGGGTGCCGACAGAGCAGCAGGTTCCGGACACTCGATTTTGCTCGAACCAAGTCCACAGATCGATCTCCCACCCGAGTCATGTGGGCATGCATTTTTATAATCTCGTGCTGTCAGTCCATGACGCACAGTTCCAGAACTTTCCCTGTGCAAAATATAGGCTTGCTCATGGAAAACCCAACTCTGTGATGCTCCCTGCTCGCTACTACCCCTCCCTTGGAGCCCTCTCTGCGAAAGCACTGGAATGTCCTTATCAGCGTGTGGGCAAGGCCGTACCAGGCCTTCTCAGGGAAACAGGATTTGTTTACGAAACCATGCAGGGCTACAGTTAGAAAGGCAGAATATTCTAAGAGAAGTCGAGATGAATTAACCCTATGTGAGCAAGCTCTAAAAGGCATGCACTCATAGCTTAGTGTTCATAGCGCTTAAGATTGGCTATCTAAGCGCTATATAGGTGCCATAATGTTCCAAACACTCCAATAATGCCGTGCCTGTCTATCTACAATTCATAATGTGACCTACCACTCCTACTAGGCCTGCATATTCCTTGTAGCTCACTACTGCGTGATGGAAGTGCTACAACAGACTACTGTCAGCATTTTTGGCACACACTTTGAATTTACTATTGGCTTTCAGCGGCTAATGCTGTCATCTAAAGCCCTGATTGGCAAATTTGCAATTTTGTGTATCACTACACTCCACCCCTATTCAAAGTGTGTGCGACAATGCTGGCTAATACCCATCAACATAATATGTAGTGCAGTGATAAAGACCTTGCAAAAGGTTTAAGCAAACTATCTTCTAGCGGTTAGTCAGCGTGGCAGGCAAGGTTAGTAAAAACACTATCTAAACAAAAATGTACAAAAAAGTGAACAGTGACATATACCCTTGCCAAAACCTGACCTACACAAAGTGAACATGGACATTTACTCTAGCCAAAACCTGGCCTACACAAAAATACCTAAATAATTATTGTATAACTGATTGTCAGTTAAAAAGCAGAATGCAGTTAGAATGTCAAGGCAATCCGATGTAGTCTAATCTACAATGCACTATTGCATTTATGTATGGTTACCAATTCTAAACCTGGCAGCCTTTCACTCTAAGGGCCTACCCTCCCCCTGATACCAGGGCATTCAAACGTGACTATGGGCTGTGTGATTAGACACTTCCCCCATGTATGTGGAACCCAACCAGAAACCATCTAATTTTCATGAGCAAGGTGAACCCATGGGCACCAGGTTATCTAAATAAAAA
Organism: Ambystoma mexicanum; assembly: GCF_040938575.1. Lineage (NCBI taxonomy): Eukaryota > Metazoa > Chordata > Amphibia > Caudata > Ambystomatidae > Ambystoma > Ambystoma mexicanum. The sequence goes on along the minus strand of NC_090921.1, from coordinate 1,332,090,798 downwards.
CAATTCTACTAATTTGCATTAAAGCATGGCATGTGCTATTCATGCAATCAAAAGCAAGCGATTTGATCCATATGTTTGCTGGTAACTGTAGCTCTGTGTGCCAGTGGGTTGAGGATGGTTGCCCCCACTCGGAGCGAAAAGCCAACACCTGCTGATTAAACAATGTTTGCCATAAAATGCATCGTGTGTATTTAGCAGTCTTGTTGACCTGCCCTATGGCAGAAAAAATGTCTTCATACCTAAAGTTTTGCCATCTCCAGTGGTGGCCAATACTTGTAGCCAGTGCTCCAGATAAGATTTTGAGGTGGGAGTATTTTACACATGATTTTTCAAATTAGAGAGTAAATGCAAAAACAAGAGAGTAAAAATGAGTTTTCTCCTCTGTAAGAGAGTAAAACGTATCCAACACATATACCCAATGCATATGTAAAATCAGACCTGTAGACCAAAAGAGTTGTAGATCAAAGTTGTCTGGCTTGCGCAGAGCCCTTCACGTCACATGCAAACGGCACATCCCGTCTGAGCACATAGTAACAGCACATCACTCCACTTGATAATGGCATATATCCTCCCTGAACATGTTAGCTACGCATCTCCTCTTGACACATACTAACGTACTCTGTGCACATGGTAAAGGGACATCTCCTTTCAGCATTTTCAGAGATGTGCTGTTAGCATTTGAAGAGCAAATTTGTGTCATTTGCATGTGTTAATTGCACCTTTACACCGTGCACATCTCCATGCATATGCTAATGGCAGACATTGTTTTCACGTATTGCTAGAACACATTCTGTTTAGCAAGCCCAATATTTGAACACGTTGACAGGACATATCTCTACCCATAGTGACCTCAAATCTCTTCTCTGTGCATGCTATTGGCACATCTCTTCTCATCTGCTAATGGTGCATTGACTCTGCGCACATACTAATGGGACAGCTCTCTATACATGCATGCTAATTGCGCACATGTGCACAGAGGAGATGTGCATGCTAACGACACGCCATCTGTATGGATATGCTAATGGGACATACCCTCTCTGCACATGCTTACTGCACATCCCCTTCCTGCATGTACTAACTGCACATCCTGTGCAGCGACGGGATGTGCAGTTAGCATGTGCAAACTCCACATCCTGTCTCTGCACATTCTAACGGCACATCTCGGCTCTGCATGCCAATTGCACTTCTGTTCCATACTAATGGCACATCTCTTCTTGGCACATACAAATGACACATCTTTACTAAGTACGTACTAGAGGACATTTCTTCTCTGCGAGTGCTAACGTAGCATCTCCTCTGCCCCTGCTATAATGGCACATCTCCTCTCTGCCAGTCTTAATGGCAGGGCTCCCTTCTGCACAGGCTAATGTTGCCAAAGCACATGCTAACGTTGCATCCAAAGAAAGGCTGGAAAGCTACCAGGCAGGAGGGCGGCCTGCACTTCCCAAGTTCCAATTACGTGGAGGGCTGACGCAGCCTTGATGGGTGTGGCACAGAGGGAAGACCGCAGAGGAGTCGCTTTTTTCTTACAAGACATGCAATAATGAAGAATAACCATTCACATAAGTTACTATCAGTGCTGGAAATGGACAAAATGTACTGGGGCCAAATGTACCCGATTTTCCCCCCTCCCCTTTCCTTATTCAGCCTGACTCGAACAGGTCCTCACCAGCCCCCACCACAATGCCCAACCGTGCTCCCCTGGCATTCTGCTTGGTTTTGCTGCAATAAAATTCGAACTGGGATAATAACTGTTACCACAGTGCTTAAAAGCTGAAGGAATTTTGCTAAAATCGCTATGTAAGAACACATACTCCCTTTCCACATGTTATTGGCATAGCCTCTGTACACATGCAGCAGCACATCTCTCTGCACATGCAAACTGAGCATCTGTTTTCTGCATGTGCCAGTGGCACATGGCCTCCCTGCATGTGTTAATGGCAAATATATTCAGTTCCCGGGCTGCCCCGCATCTCTGGTGCAGGGTAATGGAACCGTTCATCCCTGCATGGGGTAACGGCCCATCCCTCGTGGTATAGCCCACCACCAAGCGCATGTCTTACTACAGCCAGCATAACTTTATAAATTATACATTACAGAGCAGGTTTGCAACGGGCCATGGTGCAGCAAGTAAAGGAATTATTGCAGATGTGTTAGCTCCCGTCCCTTTATTTCAGCACTGTGAGGGGAGCGGTGGGGGTGGCTGGTGGCTTGTGAGTGAGCCGAACTACCTGACCTCCCTCCCATGCATGGGCGCAACAAAACCTACATTTCAGGGGCGGGGGCATTAAGTCGTGATGGGAGGGGCCACTTAAATAGGCAGGGCAAACTTGGAGGCTCTGCCCCCACTGTTCTACCCACCTGCCCGCATGGTCTGGTGTGGGGACCAACTATCGATTAGTATATTTTAAAGTGCAATATGCAGAGAGGTGATGGAGGACTTTCTTGAAGGTAACAGCTTTAAAGTTTTACTGCGTTTGTTCAAGTACATTCTTCTGAACAAACACAGTAAAACTTTAATGCTGCCAGTTTCTGGGAAAGGCTCACCTCTTTGCCTAACAAAATGCAAGTGCACCCATCCAGGAGTGCACCTAGGCTAAAATGTAGGGGTGGGCTAACCCTTCAAATTTTGAGAGAGGCACTAAATTCAGAGACTGTGGAGGAGTGGCAAACTTACTTGTGTATGGGCATCTACCTTCATTAACCGTTGTAATAAGACTATTCTAGTGCAGCTTCAATGTTACAATCAGTTAACTGCTCTCTCCTTTGAGTCTGAAACACCCACTTCTTACAGATCCTGAAGGTCCTAGAAAGTGTGAAAATGGCAGATGGTGTGCAATGAAAGACTCAATATCATAGCAAAACAGGACATTGCAGAGTGTGGGGCAGTACTCTGCACGGCCCAAGCAACTTCAGTGGTTGGGAGCAACAGGGGAGAAAATGTAATGTTGGTTCTACCACAGTCCGCTATAGTAGAATCTCTGGTGCACTGACTGGCTGGTGAGACTATGTCGGCCTGTCAAATACAGTGTTACAAGACTGGGGGAGGGCTAGTGCAGCAATAATGCAATTCTATGCAGCAGTATTGGAGCCACTAGCAGAGGAGCACCAGGATACACCAATGTGTCCCTACACTTAAAACGGTCCTATTGTAAGGGTGTAAACGTTATCATTTATAAGCACTCCAATTTATGCAATTGAAGTCAGGGTGAGATTACATTATCTGCCCAGGATCACACAGTTACGCTAAACAGCAAAGCTTTGATTTTAACCCACTCTTTCAATTTGGGAACAGCCACCTTCTTCCACGTTTTACTTGGAACAAAAATGTAAGTTATGGGTGTCAAGACCTACAATAATACTGTCCTATAGAGTTTACTTGCAAAATAAACAAATTGCATAGTAAAGCATCATGACAACATGTAAATCCTTATAGCAGCATGTTGGGCTGAAATAATATCACTGTACCTTTTATTTTCCACATCCTGAATGGAAAATGATAAGATGCAAAAGGTAAAACATCCCGATTTACCCACTTTATTTTCAGCGCTTTAAAAGCACACCAAAAAATAAGTTCTTCCATAAACTCGCTTAGGTTTGGCGATTTGTCACAAAACTCCACTGTGTTGTTATGTATGGTTAAAGAACATTCAACTAAAGACATCGAAGTAAACTTTACTTTTTAGCATATGAAGCTATTAGACGTTATGTTAATGTTAATGTTAATGTTAATGGATATTTGTACCGCGCACTATCACCACCGGAGTGGTCCCCTGGCGCTCTGGCAGCTCTGAAAAAGAAACATGGAGGAGGGCGGGTTGAGTTAGTGGGAGTAAGTTGGAAAAGTGCAAGAGAGCCGTGGTGTGCTGTTGGCGGCCTCAGCCCGGTGGGTCCGTTGGCTGGGCTTGGGGTGTTTTCCGTTCGGTAGCCGTTGTGTACTGTTGTGCAAGTCTATGTGTTTTTTGTTTTCTTGTTGCTGTGTAGTGAAGTTTGTGCGGTTTGTTGTGTTATAGAGTTGTGGTTGTGTTTGTTTAGAGTTTGAGAGGATATATGCGGAGGGGTGAAATTGTTAGTGAGTCGATTATTGATTCATGATTGCATGGCACGCTTGGTCCCGGCATGGCCAGGGAAACGTATGGCAATCATTGAATCACATTACTATCTAGATGTGACGCAGGCTAGACTTAGGAATTCCATATATGATTGGCACATGCCAACAATCACAAATCCATCTAGATGTGGCGCGGGCTAAAGTTGAGAATTCCAATTTAAGTGTGGCATATGCTAACAATCACATTTCTATCTAGATGCGACGCTGGCTAAGCTTGAGGATTCCATCTAAGTGTGGCATATGCTAACAATCACATTTCTGTCTAGATTTGGCGCAGGTTAATCTTTGTGGTTCTCTCCGGGTATGGTACTAGTTGACATAATACTGCAGGCAATGTTTGCTGTCCAGCCATGAATAGGTTTAGGCTGGTAATCACATATCTCTCTAATAATGCATGGTGTAAGTCTGTAGCAGTCTAGGCCATTGAAAGGTAGGTTAGAGTGGCAGGAGCTTTCTGGAGTAGAGTAAAAGCTCTACCCCCCACCCATGCCAGCACTTACAGTTTTGTCGGTGTCTGGTGGCTACATTGGCTTCCCCTGCTGACACCTGCAGACACATCTTGGGACCGCCAATGTGGGAGGCGCCCTTGTCCTTGGGCCCCTAGCCGCAGGGGCTGCCGGGCAGTGGGCTGCCCAGGGAGGAACAGGTAAGGCCAGGGAGGCAACCAATTACGAGAGGGGGAGGGCTGGGAGGCGGGCTTAAGGCCGGGAAAGAGCACTTTGTAGCACTCATGAGTCTCTTCTGTAAGCAGTTAGCTCCACAAAGCGTGGGTTGGTTGTAATAGTGTGTGACAACTCTGCTTCAAAGCAGGATACTGCCAGCAAGATCTGCCCTGAAGCCTGCACAGCAACACACGTTTCAGCAAACAGACATTTTCAGTACACTGTGACATGGGTCTATGAATATAGTAACAGCCAAAGCCTCACATGCTTGTAGCTGTCCTGCAATGTAGAGACATTTTCTTCTTAGGGTGAGTAGTGTGACTAATTAAAACTGCAGACCCCAACTTCCATTATTCTCTCAAAAAGGTTTCTTACTGAGTCACAATAAGACATGTTTCACATTTAAAATTCTAGACATACTTATGTCCCATAATGCTTTTTGCTTTTATGCAAATCGCTAGGATGAGATTCTATGAAGAGATGCTGCATTGCGTTATCTCGACTGGGACCATGCCCCTCGGCCCTGCCCACTCCTCCCCCACGGCCAAACCCCATAAAGGAGGAGAGGGTTCCCCCAATACATATTTCCCATTTCCTGCACTGGCTAGGGAGAACGAGGAGGGACACTAAATTTGTAGGTGTTTTTTGGTTATTTGCCCACCGATTGACTGCCCATAGCCATGTTAATCCCTATGGTCATTCCCACCCAGTTCCTGCCCGAAACATCTCCTCATGGGAACTCTTTCAGCTCGCTTTAATCAAGCCTTACCATAAAACTCTGCACTTGAAGTACTTGTCAGTGTTTTTTCAAAGCAGTTTTATGACAGTTAAGGACTTAACTGGAGCTATAAAAGCTTTACTGGTGTAATAAAAATGTCTTAACCAGGTCGGTCTTCAACTACTTGATTTCTAAGCACTATGTGTGTCATTCACTGAAGTCCTGTTAAAAACAAACATTGGCAAAGCCAACAGTTTTGGCTTGTGTATAATTATTAGGCATTTGCCAGGCACTACACTTAGATGTTCAGGTACTCGCAGCATTTTGCACCTGCTACCATCGATGGCCAATGAATACCCCTATGGCAGTGCCTTGCAGGTGTTTTTCCCACGCCTTCACAATAGGTAAAATTGTTGGCATTGTGAATGCTTGTCTTACTCAGCGGCTGGGAAGTTTAGCTCTCGCTCGAACACCGGAAGTAAGGATCAGAGAGGATGGGAATAGGTTCAATACAGGTAGTATATCAGGAAGTGTAGGGTGCTTACAAGTACGTTTGTTTTTCTTCTGTCACTGAGGGTGCGCAACCACAGGGCAATCCTAGCTGACAAGAAATGATGAATTGGTTTGGCAGCCGTGAGGATTACCAGCTCTGGAGGTTCATGCAGGTGCAATGGGTGTTTACCAGTTACGGCCTCGGGGCCTTTTAACCTTTTCAGTTGAAATAGGCCCTGAGCTCTGGGGGTGGAGGGGCCGAGCAGCTGTCCCATGTTGGCAGTCTTCTTCCACAGAAACCAACTCCTTTAATTCACGACATTAAATGTGCGCAGCGTGCACCTCGCAGGCTGCCTTTGCTGGCTATCGTCTCCCTCTGGCAGTTTAAGGCAACATTCTTAGCGCCTCGTTGCCTATTAATTCAGGTTTCCCCGACATTAGCACTGCGCTGGCAAAGAGCGATTGATAGCTTTTCAGTGGACATTTAAAAACTGCGCCAAAAAAAGGAGCAGGCCCATTCTCAAAGGGCATCTGAATGAGCGCATTTTAGGTGCACTCATTCAGGTGCTCTTGTTCACCCCTTTGCGCAAATCAGGTAGCATTCCTGAGCATTTAAAAGTGCATCCTGAATTCACAAACAGAATATGCTTTTAAATGCCCAAAAATTAGGGTTATCCCGCTGCGCCAATGAGAGCAGTATTCGGGCTGGGGGGGGGGGCGGAAATCCTGATAGGGTAACTTTTTTTTTAAGTGTGACAGACAGTGATTTAAACCGCGACTGTTGCACTAGAATTTGCATCCCCCAAACAGAGATGGACATGCTTTTTTTCAAGCATTGCATCGAGAGGAGCCCATCTCGGTGAAATGTACTCCCAACAACCACGTGGTGGCTCTCAGCACTAATGGCCAGCCCCTCCTCACAGCGCACCTTTGCTCTGTTGGACCCCCCCCCCTTAAAATGCTCAGGTCACCTTTGAGAATAAGGGGAGCAGAGCCTTTCTGACACTAGTGCAGATGAAATGAGCGCATTCTCTGCGCCTGTCATTTGCGCTACTTTTTCCAAATCTGGCCCTCAGTGTCCCCCACCGTTGTCAACACATCTAGCCCTCAGTGTCCCCCACCATCATCAACACATCTGGCCCTCAGTGTCCCCCACCATCCTCAACACATCTGGCCCTCAGTGTCCCCCACCATCCTCAACACATCTGGCCCTCAGTGTCCCCCACCATCCTCAACACGTCTTCAGCCGGCCCTGGATCTCACCCAGAAAGATAGTCGGATTCCTCAGCTAGAGCGGGGTGGTCTTGGTAGTGCTCCACAGGGGATATGGAAAGTCCGAAAAGCTGGAGGAACAAGGACAGATGTTATGGGAGATGTGGGGCCTATGCGTGAGCGTTTACGCAGCTCACGCTGTCTTCCAGCCCCCGCACTCGTAGAACCCTCGTGCCCCCATGTCAGCTGCAGTCACCGAGCCACGTTTTCACCTTTAAATTCTGGCACTTGCCATTTTTCCTTTTACATTTTTCACCGGAGGCAGAAAACAGCTGGTTCAATAGCACAGCGAGTAGGGCGCTCGCTTTGACTTCTGTGCAGAGCCTGCAGATGCAGGTTCAAATCCCGGCAGTGCCAAACTCAGCCTTTCATCCTTATTCTGAAGTCGATAAATGGGCACCACACACACATTAATAAGCAGCGCTCAGATACCTTAGGGTTCATAGTGCTGTATAAATGCTAAATTATTATTATAATAGAAAGCCATCCGTGGATTCTGGTGAGTGTAGATTTCCATAGAAGCCCACTTTACACTCCATGTCCCACTAAACTAAAGATGCTCGTGAGTGTGATATTTTTCCAGCTGTTCTCTGCTTTCCAGCCTCCCATTCTCCAGATGCTGGGCTGTCAGAAAAGGGGAGGGGCGCACGCAGCACTTGTGGAACATGACATGAAGACTGCGGAGAGGCCCAAGTGGGAAGGACCACCAGACCCCCTTCCAGGCTTCATAAATAAGAGCCCCTTTGTTTCAGCGAATAAACACATGCGGGGACTCTGCTGCAGGAGGCCCTGGCTCCTTGCCCAAAGCCCCCCACCCACCTCATTGACCTCCTCTCACTGCCACGTAGTGGGCTCGGGAAGCAAGTTCACCGGCAGATAATCGGGGCGCGACAAAAAGCGCGGCGATGCTCTTCCCTTTTAAGATTGGGCCCGAGCTGTCACTTCACATCAAAGCTGCTCCTAATGATACAGCGCGGTGCTGCTACCTGGCAGCAGGCTGCTGTACCAGGGCTGCTTATGGCCAGGCCCGGTCCACTGTTAATAGAACAGTACTGGCATGGTTCCGCTGGACTGCTAACCTTTTTCTGGGCAATCCTGACACCTCTCTGCTGGCAGGTATACTATCCGCAGCCCAGACTGGACATGAGTTCTGGCACTCACCAGCAGCAGAGTTACCCTCTCGATATAGTATGACCACATTTTAAAAGGGTGCATGCTTTATTGTGTTACTCTTTAACTGTTACACATTTGCAAGGGGACTCATGGTCTTTCAGTTGGAAATTATCATGCACAAGAAAGGCTATGACAAAAGAAATGCTACAATGCCATCTAGTGGTGGAAAGTATGTTTTTTAAATGAATAAATAAAGCGTACACGGTACGCAGTAGAAAGTGAAATGATCCGTATTGGCTACAATTAGATGCGTAAAAAGGAAAGATACGCACCTTATCTAGTGGGCTGCTTGTAGCAGTGTTGGGCGTATCAATGGACCCCACTAGGCCATAAGTTTTATAGCAGAGCTGGCATCAGAACCCATAGTAGCTAGCTTATTGTGCACAGTTTCTATGTCAAAAGCGTATAAAGCTCCTGTTACTCCCCGCTGCCCCACAATTAATGAATCTAGCTCCCTAGCTACGCGCACTTTGGTGATGGGCCATAGAAATTGACTCCATTTGTAGCAGCTTGGTAGTACTAAGGAAACATTGCCTCGTGATAAATCTATGTCTAAGTGTATCACTGTAATAATAGAGGTGTGCATTACCAGCCTACAATTTAAATGTTGCCTTACTACTGGAAAATCTAACATGTTCACAGTTTCTACCTTGTGTGACTTGGAGAATACCCTTCTCCAAGTGGGATGCCTACCATATACAATATTAGTTTTAGCTACAAACACCATACTACCATCCGGCAGTGGCTGTTTCATTGTACCATTGTGTGAAATGCATTTAGTCAAGTTATAGGCCCTCATTACGACCCAGGCGGTAAGTTACCACCTGGGTTGTACCCTTACCACCATGGTGTAAACTATGTTTGCACCATGGTGGATGGCGGATTTACCGCCCCATTCCAAGGTGAGTGGGGCGGTAAATCCCCATTTCCCATTTTACCCTTCCCCATTCCCATTTTTGCCCCATAGGGCATAATGGGAATGGGGAAAGGCGCTAATTACGCCACCGTAAATTACGGTGGCGTAATTAGCACCAAGGTCCCTTTGCGGCATGGGTTTTAACGCCTGCAAAAAGCAGGCGTTAAAATCACCATCCCGCAAAGGGACCTTGGAATCAGGCGTTAAGGGTCGGCGCCGTTTACGGCGCCGTAAACCCCTTAACGCCTGGGTCCTAATGAGGGCCATAGTCCATAGAATCTTGGCGAGAACACTTGCTGCAGTTCTTGGCCAGAAAAACAAATCGTTGGATCCATTCACTGAAACATTTGGGTCTAGGATTTCATAAGCACCAGTCATATGAGTCAGTGACAAAACAAATCATTCATTCTTGCACTAAGCCGCGAGGCTTCTGGATCATGGCTAATGTGCAGTGTTCATGTTATACTCAGTTCTGCATGTTGTTTCTTGCAAAACAGCTACCTTTGTCAGTTTTGCTTCCATCTGGAATGCCATAATGTCTTTGTCAGTTACTCCAGCCCTGGCAATGTAGCTTGCATTTTGCCAGCTGTGTATTTTCACTTCTCAAAGCGCCTAAAGGTTTCTTCTCCAGTGCACAGCGCTTTACTTCAGTTCACATCACATGGAGTACTGGGATGCAGCTTGCACGGCAATGTCTCTTCACTTCACATCACATCACATGGCGCATGGGGATGCAGCTTGCACGGCAATGTCTCTTGAAATGGGCAGCTGTCTTTTCTTAGCCCATTCACAGATGCACAGTTTCCCCAAATGTTCAGATGCGTTGCGCCCGTCTGCCATTCTGCATGCAGCATTTTATTTTCCTTGCAGTGTTGATACTGGGCAAATTCTTTACTTCTGATCAGCTCTGTTATTGCATGCCAGTGTCAGAAAGCATGCGTACATCAGCATGTGCAAAGTAGATTGCGCTCTTTTTCATTTTCTCACTCACAGCAATTATTGCCTTCAGTTCTGTTTCAGCATTCTGTCTTTGCACCCCCTCCTCAGTCTTTGCTCACACTGACAGTGTCTCTCACAGGAGATGGAATGCAGGAATGTCATTGTTTATCTTTCCTGTGCACATGGCAGCGCCATACCAAGCAGCAAGCTTATCTCTTTGCCTATAAGTCATAAACTGGGGCGGCTTCATTGGAAGGCACTCGTTTCAGACAGTTCACCCAGATTAACTGTTTTCTGCACTGCTTCAGCAACTCAGAAAAGCTCCCATATCTGCCAGCTTCTATAAACACCATTTTACTGAACAGGAGCGCGGAATTCTGCTTTCCTGCCTTCCTCCAACAGTTTTTATTTTCTTTCGCGCACCTCGCCCAAGACAGTGCAAGTTATCTTCAAGGCACAAGCTCTGCACAGCAAGACTCTTATTTTCAAAAGAGGCACTTTTTCTTGTCATCAGATTCAACTCCATGTAATTTTGCAAAATGTCAAGGCGTCTTTTAGCCTGTTTTAAACTGATCAATGTCCCATGTAAAGGCATACATTTTTCTTTTTCCTCGTAACCTTGTAGTTTGGCTTCACAAACTCACTCCAATGCAATGTGCGATCTTTAAAAAGAACCTGCAACCCACTAAATCTTTGTGCTGTCTTATCACACACAGATTTTTCATTCTGTTGTACCATTGCCAAATTAAAACCAATTATTTCAGTGCATTTAAAACATGTCATGTGTAGTGCAGCTCCCTGCACGTTTTTCTCTGCAAGAGCAACCCACACTCTATATTGCTTGTGGGCTGTTAATGTGTCAACAATATTTTTCACCATGTTTCACAGTCAACAGGTCACTATTTCCAAAACATACATCACTTATAACGCAACAGTACTTTGGCTTTTAGTAGCAAATCCATGGCATCCCGTGGGAAGCAGTCAAAAATACTGTAGGGGCAATCTAGGGGCAATTTAGAAAAATATAAATTGTCTTTTCCCCCCATACCATTGCAAACTGATTCTGCAATTCCAAATCAATACACAAAAATCGAAAATCCAGTCTCTCACCCATTGTACGCATGGCACAGCAAAAATGCAATGTAGCCATTTTAGTGTATTTCCTTAAACAGAATGCACCACCAGCACATGGAATTTACAGTTGCCAAAAAACAAACCCTTTAGGCTCTCAACACAGATGTTACTCTTTCTCCTAAACTCCGCTCATTCCCATGTTATCTTCAGGAATGTCAACACTTCAAAAGCATACATTTAAAAAGCGAACCTTCGCCTCCTTACATTACAGCCCCCCACTCGCTAGCACACTGGGGCTGGATCTCAATGTCTAAATTACTATTCACAATTTGCATGTCAAATCTTCGCAACTATTTTCCTGCCCTCATGACAGAATAGAGTTGAGAACTCCATCTCACTTTGCATTCCAAATTGCAACTTTAAACTGGGGAAACCGCATGATAAAATTCTTTCCTAATTGAACATAAATCTTTCTTGACCATTCATCGGAGCGCTTTAAACAAAGCAATTTCCCGTTTGTTTATCACCTTGTGCTCCCTGGCTTCATTCCCAAACAGTAAGTCAGCCACGACTGATTTACTGAAGGGGAAAGTCTTAACCACAGAAGCTATCGGCCGCGGCAAGCCGACATCAACGTTGCTGTCTTTTGTGTCTCAGAGCTGCAGTGAGACCACCAAGGAAATGCGACAGCCTGCTCATCACTGTGCACTGTGTTCTCTCACACAATTTGTCATTTCACAGCAAGGCACTGCTCTGCACATATCCCCAAGCTGCCACCAAATGTCTTGATATTGGGAAAATCTTCCTCGGGACCAGCCCTTGAGAGCAAAAATTACCCAATTCAGCCCAAAATACAGGTTCTATTGTGCCGAGCAGTGAACTCATGCTAGTGACAAATGGCACCTTCAAAAAGTTTTAGCATTTATTCTAAACAGTGAATTTCAGCAACATCTTGGGATTCAAGTTAGAGAAAATTACAAAACACAAACATAGAGAAATACAAAATATAGAGAAACATAGAACTTAGAGAAACATAGAGAAACACAGTCTTACGCCCCTTCAATCAGCACTGAGAGACCCTGGCCCTCATAAGCTAGCTGTTGCAAGCCCTGCTTAGAGGACAGTGCTGCAGGGTGCCAACAGAGCAGCAGGTTCCGGACACTCGATTTTGCTCGAACCAAGTCCACAGATTGATCTCCCACCTGAGTCATGTGGGCATGCATTTTTATAATCTCATGCTGTCAGTCCATGACGCACAGTTCCAGAACTTTCCCTGTGCAAAATATAGGCTTGCTCATGGAAAAACCCAACTCTGCGATGCTCCCTGCTCGCTCCTACCCCTCCCTTGGAGCCCTCTCTGCAAAAGCACTGGAATGTCCTTATCAGCGTGTGGCCAAGGCCGTACCAGGGAAACAGGATTTGTTTATGAAACCATGCAGGGCTACAGTTAGAAAGGCAGAATATTCTAAGAGAAGTCGAGATGAATTAACCCTATGTGAGCAAACTCTAAAAGGCATGCACTCATAGCTTAGTGTTCATAGCGCTTAAGATTGGCTATCTAAGCGCTATATAGGTGTCATAATGTTCCAAACACTCCAATAATGTCTATTAGCTACAGAACTGGGTCCTTCGCCCTGCCTGTCTATCTACAATGCATAATGTGACCTACCACTCCTACTAGGCCTGCATATTCCTTGTAGCTCACTACTGCGTAATGGAAGTGCTACAACAGACTACTGTCAGCATTTTTGGCACACACTTTGAATAAACTATTGGCTTTCAGCGGCTAATGATGTCATCTAAAGCCCGGATTGGCAAATTTGCAATTTTGTGTATCACTACACATGGGTGAGGCACCTTGTTGGGAGTGATGGTGGAGGTAGGTGCGTGGAGGCTCCGCAGCTGGTGTCACCCTTGAATACCTCCACCTGCTTGAAGGGTACGTTGTCCTCTGGCGTCACCTCATCTGCAACCCACATGGAAACCCACACACCTGTGTGCTGCTGGTGACTGCACAGCACCCCTCCTGTGTGGGGGAGATGTGGTCCCCCCAGCCCTCCTCCTCCTGCGTCTCCTGGGTGGGTCTGCTCTGGTCAACCAGGTGTCATTTTCCCTCCACGCTGCTGTTGGATTGTTCAGCAGGGGTCCCTTCCTCCATCGTCATGGCTGTGTAGTAGAAAAGAAGGAGACATGTCAGTCCGTGGCACTGAAATGTGTGATGATATGTGTCATTTGTGATGCAACATGTGTCTCTGCGTTGGCATGCACGTTGTCCCGACACATCTTGCCATTGCGATATTGACCCACTGTTGGCACCCGTGTATGGATGATCTTGCAGACTGATTCCTGTGGCCATTGCTGATTGGCGGTGTATGTACGTGCAAGGTGGCAATGCGTGAGGTCTATGTGTGTGTTGTTTTGGTCACTAGCCCATGGATCATTGCACGTCTATGCATACGGGTTATGGTGTGTTGCATGTGGTAGTGGTGTTTCCTGTGTACATGTGGCTGTGCGTCCAACAGTTGTTGGGGATATTGTTGCACATGCAGGAGTTGCATGGGACATGTTGTTGGGTGGCAGTGCACAGGTGTCATATGTGGCTTGGTGGTAGTTTTCCCTTTGGTGGTAAGAGACGCAACTCTGTGACCTGGGGGGGAGAGGTTTCTATGGAGTCTGGGATGAGTGTACCAGTAGTGTTGTCGTGTACAATATGGTATGGAGACTTGTGTGTATGATGTGTGTGTGTGTTCTCTGGATGTGTGTGTTCAGGTCTTTTTGGGACGGTTGCACTATGGCGTGTCCTTCGTGCTTTCAGGTGATGTGGTGTCATTACAATCGGCATGGGTCATGGCCAGTGTACGTACATGTGTTGCCTTTCAGTCTGTTTGCATGGAATGTGCACATACCGCGTGTGTGTCTGGGACACGGATATGGGTGGGTGCGCCGAGGTGACATGCTTACCACGGAAGTCTGTGCCTGTCGCTGTGCCTCATAAGCCAGTGTATACCTCCTCTGGGATCAGGCTCATGGTCTTCTCCACCCTGGGCGTCAGGTACAACCAGGGACCTAGAGATTCTACTTCGGAAACGTGGGCCATATGGAACTAGATGTACTTAAGCTTGACCCTCTGCTTCTAGTCCAACCACTTCTTTTTTATTTCTTCCAAGGTATGTTATTTATTTATTTTAATTTTTTTGTTTAGCAATTTTTATTAGGCTTTGTAATGGATAAATACAGGATATAATTATCAACAATTAACCATTATAATACTTGTTAACCAATAGTCCAAGATACAAATTTAAGTTGAGTTAACAATTAAAAGGCACAACGTAGTGTATCAAGGTTACAATAAATGTAGAGATGCACTAAAAGTTCCTTGCAAAACTCAAACATCAGAATTTATTGAGGCTATATATGAGAAATATATAGCTGAAAGGACTACAAAAACACAAAAGAAGAACAAAACAGACAGGACAATACAAGACACAAGAGGAGAAGGAAGAATAGACAAAACAAACTGAGGCAACAAATTAAAAGGACACTGCTGAGGAGGCATTAAGATATTCGATCAGTGGACTCCACTTTTGATTATATTTACTTACGTCAATTGGAGAAGTGGCACAACCCTTTTTTATTCTGTGAATGTAGTATATATACTTCCACCAAGTAGCATAAGATAAGCGATCAGAAGATATTAGATGAAAACCAATGAAGACAATCTAATTATTGGATCGCATGGTTACTCTGATTTAACTAATATTCCCTCTCCCAGGTTATTTCACCTACTTGTCTTCATTGGTTTTCATCTTTATTTATTTATTTTGACATTTGTATAGCGCACCATAGCCTTGAGGTATCAAGGCGCTTCTGCTTAAGGAAATGGTTACAGTTACAAGTACAGTTACAAGTACATAAGTGCTTCAAGTTTCAAGATTATGTAAAATTAGTAGGCAACTACATGGTGCCAGCCACAAATTACATGGCGGCAGCAACACAATGCCTGTCACAATCAGTAAGCAAAATACAAGGTGCCGGCCGCATGTTGCACGGTGGCAGCTCCATATAGATGCAAAGTCATAGTCAGTAAGCCAGTATAAGGTGCAAGCCACATGTTTCACGGCGGCAGCTAGATGCAAAAGCAATGTCACAGTCAGGAGGCAAGAGCATGGTGCCAGCCCTTATTACAGGGTGACAACAACACACAGTTGCAGGGTCACATCATTGGGGGCGCCTACAAAAAAAGTATAGGCGACCAGGGGTGGGGGGGGCATACACATAAGAATACATGCCTCAGCATAGAGGTCAATCACGACAGAGACGTGGAGCATAATAAAGTACTGTCAGGATTTTTAGGTGAGTAACACAATGGTATCCTAAGAGACATTGCAACGGGGCCACGTACTTCAGCAACTCGCTGATTCTTACTGATGTTGATAGGAGGGGTATGTATGCATAAGAGGATGGAGAGCAGCTTACATAGTATCGCTCTGGTGTGAAATAGTTCCTGTTAGAGGAGGAAGAAAGCATATGCGGTAAAAGTGATAGTACAGCTTGTGAACACAGTGAGTATAGGCGGATAGTTGAACAAGTTACTTACCAACTGGTAACGTTCTTTCGATTGGATGTTCCCTCAAAGTATTCCTCATCTTAGATGTATTCCTCATCTTAGATGTATTCCATCCGGCTTTAGCTGCTTCGGAAAAAAATGTCGGCAGAGGGCGCCCGTGTGTCGATATCGTCGAGTCGATGGTCCCTCGAAGGCCTCCGTCGAGGGTGACGTCATCGGGTATACAAGTAGCACACGCAGCGCCCGTTGGCCTCAGTTCTGTTTTTCCTCCCTCACTCTTGTTCTACTGTGTAGATTGTGCCAGTAGTGAGGTGTTAGCCTTGCAAGAGTGGAAATGGCAATAACCCAGAAAATCTACAGAGGGGTAGAATGGGAGGGCGATGAGGAATACGTTGGAGGAACATCCAATCGAAAGAACGTTACCAGTTGGTAAGTAACTTGTTCTTCGAGTGGATTGTGTCCTCCAACATATTCCTCATCTTAGATAGACTCCCAAAGCAGTATGGACAATTCTTTGGAGGAGGGAGTAGATTTTTTGATACCCTTAAATGGCTGAATATAGTAGTGCTTTACCAAAATTCAGCTCCTTAGACTGGGAAGCATCCAGACTATAGAATTTCGAAAATGTATGCAGCGAAGACCAGGTTGCTGCTTCACAAATGGATCTTATAGGAACACCTCTTTGAAGGGCTGTCGAAGAGGCGATGCCTCTGGTGGAATGGGCCCTTAAGCCTTCTGGCGGGTCTTTGTCCGTCAATCTGTAGCATTCTGAAATGCAAAGTACAATCCAACATGATATGGTTTGTTTCAACACCGATTGACCCAATTTCCTTCCAGTGTAGCATATGAAAAGTTGATTATCCACTCTAAGCTTGGAAAACCTAGAAATGTAAAAGCTTAGAGCTCTTCTCGGATCCAACCTGTGCAATCTTTCCTCTCCCTTACTAGGATGAGGTGAAGGATAGAATGCGGGTATAACGATTTTCTGATTCAAATGAAAATCGGACACACCTTTAGGTAAAAATGAGGGTTTAACCCTTAATACCACTCTGTCCCTATGGAACACAGTATAGGGTGGCACAGAAGACAGTGCCTGCAATTAGCTCACTCTTCTTGCAGATGTTAAAGCAACTAGGAAAGCAGTTTTCCATGTCAGTAGTCTTAATGGACAAGTGTGCAAAGGTTCAAATGGAGCACACATTAAGAATGTTAGAACCAGATTAAGATCCCAAATTGGTACTTGGAAAAGGTAAGGAGGAAACACATTGGTGAGTACTTTTAAGAATTGTACTACTAGAGGAATTTTGAAATGGGAGCATTCTTCCGACGAGCGCTTGAAGATGGAAAGCGCTGCAAGATAACATTTACTTGTCCCACCATTTAGACCTCTATGTGCGAGGGACAAGAGGAAGGACAGTACTTCCGGGACAGAACATAGAAAAGGATCAACATTCTTTTCTCTGCACCAGTTGCAAAACTTTTTCCAATGGCAACGGTATATAGAGATTTTGTTGCTGGTCTTCTTGCCGAAAGCAACACCTCCATGACGTCATCTCGAATGTCCCAATCCTTGTATCTCAGCCTTTCAGATACCAAGCGTGAAGGTTGAGAATCTTGACCTCTGGATGGAGAACCCGACCCTCCATTTGTGAGGGAAGGTCCTCTCTCTGAGGAAGACGTACCGGGGGACAGATGGACATGTCTAGAAGGTATAGGTACCACATTCTCCTGGCCCAATCTGGGGCAATTAGGATCATGCGGTTTCCGAACCGTCTCAGTCTCCTGATGACCTGAGGAATGACGGGAATCGGAGGGAATGCGTATAATAGTGGGAAGTTCCACTCCACCATAAACGCGTCCCCTGGGCTCCTCTCGGGGGAAATTCCCTTGAGCAATACCTTTCGCACTTCTGGTTGATTCCGGTCGCAAATAGGTCTACTTGAGGGGTTCCCCAAAGGGCGAAGATCTCTTGAATGACTTCCTGAGCCAGTTCCTACTCGTGGGACACCGTGCTCTGCCTGCTCAGAGCGTCCACGGTCATATTCTCCTCCCCGGCTAGATGAACTGCCGTTAAGGAAATTCCTTCTCGAATTGCCCAATACCAGAGCTGCATTGCCTCTCTGCACAGAGGTAGTAACCCTACACATCCTCTTTTGTTAAGATAATGCATGGCCACTGTGTTCTCCGTCATTATCAAGAAATTATTTCCTCTGACAGATGGTAGAAAAGCCTTCAGCGCTAGTCTGATTGCTCTCAGCTCTAAAAGGTTGATGTGTAGTTTGGACTCCGATGTAGACCAGCGACCGCTGATTGTCATATCGTTGGCATGAGCTCCCCGCCCCATGAGTGAGGCATCCATCACTACTGTAATCTCTGGCCATGGTTGTCAAAATTGTTCTCCTTTTAGGATATTCTCTGTGCAAGTCCACCACAGAAGATCCTGCTGAACCTTGTTCAGAATCTGAAGAAAATCCATCATTTGACCTGAGAACTGGGACCATTGAGTATTTAGAGCCCATTGAAGGGATCTCATCCTCAGGCATGACTCTGGCACTAGGAAGATGCAGGATGCCATGAGGCCGAGTAACCTTAAGAAGTCGTAGGCCTGGAGAGTTTGGGCATTTTGGAATTTGGAAACCATCTGAAGAATGTCTTGAGCCCTCGACTTGGGAGGCAAGCGCTTTCCCAAGGATGTGTCTAATCCAGTCCCTATGTACTGTAGCTGTTGGGAAGTTGTCATTTGTGACTTCTTGAAATTGAGGGAGAAGACATGATTGTGGAGGAAGTGGCAGGTGACTTTCAGATGATCCAGTGCTTGTTCGGCAGAATGTGCCCTGATCAAACAATCGTCCAGGTAGCGGTAGACGTGAATCCCCCCTCTCCTGAGGTGCGCTGCAACCACTAGCATTAACTTGGTGAAGACCCTCGGGGCGGAGGTCAATCCGAATGGCAGGGCTCGAAACTGATAGTGTGAGTCACCAACTACGAACCTCAGGTATTTTCTGTGCTTGAGATGAATTGGCACATGACAATAAGCATCCTGGAGGTCCAATGACACCAACCAATCCTTAACTTGCAGGGCCTGAAGGATCTGAGAAAGAGTAACCACCTTGAACTTGTCCTTCCTGAGGAGCTTGTTCACGCCTCTTAAGTCCAAGATGGGTCTCAGTCCTCTGTCCTTTTTGGGGATCAAAAAATAAGGGGAGTACCATACCTTGTTTCTCTCTGCTACGGGTACTGGCTCTATAGCACCTTTCTCCAGCAGGGATAGAACTTCCTGCTGTAGGAGCGGGTCTGAAAACTTCAAAAAGGTGTCTCCCTGGTGGATTGCTTTAAGGTTGTGTTAGAAAAGGGAGGTAGTAATCTTGGCTATTATTCTAGAGCCCAAACATCTGAAGTAATGGCTCGCCATTCTTACAGATGCTGTGACAGCTTGCCTCCCACTGGTGTCTTGTGATGCAAGTCCTCAAAGCGGTTTTGTGGCGGTTGCTGCTGCCGCTGATGGCAAAGAGGCTGCAGCTGGAGTTGGCTTTGCACGTTTTCCTCGTCCACCGCAAGTGGCTTTTTTCTGGCCCCTTTGACTGGCCATTCCTCTGGCCTTTCCCTATGAGGAGTAGTAACAATAGGATCATCCCCTCCATAATTGTCCTGGCGCACGAAAAGGCTGAAGTTGTCTAATAGCAGCTCCTAAAGACTTGGCAGCTGCTTTTGAGGTCTGCAACCTCTCAAGGCTCTCGTCAGCCTTGCTGTCAAAAAGGTGAGATCCGTCAAAGGGCATGTTCAGAAGGCGGTTCTGCACGTCTGGTGTGAAACCTGACTTCCGTAACCATGCAAACCTGTGCATTACCGCGCTAGTACCCATGGACCTGCTCACACTATCTGCAGTGTCCAAACCAGATTGAAGGGATTCCTGCATGGCCTCCTTTCCATCTCTAACAATGGCTAGGAATCCTTCCCTTTCATCCCCTTCTGGTTTGTGCTCCGCCGCCATTGCAATGCACACCCACAGAGTGTACGAAAACTTTGCCAAGGCACATGTGGAGTTGGCTGATTTTAACGCCATACTCCCAGCTGAAAATACCATGCGTGCCCAGCCATCCACACGCTTGTCGTCCCTGTCCGGAGGGATAGAAAGGTATGCCATTTTATTTGAAGCTGTGGCTGCCTGGACCACCAGACTCTCGGGAGTGGGATGTTTAGACAGATAGCCAGGGTCGCTACTGGCAGGGCGGTATTTTGAAGTAAGGGATTTATTCACTGGAGGAATAGAATCCGGAGTCTCCCAATTTTTGGCCACCCTATTTTGCAAGGCTACATGGAAGGGTAGGATTGGATCTTCGGTGGGACCATGGTCCAATATGTCGGTCAAATCATCCTGGATAATTGGGTTGGTGGTCTAGCTCATCCTAAATAATCAACCACTTTTGTCATAAGTTGGCGGTATGAGGGACTGGCATGCTCCCCTGGTTCTGGCCTGCCAAAATCTGTTTCAGGCGATGTATCAATGCCACTTGCATCATGTAAGGATTCCACCAGGTCCCTCATCCTGCTTTCTTCAGAAATCAGGCATTCTGCGACATTTGGGGTACTATATTCCAGTCCAAAGGGTACATTCTCCTAATCAGATCTCTCCTGTTCTTCAAAAATTGAAGTCAGGGACCTAAAAAATTCGTTCCTAGGAAGAGGTTTAAAAACCTTTTCTAGGAGAGGTGGGAGAGGTGTGTTAGTGGACCCTGAAGGCATTATAGGCTTTGCAGCCTTCTCCTTTCCTTTTACTGGTTGAGTTGGCTAAACTGGAGCCTTTGGAACCTTTGGCGCCGAGGGCTTTGGGGTCGACGTCGACAAAGGCCTCGATGGCGTCGACAAAATAGTGGTCGTTGACGGAGCCGGCTTCGAGGGCATCGAGGCGCTCTTCGAAGATTTGTCCTTCGAGGTGCATTGGGTTTCGGACGGCATTGGTGACCTTGAGCGGTCGACTCGACTCGAGCGGTCTTTTTCGCTTGGCATCCTGGAAGGTTCTCAATCCTTCCTTCTTCGATCACCCGGGCTCGAGGGCGAGCAGGTGTCGGAGCGATAACGCTCCTGGTCGGCTTCCGAAGAAGGCACGGACCAAGGCTTTGCTTTCTCGAACACCTCCATCATTTTAACTCTGAATGCTTCCGACTCTTCAGAGGAAGAATGTTTTGTGGGGCATTTCATCCTTTTTGGGGATTCGTCCAAGGATGAGGTGGAGGGGTACCTGTGGCGTCTTTTCTTCAATTTTTTCGTTGAAGATGACGAGCGATGGGAATCGCTTCGGGACCTAGACCAATGCCTTTAGCGTCGAGGAGACTTCTCCTCACGGCACCTCGACTCAACGCTAGAGGCTTTCCGATCGGATTTACGGCCTGCATGTAGTTTTCCCTTCCTCTCTCGCAAGGCCTTCCCTGTCATCGCCTGACACTTCATACAGGCCTCCATGTCGTGGCCTTCCCCGAGACACCACAGACCTTCTCGGTGCGGGTCCGTGATAGACATTTTCGAACCGCAAGATTTGCACTTTTTGAAACCCAATCGCGGGGTCGTGGTTGGCGTCGATGACGAGGACATATCGCTATATATCAGTATTATTCACTGCGTCACAGAACTCGAGGCGCTCCGAATCTCCGAAGCAACATGCACCGCGGAAAAACGGAACTGAGGCCAAAGGGCACCGCACGTGCTACTTGTATACCCGACGACGTCACCCTCGATGGAGGCCTTCGAGGGACCATCAACTCGACGACATCGACGCACAGGCGTCCTCTGCCAAAAAATGTTTCCGAAGCAGCTAAAGTCGGATGGAATACATCTAAGTTGGAGGACACAATCCACTCGAAGTATGGTTATTATAGCCGAGTAACGATAATGCTAACTGAAGCTGAAGGGCAGAAGAACAAGTTACTCACCAACTGTAAGGTTCTTTCAACTGGATGTTCCTCCCACGTATTCCTCATCTTGTGATAATTCGTTATCGCCAGCTTCGCTGCTTCGGAAAACATTTTTTCGGCAGAGGGCGCTATGCTCGAGATCGTGGCGTTGATTGTCCCTCGACGGGCTCCGTTCTGTGTCGATGTCACTGGTGGTATTGTAACGCTCACCTGATTCCCGCAGAGGCGCCGGACTTGACTGGGTGAATGCCGTATCTTCAAAGGTGATGTGTAACACACGGTTGGCTCTTTGGGCTGGACCTCTGTGCACTGTATGTCTGACTCGAAGAGTAAGATGTCTGCAGATAGAAAATATGGGATTAATGAACTGGGGTTATTGGGTGCCTCTCTCCTCTTCCCTTTCTCTTCTCCTGTAGAACCCCAAAGGTTAACACCCTCACCTTAGGTAAGTGAACGCCGAGCTCTCCATCTGCCTCGGGGCAGGGTGCCGTAACCAGTTTCTTCACTAGATAAGGGTGCAGGCCTCTTGACCTCAGAGGACTGCTGTCCGTCGTTAACTGCACGAACGGTAAGTTCTGGGCACTTCAAATGTCTTAAAAGTCTTTTGTAATGATATCTCTTGTTTTGCAGGGTTCCGGCGATGGCGGATGGCGGGCTGATGAGAGTTGAGGATCGAACCCGCGTGAGGAATAGAAGCGCCTGGAAGCACGTAAGTAAGCGCTTGTAGCCTGCTTCACGATGCGCACTAACTGTCCCTTTTATCTTGCAGGTACAAGTTCGGAGCTTTAGAGAAGCTGAAGGGTGCTGGAATACCCACTGGATTCGGCGTGGGAAGGAGTAATGGCACGTGAGTAATAAAGTTGCCCAATGTCTTTAAACGCACCTTCTTTAGTCTTTCAGATGCGGGATGCAGCGCTGAAGGCCTCCGGAGCGTGCGAAGAGCTGGTAAGCCTTTGTCTTTCAGATGCCGGAATGCAGCGCGAGGCTTTGGTGACAGCCGATGGACCAGGTAAGAGATGCGCTGCCACTGAAGACCGTAGTGCTAACCTGTTCTTTCTTTGTCTTTACAGGTGCTGCTGAAGACTGGATTCCAGGATGGTAAGTCTTTGTTCCCTTAGGCCCAGGATCAGAAGCAGAAGACACGATGAGCGTTCTGCTGCAGAGAATGCAGAATAACGCAAAGCAAGATTCATCCATCGGGTGTGGTTTAAATAGCCTCCTGTAGTGCTTAGGCGTCTCCTTCCACAGCCACACCTAAGAAAAGAGTTCCTGCTTTCCAGAAGAGTTCCAGTGTTCTGAACCTAGGGAGTGGCTCCTGCCCCACCCAACAGGAAAAGTAGTCCCAAAGAGAAGAGGATCAGGGGTTCAACTGGCAGGTAAGTAAGCAGCATGGTCTGCTGCAGGTAAGTCCACCCAAGCATTATGAGCCTGGCGCTTCCAGCGCTGGGACTGGGCATCTTTATGAGCCTGGTGCCACTGGCGCCAGGACAGGGTCCAAAAGGTCCCAATTGGGACTGGCTGGCACTCGGAACCGGGGTTATGGGTCTGCTTCCAAGGGAGTCGGGCAAGTCCTGATCTTTTGGAAGCAGAGATCATGACAGCACCCCCCCTCAAGGCCCCTCCCAAATCGGGCTTCTCCGGAGGTTTGGGCTTGTTAGGAAATGTTCGATGAAATCTTTTGATTAGACGAGGCGCGTGGACATATTCTGCAGGTTCCCAGGATCTTTCTTGGGGACAGTAGCCTTTCCAGTCAATCAGGTAAAATAGTTTAGATTTGGAGATCTTGGAATCCAGGATGCTTTTGACTTCAAACTCGGGTTCTCCATCAACTAGAATAGGTTTTGGAGATGTAGTTAGTCGGGTTTGAGGTTGCACGGGTTTTAATAGAGAGACGTGGAAGACCGGATGTATCTTCATGTGAGGGGGCAAGTCCAACTTGACCGCTACTGGATTTACTATGGTAGTGATGGAATAGGGACCAAGGTATCTTGGGTTGAATGTGCGTGGTCCTTTTAGAGGTAGATATTTGGTGGATAACCAGACTTGATCTCCTACTTGATATTGGGGGGCTTCCTTCCGATGTTAGTCTGCTCCTTTCTTGTATTGTTCTTTAGCCCTTTGAAGGTGAGAAATGGCTTCCTTAAAGGCTTGGGTGATTGTAGAATGCAGGTGGTCTACTGCTGGTGTTCCAAGATCTTGGAGTGGATCCAACTCCGAGGTTCGGGGGTGACTACCGTATAAAAGAAAAAACGGGGTCTTCCCAGTTCCCGAGTGGACAGAGTTATTGTAGGCATATTCGGCTATCCAAAGGATATCTTTCCAAGTTTTTTCAGTTTGTTGTAGCATGCAGCGCAAATACTGTTCCAGAGTTTGATTGGTCCTCTCGGTTTGTCCGTCGGTTTGAGGGTGGTGGCTGGTCGAAAGTCTCACATCAATTTGAGCCGACCGACAGCAACTTCGCCAAAAATGAGAAATAAATTGACTACCTTGATCCGAAATTAGAACTGAAGGAAAACTGTCCAGTCGGACGATGTTTTCGAGAAATTCTCGGGCCAGAGTTGCTGCTGTTGGTAAGCCTTTGAGTGGAATGAAATGCGCCATCTTGGAGAATAGGTCCACGATTACTAGGATCGTATTGTATCCGGAGCATGGAGGTAGATCGGTGATGAAGTCCATAGAAAGCGTTTGCCAAGGGCGAGGCGGGATGTCAATAGGGCGTAAGAGGCCGGCTGGTTTTTCCTTTTGACTCTTGTTTTGGGCGCATATTCCACAGGACATTATAAAGTCTCTGATATCTTTTTTTTTCCGAGGTCTTGGTCATACCGGGATGTCCTTCCATTAAAGAATCGTGATAACAAGAGATTACCTTTTTCTGTAAATCTGTGCTGGGCAGGTATAACCGTTCTTGGAAATATAATAGGTTGTCCTTCACCGTAAAGTCCTTTCCCTGCAGATGCCAATTCTGTATGTCTGCTGGAGTTACCAGTAGCCTGGCTTTATCCTTAACTTCCTCTATGGATTGTGTGGCGATTACACCTAGAATTCTTTGTTCGGGAATGATAGGTACAGGTTTAGGATTGATCAAATGTTCTTCCACTCCCATCCGAGAAAGGGCATCAGCTTTACCGTTTTTTGTACCAGGTCGATAGGTAATTATGAAGTCAAACTCGGCAAAGAATAGTGCCCAACGGAGTTGCCTAGAGGATTGAGCTTTTGCGGTTTTCAAATATTGCAGGTTTCGGTGATCTGTAATCACAGTAACGGTGTGTCGGGCCCCCAGAAGATAATGCCGCCAAGCCTTAAAGGCGGACTTGATAGCTAGAAGTTCCTTATCAGTAATAGTGTAATTGATTTCAGGAGGCAAGAATTTGCGGGACCAAAATGCCACGGGATGCAACTGATTGGTTACTGGGTCCTTTTGTGATAGAACTGCCCCCATGGCAAGGCTCGAAGCATCAGTTTCAACGATGTAGGGGAGTTCTGATCGAGGATGTTTTAAGATCGGTGCAGAGATAAATCTAGTCTTCAAATTCTGGAAAGCTTGTTCCGCCTCGGTAGACCATTCAAAACGTTTGTTTTTCTTTAACAAGGCGGTGATGGGCTGGACTATTCGAGAGAATTCGGGGATAAACCTGCGGTAAAAGTTAGCGAAGCCTAACATGCTTTGAACACCTTTTACGGAGGATGGCGATGGCCATTTGAGAATTGCATCGACCTTCTTTGAATCCATACGCACTCCGCTAGGTGATAATATGAATCCCAAGAATTCAACTTCAGTCACGTTGAAAACACATTTTTCCAACTTAGCGAAAAGTTTGTGGTGACGCAATCTCTCGAGGACCATTTTCACGTGTTTCCGATGTTCAGTTTCCGATGAAGAATAAACGAGGATGTCGTCAATGTAAACAACAACACACACATCTATGAGCTCTCTGAGGACATCGTTCATAAAATATTGAAAGGCGGCCGGGGCATTGCAAAGTCCGAAGGGCATGACCTGATATTCAAATAGCCCATACTTGGTGCGGAAGGCCGTCTTCCATTCATCGCCCTCTTTTACTCGTACCAAGTGGTAGGCTCCTCTAAGATCCAGCTTTGTATATATGCATGCTTTTCTGACTTGGTCCAGGAGTTCAGGGATCAAAGGTAACGGATATCTATTCTTAACGGTGATCTGGTTGAGGGCGCGATAATCTATGCAAGTTCTAAGGTCCCCTTCTTTTTTTGGAACGAAGAACAAAGCTGAGGAAGCAGGGGACTTGGAAGGACGAATAAACCCATTCGCTAGGTATTGATCCAGGTATTGTCGGAGGTGAAGATTCTCAGGCTCGGTGAGGGCATAAATTCTACTACAAGGAGTAGATCCAGGTATCAGGTCTATCTGGCAGTCATAAGACCTATGAGGAGGTAGAGAGTTAGCCTGATCCTTCCGGAAAACATCTTGGAATTCTAGGTATTCAGGAGGTAACTGAGGAGCCTCCGAGGAAATTGCTGCCAGTGCAACACCAGGTCGAGGGTGACAAGTAGAGACACATTCTGGAAACTGAACCGTTCTTGCTCGCCAATCGATCTGAGGATTGTGCTTCTCTAACCAAGGAATTCCTAGAATAATCTGGAACTGGGGGTCCTTGATCACATCGAACACGATCTTCTCATGGTGTCCATCTTGACTTACTAGCGTCACTTCGTGGGTGGTATGCGTTACTGGTCCGGAGGCTATCTCCGTACCATCCACCGTAGTAATGACGTCCTTTACAGCCTTTGGACAAAGAGTCAGATTCATCCTCAAAACCATTTCATGATCCACATAATTGCCGATGGCACCTCTGTCGACGTAAGCTTCAATCGCATGTAATCGATCCGGATGTTCAGGGCTAATGAGGACCATAGGTATCACGAAATGCGAGGTCACGGAACTGGTTTTAACGCTCGGCAAGAGGACCTCTATTCTTGTCGGGCGAGGTCGTTTCCCTGCTCAGAGTTTGTGACCCTGGTAACTGCAGCTCCTACTGCCTTCTTGGCTGGTTTCACCGGACAGTCTCGAAGAAAGTGCCCCGAGTTTCCGCAATAGAGGCATAATTGCAGCTGTTTTCTCCTTTCCCGCTCCTTTTGTGTTAGTGGTCCTTTCAGGCCCCCTATTTGCATGGGTTCCCTGGAGTCTACTCCTTTGGTAGGAGTTGGTGGTTTGGAAAATACTCGAGCATCAAACTTGGAACGATCGGCCTTCCTGTTCTGCAGTCTGTGGTCAATTTGAACGACTAAGTCAATATAGTCCGAACAGTCTTGCGGGGGATTCACTACTTGGGCTAACACATCTTTGAGCTCTCCACGTAGACCTCTATAAAACAGCGTAATCCTTTTGTCCTCAGGCCATCGAGTTTCCACTATCAGTCTGTTGAAAGACGCAATATAAGCCAAAAGGTCTTGATTACCCTGTCGCAATGAAAGGAGCTCATTGTCCAAGGCCTGCCCCTGTGAATGTCTTGCAAACAGTTTTTCCATACTGAGCTGAAAAGCTCGAAAATCATGGAGAACCGGATCATCTTGATTAACTAGAGGGATCGACCAGTCTGCCGCATTGCCACTAAGGTACGAAAGCACGAAAGCTACCTTAGCTTGATCAGTTGGAAAGGCTGCTGGCCGGCATAAGAAGTGCAACCGGCACTGATTAATAAAGACTGCAAACCTCTTTGGGTCACCAGAAAATCGTTCGGGCGGAGCCAGAGGTACATTCCCAGGTAGGTTGATCTGCACTGGGTTCGTAGAGGATGTTGAAGGAAGATTTGCCCCTGATGCGGGTAACGGAGTTTGTCCGGCTTGTGACTGTAGCAATTGTCTAGCGAGATCGTCTGTTCGCTCCTTGGAAATAATCAGTTCCCTTCTTAGAGCATTCGTTTCCTGACGGGCTGCATGCACTTCTGCTCTTAGTTCCCCAAGTAACTGGGCTAGCTGGTCGGTATCCGAGGTTTCCATAGCGCCTGGGTGGGAGTTTTGCAATAGGCTTTGCGTTCTGTAACGCTCACCTGATTCCCGCAGAGGCGCCGGACTTGACTGGGTGAATGCCGTATCTTCAAAGGTGATGTGTAACACACGGTTGGCTCTTTGGGCTGGACCTCTGTGCACTGTATGTCTGACTCGAAGAGTAAGATGTCTGCAGATAGAAAATATGGGATTAATGAACTGGGGTTATTGGGTGCCTCTCTCCTCTTCCCTTTCTCTTCTCCTGTAGAACCCCAAAGGTTAACACCCTCACCTTAGGTAAGTGAACGCCGAGCTCTCCATCTGCCTCGGGGCAGGGTGCCGTAACCAGTTTCTTCACTAGATAAGGGTGCAGGCCTCTTGACCTCAGAAGACTGCTGTCCGTCGTTAACTGCACGAACGGTAAGTTCTGGGCACTTCAAATGTCTTAAAAGTCTTTTGTAATGATATCTCTTGTTTTGCAGGGTTCCGGCGATGGCGGATGGCGGGCTGATGAGAGTTGAGGATCGAACCCGCGTGAGGAATAGAAGCGCCTGGAAGCACGTAAGTAAGCGCTTGTAGCCTGCTTCACGATGCGCACTAACTGTCCCTTTTATCTTGCAGGTACAAGTTCGGAGCTTTAGAGAAGCTGAAGGGTGCTGGAATACCCACTGGATTCGGCGTGGGAAGGAGTAATGGCACGTGAGTAATAAAGTTGCCCAATGTCTTTAAACGCACCTTCTTTAGTCTTTCAGATGCGGGATGCAGCGCCGAAGGCCTCCGGAGCGTGCGAAGAGCTGGTAAGCCTTTGTCTTTCAGATGCCGGAATGCAGCGCGAGGCTTTGGTGACAGCCGATGGACCAGGTAAGAGATGCGCTGCCACTGAAGACCGTAGTGCTAACCTGTTCTTTCTTTGTCTTTACAGGTGCTGCTGAAGACTGGATTCCAGGATGGTAAGTCTTTGTTCCCTTAGGCCCAGGATCAGAAGCAGAAGACACGATGAGCGTTCTGCTGCAGAGAATGCAGAATAACGCAAAGCAAGATTCATCCATCGGGTGTGGTTTAAATAGCCTCCTGTAGTGCTTAGGCGTCTCCTTCCACAGCCACACCTAAGAAAAGAGTTCCTGCTTTCCAGAAGAGTTCCAGTGTTCTGAACCTAGGGAGTGGCTCCTGCCCCACCCAACAGGAAAAGTAGTCCCAAACAGAAGAGGATCAGGGGTTCAACTGGCAGGTAAGTAAGCAGCATGGTCTGCTGCAGGTAAGTCCACCCAAGCATTATGAGCCCGGCGCTTCCAGCGCTGGGACTGGGCATCTTTATGAGCCTGGTGCCACTGGCGCCAGGACAGGGTCCAAAAGGTCCCAATTGGGACTGGCTGGCACTCGGAACCGGGGTTATGGGTCTGCTTCCAAGGGAGTCGGGCAAGTCCTGATCTTTTGGAAGCAGAGATCATGACAGCACCCCCCCTCAAGGCCCCTCCCAAACCGGGCTTCTCCGGAGGTTTGGGCTTGTTAGGAAATGTTCGATGAAATCTTTTGATTAGACGAGGCGCGTGGACATATTCTGCAGGTTCCCAGGATCTTTCTTGGGGACCGTAGCCTTTCCAGTCAATCAGGTAAAATAGTTTAGATTTGGAGATCTTGGAATCCAGGATGCTTTTGACTTCAAACTCGGGTTCTCCATCAACTAGAATAGGTTTTGGAGATGTAGTTAGTCGGGTTTGAGGTTGCACGGGTTTTAATAGAGAGACGTGGAAGACCGGATGTATCTTCATGTGAGGGGGCAAGTCCAACTTGACCGCTACTGGATTTACTATGGTAGTGATGGAATAGGGACCAAGGTATCTTGGGTTGAATGTGCGTGGTCCTTTTAGAGGTAGATATTTGGTGGATAACCAGACTTGATCTCCTACTTGATATTGGGGGGCTTCCTTCCGATGTTGGTCTGCTCCTTTCTTGTATTGTTCTTTAGCCCTTTGAAGGTGAGAAACGGCTTCCTTAAAGGCTTGGGTGATTGTAGAATGCAGGTGGTCTACTGCTGGTGTTCCAAGATCTTGGAGTGGATCCAACTCCGAGGTTCGGGGGTGACTACCATATAAAAGAAAAAACGGGGTCTTCCCAGTTCCCGAGTGGACAGAGTTATTGTAGGCATATTCGGCTATCCAAAGGATATCTTTCCAAGTTTTTTCAGTTTGTTGTAGCATGCAGCGCAAATACTGTTCCAGAGTTTGATTGGTCCTCTCGGTTTGTCCGTCGGTTTGAGGGTGGTGGCTGGTCGAAAGTCTCACATCAATTTGAGCCGACCGACAGCAACTTCGCCAAAAATGAGAAATAAATTGACTACCTTGATCCGAAATTAGAACTGAAGGAAAACTGTCCAGTCGGACGATGTTTTCGAGAAATTCTCGGGCCAGAGTTGCTGCTGTTGGTAAGCCTTTGAGTGGAATGAAATGCGCCATCTTGGAGAATAGGTCCACGATTACTAGGATCGTATTGTATCCGGAGCATGGAGGTAGATCGGTGATGAAGTCCATAGAAAGCGTTTGCCAAGGGCGAGGCGGGATGTCAATAGGGCGTAAGAGGCCGGCTGGTTTTTCCTTTTGACTCTTGTTTTGGGCGCATACTCCACAGGACATTATAAAGTCTCTGATATCTTTTTTCCAAGACGGCCACCAGAAGTAGCGCTTGATCTTTTCCGAGGTCTTGGTCATACCGGGATGTCCTTCCATTAAAGAATCGTGATAACAAGAGATTACCTTTTTCTGTAAATCTGTGCTGGGCAGGTATAACCGTTCTTGGAAATATAATAGGTGGTCCTTCACCGTAAAGTCCTTTCCCTGCAGATGCCAATTCTGTATGTCTGCTGGAGTTACCAGTAGCCTGGCTTTATCCTTAACTTCCTCTATGGATTGTGTGGCGATTACACCTAGAATTCTTTGTTCGGGAATGATAGGTACAGGTTTAGGATTGATCAAATGTTCTTCCACTCCCATCCGAGAAAGGGCATCAGCTTTACCGTTTTTTGTACCAGGTCGATAGGTAATTATGAAGTCAAACTCGGCAAAGAATAGTGCCCAACGGAGTTGCCTAGAGGATTGATCTTTTGCGGTTTTCAAATATTGCAGGTTTCGGTGATCTGTAATCACAGTAACGGTGTGTCGGGCCCCCAAAAGATAATGCCGCCAAGCCTTAAAGGCGGACTTGATAGCTAGAAGTTCCTTATCAGTAATAGTGTAATTGATTTCAGGAGGCAAGAATTTGCGGGACCAAAATGCCACGGGATGCAACTGATTGGTTACTGGGTCCTTTTGTGATAGAACTGCCCCCATGGCAAGGCTCGAAGCATCAGTTTCAACGATGTAGGAGAGTTCTGATCGAGGATGTTTTAAGATCGGTGCAGAGATAAATCTAGTCTTCAAATTCTGGAAAGCTTGTTCCGCCTCGGTAGACCATTCAAAACGTTTGTTTTTCTTTAACAAGGCGGTGATGGGCTGGACTATTCGAGAGAATTCGGGGATAAACCTGCGGTAAAAGTTAGCGAAGCCTAACATGCTTTGAACACCTTTTACGGAGGATGGCGATGGCCATTTGAGAATTGCATCGACCTTCTTTGAATCCATACGCACTCCGCTAGGTGATAATATGAATCCCAAGAATTCAACTTCAGTCACGTTGAAAACACATTTTTCCAACTTAGCGAAATGTTTGTGGTGACGCAATCTCTCGAGGACCATTTTCACGTGTTTCCGATGTTCAGTTTCCGATGAAGAATAAACGAGGATGTCGTCAATGTAACAACAACACACACATCTATGAGCTCTCTGAGGACATCGTTCATAAAATATTGAAAGGCGGCCGGGGCATTGCAAAGTCCGAAGGGCATGACCTGATATTCAAATAGCCCATACTTGGTGCGGAAGGCCGTCTTCCATTCATCGCCCTCTTTTACTCGTACCAAGTGGTAGGCTCCTCTAAGATCCAGCTTTGTATATATGCATGCTTTTCTGACTTGGTCCAGGAGTTCAGGGATCAAAGGTAACGGATATCTATTCTTAACGGTGATCTGGTTGAGGGCGCGATAATCTATGCAAGTTCTAAGGTCCCCTTCTTTTTTTGGAACGAAGAACAAAGCTGAGGAAGCAGGGGACTTGGAAGGACGAATAAACCCATTCGCTAGGTATTGATCCAGGTATTGTCGGAGGTGAAGATTCTCAGGCTCGGTGAGGGCATAAATTCTACTACAAGGAGGAGTAGATCCAGGTATCAGGTCTATCTGGCAGTCATAAGACCTATGAGGAGGTAGAGAGTTAGCCTGATCCTTCCGGAAAACATCTTGGAATTCTAGGTATTCAGGAGGTAACTGAGGAGCCTCCGAGGAAATTGCTGCCAGTGCAACACCAGGTCGAGGGTGACAAGTAGAGACACATTCTGGAAACTGAACCGTTCTTGCTCGCCAATCGATCTGAGGATTGTGCTTCTCTAACCAAGGAATTCCTAGAATAATCTGGAACTGGGGGTCCTTGATCACATCGAACACGATCTTCTCATGGTGTCCATCTTGACTTACTAGCGTCTCTTCTAGGGTGGTATGCGTTACTGGTCCGGAGGCTATCTCCGTACCATCCACCGTAGTAATGACGTCCTTTACAGCCTTTGGACAAAGAGTCAGATTCATCCTCAAAACCATTTCATGATCCACATAATTGCCGATGGCACCGCTGTCGACGTAAGCTTCAATCGCATGTAATCGATCCGGATGTTCAGGGCTAATGAGGACCATAGGTATCACGAAATGCGAGGTCACGGAACTGGTTTTAACGCTCGGCAAGAGGACCTCTATTCTTGTCGGGCGAGGTCGTTTCCCTGCTCAGAGTTTGTGACCCTGGTAACTGCAGCTCCTACTGCCTTCTTGGCTGGTTTCACCGGACAGTCTCGAAGAAAGTGCCCCGAGTTTCCGCAGTAGAGGCATAATTGCAGCTGTTTTCTCCTTTCCCGCTCCTTTTGTGTTAGTGGTCCTTTCAGGCCCCCTATTTGCATGGGTTCCCTGGAGTCTACTCCTTTGGTAGGAGTTGGTGGTTTGGAAAATACTCGAGCATCAAACTTGGAACGATCGGCCTTCCTGTTCTGCAGTCTGTGGTCAATTTGAACGACTAAGTCAATATAGTCCGAACAGTCTTGCGGGGGATTCACTACTTGGGCTAACACATCTTTGAGCTCTCCACGTAGACCTCTATAAAACAGCGTAATCCTTTTGTCCTCAGGCCATCGAGTTTCCACTATCAGTCTGTTGAAAGACGCAATATAAGCCAAAAGGTCTTGATTACCCTGTCGCAATGAAAGGAGCTCATTGTCCAAGGCCTGCCCCTGTGAATGTCTTGCAAACAGTTTTTCCATACTGAGCCGAAAAGCTCGAAAATCATGGAGAACCGGATCATCTTGATTAACTAGAGGGATCGACCAGTCTGCCGCATTGCCACTAAGGTACGAAAGCACGAAAGCTACCTTAGCTTGATCAGTTGGAAAGGCTGCTGGCCGGCATAAGAAGTGCAACCGGCACTGATTAATAAATACTGCAAACCTCTTTGGGTCACCAGAAAATCGTTCGGGCGGAGCCAGAGGTACATTCCCAGGTAGGTTGATCTGCACTGGGTTCGTAGAGGATGTTGAAGGAAGATTTGCCCCTGATGCGGGTAACGGAGTTTGTCCGGCTTGTGACTGTAGCAATTGTCTAGCGAGATCGTCTGTTCGCTCCTTGGAAATAATCAGTTCCCTTCTTAGAGCATTCGTTTCCTGACGGGCTGCATGCACTTCTGCTCTTAGTTCCCCAAGTAACTGGGCTAGCTGGTCGGTATCCGAGGTTTCCATAGCGCCTGGGTGGGAGTTTTGCAATAGGCTTTGCGTTCTGTAACGCTCACCTGATTCCCGCAGAGGCGCCGGACTTGACTGGGTGAAAGCCGTATCTTCAAAGGTGATGTGTAACACACGGTTGGCTCTTTGGGCTGGACCTCTGTGCACTGTATGTCTGACTCGAAGAGTAAGATGTCTGCAGATAGAAAATATGGGATTAATGAACTGGGGTAATTGGGTGCCTCTCTCCTCTTCCCTTTCTCTTCTCCTGTAGAACCCCAAAGGTTAACACCCTCACCTTAGGTAAGTGAACGCCGAGCTCTCCATCTGCCTCGGGGCAGGGTGCCGTAACCAGTTTCTTCACTGGATAAGGGTGCAGGCCTCTTGACCTCAGAGGACTGCTGTCCGTCGTTAACTGCACGAACGGTAAGTTCTGGGCACTTCAAATGTCTTAAAAGTCTTTTGTAATGATATCTCTTGTTTTGCAGGGTTCCGGCGATGGCGGATGGCGGGCTGATGAGAGTTGAGGATCGAACCCGCGTGAGGAATAGAAGCGCCTGGAAGCACGTAAGTAAGCGCTTGTAGCCTGCTTCACGATGCGCACTAACTGTCCCTTTTATCTTGCAGGTACAAGTTCGGAGCTGTAGAGAAGCTGAAGGGTGCTGGAATACCCACTGGATTCGGCGTGGGAAGGAGTAATGGCACGTGAGTAATAAAGTTGCCCAATGTCTTTAAACGCACCTTCTTTTGTCTTTCAGATGCGGGATGCAGCGCCGAAGGCCTCCGGAGCGTGCGAAGAGCTGGTAAGCTTTTGTCTTTCAGATGCCGGAATGCAGTGCGAAGACCTCCGGAGCATGCGAAGAGTAGGTAAGCCTTTGTCTTTCAGATGCCGGAATGCAGCGCGAGGCGTTGGTGACAGCCGATGGACCAGGTAAGAGATGCGCTGCCACTGAAGACCGTAGTGCTAACCTGTTCTTTCTTTGTCTTTACAGGTGCTGCTGAAGACTGGATTCCAGGATGGTAAGCCTTTGTTCCCTTAGGCCCAGGATCAGAAGCAGAAGACACGATGAGCGTTCTGCTGCAGAGAATGCAGAATAACGCAAAGCAAGATTCATCCATCGGGTGTGGTTTAAATAGCCTCCTGTAGTGCTTAGGTGTCTCCTTCCACAGCCACGCCTAAGAAAAGAGTTCCTGCTTTCCCGAAGAGTTCCAGTGTTCAGAACCTAGGGAGTGGCTCCTGCCCCACCCAACAGGAAAAGTAGTCCCAAACAGAAGAGGATCAGGGGTTCAACTGGCAGGTAAGTAAGCAGCATGGTCTGCTGCAGGTAAGTCCACCCAAGCATTATGAGCCCGGCGCTTCCAGCCCTGGGACTGGGCATCTTTATGAGCCTGGTGCCACTGGCGCCAGGACAGGGTCCAAAAGGTCCCAATTGGGACTGGCTGGCACTCGGAACCGGGGTTATGGGTCTGCTTCCAAGGGAGTCGGGCAAGTCCTGATCTTTTGGAAGCAGAGATCATGACAGGTATAAATAGTTCAAACCGCGCCCGTTGGCTTCAGTTCTGTTTTTTCGAGGAAATACTTGTGGAACATCCAGGCGTATGCTGTGACTGATAGGCCCATCGTGAGAGGAAAGTGTAAGAAAACGTAAACTGTACTGCGGGGCAGGCTGGGAGGGTCGATGAGGAATATGTGGGAGGAACATCCAGTCGAAAGAACGTTACAGTTGGTAAGTATCTTGTTCTTCGAATGGATTGTGTCCTCCCACGTATTCCTCATCTTGTGATAGACTCCCATAGCAGTGATCAATTTGGAGGTGGGAGCGCTAGTTCTTGTTTTCATGGACGGAATGAAGTACCGCCCTGGCAAATAACCCCTCATTGGAGGAGGAGGTATCTAAGCAGTATTGCTTGATAAAGGTATGCATTGATGCCCATATTGCGGCCAAGCAAATATCTTTTGCAAGGACTCTCCTCTTCAAAGCCGCAGAAGTAGCCATTCCCCTAGTGGAGTGAGCACGTAGCCCATCCGGTGGGTCTTTTCCTGCTAATCTGTAGCATTCCAATATAGCCAGAATTATCCAGCGGGATATAGTTTGTTTTGTCACTGCTAACCCCAATTTACGACCAATTTGTAACCCACAAATAGTTGGTCATCTTGACGTAATTTTGCCATTCTTGAAATGTAAAAACTGAGGGCCCTCTTGGGGTCCAGTCTATGCAATCTCTCCTCTTCTTTACCCAAATGAGGAGGAGGATAGAATGTTGGTAAAATAATTTTTTGTGACAAATGGAAGTCAGAAATTACTTTCGGTAAGAAAGATGATTTAATCTTAAGAACTACCTTGTGCTTTTAAAAGATGGTATATGGAGGTTTACATAAGAGAGCCTGTAGTTCACTAACCCTGCGGGCTGATGTTAATGCCACAAGAAGGACATTCTTTAGTGTTAAAAGCCTCAATGAACAGGAGTGCAGAGGCTCAAATGGTATACAAGTTAGGAATTTAAGAACTAAGTTTAAATCCCAAGTTGGGACATGAAACGGTATTGGTGGATATACATTGGTAAATCCCTTCAGGAACTGTATGATTAATGGAATTTTAAAGTAAGAAACCTCTTCCGAGGAGCGCTTAAAAATGGACAGCGCAGCAAGATATCCTTTAATTGTTCCGATCTGGAGCCCCAGATTGGCTAGATGTAACAGAAAAGAAAGCACCATTGGGGTGTCACATTGAAAAGGGTCCACATCCCTATCTTTGCACCAGTTACTGAGCTTGTTCCAACAACACCGGTACAAGGATTTTGTTGCTGGCCTTCTGGCCGAAAGCAAAATCTCCATTACATCATCCGAAAGATCCCAATCCTTGTATCTCAACCTCTCAGAAACCATGCATGTAGGTTGAGTGTCTTGACCTCTGGATGGAGAACCCGTCCTTTCTCTTCCGAGAGAAGATCCTCTCTTTGCAGAAGACGTATTGGAGGGCAGATGGACATGTCCAGAAGGTCCGGGTACCACGTCCTCCTGGCCCATTCCGGGGCAATTAGGATCATGGCTTTCCTGAACTTTCTCAGCCTCCTGATTACTTGAGGAATCACGGGGACCGGAAGAAACGCGTACAGCAGGGGGAAATCCCAGTCCACCACGAACGCGTCTCCTAGAGCTCCTCTCGGGGGAAATTCCCTTGAGCAATACTGATCGCACTTCCGGTTTACTGTGGTCGTGAACAGATCCACTTGAGGGGTTCCCCAAAGGGTGAAGATCTCCAGAAGGACTTCCTGAGCTAACTCCCACTCGTGGGAGACTGTGCTCTGTCTGCTCAGAGCGTCTGCTGCCGTGTTCTGCTCTCCAGCTAGGTGAACTGCTGACAGA
This sequence comes from Ambystoma mexicanum, assembly GCF_040938575.1. Classification (NCBI taxonomy): domain Eukaryota; kingdom Metazoa; phylum Chordata; class Amphibia; order Caudata; family Ambystomatidae; genus Ambystoma; species Ambystoma mexicanum. The sequence goes on along the minus strand of NC_090921.1, from coordinate 1,332,053,796 downwards.
GAGATTCCTTCTCGTATTTCCCAGATCCAGAGCTGCATTGCCTCTCTGCACAGAGGTAGTGATCCTACGCCTCCTCTTTTGTTGAGGTAGTACATGGCCACTGTGCTGTCTGTCATTATCAGGACATTCTTTCCCTGTACAGAGGGCAGGAAGGCCTTCAGCGCTAGTCTGATTACCCTCAGCTCCAGTAGGTTGATGTGTAGTTTGGACTCCGATGGGGACCAACATCTGCTGATTGTCAGATCGCTGGTGTGAGCTCCCCACCCCATGAGTGAGGCGGCCGTTACTACTGTCATCTCCGGCCATGGTTGCCAAAAAGATTCTCCCTTGAGGATGTTGTCATTGCAAGCCCACCATAATAGATCCTGAGCAACTGCACTCGGGACTTGCAGAAGGTCTGACATATTCCCTGAGAATTGGGACCACTGAGTTCTGAAGGCCCATTGGAGGGATCTCATTCTCAGTCTGGCCTCTGGCACCAGAAAAATGCAGGATTGCATGAGGCCGAGCAACCTCAGAAAATCGAAGGCCGTCAGATGCTGGGCTTCCTGGAATTTTGTTACCATCTGCTGGATGTGGAGAGCTCTTACTTCGAGTGGCGAGGCTTTGCCCGAGGAAGTGTCCAAGACTGCTCCCATAAACTGGAGTTCTTGGGATGGTATCATGTGGGACTTCTTAAAATTGTGGGAGAAGCCCAGGTTGTGGAGGAAGTGGCAGGTGAGCAACAGATGTTCCTGAGCTTGTTCTGGAGAACATGCTCTGATCAACCAATCGTCCAGGTAGGGGTAGACGTGAATCGCCCCTCTTCTGAGACTCGCTGCCACTATCGCCATCAGCTTGGTGAAAACCCTCAGGGCGGAGGTCAGTCCGAATGGCAGAACTCGTAACTGATAGTGAGAACCGCCAAATGCGAACATCAGGTATTTTCTGTGCTTGGGATGGATTGGCACATGAAAATAAGCATCCTGAAGGTCCAATGATGCCAACCAGTCTTGGAGTTGGAGAGCCTGAAGGATCTGAGAAAGGGTTACCATCTTGAACTTGTCCTTCCTGAGGAACTTCTTAAGTCCAAGATGGGTCTCAATCCTCTGTCCTTCTTTGGGATGAGAAAATAAGGGGAGTACCAACCCTTGTTCCTCTCCGCTGCAGGTACATGTTCTATTGCATCTTTCTCTAGCGGGGTTAAAATTTCCTGCAAAAGGAGAGGGTCTGGAATTTTGGTAGAGCTGGCTCCCGGTGGATGATCGTGAGGCCTTTTTAGGAAGGGAAGGCAGTAACCTTGAGCTACTGTTTCAAGTGCCCAAGCATCTGAAATAATGCCCCGCCATTCTTTCAGATGCTGAGAGATTCTGCCTCCCACTACTGTTTTGTATGATAAGACCTCAGAGTGATTTGGAGGCGGCTGCAGATGCGGCTGAGGGCATAGATGCCGTTCCTGAAGATGGCTTTGTAGTCTTTCCTCGTCCACCACGAGTGACATTCCTTTTGCCCCTTTGAAAAGCCTGTCCTCTTCCTCTACCAACAGAAGAGTAGTATCGAAAAGGACGACTCCTCAAGGAAAATGAGCCCGAATAGGGTTTCTGAGGCTGTCGCATGGAGGCACTAAGGGATTTACCTGCCGCTTTTGAGGTCTGTAGTTTTTCTAGGCTCTCATCAGCCTTACTACCAAACAGCCTCGAGCCATCAAAGGGCATGTTGAGAAGTCTGGTCTGCACATCTGGTGCAAACCCCGACTTTCTCAACCACACAAATCTGCGTGGCACTGTGCTTGATGCCATGGATCTGCTAATAATATCAGCAGTATCCAGTCCAGACTGGAGACATTCCCCCATTGCCTCCTTCCCGTCTTTGACTATATTCAGGAAGCCTTCCTTCAGCCGCCACCGAAATGCATTCCCACAAGGTATGTGTGAACCTGGCCAGGATACAGGTGACATTGGTTGATTTCAATGCCATGCTACCTGAAGTAAAAACTTTACGAACCCAAGCATCAACCTTCTTATCCTCCCTATCCGGAGGTATGGTTGGGTATGCTGTCTGTCTCGAAGTAGTAGCAGCCTGAATAACCAGACTTTCTGAAGTAGGGTGTCTATTCAGATACTATGGATCAGAAGTAGAAGTTCTATACTTCTTTGGAAGATTGCTGTCTACTGCAACAATGTTATCAGGCCTTTCCCAGTTCCTTTCAACTGTCCTTTGAAGCGCCCTATGGAAAGGGAGAACTGGATCTTTCTGGGGTCCTTTTACTATTATGTCCCGTCATATCATCTTGCTCAAAAGTAGGTGAGGCTCTTCCCCAACCCATATATTCTATCACACAGTTCATCAAACTCCTGTACCCTGAGTCTGCATGCTCTGCAGGATCAGGTGCAGCAAACTCTAATTCAGGTGACGTGTCAACACCACTAGTAGAATGTAGAGTTTCGCATAGGTCTCTCATTTTAGATTCAGGGTTTATAAGTTCCTCTGGAACCTATCTAGTGCCATATTTTACTCCAAAAGGAGTGACATCTTCATCCTCCGAGCCAGATTCTTCAAAAATTGAAGACATAGAACTAAATAAATCTGACTTTGGTAAAGGTGTAAACCTTCTCTCGTCCTCCTGATTTTTTGTCGAAGGAATAGCTGTTTTCTTCGAAGGGGTCGAAGGAACCTTCGACACACTCGATGAAGGGCGTCGAAGATAGTATAGGCTTCGATGTCGAAGCTGTCGGTGCCGATGAAGTCGACGAAGTTGCACTCGATTTCGACAACTTCTGATTTTTATGAGGGATTGGAGAAACACTTGATCCTCGAGGATCTCTCGACGACTTGTTGACTCGAGTTTTACGGGCTTCACCCATACTACTGGGTTTTACCGCCATAGTTCCTGACTTCCCTGTGTCGTCCAATGGAGGAATACGTGGGAGGACACAATCCATTCGAAAAGTATGCTTTGTTTGGCAAAGTGGAATGGAGATGTCCATTGTATTAGGTTCCATTCTTATCAGAAGGTATAGTTCTGTTCGGGATGTGGATCCAAGGATATCGGGATGGACTAGAAGGTTGGCGTGCAATCAGATGACGGGTGACAGAGAACATAGACAAGTTCTGAGCAGGGTTTACAGTTGCTTGAGCGTGTCCTGAGAGGTTCCAAATGTTAATGGAATGGGAAGCGCGAAGCATCCACTTGCAAGGGTGCACTCAGGACGGGCATTGCAGCAATAGAGACGCGACAGGAGCGAAGTGTTGGAGATAGAAGGCTTTCACACTAGAATGGTATGGGTGGCACTCAGAAGGCATCAGAGGGGGAGAATAGTGGATAACAGGAGGGGATCACCTCTTACCTGCACATTAGCAATATACTGTAGACCGCACCCCAGAGTCGTGCGATGATTATTTATGAAGCAGGCAGGGGAGCATGGATTAGTTGCAGGTATTAGCCATTCGGTGCATTATGGAAGGTGCCTCCAGGCACATCTTAACGTCGTCCAGGAGGGAAAGTAAAGTGATGGCCATCTTAATCAGGCTAAGAGCCTAATGCAAGAACATAGCGAAGAAAAAGGGAATAGGCTGTGTACCCCGATGGAAATGGAGCACATCCTACTCCTTCAGGCAGAATGAGGGAAAGACAGGGCCCTTGCAGACAGCCCTTTCAAGTAGGCTGGCTTTGCCTCCCGGCTCGCTTGGGAGAATGGATTAGTTGCAGGTAGCAGCCAATCGGTGGCCTGCATGATGGAAGGTGCCGCCAGGCACATCCGAACGTTGCCCAGGAGGTAAAGTGAAGCGGCAGCCATCTTAATTAGGCTAAGAGCCTAATGCAAGAACATAGTGAAGAAAAAGGGAATAGGCTGTGTACTCCGATGGAAAGGGAGCACATTCTACGTTGCTCATTGACCTGCTCTGTGAGCCTGAGGCAGAGTGCGTGTCGCTGGCTCTGCGTGGTGCGGTGTCCCGGCATCCGGAGCATGCAAGTATGGTGGCTGTGGATAGACTCCACCATCAGGTCCAGCTCACTTTCAGTAAAGTTCATCTTGCGATGGACCTCCGTGGCAGCTTCCATCTTGCTGGACACCAAGACCTATGCAGAGATTGGGGCCACTTGTGTGTTGCTTTATATTGTTTGTGTACGTTGGAGGGGCAGGTGTTTGGCTCTAATTGAGATGTGTTCTTCATCTACTTGTGTGGTCCGACCATGTGCACCCCGTTGCTCGGGTGTATGTGCAGGTGTTGTGCCTTTCATGTTAGCATGGGTGGCTATCTTTCTAGTATGGATCTTCTTTACTGATTGTGGGTCCAACATGGTCTTAATGGTGTCACGTGTGTGGTATTGTCAGTGTGTGCGTTCTGTATCTGTCTGTGTTGGTATGTATAAAGACTGGAGGGGATTTCTGTACAGCGGCACCCCAGCCAAGGCTCTCAATTGGTAACATTGGGCGAGCGGCCAAGGCTGAGACTCAAGGGTGGTGATGCAGACTGGTTCTTAGGTACAGTGAATCCGCAAACCCCTGCAAAGGAATTTCCACAAACTATGTTAGGTGCTACGCTAGTTCTTTTATTAATTGACATAATAGTTATGTAAATATATACAAATAAATAAGACTCACTTTGTACTCAGAAATCTAATCAAATAGTCAACTCAATATATACAGTTGTATGTGGTACCAGTTACCCTTAGATTCAGTTATAATGCACTAACTGCTGACAGTTATTTAAAAGCATTCAAATTGTTAGGCAAGGTTAACCTCAAAGACATTAAAGAAATGTAGGAAATATTAGAACATTGCCTGAATGCTTTCTTTTAGAATAACAATGCAATATTGTGTGACAATCCCCCCCCACCAAAACTGGGCAGCCTGTAAGAAAAAGGTAAACTGTTTTTTTATTTTAAAACAATGCCCAATTCTTATATGTTCATTAATTGTCTGCTTTTGTTTCTACGGATCCCACCTGGGACGCCACAGTTGAACAGGGATTCAAGATGAATCGGAAACCCTTCGGTGAATCCGGAGGTTGGAAGACACTTTTCCTTGTCACAGTAACTTGGGTGCCTTGCAAGGCAAAGTGGTGGAGTTTCTCAGTTTCACTCGACAATGCCCCTCGAAGATGGACAGCCATTGGAAGGAGGAGTCGCCAGGCCGTCAGTGTTCAGCAGGAGAAGTGAACCAAACAGTGTCAGAAATGTCGCAGTGAAGGTCTGTCGCGGTAGTCTTCTTGGACAGGTTGTTACGCCGGCTGTGGATGTCCCACGAAGATTAAACTTGTTGTGGACCTTGACAAGGCTTGGGGGGTGAAGAGAAGTTCCTTGGTTTCCGTGGATGATTCAGGTGCAGAGGGTGCAGTGGCAGAGGTGTCAGGTTTCTTCAGTTTGCAGTTGGTTGCCATTCGGTTATTTGGTGCTGCAACACGGGTGACAGGATGGCTTCAGGGGAGTTGGACTTGAGCACTGGATTGCTTTGCAAACCTCCACCAAGTCTGGACCCTCAGGACTCGGTCTTCGGTTCAGAATGGCAGGAAACCACTGGCGGCTCTACAGGCGGCTACACTGGACTTCTTCAGCCGTGGAAAAGTGGACAGATGTCATGGTTGCAGTGTCCTTTGAAGGTCTTCTGGGCGATACAGATCAACCTGGCTTCCCAGCGGTCATGAACAGCCCCCGGTCCCTGGACTACACTGGTGGACTTCTTGGGCTCAAGATGTCCGGACACTCCTCTTCACGACCCACAAAGATACCTCTGCTGGACAGCAGGCATAAAGGACTGGCTTCCAGGACACCTCAGATAAGAACAGCAGTTACACAATGGTCTCCCTTAGCTACAGGAAGAGGTTGACTCTCCAGGTCCTCTCTGGTGTAGTCCTTGAATTGGCAAAGCAGCCTTTGGAGTTGTGGAACAGTTGCAGCCGCAGACTTCTTCCTCCAGCTGGATTCAGGATGCAAGCTTCAAGAATACTCCAGGTTTCTTCTTCTGGTTTCTAACTTCAGCTTCTGACAAGGAGGAGAGTGTGGGGTCCTTTGATATACAAAAAAAAAAGCATTTGCTAAGGTTGGGCTAGGCTCAGTCAGCCAATCACACACTAGTGCATTCATCAGGCAGCATTCAATCAGGCTCACATGCATTCAGGCCATTCACTCCAAACCAGACACCCAAAACATTGAATTTGTATTGGAGTCAACTCCCAGCCTTTCAGAGCACACGCTGCATACATTCCAGTTTCAGTCAAGGCTGGCTCAGGCAGATAACAGGCATTGTGACACACAACCAACACCAGACACCCACAACACAGAATGTGAATTGACTTCTCTCTCCAATCATACAGGTCCCACCCCAAGAGTGTACCCAAAACAAGCAGGCTCTGGGAAGGATCCAGACAGTCTTGCATTGGCAGCCCCAGAGCCATATATGGTCCTTCCACCCAACAGTCATTCAGAGGAAGGGAACTTAGTCAGGGCTTCTCGGGACTTTGAGAAACAAGGAGTTAAAACAAATGAAACCAACAGGCTACAGTGGCCATCTTGCCTTTGTGTAGGAATTCATTGATTCCAGCGGCAGGGCCTGGGTATCACAAAACATGGAGGATACCAAGAACCACTGTCAAGTCAGAATATAGCTGTCACCAGCCCATACCATTCTCTGTGGGCAACACACAGGTGCCCAAAAAACATACACTAGGGGTACCAAGGTGTACCCCTACCCATGGCTGCCATAGGGGCATCCCATTGGTATTGTTCACCAAAAGGAAAAGATGAAGATCTGCACTGCCAGGGGACCAAACCAGCTTCCTGTGCAGAAAACATATGGAGAACACATCCAGGGAAGTGGTAGGACAAGGGCAAGGAGGCTCTGTTCCTCCAGCAAAAAACTGGATTAACAAAGGATACCAGGTCTAACTACGCACTATGGTCAAACGGTATTACCCAAATTGTTCGAACACAATTGTTCGAATGACCCAATTGATCGAAAGTCAAGGGTCCGAATTGACCTTTGCACAATTGACCGTATATATATATAGATATGTAACAATTGACCTTCACAATTCGGTCAATTGTGCAAAGGTCAATTGTGATTCGAACAATTGTAGTTCCAACAATTCGTATACATCCTGGTCAAACCTGGAAAGTACCGTTATATTTATAAGAGCAAAAAAGAGACCATAGAGCGGGGTTCTCTGTGTTTTAAGCTCTAGAACGGTGCACACAGTTACACAATGATTATATCTGTAAACAAACCAACAGATTGTTTAAAGCAAAACAATTCAATTTACTTCGCTGGACTCTTTTTAAATATTAATTTGATTATTTATTAATAAATAGTTAGAAAAACACATACCAATACAAAATCATATATATATCTAAAAATCATCCATCGTGCCATCATAATAGCACCTCTAAAACGTCTCAGACACCCGAAATCTGTCTCATACGACACTCTATTCACATCCTCTCCCAGACACCATACTCCAAAAAAACCTCACTCATACTCAAACATTCAAATTCACATCACTGTTGTTACATTCAATTATAACAATTCACACACAACTCTAAAACAGTGTTCTAAAATACAAACTCCAATCATTATAACAACAATATATCAGAGAACACCACAGTCAGGTGACAAATCAATATTCTAAATATACCACACAATACACAACACTGTGATGTAAACTGCTGCCTACTACAGCTTAAATTTCCCAACCCAAAAGCATTTCCAGCATCACAGTATGTAGCTGTGTTGCTGTGTGACGTGTGTCTCCTGTGGGTGTTGGGTCTGCCTTGCAGTGCATTGGCTATGTTGTTATTGTTGGTGTGGTTATGGTTTATTTGTGGTGTCTGGCATATGTACCACTAAATGCTGGAGTCATGTCCATGCCGGGATGTCCAACATGTAAAGTGCATACGTTGATTGCATACTTTTTGCCCTCTTTCTCCCTTACTTATGCAACCTATGCTGTCCTACTGTTAACTGGCGCATACCTGTATGTTTATGTAAACAAGTCGAGCTAAGCTCCTCCACTATTGATGTAACTGTAACTTTGCTCTACAAGATGATGCGTCCTGATGCCTGTGGGCCTGGTACACTTTCTAATAAATAAAATACAAAATACAAATACTTAACCATGTATTATGGGCATTTCAGAGGGTGTGTCCAGTGATTTGTGGGTGTGCTGGCGGGTGTGTTCGTGTTTTGTGGGGCATGTCAGGGGCATTGTGAGTCTCAACGAGTGTGGCAGATAGAAGGTGTTCTTTTGGAGGTATTTACTAAGCGTACGCAGCTGTAGGGAGATGTGTGGAGCATAGTAAGTTGCCATCAAATGCCCATGTGGCCTCCCATATGTGGGTAAAACCAACAGAAAAATAAAAACACACATAATAGAATACCGGAGCTGCCTGAAAAACAAAATAGAGCAAGCAATAAAGGTAAAACATTTTATATCAAATAACCATGGTTATGAAGAATTTAAATGGACCATACTACAAGTAATAAAAGGGAACAACCAACTACAAAAAGAAGAGAGACTCTTCAAAAAGGAACAAGAAATGATATACAGAATACAAAGCGACTCCAAAGTTCTGAATTAAGCCATTGAAAGTTACAAAATCAAAAACTAGGATACAACACAACAGTAACCAGCAAGAATAGAACAAGGAGAGATCCTATATTTAACAACTATAAATAATGACTAGATATATGCTGTGATATGGCAAAAAACGCAAAGATCGCTCTAAAAACCAGGAGTATATAAGTTAAAGGGGTTAATTCAAAACAAACATATCCCCCCTAATATCATCAAAATGTAACTAACCAGTCTGTATTCAAAACAACAAATGAGGATTCCAAGATGGCCGCCGTCCCCTGAAGGTGCGCGCACCCGTGCTCCGTCCAAGGAAAACAAACGAAAGGAGATGAATATAGCAGATTGGGCGGATTAGTACCAATCGCCGCCTCTCCATAACAATTTAGACGGTGCCAGGCAGCCTTGTTTAAAGTTTTTGGCGTGGCACCAGTCGGACGCTCTGATACCAGCCCCGCCGCCAGTGTCGCGGGATGGGAGAGACGCGTCCCGCCGTAAATCGGGGCTGACTGCAGGCAGCCAAGAGTGGCAGAAAGCAACCAAGTGTCACAGCGGACCAGGAACATTCTGCATAATGCACCCTCCTGCGTCCGTCCGTCCGTCCCGGACGTTGGACGGGGGCCCTGAAGACACATTGGTGGACCAGGTCTGGAGCTCCGAAAGAGCCCGCCGCAAGGAGCTGACTTCGAAGCCCTGAAAAAGGTGGAAGGCGGCAGGATTCCTAGCGGGGCCCGACCGGGATGGTCGTGTCCTCTGAAGCAGTGATCGGGGTGACAAGGACTTGACGGGCTGTGCCAGGGCACAGGACGAGGGGCGTCCCACTGAGGGTTGAGCCGGCTCTCAAGGGAACCAGACCAGAGTCCAGCACCCGCGGAAGCTGTGGACCCAGCCGCTGTGCCCTCCGAGCTCCCCGTCCCTGCCCCAACCATGGGACGTGAGCTCTAATGACTTGTCGGACGCCTGGTGCTGTACTGAAAAAGCTGATGCCGGAGCACCCATTGTTGCATAAAACCAGCCTGCACAGCAGCCAAACCCGAAGCTGTGAAAGAAGTGAGAACTGACGTGCCAGTGCAAGTGGTAAGCAGGCAGGGGCAAGGGTGAAGGAAAGGGGGCACGGTCACCAGAAACCCTTGCCCACCGGGAGAAGATTAGGGCACGCCACTATCACGTTTGGAAGAAGAACAAACCGGGGCGGCTCCTTCCTCATTACATAGCGCCTTGTAGCCGGTTACAGAGGTGGGCTACAGCACTAGATATAAAGGAACCTGAGTACTGTTGCTCCTTCCTGGCACTTACGTTATACGCCGCCTTTGAGTCGACTCCTCATGCAACCTGGAATGACTACATTTAAAACGGAGCACCGCAGGGTTTCTACCTGTTGAAGCAGGATAACACAGCCAGATACATATGCCAGTGTGCACACTCCGGTCACGTGGAGACCCAGGTTCCACAACAGTGCCACTATAATACAGGAGACACTAGGGGACGGATCTACCAACCGGTGAGGCGCAAAAAGAACTATATTTTGGAGCAGCAATCCCTACGCCCCCAAACACAGGGTGCCCAGGCTCAACTTGGGTCGCGTGACCAGCGCATTCGGAGGGCCATACAGGGTTAACGCCCCGATCCGACTGTACCCACGGAGGAGGGGGGGAGACAAAGTGATGCGTCCGGCTATGTAATTCAGAGAGGCCAAAGGGGCCAAAGGAACTGTGGAGACGGTCTGGGCTGTGGCCCTGGAGCAACACACCCCCTCAGACTTGAACTGCGGGCAAGACAGAGCCGAAACACAGGTGCAGAGATGTAACAGCACCCCACAAGTACACCTCTGCGCAGACCCACATATACTAGCTCCTGAGAAAGACACAGATGCCAGGGGCTAAATCCAAAAGGGCCCCTCCTAAAGCCAGGAACACAGCAAAAGCATGCAGAGGACAACTAGAACTCTGCTGGAGACAACGCCAGACGGAGGACACTCGGAGTGGTGCCACAGCAACAGAAACTGTCAATCGCGGGGACAGTAGATATCAGCATGGCCTTAAGCAAGGAGGACCTCCAAGATTGCCTGAAAGAAATGGAAAACCGTATGATGGCGTCCCTTCAAGACCAATTAGGCAAAATCAGAGAAGAACGGAAGTCAAGAAGGATATCATGGACCTAGGATTGAGGGGGGACACTGCAGAGGTGGAGCTCTCTAAGATAGCAGAATATTCAAAGCAAGCCAGTGTCCTGCTAGAGCAAATCGCCAGGGCAACACAAAATCTTGAGCTCCAGGCTGAGGACCTGGAAAGCAGGTCCCGAAGATCTAACATCAGAGTCAAAGGCCTAGCCGAAACAGTTGGGGACAAAGATCTGAAGGAAACTATGCAGATCTGCTTTAGCAGCCTAATACTGGATTTTCAGCAAGAGGACATACTCATAGATAGAGTCCACAGAGTGGGACCTAAAAAAAGGACCCGGGAGCCAGACATAGAGACGTTTTGTTAGCAATGTCCTCCTACACCATGAACAAGGAAATTCTGAGGGCAGCTAGGAACCAGCAATTGGTCTCGGTTAATGGAGCAGAAGTCCAGTTGTTTTAAGACTTAGCGCTCTTAACCCTACACAAAAGAAGATTCATGTTACCGGTCACAACAGCGCTAAAAGCAAAAGGAATCACTTATAGATGGGCATACCCCTTTGGCTTGCAGTTCACCTGGGAGGATAGTCCACATTGCATTACCACCTGTGAAGAAGGTCTGTCCCTTTAACACCTGGTAGAGGAAGAACCACGCTTGGACACAAGACCAAATCAAAATCCGAGAGTTGCGGTGCCCAGGCTTTGGGAATGGTCAGCTGCCCCTGCTAAGAGGCGTGGTAGAGAGAGCTCGAAGAAGATACAGTGGCAAGAGCGATATCTAGATTGTATAGGGTGTTAGATAAGGCACAAGGGGGGGGGACACTCTCCCTTATATGGTCAACTGGGCAAGAGACCTGGGAGAACCCATTACCAAGGAAGAATGGGCTCAAGTCTGGAGGAGGGCACAGAAGGTGCCCAAATGTACCACCATCAAAGAGACAGCGTGCACGATATGCTTTAGTTGGTATCTGTCCCCCCATACATTGCATACAATGAACCCTAGCTATCCACCTACATGCTGGAGACAATGTGGAGGCAAAGGAGATTTGATTCACATGTGGTGTACTTATCCTAAGGCCACTATGCACTCGAAGGAGGTGGTGAGACACATAAAAGAGATCATGTGGAAACAGCTGCCTTTTCGCACCTAAGATTATACTTTTGGGTTCAGTAGTAGAGGACGTTTACGCAGCCACCGGCAACAACGCCTCCCTTATCTCTCATTTGTTAATGGCAGCAAAAATGTCTGAGAGCTGGAAAAACCCTGCTGGCCCCATTATATCATGCTGGTGGGTAAAAATTTGGAACGTAATGGAAATGGAGAAATTGGGTGCCCTGAAAGATGGTAAACACCAGAAATTCCGAGCGGTTTGGGACCCCTTTCTCGAGTTTGTTAAGGAAAAGGAGGCACAGTACTATAGGCCTGCAATCTTGAAAGCTCTACAAAACCGAAGAATAGAACTCTGGGGTAGGAGGAACATGGGTTGGCGTGTCATGTCATTGGGCCTCATTACGACCCTGGCGGTAATCGCCCGTCATTACCGCCATGGCGTAATGAGCGTTTACGCCGTGGGACGATGGCGTAAAGAGCGCCACATCACGACCCATCGCGCACGAGCATTACGCCATGGCGGTAATGCAATTAACGCCATGGCGGAAAAGGCCCCTACCGTCATCGCTAAGCGAGCAAGGTGCCCTTCCGCCAGCGTAAGTAGCGGCCACCGTAATTTACGGCCACCGTAATTTACGGCCACCGTAATTAGCGGCGGCCGTAAAAGGCCAAACCGGAAATAGCGTCATCGCGCCGGAACGGGAAGCAGCCCGTCGGCCATCTTTAAAAACACAATCCATCGCCATCCTACCAAACAACACCAGACCCAACCCTGACACCTGTCCCAACCAAACACCCACCCATCCAAGTACCCGAAAATGCCAAAATCTGTGAAAAAGGCATGTGACCGCCAGCGCCAGGAGCGATTCAGCCGGGAGGAACTCTGCATGCTAGCGGAGACCCTGCAGGACAACGCAGGTGTTGTATTCTCCCCTGAAATGACCAGGACAGCAATCGGGAAGAAGAAGGCCATCTGGGCCCTGGTGGCTGAGCGCGTCAGCGCGGTGGGGACCGTACCCCGCACCCCACAGCAGTGCCGGAAGCGCTGGGATGACCTGCGCATACAGGTCAGAGCCGTCATCTCGGCAAACCGCAACCTTGCCCAGGGAACCGGTGGAGGGGCGGAATCCCCCCTGAAACTCCAACCGTGGGAGGAGATCTGTGCTACCACCATCGGCATGGAATCCATCGAAGGCGTCGGAGGGATGGAAAGGGGAGCCCCGACATCAGGCGATGAAGGTAGGTGCCTCATACAAGACATGCCATAGTCACAGCAGTCCAATCATGTGTAGCACAAGGTTGCCCTAGAGTGTAAATGCAACACAGATCAATACTGCCCATAGCCACATGCGAGCACCACCCTGCATACACTGCTGGCACCCGCATACCTGCATCCACATACCACACCAAAAGGAGACAACCTGCATGGCACTGCCTGAAATCTGCCTCATCCACTGGCCAAAATAATGTCAACCATTGTCATTCAGAAGTCCGTAGACCCATCAATAACGCCCTCCCACCTTTGCTCCACCACAGGCACAGAATCACACCCAGAGGACCAGGACACCCCTGCGCCGAAGAGAGCGAAGTCCAACGACAACCTCCCTGCACCCTCAACCTCAGCTGCAGTGAGGCAGACCCCACGACAAGCAGGTCCCACTGCAGGCATACCGGAGGTCCCACCGGCAAGCACCCCTGTTGGCAGCAGGCCAGCAGCAGCTGCTCCACCTCCACCGACATTGCCTGCCACAGAAGGCAGGGGGTCAGCGGCCAGCAGCAACATCGGGGAGACAGCTGCAACAGCTGCATGTTCTGACTCGGACATGGAGCAGGAGGTCAGAAGCCCCACTGACCAACTACATTCCCCCTGTTTCTCAGACGCCAGCCCCCATGAGGGCGACACACAGGGGCACACTGAGGCAGAGGAGTGGCCTTCCACCCCATGCCCTGTCCACACTCCACAGGAGGGGACCAGCCCCTCCATCACTCCACCTGCACTGGCCATGGGCCAGCACGGCCAGCCGTCCCTCGAGGACATCACTCAGCGGCAGCATCAACTGTCCGCAATGCTGGATGAGCATGCCGCGGAATGTGTGGGGGCTAGGTTCAGCATTGAACAGGCCACGGAGACACTAAGGGCGGAAGTGGCGCGGAGCACTGCCACCCTGAGGGATGCCATGCAGGCCATGTCCAGGGACATCTGTGCCGAACTTGCGGGCTTGCGTCGTGCGGTCACTGACCTCACCCACACACGACAGGAGCTGCATGCACATGGGCAGCCAGGGACATCCTCCACTGCCAGTTCTGCGCAGAGCAGCCCCGTGCGCCGTTCTGGACGCAACCTGCGCTCCACAGCCAGGGGTGCCCCGGGTGCCGGGAGAGGGGGCTTGTGACGGCCTGTGGACACGGCCACAGGCATCTGTTGACAGCTACATGGGGTGTGTTGGGGTGTGCAGGGGGGAGGTGGGAGGTGGGAGGGGGTGTGTTGGGGTGTGCAGGGGGGAGGTGGGAGGTGGGAGGGGGTGTGTTGGGGTGTGCAGGGGGGAGGTGGGAGGTGGGAGGGGGTGTGTTGGGGTGTGAAGGGGGGAGGTGGGAGGGGGTGTGACACGACAGTTCATAGTTCCAATACACTTTTTTCTTTCAAAAAAAGAAATGTGTGGACATTTTCATTGCGTATGTGTGCTTTATTGGTGTACAGTCCACAGTGTGCATGTCCCAGAGACACACAGTGCCCCAAGTGCAGTCTCCATGCGATAAACACCAGCCGTGTGTGCTAGAAGCAGTGGTCGATGATACTTTGGCGCATGGCACGCCCCTCCTGTGCATCGCCTCCTCCATGTGGTGGCGCCCCATCTGCACCCTCCTCATCCTCATCGTCAGGTGGTTGCAGTTCTGCGTCAGGGGGCAGGGGCACATTCCGTCTGACGCACATATTGTGCAGCATGACACATGCCATGACGATCTTTGCCACCTTCTCATGGCCATACAGGAGTGCCCCACCAGACCTGCTGAGGCTTCGGAACCGTGCCTTCAGGAGGCCGAATGTCTGCTCTATGACCACACGAGTACGTGTATGTGCACGGTTGAAGTCCTCCTCGTGCTGGTTCTGCGGGTTCCGGACTGGCGTGAGGAGCCACCTCTTCAGGGGATAGGCTGCATCACCTGTATGTAGGCGAGAATGTATGTGTCAGTCATGTTGTCTGATCAGGAACATGATGTTCCACCATGGCTGGCATGGAACTGTTACCTTGGCTCACTTCTACATGCACTAATTGATTCACACTATGCAACCAGTATATGCTCATTGCTCCCATGGCCTGTTTTGCATGCCATCACCCTATGTATGCAGAGGGGTTTTGTGCATTGTGAGTGCCCTTCCTCTGTATCCGTTCTCTGTGTTACTCACAGCCAGGTGGAGTATGCATCTCCCCCCCCCCTTTCTGCCAGGTGGAGTATGCATCTCCCCCCCCCCTTTCTGCCAGGTGGGGTATGCATCTTCCCCCCCCCCTTTCTGCCAGGTGGAGTATGCATCTTCCCCCCCCCTTTCTGCCAGGTGGAGTATGCATCTTCCCCCCCCCTTTCTGCCAGGTGGAGTATGCATCTTCCCCCCCCCCCTTTCTGCCAGGTGGAGTATGCACTGGTACGTCATTCCCATGCCCACTTCCATGACATTGCACTCACCGAGTAGCCAGGATCTTGGGCCTGCATGTCGCTCCATGTAGCGTGGTATTGTGGAGTTCCTCAGGACCATTGAATCATGGGTTGATCCGGGGAATCGGGCACAACAATGTGTGATGATCTTGTTGGAGTCACAGACCATTTGCACGTTGATAGAGTGGAACTGTTTCCGGTTGCGGTACGGTACCTCCATGGCACGTGGAACCACCAATTCCACATGGGTGCAGTCGATGGCACCAATGCAACCGGGTATGCTGGCTAGTGCATGGAAACCCACTTTGGTGTTTGCAATCTCCTGGGCAGTCCGTGGTAATGAGATGTGGTCGTCTGTGTGCTTGAGGAGGGCATCGAGCACTTGGATGAGTGTTCGTGAGAATAATGGTTGTGAAATGCCATGCAGGTGCCCCACTGTGTGCTGGTAGGTGCCTGTGGCAAGGAAGTGGAGTACAGCCACTACCTTCAGTAGGGGGGGGATGGCGGTTGGACTTTCTATCATGCTGACGATGTCGTCGTGTGTCATGTCTACGATGGCGGTGATGGTGTCCCGGTCCAAACGGTACAGGGTGTGGATCTGCTCAGCAGTGAGGTTGTTTGGATTGGCTCTGATGCGTGGGATTGGGGGCTGCCTGCGTGGTGGCACTGGCTGTGCTGGTGGGGCTTGCTGGGCCTGCCTTGCCCTCCTTCTCCTCCTGCGTCTCCTCTGTGCTGCCTGTTGTTGTTGTTGTTGCTGTTGTAGTAGCACATGCATTGCTATCAGGTCCTCCAGCCCCAACATTGCTAGTCGTATTGCCATCATTGTGGAGTGTGACTGGGTGTGGGTAGGGGTGGGGTGTGCTCTTTTTGTACTCCCCTGAGTCTGTATTGCCTTCACCTGTGCTGTTTCTGTGCACCTGTGGCAGCTGCATTCACTTGAATTGGCCCTTTACGGTTGGTTCGCGATGGCGTTATTTGCACCATGGCGGTAAGGTACTTAGCGGCCTCGGTGATGGCGTTAGGTGCATGTCCGCTTGGGTCGGCATTTGCGTACCTTTCCGCCATGGCGCTAAGTACGGTGTGGCCGGTCGCGTGCGCGCACCCTTAGCGCAGTTAGCGGCAGCGTTAACTACGATGCCGCTATTGGCATTGTAGTTTACGGTCAGGAGTCATGATCGGACCTGGCGGAAAACGATGGCGGTAACCATTTACCGCCATCGTTTTTCACTTACCGCCAGGGTCGTAATGAGGCCCATTGTCATCTGTTAAGTCTCAATGCCTTCAACAAATTATAAAAGTCCATATCAGACCGTTTGGAGTTTGGGGGGAGGAGTTTATAAAGTTTGTTGAAATGTTATTCTTAATGTTGATCAGTCTTAAACAAAAACACAGTCACTAATCCTAAGGACGAATATGTAAGAGTGGATATGGTACACAAAACATATCAGGCAGTGCTCCATCCTTGTTACCACTGGAATGCTTCAATTGTGACTGCATAAATAAAGTTTTGAAGAAACAAAAACAACAAATGAAGTATGAATAGATAATAAGCAAGGACTATACATGCAATCAAATATTATAATGCCATACAAACAAAAAACGAAACCTAAATGATCAAGGAGGCTCATACTTATGTGTGTCTACACATTGTTACTGAACAGCAATGGTAAAAAAACACAATAACATGGCGGAACCTTTTTCAATGCTTATCCACAGCGAAAAAACGGACTCCTGTTCCTAACAGGATCAAGAAGCTATATCAGTATAGCAACAGGACGCCACTGGTTAGCTACACGCCAGGACGAGATGAGCGCTAACACTGCACGGTTCCAGACAGCTAAAGGGGATGAAATAAGAAGATAAGAAGATAGAAAGCCACCGCAGGATACTTGAAAGCAATAATCTACGCAGTACGATCGCCAGATAAAGGTACAGTGATAAACATAACTAAACTATTAAATCGATTCGCGCATTTGGGCACAACGCACCATGCAAATCCGAAAATACAATGTACACAATCTGTATCCCAACAGGGATCCTGTTGAGACTGAGCACCCAGATTAATCCAAAATCTGTTGGATTGTCACAATAAAACAAGAAAATAAGAAATAAAAAGAACCCCAATTCGAACGGGGTAGAACCTAAGGTCAGTGCTAGAATTCTTAACACATTATGAACTCTGCCCGCCATAAACTGGTAAAATATATACAGACATATTGCAACTAGAGTTTATTATCCTACAGAACCAACTGGTGTAAAAAAATCAAAAAACAAGAAACCGACCTAACGGTATACCGAACAAGAGGAACCCTAAAAATACAGAACCACCAGGTTGGTTATACAAACTATACCACCACTCATATTAATTTGTCTACTAGAGAAATGGGATAGAGAGAGACAATGGCGCAGTATTGGAAATGGCTATGAAAAAGCAACAAAATGAACTTTTTATTTGTAAACTGCAAGAAGAACAAGTTACTTACCAACCAGTAACGTATTCCTCACCTTAGATGTATTCCATCCAGCTTTAGCTGCTTCGGACATTTTATTTTTTTTGGCAGAGGGTGCTGTGCGTCGATGTCGTCGAGTCGATGGTCCCTCGAAGGCCTCCGTCGAGGGTGACATCATCGGGTGAATAAGTAGCAGGCGCGGCGCCAGTTGGCCTCAGTTCTGTTGTTCCCCCTTTATTATTGATTTTTCACTGTGTAGATTGTGCCGGCAGACAGGTATTTGCCTTGCGAGAGTTGGAGTGGCAATAACCTGGAAAAATCTACAGAGGGGTAGGTTGGGAGGGCGATGAGGAATATGTTGGAGGAACATTCAATCGAAAGAACGTTACCAGTTGGTAAGTAACTTGTTCTTCGAGTGTATTGTGTCCTCCAACGTATTCCTCATCTTAGATAGACTCCCAAAGCAGTATGGACAATTTCTCTGGAGGAGGGATTATATTATTTTGATACCCTTAGATGGCTGAATATAGTACTGCTTTACCAAAATTCAGCTCCTTAGACTGGGAAGCATCCAGGCTATAGAATTTTGAAAATTTATGCAGTGAAGACCAAGTTGCTGCTTCACAAATGGACCTTATAGGAACAACTCTTTGTAGGGCTGTCGAAGAGGTGATGCCTCTGGTGGTATGAACCCTTAGACCTTCTGGTGGGTCTTTTTGTGCTAATCTGTAGCATTCTGAAATACAAAGCACAATCCAGCATGATATTGTTTGCTTTGTCACTGACTGTCACAATTTCTTTCCTGTGTAGCCAATAAATAGTTTAACCCTCAACACAACTCTGTCCTTATGGAACACAGTATAGGGTGGCCCAGAAGACAGTGCCTGCAATTCGCTCACTCTTCTTGCAGATGTTAACGCAACTAGGAAAGCAGTTTTCCATGTCAGTAATCTTAATGGTCAAGTGTGCAAGGGTTCAAAAGGAGCACACATTAAGAATTTTAGGACCAGATTGAGATCCCAAATTGGCACTTGAAATGGGAAAGGAGGAAACACATTAGTGAGTACTTTTAAAAATTGCACTACCAAAGGAATTTTCAAATAGGAGCATTCATCCGATGAGAGCTTGAAGATGGAAAGCGCCGCAAGATAACCTTTAATGGTTCCAACATTTAGACCTCTATGTGCTAGGGTCAGGAGGAAGGACAGTACTTCCGGAATATAACATAGAAAAGGATCGACATTCTTTTCTCTGCACCAGTTGCAAAACTTTTTCCAACGGCAACGGTATAGAGATTTTGTTGCTGGCCTTCTTGCCGAAAGCAACACCTCCATGACGACATCTGGAAGGTTCCAATCCTTGTATCTCAGACTTTCAGATACCAAGCGTGAAGGTTGAGCGTTTCAACCTCTGGATGGAGAACTTGACCCTCCATTTGAGAGAGAAGGTTCTCTCTCTGACGAAGACGTACTGGGGGACAGATGGACATGTCTAGAAGGTCTGGGTACCACGTCCTCCTGGCCCAATCCGGGGCAATTAGGATCATGCTGCTCCCGAATCATCTCAGTCTCCTGATGGCCTGAGGAATGACGGGAATCGGAGGGAATGCGTACAATAGCGGGAAATTCCACTCCACCACGAATGCGTCCCCCAGGGCTCCTCTCGGGGGAAATTCCCTTGAGCAATACCTTTCGCACTTCCGGTTGATACCGGTCGCAAATAGGTCCACTTGAGGGGTTCTCCAAAGGGCAAAGATCTCTTGAATGACTTCCTGAGCCAGTTCCCATTCGTGGGACACCGTTCTCTGCCTGCTCAGAGCATCTGCCGTCATATTCTCCTCCCCGGCTAGATGAACTGCCATTAAAAGAGATTCCTTCTTGAATTGCCCAATACCAGAGCTGCATTGCCTCTCTGCACAGAGGTAGTGACCCTACACCTCCTCTTTTGTTTAGATAATGCATGGCCACTCTGGTGTCTGTCATTATCAGGACATTTTTTCCTTTGACAGATAGCAGAAAAGCTTTCAGTGCTAGTCTGAATGCTCTCAGCTCTAAAAGGTTGATGTGTAGTTTGGACTCCGATGGAGATCAACGACCGCTGATTGTCAGATCGTTGGCATGAGCTCCGCAGCCCATGAGTGAGGCGTCCGTCACTACTGTGATCTCCGGCCATGGTTGCCAAAAAAGTTCTCCTTTCAGGATATTCTCTGAACAAGTCCACCATAGAAGATCTTGTCGAATCTTGTTCGGAATCTGGAGAAGATCTGTCATTTGACCTGAGACCTGGGACCATTGAGTCTTTAGAGCCCATTGAAGGGATCTCATTCTCAGAGGTGCCTCCGGCACCAGGAAGATGCAGGATGCCATGAGGCCGAGTAACCTTAAGAAGTCGTAGGCCTGAAGATTTTGGACATTTTGGAATTTGGAAACCATCTGAAGAATGTCTTGAGCCCTCGACCTGGGAGGCAAGCTCTTTCCCAGGTATGTGTCTAATACAGCTCCTATATATTGGAGCCATTGAGAAGGTGTCATTTGTGACTTCTTGAAATTGAGGGAGAAGCCCAGTCTGTGGAGGAAGTGGCAGGTGACTTTCAGGTGATAAAGTGCCTGTTCGGCAGAACGTGCTCTGATCAACCAATCGTCCATGTAGGGGTAGACGTGAATCCCCCCTCTCCTGAGGTGCGCTGCCACCACTACCATCAGTTTGGTGAAGACCCTCGGGGCGGAGGTCAATCCAAATGGCAGGACTCAAAACTGATAGTGTGAGTCGTCAACTAAGAACCTCAGGTATTTTCTTTGCTTGAGATGAATCGGCACATGAAAATAAGCATCCTGTAGGTCCGATGACACCAACCAATCCTGGAGTTTAAGGGCCTGAAGGATCTGAGAAAGGGTAACTTGTTCAGGTTTCTTAAGTCCAGGATGGGTCTCAGTCCTCCGTCCTTTTTGGGGATCAAAAAATACAGGGAGTACCATCCCCGCTGCAGGTACTGGTTCTATAGCACCTTTCTCCAGCAGGGTTAGAACTTCCTGCCGTAGGAGCGGGTCTGAAAACTTCAAAAAGGTGTCTTTATCCTTCCTCTTTCGATCACCCGGGCTCAAGGGCGCGCGAGTGTCGGAGCGATGCCGCTTCTGGCCGGCATCCGAGGAAGAAGCGGACCGGGTCTTCGCTTTCTCGAACACCTCCATCATTTTGACCCTGAATGCTTCCCATTCTTCGGATGCCGAATGTTTAGTGGGACATTTCATCTTTTTGGGGGATTTGTCCGAGGACGAGGTGGAGGGGGTCCTGTCGAAGACAACGAGCGATGGGAATCACTTCGGGACCTGGACCGATGCCCTTCGCGTCGAGGAGACGTCTCCTCACGGGACCTCGACCCGACGCTAGAGGCTTTACGGTTGGATTTACGACCTACCTGTAGTTTTTGTCACGATGCCCGCTCCCGGGGAGCCGGCTCAGGCCCTGCGTCCCCGAAAGCGGACATCAAGTCCCCGGGGAAGGTCCCAGCAACCCCTTATAGGGGCCCTTTGGAGAGCGTCCTGGCGCCTATGGCGCCAGGCTCATAGAAAACGTCAGTCCTGGCGCCATAGGCGCCAGGCTCATTATGAAAGTGTTTGGGTGCACTTACCTGATGCAGACCATGCTGCAGAACCCCGGCCTCCTTGAGGCCTGAAAGGAACTACTTTACCTGTGGGACTCATTTACCACCCAGGCGTGGTCGGGGAAGGATACATACCTGATTGGAGGAAGGACACATTCTAGGAACTTCTTCCAAGGCTATTTAAACCACACCCGATCAGCCACACGTGCTTCGCGTTGTTCTGCATCTAGCAGCTGGACGCTCACCGTGTCTGCTCCTGCATCTTGACTTCTGCCACACCTGCCAGCATCCTGAATCACCTGCAAAGGAAGGGAACAAGAGAACAGAAGAAGGAAAAGGCCTCACCTGCTAAATCTGCATCCCAGAGACATTTCGCCGACAATCCTGAAAAGGAAGACATTTATTTTTAAAAGCACATCGCATCGATCGCTGCAGCGCCGCATTCTACTCACCTTTACAGGGCGCCTCCATGTTCAGCAGCGACCATCCGGATTCGCAGTCGCGCCCCCCCGCCTAGGGAGAAAAAGACAAGAACAAAGGTGAGAGAAAGAAGGGAAAAGGGAAGCTAAAACTCCATGTCAAGACTTACCTGTTGGGTCATTCCCTTTCCATTTCGGGTACGCGCCGCATCCAGGCATTTTCAGACCCCAGCCCCTAAGGGGAAAAAGACATCAGCGTTAATGAGTGAATGAAAAGACATTACCAAAAGACTCATTAAAGACTTACCTGATTTCCACAAGGATTTCACCGCTCACCTCGGGTCGGTGCCTGTTCCCCGGCATTCCATACCCCAGTCCCTATGGGGAAAAAGACACTAGCATTAGAACATTAATGCATGGACACAAGGGGAACCACTTATAGAAAAACTTACCTGGAAGCCAAGCAAGTTTGGTTCTCACCCATCCGAAAATCCAGTGACGTAACTGGATACCAACGCGCCCCTGCATCAGAAGCAGGATGGAGAGCTCGTCCTTCCAGACCCTAAGGTGAGACGCTACGGGGAAGCACAGAAGGGTTTTGAGGAGGGTTAGAGGGGTAAGTGGGAGGCCGATTGCATTACCCCGCAGACAGTTAACCCCCTATTCTCACCTACAGAAGGATACTTCTGCAAGTCAGACAAGCCAGATCTGGGGCCCGGTCCAGTCCGTCTTCCGAACCCTGCGCATCACCTTAGATGAGGTCACAGCAGCGCGAACCAGGCCAGCGCCCCCGTGGGAGTCAGGTGAGCGTTACAGTTTTCCCCTCCTCTCTCGCAAGGCCTTCCCCGTCATCACCTGACACTTCGTACAGGCTTCCATGTCATGGCCTTCTCCGAGGCACAAGAAACACTCTCGGTGCGGGTCTGTGATCGACATTTTTGAACCGCACGACTTGCACTTTTTAAAACCCGATCTCGGGGTCGTGGTCGGCGTCGATGACGAAGACATATTCGTTATATTTGCTATTCTCACAGAACTCGAGGCGCGCCGAATCGCCGAAGCAACATATACTGCAGAAAAACAGAACTGAGGCCAACGGGCGCCGCATGTAGTACTTATACACCCCATGACGTCACCCTTGATGGAGGCCTTCGAGGGACCATGGACTCGACGACATTGACACATGGCGCCCTCTGCCGAAAAAATTGTTTTGCCGAAGCAGCTAAAGCTGGATGGAATACATCTAAGATGAGGAATACATTGGAGGACACAATCCACTCGAAAGAAGACTACTGAAAAGTCTTCCCAGCGATAATTACAAATATTGCTCACCCCCATGCAACCAATTCAGGTAACTAAACTCCAGTGTTGGTTCAAGGTTCAAATACAGAACCATAATAGATAAACAGCCAAATAAGCTGATACTATTTTTGTTTGTTTTTATTCCGACAGCCCAAGAGCTTACGATTTATATACCGAAGCCTGGTGATATTTTAAAGCAGTGCTATTCTAACCACTCTATGGTGAATAATCCTGATGAATGTTCACTACTAATGAGATAAAAGAACAGAAACATGTCGAGACAATAATCTTCAGTATAAATACAAGAAGACTAATGAAAAACTAGAGGTTGATAAAAAACCAAGCAAAAGTTGAATTCTTATTCGTTAAGGACCGGTGGACAGTAGATACTAACAAACCCCTTTGAGTGTTAATAAATGTACTCTGGGTCTCATTATGAGTTTGGAGGTAGCCATGGTGTTATTAGCGCCATAGCTACCTCCAAAATCGTGTCCGGGTCTGGGTTCTGGGGATGAGGAATTACCGGGTCATTCCAACCTTGGAGGACCCGGTAATTCCTCATTCAAAAAACCCTTCCCCATTCCCATTCAAGCCCCCATAGGGCTCAATGGGAATGGGGATGGAGCTAATAACGGGCCCGTTAATAACAGGCCCGTTATTAGCTCTCTGGTCCCCTTGCGGGACCCGCAAAGGACGCCTGGTCTGACCAGACGTTCTGAGCAAGTGCCGCAAGGGAACCTCGTAATAGGGCGGAATAGGTTTACTGGCACCGGCACCATTACCGGTGCCGATTAAACCCATTCCGCCAACCTCGTAATGAGGCCCTCTGTCGCCATCACTGATTGATGTACTGTACGATGCTAATTGTCTTTGTAATGGTACAATTTATGTGTTGATTTTAATTCAATTTGATTTAAAGAATAAAACGTTTTTTAGAATAAAAAGTGTTCTGATCACCGGAGTACCTTGAATGCTCTGCTCTGTCAAATAATAGTCTCTATCACAACTAGTAACAAACTGCAAAGTAAGCTAAACCATACTGTTGGTGGTGCCAGTATGGTGCACAATACAGTTAAGTTGGTTAATTTGTACGGTTACGGCAGAAATGTTTTGCGCAGGTGTGTGGGTGCATGTGAAAATATTGAAGGGGTGGTATGTGCAGAGCCTTGTAATTATTTACTTAAGCGTTCCTTGGTGCGTTCACTTACGATGTCGTGTATTCTGCCGGCAGAAGTTATATTGGGTATGTTTGGTCGTACGTGCTTTTTATTAGTGAATAGGTCTCGACTTACATCCGATTGTGTGCAAGGTGTAAGATCCACTGAATTTCCGTGCGTGACTCTGGACAATTTGGACATAACTTACATTGCACGCATGCCTAAATGGCTTTCATCGGAACTTGCACACAACAAAGACATAGTTAGTAAATTTGACCCATATATATATTTGCGTCAGAAGGAGTTTCAATATATAATAGACTTTGACAAAAAAATCCCCTAAGGACACAATGTAGATGAAGGAATCTATGTATTCCTGGGATAATGATATTGTGGAATGATCAGTATTAGCCAGTGTGTTCATTTAGGCATGTATGCTTACAAGAAGGAGCTAAGAAGAATATCTGCATGTTAGGGCGGTTAGAATTTTTCCATCTCCCCCTTTTTATATTTTTGGAATTCTTATTTGTTATTTTATTTGGGGGATATTGTTCCTTGTTTCTATTTTGCATAGCCACTTTGATGTGCACGTATCTCCATACGGTTGAAACTCAGTACTTATTCCATACTCTAATACAAAAACCACAGGATGATGGCAATAATCACTGTTGCCTAACATTATCACCACACATGTGGGATGGATAGAAGGGACAAAACAATATAGGTAGTTTCTTAATCATTTTTACAAACATTAAACACAGTGTAAAATGACAAAATTGTTACGTGCCAGTCACGAATGACGCATGCGCGAGCCTTGTTTGTGCTGCGCGCATGCGTGTTTGAATAAATCACGCCCGTGCGGACAGTTGTCGCCGGGACGCGGAAGGGCACACAGCGCGTCCCGTGTCTTCTTGTGTGCCTGCGTGTATGCAAGCGTGAGTGAGGTGCGGCCCGAGGCACGGGCGCACACATAACATCTGGCGACGAGGCGGGATGCAAGCGGAGCGTTTATTGACACAACGCTGTGTGTCAATCTTCGTAATGTTACACCGTTGCGTATCACGAACCCGGCGCGAGCAGAGCAGATGCATTTTCACGCATGGTATGAGGCAGTAGCGGCCTGAAAAGGTGCTTGTGCGCTGCTCATACCGGAAAGAAGCTACACTAAAACAGTTTTTGGAACTTCGGCAGTCTTCATCATCCAAGAGGACTGCACCTGAACCAGTGGCCACCACACAAGGGGTGACTGGAAGGAAACACAAGCATAGGGGAAGGCCCTCAACAACTGGAAGGTTCCACGGTTGCTCAGTGACCCAAGGTACGTCTACTGTCCATCCAAGTCAGGTTTGCGGCCTCTGAACCACCAGGAGGTGCCTGTGCGACCTGTGAACATGGCGGAAAGTGACGGTGAAGCAGAAACAGCGAGAGTGGTAGTAAGGAGACAACAGGGGGCTTTGTTACCCATGCAAGAATTTGACAAGTGGGTTCCCCCCTCGAAATTGGGCCCAAGATGGTTGTTGTGGATAAAAAAATTGGACATGTACTTTACTGCAACTGGGCAAACCGACGCCGACGCAAAGAGGGCCACTCTCCTGTACTCTGCGGGCATGGACGTTCTGCGCATTTATGAGTCCCCTAATCTGCAGGTAGTCACCTATGACGCTGTCAAGACTGCCTTAGAGAATCATTTCATTCCGTTGTACAATGTAGACTACGAGAGATTTCTGTTTTGTGGTGAAAAACAGCGGGAAGAGGAGTCACTTGACCAGTTCTGCGCTCACCTGCGACAAATGGCCACAACTTGTCGATGGGACAACGATGAGTCGAAGATCAGAAATCAGGTCATCCAAGGCTGTGGCTCAGGCAAACTACGTAGGCAAGTGTTGAGGGAGCCTGGTTGGACTCTGCAACAGATCTTGGACAGTGGAAGGACCTATGAACTGGCAGAATCGAGGGGTGCTAAAATGGAAGCGGCGGTGCGTCCGGGAAAGTCAGAAGAAGTGTTTGCAGTTGGAAAACAGTTGACTTCGAAAGCCATGTGGGGCCAGAAACGCCAGGAAGCTGGTCCGCTGCAAGGGGCGGCATCTATTTGCCAATACTGTGGATATGACTTGCCGCACTCTGAAGAGTGTCCCGCCAATTCAAGATCCTGTGGAAGATGCAACGGACGCGGACACTATGCCCAGATGTGTCGTGCTCCCACTCCAGTGTCTGTACAGAGGGGCCCGGCCAGGGCACGTGGTGGTGGTTCAAGGGGGCAGAGGAGCATTGCGGCATTAGAACAGGAGATGCAGAGGCTTAATATGGCCGAGGAGGAGGACGATGAAGAAGATGAAGTGTTCTTCATTTCGAGCATAGCCACAGGGGCGAGGAAAAAGAGACAGCCCAAATGTGTCGTGGATATTCAGGGGGTGCCGACACAAGTGCTGATAGACACGGGGGACTCCGTGTGCGTGCTTGCCTCCGATCATTACCAGTCAATCCCGGGACCACCGGCGCTGGATGCTTCGACTGCGAAAATGTTCACGTTTGGAGGACGTACACCACTCCCCATCAAGGGCGTTTTCGTTGCGCCTGTGCCCAAGGGTGGCAAGACCATAAAAGCCTGATTTTTCATCACGGATGAGAGCCCTCACTCTCTGCTCAGCTGTGCGGCATCAGAGGCCCTGGACCTAGTGCATTTTGCATGGGAGGTCTACCAACTGGACATCGGCCAGCTGCTGGACAGTTTCTCAGGCATTTTTAAAGGAGTGGGAAAGTTGAAGGCTCCCCGGTGCGTCTGCACATTGACGACACCATCAGGCCTACGGCTCTCAAGCATCGACGGATCCCGTTTCACCTCCGAGAGAAGGTGGAGAGAAGGTGGAGGAGGAGCTCCGCTCACTTGTTCAGATGGGCATTATTGAAAGGGTGGAAGGCCAGACGCCCTTGGTTTCACCCATCGTGTTCGCCCCCAAGCCAAAACAGCCCGGAGCGGTGCGCATCTGCGTAGATATGCGCCTCCCCACTGCCGCCATTAACACATTACGCCCACTCTTGATGATATCATAGGAGAACTGCAGGGCGCAAGAGTTTTCTCGAAGTTAGATCTACGGGTGGGCTATCATCAGCTTGAGCTCCACCCAGACTCAAGATTTATCACGACCTTTACGACGCATGAGGGCCTCTATCAGTTCAAGCGCCTGAGCTTCGGCATTTCATCTGCTGCCGAAGTCTTCCAGAACACCATCAAGGGGTGCTGGCAGGTCTTAAAGGCGTTTAGAATAGATGACATTTTAGTGTTTGCCGAATCTGAGACAGAGCACATGAAGAGACTGGAGTGCACACTGAAGAGGTTGGACGATTTGGGACTTACACTACACCGTGAAAAATTTGAGTTTTTCAAAGATAGGATCGGGTTTTTTGGTTTCATCTTTCACGCCAGCGGTGTGTCGCCCGATCCGGCTAAGATCAAGGACATTCGAGAGGCCGCAGCACCCCAATCCCCCACGGAGGTGAGGAGCTTCTTGGGGATGGTGAATTACTGTGGGCGCTTCATTAAGGGTTTGGCCATCTTGTCGGAACCCCTCAGGGCGTTGACCAGGAATGACGCCGTATGGATGTGGGAAAGGAAAGAACAGGAGGCATTTCAGGTCCTCAGGAATGCCCTATCCGATGGGGACACCATGGCGTACTTTAACCCTTCGGTGGAATCTGAGATATTTGTTGATGCCAGTCCCGTGGGTGTTGGGGCGGTGCTGCTGCAGCCAGACAAGAGAGGGGACATGCGACCCATCGCTTATGCGAGCAAGGTGCTTTCGGACACAGAGAAGCGATACTCGCAAATTGAAAGAGAGGCTCTGGCCATTCTATGGGGCTGTTGCCATTTTTGCCTCTACATCCTGGGTAAACCTGTTGAGGTTGTGACCGTCCATAAGCCTTTGCTGCCCATCCTGGCGGGCGTGTCACCGAAGCCGCCACCCAGAATTGAGCGATGGATGTTGGCCCTGATGGAATACGGGGTTCGGCTCGTGTACAGACCGGGGACCAATAACCCGGCAGACTATCTATCACGACACCCCAGCACTGGGAGTGTGGAAAAGAACAAGGAGGTGTCTGACTGTCAAGGGCTACTCTGTCACGTGGTGGAGGGTGCGTTACCGGTGGCGCTGTCGAGACTCGCCATAGCGACTGAATCGTCCAAGGATGAGGTGTTCCACATCATCAAGGCGGCAGTGAGAAGTGACGACTGGAGAGAGGTACTGCGGAATAACTCCAGGCGGCAGGCAGATGTCCAAAAGGACCTTCAGGCACTCTGGAGGGTAAGGGATGAGCTGTCCATTTCTGATGACGGATTACTGCTGAGAGGGAGGCAAATCGTGATCCCACAGGCACTAAGGAATCGTGTCCTGGAGTTAGCGCACATTGGACATCAAGGGGTTGTTAAGACCAAAGCGAGGCTCCGACCCAAGGTATGGTTCCCTGATCTGGAAGGGATGGTCGAGCGTTTTGTGAGAAGGTGTTTGCCATGTCAAGCAGCAACTCCAGGGGACAAGGCTCCACCGATCAGCTCCATGGAACGGAGCGAAAAGCCCTGGGGTACTGTCCATATGGATTTTGGATCGACAGGTCGGGGCATGTATTTCTTAGTGGCGGTAGACCAATGGTCAAGGTATCCTGAGGTGGAGGTGGTGGAATCCACAGCAACGGAGTATACCACTAGAGCCCTAGACAAAATGTTTGCGACACACGGGTTCCCGGAAATACTATGCTCCGACAATGGACCTCCATTTACCGGCAGTCAGTTTGCCCAATACCTCAAGGAAAGGGGCATCCATCACCGCAGAGTATCACCTCTGTGGCCTCGCACGAATGGGGAAGCCAAAAGGCTAATGCGTACGTTGAACAAAGTGCTAAGGATATCCGCTAATGGGGGTGAGGACCTCCCGACGAAGCTTGTGGAATTCCTAAGAGAGTACCGGACCACACCCCACCAGTCAACAGGGGTTGCTCCCGCTGAAGCGCTGTTTGGACACTGTCCCCGTAGCATGATACCGGAAATGGAGGGCCAAGGACCAGGGGTCATCGACAACGAGAAAGTAAGAGAGGAGCGCGCCATACGTAATCAGAGAGAGAGTGAGAGAAGAGGTCTACAAGACAAAGAAGTGTGTGTAGGTGATTCAGTGTTAGTCCGGAACCGTCACCCAGAGGGCAAACTGTCTTTGCCATATGAGTCTCACCCGTGGACGGTCACGCACGTGAAAGGGACCATGGTGATGGTGGCCTGTGAATGTGGCACTGTCACCCGCAACAGATCTTTTTTCAAAAAAGTGGATACTTCATCGGAGACTCTTGATCCGGGGAGAGCCCCTACCCAGAAGCGATCCCAGAGGGTCCAGCCGAGGACGCCCCGAGGGTTGCCGTCCCATCTGGAGACAGTCCCAGCGGAACTACGCCAAGTACCTCAAGGTATCCAGTGCGAAGAGACCGCAGACCGTCTGCTCACCTCAAGGACTACGTCCTGGACTCGGGAGACTGAGCCAAGGTCACAGCAGACTTCGAACTGGTTGGGTTAATCGTTTTGTGTTCGCAGTTTGCACTGTTGTTGTAGCATAATGTTATGTTGTGTTTTTCGTTAAAGAAAAAAAGGGATGTGACGTGCCAGTCATGAATGACGCATGCGTGAGCCTCATTTGGGCTGCACGCATGCGTGTTTGAATAAATCACGCCCGTGCGGACAGTTGCTGCCGGGACGCGGATGGGCACACAGCGCGTCCCGTGTCTTCTTGTGTGCCTGCGTGTATGCAAGCGTGAGTGAGGTGCGGCCCGAGGCACGGGCGCACACATAACAAAAATTATGGCTGTTAATTCAAATACTGAATGAGAATGCCCTTTGATCGGCATTAGGCACTTTAATATTGTGCCAACAACTGGAGTTATCATTACACTGCTCTAGTTTACATGTTTAGGGCAAGATGCACTTTGCCTTTTAACGCTGCACTATGCACTTTATATCGATACGTTCAGATTTGATGTATATGCAATTAGATTTTGCATTCCCATACACATTGTAAAATGACAGGATGATACTCATCAACTCCAGTAAAGCGCAAGAATGCACTTTACTTGGCATTGTGCACGTTGACATTTCTTACAACAATGTGGCTATTAACAATGCTGCTACATGTTGAAATATTTGGTTACGCATCATGCACTTTATGTCCACTATGCATTATGCATTTTAACATGGCGATGTTTGGATTTTTTGGATTTTATACATGTATGCCGATATGTGTTTATTTTTTTAATTGTAATCTTAGACAATGCATTATGCATCTGATTTGTGTCAGGCACTGTGTTCCTTAAGTGACTTTAGTGCATATGTGTCAATGCATGTCAATTATGGTGTCAATGATGAGCTAATTTTATAAATCGCAATCTATGATGATGCACTTTGCACCTTACTTTTACCATGCACTGTGCATGTTACCTTTCTGACAAATGTGGCTTTTCCGTATATATGATGATATGTGCCAATTCTATGTCAAGACTGAAGGCTCGCATTATGCTTTCTCTTCTTTTTACTGAAAGTTCGAGCAGCATTTTAACAAAAACATTCAACACTATAATGCAAACTAACTACCATTTTCTATGATAATGTAGTCTTTGAATTTTGAAAACTCTATGCTCCCAGGCATATCATGTGATTCAGTCCACCAATCACACTGCTCCTATCCCATCACTTCACAAATCCTCCTCATATCTTCCTCTTAAGCGCTCTCTGTGAGTGCGCAGCAGCGCAGGTGTGAGCGAACTGTTCATCCTGGTTGGGTGGCGCACAGGGAATGACGTTGGTGAGGCGGACTCAAGCAGGGCGGAGCGGTGTCTGGGTGGAGGGTGCTGGACTCGAGGAGGCGGAGCAGACTCTCGAGGCGGGTGCAAGGGGTGAGTGTGTTTGGAGGAGGTGGTAAGGATGGGTAAGGGGAAAGGGAAGGTTGGAAAGAAAAGGGGGGTGGAGGAGGAGGGGGCGAAGAGGGAGGAGGGGGCGAAGAGGGAGAGGACGCTGATTGTGAAATCTACATCTGTGGAGGGGGGGAAGGAGGGAAGTGAGGGGCAGCATCGCAGAAGGTCTCCACAGAGGGATGATGAAGGGGGGCTGGATCGGGGCAACTCTGGGTCGGGGGTCCAGGAAAAGTGCGCTTTGAAGGGGCTGGAGGCCTCAGGGAGCAGTGTGCCTGGGGAGGAGAAGATGCAGTGTGACAGTGTGTGGAAGGTGGTGTTGAAATCGGTTAGTCATGAAAAGACGTTTCAGGGGGAGAATCTGTTGGTGATTGCTGGGTGGGTGAAGGCGGCTGTGGGGGATGTCACTCGGATGCAAGTGGTGGCTGGGGGCCGGTTGTTGGTGGAGGGAACGGATGCTGGCAGTAAGGCTAAGATTCTGGAGGTGCATTGTCTGGCGAGCTTGAGGTGCGAGTGTTCGATCAGAGCGGTGTATCGTGTAAGGGAGTGCTGTATGGAGTTTCGATGTCTATGGATCTGTCTGAGGTGGAAGAGCAGCTGGCGGAGGTGGGGGTGGTGGAGGCATGGAGGTTGGGGAGGAGGGATGAACATGGGAAGGTGATGTCTACAACTGTGGCAGTGCGGTTTGCAAGGGCAGAGTGTCCGGAGGTGGTGATGTTGGGTTATCAGAGGTTTCGTGTGAAAGTTTATGTGGCGTTGCCTTTGAGATGTTATAAGTGTCAACAGTTTGGGCATGTGGCGAGAGTGTGCAGGAATGAGAGGCACTGTGGAAGGTCTGGTGGGGATCATGACATCAAAGAATGCAAGGTAGATACCCCGGAGAAGTGTGTGAATTGTGGAGGGGGTATCCTGCTGCATTTAGGGGGTGTGAGAGTCACAGGGGGGCGAGAGAGGTGGTGCAGGTGAGAGCGGCAGAAGGATTGTCTTATGCAGAGGCTGTGGCAAAGGTGAAATCAGTGCGGGTGGTGAGTGAGGTGTGTAGGAGTGATCCGGTGGTGGGTGAGGCAGTGGAAAAGAAAAGTGTGGTGGGGGCAGTGAAAGGCGTGGAAATGGTGGTTGTCCCGAAAACTGAGTTTATGTGTTTTATGGTGAGTGTGCTGGAGCTGGTTCAGGGGAATTTTTCTATCAATATGTCGGATCTTACAAAAGGAGTGGTGGAAGCAGGGAGGAGGTTTTTGAATGCTGTGGATGTGAAGGAAGAGGATGTGTTCAAGGAGGTTGCTAAAGTGCAAAAGCAGAGTGGGATGTCGTCTTGAGGATTTTGCGGTGGAACGCAAGGAGTCTGTTGAGGAATGGGCAGGAGTTGAAAGCGGTGTTGTGTGGAGAATTGCGTGTTGATGTGGTTTGTATTCAGGAGACATGGCTGAGGGATGATCTGAGGTTTGTGATTCCGGGTTTTGAGTTGTTTCGTAAGGATAGGCTGGTGGGGAGAGGGAGGGTGTGGCTTTGACAGTTCAGAAGGGTTTGATTGCGAGGGAGATTGTGGTGGATGGAGAAGTAGAAGCAATGGGGGCGGGGATTCGGGTAGGTGGGTTGGAAGTATTGGTATTGAATTATTATAATCCGTGTGAGGTGGTGGAGGTGGGCGTGTTGTCTGGAGTGATTAGGGGACATGTGGGACCTTGTGTTTTGTGTGGCGATTTTAATAGTGCCAATACGTTGTGGGGTAGTGACCGCACAGATGCGAATGGAGAACTGCTGGAGGACATGGCGGATGAATTGAGTCTGTTTTTGCTGAATGATAGTTCAGGTACACGGTTGGATGTGAGGACTGGGAAGTTGTCGTGTTTGGATTTAACCTGGGTGTCTGCTGCGATTGCGGGTGAATGTGATTGGGAGGTGCGTGAGGATGGGGATATGGGGAGCGACCACTCTGGTATTTTGGTGACTGTGAGGGGAGAGGTAGGGATCAGGCCAGGGATGTCTGGGAGTCGGTTGAATTTTAGGAAGGCTGATTGGGAGGTGTATAAGGGAGTGTGTCGGGAATTGATTGTTCCTCGGGGTAAGGATGGGGGAGGGTGGATGAATGGAATGAGCATCTGGTGCAGGGAATGAGAGCAGCATCTGTGGCGGCAGTTCCGGAGATTGAGAAGGGGAAGGGTGGGAAGGTCGAGGTTCCTTGGTGGTCGGTGGAATGTTCGAGGGCTGTGGCGGCGCGTAAGAAGGCTAGGGCCAGGGCGGTGAGATCGGGAATGTTGGTGGATTTGGTGGCATATAAGAAGGCTAAGGCAGTGGTGCAGAGGGTGATTAGGGAAAGGAAGCGTTGGTATTGGAGGGGCTACTGTGGGTCCCTGGGGAGTGATTCTGGTGTGGGTGATGTTTGGAAACAGTTCAAGCGGATGTCCGGATTGATGAGGCTGCAGGGTGGTATGTCAGTGTTGTTGAAAGGGGAAGAGGTGGTCAGTGAGGATGGGGAGAAGGCGAATTTGTTGGGGGAGTATTTTGCGGGAGTGCACAGTTCAGGTATGGGTGTGGTTGAGGAGGAGATGCAGGAGTTGTTGGCGGATGTTGGGCCTTGGGAGGAGCGGTATGAGGTTCTGTTTTCTATGGTAGAGTTGGATAGATAGGGCGATTCGGAAGGGGAAGTGGTTTAGCCCAGGGGTGGATGGGGTCATGTATGTATTTTTGGAGAAGTTGCCAGTGGAATGTAAGTTGGAAGTATTGGCACTGTTTAATGAGATCTGGAAGAGTGGAGTTTTGCCGAAGTTGTGGAAGAGAGCGATTGTGGTGGCGATTTTGAAGGGTGGCAAGGTTCCTATGGAGTGTAAGTCGTATAGGCCGATTGCGTTGACTGTTGTGCTGTGTAAGGTTATGGAACGGATGGTGGTTGAGCGATTGGGGTTTTATTTGGAGTCAAATGGGTGTTTGAGTGATTTTCAGAGTGGGTTCAGGAGGAATCGGTCGGTGGCTGACCCGTTAGTGAGGTTGGTGACTGGTGTGGAGGAGGCGTTGTGTGATGGGGAGTTGGTGGGAGCGTTCTTTTTGGATTTGGAGAAGGCGTATGATATGGTGTGGAAGAATGGGTTGTTGGTGAGACTGTTGGAGATGGGTGTGAAAGGGAGGATGTTTTGGTGGATTAGAGCGTTTTTGGCTGAAAGGACCTTTCAGGTGAGAGTGAGGGGGTGCTGTCTAAGGTTTGGAAGATGGAGAATGGGACGCCGCAGGGGAGTGTGATTAGTGCAATGCTGTTCAATGTGATGGTGGATGGGTTGATTCGGGCTTTGGCAGGAATCAGATGTCAGGTGGATTTCTTTGCAGATGATGGTGTGGTATGGGTAAGAGGGCGGAGTTTGTTGTTGGTGCAGAGTCGGCTGCAAGCTGCGATAGTGCGTATGGAGCAGTGGTGTGGGAAATGGGGCTTTTCGGTGTCTGTGGATAAAAGTGTGAGTATGGAAAAGGGTGCAGCAGGAGTTAGAATTGGTTTTGAAAGGTGTGAGGGTGAAGAGCGTAGAAGAGTTTCGGTACTTGGGGGTGATTTTGGATAGGAAGTTGAACTGGAATTTGCAGGTGGATGGTGTGGTGGATAAGTGTAAACGTAGTTTGAATTTGTTGCGGGCGGTGTCTGGGAAAGACTGGGGTGCGCAGCAGAAGTGTTTACGAATGTTGTATAAGGGGTTGATTTTGAGTGTGATGGATTTTGGATGTCAGGTGGCAGTGGGTTTCTCAGCGAGTCAGAAGTTGCGGTTGGATAGGTTGCAGGCGAGGGCATTCAGGGTGTGTTCGGGTGTGATAAGGTCCTCTCCAGTGAATGCAGTGCAGGTGCTTGTGGCGGAGATGCCGTTGGGGTTGAGGAGGGATGCGTTGAATATGAGGTGGTGGGTGAAGTGCAGTGCGAAGAGTGTGGCTCACCCAGTGCTTGAATGTTTGAAGTATAATTGGAGGTTTGACTACTATAGGGACCGGTGGAGGAGGAAGGGGGGCACTTTGGGGTTTCACATGTGGGAGAAGGGGGTGCAGTGGGGTGTGGGCGAGTTGTTGGCTGTGACGGGCACGGATTTGATGAGATGGCCGATGTGGATGATGGGGTCTCCAAAGGTGTGTTTGGAGTTGGCAAGTGTGGTGTCGAAGAAGCGGGGTTTGCGGGGTGAGATCAAGGCTTTGGGTCAGGTGTATGTGGCAGGGAAGGAAGGATGTAAGGTGTTCACGGATGGTTCGAAAGATCCTGTGTCTGGGAGAGTGGGTATAGCATACTATGTGGAAAGCATTGGGGAGTATAAAGTGGGGCGACTGACGAATGATGTGTCTATTTGTACGGCTGAGTTGGTGGCGATTGCATTGGCGATTGATAGGGTGTGCGAGTTGGGGTATGTGAAAGTGGTGGTGTTCTCAGATTCATTGAGTGGGTTGCAGGCGATTGTGGCAGGGAATGGTGTTAGGAAGGATGTGATTTTGGACATCAGGAGGAAGATTGATCGGTGTGTGCGGGGGGGAATGGATTTGGAGTTGGCGTGGGTCCCCAGTCACAGTGGCATTTTGGGTAATGAGTTGGTGGATCTGGCGGCGGGTGAGCGTATGAGGAGGGGAGCGGTTGATGTGAGGTTGCCTTTGAGTGTGGATGAGGTGAAGGCTGTGGTGGTGATACGGGTCATGAATGAGTGGCAGGAGAGGTGGGTGAGTGGGGTGAAGGGCAGGTGGATGTTTGGTGCCCGTGGGAAAGTGTCGGTGAAGGTGGATGCGGGGAGTCTGGAATGGAGGAGGGGGGAGGAGGTGATGCTGAATCGGTTGAGAATAGGACATGTGGGGCTGAATGACTGTCTGTATCGAGTGGGGAAGCATGAGTCGAGGGACTGTGCAGTGTGTGGGGTGCCTCAGACTGTGGGGCATTTTTTGCTCAGGTGCGAGAGACATGTTGTAGAGAGAGAATTGATGAGGGTTCGGTTGTCTGCGCTGGGTGTGGCTGAGATGAGTGGGAAGGCTTTGCTGGGAGGTGACGGGGTGAGAGGCAGGAGGAGGAGCAGTGTGATGTTGGATTTTGTGAGGCAGACGGGGCGGTGGGAGGAGTTGTGAGTTTATGTGGGCTATGTGTTGATTGGTGGGTTGGTGCACATCATCCTATTGGATGGGGAAGCGCCTGCGTGGGTCCGCCCACGCTTTCAGTAATTAAGAAGAAGAAGAAGAAGAATATCTTCCTCTTTCTTTGCTGCTCGGTTAGCAGATACATACTTTTTCACTCTCCTTAGCATATGTGATTCGTTTTAACAGCGTAGCACAGCAGCACGAAATAGTGTGCATATGCTAGCCAGGCATGCCTTTGAGTCCTTGTTTTTTCGTGACTGGCAGCGCATTGCTGCAGTGTTTGACATGGGCAAGCGAATTGCTGACGCACCAGGAACTGGGAAAGATTACCATTCCGGGCATCGTGTTTCGGCATCCCCACATTTCTCTGGGCGCTCCATGCAGTTCTACATTCAGGAGCTGTCCGGCTTCACAGGTGAAGCACTCAGCGCTTCCATCGGCGCTGCGGCAGCACCGACAAAGGTACCCATGCATTGTCAATGGCAATTCCACCTAGTGGCGGTGGGCAGGCATTACACCTCCCATCTCAGCCAACCATACAGTGCTGACGGACATGGCCCAAGTTTATTAATAAATTGAGAGCATTCAGCTCTGCACTCATCAAAACCTGAGAGCCTGTATCTGAACGGGGCAGACCCAGGATCTAATGGCATATATACATAAGCGGTCACAGTGCTTCAAGAGCATTAGAAGCTCACTACCAGTACGGGTGGGAGCCCAAGTTTATCTATTTGATGGGAGCAGACCACAGGTAAGCCTGTTAGTCACCACAAGAAGTATATCCGTCTGGGTTCTGCACACCAAAAATTATGGCCTTTGCGGGAAGAGAATCATTGGAGAGTGATTCAGCCAGAGAAGGACCTTCTAACATGCTGCGTAACCCCACCCTGGGGTTGGTCATGGAGCAGGCATCATGGGCAGGCCTAAGGCCTCTATCAAATAGCTTAGATTTCCTGCAGGACTGGCTCGCCCCAGGTCCTGCAAAAGGCTGTGGCAGGAGGAGCATAAGGCCTGTATTGAGCCGCATTCCGCACCGTGTAAGAGACACGTGAAGACTAAGCGCTCAAAGGGGAAAGCACAGTGGAAGGGGCAAGGTGACATATCCTCTTGCCCAGAGGAGGAGCTGAAGCAGTGAGAGAGCTTGCATGTCTCAGTGAGTTCTGATTCCCCGCAAGACGGCGAACTGCACAAAAAGCGCAAGAAGACAGATAAAAAGCACTGGGAGAGTTCCCCAGATGACACCTTCAACCCAGATTTGCTGCTCCACCCAAGATCCCCAGAGTGGTATCCCCCGGCGAGGCCACAAATTACCTATTGAAGTGTCTGGGCACCCCTCTAAATAAGGAGGCCAGGAACAAATTGTAAGCTTAGTGCCCCAGACCTTCGCTGCCCGATAGAGTGGTTGAGGCCCTTGAGATGGAACCCGCATGTTGACATGGCAAAATACACCACAGTCCTCAAGAAGGGCATTGATCGTTCTTGGAGAACTTGTCAAGACAAGCTATTGGACACTGTGGGTCCTTTGGCCAAGATCCTCCAGATGGCAGAAAGGGCTAAGGAGGACATGCCCATTGATCCACACGTATTAGCTGGATGGCACAAAGGGTGGTCTGGCTTTTAGGCAACGCCAACTGCAATCGCTGAGGAGTGCAGGGGGACGATACTGGTAAAGATAGATTCTAAACTCTCGATTTGTGATGCTCAACAAGGCCCAGATCTCTCTGACGAGGGTCTTCGTGCCTCTGGTTTTAACAGGGCTGGCAGAGGCAGGGGCCGCTCAGCCAGATGCAGAGGAGGCCAGAGGTCCTACAGAGGAAGCAACTGGCAGCAGCAGGAAGGCAGAAGGGGTGAAACCTTTTTTTCTCTCCCACAGCAGGGGCAGAGGCTGGCGAGGCAGCAGCCAGACACATACCACAAATGTAGGTTAAAGTACAGCCCCACGCGCTCAGCGCAGCAGCAAGTAGCGCAATCCCAGCAATTGGTGGCAGGCTAGCGGTGCAATTAGAAACTTGGCTGCAACTTACTGCAGATTCATGGGTCCTAGAGACTGTACAAGGGTTATGCCTAGAACTTTTTCACTACCCCATAAAGATCACGCCGCCTCATCCGAGTGCAATGTCGGAAGAAGATCAGGGCCTCCTGGACAAGGAATGAGGAGAGCTTTTAAAGAAAAGGGCAATAAGGCCACTACAGCGTGAGGCTCAGAGATTCCTAAGCAATGCATTTCTGGTGAAACGGAAGCAGGAGGTCATGCCGGTGATCATTCTCAGACAATTGAATGCCTTTCTCATATACCGACACTTCAAGGTGGAAGGCATCGATCTCTTGAGGGACATTGTGCAGAAAGGGGATTGGCTAGCCTGCAGCAAGTTGAGGGACGCCTATCTGACAGTACTCAGTCACAAAGCACCGCCAATTCCTTCAATTCCTCTGGAGGGGCCAAGGGTGGGAGTTTACATGCCTTCCCTTGGGCCTAGCCTCAGTGTCTTGGTATTTCACCAATCTTCTCAGACTGATAGCAGCAAGGCTATGCAAAGAAGGAGTGAGGTTGATCGCATACCTCAATGATCTGTGTTTCATGGTGCAGGATCCAAGCAGGCTGCGAGAACAAGTGGCCCTGAAAACAGGTCTACTGGAGTGCCTAGCCTTTCTCACCAATTGGGAGAAGTCAGAGATCAGCCTACAGCAGATAATTAAGTTGTTGAGGTTTAGCATAGACTCTGAGCATGGAATGCTGAGTATGTCCCTGAAGAAGGTGAACGACATAAAGAAACAGATCAGGTCCCTCTTGACCAGGGAGCAATTTCCCTCAGCAAATCTAGCAAGGATAGTGGGGTGGCTAGCCTCTTCTATCCAAGTGATCTTTCCTGGTCCCCTGCACTATCGTGCCCTCCAAATCCTCAAGAATCAATTCCTCAGACAAGGGATGTCCTACGAACACTCAGTGCCAATGTCGAAGGAGGCGAGAACAGAGCTGGCCCGGTGGCTCCAGCACATGGAAGCATGGAATGGGAGACACATTTTTGCCTCCGCTCCAGACCTAGTGATAGAATCGGACAATAGCTACATGGGCTGGGGTGCCCGCTGCAGAGAGCTGACGACCAGGGGGGTGATGGTGCTTGGAGGAATCCAGGTTTGGCCTGGAATGCTGGCGGGGTCCTCTGTGATCAAGTGTCTGACTCAAAACAAGGTGCAGTGCTGCATTCTGCTGATAATTGACATTTTGGCAGTACATCAACAGTAGGGGGGGACGGAGTCAAGGCGGTTGGCGGAACTAGCCAAGTATTCTTGGTACTTCTGCTTGGAGAGTGTAATAGCGGAATACCTTCCGGGAGTCTACCATCAAATAGCAGACTGGAACTCCAGACACCTCAAGGATTCCAGCACCCTCTGGTCAGGTTAGGGTCTCTGCAATTGATAGCATGGGGGATTCCACAGATGTCTGGCGAAACCCGGGACTATCAGAAGAAGTTGAGTGCTTCATCTGAGAGTCTTGGGCTCCCAAGATGACAAAATCTTACAGGTCAGCAAGGAATAGATGATGCGGCTGGTGTCTAGCTGGGGACGTGCATCCCACTACAGCAGATGTGATTCATGTGGTAAACTTCCTAGCAAGCCTCGCTGTGCAGGATAAGGCCTACCGAATGGTGACTACTTTCAGATCGGGTATCTCGGCCGGCCACTAACAAGTTAACAGAGCCCTGATCGGCTTGCATGCCCTAGTAGTTAGGCTGCTTAAAGGGGTTAGAGTTATGCGGCGCACGGCACCTAAATATTCACGACTGTGGATGTGAACAATGTACTCTGGCTTTTTCCGAGTTGTCCGGACAACGAGGACCTAACCAGGAAGGCCTTCTCGGCTAAACTAGCAATGCTCCTGTGCTTGGTAGCCTGCAGGAGAGCGTCAGACATGGGGGCAGTGGAGATAGAAAGCAAGTTGTTCTCTCATGAAGAAGTGAGTTTCCATGTAAGGCAACCTTTCCTGATTTTCCGGAGTAACCAAAGCTATGTCCGGTCGGGGGTCTGAAAATGTATGAAAAGAAGACTGTGCATCTTAGACCCACAAAGGGGGTAGGGGGAATAGTGTGTTTATCAATTGCTCAGTTCTACATAGACAGGGCGCAATGATGCAGGAGGCAAGGCGACTGCAAGCACAAGAGGCGTGGCCAGGCGGCAGCACGGTACAGCAGTAGTGGCGATTGCCCACCAGCAGTTTACCTAGCTCTGCTTGTGGTTCTCTTGTTTTTTCTATCTGGACATGTACGGGTGCTAAGCAGACGGGCTCCTGATTGCCCTCAGGGATGAAGACGCTCAGTTCAGGACGGAGCTCACGTGATCCAAAGCAGTAGTTTGTTTCAAGTTGAAGTTCTTCATATACCAGCATTAAGGCGGGACTGCTCATTAAGAGGCTGCAACGAGTCAGCGAAAGAAAGAGGAAGTTATGAGGACTTGTGAAGTGATGGGACAAGAGCACCGTGATTGGTGGACTGAGTTACGTGATATGT
Organism: Ambystoma mexicanum; assembly: GCF_040938575.1. Classification (NCBI taxonomy): domain Eukaryota; kingdom Metazoa; phylum Chordata; class Amphibia; order Caudata; family Ambystomatidae; genus Ambystoma; species Ambystoma mexicanum. Next base: position 1,332,012,916 of record NC_090921.1, on the reverse strand, counting down.
CTGGGAGCATAGAGACTACATTCTCATAGAAAATGGTCGTTTTTTTGCTTAAATAGTGTTGGATGTTTTTGTTACAACGCTGCTGCAGCTTTCAGTAAAGAAAAGAAAGCATAATACTTTGCTTATGTGTCTTTAATATAATCATGACTTTCCTGAACGTTAGTATGAAAAATCTGGATTATGGTGACAATAATGAGTATATTAGTGAGAAAAAGATACTGAACGTAATGCTTTCAGTATATGCATTATGTGGAAGGGAGTGGCAATAACACATAATGTATCCCGTTCGGTTTGACATGAAAGATTCATTGAGAATAAAGATTACCCCTGCTAACTGCGCAGGGAGTATTAATTCTATTAAAGACTAGGAGGCAAGCATTATGCTTCAACTTCTTTATTTACTACCCTTCAGCAGTTTCAACAAACTATCTCAATCAACAACAAAGAAATGTCCATATGACTTTCACTTTAAAACTACAAATCCCAAAGTCTCTCTGGTCCTTCTCTCTCCAGCTCAGCTATGACCACATCCTGTTCCTGAGCTCCTCCTCTCTTTTACGTGCTCTGAATGTCCTGTAACCAAAACGTTCTCGTCCCACCAACCGAGAAAGGACTTCTTGAACTCCAACATAATAACTTCACAACTGCTGAACTCTCACCTTCCTTTCTAGTCCATTCCCTCAATTGTTCTTCTGCTCTTCCCCTAGGGAAAACATAAACATAATATCAGGATGGAATCTAGTTTGTCATCATATCCTTATACAATTACATACCATATGATTATCAAACAGTCGTGGGTGGGAACTAATGCTCGCCTCCTAGTCTTTAATAGAATTAATACTCCCTGCGCAGTTAGCAGGGGTAAACTTTATTCTATGACAAGACTGGAGGCGAGCATTATGCTTGTTCAAAGCTGTCCCAACACTGCACTCGCAATACTCTCTGTTGGTTTAAAATAAAATTCCCTGAAGGTACGATCAGTCGCCCAGTCTGCTGCTGCCATAATATCTTGTAAAGGAACCCCTGTCCTATATGCTTTGGACGCCATGGCCTCTCTCACTGAATGCGCTCCAAACTGCTTCAAATCAATACCTGCCGCTAGCATTACTTCTCTAACCCATCTCGCTATGGTAGCTGTCTTTACCGCCTGAAAAGGCTTTCTGCGCGCTATTAGCAACTGGTTTGTACTCATTGCTCTATTCTCCGCTGTCCTGGCCTCATATTCTTAGATGCAACTAGCTACGCACCATTTGGTATTATTTGGAAAATAGGGATAATGCACTGTGGATGTGCTCGATGTAGTCCTCTGTACCACGACGAAGGTCACTCCTTCTGGTCCAAATGTCCTTCTATTAATCTCCAATGCTTTAACATCTGATACTCTCTTACAGGATATGAGACATAACAGCATCGCTAGTTTGCTCGATAACTGCTTGAGAGACTGTAGTGATACACAAAATTGCAACCTTGCCAATCAGGGCTTTAGATGACAGCATTAGCCGCTGAAAGCCAATAGTGTATTCAAAGTATGTGCCAAAAATGCTGACACTAGTCTGTTGTAGCACTTCCATTATGCAGTAGTGAGCTACAAGGAATATGCAGGCCTAGTATGAGTGATAGGTCACATTATGCATTGTTGATAGACAGGCAGGGCGAAGGCCCCTGCTCTGTAAGCTAATAGACAATATTGGAGTGTTTGGAACATTATGGCACCTATATAGCGCTTAGATAGCCAGTCTTAAGCGCTATGAACACTAAGCTATGAGTGCATGTCTTTTAGAGAATATTCTGCCTCACTAACGGTAGCCCTGTAAACTAATCTCCCTTTCTCTGGGAAGGCACTGATAAGACATTCCTGAGCTTTCGCGCAGATGGGCTCCAGGGAGGGGCTCAGAAGAAGGAGCACAGTGGAAATTAACAGAGTTGGGTTTTTTCCATGAGCCAGCCTATATTTTGCACAGGGAAAGTTCTGGAACTGTGCGTCATGGACAGACAGCACAAGATTATAAAATATGCATGCTCACATGACTCAGGTGGGAGATCGTCCTGTGGACTTGGTTCGAGCAAGATCAAGTGCCCGGAATTGGAGCTCTGACGGCACCCAGCAGTGCTGTCCTCTGAGCGGGGCTTGTTACAGCTAGTTTATGAGGGCCAGGGTCTCCCAGTGCTGAATGAAGGGGCGTAAGACTGTGTTTCTCTATGTTTCTCTTTGTTTCTCTATGTTTTTCTAAGTTCTATGTTTCTCTATATTTTGCATTTCTCTAAGTTTTGTGCTTTGTAATCTTCTCTAATTTGAATCCCAAAATGTATATGAAATTCACTGTTTAGAATAAATACTAAAACTTATTGAAGGTGTCATTTGTCACTAGCATGAGTTCACTGCTCAGCACAATAGAACCTGTATTTTGGGCTGAATTGGGTATTTTTTGCTCTCAAAGGGCTGGCCCCGAGGAAGATTTTGCCCATATCAAGACAGAGACCAATAGCTATTAAACGGCCAGCTTTCTAATAATCTCAATACTCTTGTCACGTCCCATAATACTGTATACCTGGGAACCGGTGGCGCTTTAAACTTAGCTCCTCTAATGAGCCTACACACTGCTGGATGGTCACCCGCTGGCACTCCTTCAATCGGTACGTGACCTGCGGAAATCGCTGATCTGTACACTCCTATAGTGCGGAATGCTTTCCCATCTTGCAGCAGTTGTGCTAGAAAATTTAGTATGGCTACTACAGGTGCAGAAATGGGATGAAAACCTCTCCCTCTACACCAATTCGTCCACCTGGCCCAAGCCGCGTCATAGCTCCTCCTAGTTGATGGAGCCCAGGATTCGGCAATAAGTTCTGCTGCCTGCATCGAAATGCCCAGCAGTTCCCATCTTCTCCTGATATCCTGCACGCGATGAGCGGGAGTGTCCCTCTCACTATCAGAGGATGACACTGCCCAGTTGGGTCCGTGAGCAATCGCTCCCCTTCCGGGAGGATTCTCGGCAGATCTATCAAGCGTTCTATTAGCGTCGGGAACCACACCTGCGCTTTCCACAATGGTGCTACCAGCACCAGCTCCGCTCTCTCCCTCCGACACTTCGCCAGCACTCTGTTCAGCATCATGAACGGAGGGAATGCGTAATGCGTGCCGCCTGACCACTCCTGCAGGAATGCGTCCGTACCTTTTGCGTCTGGGTCTAGCCTCCAGCTGAAGTAGCTGGGTATCTGAGCGTTGAGGCGAGACGCAAACAGATCCGTGTGTAATGGACCCCACGTCTGATCCAAGATCTGAAACACTGCTGGATCCAGCCTCCAATTGCTGGAGTCCGTGAGATATCGGGAGTTCCAATCCGCTATTACATTCAGTGCTCCGGGTAAGTACTCCGCTGTTACTGATGTCCCCGTCCTCAGGCAGTAATGCCATAAGTCCTTCGCTAGCTCGGCTAGCATCCTGGACTTCGTCCCTCCTAAGTGGTTTATGTAACGTACTACCGAAATGTTGTCCATCTTTAGCAGGACGCAAGACTTCACCTTGTCTCTCGTGAATGTCTTTATCGCGAAGGAGCCTGCTAAAAGCTGTAGGCAGTTTATGTGTAGACTTAGCTCCTCTGCGCTCCATTTCCCTCCAGTTTGCAATTCTCTGCATCGGACTCCCCATCCAAGACGACTGGCGTCCGACTCTATCACGAGGTCCGGCCAGTCCCCGAATATGGCACGCCCATTCCAGGCGTCCATATTCTGCAACCACCATTCCAGCTCCGTGATAGATTCCTGATCTAGCGGTATCGATTGATGATATCTCAACCCTTGTTGCAGGTGTTTGATCTTCAATCTTTGCAAGGCCCGATAGTGTAAAGGACCTGGAAAAATGGCTTGTATGGAGGCTGCTAGTAGGTCCACAATCCTCGCTAGAACTCTCAGAGAAATCACTCTCTTCCCTAAGCATGCCTTGATCTCTCTCTTTTTTTTTATAAAGTATTTTATTGTTTTTAACATAATAAAATAATCACAATAAAGCAACAAGCAAACAAATCAACTTAAAGACTGTCATGGTCATTCAGAATCAATGGAGATAGTACCATAGCATCAGAAGTCGAACGGCTTCCTCAGAACGTGTAGTAGTATGTAATACAAATACATATACTAATACAAAACAAAACACCCAGTGCACATTCCTCAGGCTGTGGGAGGGGTACTCAGGTCGCTCCTTCTTCCCATCTGCCCCATATTTTCAAGGCTTTGTTGGGACAGCCTCGTGCTGAGTAAATCCTATGCTCCATCATAGCGCATCTGTCCATATCTAATTTCCATTGGTCCAGTGTTGGGGAGTCAGAGGCTCCCCATTTCTGCGCTATGTTGCGCTTGATCAGTCCCATCGCCGTGTGTAGGAGTAATATCTCCCACTTATTAGCTTCCATCTCGCCAGGCACACCTAGGAGCAGAGTCTTTGGGTCCAGTGGCAGGGTTCGGTTCAGAACTCGAGAGAGTTCCCTACAACATGCGTTCCAAAAAGTTTGTATCCAGGGACATGCCCACAAAATATGAATGAAGGTTCCCTCCTCCTCCCCGCATCGCAAACAGTTCGGGTTTGGGGCCCGTTTCCAACCATATAAGCGCGTTCTAGGGTAATAAACCCGGTGCAGTATTTTCAACTGCACAAGTCGAAGCCTAGAGGAAATAGCGATTTCTCGGGGGTGCATGAGGACTTGTATCCAGTCCTCTGGATCTATCTCTCCCACATCCGCTTCCCATTTCGCCTTCAGCTCGTTCAGTTCAGGGGTGGCAAAGGAGGACATGGCATTATAGAGGATGGAAGTGCATTTGGTGGGAATGTACGCCGGGAGAATGTTACGCTCTATAGGGGTATAGTCTGGCAGTTGTGTATCATCTGTTAGGTAGGGACTTAGGGCGTGGGCCAGGCGTATGTAATGGTATCGTTCCGTATGTGGAATCTGAAATTCCAATTGCAGGTCATCAAATGAGGTCAATCTTCCCTGCGTGAGCACATTCCCAACCCTAATAATCCCCGCCTTAACCCACTTGGGCCACGGCTCAAACTTCTGAGTCGCAGCTAGATTGTTGTTTTGCCAGAGGGGTTGTGCAGTAGTAACTTTGTTTCCCCACCCAATGAATCAGTGTGCTTGTCTCCACACCGTAATCATGTGTGTTTTGGTTGTGGGTGGGGGGGTTCTCGGGAGGGGTTGATAAAGGAGGGACAGCGGGTCAGTGTTCTGCATAGTGGCTATCTCAGCACGTATGTGGGGCAGGTCTCGGTGTCCGTGGAGAAGATCACTAACCACTACCAGTTGTGATGCCCAGTAGTACGTTTGTAGACGGGGAACTCCTATTCCTCCCTCCCAGATCGATCTCTGAAGTGTGGTTAACGCAATTCGTGGTTGGCCTCCCCCCCATATGAGATCTCTAAGAAGTGTCTCCACTTGGTGAAACTCCAGATCGGGGATTCCAAGCGGGGCATTCTGGAGAACGTAAAGGAATCTGGGAAGGGATATAATTTTAAAGAGTGCCGCTCTTCCCATAAGTGTCAGGGGGAGGAGTTTCCAGTGTCGGACGTCAATAATGAAGCGGTCCGTGATCGGTCGGAGATTGTGTTCTATATAACTTGTTAAGTCCCCAGATATCCATATTCCCAGGTATCGAAAGCCCTGTCGTTCCACCCGATACGGGCACTCCTGGGGAATTGCTTGGTCTCCACCCTTTACCGGAAAGAAGACTGATTTCTCCCAGTTGATTCTAAGTCCGCTGAGTTCCCCAAAGCGGATGAGCAGTTGTGTTACAATGGGGGAAGACCTTGGTGGGTCACCCAGATATACGAGGAGGTCGTCTGCGTACAGGGACGTACGATCCTCGTGTCCCTCCGGCCATCTGAATCCTTTCCAGGCGGTGTTTTGGCGAAGCCAAAGAGCCAGTGGCTCGATAGCAAGGGTGAATAAAAGAGGGGACAGTGGGCATCCCTGTCGTGTACCCCGACCCAGGGGGAAGGACCTGGAGGACCAGCCGTTTACCTTCACTTCAGCTTTGATGTTAGTATAAAGTAACTGCACCCATCCCAGAAAGGCCTCTCCGAATCCCATACGGCGCATGACCTCCCAGAGGCAGTCCCATCGAATGGAATCAAACGCCTTTTCAAAATCGACTGCCAACAGGGCCAAGGATTCATTTATAATCGGGGATCTCTCCAATGCTAGATGGAGGCGGCGTAGATTCATCCGAGGCGATTTGCACGGCATAAATCCACATTGGTCCGGGTGGATCAGGGTGGGTGCAACTAACTGTAAACGGTTCGCTAGTAACTTAGCGAGGATCTTAGTCTCCCCGTTGATCAGTGATATAGGCCTATAGGAGGCACATTCATGTGGAGGTTTGCCAGGCTTGGGAATGACTACGATAGTCGCCTTGCAAAGATCCGGTGGGAGGGTCCCCTGATCCCGGGCAGCAAGGAACAATCTGTGTAGAGGAGCCGCCATTTTATCTGCTCCTAACTTTTGCCAAGTTTCGACAGGGAATCCATTTGGGCCCGGGGCCTTCCCTGATTGGAGCTGAGACAGCGCCTCCGAAATCTCAGCCTCCGATAAGGTAGAGTCCAGTTGGTCTCTCTGTTGCCCCGAGAGAGTCGGTAACGTTACCGCATCTAGGAGGGAGGGGTTTGGTGGTGAGGTCGGGGCTCGGTACAGGTCCGCGTAAAACTCTGCGAAGGCCTCAGCGATCCCAGTGTCTGAATGGTAGCTGTCGCCCTGTGGCGTAACTATTTCCCGGACATGGCGTTGTCCTTCGTCCCTCCTCTGTAGCCAGGCGAGCAGTTTACCTGCCTTGTCCCCTAGTTCGTACACCCTCGCTCTAGCCTGCCAATGGGCCTGCTTAGCGTCATCCATCGCTCTGTTCCGAAGGCATTCTTGGGCACGCTGGAGGGATCGATGGGTCTCGGGCGTAGGGTCAGAGATATGCTTAGTCTCTCAGTTACTCACTTCCTCTTCGGCTTTTAGTATTTCCCGAAGCCGGGTGTTTCTTTTATGTGTCGTCCAGGAGAGAATCTCACCCCTGAGCACTGTTTTATATGCCTCCCATAGTATCACGGGGTTATCCACCGACTCCTCGTTAATTTCAAAGTATTCGGCAGACACCTCCTCTAGGCGAGCTATCAGCTCCGGGAACCCCAGGTAGTAGTTGTTAAGTCTCCACGTTCTAGGGGGAAGGGGGCCCTGCATACACAGTTCAACTGAGAGAGGTGAGTGGTCGAGATACCCCGGGGGAGTAGAGCTGCGGACATTGCCCTGTAGAGGTCGGTATGTGGCAGAAAGAGGTAATCCAGTCTGGACATGGAGCCGTGAGCGCCGGAGTGGAAGGAATACTCCCTAGCATTCGGGTGTAACTCCCTCCATACATCTCGGAGCCCAAGAGCAGATGTAAAATTGGCTAATCTAGTAGGAGTGTTTGGGTTGCGATTTCGGAGATGGGAACGGTCAACGCTATCATTCATGGTGTCATTGAAGTCTCCCCCCAGAACGAGTGTATCAGGGTGGTGTTTCCCTATAAGGGTAGTGAGGTCGTCCAGTAACTCCTGTCCCAGCCCAGGTGGAGAGTAGATTGAGGCAATAGCCACCGTCTGACCCCAGATCGTTCCCATGACGAACACGTCTCGGCCCCTCCGATCCCTTTCAACCATTTGCTGGACAAATGGGATGCGCTTATGTATCAGAATGAGGGTGCCCCTGGAGCCCATTGTATACCCCGCCTGAAAGGCAAGTTGGTAGTTAGTCCTCTGAAAAAAGGCACAGTTTGATCCCGCCAGGTGGGTTTCTGTCAGAAGGGCCACATCAGGGGAGTGCCTGTTTAAAAATTGCCTGAGAAGACGCCGTTTGATTCCCGACCCCATCCCATTCACGTTTCAAATAAGGAATTTCAGAGATTTAGTATGCCGTATGGGTGTCCAGTTAGTCTGTGCGGAGGATACTTAGTACACATGGTGGGACTGTCAAGGGTATAGCAATCAGTGAAAGAAGGCGATATGGTATCTGCCTGTGTCAAAAGAGCGGGGGTGCTCTGTAAAATAGTACAGAGCGCCTTCAACCAGAGATCGCTTGACCTACGAACACATGACAGTCTTGAGATAACAAACAAAACTTTAAACATTCCCAACTCCCCCCCACCCTATACTCCACCCCAACACGAAGTACCTGTCGCCCCAACATAGCTGAGCCTTCAATTAAGGTATCAGCTCAAAAACCAGACCCTTGGACAGGATCTAGATAAACAAGAAAGAGAAAAAGAAAAAGGGAGGGGGGGGAGGGGAAAAGGGGAAGGGAGAGGGAAAGGACTTGGCTAGGGGGGGGGATGAAAGCCTCCTCCAGAGTTCCCTTCCTTGCGCCAATGTCAACATCTTCCATGGTGGACTATTTATGCGTGGGGCTCAGGAGTGCGAAAAGTGCACGCCCCCATGTCAGAGCATATCTCCTAGGCCCCGGGAGTAAGGGGCAATACTCCGTTTAATGTTCTTCTTGATCTGCCACTGGCTCCAGGATCTCCTGTCCTTCCCGTTCTGGGTTTCTCCTCGGGGAGGCTCGCCTAGGCCTCGGCCGGGGTCTTCCTCTCGGTCTCCTTGGCCTTGCTGTCCAGTCGCCTTCTACGTGGGCCTCCGCCCATTTCCATGCCTCTTGCGGGTCACTGAAGTGAACAGTAGTTCCTTTATGGTAAATCTTTAGTTGGGCCGGGAAGAGCAGGCCGTATTTCACATTCAGTTGAGCCAGTTGTCTCTTGAGTGGTTCAAATGATTGTCGTGCCCGCTGCACTTCTCGGGTATAGTCTGGGAAAAAGGCGATTCGGGAGCCGTTATGGGTAATCGACCCTTGTGATCGTGACAGTTGCAGGAGGGCATCCCTATCTCGATAGTTGAGTAGGCGGGCAATAATAGTATGTGGCGGAGTACCCGGGGGTGGTTTGGCCGGCGGCATCCTATGAGCCCTCTCCACTGAGAAAAACTTTGAAAAGGATGTGGCCTCGAAGATATCCACGAGCCACTGCTCCAAGAATAGTTCCATGCATTGTCCCTCTTCCCCCTCCGGCAGGCCCAGGATGCGGACATTGTTACGGCGGGATCTCCCCTCTCCATCCTCCACCCTCGATTCAAGGGTTTTAAGGCGGTTTAAGGCCTGGGACAGTTGACGATTGATCCCGCCAATGTTGTCCTCCACTTCAGAGATGCGGTGTTCCGCCTCTCCTGTTCTGGAAGTTAGTTTCTGCAGGTCGTGGCGCAGGAAGGAAACATCTGCCGCCATACTGTCTATTTTGGTCTCCATGGAGGATCGGGAATTAGCAATGGCCGCCATTACATCATGTAGGGAAAGAGAGCCGTCCCCCGTGGGGGAGTTCAGTCGTGTTGCTGGGCCCGCCGGGGCCGGGGTAGTAGCGACAGCAAATTGGTCCATACTGCTCTGTGTGGATGGTTTTTTCTGCCTGTCTTTCCCCATGGCTCCGAAGACCGTGGAGCGTCGGGCACAATGGGTCAAGTGATATTATTTATACCCAGTTGAACCCACTCCGGTGTGTGGTGTTGCAGGCCTGCAGCGGATCAGATGGAGAGCCGCGGGTCCCCCAGAGCGTCCTCCAACAGGCTAATATGTATTCTGGGTGGTAGGGGCTCGGCGTCCTGTATTGGGGTTTCACAGGGCCTCCAGAGACCGTGCAGGCCTCCGTCGTATCTCACAGTCCCTCGCTAGGTGGTGGTCCCCTTATGTCTCCTATGCAGCACCCGGCTCCATTTTCTGTGTGGAGCAGGGGGGGGGGGACCCACCTACCTCTAGCGCGGTCTAGCCAAGCCGCTGCTGTCCTCCACCGCTCGGCGCTGGGACGAGATGGCCCAAGAATGGGGGCCGCTTGTCACCGGGCTCGGGTCTGTCCAGGCGTCCTCCGGGTGCCAGCAGGTTCAAATGGTGTCCGCCTCGTATACCGCTTCACACCGCCCCACGTCAGGCCGCCCCGAGCCACAGTCGTGCAAAGGAGATCTGCCCTCAGGCCCCGGCGGCCATCTTGATCTCGCAGTTCGGACGGCGCCACCGGCCTTCAGCAAACTGTAGATTTAGCCCGTCGGGTGGACCGTTAGGTGCCCAGATTTCAGTCGATCCTAGCCCACAGCTTCACGGGCACAATCGCGGCGTTGATATCGCCCGAAATCCCCAGGAATCAGGATAAAAGTACAGGATTGTATCAGCGCTCACGGGAGCTCACTCGGCTCACGTCCGGATCGTTCGCGCGCTAGCCACGCCCCCCCCTTTGATCTCTCTCTTGATATCTCTGATCTTCCTGGCCAGAAGCTCCGGGGTGGCTTTCCTTGTGTCCAGGACGAAGCCAAGAAAGTCCAGCCTCTGTGCAGGCTTTGTATCCGACTTCTCTGTGTTCACTAGGAAACCCAGTGGCAGTAACAGGTCTAGTACCCACTGCGTTTGATATTCCAGTCCCTCTCAATCTTCTGCTAGAAGCAAGAGATCGTCCAAGTATATAATCAGCCGAATTCCTTTTTCTCGGATGGCTGCGGCTACTGGTTTCATCAGTTTCGTGAACGCCCAAGGCGCTGACGCACGCCCGAATGGCATAGTCTTGAATTGCCAAAATTGTCCCTTCCAGCGGAAGGCCAGGAATCTCCTGAACTGCTCCTGTACTGGGACCGTAAGGTAGGCGTCCTTTAGATCTAACCTGGTCAGCCAGTCTCCCTCTCTCACGGAGTCTCTGAGCTGATGGATCCCTTCCATCTTGAAATGATGGTAAACTATCCATCCGTTCAGTTCCTTCAAATTTATTACTGGGCGTACTTTCTCCTTCCTGTGAACGAGAAACATGTTGCTGAGAAAACCCGGGGCCCTGGGGCATCTTTCTATGGCTCTCTTCCTCACTAAATGCTCTAATTCGGTATCTAGGGCCACTTGCTCCACTTTCGCTAAGCACGGGCGTTGGGGTACTCTTGTCTGCACTGGGTCTTGAATGAACTCTAGCTGCAGACCTCTGACGGTTTGCAAAATCCAGGCATCGCTGGAAAGTGCGCCAGCTCTCCCAGAACATATTCGTTCTCCCTCCCACCAGAGGGTAGGTTATTGCTCTTACCTGGTGTGAACCCTTGGCCTCGTCCGAAACCTCTGCCTCGCCGCCCTCTGGTATTGCGACCTCTGGCCGGGAAGAACGTTTCTTGTTGCCTGTTCTCCCAGTACTGGGCCCTGTGATTAAGGGGTCTTCTGCCTCCTTGTTGGCGACTGGTCGAGCGACCCCTGTAACGACCGGTCCCGGTAAAAACTCTCTGAGGAAAGACCTCATGTATGGATGCTTGCGCTTTCTTCAGCGACGTGTATTTGCCTACAAAGCGGCCCATCTCCTTCCCGAAAGTCTCACCAAACAAGAGACCCTGGGCTGCTTCCCCAGCCTCATAGGATGCCAGGTCACTGAGCTCCGAGTCTATCTTCAGAAACAACCCCCTTCTCCTCTCGGAGGCTATAGCGCAATTCGCGTTTCCTAGGAGGCAAACTGCCCTTTGCGTCCATCCAACTAGGGCCTCTGGGTCCACCTGCTCGCCTGTGTCTCTCGCCCTTTCAGCCAAGTCCATGATCTTAGCGAGCGGACCGGCTAAGTCCAGGACCTTCTCCTGGCAACTCTTCCATGACCTATCAATCCCTTTACGGGGGTCCTTATTGGTCTTTGAAACAAAGGTGAGCATCTTAGGATCCAATTCGGGGGCTTCCACCACCTTCCCCGGCAAGTCTGGTCGGGGGCATTCCGCTCGGAGCCGCTGACGCACTTCCTTATCCAAAGCTTTTCTTAGCCTCGCTGTCATATACTGAGCCACTCTTGGAGAAGGCTGCCAGTCGGAAGATCTCGGGTTTCTGATGGTATCAGGGTCGAACATATCCTCCTGCTCCTCATCGAGGTGCTTCTCTTTGCAGGCTTTCTTTCCCCCGCTGGGCTTCGCCCACTCTTCCTCGACTGGTTCCTCCGGCTCTTGAGGGGACAGATCCCCTTCCTCTGGCTCTTCTTCCGAGCCTAGGTCATCATCTCCTTCATTTTCTTCCCCAGGAGAGGGGGTCATGAGTTCCGGCACGGCCTGACGCTGCATATATGCTTTTTTAAGCTTCGCGAAGGCGTTGGCGACCTCCGGGGCCTTGTCTTCCGCCCCATCCATAGGGCCCTGGGGGTCTGCAGAGGCTCTCCTCTTGCGGGCCTGAATACTCCCCTTAGACCCTGTTCCCGAGGGTTCAATGGGCAAGCTGCGAGTCTTCTTGGTGCTTTCCTTAGGCTGCTGAAGCATATCTTCCAGTGTCTCTAGCCTTTCCTGTAAGGGTCTCACCCCTTGAGCCACAGCATCTACTAGGGAACTCCCCAGCACCTCCTTAAAACTTGCAGCCAAGTCGAGGGACTGCTCCTGCTCACTCCACTCGAATTCCGACATGATAAGGGGTGCTGCGTGCCTTAATACCTGAGTACAGGTGTCGTTTGCTGCCCACTTCCTGGTAGATGCTCCTCAGAGACACTTTCCACATCTCTATATATATTATTATATATATATATATATATTTTTTTTTTTTGTGGCTGCACCGGACTCCTCTTAATATGCAATGCCTGTGATGGCCTGTGAGTCTTTAGATTGTATCAGAAGGCTGTAGCTTCGTGCGTGGGTGCTCGCTGGCACTGTTCTTTAAATCAGGTATTTTTTTTTTTTTACTATTACGGGATGATCCCGCTCCTGCTGCTCCTTCCAAGGATATGCAGGCCCTCGCTTGCTGGGCGCTTCTCGCGCTCGATGGGAAATCCGAATGCTTAATAGCTTACGGAGCTTGGCTGCTAGCTCCCTTCCTCACTGCCACAGCCGCGTCGCGTAATGAGTGCGACGCGGTTCGGCGCTCTACGAGCTCCGTCCCCACGAGGGTGGGGGGGAAATCCTCCGTGTTGGCCCTCTGCGAGGGCTTGAGGCGCTCGACGCTCAGCCCCGCCTCCACAAGGGAGGGGGTCCGCTGCAGCGCGACTGCTCCCCGCTGGGGTGGGGAGAGGCCTTGAGGAGCTCCGCGGCCCGGTGGAACACCCCTGAAGTGCCGGGAATAGCACGGGGCTAGCGGCCGTCGGAGCTCCCGATGCTGTCACGAAGCAGCGAATTAGCTCGCGCTAAAGGCTACGCGAACGTGGCGTCTGCTGCCCCAGAATCGCACCGGAGTTCTACTTAAACACTCCTTACAACAATTAAAGTCTGCAATCACTGTAACTACACTAAACACGCAGCGCAAACTTGTGGTGGAGATATATTAATCCCCACTATAACCCAATCTTACGCTAATGCTACTTAAATACACATTATCTGAGAGGTAAAAAGAAAGTCACTTATCTGCTTGGAGAGCAGTAAAAGAAGAGGAGGAGATCAGGAACAGGATGTGGTCATAGCTGAGCTGGAGAGAGAAGGACTACAGAGACTTTGGGATTTGTAGTTTTAAAGTGAAAGTCATATGGACATTTCTTTGTTGTTGATTGAGATAGTTTGTTGAAACTGCTGAAGGGTAGTAAATAAAGAAGTTGAAGCATAATGCTCGCCTCCAGTCTTGTCATAGAATGAGATTATGACTGCACACAAACATGGAAATAGAAAACGCACTTCATTCTATTTCGTTTTAGGTCGGCACTAGGAATCTTATGTGGGAAGGTATTTGCTGTTTTTAGCACTGTGCTGAGGTTATGATTTCTTTTTAATTGTCCATTTTGTAAAGTTGATCGTGACTGTTATTTTAAAACATCCATGATGATTACTAGGATAGATAAGGTTTTGACAATCATGATAATATGTTGAAAAAATGTATATGATGATATGAGAAATCCTGGTAGGTAACACAACTCCAAGATGGTGGACAAGAGCAACAGGGCCCCTCATACGTACAAGTGGATGATTCTGGATTAGAGGAAGGACTTAACACATGAGCACTACAATTTGTGTATATAGGGGGCACGAGTTTGCATTGTTCCAATTCCAGGGAAGCCCATAGGGTGAAACGCGTCACTTGGATTTCTTCAAACGCCTGTTTTCAAATGTATCAATACATTTAAGATGATATGGTGGTAAAGAGAAGAATGGAGTCCTGAGATATAACGTCCTATTGAGTACAGAGCCCTTGGGAAGTTTTCCTTCCTTTTATTGAACTGATATATATATTCACTAACAAAGTTGCGCTACTGAAATTCAGTTGAAAAACGTTTTACAAGGACGTTATAGGTACAGGTAAAACCTAAAAACCCCAGAAATTCGCAAGTTATGGTAAGCTAAGCAACCATAACTCGTGCCACCAGTGTGCACTGCAAGGACTAACAACCATGACAAACATGCCATCACAAATCTCAATATATGTATCTGTTTCTTGTCCCCCTTCCATTTCCGAACAGTCGCTATGAATGTTTGCTAATAAAGATTGATATGTTAATTTGTACTAATTGTGTATATCCCCTTTTTTTCATTTAACAAGGCCATTGTAAGTGTGAAAGTGTCATGGTTCGCCGACCATGGAAGCTATGGGGAAGATGGAAAGGACTAATGCTCCCGTCAGCAACGCTATGCACGTTCTAGCCTTTTCCGCCTTTATTAACCCGGAAGTAGCTAGCGCGCTTGTGTTGCAACTTCCAGTGTTTCGGGAAGTGACTTTCAACGCTCCGGTTTGTATGTTTTCCTCCCCGCTCTCAGGCGGTTTGTCCTCTTTCCCCGCTTTCAGCTTTGCCTGCATCTATACTCCTGTAGCCTTCCCGCTTGCTTCCTGTCCCTCTCAGTGCTCTCTCTCCTCTGCCACGCCTCTTTCCCAACTTTGTGCGTGGAGTCCTGCATCCTCAGTAAGATTACCCGTTCCCGAACAAGGTATCCTTCGATACAGCTTACCGTACCTTCCATCATACGTACCTGTTTTGCTTCGTTGCTGTTTGGACCAGTACTTGGACACCCGCTTTGGAAAGCACCGAAGCTCCACCTTCACAGCATTGCATGCTGGGATCAGAAGTCCATGTCAGGAACATCTCTATAACAACCTGCCAGGGTTTTTCGGCAAGGCTTTTCCCTGGTCTGGGGTGGGCTCCCTGGGGTCCCAGCTGCCAGGCAAATAGCCTTATAGGCAAAGTGGCCTCCGGTGGAGCTCATCCTCATCTCTCCAAACAGAGAGGAAAAACAAAATAAGAAGCCTAGTGATACCTGGAGACAGAAGAAAGGTGATTTCATCCGACGACTCTTCGGACTTCCACGATCCATCCAACCTCCATACAGATTCAGGTGAGGAGTGGGTTGGTGAACTAAACACTACAGAGCAAACAGAATCTGAGAGATTGCAACACCCAAAAGAAATGGCCACCTTGGAACAATACCAAGCAATGGTAAACGCCATACAGGCTTTAACAGCAGAAGTACAGTCACTAAGAGCAGATAATACTGCTCTAAGACAACAGGTCCAACAGGTTGGACAACAGGCCCCACAGCGGGATAACAACCGAGGGGAATTACCTCCCATCTCACTGTCATGTGGGAAATTCGATGGTAACCCGAAGAAGATGAAAGAATTTCTGGATGCCTGTACGGTCCATTTTACCTTTCGTCCAAGAACCTATGACATGGATAGAACTAAAGTGGGGTTCTTGATATCCAACTTAATAGGAAACGCTCTTGCATGGGCCACCCCTCTGGTGATGAGTTCTGATCCATTTCTCACCAATTATACCACCTTTGTTCAGAGATTCCGGGAAAGGTTTGAAAGATTAGAAGTGTTGTATTCCACCTTTGAGAATCTCCTAGATATCCGACAAGGTTCATTTGATGTTCAGACATACGTCACAGGGTTTCAAAGGATCGCCGCAGAAGCAGGATGGCCTAAGACCGCTCAACAGGCTATCTTCCGAAGAGGGCTCCATGAGGATATCAAAGATGAGCTGACGAGTGTAGCCAGGCCAACTTCTTTCCAAAACTTGGTATCCTTAGTTCTTCAAATAGAGTTCAGCATGGCCGAACAGAAGGCAGAAAAGAAGAGGCCATGCACCTTCATACCAGTTCCTAGCCCTCCCTCAGTACCTGAGAGAGGGCCGGTGGAAGAGCCAATACAAAGATGAACAGCAAGAGGTCCTCTCTCAACCAGCGTGAGCAAGAGACGCAAGGACCTTGGTTTATGTATGAATTGTGGTTCGAATGCCCATCTGCTACGTGACTGTCCCTCCCAGAAGGCAGGGAAACGAAAGACCCCAACCTTAAACTGGAAAAGGGAAGGGGTGAGCATCGTAAATCCCTGTCGCCTAACACAGCCTTCAGTCCTAGACAGTTGCAGTTTAATGGTGATGAAGATCCGGATAGAATGGAATCAAGAAGATTCAGTGGAATGCCTGGCCATGTTGGACTGTGGAGCAGCTGGCAATTTCGTGGATGATAAGTGGGTCAGTGACCAACAGATTCCTAGACGCTCCAAGATACGATCCATTCCGGTGGAGGGGTAGACAGAACCCCGCTGACTTCAGGCCCCATTAGCCATGAAACACAGGAAGTACGGATCAAAATGGATAACCATCAGGAATATCTCACCTTTGATCTTATCAGGGCAGCTCATTTTCCGGTAATGCTGGGAATACCCTGGTTGAGAAAGCACAATCCCCACATCGATTGGAGTTGGAACACAGTAGACTTCAGATCTCAATTTTGCAGTCAGCACTGTTTAGTTACGGAGATCTCACCAGTAGTACAAGTAATGCTGCATCCTTCCCATAGCGTCAGCATGGTACCTGTTCAATATCAAGAGTTCAAGGATGTGTTCACAGACACACAACCTCGTAATTGGCCACCCCATCGCAAAGAAGATTGTAGGATAGACTTGATTCCTGACGCAGTGATTCCTTTCGGAAGAATGTTTCCGTTGTCTCTACCCGAAAAGGAAGCCCTGAGGGAGTATCTTGCCACCAATCTAAAGAACGGTCTCATTAGGGAATCTTCCTCATCAGCAGGTGCTTCGCTCCTTTTCATTTCCAAGAAAGGTACAACCGAACTGAGACCCTGTATAGATTATAGAGGTCTAAACAGTCTAACGTTGCGAGACAGATATCCAATGCCATTGATGAAGGACATTATTGAAGCTGTCCAGGGGGCCCGAGTCTTCACCAAACTGGACCTGAGAGGGGCCTACCATCTCCTAATAATCCGCAAAGGGGATGAGTGGAAAACAGCATTCCGGACACCCCTGGGACATTATGAATACAGAGTTATGCCTTTTGGATTAGTCAAAGCACCTGCACAATTTCAACGGTTTATGGACAATATCTTTGCAGACATGCTCTTCTCCTCGGTGGTTGTGTACTTGGATGATATCCTCATATATTCAACCACTCTAGCTGAACACTGCATTCAGGTCACTGAAGTGTTACATCGACTAAGACGAAATAGTCTATTGGCGAAACCAGAAAAATGTGTCTTTGAAGCATCCATGGTGCCTTACTTGGGGTTTATTCTATCCGCCGATAAGATACAGATGGATCCAGCCAAGACTGAAGCTATCACAAGTTGGCCTGTACCCTCCACAATCAAGGATATACGGAGGTTTTTAGGACTCTCGAATTTCTATCGGAAATTCATCCCTAATTTCTCCGACATCATTCTACCCATCACCAACCTTCTTAAGAAAGGAGTGAACTTTGTTTGGGATTCCAGCACTGAGCAAGCCTTCCAACGATTAAAGAGGTCCTTTGTAGCAACACCTGTGCTTAGACAACCGGACCAATCACAGCCGTTCATAGTGGAAACTGATGCCTCTTATGGGGCCATTGGGGCAGCGCTATTACAGAAAGAGGAAGATGGCTTGGAACATCCGGTGGCTTATTACTCTCGAACATTAAGTCCGAGCGAACAGAATTATTCTGTATTAGAAAAGGAGCTTTTGGGCATTCGACAAGCCTGTGAAGAATGGAGGCATCTCCTCCAAGGCACGGTCATCCCTTTCCTAGTTTGAACAGATCATCAAAACCTCAAAGTGCTGCAAAAGATGCAGTGTCGCAACTCGAGACATGCCCGATGGGCTTATTTTTTCTCACAATTTGACTTTCAGATCACATATCTACCCGGAAAAGACAACGCCTTGTTCCTACCTACCCGAACACTACAGATTCAGGCTATGTCTTGGTGCCATGATATCCCTTCAGCAGGACACAAGGGTCAGAATGCCACGATGGACTTAACATCTCGTTTATTTTGGTGGCCTTCTCTGATTAAGGATATAAAGAATTACGTGGCTTGTTGTCCAGTGTGTGCTCAAAATAAATATTCCTACCACAAACCCTTGGGACTCTTACAACAAGAAAAACTTCCTGACGGTCCTTGGCAGCACATATCCACGGATTTTATTGTGGATTTGCCGGTGTCTTGTGATCACACAGCCATAATGGTCACAGTAGACTCTTTTAGTAAACTGGCTCATTTCTCTCCTCTAAAAGGACTCCCTACGGCCAGCGTTACAGCAGAAGACTTCTTGAGAGATGTGGTTAGGCTTCATGGACTCCCCAACAACATAGTCTCGGACAGAGGCAGACAATTTACATCCAAGTTTTGGACTATCCTTTTCAAATCACTAGGAATCAGGAGATCCCTTTCTTCTGGGTTCCACCCAGAGAGCAATGGGCAGACAGAGCGCCTAAACGCCACTCTGGAACAGTATATCCGGTGTTTTTGAAATTAAGAACAAAGTGACTGGTTCCATCTTCTACCCATGGCCGAATTTTCATACAATAATACAAGACACTCATCCATAGGTATGAGTCCTTTCAGGTGCACTTATGGTTACAACGCAAAGAATATTGTACTTTCCGGCTTGGCTTCTACGAATACGCCTTCAGTGGGTCACCTACTAGATACTTTACAAAAGCTACACCGAGAATCATACTCCAATCTCGAGAAAGCTCGACAGGACTGCAAAAGGTGGGCAGACCAGAAACTGAACCCTAATCCTCTGTGGGAAGTAGGAACGAAGGTATGGCTGTCTACTAAATTCCTACCAAAATGGGTCCATCTAGGAAAATTTACGCCTCGGTTTCTGGGACCCTTTCGTATTTCGGCCAAGATCAATCCGGTAGCCCATTAATTGGATCTCCCATCAAACCTCAAGAGGATCCATCGGGTCTTTCATACCTCACTCCTAAAACCTTACATAAAGGACTCACATTCCCCGAAAGACAAGAAAGCCACCTCCAAAGACAACAGATGCTCCTGCGGAATACGAAGTATCCAATATACTAGATTCCCGATACAAAAGAGGAGTGCTACAATACTTGGTTTTTTGGAAAGGGTATCCGATCACAGAATGCACTTGGGAACCTGTTAAAAACATCTTGGCTTCTCGTTTGGTGCAGAAGTTTCACCGCCTTCATCCAGGAAAGCCGGGTGAAACACTCCTGAGAAGGGGTCATACTGTGATGGTTCGCCGGCCATGGAAGCTATGGGGAAGGTGGAAGAAATGTAGAAAGGACTAATGATCCCGTCAGCAACGCTACGCACGTAATAGCCTTTTTTTTGCCTTTATTAACCCTGAAGTAGCTAACGCGCTTGCGTTGCAACTTCCAGTGTTTCGGGAAGCGACTTTCAACGCTCCGGTTTGTATATTTTCCTCCCCGCTCTCAGGCGGTTTGTCCTCTTTCCCCACATTCAGCTTTGCCTGCACCTATAGTCCCGTAGCCTTCTCGGTTGCTTCCTGTCCCTCTCAGTGCTCTCTCTCCTCTGCCATGCCTCTTTCCCAACTTCGTGCGTGGAGTCCTGCAACCTCAGTAAGATTACCCATTCCCGAACGAGGTGTAGAGGAGGTCCCAGACAGGGTCTGCACCCCTTCCTCTCATTTCGAGGTACCAGGAGAGTACTCACCAAGGAGTGTGACGTATGAGGAACAAATGAACCAACAAAGAGCTGCACTCGGACTCTGCCCAGTGTGCATCAAAAGGTCCATGCCCGTTGAAGCGTCCATAACCAGACAACCCTGGGCAGCACGGTACCCTATCAGACAGCCATACCAGCCGCTGATACGAAACGAAGAGTACCTACAGACGGTCCATGAAGAGACCCAAAGAGCCTTAATGGAAGGCCAGTGGAAATGACACAAGGGCCTGGACAGACTCGCGAATGAACGAAAACAGCCATCGAAGATAGCACGCCAGTGCGAGAAGCTACGAAAATAAATGTAATGGACACAGAGTAGAGACGATGTTAAAACTTGAGGAAACGTTGCTACGAGACAAGATGGAAGCCACCGACCAGTTAAACGTGTGTAAACAGGCTTGGAACGCAAGAAGCTAAAGAAAACGATACTGCTTGCAATGCTTAGTAGAAGAATAGAGCGGCAAGCGCCAACTATATCTACCATAATAAGGCACACTATACAAGTGCGACTCCATGTTGTAAAGCAGAAATGTACTCAGGCTGCCAGAGGACTAACAGGCCAAGTTTCATAAACCCAGCCAGAGTCAAGAGAAGGAGCGGAATCGAAACTCAACAAGGAGCGGCTCATGCCTAGGAAATTGTTGTGTTGGCCAGGCCGGGGCGTTGCTCCCACCTCGAATCAACAAACAAGAGGGTGCGAAGTTGAATAGTTCAGCCCAAGCTGGGGTGATCCCAGATCCAGGCCTCCTCAACTTGAGGAGCTCTTTCAGGCAATACACCCCTCTGTCTAAAGAAACCCAGACAGAGGAGTTGATTCCTCAAAAGAGCTGGGATGTCCACACCGCAGAACCAATGCTGTAAGAAAAATGCAAGATATTAGATATCAGGATGATACAACATCTTCAATAGGATGCCCTCAAAGAGTGACTCTACCTGGTAGGGTTGGACCAGAACAACAGTAGGGTTAGTGCCTTTTTTAGAAGAGCTGCAACTACAAGAGAAAGGAAGGTGGGTAAGGTTGTCTATCTAATGAGTCAGAAAGATAGTAATCAACACTGAATCAGCGTACCCAATGTAGAAGAGTAAAAGGACTTAAAGAAACAACAGAGGTACAAAATAATAAAGAGGTGGGGTTAGTAAGAGTACTACTTCCCGGACGGCACGAGGGGCGCCAACTAGAGTCGGGGTGGTGCACAAATCAGGGTAGCGTCCAGGAGTGCATGTTGGTTCCAAGAGTGTCTTTATCAAACAGCACAATCCAAATAAAGTATAGTATAGTTCCAAAGATGTAGGTATCCAAACAGAGCTGCGGAAGGGTTGGGTCGTATAATTACCACAGAAGAGGATGTCAAGGCAGGAGAGAAGAATTGGTTGGAGCGGATGACAGTAAGTTAAATGGAAGGAAAGCTCTACACTGACTTACAGTGATCTAGATGTAGCGAAGTGGAAATGTTTCCCAGGTAGCAGGATCTTGTCCCCAAGAGTGGAGTAGGGAGCCAACCGCCAGAGGGATCAGGAGGAACCAAGATCAGAGCGTCCTGAGAGACGCAGGTAATGAAAAGTGAGCGAAAGCTCGAATGCGTCAAAGCCGTGAGTTCGGTTCGCCAAAACACAGAAGGGGCAGGCCGTAGCAAATCGAGCGGGCAAGCAAAAGTCCAAAATACAATGAATCAGTCCAAAACGAAGCAGGATGGAAAAACGCTAATTAGAAGTGGCGTCTTCCGGGAAGCGAACGCTTATGTGTGTTTGTTAAGGGGTGGAGTCTGCCTTGCTGCGTCCCGATCAGCTGACTGGGCACGTGACCCGTTCAAATCCTGGCCCGGGAAACGCTATGTCTCCACGGCAACTGCCAACGCTGCAGGAACGAAGCGGCAAGTCGCCCATACCTGCGGGGAGGAGACAGAGACGTAACAGAAATCAAGGTCATCCAGAGAAAGGGAGGAGAGCGTCAGCTAACAAGTCTCAAACTTCAGTGCATACCAGCCTGCCCCGTGAAGGTCAAGATAAGGGAGGCTCATGCAGGTGGCGAGGCTGAAAACAGAATTAAATACACTAAAAGCTGGAAACTGAAGCAGATTCACGATGAACGGACATGTGACCAAGACAGGCGCAAAGAATTACCAACGTCTGATGTCACCCAGATCCAAGGGTGCCATAACTTCTCCAGATAAGAGGATGCAGTTTCAAGACCATGCCCAGCCAACTAATTGACATATAGCCCCAAGATACTGATTGATGGAAGGGAGGCAAGGTGAAACTTGGGACACCAGGCACCTGGGTGTCCATTCTGCATGCTGCTAATTAAAAGTGGAAATGTATGTCTAGGGGTGTAACCTGCCCAATCACATTGGACCAAGTTATCTAGGGTCCTATATATCGTAGAACCAATGAGACGTCGTACTTGTAGTGACGTCTATCACGTGTGATGTAGAGGGAGGGGCGTAGACGCCCACCCAATAAGAATTATCCAATCCGCATGCTCTATCATCATATACAGACATAGCACCTATACTTAAGTTACCTTTCCTAACCAATTATATTGTATGTCGAGTTTTTGTAGAATTAGACGTCAATGATGACGAATATTGCCTATAAGAATTGCTGTTCAACTGAAGTTCGAGGAAGTCGGAGCGAGACGGGTGGTCGCAACAATGCTGATTCCTGACTGCTTCCCTGTTTGATGTACTTGTCATTAAACGGACTTCCCTTTGCCAAACTACTCATTATTTGAGTCGTGTTGGAGTAAGTGAATCCTGCACCCCCATCCCGCACGTGGTGCAGCCATCTTGTCTTACAAGTACTAGAGGGTGAGCACTGACCTATGGGCCCGTCAGTGGATATCTTGTCCTCTTTTACACTTGGTAGAGTGAGGATGGTTTCGGCCATCGATTATGGATTATTGATTAATATAGTTATAAGACACCTACAGACCGACGGCACAAAGTAACTATGGGCCTTCGGAAATATCACGAGTCCTTTTGCCATCCCGGCTGAGTAGGCTGAGAAGCTTCCTGTGGACAATGATAGTGTAAATCCATAAAAAAGCTGCAGTGGGTCTGAAGGAACCTGCCTTTCCAAGCATAACCCTTCTCATTCCAACGGGCAGCCAATCGGACGAAAAGACCGCAAGAGGCTGAAGAGGAAGGGGCGGTGATTCCGAAACTCCAGAGAGGAAAAGATGCGATCGGTAAGTGAAACAATAAACTTGTTACTTTGGCAAATGTCTTGTAGGCATTAGAACAAGCAAGAGAAAAGTAACAAAGGGTGGCGGAGAAAAAAATTACAATAGTCAGAAGTAGAGAAAACTGTATATATAGGGGATAATGACTCGAGAATAAGAGATAAAGAGCGGATACCTGGGGGACACCCAAGAGAAAAACAAGGGGCAGCAGGGGGACACCTGAGATAAAAACGAAGGATTACCAGGGGGACACCTGAGATAAAAACGAAGGATTACCAGGGGGGCACCTGAGATAAAAACATAAGGATTCACCTTGTTCCCGCGCTTTAATACAGCAGTCAGAAGAAACGTGAACTCAGAGCCCATATAATAAGGGACAATTACACTACGATGAAGTTTAAAGACGCATTAAAGGAGTTCGTTTAAACTCCATGACGGGGTATTGATTAGAAGGCAGGTATATGTATTGTGGGATGTATTTACCCATGCATCCGAGCCGTACCTCAAAACTGTGCAGTACTGACATGGAAAACATCATGATGGCCAGAGCTTCCCAGAAAATGCACAGGGAAATGCATGAAGAATAGGCTGCCATTCATTTTTGCCGATGTTATGGGCACAGAAGGAAACTGCCTAAAACCACCATTGGACTACCCACACAGTAGTCTGAAACCATTGGGAATGGCAATGCTGATTGCCAAATGCAACCTAGAATTGTTGGGAATTCATTTTCTTAAATCCCAAAAATGGGTGCAGTACCAGTACTCACCACTATCCAAAAGCCGGCAGTTTAAAACCACCCTGTGTTTCTCTGAAGGCAGGCTCAAACTGTCTATTTTAAACATTGCAACACATCTAAAAACTCACTGGACAACAGCAGACATTTGGTAGAATGGAGTGTTGTGTGCCTACAAAATCTGGGGAATGCTATGTGTTCTGTTGTATGCTGAATGTAAGAGAACTGTATTGTTGATTGTGTGAGATGAAATTTGATTTTACGCGATTCTGTGAAGAAGATGGAATCGCCAATGAATTGATGGTTTTGAGTTAATTGATAGTATACATTTTGGCGGGAAAAGATTGGATTGGAGCTTGCGTTTCTGGTGGTCGCTCATACTAGTAGAAGGATAACAAACTGTATAAACATTGTTGGTAATGGAATGGAAATGGAGGAGGTCACCCCACTTGCACATCTATGCAAGCAACTACCTAAGCATGCACCTAAATTAAAAAAGTATAGCACAGAGTGGGCTAAGGGTACCGCCCACAAGATGTTTATGCCTTGGCCACAGAATGGGTCCCTATCAAAAGCTGTTTTACAGCACATGACGACTTATCTACATGTCACATATACAGGCAAGAAGTTAGAGAAACATCTTGCTGTTCTAGAACTATGGAAGATGTTTGAGCAGATGAAGGAGGAAGAGCCTCCTGCAGACTGGATATTAAACGTATGCACGGAGGGGGGTGAGACTCCTACCGTGCCACTGGCCCCACCTGAGCCAGCCATCGAGGGTAGTAAGACAGAGGGGCTCTACCCGCCAAGAGAACTAAAGGCAGCCACGGGGTATAGCAACCCTGCATATGAGTCGCCTACACACAGTAGTGACGACAATAAAGAAAAGGACCAGGAAACTAATATTGCCTCCGCAGTCCTGAGGGACAAGGAGAGACGCAATGACGAAGGAAAGGATCAAGCACAGAGTTGAGCATCTCTCGTTAGGGAGAGAGAGGGAAGGAAATGAAAGGAAAATGAAGGTAGAGCTGATGAGATAACATTCGCGAAAGACGAATGGATGGGAGGGCAGATATTGCTGAAACTAAATGGAAAAGATGGAAAAGGAAGTGATGATGAAAAGTCAAGAGGGAAGGATAGGCTGAAGCGAGAACAACTATATTGCGAAGAGCAAGAGAAACAGCTCGATCGCAAACAGAAGGCAGCCTACGACCAGTGTAGACAGAATAAGCAAAGGTTGGAAGAAGAGCAAAGGGTACGTGAGAAGAAAGTGAAGAGAAGAGAAGATGAGGAAATCAGAAGAGCAAAGGAACCTAGAAACGAAAGGATGCGGGAAGTGGATAAGGCTAGAAGCGCAAGGAAATAAATGAGGAAATGGAACGTAAGCGCAGACAGAGGGCACAAGATCTAGAATATTTGGAGCGGGAAGTTAAAAAACCCTTCAGAAAAACGAAAAACAGCTTCCAGGGGACTGAGGGGTGTGATGGTCAGACGCTAGCGAGTCCGCAATTAGGACACCAAAGTCTGCCGCGCAGTCCGGCCGACATAAAGGAACACCCCATGGTCAGAGGGGGGAGTCAGCACCTACCTATGCAGACAGATTAAGGGTATTGCCAGGAAGACGGCAAGGAAGGAATGCCACCCCAGCGGTAGACAGAGGAGCTATTGGGAAGGAAAAGGAAGACTGCGCATTACAATTCCTGCTGCTAGAAAAGGGGGGAGCAAGACCACAATATATTCCCTGGCCACATATGGACCGAGAGAACCTAAAAAATAAGCTTCCAATGCTGACATCGGGAGCCAGAAAGTGGATACATGAGTTAGAGAAAATGACGGGGGTGTCACCTTAGCTATAGGGGGACATTAAGGGCCTCCTAATCGCCACACTTGGTGAAAGAGCAGACGATGTATGGAAACGGGCAGGCTACCCTCGGGTAACCATAATTGACACCTCCCATGACGGAGCACCATTTAATAATTGTAGAGCAGTGGTGTGGAAAGCGCTGTGAACGCTATATCCAGACACTTCAGATATGGGAGTTATAATGACTCGGAAAATGAAAGAGTCAGAGGATCCGTTGATTTATATCCAGAATTTCCAAGACGCATGGGTGCTCGAAACGCATGAGTCTTGGACGAAATCTATCCCTGTATTCTACCACATATTATGCCAGTGGTTGCCTGAACCGGTGCAGAAGCAGCTCAAAAAATGTGTATGAGTAGAAGCAAAACCATGGGCCGAAATACAGTTGACAATTGCACACTACTGCAGATTGTTGCAAGAAAAGAACCGGAAGAAGGAGGCAACTCGTAAGGGTGAGGAAGCAAAGCTGGTGCAAAAGAAACTCTCAAAGTATGCTTTCGAGGGAGCCATGCTGACAAGCCCAGCTGAACCAAGCATGCAATCAGTAGCTAACCCATCCCAGAAAAACCAAGGTAGCGCAGGATTTTACCCGAGGGGAAGGGGTTTTGGAGGAAGAGGATGGCAGAGTAATCAGGGTGGGTTTCGAGGGTACCAGGGGGGCTTTCAGAATAATCAAAGTGGCTTTCAGAACACACAGATGGGAAGTCCAGCTACGCCAGATGGACAGATGGCCCGACTACCGCCAGTGTGTTGGCTGTGGGGAATGACAGGACATGTGGCGCACGTGTGCAGAAGCCCAGGCATGTGGAAAAATAGCCAAGGGATGGGGCAGGCATGGTGAATCAGCCTACATCCCGCAGCAGGGCAGTGCACAAAATCACACAGTACAGCAGCAGGCGTCAGGCTTGCAGCAAGGTGCGCAGTAAGTGGTTCAACCCCCGAGCATGGGGAACGTACCGCAGGGACAATCCCAGCAGGCACCACCGCAAATGTCATAGGGCACTAGCTCCGGAGGGGGAGTCAACCCTGGGAATGGGGGAAATCAGCAAGTATACAGTGGGCTGAACTTATATATATGAAATAGGACAGCTCACGGGGGACTCTGATGTGTTCTATCCTATCAGTGACAACAGACCCTAATAGGGAACCTAGGGTGAATGTCGTCATAGGGGGTAAAGAATATAACTTCTTAGTTGACACGGGTGCAACGCACTCGTGCATACGAGAAGGCAAGTTTTCCTTGTCCGGCGAGGCCATAGATACTCAGAGTTTCACAGGAGCTCACAGTAGAGTTCCCATTACAGAAGCGCTCCCTGTCTTTGTGGGAGAGCACGAAATGAATGTACCCTTATTATATTCACGTCAGACCCCAGTAAACATCCTGGGTCGGGACTTAATGACTAAGTTGAATAGAACAATCTCGTTTACCGAGAATGGTATAGTATGCTCCACTCCAGGAATGCATTATTCAAACGTGTGCGAAATGATCAGAGCATACTCAGGACATATAGCCATGAGAGCTTACCATTAGAGCCAGAAGTCTTCGCATATGGCGTGCGGGTGATCAAAGCAGGATTGCCATCCTCGCAGAGAGAACTATGAGGACACCTGATGAGTTTCTATTCAGACCCAGAATACCTATGCACGAAGAGGAGGGACAAGTATTTCCCTTAATGATACAATCTGCCGCAGTGCGAGGGAAAGTGGTATTGGTCGAAGGATATGACGACGAAGGCAGACAATGGGGTTCGATTATCGGCATCGAAGAAGGGTATCGAGTGACTGACGTCACCAATGACGATCTGTTCGAAGAACACCCTGACCTAGAAGAGACAAGGGTGGAAGTGAGTCTCATATTTTGGGTCAAAATGATCAAACGGGAGGTGCCCCAGAGAATGATGCTGGCACTGATACGTCCAGAATACTTCGAAGATGACATGGCCCAAGTGCCTGTCACAGTATGGACTACAGGGCCCTATGACGTAGGCCTCCTGAAGGGGGCAGGTGAAGTGAAAATTAAACTGAAACCAGGAGCAATATTACCAAGAGCACGACAATATCCTATGTCCAGAGAGGCAGATGAAGGGATTGCGAAGACAATTTCCGCCATCCTAGTGACGTCAGAATCACCTTGCAACACAGTGATTTACCCTGTCAAGAAATCAAAAGGAGGGTCTTGGCATTTAATCCAAGATTTGAGAGCATTACACGATATAGTCGAAGCTGAGTTACCTCTAGTCCCTAATCCATCCACAATTCTATGCAACATACCCACTGAAGCAAAATATTTCACAGTGATTGACTTGAAAAATGCATTTTTCTCAATCCCGTTGCACTGTGACTCACAAGACCTGATGTCATTTACTTTCAGGGAAATGCGCCTGAAAAGCACAAGGCTGCCACAGGGGTACTGTGAGTCTCCATCCATTTTCAACAGAGTCCTGCAGATGGACCTAAGCAATATTGCAGTAGACAGTGTTGGTTTGCAGTATGTGGATGACATTCTGATCTGCAGCGTCACTGAGGAACAATGCAGGCGCGACTCAGTCCAGCTATTGACTATCCTGGCTGAGAGGATATAAAGTTGACAAGGAAAAGCTACAATACTGTCAGCGAGAGATGCTGTACATAGGCCAGCTAATTTCACACAAATGGAAAAAGGTAACCCCAGAAAGGGCTGAAGCTATCATGAACACGGCTAAACCGCTCACGATAAAACAAATGCAAAGCTTCTTAGGCCTGTGCAATTATGTCAGAGCATGGGTCTTCGACTACAGCTCATATACCAAGCCCCTGCTTCAGTCCCTAAGGAAGGCCCAGGCGACAAGGGAAAAAATCGAATGGACTGAGGCAATGGAAAAGGGGTTTGCAGAACTCAAGGGGGCGATTTGTAAGGCCCCAGTTCTCAGGATTCCTAATTACGCAGAGGAATTCTACCTGTTCTCACACACTAATGGTAATTGTATGACGGCAGTGCTCGCGCAGCGAACCTCACTGGGGTACAAGCCCCTAGCATATTACAGCGGGAGTCTGGACCCGGTCATGAAGGGCCACTTCCCATGCGAACAAAATCTAGCTGCTGCCGCATTCGCCATTGAAAAGGCCTCATCCATTGTGATGGGGTGATCCATGACATTGTACGCTGAGCACTCGTTATTCGCCATATTAGAAAAACCAAAGGGCACGCTGACATCTCAGAGAGCATCCGCATATGAAGTGATTATCTCTAACCCATTGATCAAAATATTGCAATGTAAAACTGTGAATCCAGCTACGTTCATAGCTGAACCGGTCGCAGATGGAGAACCCGTACATGACTGTGCAAATTATGAGGAATTATATGATGAAATCCCAGGGTAAAGGAAAATGCCCGGGCAGGTAGTGAGATCGTGTTTATTGACGGCTCATCAAGAATCGACCAAGAAGATGGACAAAGATACACAGGCGTGACCATGATATACACCTAGCGAATGGAGAGTTCCAGGTACTCGTCAGTGCACGAATACCATCTCACTATTCTGCGCAAGCTGCAGAACTATTGGCGCTGATACTCGCCATTGAGAATCATGCAGATCAGGAAGTAACAGTGTATAGTGACTCTGCCTATGTGACATCTACCGTGCACGCAGGCTTAGCACGCTGGCAAAGGAGGGGCTACCTCAGAGCGGATGGCAGGCCAGTGCAACATGCAGCCTTATTGGACAGGTTGATAAAAGCCATACAGCTCCCAGTGGGCATAGCGGTCGTGAAATGCGCCGCCCACACCAAAGGGACAGATTTTGTGTCACGTGGAAATCATGAAGCGGACACGGAAGCCAAGCGCATGGCATCCAAGGATGAAACAATCGTGGAGGTGGAGGTGGCACGTACCCATGAGTGTATGATGGTAGCACGAACCACACCAGAGGCCTATGGCAACATGGGACAGACTCAGCTAATGGAAATACAAGGGGAGGCATCTCAGGAGGAGAAAAATGTGTGGAAGCGTCGAGGGTGTTCCTTAAACCCCTTTGACGGGTTGTGGAGGCAAGACAGCACTGGTAAACTGGTAATGCCTGTCGCTCTACTGAAGGTAGCATTGGAGCAGTTACACTACCCTATACATATGACAAAAGAAAATCTTGCTGCAACGCTCGCAGAAGACTGGTTTACACCGAATTTAGCAGAGCATGTTGCATTTTTCATGGTGAACTGCATTATCTGCCAACAGTTCACCGCTGGGCACACATTAAAAGTAGTGAGCGGAGTTATCCCCCGGCCAAATTGACCATTCCAGCACTTGCATATCGACTACGTCGACATGATTCAAGTATGCAACAGGTACAGATATTTAATTGTTGTGGTGTGTCCATTCTCTAGATGGATAGAAGCAGGTCCCTGCACACACCCAGACTCTACCTGTGCTGCAAATTTTCTGGTGAGGGAGGTGTTCCCTAGATGTGGGGTGTGCGAGGTAATGAGGTCAGACAATTGGGCTCCCTTTGTTAATTCAGTTTTCGAACAGATCAGCTTGTTGCTTGGTATAAAGCACAAGATTTCGTCAGCGTATCATCCGGAGGTGAATGGAATGTGTGAACGTCTCAACGGCTTGTTAAAAGAGAGGATAGCCAAGCTGAAACTCACATTAAAAAAGGGATGGTTGCACTGTCCACCACTCGCATTGTATGCACTTCGGAACCAACCAGGCTCCGACCATCATCTCGCCCCGCACAAGATAATCACAGGCAGAAGGATGAGGAACCTTCTTAACCCCCGAGATAGAGCTAGATGTGATACCCAGCCAACAAGTGAGGTCTTGGGGACAGAGATGCAGGAGTACTTGAATTGTATGACATCCAGCGTCTCTGTCATTTCAGGCCAGCTGCAGCGACGGCGAAAAAGGGTGCAGCACAGTACAAAATGCAACAGGAAATGCTGAAACAGACACCGCGCAAGGTTTATGTGCGCCGCCCATCTTCCCTGGTGAAGCTGTTCTCATAAGGAACTTTACAAGGAAAAGGTGGGATGAGCTACGATTCAATGGCCCTTTCATCATAGAGGACTGCACTCCTTCAGCCGTCAAAGTCCAGGGCAGAAGGGCATTGCTCTTCCTGAATGACATTAAACCTTTTATAGGAGAAAGCCCTCCAGCTGCATCTAGCCGCGAAAAAACCACAGACAATGGGGAAGAACCTCAGCACGTGCAGACAAGATCCATGATGAGGAAGAAGGACGCATGAGCAGCAAAACAATGACAGAGAACTCTGCTTTAATTTGTGACTGTTAAATAAGAACATTTCCCCAAACCAAAGAAAGGTGATAAAGAACAATATACAGACATTCTGTGCACCACAGTTGCAGGGTAAAGAAAAGCCACAACAACGTTGATAAAATGAACTTTTAAAATAATGGCACGCTCAAGTAGAACAAAGAACCAAGAACTCTAATAGACTGTAAATAAGCTGCATTGCGGCGAATGGAACATAATATCCTGAAGCAACTAGTATCAAGACTTTGCTCACAGACTTATGGTATCCCGCAGCAGAAGCCTCAAGTGGGATGTGTTAACCTAAATTCAACTGGTGATAATATCATACCCGACACTCATAGGTAGAGAAACCAATGTCACAGACTTTATTCAAAATCCTGCGAACCAAAAGGTAATTTGGCAACTGCTGACTGTCATCACGGAAGCCTTCGCCAAGCTACCCGAGCACAGCGAAGAGGACACAAATGCTTCCACCGCCAGTAGACATTGATGAACTCACATTTAATTTGTTCTTTCAAATAATCGAGAAATGCCCAGGACTTGTCGGGAGAACAACTGACACACGCACTTTCATCAGAGACCCAAGAAACCTAGCTCAGTTGAACCAGCTGTGGACTAAACTAAATCACCTTGTGGTAGTCCACGCAACAGGAAGGTGCAGAGACTGTGCGAATTAAAAGAAAAGCTAATGACCAGGACCCAGCCAAACAGGACAAATGTCCCTGTCACCTGAAGACACCCAGCTGGTGCACAACGTCCTGCTTAGACTAGTCACAGACTATCCGGAAATGGTGGGGAGGCCTGCAGATGTTGACGTCACCACCTTCCTTAGAGATCCAGCCAATGCCCCACACATGGGTACACTCCTCCACGGCATAATGCTCCAGGTGGAGCTATCTAACTTCCAGCGAGAATACCTTAGGCGGTTCCAGTGAGACTTTCCGCCATGGGACAGATCGTGGAGACAGAGAGACAGTGCTTTATCTTCCGCAGCGGGACAGATCGATCGTGGAGACAGAGAGACAGTGCTTTATCTTTCCCCGTGGAACAAACCGAGGACAGAGACACAGTTCTTCAATGTTCGACCACAGGACAGATCGAGGAGAGCAAAGACAAGAACTACACCATCCTATTTTTTTCTTTGTACTTTTTCCTCTACTTTTCCTTATTTTTATTTTTCATGTTCACTTTCATTTTTATTTTTATTTTTAGAACATTTTATTTTTGCGTGATTTTTAGCAGTTCCATCTTTTCATTCCTTCGCATTGAACAGGTTCCAGCATGTCCTCAGGACCAAAGCAAATTCGAGGAGTGCACTGGGACCTTACCTACTACAGAGATGCATTATGAATGTGATGTACCAAAGTTGCTAGTCTAACCCTTTTCCATAATCTAGCACAGGAACTGTACTACATACCCAGAGATTACCGACAGCACCCGCAAGAGGGGGAACTCACGAAAAGCACACGTCACTTTAGTAGTAATAAACACTTGAGCTACGAGATCAGAGCAAAAAGAAGAATAAATAACTGACTATGGACTTGTTTGAAATGGGGGCACAGAACAGTAACCTGGTTTTACCACCAGCACAGGGGCGCCCCTGCTTCCCTGGAAGGAAATGCCGCCAGATGTCTTATAAGTCTATTATGTGTATATGCGTAGTAATTATCATTGTCTTTCTATCGTTGACTATCAGAACTGCTTTCTTCATTGGTGCGCAAAGTGTCCCAATCTCAGTGGACCCACCAGATTATGAACGTCATGGGCCTACGAAAGCACCCAGACCCTATATAGTTATCCCAGTCCCAAGAAAACCTGATGGTAAAGTCAACAAACTAAAATTAAATATAATTAGCAGTGATTCAGACACACTTGTGGTAACGAACGATGAGAGAAGCTGGAGACAGGGTCAGCACGGAATGAATGAAAACGCAGCACTGACCACTGCACGCACCCACACACAGAATGCATACAGACAAGGGCAATTGTCTATGGCTATAGGGCCTCCAACGAAGGCAGCAGAGAAGGGGAGACTGCCTGCCAAACAATCAGTTCCAGAAAATAGCGGAAGCGACCGAGGAGAGCCAAGTGAGAAACCAATGAAAGAGGGCATAGCAAAATCCCTCAAAAGGACAGAAGTAGCCACAAAGGAACACACAGAGAAAACACAAACACTGATAGACTATTTGTTCCCATTTATAGTCAAAGCAAGGAAACTGCAGGAGGAGCTGAAAAATAGAACTACAGAGACTAGAACAGTAAGCACGCCAGCTCAGACGCATGGAACAAGTACCAGATGTACGACACAGCCAAGCATAGGGGAGTTGGTGAGCCAACGGCCGTTAGAGAACATCGACGAAAAATTACAAAAGGAAAGGAAAAGAAACGCAAAACCTTCTCCTACCACAGCGATACAGGTAATGAAACCCGCTCCACTAAAAAGCATGCCCAAGAATCCTCCAACAAGAAAGAGTCATATAGACGCATTTAGAGATGTGGTTATAGCTAACTACAAAAGGACATTGAGGATTAATAGAAACCCGCATGAAGACAACAATGAACGCAATGATTACCTGGACAGCACAGCCCACCTCGGAAACAACATATGGTACCAGCACATGAAGGAAGTAGGACGAAGGCAGTCAGAAGGAGAATGCTTTGTCTGTGCACTCCTACCATATAGCATGGGAAAATCCAAGATCTTTGTGGCTGTAGAAATTGATGTACCCACAGCACACTGCATGTCACATGTAGCAATGTGCAACACCAGAGGACAATTTATGGGAAGAGATGCCTCGTTGATATGGGCCAACGAAAAAGATTACCCGGACGAAGATGGCTACGCCCAGCACATTAAAACAAGAAACAGGGCGCACACAAGGAATCACGTGATCAGGTACAAGAACCCTGGCGTCAAAGGATCAGGGATAAGATGGGAAATAAACCCAAGACTGAACGTTCAAGAAAAAACTGCAGAAGAAGCTCAAATTTGGAAGAACAGAGGCCAAATGCAGATTTGGGGAACATTGGTTTCCCCAGATCGTTGGGAAGAAGGAGTAGTAATCTGTCGAGCTTGGATGGTCTTTGGAGCCTGCCGAGAAGCAATAGAGAATTTGCAGAGGTTATGCAAACCTCTATGGCCAAAACTGGTAAAGCTGCTAACATGGGTCGAAGACAGAGGAGGACCCCTGCAGATAGTACCACTGGAAAGCCCAAAACTATGCTTCAGAAGTAATGGCACGAGGAAGATGGGAGAGAATGTAAACTGCGGGCGAATCTTTGAAGCCCCAGGAATGACACAAGGAACCGCAGTAATCATGGATCATTATTGGGCATGCGGATCCAAAGCATACATAAGACTGCCGAAAAACTGGGGAGGTATATGCACGATAGTGAACGTCCAATTCCCGTGCTGGTGATCCCTAAGAATGACCTGAATTTGGACAGTTTCCCGAAAGCAGATGCTCATCTAAGGAGAAGGAGATCCCTGGAATTGGTAACCAGGATGAAGAGAGAAAATTACTTTTCTACCAAATCAGAAGAGGCATTCTATGCAATCCCATACGAACACAGGCTGTTCAGCCTCACCTCAACAGTGTTCACCACAATGTTCTTGCCACATATCCAAACTGGAGTGAATACTAAATGGTTGCAGATAACCAGATGGGAGTTATTGCAGACCATCAATACCCCTATAAAAGGAATTAACGCGATCAAAGAAGAACTGAGAGCAATCAGACTGATGACCTTACAAAACATATATGTGCTTGATATGATCACAGCAATGGATGGAGGTGTTTGTGCAAAAATCGGAGAATCATGTTGCACATTTGTACCATCACACGATGAAGAAAACGGAACCCTGACAGAGGCCATAAGTATGTTGACAAACCTGAAAAACCAGATGATCGATGAAAGTGATGAAGTGGACGATGACAGCTGGTTTGGAGACCTATTCTCGTGGGTCCCACAATGGATGGCAGATATATTCAAGTTTCTGGGAGCCCTACTAGCAATGGTGCTGCTAGGAGTCTGTGTTATCAAGATAATCATTGCACAGTGCCAGAAAACTGTGAAGAAAGCCATAGGGATGAAAATAATGGTTGATGTCGAGCAAGGGTGGAAGCCCAGAGACCTGACTGATGAAGAAATAAGAGACTTTGTGAAGGCCAGCAAATTTGCACCAGAAGGAACAAAGTTCACATATCCTAAGAAACGAAGAAGGTATGAAGGAAAATGGATCTACTGCAGCCCAAATGGACAATGCCAGCTAATGACCTGGAACAAAGATGAGCATGTGAAAACAGCATGGAGCATGTGAAAACAGCACGGAGTTTGAAAGGGGTGGTAAAAATATGGACCCCGAAGACTCACACATTCACACCATCGTGTACAAACCCTGAAGACGATGAACATGACACTGAAGAATCAAAGGAAATAAATGAAAAAGAGATCACAGAAGTGGTTGATGAATCGACCAGAGAGGGGAGTGTAGAGGAGATCCCAGACATGGCAGGCACCCCTGCCCCTCATTTTGAGGTACCAGGAGAGTACTCACCCAGGTGTGTGACGTATGAGGAACAAATGAACCAACAAAGAGCTGCACTGGGACTCTGCCCAGTGTGCATCAGACGGTCCATACCTGTTGAAGCGCCCATAACCAGACAACCCTGGGCAGCACGGTACCCTATCAGACAGCCGTACCAGCCGCTGATACAAAACAAAGAGTACCTACAGACGGTCCATGAAGAGACCCAAAGAGCCTTAGTGGAAGGCCAGTGGAAATGACACAAGGGCCTGGACAGACTCACGAATGAACGAAAACAGCCATCGAAGATAGCACACCAGTCCGAGTAGCTACGAAAATAAATGTAATGGACACAGAGAAGAGACGATGTTAAAACGTGAGGAAACGTTGCTACGAAACAAGATGGAAGCAACCGATCAGTTAAACGTGTGTAAATAGGCTTGGAACGCAAGAAGCTAATGAAAACGATACTTCTTGCAATGCTTAGTAGAAGAATAGAGTGGCAAGCACCAACTATATCTACCTCAATAAGGCACGCTATACAAGTGCGACTCCATGTTGTAAAGCAGAAATGTACCCGGGCTGCCAGAGGCCTAACAGGCCAAGTTTCATAAACCCAGCCAGAGTCAAGAGAAGGAGGAGAATCGAAACTCAACAAAGAGCGGCTCATGCCTAGGAAATTGAGGTCATCCAGAGAAAGGGAGGAGAGCGTCAGCTAACAAGACTCAAACTTCAGAGCATACCAGCCTGCCCCGTGAAGGTCAAGATAAGGGAGGCCCATGCAGGTGGCGAGGCCGAAAACAGAATTAAATACACTAAAAGCTGGAAACTGAAGCATATTCATGGTGAACGGACATGTGACCAAGACAGGCGCAAAGAATTACCAACGTCTGATGTCACCCAGATCCAAAGGTGCCATAACTTCTCCAGATAAGAGGCTGCAGTTTCGAGACCATGCCCAGCCAACTAATTGACATATAGCCCCAAGATACTGATTGATGGAAGGGAGGCAGGGTGAAACTTGGGACACCAGGCTCCTGGGTGTCCATTCTGCATGCTGCTAATTAAAAGTGGAAATTTATGTCTAGGGCTGTAACCTGCCCAATCACAATGGACCAAGTTATCTAGGGTCCTATATATCGTAGAAGCAATGAGACGTCGTACTTGTAGTGATGTCTATCACGTGTGATGTAGAGGGAGGAGCGTAGACGCCCACCCGATAAGAATTATCCAATCCGCATGCACTATTATCATATACAGATATAGCACCTATACTTAAGTTACCTTTCCTAACCAATTATATTGCATGTCGAGTTTTTGTAGAATTAGACGTCAATGATGACGAATATTTCCTATGGGAATTGCTGTTCAACTGAAGTTCAAGGAAGTCGGAACGAGACGGGTGGTCGCAACAATGCTGATTCCTAACTGCTTCCCTGTTTGATGTACTTGTCATTAAACAGACTTCCCTTTGCCAAACTACTGAGTCCTCATTATTTGAGTCTTGTTGGAGTAAGTGAATCCTGCACCCCCATCCCTCACGTGGTGCAGCTATCTTGTCTTACAAGTACTAGAGGGTGAGCACTGACCTATGGGCCCGTCAGTGGATATCTTGTCCTCTTTTACAGAGGTATCCTTCTATACAGCTTACCGTACCTTCCATTATACGTACCTGTTTTGCTTCGTTGCTGTTTGGACCAGTACGTGGGCACCCTCTTTGGAAAGTACTGCAGCTCCACCTCCACAGCATTGCATGCTGGGATCAGAAGTCCACGTCAGGAACATCTCTATAACAACCTGCCAGGGTTTTTCGGCAAGGCTTTTCCCTGGTCTGGAGTGGGCTCCCTGGGGTGCCCGCTGCCAGGCAAATAGCCTTATAGGCAAAGTGGCCTCCGGTGGAGCTCATCCTCTTCTCTCCAAACAGAGGGGAAAAACAGAAAAGAAGAAGCCTAGTGATACCTGGAGACAGGGAAGAAAGGTGATTTCATCTGACGACTCTTCGGACTTCCACGATCCATCCGACCTCCATACAGATTCAGGTGAAGAGTGGGTTGGTGAACTAAACACTACAGAGCAAACAGAATCTGAGAGGAGGAGGCGGACGGCCGCTGCACCTGGGTTCCCTATGCACAATCACAATGAAACCATCCGTAGGACGCCACTACGGGCCGCATGTTTGCATGCACACAGCTGCCTGTAAATAGTTGCATGAGCGTCCATTTACCTGTGGCACAACTGTGCACTTGCGTATATCGTCCTGTGATGCCTGGTAACACTGTCCCTAGTGAACATATGTGAATAAACGTGTGAATGTGTACACCCACGTTCTGCAAGTATTTTTGCACCTAAACAATCCACCTACTGTATTGCGCTCACAGCAAGCGTAGGTAGAATTTTGCAATGTGCGTGTGCCATATGTTTACATAGTACGGGGATGGCAAGAGTATAGATAGGAGAACTATGCACGTGGCCACAAAGTATAACAGGCAATGTACGTCCAGCAGACAAGCTTGCAAATGGAGAACAATGGCGATGTCACCATGGTAACGGATGAATGGTGCGCGTGGTCCCTTATTTGGTGGACACGCCCCAGATCCTTACACATCAAAAGAGGTCATTTTTCTGCACTGTATGGAGTGTTACAGTGATACAGCACCCTTACAGATATCCTCCAATCTTCCTTCTACGTGTAGATATTGTAGGGAAAGATTAAGTGCAACTTTGCGGTGTCACGTGCTTCACATCAACCCTATAGTACTTTCTAGAGAACATTGGTTGGGGCAGAAATTGCTTTCTCACCAATTGTGTGCCTGCAAACTACTTCTGCAAGTAATGGCCACCAGAGCTTCTGCTACTACCTTTGAGTCAGGAGCACCCACACCCTCACCACCAACACCTCCTTCTGAAAGTCCTGAGCAAGGGGACAGGCATGAGGATTCCTTCCACTTTATTCTCGTTTCCTTTTCGATGTCCCTCCACACTATGATGTGGAGGGACATCGAAAAGGAAACGAGAATAAAGTGGAAGGAATCCTCATTGCCTACAGCCAGCGTCAATCCTGGGTGTGGAAACTATTTAGGACCATTGGAGATGTGCCAAAATATTGTGCAAACCAGGTGCAGTGCACTGAGTAGTACTCAGCCGCAGAAAACCTGGCTTGTACAGCTATGGCACCACCTCGATGCAGCGGCACCTGGAAGCTAACCACCAGGCAGCTATTCGGAGGGTAGTCCCCTTCCAAGCAGGCAGTAGGTTATTGTCCTCTGCAGCGTCCTCCGCATCTGCTCCTGCCAAAACTAGGGACACTCCAGTGGGCCACTGCGTTCCGAAAGCAGCCGTGGATGACATATGCAGTGCAACAGACCCCTACCTTTCAAAGGTGTAGAGGAGGAGCCAATTACCCCACTCCACCTGCCCAGCCTACATTACCTGAGACGTATGAACCAAAGTATGCGACGTATACTGAACAGATAAACCAGAAAAGAGAAGAGGGTGAGCTCCAGGCGGTGCCCAGTACCTATACCTAAGAGAATATGGGAGGTCAAGTACCCATTGAGGAAACCATACGTGCATCCAAGACAATACTATGGCCATTTGAACAAGATTCCTGATGAAACAAGGAAACTGTACGACCAAGATTAATGGTGACGTTGTATGAAGCTGAATCGATGATCATATAGAAGGATAACCAGACCAGAGAGGCAGATGATTTATAGAGAACAAAGGAATACGGAGGATGAGTGACATCTTGGGATTAAGATGAAGAGACTTATGCCACAAACGTGATGAAGAAACTTAGTTAGTTTAAACGTGTATAGATGCAATGAAACACAAGCAGCAAAGTAATCATAAAGCTAGCCTCATGCTTAAATAGATTAGACCACGGCAATCGCCAACATATACATATATACCTCATAGATACATATGGATTAAGTAAAGAATTAATGTTTCCACTACGTATTAAGCAGTCCTGAACAACGAGGTAGGCCTCATTTCAGTATCACAGTTACAAAAAGCAATTGAATTAAACAGAATATATTTCTGCTAAGGAGTTGGCTGAGCCAGGAAAGCCAAGGTCTTATCAGACTGGAATTGGCTGACATTGGATACAATTAAACGTGAAAGAACAGACGCTCCAGTTCAAAAAGGTCAAGCCAAACAAAAGACGTCAGAGGACTATTGATGAATAAAATCAAATACATGAAAAGGCTCAATTTGTTGTGTCCAGTCATATGATGGAAGAAAGTTGGACAGATGAGATCACACCTGCACACGGAAGCCAGATAGTACCCATACTCCTTAAAAAGTCCCAGCGAACAGTACAGACTCAAGGCCAACTTCAAAGTACTAATTGACACTGGACCATTGTGGTGATGATGGAGTACATTTTTAATTGGTGGGAAGCTGGTATCAAGACAAGCTCACCCGCACCTGGTTGTTTGGTCTGCATGCTGCTCACGTAAGTGGAAAATTACTGACAGGGGTTAGTAGCCAGCCAATTGTAAGACACTACATAGTGTAAGTGGTCCTATAGTTGTGTAGCCAATGGGATGTCGTACATTTAGTGACATTCATAGTGGCCATTTTTAGGGCAGGGCTTAGTTGCCCCACCTGATGTTACCTATCCTATTATCTCTCTCTGTTACTCCATACAGATATAACACCTATGCTTAGTTATTTACTTAGAACCAATCCTACGTACCGATAAGTTTCTGTAGTTTGCCACGTAGGATGACGTTGGTAATGACGCAGGTCTACATGTCAGTAGTCACACATTTGCAGGGTAATTCATGGAATGAATGTGCGTTGAAAAGGGGAGCGCAAGCGTGAAAATCACAGCGCACCGTGCGAAAGCCGCGCACGCAGGCGTTTGTGATCCATGGAATGCGCTGCGCGTGGCTTACCTGAGATGTGCGCTGAATCCGCGTGTGGCGCACATGTCATTGCGACATCCCGAAGGCTGTGCGCGAGACGGCCAGTAAAGGCGCACACAGGGCAGCGCACACACCTAAAAAGGGGGTGGAGCACGCGGAATGGGGAACAACATGTAAAAATGTGGGCGTTACGGGGAAGTACCGGTGCTAAATCCTAGCAACGCCCACACATGCGCTAACAACACATATTCATGGAATCGAACAGGGGAAACCCGAGCGCCACAAAAGACGTGCTAATCCGGAAATATGTACGCCAGCAGGAAGCAGGCGTAAGCAGCTCCACGCAGCATAAAAGTGTGCGTAAACAAGCTCATACGCTACAATGAATATACCGTTTCTCGCAGCAGTGGTCGTGGGACACCGCAGGAGGAGGAGGATAGCCAGGCCCTGCATTTTTTTACCCATGACCAGCCTTTTTGGGATGCCTGATGACCAGGTCTATGGGAGGTACAGGTTTCCACCCCAAATCATCCTAGAACAGGTTGCTGAGTGGGAGGATGACCTCACATCACCCACCCTGTGCTCCCAAGCACTGAGCCCCTTGGAAAAGGTGCTCAATGTACTGCATTTCTTGGCTACTGGGTCGTTTCAGTGGACAAGTGCCATAGTTGGAGGCGTCTCACAGGCCACGCAGTCACGCTACCTACACCAGGTGTTGGCGATCATGACTGCATTCCCCTGAGTCCACAGGCACATATACATGCCAAGAACACCCGCAGAAAGGCAGGGCCATGGTCCAGGACTTTTACGAGTGGCACACTTCCCCAAAGTGCTTGGTGCCATTGATTGCACCCATGTGGGCAACTAAGCACATCTATCGAAACTGCAGGCACTGGCATTCCATCAACGTGCAGGTTGTATGTGATGCCAAGGGAATCAACACCTCTGTATATGCCAACTATCCGGGGTCCAATCATGATAGTTTTATATTCAGAATGTCACCCCTAAACAGGGACCTGGAAACTGGGAGGCATGGCGTCACATGGCTTATTGGTGAGTAGAAATGCCTCCGCACATGCATGCATGTCAGACAATGACACATGGCAAAACCCAACTAATTACAACCATTATCACCTCCCCAGGGCACAGTGCCTACCCACTGAGCCCATATTGCAACCCGGGGCATAGTGGAGAGCACATTCGGAGTGCTGAAGTCACGTTTTCGCTCCCTTTAACGCTCTGGTGGGCAGCTGCTATATGCGCCCCCAGTAGTGTGCAGGATCATAGTCGCAGCATGTGTCCTGCACAACGTTTCAACCCGGTGGGACGTGCCGGTGGACATGGTGGTGCCCACACATCCCTAACCACTGCGCATGGGAGGGGAAAGGGCACGTGGTGAGGCAGCCCGTACCCAGCTTGTGGCAAATTTCTTCACCTAAAATCCCACCCCTGCGGAGTGCACACAGGCCTGGCACATACCAGCTGACAATTGATGATGATGACAAAAGGGACAGTAAACTGTCACAACCATACCACCCTGAGATTGTTTTCCTGGAAGTACTACATTGTGTGCATCCCTAGCTACTTAAACAGACCCAATGCTGTGTCAGTAAAAGGCACACATTCATGCAGCATGAAGGACTACCCCCTTGCAAAACAGTACACCCAAATACTGGTATGTCACCCAACCCCTCCCAAACCCCATTTCAGCTGCCCAAGACACCATGGCATGGCATGCAATGTCAAAGCAACCAAATGAATGCACAACACATGACACAAGTGTCACAAAGTGCTCCGTCCAAAATGGAAACAGGCCACAGAAAATTCCCTCTCACCAAAGAAACAGCACATATGAACAAATACCAGCAAGACAAAACATTAATACAGGACCCAAAATTGGCAACATATGCCAGTAAGCAATCAACATAGTGCAAGTGACACAACCTGACAAAGGCAACACATCGACCCCTTCCATCTCCAGTGTGTTGCTGGTAGGTAAATGTGGCAGTGTACTGCACACAACATGAACTGCATCTGCAATGGGGACAGGCAAGTTAAGACATGAAGAAGCTAAATGCAAATATGCATAATGTGCAGAATTTAATACAATATACAAATCAACCATGCAGTGGAGAAATCATCAGCAATCCCCACTAGGAGTGTATACACAGTTTGGACTACCGACTGCCCACACAACTCATGGAAGCCCAATGCCTCTGTGTAAGTTACTGTCAAACAGTGACACCCTTGCGAGCCCATGAAAAGGGGAAGCAGGAGTGGCATATGTATCAGGACCCCAAGTTTCAAACACAAACACAGGACAAGCCTGCATCGGCCCAGCTGGAACACACAGTGGATGCCTACTAGTGCCACACAAAGCAACACAATGTAACATGAATACAATCAGAAAAAAAAGTTAAGAACAAAAAGGAAAACAAAAATAAAAAATGAAAATGAAAATGAAAAATGAAAATAAAATGAAAATGAAAACAAATGAAAAATCAAAATTTTAATTTCAAATGAAATATGAAAAGAAAATTAAAATGAAAAAAGAAACTAAAAAATTGAAAATACAAAAATAAAGTGAAAAATTCAAATAAAAAATAAAAATGAAAAATCTAAATAAAAGATTATATATAAAAATTCAAAAATCAAAAAGAAAAATGAAAAAGAAAAATGAAAAATAAAAAAATTATGAAAAAGGAAAATAAAAAATGGCCATGGGTCGACCGGAAGGACAGTGGGAGACCCAGGAGGAAGGAGGTACAGAGTGCACCCCAACAGCCACATGCGTGGATGTTGAGAAAAAAAAACATTCCATGGGCTCATGGCCTGCACGGCTACCCAATAGTGGGAGAACTACCGTCGCTGTCGTCACCCTCTGGTGGTACATTAGAAGGTGTGCGTGGTATGGGAGGCAGACCACGCAAAGCCCTGGCATGCTCCTCCATGGCAGCACGCATGCGGGTCTGAAAGGTTTGGTTCTGCAGGTTGACGGTCCAGAGATCCCCATGCAGCACCTCACAGGTCGCACGGACTTCTGCCTGCAAGGCCTCACGTGATGCCCGGATCTACTCACAGGTTGCCTAGAGCTCAGCTGAGATTGTGCGTGTTAGCTGCTCCAGCTGCTGTTCTGACCTTGTTCTCTGGGACACCTCAAGTGCACCCACAGTATCTCTGAGGGACCTGTGTTCTAACC
This sequence comes from Ambystoma mexicanum, assembly GCF_040938575.1. NCBI lineage: Eukaryota > Metazoa > Chordata > Amphibia > Caudata > Ambystomatidae > Ambystoma > Ambystoma mexicanum. The sequence continues at coordinate 1,331,969,404 of NC_090921.1, read as the reverse complement.
TCAGGGCATCCCTGTGGGCCTGTGATCTGCAGATATGGCTGTGCGCAGAGTCTCCAGTTCAGCCCGTTGATCCCTGTTGTACGCCAACATGTCCTCCCTGTGTGAGCGGCATGTGGACTCTGTTGCCTGCTGCTGGAGCTCCACTTGCCTTTCTGGTGGGAGAATGGAAGTGGCCACCCTATCCACGGCCTGAGTCATCATCTCACACAATGCCCCCTGTTGTGCTGCAATAGTATACATGGAGTTCTCCCACACAGTATTGCCTGGTGGCGCACAGTCACCTTGTTGGCGGACACCACACCTGTTAGGCCCAAGGTGATGTGCACCTTGTTGTGCTGGCACTGCCTGAGGCTGCAGGACTGCATTCCTCCTTTGATCTGCTGGCCCAGGAACAGGAGCAAATATAGTGGAATGTGACCCTGCATCCGTAACCACCACAGGCAGACATTCCAACACTGAATAGCCCATTGAGGGGTCTACCCCCAGTGCAGGTGCGTTGGACAGAATAGCATCCCTGCCAGAAACACTCACCTGCGACGGGACACTTGTCTCAATGTCTGATTCAGCACCTGAGCCATAGAGGTCATCGGAGGTGTACCCAGAGACACCCGTGGACAGGATGATCTGTAGGACTAATGGATTTTCCTGCACCACCTCCCCACGTCCTCCACTGGTGCGTGGTTGGTGTTCTGAGTACTCCTGCCCCTGGACCATCTCCTCCTCCTCAACAGCATCTAGTACCTCATCACCTGCACAAAAATAAAAAAAAGTAATGAAGACAGGCATGAACAGCATAGCCGACACACATAGGCATCACAATCTACACATCGAATACATTAATTAGACATGTCACATATTACACAAACTCTGGCATGCATGCACTGGCAATGAAGTGGAAGGGGACCTTAAAAGCAGACACTGAGGACTCCAAAAATGGAAAAGCAACACATGTGCTGCATGGTGCATAGCACCTGTATCACACATTAGCCTGTGAGTGGCATGGACAATCCACAAACATGACACATGCCAGCACACAGATGGCATGTAGCATAGCCATGGCAGAATTGAGAAAGATAGGAGTAAATCAGTACTGTCCCCCATCCATGTGAGACGCACATCATAAAATAGAACATGCAAAAGAGTTTGACAAAACACATGTGTCACACGCTGCAACAACGCCAGTATTTACTAATACAGTGATGGGAGGCACATGGATACATCAATGGTAGGTCACTCGGACATGACACAAGTCAATTGCCATGTTTAACATTCAAACAGGGCTCCGAAGTGATCGGGTGCAGTGCATGTGTAGGTGCACAAAAGTCAATCAGCCTGATTGATGAAATCATTTCCATGAAAAGTTAACAAATGTGGGGCATTGTGGGGTGAAATCTATGTCTGAAGTATGTTGAATTTGGGGCAGAACGTCACATAAATGTGTGTTTATCATGCAAATGATTCCATCAATCAGGCAGAATGAAAACAAAAACAGTATTAAGAATGTTGTGGCATGATGCCAGTTGAAGGGCAAGTGCAGTCATTATGTGCAAAGTGTTTTCAGCGGTCAGTAGGGATACTGTAAAACCCAATCCCAAGGGTGGGGGATGGTTTGGAGGCACCACATGGGTCACATATAACAGTCATGACTACACAGCCTGACCTGGCACTCAATACCAACACATCACCCAAGCAACATACACATGGTCTGGACACACACGCATGGCCACTCAACGGACATTGCCTCAAGATCTGGTAGGTCTCCCACGCCTTGGATCTGATCCTCTGCGATGAACCCTCCAGCGATTGCCTCATGTTCTGTGAGTTCATCCTCCTCTGGTAGTGACCCACTGCCAGTCCCCAGAGTAGAGGCATAATTGGAAGCCAGCCTGTTTTTTGCTCGGCGTCTGAGGTCATTCCACCACTTTGGGCAATCATCAGCTGTGCGCTTCACAAATCCAAGGGAACTAATCTGGTCTGCGATGCACTGCCAGTGGGCCCTACGTTGAGCAGTGGTAGTCTTGCACCCTGCAGTCACCAGCATGTCGCGGCCATGTGCCGACACGTAGCCCACAAGCGCGTCTAGTTCCACATCATTGAAACTCTGCTTCCTTGACGTGCCGGAGGGGCGAGCCATGTCTGGGGTCCCAGCCTGTTCTGCAAGAGCACGCTTCTTCCTCTTGAGAGGTGGTGCGGACCCTGAGTGGCTTACGCCGCTCTGGTCGGTAGGGGCTGAAGCGCAGGTGGACTGGCCACTGGAAGCAGGCAATGGCACGATGAACAAAGGTCTCACTACAGGAATTGGCTGCTGGGTGGTGTTGCCAGGACCAAGCGGCACAACTGCCTTGGTGTGATGGTCTGGGACCAACACTGTCCCAGCTGGGTAACTCAGAGCCGGGGTGGATCCAGCTGCAGATGCCCCTGCATCCTCCTCACACTGGCTACTTGGGGCAGCAGATGACATTGCTGCCCCAGATCCACGTGGCCTGGTGACAGCAACTTTCACTGCCACATGTGGCTTTGACTTCGTGACACGGAAGTCGGCTTGTGAGTCATCCCATGCCAGTTCTGTGGCCAATCTGGGCCGGGTTAACAGGGTCTGAGCTGGGATGGTGTCAGCTGCATCTACCCGACCCATTGGGGGGGGCATAGGTGTCCCTGATTGTTCCTCGGCACACTGGCCTCTTGAGCCACCCGGCCCACCCTACTCATGCTGGCCACGTCCCCTACCGCGGACACCTCTTGGAGGTCGGCCACCTTTGCCTCCCTTAGCACTTGCTTGCCTCCCAACCATGGCACTGATGTTCTTGTGCGAATGGGAGGTGCAGTAAACAATTGTCCTGGGCAATTGGGGTGAAGGGGGCAGGGTACTAAATGGAATATGTACCCCTGTGCTCTAGCAAGGCTGTCTGTGACCCCTGGGGGAAGATGATGGGTAACGCAACTCTCAGGCACCCCAAAAAAAGAAATGAACGTGCACGCAACCCCTCGGTAGCCCACGTGCGTGGAATGAAGGACCCGCAGTACGCTGTGGCACCCAGAAACACAAAAATAAACGTACGCGTGGTACACGCAGGCTACAATGACCTCTGAATGGGTATGCGACACACGGGGGCAACCACCGTGGAAAAATACGAGTGCGACTCACCGTCTGCCTGGAAAAATAACGCCAAAATAAGAATTGAACTCTGTCTCAGTAAACAAGGAGTACGCAATGCAACCGTTGTGAAGTAATCGCGTGTGAACTGACAAGAAGTACAAGAAGCACCCGCTCGCTCTCCACAAAAAGCGCATAAAAGGAAATGGCATCCTACACGGACCTTTAACCACTGCCGACAGAAACACCCATGCGTGCCACGTCACTTACGTGCTAACGCGCTAATGGCCTTTCCCCGAATTACACTCATTAACACGCTGACGTGCTGTTTTTGTACGTGTGGATTCACTATGCATCCGTGCCGAGGGAAACGCCCGCGCGTGTCACATCACTTACGCACATACATGCTTTTTTCGTATTTCACGCTGACGTGCTGTTCTTTCACGTGTCAAATCACACTGCATCGCTCTGCATCAAGCTGGCCACGCGACAACACACGGAAGACCATGCTCCTGCCCGGAAGGCCATTTTCCTGCCCCCTAGGGTCCCGGGGAGCCTTTTACAAGCTTTGAACTCTTTCAATATTCTTTGTGTGGGATCCAATGTGCTGGAGAGGATATGAATTACATGTGTGCTGTGGATACCACTTAAAACATGATCACTGTCCTGATCCTTGCTTTGGTGCTGTCCAGATCCCAAACAGAACATCCTTGATGCTGAATTCATCCTTTGCTGAGTAAATTAAGAGTGCATCGTTGTAGTCTTCATCAACTACTATATACTAGCGGCACACAACATATCATAGACCATTCTAGCTCCCTCTCTTCATCTGCTGCCTGCAGTGCCCTACCATTTGGTGCCTGCACATCAGTCATCTGCGGGGGTCGAGTTGCTGTGATCACCCCTGCTGGAACAGAAGACTCCCGACTGGTATCCCATCGCTCCACAGCCCAGCCCAGGGACCCAGTTGCCCACCCACACCTGCCTCGGGGGTTGCCATGTCCGACACAACACCATCCGGCACTGGTTGCCACTGGTGCCGGATGCCCCGCAGGTAGCCCATTACCCCAGACCATCACCCGCAGGCAGTCCACACCACAGAGGACCAGCCTACACCCCTGGGCATGCCCTGCAGGCATCCCATCCACCCTGACCATGACCCACAGGCAGCCCATCACCCCTGGGCATGCCCCACAGGCAGCCCATCACCCCAGACCATGACCCGCAGCCAGACCATCACCCCTAACTATGACCCGCAGGCAGCCCACACCAGAGGGGACCACCAGCCCATCCACCCTGACCATGACCCGCAGGCAGACCATCACCCCTGGGCATGCCCCACAGGCAGCCCATAACCCCAGACCATGACCTGCAGGCAGCCCATCACCCCTGACCATGACCCGCAGGCAGCCCACACCACAGGGGACCACCCTACACCCTTGGGCATGCCTTGCAGGCAACCCATCCACCCTGAGCATGACCCGCAGGCAGCCCATCACCCCTGGTCATGCCCCACAGGCAGACCATCATCCCAGACCATGACCCGCAGGCAGCTCATCACCCCTGACCATGACCCGCAGGCAGCTCATCACCCTTGACCATGACCCGCAGGCAGCCCACATCACAGTGGCGACATTTTCCACGCAATTTGCCTGCCGCAGGTGGAGTACGCGTATTGAAGGGGGTGCGCGAGTTGATTTCCACACGTTTTGGCTGCAACGAGCGGGGTATGCGTATAGAAGGGGGTGTGCGGGCAGATTTTCACGCGTTATGGCTGCCGCGAGCTGTTCGCTGTGCCACGGCTCAAAATGGGTTGGGAAATCCATGAATACGCAGTGCGCCAGAATGCTGTTTAGCGCACATGGCTGGCGCACGGTGCCGCATGCTCCCTCTCTGCACTGCCCGCGTGCGCTGCTTCTGCGCTGAATTCTATGAATTGACCCCTTGCTCTATAAAAATGCTGTTTTTTCTTAAATAAGTTAGAGTCAGAGTATCGAGCGATTGCTGATGTTCGTTGTACTCCCTGTTTTGAATACTTGCATTAAAACAGACAAACTTTTGCCAAGCTATTTGTGTCGTCTGGATTATTGATGTTTGATTAAAATCTGCATCCCCATCTATCTCCACGTATTGCTACTCATCTTAAAGAGCTGGAGCCTCCAGTTCACTTGGTAGCAGAGGATGGTTAGATAAGATACCATCAGCCGTCGATATAAGTAATTTTTGAGTCTTGGCAATATCACACGGCCTTTGCCATTTGGCTGACAGGACGTGAAGCTCCCTGTAGATAGTGGTTAGAATAGGAAAACTCCTTTAAGGAAAGATTTGACGGGACCCCTAGTTTCCATAGGAACCCCTCCCACACCTACGAGAAGCGGATCAAAAAGCAGTTCGAAGAGGCAGTAACGAAGGCGGTGATCCCGAGGGTCCGAAGACAAAAAACATGCGAACGGTGAGTGAATAGACCAAAGAGTGTGGCAAAAGGAAGCATGCGTAGTAAAAAACGGAGAGCAACGGAAGAAAGCGGGATAAAATATAATGCAAGAGTAAGAGTGTAATATATATGTAAATGGGAAAAAGATATTGGCCCTCATTACAAGTCAGGCATTAAGGGTTTAACGGCGCCGTCGGCGCCGTTAACCCTTAACGCCTGATTAAGAGGTCCCTTGTTTTAAGGCCTGCTTTTTGCAGGCGTTAAAACCCATGCCGCAAAGGGACCTTGGTGCTAAGTACGGTGCCACAATTTGTGGCACCGTACTTAGCACCTTTCCCCATTCCCATTATGCCTTATGGGGCAAAAATGGGAATGGGGAAGGACAAATGGTGAATGGTGAATTACCGCCCCACTCACCTTGAAATGGGGCGGTAATTCCGCCATCCACCATGGCGGAATCCGGCATGGACCATGGTGCTACTAGCACTATGGTCCACCGCCTGACTTGTAATGAGGGCCATTGACTTGAGTGTTGCCAACTAATATATGAGGAAAATAGTCGTGAGTGTAGCCACACTATGAGCCCTGTTCCTAGGCTTTAAAGAGCGCTAGCAGAAGCTTTTAATTCAGAGCCCGTTTACATGGGACATATATGAGACGAGATTGTTTAAAGACTTTCTTAAAGGAATTAGCTTAAGTTCCAATTGGAGCAGATCTAAAGGGTAAGACGAGTCCTAAGAGAGGATCGTGAGTAGTACGTACATGTGGCCGGTCAAGTTTGTCTGTTTTGTTTTATGTGGTTGTAAGGTGTGATGACGTCAGAGTTGTAAAAAATAAATGTTTTAAGTAATAGAAAAACATGAAGTTAAGACGCGAAAAGTGATTATTTTGAGATTAAACTTTGTTTTTCTTTAGCAAGATTAAAGTAAAAAATTGCATTGTGAGGGGATTGGCGCTTGCAACGATTGGGGCTTGCGCATAGGTGTATGTTGATTGATATATAAAACTGAAAACTGTAACTAAAGCATAAGCGAAGTGGCAGCAAAGAGAAAAGTAAAGGCTAAGAAATGGAAGAAGTTACGCCATAAGTGCATGTTTGCAAACAGCTACCAAAGCATGCGCTTAAACTTAAACAATACAGTGCAGAATGGGTTAAAGTGACAGCAGACAAAATGTTCATGCCATGGCCACAAGGAGGGTCATTACCAAGAGCAGTTTTGCAACATATGATGACATATTTGCATGCTGCGTACACAGGAGAAAAGTTAGAAAAGCGCATAGCGAGTCTGGAGCTTCGGAAAATATATGAACACAAGAAGGAGGAGGAGCCTCCTTTAGATTGGTTACTCAATATATGCAAAGAGGGGGTGAAGAGCCTTCTGCTCTGCCCAGCCCATCTGAAATGAAAGATGAGATTAAGAAAGACGAAGGGTTATACCCATTAAGAGAACTTAAAGCAGCGACGGATATAGCAATCCATCATATGAGTCACCTACGCAAAGTAGTGACGAGGGCCCAGAGAAAGACACTGAGAAAGACATAACCTCCAAAGTCCCCGAGAGACAGAGAGAGACATGATAAGGAGCGAACTGATCGAGCAAGCACATCTCTAGATATAAGGAGAGAAATAAAGAGATGGAAAGGAGATAAGGATAAAACTGACAGAACTAATGGTTGGGAGGTCAGATTTTACTTGTTTATTTGTTTGTTTTATTCACTTATAATGCGCACCAGACCCGAAGGTAGCCGGCCGCAGCAGTACAGAAATTGCGAAGCTTAGGTTACAGGGAGGGGTTATTGGTTACATACAGTGTACAAAATACGAATACAATATATCACAGGTAGGTGGCATTTGCAAATTACACACAAAATACATGCAAAATGAATACAAGATACAATAAAGACAGTATATATACAGGCACTAGATGGATGTTAGCTCATCGGCCAGGTGGGCAGAGTAAGGAGGTCCAGGCGATCAAAGGAGAACAGGATAGTGATGTGCATATGCTAGGGTTGTGTGAGGGTAAGTGGGCACCAACGGGCTAATCATTGGCAGACTTCAGCAAATTAATGTAGTTAATTCTGAATTTTGGAAAAGGCTGCTCCTCACATAGAGGGTTAGGCAGTGAGTTCCATAATTGGGCCGCTTGAACCTGGAAGCTGCTACCCCCGCCTTAGATAACCTGAATATAGGAATAATGAGGCTTTTGGCATTTGAAGTTCTGGTAGGGCGCGTATGGTTTCTTTTTGTGAGTTTATTACAGAGATAGCTTGATGCGGCATTGTTCAGGGCTTTGTGAACCAGGGACGCTACTTTTAAATGGATTTTGTTTTGGGTGGACAGCCAGTTGTTTTGGCGCCTGATCTTTGAAATATGCGATCTTTTAGACACACCGAGGGCGGCGTTATTTTGTAGAATTTGAATTCGGTGGGTGATGGATTTATTTGCTCCAATGTAGCGGGCATTACAATAATCGAGCCTCGAGAGGATTAGTGCTCTCGGTAGGATAAAGCAGTTGTTGTCAGAGAGAACGTGCTTGCCTGCTCTAATGAGCTTGCACGTGTAGGCGGTGGCTGAAGCCAATGACTTCACCTGCTTGTCGAAAGAAAGGGTGGCATCCAGACAGAAGCCAAGGGCCTCATTACGACCCAGGCGGTAAGTTACCGCCTGGGCCGTGACTTTACCACCATGGCGTAAACTACGTTTACGCCATGGTGGTTGGCAGATTTACCGCCCCATTCCAACCTTGGCGGGGCAGTAAATCCCCATTTACCCTTCCCCATTCCCATTTTGCCCCATAGGGCATAATGGGAGTGGGGAAGGCGTTAATTACGCCACCGTAAATTACGGTGGCGTAATTAACTCCATGTTCCCTTAGCGACATGGATTTTAACACCTGCTAAAAGCAGGTGTTAAGTCCGCCATGGCGCTAAGGGACCTCGTACTCAGGCGGTAAGGGTCGGCGATGTTTACGCCGCCGTAAAACCCTTACCGCCTGAGTTGTAATGAGGCCCCAAGTATCTTCAAGTCTTTAGATACCTTTATGATATTCCCATCAATTTCAAATGAGGTATAGTCCTGGCTAAGTTTTTTAATGTTAGAATGTGTCCCTAGGATGATCAACTCTGTTTTGTCATCGTTCAGGCATAGACCGTGGGTTGCCATCCATGCCTGGACGATGATATACACCCTATTCACCAAGGCAAAATCCTTGTTGTAATCCCCGGAAAGTGGGAGGAGAATCTGGGTATCATCCGCATAGTTAGTGTAGGTGTTACAGAGATGGTCTAGATCATCAAAAAGGGGCTTAGTGAATATGTTGTAAAGAGTCGGGGAGACACACGAGCCCTGAGGAACTCTGCACCGGATCGGGATTGGGTCAGCTGCTGCTGATGGGGAGAACACCCTCATGGTCCTGTCGCTAAGAAAGGATTCAATCCAGGTTATGGCCTCTCTGGAGAAATGTGTGGCAGAGTCTAAGTGGCCACGAGGTTGAATGCCGCTGAGAGGTCCATCAGCAAGAGGAGAGCCAATTTTCCTTTATCTCTTAGTTCATCTATTTGTGCCTTTAGGTCAATGAGGGCAGTCTCTGTGCCGTGTTGGGGGCGGAATCCTGATTGTCGCTCTCCTAAAAGTTTATGTTGTTCCAGAAAACATTGGATTTGATTATAGGCAATCTTGTCCAAGATTTTAAGATGGAAGGGGACTGTCGTAATGGGACGGTAGTTCGTGGGTATAAGAGGGTCTAGCGTTTGCTTTTTAAGCAGTGGTAGTACCCAGGATTGTTTTAAATTGATGGGCACCTTGCCAGACGTGAATGAGGAGTTGACAAGTTTGGCAATAAACGGGGAGAGATCCCTAGCAGCATCTTTTATAAGCTGGGCAGGGCAGGAATCGCCCTGGCAGTTTGAAGGCTTAAGAGAAAGGATGACTTTCTCCACCTCAAGAATAGAGGTTTTAGAGAACATGAACCATATAGATGGGTCCTGAGCCTTTGGGGCAAGGTCTATAATGGAGTTGTTGGTCTTAGATGGTTGTGTGAGGGAGGCTTTCTTTTTGGCTATTTTCGTTTGGAGTAAGGACATTTTATTTGATAAGGCTTGCTGAATGTCGGAGCACCAAGTTTTATCTTTGGTGCATATATCCGGAGTGGGGGTGGGTGATTCTAGTTCCTTGAGGATGGTGAACAGTTCCCTCATACTTGAATTGGCGTTAGAAATACGCTTATTGAAAGAGTTCTGTTTGGCCAAATGGATTTCTTTTTTATATTGGGAGGACATTTCTGTTAGTTCTTTATATGATCTACTGAAGGGGTAAGCCTCCATGCTCCAACTCCTCTTAAGTAGTCGCAGATCCTTTAGTTCAGGGGTAAACCATTTGTTTAGGTGAGATTTGGGTTTACTTTGTCTTAGTTTCAGAGGTGCAATGTTGTCAAGGGTGGTTAACATAATTTTGTTATACTCATTGACTAATGTTTCTGGGTCTAAGTTGTCCTCTAATCTGTTGATTAGTAGGTAGAATGGCCGGGATCACTTCATCTCTGGTGATGCTCTTTTTATTTCTTGTTAGGCATGAAGGGGCCATGATGGAAGCAGGTGGGGGTGGTCTGGAGGTAGATAATTCAAATGACAGGAAGAAATGGTCTGTCCAGGGTTGAGGAATAATGGCTTTGATATTGGCAATACAATTGTAGTCTAGTAGCCAATCGAGGATTCTTCCTTTATTATGAGTGGGTTCTAGAGTTTTTTGCGTCATACCTATATTGGAGAGGGAATTGGCAATGATAGTGGCATTTTTGTCTGAGGGGTCATTGAAGCCCAAATTGAAGTCCCCTAGGACAAGTAGTGGGAGGAGGTTTTAAGGTTATTGGAGAGTAAGTTGTGGAGATCCTCGTCAAATGTCCCTAGGGGACCTGGTGGTCTGTAGATGAGGTGGATAGTCAATGTTTGGGAACTGGCTAGTGGCAGTTTGATGGTAAGCGATTCACAAGAATCGGATGCTATTGTAGGTGAGATTCTCATACCTAAACTGGTCCTTGCGATGATAGCAATACCGCCGCCGCGCATATTGGTTCTGTCTTGCCTAAATATAGTAAAGTTTTCTGGGATGGCTAAGGAGAGCAGGGGTCCTGCTGCGTTGTGCAGCCAAGACTCTATGATAGCAATGAAGTCTAAGTTATCGAGCACTATCAAGTCGCAGATGTCTGTGGCATGTGCTGTCAGGGATCTGGCATTTATTAATCCCCCTTTGACGGGGGGGACTATCGGAGGAGACGGTTCAATTTTAGTATGGGTAGGAGGAAGTCTCCTGTTATTGGGATGGCCGATATTGGCCTTCTGGGTGTTAGATCTTTTGTTAGTAGGAGGTAGGGTTCTAGTCAAAGGCTCATGGAGTTTCGCGAGTCTAGCTCTAAGCCTGGCATTTCTGCAGAGTAGATTACATGGGTTGCTAGGAAACTCAGTTGAAGGACTCAGAGCCGGGTGTTCCATACTGGTATCGGTAGAGAGGATGGTCATGGTAGAATTATTTAGGGGTCTCATGAGCACTGTAGGCAAGCTACTTTCCTCACTATGGTAGAGGATAATTAGAAGTAAGTACAAAAGCCAGCTGCAAGGTGTGCTACTCATGATGTAGAACTAAATTCCAGTAGACACAGTGGTGTGGGTAGAGAGCTTCAGATGGGCAAAATGTAGCATAGGCACAGTGAGCTACAATGACTAAGGTTCAAATAGCATGAGCACAGTAAGCTACATTCACTGAATTACACCAAGACACAGTGTGCATAGATCAACATAGGCAATGACTAAGTTGCACAAAGGCACAGTGGGCATAGATCAGCATAGGCAATGACCAAGTTACACAAAGGCACAGTGGGCATGGATCAGCATAGGCAATGACTAAGTTACACAAAGGCACAGTGGACATAGATCAGCATAGGCAATGATTACGTAGCACAAAGGCACAGTGGGCATAGATCAGCATAGGCAATGACTAAGTTGCACAAAGGCACAGTGGGCATAGATCAGTATAGGCAATGACTAAGTTACACAAAGGCACAGTGGGCATAGATGAGCATAGGCAATGACTAAGTAGCACAAAGGCACAGTGGGCATAGATCAGCATAGGCAATGACTAAGTAGCACAAAGGCACAGTGGGCATAGATCAGCATAGGCAATGACTAAGTTGTGCAAAGGCACAGTAGGCATAGATCAGCATAGGCAATGACTAAGTAGCACAAAAGCATAGTGGGCATAGATCAGCATAGGCAATGACTAAGTAGCACAAAGGCACAGTGGACATGGATCAACATAGGCTGGTAGGCTGTCCAAGACATTGGCTAGGCAAGCGGATAGCACGGGGTGGCTCCCAATTGTATTTTAGTGGGCAGTCATAGGTAGCTTATGTAAGGCTAGATTCAGCGCAGGTGGGGAGGATCTTGGTGAAGCAAAGCGGACATTGTAGCATGGCTAACCTCATGCCTTATGACTATATAAGCTGCAAGGTAGTGGACAGTGGCAAATCAGCACACTTTGCCGAAATACAATAGGGTTGTAAAGTGGCCCTTTGTTAGTGAATGGCAGGTAAGTCTTAGAATTACAGATTTTTGGTTTCCCTGCTAAAGGTGCAGGAAAAAGCCACAAGGCTTACCATGGTTATATGGGTCCATCATGGTGGAAGGCAAGGTTCCTTGTGAGATGTCTTTGGAAGCAGAGACAAATAAGTGGGCCATGCCACGCCTCCCATGCGCCGAACAGGTGCTAAACAGGGCCTTAGTGTGGTTTTCATGGCTGGCTGCCGGCGACTCCGCCGGCGGATGTTTCTTATTCAAATGTGCTGCAAAAGAGGTTCAGCCTCGTTGTCGTGCCACCTTCTGGAAACAGGGTCAGGCAGGCATGCCCTTCGACAGCGATGCCGGCGATATTGCTCCGGTGCACTCCATATGCAAGGAGCAGCTTCAGGGATGGGGGGCTCCTGCCCTCTACCCTCTACGAGGAAGGATGGAGTGGGGGCACACAGGCGCTAAACAGGGCCTTAGTGTGGCCTACTTAAACTCGATGGTACAGGCATCGAAGATGCAGGACAAAAGGGAGATCAAGACGAACAAGACAGAAAAGACAGGATATGAAAAGGAAAGAGGAAGATAGAGTAAGAGAAGAGGCGAGAAAGTAAAGAGAAGTCGATGACAACATGGAACGCAAAAGAAGGCATAGAGCCTGAGATCTTGACTATTTGGAAAAGGAAGTAAGAAATCCTAATCCACGGGTAGTATAGGAAGTCACAGATGAATTCTTTCTCGAGTCCGAGTCATTACCAGGTATGTCTAGAGTAAATCTAGAAGACGAATTTGACTCACGAAGCATTGGGTATACGATTGATAAAGTTTATCATGAAATTCAAGCCCAGAAAGAATCACAAGGGAAAGGAAAAAATTATCGTCTTGAGAGCACTCAGTTGCATGACACAGAGGAAGCCTCCTGCAGTACAAGACATAAAGAGCTGTCTTTAGACAGACTAACATTAAATAGAGGTGTTGATGATGAGAGGAGTTGCACGAGTTGGGCACAAGAAGTATCAGATAACGAAAGGGAAACCTTCCAGAGGGAAAAGAGAAGTGACATATGTGGTCCAGAGGGATGTTCACCTATGGATAAGGGAGTAAGATGGTCTGATTCAGAAATACCTATGTCTAAGGCACCAGAGCAGCTGACACAGTCAGACCAATATAAGGAGGGGGGAATCCACGCCTTATGTAAGAAGGCTAAGATCATTGCCATGTAGACGGCGATGTGGGAATATTACTCCAGCAGTAGACAGACAAATGATGAGAGATGAGAATGAGTTTGGAGCATCACAGTTCCCCTTGTTGGGAAAGGGAGGGGCCATACCACAATATATACCATGGCCTCATATGGACAGGGAAAACTTAAAGTGTAAACTCCTGAATGTAACTTCTGGAACGGGAAAATGGATACATGAGTTAGAAAAAATGACGGGAGGGAATACATTAGCTATAGGGCATATTAAAGGTCTTCTATCTCCATACTTGGTGATAGAGCTGATGACATATGGTCAGGGCAGGTTACCCTGGTGTGACTACAGTCAACATTGCACATGATGGAGCACTGTTTAATAACTGCAGAGCAGCAATTTGAAAAGCGCTTCAAGTGCTATATCCGGACACCTCCGATATGGGAGCTACAATGACAAGAAAAATGAAGGTGGGAGAGGACCCATTGCTTTATATTCAAAGTTTCCAAGACTCATGGTCACTTGAAACACATGAGGCTTGGGGGAAGTCTATACCTGTATTCTATCATATATTATGCCAAGGGCTACCAGAACAAGTGCAGAAACAGCTCAGGAAATGAGTGGGGATAGAAGCAAAACCATGGTCAGAAATCCAGTTAACCATTGCACATTTTTGCAGACTCCTGCAAGAAAAGAATCGCAAAAAGGAAGATGCACAAAAAGATGAAGAGGCAAAGTTAGTTCAGAAAAAGTTATCCAAGTATGCCATGGAAGGGGCAATGTTAACTAACATTGGCGGATCAAACCCGCAGCAGACAGTACACATGCCACAAGTAAATAACCAAAGATAGTTTGATCAGACAAATAACGGATATGCTCTGCGAGGAAGAGGATATCGAGGGAGAAGTTGGCAAGGTAATCAAGGGTATTGGCAGAATAATCAGGGAGGTTTTCAGAAGGGACAACAAGGGTTTCAGAATATGCAAAATGGTAATCAGACCATGCAATATGGGCAGATGGGAAGAAACATCTTGTATGTTGGACATATGGATTGACAAGGCACATAGCTCTGTGTAAAAGCCAAGGGATGGTACAGAATGATCAATTTTCGAGACAGGGAACACCAAATCCACCTGCATATTCGCAGCAGGGCGGAAATGGATTTGCGCAAGAACAAACAGTGCAGTATCAAGCATCACAAGTGCAGCAAGGCTTGCAGTCACAACAAGTAACAAACAATCCCCCTCAAGGACAGTCGCAGCAATCTCCTATGCAACTTCAACAGAATACGAACACAGAATCGTCTGTGAGACGTAGAATATGAGGTGTTACTGTTGATGGAGGAAATCCATTTACAGGTGATGGAGTGAGTCTGTACCCGCAATAGGACAGCTCACTGGGAGACCTGATGTGTTCTATTACGCTGAGTCCTCATGAGGAGCCAAGGGTAGACGTAATTATAGGCGGCAAAACATTTTCCTTCTTAGTGGATACAGGGGCAATGCGCTTGTGCATACTTGTAGGCACATTTTCAATGTCTGGTGATGCGATGAATACTCAGGGCTTTTCAGGAGCAATGAGTCGTGTTCCTTTTACAAAATAATTACCAGTCTCCATAGAAGAATGCGATATGAAGGTGCCACTGCTTTATTCGAGGCAAACACCTGTCAACATATTAGGACAAGATTTAATGACAAAATGAATATGACCATTTTGTTTACAGACGATGGCATAGTATGCTCAACACCAGGAATGTATCATCTAAACGTATGCGAAATGATCAGGGCATATGCAGGGCAAATAGCGCCTAGAGCAATACCGTTGGAACCCAAAGTGTTCCATTATTGGATACATATTTTGTAAACATGGCTGCCAGGTCTAGTAGATAGAACCATGAGACTACCAGATGGGTTTCTATTTAGACCTCATTTACCAATAGACGAAGAAGAGGGGTGAATTTTCCCCTTAGACATAGAAGAAGCCATAGTCCGAGGAAATATGGATTTGCTTGATGAAACTGATCATAAAGGTAGACAATGGAGCACAATAATTGCCATTGAGGAAGGCTACAGAGTGACTGACGTCACTGATGACGATTTGTTTGGAGATGACAAATCTGATGATTTTGTGATATTTATACTTATTGGGTCAAGGTGATTAAGAGAGAGGTCTCACAGAGAATGATGTTAGCAAAGAAGCGTCCTGAATATTTTGATGAAGATATGGGGAAAGTACCAATTTCATTATGGACTACTGGCCCCTATCACGTGGGCTTATTGAAAGGAGTTGGGGAAGTGAATATTAAATTGAAACCAAGGGCAATTCTAACCTCGAGCACGGCAATATCCCATGTCTTGAGAGGCTGATGAAGGCATTTTTAAGACAATTTCTGCCATGAAGGTCCACGGAATCTTAGTGACGTCAGAGTCACCATGTAATATGTCAGTTTATCCTATCAAGAAATCTAAAGGAGGGTCTAGGAGACTAATTCAAGATTTAAGACCAATAAACAAGATTGTAGAGGCAGAGTTCCCTTTAGTCCCGAATCTGTCTACAATTCTATGTAATATACCTGTTGATGCGCAATATTTCACAGTGATTGACTTGAACAATGCGTTTTTTTCATTCCCATTACACAAAAACTCACAAGATTTGACATTGTTTACTTTTAGACAAACACGATCAAAAAGCACGAGGCTGCCCCAGGGGTACTGTGAGTCTCGATCAATTTTCAACAGAGTCCTCCAGATGGACTTGAGCAATGTTGCTTTAGAGAGCATTGTGCTGCAATACGTAGATGACATTTTAGTTTTCAGCACCACAGAGGAAGAGTGCAGACGCGATTCTGTTCAGCTGATGATCATACTTGCTAACAAAGGTTACAAGTTGACCAGGAAAAGTTACAATATTGTCAACAAGAAGTGTTGTATATAGACCAATTAATTTCACATGAGGGAAAGAAGGTCACCCCTGAAAGAGCTGAGGCCATTTTGAAAACAGCCAAGCCACACACGATAAAACAGATGCAGAGTTTTCTAGGAGTATACAATTATGTCAGAGCATGGGTCTTCGATTACAGCTCATATACTAAGCCCTTTTTACAGGCCTTGAAAAAAACATAGGCAACAAAAGAAAAAATCGTGTGGACTGAGGCAATGGAAGAAGGGTTTGATGAATTGAAAAAAGCTATTTGCACAGCCCCAGTTCTAGGGATCCCCAATTATGCAGAGGATTTTTTTTAATTCTTGCACACAGATGGTACTTTTATGACAGCAGTACTCAAGTAGCGAACCACATTGGGGTACAAACCACTTGCATATTACAGTTCGATTTTGGACCCAGTAATGAGAGGTTACTTTCCATGCGAACAAAGTTTGGCAGCCGCTGCGTTCGCCATAGAGAAAGCTACAAGCATAGTGAGGAGATGCTCCATGACATTATTTGTTGAACATGCATTATTTGCTATTTTAGAAAAACCGAAAGGCACGTTAACCACTCAAATGGCATCTGCCTATGAAGTAATAATATCAACTCCACTGATTAAAATAGTTTGATGTAAAATAGGGAATCCAGCTATGTTTATAGCTGAGCCAATTACTGAAGAAGAGCCTATACATGATTGTGCGAACTATATAGAGTTATGTGATGAGCTCCCTAGAGTAAAAGAGAATGCGCTCGCAGGGGGAGAGATTTTCTTCATTGACGGGTCTTCAAGGATCGATCAAAATGATGGGCAAAGATATACAGGTGCCGCGGTAGTGAAACATTTGGCAAATGGAGAATTTTGAGTGCTTGTGAGTACTCGATTTCCCATCTCATTATTCAGCACAAGCTGCAGAATTATTGGCATTGTTACTCGCGATCGAGAATTACGCAGACCAGGAAGTAACAGTGTACAGCGACTTCACCTATGTCATGTCGACGGTGCATGCAAGATTAGCACGCTGGAAAAGGAGGGGTTACCTCCGAGGGGACGGCATGCCAGTGCAGCATGCAGCCTTACTGGACAGGCTCATTAAGGCACTATAACTCCCGGTGGGCATAGCAGTCGTTAAATGCACAGCTCACACGAAAGGGACAGATGTTATCTCGCGCGGAAATCAAGCAGCAGACGCTGAAGCCAAGCGCATAGCAAATACAGATATAGGGATGATGAATATCCAAACCATTAATGTGAATGAAAGAATGACTGTAATGACGATTGTAGACGAGGGATGTGAACACATGCCTAAAACACAAATAATGGAGCTTCAAGAAGAGGCACTGCAAGAGGAAAAGAATTTGTGGAAACGAAGAGGGTGTTCTTTAAACCCCTCTGAAGCATCATGGCGACAAGACAGCACTGGTAAACCGGTGATGCCTATAGCCTTATTAAGGGTAGCGCTAGAATGCTACACTACCCTGCACATACAACTAGGGAGAATCTTGCTGTAACCATTGCTGAGGATTGGTTTGTACCAAACCTAATGGAGCATGTTGCATTTTTTATGGTAAATTGTATTTGCCAACAATTCATGGCTGGGCATACGCTGCGCATAGTGAGGGGATCATCCCAAGACCCAATGGCCCTTTTCAGCACTTGCATATCGACTATGTAGACATGATACAAGTTTGTAATGGATATAGATGCCTATTCGATGTAGTATGTCCTTTCTCCAGATGGATAGAGGCAGGTCCATGTACGCACCCAGACTCTACCTGTGCAGCTAAGTTCTTAGTGCACAAAGTGTTTCCAAGATGGGGAGTGTCCAAATAAATGAGATTGGATAATGGACCTCACTTTGTTAATATAGTTTTCGAGCAGATCACCTCACTGCTTCGTACAAACAAAAGTTTTCTTCGGCTTATCATCTGCAAGGAAACGGTATCTGTGAAAAGCTCAATGGCCTGTTAAAAGAAAGAATAGCTAAATTGAAGCTATACTACTGGCATTGTATGCATTAAGGAACCAACTAGCTTCTGACCACCATCTTACACCGAACGAAATTGTTACAGACAGGCGAATGAGGATACCTTTAATGCCTCCATCCCGAGTTAGAAGTGATGCTCAGACAATGTCAGAAATTTAAGACTTGAATTGCAAAACTATTTGAACTGTTTAACATCTAGTTTTCCTGTAATTTCAGGACAGTTGCAGAGACGAGGGTTTATGGCACTACAGAACACAGAAGGAGTTGCTTCAACAACCCAAACTCCTGAATTTCTATGTTCAAGAATCTACCCAGGAGATGAAGTCCTGATTCGTGACCACAAAAGGAAAAAGTGGGACGAACCCAGGTTCAATGGTCCATTTATGGTTGAGGAAATGACGCCATCTGCTGTCAAATTGCAGGGTAGGCGAGCTTGGATCTTCCTGGGAGATATCAAGATCTATGCCGGAGAGACTCCTCTGCCTACACCGCACCGCGAAGAAGCTACAAACATCGGGGAAGAACCACAGTATGTGCAAACAAGATCCATGACGAGGTAGAAGGAGGTATAACCAGTCAAGTGGAAAGCGTGAAGAACTCTTTAGTGGAACTGTGGTTTAATTTGGACACTCCCCTTTGAGCTATAACTAAAGGGGAAACGTACAAATTTGAATACTCTGTGCATCCTAGTTGCAGAGTAAAGGAAGATCTGTATGCTTAAAAAAAACAGTAGTATGTTGACTTTGGACTGAGGCACACATAAGCCTTGATAAGAATAGGGATATGTCAAATTCTGATCGTGGACACAGCAATTGGAAGAGGGTACAGTATCCTGATTCCTTTTATACAGAGCTCTTGTTTGGTGTTACTCATGGTGTTACCCAGTGATGACCTTTTTAGGTTCGTGCTTATGTATCTTGAGTGGGTTTACGGTGTTATCCTACATTGGTGGGGAAAACTTGCCGCATTCCAGCTTTTATTGGTAATCCTGACAATGAAAAGGTCATTAGAAGATTGCTCATAATCATAACCGAAGAGTTTTTGAAATTGCCTGAGTTCAGTGAGGAAAACACAAATGCCCTTATCAACCAATGCAGCACATAGACTGGTCAGTGTGGTGTTCTTTTCGTCTAATTGAAGATTACCTGCAACTCGGTGGAAGACACACAGGCGTTGTAACTTTCCTAAGAGATCCAAGAAATACTGCAAATTTGAAAGTGATCCTGGAAGAAACCATCATCCAGGTGGCAATCTATCCTGAAAGAAATCGCAGAGCTGTGTAGAAACTTTCCTCCGAGGGGCAGATCAAAGAATTGAATGAAGGACAAAACTCTTTGTTCATGCTGACAGGGAAGCAACATGTCATCTGGACTGATGCAGATTCGAGGCAGTGATTGGGACATAGTAAATGAAGCAGATTTCATAGAAGCTCACTGAGGAAATTTTTCTTCATGATAAAGGAATATTAACGCCTGATTGGTGAAAGAACTGATTCCAGAGAGAAGGATAAAGTCCCTTCTTAAGGCATCCAGAAAGCAGATAATTGATCAAGGACGAATACTGAAAGAAGATGACGGCTACTTGAAAATATTTTAAAATGCAGAGTCATTAAAAAAAATGTATCCCTTCCTTAGCAGAAAATGTTCGAGATGGATAACCAAAGCAGCAATATTGTGTTGCACCGTGAGGACAGACGTACATACTGTCCCACAAGCAGATGCTGCAGACTTATCACTGCATTATCTACATATGTATTATATTCATACTCATATTGCTTTCACTGACAAAAAGAGCTGCTTAATATATAGGAGCACATGATGAAAAAATGCCTGTATATGTTTCTGAGCAGAAGGAAACAGCGAGCGTGGCAACTAAAAGGCAACCTAGGCCATACATTGTCATTCCTGTCCCTAGTAAAAATGTGCAGATACTGGATCTCGAAATGGATGTTATTAGTAATACATCACACACAGCACTTGCTTCAAAAGCTGCTTTTGAACACCAGAGACAGGGTCGGCGGAACAGGCAAAATAAGGGGTTGACAAAGGTTTGGCCCACACAGATAATGCATGCAGACACACCCGATCCAGTAACAAGAAGCCCAAACACAAGTTCCATAGAAATATCACGTGCAGAAATGATAGCAGAATCCATAGGGCCGTTCTTAGCCATTGCCAGAAAAAGACAGATGAATAAAGCACGACTTGCTGAACTTTCTTCTACGCAAGGAGCCCGGATGGATGTTCCTGCCATTCAACCAGCCAGAAGAAGTTATGCTGATGCATTCAGAGAGGTGGTCACAGAAAACTACATGAAGACTTTGAGAACCAAAAGAATTACCCAAGAAGATAATTATGAATTAAATGACAATCTGGACAGTACAGCACACTTTGGAAATAACATATGGTACCAACACATGAAAGAAGTTGGAAGAAGGACGTCACATGAAGAATGCTTCGTATGTGCACTCCAACATATAGCATGGGAAAGTCGAAGATCTTCATAGTTATTGAAGTAGATGTTCAAACTGCACACTGCATCGTGCACCTAGCTTTCTGTAGTACCAGAGGCCAGTTCATGGGTCGAACAGCATCTCACCAATGGGCAACTGAAGTAACAGATCCAAATGAAGACAACTATGTTCAAGACATAAAGACAAGAAACAATCCTAAGACAAAGAACATTGTGATCAGATATGAGAAACCTGGATAAAAGGAACCGGAGTGAGAAGAGAATTGAACAAAAATTGAAAGTTCCAGGACACTCCACAAAGGACAACCACAGATGGAAAAACAGAGGACAGATGCAGATTTGGGGAACTGTCCTATCACCAAATGGCTGGAAAGAAGGAGTAGTAATTTGAAGAGCATGGGTAATAATAGGTCATCACCAACCAACAATTGAAAATGCACAAATGTTATGCAAGCCATTATGACCAAAACCTGCAAAACCCCTGACATGGGTCAAAGACAGAGGAGGACCCTTGCAGTTAGTACCATTGGACAGCTCTAAATTGTGTTTCAGGAACAATGGTACAAGATAAATGGGGGAAAATCAGAACTGTGGACAAATTTTTGATGCACCAGGAATGAACATCGGAACAGCAGTGATTATGGATCAATATTGGGCATGTGGATCCAAAGCCTATATCAGACTGCCAAAAGATTGGGGAGGAATTTGCACATTAGTGAATGTCCATGTTCCAGCATTAGTGATTTGTAAAGGAGGCTTAAACATTGATAGCTTCCCAAAAGCAGATGCACATCTGAGGAAGAAAAGGTCTGCAGAGCTGATACAACGAATAAAAAGAGAGAACTACTTTTCAGCCAAATCAATAGACGTTTTTGACTCTATTCCATATGAACACAGGCTGTTCAGCCAGACCTCATCAGTGTTCACAATGATTTTAATGCCGAGGATCCAGGTTGGAGCAAATAGTAAGTGGCTTCAGATCACTAGATGGGAATTGCTACAGACAATGAATACTACTATAAAGGGATTCAATGCAATCAGAGAACATTTGAGAGCTGTAAGATTGATGACCCTCCAGAACTGATATGTCCTAGACATGATCACAGAAATGGATGGAGGTATTTGTGCCAATGTTGGAGAATTTACATTCTCCACATTTTTACCTTCTCATGATGACGAGAATGGGACATTGACAGAGGCCATAGACATGCTGACAATATTACATGGCCAGATGATAGAAGAGGTCAAAGACATTGCTGATGACAGCTGGTTTGGATCACTCTTCTCGTGGGTTCCACAATGGATGGCAGACATGTTCAAATTTCTTGGAGCTTTGTTATTATTGGTGATGCTTGGATTCTGTGTGATCAAGAAAATAATTTCACAGTGCAAGAAAATAGCAAAGAAAGCCATAGGGATGAAAATCATGATTGGTGTTGAAACAGGATGGAAGCTAAAAGACCTAACTGATGAGGAAATCAGAGACTTCGTGAAGACCAGTATCCATGCACTAAATGGGACAAAGTTCCTGTATCCAAAAGATCATTAGAAATATGTGGGAAGATGGATCTATTGCAGTCCAAGTGGGCAGTGCATGCTCATGACATGGAACAAAGATGAGCATGTGAAATCAGCCGGATGCCTGAAGGGAGTCATAAAAATATGGGTCCCTAAGAGGCACTTCTTCAGACCAGGATGTCTAGGCATAGAAGATGATGTGAGAGTGGTCGATAAATCGCCCAGATGGGGGAGTATAAAGGCGGACCCAAGTACCCCCACTCTACCATCCCCCCTACATTACCCGAGATGTATGAACCAAAGTATGTGATGTACACTGAACAGATAAACCAGCAAAGAGAAGAGCGTGGGCTCTGCGGGGTGCCCATAAGAGTACCTATACCTAAGAGAATATAGGAGGTCAAGTACCCATTTAGGAAACCATACGTGCATGCAATACAATACGATGGCCATTTGAACGAGATTCCTGATGAAACAAGGAAAATGAATGACCAAGATGAATGATGACGTCGTATGAAGCTGAATCGGCGCTCATATAGAAGGATAACCAGACCAGAGAGGCAGACGATTTACAGAGAACAAAGGAATACAGAGGATGAGTGACATCTTGGGATAAGATGAAGAGACTTATGCCACACACGTGATGAAGAAACTTAGTTAGTTTAAATGTGTACCGATGCAATGAAACGCAAGCAGCAAAGTAATCATAAAGCTAGTCTCATGCTTAAATAGATTAGACCGCGGAAAGCATCAACATATACATATATCCCTCATAGATACATATGGATTAAGTAAAGAATGAATGTTTCCACTATGTATTAAGCAGTCCTGAACAATGAGGAAGGCCTCATTTCAGTGTCGCAGATACAAAAAGCAATTGAATTAAACAGAATATATTTCAGCTAAGGAGTTGGCTGAACCCGGAAAGCCAAGGTCTTATCAGACTGCAATTGGCTGACATTGGATACAATTAAACGTGAAAGAACAGAAGCTCCTGTTCAAAAAGGTCGAGCCAAACAAAAGACATCAGAGGATTGAAGAATAAAATCAAATACGCGAAAAGGCTCAATTTGTGGTGTCCAGTCATGTGATGGAAGAAAGTTGGACGGATGAGAAGATCACACCTATGCACAGAAGCCAGATAGTACCCATACTCCTTAAAAAGTCCCAGAGACCAGTACAAACTCAAGGCCCATTTCAAAGTAGTAATTGACACTGGACTATTGAGGTGATAATGGAGTACATTTTTAATTGGTGGGAAGCTGGTATCAAGACAAGCTTACCTGCACCTGCTTGTTCGGTCTGCGTGATGCTCACGTAGGTGGAAAATTACTGACGAGGGTTAGTAGCGAGCCAATTGTAAGGGACCACGTAGTTTAAGGGGTCCTATAGTTGTGTAGCCAATGGGACGTTGTACATTTAGTGACGTTCATAGTGGCTATTTTTAGGGGAGCGCTTAGTTGCCCCACCCGATGTTACCTATCCTGTTATCTCTCTCTTTTACTCCATACAGATATAACACCTATTCTTACTTATTTACTTAGACTCAATCCTGCTTCCCGATAAATTTCTGTAGTTTGCCACGTAGGATGACGTTGGTAATGACGCAGGTCTACACGTCAGCAGTGACACATTTGGTCTATAAAAATGCTGTTTTTTCTTAAATAAGTTAGAGTCAGGCTAACTATCGAGCGATTTCTGATGTTCGTTGTACTCCCTGTTTTAAATACTTGCATTAAAACAGACAAACCTTTGCCAAGCTATTTGTGTCATCTAGATTATTGATGTTTGATTACAATCTGCATCCCCATCTATCTCCAGGGTATTGCTACTCATCTTAAAGAGCTGGAGCTTCCAGTTCAAAGGTCATTGCATTGTGCATGTACTGCAACGCGGTACTGTGTAGGGGAGAAGATTTACGAAGTGCTTTTGAGGCTTCTGTCCAGGAGCATGGCAAACACTACCCCCTACCCAACTAAGGTACACCCCACATCTTCTGCTCTCCACGTACATTTCCTATACCTGTGGTTGGTACCTTTTGCCAAATCTCCCTTCCACTGCTGGTTTCTCCGGCATGTTTTATAACAACAGGAAACATGTTTCACAGCCAGAAGGTGTGGGGAACAAAAAGGCTTTTTTCAGAGCCACCTTCCACTGTTCAAAAATAGAAGTTGAATGCAAGCATGCAGGCGTTGATGCTGCCTATAAGCGCTGCGTACAGAGATGGCAACAATGGGCGGCGGGACGCTGTCAAAAGCATTGTACGCATTTTCTAAAAGAATTGGTGGCTCTTAAAAGTGCCTGTTTTTGATGATTGTATTTTCAACGGTAAAAGCAGTGAACAACCACAGGGAAAATGCCTCCTACACTTGCAGGAAGCACTGCACAGCATTTTGGATATTACACAGAAAGATCTCATTGCCAGCATCAATGATATGAACTCCATGTGAACTAAAAATGTTGCTACTACTAAACGTAATGTTTTAATTGTGGAACATAAAAGCCCAAACAGCCTTGTTCACATTGTGCCGCGCTTTCTCCATTTGTGGGCCACAGAAGGAAGAACGCAGCCACATCTGTGTCTGGGCAATGCGAGAAAAAATTATGTGAGATGTTGAAAACAATTCCATGAGTTGCCGAAATGTCTCCTTCATTGCAAACTGCAGTGAAATGCCAGTAAAATGCCCTAAACTGTACCCTCCATAATGAACGATAATAATGTCTGGATGAGCAAGCATCACCAAATTGGCACAAAGAGGACCCACGTGGAACCACTGCATCCCATGTATTCTGTGTCAGTGCACATCGATGTTATGGAAACCAAGGTGTGCTGCTAGTGCACAACGTTCTGCGTAAACTTGTACCCAATGTATCCACCAGTCACCCAACAGCCATATAGTCTGCCTACTTAACTGCACACACGTCCCCATAGCCATGTCCACTCCTATTGACGTTCTGGCACATTCTGTTGCTACACACCACACCCACAAATTGATATTGACCAATCCCAACTCCTGCACAGTCCCATTTCCATTGCAACCACCCTCAAAAGACCCGGATGTAGCACGTGCACGCCCTCAAAAGACGCAGCTTTCGCCAACATATTTCCCTATACATGGGGCTGCCCAAACACATTTTAAGCGTCATAGAAAGTGAGCGTCTTTGGAGAAATTGTGCAAAGTGTTTTTTCCAAATTTTAGTAAAGGGACGTGTAAATAAACACCTTTTTGTGTACTCCTTGTTAAGGGTTCCTCTCGGCTTGCCCTTCGTACATTACTACACATGTGTCTGCAGCATACATTGCACATAGTGCAACAGATTACTAATTGCAATAGGGGGAAAGAAATTCCACCGCCACTGACAAACATCACACTACAAGCACTAACGTTGTTATGGGCACAAAAGAACATACTACCATGGAACACAAAAGCAGACACCCATGTGAATCGGTAAACCATAGTTCCATTTTCATAGAAAGCACATTACGAAGGACAGCATGTGCGATTTCCCCAACTACCGCGAGGGCAGCTGCACAGTAAATCAGGGCCAGTCCTTCTTCCCTTTCAAGTACTCTTTCAGCTGCACTCCCTGATTGGCTACTGTTAAATTATTACATACGCATCCACCAATTACATACAAGAACAGTTCATGTAATGCTATCACATCTATTGAACAGTGCGTAACAGCCGTTAAACATGCAGAGGTGAAATATCTTGTAAATCAAAAGCACCTGTAAGAGAAAGAACTGTACAATGATCTACGCATTCTGCACCTACAAACATCAGCATCGCTACCCATCACCACACCCAGTAGGTATTACTATTTTTGTATAGTACAGTTCCAACTGTGTTATACATACGTAGCAGCAGTGTACCTAGAAGTAAATCTCCATAACGTGCTAAAAATGTATACCGGTTAGTCTTCCATCACCTACCATTAAATCGCTCCTACAGTGGTGGGTGGTTCCAAAGGTTCCATTTGCCCACAACAGGCATTGGTATACGAAAAAGGTTACTCTTTCTTTTGTTCCGTCATTTTTACAATGCTAGCAAACACCTCCTAGCAAATTTGTACAAATCGCACACAAAACTATCAGGCAGCCTTTCCGACCAAACTGTACAAAGTGCATAAATTTCAAGCATAACAACAGTTTCCACCCACATGTTATACATAAATACAATGGTTCAGCAATAAAAAACGTTTTTGCCACATTCACAACAGTAACAGTCGTAAATGTGATTAATGAAATTAAAACCCAAAAGCAATGCCTGCGTTCATATACTAAGCATACACATGCAAATAACTGCATGCAAATGGCCACACGAAAACACTGTGCTTTGCACTCTGTAGATCTTTCTGCACCTTTTGTCTCATCCTTCCACAATGCGCACTACTACATTTGTGAAGTAAATAGGCCTACACTAATGCACACACGTTTTTCATAACAAGTGGTACTCTAAACTCCCAAATAGGCCGCCTACTCCCGTAAAAAACATGCTTATGCTCCCAAGCGCCCTCCATATTGTACACCTTCCTTTCATACAGGCACACTTCGTCTTCCTGCCAAGACATCCCCTATAGCTTTGAAAAATGTAATGTACAAATGTAGGCACTATGGCATTAGCCATCATATATATTTTCTTACTATCTTCTTATGCAGGAGCAGTACTACCTGTCTGTGGAAAGCCACTGTAGTGTGCACTTCAAAATAGAGCCTACAATAAACCTACTCTCTGCAATCAACAAAGTACAATACCAGCATACTCTTGTATATTTTACTAAACAAGTGCACTATTGTTGTACTGCAGCATACAAATGTGTGCCCGTCCAGCAATATGTACTTCATTGTTCCTTATCACACCTCTACAGGTGCTAAGTGTTTGTTATATCGCCACCATTAGAGTAATGGCCACATACTAATATAGTGTCCCCAACCTAACCTTACACACCACTGCACAGCCACACACTTGCAATTAAATAGCTGCCTACCCCCCATTCACCCACTGACTCACATTACACACATATACATGTGAAAACTTGCACACCCACACTTCCATTTCTTCGCCAACAGCTACCACACAATGCCTACCAAACGGCAATTTCGTAGACAGCAACGCAGAATGAGAGCCACGCAACCTACAAACACAGAACGGAGCCATCAACTGCAAGCTCAACATGAAAAGAAAGGTGAAGGAAAAGAGGTAATTCAGTCATTAAGTAAAACAGGTGCATCTACCAGTAAAGACAGTGTAGGCGATCTGGCAAAATGTGAGAATGTAAAGAAAACCACTACATACAGTGGAACACACACTACTGCTAAGAGAGCACGTACAAATGGTAACGCCGCCACAAGCAAGCATTCTAAGAAAGTAATTTTACAAAAAATGTTCCACCACAGAGTCCTTCAGAACCTTACAAGTAGAGGGCCGTAATCACGCTCAACCCTCAAAACCTACCGCAGAAAAGTCATCCTAGAAGCTCTTGTAGACAGTGCTATAAGCGTGAAGTAGAAATTGTTTATAATAATTTTGAAGAGAATGAAACCACTAACAAGATTAATTAGTAAATTGCAAGCACAACTTTGAAACAAATGCACTGTGAGCATAGACACTTTTGGCCACATCTGTACAGGTGATTGGAGTCACACCACCAACACGCAGCCATACTTCAATAAAGAATCCTACAAACAACAACAAAGTAACTAAATTGCCTTACATCGGAGTGGACAAGGGTATGAAAAGATACACAATACCATAATGGAACACTGCTTTCAGAAATATCCCCATCAATTTAAGTGTCACTCTCCAATCCATCAAACCAACACGCCTCACCTACAAATGGCCTTGCACATCAATGTGCAATGTTCGCCAAAGCCTAATCCAAAATTTGCAGCAATTCCTCAATCAGTATGTCAAAGGCAACGACAAAAGAAGAATGAAAATACTGCAAACTATGGACTCCTGTACAGTAGGCAACTACACTGGAATACGAGGACATTTCTTAATCTGTATTTCTGGACAGCCTTGCAAAAGCACCTTCCACCGTAAATGTTAGCAACCCACCATTCAACAGTCAGAAATCTAATGTACAAACTGTAAAACTCCAGCTTTAGTACTCCAACATGTTAATGATATTCTCCTGCATGGTACAGCCAAACAAGTGCTCGATGAAATTCAGCACATCCAAAGGAAATACTGTGGAAGTGACGAGTAGTTACACACTCCAACATTTTCAGCAACAGTTCTGACAACAGTGCAGCTATCAACTTTTTATATCACACCTACAGAAAAGAAATAAAAAAGTTCAAAAGCACTTCTGCTGAAATGCCAAACCAAGTATGTGTGTGTTGTTGTAGAACTTTCTATAAAAAGAGCACCAAAACTGTAGATATAATGCAGAAAATAAAATGAAATGAAGAATCCCAATGGTTTCAATTAGCTCTGTACCTTCTAGCAGAAAACAAGTACGACATTACCAACACCTCCATACTCTGCACATACTGCACTGCAAAACCTGACAATAACCAAAGGCCTTCACAGGCAATTAGTAATAATTTGGAACTAGTTCAACTGCCAAACGCACGGCAGCAGCTTAATTTGTATGAGAACATTATAATACAAACAGTGCACCCATTTCAAGCGATAATACGTCTTCAACCAAAAACTGCAAAATTACCTCCCATCGAATTACAAAAGGCATGTGTGGCAAAGTGATCTATTTACCGTTAGATGTCAAAGAAAATTTAGACACTCTACGAGCGCAAAGGCCAATATACGAATCTTTGATAATCCAGGTGGATGGTGTACCTACAAAAGTAAAAAAAAATTGACAACACCTAGTGGACTTAACCAAAGTTAGAAAGGCATTGCAGTACCTTAAAAAAAACAATGAATACTACAAGGAAATAAACTTTCAAGAAAACCTGAGAGAAACAACTGAAATAGTTCAGGCCTCCTCAACAAGTGGCTAATTTCACAGTCTAGATCTCAGTGCAGCCTCCATTATTTTAGACCAGTATACAATTCACCCCCACGCACTCCAAAGATACCATAGATGATGTACTAGAAACATATCAAATGCGGCAAGCCAAAGGACCGCCAATTAGTATATGGGAAAAAGGTGTGGAATCACAAGCCTTTCCTCTACTGGTGCAAGATATACAAAACAGGTAAAGACAAGAAAACACCAGGAGAGCTGTGCTCTCTTGATCCAGTAAAGGTTTCACGCTAGTTTCATCATCGCTTCCTTGCCATGCTGCACTTCATTTGCAATAAAACACTTCCTCCCTTCGAAAATGCTTTTGTGGATTAAAAATGCTCAAAAAATTTGGTGAGGAAAGTGATGAAACTGTTTTGCAGTTCATTCACAAATATGTCACTTGCAAAATTCCTTCAGAAAGTTCCCATAGTGACCTACGAGCACACATTTTGCAATTTCAAAGACACAAGTGTGGCAAGTATTGTCGACGCAAATATAAGAACAGAGGCAAATACTACACCAAATGTTGCTTTGGTTTCCCTAGACCAGTTTCAATAACAGGCCAAGTCAACAGCTTCATGTCTTTTGTGTTCGACACATTGTGAAAGGAAAATCTCCTAAAAACACATACTGCATAAAAAGGAGCAAAGCATCAAAGTACATCAATGATTACAATGCAAAAACAACATTGCACAAAATGAGGAAAGTTTTGAAGGCAGCCTGGTGAGACTTACCAAATGCAGCCTAATTAATCATATGAAGCTGTCCTTAAAAACACCTCAACACAAAGAATTGTACTAGATGGCTCTACTGCAACTTTTTAAACCATGGAGAAAAGAAGAAGATTTATTAGCCAACTAAACCTCCTATAAAGATGCTTTCAAAGCCACTGAATGTACAATTACAGATGAAAACTTTACACGGTAAAAAAGCATATTGGACAGTGAACGCCAACAAGAAGAAGAACTTCAAGTATGGCTAACTGTAGACACTTCTGAGAGCAGTGAACCTTCACAAACAGGCAGCCAAGAATCACTTGGAGAGGTACTCATAGCAAATGAGGCAGAATTAGCTATGACGGAGATAACCACCACTATGCTTCAGTATGAGCACTCTACAGAAGAGCTGGAAGTACTTAAATCCCAACGAAACAATGAACAGAGTACCATTTTTGTAGAAGTACGTAAAACCATTGAACCAGGTATACAGCACAAAAGTAAAACTTGTACCTTTGACAACTACAAACCAGTTCTGCTGTATGTAGGTGGAGAAGCTGGGTCAGGTAAAACATTCTTAATAAAAAATGATCAGTAAGTACCTCCAACAATTAACAAACAACAACCTTTCTGCGGTTGTAACCCCCCCTACAGGTTTGGCTGCCTAGAACATAGGTGGAGTCACTCTACACCGATTGCTACTCCTTCCAGTAGAACACCAAAACAAATTAGAGTAGCAAAAACTTTCAGCAGAATCTGCTATGGAGTTGCGCAGACTTTTGAAACAAATGAAAATGCCCCTAATAGATGAGGTGAGCATGGTCTCCAACCTAACGTTGGCTTTGATTCACCTCTGATTGCAAGAGGTACTGAAAACAGACTACGAAGAACTCTTTGGAGGAAAACATGTAATTGTTTTCAGAGATCTCCTTCAATTGACACCAGTCAAAGGTGAACGTATCTTCAAAACCTTAGGACACAAAAAGTGCCGTAAAAGTCTTGGAAGTATCAGGAATGTAAATCTTTGGCAACATTTCCAATACAGAGAACTAACTCAAAACATGTGTCAGTCTGCAGACCTCAACTATGCCAACATTTTAAAAAACATACAAATTGGTGTACTATCAGAGGAGGTGCAGACTACCCTCAATAGTAGATGCATCCATGAGAAAAATGTCAGCTGTATGACCTTAATGCCAACTCTAGCAAGCTGTGCACAATTTAATGCAACAATGCTGCAAAAAGAAAAGCAACCACTTGTGCAAATTCATGCCACAGACAAACTGGACGTACACAGTATGACAATACCTATCTGTCAACAAGGCATAGCACGACTACAAGCCTTGGAGAACTCCATCTCCAACACAGAGTTTGGAGAAAATGTTTACTTTGTGTGTCAACTGTAGAGTTATGCTAAAGCGTAACATGGACATAGATCAAGGTTTAGTTAATGGAGTACTTGGTACAGTTGTTAGCTTCCAGACATACCCACAGGACAACAGCATTCAGTTTGTAAACATCAAGTTTGATAAACTTTCAGAAATTAAAAATATAGGACACACAACTGCGAGATTCCTTCATTTCAAAGACATGTATGTATGCAGAGAACAGTTTTCTCTCTCACTAGCTTATGCAGTAACTATTCATAAATCGTAAGGTCTAACCTTAGATGAAGTATTGATTGATATTGGCCACACAGTCTTCAAAGAAGGCATGAGTTGCGTAGCACTGTCATGGCTACGTACACTGGAAGGACTGTATCTGGTTAATTTTGATGCAACTGCAGTCAGTGCAGACATTCCTTGCATCATTGAGTACAATAGACTAGGTGCACTGTACACACCCCATCTAAAAATGCACCTTATTCCTCAAAAACCAAAAGATTTGAAAAGAAGGCTCTTTCCATCAGAAGTACCAAATGATTTCACCACACTACCATCAAAGAAATTGAAAGAAAGTCATACTACAGTAACAACCAAAAGCACATACAAAAGGAGTAAAATAGACAAACCATACCCAACTCCACCCACAAAACAATGCCTCTGCAAATAAACCACGTACCCTTCCATCAAAGGGCTCAGACACAGAAGTACCTGGATCATTCAAATTTCCCAATACAACAGGTGTTAACAACAGGTGTTAAGTGCTATGCAAATGTAACAATCAATGTTATATTCCAAATACCAGCAGTGGTTGAAAACATTTATTTAAATAGCGCAGACCAGTTGTGTTTGCAAATGCTTGTCCTTCACAGAAATGCAGTAAGTAATCCTGACACCATTTACAGTGTCGCAGGAATAAGGCAAGAACTGGACTACAGTGCTGGAATGTGCCATCCGCCGTCACGGCCATAGCCGAAATTGGCGGATATTTCCGCGTTGGAGCTGGAGACACAGAGGTAGGGTGTTTTAGTCCCTTCTCTGTGTTCTTGCTTCCAGCTCCAGTTATGTAGCGCAGTGCCACTGGGAGTATTTAACTCCCTGCCTCCCGGCTTGACGCTGCGTTGCAACCCCCATTGGATGCTTTCCTGTTTCCGGGTTTCCTCGCTCCGATCGTCTGTCATCCGCCTTCGGATCTGCCATAGGGTTTCCCTGTTCTCCGGTGTTCCTGTTTCTCTCAGAACGCTACTCTTCGCTTCATTTTTTCCTACCGCTGCTCCGTGTGGTACACTGCTGTGCTTTATCTCCTGGCGGGTCCGTTCCGGCAGTATCCGCATCTCCCCCTCTCTCTCTCTCTCTCTCGCTCTCTCTCTCTCCTTCTTCTGGGTTTTTCCCGTCCTCTATTCCCGCTGGACTCCTCTGAGCTGTGCTTACTGCTTACCTTCTCCCTCTTCCTGGATCCAGTGCCACATCTTCGAACTGCCACAAGGAGCTTCCGACTTCCCTGACACCGGTACTCCTTGGCTTCGACTACTTGGACAATCTAAAGCTACGAACTCTGCTGCCTGGCCTCTCACCATTGCTCCTGTCAGCGATTGTCCTGTCATCTGGATTGGAAGGGTCGACGCTACACCACAGGGTTTTTTCCCTTTTGGGTTTTTCCCTGATTTCTGGCTTGGTTGCAGAAAGGGAGTCACGGGGCAGCTGTTCAAACAGCAGTCACTGTGGCGTCCCTCCATCTAAAGAAGGGGAGAGACTACCTTGCACAACAACGCCTACAAGAGACCGATAACTACGACAGCTCAGGTGAGGAGAGTGTGCTTACAGGGGAGGAAGAGATTTGGTTGCACCCTACGCCACAGAATGGTGAAATTCACTTTAAACCGACAAGAAGATCCACAGGAATTTTTAATGTACTTATTACAAATACTGGAAAGAAAAAACATATGTATAAATGAAATCTTTCACAATTCCTGCATGTGGAAACATACATGCACTCTTTGCAACCATGCCATTGAGGAGCAAGTCCATAACACATTCTATGTGTATGTATCAATACCTAACTGTGACTCCATTCCATTTCAGCAACTGGTGCAAAATGCAAACCATAGCATGTGGTGTACGTTGTGCAATTCTGATATTCGTTCGACGCTACATACACACTCACATAGTCAATATGTGATATTAATGCTCTTAAGATACAATGCCGATGGTACCAAAAACAACTGCAAATGTACTGCCTTCACACACGGACAAGTATCAATTGGCAAAAAAACCTTGACAACTGTAGCCATAATCTACCACACAGGTGACTCCACCAATGGAGGCCACTATACTGCATACATTAGAAAGCGTTTGGCATGGTGGGAATGCAATGATACTTCCATCAGTCCAAAGCACAGACTACCTGCAAATCATGCAAATGCCTACTTAATATTCTTGAAGCCAAAATGTACTTGTTGATGTACAAACCTACTATACCGTACTCCCCAGCAGCAACCAGTACCTTCGTAAGTGGACAAAAAATATTTCTCCTTCCACACTATCAACCTAAAGCAACGTACCATACTAGAAGCATTGACGAAATGCACTACAGTGTGTGTTGAGCAATTTTATCCCCAATGAACCCAAGGAGTACAGTCACACAAACAGTACATGTGCACAAAGCACAGTACCAGTATCTGCCACTGGATATGTGGAAGGGAAAGTGCTAAGTATGAGGGTTCAAAACTATCCTCAGTAACCTCTAAAATCACCACTTATGCAAAAAAGTCAGCAGCTCTCCGCGAATAGTCATACAACTCAAACACATATGGATGTACCACCACGTTACTCTGTAATTGGACAGTACCACTTCAAAGTGTACACAGATGTCGAAGTAACTGCAGGAATGCACATGATTGTCTAAATACCCACCAAAAACAGGACACTGTAAACAATTAGAATATGCCGCCTGGTATCTAACTGCAACCTGAATACTGCAAGGTTATTTGCAGCATCACAACTTCCTACCCCAAACTTCAACAACTACTGTGCTAAAAACATAGCGTCACACACTTCCAAAGTATGAGCAGTTACAGTACAGCAACAGGTACGTAACTACCAACAGAAATTTGCACTAGCAGGGACTCCGCCAATGGAGGCCACTATACTGCATACAATAGAAAGCAGGAAGAAAGGCTGTGAGGAACTTATTCGTGGATATCAACTTCTTTTCCTCCGCGCCCTAATTATTCTGAACGTCCATTGAAGGTGTTGCATGCAAGTGAAAAGATAACAGAGACATGAGTTCCTCTACTCCGTGTAACAGGTTGGGGTGGGTTTTCTTCACATTTATACATGCGCCACAATAAAGCTCTCTGAAACGGAGAAATATTTATAACTTGCTCGAAGTTTATTATGATAAAAAGCCCTCTATGATAACACATGTTTCGGCATTGACTGTGCCTTTCTCAAATCAGGGCAATAGCTTTGTTAAGTAAAAATAATATACACATTACATGAATATTGACATGTGTCCCACAGATCCATTTTTCACATCATTGATACATTTTGAGCATGCAGGTGTATGGAATGTCACATAACACGCGTATAATTAATGAATTATTAAGAACAGAAGAAGAATAAAAAATAATAAAGGAAACAATATAAAGAATAACACAAAAAATATTGGGAATTACGTTCCCATCATGCAAAACTCTGGCTAACTCTGCTGCCGAAAGGGCTAGAAAGATGGATCCTTCGGAAGACTCCACCAAGAATAGCGCTCCCACATCGGCGGTGCTGGAGTTCAACCCAGCACAAGCTGCCACCAAAGCCGATCTTCAAGATCTATTGTCAGCAATTACTTGGTAAATCCAAAAAAGCACCGATGAAGTCACTAAAAAAATCAACTCCTTAGACAAAAGGGTGGGGAAGTAGAACATCGAACCACCGAACTGGAATCAGAGGTCTGCGACCAAAGATTTGAAAATGAACACGACAAGGACAGTCTAGCCGCCCTCGAGGTGAGATGTAATGCTCTGGAAGAAAAACAAGAGGATTTAGAAAACCGATCACGAAGGAACAACATCCGTGTTCGGGGAATTCCATCATCTATCCCAGAAGCAGACCTGAAATCCTATCTATCAGACCTTTTTTGGTTCATAATCACCCTCCCGGATAACTCTCCCTTAGAGTTAGACCGGGTGCACAGAACGATTCTGAGGAAAACATCCAAGTTTCCCCCAGACGTGTTGGCGAGAATACATTTTTTCCAAATAAAGGAGGATATAATGTGTGAAGCAAGACAGTTGGGACAAATCACCTTCCAAGAATCCACAATTTCATTATACCAGGATCTAGCGAACTCAACTCTCCAAAAACAGAAAAGTATGTGCCCATTAACAGTCTGGCTATGTGAAAGGAAAATCCCATGACAGTGGGGATTCCCCACTTCAGTAAGATTCAGATGGGAGGGATCCCAAAGGCAAATTCAATCAATGAAAGAAGCTGAGAAACTCATGGGCCAAAGAAGAGCAGAAGAGGATTCTGAATCCGAGGACACATCCCACCCTCCCCAGAACAAAACCCTGGGGGAAGAATGGTCTAAATCCCGCAGACGATGCAGACTCCGGGGCCCCCCCAAGAAAGACAGCGACATGGGTTGAATACCCTTCAATGGCGCCAGGAAACCCTGGCTCTCAATCCTCAAACAATAGCCACCCATGACCAAGTACGATGCAATCACTGAGAGAGTAAGCTACACACAGCATCTGAATAAAGCGGGAGCACAGACTAAGCCGACCAAACTTCATTTCGGCGGCCCAGTTTGGCCAACATCAAGCGCATTGGTGCCACCAGTTCCCCAGTGGCAGTAGGATGACGTTTCTCCTACCAACTCAACATTGGGACGGGGTGGGGGGAGGGGAGGAAATGGGTTTTAAATGAACAAATTTAAAGTTCTGGACTTCATCCACCGCAAGTTACGTTAGATCAAACAGCATTACAACATACAATTACAACAAAAACAAGAAACATACCACTCCAACACGGCTACAGAATCCGCCTATCAATCTCACAGACCCAGGTGGGGGGAGAAATATGAGGCATACTCAACATCAAACAACAAATGATGGCTGAAACAAATGAGATAAGAATCCTATCCTGGAATGTCCAAGGGTTGAACTCACCAAGAAAGCGAAGAGCAGTGGAACATCGGCTGGACCAATTATCCGGAGACATTGTGCTAATCCAAGAAACCCACCTACTACAAAGCGATGAACACCGCATAAGATTCAAGAGATATAAGAAAGCCTACTTCGCCACGGCGGGGAAAAAAAAGGGGGTAGCGATATTAATAAGCGACAAAGTCCCACTAACAAAGATCACAATAAGAAGAGATCCAGAGGGTCGCTTTCTCTTGCTCAAAGGCTTCTTCAAAGAGCTTCCTATCACAGTCGCCACAATCTATAGTCCCAATACGGCCCAAGCCAGCTTCATCGCTAATCTTATTCCAACCGTTTTAGCTTTCCGAGAAGGGCACTTGATCATTGGTGGGGATTTCAACGCCATGCCGAACCCACAGCTGGACAAGACTCCCCCCCCCCACAAACGCAGACTTCACACAGGCTCTATTCTTGCTAAACTATTTAGAGAAACAGAGACCGTCGAAGCCTGGAGGCTATTTAGTGATAACTCACGAGACTACACGCATTATTTCAATGTCCACAAAGGATACTCAAGAATAGATTTTATTCTAATCCCCGGAGTGTTGTTCTCATGCTTAAACAATGCAGAAATTCATACCTGCATGATCTCCAACCACGCTCCAGTTTCCGTGAATTTGGTCATATCAGGACAAAGAAACCCAATCCGGAGGTACTGGAAATTAAACGATTCCCTACTACTCGATGAAAGCATCAGAATAGAAGTAGAAACCACGATAACCAACTATTTAAAAGAGAACACCACGGAGTCCTCTCCTATCAACGTCATCTGGGACGCAATGAAAGCAGTAGTCAGAGGCTCACTGATCGGAGTAGGAGGGGAACAGAGAAGAATACCAAATATCGCCACGACTAAACTGGAAAAAGAAGTGGCCCAACTAGAAGCAGCACTGAAAGTATGATACACCAGAAAAGTGGAGAGATCCCTGAGAAAGGCCAAAAGAGCGCTTGAAATGCATTGCGCCGACCGAACAGCTAAATCATTAGCATATACGAGACAATTCTATTACAGCAAAGGGAACAAAGCAAATAAAGTACTTGTCACAGGTTTCCCCCTTTCTCACCTGTTTTCACTGCTTGATGGACTCTTTAGGAAGAGTTTTCTTCCGTACGGTACGGGTCTTCTACAAGCCCGCTCGGCCGTCTTCGGCTTCCAGTGTTCGTTCAGCTTCGATGTCCGGGATCAATAGGAAACTCCAGGAAGTCTAGGATAAGGTGCACGGAATCCGGGAAGAAGGCTGAATAAGAAGGAGGAAGGATAGTAGGGGAAAGCGAAGGATCCGGGAACCAGGAAACAACAGAGTTCCGCGAAGGCGAACTACGTAGCACACGTCTAGCCACAGCTAACAGTAGCATTGAGACGTGCGGGGCCACGGGGTGTGGCTAATTTATAGAATGTGCTGCATTGGACGTGAAGGCTGGTAAGCAGCGTTCTGTGCTTACGGCCATGTTGGAAGTGCAACAGAGTGTAAGCCCCGACGTGTCAAGGACCAGGAGGCCCAGAAGGTGCGTGTCCGATGGTTCATGACAGCATGCCTCCTCCGAAAACCCGTCCCGCTGGGTTTGCCCGGGTGTATGAGATGGAACCTTCTGAGTAACCTGGGGGAATTTAAGTTTGAGATAGGTTCCCATGTGCGTTCACTGGGAGGGTATCCTTTCCATTCCACCAAGCTGACCACGTTTATATCTGGAGTCACATATTCTGGAGAATTCATATTCCAGTTGGTCATTGACAAGTACAGGATTGGGTATGAGGTTAGTCCGAGAGGTCTGAATGTATGGTTTCAGTAGAGATGTATGAAAAACTGTGTGAATTTTCTTCCAGGAGTCTGGTAATTTGAGCCAAAAGGCCACTGGTTTAACGATTTATTTTATGGGAAAAGGCCCATAATACCGGGGGGCCAGTTTATTTGGCCATAGATGTCGGGGTATGAGTTTCGAGGATAGCCATACTTTATCTCCTAGTGTGTAGGAGGGCCCTGGTCTTCTTTTGGAATCCGCATAATGCTTGGTATGAGTCCGTGCCCTTTCTAATTGTTCTTTTGCTTCTCTTTGAATATTGATGAATGTTTCAATCCAGGAATCGACTACAGGAACAGGTGAAGGGTGTTGAAGGGTGGAAGGTAGCACTGAGGGATGAAATACTTGACTGCAGAAAAAAGGGCTAGTCTTGACAGCCGAATGATACGAATTGTTATAGGAGAATTCCGCCAGAGGTATCAGAAGTGACCAATCATCCTGGACTTTGGTAGTGAAACAACGAAGATATTGTTCCAGGGTTTGATTCACACGTTCTGTAGCCCCATTAGTCTGTGGATGATACGCTGAAGAGAGGGCACGCTGTATTCCTAGTATTTGGCAAAGGTGTTTCCAAAATTGAGATATGTATTGCGGTCCTCTGTCTGATATGATCTTGGAAGGGAGTCCATGGAGTCTAAATATGTGTTCCAGGAAAATTCCAGCAAGTTCTGAGGAAGAAGGTAGCTTGTATAACGGTGTGAAATGAGCCATATGAGTGAATAAATCTATGGTGACCATTATGGTTGTATACCCCCTAGAAGGTGGTTGTTCTACAATGAAGTCCGTAGCAATAATTTCCCAGGGCCCTTGTTGGTAGTGCAGGCTGCAGTAGGAGGCCCGCCGGTCTCTTGTTATCATGTTTGTTTTGACTACAAACTGCACAGGCTTGAATGTACAGTCGTACGTCAGTCTTCATTCTCGGCCACCAAAATTGTCTTTGTATTAGATGAAGGGTGTTTGTGATGCCACGATGTCCGGAGTGAAGGGTATCGTGACAAAGGTTTATTATCCTTTGCTGTAGTTTCTGCGTGGGGATGACTAAACCTTTATCCTTGAAAAGAAATCCATCCTTAGTTCTGAGATTCCATCGGTTCTTTCCTGAAAATTCTTTGCAAAGTTCAGAGGACTGTGTTTGTATCCGAACCTCGTCCAGGAGACTGATTGCTTGAACTACGAATGTCGTGTGTGGAAACATTTTAAGGAATGACAGGTCTTCAAGGGTTTCGTAGTCAGGACGTTGAGAATTATATTCTGTGTTCCAGGGACATGATGAATCTGAAACTGGTATTTGGCGAAGAAGAAGGCCCAACAGGCTTGACGGCTATTCCTACATTCCAGGGCCTGTAATACTTGAAGATTTCGATGGTCCGTGCGAACCTGGACAGGATGTTTTTGCTCCTAGAAGTAAATGACGGCAATCTGTGAAGGCTTGACGGATGGCTAGCAGTTCCTTTTCTAAAACAGAGTAATGGGTTTCACTGGGAGTTAATGTCCGTGAAAGATAAGCAATAGGATGTTCCAGCTTGTCGTCGAATTCCTGTTTTAGGACTGCACCAATGTCATAGTTAGAGGCGTCTGTCTCCACTAGGAATGGCCGGTTGATGTCAGGTTGAGCCAGGATGGGAGCTTGTGTAAACTCTGTTTTTAACCGTTGGAAGGCCTCCTCTTGGGCTGATGTCCAATGAAAGGGAGTGTCTTTCTTCAACAGGGCAATGATCGGTTGGACTATCTCGGAAAAGGAAGGTATGAATTTCCTATAGAAGTTAGCCAAGCCCAGGACAGACTGGATCTGTTTCACGGTGGTCGGACTTGGCCAAGATAGTATGGCCTTAACCTTGGATTGATCCATTCCAATACCTTCTGGATATTGGAATGGACTATCTAGGACGAATCCTAGATAGTGAACAGTAGCGACATGGAAAAGGCACCTCTCGGGTTTTGCCAGGAGCTTGTTTTCACATAGTCGCTGTAATACTGCCTTAACATATTCTTCGTGCTTAAGAGGGTCCTTAGAGAATATTAAGATATCGTCCAGATACACGATGACAAAGAGGAACAGCATGTCTGAAAACACCCGAGCCATGAAGCATTGGAAGACCGCCGGGGCATTTGCAAGTCCAAAGGGAATAACCAAGTATTCAAAATGACCAAAGGGTGTTCTAAAGGCTGTCTTCCATTTGTCACCTTCTCTAATACGGATCAGATGGTAGGCACAGGCACCTCTAAGATCCAATTTGGTGAATATTACGGCTCCTCTTACTGCTTCCAGGATATCTGAGATCAAGGGCAACGGATAGCGATCCTTAAGGGTGCACTGATTTAAGCCTCGATAATCAAGACAAGGTCTGAGTTCATTGGTGTCTTTCTTAGGAACAAAAAACAGTGAGGATCCGGCTGGGGATTTGGATGGTCGTATGGTGCCATTTTCAAGGTTAGTATCCATATGTTCACGGAGGGCCTTTTTCTCCGGTTCGGATAAAATTAACATCCTTCCAAAGGGAATCACAGCTGAAGGTTCGGTTTCAATAGCACAGTCTTCTGGTCTATGAGTAGGTAAGGCTTGAACAATAGCAGAAGAGAACACATAAGAGTATTCCTGAGGGACTTTAGGAACCCGGATGATGTTTAAAACTGTCAGTGGGCCTTGATGGTTTGCTGAAAGTCCTTCCAATGGTGTCGGAGCGTGATCCAGGAGTAGGCAATGAGACATGCAATGCTCGGAACCCAGGAACAAAGAACCTGCTGCCCAATTGATGTATGGATTGTGTCTTTGTAGCCAGGGCGTTCCCAAAACCATTGGGTAATGGACGGACTTTATAATGTCAAACTTTATCTTCTCTCGATGGTGGTTTATTGCGAGCTCAACTTCCTTGGTCTGAAGGGTTAGGGGTCCTGAAGAAAGAGGTCTCCCATCAATTGCTTCTACAGGTTGCATATATCCCGGGATTCAAAAGGAATATGGTGTTTAAAAACCCGTTCTTGATCTATGAATATTCCCATGGCCCCATAGTCCACCAATGCCAGAATGGGGTAGGTTTCCTTCTTGGATGGCGATAGAAAGGCCTGTAAAATGACCAGATTGTTTTGTCCAGGAGAGTTCAAGGATGGAATAGATGTGGAGCAAACATCTCTCTCCCGACACTGGGCTCCATCTAGGATCGGGAGCTGGCGTTTCCCGAATGCCGTGGAGGGGCTATTGGACACTCTCTCACTAAATGTTTGTCTGAGGCACAATACATGCATACGCCGGTATGGATCCTTTGCAACCTTTCTTGGGGGGATATGGGTCCACGGAAGGCCCATAGTTGCATAGGTTCGGGTTTGTTACTAGGAACAGAAGCACATTCAGGTTTTCGAGGAGGTCTCTATGGGGTTCTTCTGGAAGGGTAACTTGGTCTTCTTTTTCTCTGCCTTCCTTTCCTGGATGCGGAAGTCAATCTGTAGAGCGAGATCCATAAGGGCTTGGTATGAACTTGGGCGTGCCACTCTGGCTAGTTCATCCTTTATGTCTTCATTTAGTCCTCTTCGAAAGAGTGTGAAGCAGGCTTCAGAGGACCAGTCCGCTTCTTTAGCCAATTGTTTGAATCGTGTTGCATACGTGAGCATGTCCTGGGAGCCCTGCTGGAAATCGAGTAAACGTTCCTGAGCAGTCTGGGCGGTCACACATGGTTTTAAGGGCTTGAATGAATCTGTCATAATCATCCAGGAGGGCATCTCCAGCATTAACTAATGGTGTGGCCCAGGTTAATGCATTCCCTGAAAGGTGCGAAATAATAAAGCCCATCTTAGCCCTGGAGGTAGAGAAATAATAGGGCTTAAAAGTAAAGTGGACCAAACAGGAATCAAGGAATCCACAAAGGTTTTTTGCTGTCCCATTGTATTTGTCTAGAATGTCGTCCAATAGTACACTTTCCTTCGTGGCAGAGTCACGGGATAAGACTAATTGTTTTAACGCGGCATTCTCTGCCTTTAGGTTTTGTACTTCGGTCGTTAGTTCTTGCATGCCGCGCATAAGATCTTGAATGGCCACCTCCATGTCTATATCGACTTCAGTTAGGTGGCATCTCAATCTGTCACAGGTTTCCCCCTTTCTCACCTGTTTTCGCTGCTTGATGGACTCTTTAGGAGGAGTTTTCTTCCGTACGGTACGGGTCTTGTACAAGCCCGCTCGGCCGTCTTCGGCTTCCAGTGTTCGTTCAGCTTTGATGTCCGGGATCAATAGGAAACTCAAGGAAGTCCAGGATAAGGAGAAGGTGCACTCGGAGGTGGGTGCACGGAATCCGGGAAGAAGGCTGAATAAGAAGGAGAAAGGATAGTAGGGGAAAGCGAAGGATCCGGCAACCAGGAAATAATAGAGTTCCGCGAAGGCGAACTACGTAGCACACGTCTAGCCACAGCTGACAGTAGCGTTGAGACGCGCGGGGCCGCGGGGGTGTGGCTAATTTATAGAATGTGCTGCATCAGACGTGAAGGCTGGTAAGCAGCGTTCTGTGCTTACGGCCATGTTGGAAGTACAACAGAGTGTAAGCCCCGACGTGTCAAGGACCAGGAGGCCCAGAAGGGTCGATTCCAATGGTTCATGACAGTACTAGCGCAGAAGCTAAAAAAGATCCATAGCCGAAACAACTTTCTTAAGCTGTGAGGAGAGGATGGGAAGCTGCACTACTCCGAGACAGATAAAATCAACGAACTAATGAAGCATCACAAAGCCATAATGTCCGGAGATCCTACGGTTCTAGACAAGCGGCCGGAATACTTGAGCGCAACATCCCCCCAAAGCCCAACCCAGCTGGAATCCCTGGAAGCCCCCATCAATACTGAAGAAATTATCGACTCCATCAAAGCCCTCAAATCTACCGCTCCTGGACTAGATGGTCTCTCCGCAAACTTTTACAAAAAATATGCCAGAATCTT
This sequence comes from Ambystoma mexicanum, assembly GCF_040938575.1. Taxonomy (NCBI): domain Eukaryota; kingdom Metazoa; phylum Chordata; class Amphibia; order Caudata; family Ambystomatidae; genus Ambystoma; species Ambystoma mexicanum. The sequence goes on along the minus strand of NC_090921.1, from coordinate 1,331,926,231 downwards.
AGCACCCCAAATGGCCGCCTTATTTAACTCCTTCCTATCCGGAAGATCGGTCACTAGAACAATGGCCGAATCGATCACAGTTTTGATCCATAAACCTGAGAAGGATCCCGAACTACCTGACTCTTACCGCCCGATTTCGCTCCTGAACAACGATGACAAGATCTTTGCCAAAATACTAGCCAGAAGGCTGGGATCGGTTCTCCCGCTGTTAATTAACCAAGACCAAACAGGACTTATTCCGGGAAGAGGGACCCACGACAATATTAGGCGAACAATAAACATAATTGAAATCGCCCACAAAATGAAGGTAGGGATGGCCGTGATATTATTAGATGCCCACAAAGCCTTCGACAGAGTAGACTGGGGATACATTCAAGCGGTTCTTAAACACTTTGGCTTTGGCCCCAATTTCACCACTTGGGTGATGGCCAATTCCCAAATCCCCATGACACAACTGCCGGTCAATGGCACCAGGTCAGAACATATACAGGTATCCAGGGGCACGAGAAAGGGATGCCCACTCTCACCCGTGGATTTTGCCTTGTCTATGGAACCCTTTGCAGCTAGAGTCAGAGAGAACGGGAATATAAAGGGGATAATGGTGGGAGACCAAGAATACAAAATCACGTTATACGCAGATGATGTATTAATAACAGCATCGAACTTAGAAACGTACCTAGGAGCATGATGGGAAGAAATCAATGTATTTGGGGCCTTATCAGGATTTAAGGTGAACCTATCCAAATCCTCAGCTTTAGCCATCAACCTTTCCACACAAGAAAGAGACTCCCTAGGCCTCCTGTCACCAGTCCCCTGGGCGAAGGGCACAATCAAATATCCCGGGGTCCAAATTCCAAAAGAACCAACAAGGCTGTACTCAAGCAATATCCCGAAACTAATCCGGGAACTACAAAATGACCTTAAAAGTTGGAAACAACATGAAATCTCTTGGTTCGGGCAAATTACTGCCATCAAAATGAACCTTATTCCCAGATGGCTGTATCACTGCACAGCACTACCAATACATATTTCTGGACCGGCCCTAAAAGCCCTACAAAAGAAAATACTAGAATTTGTCTGGGGAGGGAAAAAAACCTGAATCACCAAACGAATCATGCTGAGGGGGAAGACACAGGGGGGGCTGGGAGTCCAAGACATAGCTAGATACACCCTAGCCGCTCAATTATCACACGCATTCTCCTGAGTGCAAGAAACAGACCCCTCGAAATGGAAACAAATTGAAGAATTCTGGTGTCCGGTCCCATTATCTGATCTCCCACGCCTACCAAATATAAAGCCACAGGCAAATAGCGGTCCTCTGTCCGCCACAACGGTTACAGTCCATTGTTGGAATGCCGCAGTTCAGAAATGGGGCATACGTAGCGCCTTAGGACCCCTGACCCCCGTCTGGAACAATCCCGAATTCTCACCGGGTAAGCCCCTGCTTGACTTCCAAGCCTGGATAGAAGGTGGCCTGGGTAAAACCAACGATTTTCTAGAAGAGGGCTCCCCCATCTTGTTCGAGAGATGCAAAATGAAATTCGGAGTTGGGGAACGGGAAAGATTCCGCTATGCACGAATTAGGCCCTGGATGTCCCACAGGGCAACCCGAGAAAAATGCTCCAGAGAACTGACAGCGCTGGAGCTAACTACACCAACCAGAAGGGGCAGGACCTCGACCATCTACCACCTTCTAGACAGATCAGACCCCGGGAAAAAAGAAAGATATATGCTAGAATGGGAAAAGGACCTAGGGAGAGAAATAGAGGGGGAAGAATGGGGGAAAATATGGGCCAGATTGCACAAAAGCTCAAAATGCATCACTAATAGAGAAGGGGGCTATAAACTTTGCTATAGATACTATATCACCCCAGCCCAAATTCATAAGGCTAACCCGGATATCCCCGGAACCTCCTGGCACGGTTGCCCAGTCCCCGGATCTTTATTTCACATGATATGGTCTTGCCCAAAAGCAGAGGCATACTGGAGAGAAATCTTAAAACACATCAAAGAAATCTCCGGTCTCTCCATACCTTGGGACCCAGGAATTGTCCTATTGGGCGGTACAGGAGACGGCGCACTTCCGATCTCAGGGCAAATACCCCGCCTATACATGCATTTACTGCTAGTGGCAAAAATCGCAATGGCCCGATTGTGGAAAAACGAAAGCGGCCCTTCGACAGCGTTATGGTGGTCCAAATGTTGGGACATAGCAGTGGTCGAGAAAATCACGGCAATACGATCAGGTTCCCTAAGTGGGATCCTGAACATATGGGACCCATTTCTGGACTACGCAGCTAAATTCCCAGCCCTCACAAAGAGACCCCCACTCACCAGATGGCTCCAATGCAGCCCGCTTTACTGAACACTGGACCTTACTCAAAACACACCAAAGACAAGGCTCACAACCGTTTATGAGAAGTACGGACCACGGACAATGACGGAACAGCCAGCAATGGTTCCCTCAACCGATAAACATTTTCAGAGACACTACACTGTGAAACACCTCATAATTTATTGCATTGTTGTGATGATTGTATTGCTCTGAAAAAACCAATAAAATGTTGTTATGAAAAAAACAATACTAATTTTTAGATTAACCACATTGTATCCGAACATAACCTCAAGAGGCATGCCTAACTATTCCAGGACGTGTTTACATGTAGCACGTAGAAGGTTGATGCAAAATTAACATGTACAATGTCATAATGGGTAACAGAGAGATTTGTGAGCCAGACCCGAACAAATTATAATAAGCCTGATTTGACAATTTGTGATAGTGATTAAGGATTCTGGAAATTGATAGTACAGGCAAATAATTGTTTAGTATGCGACATAAATATGACAACACAATGTTACAACATTCTCATACCAATTTCTGTTTTGTCTCTTTTTTTCCGCTCATTTCTCTTTGTTGTTTTCTTTCACTGACCCTAACCCTCCTACCTGGCCCCCTCCCTTTTCTCTGTGTTTTATTATATGCTATGACTATTATTCTGCAAACGCAACCATTGGGTTGATAGCTTTTGTATGATGGCAACATAATATTCAATATTTTTTGTATTATTCTCTTTATTTTGTCCTTTATTATTTTTTATTCTTCTTCTATTCTTACTCATTTGTTAATTATACGTGTGGTGTGTGACATTCCATATACCTGTATGCTCAAAATTGATCAATGACGTGAAAAATTGATCAGTGAGACACATGTCAATATTCATGTAATGTGTATATTATTTTTTACTTAACAAAGCTATTGCCCTGATTTGAGAAAGGCATAGTCAATGCAAAAACACATGTTATCATAGAGGGCTTTTTGTCATAATAAACTTTGAGCAAGGTATAAATATTTCTCAGTTCAAGAGAGCTATATTGTGGTGGCGCATGTATACATGTGAGGAAAACCCACCCCTACATTAGAAAGCAATCGTCATGGTGGGAATGCAATGATACTTCCATCAGCCCAAAGCACAGACTACCTGCAAATCTTGCAAATCCCTACTTAATATTCTTCAGGCTAAAATGTACTCATTCATGTTCAAACGTACTATATCTTACTCCCCCGCACCAACCAGTACCTTCGTAAGTGGACAAAACATGTTTTTCCTTCCACACTGTCAACCCAAAGCAATGTACCATACTGCAAGCATTGAGGAAATGCACTACAGTGTGTGTTGGACAATTTCATGAACAATGCTCCCAAGGAGTGCAGTCACACAAACAGTACGTGTGCACAAAGCACAGTACCAGTATTTTCCACTTGATGTGTGCAAGGGAAAGTGCCAAGTCGGAGGGTTCAAAACTATCCTCAGTAACCTCTAAAATCACCACTTACGCAATAAAGTCAGCAGCTCTATGCAAATAGTCATACAACTCCAACACATATGGACGTACTACCACGTTAGTCTGTAATTGGACAGTACCACTTCAAAGTGTACACAGATGTCGAAGTAACAGCAGGAATGCACATGCTTCTATACATACCCTTTACAAACAGGACACTGTAAACAGTTTGAATACGCCACTTGGTATCTAACTGCAACCTGAATACGGCAAGGGTATTTGCAGCATCACAACTACCCACCTCAACCTTCAACAATTACTGTGCTACAAACATAGCGTCGCACACTTCCAAACTATGATCAGTTACAGTACGCCAACAGGTACGTAACTACAGTCAGAATTCTGCATTAGCACAGAACAATGTCATAATACTTGCAAACCACCAGCAGCAACCAACGCATAAACAAACAGTTGTACAAAAAGGAAGCAGGAAAACATTTACAAATCACCACCTGCTATACACCGCCACCCATCCTACCAATATATATAGCCCAGATATCGTACACCCTTACATTTCCTCCTACTTGAAGAGTACACCTTACAAAGTGATCTAACCACTTCAAACATCACTATCATTCATTGTGCACAATATTAGCAAGGAAATGTTAAAGTTTTTTTTTTAATCCAGCATGGATTTCTTTCCCCCACAGACCCAATGATTATGTAAAGAACCACAGGAACTGAGCTGAAAGCATAGTACTTACGACAACTAGTTATGAGGGTCCACAAAATAAATAAATGTATACTATGTAGTGGACTGCAAACTAACAAATACCTGCGCTAACATATTCTGTTCTCTTTTCCCACAGATAATGGAGCAACCAGTACCACAACATTTTACACTCCATACACAAAACACAGTGCAGGTCTTCCTCAATCCAAACAGTAAGTCTTCAACGACTGCTATTATACCTCTGTACAATAGCCACAGAGCAATAAGTGCAATTATTGGTGCTATACACTTACCAATACCACCATTTACAATGCACACCCATATTACACTATGCAGCTTGTACCTACGCCCTACACGCTTCACTACACCCTGTACATTGTAGGGCCTCCAGCCATACACTAAACATTGTACACCCCGCCCACTCTTGCTGCTGCACTACAGAACTATACCTACAGACAGCAATCCACGTACCACTAACACCACACATAAAAGAGCCACCTACCCCTTAGCCACTACAGTTGACATTGGCTGCTATTTCTTCCACAAAATACATAACCTGTGTCCTACGTACGCTGGTCACCTAACCGAATCATAAGTGCACACACTGAATACACAACCCTATAGTAAGCTACCCTACAATCTGCACAATCACAACAATGCAATTTCAAGCAGGTATCAATACATCTTACATAACTTTCCTAACTGCTGCAACATTTAGCTCCTTGCTTTCAACTGGCACCGTGTAGGGCATTAGGTAATTTTCATTGTTATTAAATGGCCTCTATTCTCCCCCTATTCCACTCCATCTCACCTACCAACTTCCTCCCGCCATTACAGGCTGAAAAGAACTACACACATGTCATCGACATCCACTCTAGGGACACCTCCACGAACCTACTCAGTCCCACAGAATGGATCCAACGCTTCACCACACCCCCGCACACCCACACCACTGATACCGAGCCCACGAATATCAGGAACAAGAGATTAGGATCTCAATTCATCATCCATACGGCACATACTAGATTGCATCCTCAAACCCCTACCTTCAAATCTAAAAAATGCTTGCCTACCACTCACTCGGCAGTATCTACAGAGATACTTAATCTACCAACTCCCGCCACCACCCTTACTATGGAACCACCACTTATTGTCTCACCAAGCCCACGTGGACCACTCCCTGTGCCACCCACCATTAAAGGCGCACTGATCAATGCACGGCCCCTAATTGCCCATGCACCTAACATTGCAAACCTCATCTCTGAAAATGGCCTGGATTTTCTCGCCATCACAGAAACCTGGCTTCACCAGGCGGCAGGCCCTTCACTCTCTCTAGCCCTTCCAGGGGGTTATACTATCACCAGAGCTGGCAGACACTCAGGCAAAGGAGGAGGTCTCGCTGTTATAGCAAACACCCCCCTGGGTCTCAGAGATACCACCCTCACCAGCCTACCATCTGCTGAACTCCTATCAGTTAAACTCCCGCTAACAGCCACCCAAACCATCCTCCTACACCTCTTCTACCGCCCTCCAGGCCCCATCTCCTCTTTTGAGGAAGACATCACAGGCCTCTTAACATCCAATGCAAAACTAGGCTCTCAAATCATACTTCTTGGAGATCTTAACCTTTGGTTCCAGGACCCCAATGACACCAATGCAGAAGCTCTCAAAAATTCCATCTCCCAGCTCGGCTTTAAACACCGAATCACGGAGACCACACACGTCAAGGGGCGTACGCTAGATTGGCTGTCCAACCTCAATTGCTCTATTACAATACTTCAGAATGAATCCATTGCCTGGACAGATCACCACTACATATCCTTTGCCATCCAGGGGACCACACCCCTGAGTCCTATCATCGCCCCTCCATCTCTTTCCAGGAACGAAACATAGCACTGCCCAATCCATGCCCTCTCAACAATAACATCTTGGAAGATACCAAGTACAATAACCGATATCCTACCAACCTGGTCGACCTTTATAACAATACTTTGGAGTCAGCCCTAAACACTATTGCACCACTCAAACTAAAAATGGGTAAACCAATAGCCGACCTTAACAATTGGTTCACTCCAGAACTAAAAATCTTGAGGAATAAAAAAAGAGTGGCGGAATCTACCTGGCGTCAATCACCCACTACTCTATACTACACTACAAGGCACTGTTACCCACAGCAGCTGCCGCCTACACAACTACCATTCTCACCACCAAAAAAGAAATCTATAACAACAGAATCATTAACGCTAAATCAAGGACTAATGAGCTCTTCAGCATCCTAAGGGAATTGGAATCCTCAGCTCCGCCATCAGAGGACTGCACAAAGTATGCGGCTTGGTGTGCCAAAATACAAGCCCTAGAGGACAAAATAGCTTCTCTCCAAACCAAAATAGAAGCCAAAAAGAACAGCATCTCAAGCAGCTCCTCCTCTAAACACTCTCCTGTGCATCAACTCCCTAAGTGCCCGCTGTTTACATTCTTCCCGGTCACTCCTAAGGAAGTGTAGGACATCATCCAAGGTATAAAGCCCTCAAGGTGTGAAGGAGATACTTGCCCGGCTCCCATCATCAAGGAAGGCGCCAAAGAGCTGTCCCTTTCATAGCCACAGTGATAAACTCCTCTTTCAAGTCCAGCCTTGTCCCCAACAACGTCAAGGAGGCTTGTGTCATGCCCCTCTGAAAAGAAAACAACTTAGATCCTAACATTCCAACAAATTATACGCCAATCTGTCCCCTTCCTTCTAAAAATTCAGGACAGAGTTGCATACCTGCAAATCCAGAAACACCTGGAGGACAATAATTTACTTGGTCTCCGACAATCCAGATTCCGTCCCAGACACCGTACAGAGACAGCCCTCCTGGATCTGAAAATGCAGATGGATGAGACGAAAGACAAAGGCAAAATGGCCATCCTCCTATTGTTAGACTGTAAAGACGCCGGTGGGGGGTGTCTGTACTTCCGCTCTCTATATGGTAGAGGAGAGGCACAGAGGACCCCAGACAAGATTCTCTATTATTGGTTAGTGGTCGAGCAATCAAGGCCTAGCTTCTCAGGAGGTGATGCGGGCTGGTTCTTAAGTACAGTGTAGTCCCCAAGCACCCACAAAGGAATGTCCACACACTGTATCGGTTAAAACACAGTCTTTATATAATTAATATTCAAAGTTATATACAATATCACGAAAACGCACTGTGTGCTCGGAAAATCAACAATGGTAAATATATACAGTTCTAAAGTGGTACCATAACAATTATTAGATATCATTAAAGTGCTTCAACTATACTGTCAAAATGTCACACAGATCAATAAAGAAGAAACCAGCAGTAGAGAGAGGAAGGAAAGCAAGATGGTGGAACAATTGGCAGAATGCTGGCCCCGTACCACTAGACACAGTTCTGTGTGGAGATCCCCCCACCTGGGCAACCTGTAAAGCAAAGATGTATCACAAGCCCAGTCCGTATATTGTTCACACTAGACTTTCCAATAGTTCTGCAACCCCAAAGTACCTTGGCATTGTAGCGTTCCTCGTCGGGGAATCGGCAGCCCTTCTTGAGTGTCCTCCCTTTCAGGCAGGAGTCACGGGTCGTTGAACGTCCAACAGAAAACAGGTCGAGCTACGACGTTGAAGTGACCGCGTCGTTCCTAGCGGTGCTCGTTGACGGGGAAGCATAAACGTCTTGCAAGGAAGAGGCGTGTGGGGCACCTCGGTGTCGATAGTTCTGGACCGCAAAGAGTTTGAAGAACTGTGGGCCAGCAAGAGCGTCGAGTTGTCGGCGTCTCTGTGGTCCTTGGGTGGCGGGAAACACACCGGTGGATGATCCTCGGCGCGTCGACGATCAGGCCTTCTCCAGCAGGATACAGCGGCGATGACGCAGACGGGAGCGTCCTTGGATCAAATGAAGTTCTTAGGCAAAACGGGAGCACGGCGGCTCCAGTCAGCGACGGCAGTCGTTTACAGTGGCGGACAACAGTCCGGGCGTTTCTCTTTGTGATTTCGCAGCAGTCCCCGTATCAGGTCGGCAGCCTGTTGAAGGTCTGTCTACCAGGGATCTTAGGCAAAGATCAGCTGGTGCACGATGGTCCCTCGTAGCTCGGGAAGAGGGCGCCTTACCAGGTCCTCTCTGGGTAAGTCCTTGTAGACACAGCAGCTTTCAGATTGTGAAGGAGAGCAACAGCAATTCTTCTCGTCCAGCACAGCTTCAGGGTCAAGCTTCACTCCAGTTACTCGTCGTAGTGGACTTCAGCTTCTGAACACGATTCCTAGCAGTAAGAGGTCCCCAGATTTACTGATCTCCCATTCATTGCGCTGGGTCACACTCATGCATCCAATCACGACTACGGGCATTCATGCAGGCAGGCAGCCAATCAGGCACACGGTGCATTCAGGCCATTCACTTCTCTCCAGACACTCACAACAAGTTATGTTGATTTGTGACAAGTACCGAGCCATTCAACACTCCACACTGCATTCAAACCGGTTTCGGGCAGGGCTGTCTCAGTCATTGTGTCAACCACTAGATACTAGACACCCACAAGACTGAATGTGTATTCGTCACACACTCCATTCACCCAGGTCCCACCCACAGGCGTACCCACAACATACGATCGTTGAGAAGGCTCCAGCCAGTCTGGTCAGCACTTCCCCACACTACCATATATGGAACTTCCACCAAACAGCCAGTCAGGGGGAAGGGACAGAGTCAGGGCTTCCCGGGACGTCGGGAAGATCAAGGTAACAGGCGATGGAAGGCAAGAGGCCATGGGGACATTTTGTCTCCATCAGGAATCTACTGAATCCAATGTCAGGGCCTGGGCATCCCAAAATGGAGGATGCTCAGGGCACCAGTCAATTCAGCACGGAGCTGCCACCAGCCCGTACCCTGCTCTGTGGGTCACACTCAGGTGCCCAAAAACATACACTAGGGGCACAGGGTTGCATCCCTACCCATGGGTGCCATAAGGGTATCCCATGGGTCAGTTCACCAAAACCAAAGGAGAGAGCTGCACCGCCAGGAGTCCCACATTAACTCCTGCGCGGAAAACACGACAGAACACATGATAAAAAGCAGTAAAGGACAAGGATACGGAGGCCCTGTCCCTCCGATGCATTTCCAGCATCACAGTCGCCCCCCCCGACTGAGGTTAGGGTGCCTAATCTCCCACGAGATAGACACCCTCATCCAGACGGTCAACATACCTTCTGGAAAGGCCATCTGCATTATCGTGACTCTTCCCTGGTCTATGCTCAATTGTGAAGTCTAGCCCTTGCAGGCTAATGGACCAACTGAGCAGTTTCGGGTTCTCACCCTTCATCTGCATAAGCCACTTCAGGGGCTTATGATCAGTTTGGACCTTGAAGGTAGACCCGGTAAGGTAGGGTCTAAAACGCCTAAGGCTCCAAACTATACTAAAACATTCCTTTCCAACAGTAGCCCACCTAAGTTCCCTACCCTTAAGTTGTCTACTGATGAATATGATCGGATGTTCTCTTCCTTTGTCATCTAACTGGGACAAGACAGCTCCAATTCCGGTGTTGCAGGCGTCAGTTTGAACTATAAAGGGCTTGCTGTAATCGGGCGCACACAACACTAGTGCCCTAAACAGACTTCCTTTCAAGCCATCAAAGGCCCTCTGAGAGTCTTCAGCCCAATTAACCTTCCTAGGCTGTTTGGGTGAAGTCAGAGTTGTCAGGGGTGCAGCTATGGTTCCATAGTCTGCCATGAAATTGCGATAATACCCAGTGAGGCCCAAAAGGGCTCTCACCTGGGTTTGAGTAGTGGGAGTCTCCCAGTCCTGTACATCCTGCACCTTACTGGGGAGAGGTTGGATTTGACCCTCTCCTACCTCATGACCAAGATATGTGACTTTCCCCTGAGCTATCTGGCACTTGGTGGCCTTGATAGTGAGGTTAGCCCTTTTTAAGGCCTGCAACACTTTATCCAGATGCGTCAAATGCTCTTCCCAGGTGGAACTGTAGACAGCAATGTCGTCTAAGTAAGCCAAGCAAAAGGCTTCCAGCACACTGAGCGCATGGTTGACCAATCTCTGGAAAGTGGCAGGGGCATTCTTCAACCCAAAAGGCATGACCCTTAACTGGTAGAGTCCCTCTGGTGTTGAGAACACCGTCTTTTCCTTGGCATGGTCCGTCAGAGCTATTTGCCAATAGCCTGAGGTAAGGTCAAAGGTGCTCACAAATTTGGCAGCACCTATGGTGTCCACAAGCTCATCAGCCCTGGGTAATGGGTGCGCGTCAGTTTTTGTGACGGCATTGACTCCTCGGTAGTCCACATAGAACCTCCAATCCTTGGTACGGCCTGGGAACTTGCCGTGGGGACAAGGACCACGGGACTGGAACAGGGACTGATTGAGGGTTCAATAACTCCCAGATCCAACATCTTGGCGACCTCAGCCTGGATGTGGTTCTTTACAGTATCTGACATACGGTAGCACCTGCTTTTGACAGGCACACTGTCACCAGTGTCAATCTCGTGCCTACACCACGGTGTAAGGCCTAGTGTCAGTGAGAACAGAGAGGCATACTGCTGGAGCAAAGTCCTGCAGGCCTTCTGCTGCTCTATCGTCAGATCAGGAGAGAGATGTACTCCCTCCACTGAGCCATCCTGAGGGTTGCTATGCAGCAAATCAGGAAGGGACTCACTCTCATCCTCTTCTTGCTCTAGAGCTAGCAAGAGTCATGAGATTTAGGCTCGCCTGTGGAAAGGCTTGAGCCTATTAACATGGAATACCTGAGGGGCTACCCCTGAGGCTCCCATGTCAACCAGATAATTGACCTTGCCCATCTTGGAGATTATCCTGAAGGGTCCAGTCCACTTATCTGCCAAAGCCCGAGGCTTGGTAGGCTCCATCACGAGGACCTCCTGTCCCGGAGTCCAATCCACTTGTGATGCTTTAAGGTCATGCCAGTACTTATTTGATTCCTGGCTGGCTCTTAAGATTCGCTGTTGCCTGACCCATCATCTGTGTCATCCTCCATCTGAGGCCTAACACATAGTCCCAGACTTGCTTGGCAGGGCCTGGAGGGGTGGCTTTCAAACCTTCTCTGATTAAGGCAAGGGGCCCCCTTACGGGATGTACAAAGAGTAACTCAAAGGGGCTGAAACCAACACACTCTTGAGGTACCTCTGGGTAAGCAAACAGCAGGCATGGCAGGAGAAGATCACACACTTCCAAAGCGCCTAGCATGCCCTTGAGAGTTTTGTTAAATCTCTCAACCAGACTGTTGGTCTAGGATGGTAAGAGGTGGAGAATTTATAGGGAACCCCGCACCCTTTCCACATGGTTTTCATGTAACTAGACATGAAGTTGGATACTCTATCAGAGACAACCTCCTTAGGGAATCCAACATGGGTGAAAATGCCCAGGAGAGCCCTGGCAACCACCTTGTCAGTTACAGTCCGAAGGGGTATAGCCTCAGGGTACCTGGTGGCATGATCTACCAAGAACAGGATCAACCGATGTCCACCTGAAGTGGGAGGGTCAAGCAGACCGATGATGTTGATGCCCATCCTCTCAAACGGTGTGCCAACCACTGGCAATGGTTGCAGTGGGGCAATGACACTGCCTCCAGTCTTGCCAGACAACTGACAAGTTGGGCAGGTCCTGCAGTTGGACTCCACTTCTACTCCCATCCGAGGCCAGTAGAAATGGGCAAAGAGCCTCTGCTTAGTCTTCTTGGGACCAAGATGACCAGCCAAGGGCACATCATGCGCCAACTGCAGCAGGAAGGGCCTGTAAACCTGGGGTACCACCAACCTCTTGAGGGCACCAGGTTCAGGCTTAGTGGGCTCACTAACAAGGAGCTCACCCTCCCAATAAATCCGGAATGTCCTAGGCACTTCTCCTTGTGCCTGGGACAGGGCCTGTTTCCTCAGACCCTCGAATGAGTGGCTCTCTCTCTGTCCCTTACAGAGGTCCGCCCGGGAGGGTCCCCCTTCAGCTAACAAGCATTGAAGGTCGGGATGGTCCTCTGGGTTGAGAGCCTCTCCCACAGGAAAGTTTTCTGGCTCGTCTCCCACAGGAGTTGAGACGGGATTCACCACTGGACCCAGCCCGTCCAGAGCATGGATCCCAATGGGTGCTGTCAGAACTGCAGGAAGAAAGGGGCTCCCTCCACAGAGGTGGCCTTCTTACTTTTCAGTTTCCTTCGTGCCTTGGGTTTCACCGTCGGCAAGGATCCCGGGCTCGCAGCCGGACCCTGTGTGACCTGCGATTGGGTGACTGCCACAGCAGCCATGGGTAGACCATCCGTGATCATCCCCAACTCGACCAAATTGTTTCCCAACAAAATGTTTGCAGGCACGTTGTCCTGAACCAGGACCGGAAGCTTCGCTGTATTGTCTCCAATCATAAAGTTGACTAAGGCTAGTTCTCAGAGGAGCACCTACATAGTCCTCTGGCTTGAGCAGGGTCCTGTCCACCACTGTCATGCTTGCCCCAGTGTCTCTCAAACCAGTAGAAGGCTGGCCATTGAAGAGGACACTTCTCAAAAACCTACAAGTGTTTCTTGGGATAGTCGCCAGTACTTCTGCTTACTGGTCCCAGCCCCCAAGGGACACTAAGGAAATCTCTACGGGAGCACCAAAGGTGATTCCAGTAGAGGAGGCGAGGACAGTGGCCTCCACCTCAGATACAGAGTAGGGATAGGTCAGGCTGACAGCCTGGACTCCAAGTGCCTTACCCTTACACTTGGGGTCACCCCTTCGGTGATCCAGAGCCCCACAATCCCAACAAGTGCCGGGGATGCGGGGTATGGTACTGGAATCACTGGGACCCTGCTTCGCAACAGGCGGACCACTATTCTTACTGCCACCCACAACAGACTTATCACCACTAGGTTTTTGGGTCTTAGGAGAGGAAGGTTTTGGTTTACCCGACTGTGACTGCTTTTGGGACGCCTCAGCTTTCTGAGAGGCCCCTTTTTCTTTGTCCTTGTCCTTCCCACTGGAGTCCTTAAGGAACACCCGGTGGGAGATCCAATTGTCAGCCACCCTAGCCAGCTTAAAGGGGTCCAAAATGTTCTGGTCAGCAACATACTGACGCAGCTCCTGTGAATAGGCTTCCGAAAAATGCTCAAAAAACAAGAGGTGGGACAATTCAACAAACGTTTTCACTTCGTAACCATCAATCCACCCCATCATGTTCATGTGCACAGCACTCACCCAGTCAATCCAAGACACATTCTCTCATTTCTTAAAATCCCTGAACTGTTTAAGGTATTGGGTAGGCGTCTTGCCAAACTTGGCAATTAAAGCAGACTTCATGCACTCATACTGACCCCGTTCTTCCACACTCAGTTTCAGAATACAGGCATATCCAGTTTGAGGCACTCTGCTTAACAAACACTTAGCCCAATCTCTCTTATCAACATCGTGAATTGCACAAGCCATTTCAAACGCTTCAATCCATTGGAGGATATCAGAACCCTCTGCATACACACCAACCAAATCTTTCATAAACTTGGTTGCTGGGGACCTGACACTCTCGACTGGTTTAGCTGAAGTCTCCACTCGAGCTTTCTCTAACTGGATTCGCTGACATTCAGTGTCCTTGTCTTTGAGTTCAAGATCCCTATTCTTGAGTTCAAGATCTCGATCCTTGAGCTCCACTTGTTGAGCCAACTCCTCTTTCTTAAGCTCAGCATCTATTTCCAACTTGTGATATTCAAAGGCCATCCTTAATAACTCAAGTTCCAAGGAAGAGCTGGGGTTTGGAAGAGAGGCAGCAGGAACGGTGGCATTCCCAGAATCAGTTTCGGTGACAACCCCTGGGGTAGAGTCCTCATTGGTTGCAACCCCCCCCCCTTCAAGAGTTTCACAATCGATCTGGTAGTCCACCAAGGCAGCTATCAGCTCAGCCCTAGACTTATCCACAAAGTCTAACTCCCTGGCTTCACAAACCCTCTGGAGAGCCTCTAAGCTCAACAGAGTCAATTTACCATTCGCAATAGATTCCATTGCTTGTAATGCAGTTATCTTATACACAACTAAACCTTAATTTAACAAAGTGCAGATATCCTTCATAAGTGGCACGGTTGTACACTGATTCTTAAAACCATAAGCATACCACCGCTGCCACCAGTGTAAAGACACCAGTGGGGGGTGACTGTACTTCCGCTCTCTATATGGTAGAGGAGAGGCACAGAGGACCCCAGCCAAGATTCTCTATTATTGGTGCGTGGTCGAGCAATCAAGGCCTAGCTTCTCAGGAGGTGATGCGGGCTGGTTCTTAAGTACAGTGTAATCCCCAAGCACCCACAAAGGAATGTCCGCACACTGTATCGGTTAAAACACAGTCTTTATATAATTAACATTCAAAGTTATATACAATATCACGATAACGCACTGTGTGCTCGGAAAATCAACAATGGTAAATATATACAGTTCTAAAGTGGTACCACAACGATTATTAGATCTCATTAAAGTGCATCAACTATACTGTCAAAATGTCACACAGATCAATAAAGAGGAAACCAGCACTAGAGAGAGGAAGTAAAGCAAGATGGTGGAACAATTGGCAGAATGCTGGCCCTGTACCACTAGACACAGTTCTGTGTGGAGATCCCCCCACCTGGGCAACCTGTAAAGCAAAGATGTATCACAAGTCCAGTCCATATATTGTCCACACTAGACTTTCCAATAGTTCTGCAAACCCCAAAGTACCTTGGCGTTGTAGCATTCCTCATGGGGGAATCAACGGCACTTCTTGAGTGTCCTCCCTTTCAGGCAGGAGTCACGGGTCGTCGAACGTCTGACGGAGAACAGGTCGAGCTACGACGTTGAAGTGACCACGTCGTTCCTAGCGGTGCTCGTTGATGGGGAAGCGTAAACGTCCTGCAAGGAAGAGGCGCGCGGGGCACCTCGGTGTCGATAGTTCTGGACCGCAAAGAATTTGAAGAACTGTGGCCCAGCCAGGGCGTCGAGTCGTCGGCGTCTCTGTGGTCCTTGGGTGGTGGGAAACCCACCGGCGGATGCTCCTCGGCGCATCAACGGTAAGGCCTTCTCCAGCAGGTTACATCGGCGACGACACGGACGAGAGCGTCCTTGGATCAAATGAAGTTCTTAGGCAAAATGGGAGCACGGCGGCTCCAGTCGGCGATGGTGGTCATCGACAGTCGCGGACAACAGTCCGGGCGCTTCTCTTTGTGATTCCGCAGCAGTCCCCGTATCGGGTCGGCAGCCTGTCGAAGGTCTGTCTACCAGGGAGCTTAGGCAAAGATCAGCTGGTGCACGATGGTCCCTCGTAGCTCAGGAAGAGGGCGCCTTACCAGGTCCTCTCTGGGTCAGTCCTTGTAGACACAGCAGCTTTCAGATTGTGGAGGAGAGCAACAGCAATTCTTCTCGTCCAGCAGGGCTTCAAGGTCAGGCTTCATTCCAGTTACTCGTCGTAGTGGACTTCAGCTTCTGAACACGATTCCTAGCAGTGAGAGGACCCCAGATATACTGTTGATCTCCCATTCATTCTGCTGGGTCACACTCAAGCATTCAATCACGACTATGGGCATTCATGCAGACAGGCAGCCAATCAGGCACACGGTGCATTCAGGCCATTCACTACTCTCCAGACACTCACAACAAGTTATGTGTATTGGGACAGGTACCGAGCCATTCAACACTCCACACTGCATTCATACCGGTTTCGGGCAGGGCTGTCTCAGTCATTGTGTCAACCATTAGATACTAGACACCCACAACACAGAATGTGCGTTCGTCACACGCTCCATTCACCCAGGTCCCACCCACAGGCGTTCCCACAACATACGGTCATTGAGAAGGCTCCAGCCAGTCTGGTCAACACTTCCCCACACTACCACATATGGAACTTCCGCCCAACAACCAGTCAGGGGGAAGGGACAGAGTCAGGGCTTCCCAGGACTTCGGAAAGATCAATGTAACAGGTGATGAAAGGCAAGAGGCCATGGGGGGCATTTTGTTTCCATCAGGAATCTACCGAATCCAATGACAGGGCCTGGGCATCCCAAAATGGAGGATGCTCAGGGCACTAGTCAATTCAGCATGTAGCTGCCACCAGCCCGTACCCTGCTCTGTGGGTCACACTCAGGTGCCCAAAAACATACACTAGGGGCACAGGGTTGCAGCCCTACCCATGGGTGCCATAAGGGTATCCCATGGATCTGTTCACCAAAACCAAAGGAGAGAGCTGCACCGCCAGGAGTCCCAAATGAACTCCTGTGCGGAAAACACGACAGAACACACAATTAAAAGCCGTAAAAGACAAGGATACGGAGGCCCTGTCCCTCCAATGCATTTCCAGCATCACATAGACCTTTCGGCTGCATTTGGTCTGGTCGATCACCAGACCCTCACTGAACATTTGACCACAGCAGTGGCCTTTACTATCAATGCATCCAATTGTATTAAGTCTTTCTTATCCAGAGCTGTGCCCTTTCATCGCCACAGTGATAAACTCCTCTTTCAAGGCCAGCCTTGTCCCCAACAACCTCAAGGAGGCTTGTGTCATGCCCCTCTTAAAAAAAACAACTTAGACCCTAACATTCCAACAAATTATAGGCCAATCACAACCGTCCCATTCCTTCTAAAATTTCTGGACAGAGTTACATATCTGCAAATCCAGAAACACCTGGAGGACAATAATTTACTTGGCCTCCGGCAATCCGGATTCCGCCCAGACATGGCACAGAGACAGCCCTCCTGGATCTGAAAATACAGATGGATGAGGCGAAAGACAAAGGCAAACTGGCCACTCTCCCATTGTAAGACCTTTCGGCTGCATTTGATCTGGTCCATCACCAGATCCTCACTGAACATTTGACCACAGCAGCAGCCTTTTCTATCAATGCATCATATTGGATTAAAACTTTCTTATCCAATCGCACCACCAGAGTCTTTTCGCCTGCTGCCTCAGCAGACCCGATCCCCATCCACTGTGGGGTTCCCCAAGGTTCATGCGTCTCGCCAATGCTATACAACATATTCACGAAGCTCCTCTTCGACCGCCTTGACAACATTGGTGTCATCTACACGAACTACGCAGATGACACCCAGGTTCTCATCACACTGTCTGGTTGTTACGAAGCAGACTTTAAACCAGAGGTCTTCAAACTGTGGGGCGCAAGAGCCCAGCATGAACTAAAAAAAGAAAACTAGTTTTAGTTCGCAGGATATGGGCAAGAGCGGCTCACATATTCATACTGGACCATAAAACAGCTCAGGCACCAATGATAAAGGGCCCCGAAGTTGCAAATGGATATTCATTCCTTTAGGCACAGAATGTTTGAATAGTACCCAAGGGGGTGTTTTTTGTTAAATTGTAAGTAAATTGTGATATTAAAGAATATTTATTCAGTAAGAATGGGCAAAACTACTAGCTGCATAGTGCAGTAACTCATCAAACTGGCCCACATTGGCCAAAAAGAGTGACCCATTTTGACTGGCCTACACTAGCATTTTGCGTTTTTGGCACGGGCGTTGCCCTATTACCCTTTAGGCCAGTCTGAGCCTGGCAGCTCATCCATAATGGGGTAGGGGGCGTCCACCCAGTGGTCCCCTCACCCATTATGGAGGAGGCGAGGAGCCAGCCCAGTGAAACACTGAGTACTCCCTGAGCTGCTTTTTCCAGCTGAGGGAGTGCTCCTGGGCTGGCTGAACTGTCAAAGGAAAACACTATTTCCCTTTGACAGTTGAGTACCCTAGCCGCACATGCTCACTGAGCTATGCATGGCTGGGGGCATTTTGCTTCGCCAGCCTTACATAGCTCATTGGAAATGCTGGCTAGGGCACTGCATGTCTGTATGTGTGAGGGGGAGCTCCTTCACCTCCTCGCACATACGGACCGAGCAACCTGGAGTGGGGCATTTCAGCACCCATGCGCAGGTCCCTGCAGAAGGTATGTTAATGTTCATTTATTTTTTCTATTTAAATATATGAATGGATGCATGTATGCTTGTGTTATGAGTAAGTTTATGGTGATGGGTGCTCATATGAATGATGGTGATTGCTGTGTGAAGGTGTGTGTGTGTTTGTTTTGGTCCATTGAGCTGACTTTGGCGAGTGAGGTTAAGGAAGGTTGTACAACAAAGGCATTTTAAAAATGCCTTTGTTGCATAATGCCCCTACCCATCTGCCAAAATCAGCTCTCCTTCTGAGGCGCTGTGGAGCCCAGGGGACAGGGATGATATTTTTTTTATCTATCATAGATGTCCAGTCAAAAATACCATGCTTTTTTTCATGTATGCTAAAAAATGCAGCATTTTAACCCATTATTTAAAAAAAATTCATGGGGGAAATCCCCCCGAACCCTACTTGATTACTTGATTGCTTCAGGCTCCCTCGCTGCGCTCGGTCGCTATGGCATTTTTGACAGAAATATTTATGCCCCTCATCTTAAAAATTCACCAGCTCCCACTGGCCCTCGGACTGTGTTGGGAATGGAGTAGGTGGAGCCCAGGGACTTTGGTGGGAGCAGGATAGGTGAGAGCACTGTGATAGTGGTGGTAGCAGGGCGGGGAGAGCCCAGGGTCTGTGATGGGGAGGAGAGAGCCCAGGGACTGGGTAGGAGTGGGTTGAGGGAGCCCAGCGTCTGTGATGGGAGCAGGTGGGGGAGCCCAGGGACTATACTGGGAGTAGGGTGCGGTGACAGCGCACAATAGTTCATAGCTATTTGTACATACTGTTCGTTTGGAATTTTCGGGGGGCCTGGCCTGTCCAAATTTTGCTCGGGAGAGCCCAGGCCAAAAAAGTTTGAAGACCACTGCTCTAAGCTAATCAATGACATCGACTTGGAAATACAGGCATGGATGGCTGCCCACAGCCCCTGCCCTAATGATGAAAAAACCAAGCTCCTTATTGTCGGCATGCAGCCTCGCCTTTACAAGTTTGACCCGTGTTATATGTCCTTTAATATTGACGGGAACCCGATCAAAGTTGCAAAGGAGATAAAAACACTAGGAGATTATCTTGGTTCTACCTTGTTCTTAAAGAAACAAGTGAGCTCTATTGCATCATCAACAGCTTGCACCAAAAAGCTAATCAATGCTTGTAAATCTTACTTGTTCCTCACTAGCTGCATGATGTTAGCGAGAGCTTTAGTGCTCTCTAAAATAGACTATTGCAATACGCTATTCCTGGGATCCTCTGAACAAAATCTCAATAGACTTCAAGTCCTACAAAACACCTTCTTAAAATCAGCTCTAAACTTTCCTAGATCCAGCTACATCTCCAGCCTTAGGCAGAAATCTAACTGGCTCCCAGTGCGCTATAGAATATCGCTTCGCGCGCTGGCAATCACCCACAAATGTCTGTCTAACTCTGCCCCTAAATATTTGTCAGACAAGTTCTCCAAATACCAACCAGACCGACCAACAAGATCCTCCCAAACACACTTCCTCCTAGTTCCCAGGTTAACCTAAAAACGGCAGGAGGAGCCAGCTTCCCTGCCCAAGCTGCCAAGTCCTGAAACTCCCTACTCCCCACCATTAGAATGGAACCATTGCTTTCAAAACCAGAGTAAAGTTCTGGCTCACTGACAAGTCTCACAACTAAGCCTCAGGCTGCCAGTGGACCTGTATTTTGTCTTCATTTGTTACGCTCACCTGGCTCCCACAGGGGCGTCGGTCGGACCCGGACAGCTGCGGTCTCCACCCACGTGATGCGTAGTGCAGCGATGACTGACTGGATCTGCCCTTCTAATCTTGTCTGCTTAACCCATAGAAATATTTTCCTGCAAGTGGAGAGATGGATTTAGCCACTTGTGGATTCAAGTGATGGCACCCCCACAGTCCTCCCCAACTAATCACCTCCGAAATGCCCTCACAGCAATCTCACCTTATATTCTTGAAAGATGAGCTCTCCATCCTGCGTGGATTTGCAGAAGCGCGTCGATTCCAGTTACTTCACTGGTTTGAAGGCTTGGGAGAGTTCCGGAGAGTATTGACTCTGAGGTTCCTGGTGAGGACCAGTAAGTATTAAGGTCATAGAGTTCAATATGTCCGATGTTCACTCTTGTTCCCCCCTTCCTTTCTTGTCTTGCAGCTGGCTCGTGAAAAGATGCTCTTGTGGCAGCTGGTGGCACTCAGTTAAGAGTCTGTATTACCCGGTGCTGTCCGGTAAATGTTGCACGAGGAAAACGTGTTGTTTTGTCTCTCTTTACAGATGCGGCACGTGAAAATATGGAGAGTCACAAAAGGATGCCTCCGGTGGTAAATCAGGTAAGTCTATGGTGGTAAGAATTGTATTTGTTGGTTCCCTCGGCTCACCTTGTGGTTTTCTTTTGTCTCCTAGGTGCCGAAGTTCGGCGAAGAAATGATGGAGGCAGCGCCGACCCGAAGGATGCTGTGAAGACTGGTGAGTATGGCGCGGCGCTGCAGCTGGAGGTGAGGCACGTGCAGAAATGATGTTCTTTACAGGTCCGGAGACAAGATGGATCCAGAATCAGGTGTGGAATAGAAATAAGTTTGTTTTCTAACCTTGTCCCTTTCTTTCCTCTTTGTTTTAGGAGCTCCGGATTCGAGGCGGGAGTGGCAGAAGACTGGATACAGGCTGCAGGCATGGTGAGTGTTACGCTGCTGGATGCAGAATAACGCGTAGCGTGTGTTGCTGGTCGGGCGTGGTTTAAATAGCCTCAAAAGCAGTCCCAGGTAAGAAGTCCCTAGAACCACACCCGAGTAAAAAATAGTCCCTGTAGAAAAATAGTCCATTTCAGGCTTCATGTTGGATAGGAGTCATTTGCAGCATGGTCTGCCTGAGGTAAGTAATGACTATGAGCCTGGCGCCTTAGGCGCCAGGACTGATTCCTACTATGAGCCTGGCGCCTAAGGCGCCAGGACTGAACCCAGATAGCCCCTAGCCGGGGCTGCTGAGGTTTTACTAAATGTCTAGATGCCTGCTCCCGGGGCTGATGGGATTGGTCCGGATGCCTGGGGGTAGGCATCATGACATCATTGCTCTGATCGCTATGCCCTTATTTGTATTTATTGACTGCCAGACCTACCTGTAACCTTGGCCGACACACCTGTTGATTTCCTATGTTTATGTATGTAATTATGTCTGCCTGTAACATGTTATGTTTTCCAGCGACCAGTTATCTCAGGGTTAGGTGCACAATACAAATAAACAAATACAAATGAACACCATTTGTAAGAAAATTATCCAATCCATATTTCACTGCAGCTCATACAGCATAGCTCCCCAGCCATATTGTAACCACTGACTTACTGCTTAACTTTTTAAACTTCTGTTTCCCCTTTTTCATTGTGCAAAGGAAACACCATTTAAAGCCCAAACCACCTTAAAATGTTAGACAAATGTTCACACTAACTGTTTCCTTTCCTGAACAGTAGCTCCAAAGAAGGTCCTCCAGCAGGACACCAAACTGCGTACGATGGACCACCCACCCACGTCTTCTAAAACAGCGAACACAATCTGACATCACCCACCGTTGCCTGTTAACACACTGAACATATAACTGGTCCTTACCCACTGTAAAAGCACATTTTATGTATTTTGCTCTCTGTGCATTCACAGAACCATTTGTACAGCACCATCACTTCAACTTGTACATAGCACTACCTTCACCGTATTGACACTACCAACATTCGTAAATAC
This sequence comes from Ambystoma mexicanum, assembly GCF_040938575.1. NCBI lineage: Eukaryota > Metazoa > Chordata > Amphibia > Caudata > Ambystomatidae > Ambystoma > Ambystoma mexicanum. The sequence continues at coordinate 1,331,904,118 of NC_090921.1, read as the reverse complement.
ATACTACAATCGCAACACGTTTCTGGCTGATTCCTTCTTTTTTTTCTTGCATCATCTTCAAAAATTTAAACATACCATACCTTTCCTTCAACAGAACACACACTCATTGTAAAACAGCCTTGAGGGGGAAGCATGTTTAGCTCCAAGGTCAGATATTGTATAGAAGTCTAGCAAAAAAAGATACAGAACTTACACTGCAGTTCCTCTGTCCAAGTGCCCCAAAGGTAGTCTGCAACGATCCCATACGGCGTACACTGTAATTTCACGGCTACCCAATAGAAGCATGGAATTCGCCGAACTTATGTAAGCACACCTTTACATCACATGTGTATTACGATTAACATTTAATAACATGCTCCTCAGTATGCATATTTACCAATGTATTCTACCACTCACTTCCTCTCTCTACCTTACACAGACCTTTGTGACAGAAGTAAAAAAACACTGTTACACTGCCATGTCTCCACCATTCCCAGTAAATTGCAACTGTCATTGTACTTTCTTTTGCTGCTATTCTTCTCCGCCCCCTTCCAAATGCACACATACAATGCAAGACGAACATGGAGCGAGAGTCGTACAGTAAAGCACTACACCTTCTGCGCACTCGTACACTGCTGCATTCCCTGTTCTGCCCTTTGTATGCCCTATCACACAATTACTACGTCTATGCACCCTCAGTGCACTGTACGTTATAACGGCCACAGGTGCAGGCAGAGGTCAACCAGCACAAAAACATGTACAGCTCACATTTCATTGACACACTACTTACCAAAGCCACTCCTCCAAACGTTACGCAGTGAAACAATCCTTTCATGTCCCACTTACTTACTACACTCCCTGAAGCGAAGCTCTGTTCACGACCACAACATCCCTAACGCAAATGGTGTCTTATCTCACCCATGCTCCTTCACGAACTGTACCATGTCCTCCACAATGATTCTGCAAAGGCGGGAAACTTACAACACTTACATATGTACAAGTGTACTGTATGTCACAAGGTATGCTTATAATAAGTTATGCAAATTACCTAAGGCAAAGTGAAAGTACTCTTTGTACATATGTCTGCAATCCACATGCAAATATCACAGTACTCCCATACATAGCAGCATTGAGTTGCCGGTTTGTTAGCAAAAGACTACTCCTTCGCCCCACCCACAGCAAAGCAATAGACCTATGCATGGAAACATGTCACCACTTACCTTTTCTGTCCACACGTACATATCGATTCAGTAATGAACCCAATCAAGGCAACTTTCTGTTACCTACTTCCAACCAGTGCCCACCCTGTTATGTCCAAAGGCCCCACCCATGCACACAAGCCACTATGGGTTTTGCAGGCACAATACAACATAGTGTCATGATTCCTGCCCCTCATGTCCCCAGCCCTCCAAGATGTTAGGCTGGAGCCAGGCCACGAATACCTACATGGCCCTCAAGGGCCTCTCCATCCCTCCAAAGACCCACTTGGAGTCAGACTTGGCGCTTGTGGCACCAGACTCACTCACTCCCATAGGATAACATTGGGGATTGTACTTGTAGTGCATTGGTGGGGACAAGATGGATGCCCCCACATATTTTGGTTCCCAGAACTGCATGTGCAGTCTAGTCTTTTGGGTGTGGTTCAGCCCAGAGACAACCGGGATACCCAGAGACTATTTAAGCCACGCCCAGGCTGAGAAACATGCTTTGTGTTTTCCTCACCTGCAGCGTGACACTCACCTCGGTCTCCAGTAGGCCTGCATCTTTCTTCTGCGCTCAGTTCCTGCAAGAACAAGAACACCGTTAGGACTAGCCTTACCTTTGCGGCGCTTCTGCCCATCATCATCGCTTCTTCTGTTCTGCAGCATCTTCGGCGGTGTCATTCCCATCCAGGCACGCCGCTTCCTAAGGAAAAGGGAAAAGAACAGAAAAAAGGCATTAGTAAGCATTCAGCAAATCTTCGCTTATTTTTAAAGACTGTACGAGCTTCAAACGCTTACCTGAATCCCAGGCACTCTGGGGGAACTCTGTCTCCGGAACTTCTCATCCATCTGCAAGAGGGAAAAGACACTCCAGGTTAGCGTGGAAAAATCTAGAGGTGCCGCATACCGTGCTTACTCACCGCATTTCTTCTTCATAACCGGCATCCACGCTGAAAACGTTGCGGCACCTAAAAGACACAGAAAAATAACTCAGTTCAATACAAATATGAAAGGGTTGCATCACGCATCACGCTCTCACTCACCTTCAGCGCTACTCATCTCAGCAGCATGTCGCCATCCCCAGAAGCCGGCCATCATCTAAGGAAGGAAAGGACGAAGTTAGAGAACTGTTCAAAAGACTCATTATACTTACCTATCGGACTCTTGCCAGTGAAAAGACTAGGCAGCGACGAGCCCGCATCAATCAACGCGCCCCTGCGCTGAAAGTAGGACGGAGAGCAAACTTTCCAAGAAAACAAGGTGAGCTGTGGATCAAAGGGAAGGGTTGGACTCCGGCAAAGAAGGGGTTCAAGCACACAGAGACAATAGGGAGTTAAACTCTACCAATCCTGTGTTTCAGGCCCAGTCTCCAGTCGAGTAGACTCCAGGGAAGGGCTTGAGGTCGTAAGAGGTCAGAACAGGTTGAGTGACGTCCCCCTGGATACCAGGTGAGCGTTACAGAACACAAAGCCTCACATCAAAATCCACCTGGGCGTCATGGAAACATCAGAAACCGACCAGTTAGCCCACATGTTGGGGCAGCTACGTTCCGAAGTACATGCAGCCAGGCAGGAGACCAACACCCTGAGGAGAGAGCTGATAGTAGCCAAAGAACGCACTGATGATTTAAGCCGGCAACTTCTCCAGTCACAAGCAGGGCATGCACCATTGCCGGTAAGCGTGCCCTCGATGCCAGCACCATCAGCCAATTCCGTTCAGATAACCCTTCCTGGGGCAGTTCCCTTGGCCCCGCCCGAATGATTTACGGGGGATCCCAAGAGGTTTGCAACGTTCATGAACCAGTGCCGCCTGCACTTCCTTTGTAGACCAGGGGCCTTTACGAATTACCAATCACGGGTCGCTTTTGTGCTATCCTACCTGAGTGGTAGTGCCGCGGACTGGTCTGTTCCCTTTGTGGCCCAAGACGATCCTTTGCTGCATGACTTCAGGTGCTTTCAGCAGGAGATGGAAAAGCTGTTCGCCCGTTGTACTCATGGGCAGGCATTAGACAACGAACTTCTGTCCCTACGCCAAGGGAATCAAGACCTATTAACATACATAGGCACGTTCAATAGACTTGTAGTTGAAGCAGAATGGCCAATGGAGAAGAGAACCACGTTATTTCATCAGGGGTTGCGGGGGGAGCTCATGGATGTTCTCGCACAAGTAGTGAACCCCCCGAAAGACTGCTCAGAATTCATTGACCTTGTTGTTGAACTGGATTAAAGGTTGCAGGACCGAAGAGCAGATCGAACCAGACCGGACCCTCGCCCTATGTATGTGCGTTCAAAGGACAAATTTGCCCGTACAACGGAAGGTTCAGGAGAACCAATGCAAATCGGGGGGGTCAGATCCCCCTTGACTAAAGCAGAAAGGGATAAAAGGAGACAGCAGCAGTTATGTCTGTACTGTGGAAGGTCAGGTCATTTCCTTAAAGAGTGCCCTGTGAAGCCACCGAGTAGGACGGTAGGGGCCACGGACAAGGAAGATACCATCAAAGAATCGGAAAACTCCCCAGCCCGGCAAGTGTAGGGGGCCACTTGTCGTGCGAAGAAAGTGAACTACAGACCTCCCATTTTGCACTATCTGTGGTCTTGATCAATCACCAACAACCATCTCGGATGCATGCAGTAAGAGCGTACATTGACAGTGGAGCCATTGGGAATTCCATCGACCAGGATCTTGAGGCAAAGATAGGGCTTCCGTTACGCCCCAAATCAACCACCGACACTGTTACCACTGTCGACGGCACGGAAATAGCTTCTGGTCCAGTATCCCAATGCACTGCAGCTTTAACCCTTCTGTGCCAGGATGGACAACAAGAATCTATCGTTTTCGACCTCATTAAGGCACCACAGTTCCGGTTGATTTTGGAAATGCTATGGTTGGTAGCTCACAATCCTCGAATCAATTGGCGAGCAAAAGAATTGGCCTTTCCCAAGACTTGCGCCCACACATGTTATCGCCAAGAGAAACAACCAATAGACACCAGAACCTCCACGCTTGCGACTGTAGCAATCTGCACCCTACCAAGTGAATACCAGGACTTTCAAGATGTCTTTCAGAAAGAACAGGCTAATACCCTGCCACCGCATAGACCATACGATTGCCAAATCGACCTGATACCCGGTTACCAGTCAATTGGTCGAAAACATTTGGTCGACAGGACAATTGGTCGACACCATTTGGTCGAATGCCAAATGGTCGAATTTTTTTTTTTACCCCTTTTTTTTTTTTTTTCGGGGGGCCCCCCCCCAACCCCCTTTTTTTTCTTTTTTTTTTTCTTTCCCCACACGAAAACCCACAAAAAATATATATAAATTAAAAAAAAAATTCGACCATTTGGCATTCGACCAAATGGTGTCGACCAAATTGCAGTCGACCAAATTGCAGTCGACCAATTGACAGGACACCCTGATACCCAGCGCACAAATCCCTTGTGGGCGAATTTACGCACTCACGGAACCAGAAAACCAGCTCCTGAAGGCCTATCTTGACCAATACCTGGCCAACGGGTTCATCCATCCCTCGAAGTCTCCAGCAGCCAGTCCTCTATTCTTCGTACTGAAAAAGGAGGGGGACTTGAGAACGTGCATCGACTATCGTGCACTGAACCAGATTACCGTAAAAAACCACTTCCCCCTGCCACTGATCCCTAAATTGCTTGATCAAGTCAAAGATGCCCAAATCTACACAAAACTAGACCTGAGGCGGGCATATCACCTTGTTCGCGTAAAACAGGGGGACAAATACAAAACCACTTTTCGCACCAAATATGGCTTGTACGAATATCAAGTAATGCCCTTTGGCCTTTGCAACACAACTGCAGCATTTCAATACTTCATGAACGATGTCCTACGGGAATTGATTGATGTCTGTGCTCTAGTGTATATCAAAGATATTCTAGTATATTCCGCATCAAAGCAGGACCACGTTAAACACGTCCGATCCGTATTGGAGAAACTCTGTCAACACCAGCTCTAAGCCAAGCTCGAAAAGTGCTCATTCCACGTCTCCGAGGTGGAATTCCTGGGCTTTATTCTCAGCCCGAATGGTATCCGAATGGATGTACACAAGGTAGATGCTATCCTGAACTGGCCATCCCCAAATTCATTCAAGGGGGTTCAAAGTATGCTGGGTTTTGCAAACTTCTACCGCCGGTTCATCCCAGGATTTTCGCAAATCGTGCATCCCATCACGTCATTGCTAAAGAAAAGCAACAAAACGTTCCAGTGGACAACTGAAGCAGAGGAAGCTTTCCAGGAACCCAAAGCAAGATTCACATCTGCCCCAATCTTACATCACCCTCGCCCTGATTTCCCATACCTGGTGGAAACGGACGCCTCAAGCATGGCTATGGGTGCCGTCCTCTCACAAAAGGACCCCTAAACGGGCTAGTTACACCCTGTTGCCTTCTGGTCACGTAAATGCACACCCCCTCAACTCAATTACGCTATCACAGACAAAGAACTCCTGGCCATTAAGTCAGCCTTTAAGGCATGGCGGCACTACCTCTTGGGCGCCAGACACACAATCACCGTAATAACTGGCCACCGGAACCTCCAGTACCTAAAAACGGCAAAGGCCCAATCCTCACGACAACTACGTTGGGCTCTTTTTTTTGCTGAATATGACTACGTGATTACATTTCGACCAGGGGTGAAAAACGGGAAGGCTGATGCCCTTTCCCGTATGGGGGTGGAAGAGCAAGGGTATCAGACCCCTGACCCAATAGCAATCATCCCGAGTGACAAGCTCCTAGGAATCACAGCAATCATAACTCAGAAAGAATTACATGAAGAAATCCAAAACCTGATGAGTCCGGAGCAATTATAAGCGTGGAGAGCACAAGGAGACCATTACATGATAAAAGATTAGTTGCCCTACTTCAGGAATCGTTTATTCTTACCAAAACAAGAACTACGAGAACAAGTCATGTCCAGTTATCATGATTCCTTGATCGAAGGCCACCCCGGAATCGCTAAAACCCTAGCCAAGGTCAAACGATATTATTGGTGGCCCACGTGGCGTAAAGACATTATCCAATTCATCCTATCTTGTGGAGTGTGTGCTCAAAACAAGTCATCCAAGCAGAAACCGGCTGGCTTATTACAACCATTGGAAATCCCACCAGCACCCTGGCACACGTTGTCCCTTGATTTTATTACTGACTTACCACCCAGTCAAGGGTTTAACACTGTTCTTGTGGTCGTGGACCTATTTTCAAAAATGGCACATTTCATTCCTCTTAAGGGGCTCCCAAATGCTTCCACTCTGGCAAAGGTATTTCTTGAAGGCATCGTACGGCTCCATGGGTTTCCTTCAGTTTTAGTCTCAGACCGAGGTACTCAATTTGTATCTAACTTCTGGAGAAAATGCTGCTCTATGGCCCAGATCGACATTCGGCTATCCACCAGTCACCATCTCCAAACGTATGGTCAAACTGAGAGGACAAATCAGACGCTCGAGCAGCATCTGTGTTGCATGTTACACCAAGCTGAATGAAGCTGGTTCAACCTATTATGGATAGCTGAATATGCGTATAATAATTCCCTACACACCAGCACTGGGCAGACACCCTTTTATACCATGTATGGCAGGCACCCACGTACTTCTGAGTTGGACGTTCCTACAACCCTGGAAATGCCAGCAGTCAAAACCTTGCACACAACCATTTCTCAAACCTTTAAAAGGGCAGCTGAACACCTACTTCAAGCTAAGAATCGGCAAAAGAAGTTTGCTGATCAACACCGAGCAAAGGCCCCCAACTACCAAGTGGGAGACAAAGTCTGGCTGGCGTCTAAACACGTGTCCATTAAAGGAACCCGAACTTTCCGTCAAAGTTACCTGGGTCCATTCACCGTCACCTCCGTGATAAATCCTGTGGCGGTCAGACTAGCTTTGCCGTCAAACATGCAGATTCATACTGTGTTCCACGTGTCTCTCCTTTAACCTGTTCAACCTGGGACCCGGGTAGCAACGCCACCGCAGCCAGTAGTAGTCGCTGGGGAGCCAGAATTTGAAGTCAAGGACATCCTGGATTCAAAGTATGTCAGATCGAAATTATACTACTTAGTAGACTGGAAGGGGTATGGTCCACAAGACAGGACATGGGAGCCTTGTGAGTACATCCATGCACCTCGCTTGCTTAGACGATTTCATCAAAACCATCCAAACAAACCAGGACCAGACAGAAGAGCCACCTTGAGAGGGGCCGTGGGGGGGGAGTGCTGTCATGATTCCTGCCCCTCATGTCCCCAACCCTCCAAGATGTCAGGCTGGAGCCAGGCCACGATCACCTACATGGCCCTCAAGGCCCTCTCCATCCCTCCAAAGACCCACTTGAAGTCAGACTTGGCGCTTGTGGCACCAGACTCACTCACTCCAATAGGATAACATTGGGGATTGGACTTGTAGTGCATTGATGGGACAAGATGGATGCCCCCACATATTTCGGTTTCCAGAACTGCATGTGCAGTCTAGTCTTTTGGGTGTGGTTCAGCCCAGAGACACCTGGGATACCCAGAGACTATTTAAGCGACATCCAGGCTGAGAAACATGCTTTGTGTTTTCTGCACCTGCAGCGTGACACTCACCGTGTTCGGATCGGTCTCCAGTAGGCCTGCATCTTTCTTCTGCGCTCAGCTCCTGCAAGAACAAGAACACCGTTCGGAACAGCCTTACCTTGCAGCGCTTCTGCCCATCATTCATCGCTTCTTCTGTTCTGCGGGCATCTTCGCTGTGTCATTCCCATCCCGGCACAGCGCTTCCTAAGGAAAAGGGAAAGGAACAGAAAAAAGGCATTAGTAAGCATTCAGCAAATCTTCGCTTATTTTTAAAGACTGTACAAGCTTCAAACGCTTACCTGAATCCCAGCCGCTCTTGGGGATCTCTGTCTCTGGAACTTCTCATCCATCTGCAAGAGGGAAAAGACACTCCAGGTTAGTGTGGAAACATCTAGAGGCGCCGCGTACCGCGCTTACTCACCGCATTTCTTTTTCACAAACGACATCCACGCTGAAAACGTTGCGGCACCTAACAGACACAGAAAAAGAACTCAGTTCAATACAAATACAAAAGGGTCACATCGCGCATCGCGCTCTCACTCACCTTCAGCGCTACTCATCTCAGCAGCACGTCGCCATCCCCGGACGCCGGCCATCATCTAAGGAAGGAAATGAACGAAGTTAGAGAACTGTTCAAAAGACTCATTATACTTACCTGTCGGACTCTTGCCAGTGAAGTAACTAGGCAGCAACGAGCCCACATCAATCAACGCGCCCCTGCGCTGAAAGCAGGACGGAGAGCACACTTTCCAAGAAAACAAGGTGAGCTGTGGATCAAAGGGAAGGGTTGGACCCCGGGGAAGAATGGGTTCAAGCACATAGAGATAATAGGGAGTTAAACTCTACCAATCCTGTGTTTCAGGCCCAGTCTCCAGTCCAGTAGACTCCACGGAAGGGTTTGAGGTCGTAAGAGGTCAGAACAGGCTGAGTGACGTCCCCGTGGATACCAGGTGAGCGTTACACATAGCACTTCCACTGCAAATATCCTCATATTGTCTCCAATGCACTCCCCAGCCCCAATGGAGTCTCCCTGCACTCACCAAAAAAGGATAGTTGCCTCCACAACTGCCCACCAACAAAGTATATGTGAGTACCTGCGTACAAATTCCTTCCATGTGCCAATGTCTGACTGCCCTCCCTAAAGGAAGGCTGTGCCCAATCCCTAGGCTCTTTGGTACATAGGCAGAGGTATGCACCCAATTACCTCGTCCTACTACACACCCACTGGAAAGCAATAGAGGCATGCATGGTAACATTTCCCACAGTGCTTGCCTACCTACAAATTCGTATAGCTAAACTAACAGACCCAGTCACCAAAAAATGATAGTTGCCTCTACAAGTACCCACCAATAAAGTATATGTGAGTACCTGCATAAAAAATTGATTCAATGTGCTAATGTCTGACTACCCTCCCTAAAACAATGCGGTGCCCAACCCCTACGCTCTTGGGTACATAGGTGGAGGCCTATGGCCTCCGCCCATACACCCAATAGCCTACACCTTCAACACACCCACTAAAATGCAATATAGACATGCATGCTACCATGTGGCCACGTACCTTTCCTGACTACCAGTACGTATGGGTACACTAACGAACTCACACATCGCTACATTCTCCAACCTACTTCCAACCAGTGGCCATACTGATACCTGCACACTAGCCATGCACACAATCCAGTACACCTTTATAGGCACAACACACCACCATACATCAACTGCAAATACATTCATATTACCTCCAATTCACTCCCCATCCTCAATGCACTTTACATGGACTCAATGCACTCTTTCTACGTATGTGTGCAATTCACACACCATTATTACAGTCCTCCCATATATGCCTACATTGCGTTTCAGGTATTGTGCTGAACACCTATGCTACTCTTTGTACATATGTGTGCAATCCACATACCAATATCACAATGCTCCCGTACATTTCAGCATTTTGTTGCGGTTTTATTGGCAACAGCCTACTCCTTCATCACACCCACTGCAAAGCAATGGAGCTATTCATGGAAACATGTGCCCACTTGTCTTTCCTGTCCACAGGTGCAGACTGGTACGGTAATCACCCCAATCAAGGCAGCATTCTATAACCTACTGTTAGGCAAAGTTTGTATGCAGTACCCTCTGTGAACACTACAAACAATTCTGACTACAGCTATAGGCAAACCAACCTTTGGTATAAGATTGTATTACACAGTTTTGGTAGCGTGTTGTGCAGCTAGGCTTATCTCAAGAGGGGAAATGTAAGCTGTAGTGGAGTTACACATAGATTCACAGTTACAGGTATTCAAATAAACTCTTACACTCAAGATTTCTTGCATAAACAAATTACTGATTTATTTATCAGTCAGTTATAAAGCCTTCTTCAGAAGATAGCAATAGAATAGTAACGCACAAATACACTTCAATACTGTATACTCTTAGGGCCTCATTACCACCATGGAGGTAGCCATGCCGCTAATTGCGGCATGGCTACCCCCATACCGGGTACCGGGTCCGTGATCCCTGAATGGGGAAATACTGGGCAGGAGACTCCTGCAATGCACTGGGACGTGCAACCGGCAAACTTCACTTTCAGTGGCTGTTTCGTGTTTCAACTCCTCGCATCTACCACAAATAGCAACACCACGGTTCCTGGCTGTCGATATGGACTCCTCTTGCTTCTGGTGTCACACTCTGTTGAGTGGGCTCAGGCTCGGTCAGTCCTGCTTCCTCGGAGTCCAGAGGATCTTCCAAAAGCTCTAGGCCAGCTTAAAAGCAACGCACAAATCTGGTGTTCCTCTCCCTGGTTATACGGTTTCGAGCAGCAACTCTGTGGAAAAGCAACCAGCTTCGAGATAGATGTCCAGGTGGCTTACTTTGGAGTTGATTGGTCCCACCAACTCAAAGGGAGAAGTCGTCCTGGCAGGGGCTTCTCTGTCGATGTAAACTTGGCATTTCGCTACTGCAGCAGGGCTTCGCCAGGTAAACCAACAGTCCAGGAGTTGCAGCAGGCATCCTCTTCAAGCTCTTCTTCAGTTACTTCACCCAGTGGTCGACTCTGCCTTCCAAGCTAAAAGACTCGCCTTTTATTCAGTTCTCTTTCATTCATTCCAGCTTAGCTATCACCCACTCAGCAGGGTGGCTGCCCTTGCCGGACAGTCAGTCGGCCAATCACCAAAGAATGCATTTGGGTCTCCTAGGAGACTAAGCACAGGGTGTTTCGGGCACTTCCTTCATTTCCTGCCTGCCCCAGACACGCTGGAGCCAGAGACGGGATTCACTCCTGAAGCCCGCCAAAGGCGACATGAACAAAGAGACGCGCAGCAGAGAAAATCTCTAGAAGGACCTTTCAACAAAGAAATGGCAAAAGAAAAAGACTGGACGCCATTTTGACAAAGATGGCTCCCGCGGTTGCTTTACTGTAGCTGCGAATGCAGCCCACGGTAAAGGCAAACCATGGTAGTTCAATTGAAACCACAGCCACCAGCCATTCAGTGAGGAAAGGGTAACATAAAACATGTCATATAAGGAGCTAGACAAAGAGGATACTAAGTAACCCCTCCAGCACTCTATCGTAAGATAGTGTGTGCTGGGTCTAGCAAGTTACAATCGTAAGTAAAGTCAATTTAACTCGACTGCTCTGGGAAACAGTAGTTTATCCCAAGGAAGGTAGTTAAACCTTTGGGAAATCTGGAAGACTTCCCTGTGTCACTGCACTGAAGGTGCTGTGTGACACAATGTAAAAGGTGATGCCTTTGGAGATTGTCAGACTCCATAACCAAATGAAACACAGTGTATAAAATCACATTAAAATACATGAGAGAGAGAGGCAGCACGGATGAGGGACGCGTGTTAGAGCCTCTCCATGCCCCTTACCCTGGTCATCATGAATGTGCCCCCCATTAACCCCTAACTGCCGACTACCACAACGTTTGCTGGACGAACGACAGTGTGGAGCACATGCTGAGCGAAACCCTGATCGAAATCGGGCTCCCCATGCCAGAGATCTCAAGCACGTACTGGCAGCCACTGCCCTGAGGTGAGTCGCGCTTGACAGGAGGCCGCATGTACTGGGCCCGTCTGGAACATGATGGTCGCCCCATGACATCACAGTGGATGAGAAAAGTGGGCAGCGACTCATTGCCGCAGCGCCTGACAGCTTTAGGTTCTTCATCACGCCCCGCCAGCTGCACGGAGAAAGAAGTAAGTCGCCCACCATTACGACTCACGGAGGCTAGCCGTTGGGCGAGACAAGTCAGAGCCCACCCCACTGGCATCACCTCATCTCTCCCTAAGCCGCACTGGGAAGAGAGAAACCCCAACCTCCACAGTGTTGTCTAGGGCCGCCGCTGTGTTCCTCCCCCAGGATGCAGTGTTGTGGCGCTCTCCGACACAGCCCACGAACCCCGGGGCTACCGCGGTCTTTCCCGGAACAGCGACTGGTGGACCAGGTGCCGGCAACATTCGCATCACTGGGGTGTGGCCTTCCTCAGCGCCGTGTGTCTCAGCAAACTCGGCGCCAACGCGCCTGGCTGGCAGCCTCCTGCAGGGGACACCACAGACTCTAAACCACTTCGGACGGCGGATAAAGCAGACCGTGCCCGTCATCCTACAGGCCCTCACCAGGTGTGCTTGTGGACACAAAACACCCAAACCAACCCCTAGCAGGGCATGAAGACATTCCTCCTGGCTTCGGCTGAAGCATGGAAACTTAACCTCACCGTTGGTCTAACAACACCTCGTGGTCCCCCAGAAAGTGCATGAAAGGTGTGTGGCCCCCAGTCTGACGTGGGTGCCCGCCTAAACTTGCCCAAGTGCGACTGATTGCCTCCTGCTAAGCCCTCGATCCCTCGGGACCCACCAGAACAGTAGGCAGGTGGACGACACCTCCCTCCTACCATATGAGGTGCCATAACTTTTTGAACCCCAGGAGAATCTCTTCCTCCTCTGGACATCCACAGAGTGCGCAAATGACCCCGCTTCTTTGATACTGGTGCTCAGTGCCATCCATGAGGGACTACGACAACCACCACCCACTCCACAGAGTTAACAGCGGGGTATAGACACGCTGCAGATCAGTTAGCTTGTACTTTGGATCACCTTGATCGTGATACACGGGTGGAGGCCCCCAGTCCGGGCCTGCCGCCCCCACATGTGATGGGAACACTTGCACTGTGAAAGGCTGTACTATGGAAATTGTCTACCCAAAGAACATTTCGGCTCCAAATTGAGGACACCTCACCCAGCCCTGCCACGTGTTGCCTGCGGGGGGCTGCACACCCAATACTCAGGCCCACCGCCCTTACTGTGACTCACCCCAAAAGTGTTCCTAATAATCTCCCCTCTCTAGGGGCCAACATAACTAGCACATCTCCACCCTGCAGTGACCGTACCGTGACGATCACGGCTGAGTGAGCTGTGACAGTGCATGGAATACAAGGATAGGTTGGCCAGGTTTGCATTTGCTGGTCCCCACGATAGCAACATTCCTAATTCACCTTTGATAATGGCTTCAGGCAACCACGACTCGACGGCCACTAAAGGGGACGCCACGGCTCTCCTGGAAGAAATAAGGGCATGCGCACTGACATTGGGAATAAAGTTGACAAGATCACCAACCGGCTGGACAAGATAGAGGACAGACTCACAGAGTTGGAGCCGAATCAGTCATCCCTTGATACCCTTGAAACACAGATAGATGTTCGCCTTGGAGAGATAGAACGCAGAGAGGCAGACCTTGTGTTGAAGATGGACGATTTTGAAAATAGGGAGAGAAGAAATAATCTCCAGTTTGCCAGGATCCTGGAAAGGGAGGGCGAGAACAAAAGAGATCTGAAGAACACCATTCATCAAATCCTAAAGCTGCTCTTCAACGACGACTCCATTGATGCAACAAAGATTGAGAGGCTTCACAGGGCCGGCAGACCGGCGGGAGGCCCGAGATCCATCTTGGTTCGTTTGCATAACTATCCTGACAGGCAAAAAATCCTCGAGAATGCGAAAGCAAGCGGTGCTATAATGCTGGAAGGGACATGAGTCACCATATTTCAGGACCTCTCGTCACTGACCCTGGAAAAAAGACGAAGGTGTTTACCCCTTACCACATGGCTCAAGGAGAAAGGTGTGCGCTATAGATGGGGTTACCCATTCTCAATCAGGTTTGAAGTTGACGGCCAGAGACATACGCTCATCACGGACTTGCAAATTGATGACGCCATCAGGGAACTAGTGGGCGGCGAGGAGCCCACTTCCGACAACCAATCCCATTCAGGAAAGAATGAACGCTGGAAAACTAAGAGGTCACAAAGGAGAAGGGTTCCAGGTGCCAGAGAATTTCTCAAACTTAATACACCTTCGCCCTGCATCTCAAGATAATGTTTAATTCTTGTCATGTCAACAACAGGGCTGAAGAGTGTCACTGGGGAGTGGCCTGATGGTCACCACTGATGCAAGAGGCATCGCCTCCCACATTTCATGGGCCTTATAGACATTTATAACCTTTAACGCGAGAGCCCTGTTATGGGAGGTACCCATTGTTTGTGTTCTAATCGACTATAACGTTAAAAGTTCATTAGGGGGGCGCCCGAAGATGTGTTATTTAGTAAGGGGGTCAGGTGTTTGGACCTCAACAGAGGCTCAGAACTCACCTGGTGAATAGAACTGAGAGAGACTGGGCGCCTCAAGGGAATGGGGGTATTGGGGAGGGGAGGGAGGGTACTTGGGCACGAGGTGTAAGTAAACGATGGGGTCAGATAGTGATCCTCCAGCAATTTGATACGGTCCAAAACTTGAAAGGTAGGTCTGGAATGCGGGTATATCCAGGTGCACGAGACAGGCTTGCGGACAAATATGTTCTGCACAGAGACACCAGATTGTGATAATGACTGACAGGCAATCATAAAAAAACACACTTTGCATATGCACACTCAACATTAAGGGCCTGAACTCGCCCACTAAGAGATCCATGGTAGCTAGGGAATTCCGAAGGTCCAACATTGATATGCTGTTCCTTCAAGAGACACAATATCAGAGAGGCGATGAGAGGGCAATCCCTAGTGGTATCATAGGGGACACCTTCTGGAGCTCTAATATCTGTAAAAAGGTGGGAGTGGGGATCCTGATTTGAAAGGTCCTCCGTATGACGGTTACGAATTCCTGGGTCGATACAGAGGGTAGAGCCCTGCTGGTCACTGGGTCCATTAGAAGTACGACTCTCACCCTTGCCACGATCTACGCACCTAATCAGGGGCAGAAGAGATTTCTCCACAGAATCACTGAAAAGATAGTAACCATATCACAGGGACACCAAGAGCCTCCTTACGACCTTCGCGGAACGGGTTAACGGGCTCCGCTAATGGTGGCGGACCCGTTAAACCCGTTCCGTGAAATTACGAGGTCCCCTTGCGGGACCCGGTAAGGATGCGTGGTAAAACCAGGCGTCGTTACCGGGTCCCGCGAGGGGAAGAGGGAGCTAACAGTGGGCCGGTCGTAATCGGCCTGTTGTTAGCTCCCACTCCCATTCCCATTGAGCCCTATGGGGGCTCAGATGGGAATGGGGAAGGTCCGGGCCCAGGTTCCCAGTGGGAGGAATTACCGGGCCCTCCGAACTCAGAATGGCCTGGTAATTCCCCATTCTGGGAACCCGGTAAAGGAGCCCGGTTCGGTGGCAGCCATGGAGCTAATAGGGAACTAATAGCTCCAAGGCTACCGCCAAACTCGTAATGAGGGCCCTAGTCTTAGTGGGTGACTTCAACACCTGGATGAACAGTGCGCAGGACAGGCAAACTAAAGATGATGCTCGAAACCCACCCCAGGCACAGCCAGAAGCTGCAGTCAAAATGTCCCTGGAACTATATGGCCTTACCGATAGTTGGAGACATCTACACCCACTAAATAAAGGCTTCACTTTCCGCTCCATCCCACATGACAGCCTCACAAGGATTGATTATGTATTTATCTCAGCTGGCCTGTTAGGTATACTCTGTATTGCGGACATTCACCCCATTGCTTGATCGGATCATGATCAATAGACCTAGACCGGGACGGCCTTACACCCCGAAACAAAAAATGGAGGTGCAACAAATCCCTATGGTCCGACGTGATCTTCAAGGAAGAGTTAGGGAAAGAAATTAAACAATTCTTTATTAGCAACGATATAGGCGAAGTTGCTAAGGCCTCCGTATGGGAGGCAGCCAAGGCCACTTGGAGGGGTATTCTCATCAGGGAGGGTGCCTGGAATAAAAGGGAACGCAACCTCATAGACAAGGACCTCAGGGAGAAAATAAGCAGAGCGGAGAAGCTTGCGCAGGCATCCCAGCACTATAGGTCTAAATACCTCTCTGAAGCCAAAGAACTCAGGGCGGAGCTAAAAGCTCTTGAATTAGGTAAAATTGCAGAGACCCTGCCAATTTTAAAACAAAAATACTATGAAAAGGGGGATAAAACTGATGCCATCCTAGCAGCCCGTCTACGTGCCCAGAGATCAGAGAGATGGGTGCACGCAATAGACAGGTCAGACAGTGCTTCCTCAATAACAACTGAAACCTCCCCAGAAGGAATTCAAGAAGCATTTGCAACTTTCTATGCACAGCTATACACTAATGATCCACCCTCTCCCACACAGAACATTGACACTTACCTGGAGGAGTCTTGCCTCCCCTCTGTATCTAAAACAGAAGCAGAAGCCCTTGATGCAATTGTCAAGGATGAAGAAGTCTTATACGCCATCAACCATCTTAAGATAGGGAAGGCCCTGAGAGAGGACAGCTTCACACAAGGTTTTTTCAAAACGTTCTCCACGTTCCTCACTCCTTTTTTGGTAACCCTTTTTAATGACATCTTCAAAACAGGGCGAGCGCCCCCATCTTTCGTGCAAGCCCTCCTTACGGTTATCCCAAAGGAAGGCAGAGACCCGAAGCATTGTGGATCGCATCGCCCCATTTCACTCCTCAACATCGATGCCAAAATATATGCAAGGGTCATAGCTGCTCGGTTGGAAACACAGCTACCGAGGCTAATACATCCTGACCAGGTTGGCTTTGTAATGGGGAGACAGGGTGCTGATACAATGAGAAAAACACTCCACTTGATACACAAAGCACGGAATATGGATGGGGACCTGACGCTTCTGTCAATAGACGCTGAGAAGGCATTCGACAGAGTGGCCTGGGACTTTCTAGATAGAGTGCTTGTATGGATAGGCCTGGGACCGAGACCCCGCCGAGCATTTAGGGCAATATACACATCCCTGAGGACCTCTGTGGCAGTGAACAGAGGCTACTTCAGGTGGTTCGACCTGAAGAGAGGCACAAGGCAGGGCTACCCGTTATCGGCGATACTATTTGTTTTATCACTTGAACCACTTGCCCAGAAACTATGGATTGATAAAGGGGTGGGGGGAATTACGGTAGGGGAACGAGAATACAAATTAGACCTATACTCCGATGATATACTTCTATACCTAACAAACCCCCCGAGATCCATTCCGGCTGCGATAAAGGTGATAGAAAAATCAAAATCAACACAGAAAAATCTGTTCTTCTTCCGATCAATAAAAAGCAGAGATTCTGAAATGGAGCGTTTTGCCCCCTAGGGATGAAAATTAGCCTGACCACCCTTCGATACCTGGATATCAATGTTACCCGAGATCTGAGAGACCTATACGAAGTAAACTTCCCCCCAATAACGTTGGCCATGAGGAAGGATATTGAGAGATGGTCTAAATTTACCATCTCCTGGATGGGTCGCCTGAATGGCATCAAAATTGTGATATTACCAAAGATACTCTATCTGTTCCAGATGCTCCCCATTCAACTGCCAGACGATTATTTCATGGCCACAAGAAATACCCTTCTCAACTTTCTATGGTAGAGTAAAAAACCCAGAGTCCCCAGGGCGCTACTTCATCTCCGCAAAGACAGTGGTGGGGTGGGTCTTCCAGACCTAGAGTTGTACTACAGAGCCGTCCAACTGCAGATATTGATACCACACCTTAGACAACAAGTAGATCTGCAATGGGTGGGCTTAGATAATCATCATCTCCGCCCCACCAATGTTGGCGAACGGCTCTGGGTCCCTAGATCAAAATTACTGAATAGAATTAAAAATCACCCTATTCTTGGGACCCTGTGGGCAGTGTGGAAACCGGGCAAAGGAATGAATGGGATCACAATGTGGCCCTTCCCCCTGGGACACCTGTGGCTACCAGAGATCCGTGATGCCAATTTGAACCCTGGGGGGTTCCAAACATGGTATGAGAGTAGGTCAATTATGGAGAAACAATACTTTCATCACTTTACATGAACTGGAAGAAGCTCTTGGAATAGGCCCACTCCCCGTATTCCAGTATCTGAGATTAAAGGGTGTTATGACCAGAGAGATCTGGAAAGATGAACTGCAGAGGGAACTCACATCTTTTGAAAAAATCTGAGACACTGCCACAGGCTCAAGGGGTCTGATAAGTGCGATGTACACTGCCCTAGTAGAGGTCAACACTGCCCATCCTCTAAACAAAAAAATAGATGGGAAACAGATTTGGATCTTCCGCCGCAGACATGGCCTCAGATATGCAGGAGAACAGCGAAAACATCAATATCCTGCCAATACAAACTACATGGTGTAAAATGATTGTACAGATGGCAATTTGACCCGGCCAAACTTGCCAGGATGTACCAAGATGTTAGCCCATACTGTTGGCGAGGGTGTGGAAATAAAGATGACTACTGGCACATGTGGTGGGGGTGCCCGTCAGTGCAGACATACTGGGGTGAGGTGCTCAGTTTGATTAAGGAGCTGGACGGGGAAGAAAGGGAGAAAAAAACACTCATGATTCTGTTTGGTTTGGTAGAAATAGAAGGTGCGTTTTCCAAGTTGCCGAAGATGATACATGGCCTACTTTCGGCCACAAGGGCATGCCTCACAACTGTGTGTAAAAGAGGCAGCCTCCTGACTAAGGCTGAATGGATTAATGTTTCACAAAACATATACCGAATGGATAATCTAACTGCAGCCATTCACAGAGATTGTACCTCCATTGACAGTGAATGGTGCGAATTCCACTCCAAATAATTAACGTGAAGTGACGTGTGTTAGACCAGCTCTGTATAAGAATTTGTCTCGGTGATCTGTCAAAGATGTCTGCATTGTAACATATTATATATAATATGAAATGCACCTCTACTGCCGTAATGTTGTGGTAAAAGAAAAAATGTCGACCTGTAATGTACCTTCATGATTGGACCTGTAGAAGTAAGGGAGAGGGAAGGGGGTGGGAATTTGGGAACCACGGGTTAAATCAGCAGCAGCATAACATGTTTCCTTTTCTGTACATCAATGCAAGACAGCACAGAATTGTTTTCTACCCTTGAAACATGTTGCTCCATTTCTTGTTTTTGTCTGTGTTTAATGTATCCCTATGAAAACCAATAAAAAATAAAATTTCAAAAAACAAAAAATACATGAAAGAGCAGGAAAAAGGGTCACATTCTCTCCATGTTAAAAAAATAAAGTCCTCGAAATCCAGCAAAGTTGCCTGGGGTCTCTAAGGTGGAGGGAATTGGCAAATTTCTGAGAATACTCCCTAACACCTACTTCCAACCAGTGGCCACCCTGTTATGTCCAAGGGCGCAAAGCAACATTCTATATCCTACTTCCAACCAGTAGCCACCCTGTTATGTCCAAGGGCCCCAGCCATATTATCTCCAGTGCACTCCCCATCCCCAATGGAGTCTGCCTGCACTCACCAGAAAATTATAGTAACCTCTACAATTGGCCACTGATACAGTATATATGAGTACCTCTGTACAAATTCCTTCCATGTGCCAATGTCTAACTGACGTCCCTACACCAAGGCTGTGCCCAAGGCCTAGGCTCTTGGGTACATAGGCAGAGGCCTACAACCTCCACTCATGCACCCAATAGCCTACGCCTTCAACACACCCAGTAAAATGCAATAGATGCATGCATGGTACCATGTGGCCACATACATTTCCTGACTACCAGTACGTATGGGTACACTAACAGACTCACGCAATGCTACATTCCCCAACTTACTTCCAACCAGTGCCCACTGTGTTATGTCCAAGGGCCCCAGCCATGCACACAAGCCAGTATGGGTTTCGCAGGCACAATACAACATAGCACTCCAGCTGCAAATATCCTCATATTGTCTCCAATGCACTCTCCGTCTGCAATGTAGTCTCCCTGCAGTCACCAAAAAAGCATAGTTGCCTCCACAACTGCCCACCAATAAAGTATATGTGAGTACCTGCGTACAAATTCCTTCCATGTGCCAATGTCTGACTGTCCTCCCTAAAGGAAGGCTGTGCCCAATCCCTAGGCTCTTTGGTACATAGGCAAAGGTATGCACCCAATTACCTAGTCCTACTACACACCCACTGGAAAGCAATAGAGGCATGCATGGTAACATTTCCCACGGTGCTTGCCTACCTACAAATTCGTATAGCTAAACTAACAGACCCAAACAAGGCAACATTCTCACACCTATTTCCAACCGGTGTCCACACTGTTGGCCAAGGGCCGTAGCCATGCACACAAGGCAGTTGGGCCTTCGCAGGCACAACACAACATAGTTCACCAACTGCCAATCTTCTCATATTATCTCCAATGCACTCCCCATCCCCTATACAGTCTGCCTACACTGACCAACATATGATAGTCCCCTGTGCACCTAACCATAAATGCAGTGTATGTCAGCAGCTTCGGGAATGCTCCACATCGAAATAGTTTTCTTTAACACAATCCTTCCAAAGCCCCACAAACCCAAAGCTGTAAAACAACGCAAACGCACTAAGTCAACATAACCACGGGCAGCCGTAGCCTACAGCACAATACATTGCCAATATCTTCACTTTGCCCTCTTTCGCCCAGCCGATCCTGCAAACCATGTTTTCCAATGCTTTTCGGCGCGCCACTATCCTCCGATACACCATGGCAGCATTTCCCAAAAACGTTCACGCACAGCACACTTCCCTCCAGCCAACCACCGGCTGCATCCAATGTTCGCCGACATCACAACGTCCCGCAGGCCAATCAGACTTCAGTCCGCAGAGCGAACAGGGAAATGGGTCCGCGGAGCGGACCAAGATATCACTAATTTTTTGGGATGTACATTTCAGTGTTTTGCAAACAAAGTACTGGTCCAAAGACACAAAAGCACACTTTCTTACCCAAGTCCCTGCTGTAAATTTGGTGAAAATCCGTCCAGCCGTTTGGGCTGTAGCCGTGCGCAAAGTTTTTCCCCATTCAGGCTATAAAAACAAAATGTGGATTCCCCCCTATAACTCTGCTCCCCCCTCATGAAACTTCACCCAACTTCGCGAAAAAATTCTGAGCCGGCCATATAATTTTTTTGAAATGTTTGGTGATGATTCCTCCAGGGGCAGCAAAGTTATAAGCCACCGAAAAAAGTGGTCTTCCTATGAGTTTAGCAATTTAACCATAACTTCACGGCTTTAATAACGGTTTTTCAGTGAAAATATTACACAGCCTGCGGTAGCGGCCCTGTAGTTATGGTTGTTGCTCAACTCATAGGAAGAGCACTCTTTGGGTGGATTATAACTTCACTCACCCTGGACGAATCCTCACCAAATTTGCAAAGAAAGTATATGGCCTGCTCTGAATTTGTTTGGCAAGTTTGGTGAGGTTTCGTCAAGGGGGGTGCAAAGTTATAGGGGGTACCACATTTCTTTTTCTCTATAGACTGAATGGAAACAAATTTTGCTCACACCTACAGCCCAAACCGCTGGACGGATTTTCACCAAAATTGAGGCAGGAGCAGCGGCTTGGTCCCGAAAGCGTGCTTTTGTAAATTTAGTGAAAATCCATCCAGTAGTTTGTTTTAAAACAGGCAAAATCCAAGCAATTAGTGATATCTGGCTCTGTTCCGCTGACCCATTTCCCTGTTCGCTCCACGGACATGACTCTGATTGGTCCGGAGGGCTGCGTGATGTCCATGGACATATAACGTGCCCGCTGATTGGCTGGAGGGAAGCGTGATGTGCGTCATATTTTCCAAAACACCTGCCATGTTGTATCCATGGATGTTCACAGATAGGGCAGCGGCGGACAGGGCTGGAAAACATGTTTTGGGGCATTTGGTGTTGGGAAGAGGTGGGGGAGTGAAGGATGTTTCATATGATGTATTTGTTTAGGTGGAAGAAGACTGTGTTGTGTCCGTGGCAGTCTGCGGACACCCTGGCAGTTCACGGGTAGGTCCTCAGGTGAACCGCTTATCTGGTGACTGCAGGCAGGCTTCATTAGGGTAGGGGAGTAGAATGTAGATGATATGAGGACGTTTGTATAGGCTGTATTATGCTGTGGTTGTTGTAGCAAGGACCTAGACCAAGAGTCTTCCCACTGTTTGCAAGTACTGTCATAGTATGGGTAAAGAAGTGCACAGTGCCTCAGGTGGCTGGCTTATTGAACCCAAGAGTCTGACCACTGGTTGCAAGTTGTTACATATCGGCCCCGTCCTGCAGTACCTCCCGTTTCTTGTGGCCACATACGGGGGCAAGCGCGTTCCAGAACTTCGTAGTGGCTTCGGTATCGGTTGCCATGGCGTCTGGCCGTACAGCAGAGAACGCCGCATTAGCTGAGACGTCCCGTGCGCAGAGAACGCGTAAGGAGGCTACGCCTCCCTGCACCATAAAAGCCGAAGGGACTCAGCGGCTTGTTGCTGATAATTGTGGCGTTACATTCCTTCGGTTTCATCCCGTTCCAGTGCTTATTCCCTATTCCTCTTGATATTTGACTTCCTGGTTCTTCGACCCACCTCTGTCTACTTGGAGTGTCCCTGCCTGTTCCTTCAACCTGATTTTTTAACTCTGTTGCCGACTTCGGATTGTCCTTGGATTGCATTTGCTTTTTCCTCCATTTTGATCAGTGAACCCCGTTGCCGAACTCGGACTGTCCCTGGATTTCCATTGTGCTTTCGCCTGTCTGGTGAGATTACTTTTTCTTGCCGCTCTACGCAATTTGAACTACCTTCTTATGCGGAGTACCACGCTGCACATTACAAGACTGCCTCACCAACTTGGCCTGTGTTTGTGTAATTAAGGTAAAACCCATCCAATTCTCCTGTATTGTTTATTACCTGAAATTCATCAGTCTTTCTCAATACGTGTGGATTCCTGGAACTATATAATTTATTCTTACCTTTTCTACATCAACCAAGTGCATAGTAGTGACGCTTTCCAGTGTATGCACCATCCCGTCACTAGTGCGACCCTCGTGCCGCCCCGGTATATTCTTCCTTACTAACCTTCCCATTTGTTGTTTTGTACTTGCCGTTGTTTTCCTTTCAACTGGTACCCATTTTCCCTAGGAATCCCACTTATCAGGTCTGTTGGGGGTTGTATCAGTCATAGTGAGTTTGTGGTTATCACTTGTGCATACTCATAGTTTTGGGTTTTCTTGTAGGTTCATCTATTAAGGGCCAACACCACCTCAACCATTGTCTAAGTACTTAGAGAATTGTCTAATTGTCTAAATAACTCCATAATGCCTGATTGCTTCTAATCATGATGTGTTTTCTTTGCAGCATTGGTTATTGGCGGTGTGTGTTCTCTTGCTCTTTTAGGCGATAGACATCTCTGCTGGTTTTTACTCAAACGGCAGAGAGGTACATCGTATAAGAGAGCCCCTCTTAGAGCAAGCCTGAATCACAGAATTCAGGGGAGCTGGAATCCTGGAGGCTGAACCTGAACCTGTTAAATCCTACCTCCCTCCGCAAGGTCATCTTACCCAGGCTCCAATCAGCATACGGAGCGGTGAGTAACAGAATTAGCAGCCTTAAAAATGTCTACAGAGAAAACCGATGCCCTGAATCAGATTGTGCAATTGGTCACGGATCTACGTACCGATTTGACCATTGCACAGGAGGCATTGCGTCAACGGGTGGACGCTATTCAGTCTTTGGTGACTGCTCCAGTCTCACAACCCAGTGGCACTGCAGCTACGGCTTCGGGGTCAGGGTTTCCAGCTCCCAGTCAGGAATCAGCTCCGGTAATGCTTACCACTCAATTTCCTCTGGCCCCCCAGAATGTTTTATGGGTGATCCCAAGCAATACAGAACTTTCGGCAATCAATGCAAATTGAACTTCCTCTGCCGCCCAGCCTCTTTTCCCTCTTCCACCACTAAGGCCGCGTTCGTGTTGTCACTCCTAGGTGGTACTGCAGCCGCATGGGCAAACCCATTGTTGGAGTCTAACAGTCATGTGCTCTATAATTGTGATGCCCTCCTTACCATGATGAGTAAAGTATTTGATACGAGATACACCACTCAAGCCACCAACCTGCAGTTGCTGAAACACAGACAAGGGAATAATACCCTACTGTTTATCTAGCCTGCTTTAATCAGTTGGCTGCCGAAACCGACTGGTCTGAAGAGAAGAAATCAGCACTCTTCTATCAAGGTCTATCTGACGAATTGAAGGACATTTTGTCCACTGTTCCAGTCGTTCCCACTGCATTTGGAGAATTACTTGATTTAGTCCTCCAAATTAATGCCCATAAGGCTGAAAGACGCGGGGAAAAAAGAACAACTGTGTTCGCCCCGGCAGCAGCTGAAGCCACGTCCACAAACCTACCTGCCCCTGAACCCATGCAGATAGGAACAGTTAGGGGTCCGCTGACGCCTGCTCAACGGGAATATCGCAGGTCACACAACTTGTGTATGTACTGCGGAGCCTTAGATCATTTGTTTCCCGAGTGTCCTAAAAAACCCAAACGCAAGGCGGGAAACGCCAAATCCCGACAGTAGATAGAGTCCCTACGTCGGGATGTTTTACTCTGGACTCACCTTTGCAGGATCCTGTTCAGCTTTTTCGTCTCCCTGTTGATTTTTCCTCGAACCAGGGATTGTCATTAAAAGCTACGGCGATAATAGATTCTGGTGCAACAGGCAATTATATTGATCAAGGCTACGTCTCTGAGTCAGGAATACCCTTACTCCGTAAAAAACACCCTGAAAATGTCAATGTCGTAGACGGCTCTATTCTTGCTTCTGGCCAGGTCACCCATCAGACGGTTCCTTTAATTATGAGTACTGAGGATGGACATACGGAAGAAATATCCTTTGACATTATCAAGGCTCCAGCTTATAAACTCATTCTTGGTATTCCGTGGTTGCAATTTCACAACCCTGCCATTGACTGGTCAACGACCCAGATCCAATTCCAGTCAACCATTTGTAATGCCCAATGCACTTCATTGCTTGGGATAACTCAAGACGGTCCGGCTAGAGCACTAACCTCTCCTTCCATGCATATTGGGGCGATCACTAAATCTTCCACACCCGTGGTCCCATCTCAATATGCAGAATTCATGGACGTATTCGACAAAGGAATGGCAGAAACACTACCCCCACATCGGGTGTATGACTGTCCAATAGATCTTGTACCAGGGGGAAGGATACCAGTTGGAAGAGTGTATTCCCTCACTCTCAAAGAAGATGTCGTACTCAAGGAGTACATAGACAAAGCACTTGCTATGGGCTTTATACGACCATCAAAGTCCCCAGTTGCTTCTCCTCTCTTCTTTGATCCAAAAAAAGAAGGAGACCTGCATCCTTGTATTGATTATCGCGCCCTGAATGCAGTAACGATAAAGAACCAATATCCCCTTTCGTTGATCTCTGTTCTCCTCGATCAGTTGGGTTCATCACAGGTTTTTACGAAACTTGACCTTAGAGGAGCGTACAACTTGGTACGCATTTAAAACACGGTATGGTCTATACGAATACCTGGTGATGCCCTTCGGGCTTTTCAATTCCCTGGCCACTTTTCAAGCTTTCATGAATGACATTTTCCACGATGTTTTGGATCAATACGTCGTGGTATATTTAGACGACATTCTAATATACTCACAGAATCTCACCAAACATGTCCAACATATCAAATGTGTGCTTCAACGCCTGCAAGACCATAAGTTGTTCGTAAAAGCAGAAAAGTGTATCTTTCATGCCTCCGAAGTGGAGTTTTTAGGTTACGATTTAACTAACCATGGGGTTCGGATGAGTCAATCCAAAGTGAAGGCTATCTTAGACTGGCCTATACCTAAATCAGTTAAGGCCCTACAGTCTTTCGTAGGTTTTGCTAATTTTTATAGGCATTTTGTGAATGGCTTTTCTGATCTGTCAGCTCCTTTGACCTCCCTGACTAGTGCCAAAGTCTCTTATGCATGGTCATCAGAGGCACAGAAAGCATTTGATCAATTGAAATCTGCTTTCACTACTGCTCCTGTTCTTATGCATCCAGATCCAGATCTTCCGTTCTTTGTAGAAGCGGATGCCTCAGGTTATGCAGTTGGTGCTGTTTTATCTCAACAGTGCTCTCTTTCGGGCGACATACATCCCATCACTTACTTCTCTCGCATGTTGACACCATATGGGAGAAATTACTCAATTACAGAACATAAACTTCTGGCCATCAGCGATGCCTTCTTGGAAGGGAGGCATCATCTTCTTGGTGCTCGACACCCTGTAACCATTTATTCAGACCACAGGAGTTTGTTGGCCTTCAAATCCATGAAATGTCTCACTGCTAGGCAGGCACGTTGGCATTTGTTTTTCTCACAATACCAATTTGTTATTACCTATCGTCCTGCCAAGGCTCAAGTATCAGCTGACGCTCTCTTTCGCTCTTGTGCGGGTGACCGGCTCATAAAGGCGGAACATAAGCTGCTTCTACCGAACAGAGTCATATGTGGCTGTTCTGTTCAACCCCCCTTGCGATCCGTTATTACGGATTGGGCCTCTACTCATCCTAATGAGATTGCAGAACTGAACTTGGATCGGCTGCAAGGTTTACCATTCATTCAGGGGCGTGTTTTCATTCCGCCTGGTCAAGCTCGCACTTTAGTCCTTCAGTGGTCTCATAATTCACCTGTTGCTGCGCATCCAGGTAACCAGAAAACGTTGGAAGCATTACGATGTTGGGCTTGGTGGCCATCCATGGCACGCAATGTACAAGACTACATAACAACGTGTACCATATGTACTCACTGCAAGACTTCCAGAACCAAACCTGTGGGGTTATTACATCCCTTGCCAGTTCCATATAAACCCTGGCAGATGGTGTCGATGGATTTCATTGTCGAATTGCCAGAGATACAAGGACACGACACGATTTGGGTAGTAGTGGACTACTTTACAAAGTATGCTATATTCGTGCCTTGTTCCGGGTTGCCTTCAGCACCCGAATTGGCCAGGCTGTTCATGTCTAATGTGTTTCGCTACTTTGGGCTACCGTCTGTCATTGTCTCCGACAGGGGAACACAGTTTACTTCACGCTTCTGGAAAGCTCTTACGGCTTCTCTTGGAATCGATGATAGATACTCTTCATCTTACCATCCACAAACAGATGGGCAAACTGAAAGGGTTAATGCTACTATTGAACAGTACTACGCTGTCTTTGTCTCCAATTTCAACAGACCTGGTTCACAGTGTTGCCACAAGCTGAATTTGCGTACAATAATTCTATGCACACCTCTACTGGAGTTTCTCCTTTCTTTGCCCTTTATGGATGTCATCCCAGAACATTACCAATTGATCCATCATTGCCAGATTCCAATCCGGCTGCGCGTGACTGCGTCGGCGATCTGGATCAAGTGCATAAATATGTACAATTCCATCTCCTTAGGGCCCAAGATCGTGCTAAGAAGGCAGCTGATGCACATCGTTTGCCGGAACCTACCTATCAGATCGGCATGAAGGTGTGGTTGTCTTCCCGTAATTTACAGATTGCCAGAAAACGCTTGTTGTTGCCTCCCTTCGTGGGTCCTTTTTCCATTAATAAGGTCATCAATCCTGCTGCAGTCCGGTTGTCATTGCCCAGATCCTGGCGTATACATTCGGTCTTTCACGTTTCCCTCATTAAGCCTTTTGTTCCTTCCACTAGGCTCCTAGCGTGTCCACCCCCTGTCGTGGTAGATGGTGAAGAAGAATATGAGGTGTCTCGCATCCTGGATTATAGGGTATCCAGAGGTACTATCCTTTATCTGGTCGATTGGAAGGGTTTTGGTCCTGAGGATCGTACTTGGGAGCCTCTTGCTAATTTACATTGTCCTAAGATTTTGAGGGAATTCCATTCCGCCAGGGGGTGGCCGGTGTCTTTGGGGGCGGATGCTGTTACATATCAGCCCCGTCCTGCAGTACCTCCCCTTTCTTGTGGCCACATACGGGGGCAAGCGCATTCCAGAACTTCGTTGTGGCTTCGGTATCGGTTGCCATGGCGTCTGGCCGTACAGCAGAGAACGTCGCATCAGATGAGACGTCCCGTGCGCAGAGAACGCATAAGGAGGCTCCGCCCCCCTGCACCATAAAAGCCAAAGGGACTCAGCGGCTTGTTGCTGCTAATTGTGGTGTTACGTTCCTTCGGTTTCATCCCGTTCCAGTGCTTATTCCCTATTCCTCTTGATATTTGACTTCCTTGTTCTTTGACCCATCTTTGTCTACTTGGAGTGTCCTTGCCTGTTCCTTCAACCTGATTTTTGAACTCTGTTGCCGACTTCGGATTGTCCTTGGATTGCATTTGCTTTTTCCTCCATTTTGATCAGTGAACCCTGTCGCCGAACTCGGACTGTCCCTGGATTTCCATTGTGCTTTCGCCTGTCTGGTGAGGAACCCTGTTGCCGAACTCGGACTGTCCCTGGATTTCCATTGTGCTTTCGCCTGTCTGGTGAGATTACTTTTTCTTGCCGCTCTACGCAATTTGAACTACCTTCCTACGTGGAGTACCACGCTGCACATTACAAGACTGCCTCATCAACTTGGCCTGTGTTTGTGTAATTAAGGTAAAACCCATCCAATTCTCCTGTATTGTTCATTACCTGAAATTCATCAGTCTTTCTCAATACGTGTGGATTCCTGGAACTATATCATTTATTCTTACCTTTTCTACATCAACCAAGTGCATAGTAGTGACGCTTTCCAGTGTATGCACCATCCCGTCACTAGTGCGAACCTCGTGCCGCCCGGGTATATTCTTCCTTACTAACCTTCCCATTTGTTGTTTTGTACTTGCCGTTGTTTTTCTTTCAACTGGTACCCATTTTCCCTAGGAATCCCACTTATCAGGTCTGTTGGGGGTTGTATCAGTCATAGTGAGTTTGTGGTTATCACTTGTGCATACTCATAGTTTTGTGTTTTCTTATAGGTTCATCTATTAAGGGCCAACACCACCTCAACCATTGTCTAGGTACTTAGAGAATTGTCTGTCTAAATAACTCCATATTGCCTGATTGCTTCTAATCATACTGTGTTTTCTTTGCAGCATTGGTTATTGGCGGTGTGTGTTCTCCCGCTCTTTTAGGCGACAGACATCTCTGCTGGTTTTTACTCAAACGGCAGAGAGGTACTTCGTAGAAAAGAGCCCCTCTTAGAGGAAGCCTGAATCACAGAACTCAGGGTAGCTGGAAATCCTGGAGGCTGAACCCAAACCTGTAAATCCTACCTCCTTCCGCGAGGTCGTCTTACCCAGGCTCCAATCAGCATACGAAGCGGTGAGTAACACAAGTACTGCAATAGTATGTGTACAGAGGTAAATAGGGCCTCAGGCTTATGTGTGTGGGTTGTGGCCACTGGGCAGATTGTTGGGTGCATGGCTGTATTATGCTGTGGTGATTGTGGCCAGCTACTAGACTCTTGGGTGCAGGCCATGCACCCAAGAATTATGCTGTATTGGTTGTGGGCAGTCACTAGAGTCTTGGGTGCCCACTGGCAGGACGTACTGTAATAATATGTGTACAGAAGTGGACAGGGCGTGTGGCAGCTGGCTCATTGGACTGCCCTGAGGGTTGTGGCCACTGGGCAGATTCTTGGGTGTGTGGCTCTATCATGCTGTGGTAATTGTGGCCAGCTTCTAGAGTCTTGGGTTCATGGCCAACACCCAAGAGTCTGCCCACTGGCTGAAATTTGTGTAATAGTATGTAATGTACTAGTATGTGAAATGAAGTGGGCAGGGCCTCAGGTGGCTGTGGGCGGTCACTACAATCTTGGGAGCATGGCCATAGGCCATGCACCCAAGAGTCTGCCCACTGGCTGGAAGTACTGTAATAGTATGCGTACAGAAGTGGACAGGGCGTATGGCAGCTGGCTCATTGGACTGCCCCGAGATTCGTGGGTGTACGAGAGCCTGCGCACTGGGTGCAAGTAGTGAAATAGTATGTGAACTGAAGTGGACAGGGCCTCAGGCGGCTGCCTTATGTGTGTGAGGTGTGGCCACTGGGAAGATTTCTAGGTGCATGGCCATATTATGCTGCAGTGGTTGTGGGCAGGCCCTAGACTCTTGAGTGCATGGCCGTAGACATTTATGTACTTTGTGGACCCCCATAAGTACTATGCTTCAAACAAGTGTACTGTGCAATGTGCTCAGTTCCTCTGTTTGTTTTCATAATCATTGGGTATGTTGGAAAAAATCCATGCAGGATTAAAAAAAAAACGTTTACATTCATTTTTTTGCTGGTGGATCTTAAAATGTGTAGTAATGGAAAGTTATATTGCAGTATTATGGTTGCAGTTAGATACCAATTGGCGTATTCTTACAGTTTACAGTTTTACAGTTTTGTAGGGTATGTTTTCAAGCACCTTCATTCTTGTTGGCGGATTTCCATTTTCCACTATTGCCATGTTCCATTGCAGTATTATGGGTGTAGTTACATGCCATTTGCATATTTATTGCAGTGGTATGGGCATACTTAGACAGCTGTTGCCTTATTCTAACAGTTGGTCATTTCATGGGTTATTGAGGACAGTTTGTAGACCCTCATACTTAGTACAGTATGTTTCTTTTTATGTACTATGGGTGAAACAATATTAGTGTGTGTTTTCACAGTTTTTGTTTCTGTGACTATAATCATTGGGTCATTGGGGAAAAACTGTATAGCAGCGCAACTGATGTACTCATGGCCCAGTTGGTGTATGCTAAGTTGTTCCAGTTTCATAGGATAGAAGGTTATTTTTCGTTTGCAATTACATATCTGTTGGTGGGTATAGGGCAGTAGGATATGCTACTTTTGTAGATCAGTGAGTACATTTTGGTTTCAAGAATATTAAGTAGGCATTTGCAAGATGCACTGGTAATCTCTGCTTCAGAGTAATGGAAGTATAATTGCATTAAAACCACCCACATTTCTTTTTAATGTATGCAGTATAGTGAACTGCAGTGGTTGTGGCACCCGTGTGGTAGATTATGCCTACTGTTGTGAAGGTTTTCTTGCCAAATGATACTTTCCCCTGTGTAGAAGCTAATAAGCTTGAGGGTGTTTTTGGTACCATCTGCATTGTATCATAAAAGCATTACTATTACTTACTGGCTATGTGACTGTATCTGTAAGGTGGAACGATTGTCTGAATTGCAAGTAGTACATAATATGCCATGATTTGCATTTTGTACCAGCTGCTGAAATGGAATGGATTCACAATTAGGCATAGATACATACATAAAGCGCTTATTAGGGATTTGTTCTTGCGCCACATGGTTGCAGAGAGTGCATGAATGTTTCCACATTTATGAAATCTGGAAGATTTAATTTATAAGTATGTTTTTGTTTTCCAATACTTGCTGTAAGTAATAAGAAATTCTTGTGGATCTTCTTGTGTGTTTATAGTGAATCTCACCATTCCTGCACAGTAGTTCAATTCCTGCCTTATTCCTGAGACACTGTAAGAGTTGTCAGGATTGTTTGTTGCATTTCTATGAAGGAGTAGAATTTACAAACACAACTGGTCTGCACTGTTTAAGTAAATGTTTTCAACAATTGGTGGCAATTGGAATAGAACATTGATTGCTACATTTGCATTGCAATTTACACCAGTTGTGTTGGACAATTTGAATGGACCAGACAGTTCTGTTGATGGAAGTCCACTTGCTTTTTTTGAAGAGGTCCTTCTCTTGTTTGTGCAGTTGGGTATGCATTTGCCTTTTCAGTACACCTTTTTATGGTTGTGGTAATTGATGGAATAGCAGCTGCTTTCAATTTTTTTGGTGGTACTGTTGGGGGATCACTTATAAGTTGTGTTTGCACGAGTTTTCTTTTAGCAGGTTTTCCTTTTTGAGGAACAGGGTACATTTTGACATGGGGTGTGTAGAGTGCACATAATCTGTTGTACTCGAAGATGCAAGGAATGTCAGCCTTGACTTTTCTTGCATCAAAAGTGACTAGAAATAGTCCTTCAAGTGTACATAGGCGTCACAGTGTTGTGTAACTCATGCCTTCTTTAAAGACTGTGCTGCCAATGTCAATCAGTGTTGGATCTAGGTTTAGACCTTGCGATTTATGAATAGTGACTGCATATGCAAGAGACAGAGAAAACTGTTCTCTGCGTGCATACATGTTTTTGATAAGAAGAAACTGGGCTGTTGAACGTCCTGTCCTTTTAACTTCTGAAAGTTTGTCAAAGTGAATGTTGACAAACTGAATGCTGTTGTCACGTGGGTATGTCTGGAAGCCAACAACTGTACCAAGTGCTCCATTAACTAAACCTTGCTCTACGTCAAGGTTACACTTTAGCATTACTCTGCAGTTTAAACACAATGTTAACCAGCTGTGTTGGAGATAGAGTTTTCTAAGCTATTTAGTCATGCTGTGGCTTATTGGCACATAGGCACTGTCATACTGTGCACATCCAGTTTGTCTGTGGAGTAAATGTGCACTATTGGTTGCATTTATTTTTCAACATTGTTTCATTAAATTGTGCACAGCTTGCTAGGGCTGGCATTAAGGACATACATTTAACATTTTTG
Source organism: Ambystoma mexicanum (assembly GCF_040938575.1). NCBI lineage: Eukaryota > Metazoa > Chordata > Amphibia > Caudata > Ambystomatidae > Ambystoma > Ambystoma mexicanum. Next base: position 1,331,871,622 of record NC_090921.1, on the reverse strand, counting down.
TGTGCTAATTGTTCCATGACATCAGTAGCAGATGCGTTATGCCTGTATAGCTTATTGATGAGTCTGCTATTTAAGATAGACTGTGCTTCCTTAGAAAGCACACCAATCCAAATGCTTTTCAAAATGTTAGCATAGATAAGGTCTGCAGACTGACGCATGTTTTCAGTTAGTTCTCTGTATTGGAAATGCTGCCAGAGATTTACATTTCCTATGCTGCCAAGTGTGTTATGGCACAGTTTGTGTCCTAAGGTTTTTAAAATAGGTTCACCTTTCACTGGTGTTAATTGAGGAAGATCTCCGAAAACAATACTGTTTTCCTCCAAAGAGTTCTTTGTAGTCTATTTTAAGGACCTCTTGCAATCTGCGGTAAATCAAAGTCAACATTAGGTTGGAGACCATGCTCACCTCATTTATTAGTAGTGTTTTAATTTGTTTCAAAATTCTGCGTAGCTCCATAGTAGCTTCTGCTGAAAGTCTGTAGTTGTTTAATTTGTTTTTGTGTTCTACCGGAAGGAGTAGCAATCTGTGTAAAGTAGCACCACCTATGTTGTAGGCAGATAAACCTGTGGGGGCTTGTACAACAGCTGAAAGCTTGTTGTTTGTCAATTGTTGGAGTAACTTGCTGATGATTTTTATTAAGAATGTTTTGCCTGAACCAGTTTCACCACTTACATACAGGAGTACAGGTTTATAGTTTTGACAGGTACAAGTTTTAGTTTTGTGCTGCACACCATGTTCCATTTCTTTAGTTACTTTTAGGAAAATGCTTCGCTGTTCATCATTCAGTTGTGAATTCAGTACAGCAAAGTTTTCTTTAGATTCCTCAAACTGACACATGGTGTTTTCTACCTCAATCATGGCTAATTCTGCCCCATTTACTATGAGAGACTCTCCAAGTGGTTCTTGGCTTCCTGTAAGAGAAGGTTGACTGCTCTCAGTAGTGTCTACATTTAGTTGTGCTTGAAGTTCTTCCTCTTGTTGGGGTTCATTGTTCAACATGTTTTTGTACTGTTTGAAGTGTATATCTGTTATAGTGCTTTCACTCGATTTGAAAGCATCTTCATAGGAGGCATGGGTATCCAACAAATCTTATTTTCTCCATGGTTTAACAAGTTGCAGTAGGAACATGTACTAAAGTTCTCTATGTTGAAGAGTGTTAAATGATAGCTTTATATGATTAATCAGGCCGGTTTGGTAAGTTTAAGTAGGCTGCCCTCACAACCTTTGACTATGTATTTACCTTTTTTCTCATCTGGTTTAATATTATTTTTGAATGTGGAGTTTTGGGCTATGTAGTATAGACACATAGTTTCCAAAGCAGTACTCCTGTTTGGGTAGTATGTGTCCAATACATTGTTTTTCAAAATGTACTGGCTGTTGGGATAGTTTTTTGGCTATTGTTTCTATGTCTTGGTACGATTTGAGAACAATTTTTCTGGATGCAGCAGGAACAAGGCTTAGCCAGATTATGTTTTCAGATTTCCCATATAATGCTCTTCCAGTGAAACGGTCTGTGGCTTCATAACAACCACATTCTCTATGGGAGGGCATGTTTATGCCAAAGCTGTATAATGTTTGTGACAGTGTTTTGTCAGATGATATGTCATCCCAGAGGTCTTTCAGCTCTGTTTTCTCAGCTTTGGTTAAGTAGGCTGTGACACATCATGCAACTGCAGTGGAATTGTCTGCAATGTACTGCACATCTATGTTTGCATTCCACAGGAGGGCAATGATTGCATTGTAATCATTGATGTACTTTGATGTTTCGCTTCTTTTAATGCAGTATGTGTTCTTAGGTGATTTGCCTTTAACACTGTGTCTAACAGAAGACATGAAGCTGTTTACTTGTCCTTTTCCTGAAACTGGTGTAGGTAAACCAAAGTGGCATTTGGTGTAGTATTTGCCTTTGTTTTTATATCTGCGTCGACAATACTTGCCACATTTATGTCTTTGAAACCGCAAAATGTGTACATGTAGCTCACTATGTGTGCTTTCAGAAGGGATTTCGCAAGTGACATATTTGTGAATGAACTGCAAAACAGTGGCATCACTATCCTGACCAAATTTAGGAGCATCTTTAATCCACAAATGCATTTGGATGTGTGGTGCTCCTCTGGATTGATATTCTTTTCTCCAAAAGAAGTGTTGCACTTCTCTGAGGTGAGGAATTGTTTTATTACAGATGAAGTATAGCATGGCAATAAAACAGTGATGGAAGTACATTGACACATTTACAGGGTCCAGAGAGCAGAGTTATCCTGGTGTTTTCATGTCTATCCCTGCTTTGTTTTCGTTTGCTATGCGTACGAAATCGTGCAAGTCATCCCATGCATATTCTTTACAACATAACGTGACAAACCATGTGGGTGGGCCAAGGTTGCGTAGCATACACCATATATCTGCGTGATGTCGGAACCTGTATTCTTTCGTACCACACATGTTTGCCAAGAGATTTGTAATACTTGGTTGTGAAACTTCATCTTCCTCTTGCACCTTTTGAAGTAGCTGTGTAGCATACATGCTTAAAAAATTGGAACCTGTTTTCAAAGTGTGTGCAGCTCCGTAACATAGAGTTGCTAGTTCACTCTCAAACAGGAGGTGCAATATGTATTCAATGTTTTGTCTGAATCTGGGGTATTCAGAATACATTCGTAAAGAGCGGTAGTCTGGTGCTGTTTTTTGTGTGCATCTTTCATCATACCTTCCACCTTTTCTAGTAGGAAAAAGTAGAGGAAAGGCTTGTGGTTCTACACTTTTTCCCCATATGCTGATTGGAGATTCTTTTCCTTGCCGCATTTGATATGTTTCTAGTGCATCGTCTAGGCTGTCTTTGGAGTGGGTGAATTGTATGCTGGGCTAAAATATTGGTGGCTGTAGTGGGATCTAGAAGTTCAAATTGGCCAGTTGATGGGGAATCCTGAATGATTTTGGTGGTTTCTCTGAGGGTTTCTTCAATGCTTATTTCTTTGTAGTATTCACTGTTCTCTTTAAGATATTGGAGGGCTTCTTTAACTTTGTTTAAGTCTACTAGTTGCTGCCAAATTGTTTTGTCTTTTGTAGGTATACCATTCACGAGGATGATCAAACATTGATCTATTGGCCGTTGCAATCCCAGAGTGTCTACATTTTCTTTAAGATCTAATGGCAAATAAACTACTTTGCCATGAATGCCTTTCGGAATTCAGAAGGAGGCAACTTGTCTGTTTTCGATTGAAGGCATATTATTGCTTAAAATGGGTGTACTGTTTGGATTACAATGCTCAAGACATTTGGTTATTATCACGTTTTCCAGTGCAGCATGTGCAAAGTATTGAGGGGTTAGTAATTTCATATTTGTTTTCTGCTATAAGATACAGAGCTAATTGGAACCATTGAGATTCCTCATTGTCTTCTAATTTGTACGTTATATCTACAGTTTTGGTGCTCTTTGTATAAAAAGTTCTGCGACAACACACACATACTTGGTTTGGTACTTCACCAGATGTGCTTTTAAACTTACTTTTTTGTACGTGTGTAATAGAAGGTTGGCATCTGCAAGGTTGTCCCTACTCTGTTCCAAAGTTACTGGATTTTGTAAGTGCTCTTCACTTCCCGAAATATTTGCTTTGGATGTGGTCTATTTCTTTCAGGAGTTCTTTGGCCTTACCATGTAGGAGAATGTGATTTAAATGCTCCAGTGCTAAAGCAGGACTTTTTGCATAGTACAGTCTCTGAATGAGATTTTGTATAGTAGAATGGTGTGTTGCTAACATTTTGATGTGGTAGAAGGTGCTTTTGCAAGCAGGCCCGGAAATGCAGGCTAATGAATGTCCTTGCAGTCCTGTGTATTTGCGCACCGGACAGATGTCCATGGTTTGTAATATTTTCTTTTTTAATTTGTCTTTGGCTTTCACATACTGACTGAGGAATTGCTGCAAAAATGTGAAGGGTTGTTTTCGTACGTTACACATTGAGGTGCACGGCCATTTGTAGACGGGACAGATTGGTTCGATGCAATGGAGAGTTGATTATAAGTTTGTTGGGGATATTCTTTCAATCAGCGTTTCTTCTGCCATAATGGTACTGTCTGCCTTTTCACACCCTCAGGCACTGCTATGTATGGCAATTGGATTTGTTTGCTCTCGTTTGTATGCCTGTCCATTGAAATATGGCTCTGTGCTGGTTGTGTGAATCCACTCACCTGCAAAGAAGTTTGCGAATGTGTCTATGTTGATATTGCGTATGTTGCTAAGTACTTTTTATAGTTCACTAATTCATTTTGTTAGTGGTTTCATCCTGTTTAAAATTAATATAAACAATTTTCTTTTGAGGAGCATTGCACTGTCTATGAGAGCTTCCAGGATCAGTTTTCTGCAGTAAGTTTTAAGGGTTGAGCATGATCTCTCCCCTGTTTTTATAAGGTTCTGAAGGATTCTATGGAGGAACATTTTTTTGTAAAATAATTTTTTTGGAATGCTTACCCGTGACTATGTTAACATTGGTATATGCAGTGTTAGTGCTACTGGTAGTTGCATTATTCTTAATACATTTACTTTTAGTTTAACATTTTGGAAGAAAAGTCACACTTTTTTTCCTGCTACCTGGTTCAGTTTTGCTCAGCGACTGTATTAGCTGTTTTGTTTGAACTTTTCATACAAAGTCTGCTAGAAGTGGATGGCTATTTTTCATGGTTTGAGTTTTATCTGCTCTATTTCTGCGTTGTTTTCTACCGAGTTGCTTTTTGGTAGGCGTTCTCTTGCATCTGTTGAAGAAAAAAGGAAAGTGCGGGATTGGAAGTTGTGCAATGTATTTGTGTGCACTGTGCATGAGTGTCTGAATATGAGGGTAGGCATACATAGAGGAGTGTGATTGTAGAAAGGGTTGTTACTTTGATTTGGAAGGTTGTGCTGGTATGTGTGTGTGTTCTCGTGTGAAAGGTTTGCTTCAGTGTGTATGACAGTGTATTGTGCTTGAAGAAGTAAGGACATTACGATGTTTTCATAAAACTAGTGGGTATTACCATACTGGTGTTATGATGACAATACAAAGAGTGGATGTGCTAAGGTGCAATGAGTAAGAGGTAAGTGAGTGCTGTGGGGTTGGGTAGAATTGGCTAGGCTACAATGCAACAACACTGCACTGTCTGAGTAACAGGCAGAACACTACTACAGTACTGCACTTACTTTGTTGGATGTGAAGAGTAGGTTTCTTCTCGGTTTTATCTTCCAGCAGAGACGTCACTGGCTTTTAGGAGGTGGTTCGTCGCTGCAATAGAAAAAGAAGGAAGTTAGTGGGTATGTGTGTTTAAGCACCGTAATAGCACTAGGAGAACACATTATTTTAGATGGTAGAAGGATTTGCTGGCAGGAAGAGTTAGTGTGTGTGTCCAAATGTATAGTGCTGCATAGGAGTGGGGACTTGGGAGTATCAGCATTGTTGGTATGGGGGCCAGTGCTGCAGTGATAACTGTGCACTATGGGGCTGCACTTTTGGAAGTATGTGAGATGTTGTTGCACTACTTGCTTTGGAAATAGATTATTGCAAGTCCTAGTATGGTGAAAAAAAGGGCAGAAAGATGTACAGATTGGAAATAAGAATGTTACAGTGTGTGGAATTTTGTTACCTTTCTCACATATAGATGCTTGCTACATGAGTGCAGAAATCGTTTCCTGTTCTTGCATTTATTTATTCAAATTTACAGATAGCACTGTTGGCAATGTACAGATGCATTTCGTTGCTTTACTTGCAATGTATGTACTTCCCATACTTTGCTAACACACATGCAGTTTCCCTTTTCTGTGTGCATTCTGGGCATTTAACATAGGATCTGTCACTTGAATTTGTGGTGCAAATGTTCCCAATGTGGTTTTCTTATTTTGTTTTACAACAAGAACAGAGAGAGTGGTTATAAAATTGAAATATGTGGTTTGCAGCTGTTTTACAAGTGGGCATTAAAAGCATTTTAAGAAATGGGATAAATGAGAATATAATGCAGTAGGTTATGCAGAGTAAGTGGCAGGAAGCCTGTTTATATGCTTTTGTGACAGAGTACTCTACAAAATATATGCATACCTGTAGTTTGTGCTGATGGATGCAGAGGTGGATAAATCTGGAAGCAGACATTTTGGAGAGTTTTGCAGTCGTTTTTGATGGAGGTGTTTTTCAATTACAGGAGATCTGTACTCTAAGTATGCAACAGTACATCTAAAGTGTTGAACTGTGATGCCAGGGTTTGATGTAGAGTTTTTGCCTGTGATTGGTGGATGGTTGTGTGACTGCTTAACAGTAGACAATGAGGGAGTGCTGCAAAGAGTGAAGTGGAAAGGGAAGAAGGGCTGCCCCTGTGTTACGGGGACAACGAACACCGCAGTGGTTCACGGACAGAGCGTGCCACCTCTGGGGCTTCTCAGCATGCCTGGCATGGAAATGGGACTGTGGGGATTAGCCAATCAGGTGTTCAGGTTGTGCTTTACAGGAAGGCAGGGTAATACTTTTTTTTTCGTTGCTGTGTTGGTTGTGTAGTGAAGTTGGCTGGTGTTGGAGAGAGGCAGAGTCTTTTTGTATGGATAGTAGGAGATGCATTTGTGTATGATCTGGAGAGGTATGCCCAAGCAAGAGGTGTTTCTCGTGATCTTGGGTTTCCAGGCCTGCAGGCTTTGTGGTGCAGTGTGCCTGGCCGCAATTTGCAAGCACTGCTTGCTTTGTGCAGAAAAATGGGTACTTTTGGTAGCCCTGATGTTTTGGTGGTGCACTGTGGAGGAGAGCATTTGGGCTACATCAGTCCTCCAAGTTTGGTTCCTGTATTCACGTTGTTGGTGGAAGAACTGCTGTTGCTTTTCCCTACAGTTGTCACGGCTCGCTCCCTTCGTTCCCGTCCCCGCCACTTGGGGGCATGTTCTGGGGTTTATTCCTTACTGGACATTTCCTTCGAACCCTATGTTACAGTGCTCTGATGAATTGGGAGCGTTAAAACCTTATTTTCCCAGTTACTTCCCTTCCGGATCCATTCCTGGTTTTTGGCAGCCAGCATGCTATTTAAATCAAATGACTATGTTTCCCAGAATGCCTTGGCTCACTGTTTCACCTCCTGCTTCCCAGAATGCCTTGGCTCACTGCTTCACCTCCTGCTTCCCAGAATGCCTGGCTCACTGCATCATCTCCTCCCTTGCAGCACAACGTTGGGAGGAGGATAGGCAACACCTGTGGCTGCAGGTGCAGCAGGCGGCACGCCTGAGGGGTGTGCTTGTTAAGCAGCTTTAAAAGCCTCAGTTTGCTTCAGTCCGGCGCTGGTCATTGTATCAGTGTTCCTGTTGTGACTAGTCCCTGTTTCCTGTACTTAGTTTCTGTGCCTTGTACCTAGTTCCAGTTCCTTGTTCATAGATATTGAGCCAAGTATCTATTTCCAGTTCCTTGTTCCTAGTTTCTGTGCCTTGTACCTAGTTCCAGTTCCTTGTTCATAGATATTGTGCCAAGTATCTAGTTCCAGTTCCTTGTTCCTAGTTCCATGCCTTGTACCTAGTTCCTGTTCCTAGCTTTGTGCCCAGTTACTAGTTCCTGTATCTTGTTCCTCTGCCCTGGATTTCGGATTTATGCGCTTATTTGATTTATGCTTTCTGAATTTCCCTTTCTGTCTTCCTCTGTCTGCAGACAGCCTTTCTCTGTACTTTACTATTTGATGCAGCCCAGTTTGCCGGTGTTTTCTGTCCCTTTATGCTGCCCTGGTTACTGAAAAGCATGATGTATTATCATTTACTTTCGTAGAATTAGTTACTGCCTTTTCTCCTTGGATTGGGTGGGAAAGGTTTCCTTTTGTGATATCATTTTCCCTGCTCCTGATCCAACTTATTGAGATTCCACTCCATGTTTTCCCTTGCACTTCTGCATTCATTTTCCATTGATTATTAGGTGTGGGTTTGTTGTTACAAGTTCCAGAGTGTTCCCCTTTTAGTTTTCCTCACGATTTTTCCATTGTGACATAATTTGGCAGAAGGAGGAGTGAACACAGAGGTAGCATCGTTTTCCACATCAGCTTGAATGTTTACTTCAGTCTCAGCAGCTGGATCAAGGGCTGAACCTAAGCCTACAGTAATGACTGATTCTGTGTACGCATCCATTGTGGATTGTGTTCGGAATACAGAAGCATGTATGTGTTCAAACTCTGAATTATGACTGACTGCTACAGAGGAATTCTTAGGCAAAGGAGTGACTTGTAAATCTTCTACTAACAGCAATTCCTGACAAACGGTAGAACAATTGTCAGAATCTGTGCTCTGAATAAGTGCTGTGCAAGAAAGAGGACTTTCACTCCCAATAGGTTTTTCATATTGACAAGTATCATGACCTACTAAAACCTCCTCACTCAGAGATTGAACAGTATTCACTTCATCAACGGATAAAGTTTGAGGTGTAGTCAGAAACAATCGTAAAGTTTTATTCTCCTCTAGTAAACTGATGTATTCTCGTCTTAATTCCTCAAGTTCAACTCTTAACATGCCCAGGCTTAACTGTACATCCCTATCAGTAGTCACAAAGGAAGGCATGGTGGCATCGGGGCTGGAACCTGCACTAGTCATCTGGACGTGTACTGATTGTACATCGTCATTTACTGCTTGCAGGTCTTGTGATCTATACTCTCGCATACCGACTTGGTCTGTGTTACCCTTAAGTAAACTACTGACATCAGACCTCTTGACATTAGGGGCTACAGTAAGTACTTGTGCGGAGGAGTAAGCAGTTGGCTGAGGGCTGAAAACAAAAGTTATGTAATGAACCCCTTCATTCTTTATGTTTGAATCATGAAACTGTTCAATCTGAGGTAAAACACAACCGGAATCATGGGGTTCAACAACAGATGTACTCATATTTAGTAAATCTAACAGTGTTTTATTTTCCGCTGCTAAGGCTTGTGCGGACATATCTGGGTCAAAGTTAAAAACAGAATTAGGATCAGGCAATGTATGATGGGCCAGGCGATGGGTATAATATTTTGCACGTAAATACCCATTCGTGTCAAGGAGTTCATTTAAGTCTGAATCAGTGTTTTGATTATCACAGGCAAACGTAGTCAAAACTTTCTGTACACATTTTTTAGTAGCCTTGCTACCCTTCTTTCTTGATCTGGCCGTATACAAACGGGAAGAAGGGCTGGTCATTCTGTTAAGAAAGGAAGAAGGCATACTATGGCAAAAGGGAAAATGCACACAGTTGCACTGTGAACAACTCTGAATCTAACAACGTGTATATAATACCCAAGTCTTGTGTATATATGTAAAACCCAGGAACGTCAATAAGGTAAAACAGTATTACCAATCTAGGAAAAGGGATGTGGTGTAAACACTTAGGACCTCCTTATGGCTGAAAGGAAAAGTCGGCAATCTCTTTACCCACTATGCTCTTACAGATACTGACAGCGCTAAACCCACGTAGCGGGCAAGCAAGGACAGATTCTGTGAACTGACAATCTGTAGAATACTGAATAAGGCAATTATAAACAGTACTCACGAGGACCGGAAAGACCACTTGAATGTCAGTGATTTCACGAACCCTGTAGATCAAACAGGGACCCAGAAGGCTGTAAAAGCAAAGGGTTAAAGATAACAAAATACATAAACCCTAGTAAAAGGCAAGTCTGAATTGTGATAATAAATCGTGAGGAAAACTAAAGGGGAACACTCTGGAACTTGTAACAACAAACCCACACCTAATAATCAATGGAAAATGAATGCAGAAGTGCAATGGAAAAATCGTGAGGAAAACTAAAAGGGGAACACTCTGGAACTTGTAACAACAAACCCACACCTAATAATCAATGGAAAATGAATGCAGAAGTGCAATGGAAAAATCGTGAGGAAAACTAAAAGGGGAACACTCTGGAACTTGTAACAACAAACCCACACCTAATAATCAATGGGAAATGAATGCAGAAGTGCAAAGGAAAACATGGAGTGGAATATCAATAAGTTGGATCAGGAGCAGGGAAAATGATATCACAAAAGGAAACCTTTCCCACCCAATCCAAGGAGAAAAGGCAGTAACTAATTCTACGAAAGTAAATGATAATACATCATGCTTTTCAGTAACCAGGGCAGCATAAAGGGACAGAAAACACCGGCAAACTGGGCTGCATCAAATAGTAACGTACAGAGAAAGGCTGTCTGCAGACAGAGGAAGACAGAAAGGGAAATTCAGAAAGCATAAATCAAATAAGCGCATAAATCCGAAATCCAGGACAGAGGAACAAGATACAGGAACTAGTAACTGGGCACAAAGCTAGGAACAGGAACTAGGTACAAGGCATGGAAGTAGGAACAAGGAACTGGAACTAGATACTTGGCACAATATCTATGAACAATGAACTGGAACTAGGTACAAGGCACAGAAACTAGGAACAAGGAACTGGAAATAGATACTTGGCTCAATATCTATGAACAGGGTACTGGAACTAGGTACAAGGCACAGAAACTAAGTACAGGAAACAGGGACTAGTCACAACAGGAACACTGCTACAATGACCAGCGCCGGACTGAAGCAAACTGAGGCTTTTAAAGCTGCTTAACGAGCACACCCCTCAGGCGTGCCGCCTGCTGCACCTGCAGCCACAGGTGTTGCCTATCCTCCTCCCAACGTTGTGCTGCAAGGGAGGAGATGATGCAATGAGCCAGGCATTCTGGGAAGCAGGAGGTGAAGCAGTGAGCCAAGGCAATCTGGGAAGCAGGAGGTGAAACAGTGAGCCAAGGCATTCTGGGAAACATAGTCATTTGATTTAAATAGCATGGAACCTCTACCTCAGCCGCCAGCTTCCTCTTCCGAACATAAACATTTCCTGAAACCTGCTGTTTCCTCACCTCCTGTGTGTCCACTCTCGGCAGTGAGGCTAACAGAACTTCTACCGTAGTCTAAGGCATGTAGCACCAGCCTGCCTCTCTCCCCAAAGATGTATGCATATCCTCTTCCAGTGACTAAGCTTCCCGGACCTTCCGACTCTGCTTCGGGTCCTGCAAGTCCTTCATGCCTTTCTTCAACCCATGAGTCCTTTCCTTACTGAAAACCTGCCTATGACTCTTATAGACTGCAGCCTGATTCTATTCATTCCAGTCCTTCTGCTTCTGCCCGTGGATCATTGTTTTCGTCTGTGCCACCTCCGAAGACGAAGCGCTCCAGTCATGGAAAGAAGATGTTTTGTGCGAGTAACGGCCGCCTGGAGTCGGCCGTGGAAGGGGGTATAGTGTCACGGCTCGCTCCCTTCGTTCCCGTCCCCGCCACTTGGGGGCATGTTCTGGGGTTTATTCCTTACTGGACATTTCCTTCGAACCCTATGTTACAGTGCTCTGATGAATTGGGAGCGTTAAAACCTTATTTTCTAGTTACTTCCCTTCCGGATCCATTCCTGGTTTTTGGCAGCCAGCATGCTATTTAAATCAAATGACTATGTTTCCCAGAATGCCTTGGCTCACTGTTTCACCTCCTGCTTCCCAGAATGCCTTGGCTCACTGCTTCACCTCCTGCTTCCCAGAATGCCTGGCTCACTGCATCATCTCCTCCCTTGCAGCACAACGTTGGGAGGAGGATAGGCAACACCTGTGGCTGCAGGTGCAGCAGGCGGCACGCCTGAGGGGTGTGCTCGTTAAGCAGCTTTAAAAGCCTCAGTTTGCTTCAGTCCGGCGCTGGTCATTGTAGCAGTGTTCCTGTTGTGACTAGTCCCTGTTTCCTGTACTTAGTTTCTGTGCCTTGTACCTAGTTCCAGTACCCTGTTCATAGATATTGAGCCAAGTATCTATTTCCAGTTCCTTGTTCCTAGTTTCTGTGCCTTGTACCTAGTTCCAGTTCCTTGTTCATAGATATTGTGCCAAGTATCTAGTTCCAGTTCCTTGTTCCTAGTTCCATGCCTTGTACCTAGTTCCTGTTCCTAGCTTTGTGCCCAGTTACTAGTTCCTGTATCTTGTTCCTCTGTCCTGGATTTCGGATTTATGCGCTTATTTGATTTATGCTTTCTGAATTTCCCTTTCTGTCTTCCTCTGTCTGCAGACAGCCTTTCTCTGTACTTTACTATTTGATGCAGCCCAGTTTGCCGGTGTTTTCTGTCCCTTTATGCTGCCCTGGTTACTGAAAAGCATGATGTATTATCATTTACTTTCGTAGAATTAGTTACTGCCTTTTCTCCTTGGATTGGGTGGGAAAGGTTTTCTTTTGTGATATCATTTTCCCTGCTCCTGATCCAACTTATTGAGATTCCACTCCATGTTTTCCCTTGCACTTCTGCATTCATTTTCCATTGATTATTAGGTGTGGGTTTGTTGTTACAAGTTCCAGAGTGTTCCCCTTTAGTTTTCCTCACGATTTATTATCACAATTCAGACTTGCCTTTTACTAGGGTTTATGTATTTTGTTATCTTTAACCCTTTGCTTTTACAGCCTTCTGGGTCCCTGTTTGATCTACAGGGTTCGTGAAATCACTGACATTCAAGTGGTCTTTCCGGTCCTCGTGAGTACTGTTTATAATTGCCTTATTCAGTATTCTACAGATTGTCAGTTCACAGAATCTGTCCTTGCTTGCCCGCTACGTGGGTTTAGCGCTGTCAGTATCTGTAAGAGCATAGTGGGTAAAGAGTTTGCCGACTTTTCCTTTCAGCCATAAGGAGGTCCTAAGTGTTTACCCCACATCCCTTTTCCTAGATTGGTAATACTGTTTTACCTTATTGACGTTCCTGGGTTTTACATATATACACAAGACTTGGGTATTATATACACGTTGTTGGATTCAGAGTTGTTCACAGTGCAACTGTGTGCATTTTCCCTTTTGCCATAGTATGCCTTCTTCCTTTCTTAACAACAGTAAAGGTATTTTTTCTGAAACACCACCTAGAGCACAATGAAACAACCCCAATGTGTTTAATCCCCAGCAACATGTTGGAAGGTGCCTTGTTAATAGAGGCATGGGTATAGTTTTGCGACGTGCTGAGATGTCTGTTTTCTCTGACAACATTGACCCTTAGTGTGCACTATTTTACTCCAGACAGCGTTTCGTTGTCCATTCTAGGAAATGCTTGTTTTTATTCACAATCTAAGGAATGCCTTGCACGGGTTCATCTAAGGCAGTAAGGAGGAAAAGAAGAGAAAACAATCACCAAAAAATAGAAAACAAAAGGTGTTTGTTTAGTAGCACCTAAATAAAAAAATCTTTTCAGAGCCACTACAATAGGGGAAATCTCCTACCATGGATTAAATTTCTCTCCCAACCCCCTTGTTGTGACGGATTTATCCACAAACACAGCGGTAGTTTGCGGATCGCACGTGCCACATCCGGGACCTTTAAGGATGGCTGGCATGGAAATGGGACTGGGGAGTCGAGGAGATTGGCCAATAAGGTTTCCTGTGTGTGGTGTGCAAGGAGAGAGTTTGGCAGGGACTGTGTTTGCTGAGAGAAGTGCAGATGGCTGTGGCTGTGTGTTTTAGTAGGGAGAGTGTCTGGATTTTGGGGGACTCTTGGATACATTGGTTGCAGGTGTATGCAGAGCACTGTGGAGTGGCTGCACATCTTCGATTCCCTCATGTGAATGTGCACTGGTATGGAGTGTGTGACATGAAGTGGCTGGATTTTCTACCCCGTTGTGCCACTTTGGTGACGCAGAATCATCCAGCCATTATTACTGTTCATTGTGGAGGGAACAGTTTAGGCCATTTTACTGGAATCTCTCTGCAGTTTGCCATGAAGGAGGCACTTGGCAAAGTCATGGAGCCTCATTATGCGGTAGGCGGTAAGTAACAGTTCCTACCGGCATGGCGCAAATAACGTGTCTGTGTAGTAACCAGGCTGCTAATTGCGTGCCATTACGAGTATGCGGGCACGTGCTTTGCGCCATGCCGGTAAGGACACTACCGCCATGCCATTAAAGGCCCCAAAAAGTCCCTTAGCGGCATCAAGGAAAGCGCTGATAGCACTTGCACCATCCATGAATGATGGATGGTGACCGCTAATAGTGGTGACCGTAAATAAGCGGAACCGGAAGTAGCGTCATCGCACAGGAATGGGAAAGAGCATGGCGACCATCTTTAAAAACACAATCCATTGCCATCCTCTGCCCCCAGGACCTGCAGCAACATTACAGCTGGCCAAACTTATTCCTACAACACCTGAGAATGCCCAAAGCCCTAAAGAAAGGTGCAGCGCGCCAGCGCAAGGAACGCTTCTCCAATGAGGAACTGACAATGTTAGCAGACACACTAGCTGCTAACGCAGAGGTTGTTTTTGCAAACGACATGCGACGTCCCGCACTGATAAAAAAAAGGAGATCTGGTCCGAGGTGGCACGGAAAGTCAGTGCGGTGGGCTCCACCCCCGCACTGTGAAGGACGTACGCAAGCGGTGGGACGATCTACGCCTCCATGTATGGAGTATACTAGCAGCCAACAGGAGCCTGGCCATGGGTACAGGAGGTGGAGGAGGATCCCCAATCAAGATGCAAGAATGGGAGGAGACATGTGCCAGCACCATTGGCATCGAATCCATTGAGGGAGTGGGTTAAATGGAGGGCGGTGTGACGTCATCGTCAGATGGAGGTGAGTGTCCACACAAAACACTGCAATGCAAAGCATAAGGTACTCCCCCAAATGTGACCTGGAAATTAGCTAATGGATGGGGCATCACACACACATGTACACAACCCTGCCCAAATGCTGTGCACATACCCACACAACCACATGCATTCAGCACCTCAGACACGTGTCACCCAGACTCATGCCTGTATGACCCACCCATCTGGCTAACAACCTATATGGCCAAATTTGAAGTCCAAATGCATAGAACTGCTGCAACAACAACATACGCATGATGCACGTTGACCCATCACCGATACTATCCCTCTCTTGGTCCCCCACAGGCCCACAATCCGACAGTGAGGAGCAGGACTCTGTGACGCGGGCCCCACCACCAAAGAAGCAGGCCAAGGGCATGGAAGTAGCCACCAGGCCCAGCACATCAAGGGGCACTGGGAAATCTGGAATGCCTCAGAGGGCCAAAGCCACACATGTACCCATATCCCCAAGGCGTGAAAGGCCGTCCGATATTGTGGTAGCACCCACACCAGCCAGTCCCACCACGCAGGAGCCAGTTGCAGAAGGATCACTGTCCGCCGCAAATAGCTCAATTGGCGAGGCAGCAGCCACGGCACCCATGTCAGATGTCGAGGAAACGTGCATTGCACCTGTGGAACACCACACACCCAGCCCGCAGCAGTCAGCCAAACACAGCCCACGCCCCTCATCAAATGCCAGCAGCCATGAGCTGTCTGGTGGTGAGTTTGTGGCAGGGAGCTGGAGTCCCATGGAGTCATCACCTGATGGCAGACACATGCCACAAGCTGCGTCGGGAACCACCAAACACAGGGCCAGAGACCATGGCATCGGCATCATACGACAGCGCCAGGAGGAGATGACTACGCTGATAGCCCAGAATGTGGGTGAGGGTGCCCTGGCGAGGGAGGAGTGCAGGGAACATGCCAAGGGCATTAAACAAGCTATTGAAGCCAGCACCAACCGCATTTGCAACGAATTAACAGCTGTGAGGCAGGTCCTCACCCGCATCCCAGATGCTACGGAGAGCCAGCGTCCCGCACAGGGACTGGACCAATCGAGTACCTCCTCCTCTGCCAACTCAAGGCAGACCAGATCCCTGCGTAGGTCCGTGCAGGCCATGCGGTGCACAAACTTGCAACCACCCAATGCTGGTAGAGGAGGTGGGAATTGGGGGCAGCCTCATGTTGGTGACTCGTGTACACTAATGCTGCACTAAAGTGCAAGCCATGTTTGGGTGAATTGTGGGGGGAGGGAGCAGAGGGTGTTTGGCAGAGTTGTGGGGGATGGGGGAAAGGGTGTTTGGGGGAGTTGTGAGGGGAGGGGGGAAAGGGTGTTTGGAGGAGTTGTGGGGGAGGGGGGAAAGGGTGTTTGGGGGAGTTGTGGGGGAGGGGGAAAGGGTGTTTGGGGGAGTTGTGGGGGAGGGGGAAAGGGTGTTTGGGGGAGTTGTGGGGGGAGGGGGGAAAGGGTGTTTGGAGGAGTTGTGGGGGAGGGGGGAAAGGGTGTTTGGGGGAGTTGTGGGGGAGGGGGAAAGGGTGTTTGGGGGAGTTGTGGGGGGAGGGAAGAAAGGGTGTTTGGGGTGGAGGGCCCATGCACTTCATTATCTTATAAAACTTAATACACCCATTGTGTCATGAAAAATCACATGAGTGGACATTCTTCATTATGTATGTGTGCTTTATTGCCGGACAATGCACAGTGTTCTTTTCCCCACAACACCCAGTGCCCTGAGTCCCACATCCATTGCACCCTCTTCATCCATGTGTATTAGAAACATTGGCCTATCAGATGCTGGCGCACAGCACGTCCCTCCTGTGCATCGCCACCTGCATGACGTGCAGCCCCATCTTCTCCCTCCTCATCCTCAACAGGTGGTTGCAGTTCAATGTCAGGGGGCAAAGGCACATTCCGTCTGATGCACATATTGTGCAGTATGACACATGCCATGGTGATCTTGGCCACCTTCTCATGCCCGTACAGGAGTGCCCCACCCGACCTGCTGAGGCAGCAAAACCGTGTCTTCAAAAGGCCAAATGTCTGCTCAATCACCACACAGGTACGGGTATGTGCACGATTGTAGTCCTCTTCGTGCCTGTTCTGTGAGTTCCGGACAGGGGTAAGGAGCCACCTCTTCAAGGGATAGCCAGCATCACCTGCATGGGTGCAACAATGGATATGTGTAAGTGATTACATCAAATGGAACCAGTACCTATCACACACAAGTCAACTTTGATTTGTGGATGACATCCACTTATCCCTACATGCATCGAGGTAATCAAAGTAACTGCAATGTGGGAAGGTGATCTAGTCCTTTCAAGTATTCATGCACTGTGCATGCCTACGGCAGTTGTTGCCATGAACTAGGTGATGTGTAGTCATTCGTATCCTTTGGTCCTGTCACCGATGGAACCAGACTCCTAGTGATCTGCCATTCAAAACATGATGTCCCCATGCTGGTATGCAACACTTCTGTTGTGGTGTACGGGCGAGATTCCGTATATTAGCTTCAGGTGATCCCTTTGTATGCACTCAAGGTCGCATTCCCGTAGTGATGCTGTTCAGCGGACATTTGCATTGGCAATATTGGCAGCATGTTGCTGCATTGTGTTGTAGAGGGTACGGTCTGATGATATGCAGTGTACATGTGGATGGATATGACATGGTTGCAGTAATGGCTTATTGTCATTTTTGTGCAGCTTACGTCTGGCATGTTGTTTTCATGTGTCAGGTTCAGTCTGGCCTGCCTTGGGGGACAGTGGTGTATTTCAGTATGGGCATTGTTTAGTCCGTCAACTGATCTCAGCCAGTTGGAGTATGCATCTCTCTCCCCCCCAATCACACCCAGTTGAAGTATGCATCTCTCCCCCCAATCACACCGAGTTGAAGTATGCATCTCTCCCCCCCAATCACACCCAGTTGAAGTATGCATCTCTCTCCCCCCAATCACACCCCGTTGGAGTATGCATCTCCCCCCCCAATCACACCCAGTTGGTGTATGCATCTCCCCCCCAATCACACCCAGTTGAAGTATGCATTCCCCCCCAATCACACCCAGTTGGAGTATGCATCTCTCCCCCACCAATCACACCCAGTTGGTGTATGCATCTCCCCCCCAAATCTACTCCCCACATCACACTGCCATGTGCCTGCCATGCTACTCACCGAGTAGCCAGGAACGTTGTCCGGCATGTCGCTCCATGTAGCGTTGTATCGTTGAGTTCCACAGGACCATTGAATCATGGGTTGATCTGGGATATCGGGCACAACAATGTGTGATGATCTTGTTAGAGTCACATACCATTTGCACGTTGATGGAGTGGTATTGCTTTTGGTTTCAGTACACTGCCTCCGTGGCATGTGGGACCACCAATTCCACATGGGTGGAGTCGATGGCCCGATGCAACTTGGGATGCCTGCCAGTGAATGGAAGCCAACTTTGGTGTTAGAGATCTCCTGGGCAGTCCGTGGCAAGGATATGTGTTCACTTGTGTGCTTCAGGAGGGCATCGAGCACCTGGTTCAGCATGCGTGAGAACACTGGTTGTGATATGCCATGAATCTGCCCTACTGTATGCTGGTAGGTGCCTGTGGCCAGGAAGTGGAGCACAGAGACCACCTTAAGTAGAGGGGGGATGGCGGTACGGATGTCTATGAGGCTAACAATGTTGTTGTTTATCATGTCCACAATGGTGGTGATGGTATCCCGGTCCAGACGGTACAGGGTGTGGATCTGCTCAGGGGTTAGGTTGAATGGACTGGCTCTGATTCTGGGGATTGGTGGCTGCCTCTGTGGTACAACTGGCTGCACTGGTGGGGCATGCTGTGCCTGTCTCGCCCTCCTTCTCCTCCTGCGTCTCCTCTGTGCTGCCTGTTGTTGTTGTTGTTGCAATGCCTCGAGCCCCAGGATTGCTAATAGTATTGGAATCATTTTGGTGTGTGAATGGGTGTGGGAAGGGGTGTGGTGTGCTCCTTTTGTGCTGGCCCAGTCTACATTGCCTCCACCTGTGCTGATTGTATGCACCTGTGGCAGTTAGGAAGACTGCACATGGCCCTTTATGGGTGGTCCGCGATGGCGGTATTTCCGCCATGCCGGTATCTGCTTTTTGGGCCTGATTCATGCCGCTATTTGCATGTCTGCCTGACTTGTGATGTACTCCTATTTCTGCCTTGCCGCTATTGCCGGCATGAGGGGTCACGTGCCCGCACCCATGCCACTGTTAGAGACACCGTTCTTTGCAGTAGGCGTAATAGACCGGAGCGGTTAGCGATGCCAGTAATCCTTTACCGGCATCGTTTTTCCGTTACCTCCTACCTCGTAATGAGGCCCATGGACATGTTTCCAAACTCTCGAGTAATTTTTTTGTGCATTGCCCAGAGACAGATGTGGCTGCGCTCTTCCTCATTTGTTCCGCAAATGGAGAAAGCCAGACGCAATGTCAACAAGGCAGTTTGCGCATTTTTGCAAGATGTTGGTATGTCTTCCTTCCACAATGAAAACATTACATTACGTAGCACCAACATTTTCCGTAGAGATGGTGTCCATCTTGTAGATGATGACAAATCACCTTTTTTGCGCAATATCCAAAATGCTTTGCAGCCGTTCTTGCAAGCCTGTGTGCAGTAGGTGTTGGCCACTTGAAAACGTACACAAACCCCCCCCCCCAAAAAAGGCTCTTTTCGGAGCCACCACTTTCTCCCGGAAAAGAATGCAATGGTTTACAAGCTGCCACTGCCTGCATGCCTTGGAAGTCTGCAGACTACCGTGCTGTCCGCGGACTTCATGGACTGCACAGGTGCCTGTACCATTTCATTGGCACTTCTATTTTTAAACTGTGAAAGGTGGCTCTGAAAAGAGACGGTTTTTATTTGTGTGTTTTCTTGTTTTATATATTATTTGGGGGTATTTTTTAACGAGACACACAACGAAGGGAATGGAAGGTAGGGAAGGGGCAGCAACCACAGAGATAACAAAGGGCAGATTGAGAGAGGAAGATGTTGGGTGGGCCTCATCGAGGTATGGGGCACACTCTGTCGTGCTCCCGTACTGCAGCCTTGAAAGCACTTCGGATTTGCTCACACCTGCAGAGTACAGCATCGCAGTAGACACACAAAACAGTGACCTTTGAAATGTAAGTGTCTACTGCGGTGCGTATGGCCTTCCAGTCTGAGTCAGGAGTGTCCCTTGTAGTGACAGGAACAGATGCAGAGGATGCTGCAGAGGAACTCAACCTACTACCCTGTTCAAAGGGGACGACCCTCTGAACTGCTGCTTTGTGGTTGGACCTCAGGTGTCGCCGCATGGAGGTGGCGCCATAACTATACAGCCCAGTTTTGCCACAACTGAGTACCACTCATTGCAACGAACCTTGGCTGCTTGAGCCTTGGCTACCCCCACAACTGTGGTAAAAAGCCTTCACACCCAAGACTCGCACTGGCAGATTGTAGTGGGGACTTCCACTACCTCATCCTCTTCCTCTTCTTGTTCCTCCTTTGCATCACCACGCCTGTTCCCTGTTTCTTTGGAAAGGTGGTGATGGTGGAGGTGGTAGGGGTGGTGGGATGGTGCTGAGGCAGAGGCAGCAGATGCAACGGCAGTGGATGCCATTATCGAGTTAATCCAGTTAATCAAGCAACTCAGCAGCCCAGCAATCCAGCAATGTGGAGCAGTAATCCAGCAATCCAGCAATGTGGAGCAGTGTCTGTTATGGTCAGCCAAAAACAGAATGAGGAGCAGCACTGGGGTTTGGTCTTATATAGGGGTGCTGGGGAGCGCTCCACGAACAGTCGCGTGATCTGCGGACACTTTGAACCCCAAGCTGGTCTCAAAAAGTTCCAAAAAGTCTCTAGATCACCAGCGGCATGGTCTGCAAGGGTGACGTTTCACAGTAAAACACCTTGGATTGCTAAAAAAAGCATGTTTTCTGCTGTTCGGGGGGGTCGGACTGTGTTCGTAAATAAGGACCGACGCTCAGCGTCGGTGCGGTCACATGGTGACATTGCGAACGTTCGTGTATGAGATGGCTGTCTGTAGGACACTATTGTGCGGGCTTCAGGTTGCACATGCGCCTAGGTGTCCTACGGACAGGGTTGGGCACTCCGAACTAATTACAAGTGTGACACACGTGCAGCGGACAGTTACAAACAGGCGCAGTGTTCGTAGGGTCGAGGGGGTGTGATGTGCATGTGCCCAGGTATCCGCCGGACAGGGGTAGGCTCCCCAAACTAATTAAAGTACGTCACTGCTTTGTGGACATGCCAGACAGGCACAGTGTTCGTAGGACCCACGGGGCATGATGCGCATGTGCCCAGGTGTCCGCCGGACATGGGTGGGCTCCCCGAACTAATTAAAGTATGTCACTGCTTTGCGGACATGCAGGACAAGCCCACAGTTCGTAGGACCCAGGGGACGAGATGCACATGCGCCCAGGTGTCCACCGGACATGGGTGGGCTCCCCGAACTAATGAAAAGTATGCTACAACTTTGCAGACATGCCGGACAGGCACGTTGTCCGTAGGTCACAAGGAATGTGATGCACACACAGCAACAGTATACACATATAACTTTAATTACACACACAAATACACAAAATTAGGAACGGGAAGGGGTAGCGGAAATGGAAACATATACAGGGGAATTGGGGTTTTGCACAGGCTGGTCATCAGGGGTGGAAGGGATTGAGGTCTCATGATAACGTCTTTGCTTACAGGGAATTTGTGGGGATGGTAGGCTGGGACAGGGGAAAGAGGTACAGGTGCAAGTGGAGCAGTGGTATTTTATATTTTCTATTATTGCATTTGAACAAGTAGTTTTAAATCTGCAAAACTGTCATTCAATTGGTCCATTTTTATCGCCAGGCTCACTAGTTCATTGGCCACATTGTCCGTTTGGGTTTGTATGTGCTCATGCACTTGTGTAGTAGCTGGTTCGTCCAGGCCAGTCCCTTCATTTCCCATATGTATTCTTAAACAAAAAAACATGTTTCAGTTACATGTGAAGCAATGTGTATTAATTCTCTTACTTTTGAAACTGCACTCTGTACCACTGGAGTTAATCTTCTCACTCATTTTATTAAGAGGGAAATTCTCCTCAAGCCACTCCAGAGTGCTTGCCATTTCTGTGTAAAAAAAAAGAGAAATACTTTTTAGTAGTCATGTACACAGAACAAATTGCACAGTTAAAGGAAAAGAAAAAATATAGCGTACTTACCACTTTCTAGTATAGTTCTGCTGTCACTACTTTGCACTTGTCCCGCTGACAGTTGCTTCTCAATTTCTATGTAAAGCAGCACTGAGGTAATACTGTTGGAAGCACATGTTATTTTCCTGCTTGGTGCATTCCATTATGTTTCACACCCTATGCAATTACACTGCTGCTTTTATAATTACAAAGTGTACCTACATCATTTTTCCTTATAATTCAGTTATGTGTTGCTCTTTAAACATGTTCATTTTCTTTGCTGCACGCTACCATAATATAAAACCCTGAGGTTTTGGGCAGTGTGGATTCTACCCGAGTTCCACGGACAGAAGCAGAAGCATAGTCCGCGGACCCTGTGGTTATCAGCATTGGGCTAGGGGGGGGTCAGTATGTTGTATGGTACATATACACAAATTAAGGGTGTCCTGGTAAAAACCTATGAAATTCAGTGAAAAAGCTTTGTTAAAGGGACGTTATGGTTAAGTTGTGCTAATAAAAACCTATGAAATTCAGTGAAAGAATGTTAAAGGGACGTTATGGTTCAATTGCGCTAATAAAAATCTATCAAATTCATTGAGAAAACATTGTTAAAGGAATATTATGGTAAAACCGAAATACATACATACAGCTGATTGAGTAAGCTAAAAAAATAACGCAAGTATAAATAGTATATATAAATAGTGTATATGTATCTTAAGGTTGCTAAGATTGCATATGATTTTATTTCTACTAAAATAAATCTTTATTGACCAATTGATATAACACATATTGCTGGAATTGAATTAACGTTGGACCCAAAGGTGATCCTATTAGGTGATGTTGATGACAATCGGTACTATATGCCATCTGGGCCACAAGCCTAACATGGTTATGCAATGACTCTTAGCAGCTTGCTTTACAATTTCACAATGATATAAAGCCCCTCATCCTACAGCCCTAAAGATGTGGTGGAAAAGGCTTGGAATTTGTTGGACACGTACAAGAAGACAGCATCGTTGCAAGGACATATTACCAGATGTATAGGCAAGTCTTCTCTGTTTGCCCAATTTTTACAAGACACTAATGGGCTGGCACCGGTCCACAAACCAAAGATTTTTAATGATGTAACAACTATGTTACAAAAGGGAATGTTTGAAGGGAAAATATTATAGCCATTGGTAATTTGTTTGATTTGAGTTATTTATAATCCGCTCAACCGAACAGACTGAACTGCATCTTGGCTCAGATGTTCGTGCAACTGAACTGTCCAGTACTGACCCAATGTTACCGCCGATGGAGGCTCTTAACTATACTTATTTAAAAAGATATGTCTTCAAAGATTTACAGAATTGTATAAGCTGTTTCATGTTCCTAAGCTCCGAAGGCAGTGCTCTTTCAAATTCTAGGGCCATACACTGTGAATCATCTGTCTCTCTTAGAAATACAGCAGGAGGAAGAAACTACCAAAAGTAGTTTGTCAGCAGAGCGCAGCAATCGTCTCAGTTGATACCAGAGTGCGCAGCAATTGTTTCAGTTGATACCATGTCAATTTTTCAGTATGGTATTTAGGGGCCAAATTGCTCAGGCATTTAAAGATAAGACAGAGGGCCTCATCAGAAGTCTGGCGGTAATCCGGCACAATTACCGCTGAGCAGAAATAGCATTACCACTGCATCACAACCTGGCATGAGCGCAACCTGACTTTTACAGGAACGCTATTAGCGCCCAGCGGTAACTGTGTGGAAATACGGGCTACCGCAGAGAAAACTGCCGGTGACCCCGGCGCTATTAGCACCCATGGAAGTTGCATCACCGCCGGAGCGGGAAGCATTGTGGAGGCCCTTTTGAAAAACACAATCCATTAAATATCTCCACTTCCTGCAGCCACCCGGTCCTAGTAAGAAGGAAAAAGTTCCTAGGAGAGGATACGAGGGAAGGCGGCCGAACATCACCTGTGTACACTGAAATTTAGCGAGGGGGAGCTGGCGGTCCTCACAGATGAGGTGATTGCACACTGGGAGGAGCTTTATTTATTGCCAATGAAAGACCACTGGCCAGCGCAGGACAGCCATCTGGCATTCCATCTGCCAGAAGGTGACAGCAGTTTCCAGCGTACCCCATGATTGAGAGGACTGCCGCAAGAGTTGGAATGCCCTGAGGGTCAGGGTACAGGGACTGCTGTCCCAACACCGCCGGGAGTCCCTGGCAGCTGAGGGAGGCACTGTTGTGGAGCCATTGGTCCTCACCGCCTGGGAGGAGAAATACTGCACCTCGAAGGGATAACAGGGAGTCAGCAGTGTGGAGACGGGCGCTAGCAGCTAGAAGACAGGAGATGAATGAAGCCACCCCACCCCCAAAAACAAATGCATGCACAAATGACAGTCCAGCATAAGATACCCCAGTGGACAGTGACACAAGTCAGTAGTCCCTGGAGCAGGGCATGCCAACAGGGCTGAGTGAAAGGGTGGCACATCAGCCACCCTCTACAGCAGCCATGAGGCAGGGCACCGAGGGCACCCCTGAGTGTCACAACAGTGGGAAGGGCAGGCAGGTGCACCAAACAAATGCCATGCGCACCACACCCCTACTAGCGCACACTGTGCCAGAGGGATTGAGGTGCGTGAGTGACCACAACACTGTGCAGAAGTCACACCAGCATGTTGCGTGCCCAGTAGGCATGCCCAATGACGACATGGCAGACAAGCCACAGGAAAGCACACATCCCACACAGCGACATGTACCCAGCCTGCCAATCACTCTGCACCACAGTGCAGTCCTGCTGGCTGCACAGCAGTGCCCCATAGAGCCATGACAATGCAAAGTCACCCCCGCCCACCATGAGAGTGCCACCCGGGGAGGGGATGTGGGCCATGAAGGACCACAAGCATGCATGTCAGACTTAAGCTGCCCCAGCATGGACACCCTGCCCTACCCACACACAAGCCATAGACCAGCAGGCTATGGGTCACACACACATCGCAACAAGCAACCCCATGACTCTCAGCCCAGATGCATCCCCTCATGACCAACCAACCAATTGTGTCTTGCATGCCAACACACGTGGGGGAATCGTGCCTGACAACATTTCCTATGTCCCTTACAGGCACACACGCATCGCCAGAGGCATCAGAAGAGTAGGTTGCAGGCCCATCAGAGAGCATCGCTTCCAGACCATCAAGCTCTGCCACCACTGCTAAAGGCCCACACAGGCCACATCAAGGTAGATGTCCCAGCACGTTATGCTGCAGCAGAGCAGGGCCAACGCAATGCCCACGCCACAGGCCATCAGGAGAAGTTCAGGGCACACTGCACCGACATCCGCAGCCAGAGGCACAGAAACTGAGGCCACACCTGCTGGCAGGGTGACTGAGGCACCACAGGGGGACACCAGCCCAGTGTCGCTACCCGCCAAAGGGCCACACTACCCGGAGAGCCCTCTACACCACCAGCACCAATGCTCCCCTGAGAGCCCTCCATGCTGCAAGTGCCAATGCTCCCCAGAGACCCCTCCACACCTCTAGCGTGCACAGACATCAGAGCCAGACATTGATACTCCTTCATGTGGCTCCTCTGAATTCAGCCCTGGGTCAGTGCAGAGTCCCTCACCCACACAGCACACTCCAACACACAACATGCTGTTGCAGAAGCTCGGGAACATGGAGCGCAGACAGCGGGAGATGGAGGAGATTGACCACACACAGTCTGCATACCTGCAGACCATTAGGGACAGCATCCAGGGCACTACCCACAGTGATGTGTGTGTCATGGCGCAGAACAGGGCTGAAACAACAGCAAACATGTCCACCCTGACACTGTACGCCCAATGGGTCAGGGAAATTAAAGAAGGCATCTCTGCACTCCCAGAGGCCATCCGGCATAGCACAGAGGTGCAACACCAGCAAAATCCATCCACCTCAACCACACACACAGAGGGGTCACAGCAGGGCACGCCGTGAGTCACAGTGCCTCCTGTTCCCGAAATCACCAGGGGCCGGCAGGGTGGTGAAGAGGCCACAATTGTGGAGGACTCTGGGACACTAATTGCCATGAGTGGCCATGCTGGGAAGTTCGTGGTGGGAGGGGGAGGAGGGATTGTGTGATGGGGAGTGGGTACTGGGAGTGGGGATAGTTGGGGCACTTCATTACATAAAAAAATGTCTCACTCCATCAATGCGAGGACATTCCTGATTGCGTCATTGTCCTTTTCATTGTTTGGGTGGTGTCACACAGTCATGCATGGCTTGTGCCACAGGCACTGCTTCATCATCCTCTGGGGTGGCATGTCCACATCAGGGGGTAGTGGGACATTTTTTCTCAGGCAGATATTAAGCAGCATGGCACACACAAGCACAATTTTCCCACTTTCTCTGGAGCATACATCAGGGCTCCAGCAGTGCAGTTGAGGCAGCGGACACGTGCCTTCAGGGGGACAGAGGTACGCTCGATGCACACACGGGTCCTGCTGTGAGGATGTTTGTAGGCAATATCCTGCAGTGTTTGTGGGTCACGCACAGGGGTCGTTGACCAGGGCAGCTATGGGGATCCGGAGTCACGTGCATGGGGGAGGTACAGACATTACGCACGGGGTAGAGTGTGTGGATGGACACACACTATATCAGCTCCTTGTAGTACGTGTGCATTCACATGGACCTACAGTTCACGGCATGAGTCTATTCCATGTCTGTGCATGCGGTCTCACTCATGTCATGCATTGTTGGTGCTCCACATGCACCCAGTTCCCTTGCAGCAAATTTGACATAAGGTGTCTGTCGGTGACATGTGCAATGGACATGGTAGCTGTCATGTGGCAGTGTATTTCTACCATGCATGTGGTATGCTGGGTACCCCATGGGCACCCAACAATATCCAACGGAGAGCACTGCAAAGAGTGAAACTGCTGCACTTCAGAAAGACTATAGTTAAATTTTTCTTCCAAGGGGGGGTCCATCCTCAAGTGGAATTGTCGAGTGAAACCAAGAAACGTGCGCATAGCGGAGCAGAGAGTGGTCTGCTATGATCCACGGTGGGACAAGGGTAAGGGCCTGGACTGGCACCAATTCAGGCAAATCTCTTCTCTGAGGCAGGAGTTCGGGTGAGTAGGAAAGTGCAAAAGTTTTAAATAAAACACCCATTACAGTGATTGTTTCTTGCTCCTATTGAAATCCTTGAGTGGTGTGACAGGTGTTTTTGCTAGCACCAAAAGTCCCCGTTAAAGTTAAGAGATCTATATTTGAAAGCAGGCTCACACATGGGACTGGGGCAATCTAATTGGCACATGCACACTAAAATCCCGATCTCAATTCAGATTAAGCGTGGTACACATATATAATCTGAGAAGTGCGGTTTTAGGGGACGATCTGAGAGTCCCAGAAACTGATGAACCAATGTGCGAGGGAAGCAGACCGATAAATCACCTCAAGACCCATTTATACCCTGCTTTATGCTTGCAGTCGCGAGTGCCAATATCGCAGGAAAACTTAATTTATGATAATCATGCTCTTTGGGTCTAAATGTACAGGTGGAAACGCAAGCCTCGAACATTTCCATGTTGAATCATTTTACCTTAATGGAAGCAAAAGCCAAATGTTCTGAATACACATTCACAGCGACCACTTTAAAAAAAAAATCTGACTTTTTCCCAATTTGGAAAAGCCGTAGTTTGAATGATGTTGCCGAGATTGAAACAAGTGAGTCAACGGAAATATTGGTGCAAAGTCGAGGAATCAGCAGAGTCCATCTACCCACCCTCAAGCCAAGGAATGTAGGGGTAGGAGGGCAAGCTGATAGACAAATATCTCTGGAAATGTTGTTCGAGCTGAACGTCATTTCAGTTTCAGAGAAGAACCTGCCGGAGATCGACCGAAGTCCAAAAGAAGGGCAACCCAGAAGAAGAAAAAAAAAACAGTCAACGGCTGTAAAGAGTCTGCGAACATGTGCTTAAATGAAAGTAGTGCTCCTACTCTCTTTGCGCTCAATTTTGGACTAACTTGGTTAGTGAACGTTTTGGAACTATTGAGAGATGAGGTGCATCAGTACACAGGAATACTGATGTAACCAGCCAGAGAAGTGGAGGAAAGTGAAAGCACCTTAGTGGGAGTAGAAACTGTAATACATTCAACTGTGCAAGATGCCTAGACAAAGATAAATACAGAGACAAAGCGACAAACAGAATTGTTGACGTCTCTGCAAGAAAACTGGGAGGGTGCGAATAGTGAATTGAGAACATTAAATGTGAACGTGAAAGACAAACGAAGCACCACTACCATCAGAATAAATGCTGAATTGCAATGGACACAGCAGTCCAGGAGAGAACAGTGCTGCTTTTGGATAATATGCCCCTCTCAGAGTCGATTATAGAGGAATGTGTGCGATTGGTGCAGATATCAGAGGAGGAATACCTGCATAATCAGCAAATCGCATTACCCTGCCTGTTGAAAAATCAGTTAATGACAGAACCGAAGGAAACAAGTAGTAAGTCTAATGGCAGGACAAAGAAAAGATTGAAAGAAAAGCAGGGTTTGCTAATTACAGAGCCTATTGACAAAATTATGCAGGATCAATAAACAAAACATCAAAGGAGAATGACTCGAAAGTCGGAGTCAATCCAATTTGGTCGAAAGCTCGAAAACTAAAACTGCCATCAGCCACTAGGAAAGAGATATCTGCAAAGAACTAGGGGAAGGAAGCAGAACAGAATACAGAAACATCTAATAAAGATACTGGTTGGGCAAAAAGATTGGGTTTGATGTTGGCAGTTGAAAGAAGCATGGATAAGGGTTTGAAATTAATAGCAATTACAGTTGGGGTTCAAATAGAAAAACAAGAGGAACCAAAAAGGTTGGCACCGATATTCTTGCGTAGGAAAGCAGATTCCAAGGCTTTGAGAGATAACTAGATATCCAAAAAGCAGAGTGATACAAAAGGGGAACGCTGTGAAAACGAGCCCTTGGGTCAAAACAGAGAAAAGGACTTGATTCAAAATCCCATGATTGTGAAAGAGTCCTTAAAAAAGGCAGAATCGATCAACACGATTGCATTGATACGAAGCTTGACTTTGTCTCAGTCACTGTCGCGTCTGGATAAACCGAGGACTTGGCGGCTTATGTACCTAAAGCAATTTCCGGATCCTTATCTGAGATCAGAGTTTCAGTGATTTTCACCTTAACCTGTTGCCAAAAAGAGAAATTCTACACATTAGGTATAAGGATGAGTACAGGGACAATCTATGCCCTTTATGTGGTGGAATTTTATTACTGTATTGTTTGAATTGTATTTCTTATGTGAAAAGTCTTAACTTATGACTATAACACAATAAAAAAATGTTTTTTTTTAAACGAGTAACTCTGCCACTTGGCCTACCAAGGCACCAAATGTACTGTGACGAGGAAGAGCATCTTCTAGCCACAGGAGTCGTTCAGGCGTCCCATATTTGTCCTGGATCCTGTTCGCCTGTGGCCTCTCAGTGTCACACTTCGGCCGTGGAAGAAGTGGCACCAATGGAAGCTCTGTGAGGCTGTCTCTTCACTTCAGTGTAACGGTCTAGTCTTTACTCAGACCGACTGGTTAAAGCCCGACCACGCCCCTTGCGTTGCTACTCACTTCTGTCAACCTTGTGTTTGACTCTCCTAGTAGTTCACAGTGCTCCCTGTTCTGTGTGTTTTTCCCTCCTGGGCAGGTACCCCTGTATGCTGCTCCATTATTTATTTTTTCCTTTCTTGGCTATTCCTTGGGGGTTCGTATTCGTTACTGTTTCCTCCTTTTCTTTCTGCCTTTGTTTTCGCTTTGTTCCGCGTTAGCTGTATCTGGCTACTCCCCCTTTGTTGTACTGGAGCAAGCATCGGAAGCGCAGACTCTCTTTCTGTTTCGTCTGTTTCCCTTTCGGCCGCGTTCCGTGTATTTTCACTCTGCTTGGCGGAACCAGCCCTGTTTCTCTCTTTTACTTAGTTACGTTTCGTAAACTTACTCTGGCATCACAGCAACTTTCCGCTGAAATGCATAGCTGACATTCCTTATCTCTGTATTTCTCACTTGCTTTCCTTTTTCCATCTCTCTTTCTCTCTCTCTCTCACACCCACTCGAACTATCTTTCTCTCTCACGCTCGCTCAAACTATCTCTCTCTCTCGTGCTCACCCACTCTCTCGCTCTGTCTTACCTTTCCATTAGTATATTTTACCCAGTCCTCCTTTTCCTGTTTGGCTTTCTACGATGCTGGACCGGTGCTTCCTTCTTCTGGCCTGCAGATTTTGTTCTACAAGGAGGAAAGGTTTTGTTCTTTCCATTTGCATTGGACTTTGGACTCTTTGCTCTTACAAGGACTTCTACGGTAACAAGACTCTCAGAGCCGCCATTAGATACTGCAGGATATCATCAGCCTTATCAACCTTTTCTTCAAGCCATCTTACCATCCATCTGGCATACAAGGATTTTTCTGTCAAATCGTCTTTTTCCCTGTTTTAAGGGGCTTGCTCCTCAGGGTTCATCTGGCCGCTGTTTACTTCACGGTCAAGGTGGCCTCAGGTGGAGCTTGTCCTTACCTCCATGAACGGAAGGACAAAAAGGTTAAGAAGAAAGGAGAAGAAGAGGATACAACTAAGAAAGACAGAAGAAGAAGACAGGAAGGTACCTCTACAGGAAGATTCTATTGAAGATCCAGGTGAGGAGAGTCAAGTGGGGGTTCTTCAACTTCTGACAGTTTGCAATGCCAAAAGACCAACCTTGCCACCTTAGAGCAGTACCAAGAACTAGTGAACGCTTTACAAGGTGTCCAAGTCGAGGTCCAGAACCTATGTTCCAAAAATGTAAACCTACACCAGCAAGTGGCAGCCTGAGCTGAATCCCGAGGTGACCTACCCCCTTTGACTTTCTCCTTTGGGAAATATGACGGCAACCCAAGACATTTAAAGGAGTTCCTTGACGCCTGCATGGTGTACTACACTTTCCGACCCAAGGCCTACGAACTCGACAGGGAGAAGGTCGGCTTCCTAGTGTCCAAACGGCTTGGCAACGCCTTGGCATGTGCTACTCCCTTGATCGCCCAAGCCGATCCGGCCATTAATGACTATGCACAGTTTACTCAGCATTTACGAACAAGATTTGATTGTCCTGAAGTCCAATACTCTTCATATGAAGCCCTTCTGGACATCCGTCAGGGTTCACAAGATGTACAGACATATGCCTCAGCCTTTACAAAGCTGGGCGTAGCTGCCGGATGGCCTGACTCCGCACAGCAGACACTTGTTCGCAGAGGCCTGAATGAAGACTTAATAGATTAATTAGCTAGAGTGGCCCGCCCTGCCTCATTTCAAGAATTAGTGTCCTTGACCCTCTAGTTGGCCTTCCATGTGCAGGAAAGAATTCAGGAAAGGAGACAAGCCAGGATTCCTCCGTCTTTAGGAAACCCTACAGTGAATTCTCCCTCACGAGTACAGATGGAAGAACCTATGCAGATCGGTACTACTAGAGGTCATCTGACACCGGAAGAATGGAAGAGGCGTAGAGATCAGGGGCTCTGTATGTACTGTGGGTCTTCAAAACACCTACTATGCACCTGTCCTGAAGTCCCTCCAAGACGGTCGGGAAACGCGCCTCCCCGGCCTTGAGAAGGGAAAGTTCCGGGTGGAGGCAATAGGTCCTTGCAATGTAACTCAACAAACTTGTGAAACCAACGACAAGCGACTCATGGTGTTTACAGTTAGACTGTCCTTTGAACCAGCATCCATAGTGGAAGTCCTCGCAATGCTGGATTGCAGAGCTGCGGGAAACTTCGTAGACATCCAGTGGGCACATGAAAGAAGGATTCCTTCACGGAACAAGAACAACCCTCTTCCAGTGGAAGTGGTGGATGGAAGACCACTTACGTCAGGACCGATTATTCAAGAAACATGTCCAGCCACAATTTAGTAGAGAATATAATTGGTACTCCTCAAATGTGCGCTCCCCAGACAGGAATGACAGTCAATTTTTCAAAATGATTTGATTTATTTATTTCATGTATTTTCTGGATATTCCATGTATTTGATTCATACATTCAGAATTTTTGTCCATCCTTATAGCATTTCATTATCTCCCAACACGTGGTTCCCCATAGCTTTGGCTGTGGTTCCTCAGGAGAGATTCTAAATGAAATAAAAGAAACCAAAACCACATGTTTTTCTTATACAGATATAAAAGAGTATTCTCTATTTTTGACAACAAAAACATACCACAAAAACACCAAATATGAACATATCTGATTGGAAGAGGAAATACACTCACCCTTGTCATAGTTTTCTTAATCCTGATTGGTATTGATCATTTATGCTTTTCTTTCACTTTTTTAATCAGTAAATTCCAATTTTACTTTTTTTCTAGAGTCTGTAAAAAAGGTGCACAGAGCTTTTATTAATTTGTTTACTTACTACTGTTCCAAGTATTATTTCCTGTGTATATCGGGATATGCTTTCTATTTTATAAAAAAAATGTTTTATTTAAGATTGCCTATATGGATGGCTTTTATTGGGTTCCCATATAGCTTGGCAAAATACACGAGTGCCCATAAGCTTAGTTAAATAGACCATTCAATGTGGAACCAAAGAGAATAAAGAAAATAAATAATGAAGAGTTCTAGATGCAGAAAATGCAGTTGGTTAAAGTATGCTATATATTTTACCTTGTATTTGGATTTCAGTATTTCCCTCAGCAAGGTGCGATTGCCTTGGTTCATCCGCGATTCAGGATGGATCTGGCTTTGCTGATTTCCTTCTATTTATATGCCGCGATGTACGTCGCATGATGACATCATCGTGTTTACGTGCCGCAATGACGTCATGCGCGTCAGTACGTGCGGCTGCCATCTTGGAATGGCAATCCATTCAACGGGCTGTATATTGACTTCATAAGTGTGTAGAAATTTGCAAATGGTGTTAGGAATATAACAGCATACTATCATTTGACTCATAAATCAAAGATTTATGGACATGAATTAGGTTAGAAGTGCTAGTTTTTACGGCACCATAAAGTATATTACCATGGTGACGTCAAGCGTGTCAAAGAAGCGGGTGACGGCCATTTTGAAGTGGCAAATATTTTCTCAAGGCTCCAATTGTTTATGTTTTAGACAGATTTGCAATTGAGATTAAGTTACACATATGCAACTAAAGATTCTTTAGGTTATGTACACAATTTACGTGCATAGGCATAATTTAAAAATATTACGTTTTTTAAACATCACAAAATTTGTTGAAACAAAATTGATTCTGTAGCATTCTGATTCTGAGTCATGTTTTTGCTCAAAATTGACATATAAATTCTCTACATTAACTTTCTTTAACATTCTGATACTGGATCAAATTCTTTGCTCAAAATTGACATATAAATTTTATATATTGACTTAGACCTTTGTGTTACTTGTAGAAAAGGTTAGATAGATAGTACATAAGAGACCTTTACAGACTGTGGTAGTCTAACCTACATATTACTATTGCATGTTTCTGGTAAAGAGAGGAGAAAACGGGTTATTCTTTACTTTTAAGAAAAGTTCAAAAGTTGTGGTAGAATCATTTAAGTTAGTTCTTAGAGCCAATACGCCATCTCGGGTTCTGTGTTGGGTCCAGTATGGCACGTGTCCATTTTACAAATCCATTTCGATTCCATTCTCCGTAATAGAAGCTCTCTGTCTCCTCCTCTTTCTGGTTGATCAATTCTTTCAATACCAAATAAATTGAAGTCCTTAATGTCTGATTGACTATGTTCTTTAATGAAATGTGTAGCCATCGGGTACCTGGTGTCTCCATTTTCGACTGCTCTAAAATGTTCCAATATGCGTGTCTTGAGTTCCCTTATTGTGCTGCCAATATATTTCTTTTCACAGATGCATTGTATTAGATAGATCACAAATTTACTTCTGCAGTTGATGAATTGTTTTATATCTTGCATTTTCACAGTTGGTAGCTTGAGGTCACGTCTAGACAAGGCTGGCGGGTGTGGAA
This sequence comes from Ambystoma mexicanum, assembly GCF_040938575.1. Lineage (NCBI taxonomy): Eukaryota > Metazoa > Chordata > Amphibia > Caudata > Ambystomatidae > Ambystoma > Ambystoma mexicanum. The sequence goes on along the minus strand of NC_090921.1, from coordinate 1,331,837,933 downwards.
CCGCTGCCGTTTCCGCCTGCCTTAGCTTTCCCCGTCACGCCTCCTCGCTTCCTTCTTTATCGCTTTAGTGTTGCGCGTACACAGCCGGAAGAATATATTCCATTACTTCCGGGTTGTGAGCGCGTTGCAACGCTTCCGGTTTTCCTGCAGTGGTTGCCGTCGCTCTCTGCCCATTCGTTTCCCTCCTGGACCTTGGTTTTTCTCCTCTGTTTGTTTACTTGCCCTTTCTTCCTCCCGTATATTATTCTCCTCTAGGACCCCTTTTCCTTTCTTCCTTCATTCTTCCATTAGCCCTCTTGCTCTCCCTTTTCCTCCTCCTTCTCCTTATTTTTCCCTTCTTCCTTGTGGTACCTTAGTGTTCCTTTTCCCCATTCTGCTGTCTTCCCATATTCCTCTAGTTCTACGTTTTTTCCTCGGTCCTGTCTCCAGTCTTCCGCCCTTAAGTGTACCAGGATTCGGCCTGTTTCAAGGACTGCCTTCGTCTCGCCCTTCTTACCTATTGATCCGCTGTGAACCGATATTCTGCCCGTTCACTAGACTGCCTCTGCCTTGCCCTTGGTGTCAGACTACCCGCTGGTTACCTGTTCTCAGCCTGCAGCACGAGCTGATTCGGCCACCCAACCATCCTCGTGGTAGATTCACCTTCCTTGTGCAAATCCACTTCGCTTCGACCTCCGGCTGCTGCAAGTACCTCCCACTCAAGCCAGATCTTCATTCCTTTGGAACTATCTCGGGGTTTTTTGTGCCTCATGCTTTTTCCCCGCAAATAGCGTCTCCGGAAGGGCTGCCCCCGTCGCACCTTTGACGGTAACACAGTGGCATCCTTTCGGGGGCGTCCTTTCCTTCATAAAAAAAAGGAGAAACCTTCACTCTACCAGAAAGGAAGATTCAAGAAGAAGATGGAAGGTGAGGAGTCGGGGGAGGGGGGCGAACCTGGATTGTCCAGTGAAGAGGAGGATTTTGCTGACAGCTGTGACAGTTTGCAACGCCCACAAGAAACTAAGATTGCAACTCCCCTACAGGTGCAAGAATTAGTAGCAGCCGTCCGAAGCTTCAACCTTGAGGTGCAGAACCTCAAGGCCGCCAACGCCGCATTAAAACAGCATGTGGATGAGAGAGAACGGCCCTCTACAGACTTACCACCCCTTCCCTTGGTATCAGGCAAATTTGATGGCTCTCCCAAACGAGTAAAAGAATTCCTAGATGCCTGTAATCTTCACTTCTCGTTTCGTCCACAAACCTTTGCTTCTGATCACGCCAAGGTGGGATTTATGATTACCCACATGACGGGGAATGCCCTGGCCTGGGCTACCCCTCTAGTAAACCAACCCGATCCTGTTTAGCAGGACTATAGTGCATTCAAGACCCGACTACAGGAGACTTTCCTGCGCACGGAAAGTATGTTTCTGGCGTCGGAAGATCTTTTAGACATCCAACAGGGGAATTCCGACTTGTTGACCTACATAACCACCTTCAAGCAAATTGCTGCAGGAGCAAGCCCAATATGCCATCTTTCGGCGAGGCTTACGAGAAGATCTCAAGGATGAACTGGCCCGAATTGCCCGTCCAACCTCCTTTGCCGATCTGATTACTGCAACCCTCCGGATCGACTTCAGGCTGTCGGAACGGCGAGCCGAAAAGAAAAAGACAAGATTCTACGGACCCCCTCCTCTGGACGTTCCATCGCTAGCTCATTCACCGCCTACACATCAGAGTAAGGTGGAACCTATGCAGATTGTGACTGCCCGGGCCCCACTCACCCCGGAAGAACGGAAGAGAAGACGGGATGGCAGTTTATGTATTTACTGTGGTGCATCAACTCATCTGCTACGTGACTGCCCAGAAGTCCCTCCTAGACGATCGGGAAACGATCGCCCTCGGTAAGTGTCAGGACTCACTTCCGAGGGGCCATCCCAAGTCCTTACAATTGTTACGCAGCTGTTGGTCGTGCAGAGTATGGGCTATCCCTCTGTTCCCAAGTATCAGACTGACAATCACAGTAATACCGCCAGAGTGATGTTTAGGGCCAAAGGTGGTAGTCCGTAGAGCCAGGACTCGGGAACAACCGGAAAAAACCCCTGGAGCTCTGCAAAGGAAGGTATAAGGTTATGTAACAGTACAGAGTGTAGTAATCTTAGTGAAAACATCCAGGGCACTAAATACCTGTGAGTACTGGAGCGTTGTCTCAGGGAATCGAACATAGGCGTTAGCCAGTTGTTAGAAAGTGGCAGCGGGTCCGGGCAGATGTGGCAGCAGGGACGGGCAGGTAACCACCTAAGACAGGACCGGAGTCCTGATGTAACACATGATCCGTAGAGTGTACCAGAGCAGTCCGAGGGGCTAAACACAAGGCAGTCCGTAGGGCAGAGCGTAGGTCGGCATCAGTGGATCCAAATTCCAAGGTAAGTAAAGGGCCAAGACACAAGCAATCCGTTGGGCAAAACAGTTCGTCAACAAATAATCCAAGATTCCAAAGCAGACAAGGGTTATGTACTGAGCGGTCCATTGAACAAAGCCGAGGTCAGATGAAGTAAGGAGTCCTGAAACGAAGCGCAAGCGACACGTGATCCAGAGAGAACAGCTGTGAAGCAACGCTTTCCGTAACCGGACTCCTTTTATCCATGGAAAGGAAACACGTGACCACTGTCACGTGACACGTGTACCCAAGCGTTGCAGTATTGCTAGGCAACGAGTCACGTGCTCCGAGCCGCGCTGGGTCACGCAGTCCTCCGTGCGTTTCTGTGATGAAGAAGCCTCCAGTTCGCTTGCCACAAACATGAAGGGCGATAAACTCCAGCCCTGCCGAGCATGCCACGCCGTGCCCCATAGCGTGACACCTGATAAGGCAATAAGGTACCCCTGTCGGGACGTGTGTGTTTGGGTGCTGGTTGAGAAGAGGCTGTGGACGTGGAGGGGCGTGTCTTTGTAGGAAGAGTAGTAGCTTGTGCGGGGAGCGGTGTGACAGAATCCCCCCGCAAGGGCCCACGACCCCGTGGGCTAGCCGGGTTGTCCCTATGAAACTGTGACACCAGAAGAGGGGCCTGGACGTCATGGGAGGGAACCCAGGATCGGTCCTCGGGACCATAACCCAGCCAGTCCACCAGGTACTGGAGGCGGCCCCTATGGAAGCGGGACCCGAGGATGGCACTGACCTCAAAAACGTCCTGGGAAGACACAGAGACGGGGGCGGGAGGAACAAGGATGCGAGTGGAAGCAAGGTATGGCTTAAGGAGGGAGACATGGAAAACCGGGTGGATCCGCCAAGCAGGCGGAACGGACAGACGCAGGGCCACGGGATTTAGGATTCTGATGATTGATAGGGGCCCACAAAGCGGGGCAACAGCTTGCGACAACCAGGGATTCGCAAGTGTCTGGTCGACAACCACACCCGATCGCCCACATGATACACCGGCGCCTCGGCCCGCTTACGTCTGCCTTGACCTTCATCACCGACTGAGCCTCGCGGAGCTGGACCAGAGTTTGTGCATGGACACCTGCTAGATCACGCACGCAGGCGTTAGCAGCAGGAGTGACAGAGGAGAAATCAGGGAGCGGGAGGGCGCGAGGATGTTGTCCATACAGAGAATAGAAGGGAGAGAACCCAGTGGCCGAATGACGGGAATTATTGTATGCAAACTCAGCTAGGTAGAGCCGCTTGAACCAGGAGTCCTGGTACTGAAGGGACAGACAGCGCAGGTACTGTTCTAGGGCTTGGTTAACCCTCTCTGTCTGCCCATCGCTTTCAGGGTGGTATACCGAAGAGAAGCGAGCATCGATCCCCAGGAGTCCGGTAAGAGCACGCCAGAAGCAGGACGTGAACTGGGATCCCCGGTCCGACATAATGACATGTGGTAAACCGAAAAGACAGAAAACCGTCTTGAAGAACAGGCGAGCCAGTGTTGGGGCCGATGGTATGCCTGTGCAGGGAATGAAACGGGCCATTTTGGTGTATGAGTCGACGATAACCCATATGGTATCGTAACCCTGTCTGCGAGGTAGATCAGTGATGAGGTCCATAGACATGGTGTGCCAAGGCCTGGGAGGTATGGGTAATGGCAGGAGCAACCCCAATGGCCGTCCTCTACGTGTTTTGCATTGTGCACATATAGAACATGTGTTTACATAGTTTTCTATGTCCTTTCTCATGGATGGCCACCAGCACCAGCGTTGTAACAATTCAAGGGTGCGTTGTTGCCCGGGATGGCCATTTATGGCCGCATCATGTGACCATGCCAGCGCCTGGTTGCGTGCATCGCATGTAGGAAGGAATACTTTGCCCTGAATGAAAGGTAGCCCGTCCTGGAGTGTAATGTCCCATTCCGTGAGTGTATGAGGATGTTGAGAAACCCATTTTCTAATGGCAGTGAGCATGGGTGGCGAGGGCGTACACATGCAAACAACATGGCTTTTCCCTAATAGTGTGTCTGGAAATGAAACCAAGGATTCACCACCGGGAGATCGGGACAAAGCGTCAGCCTTGCCATGGATGAGGCCTGGTCTGTGTTTTACAACAAAATCGAAGGCAGCAAAAAACAAGTGCCAGCGTACCTGCGGGCTGTTTACACACTTCAAGGAGGCCAGGTCTTGCAGGTTTTTGTGGTCTGTATAAACCACCGTTTGGTGCTTTGCCCCCATGAGATGATGTCGCCATGTCTGGAGGGCGTCCTTGATGGCCAGCAGCTCTTTCTCGGTTACAGTGTAGTGAGTTTCGGCTGCCGAGAACTTCCGAGAATGATAGGCCACCGGATGTAACCGACCCGTGGCTGGACAAGGCTGGGACAACACCGCACCTAGTGCAAACGAAGAGGCGTCTGCTTCCAGGACGTAGGGGAGGTCGGGATCGGGGTGTTGTAGGACCGGGGCAGAAGTAAACCTGGACTTGAGTGCCTCGAATGCCCTTTGCTGCGTTGGGGTCCAAGAGTACGGGACAAGAGGACTGGTCAAAGCGGTCAGGGGAGAAACGATGGAAGAGAAGCCGGCGATGAACCGTCGGTAGAAATTAGCGAAACCAAGAAAGGACTGAAGTTGTTTAATGTTAGTCGGAGTCGGCCATTCCATGACAGCACGAACCTTGGACTGGTTCATGGACAGGCCTCCGGGGGAGATGTGGAAACCTAGGAACTCCACTTCCTTTGAATGGAAAGTACATTTCTCCGGCTTGGCGAACAAGACGTTCGCCTTAAGGCGAGAGAGGACCTCTCTGACATGACAAATGTGTTCCTCCAACGAGGACGAGAAAACCAATATATCGTCCAGGTATACCACCACGTACGTATCCAAGATGTCAGAGAATACGTCATTGATAAACCGCTGGAAGGTTGCGGGAGCGTTACAAAGCCCAAAGGGCATTACGGTGTACTCGAATAACCCCTGCCGAGAGCAGAAGGCCGTCTTCCACTCATCCCCAAGTCGCATACGGATCAGGTTGTATGCCCCTCTTAGGTCCAACTTGGTGAAAACAGTAGCCCTTGTTAATCTGTCCAGCAGTGTGGAGATGAGGGGTAGAGGGTACCTGTTTTTTATGGTAACGGCATTCAACCTCCTATAGTCCGCACATGGACGCAAATCGCCTTCCTTTTTTGGCACGAAAAATATCGGGCTGGCAGCAGGGGAACACGATGGACGGATGTGACCTAATTGCAACGCCTGATGGATGTATTCATTGAGGGCCCGCTTCTCTGATTGGGACAATGAGTAGATCATCCCCCTTGGTATAGGTGCATCCGGAACCAGATCAATCGGACAGTCGTATGGTCTATGTGGGGGTAGACCCTCCGCCGTGGCTTTATCAAATACCATGTGGAATTCATGATATTCGATGGGGATATTAGCCAGGATGGCCCCCACGGTATGTGAAGGCCCTGTCTCTGAGGTTACGTCATTAATGCGAGTAGAGGCCATGGCGCCCAGGATCGTGGCAGGAGAGGAGAGTGATTCGCCATCCACAAGACAAAACTGCTGACACACCTCTGACTCGAACGTGACCTGTCCTGTCCCCCAGTTAATCAACGGGTTGTGTTGCCGTAACCAGGGTATTCCCATTATAACACCGAATTGTGGTGTAGTGATAAGGTCGAATGACATGATTTCCCTGTGGGTGCTCTGAATCAATACTTCCAAGGGCGCAGTCTGAAACTGAATGGGGCCGGAAGACAAGGACTTGCCGTCAACAGCATGTACGGGTTCCGGGTGCTCTTTTCTGACCAGGGGTAGGTTGAGACGATGGGCCAAGGCTATATCGATAAAACAACCTGTGGCCCCAGAGTCAATTACAATATGAACCACATGTGCGACCTCCCTAGTGGGTTTCATAAGGGCCTGGACTACCACTGGTCTGACAGGGCCGAAGGCGGGTTCAGAGGGGTTTGAAGACAGGCTCGCCGGTGCCCCCTGTATCATGGGCGAGCCCTCTGAAAACCCGGGGTTTTGTTCTTAGGGTGTCGGGGGCATTCCCTTACATAGTGCCCGTTTAACCCGCAATAAAAGCAAGCGTTATCCGCCCTCCGGCGTTCACGCTCGGACGGTGTTATCGGGCTTCGGATACCACCTATTTGCATGGGTTCGGAAGGGGTGGTAGAAGAGGCCTGGCCGGACTGGCTAGTGAACATTGTTTCTGTCCTTCTCTCGGATCTCCTTGCATCTATCTGTAAAGCGAGATCCACCAGATCCGAAAACACCGAGGGAAGGGCAGGAACCACTGAAAGCGCATCCTTCATGGTGTTACATAAGCCACGGTAGAACACAATCGCCTTTTTCTCCTCCGGCCAGGAAGTCTCGGCGGCGAGTTGGTTATACCGAGCGATGTATTCTATCAATGATAGTTTACCCTGTGTTAGGCCCAGGAGTTCCAGATCCCTTGATTGAGCCTTATGGCGTGTATCAAAGACTTTGGCCATTTCCGTTATGAGAAGGTCAAAATCATACAAAGCGGGATGATCGTTTTCCAACATTGGATTTGCCCAGGTGGCCGCCACCCCAGATAAATGTGACAGAAGAAATGCGGCTTTTGTGACACAATCGGGGAAAGCCAAGGGTCTGCACAAGAAGTGAAGTTTACATTGATTAATGAAGGTACAGTATTTCCGAGGGTCCCCCTGGTAGCGTTCTGGGGCAGCAAGAGGAACGGGTGTCGGAAGCAACACAGGAGTGGGTGCAGAGGCCGGGACAGGTGCTGGCTGATCCAGGGGGCCGGAGTCCCCGAATTCGGTGTCTGGGGGTAATGGGTAACGTGTGCTCTGTAAGGCGTCAAGACGGTCATGTATGGCGGTTGTGGCGGCGGCCATGACGGTCCTGAGGGCCGCTACTGCTTGCATCAAAGCGGTCACTGGGTCCCTGGTGGAGGGATTCATACTCTGGATGACCAAAAAGGCTTCACAGTCTGTTACGCAGCTGTTGGTCGTGCAGAGTATGGGCTATCCCTCTGTTCCCAAGTATCAGACTGACAATCACGGTAATACCGCCAGAGTGATGTTTAGGGCCAAAGGTGGTAGTCCGTAGAGCCAGGACTCGGGAACAACCGGAAAAAAACCCTGGAGCGCTGCAAAGGAAGGTATAAGGTTATGTAACAGTGCAGAGTGTAGTAATCTTAGTGAAAACATCCAGGGCACTAAATACCTGTGAGTACTGGAGCGTTGTCTCAGGGAATCGAACGTAGGCGTTAGCCAGTTGTTAGAAAGTGGCAGCGGGTCCGGGCAGATGTGGCAGCAGGGACGGGCAGGTAACCACCTAAAACAGGACCGGAGTCCTGATGTAACACATGATCCGTAGAGTGTACCAGAGCAGTCCGAGGGGCTAAACACAAGGCAGTCCGTAGGGCAGAGCGTAGGTCGGCATCAGTGGATCCAAATTCCAAGGTAAGTAAAGGGCCAAGACACAAGCAATCCGTTGGGCAAAACAGTTCGTCAACAAATAATCCAAGATTCCAAAGCAGACAAGGGTTATGTACTGAGCGGTCCATTGAACAAAGCCGAGGTCAGATGAAGTAAGGAGTCCTGAAACGAAGCGCAAGCGACACGTGATCCAGAGAGAACAGCTGTGAAGCAACGCTTTCCGTAACCGGACTCCTTTTATCCATGGAAAGGAAACACGTGACCACTGTCACGTGACACGTGTACCCAAGCGTTGCAGTATTGCTAGGCAACGAGTCACGTGCTCCGAGCCGCGCTGGGTCACGCAGTCCTCCGTGCGTTTCTGTGATGAAGAAGCCTCCAGTTCGCTTGCCATAAACATGAAGGGCGATAAACTCCAGCCCTGCCGAGCATGCCACGCCGTGCCCCATAGCGTGACACCTGATAAGGCAATAAGGTACCCCTGTCGGGACGTGTGTGTTTGGGTGCTGGTTGAGAAGAGGCTGTGGACGTGGAGGGGCGTGTCTTTGTAGGAAGAGTAGTAGCTTGTGCGGGGAGCGGTGTGACAACAATACACTTTTCGTGTCGTCCATGGGAATCCCAGAAGACTCCCGACTGATGGTCCTTACCATAACCTTAAAAGTGGAGAACACTGAGGTAACTTCTCAGGCCCTACTCGACTGTGGTGCAGCCGGCAACTTTATAGATACACTGTGGGCTGAACAGAAGGGGATACGTCGAATAGCTAAATCAGAGGACCAGCAGGTGGAAGGCGTGGATGGAGAACCTTTAAGTTCTGGTATGATTACTTACACTACGGAAACTTTCACCCTCAATATTCAGCAGCATACAGAGAAGATAACCTTCGACATTATTCGGGCTGCTCACTTCCCCCTCATCTTGGGGATAGGTTGGCTACATAAACACAATCCCTACATTGATTGGGCTAAGAACGTGCTAAGCTTCCAATCTACCTTCTGTAAGGCAGAGTGTCTACCTGGACCAAGATTCGAAATTGTTCAGACCTTATGTCATGAAGAACCCAGAACCGTGCACATTATCTCAAGGAATTTACAGAAGTCGTGACACAGAAGACTCCTTTAGAACTACCTCCGCACCGGCCCGAAGATTGCAGCATCAAACTCACCCCTGGAGCTCTAGTACCCTTCTGCTGGATGTTCCCACTAACTCTGGAATAAAGACAGTTCCTTAGAGAGTATTTGGACAGCAACCTGGCCAATGGTTTGATCAGGCCCTCGAAATCACCTGCGGGGGCCGCCCTGTTTTTTATCCCCAAGAAGGATATGCGAGAATTGAGACCTTGCATTGACTATAGGGGATTGAATAAGGTCACTATTAAGGATCGGTACCCGATGCCTCTGATAGCAGAAATCATACGAGCCGTTCAGGGTGCCACCATCTTCACCAAACTAGATTTACGGAATGCATACCATCTGCTTCGGATTCAGAAAGGAGATGAATGGAAGACGGCTTTCAGGACCCCGTTTGGGCTGTATGAATACCAGGTGATGCCCTTCCGGCTTGTAAATGCCCCTTCGATATTGCAGCGATTCATGGACCGTCTTTTTTCTGATATACTGTGTCAGACCACCATTGTATATCTTGATGATATCTTAGTATTTTCCAATACTATAGAAGAACATGAAGAACACGTCAAGGAGGTTTTCAGGAGGCTCAGAGACAATCATGTCTCAGTTAAATTAAACAAATGCGTGTTCTCCGCCACATCCATTCCATATCTGGGTTTCATTCTTTCCAACCAAGGCATTGCCATGGACCCCCACAAGGTGGCTGCCATCTTCGAATGGCCTTCTCCCAGATCCATAAAAGACATACAGAGGTTTCTGGGCTTGGCAAACTTCTATAGGAAGTTCATCTCCAACTTTTCACAAAGGATAGTACCCATTACCACCCTGCTCAAGAAATCTGCCCCGTTTCAATGGCCTACAGATGCTGAAGACAGCTTTCGTAGCATGAAAGACGCCTTTTGTACCGCTCCAATCCTTCGCCAACCCGATCAAAGTCGTCCATTCATTGTGGAGACAGATGCCTATGCGTCTGCCATTGGAGCTGTCTTGCTGCAAGAATACCAAGGGGTGGAACACCCCATTTCGTATTATTCCAAGACACTCAATGTCAGTCATAAGAACTATTCTGTGATAGAGCATGAGCTCTTGGCAATGAAATCAGCCTGTTTAGAGTGGCGCCATTTACTGCAGGGAGGCGAACATCCCTTTACTATCCGGACCGACCACAAGAACTTACAAGTATTGAGGCAGTTTGAGTGTTACAACACACGTCAAGCACGTTGGGCCCACTTTTTTGCTCGGTTTGATTTCGACATAACCTACATACCTGGACACCTCAATCTGGTGGCAGACTCCCTTTCCCGGTGAGGGGATTATAAATCTGAATCTGAGCTCTCTCGTGAATTGATGTTTCCTTCTTCCAAGCGAGTTGGGGAGTTATCTCTGTTCTTAAGACAGGTGAGTGAAGCCTCTGGTGGCCAGTTTGAGGTAGATAATCATACCAGAGACCTTCAATACGTCATCAAGGACGGTCTTTATTTTGTCAAAAACAAGTTGTATCTACCCACACCATTGTTTCGGAAACTGGCTTTGACTTGGTGTCACGATTCCAAGATGGCTGGACATAGAGGCACCAAGGGCACTTTGGAGTATTTACAAAGACATTTCTATTGGCCAAGGATGAGAGAAGATGTCACTCGTTACATTCAATCTTGTGCAGTCTGTCTTCGTAGCAAGAGTTTACGCCAAAGGCCGATCGGACTCTTGGAACCCAACGCTGTGCCTGACAGACCATGTAAGGTCATAGCCACCGATTTCATTGTGGACCTGCCTCAATCTAAGGGATGCACTTGTATTACGGTGGTGGTCGATTCCTTTACAAAGATGGTCCACTTCTCCCCTTTACCGGGCGTTCCGTCTGCGACTAGTATGGCCGAAGTCTTCATCAGAGAAGTCTTCCGCCTCCATGGGTTGCCCATGAAGATTATCTCTGATCGAGGGAGTCAATATACTTCCCGATTCTGGAAGGACCTCTGTGGTCGACTTGGAGTGGAGAGGGCGTTGACATCCGGGTTCCACCCACAATCTAATGGGCAGACTGAACGCCTTAACGGAACCCTGGAACAGTACTTACGATGCTTCGTTAACCTCCAACAGGACGATTGGGTCTCCCTTCTCCCTCTGGCAGAATTCTCTTATAACAACTCTTTCCACTCAGCCCACGGGTTTAGTCCTTTCTTCTGTTCTTATGGCTATCACCCCAGATCTATATTATCTGTCTCTGACTCACCTTCTAGCTTACCTACAGTGGACTCCACTCTGGCCACTCTTTGGGAAACCCAGGTACAAGCTAAAAGGAATCTTAGTGAGGCCCAAAAATGTTTTAAAACACAAGCTGATAAACAACGCCGCCCAGACCCTGGGTGGGAAGTGCGTTCTAGAGTAATGTTGACCACAAGATACTTACCCGATGGGTTCACCCCTCCAAACTTTCCCCTACGTTTTTGGGGCCATACAAGATCACACAGGTAATCAATCCAGTGGCCTTTAAATTGGAACTACCTAAGGGCCTTAGTAGAGTACACCCTGTTTTTCATGCCTCCCAACTTAAACCATTTCACAAAGACCCTTGGACACGTCATACTAAGACGTTGCCCTTACTTCCAGTTGTCACCCAGGAGGAATACGAAGTGGCCCAGATCTGTGATTCAAGGTACCGGAGGGGTAGATTAGAATATTTAGTTCAGTGGAAAGGGTATCCTTGGTCTGAAAATTCCTGGGAACCAGCCTCTTACATCCATGCCCCACTCCTGGTTCGCAAGTTCCATTTCCTCCATCCTGGCAAACCTGGGGGAGGCCTCCTTCGGAGGGGGCATACTGTCACGTCTAGACAAGGCTGGCGGATGTGGAACCGCTGGCGTTTCCGCCTGCCTTAGCTTTCCCCGTCACGCCTCCTCGCTTCCTTCTTTATAGCTCTAGTGTTGCGCGCGTACACAGCCGTAAGTATATATTCCATTACTTCCGGGTTGTGAGCGTGTTGCAACGCTTCTGGTTTTCCTGCGGTGGTTGCCGTCACTCTCTGCCCATTCGTTTCCCTCCTGGACCTTGGTTTTTCTCCTCCGTTTGTTTACTTGCCCTTTCTTCCTCCCGTATATTATTCTCCTCTAGGACCCCTTTTCCTTTCTTCCTTCGTTCTGCCATTAGCCCTCTTGCTCTCCCTTTTCCTCCTCCCTCTCCTTATTTTTCCCTTCTTCCTTGTGGTACCTTAGTGTTGCTTTTCCCCATTCTGCTGTCTTCCCATATTCCTCTAGTTCTACTTTTTTTCCTTGGTCCTGTCTCCAGTCTTCCGCCCTTAAGTGTACCAGGATTCGGCCTGTTTCAAGGACTGCCTTCGTCTCGCCCTTCTTACCTATTGATCCGCTGTGTACCGATATTCTGCCCGTTCACTAGACTGCCTCTGCCTTGCCCTTGGTGTCGGACTACCCGCTGGTTACCTGTTCTCAGCCTGCAGCACGAGCTGATTCGGCCACCCAAACATCCTTGTGGCATATTCACCTTCCTTGTGCAAATCCACTTCGTTTCGACCTCCGGCTGCTGCAAGTACCTCCCACTCAAGCCAGATCTTCATTCCTTTGGAACTATCTCGGGTTTTTTGTGCCTCAGGCTTCTTCCCCGCAAATAGCGTCTCCGGAAGGGCTGCCCCCGTCGCACCTTTGACGGTAACACGGTGGCATCCTTTCGGGGCGTCCTTTCCTTCATAAAAAAAAGGAGAAACCTTCACTCTACCAGAAAGGAAGATTCAAGAAGAAGACGGAAGGTGAGGAGTCGGGGGAAGGGGGCGAACTTGGATTGTCCAGTGAAGAGGAGGATTTTGCTGACGCTGTGACACTTGATTTGTTTGATCATTTGAGAGCAAATGGTACATTTACTGCATTTATAGGATCTTGCTCCTCAGGGTTCATCTGACCGATGTTTACTTCACAGTCAAGGTGGCCTCAGGTGGAGCTCGTCCTTACCTCCACGAACGGAAGGACAAAAAGGTTAAGAAGAAAGGAGAAGAAGAGGATACAACTAAGAAAGACAGAAGAAGATAGAAGGTATCTCTACAGGAGGATTCTATTGAAGATCCAGGTGAGGAGTGTCAAATGGGGGGGGGGGGTTCTTCAACTTCTGACACTCAGATACTTTGGGGTGATAGAACCTTTAAAAAGAAAATAGAGGGTTATTGAACATTTTTGGACTGGGCTGCAAAAGTCAAGATAAGTTACTCCCTAACTTTTCCATTACAGGTTGCCTAGGTGGGGATATCCTCACACAGAATTGTGTATCTAGTCTAAAGAAAGCATACTGTCACTATTCATAACTAACGTGCCTTTCTTCCCTAATCTATTCTGTTACACCTCACTTAAGAATTCACATGCCTATTTGAAACTGTCTGCAGTGGTGCATTTATTACTGAATTTTAGTATTGTGTGGTACCACATAGAGTGTATATATTTGCCATTCTTTGAATAGAACGGCCTGAGCACAAACTGTTATTATTTATGTGTATATATTGGTAGCAACCTTATTTTACATAAATAAACTGTGTTATCACCAAACATAGTGTGTGGACATTACTTTGCCGGGGCTTGGGGGAACAATGTACTTAAGAACCAGCCTGCATCACCTGCTGAGATCTTAAAGGAATAGTGCGCGCAAAAATATTATTGTCCCGAGCGTTCGGGCATGTGGTTTTAAGCATAGGTTGACCGATTAAAAACATTTCATATGCACCATACCTTAGTTTTCCTCACTTTTACACATGCAAAATCAGGCAGTCGGGCACGGCCATCTTGTTCTAATCTTATCCTTTTATCTATCGCCCTAAATTCAAGAGCCCCTGCAGCACTAAATCATATCCCCCGCCCCTGAAGCTGACATCACCATTCCTAGCAATATTCTCCGCCTATCTCCATGATGTTACTGTGCAGAGTAGCCAAACGCGCCCAGTCATCACCTACATCTTAACGTCAATTGACGCAGAACCCGGAATATCAACACTCATCCTCTCACAGCACAGCGCATCCCAATTCTGAATACAAAACACTATTTTTAAAGGAAACCGCAATACGCTGCAATTTATAATGTGCTTTTATTTCACAATAAAAGCTCTGAGAACATCTGCCGATTTCCATATTCAACCAAATTTGAAATTTCTTTCTTTGTTTCGATCCACAAATCTTTATCGTGAGTCACAAAGTGTTCATTTGGGTAGAAGAAGCGCATTGGATGCACTGTGAATCGCAAGGCTTCAGCATAAGCTTGTTGCTAGACCACCGTAAGCAATGTCAGGGTGCTCCTTGTCGCTGGTCCCGGGAAAGGGCATATCGGCCCGGGGGGATCGTCCCACAACAGCGTGATAGAAATCCAGCCATTTAGGTGTATCTGCAACTGCCTGCTGAAGAAGCCATCAATTGGTATCTAGAAACTATGACATTCACACAATTGCAGCATGTAGCTGTGTAGAAAACATAACAGAAATGTGTCTCAGTAGCAGTTCTTTATTCTAATTTATCAATTTACCCATTAATTCTGCACTGTGTGAAAACTAATGATGAACACAAATGTGAAACAATGAAAACACAGAGAAAACATTGTGGAAAGTTTGAGTCTACGATGTGCTGGAGAGGTTAGTGCTATGGAGTATGTTTAGTTGGCAATGCGGATGTGGAAGCTGACGGAAGAATTCGAAGAACACTTAGACAGCAGTTTAACGGAATATTAGCATAGAATTTGGCGTTGGTGGAACCTGGGGGAACCCAGACGTGGACTACATGCATTTTGGTGCTGGACTGCCCATGTGCTCGGGACAAAGACAAGTACACACAGGTTGTTTTTGCGTGTTGTTGCAATATGCCACAAACAACAACCCATTACAATGTAAGCCAGCAATACCGGTCAGAAAATGAAACCTTGACTCGTTCGTCTATAAACCCGTCTACAGTAAAACGTACATAATATTCAGCATTTCCATTCTCTCGGCGTAACGCAGAGTGTCCGTTCAGATCAACGAATTTTCATAAAATGAAATTACATGTTCCTTTGTCCAGTTTTGGAATGGTGAACCTTATCATATTTGACGGTATTACACACCTCCCTTCATTCATTACATTCTGAATCCTCCCTTTCTTCCAAGGACGAAAAACAATCGACCCTTCTGTCGAGTGCCTATGCTAAGTTTGCTTTTGGTAAAGGAAAGCCGCAAATCAAGAACATACTGTGTAGGATGCGTGGGTGTGCACAGCTCACAAGCAAAAATCAAACGCAGTGACCTTCACTCCCGTGGGAGCGATTAGCCCTGCAAATCAACGTGGCATTTGGAATATTTTTGAAAAACAAACAATTTGTTTGTTTTTAGAAAATATTTCGAAAACCAATGCCGTGCGATCGTGAATACTTTTTTACTCTTCGAAATTTATAGTGCTTTACTTATTTTATGAAAACAGTTCCAGTTAGTGTCACATCTGCGTGTGCCCTGTTTTCAAGGAGGAATGTGCTCTGCTGATGATAACGTGAGACGATTGCAAGTCATAAATACAAGTGCCTTTCCACTGAACTTCCCGTGCACTAACAAATGTTGGAGTAGAGGCGGTATAGCCCACCCTCCCTGAACCATTCTCAAACCAGTCAAATAACGTCTAAGCCCCACCCCTCCTCTACCTATTTGCATCACCCATGTTTCATATAAGTGTATTAACGCTGTGCTAATGTGTATGCTTTGAACCTCATTTTGTTTACTTTCAAATGCCTTATTTTTCAAGGCCCTCTGCCCCACTGCTCACTCTCCCAGCGCCTCGCACAGCCAGCCCCAACCACCTCTGTCAGTCCAGCCCGTCTCCTGTTCTCATGGCAATGCAGCTATTCATTTTTGCAAGAAGCGAATATCGAGCCCTGACAAAATGTGCTTGTACGAGAATGTCAGACCAAGCTCTGCTCCAACATTAGTGCACAATCTGTCTCTGCTGATTGGCTCATGCCATCTCCAACCCCTTCCTGCCAGGCCGTGGTCCCCTGGACCCATGACCTTTGTTCCCTTTGAACACATCTGGTCCCCAGACCCTACCCCTGCACCACCTCAAATTCACCTCCCATATTGCTAATCAGGAGTGGTCATATATTTTGGTAACACTAACACCTATCCCCAATATGTTTGAAATCGTAAGACTCCAAAGGCCGCAAATCAAAGATCATCCCTTCCTATAAGCAACGAGCCCTAACACATGCCCCCATAGAAAATATAGGTCAGAATGCACCTATTTA
Source organism: Ambystoma mexicanum (assembly GCF_040938575.1). Classification (NCBI taxonomy): domain Eukaryota; kingdom Metazoa; phylum Chordata; class Amphibia; order Caudata; family Ambystomatidae; genus Ambystoma; species Ambystoma mexicanum. The sequence continues at coordinate 1,331,821,735 of NC_090921.1, read as the reverse complement.
ACACCAACAACCCCCTTTCATGCTTTGTTTTGCTTACAGTCAGTAGTTCTTGCATGCTAAGTTTGTTATCTAGCCTACCGCTCATTCCTTAGTGGGATGTGTATTTATTCAGCTATTTGGACACATGCTTGCTAAGGCAAATGCAGACCCTGCAGTTGCTTTCATGCTGATATCCATCTGACCCACCCCCGATCAGTGAATGACGCACAAGAGCTCGCCGAAAGCGGGAAGGGGGAAAGCACAGAGTTAAACTGTATGGCATCCTCCAACAGGCACTTCTTGCAAAAGAAATTGACAAAGAGGATACATTTGAAAAGACAATTTGGACGCTTAATACTTCTTTATACTTTTAATAGCTTTGAAATTCAAGTTAAATAGATTTCCTTTGGTCATGTACAATGTATAAACATTGTTGAACATATAAATCGCTGTACCAGGAAGTGAACTGTTCTATGAGGTCTGCTTTCGGTGGTGTTACACCATCCACTGGTCACCTTACCCGTGCAGCCACTAAGCCCCCCATCTCAGGTCTTGATCTGCCTTCACCTTCTAACCTCATGTCCTCACTCCCTCAAGCAGCACGGCAGCGGCTCTACAACAAGAACACACGAGGGTATCCAACGCGCTATGGTCATTCTCACCCATTGCAACATTGGCAGCTGCCCAGGCGTCTTGGAGACAGTCGACGGAGACGTCGGCCCTTTTCTTTGCTTCATCACGCCCCCAGGAAGACCCGCAGCGTTTTTGAAAACTTGGGTCATGTGACAAGGAAACGTGCTACATCATCAGTCACGCGACGGGGTCATGTGACACTCCTAGGCCCCTTCAAAACCGGAGAGGGAACGCTCATTCAGTGCTTCACAGCTGACCCAATCAGGCACTGTTCGGTGTCTTCCTGTCTCCACGTCTTGATTCTGGACTACGGACTGTTCTTCTTGGATTCCTCTGTCAAGCCCTTGGATACTGTTTTGCTCTGCTGTTTCAGGACCTTTGAACTGTGTTTTTGGATTCCTTTGGATTATCCCTGCTTTCGACGAACTTGGCTGGCTTTTGACCTTGGAACTCTTAACGGACTGTTTTCGGACTTCCTCTTCTGTTACCTTTTGGAGTACCCTTTCCATACAGGTCTTGCAGTGCCTATTTCTACAACAATCTACGACTACCCGCTGCCGCTTGCTACACTCTGCAGCCACACGGAACACCTCCATTCTCATCTGTGCTCTTCCCGTCCTCGGACCCTTGGTAAGCCCCTTGATATTTGTTACCTCGCTATTCAGTGTATTGTTTGCCATTGTACTGACCCATTGCTTGCTTTACAGCGGTCGAGGGGTCACCGGTGTTCCTGGTTCCTGGCGTTCTTCGGCACTCAAAAAACCTGTGGCCTCAAGGATCGCTCAGGAAGTTATTTGTATCTTTCTGAGTGGAACTTGTGGACAGAGGCCCCATAATCTTCACGACCATCAAGTCATAACAGGTGGACAGGGCACGTTTGCAATGTTTTGTGTCAATGTATGTGTCCTAGGAACAAATTAATGAGCTATTCCGTGAGTATGCATGTCCAACACAGTCAAAGTGAGATCTTTCACAAATCCAATTCCATTTCCTGGTATATTGGCTTGACCACCCATTTTTTGCTTCTTTTTTGCAAAGGCCATTGTGTAACAAGGCATACCAAAGTTTTCTGCAGTTCTCGATTGCTATCTCCCTATGTTCGCGTTATGCGCTAATACCGCTAGTAATGTTCGATATTGCATCACGTCTATGCCGAAATGCAATCTCTTGGGCCTGTACTTTAGGCACATATTTTGTAACACCTCCAAATCTCTGGTGTGACAGAATTCTGTGAGTTCCTTCAGGTCTCTTGAAAGAGTTTTATCAAATACAATCTTCTCAAGAGCTTTGTGTGGAGGTGAAGATGGAAACAACCACTTCTTCTTGTGTTCCTGTTCCTCCGATAAAGGTCCATGTGCACATTGGTAAAATTTAGATTTTCTATCCATGAGTGAACGTTGGAACAGTGGTGCATCAATGAGCACCATTTTTCCAGTAGAATTTCTACAGACCCATCACACGTTTTGGAGCTCCACCAAAGATGGTTGCTGAAAGACTGAGACCACTGTAAATATTTTCAGAACCCTTTATTTACCAGCAGCTGTGATTTTTATATTGATTGATTTGGCAACATGCCATACATCAAATTGATGCCGAATGTTTGGAAACTGCTCTCGCATGTCCTTGGCTATTGCAACTTGTCTGTCAGTGGCTATGAGGTCTATTTGCATTCCCCTCGATTGGAGATCTTCCATGGATTTTGGAAAACCATGTTTCTCCATGGCCACTAAGGATTTAAATTCGGACACCTGCACGACCACCAAACTCACAATTCTTTTAGTTTCCATGTCCTGAAAGTGATATGTGCAGTACTTTGCTGAAAATCCAGACCTGTCACACTGTCCATCGCCAGCTGCTAGCCTGAACTGTTTGCCAGAGAATGTCCTTTCAATAGACATTTGTTAAATTTTCCAGGCTTGACTAATAGTGGGGAAAACAAATTTTCTTCGATATTTGTAGTACTGCGTTTTAGAAAGGAACTAAAGTCCAACAAATTGACAGAAACTGGACAACTTACTAAAAGTAGAGCCAATGAAAAGTAAAGCTGCTGCACACAGTAAATTTCCAGCAGGCACTTTGCCCAGCATCAGTTGAGCGGACCATGAAAATGTACCATGGAGCCGGGCACAGGTGGCTTGGAGTTTCAGGTTAGTGCCTTGTGATACACAAGTCACATTCACCAATGGCTCCCCGCATATTTTCCCCCTCACTGGATGGACACATTTCAGCATCACTATAATCTCTACCAGGCAGCTGTCGAATAGAATGTATTTGTGCTCCTTTATTAGACTATCGTCCTGCATGAATGTGGTTTGTGACTCAGCTGTTGTGGACATATCGGCCAAACCGGACACACTGTAGTCAAGATCTTTGGCAAGTTCCTAGGTCAACTGCATAGAAGCTTCAGTCTCTGTTAGTTCCGCTTGCATTATTTGCACACGAATTGGAGAAAACATCAATGTCGATTGTTCATTGGCTGTGCCTTTTTTTTCGGGTGTAGATTGTGTGAAGTGGTCAGTGAGTAGTTCAAAAGCATCTTCCTTATATTCAGTTTCATCTTCATCTTGTCGAGTTCTCACATTGCAGCAATGGTCCAACAACACTTTGCTTTCTTCGCTGGTCACATTCAATTAATTTTTTTCGCCATTGGACATAAGCATCTCGAGTCTGCTTATTGACTGGAGCACGCTCCGCCTCAAATAATAGTTGCTCCATGGTGAAATCTGTTTGGCAAACAGCATCTGTGATTTCATTTGTACTTCTTTTCCTTCTGGTCCTCTAGGAGATGGGTTGTAAAAACGTGTTCAATGTAAATCCAACATACAGTATATAGCACTTCAGATAAATAAAACATGTTATGAAAACAACACCAGCCCAAAGCCACTTTTAGTAAACGAAATTGTTTGTAAGTTACCCTTGTTTTCTTGATTTTCTTTGAAACCGTGCTCTTCACTGTAACGACCGCACCAGCAAGCTGGTCCACCACCTTTGATCCATGTGCCTCCTCTTCTAATTCCCGACCTTGTATACATTCCTTGAATAGAATATTCATAAAAAAACAAAAGTCAATCATATTTGAACTCAAAGTTTTTCATCGCACCCATTGCTTACATGCATACCCTCGTAAACAGTGTAAGTCATTTAGTCAAATGGACATTTCCATGTTCATCTGATTGATTACAAGTGTACTCGATCAGAGATCACTGTGCAAAATCTACTGATTGTAATGTTGCACCAAAGCATTTTGCATCGTATTTTGCATTAGAGTAGAGAACTGAAATGATAAGAGTTTGAAACACTGCACGTTTATATAACTGTCACTGTCTAATAGTATCCGATGTAGGATTTACTTTCTTTCATTCCAGGGAACTGTCAGTATGCATACCACATACTCTGGACCAACTACAAAGGATGATGTAATTGTAGTCGAAGTACCAGCATACCCTTGTAACACAGAACTTGTTTTAGTATGAATGAAAACTGTGAAATGTAACAGAGACAGATGCAGACAATGGTACATATAAATTGAAACCCATGAATGAAACATTATGTAAACAAATGACGGGATATGTAAACTATTTCATATCATTTAAAATTCCATACATAATACATTCACGTAATCGAAAAGCGAAATAAAACTACCTGATAGGCGCTCAAAGTTATTGTTGCCTCTGGAATAGAAATGGATGCAGAATCTTGCTCCTTCATTTTCAGTGCATTGTGGTGAAAGGGAAAATTAGATTTGCATTAGATATGTGGGAAGATCCGACTTCTGCAAGTCTGTATGACTCACCATTGGACGTGTCAGTGATGTCGTCACTAGCGAGGGTCTGTGCTTCAGTCAATATGCTCACCTAAAAGAATTGACATGTGAAGCAACTGATTATGAAAAGATTATGCTTATTTCGAAGGGCACTACGGCATAGTTTTCTATGTTCATAATTAGTTTCTATGATGCTCCTAAAACCAGGCATAGATGTGTAGCAAAATAGGGTATAGTTATAAAGTGATACAATCTGGTAAATATGCAAAATTATAATAAGAAACATTTACACCGAAAGCACCAATCCGTTCATGTAGTTAGCTGTTCAGTACCCCAAGGCCTACAGCTAATTCATAATCCGGAACTCACCTGGGTCCCGCTTGTGCATTAATAGAGTTGGAATTGCATTTGGAAGCAATTTACGATCGTTCTGAGTCTATTCTTTTTAGTGTACTGTGATTAGTTGTACATATGTGGGGTAAAGTGCAGGCTCCAGAACCTGACCAGTCTGATATTGTTCCTGTGGGCCCCCCCCCTTCCAGGTTCTCATTCTTAACACAAACTACCTTGAGCAGAGACCCTGGCCACGAGGGACGAAGAACCATCTTCGATCCCTGACACCCTGTGCTCCACCTCATCAAGTCGAACGCCATGCTTATCCAGTCTGTGTTGAAGCATGTCCACCCTGGACTAAGGTTAGTCCAGTTTGGAGTCCAGCCTACCGATCCCTGGCTTGAGGTCTAGAAGGATCGTCCCGATGTCTGCTTCCGGCTCCCGGGCTGCAACCCGGGGAGCAGCCTCCGCCGGTTCCGGAACCCCCAGCTGAGACATGCACCGGGCATCATGGAAGAGGCACTCCCATCAAAGGTGAATTTCTTCTGAGCTTGTCAATCTTCACCATCGTGGGCTCCACAGTGCCAGTGAAAAATGAGTCAAAGAATGGGCTCAGGCAGGCAGAAGACCCCCAACAGTTCCAGGTCACTGTGTGCAAGCCTCAAGTGTTGTATACGCAGCAACCAACCACCTGCCACCACCAGCAGGGTGCCCCTATGACTCTACAGACCCAAGCAGATACCCCCACAGCCCAGATGGGGCCACCAGCCACTGCGGCCGTTGTGACCTGATATCTTGTAGCAGCGGCAGGCTCAAAACTGCCTCTGCCCACCACCTGCCATGCCCCCCTTTCGATGCTGCTGGCCCGGCAGACCCTCACAGCAGTCCCTGGGGAGGGGCTAGGTTGCCAATTAATGTACCCACAAGAGTTTGATCTGCAGGTGACAGGCAGGCTCCAAACTTCCACCGCCTGCCACCCGCAGCACCCCACTGCTCCCTATGGGCCACAGCAAACCCTCCATGCAGACCAGGAGGGGCCACTAGTCACTGTCGCCACTGTTCCTGATGTTTCTGTGGCAGGCAGGCTCCAAACTGCCTCCGCCCACCACCTGGAGTACCTCGTGGCCCCCCTGCTCAGGGGGGAATCATTAGCCACTCTGTTGGGTCCTTCCTGTTGTTGTAGTTGTAGGCGGTCTTCAAGCTACTGCCGCTCGCCACCTACCTTGCCCCACTGTGCTTCTGCCGCTACTCAACACTTGAGGGCCTTGGCCGACTGCCGTTTTCAATCTGGGCTCCCCCTGGCCTGAAATCTGCCTCCTCTCGCCGGCCCACCTCATGGGCGCCAAAGGTTCACGAGCTACCCTGTCCAGCCACGGCGTTCTCTGTTCTCCGTCCCTGCAGCTCGCGGCCTCTTGCCTCACAGTCACCGTAGTACCAGTGTGGACAAGTCAGCGCAACCTGCTGCTGCAGGGATATCGGCACAGCACGGCTCCAGCCACTTCCAGGATGCTCCCCACACCTACAGGACTCTGTAGGCACTTTTCCAACCACTCAGAGCCATTCAGTGCTCTAGATAATCAGGATTTATGCAAGCCGGTGTGCAGAGCTAATGGGGAGTTCACATTTCGTGGTTGGCTCTCTAGCACCACCGAACGCTCTAGTTTCGAATGCGATTGGCCCAAAGCAATTCCGTTTTCCATTGGAGGAGTTTAAACACACCACAGCTGAGATGTGAAGGGGAACTGTCCTCCAAGGAGGAAGCCAGTGAGCTGTGCAACGGGCAGGCAGACTAGAGCCAGGAGGGAAGCCGTTAGCGGAGGAGAACTGAATGCGGTCGAGGAAGCAAGGACTGCCAAATCTATTGCAGAGAAAAACCTCTGGGTATCCAGCGTACTGGCGAAGCGCCCAGGAGAGAGGACACATTATCGGGCAGAAGCAGACGTCCGCAGAGCTGCTGCAGACAAAACCCTGAACTCTACCAGAGTCTCAAGAGATGCAGCAGCTGTTCAGGAATCGCTGGTACCTGCCAGGAAGAAGCAAACAGGTGCGCGAGTTACCCGATGGTGCCGGAGGTCCGGGGAGCAAAGGGGTGAATGCGGAAGCTGGAACAAGAGGGTCTGGGACCAAAGTTCGAGTCAGCAACCGGCACCCAAAAAGAGATAATCCAAAGAGGGACAGTCCATGAGAGGAAGAAGGCTTAGCAGGAGAGTATATTTTAAAAAAAAATCTTTCTTTATTAAGACACTTGGACGTGCATTACAGATCCCTTTGTATCATTATCACCAGTACAGGCAGTAAGCCCAGAAGGTGAGTCAGGATGTCTTGTTTTGTATCAAAGCAGAGTTATAGCTCAGGGTAGCGAGGAAAGGGGAGGAAGAGAGGGAGGGGAGTACATAGTGTGGTTGACAAAGAACATACACTCATTTCCGTATACAGTAAATCTTTCAGTACCTTACAGATCATGAAACCGAGGATTGATGCCCAGCAGGCATCACAGATGTAATATAAGCTTTGAACGGTCCCCATATGTCACTTGGTCGGGATTCAGGTGGTTGCATGCGCGCCCATTGCTCCTCCGTATCATTAGCCCATACGACATCTCTAAGCCAGTGTTCCCTGTTAGGGACATTAGGACTCATCTAACGTACCACAATGCATCGCTTAGCAAGAGGGACACTTTAACAAACTTATTCATGTGACCCATGGGGGATTCTAACAAAACAGGGTAGCGGTAGGGATGTATAGTTTGGTTGGTCATATTCAACAGGAGTTCACACACTTCTTGCCAGAACGGATATAATTTCAGGCAGTCCGAGATCATGTGAAAGTATTCTGCATTCTCATAGTTACACCCGGGGCATGCACCGGTTCCTACGTTGGGAAATAAGCGTAGTCTACGTGGAGTGGAGCGGAATCTGTGTAGTGTTTTCAGCTGCATCAATTGAAATCTAGAGCTTTAGGAGACCTTGCATGTCTGAATGCATAGTTTTGACCAGAGATCATCTGTGATGTCCACCTGCAAATCTGCTGCCCATTTGGAGCGGGCTTTTGGCTGCGGAATGGGCCGGCGGCCCTTTATCAGCCGATATAATGAAGTCACTAGGCCTCGGTTGTTACTTGCCGTCAAAATGAAATCATGCAGTTTACCATCCTCAGGTTCTGCAGGGAAATCTACCCGCTGTTTCTTGCATGCCTTGCGAATGCCAGCATATTGCCGCCATTGTGACGATGATCGGTTCGTGAGCATAGTAGTGTCGTCAGGCTGAATAAAGTCCCCTCAGAATATAAGGTCCAGGGTGTATGAAACTGTGTTGCATCCAAATGTTACAAGAGCCCGTATCCAGGTGTGGTAGACAGGGCATACAGTTCCACAAAGGAAAGTTCCTGTGGTATGGAGTGGGAGCCCCTATTTCCTTCAATATTTTAACCAATACTAGTGACATGACGCTGGCGGGGTCAAAACAGCCCTACGAGCTGTGGGGGAAAGATCAGGGATCTTAAGTCCCTACTGCCTGCCGAGAGTTTTTCAAGCCGTGTATGGGGGAGGGTGTGTCGTCCGAGTACCAAAAGGCGGCGAAGCATGCCTGCACGGCCATCAAGCATAGGCATACATTTGGGCCAGCAAACCCCACCCCCTTTCCTATGGTTGTCCTAGTGTGCTCCACTTCAGGCGAACCGCCCCGGAGTGCCATACATATTTACATATCATGGATTCTAGTTCCTGAAAGATGTTTCGACCAGGCCATAGTGGTATGTTAAGGAATAGGTATAATAGCTTGGGGAGCACAGTCATTTTAAGGAGTGCTATTTTGCCTGCTATATTGACGGGTAGTCGAGACCAGCTCTGTAGCTTCCCCTGTAGTTGTGTCAAATATACATCTTGTAATTGTATCCATATAATTCAGAGCTGTGTCTAGCAATCGCTACGCTAAGATTGGTTAACGGGGCCCATGTAAATCCTTTTAAGTCGTGTGGTGGAGAAGTGGCATATGTGAGTGGGAAGAGGTCTGATTTACTACAATTGACTTGGAGGCTCGATAGTTCGCCGGAGGCTGTGACATCAGCCATAATAGGTTTTAAGTGTGTACAAGGGTCCCGTATGCATAGCAAAGCATCAGCATATAGAGAAATGATTTCCGGTTTCCCAGCCATCCTGATCCCTCGGTGTTGATGTTTATGTCGTATGACATCTGCGAAAAGGTTCAATGACAATCGCAAATATGAGAGGCGAGAGCGGACAGCGCTGACGGGTGCCCCTTTCCATAGCAAAGCGCAGGGACAAAATTCCATTGGTGCTGACCATGGAAACCAGGGATGTATATAATCGGTGCAGAGAAGCCATGAAGTTGGGGCCAAATCCACATTTACTTAAGACTGCGTACATAAAACTCCAAGACACAGAGTCAAATGCTTTTTGGACATCTAATGCAGCGGCTAACGCTTCGGTGTCAGGATCTATCTGGTCTAGTACATTAAAGAGATGTCGCAGGTTCAGAGCCGTGGATCTCGCTGGGACGAATCCCGACTGATCTGGGCGAACAGTATGAGGCATACATGGTTGTAGCCGTGTAGCCAGCATCTTCGCGAATATTTTCACATTTGTGTTGATTAGGGAGAGAGGTCTATAGGAGCCGGACATTTCTGCCAGTTTATCAGGGCTTTAACAGCACTATGATGATGGCTTAGTGCATGGTGTCAGGGAGAGACTGCGATTCAAGGGATTCCTGACACAGTTTCAGGAGATAAGGGGACAGGTGCGTCTTGTAGCATTTGTAGAATTTGCTTGAAAAGCCATCGGTGCCAAGGATTTTCCCTGAAGGCAGGAGGTCAATCACCTGGGTGATGTCAGCCAGGGCGATCAGCGACTTCGAGAAAGGCTCTAGCGTCTTGGGAAAGTTGACTAAGTGGCAATGAATCGAGAAATCTATCGATGTCCTCCAAAGAGCGGGTGTCAGCATTGGTGTACAGGGTCGAATAGAATCCGGTGAATAATTCATTTGCCGGGACTTTCACCCTTTCCATATTTCCGAGCCGCCAATGGAGTATCGAAGAACTTTATTTCCCGTTTGGCATGCGTTCTAAAGCAGTCGAATTACTCTTTGACCTGAGTTAGCGTGGCCGTGGGAGGGCCTTCAGCCAACCACTGATCAAGCCCCCTCAGCCTATTCTCCCATCTCTCTATATCTCGCTGTTTTGTCTTAAGAACTCCAAATTTTGTGGACTACACCACTCCAAGCATATATGCTTTGAAGGATTCCCAGAGTGTGCTGGTCAGGGTAACCGAGCCCGCAATGATTTCAAAGAAGGAGTCAACGTGATCATCCACGTGGATGTGAAGCCACATCTAATAGCGCCTTCAGTTTAAACCACCAGTATTGTCGGGGCCTGGGGAGGGCTGATACTGTCAAGCATATGCCAGTCAGGGAGTGGTCAGAGTAGGTTCTGGGGAGATGGAATGGACGAAGTGGGTGGAACAAATGAAGTGGATGGAACGAATGGAGTAGATGGAACGGATGGAGTCGATGGAAAAAATGGAACAGATGGAAAGAGTGGAACAGATGGAACGGATGAAGTGGATGGAACAGATGGAGTAAATGGAACGGATGGAGTGGATGGAATGGAGGGAGTTGATGGAACAGATGGTGTTGATGGAAAGAATGGAACAGATGGAAAGAATGGAACAGATAGAACGGATGGAACAGATGGAACGGATGGAGTAGAACAAGGAGTGGTTGGAATGGATGACATGGATGGAGTGGATCGAGTGGACAGAACGGATGGAGTGGGTGGCACGGATGGAGTGGATGGCACGGATGGAGTGGATGGTACGTTGAAGTGGATTAAATGGATGAAATGGATAGAACAGATGAAGCGGCAGGTACAGATGAAGTGGATGGAACAGCTGAAATGGATGGAACAGATGAAGTAGATAGAACAGATGAAGTGAATAGAACCTACAGAGTGGATGGAACCGATAGAGTGGATGGACAGACAGAGCGGATATAGTGAATAGAGTGGATTTAGTGGATGGAATGGATGGAGTGGATGGAACGGATGAAGTGGATGGAACGAATGAGGGGATAGAACGGATGCAAAGGATGGAAATGAATGAGTGGATGAAGTGGATGAATGCAGTGGACGGAGTGGATAGAATGGACGGAGTAGATAGAATGGACAGAGAGGATGGAGTGAACGGAGTGGATTGGAGTGGATGGAGCGGATGAAGTGGATGGAACGGATGAAGTGGATGGAACGGATGAAGTGGATGAATGGAACGGATTGGAGTGAATGGAGTGGATGGAAAAGATAGAGTCGATGAAGGATAGAGTGGATGGAATGGATGGAAAAAATGGAAAAAGAAGGGAAAGGATGGAAAGGAAGGAAAGGGTGAAAAGGATGGAACGGATGGATTGGATGGAACAGATGAAATCGATGCAATGGATGGAATGGATAGAATGAATACAGAACCGATGGAGTGCATGGAAAAGATAGAGTGGATAGAAAGGATGGGATGGATGGAAAGGATGAAATGGATGGAAAGGATGGAGCGGTCAGAGCGGATGGAGAGGTTAGAGCGAATGGAACGGATGGACCGGACGGATCGGATGGAGTAGAGGGGACGGATGGAAAGGTTGGAGCGTTAGAGCGAATGGAACGGATGGAGTAGATAGAAAGGATGGAATGGATGAAACGATGGAACAGATGGGAAAGGTGGGTGGAGCAGATGGAAAGAATAGAGTGAAAGGAGTGGATGCAAAGAACAGAGTAGATGGACTGGATGGAGTGTATATATCTCTGTATATCTCTGTATCTATTTATGCTATATATATATGCTATGTACCTCTATCCCCATTTTATCTCTATCACATGTTTACCCTATCCATCGTTTCGCTTTATATATGTGTGCCGCTATATATGGCCCCTGTCCTGCTCTCGTGCTTGGTCGCAGGTGCTTTGCTCATAACCACCATATCACACTACTACGCTTACTCTCTCCTATACACCATTATTCAACTAGAACACAGCTATGCTATGACACATTCTGCCTTGCACAAACACCTCATCATCCTAATAAAACACAGCTAGCCGAGAACATTCCGGCTAGCTTAGGCATCTCCGCAGGCCTAACGCAGCCAGACCTCAGTCTGGGTGTCCACCCTCCAGACTGAACATATCCAACTGATTTCCTCAGCGCCACACCTACCGCTAAGAAGCAGCTATCATGCAATAACACACCAGCTGCACACATATCCGGTGCACTCACGCACCCTTCGACTCTCTCTACCTCTACTGACTTGAACTGCGGTTCCCGAGGGCGTTCAACCTACCAGCGCTTTGAGGTCATACCAATGATACATAAGACGCTATATAAATGACAAGTAACATAACATAACATAACATATAGGTCTTTTTGACCCCCTCAAACAGCACTTCCAAAATTAGCCACATGTGAATGCGACAGGAGGAATCATGGACGGATGAGTAGTATGAGTAAGCGCTTTTGTTAGCGTGCAACACTCACCAGGCATCCACCATACTAAGGGAGTGCATGCCTTTATTGAACATGTGGGCGGCTTGCGTAAGGGACCTCTGGGAATGTGTGGATCTGTCCAGGAGCAGGTCAGGGATCGTGTTGAAGTCTCCCCCATAGGATCAGAACCATTGGAAAATGAGCGAGTTTATCGATCACTTCCGCATAGAATTGGGGGTCATCCACATTAGGGCCATAGATCTTCAACAGTAGTATTTCCCTACCAGCTAGGACCCTGTATACCATAACATATCTCCCCAAAGGATCAATGTCGACGTGCCTGCGCTGGAACGTTAGGGACCTGTGTACCAGAATCATGACCCCGATAGATTGGATGGAATATGACGTGTAGTACCAATTCCCTCCCCATTGTCTGGCAAATCCCTCACACACCCCAGAGAGTGCATGAGTTTCTTGTAAGTAAAGGATATTGGCCTTGTGTCTGTCTACATAAAGTTGTATCTTGTGACTCTTAATGGGATTCCCCAGACCCTGCACATCCCAACTGAGGCACGTCACGTCCCCCATCTCACCTATGTCAGCAATTTTCTGTGACCCCAACCATATCCCCCACCGCTCGCCCCCTTATTCGTTGCTCTCCTGGGTCCCGCCATCTTGTTGACTGTTACCTCAATGCATGCCAAGTGTGATTTTATATCTTTTAACACCTCAATCCCGCCCCCCACCACCACCCGCATCTCCCCCCAAACTTGGGAGATGGTTCCCATCCAAACCTGTGAAGAAAACGAACATAACAAACCCCATTTTTCAGCGCAACATTGCATGGGGAGCTGGTGCACAAACCAACCCGGCAGGACTGAGTTACACGAAAAAAGAGATACATCTGCAAGCTTCCTGTAGATCGTCGCCCATTCAAAGGGCTATATACGGTTACGTCACCCCAGTGTAGAAGTATAAACAATCTCCATTCCCTCCACAGCAGGAAGCGGTAGAAAGGCAGCCAAGGGGCATCTCGCTTGTGATGTTAAGGGATCTTTCAGTGTAGATAGTTATCAACAGTGTTTTCTTCCTATATGAGTATTTCATTCAGTAAGTATGTTCCGAATTCAGGGTCCTGGCAGTACCCCATCCAAGAACTTCATCGCCTTGTCCGGTATAGTGAAGAAGTACATTTTATTGTTCCACTCTACTTGTAGTTTGGCAGGGAATAGCATGGAATATTTCACCTTTCTGTCGCACAGTCTCTTTTTCACTGCCAACAAGGATTTCCTTTCTTGCTGTACCATATGTGAAGTCTGGGTAAATGTGGATTCTGCTCGATCCTAGCATCAGGTCTCTTTGTTTGTGGGCTGCACGGAGAATTGCATCTCGATCCTGGTAATTTAGGATGTGAGCGATGATTGGATGTGGAGGTGCCCCATGTTTTGGTTTGGGGGCCAAGGATCTATGTGCACGCTCGATAGCGAATTGGGGCGACAGCGTCAGGTCACCTAGGAGCGGTAGCAGGGTTGACATGATCCATTGTTCCAAGGAGGATTCCGTGCTGCTCTCAGGGAGCCCAACAATGCAGATATTATTGTGTCGGGATCTCGATTCCAGGTCATAATGTTTCCTTTCCACCTTGAGTACTCACCTAGAGAGTGTAGCGAATTCCACCCTGAGCACGCACTCTGTCCTCCACCATCCCCACTCTTGTCTTGGCTTCTTCCAGACATTGATCCATTCTGTCTATACGTGCGTTAATAGAGTCTATGGTGCTGGTCATGTCGTCCAGTTTGCTATGTACCTTGGCGAATCCCTCCTGCATGCATGCCATCATTTGCTGCGTCTCAGTGAGTTCCGTCTGTATGGACTATGGCTCCATGGCAGTTTGCGCCTGCACAACAGAACAACACAACAAGATGTCGGGCGCGATGTGGCCTGAAAGCGAGGTCGAGCATCCTCCTCGTTGCTAGGCAACATTTGTTTGCTTTCTACTCTAAGCGCAAACATCTGCCGGCAGGCGGAAGAGCCGGCGGCCACTCCAAGGCCATTATAAGGCCACAGCCCTGTTTGCTCAACACTCCTCCCTCGGTGTGGAGAGGGCAGGAGCCCCCCACTACAGACCAGGACGACCAGACCAGGACGAGCGGATCCACATCGCCAGCCCTGCAAGCTCCTGCGACACGGCGGCGCTCCGCCCAACAGACGGATAAATCCAGGAAATCTTGCCCCTGCCGTACCTGTGCACGATGCTGCAGCCCCCCGGTGCAGGTCCGTGCATTCTCTGGCCCTCTTTGCCTCTCATGACCGCACAAGCAGACATTAGCAAAAATAAAATGTCGGACGCGATGCGGCCTGAAAGCGAGGCCGAGCGTCCTCCTCGTTGCTAGGCAACATTTGTTTGCTTTCTACTTTAAGCGCAAACATCCACCGGCAGGCGGAAGAGCCGGGGGTCACCCCAAGGCCATTATAAGGCCACAGCCCTGTTTGCCCCTGTTCGCCACGGTGAGCGGCTCCTCCATATATCACTCCGTTGCAAAAAACTATCAAACTGCTTCCATGACCGTCAGATGCATCCACGCCTACTCGCAAGTTTGGACGCACTGTAAGTAATTTACATGACTATGGCGATGCCCCCCACCAATACATAGTATTTTCACCAACTCTGTTGTAATGTATCATTATGGTCCGCCGCTCTACCCATATGACTTTATGCACGTATTCCACGTGTTGCTCCCTGCGCATCTCATGCCTTAAATTGTACCAAACCCTCAGGCCACCACGGTATTAGCCCACTGTATCCTCAATTAATCTGCCCACTGTGCCTGACAATTCCAGCCTATGGTGTCTATTTTGAACCAGCCTATTGTAGCCCAATGTGCCTGTTTTGCAGCCCACTGTACCTGTTTTGCAGCCCACCGTATGTATTTTGTAGCAAACTGTGCCTATTCTGCTGCCCACTGTACCTATTTTGCAGCCCAATGTGCCTATTCTGCAGCCCACTGTACCTATTTTGTAGCCCACTGTGCCTATTCTGCAGCCTACTGTACCTATTTTGCAGCCCACTGTGCCTATTCTGCAGCCCACTGTGCCTATCTTGCAGCCCACTGGCTATTGTAGCCCGTGAAGCCCACTTTGAACTAGCCTGTTGCAGCCCACTGTACCTATTTTGCAGCCCACTGTGCCTATTCTGCAGCCCACTGTACCCGTTTAGTAGCCCACTGTACTTATTCTGTAGCCCACTGTGCCTATTCTGCAGCCCACTGTGCCCACTTTGAACCAGCCTACTGCAGCCCACCATGCCTATTCTGCAGCCTACTGTGCCTATCTTGAACTAGCCGGTTGTAGTCCATTGTGTCTATTTTGACCCAGCCTATTCTCTCCAATGGAACCAACCTGCTGTATCTACACTATACATCGTGACTAAACTATACAAGCCTATGTTCCTCAAGATAGCCAATTGTGCCTATCCATTCTAGCAACTATCGCCAGTGAACCCAGGACCCAAATAGTCTGTTCATGGCAAACCTCTACTTAACCACTCTCACCTTGACAGCAACTCTCTACATACTCAACCCCAACAACACATCCCTCCTCACGAATCCTCTACCTCAATCTCCCGTGCCCCAACGTTTCTCATATACCAGAACTATGGGGTATGTCAATAATAAACTACTCGACCAGCCAATCTGCTCCTTCAGCCCTTTAGAATGGATCTGCCAATTTGCTGCTCCCCCCATATCTTGGAACTCATGCCCAGTAAAGGACAGAAACCCGAGACTCGGCTCCCGGTTCTTACTCCCCTTACACCCCTGGTCCCCCATCAAAAAGCTCCCCACTGGCACAATTCAACACCCCTTGATCAAAGGCGTTCTCATCAATGCTCGATCACTGATAGCCCATGTGCTGGACATTGCAGACTTCATATCCACCAATGTCCTGCACTTCCTGGCTATCACTGAAACCTGGCTGCATCAGACAGCAGGCCCAACTCTATCCTTCGCCATCCCAGAAGGTTATTCAATTCTAAGGAACGACAGGAACTCCGGTAAAGGAGGAGTAGCCTTTATCGCCAAAACATCCCTTGGCCTTAGAATGACCCCTCCGTCCAGCTTCTGTTCTGCTGAACTCCTGTCTGTTAAACTCCAACTGTCCGCTACTCAAACCATCCTTATGCACCTCATATACAGACCTCCAGGCCCCATCGCCTCATTTGAGGAAGAGATATCAGACCTCTTGACCACTAATACCAAAATAGGATCTCAAGTCATCCTTCTAGGGGACTTCAACCTCGGCCTCGGCGATCCTAATGACGCCAATGTGTTATCTCTGGAAAACGCTATCTCCCAACTAGGGTTCAAGCACAGGATCACAGCCCCAACACACAACAAAGGTAGAACTTTGGACTGGCTGGCAGAGCACAACCGCTCCACCTCCAGCCCCAAAAATGAACCTATCGCCTGGTCCGACCACCACGCCATATCCTTCTCCTTCCAAGGGAAGACGCAACCAAACACCCCGGCTACTATCCTGCAATCCCTCACCAGGAATAACCGCAACATCACCTTGCAAAGCCTTCGCCCTCTAATCCACAACATCCTTGCTCCTGCAAATTATTCCAACCTAGCTGTGGATAAACTTGCTGACCTCTATTATAAAACATTGGAATCAGCAGTAGATATCATCGCTCCTATCAAACTCACCAAAGCTAAACCAGCAGCCCACTTCAACAAATGGTTCACCCCGGAGCTTAAAATCCTTCGGAACGCCAAACGGGAGGCAGAAGCAACTTGGAGAAAAACACCCAACCAGCCCAACAAAACACTTTTCACAGTAACGGCCACCACCTACAAAACCTCTATCCTCAGGGCCAAAAAAGAGACTTATGACAACAGAAATGAGAACGCCAAATCTAAAACTAAAGAGCTCTTCACCATCCTCAGGGAACTTGAGTCCCCCACCACACCCTCAGAAACCTGTGTGAAAGATGCAGACTGGTGTGAGAGGATCCAAAAAGCCTTGGCAGACAAAATTGCCAGGCTACAATCCAGAATTGAACAGAAAAAACTCAGCCTAGCCAAAAAAGCAAACCCGCCACCCACCTCTAATACCACAACATGCCTCCCCTTCTCTTTCACCCCGGTGTCAACGAAAGAAGTGGAAAGCATCATTAAAGGCCCCAAACCCTCCAGATGCCAAGGGGAATCCTGCCCAGCTCCCATCATCCAGAAGGGAGCCAATTATCTGGCACCTTTCATAACAGCCCTGATCAACGCCTCCTTCAATACGAGCTCAGTACCTAGTAGCCTCAAGGAGGCCTGGGTCATGCCTCTTCTAAAAAAAAACTAACCTAGACCCCAACAACCCAACCAACTACAGGCCAATTACCACCGCCCCATACATCCTAAAGATTTTAGACAGAGTGGCCTACCTCCAAACCCAGAAGCATCTGGAAGAGAACAACCTCCTGGGCCTTAGACAATCGGGCTTCAGACCAAGGCACGGAACAGAAACAGCCCTCCTGGACTTAAAAATCCAGATGGACGAGGCAAAGGATAAGGGCAATCTAGCCATTCTCATGTTGCTTGACCTCTCAGCAGCATTTGACCTTGTTGACCTTCAGATCCTCACACAACATCTGGCGGCCTCAGCTGCCTTCTCTAGCCAGGCGACCGCCTGGGTCCAATCCTTCCTAGCTGACCGGATCACCCGAGTCTTCTCACCGGGGGCCTCAGCCAATCCCATCCCCATCCTCTGTGGCGTCCCACAAGGCTTGTGCGTCTCGCTGACCTTATACAATATCTTCACAAAGCTATTGTTCGACTGCCTTGATAACCTGGGTGTCACATACACAAATTATGCTGACGATACCCAGGTTCTCATCACCCTATCAGGTTGCTATGATGAGGACTCCACACGGATAAATAACCTTTACCTGGAGATTCAAGCTTGGTGGCAGAACATGGCCTATGCCTCAACGACGAGAAAACAGAGCTCCTTCTCGTCGACTTCCAACCATGGCTAAACAAATTGGGCCCCCGTTACGCTTCTATCAACATAGACAGTAACCTAATCACTTTGGCCAAAGAAATTAAAACTCTAGGGGTCTATCTAGATTCCACACTTTCACTCAAAAAACAGGTGAAGCCACAACCTCCTTCACAGCTTACACAAATAAGCTCATCAATGCCTGAAAACCCTTCCTCTCACCTTCCAGCTGCATTACACTAGCCAGAGCACTGGTGCTCTCAAAAATTGACTACTGCAACACTCTCTTTCTGGGCACCTCAGAACGCAATTTGAACAAACTGCAGGTACTGCAGAATAATGCCCTCAGAGCAGCTCTGTATATCCCACGTCACTTGCATAACACCAGCTTCAGACAAGATGCCCACTGGCTCCCTGTACGAGACAGAATCACCCTGAGATCCCTCTTCATCGTCCACGAATGCCTATCTAATGATGCCCCCAAATACTTGGCAGACAAGTTCAACAAACACACTTCAACCAGACCCACCAGAACGTTGTACTCTCACCGCCTACTCATCCCCAAATTCTCCCTAAAAAAAGCAGGCAGCTCCAGCTTCCAGGTCCTAGCCGCCAAACAATGGAATGCTATACTCCTGAACCTTAGAGCAGAACCCTCCTTTTGGACCTTCAGAGCAAACGCAAAGTCCTGGCTTGCCAAAGAACTCCACCACTGTCTGACACACTAATTATTGTACTCCTATTCTATGTCTGCCTCTTGACCTCCATGTAACCAGGTCAACTGCACTTACTGTTATTATACTGTATGTCTATACTATTCTGTAACCTCCTCTAAGTCTCCGGAGCCCAGTTACCCCAGGGTTCGGTGCGTGGTATAAATAAAGAAACTAAACTAAACAGCGCTGGACGCGGCCGTAGATTAGATATATTGATTCATGGAGTGTTGGTGCTTGGAGTTTCCTTTAGTCATCTTTAGCGGTATGATTAGGGGCGCTCGCAGGAGAAGGAGCCTTTTCTAACAAGGTATCCGCCTTAGCTGGTAGGGTTTTTCGTGCCGGCGATGCTGGTGTACTGGCAGGTGCCGGTAGTAATTGCAGAAACTTCAGTTGTCCAAAACCGGCCCGCTCAAGGCATCATCCTGGTCGCCCAGGGGGTCGAATGTCAATACCCCTGACGCATAAGATTACATATATGCCAGGTGTAGCTGCAACAGCTCAACTTAACAGTATTGCTGAGAGTCCTGGTATTCCCAGGGTTCCAGTAGTATAACAGCAATCTCTGCTACCAATAGGCAGTCCAGGGGAGTGTGCGGTGTGCCTCGCAGGGAGCCCTGTAGGGTGGGGTGGCAAGTGAAAGATTGCAGGGTCCCAGGCTGGCACAGCATTCCACCGGCAGCTGTGGGGGCTCCCAACCCAAGTGTGTATTGAGAGGTAAGGATCCACTCTAGGTCTGTGTGGTCCCACCCACAAGGGAGTCTCTGCTCACCAGGCACGTCCCTGTGGAGAAGTTCTTATGGTGTTGTTTGGGCTTGGCAGTCTGCCCGCCTGAGCATTCCAGCAGAAAAGAGTGGGGCCAAGGATGCCCCTTTTTGGTGTGATCCACACCTGCAGCTGCCACACACACTCCCAGCCAGCAGTCCCAAGGAGTACATGGTCCAACACAAGGAGATCAATGGAACACTGAGGATAAAGCGGGATCATCGCTGAGCAGTACAGCAGTATGTACATGGGCCCCGCCGACCAGGTTTAGCGTGAGGGAGGGCCTCTTCGAGGTCCGGGCAGCATGATCGCCAAAGCTCCCCACGAGGTGGGGACACTCCAGCTCTGAGGCCGGCATAGTATGATCAGGAGGCGGCCTGCCTCTGGTTCATGTGCTTTGCAGAGGGAGAGGGCAAATACCATTCACCTTTTGCGTGACTCCCGCCTCAGCAGCTCTCGCAGCGAGCCAGTTGGCCGCGAGTTCACTCAGCTCAGTAGCCCCACAGGGACCTAGCTCCGCTCTCAGTCTGTCACCGCCTCGGAGCATTCACAGCGCACCTCTCCTCCGATGTACCGTCGAATGAAGCGGTAATCGCCCCAGACGTGGTCTGGCCAGTTAGGAAGCAGTTGCTCACCCCAGCTGCATAGCTGTCATGCAATGAAGTATTGGATACTTGACAAATACCCTCCTTGGTTCCCTCCTCCTCACCTGTACTGAGTTCTTCTGAGGAACTGTCTGTGTCTATGGCTCTCCTTTCTCTCCAGTGGTCCTGTCCTTTCCTGTTGAGTTTGGGACGAGCTCCACTGGAAGCCACCCTGCCCGCTGGCAGACAGCAAGGCAGAGAGGGCCCTCCGGGAGTCCGCCCCCAATTCCAGGGAAAAGCGTGGCTGACAAACCCTGGTGTGCTTGGAGGTATTTAGCACTACGAATGTCAAGGCTGAATGCTTTCCGTTGAGGTAGATGAGAGGACTTCAATTCCCAGAAGACACTGCGGGAGTCGGGTTAGCTTGCGTATCCTGAGCGCTGTTTGAATGGATACCGTAGCCGAGGAATGAGGAAGAGGTCTGCCGAAGCAGCATACAATCATAGAGGTATGCACAACCAGGAAGAGAAAAGCACTTGAGCGGAAGAAGGTACCAGGGCAACAAAGCGGAAGGAAAAGAGGAGAGGAGGAAGAGCCCTGAGAGATCAAGGGCTAGGAGCAGACGGACAATCACTGACAAGAGGGAGCAAGCGGGAATTCACAAGGGGAGTCAGAGAGGAGCACTAGCGTACGAACCAGGCGAGGAATGCTCGGTTGCAACGCACCGACTACCGCGTGTGACGCCTATTTATGCGTCATGACGGTAACGTGCCGTGCGTGGGAGACTAGACCGCTGTTGGAGGTACGGAATCAGCCCTTCCATCGGCTCCAAAGCTTCCATGGAGCGCGCGTCATGACAGTATAACCCCTTCGCCAAGACCTTCCTCCAGGCTTGCCTGGATGGTGTCTGTGGAATATGCGTAGGAGTCTGGTGGCATGTAGATTTTTGGCTGGTTCCCAAGATCTCTCCGTCCAAGGATATCCTTTCCACAGTATGAGGTATTGTAGGACTCCGTGTTTGTAACGAGAGTCCAAGATGCGTGAAACCTCATACTCTTGGGCGTCATCATCCACACTGGGTATCTTCCTTCTGGAGGTTCTCAAAAAAGGATCAGGTTTATAATCCTTAAGAAGCGAAGTATGGAATACTGGATGTATTCTTCGAAGAGAGTGCGGGAGGTGTAGCCGAAAGGCCACAGGATTGATCCGTTGTTTTATGGAAAACGGTCCGATATATCTCGGAGTGAATTTACCTGGGTGGACTCTCCGGGGAAGGTACTTAGTGGACAACCATACCTTGCTTCCTTTCTTCCAATCAGGATTAGGTCTTCTGTTTTTGTCAGCCCATCTCTTGTAAGTCTGGCGACTGGCTAACAGGGTTTCTTGAGCAGACTTATGAGTTTGTTTCAGAGTGTCCAGTAGTAGGTCTATGGTAGGGACGTTAGTGGGTTGAACAGTAAGAAATGGGATGTGTTTGGGTTCGTACCCATATGTACATTTGAAAGGACTCATTCCAATTGCAGTATGCTTGGTGTTGTTGTACGAGAATTCTGCAACCGATAAGAGATGAAACCAGTTATCCTGGGTCTGGTTGCAGTAACATCTCAGAAACTGTTCAAGTGTAGCGTTGAGGCGTTCGGTTTGTCCGTTAGTTTCTGGGTGAAAGCCAGAAGACAACACTCTCTGAATCTGCAACTGTTTACACAAGGTTGTCCAAAACTTGGAGGTGAACTGTGTTCCTCTATCAGACACAATTGAGGAAGGTAGACCATGGAGACGGACTTTCTCCTTTAGGAACACATCTGCTGTGGTAGTGGCAGAAGGAGTGCCTCTGAGAGGAATGAAATGAGCCAGCTTACTGAAGGAGTCGACCACTACCATGATAGCAGAACTTCCTCCCGATTTGGGTAACTCTACGATAAAATCCATAGATATATGTTGCCAAGGTCCGGCAGGTGGTTCATCCTGTTGTAAAAGCCCTAAAGGTTTAGCCGAACTGTATTTGCTTTGAGCGCATATGGGACAGGCAGAGACGTACTCCACAACGTCCTTATTCATCCTTGGCCACCAGAAATTCCTCTTCAGTAGTTCCAGTGTAGCAGCACGGCCCTTGTGACCAGCCATAGGTAGATCATGGCACCACAAAAGGGCTTGGTTCTGGAGTTCTTGGGTGGGCAGGTAAAGCAAGTCATCTTTAAACAGGTATTCTCCTTTGTAGGTTAGAGAGAGGTCTCCTGGAAGAGAGGTGGTTTTTTGGGCTTCCAGAACCTGTTGTAAATATTTATTTACTGTTCCAATGAATCTCTTCCCATTGAGCAGCCATTCCTGTTCGGGGTGTTTCCCTGATCCTTCTTGGTGGCTGCGGGAGAGTGCATCAGCTAAGTGATTGTCTTTACCCGGTAGGTATGTGAGGATGAAATCAAATTGGGAGAAGTAATAAGCCCAACGAGCATGACGAGAGTTCCTGCATTCCATCTGTTGAAGAATACTGAGGTTCCTGTGGTCTGTTCGTACTTGAAACGGGTATTTCGATCCTTGCAACAAATGGCGCCACTCCTCGCATGCCTGTTTAATTGCTAACAGTTCCTTTTCAATCACCGAATAGTTTTGTTCACTGGAGGTGAGTGTTCTGGAATAATAGGCAATGGGATGTTCGAGTTGATCCTCCTTTCTTTGTAGTAGAGCTGCTCCAATAGCCCCCTGTGAGGCGTCCGCTTCTACGATAAAGGGTAGAGACTGATCAGGCTGCCTGAGGATAGGTGCAGAGGTGAATGCTTGTTTGAGCTGATGAAAGGCGGAATCTGCTTCTGGCGTCCAATGGAACTTCACCCCTTTCTTTAGTAAAGCTGTGATAGGTAGGACTATGTTGGAGAAGCCTGTGATGAATTTTCGATAGAAATTTGTCAGCCCCAAGAACCTCTGGATGTCCTTGACTGAGCTGGGAACAGGCCAATTGTTAATAGATGTAGTCTTGTTAGGGTCCATCTCAATGCGGTTTTCTGACAGAATAAAGCCCAGATACGACACTGTAGAAACCTCAAAAAGACATTTCTCTGGCTTGACTAATAGGTGGTGGTCTCGGAGTCTCTTGAGCACTTCTCTTACGTGTAGACGATGTTGTTCTAAAGTGTGAGAGTAAACCAAGATGTCATCCAAGTAAACTACAGTGGACCTAAACAGAAGATCACCGAAGACCTTGTCCATAAATCTTTGGAACTGGGCTGGCGCGTTAACCAACCCAAAGGGCATTACCCTGTACTCGAAATGACCTAATGGAGTACGAAAGGCGGTCTTCCATTCGTCCCCTTGTTTGATTCGTAGGAGATGATAGGCCCCTCTGAGGTCTAGTTTGGTAAACCATTTTGCCCCTTGTACTGCTTCCATGATCTACTTAATCAGGGGCATCGGGTATCGATCTCGTATGGTTTGGCTATTTAGGCCCCTGAAGTCAATACAAGGTCTGAGTTCCTTGGTTCCCCTATTTGGTATAAAGAACAGAGAAGCTCCAGCCGAGGAAGTTGATTCTTGTATCAAGCCATTCTGTAAATTGCTGGCTAGGTAGTCTCTTAATGCTTCCTTCTCCGGGAGGGATAAGGGATACATTCTCCCAAATGGAACCACAGCATTGGGTATGAGATCGATCGTACAATCCTCGGCTCGATGTGGAGGAAGAGGTCTGGGAAGAGTGTCTGCAAAGATGTCGGTATAATCTTGATAGGTAACTGAAATGGAGTTAATACTCCTAGCTGGCATTGTGTCACCCTGATGTGAATGTTGCCCTTCCTCCTTCAAACAGGACTGCATACAAAGGTCTGACCTGAACTCTATAATGTTAGTTACCCAGTCAATTCCCGGATTGTGCTTTCTTAACCAGGGTATCCCTAGTATCACTGGAAAGTGGGCAGCCTTTATCAGGTCAAATATCACGGTTTCATGGTGAGTCTTCATCTTAACCATGACTTCCGTGGTTTCTTGTCGGATGAGACCGGAAGACAAGGGGGTACCATCCACTCCTTCTACAGGTATGGGTTGAGGTTTTTCTTTCCTAGGAATGTCGTATCTACTGGCCCATTGGTCATCCATAAAGTTCCCAGCTGCACCACAGTCAAGCATTGCTAGACACTCAACTGCTTGGGTTGATGTCCATTCCAGGACGATCTTTAGGACCATAAGTTGGTTTGAGGGGGTACATGGTATAGGTGGACTTGTAAGACAGGGATTAGCAAGAGAAGCCCCTTCCGTCTCCCTGCTCAGGGTCGGGGTCTTTCGTTTCCCGATCTTCGGGGAGGTACTTCCGGACAGTCTCTTAGAAGGTGCTTCTCAGAACCGCAATACATGCACAATCTTAGGTCTTTTCTTCTTTTTCTTTCTGCTGCGGTAAGGGGAGCCCTCGCTGCACCGATTTGCATGGGTTCTTCAGTCTGGGGAAGGGATCTGTCTGGAGCGGCTGGCGAGTAGGAGGATGGTGTAGAAGGCGGATTGGGTCTGGTCCTCCTCTTTTCTACTCGTCTCTCGGAAATTCGAAATTCCATCTGGAGGGCCAGAGCGACCAGTTCTTGGAAGGAGGAGTGTCTTGCTACTCAAGAGAGTTCGTCCTTCAAATCTTCATGTTGCCAGCTCCGAAAGAGATTCTGCTTAACTGAGTCAGGCCATCCTGTCTCCCAAGCTAATCTCTGGAAGTTCGAGGCATAGGTTTGTACATCAAAAAGACCCTGTTTGAGGTCTAGCATGTCTTCATAAGATGCATACAAAGTCTCAGTCCTTTCAAAGCGTTCTCTGAATTGTAGTACAAAGGCATTGTAATCATTAAGCACAGGATCAGTTTCTTTAACCAACGGGGTGGCCCATGCTAGAGCGTTACCCCCAAGTTTTGAGACGAGGAAGCCAACCTTCGCCTTGTCGAATTCATACATCCTTGGGCGAAAAGTGAAGTATACCCTACAGGCGTCGAGGAATTCCTTAATCTTCTTGGGGTTCCCTTCATACTTCCCACAGGGTAAGGGCATAGGTGGGAGATCTCCCCGAACTTCTTCTCTCAGAATCATTTGTTGTCTCAGAGTGGCATTGTCAGCCTTAAGGGCTGTGTTTTCTACCCTCATGGTTTGGAGCTCAGCAGTTATCCCCTGTATGGCATTAACCAGTTCTTGATACTGCTCTAAGCTAGCCATCCTTTGGCGTTGCAAACTGTCATGCAATGAAGTATTGGATGCTTGACAAATACCCTCCTTGGTTCCCTCCTCCTCACCTGTACTGAGTTCTTCTGAGGAACTGTCTGTGTCTATGGCTCTCCTTTCTCTCTAGAGGTCCTGTCCTTTCCTGTTGAGTTTGGGACGAGCTCCACTGGAAGCCACCCTGCCCGCTGGCAGACAGCAAGGCAGAGAGGGCCCTCCGGGAGTCCGCCCCCAATTCCAGGGAAAAGCGTGGCTGAAAAACCCTGGTGTGCTTGGAGGTATTTAGCACTACGGATGTCAAGGCTGAATGCTTTCCGTTGAGGTAGATGAGAGGACTTCAATTCCCAGAAGACACTGCGGGAGTCGGGTTAGCTTGCGTATCATGAGCGCTGTTTGAATGGATACCGTAGCCGAGGAATGAGGAAGAGGTCTGCCGAAGCAGCATACAATCATAGAGGTATGCACAACCAGGAAGAGAAAAGCACTTGAGCGGAAGAAGGTACCAGGGCAACAAAGCGGAAGGAAAAGAGGAGAGGAGGAAGAGCCCTGAGAGATCAAGGGCTAGGAGCAGACGGACAATCACTGACAAGAGGGAGCAAGCGGGAATTCACAAGGGGAGTCAGAGAGGAGCACTAGCGTACGAACCAGGCGAGGAATGCTCGGTTGCAACGCACCGACTACCGCGTGTGACGCCTATTTATGCGTCATGACGGTAACGTGCCGTGCGTGGGAGACTAGACCCCTGTTGGAGGTACGGAATCAGCCCTTCCATCGGCTCCAAAGCTTCCATGGAGCGCGCGTCATGACAATAGCAAAATAACTATGGAAGCTCTTTTCACGTCCTCAGAAAATGCCAGGTGTGTCATGGATCATCGGATACGTCCCTTTTGGACTTCCTGATCCTTGACACATCGGGGCTTACACTCTACTGTACTTCCAAAATGGCCGTTAAACACAGTACGTGGTCTACCAGCTTTCACGTCCGACGTAGCACGTTCTATAAAGAAGCCATAACCCCGCGGCCCACGCGTCTCAACGCTACTGATTGCTGTGGCTAGATGTGTGCTCCGTAGTTTCGCCTTCGCTGAACTCTGTAGTTCCTGGTTCTCGGACCCTCACTTCCTCTTTCTATCTACCCTTCCTCCTTATCCTGTCTTTCATCCTGGACTCCGTGTACCCGCCTCCGAGTACTCCTCCTTCGATTCCTGGACTTCCTGGAGATTCCCGGCGATCCTGGTCGTAGAACGCTGAACGCACGCTGGAACCCGAAGATGCCCGTACGGGGTTGTACAAAACCCGAACCGTACGCAAGAAGACTCCTTGCAAGAATTCCAGCAAACTTCGAACTCAGTTGAGAAAGGGGGAAACCTGTGATAGATTGAGACGCCACCTAACTGAAGTCAATACAGACATGGAGGCGGCCGTTCAAGATCTTATGCGCTGCATGCAAGAACTAACGACCGAAGTACAAAACCTAAAGGCGGAGAATGCTGCTTTAAAACAATTAGTTTTGTCCCGTGAATCCGCTACGAAAGAAAGCGTACTATTGGGCGGTGTTGTTGACAAATACGATGGGCCTGCAAACAACCTTCGTGGATTTCTTGACTCCTGTTTAGTCCACTTTACTTTTAAGCCCTATTATTTCTCTACTCCCAGGGCTAAGGCGGGCTTTATTATTTCGCACCTTTCTGGGAATGCATTAACCTGGGCCACACCTTTAGTTAATACTGGAGATGCCCTCCTGGATGACTATGATGGATTCATTCAGGCACTTAAGACCATGTTTGACTGCTCAGAACAGCTCTATACTGCTCAGGAACGTCTACTCGATTTCCAACAAGGCTCCCAGGAAATGCTTACATATGTAACACGCTTTAAACAATTGGCTAAAGAAGCAGATTGGTCCTCAGAAGCCTGCTTCACTCTTTTTCGAAGAGGGCTAAATGAAGACATCAAGGATGAACTAGCCAGAGTGGCTCGCCCAAGTTCATTCCAAGCCCTTATGGATCTTGCTCTGCAGATAGACTTCCGCATCCAGGAAAGGGAGGCAGAGAAAAGGAAAACCAAGATGCCCTTCCAGAAAATCCCTATATAGACCTCTTCGAAGTCTGATTCTACTCCTGCCCCTAGTAACAAACCTGAACCCATGCAACTAGGGGCTTTACGTGGACCCATATCCCCCCAAGAAAGGATGCGAAGGATCCACACGGGGCTATGTATGTATTGTGCCTCGGACAAACATCTAGTGAGAGAGTGTCCTTTAGCCCCTCCACGGCGTTCGGGAAACGCCAACTCCTGATCCTGGATGGAGCACAGTTTCGGGAGAGAGATATTTGCTCCACATCTATTCCATCCTTGAACTCTCCTGCACAAAACAATCTAGTAATATTACAGGCCTTTCTGTTGCCATCCAAGAAGGACACCTATCCCATTTTGGCATTGGTGGATTGTGGAGCCATGGGGATATTCATAGATCAAGATTGGGTCTTTAAACACCAGATTCCATATGAAACCCGAGATATCTTACAACCCATAGAAGCAATCGATGGAAGACCCCTTTCTTCAGGAACCATAACCCTACAAACCAAGGAAATTGAGATCTCAGTAAACAACCATCGAGAGAAGATAAAGTTTGACATCATAAGGTCTGCCCATTACCCAATGGTTTTGGGTATGCCCTGGCTACAAAAACACAACCCATACATCAATTGTGCAGCAGGTTCCTTGTTCTTGGGTTCCGAACATTGTATGTCTCATTGCCTACTCCTGGATCCCGCACCAACACCTTCGGAGGGAACTTCGACAGACCAGCAAGGCCCGCTCACAGTCTCAAATATTATCCAGGTTCCTAAAGTCTATCAGGAATACGCTGATGTATTCTCTTCTGCCATAGTTCAAGCCTTACCTCCCCATAGACCTGAAGATTGTGCGATTGATACTGAACCTTCAGCTGTGATTCCCTTTGGGAGGATGTTCATTTTATCTGAACCTGAGAAAAGGGCCCTGCGTGAATACTTGGATCCTAACCTTGAAAATGGCACCATACGACTATCCAAATCTCCAGCCGGAGCCTCACTGTTTTTTGTTCCAAAAAAGGATACTAATGAGCTCAGACCTTGTCTTGATTATCATGGTCTAAATCAGTGCACCCTGAAAGATCGCTATCCCTTGCCCTTGATCTCAGATATCCTGGAAGCAGTAAGAGGAGCTGTAATCTTCACTAAATTGGATCTCAGAGGTGCCAACCATCTGATCCGTATTAGAGAAGGAGACGAATGGAAAACCGCCTTTAGAACACCCTTCGGTCACTTTGAGTACTTGGTCATGCCCTTCGGACTTGCAAATGCCCCAGCGGTCTTCCAACGCTTCATGGATCGGGTGTTTTCAGATATGTTGTTCCTTTTCATCGTAGTGTATCTGGACAAAATCTTAATATTCTCTAAGGACCATCTTAAGCATGAGGAGCATGTTAAGGCAGTGTTACAGCGGTTACATGAAAACAAGCTCCTGGCTAAACCTGAGAAGTGCCTTTTCCATGTCTCTACTGTTCATTATCTAGGATTTGTCCTTAGACCAGAAGGTATTGGAATGGATCACTCCAAAGTAAAAGCCACACTATCCTGGCCTGTTCTGACTACCGTGAGACAAATCCAATCCTTCCTGGGGCTTGCTAACTTTTACCGGAAATTCATACCTTCCTTTTCCGAGATTGTGCAACCAATCATTGCCTTGTTGAAAAAAGATACTCCCTTTCTTTGGACAACAGCCCAAGAAAAGGCATTCCAACGATTAAAGACAGAGTTTACACAAGCTGGCATCCTGGCTCAACCTGACATCAATCGACCTTTCCTAGTGGAAACAGACGTTTCTAACTATGCCATTGGAGCAGTTCTAAAACAAGAATTTGAAGACAACCTGGAACATCCCATTGCCTATCTTTCACGGACACTAACTCCCAGTGAAACCCATTATTCTGTTTTGGAAAAGGAACTGCTAGCCATCCGTCAAGCCTTCACAGAGTGGCGCCATCTACTTCTAGGAGCAAAACATCCTGTCCAGGTACGCACTGACCATCGGAATCTGCAAGTTTTACAGGCTCTGGAATGTAGAAACAGTTGTCAAGCCTGTTGGGCCTTCTTCTTTGCCCAGTATCAGTTCCAGATCCATCATGTCCCTTGAACACAGAATATAATAGCTGATGCCTTATCCCGACCGCCCGACTACGAAACCTTTGAAGGTCGGTCCTTCCCCAAGATGTTTCCCAACACAATTTTTGTAGCCCAAGCAATCAGCCTCCTGGAAGATGTTCGGATACAAACCCAGTCCTCTGACCTCTGGAAGGAATTTACAGGGAAGAATCGCTGGAGTCTAAAAACTAAGGACGGGTATCTGTTTAAGGATAACAGCCTGGTCATGCCCACACAGAAGCTAGAACAAAGGATCATAAATCTCTGCCACGATACCCTTCACTCAGGACATCGCGGCGTCAACAATACCCTCCGTCTGATACAGAGACAATTCTGGTGGCCAGGAATGAAGACTGATGTTCAGCTGTATATCAAAACCTGTGCAGTCTGCAATCAAAATACACATGATAATAAAAGGCCGGCGGGTCTCCTACTTCAACCTTCATTACCAACAAGACCTTGGGAAGTCATTGATACAGATTTTATAGTAGAATTACCCCTTTCCAGGGGATACACGACCATCATGGTCACCTTTGATCTGTTCACTCACATGGCCCATTTTACTCCTCTGTATAAACTACCATCTTCATCAAAACTTGCTGGAATCTTCCTGGAACACATATTCCGACTTCATGGACTTCCCTCCAAGATTATTTCAGACAGAGGGCCCCAATACATTTCTCATTTTTGGAAACACCTATGCCGAATACTAGGGATCCAACGTGCCCTCTCCTCTGGTTATCATCCACAGACCAATGGAGTTACGGAACGGGTGAACCAAACTCTAGAACAGTATCTCCGTTGCTTCACTAATAAGGTACACGACGATTGGTCACTCCTAATACCCCTGGCTGAATTTGCCTACAATAATTCGGACCACTCAGCTGTCAAGACTAGCCCTTTTTTCTGCAGCCAAGGATTCCACCCTTCAGTCCTATCTTCCATTCTTGCACATTCTACACCAGTACCTACACTCGACACCTGGATCGAAACTCTCGTCAATGTACACAGGGAAGCCAAGGAATACCGAGAAAGGGCCCGTAATCACACCAAGCAATATGCAGATTCCAAAAGAAGACCAGGACCATCCTACGCAGTAGGTGATAAGGTTTGGCTATCCTCAAAACTACTGGCTCGCCATCTACGACCTAATAAGATGGCTCCGCGGTACTGTGGCCCTTTTCCCATAAAGGAAATCATTAATCCAGTGGCCTTCGGGCTCAAACTACCAGAATCTTGGAAGAAGATCCATCCAGTGTTCCATACGTCTGTAATGAAGCCTTACATCCAATACTCCTGGACTGCCCCCAGGCCTAATCCTGTAATCATCAATGACCAGCAGGAATACAAATTGTCCAGGATATGTGACTCCAGGTACAAACGTGGTCAGCTGCAATACCTGGTTGAGTGGAAAGGGTACCCTCCCAGCGAACGCACCTGGGAACCAATCTCAAATTTAAATGCTCCCAGATTACTCAGAAGGTATCATCTCATACACCCGGGCAAGCCCGGAGTGACAAGTCTTCCGAGGAGGCATGCTGTCATGAACCGTCGGATACGTCCCTTTTGGACTTCCTGGTCCTTGACGCATCGGGGCTTACACTCTGCTGTACTTCCAACATGGCTGTTAAACACAGTACACTGTCTACCAGCTTTCACGTCCGACGTAGCACGTTCTATAAAGAAGCCACACCCCTGCGGCCCCGCGCTTCTCAACGCTACTGATTGCTGTGGCTAGACTTGTGCTCTGTAGTTTCGCCTTCGTTGAACTCTGTTGTTCCTGGTTCCCGGACCCTCACTTCCTCCTTCTATCTTCCCTGCCTCCTTATCCTGTCTTTCATCCCGGACTCTGTGTACCCGTCTCTGAGTACTCCTCCTTCGATTCCTGGACTTCCTGGAGATTCCCGGCGATCCTGGTCGTAGAACGCTGAACACACGCTGGAACCCTAAAACGCTCGTACAGGGTTGTACAAAACCCGAACCGTACGCAAGAAGACTCCTTCCAAGAATTCCAGCAAACTTCGAACTCTGAGGACAAAGGGGGAAACCTGTGACAAGGTGTGGAGCTCTAGACAAGAGCCACCAACTTGGTTCGGCAGGACAGTATATTGCGAGTTCAGGACCCGCACCCAAATGAGAAGTTCATGGAAGGATAACTGCTTGGCATGAGAGTGAACCAAGCAGTTATAAATTGTGAGTCTGGGACTCGCACCGAAATGAGGGACAGTCCATGAGAGGACAATAGCTTGGCAGGTGAATAATCCAAGCCATTCTGAATTCTGCAAGTCTGTGACCCGCAATAGTGAAACAAATCCTACCCTTGGTAAGAGGAGTATGCCAAGTTGGTGGGATAAACAGTAGAAATACAAGAAGCATATTCTTTTGAACCTGCTTATTGACCACTGTATAAGAAAATACAAGCCTGAAAGGCCCCAGAAGGAGAGAATCATTACCAGAAGGCACCCAGGGGAAAGGATTTATTTATTTATTTGCATTTATAAAGCGCACAGAACTGCCCTGGGGCATCGTGGCGCTGTTACAGCAGACTTAGTCATGAACACAAGCATAGGAATGTGTTTACAGATGTAAACCGAGTTACAGAGTACATTTCACATTGGTAATAAACATTGAGCTTAAAGGTTATGCTATGCTGTGGTTACAATGCAAGCATGAGAGTGCATGTGGTAGACTTTAGCGGAATAGGAGGGTTTTGAGGTTTTTACGGAAGGTATGGTATGATTTTTCGTTCCTTAGTGAGGTAGGTAAGGAGTTCCAGTTTTTAGGTGCGAGGTGTTGGAAGCTGGTTCCTCCCGCCCTGGATCTTTGAAACGTGGGGACATCAATCATGTTGGTGCGGTGCGCTCTGGTGGGTCTGATGGAGGCTTTCGGTGTGATTCTTTCTGCGAGATAGGGTGGGGCATCCAGGGATAGGCATCTATGTGTGATGGTCATGGCTTTGAAGAGTATGCGTTCCTTCACGGGTAGCCAGTGAGCATCTTTCCTTGCTTGCGAGATGTGTTCTCTTTTTGGAATGGACAGTGCTGCCCGGAGCGCATTGTTTTGCGTGATTTGGAGTTTTTTTAGGTTGTGGGCGGAGGTGCCTAGGAACAGGGCATTACAGTAGTCTAGTTTTGTCCCTATAGTGGCTCTGGCGATGGACAGGCAGTTTTTAGCGGAGAGAAAAGGCTTGACAGCATTTATCATCTTGGTGGTAAGTGCCGAGGAAGAGGCTATGGCGTTGACCTGGCGAGACATAGATAGTGAGGCATCTAGGTGAACGCCTAAGGTTTTAACAGTCTTGGAGACTGTGATGGTGGAGTTGTCGATGTTGAAGGATTTGTATTGGGGGGGGAGTTTGTTGAGAATTTCATTGGTCCCTACTATGAGGATTTCGGTTTTGTCCCCGTTTAGGCAGAGGCCGTTGGCCGCCATCCAGGTTTGGATGGCTGTGTAGATTTTGGTTAATGCTGTCGCATCTTCTTCGTAGGTACCAGTTAGAGGGAGTAGTACCTGCGTATCGTCTGCGTAGTTGGTGTACGCTATGTTACGACAGTCGAGGTCATTGAAGAGAGGAAGGGTGAATATATTGTAGAGAGTGGGGGCGGTGCAGGAGCCTTGTGGGACGCCGCAGTGGATGGTGGTAGGGGTTGCCGAGGCAGTGTCTGAGAAGACTTTCATGCGTCTGCCATTTAGGAAAGAGGCCACCCATGCAATGGCTTCCGGGGAGAAGTGTGCTTCATTTTTTAGGTGCATGCCTAGGATATCGTGGTTGACAAGGTCAAAGGCGGCAGATAGATCCAGTAGGAGAAGGAGTGCAGGTTTGCCTTTATCCATAGTGTCTGCAAGCTGTATTTTCAGATCAAGTAGGGCTGACTCTGTTCCGTGACCTGGTCGGAAGCCTGACTGTCTTTTTCCTAGGATATGGTTGGTTTCGAGATAATCCTGGATTTGTGTGTAGGCCATTTTATCCAGAATCTTGAGCAGGAAAGGCACAGTGGTGATGGGCCTGTAGTTGGTAGCTACTTCAGGGTCGAGGGTGGTTTTTTTTAGAAGCGGGCGCACCCAGGCTTCTTTTAGACTGTCAGGGACAGTATTGGCTTTGAAAGAGGCATTAATGAATGATTTAAGGAAAGGTGCGAGTGTTTCAGTGCAGTCTTTGATCAGGCTGGCGGGGCAGGGATCTCCTTTACAATTGGATGGTTTGATCTTGTTCATTATCTCAATAACTTCGTGTTCTGTGACTTCCCTGAATTTGAACGGGGTAGTGGGGGCTTTGGTGGATGTGGTTCCCGAGCTAGGGGTGGGCATGTGGCTCGTGGTGGTGGGAGATTTGAGGTGCAGTGATAGGTTTTTGTGGTGCTCGTTAATTTTTGTTTGTAGGAGTTCAATTTTATTTAACAAGGCAGATTGTATGGAGTTGCACCAGATTTGGTCTTTAACAATGTCTTGTGATTTGGTGGCCGGTGTGGTGAGTTCGTTGAAAATGGCGAAGAGTTCTTTGGATTCGGAGCTTGCATTAGCAATTCTGTCATTATAAGAGACTGATTTAGCTGTGATTATGGCTTTTTTGTATTGGGCAGTGATTTTTTTGTAGGAGGATAGGGTGGCTGGGGAAGGCGATTTCTGCCAGGAGTTTAGTGCTTTTCTTTTCTGTGAGCGGAGTTCTTTGAGTTCAGTGGAGAACCAGGTATTTGAGTGTTTGATAGTTTTGGCTTTTTTGGTCTGCAAGGGGGCAATGGCGTCAATGGCGGTGCTTATGGTGCTCTTGTAGATATCTGCTAATTCTGACGGGTCAGATGACTTGAGGTCTGTGGAGAGGATGTGAAGGTGGGGTGTAATTTTATCTTTCGTGAGATTTTTTACACATCTTGCCAGTGCTGGGGGGATGGGGTTAGGTTTGTTTGTGTTAGATACGGCGGGAATAAAGAAGTGAATGAGGTGGTGATCTGACCAAGGAGTCGGGGTGATGGAGCTAATGTCGACGTGACAATTGTGGTCAGCTATCCAGTCCAGGATACGGCCTTTGTTGTGTGTGGGTGAGGTTATTTTTTGGTCGAAGCCTAGTTCTTTTAAGGCTAGTGCAAGAGATTTAGCTGGCTTGTCCTTTTTGTCGTTATACCCCAGGTTAAGGTCACCTAGAAGGATGCTTTTGGAGGTGAGTTTTAGGTTTTCTGTTAGGCGGTGTACAAGGTTCTCATGGAACTCAGTTAGTGGGCCGGGCGGGCGGTAGACTAGGTTGAAGGTGATGGTGGAGTTAGGGGAGAGGGCAATTTTTATAGCTAGAGAGTCTATGGTGTCACCTAGATTGGAGGTGATTTGTCTGGCCTCGAGGTGATCTTTCAGGATGAATGCTACCCCACCACCTACTGAGGAGAGGCGGTCTTGCCGGATAATGGCGTACCCCTGTGGGATAGTAAGGTTGAGGGCTGGCCCTGCAGCGCTGTGCAGCCAAGTCTCGGTGATGGCTAAGATGTCAAGGCCCAAGCTAATTAGGAGTTCGTGAATTTCAATGGCATGGGCAGGGATGGATCTGGCGTTTATGAGGGCACACTGTAGGTTGTGTGTGTGTTGGGCCGAGGTAGGGGTGGTGTTGAGTGGTGTCGCCGGGATGGGGTGCGGCATGGTGGGTTTAGGTAAGGGTGTTTTGACTGTAAGGGATGGCGTGTTAGGCGTGTTGAGAGTGGTGGGAGGTGCTTGGTGGGTGAGTCTAGGGTATCTAGAACGGAGACCTAGGAGTTGGTTCCTGGTGTGGATGGGTCTAGTGTAGGAAGTTATGCTGGGTGGAGGGTGACGTGCTGTGGGGATACTTTCAGTGAAGAATGATGGTAGGAAGTAGGTAGGAGGAATGTTGGAGGGGAATGCCAGTGGGGCAGCTGGTGAGCTAGTGGATTGTTGAGGCATGGCGAGGGTATCGTTCAACATGGCACAACTAGAATCAGAATGCTATGTGGGCAGCAAAATCAGGGCACAGTATGCGACCATAAGGCACAACACAATAGTGAGGTCACTATGCGACCATAGGGCACAACACAGTAGTGTGGTCTAGATACGACCATAAGGCACAACACAGTAGTGTGGTCTAGATACGACCATAAGGCACAACACAATAGTGTGGTCTAGATACGACCATAAGGCACAACACAGTAGTGTGGTCTAGATACGACCATAAGGCACAACACAATAGTGTGGTCTAAATACGACCATAAGGCACAACACAGTAGTGTGGTCACTATGCGACCGTAAGGCACAACACAGTAGTGTGGTCTAGATACGACCATAAGGCACAACACAGTAGTGTGGTCTAAATACGACCATAAGGCACAACACAGTAGTGAGGTCACTATGCGACCATAGGGCACAACACAGTAGTGTGGTCACTATGCGACCGTAAGGCACAACACAGTAGTGTGGTCTAGATACGACCGTAAGGCACAACACAGTATATGACCAGAGGGTGTGTGACTGGTAGTAGTGACCTTAGACCATCTGGGTAGAGGTGGCTAAAAGTACATGCGTGCAGTAATGTCCCGGTACTTGCAGGTACTTACAGTACGTTCTCCTTATGCGAGAGGGTTCTGGTGGAGGGTGGGGTGTAGGTTGAGCCGAGTTGATGGCCACTCCGCGCTGCCATGCGCGTAACAGGCGCAGAACAGGCCTTTGTATGGCCTTAGGATTGGCCGCCGGCGATTCCGCCTGCCGGCGGTTCTTTCAGATCAAATCGAGGTTCAGCCTCGATATCGTGCCGCGATGCGCCCGGCATGGGCGAGTCAGGCACTTCTTCCGGACAGGGTCAGGCAGGCCCTGCACAGTGGCACGCTCCGTGCCTGGGTCCTGCTGTGGATCCTCTGCTGGGCTGTAGGGCTGGGGGGGCTCCTGCCCTCACCCCTCTGACCCTAACAGTACTACAGTTTTACACATTTCTTTATTTTTACCACTTTTGATTACTTGAGAGACTGGGAACATTTCTGTTTGTTGGAACTACAAAGACCACTTTAACCATTTTCATATAATAAAGGTTTCTGCCCCAAAACATGCCACCATTGTGTCCACGCCTTACTTCTGCACCCTCACAGTGTCGTCGGCAGATGATTGGAATCCAATGTCATGTTTTCTCTGGATAAATGAGAGCCAAGCGATTTAAATCGAGTTGCTAACATCAGATGTTAATTTGATTCATGTCCATCTTTTTTTTCCCCATCTAATAGTATATACTTCTGTGATTCCTTTATGTTAATAATGAATAAACCTTTTGTTGCACACAAAAAAGGAAATAATTAACTTGTTTTAAGTTTTTGGTTATTACAATTAATGCACTTTACTATGATGCGTTTGCATGAAACATGTTTTACATTTTACTTGAAGTTTTTTTTTAAACATCAAGTGGACTTGTGTAATGGACTAAATATGTTAATAGCAACTCTATTAGGGCAGTCACATCTCCAGTTCTTGTCCAAAAAGGTGTTAGAGAAGGATGTATGCTCACCTAAGTGTTGTTTAATGTATTTGTGGGGTCCCTTTAGGATATCTTCCTCACCCCAATGGCTGATGTCGCGCATTTTAGAGATATGAAAATACCAATTCCATTTTATGTCATTGATAGCGGGCTGTTAGCCCATAACCTTCTATCTCTCCAAATATTGATAAATATTCCTCTTACATGTATAAAAGAGTTCTAAGAATAAATGCTGACAAACCTGTGGTGATGTGTCGAAATCTAAAGTAAAATAATTAGAACTTTTTATTAATGGCATACAAATTAAACAACAAAACGGGTATGATTAACTGGGCGTCCGTATAGACTATTCATTAAATGGTAAACCACATGTTAAGATGCAAACTGAAAAGATATCTCAAGCAGTATGTATTTTTTCCTGTGATCATAATGTTAAAAGTTTAACAAGCTATACCAAGGGCAATTGGCAAAAGTGGAATGAGTGTCTGGAGCACAGGAAATTCAGATTTATTACAGGGAGTATAAAATAAATTCTGTAAACAACTTTTGAGTCTTCCAATTTGTGCATCTTTATTGTCAGCTTCCAGTAAATTAGGTTTGTCTGATCTTGAGTCTGTGTTGAAATTAGCCCCCATAAAGTTGTTTTTAAATATGTTTAGTAACGCAGCAGCAATAGTATCCAGAAAAGTGTTGAAGTCAGTCATGGCCTCAGAGAGAAGTGAATTAATTCTGTGGATCCAATACACAAATAAATGTCTACGGAAAGTAAATATGCTAGATATGATTAAAGCTAATATAGATTAATCACTGTTAAGTAAGGAGTTATTTATTTATTTATTTAATTTAGTTCTAAATTATCAATGCAAAAAACCCCTGGGCGCAGTAAAGCTAGACAGAACAAACACAACGTAAAACAGATAGGACCTGCGAAAAATCAGGTTCAAAATCATGCGCTGGAAAGCCATGGATAATTAGTCAAAGAGAAGTGTTTACAGACCCTGCTTAAAGTGTCCCAGCAAAGAATATGATCTAAGATATAGCAGAAGGGCATTCCAGCATCTTGGAGCCACATAGGGAGAAGATCTGTTGGTGACCAGTGCTAGTTTTGCTTTTGGGATTTGTAGCAAACATGAGTTGTCAGACCTAAGCATTCTCCTAATGGGAAGCCATGACAGTCCATCGGATAGATAAACTGGGCTCTTCCTGTATAGACAATTGTGCGCAATACACAATGTCCGAAAGGTGATGCATTTATCTACAGGAAGCCTGTGTAGAGCCCTTTTGGATGTAGTCATGTGGTCAGATCTGCGCAGGCCCCTCACCACACAAACTGTGCTATTCTGAACCACCTCAAGGCGATTGATTTCACCCTTCCCGATACCATGCAGGATGCTAGCACAGTAATCGAGACATGCTCCAACAATCGCCCGGGCCAGAGTAGCGCAACTGGTGGCATCAAGAAAAGGTCTAAGTTGTGCTAGTAATTCGATGTAGTAGGAGGTACCTGAGACTAAGCTGTTGACATGAGCCTTCATGTTAGGTTCTTGGTCAAGGACAACCTCTAGAGTCTTAACCTTTGGAAAGGTAGCCAGGATGCATCCAGCAATTTGTAAGGATTGATAATTAGCATCCAGTTAACACAATTGGGGTGCTGTACCTGTGATCATAATCTCAGTGTTTGCGTTGTTTAAAGCCAACCCATTGTCAATCATCCAAATAATATTTAAGGTTGTAGGTGTTATTAACCAAGGCATAAATTAGTTTTAAAAAATTGATTAGCAGAGTTTGCTAATTAAAGTTTTTTTTTGATTAGCAAACAGATCCATTTGATTAGCTATTTTGCTCTAATATTGTTAATGTCACTAGATGTTTGTAATGAATACATGAAATGAGCAACAATACAGCAGTTTTGCGAACCACTGGAATAAGACCTTAGTGAGAGGAGTCAAACCTTGCAAATTCTTTAAACTTCAGCCTGACCTGCAGGTCAGGTAACCTAGTTTACCTATTAAAACTAAGAGAAATGCACGCAACCCATAGTAACGGAGGACAACACATTTAAAATGCTATTTCCGTAAAATGGTGCATGCCATTACAAAACCACTTTGGCACACTGCTGCCATGGACAGTGAAACATGTATTTCACATATAGTGCAAACAAAGTAGGCCACCCAGGCCTACCAGAACCCCATACACAAACATGCTTACGAACCCCAGAGTCAAGAGAGCCAGAGCAAGTGGGGCCAGCTTCCCATACCTAGCTGCACTACACTGGAATGCCCTACCACCACCCCTGCGAGCAGAAGTCTCTCACCTAGCATTCCGAAAATCTATGAAAACCATGCTGTTCAACTAAATCTACCCTTGAACCCTACCTTCACTGGAACGCTTCAAGGTTCCCTAAACATAAAATCGTTTTGAATGATTGGGTAACAAATACTGTTAACAAATTCTCAATGCACAACAATTTCAACATATACCCGTCATCTGACATGTAACCTATGTATATAACCCTGTAACCCTATGTATGTAACCTTGCGCAACTAAGTCTGCCACAAGTAACAGTGCCATAATGCCTTTGGGCTGTATGTGTGCTATACAAATGTAAAAAATAAAATAAATTAAGTAAATGTTAAATGAAAGTTTAAAATATCTTGTAAATGCTACTAGCCCTTCATAAAATCTACTCGACTATGCAAGTGGGCGAAAAGACTTTGCAAGCCATAAACGAGGGTCTGTAAAATGTAAAAGGTTAGCTGCATGAATGGACACAAATAGATATGATAAAAAAGCTCTGAAAACAGTTTGGCCAGTTGTTTCCTGCAGGTGGTAATATATAATACAATCATAATGCAAAGCGAGCTCTGGAGCCTAACTACAGTGTTTGGTATTGCAGTAGATCTGTAGATGTACAGACTGGATGGAACTATTGATCACTACTTTGCGTAAGCATTTAGTTCGTTTTATAGCAGGCATAGAACTGGGCAAACAAGGTGGAATATTGTAGTTTATGGTCATCTCACTTTCAGGGTACCTGGTATAAAGCAACATGGTGATAATATAGAATGTCAAGAAGTAGGAGTTCGCTCATGGGTTCAGCATCAGTTGCAAGATTTATGCGAACTGTAGGTTACAGAACTAGGCATGCCATCAAAAGCATTTTATCATACGATCATGTGCATTTTCAAAAGTGTTCACTCGTCAGTATGATCCATCGTTGCCCAACAAAATTAAATATAGTTAACACCATTAAATGTAGATATACTAACCTGAACTTTTTTGTAAAGCATGGAGATGATGCAGTGTAATATTGCAATTATGCATTATGTAACAACTTACATTTTAGGATTTAAATTGGATGACAGTCTTTTAAAAAATATATAAAATTGACATATACTGGTAGAAATTGACAGAATATAGAAAGCTTAATAAAAGTATCATCCCAATTACTTCTGGATTTCAATTATTTGAAAAGGACATTTTTATCTAGTACCCCCACACATGCCTTTGGCACTTAAGAGTGGAGGAGATGATTACTGCTGCACTTTCTCTCCATTAGCACTTGAAGTGAACAGAGAAAAGAGGAATGAAGGGTGAGCTGTGATTTCATTGAGGAGGGCAACTTAAATAGCTAACTTTGCTACACAAGTGTTCCTTTGATTAGCAAACCTACAGAATTGCACAGCAAATTGCTATGCAACACCGCTTATTTTATGCCTTGTTAACTGTGTTGGTGTCTGTGCTGTAGTTGCATGATAGCGGGATAAGGCACTGAATGTCATCAGCATAGTTAGCATACACTGGGCCTCATTACGAGGTGGGCGGTTAGGGATTACCGGCACCGGTAAGGGCACCGGTGCCGGTAAACCCTTACCGCCCTACTACGAGCAATTGCCGCAATTTGCAGTAGCGTTATTAGCACCTTCCCCATTCCCATTGAGCCCTATTGGGGCTCAAATGGGAATGGGGAAGGGCCCTGGTGAATGGGGAATTACCGGT
This sequence comes from Ambystoma mexicanum, assembly GCF_040938575.1. NCBI lineage: Eukaryota > Metazoa > Chordata > Amphibia > Caudata > Ambystomatidae > Ambystoma > Ambystoma mexicanum. Next base: position 1,331,780,693 of record NC_090921.1, on the reverse strand, counting down.
CCCGCCAACCTTGGAATGGACCGGTAATTGCTCCATTCACCAGGGCGGAGTCGGAACGAGTTTGGAGGCAGCCATGGCGCTAAAAGCGCCATGGCTGCCTCCAAACTCGTAATGAGGCCCACTATGACTTCTGCATCCAACAACTCAAGTAAGGGCGGAGTGAAGATATTAAAATAGGTGTGAGGCACGCAGGATCCCTGCGGATCTCCCCAGCTACCAAGCACCCATCCGCTGTGGCATCATCATGGGACCCTTTAGCAGTTCGGTCAGACAAAAAGACTTAATACAATTGGATGCCTGCAGCGAAAAGGAGGCTCAATTTTGTAGTCTGGAGACAAGGATAGAGTGGTCTACCAAATTAAAAGCTGCTGTCAGGTCTAGGAGCATTAGGAGTACAGTTTTACCTTTTTCACAGTGTTGCAACATGTTAGCCTTAAAATCCGTTAACTGATAAAAGATAAGTATAATAGAGAAGAGCTAGAGAATCAAACATGTACTAATGTTTCTATAAGTAAAATAAAAAAATAGAATCAATTCCACCTTATTTGACTTGGTCTCGTTTTACATAAGAATGCTTTTTAATCACTAGGCTATGATTTCATTTAATAGGTATAAGAATATCAACATCGATTACATTTACTATAAGAAGTTCAACATCATTTTTTGTGTAAACATGCTGTAATCAATTTTTGCAATACATTTGAAAAAAAAAGAAAATCCTTGCTAGTCTAATTTGGAATGGAAATAACGTTATACATTGGGTCAGCATGTATGCGTATGCATATGTTATGGACTGCATCTGTAAAACAATTGGGTGTTACGTACATTTTTATCAATAGCCTCATATATTAGAATTGAAGCCTTGAAGCAGTTTTAAATGTTTGTATTAATATTCTGAAATACAACATGGTTCATTGTATGTGTTTTTTACAATAATTGGTTGTTGATGCACTGATGGATTTTTGAAATGCATTTAAAAATAAAGCTTTTTGAATTGAATAAGAAATTTGGTTGATTTTATTATTGTTTGATTTTATTTGTTGTTTTTGTAGGATGTACTTTGATCCCAAAAACAGTCTGATGATGAATTACAGTATATACTGCTTCCATCTCTTGAAAAAATGCAATAATCAGCTACTAACGTAAGAGGGGAGTGAAATAGGCAGAGCTAGATTGAGAGAGAGAAAAAAGCAGAGGATATGCAAAAGAGAATGAGAGGAGAGAAAGAGCATAGCAGAGACTTTACCAATGATTTGTAAGTAGGATTACCATTTTCTAATTTTTCTGATAGATAAAACTTCTTACAGATTTTAGTGTATGTTGGTGCAGTATCGTTATTTATTCAATGACAAAACATTCCAATTAAAATGCATGGCTAAAGTAATAAGAAAGTGAGAGTATACTTTAGTCAAATATATGGGCATAAGCCCTTTCCTTCTCAACTAATACATTAGCCACTAGATTGAAAATGTAAAAGAATAAAGACATGGCTTCCACAGGACATAAATACACTTTATTAAAAACATTAGCAAAAATAATGATAGCAACCAATTACGTCATCACTATGAAAGCATTTCTTCAAGAGGGATACCAGGATGGTGGATATGTCGGCACTTTAGGGGGTGTTGATCATGAATTCCAAATAACTTCAAACCATAATGTCTCCTTGCTGTAGTCATGATGGCATAAGTCACACTTGTCCTAATGCACAGCTAAACTTATTGTCCTATTTCCCCAACAAAAATGTCAAGGTTGAAATGAATATACAGAAAAATGGGAAATAAGAAATGATCCTATAGAAAACTGGAATCCATGGCTAGTGCTGAATTGAAATCTATGTTTGTGGGTCTTTGTGTTCTTTTATAAGAAAAAGCTACATTTCATAAACACATGGAAACAAGGTTACTGGCTGCATACAACTGAATGGTGAATTGTAAACTGATTGTTCTTCCACAGTGCCAACAGTTTCAGATTAAAATAGTTTTAGAAATCAGACACCACCACGGGGAACCCTGAATCATTTGACTTATGACAAAGTCTTGGTCTTTTAGTGGATAATTCTGTGGGTTACCGTGGGTAGTCTGTTACTTTTAAATGAGGAAATTGCAATACTGTCACAGTCAGGAGTCCTATTATGCATCCTCCTTTAAAACAAACTTCAGGGCTGGGGGTGCACTTCGGGATTTGGCTCTCCGTTTTTTTACCACTCTCCGCCTTCTGAGGAGTGGTCTTCCTCTGCTCTCCATCAGCTCCAAAAGATAGGTAACCACATAAACCATAAAGAAGACTTGGATGGGAAGACGTAGGCCAATGCCCACCCATTGCATCTCGTTTAATGATTGGTTCACGCCATGCATATCCAAATAAGTCAGCATCAGCATAATGAGACGACACAATTCATAAAAGAGCATCCAGGATATGTACACAAGCACACCTTTGTAGATATTGAGGTATGCTGATGCCAGGAGGACAAAGCAGATGATTATGGTCAAGCAGAGCAGGCCATAGGTGATATAGCAATAGTAATACATTTTATTCACCAAAATCTGATGTGAAGATTCTGGTACACTGATGTTGAGACGGTTTACAAGTTCCTTTAAGTGGCCTCCCTCAAACACCATGTGCATAATGCTGACCAGCATCATGGAGACAGCAGCCACTATTGTCCCACCTCTGGGTGTCACTCCGAGGCAGCCAGCAGCAAAATAATTTCTCATTGTTTAGACTCGCACAGGAACCTGTTAAATACACAGAAACACAGAAATAATTCACTTATGAAAGATACAGGAGGCGTCTGCATGTTTTGGCTTCAATGTGGAATTTACACTTAACCTTGAGAAACTTTAACAATGAATCTTCAAAAAGAAAAAGAAAAACAGAATCACAAAAGCATAACTTTGGTTATGTATTTTATGTTTATTGTATTGCATGTGCTGCAAACTTGATTGCTTCTAAGGGAATTCTATGGTTTGTGCCCAAGGTGGCTATTCTGACGTCACTGACAGACAGTGTTATTATTGTTTACTAGTATTTCTGTAGGCCTTTTCATATTTATCTATATCTGAAGATGTGGACAATGCATAGCATGGTCTAGTAGCACAAATTACATGGTGAGGTGCCAGACAGACATCCGACGTACAGCTGGGTATTCTTGAATTTTATTCCGGCCTTCATGAGAAGTCAGAGAAGCAGTCTCTGCACATTGGATAACGTGTCTCATTTATAAATGTTGGGGAAGAGTTTAGTGGTAGGGGTCTCGATTTCTTAGAAACTGTTGAGTTGATAACCTGGGAGACAATAATATATGCTTTTTACGGAAGAAATATCAGTGGTAACTACTGTAGCTTTTAGGTTGAGCAGAAGGTAGGAGCCACTTCTGGGTCATTTCAGTTGAAAGAAGAATACATTTCCAACAATTAACTTCTGTGGGGAAGTGGTCTCAACTGGCACTCTATTAGCAGAGGTAGGAAAAGGTAATGAGCAGCTGAAGTACTTGAAACAGTGACTTAAGCATTTTTTGCAGATCTATCAATAGTACGTCAGTCTTAAAACCTACATTTTTGAGGTCACTTCTACAAACTGAAGACCCTCTAGAAAGTAAAAACAACAATTGTCGGTTAGATGGTATAAGGGAGGCATGATATCACAAGTATGACACTGACACAACAGTTACAAGTTTCAAAACCTTTATTGGATTATTGGGGTTTGGAAAAACCCCTATGTTGCCCTATAGCTATGATGGCAGAGGTCGCCACCATAACATAACAAAGAAAAAACAGTACTAGTCAGTCTATGTCAAATCAAAATGGCCTATACTAACAAAACCTGATGCCTGCACTATCTCTTATACAAAAAGTGTGTTATGGGGAATGTGTATGCAAAGAAAACTAAATGTTATAACATAAAGGATCCATGTGGCTGAGTCAGCTCTCCTCCCCACGTTGGAGATCACGGACTAAGGTGGCTCCCATAAACAGGATGACACAGTCTGGTTCAGGTTATCAAAAAAAGGCAGTTCAAATCATGACTCGAAGCCTACTTGGCATTCCACGTTAAAGTCACTTATTTCAGCTTTCCAAAAGTTCTTTCACAGTTCAACAAACGTTCACGTAGGTCTCCCTATGTTGTGCTTGGACCTCTCAAGGCATCAATAGTTCACGTAGGCCTCTCTCAGTCGGGCTCAGACCTTTCAATCAAAAGTACCTGATTCAACATATATCTCCCTCAGCCGGGCTCGAATCTTGCAATCACAGCACTTGCAGTGGTTCCCTTCCACAAGCTTCATTCACATTGTTTAGGGGTTCCATTCCCCTAACTTATTTCCTGTTTCCGGTCTCCCTCAGCCGGGCTCGGACCTTTCACAGATTTCGAAGACTTTCGAATGTGCAAGGCTTTTACCATAGACCTCCACAGGACCACTTTGACTTTCACATCAGCTTTCCCTTTAATGTTATTTGCCACAATGTCTCTTGGTATTGGTAGTTCTATACCGCAATCAGAAAAGTTCAAATAAATCTTCCTCTTCAAGCAATAACCTTTTTTTTTTTTTTAAATATGTTTTTATTTGCATTTTCAACATCAAGACAATTGCAGTGTTGGTTACTTCAACAAAAATCCCCTGTATTATTTTCATGTAACGTATATATAAAGAACATAGAGAGGGGAGAAGTGCAAAGCAATGATGAACTTTAGTCCTGTGTTTCTGACTCCCCTCCCTCCCCATCCCCAGCCTCCCCCCACCCCCCCTCCACTCGACTCGGTCGCTTTGTACACAACTCTAAATAAAAGTTCAACACCACTTTGGGCATTACAGCATTGCAAGTGCTCTGCAAGTAGCTACTGCAAGAAAGGAAAAAGCCCTCACAGGGCTTGGGGTTAGCAATCGTCCAGCAGCATAGGGCGTTGCCCTGATTCCTTTGGTTGGCTGAGATGGTAAGCAAGTGTTCTTAGTCTGTGGGCTCCCAATATGTCGTGTAGTATTCTAGAAAGGGCAACCAAATCATTTCGATATTTCTGCGAGATTCATTTATCGCTGCCGTTAGGCTTTCCATTTCGTATATTGCGTGGGCCTTTATTAACCATTCTCTCTTCGATGGTAAGACCATCGATTTCCATTTTATGGTCAGGCACACTCGGGCTGCTAATAGAAGATTGCGTGGTAGGTACATTAGAGATTCGTATGTTTCGTCATCTTCCGACTCTACTCCAAACAAAACTAGTGTGGGCGTTGAGTTTCTGGGGACCCCATCTATGTCTCGAATCCAGCCCAGCACTTCCCGCCAGTACACCTGGACTCTATCACAACCCCACCATTGGTGCCAGTAGTCACATTGCTCTCCACAACCCCTCCAGCAGTAGGGAGATGTCCCGGGGAACATTTTGGATAGGCGAAGGGGTGTGTAGTGCCATCTCATCAGTAATCGCACATTGTGCATTTTGTATTGCATGGAGACCGATGATGACCATACCGCTCTATATATTCCTTTCCATACCTCCCCTTGGGTTTCTATGGATAGGTCGGTTTCCCATTTCACTTCTGAAGGTGGGCGTGGACTGTGACCCCTCGTGACTAGTGTGCTGTACAACTTTGATACGAGGCCTCTCGATGCTTGGGGGGAGCTTAAGATTTGCTCGAATGGTGTCAAAGGGCGCTTTAACGAGTTGCCCCACCTTGGGTCGTGCATGGCACTTCGCAGCTGAAGGAAGGACAAAGGGGAGACACTTGTGCCCTGCAAGTCAGCCTGTAATTCCTCCCGGGTTGTAAACACCTCATTTTTCCAGAGCTGTCCCGCCCGACTTAGACCCGCCTCGTACCATGACTGTGACTGCTGGACTGCTCTCAGTGAGTTTTGAATAGGTGGGGACCAGATGCAACTCAAAGGAGAGGGCCATGTTGTGATTCCCTGCATGGCCCGGGATGGACGCCAGAGAGACCATAATACCTTCAGAATGGGGTGTTGTTTAATCCTTTGTGTCATGGCTGATCTCGGGACCCACAACCACTCTCCCAGGGTGACCGGATCAAAGATGTCGTTCTCTATTGCCACCCACTGTTTCTCTGGGTTTTCCCACAAATGGTCCGGGAGTATGCGGAGTTGTGACGCTCTATAATATTCTCCCAGGTCTGGGAAGCTCATGCCCCCCATCTCTTTAGGTTGGATCAGTGTGGAGTATGGGATCCTTGCTCGTTTGTCTGCCCATAGAAATCTTAATAGTATGCGCTTTACCTCTACTAAGAAGGACTCGGGAACAATGACTGGGAGGGACTGAAATAAAAATAGAAATCGTGGGAGAATGTTCATTTTGATGGCAGTAAAACGCGCCGCCCATGACATGGAGAGTTTGCGCCATCTGGAGATGTCGTTTTGGATGGCTACTCACAGTGGTGTGTAGTTGGCTTCGAAAAGGTCTGGCAGGGAGACCGTTATATTAACCCCTAGGTAGCGGACCAAGTCGGTTTGCACCTTGAAATTCCAATCTGTCTCTAAACGTAGTGCTAGGTCAGTGTTGTCTTTCAAGGGGACAGCTATGGTTTTTTGTAGATTGACCCGGAAGCCTGATAGGGGACCGTATCGCGACAACTCTTGGAAAAAAAGCGGGGATAGAAGTAGAGGGTTCGGTCAGGTATAAGAGGATATCGTCGGCAAACATCGCCAGTTTGTACTCCCTACCGCCTCGCGGGATTCCTCTGATGTTCGGGTTGGACCTGATGGCTTGGGCGAAGGGTTCAATGACCAGGGCATAAATGAGAGGGGAGAGCGGACAGCCTTGTCTTGTACCTCGAGTAAGGTTGAAGGTTCGCGATGAGATACCATTGATCGATACTTTGGCCCTGGCAGATCGGTATAGTGCTTTCGCTCCTTGTGTCCATGCAGCTCCCAACCCCACCCACTCTAGAACAGCTCTCAAGAAGGACCACTCTACACGATCAAAAGCCTTTTCGGCGTCTACTGATAACAAGAGGGGGTCCTCGCCGGCCTCTTGAAGAGTTGCCATGAGGTCTAGGGTTTTTCTAACGTTGTCTGCCCCTTGCCGGCCTCTTACGTATCCTACCTGGTCAGTGTGGATTTGTTGCGGGAGAATATGGGCTAGGCGGGCGGCCAATATGCTGGAGTAAATTTTTGCATCTACATTTATGAGCGAAATTGGCCGGTATGATGAACACTCTATGGGGTCTTTACCTTCTTTGGGGATTACGATAATAATAGATTCAGTGAAGGAGTCGGGAGCTCGACCTGATTCTAAGATGGAAGTAAATAGTTTGGCGAGGAATGGCGCAAGTGTGCCGGCGTTTCTCTTATAAAAGGCTGGTGTGAAACCATCCTGTCCCGGGGCTGAGCCTACCTTGAGGGCTGAGATCGCCCCCTGCACCTCTGTTGCGGAGATTGGGGCATTTAGCATTTCTAGGTGTTCTTCCGTGATGGGTGGGCGTGACATATTGGTTAGGTATTCTTTGATGTCGGGGGAGGTGCCATCAGTCTCAGCAGCGTATAGGTCTGCATAGAAATTGGAGAAGCGAGACACTATGTCTTGGGGATTTGTGAGTGGGATGCCCTGTTCATTGTTTACTTTGTGAACTGCTCTATCTGCCCTCTGTTTGCGGAGTCTGTTCGCTAGCATGGTGTGCGCTTTGTCCCCTTTTTCATAGAACTTCTGTTTGAGGTATTTAATCTGAGTGAGGGCTTTGCCTTTCCATATATCTTTTAATTCCTCTCTCATTTTCCTAATTCTCATTTCTGTTTCAATATCGCTAGTGGGGAGCTCCCTAAGGAAGCGTTCTAGTCGGGTGATCTCTTCCTTAAGTTTTTTCTCCCTGAGTAGCCAGAGTCTTTTTTTGGCGGCCCCCTCTGATATAAGAATGCCCCTTACTGTGGCTTTACCTGCTTCCCACACTGTGTTCAGTGACATACCGTCAGTGTCGTTGATGTCGAAGTATTCTGTAATGGCTTCCGAAAGGAAGTCCTTGAAAATTGGGTCTCTGCATAACAGGTCGTTACATCGCCACCGGCGGTCCAGGGCTGGGAGTGGGCCCAGGTCTAATTCTAGGCCGCACAGGTCGTGGTCTGACCAGGCTACAATTTGGATGGATGTATTTAAGATGTCACCCTCGTTTTCCGCCCCCAGTAATAGGTAATCAATCCTGGAGAAGGAGTGATGTGGTGGAGAATAAAAAGTAAAGGCCCCTGGATGAGTTACACGCCAGGTATCTATTAAGTGATGTTCCCTAAGCTGAATTGCGAGTCTGTCGCCCTGGAGCGTGCTTGGGGGAAGGGAATTTGGTCGAGCTGAGTACCAGTCGCATTCACGATCTATAGCTACGTTAAAGTCACCCCCGCAAATTAGTGAACCCTCCCTCCATTCCTCAATGAAATCGAACAGGGGGTCAGTGAAGCTCGCCTGCCCCTGGTTGGGGGCGTAGACTGCACACAGTGTGATGGTACGTGTTCTCAGTGTCCCCTTAAGTGCGACGTATCTCCCGTGCGTGTCTCTGTGTGTATGAAGAACCTGCATTCCCAGGGACCTACGCAGCAAAATGCCCACACCCCCCTTCTTCTCCGGTCCAGATGCCCAGAATGCTTCCCCTATGTCTCTCCCTAGGATCTTTCTTTCTCCACCTTTAATGTATTTTGTTTCTTGTATGAAGAGAACGTCTAATTTGGATTGCGAGAACTGTCTCGCTAACATTGATCTCTTTTGCGGGGAATTTAAGCCCTTGACATTGAGGGAGCCGAAGACTATGCCCTGTGAGTTAGCCATATTCTAGGGTTTGGATAGCTTTTTTCGTATTGTGGCTTGCTTGAGCCCTTTGTTCCATATTAGAGTTAGTGAAAAACTGCCCTGTGTTGTGGTACTTTTGAGTTGGTTCTTTGTGCTTCACGAGCTTGCTTTGTCGAGTGGTTAATTGGATCCCCCCATCCCTTCCGCTCCTTCCCTAGTGCGGAGTGCTATACTGGACATCCTCACCACACGGGAAGGGAAGAGAATAAAGAAAAAAGAAAAGAGACGCCCTCGTCCACAGAGGGCCACTTTAGGAGAGCCCCTCTTCGAGCCCTGGTTATAACTTTGTTCTTTGTGCAGGGACGGAATGCATAGGAGACCGTAATGGTGGATAAAGACCTAGAGTGTCTCCCAGCCCCTAACCACGTCTAGGCAAACAAACTTTAAAGAGAAAAGACTTCAGTGGAGCTCCATGGCGACCATTTCGGCCCGAGTTAGAGCCCCTAAACAGTGTACAGACACAAGGTGCAGTGTAGGTAGATCAAGGAGTGTTTAAACGTTTGAATTTCCATTTCTGTTGCGCACGGCCTCTCCTCGAGGGCTTGTCAGTTGGATCTCGGTACGGGCCCTTTGTTTCTCTACGGCCCTCTGCGTCTGAGTCTCTTGCTGGGCCTTGTAGGTGGCAACGAGCTCGTTCTGCCTCTTCCACCGAGGTAAGCCTATATTCTTCGCTGTCGAACTCAAATGTGAGGGAGAATGGGTGGCCCTATCGGTACTTTACGCCTTTCTCTCGGAGCCAGATCGTGAGGGGACGGCACCCTCTTCTTTTTGCGAGGGTCATTGCTGAGAGGTCTTGGTATATCTTGACTGTTGAGCCACGGAAGTTGATCGTGTCCTTCATTCTTGCCTTTTGTAGGATGTCCTGCCTTTGCATGTAATAATGACATTTGATTAGGACCGATCGAGGGCCTCTCGCCGAGCCCCCTGCCCTATGCACCCTGTCGAACTCGAGGGTCGGGGGGGCGGATTCTTCATAGAGAGTCAAGATTAGGGATTTCACCGTGCTCTCCAGGCTTGACTGTGTCTCTCCTCGCTCTTCCTCCAGACCGATTATGCGGATGTTGGAGCGTCGCTCCCGATTTTCGAGGTCGTCCACTTTTGATTCCATGTCCCTTTCCTTCTGCTCAAGATCTAGAAGTCTAGCCTCGTATTGCATAGTGGCGATGTCTCCTGATTGTTGGTTATTTTCAACCGCTTCCAGGCGGTCCTCAACTTTGGCCACTTTCGTTTGTAGGTCTGATACTATTTCAGTTAGGTTATTTCTCATTGATCTAATCTCCCCAAGCAGCAGACGGATGTCCGACTTTGTTGCGCTGTCGCCATCATTGCCTGGAATATCTGAGGTGCTTTGGGCTTCTTTCGCTTCCATGGTTGCGTTGTTGCGTCAAAATTTTCTCAGGGTTGCCAAGGTTCGTGGATCCAGCTTTGATACCTATGGAGGCTCTAGGCTATTGTTGCAGTGAGCAAGGACTGCTGAGCCGAGGTGTGCTTATACCCACGATCGTGTTTCTGTGGTTGGTTGGTTCTTCTGGTGGAGACTCTCTCAGCTCCGTGGTGGGCTGCCCTGGATTTCGTGGCACGTTGCCTGCGATTTTGCCCTAAGTGACTCCGGAGCAGACTGAGTATCGCCCCCACCCCCCAAAAGCACTGCTCAGGTGAATCGGGTGCCTCACTATACGGCTGTCTCTGCTCCCCGCTGGGTGCGTGGAGGGCCCTTGATGGTCCTTAGGTTGGCTGCGAGGCTCCGCTAGTGGTATGGTACTCGTGGGGGTCCGTGATGTGGGAGCGGCGGATCGGAGCTGTTGGGGTAGACTCTGTGGTCCCTCTATGGTTGGGATTATGGGGATGGCCGCTCTGCGCTCTTGATGCTTGGTGATGAGGGGGGAGCCTCGGTCGGGCGGAGGAAACACGGGCCTCCTTCCGCAGGCGGCTTGGTGTCTGTAGCCTACTGCCGTGTGCGGCCCCTTAGGAGAGAACTTATAGTGGCCGTGTGCCTGGGCCCACGGGGGTTGCTGAGCGGAGGTGCGGCGTGGCCCGAACGTGCAAGTGTTGAGGCGAGGCGTGGGTGGAGGGATATGACCCTCGCTTGCGGTTCGCGCCGTAGGGTGTGCAGAGTCTTAGGAGTTGGCTCCGATGAGTGGGGGGGGCTGGCTCCCAAGCGGAAAGGCCCGCTTGGGGCACTGCTTACCCGCACCGGGCTGCTCACTCCGGTTGTTGCCTGCCTGGCCAGTCGCTTAACCTCCTCCGATAAGCCGGGCGCTACGGTCCGCTGTGGCTGTTCTCGTAGCTGCCGCACCTCGTTGTAGGGCTGGAGTTCTCCCGTTCGCTGGGCGCAGGATGCTACTGGCGGGCTGGTTCAGTCCTTGTCGGGTTTCTTCTTACGCGCACGGCGCGTATCTCAGACGACGGCGGCCATTTTTTTTTTCCTCCCCTCTCCTCGCTTTTTGGAGTACGGGCCTTCTGTGCTGCCCGGGGGCTTCCGATCGGAGGCTGATTTCTGCTTTTCCTCGCAGCCTCGTCACCTGGGTTATGGCTGGGTAGGTGCCAGGACGCCTTATCTTCTTCGTCTGCTGGTTTTTCCGAGCATTTGTTTCCCCTGCACTGCTCGAAAAGGCGGTTTTATCGGGCTTGAAGAGGGAGACGGTGGTTCAAGCAACCATCGCGTCTGCGCCCCCTGGTGGTCTCCCCAAGCAATAACCTTTTAACTTCCCCTTTAGTCAGGGTTAATCTTGACCATTGCGCATTTCAGAGTTTGTTTGCTTTGTGGCTTTATAACAAGACATCAAACATTTCGCAGAGACTTTCGAGTGGGCTATTTCCTTTCACCGGACCACTCCACTACTCTGTATCCCTGGCTTCACAGTTACCTGTAACTTACAAGTTCATTACTGGTTTGCTTTTTTTCCCGTCTCATCAGCACGTGCGCAACCTTCAATCGTGTGATACATTGTTGCGGCTTCAATCTTTTCTTACTCAAACCGGCCTTACATTTTTTTCGCTAGCTCACTGGTTGTGTGCATTCTTTTCTTGTCTTTGCAGCTATGATTCACGAGTCAAGGTTGATGCGACAGGTTTGGCCTGGCCTCCCCAGTTCTGTTGGTCACCAGGGAGGGTCGCTGGCATCCTTGAAACACAATGCAGGCTTCTTCTTGTCTGGGATTTTGCTTTCTCTGCGTCTCCTTCACAGTTTCCCGGAGGCCACAACCTCTTGAAGGGAACTTCAGGGTTTTCCTACCCCTCACTCTGGTCCCTCGTTCAGTCGTCCGGCTCCAGTGGGTTTGCCTTCGCCCCAGAAGATCTGCTACTTCTCGTGTCTCACCTTGCTCAGTGTGTGTCTCTATGCTCTGCCTTTTATCCATGTGGGGGGAGCTAACGGGTATCAGATGTATGTGATTAAGGTCAAGTGCCTGACTTTGCCTGACCTGATTAACGGGACATGCCCAATGAGATATGTAAGGGTTAGCCTCTTTACTCTCAGTCACCCTCTTCCTTGGCCCAGTGTAAATGTAGAAGGGGTGGGGGGAGTTGGGACATTGAAGAATCCTACAAAATAGGATGGGGTATGGGCACGGGAAAGGGGGGATACCGTGCCTCACCCCCAATCCCTGAAGATCCCCCACCCAGGTGATCCTCCCGCACTGGTCCACCTCCAGGGTCTGGATCCAAAGGTGATGGCCGTACCCTGGCCATCTGAGAGAGGGATCCCCGGGGACTAGCAAGTGAGACACCCTTTGGTTTCTCACAATGGCCAAAAAGTAAGTGACACTGAATTCTGGTAATAGAGTAACTGGAGAATAAGCAGAAGAGGAACTCTTTAAGAGTTTCCAAGACTTTTATTGGATCAGAAGCATTATCCAATCTTCTACGTCGAATGAGCAAGGACTGACAATCAAAATGTGGATATGTGGATAGGTTAGGCCCAACTGGACAGAAAATCCATATTATGCAATATCCGGCATCTCTTACATCCTATCACCAGGGGGGTTTCACATCAATAACTAAATTATGGAAGAAACTTTCGAGAACCAGAACACATTAAAAACGGGCATACATAACAATCCTGAAGGGATTAGTTCACACAACCCAAACATAAAGGTTTATGTTAAAAGGAATGAAATTGAAAACAGGGATAAAGGTGAAGAGGGCGTGTTGACAGATTTCCTAAAAGAAGGAACTATCGAGCTGCGTGTCATTCTGGCACTCTGTGCCTGCTTGTCCCTGTCATCCTTGTTGGTCCAACATTGTCAATCAGGAATACTGGTTACAGTGAAAACTGTGTAACGTGCTTCACCTGCCACAGCCCAGCTCAGTGATGGGAACACCCAAGCCCGAATAACCCTAATTCCCAGACTGATGCCCACAATTAAAGTGACAAAGACAGTACATGCACTCGTAAGTGGGTGGCAGAACGTGAAAGCCCAGAGGAAACAAGAGTGGCACTCAGAAAGTGGAACAAAGAATCAGACTGGCTGAAAAGCAGAAAGAAACCAAAGAGTGGGGCGAAAGGCTGATAAACAGGAGACAAAGAAGAGCCAAGGAAGAGGAGCAAAACAACGATCAGAGCAAAAGGCAGAAACTGACGCAAAATGCAAGAACAAAAGAGTGAGATGGCATAAGGAGTTTAAGACATGATAAATTGAGCTCTGTTTTCATATTTTATGGTCCTGGAGTTTTGGAAACAACATTTTGGCCTTTTCTGGGTAATGCTATGGTCATGGACAGGATGTTCTCTATAATGCATGTGCAGCAGGAGAGAGGACCCCTGGGCCTAGGCGCTGGCCATATAACATTGCCCATTCTCCGGCGTTTTACGTGATGTGGTACCGAACCAGCACCTCTCCAAGTCTTGCAGTGTGTAGTGCCATGACGCCATGGTACCCGTAAACGTACAACTTCCAGGAATGAGGTGATGGCTGTGGTTGGGGTCCTCTCCATGTGCCACACAGAAAATGCAGAACGTCAGAAAAGAGACTCTCAACAGCACAGTATGTTGCATTAATGAAATGAGAATGGCGAGGGTGCGCACATAAAGATAGCATAATTATGAGTGGGAAGGTGAGTGGTCTTCTGGTGTGGTGTACCAGTTTCTTTACTGTGGTGATTAGTGGAAGGAGGAGTCTCTGTGCAGTAACACTCTGCTCAATCATAAAACCATCACTCCAGCGCGGAGTGCAGTGGGAAGACGAGTGGACTTCTGTTGTGGTGTGGTGAACCAGTCTATTAACTGTGGCGATTAGTGGAAGGAGAAGTCTCTGTGCAGCAACACTCTGCTCAACCATAAAACTACCACTTCAGCACAAAGTACGGTGCGGGGTGGGAAGACGAAAGATTGTCTATGCTCATCAATAGTTTCTGCTGGACCAGCGCTCAGGAAAGAGCCCAACCACATGTCATTAGAAGGACCGGTTACCTGCCAAAAAACACATTGCCTAGATGAGGACGCAAGTGTCTACAACCTCATGTCGACCGGCGTGAAAAGGTGATTCTAGCTCCCCCCTCAAGATGCGTGTAAAGCAAATGTCTAAATTAACCACACCAGCCCCACAGCACACTGACTTTGATGCAGACACTATTGTGATCAATCACCTGCGCACCCCGAAATCCACTCCCAACCTGGCACATAACCTCCACTTACTTAGCGTACAGCTGCAAGCACATAGCCTTGAACCAGTAGCTGCAGAAGATGAACCGAGTATGTGTGCCGAATACACGATGACAGTCACTACACAAGAACATGCATCACTCCTTTCAGGCAAGTGTCCCGGGGCCGGGGATCTCCAAAGTCCTGCCCACTCTTTTCCATGAGCCAATGATCACTGAAAAAACTTGGAACATTGAGAACAAAAAACTCCAGCTAACTGCAGAATTCAACACAATACATGTCCAATTTCCAATCCCGGGGCTTATAGTTCAGGATACTGTGTTGACTTCTTTGTCACCGGAAAACGAGTGTGAGAATATAGAGAGCATGTCGCTGGAACGTCTGTTTGCAGACTCCAACTCCCCAGAGCCAGTAGACGCTGCTCTGATGTGCAAAATAACTAGTAGCCTCTCGAGCGACCTACTCCATGTCCCTAGACAATCTAGAACATCAGCACTCCACATTAGCAGAGAGGATGGTCCGAGACATTGAACTAATTAAATCTCATCTAGCTTTGAGCAAAAGAAAATACAACTCAACAAAGCACCGAAAAAAAAGGAAACAAATGACAACTACATACGACACTCCAATTTCATTCAAAGACCACATTGTGCAGACGCAAGAACTAATGAATGCCCCCTCGAGTAGTCATCCAAGGGAAAAATTGCCAAAGAAAAGAGAGCAAGAAAGAGAACTCAGACACAAGGATATAAGTCCCACAACAGGAGTGACAAACAGTGGACATAGTCAATCAACCTCAAACAAAAACTAGGCAATGAGTCTGCCCGGAGCAAACGACCAAGACAAATCAAATACATCACAGAGGAGAGGCCTAAATAAGCAACTTGAAGGTGAATACTAACACGATTCGGTCTTCATTTGTGATCGTCCCGTTCACAACCTACAATTGTCAGCCGAAGTTTCCACGCAACTACAGAACAACATCATGGCAGTACTTACAATCTCATTGTCGCCTTTCACCAAATTATATAAAACATTAAATGACACTGTAAAAGATCAGGCAATGTGCTGGCCATGACACACACAAAATTAACCTTCCTTAAAAACTTCCTTGCCGAAGTGCATAACAGACTCGACCTTGAGGCAGAAATTTCGCAAATGTGGCAAAACAGACAATGTGACCGGGCGAGACGTAAGGAATGCGACAAAAAAACATTGATGACCACCTTACTAGAAAACTGCAAATGGATGAGAGCGCAAAAAAACAGTCACCAAATTGTCAAACCAAAAAACGAAGAAACTCAAATGTTTCGCTGCAGAAACAAGGTTTATAGCAGAAAGATCGGCCAAAAACCAAATCAAGAGCACAAACAACAGCTCACATGCGGGAAACAGAGAATGGGCCACCAAGGCCTCATTTTACATGCACAAAGTGGGAGATAGAGGCCATGCACAAACTCAGATCAATCAAATAAATGCAGACACTAAACAAGCTTGGTCCGAAGAATCGAACAAAGTGTCCACGACAGTGGTTCAGAGGAATGAACCCCTAGTTACGATAATGGATCCTACTGATTCAAATCCACAAACACAGAACACCAGTGCACCTAAACAAAACTCTATATTTGAATGAAAAAAACAGAAACAACGTTAATTCAAAATTCCTTTCACTGACAACAACCAAATGTTGTGCATCAACCACAAACAAAAAAATCCCAAAATCAACTGAAGGCACAAAAACCCAAATCTAATGTTTCAAGAGCCTTCATGCAGAATATAAGAACCCCACCGCAAGAAAACATCAAAGAAAATAATAAACTGCAGAGGACAAACATCACAATAACTACAATAATCATCAAACCATGAACCCCGCCTTAAAGGAGGACACAGGTACAAACCGGGACTCCGAACAGAGACAGAACTGAAACAAGAGAACATGCCGAATCATTCTCCAATGAAACCATAGATGAAGAAATCAAAGCCCTTCTTGAAGAAGTCTCCTACTATGATGAGGAGGTAGATCCAGTCAACATAGAGGAAATAAATTAAACATACACTGTAATAACTCTGAGAGCACCAGCAATCCTCATGCCTATGCCCACACCAAAAAAAGAAATAACAAGCTAAAGAAAACAGCAAACGTAGCAGGCCTACACATTGAATTCCTAACCCTTGAACAGAAACGATTGTCACAGAAGACAAGCTAATGAGAAAGAAGAAACAACCAACAGAACAGCCTAGAGCACATCGAAGAACGCAACCTAGACATGAGCAGAGTCAACCGAGACAGCACAAACAACTTAGTAATCATAGAGAGAATTCTACGTGCCAAAGACAACCTAATACTGAATCGAAGAAACATCATAAAATTGATTCACAGCTGTCCAAAACTGAGATATATAACATCAGATGACATCAAAGTGGTTGAATTCAAGAACAAACACAGAATGGACTGTGTTAATAAAAGGTGGGTCACTGAGTGTGTTTACTGTCTCTGTTGCTGGAGTTTGCTGTGCGTGCTATGTTACATTGAGGAAACGTTCATAATCTCCAACACACGGCAGAGCCGTGGCGGAGTGTGGCAGAGTGACTCGTGACCCATTACCCTGTGTACGGTGTCCGAGGAGTCTCTCTGTTTCTGTTTGTTTAATACTGTCTGCTGGCTGTAAAAAGCGAGGAGTCTCCCGATCTCATTCCCTGCAAGGTAAGCGTATGCTGGAAGCTTTATATTCATCCTACGGTGATAGTAATGCTGAAGCAAAGCGTGCTATTTGGATACATTACGCTTACACGGATGGTCTGTGAATACTTTGTTTTTTATCCACGACAAGTGGAAAACGTCGCCACTGTGTTTTAATCACTTGCACTATTCGAAGTACTACGGGTCCCGTGTCTGATAGTAAGGAGCCCTCTTAATTGTGGTGATTTGGTTTTTAAGCATATTTGGATTGGACAATTTCTTGAATGAGTAGCATCTATTGATATTCCGACTTGTTGTAAATTAACACTTAATCACACACGGCCCGTCATTTCTACTATCATGAAATTGAAATCTGTAAAACACGTGGGTCTTAGGAGCAATGTGCTTCTTAAGGGGAAACGTCAGCGGAGCCCAGAACCTGCACGTAAATTAAAGCACCTCCGCACGAGAAAAAAAGGGAATCGAGAATACTAGACCACGCAGCCTACCATACCCGGTTACTTTTCAGGGATGGGGAAGGAGGGAGCCAGGGGCTGCACGTTAGAACAGTCTGGGCTTGCTGACTATTTTTGCCCTCATGGCAGAGGGTTGGCCTGGAGATGGAGCCTGGGACAGAACTGGCAGTGGGCCAGTCCATAGCTCCATCGGAGACAGAAGCTGGAGATGTCCAGGACTCCACCAAGGTCATAATTGCTGATTGGTCATCTTCCATGCACTCCCTGGGCAATAATGGATCTTTATTTAATTTATGCAAGTCCTTGCAACGCCATCCATTAGAAGTGAGGGGGGAAGATAAAAAATGAGACGTGCCGCCGCCTGTGGCTGATGGCTCATTTTATACTGAGTATATTTCCATCTCGGAGAGACTGGATGAACTCCTCAGGATTTGTTCTAATCTTGTGCAACATCCGCTCTGGGCCCAACAACAATTGGACACTGTGATTAAAGCTTTGGGGCTGCGGCCCTTGGAAACTGTACACTAAGGCAAGGATACGATAACACCTTGCCTTTTGAAACAACATAATGCAGTTGCATCAATGAAGGGTGCAACCATCCCGGATAGGTTGCCTGAGGAGCAGGATGAAAGACATAACTACATTACCCTTGATGAATCTGGGAACACATGGAGGACAGAATATTCAGTTAATAAAGCAGTGGCGAACGAAGATGATGCGCTTGAGGCACTGTGTGCTGAAATCTCACTGATGGGAAGATCCGAAAACTCGCTACCTGAGAGGCGACCTGTAAAAATATTGAAGGAAAACCCAGCTAACTTGCCTGGTCAGTCAAACCTGCTAATAATAAATCAGGACGACTATAGGAAAACTGTTATGACAGGAGCAAAAGGTCCTATGGGTTCTGATAAAGATAAGGGTGTAACCAATACCTTGGCTGATGGGACTAGAAGGAGTGTGATTTTACGAGGTCCATTGGAGAAGTGGATACTCCCGAGGCTTGGGCCAGTAGAACCTGCTGCAACTGCCGGGGTCAAGAGGGTGGGATCTCCCTTGCTTAGATCAGCTTCTGATAATGTAACTAAGTCTGGTCAATATTTCAAACAGGATGTGGGTAGGGGGCGTCCCAATTGGGGGGGAGGGGTACTGTTCAATCAATATACTTCCCCCGAGTTACGTTTGTGGAAGGGCTACCTGATGAGGATGATATCCTCACTACTCCAAAGGTAGCCAAGGTGGTGTAGTCTGGCATTGGCTTAAAGATCAAAGGAAAGGATAAGCCAGTGAAATTGATCAGACCTGGGTGCATGATTAAGTTAGTGGAAAAGAATACCACAGCAGCTAGTCCCTTTTTGAATAGGACAAATCTGCGTTTGCTTGCCACGGTGCCATGGTTATGTACTATTAGATCTGACGATATTCCTGAATTGACATTACCTAAATGAGATAGCCTCACTAATTGGGTGCTGCTGCGTGTGGTCATCCCTGCGGTGGCGGCTCTACTATGTGCCAATGTTGATACACTTGAAGCATTTGGTCTGAGATTGTCAGTATGTGGTGACATAGTGAATGGAGATCCTGGGGGGATACTGGGAATTCAAGGCAAATATAATATTGTAGAAGCATTAGGATCCCTGGAACCTATCCATGGTGAATGTGGGATGGTTATGGGGACAGTGCATTGGGGTACCCATACATAAATCTTAAGGAGGAAGAGTTTCCCCACGCCCTACTCCCAGGATAACATTGATAGGTGTTGATTCATCGAGCTGATCAGCTGGAATACCCCTGGGCATAAGTACCTATTACATAAAGATGGCTCTATACAAACACTTTTGGGCCACGACATATTTATGTTACAAGAAACCTGGCTAGATTGTCCAGTATACTTTTAGGGGTACCACTTGTATCATCTTTTTGCCAGGAAAGGCAGAAGGGGAGGGCTGCAGGGGGGCTTGTTATAGGGGTCAGCCAGAGGCTGTGCTCACGAGACGTTTGGCGCTCCCAAGAAGTAGGGTTTGCACTTAAGGTAGAGATCAGCAGTAATACTGGTATTGAAAGATTCACCTTGTTGGTAATTAACGTGTATTTACCCCCTAGCTTAAAATCCATCAAAGATTTTTTGCACAACCTGGAGGAGTGTTTGGCAGAGAATCTGAAAGAAAATGGGAAGAAGGATTAATTCTGTTGGGCGAGGGGGGATTTTAATCCATGATGTGTTGACAATATACTTGGCCCATTGTACACTCATGTTGCCGCTAGACGTATAATGCTGCAGGGTGTTGACAATTGTAGAGGGAAGCAACTAGTTGGGTTCCTCAAACAATGGGCCATTAGAATGTTGAATGGTCGCACCGAGGGGGACGGACATACCTGGTCAATATACCTGGAAGGTGTCTAACTCTATTGCTACATTGGATTATTTATTTGGAAATGATGACTGCCTGTTGGCAACTAGAAAACCCCTAGTTATTGAACTGGGATGTAGTGACCATCATTCACTGGCCCTGACCCTGGAAGTGCCCGGTAGATCAAAAGTGCAAGAAGGTGGGACAGGGTGCTCCGTTTTCAGGCCAATCATACCGGAAATAATATAGGTTGGAATGATAGGAACCTGGGTAAGATTGGAAGCAAGGTGGATTCCTTCAATACCAATGATATTGAAAGCCTTGAGGCTTTGGGCGGAGATGCCATTGAAGATTGGATTAAGAATCTGGCCACCTCTACTGGTCACTGGGCAATACGTCACTGGCCCCAAATGAAATAATCCATTACGATCCAGCGGTCTGGGATGCCAAGCGTGTTAAGCGAAGGGAGATTAAAAGCATTAATGTCTCTACCCTCACTAAGGTAGAAAAGAAAACAAAACTTTGTATTATAAAGAATGCCTGTAGAGGATGGTGCAAGCGACGGAAATTCTCCATTAAAAATCAAAGTTGGCAAGAAATGATTGGTGTCCTTAATAAGAGAACTAAGGAAATATGGAGACAGCTAAATAAAGCTAAGGCTGCCAATAAAGCGAAGACCCTCAATCCCATACAGGAAAAGGAATGGATAGATTATATCACTAAAATAAATGGGGAGGGTGCTACCTCATCTCCTCCTGACTTCTGTTTGCAAGGATGGCAAGTGAAGATAAGTGAGGGCACCATGGAGGAAAAGATTTTCAAACAAAATAATTCTAGGGCACCTGGCCCTAATGGCCTAGCCAATGCTGTAATCAAACAGAATTCCGGCACATGGGCACAATTATTATTTATCCTCTTCGATAGAGTTTGCTCTACACAGTGCATCCCTAGATCTTGGCAACAGGCTCTTTTGGTACCAGTCTACAAAAAAAAAAAAAAAAAAGGTGAGCGTACCTCACCAGCGAACTATAGGCTCCTTTCCCTGCTAGATTCGACAAGGAACAACATTTTTGGGTCAGTTGTTTTAGCAACTCTACAAAAATGGGTTGATGTCTAAAAAATCTTACATTTTGCCCACACTGGGTTTAGGCCTGGATGCAGTACCGCTCATAATATCTTAGTGATGGGCACATTGTATCGGGAAGCCTCATGTTTGGGGGGACCGCCTTATATTCCATATTTGTGGACTTCAGGGTGGCCTTTGACCGGGTATGTAGGCAAAAACCTTGGGCTCTCGGTATGCTGTTGCCCAAAAAAAGGATCCCGGTTGCTACCATGCATGTTATATGCGGATGATCTTGTCTTGTTCAATTTTACCTTTAGTGGAATTAAGGATATGTTCAAGAAGCTTATCGAATACACCATTGCCAATGACCTGACTATAAACATGGACAAAACTAAGCTGATGACTGTTGGAGTGAAAACAATGAAATGTCCAGTTCTATCAACTAGTTTAGGAGTAATTGAGAGGGTGGTTAAATATCCCTACTTGGGGCTTGAGATGAGTTCATCTAGAGCCTATGCATATATTAAGGAAACAAAAAGACTTAAAGCAAAGCAATGATCAAATCTAATATGAAAATTTGCATTTAGGACTGCTGGATATTCGCTAGGAGGTATCTTTGTATTGTATAAACAATGTTTTAGCCCCATGATACTCTATTGTGTACATAATAATGAGTTTATTAATACAGATTCTTTTGGGCATTTGCTTAAACAGAAAAAATAAAAGGATACACTTCGCCTTGTATAGACTTTCGAATATGATTCATTAATGATTACCGAGTGAACAGCCTTTGACAAGGACTGCGAATGGTCGTGGACTGAACTCTGGGATTGGGGGTATATAAGTAGGCATGGGACCTGTATCTGGGAGTTTTAACATGTAAGCTGATATTCACAGCTATACATTTTTATTATTATTTATCATTTTAAGATTATTTAATGAGTGATGAGTACTATGAATTGTGCATGTGTGGATTTTACAGTGCTGACGACACAGTGGTGCCAACATGATGTGTTTTAAAGGTTGTTTGAGTCTTAATTTACTATACCTTTTGTATTTGTATTTACGTTTTATTTTCTTTCTTGAATTTGTTATCTGAAATGTGTAAACGTTTTATTACTAAATACAAATAAATAATTAAATAAAATTAATAAAAGATTCTCTCTTGTAGATGGTGAACAGCTTTCTACCGCTAGGGTTTAAATTTATGGGCCACAACAACCTAGCAACAGTAGTGTCACACAAAGCCTCCCGAGACCCAAGTCAAAGAGCAGAAAATAAAAAACCACCATTCAAAAAAATCGTAACTTAACCCCTTAAGTGCTAAGGACAAGATTGCGTGTCTTAGGTGCATGGGAAGGCCCATTATGATCATTTTCCTTAGCAGTTAAGTGTTAAAAACAAAGGACTCAAACTTTCCAACCTTGAAAATACAAGTGAGCAACAAGATATCTAGCGCTGATATGACAGAGACAAGTAAAGCTAAACCAACTAGAAACAAATGTCCAAGATGTGGATGGTAAGAGCTCTTTTAAATACAAAACATCACTAGAGCCAGGAGAAGCCGAAGCAGTGGCCTTGTGTCATATATCGCCCTTGGAAAGTATGGAGCAGATGGGCGATATGGAAGAAGGACTAGACTCCGAGTCACTGCAAGGTGCGGTCTAGTCTTTCTGTTGTACTACCTACAAGTACCTGAGAATGGAGAACACCTGTGCGTTGCAACTTTCTTGCTGCCTACGTGAGTTCACTTCGGTTGTGCTCTGCCTCCAGTTGTTTCTCTGTGTTTCCCTTGCTTTCCTTCCCTGTTCGTCTGCCCGTTTCTTTCCGGTACCGCTGTTTGCGGTTTCCCCCTCCCGTTTATTCCGCTTACCTGTTTGTTTCTGCTTCCGCTGTTGTGCCGCGCTCTGCGCTGCCTTCTAGTACTCATTCCTGCTTCAGCATCTCACCTGCCTTCAGACGCTCTTTGCTGGGAACACTTTGTTGTCCTAGTTCTTTGGAGTACTATACTGTTTGTGCTGTTCCACACTGGATCGTTATTTCCTTATCTACTACGAACTGTGCATGCTGGTTATTGAAGTGCGGATGCACGCCGACAACTTCCTCTCCGGATGACTACAATTTACCCCTGCCAACTACAGTCACACAATCTTCCAGGGTTTTTCGGCAAGGCTTTTCCCTGGTTTGGGGTGGGCTCCCCGGAGTCCCCGCTGCCGGGCTAATTGCTTATAGGCAAAGTGGCCTCTGGGGGAGCTCGCTCCTATCTCGTCAAACAGAAGAATACGACCGTCAGGACAAAGACAAATACAGCCTGGAGGGAAAAGCCGGAAAGCTCATCCGACGAATCCGTAAAGACCCACACAGAATCATCAGGTGAGGAGTGGGCTAGTGGTAAGGAAAGTGTGAGTGATAAACCTACAGAATCTGAGAGATTGCAACGCCAAGAGAAGATGGCTAGTCTTGAACAGTACCAGGAGATGGTTAACGCCATACAAGCCCTGAGGGTTGAAGTACAAACCCTAAAAACTGATAATGCCGCATTGAGGCAACAAGTCCAACAGAGAGAAGATTCCAGAGGAGAACTACCTCCTTTATCCCTACCTTGTGGTAAATTTGAGGGAAACCCCAGGAAATTAAAGGAGTTTCTGGATGCCTGCACAATACACTATACTTTTCGGCCCAAGACATACGAGTTGGATCGAACAAAAGTGGGTTTTCTAATTTCGAACTTAGCCGGTAATGCCCTAGCCTGGGCCACCCCACTGGTGACAAACTCAGACCCAACTTTAAATAACTATGGTGCCTTTGTAACACGTTTCAAAGAAAGATTCGAGAGACCTGAAGTCTTATACTCCACCTTTGAAAACCTGTTAGACATACGCCAAGGAAACTCCGACATACAGACATATGTTACCTGTTTTCAGAAGGTGGCACGTGAAGCAGGTTGGCCGGAAACGGCGCAGCAGGCTATTTTCCGTCGGGGTCTGCATGAAGACATAAAGGACGAACTGGCCAGAGTAGCCAGACCTGCTTCATTTCAGGAACTTGTGTCATTGGTATTACAGATAGAATTCCGCATGTCGGAAAAGAAAGCTGAGAAGAAGAAGCCCCGGTCTTTAGTACCTTTCACTAGCCTACCCTCAGTCCCTGAAAGGGTTCAACACGAAGAACCAATGCCGATAGGAACTGATAGAGGACCACTTACAGCCAACGAACGGAAGAGACGCAAGGATCTTGGACTTTGTATGTATTGTGGGTCCAACACACATTTGCTGCGAGATTGCCCTGAAGTCCCTCCCAGAAAGCAGGGAAACGAAAGACCCCAACCTTGAACAGGGATAAGGAAGGGGAGACATCTATGCATCCCTGTGCTAATGCTCAGCCAGCTTTGATCAGCAATAACACACTGATGGTGGTTAAGATTACGTTAGACTGGCACTCTACCAAACCCATTGAATGTTTGGCTATGCTGGACTGTGGAGCTGCGAGCAACTTTGTAGATGATAAATGGGCTAATGAACACCACCTGCGTCGACGCCCTAAGATCAGACCGATTCCAGTAGAAGGCGTCGACGGCACACAATTGACATCCGGCCCATTTGTCAGGAAACACAGGAACTACGGGTCGGAGTGTCAAATCATTTTGAGTACCTATCTTTCGATCTCATTCGAGCAGCTCATTTTCCAGTCATATTAGGCATACCATGGCTCAGAAAACACAACCCGGCAATCGACTGGCAACTTAACACAGTGGAGTTCAGATCCACGTATTGCTCTCAACAGTGTCTGACTAATGAACCCGATTTGTCCTGTGTGCTTCCAACAATACAAAATACCGTCCTCAGTGTTAATACAATTCCCATCCAGTACCAGGAATATGAGGACGTGTTCCTAGACACCCAACCGAGGAATCTTCCTCCTCATCGGAAAGAAGACTGCAGAATCGAACTAATTCCGGAGGCTGAAGTACCCTTTGGAAGGATGTTCCCTTTATCTCTACCTGAAAAAGAGGCATTGAGGGAATACTTGTCAACCAACCTACAAAATGGCCTCATACGTGAATCCTCATCGTCAGCAGGGGCATCTCTTTTCTTTATCTCAAAAAAAGCAACCACGGAACTAAGGCCCTGCATAGATTACCGGGGTCTGAACAGTCTGACTATACGAGACAGGTATCCTATGCCCTTAATGAAAGACGTTATTGAGGCAGTCCAAGGAGCACATCTCTTTACCAAATTAGATCTTCGAGGGGCCTATCACCTACTTCGTATTCGTGAAGGGGACGAATGGAAGACAGCTTTCAGGACTCCCCTGGGACACTACGAGTACAGGGTTATGCCCTTTGGTTTGGTAAATGCACCGTCCCAGTTTCAACGCTTCATGGACAAGATATTCGCAGATATGTTGTATTCCTCAGTTGTGGTTTATTTGGATGACATTCTCATATTCTCAAACACTCTGGCTGAACATCGTCAACACGTCAAAGAAGTTCTCCACAGGTTAAGATACAATAGTCTATTGGCCAAACCTGAAAAATGTGTTTTTGAAGTTTCTACGGTACCCTACTTAGGATTCAGCCTCTCCGAAGATTGGGTACAAATGGATCCAGCCAAAACTCACATAGTGGTCCATACCCAATTCAGTTAAGGATATACAAAGGTTTTTGGGACTCGCAAACTTTTCCCGTAAGTTTATACCAAACTTTTCGGACATCATCCTTCCCATTACAAACCTCCTTAAAAAAGTAGTCAAGTTTCTCTGGGACCAGAAGACGCATCAGGCATTCCAAAGGCTTAAGGAAGCATTTGTGACAGCTCCTATCCTGAGACAACAATCAATCCTTACCATTTATTGTGGAGACCGATGCTTCAGGAGGAGCGATTGGAGCTGCTTTGTTACAAAAGAAAGAGGATGGGTTGGAACACCCTATAGCTTATTATTCCAGAACCTTTAGTCCCAGTGAACGAAATTACTCAGTACTGGAAAGAGAACTCCTGGCCATAAAACAGGCCTGTGAGGAGTGGAGGCACTTATTACAAGGAGCTGTTTGTCCTTTCCAAGTTCGTACAGTTCACCAGAATTTAAAGGTATTACAGAAAATGGAATGCCGAAATTCCAGACATGCCAGATGCGCTTATTTCTTTTCTCAATTTGATTTCGTAATCACCTATTTACCAGGAAAGGATAACTCATTAGCAGATGCCCTTTCCCGCAGTCAAGGGAATGACTGTGGAGGATATCAAGGTCCAGAAATTCTTCTAGCAGGGAAGAGGTTCATCAATATGGTTAATACGTTTCTTCAACAAGTACAGAAAGCCCAAAAGAATAACAGGAAGATAGACGACTATGGATTGACCCAAAGAGGAGATCTGAGGTTTATGAAAGAGGCTTTATTCTTACCCACTCAGGATCTACAAGAACAGGCCCTGACTTGGTGCCACGATATCCCATCAGCTGGACACAAAGGTCAACTTGCCACCATGGAACTGGTGTCTAGAGAGTTTTGGTGGCCTTTAATGAAAAATGACATCAGAGAAGATGTGGCTACGTGTCCCATATGTGCTCAGAATAAATATGCTTACTGTAAGCCATTAGGCTTACTTCAACAGGACGTTCTACCAGATCGGCCGTGGCAACACATTTCCACAGACTTTATTGTAGACCTACCAGTTTCCAATGGACATACGGCCATAATGGTCACCGTGGATTCATTCAGTAAACTAGCGCATTTTTCACCATTGAAGGGTCTACCGACAGCAAGTATCACTGCAGAGGTGTTTCTGAAAGACGTGGTTAGGTTACATGGTCTTCCGCAATCCATAGTCTCGGATAGAGGCTCACAGTTCACCTCGAAGTTTTGGACTGCCTTGTGCAAGGCCTTGGGTATAAAAAGATCACTGTCATCAGGGTTCCACCCTGAGAGCAATGGGCAAACTGAACGTCTTAATGCAACATTGGAACAATAAATGAGGTGCTTCTGTAATCAGGAGCAAAACGATTGGTTTCACCTACTTCCCATGGCAGAATTCTCTTATAATAATACAAGACATTCCTCGACAGGCATGAGTCCCTTTTCCTGTACCTACGGTTTTCATCCTAGACACATTCCTCTGTTTGGTCCGGTGTCTACTAACATTCCCTCCGTGGACCATCTTTTGGACACCCTTCAGACCCTTCACAAAAGAACCAGGTCTAATCTTGAAACCTCCCATCTAGAGAGCAAGAGGTGGGCTGATCTCAAGCGAAGACCCAATCCGCAATGGGACATTGGTACCAAGGTATGGTTATCCACCAATTTCTTGCCCAGATGGGTACATCAAGGAAAGTTTTCTCCCTGTTTTATCGGACCTTTCAAGATTACTGCCAAAATCAATCTGGTTGCCTTTCGCTTGGCTCTTCCTGCGAAGCTCCAAAGGATACATCCAGTGTTTCACACCTCTTTACTAAAGGAATATGTGGAAGATCCACGTAACAGAAGGAAGAGAGGAACCGGTAACCTACCCATTGAAACATCGAAGGAGTATGAAGTATCTAGATTATTGGATTCAAGTTACAAGAAAGGCACCTTACAGTATCTGGTGCTATGGAAAGGATACCCAAGGTCAGAGAGTTCATGGGAACCGGTCAGTCACATCTCTGCAGCCCAACTTATCTGAAGGTTTCATCGGCTACACCCGGGTAAACTGGGAGGAGGACCGCTGAGAAGGGGTCATACTGCCATATATCGCCCTTGGAAAGTATGGAGCAGATGGGCGATATGGAAGAAGGACTAGACTCCGAGTCACTGCAAGGTGCGGTCTAGTCTTTCTGTTGTACTACCTACAAGTACCTGAGAATGGAGAACACCTGTGCGATGCAACTTTCTTGCTGCCTACGTGAGTTCACTTCGCTTGTGCTCTGCCTCCAGTTGTTTCTCTGTGTTTCCCTTGCTTTCCTTCCCTGTTCGTTTGCCCGTTTCTTTCTGTTACCGCTGTTCGCGTTTTCCCCCTCCCGTTTATTCCGCTTACCTGTTTGTTTCTGCTTCCGATGTTGTGCCGCGCTCTGCACTGCCTTCTAGTACTCATTCCTGCTTCAGCATCTCACCTGCCTTCAGACGCTCTTTGCTGGGAACACTTTGTTGTCCTAGTTCTTTGGAGTACTATACTGTTTGTGCTGTTCCACACTGGATCGTTATTTCCTTATCTACTACGAACACTTACCAGTGCATGCTGGTTATTGAAGTGCGGATGCACGCTGACAACTTCCTCTCCGGATGACTCCAATTTACCCCTGCCAACTACAGTTACACAATCTTCCAGGGTTTTTCGGCAAGGCTTTTCCTTGGTTTGGGGTGGGCTCCCCGGAGTCCCCGCTGCCGGGCTAATTGCTTATAGGCAAAGTGGCCTCCGGGGGAGCTCGCTCCTATCTCGTCAAACAGAAGAATACGACCGCCAGGACAAAGACAAATACAGCCTGGAGGGAAAAGCCGGAAAGCTCATCCGACGAATCCGTAAAGACCCACACAGAATCATCAGGTGAGGAGTGGGCTAGTGGTAAGGAAAGTGTGAGTGATAAACCTACAGAATCTGAGACCTTGAGAATCGACTCATGGAGTTCCTATGGCTCCACCCACTTATTTAACACCAAAAACCTAGGATTAGAAACATATGACATCTTCCGTCTCCAAGAAACATGGCTCTGGACTACTCCACTTTGCGAGGGATATGATTGCTATTTTAACAGCGCTCAAAAAGGAACAGCTGCCAGACCTTATTCTGGTCTGGTCACACTCGTGAAGAGGGGTGTGGGCCTATCTGTGACAGAGATCACAAACCTAAACCTCTTCATTCAAATAGTGGTCATTGAATTACAGCCCGACGGTAATCAGGAGAAAACAAAATTGGTCATATGTAATTTCTATTTTAACCCAGGCAAGTGCACTCACAAGTCATCCATCACAAATATACCAGATCAACTGGATGAGGTATTAACATTGCATAAAGATGGCGGGTGCTCTTGCGTGTTTGCCAAGATGGTGGATTGCGTTTGAGCTCCTCTCTAGGTGGAGATCTCCTGCACGATATTAGGCTGAAAGTGAAGCATCTCTAACTGAAAGCTCGTCAAAAAGCTCACTGATGGGTGAGTGCACGCTTGGTGCATGCCATTAAGAGCAGTGCAGTTCCTGAAGCTGTGACATCGAGCAGTGAACTGTTGCAGACTCCGAAGACTCTTTCTGGTGTCGGGAGAGGCCTGTGAGCAGCTGATGGCCCCACCTAGCTACACTACGGAGGAGTGATTGCTATGTGCTGCGGTCCTGAGCTGAGGGCTATCTGCTGGAGGACCTGGTAGCCGCGCCAGGATTGCGCTCAGCTGACCTGTCCCGGGAGCTGTCACATTATGGCTGCCTTCCCCTGTGGTCCCCTGTCGAACGCTGCTGTGCGGAGAGGGACAGAGGTGAGCACGGCCTGTACGTGGTGAACGACTAGGCAAGAGACCTTGAGGCGGCCCCTGTGTCGGACAGGGATTCATGGCTGAACCCTGTATGGGCTGATTCATATTATTGACTTCAAGGGTCGCGAGGACTGTACGCATTGTGCTCAGATTGGATTACACTGAGACACCGGCCATCCGTATTGACATTGGTACTTGGTCCACGGTGGAGCTGCCGTTTAGTAAAGATAACATTCTGGCGCCTTCTCTCTACAGTGGCCCTCCCTGTGGGCATTGGACTGGGAGGTGTGCCGTGTGTGGCCTACTTATAGCCCTGTACTGAACGCATGGACTCTCGCACTTACAATCTTGGCTGGCAATTCTCGGAGAGGCTGTCGTACTGCATGTCATGGCCATGTGAGGTAATAATGTGGTGACACAGCTGTGGGTACCTCCCACTGCTGCCCCATTTTATTGATTGATGTTTTCATCGATGCCCATGCAGTGGGAAGGAGGTGGCATATCCTGCAGAACACTTGGGATAAGTGCCATCGCACACTACGGATTGGGGCGTGACAACTGTATTGTGATACATCATGCCTAAGGGGGCTAGCCATAAGAAATGCGGCTCCATGGATAAGTTTGTGAAACACACTCTGAAACCTGCCAAGATGGTGGGGGAAGGTGCAGACGATCAGGGGTCTGCGGAGGAAGCTTCAGCCCCATCACCCATTGATCTTCAGGGGGTCATGGCTCTAATGCAGCAGGGGTTTGCCTCCACCAACAACAAATTGGACGGAATAACTGTCAATGTTTGCACCATACATGCTCAACTGAAGAAGGCAACTCGGCTGATAACAGAAGCAGAAACACGGATCAGCACAGCAGAGGAAGCCATAACAGCACTGCAGGGGAATGTGACGTCCCTAGCTAACGATATGGGCACTGTCAAGGCCAGGTGCGAGGACTTGGAGGCGAGGTACAGACGGAATAACGTCTGCATCATATAAGTGCCAGAGGATGCTCTGCATGGCGCAATGGAGACTGCGGTGGAAGAGTTGTTGAAGGAGCTACTGGGCGATCCCGGGTGGTCCCTGCTGTTTACTGTGGAACGTGCACATTGAGCATGAATGGCGAGGCCAAGGCCGGGTGGGTATCCCAGACCTATAATTGCTCACCTAATGAATTCTAGAGACAGAGACTTAGTACTGAAGGCCGCACATGAGAAACAAGAGTTGAAGATGGGATCCAGCGTAGTCTGCTTTTTTCTAGACTATACTTTAGCAGTGCAGCAGGAAAGACGCACATTTGTTGGTGTAAAGAAACTCCTCAGGATGCGCAGAATACCCTATGCTATGCTTTATCCTGCCCAGCTGCACCTGCAATTCAATAATAAGACCTACTTTTTTACATTTCCTGAAGAGGCCACATCATTTGTGGAGGCTAATACTCCGCTCCCTGCGGAACGAAAACCAATTCGTTATGGTGCCGTAGTTGAACCACTTGATGATGCAATAATGATGTGCCAATGGTAATGTTCATTTTTGTTATGAGTTAACGAGAAAATATTGTTGCTGGTGTAACGCTCACCTGATTCCCGTAGAGGCGCCGGTCTTGACTGGGCGTATACCGTATCTTCAAAGGTGATGTGTAACACACGGCTGGCTCTTTGGGCTGGACCTCTGTGCACTGTATGTCTGACTCGAAGGGAAAGATGTCTGCAGATAGAAAATATGGGATTAAGGAACTGGGTTATTGAATGTCTCTCTCTTCTTCCCTTTCTCTTCTCCTGTAGAACCCCAAAGGTTAACGCTCTCACCTTAGGTAAGTGAACGCCGTGCTCTCCATCTGCCTCGGGGCAGGGTGCTGTAACCAGTTTCTTCACTGGATAAGGGGAGCAGGCCTCTTGACTTCAGAGGACTGCTGTCCGTCGTTTACTGCACGAACGGTAAGTTTCGAGTAATTCTAATGTCTTTAAAGTCTTTAGTAATGATGTTTCTTGTTTTGCAGGGTTCCGGCGATGGCGGATGACGGGCTGAAGTGAGTTGAAGATGGAGCCCGTGTGATGAATAGAAGCGCCTGGAAGCACGTAAGTAAGCGCTTGTTGCCTGCTTCACGATGCGCTCTAACTGTCTTTTTATTTTGCAGGTACAAGTTTGGAGCGGCTGCAGGGTGCCGGAATACCCACTGGGTTAGATGTGGAAAGGAGTAATGGCACGTGAGTATTAAAGTTCCCCAATGTCTTTAAACGCACCTTGTTTTGTCTTTCAGATGCGGGATGCAGCGCCGAAGGCCTCCGGAGCGTGCGAAGAGTTGGTAAGCTTTTGTCTTTCAGATGCCGGAATGCAGTGTGAAGACCTCCGGAGCGCACGAAGAGTAGGTAAGCCTTTGTCTTTCAGATGCCGGAATGCAGCGCGAGGCGTTGGTGACAGCCGATGGACCAGGTAAGTGAAGAGCTGTCACTGAAGACCGTAATGCTAACCTGTTCTTTCTTGTCTTTATAGGTGTTGCGAAGACTGGATTCAGGATGGTAAGCCTTTTTCCTTAGGCCCAGGATCAGATGCAGAAGACACGATGAGCGTTCTGCTGCAGAGGATGCAGAATAACGCAAAGCAAGATTCATCCATCGGGTGTGGTTTAAATAGCCTCCTGTAGTGCTTAGGTGTCTCCTTCCACAGCCACGCCTAGGTAAGAAAAGAGTTCCTTCTTTCCAGAAGAGTTCCAGTGTTCTGTATCTAGGGAGTGGCTCCTGCCCCACCCAACAGGAAAAGTAGTTCCAAACAGAAGAGGATCAGAGGCTCAACTGGCAGGCAAGTAAGCAGCATGGTCTGCTGCAGGTAAGTCCACCCAAGCATTATGAGCCCGGCGCTTCCAGCGCTGGGACTGGGCATATTTATGAGCCTGGTGCCACTGGCGCCAGGACTGGGTCCAAAAGGTCCCAATTGGGACTGGTTGGCACTCGGAACCTGGGTTATGGATCTGCTTCCAAGGGAGTTGGGAAAACCCTGACCTTTTGGAAGCAGAGATCATGACAGTACCCCCCTCAAGGCCCCTCCAAAACTGGGCTTCTCCGGGGGTTTTGGCTTGTCAGGAAATGTTCGGTGAAATCTTTTGATTAGGCGAGGAGCGTGGACATATTCAGCAGGTTCCCAGGATCTCTCTTGGGGGCCGTAGCCTTTCCAGTCAATTAGGTAAAATAGTTTAGATTTGGAGATCTTGGAGTCCAGAATGCTTTTGACTTCAAACTCGAGTTCTCCATCAACTAGGATAGGTTTTGGAGATTTAGTTAAGTCGGGTTTGAGGTTGCACGGGTTTTAATAGAGAGACGTGGAAGACCGGATGCATCTTCATGTGCGGGGGCAAGTCCAACTTGACCGCTACTGGGTTTACTATGGTAGTGATGGAATAGGGACCAAGGTATCTTGGGTTGAATGTGCGTGGCCCTTTTAGAGGTAGATATTTGGTGGATAACCAGACTTGATCCCCTACTTAATATTGAGGGGCTTCCTTCCGATGTTGATCTGCTCCTTTCTTGTATTGTTCTTTCGCCCTTTGAAGGTGAGAAACAGCTTCCTTAAAGGCTTGGGTGATTGTAGAATGCAGGTAGTCTACGGCTGGTATTTCAAGATCTTGGAGGGGATCCAACTCCGAGGTTCGAGGGTGACTGCCGTACAAAAGAAAAAACGGGGTTTTCCCAGTTCCCGAATGGACAGAGTTATTGTAGGCATATTCGGCTATCCAAAGGATGTCTTTCCAAGTTTTTTCAGTTTGTTGCAGCATGCAGCGTAAATACTGTTCCAGAGTTTGATTGGTCCTCTCGGTTTGTCCGTCGGTCTGAGGGTGGTGACTGGTCGATAGTCTCACATCAATTTGAGCCGACCGACAGCAACTTCGCCAAAAATGAGAAATAAATTGACTACCTCGATCCGAAATTAGAACCGAAGGAAAACCGTGCAGTCGGACGATGTTTTCGAGAAATTCTCGGGCCAGAGTTGCTGCTGTTGGCAAGCCTTTGAGCGGAATGAAATGCGCCATCTTGGAGAATAAGTCCACGATTACTAGAATCGTATTGTATCCGGAGCATGGAGGTAGATCGGTGATGAAGTCCATAGAAAGCGTATGCCAAGGGCGAGGTGGGATGTCAATAGGGCGTAAGAGGCCTGCTGGTCTTTCCTTTTGACTCTTGTTTTGGGCGCATACTCCACTGGACATTATAAAGTCTCTGATATCTTTTTTCCAAGACGGCCACCAGAAGTAGCGCTTGATCTTTTCTGAGGTCTTGGCCATACCGGGATGTCCTTCCATTAAAGAATCGTGATAACAAGAGATTACTTTTTTCTGTAAATCTGTGCTGGGTAGGTATAATCGTTCTTGGAAATACAATAAGTTGTCCTTTACTGCAAAGTCCTTTCCCTGCAGATGCCAATTCTGTATGTCTGCTGGAGTTACAAGTTGCCTGGCTTTATCCTTAACTTCCTCTATGGATTCTGTGGCGATTACACCCAGAATTCTTTGTTCGGGAATGATTGGTACAGGTTTAGGGTTGATCAAGTGTTCTTCCACTCCCATCCGAGAAAGGGCATCAGCTTTACCGTTCTTTGTACCAGGTCGATAGGTAATTATGAAGTCAAACTCGGCAAAGAATAATGCCCAACGGAGTTGTCTAGAGGATTGGGCTTTTACGGTTTTCAAATATTGCAGGTTTCGGTGATCCGTAATCACAGTAACGGTGTGTCGGGCCCCCAGCAGATAATGCCGCCAAGCCTTAAAGCCAGACTTGATAGCCAGAAGTTCCTTGTCAGTAATCGTGTAATTGATTTCAGGAGGCGAGAATTTGCGGGACCAAAATGCCACGGGATGCAACTGATTGGTTACCGGGTCCTTTTGTGATAGAACTGCCACCATGGCAAGGCTTGAAGCATCAGTTTCCACGATGTAGGGGAGTTCGGGGCGAGGGTGTTTTAAGATTGGTGCAGAGATAAATTTAGTCTTCAAATCCTGGAAAGCTTGTTCCGCCTCGGTAGACCATTCAAAACATTTGTTTTTCTTTAACAAGGCAGTGATGGGCTGGACTATTCGAGAGAATTCGGGGATAAACCTGCGGTAAAAGTTAGCGAAGCCTAACATGCTTTGCACACCTTTTACGGAGGATGGTAATGGCCATTTGAGAACTGCATCGACCTTCTTTGAATCCATACGCACTCCGCCAGGTGATAATATGAATCCCAAGAATTCAACTTCAGTCACGTTGAAAACACATTTTTCCAACTTAGCGAAAAGTTTGTGTTGACGCAATCTTTCGAGGACCATTTTCACGTGTTTCCGATGTTCAGATTCCGATGAAGAATAAACGAGGATGTCGTCAATGTAAACAACAACACACACATCTATGAGCTCTCTGAGGACATCGTTCATAAAATATTGAAAGGCGGCTGGGGCATTGCAAAGTCCGAAGGGCATGACCTGATATTCAAATAGCCCATACTTGGTGCGGAAGGCCGTCTTCCATTCATCGCCCTCTTTTACTCGTACCAAGTGGTAAGCTCCTCTAAGATCCAGCTTTGTATATATGCATGCTTTTCTGACTTGGTCCAGGAGTTCAGGGATCAAAGGTAACGGATATCTATTCTTAACGGTGATCTGGTTCAGGGA
This sequence comes from Ambystoma mexicanum, assembly GCF_040938575.1. Classification (NCBI taxonomy): domain Eukaryota; kingdom Metazoa; phylum Chordata; class Amphibia; order Caudata; family Ambystomatidae; genus Ambystoma; species Ambystoma mexicanum. Next base: position 1,331,745,682 of record NC_090921.1, on the reverse strand, counting down.
GCGATAATCTATACACGTTCTAAGGTCTCCTTCCTTTTTTGGAACGAAGAACAAAGCTGAAGAAGCAGGGGACTTGGAAGGACGAATAAACCCATTTACCAGGTATTGATCCAGGTATTGTCGAAGGTGAAGGTTCTCAGGCTCGGTGAGGGCATACATTCTACTACAAGGAGGAGTAGATCCAGGTATCAGGTCTATCTGGCAGTCATAAGACCTATGAGGAGGTAGAGAGTTAGCCTGATCCTTCCGGAAAACATCTTGGTATTCTAGGTATTCGGGAGGTAACTGGGGAGTCTCTGAAGAAATTGCTGCCAGTGCAACACCAGGTGGAGGGTGACAAGTAGAGACACATTCTGGAAACTGGACCGTTCTTGCTCGCCAATCGATCAGAGGATTGTGTTTCTCTAACCAAGGTATTCCTAGAATAATCTGAAACTGAGGGGCCTTGATCACATCGAACACGATCTTCTCATGGTGTCCATCTTGACTTACTAGCGTCACCTCTTGAGTGGTATGCGTTACTGGCCCGGAGGCTATCTCCGTACCATCCACCGTAGTAATGACGTCCTTTACAGCCTTGGGACAAAGAGTTAGATTCATCCTCAAAACCATTTCATGATCCACATAATTGCCGATGGCACCGCTGTCGACGTAAGCTTCAATTGCATGTAATCGATCCGGATTATCAGGGCTAATGAGGACCATAGGTATCACGAAATGCGAGGTCACGGAACTGGTTTTCACGCTCGGCAAGAGGACCTCTATTCTTGTCGGGCGAGGTCGTTTCCCTGCTCAGAGTTTGTAACTTTGGTAACTGCAGCTCCTACTGCCTTCTTGGCAGGTTTCACCGGACAGTCTTGAAGAAAGTGCCCTGAGTTTCCGCAATAGAGGCATAATTGCAACTGTTTTCTCCTTTCCCGCTCCTTTTGTGTTAGAGGACCTTTCAGACCCCCTATTTGCAGGGGTTCCCCGGAGTCTACTCCTTTGGAAGGAGTTGGCGGTTTGGAAAATACTCGAGCATCAAACTTGGAACGATCGGCCTTCCTGTTCTGCAGTCTGTGATCTATTTGAACGACTAAGTCTATATAGTCCGAACAATCTTGTGGGGGATTCACTACTTGGGCTAACACATCTTTGAGCTCTCCACGTAGACCTCTATAAAACAGCGCAATCCTTTTGTCCTCAGGCCATTGAGTTTCCACTATCAGTCTGTTGAAAGACGCAATATAAGCCAAAAGGTCTTGATTACCCTGTCGCAACGAAAGAAGCTCATTGTCCAAGGCCTGCCCCTGTGAATGTCTTGCGAACAGTTTTTCCATACTGAGCTGAAAAGCTTGAAAATCATGGAGGACCGAATCATCTTGATTAACTAGAGGGATCGACCAGTCTGCCGCATTGCCACTAAGGTACGAAAGCACGAAAGCTACTTTAGCTTGATCAGTTGGAAAGACTGCTGGCTGGCATAAGAAATGCAACCGGCACTGATTGATAAATACTGCAAACCTCTTTGGGTCACCAGAAAATCGTTCGGGCGGAGCCAGAGGTACATTCCCAGGTAGGTTGATCTGCACTGGATTCATAGAGGATGTAGAAGGAAGATTTCCCCCAGATGCGGGTAACGGGGTCTGTCCGGCTTGTGACTGTAGCAATTGTCTAGCGAGACCATCTGTTCACTCCTTGGAAATAATCAGTTCCCTTCTTAGAGCGCTCGTTTCCTGACGGGCTGCATGCACTTCTGCCCTTAGTTCCCCAAGTAACTGGGCTAGCTGGTCGGTATCCGAGGTTTCCATAGCGCCTGGACGGGAGTTTTGTGGTAGGCTTTGCGTTCTGTAACGCTCACCTGATTCCCGTAGAGGCGCCGGTCTTGACTGGGCGTATACCGTATCTTCAAAGGTGATGTGTAACACACGGCTGGCTCTTTGGGCTGGACCTCTGTGCACTGTATGTCTGACTCGAAGGGAAAGATGTCTGCAGATAGAAAATATGGGATTAAGGAACTGGGTTATTGAATGTCTCTCTCTTCTTCCCTTTCTCTTCTCCTGTAGAACCCCAAAGGTTAACGCTCTCACCTTAGGTAAGTGAACGCCGTGCTCTCCATCTGCCTCGGGGCAGGGTGCTGTAACCAGTTTCTTCACTGGATAAGGGGAGCAGGCCTCTTGACTTCAGAGGACTGCTGTCCGTCGTTTACTGCACGAACGGTAAGTTTCGAGTAATTCTAATGTCTTTAAAGTCTTTAGTAATGATGTTTCTTGTTTTGCAGGGTTCCGGCGATGGCGGATGACGGGCTGAAGTGAGTTGAAGATGGAGCCCGTGTGATGAATAGAAGCGCCTGGAAGCACGTAAGTAAGCGCTTGTTGCCTGCTTCACGATGCGCTCTAACTGTCTTTTTATTTTGCAGGTACAAGTTCGGAGCGGCTGCAGGGTGCCGGAATACCCACTGGGTTAGATGTGGAAAGGAGTAATGGCACGTGAGTATTAAAGTTCCCCAATGTCTTTAAACGCACCTTGTTTTGTCTTTCAGATGCGGGATGCAGCGCCGAAGGCCTCCGGAGCGTGCGAAGAGTTGGTAAGCTTTTGTCTTTCAGATGCCGGAATGCAGTGTGAAGACCTCCGGAGCGCACGAAGAGTAGGTAAGCCTTTGTCTTTCAGATGCCGGAATGCAGCGCGAGGCGTTGGTGACAGCCGATGGACCAGGTAAGTGAAGAGCTGTCACTGAAGACCGTAATGCTAACCTGTTCTTTCTTGTCTTTATAGGTGTTGCTGAAGACTGGATTCAGGATGGTAAGCCTTTTTCCTTAGGCCCAGGATCAGATGCAGAAGACACGATGAGCGTTCTGCTGCAGAGGATGCAGACTAACGCAAAGCAAGATTCATCCATCGGGTGTGGTTTAAATAGCCTCCTGTAGTGCTTAGGTGTCTCCTTCCACAGCCACGCCTAGGTAAGAAAAGAGTTCCTGCTTTCCAGAAGAGTTCCAGTGTTCTGAATCTAGGGAGTGGCTCCTGCCCCACCCAACAGGAAAGGTAGTTCCAAACAGAAGAGGATCAGAGGCTCAACTGGCAGGCAAGTAAGCAGCATGGTCTGCTGCAGGTAAGTCCACCCAAGCATTATGAGCCCGGCGCTTCCAGCGCTGGGACTGGGCATATTTATGAGCCTGGTGCCACTGGCGCCAGGACTGGGTCCAAAAGGTCCCAATTGGGACTGGTTGGCACTCGGAACCTGGGTTATGGATCTGCTTCCAAGGGAGTTGGGAAAACCCTGACCTTTTGGAAGCAGAGATCATGACAGCTGGCGTGGAACTCCACTCGCAGTGGTAACGGAAGCCCCCCAATGTGAGTGCATATACTAGTTGGGTTGGGAAGGTTGGGGGAAGGGAGCAGGGTCAGAGCATGCATAGTCAAAGTTTGGGGTACTATGTGGGTGGGGGAGAGGGGATCTAGCGGGAGGTTGGGTTATAAAAATGCACAGGGTGAATACAGCACAATATGGGTTGGCCACAATGGGTTGTCTGACAAAGATCTTTCTTAAGATATGCCTCAGAGTCCATGGCTGGGAATGACTTAGAAAATGTGAAGCTGCTGAGCTGGAATGTGCGGGGGCTGGGGACTCCAAAGAAGGTGTGCAAGGTTATCACATATCTTAATAGACTGGGAGTCAAGCTTTTATTCCTTCAGGAAACCCATCTGCTGGATTATCAAGCGTGCAGGGTAGCTCCTGGGTGGGGAGACCTATGCTATTACCCATCCTATTCCACTAGGGCACAGGGGTCATGGTTTTGGTGCACCAGTCTCTGCCATTTGTACATTTCGAAAACATATGTGACGATTGCGGCAGGTTTGTCTTTGTTCATGGGAAATTGGAGAATTTGGAGGTTCTCCTGATTAATGTATATGGCTCCAATATTGATGACTCAGATTTTTATGATATATTGTTTCAGAAATGTGCTAAATACCCTACTGCGTCAGTTATTTGTGGCAGAGACTTTAATACTATATTGGATATACACTTAAGATTGCTCCTCATCAGCACCTAGGTTGTTAACCAATGCAGAACGCACTATACTCATGCATACTGAGGATTTGGAGATGAGGGATGTGTGGCAAACACTCAACAACACTCTTGTTGACATGCACTTGCGCATCGATTTATGGTTGGTGTCATGCAAACTACTGAATTGGGTTGCTGAGTGCCGGATATTACCTAAAACATTGTCGGATCATTCCCTGGTATTGCTCTCAATAGACATCCCTGGGTACACCGCACCGAGAACGCAAGGGTGTTTTAAACCTGCCTCTTTAGAGGACCAGGTTTTCCGGGTGAGTATGGCTAACATATTGTCAGCTATTTTGACACTAATGAGGGTTCAGTGAGCACACATGCCATTCTTTGGCAAGCGTTCAAAGTGTATATTAGGAGTGATGCCACGTCTACAGAATTTGGAGTATTGCGAGACATTAGAAGAGAACTGAAGAGGAACGGGGAGGTGCTGGTGTAATTGCAACAAAGATACACTGTTGATCCATCGCCCTAAATCAAGAATGACATTAAGACGTACTTAGACAAATACAGCGACATAGCTAATAGGGAGTTGCACTACTTCGATAGGCCTCCAGCGGCACAACGCTATGGAGAACTGGAGAGACCTGGGAAGTTGCTGTCGCAAACACTTTGCAACGAAAGGGGTAGCTCCAATGTTTCATGTATAATTCGACCGAATGGCTCGGTGGCTAATACGGTCGACGAGGTAAATGCAGTATTTTATGATTTCTATAGGGAATGATATGCTCCAAAAAGCACGGCCAGAGCATCAGATATAGATGAATATCTTGCAAGGATTCCTACAACACTTATCTGCTGAGGCGCGGAATGTGTTGGAAGAGCCAATAAATTTGACTGAAATCAAGAAAGCTATTAGACATCTCCCGAAACGGAAAGCCCCAGGGTCGGACGGGATAGGGGATGAATTTTACAGGGAATTCATAGATGTGCTTTCTCCCCGATTGCTTGCGGTCTGGTTTGAAGTCCTAGAAGTTGGGACTCTCCCAGAGTCTATGCGTGAAGCAATAATTGTTTTATTACTTAAACATGGTAAGCCTTCAGATGATTGTGGGTCGTATCGACAGTTATCTTTAATAAATACTGATGCGAAGGTCTTTGCAAAAATTCTGGCATCTAGACTGAACCCATTAATGCCATATATGATGCATGAGGATCAGGCCGGATGCATATTGGGAAGATAGACGGCGTCCAACATACAACAGATGTATAATGTAATTGTGCAGATACCACAGGACATTCAGGGGGTTGCTGTTTCATTGGACATGCAAAAAGCATTCAAAAAGGTGTACTGGCCCTTCTTGTTTAGGACGCCGAATAATTATGGGTTCAGGCCAAATTTTATCAAGTGGGTGAGAATTTAGTATACACCATATGTCAGAGTGAATGTGAATGGGGTGCTATCGCCTGCATTATCATTGGAGGACGGCACTGGGCAGGGGTGCCCATTGTCACCCCTGTTGTTTTCCCTAGTGGTAGAACCGCTGGCGGATGTTATGTAAGCCTGTCAGGCGAATGCCAGTATTCACATTGCCTGGTCGATGGAACTCTTCACACTATATGCTGACGATATAATGATGTATATAAGAGACCCAGGGAAATATTTGCAGAAGATATTAACATCGGCATGCGAGTTTGGGAACTATTCTGGCTTGCGTCTAAACAGTAACAAGTCTGAGGTGTGTCCGCTGATGGACGTTACACAGGAACCCTGTAATATCTTTGGGCTGCGCTTGTCACCCTCAAATATAAAGTACCTTGGTATTGAAATTGCACGGTTGCCCGCTCTCACCAAATCGCTTAATTATGACTCCCTAGTGACTAAAATTGGCACCAAACTGGAGAGGTGGAATCATCTTCCTATTTCATTGATTGGGCGTGTGGCATTAATAAAGATGACCATCCTACCTACATTTTTCTATTTGTTTTGTATATACCACTGTAGTCTGGTAGATATTTCTTTGACAAAATAGCTCAGATATGTTCTTCATTTGTTTGGGAAGGACAAATCCGAGTAAAATGGAAACGACTCACATTGGCATTTGAGCTTGGGGGGCTGTCAGCCCCCAATTTTGAACTATATTATCTAATGGCGCAAGCACATTATGCGATATACTGGGTGGATTGTGGCCCTCAGTCGTCACTTGTGAGGATGGAGAGGTAGGGGGTTTCACCGGGGTCACTGATACATTTAATTATGGGGGAAACACGTCACCACACCCACCAACTTGACCCAGTGTAAGGCACGCAGAAGGCTTGGACTAAGTTAACCGGACGCCCCAAAAATACAGTTTTATATAACCAAGATGTTCCCGATTTGGAGCATACCGTTCCTGAGTCCGACATGGGACAAGTCACTGGCAGCGCACTGGTGAGAGGCAGGCACTCTAAAACCTGTCAGGGGAACCTTTGTTTCTTGGGATCTGATTAAGGTACATGTAGGTCATACATCGCTCCACAGGCTCCAGTTTATCCAGATTCTCTCAGTCATAGCTTCAGCGTAGCCTGGGTTCCCACAAGAACCTGCATCACACTCTTGCCTTAGCTATATACTGTCATTGGATACGAGGAAATAATCAGTATCAGCGCTATATAAACTTGCACAGAAGTCCTGGGGTGTGCAATCTGTAGATATAAGGGGCAAATTGGACAGGGATCTTGGCATCACATTCAAAGACACACATTGGCTACAGGTATGCAAATTAACGAGACAGATATCACTGAATTCTAGGTACAGGCTAATTCATTTCAAGATCCTAAACAGAACATGTTTATTGTTGATGTTTAATGTTGATGTTTAGGTGCATCTCGGGCATTAGCCAAATGCACTACTCTGAGTCTTGGTGTTGCCCCACTGCATCTTAGCTTAAGTGTATTATCTGAATCTAGGTGCTGCTCTATAGGCCTGCCCCTACCCAGATCAAACTAGCTATCTGCAAGCCACAACCTATGTTGCTCATCCAACCAGATCCAATACTCAGGCCACCAGCACTGCGTACCCTTGTAGCCAGACCATGATCACCTGGTTCGCTCTTATCATGTTCCCCTTCTGCGTCACGTTGAACAACGTACCTTGCAGCGGTAATAGTTACATAACCTACAAGGATGGTGTAGTGATACACAAAATTGCAACCTTGCCAATCAGGGCTTTAGATGACAGCATTAGCCGCTGAAAGCCAATAGTGTATTCAAAGTATGTGCTAAAAATGCTGACAGTAGTCTGTTGTAGCACTTCCATTATGCAGTAGTGAGCTACAAGGAATATGCAGGCCTAGTATGAGTGATAGGTCACATTATGCATTGTTGATAGACAGGCGGGAGAGGGCCCTAGCTCTGTAGCTAATAGACATTTTTGGAGTGTTTGGAACATTATGGCACCTATATAGCGCTTAGATAGCCAGTCTTAAGCGCTATGAACACTAAGCTATGAGTGCATGCCTTTTAGAGCTTGCAGATGGGGTTAATACATCCCTGCTTCCCTTAGAATATTCTGCCTCACTAACGGTAGCCCTGCATGGCCCCTAAGCTAATCTCCTTTTCTCTGGGAAGGCACTGATAAGACATTCCTGAGCTTTCGCGCAGATGGGCTCCAAGGAGCCAGGGAGGGGCTCAGAAGAAGCACAGTGGAAATTAACAGAGTTGGGTTTTTTCCATGAGCCAGCCTATATTTTGCACAGGGAAAGTTCTGGAACTGTGCGTCATGGACGGGCAGCACGAGATTATAAAATATGCATGCTCACATGACTCGGGTGGGAGATCATCCTGTGGACTTGGTTCGAGCAAGATCAAGTGCCTGGAATTGGAGCTCTGACGGCACCCAGCAGCGCTGTCCTCTGAGCGGGGCTTGTTACAGCTAGCTTATGAGGGCCAGGGTCTCCCAGTGCTGATTGAAGGGGCGTAAGACTGTGTTTCTCTATGTTTCTCTATGTTTATCTAAGTTCTATGTTTCTCTATATTTTGCATTTCTCTAAGTTTTGTGCTTTGTAATCTTCTCTAACTTGAATCCCAAAATGTATATTCACTCACTGTTTAGAATAAATACTAAAACTTATTGAAGGTGTCATTTGTCACTAGCATGAGTTCACTGCTCAGCACAATAGAACCTGTATTTTGGGCTGAATTGGGTACTTTTTGCTCTCAAAGGGCTGGCCCCGAGGAAGATTTTGCCCATATCAAGACATTTGGTGGCAGCTTGGGGATTTGTGCAGAGCAGTGCCTTGCTGTGAAATGACAAATTGTGTGAGAGAACACAGTGCAGAGTGAGGAGCAGGCTGTCGCATTTCCTTGGTGGTCTCACTGCAGCTCTGAGACTTCAAAAGACAGCAGCGTTGTGTCGGCTTGCCGTGGCCGATAGCTTGTGTGGTTAAGACTCCCTTCAGTAAATCAGTCGTGACTGACTTATTGCTTGGGAATGGAGCCAGGGAGTACAAGGCGATAAACAAGCGGGAAATGGCTTTGTTTAAAGCGCTCCGATGAGTGGTCAAGAAAGATGTATGTTCAATTAGGAAAGACTTTTATCATGCGGTTTCCCCAGTTTAAAGTTGTAATTTGAAATGCAAAGTGAGACGGAGTTCTCAACTCTATTCTGTCATGAGGGCAGGGAAAATAGTTGCGAGGATTTGACATGCAAATTGTGAATAGTAATCTAACCATTGACTCAGCCCCAGTGTGCTAGCAAGTGGGGGGCTGTAATGTACGGAGGCGAAGGTTCACTTTTTTTTTAATGTATGCTTTTGAAGTGTTGACATTCCTGAAGATAACGTGGGGAATGAGCCGTGCTTAGGAGAAAGAGTAACATCTGTGCTGAGAGCCTAAAGGGTTTGTTTTTCTTTTGGCAACTGTAAATTCCATGTGCTGGTGGCGAATTCTGTTTAAAAGAAAGACACTAAAATGGTTATATTGCATTTTAAGCTGTGCCATGCTTATAATGGGTGAGAGACTAACTTAAAAAAAGAAAGTGAGTGATGTTATTTGGATTTTCGATTTTTGTGTATTGATTTGAAATTGCAGAATCAGTTTGCAATGGTTTGGGGGGGAAAAAAACCAATTTATATTTTTTCTAAATTGCCTCTAAATTGCCCCTGGAGTATTTTTGACTGTTCCCACGATATGCCATGGATTTGTACTGTTGCCTTATAAGTGATGTATGTTTTTGGAAATAGTGACCTGTTAACTGTGGTACATGGTGAAAAATGTTGTTGACACATTTAACAGCCCACAAGCAATATAGAGTGTGGGTTGCTCTTGCAGACAACAGAAAAAAAAAAACGTGTAGGGAGCTGCACTAAACATGGCATTTTTTAAATGCACTGAAATAAGTGGTTATATTCTGGCAATGGTACAACAGAATGGAAAATCTGTGTGTGATAAGACAGCACAAAGATTTAGTGGGTTGCGGGTTCTTTTGAAAGATCGCACATTGGATTGGAGTGAGCTTGTGAAGCCAAACTACAAGGTTACGAGGAAGAAGAAGAAAAAAAAACGTATGCCTTTTAAATGGGCCATTAATCAGTTCAAAACAGGCTAAAAGACGCTTTGACATTTTGCAAAATTACATGGAGTAGAATCTGATGAGAAGAAAAAGTGCCTCTTTTGAAAATAAGAGTCTTGCTGTGTGTGCAGAGCTTGTGCCTTGAAGATAACTTGCACTGTCTTGGGCGAGGTGCGCGAAGAAAAAAAAAAACTGTTGGAGGAAGGGAGACAAAAAGCAGAATACTGTGCTCCTGTTTAGTGAAATGGTGTTTCAGATATGAGAGCTTTTCTGAGTTGCTGGAACAGTGCAAGAAAGAGTTAATCTGGATGAACTGTCTGAAAAGAGTGCCTTCCATTGAAGCCGCCACAGTTTAAGAGTTATAGAGCAAAGAGATAAGCTTGCTGTGCGAAAGATAAACAACGACATTCCTGCATTCCACCCCCTGTGAGAGACACCATCAGTGTGAGCAAAAAACTGAGGAGAGGGGGTGCAAAGACAGAAATGCTGATCAGAAGTAAAGAATTTGCCCAGTATCAACACTGGAAGGAAAACAAACGCTGCATGCAGGATGGCAGATGGGCACATCACATCTGAACATTTGGGGAACCTGTGCATCTGTGAATGGGCTAAGAAAAGACAGCTGCCCATTTCAAGAGACATTGCCATGCAAGCTGCATCCCAGTGCTCCATGTGATGTGAACTGAAGTAAAGCGCTGTGCACTGGAGAAGAAACCTCTAGGCGCTTTGAGAAGAGAAAATACACAGCTGGCAAAATGCAAGCTACATTGCCAGGGCTGGAGTAACTGACAAAGATATTATGGCATTCCAGATGGAAGCAAAACTGACAAAAGCGCTTAGCCGTTTTGCAAGAGACAACATGCAGAGCAGGGCTATGGAGTACAACATGAACACTGCACATTAGCCATGATCCAGAAGCCTCACGGCTTAGTGCAAGAATGAATGATTTGTTGAAGCAACAAAAGAAACTGACTTAGACTATCGCGCTCAAAGGGGTGGGCCAAGAAATCAGCAAACACCCTTTGAGAAAATGATAAGTGAAAAACCAGAGGCTTGAAAGACACTAGCTGTATGGAGAAAAATAAACAAAGCTGCTTGTGCAACTGCAGGCGATATTGGACTGAAAGACTTTACCTTTGAAAAATGGAGTGATGCCAGCAGGGCAAACTAAATCAAGATCATGAGACACTGGAAGCAAGTTGGCGCCTGGCATTCGTGATCGCTTTGGTGAAAAAGAAAAGCATTGTGCGACCTGGGTACTTATTATATGGCTTTTGTAAAAGCACAGATCAATCTGAGGTACCATTGACCAACTATGATCGCATTGCACAAATGAGTTTGTGATTAGGCAGTATGGTTGAGTGTAAATAAGCCCCCAATAACATACAGAAGGGTGACAGATAATTGCAGTAGCAATGATAAAGTGTGTAGTTACCTGGTGAGACTTCTGAAGATGGGGGTGGTGTTATTGGAAGGGGTGGATAACGCTGATATTGAAGTTCTGATGGCATCCTAACATTTCTGTTTGTATTTTGCCTAGGCAAAAAAGCAAGACAGTTGCGTGCCATAACAGAAGTAGATGTGTGCAATTTGTGGGTGACACTGATCAGTCAAGCAGACGCATTCTCAGAGAAAGCGAGTCACTGCGTGATGAAATATGCGAGTCACTGCGAAATGTCCTGCACCGCACTCAATGCTGCTAACATGCATGACGTATCAGGACATTTGTTCTGCAACCTGCGAAAGGTGTCCAACAGAGTAATAACTTTTGCTGAACTGGCACGGTGCAGACTTGGCTAGTTATCAAATATTTGATGCTACACATTCAAATGATTCAGTTGCTGGAAATAACTTAATTGACATGTCTGGCCTTTCTTGTTTAAAGGACTATGGACAATGAGTTGTGGACTGTAACATCATGCACCACAAACAGCTGTGAGACACAGCACTTGAATGCTAACACATTGAAAAATGGTTTTTAAATGCACTTTTTGAGATGAATCTGAAAAAACGAAATGGTTTTGCTCTTCCAACTGAATTGCTTTAACCAGAGATGCTTTGCTTTTTTGAAAAAAAAAAAAACTTCTACGTTGCACGTAGGCCGGAAAATGATTTATGAATTGTTGGGGCAGCAGAATTATGCAAGCAGGAGCGTAATTTATTTTGAGATAAAATGAGTGTGCACATCAAAGTCACCTGTGCGTTGGTTAAGATTCTTAATTTGAAGTAATGCTGCCAAGTGTGTGAGCTCTAATTTGAGATGGTAACCTTTGAAACACTGGATACTTTTACAGCCAGCTTTAAGGCGGGTAAATGAAACCATGACTGACTAGTTATTTGATTTTATGACACAGAGTGTGACACGGTTTTTGTTAAACCAACCAGTTTCATGTTTTTGTGGGGACAGCTGTCTCCAGCACACTAATGCAAAGAGTCATCTTTTTGATTGTAGACATTTGGAATAATTCTTTGGAAAAGCGCTACAGATGAGTATCCACATGGAATTGCTAGCGTACTGGCCTGGCACATTGTCAGACATCTTTTGTCACTGACTCATATGACTGGTGTCCATGAAGTCATAGGCCCAAATGTTTCAGTGAATGGATACAAAGATTTGTTTAATTTGTTTAATGTGATGTTTTTCTGACCAAGAAATGCAGCGAGTGTTCTCGCCAAGATGTTATGGACTATAACTTGACTGTATGCATTTCACACAATGGTGTGATGAAACAGCCACTGCCGGATGGTAGAATGGTGTTTGTAGCTAAAACTAATATTGTATATGGTAGATATCCCACTTGAAGAAGGGTATTCTCTAAGTCACAATAGGTAAACACTGTGAACATGTTAGATTTTCCAGTAGTAAGGCAACATTTAAATTGTAGGCTGGTAATGCACACCTCTATTATTAGAGTGATACACTTAGACATAGATTTATCATGAGGCAATGTTTCCTTAGTACTACCAAGCTGCTACAAATGGAGTCCATTTCTATGGCCCATCACTAGAGTGCGCGTAGCTAGGGAGCTAGATTCATTAATTGCAGGAGCAGCGGGGAGTAACAGGAGCTTTATATGCTTGTGACATAGAAACTGTGCACAATAAGTTAGCCACTATGGGTTCTGATGCCAGCTCTGCTATAGAACTTCTAGCCTAGTGGGGTTCATTGATACGCCCAACACTGCTACAAGTATTGGCAACCACTGAAGATGGCAGAATTTTAGGTATGAAGACATTTTTTCTGCCATAGGGCAGGTCAACAAGACTGCTAAATACACACGATGCATTGTATGGCAAACATTGTTTAATCAGCAGGTGTTGGCTTTTTACTGGGTGGGGGCGACCATCCTCAACACACTGGCACGCAGAGCTACAGTTACCAGCATACATATGGATCAAATTGCTTGCTTTTGATTGCATGAATAACACATGCCATGCTCTGATGCAAATTAATAGAATTGTTTTTATTTAGATAACCTGGTGCCCATGGGTTCACCTTGTTCACGAAATTAGATGGTTTCTGGTTGGGTTCCACATACATGGGGGAAGTGTCTAGTCACACAGCCCATAGTCACGTTTGAATGCCCTGGGATCAGGGGGAGGGTAGGCCCTTAGAGTGAAAGGCTGCCAGGTTTAGAGTTGGTAACCATACATAAATGCAATAGTGCATTGTAGATTAGACTACACCGGATTGCCTTGACATTCTAACTGCATGCTGCTTTTTAACTGACAATCAGTTATACAATAATTATTTAGGTATTGTTGTGTAGGCCAGGTTTTGGCTAGAGTAAATGTCCATGTTCACTTTGTGTAGGTATTTTTGTGTAGGCCAGGTTTTGGCAAGGGTATATGTCACTGTTCACTTTGTGTACATTTTTGTTTAGGTAGTGTTTTACCTTGCATGCCACGCTAACTAACCGCTAGAAGATAGTTTGCTTAAACCTCTTGCAAAGCCACAAGGTCTTTATCACTGCACTAAATACTATATTGATGTGTATTAGTCAGCATTTGTCGCACACACGTTGAATAGGGGTGGAATGTAGTGATACACAAAATTGCAACCTTGCCAATCAGGGCTTTAGATGACAGCATTAGCCGCTGAAAGCCAATAGTGTATTCAAAGTATGTGCTAAAAATGCTGACAGTAGTCTGTTGTAGCACTTCCATTATGCAGTAGTGAGCTACAAGGAATATGCAGGCCTAGTATGAGCGATAGGTCACATTATGCATTGTTGATAGACAGGCAGGGAGAGGGCCCTAGCTCTGTAGCTAATAGACATTTTTGGAGTGTTTGGAACATTATGGCACCTATATAGCGCTTAGATAGCCAGTCTTAAGCGCTATGAACACTAAGCTATGAGTGCATGCCTTTTAGAGCTTGCAGATGGGGTTAATACATCCCTGCTTCCCTTAGAATATTCTGCCTCACTAACGGTAGCCCTGCATGGCCCCTAAGCTAATCTCCTTTTCTCTGGGAAGGCACTGATAAAACATTCCTGAGCTTTCGCGCAGATGGGCTCCAAGGAGCCAGGGAGGGGCTCAGAAGAAGCACAGTGGAAATTAACAGAGTTGGGTTTTTTCCATGAGCCAGCCTATATTTTGCACAGGGAAAGTTCTGGAACTGTGCGTCATGGACGGGCAGCACGAGATTATAAAATATGCATGCTCACATGACTCGGGTGGGAGATCGTCCTGTGGACTTGGTTCGAGCAAGATCAAGTGCCCGGAATTGGAGCTCTGACGGCACCCAGCAGCGCTGTCCTCTGAGCGGGGCTTGTTACAGCTAGCTTATGAGGGCCAGGGTCTCCCAGTGCTGATTGAAGGGGCGTAAGACTGTGTTTCTCTATGTTTCTCTATGTTTATCTAAGTTCTATGTTTCTCTATATTTTGCATTTCTCTAAGTTTTGTGCTTTGTAATCTTCTCTAACTTGAATCCCAAAATGTATATTCACTCACTGTTTAGAATAAATACTAAAACTTATTGAAGGTGTCATTTGTCACTAGCATGAGTTCACTGCTCAGCACAATAGAACCTGTATTTTGGGCTGAATTGGGTACTTTTTGCTCTCAAAGGGCTGGCCCCGAGGAAGATTTTGCCCATATCAAAACAGATGGGCTAGCCAAACTTCGATTTCCAAGACACTACCCCATCCCCTCCCCCACACCCTTCCTACCACCTCTGCCCCCTTCCCACCCACTCACACCTTGACCTCTACTTCCCCCATAAACATTGGCCTCCCAGCCAACGCGGACATAACCCACAGCCACCTTAGACCGAGTGCTCTAGGCAGCGCCTCACCCATTACTAAGCCTAACCACACCAAACTGAACACTAAGCCCCCTGCACCACCCAAGCCTCCTGGACCGACCCCCTCTTATCACTCCTAACCTCACAGCCCGCAACAATAGACTAGGCACTAGGCTCCCCATCACAACTAGCAGGCCTATTGCCAAATCCAAAACCAAAACCAACAATAAGCACAAGGCACCCATTAGCTCAAACCACTCCCACTAAAAGGAGCCTTACTTAATGTCAGATCCCTTGCTGCCCACCCTACAGAAATTGCCGACATCATCCTCACCAATGATCTTGACTTCCTAGCCTTAACAGAAACCTGGCTTCATGAAGCGTCCGGACCATACTTATCACTAGCCGTCCCGGACAAATACTCTATCCTCAGAGCTGATAGACCCAACGCCAGGGGAGGATGCGTAGCGATCATCTCTAAATCGTCCTTAGACTTCAGATAAGTCTCCTACTTATAGTCAAGCTGCAAACTTCCCCCACTAGCACGATCACCTTTCACCTCATATATAGACCGCCAGGCCCCCTGGGGTCTTTGAAGAAGACATCACAGATTATTATCCTCAGAGACCTTAACCTTGGTTACCGCGATCCCAATGACTTACCTGCTGCATCCTTAGCTAATGCCGTAACAGAACATAGATGGCTTTGCACAACTCAATTTCCTCCCCACCCACCAGAAAGGCAGAATTATTGACTGGGTAGCGACCTACAACTGCAACACAATTTGTAAGGGCCCCCAACCTCTGGCATGGACGGATCACTACCTCATCCTTCTTGAGGTTAACATTAATCATGTAGTACCCAAAAAGTGCCCCATGGCACCACCCTGTCCCACCAGAAACAAACGCAACATTACTGCTGAGGCCCTACTACCCCTGGTCCTACCCACCTTCAACGCACTTCCAGCCAATGCTGATCTTAACCTACTGATTGACACCTTCAATGAATCCATGGACAAGGCGATGGATACCATTGCCCCTCTGCAATTGCGCAAAGATAAACCAAGAGCTCATCTGGACTCGTGGTACACCCCCGAACTCAAGTTACTCAGAAAAAAGAAAGTCAAGGCACAACTTACATGGAAAACCAATCCCTCAGCGGAAAATAAATCAAATCTTATGAATATATCTTCTTTATATACAAGTGAGATAATTTGCACCAAAAAAGATGCATACAACATCAGGATTGATCAGGCAGGGTCCTCCACTAAAGAATTATTTAAAATTCTCAAAGAACTTGAAACTCCCAACCCACCTACAGACACCTGCTTAAAAGACAAATCTTGGTGCACCAGCATCCAAAACACCTTTAACAACAAAATCACAGGACTTCAAACTAAAATTGAGGACAAACGCCAACAACTCTCCAACAACAAGTTTACCAATCGTGGCTCACCAACGCCCTTCAATACCAAATCGGGCTTCACATTCAAGAAAGTAACTACGGTAGAAGTTCAAAAAATCATCACCACCTTAAAACCCTGGAATGCAAAGGGGACAGCTGTCCCGCCCAGATCATAAAAGACGCAGCTAGAGATCTATCCCCCTTCATCACTAAACTTATTAACCTATCATTCATCAATAACTCAGTTCCCAGCAACCTAAAACAATCATGGGTTCTCACACTCTTGAAAAAACAATCACTAGACCCAGCCATACCCACCAATTACAGACCCATCACCACAGTCCAATTCCTATTAAAAATCCTGGACAGAGACGCCTACCTCCAAATTCAGGAATATCTGGAATCCAACCAACTGCTAAGAATACGTCAATCTGGATTCAGACCACAACATGGAACAGAAACTGCCCTTGTTGATCTCAAAAGTCAGATTGATGAAATCAAAGACAAAGGCAATGCCGCAATCCTACTCCTTTTAGACCTTTCAGCGGCCTTCGACCTGGTCGACCATAAAATCCTCTGTAGCCACTCAGCCACCGCAGCTCACTTCTCCTCCTCGGCCGTCACATGGATACAATCCTTTCTGGCAAATAGAACCATGAGGGTTTTCTCTACAACAGCTGCAGCAGACCCTATCCCCATCTCATGCGGGGTCCCACAAGGCTCCTGTGTCTCCCCCACTTTGTATAACATATTTACAAAGCCACTATTTGACCAACTGGACAGTCTGGGTATCACCTACATGAATTATGCTGATGACACCCAGCTACTCCTCACCATCACAGGCAACTACCATGCAGACGCCACCCAGATTAACGAAATATTCTCCAACTTTCAGGCATGGATGGCCTTTCATGGCCTTTGCCTGAATGATGAGAAGACGCAGCTCCTCCTTGTCGGCTCTCCCAGTAACCTAAACTTAATCCCAATTACAACAACATCATTATCGAGGGTCACACCATCCCTATTGCCAAAAGCGTGAAAACTCTCGGTTTTTACCTTGATGCCAACTCTAACCTCTGTAAACAAACCAACATGATCGCCTCAGCCTCTGCCTACACCGGCAAGCTTATTAAGGCCAGTAGACCCTTCCTATCATCTAATAGCTGCCTCACTCTTGCTAGAGCCCTCATACAGTCCAAACTAGACTATTGCAATAGCCTGTACATAGGTACTAACCAATCTATAATTAACAAATTACAGGTGCTTCAAAACAACGCACTACGTGCAGCACTTAACATCCCTAGGCGAGAGCACATCTCCACTGCTAGGAAATCATGCAAATGGCTCTCCATATGACAAAAAATTGATTTGAAAACTATTTGCTTCACATACAAGGCATTAAACCACCTAGCCTCACTAATAAATTTACCATGAAACCTGAAACCAGAACCACTAGATCCTCCAACACTTTATGCTTGACAGTGCCTAGATTCTCCTTAAAAAGAGCTGGAGGGGCCAGCTTCACAGTACTTGCCTCCCAACTCTGGAACACCTTACAACTCAAATTAAAACTATTGAGTCCTTCCAGATCTTCAGGAAACATGTTATTGGATGGCTCCTAAACAAAGAGTAGCACAACAGATATGTGGGTACATCTCCTTCTGCTTAACTATGTCTGTGAACTCTGTAAACTGTTGTATTTTGAAACTGTAGTACCCCACACTGCTTAATTATGTTTGTATACTGTGTAAATTGCTGTATATTGAATTTGCAAATATCACACTATGTAACCATCTTCTTTAAGCGCCCTTCTACCTCTGGGTTTGGAGCGCTATACAAATAAATAAAACAAACAAACAAACAAACAAACAAACAAACAAACAAACATTTCACCCCAGCTAGTCTTAAGAAAATGTTTCCTTCCTCGGAAGGGAGATGCTCCAGATGTAATGCTTTTAGAAGCTGGCATATTACAAATGCTGTGGTCGTGTCATGCACTGTTGGTGTATTGGGGTGCAATATGTCAAGCATTAGGCCAGCGTCTATTATGGGAACCCTCAATGTGTTTATTTGCATATGTGAAGAAGCTGAACGCAGTAAAAGGCAAATTTGTTAACCTTGGTCTTATATTGGCAAAAAGGGCAATCCTGATGCGTTGGACATGGAAAGAGACCCCCACGTATGATAATTGGCTCCACGACATTCTTTGGGCCAACGATATGGAACAAACATATACCAACCTACAGGCCCCAGTGAGTCGCCCGCAGGATATTTCCGGCAGTTTCTGGAACAACAAAATGTTGACAATGAAGGCAGCTGAATAGTATTGTAAATATATTGTATGTACTTTGAAATGCCTGTATTGACAATATATCACTGTCTGTTTATGGTTTGTAATGATGGAACCCTGTGCAAGATAAATAAATAAAAATGTAAATATTTTTTTAAAAACAAAAAACAAAAAAACATTGCATGAAGATCCATTTAAACATGAGACTTATAACCGAACAAGGTAACCCAATGCTAAAGACCAACTTATCATCGGGGTCTACTACATGGCTTGATGAAATGTCAGAAAACAACTGCTCAATGCCCAAACTAGGGGCGACATCCCACCTAACTGGGCCTGGTTGAGAGGCAACACAACAGCAATCCTTGACTACATGTTCGTGTCTACCAATTGCTTTCAATTGGTAGATCAATTTAAGGTCATCCAAATGCCAACAATTGATCACAATCTACTTGAAGTCACATGCAATATTGCAATGGCGAAATCTAGACTGCTCTTTAACACTTCACTTCAAATATCACAGGGACAGAAATGACTGAGAATACGTCCCTCCGAAAGCGCTACAATGCCCAACAAGCTCGGCCACGCATAAAGGACATGAATGAGAGTCCAGAATACACATGGATATTACACCAATTCCAACAAGTCAGGAAAACCGATGACAAAACGAAATACAATCTAAAACACGCATACAGCATGCAAGTAGTCAAAGCAACAAAACTTCTCCGGACAACTCTGAGAAAATGTTTTGGTTCAACCACCTAGAGTGCGACCACCGGGACTTCCTCGTGAAAAAAGGAAACGCAAATATAAGAATTGGCTCATTTTCACCAAAGCCCTCAGATTTTAAAGTGATGCTGAACATATGCTAAGAACATGCAGTCAGTACCCAGTACACAAGAAATTTATGGGAACATATTAACGATTAGGGCTACAACCAATTAGCCTCACAAGCCTCTAAAGTAACAGAACAGGCATGGGTAACACACTTCACCTCCCTATTTGCACGCAAATCAGGAATGATGAAAAGGGAACTCCCACAGTCAATAACAGAATGGAAGATCGACTGCGACATTGAAGACATCAAAATTCGCATTGTCAAACTTAGCTCATCAAGAGCCCCAGGCCCAGATGGCCTCACCAACAGGATGCTCAAAGAAGGAAGGGGCCTTGGGCAGAATTCATCTTCACTGTATTCAAACACATTTTTAAAACCAAACTGATTCCTAGCTCGTTGAAACGAGCAATAATAATACCAATATTCAAAAAGGGCAAAACAGAAAATCCATGGAATTACCGGCCCATCGCCTTTCTGAACATTATAAGCAAAATATTTGGCTCCATTCTGCTCTGAAACCTAAACAAGTGGGCTGTGGCAAGCGGACACAGGGATCCCAGACAAACAAGGTTTGTGAAAGGAGTGGAAACCCCTCTTAATCTATTTCTATTGAATCTCCTAAAATTCAGAGGGATTCAAACCAGGGCAACTTACTACATAGCATTTGTTGACTTCAAACAGGCGTTCTACAGTGTTAAGTTACGAAGCTGTGGATGCCCAACCTCCCTCTTAGAGGCCATAATAGCTCTATACTCGGGCATATCTATTGAAGTAAGATTGACCAGGCAGGGAGATGTCACCCAAAGAATCCACAGGCACCGAGGCTTAAAACAAGGGCGTCATATTGCATCATCACTATTATACATATCGGACCTACAAGAATCTCAGAATGAGGTTCAAGCTTTTCCTCCCAAGATCCAGAATCAATACGTCCGTTGCATCATATATGCAGAAGATTTGGTCATAATCGACCAAACCCAGATTGGTCTGCAGCGTCGATGGAACACGTTCCTGTGATACACTGATGCAAACGATCTTAAAATAAACGTCAAAAGACATGCATCCTGGAACTTGCTGCCTTGAACCAAAGAAAACGTAAGAACAGGATAACATTTGTGTGGAAAATAGGAGGAGAAACTCTCGTACAAGTGGAGTCACTCACCTATCTAGGAGTCCTAGTAAACCGCACTATAAATCCATGTGAATGGTATAAAGTGTTAAGACACAAAACCAAGTGTTCGGCGAGTCAAGGGCAAGCAATCTTAAAAAAATATGGAAAATTCACAATGCTACCTCTTGTACGCTTTTACAAACAAAAAGTACAACCAATTCTAACATAAGGAGCGGACACACTCCTCAACCTGCAATGATGAGATTAGAAGCCCTATTCTGAGACGTTCCCTAAGATTACCAGATGGGCTCCCTGTCCCCTCAATCAGATATGAGTTGTTCCTACAATCATTGGAGTCCATAACTCTCTGGAAAACGCTGTAATTGTACCGAAAATGCATAATGACACCACATCCGCTGCCATTTGACATCATTAGGTTGTCACACAACTCAACCAAGGAGAACGTGTTAAAATATTGGAATAAGAAATGCATAAACTGGCTCGAGTACATAGGGTGATACTCTGATACAGAATCCAAATATGATATAAAAATAAAAGAACAAGACTGGAAAAACACGCAACAATCAAGAGCAAAATATGTCTTTTAACTATTCCACTCATCCATGAAAGACGACCCATAAATTGCTTACCAAAGTATCTGATTAAGTTCCCTTCAAAACATTACGGTGATCTAATTCTAAGATTTTTTACATTGAATAGACTACCGACTGGAGAAGTTCTTCATAAACAGAGACAAGGGGCAAATGATGATCCCTGGTGCAAATTCTGCAATGAAAAAGAAGTGCCCAAACCTTACGCATATAAGAGAGAGCCACTTGCGACATAACATTAAACAGACTTGGTCATTGACAGCACAGGAATGGTGGAATCTACTGGTAATAGAAGAAAACACGATTATGGTACTTACAGCAATGAAATTCATAGAATTGTTGTTACCCAATCCTAGGACCAGCATAAACGCCATCTAAACACTTAAGCAAGACCATGCCCATGCTCATAACATGTAATGCGAATATAACAACTAAGACCCAGCTGAAGAGAACGATTTAACTAAATGATTGATGTGGGACATTTTGTAATGTTTTTATGGCTTCTTGGAAGTTTACATTTTATCAGGTTTATGACAAACCAATATAAAAATAAAAAATAAAAAAATGTTTATGCAAAATACAAAACTCTTAGAAGGAAACAGAAAGAAGAACAAGGTCAGCAATTACCAGATGGCAACAAGAGCCCCAAATGTGATACTTAACAGTTTAGAGGGAGAAGGTATGCAATTCTAATTGTAATAATTCCATATAGACAGAAATCACTGATAAGAAAGCAGCCACTCGGCAAACCACAAAGATCCATTATTTTGAAAGGTGCTAACCTACATTATCAATCAAGAGGCACAAAGCTGAGAACATTAATGAAAATTGCAGTTAAATTAAGCAGGGAATAATTACAAGTTTGGTGGTATCTCTGTAGTAAATCTACCGAAATACCACCCAAATGGAATTAGCATAACCACCACTTGGTCCAGCGGAATTACCACCAGATTACAAGTGGTGGTAGGCAGTGTTAGTCCCAATTTATTGGAGTTCAGAGGATTTTATGCTGGTAAGGTGGAAGGTTTTCCTCCAGCTCTTAGATGGAACAAGTTACTTACCTGTAACTGTTGTTCTCCAGCATGGGTCTGGCATGGATTCACATGCTCATGAATAAAGAATACATAGCAATACACACATGCACAACCACGGGAGGTGGCAAAGGCTCAACATTAAGCATTACATCAAACTCAACATTAAGCATCTTACCACCTCACCAGGCTCACCTCAGGCGAACAGGTTGCGCAGCACTGCTTGGCCGACCCTGGACTCCTCCCTGGAATCCCGATCGACGCAGTAGAATTTCGTGAAGGTGTGCGTCGACCTCCACGTAGCAGCCCTGCAGATGTCCAGCAGGGGCACACCAGAAAGAAACGCCGTGGTAGCTGCGATCGCTCTGGTGGAATGGGCTCTCGGACGGCCGGGCAGCGGTCAGTTTGCCAACCGATGACAGTACATGATACAGCCGGAGAGCCATCTGGAAATGGAAGCCTTTGAGAGAGCCTTCCCCTGATTGACAGGTCCAAAGTTCACAAAAAGTTGTGACGTCTTCCGAAAACACTTCGTGCGGTCCACGTAGAACTTCAGCGCTCTAGCCACATCCAGCGAGTGCAAAGTCCTCTCAGCCGGCGACGAAGGCGACGGGAAGAACACAGGCAGCACCAAGGGTTCGTTGAGATGGAAGTCCGACGGTACCTTGGGCATGAAGGAGGGGTGCGTCCTGAGCACTACCCTCGTGTCGTGAAAAGTCAAGTACGGGGCCTTGCAGGAAAGGGCCTGGATCTCTCCCACCCGTCGTGCGGAGGTGATGGCCACAAGAAACGCTGTTTTCCACGACAGAAACTTCAACGGGGCCGAGTGCAGAGGCTCGAACGGAGGTCCCATGAGCTTGGTCAGCACCACGTTGAGCTCCCACGCCGGGGCCGGAGCCTTCACCAGCGGGAACGATCTGAACATTCCCTTCATGAACTCTTTCACCAGACGATGAGACCACAGGGACGTCCGCCCCGTGGTTCTTGTGTATCGGGAGATCGCAGCAAGATGAATCTTGATGGACGCGTGTGCCAGTCCAGCTTTGGCCAGCGTCAGCAGGTACGGCAGTACCTGGGGAGCCGTAATCCGTAGAGGGTTAATCTTCTGTGCGTGGCACCAGACAGAGAACCTCTTCCATTTGTGTCCGTAGCATTTAAGAGTCGAGGACGCCCTGGCCTTTGCAAGAACCTCTCTGCAGTCGGCCGGTATGTCGTATCCTCCAAACTCTAGCGCTGCAGGAGCCAGGCCTGCAAGTTCAGCGATTTCGGATCGTGGTGGAGGATGGCGCCTCCTTCCCTGGAGAGTAGATCCGCGTCCACCGGCAGCTTGATTGGCGGGGACGTTGACAAGTCCAGAAGGTCCGGGAACCATATCTGCCTCGGCCACGCAGGTGCGACGAGGATCATCCTGCACCGTGACCTCTTGAGCTGGTTGACGAGCCGGATTAGCAGTGGCAAAGGAGGGAACGCGTAGAGGAACAGGCCCTCCCAGGGGAACGAGAAAGCATCGCCCATGCTCCTCGCCTGGGGAAACCTGCTGGCGAATCTCCGGCACTTGGAGTTCGTCGCCGTCACGAACAGGTCGATCTGGGGTGTGCCCCACCGTCGGAAGAGGCGATCCACTAGATCCTGCCGTAGTTCCCACTCGTGGCACGAGCGCAGCTCCCTGCTGAGTGAGTCGGCGATGGTGTTTTTTATCCCTGCCAGATGAAACGGCACCAGAAACATCCTTTGGGCGACGGCCCAATGCCACAGGTCCTGCGCTTCCTTGGACAGTGCTGGGGACCTGGTTCCGCCCTGTTTCCTGATGTAAAACATGGTGGTGGTGTTGTCGGTGAAGATCCTCACCACCTTGCCCTTGAGGGACGGAAGGAAGGACCTGAGGGCCCAGAACACTGCACGGAGCTCCAGGACGTTGATATGGAGGGACTTCTCCGTCGGGAGCCAGAGGCCTCTCGCGTGCAGATTTTCGGTGTGCGCTCCCCACCCTTCCAGGGAGGCATCCGTGGTCACTGTCTCCTGGTGGTCTGGGGTCCGGAAGTCCATGCCCGCCGTCAGATGCGCGCGGGCGCCCCACCACCGGACCGCTCGGTGGAAACCCTCGTCGAGTGTGATCCTCTCCTCGAAGCCGCCCGTCGTTTGGATCCAGCGCGCGTCCAGGAACTCCTGCAACGGGCGCATCCGGAGCCTGCACATGGGAATGAGGTAGATGCAAGAGGACATCATTCCGAGGAGGGACTTGATGGACCTCACCGTGGCCGCGTCGGAAACCAACATCCGCTGTACCTTGCCCAGGATGGACCTGGTCCTTTCCTCCGACGGGGAGGCCAGAAGGGACACTGTGTCGAGCTTCGCTCCCAGAAACAGTGCGTTTTGCGCGGGTACCAGGTGGGACTTGGCGTAGTTCACGGAGAATCCCAGGTCCGAGAGAAGTTGGACGGTCCTTGCCGTGTGGTCCACGGCGAGCTCCCTCGTCTTGGCTCGGATGAGCCAGTCGTCCAGGTAGGGGTAGACGTGGATCCCCTCGCGGCGCAGCTGCGCCGCCACCGGTGCAAGGCACTTGGTAAATACCCTGGGTGCCGACCGTAGTCCGAAGGGGAGGGCTTTGAACTGGTAGTGACGCCCTTGGACCACAAACCTGAGGAATTTTCGGTGCCCCTTTAGGATGGGATTATGGAAGTAGGCATCTTCCAAATCCAACGACGACAGGAAGTCTCCTTCCTCCAGCTGACCCAGGACGTGCTGGAGGGTGACCATCCGGAACTTCTGCGCCTTGATGAACTTGTTCAGACGTCGCAGGTCTAGGATGGGGCGCCATCCTCCCGTCTTCTTCACGAGGAAGTATCTCGAGTAAACTCCGGAGCCCCGAAGCCTCTTTGGGATGAGTTCGATGGCGCCCTTCCTGAGCAACGCCTTTACCTCCAGGAGAAGCTGAGGGACGTGAAGCTCTCTCCTGGCCACGGGGGGGACGCGCGGGCACCTTCTTTGAAACTCGAGCGCGTGGCCCCGGGCCAAGGCGTCCAGAACCCAACGGTCGGTGGAGATGGACTCCCACACGCTGACGAAGCTCGCCAGCCGGCCTCCCACCGGGGTGCTTCGGTGGGGGCCCGACCCCACGGCCGGTTCAATCCTGTTTCGACGAGGCTTTGCCGCCTTGACCTCCTTGGCGACGACGGCGGGGTCCTCCAGACTTGCCTCGTCCTCTGTAGGCCTCTTGAGACGACGAGCGGGCCGCTTGACGGTAGGTAGAGAAACCGCCGCCGGAACCTTTGGAGGCGCCCTTGCCTCCGCTGCTCTGAAAGGGCGTCCGTCGTTGCTGTAGAACCCCAAGGGCCCGGGCCGTCTCAGTGTCCGCTTTAATGGCCTGAAGGGAATCGACCACTGTTTTCCCAAACAGGTTGTTCCCATCGAAGGGCATGTCCAGGACTCTGGTCTGTACGTCTTGACGGAAGTCCGTAGCCTTGAGCCATCCACGCCGTCTAAGGCACACGCCGTTGCCCAATTGGCGAAATCCAGTGTCAGCGATGACCGTCGCAATAGTGATGGCGTGGTCCGACGCCACCTCACCTTCCTGTAGGATCTCTAGGGCATCCGCCCTCTTGTCGTCCGGTAGGAAGTCCAGCAGGGGAGCCAGTTTGTACCATAGCTCCCTGTCGTAGCGGGCCACGATAGCCAAGGCGGTGGCCGCTTTAATCGTCGTCGCTGCAGACGAGATGACCCTGCGTCCCATAGCGTCCAATTTCTTTCCCTCGCCGTCCGGTGGGGAAGTCGATGTGGAGGCCGCACCCCCCCCCCGCTTTCTTCCTGGCCGCTGCGGAGACGACGGAGTCCGGGGTAGGCTGCGCCCGGAGGCACAGGGGGGCCGCGTCAGGGACCCGGTACTTCTTTTCGTACCGGTCTCTTCTAGCTGGCGTCGTGGAAGGGTTCTTGAGGAGGGCAAGGCCCTCATCCCAAATGTCGTCCAGTAGAGGCACCGCGAGGACCGTCTTCCTCTTGGCCTCGCGCCGTTGATAAAGGAATCCTTCCTTTTTCTTCTCCTCAGGGCAGAGTTGGAAAAGCTCGGATGCCCTGGCGATCATGGAGTGGAACGATCCAATCTCGTCGGGCGGAGAGGCCCTGGTGGGAGGTGACGACGGGAGATCCTCGTCGTATACCTCGTCGTCCGTACCCGTCGCTGCCGTGTCAGTCCCCGTATCATCCCCTCGGGTGGGCGGGGAGGAGGGCTGGACGGGTCGCGACGGCTGAAAAGGAGGTGGAGGGTGAATCCTTCTTTTCTTGGGAGGGGGAACATCCGAAGGTCCCGGTTCAGGATCCCCCGATGGGAGAGGCTCCTCCGTCGGCAACGGTAGTCTCGTCCTTATCTCTGAGCATAAGGACTGTATAGCCAACAAAATGGCCGCCGAGTTGTCTTGCGGCGCTGGCAGAGGGGAATCCGACGGGCGATCAGGGGCCCCGTCGGCACCCTCGACGCTGTCGTCGTCACCTGCGTCGGGATCCATCCCGACGGGCCGGTCTTCATCCACGCCAAGGCCGTGGCTTAAGACCTCGATCAGCTCTTCCTCTGAAGCCGAATCTACGACGACGCCCTGCCCCCCCTTTTTCTTCCCCGCCGGGGATTTCACGGGGGTCCTATCGATGGGCACAAAAGAGGACTCCCTCCGAGGTGGCAGGGAGACTCTGAGCCCCGAGGTCGCCACCACTGGTGTAGCCTCCACAGGCTGAGCCAGGGCCGCCGCGACAGTATCGATAGAGGGCTTGGCCGGATGGATTAAGGCCTTCACCACCTTAGGTGCGCTCACTGCCTTATCCTTGAGGGGGGGGACACTGCCTCGCTCCCCCTCCGATGGGGCCTTCGAGCTCGACCGGGGCCTCTCCAGGAGCTTCGCCGGGTGCTCGCCCTTCCTCTTACCCGACCCAGAGCGTTGGCTCGTGGCTGAAGGTGCCGGGGAGGGTGCGCCCTGCCTGGCGCCCGTAGAGCCCGACCGTTCGTCGCTCCCAGTGCCAGCGGACTCACGGTGCTTGGCCTTGTGTTGGACCCCCGTCGCCGGGGAGTCCTCAAAGGTCTTAGAAGACCGCTCGGATTTCTTCCTCTTCTTCTCGCCTGACGGGCTCTTCCCTTCCAGCCAGTTGGCGAGGCGTTGGTGGCGGTCCTTCATGGTCCGCTCCGACATATTGCCGCAAAACGCACAGTCCTTCTCCACGTGCGTCTTGTCCTCATGTAAGCAGTAGAGACAAAAGGAGTGTTCGTCCTCCTTAAAGACGTTCTGCAGCTGGCCTCCAGGGCAGACCCTGAACAGCTTTCCGGGCGTCGAGCTTCCCTTCTCCTGGGCCATGTCCGGGCCTGAGAAGCTTCTGGAGTCCTCCAAACGTAGCTCGACGAAATCTTCACCCTTGAGGGGCGCAGACGAATCCAACACGGGTCCCCGTTGATCGGATGGAGAGTCGGTGGAGCTTGAGGCTCTTTTGACCGGAAAAAATGAAGTTTTGAGAAAAAAACGTGAAAAAATAGCACTAACGCTCGAGAGCAATAGCACGAGGATCCCAACACATGAACGTGCGGTAAAAATCTGAAGATGGCTGCCAGAGGCGGTGCTTAGGTAGAGGGCAGTCATTGGCTGTGGTCAGTATGACGCAGAGACCAGTGATTGGTTATTACTACGAAAGACAGATCAGAAATGAAACTGATACTGGTTTTTTCTTTACCGAGGATTCCCAGCCTGACGACGGGGAATATTCATGAGCATGTGAATCCATGCCAGACCCCATGCTGGAGAATATTGCTTTTCACATCTCCTTAGTTAGGTGTGGTGGAATATCAGTGGGTACTGAGCTTACCACATACAGTAGGTGATTGAGGAGGGTAATTTTTACTGCTGTAATTCTAGCGAACCAGGACAGTTCTTGGGATTCCCACCTATGTAAGTCATCCTGTAGTTGTTTCCAGAGGGGTGTTATATTTGATCTAAACAGGTTCCCTGTGTCCCTAGTGAATTCTATACCCAGATATTCCAGTGTGTTTTCCTCCCAGAGTAGAGGGTATTTACTCGCTAGGGTCGTAACTACCTCCTCGTCCTCCGTTATGTTCATTGCTTGGAGTAGTTTATCGCAAAGCCAGATATATTAGCAAATTCTTGCAATTTCCCTATAACCCTAGGCAGTGTATTCTTGGTGTCATTCATAAAGAGCATTACATCATCCGCATATAACGCGATTTTATGTGTGGTCCCCCCACATGTCACCCTTCTAATATCTGGGTCCCTTCTGATCCGAGCTGCAAAGGGCTCCATTGCCATCACGAAGATCAGGGGGTAGAGGGGACAACCCTGTTTTGTGCCCTGCCTTAAGTTGATCTGTTCCGACCTTATCCCGTTGAATATAAAGTGAGTGGAAGGGAGTTGGAATTTTTGCTAGAACCATCCTTACAAATGAATCTTCCCAACCGAAGCCCTCTAGAACCAGCTTTAGGTATTCCCAATCCAGGCTATCAAAGGCCCGTTTGGCATCTAGGGTGGCTATCGCAAATCGTTGTTTCGTCCTTGTCCCCATGTCGATGATGTTGATGGTGCATCTAACATTATCTTGTGTGTGTCTTCCCCTAATGAATCCTGCCTGATCTGTATGTATGATTTCTGGGAGAATGTTCATTAACTTGGTGGCGAATACCTTGGCGTACATATTTGCGTCCATGATTAGTATTGGTCGGTAGTTGCTGCATTCTGTGGAATCTTTGGTTTTAGAGTTAGAATAGTCTTGGATCTCCCCATGTCTGTTGTGACCGACCCTTTCTCTCTAATGACATTAAGGAGGAGTGTGAGAGGGGCCATTAACTGTGTGCGGAATGTATTATAGTAGCCGTTTCCCAGACTGTATGGACCCAGACTTTTATTTGCCAGTAGTAATGATATTGCATCACTAATTTCCTGGGCCGTTATAGGTCCCCCGAGTATGTTCCTACCGTGTTCTGAGATTTGGGGTAGGGCTGTTGCCAGCATGTAGGACTTCTGATTTGCAGGGTCAAGGTTTTCCCCCATAGTAATTCCTCGTGGAACTGCCCCATTATTTCTAGTTTTTCCTTTTCTGCTGTCTGTGAATCCCCCTGTCTGTTTTTGAAGCATGCAATATAGTTACGTGTTTTCTGTTTTCTCAGTTTAGCAGCAAGAAATGTGTTCACCTTCCCACCGTGTATATAATATGATTGTTTAGTATTCAATAGTGTCTGCGCCAACCGGTCGGCGGTACGGCTTTCTAGCTGGGACCTGGCTTTTCTCACTTCTCGTAGTGATTTTTGCATTTGTGGGGACTTATGCTGTTTCTCTGCTTCTTGCAATATCCCTTCTAGCTTTACAGTTATAAGGGCCCTCACAATCTACTTGAAGTCACATGCAATATTGCAATGGCGAAATCTAGACTGCTCTTTAACACTTCACTTCAAATCTCACAGGGACAGAAATGACTGAGAATACGTCCCTCCGAAATCGCTACAATGCCCAACAAGCTCGGCCACGCATAAAGGACATGAATGAGAGTCCAGAATACACATGGATATTACACCAATTCCAACAAGTCAGGAAAACCGATGACAAAACGAAATACAATATAAAACACACATACAGCATGCAAGTAGTCAAAGCAACAAAACTTCTCCGGACAACTCTGCGAAAATGTTTTGGTTCAACCACCTAGAGTGTGACCACCGGGACTTCCTCGTGAAAAAAGGAAACACAAATATAAGAATTGGCTCATTTTCACCAAAGCCCTCAGATTTTAAAGTGATGCTGAACATATGCTAAGAGCATGCAGTCAGTACCCAGAACACAAGAAATTTATGGGAACATATTAACGATTAGGGCTACAACCAATTAGCCTCACAAGCCTCTAAAGTAACAGAACAGGCATGGGTAACACACTTCACCTCCCTATTTGCACGCAAATCAGGAATGATGAAAAGGGAACTCCCACAGTCAATAACAGAATGGCAGATCGACTGCGACATTGAAGACATCAAAATTCGCATTGTCAAACTTAGCTCATCAATAGCCCCAGGCCCAGATGGCCTCACCAACAGGATGCTCAAAGAAGGAAGGGGCCTTGGGCAGAATTCATCTTCACTGTATTCAAACACATTTTTAAAACCAAACTGATTCCTAGCTCGTTGAAACAAGCAATAATAATACCAATATTCAAAAAGGGCAAAACAGAAAATCCATGGAATTACCGGCCCATCGCCTTTCTGAACATTATAAGCAAAATACTTGGCTCCATTCTGCTCTGAAACCTAAACAAGTGGGCTGTGGCAAGCGGACACAGGGATCCCAGACAAACAAGGTTTGTGAAAGGAGTGGAAACCCCTCTTAATCTATTTCTATTGAATCTCCTAAAATTCAGAGCGATTCAAACCAGGTCAACTTACTACATAGCATTTGTTGACTTCAAACAGGCGTTCAACAGTGTTAAGTTACACAGCTGTGGATGCCCAACCTCCCTCTTAGAGGCCATAATAGCTCTATACTCGGGCACATCTATTGAAGTAAGATTGACCAGGCAGGGAGATGTCACCCAAAAAATCCACAGGCACCGAGGCTTAAAACAAGGGCGTCAAATTGCATCATCACTATTATACATATCGGACCTACAAGAATCTCAGAATCAGGTTCAAGCTTTTCCTCCCAAGATCCAGAATCAATACGTCGGTTGCATCATATATGCAGAAGATTTGGTCATAATCGACCAAACCCAGATTGGTCTGCAGCGTAGATGGAACACGTTCCTGTGATACACTGATGCAAACGATCTTAAAATAAAGGTCAAAAGACATGCATCATGGAACTTGCTGCCTTGAACCAAAGAAAACGTAAGAACAGGATAACATTTGTGTGGAAAATAGGAGGAGAAACTCTTGTACAAGTGGAGTCACTCACCTATCTAGGAGTCCTAGTAAACCGCACTATAAATCCAAGTGAATGGTATAAAGTGTTAAGACACAAAACCAAGTGTTCGGTGAGTCAAGGGCAAGCAATCTTAAAAAAATATGGAAAATTCACAATGCTACCTCTTGTACGCTTTTACAAACAAAAAGTACAACCAATTCTAACATAAGGAGCGGACACACTCCTCAACCTGCAATGATGAGATTACAAGCCCTATTCTGAGACGTTCCATAAGATTACCAGATGGGCTCCCTGTCCCCTCAATCAGATATGAGTTGGTCCTACAATCATTGGAGTCCATAACTCTCTGGAAAACGCTGTAATTGTAGAGAAAATGCATAATGACACCACATCCGCTGCCATTTGACATCATTAGGTTGTCACACAACGCAACCAAGGAGAACGTGTTAAAATATTGGAATAAGAAATGCATAAACTGGCTCGAGTACATAGGGTGATACTCTGATACAGAATCCAAATATGATATAAAAATAAAAGAACAAGACTGGAAAAACACGCAACAATCAAGAGCAAAATATGTCTTTTAACTATTCCACTCATCCATGAAAGACGACCCATGAATTGCTTACCAAAGTATCTGATTAAGTTCCCTTCAAAACATTACGGTGATCTAATTCAAAGATTTTTTACATTGAATATACTACCGACTGGAGAAGTTCTTCATAAACAGAGACAAGGGGCAAATGATGATCCCTGGTGCAAATTCTGCAATGAAAAAGAAGTGCCCAAACCTTACGCATATAAGAGAGAGCCACTTGCGACATCACATTAAACAGACTTGGTCATTGACAGCACAGGAATGGTGGAATCTACTGGTAATAGAAGAAAACACGATTATGGTACTTACAGCAATGAAATTCATAGAATTGTTGTTACCCAATCCTAGAACCAGCATAAACGCCATCTAAACACATAAGCAAGACCATGCCCATGCTCATAACATGTAATGCGAATATAACAACTAAGACCCAGCTGAAGAGAACGATTTATCTAAATGATTGATGTGGGACATTTTGTAATGTTTTTATGGCTTCTTGGAAGTTTACATTTTATCAGGTTTATAACAAACCAATATCAAAATATAAATAAAAAAATGTTTATGCAAAATACAAAACTCTTAGAAGGAAACAGAAAGAAGAACAAGGTCAGCAATTACCAGATGGCAACAAGAGCCCCAAATGTGATACTTAACAGTTTAGAGGGAGAAGGTATGCAATTCTAATTGTAATAATTCCATATAGACAGAAATCACTGATAAGAAAGCAGCCACTCGGCAAACCACAAAGATCCATTATTTTGAAAGGTGCTACCTACATTATCAATCAAGAGGCACAAAGCTGAGAACATTAATGAAAATTGAAGTTAAATTAAGCAGGGAATAATTACAAGTTTGGTGGTATCTCTGTAGTAAATCTACCGAAATACCACCCAAATGGAATTAGCATAACCACCACTTGGTCCAGCGGAATTACCACCAGATTAGAAGTGGTGGTAGGCAGTGTTAGTCCCAATTTATTGGAGTTAAGAGGATTTTATGCTGGTAAGGTGGAAGGTTTTCCTCCAGCTCTTAGATGTAGGAAAATCCTCATCCTCACTGCCATACTTTTAATGGTAATGCCCCAAATTGTTGAATACCAAAATAACAAGGCTAAAAATGCAAAGTTTTTTTAGTCTCATTTTTTGACCTTTTTTTGCAAATAGATAGGAAGTGGGGTAAGGAAATAGATTAGTATAGCTGGAATGCTCTCCCCCTGCATTTCTTTAAAAAAAAGAGTACCAAAAAAAAAACAATTAGAATATATATTTTTTTAAATGGGCCTTTTCAGCCTCAGTATTTTTCACATACATCCCTTATAATGAGGCACAAAATGTGCCTTTTCCATGTCGATTTGCAGAATGTTCTAAGGAAAAACGTGTTGAGGATGTAAAAAGGTAGTTGTGACAACTGTAGCTCAAATACATGTTGCTATTACCACAGAAGCTGAAAGTCAAGGAAGCGAAGAACACTTGGGTTTTTGGCATGTAACAGGAACAGTGAGCATTCTCAGCAGCAGAAAAAATATATATATTTTTTTAACAAATATTTTATTAATCAAGGGTTTAAACAATTACAATAGTACAGAGGGCCGTGCCATGTCACACATATACAGAACCTGTTTATCCCTCTATAGACCCAGCCATTGTCCGTGAAGTTTTGGTTGCCCCAGACAAATTTTCCATAGTTTTTAGTTTAGCTTCCTCCTCCTCCCTGCCCATCTCCCACCCCCCTCCCTCCCAGTTCCCCAACTTATATGGTCCCAGAGACTTCCCTTCCGTTCTCTGCATCCTTTTAGTTTGAGTGAGGAGTCCAACGTGCGCTGTCAACTTATTGGCAGACATTAATGTTTTTGAGAATTTGCGGCTTGTGGAAATACACTTCCTTGTCTTTTACAAAGTCTTGGAATGGGTCCCAGGTCACCAGGAACTTTAGGTATTTACCCGCCTTCAGGGCCCATATCTGCTCCATTGCTATCACCCCCCAGACTTTAACCCACCACCAGGCTGTGGTAGGGCTCTCTTTATCTTTCCATCTTTGTGCCAGTGTCATCCTTGCTGCCATCAATAGGTGTGTAATTAAGGTGGCTCTGTGCCCTGATGCTGCATATTTGTCTTCTGCTACTACTCCCAGTAGGACTACTTTGGGTGTCATTGGTATGTCTGTTCCCGTTATATCGTTTATGTGCCCCAGAACTTCTTTCAAGTATGTTGCAACCTTCGGGCATGACAGCATTTGGCAGGGTACTTAGCGTTGATTTTATGTAGCTGGTGTGGGCACATATACCATCTGTAACATAGTTTATACGCTGATTCCTTGATCGCCGTACATTTGGACGCTTTGTGCGCTCTCACCCATATTTGGCACCATTCTTCCTCCGTAATCGCTTCCCCTATATCCTTTTCCCAGTTCTCTTTATATGGTAGTTTGTCATCTACCTGCACGTTATTCAGCAGTCTATATAGCCTGGCTATCCCTCCCACGGTTGAGTCCTCTTGCATAGTCAACTCCAACCCGGTCAGAGTCCTAACGGCAGCCCTTTTAGCAGATGGTTGAGAGATCCAATGGGCCTCATTACGACCCAGGCGGTAAGTTACCGCCTGGGCCGTGACTTTACCACCATGGCGTAAACTACGTTTACGCCATGGTGGTTGTCGGACTTACCGCCCCATTCCGACCTTGGCGGGGCGGTAAGTCCCCAATCCCCATTTACCCTTCCCCATTCCCATTTTTGCCCCATAGGGCATAATGGGAGTGGGGAAGGCGTTAATTACGCCACCGTAAATTACGGTGGCGTAATTAACTCCATGGTCCCTTAGCGCCATGGATTTTAAAACCTGCTAAAAGCAGGTGTAAAATCCGCCATGGCGCTAAGGGACCTCGTACTCAGGCGGTAAGGGTCGGCGCTGTTTACGCTGCCGTAAACCCCTTACCGCCTGGGTCGTAATGAGGCCCAATGTCTGATTTGTGTGGATGTGTATCTGTTTTTTCCCCAATTCCAAATTTCTGTTTACAGTCCATAAAGGATAGTGGAACTCCCTCCTGGTGCATGTCTTTTAGGGTCAGTGTGTTTGGCCCCTCCAAGCCTTCCCACAATTTCTGTTGTAGGACCGGTGTGAGGTCTGAGTTATGCGCTAAGGGAGAATGTGGGCCTATCCCCGCCACATTTTCTTTTTACTCAAGGCCTTATCCCAGCTGCGTAGTGACACTCTGGTGGCCTCCAGCAGGTTACCCCCCTCTCCCGGGCTCCAGTGTTAAGGGTTTGTAGTGCTTGCAGGGGGATCGTGGTCGCTGCTTGTTCTATCCCACACCAACCTCTCAGGTTTACTCGATCCGCCCAGTTGAGCATTGGAGCCAGTTGGGCCATGAGGATGTATCTCCCAATGTCTGGGACCCCCACACCCCTCAGGAGCATTGGGCGCAGCAAGATCCGCCTTTGGATCATGGGTGTCTTATTTTGCCAGATAAATCTGAATATTGCTTTTAACATCTCCTTAGTTAGGTGTGGTGGAATATCAGTGGGTACTGAGCTTACCACATACAGTAGGTGAGGGAGGAGGGTAATTTTTACTGCTGTAATTCTAGCGAACCAGGACAGTTCTTGGGATTCCCACCTATGTAAGTCATCCTGTAGTTGTTTCCAGAGGGGTGTTATATTTGATCTAAACAGGTTCCCTGTGTCCCTAGTGAATTCTATACCCAGATATTCCAGTGTGTTTTCCTCCCAGAGTAGAGGGTATTTACTCGCTAGGGTCGTAACTACCTCCTCGTCCTCCGTTATGTTCATTGCTTGGAGTAGTTTATCGCAAAGCCAGATATATTAGCAAATTCTTGCAATTTCCCTATAACCCTAGGCAGTGTATTCTTGGTGTCATTCATAAAGAGCATTACATCATCCGCGTATAACGCGATTTTATGTATGGTCCCCCCGCACGTCACCCCTCTAATATCTGGGTCCCTTCTGATCCGAGCTGCAAAGGGCTCCATTGCCATCACGAAGATCAGGGGGTAGAGGGGACAACCCTGTTGTGTGCCCTGCCTTAAGTTGATCTGTTCCGACCATATCCCGTTGACTATAAAGTGAGTGGAAGGGAGTTGGAATTTTTGCTAGAACCATCCTTACAAATGAATCTTCCCAACCGAAGCCCTCTAGAACCAGCTTTAGGTATTCCCAATCCAGGCTATCAAAGGCCCGTTTGGCATCTAGGATGGCTATCGCAAATCGTTGTTTCGTCCTTGTCCCCATGTCGATGATGTTGATGGTGCATCTAACATTATCTTGTGTGTGTCTTCCCCTAATGAATCCTGCCTGGTCTGTATGTATGATTTCTGGGAGAATGTTCATTAACTTGGTGGCGAATACCTTGGCGTACATATTTGCGTCCATGATTAGTATTGGTCGGTAGTTGCTGCATTCTGTGGAATCTTTGGTTTTAGAGTTAGAATAGGCTTGGATCTCCCCATGTCTGTTGTGACCGACCCTTTCTCTCTAATGACATTAAGGAGGAGTGTGAGAGGGGCCATTAACTGTGTGCGGAATGTATTATAGTAGCCGTTTCCCAGACTGTATGGACCCAGACTTTTATTTGCCAGTAGTAATGATATTGCATCACTAATTTCCTGGGCCGTTATAGGTCCCCCGAGTATGTTCCTACCGTGTTCTGAGATTTGGGGTAGGGCTGTTGCCAGCATGTAGGACTTCTGATTTGCAGGGTCAAGGTTTTCCCCCGTAGTAATTCCTCGTGGAACTGCCCCATTATTTCTAGTTTTTCCTTTTCTGCTGTCTGTGAATACCCCTGTCTGTTTTTGAAGCATGCAATATAGCTACGTGTTTTCTGTTTTCTCAGTTTAGCAGCAAGAAATGTGTTCACCTTCCCACCGTGTATATAATATGATTGTTTAGTATTCAATAGTGTCTGCGCCAACCGTTCGGTGGTACGGCTTTCTAGCTGGGACCTGGCTTTTCTCACTTCTCGTAGTGATTTTTGCATTTGTGGGGACTTATGCTGTTTCTCTGCTTCTTGCAATATCCCTTCTAGCTTTACAGTTATAAGGGCCCTTTCCCTGTTATATGCTGACACCTGTGCGATAAACTCACCCCGTACTACCGCTTTCCCCGTGACCCAGACCACCCTCCAGTTCGTCTCCCCATTATCATTTTCTCTAAAGTAGTTATTTATGGTACCCTTCATGTGTGCCCTAAGCGCTATGTCCCTTAGTATTATATCATATAATCTCCATGGCAGCGGGGGTCCGCTCCCTGCACCCCCTATGTCGATGTCGACCTGCACTGGTGTGTGGTCTGAGAGATATTTCGTCCCTATGTCCACTTTTGTCACCTGGGGGATCAGGGATGCCGATACTAACACTATGTCTATTCTGGAGTACCCTTTATGTGCTGCCGGGTAATGTGTGTATTCTCTGTTTTCATCTTGGAAGAAGCACCATGTTTCAATCATTCCCCAATTCACTAAAGAGTTTGACCAGTGCTTGTCTGTTTCTCTGTCAGCTGCCGTAGGTGGGAGCATTTTATCCAGGATCAGGTCCATAACACAGTTAAAATGCCTGCCTATGATTATTTGGCCTTCGCACCCCCTCTTTTTCTGTAGGATCCCTGTTATATATGTGTCTTGTTTTTCATTGGGGATGTATAGTGCTAGAATCGTGCTGATTTCACCTCTTATTGTGCCTTTGATCCCCAGGTACCTCCCCTCAGTATCCCTGATCAGATGTGATTTCTTGAACACAAGGTCATGGTTAATAGGTATGACTACTTCCTTTGACTTTTTGCCACAAGAAGCGAAGTACTGGTGGGGGAATGCTTTGTATGCCATTCTTTTTTCATCCTTTGGAAGGAGATGGGTCTCCTGTACGATGCTTATCGCGGCTTGCATTGCAACTAGCCTACCCACGATTGCACAGCGTTTCATAGGTGAGTTCAGCCCTTGTACGTTGAGGGAAATTAATGTTGCCTCAGCCATCGTGTTGGGGACCCGTAAAATGCCCACACCTTCCTTTCAGTCTCATCCTTAGGATTCTCGCCTCCATCGCTCTCCTTCTCCCCCTCCTCTTTTGATCTCTGGGACAATACTTATTTCCAGTGTCGTCTTTCATATTACCCCCCCTGCTCCCTCCCTCCTCCCTCCCTCCCCTTTCCCCTTCCCTCTGGGCTCCTTCGTGGCCAGGGTGCCTGAGAGTCCCCCCTGGAGTGTTACCCAGGTGTTGGGCCACATATTCGCCAGTGTTTTGGATATGCCAGGATATACCCATATCCTGATTTAGATTCCCAGATTGGGTGCCCACCCACCTCCGTTCGTCTGATTCTTTTAGGTCCTTTGTTATCACAGAGGTTGCAACTTGTATACTACCTTTACACCCCTCATTCCGACTGCTTGAGAGGGCCTGTCAATTTCGCTTCTCTTCCAGATCTTCTTTTTCTCTGTGTCGACTACTCCCATGGGTTGTCTGGGCTACTAGCAGAGTTCAGCAGCGATCTGGTTTCCGTCTGGGTTTGGTCTACCTCCATCTGTAGTAGTGAGAGGCCTTCTTCGCAGGTGCTGATTCTCCTTGGTTTTCCTTTCCAGGTTAAGGATAACCCAAATAGATAGGCCCATTTATATGTTATGTGTTTTGCCTGCTGTGCTTTTGTGACCGGTTGCATTAGCCTTCTTTTGTGGAGTGTCATGAGGGCCAAGTCTTGATATAGCTATATGCGGCATCCGTTGATCATTAGGTCTGTGTGTGTTCTCGGGCTCTCAGGATGTCCTCCTTCAGACAGTAGGATGTGAGAGCGATCAGCACATCCCTGGGTCTCGCTCCCGGTTTGTTTCTTTTGGGGCCAACTCGATGTATCCTGTCAAAAAACAATCTTTTCCGGTTGGGTGTCATTCAGCAAGCTACTGAAACACTGCTGCATAGTGTCTCTCAGATCATTGTCCGTTACAAATTCAGCCAGGCCTTTGACCCTGATGTTGGACCTGCAAGAGCGGTTTTCGAGGCCCTCGGCCTGGAGTTCCAGGTTGTTCGTTGCTCTGGTGACCTGTCTAGTGGGATACTGCATTGCTTTGATTCTTCCGCCATACTTGATAGATCATTCTCCACTACATCCACTCTTTCCCCCAAGTCGTCCATTTCTTTTCTCACCACCTGTAAGGTTGATTTCAATTCTTCCTTCATTTGGGCCATTTGATTTTGGAATGTGTTCATCAGTCTAGCTTCCATCGCCTTTAAGCAGCTCAGCAGCTCTTCTTTATCCGTGGCCATTGTGGACGGGGAAACAGAGTTCTCTGTGGCCAACGGTTCTTGTGTTAATAAGGGACACAGGCTCTCCTGTTGCTTTTGCTTCCAGCACTTCTCCAGTTGCCCTTCTTGGCGCCTGGTTGGGGTTCTGGCTCTCGTTGGGGCTTTTCTCAGTCTGGTCCCCGGCATCAGGGTTCCCTCGAGCCTAATCGTAGGAGCGGCCTCTACTATGGCTCCTTCGTGGG
The DNA here is from genome assembly GCF_040938575.1 of Ambystoma mexicanum. Taxonomy (NCBI): domain Eukaryota; kingdom Metazoa; phylum Chordata; class Amphibia; order Caudata; family Ambystomatidae; genus Ambystoma; species Ambystoma mexicanum. The sequence goes on along the minus strand of NC_090921.1, from coordinate 1,331,706,637 downwards.
TTCCGGTGACTTGCTGGGTTTCATGTTCGGTGTGAGTTGGTAGCAGTGTCCGCTTTGCTGCAAGCTCCTTACCCCTTTATAGAGTCTGCTTGCTTCTCTGAGACCACCATCTCCTTTTCAAGCCTCTGTCGGTTCTGGGGTCACTCCGATTAATGTTGTGGGGGTGTGAGGAGTGCCTCTCTGTGGTGTATGGGTGTGGGGTTCCCTTAGTTCAGTTGGGTCTGCACAGAGCCTGCCTCTCCTTCACCCATAGGAATTTTCTCTGCTGTGCTTGAGGATCTAGGATCCAGGCTGCCGCCTTGGGACTTTTCCCCTGGAATTCATGGCGGTTCTGATTAAGTGTTTGTGGAGTGGTCTCTGCGGGGGTGTTACGGCCGTTGGATTCGGTTCAGCGGCAACCTCTGGACGTGTGTAGGCCAGCCCAGACTGTTGTTGCTATCCGTGCGGGTATGTTTCACAGAGAGAGCTCTTGTGTTACCCTTGCTTTTATGTGCTCCTCTGAGGTTGCATGTCGAGTGGCTGTCTTTCTCTGGGGCTGGGCCGTTACGGGGCCTAGGGCTATGGATTGCGCTGTGGCGGTCCTTTCTAGCTGCTCTTAGCCTCTACACCTCTTCCAGGGTTCAATGGAGGGGAACCCGACCAGTGTGCTCAGATCTGCTGCACTCTGTTGTATCCTGCGTTATAGGTCATCCCCCTCACTCCTCTTTGGGGCTGCTGGGTATTACTCCTTGCGTCTGTGGGGGTGGGGGGGTTGGTGCACTTATGGGTACGTGCTTCAGGTCTTGGGGTGTTGGCTTTGGGGTACGCTGGAGTCGTCCATCCCCTCCCCTGAACGTTGCGTGCTAGTGCAGTTTGTGTGGGCCGTAACTACGTACTTGCAGTTCTAATGCCGCCTGTGGGTGTACCTTTTGTTTCCTCTGTTCGAGGTTGCTTTGAGCCAAGTGGATCCCATCCAGGTACACTTTATCCCACCGATGTGTGGTCTCTTAGTCTTAGATCTGTGAATAGCTGACCCGCTTTCTCTACCTTGTTGCCGAGTGATATTCTGTGTATTGCCAGAGCCGGTGTACCCTCAGTGTGTTGTCTCCCTTTGGGCGTATTCCTCGGCCGTTACTCCTTTTAGGTGTATGGTGGGCCTCTCGGGCTCACGTCCGCCTACTTTCTACCGGGCTCCGTGGTGGTGTTAGCAGGTGCCTCCCTCCTTTGATCGTGGGCGGGACCGGGTGGACAGTTTTCTGAGCCAGGCATGCGTGAGGTTTGGGCCTCTTTGGGAGGTGTTTGCGGTCTCCCTACCGCGGCGGGCAGTCCAGCTCCAGCACTCTGTGTATTCCGCCCAGCGGGGGGTGAGCGGTCCCCTCCACTTGTGTAGTGTGGCAAGGGGCCGCCGCGGACCAGTTCCCTCGCCCTCCACAGCCGAGTGTTGATTAGTAGGGGGAAGATTGAGTATTCCACGTTCCTCCGGTTCACTTCGGCCCTCTTTTGCCTGCTTCTGGCAGAGCACATCTGTTGGGTCTTTCCTAATGCTTCCCTGTTTGAGAGTCGAGCGTTACGTTTACCGCGGGGGCTTCTCCCCTCCACACTCCGATATTGTGGCAGGAGGGGGCACAGGACCACCCCTTCTCTATTTCTCCACCCCAGGCGGCGGGCTCAGGTGGCTGGCAGGGCCTCGTTTCCTTCCTCCGCTCCACTGGTGCTATGCGCCAAGTTTCCCAGTGTTTTTTCGGAGCTCTGTGCATTCAGGCCGTTAGCCGTGCTCCTATAACGACCGTAGTGAAGGAGTTGTTGCTTCTCCGAGTCCTTTAGCTGGAAGCTCCTCAGGAATGTTTATTTTATAGCAGTTTTGGTGTCTGCAAGCTGCTTTTGGCTCCTTTTTCTTCCCGCCCGTACGTAGAACCTGAGGTGTGCATCCTCACGGTCTGACAGCCATCGTGGAATCCAGCAGAAATAATATTAAGGAACACGAAATTGAAGATTGGTGAATTATCATTATTACTTAATTTTGTATAGCGCCACACGTCCATAGGCCTCAGGGGGCACAAAAAACACTAAACAAGACAAAACAAGGCAAAGCAGGCAATAGCAAGTCAGAAAACAGTCAGAAGACAAAGGCATCGGTCAAAACTAAAAAGATGAGTCTTCAAGGCTTATTTAAACTGGTATAGCTGCGGGATTGACCTAAAACAGGTGGGTAAAGAATTCCAGGCACTTGGCGCAACAATTTCAAAGCACTGTACCATTGTATTTCTGAAGCTTAAAGCGTGGTTGATGAAATTTGTTGGCATCACTTGAGCCTAAGATACTTATGATTGGGACTAGCCAAAGTTGCGTGGAAAGATAAAGCAGCGCCTTCCTAGTCTTACAATTGTAAGCCAGGGTTAACATTTTATGCAAGATCTGGTGCCCAACAGGAAGCCAATGAAGTGCCTTCCTGAAAGGGGCCAAATGCTCTCTTCTTTTTAAACCAATAATTGCTCTAATGTCACCATTTTGAACCGTTTTAAGCTTTTTAATGCTGAAAATGGAAGCAGTAGCAATCATAAAATTGACCTTGGTGATGAGAGTGGACAGACAAAATCCACAATGTTATTCAGTTCAAAAACATCAGTTTATTTTACTAAATACCACAATGTTAAAAAGACACATATTTTTCCAAAACTCATCGTACTCTTGACATCTAAATCTTAAAACCTTTCATACCCGTACATTCTTCCACACATCCAATGCCAATATTCATAGACACAAAGGTCCACCTATAACTGGAAACCTTCTTGTATTCCTACACACAGTCTATTATTTACATTACACCCATATCTCCTATTGGTATGTATTAATGTACAATAGCATAGCTTATTGACAGTGTCTACATATGTTTCGGTCGGTTAAACAGAGGCTTAAACTTGCAGCCAAGCGTGGTTCCGACCTTCATCAGGACAAACAATGAGGCGTAAGTCTTCCCTCATAATCACAACATATTCTGGTGAAAATGTCTTCCAAAATTCTCTCTATATGGAACAAAAAACAAAATCTATTTACAATGGCTGCAATTTCAAGCCTCTGTTTAACAGACCGAAACATATGTAGACACTGTTAATAAGATATGCTATTGTACATATATACATACCAATAGGAGATATGGGTGTAATGTAAATAATAGAATCTTATTATTTACCTGAAGGGCCTCCTGGTGTACAGGTACCCTTATAACCTACAAGCACTAGCAATCAGACATGAAGAAACAATTGAGGCAAATTATCTCAAATAAGGGCCCTATACACATATTCGACCATTACTATTCGTCCAGCTGACAAAGGAGGGCCTATAGTGCTACTTGATACCAACAAATACAAAATTGAATGTGAATGGCAACTCAGTGACAGTAACGTTTATGCTAGCATAGACCATGACCCCACCACAGAGATGAACAAGTTACTTACTCTGGTAACGTTCTTTCGACTGGATGTGCCTCCCACGTATTCCTCATCTTATGATATCTTTGTTTTCCAGCTTTAGCTGCTTCGGAAAAATGTTTTCTCTCGGCACAGGGCGCTGTGTGTTGAGATGGTCAACTCGACGTCCCTCGAAGACTTTCAACTCGGCTGGCGTCATCGTCGTGTACATTTTACCACGCGCAGCGCCCGTTGGCTTCAGTTCAGTTTTTCCACCACCATATGCAGAATTATCGCCCTTGATAAGTGCCTTTTTAATTTATAAGACCTTAAAAGAGCGCAAGGTCTAAAGCTCAGAAATTCTACAGTGGGGTAGGTTGGGAGGGTGATGAGGAATACGTGGGAGGAACATCCAGTCGAAAGAACGTTACCAGGGGTAACTTGTTCTTCGAAAGGATTGCGTCCTCCCATGTGCTCCTCATTTTATGATAGCCTCCCAAAGCAGTATTAGGTTCTTTTGGAGGAGGGAGTACGAATTTAGAGTTACTGTTTGTCCAGAATGGAGCCTAGAACTACCTTTCCAAATCTTCCTTCATTGTTAGAGGTGTCTAAACAGAAATGTAGCTGCCTGACAGATGTCCTTTATCGGAACGCCCCTCTGAAGGGCAGAGGAATTTGCCAAGCCCCTAGTGGAATGAGCCTTTAAATCTTCTGGGGGATCTTTACCAGCTAGCCTGTAGCACTCTGAAATAGCCAGTATGATCCATCTGGACAAAGTCCAAAACTTGCTTGTCCTCTCCCCGCTGCCTTCCACTTCCTCCTCACCTGAAGAACTTGTCCCGGTACTGTCCTGAACCATGCGTCGTCGGGAAAGGTAGTCCTTTTCTTTCTGTCGAGGAAAGGGCTTGCCTCGCGAAGAAGCTACTGTGGCCGCCTGTGAGCTGCGGCCCTGTGGCTCCATTCCTGGAGCAGGCTTAAGGCAGGGAAAAAGCCAGAAAGGTTGAAAAAACCCTGTTGACTGATGAGTTGAATCTGTGAAGACTTGAGGAACAGATCTACCTTCTGTTAGATAGGGGATCCTCGAATCAGTGGTACCCAGGGGTGAACGAAGCAGTAAGCACGATCGGCCTGTGAGATGGCTCCTACGTAAGTAGAAAGCGAACTGGAAAGGTAGCCTGGAGGCGTGCCCAAAGAAGAGCAACAGAGAAGGGAGCCCCTGAGCGCGGAGAGTGCAGCGGGCGCAGAAGCCAAGGAGAAAGTAGCAGCACAGAGGAAAGACAAGAAAGGGGCCAGGAGGACCGAAGAGTCGGTAGAGAGAAGGGGCAGCAGAAAAAGAGAAGTTCCAGAGCGAGTACTTCCGAGGTTACAGGAGACGGAAGCGAGAGGGAGAGAGATGAGGGAGAGTGAAACAGAAAAGGCAGGGATAGATGTTTGGTGCGGAACAGCAAAGCAGAAAACTACACCGTATGAACCCAGAAAGGAGAAAACTGATACAGCGGTTGCAACGCACCATCGGCAGGGAGTAACTGGACTGTGTACATCCCAACGGTGGCCATGACAGTTGAAAACTAGACTGCTATTGAAGGACGTAGCGAAGCATGGTGGAGCCATCAGTGTCGACGCATGCGCCACTGGTGCCATAGGTGCATGACAGTTCTGTATAACCAATGAAAAGTTGATTGTGCTGTCGCAACTTTGCCATCCTTGAAAAATAAAAGCTTAGAGCTCTCCTTGGATCGAGTCTATGGAATATTCTTCTTTGCCAGGGTGAGGTGGAGGATAGCTGGCCGGAAGCACAATTTTCTGTGCTAAATGGTAATCCGATACAATCTTCGGTAGAAAAGTGGGTCTGACCTTAAGGACAGCTTTATCCTTGTAAAAAGTGGTAAACAGAGGTTTACAAGATAATCTCTGCAACTCACTCACCCTGCGGGCTGATGTTAATGCTACTAACAAAATGGTTTTGTAAGTTAGCAGCCTTAAAGGGCAGGAATGGAGTGGTTTCGAAAGGAGCGCACGTCAAAAACTTTAAAACCAAGTTAAGGTCCCAAGTTGGTATTTGGAATGGTGTAGGAGGAAACACATTTGTGAACCCTGATTTATGGATGGTGGGAAGCTATTTATGGCGGAACAAACCAGATAATCATAAGAGCTCTCAGCATTTTCCTGGAAGTAATGCTACATAGATTAGAAGCTGCACCCACTAACTTGTAAAAGACTGGAAAAACGGGATACTTAAACAGAGCCAAGAGTAAAACAGGCCATGAGGGATAAAGAAACACCATATAAATTCCGCTACAAACTGTTTTTAAGAAGGTGTAGGAGCTAAATTGGATACAATGTGGTTGATTCTCTTGCCTCTTGTTTGGCGGAAATGAATCAAAGCAAAAGTTTGTATTTTTACTGAATGCTTAAAAATTAAATAAAACAATGTATGAGTCCTTTAAGAAATTGAATTATTAAGGGTATTTCGAAGTAGGATGCCTCTTCCAAGGTGCACTTGAATATGGAAGGCACTGCTAGATAACCCTTGATTGTTCCAATCTGGAGCCCAAATGTAGTAGAAATTATAACACTGTAGGTGTATCGCAATGGAAAGGGTCTACATCACTTTCCCCACATCAGCTGCAGAACTTGTTCCAACAACAGCGGTATAAGGATTTTGTTGCTGGCCTTCTGGCCGAAAGCAAAATCTCCTTTACGTAATCCAGGAGGTCCCAATCCTTGTACCTCAGCCTCTCAGAGACCATTCATGAAGGCTGAGTGTCTTGACCTCTGGACGGAGAACCCGACCCTCCTCTCGCGAGAGAAGGTAATCTCTTTGTGGAAGACGTATTGGAGGATAGATGGGCATGTCCAGAAGGTCCGGGTAGCATGTCCTCTAGTCCAATCCGGGCAATTTGGATCACGTATTTCCTGAACTTTCTCAACCTCCTGATCACTTGAGGAATGAAGGCGACTGGAGGAAACACGTACAGGAGTGGAAACTCCCAGTCCACTACGAATGCATCTCCTGGAGCTACTCTTGGGGGAAATTCCCTAGAGCAGAATAGTTTGCACTTACAGTGGACACTGGTTGCAAACAGATCCACTTGAGGGGTTCCCCAAAGGGTGAAGATCTCTTGAAGGACTTCCTGAGATAGTTCCCACTCGTGGGAGACTGTGCTCTGCCTGTTCAGAGCATCCACCGCCGTGTTCTCCTCACCAGCTAGGTGAACTGCTGATAAAGAGATTAATTGAATCGCCCAGAACCAGAGCTACATTGCTTCTCTGCATAGTGGCAGTGACCCTACGCCTCTTCTCTTGTTGAAGTAGTACATGGCCACTGTGTTGTCCATCATTATCAGGACATTCTTTCCCCGTACAGAGGGCGGAAAGGCCTTCAGCACTGGGTCTGATTGCCTTCAGCTCCGAAAGGTTAATGTGTAGTTTGGACACCCTCGACCGCTAATTTGTCAGATCGTTGGCGTCGGCTCCCCACCCCGTGAGTGAGGCATGTCATGGTCTGACATGCTGCTTGAGAATTGGGACCACTGTGTTCTGAGACCTCATGGAAGGGATCTCCTTCTCAGGCAAGCCGGAAGACGCTGGGCACTCTGAAACTTGGTGACCATCTGCAAAATGTCTTAAGCCCTCAACTCGGGTGGCAAGGCTTTTCCCAAGGAGGCATCCAGGACTACTCCAATAAACTGGAGTCTCTGGGATGGTTTCATGTGGGACTTCTCATAATTGAGGGAGAAAGCCAGTCTGCGGAGGGAGTGGCAGGTGATACTGAGATGTTCCTGGGCCTGTTCCGGTGAGCATACCCTGATCAGCCAATCGTCCAGGTAGGAGTAGACATGAACCCCCCTCTCCTGAGACTTGCTGCCACCACTGCCATTAACTTGGTGAAAACCCTTGGGTGGAGGTCAGCCCGAATGGCAGAGCTCGAAACTGATAAGGAGAACCGCCAATGGTGAACCTCAGGTACTTCCTGTGCTTGTGATGGATTGGCACATGAAATTAAGCATCCTGAAGTTCCAACGATACCATCCAAACCTGGAGGTGGAGGGCCTGAAAGATCTGCGAAAGTGTGACCATCTTGAACTTGTCCTTGTTCAAGTATCCCAAGTTTAAGATAGGTCTCAGTCCTCTGTCCTTCTTGGGGTTTGGGGATTAGGAAATAGGGAGAATACCATCCTATATTCCTAACTATCTCCAGTACTGGTTCTACAGCACCTTTCTCTAGCAGGGTCAACATTTCCTGCAACAGGAATCGATCTGGAACATTTAGCGAATGGTTTCCCGATGGATGAACCAAGGTCTTTGTATAAAGGGAAGGCAGTAACACTGGGCTGCTGTTTCGAGAGCCTATGCATCCGAAATAATACTGCACCACTCTTTCAGATGATGTGACAGTCTGCCTCCCACCGGTGTGCTGTGAGTCAAGACCTCAGAGTGGTCTTGAGGCAGCTGAAGCAGCGGCTGATGGTAAAGACACTGCTGCTTGGGCGGGCTTTGCACCTCTCCCTCGTCCACCACAAGGGAATCTTCTCTGTCCTTTTTGACCAGCCTGTCTTCTCGCTCTTCCAACTGAGGAGTAGTAGCGAAAAGACCTACCCCTCCAAGATGATCTGCTGGGGTGAAAAGGCTGTGGCTGCCTGACAGCGGCACTTAAGGATTTGGCTTCTGCCTTTGAGGTCTGCATCTTTTCAAGGCTTTCATCAGCCTTATTTCCAAATAAATGGGAGCCGTCAAAGGGCATGTTAAGGAGTTTGGATTGTACATCAGGTGCAAATCCTGACTTCCTCAACCAAGCAAATCTGCGTATGACAGTGCTTGCCGCCATGGCCCTGCAAACGTTGTAAGCAGTGTCCAGACCTGATTACAGAGACTCACACATGGCCTCTTTGCCATCCCTTATCAGGTTCATGAAGCTATCTCTCTCCTCACCCTCAGGGTTGTGATCAGCCGCCATCGCTATGCAGTCCAACAGGGTGAATGGAAACTTAGCCAGGGCACATGTGGAATTAGCAGACTTTAAAGCCATGCTGCTAGCAGAAAAGACTTTCCTTGCCCAGGAGTCGATGCCCCCCCTATAAGGGGGTATGGTTGGGTACGCTGCTTGCTTGGATTTAGATGTAGCATCTTGTACTACTAGGCTTTCCGGAGTTGGATGAATTGACATGTAGCCTGGGTCACTACTGGATGGCCTGTATTTGTTGGTCACATTTTTGTTTACTGCAGGGCAGGACTCTGGAGTGTCCCAGTTTGCTGGAACCCTTTTTTCCAGTGCCACATGGAATGGTAAAATAGGGTCATATTGAGAGCCCTTTACCAATATGTTAGTCAGGTCGAACTGTTCAAATGCAGGAGCTGGTCTACTCCATCTAGGAATTCCACCACTCTGGACATTAGGCTTCTGTAGGATTCATCTGCATGACCAGCCGGGTCTGGTTTCCCAAAATCTAGTTCTGGGGAGGTGTCTACCCCACTAGTTGTCTGTAGAGTGTCATGTAGTTCCCTAACCCTGGTCGCTTCTGAAATAAAGCATTCAGGTATATTAGTATTCTTTTGAATACTAGGTGGAGACCATAAGGAGGGGTATCATCAGAGGTTTCATAGTCCTCATATATTGAAGTTAAGGACCTGAAAAAATCCTTTTTCAGGTAAAGATTTAAAACCTTTTTCTTGGCTTTTTTGAGGTAAAGGCATCAAGAATGTACAGTCAGCATCAATGTTTTTTGTACCAACATCAAAGGTGTCGTTGGCGCTGACGTCAGTGGCGTCGATGGTGTAGACGGCTTGAATTTTGTCTGGGGCTTAACCTTCGACTCAATGTTTTGTCGACGATTTCTCATCTTGTCGAGTACTTGAAGACTCTCGAATAGTCTTAGACTTATGACCCAGGCTAAAGAGAGCGTGCAGGGTTTCGCCTTGCCGTCATGCTTGTCTTCATCCGTAGCATGGCCACTTTTCTTATCCTTCGAGGAGGTCGGGCCTGATCCTTGAAGATTTTGCACATTTTCTTCCTAAAGAGTTCCCACTCCTCTTTGAGGGAGATTTAGTTGGGCAGACTATGCTCCTTTCTGAGGAAGAAGACAAGGAAGAAGAAGGTGATCTGTGCCTTCTCTTTCATTTTTTCGATGATGACGAGATGTATCTGCTCCTCGAGTGGGATTGTTTTTTCAATCTTTGTTTTGTGAGGGGAGGAATCTCTCGACTTGTGGGATGATCCAAATTTAGAAGGAGTCGACAGGGATTTGGGGACAGTCCTACCCACCGCAAGTTTAGAGTCACACTCTTTTTTTTATTTATTTTTTCATATACTTTTTTATTGTCATTTATATCAAACAACATACCACAAAACAATAGAAATTTCCCCCCTTTTCAGCCCCCCTTTCCTAGGTCTAGAGCGATCTGCTCGATGTCTTCTTGAAGAACTGGCCAATTTTCCCCTTTCCATTTCCTTTCTTCCTCCGGCTTCTCCTCGCTGATCTCTCCATTGTAGTTGGTTCTTTCGTTTGCTTCTCTTCCTCCCTTTACCGTGACATTCCTTACTGCCTTCCCCTCTCTCTGTTTTGTTTTGGTGCACCTCTTTGTTTCTATCGAGAAAGGCTTTTCAGATGAGTCCCAGGAGTTTCATTGTCTTAGGGCACCAAACTCTCCTAGAGTCTTTCCTTAGGAATTGCATAATTAAGTGCCAATCCATAAGGAATGTTTGATGGCATATGTTACTCTTTCCATGGCTGCTAGATGCCATATTTTTCTCACCCATTCATTTTCCTTGGGTGCTTCTTTTGTTTTCCATTTGCGGGCTACTAGCAGGGCCCCGGCCATCATTAGTATTACATAGATCTTTTTCTGAGCTTTCGTGGCCAACCTTTCTAACTCTCCATCCAGGCCCATTATAGACATTTCCATGCATCCTTTACCCTCAGTTCCTAATATTCCTTTCATCTTCACCTGAATCATCTCCCAAAACGGACTAATTATTGGGAATTGCCACCATACATGTTTCCAAGCTCCCTCTTCCTCACATCCCCTCCATCATAGTTTAGACTGGGTCTGGTATATTTTGGACAGTTTGCTGGGGGTGAGGTGCCATTGATACATCATTTTCATCCATATTTCTTGTACTTTTAATGATTGTGCTAATTTGGGTATGTTCCCTCAAAGGTTTTGCCATTGCTCAATGTTGATCTCTTGTTCAGCCTCTCTTTCCCAATTATGCATGAACCGCCTTTTCTCGGGTTCCTCCCCTTCCTTAATCAACCTGTACAATGCGCCTTAATCAACCTGTACAATGCTCCCACTAGGTGATTGTTCCTGAAGTAGTAGATATACATTTTTCAAAATGGGGGTCAGCTCTCTTGTTGCTGCTCCCTTTACCTTGGGGTTCATGGCCCAATGCCTTACTTTAGCATAATGGTATCTCTCCCCTTCGTATAATTCAAAGTCCACTTTACATTGGGGGAAGGATTTTATCTCCTCTCCATCAAACAGGTCCCTGAGCATACAATGTCCCCCTGCCTGCCATTTGGCAAATCCCGTACTAGACAACCCCGGCGTGAATGCGAGTTCCTGAATATCGGAGTCAGAGGTGGGGGGAACATTGTGATTTTGGATCGCTTTACCAACTCATCGCAGGTTTGCCCTACCGGGGATTCAATTTGGCTGCAGTACATATTTCGGGGTCTATCTTCCCAGGGTAGCCATAATGCCTTTCCAGGTCCGTTCCCACCACTGCTCTATCCATCTCCCTCCATTTTTTCCCCCCTATCATCGTTAGCCCAGTCCCTTATCAATCTAATCTGTGCTACTCGGTAGTACGCTATGGGGTCCGGTTCTCCCATCCCCGCTACTCCTAGGCAGCAGGATCAATCTATGTGTTACTCTTGGTTACTTCCTTTCCCAGTTAAAAGCCTGTGTGTGTCTGCGTAGTGCTTGGAAGAAAGCCATTGGAACCCTTGCAGGGACTGCCGTGAAGGCATAGAGCAGTTTCAGCAAGACAGCCATTTTCAGTGTGTTTATCCTACCCATCACGGAAATGCCCATCCAGGAAATGCCCAGGGGACCCCAGTTGTAGAGCAAGTTGTTAATACCCTCCAACAGGGGGGGATAATTAGCTCCATAAAATTGGTCTATGCCTTTGGTGATATAGTTACCCTAGTATTTTATCCTGTTCGGGGCCCATGAGTACGGGAAGCTGGTTCGTATCTCCCCCTCCCTTCCCGGTGGCTTGTGGAGACCTACTATCTCAGATTTGCTCCTGTTTATTTTTAGCCCAGCTACCTCCGCAAATTCTGCCACAACCTTTTCTACTGCCCTTAAAGAATCTTCCTGATTTGTTAATGTCAGCAGCATGTCGTCAGAGAATGCTGCCATTTTATGTACTTCCCCGCCGAAGGCCACCGCCCTTATGTCCTGAGACCTTCTAATCGTGCTTAACAGAGGTTCTAAGTGGATGGCATATAACAGCGGTGATAGGGGGAACCCCTGTTTTGTACCTGTAGATACTGCAACCGGATCAGAGAGTTCCCCATTAACCAGTACGCTTAGGCAGGGATTTTGATAGTAAGCTGCTATTTTGGACATGAATGTTTCCCCCGAATCCCATTTTACACATGGTAAGGAAGAGAAATCGTCACTTCACCTTGTCAAAAGCTTTTTCTGCGCCCAGTGCTACCACTAAGGCCGCACTGCGCACTTTATTGACCTTCTCTATGATGTGAGCTATTCTCCTTGTGTCGTCATGGGTTTGCCTACCGCATACAAAACCTGATTGGTCTGAGTCCACCAGTCTGGTGAGGAGAGGCTCCAGGAAACTTGCCAGAATCTTGGTATATATTTTGGTATCTAACTCAATAAGTGTTATAGGCCTGTATGCGCTGTAGGTTGTAGGGTCCTTTCCCGGCTTAGTACCACCTTCGCTTCTTCCATTGAAGGCATTATCCCCCACACCCGTCTACGGAAATCAATTGTACAAGGTGGCCAGGCAAGGAGCCAGTGCATCGTTATAGGTCTTTAAGAAATCTGTTGTAAATCTGTCTGGGCCCGGGACTTTATTGGGGTGGAGCGCGGTGATAGCTTTGCATACCTCCTCCATAGTTATCTCTTCCTCCAACTCTTCCCTTTCTTGGGCAGTTATCTTGGCGATGTTGCATTTTTCCAAATACTCTGACTGGCCCCCGCCTCTGGGTCTTCTGATTTATATACCTCCCCATAGAACTTCATCAATTCTCTTTTAATCGAGGGTAGGTCTGTTCTCGCCTCTCCCCCTGACATCTTAATTTTCAAGATAGTTCTGTCCTTTTCCTCTTTCCTTAGTTTCCTTGGCAATAGTCTGTCCGCCTTATTTGCCTTGATGTAGTAGCGCTGCTTGAGGTGCATAAGTGACCTCTCTGCTCTGCTTGTTTGAAGTGTATCAATCTGGCCCCCGATAGCCCTATACTCTTTTCTCATCTCCCCTGTGGGTCTTATCGCCATTTTAAGCATGACTGACCTCAGTCTATTTTCCAGGTCCACTTCTGCTTGCCTGAGTTCTCTGTCCCTCCTACTTTTATCCCTATTATTTTCCCTCTTATTGTAGCCTTGAAGGCATCCCAGATTGTACAGGAGTTTATATCTTGACTCTTGTTTGTTTGAAAATATAGGTCAATCTCCTCTCTCAATTCCCTCCTCAAGGTTTCATCCTCAAAAATGTGAGCCGGGTATCTCCACGCTAAGTGTGTCGGTTGTGTAATTGTCAATGCAAGGGGGGCATGATCCGACAAAGTGATGGCTCCTACTTCTACTTCTTTCACTCGTCCTAGTAGGGGGCGCAACGCCCACATGTAATCTATTCTCGAAGCCGTTCTATGCACTTGGGAGTAGAAGGTACATCCCCTGGTCTCTCCTCTCTTCTCCCTCCATATGTCTACTAGGGCTAAGTTGTCCATTTTCTCTCGCAGTTCCTTCAAGGGATTGTTTTGATGGTTTGATACTCTTGCGCTCCTATCCCTTGCCAGGGCCCAAGCTAGGTTGAAGTCACCTAAAAGTATTATACTACCCTTTGCAAACCCTTCCAGTTTTTGCACCATGGATTGTATAAAGCAGTCCTCTCCTTTGTTGGGAGCGTATAGAGAGGCTATGGTTATAATCTCCCCTCCTCCCTGAAGAACTAATGCTATGTGCCTACCATCAGTATCTTTGCTCTCCCCTATTATTCTGAGATCCAAGCTATTCCTAATTGATATAAGGGTTCCCCCTTTTTCTACCGGGTTGTTTGACTGTCGTATTCGATCATATCCCTTTATTCTCGTTCTATCTCTGTCTGCCACTTGTATATTTGTTTTCTGTAATGCAATTATGTCTGGTTTCTCCATTGCCAGAAAGTGATCTTGTTTTTTCCTCTTATTGGAGAGTTAAGCCCTTTAATATTTAGGGAAATAATTTGTAATAGCTTTTCTATAGCCATTGCCTGTGGGTATTCTGTGAGCTCGCCTTGGCTGGCAGGCATGTTTGATCAGTTCTGGACCTGGACTTCCACCCCTCCCGATCCCTCTTGCCCCTCCCCATACCCCCCTTGCTGGGGTGACTCAAATGGCATCTAGCCCATCCTGCTTCTCCTCCTTAGGGGTTGAGTCTGTTTCCATCCCCAGTGTTCCCCTTAGCAGGTCCTCCCTGACGCATGAGTTGAAATGAAGATTCACCTCCCCATTCCCAATCCCCCCACCACTGTGCTGTTACCCCTCCCCATGCGCTATTCTCTTCTCATGGAGCCATGGGTATTTTTAGGTATTATTACTCCTATCCAGAGGCTCAGTTTCTCGTGGTGGGTCGTCCTTGGGATTCTCTGGCCATGTGGACCCCTTTACCTCCTTGCTTTCCTCTTTGATTCCTGAGTTGTCCATTCCCATGCCTTTCTTTTCAGGTATTCCGTTTCTGGTCCTCAGGCTTCGCTACATTCCTGTTCCACCTCAATGCCTAGCATGTCCTACCCTACTTCCACATAGGTGATTCTTCGGTGCCTGTTGTCCACTTCGAATAAGAGTCTGAAAGGGAAGGTCCACTTATATCTGATACCTCGCTTTGTTAGTTCTTGTACTATTGGGCGCATGAGCCTTCTTTTAGTTAGCGTAATTTGGGAGAGATCTTGGTACAGTTGTACTGTAGCTCCGTTGATTTTAAGATCGTCGGATCTTCTCGCTGCCGCCAAGATGCTCTCCTTTTGGGAGTACTCATGCATAGCCACCAGGACATCCCTTGGCCGAGCTCCCAGCTCCAACCTCTTCGGTCCTACTCTATGTATCCTATCCACAAGGATTTCTTCAGGATGTGGTACTCCTATAAGGGTCGCAAAAATCTATTTTACTGCTTGTCGTAGCTCCCCGTCCCCCACTGTTTGCCCTCCTTGACCTGTTTTTCAGATCTTCAGTTTGGATCTCCAAATTATGTGTGCCCTGGCGACGTGTTCCATCATATCCTCCACCTTGTGGTTATCGTCCGCCAGCTCCTGCAGGGCCTTTTCATTTGTATCTACTCTCACTTGCCGTGTGCATAGCTCAGTCCTTTCTTCCATTATTTCTCCCGTCAGGTCCTTTTTCATTTTGTCTAATTGTGTTTGCATCATGTTCGCCATTCTGTCCCTGAAGTTCTGGAAGCACTTTTGCATGCATTTTTGAGTGACCCCTTTCTCCTCTTGGACGTCCTCATGGTGGGTCTCCTCTTCAATCCTGTCCGCTCCTGGGTTGCTGTCCGTCCGTCATGACTCTGACATCTTTTCTCCACATTTTCTGAATCGTCCCCTCACCACCCTTTTTGGTACCTTTCCCAGGGGTCTGGGCCTCCTTTCCCCCTGCCTTTTGACGTCTCACTTTTACGTGGGTGTAGGTTTTGTCAGTCTGGGTGTCGCCTGTCCCTTTTTGCCGATTCTAGTTCGTTGCTACCCTCTTTGTGGCTCTTGCCCTGACTACCCCTCTCTTATGCTTTTAGATTGATCCAGTGATGGGGGTATAGCTGTCTCCAGGGTTGTTCCTACTGCTTTTACCTATTTTATTTCTCCTGTAAATACCTCCTTGGTAATTGCCTCCCACTCCCTTCCAGGAGAGGTGGGCTGCTGAGTAGTTCCTGCTGCTAGTTTATCTCTTTTGTACTTAGGCTTCTCTGGGTCACTCCTTAATTCGATTCCCCCTCATGCAGGCCCTGTTGGTGAGGTAAGGAGGCCTTTGGATCTGGTCCTCTAGCCCTTCCCCTTTCCTTCTCCAGTACCTTTTTTTCCTTTAGTTCGCCCCATGCAGCTCCAGCTGCCTGATTATGATTTTTGGTGGAGTGCTCGGCTTCTGTTTGTTGGCCCCTTTTCTATTGTCCCAGTCCCCCTTTGGCCCTTCTGCAGTCCACCGTTTGGACCCTGCAGGTCTGCTTATGTTAATGTGGATGCCTGCAGTTCCTGTTGTATATCCTGTTGTGTGGTGTGCCATGCCCCCCCTTCTCATTTTCCTGCCTCAGATGCTGTAATCCTGTCCCCAGCTTAGTGGAGGAGTGAGGGGTTGAACGTGTTCTTTCCCTTCTTCCCCTCCGCTCTCCTTCTCTCTCCCAGTCGGGCCGTCTTTTAGTGGACCCGCTCCTGCTATCTGCTGGGATGGACCGCTGCACCTCTTCCTGCTGCTCCGCCGGCCAAGTTCACTGTCGTACAGCAGCACATCTGACAGGGACTCGCCTTTCTTCCCGCTCCACGATGCACCTCCAGGACCAGCGGGCCAGCTCCTCCTTCCTGCCTCTTCACCTCTGGGCTGCTCCAGCCGGCGCTCTCTCTCCCGCTCCATCCTCACTGCCTCAGTGTCCCCGGTGCTCTTGCTGTAAGTCTCTGGCTGCTGGGACTCCTCCTTGCGGGTCCTTAGCTGCCGTCAGGGATGGTCAAAACGTTGTTCTCTGCTACACACTTGCTTCTCCTCAACCCATACACACTGCGGCCGCCGCTCCCCCGCAGTTCGCCAGCCCGCTCTCTTCCGTGACGGCACACCGCTTGTCGCGGTACTTGCTGCTTCTGGCTCCAGATCTTGGCTCCAGAGGTAGGCCTCTACCTCTGCATCATAACGAGTGCCAAATCTTGTCTAGGGAGGGGATTTAGCATAATCTTTTCTACTGTTGAGGTGGTAGGGGTTGGGGAGCATCTTCTCACAGTGTTCCCAAGACGGCGGCCATCTTGGAATTGGATTTGCTCTCTTTTAAGGCATTACCTGTCATCAACTGACAGGATCGACAGTGGTCAGTTACATGCTTGACGCCCATGCATCAGAGGCATATTTTATGCAGGTCCATGATCGACATCTTGGCACCGTATTTTAAACACTTTCTGAAGCCCGTATTCGGAGCTGAAGACAAGGCCCTTTTCAATACATTTTTCAAAGAAAACTGAAGCGCCTCGCTAATCTCGAAGCAATCTCATTTGCGCAAAAACTGAACTGAAGCCAACGGGCGCTGCACATGGTGTATGTACTCGACAATGACGTCAGCCGACATGGAAGCCCTCGAGGGGCATCAAGTCGACCGTCTTGACGCACAGAATCATCTGGCGAGAGAAAAAAAAACATTCCGAAGCAGCTAAAGCTGGAAATAAATATATCGTAAGATGAGGAATACGTGGGAGGACACAAACCATTCGAAACAGGCCAATTTGGCACAGATTCTATCTTCAGCTGAAGAGATGTAATGGATTTCTCATCAAACCAGAGCATTCCTATACACTCCATATCCCCAATTACCATATTTTTATCTACTTCCTAAAATACATAAAGACATGCTTAAACTACCAGGAAGATCTACTGTAGTTGCTAGAGGAGGGATCTGGCAACCACTTGGGACGTACATCGATTACTTTCTAAAACCCATTATACAGAAAACTCCAACTTATATCAAGGACAGCAGGCACTTCCTACAAATACTGGATCAAATTCAACTCGACTAGGATGACATTCTCTTTACTATAGATGTTAGTAGCCTGCACACTAGTATACCACACAACCAAGGACAAGAAGCTGTGGAGTGGCTATTACTGCAACAAGAAGTCATAGGAGCGTCTAAAGAGTTAATTATGGTGCTTTTTGAATTTCATCGCCCTTAACTCCTATTTTGAATATGCAAGCACTTTCTATCTCCAAACACGAGGGACACGGACGGGAGCCACTATGGCACCATCATACGCTAATAGCTTTATGTACAGATTTGAAACAGTGCACATCCTTGAGCATCCCGTTTGGAAATAGAACATCAAAAAATGGGGGCGGTACATCAATGACATTTTTGGGGTTTTCCATGGAAGCCGGGAGAGACACTCAATGTTTTCCTAGGTTATATTAACAGCATTGACCAAAGGATACAATTTACAGCAGATATTGGAAACCCAGATGTACACTATTTAGATGTGCAGATCAGACTACAGCAATTGCAAATGTCTACAGCCATATTCAAGAAACCAACCGACAGGAATAACTTGCTACACAGATTGAGTTTCCATCCGCCTAACACCTTGAAAAATGTACCCTACGGGCAGATGCTTAGAATCAAAAGAATCGTCAGCGACCCAAACGAATGTGAAGAGGAAGTAGAAAAATTCAAGAAAAATTAAGGGTAGGAGGACACCCGGGAGAAGATTTAATGATGGCAGCGAATAAAACAGGGATATCTAAACGTGAAGAGCTACTACAAAAGAAGATTAAGCGGAAATCCCCAGGGATCACGTTTGTATGTAACACAAAGCTACCAAATAAAAAAAAAGTATCTGCAAACATTGGAGCATCTTGACCTGCGACGAGCGCACGAGAAATCTATTTGTCAATCCTCCAGTGTTTACTTATCAAAAGGAGCAACAATTTGAGGAATATGCGTGTGAAGACGAGAAGTGGACCACATAATGCAGTGAAAGACAAGCAACATGGAGCTTACCCATGACTAAATTGTGGAAATTGCAACTATGTCATTATGTCATTAAACATGCAGTGATATCTCATCCAAGGACAGGAGAAAAAATAAAACTTAAACAATTTGCAACTTGTATGACCGAAAATGTAATCCACTGCATAAGATGTCCCTGCAGGATATATTATCTGGGAGAGACTGCAAGAAGAATTGGGATTTGGATCAACGAACAGAACTCCTGTATCAGGACTGCCAATATGACCTCCACAGTGGCTAGACATTTCCAAGTCAAAGGTCATAGTATAGGCCAACTGAGATGTCAGGTATTAGAGATTATAAGAACAAGGGGTTGAAAAGAAGACATCAAAAAATGAAGAGCACAGCGCAAAGCATATTGGATCGACCAACTGGATACTCTAACACCAAATGGGATGAATGAAGAGTGGGATCTCAACTGCTTTTTGTAATTGTCCCCACAAATACAGGAAAACCATCTGACACCAAACACATACGAAGAGATGGCATGTTTGCACAAAGAGTATTCAGTTTGAGCCATGTATCCCAATGTGGAGATGTGCTACAGCAAATATGTAATAAAAGGTTGACACAGATAATCAAATGTGGCACGACACCCTGATGTGGATCTCGACCCCAATACGCAGTAATGCGCATATAGACAATTGAATATGATCATGTGAACTGAATTGTTGCATACAGATGTTGCTTTATTGCACAGACAAACAAATGTGACACTAAACTCTGATGTGGATCTTGTCTGCGACACACATTTAACTAAATGTTCACACAGTTAATTGAATATGATGATGTAGACTGAATTGTTGTGTTCAGATGTTGCTTTATTGCACCATCTCGATGTTTGGTTTAAATTACGTATAATTATTCTTTACTGATTTCTGTTTTGATCACTATTTAATTTGACAATTTTTAAGCTGCTTAGACTTAACGGTTCACCGTTAGTAGCACACAGACAGTCCGCCACGGAGATTGTGCCTAAGGTATTGCATAACGTAGGTTGTGTCATAAATGGGAATTTTTGCTGCCATTGGCACACAAGTAATAACATTGACAAGCAAAGTATGCCACCAATCTACGTGTAAACTGGTAATAGACAAAAACAGATTACAATTTTATGTTTTATTCTCCACTGCAAGATGGCCGCAACATCAATCCGAACCATGCCCTATGGCTGCAGCGTCCTGATGGATGCACACCGTTGGTAAGGTTCCCATAGCAACCTTTAGTTTACTTGAGTAGCTGACATTCAGCATGAGCGCATCAGAACGTTGCAGTGAGGAATTCCACATTCACAGAACTGATTAACACAAGTGACAGTAGGGGCCAGGCAAACCATGTGGGTATATTTCTAAATGACAAAGGTTAGTTACTGTTGTCCCTTGCTTTTAATCATGAACATTATTTTACAGACAGGCCCTCATCACGAGTTGGGCGGTAACGCCGGCGGTATTACCGCCGGCGGTATTAGCCGTACCGCCAAACCCCCGGCGCTATTAGCACCGGATAACGGGTTCGGCGGTAATGGAATTCCCCATTCCCCACTGAGCCCATTCGGGAATGCCCCATTCCCCATTGGGCTCAATGGGGAATTTTTGCGCTCTTACCGCCAGCGGATTTCCCGCTGGCGGTAATAGGGCAAATTTTTGGCGTATTTCACCCCAGCTCAGAGCTGGGGAGAAATCCGCCGAAGCCCTGATTTGGCGGACCCTTAAATCCGGTGGTAATAGCATGACCGCCGGATTTAAGGGTTACCGCCAAACTCGTGATGAGGCCCTATGAGTTAGACGTCCGTACCGGTCGGGAATAGATTAGACTCAGCACGAGTCCTGCAGGTCAGATTGTAGCACAACGAGCACGACAGGGTGAATTGGGAAGTAACTATTTTAGAAATTAATGTGCTGATATAATTGAAAAGAACGCATTAACCACTTACGATAAACACTGAAGTGGACAGTAGCACGATGATACCAGAGGGTCCCCTTAGCCCTGGCAAGCATGCAGATTGTTTGTATACTTTCTCCCCTCCACCAGCCCCTTGTTTCTTATGTTAATGTAAATGTTAAAGGTATTTGTATAGCGCACCGTCACCAACAGAGTTGGTCTCCAGGCGCTCAGGCGGATCTGTAAACAAAAGGTGGACGGGGTGGGTTAGTGGGTGAAGAGGGCATAGGAAAGTGAGAGGTGGTGTACCGTTGTCAGCTTCAGTTCGGTTTTCACCATACGCTGAGATTGGGTGTGCAAGTAGGATCGAAGCGGTTCCTCGCGTGCTGTTGTTGCGATCTATTTGTTGGTTGTTAGTTGTTGTGGTGTGGTGAAGTCCAGGCGGTTTGCTGTACGAGAGGTGGTTCTTTGAGTTTTGTGTGCATTAAGAAAGCAGAAATTAGAGGTTTTGCTTAGTGGGTTGTATGTCTCATAATCTCTGTAGTTTAGTTTATGTATCAGGTAGTCATATTGGGTTGGTATATTCTTTCTCTAGGTTTACTTGATTGTTTAGTTTTTAAGTGATACTGTGGCTGGATAAGCAGATTAATTGGCATAATACCCCTGGATCGGTGAGCATTGTCCCTAGATCGATAGTGGTGCTTTATCATTATTAACCAGCTTCTTTCTATCTATTTACTATCGGTAGTCCATTGGGTGGTATAACTTCTCTTCCCTTTCCTGACTGTCTAGTATCTGGGCCGGGGGATGAGGTTGGCCTCCAGCTAACTTATTGAGCTTGGTACACCCAGGGGCAAGCATATTCCTGCTTATGTGGTGGTGATATATTATCTATCCCCGTTCTTTCCTATTTGTTACTGTTTATGGTTCATTGCTGCCTGTGCCCTCAAGGGTTGCCAGGTGCCATTGCTGGGTAATACCTTGCTCTCCCTTTCGATTGATCTGTGGGTCTTCTTGTTATGATTGGTTAGGTTTGTTTTTAATAGATAAGTGGATATGTTACATGTCCTTATGTCCTTATTTTGATAGGGGTTCATGATTAGGGGAGTCAGGTTAGGCTCTTCTCCCTGCCTAGTTCCTCTGTGTATGTCCTTATGGGCATTCTTTCTGGTTATAGGGTGAAGAGCCATGATTTGAGGAGTTTCTTGAATTGTAGGTGATCTCTTGTGTTTCGTGTGTTCTTTGGTAGTACGTTCCAGGTTTTTGGGGCGAGGTGAGAAAAAGACGATCCTCTGAGTTTTCTCTTGTTGTATGATTTGGGTTCCAATCGGATGTCGCTGCTGGATCTGAGTGGCCTTGCAGTGTGATGTATATTTAGTTTTCTTCTGATGAACTCTACACGTTGGTCGTGGATTGCTCTGTGGGTTATGCCCATTGATTTGAACTTCATCCGCTGGTTTATGGGTAGCCAGTGTAACGTTTTCAGCGCTGGTGTGATGTGTTCTCTTCCAGGTAGTTTAAGGAGCAGTCTGGCCGCCGCATTTTGTATGCATTGGAGTTTATTTAGGAGTTGTTCTGGGAGGCATAGATATAGGCTGTTGGCGTAGTCTAGTCTGGAAATGATGAGGGCGATGACGGCAGTTGTTTTGTTGGCGAATGAGAGAAATGGTAGGATCCTTTTAACCGATCGCAGGAGAAAGAAGGATTTCTTGATTAGGGCATTTACTTGTTGTTCTAGAGTGAGTTTGTTGTCTACCAGGACGGCCAGGTTTTCTACAGTTGATGATGGGGCTGAGGTTTCACCTAGTTCAGTTGGCCATGGGATGTAGAACTTTTTGTGATGATCATTATTTCTGTTTTGCCTGGGTTGAGTTTGAGGTAGTTTAAGTTCATCCAGTTGTATATTTCTTATGACACAACTGGCTAAGAGATGAGATATGACCGTGCATGAAGATTGAACAAATGTAATTATAATATGCTGTTCTGACTTATACACTGTATTTCTCTCTTTTTGTTTTCTTCACGTTGTCTATCAGTGTCAATTGTTTTGTATGTACTCTGGGCTAATGCGCACATGATGTCTGCATTATGAATATATGAATATATCGTGTACATGCATATGGTTAATCATGATTTGGGGAATGCAGGCTTACACTGACTTGCAACATATAGATGGCACATATTGCGTTCAAATTATCTTGATATGTGGGTCATTGTAATTGTAATATCACCCAATGTATTGACTGTTGTTTGACTTTTGTGATGAAGATAACGTGTATATGCCCTGAGGAAGGACTTCATAATCCGAAATGCATCGGCGATGGGTGCACCTGCTTTTAATATTGAATCAAATCTGCTTTTAATATTGAATCAATCAAATTTAAGCCAATTTCTGGCAAACATAAGGTCTAAGGAGATTGTTTTGCACAAAACCTTTACAAAGTTATGGACAAGAATATGACAGAAATAAGAAATATTACATTAACCGCAAAGTGGATGTTAGGGTGGGCAGCCCACACCGAAGGCTAGAGAGCCTTGGTCCTTTTCTTCTCCGCACTAGCAAGAAGACCATTACAATAGTCAAGTCTTGAATTAACGAGAGCACAGGCAAGAACATACCTGTTCTTTTCCAGAGAAGTATGGCCTGATTTGTCATACAAGACTAAGAGTATAGGAGCAAGAATATTTTACATAACTCACATGCCTCTGCATAGTCAACTGAGAATCAAAGTATACACCCATGGCAGTCAGCAATCACAAATTCCTTATACATCAGGTCAGGTATTTGTAAACGAGGACCAGACCCAAGGATCAAGAGCTTGATGGTCTCCGAATCAGTAGCATGGTTACATGTGAGTTGCACCAAGACTTGGGTGTCATCTGCCTAATTTGTATAACTAACACCCTGCTCATCTAAAAGATCAAACAGGAGGCACGTATGGATATTATAAAGTATCAGTGACAGGCATGCACCTTGAGGGGCACCACATGATAATAGGACAGGATTATCCATGTTACCACCAGCACAATCCCTGGCAGTGTGGTCTCAGGAATGAGTCAACCCAAGTCGCTGCTTCCTGGGTAAAATTAGCTACCTTCAAGAGCCTGTTGACAAGTATTGTATGATCAACCAGGTCAAAGGCCGCTGATAGGTCCAGCAACATTTTTGCAACAACCTTTTTGTCTGGAGGGTGTGATATTGGCACATTGCAGGAAAGTGGCAGTGTGCAAGGCGACATTTCCTGCTGCAATATCCTGGAGGGTCTGAGCAGAGCTGTATTACTACTGTCTATAATTCCAGAGATGCTGGACTTAAGATCCAGCAAAGCGATCTCAGTGCCATGCTTAGCACAAACGCCTGATTGTCATTGGCCCAGGAGTCTATTTATCTAAAGAAATTCCTGTACTTGGCTGTGGGCAATCCGATCCAGGATTTTCAAAAGAAATGGAACGTTAGTTATTGGATGATAGTTATTCGCTGCTGCAGGATCCAACAACTCTTTTTTTAGAAGTGAGGTAAATTGAGACTTCCTTCAGTGTAGCAGGGACGGTATGTGCCAAGAATGAGGCATTAACTAGCTTAGTAATTAGAGGAAGTAGGACGTCTAGAGGCTCTTTGACAATATCTACCGGGACGATATCACCCTTGCAGGATTCAAGTCTTTGATGATGTTATAAACTTCAGATTCCAACACATGCTTGAAGATAAAACAAGTGGAGTCTCCAGTGATGTAGGAGCAATTAGGCCTATAGTGGAAGCCATACATCCATACAGAGATTGTCTCTTCCTAATGTTCAACTGATAGGATGAAAGTGTGTCCATCATTGCATTTTTTCTCTCTTAACACCAAGAATCACTCTTCTCAATAGTGATATTATTCTTGTTGCCCTACAGCTTTTTCAAGAAAAAAAAAGCTCTGTAGAGATGGAACTAGCTTTCTCCACCCTTGCATTATAAGTACACTGCTTGGCCTGAAGTATCGTCTTTTTATAATGGCCAGCTGCCGATTTGCAGGCAATTTATTTTCTAGTTTGATTTCAGCGCCACGCCCTCTCGCATGCTCTCTTCGCTTCTCATATTTATAATATCGTCAGAGAACCATGTGTTCTTCTTTACCTCTGTTTTAACAGTCTTGACTCTCTCCGGAGCAAGCATGTCAAAAGCTTGAGACATAACCTGTTGATATTGATTTTCAAGCTCTCCAACATCAGATGTCACCGGCAGAAAGTCAATAACAGGACTTGCTATGGAAGCAAAGGCCGATGGAGGGACCTTCTTGAAATTCCTATGTTTCTTACATATTCTGGGGTTGCTATGAATGTGTGCTGGCTTAGTTGGTAAAGAAAGAACACACTATATAAAAGAGTAATCTCACCAGGCGCATGGAGAAGTCACAGATATGGTGGCATTTTGAGATAAAACCCAGTCAATTAAACTCTTTTGTGCATGCTATATAAAACCTCAAAGCACGGGCAACGTCCAGCGAGTGCAATGCCCTCTCCACAGGAGAGGAGGAAGTGCCAAAGCACATGTGCAGAACCAGTGGTTAATTTCGGTGAAAAGTTGATTAAACTTTCGGCATGAAGGAGGAATGAGTGTGCTGCACCACCCTGTACCGTTGAAAAGTCAAGTATGGAGGCTTGTAGGAGAAAGTCTGTAGTACTCCAACACGTCTTGCCAATGTAATAGCCACCTGAAAAGTAGTCTTCTATGATAGAAACCTTGGCATAGCCCGGGGGTGGGGATCAAATGGGAGAACACATTAACTTGGAGAGAACAACACTTTACCGGAGTGAATGCCCGGACAAGACCCTTGAGGAACTCCTTAACCAGTCTGTGGGACCACAGGGAAGGCTTGCTAGCTATGCGCATATAGCGAGAGATAGCCGCAAGATGGACGTCAATGGATGCGTGTAGAAGCCCTGCTTTCGCCAGTGACAGGAGATATGACACGATTTTATTAGCCTTGATGTGAAGAGGGTCAAGCCACTGCGAATGACACCATACAGTAAAGCGCTTCCACTTGCGCTTGCAGCAGGATGGAGCTGCAGCCTTTGCCAGAATCCTTCTGCATTCTAAAGATAATGCAAACTGTCCAAACTCTAGGGTTGCATGAGCCACCACAAGCATCAGGGAGGCTGGGTCGTGATACAGAATGGACTTCCGTCTCTGGAGACCAGGTCTGGTAGAGGAGGTAGTTTGACACAAGGGGCCACCGACAGATGAAGCAGGTTGGTGTACCAAATCTGACGTGGCAATGCCAGAGCAATGAGGATCATCTATCTGGCAGTGACTCAGTTTGAGTGAATTTAGCACTCATATGAGAAGCGGAATTAGAAGGAACGCATAGAGGAACAGGCATCCCCAGGGGATTGAGAAGGCGTCCCCGAGGATATTGGAAGGCAAACTGGGGGCACTTGGAGTTGGCTGCTGTGGGAACAAGTCGATCTGTGAGTGACCCCACATTGAGAAGAGAAGAACTTGGCTCTGGTAAAGCTCCCATTTGTGGCGGGATAGTAGCTCCCTGCTGAGGGAATCCACAATGGTATTGTGGATTCCTGCCAGATGAAACAGAATGAGAACAAATTCTGCAATATCGGGCAGTTCCTCATCGCTTGCTTTCCTTAGACAGTATGGGAGAGTGGGTCCAGCCCTGCTTCCTGATGTACAACATGGTGGTTGTGGCCAGTGAAGATGCATACCAACTTGACCTGGAGTTGGGGTTTGAAGAACTTGAGGGACCAGAACACAGCGCAGAGCTACAAGACATTTATGTGTAGTGTCTTTTCTTCCGGCTGCCAAGGGCCTTTCCGTGGTACTGGCATGTGTGGGCTCCCCAAACCTCAAGGAGGCATCGTTTGTTACTGTGGCCTGGTGTGTTTGGTGTCGGAATGGAGCACCATGCGTGAGATGCTTGCAATGATTCCAACAATGGAGGGTTCGGCGAAACACTGGAGTAAGGGTGATCTTGTCATTCCAGGAGCCCAACAGCTGCTGCCACCTGTAGTACAGAATCTCCTGGAGAGGCCTCATATGCAGTCTGCAATGAGGAACCAAGGGGATGCAGGAAGTCATCATCCCTAACAGAGAATTGATGAAGCAGGCTGTCATCACCTGTAGCGTGGCCAGCTACTGAATCTTGTGGAGTATGGCGCCGACCTTCTCCTCCGAGAGGGTAGCCAAACATGACAGTGTTTTGAGTAGTGAACCCAGGAACAGAGCGTTCTGAGATGGCGATATGCAGGACTTTGGAAAGTTGATGGAGAATCCCAGAGATGTCAGGCATCGAATGGTGTCCTCGGTGTGCTGCTGGGCTACCAGCCTTCTATACAGGGGTAGACGTAAATGCTTGCGGGGCAGAGATGAACAGCCACCAAAGCTAGGTGTTTTGGAAAGACTCTTGACACTGATTTTAGGCCAAAAGGCAGAGCCTTGAACCACAAAGCAAAGGAAGTACCTGTGCTTGTTATGTATGGGGATGCAGTAGTAGGCATTCTCCAAGACCAGAGAGGAGAGGAAGTCTCCCTGTTCCAGCTGGTCGAGAACATGTTGTAGCATGATCATGCAGAATTTGTGTGATTTGAGGAACTTGTTGAGCTGCCTGAGGTTGAGGATGAGTCTCCACCCACTGGACTTCTTTCTTACCAGGAAGTATCTGGAGTACAGTCCAGAGCCCGAGAGGTGCGATGGTGCGATTTCTATGGCTGCCCTTTTTTAGTAGGGACCAAAATTCCTGTAATAGCAGGGGCAGATGTTGTTCCTTTTTCCTTATTAGTGGAATGGAGGAGCATTTGCCTAGAAATTCAAGGGCGTGACCCTGGTGAATCATGTTCAGCACCCATTTGTCGGTGGAGATGTTGAGTCACTGATCGACAAACTGCAACAACCGGCCTCCCACTGGGGTACTGAAGTGGGGCCACGAGTCCTGGTGCTGGTCAGGCCTGCTTGGGAGTTTCAATCAATCAATCAATCATGCATTTATAAAGGCACTGTCACCGAAGGCATCATAGTGCTAACTAGATGCAGGAACGAAAAAAACACTTTAGGCGAACCGGTGGGTTTTTAGGCTCTATTTAAAAAGCCCGAAATCCTGGGTGCGGCCGAACAGCAGCGTGCTTCAAAATTTGCAGGCAATGTATTAAATACGCCAGTTGAGAGAGAAGAGTGGTGTTGCAGTACTCAAGACTGCTATCTAGGCAGGTCTCTACCACTTGGGCGTGGAGATCCTCTGGAATGAAAGAAGGACTTTTTAAATTGCTTCAGCTTACAGAACCATGCACCACAAATGGTGCTGATTTAGGAATCCATGGCCAATGTGGATGAGATTTTTATACCCAGACTGTTGACCATTCTTAGCAGGGAGAGGTCCCAGCGAAAGTGGGCAGAAATCAGGGCTCCGACTTTCGGAAACAGCAGCAGGGCCGATGATCAAAACTTCAGTCTTTTCGTTGTTAGGTTTCAGCCAGTTGGTCCCCATCCAGCCCTCAAATCCTTCAAGACAGGACCTCAGTTGGATGACGGTTTCTGCCCAGTGCAGGTCCATCCTAAACAGAATTTGGGTATCATTTGCATAGGAGAAGAACTGGAACCCAAAGGAACGAATGAGGGTTGCCAGGCTTTGGGCGTATACATTAAAGAGCGGGGGGAAAGAGTAGAACCCCACATGTAACATCTTGAGAGGAAGATCTAAATTAAGTGAGGGAAACCAATTGCATCCAAGATGTCAAAAAGGCAAGAAACCTTTCCAGAACCAACTTTACGATTCCAATGCGGTGCAGTCTAGATAAGAAAAGTGTGTGGGGGTGCGCTGTTGCCCACTGCAGTGATGGCTGCCTGATTTGTGAGCTCCCGCTCCAGTTAGAAATCCTGCGATCAAATATCCTGTTTGGAGCGCCTGAAGCGCTACTAACCGCGGTGCAGATGGACTGAGTACCCGTCCCTAACGCTTGAAACTCCTGTTGAGCTACGGTCGTGGGTGCCGAAGTTGTGGCGGCCTGAGTCTTGACCGGCCCTTGCTGCAGGCGTGATCCGCCTTAGGGCACCGAAAGGAGACAATGCAAAGCCGCGGATTTGAATAGGCGAGGGCCCGCGGAGGGGCGGGGCCTTTGACTGCAGGCCGCGCCCGACTCGCGCCCGCGGTGGGCGACTGGGATTTGAGATCCAAGCCGGCTGGGGAAGTGCGGTAGCGCCGGCGCTCTCAACATATGCCTACCGCCGGTCCCCTGAGACGCCCACATCCCGCGGTGCCCGTGCGGGGAAGCCACATAACAACGCGGCAACATTAAAACACGCAGAGACCTGGTGGAGCAGCGGCATACTCCGTATTGCACTGGGTAAGAAGAGCAGAGACACGGTGAAAGGGGGAAGGGGCCCGGCTTGTGCGGCACCCTTGACTGTCCAACTGCCGTTCTCCTATGGGCCAACGCACCCGCGGGTCTCAATGTACGGCGCTGCCTGGCCCGCCTGGAAATGATAAAAGACTGCGCCTGCCACTGCCTCTGGCCTCAAATAGCAGCGGGGGGGGCATACGCGACTGCAAACATCCTAATAATGGGAAACACAGACCCTTGTAAATAAATCTTTACACCTGATGGCCTGGGACACCCTGCGGGGCACGCGCTCATGCTGACGCCGAGACTGTGCTGGCAGTGCGCCCGCAGGTTGCCCGCCTCGCTGTGTGCGCGCGGCCCCTGGCTCCTCTGATCCAGCCCGAACCGACAGAACATCGGGAGATTCCCAAACAAATCGAAACATAACACCCAGGGGCCCACCGTTTCGGGGGTCGAGGCGTCGGAAATCCTACATTAGGTGTCTAGCTGGCTCTGGGCGCTGGAGACTTCTTGAGGGCCCTCGCATGATTATATCATCACAAACCGGCATAAATCCCATGACTTAGTGACATAATACGTGGGAGAACACAGTCCATTCATGGTGTGCGAGCCTCAAACCCTACGAACCTAGCTCTAAATACCTCACCGAAATACCAGAAGAACCTGAAGCAAGGGGAAACTGTCGAGCGTGGCACCTGGTGCCCAGTCAATGAGGGCCACAATAACAGTGTACTTTGAGGCAGCACCATGGGCGAACCACGAAAGACAGGAAAAGGAGGCAAGACCCCCAGCAATAAGAAGAAAGGCCCTGTGGATGCGTATACTGGCAGCCAAACGCAAAATACTACAGCAGAAGTGCAAATCAACACCAATGAAACCCTGAACGCAGAGAACGGAGATCAGGAGGACAGGTTGACTACAATTGGTCAAAATGGATTCCGAGCAGTGAACATGAAGCTAGATGACATAGTGTCCACCATAGGCTCGCTAAAGGCTAGGGTCGAAAAAGAGTGCACGTGTCACGGAAATGGAAAACAGAATAAGCACTAACGAAGATACCATTGCACATCATAGCCGCGACATCACCCAGCTCAAGGAGGCTATGTCCAAAATGCAGAATAAATGTGAGGACCTTGAATCTAGATCAAGACGAAACAACATCCGTGTGGTGGGCGTGGCAGAGACATTCGGAAAAGGCCAAATGGAAAAGCAACTTGAACTGCTACTTAAAACAATATTCGGTCCGGAGGCATTCTCCGAGCATTTCCTGGTGGAGAGGGCACACCGCACATTGGCCCCAGCCCCTAAACCAGGCGCACCGCCTCGTACATTAATTGTGATACTCCTTAACTACGTAATAGAGACGTAATCCTACAAATGGCTAAGGAGGCTGGAACACTCCAATATGAAGGGAACCGGATACATATATACCCAGACTTCTCTGCCGGGGTTCAAGCGAGCAGAAGATCCTATGAACCAGCAAAAGACTCCTTAGAGAATGCCAAATTCCATATGCCCTGATGTTCCTGGCCAAGATGAGGATTCAATATGCGGGAAGGGCGCACTTTTTCGAATCCCCGGCTGAGGCCGGGCAGTACATTGAGACTTCCATACCCCTTCCTCCCAGAGGGGGTAGACCGGCGCAGAACAATAGACCCAGGCCGGAGGATTAAAGTACACCTGCAGTAAGAACACTTTCTACTCTACTATATCATCAAAACTGCAGTCCTATTGATCCGATGGCCAACGCGGCTCCATCCAGTGCGACTATCAGAGTTATGGAGACAATCTAGTGGTCATGTGGAGCAACATGGCTACCCCTGGAATGATGCATGAGTTACTTTGGGTACATCGTCAAGTTGGGGGTGATGATGAGGGCGGGAGGGAGGGAAAAGGGTGCGGAAATTGGTGGTTTTGTTCTGGAAGTTTTGGGCACTGGAAGAGGTTGGATCCAGGTGGTAGTTTGACTGCGGTCAACTGTTTGTTTGATGTTAAAACTGCGGTTGCATTGAGACTAGCTCTGATTCGCTTGTACCGAAGACATAACTTTAATGGTCGTGAATATGAAAAAGGAACAAGTTACTTACCTGTAACTGTTGTTCTCCAGCATGGGTCTGGCATGGATTCACATACTCAGGAATATTCCCCGTTGTCAGGCTGGGAATCCTCGGTAAAGAACAAATCAGTATCAGTTTCGTTTCTGATCTGTCTTTCTTAGTAGTAACCAATCACTGATCTCTGGGTCATACTGCCCCCAGCCAATGACTGCCCTCTCCCTAAACCCCGCCTCTGGCAGCCATCCTCAGATTTGGTAGCACGCCAAGTGGCAGTATGACCAAGTGAAGAGCCGCAGAGGGGTAGGCGGGAGGGTTCACATGTGAATCCATGCCAGACCCATGCTGGAGAACAACAGTTACAGGTAAGTAACTTGTTCCTTCTCCAGCATGGGGTCTGGCATGGATTCACATGCTCATGAATAAAAGAATACATAGCAGTATACACATGCACAACCACAGGAGGTGGCAACAGGTTCAACATTAAGCAATACAACAACTCAACATTAAGCATCTCTTACCTCCTCACCAGGCTCACCTTAAGCGAACGGGTTGCGCAGCACTGCTTGGCCGACCCTGGACTCCTCCATGGAGTCCCGATCGACGCAGAAGAATCTTGTGAAGGTGTGCGTCGACTTCCATGTAGCAGCCCTGCAGATGTCCAGCAGGGGCACACCAGACAGGAACGCCGTGGTAGCAGCGATCGCTCTGGTCGAATGGGCTCTCGGACGGCCGGCAGCGGTCGGTTTGCCAACCGGTGACAATGCATGATGCAGCCGGAGAGCCATCTGGAAATGGAAGTCTTCGAGAGAGCCTTCCCTTGATTCACAGACCGAAACTTCACAAACACTTGTGACGTCTTCCGAAAACTCTACGTGCGGTCCACGTAGAACTTCAGACCTCTAGCTACATCCAGCGAGTGCAAAGTCCTCTCCGCCGGCGTCGAAGGCGACAGGAAGAAAACTAGTAACACCAAGGTGGAAGTCCGACGGCCCCTTGGGCATGAAAGAGGGGTGCGTCCTCAGCACCACCCTCGTGTCATGAAAAGTCAAGTATGGAGGCTTGCAAGATAGGGCCTGAATCTCTCCCACTCGTTGTGCAGAGGTGATGGCCACGAGGAACGCTGTCTTCCATGACAGGAACTTCAAAGGCGCCGAATGCATAGGCTCGAATGGGGCTCCCATGAGCCTGGTCAGCACCACATTAAGCTCACACGCCGGGGCAGGAGCCTTCACCGGAGGGAATGATCGGAATAGTCCCTTCATAAATTCCTTCACCAGGCGATGAGACCACAAGGACACCCGTCCCGTAGTCCTGGTATATCGGGAGATGGCAGCCAGATGTATTTTGATGGAGGCGTGAGCCAGTCCAGCTTTGGCCAGCGACAGTAGGTACGGCAGCACTTGAGGGGCCGTAATTTATTTTTATTTTTTATTAATTTTTTATCGGTTTATCACAAACCTTTAAAATATTTACAAACAAAACACAAAACCCTACACATTTGAAGAATCATAGTCCTTTACAAATACCCGTCCCATTTTCTCTTCCGTGCGGTCAGATCACTGTCCTCCTTACTCATCAACCGGCGATGAATTCAAACGATTTTCAATTATCATTAAGAAACGAGTCAATGGTAGTATCAATTTCATGTCCGTTCATTGAAACATGTTTGCCCACCAATCGTCGGCACAAAGGGAGGGGTGATTTAGGCCCCAAGGGCCCAGATGGATTGTCCTTTCGGATCGAAGTGTCGTGCAAAATAGCACCTAATGCTTAAGGGTTTCCTTGTCCCTAGTGCATAGTCTACACATTGGATTTGTGACTTTATTACATTTCCATGAAGCCAACTGATCTTTGGTTTTAAGCATGTTGGGACGCAGCATCGTGAACACTCTTCGTGCCTGAGGATCTGGAAACAACTCTATGTAGCGTTGTGGGAAATTAAATGCCCGAGTTTCTAGCAGCGCCTCACTCATCATTTTTGCTGCAGCTCGTTGTGTACATGTTCGATCCCAATCCGCACGCCAGATTTTTAGTTTGGTGGCGTTCGGGTCATTATGAAGCATATCCAAACTGATTCCATGTTCACTCAGAATCTCTTCGCATCTCTTAGACCACAGTGCCACCATGCTGTTATTTGTTGGTGTCTGATCGTGGAAGATGTCAAATTGCGCTATTTGCTCGCAATGGCGAGTTTTGCGAAACAAGCTCACCAGGGTGCAGCATACCCTAGCTTGGAGCGATATGAGAGACAGTTCGTATCTCACACATGCTGTCGGAATTCCCCTTGCGAGAGACAATACCTTAGACCAGAAACAGTTCTCCAGCGAGGCCCATGTTTCATGGGTACAACCCAAAGTGTTTTCAGCACCATATAGTCGGACTGGGATTACTTTTTGCTGGTAAAAAGCTAGCACTGGTTTTAATGAGAATTTCCCAAATTTCTTTTGCATGATGACAGCTTGACTTGCCAGTTGCTTGCATTTCCTTTTAGTTTCAGTAATCCAAGGCCCATCGTTAATTGATGAATGTATTAACATGCCGAGGTATTTTACGCTCTGGGCTATCTGAATGGAATCCTTACCCAGGCACCATCTCAGTTGTTTTGATTTTTCCCTCCTTCGCTATTCAGGTTCTTTAGCACCAGGATTTCACCTTTTTTTTGTGTTTATCACCAGTTGGTTAGTTGCAACATATTGGTCAACCGCATTCAGCTTCCTCTGAAGGTAGACCGGTGTTAGGTCCATCAGGACCAGGTCGTCGGCATATAACAACCAGCTTAGACGTGACTTAGCTACTTTTGGTGGAAAAGAACTTACTGAATCGATTATAAGTTTTGATTGGTGCTGTTAAGTTTCCAGAGCGATCCAATCGGATTTTGATTGAGGTTTCAGAGTGAAGATTCCGGATTGCTGCTACTAAATCAACCGGACATCTCCAACTTTGTAGTTTTAACCACAGAAGTGGCCTGTCGATGGTATTGAATGCACATGAGAAGTCAATGAAGGCCATATAGACCTTTGTGTTCGTCTTTATCGCCTCCATTTTCATCAGATTCAAAAGTAGCAGATTTAGAGAGCAGCCTACTTGTTTTACAAATCCAGATTGCCTTTTGTCTATATGGTTTGACTCGACTGCCCATGCCACCAGTTTTTGCTGCAACATTGTGGCATACATTTTCCCCAGAACATCCAATAGTGCAACTGGGCGATAATTTTTTGGGCATGTTCTGTCTCCCTTCTTAAATATAGGGACAATGACAGCAGATTTCCAAGATTTTGGGGTCCTTCGGCACTTACTTATTCTATCAAAAAGAGCTACGCATATAGATGCCCACAGCTCTGGATGTTGTTTAATAGTAAAATTGATAAGTCCATCAGGGCCTGGTACTCGAGAGTTTTTTGCATTCTTGATTATTGACACAATGTCTTCTCTTTGAAAAGTGAAGGCCCACGGTTTTGAAGATGTTTCCAATGGGACATTTCCTTGCGCCTTTGCTTTGTAAAGGGCTTCAAAGTGGGCTATCCAGGCAGATTCCGAGACCATGCAAGACTGCAATGCCATTTGAGGAGCTTGAAAGTTGTTAATGAGACTCCAGAAGTCCCTCGAGTTTTTGTTCTTCAGTGTAGCTAGCATCTGCTCCGCGTCGTTTTGCATTAAGGCATGTTTATGCATCTTCAACCAGTTCTTATATTTTTGTTTCACCTCCTTTCTTTCCAGTTTTCGGGTGGCAATATCTGGGGACTGAACTCTCCTAAGTGCAGCCCGCATCCTTCGTTTTTGAATAAGTATCTCGAGATCGAAATGATGAGCCCGAACCATGTTAGAGTTTTTTAGGCCTACTTTTATGGTTTTGAATTGTGTCAATAACTGATCGTATTCTAGATCTGCACTCAATTGAGAATACTGGATCATCACAGCGTTGACTTCACTCTCTTCCAATCTTAAGCGAACTCTGTTTGATTCGACCTAGAGTTTTTATGACCTCTTTGGTCTTTCAGCAGATTCTGATATCGCAAATTTCATGAGTAGCATATCATGATCACTGTTTGCATTTTCACAGATCTTCAGCGAATGTATCCTAGGGTGCAAGGCTTCAGACACAAACATGTTGTCTATAATAGATGATGAGTCCGCACAATGCCATGTGGGAACGGGTGGTATGTCACCACAGGTGCTTCCATTCAACATCTGAAAATTTCATAGACCCATATCGATCAACCATGCTTGTGCCAGCATGCCCTGGTCTGGTTTTACTTGCTTAAATAGGTCGATGTTTAAATCTCCACAGAGAATTATCTTCGACCACCCCAAGGATTCCACACGAAGGTCAATTAATCCTGTTATCTGATCAATGAAATACGTCTTTCCTGCCCGTAGATGGTTCCAATACAAGTTCAGTATTAAAATCCTGTCTTGAGTATGCTCATGTGCACCGGCTCTTTCAATGACTGTCTCCTGAATATAAGGAGAATGGTTGACAGAATTTATAATTCGCCATCCCGATGCTCTTCTCACCATCGTTAGCAGCCCTGACATGGGGCGCCCATGATTTGATTTTATAGCCGGATTTATTGCGATCTCAAACTCCGAGGTTACCGGCAGCTCACTTAACCATGTCCCCTGTAAACACACGATGTGGAGATTGTCTAGCCAGATTGTATTAAACAGATGTATAAACCCTCGTGTGTTCCAGGAAGCTAAACTACACTCCATGGGGGTTTCAAGCTCCTGGCATTATTGGTTATTTTTGTGTTTAAGGCCCCTGCTAACCAATGCCATTCATGATTTCCAGGAGCGGAGGTTGTGGTTTGAGGGTCTTCCTTGATGTTATCATCGGAAAGTTCTTTTCTTTTAATTGTAATTCATATTTGCGCATTTTGACCATCAGATGCCACTCCACAATTACCCGTTGATGTTTGAGTTATCCTTAACGGAAGCGCTGGTTGAATATATTTCTGATCTGAAGCTAGTGACAAACTCAAATGCCCTTGTGAATCCTTCGTCGCTGTGTCTCTTATTGGGACCGGTGCTATAGAAACGTTTGGGGACGCTTCCCTTTGAACTTCTGAGGTTCCATTGGAGGTTGGTCGAGTCGCCTCGGGCTCAGTAAATGTGTAAACGTTGAAGCCCAGTGAAAACAACGCAACGTTTTCTTCCAGTATAGATGTAACGAGTAAGTTCGAGGTTAGGTGGAGCACCACCTTGTCATTTGTGCCTTCAACTGGAAACTCCACGATTTTTAGATCATTTGAAGTTATGGCACGTAGGCTTGGTACAAGATGAAGTAATTTAAGTACCGTTCCCCGATTCAAGATCAAATTATCAATCGATTCCAAGCTCTCAATTTTCACCTTGTGAGTGAAGCTCTTATTCGGGACTAACTTTGAAACACTTTCCTTTGATGTTAGCAGACGTCTGTCGGCCACAAGCCCTTTCATCTTTCTTCGGTTGTTTTTCGGAGACTCAACGGCAGTGCATCTGGTCGAAGGCCCGTGGGAATCATTTTCATTAGCTGATTTATAGCTTCTACCTGATTTCGACCGTGACCTCCCCGGTCTGTCAGCTTGAAAATTAGCTAGACACTGTTTTCTCTTCTCATCCATTGTGAGGAACACCGGACTGAGTAAAGGAGGAGGCAATGAGTTATTGCTATCTCGTGCTTCAATGATTTCACAGGACCTTTCATGTAACCCGCATTTTATAGCTGGGTTTCTGCAATCGTCCTCAACGATACATGGTTGATTTGTCGCAGGCTTATCCGAAATTATTTTGTCTGTCGGCTGTACAGGTGTATCCTTACATTGAATGGGCTCCCCACTTTGGTGAGTTTCCATGTTGAGCGGCGCATCTTCGCCTAATGAAGCAACAGTTTCCAAATCCACATATTCCGGCTTGTCGTAAGTTGACAGGTCCAGTAGGTCCAACGCGATATCCATGGTTGGTGTGGTACTCTTCGTTTGTGTCTGTTTAACAGGTATTAAGTTATCACTTTTGCCATAAGTTTGAGGTTGATTTTTAGGTGGAGCAGGGCCCGTGGATGAATTGACCAAATCAGTGGTAACTGCCTGGACCAATTTGATGTTCTGCAGGAACTTCCGAGCTCCATTTAAAGTATTGTTTTTCTTTGCCTTTTGATTTTTTGATTTCTTGCTGGTTATTTTAACAGCAGGTTTCGATTTTGATGGCAAATTCTCAGATTTTCCTAAGGCCTGAGGCCCTCCAGTGAAAATTGAATAAACATTCGGCTGCCCCACTGTGGAAGGAGTTAATTGGTCTTTTGGAGTCAGTTCCGTTTGAATGTTGACTCCTGAGGTCGATGCCATTTGAGGGTCCTGACAAGTTTTGTTAGCAGCACATTTAGCCTGCTCAAATGCTGTATGGAAAGACAGGTCTGCGACGTTTGGTATAAAGGAGATTACCGATGAGCAAGGTCCCGTCTTCATCGAAGACGCTGCAGCCTTGTTGCCTGCGTCCAATGAGACTGTAACGCCCTTCATGGCCTCTGCTGCGGGCTCCTCACCCACCGGAGTGATCTGCATTGGAATTGAAGACTGAAGACGGTCCTGTTCTTGCAAAGTCAACACATCGGCTTGAAGATGACGGTGTTTTAAAACCCTGTTGTGTTCTTGCTCAACTTGGGGTCTGGGCTTAGCACTAATTTGCCCTCCATCGAGGTTGGCACACTCAGAAGACCTTTGCCGAAGTGAATGATTTGTATCGTATTTAAATAGGGCAAGTGTCTCCCGGGCAACTTCAGCGAACAGCCTTTTGTCGGTTGAATCGCTTTTTCTGCTCTCGCTTAATATGTTGAAGGCTGCATCCAGTCTTTTGATGCCCTCATGTTGTTCTACATATGAGCGGTCACAAGTTTTTTCCAGTTGAATCAGTTTGGAATTCATCATTGCCACAACAGTTGTTAGGTCTTTAGTTGCCTCATGTATATTCTCATATGGTTTCATAAAAGGGGCCAATGAAATTGATAAGGATGCCAATAGAAGGGCTTGCAATTCAGTTAGGGGCAACACAGACAGTAATTCTGCTCTTGTAGTTTGAGCATGGAGCTTCGACGTCCTACCGGAGTGGTGCTCCTTGTCACGGCGAATTTTAGGGAATGGACAATCCACCAAAGATGAATATTAGAGTCATTATGGGACAAGTGCTCATAGCAATACGTTTCGGTGGTCACCCCTTTTACCTTCCTGTTTGAAGTAGCATTTCTTTTTTGGGAGGTCAGATATCTCATGCTCTGACTCCCCATTTGGTAGATGATTGAATGTCTTCAGCCGTTTGTAGCAAACCTCTGACCATATGTCGCCTGTTGCCCCCAACAACTGGCTATTATTTCTTTTTAGGGTTGTTTTAGCCTTAGTCTCTACAGGAGTCCTCTGATCTTTAAGTAGCTTATTTGAACATGCTTTGTTCAAAAGCACTAGATTCTGTAGGACGTTATTCACAACTCCCAACGAGTCTCTTCTTGCAGCATTTTCTTTTTGGCTTGCATCCGACTCAGTCAGGCTGTCAAGGTTTGAGCTCTGATCTCGACGTTGCCCTTCTGAATTTAAATTAATTGCCTGCCACTTTGAATCATCAACGTTAGCGTCATGAGATGATCCAGTGACCGATTTAGCCCTGACACACACTGGAGAGCTTGCAGTGAACAATACTTCTGTCTCCTTTATAATATGTATAGAATCCTCGCAGCCCAGGCTAGAAAGTGAAAGGTCATTCAGGGATGAAGCTGCTTTCAGTAATCCTGTTGGGTTGCAGCCTTTCGACAATTCAGCTTCATTTCCTGCTGGATAGGCTCCACCAGGGGGAGCCTCTCCCTCCTCACAGCAGCCAGTGTCAGCTTCTCGCCCAGCGGTGCTCTGGCCGCGCTGAGCCTGACTCCTCTTCTCCCCGCACACAGCGTCCACAGGACCACTGGGCAGGTAAGTGTTAGCAACCAGTGGTGGCGAGGTGGGCATGTTTCCGTCGCAATTGGGACTCTTGTTTTCAGTGACAGCTGCAATCTCGTGGCAAGGCGCTGCCGAGGAGTCGCTGTGCACGGCGCGTACACTGCCCGCACATTCAGCGCCACTACCTAGAGCAGAACAGCTCTCCTCAGCAGCGCCGGGAGTCAGACGAATTTCCTCCCGCGAGTATGCGGGTTCAATCGAAGGCAGTTGGTGCTTCGAATACTGCGTTGCACAGAATATGTGTATGTTTATCAGCCTCAAGTTCATGATCCTGATCAAAATTAGGATCTGAAATGCAGTCGGCTACATCAGAGGAACATGTATGATAGCGACTTACTTTCGGGATAGATCGAGGGCGCTGAGCAGCTAAGTCCTCCGTAATACCAGCCCAATCTCGTTGCCTCTGTGCCCGAGTCCTCAATACAGGGGACGCCGCCATTGTTCGCCCACTCGCCAAACAGCCAAACAGCTCAGCGTCCTCAGCCCTTTCCACCTCAGGGCTTCACGCCGCAAGGGTCAGAGGCGGCCTTAAGTAGTCAGCTGACCAGCTGGCCAGGCGTTATTAAAGGCACACGCACCTCTACACTCTTCATATGGGCTTTTATGGGGTTGAATGGCTTGAGCGTCTCTCTGCTTCCTTTCCTTTCCACTCGCCACAGCCAAACAGCTCCACGTCCTCAGCCATTTCCACCTCAGGGCTGCCGTAATCCGCAGAGGGTTAATCTTCTGTGCACGGCACCAGACAGAGAACCTCTTCCATTTATGACCGTAACACTTGAGAGTTGAGGACGCCCTGGCCTTTGCAAGAACCTCTCTGCAATCAGCCGGGATATCGTACCCTCCAAACTCTAGTGCTGCAGGAGCCAGGCCTGCAAGTTCAGCGACTGTGGGTCGTGATGGAGAATGGCGCCTCCTTCTCTGGAGAGAAGATCCGCGTCCGCCGGCAGCCTGACTGGCGGGGACGTTGACAACTCCAGAAGGTCCGGGAACCAGATCTGCCTCGGCCACGCCAGTGCAACGAGGATCATCCTGCACCTGGATTTCTTGAGCTGGTTGATGAGGCGGAGCAGCAACAGCAATGGAGGGAACGCGTATAGCAACAGGCCGTCCCAAGGGAACGAGAAAGCATCGCCCATGCTCCTCGGCTGTGGGAACCTGCTGGCGAACCTCCGGCACTTGGAGTTCGTCGCCGTCGCGAACAGGTCGATCTGGAGTTTGCCCCATCATTGGAAGAGTCGATCCACTTGATCCTGGCGCAGTTCCCACTCGTGGCACGAGCGCAGGTCCCTGCTGAGTGAGCCGGCGATGGTGTTTTTTATTCCTGCCAGGTGGAAGGGAACCAGAAACATCCCCTGGGCGACGGCCCAGTGCCACAGATCCTGGGCCTCCTTGGATAGGGCTGGGGATCTGGTGCCTCCTTGCTTCCGTATATAGAACATCATGGTGGTGTTGTCATGAAGATCCTCACCACCTTGCCCTTGAGGGACGGAAGGAACAACTTGAGAGCCCAGAACACTGCTCGGAGCTCCAGATTGTTGATGTGGAGAGACCTCTCCTCCAGGAGCCAAAGGCCTCTTGTGTGGAGGTCTCCGGTGTGGGCCTCCAACCCTCCAGAGAGGTGTCCGTCGTCACTGTCTCCTGAAACGCCGGGATTTGAAATTCCGTGCCTGTCGTGAGGTGAGCACGGATGCCCCACCATAAGATCGCCCTACGGAACTCCTCGTCGAGAGGGATCCTGTCCTCGAAACAGCCCATCGCCTGAAACCAGCGGGCGTCGAGGAACTCCTGTAGCGGACGCATCCAAAGTCTGCAAAGGGGTACAAGATAGATGCATGAGGACATCATCTCGAGGAGGGACTTGATGGACCTCACCCTGGCCACGTCCGTGGCTAGCAGGCGCCGCACATTGCCCAGGATGGTCTTGGTCCTCTCCTCTGAAGGGGGGGGCCAATTGCCCCACTGTATCGAGCTTTGCTCCCAGAAACAGTGCTATCTGTGAGGGAACTAGATGGGATTTGGGGTAGTTGATGGCGAACCCTAGCTCCGTGAGCAACCGGACGGTCCTCACCGTGTGTTCGACGGCGAGTTCCCTTGTCCTTACCCGGATTAGCCAGTCGTCCAGGTAGGGGTAAACGTGGATCCCCTGCAGACGCAGCCGCGCCGCCACTGGTGCCAGGCACTTGGTGAAAACCCTGGGTGCCGACTTTAATCCGAACGGTAGGGCACTGAATTAGTAGTGGTGTCCCTGAACCACGAACCTGAGGAACTTCCTGTGCCTTTTTAGAATAGGGATGTGGAAGTAAGCATCCTCCAAGTCCAAAGAAGACAGGAAGTCACCTTCCTCCAGCTGTCCCAGCACGTGCTGGAGGGTGACCATCCTGAATTAGTCGCCTTGATGTACTTGTTTGAGCGACTCAGGTCCAGGATGGGGCGCCAACTGCCTGTCTTCTTCCTGACGAGGAAGTACCTTGAGTACACCCCGGAGCCTTCTGGGGACGAGCTCGATGGCACCTTTCTTGAGCATCGCCCTTACCTCCAACAGCAGTTGAGGGACGTGATTTTCCTTCCTGGCCACAGGAGGAATGCGAGGGCACTTCTTTTGGAATTCCAGCGAGTGCCCTTTGGCCAGGGTGTCCAACACCCAACGGTCGGTGGAGATGAACTCCCACACGCTGATGAACTTCGTCAGCCGGCCTCCCACCGGGGTGCTTCGGTGGGGGCCCAACAACACGGCCGGGTCTGTCTTGCTTGGAGGCGGCCTTGCCGCCTTGGCCTCCTTGGCGACGACGGCGGGATCCCCCTTGCTTGCCGCGACCTCTGTAGGCCTCTTGGGAAGAGGAGCGGGTCGCCTGGCGGTAAGTGGAGGAGCCACCACTGGAACCTTTGGAGGCACCCTGTCTGCCTCCGGTGCTCCGATAGGGCCGTCGCTGTTGAAGCACCTCTAAGGCCCGGGCCGTCTCCGAGTTGGTCTTGATGGCCTGTAGAGACTCGTCCACCGCCTTACCAAAGAGGTTGTTGCCGTCGAACGGCATGTCCAACACTCTGGTCTGGACGTCCTGGCGAAAGTCTGTCGCCTTGAGCCATACTCGTCGTCGGAGGCAAACTCCGTTGCCCAGTTGGCGAAATCCGGTATCGGCAATGTCCGTTGCCACTGTTATGGTGTGATCCGACGCCACCTCGCCTTCCTGCAGAATTTCTAGGGCCTCCGCCCTGTTGTCGTCAGGTAGGAAGTCTAGCAGGGGAGCTATCTTGAACCAGAGCTCCCTGTCGTAGTGGGCCACGATCGCTAAGGCATTGGCCGCCTTAATCGTCGTCGCCGCCGACGAGATGACTCGTCGTCCCATGGAGTCCAACTTCTTGCCCTCGCTGTCTGGCGGGGAAGTGGAAGTTGAAGCCGCCGCACCCACTGCCTTGTTCTTAGCCGCTGCCGAGACGACAGAGTCCGGCGTGGGCTGGGTCCTGAGGTACAAGGGGGCGGCATTGGGGACTCAGTACTTCTTCTTGTACCTGTCCTTCTTGGCGGGAGCCGTGGAAGGGTTCTTGAGGACAGCAAGCCCCTCGTTCCAAATGTCGTCGAGCAACGGCACCGCAAGGGCCGTCTTCCTCTTGGTCTCTCGTCGTTGGTACAGAAACCCTTCCTTTTTTTGTTCTTCAGGGCAGAGCTGGAAGAGCTTGGATGCCCTGGTTATCATGGCATGGAAAGAGCCAATTTCGTCGGCTGGGGAAGCCCGCAGGGGGGTGGATGACGGGATGTTCGCTGTGTTATCGCCGCCGTCATCGTCCGTCCCCGTTGCTGTGTCTGTCGCCGTATCCTCTCTAGGGTCCGGCGAGGACGAGGGGTTCACAGGTCTCGCAGGCACGAAGGACGGAGCGGGGTGGACTCTCCTCCGCTTGTTCGGAGGGCTTCCCGACGGGGCCGGTTCTGGATCCTCCGTCGGGGTCCGTGGTAATCTCGTCCTTATCTCGGTACATAAGGATTGGATTGCCAACAAAATGGCCACCAAGCTATCCTGGGGCTCGGGTAATGGCTGCGACGGACGGGATGGCCGTTCCACTGGGCCCTCTACGTCGCCATTGTTGCTATATTCGATCACGTCAGCGGGGACCGTCCCCTGGGATCGAACCTTCTCGAACCTCTCGTTGAGGCCTATGAACCTCTCGTTGAGGCCTATGGACCTCTCATTGAGGCCCTTCTCGGCTTCCACCAGCTCCTCCTCAGAGGCTGATTCTAAGTCTGTAATGGCCCCCGGCCGGACTCTCTCTGCGTTGGCAGGGATACTCTGGGCCCAGAGGCCATTTCCACTGGCGTAGTCTCAGCCAGCTTCGCCAAGGTTGCAGCGACCACTTCGACAGAGGCCTTTGCCGGATGGATCAAAGCCCTCACCACCTTAGGTGCGTCCTGGGCCTTCGCCTTGGGGGGAGGGTCAGCGCCTCGCTCCCCCTTCGCGATCGACCGGGTCCGCTCCAGCGGCTTACCCGGGTTCCCAGACTTCCTCTTCCCTGAACCAAAGCGTTGGCTCGTGGTCAAACGTGCCGGGGAAATAGCGCCCTGCCTGGCAGCCGAAGAGCCCGACCTTTCGGCGCTCCCGGTGCCCGCGGACTTGCGGTGCTTGGCCTTCTGTTGGGCCCCCGTCGCCGGAGCACCCTCAAAGGACTTAGAAGCCCGCTCAGACTTTTTCTTCGCCTTCTCACCTGCTGTGCCCTTCTCCAGCCAGGCGGCGAGGCGGGAACGACGATCTTGTTTGGTCCGTTCCGAAAGGTTCTTGCAGAACGCACAGTCCTTCTCCACGTGCGTCTTGTCCTCATGAAGACAGTAGAGACAACGCAAGTGCTCGTCCTCCTTGAAAACGTTCTGCAATCCGCATCCAGGGCAGCACCTGAACAGCTTGGACCCGGGCGTCAAGCTTCCCTTGTCCTGGGCCATGTCCGTTGAGGTAGGCCACAGATCTTCCGGAATCCTCCAAGAAGTGTAAACTCGATGAAAACTTCACCCTTGAGGGGCGTAAAAGAATTCTGAAACAGGTCCCCGTTATCGGAAGTAGAAATGGTGGAGCTTGAGGCTCGATTAAACCGAAAAAATGAGAAAATCTCCTGAAAAAGCGTGAAACCGCAAAAACTCAAGAGCTAAAGCACAAGGACTCCCAACACTTGAGCTTGCGGTAAAAATCTGAGGATGGCTGCAAGAGGCGGGGCATAGGGAGAGGGTAGTCATTGGCTGGGGGCAGTATGACCCAGAGATCAGTGATTGGTTACTACTAAGAAACACAGATCAGAAACTACATTGATACTGATTTTTTCTTTACCGAGGATTCCCAGCCTGACGACGGGGAATATTGCTGAGCATGTGAATCCATGCCAAACCCCATGCTGGAGAAATTCTATTCCACAAAGCACGGGTGACGGGATGAGAACAAAACTGCTTACATGTAATGTAAGGGGTTTAAACAATCAGATGAAAGTCAAAAAAATTGGTAATTACATTGCTAGGCATGGCCCTCAGGTCCTAATGCCGCAGGAAACGCACACAATGGGAAGCAGCAACATGTATATAAGGCCCAAATGGGGGAAACTACGATTCCACACAGACTGTTCTATTCAGGCCAGAGGGGTAATCACTCTAATCCACCCAATTTTAGGATTTGGACTGGAGGGTCACAAGGTGGATCAACAGGGTAGGTACGTTGTTGTGTGGGGCAGTGTAGCGGGCCAGCAATTACTACTCTTGGTTAATACATACGGCCCCAATATAGACTACCCGGCTTTTTATGTGAATGTATACCAAAT
Source organism: Ambystoma mexicanum (assembly GCF_040938575.1). Taxonomy (NCBI): domain Eukaryota; kingdom Metazoa; phylum Chordata; class Amphibia; order Caudata; family Ambystomatidae; genus Ambystoma; species Ambystoma mexicanum. The sequence continues at coordinate 1,331,662,327 of NC_090921.1, read as the reverse complement.
GATTGCAGCCTATGGTATGTCCAATGTGATCTGGGGTGGGGACTTCAATGTGGCATTGAACCGTGCACTGGAGAGATCTTCGAAAATCACTAGAGCTCCTAGTAAGACAGCCCTCACCCTGAGTAACATTCTTTCACAACTATCATTGGTGGATGCCTGGCGTGATATACACCCTGGGAACAGGAGATATACGTACTATTCTTCGGTTTATGACTCTGAATCCAGAAGTGACTATTGGTTGCATCGGTCATGTCTACTGCACTGCAGAAATGTGAAATCTTGCCCCGCACGTTTTCAGATCACTCCCCAGTGATGTTAGAGTTAAAGCTCCGAGATGCCCCCTGTCCCGCGAGAAGATGGAGAATGCCGAGTGGGATGCTGGGTGACCCCGGGGTTGTGGAAACACTACATGTTGAAATAGCAGAATTTTTCACCAATAATGTGGGAACGGTGGGCAATTACTCCACAGCTGTCTAAGTCTGTAGGTATGCTGAAGATTGTACGCGCCAAATTAATGGACATTGAAAGTAAATTGGATAAATTAGAGGAAAACTACACTCGTACACAGAATATGGAATTACTAGCGGACATACACACACACCTACAGGAATTCTATAAACTGGCCACCAGAGAAATACGCTACGTGGCAGCCCCATGCGTGCACGCAGATACGGGGAGGGTAACAAGGCTGGCAGAACACTATCTAATCTACTCAAACATGATAAGCAATCTAACCAGATCACTAGTATACAAACACCACAGGGGGAGGTACTCTTGAGGGAGGAGGAGATAAATAAGGACTTTGTCAAATTTTATTAAAAAAACTATATTCTAATCAAGATAAGAAATCACTTGCTCACATCAAAACTTACCTTGCGGCTCTTGCCCTCCCCAAACTCTCAGAGGAAGATGGCTTAGCGATGGATCAACCGGTATCCGCTGAGGAGATTGCAGAGGCAATCAAAGCATTGTCATCGGTTAGGGCACCTGGGTCAGATGGGATAGGGACTGCATTTTATAAAGAATTCCGAGAAGAGCTTGTTCTGATACTTATGCTGGTGTGGGAGGAATCCCTCGAATGCAACATACTACCCCCATCCATGAGAGAGGCTGTGATCACGGTTCTCCCCAAGCCACGACGACCTCCACAGGATGTATCTTCCTATAGGCCCTTATGACTCATAAACACCAACGCTAAGATATTTGCGAAAGTGATGGCTAACAGACATTTGCCTGCAGTCCCCGGGCATGTTCATCTGAATCAAAATGGGTTTATTCCGACGAGGTCCACAGCCCTGAACCTCCGTAGGCTTTTTGGCATAATGATGCAAATAGACCCGAAGAGAAGCGCTGCAGCCATATCTCTGGATGCCGAGAAAGCCTTTGATTCGGTTTCTTGGGTCTATCTCTTAGCGGTACTGGAGACATTCGGGATGGGTCCCAATTTTATTAGATATGCTCGGGTGTTAACCAATAGATCCATCTCTGAACTGTTTTTGCTGGGAAGGGGACCCAGGCAGGGGTGTCCGTTCTCGCCCCTGCTATTTGCATTGACTATAGAGCCGATGGCAGCTGCGGTGAAACTGAGACATGCTGACAAAGGTATAAAAATGAAGGGGTCAACTCAATAAATCTCACTGTATGCCGATGATATGTTATTATATATCCGCGAACCGGAGACAAATATAGCACCCATAATGGCGGAAATACAAGACTTTGCAGCCTATTCGGGGTACACAGTGAACAAAGCCAAGTCGGAAATATTCCCGCTCACACCGGCCACCAAATGCCCCGACGTACTAAACAGACTCAAATGGTCGGAACACCATATTAGATACTTGGGGGTTCTAGTGTCCAGGGATAGACTCACGTTATATTCAGATCATTATGAGGCTACATTACAGACCATCAATACAAAGCTTCAGATGTGGGGGCGTCTCCCGATATCGTTATACGGCAGGGTCGCTGTCCTCAAAATGATAATTCTGCCCAAGCTGCTCTACTTCTTTGTCAATATCCCTATATGGCCGGGCAGGACTTTTTTCACCAAACTCCGATCCATGGTGGTGACATTCCTCTGGAATGGGAAGACAGCTAGGATAAGCTGGGAAAAGATGACGGAATCATACTCCATTGATGGTATAGCAGCCTCCGACTTTGAGCTCTACTATTATGGTACGACATCTGGGGTTTCCCAGTTTGTCATGATCTTCCTCTGAAGAGCTTTATGAAAAGGCACCACAGGATCCTCCTGTGGGCCTTTGTCAAGAATATCCGTGAGGTCATCTTGTTGGAAAGATTGTGAAGGTGCAGCCCACCCCATGAACTCTGTGATTCTGGCCAATAAGGCTCTATACGGGGTTTCAGCATGCTCCCCCGGGTCTGGCCTAGCAAACTCCACCTCAGGGGAAGTGTCTAATCCACTTGCCTCATGTAAGGAATCATGAAGATCCTTTAACCTGCGTTCTTCAGAGGAAAATTCCTCGCTAATTGGGGTTACAGGTCCCTGCAACTCAAATGTGTCTTCCTGTTCAGACAATTCACCCTCTTCCAAGATTGAGGACATAGTTCTCAATTGTTCTGAACTCATAAAGGGAGTAAATCCCATTTACAAGGCAGAGGGTGCCGAACTTGTCATTATCGGCCTCGAAAAAGGCTTCGAACGTGGCGTCGAAAACAAAGGCGGAGGCCTCGAAGACCTCGACAGAATTGGAATTCTACTCGACAATCTCGAAGCCATCGACGTCGAGGACCTGGGGATAGTCACTGGGTGTGTCGTAACCGTGACTTTTCTTGGCGTCGACGCCGGTGTCGAAGCTGGCGTCGAGTCGACAGACCCGTGTGTCGAAGGTCCCTTCGACAACGGCGTCGAAGACACCGACCTTGGCGTCGACGGAACCCTCGTCGACGGCGTCGACGGAACCTTCGAGGAAGGTTTGGAGGTCATAGTCCTACTCGAGGGTTCGAGACGCGCTCGAGAGGTTTCCTTCGCCGGGTACTGCGACTCGCGGCGTTTTTGACCTTCGGGTCTTTCGACCAGAGCATCGCTCTCGGCAGTCTTCGAGGGGGCCAAGGCCGCTTTCTCGAAGACGCTCATCATATTTTTGCGGAATTCCTCCCATTCAGCCCGGGAACTATGTTTCGTGGGGCAAGAGATTCTTTTTGGCGAAACAGAGGAAGAGGAAGACGGAGAAGGGGATCTTCGACGTCTCCTCTTCGAGTGCTTCGATCTCGAGGAGTGATGGGACCCACTCCGAGACCTGGAGCGCGAATGGTGACGAGGAGACGAGTCTCTCGACTTCGTCGACGAAGAAGAAGCTTTAAAAGTCTTACCTTTCTCCAGCTTCCCCCTACGCTCCTTCAGGGCCTTAGCTGTCATGGACATACAGTCCTCGCACTCCGAACAATGGTGTTCAGCTCCCAAACACCACAGACAAACTCTGTGAGGGTCAGTCAGCGACATCTTTTTCCAACAATCTCTGCATTTTTTGAAGCCGGATCGAGGAGTTGTCGGTTCCGACGAGGAAGCCATCGAGTACGGATCGAATAACTCGAGGTAACTAGGTATTAATCTGACAAGAACTGAGCAACGGTATTCCGAGGCACTGAGTAAGCGCGGAAAAACGGAACTGAGCAACGGACGCTGCGCGCGGCCTTTATAGGCAGGATGACGTCGACGTCGATACGGCGGCTGTCGAGGGACATCGACTCGGAGGACGTCGACGCGCAGCGCCCTCTAGAGAGAGAAAACATTTTCCGAGGCCAGCAGAGCTGGAAGGAGATATCTAAGATGCGGAATATGTCAGAGGACACAATCCCTTCGAAATACCTTTATGGAATTTCCTGGGTATACCCCCCATACATGACACTACAATACAGGAATCCTGGGACCCTAATAACGAAATGAAAATAGGGGATATGTTCATCAATGGCAAGTTTGCTACCCTAGGGGAGCTGCTGAGAGCACTGGGAGGTGGGCCACTTAGGACACTTCAATATTACCGTATGAGGTCGGCATTTCAGAAAAAGTGGCCGCTATTTCCAGATGAGCCCCAGCCACACCCATGAGTACAGTTGGTAACTGTTACTGAGGGCCTGGGAATTTCCAGACTGTATTCAGCAGTACAGGCACAGACCCCCACAGCTAATCAAATTGAACAGAAATGGGAGAGGGACTTACAGACGCTCATTGGGGAGGAGAAATGGGCTAGATACTGCTCACTCACTGAGAAGGTTTCTCTAAATGCAGGACTGCGGCTAATCCAATTCAAAATATTGAACAGGCTACACTACACGCCGACTAAAATAGCAAAATTTACCTCTGAGGTCTCTGATGCATGCCCTAAGTGCAGGATGCCACAGGCAAGAGACCGGCATATGTACTGGGAATGTCGGGTTGTGGCGGGCTTCTGGAAAGAGGTGGCTTTGATGCTGGAGGAAATAACACAGATCCCCCCTGACCTGATGCCACAAAAATGTTTATTTGGAGACATAGGCAAATGTTCCGAGAAGACTAGAAGACTGTTTAATATTTCATGTGCGGTGGCCAAAAAATGCATCCTACAAAAATGGAAAAGTGCGGGTCCACCCGGTATGAACCAATTTCTTCGTGAATTAACGCATGTAAATGAAACTGAAGAACAATATGTCCTGACCCGGCCTCCGACCTGCAGGCCCAAAGATATATGGGGACCATTTAGAGTCTACCTGTGTAATATGACCTCTGATGATGATGAATCTATGTAATTCTATATGAATACAATGACCATAAAATGTACATTTCCTGATTGTATAAGGTGCAGTGTGAAAAGGTGCTTTGTATCTCTTTGTGACCACTAATAAACAAAGTTTAAAAAAAAAAAAAGAAAAGTGTGTGGTCAATGGTATCAATTCTAGTAGAATAAGACCTGCCGTGCTGCCCTGGTCCTTGATTGTTGTCAAGTCATTAAGTACCGAGATCAAAACGGACTCTGTCCCCATCAGGCGAAAACAGCCTTGACCAATTACAAGAAAGCAATTTTTAAGGCAAAATCTGATTTTCTAGTAAGAAAAAATCACTTCTGCAGCTAACCATCCTCAAGGGCTGTTTAGAGTAATAGCACATTTTGTAAATCCAAGTAAGACTACTCCAGTGAAGGAACCGTCCATAGAACACGCAAATGCCCTAAATACTTTTTTTATGGATAAAATCGTGATTATTCAGAAAAGGATCTAATCTCAAAGGGAACTTGATGTCTCCCCCCACCCCCTTAATGCTACTGCTGGAAATCCAATGCTAAGGGAAGGGGGAACATCCAAGAGTCCACTGTTTATATTTAAGCCAGTTTCAGAAGAGAATATTTTTGCTCTTCTGCAGACCCTAAAACCTACGAATAATCTACTCTTCTCACTACCTGCCTATGTTGCTAAGTGTATTGCGTTAGATCTAACTCTGTGCCTAAGTTCATAAACATGACTTTTACTCAGGGGATTCTATGTCAAGACAGCAGGCGAGTATTAGCCTGTACTTTATTTCTAAAACTCACAGCTTTTAAAAAAAAATTTGGAACATTTAAACTGAATATTTTTCGTTTTGCTCCTAGATCCATGGGAAAAAGGGAAAATAGAAAGATTTAAAGAGTTCAAGAGAAATTCAAACTGGAACTACTAGCCCCATGAGCCTCTTGTCCCTAGTAGTCCTGAGGCTCTTGTCCGCCACCTATCAGCTGCCAGGCCCCAGTACAAGAGGCTCCTCCCCTAGGTCATTTCCACTTTCTTTTAGCTGCACTCCTCAGATAAGTGAAACATTTTCTTATGAGCTTCTATAGTTTAAATATGATATTACTGTTACGTGTTTGTGTTTATATCATCTTGCTGAGATACCTTAAAGCAGCGCTAGTCAGCGTAGCGAAGTATCGTTATATTATATGGCAGAAATACCTTGTTTGAAGTTGTAGGAGCCCATGTGCGCGCATTTACTTTAACTCAAGGGAAGTCACAATTCCCTCAGGGGCCGGAGCTGCGAGCGAACTCGCATTAGGCAGCCAGCCCCGCTCCACGTGTGTTATTAGCCGGATCGAGTAACAGCGCTGGCAAACAAGGAGGGCAGTAGAACCCGGGGCAGCGGGAGGCGGCTAGCCTTTCCGTCATCGCCTGGGCCTTTCCGACAACGTTTTTCCTCACTGAACATTCCACAAACCACAGCGCTTTGCTGATTCATCGCGACGAGCAAAGGAATTGGAAGTACAAAAAAAAGAGAACAAAGGGAACATTTAATAAGAAGCGGGAGTTGGACATTGCACTGCTTACAGAGCCCTTTCAAGGTGATAGTCCAGCAGCTGGCTTTGCCAGACACCAGAGCAACCATGGCTCACTATGAGGAACCAACACTCTCTCAGTCAACCTCACCACAGTGGAGTGAGGAAGAGTAGGTGGAGGAATCCTCAGAAAAGGAGCCAGAGCTATCCCTCAGTTTAAAAAAAGTCCTAGGGAACTCCCTATCGCAAGCTGTATCACAGGGTGCGCAACCCATAGCACAACACTTGGATATGCTGGAAGCTATGACATCCGAGGAAAAGGCTGACCAAGAAGCTTCCAGAAAGAGATGGACAGACAGCCCTGGCGAAGGGACATCAGCCAGACACCCCCACGAAGGGGTTGAACATAAGGGGTGTAACAAAGCTCGGAAGAGGTTGACCTCTTTAACTCCCCCGAGCCAACCAGAAAGGGTAAACTTTATTCCCCAAGAGGTGACCGACCCAGTCACCAGGCTAAAAAAGGCCTTCCTACTGAAGTCCACAGTGCATCACAATCGACCCCCTACCCTAGGGGTGAATAATTTAGGGGACGATGATGGCGGCTATTCGCCCGATGACGAAGGGGATGAGGAGGAAGAAATCCTCAAAGAACCCCTCGACGAGGACCCAGATCCAGAAGAGGAGGATAACACAGGTGACATGTTTGACCTAGAGTCTATCCGACACCCGAAATCATCAGGGTCAGTGCCCTCACCAAGATTGGCCCTATATATGTCCCAACATATTAGGAAACCTCTTGACAGGGAGGTGCGCTCACGGATGAGAGCAGAATGCCCGTGACCGGAGCTGCCTGGCAAATTGGCGGACACCCCTGAGCTCGACCCAAACATGGTCACATTCATGACAAAAAGACGTCCAGAGACATTAGGAAAGGCATTGACCGCGCCTGGAGAGGGTTCTAGGACAAGCTGCTACACCTGGTGGGGTCACTGGCCAAGATAATGGATTTGGCGGAGAAAGCCTGAGACACAGAACACCAGTAGACGCCCAAGCGTTAGGTAGCTGGGCACAGCGCGCTGCATGCCTTCTGAGGAACGCTAACTGTGTGCTCTCCTCAGAAAGGAGAAGAGGAGTACTATTCAGAAATCGACAGTAAGCTCAGTGATTTAGCTTCCTATGAAGCCAGAGAAGGACCAAAAGGTTTGCTCTTTGGGGAGGCCTTTGTCAAGGATATGGCACAGTTTGTAGGAACATACTCGGCTTTAGAAAATGGCCAGAGATCCACTAGGAAAATCTTTCCAGGACAAGTTTTTGCAGGGACCAGACAGCACCGGGGTCGATCGTCCAGTCGCTTCAGTTTGCACCGCAGACCCCAGGGCCCTCAAGCTCAATATTGTGAAGAAAGGCAGCAAGACATGTTGTTGCCGGCCAGAGAGCGATTACCCAGAGGTCGCAGAGGAAGAGGCTCTTATAGACAACCAGGCACATCAGGCGGTGAGTCCATCAAGCATGCAGCTGCAAAAAGTTGGGGTGCTCCATGAAGTTGCAGGCCTATATTTAGAGTTCACAGGCGAGCCAGTACAGAGTGTAGAACCCTAGCCGATGCATATGCCACAAGAAGAGTTAGCACTCATGCAAGACGAGCTGCGCAGGCTAGCAGACAAGAATGTGATAGAGCGAGACTCCTTAGGAGGTCCTGGCTTCCTCAGCACTATGTTTCTAGTACACAGAGGAGAAAAGATAAGGCTAGTCAAACTTAAAGGGTCTGAACGAATGGCTATATAGCCATTTCAAGATGGAGAGAATTCACCTCCTCCGAGACCTCCTACGCACAGGAGATTGGTTAGCACGCTTAGACCTCAGGGACGCATACCTTACTATTCCGATAGCGACAGCTCACCAGAGATTTCTCCATTTTCAGTGAAAAAGGAGACTTGGCGCTTCACATGCCTCCCCTTCGGGCTAGCATCTGCCCCTTGGGTCTTTGCCAAGATAATGAGGCCGGTTGCAGCTGCGATAAGGGAGAGAGGGATCAGGATTATCATCTATCTAGATATCCTAATTTGAGCTCAGAGCAAAGTAGCTCTTCAAGAGAATGTATGCTGGGTTTTCACCCTAGTGTCCTCGATGGGATTTATCGTAAACCTAGACAAGTCTCAATTTCAGCCAGTCCAGAGAATAGAATTCATAGGATTTATAATAGATACCAAGAAAGCAGTTCTCAAGCTTCCGACCCACAAGGTGAAAGCCATCAAGAAGGAGCTCAGGGCAGCCATAGCAAAGAAGACTATTTCGCTGTGCAGTCTAGCCAGGATAGTGGGGCTGCTAGCAGCCTTGATCCAAGCGATCTTTCCTGGACCTCTCCATTACAGATCTTTGCAAAGACTCAAGATCAGACACTTGTAAGGTGGAGTAGGTTACCATAAGATAGTGACTCTAGACCAGGAAGCACTGACGGAGCTCCATTGGTGGCTTCAGAACATGGAAGCGTGGAATGGCTGAGCTGTTTTCAGAGACATACCGGATTTAATTATAGTGTCAGACGCAAGCAGAGCCGGCTGGGGAGCCAGATGCGGGCAGACAGAAACAGGAGGGAAGTGGTCAGCTGAAGAGCTGCAACTGCACATAAATTGTCTCAAACTCCTGGCAGGGTCCTTAGCAGTGCGCGATTTTACCAAAGACAAATCCAACTGTTGTGTCTTACTCAAGATGGACAACATTTCAGCTGTGCGCTATATAAACAAATTAGGAGGGACCAGATCCAGAATGCTGGCAGAGCTGGCGAAATATTTTTGGCATCACTGCCTACAACATCAGACTACAGTATCAGCAGAATACTTACCAGGAGACCAGAACATGTAGCAGACCGGTCTTCCATACCCTCTCATAGAGGCAGGCACTCTCCACCTAATAGCATTCAGGGTTTCAGGAAATGATGGGAGTTGCCGGGCATTTTGCAGCACGCTGCCGACTGTATTAGATACTCCTGGGCGGCTTCCACCATACGGAGCTATGGCACCGCTTGGGACCGATGGTCCCACTGGTGCATAGAACACAGTGTTCATCCCGTTTCAACCCCTTTAGTTCACATTCTCAATTTCCTAGCCGACAGATTTCACGATGGCTGCGCCTATAGGACGCTGAGAGTTTACAGATCAGCCGTGTCAGCGGGGCATGATAGAATAGAAGTGAAGCCCGTAGGAGAACACCCCGCAGTCCTTTGCTTGCTCAAGGGAGTAAAACTAAGGAAACCACCTGAGCCCAAATATGCAGTGCTGTGGGACGTCGGAGATGTATTTCAACTCTTTCTCAGCTGACCAGAGAATAGCAATCTCTCCCGGTCTCAATTGTCAGGGAAGCTAGCGATGCTGCTCTGCCTAGCAGCGTGTAGAAGAGTATCAGATGTTAAAGCATTGGAGATATATAGGAAGATATTTATCCAGAAGGCGTAGCATTCAGCATAGCTAAGAGAACGAAGTGTGACTCCAAGGTAATTTCCTATCCCTATTTCCCAGAAAATAAGAAGATATGCGTAGCGCAGCGCATAAAAGATTATGAAGTAGCAACAGCCCACATTAGACCAGTAGGAGTAATGCAACTGCTTATTGCGCGCAGGAAGCCATACTATGCTGTGGCTACAGCCACAAAAGCAAGATGGGCTAGAGAAATCATGCACTGGGCGGGCATAGACCTATCCATATTTGGCGCGCATTCGGCTAGAGGGGCGATGACATCTAGAGCTTTCTCAACAAGGGTGTCACTGCAAGACATCATGATGGCAGCCGATTGGTCTTCTGAAACAACATTTAAGACATTTTATTTTAAATCAGTGTCAGAGGTAACTAATAGAGTGGTGGCAAGCTTCGAACAAGTATAATGCTCGCCTCCTGTCTTGACACAGAATGAAGATTGCCCATGCTTGCAGCGCAGGGTAGTCTTGATTCTATTAAAGACACGGAGGTGAGCATTATATCCCGCCCGAGATGGCAAAGAGTTTCATGTTCAACATGTATATTCATGCTGTGGAAGCTCTTTAGAGCATCCCCACCCTCATGATCTCTTCTCCATTCCTCATAGGAGACATAGCGGAAAACTGCCTGAGATGTGACCAATGAAAGGAGGAGAGACTTGTCGCAGAGAGCGCAAGTTGTCCTTTTGGAGAGCGACCGTGAGATCGAAGGAGCAGTTAGAAGAACAAGTCACTTCTTACCTTGTAACGTTCTTTCGATGGGATGTTCCTCCGACGTATTCCTTATCTTTGATAATTCGTCTCCAGCTTGCTGGCCTCGGAAATGTTTTCTCTGTAGAGGGCGCTGCGCATCGATGTCCGCCGAGTCGATGTCCCTCGACAGCCACCATATCGGTGCCGACGTCACCATGCCCATAAATAGCCACGTGCGGCATCTGTTGCTCAGTTCCGTTTTGTAGCATAAGTCATGCCTGAATTGGTCATTGACCTTGAAGGAGCGTAAGCTGCAACCACAAGGGAAGTATTACTGCGGGGATGGATGGGAGGGGCGATAAAAAATACGTCGGAGGAACATCCTATCGAAAGAACGTTACAAGGTAAGAAGTAACTTGTTCTTCGAAGGGATTGTGTCCTCCAATGTATTCCTTATCTTTGATAGACTCCCATAGCAGTGGCATGTAATTGGAGGTGGGAGTAATAATGTCATGTATCCCTTTTAGGAATGAACCGAATGTAATACGGCTTTGCCAAATCTGGTCTCTTGACTAGTGGAGGAATCCAGGTTTTAAAATCTTGTGAATGTATGTGCGGACGACCATGTGGCAGCCGCACATATGTCTCGGACCGGTACCCCTCTTTGGAGGGCCGAAGAGGCTGCGATACCCCTGGTTGAATGAGCCCTAAGATTTTGGGGTGGCTCTTTCCCTGCCAGTTTGTAACATTCCAGAATGGCCAAAATAATCCACCTGGAAATGGTCTGTTTTGTTATGGGTAGTCCCAACTTGTGACCTGAGTATCCTACAAACAGTTGGTTTGCTTGCCTAATCCTAGCCAGTCTGCTGATGTAAAAGCTTAGAGCTCGCCTTGGGTCCAGCCTATGTAGCCTTTCTTCCTCTTTCCCCGTATGGGGAGGAGGGTAGAACGAAGGTAAGGTAATTTTCTGAGTGATGTGAAATTCAGAAACCACCTTTGGGAGGAAAGTAGGCTTCACCTGTAGGACAACGTTGTCCTTATGGAAAATTGTATAGGGGGGTTTATAAGAAAGAGCTTGTAATTCGCTCACCCTCCTAGCAGATGTTAGTGCTACGAATAGGACAGTTTTAAGAGTGAGAAATCTCAGCGAACAAGAGTGGAGTGGTTCGAAGGGAGTACCCATTAGTAAATATAAGACTAAATTTAAGTCCCATAAGGGAACTTGGAATGGTCTTGGAGGATAAACATTAGTTAATCCCTTGAGAAATTGTATTACTAGAGGTAGTTTGAAATACGATGGTTCCTCCGCAGTGCGCTTGAAGGTTGATAGCGCTGCGAGATAGCCTTTTACAGTGCCAACTTGAAGGCCTGAGTTTGCCAAGTAGAGTAGAAACGATAACACGTTGGTGTACCACATGAAAAAGGGTCGATATTCTCTTCCCTACACCAGCTGCAAAATTTGTCCCAACGGCAGCAGTATAAAGACTTTGTTGCTGGCCTTCTGGCCGAAAGCAACACCTCCATGACGTCATCAGGGAGGTCCCAATCCTTGTACCTCACCCTTTCAGAAGCCAAGCGTGAAGGTTGAGGGTTCTGATGTCTGGATGGAGAACCTGACCTCCCTTCTGTGAGAGAAGATTCTCTTTGAGTGGAAGACGGATTGGAGGGCAGATGGACATATCTAGAAGGTCCGGGTACCACGTTCTCCTGGCCCAGTCCGGGGCAATTAGGATCATGGTTTTCCGGAATCTTCTCAACCTCCTGATCATTTGAGGAATAACATGGACTGGTGGAAACGCGTAAAGGAGTGGGAACTCCCAGTCCACTACGAACGTGTCCCCTAGAGCTCCTCTCGGGGGAAATTACCTTGAACAGAACAGATCGCACTTCCTGTTGGTGCTGGTGGTGAACAGATCCACCTGAGGGATTCCCCAAAGGGCGAAGATCTCTTGAAGGACTTCATGAGCTAGCTCCCACTCGTGGGAGTCTGTGCTCTGCCTGCTCAGAGCATCCGCTGTCAAGTTCTTCTCTCCGTCTAGGTGGACTGCCGATAGAGAGATTCCTTCCTGAATTCCCAAAACCAGAGCTGCATTGCCTCTCTGCACAGTGGCAGTGACCCTACGCCTCATCTTTTGTTGAGGTAGTGCATGGCCACCTTGTTGTCCATCATTATCAGGACATTTCTCCCCTGTACTGATGGCAGGAAAGCTTTCAGCGCTAGTCTGATTGCTCTCAGCTCCAATAGGTTGATGTGTAGTCTGGACTCCGATGGAGACCAACGACCGCTGATGGTCAAGTCGTTGGCATGGGCTCCCCACCCCGTGAGTGAGGCGTCTGTGACTACAGTTATCTCCGGCCATGGTTGCCAAAACAGTTCTCCTTTCAAGATGTTCTCTGGATAGGCCCACAATAAACTTAAGAGAGACTAGAGGTAATATTTCCTATGACCGATAGTGAACAGCCCTCTATAAACAGAACTCTTAAACAATACACAATGTTCACTCGGTCCCTTGCTTCCCCAAGTCCATATTTGGTTGAACCTTACTGTATTAGGTTAATAGCCATTAAATTCTCATACTACACCACATTGTATCAAAAATAGTATTTTATTTTTCATATTTCAACAGTAAAAAACTTTTTTTCTTTTATCTTTTCTTCTTCACAGTTCCAATTTTTTAATCTTTTTTAAAAAGGAGTATTTATGATAGTATGCAAATCACAATATCTGCACCATTACCATGCAATATCGTTGTGTACATTTAATCTCATGTAACAGTTGACCATTTAACAATTAACAAAAATTAATCTCTTAACCTAGATCTACAAGTTGCTCACCCCTATCGTCGAGACAAGCAACCCAGTCCGTAAAAACTTAATTAATGGAAATACAGGACTCTGCGCCAACAAATAAAGTTGATTTTATATCATAGTTACTGATTTATTAATCATCAAAAACCGTTGAGCCCATAAATGATAACATGTTTCGGCTCCACTGAGCCTTTTTCAAATCCGGGCTACCCAAAATTATAATATAGGACATACAATATATCATAGTCAAAGAACAATTTGTATGAGCGGCATTATAAAGTATAACATAATTCCAGTTTTCAAATATCATGACCAAAGAATGTGCATAATAGCATGAAAGAAATTAGACAGAAAAACAAGGATGGGCAAAAGGGAAGGATTCATGGGTGTACCAAAATAGACAAGCATATCATGATACATTATTATGTTTAGATATACAGAAAAAGAACACAAAAACAAAAACAAAAAGAAAGAAAGAAGAACCCATTAGTAATCATTGATCTTCAATTCATTGAATAATATAACCAAATTCTTCAGTGGTCCCTTGAGACAAACTGACAACTTAGTGCATGTCCTTACCCGAAATTGGATGTAACCAGTTCTTATGACTTATGTCCATGTAGTAGTAACGGGGTAAAATCCCCAGTAACAATCTAAACAAAGAATGTAGGTAGGACAGGTAAATTATAATATTTGTCCAATTTGGAATATACATAAATTGTGTATGTCAAGGTTGCCGATGGCAACTACGCATTTTCATTCGTGCGAATAAATCCCGCCCTTCACCAATCGGGCAAAACAACTCTACTTAAAGGTCACAAACCATTTTTACTTTATTCAAAACAAATTAGTTTTATGAGCCATTGTAAGTTCCGTGGTAAAGACAATTGTAATTAACCATCATTATGTATCCAGATAAATGATCAACTACGTGACATAATAAAGTATTTCAAATATGGAAAGCACAACATATAACTTATTTTGTTGCTACTCCTCGCATCCGATAACAGTTGTCGAGTGCCATTAAAGCTAGATCCCATTGAAAAGTAATCCCTAACATATGCGGTCCTCTCTTACCAATTCCTGGAACACAAACAGTCACACGCGTCGGCAGGTAAGCCGAGCGCTTACTAAGTATGCCTTCTTATACTGGGCGTCATCACTGTGCGCGGTTCCCACGGCGACGCAAGAAACGCGTCGTCATTGAAAACCGCATTCTATCCCCCGGCATTCTACAAATTACATGCGCTGTGTAAATCAATGTTTTGAGTAAAGCCATGTAAAACTGACAAAGCATATATACGCTTCTCTTGACCCGATTTAAATTAGTTAAATACTTGAATAGTTACTATCACAATATTGATTGTTCATAATCACGGGCACTATTGCACCTAAAAACGAAAAAGTTGGTAAGCATTAAGCACAACATTCAAATGACAATGATGAACTGCCAATTATGATGGGGTATCCCTTTAAAGCACCCTGGGTTACATGTAACCTCATAATGTACGATGTGCCCTGTTCTTAATCAAGAATAGCAGTGAAAATTATTCGAGCTTGAGAAACTATCATTGTCATTTGAATGTTGTGCTTAATGCTTACCAACTTTTTCGTTTTTAGGTGCAATAGTGCCCGTGATTATGAACAATCAATATTGTGATAGTAACTATTCAAGTATTTAACTAATTTAAATCGGGTCAAGAGAAGCGTATATATGCTTTGTCAGTTTTTCTGGCTTTACTCAAAACATTGATTTACACAGCGCATGTAATTTGTAGAATGCCGGGGGATAGAATGCGGTTTTCAATGACGACGCGTTTCTTGCGTCGCCGTGGCAACCGCGCACAGTGATGACGCCCAGTATAAGAAGGCATACTTAGTAAGCGCTCGGCTTACCTGCCGACGCGTGTGACTGTTTGTGTTCCAGGAATTGGTAAGAGAGGACCGCATATGTTAGGGCTTACTTTTCAATGGGATCTAGCTTTAATGGCACTCGACAACTGTTATCGGATGCAAGGAGTAGCAACAAAATAAGTTATATGTTGTGCTTTCCATATTTGAAATACTTTATTATGTCACGTAGTTGATCATTTATCTGGATACATAATGATGGTTAATTACAATTGTCTTTACCACGGAACTTACAATGGCTCATAAAACTAATTTGTTTTGAATAAAGTAAAAATGGTTTGTGACCTTTAAGTAGAGTTGTTTTGCCCGATTGGTGAAGGGCGGGATTTATTCGCACGAATGAAAATGCGTAGTTGCCATCGGCAACCTTGACATACACAATTTATGTATATTCCAAATTGGACAAATATTATAATTTACCTGTCCTACCTACATTCTTTGTTTAGATTGTTACTGGGGATTTTACCCCGTTACTACTACATGGACATAAGTCATAAGAACTGGTTACATCCAATTTCGGGTAAGGACATGCACTAAGTTGTCAGTTTGTCTCAAGGGACCACTGAAGAATTTGGTTATATTATTCAATGAATTGAAGATCAATGATTACTAATGGGTTCTTCTTTCTTTCTTTTTGTTTTTGTGTTCTTTTTCTGTATATCTAAACATAATAATGTATCATGATATGCTTGTCTATTTTGGTACACCCATGAATCCTTCCCTTTTGCCCATCCTTGTTTTTCTGTCTAATTTCTTTCATGCTATTATGCACATTCTTTGGTCATGATATTTGAAAACTGGAATTATGTTATACTTTATAATGCCGCTCATACAAATTGTTCTTTGACTATGATATATTGTATGTCCTATATTATAATTTTGGGTAGCCCGGATTTGAAAAAGGCTCAGTGGAGCCGAAACATGTTATCATTTATGGGCTCAACGGTTTTTGATGATTAATAAATCAGTAACTATGATATAAAATCAACTTTATTTGTTGGCGCAGAGTCCTGTATTTCCATTAATTAATTTCTTCGGTGTATGGGACGGTTAGGCTTTTTACCGTCCTTATACAGTTGACCTGCGACTTCACTGACCGGATTTTGAAACTTTTATCTTGTACGAATAACTATTGGGATTGTAAGGAGTCGCCCTTGTGGAGCAAGGTTCTTCAAAGCCACAGTTTTTTAAAACAATTTCTATTGAGCTTGCAAATTGGGCTGACCCGTTACCTTTATAAATATTCTTCTATGATGGCAGCATATATGAAGAACCGTGAAGAAGAAACTAAAAACCTGTTTACCCCCCGAGGGGATATGTCACATGCATTTTCAAGTATGGCTACAAAACGAGAAGATTTACGTTCGAAATTTATAAAACTGGAAAGAATATCGAAAAAGGAAATTGACAAGTATTGGGAAAAAGTATCACTTGAGAATTATGTCGCCAATGACAGAGTACCCAGGGGTTTGAGGATTCTTATATTTCCAAACTTTAACAATGATTTAGACAAAGATTTAGCAGAAGGCTGGGAAGCCAACTTGAGCAACAGCTCCATGAAGATGATGGACCTATTGATTGAAAATGCCACTAGGGAACATAAAAGGGCATTAGAAGGTATAGAAGTCATACGCAAAGAAATTGCTGAGATGAAATCTAATGAGGATACTAAAGCCAAAAACTATGAGAAGATGTATGAACTGTTACAAATATATCAAGATGAAGTAAAAATAAGAAAACTGCGGAAAAGTTATAGAGATGAACGTGATTACAGGGAAGATCGTGTGTATACATTCCAAACCAAGTATGATTTAAGTTCAAAACCAATGTCTAAAAACTCAACCCCCAACACATCATCGGCCAGTTCTGAGGCAGACTCAGATCAAGACAATCAAGCTAGTGCAAGTTCCAAATTAATTGAACAAAGAGGATATTTGCATCAGATCAAAAGATACAAGAAAGGGAATCGTAATTCCACCCAGAAAACAGTCCGTTTTCAGCTACCACCAACTATGGGTATTTTGACACCTGTGCAAGGAGAAGAGGAAGGAGGGGGTGTAGAAAACGACGGCAACATAGGAATCTCACAAGCAAACAAGAGACAAACCAGGGCCAGCTCCAAGGAGATGAGCACCAACAAATAACAGATGATCTTGTCCTCGATTTGTCTAACAAGACTATATCTCAAGAGGAAAGACTTCTTCTTAATAAAGGTTTATCCTTTGCACCCACATGTAACTTCAGTCCATTGGACGTACAAATCGATTTATTCAAATTTACTAGAAAATTGAAGTTAAAAAAATTTTTTGCAACTAAAGCACCGGGTGATTTCACACCTGAAGAGGCAAGAATACCGATTAGTGATAAGTCGATTCAGGACATTGAAGATACGTATACATTGCGTTCATTGACCGAAGATGATCAGTATCATGTATTTCACTTATTAGATGACCTCAAGATAAAATCTGATACTCTTACAACAAAGGAACTTAAAGTACGTTCAAAATGTATGCCACAGTTGGCATCTGACAACGTCATTGACACTTTTCAACAAGCAGTTTCACGAGATCTATATAATCTTAATTGCAAAAAACATAAGAATTGGATCACTAAGAACAACTTAACTAAATCAAAAAGGAAAGCACTTGTCTCGCTTAAATTGGACTCACGGACAGTAATCAAAGAGGCTGACAAGGGAGGCAATATTGTGCTAATGGATAGGGAGGACTATTTGGAAATGGCATCCAGACATCTAAATACTCCTGGGTGCTATGAATTAAGAACGGATGATTTTCGAAAATCAGCATTCGAACAAGTTGAAGCGCACATACTTAATTGGCATAGAAAAGGATTGATAACGGATGATGAACGCACTTATTTATGGATAAAAGAACCGGTAACTCCAACCATGTACTTCTTACCGAAAATACATAAGCCTTATGAAAGGATACCAGAGGGCCGCCCGATCATGAGTGGGATTGGATGGGTTACAGAGAATATTTCGGAATACCTGGACCTATTATTCAAACTAAGGGCTATGTTACTTCATTCATATTTGCAAGATTCCACCAGCCTTATACGGAAGCTACAAAATTTTACTTGGCAGAGTACCTTCCTTCTAGCGACTCTAGATGTGAAGGCACTGTACACGTCTATTCAGCATAAATGGGCCATGATTGCAGTTGACTATACTTTCAGGCATGAATCAGCCTCGTATTACAACCATTTGAACATGATTAAAGAAATGTTACATCTCACGTTTGATCTCAATGTCTTTACCTTTGACAACAAGGTATACCAACAGACCAAGGGGGTAGCTATGGGTACTAAATATGCCCCAGCATTGGCGAATATCTTCATGGGGATGTTGGAAGACAAAGCAATATACACTGAATCATTTTTCATTGACAAAATCCAATTTTGGACAAGGTACATCGACGATGTTTTCTGCATCGTCGATAGTAGTACAGAGGAATTTTACGCATTCGTGGAAAGGTTAAATCTTAATTGTTTTGATATTCAATTTACTGGAGAATGTAACAAACATCGGATACATTTTTTGGACTTGACAATATATTTGGAAGGCCAAGTACTACAAACAACTACATTCAGAAAACCAACTGAAGTCAACTCAATATTACATGCAAAGAGTTGTCATTTTCGACCAACTATTACCAATATACCATTGGGTGAATATATCAGAGCGAGACGAAATTGTAACAGTAACTTAAAATTTGAAGAGGAATGTAATTTGTTACAATGACGTTTCAGAAGAAGGGGATATGCCCAAAAAGATATAAGCAAAGCATATAAGAGAACCAAATTGATGCAGCAGCAGGATACTTTGAGACAGAGACAAGGGAGTAATTTGGAATCTAACATGCCAATTAGCTTCATCACTCAATATTGTTCAGACCACCAGAGATTACGCAAAATTTTGAACAAACATTGGTACTTACTTAAATTGGACAGTCATATTGGTGATTTTGTGAGTGATCACCCACGTATTACTTTCAGAAGAGCAAATACACTTAAATCTATCCTTAGTCCATCATTATTACCGAACATTGATAGCACTACTCAAGGTACATGGTTACATAAGAAAGATTCTGGTTTCAGGAAATGTGGTGTCTGTCCACAATGTAAATATGCATATCAACGAACAACGGAATTCGAAGACAAAAATGGAAAACGTTGGATCATTAAACAAGGAATCAACTGCAAAACAACTTTTGTAGTATATGGTATCATCTGTGTCTGCCACAAATTATATATTGGTAGCACCAAGAGACAGTTGAGAGTTCGTATCCGTGAACATTTAGCCAAAATTGGCAGTCAAGACCCATCACTTCCGTTAGCTGAACATTGGCAAAAAACACATCAATTACATCATAAATCGGAAATTAGATTTATTGGTCTCAAACAAGTAACCTTGAACAAAAGAGGTGGTGACAGAGTGAAGGCGTTACGACAAGCGGAAGCAAGAGCAATTTGTTACTTTAATTCGACAAACACAGGACTTAATACAGATAATGAAATGGTTTCATTCTTGTGAGATGTAGTACATTACAATCTGGTTTCTCAAGCTCGAATAATTTTCACTGCTATTCTTGATTAAGAACAGGGCACATCGTACATTATGAGGTTACATGTAACCCAGGGTGCTTTAAAGGGATACCCCATCATAATTGGCAGTTCATCATTGTCATTTGAATGTTGTGCTTAATGCTTACCAACTTTTTCGTTTTTAGGTGCAATAGTGCCCGTGATTATGAACAATCAATATTGTGATAGTAACTATTCAAGTATTTAACTAATTTAAATCGGGTCAAGAGAAGCGTATATATGCTTTGTCAGTTTTTCTGGCTTTACTCAAAACATTGATTTACACAGCGCATGTAATTTGTAGAATGCCGGGGGATAGAATGCGGTTTTCAATGACGACGCGTTTCTTGCGTCGCCGTGGCAACCGCGCACAGTGATGACGCCCAGTATAAGAAGGCATACTTAGTAAGCGCTCGGCTTACCTGCCGACGCGTATGACTGTTTGTGTTCCAGGAATTGGTAAGAGAGGACCGCATATGTTAGGGCTTACTTTTCAATGGGATCTAGCTTTAATGGCACTCGACAACTGTTATCGGATGCGAGGAGTAGCAACAAAATAAGTTATATGTTGTGCTTTCCATATTTGAAATACTTTATTATGTCACGAAGTTGATCATTTATCTGGATACATAATGATGGTTAATTACAATTGTCTTTACCACGGAACTTACAATGGCTCATAAAACTAATTTGTTTTGAATAAAGTAAAAATGGTTTGTGACCTTTAAGTAGAGTTGTTTTACCCGATTGGTGAAGGGCGGGATTTATTTGCACGAATGAAAATGCGTAGTTGCCATCGGCAACCTTGACATACACAATTTATGTATATTCCAAATTGGACAAATATTATAATTTACCTGTCCTACCTACATTCTTTGTTTAGATTGTTACTGGGGATTTTACCCCGTTACTACTACATGGACATAAGTCATAAGAACTGGTTACATCCAATTTCGGGTAAGGACATGCACTAAGTTGTCAGTTTGTCTCAAGGGACCACTGAAGAATTTGGTTGTATTATTCAATGAATTGAAGATCAATGATTACTAATGGGTTCTTCTTTCTTTCTTTTTGTTTTTGTGTTCTTTTTCTGTATATCTAAACATAATAATGTATCATGATATGCTTGTCTATTTTGGTACACCCATGAATCCTTCCCTTTTGCCCATCCTTGTTTTTCTGTCTAATTTCTTTCATGCTATTATGCACATTCTTTGGTCATGATATTTGAAAACTGGAATTATGTTATACTTTATAATGCCGCTCATACAAATTGTTCTTTGACTATGATATATTGTATGTCCTATATTATAATTTTGGGTAGCCCGGATTTGAAAAAGGCTCAGTGGAGCCGAAACATGTTATCATTTATGGGCTCAACGGTTTTTGATGATTAATAAATCAGTAACTATGATATAAAATCAACTTTATTTGTTGGCGCAGAGCCCTGTATTTCCATTAATTAATTTCTTCGGTGTATGGGACGGTTAGGCTTTTTACCGTCCTTATACAGTTGACCTGCGACTTCACTGACCGGATTTTGAAACTTTTATCTTGTACGAATAACTATTGGGATTGTAAGGAGTCGCCCTTGTGGAGCAAGGTTCTTCAAAGCCACAGTTTTTTAAAACAGTCCGTAAAAACCTTTCACTTATTCTTCCTAAAAATCATGCTTACTTTCATACCACATCCATACCATACCCAACATGTTTCATTCCTTACACACTTACACAGTATTGACAAGGAAATTCTTCAGGGGTAAAATTTACACAACATTCAATTAAATGCACAATCGTATCAGTCTTCTTGTAGACTTAATTTCTTGCGGGGTCAGCTTTCAATGAGATCCCATCGCACTTTTCTTTAGGGTCCAACCTTCAAAACAAATACACTTATACAGGCTGACTTCTTCTTATTTGTCTTCTTGGGGGGTCCCCCTCGATTTACAATCCTCTTCCTAGTTAAAGTCTGTCTGATGTTGGGGTGTGGTTGGCTCTCAACTGGATACCACTATCTGCGATCACTGGGAGGCATTCCTGCCCTCTTCTTTCTTTCCACTCCTTTCACTGCCGCCGGCACCCGGTGCCCCGACCCTCTGCAGTGCGCATGTGCGGGGCGGCCAGGCTCACACCGGAACTCAGTCACTCTGACAGGAGGGCAGATCTCCCATGGAGCTTGCGCGGCTCCCAGCCTGGCAAAGTTACAGCGACTGCTGTGGATAGGCCCACCATTGAAGGTCGTTGGCTACCTTGTCCGGAATCCGGAGGAGATCTGTCATTCTTCCTGAGTATTGTGACCACTGGGTCCTTAGTGCCCACTGGAGAGATCTCATTCTCAGGCGAGCCTCTGGCACAAGGAGGATGCAGGATACCATGAGGCCTAGCAATGTCAAAAAGTCGAAGGCTGGGAGATGTTGGGCATTTTGAAACTTGTTGACCATCTGCAGAATATCTTGAGCCCTCACCTCTGGTGGCGAGGCTTTTCCCAGGGAAGTGTCCAGGACCGCTCCTATGAACTGGAGTCTCTGTGATGGTATCATCTGTGACTTCTTTAAATTGAGGGAGAAGCCCAGTTTGTGAAGGAAGTGGCAGACATAATCTAGCTGGATCTGAACTTGTTCCGAAGATACAGATCTGATCAGCCAATCGTCCAGGTAGGGGTAGACGTGGATCCCCTCCCTCCTTAGACTTGCAGCCACTACCGACATTAGCTTGGTGAAGACTATGGGCGGAGGTCAGCCCAAATGTCAGAACTCGAAATTGATAATGAGAGCCGCCAATTCGAACCTCAGGTATCTCCTGTGTTTGAGATGGATTGGCACATGGAAATAAGCATCCTGGAGGTCCAGAGATACCAGCCAGTCCTCGATCTGGAGGGCCTGAAGGATCTGAGAGAGTTACCATCTTGAACTTGTCCTTCCTGAGGAACTTGTTCAATTCTCGTAAGTCCAAGATGGGTCTCAGTCCTCCGTCCTTCTTCGGTATGAGAAAGTAGGGGAAGTACCAGCCCTTGTTCCTCTCCGCTACAGGTACCGGTTCTATGGCACCTTTCTCTAGCAGGTCTACAATTTTCTGCAAGAGGAGCGGATCTGGAACTTTTGGAGAGCTGTGCCCCGGTGGATGACTCTGAGGGATGTGTAGAAAGGGTAGGCAGTAACCCTGGGCAACTGTCTCCAATGCCCAAACATCTGACGTAACAGCCTGCAATTCCGTCAGATGGTGAGTTAACCTGCCTCCTACAGGTGTTTTGTGTGGAAAGACCTGAGTGGTTTGGGGGCGGCTGATGCAGATGCCGAGGGTAAAGAGGCACCTGCTGCTGCTGCGGCCTTAGTACTTTTGACCCGTCCACCTCGGGTGGATCTCCTTTTGCCTCTTTGAGCCGGCTGTACTCTGCCTTTCCCGAATGCGGAATAATAGCAAAAGGACTTTCCTCTCCCAGAGGTTCCTGAGGGGCGAAAAGGAGTTTGGCAGATTGCAGCTCCTAAAGATTTTGCTGCTGCTTTAGATGTTTGCAACTTTTCCAGACTGTCATCAGCCTTTTTACCAAATAAAGAAGAGCCGTCAAAGGGCATATTCAAAAGTCTGGCCTGTATATCTGGAGCAAAGCCAGACTTTCGCAACCACGCATGCCTGCGGATTGTAGTACTTGCCGCCATGGCCCTGCCGATACTGTCAGCGGAATCGATGCCAGTTTGAAGAGATTCGCACATGGCATCTTTGCCATCTTTAATGATGTTAAGGAAGGCTTCCCTTTCCTCTCCTTCCGGTATGCAGTCAGCCGCTGATGAAGCACACTCCCACAGTGTGTGTGACTGAACCTGGCGAGCGTACAAGTGGCGTTGATGGACTTCAACGCCATACTACAAGCACAAAAAAGACTTTTTTTGCCATAGAATCGTACCTTTTGTCATCTCTATCCTGTGGGACAGTAGGGTAAGCGGATCTGCTGCTTGAAGAAGTTGCCGCTTGAACCACCAGGCTCTCTGGAGTCAGGTGTTTTGATAAATATTCAGGGTCAGCCGCAGCTACCCTATAATTGGCTGACATCTTTTATTGACTGCAGGGATAACCTCAGGAGTTTCCCAATTTGATCAAATCTTCCTTTGTAAGGCTGCATGGAAGGGGACCACAGGATCCTCCTGTGGACCTTTGTCTAGTATGTCTGTAAGGTCATCCTGTTGAAAAACAGGTGAAGGCGCAGACCAACCTATGAATTCAATAATCCTTGCCATCAATGTTCTATAGGGGGTTTCGGCATGTTCCCCTGGGTCTGGTTTGACAAATTCCACTTCTGGGGAAGTGTCCAGCCCACTTGCCTCATGTAATGATTCCTGTAGGTCTTTCAACCTTCTTTCCTCAGAGGTAAAATCCTCTGAAACAGGTGGTGTGGTCCTCTGCAGCCCGAAGGGTCTTTCCTGGTCAGAATCCTCCCCTTATTCATAGACTTAAGAGAATCTGGGGTACTCTGACCTCGGAAATGGTGTAAAACCCATTTCTAAGGCAGAAGGAGCCAACCTCGCCATTATTGGGCGAGAAAGGCGTCGAGAAAACTGGAAGAGGCCTCGAAGAACTCGAGAGGATCGGGATCCTACTCGAGGATGTCGACGACGTTCTCAGCGTCGTGCCGGAGGCTCTTGGTATAACCGTTGGCTGTGAAGTAGCCGTGGTGTTCTCTTTTATCGGCGTCGATGTCGGCGTTGACGATGGCGTCGATTCTATCGACCGATGCGTCGAAGAACCCTTCGACAACGGCGTTGATGGCGCCATCCATGCGTCGAAGGGATCTTCGACGACGGCGTCAAAGATGGTGCCTTCCTACCCGATGGGCCGTGGCGCTCTCGGGTGGACTCTTTCGCCGGGTGCAACGACTCGCGGCGTTTAGATTTTTTGGGTTTTTCACCCAGGGTATTACCCTCAGCTGTCTTCGAGGGGGTCGAGGCCGCTTTCTCGAAGACGCTTAGCATTTTCTTCCTGAATTCCTCCCACTCAGCCTGAGAGCTGTGTTTTATGGGGCAGGAGACCCTTTCTGGGGAAACAGAAGATGACGAGGAAGGGGATCTTCGACGTCTCTTCTTTGAGTGCCTAGATCTCGACGAGTGGTGGGAGCTACTTCGAGACCTAGAATGGGAATGCTTTCAACGGCGAGGAGACGAATGCCTCGACTCGGCCGAAGAAACTTTAGAGGAGGTTTTGACTGACTTACCTCTCTCAAGCTTCCCCTTGCGCTCCTTCAAGGCTTTCGCCGTCATGGACATGCAGTCCTCACACTCCGAACAATGGTGCTTGACTCCCAAGCACCACAAGCAGATCCTGTGAGGATCAGTTATCGACATTTCCTTTCCGCAGTCTCGTCATTTTTTGAAGCCGGACCGCGGAGTCGTCGGTTCGGATGAAGAAGCCATCGAGAACAAGTTGGTTTTATCGAGTAAATATAAGAGGTTTATCTGACTGAACTGAGCAAAGATATTCGAGGCCCCACGAAGCGCGGAAAAACGGAACTGAGCAACGGATGCCGCGCGTGGCTATTTATGGGCATGGTGACGTCGGCGGCGATACGGTGGCTGTCGAGGGACATCGACTCGGCGGACGTCGACGCGCAGCGCCTCCTACAGAGAAAACATTTCCGAGGCCAGCAAGCTGGAGACGAATTATCAAAGATAAGGAATACGTCAGAGGACACAATCCCTTCGAAGTTCTGATACACGGGATAGTTTGCATGACGAAAGAAATGTTAAGTTTTCGGAAAGAGTTTGCTATCAAAATAAAGAGGAAAGGACCTAGGGCAGGAGCCTCTTGTACTGGTGACTGGCAGCTGATAGGTGGAGGACAAGAGCCTCGGGACTACCGGGCACCAGAGGCTCATGGGACTAGTAGTTCCAGTTTGAATTTCTCTTGAACTCTTTAAACCTTTGCATTTTCCCTTTTTTCCCATGGATCTAAAAAATATTCGGTTTAAATGTTCAAAATGTTTTAAAAAGCTGTGAGTTGCAGTAATAAAAAAAAGTACAGCTTAATACTCGCCTCTGTGTCTTTAATATAATCAAGACTACCCTGCTCTGTAAGCATGGGCAATCTTCATTGTCCCAGTCGATTTGAAACTGTTGGTCATTTCCCCTTTGTTAAAAAAGTCAAATCTTGATCCTGAGGACTATCAGAATTATCGTCCCATTGCTGGCCTCCCTTGGCTGGGAAAAATCCTGGAAAAAGTGGCCACATCCCAGTTCCAGGACTTCATTGAAGAGGAGGGCCCATTACATCCATTGCAAGGAACAAGTTACTTACCTGTAACTGTTGTTCTCCAGCATGGGTCTGGCATGGATTCACATGCTCATGAATATTCCCCGTCGTCAGGCTGGGAATCCTCGGTAAAGAAAAATCAGTATCAGTTTCGTTTCTTATCTGTCTTTCGTAGTAGTAACCAATCACTGATCTCTGCGTCATACTGACCACAGCCAATGACTGCCATCTCCCTAAGCCCCGCCTCTGGCAGCCATCTTCAGATTTGGTAGCACGTGAAGTGGCAGTATGACCAAGTGAAGAGCCGCAGAGGGGTAGGCGGGAGGATTCTCATGTGAATCCATGCCAGACCCATACAGGTAAGTAACTTGTTCCTTCTCCAACATGGGGTCTGGCATGGATTCACATGCTCATGAATAAGAGAATACATAGCAGTACACACATGCACAACCACGGGAGGTGGCAAAGGCTCAACATTAAGCATTACATCCAAAACTCAATATTAAGCAATTCTTGCCTCCTCACCAGGCTCACCTTAGGCGAACAGGTTGCGCAGCACTGCTTGGCCGACCCTGGACTCCTCCCTGGAATCCCGATCGACGCAGTAGAATTTAGTGATGGTGTGCGTCGACCTCCACGTAGCAGCCCTGCAGATGTCCAGCAAGGGCACACCAGATAGGAACGCCGTGGTGGCTGCGATCGCTCTGGTGGAATGGGCTCTCGGACGGCCAGGCAGCAGTCGGTTTGCCAACCGATGACAGTACATGATACAGCCGGAGAGCCATCTGGAAATGGAAGCCTTCGAGAGAGCCTTCCACTGATTGACAGGTCCAAAGTTCACAAAAAGTTGTGATGTCTTCCGAAAACTCTTTGTGCGGTCCACGTAGAACTTCAGCGCTCTAGCCACATCCAGCAAGTGCAAAGTCCTTTCAGCCGGCGACGAAGGTGACGGGAAGAAATCAGGCAACACCAAGGGTTCGTTGAGGTGGAAGTCCGACGGCACCTTGGGCATGAAGGAGGGGTGCGTCCTGAGCACTACCCTCGTGTCGTGAAAAGTCAAGTACGGGGGCTTGCAGGAAAGGGCCTGGATCTCTCCCACCCGTCGTGCGGAGGTGATGGCCACAAGAAACGCTGTTTTCCACGACAAGAACTTCAACGGAGCTGAGTGCAGAGGCTCGAACGGAGGTCCCATGAGCTTGGTCAGCACCACGTTGAGCTCCCACGCCGGGGCCGGTGCCTTCACCGGCGGGAACGATCTGAACAGTCCCTTCATGAATTCTTTCACCAGACGATGAGACCACAAAGACGTCCGTCCCGTGGTTCTGGTGTATCGGGAGATCGCAGCAAGATGAATCTTGATGGAAGCGTGCGTCAGTCCAGCCTTAGCCAGCGTCAGCAGGTACGGCAGTACTTGAGGAGCCGTAATCCGTAGAGGGTTAATCTTCTGTGCGTGGCACCAGACAGAGAACCTCTTCCATTTGTGTCCGTATCATTTAAGAGTTGAGGACGCCCTGGCCTTTGCAAGAACCTCTCTGCAGTCGGCCGGTATGTCGTAACCTCCAAACTCTAACGCTGCAGGAGCCAGGCCTGCAAGTTCAGCGACTTCGGGTCGTGATGGAGGATGGCGCCTCCTTCCCTGGAGAGAAGGTCCGCGTCCACTGGCAGCTTGATTGACGGGGACGCTGACAAGTCCAGAAGGTCCGGGAACCATATCTGCCTCGGCCACGCAGGTGCGACGAGGAT
Source organism: Ambystoma mexicanum (assembly GCF_040938575.1). Classification (NCBI taxonomy): domain Eukaryota; kingdom Metazoa; phylum Chordata; class Amphibia; order Caudata; family Ambystomatidae; genus Ambystoma; species Ambystoma mexicanum. The sequence continues at coordinate 1,331,634,626 of NC_090921.1, read as the reverse complement.
CATCCTGCACCGTGACCTCTTGAGCTGGTTGACGAGCCGGATCAGCAGCGGCAATGGAGGGAACGCATATAGGAACAGGCCCTCCCAGGGGAACGAGAAAGCATCGCCCATGCTCCTCGGCTGGGGAAACCTGCTGGCGAACCTCCGGCACTTGGAGTTCGTCGCCGTCGTGAACAGATCGATCTGGGGTGTGCCCCACCGTCGGAAGAGGCGGTCCACTAGATCCTGTCGTAGTTCCCACTCGTGGCATGAGCGCAGCTCTCTGCTGAGCGAGTCGGCGATGGTGTTTTTTATCCCTGCCAGATGAAACGGCACCAGAAACATCCCTTGGGCGATGGCCCAATGCCACAGATCCTGATGTAGAACATGGTGGTGGTGTTGTCGGTGAAAATCCTCACCACCTTGCCCTTGAGGGACGGAAGAAAGGACCTGAGGGCCCAAAACACTGCACGGAGTTCCAGGACGTTGATATGGAGGGACTTCTCCGTCGGCAGCCAAAGGCCCCTCGCGTGCAGATTTTCGGTGTGCGCCACCCACCCTTCCAGGGAGGCACCCGTGGTCACTGTCTTCTGGTGGCCAGGGGTCTGGAAGTCCATGCCCGCCGTCAGATGCGCGTGGGTGCCCCACCACCGGATCGCTCGTCGGAAGCTCTCGTCGAGTGTGATCCTGTCCTCGAAGCTGCCCGTCGTCTGGATCCAGCAAGCGTCCAGGAACTCCTGCAACGGGCGCATCCGAAGCCTGCACAGGCGGATGAGATAAATGCAAGAAGACATCATTCCGAGGAGGGATTTGATGGACCTCACCCTGGCCGCGTCCGCAACCAGCATCCGCTGCACCTTGCCCAAGATGGCCCTCGTCCTTTCCTCCGACGGAGAGGCCAGAAGCGCCACTGTGTCATGTTTCGCTCCCAGAAACAGTGCGTCTTGCGCGGGCGCCAGGTGGGACTTGGCGTAGTTTATGGAGAATCCCAGGTCCGTGAGTAGTTGGACGGTCCTCGCTGTGTGCTCCGCGGCGAGCTCCTTTGTCTTTGCTCGGATGAGCCAGTCGTCCAGGTAGGGGTAGACGTGGATCCCCTCCAGGCGCAACCGCGCCGCCACCGGTGCGAGGCACTTGGTGAACACCCTGGGTGCCGACCTCAATCCGAAGGGAAGGGCTCTGAACTGGTAGTGACGCCCTTGGACCACGAATCTGAGAAACTTTCGGTGTCCCTTTAGGATGGGGATATGGAAGTAGGCATCCTCCAAATCCAACGACGACAGGAAATCGCCCTCCTCCAGTTGACCCAGGACGCGCTGGAGGGTGACCATCCGAAACTTCTGTGCCTTGATGAATTTGTTCAGTCGTCGTAGGTCCAGGATGGGACGCCACCCTCCCGTCTTCTTCTTCACGAGGAAGTATCTTGAGTAAACTCCGGAGCCCCAAAGCCTCTTTGGGACGAGCTCGATGGCCCTTTCTTGAGCATCGCCTTTACCTCCAAGAGAAGTTGAGGGACGTGATGTTCCTTCCTTGCCACGGGGGGGACGCGCGGGCACTTCTTTAGAAACTCTAGCGCGTGTCCCTGGGCCAGGGCGTCCAGCACCCAACGGTCGGTGGAGATGGACTCCCACACGCTGACGAAGTTCGGCAGCCGGCCTCCCACCGGGGTGCTTCGTTGGGGGCCCGACCCCACGGCCGCTTCAGTCCTGCTTCGACGAGGCTTTGCCGCCTTGTCCTCCTTGGCGACGACGGCGGGGTCCGCCTGACTTGCCTCGTCCCCTGTAGGCTTCCTGTGACGATGAACGGGCCGCTTGACAATAGGTGGAAAATCCGCCGCCGGAACCTTTGGAGGCACCCTGCTTGCCTCCGCCGCTCCGAAAGGGCGGCCGTCGTTGCTGGAGAACACCAAGAGCCCAGGCCGTCTCCGTGTCCGTCTTGATGGCTTGTAGGGAATCGTCCACTGTTTTCCCAAACAGGTTGCTCCCGTCGAACGGCATGTCCAAGACTCTGGTCTGCACGTCCTGACGGAAGTCAGTTGCCTTGAGCCATCCACGCCGTCTAAGGCACACGCCGTTGCCCAACTGGCGAAATCCAGTGTCAGCGATGTCCGTCGCTACCGTAATGGCGTGGTCCGACGCCACTTCTCCTTCCTGCCAGATCTCTAGGGCCTCCGCCCTCTTGTCGTCTGGTAAGAAATCCAGCAGGGGGCGATTTTGTACCACAACTCCCTGTCGTAGAGGGCCACGATAGCCAAGGCGTTAGCAGCCTTAATCGTCGTCGCTGCCGATGAGATGACTCTGCGTCCCATCGTGTCCAATTTCTTTCCCTCGCCATCCGGCGGGGAGGTTGACGTAGAGGCCGAGGCCCCCCCGCTTTCTTCCTGGCCGCCGCGGAGACGACCGAGTCCGGGGTCGGCTGTGCCCGAAGGCACAAGGGGGCCGCGTCCGGGACCCGGTACTTCTTCTCGTACCGATCCCTTCTCACAGGCGTCGTGGATGGGTTCTTGAGGAGGGCGAGACCCTCATCCCAGATATCGTCCAGTAGAGGTACAGCGAGAACCGTCTTCCTCTTGGTCTTGCGCCGTTGATAAAGGAAACCTTCCTTCTTCTGCTCTTCCGGACAGAGCTGGAAAAGCTTGGATGCCCTGGCGATCATGGCATGAAATGATCCAATCTCGTCGGGCGAGGAAGCCCGGGGAGGAGGTGACGACAGGAGATCCTCATCGTAAACCTCGTTGTCTGTGCCCGTCGCGACCGTGTCAGTCCCCGTATCATCTCCACGGGTTGTGGACGGGGAGGAGGGCTGAGCATGGCGCGATGGTTGAAAAGGGATGAATCCTTCTTCTCTTAGGAGGAGGGCTCCCAGAAGGGCCTGGCTCTGGGTCCCCCGTTGGGAGAGGTTCCTCTGTTGGTGGTAACGGCAATCTCGTCCTTATCTCCGAGCATAAGGACTGTATAGCCAATACAATGGCCGCCGAGTTGTCTTGCGGCACTGGTTGAGGGGAGTCCGACGGGCGGTCAGGAGCCCCGTCGGCACCCTCGACGTTCTCATCGTCTCCTACCTCGGGGTCCCTCCCGATGGGCTGGTCTTCTTCCACGCCAACGCCGTGGCTTAAGACTTCCATCAGCTCCTCCTCAGAGGTTGAGGGCGAATCCACGACGACCTCCTGCCCCCCCCTTTTTCTTCTCCGTCGGAGGTTTCACGGGGGTCCTGTCGATGGGCATGAAAGAGGACTCCCTCTGCAGTGGCAGGGAGACTCTGGGCCCCGAGGTCACCACCACTGGTGTAGCCTCCACAGGCTGAGCCAGGGCCGCCGCAACTGTCTCGATAGAGGCCTTGGCCGGATGGATTAAGGCTTTCACCACCTTAGGTGCGCTCACCGCCTTCTCCTTGGGGGGAGGGTCACCGCCTCGCTCCCCCTCCGATGGGGCCTTCGAGTTCGACCGGGGTCTCTCCAGGAGCTTTGCCGGGTGCTCGGCCTTCCTCTTACCCGAGCCAGAGCGTTGGCTCATGGTTGATGGCGCCGGGGAGGATGCGCCCTGCCTGGCGCCCCTAGAGCCCGACTGTTCGGCGCTCCCGGTGCCAGCGGACTCGCGGTGCTTGGCCTTCTGTTGGACCCCTGTCGCCAGGACGCCCTCAAAGGTCTTAGAAGACCGCTCGGACTTCTTCTTCTTCTTCTCGCCTGACGGGTTCTTCCCTTCCAGCCAGTTGGCGAGACGCAGATGGCGGTCCTTCATGGTCCGCTTCGACATATTGCCGCAAAATGCACAGTCCTTCTCCACGTGCGTCTTGTCCTCATGCAGGCAGTAGAGGCAAAGGGAGTGTTCGTCCTCCTTAAACACATTCTGAAGCTGGCATCCAGGGCAGACCCTGAACAGCTTTCTGGGCGTCGAGCTTCCCTTCTCCTGGGCCATGATTGAGATGGGCCTGAGAAACTTCTGGAGTCCTCCAAAAGCGTGGCTCGACGAAATCTTCACCCTTGAGGGGCGTAGAAGAATCCGACATGGGTCCCCGTTGATCGGATAAAGAAACGGTGGAGCTTGAGGCTCTTTTGACCGAAAAGAGAAAATGTACCTAAGAAAAAGCGCGAAAAAAGCACTAAAGCTCGAGAGCAATAGCACGGGGATCCCAACACTTGAACGTGAGGTAAAAATCTGAAGATGGCTGCCAGAGGCGGGGCTTAGGGAGATGGCAGTCATTGGGTGGGCTGGATGACGCAGAGATCAGTGATTGGTTACTACTACAAAAGACAGATCAGAAACGAAACTGATACTGATTTTTCTTTACCGAGGATTCCCAGCCTGACGACGGGGATATTCATGAGCATGTGAATCCATGCCAGACCCCATGCTGGAGAATCAGCATTTCGACCTTTAAGTGTGGAACCGAAACAGCGCTGGTGGTGGTATGGAAAGAGTTGTTGCAAGCAGGGGATGATGGTAAACTATCCATTCTTGTAATGCCCAACCTATTTGCAGCGTTTGATACGGTGGACCATACAATGGGCCTCATTACAAGGTTGCCGGTCCGGTAAAATCGATGCCGTATTACCATACCGGCATTGTTTACCGGATCAGATTATCACGAGCCGCGATGCCGGTTTCACCGGCATCAGCAGGAACATGCCGTGGCCGGCCACACCGGGACCGGTATCAGCATTGACACGCGTTAGACGTGCCAGTGACACCGGTATGCTGCAATTAGGGCCATCGCATAGCAACCGTTAATAGGGATCTGGTGTGTAGAAACCTGCCACAGGTACTCACAATCAGCACAGGTCAAGGAAAGGAGTCTGGCAAAGCACAAAAGGAGCACTCCCACACACCACACCCCTCCCAGATCCACAATGCTACCATTAGCACTAGCAGTACTGGAGCTGGAGGACAGGCCTGCACAGCTACTCATTGAGGAGGCACTAAGCCAGAGTATGCAGTAGAGGCGAAGGAGGAGAAGGTGGGCGAGAATGGGCCAGCAGATACCCGTTGTGCAGGCAGTTCTACCCCGCAGGCAGCCACCAATCTCTCGCTTAAGGGCCTGGCCTTTCAATCTAACCCCTGCCCAGATCCACACCCTGTACCGGCTGGAAAGGGACAGCATCACCACAGTAGTGGACCTCATACATGTTGGCCTAGTGAGCCTAATCAACATCCGGACAGCCACCCCACCCCTTGCTGAAGGTAGTGTGTGTGCTACACTTCCTTGCCACAGGCACCTATCAGCACACAGTGGGGCAGCTACATGGAATTTCCCAACCCTGTTTCTCCTGTGTGCTCACTCAGGTGCTAGATGCACTCCTGTCCCATGTACTTGACCACATAAGCCTGCCATGGACTGCAGAGGAAGCGAATGCCACCAAAGCAGCATTCTATGCACTTGCAGGCATGCCCAATGTCATTGGTGCGCTCGACTGTACAAATGTTGAGCTGGTTGTTCGGCATGCTGTGGAGGTAGTGTTGATTAGGATGGGGGCTAACAGCATAGGCAACCTGTCTGCTGGGTGGGCCATGAGGGGTGTTGATTGGGGTGGGGGCTAACAGCATAGGCAACCTGTCTGCTGGGTGGGCCATGAGGGGTGTCGATTGGGGGTGGTTGTTAACAGCATAGGCAACCTGTCTGCTGGGTGGGCAATGCAGGGTGTTGATTGGGATGGGGGTGGTGTTAACAGCACAGACAACCTGACTGCTTGGTGGGTCGGACCACATGGCCATGAGGGTTGTCGGAACATAGCATAGGATTACATTAATGAAGAACACAAGTGCACACTGCATGCATACATCCATCATAACTCCTGGAATAACCCGGAAACATTACCAGATATGCATTGAATTGCAGAGAGACTGGTAGGGCAACAGAAGGCTAAGTCAGATGTGGAATTCGACCTAGCAACCACATCATTCACAAACAGCACAACATGAAACCACACAAATGCAATGGAACTACACCATTCACAGCGTACTGGGTGCCTCCAACTGTGACCATTGTAAATGAAACAGAATGTGCAACACAACTGATGCATGCAGATGTGTAAGGCCTTCATAGACATGTCTACATGCAATCAACACACACAGTGCACACACCAGCACATGTATCAGGGACATCACAAAACAAGAACCACATGTACCACAATGCACCACTCCATAGTGCAAATGCATGATCTCAGAAAAGCTATTCACAAGTCATGCGGCCCTGCCAGAGAGAAGATCATCTGCAACCCAGACAAAATCAGTCAATGCACTCAATACACAGGTACACTGCAGATCAGTATGCCTGCCACGACACCTTAAGGGACCCTTCCAAGTACAATAGGCCAAGTATGAACATTGAAAAATCTACCATGATTGACTACCACCAGGATATCAATCAGAGGTGCAGGACTCACCCAATGTAGCTCCATTCCACCATGCTGACACCCACCCAGCCGTATTACAGTAACGCAACCCTTCACCCGTGAAACATACCACCAATGGATATATGACCTAGTCCAATGGGGGAAGGTGTGGATGGATGTGTACACGAAGACCTGTATATGTGGAATGCATGCTGGGGATACCACTGTATTACATGAATCAAATCTGGCATATGTGTGAGTTCTCACTGTATATGCACAGTCCATTTGCATGGGTAACACATCAATTAAATCTGATACCATTGTGGTCTGTTGCACTTGATTTGTGGGTGTGCAGGTCCACATTCAACAGGCCATGTGACAGCAACTGCACACCCTCCCCCCTGGATCAGCCCTAAATTCACTTACCGGGCCCATGCAGAATGACACATGCCATGTACAGTTTTGAATCCCTGTGCTCAGTTGCATTTCCATGTGTACAATGTACAACCAGTGCCAATATAGAATGACCAAATAATTCACAAGTACCCTTTCTCTTGCTCCCATGCAGGTGATGCCGGGTATCCCCTGATTGGTTGGCTCATGACTCCCATCAGGCAACCACACAACAGGCACAAAGAGGCGTACAATCGTGCACATACACGCACTCGTGTCACCATTGAACAGACAATTGGCTTGTTGAAGGCCTGGTTCCGCTGCCTCAGCAGGTCGGGGGGGCCCTGATTTACAGACCTGAGAAGGTGGGGAAAATTGTGCTAGTATGTGCCATGCTGCACAACATGTGCATCTGGCGCAACGTCCCCCTGCCCCCTGACATGAACATGCTGCCACCCAATGATGAGGATGGGGAAGATGCTGCAATTCCTCTGCGCCACAATGTTAATGATGGACGTGCAACACAGCAGGATTTAATTGACCAGTATTTTTGATGGACTGTAAGATACACTGCACTGGCCATGGGTCACACTGGACATGATTAAAGGGACACACACTCAAAAAGCAAATGTCCAGTCATTTCTCTTTTGCTACACCAAGGCTATTTACAAAGGAACACCTATGTACAGATTGGCATTCTTTACCTAACACTACTATCCCCTTGACTTGACCCCACAACCCCTCCTCCACTACCCCCATACCAAATGCCCCAACACCCCCTCCCCCACTATTCCCACACCCAATGCCCCAACACCCCCGTCCCCACTACCCCACACCGAACGCCCCAACACCCCCTCCCCCACTACCCCTACAACCTCCGCCACTATCCACACTACCCCTTCCCAACTACTCCCTCTACACATTAAGTAGTCCATTGTCCTATTTTTGCCCCCTTTTTGGGGGATGGGGCTGAGGCTCTTGCGTGCGATTCAGTTGCTGCAATCGATGCACAGGCCAACTGTGGTTTGAGCTGCTGGGTGTTGTGCTGGAGGATGGACCGTGTGTTGTGGTGATGTTACATTGTGTAGCGGTAGCGGTCACAATCCTGTCAATTGATTCTGACATGTTTGACATGACCCTGTTACCCTCTCACACGCGCCTAGCCAGGTGGTAGATGCCCTCTGTGGCTCTGCCATGCATTATACACATGCTGCGCATCGAGTCCTGTAGTGTGTGCCTTTTGAGTTGTGCCTCTGTGATGTATTGGGTCACCAAGGCATGCATTGCCTGCTGCCGCCCTTCCATTCGAGTGAGGCGCCCCCTCGATGTATATGATGTGGCGCAGACCTGGGAGTGGCAAGGGAGGTGGGCTCCGAGGGCCTGGTGGTGTGAACACAGCTTGGTTTCCGAGTCCACCGTCGCTATGTGTTTCTGGCCCACTGGCCTCCACTGTGCTGTTAGCTTTGGGGCCATCTGTTTGTCTTCCATGTATGCTTGCCTGCCTGGGTGGCATGGAATTCGCCTCCTCGTGCTGGCTGTAGACTGGGGAGACTCCCTCATCCTGCTGGCTGTAGACTGGTGACTCAGGCTTATCCTACTGGATGTGCAACAGGGATTGGGCCTCCTCCTGCTGGCTGCACACTGGTGACTCTGGCTCTTCCAGCTGATGTGCCTGCTGGCCCGCAGATGTTGTAGTGTACTGGGGGGCCCTTACTGGCAGGTTTAGTGGACAGTCGGGGGGCCTTGCCGACAGGTGTACCGGTGGCACAGGGGGCCTTGCTGGCAGGTGTACCGGTGGCACGGGGGTCCATGCTGGCAGGTGTACTGGTGGCACAGGGGACCTTGCTGGCAGGTGTACTGGTGGCATGGGAGGCCTTGCTGGCAGGTGTACTGGTGGCACGGAGGGCCTTGCTGCCAGTTGGTGGTGGGTGCTGAGGCTGCTGGGGAGCCTGTGTTTCATGGTTGGGGGGGCTGTGCCATAGTTGCTGTGGCATGCTCAGGTCTTGCATTGGAGGTGGATAGCTCCTGGCTTGAGGTGGGGTCTTCGCAGTGGCATCGACGTGCAGCGGATCACTGGGGTGTGGTGGCAAGTTCACCCTCGCTGTCAGTTGCTGTGCCTGTGGTGGACAGTGAAGGCAGGGCATTAGTAATGGGTGTGCAACCCTCTGACATACATCAATGCTACTACATTCATAGACGTGTTGGAGGGCCTGCCATGGTGCACACAAGAATGTGGGGGGATGCAATGTGGGAGCATCACTGTGGTGCTGCCATGTGGTGCACAGAGTCTGTGGGCTGGGGTACCGGTGTGTAGTGGCTTTGGTGTTGTGGCCATGCCACATGGGCTGTGTGTTCCATGTGGGGTTTAATTGTGAAATTGATGTGTTCTGCATGTATGGCCATGGTGGGTGTGATAGGTGTGCAACTGGTGCTTGTGATGTGTGCATCTTGACATGTGGTGGCACGGTGGTGGCAGCAGCAATTGGACGGTGATGTGTGTGTGCATGCAGATGGTACTTGTATCGCCAATACAGGGGAGATGTTAGGTGTGTCAGTGGGGTTTGTTGATTGTCTTCATGGCAGGAACATTGCAATTGTGGGGGAGGGAGCTTTTGGTGGGTACAAATACAGAAGGAGTCTGGTGCCACTCACTCCACATTTGGACTTCACCATTGGCATTCGGGATGATGGTCAATCACCGTCATCATCTGATGTTGCTGCTCCCGTCTCTGCATCTCCTATTGCCTCGATGCTCTCCATGTAGAGAACGATGCTTCAAGTCTCCCACGATGTAAGTTTTATGGGGGATGGCGCGCCACCTCCTGTGGTCAGGCCCTGGTTGCGCTCGGCAGCGAGGAGGTTGAGGACCCGGAGACGTAGATCGTCCCATCTCTTACGACAATCTCAGACAGTCCGGGGTGTTGTCCCCACTGCCGACACCTTGCGGGCCACTTACTCCCATATGGCCTTTTTGCGGAGTTGGGCTGGTCGCCACAGGTCAGCGCAGAAAACGACGTTGGCATGTTCCACGAGTGTGTCCACCACCATGTTTAGCTCCTGCTCACTTAAACATCGTTTTCGACAAGGGACGGTGCCTTGCTGTCATGATCACCTCCAGGGTTCCTAGCCCAGAATCAGGAGTTCAGCCTAGAGGGGATTCATTGTATAGATCGGAAGGTTATAGGTGGGTGTTAGCAGGGCACAAATGGCATGCACACCATTCACAGCATTAATTCACCATAGACTTCCATAGGGATCAAATAGCATACCCATACCCTTAAAATGGCCGCCCTGTGGGAAATGGAGAAGTTTCAGCAGTGATCTACACATTGGACCTTGATGACTACTTAACCCCCGCCTCAGCAGTAACGCACGCTTAGCGTTAGTTCCGCTGACAGCGGTGTAATGCTATTGGTTCTTCTGCTCACAGAACCTGTGAAAGCAAAGAAAAAGAAATATTAACAATTCTACAGCTTCACATAATTATGTATAGACCAGAGACAAGAATTACCTGATCGAAGATTTCTGCCGCTGCAGTTTTTCCAGTCGAAGAATTTGTTCATCACAGTTCCACTTCAGCCCCAGTTCGCAGCCTCAGCATCGTTCCGCAGTAGTATTTTGTTTTCTGAAGACCTGCAAATAAAAGGTACAATAGTTAAAACAACAAACTTTACAGAATTATTAGTTCATACGCGCATACTTACCTGAAGCTTCATAGAGTTATATCTCACAGTTGAGAACTGCGCTTCATAGTAGGAGACAGAAGTTTTATCTGACTAAAACAAACTAAGGCTGTGCAGCGGTTTTCTTCCCGATTACGCATGCATGCTTAGCTCAGTCAAAACGCATTGTCTGGTTACCGAAGACTTCACCAATTTTTGTGCGCTTGAACCATAGCGAACGCTTCAATTTACCTCAGGAAGGGGATTTATATTCTTTCCCTTGAAACTCCAAACAAGGCCTTTTCTTCTGAGAATCTACAAAAGAAAAGAAGAATTAAGAAATCATTAAGAGAGATCTCTCCAACTTAGAAAGAACATTAATTTCACAGAGGCATTAGTTTTTTCCTTTTTAGTTCTGTCAAGAGACTCATTTACATATTAAGACACTTACCTTCAGCGTTTTCCACAGTCAACAGCACTTTGTCTTCAGAACCTCATCATAAACGCGCCCCTATGTGATAGCAGGATGGAGAGCTTCCAAAACTCAAAACAAAGGTGAGGAGTGAGTGTGGGTTTTAGAATTAAGTGGAGTTATTATTAAACGAGGAAGACAGATGTAGAGTTCTCACATTTCTTATCAATCACAGCAACCCTTTGTTTGTTATTTCTTTTTGCATGATAGGAAGAAACCATTAAAGCAACATTGCAGCAGTTCAGCAGGCATTGGGACCATTAAGCGCCTGTGGAATCCAGGTAAGCATTACACTTGCCTAGATGTCATGATGGTCTGCTTTGTTGCTGTCTACACAGTTTTCCTGTTGGACTCCAGTAGACTGATTGCAATGGATTGCGTTTTTAAAGATGGCCTCCGGTGCTTTTCCCGTTCCAGCGCGATGACGTTGTTTCCGGTGTCAGTGTTACCGGTACTGTAATTACAGCATAGTCGGTGCCAGTGTCAGTCCCTGTGGCATCGAGGATGCCAGTATCGGGGGTTTGAAGGGCGTTACCGGCATGCCGGTGCTAACGTAACCGGCATGGCAGAATGCGCGTGCACGCTGCCTCGGAATCTACCGCAGATTCCGGCAACAGTGCTACACGGACAGGGTAGCACCGACATGCCGGTATTTTTTTTTTTTTTTTGCCTGCAACCTTGTAATGAGGCCCAATATCTACAGTTGGGGGATTTCCTGTCAGAAATGTTCTCGCAATGTTGTGGGATCCCACGGGGCTCTGCACTCTCATCCCTTCTGTTCAATATTTATCTCCGCCCTTTGATGAACGTCATAGAAAAACATATCAGCTTTCAATCATATGCTGATGATATGCAGCTCTACATCAGACTTGATGATGTAGACAATTCACTTATTAAGGTGGGTAGATGTCTTGAAGATATAGGAGTGTACATGGCACTTATCTGGCTGCAGCTTAATCCAAACAAAACAGAGGTGATACTTTTTGTTCCAAAACACCTTTTGGAGGGGAACAGCAGCCCACCTCCACCTCAATTTCTGGGCTCAAGTCTGAAATGCGCCTCCAGGGTAAAACACCTGGGGTGCATATAGCAGAGTGACTTGGGCTGTGAGGGTCAAGTCTCAGCAAAAGTTCAATCAGTATTCTATAATATCCATCTGCTACGACAAGCCATCCCCTATGTACCAGAGAATGGCAGTGCCTTTGTGGCGGGAGCCTTAGTTAACTCGAAGTTGGATTACTGCAATGGGCTCCTTGCGGGATGCCCTGCTGAGCAGATTAGTCACCTGCAAAGGGCACAAAATGCAGCAGTTAGAACGAATTCCGACTGCATTGGAACTAGTGAGAGAAACCCTTCTAAGATGGCCGTCGTTCTACCAAGCACCAGAGTGCTTCCTCCAAGTAACATGTGCCTGCTTTGATTGGCAGCCATACCCCTTTTCCCAGCCAATCAGGGATCCGGCAGGCGAACGCCAGCGCCCACCAAAGGCCCACACTCAAGGTCCCTGTCCCGAGCCTGTTGGAGCCGAGAGGAATGGGGAAAACACTGAAAAACTAAGGGTACACTCTTACACTGCATTAGCCCACATCCTAATTGCTGCAAAATTCGCGCACACCTCATCCTCTTCACGGCATAGCTGAGTCTAAGATAAACTACCTATCACTCAGCTCTGAGTGCATCCCTATTTTACTCCCCCATGTGGAAAGCGCAGAGTGCTTTAGATACCAAGACCCTCATCATCTTCACACTGCTCCAAAAACACAAACCGTCCAATCAAAATCCATCGCTGACGTAGTACTTCGACTTACTGACCACTGAAAACTGTGGATCGCAAATGTCTAGAATGCTATATTGTATGTCTGAAAGACTGCCTAGGTCTTACTTGATTACTAACTAAAATCGCTCATCAACGTTGTATCTAGCCCTCTGTGTTTGCTAAATGTGACCTTTGGGTGTTTAGATCACCGCCCATGTGCCATATTTTGCAATTGAAACACTGCCTAGGTCTTATTTGATTACTAACTAAAATCGCTTGCCAATGTTGTATCTAGCCCTTTGTGTTGGCCAAATGTAACCTTCGGGTGTTTAGATTATCACCATTGTGCCATATCTTATTGGTGATTGGATCACCACTGAGGCTACACTTGTTCATTAATTTAGCTGAAGGCTGACCTAAGCGAATCCGACGTCAGGTTACTTTAGCACCCCCACAGTAAGAAGAATGTCAGCCAAACTAACTAACATGTCTGCTTCCTTGGTTAAACACCACAGTCATGCAAGTTACATAATTACTCAGACTAGGATCAGATTAACACAATCCTTATCCACGTCTCTCTCCACCTTCCTGACTCCAGCTCTATCCAGCCTACTCGCTTCCTCCCTTCAGTTCACAACCACTATATCAAGCCACCTCAATCCAGTTATTGTATGATCAAACATCTCGACAAATGCAGAACTGCAGCCTTGGCAAATACAGTCAGCTACAGTTGCCCTTGTCTACCCACCCTCAGAAACAGTAAGCTAGCATTTAGAACTAAGCTCAAGAGAGACATTATTATCACCTCCGCCCCTGCCATGCTAAGAAATAACTCTATCCTATCACTCAGAACAGCCGGTACCTGAATAACCACAACTAAACACCACATTACCAACACTAACGATACATCTGATCTGCCCCCTAGCAATGTCGGCCCCACCACTAAACTACATATATCCTCCCGCCAAATTATTCTAAGCCCTAGCCCAGCACTTCCTGCCACATTCCAATCAGGAATAACATACCTAACCATAATATCTAGGGTGCTCTCATCAACGCCAGAACCCTACCGGCCCATGCCCTAGACATCGCAGACATCATCATCATCACACACAATCTCGACTTCCTTGCCATTACAGAATCATAGCTCCACGCGTCAGCAGGCCTGGCCCTTGCCCTATCTGTGCCAGACAACTACAAAATATTTAGGATTGACAGACCCTCAGCCAAAGGCAGAGGAGTAGCCATTGTAGCAAAAAACACCCTAGAAATAAGAGAAACACCAAATACTCCTATCACGTCGGGTGAACTACTCTCAGTAAAAATGACCCTGTCTCCCAATGCCATCCTAAACATCCACCTGATCTTCAGACCCTCAGGCCTGTACTCACATTCGAAAATGATGTAACACAAGTCCTCTCTACCAACTCCAAACCTAAATCCCAAACTATTATCTTGGGTGACTTCAACCTAGGTTTTAATGACCCACTAAACAAAAATGCGCTATACCTTGCCAATACTATTTCAGCACTTGGCTTCTCATACTGTATCCAGAACCCCACACATGTGAAAGGCTGCATCCTCGACTGGCTCGCGGATCTCAACTGCAAGTCGGCCATCACTTCGAACTCTGCCTGTCCATGGTCAGACCACCATCTCATAACATTCAATATCGATACCAAGCTAGGCCATACTAACCTCCCACAGCTGGCTCCGGCCGCCCCATCAAGAAACAAATTAAATATCACTGCTAATACTCTACTACCTCTTATTCACCCGATTTTAGCACCCCTAAACTCTGGAAACAATGGGCCTTGTTACAAGTCCGGCGGTAACCGTGCCGGTAAAACCGGCAGGTTGCAGACAGACTTTCAAATTTTACTGGCGCCTGACTTGCCCGAAACACCGGGGCATTACAGCACCGGCGGTCCAGGAAATCAGGCGCTGGTAAATCTAAATCTCCAATCCCATTTGAAAAACTGTGCACACCGCCATAGACAAACTAGCTCCTCTCTCCATACGTAAAGCCAAACAACTAGCACACCTAAATGGGTGGTTCACTCCTACCCTAAAAGTATTAAGAAATGCCAAGAGAAAAGCTGAATTTCATTGGAAATCATATCCTAGTGAACCAAATAAACTACAATTCTCCAGAGCCGCCCTTGAATACAAACAAGAGGTCCTCCTGACAAAAAGTACTTTGTACAACAAGAGAATCACCAAGGCCAATTCAAAGACAAAGGAACTTTTCTCCATCCTCAAAGAATTTGAATCTCCGGTTCCCCCAGTAGAAAGCTGCAACAAGGACGCAAAATGGTGTTCGAACATCCAGAATGCTCTCCTAGACAAAATCACACTACTTCAGTCAAACATTGAAGCAAACAAAACCCTAGTCCAACCTACCGTACCCTAACGCCTTAGCTAACAGTGAAGTGCCACAATTTGAATTTACAAAGGTCACTAACTCAGAAGTCCTCCAAATTATCTCAAGCCTAAAACCTTCAAGGTGCCAAGGTGACCCATGCCCGGCAACAGCCATCAAAGACTGTGCCCCTCAACTTACCCTTTTCATCACAAATCTCATTAATGCTTCGTTCAAAAACACCTGCGTCCCGACAGACCTCAAAAACGCATGGGTGCTACCTCTACCAAAAAGAAACATACTTGACCCAAACATACCCACCAACTACCGCCCAATCACAACAGTGCCCTTTCTACTGAAAATACTATACGTAGCATACCATCAAATACAGAACTACTTGGAAGCTAATAACCTCCCTGGGTTACGACAGTCTGGGTTCCGCCCGAGACATGGGACTGAAACAGCCCTCTTGGATTTAAAAATCCAAATGGATGAACTAAAAGAGAGAGGGAAATTAGCCTTACTTCTCCTCCTCGACCTCTCGACTGCATTCAAACTCATTGACCATAATATTCTTTGCAAACATTTGGCCTCAGCAGCACATTTCTCCCCGAATGCCGCCCAATAGATAAAATCATTCCTAACAGACAGAACAATCTTTTCCCCAAGGGCGAAGCACCACCCATAGCTGTCTCATGTGGAGTACCTCAAGGTCCGTGCGTCACTCCAACATTATATAATATCTTCATCAAACCACTATTTAACTGCCTTGATGATTTGGGTGTCACCTACACTAATTATGTAGACGACACCCAAATCCTCATCCTTATCACCAGAAACCATGACACCGACACTGCCACCCTTCATGCCATCTGTCTAACCATTCAAGCATGGATGGTCCATCACGGTCTGTGCTTGAATGACGAAAAGACTGAGTTGCTCCTTATTGGATCACAATGCCGGCTATTCAAACTAAATGATGCCTTCAAATCCTTAACATTGATGGTAACACCATCAAAGTTTACAAAGAGGTAAAAACCTGGACTCATCGCTCACACTATCGAAACAAGTAAGTGCCACTACATCAGCAACAGCTTATACCTACAAACTTGTCAATGCATGCAGACAATTTTTGTCACCCAACAGCTGCATTACACTGGCCAGAGCCCTCATCCTGACTAGACTGGACTATTGTAGCGCCCTCTATGCCGAAAACTCCAGGTAATGCAAAACAATTGCCCTGAGAGCAGCACTTAACATCCCTAGAACCAAACACATTTCTTCAACCAGACATAATGTGCATTGGCTATCAGTACAAGAACGGATTATGTTCAAAACACTCACCTTGACACATAAATGTCTTCACCGGTCGGTCCATTCATACCTGTCTGACAAAATATCAAAACCCCATCGTGAAAGGCCCACTAAAGCAGCCTACATGCACCTTCTCGTCACGCCAAGATTCAAACTCCAGAAAGCGGGTGGCAGCAGTTTCCCAATGATTGCCAGTAAACAGTGGAACACCCTGCCAGTCAAACTTAGGGCCCAAGATTCCTTCTGGGTCTTCCGCAAACAACTGAAAATCTATCTCATTACACAAAGTCTGGGTAACTAACCTATTCATATATGTCTTTGTAAATAATGCAATGTGACAAGTCCTTAGGGGACGCCCCTATCCAACTATGTAAATATTGTATTACCTGTCATTTAACTGTATCAATATGTTTCATGATTTTATACAGACGTAACCATGGAAACAATTGTAGCATCACCCGTAAGAAAAGCGCCCATGCTGCCCTTGGGTTAGGTGCGCTATATAAATAACCAAATAAATAAATACATAAATATACTCCAATTTCTGGCCTTCACTGCTCTCTCCACTGGCTAGCAGTGGTCGACCGCATAAAGTTTAAGGTTGGATGTTTAGTGTTCAAATGCATAAATGGTCTGGTACCAAGCTATCTCAGGGATAAGCTGAAACCATACCATCCAACTCGGGCCCCAAGGTTGGAAGGCAAACACTTACTCATTATCCCCCGGACAAAATGTGTCTCCCATGGGGACTGCAGATTCTCGGTCTTCGGGTCCAGACTATGGAACAGTTTCCCTTTGAACTTAAGGAAATCTAACTCACTTCCAATGTTTCAGGAAAGACAAAAAATGTATCTCTTTAAATAAAGCGTTTTTGTCTTGACCCACAGGCTATTACCATCATGTAATTGGCTATTATACCTGTTTTGATGACACATTCCAACACCCCCGGGATTCGATTTAGTTTGTTGTGTGAGTGATTATAAATATCTCAATCAATCAATCAATCAATCAAAGCCCATTTGATAAGGGTCCAGAATATCATGACCCTCCAAAAAGGATCCGAGTTGGGGAGTAACAACCGCCTCTATGACCTTCATCAAAAATAAAAGCAAGGACATAGGTGGGTAATTCGAGAAGATAGACGCATCCAGGGAAGGCTTTTTGGGTGACGGGATGCCCGGGGCCTCTTTCGAAACAGCTGGAATCTGCCCAAGTATAAACAAAGAGTTATTAGATTCTGCTATTAGATCAGTGATGCTTGTAGGAGCCAATTTAAAAAGATACAAAGGAATGTCATCAAGTGGGGATGCAGATTTCAGGAGGGCTATAATGTGACTAATCTCTGAGCAGTTATTAAGCTCAAAAGAGATACATCGCAGAAGAGCAAGGTTATTCTGAGGTGAACGGTCAGAGGAGAAAGAGTTCAGAACAAACCAGGAAGACTAGCAATGCTAGCCCTGATCGCCTTTAGTTTATCTATAAAGAAAACGGTCAGATTTGTGCAAAAGATCTGCCATCCTGGGCCTATCGACACTATTCCAGGATTTGACAGCTCCTTAATTGTTTGGAAAAGTTTCTTAGGCATATTAGCCATCGGCTGGATAGAGATGGTGTAATAGCCAAGTTTAGCCATTTTTAAAGCCTTTGTGATACAGAGCGAGCTGCTTGAACTCATCTTTTAGCGGTGAATCATAACAGTTCCTCCACTTACGCAGTGCCTGGCGAACTGCCAAGCGAGCTGAACGTAATTCAGGGGAGAACCACGCAGCAGAAGGGTGTGAATACATTTTAGTCCAACACAAATGTGCTAGATGGTCAGCCACTGGTGTACATGCTGTAACAAGCCTAGAGAAAGAAGTGAGTACTGGAAAGGGTTCATCTGCCTGTGCTTGATAATTAGAAATAATCTAGGTTGCCAGATTAACTGGCTCAACTAAAATCCAATTTCTCTAACAGATCTTTTTATTTAAACTGGCCTGACCAAGAACCCCTGGAGAATGCATCTGGAAGGGAACCACACGATGGCCTGACCAGGTCAGGGTCTGGCAAGGAAAGACACTCAACAGTTGTGCTGGAGCAGAAATAAGATTCAAGTGTGCCCCTTTACGTGGGGGAACTGTGAGAGAAGGGCCTCAACGACCGGTGGGGGGTGTCTGTACTTCCGCTTCCTATATGGTGGAGGAGAGGCACAGGGGACCCCAGCCAAGATTCTCTATTCGGTAGCAATGGTCGAGCAATCAAGGTCTAGCTTCTCAGGAGGTGATGCAGGCTGGTTCTTAAGTACAGTGTATTCCCCAAGCCCCCACAAAGGAATATCCACACTCTGTATTGGTTAGAACACAGTCTTTATATAATCAATATTTAAGGTTATGTACATTTATCATAATAACTCACTTTGTACTCCGGCAAAATCTACAATGGCAAATATTTACAATCCTAAAGTGGTACCACCCTAGATCTCATTACAGTGCATTAACAATACTGTACAATGTCACACAGACCAATAGAGTGAAACCAGCAATAGAGAGAGGAGAGAAAATAAGATGGTTGAGCAATAGGCAGAATACTGGCCCCTACCACTGGACACAGTTCTGTGTGGAGATCCCCCCACCTGGGCAACCTGTAAATAAAGATATAGCACAAGCCCAGTCCATATATTGCTCTGCAAGTCTTATTCTCTCCTATAATGTTTTTACCCCCCCAATGTACCTGGTGGAGTCGAGCTCCTTGAAGAGACGTTGACAAACGTCGAGGAACTCGCTGTTCGGCGACGGGGAATCGACGGCCCTTCTTGAATGCCTTCCCTTTCAAGCGGGAGGCATGGGGCGTCGAACGTCCGTCGACAAACGAGGTAGAACGATGTCGATGAGACGGCAGCTTCGTCCGAGCGGTGCTCGTCGGCGTCGGAGCGTCGGCGTCCTGCAAGGCGGAGGTGTGCGGGGCACCTCGATGACAATAGTTCTGGACCGCAAAGATTGTAGAGACGGAGGCCCAGCAAGGGCGTCGAGTCGTCCGAGTCTTTGAGGTCGTCGGGTGGCGGGAAACCCACCGGCAGGTTTCTCCTCGGCGCGTTGGTCGTCCTCGACTTTCTCCGGCAGGATAAGCGGTCTACGATGCGGTCGAGAGAGTCCTTCGATTGAATGTTCTTAGGCAAAGGAGCGGACGGCTCCAGTCGTCGGCGGCACGGCGTCAAGTGGTTCCCACGGCTGGGCAACACAACTTCGACGGGCCTCCAGCGGTTACACAAACCTGCGAACCCTGGTCGACGGCAATGGACTTCGACGGCGTCGATGTCCGGGGGCTTCACTTCGATCTCCTCAGCGGTCCCGTCTCGGGTCGACAGCCTTTCGAGGGTCTGTCTTCCAGGGCGCTTCGGCGGAGATGGAGCAGTGCTCGATGGTCCCTTGGAGCATGGGAAGAGGGCGCCTTACCAGGTCCTCTCTCGGGTCAGCCCTTGACGATCTCGTCAGCCTTCGGATCAGTCGAAGCAAATGCCACAGCAAGTCTTCTTCTTCCAGCTGGACGTCGAGGATCAGCAGTTCCAGTTACTCGTAGAGTGGAGACTCAGCTCCCTGGCTGCTTTAGGAGCACAATGGTCGCTTCTCAACCAAAGGACCCTTCTGAACACTTTTCCAGTGGTGAGAGGTCCCCAGATATACTATCCTCTCTCTCATCCACGCTGCTGGCACGCACTCAGCAGCCAATCATACTGCAGGGCATTCATGCAGTCAGTCAGCCAATCAGGCACTCAGTGCATTCAGGCCACACTCCTCCCTTCCAGACACTCACAACAGGGAATGTGGATTGGGACAAGTACCCAGCCATTCAACACTACACACTGCATTCAGGCCAGTTTCGGGCAGGGCTGTCTCAGTCTTTGTCTCTCATGCCAAAAACCAGAAAACCACAACAAGGAGTGTGTATTGGTCACACACTCCATTCACCCAGGTCCCACCCACAGGAGGTACCCACAACATACAGACACTGGGAAGGCTCCAGTCAGTCTAGCTGGGCCTTCACAACAATACCATACATGGAACTTCCACCCAACAGCCAGTCAGGGGGAAGGGACAGAGACAGGGCTTCCCAGGACTTTGGGAAAACAAGATAACAGGCAATAGAAAGCAAGAGGCCACAGGGGCCATCTTGTTTCCTATCAGGAATCAACAGATCCCAATGGCAGGGCCGGGGTATCCCAAAATGGAGGACACCCGGAGCACCTGTCAATTTCAGCACGGAGCTGCCACCAGCCCATACCCTGCTCTGCGGTCACCCACAGGTGCCCAAAAACATACACTAGGGGCACAGGGTTGTACCCCTACCCATGGGTGCCATAAGGGTATCCCATGGGTCTGTTCACCAAACCAAAAGAGAGAGCTGCACTGCCAGGAGTCCCACATGGACTCCGGGGCAGAAAACATAACAGAACACACGGTAAAAACAGTAACAGGACAAGGATTCAGAGGCCCTGTCCCTCAGATGCATTTCCAGCATCACAGTCGCCCCCCCCAGACTGAGGTGGAGGGTGTCTAATCTCCCAGGGGATAGACACCCTCATCCAGACGGTCAACATACCTTCTGGAAAGGCCATCTGCATTATCGTGACTCTTCCCTGGTCTGTGCTCTATGGTGAAGACTAGCCCTTGCAGGCTAATGGACCACCTGAGCAATTTCGGGTTCTCACCCTTCATCTGCATAAGCCACTTCAGGGGCTTATGATCTGTTTGGACCTTGAAGGTAGACCCCGTAAGGTAGGGCCTAAAACGCCTAAGGCTCCAAACTATACTAAAACACTCCTTTTCAACAGTAGCCCACCTAAGTTCTCTACCCTTGAGTTGTCTACTGATGAATATGATAGGGTGTTCTCTCCCTTTGTCATCTAACTGGGACAAGACAGCTCGAATTCCGGTGTCGCAGGCATCCGTCTGGACGATAAAGGGTCGGCTGTAGTCAGGCGCACTCAACACAGGTGCCTTACACAGACTTTCTTTCAAGCCATCAAAGGCCCTCTGACAGTCTTCGGTCCAATTAACCTTCCTAGGCTGCTTGGGCGACGTTAGAGCTGTCAGGGGGGCAGCTATGGTCCCATAGTCTGCCATGAAATTGCGATAGTACCCAGTGAGGCCCAAAAAGGCTCTCACCTGGGTTTGAGTAGTGGGAGTCTCCCAGTTCTGTACATCCTGTACTTTACTGGAGAGAGGTTGGATTTGACCCCCTCCTACCTCATGACCAAGATAGGTAACTTTCCCCTGAGCTATCTGGCACTTGGTGGCCTTGATAGTGAGGTTAGCCCTTTTCAAGGCCTGCAACACCCTATCCAGATGTGTCAAATGCTCTTCCCAGGTAGAACTGTAGACGGCAATGTCGTCTAGGTAAGCCACACAAAAGGCTTCCAGCCCACTGAGCGCATGGTTGACCAATCTCTGGAAGGTGGCAGGGGCCTTCTTCAACCCAAAAGAATGACCCTAAACTGGTAGAGTCCCTCAGGTGTTGAGAAGGCCGTCTTTTCCTTGGCATGGTCCGTCAGAGCTATTTGCCAATAGCCTGAAGTAAGGTCAAAGGTGCTCACAAACTTGGCAGCACCGATGGTGTCCACGAGCTCATCAGCCCTGGGCAATGGGTGCGCGTCAGTTTTGGTGACGGCATTGACTCCTCGGTAGTCCACACAGAACCTCCAATCCTTGGTACCCGCCTGGGAACTTGCCTTGGGGACAAGGACCACTGGACTGGACCAGGGACTGGTAGAGGGTTCAATAACACCCAGATCCAACATCTTGGCGACCTCAGCCTGGATGTGGTTCTTGACGGTATCTGACATACGGTAGCACCTGCTTTTGACAGGCACACTGTCACCAGTGTCAATTTCGTGCTTACACCACGGTGTAAGGCCTGGCTTCAGTGAAAACAGAGAGGCATACTGTTGGAGCAAAGCCCTACAGGCCCTCTGTTGCTCTGTTGTCAAATCTGGAGAGAGATGTACTCCCTCCACTGAGCCATCCTGAGGGCTGCTATGCAGCAAATCAGGAAGGGGCTCACTCTCATCCTCTTCTTGCCCAGAAGCTAGCAAGAGACATGAGACTTCCGCTCGCCTGTGGAAAGGCTTGAGCCTGTTGACATGGAATAGCTGAGGGGCTACCCTAGGGGCTCCCATGTCAACCAGATAATTGACTTCGCCCATCTTGGAGATGATCCTGAAGGGTCCAGTCCACTTGTCTGCCAAAGCCCTAGGCTTGGTAGGCTCCATCACAAGGATTTCCTGTCCCGGAGTCCAATCCACTTGCGAGGCTTTAAGGTCATGCCAGTACTTATTCAATTCCTGGCTGGCCTTGAGATTTGCTGTTGCCTGACCCATCATCTGTGTCATCCTCCGTCTGAGGCCTAACACATAGTCCCCCACTTGCTTGGCGGGACCCAGAGGGGTGGCTTCCAAGCCTTCCCTGATCAAGGCGAGGGGTCCCCTCACGGGATGTCCAAAGAGTAACTCAAAGGGGCTGAAACCAACACCCTCTTGAGGTACCTCCCTGTAAGCAAACAGCAGGCATTGCAGGAGGAGATCCCATTTCCTCCTTAGGGGTTCTTCCAAAGCTCCTAGCATGCCCTTGAGAGTTTTATTAAATCTCTCAACCAGACCATTGGTCTGGGGGTGGTAAGAGGTGGAGAACTTGTAGGTTACCCCGCACTCTTTCCACATGGTTTTCATGTAACTAGACATGAAGTTGGATCCTCTGTCAGAGACAACCTCCTTGGGGAACCCAACACGGGTGAAAATGCCCAGGAGAGCCCGGGCAACCACCTTGGCCGTAACCGTCCGAAGGGGTATTGCCTCAGGGTACCTGGTGGCATGATCTACCAAGACCAGGATGAACCGATGTCCACCTGAAGTGGGAGGGTCGAGGGGACCGACGATGTCGATGCCCACCCTCTCAAATGGGGTGCCAACCACTGGCAACGGCTGCAGTGGGGCGATGACACTGCCTCCAGTCTTGCCAGACAACTGACAAGTTGGGCAGGTCCGGCAGTGGGACTCCACTTCTACTCCCATCCGTGGCCAGTAGAAATGGGCAGAGAGCCTCTGCTTAGTCTTCTTGGTCCCAAGATGACCAGCCAAGGGCACCTCATGCGCCAACTGCAGTAGGAAGGGCCTGTAAACCTGGGGTACCACCAACCTCTTGCGGGCACCAGGTTCAGGCTTAGTGGGCTCACTAACAAGGAGCTCACCCTCCCAATAAATCCGGAAATTCCTAGGCACCTCTCCTTGTGCCTGGGCCAGGGCCTGTTTCCTCAGTCCCTCGAGAGAGTGGCACTCTCTCTGTCCCTTACAGAAGTCCGCCCGGGAGGGTCCCCCTTCAGCTAACAAGCATTGAAGGTCGGGATGATCCTCCGGGTTGAGAACCTCTCCCACAGGAGAGTCTTCTGTCTCTTCTCCCAAAGGAGTTGAGTTTGGGTTTTCCAATGGACCCAGCCCGTCCGGAGCATGGATCCCAATGGGTGCTGTCGGAACAGCAGGAAGAGAAGGTGCTCCCTCCACAGAGGTGGCCTTCTTGGTCTTCCTTCTTCTTGCCTTAGGCCTCGCCTTTGGCTCGGGTACCTGACCCACAGCCAGACCCGGTGTCACCTGTGACCTAGTGACGGCAGCAGCAGTCATGGGAAGACCATCCGAGATCAACCCCAACTCTACTAGATCATTCCCTAACAAAATGTTAGCAGGGACATTGTCCTGAACCAGGACAGGAAGCTTCGCTGTCTTGTCTCCAATCATGAGTGTGACTAAGGCTACAGGTGATAATTTGGGAGGCCCACCAGCTAACCTGGTGGTTTGCAGAGGAGCACCTTCATAGTCCTCTGGCCTGAGCAGGGTCCTGTCCACCACTGTCATGCTTGCCCCAGTGTCTCTCAAACCAGTAGAAGGCTGGCCATTCAAGAGGACACTTCTCAAAAACCTACGGGTGTTCTGTGGGATAGTCGCCAGTACTTCCGCATACTGGTCCCAGGCCCCAAGGGACACTAAGGAAATCTCCACCGGAGCACCAAATGTGATCCCGGCAGAGGAGGGGAGGACAGTGGCCTCCACCTCAGACACGGGGTAAGGGTAGGTCAGGCTGACAGCCTGTACTCCAAGTGCCTTACCTTTACACTTGGGGTCACCCCTTTTGTGATCCAGAGCCCCACAGTCCCAACAAGCGCCAGGAGTGCGGGGTACGGTACTGGAACCACTGGGAGCCTGCTTTGCAGCAGGTGGACCACTACTCTTATTCCCACCCCCAGATGACTTATCCCCACTAGATTTTTGGGTCTTAGGAGAGGAAGGTTTTTTTGATTTACCCGACTGTGACTGCTTGGGGGACTCCTCAGCTTTCTGAGAGGCCCCCTTCTCTTTGTCCTTGTCCTTCCCACTGGAGTCCTTAGGGGACACCCGGTGGGAGACCCACTTGTCAGCCAACCTAGCCAGCTTAAAGGGGTCCAGAATGTTCTGGTCAGCCACATACTGACGCAGCTCTGGTGAACAGGCTTCAGAGAAATGCTCAAAAAACAAGAGGTGGGACAATTCAACAAAAGTCTTAACCTTGTATCCATCGATCCACCCCATCATGTTCATGTGCGCAGCACTCACCCAGTCAACCCAAGACATATTCTCCTTTTTCTTAAAATCCCTGAACCTTCTAAGGTATTGGGTAGGTGTCTTGCCGAACTTGGCAATCAAAGCAGACTTCAAAAACTCGTACTGACCCCTTTCTTCCACACTCAGCTTCAGAATACAGTCATACCCGGTTTGAGGCACTCTGCTTAACAAACACTTCGCCCAATCTCTTTTATCCACATCATGAATCTCACAAGCCATTTCAAACGCTTCAATCCATTGGAGGATATCCGAACCCTCCACAAATACACCAACCAAATCTTTCATGAACTTGGTGGCTGGGGACCTGACACTCTCACTGGATCTAGCTGAAGTCTCCACTCTAGCTTTCTCTAGCTGGATCCTCTGACATTCAGTGTCCTGGCTCTTGAGTTCCAGGTCCTTATTTTTGAGCTCCACTTGTTGAGCCAACTCCTCTTTCTTAAGCTCAGCATCTATTTCCAACTTGCGGTATTCAAAGGCCAATTTCATCCTTAATAACTCAAGCTCTAAGGAATTGCTGGAGTTTGGAACAGAGGCAGCAGGAATGGCGGCATTCCCAGAAACAGATTCAGCAGAAACCCCAGGGGCAGAGTCCTCATTGGTTGCATTCCCCCCCTCATCAAGAGTTTCACTATCAGTCTGGTAGTCCACCAGGGCAGCTATCAGCTCCGCCCTAGACTTATCCACAAAGTCTAACTCCCTGGCTTCACAAGCACTCTGGAGAGCCTCCAAGCTCATCTGAGTTAATTTGCCATTCGCAATAGACTCCATTGTTTGTAATGCAGTTACCTGTACACAACTAAACCTTAATTTAATAAAGGGCAAATATCCTTTGTAAGTGGCACGGTTATACACTGATTCTTAAAACCATAAGCATCCCACCGCTTGCCACCAGTGTGAGAGAAGGGCCTCAACGACCGGTGGGGGGTGTCTGTACTTCCGCTCCCTATATGGTGGAGGAGGGGCACAGGGGACCCCAGCCAAGATTCTCTATTCGGTAGCAATGGTCGAGCAATCAAGGCCAAGCTTCTCAGGAGGTGATGCAGGCTGGTTCTTAAGTACAGTGTATTCCCCAAGCCCC
This sequence comes from Ambystoma mexicanum, assembly GCF_040938575.1. Lineage (NCBI taxonomy): Eukaryota > Metazoa > Chordata > Amphibia > Caudata > Ambystomatidae > Ambystoma > Ambystoma mexicanum. The sequence continues at coordinate 1,331,608,662 of NC_090921.1, read as the reverse complement.
CACAAAGGAATATCCACACTCTGTATTGGTTAGAACACAGTCTTTATATAATCAATATTTAAGGTTATGTACATTTATCATAATAACTCACTTTGTACTCCGGCAAAATCTACAATGGCAAATATTTACAATCCTAAAGTGGTACCACCCTAGATCTCATTACAGTGCATTAACAATACTGTACAATGTCACACAGACCAATAGAGTGAAACCAGCAATAGAGAGAGGAGAGAAAATAAGATGGTTGAGCAATAGGCAGAATACTGGCCCCTACCACTGGACACAGTTCTGTGTGGAGATCCCCCAACCTGGGCAACCTGTAAATAAAGATATAGCACAAGCCTAGTCCATATATTGCTCTGCAAGTCTTATTCTCTCCTATAATGTTTTTACCCCCCAATGTACCTGGTGGAGTCGAGCTCCTTGAAGAGACGTCGACAAACGTCGAGGAACTCGCTGTTCGGCGACGGGGAATCGACGGCCCTTCTTGAATGCCTTCCCTTTCAAGCGGGAGGCACGGGGCATCGAACGTCCGTCGACAAACGAGGTAGAACGATGTCGATGAGGCGGCAGCTTCGTCCGAGCGGTGCTCGTCGGCGTCGGAGCGTCGGCGTCCTGCAAGGCGGAGGTGTGCGGGGCACCTCGATGACAATAGTTCTGGACCGCAAAGATTGTAGAGACGGAGGCCCAGCAAGGGCGTCGAGTCGTCCGAGTCTTTGAGGTCGTCGGGTGGCGGGAAACCCACCGGCAGGTTTCTCCTCGGCGCGTTGGTCGTCCTCGACTTTCTCCGGCAGGATAAGCGGTCGACGATGCGGTCGAGAGAGTCCTTCGATTGAATGTTCTTAGGCAAAGGAGCGGACGGCTCCAGTCGTCGGCGGCACGGCGTCAAGTGGTTCCCACGGCTGGGCAACACAACTTCGACGGGCCTCCAGCGGTTACACAAACCTGCGAACCCTGGTCGACGGCAATGGACTTCGACGGCGTCGATGTCCGGGGGCTTCACTTCGATCTCCTCAGCGGTCCCGTCTCGGGTCGACAGCCTTTTGAGGGTCTGTCTTCCAGGGCGCTTCGGCGAAGATGGAGCAGTGCTCGATGGTCCCTCGGAGCACGGGAAGAGGGCGTCTTACCAGGTCCTCTCTCGGGTCAGCCCTTGATGATCTCGTCAGCCTTCGGATCGGTCGAAGCAAATGCCACAGCAAGTCTTCTTCTTCCAGCTGGACGTCGAGGATCAGCAGTTCCAGTTACTCGTAGAGTGGAGACTCAGCTCCCTGGCTGCTTTAGGAGTACAATGGTCGCTTCTCAACCAAAGGTCCCTTCTGAACACTTTTCCAGTGGTGAGAGGTCCCCAGATATACTATCCTCTCTCTCATCCACGCTGCTGGCACGCACTCAGCAGCCAATCATACTGCAGGGCATTCATGCAGTCAGTCAGCCAATCAGGCACACAGTGCATTCAGGCCACACTCCTCCCTTCCAGACACTCACAACAGGGAATGTGGATTGGGACAAGTACCCAGCCATTCAACACTACACACTGCATTCAGGCCAGTTTCGGGCAGGGCTGTCTCAGTCTTTGTCTCTCATGCCAGAAACCAGACAACCACAACAAGGAGTGTATATTGGTCACACACTCCATTCACCCAGGTCCCACCCACAGGAGGTACCCACAACATACAGACACTGGGAAGGCTCCAGTCAGTCTAGCTGGGCCTTCACAACAATACCATACATGGAACTTCCACCCAACAGCCAGTCAGGGGGAAGGGACAGAGACAGGGCTTCCCAGGACTTTGGGAAAACAAGATAACAGGCAATAGAAAGCAAGAGGCCACAGGGGCCATCTTGTTTCCTATCAGGAATCAACAGATCCCAATGGCAGGGCCGGGGTATCCCAAATTGGAGGACACCCGGAGCACCTGTCAATTTCAGCACGGAGCTGCCACCAGCCCATACCCTGCTCTGTGGTCACCCACAGGTGCCCAAAAACATACACTAGGGGCACAGGGTTGTACCCCTACCCATGGGTGCCATAAGGGTATCCCATGGGTCTGTTCACCAAACCAAAAGAGAGAGCTGCACTGCCAGGAGTCCCACATGGACTCCGGGGCCGAAAACATAACAGAACACACGGTAAAAACAGTAACAGGACAAGGATTCAGAGGCCCTGTCCCTCAGATGCATTTCCAGCATCACAGGAACCCACCAACAGTTGCTGTAGCGATAGGCTACCCATCCCCAGGAAGTAACAGTCAGGTTAGGGGCATCATCTTCCCAAAGGTTGAAATCCCCCAACAGGCATATGTTTTTATAGCGTATTGCCAGTTCAGAGATAACATTAAAAACGTTTCTCAAATATAGAAAGACTAAAGGAAGGGGGCGATAAACAATAAGAAAATGAAACACAGATGAAGCACTAATTAAGATTGATATTAATAAAAGTCAAAATATGTGGGTTTGTGACTTGGCAAAGCAGTGTTCCGTATACAATTCCCCACTGTTTCACCAATCTGCACCAACCTTTGCATTGTTAGCTGTTAGGACCATCTGGACATTACTGTCTATATGACATTTGGACACCCAACCCCTTTCCCTGGATTTCAGCAAAAGTCAAAATTCGTTTTTGGGTTTGTGGCTTGGTGGAGCTTTGTTCCTTATACAATTCCAGACCGTTCCACCAACATGCACCAAATTTTGCAAAGTTACGTGTTAGGATCCTCCGGACATTACTGACTACATGACATTTGGACACCCCACCCCTTTTCCTGGATTTCAGCACCTTCACACATGAGATGGTTACCTGAAATCGGCAAAACATTAATGCTGTCATAGATGCACTGGTCCCGACACGAGGAACAAAACTTGAGGTCCCTATGGGGCCTCGAAAACCACATTTCAAGGCCCTAGGATGCATGGTTGTCGAGATATTTGCACCACAATGCACTTCAGCCAACGGCACTAAGCCAGGGTGAGGCGACTAGTAGTGAAGAGAGCACAGTATGCAGCAGCACACCAACTCTTCCCCCTCCTCCCCCCCCCCAACGTCTGCTCCGGGGTATGTCAGCCATTTGCAGTGCAGTTTACTTCACAGTGCAAAACACATCAAGCGATAAGCGAATCTGAACAGCGACTACCAGGATCATTGATTTTCAACAATTGATGAGTGTTATCATGTCTGTCTACTTTGGTCGGGCTTCGGTTGGCACTCAGTCGCTGCACTCCCTCCGGGTCCTTTTATGGAAGGTCGGGATAGAAAGGGAGGAAATACTCTGCAATGAATACGTTACTTACCAACTGTAACTTTCTTTCGACTAGATGTTCCTCCCACGTATTCCTTATCTTTGATAAATCCACTTCCAGCTTGCTGGCCTCTGACAAAATGTTTTCCACAGTAGAAGGCGCTGCACGTCGACGTCCCTCGAGTCGTGTCCCTCGAAGGCCTCTGTATCGGCGCCGACGTCACCATAGGTATAAATAGTCTTGCACAGCGTCCGTTGCTCAATTCTGTTTTGAGGTGCTGTGTTTGCCCAGTTTGAAATGGTTAGTACCCTTGAAGGAGCGTAGGCTGCAACTACAAGGGAAGTTTTACTGCAGGGAAGGATGGGAGGGGCGGTGAGAAATATGTGGGAGGAACATCCAGTCGAAAGAATGTTACAGTTGGTAAATAACTTGTTCTTCGAATGGATTGTGTCCTCCCACGTATTCCTTATCTTTGATAGACTCCCAAAGCAGTAATGTGTATAGGAGGCGGGAGTAAAACGTAATGATTTCTTTAAAGATGCACAGAGTGCAACACAGCTTTCCCAAATTTAGTCTCCTGGCTAGCGGAGGAATCTAGACTAGAATTTGGTGAAAGTATGTGCAGACGATCATGTGGCAGCCGCACATTTGTCTTTAATTAGAAATCCTCTTTGGAGAGCTGACGAGGCTGCGGGACACATGCTGGAGAACAATAGTTACAGGTAAGTAACTTAAACCTTCTCTAGCATGGGGTCTGGCATGGATTCACATGCTCTTTATGTTATGTTACAACACTTACTATAGCGCCAAAGCCCTCGGGCATCTAAGCGCTCCTTCACAAGCAGAAAAGTGGTTCAGTGAAGTTGAGCCGAAGTTTAATTAAAGAGCGTTGTTTTCAGCAATTTTCAGAAGGTCAGAAGGTTGCTTTGTTCTCTGAGACCCAGCAGTAGATTATTCCAGGCCTTAGACGCAAGCACTGGGAAGGAACATCCATTTCCACAAGCTCTCTTAGTCCTTACCTCCTGTAAAAGCCAGGAGGAGGTGGAGCGAAGATTTTTTGTTGGTTGATATATATTAATTTTGTCCCTTAAATAGGACGGGGCTGTCCCATATATACATTTATGGCACAAGGTCAATATTTTAAAGGAGATCCTGGCCGATATTGGAAGCCAATGTAATTCCTTTCTGGCAGAGGAAGTAGGTTCGTGTCTTTTCAGGCCATGAATTATTCGCACCGAGGTATTCTGAATTTTCTGCAGTCTTAAAACATCTGCTATACTGGCACTCTCCAGTAAAGCGTTGCAGTAATCCAGCCGTGGCAGAATAACTGCCCTTACTAGCTTAGCTCGATTTTCTTTGGAGATTAGAGGAGCAACTTGTCTCAAGACACACAGATGATATTGAGTATTTTTCTCAATGGCATCTACTTGTGCTCCTGCATCCAGTGAGGCCTCCAGATATGCACCCAGGGTTTTTACCTTGTCAACTACTGTGATAGGGCTGTCCTCCACCGGGAAATTGGAAAACGCAGGTGTTAATGCCTCTCTCGATTTTTTTTGGAACCATAAATCATGAGTTCTGTTTTCCCGGCGTTAAGGCACAGCCAATTGGTAGTCATCCAATTCTTTATCACTTTGTAGACTTCATTAAGTTTATTTTGTTAATCCTGGTGATCTCCCGACATTCCATAGACAGCTGGAAATCGTCTGCATAATTAGTAAAGAAAAAGCCCAACTTTTCCAATTCTCGACAGAGAGGAACGATATAGATGTTAAAGAGTAAGGGCGATAGGCATGCTCCCTGGGGAACGCCACACATGATGATTTCTATATCAGAGAATGCGTCTCCCCAGTGCACCCTAGATATTCTGCCCTCCAGAAAAGATCTAACCCAATTTATGGTCTCGGTGACTAGACCACCCGTATCTGACAGCCTCTTTAGTAATATTTTGTGATCCAAAAGATCAAAAGCTGGACTGAGATCTAACAGTATTAGCAAGCCTGGTTTGCTCCTTTCCATTAAAGTTAGCATGTGGGTTTGGAGGTCTACCAGGGCACTCTGCGTGCCATGAAAGCGGCGAAAACCAGATTGCCTTTCGTGTAGCCGGCCTGAATTCTCAATATGCAATTGAAGATGAATTGTAGCTACCTTATCTACCCATTTCAGAAAGTATAGTGTGTTCGGAATTGGCCGGAAATTGGTAGCGTCTTTAGGGTCTAAGCCTGCCTTTTTTAAAAGAGGAGTCACTGCTACTGTTTTAATAGAGTGAGGGACCGCACAGTGTCTAAAAGATGCATTTACAAATCTGCAAAGAAATGGGGAAAAAATGGACAGATGATCCAGGATAATCTTTGAAGGTATGAGATCTCCCGGACAACTAGTCGGGTGCATGGTTCTCATAATATCCTCTATCTCGGCTACTAGGATCTCCGGAGATCTAAATCCTATATGAGGAGGTTTTAGATCCTCATTTATAGATGATCGATGATCAGTCAAAAATTGCGTTTCATCAAACTTTGGGTCAAGGAAATTAGTACCTGGTGTTGGACTCAACAATTCTCTCCTAATTCTATCTTGGGCGCATAGTAATTTGTTTGCAAAGGCTTTCTTAGTCCTACAACAATCTTCTTCAGTAGGAATGATGGCATGATTTAGGACTTCAGGTTTCTTCCAAGACCTGAAAAGGCGACAGAGTTCCTTAGTATCATTTTCTGCCAGTTCAATTTGGTCATTATAATAGGTCCGCTTTGCCTCCAGAATAGCTTCTTTATATAATTTTACGACTAGTTTCCAAGTGGCTTTGTTATTTGAGTTTTGGTCTTTAAGCCAGATGCGTTCTGCGCGTCTTTTACTAGCTTTCAATTTGGTTAACTCTGGTGTAAACCACATTTGTTGGCGTACAGATTTCCTAATGGTTTTTGACTTCATGGGAGCCACAACGTCCAACATTTTTAAAACTTGAGCGTTATACTCTCCCACAAGTATATCAGGATGATCTGATTCTTTAGTTTTACGCATAAGGAGATTCATACAATAAGACAAATTGCCTGTAGTAAGTGCCTTATAATTCCTATGTAAAGTTTTCTGCAGTTGTTCATGCTTGGTCTTATTAGCGTTAGGAAGTGATATTTGGCTTGATACCAAAAAGTGGTCGGACCAGATACAAGGTGTGGTAGTAATCCCTGATAGAATGATGTTATGGCTGGCCATAACATGAATAATGAATACACAGCATTACAATACACAATTAGTGGAGGTGACAAGGATCAACAGGAGCAATTAACACTTACCTGTGGAACAGACTCACCTCAAGCGAACAGGTTGGGTAGCACTGCCCGTCCGACTATGGACTCCTCCCTGGAATACCTGTTGGCGCAGTAGAACTTCGTGAAGGTATGCGTGGACCTCCATATTGCAGCCCTGCAGATGTCGAGCAGGGGTACACCAGAAAGAAACGCTGTCTTTGCAGCGATCGCTCTGGTGCAGTGGGCCCTCGGATGGCCCGGCAGAGGCCAGTTAGCCAGCCGATGACAGTGCATGATGCAGCCGGAGGTTGAAAGTTCAAAAACAATTGAGAAGAAAACTCTTTGTGCATTTCATGTAGAACTTCAAGGCACAAGCAACGTCCAGCGAATGCAAGCTCCTCTCTGCGGCGACAAAGGGTTCAGAAAGAAAACAGGCAACACCAAAGGCTCATTGAGGTGGAATTCCGACAGAACCTTCGGCATGGAAGTGGGGTGGGTACGGAGTACCGCCCTTGGTCTGTGGAAAGTCAGATACGGCGGCTTGCAGGATAGGGCCTGGATCTCACCCATTCGTCTGGCTGAGGTGATGGCCACAAGGAAAGCCGTCTTCCACGAGAGAAACTTGAGTGGGGCTTGATGCATAGGTTCAATTGGTGCCCCCATGAGTCTTGTCAGGACCAAGTTGCATTCCCATGCTGTGGCAGGCGCCTTTACCGGAGGGAAAGATCGAAAAAGCCCCTTGGGAAACTCCTTTACAAGTCTTTGGGACCACAGCGAGGATCTTCCCAGGGATCTGGTGTAGAGTGAGATGGCCGCCAGGTGTACCTAGATGGATGCGTGAGCTAGCCCAGCTTTTGCCAGGGAAAGCAAGTATGGAAGAATCTGTGGGGCCGTGACCTCAGAGGGGTAATCATCTGCGACCGGCACAACGTAGCAAAATGCTTCCACTTATGGCCATAGCACTTTAAAGTCGACGACGACCTGGCTTTGGCGAGGACCACCCTGCAGTCTGCTGGCAGCTCATAACCTCCAAACTCTAAGGCTGCAGGAGCCATGCCTTCAGGTTCAGAGATCCTGGGTCATGATGAAGGATTGCGCCTCTCTCCCTGATGAGCAGATCCTGAAATACCAGCAACTTGACTGGAGGAAACACTGACAGGCTGAGTAGGTCCAGCTACCAAATCTTCCTTGGCCACACCGTGGCAAGAGTATCATCTTGCACCAACACTGTCTGAGTGTGTTGAACACACGTAGCAGGAGAGGAAATGGGGGAAAGGTGTACAGAAACAGACCTTCCCAAAGGAAGGAGAAAACATCCCCCGTGCTCCTCAGTTGGTGGAATATGCTTGCAAACTTCTGGCATTTTGAGTTTGCCACTGTGGCAAATATATTGATGGGAGGTCTGCCCCATTTGACGAACAGACGGTCCACCTGATCCTGACAAAGCTCCCACTCGAGGGAGGAATGCAGCTCCCTGCTGAGGGAGTCTCGGATGGTGTTCTTGATGCCTGCCAGGTGGAACGGGATGAGGAACATCCCCTGTCTGATGGCCAAATGCCACAAGTCCTGAGCTTCCTTGGAGAGTGCTGGGGATCGAGTGCCTCCTTGCTTCCTGATGTAGAACATGGTGGTGGTGTTGTCTGTGAAGATCCTCACCACCTTGCCTCTCAGATACAGTAGGAAAGACTTGAGGGCCCAGAACACTGCCCGTAACTACAGGATGTTGATGGGCAGATCCTTCTCCTCCGGAAGCCACAGACCTCTGCCATGTAGATGTCCGGTGTGAGCTCCCCTACCTTCCAGAGAGGTGTCCCATGGTGACCGTCTCCTGGTATGGCAGGGTTTGAAATGCCGTCCCCTGGGTGATGTGGGAGTGTACCCCCCACCACTCTATCGCCTGTGGGAACTCCTCGTTGAGGGGTATCCTGTCTGCAAAGTTCCCCTACACTTGTATCAAACGTGCATCCAAGAATTCCTGTAGGGGTCACATCTGCAACCTGTATAGATGGACGAGGATGATGCAGGACGGCATCATGTCGAGCAAAGACTTGATGGACCGAACCGTAGCCATCTTCGCGGATGACAGCCGCTGTACCTTCCCTTGAATGGCCGCTAGCCTCTCCTCCGATGGGGATGCAAGCCAAGCCACTGTGTTGAGTCTGGCACCAAGGAACAGCGTGTTCTGCAATGGCGTTAAGCAGGACTTCGGACAGTTCACAGAGAACCTCAGCTCTGTCAGTAGCCAGACGGTCTCCTTCGTGTGCTCGTCGGCCAGTTCCTGGGAGCGGGCTCGTATCAGCCAATCGTCCAGGTAGGGTATACGTGCACGCCCTGCAGACACAAGTGGGCCGCCACCCGGGCCAGTCATTTTGTGAACACCCTTGGTGCCGACTTGAAGGCAAAAGATAGGGCTTTGAACTGACAGTTTTGGCCTTGAAACACAAACTGTAGGAACTTCCGATGTTTCTTGTGGATGGGTAATGTGTGGGAGGAAAGGTAGTTTTGACCACCCTCCCCTTCATTTCCTTCCCTGCTCGCACTCTATTCTCAACCCACGACTGGTCACGCACCTCTGGCCAAATTTGCCGAACAGCCTCAGGTCGACACATACAAGGGCAGCATCTGTTAGGAGACTGAGTACTGACTCCATTTTGTAATGAACCCCAACTCCATTTTGTATATGCCCAAGCAGGACTCATAGTGAAGCCAGCCTGCAGGCCTGCAGCTCTCCCCTGGAGACGCACACAGTCAGCCAGCTACTTCCCCCACCTCCTCACCTCAGGTGTCCCTGCAGCTGCCCTGTTCTCAGGGAAAGACGGGGCGCGAAAGGCTACAAACTGAACACTGTATCTATCGACTTCCTCCTTACATCGCTGCCCTGTGAATGACCGGTGCTTACAATCGGGTACTCCCAAATTTTTGATCTCGGGGGTAGTGGGGTGTGGTGGTGGCGGGGGGGTAACACTATCAAAAGGGAGACTTGTAAAGTGAAAAACAATAGATAGGTCACCTACTCCTTCTTCTAGTCCCTAAGTTGTAACAGGTCAAGTCAAAAACAATCTGGAAAAATCACAAATTTTATTGGCCACCACTCAGTTATTGAAAACTAACAATTTTGTTTATTTTAATTCATATTATACAAAAATTAAAAACCTAACAGAGCAATCTGTACATTTCGACATATTAAACAAAAAAGCTGCACCTGTGCACAAGCACATACACTCTCCACGGTGTATTTGCCCCAAAGTAATAACCCATCTGTGCCACAGGGAAGGTAAGAGGAAAACATTGTTTTGTTTTCAAACCACAGTTAAAACAGAAAAAGGGAAAAAAAACAATCAAAGGATGTAGTTCATCAATGATGTTTCTATACTAGTAAGGTTCGCCTTTTCAAATTGGCGATAATCACCTTCACAAATTAATTCGACTGTTGATGTTAGTAGAGGTAGCTGTTTTTTCATGGATACTCTAACCCAGCCTCTCTATGCCACTCAATCTAATTCTTTCATGGTGTACCTGGTGTTATTGTTTGAGCAAAGGACACCTTTTTAGGGTTCAAGTAGATGTAAAAGAAGGAACAAGTTACTTACCTGTAACTGTTGTTCGCCAGCATGGGTCTGGCATGGATTCACATGCTCATGCATATTCCCCGTCGTCAGGCTGGGAATCCTCAGAAAAGAGAAAATCAGTGTCAGTTTCATTTCTGATCTGTCTTTCTTAGTAGTAACCAATCACTGATTTCTGGGTCATACTGCCCACAGCCAATGACTGTCCTCTCCCTAAGCCCCTCCCCTGGCAGCCATCCTCAGATTTGGTAGCACGTAAAGTGGCAGTATGACCAAGTGAAGAGCCGCAGCGGGGAAGGAGGGAGGGTTCGCATGTGAATCCATGCCAGACCCATGCTGGAGAACAACAGCTACAGGTAAGTAACTTGTTCCTTCTCCAGCATGGGGTCTGGCATGGATTTACATGCTCATGAATATAAGAATACTTAGCAGTACACACATGCACAACCACGGGAGGTGGCAAAAGGCTCAAAATGAAGCATTACATAAACTCAACATTAAGCAACTCTTACCTCCCCACCAGGCCCACCTTCAGGCGAACAGGTTGCGCAGCACTGCTGAGCCGACTCTGGACTCCGCCCTGGAATCCCGATCGACACAGTAGAATCTCGTGAAGGTGTGCGTCAACCTCCACGTAGCAGCCCTGAAGATGTCCAGCAGGGGCACACCAGACAAGAACACCGTAGTAGCAGCGATCGCTCTGGTCGAATGGGCTCTCGGACTGCGGGGCAACGGTCGGTTTGCCAACCGGTGACAGTGCAGATGCAGCCGGAGAGCCATCTGGAAATGGAAGCCTTCGAGAGAGCCTTCCCCTGGTTCACAGGTGCAAAGTTCACCAACAGCTGTGATGTCTTCCGAAAACTCTTCGTTCGGTCCACGTAGAACTTAAGCGCTCTAGCTACATCCAGAGAGCGCAAAGTCCTCTCGGCCGGCGACGAACGCGACGGGAAGAAAACTGGTAACACCAAGGGCTCGTTAAGATGGAAGTCCGACGGCACCCTGGGCATGAAGGAGGGGTGCATCCTCAGCACCACCCTCGTATCGTGAAAAGTCAAGTATGGGGGCTTGCAGGATAGGGCCTGAATCTCTCCCACGCGTCGTGCGGAGGTGATGGCCACCAGCAATGCTGTCTCCCACGACAGGAAGTTTAAAGGAGCCGAATGCAAAGGCTGGAATGGCGGCCCCATGAGCCTGGTCTGCACCACGATGAGCTCCCACGCCGGGGCTGGAGCCTTCACCGGCGGGAACGATCGGAACAGCCCTTTCATAAATTCCTTCACCAGTCGATGAGACCACAAGGATGGCCGTCCTGTAGTTCTGGTGTATCTGGAGATCGCTGCCAGATGTATCTTGATGGAAGCGTGAGCTAGTCCAGCCTTGGCCAGCGACAGTAGGTATGGTAGCACTTGAGGTGCCGTAATCCATAGAGGGTTGATCTGTGCACGTCACCAGACAGAGAACCTCTTCCACTTATGTCCGTAGCACTTAAGAGTTGAGGACGCCCTGGCCTTTGCAAGGACCTCTCTGCAGTCTGCCGGGATATCGTACCCTCCAAACTCTAGTGCTGCAGGAGCCAGGTCTGCAAGTTCAGCGACTCCGGGTCGTGATGAAGGATGGTGCCTCCTTCTCTGTAAAGAAGATCTGCGTCCGTCGGCAGCTTGACCGGTGGGGACGCTGACAAGTCCAGAAGGTCCGGGAACCAGATCTGCCTCGGCCAGGCCGGTGCGATGAAGATCATCTTTCACCGGGACCTCTTGAGCTGGTTGACGAGTCGGAGCAGCAACGGCAACGGAGGGAACGCATATAGGAACAGGCCGTCCCAGGGGAATGAGAAGGCATCGCCCATGCTCCTCGGCTGGGGAAATCTGCTGGCGAACCTCTGGCACTTGGAGTTTGTCGCCGTCGTGAACAGGTCGATCTGGGGTTTGCCCCATCGCTGAAAGAGTCGATCCACTTGATCCTGGCATAGTTTCCACTTGTGGCTTGAGCGCAGCTCTCTGCTGAATGCGTCGGCGATGGTGTTTTCTATCCCTGCCAGATGAAACAGCACCAGAAACATCCCTTGGGCAACGGCCCAATTCCACAGATCCTGGGCTTCCTTGGATAGGGCAGGGGATCTGGTTCCGCCTGCTTCCGAATGTAGAACATCGTGGTGGTGTTGTCGGTGAAGATCCTCACCACCTTGCCCTTGAGGGACGGGAGAAAAGACCTGAGGGCCCTGAACACTGCACGGAGCTCCAGGAGGTTGATGTGGAGAGACCTCCCCTCCGGGAGCCAGAGGCCTCTCGTGTGAAGATCTCTGGTGTGCGCTCCCCACCCCTCCAGGGAGGCATCCGTCGTCACCGTTACCTGGTGGGCCGGGGTCTGAAAGTCTGTCCCTGCCGCCAGATGAGCGTGGGTGCCCCACCACCGGATCGCTCGTCGGAAGGTCTCGATGAGAGGGATCCTGTCCTCGAAGCTGCCCGTCGCTTGGATCCAGCAGGTGTCGAGGAACTCCTGTAGAGGGCGCCTTAAAAGCCTGCACAGGTGCACAAGATATATGCAAGAGGACATCATACCGAGGAGGGACTTGATGGACCTCACCCTGGCCACGTCTGCAGCCAGCAGATGCTGCACCTTGCCCAGAATGGCCTTTGTCCTTTCCTCCGACGGCGAGGCCAGACACGCCACTGTGTCGAGCTTGGCTCCCAGAAACAGTGCGACTTGCGAGGGGACCAGGTGGGATTTTGGGAAGTTGATGGAGAACACCAGGTCCGTGAGCAGCTGGACGGTCTTCGTTGTGTGTTCTACAGTGAGCTCCCTTGTCCCTGCACGAATGAGCCAATCGTCCAGGTAGGGGTAGACATGGATCCCCTGCAGGCGCAGCCGCGCCGCCACTGGTGCGAGGCACTTGGTGAAAACCCTGGGTGCCGACTTCAATCCGAACGGGAGGGCCTTGAACTGGTAGTGCCGTCCTTGGACCACAAACCTGAGGAACATTCGGTGTCCTTTTAGAATGGGGATGTGGAAGTATGCATCCTCCAAATCCAACGACGACAGGAAATCGCCCTCCTCCAGCTGTCCCAGCACGTGCTGGAGGGTGACCATCCGGAACTTCTGTACCTTAATGTACTTGTCCAGTCGTCGCAGGTCCCGGATGGACCGCCATCCTCCTGTCTTCTTTTTCACGAGGAAGTACCTTGAGTATACTCCGGAGCCCCGGAGCCTCTTCGGGACAAGCTCGATGGCACCTTTCTTGAGCATTGCCCTTACCTCCAGTTGTAGTTGAGGGGCGTGGTTTTCCTTCCTGGCCACGGGAGGAATGCGGGGGCACTTTTTTAGAAGCTCGAGCGCGTGCCCCTGGGCCAGGGCGTCCAGCACCCAACGGTCGGTGGAGATGGACTCCCACACGCTGACGAACTTTGCCAGCCGGCCTCCCACCGGGGTACCTCGGTGGGGGCCCGAGGCCACAGTCGGTTCAGTATTGCTTGGAGGACTCCTTGCCGCCTTGGCCTCCCTGGCGACGACGGCGGGATCCACCTGACTTGCCTCGTCCCCTATAGGCTTCTTGCGACGAGGAGCGGGCCGCCTGGCGGTATGTAGAGGAGCCACCGCCGAATCCCTTGGAGGCACCTTGCTTGCCTCCGGAGTTCCGAAAGGACGGCCGTATTTGCTGGAGAGCTCCTAGGGCCTGAGCCGTCTCCGTGTCCGCCTTGATGGCTTGGAGGGACTCATCCACTGTTTTCCCAAACAGGTTGTTCCCGTCGAAGGGCATGTCCAACACCTTGGTTTGTACGTCCTGGCGGAAATCCGTCGCCTTGAGCCACCCTCGCCGTCTAAGGCAAACGCTGTTGCCTAGCTGGCGGAAACCGGTGTCGGCAATGTCTGTTGCCACCGTTATAGCGTGGTCCGACACCACCTCACCTTCCTGAAAGATCTCCAGGGCCTCTGCCCTCTTGTTGTCCGGTAGGAAGTCCAACAGGGGGTGATCTTGTACCACAATTCCCTGTCGTAGCGGGCCACGATCGCAAGGGCATTGGCCGTCTTAATCGTTGTTGCCGCCGATGAGATAACTCGTCGTCCCATCGCATCCAGCTTCTTTCCTTCGTCGTCCGGCGGGGAAGTTGACGTTGAGGCCGAAGCCCCCCCGCTTTCTTTTTGGCCGCCACTGAGACAACCGAGTCAGGGGTCGGTTGCACCCTAAGGCACAGGGGGGCTGCATCGGGGACCCGGTACTTCTTCTCGTACCAATCCCTCTTAGCAGGCGTCGTAGACGGGTTCTTGAGAAGGGCGAGTCCCTCGTCCCAGATGTCATCCAGCAGAGGCACGGCGAGGAACGTCTTCCTCTTGGCCTCGCGCCGTTGGTAAAGGAACCCTTCCTTCTTCTTCTCTTCGGGGCAGAGCTGGAAAAGCTTGGATGCCCTGGCAATCATAGCGTGAAAGGACCCAATCTCGTCGGGCAGTGAGGCTCGAGTCGGAGGCGATGGGAGATCCGTCCCGTCGTCACCGCGGTCGTCATCCGTGCCCGTCGTGGCCGTGTCCGTGCCCGTGTCATCCCCAGGGACGGGGGACGGGGGCAAAGGTTGAGCAGGCTGAGAGGGCTGAAAAGGCAGGGCTGGATGGGTCCGTCTCCTCTTGTTTGGGGGACTTCACGACAGGCCTGGTTCTGGCTCCTCCGTTGGGTCTGGCTCCGGCTCCTCCGCCGGTGGTAGGGGCAATCTCGTCCTTATCTCCGTACATAAGGATTGTATTGCCAACAAAATGGCCGCCGAGTTGTCCTGCAGCTCCGGAAGCGACGGGCATGATGGTTGACTTGGAACCTCGCCGGCGCCGCCGTCGCTCTCATCATCCTCTTTGTCGGGATCCTTCCCGTGGTACCGGGCCTCCTCGACGCCCTCGTCGAGGCCCTCCAAGTGTTACACCCCGCCGTGCACATCACTCCAGAAGACGGGCTTGTTCTTTAAAAGGTACGCACAAACATGTTTTCCTTCCTTATGGTATGCGGCGCTTCATTCCCCCATTCCTTTCACAATGGAGATTGCGGCAGGGGTTGAACAAACTACGAGTACCATGATCCTCCACTGCACTATCATGTGCCCTGCGCCTCCAATCACCATGCTCTGACGTTTTGCTTTCTCTTTCGGATAAATGCAGTCTTTTCATTCAGCTCGCTGCTTCTGATTGAAGTTGCTGACGCCTTTGAAGTTTCGTCTTCGTCCTTTCTTGAATATCTGGAATTCTTGACCTGCCTAACGGACCGTCTTGTCTGCTGCTTTGTACTTTACTGCCAAGTTGGTGTACCAGGACCTATTTCTTGTTTTCACGGACTGCCTTGCCAAATCGATTTTGTACTTCTGCTGCCCGCACGTTAACAGGACCCTTTCAAGTCTTGCTCCTAGCCCCGAACTGCACATCTAACAGGATTACCGTCTGGGATTCATTGACATTTCTATCAAGTCTGATATCGGACATTGGGAATTGTGTTTACCTTTCTTCAACAAGTGCACAGGGGGACGCTGCGCAGAGTGTGCACCAACCCGGAACTAGTGCGCTCCTCGTGCCGTTCGGGTTAGAACCCTCACTTACATTCCCATTTATTATTTTACACTGCCGTTTGTTTCACCTTGGATTGATCCCAACACTACTAGTGGTAAGGAGTGTTTCTTTCCTATTCCAACCTATTGTCATAGTTCCTTGAATAGTCTTGACAGGGATATTATCTTGAGGTAGAAATAATCCATCCCCGGTCTGCAATTATAGAACTCATCTCTTCTTCTTTATTTTTACAGCTGGTAAACCGTGGCGGTGTGTTCTCCCCGCTCTTTTGGCTGATCGGGCTCTTGTACTGTTTTAATCAGTAGGGGGTCATATCATTTTAAAGATCTATTCCCTCACAGAGAGGAGGCTCGGTTGGAGGCCCCATCCGAGCTCTTCAATCAAACCCTGTGAATCCCGGTCCTGGTCACCTCCTTATCCTCATCCTGGTTGGTGAGTAACAGAATCAGAAGCCTTATTAATATGGAAGGAGAGGGCCCCTTAGCCGCCCTGGTACGTCTGGTGGCAGAACTCCGGGCTGAGATTTCAGTAGCTCATGATGCTCTGAGTCACAGGATTGATAATCTACAAAGATTTCCACAGCCGCAGTCTTTGGGGATAGACGTCTCAAACGCTTCTGCATCGACTTCAGGGGTCTCTAATCCCTCAACATCGGGGTTTGCTGCGGCCCCAGTACTGGTGGCTTCCCAATTCCCGTTAGCTCCTCCTGAGAGATTTCTTGGAGACCCAGAAAATGATAGGACCTTTATTAATCAGTGCAAGCTGCACTTTCTTTGTCGCCCTACGGCCTTTCCTAATTCAACGACAAAAGCTGCCTTTATCCTTTCCAATTTTGGTGGAACCGCTGCAGCCTGGGCTAACCCTCTACTCGAGCCAAACAGCTACCTGCTATATGACTGCGATGCCCTCATCGCAGCTATGAACCCGGTTTTTGACACTCGTTACAAATCCCAGGCTACGGACCTTGAGTTCCTGAACTTACGCCAAGGGACATCCTCTCTGTTTACCTATCTTACTAGGTTTAATCAACTGGCAGCCGAAACGGACTGGCCAGAAGAGAAAAAATTGGCAGTCTTTTACAAAGGGCTATCAGAGGAATTAAAAGATGTATTAGCAACCGTACCTACAGTTCCCATGGCTTTTGGTGAACTCCTGGATTTGGTTTTGCAGATCGACGCCCGAAGAGCAGAAAGAAAAGGGGAACGCAAACCAGCAGGTATGACCCCTCCACTGCTGGAATCCGCCAGTTCTTCCTTGTCCGCCCCTGAACCCATGCAAGTGGGGGCTATACAGGGACCCCTTACTCCAGCCCAAAGGGAACACCGCAGATCTAACAATCTTTGTATGTATTGCGGTTCGGCAGACCATCTACTTAGGGACTGTCCAAAGAAACCTGTTGGGAAGGCGGGAAACGCCAAAACCCGGCGCTAGTAAGAGTCCCTACGCCGGGGATACATTCTTTGGACTCACACGGGGTCACCTCTGCCCCTGTTAGTTTACCTGTGGTCTTTACAGCGACTCCTGACATCTCTTTTTCTTCTTTAGCCATTATTGACTCCGGCGCCACAGGGAACTACATGGACTATTACTATGCTAGTTCTCATAATGTGCCTATGGTGTCTAAGGTACGTCCAGAAACCATTCATGCAGTGGACGGTACCTCCTTGGTATCTGGGTTGGTCACCCAAAACACTTCTCTGGTTCGAATGCAAACCAAAGAAGGGCATACTGAGAACATAACATTCGACTTGATCAAGGCCCCCCAGTTCCGGGTCATTTTAGGGGTTCCCTGGCTTCAACAACATAACCCTGCCATTGACTGGGCTAAGGGGGTCGTTCAGTTTCCATCCCCGCTCTGCAATGAACAATGCTTTCTAAGCACTAATGTGTCACCCGATTCTTCCTGTCAGGCATTAGTCGCCTCCACAGCCCTTATCGGAGCCGTTACCACTGCTCCCGATATAACTATTCCATTGGAATATCTGGCCTACCGTGATGTCTTTGACAAGGGTGGAGCCGACCACTTACCACCACATCGTCCATACGATTGTCCTATTGATTTAACACCTGGGGCCAAAATTCCAACTGGCAGAGTGTACTCCCTTACGTTACCAGAGGATAAGATATTAAAAGACTATATTGAGAAAGCCTTGAGCAACGGGTTCATCAGGCCGTCCAGGTCCCCTGCAGCCTCTCCGCTCTTCTTCGTTCCTAAGAAGGAGGGTGATCTTCGCCCTTGCATTGACTATAGGGTCTTAAATTCGGTCACAGTAAAAAACCAGTACCCTCTTCCGTTAATCTCTGTTCTTCTGGATCAATTAGGTACTTCTGTTATATTTACCAAACTGGATCTGAGGGGAGCGTACAATCTTGTACGTATACGCAAGGGGGACGAATGGAAGACGGCGTTCAAAACCCGGTACGGATGATTTGAGTACCTTGTCATGCCCTTTGGGCTATGCAATGCTCCGGCCACGTTTCAGGCCTTTATGAACGATATCTTCCGTGACTGTTTGGACCAGTTCATAGTAGTCTACCTGGATGATATCCTTATATACTCTTCATCTAGGCAGGCACATAAGGAACATGTGCTTTTTGTTCTGCAGAGACTGCGAGAGAACCATTTATTCATTAAAGCCGAGAAATGTGTCTTCAATACCACTGAGGTCGAATTCCTTGGTTATGATCTCACTAATCAGGGTATCAGAATGAGCTGTTCGAAAGTTAAGGCAGTCTTAGAATGGCCTATTCCCACCTCAGTCAAAACACTTCAGTCGTTCTTGGGCTTCTCAAATTTCTATAGGCGTTTCATACACTCCTTCTCCTCCATCTCAGCTCCTTTGACAGCATTGACTAGTTCCAAGCAACCCTTCCATTGGACTCCTGAGGTACAAGAGGCCTTTGATGCTCTAAAAGAGGCCTTCTCCTCTGCCCTGGTACTACAGCACCCTAATCCACTGTTACCATACTTGGTGGAAGCAGATGCTTCGGGATCCGCTGTTGGGGCCGTCTTGTCTCAGCGTTGTCCTGATTCTGGTGAAATACACCCTATAGCTTATTTCTCTAGGAAACTCACTCCTATGAGAAGAATTACCCCATTACGGAAAGGGAATTGCTGGCCATCAAGGAGGCTTTTTCAGAATGGAGACATCATTTGCTGGGTGCACAGCATCCTGTTACGGTTTTCTCAGATCATCGCAGTCTGTTGGCTTTCAAATCCATGAAATGTCTCACTGCTCGTCAGGCCCGCTGGCATCTCTTCTTTTCACAGTTCAATTTCACTATCACCTATCGTCCGGCACGTCTCAATACATGTGCTGACGCCTTGTCTCGCCTGCCTCAAGATCCTCATAGTACCATTCTTGACCGACCTTTGGTTTTACCCTGCAGGGTGGTCTGCGGATGCACCTCACATTCGTCTTTGCGTTCCATAGTTACGGAATGGGTTGCCACTCATGCAAAGGAATGCCTCGACCTCAATCTTGACATTGTTCAGGGGTTGCCTTACATCCAGGGTCGGCTATACTTACCTCCCGGAGAAGCACGTCTTCGTGCTTTTACCTGGTCACACGACTCGATTTCGGCAGCTCATCCCGGTCAACAGAAGACTTTGGAGGCTATTCGCCGTTGGGCTTGGTGGCCCTCGATGTCTAAAGATGTCATTGACTACCTTGCCTCCTGTTCAGTCTGCTCCCAATGCAAAACTACTCGGTCCAAGCCCATGGGCCTCCTACAACCGCTCCCTGTGCCACATAAGCCGTGGTACATGGTTTCCATGGACTTTGTAGTGGACTTACCTCCTGTGAACGGCTTTAACACCATCTGGGTTGTGGTTGATTATTTCACTAAACTGGTCTTGTTTGTTCCCTGTATCGGTCTCCCGTCTGCCTCAGCATTGGCGTCCCTCTTTCTTAAGAACGTTTTTAGGTTCTTTGGCCTTCCCTCTATCATCGTTTCAGACCGTGGGTCCCAATTTACGTCACGCTTCTGGAGAGCCTTAACGGCGTCGCTTCAGATCGAGGACCGTTTCAGTTCGGCCTTTCATCCACAAACGGATGGCCAGACAGAGAGGGTTAATGCCACCATGGAACAGTATCTCAGGTGTCTCTGTCTTCAGTTCCAGTCGGATTGGTTGGTGATGCTCCCACCGGCTGAATACGCATACAATAATTCCTTACACTCCTCTTCTGGTGTTTCTCCCTTCTTTGCTTTATACGGGCAACAGCCTCGTTCCTTGCCTCTGGATCCGGCTCTTCCAATTGATAACCCGGCAGCTCTGGATTGCGTCCGGGACATGCAGACGGTGCATGACTCAGTTCTTGGACACCTATTGAAGGCTCAGAGACGGGCCAAATTCTATGCCGATAAGCATCGGATCCCTGCACCCGATTATACGGTAGGCATGAAGGTATGGCTCTCCACGCGCAATCTGAACATACCTGGCAAACGTGCGCTCCTTCCGAAATTTGTGGGTCCATATTCGGTGATGGCCGTGATCAACCCGGCAGTGGTGCGTCTTTCTTTGCCTTCTTCGTGGAAAGTGCATCCCGTGTTTCATGTGAGTCTGCTGAAACCATGTATTGCCTCCACCAGACTGCCGGCTCGTCCTTCTCCAGTGCACGTGGATGGTGACCTGGAATATGAAGTGGCTGGCATACTGGATTATCGTCTGCGCAGGGGTCGTCCCTTCTACCTTGTTGATTGGAAGGGCTATGGTCCCGAGGACCGGTCTTGGGAGCCTTTGTGCAATATACATGCGCCTGCCCTTTTGCGCCGTTTCCATGCCCGTAGGGGGTTGGCGCCGTTTTTGGGGGTGGATACTGTTACACCCCGCCGTGCACATCACTCCAGAAGACGGGCTTGTTCTTTAAAAGGTACGCACAAACATGTTTTCCTTCCTTATGGTATGCGGCGCTTCATTCCCCCATTCCTTTCACAATGGAGATTGCGGCAGGGGTTGAACAAACTACGAGTACCATGATCCTCCACTGCACTATCATGTGCCCTGCGCCTCCAATCACCATGCTCTGACGTTTTGCTTTCTCTTTCGGATAAGTGCAGTCTTTTCATTCAGCTCGCTGCTTCTGATTGAAGTTGCTGACGCCTTTGAAGTTTCGTCATCGTCCTTTCTTGAATATCTGGAATTCTTGACCTTTGCCTGCCTAACGGACCGTCTTGTCTGCTGCTTTGTACTTTACTGCCAGGTTGGTGTACCAGGACCTATTTCTTGTTTTCACGGACTGCCTTGCCAAATCGATTTTGTACTTCTGCTGCCCGCACGTTAACAGGACCCTTTCAAGTCTTGCTCCTAGCCCCGAACTGCACATCTAACAGGATTACCATCTGGGATTCATTGACATTTCTATCAAGTCTGATATCGGACATTGGGAATTGTGTTTACCTTTCTTCAACAAGTGCACAGGGGGACGCTGCGCAGAGTGTGCACCAACCCGGAACTAGTGCGCTCCTCGTGCCGTTCGGGTTAGAACCCTCACTAACATTCCCATTTATTATTTTACACTGCCGTTTGTTTCACCTTGGATTGATCCCAACACTACTAGTGGTAAGGAGTGTTTCTTTCCTATTCCAACCTATTGTCATAGTTCCTTGAATAGTCTTGACAGGGATATTATCTTGAGGTAGAAATAATCCATCCCTGGTCTGCAATTATAGAACTCATCTCTTCTTCTTTATATTTACAGCTGGTAAACCGTGGCGGTGTGTTCTCCCCGCTCTTTTGGGTGATCGGGCTCTTGTACTGTTTTAATCAGTAGGGAGTCATATCATTTTAAAGATCTATTCCCTCACAGAGAGGAGGCTCGGTTGGAGGCCCCATCCGAGCTCTTCAATCAAACCCTGCGAATCCCGGTCCTGGTCACCTCCTTATCCTCATCCTGGTTGGTGAGTAACACCAAGACTTCAACCAGCTCCGTAGGCTGTGTCCGTATCCACGATGGCCACCGCCCCCCCTTCTTTTTCCGCCGGGGTCTTCACGGGGGTCTTCTCGATGGGCTTGAAAGAGGCTTCCCTCTGCGGTGCTAGGGAAACTCTGTGCCCCGAGGTCGCCTCCACTGATGTAGCCTCCACAGGCTGCGTCAGGGCCGCCGCGACTTCCTCGATAGAGGCCTTAGCCGGGTAAATCAAAGCCTTCACCACCTTCTGTGGGCCTGTGGCCTTCACCTTAGGAGGTGGGTCACCACCTCGCTCCCCCTCAGCTGGATCCTTCGAGCCCGACCGGGGCCTCTCCAGAAGCTTCGCCGGGTTCTCGGCTTTCCTCTTCCCCGAGCCAGAGCATTGGCTCGTGGTTGATGGCGCCGGAGAGGATGCGCCCTGCCTGGCAGCCGAGGAGCCCGACCGTTCGGCGCTCCCGGTGCCCGCGGACTTGCTGGGCTTTGCCTTCTGTTGGGCCCCTGTCGTCGGGGCGCCCTCACAGGATTTAGAAGACCGCTTGGACTTCTTCTTCTTCTTCTTCTCACCTGACGGGCTCTTTCCTTCCAGCCAGCTGGAGAGGCGAAGATGTCTCATGGTCCGCTCCGACATGTTGCCGCAAAGCGCACAGTCCTTCTCCACGTGCGTTTTGTCCTCATGAAGGCAGTAGAGGCATTTCGAATGCTCGTCCTCCTTGAACACATTCTGTAGCTGGCATCCAGGACAAACCCTGAACAGCTTTCCGGGCGTCGAGCCTCCTTTCTCCTGTGTCATGTCCGGGTAGGCAGCAGAAACCTCTGGACTCCTCCAAGAAGCGTAACTCGACGAAAACTTCACCCTTGAGGGGCATAGAAAATCTGAAACGGGTCCCCGTTGATCGGATGGAGAAACGGTGGAGCTTGAGGCTCTGTTTAACCAAGAAATGAGAAAATCTCTTTGAAAAAAGCGTGAAAAGGCAGCAAAGCTCGAGAGCTAAAGCACGAGGACTCCCAACAATTGAACGTGCGGTAAAAATCTGAGGATGGCTGCCAGGGGAGGGTCTTAGAGAGAGGACAGTCATTGGCTGTGGGCAGTATGACCCAGAGATCAGTGATTGGTTACAAGAAAGACAGATCAGAAACTAAACTGACACTGATTTTTTCTTTACCGAGGATTTCCAGCCTAACGACGGGGAATATTCATGAGCATGTGAATCCATGCCAGACCCCATGCTGGCGAAAAAGAGGGAACACTAGCTGGTAACAGTTTGTTCAATTATAGTCGACATATGTTTCGGCCATCATAACTCTAACAGTGCACCCTCACGGTGCTGTTGGTATAGTTGGTACAGGCCATCTTCAGGACAGAGGAATTATTGCGTGTGTAGTAGATACTTCCCAGATTCACAGTTGTTTTTCAGACACTCTAAAAGTTAAAAAACATGTTTTAAAAAAAGTATTTTAAAACAAGGAATTTTTGGGTGGGTTCTATTAAAGAAAGAGCATAGTGTGTATTGACCCCATATATTAACTGACCTGTGTCATACTTCAATTTCTTCGGGACATTCAAGAATTGCTCAGCGCCATCTGGCTGCTTTCGAGATGCTTGTTTTATTGATGAGAATTCATCATTCCTGTGGGGCAATATATACCCGTATTAGTGTTGATTCTATTACATACATTTATTTTCTTCTAATATATCTTGCTTTGGAACGGACATGACAGGAAAAATACCTTTCATTGGGTGGTGCGCCCATAGACAAAGTGGAGGCAGTATTCCTGTGTTGCTGTGCTTTTATTCCATCTGGCTATTCAAGAGGGTCACAGTGACCACCATTCTGTAAATCAGAGGGAAGGATGGGTAACCTTTAGTTATCCTGTAACGTTATTGTATTTCACATTAGTGAGAGACCTCTAACACTGGATCACTATGCTCAAGAGGTCAGATGTAATACCTCTTTCATCTCTCAGAGGAATTTCTCATATTACGCCTCTTTTTCGCGGTGCTTTAGCAAAGTGTATTTCAATGAGACAATTTCAAATAATGCTAGAGCAAATGGCATTTTTTATATTGCTCCTACTTTTCCTTGAAGATTCCCAATAATGCTTAGACAAGTTGCGTTTTGTGTATTGACACGAGCAGCCTGTTCATCTCGACTAGAAACGTCTTGTGTTTCGAGATATTTTTAGAGAAAGCTTATTTTCCTTAGTTTGCGGTTGAACTAGTTTAAGCCTGTTACACACGTGTCAGGAACAAATACATTTATAACAGGAGGACAGAGGTGTTTACCTGCTGCCCCTCGGTCTGTATGCAAGAGATCTGCGAGTCAAACACCTGTGTATACTTCCGTCTCCTAATTTGCGGTCACGTGTGAAATCACGTGATTTTGCCAACAAGGAGGATTTTACTGATTGAGCGTTAATGTAACTGTGCCGTGTTAGAAGGCATAATGTAAAATGACTAGTTTGTCATGCTCGAAAGGGAAAAGCACATTATAATACAAAAAAGGGGGGGCCTGTAGGTGCCGAGCCTTTATCTCCTCATGTTGTACACACCCTGTGGGTTGTGGGAGTTATAGTGCACCCCACACCAAGCGGGATCTCTGTTCTTTAATATGTTGGCTCCCGGCCCTTCCGTCATTATGTTGTGAACTCCCTATGAATTATGGGAATTGTAGTTTGCCCAGCCTTATCTGGAAACAGAATGTTCCTGCTGCCAGACCGTGTATGCAAATTACTGTGAGCGATGTCAGATTGATGTTGGCATGCCTACCCGATCTTATGTGCAAATGAATGTGAAGAACATCAAATTAATGTTGACATTGGTCAATCTTAAGGGAATATTTCCTTCTTAAGTATAACTATGTATTTCTTACTCCAAATCAATTGGTCTCTTGTCCAGCATGTACAAACGTTATTAGCCCAGAAAATTTAACTAGTCGCTATCGTTCCTTGGTACTGTTAGCAGGTGTGTCTGCTGCTTCAATATTATTCATGTTAGCCCCCTTACTGCAGAGATTAACATCCTGTCACACACATTGTTGTTTGATATCAAATATACATACTTCGTTTTACGAACCACAACATATATGGCACATTTAAAGCAGAAAACAGATAAATACTATGTGGGTGTGCGCGTTTAGGCAAAATCAGAGATGGCATTTTCTCAGAAAAACATATATATATATATATATATATTTGGTATATAAAGACCGACCACATTACCCATCTGATGCATAGATAAACCAGTGTCTCACAGAAATACATTCCACTCTACGGCCACATTTAGACCATGTTTTACTGAATTAGTGTCATAAATCCATTTTTGTTCACTGCGTGTTAATGTCAGATCTCGGTTACCTCCCCTTGGGGCCTGCTTAACCACTTGTAACACACACCAAAGCATTTCTGTTGGTTTATGTTGTTTCTTGATATAATGTGCTACCAGGGGTTTATTTTCCACTTGGTTTCTTATGCACGTTTTGTGCTCACATATACGCTGTCTTACTTGACGACTGTGTGCCACCCTGCTTCACCCATAATAGTAATCCCATCTGAAACTATGAATTCTCTGCCGTGGTAACGTGTAATGAAGCCGTCCCCATGAGATGTAACAGAACAATCAATAAATAATCTGTCTAACTGATTGTAAGGAATAAGATATTTAGATCCACATGCTCTTCTTTTATGATGTAGGTTAATTGTCTTCCAGTGCTCTATACGCTTGCACAAATGTGTTAGATGCTAGGAGACTCATGTGTTGTGACATAAAGAGTGCGGACCATGGAGCCAGTGTAAATAGAGTAATCCTGTGGCTCGATGATGATTGTATACATGAAGGTATAGCCCACAATACAATCATAAGCCCCTTTTGTACCTGTTACTAATGAAGTTGTGCAGAACATGTTCGAACCCCATCCCAAGGATTTTTTACTTCTAACCTGATTAATAGGAACATGGCCTTCTCTCCCACTCCAGCAGAGCCGCGCACGGCGAGCGCACAGGCCCCCACCTTTTTTCCCTTCTCATGATAGTGCTGCCATCAAAAGCCCATTTCTTGCTGATGCCTTAACGCAACAAATGTATCCTCTCTCACAGATGACCCCCATACCTTTCTCCCCACCAGTGATGCAAGACAAATGTATGTATATATAATAAGTGAAATATATGATTGCCCCCCCCCCCCCCGGCTTGATGTCAATGGTTGTTTTATGGGTGTCTTTTATGGTATACTTTAAAGGGGTGTTTAGTTTAGAGAGCTATTATCAATCACCTTATCCGGAACCACCCGACCTTCACCTCACGCTGACCAGCCCAGTTGATGCACGTGATGCCCGCCTTCCCGCCAAACAACTATCCAATCATCTGGAGGCGGCACCTATTAAGCTATACTGGATCTGCAACTCCTCCAATGAAATGTAACTTTTGTACCTTATACAATTTTGCCACTAATGATGCTGTAACCCTTTTTAATGCAATGACAGTGTAATGTTGGGCAGAGCGCTCTCGGAGTATGCAGAGTCCTCTGCTTGCCCTATTTTGGTTTAGAAAAACTTTACAATTAACTTCACCCGGACATGGTCTTGGTCTTATTCCCTCCTGGGGTGTGTCCATTATTGGCTCTCATTGGTGACTTTTGATTGTGGTTTGGGGGACTACTCACTTTCATTTGGTGACCCCTGGACGTGATTGCGTCCTTCCGTTCCTTCTGTCACAAGACGTCCCCAGCCACAGTGGAGACCCAAGGCGTGCCTCCTCAAGAGCTGCTTGCCTAAAGCAACTGGTACACCTAGACATGCGCTCTCAGTAGGGCGAGAGGGTGTACAGGTCCCGGCTTTGCAAAAACCCACCGTACCGCTCGCCGGAACCCGGCATGGCCATTGAGTGCGGGGCAGCGCCTTGAAAGACCGGGTCCAGAGGGTCTCGGATCAAGACGGACACGTGAGTATCAAGTGCGAGCGACATTAAAAGACAGGAGGGGGAGGAAAAGAAAAAGTAGTTCAAGGAGTCAGATAAAAGGATATTGGAGATCAGAAAGGGGGAAAATAGAGGGGAGAAGGTTCATCTGCTATAGGGGAATTATTGGGCTTATTCTATTCTTTTCTTTCTGCACATGGCCATTAGGACAGTTAAGGAGATTACAGGGTGAAAAGGGATACAGGAACCTAGCTCCGCAAGAGGGTTGAAGGTGGCGCTGCATAGTACTATCTCAACTAGTACAGGATAAAATGAGGAAAATAAGTGGAAACAGCAGGAGTCTTGCATATGGAGAAGACTCAGAATAGTATTGAGAAACGCTTCATCTTTTTCTTCTTTCTTTGGTAAGGAGACACTCATAGAGGGGAAGGGAGTAGTCCATAAGGGACTGAGATAGGGGAATGGGCTGGGATATCTGGGGAGAATATTATAAAGAGGGACAAGTAGGGAGGATTTGTGTTAAGTGTTAAACGTGGTATGTCCAAAAGTCCTGTGGTGTAAATATATGTTGTTTATGTTTGTTGCACGCTATGTTTTATGACTAAATAATTACAATGAAAAATGCCATTGTAAAGGTGATTTAGAAAATACATTGTTCTTTTTTGAGATAGTGAAACAAACCGTAAGTGATAAGAGGTATTGCCACAAAAAAAGAAAGTGACTTAGAAGGGGATAACGGAGTGGGTTATCTTGATTATATTGTCTAGCCCTGACACGCGAAGAGGAGGTAGGTGTTGATAGAATTACAATGGGCGCGGAAACACCGCTTTCACACATCTGTCAAAAGTTTGCCAGGATACGCAGACAGGATCAATAAGTACCACGATCAGTGGATTACGGAATTGAAAGGGGCAGGTTTGCCTCAGGTATGGCCCCAAGGGGGGTCGTTTGACAAAAGTGTCCTAGACATGCTAGCAACATGTTTGTTTGTAAAATAAAAGGCAAAAACAGCTCCAGAACAGAGGAGAAATATTAGATTTGTGGAGGCTATTTGAAGATGTACTTCTGAGTAAGGCAAAAGGGCAGGTTGCATCTCCCCTGGCAGCAAGCAGCAGTGAAAGGGGAAGAGAAGGAGAGAGGGATAGAGGTCACACGGGTGTACCCACTCCTGCCAAAGCCAGTACCAGCAGAGGGATATAGTGACCCAGTGTATGTGTCAAAGCCCACGTCACCCCTTTCGCCCCTACCAAGAGCCCCAGCACCACCCCCATATGACAATCGAGGAGCAGGAGGGCAGGTAAGTACCCCAACTACAGACATAGAGAAGTTCAACCTAGACTTAGGGCCTCATCATGAGTTGGGCTGTAGCCCTTAAATCCGGCGGTAACGGTATTACAGCCGCATTTAAGGGCTGGCCCTATCACGAGTTGGGTGCTAAATGGGCTGTTTTACCTCCAGCTGTTGGGCCTCATCATGAGTCTGGCGGTAACCCTTAAATGCGGCGGTAGCGCTATTACTGCCGAATTTAAGGGTCCGCCAGATCATGGCCTTGGCGGATTTCCCCCCAGCTTTGAGCTGGGGGTAAATCCGCAGCAAAATTGCCGATTTTCGGTGCTATTACCGCCGGCGGGAAATCCACCGGCAGTAATAGCGCAAATTTTCCCCTTTGGGCCCAATGGGGAATGAGGAATTCCCGGATGGGCCCAATGGGGAATGGGCAATAACCCTTCCTCCAAACCCGTGATCCGGCGCTAATAGTGCCGGGGGGGTTTGGCGGTAGGGCTATTAGCGCCGGCGCTAATATCGCCAGTGTTACCGCCCAACTCGTGATGAGACCCTTTCTCTGGCGGTGAAACTCCCTGTTTTCGGCGATATTACAGCAGGCTGTATTAGCCCGCAGTATTAGCACCGAAAATTCCCCATTGGATCCAATGGACCCAATCAGGAATGGGGATTTACCGTTAAGACCCAACCCGTGATCCCATGGTAATACCACCAGGCCAGTCGGTGCTAGGGCTATTGCAGTTGGCGGTATTACAGACCAACTCGTGATGAGGCCCTTAGACTCACGATTAATAATGGCCAGAACAGAATTGTCACGATTAAGAGATATTTGTGAACAAAGTGGCTCGCCTGCCCCCAGAGCAGACCAGTAGCAAATATTCCAAACGCCTGAAAGATTAGCAGAGGAGAGGTGGAAAAAGGGAGAAATACCGTTGCAAATCAATGATGCACCCACAAGAATAATAGAGATAGATCAAGTTACTAGTGAGGCAGGTGCGGAAGGAGGGGATATAGTGTCGGACAGGGAGGAAGAATACTGGTGTGACAGGTGGAGGGCCAGTAGGAATAGAACAGTCCCCATTGGGGAGTAGAATGGAAGAAGAGTGGCATTGAAGGTTAAGGAATAGGAGCGGACGAATGGCGGTGGTGGGGAAGAAGGGAGCAAAGGTAAGTGCAGGGAAGACAAGGAACACATTGCAACTAGCATTGATACACAGAGGGGCAGGAAGACCTAACTACGTCCCTTGGGCCCAGATGGATAAAGCAAACTTGCTGAAAACGTTACCCAGGAGGGGCAAGTAAGTGGATATATTCGTTTGAGAAAAACACTGCAGGTGTCCCTCTAGCAGAAGGTGATGTCAAAAGCTTGTTAGTGTCTGCAGTAGGTGATCAAGCTAACAGGGGGTGGGCAAAGGCAGGATTCCCTGGAATAACACTAGACTGCGATTGCCATGAAGGGGCATCTTTAAACACAGCAAGAGCAAGAGTATGGGACGCGTTAAGAGAGACTTTCCCAGATACGCCAGATTTACAGTCTGTAATGCAATGCACAATGGGGGAGGAGGAAGATGCGATGGCTTACATTCTTCAGGTGCAGGAGATATGGAGAGCAGAGACAGGCACGGCTTGGGATCAATCAACCTCCCTGTTCTATTTTATAATTAAAAGAGGGCTCCCGAAGGAAGTACAGACGGCTCTTGATAAAATAGCTGGGATAGAAACCAAGGGCTGGCCAGAGATACAGAACATTATAGAAGACCATTACAAATGGATAAAAGAAAGAGAAAAGGAGATAGCCCAAAGGAGACTGGCAGAGGCGGCTAAATTAATACAGATGAAATTAGTGAAGGTCACAGCAGCAGTAGCCGGCCTCCCCACGGAGAGAGAAAGGGAGGATGAGGACGTGCCAATAGCCATACAAGCAAGAATGGCAGCAAACTGGGCAGGAAATGGACAGGGGCAGTGGTATGGTGAGGAGCAATATGGAGGGCCACAATGGCAGGGGAGGAGCGCCCGTGGAGGAAGAGGTGGGTACCGAGGGTCCAGAGGTGGTGGGTACGGATACGGAGGGGGCCCCAGAAGAGGAGGACAAGGGACATGTTGGAACTGTGGGAGATGGGGACATTTCTCGAGAGTGTTGAAGCCGTCCCATGGGCCCCTATCAAACTGAGCAACAATATGGCCACCCCCACTCAGGAAGCCCATATGGACTGCCCATGGGTGGTTGCAGGAGAGAAGAGCAACCCGACCCAAGATATACAGAAGAAAAATAGGGTACACCCACAAAATATACAACAACATACACAACTACATGAACACATGGCCCCAGTCCGTAGAAATCCCTTTGTTATAACAGCAAACGGCGCACCAGCCCCTTTCAGGGGAACAGCAGTGGTAGCAGGTAATGTTTTCGAACAGTGGGGAGAACACGAGATACTCAGCATAGGACAGCCCACAGAAAGCACTTACGTGTCCAGTACTATTAACGACCCTTGATGCAGCTGAGGAACCACTGGTGGGGGTGGATGTAGGGAACAAACAGTAAATTTTTATGGTAGTTTGGGGAGCAGAAAAATCATGCCTAAGAGAAGGCAGGTTTCCGATATCAAATCATAAAATGGAGACGCAGGGGTTTTCTGGGCGGTGGTCGAGGTTTCATACACAGAAGAACTAGATATAACGGTGGGAGGAAAAACAGTGAGAGCACCCCTATTGTATTATGAAGACTCGCCCATAAACTTACTGTGGAGGGATCTCCTTAGCAAACTTAACATGGCCATCTCATTCGCAGATAGAGGGATAGGGTGTTCAACTCCAGGAATATGTGCAATGCGTGCCATGCTAGTAATACACACACAAGCCACGGCACAACAGGTGCGTGGAATACCAGTAGATTCAGACATGTTAATTCAAGGACTAAAAGCTCTGGCGCGAGTAGTGCCCGAGTTAAAGCGCCATGAATGGCGAGTGCCATCTGAGTTTGTGTTTCGCCCCATAGCACCCCCAGAAATAGTAGAAGGGTCAGTGGTGGCATTAGACATACATGGGGTACAGGTACCATCACAAAGATTAGCAGTGATTGGCCTAGACGTGCATGGGTGTGAATGGCGAACAGTGCTGTGTATAAATGTCAACATAGCATTACGAGATCTGTCATTCGAGGATCTCTTTACTGACTCAGACATTGAGGGGGAAATAATTATGGAGATAGCAATTCCCTGTGATATAATAATTCAAAACAGACAAGTGCCGCAGACCCTCATGGCCATAGTTAGCGCGCCATCAGCATTTTTTAATGAAGACATGCAATGCGTACCACCAGAATTGTGGACAACTGGCCCACATGATGTAGGTCTGTTGTGGGAAGTAACATCTGTGAAAATAAAACTCAAACCGGGGTACTGTTGCCCTGGGTAAAACAGTACCCCCTGTCACGAGAAGCTGAAGAAGGGATAAAAGAAACAATAGATGCCTTATTACAGCCAGGGATTATAGAACCTTCAAATTCTCCCTGTAATACTTGTATCTACCCAATCAAAAAAGGCAAAGGGAGGGGCTTGGAGGATGATACAGGATCTCCGCCTCCTCAATGACGTCATACAAAAGGAATTTCCACTCGCCCCAAACCCTGCATCTATCCTGTGCAGCATCCCCAAAAGCACATGTTTTACAGTGGTGGATTTGAAAAATGTATTTTTCTCGGTACCACTGGACCTACACTCACAATACTTGACAGCCTTTACCCTGGGGGGGAAAAGATACGAACATTGCAGATTGCCCCACGGATACTGTGTATCTTTAATAGAATATTGCATGAAGATCTTGGAAATATTGACACAAAGAGTATGATCATTCAGTACGTGGACGACCTATTAATATGTGGAGAAACAGAGGATGAGTGCAGAAAAGATTCAGTAACACTATTGACATTATTGGCACGCAAGAGATGCAAGGTGGACAAACAGAAATTGCAATATTGTTTGACAGAAGTATTGTATTTAGGACAACTGATATCAAAAGAGGGTAAACGAATAATACCAGACAGAGTAGCCGCTGTGCGAGCAGTAAGCGAGCCCAGAACAGTGAAAGAAATACAGACGTTTCTTGACGTGTGCAACTACTGCCGTGCCTGGATACTAGAATATGCAGCATACACAAAACCACTTCTGCAAGCACTGAAAGAAGCACAAAGGGAGAATACAGCATTACAATGGACACAAGAAATGCGAACAGCCTTCAACACATTGAAATAACTGCTATGAACAGCACCCGTCCTAGCGACACCAGATTATGAGCGGGAATTGTATTTATTTTTGCATTGTGATGGGACACCCAGGACAGCAGTATTGACACAAAAGACATCACCGGGCCACAAACCTCTGGAATATTACAGTGGTACACTAGATGCAGTAATGCTGGGACACTTTGCTTGTGAACAAGCTCTCGCAGCCGCGGCGTTCGCCATTGAAAAAAGTGCAACGATTGTGATGGGATGCTCCATAACACTGTACGTGGAACACTCATTATTCGCCATACTCGAAAGATCAAAGAGCACATTAACAACTCAGAGAGCCACATCATATGAAATAATACTATCAAGTGCCAACATACACATTGTGCGTTGTAAAACAGTGAACCCAGCTACATTTCTCACAGAAGCATGCATAGTGGAGGATATTCAAATACACAATTGTGCCACATACAGGGGTGAGGATGACGATACACCTACAGCAAATGAAGATGCACTAACAGAAAGAGAGGTATATTTTGTCGATGGATCAGCATCAAATAATTGTGAAACAGGAGAAAAGCATGTGGGGGCAGCAGTGGTGCGGTTAGAAGAGGGAAGAGTACAAAGTGATTGTACAAAAAAGATTGCCTGCCCACTTCTCAGCGCAAGCAGCTGAACTAGTGGCGCTAATTGAAGCCTTACATACAGCAAAGGGAAGTGCAGTCAAGATATACACTGGTTCAGCATACATGACTACCACAGTGCATGGGGGACTAGCAGGATGGGGAAGGAGAGGGTTCAGAACCACTTGCAGAACCATGAGGCACTTAAAGAGCCAACAGAGGTAGCATTGGTAAAATACCTAGCCCACACAAAAAAGAATGATGTCATCTCATTAAGTAACGCGTCAGCGGATGTTGCCGCAAAAGGAGCATCATATCTAACGAAAAAAGTAACAGGTGAGTACATTTTGCCACGTGGAAGAAGAACAGGGGGAGGGAAACAACTCCATGCCAGTCTCACAAATACTAGAGTTGCAGCAGGATGCACCAGAAGAGGAAAAGGAACTATGGGTAAGGAGAGGTTGTAGTGAATCATCCACTGACCTTCTTTGGAGGCAGAACAATACAGGTAAAGTAGTAAGGCCAAGGAAACTAATAGAGATAGCATTTCAGGAGCTTCACTTTCCAGCCCACAATGCTAAACAACATATCGCCGCAGACATTCAGGAAAACTGGTTTGTGTCAGGACTGCAAGAGCAGATATCAAAAATGGTAATAGGAATGTATCACGTGCCAAACATATAATTCAGGAATGACGTTAAGAACATTATGAGGAACACTGCCCAGGCCAATTGGACCCTTCCGGGAACTGCACATAGACTACACAGATATGGGAGAAAGGTGTAATGGATCACAGTACTTGATAGTGGTGGTCTGCCCCTTTTCGAGGTGGGTGGAAGCAGGCCCTGCGCACACCCAGAAGCGAAATGCGCATAAAAATTCCTAGTGAGGGAGGTCTTTCCCCCTTGGGGAATATGCGATGTAATACGCTCTGACAACGGAACGCATTTCGTCAATGACCTGTTCAAAACAGCATCACCCACAAGTTTTGCAAGATTTATCACCCGCAATTAAATGGTGTTGTTGAAAAAATAAACTGACTTCACAAAAGTAGGCTGTCCAAACTGTGTCACACGTTAAAGAAAAATTGGGTATACTGCTTACGTCTGGCCCCATTCGAGTTGAGAAACCAGCCCTGCAAAGGCATCACTTGTCCCTGCACGAGATAGTAACAGGTAGACGCATGCACACAGCACATTCCCCCTTACGAAGACAGTCAGATGCACACAGAAGTGCAACAGTATTGGGGGAAGAATTCCAAGAGTATTTGAGAAAACTTACAAACAAGAGCAGCA
This sequence comes from Ambystoma mexicanum, assembly GCF_040938575.1. Classification (NCBI taxonomy): domain Eukaryota; kingdom Metazoa; phylum Chordata; class Amphibia; order Caudata; family Ambystomatidae; genus Ambystoma; species Ambystoma mexicanum. The sequence continues at coordinate 1,331,574,823 of NC_090921.1, read as the reverse complement.
CGTATGAATGCAAAGCAACCAGCACCCCCCTTCACACAAGAAAACCCGTGTGACACGGCAACACCAGCCACAGATAGCCCAAGCTGCCAGCTGATGCCAGGGGAGATGGTATATGTGCGAAGCTTTGTGAATAGGTGGAATGCACCAAGGTTTCATGGCCCATACGAGGTAGTGTATTGCACACCTACTGCGGTAAAGGTGAAGGGCCTGAGGTATTGGATCCATTTGTCCGACGTAAGCAAGGCATATGACAGCATAGGACAAAATGAGGAAGGAAACAAGCCAGAAGAAGCAACACAAACGTAACAAACGAGAGTAAGTACAAAAAGACAAATGCTGGCAGAATAAGAAAAATGACAGACAATTAAAAAAGGTGCATGTGCAGCGAGTAAAAAGAGAGGAAAATATTAATGAACATGATGATGTGATGTTTAAGGGAGTAGTTTCTTACCTGTAACTCCATTTCTCCAGCGTTGGTATCTTTCATGGATTCACATGCTTAGAATATTCCCCGTCGTCAGACTGGGAACCCTCGGTACACATATATAGTCGTTTCCTATAGGAAAAAACTTCTGACACTTGTGTGTCCTATCCACGTCTACGTCCTCTCTGGGGCCGTTCACGCATGCCCCGTAGGACGTAGCGGTATAAAAGCCCCGCCCCCGCGGGTCCCGTCAGATTTCGGCCCTTCCAAAGTAGAAAGGAGAACCTGCTTATGCACATATCTTGCACATTGCATTCCGGGGACGCTGGTGGGCGCATGTGAATCCATGAAAGATTCCAACGCTGGAGAAATGGAGTTACAGGTAAGAAACTACTCCCTTCTCCAGCATTGGATCTTTCATGGATTCACATGCTTAGAATAGATTGTATAGCAGTATCCTAAAAGAAGGAGGTGAGAATGCAATGTAACATACACCACAAAAAACACCCCAAAACCTAATATATAGGCAAGTAAGCAGCAACATATTTTCTGATATATACATATTCATAATACATACATATATATATATATATATATATTTCTCAAAACCGACACACTAAAGAACCAGAATAGACAAGGCAAAAGACCAAAGCTTAACCGTTTTTGGCTTACCTCATTGAAACAGATGGCGCAGAACTGCCCGTCCCATCTGTACTTCATCCGCATGCTGCCTTTCCAGGCAGTAATGGCGTGTGAACGTGTGTGGGACAGACCATGCCGCCGCCTGGCAGATGTCTGTCAGAGGAATTCCTGCCCATAGAGCCGCGGAGGAGGCTGTCGATCTCGTGGAATGGGCTTTAGGGCGTCCTTGTAGGGGTCTCCCAGCCTTGGAGTGACTAAAAGTAATTGCCGAAGAGACCCAACGAGCCAGGCCTTGCTTGGAGATTGCCCTTCCTCTCGTCGACGGACCGTAGGCAATGAACAACTGTCTGGTAGTTCTGATATCTTGCGTCCTTTGCAGGTAAAATTTTAACGCCCTTTTGACGTCCAGAGTATGAAGGGCTTTTTCCGCCGCCGCCGACGGGGACGCAAAGAAAGTAGGAAGGACCAGGGTCGAGTGCTTGTGATAGACTGTCGGTACTTTCGGGATGAAAGTAGGGTTAGTTGATAAAATTACTTTGTCCTTAAAGAATCTCATATATGGAGGATCTATGACCAATGCCTGTAATTCCGACATTCTTCTAGCTGATGTAATGGCAATTAAGAAAGCCAGTTTCCAAGATAGGAACTGCATGGATGAAGAGGACATTGGCTCAAATGGAGGCTTCATTAAGGCAGCCAACACCACATTTAAACTCCACGACGGGGGGAACCGTTTCGTACGGGGGAAAGTTCTAAAGAGACCCCTCATGAAATGTTTCACCAGTCTGTCACTGAATAATGGTGAAGACTGTCTCCTCCTCGTAAACCTTGAAATGGCCGCCAAGTGCACTTTGATGGACGATGATGACAGCCCACTCTCAGCTAGGTAAAGAAGATACGGAAGAATTTGTTCAGGGGTTACTTCTAAAGGCTGCATTTCGTGCTGTGTTTGACACCACGTACAGAACCTTCGCCATTTGCATATGTATGATTTGTTAGTCGAAGGGGCCCTAGCCGCCTGCAGAATTCTCCGGCAATCCGACGAGACTTTCAAGCTGCCAAACTCTGAAAAGTCAGGAGCCATGCTGTTAAGTTGAGGCTGTCCGGATTGTGGTGCCACACCGTTCCCTTGTCCCTGGACAGTAGGTTCGGCACTTTCTGGAGAGTTATAGGCTGTTCCAACGACAGATGTAGGAGGTCGGAAAACCATGGTTGTCTCGGCCAATACGGTGCCACTAGAATGACCCGGCATTTGTACCTCCGAATCCCCTGGTTTGTCCTCCGTATAAGGGGGAACGGAGGGAAAGCGTACAGGAATTTGTCCGTCCAAGGAAACGAGAACGCTTCCCCCAGGGATCCTTTTTGAGGCCATCTGCTCGCGAACTGTACCCATTTCCTGTTTTCTTTCGTTGCGAAGAGGTCGATTGAGGGGGTCCCCCACCTTTCGAAGATTATTTGTAGCTGACCGGTGTCCAGCTCCCACTCGTGTATTTGAGCCATTGTCCTGCTCAGGGAATCCGCTTGCACATTCTTCACACCCGGGAGATGGTAAGCCACTAAGGATATGTTGTGTTTCAACGCCCAGTGCCAGATCTTTTGAGCTTCCGCCGAAAGGGTCCTGGATCTGGTGCCGCCTTGCTTTATCAAGTAGAACATGGCTGTCGTGTTGTCTGTCAGCACTCTTACTTTTGATCCTTTGATATGTGGAAGGAATGATTTCAAGGCCCATCTCACTGCCCTCAGTTCCAGCACGTTGATGTGTAGGTGCGATTCGGTCGAAGACCATCTGCCCTGGGTTTGATGATCGTTCATGTGTGCTCCCCAGCCCGTCAGGGAGGCGTCCGTGATGATGGTGTTCTGAAATTCCGGCTCTTGTAGAGGAACCCCTCTGTCCAGGTTGTGAAAGATTTTCCACCATTGGAGGGATCTGATGACACCCTCGTCGTCGACGGTTATCCTGTCTGACCACCGGCCCGTGGCCTGCTTCCATCTGTCCGACAGGAACTCCTGTAGAGGTCTCATGAACAATCGGCAGTTTGCTACTAGGTGGATGCACGAAGCCATGGAACCCAGGATTGCCACATATTTTCTCACGGAAAATGTGCTCTGTAGGCGAAGTTGACTCGTCAGTTGTTCGATCTTCAATATTCTGTCTAGGGACGGTTTCACTATTCCCAAGTGGGTTTCGAATTGAGCTCCCAAGAACTTCAAGCTCCTTGAGGGCTTTAGAGAAGACTTTTCGAAGTTCACTGCGAACCCCAGTCGTTGCAGAAGTTGTAAGGTGGCTTGTACGCTGTCGTTGGTCGACGCTGGGGAGGATCCCCTCACAAGCCAGTCGTCGAGGTACGGGTATACATGATGCCCTCCCTTTCGCAGCCAGGCTGCCACAGGTTCCAAACATTTTGTAAACGTTCTTGGGGAGGACTTTAGACCAAATGGGAGCACTGCAAATTGGTAGTGTGTCTGACCTACCATGAACCTCAGAAACCTCCTGTGTTTTTGACACACCGGAATGTGGAAGTACGCGTCCTGTAGATCTAGTGACGCCAAAAAATCGTCCCTTTGGACGGATATGATCACCTCCTGCAGTGTAAGCATTTTGAATTTTTGACTCTGTAGGGTCTTGTTGAGGTCTCGCAGGTTGAGAATAGGCCGCCATTTTCCGTTTGGCTTCTTTACCACAAAACACTGTGAGTATACCCCTAGGCCTTTCTGCGATGCAGGGACTAATTCGATGGCGCCTTTCTGTAACATGAGTGTTACTCCCTGCCGCAAGATGTTTAGATGTGGCTGGGATAGGTGTATTGGTGGACATTTTGGAGGTTTGCATTTGAATAGTAGGGAATGTCCGTACCTCACAGTGTCCAAAACCCACTGATCTGTTGTGATGGTCTCCCATTCCTCGATGCAGCTTGACATTCTTCCTCCCAGAACGGTACGCTTCCCGTCATTGCTGGTCTTTCTGTTTGCTCGTCGACGACGAATAAGTTGGTCGTCTCTTGGAAGACTGGAAGTTTCTGCGCCGGCTTGAGGTCTGAGAGGCGCGTCTATATCCTTGGGAAGGATACGCTGATCTACCAAAAGATCTATCCCTGGTTGCTGAGAATCTTGAGTTTCCAGATGCTCCTCTAAAGGGACGAAAAGAACGAAAGGGCTTACCACTCTGGAGAGAACCCAACGAGCGTGCTGTATCTGAGTCCTCCTTCATGCCCTTCAAGGCCTCGTCCACCTTTTCTCCGAAAAGAAGATCACCTTCGAAGGGCATGTCCAAAACTTTATACTGTACTTCGGGTCTGAAATTTGGTGCACTTAAGCCAAGCCTGGCGTCTTAGAACAACTCCGTTATTTATTTGTTTAAAACCCGAATCTGCCAGGTCCACCGCTATGTTAATAGCATGATTCGATGCTTCTTCGCCTTCTCGAACCAGGGACATCGCCGTTCTTCTATGTTCTTCCGGGAGGTGGTCCAGGATAGGTGCCAGTCTGTGCCACATCTCCCTGTCATATCTGGCCACAATCGCCAGGGAGTTAGCTGCTTTTACAGTTGAGGCCCCCACAGAAAGAACCTTCTTACCAAACACGTCTTGGCGCCTCGCCTCATTATCTGGAGGGGTAGAGCATTTATGTTGGGCCTTTGCTTTTCTCGTCGCCGCCGACGACACCACCGAGTCCGGTGTAGGTTGAGCCGAAAGACACTTCGGTGTAGAGTCTGGTACTTTAAATTTCTTTTCAATGCGGCCTTTGACAGCCGGCTCAGAAAATGGGTGACGCATGGTTTGAACACCTTCTTTCCAGACATGGTCTAAAATGGGTATTGAGAATATTGAGCGTCTACTCTTGCTCATATGGTCAAAAAGAAAACAGTCCTTTTTCTCCTCCTGTTGGACCAGGCCAAACTCCTTGCACGCTTTTTCCATCATAGAATGAAAGGCACCTATATCGTCTGGTGGTGACGGGTGAGTGGGACTCTTTGGTGTTTCCATTTCCACATCCGACACCCAGGATGGATCCCTAGATGGTGAGAGGGATATATCTGACGCTGACCCGTGGTCAGATAGGGAGTCCGAAAGCTCACCTTCCTCCTGGACTGCTGGAGTAGTTGGAACCCCGATCGATCTGGTCGGGCGGTGTGAAGGGCCGGGCTCGTCGACGGGGGGTGTCGACGGTACAGGTGGAAGCCTTTCGTCCAGCGATTTCAGCAGCGAGTGTAAGGAGGACAGTACCTCCATGGACAGGGTCGCCTGAGAGCTTGGAGGTTGGGTAAACACCTGAGAGCAGGTTGCTCCTGATGGAAACCTGGCTCGTAGACCGAGGTCCTCCGGGCTCACAATTCTGAAGCCGTCGTCTTCTTTCGAGGCAATTGACGCTGCCTGTTCCTGTAGCAATGTGTCAGGCAACCCCATATCAAATACTTCTGGTCTCCAGGCCAGAACTTCCGTCGATGAGGACATCGTCGCCGAGGTCGTCGCTGGGTTGATGACGGGTGAAATCGACTGCGTCAGTGGCAGTGAGGACACCGACTGGTTCGTCGTCGTCGACGTTGGGCCTGCAGGTGGTTTAGGCGGTCCCGCCTTCACAGCGCTCTCCCTGCGTTTATCCGAATCTCTACTCATGGCTGATCTGTGTTGATCGCCCGAGGAGGATTTAGGCCTCTCCTTTCCTTTCTTCGACGAAGTTGACGAAGATGTCTTTCTTGCAGAGTCTTTAGAAGAGTCCTTAGAAGAGTGACTTCGTGGAACGTCCTTTTCCGCAGGTCGTGACTTCTTAGCCGGAGGTTCCGACGAAGTTGAGCGTCGAGGGGCTCCTGATGTTTTCGCAGAGGCCACGCTGCGCACAGAGCCCACCTCTGACTGAGGGTACGCTCCCGCACCGTCATTTAACTAGGATACCAGCCGTCGATTTCGATCCTTCAGGGTTTTCTGGGAAAAACCTTTACATATTTCACACTGGTCTGCCGAGTGGTGAGGGTGGAGGCAATAAATACAGTCTAAATGGCCGTCCCCCTCGTAAACCTTCTTCAATCCGCACGTGGCACACGGGCGAAATAGAGGTTTTCCCGACATTCCGATAAAATTAACAAACTCACAGGAGCTCGACAATTCGAAAAATCTAGCAGTAGAGACTACGCGAGGAGATCCCACTATCTTTGGAGACGGTTGAAATCTGACGGGACCCGCGGGGGCGGGGCTTTTATACCGCTACGTCCTACGGGGCATGCGTGAACGGCCCCAGAGAGGACGTAGACGTGGATAGGACACACAAGTGTCGGAAGTTTTTTCCTATAGGAAACGACTATATATGTGTACCGAGGGTTCCCAGTCTGACGACGGGGAATATTCTAAGCATGTGAATCCATGAAAGATCCAATGCTGGAGAAATAATGTATTATACAATAAATACATATGAAGCAGAAAATTATCCATTAAGATAAAAGTGTTTTTAGAGTGTCTCTCTCTCTCTCTTGCTCGCTTTCTTTTTTTTTAAACTTTCTTTATTTGACTTGACAACACACTACAACGGTAAGAGATGCACACAGTGTGACAGTAAAACACAATTCGGCATAATGAATACAATACCAATGCTAGCTGCACATTTCGTACAAATTAGTTGGTCAAGAGCCAGGCAATACTACAACAGGAGGATTAAAGAGTCGTTGCACATGGGGCGGCGACAGAGGCCGGGAGTGCGGGGATGGAAGATTCAGTGTCTGAGAATGAGTTCATAGAGGACATGTAGCTGCGGAATTTCCGCAAAATATCTCTTGGCCTCGAGTGTGGATGTGGCATTACTCCCCAGGCCTCCTCAGTGTCTGACGCCCAAGTGACCGCCCTGAGCCACTGTGTATACGTGGGTGCTCTGGGCTGGAGCCAGTTCATCAAAATGCAGCGCACAGCTAACAGCATGCAGAGCCCAGCTAGATTTCTAGAGTCTCGCCCAACTGGGGGAAGTCATGGAACAGGCATCGTGATGGGGAAGGGTCTATTGTGTGGTCCAGTACGGCAGATAATGTGGAACATATTTCGGTCCAGAATTGAGATAGATGCGAGCAGGACCAGATCATATGAATGTATGTAGCCTGCTCAGAGCCACATCTAGGGCAGTTGGAAGGAAGGTCACTGAACATATGATGTAGCCTGCTGAGAGTATGGTGATTTCTGTGCAACACCTTGAATTGTATTAATTTAAATCGAGAATTGAAGGATACTTTATGGGTGCGTGCACATATCCGGGACCAGCGCACATCTGTTATCTCAACCCCAAGATCCTCCCCCCCACCTGTGCCTCAGCTTAGTGAATGAGGCAGCAGCTCTGGTTTGTAGCAGGGTATAAAGCCTAGACACCTTCCCCTTCGAGGAGTCGAAGGAGCATAGCTCGGAAATTATAGGTTTGTCAGGCGGCACTGTAGGGAAATTGGGATATTTAGTTTTGAGAATTTTCAGGAGAGAGGAGTGATGTAACCAAGCCCATGGTTTCCGCTTAAGGGATGGCAGGAGATCTGACCATTCGAGGAAGTCACCCTGTACATAAACGTCACAGAGTGCTAAGAAGCCCGCATCGGCCCATCAGTATACGATGGATTGTGGGACGCGCAGAACCTCCGGGAGGAAATTCCAGAGTGGAAGATCCCAGTGAAAGGGGTATGGAGTGTCTAATAGCTTCCAAAGTTAAGAAAGGGCCAGGGATGTACTAGCGACTGGATCTGCTGACCTAGGGTCCGCTGGGGCAGGTTTGAGGATAAGGGAACAAATTTCACGGTCACTGACCGCCAGCTTCTCCAACCGAACATGAGGGGGGGGTCCGCCGTATTAAACCAGTGGGAAGTGAATTGGGACTGTGCAACCAACCAGTATCTAAGGAAGTCTGGAGCACCGAAACCTCCACATTCCATGGGGGTGGTTAACGTTGTTAGTTTGAGTCGGACTGCCCCTGAGTGCCACAGAAAGGTGTTGATTGTGTGGCGTAGCGTCCGGAAGAAGTCATCTCCCGGCCATAGGGGGAGATTAGTAAAACGGTAAAGGAGCTGGGGCAGAACAACCATTTTGAGTATTCCTATTCGGCCTGCTAGGGAGATAGGGAGTTTGGCCCAGCTCGTGGTTTTAGTGGCTAGGTTTGTGAGGTAATTTAGGTAGCTGTCTTCACGTAGCATCTCAGCAACCCGGGAGACCGCCACCCCTAGGTAAGTAAACTTGGACTGAGACCATGTAAACCCCATTAGGTCAGAGGGGGGTTGTGTGCAGTCAGTGAGCGGGAACAGGACGGATTTAGAGCAGTTCACCTTTAGTCCGGATATGCGTATGAAACGGACCACATCCTCCAGGATCGGGGCAAGGTTGGTGTCTGGGGACCGGATATAAAGGAGGTCGTCGTCGGCATACAGGGAAACTATATCAGCCTGGCCCGCCATTCGCAAGCCTCTATGAACGTATGACTGACGCATCATGTCTGAGAATGGTTCCATGGCTATAGTGAATATTAAAAGGGAGAAGGGGCAGCCCTGTCGCATTCCTCTGGCTATCTGGAAAGGGGAAGAGCACCTGTCTTCAGTGTGGACTCTAGCTGACGGGTTTGTGTAGAGTAGTTTAACTCAGGACTGAAAGGTGGGGCCAAATTTGCATTTCTTTATCTAGTGTGGCCGCCACTGCCTGCACTTTCGGGCTAATCCTACTGATCACATTAAACAGGCGTCTCAGATTCAGGGAGGTGGAGCGGCCTGGGACAAACCCTGCTTGATCTGGATGGATGATGTGAGGGATAAGTGGGGCTAGTCGCATGGCTAATAGTTTGGCATAAATTCTGACATCACGGTTAATTAGTGAAAGAGGCCAGTACGAGCCACATTGGATGGGAGGCTTGCCAGGCTTCAGTAACACTGTTATCATTGCCTCCCGGAGTGTGGGATGGAGTATGCCCTCTTCACAAGCCTCCTCCCATAGGGCCAAAAGGTGTGGGACCAGAAAGGATTTGAATCGTTTATAGAATTTGATGGGGAGGCCATCTGGACCAGGGGCTTTGCCAGATGCCAGCGAGTCTATGGCCTCTGAAACTTCTTCGGGAGTGAAAGGCCTCTCCAGGGAAATGCTAGCATCAGTGGAGAGGGCAGAAAGAGGGAGGTTCTCTAGATAGGAGCCAATCTCTGATATCTGGACACTATCTGCTTTCGAGTATAGGGAGCTTTAGAATGTGAGGAATTTCGTGTTGATGTCTTGTGGTGATGTACCCAGTGTTCAATCGGGTCTCTCTATCGCCGGTATATTGGGGGCTCCGAATTCTCGGCGTATTAGCCTGGCTAACATCCGGCCCGGTCGCTCTCCTTCCCCATATTTCCTTACCAGATGGGGGCCGTCTAGAAATTTACCCTCACGTCCGGCTAGGCTCCGGAATGTGTCCAGCGCTGAACCAGCAGCGCCAAAGTCTCAGGGGAGTGATCTAAAGCATATTGGGCCTCAAGGGCGGCTAGGGCCGACTCAGTTCTTGTGATATCCGTGCAGATCTTTTTCAGGATTCCGCTTCCCTTGGAGATGGCAACACCTCTGATGTATGCTTTAAAGGCTTCCCAGAGAGTGGCTTGTGATGACACAGAGTTAGTATTGATTTCAAAGAATTCCTCAATGGAAGATTCCAGTTCAGAGCTAAAGACCGAATCAAGTAGGGAATGAGGGCTCATTTTCCACTGCCTGGCTCTGTCATAGTCTGGGCCCCAATATAAGGAGATGACCACTGGTGAGTGATCGGAAAGGGTCCGAGGAAGAATCGAGAGGTGGGATAGGGACCTAATCAAAATGTCCGATATGATCCACCTATCTATTCTTGAATGCGAATCGTGTACAGAGGAGTAGTAGGAGTATGTATGCGAGTCTGGGTACATGAGACGCCATGCATCCACAATCGACAAGCGGGGAAGCGTTATCAAAATAGAGTGGGCTGCTCTGGAGAGCTGGCGGGGTCTGGAGCCCGATCTATCAAGGTTGATGTCTAGTATAGTATTAAAATCTCCTCCCCATATGATAGGGATCAGGGGGAACCCTTCCAGTATAGAGGCCAGGTGTAAGTAAAAATCAGGGCCATCAATATTTGGGCCATAGATGTTTAATATGGCTACCTCTTGATTTTGCAGGGTGCCAAGGGTTAGTACATATCTCCCCTGTGGGTCAACCTGTGAATGACCGCACTTAAACTTCAGACTTCTGTGTATCAGAGTCAGCACCCCACGACTCTGGGTGGAATAATTGGTGTAGTATCTCTGGGGCCCCCACAGTTTAGCAAATTTCTCGCATTGTTCAGAGCGGGCATGGGTCTCCTGTAGAGATAGGATTCTAACGCCATTGCGTTCAGCATAAAGCTGTATCTGCTGCAACTTTTTATGGTTACCCAGACCTCGTACATTCCAGCTCATGAACGTTAGGTTATTGTCCGACATTTATGTGGGGAAGTTGGTTGAAATCAGATCTACAGTGGGGTGGTGGCCAATGCCAACCCGACCAAGGTGGATTCACCACATCACCAGTGTGACTGTAACCTGGTATTGCAGCATGTGGGGTATCTTTCGTGGTTGTCAAGCCTTTTTTAACATAACTCCCCAACATCCCTTCCCCCACCCACATCTCTCCCCCAAACAGCGGAATGAAACCCAACATGACCACAACAACCAAATCAACGGCATCTACGCCTGGGGGCCTGAGAGCTGGCCTGGCGATACTACTCTGGACTGGGGGTGTATAAGGATATTTGTATTAATAAACAAAGTTAACCAGTGTGTCTAATAAAGAAACACAAAACCAACCACTAATGCATTTTTGTGAGGCGCAGCCACAACCAGTTGCATGGCAGTATATGGGCCTATTTCCAGCAAGGGCCAATTGGCACTAACAGAGCAAAGAAAGAACCACAGTGCCACTGTAATAGTGGGGGATCAGCCAGGGAAATGCTCATCAATAAATTTTTAAGCCTCTTCCGGGATCATGAAAAAGAATGTTTGATTCAAGTGTTCAATCCTCAGCTTCGCAGGAAATAACATGGAGTATTTAACCCCTAAGTCACTGAGTCTCTTTTTCACTGCCATGAAGGTTTTGCGTTCCTGCTGCACTGCTACGGAGAAATCCGGATAGAGATGAATTCTCGCCGCTCCAAGAAGCAGTTCCCCCTTGGACCTAGCCCCCTCAGAAGGGCATCACGGTCCCGAAAATGAAAGATTTTGGCTATGATGGGACATGGAGGAGCGCCAGGTCTGGGCTTCGCGGTCAGAAAACGATGGGCTCTTTACACTGCAAATTGCGGGGACAGTTTCGGCGTATCCAGGAGTGTTAGGAGAATGCGTTCCACAAAGTCCTCCATGGGTTCCTTGATATTGTCCTCAGGTACTCCGACTATACGTAGGATATTACGTCTTGAACGAGATTTGAGATCATCATTCTTTTTTTCAACTGCCAGTACCCGACTGGGGAGTGTGGAGACCGCAGCTCGCAGGCAGCCCAGATCATCCTCGGCGGCCCCCACCCTTGTTTCAATCTCGGCCACCCGACCATCTGTCTTCTCGATATGAGCTTTTATGGAGGAGATGGTGCCATTCATGTCATTGAGTTTGGTATGCAATGTGTTGAACCCCTCCCGAATATTGTTAGGCAGAATCCAGTGCAGTTCCCTTATGGAGCACTACACCAGATTAGGACTACAGGCGAGAGCAATAAATCCCTTTGGTATCAGTATTTACCACAAAGATTTAGTTGGTAGTTGTGGCTGAGCAGTCAGACTTATCTCAAGAGGGAGATGAGCAGTATTCAGGGTTTACACAATAGGCCCACTGTACTATGGCACAAGGAAACACTGACCAAAGCTTTGTAGTTAAAAAAGTATATATATATATTTATTTTATACACTTCTAAGAAAGCACATGTATCACAGTTATCAAGCAAGTTAAACTAAGTCAAATAGAAAAATATACACACTCCCCATATAAATTGTAGACCAAGTGAACCAGAGTGAAAACTGAGCAAAACGGCACAGTGACAACTACACACAAGGGATCCTGTAACAATTTCTCACAAGGGAGGAAAAACACAAGTTATCTAGAAATAGGTTCTTATACACCCTAGCAACACTTCCTATCAGTTGTGAACCAGTTCAGCAAGACAGTGCATCAGTATAGGCAATACTTCAAATGAAAACTGAGCAAAATGGCATTTCACAATGATTATGCAGTGGGAAAGAAAGGGTAGTCATAAGAAAGGGTTGCACCACACAGTTCGAATTGGGAATCAATCTCGAGAAGGCAGGTTTAACAAATGTGACCAGAGTCAGTAGGCTTGTGCCAGAGTTAGTGGTACAGGGCAAGGGCCCAGGAGCAAAATGTTCTTGTAGCTGCAGTCAAGTCTTTGGTTAACGATGTTGAAAAGGTGGATGCAGAAAGCGAACAGACAATGTTAAGAGAGGGGGGCGGCCAACCCAATAGGTAGGTAAAGGATTTAAAACACCTTTAGCACTAGCGCGAAGAAAGGGCGGCTTGGCGGAACAATGTACCTTGAAAATGAAGAAGTGGCTCCTGCGGTGGCGGTTGTTCCTGGTAGTTCCTGCAGTTCAGAGGATCCAGCAGAGGAAGAGAGGCTCTCGTCGTGGAGGAAGGTTTGAGGTACTGTACTACTCAGGGAAGAAACCAACCGCGGTGCCGCCAAACAAAGTTTAAAAGGTACGCTCCTTTTAATCGCGGCCCGGGTCGATAGCTGAGTGGCTATCCGGTCTCCAAGTGCGGGGCACTGGCGATTCGACCACAGCACGTTTGGGAAGGCGATGTGCAAACTGGTTGGCCCCACCAGCTCAAGGGAAGAAGGCTCTTGCAGATGAAGATCTCCTCTCGTCGTGTGGAGAAAAGTGGTGAGACACTGCAGTACGGCTTCACCGGTAGTGGTAGTCGTTGCAGGTGTCTTTGGCTTCTCTCCTCTTTGGTTCCGTAGTTCCAGTGGCAACGTCTTGCCCTTCCAGTCCTCAGGACCCTGCGTTTATGCAGAAAGAGACCCATTCATACAGCCAAGCTGTCACTCACACAGTGGAGTGGTCATCTTGGTGGGAGACCCTCCAGCCTATCAGGATAGTGTGCGACATGAGTTGCTGAGGCAACCCTGTCCAGGGGTCCTACTCCCCTTCCCAGACAAAGGACCCACCCCAGACTCAGTGGTGCCGAAAGGAGGGCTTCTTGGCAGAAGCCCGCCAAAAGAACGAACAAAGGATCCCCGACCTGGGGTAGGATTGTAGAGAAAGACACAAAAAAGAAGTTATATCAAAGTTCTGGCAAATAAAATCTCCCGGAGCAAAGTTAATATTAATATGCACCGGTGGTATGTTAGAGGCTGTCAGAAAAAGTGGTAGCCTCGAACAATGGGAAAATCCCATAGAGAAATATTAGCGGTCAAATATATTTGGTACTAACCACTGCCACCAGCCAGAAACTTTTTAGAGAGGTACTGTAGGGTACATTCTCTAAAATGAACATAGGGGAAAAACTATTAACCCCTTCCAGTACCTCCATAGTAAGATGGGTTGTACTGGGTTAGTTCATAGAAATTAACTAGTAAAGTCAATGGGGACTTTACAGGCCCTGGGAGACAGTAGTCAGTCCCAGGGTATGGAGTCTATGTTTGGGGGTCGCTACGGCGCCCCTGTGTCACTGCACTGAGGGTGCTGTGTAACACATGTGCATAAAGATGGTTCCTATGGGGTTGAGAAAATCCCATAAGCATTAAACACAAAAATAGCCTAGGACACACATAACAAAAATGCCTAAGAGTGGGAAAAAAAGAGTCTCATTCTTATCAGGTAAAAAGAAACAAACCCTTCAAATTCAGCAAAGCTGCTGGGGGACACTATAGGTAAGGGAAATTAGCCATTGAAAAAGAATTCTCCCTAACAAATATACTCCAGCATCTTCTGCGAGTCATCCGGGGTCGGAGGGGCCGAGGCCGCGGGCACATCCTCCAAGGTCTCAACCGCCAATCTGGCCGTTGTTTTTGCAAACATGTTCAGCAAACTCTGTTTTTTCCCTGCGCCAGCTCCTTTGGTCATGGTGTCAACAAAGGAGGGTTCCAGTAATATGGGTAAGCATGAGTGGTCAGAGGTATTGAGGTTCTGTTGTGGCGTATAGTGGAGTGGGGTATCCGAACAAGCTGGTTGCACGGGTCTCTTACAGAGCGGTATCGTATTCTCCTAGTTTAGTTATGACTCCAGCACTCTTTGGAGCTTGTAAGTGTGTCCCAGCCGCAGTTGCGCCTCAGCTCTGACTGTCTATCGGTTTGCACCAGTTGTCGGCGTTACAAGTTCAGTTGAGTCGCTCCTGTGGCCGTGGCGGCAGTGAACCACTCAGAAGATGTGCAGTGAAGAACCTGTTCACCAGCGGTGGCGGTCTGGGGGGCCAAACGTGAGCAGGATGGGTGCCGGCGACAAGCGCTAGGGCCCGCCAATGAATGGGGCCCTGTAGAGTGGCTGAGAGTGTTTCAGGGCTATTTAAGGTTTATGGAGATGTCCTTGCAGAGATAAGATCACTGTCTTGCTTGCCTGCGAGCACGCCCCAGTCTCTGGTGTTCACAGTTATCTTGAACGGTCGTTGAGGCAGTAGAAGTCGGGGGGGCACCCCGAGGCGGCTCAGCCACGGACCCGTCCGCTCAAGGTGGAGTCCAGGGGTGATCTGCGTGCCGCCCGGGTGCAGGAGTATATATAGGTCAGTCCCCTGGACTGTGCCCAACCCGCAATCACCACTCTCCAAAATCCAGGGCAGGAGCGGGTAGTGTGTGATGGGGCCAGAATATTGTTATCCAGAGAAGCTAGCTACTAGTGTCACTGCGGGTGCAGGAGTTCTTGTCTGCAGAATATCAGAGCGGATAGTATCATGCAATGTCTCTGACCAGCATTGTCCCGGGCGACATCCGCAGACCAGTGAGCCCGAGGGGTGGGAGCGAGGGGCCCCAGGGGCAGGCTCAGCCACAGTGCAGGCACGACCCGCCGGACCCTGCCCCCTCCAGGGCCCTTACCATGTTTTTCTCTTTTTGTCCCTCGGAGCGCAGAGCCAGGCGGCGGGCCGCGGTGGGGGGGCCCGGCGATCCGCACACCGATGCAGGTTCCACGGCGGTGTTGAGGTCCCCCTGCGGTGCCTCTGTCCGCGAAGCACCCGCCAGGCGGGGGGGGCCATTCCGGGCCGGTGGGGGAGCCTCCAGTTGGTTCCAGGCCGGCCCACACTGCAGCCCCCAGACCCCCAGTCCAACACTGCACAGAGGAACATGGGGTGCTCCCGGCCGTATTACGGCAGACTGGCGTGCACTCGTGGCAGAGGCACCACTGCCCCACAGAGGTGTCAGAGCCGCCGCGCGGGGATAGATAGGTGTGTTCGGCGCTGGCACTTGCTTCGGTCGTTTCTCCGCCTCCACAGGATCCCGGATTCTGAAAGTCAGTGGGGGTGTAGTATGGGGGTCTCCACACAGGCTACAGCAAGGAGGCAAGGATCCGCCACGTAATTGGGGTTATTTTGAAATAAAGGAATCCCCCAGTCCGGAGCTCGGCACTCAGGCTGCCATCTCGATTAAGCGCAACAGCGCCCCCTATCCTCTTGTTCTCTTTCTGTGTTATATGAAAGACGGCCAGAAAAATATAGTTTCATGGATGTTTAAAGGATATCAATTGAGATGAAATATGTAAGATGTAGAAAGAGCTCTAAGTGAAAATTAGAATGGTGAAAATGGTACTTAGATAGATGTATGCTTAACCCCCCTTTTATATCTCATTCTGTAGGACTATCCATGGCAACAACGGGGGCCCCCAATGTCAACAGCAATAGCTTAGATGGAAATAGGAATAGAGAATTTAATTTAAGAACGTATTCATATGAATGCAGTCTTTTCTGTTGTACAGTGATTTTCTTTTCAATGATGTTTGGCCTTGTGTTGTATTGGGCCATAGCTTTCATATCTATTGATGTGAATGAGGGGGAAGGGACAAAATTGGTGAAACGGGGCACCATCTTATATGGGACGGGCTCAAATTGATCTGGGCACACGGGACCTATAAAAATGGCTCACATAATGACAATGCTACAACCAGCACACCTGTACCAGCAAACCCCACGGCCCGTTATAATGAATCTGAGTTCAGCATTTATGACCCGAACGACCCAGACCCCTCCAAATTATCTTGGTTGCATGATAACCCCTACCCAACTGTATTATGTACCTTAGACACAATTACAAAACACACACCAGACACAAAAAGTGGGAATGAAAGAGTGGTTGAAAAATATGTTGCACTATATAATGACTGGGGAAAAGGGGGGCCAAGATGGGATATTTCCAATTCAACATGGAGGAGAAAGAAAAGCACTGGGAGGTCCGGGAGGGAATAGAAGGAGGAAAAGGGGGCGTGGCGGACGAAATGTGATGAGTACCACGGGTTCAATAGAAGACCCACGGCACCCACACCAGTCTAACAAACGGTATGCAGATATGAGCACCACCGCAAAACAAACCACAAATGAGACTTATGTGTGCTGCCTGATGCCCCACGCCTTGGGTATTCCTAAAGTACTGTTACCACAAGAGTCACCATTTACAGAGGCACAGTGTCTCCTTCATCTTGCACTATGTAGAATAAAAAACACTTTCCAAGCACACACTGTTTCATTTGAAATGCTGCAGAATGAGAAGACATGCTACGCCCGACCACAAGGAGTAATCTGCCTGAAAGAACCTTTCCTTGTAATTAAAGGAACATTATATCCGGAAAACAAGTGGCATGAAGAGCAAATAGCATGCAAAGCAGAAGCACTGCGAGGACTGTCAGATGAAAAATTACAATGGATCCAGAGAACATGTGCCCCGATATGGACCCAACGCTCACGTGGGTAACGGCCCTCGAAAAGCCATTCAAACTAGAGAAGGAGATATCCTATGAGCTGTGCTTCCAAGGAGAAGGAAAAGTTAATCTGGGTGCAAACAAGAACTGTAGCAAAACACTAATCATCCCAGACATGAAAAAAGGAATGGCTGCATTAATGGACACTAACTGGGTTTGTGGCAAACAGGCGTACTTGCACCTTCCACAGTCATGGAGGGGCACATGCTCTCTGGCAACGCTGCATTCCGCCCTGATGGAGATATACCCGAAAGCCATATCCAAGGGGGGAGGGAGCTGTCTACAATCAAAGATCCAGAGCCCCTGCCAATAACTGAAGACACCCCTGTATACACCCTTTCGGAGGAGGAGCTGCAAAGCACAGTGTCACGAAAACAAAGATCGTCCAATTACATCTCCAAGGCATCCTCTGAACTTTTGGCACAGATCCCTGATCGATTTCGGCTGTTCACATCCGCAGAGAAGTTCTTCGCATCCCTCGTTGCAAGCATCCAGGCAAGGGCCAACGCAAAATGGCTCTAAATCACGCGTTGGGAACTGATCCAATTGGCCAACGACACAGAAGAAGGGTTCAACGTGATAAAGGTGGAGCTAAGGGCCCTGCAGTTAATGATGATGCAGAACAGGTATGTCCTGGACCTGTTGACAGCAACGGATGGAGGTGGTTGCCGAAAAATAGGGAGCGCATGTTGCACTTCCATACCTTCTGCAGACGCGGACAATGGAACTTTATCACATGTCATAGCAACCGTGCATAACCTTGGCGAGCGTATGAAAGAAGGAGGGGTGCAGCCCAGCACTTGGTTCGATAACATGTTTTCGTGGGTAACGTCATGGCTCGCCATCGTTTTTCTTCTCCTAATTTTTTGTGTTTGCCAATTAGGCCTTAGGTGCTGCGCAAATGCAGTTCCTAACAGTGCAATGATGATGCTGACAATGGGCCGTGCAAGAGGAATGGTGCAGATGACACACGAGGTACGAGTACAAACAGGGGATGACTCTGAGCCAAAATACAGAATGACGGCTATATATAACACAGGGTATATTGTAGATAGATTATATCACACAACAATTAAAGACCCCTGTGAATCAGAATGGTACGATGAAGTTTGGGTCGACCTGGAAGGGGATGGGGGCTGTATATATATCACTTGCATCCCTGATGAGTATGCAAGAGCAGGGGGAAGCCTGAGGGCAGCATGTAGAGCTTGGATGCCACGAAAGGGAACACCTGCATGGGACGAGGCAATAGTGAAAGATAATGAATGTAAGAGGCTAGGAGAATTACAATATTTGTTACTTAAGTAACGCAAGGGGGTAATATGTGACCCCCCTGCTCTTCCCCGCTCGCACTCTATGCTCACCCCACGACTGGTCACGCACCTCTGGCCAAAGGTGCCGAACAGCCTCCCGTCGACACATACAAGCGCAGCATCTGTACTGTAAGAAGACTGAGTACTGACTCCATTTTATAATGAACCCTGACTCCATTTTCTATCTGCCCAATCAGGACTCATAGTGAAGCCAGCATGCAGGCCTGCAGCTCTCCCCTGGAGACGCGCACAGTCAGCCAGCTACTCCCCCCACCTCCTCCCAACTGGTGTCCTTGCAGCTGCCCTGTTCTCACTGAAAGAATGGGCACGAAAGGCTACAAACTGAACACTGTATCTTTCGCCTTCCTCCTTGCATCACTGCCCTGTGAATGACCGGGCCAGAGCCTGGTCCTGGAAAAAAACATTAATCTCCACAAACCTGCCTCCTTACTTGCAGATGCTGCCCATGACATATATAACCTGTATAACCCCCAACCTCATACCCTTATGATGTGACAGATGCATGCCCCACGACTGTGTGCCACCCTGCTTCACCCATAATACTAATCCCATCTGAAACTATGAATTTTCTCCCGTGTTAACGTGTAATGAAGTCGTCCCCATGAGATGTAACAGAACAATCAATAAATAATCTGCCGAACTGATTGTAATGAATAAGATATTTAGATCCACATGTTCTTGTTTTATGATGTAGGTTGTCTTCCAGTGCTGTAAACGCTTGCACAAATGAGTTAGATACTAGGAGACTCATGTGTTGTGACGTAAAAAGTACGGGCCATGGAGCCAGTGTAAATAGAGTAATCCTGTGGCCCGATGATAATTTTATACATGAAGGTATAGCCCACAATATAATCATAAGCCCCTTTTGTACCTGTTACTAATGAAGTTGTGGAGAACATGTTCGAACCCCATCCAAAGGGTTTTTACTTCTAACTTGATTAATCAAAACAGGGCCTTCTCTCCCACACCAGCAGCGCCACGCACGGGGAACCACTTTTTTTCCCTACTTGTCGTCAAAGGCCCATTTCTTGCTGATGCCTTAACACAACAAATGTATCCTCTCATTCTTCCACTGGGCCCGCATTGAGTGTCCACCCCATGCCCCCTGACACAGATGATCCCCATACCTTTCTCCCCACCAGTGATGCAAGACAAATGTATGTATATATAATAAGTGAAATATATTATTCTCCCCCCACCTGTCATGATGTCAATGGTTGTTTTTATGGGTGTCTTTTATAGTATTCTTTGAAGTGATGTTTCGTTTAGAGAGCTAGTATAAATCACCTTATCCAGAACCACCCGACCTTCACCTCGCACTGACCAGCCCAGATGATGCACGTGATGCACGTGATGCCCGCCTTCCCGCCAACTATCCAATCATCTGAAGGCAGCGTCTATGAAGCTATACTTGATCTGCAACTCGTCCAATGAAATGTAACTTTTGTACCTTATACAATTTTGCCACTAATGATGCTGTAACCCTTTTTAATGCAACGGCAGTGTAATGTTTGGCAGAGCGCTCTCGGGGGATATGCAGAGTCCTCTGCTTGCCCTATTTTGGTTTAGATAAACTTTACCTTTAAATTCACCCGCACTTGGTCTTGGTCTCATTCCCTCCTGGGGTGTGTCCATTATTGACTCTCATTGGGGAGTTTTGATTGTGTTTTGGGGGACTACTCACTTTCAGTACATGGAAGTACGCATCCTCTAGGTCCAACAATGTCAAGAAATCCCCTTCCTCCAGTTGGCCGAGCATGTGTTGCAAGGTGACCATCCTGAATTTTGGAGATTTTAAGGTCTTCTTTCTGACCGGAAAATATCTGGAATAGATTTCGGAGCACCTTTCCGTAACATGGCACTTCTTCCAGGAGCTGAGGGATGTGCTGCTCCTGACGGGTGGCCGGTGGAATACGAAGGCACCTGCGTTGAAACTCCAAGGTATGTCCCTGGGTGAGAGAGTCCAGCACCCATGTGTCGGTGGTGATCTTCTTCCACTCGCTGATGAACCTCGCCAGCCGGCCTCCCACTGGAGTGGGGCCCGATGACTTGGCTGGTTCAGGCTTGCTTGGGCGCCGGCACCCTGCCCTGTGGGCAACAGTGACGCTGACCTCTGACACTGTAGGCCTGGCAGGGACCCCGGTAGGCTTCCTGCGTGCAGGATCGGGGAGGTTGCCTGTATGATGTGCAGTATCCTTGGATGATCTCCTCAATTTTCCTCTGAAGGAGCGAAAATACGAGGAGCAATGCTGCTACAGAGAGCCAAGGGAATGTGCCATCTCGGTGTCCGTCTTTATGGCTTGAATAGATTCGTCGACCGCCTTTCCGAACAGATTTTCGCAGTCGAAAGGCATGTCCAGCACCTTCGCATGAATGTCCTGGCGAAAGTTAGTGGTCTTCAACCATCCTTGCCGACTAAGGCAAACTCTGTTTCTCATCCCCATGCCTTCCGTGCCATGTGCATTCCCTCGCAACCTAGGCCCGCTCCCCCCACCTTTCAGTCTTCGTGCCTGCGTCCTTGTGTAACCTGTCCCTGTTCCCCCGGCCTGCACATCCCTCTCAGCGCTGCTCCCACGCTTTAACTCTCTGCGTTGCTCTCCATGCAACTTGTCCCAGCGCTGCCCCCACGCAACTTTCCCCGCTTCCCTGGCCTAACAGATCCCTCTCTGTGTTGCTCCCCAGCATTAACTCCCTGCGTTGCCCCCAACGCAACTTGTTGCAGCACTGCTCTCAAGCAACCTTCTCCGCTCCTCTGGCCCAGCGCATCCCTGTCTGCATTGCTCCCCAGGCAACTTGTCCCAGCACTGCTCCCATTCAACTATCCCTGCTCCCCTGGCCTAGCGCATCCCGCTTTGTGTTGCTCCCCACGCGTTAACTCTCTGCGTTGCTCCTCACGTAACTTGTCCACGCCCTCCTGGCCTTGCGCATCCTTCTCAGCATTGCTCCCCACACTACCGCTACCCTTTCCCTCCTCTGCTTTTCTATTCAGGCTCCCCTGAGCCGCGTCCAGGCATTGTGCCCTGCCTGTGCCTCGCATCCTACGTCCTTACACCCTGTGACCATTGTACGGTTCAGTCCATTCTCTTGCATCTCACTACTGTACTGTCTTTCCATTGCATTGCTTGCATTCCTCTTACTTATAGGGTTCTTTGGGTTCCTAGTGATAGTTTCAGATGCCATAGTTTCGAATGGCAAATTTTTGAATAAAAATGCGTCGAAAAAAATGCATTTTTAAAAATATAATGTAATGGGGGGGACCCCCAACCTGTTTTTTTTACCCCTTAACACCCATTTTAGTAAAAAAAAAAAAAAACCTTGCCTACAAAAAAAAAGGATTTTTTTCAATTAATTTTTTTCAAAACTTTTGTCATTCGAAACTATGTTTTCGGAACAATGCCTGGATACCGGTTCCTTGGACTACTAGTGTTTTTCTTTGTTGGGTTACTATTGTATTGTTTATATGCCGCATTGCTTGCATTTCTCTTCTTCCTCGCTAGGGCCCCTTTTTGACCACAAACTGTGTATTCTGTACTGTAATTGCATTCTCACGCCTTGAGTTCCATTGTAGTGTATTTTTGTTGGGTGCGCTGTTCTCACCACTCATGCAAGGGCCTTGAAAGGCCCCAGTGTTCTTGTTCTGTGGTGTACTTCTTATTGCCCCTCATTGTGCTGACCCCCCTGTACCCCTCCCGCCTGTGTTCCCCTAGTTTGTGACCCCACCCTGCTTCAGCAGCCCCCCCTTTACTCTCCGCCCGCACCCTCTATGGTGCTCTCTGGCTCCCCTATCTTCTCTAACTGCTTTTCTATTGACTATCCTATCCCTCTTACTAAGTCTGGTAGGAAGAAGCTCAAAAGGGACATCCTGTCCTCCAACACAGACCACCTACAACAGTGCTTCCTCCAGACAGACCCTCACCAACATCCTCTTTGTCGTTCCCGCTCCAGGCCTATGGAACCCACATGTGGTCTGTGTTCTCTCTCCTTTTTCCTCCTCTCCCATTAATGGTGGTACCTGGTGGGAGGCCCTCCTGGCCCCCTTCCACTCCTTCAAGACCATCATTAATGTCTACTTAAATGGTACTGTCTTGGTCCAGGGCCCTTAGGCCAATCTCTTCCTTTTCGATAGACGTTTCCTGCGTCTTATCAATTTAATTTCTTCTCCTGCTACTCCTATCTACCCCTTTCTGGCTCCTCTTCTGCCTCGCTCTTCTGCCACCTCTCAGGCACCCTATGCTGCTTCTTTGGCCGCTCTGCCGCCTTCTTCATCCACCACCTCTCCGGCACCCTCCCCTGCTTCTCTGGCCGCTCTGTCTTCTCCTCCTTCTGCCACCTCTCCGGCACTTTTTTCCTCTTCTCTGACTACGCTTCCACTTCCTCCTTCCTCCTCTGCCCATTCTTGGGCACCCTTACTACAGGGCGTATCTCATGCCTGTACACCTCCACGGAAGTCTTTCAAAGGTGGCAATCTGTTCCATGTCGCTGCTCTTAACTCTTGTTCTGCTGTCAAACACTCTTTCGGACATCTGCCGTCTCCTGGAAAAGCTTGATTTGGATCTACTTGGTCTCACTGAGACTTGGTTCATGGCCAGCTGTCACTCGCCTCCCCGATGGCTACAAGATCCTCTCCGAACCCAGAACCAACCGTCCTGGTGGGGGAGTAGCTCTGATCTTCCCAGAGTGTATCCCTGCTGCTGTCATTCCTAATCAGGTCGACTCCTCCTTTGCATGCTTGGTCTGCAAACTCTCTATCTCTCCTGGCCTCTCTCTCACTGTGGTCACCATCTAGAGGCCGCCAGTCCCGGTCGCCCTCTTCCTTTCTGAGTGGGCTCACCTCTCCTCCTCACTCCTTGCCTCTACCTCTCAACTTCTCATCCTCGGAGACCTTAACATCCACTTGGATGCTACTCAGGGCTTTTTCGTGACCGCTGCAAATCTCTCTCTCTATTCTACCCTCTGGCCTGACTCATTCCGTAGAGCACACCCTAGATGTTCTGATCTCCTTAGACCCCACCCTCTCCAACCCCCTCACCACTCCTCTCTCTTGGACTGACCACTTTCGTCTCTCCTCTACCTGTCTCTCTCTACCCCTCAGGCTAAGCCGTCCCCAGCACTGCCACCCACCTTCGCGGTCATTCGGCCCATGAAGCGTGTGTCAGTGGAGGCTGTTGCCGCTACTTTCTCTCCTCCTCCTACACCTTTGGCTGACTCACATTCTGACACAGCCCTTTCCAACCTTCATCTCTCTATCTCCAACACTCTTGATGTCCTTGCCCCTGTCATGAGGATCCGTTTGAAGCCTGCATTCAAGTGCAACTCTTGGTACGATTCTGACCTTGCCAACCTTAAGCGCAAGTGTAGGTTGGCAGAGAGGAGGGCAGGGCATCAGGCCCATCCTCTGACAAACTGGCCTGTCACCTGCACCAAAGGCAATACAGACTCTCTGTCCTCTCTAAGAAGACAGCCTACATCCAAGCCTACATCTCGGTGGCATCTAACAACTCGGCCAAACTTTTCAAGATCTGCATGGAGCTGGCCAATCCTGCAGCAGTCTCTACCTCTCCTGTTCCCACCCAGACCCTTTGCATGGCCTTGGGATCTCATTTCACCACTAAAAATCAGGACAACCGGTCCACTCTCTGTTCCTCTAACTCTTCTTCATCTCATTCTACCACTCCAGGCCCCTCTTTGGCTGGTTCTCCTCTTCCTTTCTCCTCCTTCCCGGGCTTCTGTCCCAACGATGTTTCTAGAAAAGTCAGATCTATGAATGTTTTGTCAAAGCAGGTGCTCCCCGCTCCTCCAGAACAATTAAGGACCACATCAACACCCTTCCTTGCTCCAGCCTTGACTGATTTCTGCAATCACTCTTTTGCCACTGGAACCTTCCCCTCGCTCTTAATCACTCCCTTGTGCACCCCCTTCTTAATAAGCCATCTGCCGATCTTTCCTCTCCGACAAACCTTCGCTCGATCTCCATCACTTCTTTTCTGGGCAAACCCCTGGAAAATCTGGCCATCTCCAAGCTTAATCTACCTTCAGAATCTTTTGGTTATCTCCATGACCACCAGTCTGGCTTCAGAGAAGCCAGAAGCACGGAAACTACTCTCCTGAACACTCGTGAAGACTTGCTCTCCAATCTTGACTCTAACCTTCCTTCTGCCCTCATTCTCCTTGATCTATCCTCTGCTTTCGACACGGTCAACCACGCCATCCTGCTCAATCGTCTCTGAGACAAGCTGGGTACCTCTGGTCAGGCCCTGGTCTGATTGACCTCCTTTCTCAATGACCGACCCTCCCAGGTTCAACTTGGGTCTTTCTTCTCTTCTATCTCTCGCTCTACTTGTGGTGTTCCCCAGGGGTCTAACCTCTCTCCCAGGCTATTTTACCTGGAACCTCTGGCCCAACGCATCGCTACCTTCTGCTTGAAGTTTCAGTGTTATGCAGATGACACCCAGCTCTCCTTCAGGCTCCCCTCAACCTCTACTGCTCCTTCTCTCATACTGGACTGTCTGTCTGCAATTCTGGAATGGTGTGCCTTCAACGATCTCTGCCTTAATGCCAGTAAGACTGAGATCCTCCCGCCTTCCCTCTCCCTACTCTGGCTGCCCACCTTGGACCCTCTACCTGCTCCTTCCAGTGAGGCAAGAACCTTGGGGTCATGTTCGACTCCACCGTCTCTTTCTCCCCTCACATTGCTGATGTCTGTAAGAAGTCACATTATCAACTGCACCTCCTCAGAGGTATTCTTCCTTTTCTCACTTTCCCCCAGAATCTCACTGTCTCCAGAGCCCTGGTGTTCCCTAGGCTGGACTATCACAAAAGTCTCTTTCTAACTCTGACTGCCTCTACTTTTTGCCCTCAACAACTTATCCAGAACAGGACTGCAAGACTTGTCCTTGGCCTCAAGCCCAGGGATCTCTCCAGCCCTGAAATCTCTCCACTGGCTCCCCTTGGCTGCAAGGATCAAATTCAAGACCCTCTGCATCGTCTACAAGGCTCTCTGGGTGTTTTGCTCACCTGGTCTCTGCTGAGGCGTTGGGGCACGGTTGCAGCCCTCCTTGAACTTGAATCACCCCCTTCAGGCCTCTCCCTCAGTAGAAAAGCTGTGAGCGGTGGTACGTGGTGATACTGCTCCTGCGTGGAGATAAGAGTATGTGAGTGCGCCAATCTGTGATTATTGTACCTCTCGAACCCTTCACCCAAAAGTACGGTTTCTGTGAGCATACACCGGGCCATAAAACTCACCTATGAATTATGGAAGATAAGCTCTCCGTCCTGCTACTTCTTGCAGGGGCGCGTCCAATGGGATCTGGTTCCTTCACTGATCCCTGATAAGGATTAGTCCAGTCCAGCTGCGACTATGCTTCTCCTTATGATTGGTAAGTTTTTTTTGAGCTCTTGTGATGCTGTTCGTTCTGTTTAATCTCTTTATATGTTGCTCCTATTTATGCCCGCAATAATGTCTCTCTTCTGTTTTCTTCCCTTAGATAGAAATGCGGCCTCAATGCAGCTGTGAGACGCGAGATGCGGCCGTATGGAAGATGGAATGTTCCACAGCAGGTAAGTGATGGCTACCGGAATGTTCGACAGCAGGTAAGTGATGGTTTAAGAAAATCGCAAAGTATGGCGAAGCGCAACCTTAAACTGACTGTTTTTACGATGTCTAACCTTGTCTTCTGTTTTTCCTTGCCAGAGCTGCTGTCGACGATGGAGCGCATCATGCTGCGGTGCCAAGATGAAGATTTCGGCGTTCCGGAAAGTGTAAAGATGAATACTTGGTTCGCCGAAGAGATGTACAGGTAAGAACAGCTTCCCCCAGTTGGTAAGTATGCTGGCAGAAAGCAGGATGTCCAGGAAGCAGGATCTTCAAAGAAGTCTGACTTCAGGCGACGGTGAGCGTTATGCTGCTTGCAAGTGCAGAATAATACGAAGCATCTGTCTTGAGGATCGAGGCAGCTTATAAAGCTGAGATCGTGGGCACGGCCATTAGGGCCGGCTTACCAGCCACACCCTGCCACTCCTAGAGAGTGAGCATGTCCGTAGGCAATCCATTAGCAGCCACACCCAAGAATACACTTGGACCTGCTTAATGGATGGAATGTTCAAGGTTAATGCATCCTGCTTAATGAATGGAATGTTCAAGGTTAATGCATCTGAAGTGCTATGTCCATCATAAAAGCTTTTTGGTGTTAAATGGATGTTCTTGTTTGCTTTTGTTCATGAGCCTGGTGCCAAAGGCGCCAGGACAGTGTCCACTCAGGTCTCCTGTGCATGCGACCCCTGCATGCCTGTGCCCCTGACTTCATGACACTGAGGCCACTACACCCAACCTTCTCTTCCTAGCCAACTTCCTTCTCGAGCCCTCCGCTCATCCACCTCCAACTCTCCGAGGGTCAGAAGCTTCTCCAGGCAGAGAGTGGGGGGTAGATCTCTGTCCTTGGCTGAGGCCTCCCTCTGGTACAGCCTCCCTGCCTCTCTCAAACTTGAGCAGGACCACCTAAGGTTCTAGAAGCAACTCAAGACCTTCCTTTTCACTTCCGTGTTCTCTCTGCCTCTCCCTTGCTGATATCCCTGTCTGCTGCGCATCTTGGCTACGTGGCCATCCACTGCACTCATGGGACCAGGCTCCTGCACGACCGGTTGCCCTTGCACTGCCTCCGGGCCTCCCAACCACTCAAGGGACTCTATCTGCAACCCTACAGTCCCCTAACTCTCTGCACTTATGAGCCACCTCCCTGCTGCACTTGCTAGTTAAATTGCACTCTCCCGCCACTCCGCCCCAACACTTCTCCCCCTCCTTCCCTCCGCACTTGCACAATCTGACTGACACAAGGCCTAGTAAGATTGTTGTTTTGTCCTCCTTCTGTCCTCCCTTCCTTGTCTTGTCGCACCTAGAAACACTTGTGTATAGGCATGTTATAAATTACTTATATCATATCATATCTGTCGGAAGCCCGTGTCAGCGTTGTCCACTGCCACAGTAATGGCATGATCCGACGCCACCTCCCCTTCCTGAAAGAGCGAGATCCTCTGTTTTCTTGTAGTTGGGGAGGAATTCCAGGATAGGGCCCAGCTTGTACCAAAGCTCCCGGTCGTATTGGGACAAGATAGCCAGAGCATTAGCCGCCATGATCGTGGGTGCCGCAGTGTAGATGACTCTCTTCCCTATGCCGTCCATGTTCTTGCCCTTGTTGTCTGGGGGACTGGTGATGCGGAGGCAGGGTTGGCTGAACGTTTTCTTGCGGCGGCCGACACTACCAAGTCTGGCAATGGATGTGACCTCAAGCACTTGGGTGCGGAGCCCAGAACCCTGTATTTCTTCTCTAACGTGTCTCGTTTGGTTGGAGCCATACATGGGTTTTTCATGAGGGCTCTGCCCTCAAATGTCGTCCAAAAAGGGTACCACCATGATCGTCTGCCTCTTGCACTCCCGTCGCTGATATAGGAAGCACTCCTTCTTGATTTCCTCAGGCACCACCTGCAACAGCTCAGAGGCCCTGGAGATCATCAAGTGGAATGATCCCACCTCGTCTGATAGAGTGCCTCTATGAGGGGCATCCAGGTGCTGTGATTCGTCGTCTCTGTCGGGACAAACTCCTCATCTTCGTTGGTTTCCGTGGCCATCTCCGTACCAGTGTCTGCTGGTGGAGTCGGGTCCTGACGTGGTGGTGGAGGCTGATGTGGCGTCGTTGGATGACGCTTCCTCTTCTTACGTGGAGGCTGGTCAGGGGCCTGCAGTACAACAAGTGCTGGTGCTGGAGGCAACTTTTGCTGGATCTGGATCACTAGGGTGTGGAGAGTTGACAGGATGTCCATGGATATGTCCCTCGGATGTGGAGGTGCTAGGCGGCTTGCTGCCGTGCTCCTCGTGGACTGTATGGACGGATGTTTAGACTTCATCGTCCGTGGAGGATGTCCATTGGCTGAACGTAAACTTTGGAGGGCTTCTTTGGGGCCTCCTCGTCCCCCCTTTTTACATCAACCGGTGCCTCCCGCCCTCCAGGTGTGCCCGCATCCTTTGCTGCTGCCTCGGCAGCCATGTCGCACCTGGGAGGCAAGGATACTCTCTGCCTTTTATTTACCACCCGTGTGAGGTCGGTACCACCCGCCGTATCGGTCACCCCAGAGGATGTCGATGAAGTCGTCGACCGCATCTTCGGCTGCGCCTGATGAGCCTGCTGTGAGGCCTTCTTCTCTTCCTCCGGTTTTGTTTCTCTATTTGTCCAGTAAGTTGGCCTGGGTAGAGGACTTCCTTTTTGGGGAGGAACCCAATGGCAGGCTGGCTGATGAGGCAGACAGCGATGGCGATCTATCCGAGCTGGTACCGGCATCAGCGGCAAACACAGAGAAGAACAAGATACTTATCAACTGTAACGTTCTTTCGACTGGATGTTCCTCCCATGTATTCCTCATCTTTTGATATTCCTTATCGCCAGCTTCGCTGCTTCGGAATTTTTTTTTCGGTAGAGGGCGCTGTATTTGAGGTCGTGGCGTCGATTGTCCCTCGACAGGCTCCGTTCCGTGTCGACGTCACTGTTGGTATAAGTAGCTCGAGCCGCACCCGTTGGCTTCAGTTCTGTTTTTTCAAGGAAATACTCGTGTAACATCCAGGCATATGCTGTTACTGATAGGCCCATCATGAGAGGAAAGTGTAAGAAAACGTAAACTGTACTGCAGGGTAAGCTGGGAGGGTCGATGAGGAATACGTGGGAGGAACATCCAGTCGAAAGAACGTTACAGTTGGTAAGTAACTTGTTCTTCGAATGGATTGTGTCCTCCCACGTATTCCTCATCTTGTAATAGACTCCCATTGCAGTGATCATTTTGGAGGTGGGAGTGCTAGTTTTTGTTTTCATGGACGGAGTGAAGTACTGCCCTGGCAAATAACCCCTCATTGGAGGAGGAGGCATCTAAGCAGTAATGCTTGATAAAGGTATGCATTGATGCCCATGTTGCAGCCGAGCAAATGTCTTTTGCAGGGATTCCCCTCTTCAAAGTCGCAGAAGTAGCCATTCCCCTAGTGGAGTGAGCACGTAGCCCATCCGGTAGGTCTTTTCCTGATAATCTGTTGCATTCCAATATAGCCAGAATGATCCAGTGGCATATAGTTTGTTTTGTCACCGCTAACCTCAATTTACGACCTGTGTAACCAACAAAGAGTTGGTCATCTTGACGTAATTTTGCCATTCTTGAGATGTAAAAACTATTTACAGGGCCCTCTTGGGGTCCAGTCTAGGCAATCTCTCCTCTTCTTTTCCCAAATGAGGAGGAGGATAGAATGTTGGTAACATAATGTTTTGTGACAAATGGAAGTCGGAAACTACTTTCGGTAAGAAAGATGGTTTAACCTTAAGAACTACCTTGTCCTTGTAAAAGGTGGTATATGTAGGTTTACATGAGAGAGCCTGTAGTTCACTAACCCTGCGGGCTGATGTTAATGCCACAAGGAGGACAGTCTTTAGTGTTAAAAGCCTCAATGGACAGGAGTGCAGAGGCTCAAATGGTATACAAGTTAGGAATTTAAGAACTAAGTTTAAATCCCAAGTTGGGACATGAAACGGTATTGGTGGATATACATTGGTAAATCCCTTCAGGAACTGTACGATTAATGGAATTTTAAAGTAAGAAACCTCTTCCGAGGAGTGCTTAAAAATGGACAGCACAGCACAGCAAGATATCCTTTAATTGTTCCAATCTGGAGCCCCAGATTGGCTAGGTGTAA
Source organism: Ambystoma mexicanum (assembly GCF_040938575.1). NCBI lineage: Eukaryota > Metazoa > Chordata > Amphibia > Caudata > Ambystomatidae > Ambystoma > Ambystoma mexicanum. Next base: position 1,331,544,822 of record NC_090921.1, on the reverse strand, counting down.
CAGAAAAGAAAGCACCATTGGGGTGCCACATTGAAAAGGGTCCACATCCTTATCTTTGCACCAGTTACTGAACTTGTTCCAATGGCACTGGTACAAGGATTTCGTTGCTGGCCTTCTGGCCGATAGCAAAATCTCCATTACGTCATCCGGAAGATCCCTATCCTTGTATCTCAACCTCTCAGAAACCATGCATGTAGGTTGAGTGTCTTGACCTCAGGATGGAGAACCCGACCTTCCTCTTGCGAGAGAAGATCCTCTCTTTGTGGAAAATGTATTGGAGGGCTGATGGATATGTCCAGAAGGTCTGGGTACCACGTCCTCCTGGCCCAGTCTGGGGCAATCAGGATCATGGCTTTCCTGAACTTTCTCAACCTAATGATTACTTGAGGAATCACGGGGACTGGAGGAAACGCATACAGCAGGGTGAAATCCCAGTCCACCACAAACGCGTCTGCTAGAGCTCCTCTCGGGGGAAATTCCCTTGAACAATACTGATCTCACTTCCGGTTTACCGTGGTTGCAAACAGATCCACTTGAGGGGTTCCCCAAAGGGCGAAGATCTCCAGAAGGACTTCCTGAGCTAACTCCCACTCGTGGGAGACTGTGCTCTGCCTACTCAGAGCGTCTGCTGCCGTGTTCTGCTCTCCGGCTAGGTGAACTGCCGATAGAGAGATTCCTTCTTGTATTGCCCAGAACCATAGCTGCATTGCCTCTCTGCACAGAGGTAGTGATCCTACGCCTCCTCTTTTGTTGAGGTAGTACATGGCCACTGTATTGTCCGTCATTATCAGGACATTCTTTCCCTGTACAGACGGCAGGAAGGCCTTCAGCGCCAGTCTGAATGCCCTCAGCTCCAATAGGTTGATGTGTAGTTTGGACTCCGATGGAGACCAACGTCCGCTGATTGTCAGATCGCTGGTGTGAGCTCCCCACCATGTGAGTGAGGCGTTCGTTACTACTGTTATCTCCTGCCATGGTTGCCAAAAAGATTCTCCCTTGAGGATGTTGTCGTTGCATGCCCACCATAATAGATCCTGAGCAACTGCGCTCGGGACTTGCAGAAGATCTGACATATTCCCCGAGAATTGGGACCACTGAGTTCTGAGGGCCCATTGGAGGGATCGCATTCTCAGTCTGGCCTCTGGCACCAGAAAAATGCAGGATGCCATGAGGCCGAGCCACCTCAGAAAATCAAAGGCCGGCAGATGCTGGGCTTTCTGGAATTTTGTTACCATCTGCTGGATGTGGAGAGCTCTTACATCGGGTGGCGAGGTTTTGCCGGAGGAAGTGGCCAAGACTGCTCCGATAAACTGGAGTTCTTGGGATGGTATCATGTGGGACTTCTTGAAATTGAGGGAGAAGCCCAGGTTGTGGAGGAAGTGGCAGGTGATCGACAGATGTTCCTGAGCTTGTTCTGGAGAACATGCTCTGATCAACCAGTCGTCCAGGTAGGGGTAGACGTGAATCCCCCCTCTCCTGAGACTTCAGCTTGGTGAAAACCCTCAGAGCGGAGGTCAGCCCGAAGGCAGAACTCGAAACTGATAGTGAGAACCGCCAACTACGAACCTCAAGTATTTGCTGTGCTTGGGATGGATTGGCACATGAAAATAACCATCCTGAAGGTCCAATGATACCAACCAGTCTTGGAGTTGGAGAGCCTGAAGGATCTGAGAAAGGGTTACCATCTTGAACTTGTCCTTCCTGAGGAACTTGTTCAATTTTCTTAAGTCCAAGATGGGTCTCAGTCCTCTGTCCTTCTTTGGGATGAGAAAATAAGGGGAGTACCAACCCTAGTTACTCTCTGCTACAGGTACATGTTCCATTGCACCTTTCTCTAGCAGGGTTAAAACTTCCTGCAAAAGGAGCGGGTCTGGAATTTTGGTACAGCTAGCTCCCGGTGGATGATCGTGAGGTCTTTTTAGGAAGGGAAGGCAGTAACCTTGAGCTACTGTTTCCAGTGCCCAAGCATTTGAAGTAATGCCCCGCCTTTCTTTCAGATGCTGAGAGATTCTGCCTCCCACTGGTGTTTTATATGATAAGACCTCAGAGTGATTTGGAGGCGGCTGCAGGAGCGGCTGAGGGCATAGATGCCGTTCCAGAAGATGGCTTTGTAGTCTTTCCTCGTCCACCACGAGTGACATTCCTTTTGCCCCTTTGAAAAGCCTGTCCTCTTCGTCTACCAACAGAAGAGTAGTATTGAAAAGGACGACCCCTCCAGGAAAATGAGCCCGAATAGGGTTTCTGAGGCTGTCGCATGGAGGCACTAAGGGATTTAGCAGCCGCTTTTGAGGTCTGTAGTTTTTCTGGGCTCTCATCAGCCTTACTACCAAACAGCCTGGAGCCATCAAAGGGCAGGTTGAGAAGTCTAGTCTGCACATCTGGTGCAAACCCCGACTTTCTCAACCATGCAAATCTGTGTAGCACTGTGCTTGATGCCATGGATCTGCTAATACTATCAGCAGTATCCAGTCCAGACTGGAGACATTCCCCCATTGCCTCCTTCCCGTCTTTGACTATATTCAGGAAGCCTTCCCTTTCCTCGCCTTCCGGAATATGTTCAGCCGCCGCTGAAATGCATTCCCACAGGGTATTGTGAACCTGGCCAGGGTTCAGTTGACATTGGTTGATTTCAAGGCCATGCTACCTGAAGTAAAAACTTTACGAGCCCAAGCATCAACCTTCTTATCCTCCCTATCCGGAGGTATGGTTGGGTATGCTGCCTGTCTCGAAGTAGTAGCAGCCTGAATAACCAGACTTTATGGTGTAGGGTGTCTATTCAGATACTCTGGATCAGAAGTAGAAGTTCTATACTTCTTAGGAAGATTGCAATCTACTGCAGCAATGTTATCAGGTTTTTCCCAGTTCCTTTCAACTGTCCTGTGAAGCGCCCTATGGAAAGGGAGAACTGGATCTTTCTGGGGTCCTCAGACTATTATGTCCGTCATATCATCTTGCTCAAAAGTAGGCGAGGCTCTTCCCCAACCCGTATATTCTATCACCCTGTTCATCAAACCCCTGTACCCTGAGTCTGCATGTTCTGCAGGATCAGGTACAGCAAACTCTAATTCAGGTGATGTGTTAACACCACTAGCAGAATGTAGAGTTTCGCATAGGTCTCTCATTTTAGATTCAGGGTTTATAAGTTCCTCTGGAAGTTGTCTAGTGCCATATTTTACTCCAAAAGGAGTGACATCTTCATCCTCCGAGCCAGATTCTTCAAAAATTGAAGACATGGACCTAAATAAATCTGACTTGGGTAAAGGTGTAAACCTTCTCTCTTCCTCCTGATTTTTTGTCGAAGGAATAGGTGTTTTCTTCGAAGGGGTCTAAGGATAGTATAGGCACAGATGGCGTCGACGAAGTTGCACTCGACTTCGACAACTTCTGCTTTTTATGATGGATCGGAGAAACACTCGATCCTCGAGAATCTCTCGATGATTTGTCGACTCGAGTTTTATGGGTACTACTGGGTTTTACCGCCGTAGTTCCCGACTTCCCTTTGTTTTCCCGTGGAGCGACCGGGGTCTGGCTTTTCTGAGGTTTCTTTGAGGGGGTCGAGGCTGCATTCTCAAAGACCTGCATCATTTTTTTTGTAAAATTTTCCCATTTTGTAGGGGAATCCGATCTTGTTGGACATCGAACCAATTCAGTCGATGTATCGGATGATGACGATGGAGATCTATGTCTCCTTTTTCGTTTTTTAGAAGAAGACAAAGAAGATCGTCTCGATTTACTACTTTTCTATCGCCGGAAGTGTTTTTTATGATGTTCCGATTCCTTTGAATCGGACTATTTCTTATGCTTTTTCGACGAGGCCTTCGAATTGGCCTTTGACGCCTTCCACCCAACCGCTAACTTACTTTTCCTCTCACAGAGGGCCTTCTCCGTCATCGACTGATAGGAGCCACAGTCGCCGGTTCAATGATCCAAACCCAGACACCAAAGACAGATACGGTGAGGATTGGTGACAGACATCTTCGACCCGCAGTCGATACACTTTGTAAACCCAGTTTTGGGCGTAGAAGCGGTTGATGATGAAGACATTTTCTGACAGAAAATCTCGAAGCGCGCCGTTCACGATAGCGAAGCAATCGGAAAAACGGAACTGAAGCCAACAGGCGTGGCTCGAGCTACTTATACCAACAGTGACATCAACACGGAACAGAGCCCGTTGAGGGTCAATCGACACCACGACCTCGAGCACAGCGCCCTCTACCGAAAAAAAAATTCCAAAGCAGCGAAGCTGGCGATAACGAATATCAAAAGATGAGGAATACATGGGAGGACACAATCCATTTGAAATCGGCCATGGATGGGGCGTCCTCAAAAGACTTTGATGTCCTCCTGGAGGGACACCGCTCCTCGGACCGACCAGTCCTGGTTTAGGCATGACCCTGCTCGGAGCACAGGTCAGGGACCTTGCTTGACTTGAGCTTTGCCGCCAGCCTGCTATACCTGTCTTTCTTAATTTTCTTTGAGAAGCACAAGCATATCTCGCACCCATCCTTGTTGTGGTCCGGGTGCAGGCAGTACAGATACTTCTGATGTTTATCCTCCACAAAGAAATTGCTTAGCCTGCATTCGGTGCAGGGCCTGAAAAGTGTCCTTCCCTCCTTTTTCTCCTCAGTAATGGTCGGAGTGAGCGAAACGGGCCCAAAACGGCCTTCCAGACACTTTGACGAACAACCGCCCTTGGGGGCCATGCAACTTCATCGACAATGGATACCAGTTGCCTGCCGATGAAGATAGGAGCACACTGGCTCAGACGGAACAAAAATAGAACTTGTCCGTGAAAAACCTGGAAAAAAGTATAAAAAAGCTAAGAGAGCAACTTGCGGCCTCCCAACACAGAAGGGTGCAGTAAAAATCTGAAGATGGCTACCAGAGGCGGGGTTTAGGATGGGGGCAGTATGACCCAGAGGACAGTGATTGGTTTATAGGAGAAATACAGCTTTAAAGTGAAAGTGAAACCGTTTTTTTCTTTTACCGAGGATTCCCAGCCTGACGACGGGGAATATTCATGAGCATGTGAATCCATGCGAGACCCCATGCTGGAGAAAAAGCATCTAAAAAAATAGGACAAACTTAGATATTTCGAGGAGCGAGGCAACGAGGACTCCCAACACGAAAACGTGCAGTAAAAATCTGAAGCTGGCCACTAGGGGTGGAGCTAAGGAGGATTTATGTCAGTGGCTGGGGCAGTATCACCCACAATGACAGCAATAAAATGAAATTATATTTTATTTATATCGCGCTCGTACACAAGTGTTTCAGAGCGCGACCAGGCAAAAAGGGAGGCGAACAAGGGAGCACAAAAAAAGAAAACAGCAATCTTACTAGGCCCAGTGACATCTAAGAAAGCACAAGTGCATGGAAAAGGCAAAAGGGGAAAGTGCATGTAAGGGGGGTGTTGAAAAGTTTGGAGCAGAGGAGAGAAAAACAGATTAGATATTAAATAAAATAAATAAATAAGGGCGATAAGACGATGGTAGTGCAGCCACCAAGTGGCAAGTGAAAGTTGGTCAGATAAGGTATATCTGATAAGTGCAAATGAAAAGTGGGAGAGGGCCTGTATGGGTGCAGATACAGAACCCTAGTGCAGAGGGTGGCCTGGGGGCAGTGCAGGAGGGTGGCAAGGTGATCAGGTACCTGGGCCCGAATGACAGAGGATGGCTGGGTGCAAGATGCCAAGAGAAGAAACAGATCAACAGGGGAGAAGAGAGGCAAAGGGAGAGGCAAAGAGGAAAGTCTTGAGATGCTTCCGGAACCAGAGATGGTTTTCCTCAAGTTTCAAGGTGGCTGGGAGGCTGTTCCAAAGGGAGGCACCAGCCGAAGACATAGATCTACCCCCAGCTTGTTTCTTTGCATAACGACCAACCCTGAGGGAGTTAGAAGTAGAGGAGCAAAGGGCTCGAGAGGGGAGGTATTTAGGGAGGGGTAGGGGAAGGTATTTTGGACCCAGGCCCCAGAAAGCCTTGTGGACAATGCAGAGGGTTTTAAATTTGATCTTTGCATCCACTGGGAGCCAATAAAGGTATTTCAGAGCTAGAGAGATACGATGCGAGGGCTTGAGGCCAAAGACAAGTCTTGCAGTCCTATTCTGGATTAGTTGTAAAGGGCGGAGAGTGGAGGCAGGTAGATTTAGAAAGAGGCTGTTACAGTAATCCAGTCTGGGGAGAACCAGAGCTTGGGAGACAGTGAGCTTTTGAGGAACAGAGAGGAAAGCTAGTATCTTATTGCACCTCTAAGCAGGTGCAATAAAAAGCTGGACTTTTTGGAGACATCAGAGATGTGTGCAGAGAAGGAAAGTATAGAGTCAAATATAACCCCAAGGTTCTTAGCCACACAGGTTGGGGTAGGAGGAGGGCCTAGTGAGGCCCGCCAGAGAGTGAGAGGAACGGATGCAGATGATGTGCCAATAAGGAGGATCACGGTCTTGTTGGCATTTAGACAGATCGTTGGTGGCACACCAATTTTGAATGGCGATTAGACAATCAGAGATGAATGAAGTAGAGGGGGAGGATGAAGGAAGCCTAAAAATGAGTTGGGTGTCGTCAGCATAGCACTGGAAAGTTGAACAGAAAATGGAGATGCAGTAGGGGAGAGTTGCCAGGTATTGGTTGAAAAGCCAAGGCGAGAGGTTCGACCTCTGGGGGAGACCACATTTGGAGAGGGAGATTAACCAAGTTACTCACCGTAGTGACCAACTTACTCCTAGTCCATAGTCGCCTTTCCTCCATACTTATGGGACATTCCTCCGTCCTGTGGGACGGGACCGGAGCACTTTGTAAAAGCATCACAATTTTGCCAAAATGTGTCCTTCCTCTCTTTTACGCGGGGTACCGCAGGTGGCCGCAATCCTGCCCCTCTTAGCTCCGCCCCGTGCATCGCCCATCAGTCCTTTTCTATCGCCAGGTCAGGGACCTTTAAGCTATAATAGAGGAACCTTATTAGAGGGGACGGCGGGCGGGCGTATGTAGGAAAGGGGACTATTGACTAGGAGTAAGGTGGTCACTACGGTGAGTAACCTGGTTATCATCCTACATCCCGTCCCCTTTCCTCCATACTTATGGGAGATTCCCAAGCATTCTTCACAGGAACTACGGTGGATGGAAACCCCCTACTGAAAAAGATTCTTCATCACAGCCTGGCCAAACTGAGTATCAGATCTGGAGCTCAAGTCCAAACAGTAGTGTTTACAAAAAGCCGATGGGGAGGCCCAGGTAGCCGCTTTTGCGACGGTCTCCCAGGGGACATATTTTGAAAGGCAACCGCAGCTGCCTTGCCCCGTACCAGGTGTGCATGAATCCCTTTAGGAGGCTGGAGACCCTGGACAGTGTAAGTCTCTGTAAAACAGGCAGCGATCCATCTGTAGATAGTCGCTTTAGAGGCCTGCTTACCTTGTGGATTACCAAAAGTCACCAATAGCTTAGAAAAACTCCTAAATTCAGCTGTTCTGTCCAGATAGAATTTAAGAGCCATTCTAACATCCAAGAAATGCAAAACCCTTTCCGCTTCTGAAGCTGGGTTTGGAAAAGAAGACAGGCAGGGAGATTGACCGATTCAGATGGAAATTAGAAACCACCTTTGGTAGTAAAGAAGGATTTGTCCGTAGGACCAATTTATCCTTGTGGAAATCCAAGAAGGGATGCTCCACCAACAGAGCTTGGAGCTCACTCGCACGCCTTGCTGAAGTAACAGCGACCAAAAAAGACACCTTACACAAAATGTGCTTAAGATCCACCGTGGCCATTGGTTCGAACGGCTTACGGCACAACGCAGTAAGGACCACATTCAGATCCCACGTGGGGTGCGGCTTGCGAACCAGAGGGTAAAGACGCGTGAGACTCGCAAAGTGTCTCCTAATCACTGGATTTGACAGTGAATAAGAGCACTGGTCCGTGGATAGGCGGCTACAGCCGAAAGATAAGTTCTGCATGACAGAACATGAATGCCCGACTCTGTTAGGTGAGAAATGAAAGACAGCACAGTGTCAATCTTAGCCACCCTGGGGTCTAGCTGTTTGTCTAAGCACCAGTGACAGAACCGAAGCCAGTTGCTTCTGTACTGAGACCTTGTCGAGGGCTTCCGGGCTGCCTGGATAATGTGCATGTTGTCAGCAGACAGATTGAGATGCTCTAAAGATCTGAACTCAGGCACCATGCCGACAAGCTGAACGATTGTGGGGAGGAGTGCCACAGCTGTCGATCCCTCTGGTGAAGCAGATCGGGAACCAATGAGACCCTGATCGGTGCACAAAACGACAGGTGTTGTAGCTCTGAGAACCAGAACCTGGCCGGCCACCACAGAGCTATGAGAGAACAGTTCACCGTGTTCCTCATCTTGCAAATCGTTCGATGAATCAGAGGCAGAGGCGGGAAAGCATAGGCCCTCATGTTGTGCCAAGGAATCTCGAGAGCATCCCCCAAAGAGGAGGCTCCCAGCCCATTTCTGGGGGCATACAGAGGAAGTTTCTTGTTTGCCGATGTTGCGAAAAGGTCCATTTCCGGAGTGCCCCAACACAGGAATATCTGTGAGAGGATCTCCGCTTTCAATTCCCACTCGTAGCTGATGTCATGATGCCTACCCCCGGGCATCCAGACCAAGTCCAGCAACCCCGGAAGCAGGCATCATGTTACCCAGAGAAAGCCCAGCAATCCTTGTTAGGGGCTATATGGGTACAGTCCTGGCGTCTATGGCGCCAGACTCATATGGGGGAACAGTCCTGGTGCCATAGGCGCCAGGCTCATATGTTAAAACTTACCTGATGCAGACCATGCTACAAGAGATCCAAGCCCATGTGAGGCTTGAAAGGGACTACTTTACCTAGGGACTATTTTGTTACTCGGGTGTGGTGGTGGAGGAATACTTACCTGGGACTACTTTGGAGGCTATTTAAACCACACCCGAAGGGCAGCACAAGCTTCGCCTTATTCTGCATCCAGCAGCGTAACGCTCACCGTGCCTGCAGTCAGCATCCAGCCTCGTGCCACGCCCGCCTCGAGTCCAGAGCGCCTAGAAAGAAGGGAAAGAAGAAGAAAGGTTAGAACAAGAACATTATTGGGTTTCTTACCTGATTCCGGACTCATCGCATCTTTGAACGAGAAAAATACTTTATTTTAAACACGGCGCATCGCCAGCAGCAGCGCCGCGCCATACTCACCGTTCCTCGCAGCATCTCTACGATCAGGCGCTGTCTCCATCGTTAAGTTGCCGCATTCCAGCACCTAAGTGGGACAAGAAAACAAGGTGAGCCAAGGGGAAACAAATAAGGACAATCTCTTGCCACCATATACTTACCTGATTTTACCGCCGGAGGTATTATTCACCAGCACGCCAAATCTTCTTACGCTGCATCTGTAAGAAAAGAGACAGCAGCGAGTTAAACTTTGGCATCATTTAACGAACAGTGTGGGATAGCACAGCCTCTTACCAGAACGCTTTCAGCTGCCACAGAACTATCTTCATTTGGGTCTAAGCTGCAAGATAAACAAAGGAATTGGACAAGAGTGATTATTCAGACATTTTTGAACTCTTTAGAACTATATGCTTACGGCCCTTCGCCAGGAGTTTTGGAGCCAAGATTTGTCTAGAACTCTTCCAATATCCTCAAGCAGGTGAAGTAACTGGCCATCAACAGGCCCCTGCGTTCCTCGCGGGATGGAGAGCTCATCATTCAAAACTATAAGGTGAGCTTTGTGAAAGGGAATATCAGAGGTGATAAATGGGGACGCAGTGAGGGGCTATTACTCAACTCCATGGGTGGCTAATTCCCTTTCTCCGCCTTTAGGAGACTACTTCTACGGGTCAAGCAGACGAAGCTAGGTGGGCTAGTCCAGTCAGTCATCTCTGCACTACGCATCACGTTGGTGGAGACCGCGGCTGTCCAGTTCCGCCAGACACCCCTGTGGGAACCAGGTGAGCGTAACAGAACGCGAAGATTCTCTACAAATCCTCACCCGGGTGTCATGGATACCTCAGAAACTGACCAATTGGCCCGATTATTAGGGGAATTTAGGGCTGAAGTACATGCCGCTCGTCAAGAAACTAATCCCCTCAGGAGAGAACTGATTGTTTCTAAGAAACGCACTGATGATCTTGCTAGACAATTATTGCAAAACCAAGCTGGGCAAACACCTTTACCTGGACTCCGGGGGAATTCAACTCCTGTTTCATCAAGCAATCCTGTGCAAGTGGTTCTACCAGGGAGCATTCCTTTAGCCCCGCCGGAACGTTTTGCTTGGGACCCGAAAAAGTTTGCCGTGTATATGAACCAATGCTGCTTGCACTTTTTATGCAGACCTGGAGCCTTTCCAAACGATCAAGCCAAAGTAGCCTTTGTATTATCATATCTCAGCGGCAGTGCAGCGGATTGGTCAATTCCAATAGTCGATCAGGATGACCCTATTCTTCGGGATTTTCAGGGTTTTCAAATGAGCATGGAAAGACTATTTGCCCGGCACTCCCAAGGACAGGCCCTGGATAACAAACTTTTGTCTCTACGACAGGGTAACCAGGACCTTTTAACCTACATCGCAACCTTCAATAGGTTGGTGGTGGAAACTGGATGGCCCGAGGTAAAACGGATTATGTTATTTCATCGAGGACTTCGAGGAGAACTCAAGGATGTTTTGGCTCAAGTTGTGAACCCACCTCAAGACTGTGCTGAATATATAGACTTAGTGGTCCAGTTAGATCACAGACTTCAGAACAGAAAAGCCTACCGAGCCAAGTTTGAGAACCGTTGTTGGTTAAACCCAATGCTACCCCCAAAGGAGCAGATGCCTCAGAACCCATGCAAATCGGAGGGGTTAAAGGACCCTTGACTCAGAAGGAAAGAGAAAGGAGACGGTAAATGCAATTGTGTCTATACTGTGGAACTTCGGGACATTTTCTACGGGATTGCCCCGTAAAACCACCCAAGAAAGTGGTAGGAGCTGCTGATAAAAGCCATATGGAGTCTGACTCGGGAAACGACCACGCCCGACAAGCGTAGAGGTCCGCTTGCCGAGCTTGCAGAAGGATACTCAGACCTCGCACTTTATCATACCAATGGTCCTTATGGATCCAAGGCAACCATCACATATGCACGCAGTAAGGACATACATTGATAGCGGAGACATAGGAAACTATGTGGACCACGAATTGGCTTCTAGGATGAATCTACCTCTCTGCAGAAAGACCACTTCTGATGTCATCACCACAGTTGATGGAACTGAAATTGCCTCTGGGCCTGTAACTCATTTCACCGCAGAGATGACACTATTGGGTCAGGATGGGCATTGAGAGACTATTGTGTTTGACTTAATCAAAGCCCCGCAGTTCCAAATAATACTGGGGATACCTTGGTTGGAAACACATAATCCTTGTATTGATTGGCGAGAGAAGAGAATAACCTTCCCGGATTGTGCACATACTTGTTACCCGAAAAAACCCTTGAACGAAGGCCTGGCCGCAGTCGCTACTCCAGTCGTGCAGTTACCTCAGGAATATCAAGAATTCCAGGATGTTTTCCAAAAAGAACAGGCAAACACCTTACCACCTCACAGATCATACGATTGTCAAATCTATCTCATACCCGGTGCACAACCTCCATGTAGTAGGATCTACGCCCTTACTGAACCTGAAAACCTTCACCTACGACAATCCTTGGACCAATACCTTGCCAATGGTTTCATTTGACCATCCAAGTCCCCTGCATCTTCAGCTTTGTTCTTCGTGCCAAAAAAAGAAAGGTCACCTCAGAACGTGCATAGACTACCGCGCATTGAATCAGATCACGGTTAAGAACTGATACCCATTGCCTCTGATCCCCGAATTACTAGACCAAGTAAAGGACGCTTGCATCTACACTAAATTAGATCTCCGAGGGGCATATTATCTGGTACGTGTGAAGAAAGGCGATGAATGGAAGACTGCTTTTCGCACTAAGTATGGGTTATTCGAATACCAGGTGATGCCCTTCGGGTTGTGCAATGCACCAGCAGCCTTCCAGTATTTTATGAACGATGTCCTTCGTGACTCATTGACGTCTGTGTTGTCGTATACATAGACGATTTTCTAGTGTACTCCTCTTCAGAATCAGACCATGTGAAGCACGTTTGTGCAGTCCTAGAGAAATTACGCCAGCACAAGTTATATGCAAAATTGGAAAAATGCGTTTTTCATGCTACGGAAGTTGAATTCCTTGGATTTATCCTGACTCCAAAAGGAGTCTGAATGGACTATCGAAAGGTGGACGCAATTCTCAAGTGGCCATCACCCAGTTCAGTTAAAGGAGTACAAAGCATGCTCGGATTTGCTCATTTCTACCGCAGATTCATTCCGGATTTCTCACATGTTGTACACCCTATCACAGCACTCTTGCGAAAAAACAAACGCTTCTTGTGGACTGAAGAAGCTGAAAACGCCTTCCAAGAGTTGAAAGCGAAATTCACGTCTGCACCTGTATTAAAGCACCCACGCCCTGAACTTCCATACTTAGTTGAAACTGATGCATCCAGTTTAGCCATGGGAGCTGTCCTGTCCCAGAAGGATCCTGAAACTGGTCAACTTCACCCAGTAGCATTTTGGTCCAGAAAGTTTTCGGCACCCGAGTTAAACTATGCGGTTACCGATAAAGAGTTATTAGCCATCAAATCCTCCTTCAAGGCTTGGCAGCACTATCTTCTCGGTGCCAGGCATACCATTACTGTAATCACCGATCACCGGAACTTGCAGTATTTTAAAACAACCAAGGCCCAATCGTCACGCCAACTTCAATGGGCATTGTTCTTTGCCGAGTTCGATTTCGTGATCACTTATCGACCAGACTGTAAAAATGGCAAGGCAGATGGCTTATCCCAAATAGGGATGGGAGAAGCATATGTGAACCCAGAACCGGTACCTATAATTTCAGAACAAAGAATTCTTGGCATAACTACTCTACAGACACTAGAGGATATTCAGGTAAAGATCCAACAACTCTTCGATCCAACAGCCCTGCAGGACTGGGTAAAGAAAGGCCGGGACTACTCAGTCATCAATGATCTACCTTATTATCAAGGGCGACTATTTCTGCCACACAAGGAACTACAAGAACTAGTCATCTCCAATTATCATGACACCCTGATGGAAGGGCACCCAGGTATCGCAAAGACTGAAGCTAAAATTAAGAGACAATTCTGGTGGCCCACCTGGTGAAAAGACATAAAGTCATTTGTAATGTCGTGTGGCATTTGCGCCCAAAACAACAGTCAGAAGAAAAAACCAGCTGGACTTTTACAACCGTTGGATATCCCGCCTACACCATGGCACACCTTATCGTTAGACTTTATTACAGACATGCCTCCATGTAATGGATTTTACACCATTCTAGTTATTGTGGATCTTTTTTCCAAGATGGCCCACTTTATTCCTTTATAGGGATTACCTTCTGCTTCAATTCTGGCCAAGGAGTTCCTCGAAAACATTGTTCGCATACACGGATTTCCTTCCATATTGGTCTCTGACCGAGGTAGTCAATTCATTTCACATTTTTGGAAAAAATGTTGTCAATTGGCACAAATCGACATGAGGTTATCAACCAGTCACCACCCCCAGACCGATGGTAAAACGGAGAGGACCAACCAGACTCTTGAACAATACCTGCGTTGTATGTTAGACCAGACTGAAGGTAATTGGAAGGACATTCTATGGATTGCCGAATATGCATACAATAACTCTGTACATTCCGGAACTGGACAAAGCCCCTTTTATACCATATACGGGCACCATCCTCGAACCTCAGAACTTGACTCACCTCAACACTTAGAAATGCCCGCAGTGAACCATCTGCACACTACTATTACACAAGCCTTTAAGAAAGCAACCGACCATTTGAAGCAAGCGAACGAAAAATACAAGAAAAATGCTGATCAGCATAGAAGTGATGCTCCCAATACCAGATTGGGGATCAAGTTTGGTTGGCCACAAAACACATACCTTTAATGGGAACGCGGACCTTTAAGCCTAGATATTTGGGACCTTACTCTATTAAGGCCATTATCAACCCGGTGGCCGTCAAATTGGAATTACCTACCAGTATGCAGATTCACCCCGTCTTCCATGTGTCGCTTCTGAAGCCAGTACAACCTGGAACAAGACTAACCAAGCCACCTGACCCCATCCTTGTAGACGGGGAACCCAAATTTGAAGTTAAAAGTATCCTGGACTCCAAAATGGTTAAGTCAAAACTTTTTTATTTAATCGACTGGAAAGGCAACGCACCACAAGAAAGGTCATGGGAACATAGTGACCACGTTCATGCACCTCGGTTGGTGAGAAGATTCCACCGGAATTTCCCAGATAAACCAGGACCAAGGGGAAGAACAACTTTAGGAGGGGCCTTGGGGGGGAGTGCTGTCATGATGCCTACCCCGGGCATCCAGACCAAGTCCAGCAACCCCGGAAGCAGACATCATGTTACCCAGAGAAAGCCCAGCAACCCTTGTTAGGGGCTATATGGGTACAGTCCTGGCATCTATGGCGCCAGGCTCATATGGGGGAACAGTCCTGGCGCAATAGGCGCCAGGCTCATATGTTAAAACCTACCTGATGCAGACCATGCTGCAAGAGATCCAAGCCCATGTGAGGCTTGGAAGGGACTACTTTACTTAGGGACTATTTTGTTACTCGGGTGTGGTTGTGGAGGAATACTTACCTGGGACTACTTTGGAGGCTATTTAAACCACGCCCGAAGGGCAGCACACGCTTCGCGTTATTCTGCATCCAGCAGCGTAACGCTCACCGTATCTGCAGTCAGCATCCAGCCTCGTGCCACGCCCACCTCGAGCCCAGAGCGCCTAGAAAGAAGTGAAAGAAGAAGAAAGGTTAGAACAAGAACATTATTGGGTTTCTTACCTGATTCCGGACTCATCGCATCTTTGAACGAGAAAAATACTTTATTTTAAACACGGCGCATCGCCAGCAGCAGCGCCGCGCCATACTCACCGTTCCTCGCAGCATCTCTACGATCAGGCGCTGTCTCCATCGTTAAGTTGCCGCATTCCAGCACCTAAGTGGGACAAGAAAACAAGGTGAGCCAAGGGGAAACAAATAAGGACAATCTCTTGCCACCATATACTTACCTGATTTTACCGCCGGAGGTATTATTCACCAGCACGCCAAATCTTCTTACGCTGCATCTGTAAGAAAAGAGACAGCAGCGAGTTAAACTTTGGCATCATTTAACGAACAGTGTGGGATAGCACAGACTCTTACCAGAACGCTTTCAGCTGCCACAGAACTATCTTCATTTGGGTCTAAGCTGCAAGATAAACAAAGGAATTGGACAAGAGTGATTATTCAGACATTTTTGAACTCTTTAGAACTATATGCTTACGGCCCTTCGCCAGGAGTTTTGGAGCCAAGATTTGTCTAGAACTCTTCCAATATCCTCAAGCAGGTGAAGTAACTGGCCATCAACACGCCCCTGCGTTCCTCGCGGGATGGAGAGCTCATCATTCAAAACTATAAGGTGAGCTTTGTGAAAGGGAATATCAGAGGTGATAAATGGGGACGCAGTGAGGGGCTATTACTCAACTCCATGGGTGGCTAATTCCCTTTCTCCGCCTTTAGGAGACTACTTCTACGGGTCAAGCAGACGAAGCTAGGTGGGCTAGTCCAGTCAGTCATCTCTGCACTACGCATCACGTTGGTGGAGACCGCGGCTGTCCAGTTCCGCCAGACACCCCTGTGGGAACCAGGTGAGCGTAACAGAACGCGAAGATTCTCTACAAATCCTCACCCGGGTGTCATGGATACCTCAGAAACTGACCAATTGGCCCGATTATTAGGGGAATTTAGGGCTGAAGTACATGCCGCTCGTCAAGAAATTAATCCCCTCAGGAGAGAACTGATTGTTTCTAAGAAACGCACTGATGATCTTGCTAGACAATTATTGCAAAACCAAGCTGGGCAAACACCTTTACCTGGACTCCGGGGGAATTCAACTCCTGTTTCATCAAGCAATCCTGTGCAAGTGGTTCTACCAGGGAGCATTCCTTTAGCCCCGCCGGAACGTTTTGCTTGGGACCCGAAAAAGTTTGCCGTGTATATGAACCAATGCTGCTTGCACTTTTTATGCAGACCTGGAGCCTTTCCAAACGATCAAGCCAAAGTAGCCTTTGTATTATCATATCTCAGCGGCAGTGCAGCGGATTGGTCAATTCCAATAGTCGATCAGGATGACCCTATTCTTCGGGATTTTCAGGGTTTTCAAATGAGCATGGAAAGACTATTTGCCCGGCACTCCCAAGGACAGGCCCTGGATAACAAACTTTTGTCTCTACGACAGGGTAACCAGGACCTTTTAACCTACATCGCAACCTTCAATAGGTTGGTGGTGGAAACTGGATGGCCCGAGGTAAAACGGATTACGTTATTTCATCGAGGACTTCGAGGAGAACTCAAGGATGTTTTGGCTCAAGTTGTGAACCCACCTCAAGACTGTGCTGAATATATAGACTTAGTGGTCCAGTTAGATCACAGACTTCAGAACAGAAAAGCCTACCGAGCCAAGTTTGAGAACCGTTGTTGGTTAAACCCAATGCTACCCCCAAAGGAGCAGATGCCTCAGAACCCATGCAAATCGGAGGGGTTAAAGGACCCTTGACTCAGAAGGAAAGAGAAAGGAGACGGTACATGCAATTGTGTCTATACTGTGGAACTTCGGGACATTTTCTACGGGATTGCCCCGTAAAACCACCCAAGAAAGTGGTAGGAGCTGCTGATAAAAGCCATATGGAGTCTGACTCGGGAAACGACCACGCCCGACAAGCGTAGAGGTCCGCTTGCCGAGCTTGCAGAAGGATACTCAGACCTCGCACTTTATCATACCAATGGTCCTTATGGATCCAAGGCAACCATCACATATGCACGCACTAAGGACATACATTGATAGCGGAGACATAGGAAACTATGTGGACCACGAATTGGCTTCTAGGATGAATCTACCTCTCTGCAGAAAGACCACTTCAGATGTCATCACCACAGTCGATGGAACTGAAATTGCCTCTGGGCCTGTAACTCATTTCACCGCAGAGATGACACTATTGGGTCAGGATGGGCATTGAGAGACTATTGTGTTTGACTTAATCAAAGCCCCGCAGTTCCAAATAATACTGGGGATACCTTGGTTGGAAACACATAATCCTTGTATTGATTGGCAAGAGAAGAGAATAACCTTCCCGGATTGTGCACATACTTGTTACCCGAAAAAACCCTTGAACGAAGGCCTGGCCGCAGTCGCTACTCCAGTCGTGCAGTTACCTCAGGAATATCAAGAATTCCAGGATGTTTTCCAAAAAGAACAGGCAAACACCTTACCACCTCACAGATCATACGATTGTCAAATCTATCTCATACCCGGTGCACAACCTCCATGTAGTAGGATCTACGCCCTTACTGAACCTGAAAACCTTCACCTACGACAATCCTTGGACCAATACCTTGCCAATGGTTTCATTTGACCATCCAAGTCCCCTGCATCTTCAGCTTTGTTCTTCGTGCCAAAAAAAGAAAGGTCACCTCAGAACGTGCATAGACTACCGCGCATTGAATCAGATCACGGTTAAGAACTGATACCCATTGCCTCTGATCCCCGAATTACTAGACCAAGTAAAGGACGCTTGCATCTACACTAAATTAGATCTCCGAGGGGCATATTATCTGGTACGTGTGAAGAAAGGCGATGAATGGAAGACTGCTTTTCGCACTAAGTATGGGTTATTCGAATACCAGGTGATGCCCTTCGGGTTGTGCAATGCACCAGCAGCCTTCCAGTATTTTATGAACGATGTCCTTCGTGACTCATTGACGTCTGTGTTGTCGTATACATAGACAATTTTCTAGTGTACTCCTCTTCAGAATCAGACCATGTGAAGCACGTTTGTGCAGTCCTAGAGAAATTACACCAGCACAAGTTATATGCAAAATTGGAAAAATGCGTTTTTCATGCTACGGAAGTTGAATTCCTTGGATTTATCCTGACTCCAAAAGGAGTCTGAATGGACTATCGAAAGGTGGACGCAATTCTCAAGTGGCCATCACCCAGTTCAGTTAAAGGAGTACAAAGCATGCTCGGATTTGCTCATTTCTACCGCAGATTCATTCCGGATTTCTCACATGTTGTACACCCTATCACAGCACTCTTGCGAAAAAACAAACGCTTCTTGTGGACTGAAGAAGCTGAAAACGCCTTCCAAGAGTTGAAAGCGAAATTCACGTCTGCACCTGTATTAAAGCACCCACGCCCTGAACTTCCATACTTAGTTGAAACTGATGCATCCAGTTTAGCCATGGGAGCTGTCCTGTCCCAGAAGGATCCTGAAACTGGTCAACTTCACCCAGTAGCATTTTGGTCCAGAAAGTTTTCGGCACCCGAGTTAAACTATGCGGTTACCGATAAAGAGTTATTAGCCATCAAATCCTCCTTCAAGGCTTGGCAGCACTATCTTCTCGGTGCCAGGCATACCATTACTGTAATCACCGATCACCGGAACTTGCAGTATTTTAAAACAACCAAGGCCCAATCGTCACGCCAACTTCAATGGGCATTGCTCTTTGCCGAGTTCGATTTCGTGATCACTTATCGACCAGGCTGTAAAAATGGCAAGGCAGATGGCTTATCCCAAATAGGGATGGGAGAAGCATATGTGAACCCAGAACCGGTACCTATAATTTCAGAACAAAGAATTCTTGGCATAACTACTCTACAGACACTAGAGGATATTCAGGTAAAGATCCAACAACTCTTCGATCCAACAGCCCTGCAGGACTGGGTAAAGAAAGGCCGGGACTACTCAGTCATCAATGATCTACCTTATTATCAAGGGCGACTATTTCTGCCACACAAGGAACTACAAGAACTAGTCATCTCCAATTATCATGACACCCTGATGGAAGGGCACCCAGGTATCGCAAAGACTGAAGCTAAAATTAAGAGACAATTCTGGTGGCCCACCTGGTGAAAAGACATAAAGTCATTTGTAATGTCGTGTGGCATTTGCGCCCAAAACAACAGTCAGAAGAAAAAACCAGCTGGACTTTTACAACCGTTGGATATCCCGCCTACACCATGGCACACCTTATCGTTAGACTTTATTACAGACATGCCTCCATGTAATGGATTTTACACCATTCTAGTTATTGTGGATCTTTTTTCCAAGATGGCCCACTTTGTTCCTTTATAGGGATTACCTTCTGCTTCAATTCTGGCCAAGGAGTTCCTCGAAAACATTGTTCGCATACACGGATTTCCTTCCATATTGGTCTCTGACCGAGGTAGTCAATTCATTTCACATTTTTGGAAAAAATGTTGTCAATTGGCACAAATCGACATGAGGTTATCAACCAGTCACCACCCCCAAACCGATGGTAAAACGGAGAGGACCAACCAGACTCTTGAACAATACCTGCGTTGTATGTTAGACCAGACTGAAGATAATTGGAAGGACATTCTATGGATTGCCGAATATGCATACAATAACTCTGTACATTCTGGAACTGGACAAAGCCCCTTTTATACCATATACGGGCACCATCCTCGAACCTCAGAACTTGACTCACCTCAACACTTAGAAATGCCCGCAGTGAACCATCTGCACACTACTATTACACAAGCCTTTAAGAAAGCAACCGACCATTTGAAGCAAGCGAAAGAAAAATACAAGAAAAATGCTGATCAGCATAGAAGTGATGCTCCACAATACCAGATTGGGGATCAAGTTTGGTTGGCCACAAAACACATACCTTTAAAGGGAACGCGGACCTTTAAGCCTAGATATTTGGGACCTTACTCTATTAAGGCCATTATCAACCCGGTGGCCGTCAAATTGGAATTACCTACCAGTATGCAGATTCACCCCGTCTTCCATGTGTCGCTTCTGAAGCCAGTACAACCTGGAACAAGACTAACCAAGCCACCTGACCCCATCCTTGTAGACGGGGAACCCAAATTTGAAGTTAAAAGTATCCTGGACTCCAAAATGGTTAAGTCAAAACTTTTTTATTTAATCGACTGGAAAGGCAACGCACCACAAGAAAGGTCATGGGAACATAGTGACCACGTTCATGCACCTCGGTTGGTGAGAAGATTCCACTGGAATTTCCCAGATAAACCAGGACCAAGGGGAAGAACAACTTTAGGAGGGGCCTTGGGGGGGAGTGCTGTCATGATGCCTACCCCGGGCATCCAGACCAAGTCCAGCAACCCCGGAAGCAGACATCATGTTACCCAGAGAAAGCCCAGCAACCCTTGTTAGGGGCTATATGGGTACAGTCCTGGCATCTATGGCGCCAGGCTCATATGGGGGAACAGTCCTGGCGCAATAGGCGCCAGGCTCATATGTTAAAACTTACCTGATGCAGACCATGCTGCAAGAGATCCAAGCCCATGTGAGGCTTGGAAGGGACTACTTTACTTAGGGACTATTTTGTTACTCGGGTGTGGTTGTGGAGGAATACTTACCTGGGACTACTTTGGAGGCTATTTAAACCACGCCCGAAGGGCAGCACACGCTTCGCGTTATTCTGCATCCAGCAGCGTAACGCTCACCGTGTCTGCAGTCAGCATCCAGCCTCGTGCCACGCCCACCTCGAGCCCAGAGCGCCTAGAAAGAAGTGAAAGAAGAAGAAAGGTTAGAACAAGAACATTATTGGGTTTCTTACCTGATTCCGGACTCATCGCATCTTTGAACGAGAAAAATACTTTATTTTAAACACGGTGCATCGCCAGCAGCAGCGCCGCGCCATACTCACCGTTCCTCGCAGCATCTCTACGATCAGGCGCTGTCTCCATCGTTAAGTTGCTGCATTCCAGCACCTAAGTGGGACAAGAAAACAAGGTGAGCCAAGGGGAAACAAATAAGGACAATCTCTTGCCACCATATACTTACCTGATTTTACCGCCAGAGGTATTATTCACCAGCACGCCAAATCTTCTTACGCTGCATCTGTAAGAAAAGAGACAGCAGCGAGTTAAACTTTGGCATCATTTAACGAACAGTGTGGGATAGCACAGACTCTTACCAGAACGCTTTCAGCTGCCACAGAACTATCTTCATTTGGGTCTAAGCTGCAAGATAAACAAAGGAATTGGACAAGAGTGATTATTCAGACATTTTTGAACTCTTTAGAACTATATGCTTGCGGCCCTTCGCCAGGAGTTTTGGAGCCAAGATTTGTCTAGAACTCTTCCAATATCCTCAAGCAGGTGAAGTAACTGGCCATCAACACGCCCCTGCGTTCCTCGCGGGATGGAGAGCTCATCATTCAAAACTATAAGGTGAGCTTTGTGAAAGGGAATATCAGAGGTGATAAATGGGGACGCAGTGAGGGGCTATTACTCAACTCCATGGGTGGCTAATTCCCTTTCTCCGCCTTTAGGAGACTACTTCTACGGGTCAAGCAGACGAAGCTAGGTGGGCTAGTCCAGTCAGTCATCTCTGCACTACGCATCACGTTGGTGGAGACCGCGGCTGTCCAGTTCCGCCAGACACCCCTGTGGGAACCAGGTGAGCGTAACGGAACGCGAAGATTCTCTACAAATCCTCACCCGGGTGTCATGGATACCTCAGAAACTGACCAATTGGCCCGATTATTAGGGGAATTTAGGGCTGAAGTACATGCCGCTCGTCAAGAAATTAATCCCCTCAGGAGAGAACGGATTGTTTCTAAGAAACGCACTGATGATCTTGCTAGACAATTATTGCAAAACCAAGCTGGGCAAACACCTTTACCTGGACTCCGGGGGAATTCAACTCCTGTTTCATCAAGCAATCCTGTGCAAGTGGTTCTACCAGGGAGCATTCCTTTAGCCCCGCCGGAACGTTTTGCTTGGGACCCGAAAAAGTTTGCCGTGTATATGAACCAATGCTGCTTGCACTTTTTATGCAGACCTGGAGCCTTTCCAAACGATCAAGCCAAAGTAGCCTTTGTATTATCATATCTCAGCGGCAGTGCAGCGGATTGGTCAATTCCAATAGTCGATCAGGATGACCCTATTCTTCGGGATTTTCAGGGTTTTCAAATGAGCATGGAAAGACTATTTGCCCGGCACTCCCAAGGACAGGCCCTGGATAACAAACTTTTGTCTCTACGACAGGGTAACCAGGACCTTTTAACCTACATCGCAACCTTCAATAGGTTGGTGGTGGAAACTGGATGGCCCGAGGTAAAACGGATTACGTTATTTCATTGAGGACTTCGAGGAGAACTCAAGGATGTTTTGGCTCAAGTTGTGAACCCACCTCAAGACTGTGCTGAATATATAGACTTAGTGGTCCAGTTAGATCACAGACTTCAGAACAGAAAAGCCTACCGAGCCAAGTTTGAGAACCGTTGTTGGTTAAACCCAATGCTACCCCCAAAGGAGCAGATGCCTCAGAACCCATGCAAATCGGAGGGGTTAAAGGACCCTTGACTCAGAAGGAAAGAGAAAGGAGACGGTAAATGCAATTGTGTCTATACTGTGGAACTTCGGGACATTTTCTACGGGATTGCCCCGTAAAACCACCCAAGAAAGTGGTAGGAGCTGCTGATAAAAGCCATATGGAGTCTGACTCGGGAAACGACCACGCCCGACAAGCGTAGAGGTCCGCTTGCCGAGCTTGCAGAAGGATACTCAGACCTCGCACTTTATCATACCAATGGTCCTTATGGATCCAAAGCAACCATCACATATGCACGCAGTAAGGACATACATTGATAGCGGAGACATAGGAAACTATGTGGACCACGAATTGGCTTCTAGGATGAATCTACCTCTCTGCAGAAAGACCACTTCAGATGTCATCACCACAGTCGATGGAACTGAAATTGCCTCTGGGCCTGTAACTCATTTCACCGCAGAGATGACACTATTGGGTCAGGATGGGCATTGAGAGACTATTGTGTTTGACTTAATCAAAGCCCCGCAGTTCCAAATAATACTGGGGATACCTTGGTTGGAAACACATAATCCTTGTATTGATTGGCGAGAGAAGAGAATAACCTTCCCGGATTGTGCACATACTTGTTACCCGAAAAAACCCTTGAACGAAGGCCTGGCCGCAGTCGCTACTCCAGTCGTGCAGTTACCTCAGGAATATCAAGAATTCCAGGATGTTTTCCAAAAAGAACAGGCAAACACCTTACCACCTCACAGATCATACGATTGTCAAATCTATCTCATACCCGGTGCACAACCTCCATGTAGTAGGATCTACGCCCTTACTGAACCTGAAAACCTTCACCTACGACAATCCTTGGACCAATACCTTGCCAATGGTTTCATTTGACCATCCAAGTCCCCTGCATCTTCAGCTTTGTTCTTCGTGCCAAAAAAAGAAAGGTCACCTCAGAACGTGCATAGACTACCGCGCATTGAATCAGATCACGGTTAAGAACTGATACCCATTGCCTCTGATCCCCGAATTACTAGACCAAGTAAAGGACGCTTGCATCTACACTAAATTAGATCTCCGAGGGGCATATTATCTGGTACGTGTGAAGAAAGGCGATGAATGGAAGACTGCTTTTCGCACTAAGTATGGGTTATTCGAATACCAGGTGATGCCCTTCGGGTTGTGCAATGCACCAGCAGCCTTCCAGTATTTTATGAACGATGTCCTTCGTGACTCATTGACGTCTGTGTTGTCGTATACATAGACGATTTTCTAGTGTACTCCTCTTCAGAATCAGACCATGTGAAGCACGTTTGTGCAGTCCTAGAGAAATTACGCCAGCACAAGTTATATGCAAAATTGGAAAAATGCATTTTTCATGCTACGGAAGTTGAATTCCTTGGATTTATCCTGACTCCAAAAGGAGTCTGAATGGACTATCGAAAGGTGGACGCAATTCTCAAGTGGCCATCACCCAGTTCAGTTAAAGGAGTACAAAGCATGCTCGGATTTGCTCATTTCTACCGCAGATTCATTCCGGATTTCTCACATGTTGTACACCCTATCACAGCACTCTTGCGAAAAAACAAACGCTTCTTGTGGACTGAAGAAGCTGAAAACGCCTTCCAAGAGTTGAAAGCGAAATTCACGTCTGCACCTGTATTAAAGCACCCACGCCCTGAACTTCCATACTTAGTTGAAACTGATGCATCCAGTTTAGCCATGGGAGCTATCCTGTCCCAGAAGGATCCTGAAACTGGTCAACTTCACCCAGTAGCATTTTGGTCCAGAAAGTTTTCGGCACCCGAGTTAAACTATGCGGTTACCGATAAAGAGTTATTAGCCATCAAATCCGCCTTCAAGGCTTGGCAGCACTATCTTCTCGGTGCCAGGCATACCATTACTGTAATCACCGATCACCGGAACTTGCAGTATTTAAAAACAACCAAGGCCCAATCGTCACGCCAACTTCAATGGGCATTGCTCTTTGCCGAGTTCGATTTCGTGATCACTTATCGACCAGGCTGTAAAAATGGCAAGGCAGATGGCTTATCCCAAATAGGGATGGGAGAAGCATATGTGAACCCAGAACCGGTACCTATAATTTCAGAACAAAGAATTCTTGGCATAACTACTCTACAGACACTAGAGGATATTCAGGTAAAGATCCAACAACTCTTCGATCCAACAGCCCTGCAGGACTGGGTAAAGAAAGGCCGGGACTACTCAGTCATCAATGATCTACCTTATTATCAAGGGCGACTATTTCTGCCACACAAGGAACTACAAGAACTAGTCATCTCCAATTATCATGACACCCTGATGGAAGGGCACCCAGGTATCGCAAAGACTGAAGCTAAAATTAAGAGACAATTCTGGTGGCCCACCTGGTGAAAAGACATAAAGTCATTTGTAATGTCGTGTGGCATTTGCGCCCAAAACAACAGTCAGAAGAAAAAACCAGCTGGACTTTTACAACCGTTGGATATCCCGCCTACACCATGGCACACCTTATCGTTAGACTTTATTACAGACATGCCTCCATGTAATGGATTTTACACCATTCTAGTTATTGTGGATCTTTTTTCCAAGATGGCCCACTTTATTCCTTTATAGGGATTACCTTCTGCTTCAATTCTGGCCAAGGAGTTCCTCGAAAACATTGTTCGCATACACGGATTTCCTTCCATATTGGTCTCTGACCGAGGTAGTCAATTCATTTCACATTTTTGGAAAAAATGTTGTCAATTGGCACAAATCGACATGAAGTTATCAACCAGTCACCACCCCCAGACCGATGGTAAAACGGAGAGGACCAACCAGACTCTTGAACAATACCTGCGTTGTATGTTAGACCAGACTGAAGGTAATTGGAAGGACATTCTATGGATTGCCGAATATGCATACAATAACTCTGTACATTCTGGAACTGGACAAAGCCCCTTTTATACCATATACGGGCACCATCCTCGAACCTCAGAACTTGACTCACCTCAACACTTAGAAATGCCCGCAGTGAACCATCTGCACACTACTATTACACAAGCCTTTAAGAAAGCAACCGACCATTTGAAGCAAGCGAAAGAAAAATACAAGAAAAATGCTGATCAGCATAGAAGTGATGCTCCACAATACCAGATTGGGGATCAAGTTTGGTTGGCCACAAAACACATACCTTTAAAGGGAACGCGGACCTTTAAGCCTAGATATTTGGGACCTTACTCTATTAAGGCCATTATCAACCCGGTGGCCGTCAAATTGGAATTACCTACCAGTATGCAGATTCACCCCGTCTTCCATGTGTCGCTTCTGAAGCCAGTACAACCTGGAACAAGACTAACCAAGCCACCTGACCCCATCCTTGTAGACGGGGAACCCAAATTTGAAGTTAAAAGTATCCTGGACTCCAAAATGGTTAAGTCAAAACTTTTTTATTTAATCGACTGGAAAGGCAACGCACCACAAGAAAGGTCATGGGAACATAGTGACCACGTTCATGCACCTCGGTTGGTGAGAAGATTCCACCGGAATTTCCCAGACAAACCAGGACCAAGGGGAAGAACAACTTTAGGAGGGGCCTTGGGGGGGAGTGCTGTCATGATGCCTACCCCGGGCATCCAGACCAAGTCCAGCAACCCCGGAAGCAGACATCATGTTACCCAGAGAAAGCCCAGCAACCCTTGTTAGGGGCTATATGGGTACAGTCCTGGCATCTATGGCGCCAGGCTCATATGGGGGAACAGTCCTGGCGCAATAGGCGCCAGGCTCATATGTTAAAACTTACCTGATGCAGACCATGCTGCAAGAGATCCAAGCCCATGTGAGGCTTGGAAGGGACTACTTTACTTAGGGACTATTTTGTTACTCGGGTGTGGTTGTGGAGGAATACTTACCTGGGACTACTTTGGAGGCTATTTAAACCACGCCCGAAGGGCAGCACACGCTTCGCGTTATTCTGCATCCAGCAGCGTAACGCTCACCGTGTCTGCAGTCAGCATCCAGCCTCGTGCCACGCCCACCTCGAGCCCAGAGCGCCTAGAAAGAAGTGAAAGAAGAAGAAAGGTTAGAACAAGAACATTATTGGGTTTCTTACCTGATTCCGGACTCATCGCATCTTTGAACGAGAAAAATACTTTATTTTAAACACGGTGCATCGCCAGCAGCAGCGCCGCGCCATACTCACCGTTCCTCGCAGCATCTCTACGATCAGGCGCTGTCTCCATCGTTAAGTTGCCGCATTCCAGCACCTAAGTGGGACAAGAAAACAAGGTGAGCCAAGGGGAAACAAATAAGGACAATCTCTTGCCACCATATACTTACCTGATTTTACCGCCAGAGGTATTATTCACCAGCACGCCAAATCTTCTTACGCTGCATCTGTAAGAAAAGAGACAGCAGCGAGTTAAACTTTGGCATCATTTAACGAACAGTGTGGGATAGCACAGACTCTTACCAGAACGCTTTCAGCTGCCACAGAACTATCTTCATTTGGGTCTAAGCTGCAATATAAACAAAGGAATTGGACAAGAGTGATTATTCAGACATTTTTGAACTCTTTAGAACTATATGCTTGCGGCCCTTCGCCAGGAGTTTTGGAGCCAAGATTTGTCTAGAACTCTTCCAATATCCTCAAGCAGGTGAAGTAACTGGCCATCAACACGCCCCTGCGTTCCTCGCGGGATGGAGAGCTCATCATTCAAAACTATAAGGTGAGCTTTGTGAAAGGGAATATCAGAGGTGATAAATGGGGACGCAGTGAGGGGCTATTACTCAACTCCATGGGTGGCTAATTCCCTTTCTCCGCCTTTAGGAGACTACTTCTACGGGTCAAGCAGACGAAGCTAGGTGGGCTAGTCCAGTCAGTCATCTCTGCACTACGCATCACGTTGGTGGAGACCGCGGCTGTCCAGTTCCGCCAGACACCCCTGTGGGAACCAGGTGAGCGTAACAGAACGCGAAGATTCTCTACAAATCCTCACCCGGGTGTCATGGATACCTCAGAAACTGACCAATTGGCCCGATTATTAGGGGAATTTAGGGCTGAAGTACATGCCGCTCGTCAAGAAATTAATCCCCTCAGGAGAGAACGGATTGTTTCTAAGAAACGCACTGATGATCTTGCTAGACAATTATTGCAAAACCAAGCTGGGCAAACACCTTTACCTGGACTCCGGGGGAATTCAACTCCTGTTTCATCAAGCAATCCTGTGCAAAGTGGTTCTACCAGGGAGCATTCCTTTAGCCCCGCCGGAACGTTTTGCTTGGGACCCGAAAAAGTTTGCCGTGTATATGAACCAATGCTGCTTGCACTTTTTATGCAGACCTGGAGCCTTTCCAAACGATCAAGCCAAAGTAGCCTTTGTATTATCATATCTCAGCGGCAGTGCAGCGGATTGGTCAATTCCAATAGTCGATCAGGATGACCCTATTCTTCGGGATTTTCAGGGTTTTCAAATGAGCATGGAAAGACTATTTGCCCGGCACTCCCAAGGACAGGCCCTGGATAACAAACTTTTGTCTCTACGACAGGGTAACCAGGACCTTTTAACCTACATCGCAACCTTCAATAGGTTGGTGGTGGAAACTGGATGGCCCGAGGTAAAACGGATTACGTTATTTCATCGAGGACTTCGAGGAGAACTCAAGGATGTTTTGGCTCAAGTTGTGAACCCACCTCAAGACTGTGCTGAATATATAGACTTAGTGGTCCAGTTAGATCACAGACTTCAGAACAGAAAAGCCTACCGAGCCAAGTTTGAGAACCGTTGTTGGTTAAACCCAATGCTACCCCCAAAGGAGCAGATGCCTCAGAACCCATGCAAATCGGAGGGGTTAAAGGACCCTTGACTCAGAAGGAAAGAGAAAGGAGACGGTAAATGCAATTGTGTCTATACTGTGGAACTTCGGGACATTTTCTACGGGATTGCCCCGTAAAACCACCCAAGAAAGTGGTAGGAGCTGCTGATAAAAGCCATATGGAGTCTGACTCGGGAAACGACCACGCCCGACAAGCGTAGAGGTCCGCTTGCCGAGCTTGCAGAAGGATACTCAGACCTCGCACTTTATCATACCAATGGTCCTTATGGATCCAAGGCAACCATCACATATGCACGCAGTAAGGACATACATTGATAGCGGAGACATAGGAAACTATGTGGACCACGAATTGGCTTCTAGGATGAATCTACCTCTCTGCAGAAAGACCACTTCAGATGTCATCACCACAGTCGATGGAACTGAAATTGCCTCTGGGCCTGTAACTCATTTCACCGCAGAGATGACACTATTGGGTCAGGATGGGCATTGAGAGACTATTGTGTTTGACTTAATCAAAGCCCCGCAGTTCCAAATAATACTGGGGATACCTTGGTTGGAAACACATAATCCTTGTATTGATTGGCGAGAGAAGAGAATAACCTTCCCGGATTGTGCACATACTTGTTACCCGAAAAAACCCTTGAACGAAGGCCTGGCCGCAGTCGCTACTCCAGTCGTGCAGTTACCTCAGGAATATCAAGAATTCCAGGATGTTTTCCAAAAAGAACAGGCAAACACCTTACCACCTCACAGATCATACGATTGTCAAATCTATCTCATACCCGGTGCACAACCTCCATGTAGTAGGATCTACGCCCTTACTGAACCTGAAAACCTTCACCTACGACAATCCTTGGACCAATACCTTGCCAATGGTTTCATTTGACCATCCAAGTCCCCTGCATCTTCAGCTTTGTTCTTCGTGCCAAAAAAAGAAAGGTCACCTCAGAACGTGCATAGACTACCGCGCATTGAATCAGATCACGGTTAAGAACTGATACCCATTGCCTCTGATCCCCGAATTACTAGACCAAGTAAAGGACGCTTGCATCTACACTAAATTAGATCTCCGAGGGGCATATTATCTGGTACGTGTGAAGAAAGGCGATGAATGGAAGACTGCTTTTCGCACTAAGTATGGGTTATTCGAATACCAGGTGATGCCCTTCGGGTTGTGCAATGCACCAGCAGCCTTCCAGTATTTTATGAACGATGTCCTTCGTGACTCATTGACGTCTGTGTTGTCGTATACATAGACGATTTTCTAGTGTACTCCTCTTCAGAATCAGACCATGTGAAGCACGTTTGTGCAGTCCTAGAGAAATTACGCCAGCACAAGTTATATGCAAAATTGGAAAAATGCATTTTTCATGCTACGGAAGTTGAATTCCTTGGATTTATCCTGACTCCAAAAGGAGTCTGAATGGACTATCGAAAGGTGGACGCAATTCTCAAGTGGCCATCACCCAGTTCAGTTAAAGGAGTACAAAGCATGCTCGGATTTGCTCATTTCTACCGCAGATTCATTCCGGATTTCTCACATGTTGTACACCCTATCACAGCACTCTTGCGAAAAAACAAACGCTTCTTGTGGACTGAAGAAGCTGAAAACGCCTTCCAAGAGTTGAAAGCGAAATTCACGTCTGCACCTGTATTAAAGCACCCACGCCCTGAACTTCCATACTTAGTTGAAACTGATGCATCCAGTTTAGCCATGGGAGCTATCCTGTCCCAGAAGGATCCTGAAACTGGTCAACTTCACCCAGTAGCATTTTGGTCCAGAAAGTTTTCGGCACCCGAGTTAAACTATGCGGTTACCGATAAAGAGTTATTAGCCATCAAATCCGCCTTCAAGGCTTGGCAGCACTATCTTCTCGGTGCCAGGCATACCATTACTGTAATCACCGATCACCGGAACTTGCAGTATTTAAAAACAACCAAGGCCCAATCGTCACGCCAACTTCAATGGGCATTGCTCTTTGCCGAGTTCGATTTCGTGATCACTTATCGACCAGGCTGTAAAAATGGCAAGGCAGATGGCTTATCCCAAATAGGGATGGGAGAAGCATATGTGAACCCAGAACCGGTACCTATAATTTCAGAACAAAGAATTCTTGGCATAACTACTCTACAGACACTAGAGGATATTCAGGTAAAGATCCAACAACTCTTCGATCCAACAGCCCTGCAGGACTGGGTAAAGAAAGGCCGGGACTACTCAGTCATCAATGATCTACCTTATTATCAAGGGCGACTATTTCTGCCACACAAGGAACTACAAGAACTAGTCATCTCCAATTATCATGACACCCTGATGGAAGGGCACCCAGGTATCGCAAAGACTGAAGCTAAAATTAAGAGACAATTCTGGTGGCCCACCTGGTGAAAAGACATAAAGTCATTTGTAATGTCGTGTGGCATTTGCGCCCAAAACAACAGTCAGAAGAAAAAACCAGCTGGACTTTTACAACCGTTGGATATCCCGCCTACACCATGGCACACCTTATCGTTAGACTTTATTACAGACATGCCTCCATGTAATGGATTTTACACCATTCTAGTTATTGTGGATCTTTTTTCCAAGATGGCCCACTTTATTCCTTTATAGGGATTACCTTCTGCTTCAATTCTGGCCAAGGAGTTCCTCGAAAACATTGTTCGCATACACGGATTTCCTTCCATATTGGTCTCTGACCGAGGTAGTCAATTCATTTCACATTTTTGGAAAAAATGTTGTCAATTGGCACAAATCGACATGAAGTTATCAACCAGTCACCACCCCCAGACCGATGGTAAAACGGAGAGGACCAACCAGACTCTTGAACAATACCTGCGTTGTATGTTAGACCAGACTGAAGGTAATTGGAAGGACATTCTATGGATTGCCGAATATGCATACAATAACTCTGTACATTCTGGAACTGGACAAAGCCCCTTTTATACCATATACGGGCACCATCCTCGAACCTCAGAACTTGACTCACCTCAACACTTAGAAATGCCCGCAGTGAACCATCTGCACACTACTATTACACAAGCCTTTAAGAAAGCAACCGACCATTTGAAGCAAGCGAAAGAAAAATACAAGAAAAATGCTGATCAGCATAGAAGTGATGCTCCACAATACCAGATTGGGGATCAAGTTTGGTTGGCCACAAAACACATACCTTTAAAGGGAACGCGGACCTTTAAGCCTAGATATTTGGGACCTTACTCTATTAAGGCCATTATCAACCCGGTGGCCGTCAAATTGGAATTACCTACCAGTATGCAGATTCACCCCGTCTTCCATGTGTCGCTTCTGAAGCCAGTACAACCTGGAACAAGACTAACCAAGCCACCTGACCCCATCCTTGTAGACGGGGAACCCAAATTTGAAGTTAAAAGTATCCTGGACTCCAAAATGGTTAAGTCAAAACTTTTTTATTTAATCGACTGGAAAGGCAACGCACCACAAGAAAGGTCATGGGAACATAGTGACCACGTTCATGCACCTCGGTTGGTGAGAAGATTCCACCGGAATTTCCCAGACAAACCAGGACCAAGGGGAAGAACAACTTTAGGAGGGGCCTTGGGGGGGAGTGCTGTCATGATGCCTACCCCGGGCATCCAGACCAAGTCCAGCAACCCCGGAAGCAGACATCATGTTACCCAGAGAAAGCCCAGCAACCCTTGTTAGGGGCTATATGGGTACAGTCCTGGCATCTATGGCGCCAGGCTCATATGGGGGAACAGTCCTGGCGCAATAGGCGCCAGGCTCATATGTTAAAACTTACCTGATGCAGACCATGCTGCAAGAGATCCAAGCCCATGTGAGGCTTGGAAGGGACTACTTTACTTAGGGACTATTTTGTTACTCGGGTGTGGTTGTGGAGGAATACTTACCTGGGACTACTTTGGAGGCTATTTAAACCACGCCCGAAGGGCAGCACACGCTTCGCGTTATTCTGCATCCAGCAGCGTAACGCTCACCGTGTCTGCAGTCAGCATCCAGCCTCGTGCCACGCCCACCTCGAGCCCAGAGCGCCTAGAAAGAAGTGAAAGAAGAAGAAAGGTTAGAACAAGAACATTATTGGGTTTCTTACCTGATTCCGGACTCATCGCATCTTTGAACGAGAAAAATACTTTATTTTAAACACGGTGCATCGCCAGCAGCAGCGCCGCGCCATACTCACCGTTCCTCGCAGCATCTCTACGATCAGGCGCTGTCTCCATCGTTAAGTTGCCGCATTCCAGCACCTAAGTGGGACAAGAAAACAAGGTGAGCCAAGGGGAAACAAATAAGGACAATCTCTTGCCACCATATACTTACCTGATTTTACCGCCAGAGGTATTATTCACCAGCACGCCAAATCTTCTTACGCTGCATCTGTAAGAAAAGAGACAGCAGCGAGTTAAACTTTGGCATCATTTAACGAACAGTGTGGGATAGCACAGACTCTTACCAGAACGCTTTCAGCTGCCACAGAACTATCTTCATTTGGGTCTAAGCTGCAATATAAACAAAGGAATTGGACAAGAGTGATTATTCAGACATTTTTGAACTCTTTAGAACTATATGCTTGCGGCCCTTCGCCAGGAGTTTTGGAGCCAAGATTTGTCTAGAACTCTTCCAATATCCTCAAGCAGGTGAAGTAACTGGCCATCAACACGCCCCTGCGTTCCTCGCGGGATGGAGAGCTCATCATTCAAAACTATAAGGTGAGCTTTGTGAAAGGGAATATCAGAGGTGATAAATGGGGACGCAGTGAGGGGCTATTACTCAACTCCATGGGTGGCTAATTCCCTTTCTCCGCCTTTAGGAGACTACTTCTACGGGTCAAGCAGACGAAGCTAGGTGGGCTAGTCCAGTCAGTCATCTCTGCACTACGCATCACGTTGGTGGAGACCGCGGCTGTCCAGTTCCGCCAGACACCCCTGTGGGAACCAGGTGAGCGTAACAGAACGCGAAGATTCTCTACAAATCCTCACCCGGGTGTCATGGATACCTCAGAAACTGACCAATTGGCCCGATTATTAGGGGAATTTAGGGCTGAAGTACATGCCGCTCGTCAAGAAATTAATCCCCTCAGGAGAGAACGGATTGTTTCTAAGAAACGCACTGATGATCTTGCTAGACAATTATTGCAAAACCAAGCTGGGCAAACACCTTTACCTGGACTCCGGGGGAATTCAACTCCTGTTTCATCAAGCAATCCTGTGCAAAGTGGTTCTACCAGGGAGCATTCCTTTAGCCCCGCCGGAACGTTTTGCTTGGGACCCGAAAAAGTTTGCCGTGTATATGAACCAATGCTGCTTGCACTTTTTATGCAGACCTGGAGCCTTTCCAAACGATCAAGCCAAAGTAGCCTTTGTATTATCATATCTCAGCGGCAGTGCAGCGGATTGGTCAATTCCAATAGTCGATCAGGATGACCCTATTCTTCGGGATTTTCAGGGTTTTCAAATGAGCATGGAAAGACTATTTGCCCGGCACTCCCAAGGACAGGCCCTGGATAACAAACTTTTGTCTCTACGACAGGGTAACCAGGACCTTTTAACCTACATCGCAACCTTCAATAGGTTGGTGGTGGAAACTGGATGGCCCGAGGTAAAACGGATTACGTTATTTCATCGAGGACTTCGAGGAGAACTCAAGGATGTTTTGGCTCAAGTTGTGAACCCACCTCAAGACTGTGCTGAATATATAGACTTAGTGGTCCAGTTAGATCACAGACTTCAGAACAGAAAAGCCTACCGAGCCAAGTTTGAGAACCGTTGTTGGTTAAACCCAATGCTACCCCCAAAGGAGCAGATGCCTCAGAACCCATGCAAATCGGAGGGGTTAAAGGACCCTTGACTCAGAAGGAAAGAGAAAGGAGACGGTAAATGCAATTGTGTCTATACTGTGGAACTTCGGGACATTTTCTACGGGATTGCCCCGTAAAACCACCCAAGAAAGTGGTAGGAGCTGCTGATAAAAGCCATATGGAGTCTGACTCGGGAAACGACCACGCCCGACAAGCGTAGAGGTCCGCTTGCCGAGCTTGCAGAAGGATACTCAGACCTCGCACTTTATCATACCAATGGTCCTTATGGATCCAAGGCAACCATCACATATGCACGCAGTAAGGACATACATTGATAGCGGAGACATAGGAAACTATGTGGACCACGAATTGGCTTCTAGGATGAATCTACCTCTCTGCAGAAAGACCACTTCAGATGTCATCACCACAGTCGATGGAACTGAAATTGCCTCTGGGCCTGTAACTCATTTCACCGCAGAGATGACACTATTGGGTCAGGATGGGCATTGAGAGACTATTGTGTTTGACTTAATCAAAGCCCCGCAGTTCCAAATAATACTGGGGATACCTTGGTTGGAAACACATAATCCTTGTATTGATTGGCGAGAGAAGAGAATAACCTTCCCGGATTGTGCACATACTTGTTACCCGAAAAAACCCTTGAACGAAGGCCTGGCCGCAGTCGCTACTCCAGTCGTGCAGTTACCTCAGGAATATCAAGAATTCCAGGATGTTTTCCAAAAAGAACAGGCAAACACCTTACCACCTCACAGATCATACGATTGTCAAATCTATCTCATACCCGGTGCACAACCTCCATGTAGTAGGATCTACGCCCTTACTGAACCTGAAAACCTTCACCTACGACAATCCTTGGACCAATACCTTGCCAATGGTTTCATTTGACCATCCAAGTCCCCTGCATCTTCAGCTTTGTTCTTCGTGCCAAAAAAAGAAAGGTCACCTCAGAACGTGCATAGACTACCGCGCATTGAATCAGATCACGGTTAAGAACTGATACCCATTGCCTCTGATCCCCGAATTACTAGACCAAGTAAAGGACGCTTGCATCTACACTAAATTAGATCTCCGAGGGGCATATTATCTGGTACGTGTGAAGAAAGGCGATGAATGGAAGACTGCTTTTCGCACTAAGTATGGGTTATTCGAATACCAGGTGATGCCCTTCGGGTTGTGCAATGCACCAGCAGCCTTCCAGTATTTTATGAACGATGTCCTTCGTGACTCATTGACGTCTGTGTTGTCGTATACATAGACGATTTTCTAGTGTACTCCTCTTCAGAATCAGACCATGTGAAGCACGTTTGTGCAGTCCTAGAGAAATTACGCCAGCACAAGTTATATGCAAAATTGGAAAAATGCATTTTTCATGCTACGGAAGTTGAATTCCTTGGATTTATCCTGACTCCAAAAGGAGTCTGAATGGACTATCGAAAGGTGGACGCAATTCTCAAGTGGCCATCACCCAGTTCAGTTAAAGGAGTACAAAGCATGCTCGGATTTGCTCATTTCTACCGCAGATTCATTCCGGATTTCTCACATGTTGTACACCCTATCACAGCACTCTTGCGAAAAAACAAACGCTTCTTGTGGACTGAAGAAGCTGAAAACGCCTTCCAAGAGTTGAAAGCGAAATTCACGTCTGCACCTGTATTAAAGCACCCACGCCCTGAACTTCCATACTTAGTTGAAACTGATGCATCCAGTTTAGCCATGGGAGCTATCCTGTCCCAGAAGGATCCTGAAACTGGTCAACTTCACCCAGTAGCATTTTGGTCCAGAAAGTTTTCGGCACCCGAGTTAAACTATGCGGTTACCGATAAAGAGTTATTAGCCATCAAATCCGCCTTCAAGGCTTGGCAGCACTATCTTCTCGGTGCCAGGCATACCATTACTGTAATCACCGATCACCGGAACTTGCAGTATTTAAAAACAACCAAGGCCCAATCGTCACGCCAACTTCAATGGGCATTGCTCTTTGCCGAGTTCGATTTCGTGATCACTTATCGACCAGGCTGTAAAAATGGCAAGGCAGATGGCTTATCCCAAATAGGGATGGGAGAAGCATATGTGAACCCAGAACCGGTACCTATAATTTCAGAACAAAGAATTCTTGGCATAACTACTCTACAGACACTAGAGGATATTCAGGTAAAGATCCAACAACTCTTCGATCCAACAGCCCTGCAGGACTGGGTAAAGAAAGGCCGGGACTACTCAGTCATCAATGATCTACCTTATTATCAAGGGCGACTATTTCTGCCACACAAGGAACTACAAGAACTAGTCATCTCCAATTATCATGACACCCTGATGGAAGGGCACCCAGGTATCGCAAAGACTGAAGCTAAAATTAAGAGACAATTCTGGTGGCCCACCTGGTGAAAAGACATAAAGTCATTTGTAATGTCGTGTGGCATTTGCGCCCAAAACAACAGTCAGAAGAAAAAACCAGCTGGACTTTTACAACCGTTGGATATCCCGCCTACACCATGGCACACCTTATCGTTAGACTTTATTACAGACATGCCTCCATGTAATGGATTTTACACCATTCTAGTTATTGTGGATCTTTTTTCCAAGATGGCCCACTTTATTCCTTTATAGGGATTACCTTCTGCTTCAATTCTGGCCAAGGAGTTCCTCGAAAACATTGTTCGCATACACGGATTTCCTTCCATATTGGTCTCTGACCGAGGTAGTCAATTCATTTCACATTTTTGGAAAAAATGTTGTCAATTGGCACAAATCGACATGAAGTTATCAACCAGTCACCACCCCCAGACCGATGGTAAAACGGAGAGGACCAACCAGACTCTTGAACAATACCTGCGTTGTATGTTAGACCAGACTGAAGGTAATTGGAAGGACATTCTATGGATTGCCGAATATGCATACAATAACTCTGTACATTCTGGAACTGGACAAAGCCCCTTTTATACCATATACGGGCACCATCCTCGAACCTCAGAACTTGACTCACCTCAACACTTAGAAATGCCCGCAGTGAACCATCTGCACACTACTATTACACAAGCCTTTAAGAAAGCAACCGACCATTTGAAGCAAGCGAAAGAAAAATACAAGAAAAATGCTGATCAGCATAGAAGTGATGCTCCACAATACCAGATTGGGGATCAAGTTTGGTTGGCCACAAAACACATACCTTTAAAGGGAACGCGGACCTTTAAGCCTAGATATTTGGGACCTTACTCTATTAAGGCCATTATCAACCCGGTGGCCGTCAAATTGGAATTACCTACCAGTATGCAGATTCACCCCGTCTTCCATGTGTCGCTTCTGAAGCCAGTACAACCTGGAACAAGACTAACCAAGCCACCTGACCCCATCCTTGTAGACGGGGAACCCAAATTTGAAGTTAAAAGTATCCTGGACTCCAAAATGGTTAAGTCAAAACTTTTTTATTTAATCGACTGGAAAGGCAACGCACCACAAGAAAGGTCATGGGAACATAGTGACCACGTTCATGCACCTCGGTTGGTGAGAAGATTCCACCGGAATTTCCCAGACAAACCAGGACCAAGGGGAAGAACAACTTTAGGAGGGGCCTTGGGGGGAGTGCTGTCATGATGCCTACCCCGGGCATCCAGACCAAGTCCAGCAACCCCGGAAGCAGACATCATGTTACCCAGAGAAAGCCCAGCAACCCTTGTTAGGGGCTATATGGGTACAGTCCTGGCATCTATGGCGCCAGGCTCATATGGGGGAACAGTCCTGGCGCAATAGGCGCCAGGCTCATATGTTAAAACTTACCTGATGCAGACCATGCTGCAAGAGATCCAAGCCATGTGAGGCTTGGAAGGGACTACTTTACTTAGGGACTATTTTGTTACTCGGGTGTGGTTGTGGAGGAATACTTACCTGGGACTACTTTGGAGGCTATTTAAACCACGCCCGAAGGGCAGCACACGCTTCGCGTTATTCTGCATCCAGCAGCGTAACGCTCACCGTGTCTGCAGTCAGCATCCAGCCTCGTGCCACGCCCACCTCGAGCCCAGAGCGCCTAGAAAGAAGTGAAAGAAGAAGAAAGGTTAGAACAAGAACATTATTGGGTTTCTTACCTGATTCCGGACTCATCGCATCTTTGAACGAGAAAAATACTTTATTTTAAACACGGTGCATCCGCCAGCAGCAGCGCCGCGCCATACTCACCGTTCCTCGCAGCATCTCTACGATCAGGCGCTGTCTCCATCGTTAAGTTGCCGCATTCCAGCACCTAAGTGGGACAAGAAAACAAGGTGAGCCAAGGGGAAACAAATAAGGACAATCTCTTGCCACCATATACTTACCTGATTTTACCGCCAGAGGTATTATTCACCAGCACGCCAAATCTTCTTACGCTGCATCTGTAAGAAAAGAGACAGCAGCGAGTTAAACTTTGGCATCATTTAACGAACAGTGTGGGATAGCACAGACTCTTACCAGAACGGCTTTCAGCTGCCACAGAACTATCTTCATTTGGGTCTAAGCTGCAATATAAACAAAGGAATTGGACAAGAGTGATTATTCAGACATTTTTGAACTCTTTAGAACTATATGCTTGCGGCCCTTCCGCCAGGAGTTTTGGAGCCAAGATTTGTCTAGAACTCTTCCAATATCCTCAAGCAGGTGAAGTAACTGGCCATCAACACGCCCCTGCGTTCCTCGCGGGATGGAGAGCTCATCATTCAAAACTATAAGGTGAGCTTTGTGAAAGGGAATATCAGAGGTGATAAATGGGGACGCAGTGAGGGGCTATTACTCAACTCCATGGGTGGCTAATTCCCTTTCTCCGCCTTTAGGAGACTACTTCTACGGGTCAAG
Organism: Ambystoma mexicanum; assembly: GCF_040938575.1. Taxonomy (NCBI): domain Eukaryota; kingdom Metazoa; phylum Chordata; class Amphibia; order Caudata; family Ambystomatidae; genus Ambystoma; species Ambystoma mexicanum. Next base: position 1,331,505,968 of record NC_090921.1, on the reverse strand, counting down.
CAGACGAAGCTAGGTGGGCTAGTCCAGTCAGTCATCTCTGCACTACGCATCACGTTGGTGGAGACCGCGGCTGTCCAGTTCCGCCAGACACCCCTGTGGGAAACCAGGTGAGCGTAACAGAACGCGAAGATTCTCTACAAATCCTCACCCGGGTGTCATGGATACCTC